>NC_133421.1:25345000-35345000 GCF_049350105.2 Macaca mulatta
GTTACATCTGTATTTCGTGGATCTCTTTGCTAGCCTTATTTCTGTGGAAGCTGAGAACAGATATTTCGGATCCCATTGAAGACTCTAGGGCCAAAGGAAATATCCTCCGATAACAAAGAGAAAGAAGCTTTCTGAGAAACTTCTTTGTGTTCTGTGAAATCATCTCACAGAGTTACAGCTTTCCCCTCAAGAAGCCTTTCGCTAAGACAGTTCTTGTGGAATTGGCAAAGTGATAATTGGAAGCCCATAGAGGGCTATGGTGAAAAAGGAAATATCCTCCGATGAAATCTGGAAAGAAGCTTTCTGAGAAACTGCTTAGTGTTCTGTTAATTCATCTCTCAGAGTTACATCTGTATTTCGTCGATCTCTTTGCTAGCCTTATGTCTGTGGAATCTGAGAACAGATATTTCCTTTCCCTTTGAAGACTAAAGGCCCAAAGGAAATATCCTCCGATAACAAAGAGAAGGAAGCTTTCTGAGAAACTTCTTTGTGTTCTCTGAAATCATCTCACAGAGTTACAGCTTTCCCCTCAAGAAGCCTTTCGCTAAGACAGTTCTTGTGGAATTGGCAAAGTGATATTTGGAAGCCCATAGAGGGCTAAGGTGAAAAAGGAAATATCCTCCGATGAAATCTGGAAAGAAGCTTTCTGAGAAACTGCTTAGTGTTCTGTTAATTCATCTCACAGAGTTACATCTGTATTTCGTGGATCTCTTTGCTAGCCTAATTTCTGTGGAATCTGAGAACAGATATTTCGGATCCCATTGAAGCCTATAGGGCCAAGGGAAATATCCTCCGATAACAATGGGAAAGAAGCTTTCTAAGAAACTTCTTTGTGTTCTGTGAAATCATCTCACAGCGTTACACCTTTTCCCTCAAGAAGCCTTTCGCTAAGACAGTTCTTGTGGAATTGGCAAAGTGATATTTGGAAGCCCACAGAGGGCTATGATGAAAAAGGAAATATCCTCCGATCAAATCTGGAAAGAAGCTTTCTGAGAAACTGCTTAGTGTTCTGTTAATTCATCTCCCAGAGTTACATCTGTATTTCGTCGATCTCTTTGCTAGCCTTATGTCTGTGGAATCTGAGAACAGATATTTCCTTTCCCTTTGAAGACTATTGGGCCAAAGGAAATATCTTCCGATAACAAAGAGAAAGAAGCTTTCTGAGAAACTTCTTTGTGTTCTGTGAAATCGTCTCACAGAGTTACAGCTTTCCCCTCAAGAAGCCTTTCGCTAAGACAGTTCTTGTGGAATTGGCAAAGTGATATTAGGAAGCACATAGAGGGCTATGGTGAAAAAGGAAGTATCCTCCGATGAAATCTGGAAAGAAGCTTTCTGAGAAACTGCTTAGTGTTCTGTTAATTCATCTCCCAGAGTTACCTCTGTATTTCGTGGATCTCTTTGCTAGCCTTATTTCTGCGGAGTCTGAGAACAGATATTTCGGATGCCTTTGAAGAGTATAGGGCCAAAAGAAATATCCTCCGATAACAAAGAGAAAGAAGGTTTCTGAGAAACTTCTTTGTGTTCTGTGAAATCATCTCACAGAGTTACAGCTTTTCCCTCAAGAAGCCTTTCGCTAAGACAGTTCTTGTGGAATTGGCAAAGTGATATTTGGAAGCCCATAGTGGGCTATGGTGAAAAAGGAAATATCCTCCGATGAAATCTGGAAAGAAGCTTTCTGAGAAACTGCTTAGTGTTCTGTTAATTCATCTCACAGAGTTACATCTGTATTTCGTGGATCTCTTTGCTAGCCTTATTTCTGTGGAATCTCAGAACAGATATTTCCTTTCCCTTTGAAGACTCTAGGGCCAAAGGAAATATCGTACGATAACAAAGGGAAAGAAGCTTTCTGAGAAACATCTTTGTGTTCTGTGAAATCATCTCACAGAGTTACATCTTTCCCCTCAAGAAGCCTTTAGCTAAGACAGTTCTTGTGGAATTGGCAAAGTGATATTTGGAAGCCCACAGAGGGCTGTGGTGAAAAAGGAAATATCCTCCGATGAAATCTGGAGAGAAGCTTTCTGAGAAACTGCTTAGTGCTCTGTTAATTCATCTCACAGAGTTACATCTGTATTTCGTGGATCTCTTTGCTAGCCTTATTTCTGTGGAAGCTGAGAACAGATATTTCGGATCCCTTTGAAGACTCTAGGGCCAAAGGAAATATCCTCCGATAACAAAGAGAAAGAAGCTTTCTGAGAAACTTCTTTGTGTTCTGTGAAATCATCTCACAGAGTTACAGCTTTCCCCTCAAGAAGCCTTTCGCTAAGACAGTTCTTGTGGAATTGGCAAAGTGATATTTGGAAGCCCATAGAGGGCTATGGTGAAAAAGGAAATATCCTCCGATGAAATCCGGAAAGAAGCTTTCTGAGAAACTGCTTAGTGTTCTGTTAATTCATCTCACAGAGTTACAACTGTATTTCGTGGATCTCTTTGCTAGCCTTATTTCTTTGGAATGTGACAAGAGATATTTCGGATCCCTTTGAAGACTCTAGGGCCAAAGGAAATATCCTCCGATAACAAAGAGAAAGAAGCTTTCTGAGAAACTTCTTTGTGTTCTGTGAAATCATCTCACAGAGTTACAGCTTTCCCCTCAAGTAGTCTTTCGCTAAGACAGTTCTTGTGGAATTGGCAAAGTGATATATGGAAGCCCTTAGAGGGCTATGGTGAAAAAGGAAATATCCTCCGATGAAATCTGGGAAGAAGCTTTCTGAGAAACAGCTTAGTGTTCTGTTAATTCATCTCACAGAGTTACATCTGTATTTCGTGGATCTTTTTGCTAGCCTTATTTCTGTGGAATCTCAGAACAGATATTTCCTTTCCCTTTGAAGACACCAGGGCCAAAAGAAATATCCTCCGATAACAAAGAGAAAGAAACTTTCTGAGAAACTTCTTTATGTTCTGTGATATCATCTCACAGAGTTACAGCTTTCCCCTCAAGAAGCCTTTCGCTAAGACAGTTCCTGAAGAATTGGCAAAGTGATATTTGGAAGCCCATAGAGGGCTATGGTGAAAAAGGAAATATCCTCCGATGAAATCCGGAAAGAAGCTTTCTGAGAAACTGCTTAGTGTTCTGTTAATTCATCTCACAGAGTTACATCGGTATTTCGTGGATCTCTTTGCTAGCCTTATTTCTGTGGAATCTGACAACAGATATTTCCTTTCCCTTTGAAGACTATAGGGTCAAAGGAAATATCCTCCGATAACAAAGAGAAAGAAGCTTTCTGAGAAACTTCTTTGTGTTCTGTGAAATCAACTCACTGAATTACAGATTTCGCCTCAAGAAGCCTTTCGCTAAGACAGTTCTTGTGGAATTGGCAAAGTGATATTTGGAAGCCCCTAGAGGGCTATGGTGAAAAAGGAAATATCCTCCGATGAAATCTGGAAAGAAGCTTTCTGAGAAACTGCTTAGTGTTCTGTTAATTCATCTCCCAGACGTACATCTGTATTTCGTGGATCTCTTTGCTAGCCTTATTTCTGTGGAATCTGAGAACAGATATTTCAGATCCCTTTGAACCCTCTACGGCCAAAGGAAATATCCTCCTATAACAAAGAGAAGGAAGCTTTCTGAGAAACTTCTTTGTGTTCTGTGAAATCATCTCACAGAGTTACAGCTTTTCACTCAAGAAGCCTTTCGCTAAGACAGTTCATGTGGAATTGGCAAAGTGATATTTGGACGCCCATAGAGGGCTACGGTGAAAAAGAAAATATCCTCCAATGAAATCTGGAAAGAAGCTTTCTGAGAAACTGCTTAGTGTTCTGTGAACGCATCTCCCAGAGTTACATCTGTATTTCGTGGATCTCTTTGCTAGCCTTATTTCTGTGGAATCTGAGAACAGATATTTCCTTTCCCTTTGAAGACTATAGGCCCAAAGGAAATATCCTCCGATAACAAAGAGAAAAAAGCTGTCTGAGAAACTTCTTTGTGTTCTGTGAAATCATCTCACAGAGTTACAGCTTTCCCCTCAAGAAGCCTTTCGCTAAGACAGTTCTTGTGGAATTGGCAAAGTGATATTTGGAAGCCCATAGAGGGCTATGGTGAAAAAGGAAATATCCTCCGATGAAATCTGGAAAGAAGCTTTCTGAGAAACTGCTTAGTGTTCTGTTAATTCATCTCACAGAGTTACATCTGTATTTCGTGGATCTCTTTGCTAGCCTTATTTCTGTGGAATCTGAGAACAGATATTTCGGATCCCTTTGAAGACTATAGGGCCAAAGGAAATATCCTCCGATAACAAAGTGAAAGAAGCTTTCTGAGAAACTTCTTTGTGTTCTGTGAAATCATCTCACCGAGTTACAGCTTTCCCCTCAAGAAACCTTTCGCTAAGACAGTTCTTTTGGAAATGGCAAAGTGATATTTGGAAGCCCCTAGAGGGCTATGGTGAAAAAGGAAATATCCTCCGATGAAATCTGGAAAGAAGTTTTCTGAGAAAGTGCTTAGTGTTCTGTTAATTCATCTCACAGAGTTACATCTGTATTTCGTGGATCTCTTTGCTAGCCTTATTTCTGTGGTATCTGAGAAAAGATATTTCGGATCCCTTTGAAGACTATGGGGCCAAAGGAAATATCCTCCGATAACAAAGAGAAAGAAGCTTTCTGAGAAACTTCTTTGTGTTCTGTGAAATCATCTCACCGAGTTACAGCTTTCCCCTCAAGAAGCCTTTCGCTAAGACAGTTCTTGTGGAATTGAAAGAGTGATATTTAGAAGCCTACAGAGGGCTATGGGGAAAAAGGAAATATCTTCTGATGAAATCTGGAAAGAAGCTTTCTGAGAAACTGCTTAGTGTCCTGTTAATTCGTCTCCCAGAGTTACATCTGTATTTCGTGGATCTCTTTGCTAGCCTTATTTCTGTGGAATCTGAGAGCAGATATTTCGGATCTGTTTGAAGACTATAGGGCCAAAGGGAATACCCTCCGATAACAAAAAGAAGGAAGCTTTCTGAGAAAATTCTTTGTGTTCTGTGAAATCATCTCACAGAGTTACAGCTTTCCCCTCAAGAAGCCTTTCGCTAAGACAGTTCTTGTGGAATTGAAAGAGTGATATTTAGAAGCCTATAGAGGGCTATGGGGAAAAAGGAAATATCCTCCGATGAAATCTGGAAAGAAGCTTTCTGAGAATCTGCTTAGTGTTCTGTTAATTTATCTCACAGAGTTACATCTGTATTTCGTGGATGTCTTTGCTAGCCTTATTTCTGTGGAATCTGACAACAGATATTTCGGATCCCTTTGAATTCTATAGGGCCAAAGGAAATATCCTCCGATAACAAAGAGAAAGAAGCTTTCTGAGGAACTTCTTTGTGTTCTGTGAAATCATCTCACAGAGTGACAGCTTTCCCCTCAAGAAGCCTTTCGCTAAGACAGTTCTTGTGGAATTGGCAAAGTGATATTTGGAAGCCGATAGAGGGCTATGGTGAAAAAGGAAATATCCTCTGATGAAATTTGGAAAGAAACTTTCTGAGAAACTGCTTAGTGTTCTGTTAATTCATCTCAGAGTTGTACATTTTTATTTCGTGGATCTCTTTGCTAGCCTTATTTCTGTGGAATCTGAGAATAGATATTTCGGATCCCTTTGAAGACTCTAGGGCCAAAGGAAATATCCTCCGATAAAAAAGAGAAAGAAGCTTTCTGAGAAACTTCTTTGTGTTCTGTGAAATCATCTCACAGAGTTACAGCTTTCCCCTCAAGAAGCCTTTCGCTAAGACAGTTCTTGTGGAATTGGCAAAGTGATATTTGGAATCCCATAGAGGGCTATGGTGAAAAAGGAAATATCCTCCGATGAAATCTGGAAAGAAGCTTTCTGAAAAACTGGTTAGTGTTCTGTTAATTCATATCACAGAGTCACATCTGTATTTAGTGGATCTCTTTGCTACCCTTATTTCTTTGGAATCTGACAACAGATATATCCTTTCCCTTTGAAGACTATAGGGCCAAAGGAAATATCCTCCGATAACAAAGTGAAAGAAGCTTTCTGAGAAACTTCTTTGTGTTCTGTGGAATCATCTCACAGAGTTACAGCTTTCCCCTCAAGAAGCCTTTCGCTAAGACAGTTCTTCTGGAATTGCCAAAGTGATATTTGGAATCCCCTAGAGGGCAATTGTGAAAAAGGAAATATCCTCCGATGAAATCTGGAAAGAATCTTTCTGAGAAACTGCTTAGTGTTCTGTTAATTCATCTCACAGAGTTACATCTGTATTTCGTGGATCTCTTTGCTAGCCTTATTTCTGTGGAATCTGAGAACAGATATTTCGGATCCCTTTGAAGACTATAGGGCCAAAGGAAATATCCTCCGATAACAAAGGGAAAGAAGCTTTCTGAGAAATTTCTTTGTGTTCTGTGAAATCATCTCACAGAGTTACATCTTTCCCCTTAAAAAGCCTTTCGCTAAGACAGTTCTTGTGGAATTGGCAAAGTGATATTTGCAATCCCACAGAGGGCTATGGTGAAAAGGGAAATATCCTCCGATGAAATCTGGAGAGAAGCTTTCTGAGAAACTGCTTAGTGCTCTGTTAATTCATCTCACAGGGTTTCATCTCTATTTCATGGATCTCTTTGCTAGCCTTATATCTGTCGAAGCTGAGAACAGATATTTCCTTTCCCTTTGAAGACTATAGGGCCAAAGGAAATATCCTCCGATAACAAAGAGAAAGAAGCTTTCTGAGAAACTTCTTTGTGTTCTGTGAAATCATCTCACAGAGTTACAGCTTTCCCCTCAAGAAGCCTTTCGCTAAGACAGTTCTTGTGGAATTGGCAAAGTGATATTTGGAAGCCCATAGAGGGCTATGCTGAAAAAGGAAATATCCTCCGATGAAATCTGGAAAGAATCTTTCTGAGAAACTGCTTAGTGTTCTGTTAATTCATCTCACAGAGTTACATCTGTATTTCGTGGATCTCTTTGCTAGCCTTATTTCTGTGGAATCTGAGAACAGATATTTCAGATCCCTTTGAAGACTCTAGGGCCAAAGGAAATATCCTCCGATAACAAAGAGAAGGAAGCTTTCTGAGAAACTTCTTTGTGTTCTGTGAAATCATCTCACAGAGTTACAGCTTTCCACTCAAGAAGCCTTTCGCTAAGACAGTTCTTGTGGAATTGGCAAAGTGATATTTGGAAGCCCATAGAGGGCTATGTTGAAAAAAAAAATATCCTGCAATGAAATCTGGAAAGAAGTATTATGAGAAACTGCTTAGTGTTCTGTTAACCTATCTCACAGAGATACATCTGTATTTCGTGGATCTCTTTGCTAGCCTTATTTCTGTGGAATCTGAGAACAGACATTTCCTTTCCCTTTGAAGACTATACGCCCAAAGGAAATATCATCCGATAACAAAGAGAAAAAAGCTTTCTGAGAAACTTCTTTGTGTTCTGTGAAATCATCTCACAGAGTTACAGCTTTCCCCTCAAGAAGCCTTTCGCTAAGACAGTTCTTGTGAAATTGGCAAAGTGATATTTGAAGCCCATAGAGGGCTATGCTGAAAAAGGAAATATCCTCCGATGAAATCTAGAAAGAAGCTTTTTGAGAAACTGCTTAGTGTTATGTTAATTCATCTCACAGAGTTACATCTGTATTTCGTGGATCTCTTTGCAACCCTTATTTCTTTGGAATCTGACAACAGATATATCCTTTCCCTTTGAAGACTATAGGGCCAAAGGAAATATCCTCCGATAACAAAGAGAAAGAAGCTTTCTGAGAAACTTCTTTGTGTTCTGTGGAATCATCTCACAGAGTTACAGCTTTCCCCTCAAGAAGCCTTTTGCTAAGACAGTTCTTCTGGAATTGCCAAAGTGATATTTGGAATCCCCTAGAGGGCAATGGTGAAAAAGGAAATATCCTCCGATGAAATCTGGAAAGAATCTTTCTGAGAAACTGCTTAGTGTTCTGTTAATTCATCTCACAGAGTTACATCTGTATTTCGTGGATCTCTTTGCTAGCCTTATTTCTGTGGAATCTGAGAACAGATATTTCGGATCCCTTTGAAGACTATAGGGCCAAAGGAAATATCCTCCGATAATAAAGGGAAAGAAGCTTTCTGAGAAACTTCTTTGTGTTCTGTGAAATCATCTCACAGAGTTACATCTTTCCCCTCAAGAAGCCTTTCGCTAAGACAGTTCTTGTGGAATTGGCAAAGTGATATTTGCAATCCCACAGAGGGCTATGGTGAAAAGGGAAATATCCTCCGATGAAATCTGGAGAGAAGCTTTCTGAGAAACTGCTTAGTGCTCTGTTAATTCATCTCACAGGGTTACATCTGTATTTCATGGATCTCTTTGCTAGCCTTATTTCTGTGGAAGCTGAGAATAGATATTTCGGATCCCTTTGAAGACTCTAGGGCCAAAGGAAATATCCTCCGATAACAAAGAGAAAGAAGCTTTCTGAGAAACTTCTTTGTGTTCTGTGAAATCATCTCACAGAGTTACAGCTTTCCCCTCAAGAAGCCTTTCGCTAAGACAGTTCTTGTGGAATTGGCAAAGTGATATTTGGAATCCCATAGAGGGCTATGGTGAAAAAGGAAATATCCTCCGATGAAATCTGGAAAGAATCTTTCTGAGAAACTGCTTAGTGTTCTGTTAATTCATCTCCCAGAGTTACATCTGTATTTCGTCGATCTCTTTGCTAGCCTTATGTCTGTGGAATCTGAGAACAGCTATTTCCTTTCCCTTTGAAGACTTTAGGCCCAAAGGAAATATCCTCCGATAACAAAGAGAAAGAAGCTTTCTGAGAAACTTCTTTGTGTTCTGTGAAATCATCTCACAGAGTTACAGCTTTCCCCTCAAGAAGCCTTTCGCTAAGGCAGTTCTTGTGGAATTGGCAAAGTGATATTTGGAAGCCCATAGAGGGCTATGGTGAAAAAGGAAGTATCCTCCGATGAAATCTGGAAAGAAGCTTTCTGAGAAACTGCTTAGTGCTCTGTTAATTCATCTCACAGAGCTACATCTGTATTTCGTGGATCTCTTTCCTAGCCTTATTTCTGTGGAATCTGAGAACAGATATTTCGCATCCCTTTGAAGACTGTAGGCCCAAAGGAAATATCCTCCGATAACAAAGAGAAAGAAGCTTTCTGAGAAACTTCTTTGTGTTCTGTGAAATCATCTCACCGAGTTACAGCTTTCCCCTCAAGAAGCCTTTCGCTAAGACAGTTCTTGTGGAATTGAAAGAGTGATATTTAGAAGCCTATAGAGGGCTATGGGGAAAAAGGAAATATCTTCTGATGAAATCTGGAAAGAAGCTTTCTGAGAAACTGCTTAGTGTCCTGTTAATTCGTCTCCCAGAGTTACATCTGTATTTCGTGGATCTCTTTGCTAGCCTTATTTCTGTGGAATCTGAGAGCAGATATTTCGGATCTGTTTGAAGACTATAGGGCCAAAGGAAATACCCTCCGTTAACAAAAAGAAGGAAGCTTTCTGAGAAAATTCTTTCTGTTCTGTGAAATCATCTCACAGAGTTACAGCTTTCCCCTCAAGAAGCCTTTCGCTAAGACAGTTCTTGTGGAATTGAAAGAGTGATATTTAGAAGCCTATAGAGGGCTATGGGGAAAAAGGAAATATCCTCCGATGAAATCTGGAAAGAAGCTTTCTGAGATTCTGCTTAGTGTTCTGTTAATTCATCTCACAGAGTTACATCTGTATTTCGTGGATCTCTTTGCTAGCCTTATTTCTGTGGAATCTGACAACAGATATTTCGGATCCCTTTGAATTCTATAGGGCCAAAAGAAATATCCTCCGATAACAAAGAGAAAGAAGCTTTCTGAGGAACTTCTTTGTGTTCTGTGAAATCATCTCACAGAGTGACAGCTTTCCCCTCAAGAAGCCTTTCGCTAAGACAGTTCTTGTGGAATTGGCAAAGTGATATTTGGAAGCCGATAGAGGGCTATGGTGAAAAAGGAAATATCCTCTGATGAAATCTGGAAAGAAACTTTCTGAGAAACTGCTTAGTGTTCTGTTAATTCATCTCAGAGTGTTACATTTTTATTTCGTGGATCTCTTTGCTAGCCTTATTTCTGTGGAATCTGAGAATAGATATTTCAGATCCCTTTGAAGACTCTAGGGCCAAAGGAAATATCCTCCGATAACAAAGAGAAAGAAGCTTTTTGAGAAACTTCTTTGTGTTCTGTGAAATCATCTCACCGAGTTACCGCTTTCCCCTCAAGAAGCCTTTCGCTAAGACAGTTCTTGTGGAATTGGAAAAGTGATATTTGGAAGCCCTTAGAGGGCTATGGTGAAAAAGGAAATATCCTCCGATGAAATCTGGAAAGAAGCTTTCTGAGAAACTGCTTAGTGTTCTGTTAATTCATCTCACAGAGTTACATCTGTATTTCGTGGATCTCTTTGCTAGCCTTATTTCTGTGGAATCTGAGAACAGATATTTCAGATCCCTTTGAACACTCTAGGGCCAAAGGAAATATCCTCCTATAACAAAGAGAAGGAAGCTTTCTGAGAAACTTCTTTGTGTTCTGTGAAATCATCTCACAGAGTTACAGCTTTCCACTCAAGAAGCCTTTCGCTAAGACAGTTCATGTGGAATTGGCAAAGTGATATTTGGAAGCCCATAGAGGGTTACGGTGAAAAAGAAAATATCCTCCAATGAAATCTGGAAAGAAGCTTTCTGAGAAACTGCTAAGTGTTCTGTTAACGCATCTCCCAGAGTTACATCTGTATTTCGTGGATCTCTTTGCTAGCCTTATTTCTGTGGAATCTGAGAACAGATATTTCCTTTCCCTTTGAAGACTATAGGCCCAAAGGAAATATCCTCCGATAACAAAGAGAAAAAAGCTATCTGAGAAACTTCTTTGTGTTCTGTGAAATCATCTCACAGAGTTACATCTTTCCCCTCAAGAAGCCTTTCGCTAAGACAGTTCTTGTGGAATTGGCAAAGTGATATTTGGAAGCCCCTAGAGGGCTATGGTGAAAAAGGAAATATCCTCCGATGAAATCTGGAAAGAAGCTTTCTGAGAAACTGCTTAGTGTTCTGTTAATTCATCTCACAGAGTTACATCTGTATTTCGTGGATCTCTTTGCTACCCTTATTTCTTTGGAATCTGACAACAGATATATCCTTTCCATTTGAAGACTATAGGGCCAAAGGAAATATCCTCCGATAACAAAGAGAAAGAAGCTTTCTGAGAAACTTCTTTGTGTTCTGTGGAATCATCTCACAGAGTTACAGCTTTCCCCTCAAGAAGCCTTTTGCTAAGACAGTTCTTCTGGAATTGCCAAAGTGATATTTGGAATCCCCTAGAGGGCAATGGTGAAAAAGGAAATATCCTCCGATGAAATCTGGAAAGAATCTTTCTGAGAAACTGCTTAGTGTTCTGTTAATTCATCTCACAGAGTTACATCTGTATTTCGTGGATCTCTTTGCTAGCCTTATTTCTGTGGAATCTGAGAACAGATATTTCGGATCCCTTTGAAGACTATAGGGCCAAAGGAAATATCCTCTGATAATAAAGGGAAAGAAGCTTTCTGAGAAACTTCTTTGTGTTCTGTGAAATCATCTCACAGAGTTACATCTTTCCCCTCAAGAAGCCTTTCGCTAAGACAGTTCTTGTGGAATTGGCAAAGTGATATTTGCAATCCCACAGAGGGCTATGGTGAAAAGGGAAATATCCTCCGATGAAATCTGGAGAGAAGCTTTCTGAGAAACTGCTTAGTGCTCTGTTAATTCATCTCACAGGGTTACATCTGTATTTCATGGATCTCTTTGCTAGCCTTATTTCTGTGGAAGCTGAGAACAGATATTTCGGATCCCTTTGAAGACTCTAGGGCCAAAGGAAATATCCTCCGATAACAAAGAGAAAGAAGCTTTCTGAGAAACTTCTTTGTGTTCTGTGAAATCATCTCACAGAGTTACAGCTTTCCCCTCAAGAAGCCTTTCGCTAAGGCAGTTCTTGTGGAATTGGCAAAGTGATATTTGGAAGCCCATAGAGGGCTATGGTGAAAAAGGAAATATCCTCCGATGAAATCTGGAAAGAAGCTTTCTGAGAAACTGCTTAGTGCTCTGTTAATTCATCTCACAGAGTTACATCTGTATTTCGTGGATCTCTTTCGTAGCCTTATTTCTGTGGAATCTGAGAACAGATATTTCGCATCCCTTTTAAGACTATAGGGCCAAAGGAAATATCCTCCGATAACAAAGAGAAAGAAGCTTTCTGAGAAACTTCATTGTGTTCTGTGAAATCATCTCACAGAGTTACAGCTTTCCCCTCAAGAAGCCTTTCGCTAAGACAGTTCTTGTGGAATTGGCAAAGTGATATTTGGAAGCCCATAGAGGGCTATGGTAAAAAAGGAAATAATCTCCGATGAAATCTGGAAAGAAGCTTTCAGAGAAACTACTTAGTGTTCTGTTAATTCATCTCACAGAGTTACATCTGTATTTCGTGGATCTCTTTGCTAGCCTTTTTTCTGTGGAATCTGAGAACAGATATTTCCTTTCCCTTTGAAGACTATAGGGCCGAAGGAAATATCCTCCGATAACAAAGAGAAAGAAGATTTCTGAGAAACTTCTTTGTGTTCTGTGAAATCATCTCACAGAGTTACAGCTTTCCCCTCAAGAAGCCTTTCGCTAAGACAGTTCTGGTGGTATTGGCAAAGTGATAGTTTGAAGCCCATGGAGGGCTATGGTGAAAAAGGAAGTATCCTCCGATGAAATCTGTAGAGAAGCTTTCTGAGAAACTGCTTAGTGTTCTGATAATTCATCTCACAGAGTTTCATCTGTATTTCATGTATCTCTTTGCCAGCCTTATTTCGGTGGAATATTAGAACAGATATTTCGGATCACTTTGAAGACTATAGGGCCAAAGGAAATACCCTCCAATAAAAAAGAGAGAAGCTTGCTGAGAAACTTCTTTGTTTTCTGTGAAATCATCTCACAGAATTACAGCTTTCCCCTCAAGAAGACTTTCACTAAGACAGTTCTTGTGGAATTGGCAAAGGGATATTTGGAAGCCCGTAGAGGGCTATGGTAAAAAAGTAATATCCTCCGATGAAATCTGGAAAGAAGCTTTCTGATAAACTATTTAGTGTTCTCTTAATTCATCTCACAGAGTTACATCTGTATTTCGTGGATCTCTTTGCTAGCTATATTTCTGTGGAATCTGAGAACAGATATTTCGGATCCCTTTGGAGACTATAGGGCCAAAGGCAATATCCTCCGATAACAAACAGAAAGAAGCTTTCTGAGAAACTTCTTTGTGTTCTGTGAAATCATCTCACAGAGTTACAGCTTTCCCCTCAAGAAGCCTTTCGCTAAGACAGTTCTTGTGGAATTGGCAAAGTGATATTTGCAAGCCCATTGAGGGCTGTGGAGAAAAAGGAAATATCCTCAGATGAAATCTGGAAAGAAGCTTTCTGAGAAAATGCTTAGTGTTCTGTTAATTCATCTCACAGAGTTACATCTTTATTTCGTAGATTTCTTTGCTAGCCTTATTTCTGAGGAATCGGAGAATAGATGTTACGGATCCCTTTGAAGACTATAGGGCCGAAGGAAATATCCTCCGATAAGAAAGAGAAAGAAGCTTCCTGAGAAACTTCTTTGTGTTCTGTGAAATCATCTCACAGAGTTACAGCTTTCCCCTCAAGAAGCCTTTCGCTAAGACAGTTCTTGTGGAATAGGCAAAGTGATATTTGGAAGCCCATAGAGGGCTATGGTGAAAAAGGAAATATCCTCCGATGAAATCTGGAAAGGAGCTTTACGAAAAACTGCTTAGTGTTCTGTTAATTCATCTCACAGAGTTACATCTATATTTCGTGTATCTCTTTGCTAGCCTTATTTCTGTGGAATCTGACCACAGATATATCCTTTTCCTTTGAAGTCTATAGGGCCAAAGGAAATATCCTCCGATAACAAGGAGAAAGAAGCTTTCTGAGAAACTTCTTTGTGTTCTGTGAAATCATCTCACAGAGTTACAGCTTTCCCCTCAAGAATCCTTTCACTAAGACAGTTCTTGTGGAATTGCCACAGTGATAATTGGAAGCCCCTAGAGGGCTATGGTGAAAAAGGAAACAACCTCCGATGAAATCTGGAAAGAAGTTTTCTGAGAAACTGCTTAGTGTTCTGTTAATTGATCTCCCAGAGTTACCACTGTATTTAGTGGATCTCTTTGCTAGCCTTATTTCTGTGGAATCTGAAAACAGATAGTTCGGATCCCTTTGAAGACTATAGGGCCAAAGGAAACATCCTCCGATAACAAAGAGAAAGAAGCTTTCTGAGAAACTTTTTTGTGTTCTGTGAAATCATCTCACAGAGTTACAGGATTCCCCTCAAGAAGCCTATCGCTAAGACAGTTCTTGGGGATTTGGCAAAGTGATATTTGAAAGACCATAGTGGGCTATGGTGAAAAAGGAAATATCCTCCGATGAAATCTGGAAAGAAGCTTTCTGAGAAACTGCTTAGTGTTCTGTTATTTCATCTCACAGAGTTACATCTCTATTTCTTGGATCTCTTTGCTGTCATTATTTCTGTGGAATCTGAGAACAGATATTTCGGATCCCTTTGAAGACTATAGGGCCAAAGGAAATATCCTCCGATAATAAAGAGAAAGAAGCTTTCTGAGAAACTTTTTTGTGTTCTGTGAAATCATCTCACATTTTTACAGCATTCCCCTCAAGAAGCCTTTCGCTAAGACAGTTCTTGTGGAATTGGCAAAGTGATATTTGGAAGCCCATAGAGGGCTATGGTGAAAAAGGAAATATCCTCCGATGAAATCTGGAAAGAAGCTTTCTGTGAAACTGCTTAGTGTTCTGTTAATTCATCCCACAGAGTTAATTCTGTATTTCGTGGATCTCTTTGCTAGCCTTACTTCTGTGGAATCTGAGAGCAGATATTTCGGATCCCTTTGAAGACTCTAGGGCCAAAGGATATATACTCCGATAACAAAGAGAAAGAAGCTTTCTGAGAAACTTCTTTGTGTTCTGTGAAATCATCTCACAGAGTTGCAGCTTTCCCCTCAAGAAGCCTTTCGCTAAGACAGTTCTTGTGGAATTGGCAAAGTGATATTTGGAAGCTCAATGAGGGCTATGGTGAAAAACGAAATATCCTCCGATGAAATCTGGAAAGAAGCTTTCTGAGAAACTTCTTTGTGTTCTGTGAAATCATCTCACAGAGTTACAGCTTTCCCCTCAAGAAGCCTTCGCTAAGACAGTTCTTGTGGAATTGGCAAAGTGATATTTGGAAGCCCATAGAGGGCTACGGTGAAAAAGGAAATATCCTCCGATGAAATCTGGTAAGATTATTTCTGAGAAACTGCTTAGTGTTCTGTTAATTCGACTCCCAGAGTTACATCTGTATTTCGTGTGTCTCTTTGCTAGCCTTATTTCTGTGGAATCTGACAACAGATATTTCGGATCCCTTTGATGACTACAGGGCGAAAGGAAATATCCTCCGATAACAAAGAGAAAGAAGCTTTCTGAGAAACTTCTTTGTGTTCTGTGAAATCATCTCACAGAGTTACAGCCTTCCCCTGAAGAAGCCTTTCGCTAAGACAGTTCTTGTGGAATTGTCAAAGTGATATTTGGAAGGCCATAGAGGGCTATGGTGAAAAAGGAAATATCCTCTGATGAAATATGGAAAGAAGCTTTCTGAGAAACTGCTTAGTGTTCTGTTAATTCATCTCCCAGAGTTACATCTGTATTTCGTCGATCTCTTTGCTAGCCTTATGTCTGTGGAATCTGAGAACAGATATTTCCTTTCCCTTTGAAGACTTTAGGCCCAAAGGAAATATCCTCCAATAACAAAGAGAAAGAAGCTTTCTGAGAAACTTCTTTGTGTTCTGTGAAATCATCTCACAGAGTTACAGCTTTCCCCTCAAGAAGCCTTTCGCTAAGGCAGTTCTTGTGGAATTGGCAAAGTGATATTTGGAAGCCCATAGAGGGCTATGGTGAAAAAGGAAATATCCTCCGATGAAATCTGGAAAGAAGCTTTCTGAGAAACTGCTTAGTGCTCTGTTAATTCATCTCACAGAGTTACATCTGTATTTGGTGGATCTCTTTGCTAGCCTTATTTCTGTGGAATCTCAAAAGAGTTATTTCGGATCCCTTTGAAGACTACAGGGCCAAAGGAAATATCCTCCGATAACAAAGAGAAAGAAGCTTTCTGAGAAACTTCTTTGTGTTCTCTGAAATCATCTCACAGAGTTACAGCTTTCCCTTCAAGAAGCCTTTCACTAAGACAGTTGTTGTGGAATTGGCAAAGTGATATTTGGAAGCCCATAAAGGGCTATGGTGAAAAAGGTAATATCCTTCAATGAAATCTGGAAAGAAGCTTTCTGAGAAACTGCTCAGTGTTCTGTTAATTCTTCTCCCAGAGTTACATCTGTATTTGGTGGATCTCTTTGCTAGCCTTATTTTTGTGGAATCTGAGAACAGATATTTCCTTTCCCTTTGAAGACTATAGGGCCAAAGTAAATATATTCCGATAACAAAGATAAAGAAGCTTTCTGAGAAACTTGTTTGTGTTCTGTGAAATCATTTCACAGAGTTACAGCTTTCCCCTCAAGAAGCCTTTCGCTAAGACTCTTCTTGTGGAATTGACAAAGTGATATTTGGAAGCCCATAGAGGGCTATGGTGAAAAAGGAAATATCCTCTGATGAAATCTGGAAAGAAGATTTCTGAGAAACTGCTTAGTGTTCTCTTAATTCATCTCACAGTGTTACATCTGTATTTCGTGGATCTCTTTGCTAGCCTTATTTCTGTGGAATCTGAGAACAGATATTTCCTTTCCCTTTGAAGACTATAGGGCCAAAGGAAATATCCTCCGATAACAAAGAGAAAGAAGCTTTCTGAGAAACATTTTTGGGTTCTGTGAAATCATCTCACAGAGTTACAGCTTTCCCCTCAAGAAGCCTTTCGCTAAGACAGTTCTTCTGGAATTCGCAAAGTGATATTTGAAAGCCCATAGAGGGCTATGGTGAAAAAGGAAATATCCTCCGATGAAATCTGGAAAGAAGCTTTCTGAGAAACTGCTTAGTGTTCTGTTAATTCATCTCACAGAGTTACATCTGTATTTCGTGGATCTCCTTGCTAGCCTTATTTCACTGGAATCTGACAACAGATATTTCGGATCCCTTTGAAGACTCTAGGGCCAAAGGAAATATCCTCCGATAACAAAGAGAAAGAAGCTTTCAGAGAAACTTCTTTGTGTTCTGTGAAATCATCTCACAGAGTTACAGCTTTCCCCGCAAGAAGAATTTCGCTAAGACATTTCTTGTGGAATTGGCAAAGTGATATTTGGAAGCTCATAGAGGGCTATGGTGAAAAAGGAAATATCCTCAGATGAAATCTGGAAAGAAGCTTTCTGAGAAACTGCTTAGTCTTCTGTTAATTCATCTCACAGAGTTACATCTGTATTTCGTGGATCTCTTTGCCAGCCTTATTTCTGTGGAATGTGACAACAGATATTACCTTTCCCTTTGAAGACGGTAGGGCAAAAGGAAATATCCTCCGAAAAGAAAGAGCAAGAAGCTTTCTGAGAAACTTCTTTGTGTTCTGTGAAATCATCTCACAGAGTTACAGCTTTCCCCTCAAGAAGCCTTTCGCTAAGACAGTTCTTGTGGAATTGGCAAAGTGATATTTGGAAGCCCATAGAGGGCTATGGTGAAAAAGGAAATATCCTCCGATGAAATCTGGAAAGAAGCTTTCTGAGAAACTGCTTAGTGTTCTTTTAACTCATCTCCCAGAGTTACATCTCTATTTCGTGGATCTCTTTGCTAGCCTTTTTTCTGTGGAATCTGAGAACAGATATTTCCTTTTCCTTTGAAGACTATAGGGCCAAAGGAAATATCCTCCGATAACAAAGAGAAAGAAGCTTTCTGAGAAACTTCTTTGTGTTCTGTGAAATCATGTCACAGAGTTACAGCTTTCCCCTCAAGAAGCCTTTCGCTAAGACAGTTCTTTTGGAATTGGCAAAGTGATATTTGGAAGCCCATAGAGGGCTATGGTGAAAAAGGAAATATCCTCCGATGACATCTGGAAAGAAGCTTTCTGAGAAACTACTTAGTGTTCTGTTAATTCATCTCACAGAGTTACATCTGTATTTCGTGGATCTGCTTGCTAGCCTCATTTCTCTGGAATCTGACAACAGATATTTCGGATCCCTTTGAATACTCTAGGGCCAAAGGAAATATCCTCCGATAACAAAGAGAAAGAAGCTTTCTGAGAAACTTCTTTGTGTTCTGTGAAATCATCTCACAGAGTTACAGCTTTCCCCTCAAGAAGCCTTTCGCTAAGACAGTTCTTGTGGAATTGGCAAAGTGATATTAGGAAACCCTTAGAGGGCTATGGTGAAAAAGAAAATATCCTCCGATGAAATCTGGAAAGAAGCTTTCTGAGAAACTGCTTACTGTTCTGTTAATTCATCTCCCCGAGTTACATCTCTATTTCGTGGATCTCCTTGCTAGCCTTATTTCTGTGGAATCCGACAACAGATATTTCCTTTCCCTTTGAAGACTATAGGGCCAAAGGAAATATCCTCCGATAACAAAGAGAATGAAGCTTTCTGAGAAACTTCTTTGTGTTCTGTGAAATCATCTCACAGAGTTACAGCTTTCCCCTCAAGAAGCCTTTCGCTTAGACAGTTCTTGTGGAATTGGCAAAGTGGTATTTGGAAGCCCATAGAGGGCTATGGTGAAAAAGGAAATATCCTCCGATGAAATCTGGAAAGAAGCTTTCTGGAAACTGCTTAGTGTTCTGTTAATTCATCTCACAGTGTTACATCTGTGTTTCGTGGATCTCTTTGCTAGCTTTATTTCTGGAATCTGAGAACAAATATTTCGGATCCCTTTGAAGACTATAGGGGCGAAGGAAATATCCTCCGATAACAAAGAGAAAGAAGCTTTCTGAGAAACTTCTTTGTGTTCTGTGAAATTACCTCACAGAGTTTCAGCTTTCCCATCAAGAAGCCTTTCGCAAAGACAGTTGTTGTGGAATTGGCAAAGTGATATTAGGAAGCTCAATGAGGGCTATGGTGAAAAAGGAAATATCCTCCGATGAAATCTGGAAAGAAGCTTTCTGAGAAACTTCTTTGTGTTCTGTGAAATCATCTCACAGAGTTACAGCTTTCCCCTCAGGAAGCCTTTCGCTAACTCAGTTCTTGTGGAATTGGCAAAGTGATATTTGGAAGCCCATAGAGGGCTATGGTGAAAAAGGAAATATCCTCCGTTGAAATCTGGAAAGAAGCATTCTGAGAAACTGCTTAGTGTTCTGTTAATTCATCTCACAGAGTTACATCTGTATTTCGTGGATCTCTTTGCTAGCCTTATTTCTGTGGAATCTGAGAACAGATATTTCGGATCCTTTTGAAGACTATAGGGCCAAAGGAAATATCCTACTATAAAAAAGAGAAAAAAGCTTTCTGAGAAACTTCTTTGTGTTCTGTGAAATCATCTCACAGGGTTACAGCTTTCCCCTCCAGAAGCCTTTCGCTAAGACAATTCTTGTGGAATTGGCAAAGTGATATTTGGAAGCCCATAGAGGGCTATGGTGAAAAAGGAAATATCCTCCGATGAAATCTGGAAAGAGGCTTTCTGAGAAACTGCTTAGTGTTCTGTTAATTCATCTCCCAGAGTTACATCTGTATTTCTTCGATCTCTTTGCTAGCTTTACTTCTGTGGAATCTGAGAACAGATATTTCGGATCCCTTTGAAGACTATAGGGCCAAAGGAAATATCCTCTGATAACAAAGAGGAAGAAGCTTTCTGAGAAACTTCTTTGTGTTCTGTGAAATCCTCTCACAGAGTTACAGCTTTCCCCTCAAGAAGCCTTTCGCTAAGACAGTTCTTGTTGAATTGGCAAAGTGATATTTGGAAGCCCATAGAGGGCTATGGTGAAAAAGGAAATATCCACCGATGAAATCTGGAAAGAAGCTTTCTGAGAAACTGCTTAGTGTTCTGTTTACTCATCTCCCAGAGTTACATCTCTATTGCGTGGATCTCTTTCCTAGCCTTATTTCTGTGGAATCTGAGAGCAGATATTTCCTTTTCCTTTGAAGACTATAGGGTCAAAGGAAATATCCTCCGATAACAAAGAGAAAGAAGCTTTCTGAGAAACTTCTTTGTGTTCTGTGAATTCATCTCACAGAGTTACAGCTTTCCCCTCAAGAAGCCTTTCGCTAAGACAGTTCTTGTGGAATTGGCTAAGTGATATTTGGAAGCCCATAGAGGGCTAAGGTGAAAAAGGAAATATCCTCCGATGAAATCTGGTAAGAAGCTTTCTGAGAAACTACTTAGTGTTCTGTTAATTCATCTCCCAGAGTTACATCTCTATTTCGTGGATCTCTTTGCTAGCTTTATTTCTGTGGAATCTGAGAACAGATATTTCGGATCACTTTGAAGTCTATAGGGCCAAAGGAAATATCCTCCGATAACAAAGAGAAAGGAGCTTTCTGAGAAACTACTTTGTGTTCTGTGAAATCATCTCACAGAGTTACAGCTTTCACCTCAAGAAGTCTTTCGCTAAGACAGTTCTTGAGAAATTGGCAAAGTGATATTTGGAAGCCCGTAGAGGGCTATGGTGAAAAAGGAAATATCCTCCGATGAAATCTGGAAAGAAGCTTTCTGAGAGATTGCTTAGGGTTCTGTTAATTCATCTCACAGAGTTACATCTGTATTTCGTGGATTTCTTGGCTAGCCTTATTTCTGAGGAATCTGAGAACAGATATTTCGGATCCCTTTGAAGACTATAGGGCCAAAGGAAACATCCTCCGATAACAAAGAGAAAGAAGCTTTCTGAGAAACTTTTTTGTGTTCTGTGAAATCATCTCACAGAGTTACAGGATTCCCCTCAAGAAGCCTTTCGCTAAGACAGTTCTTGGGGAATTGGCCAAGTGATATTTGGAAGCCCATAGCGGGCTACGGTGAAAAAGGAAATATCCTCCGATGAAATCTGGAAAGAAGCTTTCTGAGAAACTGCTTAGTGTTCTGTTAATTCATCTCACAGAGTTACATCTGTATTTCCTGGATCTCTTTCCTAGCCTTATTTCTGTTGAATCTGACAACAGATATTTCGGATCCCTTTGATGACTACAGGGCTAAAGGAAATATCCTCCGATAACAAAGAGAAAGAAGCTTTCTGAGAAACTTCTTTGTGTTCTGTGAAATCATCTCACAGAGTTACAGCTTTCCCCTCAAGAAGCCTTTCGCTAAGACAGTTCTTGTGGAATTCGCAAAGTGATATTTGGAAGCCCATAGAGGGCTATGTTGAAAAAGGAAATATCCTCCGATGAAATCTGGAAAGAAGCTTTCTGAGAAACTGCTTAGTGTTCTGTTAATTCATCTCCCAGAGTTACATCTGTATTTCTTCGATCTCTTTGCTAGCTTTACTTCTGTGGAATCTGAGAACAGATATTTCGGATCCCTTTGAAGACTATAGGGCCAAAGGAAATATCCTCCGATAACAAAGAGAAAGAAGCTTTCTGAGAAACTTCTTTGTGTTCTGTGAAATCACCTCACAGAGTTGCAGCTTTCCCCTCAAGAAGCCTTTCGCTAAGACATTTCTTCTGGAATTGGCAAAGTGATATTTGGATGCTCAATGAGGGCTATGGTGAAAAAGGAAATATCCTCCGATGAAATCTGGAAAGAAGCTTTCTGAGAAATTGCTTAGTGTTCTGATAATTACCTCACAGAGTTACATCTGTATTTCGTGGATCGCTTTGCTAGCCTTATTTCTGTGGAATCTGAAAACAGATATTTCGGATCCCTTTGAAGACTATAGGGCCAAAGGAAATATCCTCTGATAACAAAGAGGAAGAAGCTTTCTGAGAAACTTCTTTGTGTTCTGTGAAATCATCTCACAGAGTTACAGCTTTCCCCTCAAGAAGCCTTTCGCTAAGACAGTTCTTGTTGAATTGGCAAAGTGATATTTGGAAGCCCATAGAGGGCTATGGTGAAAAAGGAAATATCCTCCGATGAAATCTGGAAAGAAGCTTTCTGAGAAACTGCTTAGTGTTCTGTTTACTCATCTCCCAGAGTTACATCTCTATTGCGTGGATCTCTTTCCTAGCCTTATTTCTGTGGAATCTGAGAGCAGATATTTCCTTTTCCTTTGAAGACTATAGGGTCAAAGGAAATATCCTCCGATAACAAAGAGAAAGAAGCTTTCTGAGAAACTTCTTTGTGTTCTGTGAATTCATCTCACAGAGTTACAGCTTTCCCCTCAGGAAGCCTTTCGCTAAGACAGTTCTTGTGGAATTGGCAAAGTGATATTTGGAAGCCCATAGAGGGCTATGGTGAAAAAGGAAGTATCCTCCGATGAAATCTGGAAAGAAGCTTTCTGAGAAACTGCTTAGTGTCCTGTTAATTCATCTCACAGAGTTACATCTGTGTTTCGTGGATCTCTTTGCTAGCCTTATTTCTGTGGAATCTGAGAACAGATATTTCGGATCCCTTTGAAGAGTATAGAGCCAAAGGAAACATCCTCCGATAACAAAGAGAAAGAAGCTTTCTGAGAAACTTCTTTGTGTTCTGTGAAATCATCTCACAGAGTTACAGCTTTCCCCTCAAGAAGCCTTTCGCTAAGACAGTTCTTGTGGAATTGGCAAAGTGATATTAGGAAACCCATAGAGGGCTATGGTGAAAAAGAAAATATCCTCCGATGAAATCTGGAAAGAAGCTTTCTGAGAAACTGCTTACTGTTCTGTTAATTCATCTCCCCGAGTTACATCTCTATTTCGTGGATCTCTTTGCTAGCCTTATTTCTGTGGAATCTGAGAACAGATATTTCCTTTCCCTTTGAAGACTATAGGGCCAAAGGAAATATCCTCCGATAACAAAGAGAATGAAGCTTTCTGAGTAACTTCTTTGTGTTCTGTGAAATCATCTCACAGAGTTACAGCTTTCCCCTCAAGAAGCCTTTCGCTAAGACAGTTCTTGTGGAATTGGCAAAGTGATATTTGGAAAACCATAGAGGGCTATGGTGAAAAAGGAAATATCCTCCGATGAAATCTGGAAAGAAGCTTTCTGAGAAACTGCTTAGTGTTCTGTTAATTCATCTCACAGAGTTACAACTGTATTTCGTGGATCTCTTTGCTTGCCTTCTTTCTGTGGAATCTGAGAACAGATATTTCGTATCCCTTTGAAGACTATAGGGCCAAAGGAAATATCCTCCGATAACAAAGAGAAAGAAGCTTTCTGAGAAATTTCTTTGTGTTCTGTGAAATCATCTCACAGAGTTACAGCTTTCCCCTCAAGAAGCCTTTCGTCAAGACAGTTCTTGTGGAATTGGCAAAGTCATATTTGGAAGCCCTTAGAGGGCCATGGTGAAAAACGAAATATCCTCCGATGAAATCTGGAAAGAAGCTTTCTGAGAAACTGCTTAGTGTTCTGTTAATTCATCTCCCAGAGTTACATCTGTATTTCTTGGATGTCTTTGCTAGCTTTACTTCTGTGGAATCTGAGAACAGATATTTCGGATCCCTTTGAAGACTATAGGGGCAAAGGAAATATCCTCCGATAACAAAGAGAAAGAAGCTTTCTGAGAAACTTCTTTGTGTTCTGTGAAATCACCTCACAGAGTTTCAGCTTTCCCATCAAGAAGCCTTTCGCAAAGACAGTTGTTGTGGAATTGGCAAAGTGATATTTGGAAGCTCAATGAGGGCTATGGTGAAAAAGGAAATATCCTCCGATGAAATCTGGAAAGAAGCTTTCTGAGAAACTTCTTTGTGTTCTGTGAAATCATCTCACAGAGTTACAGCTTTCCCCTCAGGAAGCCTTTCGCTAAGTCAGTGCTTGTGGAATTGGCAAAGTGATATTTGGAAGCCCATAGAGGGCTATGGTGAAAAAGGAAATATCCTCCGATGAAATCTGGAAAGAAGCTTTCTGAGGAACTGCTTAGTGTTCTGTTAATTCATCTCACAGAGTTACATCTGTATTTCTTCGATCTCTTTGCTAGCTTTACTTCTGTGGAATCTGAGAACAGATATTTCGGATCCCTTTGAAGACTACAGGCCCAAAGGAAATATCCTCCGATAACAAAGAAAAAGAAGCCTTCTCAGAAACTTCTTTGTGTTCTGTGAAATCATCTCACATTTTTACAGCATTCTCCTCAAGAAGCCTTTCGCTAAGACATTTCTTCTGGAATTGGCAAAGTGATATTTGGATGCTCAATGAGGGCTATGGTGAAAAAGGAAATATCCTCCGATGAAATCTGGAAAGAAGCTTTCTGAGAAATTGCTTAGTGTTCTGATAATTTATCTCACAGAGTTACATCTGTATTTCGTGGATCTCTTTGCTAGCCTTATTTCTGTGGAATCTGAAAACAGATATTTCGGATCCCTTTGAAGACTATAGGGCCAAAGGAAATATCCTCTGATAACAAAGAGGAAGAAACTTTCTGAGAAACTTCTTTGTGTTCTGTGAAATCATCTCACAGAGTTACAGCTTTCCCCTCAAGAAGCCTTTCGCTAAGACAGTTCTTGTTGAATTGGCAAAGTGATATTTGGAAGCCCATAGAGGGCTATGGTGAAAAAGGATATATCCACCGATGAAATCTGGAAAGAAGCTTTCTGAGAAACTGCTTAGTGTTCTGTTTACTCATCTCCCAGAGTTACATCTCTATTGCGTGGATCTCTTTCCTAGCCTTATTTCTGTGGAATCTGAGAGCAGATATTTCCTTTTCCTTTGAAGACTATAGGGTCAAAGGAAATATCCTCCGATAACAAAGAGAAAGAAGCTTTCTGAGAAACTTCTTTGTGTTCTGTGAATTCATCTCACAGAGTTACAGCTTTCCCCTCAAGAAGCCTTTCGCTAAGACAGTTCTTGTGGAATTGGCTAAGTGATATTTGGAAGCCCATAGAGGGCTAAGGTGAAAAAGGAAATATCCTCCGATGAAATCTGGAAAGAAGCTTTCTGAGAAACTACTTAGTGTTCTGTTAATTCATCTCCCAGAGTTACATCTCTATTTCGTGGATCTCTTTGCTAGCTTTATTTCTGTGGAATCTGAGAACAGATATTTCGGATCACTTTGAAGTCTATAGGGCCAAAGGAAATATCCTCCGATAACAAAGAGAAAGGAGCTTTCTGAGAAACTACTTTGTGTTCTGTGAAATCATCTCACAGAATTACAGCTTTCCCCTCAAGAAGTCTTTCGCTAAGACAGTTCTTGAGAAATTGGCAAAGTGATATTTGGAAGCCCGTAGAGGGCTATGGTGAAAAAGGAAATATCCTCCGATGAAATCTGGAAAGAAGCTTTCTGAGAGATTGCTTAGTGTTCTGTTAATTCATCTCACAGAGTTACATCTGTATTTCGTGGATTTCTTGGCTAGCCTTATTTTTGAGGAATCTGAGAACAGATATTTCGGATCCCTTTGAAGACTATAGGGCCAAAGGAAACATCCTCCGATAACAAAGAGAAAGAAGCTTTCTGAGAAACTTTTTTGTGTTCTGTGAAATCATCTCACAGAGTTACAGGATTCCCCTCAAGAAGCCTTTCGCTAAGACAGTTCTTGGGGAATTGGCAAAGTGCTATTTGGAAGCCCATAGTGGGCTATGGTGAAAAAGGAAATATCCTCCGATGAAATCTGGAAAGAAGATTTCTGAGAAACTGCTTAGTGTTCTGTTAATTCGTCTCACAGAGTTACATCTGTATTTCCTGGATCTCTTTCCTAGCCTTATTTCTGTTGAATCTGACAACAGATATTTGGGATCCCTTTGATGACTACAGGGCTAAAGGAAATATCCTCCGATAACAAAGAGAAAGAAGCTTTCTGAGAAACTTCTTTGTGTTCTGTGAAATCATCTCACAGAGTTACAGCTTTCCCCTCAAGAAGCCTTTCGTCAAGACAGTTCTTGTGGAATTGGCAAAGTCATATTTGGAAGCCCTTAGTGGGCCATGGTGAAAAACGAAATATCCTCCGATGAAATCTGGATAGAAGCTTTCTCAGAAACTGCTTAGTGTTCTGTTAATTCATCTCCCAGACTTACATCTGTATTTCTTGGATCTCTTTGCTAGCTTTACTTCTGTGGAATCTGAGAACAGATATTTCGGATCCCTTTGAAGACTATAGGGCCAAAGGAAATATCCTCCGATAACAAAGAGAAAGAAGCTTTCTGAGAAACTTCTTTGTGTTCTTTGAAATCACCTCACAGAGTTGCAGCTTTCCCCTCAAGAAGCCTTTCGCTAAGACATTTCTTCTGGAATTGGCAAAGTGATATTGGGAAACCCATAGAGGGCTATGGTGAAAAAGGAAATATTATCCGATGAAATCTGGAAAGAAGCTTTCTGAGAAATTGCTTAGTGTTCTGTTAATTCATCTCACAGAGTTACATCTGTATTTCTTGGATCTCTTTGCTGGCATTATTTCTGTGGAATCTGAGAACAGATATTTCGGATCCGTTTGAAGACTACAGGCCCAAAGGAAATATCCTCCGATAACAAAGAAAAAGAAGCCTTCTCAGAAACTTCTTTGTGTTCTGTGAAATCATCTCACATTTTTACAGCATTCTCCTCAAGAAGCCTTTCGCTAAGACCTTTCTTCTGGAATTGGCAAAGTGATATTTGGATGCTCAATGAGGGCTATGGTGAAAAAGGAAATATCCTCCGATGAAATCTGGAAAGAAGCTTTCTGAGAAATTGCTTAGTGTTCTGATAATTCATCTCACAGAGTTACATCTGTATTTCGTGGATCTCTTTGCTAGCCTTATTTCTGTGGAATCTGAAAACAGATATTTCGGATCCCTTTGAAGACTATAGGGCCAAAGGAAATATCCTCTGATAACAAAGAGGAAGAAGCTTTCTGAGAAACTTCTTTGTGTTCTGTGAAATCATCTCACAGAGTTACAGCTTTCCCCTCAAGAAGCCTTTCGCAAAGACAGTTCTTGTTGAATTGGCAAAGTGATATTTGGAAGCCCATAGAGGGCTATGGTGAAAAAGGAAATATCCACCGATGAAATCTGGAAAGAAGCTTTGTGAGAAACTGCTTAGTGTTCTGTTTACTCATCTCCCAGAGTTACATCTCTATTGCGTGGATCTCTTTCCTAGCCTTATTTCTGTGGAATCTGAGAGCAGATATTTCCTTTTCCTTTGAAGACTATAGGGTCAAAGGAAATATCCTCCGATAACAAAGAGAAAGAAGCTTTCTGAGAAACTTCTTTGTGTTCTGTGAATTCATCTCACAGAGTTACAGCTTTCCCCTCAGGAAGCCTTTCGCTAAGACAGTTCTTCTGGAATTGGCAAAGTGATATTTGGAAGCCCATAGAGGGCTATGGTGAAAAAGGAAGTATCCTCCGATGAAATCTGGAAAGAAGCTTTCTGAGAAACTGCTTAGTGTTCTGTTAATTCATCTCACAGAGTTACATCTGTGTTTCGTGGATCTCTTTGCTAGCCTTATTTCTGTGGAATCTGAGAACAGATATTTCGGATCCCTTTGAAGAGTATAGAGCCAAAGGAAACATCCTCCGATAACAAAGAGAAAGAAGCTTTCTGAGAAACTTCTTTGTGTTCTGTGAAATCATCTCACAGAGTTACAGCTTTCCCCTCAAGAAGCCTTTCGCTAAGACAGTTCTTGTGGAATTGGCAAAGTGATATTAGGAAACCCATAGAGGGCTATGGTGAAAAAGAAAATATCCTCCGATGAAATCTGGAAAGAAGCTTTCTGAGAAACTGCTTACTGTTCTGTTAATTCATCTCCCCGAGTTACATCTCTATTTCGTGGATCTCTTTGCTAGCCTTATTTCTGTGGAATCTGAGAACAGATATTTCCTTTCCCTTTGAAGACTATAGGGCCAAAGGAAATATCCTCCGATAACAAAGAGAATGAAGCTTTCTGAGTAACTTCTTTGTGTTCTGTGAAATCATCTCACAGAGTTACAGCTTTCCCCTCAAGAAGCCTTTCGCTAAGACAGTTCTTGTGGAATTGGCAAAGTGATATTTGGAAAACCATAGAGGGCTATGGTGAAAAAGGAATTATCCTCCGATGAAATCTGGAAAGAAGCTTTCTGAGAAACTGCTTAGTGTTCTGTTAATTCATCTCACAGAGTTACAACTGTATTTCGTGGATCTCTTTGCTTGCCTTCTTTCTGTGGAATCTGAGAACAGATATTTCGGATCCCTTTGAAGACTATAGGGCCAAAGGAAATATCCTCCGATAACAAAGAGAAAGAAGCTTTCTGAGAAATTTCTTTGTGTTCTGTGAAATCATCTCACAGAGTTACAGCTTTCCCCTCAAGAAGCCTTTCGTCAAGACAGTTCTTGTGGAATTGGCAAAGTCATATTTGGAAGCCCTTAGAGGGCCATGGTGAAAAACGAAATATCCTCCTATGAAATCTGGAAAGAAGCTTTGTGAGAAACTGCTTAGTGTTCTGTTAATTCATCTCCCAGAGTTACATCTGTATTTCTTGGATCTCTTTGCTAGCTTTACTTCTGTGGAATCTGAGAACAGATATTTCGGATCCCTTTGAAGACTATAGGGGCAAAGGAAATATCCTCCGATAACAAAGAGAAAGAAGCTTTCTGAGAAACTTCTTTGTGTTCTGTGAAATCACCTCACAGAGTTTCAGCTTTCCCATCAAGAAGCCTTTCGCAAAGACAGTTGTTGTGGAATTGGCAAAGTGATATTTGGAAGCTCAATGAGGGCTATGGTGAAAAAGGAAATATCCTCCGATGAAATCTGGAAAGAAGCTTTCTGAGAAACTTCTTTGTGTTCTGTGAAATCATCTCACAGAGTTACAGCTTTCCCCTCAGGAAGCCTTTCGCTAAGTCAGTGCTTGTGGAATTGGCAAAGTGATATTTGGAAGCCCATAGAGGGCTATGGTGAAAAAGGAAATATCCTCCGATGAAATCTGGAAAGAAGCTTTCTGAGAAACTGCTTAGTGTTCTGTTAATTCATCGCACAGAGTTACATCTGTATTTCTTCGATCTCTTTGCTAGCTTTACTTCTGTGGAATCTGAGAACAGATATTTCGGATCCCTTTGAAGACTATAGGGCCAAAGGAAATATCCTCCGATAACAAAGAGAAAGAAGCTTTCTGAGAAACTTCTTTGTGTTCTGTGAAATCACCTCACAGAGTTGCAGCTTTCCCCTCAAGAAGCCTTTCGCTAAGACATTTCTTCTGGAATTGGCAAAGTGATATTTGGATGCTCAATGAGGGCTATAGTGAAAAAGGAAATATCCTCCGATGAAATCTGGAAAGAAGCTTTCTGAGAAATTGCTTAGGGTTCTGATAATTCATCTCACAGAGTTACATCTGTATTTCGTGGATCTCCTTGCTAGCCTTATTTCTGTGGAATCTGAAAACAGATATTTCGGATCCCTTTGAAGACTATAGGGCCAAAGGAAATATCCTCTGATAACAAAGAGGAAGAAGCTTTCTGAGAAACTTCTTTGTGTTCTGTGAAATCATCTCACAGAGTTACAGCTTTCCCCTCAAGAAGCCTTTCGCTAAGACAGTTCTTGTTGAATTGGCAAAGTGATATTTGGAAGCCCATAGAGGGCTATGGTGAAAAAGGAAATATCCACCGATGAAATCTGGAAAGAAGCTTTCTGAGAAACTGCTTAGTGTTCTGTTTACTCATCTCCCAGAGTTACATCTCTATTGCGTGGATCTCTTTCCTAGCCTTATTTCTGTGGAATCTGAGAGCAGATATTTCCTTTTCCTTTGAAGACTATAGGGTCAAAGGAAATATCCTCCTTTAACAAAGAGAAAGAAGCTTTCTGATAAACTTCTTTGTGTTCTGTGAATTCATCTCACAGAGTTACAGCTTTCCCCTCAAGAAGCCTTTCGCTAAGACAGTTCTTGTGGAATTGGCTAAGTGATATTTGGAAGCCCATAGAGGGCTAAGGTGAAAAAGGAAATATCCTCCGATGAAATCTGGAAAGAAGCTTTCTGAGAAACTACTTAGTGTTCTGTTAATTCATCTCCCAGAGTTACATCTCTATTTCGTGGATCTCTTTGCTAGCTTTATTTCTGTGGAATCTGAGAACAGATATTTCGGATCACTTTGAAGTCTATAGGGCCAAAGGAAATATCCTCCGATAACAAAGAGAAAGGAGCTTTCTGAGAAACTACTTTGTGTTCTGTGAAATCATCTCACAGAATTACAGCTTTCCCCTCAAGAAGTCTTTCGCTAAGACAGTTCTTGAGAAATTGGCAAAGTGATATTTGGAAGCCCGTAGAGGGCTATGGTGAAAAAGGAAATATCCTCCGATGAAATCTGGAAAGAAGCTTTCTGAGAGATTGCTTAGTGTTCTGTTAATTCATCTCACAGAGTTACATCTGTATTTCGTGGATTTCTTGGCTAGCCTTATTTTTGAGGAATCTGAGAACAGATATTTCGGATCCCTTTGAAGACTATAGGGCCAAAGGAAACATCCTCCGATAACAAAGAGAAAGAAGCTTTCTGAGAAACTTTTTTGTGTTCTGTGAAATCATCTCACAGAGTTACAGGATTCCCCTCAAGAAGCCTTTCGCTAAGACAGTTCTTGGGGAATTGGCAAAGTGCTATTTGGAAGCCCATAGTGGGCTATGGTGAAAAAGGAAATATCCTCCGATGAAATCTGGAAAGAAGATTTCTGAGAAACTGCTTAGTGTTCTGTTAATTCGTCTCACAGAGTTACATCTGTATTTCCTGGATCTCTTTCCTAGCCTTATTTCTGTTGAATCTGACAACAGATATTTGGGATCCCTTTGATGACTACAGGGCTAAAGGAAATATCCTCCGATAACAAAGAGAAAGAAGCTTTCTGAGAAACTTCTTTGTGTTCTGTGAAATCATCTCACAGAGTTACAGCTTTCCCCTCAAGAAGCCTTTCGTCAAGACAGTTCTTGTGGAATTGGCAAGGTCATATTTGGAAGCCCTTAGTGGGCCATGGTGAAAAACGAAATATCCTCCGATGAAATCTGGATAGAAGCTTTCTCAGAAACTGCTTAGTGTTCTGTTAATTCATCTCCCAGACTTACATCTGTATTTCTTGGATCTCTTTGCTAGCTTTACTTCTGTGGAATCTGAGAACAGATATTTCGGATCCCTTTGAAGACTATAGGGCCAAAGGAAATATCCTCCGATAACAAAGAGAAAGAAGCTTTCTGAGAAACTTCTTTGTGTTCTTTAAAATCACCTCACAGAGTTGCAGCTTTCCCCTCAAGAAGCCTTTCGCTAAGACATTTCTTCTGGAATTGGCAAAGTGATATTAGGAAACCCATAGAGGGCTATGGTGAAAAAGGAAATATTATCCGATGAAATCTGGAAAGAAGCTTTCTGAGAAATTGCTTAGTGTTCTGTTAATTCATCTCACAGAGTTACATCTGTATTTCTTGGATCTCTTTGCTGGCATTATTTCTGTGGAATCTGAGAACAGATATTTCGGATCCGTTTGAAGACTACAGGCCCAAAGGAAATATCCTCCGATAACAAAGAAAAAGAAGCCTTCTCAGAAACTTCTTTGTGTTCTGTGAAATCGTCTCACATTTTTACAGCATTCTCCTCAAGAAGCCTTTCGCTAAGACATTTCTTCTGGAATTGGCAAAGTGATATTTGGATGCTCAATGAGGGCTATGGTGAAAAAGGAAATATCCCCCGATGAAATCTGGAAAGAAGCTTTCTGAGAAATTGCTTAGTGTTCTGATAATTCATCTCACAGAGTTACATCTGTATTTCGTGGATCTCTTTGCTAGCCTTATTTCTGCGGAATCTGAAAACAGATATTTCGGATCCCTTTGAAGACTATAGGGCCAAAGGAAATATCCTCTGATAACAAAGAGGAAGAAGCTTTCTGAGAAACTTCTTTGTGTTCTGTGAAATCATCTCACAGAGTTACAGCTTTCCCCTCAAGAAGCCTTTCGCTAAGACAGTTCTTGTTGAATTGGCAAAGTGATATTTGGAAGCCCATAGAGGGCTATGGTGAAAAAGGAAATATCCACCGATGAAATCTGGAAAGAAGCTTTCTGAGAAACTGCTTAGTGTTCTGTTTACTCATCTCCCAGAGTTACATCTCTATTGCGTGGATCTCTTTCCTAGCCTTATTTCTGTGGAATCTGAGAGCAGATATTTCCTTTTCCTTTGAAGACTATAGGGTCAAAGGAAATATCCTCCGATAACAAAGAGAAAGAAGCTTTCTGAGAAACTCCTTTGTGTTCTGTGAATTCATCTCACAGAGTTACAGCTTTCCCCTCAGGAAGCCTTTCGCTAAGACAGTTCTTCTGGAATTGGCAAAGTGATATTTGGAAGCCCATAGAGGGCTATGGTGAAAAAGGAAGTATCCTCCGATGAAATCTGGAAAGAAGCTTTCTGAGAAACTGCTTAGTGTTCTGTTAATTCATCTCACAGAGTTACATCTGTGTTTCGTGGATCTCTTTGCTAGCCTTATTTCTGTGGAATCTGAGAACAGATATTTCGGATCCCTTTGAAGAGTATAGAGCCAAAGGAAACATCCTCCGATAACAAAGAGAAAGAAGCTTTCTGAGAAACTTCTTTGTGTTCTGTGAAATCATCTCACAGAGTTACAGCTTTCCCCTCAAGAAGCCTTTCGCTAAGACAGTTCTTGTGGAATTGGCAAAGTGATATTAGGAAACCCATAGAGGGCTATGGTGAAAAAGAAAATATCCTCCGATGAAATCTGGAAAGAAGCTTTCTGAGAACCTGCTTACTCTTCTGTTAATTCATCTCCCCGAGTTACATCTCTATTTCGTGGATCTCTTTTCTAGCCTTATTTCTGTGGAATCTGAGAACAGATATTTCCTTTCCCTTTGAAGACTATAGGGCCAAAGGAAATATCCTCCGATAACAAAGAGAATGAAGCTTTCTGAGTAACTTCTTTGTGTTCTGTGAAATCATCTCACAGAGTTACAGCTTTCCCCTCAAGAAGCCTTTCGCTAAGACAGTTCCTGTGGAATTGGCAAAGTGATATTTGGAAAACCATAGAGGGCTATGGTGAAAAAGGAAATATCCTCCGATGAAATCTGGAAAGAAGCTTTCTGAGAAACTGCTTAGTGTTCTGTTAATTCATCTCACAGAGTTACAACTGTATTTCGTGGATCTCTTTGCTTGCCTTCTTTCTGTGGAATCTGAGAACAGATATTTCGGATCCCTTTGAAGACTATAGGGCCAAAGGAAATATCCTCCGATAACAAAGAGAAAGAAGCTTTCTGAGAAATTTCTTTGTGTTCTGTGAAATCATCTCACAGAGTTACAGCTTTCCCCTCAAGAAGCCTTTCGTCAAGACAGTTCTTGTGGAATTGGCAAAGTGATATTTGGAAGCCCATAGAGGGCTATGGTGAAAAAGGAAATATCCTCCGATGAAATCTGGAAAGAAGCTTTCTGAGAAACTGCTTAGTGTTCTGTTAATTCATCTCACAGAGTTACATCTGTATTTCTTCGATCTCTTTGCTAGCTTTACTTCTGTGGAATCTGAGAACAGATATTTCGGATCCCTTTGAAGACTATAGGGCCAAAGGAAATATCCTCCGATAACAAAGAGAAAGAAGCTTTCTGAGAAACTTCTTTGTGTTCTGTGAAATCACCTCACAGAGTTGCAGCTTTCCCCTCAAGAAGCCTTTCGCTAAGACATTTCTTCTGGAATTGGCAAAGTGATATTTGGATGCTCAATGAGGGCTATGGTGAAAAAGGAAATATCCTCCGATGAAATCTGGAAAGAAGCTTTCTGAGAAATTGCTTAGTGTTCTGATAATTCATCTCACAGAGTTACATCTGTATTTCGTGGATCTCTTTGCTAGCCTTATTTCTGTGGAATCTGAAAACAGATATTTCGGATCCCTTTGAAGACTATAGGGCCAAAGGAAATATCCTCTGATAACATAGAGGAAGAAGCTTTCTGAGAAACTTCTTTGTGTTCTGTGAAATCATCTCACAGAGTTACAGCTTTCCCCTCAAGAAGCCTTTCGCTAAGACAGTTCTTGTTGAATTGGCAAAGTGATATTTGGAAGCCCATAGAGGGCTATGGTGAAAAAGGAAATATCCACCGATGAAATCTGGAAAGAAGCTTTCTGAGAAACTGCTTAGTGTTCTGTTTACTCATCTCCCAGAGTTACATCTCTATTGCGTGGATCTCTTTCCTAGCCTTATTTCTGTGGAATCTGAGAGCAGATATTTCCTTTTCCTTTGAAGACTATAGGGTCAAAGGAAATATCCTCCGATAACAAAGAGAAAGAAGCTTTCTGAGAAACTTCTTTGTGTTCTGTGAATTCATCTCACAGAGTTACAGCTTTCCCCTCAGGAAGCCTTTCGCTAAGACAGTTCTTCTGGAATTGGCAAAGTGATATTTGGAAGCCCATAGAGGGCTATGGTGAAAAAGGAAGTATCCTCCGATGAAATCTGGAAAGAAGCTTTCTGAGAAACTGCTTAGTGTTCTGTTAATTCATCTCACAGAGTTACATCTGTGTTTCGTGGATCTCTTTGCTAGCCTTATTTCTGTGGAATCTGAGAACAGATATTTCGGATCCCTTTGAAGAGTATAGAGCCAAAGGAAACATCCTCCGATAACAAAGAGAAAGAAGCTTTCTGAGAAACTTCTTTGTGTTCTGTGAAATCGTCTCACAGAGTTACAGCTTTCCCCTCAAGAAGCCTTTCGCTAAGACAGTTCTTGTGGAATTGGCAAAGTGATATTAGGAAACCCATACAGGGCTATGGTGAAAAAGAAAATATCCTCCGATGAAATCTGGAAAGAAGCTTTCTGAGAAACTGCTTACTGTTCTGTTAATTCATCTCCCCGAGTTACATCTCTATTTCGTGGATCTCTTTGCTAGCCTTATTTCTGTGGAATCTGAGAACAGATATTTCCTTTCCCTTTGAAGACTATAGGGCCAAAGGAAATATCCTCCGATAACAAAGAGAATGAAGCTTTCTGAGTAACTTCTTTGTGTTCTGTGAAATCATCTCACAGAGTTACAGCTTTCCCCTCAAGAAGCCTTTCGCTAAGACAGTTCTTGTGGAATTGGCAAAGTGATATTTGGAAAACCATAGAGGGCTATGGTGAAAAAGGAAATATCCTCCGATGAAATCTGGAAAGAAGCTTTCTGAGAAACTGCTTAGTGTTCTGTTAATTCATCTCACAGAGTTACAACTGTATTTCGTGGATCTCTTTGCTTGCCTTCTTTCTGTGGAATCTGAGAACAGATATTTCGGATCCCTTTGAAGACTATAGGGCCAAAGGAAATATCCTCCGATAACAAAGAGAAAGAAGCTTTCTGAGAAATTTCTCTGTGTTCTGTGAAATCATCTCACAGAGTTACAGCTTTCCCCTCAAGAAGCCTTTCGTCAAGACAGTTCTTGTGGAATTGGCAAAGTCATATTTGGAAGCCCTTAGAGGGCCATGTTGAAAAACGAAATATCCTCCGATGAAATCTGGAAAGAAGCTTTCTGAGAAACTGCTTAGTGTTCTTTTAATTCATCTCCCAGAGTTACATCTGTATTTCTTGGATCTCTTTGCTAGCTTTACTTCTGTGGAATCTGAGAACAGATATTTCGGATCCCTTTGAAGAATATAGGGCCAAAGGAAATATCCTCCGATAACAAAGAGAAAGAAGCTTTCTGAGAAACTTCTTTGTGTTCTGTGAAATCACCTCACAGAGTTGCAGCTTTCCCCTCAAGAAGCCTTTCGCTAAGACATTTCTTCTGGAATTGGCAAAGTGATATTTGGATGCTCAATGAGGGCTATGGTGAAAAAGGAAATATCCTCCGATGAAATCTGGAAAGAAGCTTTCTGAGAAATTGCTTAGTGTTCTCATAATTCATCTCACAGAGTTACATCTGTATTTCGTGGATCTCTTTGCTAGCCTTATTTCTGTGGAATCTGAAAACAGATATTTCGGATCCCTTTGAAGACTATAGGGCCAAAGGAAATATCTTCTGATAACAAAGAGGAAGAAGCTTTCTGAGAAACTTCTTTGTGTTCTGTGAAATCATCTCACAGAGTTACAGCTTTCCCCTCAAGAAGCCTTTCGCTAAGACAGTTCTTGTTGAATTGGCAAAGTGATATTTGGAAGCCCTTAGAGGGCTATGGTGAAAAAGGAAATATCCACCGATGAAATCTGGAAAGAAGCTTTCTGAGAAACTGCTTAGTGTTCTGTTTACTCATCTCCCAGAGTTACATCTCTATTGCGTGGATCTCTTTCCTAGCCTTATTTCTGTGGAATCTGAGAGCAGATATTTCCTTTTCCTTTGAAGACTATAGGGTCAAAGGAAATATCCTCCGATAACAAAGAGAAAGAAGCTTTCTGAGAAACTTCTTTGTGTTCTGTGAATTCATCTCACAGAGTTACAGCTTTCCCCTCAGGAAGCCTTTCGCTAAGACAGTTCTTCTGGAATTGGCAAAGTGATATTTGGAAGCCCATAGAGGGCTATGGTGAAAAAGGAAGTATCCTCCGATGAAATCTGGAAAGAAGCTTTCTGAGAAACTGCTTAGTGTTCTGTTAATTCATCTCACAGAGTTACATCTGTGTTTCGTGGATCTCTTTGCTAGCCTTATTTCTGTGGAATCTGAGAACAGATATTTCGGATCCCTTTGAAGAGTATAGAGCCAAAGGAAACATCCTCCGATAACAAAGAGAAAGAAGCTTTCTGAGAAACTTCTTTGTGTTCTGTGAAATCATCTCACAGAGTTACAGCTTTCCCCTCAAGAAGCCTTTCGCTAAGACAGTTCTTGTGGAATTGGCAAAGTGATATTAGGAAACCCATAGAGGGCTATGGTGAAAAAGAAAATATCCTCCGATGAAATCTGGAAAGAAGCTTTCTGAGAAACTGCTTACTGTTCTCTTAATTCATCTCCCCGTGTTTCATCTCTATTTCGTGGATCTCTTTTCTAGCCTTATTTCTGTGGAATCTGAGAACAGATATTTCCTTTCCCTTTGAAGACTATAGGGCCAAAGGAAATATCCTCCGATAACAAAGAGAATGAAGCTTTCTGAGTAACTTCTTTGTGTTCTGTGAAATCATCTCACAGAGTTACAGCTTTCCCCTCAAGAAGCCTTTCGCTAAGACAGTTCCTGTGGAATTGGCAAAGTGATATTTGGAAAACCATAGAGGGCTATGGTGAAAAAGGAAATATCCTCCGATGAAATCTGGAAAGAAGCTTTCTGAGAAACTGCTTAGTGTTCTCTTAATTCATCTCACAGAGTTACAACTGTATTTCGTGGATCTCTTTGCTTGCCTTCTTTCTGTGGAATCTGAGAACAGATATTTCGGATCCCTTTGAAGACTATAGGGCCAAAGGAAATATCCTCCGATAACAAAGAGAAAGAAGCTTTCTGAGAAATTTCTTTGTGTTCTGTGAAATCATCTCACAGAGTTACAGCTTTCCCCTCAAGAAGCCTTTCGTCAAGACAGTTCTTGTGGAATTGGCAAAGTGATATTTGGAAGCCCATAGAGGGCTATGGTGAAAAAGGAAATATCCTCCGATGAAATCTGGAAAGAAGCTTTCTGAGAAACTGCTTAGTGTTCTGTTAATTCATCTCACAGAGTTACATCTGTATTTCTTCGATCTCTTTGCTAGCTTTACTTCTGTGGAATCTGAGAACAGATATTTCGGATCCCTTTGAAGACTATAGGGCCAAAGGAAATATCCTCCGATAACAAAGAGAAAGAAGCTTTCTGAGAAACTTCTTTGTGTTCTGTGAAATCACCTCACAGAGTTGCAGCTTTCCCCTCAAGAAGCCTTTCGCTAAGACATTTCTTCTGGAATTGGCAAAGTGATATTTGGATGCTCAATGAGGGCTATGGTGAAAAAGGAAATATCCTCCGATGAAATCTGGAAAGAAGCTTTCTGAGAAATTGCTTAGTGTTCTGATAATTCATCTCACAGAGTTACATCTGTATTTCGTGGATCTCTTTGCTAGCCTTATTTCTGTGGAATCTGAAAACAGATATTTCGGATCCCTTTGAAGACTATAGGGCCAAAGGAAATATCCTCTGATAACAAAGAGGAAGAAGCTTTCTGAGAAACTTCTTTGTGTTCTGTGAAATCATCTCACAGAGTTACAGCTTTCCCCTCAAGAAGCCTTTCGCTAAGACAGTTCTTGTTGAATTGGCAAAGTGATATTTGGAAGCCCATAGAGGGCTATGGTGAAAAAGGAAATATCCACCGATGAAATCTGGAAAGAAGCTTTCTGAGAAACTGCTTAGTGTTCTGTTTACTCATCTCCCAGAGTTACATCTCTATTGCGTGGATCTCTTTCCTAGCCTTATTTCTGTGGAATCTGAGAGCAGATATTTCCTTTTCCTTTGAAGACTATAGGGTCAAAGGAAATATCCTCCGATAACAAAGAGAAAGAAGCTTTCTGAGAAACTTCTTTGTGTTCTGTGAATTCATCTCACAGAGTTACAGCTTTCCCCTCAGGAAGCCTTTCGCTAAGACAGTTCTTCTGGAATTGGCAAAGTGATATTTGGAAGCCCATAGAGGGCTATGGTGAAAAAGGAAGTATCCTCCGATGAAATCTGGAAAGAAGCTTTCTGAGAAACTGCTTAGTGTTCTGTTAATTCATCTCACAGAGTTACATCTGTGTTTCGTGGATCTCTTTGCTAGCCTTATTTCTGTGGAATCTGAGAACAGATATTTCGGATCCCTTTGAAGAGTATAGAGCCAAAGGAAACATCCTCCGATAACAAAGAGAAAGAAGCTTTCTGAGAAACTTCTTTGTGTTCTGTGAAATCATCTCACAGAGTTACAGCTTTCCCCTCAAGAAGCCTTTCGCTAAGACAGTTCTTGTGGAATTGGCAAAGTGATATTAGGAAACCCATAGAGGGCTATGGTGAAAAAGAAAATATCCTCCGATGAAATCTGGAAAGAAGCTTTCTGAGAAACTGCTTACTGTTCTGTTAATTCATCTCCCCGAGTTACATCTCTATTTCGTGGATCTCTTTGCTAGCCTTATTTCTGTGGAATCTGAGAACAGATATTTCCTTTCCCTTTGAAGACTATAGGGCCAAAGGAAATATCCTCCGATAACAAAGAGAATGAAGCTTTCTGAGTAACTTCTTTGTGTTCTGTGAAATCATCTCACAGAGTTACAGCTTTCCCCTCAAGAAGCCTTTCGCTAAGACAGTTCTTGTGGAATTGGCAAAGTGATATTTGGAAAACCATAGAGGGCTATGGTGAAAAAGGAAATATCCTCCGATGAAATCTGGAAAGAAGCTTTCTGAGAAACTGCTTAGTGTTCTGTTAATTCATCTCACAGAGTTACAACTGTATTTCGTGGATCTCTTTGCTTGCCTTCCTTCTGTGGAAACTGAGAACAGATATTTCGGATCCCTTTGAAGACTATAGGGCCAAAGGAAATATCCTCCGATAACAAAGAGAAAGAAGCTCTCTGAGAAATTTCTTTGTGTTCTGTGAAATCATCTCACAGAGTTACAGCTTTCCCCTCAAGAAGCCTTTCGTCAAGACAGTTCTTGTGGAATTGGCAAAGTCATATTTGCAAGCCCTTAGAGGGCCATGGTGAAAAAGGAAATATCCTCCGATGAAATCTGGAAAGAAGCTTTCTGAGAAACTGCTTAGTGTTCTCTTAATTCATCTCCCAGAGTTACATCTGTATTTCTTGGATCTCTTTGCTAGCTTTACTTCTGTGGAATCTGAGAACAGATATTTCGGATCCCTTTGAAGACTATAGGGGCAAAGGAAATATCCTCCGATAACAAAGAGAAAGAAGCTTTCTGAGAAACTTCTTTGTGTTCTGTGAAATCACCTCACAGAGTTTCAGCTTTCCCATCAAGAAGCCTTTCGCAAAGACAGTTGTTGTGGAATTGGCAAAGTGATATTTGGAAGCTCAATGAGGGCTATGGTGAAAAAGGAAATATCCTCCGATGAAATCTGGAAAGAAGCTTTCTGAGAAACTTCTTTGTGTTCTGTGAAATCATCTCACAGAGTTACAGCTTTCCCCTCAGGAAGCCTTTCGCTAAGTCAGTGCTTGTGGAATTGGCAAAGTGATATTTGGAAGCCCACAGAGGGCTATGGTGAAAAAGGAAATATCCTCCGATGACATCTGGAAAGAAGCTTTCTGAGAAACTGCTTAGTGTTCTGTTAATTCATCTCACAGAGTTACATCTGTATTTCTTCGATCTCTTTGCTAGCTTTACTTCTGTGGAATCTGAGAACAGATATTTCGGATCCCTTTGAAGACTATAGGGCCAAAGGAAATATCCTCCGATAACAAAGAGAAAGAAGCTTTCTGAGAAACTTCTTTGTGTTCTGTGAAATCACCTCACAGAGTTGCAGCTTTCCCCTCAAGAAGCCTTTCGCTAAGACATTTCTTCTGGAATTGGCAAAGTGATATTTGGATGCTCAATGAGGGCTATAGTGAAAAAGGAAATATCCTCCGATGAAATCTGGAAAGAAGCTTTCTGAGAAATCGCTTAGTGTTCTGATAATTCATCTCACAGAGTTACATCTGTATTTCGTGGATCTCCTTGCTAGCCTTATTTCTGTGGAATCTGAAAACAGATATTTCGGATCCCTTTGAAGACTATAGGGCCAAAGGAAATATCCTCTGATAACAAAGAGGAAGAAGCTTTCTGAGAAACTTCTTTGTGTTCTGTGAAATCATCTCACAGAGTTACAGCTTTCCCCTCAAGAAGCCTTTTGCTAAGACAGTTCTTGTTGAATTGGCAAAGTGATATTTGGAAGCCCATAGAGGGCTATGGTGAAAAAGGAAATATCCACCGATGAAATCTGGAAAGAAGCTTTCTGAGAAACTGCTTAGTGTTCTGTTTACTCATCTCCCAGAGTTACATCTCTATTGCGTGGATCTCTTTCCTAGCCTTATTTCTGTGGAATCTGAGAGCAGATATTTCCTTTTCCTTTGAAGACTATAGGGTCAAAGGAAATATCCTCCGATAACAAAGAGAAAGAAGCTTTCTGAGAAACTTCTTTGTGTTCTGTGAATTCATCTCACAGAGTTACATCTTTCCCCTCAAGAAGCCTTTCGCTAAGACAGTTCTTGTGGAATTGGCTAAGTGATATTTGGAAGCCCGTAGAGGGCTTTGGTGAAAAAGGAAATATCCTCCGATGAAATCTGGAAAGAAGCTTTCTGAGAGATTGCTTAGGGTTCTGTTAATTCATCTCACAGAGTTACATCTGTATTTCGTGGATTTCTTGGCTAGCCTTATTTCTGAGGAATCTGAGAACAGATATTTCGGATCCCTTTGAAGACTACAGGGCCAAAGGAAACATCCTCCGATAACAAAGAGAAAGAAGCTTTCTGAGAAACTTTTTTGTGTTCTGTGAAATCATCTCATAGAGTTACAGCTTTCCCCTCAAGAAGCCTTTCGCTAAGACAGTTCTTGTGGAATTGGCAAAGTGATATTTGGAAGCCCATAGAGGGCTATGTTGAAAAAGGAAATATACTACGAAGAATTCTGGAAAGAAGCTTTCCGAGAAACTGCTTAGTGTTCTGTTAATTCATCTCACAGAGTTACATCTGTATTTCGTGGATCTCTTTGCTAGCCTTATTTCTGTGGAATCTGACAACAGATATTTCGGGTCCCTTTGAAGACTATAAGGCCAAAGGAAATATCCTCCGATAACAAAGAGAAAGAAGCTTTCTGAGAAACTTCTTTGTGTTCTGTGAAATCATCTCAGAGAGTTACAGCTTTCCCCTAAAGAAGCCTTTCGCTAAGACAGTTCTTGTGGAATTGGCAAAGTGATATTTGGAAGCCCATAGAGGGCTATGGTGAAAAAGGAAATATCCTCCGATGAAATCTGGAAAGAAGCTTTCTGAGAAACTACTTAGTGTTCTGTTAATTCATCTCCCAGAGTTACATCTGTATTTCGTGGATCTCTTTGCTAGCTTTATTTCTGTGGAATCGGAGAACAGATATTTTGGATCACTTTGAAGTCTACAGGGCCAAAGGAAATAATCTGTGATACAAAGAGAAAGAAGCTTTCTGTGAAACTTCTTTGTGTTCTGTGAAATCACCTCACAGAGTTACAGCTTTCCCCTCAAGAAGCCTTTATCTAAGACAGTTTATGTGGAATTGTCAAAGTGATATTTGGAAGCCCATAGAGGGGTATGGTGAAAAAGGAAATATCCTCCGATGAAATCTTTAAAGAAGCTTTCTGAGAAACTGCTTAGTGTTCTGTTAATTCATCTCACAGAGTTACATCTGTATTTCGTGGATCTCTTTGCTAGCCTTCTTTCTGTGGAATCTGAGAACAGATATTCTGGATCCCTTTGAAGACCATAGGGCCAAAAGAAATATCCTCCGATAACCAAGAGAAAGAAGCTTTCTGAGAAACTTCTTTGTGTTCTGTGAAATCATCTCACAGAGTTACAGCTTTCTCCTCAAGAAGCCTTTCGCTGAGACAGTTCTTGTGGAATTGGCAAAGTGATATTTGAAAGCCCTTAGAGGGCTATGGTGAAAAAGGTAATATCCTCCGATGAAATCTGGAAGGAAGCTTTCTGGGAAACTGCTTAGTGTTCTGTTAATTCGTCTGCCAGATTACACATGTATTTCGTGGATCTCTTTGCTAGCCTTATTTCTGTGGAATCTTACAACAGATATTTCGGATCCCTTTGAAGACTATAGGGCCAAAGGAAATATCCTCCGATAACAAAGAGAAAGAAGCTTTCTGAGTAACTTCTTTGTGTTCTGTGAAATCACCTCACAGAGTTGCAGCTTCCCCTCAAGAAGCCTTTCGCTAAGACAGTTCTTGTGGAATTGGCAAAGTGATATTTGGAAGCCCATAGAGGGCTCTGGTGAAAAACGAAATATACTCCGTTGAAATCTGGAAAGAAGCTTTCTGAGAAACTGCTTAGTGTTCTGTTATTCATCTCCCAGTGTTACATCTGTATTTCGTGGATGTCTTTGCTAGCCTTATTTCTGTGGAATCTGAGAACAGATATTTCGGATCCCTTGGAAGACTATAGGGCCAAAGGAAATATCCTCCGATAACAAAGAGAAAGAAGCTTTGTGAGGAACTTCTTTGTGTTCTGTGAAATCATCTCACAGAGTTACAGCTTTCTCCTCAAGAAGCCTTTCGCTAACACAGTTGTTGTGGAATTGGCAAAGTGATATTTGGAAGCCCATAGAGGGCTATGGTGAAAAAGGAAATATCCTCAGATGAAATCTGGAAAGAAGCTTTCTGAGAAACTGCTTAGTGTTCTGTTAATTCATCTCACAGAGTTACATCTGTAATTCGTGGATATCTTTGCGAGCCTTATTTCTGTGGAATCTGAGAACAGATGTTTCGGATACCTTTGAAGACTACAGGGCCAAAGGAAATATCCTCCGATAACAAAGAGAAAGAACCTTTTGAGAAACTTCTTTGTGTTCTGTGAAATCATCTCACAGAGTTGCAGCTTTCCCCTCAAGGAGCCTTTCGCTAAAACAGTTCTTGTGGAATTGGCAAAGTGATATTTGGAAGCCCATAGAGGGCTATGGTGAAAAAGGAAATATCCTCAGATGAAATCTGGAAAGAAGATTTCTGAGATACTGCTTAGTGTTCTGTTAATTCATCTCACAGAGTTACATCTGTATTTCCTGGATCTCTTTGCCAGCCTTATTTCTGTGGAATCTGAGAACAGATATTTCGGATCCCTTGGAAGACTATGGGGCCAAAGGAAATATCCTCCGATAACAAAGAGAAAGAAGCTTTCTGAGAAACTTCTTTGTGTTCTGTGAAATCATCTCACAGAGTTACAGCTTTCCGCTCAAGAAGTCGTTCGCTAAGACAGTTCTTGTGGAATTGGCAAAGTGATATTTGGAAGCCCTTAGAGGGCTATGGTGAAAATGGAAATATCCTCAGATGAAATCTGGAAAGAAGCTTTCTGAGAAACTACTTAGTGTTCTGTTAATTCATGTCACAGAGTTACATCTGTATTTCGTGGATCTCTTTGCTAGCCTTATTTCTGTGGAATCTGAGAACAGATATTTCGTATCCCTTTGAAGATTATAGGGGAAAAGGAAATATCCTCCGATAACAAAGAGAAAGAAGCTTTCAGAGGAACTTCTTTGTGTTCTGTGAAATCATCTCACAGAGTTACAGCTTTCCATTCAAGAAGCCTTTCGCTATGACAGTTCTTGTGAAATTGGCAAAGTGATATTTGGAAGCCCATAGAGGGCTATGGTGAAAAAGGAAATATCCTCAGATGAAATCTGGAAAGAAGCTTTATGAGAAACTCCTTAGTCTTCTGTTAATTCATGTCACAAAGTTACATCTGTATTTCGTGGATCTCTTTCCTAGCCTTACTTCTGTGGAATCTGAGAACAGATATTTCTGATCGCTTTGAAGACTATAGGGCCAAAGGAAATATCCTTAGTTAACATAGAGAAAGAAGCTTTCTGAGAAACTTCTTTGTGTTCTGTGAAATCATCTCACAGAGTTACAGCTTTCCCCTGAAGAAGTCTTTCGCTAAGACAGTTCTTGTGGGATTGGCAAAGTGATATTTGGAAGCCCATAGAGGGGTATGGTGATAATGGAAACATCCTCCGATGAAATCTGGAAAGAAGCTTTCTGAGAAACTGCTTAGTGTTCTGTTAATTCATCTCACAGAGTTACATCTGTATTTCGTGGATCTCTTTGCTAGCCTTATTTCTGTGGATTCTGAGAACAGATATTTCGGATCCCTTTGAAGTCAATAGGGCCAAAGGAAATATGCTCCGATAACAAAGAGAAAGAAGCTTTCTGAGAAACTTCTTTGTGTTCTGTGAAATCATCTCACAGAGTTACAGCATTGCCCTCAAGAAGCCTTACGCTAAGACAGTTCTTGTGGAATTGGCAAAGTGATATTTGGAAGCCCTTATAGGGCTATGGTGAAAAAGGAAATATCCTACGATGGAATCTGGAAAGAAGCTTTCTGAGAAACTGCGTAGTGTTCTGTTAATTCATCTCACCGAGTTACATCGGTATTTCGTGGATCTCTTTGCTAGCTTTATTTCTGTGGAATCTCAGAACAGACATTTCGGTTCCCTGTGAAGACTATAGGGCCAAAGGAAATATCCTCCGATAACAAAGAGAAAGAAGCTGTCTGAGAAACTTCTTTGTGTTCTGTGTAATCATCTCACAGAGTTACAGCTTTCCCCTCAAGAAGCCTTTCGCTAAGACAGTTCTTCTGCAATTGACAAAGTGGTATTTGGAAGCCCTTAGAGGGCTTCGGTGAAAAAGGAAATATCCTCCGATGAAATCTGGAAAGAAGCTTTCTGAGAAACTTCTTTGTGTTCTGTGAAATCATCTCACAGAGTTACCGCTTTCCCCTCAAGAAGCCTTTCGCTAAGACAGTTCTTGTGGAATTGTCAAAGTGGTATTTGGAAGCCCTTAGAGGGCTTCGGTGAAAAAGGAAATATCCTCCGATGAAATCTGGAAAGAAGCTTTCTGAGAAACTGCGTAGTGTTCTGTTAATTCATCTCACAGAGTTACATATGTATTTCGTGGATCTCTTTGCTAGCCTTATTTCTGTGAAATCTGACAACAGATATTTCAGATTCCTTTGAAGACTATAGGGCCAAAGGAAATATCCTCCGATAACAAAGAGAAAGAAGCTTTCTGAGAAACTTTTTTGTTTTCTGTGAAATCATCTCACAGAGATATAATTCTCCCCTCAAGAAGCCTTTCACTAAGACAGTTTTTGTGGAATTGGCAAAGTGATATTTGGAAGCCCATAGAGGGCTATGGTGAAAAAGGAAATATCCTCCGATGAAATCTGGAAAGAAGCTTTGTGAGAAACTGCTTAGTGTTCTGTTAATTCGTCTCCCAGAGTTACATCTGTATATCGTGGATCTCTTTGCTAACCTTATTTCTGTGGAAACTGAGAACAGATATTTCGGATCCCTTTGAAGACTATAGGGCCAAAGGAAATATCCTCCGATAACAAAGAGAAAGAAGCTTTCTGAGAAACTTCTTTGTGTTCTGTGAAATCATCTACAGAGTTACAGCTTTCCTCTCAAGAAGCCTTTCGCTAAGACAGTTCTTTTGGAATTGGCAAAGTGATATTTTGAAGCCCTTAGAGGACTATGGTGAAAAAGGAAATATCCTCCCATGAAATCTGGAAAGAAGCTTTCTGAGAAACTGCTTAGTGTTCTGTTAATTCACCTCACAGAGCTACATCTGTATTTCGTGGATCTCTTTGCTAGCTTTATTTCTGTTGAATCTGAGAACAGATATTTCCTCTCCCTTTGAAGACTATAGGGCCAAAGGAAATATCCTCTGATAACAAAGAGAAAGAAGCTTTCTGAGAAACTTCTTTGTGTTTTGTGAAATCATCTCACAGAGTTACAGCTTTCCCCTCAAGAGGCCTTTCGCTAAGACAGTTCTTGTGGAATTTGCAAAGTGATATTTGGAAGCCCATATAGGGCTATGGTGAAAAAGGAAATATCCTCCAATGAAATCTGGACAGAAGCTTTCTGAGAAACTGCTTAGTGTTCTGTTAATTCATCTCACAGAGTTACATCTGTATTTCTTCGATCTCTTTGCTAGCTTTACTTCTGTGGAATCTGAGAACAGATATTTCGGATCCCTTTGAAGACTATAGGGCCAAAGGAAATATCCTCCGATAACAAAGAGAAAGAAGCTTTCTGAGAAACTTCTTTGTGTTCTGTGAAATCACCTCACAGAGTTGCAGCTTTCCCCTCAAGAAGCCTTTCGCTAGAACATTTCTTCTGGAATTGGCAAAGTGATATTTGGATGCTCAATGAGGGCTATAGTGAAAAAGGAAATATCCTCCGATGAAATCTGGAAAGAAGCTTTCTGAGAAATCGCTTAGTGTTCTGATAATTCATCTCACAGAGTTACATCTGTATTTCGTGGATCTCCTTGCTAGCCTTATTTCTGTGGAATCTGAAAACAGATATTTCGGATCCCTTTGAAGACTATAGGGCCAAAGGAAATATCCTCTGATAACAAAGAGGAAGAAGCTTTCTGAGAAACTTCTTTGTGTTCTGTGAAATCATCTCACAGAGTTACAGCTTTCCCCTCAAGAAGCCTTTTGCTAAGACAGTTCTTGTTGAATTGGCAAAGTGATATTTGGAAGCCCATAGAGGGCTATGGTGAAAAAGGAAATATCCACCGATGAAATCTGGAAAGAAGCTTTCTGAGAAACTGCTTAGTGTTCTGTTTACTCATCTCCCAGAGTTACATCTCTATTGCGTGGATCTCTTTCCTAGCCTTATTTCTGTGGAATCTGAGAGCAGATATTTCCTTTTCCTTTGAAGACTATAGGGTCAAAGGAAATATCCTCCGATAACTAAGAGAAAGAAGCTTTCTGAGAAACTTCTTTGTGTTCTGTGAATTCATCTCACAGAGTTACATCTTTCCCCTCAAGAAGCCTTTCGCTAAGACAGTTCTTGTGGAATTGGCTAAGTGATATTTGGAAGCCCGTAGAGGGCTTTGGTGAAAAAGGAAATATCCTCCGATGAAATCTGGAAAGAAGCTTTCTGAGAGATTGCTTAGGGTTCTGTTAATTCATCTCACAGAGTTACATCTGTATTTCGTGGATTTCTTGGCTAGCCTTATTTCTGAGGAATCTGAGAACAGATATTTCGGATCCCTTTGAAGACTACAGGGCCAAAGGAAACATCCTCCGATAACAAAGAGAAAGAAGCTTTCTGAGAAACTTTTTTGTGTTCTGTGAAATCATCTCATAGAGTTACAGCTTTCCCCTCAAGAAGCCTTTCGCTAAGACAGTTCTTGTGGAATTGGCAAAGTGATATTTGGAAGCCCATAGAGGGCTATGTTGAAAAAGGAAATATACTACGAAGAATTCTGGAAAGAAGCTTTCCGAGAAACTGCTTAGTGTTCTGTTAATTCATCTCACAGAGTTACATCTGTATTTCGTGGATCTCTTTGCTAGCCTTATTTCTGTGGAATCTGACAACAGATATTTCGGGTCCCTTTGAAGACTATAAGGCCAAAGGAAATATCCTCCGATAACAAAGAGAAAGAAGCTTTCTGAGAAACTTCTTTGTGTTCTGTGAAATCATCTCACAGAGTTACAGCTTTCCCCTAAAGAAGCGTTTCGCTAAGACAGTTCTTGTGGAATTGGCAAAGTGATATTTGGAAGCCCATAGAGGGCTATGGTGAAAAAGGAAATATCCTCCGATGAAATCTGGAAAGAAGCTTTCTGAGAAACTACTTAGTGTTCTGTTAATTCATCTCCCAGAGTTACATCTGTATTTCGTGGATCTCTTTGCTAGCTTTATTTCTGTGGAATCGGAGAACAGATATTTTGGATCACTTTGAAGTCTACAGGGCCAAAGGAAATAATCTGTGATACAAAGAGAAAGAAGCTTTCTGTGAAACTTCTTTGTGTTCTGTGAAATCACCTCACAGAGTTACAGCTTTCCCCTCAAGAAGCCTTTATCTAAGACAGTTTATGTGGAATTGTCAAAGTGATATTTGGAAGCCCATAGAGGGGTATGGTGAAAAAGGAAATATCCTCCGATGAAATCTTTAAAGAAGCTTTCTGAGAAACTGCTTAGTGTTCTGTTAATTCATCTCACAGAGTTACATCTGTATTTCGTGGATCTCTTTGCTAGCCTTCTTTCTGTGGAATCTGAGAACAGATATTCTGGATCCCTTTGAAGACCATAGGGCCAAAAGAAATATCCTCCGATAACCAAGAGAAAGAAGCTTTCTGAGAAACTTCTTTCTGTTCTGTGAAATCATCTCACAGAGTTACAGCTTTCTCCTCAAGAAGCCTTTCGCTGAGACAGTTCTTGTGGAATTGGCAAAGTGATATTTGAAAGCCCTTAGAGGGCTATGGTGAAAAAGGTAATATCCTCCGATGAAATCTGGAAGGAAGCTTTCTGGGAAACTGCTTAGTGTTCTGTTAATTCGTCTGCCAGATTACACATGTATTTCGTGGATCTCTTTGCTAGCCTTATTTCTGTGGAATCTTACACAACAGATATTTCGGATCCCTTTGAAGACTATAGGGCCAAAGGAAATATCCTCCGATAACAAAGAGAAAGAAGCTTTCTGAGTAACTTCTTTGTGTTCTGTGAAATCACCTCACAGAGTTGCAGCTTCCCCTCAAGAAGCCTTTCGCTAAGACAGTTCTTGTGGAATTGGCAAAGTGATATTTGGAAGCCCATAGAGGCCTATGGTGAAAAACGAAATATACTCCGTTGAAATCTGGAAAGAAGCTTTCTGAGAAACTGCTTAGTGTTCTGTTATTCATCTCCCAGTGTTACATCTGTATTTCGTGGATGTCTTTGCTAGCCTTATTTCTGTGGAATCTGAGAACAGATATTTCGGATCCCTTGGAAGACTATAGGGCCAAAGGAAATATCCTCCGATAACAAAGAGAAAGAAGCTTTGTGAGGAACTTCTTTGTGTTCTGTGAAATCATCTCACAGAGTTACAGCTTTCTCCTCAAGAAGCCTTTCGCTAACACAGTTGTTGTGGAATTGGCAAAGTGATATTTGGAAGCCCATAGAGGGCTATGGTGAAAAAGGAAATATCCTCAGATGAAATCTGTACAGAAGCTTTCTCAGAAACTGCTTAGTGTTCTGTTAATTCATCTCACAGAGTTACATCTGTAATTCGTGGATATCTTTGCCAGCCTTATTTCTGTGGAATCTGAGAACAGATATTTCGGATCCCTTGGAAGACTATAGGGCCAAAGGAAATATCCTCCGATAACAAAGAGAAAGAAGCTTTCTGAGAAACTTCTTTGTGTTCTGTGAAATCATCTCACAGAGTTACAGCTTTCCGCTCAAGAAGTCGTTCGCTAAGACAGTTCTTGTGGAATTGGCAAAGTGATATTTGGAAGCCCTTAGAGGGCTATGGTGAAAATGGAAATATCCTCAGATGAAATCTGGAAAGAAGCTTTCTGAGAAACTGCTTAGTGTTCTGTTAATTCATGTCACAGAGTTACATCTGTATTTCGTGGATCTCTTTGCTAGCCTTATTTCTGTGGAATCTGAGAACAGACATTTCGTATCCCTTTAAAGATTATAGGGGAAAAGGAAATATCCTCCGATAACAAAGAGAAAGAAGCTTTCAGAGGAACTTCTTTGTGTTCTGTGAAATCATCTCACAGAGTTACAGCTTTCCATTCAAGAAGCCTTTCGCTATGACAGTTCTTGTGAAATTGGCAAAGTGATATTTGGAAGCCCATAGAGGGCTATGGTGAAAAAGGAAATATCCTCAGATGAAATCTGGAAAGAAGCTTTATGAGAAACTCCTTAGTCTTCTGTTAATTCATGTCACAAAGTTACATCTGTATTTCGTGGATCTCTTTCCTAGCCTTACTTCTGTGGAATCTGAGAACAGATATTTCTGATCGCTTTGAAGACTATAGGGCCAAAGGAAATATCCTTAGTTAACATAGAGAAAGAAGCTTTCTGAGAAACTTCTTTGTGTTCTGTGAAATCATCTCACAGAGTTACAGCTTCCCCTGAAGAAGTCTTTCGCTAAGACAGTTCTTGTGGGATTGGCAAAGTGATATTTGGAAGCCCATAGAGGGGTATGGTGATAATGGAAACATCCTCCTATGAAATCTGGAAAGAAGCTTTCTGAGAAACTGCTTAGTGTTCTGTTAATTCATCTCACAGAGTTACATCTGTATTTCGTGGATCTCTTTGCTAGCCTTATTTCTGTGGATTCTGAGAACAGATATTTCGGATCCCTTTGAAGTCAATAGGGCCAAAGGAAATATGCTCCGATAACAAAGAGAAAGAAGCTTTCTGAGAAACTTCTTTGTGTTCTGTGAAATCATCTCACAGAGTTACAGCATTGCCCTCAAGAAGCCTTACGCTAAGACAGTTCTTGTGGAATTGGCAAAGTGTTATTTGGAAGCCCTTATAGGGCTATGGTGAAAAAGGAAATATCCTACGATGGAATCTGGAAAGAAGCTTTCTGAGAAACTGCGTAGTGTTCTGTTAATTCATCTCACAGAGTTACATCGGTATTTCGTGGATCTCTTTGCTAGCTTTATTTCTGTGGAATCTCAGAACAGACATTTCGGTTCCCTGTGAAGACTATAGGGCCAAAGGAAATATCCTCCGATAACAAAGAGAAAGAAGCTGTCTGAGAAACTTCTTTGTGTTCTGTGTAATCATCTCACAGAGTTACAGCTTTCCCCTCAAGAAGTCTTTCGCTAAGACAGTTCTTCTGCAATTGACAAAGTGGTTTTTGGAAGCCCTTAGAGGGCTTCGGTGAAAAAGGAAATATCCTCCGATGAAATCTGGAAAGAAGCTTTCTGAGAAACTTCTTTGTGTTCTGTGAAATCATCTCACAGAGTTACCGCTTTCCCCTCAAGAAGCCTTTCGCTAAGACAGTTCTTGTGGAATTGTCAAAGTGGTATTTGGAAGCCCTTAGAGGGCTTCGGTGAAAAAGGAAATATCCTCCGATGAAATCTGGAAAGAAGCTTTCTGAGAAACTGCGTAGTGTTCTGTTAATTCATCTCACAGAGTTACATCTGTATTTCGTGGATCTCTTTGCTAGCCTTATTTCTGTGAAATCTGACAACAGATATTTCAGATTCCTTTGAAGACTATAGGGCCAAAGGAAATATCCTCCGATAACAAAGAGAAAGAAGCTTTCTGAGAAACTTTTTTGTGTTCTGTGAAATCATCTCACAGAGATATAGTTCTCCCCTCAAGAAGCCTTTCACTAAGACAGTTGTTGTGGAATTGGCAAAGTGATATTTGGAAGCCCATAGAGGGCTATGGTGAAAAAGGAAATATCCTCCGATGAAATCTGGAAAGAAGCTTTGTGAGAAACTGCTTAGTGTTCTGTTAATTCGTCTCCCAGAGTTACATCTGTATATCGTGGATCTCTTTGCTAACCTTATTTCTGTGGAAACTGAGAACAGATATTTCGGATCCCTTTGAAGACTATAGGGCCAAAGGAAATATCCTCCGATAACAAAGAGAAAGAAGCTTTCTGAGAAACTTCTTTGTGTTCTGTGAAATCTTCTACAGAGTTACAGCTTTCCTCTCAAGAAGCCTTTCGCTAAGACAGTTCTTGTGGAATTGGCAAAGTGATATTTTGAAGCCCTTAGAGGACTATGGTGAAAAAGGAAATATCCTCCCATGAAATCTGGAAAGAAGCTTTCTGAGAAACTGCTTAGTGTTCTGTTAATTCACCTCACAGAGCTACATCTGTATTTCGTGGATCTCTTTGCTAGCTTTATTTCTGTTGAATCTGAGAACAGATATTTCCTCTCCCTTTGAAGACTATAGGGCCAAAGGAAATATCCTCCGATAACAAAGAGAAAGAAGCTTTCTGAGAAACTTCTTTGTGTTTTGTGAAATCATCTCACAGAGTTACAGCTTTCCCCTCAAGAGGCCTTTCGCTAAGACAGTTCTTGTGGAATTTGCAAAGTGATATTTGGAAGCCCATATAGGGCTATGGTGAAAAAGGAAATATCCTCCAATGAAATCTGGACAGAAGCTTTCTGAGAAACTGCTTAGTGTTCTGTTAATTCATCTCACAGAGTTACATCTGTATTTCGTGGATCTCTTTGCTAGCCTTATTTCTGTGGAATCTCAGAACAGATATTTCGGATCCCTTTGAAGACTCTAGGGCCAAAGGAAATATCCTCCGATAACAAAGAGAAAGAAGCTTTCTGAGAAACTTCCTTGTGTTCTGAGGAATCATCTCACAGAGTTACAGCTTTCCCATCAAAAGCCTTTCCCTAAGACAGTTCTTGTGGAATTGGCAAAGTGATATTTGGAAGCCCATAGAGGGCTATGGTGAAAAAGGAAATATCCTCCGATGAAATCTGGAAAGAAGCTTTCTGAGAAACTGATTAGTGTTCTGTTAATTCATCTCACAGAGTTACATCTGTATTTCGTGGATCTCTTTCCTAGCCTTATTTCAGTGGAATCTGAGAACAGATATTTCGGATCCCTTTGAAGACTATAGGGCCAAAGGAAATATCCTCTCATAACAAAGAGAAAGAAGCTTTCTGTGAAACTTCTTTGTGTTCTGTGAAATCATCACACACAGGTAGAGCTTACCCCTCAAGAGGCCTTTCGCTAAGACAGTTCTTCTGCAATTGACAAAGTGACATTTGGAAGCCCTTAGAGGGCTATGGTGAAAAAGGAAATATCCAACGATGAAATATGGAAAGAAGCTTTCTGAGAAACTGCTTAGTGTTCTATTAATTCATCTCCCAGTGTTACATCTGTATTTTGTCGATCTCTTTGCTAGCCTTATTTCTGTGGAATCTGAGAACAGATATTTCCTTTCCCTTTGAAAACTACCGGGACTAAGGAAATATCCTCCGATAACAAAGAGAAAGAAGCTTTCTGAGGAACTTCTTTGTGTTCTGTGAAATCATCTCACAGAGTTACAGCTTTCCCCTCAAGAAGCCTTTCGCTAAGACAGTTCTTGTGGAATTGGCAAAGTGATATTTGGAAGCCCATAGAGGGCTATGGTGAAAAAGGAAATATCCTCTGATGAAATCTGGAAAGAAGCTTTCTGAGAAACTGCTTAGTGTATTGTTAATTCATCTCACAGAGTTACATCTGTATTTCGTGGATCTCTTTGCTAGCCTTATTTCTGTGGAATCTGAGAACAGATATTTCGGATCCCTTTGAAGAATATAGGGCCAAAGGAAATATCCTCCGATAACAAAGAGAAAGAAGCTTTCTTAGAAACTTCTTTGTGTTCTGTGAAATCATCTCAGAGAGATACAGCTTTTCCCTCAAGAAGCCTTTCGCTAAGACAGTTCTTGTGAAATTGGCAAAGTGATATTTGGAAGCCCATAGAAGGCTATGGTGAAAAAGGAAATATCCTCCGATGAAAGCTGGAAAGAAGATTTCTGAGAAACTGCTTAGTGTATTGTTAATTCATCTAACATAGTTACCTCTGTATTTCGTGGATCTCTTTGCTAGCCTTATTTCTGTGGAATCTCAGAACAGATATTTCGGATCCCTTTGAAGACTACAGGGCCAAAGGAAACATCCTCCGATAACAAAGAGAAAGAAGCTTTCTGAGAAACTTCTTTGTGTTTTCTGAAATCATCTCACAGAGTTACAGCTTTCCCCTCAAGAAGCCTTTCGCTAAGACAGTTCTTGTGGAATTGGCAAAGTGATAATATTTAGAAGCCCTTAGAGGGCAACGGTGAAAAAGGAAATATCCTCCGATGAAATCTGGAAAGAAGCTTTCTGAGAAACTGCTTAGTGTTCTGTTAATTCATCTCACAGAGTTACATCTGTTTTTCGTGGATCTCTTTCCTAGCCTGATTTCTGTGGAATCTGAAAACAGATATTTCCTTTCCATTTGAAGACTATAGGGCCAAAGGAAATATCCTCCGATAACAAAGAGAAAGAAGCATTCTGAGAAACTTCTTTGTGTTCTGTGAAATCATCTCACAGAGTTACAGCTTTCACCTCAGGAAGCCTTTCGCTAAGACAGTTCTTGTGGAATTGGCAAAGTGATATTTGGAAGCCCTTAGAGGGCTATGGTGAAAAAGGAAATATCCTCTGATGAAATCTGGACAGAAGCTTTCTGAGAAACTGCTTAGTGTTCTGTTAATTCATCTCACAGAGTTACATCTGTATTTCCTGGATCTCTTTGCTAGCCTTATTTCTGTGGAATCTGAGAACAGATATTTCGGATCCCTTTGAAGACTATAGGGCCAAAGGAAATATCCTCCGATAACAAAGAGAAAGAAGCTTTCTGAGAAACTTCTTTGTGTTCTCTGAAATCATCTCACAGAGTTACAGCTTTCCCCTCAAGAAGCCTTTCGCTAAGACAGGTCTTGTGGATTTGGCAAAGTGATATTTGGAAGCCCATAGAGGGCTATGGTGAAAAAGGAAATATCCTCCGATGAAATCTGGAAAGAAGCTTTCTGAGAAACTGCTTAGTGTTCTGTTAATTGATCTCACAGAGTTACATCTGTATTTCGTGGATCTCTTTGCTAGCCTTATTTCTGTGGAATCTCAGAACAAATATTTCGGATCCCTTTGAAGACTATAGGGCCAAAGGAAATATCCTCCGATAACAAAGAGAAAGAAGCTATCTGAGAATCTTTTTGTGTTCTGTGAAATCATCTCACAGAGTTACAGCTTTCCCCTCATGAAGCCTTTCGCTAAGACAGTTCTTGTAGAATTGTCAAAGTGATATTTGGAAGCCCATAGAGGGCTATGGTGAAAAAGGAAATATCCTCCGATGAAATTTGGAAAGAAGCTTTCTGAGAAACAGCTTAGTGTTCTGTTAATTCATCTCACAGAGTTACATCTGTATTTCATGGATCTCTTTGCTAGCCTTATTTCTGTGGAATGTGACAACACATATTTCGGATCCCTTTGACGAATACAGGGCCAAAGGAAATATCCTCCGATAACAAAGAGAAAGAAGCTTTCTGAGAAACTTCTTTGTGTTCTGTGAAATCATCTCACAGAGATACAGCTTTCCTCTCAAGAAGCCTTTCGCTAAGACAGTTCTTGTGCAATTGGCAAAGTGATATTTGGAAGCCCATAGAGGGCTATGATGAAAAAGGAAATGTTCTCCGATGAAATCTGGAAAGAAGCATTCTGAGAAACTGCTTAGTGTTCTGTTAATTCATCTCACAGAGTTACATCTGTATTTCGTGGATCTCTTTGGTAGCCTTGTTTCTGTGGAATCTGACAACAGATATTTCGGATCCCTTTGAAGACTATAGGGCCAAAGGAAATTTCCTCCGATAACAAAGAGAAAGAAGCTTTCTGAGAAACTTCTTTGTGTTCTGTGAAATCATCTCAGAGAGTTACAGCTTTTCCCTCAAGAAGCCTTTCTCTAAGACAGTTCTTGTGGAATTGGCAAAGTGATATTTGGAAGCCCATAGAGGGCTATGGTGAAAAAGGAAATAACCTCTGATGAAATCTGGAAAGAAGCTTTCTGAGAAACTGCTTAGTGTTCTGTTAATTCATCTCACAGAGTTACATCTGTATTTCTTGGTTCTCTTTGCTAGCCTTATTTCTGTGGAATCTGAGAACAGATATTTTGGATCCCTTTGAATACTATAGGGCCAAAGGAAATATCCTCCGATAACAAAGAGAAAGAAGCTGTCTGAGAAACTTCTTTGTGTTCTGTGAAATCATCTCACAGAGTTACAGCTTTACCCTCAAGAAGCCTTTCGCTAAGAAAGTTCTTGTGGATTTGGCAAAGTGATATTTGGAAGCCCAAAGTGGGCTATGGTGAAAAAGGAAATATCCTCCGACGAAATCTGGAAAGAAGCTTTCTGAGAAACTGATTAGTGTTCTGTTAATTCATCTCACAGAGTTACATCTGTATTTCGTTGATCTCTTTGCTAGCCTTATTTCTGTGGAATCTCAGAACAGATATTTCGGATCCCTTTGAAGACTATAGGGCCAAAGGAAATATCTTCCGATAACAAAGAGAAAGAAGCTTTCTGAGAAACTTCTTTGTGTTCTGTGAAATCATCTCACAGAGTTACAGCTTTCCCCTCAGGAAGCCTTTCGCTAAGATAGTTCTTGTAGAATTGTCAAAGTGATATTTGGAAGCCCATAGAGGGCTATGGTGAAAAAGGAAATATCCTCCGAAGAAATCTGGAAAGAAGCTTTCTGAGAAACTGCTTAGTGTTCTGTTAATTCATCTCACAGACTTATATCTGTATTTCGTGGATCTCTTTGCTAGCCTTATTTCTGTGGAATCTGACAACAGATATTTCGGATCCCTTTGACGACTACAGGGCCAAAGGAAATATCCTCCGATAACATAGAGAAAGAAGCTTTCTGAGAAACTTCCTTGTGTTCTGTAAAATCATCTCACAGAGTTACAGCTTTCCCCTCAAGAAGCCTTTCGCTAAGGCAGTTGTTTTGGAATTGTCAAAGTGATATTTGGAAGCCCATAGAGGGCTATGTTGAAAAAGGAAATATCCTCCGATGAAATCTGGAAAGAAGCTTTCTGAGAAACTGCTTAGTGTATTGTTAACTGATCTCACAGAGTTACATCTGTATTTCGTGGATCTCTTTCCTATCCTTCTTTCTGTGGAATCTGAGAACAGATATTTCGGATCCCTTTGAAGACTATAGGGCCAAATTAAATATCCTCCGATAACAAAGAGAAAGATGCTTTCTGAGAAACTTCTTTGTGTTCTGTTAAATCATCTCATAGAGTTACAGCTTTTCCCTCAAGAAGCCTTTCGCTAAGACAGTTCTTGTGAAAATGGGAAAGTGATATTTGGAAGCCCATAGAGGGCTATGGTGAAAAAGGAAATATCCTCCGATGAAATCTGGAAAGAAGCTTTCTGAGAAACTGCTTAGTGTTCTCTTAATTCGTCTCACAGAGTTACATCTGTATTTCGGGGATCTCTTTGCTAGCCTTGTTTCTGTGGAATCTGAGAACAGATATTTCGGATCCCATTGAAGACTATAGGGCCAAAGGAAATATCCTCCGATAACAAAGAGAAAGAAGCTTTCTGAGAAACTTCTTTGTGTTCTGTGAAATCATCTCACAGAGTTACAGCGTTTCCCTCAAGAAGCCTTTCGCTAAGACAGTTCTTGTGGAATTGGCAAAGTGATATTTGGAAGCCCATAGAGGGCTATGGTGAAAAAGGAAATATCCTCCGATGAAATCTGGAAAGAAGCTTTCTGAGAAACTGCTTAGTGTTCTGTTAATTCATCTCACAGAGTTACATCTGTATTTCTTGGTTCTCTTTGCTAGCCTTATTTCTGTGGAATCTGAGAACAGATATTTCGGATCCCTTTGAAGACTATAGGGCCAAAGGAAATATCCTCCGATAACAAAGAGAAAGAAGCTTTCTGAGAAACTTCTTTGTGTTCTGTGAAATCATCTCACAGAGTTACAGCTTTCCCCTCAAGAAGATTTTCGCTTAAGAAAGTTCTTGTGGATTTGGCAAAGTGATATTTGGAAGCCCAAAGAGGGCTATGGTGAAAAAGGAAATATCCTCCGATGAAATCTGGAAAGAAGCTTTCTGAGAAACTGCTTAGTGTCCTGTTAATTCGTCTCCCAGTGTTACATCTGTATTTCGTGGATCTCTTTGCTAGCCTTATTTCTGTGGAATCTGACAAAAGATATTTCGTATACCGTTGAAGACTACAGGGCCAAAGGAAACATCCTCCGATAACAAAGAGAAAGAAGCTTTCTAAGAAACTTCTTTGTGTTCTCTGAAATCATCTCACAGAGTTACAGCTTTCCCCTCAAGAAGCCTTTCGCTAAGACAGTTCTTGTGGAATTGGCAAAGTGATAATATTTAGAAGCCCTTAGAGGGCTATGGTGAAAAAGGAAATATCCTCCGATGAAATCTGGAAAGAAGCTTTCTGAGAAACTGCTAAGTGTTCTGTTAATTCGTCTCCCAGAGGTACATCTGTATTTCGTGGATCACTTTGCTAGCCTTATTTCTGTGGAATCTGACAACAGATATTTTGGATCCCTTTGAAGACTGTAGGGCCAAAGGAAACATCCTCCGATAAGAAAGAGAAAGAAGCTTTCTGAGAAACTTCTTTGTGTTCTGTGAAATCATCTCACAGAGTTACAGCTTTCCCCTCAAGAAGCCTTTCGTTAACAGTTCTTGTGGAATTGGCAAAGTGATATTTGGAAGCCCATAGAGGGCTATGGTGAAAAAGGAAATATCCTCCGATGAAATCTGGAAAGAAGATTTCTGAGAAACTGCTTAGTGTTCTGTTAATTCATCTCACAGAGTTACATCTGTATTTCGTGGATCTCTTTGCTAGCCTTATTTCTGTGGAATCTGAGAACAGATATTTCCTTTCCCTTTGAAGACTATAGGGCCAAAGGAAATATCCTCCGATAACAAAGAGAAAGAAACTTTCTGAGAAACTTCTTTGTGTTCTATGAAATCATCTCACAGAGTTACAGCTTTCCCCTCAAGAAGCCTTTCGCTAAGACAGTTCTTGTGGAATTGGCAAAGTGATATTTGGAAGCCCTTAGAGGGCTATGGTGAAAAAGGAAATATCCTCCGATGAAATCTGGAAAGAAGCTTTCTGAGAAACTGCTTAGTGTTCTGTTAATTCATCTCACAGAGTTACATCTGTATTTCGTGGATCCTTTTGCTAGCCTTATTTCTGTGGAATCTGACAACAGATATTTCGGATCCCTTTGAAGACTATAGGGCCATAGGAAATATCCTCCGATAAAAAAGAGAAAGAAGCTTTCTGAGAAACTTCTTTGTGTTCTGTGAAATCATCTCACAGAGTTACAGCTTTCCCCTCAAGAAGCCTTTCGCTAAAACATTTCTTGTGGAATTGTCAAAGTGATATTTGGAAGCCCATAGAGGACTACGGTGAAAAAGGAAATATCCTCCGATGAAATCTGGAAAGAAGATTTCTGAGAAACTGCTTAGTGTTCTGTTAATTCATCTCAAAGAGTTACATCGGTATTTCGTGGATCTCTTTACTAGCCTTATTTCTGTGGAATCTGAGAACAGATATTTCCTTTCCCTTTGAAGACTATAGGGCCAAAGGAAATATCCTCCGATAACAAAGAGAAAGAAGCTTTCTGAGAAACTTCTTTGTGTTCTGTGAAATCATCTCACAGAGTTACAGCTTTCCCCGTAAGAAGCCTTTCGCTACGAGAGTTCTTGTGGAATTGGCAAAGTGATATTTGGAAGCCCATAGAGGGCTATGGTGAAAAAGGAAATATCCTCCGATGAAATCTGGAAAGAAGCTTTCCGAGAAACTTCTTAGTGTTCTGTTAATTCATCTCACAGAGTTACATCGGTATTTCGTGGACCTCTTTGCTAGCCTTATTTCTGTGGAATCTGAGAACAGATATTTCCTTTCCCTTTGAAGACTATAGGGCCAAAGAACATATCCTCCGATAACAAAGAGAAAGAAGCTTTCTGAGAAACTTCTTGTGTTCTGGAAATCATCTCACCGAGTTACAGCTTTCCCCTCAAGAAGCCTTTCGCTAAGACAGTTCTTGTGGAATTTCCTAAGTGATACTTGGAAGCCCATAGAGGGCTATGATGAAAAAGGAAATATCCTCCGATGAAATCTGGAAAAAAGCTTTCTGAGAAACTGCTTAGTGTTCTGTTAATTCATCTCACAGAGTTACATCTGTATTTCGTGGATCTCTTTGCTAGCCTTATTTCTGTGGAATCTGAGAACAGATATTTCCTTTCCCTTTGGAGACTATTGGGCCAAAGGAAATATCCTCCGATAACAAAGAGAAAGAAGCTTTCTGAGAAACTTCTTTGTGTTCTGTGAAATCATCTCACAGAGTTACAGCTTTCCCCTAAAGAAGCCTTTCGCTAAGACAGTTCTTGTGGAATTGGCAAAGTGATATTTGGAAGCACATAGAGGGCTATGGTGAAAAAGGAAATATCCTCCGATGAAATCTGGAAAGAAGCTTTATGAGAAACTGCTTAGTGTTCTGTTAATTCATCTCACAGAGTTACATCTGCATTTCGTGGATATCTTTACTAGCCTTATTTCTGAGGAATCTGAGAACAGATATTTCCTTTCCCTTTGAAGACTATAGGGCCAAAGGAAATATCCTCAGATAACAAACAGAAAAAAGCTTTCTGAGAAACTTCTTTGTGTTCTGGGAAATCATCTCACAGAGTTACAGCTTTCCCCTCAAGAAGCCTTTCGCTAAGACAGTTCTTCTGGAATTGGCAAAATGATATTTGGAAGCCCATAGAGGGGAATGGTGAAAAAGAAAATATCCTCCAATGAAGTCTGGAAAGAAGCTTTCCGAGAAACTCCTTAGTGTTCTGTTAATTCATCTCACACTGTTACATCGGTGTTTCGTGGATCTCTTTGCTAGCCTTATTTCTGTGGAATCTGAGAACAGATATTTCCTTTCCCTTTGAAGACTCTAGGGCCAAAGAAAATATCCTCCGATAACAAAGAGAAAGAAGCTTTCTGAGAAACTTCTTTGTGTTCTGGAAATCATCTCACAGAGTTACAGCTTTCCCCTCCAGAAGCCTTTCGCTAAGACAGTTCTTGTGGAATTGGCAAAGTGATATTTGGAAGCCCATAGAGGGCTATGGTGAAAAAGGAAATATCCTCCGATGAAATCTGGAAAGAAGCTTTCTAAGAAACTGATTAGTGTTCTGTTAATTCATCTCACAGAGTTACATCTATATTTCGTGGATCTCTTTGCTATCCTTCTTTCTGTGGAATCTGAGAACAGATATTTCGGATCTCTTTGAAGACTATAGGGCCAAAGGAAATATCCTCTGATAACAAAGAGAAACATGCTTTCTGAGAAACTTCTTTGTGTTCTGTGAAATCATCTCACAGAGTTACAGCTTTCCCCTCCAGAAGCCTTTCGCTAAGACAGTTCTTTTGGAATTGGCAAAGTGATATTGGGAATCCCTTAGAGGGCTATGGTGAAAAACGAAATATACTCCGAAGAAATCTGGAAAGAAGCTTTCTGAGAAACTGCTTAGTGTTCTCTTAATTCATCTCACAGAGTTACATCTGTATTTCGTGGATCTCGTTCCTAGCCTTATTTCTGTGGAATCTGACAACAGATATTCGGATCCCTTTGACGACTACAGGGCCAAAGAAAATTTCCTCCGATAACAAAGAGAAAGAAGCTTTCTGAGAAACTTCTTTGTGTTCTGTGAAATCATCTCACAGAGTTACAGCTTTCCCCTCAAGAAGCCTTTCGCTAAGACAGTTCTTGTGGAATTGGGAAAGTGATATTTGGAAGCCCATAGAGGGCTATGGTGAAAAAGGAAATATCCTCCGATGAAATCTGGAAAGAAGCTTTCTGAGAAACTGCTTAGTGTTCTGTTAATTCATCTCACAGAGTTACATATGTATATCGTGGATCTCTTTGCTAGCCTTATTTCTGGGGAATCTGAGAACAGATATTTCGGATCGTTTTGATGACTATAGGGCCAAAGGAAATATCCTCTGATAACAAAGAGAGAGAAGCTTTCTGTGAAACTTCTTTTTGTTCTGTGAAATAATCTCACAGAGTTACAGCTTTCCCCTCAAGAAGCCTTTCGCTAAGACATTTCTTGTGGAATTGTCAAAGTGATATTTGGAAGCCCATAGAGGACTACGGTGAAAAAGGAAATATCCTCCGATGAAATCTGGAAAGAAGTTTTCTGAGAAACTGCTTAGTGTTCTGTTAATTCATCTCACAGAGTTACATCGGTATTTCGTGGATCTCTTTGCTAGCCTTATTTCTGTGGAATCTGAGAACAGATATTTCCTTTCACTTTGAAGACTATAGGGCCAAAGGAAATATCCTCCGATAACAAAGAGAAAGAAGCTTTCTGAGAAACTTCTTTGTGTTCTATGAAATCATCTCACAGAGTTACAGCTTTCCCCTCAAGAAGCCTTTCGCTAAGACAGTTCTTGTGGAATTGGCAAAGTGATATTTGGAAGCCCATAGAGGGCTATGGTGAAAAAGGAAATATCCTCCGATGAAATCTGGAAAGCAGCTTTCTGAGAAACTGCTTAGTGTTCTGCTAATTCATCTCACAGAGTTACATCTGTATTTCGTGGATCTCTTTGCTAGCCTTATTTCTGTGGAATCTGACAACAGATATTTCGGATCCCTTTGAAGACTATAGGGCCAAAGGAAATATCCTCCGATAACAAAGAGAAAGAAGCTTTCTGAGAAACTTCTTGTGTTCTGGAAATCATCTCACAGAGTTACAGCTTTCCCCTCAAGAAGCCTTTCGCTAAGACAGTTCTTGTGGAATTGTCAAAGTGATATTTGGAAGCCCATAGAGGGCTATGGTGAAAAAGGAAATATCCTCCGATGAAATCTGGAAAGAAGCTTTCTGAGAAACTGCTTAGTGTTCTGTTAATTCATCTCACAGAGTTACATCTGTATTTCGTGGATATCTTTACTAGCCTTATTTCTGTGGAATCTGAGAACAGATATTTCCTTTCCCTTTGAAGACTATAGGGCCAAAGGAAATATCCTCAGATAACAAACAGAAAGAAGCTTTCTGAGAAACTTCTTTGTGTTCTGGGAAATCATCTCACAGAGTTACAGCTTTCCCCTCAAGAAGACTTTCGCTAAGACAGTTCTTGTGGAATTGGTAAAGTGATATTTGGAAGCCTATAGAGGGGAATGGTGAAAAAGAAAATATCCTCCAATGAAATCTGGAAAGAAGCTTTCCGAGAAAGTGCTTAGTGTTCTGTTAATTCATCTCACACTGTTACATCGATGTTTCGTGGATCTCTTTGCTAGCCTTATTTCTGTGGAATCTGAGAACAGATATTTCCTTTCCCTTTGAAGAATCTAGGGCCAAAGAAAATATCCTCCGATAACAAAGAGAAAGAAGCTCTCTGAGAAACTTCTTTGTGTTCTGTGAAATCATCTCACAGAGTTTCAGCTTTCCCCTCAAGAAGCCTTTCGCTAAGACAGATCTTGTGGAATTCGCAAAGTGATATTTGGAAGCCCATAGAGGGCTATGGTGAAAAAGGAAATATCCTCCGATGAAATCTGGAAAGAAGCTTTCTGAGAAACTGCTTAGTGTTCTGTTAATTGATCTCACAGAGTTACATCTGTATTTCGTGGATCTCTTTGCTAGCCTTATTTCTGTGGAATCTCAGAACTAATATTTCGGATCCTTTTGAAGACTATAGGGCCAAAGGAAATATCCTCCGATAACAAAGAGAAAGAAGCTTTCTGAGAATCTTTTTGTGTTCTGTGAAATCATCTCACAGAGTTACAGCTTTCCCCTCATGAAGCCTTTCGCTAAGACAGTTCTTGTAGAATTGTCAAAGTGATATTTGGAAGCCCATAGAGGGCTATGGTGAAAAAGGAAATATCCTCCGATGAAATTTGGAAAGAAGCTTTCTGAGAAACAGCTTAGTGTTCTGTTAATTCATCTCACAGAGTTACATCTGTATTTCATGGATCTCTTTGCTAGCCTTATTTCTGTGGAATGTGACAACACATATTTCGGATCCCTTTGACGAATACAGGGCCAAAGGAAATATCCTCCGATAACAAAGAGAAAGAAGCTTTCTAAGAAACTTCTTTGTGTTCTGTGAAATCATCTCACAGAGTTACAGCTTTCCCCTCAAGAAGCCTTTCGCTAAGAAAGTTCTTGTGGATTTGGCAAAGTGATATTTGGAAGCCCAAAGTGGGCTATGGTGAAAAAGGAAATATCCTCCGACGAAATCTGGAAAGAATCTTTCTGAGAAACTGATTAGTGTTCTGTTAATTCATCTCACAGAGTTACATCTGTATTTCGTTGATCTCTTTGCTAGCCTTATTTCTGTGGAATCTCAGAACAGATATTTCGGATCCCTTTGAAGACTATAGGGCCAAAGGAAATATCCTCCGATAACAAAGAGAAAGAAGCTTTCTGAGAATCTTCTTTTTGTTCTCTGAAATCATCTCACAGAGTTACAGCTTTCCCCTCAGGAAGCCTTTCGCTAAGATAGTTCTTGTAGAATTGTCAAAGTGATATTTGGAAGCCCATAGAGGGCTGTGGTGAAAAAGGAAATATCCTCCGAAGAAATCTGGAAAGAAGCTTTCTGAGAAACTGCTTAGTGTTCTGTTAATTCATCTCACAGAGTTACATCTGTATCTCGTGGATCTCTTTGCTAGCCTTATTTCTGTGGAATCTGACAACAGATATTTCGGATCCCTTTGACGACTACATGGCCAAAGGAAATATCCTCCGATAACATAGAGAAAGAAGCTTTCTGAAAACTTCCTTGTGTTCTGTAAAATCATCTCACAGAGTTACAGCTTTCCCCTCAAGAAGCCTTTCGCTAAGGCAGTTGTTTTGGAATTGTCAAAGTGATATTTGGAAGCCCATAGAGGGCTATGTTGAAAAAGGAAATATCCTCCGATGAAATCTGGAAAGAAGCTTTCTGAGAAACTGCTTAGTGTATTGTTAACTGATCTCACAGTGTTACATCTGTATTTCGTGGATCTCTTTGCTATCCTTATTTCTGTGGAATCTGAGAACAGATATTTCGGATCCCTTTGAAGACTATAGGGCCAAAGGAAATATCCTCCGATAACAAAGAGAAAGATGCTTTCTGAGAAACGTCTTTGTGTTCTGTTAAATCATCTCATAGAGTTACAACTTTTCCCTCAAGAAGCCTTTCGCTAAGACAGGTCTTGTGAAATTGGGAAAGTGATATTTGGAAGCCCATAGAGGGCTATGGTGAAAAAGGAAATATCCTCCGATGAAATCTGGAAAGAAGCTTTCTGAGAAACTGCTTAGTGTTCTCTTAATTCGTCTCACAGAGTTACATCTGTATTTCTTGGTTCTCTTTGCTAGCCTTATTTCTGTGGAATCTGAGAACAGATATTTCGGATCCCTTTGAAGACTATAGGGCCAAAGGAAATATCCTCCGATAACAAAGAGAAAGAAGCTTTCTGAGAAACTTCTTTGTGTTCTGTGAAATCATCTCACAGAGTTACAGCTTTCCCCTCAAGAAGCCTTTCGCTAAGAAAGTTCTTGTGGATTTGGCAAAGTGATATTTGGAAGCCCAAAGAGGGCTATGGTGAAAAAGGAAATATCCTCCGATGAAATCTGGAAAGAAGCTTTCTGAGAAACTGCTTAGTGTCCTGTTAATTCGTCTCCCAGTGTTACATCTGTATTTCGTGGATCTCTTTGCTAGCCTTATTTCTGTGGAATCTGACAAAAGATATTTCGTATACCTTTGAAGACTACAGGGCAAAATGAAACATCCTCCGATAACAAAGAGAAAGAAGCTTTCTAAGAAACTTCTTTGTGTTCTCTGAAATCATCTCACAGAGTTACAGCTTTCCCCTCAAGAAGCCTTTCGCTAAGACAGTTCTTGTGGAATTGGCAAAGTGATAATATTTAGAAGCCCTTAGAGGGCTATGATGAAAAAGGAAATATCCTCCGATGAAATCTGGAAAGAAGCTTTCTGAGAAACTGCTAAGTGTTCTGTTAATTCGTCTCCCAGAGGTACATCTGTATTTCATGGATCACTTTGCTAGTCTTATTTCTGTGGAATCTGACAACAGATATTTCGGATCCCTTTGAAGACTGTAGGGCCAAAGGAAACATCCTCCGATAAGAAAGAGAAAGAAGCTTTCTGAGAAACTTCTTTGTGTTCTGTGAAATCATCTCACAGAGTTACAGCTTTCCCCTCAAGAAGCCTTTCGTTAACAGTTCTTGTGGAATTGGCAAAGTGATATTTGGAAGCCCATAGAGGGCTATGGTGAAAAAGGAAATATCCTCCGATGAAATCTGGAAAGAAGCTTTATGAGAAACTGCTTATTGTTCTGTTAATTCACCTCACAGAGTTACATCTGCATTTCGTGGATCTCTTTACTAGCCTTATTTCTGAGGAATCTGAGAACAAATATTTCCTTTCCTTTGAAGACTATAGGGCCAAAGGCAATATCCTCAGATAACAAACAGAAAGAAGCTTTCTGAGAAACTTCTTTGTGTTCTGTTTAATCATCTCACCGAGTTACAGCTTTCCCCTCAAGAAGCCTTTCGCTAAGACACTTCTTGTGGAATTGGCAAAGTGATATTTGGAAGCCCATAGAGGGCTATGGTGTAAAAGGAAATATCCTCCGATGAAATCTGGAAAGAAGCTTTCTGAGAAACTGCTTAGTGTTCTGTTAATTCATCTCACAGAGTTACATCTGTATTTCGTGGATATCTTTGCTAGCCTTGTTTCTTCGGAATCTGACAACAGATATTTCGGATCCCTTTGAAGACTATAAGGCCAAAGGAAATATCCTCCGATAACAAAGAGAAGGAAGCTTTCTGAGAAACTTCTTTGTGTTCTGTGAAATCATCTCACAGAGTTACAGCTTCCCCCTCAGGAAGCCTTTCGCAAAGACAGTTCTTGTGGAATTGACAAAGTGATATTTGGAAGCCCATAGAGTGCTATGGTGAAAAAGGAAATATCCTCCGATGAAATCTGGAAAGAAGCTTTCTGAGAAACTGCTTAGTGTTCTGTTAATTCATCTCACAGAATTACATCTGTATTTCGTATATCTCTTTGCTAGCCTTATTTCTGTGGAATCTGAGAACAGATATTTCGGATCCCTTTGACGACTATAGGGCCAAAGGAAATATCCTCCGATAACGAAGAGAAAGAAGCTTTCTAAGAAACTTCTTTGTGTTCTGTGAAATCATCTCACAGAGTTTCAGCTTTCCCCTCAGGAAGACTTTCGCTAAGACAGTTCTTGTGGAATTGGCAAAGTGATATTTGGAAGCCCATAGAGGGCTATGGTGAAAAAGGAAATATCCTCCGATGAAATCAGGATAGAAGCTTTCTGAGAAACTGCTTAGTGTTCTGTTAATTCATCTCACAGAGTTACATCTATATTTCGTGGATCTCTTTGCTAGCCTTATTTCTGTGGAATCTGGGAACAGATATTTGGTATTCCTTTGAAGACTATAGAGCCAAAGGAAATATCCTCTGATAACAAAGAGAAACATGCTTTCTGAGAAACTTCTTTGTGTTCTGTGAAATCATCTCACAGAGTTACAGCTTTCCACTGCAGAAGCCTTTCGCTAAGACAGTTCTTTTGGAATTGGCAAAGGGATATTGGGAATCCCTTAGAGGGCTATGCTGAAAAACGAAATATACTCCGAAGAAATCTGGAAAGAAGCTTTCTGAGAAACTGCTTAGTGTTCTGTAAATTCGTCTCACAGAGTTACATCTGTATTTCGTGGATCTCTTTCCTAGCCTTATTTCTGTGGAATCTGACAACAGATATTCAGATCCCTTTGATGATTACAGGGCCAAAGAAAATTTCCTCCGATAACAAAGAGAAAGAAGCTTTCTGAGAAACTTCTTTGTGTTCTGTGAAATCATCTCACAGAGTTACAGCTTTCACCTCAGGAAGCCTTTCGCTAAGACAGTTCTTGTGGAATTGGCAAAGTGATATTTGGAAGCCCATAGAGGGCTATGGTGAAAAAGGAAATATCCTCTGATGAAATCTGGAAAGAAGCTTTCTGAGAAACTGCTTAGTGTTCTGTTAATTCATCTCACAGAGTTACATCTGTATTTCTTGGATCTCTTTGCTAGCCTTATTTCTGTGGAATCTGAGAACAGATATTTCGGATCCCTTTGAAGACTATAGGGCCAAAGGAAATATCCTCCGATAACAAAGAGAAAGAAGCTTTCTGAGAAACTTCTTTGTGTTCTCTGAAATCATCTCACAGAGTTACAGCTTTCCCCTCAAGAAGCCTTTCGCTAAGACAGGTCTTGTGGAATTGGCAAAGTGATATTTGGAAGCCCATAGAGGGCTATGGTGAAAAAGGAAATATCCTCCGATGAAATCTGGAAAGAAGTTTCTGAGAAACTGCTTAGTGTTCTGTTAATTGATCTCACAGTGTTACATCTCTATTTCGTGGATCTCTTTGCTAGCCTTATTTCTGTGGAATCTCAGAACAAATATTTCGGATCCTTTTGAAGACTATAGGGCCAAAGGAAATATCCTCCGATAACAAAGAGAAAGAAGCTTTCTGAGAATCTTTTTGTGTTCTGTGAAATCATCTCACAGAGTTACAGCTTTCCCCTCATGAAGCCTTTCGCTAAGACAGTTCTTGTAAAATTGTCAAAGTGATATTTGGAAGCCCATAGAGGGCTATGGTGAAAAAGGAAATATCCTCCGATGAAATTTGGAAAAAAGCTTTCTGAGAAACAGCTTAGTGTTCTGTTAATTCATCTCACAGAGTTACATCTGTATTTCATGGATCTCTTTGCTAGCCTTATTTCTGTGGAATGTGACAACACATATTTCGGATCCCTTTGACGAATACAGGGCCAAAGGAAATATCCTCCGATAACAAAGAGAAAGAAGCTTTCTGAGAAACTTCTTTGTGTTCTGTGAAATCACCTCACAGAGATACAGCTTTCCTCTCAAGAAGCCTTTCGCTAAGACAGTTATTGTGCAATTGGCAAAGTGATATTTGGAAGCCCATAGAGGGCTATGATGAAAAAGGAAATGTTCTCCGATGAAATCTGGAAAGAAGCATTCTGAGAAACTGCTTAGTGTTCTGTCAATTCATCTCACAGAGTTACATCTGTATTTCGTGGATCTCTTTGGTAGCCTTGTTTCTGTGGAATCTGACAACAGATATTTCGGATCCCTTTGAAGACTATAGGGCCAAAGGAAATATCCTCCGATAACAAAGAGAAAGAAGCTTTCTGGGAAACTTCTTTGTGTTCTGTGAAATCATCTCACAGAGTTACAGCTTTTCCCTCAAGAAGCCTTTCGCTAAGACAGTTCTTGTAAAATTGTCAAAGTGATATTTGGAAGCCCATAGAGGGCTATGGTGAAAAAGGAAATATCCTCCGATGAAATTTGGAAAGAAGCTTTCTGAGAAACAGCTTAGTGTTCTGTTAATTCATCTCACAGAGTTACATCTGTATTTCATGGATCTCTTTGCTAGCCTTATTTCTGTGGAATGTGACAACACATATTTCGGATCCCTTTGACGAATACAGGGCCAAAGGAAATATCCTCCGATAACAAAGAGAAAGAAGCTTTCTGAGAAACTTCTTTGTGTTCTGTGAAATCATCTCACAGAGATACAGCTTTCCTCTCAAGAAGCCTTTCGCTAAGACAGTTATTGTGCAATTGGCAAAGTGATATTTGGAAGCCCATAGAGGGCTATGATGAAAAAGGAAATGTTCTCCGATGAAATCTGGAAAGAAGCATTCTGAGAAACTGCTTAGTGTTCTGTTAATTCATCTCACAGAGTTACATCTGTATTTCGTGGATCTCTTTGGTAGCCTTGTTTCTGTGGAATCTGACAACAGATATTTCGGATCCCTTTGAAGACTATAGGGCCAAAGGAAATATCCTCCGATAACAAAGAGAAAGAAGCTTTCTGAGAAACTTCTTTGTGTTCTGTGAAATCATCTCACAGAGTTACAGCTTTTCCCTCAAGAAGCCTTTCGCTAAGACAGTTCTTGTGGAATTGGCAAAGTGATATTTGGAAGCCCATAGAGGGCTATGGTGAAAAAGGAAATATCCTCTGATGAAATCTGGAAAGAAGCTTTCTGAGAAACTGCTTAGTGTTCTGTTAATTCATCTCACAGAGTTACATCTGTATTTCTTGGTTCTCTTTGCTAGCCTTATTTCTGTGGAATCTGAGAACAGATATTTCGGATCCCTTTGAATACTATAGGGCCAAAGGAAATATCCTCCGATAACAAAGAGAAAGAAGCTTTCTGAGAAACTTCTTTGTGTTCTGTGAAATCATCTCACAGAGTTACAGCTTTCCCCTCAGGAAGACTTTCGCTAAGACAGTTCTTGTGGAATTGGCAAAGTGATATTTGGAAGCCCATAGAGGGTTATGGTGAAAAAGGAAATATCCTCCGATAAAATCTGGAAAGAAGATTTCTGAGAAACTGCTTAGTGTTCTATTAATTCATCTCACAGAGTTACATCTGTATTTCGTGGATCTCTTTGCTAGCCTTATTTCTGTGGAATCTGAGAACAGATATTTCCTTTCCCTTTGAAGACTATAGGGCCAAAGGAAATATCCTCCGATAACAAAGAGAAAGAAACTTTCTGAGAAACTTCTTTGTGTTCTATGAAATCATCTCACAGAGTTACAGCTTTCCCCTCAAGAAGCCTTTCGCTAAGACAGTTCTTGTGGAATTGGCAAAGTGATATTTGGAAGCCCTTAGAGGGCTATGGTGAAAAAGGAAATATCCTCCGATGAAATCTGGAAAGAAGCTTTCTGAGAAACTGCTTAGTGTTCTGTTAATTCATCTCACAGAGTTACATGTGTATTTCGTGGATCCTTTTGCTAGCCTTATTTCTGTGGAATCTGACAACAGATATTTCGGATCCCTTTGAAGACTATAGGGCCAAAGGAAATATCCTCCGATAAAAAAGAGAAAGAAGCTTTCTGAGAAACTTCTTTGTGTTCTGTGAAATCATCTCACAGAGTTACAGCTTTCTCCTCCAGAAGCCTTTCGCTAAGACAGTTTTTGTGGAATTGGCAAAGTGATATTGGGAAGCCCTTAGAGGGCTATGGTGAAAAACGAAATATACTCTGAAGAAATCTGTAAAGAAGCTTTCTGAGAAACTGCTTAGTGTTCTGTTAATTCATCTCACAGCGTTACATCTGTACTTCGTGGATCTCTTTCAGAGCCTTATTTCTGTGGAATCTGACAACAGATATTCGGATCCCTTTGACGACTACAGGGCCAAAGAAAATTTCCTCCGATAACAAAGAGAAAGAAGCTTTCTGAGAAACTTCTTTGTGTTCTGTGAAATCATCTCACAGAGTTACAGCTTTCCCCTCAAGAAGCCTTTCGCTAAGACAGTTCTTGTGGAATTGGCAAAGTGATATTTGGAAGCCCATAGAGGTCTACGGTGAAAAAGGAAATATCCTCCGATGAAATCTGGAAAGAAGCTTTCTGAGAAACTGCTTAGTGTTCTGTTAATTCATCTCACAGAGTTACATCAGTATTTCGTGGATCTCTTTGCTAGCCTTATTTCTGTGGAATCTGAGAACAGATATTTCGGATCGCTTTGATGACTATAGGGCCAAAGGAAATATCCTCCGATAACAAAGAGAGAGAAGTTTTCTGTGAAACTTCTTTGTGTTCTGTGAAATCATCTCACAGAGTTACAGCTTTCCCCTCAAGAAGCCTTTCGCTAAAACATTTCTTGTGGAATTGTCAAAGTGATATTTGGAAGCCCATAGAGGACTACGGTGAAAAAGGAAATATCCTCCGATGAAATCTGGAAAGAAGATTTCTGAGAAACTGCTTAGTGTTCTGTTAATTCAACTCAAAGAGTTACATCGGTATTTCGTGGATCTCTTTACTAGCCTTATTTCTGTGGAATCTGAGAACAGATATTTCCTTTCCCTTTGAAGACTATAGGGCCAAAGGAAATATCCTCGGATAACAAAGAGAAAGAAGCTTTCTGAGAAACTTCTTTGTGTTCTATGAAATCATCTCACAGAGTTACAGCTTTCCCCTCAAGAAGCCTTTCGCTAAGACAGTTCTTGTGGAATTGGCAAAGTCATATTTGGAAGCCCATAAAGGGCTATAGTGAAAAAGGAAATATCCTCGGATGAAATCTGGAAAGAAGCTTTCTGAGAAACTGCTTAGTGTTCTGTTAATTAGTCTCCCAGAGGTACATCTGTATTTCGTGGATCCCTTTGCTAGCCTTATTTCTGTGGAATCTGACAACAGATATTTCGGATCCCTTTGAAGACTGTAGGGCCAAAGGAAACATCCTCCGATAAGAAAGAGAAAGAAGCTTTCTGAGAAACTTCTTTGTGTTCTGTGAAATCATCTCACAGAGTTACAGCTTTCCCCGTAAGAAGCCTTTCGCTAAGAGAGTTCTTGTGGAATTGGCAAAGTGATAGTTGGAAGCCCATAGAGGGCTATGGTGAAAAAGGAAATATCCTCCGATGAAATCTGGAATGAAGCTTTCCGAGAAACTTCTTAGTGTTCTTTTAATTCATCTCACAGAGTTACATCGGTATTTCGTGGACCTCTTTGCTAGCCTTATTTCTGTGGAATCTGAGAACAGATATTTCCTTTCCCTTTGAAGACTATAGGGCCAAAGAACATATCCTCCGATAACAAAGAGAAAGAAGCTTTCTGAGAAACTTCTTGTGTTCTGGAAATCATCTCACAGAGTTACAGCTTTCCCCTGAAGAAGCCTTTCGCTAAGACAGTTCTTGTGGAATTTCCTAAGTGATACTTGGAAGCCCATAGAGGGCTATGGTGAAAAAGGAAATATCCTCCGATGAAATCTGGAAAGAAGCTTTCTGAGAAACTGCTTAGTGTTCTGTTAATTCATCTCACAGAGTTATATCTGTATTTCGTGGATCTCTTTGCTAGCCTTATTTCTGTGGAATCTGAGAACAGATATTTCCTTTCCCTTTGAAGACTATTGGGCCAAAGGAAATATCCTCCGATAACAAAGAGAAAGAAGCTTTCTGAGAAACTTCTTTGTGTGCTGTGAAATCATCTCACAGAGTTACAGCTTTCCCCTCAAGAAGCCTTTCGCTAAGACAGTTCTTGTGGAATTGGCAAAGTGATATTTGGAAGCACATAGAGGGCTATGGTGAAAAAGGAAATATCCTCCGATGAAATCTGGAAAGAAGCTTTATGAGAAACTGCTTAGTGCTCTGTTAATTCATCTCACAGAGTTACATCTGCATTTCGTGGATATCTTTGCTAGCCTTATTTCTGTGGAATCTGAGAACAGATATTTCCTTTCCCTTTGAAGACTATAGGGCCAAAGGAAATATCCTCAGATAACAAACAGAAAAAAGCTTTCTGAGAAACTTCTTTGTGTTCTGGGAAATCATCTCACAGAGTTACAGCTTTCCCCTCAAGAAGCCTTTCGCTAAGACAGTTCTTGTGGAATTGGCAAAATGATATTTGGAAGCTCATAGAGGGGAATGGTGAAAAAGAAAATATCCTCCAATGAAGTCTGGAAAGAAGCTTTCCGAGAAACTGCTTAGTGTTCTGTTAATTCATCTCACACTGTTACATCGGTGTTTCGTGGATCTCTTTGCTAGCCTTATTTCTGTGGAATCTGAGAACAGATATTTCCTTTCCCTTTGAAGACTCTAGGGCCAAAGAAAATATCCTCCGATAACAAAGAGAAAGAAGCTTTCTGAGAAACTTCTTTGTGTTCTGGGAAATCAAATCACAGAGTTTCAGCTTTCCCCTCAAGAAGCCTTTCGCTAAGACACTTCTTGTGGAATTGGCAAAGTGATATTTGGAAGCCCATAGAGGGCTATGGTGAAAAAGGAAATATCCTCCGATGAAATCAGGATAGAAGCTTTCTGAGAAACTGCTTAGTGTTCTGTTAATTCATCTCACAGAGTTACATCTATATTTCGTGGATCTCTTTGCTAGCCTTATTTCTGTGGAATCTGGGAACAGATATTTCGTATCCCTTGAGACTATAGGGCCAAAGGAAATATACTCTGATAACAAAGAGAAACATGCTTTCTGAGAAACTTCTTTGTGTTCTGTGAAATCATCTCACAGAGTTACAGCTTTCCACTCCAGAAGCCTTTCGCTAAGACAGTTCTTTTGGAATTGGCAAAGAGATATTGGGAATCCCTTAGAGGGCTATGGTGAAAAACGAAATATACTCCGAAGAAATCTGGAAAGAAGCTTTCTGAGAAACTGCTTAGTGTTCTGTTAATTCGTCTCACAGAGTTACATCTGTATTTCGTGGATCTCTTTCCTAGCCTTATTTCTGTGGAATCTGACAACAGATATTCGGATCCCTTTGACGATTACAGGGCCAAAGAAAATTTCCTCCGATAACAAAGAGAAAGAAGCTTTCTGAGAAACTTCTTTGTGTTCTGTGAAATCATCTCACAGAGTTACAGCTTTCCTCTCCAGAAGCCTTTCGCTAAGACAGTTCTTGTGGAATTGGCAAAGTGATATTTGGAAGCCCATAGAGGGCTATGGTGAAAAAGGAAATATCCTCCGATGAAATCTGGAAAGAAGCTTTCTAAGAAACTGATTAGTGTTCTGTTAATTCATCTCACAGAGTTACATCTATATTTCGTGGATCTCTTTGCTAGCCTTCTTTCTGTGGGATCTGAGAACAGATATTTCGGATCTCTTTGAAGACTATAGGGCCAAAGGAAATATCCTCCGATAACAAAGAGAAAGAAGCTTTCTGAGAAACTTCTTTGTGTTCTGTGAAATCATCTCACAGAGTTACAGCTTTCTCCTCCAGAAGCCTTTCGCTAAGACAGTTTTTGTGGAATTGGCAATGTGATATTGGGAAGCCCTTAGAGGGGTATGGTGAAAAACGAAATATACTCCGAAGAAATCTGGAAAGAAGCTTTCTGAGAAACTGCTTAGTGTTCTGTTAATTCATCTCACAGCGTTACATCTGTACTTCGTGGATCTCTTTCAGAGCCTTATTTCTGTGGAATCTGACAACAGATATTCGGATCCCTTTGACGACTACAGGGCCAAAGAAAATTTCCTCCGATAACAAAGAGAAAGAAGCTTTCTGAGAAACTTCTTTGTGTTCTGTGAAATCATCTCACAGAGTTACAGCTTTCTCCGCCAGAAGCCTTTCGCTAAGACAGTTTTTGTGGAATTGGCAAAGTGATATTGGGAATCCCTTAGAGGGCTATGGTGAAAAACGAAATATACTCCGAAGAAATCTGGAAAGAAGCTTTCTGAGAAACTGCTTAGTGTTCTGTTAATTCATCTCACAGAGTTACATGTGTATTTCGTGGATCCTTTTGCTAGCCTTATTTCTGTGGAATCTGACAACAGATATTTCGGATCACTTTGAAGACTATAGGGCCAAAGGAAATATCCTCCGATAAAAAAGAGAAAGAAGCTTTCTGAGAAACTTCTTTGTGTTCTGTGAAATCATCTCACAGAGTTACAGCTTTCTCCTCCAGAAGCCTTTCGCTAAGACAGTTTTTGTGGAATTGGCAAAGTGATATTGGGAAGCCCTTAGAGGGCTATGGTGAAAAACGAAATATACTCTGAAGAAATCTGGAAAGAAGCTTTCTGAGAAACTGCTTAGTGTTCTGTTAATTCATCTCACAGCGTTACATCTGTACTTCGTGGATCTCTTTCAGAGCCTTATTTCTGTGGAATCTGACAACAGATATTCGGATCCCTTTGACGACTACAGGGCCAAAGAAAATTTCCTCCGATAACAAAGAGAAAGAAGCTTTCTGAGAAACTTCTTTGTGTTCTGTGAAATCATCTCACAGAGTTACAGCTTTCCCCTCAAGAAGCCTTTCGCTAAGACAGTTCTTGTGGAATTGGCAAAGTGATATTTGGAAGCCCATAGAGGTCTACGGTGAAAAAGGAAATATCCTCCGATGAAATCTGGAAAGAAGCTTTCTGAGAAACTGCTTAGTGTTCTGTTAATTCATCTCACAGAGTTACATCAGTATTTCGTGGATCTCTTTGCTAGCCTTATTTCTGTGGAATCTGAGAACAGATATTTCGGATCGCTTTGATGACTATAGGGCCAAAGGAAATATCCTCCGATAACAAAGAGAGAGAAGTTTTCTGTGAAACTTCTTTGTGTTCTGTGAAATCATCTCACAGAGTTACAGCTTTCCCCTCAAGAAGCCTTTCGCTAAAACATTTCTTGTGGAATTGTCAAAGTGATATTTGGAAGCCCATAGAGGACTACGGTGAAAAAGGAAATATCCTCCGATGAAATCTGGAAAGAAGATTTCTGAGAAACTGCTTAGTGTTCTGTTAATTCAACTCAAAGAGTTACATCGGTATTTCGTGGATCTCTTTACTAGCCTTATTTCTGTGGAATCTGAGAACAGATATTTCCTTTCCCTTTGAAGACTATAGGGCCAAAGGAAATATCCTCGGATAACAAAGAGAAAGAAGCTTTCTGAGAAACTTCTTTGTGTTCTATGAAATCATCTCACAGAGTTACAGCTTTCCCCTCAAGAAGCCTTTCGCTAAGACAGTTCTTGTGGAATTGGCAAAGTCATATTTGGAAGCCCATAAAGGGCTATAGTGAAAAAGGAAATATCCTCGGATGAAATCTGGAAAGAAGCTTTCTGAGAAACTGCTTAGTGTTCTGTTAATTAGTCTCCCAGAGGTACATCTGTATTTCGTGGATCCCTTTGCTAGCCTTATTTCTGTGGAATCTGACAACAGATATTTCGGATCCCTTTGAAGACTGTAGGGCCAAAGGAAACATCCTCCGATAAGAAAGAGAAAGAAGCTTTCTGAGAAACTTCTTTGTGTTCTGTGAAATCATCTCACAGAGTTACAGCTTTCCCCGTAAGAAGCCTTTCGCTAAGAGAGTTCTTGTGGAATTGGCAAAGTGATAGTTGGAAGCCCATAGAGGGCTATGGTGAAAAAGGAAATATCCTCCGATGAAATCTGGAATGAAGCTTTCCGAGAAACTTCTTAGTGTTCTTTTAATTCATCTCACAGAGTTACATCGGTATTTCGTGGACCTCTTTGCTAGCCTTATTTCTGTGGAATCTGAGAACAGATATTTCCTTTCCCTTTGAAGACTATAGGGCCAAAGAACATATCCTCCGATAACAAAGAGAAAGAAGCTTTCTGAGAAACTTCTTGTGTTCTGGAAATCATCTCACAGAGTTACAGCTTTCCCCTGAAGAAGCCTTTCGCTAAGACAGTTCTTGTGGAATTTCCTAAGTGATACTTGGAAGCCCATAGAGGGCTATGGTGAAAAAGGAAATATCCTCCGATGAAATCTGGAAAGAAGCTTTCTGAGAAACTGCTTAGTGTTCTGTTAATTCATCTCACAGAGTTATATCTGTATTTCGTGGATCTCTTTGCTAGCCTTATTTCTGTGGAATCTGAGAACAGATATTTCCTTTCCCTTTGAAGACTATTGGGCCAAAGGAAATATCCTCCGATAACAAAGAGAAAGAAGCTTTCTGAGAAACTTCTTTGTGTGCTGTGAAATCATCTCACAGAGTTACAGCTTTCCCCTCAAGAAGCCTTTCGCTAAGACAGTTCTTGTGGAATTGGCAAAGTGATATTTGGAAGCACATAGAGGGCTATGGTGAAAAAGGAAATATCCTCCGATGAAATCTGGAAAGAAGCTTTATGAGAAACTGCTTAGTGCTCTGTTAATTCATCTCACAGAGTTACATCTGCATTTCGTGGATATCTTTGCTAGCCTTATTTCTGTGGAATCTGAGAACAGATATTTCCTTTCCCTTTGAAGACTATAGGGCCAAAGGAAATATCCTCAGATAACAAACAGAAAAAAGCTTTCTGAGAAACTTCTTTGTGTTCTGGGAAATCATCTCACAGAGTTACAGCTTTCCCCTCAAGAAGCCTTTCGCTAAGACAGTTCTTGTGGAATTGGCAAAATGATATTTGGAAGCTCATAGAGGGGAATGGTGAAAAAGAAAATATCCTCCAATGAAGTCTGGAAAGAAGCTTTCCGAGAAACTGCTTAGTGTTCTGTTAATTCATCTCACACTGTTACATCGGTGTTTCGTGGATCTCTTTGCTAGCCTTATTTCTGTGGAATCTGAGAACAGATATTTCCTTTCCCTTTGAAGACTCTAGGGCCAAAGAAAATATCCTCCGATAACAAAGAGAAAGAAGCTTTCTGAGAAACTTCTTTGTGTTCTGGGAAATCAAATCACAGAGTTTCAGCTTTCCCCTCAAGAAGCCTTTCGCTAAGACACTTCTTGTGGAATTGGCAAAGTGATATTTGGAAGCCCATAGAGGGCTATGGTGAAAAAGGAAATATCCTCCGATGAAATCAGGATAGAAGCTTTCTGAGAAACTGCTTAGTGTTCTGTTAATTCATCTCACAGAGTTACATCTATATTTCGTGGATCTCTTTGCTAGCCTTATTTCTGTGGAATCTGGGAACAGATATTTCGTATCCCTTGAGACTATAGGGCCAAAGGAAATATACTCTGATAACAAAGAGAAACATGCTTTCTGAGAAACTTCTTTGTGTTCTGTGAAATCATCTCACAGAGTTACAGCTTTCCACTCCAGAAGCCTTTCGCTAAGACAGTTCTTTTGGAATTGGCAAAGAGATATTGGGAATCCCTTAGAGGGCTATGGTGAAAAACGAAATATACTCCGAAGAAATCTGGAAAGAAGCTTTCTGAGAAACTGCTTAGTGTTCTGTTAATTCGTCTCACAGAGTTACATCTGTATTTCGTGGATCTCTTTCCTAGCCTTATTTCTGTGGAATCTGACAACAGATATTCGGATCCCTTTGACGATTACAGGGCCAAAGAAAATTTCCTCCGATAACAAAGAGAAAGAAGCTTTCTGAGAAACTTCTTTGTGTTCTGTGAAATCATCTCACAGAGTTACAGCTTTCCTCTCCAGAAGCCTTTCGCTAAGACAGTTCTTGTGGAATTGGCAAAGTGATATTTGGAAGCCCATAGAGGGCTATGGTGAAAAAGGAAATATCCTCCGATGAAATCTGGAAAGAAGCTTTCTAAGAAACTGATTAGTGTTCTGTTAATTCATCTCACAGAGTTACATCTATATTTCGTGGATCTCTTTGCTAGCCTTCTTTCTGTGGAATCTGAGAACAGATATTTCGGATCTCTTTGAAGACTATAGGGCCAAAGGAAATATCCTCCGATAACAAAGAGAAAGAAGCTTTCTGAGAAACTTCTTTGTGTTCTGTGAAATCATCTCACAGAGTTACAGCTTTCTCCTCCAGAAGCCTTTCGCTAAGACAGTTTTTGTGGAATTGGCAATGTGATATTGGGAAGCCCTTAGAGGGCTATGGTGAAAAACGAAATATATACCGAAGAAATCTGGAAAGAAGCTTTCTGAGAAACTGCTTAGTGTTCTGTTAATTCATCTCACAGCGTTACATCTGTACTTCGTGGATCTCTTTCAGAGCCTTATTTCTGTGGAATCTGACAACAGATATTCGGATCCCTTTGACGACTACAGGGCCAAAGAAAATTTCCTCCGATAACAAAGAGAAAGAAGCTTTCTGAGAAACTTCTTTGTGTTCTGTGAAATCATCTCACAGAGTTACAGCTTTCTCCGCCAGAAGCCTTTCGCTAAGACAGTTTTTGTGGAATTGGCAAAGTGATATTGGGAATCCCTTAGAGGGCTATGGTGAAAAACGAAATATACTCCGAAGAAATCTGGAAAGAAGCTTTCTGAGAAACTGCTTAGTGTTCCGTTAATTCATCTCACAGAGTTACATCTGTTCTTCGTGGATCTCTTTCAGAGCCTTATTTCTGTGGAATCTGACAACAGATATTCGGATCCCTTTGACGACTACAGGGCGAAAGAAAATTTCCTCCGATAACAAAGAGAAAGAAGCTTTCTGAGAAACTTCTTTGTGTTCTGTGAAATCATCTCACAGAGTTACAGCTTTCCCCTCAAGAAGCCTTTCGCTAAGACAGTTCTTGTGGAATAGGCAAAGTGATATTTGGAAGCCCATGGAGGGCTACGGTGAAAAGGGAAATATCCTCCGATGAAATCTGGAAAGAAGCTTTCTGAGAAACTGCTTAGTGTTCTGTTAATTCTTCTCACAGAGTTACATCTGTATTTCGTGGATCTCTTTGCTAGCCTTATTTCTGTGGAATCTGAGAACATATATTTCGGATCGCTTTGATGACTATAGGGTCAAAGGAAATATCCTCCGATAACAAGGAGAGAGAAGCTTTCTGAGAAACTTCTTTGTGTTCTGTTAAATCATCTCACAGAGTTACAGCTTTCCTCTCAAGAAGCCTTTCGCTAAGACAGTTCTTGTGGAATTGGCAAAGTGACATTTGGAAGCCCATGGAGGGCTATGGTGAAAAAGGAAATATCCTCTGATGAAATCTGGAAAGAAGCTTTCTGAGAAACTGCTTAGTGTTCTGTTAATTCTTCTCACAGAGTTACATCTGTATTTCGTGGATCTCTTTGCTAGCCTTATTTCTGTGGAATCTGAGAACAGATATTTCCTTTCCCTTTGAAGACTATAGGGCCAAAGGAAATATCCTCCGATAACAAAGAGAAAGAAGCTTTCTGAGAAACTTCTTTGTGTTCTATGAAATCATCTCACAGAGTTACAGCTTTCCCCTCAAGAAGGCTTTCGCTAAGACAGTTCTTGTGGAATTGGCAAAGTGATATTTGGAAGCCCATAGAGGGCTATAGTGAAAAAGGAAATATCCTCCGATGAAATCTGGAAAGAAGCTTTCTGAGAAACTGCTTAGTGTTCTGTTAATTTGTCTCCCAGAGGTACATCTGTATTTCGTGGATCCCTTTGCTAGCCTTATTTCTGTGGAATCTGACAACAGATATTTCGGATCCCTTTGAAGACTGTAGGGCCAAAGGAAACATCCTCCGATAAGAAAGAGAAAGAAGCTTTCTGAGAAACTTCTTTGTGTTCCGTGAAATCATCTCACAGAGTTACAGCTTTCCCCTCAAGAAGCCTTTCGCTAAGACAGTTCTTGTGGAATTGGCAAAGTGACATTTGGAAGCCCATGGAGGGCTATGGTGAAAAAGGAAATATCCTCCGATGAAATCTGGAAAGAAGCTTTCCGAGAAACTTCTTAGTGTTCTGTTAATTCATCTCACAGAGTTACATCGGTATTTCGTGGATCTCTTTGCTAGCCTTATTTCTGTGGAATCTGAGAACAGATATTTCCTTTCCCTTTGAAGACTACAGGGCCAAAGAACATATCCTCCGATAACAAAGAGAAAGAAGCTTTCTGAGAAACTTCTTGTGTTCTGGAAATCATCTCACAGAGTTACAGCTTTCCCCTCAAGAAGCCTTTCGCTAAGACAGTTCTTGTGGAATTTCCTAACTGATAATTGGAAGCCCATAGAGGGCTATGGTGAAAAAGGAAATATCCTCCGATGAAATCTGGAAAGAAGCTTTCTGAGAAACTGCTTAGTGTTCTGTTAATTCATCTCACAGAGTTACATCTGTATTTCGTGGATCTCTTTGCTAGCCTTATTTCTGTGGAATCTGAGAACAGATATTTCCTTTCCCTTTGAAGACTATTGGGCCAAAGGAAATATCCTCCGATAACAAAGAGAAAGAAGCTTTCTGAGAAACTTCTTTGTGTTCTGTGAAATCATCTCACAGAGTTACAGCTTTCCCCTCAAGAAGCCTTTCGCTAAGACAGTTCTTGTGGAATTGTCAAAGTGATATTTGGAAGCCCATAGAGGGCTATGGTGAAAAAGGAAATATCCTCCGATGAAATCTGGAAAGAAGCTTTATGAGAAACTGCTTAGTGTTCTGTTAATTCATCTCACAGAGTTACATCTGCATTTCGTGGATATCTTTACTAGCCTTATTTCTGTGGAACCTGAGAACAGATATTTCCTTTCCCTTTGAAGACTATAGGGCCAAAGGAAATATCCTCAGATAACAAACAGAAAGAAGCTTTCTGAGAAACTTCTTTGTGTTCTGGGAAATCATCTCACAGAGTTACAGCTTTCCCCTCAAGAAGCCTTTCGCTAAGACAGTTCTTGTGGAATTGGCAAAGTGATATTTGGAAGCCCATAGAGGGGAATGGTGAAAAAGAAAATATCCTCCAATGAAATCTGGAAAGAAGCTTTCCGAGAAAGTGCTTAGTGTTCTGTTAATTCATCTCACACTGTTACATCGATGTTTCGTGGATCTCTTTGCTAGCCTTATTTCTGTGGAATCTGAGAACAGATATTTCCTTTCCCTTTGAAGACTCTAGGGCCAAAGAAAATATCCTCCGATAACAAAGAGAAAGAAGCTTTCTGAGAAACTTCTTTGTGTTCTGTGAAATCATCTCACAGAGTTTCAGCTTTCCCCTCAAGAAGCCTTTAGCTAAGACAGTTCTTGTGGAATTGTCAAAGTGATATTTGGAAGCCCATAGAGGGCTATGGTGAAAAAGGAAATATCCTCCGATGAAATCAGGATAGAAGCTTTCTGAGAAACTGCTTAGTGTTCTGTTAATTCATCTCACAGAGTTACATCTATATTTCGTGGATCTCTTTGCTAGCCTTATTTCTGTGGAAATGGGAACAGATATTTGGTATCCCTTTGAAGACTATAGAGCCAAAGGAAATATCCTCTGATAACAAAGAGAAACATGCTTTCTGAGAAACTTCTTTGTGTTCTGTGAAATCATCTCACAGAGTTACAGCTTTCCACTCCAGAAGCCTTTCGCTAAGACAGTTCTTTTGGAATTGGCAAAGAGATATTGGGAATCCCTTAGAGGGCTATGGTGAAAAACGAAATATACTCCGAAGAAATCTGGAAAGAAGCTTTCTGAGAAACTGCTTAGTGTTCTGTAAATTCGTCTCACAGAGTTACATCTGTATTTCGTGGATCTCTTTCCTAGCCTTACTTCTGTGGAATCTGACAACAGATATTCGGATCCTTTGATGATTACAGGGCCAAAGAAAATTTCCTCCGATAACAAAGAGAAAGAAGCTTTCTGAGAAACTTCTTTGTGTTCTGTGAAATCATCTCACAGAGTTACAGCTTTCCCCTCCAGAAGCCTTTCGCTAAGAAAGTTCTTGTGGAATTGGCAAAGTGATATTTGGAAGCCCATAGATGGCTATGGTGAAAAAGGAAATATCCTCCGATGAAATCTGGAAAGAAGCTTTCTGAGAAACTGCTTAGTGTTCTGTTAATTCATCTCACAGAGTTACATATGTATTTCGTGGATCTCTTTGCTAGCCTTATTTCTGGGGAATCTGAGAACAGATATTTCGGATCGTTTTGATGACTATAGGGCCAAAGGAAATATCCTCTGATAACAAAGAGAGAGAAGCTTTCTGAGAAACTTCTTTTTGTTCTGTGAAATAATCTCACAGAGTTACAGCTTTCCCCTCAAGAAGCCTTTCGCTAAGACATTTCTTGTGGAATTGTCAAAGTGATATTTGGAAGCCCATAGAGGACTTCGGTGAAAAAGGAAATATCCTCCGATGAAATCTGGAAAGAAGTTTTCTGAGAAACTGCTTAGTGTTCTGTTAATTCATCTCACAGAGTTACATCGGTATTTCGTGGATCTCTTTGCTAGCCTTATTTCTGTGGAATCTGAGAACAGATATTTCCTTTCCCTTTGAAGACTATAGGGTCAAAGGAAATATCCTCCGATAACAAAGAGAAAGAAGCTTTCTGAGAAACTTCTTTGTGTTCTATGAAATCATCTCACAGAGTTACAGCTTTCCCCTCAAGAAGCCTTTCGCTAAGACAGTTCTTGTGGAATTGGCAAAGTGATATTTGGAAGCCCATAGAGGGCTATGGTGAAAAAGGAAATGTCCTCCGATGAAATCTGGAAAGAAGCTTTCTGAGAAACTGCTTAGTGTTCTGTTAATTCATCTCACAGAGTTACATCTGTATTTCGTGGATCTCTTTGCTAGCCTTATTTCTGTGGAATCTGACAGCAGATATTTCGGATTCCTTTGAAGACTATAGGGCCAAAGGAAATATCCTCCGATAACAAAGAGAAAGAAGCTTTCTGAGAAACTTCTTTGTGTTCTGTGAAATCATCTCACAGAGTTACAGCTTTGTCCTCCAGAAGCCTTTCGCTAAGACACTTTTTGTGGAATTGGCAAAGTGATATTGGGAATCCCTTAGAGGGCTATGGTGAAAAACGAAATATACTCCGAAGAAATCTGGAAAGAAGCTTTCTGAGAAACTGCTTAGTGTTCCGTTAATTCATCTCACAGAGTTACATCTGTACTTCGTGGATCTCTTTCAGAGCCTTATTTCTGTGGAATCTGACAACAGATATTCGGATCCCTTTGACGACTACAGGGCCAAAGAAAATTTCCTCCGATAACAAAGAGAAAGAAGCTTTCTGAGAAACTTCTTTGTGTTCTGTGAAATCATCTCACAGAGTTACAGCTTTCCCCTCAAGAAGCCTTTCGCTAAGACAGTTCTTGTGGAATTGGCAAAGTGATATTTGGAAGCCCATGGAGGGCTACGGTGAAAAAGGAAATATCCTCCGATGAAATCTGGAAAGAAGCTTTCTGAGAAACTGCTTAGTGTTCTGTTAATTCATCTCACAGAGTTACATCTGTATTTCGTGGATCACTTTGCTACCCTTATTTCTGTGGAATCTGAGAACAGATATTTCGGATCGCTTTGATGACTATAGGGCCAAAGGAAATATCCTCTGATAACAAAGAGAGAGAAGCTTTCTGAGAAACTTCTTTGTGTTCTGTAAAATCATCTCACAGAGTTACAGCTTTCCCCTCAAGAAGCCTTTCTCTAAGACAGTTCTTGTGGTATTGGCAAAGTGATATTTGGAAGCCCGTAGAGGGCTATGGTGAAAAAGGAAATATCCTCTGATGAAATCTGGAAAGAAGCTTTCTGAGAAACTGCTTACTGTTCTGTTAATTCATCTCACAGAGTTACATATGTATTTCGTGGATCTCTTTGCTAGCCTTATTTCTGTGGAATCTGAGAACAGATATTTCCTTTCCCTTTGAAGACTATAGGGCCAAAGGAAATATCCTCCGATAACAAAGAGAAAGAAGCTTTCTGAGAAACTTCTTTGTGTTCTATGAAATCATCTCACAGAGTTACAGCTTTCCCCTCAAGAAGCCTTTCGCTAAGACAGTTCTTGTGGAATTGGCAAAGTGATATTTGGAAGCCCATAGAGGGCTATAGTGAAAAAGGAAGTATCCTCCGATGAAATCTGGAAAGAAGCTTTCTGAGAAACTGCTTAGTGTTCTGCTAATTCGTCTCCCAGAGGTACATCTGTATTACGTGGATCCCTTTGCTAGCCTTATTTCTGTGGAATCTGACAACAGATATTTCGGATCCCTTTGAAGACTGTAGGGCCAAAGGAAACATCCTCCGATAAGAAAGAGAAAGAAGCTTTCTGAGAAACTTCTTTGTGTTCTGTGAAATCTTCTCACAGAGTTACAGCTTTCCCCTCAAGAAGCCTTTCGCTAAGACAGTTCTTGTGGAATTGGCAAAGTGATATTTGGAAGCCCATAGAGGGCTATGGTGAAAAAGGAAATATCCTCCGATGAAATCTGGAAAGAAGCTTTCCGAGAAACTTCTTAGTGTTCTGTTAATTCATCTCACAGAGTTACATCGGTATTTCGTGGATCTCTTTGCTAGCCTTATTTCTGTGGAATCTGAGAACAGATATTTCCTTTCCCTTTGAAGACTACAGGGCCAAAGAAAATATCCTCCGATAAGAAAGAGAAAGAAGCTTTCTGAGAAACTTCTTTGTGTTCTGTGAAATCATCTCACAGAGTTACAGCGTTCCCCTCAAGAAGCCTTTCGCTATGACAGTTCTTGTGGAATTGTCTAAGTGATATTTGGAAGCCCATAGAGGGCTATGGTGAAAAAGGAAATATCCTCCGATGAAATCTGGAAAGAAACTTTCTGAGAAACGGCTTAGTGTTCTGTTAATTCATCTCACAGAGTTACATCTGCATTTCGTGGATCTCTTTACTAGCCTTATTTCTGTGGAATCTGAGAACAGATATTTCCTTTCCCTTTGAAGACTATAGAGCCAAAGGAAATATCCTAGGATAACAAACAGAAAGAAGCTTTCTGAGAAACTTCTTTGTGTTCTGCGAAATCATCTCACAGAGTTACAGCTTTCCCCTCAAGAAGCCTTTCGCTAAGACAGTTCTTGTGGAATTTGCAAAGTGATATTTGGAAGCCCATAGAGGGGAATGGTGAAAAAGGAAATATCCTAATATGAAATCTGGAAAGAAGCTTTCCGAGAAACTGCTTAGTGTTCTGTTAATTCATCTCACTGTGTTACATCGGTATTTCGTGGATCTCTTGCTAGCCTTGTTTCTGTGGAATCTGAGAACAGATATTTCCTTTCCCTTTGAAGACTCTAGGGCCAAAGAAAATATCCTCCGATAACAAAGAGAAAGAAGCTTTCTGAGAAACTTCTTTGTGTTCTGTGAAATCATCTCACAGAGTTTCAGCTTTCCCCTCAAGAAGCCTTTCGCTAAGACAGTGCTTGTGGAATTGTCAAAGTGATATTTGGAAGCCCATAGAGGGCTATGGTGAAAAAGGAAATATCCTCCGATGAAACCAGGATAGAAGCTTTCTGAGAAACTGCTTAGTGTTCTGTTAATTCATCTCACAGAGTTACATCTGTATTTCGTGGATCTCTTTGCTAGCCTTCTTTCTGTGGAATCTGAGAACAGATATTTCGGATCCCTTTGAAGACTATAGGGCCAAAGGAACTATCCTCTGATAACAAAGAGAAACATGCTTTCTGAGAAACTTCTTTGTGTTCTGTGAAATCATCTCACAGAGTTACAGCTTTCCCCTCCAGAAGCCTTTCGCTAAGACAGTTCTTTTGGAATTGGCAAAGTGATATTGGGAATCCCTTAGAGGGCTATGGTGAAAAACGAAATATACTCCGAAGAAATCTGGAAAGAAGCTTTCTGAGAAACTGCTTAGTGTTCTGTTAACTCATCTCACAGAGTTACATCTGTATTTCGTGGATCTCTTTCCTAGCCTTATTTCTGTGGAATCTGACAACAGATATTCGGATCCCTTTGACGACTACAGGGCCAAAGAAAATTTCCTCCGATAACAAAGAGAAAGAAGCTTTCTGAGAAACTTCTTTGTGTTCTGTGAAATCATCTCACAGAGTTACAGCTTTCCCCTCAAGAAGCCTTTCGCTAAGACAGTTCTTGTGGAATTGGGAAAGTGATATTTGGAAGCCCATAGAGGGCTATGGTGAAAAAGGAAATATGCTCCGGTGAAATCTGGAAAGAAGCTTTCTGAGAAACTGCTTAGTGTTCTGTTAATTCATCTCACAGAGTTACATCGGTATTTCGTGGATCTCTATGCTAGCCTTATTTCTGGGGAATCTGAGAACAGATATTTCGGATCGTTTTGATGACTATAGGGCCAAAGGAAATATCCTCTGATAACAAAGAGAGAGAAGCTTTCTGTGAAACTTCTTTGTGTTCTGTGAAATAATCTCACAGAGTTACAGCTTTCCCCTCAAGAATCCTTTCGCTAAGACATTTCTTGTGGAATTGTCAAAGTGATATTTGGAAGCCCATAGAGGACTACGGTGAAAAAGGAAATATCCTCCGATGAAATCTGGAAAGAAGCTTTCTGAGAAACTGCTTTGTGTTCTGTTAATTCATCTCACAGAGTTACATCGGTATTTCGTGGATCTCTTTGCTAGCCTTATTTCTGTGGAATCTGAGAACAGATATTTCCTTTCCCTTTGAAGACTATAGGGCCAAAAAAAATATCCTCCGATAACAAAGAGAAAGAAGCTTTCTGAGAAACTTCTTTGTGTTCTGTGAAATCATCTCACAGAGTTACAGCTTTCTCCTCCAGAACCCTTTCGCTAAGACAGTTTTTGTGGAATTGGCAAAGTGATATTTGGAAGCCCTTTGAGGGCTATGGTGAAAAACGAAATATACTCCGAAGAAATCTGGAAAGAAGCTTTCTGAGAAACTGCTTAGTGTTCTGTTAATTCATCTCACAGAGTTACATCTGTACTTCGTGGATCTCTTTCAGAGCCTTATTTCTGTGAAATCTGACAACAGATATTCGGATCCCTTTGACGACTACAGGGCCAAAGAAAATTTCCTCCGATAACAAAGAGAAAGAAGCTTTCTGAGAAACTTCTTTGTGTTCTGTGAAATCATCTCACAGAGTTACAACATTCCCCTCAAGAAGCCTTTCGCTAAGACAGTTCTTGTGGAATTGGCAAAGTGATATTTGGAAGCCCATAGATGGCTACGGTGAAAAAGGAAATATCCTCCGATGAAATCTGGAAAGAAGCTTTCTGAGAAACTGCTTAGTGTTCTGTTAATTCTTCTCACAGAGTTACATCTGTATTTCGTGGATCTCTTTGCTAGCCTTATTTCTGTGGAATCTGAGAACATATATTTCGGATCGCTTTGATGACTATAGGGCCAAAGGAAATATCCTCTGATAACAAAGAGAGAGAAGCTTTCTGTGAAACTTCTTTGTGTTCTGTGAAATCATCTCACAGAGTTACAGCTTTCCCCTCAAGAAGCCTTTTGCTAAGACAGTTCTTGTGGAATTGTCTAAGTGATATTTGGAAGCCCTTAGAGGGCTATGGTGAAAAAGTAAATATCCTCCGATGAAATCTGGAAAGAAGCTTTCTGAGAAACTGCTTAGTGTTCTGTTAATTCATCTCACAGAGTTACATCTGCATTTCGTGGATCTCTTTACTAGCCTTATTTCTGTGGAATCTGAGAATAGATATTTCCTTTCCCTTTGAAGACTATAGGGCCAAAGGAAATATCCTCTGATAACAAACAGAAAGATGCTTTCTGAGAAACTTCTTTGTGTTCTGCGAAATCATCTCACAGAGTTACAGCTTTCCCCTCAAGAAGCCTTTCGCTAAGACAGTTCTTGTGGAATTGGCAAAGTGATATTTGGAAGCCCATAGAGGGGAATGGTGAAAAAGGAAATATCCTAAGATGAAATCTGGAAAGAAGCTTTCCGAGAAACTACTTAGTGTTCTGTTAATTCATCTCACAGTGTTACATCGTTATTTCGTGGATCTCTTTGCTAGCCTTATTTCTGTGGAATCTGAGAACAGATATTTCCTTTCCCTTTGAAGACTCTGGGGCCAAAGAAAATATCCTCCGATAACAAAGAGAAAGAAGCTTTCTGAGAAACTTCTTTGTGTTCTGTGAAATCATCTCACAGAGTTACAGCTTTCCCCTCAAGAAGCCTTTCGCTAAGACAGTTCTTGTGGAATTGGCAAAGTGATATTTGGAAGCCCTTAGAGGGCTAAGGTGAAAAAGGAAATATCCTCCGATGAAATCTGGAAAGAAGCTTTCTGAGAAACTGCTTAGTGTTCTGTTAATTCATCTCACAGACTTATATCTGCATTTCGTGGATCTCTTTGTAGCCTTATTTCTGTGGAATCTGAGAACAGATATTTCCATTCCCTTTAAGACTATAGGGCCAAAGGAAATATCCTCCGATAAAAAACAGAAAGAAGCATTCTGAGAAACTTCTTTGTGTTCTGTGAAATCACCTCACAGAGTTACAGCATTCCCCTCAAGAAGCCTTTCGCTAAGACAGTTCTTGTGGAATTGTCATAGTGATATTTAGAAGCCCATAGAGGGCAACGGTGAAAAAGGAAATATCCTCCGATGAAATCTGGAAAGAAGCTTTCCGAGAAACTGCTTAGTGTTCTGTTAATTCATCTCACAGTGTTACATCTGTATTTCGTGGATCTCTTTGCTAGCCGTATTTCTGTGGAATTTGAGAACAGATATTTCCTTTCCCTTTGAAGACTACAGGGCCAAAGGAAATATCCTCCGATAACAAAGAGAAAGAAGCTTTCTGAGAAACTTCTTTGTGGTCTGGAAATCATCTCACAGAGTTACAGCTTTCCCCTCAAGAAGTCTTTCGCTAAGACAGTTCTTGTGGAATTGGCTAAGTGATATTTGGAAGCTCATAGAGGGCTATGGTGAAAAAGGAAATATCCTCCGATGAAATCTGGAAAGAAGGTTTCGGAGAAACTGCTTAGTGTTCTGTTAATGCATCTCACAGAGTTACATCTGTATTTCGTGGATCTCTTTTCTAGCCTTATTTCTGTGGAATCTGACAACAGATATTTCGGATCCCTTTGACGACTACAGGCCCAAAGGAAACATCCTCCGATAACAAAGAGAAAGAAGCTTTCTGAGAAACTTCTTTGTGTTCTGTGAAATCATCTCACAGAGTTACAGCTTTCCCCTCAAGAAGCCTTTCGCTAAGACAGTTCTTGTGGAATTGGCAAAGTGATATTTGGAAGCCCATAGAGGGCTATGGTGAAAAAGGAAATATCCTCCGATGAAATCTGGAAAGAAGCTTTCTGAGAAACTGCTTAGTGTTCTGTTAATTCATCTCACAGAGTTACATCTGTATTTCGTGGATCTCTTTGCTAGCCTTATTTCTGTGGAATCTGACAACAGATATTACCTTTCCCTTTAAGACAATAGGGCCAAATGAAATATCCTCCGATAACAAAGAGAAAGAAGCTTTGTGAGAAAATTCTTTGTGTTGCGTGAAATCATCTCACAGAGTTACAGCTTCCCCTCAAGAAGCCTTTCGCTAAGACAGTTCTTGTGGAATTGGCAAAGTGATATTTGGAAGCCCATAGAGGGCTATGGTGAAAAAGGAAATATCCTCCCATGAAATCTGGAAAGAAGCTTTCTGAGAAACTGCTTAGTGTTCTGTTAATTCATCTCACAGATTTACATCTGCATTTCGTGGATCTCTTTACTAGCCTTATTTCTGTGGAATCTGAGAACAGATATTTCCTTTCCCTTTGAAGACTATAGGGCCAAAGGAAATATCCTCAGATAACAAACAGAAAGAAGCTTTCTGAGAAACTTCTTTGTGTTCTGCGAAATCATCTCACAGAGTTACAGCTTTCCCCTCAAGAAGCCTTTCGCTAAGACAGTTCTTGTGGAATTGGCAAAGTGATATTTGGAAGCCCATAGAGGGCTATAGTGAAAAAGGAAATATCCTCCGATGAAATCTGGAAAGAAGCTTTCTGAGAAACTGCTTAGTGTTCTGTTAATTCGTCTCCCAGAGGTACATCTGTATTTCGTGGATCCCTTTGCTAGCCTTATTTCCGTGGAATCTGACAACAGATATTTCGGATCCCTTTGAAGACTGTAGGGCCAAAGGAAACATCCTCCGATAAGAAAGAGAAAGAAGCTTTCTGAGAAACTTCTTTGTGTTCTGTGAAATCATCTCACAGAGTTACAGCTTTCCCCTCAAGAAGCCTTTCGCTAAGACAGTTCTTGTGGAATTGGCAAAGTGATATTGGAAGCCCATTGAGGGCTATGGTGAAAAAGGAAATATCCTCCGATGAAATCTGGAAAGAAGCTTTCCGAGAAACTTCTTAGTGTTCTGTTAATTCATCTCACAGAGTTACATCGGTATTTCGTGGATCTCTCTGTTAGCCTTATTTCTGTGGAATCTGAGAACAGATATTTCCTTTCCCTTTGAAGACTACAGGGCCAAAGAAAATATCCTCCGATAACAAAGAGAAAGACGCTTTCTGAGAAGCTTCTTGTGTTCTGGAAATCATCTCACAGAGTTACAGCTTTCCCCTCAAGAAGCCTTTCACTAAGACAGTTCTTGTGGAATTGGCAAAGTGATATTTGGAAGCCCATGGAGGGCTATGGTGAAAAAGGAAATATCCTCCGATGAAATCTGGAAAGAAGCTTTCTGAGAAACTGCTTAGTGTTCTGTTAATTCATCTCACAGACTTACATCTGCATTTCGTAGATCTCTTTGTAGCCTTATTTCTGTGGAATCTGAGAACAGATATTTCCATTCCCTTTAAGACTATAGGGCCAAAGGAAATATCCTCCGATAAAAAACAGAAAGAAGCTTTCTTTGAAACTTCTTTGTGTTCTCTGAAATCATCTCACAGAGTTACAGCATTCCCCTCAAGAAGCCTTTCGCTAAGACAGTTCTTGTGGAATTGTCATAGTGATATTTAGAAGCCCATAGAGGGCAACGGTGAAAAAGGAAATATCCTCCGATGAAATCTGGAAAGAAGCTTTCTGAGAAACTGCTTAGTGTTCTGTTAATTCATCTCACAGAGTTACATCTGCATTTCGTGGATCTCTTAACTAGCCTTATTTCTGTGGCATCTGAGAACAGATATTTCCATTCCCTTTGAAGACTCTAGAGCTAAAGAAAATATCCTCCGATAACAAAGAGAAAGAATCTTTCTGAGAAACTTCTTTGTGTTCTGGAAATCATCTCACAGAGTTACAGCTTTTCCCTCAAGAAGCCTTTCGCTAAGACAGTTCTTGTGGAATTGGCAAAGTGATATTTGGAAGCCCATAGAGGGCTACGGTGAAAAAGGAAATATCCTCCGATGAAATCTGGAAAGAAGCTTTCTGAGAAACTGCTTAGTGTTCTGTTAATTCATCTCACAGAGTTACATCTGTATACGGTGAAAAAGGAAATATCCTCCGATGAAATCTTGAAAGAAGCTTTCTGAGAAACTGCTTAGTGTTCTGTTAATTCATCTCAGAGAGTTAGGTCTGTATTTCGTGGATCTCTTTCCTAGCCTTATTTCTGTGGAATCTGACAACAGATATTTCCTTTCCCTTTGAAGACTATTGGGCCAAAGGAAACATCCTCCGATAACATAGAAAAGAAGCTTTCTGAGAAACTTCTTTGTGTTGTGTGAAATCATCTCACAGAGTTACAGCTTTCCCCTCAAGAAGCCTTTCGGTAAGACAGTTCTTGTGGAATTGGCAAAGTGATATTTGGAAGCCCATAGAGGGCTACGGTGAAAAAGGAAATATCCTCTGATGTAATCTGGAAAGAAGCTTTCTGAGAAACTGCTTAGTGTTCTGTTAATTCATCTCACAGAGTTACATCTGTATTTCGTGGATCTCTTTGCTAGCCTTATTTCTGTGGAATCTGACAACAGATATTTCCTTTCCCTTTAAGACTATAGGACCAAAGGAAATATCCTCTGATAAAAAAGAGAAAGAAGCTTTCTGAGAAACTTCTTTGTGTTCTGTGAAATCATCTCACAGAGTTACAGCTTTCCCCTCGAGAAGCCTTTCGCTAAGACAGTTCTTGTGGAATTGGCAAAGTGATATTTGGAAGCCCATAGAGGGCTATGGTGAAAAAGGAAGTATCCTCCGATGAAATCTGGAAAGAAGCTTTCTGAGAAACTGCTTAGTGTTCTGTTAATTCATCTCCCAGGTTTACATCTGTATTTCGTGGATCTCTTTGCTAGCCTTATTTCTGTGGAATCTGACAACAGATATTTCGGATCCCTTTGAAGACTATAGGGCCAAAGGAAATATCCTCCAATAACAAAGAGAAAGAAGCTTTCTGAGAAACTTCTTTGTGTTCTGTGAAATCATATCAAAGAATTACAGCTTTACCCTGAAGAAGCCTTTCGCTATGACAGTTCTTGCGGAATTGACAAAGTGATATTTGGAAGCCCATAAAGGGCTATGGTGAAAAAGGAAATATCCTCCGATGAAATCTGGAAAGAAGCTTTCTGAGAAACTGCTTAGTGTTCTGTTAATTCATCTCACAGAGTTACATCTGTATTTCGTGGATCTCTTTGCTAGCCTTATTTCTGTGGAATATGAAAACAGATATTTCGGATCCCTTTGAAGACTATAGAGCCAAGGGAAATATCCTCCGATAACAAAGAGAAAGAAGCTTTCTGAGAAACTTCTTTGTGTTCTGTGAAATCATCTCACAGAGTTACAGCTTTCCCCTCAAGAAGCCTTTCGCTAAGACAGTTCTTGTGGAATTGGCAAAGTGATATTTGGAAGCCCCTAGAGGGCTATGGTGAAAAAGGAAATATCCTCCGATGAAATCTGGAAAGAAGCTTTCTGAGAAACTGCTTAGTGTTCTCTTAATTCATCTCCGAGTATTACATCTGTATTTCGTGGATCTCTTTGCTAGGCTTATTTCTGTGGAATCTGAGAACAGATATTTCCTTTCCCTTTGAAGACTATAGGGCCAAAGGAAATATCCTCCGATAACGGAGAGAAAGAAGCTTTCTGAGAAACTTCTTTGTGTTCTGTGAAATCATCTCACAGAGTTACAGCTTTCCCCTCAAGACGCCTTTCGCTAAGACAGTTCTTGTGGAATTGTCAAAGTGATATTTGGAAGCCCCTAGAGGGCAATGGTGAAAAAGGAAATATCCTCCGATGAAATCTGGAAAGAAGCTTTCTGAGAAACTGCTTAGTGTTCTCTTAATTCATCTCCGAGTATTACATCTGTATTTCGTGGATCTCTTTGCTAGCCTTATTTCTGTGGAATCTGGGAACAGATATTTCGGATCCCTTTGAAGACTATAGGGCCAAAGGAAATATCCTCCGATAACAAAGAGAAAGAAGCTTCCTGAGAAACATCTTTGTTGTCTATGAAATCATCTCACAGAGTTACAGCTTTCCCCTCAAGAAGCCTTTCGCTAAGACAGTTCCTGTGGAATTGGCAAAGTGATATTTTGAAGCCCTTAGAGGGCTATGGTGAAAAAGGAAATATCCTCCGATGAAATCTGGAAAGAAGTTTACTGAGAAACTGCTTAGCCTTCTGTTAATTCATCTCACAGAGTTACATCTGTATTTCGCGGATCTCTTTGCTAGCCTTATTTCTGTGGAATCTGACAACAGATATTTCGGATCCCTTTGACGACTACAGGGCCAAAGGAAACATCCTCCGATAACATAGAGAAAGAAGCTTTCTGAGAAACTTCTTTGTGTTCTCTGAAATCATCTCACAGAGTTACAGCTTTCCCCTCAAGCAGCCTTTCGGTAAGACAGTTCTTGTGGAATTGGCAAAGTGATATTTGGAAGCCCATAGAGGGCTACGGTGAAAAAGGAAATATCCTCCGATGAAATCTGGAAAGAAGCTTTCTGAGAAACTGCTTAGTGTTCTGTTAATTCATCTCACAGAGTTACATCTGTATTTCGTGGATCTCTTTGCTAGCCTTATTTCTGTGGAATCTGACAACAGATATTTCCTTTCCCTTTACGACTTTAGGGCCAAAGGAAATATCCTCTGATAACAAAGAGAAAGAAGCTTTCTGAGAAACTTCTTTGTGTTCGGTGAAATCATCTCACAGAGTTACAGCTTTCCCCTCAAGAAGCCTTTCGCTAAGACAGTTCTTGTGGAATTGGCTAAGTCATATTTGGAAGCCCATAGCGGGCTATGGTGAAAAAGGAAATATCCTCCGATGAAATCTGGAAAGAAGCTTTCTGAGAAACTGCTTAGTGTTCTGTTAATTCATCTCACAGAGTTACATCTGTATTTCGTGGATCTCTTTGCTAGCTTTATTTCTGTGGAATCTGAGAACAGATATTTCGGATCCCTTTGAAGACTATAGGACCAAAGGAAATATCCTCTGATAACAAAGAGAAAGAAGCTTTCTGAGAAACTTCTTTGTGTTCTGTGAAATCATCTCACAGAGTTACACCTTTCCCCTCAAGAAGCCTTTCGCTAAGACAGTTCTTGTGGAATTGGCAAAGTGATATTTGGAAGCCCATAGAGGGCTATGGTGAAAAAGGAAATATCCTCCGATGAAATCTGGAAAGAAGCTTTCTGAGAAACTGCTTAGTGTTCTGTTAATTCATCTCACAGTGTTACATCTGTATTTCGTGGATCTCTTTCCTAGCCTTATTTCTCTGGAATCTGACAACAGATATTTCCTTTCCCTTTGAAGACTATTGGGCCAAAGGAAATATCCTCCGATAACAAAGAGAAAGAAGCTTTCTGAGAAACTTCTTTGTGTTCTGTGAAATCATCTCACAGAGTTACAGCTTTCCCCTCAAGAAGCCTTTCGCTAAGACAGTTCTTGTGGAATTGGCAAAGTGGTATTTGGAAGCCCCTAGAGGGCTATGGTGAAAAAGGAAATATCCTCCGATGAAATCTGGAAAGAAGCTTTCTGAGAAACTGCTTAGTGTTCTGTTAATTCATCTCACAGAGTTACATCTGTATTTCGTGGATCTCTTTGCTAGCCTTATTTCTGTGGAATCTGACAACAGATATTTCCTTTCCCTTTAAGACTATAGGGCCAAAGGAAATATCCTCCGATAACAAAGAGAAAGAAGCTTTCTGAGAAACTTCCTTGTGTTCCGTGAAATCATCTCACAGAGTTACAGCTTTCCCCTCAAGAAGCCTTTCGCTAAGACAGTTCTTGTGGAATTGGCTAAGTGATATTTGGAAGCCCATAGAGGGCTATGGTGTAAAAGGAAATATCCTCCGATGAAGTCTGGAAAGAATCTTTCTGAGAAACTGCTTAGTGTTCTCTTAATTCATCTCACAGAGTTACATCTGTATTTCGTGGATCTCTTTGCTAGCCTTATTTCTGTTGAATCTGACAACAGATAGTTCCTTTCCCTTTGAAGGCTATTGGGCCAAAGGAAATATCCTCCGATAACAAAGAGAAAGAAGCTTTCTGAGAAACTTATTTGTGTTCTGTGAAATCATCTCCCAGAGTTACAGCTTTCCCCTCAAGAAGCCTTTCGCTAAGACAGTTCTTGTGGAATTGGCAAAGTGATATTTGGAAGCCCCTAGAGGGCCATGGTGAAAAAGGATATATCCTCCGATGAAATCTGGAAAGAAGCTTTCTGAGAAACTGCTTAGTGTTCTCTTAATTCATCTCCGAGTATTACATCTTTATTTCGTGGATCTCTTTGCTAGGCTTATTTCTGTGGAATCTGAGAACAGATATTTCCTTTCCCTTTGAAGACTATAGGGCCAAAGGAAATATCCTCCGATAACGAAGAGAAAGAAGCTTTCTGAGAAACTTCTTTGTGTTCTGTGAAATCATCTCACAGAGTTACAGCTTTCCCCTCAAGACGCCTTTCGCTAAGACAGTTCTTGTGGAATTGTCAAAGTGATATTTGGAAGCCCCTAGAGGGCAATGGTGAAAAAGGAAATATCCTCCGATGAAATCTGGAAAGAAGCTTTCTGAGAAACTGCTTAGTGTTCTCTTAATTCATCTCCGAGTATTACATCTGTATTTCGTGGATCTCTTTGCTAGCCTTATTTCTGTGGAATCTGGGAACAGATATTTCGGATCCCTTTGAAGACTATAGGGCCAAAGGAAATATCCTCCGATAACAAAGAGAAAAAGCTTTCTGAGAAACATCTTTGTGGTCTATGAAATCATCTCACAGAGTTACAGCTTTCCCCTCAAGAAGCCTTTCGCTAAGACAGTTCCTGTGGAATTGGCAAAGTGATATTTGGAAGCCCTTAGAGGTCTATGGTGAAAAAGGAAATATCCTCCGATGAAATCTGGAAAGAAGCTTTCTGAGAAACTGCTTAGCCTTCTGTTAATTCATCTCACAGAGTTACATCTGTATTTCGCGGATCTCTTTGCTAGCTTTATTTCTGTGGAATCTGACAACAGATATTTCGGATCCCTTTGACGACTACAGGGCCAAAGGAAACATCCTCCGATAACATAGAGAAAGAAACTTTCTGAGAAACTTCTTTGTGTTCTCTGAAATCATCTCACAGAGTTACAGCTTTCCCCTCAAGAAGCCTTTCGGTAAGACAGTTCTTGTGGAATTGGCAAAGTGATATTTGGAAGCCCATAGAGGGCTACGGTGAAAAAGGAAATATCCTCCGATGAAATCTGGAAAGAAGCTTTCTGAGAAACTGCTTAGTGTTCTGTTAATTCATCTCACAGAGTTACATCTGTATTTCGTGGATCTCTTTGATAGCCTTATTTCTGTGGAATCTGACAACAGATATTTCCTTTCCCTTTAAGACTATAGGGCCAAAGGAAATATCCTCCGATAACAAAGAGAAAGAAGCATTCTGAGAAACTTCTTTGTGTTCCGTGAAATCATCTCACAGAGTTACAGCTTTCCCCTCAAGAAGCCTTTCGCTAAGACAGTTCTTGTGGAATTGGCTAAGTGATATTTGGAAGCCCATAGTGGGCTATGGTGAAAAAGGAAATATCCTCCGATGAAATCTGGAAAGAAGCTTTCGGAGAAACTGCTTAGTGTTCTGTTAATTCATCTCACAGAGTTACATCTGTATTTCGTGGATCTCTTTGCTTGCTTTATTTCTGTGGAATCTGAGAACAGATATTTCGGATCCCTTTGAAGACTATAGGACCAAAGGAAATATCCTCTGATAACAAAGGGAAAGAAGCTTTCTGAGAAACTTCTTTGTGTTCTGTGAAATCATCTCACAGAGTTACACCTTTCCCCTCAAGAAGCCTTTCGCTAAGACAGTTCTTGTGGAATTGGCAAAGTGATATTTGGAAGCCCATAGAGGGCTATGGTGAAAAAGGAAATATCCTCTGATGAAATCTGGAAAGAAGCTTTCTGAGAAACTGCTTAGTGTTCTGTTAATTCATCTCACAGAGTTACATCTGTATTTCGTGGATCTCTTTCCTAGCCTTATTTCTGTGGAATCTGACAACAGATATTTCCTTTCCCTTTGAAGACTATTGGGCCAAAGGAAATATCCTCCGATAACAAAGAGAAAGAAGCTTTCTGAGAAACTTCTTTGTGTTCTGTGAAATCATCTCACAGAGTTACAGCTTTCCCCTCAAGAAGCCTTTCGCTAAGACAGTTCTTGTGGAATTGGCAAAGTGGTATTTGGAAGCCCCTAGAGGGCTATGGTGAAAAAGGAAATATCCTCCGATGAAATCTGGAAAGAAGCTTTCTGAGAAACTGCTTAGTGTTCTGTTAATTCATCTCACAGAGTTACATCTGTATTTCGTGGATCTCTTTGCTAGCCTTATTTCTGTGGAATCTGACAACAGATATTTCCTTTCCCTTTAAGACTATAGGAACAAAGGAAATATCCTCCGATAACAAAGAGAAAGAAGCTTTCTGAGAAACTTCCTTGTGTTCCGTGAAATCATCTCACAGAGTTACAGCTTTCCCCTCAAGAAGCCTTTCGCTAAGACAGTTCTTGTGGAATTGGCTAAGTGATATTTGGAAGCCCATAGAGGGCTATGGTGAAAAAGGAAATATCCTCTGATGAAATCTGGAAAGAAGCTTTCGGAGAAACTGCATAGTGTTCTGTTAATTCATCTCACAGAGTTACATCTGTATTTCGTGGATCTCTTTGCTAGCTTTATTTCTGTGGAATCTGAGAACAGATATTTCGGATCCCTTTGAAGACTATAGGACCAAAGGAAATATCCTCTGATAACAAAGAGAAAGAAGCTTTCTGAGAAACTTCTTTGTGTTCTGTGAAATCATCTCACAGAGTTACACCTTTCCCCTCAAGAAGCCTTTCGCTAAGACAGTTCTTGTGGAATTGGCAAAGTGATATTTGGAAGCCCATAGAGGGCTATGGTGAAAAAGGAAATATCCTCCGATGAAATCTGGAAAGAAGCTTTCTGAGAAACTGCTTAGTGTTCTGTTAATTCATCTCCCATGTTTACATCTGTATATCGTGGATCTCTTTGCTAGCCTTATTTCTGTGGAATCTGACAACAGATATTTCCTTTCCCTTTGAAGACTATAGGGCCTAAGGAAATATCCTCCGATAACAAAGAGAAAGAATCTTTCTGAGAAACTTCTTTGTGTTCTGTGAAATCTTCTCCCAGAGTTACAGCTTTCCCCTCAAGAAGCCTTTCGCTAAGACAGTTCTTGTGGAATTGGCAAAGTGACATTTGGAAGCCCATGGAGGGCTATGGTGAAAAAGGAAATATCCTCCGATGAAATCTGGAAAGAAGCTTTCTGAGAAACTGCTTAGTGTTCCGTTAATTCATCTCCCAGAGTTACATCTCTATTTCGTGGATCTCTTTGCTAGCCTTATTTCTGTGGAATCTGAGAACAGATATTTCGGATCTATTTGAAGACTATAGGGCCAAAGGAAGTATCCTCCGATAACAAAGAGAAAGAAGCTTTCTGAGAAACTTCTTTGTGTTCTGTGAAATCATCTCACAGAGTTACAGCTTTCCCCTCAACAACCCTTTCACTTAGACAGTTCTTGTGGAAATTGCACATTGATATTTGGAAGCCCATGGAGGGCTATGATGAAAAACGAATAATCCTCCGATAAAATCTGGAAAGAAGCTTTCTGAGAAACTGCTTAGTGTTGGGTTAGTTCATCTCACAGAGTTACATCTGTATTTCGTGCATCTCTTTGCTAGCCTTATTTCTGTGGAATCTGAGAACAGATATTTCCTTTCCCTTTGAACACTATAGGGCTAAGGAAATATTCTCCGATAACAAAGAGAAAGAAGCTTTCTGAGAAACTTCTTTGTGTTCTGTGAAATCATCTCACAGAGTTACAGCTTTCCCCTCAAGAAGCCTTTCGCTAAGACATTTCTTGTCGAATTGGCAAAGTGATATTTGGAAGCCCATAGAGGGCTATGGTGAAAAAGGAAATATCCTCCGATGAAATCTGGAAAGAAGCTTTCTGAGAAACTGCTTAGTGTTCTGTTAATTCATCTGCCAGAGTTACTTCGGTATTTCGTGGATCTCTTTGCTAGCCTTATTTCTGTGGAATCTGACAACAGATATTTCGGATCCCTTTGAACGCTATAGGGCCAAAGGAAATATCCTCCGATAACAAAGAGAAAGAAGCTTTCTGAGAAACTTCTTTGTGTTCTGTGAAATCACCTCACAGAGTTACAGATTTCCCCTTAAGAAGCCTTTCGCTAAGACAGTTCTTGTGGAATTGGCAAAGTGACATTTGGTAGCCCATAGAGGGCTACGGTGAAAAAGGAAATCTCCTCCGATGAAATCTGGAAAGAAGCTTTCTGAGAAACTGCTTAGTGTTCTGTTAATTCATCTCACAGAGTTACATCTGCATTTCGTGGATCTCTTTGCTAGCCTTATTTCGGTGGAATCTTACAACAGATATTTCGGATCCCTTTGAAGAATATAGGGCCAAAGGAAATATCCTCCGCTAACAAAGAGAAAGAAGCTTTCTGAGAAACTGTTTAGTGTTCTGTTAATTCATCTCACAGAGTTACATCTGTATTTCGTGGATCTCTTTGCTAGCCTTATTTCTGTGGAAGCTGAGAACAGATAGTAACTTTCCCTTTGAAGACTATAGGGCCAACGGGAAAAGCCTCCGATAACAACGAGAAAGAAGCATTCTGAGTAACTTCTTTGTGTTCTGTGAAATCATCTCATAGAGTTACAGCTTTCCCTTCAAGAAGCCTTTCGCTAAGACAGTTCTTGCGAAATTGGCAAAGTGATATTTGGAAGTCCACAGAGAGCTATGGTGAAAAAGGAAATATACTAGATGAAATCTGGAAAGAAGTTTTCTGAGAAACTGCTTAGAGTTCTGTGAATTCATCTCACAGAGTTACATCTGTATTTCGTGGATCTCTTTGCTAGCCTTATTTCTGTGGAATCTGAGAACAGATATTTCGGATCCCTTTGAAGACTATAGGGCCAAAGGAAATATCCTCCGAACACAAAGAGAAAGAAGCTTTCTGAGAAACTTCTTTGTGTTCTGTGAAATCATCTCACAGAGTTACAGCTTTCCCCTCAAGAAGCCTTTCGCTAAGACAGTTCTTGTGGAATTGGCAAAGTGATATTTGGAAGCCCATAGAGGGCTACGGTGAAAAAGGAAATATCCTCCAATGAAATCTGGAAAGAAGCTTTCTGAGAAACTGCTTAGTGTTCTGTTAATTCATCTCACAGAGTTACATCTGTATTTCATGGATCTCTTTACTAGCCTTATTTCAGTGGAATCTGAGAAGAGATATTTCATTTCCCTTTGAAAACTATAGGGCCAAGGGAAATATTCTCCGATAACAAAGAGAAAGAAGCTTTCTGAGAAACTTCTTTGTGTTCTGTGAAATCATCTCACAGAGTTACAGCTTTCCCCGCAAGAAGTCTTTCGCTAAGCCATTTCTTGTGGAATTGGCAAAGTGATATTTGGAAGCCCATAGAGGGCTATGGTGAAAAAGGAAATATCCTCCGATGAAATCTGGAAAGAAGCTTTCTGAGAAACTGCTTAGTGTTCTGTTAATTCATCTCACAGAGTTACCTCTGTATTTCGTGGATCTCTTTGCTAGTCTTATTTCTGTGGAATCTGAGAGCAGATATTTCGGATCCCTCTGAAGACTGTAGGGCCAAAGGAGATATGCTCCGATAACAAAGAGAAAGAAGTTTTCTGAGAAACTTCTTTGTGTTCTGTGAAATCATCTCACAGAGTTACAGCTTTCCCCTCAAGGACCCTTTCACTTAGACAGTTCTTGTGGAATTGGAAAAGTGATATTTGGAAACACATAGAGGGCTGTGGTGAAAAAGGAAATATCCTCCGATGAAAACTGGAAAAAGCTTTCTGAGAAACTGCTTAGTGTTCTGTTAATTCATCTCACGGAGTTACATCTGTATTTCGTGGATCTCTTTGCTAGCCTTATTTCTGTGGAATCTGAGAACAGATATTTCAATTCCCTTTGAAGACTATAGGGCCAAAGGAAATATCCTCCGATAACAAAGAGAAGGAAGCTTTCTGAGAAACTTCTTTGTGTTCTATGAAATCATCTCACAGAGTTACAGCATTCCCCTCAAGAACCCTTTCGCTTAGACAGTTCTTGTGGAATTGGCAAAGTGATATTTGGAAGCACATAGAGGGCTAAGGTGAAAAAGGAAATATCCTCCGATGAAGTCTGGAAAGAAGCTTTCTTAGAAACTGCGTAGGGTTCTGTTAATTCATCTCACAGAGTTACATCTGTATTTCGTGGATCTCTTTGCTAGCCTTATTTCTGTGGAATCTGAGAACAGATATTTCCTTTCCCTTTGAAGACTATAGGACCAAAGGAAATATCCTCCGATAACAAAGAGAAGAAGCTTTCTGAGAAACTTCTTTGTGTTCTGTGAAATTATCCCTCAGAGTTACAACTTTCCCCTCAAGAAGCCTTTCGCTAAGACAGTTCTTGTGGAATTGTCAAAGTGATATTTGGAACTCCATAGAGGGCTAGGGTGAAAAAGTAAATATCCTCCGATGAAATCTGGAAAGAAGCTTTCTGAGAAACTGCTTAGTGTTCTGTTAATTCATCTCCCAGAGTTACATCTGTATTTCGTGGATCTCTTTGCTAGACTTATTTGTGTGGAATCTGACAACAGATATTTCGGATCCCTTTGTAGACTATAAGGCCAAAGGAAGTATCTTCCGATAACAAAGAGAAAGAAGCTTTCTGAGAAACTTCTTTGTGTTCTGTGAAATCATCTCACAGCGTTACAGCTTTCCCATCAAGATGCCTTTTGCTAAGAGAGTTCTTGTGGAATTGGCAAAGTGATATTTGGAAGCCCAAAGAAGGCTACGGAGAAAAAGCAAATATCCTCCGATGAAATCTGGAAAGAAGCTTTCTGAGAAACTGCTTAGTGTTCTGTTAATTCATCTCACAAATTTACATCTGTATTTCGTGGATCTCTTTGCTAGCCTTATTTCTGTGGAATTTGAGAACAGATATTTCTGATCACTTTGACGACTACAGGGCCAAATGAAATATCCTGCGATAACAAAGAGAAAGAAGCTTTCTGAGAAACTTCTTTGTGTTCTGTGAAATCATCTCACAGAGTTACAGCTTTACCCTCAAGAAGCCTTTCGCTAAGACAGTTCCTGTGGAATTGGCAAGGTGATATTTGGAAGCCCATAGAGTGCTATGGCGAAAAAGGAAATATCCTCCGATGAAATCTGGAAAGAAGCTTTCTGAGAAACTGCTTAGTGTTCTGTTAATTCATCTCACAGAGTTACATCTGTATTTCGTGGATCTCTTTGCTAGCCTTATTTCTGTGGAATCTGAGAACAGATATTTCGGATCCCTTTGAAGACTATAGGGCCAAAGGAAATACCCTCCGATAACAAAGAGAAGGAAGCTTTCTGAGAAACTTCTTTGTGTTCTATGAAATCATCTCAGAGAGTTACAGCATTCCCCTCAAGAACCCTTTCGCTTAGACAGTTCTTGTGGAATTGGCAAAGTGATATTTGGAAGCACATAGAGGGCTATGGTGAAAAAGGAAGTATCCTCCGATGAAATCTGGAAAGAAGCTTTCTGAGAAACTGCTTAGGGTTCTGTTAATTCATCTCACAGAGTTACATCTGTATTTCGTGGATCTCTTTGCTAGCCTTATTTCTGTGGAATCTGAGAACAGATATTTCCTTTCCCTTTGAAGACTATAGGGCCAAAGGAAATATCCTCCGATAACAAAGAGAAAGAAGCTTTTTGAGAAACTTCTTTGTGTTCTGTGAAATTATCTCACAGAGTTACAACATTCCCCTCAAGAAGCCTTTCGCTAAGACAGTTCTTGTGGAATAGTCAAAGTGATAATTGAAACTCCATAGAGGGCTAGGTTGAAAAAGGAAATATCCTCCGATGAAATCTGGAAAGAAGCTTTCTGGGAAACTGCTTAGTGTTCTGTTAATTCATCTCCCAGAGTTACATCTGTATTTCGTGGATCTCTTTGCTAGACTTATTTGTGTGGAATCTGACAACAGATATTTCGGATCCCTTTGTAGACTATAAGGCCAAAGGAAATATCCTCCGATAACAAAGAGAAAGAAGCTTTCTGAGAAACTTCTTTGTGTTCTGTGAAATCATTTCATAGAGTTACAGCTTTCCCCTCAAGAACCCTTTCGCTAAGACAGTTCTTGTGGAATTGGCAAAGTGATATTTGGAAGCCAATAAAGGGCTATGGTGAAAAAGGAAATATCCTCCGATGAAATCTGGAAAGAAGCTTTCTGAGAAACTGCTTAGTGTTCTGATAATTCACCTCACAGAGTTACATCTGTATTTCGTGGATTTCTTTGCTAGCCTTATTTCTGTGGAATCTGAGAACACATATTTCGGATCCCTTTGAAGTCTATAGGGCCAAAGGAAATATCCTCCGATAACAAAGAGAAAGAAGCTTTCTGAGAAACTTCTTTGTGTTCTGTGAAATCATCTCACAGAGTTACAGCTTTCCCCTCAAGAAGCCTTTCGCTAAGACAGTTCTTGTGGAATTGGCAAAGTGATATTTGGAAGCCCATAGAGGGCTATGTTGAAAAAGGAAATATCCTCCGATGAAATCCGGAAATAAGCTTTCTGAGAAATTGCCTAGTGTTCTGTTAATTCACCTCACAGAGTTACATCTGTATTTCGTGGATCTCTTTCCTAGCCTTATTTCTGTGGAATCTGAGAACAGATATTCAGGATCCCTTTGAAGACTATAGGGCCAAAGGAAATATCCTCCGATAACAAAGAGAAAGAAGCTTTCTGAGAAACTTCTTTGTGTTCTGTGAAATTATCTCACAGAGTTACAACATTCCCCTCAAGAAGCCTTTCGCTAAGACAGTTCTTGTGGAATTGTCAAAGTGATATTTAGAACTCCATAGAGGGCTAGGGTGAAAAAGTAAATATCCTCCGATGAAATCTGGAAAGAAGCTTTCTGAGAAACTGCTTAGTGTTCTGTTCATTCATCTCCCAGAGTTACATCTGTATTTCGTGGATCTCTTTGCTAGACTTATTTGTGTGGAATCTGAGAACAGATATTTCGGATCCCTTTGTAGACTATAAGGCCAAAGGAAATATCCGCCGATAACAAAGAGAAAGAAGCTTTCTGAGAAACTTCTTTGTGTTCTGTGAAATCATTTCAGAGAGTTACAGCTTTCCCCTCAAGAACCCTTTCGCTAAGACAGTTCTTGTGGAATTGGCAAAGTGATATTTGGAAGCCCATAGAGGGCTATGGTGAAAAAGGAAATATCATCTGATGAAATCTGGAAAGAAGCTTTCTGAGAAACTGCTTAGTGTTCTGATAATTCATCTCACAGAGTTACATCTGTATTTCGTGGATCTCTTTGCTAGCCTTATTTCTGTGGAATCTGAGAACAGATATTTCCTTTCCCTTTGAAGACTATAGGGCCAAAGTAAATATCCTCCGATAACAAAGAGAAAGAAGCTTTCTGAGAAACTTCTTTGTGTTCTGTGAAATTATCTCACAGAGTTTAAACTTTCCCCTCAAGAAGCCTTTCGCTAAGACAGTTCTTGTGGAATTGGCAAAGTGATATTTGGAACTCCATAGAGGGCTGGGGTGAAAAAGGAAATATCCTCCGATGAAATCTGGAAAGAAGCTTTCTGAGAAACTGCTTAGTGTTCTGTTAATTCATCTCACAGAGTTTCATCTGTATTTCGTGGATCCCTTTGCTAGCCTTATTTCTGTGGAATCTGAGGACAGTTATTTCGGATCCCTTTGAACCTTATACGGCCAAAGGAAATATCCTCAGATAAAAAAGAGAAAGATGCTTTCAGAGAAACTTCTTTGTGTTCTGTGAAATCATCTCACAGAGTTACAGCTTTCCCCTCAAGAAGCCTTTCGCTAAGACAGTTCTTGTGGAATTGGAAAAGTGATATTTGGAAGCCCGTAGAGGGCTCTGGTGAAAAAGGAAATATCCTCCGATGAAACCTGGAAAGAAGCTTTCTGAGAAACTGCTTAGTGTTCTGTTAATTCATCTCACAGAGTTACATCTGCATTTCTTGTATCTCTTTGCTAACCTTATTTCGGTGGAATCTGACAACAGATATTTCGGATCCCTTTGAAGACTATAGGGCCAAAGGAAATATCCTAAGATAACAAAGAGAAAGAAGCTTTCTGAGAAACTTCTTTGTGTTCTGTGAAATCATCTCACAGAGTTACAGCTTTCCCCTCAAGAAGCCTTTCGCTAAGGCCGTTCTTGTGTAATTGGCAAAGTGATATTTGGAAGCCCATAGAGGGCTATGGTGAAAAAGGAAATATCCTCCGATGAAATCTGGAAAGAAGCTTTCTGAGAAACTGCTTAGTGTTCTGTTAATTCATCTCACAGGGTTACATCTGTATTTCGTGGATCTCCTTGCTAGCCTTATTTCTGTGGAATCTGAGAACAGATATTTCGGATCCCTTTGAAGACTACAGGGGCAAAAGAAATATCCTCCGATAACAAAGAGAAAGAAGCTTTCTGAGAAACTTCTTTGTGTTCTGTGAAATCATCTCCCAGATTTACAGCTTTCCCCTCAAGAACCCTTTCGCTTAGACAGTTCTTGTGGAATTGGAAAAGTGATATTTGGAAGCACCGTAGAGGGCTATGGTGAAAAAGGAAATATCCTCCGATGAAATCTGGAAAGAAGCTTTCTGAGAAACTGCTTAGTGTTCTGTTAATTCATCTCACAGAGTTACATCTGGATTTCGTGGATCTCTTTGTTAGCCTTATTTCTGTGGAATCTGAGAACAGATATTTCCTTTCCCTTTGAAGACTATAGGGCGAAAGGAAATATCCTCCGATGACAAAGATAAAGAAGCTTTCTGAGAAACTTCTTTGTGTTCTGTGAAATCATCTCAGAGAGTTACAGCATTCCCCTCAAGAACCCTTTCGCTGAGACAGTTCTTGTGGAATTGGCAAAGTGATATTAGGAAGCCCATAGTGGGCAATGGTGAAAAAGGAAATATCCTCCGATGTAACCTGGAAAGAAGCTTTCTGAGAAACTGCTTAGTGTTCTGTTAATTCACCTCACAGAGTTACATCTGTATTTCGTGGATTTCTTTGCTAGCCTTATTTCTGTGGAATCTGAGAACACATATTTCGGATCCCTTTGAAGTCTATAGGGCCAAAGGAAATATCCTCCGATAACAAAGAGAAAGAAGCTTTCTGAGAAACTTCTTTGTGTTCTGTGAAATCATCTCACAGAGTTACAGCTTTCCCCTCAAGAAGCCTTTCGCTAAGACAGTTCTTGTGGAATTGGCAAAGTGATATTTGGAAGCCCATAGAGGGCTATGTTGAAAAAGGAAATATCCTCCGATGAAATCCGGAAATAAGCTTTCTGAGAAATTGCCTAGTGTTCTGTTAATTCACCTCACAGAGTTACATCTGTATTTCGTGGATCTCTTTCCTAGCCTTATTTCTGTGGAATCTGAGAACAGATATTCAGGATCCCTTTGAAGACTATAGGGCCAAAGGAAATATCCTCCGATAACAAAGAGAAAGAAGCTTTCTGAGAAACTTCTTTGTGTTCTGTGAAATTATCTCACAGAGTTACAACATTCCCCTCAAGAAGCCTTTCGCTAAGACAGTTCTTGTGGAATTGTCAAAGTGATATTTAGAACTCCATAGAGGGCTAGGGTGAAAAAGTAAATATCCTCCGATGAAATCTGGAAAGAAGCTTTCTGAGAAACTGCTTAGTGTTCTGTTCATTCATCTCCCAGAGTTACATCTGTATTTCGTGGATCTCTTTGCTAGACTTATTTGTGTGGAATCTGAGAACAGATATTTCGGATCCCTTTGTAGACTATAAGGCCAAAGGAAATATCCGCCGATAACAAAGAGAAAGAAGCTTTCTGAGAAACTTCTTTGTGTTCTGTGAAATCATTTCAGAGAGTTACAGCTTTCCCCTCAAGAACCCTTTCGCTAAGACAGTTCTTGTGGAATTGGCAAAGTGATATTTGGAAGCCCATAGAGGGCTATGGTGAAAAAGGAAATATCATCTGATGAAATCTGGAAAGAAGCTTTCTGAGAAACTGCTTAGTGTTCTGATAATTCATCTCACAGAGTTACATCTGTATTTCGTGGATCTCTTTGCTAGCCTTATTTCTGTGGAATCTGAGAACAGATATTTCCTTTCCCTTTGAAGACTATAGGGCCAAAGTAAATATCCTCCGATAACAAAGAGAAAGAAGCTTTCTGAGAAACTTCTTTGTGTTCTGTGAAATTATCTCACAGAGTTTAAACTTTCCCCTCAAGAAGCCTTTCGCTAAGACAGTTCTTGTGGAATTGGCAAAGTGATATTTGGAACTCCATAGAGGGCTGGGGTGAAAAAGGAAATATCCTCCGATGAAATCTGGAAAGAAGCTTTCTGAGAAACTGCTTAGTGTTCTGTTAATTCATCTCACAGAGTTTCATCTGTATTTCGTGGATCCCTTTGCTAGCCTTATTTCTGTGGAATCTGAGGACAGTTATTTCGGATCCCTTTGAACCTTATACGGCCAAAGGAAATATCCTCAGATAAAAAAGAGAAAGATGCTTTCAGAGAAACTTCTTTGTGTTCTGTGAAATCATCTCACAGAGTTACAGCTTTCCCCTCAAGAAGCCTTTCGCTAAGACAGTTCTTGTGGAATTGGAAAAGTGATATTTGGAAGCCCGTAGAGGGCTCTGGTGAAAAAGGAAATATCCTCCGATGAAACCTGGAAAGAAGCTTTCTGAGAAACTGCTTAGTGTTCTGTTAATTCATCTCACAGAGTTACATCTGCATTTCTTGTATCTCTTTGCTAGCCTTATTTCGGTGGAATCTGACAACAGATATTTCGGATCCCTTTGAAGACTATAGGGCCAAAGGAAATATCCTAAGATAACAAAGAGAAAGAAGCTTTCTGAGAAACTTCTTTGTGTTCTGTGAAATCATCTCACAGAGTTACAGCTTTCCCCTCAAGAAGCCTTTCGCTAAGGCCGTTCTTGTGTAATTGGCAAAGTGATATTTGGAAGCCCATAGAGGGCTATGGTGAAAAAGGAAATATCCTCCGATGAAATCTGGAAAGAAGCTTTCTGAGAAACTGCTTAGTGTTCTGTTAATTCATCTCACAGGGTTACATCTGTATTTCGTGGATCTCCTTGCTAGCCTTATTTCTGTGGAATCTGAGAACAGATATTTCGGATCCCTTTGAAGACTACAGGGGCAAAAGAAATATCCTCCGATAACAAAGAGAAAGAAGCTTTCTGAGAAACTTCTTTGTGTTCTGTGAAATCATCTCCCAGATTTACAGCTTTCCCCTCAAGAACCCTTTCGCTTAGACAGTTCTTGTGGAATTGGAAAAGTGATATTTGGAAGCACCGTAGAGGGCTATGGTGAAAAAGGAAATATCCTCCGATGAAATCTGGAAAGAAGCTTTCTGAGAAACTGCTTAGTGTTCTGTTAATTCATCTCACAGAGTTACATCTGGATTTCGTGGATCTCTTTGTTAGCCTTATTTCTGTGGAATCTGAGAACAGATATTTCCTTTCCCTTTGAAGACTATAGGGCGAAAGGAAATATCCTCCGATGACAAAGATAAAGAAGCTTTCTGAGAAACTTCTTTGTGTTCTGTGAAATCATCTCAGAGAGTTACAGCATTCCCCTCAAGAACCCTTTCGCTGAGACAGTTCTTGTGGAATTGGCAAAGTGATATTAGGAAGCCCATAGTGGGCAATGGTGAAAAAGGAAATATCCTCCGATGTAACCTGGAAAGAAGCTTTCTGAGAAACTGCTTAGTGTTCTGTTAATTCATCTCCCAGAGTTCACCTGTATTTCGTGGAACTCTTTGCTAGCCTTATTTCTGTGGAATCTGAGAACAGATATTTCGGATCCCTTTGAAGACTATAGGGCCAAAGGAAATATCCTCCGATGACAAAGGGAAAGAAGCTTGCTGAGAAACTTCTTTGTGTTCTGTGAAATCATCTCACAGATTTACAGCTTTCCCCTCAAGAAGTCTTTCGCTAAGACAGTTCTTGTGGAATTGGCAAAGTGACATTTGGAAGCCCATAGAGGGCTATGGTGAAAAAGGAAATATCCTCCGATGAAATCTGGAAGAAGCTTTCTCAGAAACTGCTTAGTGTTCTGTTAATTCATCTCCCAGAGTTACATCTGTATTTCGTGGATCTCTTTGCTAGCCTTATTTCTGTGGAATCTGTGAACAGATAATTCCTTTCCCTTTGAAGACTATAGGGCCAAAGGAAATATCCTCCGATAACAAAGAGAAAGAAGCTTTCTGAGAATCTTCTTTGTGTTCTGTGAAATCATCGCACAGAGTTACATCTTTCCCCTCAAGAAGCCTTTCGCTAAGACAGTTCTTGTGGAATTGGCAAAGTGATATTTGGAAGCCCATAGAGGGCAATGGTGAAAAAGGAAATATCCTCCGATGTAATCTGGAAAGAAGCTTTCTGAGAAACTGCTTAGTGTTCTGTTAATTCATCTCCCAGAGTTACAGCTGTATTTCGTGGAACTCTTTGCTAGCCTTATTTCTGTGGAATCTGAGAACAGATATTTCGGATCCCTTTGAAGACTATAGGGCCAAAGGAAATATCCTCCGATAACAAAGAGAAAGAAGCTTTCTGAGAAACTTCTTTGTGTTCTGTGAAATCATCTCACAGAGTTACAGCTTTCCCCTCAAGAAGCCTTTCGCTAAGACAGTTCTTGTGGAATTGGCAAAGTGATATTTGGAAGCCCATGGAGGGCTATGGTGAAAAAGGAAATATCCTCCGATGTAATATGGAAAGAAGCTTTCTAAGAAACTGCTTAGTGTTCCGTTAATTCATCCCACAGTGTTACATCTGTATTTCGTGGATCTCTTTGCTAGTCTTATTTCTGTGGAATCTGAGAACAGATATTTCGGATCCCTTTGAAGGCTATAGGGCCAAAGGAAATATCGTCCGATAACAAAGAGAAAGAAGCTTTCTGAGAAACTTCTTTGTGTTCTGTGAAATCATCTCACAGAGTTAAAGCTTTCACCTCAAGAAGCCTTTCGCTAAGACAGTTCCTGTGGAATTGGCAAAGTGATATTTGGAAACCCATAGAGGGCTATGGTGAAAAAGGAAATATCCTCCGATTAAATCAGGAAAGAAGCTTTCCGAGAAACTGCTTAGTGTACTGTTAATTCATCTCACAGAGTTACATCTGTATTTCGTGGATCTCTTTGGTAGCCTTATTTCTGTGGAATCTGAGAGCAGATATTTCGGATCCCTCTGAAGACTGTAGGGCCAAAGAGATATGCTCCGATAACAAAGAGAAAGAAGCTTTCTGAGAAACTTCTTTGTGTTCTGTGAAATCATCTCACAGAGTTACAGCTTTCCCCTCAAGAAGCCTTTCGCTAAGACAGTCCGTGTGGAATTGGCAAAGTGATATTTGGAAGCCCATAGAGGGCTATGGTGAAAAAGGAAATATCCTCCCATGAAATCTGGGAAGAAACTTTCTGAGAAACTGCTTAGTGTTCTGTTAATTCATCTCACAGAGTTACATCTGTATTTCGTGGATCTCTTTGCTAGCCGTATTTCTGTGGAATCTGAGAACAGATATTTCGGATCCCTTTGAAGACTATAGGGCCAAAGGAAATATCCTCCGATAACAAAGAGAAGGAAGCTTTCTGAGAAACTTCTTTGTGTTCTATGAAATCATCTCACAGAGTTACAGCATTCCCCTCAAGAACCCTTTCGCTTAGACAGTTCTTGTGGAATTGGCAAAGTGATATTTGGAAGCACATAGAGGGTTAAGGTGAAAAAGGAAATATCCTCCGATGAAATCTGGAAAGAAGCTTTCTGAGAAACTGCGTAGGGTTCTGTTAATTCATCTCACAGAGTTACATCTGTATTTCGTTGATCTCTTTGCTAGCCTTATTTCTGTGGAATTTGAGAACAGATATTTCCTTTCCCTTTGAAGACTATAGGACCAAAGGAAATATCCTCCGATAACAAAGAGAAAGAAGCTTTCTGAGAAACTTCTTTGTGTTCTGTGAAATTATCCCTCAGAGTTACAACTTTCCCCTCAAGAAGCCTTTCGCTAAGACAGTTCTTGTGGAATTGTCAAAGTGATATTTGGAACTCCATAGAGGGCTAAGGTGAAAAAGTAAATATCCTCCGATGAAATCTGGAAAGAAGCTTTCTGAGAAACTGCTTAGTGTTCTGTTAATTCCTCTCCCAGAGTTACATCTGTATTTCGTGGATCTCTTTGCTAGACTTATTTGTGTGGAATCTGACAACAGATATTTCGTATCCCTTTGTAGACTATAAGGCCAAAGGAAATATCTTCCGATAACAAAGAGAAAGAAGCTTTCTGAGAAACTTCTTTGTGTTCTGTGAAATCATCTCACAGCGTTACAGCTTTCCCATCAAGAAGCCTTTCGCTAAGAGAGTTCTTGTGGAATTGGCAAAGTGATATTTGGAAGCCCAAAGAAGGCTACGGAGAAAAAGGAAATATCCTCCGATGAAATCTGGAAAGAAGCTTTCTGAGAAACTGCTTAGTGTTCTGTTAATTCATCTCACAGATTTACATCTGTATTTCGTGGATATCTTTGCTAGCCTTATTTCTGTGGAATTTGAGAACAGATATTTCTGATCACTTTGACGACGACAGGGACAAAGGAAATACCCTGCGATAACAAAGAGAAAGAAGCTTTCTGAGAAACTTCTTTGTGTTCTGTGAAATCATCTCACAGAGTTACATCTGTATTTCGTGGATCTCTTTGCTAGCCTTATTTCTGTGGAATCTGAGAACAGATATTTCGGATCACTTTGAAGACTATAGGGTCAAAGGAAATATCCTCCCATAACAAAGAGAAAGAGGCTTTCCGAGAAACTTCTTTGTGTTCTGTGAAATCATCTCACAGAGTAAAAGCTTTCCCTTCAAGAAGCCTTTCGCTAAGACAGTTCTTGTGGAATTGGCAAAGTGATATTTGGAAGCCCATGGAGGGCTATGGTGAGAAAGGAAATATCCTCCGATGAAATATGGTAAGAAGCTTTCTGAGAAACTGCTTAGTGTTCCGTTAATTCATCTCACAGAATTACATCTGTATTTCGTGGATCTCTTTGTTAGTCTTATTTCTGTGGAATCTGAGAACAGATATTTCGGATCCCTTTGAAGACTGTAGGGCCAAAGGAAATATCGTCCGATAACAAAGAGAAAGAAGCTTTCTGAGAAACTTCTTTGTGTTCTGTGAAATCATCTCACAGAGTTAAAGCTTTCACCTCAAGAAGCCTTTCGCTAAGACAGTTCTTGTGGAATTGGCAAAGTGATATTTGGAAGCCCATAGAGGGCTATGGTGAAAAAGGAAATATCCTCCGATGAAATCTGGAAAGAAGCTTTCCGAGAAACTGCTTAGTGTTCTGTTAATTCATCTCACAGAGTTACATCTGTATTTCATGGTTCTCTTTGCTAGCCTTATTTCTGTGGAATCTGAGAGCAGATATTTCGGATCCCTCTGAAGACTGTAGGGCCAAAGGAGATATGCTCCGATAACAAAGAGAAAGAAGTTTTCTGAGAAACTTCTTTGTGTTCTGTGAAATCATCTCACAGAGTTACAGCTTTCCCCTCAAGAACCCTTTCACTTAGACAGTTCTTGTGGAATTGGAAAAGTGATATTTGGAAACACATATAGGGCTATGGTGAAAAAGGAAATATCCTCTGATGAAATCTGGAAAAAGCTTTCTGAGAAACTGCTTAGTGTTCTGTTAATTCATCTCACGGAGTTACATCTGTATTTCGTGGATCTCTTTGCTAGCCTTATTTCTGTGGAATCTGAGAACAGATATTTCCTTTCCCTTTGAGGACTATAGGGCGAAAGGAAATATCCTCCGATAACAAAGAGAAAGAAGCTTTCTGAGAAACTTCTTTGTGTTCTGTGAAATCATCTCACAGAGTAAAAGCTTTCCCCTCAAGAAGCCTTTCGCTAAGAGAGTTCTTGTGGAATTGGCAAAGTGATATTTGGAGGCCCATAGAAGGCTATGGAGAAAAAGCAAATATCCTCCGATGAAATCTGGAAAGAAGCTTTCTGAGAAACTGGTTAGTGTTCTGTAAATTCGTCTCAAAGATTTACATCTGTATTTCGTGGATCTCTTTGCTAGCCTTATTTCTGTGGAATCTGAGAACAGATATTTCGGATCACTTTGACGACTACAGGGCCAAAGGAAATATCCTCCAATAACAAAGAGAAAGAAGCTTTCTGAGAAACTTCTTTGTGTTCTGTGAAATCATCTCACAGAGTTACAGCTTTCCCCTCAAGAAGCCTTTCGCTAAGACAGTCCGTGTGGAATTGGCAAAGTGATATTTGGAAACCCTTAGAGGGCTATGGTGAAAAAGGAAATATCCTCCGATGAAATCTGGAAAGAAGCTTTCTGAGAAACTGCTTAGTGTTCTGTTAATTCATCTCACAGAGTTACATCTGTATTTCGTGGATCTCTTTGCTAGCCTTATTTCTGTGGAATCTGAGAACAGATATTTCGGATCCCTTTGAAGACTATAGGGCCAAAGGAAATACCCTCCGATAACAAAGAGAAGGAAGCTTTCTGAGAATCTTCTTTGTGTTCTATGAAATCATCTCACAGAGTTACAGCATTCCTCTCAAGAACCCTTTCGCTTAGACAGTTCTTGTGGAATTGGCAAAGTGATATTTGGAAGCACATAGAGGGCTATGGTGAAAAAGGAAATATCCTCCGATGAAATCTGGAAAGAAGCTTTCTGAGAAACTGCTTAGGGTTCTGTTACTTCATCTCGCAGAGTTACATCTGTATTTCGTGGATCTCTTTGCTAGCCTTATTTCTGTGGAATCTGAGAACAGATATTTCCTTTCCCTTTGAAGACTATAGGGCCAAAGGAAATATCCTCCGATAACAAAGAGAAAGAAGCTTTCTGAGAAACTTCTTTGTGTTCTGTGAAATTATCTCACAGAGTTACAACATTCCCCTCAAGAAGCCTTTCGCTAAGACAGTTCTTGTGGAATTGTCAAAGTGATAATTGGAACTCCATAGAGGGCTAGGGTGAAAAAGGAAATATCCTCCGATGAAATCTGGAAAGAAGCTTTCTGAGAAACTGCTTAGTGTTCTGTTAATTCATCTCCCAGAGTTACATCTGTATTTCGTGGATCTCTTTGCTAGACTTATTTGTGTGGAATCTGACAACAGATATTTCGGATCCCTTTGTAGACTATAAGGCCAAAGGAAATATCCTCCGATAACAAAGAGAAAGAAGCTTTCTGAGAAACTTCCTTGTGTTCTGTGAAATCATTTCATAGAGTTACAGCTTTCCCCTCAAGAACCCTTTCGCTAAGACAGTTCTTGTGGAATTGGCAAAGTGATATTTGGAAGCCCTTAGAGGGCTATGGTGAAAAAGGAAATATCCTCCGATGAAATCTGGAAAGAAGCTTTCTGAGAAACTGCTTAGTGTTCTGATAATTCACCTCACAGAGTTAGATCTGTATTTCGTGGATTTCTTTGCTAGCCTTATTTCTGTGGAATCTGAGAACAGATATTTCGGATCCCTTTGAAGTGTATAGGGCCAAAGGAAATATCCTCCGATAACAAAGAGAAAGAAGCTTTCTGAGAAACTTCTTTGTGTTCTGTGAAATCATCTCAAAGAGTTACAGCTTTCCCCTCAAGAAGCCTTTCGCTAAGACAGTTCTTGTGGAATTGGCAAAGTGATATTTGGAAGCCCATAGAGGGCTATGGTGAAAAAGGAAATATCCTCCGATGAAATCCGGAAATAAGCTTTCTGAGAAATTGCCTAGTGTTCTATTAATTCACCTCACAGAGTTACATCAGTATTTCGTGGATCTCTTTGCTAGCCTTATTTCTGTGGAATCTGAGAACAGATATTCAGGATCCCTTTGAAGACTATAGGGCCAAAGGAAATATCCTCTGATAACAAAGAGAAAGAAGCTTTCTGAGAAGCTTCTTTGTGTTCTGTGAAATCATCTCATAGAGTTACAGCTTTCCAATCAACTACCCTTGCACTAAGACAGTTCTTGTGGAATTGGCAAAGTGATATTTGGAAGCCCATAGAGGGCTATGGTGAAAAAGGAAATATCCTCCGATGAAATCTGGAAATAAGCTTTCTGAGAAACTGCTTAGTGTTCTTTTAATACATCTCACAGAGTTTCATCTGTATTTCGTGGATCTCTTTGCTAGCCTTATTTCTGTGGAATCTGAGAACAGATATTTCGGATCCCTTTGAAGACTATAGGGCCAAAGGAAATATCCTCAGATAACAAAGAGAAAGAAGCTATCTGAGAAAATTCTTTGTGTTCTGTAAAATCATCTCACAGAGTTTCAGCTTTCCCCTCAAGAAGCCTTTCTCTAAGACATTTCTTGTGGAATTGGCAAAGTGATATTTGGAAGCCCATAGAGGGCTATGGTGAAAAAGGAAATATCCTCCGATGAAATCTGGAAAGAAGCTTTCTGAGAAACTGCTTAGTGTTCTGTTAATTCATCTCACAGAGATACATCTATATTTCCTGGTTCTCTTTGCTAGCCTTATTTCTGTGGAATCTGAGAACAGATATTTCGGATCACTTTGACGACTACAGGGCCAAAGGAAATATCCTCCAATAACAAAGAGAAAGAAGCTTTCTGAGAAACTTCTTTGTGTTCTGTGAAATCATCTCACAGAGATACAGCTTTCCCCTCAAGAAGCCTTTCGCTAAGACAGTCCGTGTGGAATTGGCAAAGTGATATTTGGAAGCCCATAGAGGGCTATGGTGAAAAAGGAAATATCCTCCGATGAAATCTGGAAAGAAGATTTCTGAGAAACTGCTTAGTGTTCTGTTAATTCATCTCACAGAGTTACATCTGTATTACGTGGATCTCTTTGCTAACCTTATTTCTGTGGAATCTGAGAACAGATATTTCGGATCCCTTTGAAGACTATAGGGCCAAAGGAAATATCCTCCGATAACAAAGCGAAGGTAGCTTTCTGAGAAACTTCTTAGTGTTCTATGAAATCATCTCACAGAGTTACAGCATTCCCCTCAAGAACCCTTTCGCTTTGACAGTTCTTGTGGAATTGGCAAAGTGATATTTGGAAGCACATAGAGGGCTATGGTGAAAAAGGAAATATCCTCCGATGAAATCTGGAAAGAAGCTTTCTGAGAAACTGCTTAGGGTTCTGTTAATTCATCTCACAGGGTTACATCTGTATTTCGTGGATCTCTTTGCTAGCCTTATTTCTGTGGAATCTGAGAACAGATATTTCGGATCCCTTTGAAGACTATAGGGCCAAAGGAAATATCCTCCGATAACAAAGAGAAAGAAGCTTTCTGAGAAACTTCTTTGTGTTCTGTGAAATTATCTCACAGAGTTAAAACTTTCCCCTCAAGAAGCCTTTCGCTAAGACAGTTCTTGTGGAATTGTCAAAGTGATATTTGGAACTCCATAGAGGGCTAGGGTGAAAAAGTAAATATCCTCCGATGAAATCTGGAAAGAAGCTTTCTGAGAAACTGCTTAGTGTTCTGTTAATTCATCTCCCAGTGTTACATCTGTATTTCGTGGATCTCTTTGCTAGCCTTATTTATGTGGAATCTGACAACAGATATTTCTGATCCCTTTGTAGACTATAAGGCCAAAGGAAATATCCTCCGATAACAAAGAGAAAGAAGCTTTCTGAGAAACTTCTTTGTGTTCTGTGAAATCATTTCATAGAGTTACAGCTTTCCCTTCAAGAACCCTTTCGCTAAGACAGTTCTTGTGGAATTGGCAAAGTGATATTTGGAAGCCCATAGAGGGCTATGGTGAAAAAGGAAATATCCTCTGATGAAATCTGGAAAGAAGCTTTCTGAGAAACTGCTTAGTGTTCTGATAATTCATCTCACAGAGTTACATCTGTATTTCGTGGATTTCTTTGCTAGCCTTATTTCTGTGGAATCTGAGAACAGATATTTCGGATCCCTTTGAAGTCTATACGGCCAAAGGAAATATCCTCCAATAACAAAGTGAAAGAAGCTTTCTTAGAAACTCCTTTGTGTTCTGTGAAATCATCTCAAAGAGTTACAGCTTTCCCCTCAAGAAGCCTTTCGCTAAGACAGTTCTTGTGGAATTGGCAAAGTGATATTTGGAAGCCCATAGAGGGCTATGGTGAAAAAGGAAATATCATCCGATGAAATCCGGAAATAAGCTTTCTGAGAAATTGCCTAGTGTTCTATTAATTCACCTCACAGAGTTACATCAGTATTTCGTGGATCTCTTTGCTAGGCTTATTTCTGTGGAATCTGAGAACAGATATTCAGGATCCCTTTGAAGACTATAGGGCCAAAGGAAATATCCTCTGATAACAAAGAGAAAGAAGCTTTCTGAGAAGCTTCTTTGTGTTCTGTGAAATCATCTCATAGAGTTACAGCTTTCCAATCAACTACCCTTGCGCTAAGACAGTTCTTGTGGAATTGGCAAAGTGATATTTGGAAGCCCATAGAGGGCTATGGTGAAAAAGGAAATATCCTCCGATGAAATCTGGAAAGAAGCTTTCTGAGAAACTGCTTAGTGTTCTTTTAATTCATCTCACAGAGTTTCATCTGTATTTCGTGGATCTCTTTGCTAGCCTTATTTCTGTGGAATCTGAGAACAGATATTTCGGATCCCTTTGAAGACTATAGGGCCAAAGGAAATATCCTCAGATAACAAAGAGAAAGAAGCTATCTGAGAAAATTCTTTGTGTTCTGTGAAATCATCTCACAGAGTTTCAGCTTTCCCCTCAAGAAGCCTTTCTCTAAGACAGTTGTTGTGGAATTGGCAAAGTGATATTTGGAAGCCCAAAGAGGGCTATGGTGAAAAAGGAAATATCCTCCGATGAAATCTGGAAAGAAGCTTTCTGAGAAACTGCATAGTGTTCTGTTAATTCATCTCACAGAGATACATCTATATTTCCTGGATCTCTTTGCTAGCCTTGTTTCTGTGGAATCTGAGAACAGATATTTCGGATCCCTTTGAAGAATAGAGGGCCAAAGGAAATATCCTCCGATAAGAGAGAAAAAGAAGCTTTCTGCGAAACTTCTTTGTGTTCTGTGAAATCATCTCATAGAGTTACAGCTTTCCCCTCCAGAAGCCTTTTGCTAAGAGAGTTCTTGTGGAATTTTCAAAGTGATATTTGGAACCCCAAGAAGGCTATGGAGAAAAAGCAAATATCCTCCGATGAAATCTGGAAAGAAGCTTTCTGAGAAACTGCTTAGTGTTCTGTTAATTCATCTCACAGAGTTACATCTGTATTTCGTGGATCTCTTTGCTAGCCTTATTTCTGGGGAATCTGAGAACAGATAATTCGGATCACTTTGAAGACTATAGGGCCAAAGGAAATATCCTCCCATAACAAAGAGTAAGTAGCTTTCTGAGAAACTTCTTTGTGTTCTGTGAAATCATCTCCCAGAGTAAAAGCTTTCCCTTCAAGAAGCCTTTCGCTAAGACAGTTCTTGTGGAATTGGCAAAGTGATAATTGGAAGCCCATGGAGGGCTATGGTGAAAAAGGAACTATCCTCCGACGAAATATGGAAAGAAGCTTTCTGAGAAACTGCTTACTGTTCCGTTAATTCATCTCACAGAGTTACATCTGTATTTCGTGGATCTCTTTGCTAGCCTTATTTCTGTGGAATCTGAGAGCAGATATTTCGGATCCCTTTGAAGAGTATAGAGCCAAAGGAAATATCCTCTGATAACAAAGAGAAAGAAGCTTTCTGAGAAACTTCTTTGTGTTCTGTGAAATCATCTCATAGAGTTACAGCTTTCCAATCAAGTACCCTTCCGCTAAGACAGTTCTTGTGGAATTGGCAAAGTGATATTTGGAAGCCCGTAGAGGGCTATGGTGAAAAAGGAAATATCCTCCGATGAAATCCGGAAATAAGCTTTCTGAAAAATTGCCTAGTGTTCTGTTAATTCACCTCACAGAGTTACATCTGTATTTCGTGGATCTCTTTTCTAGCCTTATTTCTGTGGAATCTGAGAACAGATATTCAGGATCCCTTTGAAGACTATAGGGCCAAAGGAAATATCCTCCGATAACAAAGAGAAAGAAGCTTTCTGAGAAACTTCTTTGTGTTCTGTGAAATTATCACACAGAGTTACAACTTTCCCCTCAAGAAGCCTTTCGCTAAGACAGTTCTTGTGGAATTGTCAAAGTGATATTTGGAACTCCATAGAGGGCTAGGGTGAAAAAGTAAATATCCTCCGATGAAATCTGGAAAGAAGCTTTCTGAGAAACTGCTTAGTGTTCTGTTAATTCATCTCCCAGAGTTACATCTGTATTTCGTGGATCTCTTTGCTAGACTTATTTGTGTGGAATCTGACAACAGATATTTCGGATCCCTTTGTAGACTATAAGGCCAAAGGAAATATCCTCCGATAACAAAGAGAAAGAATCTTTCTGAGAAACTTCTTTGTGTTCTGTGAAATCATCTCACAGAGTTACAGCTTTATCATCAAGAAGCCTTTCGCTAAGACAGTTCTTGTGGAATTGGCAAAGTGATATTTGGAAGCCCATAGAGGGCTATGGTGAAAAAGGAAATATCCTCCGATGAAATCTGGAAAGAAGCTTTCTGAGAAACTGCTTAGTGTTCTGTTAATTCATCTCACAGAGTTACATCTGTATTTCGTGGATCTCTTTGCTACCTTATTTCTGTGGAATCTGAGAGCAGATATTTCGGATCTCTTCGAAGACTATAGGGCCAAAGGAAATATCCTCCGATAACAAAGTGAAAGAAGCTTTCTGAGAAACTTCTTTGTGTTCTGTGAAATCATCTCACAGAGTTACAGCTTTCCCCTCAAGAAGCCTTTGGCTAGGACAGTTCTTGTGGAATTGGCAAAGTGATATTTGGAAGCCCATGGAGGGCTATGGAGAAAAAGGAAATATCCTCCGATGAAATCTGGAAAGAAGCTTCCTGAGAAACTGCTTAGTGTTCTGTTAATTCATCTCACAGAGTTACATCTGTATTTCGTGGATCTCTTTGCTAGCCTTATTTCTGTGGAATCTGAGAACAGATATTTCGGATCCCTTTTAAGACTAAAGGGCCAAAGGAAATATCCGCCGATAACAAAGAGAAAGAAGCTTTCTGAGAAACTTCTTTGTGTTCTGTGAAATCATTTCAGAGAGTTACAGCTTTCCCCTCAAGAACCCTTTCGCTAAGACAGTTCTTGTGGAATTGGCAAAGTGATATTTGGAAGCCCCTAGAGGGCTATGGTGAAAAAGGAAATATCCTCTGATGAAATCTGGAAAGAAGCTTTCTGAGAAACTGCTTAGTGTTCTGATAATTCATCTCACAGAGTTACATCTGTATTTCGTGGATTTCTTTGCTAGCCTTATTTCTGTGGAATCTGAGAACAGATATTTCGGATCCCTTTGAAGTCTATAGGGCCAAAGGAAATATCCTCCGATAACAAAGAGAAAGAAGCTTTCTGAGAAACTTCTTTGTGTTCTGTGAAATCATCTCACAGAGTAAAAGCTTTCCCCTCAAGAAGCCTTTCGCTAAGACAGTTCTTGTGGAATTGGCAAAGTGATATTTGGAAGCCCATAGAGGGCTATGGTGAAAAAGGAAATATCCTCCGATGAAATCCGGAAATAAGCTTTCTGAGAAATTGCCTAGTGTTCTGTTAATTCACCTCACAGAGTTACATCTGTATTTCGTGGATCTCTTTGCTAGCCTTATTTCTGTGGAATCTGAGAACAGATATTCAGGATCCCTTTGAAGACTATAGGGCCAAAGGAAATATCCTCTGATAACAAAGAGAAAGAAGCTTTCTGAGAAGCTTCTTTGTGTTCTGTGAAATCATCTCATAGAGTTACAGCTTTCCAATCAACTACCCTTTCGCTAAGACAGTTCTTGTGGAATTGGCAAAGTGATATTTGGAAGCCCATAGAGGGCTATGGTGAAAAAGGAAATATCCTCCGATGAAATCTGGAAAGAAGCTTTCTGAGAAACTGCTTAGTGTTCTTTTAATTCATCTCACAGAGTTTCATCTGTATTTCGTGAATCTCTTTCCTAGCCTTATTTCTGTGGAATCGGAGAACAGATATTTCGGATCCCTTTGAAGACTATAGGGCCAAAGGAAATATCCTCCGATAACAAAGAGAAAGAAGCTTTCTGAGAAACTTCTTTGTGTTCTGTGAAATCATCTCAAAGAGTTACAGCTTTGCCCTTAAGAAACCTTTCTCTAAGACAGTTCTTGTGGAATTGGCAAAGTGATATTTGGAAGCCCATGGAGGGCTATGGTGAAAAAGGAAATATCCTCCGATGAAATATGGAAAGAAGCTTTCTGAGAAACTGCTTAGTGTTCCGTTAATTCATCTCACAGAGTTACATCTGTATTTCGTGGATCTCTTTGCTAGTCTTATTTCTGTGGAATCTGAGAACAGATATTTCGGATCCCTTTGAAGACTATAGGGCCAAAGGAAATATCGTCCGATAACAAAGAGAAAGAAGCTTTCTGAGAAACTTCTTTGTGTTCTGTGATATCATCTCACAGAGTTACAGCTTTCACCTCAAGAAGCCTTTCACTAAGACAGTTCTTGTGGAATTGGCAAAGTGATATTTGGAAGCCCATAGAGGGCTATGGTGAAAAAGGAAATATCCTCCGATAAAATCTGGAAAGAAGCTTTCCGAGAAACTGCTTAGTGTTCTGTTAATTCATCTCACAGAGTTACATCTGTATTTCGTGGATCTCTTTGCTAGCCTTATTTCTGTGGAATCTGAGAGCAGATATTTCGGATCCCTCTGAAGACTGTAGGGCCAAAGGAGATATGCTCCGATAATATAGAGAAAGAAGTTTTCTGAGAAACTTCTTTGTGTTCTGTGAAATCATCTCACAGAGTTACAGCTTTCCCCTCAAGAACCCTTTCACTTAGACAGTTCTTGTGGAATTGGAAAAGTGATATTTGGAAACACATAGAGGGCTAAGGTGAAAAAGGAAATATCCTCCGATGAAATCTGGAAAAAGCTTTCTGAGAAACTGCTTAGTGTTCTGTTAACTCATCTCACGGAGTTACATCTGTATTTCGTGGATCTCTTTGTTAGCCTTATTTCTGTGGAATCTGAGAACAGATATGTCCTTTCCCTTTGAAGACTATAGGGCGAAAGGAAATATCCTCCGATAACAAAGAGAAAGAAGCTTTCTGAGAAACTTCTTTGTGTTCTGTGAAATCATCTCACAGAGTTACAGCTTTCCCCTCAAGAAGCCTTTCGCTAAGAGAGTTCTTGTGGAATTGGCAAAGTGATATTTGGAGGCCCATAGAAGGCTATGGAGGAAAAGCAAATATCCTCCGATAAAATCTGGAAAGAAGCTTTCTGAGAAACTGTTTAGTGTTCTGTAAATTCATCTCACAGATTTACATCTGTATTTCGTGGATCTCTTTGCTAGCCTTATTTCTGTGGAATCTGAGAACAGATATTTCGGATCACTTTGACGACTACAGGGCCAAAGGAAATATCCTCCAATAACAAAGAGAAAGAAGCTTTCTGAAAAACTTCTTTGTGTTCTGTGAAATCATCTCACAGAGTTACAGCTTTCCCCTAAAGAAGCCTTTCGCTAAGACAGTCCGTGTGGAATTGGCAAAGTGATATTTGGAAGCCCATAGAGGGCTACGGTGAAAAAGGAAATATCCTCCGATGAAATCTGGAAAGAAGCTTTCTGAGAAACTGCTTAGTGTTCTGTTAATTCATCTCACAGAGTTACATCTGTATGTCGTGGATCTCTTTGCTAGCCTTATTTCTGTGGAATCTGAGAACAGATATTTCGGATCCCTTTGAAGACTATAGGGTCAAAGGAAATATCCTCCGATAACAAAGAGAAGGAAGCTTTCTGAGAAACTTCTTAGTGTTCTATGAAATCATCTCACAGAGTTACAGCATTCCCCTCAAGAACCCTTTCGCTTAGACAGTTCTTGTGGAATTGGCAAAGTGATATTTGGAAGCACATAGAGGGCTATGGTGAAAAAGGAAATATCCTCCGATGAAATCTGGAAAGAAGCTTTCTGAGAAACTGCTTAGGGTTCTGTTAATTCATCTCACAGGGTTACATCTGTATTTCGTGGATCTCTTTGCTAGCCTTATTTCTGTGGAATCTGAGAACAGATATTTCCTTTCCCTTTGAAGACTATAGGGCCAAAGTAAATATCCTCCGATAACAAAGAGAAAGAAGCTTTCTGAGAAACTTCTTTGTGTTCTGTGAAATTATCTCACAGAGTTAAAACTTTCCCCTCAAGAAGCCTTTCGCTAAGACAGTTCTTGTGGAATTGTCAAAGTGATATTTGGAACTCCATAGAGGGCTAGGGTGAAAAAGTAAATATCCTCCGATGAAATCTGGAAAGAAGCTTTCTGAGAAACTGCTTAGTGTTCTGTTAATTCAACTCCCAGTGTTACATCTGTATTTCGTGGATCTCTTTGCTAGCCTTATTTGTGTGGAATCTGACAACAGATATTTCGGATCCCTTTGTAGACTATAAGGCCAAAGGAAATATCCTCCGATAACAAAGAGAAAGAAGCTTTCTGAGAAACTTCTTTGTGTTCTCTGAAATCATTTCAGAGAGTTACAGCTTTCCCCTCAAGAACCCTTTCGCTAAGACTGTTCTTGTGGAATTGGCAAAGTGATATTTGGAAGCCCATAGAGGGCTATGGTGAAAAAGGCAATATCCTCTGATGAAATCTGGAAAGAAGCTTTCTGAGAAACTGCTTAGTGTTCTGATAATTCATCTCACAGAGTTACATCTGTATTTCGTGGATTTCTTTGCTAGCCTTATTTCTGTGGAATCTGAGAACAGATATTTCGGATCCCTTTGAAGTCTATAGGGCCAAAGGAAATATCCTCCGATAACAAAGAGAAAGAAGCTTTCTGAGAAACTTCTTTGTGTTCTGTGAAATCATCTCAAAGAGTTACACCTTTCCCCTCAAGAAGCCTTTCGCTAAGACAGTTCTTGTGGAATTGGCAAAGTGATATTTGGAAGCCCATAGAGGGCTATGGTGAAAAAGGAAATATCCTCCGATGAAATCCGGAAATAAGCTTTCTGAGAAATTGCCTAGTGTTCTGTTAATTCACCTCACAGAGTTACATCAGTATTTCGTGGATCTCTTTGCTAGCCTTATTTCTGTGGAATCTGAGAACAGATATTCAGGATCCCTTTGAAGACTATAGGGCCAAAGGAAATATCCTGTGATAACAAAGAGAAAGAAGCTTTCTGAGAAGCTTCTTTGTGTTCTGTGAAATCATCTCATAGAGTTACAGCTTTCCAATCAACTACCCTTGCGCTAAGACAGTTCCTGTGGAATTGGCAAAGTGATATTTGGAAGCCCATAGAGGGCTATGGTGAAAAAGGAAATATCCTCCGATGAAATCTGGAAAGAAGCTTTCTGAGAAACTGCTTAGTGTTCTTTTAATTCATCTCAAAGAGTTTCATCTGTATTTCGTGGATCTCTTTGCTAGCCTTATTTCTGTGGAATCTGAGAACAGATATTTCGGATCCCTTTGAAGACTATAGGGCCAAAGGAAATATCCTCAGTTAACAAAGAGAAAGAAGCTATCTGAGAAAATTCTTTGTGTTCTGTAAAATCATCTCACAGAGTTTCAGCTTTCCCCTCAAGAAGCCTTTCTCTAAGACAGTTCTTGTGGAATTGGCAAAGTGATATTTGGAAGCCCATAGAGGGCTATGGTGAAAAATTAAATATCCTCCGATGAAATCTGGAAAGAAGCTTTCTGAGAAACTGCTTAGTGTTCTGTTAATTCATCTCACAGAGATACATCTATATTTCCTGGATCTCTTTGCTAGCCTTATTTCTGTGGAATCTGAGAACAGATATTTCGGATCCCTTTGAAGAATAGAGGGCCAAAGGAAATATCCTCCGATAAGAGAGAAAAAGAAGCTTTCTGAGAAACTTCTTTCTGTTCTGTGAAATAATCTCACAGAGTTACAGCTTTCCCCTCAAGAAGCCTTTCGCTAAGACAGTTCTTGTGGAATTGGGAAAGTGATATTTGGAAGCCCATAGAGGGCTATGGTGAAAAAGGAAATATCCTCCGATGAAATCTGGAAAGAAGCTTTCTGAGAAACTGCTTAGTGTTCTGTTAATTCATCTCACCGAGTTACATCTATATTTCGTGGATCTCTTTGCTAGCCTTATTTCTGTGGAATCTGACAACAGATATTTCGGATCCCTTTGAAGACTATAGGGCCAAAGGAAATATCCTCCGATAACAAAGAGAAAGAAGCTTTCTGAGAAACTTCTTTGTGTTCTCTGAAATCATCTCACAGAGTTACAGCTTTCCCCTTAAGAAGCCTTTCTCTAAGACAGTTCTTGTGGAATTGGCAAAGTGATATTTGGAAGCCCATAGAGGGCTATGGTGAAAAAGGAAATATCCTCCGATGAAATCTGGAAAGAAGCCTTCTGAGAAACTGCTTAGAGTTCTGTTAATTCATCTCTCAGAGATACATCTATATTTCGTGGATCTCTTTGCTAGCCTTATTTCTGTGGAATCTGAGAACAAATATTTCGGATCCCTTTGAAGACTATAGGGCCAAAGGAAATATCCTCCGATAAGAAAGAGAAAGAATCTTTCTGAGAAACTTCTTTGTGTTCTGTGAAATCATCTCATAGAGTTACAGCTTTCCCCTCAAGAAGCCTTTCGCTAAGAGAGTTCTTGTGGAATTGGCAAAGTGATATTTGGAAGCCCAAAGAAGTCTATGGAGAAAAAGGAAATATCCTCCGATGAAATCTGTAAAGAAGCTTTCTGAGAAACTGCTTAGTGTTCTTTTAGTTCATCTCCCAGAGTTTCATCTGTATTTCGTGGATCTCTTTGCTAGCCTTATTTCTGTGGTATCTGAGAACAGATATTTCGGATCACTTTGACGACTACAGGGTCAAAGAAATATCCTGCGATAACAAAGAGAAAGAAGCTTTCTGAGAAACTTCTTTGTGTTCTGTGAAATCATCTCACAGAGTTACAGCTTTCCCCTAAAGAAGCCTTCCGCTAAGACAGTTCTTGTGGAATTGTCAAAGTGATATTTGGAAGCCCATAGAGGGCTATGGTGAAAAAGGAAATATCCTCCGATGAAATCTGGAAAAAAGCTTTCTGGGAAACTGCTTAGTGTTCTGTTAATTCATCTCACAGAGTTACATCTGTATTTCGTGGATCTCTTTGCTAGCCTTATTTCTGTGGAATCTGAGAACAGATATTTCCTTTCCCTTTGAAGACTATAGGGCCAAAGGAAATATCCTCCGATAACAAAGAGAAAGAAGCTTTCTGAGAAACTTCTTTGTGTTCTGTGAAATTATCTCACAGAGTTAAAACTTTCCCCTCAAGAAGCCTTTCGCTAAGACAGTTCTTGTGGAATTGTCAAAGTGATATTTGGAACTCCATAGAGGGCTAGGGTGAAAAAGGAAATATCCTCCGATGAAATCTGGAAAGAAGCTTTCTGAGAAACTGCTTAGTGTTCTGTTAATTCATCTCCCAGTGTTACATCTGTATTTCGTGGATCTCTTTGCTAGCCTTATTTGTGTGGAATCTGACAACAGATATTTCGGATCCCTTTGTAGACTATAAGGCCAAAGGAAATATCCTCCGATAACAAAGAGAAAGAAGCTTTCTGAGAAACTTCTTTGTGTTCTGTGAAATCACTTCAGAGAGTTACAGCTTTCCCCTCAAGAACCCTTTCGCTAAGACAGTTCTTGTGGAATTGGCAAAGTGATATTTGGAAGCCCATAGAGGGCTATGGTGAAAAAGGAAATATCCTCTGATGAAATCTGGAAAGAAGCTTTCTGAGAAACTGCTTAGTGTTCTGATAATTCATCTCACAGAGTTACATCTGTATTTCGTGGATTTCTTTGCTAGCCTTATTTCTGTTGAATCTGAGAACAGATATTTCGGATCCCTTTGAAGTCTATAGGGCCAAAGGAAATATCCTCCGATAACAAAGAGAAAGAAGCTTTCTGAGAAACTTCTTTGTGTTCTGTGAAATCATCTCAAAGAGTTACACCTTTCCCCTCAAGAAGCCTTTCGCTAAGACAGTTCTTGTGGAATTGGCAAAGTGATATTTGGAAGCCCATAGAGGGCTATGGTGAAAAAGGAAATATCCTCCGATGAAATCCGGAAATAAGCTTTCTGAGAAATTGCCTAGTGTTCCATTAATTCACCTCACAGAGTTACATCAGTATTTCGTGGATCTCTTTGCTAGCCTTATTTCTGTGGAATCTGAGAACAGATATTCAGGATCCCTTTGAAGACTATAGGGCCAAAGAAAATATCCTCTGATAACAAAGAGAAAGAAGCTTTCTGAGAAGCTTCTTTGTGTTCTGTGAAATCATCTCATAGAGTTACAGCTTTCCAATCACCTACCCTTGCGCTAAGACAGATGTTGTGGAATTGGCAAAGTGATATTTGGAAGCCCATAGAGGGCTATGGTGAAAAAGGAAATATCCTCCGATGAAATCTGGAAAGAAGCTTTCTGAGAAACTGCTTAGTGTTCTTTTAATTCATCTCACAGAGTTTCATCTGTATTTCGTGGATCACTTTGCTAGCCTTATTTCTGTGGAATCTGAGAACAGATATTTCGGATCCCTTTGAAGACTATAGGGCCAAAGGAAATATTGTCCGATAACAAAGAGAAAGAAGCTTTCTGAGAAACTTCTTTGTGTTCTGTGAAATCATCTCACAGAGTTACAGCTTTCCCCTCAAGAACCCTGTCACTTAGACAGTTCTTGTGGAATTGGAAAAGTGATATTTGGAAACACATAGAGGGCTATGGAGAAAAAGGAAATATCCTCCGATGAAATCTGGAAAAAGCTTTCTGAGAAACTGCTTAGTGTTCTGTTAATTCATCTCACGGAGTTACATCTGTATTTCGTGGATCTCTTTGCTAGCCTTATTTCTGTGGAATCTGAGAACAGATATTTCCTTTCCCTTTGAAGACTATAGGGCGAAAGGAAATATCCTCCGATAACAAAGAGAAAGAAGCTTTCTGAGAAACTTCTTTGTGTTCTGTGAAATCATCTCACAGAGTTACAGCTTTCCCCTCAAGAAGCCTTTCGCTAAGAGAGTTCTTGTGGAATTGGCAAAGTGATATTTGGAGGCTCATAGAAGGCTATGGAGAAAAAGCAAATATCCTCCGATGAAATCTGGAAAGAAGCTTTCTGAGAAACTGGTTAGTGTTCTGTAAATTCATCTCACAGATTTACATCTGTATTTCGTGGATCTCTTTACTAGCCTTATTTCTGTGGAATCTGAGAACAGATATTTCGGATCACTTTGACGACTACAGGGCCAAAGGAAATATCCTCCAATAACAAAGAGAAAGAAGCTTTCTAAGAAACTTCTTTGTGTTCTATGAAATCATCTCACAGAGTTACAGCTTTCCCTTCAAGAAGCCTTTCGCTAAGACAGTCCGTGTGGAATTGGCAAAGTGATATTTGGAAGCCCATAGAGGGCAATGGTGAAAAAGGAAATATCCTCCGATGAAATCCGTAAAGAAGCTTTCTGAGAAACTGCCTAGTTTTCTGTTAATTCACCTCACAAAGTTACATCTGTATTTCGTGGATCTCTTTGCTAGCCTTATTTCTGTGGAATCTGAGAACCGATATTCAGGATCCCATTGAAGACTATAGGGCCAAAGGAAATATCCTCTGATAACAAAGATAAAGAAGCTTTCTGAGAAACTTCTTTGTGTTCTGTGAAATCATCTCATAGAGTTACAGCTTTCCAATCAGGTACCCTTTCGCTACGACAGTTCTTGTGGAATTTGCAAAGTGATATTTGGAAGCCCATAGAGGGCTATGGTGAAAAAGGAAATATCCTCCGATGAAATCTGGAAAGAAGCTTTCTGAGAAACTGCTTAGTGTTCTGTTAATTCATCTCACAGAGTTACATCTGTACTTCGTGGATCTCTTTGCTAGCCTTATTTCTGCGGAATCTGAGAACAGATATTTCGGATCCCTTTGAAGACTATAGGGCCAAAGGAAATATCCTGCCATAACAAGGAGAAAGAAGCTTTCTGAGAAACTTCTTTGTGTTCTGTGAAATCATCTCACAGAGTTACAGCTTTCCCTTCAAGAAGCCTTTCGCTAAGACAGTTCTTGTGGAATTGACAAGTGATATTTTGAAGCCCGTAGAGGGCTATGGTGAAAAAGGAAATATCCTCCGATGAAATCCGGAAAGAAGCTTTCTGAGAACCTGCCTAGTGTTCTGTTAATTCACCTCACAGAGTTACATCTGTATTTCGTGGATCTCTTTGCTAGCCTTATTTCTGTGGAATCTGAGAACAGATATTCAGGATCCCTTTGAAGTGTATAGGGCAAAACGAAATATCCTCTGATAAAAAAGAGAAAGAATCTTTCTGAGAAACTTCTTTGTGTTCTGTGAAATCATCTCATAGAGTAACAGCTTTCCAATCAAGTACCCTTCCGCTAAGACAGTTCTTGTGGAATTGGCAAAGTGATATTTGGAAGCCCATAGAGGGCTATAGTGAAAAAGGAAATATCCTCCGATGTAATCTGGAAAGAAGCTTTCTGAGAAACTGCTTAGTGTTCTGCTAATTCATCTCACAGGGTTTCATCTGTATTTCGTGGATCTCTTTGCTAGCCTTATTTCTGTGGAATCTGAGAACAGATATTTCGGATCCCTTTGAAGACTATAGGGCCAAAGGAAATATCCTCCGATAACAAAGAGAAAGAAGCTTTCTGAGAAACTTCTTTGTGTTCTGTGAAATCATCTCACAGAGTAAAAGCTTTCCCCTCAAGAAGCCTTTCGCTAAGACAGTTCTTGTGGAATTGGCAAAGTGATATTTGGAAGCCCATGGAGGGCTATGGTGAAAAAGGAAATATCCTCCGATGAAATCTGGAAAGAAGCTTTCTGAGAAACTGCTTAGTGTTCTGTTAATTCATCTCACAGAGTTACATCTGTATTTCGTGGATCTGTTTGCTAGACTTATTTCTGTGGAATCTGAGAACAGATATTTCGGATCCCTTTGAAGACTCTAGGGCCAAAGGAAATATCCTCCGATAACAAAGAGAAAGAATCTTTCTGAGAAACTTCTTTGTGTTCTGTGAAATCATCTCACAGAGTTACAGCTTTCCCCTCAAGAAGCCTTTCGCTAAGACAGTTCTTGTGGAATTGGAAAAGTGATATTTGGAAGCCCTTAGAGGGCTATGGTGAAAAAGGAAATATCCTCCGATGAAATCTGGAAAGAAGCTTTCTGAGAAACTGCTTAGTGTTTGTTAATTCATGTCACAGAGTTACATCTGTATTTCGTGGATCTCTTTGCTAGCCTTATTTCTGTGTAATCTGACAACAGATATTTCGGATCCCTTTGAAGACTATAGGGCCAAAGGAAATATCCTCCGATAACAAAGAGAAAGAAGCTTTCTGAGAAACTTCTTTGTGTTCTATGAAATCATCTCACAGAGTTACCGCTTTCCCCTCAAGAAGCCTTTCGCTAAGACAGTTGTTGTGGAATTGGCAAAGTGATATTTGGAAGCCCTTAGAAGGCTATGGAGAAAAAGCAAATATCCTCTGATGAAATCTGGAAAAAAGCTTTCTGAGAAACTGCATAGTGTTCTGTTAATTCATCTCCCAGAGTTACATCTGTATTTCGTGGATCTCTTTGCTAGCCTTATTTCTGTGGAATCTGAGAACAGATATTTCGGATTCCTTTGAAGACTATAGTGCCAAAGGAAATATCCTCCAATAACAAAGAGAAAGAAGCTTTCTGAGAAACTTCTTTGTGTTCTGTGAAATTATCTCACAGAGTTACAGCTTTCCAATCAAGTTCCCTTTCGCTAAGACAGTTCTTGTGGAATTTTCAAAGTGATATTTGGAAGCCCATAGAGGGCTATGGTAAAAAAGGAAATATCCTCCGATGAAATCTGAAAAGAAGCTTTCTGAGAAACTGCTTAGTGTTCTGTTAATTCATCTCAAAGAATTACATCTGTATTTCGTGGATCTCTTTGCTAGCCTTATTTCTGTGGAATCTGAGAACAGATATTTCGGATCCATTTGAAGACGATAGGGCCAAAGGAAATATCCTCCGATAACAAAGAGAAACAAGCTTTCTGAGAAACTTCTTTGTGTTCTGTGAAATCATCTCACAGAGTTACCGCTTTCCCCTCAAGAAGCCTTTCGCTAAGACAGTTCTTGTGGAATCGGCAAAGTGATATTTGGAAGACCTTAGAGAGATATGGAGAAAATGGAAATATCCTCCGATGAAATCTGGAAAGAAGCTTTCTGAGAAACTGCTTAGTGTTCTTTTAGTTCATCTTCCAGAGTTACATCTGTATTTCGTGGATCTCTTTGCTAGCCTCATTTCTGTGGAATCTGAGAACAGATATTTCGGATTCCTTTGAAGACTATAGGGCCAAAGGAAATATCCTCCGATAACAAAGAGAAAGAAGCTTTCTGAGAAACTTCTTTGTGTTCTGTGAAATCATCTCACAGAGTTACAGCTTTCCAATCAAGTACCCTTTCGCTAAGACAGTTCTTGTGGAATTTTCAAAGTGGTATTTGGAAGCCCATAGAGGGCTATGGTGAAAAAGGAAATATCCTCCGATGAAATCTGGAAAGAAGCTTTCTGAGAAACTGCTTAGTGTTCTGTTAATTCATCTCACAGAGTTACATCTGTATTTCGTGGATCTCTTTGCTAGCCTTATTTCTGTGGAAACTGAGAACAGATATTTCAGATCCCTTTGAAGAATATAGGGCCAAAGGAAATATCCTCCGATAACAAAGAGAAAGAAGCTTTCTGAGAAACTTCCTTGTGTTCTGTGAAATCATCTCACAGAGTTACAGCTTTCCCCTCAAGAAGCCTTTCGCTAAGATAGTTCTTGTGGAATTGGCAAAGTGATATTTGGAAGCCCAAAGAGGGCTACGGTGAAAAAGGAAATATCCTCCGGTGAAATCTGGAAAGAAGCTTTCTGAGAAACTGCTTAGTGTTCTGTTAATTCATCTCACAGAGTTTCATCTGTATTTCGTGGATCTCTTTGCTAGCCTTATTTCTCTGGAATCTGAGAACAGATATTTCGGATCCCTTTGAAGACTCTAGGGCCAAAGGAAATATCCTTCGATAACAAAGAGAAAGAATCTTTCTGAGAAACTTCTTTGTGTTCTGTGAAATCATCTCACAGAGTTACAGCTTTCCCCTCAAGAAGCCTTTCGCTAAGACAGTTCTTGTGGAAATGGCAAAGTGATATTTGGAAGCCCATAGAGGGCTACGGTGAAAAAGGAAATATCCTCCGATGAAATCTGGAAAGAAGCTTTCTGAGAAACTGCTTAGTGTTCTGTTAATTCACCTCACAGAGTTACATCTGTATTTCGTGGATCTCTTTACTAGCTTTATTTCTGTGGAATCTGAGAACCGATATTCAGGATCCCATTGAAGACTATAGGGCCAAAGGAAATATCCTCTGATAACAAAGATAAAGAAGCTTTCTGAGAAACTTCTTTGTGTTCTGTGAAATCATCTCATAGAGTTACAGCTTTCCAATCAGGTACCCTTCCGCTAAGACAGTTCTTGTCGAATTGGCAAAGTGATATTTGGAAGCCCATAGAGGGCTATGGTGAAAAAGGAAATATCCTCCGATGTAATCTGGAAAGAAGCTTTCTGAGAAACTGCTTAGTGTTCTGTTAATTCATCTCACAGAGTTTCATCCGTATTTCGTGGATCTCTTTGCTAGCCTTATTTCTGTGGAATCTGAGAAAACATATTATGGATCCCTTTGAAGATTATAGGGCCAAAGGAAATATCCTCCGATAACAAAGAGAAAGAAGCTTACTGAGAAACTTCTTTGTGTTCTGTGAAATCATCTCACAGAGTTACAGCTTTCCCCACAAGAAGCCTTTCACTAAGAGTGTTCTTGTGGAATTGGCAAAGTGATATTTGGAGGCCCATAGAAGGCTAAGGAGAAAAAGGAAATATCCTCCGATGAAATCTGGAAAGAAGCTTTCTGAGAAACTGCTTAGGGTTCTGTAAATTTATCTCACAGATTTACATCTGTATTTCGTGGATCTCTTTGCTAGCCTTATTTCTGTGGAATCTGACAACAGATATTTCGGATCACTTTGACGACTACAGGGCCAAAGGAAATATCCTCCGATAACAAAGAGAAAGAAGCTTTCTGAGAAACTTCTTTGTGTTCTTTGAAATCATCTCACAGAGTTACAGCTTTCCCCTCAAGAAGCCTTTCGCTAAGACAGTTCTTGTGGAATTGGGAAAGTGATATTTGGAAGCCCATAGAGGGCTATGGTGAAAAAGGAAATATCCTCCGATGAAATCTGGAAAGAAGCTTTCTGAGAAACTGCTTAGTGTTCTGTTAATTCATCTCACAGAGTTACATCTGTACTTCGTGGTTCTCTTTGCTAGCCTTATTTCTGCGGTATCTGAGAACAGATATTTCGGATCCCTTTGAAGACTATAGGGCCAAAGGAAATATCCTGCCATAACAAAGAGAAAGAAGCTTTCTGAGAAACTTCTTTGTGTTCTGTGAAATCATCTCACAGAGTTAAAGCTTCCCCTTCAAGAAGCCTTTCGCTAAGACAGTTCTTGTGGAATTGGCAAGTGATATTTGGAAGCCCGTAAAGGGCTATGGTGAAAAAGGAAATATCCTCCGATGAAATCCGGAAAGAAGCTTTCTGAGAAACTGCCTAGTGTTCTGTTAATTCATCTCACAGAGTTGCATCTGTATTTCGTGGATCTCTTTGCTAGCCTTATTTCTGTTGAATCTGAGAACAGATATTCAGGATCCCTTTGAAGAGTATAGGGCCAAACGAAATATCCTCTGATAACAAAGAGAAAGAAGCTTTCTGAGAAACTTCTTTGTGTTCTGTGAAATCATCTCACAGAGTTACAACTTTCCCGTCAAGAAGCCTTTCGCTAAGACAGTTCTTGTGGAATTGTCAAAGTGATATTTGGAACTCCATAGAGGGCTAGGGTGAAAAAGTAAATATCCTCCGATGAAATCTGGAAAGAAGCTTTCTGAGAAACTGCTTAGTGTTCTGTTCATTCATCTCCCAGAGTTACATCTGTATTTCGTGATCTGTTTGCTAGACTTATTTGTGTCGAATCTGACAACAGATATTTCGGATCCCTTAGTAGACTATAAGGCCAAAGGAAATATCCTCCGATAACAAAGAGAAAGAAGCTTTCTGAGAAACTTCTTTGTGTTCTGTGAAATCATTTCAGAGAGTTACAGCTTTCCCCTCAAGAACCCTTTCGCTAAGACAGTTCTTGTGGAATTGGCAAAGTGATATTTGGAAGCCCATAGAGGGCTATGGTGAAAAAGGAAATATCCTCTGATGAAATCTGGAAAGAAGCTTTCTGAGAAACTGCTTAGTGTTCTGATAATTCATCTCACAGAGTTACATCTGTATTTCGTGGATTTCTTTGCTAGCCTTATTTCTGTGGAATATGAGAACAGATATTTCGGATCGCTTTGAAGTCTATAGGGCCAAAGGAAATATCCTCCGATAACAAAGAGAAAGAAGCTTTCTGAGAAACTTCTTTGTGTTCTGTGAAATCATCTCACAGAGTTACAGCTTTCCCCGCAAGAAGCCTTTCGCTAAGACAGTTCTTGTGGAATTGGCAAAGTGATATTTGGAAGCCCATAGAGGGCTATGGTGAAAAAGGAAATATCCTCCGATGAAATCCGGAAATAAGCTTTCTGAGAAATTGCCTAGTGTTCTGTTAATTCACCTCACAGAGTTACATCTGTATTTCGTGGATCTCTTTGCTAGCCTTATTTCTGTGGAATCTGAGAACAGATATTCAGGATCCCTTTGAAGACTATAGGGCCAAAGGAAATATCCTCTGATAAAAAAGAGAAAGAACCTTTCTGAGAAGCTTCTTTGTGTTCTGTGAAATCATCTCATAGAGTTACAGCTTTCCAATCAACTACCCTTTCGCTAAGACATTTCTTATGGAATTGGCAAAGTGATATTTGGAAGCCCATAGAGGGCTATGGTGAAAAAGGAAATATCCTCCGATGAAATCTGGAAAGAAGCTTTCTGAGAAACTGCTTAGTGTTCTGTTAATTCATCTCACAGAGTTTCATCTGTATTTCGTGGATCTCTTTGCTAGCCTTATTTCTCTGGAATCTGAGAACAGATATTTCGGATCCCTTTGAAGAATATAGGGCCAAAGGAAATATCCTCCGATAAGAGAGAAAAAGAAGGTTTCTGAGAAACTTCTTTGTGTTCTGTGAAATCACCTCACAGAGTTACAGCTTTCCCCTCAAGAAGCCTTTCGCTAAGACAGTTCTTGTGGAATTGGAAAAGTGATATTTGGAAACACATAGAGGGCTATTGTGAAAAAGGAAATATCCTCCGATGAAATCTGGAAAAAGCTTTCTGTGAAACTGCTTAGTGTTCTGTAAATTCATCTCACTGAGTTACATCTGTATTTCGTGGATCTCTTTGCTAGCCTTATTTCTGTGGAATCTGAGAACAGATATTTCCTTTCCCTTTGAAGACTATAGGGCGAAAGGAAATATGCTCCGATAACAAAGAGAAAGAAGCTTTCTGAGAAACTTCTTTGGGTTCTGTGAAATCATCTCACAGAGTTACAGCTTTCCCCTCAAGAAGCCTTTCGCTAAGACAGTCCGTGTGGAATTGGCAAAGTGATATTTGGAAGCCCATAGAGGGCAATGGTGAAAAAGGAAATATCCTCCGATGAAATCCGTAAAGAAGCTTTCTGAGAAACTGCCTAGTTTTCTGTTAATTCACCTCACAGAGTTACATCTGTATTTCGTGGATCTCTTTGCTAGCCTTATTTCTGTGGAATCTGAGAACCGATATTCAGGATCCCTTTGAAGACTATAGGGCGAAAGGAAATATCCTCCGATAACAAAGAGAAAGAAGCATTCTGAGAAACTTCTTTGTGTTCTGTGAAATCATGTCACAGAGTTACAGCTTTCCCCGCAAGAAGCCTTTCGCTAAGAGAGTTCTTGTGTAATTGGCAAAGTGATATTTGGAAGCCCATAGAGGGGTATGGAGAAAATGGAAATATCCTCCGTTGAAATCTGGAAAGAAGCTTTCTGAGAAACTGCTTAGTGTTCTTTTAGTTCATCTCCCAGAGTTACGTCTGTATTTCGTGGATCTCTTTGCTAGCCTTATTTCTGTGGAATCTGAGAACAGATATTTCGGATCCCTTTGAAGACTATAGGACCAAAGGTAATATCCTCCGATAACAAAGAGAAAGAAGCTTTCTGAGAAACTTCTTTGTGTTCTTTGAAATCATCTCACAGAGTTACCGCTTTCCCCTCAAGAAGCCTTTCGCTAAGACAGTTTTTGTGGAATCGGCAAAGTGATATTTGCAAGCCCATAGAGGGCTATGGAGAAAATGGAAATATCCTCCGATAAAATCTGGAAAGAAGCTTTCTGAGAAACTGCTTAGTGTTCTTTTAGTTCATCTCCCAGAGTTACATCTGTATTTCGTGGATCTCTTTCCTACCCTTATTTCTGTGGAATCTGAGAACAGATATTTCGGATTCCTTTGAAGACTATAGGGCCAAAGGAAATATCCTCCGATAACAAAGAGAAAGAAGCTTTCTGAGTAACTTCTTTGTGTTCTGTGAAATTATCTCACAGAGTTACAACTTTCCAATCAAGTTCCCTTTCGCTAAGACAGTTCTTGTGGAATTTTCAAAGTGATATTTGGAAGCCCATAGAGGGCTATGGTGAAAAAGGAAATATCCTCCGATGAAATCTGGAAAGAAGCTTTCTGAGAAACTGCTAAGTGTTCTGTTAATTCATCTCGCAGAGTTACATCTGTACTTCGTGGATCTCCTTGATAGCCTTATTTCTCTAGAATCTGAGAACAGATATTTCAGATCCCTTTGAAGACTATAGGGCCAAAGGAAATATCCACTGATAACAAAGAGAAAGAAGCTTTCTGAGAAACTTCTTTGTGTTCTGTGAAATCATCTCATAGAGTTACAGCTTTCCAATATAGGACCCTTACCGCTAAGACAGTTCTTGTGGAATTGGCAAAGTGATATTTGGAAGCCCATAGAGGGCTATGGTGAAAAAGGAAATATCCTCCGATGAAATCTGGAAAGAAGCTTTCTGAGAAACTGCTTAGTGTTCTGTTAATTCATCTCACAGAGTTACATCTGTATATCGTGGATCTCTTTGCTAGCCTTATTTCTGTGGAATCTGAGAACAGATATTTGGGATCCCTTTGAAGACTATAGGGCCAAGGGAAATATTCTCCGATAACAAAGAGAAAGCAGCTTTCTGAGAAACTTCTTTGTGTTCTATGAAATCATCTCACAGAGTTACAGCTTTCCCCAGAAGAAGACTTTCGCTAAGAGAGTTCTTGTGAAATAGGCAAAGTGATATTTGGAAGCCCTTAGAAGGCTATGGAGAAAAAGCAAATATCCTAAAATGAAATCTGGAAAGAAGCTTTCTGAGAAACTGCTTAGTGTTCTGTTAATTCATCTCACAGAGTTACATCTGTATTTCGTGGATCTCTTTGCTAGCCTTATTTCTGTGGAATCTGAGAACAGATATTTCCTTTCCCTTTGAAGACTATAGGGTGAAAGGAAATATCCTCCGATAACAAAGAGAAAGAAGCTTTCTGAGAAACTTCTTTGTGTTCTGTGAAATCATCTCACAGAGTTACAGCTTTCCCCGCAAGAAGCCTTTCGCTAAGAGAGTTCTTGTGGAATTGGCAAAGTGATATTTGGAGGCCCATAGAGGGCTATGGTGAAAAAGGAAATATCCTCCGATGAAATCTGGAAAGAAGCTTTCTGAGAAACTGCTTAGTGTTCTGTTAATTCATCTCACAGAGTTACATCTGTACTTCGTGGATCTCTTTGCTAGCCTTATTTCTGCGGAATCTGAGAAAAGATATTTCGGATCCCTTTGAAGACTATAGGGCCAAAGGAAATATCCTGCCATAACAAGGAGAAAGAAGCTTTCTGAGAAACTTCTTTGTGTTCTGTGAAATCATCTCACAGAGTTACAGCTTTCCCTTCAAGAAGCCTTTCGCTAAGACAGTTCTTGTGGAACTGACAAGTGATATTTGGAAGCCCGTAGAGGGCTATGGTGAAAAAGGAAATATCCTCCGATGAAATCCGGAAAGAAGCTTTCTGAGAACCTGCATAGTGTTCTGTTAATTCACCTCACAGAGTTACATCTGTATTTCGTGGATCTCTTTGCTAGCCTTATTTCTGTTGAATCTGAGAACAGATATTCAGGATCCCTTTGAAGAGTATAGGGCAAAACGAAATATCCTCTGATAACAAAGAGAAAGAAGCTTTCTGAGAATCTTCTTTGTGTTCTGTGAAATCATCTCATAGAGTTACAGCTTTCCAATCAAGTACCCTTCCGCTAAGACAGTTCTTGTGGAATTGGCAAAGTGATATTTGGAAGCCCATAGAGGGCTATAGTGAAAAAGGAAATATCCTCCGATGTAATCTGGAAAGAAGGTTTCTGAGAAACTGCTTAGTGTTCTGCTAATTCATCTCACAGGGTTTCATCTGTATTTCGTGGATCTCTTTGCTAGCCTTATTTCTGTGGAATCTGAGAACAGATATTTCGGATCCCTTTGAAGACTATAGGGCCAAAGGAAATATCCTCCGATAACAAAGAGAAAGAAGCTTTCTGAGAAACTTCTTTGTGTTCTGTGAAATCATCTCACAGAGTAAAAGCTTTCCCCTCAAGAAGCCTTTCGCTAAGACAGTTCTTGTGGAATTTTCAAAGTGATATTTGGAAGCCCATGGAGGGCTATGGTGAAAAAGGAAATATCCTCCGATGAAATCTGGAAAGAAGCTTTCTAAGAAACTGCTTAGTGTTCTATTAATTCATCTCACAGAGTTACATCTGTATTTCGTGGATCTCTTTACTAGCCTTATTTCTGTGGAATCTGAGAACAGATATTTCGGATCCCTCTGAAGACTGTAGGGCCAAAGGAAATATCCTCCGATAACAAAGAGAAAGAAGCTTTCTGAGAAACTTCCTTGTGTTCTGTGAAATCATCTCACAGAGTTACAGCTTTCCCCTCAAGAAGCCTTTCGCTAAGATAGTTCTTGTGGAATTCGCAAAGTGATATTTGGAAGCCCATACAGGGCTACGGTGAAAAAGGAAATATTTTCCGATGAAATCTGGAAAGAAGCTTTCTGAGAAACTGCTTAGTGTTCTGTTAATTCATCTCACAGAGTTACATCTGTATTTCGTGGATCTGTTTGCTAGCCTTATTTCTGTGGAATCTGAGAACAGATATTTCGGATCCCTTTGAAGACTCTAGGGCCAAAGGAAATATCCTCCGATAACAAAGAGAAAGAATCTTTCTGAGAAACTTCTTTGTGTTCTGTGAAATCATCTCACAGAGTTACAGCTTTCCCCTCAAGAAGCCTTTCGCTAAGTGAGTTCTTGTGGAATTGGCAAAGTGATGTTTGGAAGCCACTAGAAGTCTGTGGAGAAAAAGGAAATACCCTCAGATGAAATCTGGAAAGAAACTTTCTGAGAAACTGCTTAGTGTTCTGTTAATTCATCTCACAGAGTTACATCTGTATTTCGTGGATCTCTTTGCTAGCTTTATTTCTGTGGAATCTGAGAACAGATATTTCAGATCCCTTTGTAGACAATAGGGCCAAAGGAAATATCCTCCGATAACAAATAGAAAGAAGCTTTCTGAGAAACTTATTTGTGTTCTGTGAAATCATCTCACAGAGTTACAGCTTTCCAATCAAGTACGCTTTCGCTAAGACAGTTCTTGTGGAATTTTCAAAGTAATATTTGGAAGCCCATAGAGGGCTATGGTGAAAAAGGAAATATCCTCCGATGAAGTCTGGAAATAAGTTTTCTGAGAAACTGCTTAGTGTTCAGTTAGTTCATCTCACAGAGTTACATCTGTATTTCATGGATCTCCTTGATAGCCTTATTTCTCTGGAATCTGAGAACAGATATTTCGGATCCCTTTGAAGACTATAGGGCCAAAGGAATTATCCTCCGATAACAAAGAGAAAGAAGCTTTCTGAGAAACTTATTTGTGTTCTGAGAAATCATCTCACAGAGTTACAGCTTTCCCCTCAAGATGCCGTTCGCTAAGACAGTTCTTGTGGAATTGGCAAAGTGATATTTGGAAGCCCATAGAGGGCTATGGTGAAAAAGGAAATATCCTCCGATGAAATCTGGAAAGAAGCTTTCTGAGAAACTGCTTAGTGTTCTGTTAATTCATCTGACAGAGTTACATCTGTATATCGTGGATCTCTTTGCTACCCTTATTTCTGTGGAATCTGAGAACAGATATTTCGGATCCCTTTGAAGACTATAGGGCCAAAGGAAATATCCTCCGATAACAAAGAGAAAGAAGCTTTCAGAGAAACTTCTTTGTGTTCTGTGAAATCATCTCACAGAATTAAAGCTTTCCCCTCAAGAAGCCTTTCGCTAAGTCAGTTCTTGTGGAATTGGCAAAGTGATATTTGGAAGCCCATAGAGGGCTATGGTGAAAAAGGAAATATCCTCCGATGAAATCTGGAAACAAGCTCTCTGAGAAACTGCTTAGTGTTCTGTTAATTCATCTCACAGAGTTACATCTGTATTTCGTGGATCTCTTTGCTAGCCTTATTTCTGTGGAATCTGACAACAGATATTTCGGATCCCTTTGAAGACTATTGGGCCAAAGGAAATATCCTCCGATAACAAAGAGAAAGAATCTTTCTGAGAAACTTCTTTGTGTTCTGTGAAATCATCTCACAGAGTTACAGCTTTCCCCTCAAGAAGCCTTTCGCTAGGAGAGTTCTTATGGAATGGGCAAAGTGATATTTGGAAGCCCATTGGGGGCTATGGAGAAAAAGCAAATATCCTCCGATGAAATCTGGAAAGAAGCTTTCTGAGAAACTGCTTAGTGTTCTGTTAATTCATCTCCCAGAGTTACATCTGTATTTCGTGGATCTCTTTGCTATCCTTATTTCTGTGGAATCTGAGAGCAGATATTTCGGATCCCTCTGAACTGTAGGGCCAAAGGAGATATCCTCCGATAACAAAGAGAAAGAAGCTTTCTGAGAAACTTCTTTGTGTTCTGTGAAATCATCTCACAGAGTTACAACTTTCCCCTCAAGAAGCCTTTCGCTAAGACAGTTCTTATGGAATTGGCAAAGTCATATTTGGAAGCCCATAGAGGGCTACGGTGAAAAAGGAAATATCCTCCGATGAAATCTGGAAAGAAGCTCTCTGAGAAACTGCTTAGTGTTCTGTTAATTCACCTCACAGAGTTACATCTGTATTTCGTGGATCTCTTTGCTAGCCTTATTTCTGTGGGATCTGACAACAGATATTTCGGATCCCTTTGAAGACTATTGGGCCAAAGGAAATATCCTCCGATAACAAAGAGAAAGAATCTTTCTGAGAAACTTCTTTGTGTTCTGTGAAATCATCTCACAGAGTTACAGCTTTCCCCTCAAGAAGCCTTTCGCTAAGAGAGTTCTTGTGGAATTGGCAAAGTGATATTTGGAAACCCATAGAAGGCTATGGAGAAAAAGCAAATATCCTCCGATGAAATCTGGAAAGAAGCTTTCTGAGAAACTGCTTAGTGTTCTGTTAATTCATCTCACAGATTTACATCTGTATTTCGTGGATCTCCTTGATAGCCTTATTTCTCTAGAATCTGAGAACAGATATTTCGGATCCCTTTGACGACTACAGGGCAAAAGGAAATATCCTCCGATAACAAAGAGAAAGAAGCTTTCTGAGAAACTTCTTTGTGTTCTGTGAAATCATCTCACAGAGTTACAGCTTTCCCCTCAAGAAGCCTTTCGCTAAGACAGTTCTTGTGGAATTGGCAAAGTGATATTTGGAAGCCCTTAGAGGGCTAAGGTGAAAAATGAAATATCCTCCGATGAAATATGGAGAGAAGCTTTCTGAGAAACTGCTTAGTGTTCTGTAAGTAGATCTCACAGAGTGACATCTGTATTTCCTGGATCTCTTTGCTAGCCTTACTTCTGTGGAATCTGAGAACAGATATTTCGGATCCCTCTGAAGACTATAGGGCCAAAGGAAATATCCTCCGATAACAAAGAGAAAGAAGCTTTCTGAGAAACTTCTTTGTGTTGTGTGAAATCATCTCACAGAGTTACAGCTTTCCCCTCAAGAAGCCTTTCGCTAAGACAGTTCTTGTGGAATTGGCAAAGTGATATTTGGAAGCCCATACAGGGCTATGGTGAAAAAGAAAATATCCTCCGATGAAATCTGGAAAGAAGCTTTCTGAGAAACTGCTTAGTGTTCGGTTAATTCATCTCACAGAGTTACATCTGTATTTCGTGGATCTCTTTGCTAGCCTTATTTCTGTGGAATCTGAGAACAGATATTTCGGATCCCTTTGAAGACTGTAGGGCCAAAGGAAATATCCTCCGATAACAAAGAGAAAGAAGCTTTCTGAGAAACTTCTTTGTGTTCTGTGAAATCATCTCACAGAATTACAGCTTACCCCTCAAGAAGACTTTCGCCAAGAGAGATCTTGTGGAATTGGCAAAGTGATATTTGGAAGCCCTTAGAGGGCTATGGGGAAAAAGCAAATATCCTCCGATGAAATCTGGAAAGAAGCTTTCTGAGAAACTGCTTAGTGTTCTGTTAATTCATCTCCAAGAGTTAAATCTCTATTTCGTGGATCTCTTTGCTAGCCTTATTTCTGTGGAATCTGAGATCAGATATTTCGGATCCCTTTGAAGAGTATAGGGCCAAAGGAAATATCCTCCGATAACAAAGAGAAAGAATCTTTCTGAGAAACTTCTTTGTGTTCTGTGAAATCATCTCACAGAATTACAGCTTTCCCCTCAAGAAGCCTTTCGCTAAGACAGTTCTTGTGGAATTGGCAAACTGATATTTGGAAGCCCATAGACGGCTATGGTGAAAAAGGAAATATCCTCCGTTGAAATCTGGAAAGAAGCTCTCTGAGAATCTGCTTAGTGTTCTGTTAATTCATCTCACAGAGTTACATCTGTATTTCGTGGATCTCTTTGCTAGCCTTATTTCTGTGGAATCTGACAACAGATATTTCGGATCCCTTTGAAGACTATTGGGCCAAAGGAAATATCCTCCGATAACAAAGAGAAAGAATCTTTCTGAGAAACTTCTTTGTGTTCTGTGAAATCATCTCACAGAATTACAGCTTTCCCCTCAAGAAGCCTTTCGCAAAGACAGTTCTTGTGGAATTGGCCAAGTGATATTTGGAAGCCCATAGAGGGCTATGGTGAAAAAGGAAATATCCTCCGATGAAATCTGGAAAGAAGCTTTCTGAGAAACTGCTTACTGTTCTGTTAATTGATCTCACAGAGTTACATCTGTATTTCGTGGATCACTTTTCTAGCCTTACTTCTGTGGAATCTGAGAACAGATAATTCGGATCGCTTTGAAGACTATAGGGCCAAAGGAAATATCCTCGGATAACAAAGAGAAAGAAGCTTTCTGAGAAACTTCTTTGTTTTCTGTGAAATCATCCCACAGAGTTACAGCTTTCCCCTCAAGAAGCCTTTCGCTAAGACATTTTTTGTGGAATTGGCAAAGTGATATTTGTAAGCCCTTAGAGGGCTATGGAGAAAAAGGAAATATCCTCCGATGAAATATGGAAAGAAGCTTTCTGAGAAACTGCTTAGTGTTCTTTTAGTTCATCTCCCAGACTTACATCTGTATTTCGTGGATCTCTTTGCTAGCCTTATTTCTGTGGAATCTGAGAACAGATATTTCGAATCCCTTTGAAGACGATAGGGCCAAAGGAAATATCCTCCGATAGCAACGAGAAAGAAGCTTTCAGAGAAAGTTCTTTGTGTTCTGTGAAATCATCTCACAGAGTTACAGCTTTCCCCTCAAGAAGCCTTTCGCTAAGACAGTTCTTGTGGAATTGGCAAAGTGATATTTGGAAGCCCATAGAGGGCTACGGTGAAAAAGGAAATATCCTCCGATGAAATCTGGAAAGAAGCTTTCTGATAAACCGCTTAGTGTTCTGTTAATTCATCTCACAGTTACATCTGTATTTCGTGGATCTCTTTGATAGCCTTATTTCTGTGGAATCTGAGAACAGATATTTCGGATCCCTTTGAAGACTATAGGGCCAAAGGAAATATCCTCCGATAACAAAGAGAAAGAAGCTTTCTGAGAAACTTCTTTGTGTTCTGTGAAACCATCTCACAGAGTTACAGCTTACCCCTCAAGAGGCCTTTCGCTAAGAGAGATCTTGTGGAATTGGCAAAGTGATATCTGGAAGCCCTTAGAAGGCTATGGAGAAAAAGCAAATATCCTCCGATGAAATCTGGAAAGAAGCTTTCTGAGAAACTGCTTAGTGTTCTATTAATTCATCTCACAGAGTTACATCTGTATTTCGTGGATCTCTTTGCTAGCCTTATTTCTGTGGAATCTGATATCAGATATTTCAGATCCCTTTGAAGAGTATAGGGCCAAAGGAAATATCCTCCGATAACAAAGAGAAAGAATCTTTCTGAGAAACTTCTTTGTGTTCTGTGAAATCATCTCACAGAGTTACAGCTTTATCATCAAGAAGCCTTTCGCTAAGACAGTTCTTGTGGAATTGGCAAAGTGATATTTGGAAGCCCATAGAGGACTATGGAGAAAAAGGAAATATCCTCCGATGAAATCTGGAAAGAAGCTTTCTGAGAAACTGCTTAGTGTTCTTTTAGTTCATCTCCCAGAGTTTCATCTGTATTTCGTGGATCTCTTTGCTAGCCTTATTTCTGTGGAATCTGAGAACAGATATTTCGGATCCCTTTGAAGACTATAGGGCCAAAGGAAATATCCTCCGATAACAAAGAGAAAGTACCTTTCTGAGAAACTTCTTTGTGTTCTGTGAAATCATCTCACATAGTTACAGCTTTCCCCTCAAGAAGCCTTTCGCTAAGACAGTTCTTGTAGAATTGGCAAAGTGATATTTGGAAGCCCATAGACGGCAATGGTGAAAAAGGAAATATCCTCCGATGAAATCTGGAAAGAAGCTTTCTGAGAAACTGCTTAGTGTTCTGTTAATTCATCTCCCAGAATTACATCTGTATTTCGTGGATCTCTTTGCTAGCCTTATTTCTGTGGAATCTGAGAACAGATATTTCGGATCCCTCTGAAGACTATAGGGCCAAAGGAAATATCGTCCCATAACAAAGAGAAAGAAGCTTTCTGAGAAACTTCTTTGTGTTCTGTGAAATCATCTCACAGAGTTACAGCTTTCCCCTCAAGAAGCCTTTCGCTAAGTGAGTTCTTGTAGAATTGGCAAAGTGATATTTGGAAGCCACTAGAAGTCTGTGGAGAAAAAGGAAATACCCTCAGATGAAATCTGGAAAGAAACTTTCTGAGAAACTGCTTAGTGTTCTGTTAATTCATCTCACAGAGTTACATCTGTATTTCGTGGATCTCTTTGCTAGCTTTATTTCTGTGGAATCTGAGAACAGATATTTCAGATCCCTTTGGAGACAATAGGGCCAAAGGAAATATCCTCCGATAACAAATAGAAAGAACCTTTCTGAGAAACTTATTTGTGTTCTGTGAAATCATCTCACAGAGTTACAGCTTTCCAATCAAGTACCCTTTCGCTAAGACAGTTCTTGTGGAATTTTCAAAGTAATATTTGGAAGCCCATAGAGGGCTATGGTGAAAAAGGAAATATCCTCCGATGAAATCTGGAAATAAGTTTTCTGAGAAACTGCTTAGTGTTCTGTTAGTTCATCTCACAGAGTTACATCTGTATTTCATGGATCTCCTTGATAACCTTATTTCTCTGGAATCTGAGAACAGATATTTCGGATCCCTTTGAAGACTATAGGGCCAAAGGAATTATCCTCCGATAACAAAGAGAAAGAAGCTTTCTGAGAAACTTATTTGTGTTCTGAGAAATCATCTCACAGAGTTACAGCTTTCCCCTCAAGAAGCCGTTCGCTAAGACAGTTCTTGTGGAATTGGCAAAGTGATATTTGGAAGCCCATAGAGGGCTATGGTGAAAAAGGAAATATCCTCCGATGAAATCTGGAAAGAAGCTTTCTGAGAAACTGCTTAGTGTTCTGTTAATTCATCTGACAGAGTTACATCTGTATATCGTGGATCTCTTTGCTACCCTTATTTCTGTGGAATCTGAGAACAGATATTTCGGATCCCTTTGAAGACTATAGGGCCAAAGGAAATATCCTCCGATAACAAAGAGAAAGAAGCTTTCAGAGAAACTTCTTTGTGTTCTGTGAAATCATCTCACAGAATTAAAGCTTTCCCCTCAAGAAGCCTTTCGCTAAGTCCGTTCTTGTGGAATTGGCAAAGTGATATTTGGAAGCCCATAGAGGGCTATGGTGAAAAAGGAAATATCCTCCGATGAAATCTGGAAACAAGCTCTCTGAGAAACTGCTTAGTGTTCTGTTAATTCATCTCACAGAGTTACATCTGTATTTCGTGGATCTCTTTGCTAGCCTTATTTCTGTGGAATCTGACAACAGATATTTCGGATCCCTTTGAAGACTATTGGGCCAAAGGAAATATCCTCCGATAACAAAGAGATAGAATCTTTCTGAGAAACTTCTTTGTGTTCTGTGAAATCATCTCACAGAGTTACAGCTTTCCCCTCAAGAAGCCTTTCGCTAGGAGAGTTCTTATGGAATGGGCAAAGTGATATTTGGAAGCCCATTGGAGGCTATGGAGAAAAAGCAAATATCCTCCGATGAAATCTGGAAAGAAGCTTTCTGAGAAACTGCTTAGTGTTCTGTTAATTCATCTCCCAGAGTTACATCTGTATTTCGTGGATCTCTTTGCTAGCCTTATTTCTGTGGAATCTGAGAGCAGATATTTCGGATCCCTCTGAACTGTAGGGCCAAAGGAGATATCCTCCGATAACAAAGAGAAAGAAGCTTTCTGAGAAACTTCTTTGTGTTCTGTGAAATCATCTCACAGAGTTACAACTTTCCCCTCAAGAAGCCTTTCGCTAAGACAGTTCTTATGGAATTGGCAAAGTCATATTTGGAAGCCCATAGAGGGCTACGGTGAAAAAGGAAATATCCTCCGATGAAATCTGGAAAGAAGCTCTCTGAGAAACTGCTTAGTGTTCTGTTAATTCACCTCACAGAGTTACATCTGTATTTCGTGGATCTCTTTGCTAGCCTTATTTCTGTGGGATCTGACAACAGATATTTCGGATCCCTTTGAAGACTATTGGGCCAAAGGAAATATCCTCCGATAACAAAGAGAAAGAATCTTTCTGAGAAACTTCTTTGTGTTCTGTGAAATCATCTCACAGAGTTACAGCTTTCCCCTCAAGAAGCCTTTCGCTAAGAGAGTTCTTGTGGAATTGGCAAAGTGATATTTGGAAACCCATAGAAGGCTATGGAGAAAAAGCAAATATCCTCCGATGAAATCTGGAAAGAAGCTTTCTGAGAAACTGCTTAGTGTTCTGTTAATTCATCTCACAGATTTACATCTGTATTTCGTGGATCTCCTTGATAGCCTTATTTCTCTAGAATCTGAGAACAGATATTTCGGATCCCTTTGACGACTACAGGGCAAAAGGAAATATCCTCCGATAACAAAGAGAAAGAAGCTTTCTGAGAAACTTCTTTGTGTTCTGTGAAATCATCTCACAGAGTTACAGCTTTCCCCTCAAGAAGCCTTGCGCTAAGACAGTTCTTGTGGAATTGGCAAAGTGATATTTTTAAGCCCTTAGAGGGCTAAGGTGAAAAATGAAATATCCTCCGATGAAATATGGAGAGAAGCTTTCTGAGAAACTGCTTAGTGTTCTGTAAGTAGATCTCACAGAGTGACATCTGTATTTCCTGGATCTCTTTGCTAGCCTTACTTCTGTGGAATCTGAGAACAGATATTTCGGATCCCTCTGAAGACTATAGGGCCAAAGGAAATATCCTCCGATAACAAAGAGAAAGAAGCTTTCTGAGAAACTTCTTTGTGTTGTGTGAAATCATCTCACAGAGTTACAGCTTTCCCCTCAAGAAGCCTTTCGCTAAGACAGTTCTTGTGGAATTGGCAAAGTGATATTTGGAAGCCCATAGAGGGCTATGGTGAAAAAGAAAATATCCTCCGATGAAATCTGGAAAGAAGCTTTCTGAGAAACTGCTTAGTGTTCGGTTAATTCATCTCACAGAGTTACATCTGTATTTCGTGGATCTCTTTGCTAGCCTTATTTCTGTGGAATCTGAGAACAGATATTTCGGATCCCTTTGAAGACTATAGGGCCAAAGGAAATATCCTCCGATAACAAAGAGAAAGAAGCTTTCTGAGAAACTTCTTTGTGTTCTGTGAAATCATCTCACAGAATTACAGCTTACCCCTCAAGAAGACTTTCGCCAAGAGAGATCTTGTGGAATTGGCAAAGTGATATTTGGAAGCCCTTAGAGGGCTATGGGGAAAAAGCAAATATCCTCCGATGAAATCTGGAAAGAAGCTTTCTGAGAAACTGCTTAGTGTTCTGTTAATTCATCTCCAAGAGTTAAATCTCTATTTCGTGGATCTCTTTGCTAGCCTTATTTCTGTGGAATCTGAGATCAGATATTTCGGATCCCTTTGAAGAGTATAGGGCCAAAGGAAATATCCTCCGATAACAAAGAGAAAGAATCTTTCTGAGAAACTTCTTTGTGTTCTGTGAAATCATCTCACAGAATTACAGCTTTCCCCTCAAGAAGCCTTTCGCTAAGACAGTTCTTGTGGAATTGGCAAAGTGATATTTGGAAGCCCATAGAGGGCTATGGTGAAAAAGGAAATATCCTCCGATGAAATCTGGAAAGAAGCTTTCTGAGAAACTGCTTACTGTTCTGTTAATTGGCCTCACAGAGTTACATCTGTATTTCGTGGATCACTTTGCTAGCCTTACTTCTGTGGAATCTGAGAACAGATATTTCGGATCGCTTTGAAGACTATAGGGCCAAAGGAAATATCCTCGGATAACAAAGAGAAAGAAGCTTTCTGAGAAACTTCTTTGTTTTCTGTGAAATCATCCCACAGAGTTACAGCTTTCCCCTCAAGAAGCCTTTCAGTAAGACATTTTTTGTGGAATTGGCAAAGTGATATTTGTAAGCCCTTAGAGGGCTATGGAGAAAAAGGAAATATCCTCCGATGAAATATGGAAAGAGGCTTTCTGAGAAACTGCTTAGTGTTCTTTTAGTTCATCTCCCAGACTTACATCTGTATTTCGTGGATCTCTTTGCTAGCCTTATTTCTGTGGAATCTGAGAACAGATATTTCGAATCCCTTTGAAGACGATAGGGCCAAAGGAAATATCCTCTGATAGCAACGAGGAAGAAGCTTTCAGAGAAAGTTCTTTGTGTTCTGTGAAATCATCTCACAGAGTTACAGCTTTCCCCTGAAGAAGCCTTTCGCTAAGACAGTTCTTGTGGAATTGGCAAAGTGATATTTGGAAGCCCATAGAGGGCTATGGTGAAAAAGGAAATATCCTCCGATGAAATCTGGAAAGAAGCTTTCTGAGAATCTGCTTAGTGTTCTGTTAATTCATCTCACAGTTACATCTGTATTTCGTGGATCTCTTTGCTAGCCTTATTTCTGTGGAATCTGAGAATAGATATTTCGGATCCCTTTGAAGACTATAGGGCCAAAGGAAATATCCTCCGATAACAAAGAGAAAGAAGCTTTCTGAGAAACTTCTTTGTGTTCTGTGAAACCATCTCACAGAGTTACAGCTTACCCCTCAAGAAGCCTTTCGCTAAGAGAGATCTTGTGGAATTGGCAAAGTGATATCTGGAAGCCCTTAGAAGGCTATGGAGAAAAAGCAAATATACTCCGATGAAATCTGGAAAGAAGCTTTCTGAGAAACTGCTTAGTGTTCTGTTAATTCATCTCACAGAGTTACATCTGTATTTCGTGGATCTCTTTGCTAGCCTTATTTCTGTGGAATCTGAGATCAGATATTTCAGATCCCTTTGAAGAGTATAGGGCCAAAGGAAATATCCTCCGATAACAAAGGGAAAGAATCTTTCTGAGAAACTTCTTTGTGTTCTGTGAAATCATCTCACAGAGTTACAGCTTTATCATCAAGAAGCCTTTCGCTAAGACAGTTCTTGTGGAATTGGCAAAGTGATATTTGGAAGCCCATAGGGGACTATGGAGAAAAAGGAAATATCCTCCGATGAAATCTGGAAAGAAGCTTTCTGAGAAACTGCTTAGTATTCTTTTAGTTCATCTCCCAGAGTTTCATCTGTATTTCGTGGATCTCTTTGCTAGCCTTATTTCTGTGGAATCTGAGAACAGATATTTCGGATCCCTTTGAAGACTATAGGGCCAATGGAAATATCCTCCGATAACAAAGAGAAAGAAGCTTTCTGAGAAACTTCTTTGTGTTCTGTGAAATCATCTCACAGAGTTACAGCTTTCCCCTCAAGAAGCCTTTCGCTAAGACAGTTCTTGTAGAATTGGCAAAGTGATATGTGGAAGCCCATAGACGGCTATGGTGAAAAAGGAAATATCCTCCGATGAAATCTGGAAAGAAGCTTTCTGAGAAACTGCTTAGTGTTCTGTTAATTCATCTCCAAGAGTTAAATCTCTGTTTCGTGGATCTCTTTGCTAGCCTTATTTCTGTGGAATGTGAGATCAGATATTTCGGATCCCTTTAAAGAGTATAGGGCCAAAGGAAATATCCTCCAATAACAAAGAGAAAGAATCTTTCTGAGAAACTTCTTTGTGTTCTGTGAAATCATCTCACAGAATTACAGCTTTCCCCTCAAGAAGCCTTTCGCTAAGACAGTTCTTGTGGAATTGGCAAAGTGATATTTGGAAGCCCATAGAGGGCTATGGTGAAAAAGGAAATATCCTCCGATGAAATCTGGAAAGAAGCTCTCTGAGAATCTGCTTAGTGTTCTGTTCATTCATCTCACAGAGTTACATCTGTATTTCGTGGATCTCTTTGCTAGCCTTATTTCTGTGGAATCTGAGAACAGATATTTCGGATCCCTTTGAAGACTATAGGGCCAAAGGAAATATCCTCCGATAACAAAGAGAAAGAAGCTTTCTGAGAAACTTCTTTGTGTTCTGTGAAACCATCTCACAGAGTTACAGCTTACCCCTCAAGAAGCCTTTCGCTAAGAGAGATCTTGTGGAATTGGCAAAGTGATATCTGGAAGCCCTTAGAAGGCTATGGAGAAAAAGCAAATATACTCCGAAGAAATCTGGAAAGAAGCTTTCTGAGAAACTGCTTAGTGTTCTGTTAATTCATCTCACAGAGTTACATCTGTAGTTCGTGGATCTCTTTGCTAGCCTTATTTCTGTGGAATCTGAGATCAGATATTTCAGATCCCTTTGAAGAGTATAGGGCCAAAGGAAATATCCTCCGATAACAAAGAGAAAGAATCTTTCTGAGAAACTTCTTTGTGTTCTGTGAAATCATCTCACAGAGTTACAGCTTTATCATCAAGAAGCCTTTCGCTAAGACAGTTCTTGTGGAATTGGCAAAGTGATATTTGGAAGCCCATAGAGGGCTATGGAGAAAAAGGAAATATCCTCGATGGAATCTGGAAAGAAGCTTTCTGATAAACTGCTTAGTATTCTTTTAGTTCATCTCCCAGAGTTACATCTGTATTTCTTGGATCACTTTGCTAGCCTTATTTCTGTGGAATCTGAGAGCAGATATTTCGGATCCCTCTGAAGACTGTAGGGCCAAAGGAGATATCCTCTGATAACAAAGAGAAAGAAGCTTTCGGAGAAACTTCTTTGTGTTCTGTGAAATCATCTCACAGAGTTACAGCTTTCCCCTCAAGAAGCCTTTCGCTAAGACAGTTCTTGTGGAATTGGCAAAGTGATATTTGGAAGCCCATAGAGGGCTATGGTGAAAAAGGAAATATCATACGATGAAATATGAAAAGAAGCTTTCTGAGAAACTGCTTAGTGTTCTGTTAATTCATCTCACAGAGTTACATCTGTATTTCGTGGATCTCTTTGATAGCCTTATTTCTGTGGAATCTGAGAACAGATATTTCGGATCCCTTTGAAGACTGTAGGGCCAAAGAAAATATCCTCCGATAACAAAGAGAAAGAGGCTTTCTGAGAAACTTCTTTGTGTTCTGTGAAATCATCTCACAGAGTTACAGCTTTCCCCTCTAGAAGCCTTTCGCTAAGACAGTTCTTGTGGAATCGGCAAAGTAATATTTGGAAGCCCATAGAGGGCTATGGAGAAAATGGAAATATCCTTCGATGAAATCAGGAAAAAAGCTTTCTGAGAAACTGCTTAGTGTTCTTTTAGTTCATCTCCCAGAGTTACATCTGTATTTCGTGGATCTCTTTGCTAGCCTTATTTCTGTGGAATCTAAGAACAGATATTTCGGATCCCTTTGAAGACTATAGGGCCAAAGGAAATATCCTCCGATAACAAAGAGAAAGAAGCTTTCTGAGAAACTTCTTTGTGTTCTGTGAAATCGTCTCACAGAGTTACAGCTTTCCCCTCAAGAAGCCTTTCGCGAAGACAGTTCTTATGGAATTGGCAAAGTGATATTTGGAAGCCCATAGAGGGCTATGGTGAAAAAGGAAATATCCTCTGATGAAATCTGGAAAGAAGCTTTCTGAGAAACTGCTTGGTGTTCTGTTAATTGATCTCACAGAGTTACATCTGTATTTCGTGTATCTCCTTGCTAGCCTTACTTCTGTGGAATCTGAGAACAGATATTTCGGATCCCTTTGAACACTATAGGGCCAAAGGAAATATCCTCCGATAACAAAGAGAAAGAAGCTTTCTCAGAAACTTCTTTGTGTTCTGTGAAATCATCTCACAGAGTTACAGCTTTCCCCTCAAGAAACCTTTCGCTAAGACAGTTCTTGTGGCATTGGCAAAGTGATATTTGGAAGCCCATAGAGGGCTATGGTGAAAAAGGAAATATCCTCCGGTGAAATCTGGAAAGAAGCTTTCTGAGAAACTGCTTAGTGTTCTGTTAATTTATCTCACAGAGTTACATCTGTATTTCCTGGATCTCTTTGCTAGCCTTATTTCTGTGGAATCTGAGAACAGATATTTCGGATCCCTCTGAAGAATATAGGGCCAAAGGAAATATCCTCCGATAACAAAGAGAAAGAAGCTTTCTGAGAAACTTCTTTGTGTTCTGTGAAATCATCTCACAGAGTTACAGCTTTCCCCTCAAGAAGCCTTTCGCTAAGACAGTTCTTGTGGAATTGGCAAAGTGATATTTGGAAGCCCATAGAGGGCTATGGTGAAAAAGGAAATATCCTCTGATGAAATCTGGAAAGAAGCTTTCTGAGAAACTGCTTAGTGTTCTGTTAATTGATCTCACAGAGTTACATCTGTATTTCGTGTATGTCCTTGCTAGCCTTACTTCTGTGGAATCTGAGAACAGATATTTCGGATCCCTTTGAACACTATAGGGCCAAAGGAAATATCCTCCGATAACAAAGAGAAAGAAGCTTTCTCAGAAACTTCTTTGTGTTCTGTGAAATCATCTCACAGAGTTACAGCTTTCCCCTCAAGAAACCTTTCGCTAAGACAGTTCTTGTGGCATTGGCAAAGTGATATTTGGAAGCCCATAGAGGGCTATGGTGAAAAAGGAAATATCCTCCGATGAAATCTGGAAAGAAGCTTTCTGAGAAACTGCTTAGTGTTCTGTTAATTTATCTCACAGAGTTACATCTGTATTTCCTGGATCTCTTTGCTAGCCTTATTTCTGTGGAATCTGAGAACAGATATTTCGGATCCCTTTGAAGACTATAGGGCCAATGGAAATATCCTCCGATAACAAAGAGAAAGAAGCTTTCTGAGAAACTTCTTTGTGTTCTGTGAAATCATCTCACAGAGATACAGCTTTCCCCTCAAGAAGCCTTTCGCTAAGACAGTTCTTGTAGAATTGGCAAAGTGATATGTGGAAGCCCATAGACGGCTATGGTGAAAAACGAAATATCCTCCGATGAAATCTGGAAAGAAGCTTTCTGAGAAACTGCTTAGTGTTCTGTTAATTCATCTCCTAGAATTACATCTGTATTTCGTGGATCTCTTTGCTAGCCTTATTTCTGTGGAATCTGAGAACAGATATTTCGGATCCCTCTGAAGACTATAGGGCCAAAGGAAATATCGTCCGATAACAAAGAGAAAGAAGCTTTCTGAGAAACTTCTTTGTGTTCTGTGAAATCATCTCACAGAGTTACAGCTTTCCCCTCAAGAAGCCTTTCGCTAAGACAGTTCTTGTGGAATTGGCAAAGTGATATTTGGAAGCCCATAGAGGGCTATGGAGAAAAAGGAAATATCCTCGATGGAATCTGGAAAGAAGCTTTCTGATAAACTGCTTAGTATTCTTTTAGTTCATCTCCCAGAGTTACATCTGTATTTCGTGGATCACTTTGCTAGCCTTATTTCTGTGGAATCTGAGAGCAGATATTTCGGATCTCTCTGAAGACTGTAGGGCCAAAGGAGATATCCTCCGATAACAAAGAGAAAGAAGCTTTCGGAGAAACTTCTTTGTGTTCTGTGAAATCATCTCACAGAGTTACAGCTTTCCCCTCAAGAAGCCTTTTGCTAAGACAGTTCTTGTGGAATTGGCAAAGTGATATTTGGAAGCCCATAGAGGGCTATGGTGAAAAAGGAAATATGATACGATGAAATATGAAAAGAAGCTTTCTGAGAAACTGCTTAGTGTTCTGTTAATTCATCTCACAGAGTTACATCTGTATTTCGTGGATCTCTTTGATAGCCTTATTTCTGTGGAATCTGAGAACAGATATTTCGGATCCCTTTGAAGACTATAGGGCCAAAGGAAATATCCTCCGATAACAAAGAGAAAGAACCTTTCTGAGAAACTTCTTTGTGTTGTGTGAAATCATCTCACAGAGTTACAGCTTTCCCCTCAAGAAGCCTTTCGCTAAGACAGTTCTTGTGGAATTGGCAAAGTGATATTTGGAATCCCATAGAGGGCTATGGTGAAAAAGGAAATATCCTCCGATGAAATCTGGAAAGAAGCTCTCTGAGAAACTGCTTAGTGTTCTGTTAATTCATCTCACAGAGTTACATCTGTATTTCGTGGATCTCTTTGCTAGCCTTATTTCTGTGGAATCTGAGATCAGATATTTCAGATCCCTTTGAAGAGTATAGGGCCAAAGGAAATATCCTCCGATAACAAAGAGAAAGAATCTTTCTGAGAAACTTCTTTGTGTTCTGTGAAATCATCTCACAGAGTTACAGCTTTATCATCAAGAAGCCTTTCGCTAAGACAGTTCTTGTGGAATTGGCAAAGTGATATTTGGAAGCTCATAGAGGACTATGGAGAAAAAGGAAATATCCTCCGATGAAATCTGGAAAGAAGCTTTCTGAGAAACTGCTTAGTGTTCTTTTAGGTCATCTCCCAGAGTTTCATCTGTATTTCGTGGATCTCTTTGCTAGCCTTATTTCTGTGGAATCTGAGAACAGATATTTCGGATCCCTTTGAAGACTATAGGGCCAATGGAAATATCCTCCGATAACAAAGAGAAAGAAGCTTTCTGAGAAACTTCTTTGTGTTCTGTGAAATCATCTCACAGAGTTACAGCTTTCCCCTCAAGAAGCCTTTCGCTAAGACAGTTCTTGTAGAATTGGCAAAGTGATATGTGGAAGCCCATAGACGGCTATGGTGAAAAACGAAATATCCTCCGATGAAATCTGGAAAGAAGCTTTCTGAGAAACTGCTTAGTGTTCTGTTAATTCATCTCCCAGAATTACATCTGTATTTCGTGTATCTCTTTGCTAGCCTTATTTCTGTGGAATCTGAGAACAGATATTTCGGATCCCTCTGAAGACTATAGGGCCAAAGGAAATATCGTCCGATAACAAAGAGAAAGAAGCTTTCTGAGAAACTTCTTTGTGTTCTGTGAAATCATCTCACAGAGTTACAGCTTTCCCCTCAAGAAGCCTTTCGCTAAGACAGTTCTTGTGGAATTGGCAAAGTGATATTTGGAAGCCCATAGAGGGCTATGGAGAAAAAGGAAATATCCTCGATGGAATCTGGAAAGAAGCTTTCTGATAAACTGCTTAGTATTCTTTTAGTTCATCTCCCAGAGTTACATCTGTATTTCGTGGATCACTTTGCTAGCCTTATTTCTGTGGAATCTGAGAGCAGATATTTCGGATCTCTCTGAAGACTGTAGGGCCAAAGGAGATATCCTCCGATAACAAAGAGAAAGAAGCTTTCGGAGAAACTTCTTTGTGTTCTGTGAAATCATCTCACAGAGTTACAGCTTTCCCCTCAAGAAGCCTTTTGCTAAGACAGTTCTTGTGGAATTGGCAAAGTGATATTTGGAAGCCCATAGAGGGCTATGGTGAAAAAGGAAATATGATACGATGAAATATGAAAAGAAGCTTTCTGAGAAACTGCTTAGTGTTCTGTTAATTCATCTCACAGAGTTACATCTGTATTTCGTGGATCTCTTTGATAGCCTTATTTCTGTGGAATCTGAGAACAGATATTTCGGATCCCTTTGAAGACTATAGGGCCAAAGGAAATATCCTCCGATAACAAAGAGAAAGAAACTTTCTGAGAAACTTCTTTGTGTTCTGTGAAATCATCTCACAGAGTTACAGCTTTCCCCTCAAGAAACCTTTCGCTAAGACAGTTCTTGTGGCATTGGCAAGTGATATTTGGAAGCCCATAGAGGGCTATGGTGAAAAAGGAAATATCCTCCGATGAAATCTGGAAAGAAGCTTTCTGAGAAACTGCTTAGTGTTCTGTTAATTTATCTCACAGAGTTACATCTGTATTTCCTGGATCTCTTTGCTAGCCTTATTTCTGTGGAATCTGAGAACAGATATTTCGGATCCCTCTGAAGAATATAGGGCCAAAGGAAATATCCTCCGATAACAAAGAGAAAGAAGCTTTCTGAGAAACTTCTTTGTGTTCTGTGAAATCGTCTCACAGAGTTACAGCTTTCCCCTCAAGAAGCCTTTCGCTAAGACAGTTCTTGTGGAATTGGCAAAGTGATATTTGGAAGCCCATAGAGGGCTATGGTGAAAAAGGAAATATCCTCTGATGAAATCTGGAAAGAAGCTTTCTGAGAAACTGCTTAGTGTTCTGTTAATTGATCTCACAGAGTTACATCTGTATTTCGTGTATCTCCTTGCTAGCCTTACTTCTGTGGAATCTGAGAACAGATATTTCGGATCCCTTTGAACACTATAGGGCCAAAGGAAATATCCTCCGATAACAAAGAGAAAGAAGCTTTCTCAGAATCTTCTTTGTGTTCTGTGAAATCATCTCACAGAGTTACAGCTTTCCCCTAAAGAAACCTTTCGCTAAGACAGTTCTTGTGGCATTGGCAAAGTGATATTTGGAAGCCCATAGAGGGCTATGGTGAAAAAGGAAATATCCTCCGATGAAATCTGGAAAGAAGCTTTCTGAGAAACTGCTTAGTGTTCTGTTAATTTATCTCACAGAGTTACATCTGTATTTCCTGGATCTCTTTGCTAGCCTTATTTCTGTGGAATCTCAGAACAGATATTTCGGATCTCTCTGAAGAATATAGGGCCAAAGGAAATATCCTCCGATAACAAAGAGAAAGAACCTTTCTGAGAAACTTCTTTGTGTTGTGTGAAATCATCTCACAGAGTTACAGCTTTCCCCTCAAGAAGCCTTTTGCTAAGACAGTTCTTGTGGAATTGGCAAAGTGATATTTGGAATCCCATAGAGGGCTATGGTGAAAAAGGAAATATCCTCCGATGAAATCTGGAAAGAAGCTCTCTGAGAAACTGCTTAGTGTTGTGTTAATTCATCTCACAGAGTTATATCTGTATTTCGTGGATCTCTTTGCTAGCCTTATTTCTGAGGAATCTGACAACAGATATTTCGGATCCCTTTGAAGACTATAGGGCCAAAGGAAATATCCTCCGATAACAAAGAGAAAGAATCTTTCTGAGAAACTTCTTTGTGTTCTGTGAAATCATCTCACAGAGTTACAGTTTTCCCCTCAAGAAGCCTTTGGCTAGGACTGTTCTTGTGGAATTGGCAAAGTGATATTTGGAAGCCCATGGAGGGCTATGGAGAAAAAGGAAATATCCTCCGATGAAATCTGGAAAGAAGCTTCCTGAGAAACTGCTTAGTGTTCTGTTAATTCATCTCACAGAGTTACATCTGTATTTCGTGGATCACTTTTCTAGCCTTACTTCTGTGGAATCTGAGAACAGATAATTCGGATCGCTTTGAAGACTATAGGGCCAAAGGAAATATCCTCGGATAACAAAGAGAAAGAAGCTTTCTGAGAAACTTCTTTGTTTTCTGTGAAATCATCCCACAGAGTTACAGCTTTCCCCTCAAGAAGCCTTTCGCTAAGACATTTTTTGTGGAATTGGCAAAGTGATATTTGTAAGCCCTTAGAGGGCTATGGAGAAAAAGGAAATATCCTCCGATGAAATATGGAAAGAAGCTTTCTGAGAAACTGCTTAGTGTTCTTTTAGTTCATCTCCCAGACTTACATCTGTATTTCGTGGATCTCTTTGCTAGCCTTATTTCTGTGGAATCTGAGAACAGATATTTCGAATCCCTTTGAAGACGATAGGGCCAAAGGAAATATCCTCCGATAGCAACGAGAAAGAAGCTTTCAGAGAAAGTTCTTTGTGTTCTGTGAAATCATCTCACAGAGTTACAGCTTTCCCCTCAAGAAGCCTTTCGCTAAGACAGTTCTTGTGGAATTGGCAAAGTGATATTTGGAAGCCCATAGAGGGCTATGGTGAAAAAGGAAATATCCTCCGATGAAATCTGGAAAGAAGCTTTCTGATAAACCGCTTAGTGTTCTGTTAATTCATTTCACAGTTACATCTGTATTTCGTGGATCTCTTTGATAGCCTTATTTCTGTGGAATCTGAGAACAGATATTTCGGATCCCTTTGAACACTATAGGGCCAAAGGAAATATCCTCCGATAACAAAGAGAAAGAAGCTTTCTGAGAAACTTCTTTGTGTTCTGTGAAACCATCTCACAGAGTTACAGCTTACCCCTCAAGAGGCCTTTCGCTAAGAGAGATCTTGTGGAATTGGCAAAGTGATATCTGGAAGCCCTTAGAAGGCTATGGAGAAAAAGCAAATATCCTCCGATGAAATCTGGAAAGAAGCTTTCTGAGAAACTGCTTAGTGTTCTATTAATTCATCTCACAGAGTTACATCTGTATTTCGTGGATCTCTTTGCTAGCCTTATTTCTGTGGAATCTGAGATCAGATATTTCAGATCCCTTTGAAGAGTATAGGGCCAAAGGAAATATCCTCCGATAACAAAGAGAAAGAATCTTTCTGAGAAACTTCTTTGTGTTCTGTGAAATCATCTCACAGAGTTACAGCTTTATCATCAAGAAGCCTTTCGCTAAGACAGTTCTTGTGGAATTGGCAAAGTGATATTTGGAAGCCCATAGAGGACTATGGAGAAAAAGGAAATATCCTCCGATGAAATCTGGAAAGAAGCTTTCTGAGAAACTGCTTAGTGTTCTTTTAGTTCATCTCCCAGAGTTTCATCTGTATTTCGTGGATCTCTTTGCTAGCCTTATTTCTGTGGAATCTGAGAACAGATATTTCGGATCCCTTTGAAGACTATAGGGCCAAAGGAAATATCCTCCGATAACAAAGAGAAAGTACCTTTCTGAGAAACTTCTTTGTGTTCTGTGAAATCATCTCACATAGTTACAGCTTTCCCCTCAAGAAGCCTTTCGCTAAGACAGTTCTTGTAGAATTGGCAAAGTGATATTTGGAAGCCCATAGACGGCAATGGTGAAAAAGGAAATATCCTCCGATGAAATCTGGAAAGAAGCTTTCTGAGAAACTGCTTAGTGTTCTGTTAATTCATCTCCCAGAATTACATCTGTATTTCGTGGATCTCTTTGCTAGCCTTATTTCTGTGGAATCTGAGAACAGATATTTCGGATCCCTCTGAAGACTATAGGGCCAAAGGAAATATCGTCCCATAACAAAGAGAAAGAAGCTTTCTGAGAAACTTCTTTGTGTTCTGTGAAATCATCTCACAGAGTTACAGCTTTCCCCTCAAGAAGCCTTTCGCTAAGTGAGTTCTTGTAGAATTGGCAAAGTGATATTTGGAAGCCACTAGAAGTCTGTGGAGAAAAAGGAAATACCCTCAGATGAAATCTGGAAAGAAACTTTCTGAGAAACTGCTTAGTGTTCTGTTAATTCATCTCACAGAGTTACATCTGTATTTCGTGGATCTCTTTGCTAGCTTTATTTCTGTGGAATCTGAGAACAGATATTTCAGATCCCTTTGTAGACAATAGGGCCAAAGGAAATATCCTCCGATAACAAATAGAAAGAACCTTTCTGAGAAACTTATTTGTGTTCTGTGAAATCATCTCACAGAGTTACAGCTTTCCAATCAAGTACCCTTTCGCTAAGACAGTTCTTGTGGAATTTTCAAAGTAATATTTGGAAGCCCATAGAGGGCTATGGTGAAAAAGGAAATATCCTCCGATGAAATCTGGAAATAAGTTTTCTGAGAAACTGCTTAGTGTTCTGTTAGTTCATCTCACAGAGTTACAGCTTTCCCCTCAAGAAGCCTTTCGCTAAGACAGTTCTTGTGGAATTGGCAAAGTGATATTTGGAAGCCCATAGAGGGCTATGGTGAAAAAGGAAATATGATACGATGAAATATGAAAAGAAGCTTTCTGAGAAACTGCTTAGTGTTCTGTTAATTCATCTCACAGAGTTACATCTGTATTTCGTGGATCTCTTTGATAGCCTTATTTCTGTGGAATCTGAGAACAGATATTTCGGATCCCTTTGAAGACTATAGGGCCAAAGGAAATATCCTCCGATAACAAAGAGAAAGAAACTTTCTGAGAAACTTCTTTGTGTTCTGTGAAATCATCTCACAGAGTTACAGCTTTCCCCTCAAGAAACCTTTCGCTAAGACAGTTCTTGTGGCATTGGCAAGTGATATTTGGAAGCCCATAGAGGGCTATGGTGAAAAAGGAAATATCCTCCGATGAAATCTGGAAAGAAGCTTTCTGAGAAACTGCTTAGTGTTCTGTTAATTTATCTCACAGAGTTACATCTGTATTTCCTGGATCTCTTTGCTAGCCTTATTTCTGTGGAATCTGAGAACAGATATTTCGGATCCCTCTGAAGAATATAGGGCCAAAGGAAATATCCTCCGATAACAAAGAGAAAGAAGCTTTCTGAGAAACTTCTTTGTGTTCTGTGAAATCGTCTCACAGAGTTACAGCTTTCCCCTCAAGAAGCCTTTCGCTAAGACAGTTCTTGTGGAATTGGCAAAGTGATATTTGGAAGCCCATAGAGGGCTATGGTGAAAAAGGAAATATCCTCTGATGAAATCTGGAAAGAAGCTTTCTGAGAAACTGCTTAGTGTTCTGTTAATTGATCTCACAGAGTTACATCTGTATTTCGTGTATCTCCTTGCTAGCCTTACTTCTGTGGAATCTGAGAACAGATATTTCGGATCCCTTTGAACACTATAGGGCCAAAGGAAATATCCTCCGATAACAAAGAGAAAGAAGCTTTCTCAGAATCTTCTTTGTGTTCTGTGAAATCATCTCACAGAGTTACAGCTTTCCCCTAAAGAAACCTTTCGCTAAGACAGTTCTTGTGGCATTGGCAAAGTGATATTTGGAAGCCCATAGAGGGCTATGGTGAAAAAGGAAATATCCTCCGATGAAATCTGGAAAGAAGCTTTCTGAGAAACTGCTTAGTGTTCTGTTAATTTATCTCACAGAGTTACATCTGTATTTCCTGGATCTCTTTGCTAGCCTTATTTCTGTGGAATCTCAGAACAGATATTTCGGATCTCTCTGAAGAATATAGGGCCAAAGGAAATATCCTCCGATAACAAAGAGAAAGAACCTTTCTGAGAAACTTCTTTGTGTTGTGTGAAATCATCTCACAGAGTTACAGCTTTCCCCTCAAGAAGCCTTTTGCTAAGACAGTTCTTGTGGAATTGGCAAAGTGATATTTGGAATCCCATAGAGGGCTATGGTGAAAAAGGAAATATCCTCCGATGAAATCTGGAAAGAAGCTCTCTGAGAAACTGCTTAGTGTTGTGTTAATTCATCTCACAGAGTTATATCTGTATTTCGTGGATCTCTTTGCTAGCCTTATTTCTGAGGAATCTGACAACAGATATTTCGGATCCCTTTGAAGACTATAGGGCCAAAGGAAATATCCTCCGATAACAAAGAGAAAGAATCTTTCTGAGAAACTTCTTTGTGTTCTGTGAAATCATCTCACAGAGTTACAGTTTTCCCCTCAAGAAGCCTTTGGCTAGGACAGTTCTTGTGGAATTGGCAAAGTGATATTTGGAAGCCCATGGAGGGCTATGGAGAAAAAGGAAATATCCTCCGATGAAATCTGGAAAGAAGCTTCCTGAGAAACTGCTTAGTGTTCTGTTAATTCATCTCACAGAGTTACATCTGTATTTCGTGGATCACTTTTCTAGCCTTACTTCTGTGGAATCTGAGAACAGATAATTCGGATCGCTTTGAAGACTATAGGGCCAAAGGAAATATCCTCGGATAACAAAGAGAAAGAAGCTTTCTGAGAAACTTCTTTGTTTTCTGTGAAATCATCCCACAGAGTTACAGCTTTCCCCTCAAGAAGCCTTTCGCTAAGACATTTTTTGTGGAATTGGCAAAGTGATATTTGTAAGCCCTTAGAGGGCTATGGAGAAAAAGGAAATATCCTCCGATGAAATATGGAAAGAAGCTTTCTGAGAAACTGCTTAGTGTTCTTTTAGTTCATCTCCCAGACTTACATCTGTATTTCGTGGATCTCTTTGCTAGCCTTATTTCTGTGGAATCTGAGAACAGATATTTCGAATCCCTTTGAAGACGATAGGGCCAAAGGAAATATCCTCCGATAGCAACGAGAAAGAAGCTTTCAGAGAAAGTTTTTTGTGTTCTGTGAAATCATCTCACAGAGTTACAGCTTTCCCCTCAAGAAGCCTTTCGCTAAGACAGTTCTTGTGGAATTGGCAAAGTGATATTTGGAAGCCCATAGAGGGCTATGGTGAAAAAGGAAATATCCTCCGATGAAATCTGGAAAGAAGCTTTCTGATAAACCGCTTAGTGTTCTGTTAATTCATCTCACAGTTACATCTGTATTTCGTGGATCTCTTTGATAGCCTTATTTCTGTGGAATCTGAGAACAGATATTTCGGATCCCTTTGAAGACTATAGGGCCAAAGGAAATATCCTCCGATAACAAAGAGAAAGAAGCTTTCTGAGAAACTTCTTTGTGTTCTGTGAAACCATCTCACAGAGTTACAGCTTACCCCTCAAGAGGCCTTTCGCTAAGAGAGATCTTGTGGAATTGGCAAAGTGATATCTGGAAGCCCTTAGAAGGCTATGGAGAAAAAGCAAATATCCTCCGATGAAATCTGGAAAGAAGCTTTCTGAGAAACTGCTTAGTGTTCTATTAATTCATCTCACAGAGTTACATCTGTATTTCGTGGATCTCTTTGCTAGCCTTATTTCTGTGGAATCTGAGATCAGATATTTCAGATCCCTTTGAAGAGTATAGGGCCAAAGGAAATATCCTCCGATAACAAAGAGAAAGAATCTTTCTGAGAAACTTCTTTGTGTTCTGTGAAATCATCTCACAGAGTTACAGCTTTATCATCAAGAAGCCTTTCGCTAAGACAGTTCTTGTGGAATTGGCAAAGTGATATTTGGAAGCCCATAGAGGACTATGGAGAAAAAGGAAATATCCTCCGATGAAATCTGGAAAGAAGCTTTCTGAGAAACTGCTTAGTGTTCTTTTAGTTCATCTCCCAGAGTTTCATCTGTATTTCGTGGATCTCTTTGCTAGCCTTATTTCTGTGGAATCTGAGAACAGATATTTCGGATCCCTTTGAAGACTATAGGGCCAAAGGAAATATCCTCCGATAACAAAGAGAAAGTACCTTTCTGAGAAACTTCTTTGTGTTCTGTGAAATCATCTCACATAGTTACAGCTTTCCCCTCAAGAAGCCTTTCGCTAAGACAGTTCTTGTAGAATTGGCAAAGTGATATTTGGAAGCCCATAGACGGCAATGGTGAAAAAGGAAATATCCTCCGATGAAATCTGGAAAGAAGCTTTCTGAGAAACTGCTTAGTGTTCTGTTAATTCATCTCCCAGAATTACATCTGTATTTCGTGGATCTCTTTGCTAGCCTTATTTCTGTGGAATCTGAGAACAGATATTTCGGATCCCTCTGAAGACTATAGGGCCAAAGGAAATATCGTCCCATAACAAAGAGAAAGAAGCTTTCTGAGAAACTTCTTTGTGTTCTGTGAAATCATCTCACAGAGTTACAGCTTTCCCCTCAAGAAGCCTTTCGCTAAGTGAGTTCTTGTAGAATTGGCAAAGTGATATTTGGAAGCCACTAGAAGTCTGTGGAGAAAAAGGAAATACCCTCAGATGAAATCTGGAAAGAAACTTTCTGAGAAACTGCTTAGTGTTCTGTTAATTCATCTCACAGAGTTACATCTGTATTTCGTGGATCTCTTTGCTAGCTTTATTTCTGTGGAATCTGAGAACAGATATTTCAGATCCCTTTGTAGACAATAGGGCCAAAGGAAATATCCTCCGATAACAAATAGAAAGAACCTTTCTGAGAAACTTATTTGTGTTCTGTGAAATCATCTCACAGAGTTACAGCTTTCCAATCAAGTACCCTTTCGCTAAGACAGTTCTTGTGGAATTTTCAAAGTAATATTTGGAAGCCCATAGAGGGCTATGGTGAAAAAGGAAATATCCTCCGATGAAATCTGGAAATAAGTTTTCTGAGTAACTGCTTAGTGTTCTGTTAGTTCATCTCACAGAGTTACATCTGTATTTCATGGATCTCCTTGATAACCTTATTTCTCTGGAATCTGAGAACAGATATTTCGGATCCCTTTGAAGACTATAGGGCCAAAGGAATTATCCTCCGATAACAAAGAGAAAGAAGCTTTCTGAGAAACTTATTTGTGTTCTGAGAAATCATCTCACAGAGTTACAGCTTTCCCCTCAAGAAGCCGTTCGCTAAGACAGTTCTTGTGGAATTGGCAAAGTGATATTTGGAATCCCATAGAGGGCTATGGTGAAAAAGGAAATATCCTCCGATGAAATCTGGAAAGAAGCTTTCTGAGAAACTGCTTAGTGTTCTGTTAATTCATCTGACAGAGTTACATCTGTATATCGTGGATCTCTTTGCTACCCTTATTTCTGTGGAATCTGAGAACAGATATTTCGGATCCCTTTGAAGACTATAGGGCCAAAGGAAATATCCTCCGATAACAAAGAGAAAGAAGCTTTCAGAGAAACTTCTTTGTGTTCTGTGAAATCATCTCACAGAATTAAAGCTTTCCCCTCAAGAAGCCTTTCGCTAAGTCAGTTCTTGTGGAATTGGCAAAGTGATATTTGGAAGCCCATAGAGGGCTATGGTGAAAAAGGAAATATCCTCCGATGAAATCTGGAAACAAGCTCTCTGAGAAACTGCTTAGTGTTCTGTTAATTCATCTCACAGAGTTACATCTGTATTTCGTGGATCTCTTTGCTAGCCTTATTTCTGTGGAATCTGACAACAGATATTTCGGATCCCTTTGAAGACTATTGGGCCAAAGGAAATATCCTCCGATAACAAAGAGAAAGAATCTTTCTGAGAAACTTCTTTGTGTTCTGTGAAATCATCTCACAGAGTTACAGCTTTCCCCTCAAGAAGCCTTTCGCTAGGAGAGTTCTTATGGAATGGGCAAAGTGATATTTGGAAGCCCATTGGAGGCTATGGAGAAAAAGCAAATATCCTCCGATGAAATCTGGAAAGAAGCTTTCTGAGAAACTGCTTAGTGTTCTGTTAATTCATCTCCCAGAGTTACATCTGTATTTCGTGGATCTCTTTGCTAGCCTTATTTCTGTGGAATCTGAGAGCAGATATTTCGGATCCCTCTGAACTGTAGGGCCAAAGGAGATATCCTCCGATAACAAAGAGAAAGAAGCTTTCTGAGAAACTTCTTTGTGTTCTGTGAAATCATCTCACAGAGTTACAACTTTCCCCTCAAGAAGCCTTTCGCTAAGACAGTTCTTATGGAATTGGCAAAGTCATATTTGGAAGCCCATAGAGGGCTACGGTGAAAAAGGAAATATCCTCCGATGAAATCTGGAAAGAAGCTCTCTGAGAAACTGCTTAGTGTTCTGTTAATTCACCTCACAGAGTTACATCTGTATTTCGTGGATCTCTTTGCTAGCCTTATTTCTGTGGGATCTGACAACAGATATTTCGGATCCCTTTGAAGACTATTGGGCCAAAGGAAATATCCTCCGATAACAAAGAGAAAGAATCTTTCTGAGAAACTTCTTTGTGTTCTGTGAAATCATCTCACAGAGTTACAGCTTTCCCTTCAAGAAGCCTTTCGCTAAGAGAGTTCTTGTGGAATTGGCAAAGTGATATTTGGAAACCCATAGAAGGCTATGGAGAAAAAGCAAATATCCTCCGATGAAATCTGGAAAGAAGCTTTCTGAGAAACTGCTTAGTGTTCTGTTAATTCATCTCACAGATTTACATCTGTATTTCGTGGATCTCCTTGATAGCCTTATTTCTCTAGAATCTGAGAACAGATATTTCGGATCCCTTTGACGACTACAGGGCAAAAGGAAATATCCTCCGATAACAAAGAGAAAGAAGCTTTCTGAGAAACTTCTTTGTGTTCTGTGAAATCATCTCACAGAGTTACAGCTTTCCCCTCAAGAAGCCTTGCGCTAAGACAGTTCTTGTGGAATTGGCAAAGTGATATTTTTAAGCCCTTAGAGGGCTAAGGTGAAAAATGAAATATCCTCCGATGAAATATGGAGAGAAGCTTTCTGAGAAACTGCTTAGTGTTCTGTAAGTAGATCTCACAGAGTGACATCTGTATTTCCTGGATCTCTTTGCTAGCCTTACTTCTGTGGAATCTGAGAACAGATATTTCGGATCCCTCTGAAGACTATAGGGCCAAAGGAAATATCCTCCGATAACAAAGAGAAAGAAGCTTTCTGAGAAACTTCTTTGTGTTGTGTGAAATCATCTCACAGAGTTACAGCTTTCCCCTCAAGAAGCCTTTCGCTAAGACAGTTCTTGTGGAATTGGCAAAGTGATATTTGGAAGCCCATAGAGGGCTATGGTGAAAAAGAAAATATCCTCCGATGAAATCTGGAAAGAAGCTTTCTGAGAAACTGCTTAGTGTTCGGTTAATTCATCTCACAGAGTTACATCTGTATTTCGTGGATCTCTTTGCTAGCCTTATTTCTGTGGAATCTGAGAACAGATATTTCGGATCCCTTTGAAGACTATAGGGCCAAAGGAAATATCCTCCGATAACAAAGAGAAAGAAGCTTTCTGAGAAACTTCTTTGTGTTCTGTGAAATCATCTCACAGAATTACAGCTTACCCCTCAAGAAGACTTTCGCCAAGAGAGATCTTGTGGAATTGGCAAAGTGATATTTGGAAGCCCTTAGAGGGCTATGGGGAAAAAGCAAATATCCTCCGATGAAATCTGGAAAGAAGCTTTCTGAGAAACTGCTTAGTGTTCTGTTAATTCATCTCCAAGAGTTAAATCTCGATTTCGTGGATCTCTTTGCTAGCCTTATTTCTGTGGAATCTGAGATCAGATATTTCGGATCCCTTTGAAGAGTATAGGGCCAAAGGAAATATCCTCCGATAACAAAGAGAAAGAATCTTTCTGAGAAACTTCTTTGTGTTCTGTGAAATCATCTCACAGAATTACAGCTTTCCCCTCAAGAAGCCTTTCGCTAAGACAGTTCTTGTGGAATTGGCAAAGTGATATTTGGAAGCCCATAGAGGGCTATGGTGAAAAAGGAAATATCCTCCGATGAAATCTGGAAAGAAGCTTTCTGAGAAACTGCTTACTGTTCTGTTAATTGGCCTCACAGAGTTACATCTGTATTTCGTGGATCACTTTGCTAGCCTTACTTCTGTGGAATCTGAGAACAGATATTTCGGATCGCTTTGAAGACTATAGGGCCAAAGGAAATATCCTCGGATAACAAAGAGAAAGAAGCTTTCTGAGAAACTTCTTTGTTTTCTGTGAAATCATCCCACAGAGTTACAGCTTTCCCCTCAAGAAGCCTTTCAGTAAGACATTTTTTGTGGAATTGGCAAAGTGATATTTGTAAGCCCTTAGAGGGCTATGGAGAAAAAGGAAATATCCTCCGATGAAATATGGAAAGAGGCTTTCTGAGAAACTGCTTAGTGTTCTTTTAGTTCATCTCCCAGACTTACATCTGTATTTCGTGGATCTCTTTGCTAGCCTTATTTCTGTGGAATCTGAGAACAGATATTTCGAATCCCTTTGAAGACGATAGGGCCAAAGGAAATATCCTCTGATAGCAACGAGAAAGAAGCTTTCAGAGAAAGTTCTTTGTGTTCTGTGAAATCATCTCACAGAGTTACAGCTTTCCCCTGAAGAAGCCTTTCGCTAAGACAGTTCTTGTGGAATTGGCAAAGTGATATTTGGAAGCCCATAGAGGGCTATGGTGAAAAAGGAAATATCCTCCGATGAAATCTGGAAAGAAGCTTTCTGAGAAACTGCTTAGTGTTCTGTTAATTCATCTCACAGTTACATCTGTATTTCGTGGATCTCTTTGCTAGCCTTATTTCTGTGGAATCTGAGAATAGATATTTCGGATCCCTTTGAAGACTATAGGGCCAAAGGAAATATCCTCCGATAACAAAGAGAAAGAAGCTTTCTGAGAAACTTCTTTGTGTTCTGTGAAACCATCTCACAGAGTTACAGCTTACCCCTCAAGAAGCCTTTCGCTAAGAGAGATCTTGTGGAATTGGCAAAGTGATATCTGGAAGCCCTTAGAAGGCTATGGAGAAAAAGCAAATATACTCCGATGAAATCTGGAAAGAAGCTTTCTGAGAAACTGCTTAGTGTTCTGTTAATTCATCTCACAGAGTTACATCTGTATTTCGTGGATCTCTTTGCTAGCCTTATTTCTGTGGAATCTGAGATCAGATATTTCAGATCCCTTTGAAGAGTATAGGGCCAAAGGAAATATCCTCCGATAACAAAGGGAAAGAATCTTTCTGAGAAACTTCTTTGTGTTCTGTGAAATCATCTCACAGAGTTACAGCTTTATCATCAAGAAGCCTTTCGCTAAGACAGTTCTTGTGGAATTGGCAAAGTGATATTTGGAAGCCCATAGGGGACTATGGAGAAAAAGGAAATATCCTCCGATGAAATCTGGAAAGAAGCTTTCTGAGAAACTGCTTAGTATTCTTTTAGTTCATCTCCCAGAGTTTCATCTGTATTTCGTGGATCTCTTTGCTAGCCTTATTTCTGTGGAATCTGAGAACAGATATTTCGGATCCCTTTGAAGACTATAGGGCCAATGGAAATATCCTCCGATAACAAAGAGAAAGAAGCTTTCTGAGAAACTTCTTTGTGTTCTGTGAAATCATCTCACAGAGTTACAGCTTTCCCCTCAAGAAGCCTTTCGCTAAGACAGTTCTTGTAGAATTGGCAAAGTGATATGTGGAAGCCCATAGACGGCTATGGTGAAAAAGGAAATATCCTCCGATGAAATCTGGAAAGAAGCTTTCTGAGAAACTGCTTAGTGTTCTGTTAATTCATCTCCAAGAGTTAAATCTCTGTTTCGTGGATCTCTTTGCTAGCCTTATTTCTGTGGAATGTGAGATCAGATATTTCGGATCCCTTTAAAGAGTATAGGGCCAAAGGAAATATCCTCCAATAACAAAGAGAAAGAATCTTTCTGAGAAACTTCTTTGTGTTCTGTGAAATCATCTCACAGAATTACAGCTTTCCCCTCAAGAAGCCTTTCGCTAAGACAGTTCTTGTGGAATTGGCAAAGTGATATTTGGAAGCCCATAGAGGGCTATGGTGAAAAAGGAAATATCCTCCGATGAAATCTGGAAAGAAGCTCTCTGAGAATCTGCTTAGTGTTCTGTTCATTCATCTCACAGAGTTACATCTGTATTTCGTGGATCTCTTTGCTAGCCTTATTTCTGTGGAATCTGAGAACAGATATTTCGGATCCCTTTGAAGACTATAGGGCCAAAGGAAATATCCTCCGATAACAAAGAGAAAGAAGCTTTCTGAGAAACTTCTTTGTGTTCTGTGAAACCATCTCACAGAGTTACAGCTTACCCCTCAAGAAGCCTTTCGCTAAGAGAGATCTTGTGGAATTGGCAAAGTGATATCTGGAAGCCCTTAGAAGGCTATGGAGAAAAAGCAAATATACTCCGAAGAAATCTGGAAAGAAGCTTTCTGAGAAACTGCTTAGTGTTCTGTTAATTCATCTCACAGAGTTACATCTGTAGTTCGTGGATCTCTTTGCTAGCCTTATTTCTGTGGAATCTGAGATCAGATATTTCAGATCCCTTTGAAGAGTATAGGGCCAAAGGAAATATCCTCCGATAACAAAGAGAAAGAATCTTTCTGAGAAACTTCTTTGTGTTCTGTGAAATCATCTCACAGAGTTACAGCTTTATCATCAAGAAGCCTTTCGCTAAGACAGTTCTTGTGGAATTGGCAAAGTGATATTTGGAAGCCCATAGAGGGCTATGGAGAAAAAGGAAATATCCTCGATGGAATCTGGAAAGAAGCTTTCTGATAAACTGCTTAGTATTCTTTTAGTTCATCTCCCAGAGTTACATCTGTATTTCTTGGATCACTTTGCTAGCCTTATTTCTGTGGAATCTGAGAGCAGATATTTCGGATCCCTCTGAAGACTGTAGGGCCAAAGGAGATATCCTCCGATAACAAAGAGAAAGAAGCTTTCGGAGAAACTTCTTTGTGTTCTGTGAAATCATCTCACAGAGTTACAGCTTTCCCCTCAAGAAGCCTTTCGCTAAGACAGTTCTTGTGGAATTGGCAAAGTGATATTTGGAAGCCCATAGAGGGCTTTGGTGAAAAAGGAAATATCATACGATGAAATATGAAAAGAAGCTTTCTGAGAAACTGCTTAGTGTTCTGTTAATTCATCTCACAGAGTTACATCTGTATTTCGTGGATCTCTTTGATAGCCTTATTTCTGTGGAATCTGAGAACAGATATTTCGGATCCCTTTGAAGACTGTAGGGCCAAAGAAAATATCCTCCGATAACAAAGAGAAAGAGGCTTTCTGAGAAACTTCTTTGTGTTCTGTGAAATCATCTCACAGAGTTACAGCTTTCCCCTCTAGAAGCCTTTCGCTAAGACAGTTCTTGTGGAATCGGCAAAGTAATATTTGGAAGCCCATAGAGGGCTATGGAGAAAATGGAAATATCCTTCGATGAAATCAGGAAAAAAGCTTTCTGAGAAACTGCTTAGTGTTCTTTTAGTTCATCTCCCAGAGTTACATCTGTATTTCGTGGATCTCTTTGCTAGCCTTATTTCTGTGGAATCTGAGAACAGATATTTCGGATCCCTTTGAAGACTATAGGGCCAAAGGAAATATCCTCCGATAACAAAGAGAAAGAAGCTTTCTGAGAAACTTCTTTGTGTTCTGTGAAATCGTCTCACAGAGTTACAGCTTTCCCCTCAAGAAGCCTTTCGCGAAGACAGTTCTTATGGAATTGGCAAAGTGATATTTGGAAGCCCATAGAGGGCTATGGTGAAAAAGGAAATATCCTCTGATGAAATCTGGAAAGAAGCTTTCTGAGAAACTGCTTGGTGTTCTGTTAATTGATCTCACAGAGTTACATCTGTATTTCGTGTATCTCCTTGCTAGCCTTACTTCTGTGGAATCTGAGAACAGATATTTCGGATCCCTTTGAACACTATAGGGCCAAAGGAAATATCCTCCGATAACAAAGAGAAAGAAGCTTTCTCAGAAACTTCTTTGTGTTCTGTGAAATCATCTCACAGAGTTACAGCTTTCCCCTCAAGAAACCTTTCGCTAAGACAGTTCTTGTGGCATTGGCAAAGTGATATTTGGAAGCCCATAGAGGGCTATGGTGAAAAAGGAAATATCCTCCGGTGAAATCTGGAAAGAAGCTTTCTGAGAAACTGCTTAGTGTTCTGTTAATTTATCTCACAGAGTTACATCTGTATTTCCTGGATCTCTTTGCTAGCCTTATTTCTGTGGAATCTGAGAACAGATATTTCGGATCCCTCTGAAGAATATAGGGCCAAAGGAAATATCCTCCGATAACAAAGAGAAAGAAGCTTTCTGAGAAACTTCTTTGTGTTCTGTGAAATCATCTCACAGAGTTACAGCTTTCCCCTCAAGAAGCCTTTCGCTAAGACAGTTCTTGTGGAATTGGCAAAGTGATATTTGGAAGCCCATAGAGGGCTATGGTGAAAAAGGAAATATCCTCTGATGAAATCTGGAAAGAAGCTTTCTGAGAAACTGCTTAGTGTTCTGTTAATTGATCTCACAGAGTTACATCTGTATTTCGTGTATGTCCTTGCTAGCCTTACTTCTGTGGAATCTGAGAACAGATATTTCGGATCCCTTTGAACACTATAGGGCCAAAGGAAATATCCTCCGATAACAAAGAGAAAGAAGCTTTCTCAGAAACTTCTTTGTGTTCTGTGAAATCATCTCACAGAGTTACAGCTTTCCCCTCAAGAAACCTTTCGCTAAGACAGTTCTTGTGGCATTGGCAAAGTGATATTTGGAAGCCCATAGAGGGCTATGGTGAAAAAGGAAATATCCTCCGATGAAATCTGGAAAGAAGCTTTCTGAGAAACTGCTTAGTGTTCTGTTAATTTATCTCACAGAGTTACATCTGTATTTCCTGGATCTCTTTGCTAGCCTTATTTCTGTGGAATCTGAGAACAGATATTTCGGATCCCTCTGAAGAATATAGGGCCAAAGGAAATATCCTCCGATAACAAAGAGAAAGAACCTTTCTGAGAAACTTCTTTGTGTTGTGTGAAATCATCTCACAGAGTTACAGCTTTCCCCTCAAGAAGCCTTTCGCTAAGACAGTTCTTGTGGAATTGGCAAAGTGATATTTGGAATCCCATAGAGGGCTATGGTGAAAAAGGAAATATCCTCCGATGAAATCTGGAAAGAAGCTCTCTGAGAAACTGCTTAGTGTTCTGTTAATTCATCTCACAGAGTTACATCTGTATTTCGTGGATCTCTTTGCTAGCCTTATTTCTGTGGAATCTGAGATCAGATATTTCAGATCCCTTTAAAGAGTATAGGGCCAAAGGAAATATCCTCCGATAACAAAGAGAAAGAATCTTTCTGAGAAACTTCTTTGTGTTCTGTGAAATCATCTCACAGAGTTACAGCTTTATCATCAAGAAGCCTTTCGCTAAGACAGTTCTTGTGGAATTGGCAAAGTGATATTTGGAAGCTCATAGAGGACTATGGAGAAAAAGGAAATATCCTCCGATGAAATCTGGAAAGAAGCTTTCTGAGAAACTGCTTAGTGTTCTTTTAGTTCATCTCCCAGAGTTTCATCTGTATTTCGTGGATCTCTTTGCTAGCCTTATTTCTGTGGAATCTGAGAACAGATATTTCGGATCCCTTTGAAGACTATAGGGCCAATGGAAATATCCTCCGATAACAAAGAGAAAGAAGCTTTCTGAGAAACTTCTTTGTGTTCTGTGAAATCATCTCACAGAGTTACAGCTTTCCCCTCAAGAAGCCTTTCGCTAAGACAGTTCTTGTAGAATTGGCAAAGTGATATGTGGAAGCCCATAGACGGCTATGGTGAAAAACGAAATATCCTCCGATGAAATCTGGAAAGAAGCTTTCTGAGAAACTGCTTAGTGTTCTGTTAATTCATCTCCCAGAATTACATCTGTATTTCGTGGATCTCTTTGCTAGCCTTATTTCTGTGGAATCTGAGAACAGATATTTCGGATCCCTCTGAAGACTATAGGGCCAAAGGAAATATCGTCCGATAACAAAGAGAAAGAAGCTTTCTGAGAAACTTCTTTGTGTTCTGTGAAATCATCTCACAGAGTTACAGCTTTCCCCTCAAGAAGCCTTTCGCTAAGACAGTTCTTGTGGAATTGGCAAAGTGATATTTGGAAGCCCATAGAGGGCTATGGAGAAAAAGGAAATATCCTCGATGGAATCTGGAAAGAAGCTTTCTGATAAACTGCTTAGTATTCTTTTAGTTCATCTCCCAGAGTTACATCTGTATTTCGTGGATCACTTTGCTAGCCTTATTTCTGTGGAATCTGAGAGCAGATATTTCGGATCTCTCTGAAGACTGTAGGGCCAAAGGAGATATCCTCCGATAACAAAGAGAAAGAAGCTTTCGGAAAAACTTCTTTGTGTTCTGTGAAATCATCTCACAGAGTTACAGCTTTCCCCTCAAGAAGCCTTTTGCTAAGACAGTTCTTGTGGAATTGGCAAAGTGATATTTGGAAGCCCATAGAGGGCTATGGTGAAAAAGGAAATATGATACGATGAAATATGAAAAGAAGCTTTCTGAGAAGCTGCTTAGTGTTCTGTTAATTCATCTCACAGAGTTACATCTGTATTTCGTGGATCTCTTTGATAGCCTTATTTCTGTGGAATCTGAGAACAGATATTTCGGATCCCTTTGAAGACTATAGGGCCAAAGGAAATATCCTCCGATAACAAAGAGAAAGAACCTTTCTGAGAAACTTCTTTGTGTTGTGTGAAATCATCTTCCAGAGTTACAGCTTTCCCCTCAAGAAGCCTTTCGCTAAGACAGTTCTTGTGGAATTGGCAAAGTGATATTTGGAATCCCATAGAGGGCTATGGTGAAAAAGGAAATATCCTCCGATGAAATCTGGAAAGAAGCTCTCTGAGAAACTGCTTAGTGTTCTGTTAATTCATCTCACAGAGTTACATCTGTATTTCGTGGATCTCTTTGCTAGCCTTATTTCTGTGGAATCTGAGATCAGATATTTCAGATCCCTTTGAAGAGTATAGGGCCAAAGGAAATATCCTCCGATAACAAAGAGAAAGAATCTTTCTGAGAAACTTCTTTGTGTTCTGTGAAATCATCTCACAGAGTTACAGCTTTATCATCAAGAAGCCTTTCGCTAAGACAGTTCTTGTGGAATTGGCAAAGTGATATTTGGAAGCTCATAGAGGACTATGGAGAAAAAGGAAATATCCTCCGATGAAATCTGGAAAGAAGCTTTCTGAGAAACTGCTTAGTGTTCTTTTAGTTCATCTCCCAGAGTTTCATCTGTATTTCGTGGATCTCTTTGCTAGCCTTATTTCTGTGGAATCTGAGAACAGATATTTCAGATCCCTTTGAAGACTATAGGGCCAATGGAAATATCCTCCGATAACAAAGAGAAAGAAGCTTTCTGAGAAACTTCTTTGTGTTCTGTGAAATCATCTCACAGAGTTACAGCTTTCCCCTCAAGAAGCCTTTCGCTAAGACAGTTCTTGTAGAATTGGCAAAGTGATATGTGGAAGCCCATAGACGGCTATGGTGAAAAACGAAATATCCTCCGATGAAATCTGGAAAGAAGCTTTCTGAGAAACTGCTTAGTGTTCTGTTAATTCATCTCCCAGAATTACATCTGTATTTCGTGGATCTCTTTGCTAGCCTTATTTCTGTGGAATCTGAGAACAGATATTTCGGATCCCTCTGAAGACTATAGGGCCAAAGGAAATATCGTCCGATAACAAAGAGAAAGAAGCTTTCTGAGAAACTTCTTTGTGTTCTGTGAAATCATCTCACAGAGTTACAGCTTTCCCCTCAAGAAGCCTTTCGCTAAGACAGTTCTTGTGGAATTGGCAAAGTGATATTTGGAAGCCCATAGAGGGCTATGGAGAAAAAGGAAATATCCTCGATGGAATCTGGAAAGAAGCTTTCTGATAAACTGCTTAGTATTCTTTTAGTTCATCTCCCAGAGTTACATCTGTATTTCGTGGATCACTTTGCTAGCCTTATTTCTGTGGAATCTGAGAGCAGATATTTCGGATCTCTCTGAAGACTGTAGGGCCAAAGGAGATATCCTCCGATAACAAAGAGAAAGAAGCTTTCGGAGAAACTTCTTTGTGTTCTGTGAAATCATCTCACAGAGTTACAGCTTTCCCCTCAAGAAGCCTTTTGCTAAGACAGTTCTTGTGGAATTGGCAAAGTGATATTTGGAAGCCCATAGAGGGCTATGGTGAAAAAGGAAATATGATACGATGAAATATGAAAAGAAGCTTTCTGAGAAACTGCTTAGTGTTCTGTTAATTCATCTCACAGAGTTACATCTGCATTTCGTGGATCTCTTTGATAGCCTTATTTCTGTGGAATCTGAGAACAGATATTTCGGATCCCTTTGAAGACTATAGGGCCAAAGGAAATATCCTCCGATAACAAAGAGAAAGAAACTTTCTGAGAAACTTCTTTGTGTTCTGTGAAATCATCTCACAGAGTTACAGCTTTCCCCTCAAGAAACCTTTCGCTAAGACAGTTCTTGTGGCATTGGCAAGTGATATTTGGAAGCCCATAGAGGGCTATGGTGAAAAAGGAAATATCCTCCGATGAAATCTGGAAAGAAGCTTTCTGAGAAACTGCTTAGTGTTCTGTTAATTTATCTCACAGAGTTACATCTGTATTTCCTGGATCTCTTTGCTAGCCTTATTTCTGTGGAATCTGAGAACAGATATTTCGGATCCCTCTGAAGAATATAGGGCCAAAGGAAATATCCTCCGATAACAAAGAGAAAGAAGCTTTCTGAGAAACTTCTTTGTGTTCTGTGAAATCGTCTCACAGAGTTACAGCTTTCCCCTCAAGAAGCCTTTCGCTAAGACAGTTCTTGTGGAATTGGCAAAGTGATATTTGGAAGCCCATAGAGGGCTATGGTGAAAAAGGAAATATCCTCTGATGAAATCTGGAAAGAAGCTTTCTGAGAAACTGCTTAGTGTTCTGTTAATTGATCTCACAGAGTTACATCTGTATTTCGTGTATCTCCTTGCTAGCCTTACTTCTGTGGAATCTGAGAACAGATATTTCGGATCCCTTTGAACACTATAGGGCCAAAGGAAATATCCTCCGATAACAAAGAGAAAGAAGCTTTCTCAGAATCTTCTTTGTGTTCTGTGAAATCATCTCACAGAGTTACAGCTTTCCCCTAAAGAAACCTTTCGCTAAGACAGTTCTTGTGGCATTGGCAAAGTGATATTTGGAAGCCCATAGAGGGCTATGGTGAAAAAGGAAATATCCTCCGATGAAATCTGGAAAGAAGCTTTCTGAGAAACTTCTTAGTGTTCTGTTAATTTATCTCACAGAGTTACATCTGTATTTCCTGGATCTCTTTGCTAGCCTTATTTCTGTGGAATCTCAGAACAGATATTTCGGATCTCTCTGAAGAATATAGGGCCAAAGGAAATATCCTCCGATAACAAAGAGAAAGAACCTTTCTGAGAAACTTCTTTGTGTTGTGTGAAATCATCTCACAGAGTTACAGCTTTCCCCTCAAGAAGCCTTTTGCTAAGACAGTTCTTGTGGAATTGGCAAAGTGATATTTGGAATCCCATAGAGGGCTATGGTGAAAAAGGAAATATCCTCCGATGAAATCTGGAAAGAAGCTCTCTGAGAAACTGCTTAGTGTTGTGTTAATTCATCTCACAGAGTTATATCTGTATTTCGTGGATCTCTTTGCTAGCCTTATTTCTGAGGAATCTGACAACAGATATTTCGGATCCCTTTGAAGACTATAGGGCCAAAGGAAATATCCTCCGATAACAAAGAGAAAGAATCTTTCTGAGAAACTTCTTTGTGTTCTGTGAAATCATCTCACAGAGTTACAGCTTTCCCCTCAAGAAGCCTTTGGCTAGGACAGTTCTTGTGGAATTGGCAAAGTGATATTTGGAAGCCCATGGAGGGCTATGGAGAAAAAGGAAATATCCTCCGATGAAATCTGGAAAGAAGCTTCCTGAGAAACTGCTTAGTGTTCTGTTAATTCATCTCACAGAGTTACATCTGTATTTCCTGGATCTCTTTGCTAGCCTTATTTCTGTGGAATCTGAGAACAGATATTTCGGATCCCTTTGAACACTATAGGGCCAAAGGAAATATCCTCCGATAACAAAGAGAAAGAAGCTTTCTGAGAAACTTCTTTGTGTTGTGTGAAATCATCTCACAGAGTTACAGCTTTCCCCTCAAGAAGCCTTTCGCTAAGACAGTTCTTGTGGAATTGGCAAAGTGATATTTGGAAGCCCATAGAGGGCTATGGTGAAAAAGGAAATATCCTCCGATGAAATCTGGAAAGAAGCTTTCTGAGAAACTGCTTAGTGTTCGGTTAATTCATCTCACAGAGTTACATCTGTATTTCGTGGATCTCTTTGCTAGCCTTATTTCTGTGGAATCTGAGAACAGATATTTCGTATCCCTTTGAAGACTATAGGGCCAAAGGAAATATCCTCCGATAACAAAGAGAAAGAAGCTTTCTGAGAAACTTCTTTGTGTTCTGTGAAATCATCTCACAGAGTTACAGCTTACCCCTCAAGAAGCCTTTCGCTAAGAGAGATCTTGTGGAATTGGCAAAGTGATATTTGGAAGCCCTTAGAAGGCTATGGAGAAAAAGCAAATATCCTCCGATGAAATCTGGAAAGAAGCTTTCTGAGAAACTGCTTAGTGTTCTGTTAATTCATCTTACAGAGTTACATCTGTATTTCGTGGATCTCTTTGCTAGCCTTATTTCTGTGAAATCTGAGATCAGATATTTCGAATCCCTTTGAAGAGTATAGGGCCAAAGGAAATATCCTCCGATAACAAAGAGAAAGAATATTTCTGAGAAACTTCTTTGTGTTCTGTGAAATCATCTCACAGAGTTACAGCTTTCCCCTCAAGAAGCCTTTCGCTAAGGCAGTTCTTGTGGAATTGGCAAAGTGATATTTGGAAGCCCATAGACGGCTATGGTGAAAAAGGAAATATCCTCCGATGAATTCTGGAAAGAAGCTCTCTGAGAATCTGCTTAGTGTTCTGTTAATTCATCTCACAGAGTTACATCTGTATTTCGTGGATCTCTTTGCTAGCCTTATTTCTGTGGAATCTGACAACAGATATTTCGGATCCCTTTGAAGACTATTGGGCCAAAGGAAATATCCTCCGATAACAAAGAGAAAGAATCTTTCTGAGAAACTTCTTTGTGTTCTGTGAAATCATCTCACAGAGTTACAGCTTTCCCCTCAAGAAGCCTTTCGCTAAGAGAGTTCTTGTTGCATTGGCAAAGTGATATTTGGAAGCCCATAGAAGGCTATGGAGAAAAAGCAAATATCCTCCGATGAAATCTGGAAAGAAGCTTTCTGAGAAACTGCTTAGTGTTCTGTTAATTCATCTCACATAGTTACATCTGTATTTCGTGGATCTCTTTGCTAGCCTTATTTCTTTGGAATCTGAGAACAGATATTTCAGATCCCTTTGACGACTACAGGGTCAAAGGAAATATCCTCCGATAACAAAGAGAAAGAAGCTTTCTGAGAAACTTCTTTGTGTTCTGTGAAATCATCTCACAGAGTTACAGCTTTCCCCTCAAGAAGCCTTTCGCAAAGACAGTTCTTGTGGAATTGGCAAAGTGATATTTGGAAGCCCATAGAGGGCTAGGGAGAAAAAGGAAATATCCTCCGATGAAATCTGGAAAGAAGCTTTCTGAGAAACTGCTTAGTGTTCTTTTAGTTCATCTCCCAGAGTTTCATCTGTATTTCGTGGATCTCTTTGCTAGCCTTATTTCTGTGGAATCTGAGAACAGATATTTCGGATCCCTTTGAAGACTATAGGGCCAAAGGAAATATCGTCCGATAACAAAGAGAAAGAAGCTTTCTGAGAAACTTCTTTGTGTTCTGTGAAATCATCTCACAGAGTTACAGCTTTCCCCTCAAGAAGCCTTTGGCTAGGACAGTTCTTGTGGAACTGGCAAAGTGATATTTGGAAGCCCATGGAGGGCTATGGAGAAAAAGGAAATATCCTCCGATGAAATCTGGAAAGAGGCTTCCTGAGAAACTTCTTAGTGTTCTGTTAATTCATCTCACAGAGTTACATCTGTATTTCGTGGATCTCTTTGCTAGCCTTATTTCTGTGGAATCTGAGAACAGATATTTCGGATCCCTTTGAAGACTATAGGGCCAAAGGAAATATCCTCCGATAACAAAGAGAAAGAAGCTTTCTGAGAAACTTCTTTGTGTTGTGTGAAATCATCTCACAGAGTTACAGCTTTCCCCTCAAGAAGCCTTTCGCTAAGACAGTTCTTGTGGAATTGGCAAAGTGATATTTGGAAGCCCATAGAGGGCTATGGTGAAAAAGGAAATATCCTCCGATGAAATCTGGAAAGAAGCTTTCTGAGAAACTGCTTAGTGTTCGGTTAATTCATCTCACAGAGTTACATCTGTATTTCGTGGATCTCTTTGCTAGCCTTATTTCTGTGGAATCTCAGAACAGATATTTCGGATCCCTTTGAAGACTATAGGGCCAAAGGAAATATCCTCCGATAACAAAGAGAAAGAACCTTTCTGAGAAACTTCTTTGTGTTGTGTGAAATCATCTCACAGAGTTACAGCTTACCCCTCAAGAAGCCTTTCGCTAAGAGAGATCTTGTGGAATTGGCAAAGTGATATTTGGAAGCCCTTAGAAGGCTATGGAGAAAAAGCAAATATCCTCCGATGAAATCTGGAAAGAAGCTTTCTGAGAAACTGCTTAGTGTTCTGTTAATTCATCTTACAGAGTTACATCTGTATTTCGTGGATCTCTTTGCTAGCCTTATTTCTGTGGAATCTGAGATCAGATATTTCGAATCCCTTTGAAGAGTATAGGGCCAAAGGAAATATCCTCCGATAACAAAGAGAAAGAATCTTTCTGAGAAACTTCTTTGTGTTCTGTGAAATCATCTCACAGAGTTTCAGCTTTCCCCTCAAGAAGCCTTTCGCTAAGAGAGTTCTTGTGGCATTGGCAAAGTGATATTTGGAAGCCCATAGAAGGCTATGGAGAAAAAGCAAATATCCTCCGATGAAATCTGGAAAGAAGCTTTCTGAGAAACTGCTTAGTGTTCTGTTAATTCATCTCACAGAGTTACATCTGTATTTCGTGGATCTCTTTGCTAGCCTTATTTCCGTGGAATTTGACAACAGATATTTCGGATCCCTTTGAAGACTATTGGGCCAAAGGAAATATCCTCCGATAACAAAGAGAAAGAATCTTTCTGAGAAACTTCTTTGTGTTCTGTGAAATCATCTCACAGAGTTACAGCTTTCCCCTCAAGAAGCCTTTCGCTAAGAGAGTTCTTGTGGAATTGGCAAAGTGATATTTGGAAGCCCATAGAAGGCTATGGAGAAAAAGCAAATATCCTCCGATGAAATCTGGAAAGAAGCTTTCTGAGAAACTGCTTAGTGTTCTGTTAATTGATCTCCCAGAGTTTCATCGGTATTTCGTGGATCTCTTTGCTAGCCTTACTTCTGTGGAATCTGAGAACAGATATTTCGGATCCCTTTGAACACTATAAGGCCAAAGGAAATATCCTCCGATAACAAAGAGAAAGAAGCTTTCTCAGAAACTTCTTTGTGTTCTGTGAAATCATCTCACAGAGTTACAGCTTTCCCCTCAAGAAACCTTTCGGTAAGACAGTTCTTGTGGCATTGGCAAAGTGATATTTGGAAGCCCATAGAGGGCTACGGTGAAAAAGGAAATATCCTCCGATGAAATCTGGAAAGAAGCTTTCTGAGAAACTGCTTAGTGTTCTGTTAATTTATCTCACAGAGTTACATCTGTATTTCCTGGATCTCTTTGCTAGCCTTATTTCTGTGGAATCTGAGAACAGATATTTCGGATCCCTCTGAAGAATATAGGGCCAAAGGAAATATCCTCCGATCACAAAGAGAAAGAAGCTTTCTGAGAAACTTCTTTGTGTTCTGTGAAATCGTCTCACAGAGTTACAGCTTTCCCCTCAAGAAGCCTTTCGCTAAGACAGTTCTTGTGGAATTGGCAAAGTGATATTTGGAAGCCCATAGAGGGCTATGGTGAAAAAGGAAATATCCTCTGATGAAATCTGGAAAGAAGCTTTCTGAGAAACTGCTTAGTGTTCTGTTAATTGATCTCACAGAGTTACATCTGTATTTCGTGTATCTCCTTGCTAGCCTTACTTCTGTGGAATCTGAGAACAGATATTTCGGATCCCTTTGAACACTATAGGGCCAAAGGAAATATCCTCCGATAACAAAGAGAAAGAAGCTTTCTCAGAAACTTCTTTGTGTTCTGTGAAATCATCTCACAGAGTTACAGCTTTCCCCTCAAGAAACCTTTCGCTAAGACAGTTCTTGTGGCATTGGCAAAGTGATATTTGGAAGCCCATAGAGGGCTATGGTGAAAAAGGAAATATCCTCCGATGAAATCTGGAAAGAAGCTTTCTGAGAAACTGCTTAGTGTTCTGTTAATTTATCTCACAGAGTTACATCTGTATTTCCTGGATCTCTTTGCTAGCCTTATTTCTGTGGAATCTCAGAACAGATATTTCGGATCCCTCTGAAGAATATAGGGCCAAAGGAAATATCCTCCGATAACAAAGAGAAAGAATCTTTCTGAGAAACTTCTTTGTGTTCTGTGAAATCATCTCACAGAGTTACAGCTTTCCCCTCAAGAAGCCTTTCGCTAAGACAGTTCTTGTGGAATTGGCAAAGTGATATTTGGAAGCCCATAGACGGCTATGGTGAAAAAGGAAATATCCTCCGATGAATTCTGGAAAGAAGCTCTCTGAGAATCTGCTTAGTGTTCTGTTAATTCATCTCACAGAGTTACATCTGTATTTCGTGGATCTCTTTGCTAGCCTTATTTCTGTGGAATCTGACAACAGATATTTCGGATCCCTTTGAAGACTATTGGGCCAAAGGAAATATCCTCCGATAACAAAGAGAAAGAATCTTTCTGAGAAACTTCTTTGTGTTCTGTGAAATCATCTCACAGAGTTACAGCTTTCCCCTCAAGAAGCCTTTCGCTAAGAGAGTTCTTGTTGCATTGTCAAAGTGATATTTGGAAGCCCATAGAAGGCTATGGAGAAAAAGCAAATATCCTCCGATGAAATCTGGAAAGAAGCTTTCTGAGAAACTGCTTAGTGTTCTGTTAATTCATCTCACAGAGTTACATCTGTATTTCGTGGATCTCTTTGCTAGCCTTATTTCTGTGGAATCTGAGAACAGATATTTCAGATCCCTTTGACGACTACAGGGTCAAGGAAATATCCTCCGATAACAAAGAGAAAGAAGCTTTCTGAGAAACTTCTTTGGGTTCTGTGAAATCATCTCACAGAGTTACAGCTTTCCCCTCAAGAAGCCTTTCGCAAAGACAGTTCTTGTGGAATTGGCAAAGTGATATTTGGAAGCCCATAGAGGGCTATGGAGAAAAAGGAAATATCCTCCGATGAAATCTGGAAAGAAGCTTTCTGAGAAACTGCTTAGTGTTCTTTTAGTTCATCTCCCAGAGTTTCATCTGTATTTCGTGGATCTCTTTGCTAGCCTTATTTCTGTGGAATCTGAGAACAGATATTTCGGATCCCTTTGAAGACTATAGGGCCAAAGGAAATATCCTCCGATAACAACGAGAAAGAAGCTTTCAGAGAAACTTCTTTGTGTTCTGTGAAATCATCTCACAGAGTTACAGCTTTCCCCTAAAGAAGCCTTTCGCTAAGACAGTTCTTGTAGAATTGGCAAAGTGATATTTGGAAGCCCATAGACGGCTATGGTGAAAAAGGAAATATCCTCCGATGAAATCTGGAAAGAAGCTTTCTGAGAAACTGCTTAGTGTTCTGTTATTTCATTTCACAGAATTACATCTGTATTTCGTGGATCTCTTTGCTAGCCTTATTTCTGTGGAATCTGAGAACAGATATTTCGGATCCCTTTGAAGACTATAGGGCCAAAGGAAATATCCTCCGATAACAAAGAGAAAGAAGCTTTCTGAGAAACTTCTTTGTGTTGTGTGAAATCATCTCACAGAGTTACAGCTTTCCCCTCAAGAAGCCTTTCGCTAAGACAGTTCTTGTGGAATTGGCAAAGTGATATTTGGAAGCCCATGGAGGGCTATGGTGAAAAAGGAAATATCCTCCGATAAAATCTGGAAAAAAGCTTTCTGAGAAACTGCTTAGTGTTCGGTTAATTCATCTCACAGAGTTACATCTGTATTTCGTGGATCTCTTTGCTAGCCTTATTTCTGTGGAATCTCAGAACAAATATTTCGGATCCCTTTGAAGACTATAGGGCCAAAGGAAATATCCTCCGATAACAAAGAGAAAGAACCTTTCTGAGAAACTTCTTTGTGTTCTGTGAAATCATCTCACAGAGTTACAGCTTACCCCTCAAGAAGCCTTTCGCTAAGAGAGATCTTGTGGAATTGGCAAAGTGATATTTGGAAGCCCTTAGAAGGCTATGGAGAAAAAGCAAATATCCTCCGATGAAATCTGGAAAGAAGCTTTCTGAGAAACTGCTTAGTGTTCTGTTAATTCATCTTACAGAGTTACATCTGTATTTCGTGGATCTCTTTGCTAGCCTTATTTCTGTGGAATCTGAGATCAGATATTTCGAATCCCTTTGAAGAGTATAGGGCCAAAGGAAATATCCTCCGATACAAAGAGAAAGAATCTTTCTGAGAAACTTCTTTGTGTTCTGTGAAATCATCTCACAGAGTTATAGCTTTCCCCTCAAGAAGCCTTTCGCTAAGAGAGTTCTTGTGGCATTGGCAAAGTGATATTTGGAAGCCCATAGAAGGCTATGGAGAAAAAGCAAATATCCTCCGATGAAATCTGGAAAGAAGCTTTCTGAGAAACTGCTTAGTGTTCTGTTCATTCATCTCACAGAGTTACATCTGTATTTCGTGGATCTCTTTGCTAGCCTTATTTCTGTGGAATTTGACAACAGATATTTCGGATCCCTTTGAAGACTATTGGGCCAAAGGAAATATCCTCCGATAACGAAGAGAAAGAATCTTTCTGAGAAACTTCTTTGTGTTCTGTGAAATCATCTCACAGAGTTACAGCTTTCCCCTCAAGAAGCCTTTCGCTAAGAGAGTTCTTGTGGAATTGGCAAAGTGATATTTGGAAGCCCATAGAAGGCTATGGAGAAAAAGCAAATATCCTCCGATGAAATCTGGAAAGAAGCTTTCTGAGAAACTGCTTAGTGTTCTGTTAATTCATCTCACAGAGTGACATCTGTGTTTCGTGCATCTCTTTGCAAGCCTTATTTCTACGGAATCTGAGAACAGATATTTCGGACCCTTTGACGACTACAGGGTCAATGGAAATATCCTCCGATAACAAAGAGAAAGAAGCTTTCTCAGAAACTTCTTTGTGTTCTGTGAAATCATCTCACATAGTTACAGCTTTCCCCTCAAGAAGCCTTTCGCAAAGACAGTTCTTGTGGAATTGGCAAAGTGATATTTGGAAGCCCATAGAGGGCTATGGTGAAAAAGGAAATATCCTCCGATGAAATCTGGAAAGAAGCTTTCTGAGAAACTGCTTACTGTTCTGTTAATTGATCTCACAGAGTTACATCTGTATTTCGTGGATCACTTTGCTAGCCTTACTTCTGTGGAATCTGAGAACAGATATTTCGGATCGCTTTGAAGACTATAGGGCCAAAGGAAATATCCTCGGATAACAAAGAGAAAGAAGCTTTCTGAGAAACTTCTTTGTTTTCTGTGAAATCATCCCACAGAGTTACAGCTTTCCCCTCAAGAAGCCTTTCGCTAAGACATTTTTTGTGGAATTGGCAAAGTGATATTTGTAAGCCCTTAGAGGGCTATGGAGAAAAAGGAAATATCCTCCGATGAAATACGGAAAGAGGCTTTCTGAGAAACTGCTTAGTGTTCTTTTAGTTCATCTCCCAGACTTACATCTGTATTTCGTGGATCTCTTTGCTAGCCTTATTTCTGTGGAATCTGAGAACAGATATTTCGAATCCCTTTGAAGACGATAGGGCCAAAGGAAATATCCTCCGATAGCAACGAGAAAGAAGCTTTCAGAGAAAGTTCTTTGTGTTCTGTGAAATCATCTCACAGAGTTACAGCTTTCCCCTGAAGAAGCCTTTCGCTAAGACAGTTCTTGTGGAATTGGCAAAGTGATATTTGGAAGCCCATAGAGGGCTATGGTGAAAAAGGAAATATCCTCCGATGAAATCTGGAAAGAAGCTTTCTGAGAAACTGCTTAGTGTTCTGTTAATTCATCTCACAGTTACATCTGTATTTCGTGGATCTCTTTGCTAGCCTTATTTCTGTGGAATCTGAGAACAGATATTTCGGATCCCTTTGAAGACTATAGGGCCAAAGGAAATATCCTCCAATAACAAAGAGAAAGAAGCTTTCTGAGAAACTTCTTTGTGTTCTGTGAAACCATCTCACAGAGTTACAGCTTACCCCTCAAGAAGCCTTTCGCTAAGAGAGATCTTGTGGAATTGGCAAAGTGATATCTGGAAGCCCTTAGAAGGCTACGGAGAAAAAGCAAATATACTCCGATGAAATCTGGAAAGAAGCTTTCTGAGAAACTGCTTAGTGTTCTGTTAATTCATCTCACAGAGTTACATCTGTATTTCGTGGATCTCTTTACTAGCCTTATTTCTGTGGAATCTGAGATCAGATATTTCAGATCCCTTTGAAGAGTATAGGGCCAAAGGAAATATCCTCCGATAACAAAGAGAAAGAATCTTTCTGAGAAACTTCTTTGTGTTCTGTGAAATCATCTCACAGAGTTACAGCTTTATCATCAAGAAGCCTTTCGCTAAGAGAGTTCTTGTGGAATTGGCAAAGTGATATTTGGAAGCCCATAGAGGGCTATGGAGAAAAAGGAAATATCCTCGATGGAATCTGGAAAGAAGCTTTCTGATAAACTGCTTAGTATTCTTTTAGTTCATCTCCCAGAGTTACATCTGTATTTCTTGGATCACTTTGCTAGCCTTATTTCTGTGGAATCTGAGAGCAGATATTTCGGATCCCTCTGAAGACTGTAGGGCCAAAGGAGATATCCTCCGATAACAAAGAGAAAGAAGCTTTCGGAGAAACTTCTTTGTGTTCTGTGAAATCATCTCACAGAGTTACAGCTTTCCCCTGAAGAAGCCTTTCGCTAAGACAGTTCTTGTGGAATTGGCAAAGTGATATTTGGAAGCCCATAGAGGGCTATGGTGAAAAAGGAAATATCATACGATGAAATATGAAAAGAAGCTTTCTGAGAAACTGCTTAGTGTTCTGTTAATTCATCTCACAGAGTTACATCTGTATTTCGTGGATCTCTTTGAAAGCCTTATTTCTGTGGAATCTGAGAACAGATATTTCGGATCCCTTTGAAGACTGTAGGGCCAAAGAAAATATCCTCCGATAACAAAGAGAAAGAGGCTTTCTGAGAAACTTCTTTGTGTTCTGTGAAATCATCTCACAGAGTTACAGCTTTCCCCTCTAGAAGCCTTTCGCTAAGACAGTTCTTGTGGAATCGGCAAAGTAATATTTGGAAGCCCATAGAGGGCTATGGAGAAAATGGAAATATCCTTCGATGAAATCTGGAAAGAAGCTTTCTGCGAAACTGCATAGTGTTCTTTTAGTTCATCTCCCAGAGTTACATCTGTATTTCGTGGATCTCTTTGCTAGCCTTATTTCTGTGGAATCTAAGAACAGATATTTCGGATCCCTTTGAAGACTATAGGGCCAAAGGAAATATCCTCCGATAACAAAGAGAAAGAAGCTTTCTGAGAAACTTCTTTGTGTTCTGTGAAATCGTCTCACAGAGATACAGCTTTCCCCTCAAGAAGCCTTTCGCGAAGACAGTTCTTGTGGAATTGCCAAAGTGATATTTGGAAGCCCATAGACGGCTATGGTGAAAAAGGAAATATCCTCTGATGAAATCTGGAAAGAAGCTTTCTGAGAAACTGCTTGGTGTTCTGTTAATTGATCTCACAGAGTTACATCTGTATTTCGTGTATCTCCTTGCTAGCCTTACTTCTGTGGAATCTGAGAACAGATATTTCGGATCCCTTTGAACACTATAGGGCCAAAGGAAATATCCTCCGATAACAAAGAGAAAGAAGCTTTCTCAGAAACTTCTTTGTGTTCTGTGAAATCATCTCACAGAGTTACAGCTTTCCCCTCAAGAAACCTTTCGCTAAGACAGTTCTTGTGGCATTGGCAAAGTGATATTTGGAAGCCCATAGAGGGCTATGGTGAAAAAGGAAATATCCTCCGGTGAAATCTGGAAAGAAGCTTTCTGAGAAACTGCTTAGTGTTCTGTTAATTTATCTCACAGAGTTACATCTGTATTTCCTGGATCTCTTTGCTAGCCTTATTTCTGTGGAATCTGAGAACAGATATTTCGGATCCCTCTGAAGAATATAGGGCCAAAGGAAATATCCTCCGATAACAAAGAGAAAGAAGCTTTCTGAGAAACTTCTTTGTGTTCTGTGAAATCATCTCACAGAGTTACAACTTTCCCCTCAAGAAGCCTTTCGCTAAGACAGTTCTTGTGGAATTGGCAAAGTGATATTTGGAAGCCCATAGAGGGCTATGGTGAAAAAGGAAATATCCTCTGATGAAATCTGGAAAGAAGCTTTCTGAGAAACTGCTTAGTGTTCTGTTAATTGATCTCACAGAGTTACATCTGTATTTCGTGTATCTCCTTGCTAGCCTTACTTCTGTGGAATATGAGAACAGATATTTCGGATCCCTTTGAACACTATAGGGCCAAAGGAAATATCCTCCGATAACAAAGAGAAAGAAGCTTTCTGAGAAACTTCTTTGTGTTCTGTGAAATCATCTCACAGAGTTACAGCTTTCCCCTCAAGAAACCTTTCGCTAAGACAGTTCTTGTGGCACTGGAAAGTGATATTTGGAAGCCCATAGAGGGCTATGGTGAAAAAGGAAATATCCTCCGATGAAATCTGGAAAGAAGCTTTCTGAGAAACTGCTTAGTGTTCTGTTAATTTATCTCACAGAGTTTCATCTGTATTTCCTGGATCTCTTTGCTAGCCTTATTTCTGTGGAATCTGAGAACAGATATTTCGGATCCCTCTGAAGAATATAGGGCCAAAGGAAATATCCTCCGATAACAAAGAGAAAGAACCTTTCTGAGAAACTTCTTTGTGTTGTGTGAAATCATCTCACAGAGTTACAGCTTTCCCCTCAAGAAGCCTTTCGCTAAGACAGTTCTTGTGGAATTGTCAAAGTGATATTTGGAATCCCATAGAGGGCTATGGTGAAAAAGGAAATATCCTCCGATGAAATCTGGAAAGAAGCTCTCTGAGAAACTGCTTAGTGTTCTGTTAATTCATCTCACAGAGTTACATCTGTATTTCGTGGATCTCTTTGCTAGCCTTATTTCTGTGGAATCTGAGATCAGATATTTCAGATCCCTTTGAAGAGTATAGGGCCAAAGGAAATATCCTCCGATAACAAAGAGAAAGAATCTTTCTGAGAAACTTCTTTGTGTTCTGTGAAATCATCTCACAGAGTTACAGCTTTATCATCAAGAAGCCTTTCGCTAAGACAGTTCTTGTGGAATTGGCAAAGTGATATTTGGAAGCCCATAGAGGACTATGGAGAAAAAGGAAATATCCTCCGATGAAATCTGGAAAGAAGCTTTCTGAGAAACTGCTTAGTGTTCTTTTAGTTCATCTCCCAGAGTTTCATCTGTATTTCGTGGATCTCTTTGCTAGCCTTATTTCTGTGGAATCTGCGAACAGATATTTCGGATCCCTTTGAAGACTATAGGGCCAATGGAAATATCCTCCGATAACAAAGAGAAAGAAGCTTTCTGAGAAACTTCTTTGTGTTGTGTGAAATCATCTCACAGAGTTACAGCTTTCCCCTCAAAAAGCCTTTCGCTAAGACAGTTCTTGTAGAATTGGCAAAGTGATATGTGGAAGCCCATAGACGGCTATGGTGAAAAAGGAAATATCCTCCGATGAAATCTGGAAAGAAGCTTTCTGAGAAACTGCTTAGTGTTCTGTTAATTCATCTCCCAGAATTACATCTGTATTTCGTGGATCTCTTTGCTAGCCTTATTTCTGTGGAATCTGAGAACAGATATTTCGGATCCCTCTGAAGACTATAGGGCCAAAGGAAATATCGTCCGATAACAAAGAGAAAGAAGCTTTCTGAGAAACTTCTTTGTGTTCTGTGAAATCATCTCACAGAGTTACAGCTTTCCCCTCAAGAAGCCTTTCGCTAAGACAGTTCTTGTGGAATTGGCAAAGTGATATTTGGAAGCCCATAGAGGGCTATGGAGAAAAAGGAAATATCCTCGATGGAATCTGGAAAGAAGCTTTCTGATAAACTGCTTAGTATTCTTTTAGTTCATCTCCCAGAGTTACATCTGTATTTCGTGGATCACTTTGCTAGCCTTATTTCTGTGGAATCTGAGAGCAGATATTTCGGATCCCTCTGAAGACTGTAGGGCCAAAGGAGATATCCTCCGATAACAAAGAGAAAGAAGCTTTCGGAGAAACTTCTTTGTGTTCTGTGAAATCATCTCACAGAGTTACAGCTTTCCCCTCAAGAAGCCTTTTGCTAAGACAGTTCTTGTGGAATTGGCAAAGTGATATTTGGAAGCCCATAGAGGGCTATGGTGAAAAAGGAAATATCATACGATGAAATATGAAAAGAAGATTTCTGAGAAACTGCTTAGTGTTCTGTTAATTCATCTCACAGAGTTACATCTGTATTTCGTGGATCTCTTTGATAGCCTTATTTCTGTGGAATCTGAGAACAGATATTTCGGATCCCTTTGAAGACTGTACGGGAAAAGAAAATATCCTCCGATAACAAAGAGAAAGAGGCTTTCTGAGAAACTTCTTTGTGTTCTGTGAAATCATCTCACAGAGTTACAGCTTTCCCCTCTAGAAGCCTTTCGCTAAGACAGTTCTTGTGGAATCGGCAAAGTAATATTTGGAAGCCCATAGAGGGCTATGGAGAAAATGGAAATATCCTTCGATGAAATCTGGAAAGAAGCTTTCTGAGAAACTGCTTAGAGTTCTTTTAGTTCATCTCCCAGAGTTACATCTGTATTTCGTGGATCTCTTTGCTAGCCTTATTTCTGTGGAATCTAAGAACAGATATTTCGGATCCCTTTGAAGACTATAGGGCCAAAGGAAATATCCTCCGATAACAACGAGAAAGAAGCTTTCTGAGAAACTTCTTTGTGTTCTGTGAAATCGTCTCACAGAGTTACAGCTTTCCCCTCAAGAAGCCTTTCGCTAAGACAGTTCTTGTGGAATTGGCAAAGTGATATTTGGAAGCCCATAGAGGGCTATGGTGAAAAAGGAAATATCCTCTGATGAAATCTGGAAAGAAGCTTTCTGAGAAACTGCTTAGTGTTCTGTTAATTGATCTCACAGAGTTACATCTGTATTTCGTGTATCTCCTTGCTAGCCTTACTTCTGTGGAATCTGAGAACAGATATTTCGGATCCCTTTGAACACTGTAGGGCCAAAGGAGATATCCTCCGATAACAAAGAGAAAGAAGCTTTCGGAGAAACTTCTTTGTGTTCTGTGAAATCATCTCACAGAGTTACAGCTTTCCCCTCAGGAAACCTTTCGCTAAGACAGTTCTTGTGGCATTGGCTAAGTGATATTTGGAAGCCCATACAGGGCTATGGTGAAAAAGGAAATATCCTCCGATGAAATCTGGAAAGAAGCTTTCTGAGAAACTGCTTAGTGTTCTGTTAATTTATCTCACAGAGTTACATCTGTATTTCCTGGATCTCTTTGCTAGCCTTATTTCTGTGGAAGCTGAGAACAGATATTTCGGATCCCTCTGAAGAATATAGGGCCAAAGGAAATATCCTCCGATAACAAAGAGACAGAAGCTTTCTGAGAAACTTCTTTGTGTTCTGTGAAATCGTCTCACAGAGTTACAGCTTTCCCCTCAAGAAGCCTTTCGCTAAGACAGTTCTTGTGGAATTGGCAAAGTGATATTTGGAAGCCCATAGAGGGCTATGGTGAAAAAGGAAATATCCTCCGATGAAATCTGGAAAGAAGCTTTCTGAGAAACTGCTTAGTGTTCGGTTAATTCATCTCACAGGGTTATTTCTGTATTTCGTGGATCTCTTTGCTAGCCTTATTTCTGTGGAATCTCAGAACAGATATTTCGGATCCCTTTGAAGACTATAGGGCCAAAGGAAATATCCTCCGATAAAAAAGAGAAAGAACCTTTCTGAGAAACTTCTTTGTGTTCTGTGAAATCATCTCACAGAGTTACAGCTTTCCCCTCAAGAAACCTTTCGCTAAGACAGTTCTTGTGGCACTGGAAAGTGATATTTGGAAGCCCATAGAGGGCTATGGTGAAAAAGGAAATATCCTCCGATGAAATCTGGAAAGAAGCTTTCTGAGAAACTGCTTAGTGTTCTGTTAATTTATCTCACAGAGTTACATCTGTATTTCCTGGATCTCTTTGCTAGCCTTATTTCTGTGGAATCTGAGAACAGATATTTCGGATCCCTCTGAAGAATATAGGGCCAAAGGAAATATCCTCCGATAACAAAGAGAAAGAACCTTTCTGAGAAACTTCTTTGTGTTGTGTGAAATCATCTCACAGAGTTACAGCTTTCCCCTCAAGAAGCCTTTCGCTAAGACAGTTCTTGTGGAATTGTCAAAGTGATATTTGGAATCCCATAGAGGGCTATGGTGAAAAAGGAAATATCCTCCGATGAAATCTGGAAAGAAGCTCTCTGAGAAACTGCTTAGTGTTCTGTTAATTCATCTCACAGAGTTACATCTGTATTTCGTGGATCTCTTTGCTAGCCTTATTTCTGTGGAATCTGAGATCAGATATTTCAGATCCCTTTGAAGAGTATAGGGCCAAAGGAAATATCCTCCGATAACAAAGAGAAAGAATCTTTCTGAGAAACTTCTTTGTGTTCTGTGAAATCATCTCACAGAGTTACAGCTTTATCATCAAGAAGCCTTTCGCTAAGACAGTTCTTGTGGAATTGGCAAAGTGATATTTGGAAGCCCATAGAGGACTATGGAGAAAAAGGAAATATCCTCCGATGAAATCTGGAAAGAAGCTTTCTGAGAAACTGCTTAGTGTTCTTTTAGTTCATCTCCCAGAGTTTCATCTGTATTTCGTGGATCTCTTTGCTAGCCTTATTTCTGTGGAATCTGCGAACAGATATTTCGGATCCCTTTGAAGACTATAGGGCCAATGGAAATATCCTCCGATAACAAAGAGAAAGAAGCTTTCTGAGAAACTTCTTTGTGTTGTGTGAAATCATCTCACAGAGTTACAGCTTTCCCCTCAAAAAGCCTTTCGCTAAGACAGTTCTTGTAGAATTGGCAAAGTGATATGTGGAAGCCCATAGACGGCTATGGTGAAAAAGGAAATATCCTCCGATGAAATCTGGAAAGAAGCTTTCTGAGAAACTGCTTAGTGTTCTGTTAATTCATCTCCCAGAATTACATCTGTATTTCGTGGATCTCTTTGCTAGCCTTATTTCTGTGGAATCTGAGAACAGATATTTCGGATCCCTCTGAAGACTATAGGGCCAAAGGAAATATCGTCCGATAACAAAGAGAAAGAAGCTTTCTGAGAAACTTCTTTGTGTTCTGTGAAATCATCTCACAGAGTTACAGCTTTCCCCTCAAGAAGCCTTTCGCTAAGACAGTTCTTGTGGAATTGGCAAAGTGATATTTGGAAGCCCATAGAGGGCTATGGAGAAAAAGGAAATATCCTCGATGGAATCTGGAAAGAAGCTTTCTGATAAACTGCTTAGTATTCTTTTAGTTCATCTCCCAGAGTTACATCTGTATTTCGTGGATCACTTTGCTAGCCTTATTTCTGTGGAATCTGAGAGCAGATATTTCGGATCCCTCTGAAGACTGTAGGGCCAAAGGAGATATCCTCCGATAACAAAGAGAAAGAAGCTTTCGGAGAAACTTCTTTGTGTTCTGTGAAATCATCTCACAGAGTTACAGCTTTCCCCTCAAGAAGCCTTTTGCTAAGACAGTTCTTGTGGAATTGGCAAAGTGATATTTGGAAGCCCATAGAGGGCTATGGTGAAAAAGGAAATATCATACGATGAAATATGAAAAGAAGATTTCTGAGAAACTGCTTAGTGTTCTGTTAATTCATCTCACAGAGTTACATCTGTATTTCGTGGATCTCTTTGATAGCCTTATTTCTGTGGAATCTGAGAACAGATATTTCGGATCCCTTTGAAGACTGTACGGGAAAAGAAAATATCCTCCGATAACAAAGAGAAAGAGGCTTTCTGAGAAACTTCTTTGTGTTCTGTGAAATCATCTCACAGAGTTACAGCTTTCCCCTCTAGAAGCCTTTCGCTAAGACAGTTCTTGTGGAATCGGCAAAGTAATATTTGGAAGCCCATAGAGGGCTATGGAGAAAATGTAAATATCCTTCGATGAAATCTGGAAAGAAGCTTTCTGAGAAACTGCTTAGAGTTCTTTTAGTTCATCTCCCAGAGTTACATCTGTATTTCGTGGATCTCTTTGCTAGCCTTATTTCTGTGGAATCTAAGAACAGATATTTCGGATCCCTTTGAAGACTATAGGGCCAAAGGAAATATCCTCCGATAACAACGAGAAAGAAGCTTTCTGAGAAACTTCTTTGTGTTCTGTGAAATCGTCTCACAGAGTTACAGCTTTCCCCTCAAGAAGCCTTTCGCTAAGACAGTTCTTGTGGAATTGGCAAAGTGATATTTGGAAGCCCATAGAGGGCTATGGTGAAAAAGGAAATATCCTCTGATGAAATCTGGAAAGAAGCTTTCTGAGAAACTGCTTAGTGTTCTGTTAATTGATCTCACAGAGTTACATCTGTATTTCGTGTATCTCCTTGCTAGCCTTACTTCTGTGGAATCTGAGAACAGATATTTCGGATCCCTTTGAACACTGTAGGGCCAAAGGAGATATCCTCCGATAACAAAGAGAAAGAAGCTTTCGGAGAAACTTCTTTGTGTTCTGTGAAATCATCTCACAGAGTTACAGCTTTCCCCTCAGGAAACCTTTCGCTAAGACAGTTCTTGTGGCATTGGCTAAGTGATATTTGGAAGCCCATACAGGGCTATGGTGAAAAAGGAAATATCCTCCGATGAAATCTGGAAAGAAGCTTTCTGAGAAACTGCTTAGTGTTCTGTTAATTTATCTCACAGAGTTACATCTGTATTTCCTGGATCTCTTTGCTAGCCTTATTTCTGTGGAAGCTGAGAACAGATATTTCGGATCCCTCTGAAGAATATAGGGCCAAAGGAAATATCCTCCGATAACAAAGAGACAGAAGCTTTCTGAGAAACTTCTTTGTGTTCTGTGAAATCGTCTCACAGAGTTACAGCTTTCCCCTCAAGAAGCCTTTCGCTAAGACAGTTCTTGTGGAATTGGCAAAGTGATATTTGGAAGCCCATAGAGGGCTATGGTGAAAAAGGAAATATCCTCCGATGAAATCTGGAAAGAAGCTTTCTGAGAAACTGCTTAGTGTTCGGTTAATTCATCTCACAGGGTTATTTCTGTATTTCGTGGATCTCTTTGCTAGCCTTATTTCTGTGGAATCTCAGAACAGATATTTCGGATCCCTTTGAAGACTATAGGGCCAAAGGAAATATCCTCCGATAAAAAAGAGAAAGAATCTTTCTGTGAAACTTCTTTGTGTTCTGTGAAATCATCTCACAGAGTTACAGCTTACCCCTCAAGAAGCCTTTCGCTAAGAGAGCTTGTGGAATTGGCAAAGTGATATTTGGAAGCCCTTAGAAGGCTATGGAGAAAAAGCAAATATCCTCCGATGAAATCTGGAAAGAAGCTTCTGAGAAACTGTTTAGTGTTCTGTTAATTCATCTTACAGAGTTACATCTGTATTTCGTGGATCTCTTTGCTAGGCTTATTTCTGTGGAATCTGAGATCAGATATTTCGAATCCCTTTGAAGAGTATAGGGCCAAAGGAAATATCCTCCGATAACAAAGAGAAAGAATCTTTCTGAGAAACTTCTTTGTGTTCTGTGAAATCATCTCACAGAGTTACAGCTTTCCCCTCAAGAAGCCTTTCGCTAAGAGAGTTCTTGTGGCATTGGCAAAGTGATATTTGGAAGCCCATAGAAGGCTATGGAGAAAAAGCAAATATCCTCCGATGAAATCTGGAAAGAAGCTTTCTGAGAAACTGCTTAGTGTTCTGTTAATTCATCTCACAGAGTTACATCTGTATTTCGTGGATCTCTTTGCTAGCCTTATTTCTGTGGAATCTGAGATCAGATATTTCGGATCCCTTTGAAGACTATAGGGCCAAAGGAAATATCCTCCGATAACAAAGAGAAAGAAGCTTTCTGAGAAACTTCTTTGTGTTCTGTGAAATCATCTCACAGAGTTACAGCTTTCCCCTCAAGAAGCCTTTGGCTAGGACAGTTCTTGTGGAATTGGCAAAGTAATATTTGGAAGCCCATGGAGGGCTATGGTGAAAAAGGAAATATCCTCCGATGAAATCTGGAAAGAAGCTTCCTGAGAAACTGCTTAGTGTTCTGTTAATTTATCTCACAGAGTTACATCTGTATTTCGTGGATCTCTTTGCTAGCCTTGTTTCTGTGGAATCTGAGAACAGATATTTCGGATCCCTTTGAAGACTATAGGGCCAAAGGAAATATCCTCCGATAACAAAGAGAAAGAAGCTTTCTGAGAAACTTCTTTGTGTTGTGTGAAATCATCTCACAGAGTTACAGGTTTCCCCTCAAGAAGCCTTTCGCTAAGATAGTTCTTGGGGAATTGGCAAAGTGATATTTGGAAGCCCATAGAGGGCTATGGTGAAAAAGGAAATATCCTCCGATGAAATCTGGAAAGAAGCTTTCTGAGAAACTGCTTAGTGTTCTTTTAGTTCATCTCCCAGAGTTTCATCGGTATTTCGTGGATCTCTTTGCTAGCCTTATTTCTGTGGAATCTGAAAACAGATATTTCGGATACCTTTGAAGACTATAGGGCCAAGGAACTATCCTCCGATAACAACGAGAAAGAAGCTTTCAGAGAAACTTCTTTGTGTTGTGTGAAATCATCTCACAGAGTTACAGCTTTCCCCTCAAGAAGCCTTTCGCTAAGACAGTTCTTGTGGAATTGGCAAAGTGATATTTGGAATCCCATAGAGGGCTATGGTGAAAAAGGAAATATCCTCCGATGAAATCTGGAAAGAAGCTCTCTGAGAAACTGCTTAGTGTTCTGTTAATTCATCTCACAGAGTTACACCTGTATTTCGTGGATCTCTTTGCTAGCCTTATTTCTGTGGAATCTGACAACAGATATTTCGGATCCCTTTGAAGACTATAGGGCCAAAGGAAATATCCTCCGATAACAAAGAGAAAGAATCTTTCTGAGAAACTTCTTTGTGTTCTGTGAAATCATCTCACAGAGTTACAGCTTTCCCCTCAAGAAGCCTTTCGCTGAGACAGTTCTTGTGGAATTGGCAAAGTGATATTTGGAAGCCCATAGAAGGCTATGGAGAAAAAGCAAATATCCTCCGATGAAATCTGGAAAGAAGCTTTCTGAGAAACTGCTTAGTGTTCTGTTAATTCATCTCACAGAGTTACATATGTATTTCGTGGATCTCTTTGCTAGCCTTATTTCTGTGGAATCTGAGAACAGATATTTCAGATCCCTTTGACGACTACAGGGTCAAGGGAAATATCCTCCGATAACAAAGAGAAAGAAGCTTTCTCAGAAACTTCTTTGTGTTCTGTGAAATCATCTTACAGAGTTACAGCTTTCCCCTCAAGAAGCCTTTCGCAAAGACAGTTCTTGTGGAATTGGCAAAGTGATATTTGGAAGCCCATAGTGGGCTATGGTGAAAAAGGAAATATCCTCCGATGAAATCTGGAAAGAAGCTTTCTGAGAAACTGCTTAGTGTTCTGTTAATTCATCTTACAGAGTTACATCTGTATTTCGTGGATCTCTTTGCTAGCCTTATTTCTGTGGAATATGAGATCAGATATTTCGGATCCCTTTGAAGACTATAGGGCCAAAGGAAATATCCTCCGATAACAAAGAGAAAGAATCTTTCTGAGAAACTTCTTTCTGTTCTGTGAAATCATCTCACAGAGTTACAGCTTTATCATCAAGAAGCCTTTCGCTAAGACAGTTCTTGTGGAATTGGCAAAGTGATATTTGGAAGCCCATAGAGGGCTATGGAGAAAAAGGAAATATCCTCCGATGAAATCTGGAAAGAAGCTTTCTGAGAAACTGCTTAGGGTTCTTTTAGTTCATCTCCCAGAGTTTCACCGGTATTTCGTGGATCTCTTTGCTAGCCTTATTTCTGTGGAATCTGAAAACAGATATTTCGGATCCCTTTGAAGACTATAGGGCCAAAGGAACTATCCTCCGATAACAACGAGAAAGAAGCTTTCAGAGAAACTTCTTTGTGTTCTGTGAAATCATCTCACAGAGTTACAGCTTTCCCCTCAAGAAGCCTTTCGCTAAGACAGTTCTTGAAGAATTGGCAAAGTGATATTTGGAAGCCCATAGAGGGCTATGGAGAAAAAGGAAATATCCTCCGATGAAATCTGGAAAGAAGCTTTCTGAGAAACTGCTTAGTGTTCTGCTAATTCATCTCCCAGAATTACATCTGTATTTCCTGGATCTCTTTGCTAGCCTTATTTCTGTGGAATCTGAGAACAGATATTTCGGATCCCTTTGAAGACTATAGGGCCAAAGGAAATGTCCTCCGATAACAAAGAGAAAGAAGCTTTGTGAGAAACTTCTTTGTGTTCTGTGAAATCATCTCACAGAGTTACAGCTTTCCCCTCAAGAAGCCTTTCGCTAAGACAGTTCTTGTGGAATTGGGAAAGTGATATTTGGAAGCCCATAGAGGACTACGGAGAAAAAGGAAATTTCCTCCGATGAAATCTGGAAAGAAGCTTTCTGAGAAACTGCTTAGTGTCCTGTTAATTCATCTCAGAGATTTACATCTGTATTCGTGGATATCTTTGCTATCCTTACTTCTGTGGAATCTGAGAACAGATATTTCGGATCCCTTTGACGACTACAGGGCCAAAGGAATTATCCTCCGATAACAAAGAGAAAGAACCTTTCTGAGAAACTTCTTTGTGTTGTGTGAAATCATCTCACAGAGTTACAGCTTTCCCCTCAAGAAGCCTTTCGCTAAGACAGTTCTTGTGGAATTGGCAAAGTGATATTTGGAATCCCATAGAGGGCTATGGTGAAAAAGGAAATATCCTCCGATGAAATCTGGAAAGAAGCTCTCTGAGAAACTGCTTAGTGTTCTGTTAATTCATCTCACAGAGTTACATCTGTATTTCGTGGATCTCTTTGCTAGCCTTATTTCTGTGGAATCTGACAACAGATATTTCGGATCCCTTTGAAGACTATAGGGCCAAAGGAAATATCCTCCGATAACAAAGAGAAAGAATCTTTCTGAGAAACTTCTTTGTGTTGTGTGAAATCATCTCACAGAGTTACAGCTTTCCCCTCAAGAAGCCTTTCGCTAAGAGAGTTCTTGTGGAATTGGCAAAGTGATATTTGGAAGCCCATAGAAGGCTATGGAGAAAAAGCAAATATCCTCCGATGAAATCTGGAAAGAAGCTTTCTGAGAAACTGCTTAGTGTTCCGATAATTCATCTCACAGAGTTATATCTGTATTTCGTGGATCTCTTTGCTAGCCTTATTTGTGTGGAATCTGAGAACAGATATTTCAGATCCCTTTGACGACTACAGGGTCAAAGGAAATATCCTCCGATAACAAAGAGAAAGAAGCTTTCTCAGAAACTTCTTTGTGTTCTGTGAAATCATCTCACAGAGTTACAGCTTTCCCCTCAAGACGAATTTCGCAAAGACAGTTCTTGTGGAATTGGCAAAGTGATATTTGGAAGCCCCTAGAGGGCTATGATGAAAAAGGAAATTTCCTCCGATGAAATCTGGAAAGAAGCTTTCTGAGAAACTGCTTAGTGTTCTGTTAATTCATCTTACAGAGTTACATCTGTATTTCGTGGATCTCTTTGCTAGCCTTATTTCTGTGGAATCTGAGAGCAGATATTTCGGATCCCTTTGAAGACTATAGGGCCAAAGGATATATCCTCCGATAACAAAGAGAAAGAATCTTTCTGAGAAACTTCTTTGTGTTCTGTGAAATCATCTCACAGAGTTACAGCTTTCCCCTAAAGAAGCCTTTCGCTAAGACAGTTCTTGTAGAATTGGCAAAGTGATATTTGGAAGCCCATAGACGGCTATGGAGAAAAAGGAAATATCCTCCGATGAAATCTGGAAAGAAGATTTCTGAGAAACTGCTTAGTGTTCTGTTAATTCATTTCACAGAATTACATCTGTATTTCGTGGATCTCTTTGCTAGCCTTATTTCTGTGGAATCTGAGAACAGATATTTCGGATCCCTTTGAAGACTACAGGGCCAAAGGAAATATCGTCCGATAACAAAGAGAAAGAAGCTTTCTGAGAAACTTCTTTGTGTTCTGTGAAATCATCTCACAGAGTTACAGCTTTCCCCTCAAGAAGCCTTTGGCTAGGACAGTTCTTGTGGAATTGGCAAAGTGATATTTGGAAGCCCATGGAGGGCTATGGAGAAAAAGGAAATATCCTCCGATGAAATCTGGAAAGAAGCTTCCTGAGAAACTGCTTAGTGTTCTGTTAATTCATCTCACAGAGTTACATCTGTATTTCGTGGATCTCTTTGCTAGCCTTATTTCTGTGGAATCTGAGAGCAGATATTTCGGATACCTTTGAAGACTATAGGGCCAAAGGAACTATCCTCCGATAACAACGAGAAAGAAGCTTTCAGAGAAACTTCTTTGTGTTCTGTGAAATCATCTCACAGAGTTACAGCTTTCCCCTCAAGAAGCCTTTCGCTAAGACAGTTCTTGTAGAATTGGCAAAGTGATATTTGGAAGCCCATAGAGGGCTATGGAGAAAAAGGAAATATCCTCCGATGAAATCTGGAAAGAAGCTTTCTGAGAAACTGCTTAGTGTTCTGCTAATTCATCTCCCAGAATTACATCTGTATTTCGTGGATCTCTTTGCTAGCCTTATTTCTGTGGAATCTGAGAACAGATATTTCGGATCCCTTTGAAGACTATAGGGCCAAAGGAAATATCCTCCGATAACAAAGAGAAAGAAGCTTTGTGAGAAACTTCTTTGTGCTCTGTGAAATCATCTCACAGAGTAAAAGCTTTCCCCTCAAGAAGCCTTTCGCTAAGAGAGTTCTTGTGGAATTGGCAAAGTGATATTTTGAAGCCCATAGAAGGCTATGGAGAAAAAGCAAATATTCTCCGATGAAATATGGAAAGTAGCTTTCTGAGAAACTGCTTAGTGTCCTGTTAATTCATCTCAGAGAGTTACATCTGTATTCGTGGATCTCTTTGCTACCCTTACCTCTGTGGAATCTGAGATCAGATATTTCGGATCCCTTTGACGACTACAGGGCCAAAGGAAATATCCTCTGATAACAAAGAGAAAGAAGCTATCTGAGAAACTTCTTTGTGTTCTGTGAAATCATCTCAGAGAGTTACAGCTTTCCCCTAAAGAAGCCTTTCGCTAAGACAGTTCTTGTGGAATTGGCAAAGTTATATTTGGAAGCCCATAGAGGGCTATGGTGAAAAAGGAAATATCCTCCGATGAAATCTGGAAAGAAGCTTTCTGAGAAACTGCTTAGTGTTCGGTTAATTCATCTCACAGAGTTACATCTGTATTTCGTGGATCTCTTTGCTAGCCTTATTTCTGTGGAATCTGAGAACAGATATTTCGGATCCCTTTGAAGACTATAGGGCCAAAGGAAATATCCTCCGATAACAAAGAGAAAGAAACTTTCTGAGAAACTTCTTTGTGTTCTGTGAAATCATCTCACAGAGTTACAGCTTACCGCTCAAGAAGCCTTTCGCTAAGAGAGATATTGTGGAATTGGCAAAGTGATATTTGGAAGCCCTTAGAAGGCTATGGATAAAAAGCAAATATCCTCCGATGAAATCTGGAAAGAAGCTTTCTGAGAAACTGCTTAGTGTTCTGTTAATTCATCTTACAGAGTTACATCTGTATTTCGTGGATCTCTTTGCTAGCCTTATTTCTGTGGAATCTGAGAGCAGATATTTCGAATCCCTTTGAAGAGTATAGGGCCAAAGGAAATATCCTCCGATAACAAGGAGAAAGAATCTTTCTGAGAAACTTCTTTGTGTTCTGTGAAATCATCTCACAGAGTTACAGCTTTCCCCACAAGAAGCCTTTCGCTAAGACAGTTCTTGTGGAATTGGCAAAGTGATATTTGGAAGCCCATAGACGGCTAAAGTGAAAAAGTAAATATCCTCCGATGAAATCTGGAAAGAAGCTTTCTGAGAAACTGCTTAGGGTTCTTTTAGTTCATCTCCCAGAGTTTCATCGGTATTTCGTGGATCTCTTTGCTAGCCTTATTTCTGTGGAATCTGAGAACAGATATTTCAGATCCCTTTGACGACTACAGGGTCAAAGGAAATATCCTCCGATAACAAAGAGAAAGAATCTTTCTGAGAAACTTCTTTGTGTTCTGTGAAATCATCTCACAGAGTTACAGCTTTCCCCTCAAGAAGCCTTTGGCTAGGACAGTTCTTGTGGAATTGGCAAAGTAATATTTGGAAGCCCATGGAGGGCTATGGTGAAAAAGGAAATATCCTCCGATGAAATCTGGAAAGAAGCTTCCTGAGAAACTGCTTAGTGTTCTGTTAATTTATCTCACAGAGTTACATCTGTATTTCGTGGATCTCTTTGCTAGCCTTATTTCTGTGGAATCTGAGAACAGATATTTCGGATCCCTTTGAAGACTCTAGGGCCAAAGGAAATATCCTCCGATAACAAAGAGAAAGAATCTTTCTGAGAAACTTCTTTGTGTTGTGTGAAATCATCTCACAGAGTTACAGGTTTCCCCTCAAGAAGCCTTTCGCTAAGGTAGTTCTTGGGGAATTGGCAAAGTGATATTTGGAAGCCCATAGAGGGCTATGGTGAAAAAGGAAATATCCTCCGATGAAATCTGGAAAGAAGCTTTCTGAGAAACTGCTTAGTGTTCTTTTAGTTCATCTCCCAGAGTTTCATCGGTATTTCGTGGATCTCTTTGCTAGCCTTATTTCTGTGGAATCTGAAAACAGATATTTCGGATACCTTTGAAGACTATAGGGCCAAAGGAACTATCCTCCGATAACAACGAGAAAGAAGCTTTCAGAGAAACTTCTTTGTGTTGTGTGAAATCATCTCACAGAGTTACAGCTTTCCCCTCAAGAAGCCTTTCGCTAAGACAGTTCTTGTGGAATTGGCAAAGTGATATTTGGAATCCCATAGAGGGCTATGGTGAAAAAGGAAATATCCTCCGATGAAATCTGGAAAGAAGCTCTCTGAGAAACTGCTTAGTGTTCTGTTAATTCATCTCACAGAGTTACATCTGTATTTCGTGGATCTCTTTGCTAGCCTTATTTCTGTGGAATCTGACAACAGATATTTCGGAACCCTTTGAAGACTATAGGGCCAAAGGAAATATCCTCCGATAACAAAGAGAAAGAATCTTTCTGAGAAACTTCTTTGTGTTCTGTGAAATCATCTCACAGAGTTACAGCTTTCCCCTCAAGAAGCCTTTCGCTAAGACAGTTCTTGTGGAATTGGCAAAGTGATATTTGGAAGCCCATAGAAGGCTATGGAGAAAAAGCAAATATCCTCCGATGAAATCTGGAAAGAAGCTTTCTGAGAAACTGCTTAGTGTTCTGTTAATTCATCTCACAGAGTTACATATGTATTTCGTGGATCTCTTTGCTAGCCTTATTTCTGTGGAATCTGAGAACAGATATTTCAGATCTCTTTGACGACTACAGGGTCAAGGGAAATATCCTCCGATAACAAAGAGAAAGAAGCTTTCTCAGAAACTTCTTTGTGTTCTGTGAAATCATCTTACAGAGTTACAGCTTTCCCCTCAAGAAGCCTTTCGCAAAGACAGTTCTTGTGGAATTGGCAAAGTGATATTTGGAAGCCCATAGTGGGCTATGGTGAAAAAGGAAATATCCTCCGAAGAAATCTGGAAAGAAGCTTTCTGAGAAACTGCTTAGTGTTCTGTTAATTCATCTTACAGAGTTACATCTGTATTTCGTGGATCTCTTTGCTAGCCTTATTTCTGTGGAATATGAGATCAGATATTTCGGATCCCTTTGAAGACTATAGGGCCAAAGGAAATATCCTCCGATAACAAAGAGAAAGAATCTTTCTGAGAAACTTCTTTCTGTTCTGTGAAATCATCTCACAGAGTTACAGCTTTATGATCAAGAAGCCTTTCGCTAAGACAGTTCTTGTGGAATTGGCAAAGTGATATTTGGAAGCCCATAGAGGGCTATGGAGAAAAAGGAAATATCCTCCGATGAAATCTGGAAAGAAGCTTTCTGAGAAACTGCTTAGGGTTCTTTTAGTTCATCTCCCAGAGTTTCACCGGTATTTCGTGGATCTCTTTGCTAGCCTTATTTCTGTGGAATCTGAAAACAGATATTTCGAATACCTTTGAAGACTATAGGGCCAAAGGAACTATCCTCCGATAACAACAAGAAAGAAGCTTTCAGAGAAACTTCTTTGTGTTCTGTGAAATCATCTCACAGAGTTACAGCTTTCCCCTCAAGAAGCCTTTCGCTAAGACAGTTCTTGTAGAATTGGCAAAGTGATATTTGGAAGCCCATAGAGGGCTATGGAGAAAAAGGAAATATCCTCCGATGAAATCTGGAAAGAAGCTTTCTGAGAAACTGCTTAGTGTTCTGCTAATTCATCTCCCAGAATTACATCTGTATTTCCTGGATCTCTTTGCTAGCCTTATTTCTGTGGAATCTGAGAACAGATATTTCGGATCCCTTTGAAGACTGTACGGCCAAAGAAAATATCCTCCGATAACAAAGAGAAAGAGGCTTTCTGAGAAACTTCTTTGTGTTCTGTGAAATCATCTCACAGAGTTACAGCTTTCCCCTCTAGAAGCCTTTCGCTAAGACAGTTCTTGTAGAATCGGCAAAGTAATATTTGGAAGCCCATAGAGGGCTATGGAGAAAATGGAAATATCCTTCGATGAAATCTGGAAAGAAGCTTTCTGAGAAACTGCTTAGTGTTCTTTTAGTTCATCTCCCAGAGTTACATCTGTATTTCGTGGATCTCTTTGCTAGCCTTATTTCTGTGGAATCTAAGAACAGATATTTCGGATCCCTTTGAAGACTATAGGGCCAAAGGAAATATCCTCCGATAACAAAGAGAAAGAAGCTTTCTGAGAAACTTCTTTGTGTTCTGTGAAATCGTCTCACAGAGTTACAGCTTTCCCCTCAAGAAGCCTTTCGCTAAGACAGTTCTTGTGGAATTGGCAAAGTGATATTTGGAAGCCCATAGAGGGCTATGGTGAAAAAGGAAATATCCTCTGATGAAATCTGGAAAGAAGCTTTCTGAGAAACTGCTTAGTGTTCTGTTAATTGATCTCACAGAGTTAAATCTGTATTTCGTGTATCTCCTTGCTAGCCTTACTTCTGTGGAATCTGAGAACAGATATTTCGGATCCCTTTGAACACTATAGGGCCAAAGGAAATATCCTCCGATAACAAAGAGAAAGAAGCTTTCTCAGAAACTTCTTTGTGTTCTGTGAAATCATCTCACAGAGTTACAGCTTTCCCCTCAGGAAACCTTTCGCTAAGACAGTTCTTGTGGCATTGGCTAAGTGATATTTGGAAGCCCATAGAGGGCTATGGTGAAAAAGGAAATATCCTCCGATGAAATCTGGAAAGAAGCTTTCTGAGAAACTGCTTAGTGTTCTGTTAATTTATCTCACAGAGTTACATCTGTATTTCCTGGATCTCTTTGCTAGCCTTATTTCTGTGGAATCTGAGAACAGATATTTCGGATCCCTCTGAAGAATATAGGGCCAAAGGAAATATCCTCCGATAACAAAGAGAAAGAAGCTTTCTGAGAAACTTCTTTGTGTTCTGTGAAATCGTCTCACAGAGTTACAGCTTTCCCCTCAAGAAGCCTTTCGCTAAGACAGTTCTTGTGGAATTGGCAAAGTGATATTTGGAAGCCCATAGAGGGCTATGGTGAAAAAGGAAATATCCTCCGATGAAATCTGGAAAGAAGCTTTCTGAGAAACTGCTTAGTGTTCGGTTAATTCATCTCACAGAGTTATTTCTGTATTTCGTGGATCTCTTTGCTAGCCTTATTTCTGTGGAATCTCAGAACAGATATTTCGGATCCCTTTGAAGACTATAGGGCCAAAGGAAATATCCTCCGATAAAAAAGAGAAAGAACCTTTCTGAGAAACTTCTTTGTGTTCTGTGAAATCATCTCACAGAGTTACAGCTTACCCCTCAAGAAGCCTTTCGCTAAGAGAGCTTGTGGAATTGGCAAAGTGATATTTGGAAGCCCTTAGAAGGCTATGGAGAAAAAGCAAATATCCTCCGATGAAATCTGGAAAGAAGCTTTCTGAGAAACTGCTTAGTGTTCTGTTAATTCATCTTACAGAGTTACATCTGTATTTCGTGGATCTCTTTGCTAGGCTTATTTCTGTGGAATCTGAGATCAGATATTTCGAATCCCTTTGAAGAGTATAGGGCCAAAGGAAATATCCTCCGATAACAAAGAGAAAGAATCTTTCTGAGAAACTTCTTTGTGTTCTGTGAAATCATCTCACAGAGTTACAGCTTTCCCCTCAAGAAGCCTTTCGCTAAGAGAGTTCTTGTGGCATTGGCAAAGTGATATTTGGAAGCCCATAGAAGGCTATGGAGAAAAAGCAAATATCCTCCGATGAAATCTGGAAAGAAGCTTTCTGAGAAACTGCTTAGTGTTCTGTTAATTCATCTCACAGAGTTACATCTGTATTTCGTGGATCTCTTTGCTAGCCTTATTTCTGTGGAATCTGAGATCAGATATTTCGGATCCCTTTGAAGACTATAGGGCCAAAGGAAATATCCTCCGATAACAAAGAGAAAGAAGCTTTCTGAGAAACTTCTTTGTGTTCTGTGAAATCATCTCACAGAGTTACAGCTTTCCCCTCAAGAAGCCTTTGGCTAGGACAGTTCTTGTGGAATTGGCAAAGTAATATTTGGAAGCCCATGGAGGGCTATGGTGAAAAAGGAAATATCCTCCGATGAAATCTGGAAAGAAGCTTCCTGAGAAACTGCTTAGTGTTCTGTTAATTTATCTCACAGAGTTACATCTGTATTTCGTGGATCTCTTTGCTAGCCTCATTTCTGTGGAATCTGAGAACAGATATTTCGGATCCCTTTGAAGACTATAGGGCCAAAGGAAATATCCTCCGATAACAAAGAGAAAGAAGCTTTCTGAGAAACTTCTTTGTGTTGTGTGAAATCATCTCACAGAGTTACAGGTTTCCCCTCAAGAAGCCTTTCGCTAAGATAGTTCTTGGGGAATTGGCAAAGTGATATTTGGAAGCCCATAGAGGGCTATGGTGAAAAAGGAAATATCCTCCGATGAAATCTGGAAAGAAGCTTTCTGAGAAACTGCTTAGTGTTCTTTTAGTTCATCTCCCAGAGTTTCATCGGTATTTCGTGGATCTCTTTGCTAGCCTTATTTCTGTGGAATCTGAAAACAGATATTTCGGATACCTTTGAAGACTATAGGGCCAAGGAACTATCCTCCGATAACAACGAGAAAGAAGCTTTCAGAGAAACTTCTTTGTGTTGTGTGAAATCATCTCACAGAGTTACAGCTTTCCCCTCAAGAAGCCTTTCGCTAAGGCAGTTCTTGTGGAATTGGCAAAGTGATATTTGGAATCCCATAGAGGGTATGGTGAAAAAGGAAATATCCTCCGATGAAATCTGGAAAGAAGCTCTCTGAGAAACTGCTTAGTGTTCTGTTAATTCATCTCACAGAGTTACACCTGTATTTCGTGGATCTCTTTGCTAGCCTTATTTCTGTGGAATCTGACAACAGATATTTCGGATCCCTTTGAAGAATATAGGGCCAAAGGAAATATCCTCCGATAACAAAGAGAAAGAATCTTTCTGAGAAACTTCTTTGTGTTCTGTGAAATCATCTCACAGAGTTACAGCTTTGCCTCAAGAAGCCTTTCGCTAAGACAGTTCTTGTGGAATTGGCAAAGTGATATTTGGAAGCCCATAGAAGGCTATGGAGAAAAAGCAAATATCCTCCGATGAAATCTGGAAAGAAGCTTTCTGAGAAACTGCTTAGTGTTCTGTTAATTCATCTCACAGAGTTACATATGTATTTCGTGGATCTCTTTGCTAGCCTTATTTCTGTGGAATCTGAGAACAGATATTTCAGATCCCTTTGACGACTACAGGGTCAAGGGAAATATCCTCCGATAACAAAGAGAAAGAAGCTTTCTCAGAAACTTCTTTGTGTTCTGTGAAATCATCTTACAGAGTTACAGCTTTCCCCTCAAGAAGCCTTTCGCAAAGACAGTTCTTGTGGAATTGGCAAAGTGATATTTGGAAGCCCATAGTGGGCTATGGTGAAAAAGGAAATATCCTCCGATGAAATCTGGAAAGAAGCTTTCTGAGAAACTGCTTAGTGTTCTGTTAATTCATCTTACAGAGTTACATCTGTATTTCGTGGATCTCTTTGCTAGCCTTATTTCTGTGGAATATGAGATCAGATATTTCGGATCCCTTTGAAGACTATAGGGCCAAAGGAAATATCCTCCGATAACAAAGAGAAAGAATCTTTCTGAGAAACTTCTTTCTGTTCTGTGAAATCATCTCACAGAGTTACAGCTTTATCATCAAGAAGCCTTTCGCTAAGACAGTTCTTGTGGAATTGGCAAAGTGATATTTGGAAGCCCATAGAGGGCTATGGAGAAAAAGGAAATATCCTCCGATGAAATCTGGAAAGAAGCTTTCTGAGAAACTGCTTAGGGTTCTTTTAGTTCATCTCCCAGAGTTTCACCGGTATTTCGTGGATCTCTTTGCTAGCCTTATTTCTGTGGAATCTGAAAACAGATATTTCGGATCCCTTTGAAGACTATAGGGCCAAAGGAACTATCCTCCGATAACAACGAGAAAGAAGCTTTCAGAGAAACTTCTTTGTGTTCTGTGAAATCATCTCACAGAGTTACAGCTTTCCCCTCAAGAAGCCTTTCGCTAAGACAGTTCTTGAAGAATTGGCAAAGTGATATTTGGAAGCCCATAGAGGGCTATGGAGAAAAAGGAAATATCCTCCGATGAAATCTGGAAAGAAGCTTTCTGAGAAACTGCTTAGTGTTCTGCTAATTCATCTCCCAGAATTACATCTGTATTTCCTGGATCTCTTTGCTAGCCTTATTTCTGTGGAATCTGAGAACAGATATTTCGGATCCCTTTGAAGACTATAGGGCCAAAGGAAATGTCCTCCGATAACAAAGAGAAAGAAGCTTTGTGAGAAACTTCTTTGTGTTCTGTGAAATCATCTCACAGAGTTACAGCTTTCCCCTCAAGAAGCCTTTCGCTAAGACAGTTCTTGTGGAATTGGGAAAGTGATATTTGGAAGCCCATAGAGGACTACGGAGAAAAAGGAAATTTCCTCCGATGAAATCTGGAAAGAAGCTTTCTGAGAAACTGCTTAGTGTCCTGTTAATTCATCTCAGAGATTTACATCTGTATTCGTGGATATCTTTGCTATCCTTACTTCTGTGGAATCTGAGAACAGATATTTCGGATCCCTTTGACGACTACAGGGCCAAAGGAAATATCCTCCGATAACAAAGAGAAAGAAGCTTTCTGAGAAACTTCTTTGTGTTCTGTGAAATCATCTCAGAGAGTTACAGCTTTCCCCTAAAGAAGCCTTTCGCTAAGACAGTTCTTGTGGAATTGGCAAAGTGATATTTGGAAGCTTATAGAGGGCTATGGTGAAAAAGGAAATATCCTCCGATGAAATCTGGAAAGAAGCTTTCTGAGAAACTGCTTAGTGTTCTGTTAATTGATCTCACAGAATTACATCAGTATTTCGTGTATCTCTTTGCTAGCCTTACTTCTGTGGAATCTGAGAACAGATATTTCGGATCCCTTTGAAGACTATAGGGCCAAAGGAAATATCCTCCGATAACAAAGAGAAAGAAGCTTTCTGAGAAACTTCTTTGTGTTCTGTGAAATCATCTCACAGAGTTACAGCTTTCCCCTCAAGAAGCCTTTCGCTAAGACAGTTCTTGTGGAATTGGCAAAGTGATATTTGGAAGCCCATAGAGGGCTATGGAGAAAAAGCAAATATCCTCTGATGAAATCTGGAAAGAAGCTTTCTGAGAAACTGCTTAGTGTTCTGTTAATTGATCTCACAGAGTTACATCTGTATTTCGTGTATCTCCTTGCTAGCCTTACTTCTGTGGAATCTGAGAACAGATATTTCGGATCCCTTTGAACACTATAGGGCCAAAGGAAATATCCTCCGATAACAAAGAGAAAGAAGCTTTCTGAGAAACTTCTTTGTGTTCTATGAAATCATCTCACAGAGTTACAGCTTTCCCCTCAAGAAACCTTTCGCTAAGACAGTTCTTGTGGCATTGGCAAAGTGATATTTGGAAGCCCATAGAGGGCTATGGTGAAAAAGGAAATATCCTTCGATGAAATCTGGAAAGAAACTTTCTGAGAAACTGCTTAGTGTTCTGTTAATTTATCTCACAGAGTTACATCTGTATTTCCTGGATCTCTTTGCTAGCCTTATTTCTGTGGAATCTGAGAACAGATATTTCGGATCCCTCTGAAGAATATAGGGCCAAAGGAAATATCCTCCGATAACAAAGAGAAAGAACCTTTCTGAGAAACTTCTTTGTGTTGTGTGAAATCATCTCACAGAGTTACAGCTTTCCCCTCAAGAAGCCTTTCGCTAAGACAGTTCTTGTGGAATTGGCAAAGTGATATTTGGAATCCCATAGAGGGCTATGGTGAAAAAGGAAATATCCTCCGATGAAATCTGGAAAGAAGCTCTCTGAGAAACTGCTTAGTGTTCTGTTAATTCATCTCACAGAGTTACATCTGTATTTCGTGGATCTCTTTGCTAGCCTTATTTCTGTGGAATCTGACAACAGATATTTCGGAGCCCTTTGAAGACTATAGGGCCAAAGGAAATATCCTCCGATAACAAAGAGAAAGAATCTTTCTGAGAAACTTCTTTGTGTTGTGTGAAATCATCTCACAGAGTTACAGCTTTCCCCTCAAGAAGCCTTTCGCTAAGAGAGTTCTTGTGGAATTGGCAAAGTGATATTTGGAAGCCCATAGAAGGCTATGGAGAAAAAGCAAATATCCTCCGATGAAATCTGGAAAGAAGCTTTCTGAGAAACTGCTTAGTGTTCCGTTAATTCATCTCACAGAGTTATATCTGTATTTCGTGGATCTCTTTGCTAGCCTTATTTGTGTGGAATCTGAGAACAGATATTTCAGATACCTTTGACGACTACAGGGTCAAAGGAAATATCCTCCGATAACAAAGAGAAAGAAGCTTTCTCAGAAACTTCTTTGTGTTCTGTGAAATCATCTCACAGAGTTACAGCTTTCCCCTCAAGAAGAATTTCGCAAAGACAGTTCTTGTGGAATTGGCAAAGTGATATTTGGAAGCCCCTAGAGGGCTATGATGAAAAAGGAAATTTCCTCCGATGAAATCTGGAAAGAAGCTTTCTGAGAAACTGCTTAGTGTTCTGTTAATTCATCTTACAGAGTTACATCTGTATTTCGTGGATCTCTTTGCTAGCCTTATTTCTGTGGAATCTGAGATCAGATATTTCGGATCCCTTTGAAGACTATAGGGCCAAAGGATATATCCTCCGATAACAAAGAGAAAGAATCTTTCAGAGAAACTTCTTTGTGTTCTGTGAAATCATCTCACAGAGTTACAGCTTTCCACTCAAGAAGCCTTTCGCTAAGACAGTTCTTGTAGAATTGGCAAAGTGATATTTGGAAGCCCATAGAGGGCTATGGAGAAAAAGGAAATATCCTCCGATGAAATCTGGAAAGAAGCTTTCTGAGAAACTGCTTAGTGTTCTGCTAATTCATCTCCCAGAATTACATCTGTATTTCGTGGATCTCTTTGCTAGCCTTATTTCTGTGGAATCTGAGAACAGATATTTCGGATCCCTTTGAAGACTATAGGGCCAAAGGAAATATCCTCCGATAACAAAGAGAAAGAAGCTTTGTGAGAAACTTCTTTGTGCTCTGTGAAATCATCTCACAGAGTAAAAGCTTTCCCCTCAAGAAGCCTTTCGCTAAGAGAGTTCTTGTGGAATTGGCAAAGTGATATTTTGAAGCCCATAGAAGGCTATGGAGAAAAAGCAAATATTCTCCGATGAAATATGGAAAGTAGCTTTCTGAGAAACTGCTTAGTGTCCTGTTAATTCATCTCAGAGAGTTACATCTGTATTCGTGGATCTCTTTGCTATCCTTACCTCTGTGGAATCTGAGATCAGATATTTCGGATCCCTTTGACGACTACAGGGCCAAAGGAAATATCCTCCGATAACAAAGAGAAAGAAGCTATCTGAGAAACTTCTTTGTGTTCTGTGAAATCATCTCAGAGAGTTACAGCTTTCCCCTAAAGAAGCCTTTCGCTAAGACAGTTCTTGTGGAATTGGCAAAGTGATATTTGGAAGCCCATAGAAGGCTATGGAGAAAAAGCAAATATCCTCCGATGAAATCTGGAAAGAAGCTTTCTGAGAAACTTCTTAGTGTTCTGTTAATTCATCTCACAGAGTTACATCTGTATTTCGTGGATCTCTTTGCTAGCATTATTTCTGTGGAATCTGAGATCAGATATTTCGGATCCCTTTGAAGATTATAGGGCCAAAGGAAATATCCTCCGATAACAAAGAGAAAGAAGCTTTCTGAGAAACTTCTTTGTGTTCTGTGAAATCATCTCACAGAGTTACAGCTTTCCCCTCAAGAAGCCTTTGGCTAGGACAGTTCTTGTGGAATTGGCAAAGTAATATTTGGAAGGCCTTGGAGGGCTATGGTGAAAAAGGAAATATCCTCCGATGAAATCTGGAAAGAAGCTTCCTGAGAAACTGCTTAGTGTTCTGTTAATTTATCTCACAGAGTTACATCTGTATTTCGTGGATCTCTTTGCTAGCCTTATTTCTGTGGAATCTGAGAACAGATATTTCGGATCCCTTTGAAGACTATAGGGCCAAAGGAAATATCCTCCGATAACAAAGAGAAAGAAGCTTTCTGAGAAAATTCTTTGTGTTGTGTGAAATCATCTCACAGAGTTACAGGTTTCCCCTCAAGAAGCCTTTCGCTAAGATAGTTCTTGGGGAATTGGCAAAGTGATATTTGGAAGCCCATAGAGGGCTATGGTGAAAAAGGAAATATCCTCCGATGAAATCTGGAAAGAAGCTTTCTGAGAAACTGCTTAGTGTTCTTTTAGTTCATCTCCCAGAGTTTCATCGGTATTTCGTGGATCTCTTTGCTAGCCTTATTTCTGTGGAATCTGAAAACAGATATTTCGGATACCTTTGAAGACTATAGGGCCAAAGGAACTATCCTCCGATAACAACGAGAAAGAAGCTTTCAGAGAAACTTCTTTGTGTTGTGTGAAATCATCTCACAGAGTTACAGCTTTCCCCTCAAGATGCCTTTGGCTAGGACAGTTCTTGTGGAATTGGCAAAGTGATATTTGGAAGCCCATGGAGGGCTATGGTGAAAAAGGAAATATCCTCCGATGAAATCTGGAAAGAAGCTTCCTGAGAAACTGCTTAGTGTTCTGTTAATTCATCTCACAGAGTTACATCTATATTTCGTGGATCTCTTTGCTAGCCTTATTTCTGTGGAATCTGAGAACAGATATTTCGGATCCCTTTGAAGACTATAGGGCCAAAGGAAATATCCTCCGATAACAAAGAGAAAGAATCTTTCTGAGAAACTTCTTTGTGTTCTGTGAAATCATCTCACAGAGTTACAGCTTTATCATCAAGAAGCCTTTCGCTAAGACAGTTCTTGTGGAATTGGCAAAGTGATATTTGGAAGCCCATAGAGGGCTATGGAGAAAAAGGAAATATCCTCCGATGAAATCTGGAAAGAAGCTTTCTGAGAAACTGCTTAGGGTTCTTTTAGTTCATCTCCCAGAGTTTCATCGGTATTTCGTGAATCTCTTTGCTAGCCTTATTTCTGTGGAATCTGAAAACAGATATTTCGGATACCTTTGAAGACTATAGGGCCAAAGGAACTATCCTCCGATAACAACGAGAAAGAAGCTTTCAGAGAAACTTCTTTGTGTTCTGTGAAATCATCTCACAGAGTTACAGCTTTCCCCTCAAGAAGCCTTTCGCTAAGACAGTTCTTGTAGAATTGGCAAAGTGATATTTGGAAGCCCATAGAGGGCTATGGAGAAAAAGGAAATATCCTCCGATGAAATCTGGAAAGAAGCTTTCTGAGAAACTGCTTAGTGTTCTGCTAATTCATCTCCCAGAATTACATCTGTATTTCGTGGATCTCTTTGCTAGCCTTATTTCTGTGGAATCTGAGAACAGATATTTCGGATCCCTTTGAAGACTATAGGGCCAAAGGAAATGTCCTCCGATAACAAAGAGAAAGAAGCTTTGTGAGAAACTTCTTTGTGTTCTGTGAAATCGTCTCACAGAGTTACAGCTTTACCCTCAAGAAGCCTTTCGCTAAGACAGTTCTTGTGGAATTGGCAAAGTGATATTTGGAAGCCCATAGAGGGCTATGGAGAAAAAGGAAATTTCCTAAATGAAATCTGGAAAGAAGCTTTCTGAGAAACTGCTTAGTGTCCTGTTAATTCATCTCAGAGAGTTACATCTGTATTCGTGGATATCTTTGCTATCCTTACCTCTGTGGAATCTGAGAACAGATATTTCGGATCCCTCTGAAGAATATAGGGCCAAAGGAAATATCCTCCGATAACAAAGAGAAAGAACCTTTCTGAGAAACTTCTTTTTTGTTGTGTGAAATCATCTCACAGAGTTACAGCTTTCCCCTCAAGAAGCCTTTCGCTAAAACAGTTCTTGTGGAATTGGCAAAGTGATATTTGGAATCCCCTAGAGGGCTATGGTGAAAAAGGAAATATCCTCCGATGAAATCTGGAAAGAAGCTCTCTGAGAAACTGCTTAGTGTTCTGTTAATTCATCTCACAGAGTTACATCTGTATTTCGTGGATCTCTTTGCTAGCCTTATTTCTGTGGAATCTGACAACAGATATTTCGGATCCCTTTGAAGACTATAGGGCCAAATGAAATATCCTCCGATAACAAAGAGAAAGAATCTTTCTGAGAAACTTCTTTGTGTTGTGTGAAATCATCTCACAGAGTTACAGCTTTCCCCTCAAGAAGCCTTTCGCTAAGAGAGTTCTTGTGGAATTGGCAAAGTGATATTTGGAAGCCCATGGAGGGCTATGGTGAAAAAGGAAATATCCTCCGATGAAATCTGGAAAGAAGCTTCCTGAGAAACTGCTTAGTGTTCTGTTAATTCATCTCACAGAGTTACATCTGTATTTCGTGGATCTCTTTGCTAGCCTTATTTCTGTGGAATCTGAGAACAGATATTTCGGATCCCTTTGAAGACTATAGGGCCAAAGGAAATATCCTCCGATAACAAAGAGAAAGAAGCTTTCTGAGAAACTTCTTTGTGTTGTGTGAAATCATCTCACAGAGTTACAGCTTTCCCCTCAAGAAGCCTTTCGCTAAGACAGTTCTTGTGGAATTGGCAAAGTGATATTTGGAATCCCATAGAGGGCTATGGTGAAAAAGGAAATATCCTCCGATGAAATCTGGAAAGAAGCTCTCTGAGAAACTGCTTAGTGTTCTGTTAATTCATCTCACAGAGTTACATCTGTATTTCGTGGATCTCTTTGCTAGCCTTATTATTGTGGAATCTGACAACAGATATTTCGGATCCCTTTGAAGACTATAGGGCCAAAGGAAATATCCTCCGATAACAAAGAGAAAGAAGCTTTCTGAGAAACTTCTTTGTGTTCTGTGAAATCATCTCACAGAGTTACAGCTTTATCATCAAGAAGCCTTTCGCGAAGACAGTTCTTGTGGAATTGGCAAAGTGATATTTGGAAGCCCCTAGAGGGCTATGGAGAAAAAGGAAATATCCTCCGATGTAATCTGGAAAGAAGCTTTCTGAGAAACTGCTTAGTGTTCTTTTAGTTCATCTCCCAGAGTTTCATCTGTATTTCGTGGATCTCTTTGCTAGCCTTATTTCTGTGGAATCTGAGAACAGATATTTCGGATCCCTTTGAAGACTATAGGGCCAAAGGAAATATCCTCCGATAACAACGAGAAAGAAGCTTTCAGAGAAACTTCTTTGTGTTGTGTGAAATCATCTCACAGAGTTACAGGTTTCCACTCAAGAAGCCTTTCGCTAAGATAGTTCTTGGGGAATTGGCAAAGTGATATTTGGAAGCCCGTAGAGGGCTATGGTGAAAAAGGAAATATCCTCCGATGAAATCTGGAAAGAAGCTTTTTGAGAAACTGCTTAGTGTTCTGTTAATTCATCTTACAGAGTTACATCTGTATTTCGTGGATCTCTTTGCTAGCCTTATTTCTGTGGAATCTGAGATCAGATATTTCGGATCCCTTTGAACAGTATAGGGCCTAAGGAAATATCCTCCGATAACAAAGAGAAACAATCTTTCTGAGAAACTTCTTTGTGTTGTGTGAAATCATCTCACAGAGTTACAGGTTTCCCCTCAAGAAGCCTTTCGCTAAGACTTTTTTTGTGGAATTGGCAAAGTGATATTTGGAAGCCCTTAGAGGGCTATGGAGAAAAAGGAAATATCCTCCGATGAAATATGGAAAGAAGCTTTCTGAGAAACTGCTTAGTGTTCTTTTAGTTCATCTCCCAGACTTACATCTGTATTTCGTGGATCTCTTTGCTGGCCTTATTTCTGTGGAATCTGAGAACAGATATTTCGAATCCCTTTGAAGACGATAGGGCGAAAGGAAATATCCTCAGATAGCAACGAGAAAGAAGCTTTCAGAGAAAGTTCTTTGTGTTCTGTGAAATCATCTCACAGAGTTACAGCTTTCCCCTCAAGAAGCCTTTCGCTAAGACAGTTCTTGTGGAATTGGCAAACTGATATTTGGAATCCCATAGAGGGCTATGGTGAAAAAGGAAATATCCTCCGATGAAATCTGGAAAGAAGCTCTCTGAGAAACTGCTTAGTGTTCTGTTAATTCATCTCACAGAGTTACATCTGTATTTCGTGGATCTCTTTGCTAGCCTTATTATTGTGGAATCTGACAACAGATATTTCGGATCCCTTTGAAGACTATAGGGCCAAAGGAAATATCCTCCGATAACAAAGAGAAAGAATCTTTCTGAGAAACTTCTTTGTGTTCTGTGAAATCATCTCACAGAGTTACAGCTTTCCCCTCAAGAAGCCTTTCGCTAAGAGAGTTCTTGTGGAATTGGCAAAGTGATATTTGGAAGCCCATAGAAGGCTATGGAGAAAAAGCAAATATCCTCCGATGAAATCTGGAAAGAAGCTTTCTGAGAAACTGCTTAGTGTTCTGTTAATTCATCTCACAGAGTTACATCTGTATTTCGTGGATCTCTTTGCTAGCCTTATTTCTGTGGAATCTGAGAACAGATATTTCGGATCCCTTTGAAGACTATATGGCCAAAGGAAATATCCTCCGATAACAACGAGAAAGATGCTTTCAGAGAAACTTCTTTGTGTTCTGTGAAATCATCTCACAGAGTTACAGCTTTCCCCTAAAGAAGCCTTTCGCTAAGACAGTTCTTGTAGAATTGGCAAAGTGATATTTGGAAGCCCATAGACGGCTATGGTGAAAAAGGAAATATCCTCCGATGAAATCTGGAAAGAAGCTTTCTGAGAAACTGCTTAGTGTTCTGTTAATTCATTTCACTGAATTACATCTGTATTTCGTGGATCTCTTTGCTAGCCTTATTTCTGTGGAATCTGAGAACAGATATTTCGGATCCCTTTGAAGACTATAGGGCCAAAGGAAATATCCTCCGATAACAAAGAGAAAGAAGCTTTCTGAGAAACTTCGTTGTGTTGTGTGAAATCATCTCACAGAGTTACAGGTTTCCCCTCAAGAAGCCTTTCGCTAAGATAGTACTTGGGGAATTGGCAAAGTGATATTTGGAAGCCCATAGAGGGCTATGGGGAAAAGGAAATATCCTCCGATGAAATCTGGAAAGAAGCTTTCTGAGAAACTGCTTAGTGTTCTTTTAGTTCATCTCCCAGAGTTTCATCTGTATTTCGTGGATCTCTTTGCTCGCCTTATTTCTGTGGAATCTGAAAACAGATATTTCGGATACCTTTGAAGACTATAGGGCCAAAGGAACTATCCTCCGATAACAACGAGAAAGAAGCTTTCAGAGAAACTTCTTTGTGTTCTGTGAAATCATCTCACAGAGTTACAGCTTTCCCCTCAGGAAGCCTTTCGCTAAGACAGTTCTTGTAGAATTGGCAAAGTGATATTTGGAAGCCCATAGAGGGCTATGGAGAAAAAGGAAATATCCTCCGATGAAATCGGGAAAGAAGCTTTCTGAGAAACTGCTTAGTGTTCTGCTAATTCATCTCCCAGAATTACATCTGTATTTCGTGGATCTCTTTGCTAGCCTTATTTCTGTGGAATCTGAGAACAGATATTTCGGATCCCTCTGAAGACTATAGGGCCAAAGGAAATATCCTCCGATAACAAAGAGAAAGAAGCTTTGTGAGAAACTTCTTTGTGCTCTGTGAAATCATCTCACAGAGTAAAAGCTTTCCCCTCAAGAAGCCTTTCGCTAAGACAGTTCTTGTGGAATTGGCAAAGTGATATTTTGAAGCCCATAGAAGGCTATGGAGAAAAAGCAAATATCCTCCGAAGAAATCTGGAAAGAAGCTTTCTGAGAAACTGCTTAGTGTCCTGTTAATTCATCTCAGAGAGTTACATCTGTATTCGTGGATCTCTTTGCTATCCTTACTTCTGTGGAATCTGAGAACAGATATTTCGGATCCCTTTGACGACTACAGGGCCAAAGGAAATATCCTCCGATAATAAAAGAGAAAGAAGCTTTCTGAGAAACTTCTTTGTGTTCTGTGAAATCATCTCAGAGAGTTACAGCTTTCCCCTAAAGAAGCCTTTCGCTAAGACAGTTCTTGTGGAATTGGCAAAGTGATATTTGGAAGCTTATAGAGGGCTATGGTGAAAAAGGAAATATCCTCCGATGAAATCTGGAAAGAAGCTTTCTGAGAAACTGCTTAGTGTCCTGTTAATTCATCTCAGAGAGTTACATCTGTATTCGTGGATATCTTTGCTATCCTTACCTCTGTGGAATCTGAGAACAGATATTTCGGATCTCTCTGAAGAATATAGGGCCAAGGAAATATCCTCCGATAACAAAGAGAAAGAACCTTTCTGAGAAACTTCTTTTTTGTTGGGTGAAATCATCTCACAGAGTTACAGCTTTCCCCTCAAGAAGACTTTCGCTAAGACATTTCTTGTGGAATTGGCAAAGTGATATTTGGAATCCCATAGAGGGCTATGGTGAAAAAGGAAATATCCTCCGATGAAATCTGGAAAGAAGCTCTCTGAGAAACTGCTTAGTGTTCTGTTAATTCATCTCACAGAGTTAAATCTGTATTTCGTGGATCTCTTTGCTAGCCTTATTTCTGTGGAATCTGAGAACAGATATTTCGGATCCCTTTGAAGACTATAGGGCCAAAGGAAATATCCTCCGATAACAAAGAGAAAGAAGCTTTCTGAGAAACTTCTTTGTGTTGTGTGAAATCATCTCACAGAGTTACAGCTTTCCCCTCAAGAAGCCTTTCGCTAAGACAGTTCTTGTGGAATTGGCAAAGTGATATTTGGAATCCCATAGAGGGCTATGGTGAAAAAGGAAATATCCTCCGATGAAATCTGGAAAGAAGCTCTCTGAGAAACTGCTTAGTGTTCTTTTAGTTCATCTCACAGAGTTACATCTGTATTTCGTGGATCTCTTTGCTAGCCTGATTATTGTGGAATCTGACAACAGATATTTCGGATCCCTTTGAAGACTATAGGGCCAAAGGAAATATCCTCCGATAACAAAGAGAAAGAAGCTTTCTGAGAAACTTCTTTGTGTTGTGTGAAATCATCTCACAGAGTTACAGGTTTCCCCTCAAGAAGCCTTTCGCTAAGATAGTTCTTGGGGAATTGGCAATGTGATATTTGGAAGCCCATAGAGGGCTATGGAGAAAAAGCAAATATCCTCTGATGAAATCTGGAAAGAAGCTTTCTGAGAAACTGCTTAGTGTCCTCTTAATTCATCTCAGAGAGTTACATCTGTATTCGTGGATCTCTTTACTATCCTTACTTCTGTGGAATCTGAGAACAGATATTTCTGATCCCTTTGACGACTACAGGGCCAAAGGAAATATCCTCCGATAACAAAGAGAAAGAAGCTTTCTGAGAAACTTCTTTGTGTTCTGTGAAATCATCTCAGAGAGTTACAGCTTTCCCCTAAAGAAGCCTTTCGCTAAGACAGTTCTTGTGGAATTGGCAAAGTGATATTTGGAGGCTTATAGAGGGCTCTGGTGAAAAAGGAAATATCCTCAGATGAAATCTGGAAAGAAGCTTTCTGAGAAACTGCTTAGTGTTCTCTTAATTGATCTCACAGAATTACATCAGTATTTCGTGTATCTCTTTGCTAGCCTTACTTCTGTGGAATCTGAGAACAGATATTTCGGATCCCTTTGAAGACTATAGGGCCAAAGGAAATATCCTCCGATAACAAAGAGAAAGAAGCTTTCTGAGAAACTTCTTTGTGTTGTGTGAAATCATCTCACAGAGTTACAGCTTTCCCCTCAAGAAGCCTTTCGCTAAGACAGTTCTTGTGGAATTGGCAAAGTGATATTTGGAAGCCCATAGAGGGCTATGGTGAAAAAGGAAATATCCTCCGATGAAATCTGGAAAGAAGCTTTCTGAGAAACTGCTTAGTGTTCGGTTAATTCATCTCACAGAGTTACATCTGTATTTCGTGGATCTCTTTGCTAGCCTTATTTCTGTGGAATCTGAGAACAGATGTTTCGGATCCCTTTGAAGACTATAGGGCCAAAGGAAATATCCTCCGATAACAAAGAGAAAGAAGCTTTCTGAGAAACTTCTTTGTGTTCTGTGAAATCATCTCACAGAGTTACAGCTTACCCCTCAAGAAGCCTTTCGCTAAGAGAGATCTTGTGGAATTGGCAAAGTGATATTTGGAAGCCCTTAGAAGGCTACGGAGAAAAAGCAAATATCCTCCGATGAAATCTGGAAAGAAGCTTTCTGAGAAACTGCTTAGTGTTCTGTTAATTCATCTTACAGAGTTACTTCTGTATTTCGTGGATCTCTTTGCTAGCCTTATTTCTGTGGAATCTGAGATCAGATATTTCGGATCCCTTTGAAGAGTATAGGGCCAAAGGAAATATCCTCCGATAACAAAGAGAAACAATCTTTCTGAGAAACTTCTTTGTGTTGTGTGATATCATCTAACAGAGTTACAGCTTTCCCCTCAAGAAGCCTTTCGCTAAGACTTTTTTTGTGGAATTCGCAAAGTGATATTTGGAAGCCCTTAGAGGGCTATGGAGAAAAAGGAAATATCCTCCGATGAAATATGGAAAGAAGCTTTCTGAGAAACTGCTTAGTGTTCTTTTAGTTCATCTCCCAGACTTACATCTGTATTTCGTGGATCTCTTTGCTGGCCTTATTTCTGTGGAATCTGAGAACAGATATTTCGAATCCCTTTGAAGACGATAGGGCCAAAGGAAATATCCTCCGATAGCAACGAGAAAGAAGCTTTCAGAGAAAGTTCTTTGTGTTCTGTGAAATCATCTCACAGAGTTACAGCTTTCCCCTCAAGAAGCCTTTCGCTAAGAGAGTTCTTGTGGAATTGGCAAAGTGATATTTGGAAGCCCATAGAGGGCTATGGTGAAAAAGGAAATATCCTCCGATCAAATCTGGAAAGAAGCTTTCTGAGAAACTGCTTAGTGTTCTGTTAATTCATCTCACAGTTACATCTGTATTTCGTGGATCTCTTTGCTAGCCTTATTTCTGTGGAATCTGAGAACAGATATTTCGGATCCCTTTGAAGACTATAGGGCCAAAGGAAATATCCTCCGATAACAAAGAGAAAGAATCTTTCTGAGAAACTTCTTTGTGTTCTGTGAAATCATCTCACAGAGTTACAGCTTTCCCCTCAAGAAACCTTTCGCTAAGACAGTTCTTGTGGCATTGGCACAGTGATATTTGGAAGCCCATAGAGGGCTATGGTGAAAAAGGAAATATCCTCCGATGAAATCTGGAAAGAAGCTTTCTGAGAAACTGCTTAGTGTTCTGTTAATTTATCTCACAGATTTACATCTGTATTTCCTGGATCTATTTGCTAGCCTTATTTCTGTGGAATCTGAGAACAGATACTTCAGATCCCTCTGAAGAATATAGGGCCAAAGGAAATATCCTCCGATAACAAAGAGAAAGAAGCTTTCTGAGAAACTTCTTTGTGTTGTGTGAAATCATCTCACAGAGTTACAGCTTTCCCCTCAAGAAGCCTTTCGCTAAGACAGTTCTTGGGGAATTGGCAAAGTGATATTTGGAATCCCATAGAGGGCTATGGTGAAAAAGGAAATATCCTCCGATGAAATCTGGAAAGAAGCTCTCTGAGAAACTGCTTAGTGTTCTGTTAATTCATCTCACAGAGTTATATCTGTATTTCGTGGATCTCTTTGCTAGCCTTATTACTGTGGAATCTGACAACAGATATTTCTGATCCCTTTGAAGACTATAGGGCCAAAGGAAATATCCTCCGATAACAAAGAGAAAGAATCTTTCTGAGAAACTTCTTTGTGTTCTGTGAAATCATCTCACAGAGTTACAGCTTTCCCCTCAAGAAGCCTTTCGCTAAGAGAGTTCTTGTGGAATTGGCAAAGTGATATTTGGAAGCCCATAGAAAGCTATGGAGAAAAAGCAAATATCCTCCGATGAAATCTGGAAAGAAGCTTTCTGAGAAACTGCTTAGTGTTCTGTTAATTCATCTCACAGAGTTACATCTGTATTTCGTGGATCTCTTTGCTAGCCTTATTTCTGTGGAATCTGAGAACAGATATTTCAGATCCCTTTGACGACTACAGGGTCAAAGGAAATATCCTCCGATAACAAAGAGAAAGAAGCTTTCTCAGAAACTTCTTTGTGTTCTGTGAAATCATCTCACAGAGTTACAGCTTTCCCCTCAAGAAGCCTTTCGCAAAGACAGTTCTTGTGGAATTGGCAAGGTGATATTTGGAAGCCCATAGAGGGCTATGGTGAAAAAGGAAATATCCTCCGATGAAATCTGGAAAGAAGCTTTCTGAGAAACTGCTTAGTGTTCTGTTAATTCATCTTACAGAGTTACATCTGTATTTCGTGGATCTCTTTGCTAGCCTTATTTCTGTGGAATATGAGATCAGATATTTCGGATCCCTTGGAAGACTATAGGGCCAAAGGAAATATCCTCCGATAACAAAGAGAAAGAAGCTTTCTGAGAAACTTCTTTGTGTTCTGTGAAATCATCTCACAGAGTTACAGCTTTATCATCAAGAAGCCTTTCGCTAAGACAGTTCTTGTGGAATTGGCAAAGTGATATTTGGAAGCCCATAGAGGGCTATGGAGAAAAAGGAAATATCCTCCGATGAAATCTGGAAAGAAGCTTTCTGAGAAACTGCTTTGTGTTCTTTTAGTTCATCTCCCAGAGTTTCATCTGTATTTCGTGGATCTCTTTGCTAGCCTTATTTCTGTGGAATCTGAGAACAGGTATTTCGGATCCCTTTGAAGACTATATGGCCAAAGGAAATATCCTCCGATAACAACGAGAAAGATGCTTTCAGAGAAACTTCTTTGTGTTCTGTGAAATCATCTCACAGAGTTACAGCTTTCCCCTAAAGAAGCCTTTCGCTAAGACAGTTCTTGTAGAATTGGCAAAGTGATATTTGGAAGCCCATAGACGGCAATGGTGAAAAAGGAAATATCCTCCGATGAAATCTGGAAAGAAGCTTTCTGAGAAACTGCTTAGTGTTCTGTTAATTCATTTCACAGAATTACATCTGTATTTCGTGGATCTCTTTGCTAGCCTTATTTCTGTGGAATCTGAGAACAGATATTTCGGATCCCTTTGAAGACTCTAGGGCCAAAGGAAATATCCTCCGATAACAAAGAGAAAGAAGCTTTCTGAGAAACTTCGTTGTGTTCTGTGAAATCATCTCACAGAGTTACAGCTTTCCCCTCAAGAATCCTTTGGCTAGGACAGTTCTTGTGGAATTGGCAAAGTGATATTTGGAAGCCCATGGAGGGCTATGGTGAAAAAGGAAATATCCTCCGATGAAATCTGGAAAGAAGCTTCCTGAGAAACTGCTTAGTGTTCTGTTAATTCATCTCACAGAGTTACATCTGTATTTCGTGGATCTCTTTGCTAGCCTTATTTCTGTGGAATCTGAGAACAGATATTTCGGATCCCTTTGAAGACTATAGGGCCAAAGGAAATATCCTCCGATAACAAAGAGAAAGAAGCTTTCTGAGAAACTTCTTTGTGTTGTGTGAAATCATCTCACAGAGTTACAGGTTTCCCCTCAAGAAGCCTTTCGCTAAGATAGTACTTGGGGAATTGGCAAAGTGATATTTGGAAGCCCATAGAGGGCTATGGTGAAAAAGGAAATATCCTCCGATGAAATCTGGAAAGAAGCTTTCTGAGAAACTGCTTAGTGTTCTTTTAGTTCATCTCCCAGAGTTTCATCTGTATTTCGTGGATCTCTTTGCTAGCCTTATTTCTGTGGAATCTGAAAACAGATATTTCGGATACCTTTGAAGACTATAGGGCCAAAGGAACTATCCTCCGATAACAACGAGAAAGAAGCTTTCAGAGAAACTTCTTTGGGTTCTGTGAAATCATCTCACAGAGTTACAGCTTTCCCCTCAAGAAGCCTTTCGCTAAGACAGTTCTTGTAGAATTGGCAAAGTGATATTTGGAAGCCCATAGAGGGCTATGGAGAAAAAGGAAATATCCTCCGATGAAATCGGGAAAGAAGCTTTCTGAGAAACTGCTTAGTGTTCTGCTAATTCATCTCCCAGAATTACATCTGTATTTCGTGGATCTCTTTGCTAGCCTTATTTCTGTGGAATCTGAGAACAGATATTTCGGATCCCTCTGAAGACTGTAGGGCCAAAGGAAATATCCTCCGATAACAAAGAGAAAGAAGCTTTGTGAGAAACTTCTTTGTGCTCTGTGAAATCATCTCACAGAGTAAAAGCTTTCCCCTCACGAAGCCTTTCGCTAAGACAGTTCTTGTGGAATTGGCAAAGTGATATTTTGAAGCCCATAGAAGGCTATGGAGAAAAAGCAAATATCCTCCGAAGAAATCTGGAAAGAAGCTTTCTGAGAAACTGCTTAGTGTCCTGTTAATTCATCTCAGAGAGTTACATCTGTATTCGTGGATCTCTTTGCTATCCTTACTTCTGTGGAATCTGAGAACAGATATTTCGGATCCCTTTGACGACTACAGTGCCAAAGGAAATATCCTCCGATAATAAAAGAGAAAGAAGCTTTCTGAGAAACTTCTTTGTGTTCTGTGAAATCATCTCAGAGAGTTACAGCTTTCCCCTAAAGAAGCCTTTCACTAAGACAGTTCTTGTGGAATTGGCAAAGTGATATTTGGAAGCTTATAGAGGGCTATGGTGAAAAAGGAAATATCCTCCGATGAAATCTGGAAAGAAGCTTTCTGAGAAACTGCTTAGTGTCCTGTTAATTCATCTCAGAGAGTTACATCTGTATTCGTGGATATCTTTGCTATCCTTACCTCTGTGGAATCTGAGAACAGATATTTCGGATCCCTCTGAAGAATATAGGGCCAAAGGAAATATCCTCCGATAACAAAGAGAAAGAAGCTTTCTGAGAAACTTCTTTGTGTTGCGTGAAATCATCTCACAGAGTTACAGCTTTCCACTCAAGAAGCCTTTCGCTAAGACAGTTCTTGTGGAATTGGCAAAGTGATATTTGGAATCCCATAGAGGGCTATGGTGAAAAAGGAAATATCCTCCGATGAAATCTGGAAAGAAGCTTTCTGAGAAACTGCTTAGTGTTCTGTTAATTCATCTCCCTGAGTTTCATCGGTATTTCGTGGATCTCTTTGCTAGCCTTATTTCTGTGGAATCTGAAAACAGATATTTCGGATCCCTTTGAAGACTATAGGGCCAAAGGAAATATCCTCCGATAACAACGAGAAAGAAGCTTTCAGAGAAACTTCTTTGTGTTCTGTGAAATCATCTCACAGAGTTACAGCTTTCCCCTCAAGAAGCCTTTCGCTAAGACAGTTCTTGTAGAATTGGCAAAGTGATATTTGGAAGCCCATAGAGGGCTATGGAGAAAAAGCAAATATCCTCTGATGAAATCTGGAAAGAAGCTTTCTGAGAAACTGCTTAGTGTCCTCTTAATTCATCTCAGAGAGTTACATCTGTATTCGTGGATCTCTTTACTATCCTTACTTCTGTGGAATCTGAGAACAGATATTTCGTATCCCTTTGACGACTACAGGGCCAAAGGAAATATCCTCCGATAACAAAGAGAAAGAAGCTTTCTGAGAAACTTCTTTGTGTTGTGTGAAATCATCTCACAGAGTTACAGCTTTCCCCTCAAGAAGCCTTTCGCTAAGACAGTTCTTGTGGAATTGGCAAAGTGATATTTGGAACCCCATAGAGGGCTATGGTGAAAAAGGAAATATCCTCCGATGAAATCTGGAAAGAAGCTTTCTGAGAAACTGCTTAGTGTTCGGTTAATTCATCTCACAGAGTTACATCTGTATTTCGTGGATCTCTTTGCTAGCCTTATTTCTGTGGAATCTGAGAACAGATGTTTCGGATCCCTTTGAAGACTATAGGGCCAAAGGAAATATCCTCCGATAACAAAGAGAAAGAAGCTTTCTGAGAAACTTCTTTGTGTTCTGTGAAATCATCTCACAGAGTTACAGCTTACCCCTCAAGAAGCCTTTCGCTAAGAGAGATCTTGTGGAATTGGCAATGTGATATTTGGAAGCCCTTAGAAGGCTATGGAGAAAAAGCAAATATCCTCCGATGAAATCTGGAAAGAAGCTTTCTGAGAAACTGCTTAGTGTTCTGTTAATTCATCTTACAGAGTTACATCTGTATTTCGTGGATCTCTTTGCTAGCCTTATTTCTGTGGAATCTGAGATCAGATATTTCGGATCCCTTTGAAGACCATAGGGCCAAAGGAAATATCCTCCGATAACAAAGAGAAAGAATCTTTCTGAGAAACTTCTTTGTGTTCTGTGAAATCATCTCACAGAGTTACAGCTTTCCCCTCAAGAAACCTTTCGCTAAGACAGTTCTTGTGGCATTGGCACAGTGATATTTGGAAGCCCATAGAGGGCTATGGTGAAAAAGGAAATATCCTCCGATGAAATCTGGAAAGAAGCTTTCTGAGAAACTGCTTAGTGTTCTGTTAATTTATCTCACAGACTTACATCTGTATTTCCTGGATCTATTTGCTAGCCTTATTTCTGTGGAATCTGAGAACAGATACTTCAGATCCCTCTGAAGAATATAGGGCCAAAGGAAATATCCTCCGATAACAAAGAGAAAGAAGCTGTCTGAGAAACTTCTTTGTGTTCTGTGAAATCATCTCACAGAGTTACAGCTTTCCCCTCAAGAAGCCTTTCGCTAAGACAGTTCTTGGGGAATTGGCAAAGTGATATTTGGAATCCCATAGAGGGCTATGGTGAAAAAGGAAATATCCTCCGATGAAATCTGGAAAGAAGCTCTCTGAGAAACTGCTTAGTGTTCTGTTAATTCATCTCACAGAGTTACATCTGTATTTCGTGGATCTCTTTGCTAGCCTTATTACTGTGGAATCTGACAACAGATATTTCTGATCCCTTTGAAGACTATAGGGCCAAAGGAAATATCCTCCGATAACAAAGAGAAAGAATCTTTCTGAGAAACTTCTTTGTGTTCTGTGAAATCATCTCACAGAGTTACAGCTTTCCCCTCAAGAAGCCTTTCGCTAAGAGAGTTCTTGTGGAATTGGCAAAGTGATATTTGGAAGCCCATAGAAGGCTATGGAGAAAAAGCAAATATCCTCCGATGAAATCTGGAAAGAAGCTTTCTGAGAAACTGCTTAGTGTTCTGTTAATTCATCTCACAGAGTTACATCTGTATTTCGTGGATCTCTTTGCTAGACTTATTTCTGTGGAATCTGAGAACAGATATTTCAGATCCCTTTGACGACTACAGGGTCAAAGGAAATATCCTCCGATAACAAAGAGAAAGAAGCTTTCTCAGAAACTTCTTTGTGTTCTGTGAAATCATCTCACAGAGTTACAGCTTTCCCCTCAAGAAGCCTTTCGCAAAGACAGTTCTTGTGGAATTGGCAAGGTGATATTTGGAAGCCCATAGAGGGCTATGGTGAAAAAGGAAATATCCTCCGATGAAATCTGGAAAGAAGCTTTCTGAGAAACTGCTTAGTGTTCTGTTAATTCATCTCCCAGAGTTACATCTGTATTTCGTGGATCTCTTTGCTAGCCTTATTTCTGTGGAATCTGAGATCAGATATTTCGGATCCCTTTGAAGACTATAGGGCCAAAGGAAATATCCTCCGATAACAAAGAGAAAGAATCTTTCTGAGAAACTTCTTTGTGTTCTGTGAAATCATCTCACAGAGTTACAGCTTTATCATCAAGAAGCCTTTCGCTAAGACAGTTCTTGTGGAATTGGCAAAGTGATATTTGGAAGCCCATAGAGGGCTATGGAGAAAAAGGAAATATCCTCCGATGAAATCTGGAAAGAAGCTTTCTGAGAAACTGCTTAGTGTTCTTTTAGTTCATCTCCCAGAGTTTCATCTGTATTTCGTGGATCTCTTTGCTAGCCTTATTTCTGTGGAATCTGAGAACAGATATTTCGGATCCCTTTGAAGACTATATGGCCAAAGGAAATATCCTCCGATAACAACGAGAAAGATGCTTTCAGAGAAACTTCTTTGTGTTCTGTGAAATCATCTCACAGAGTTACAGCTTTCCCCTAAAGAAGCCTTTCGCTAAGACAGTTCTTGTAGAATTGGCAAAGTGATATTTGGACGCCCATAGACGGCTATGGTGAAAAAGGAAATATCCTCCGATGAAATCTGGAAAGAAGCTTTCTGAGAAACTGCATAGTGTTCTGTTAATTCATTTCACAGAATTACATCTGTATTTCGTGGATCTCTTTGCTAGGGTTATTTCTGTGGAATCTGAGAACAGATATTTCGGATCCCTTTGAAGACTATAGGGCCAAAGGAAATATCCTCCGATAACAAAGAGAAAGAAGATTTCTGAGAAACTTCGTTGTGTTCTGTGAAATCATCTCACAGAATTACAGCTTTCCCCTCAAGAAACCTTTGGCTAGGACAGTTCTTGTGGAATTGGCAAAGTGATATTTGGAAGCCCATGGAGGGGTATGGTGAAAAAGGAAATATCCTCCGATGAAATCTGGAAAGAAGCTTCCTGAGAAACTGCTTAGTGTTCTGTTAATTCATCTCACAGAGTTACATCTGTATTTCGTGGATCTCTTTGCTAGCATTATTTCTGTGGAATCTGAGAACAGATATTTCGGATCCCTTTGAAGACTATAGGGCCAAAGGAAATATCCTCCGTTAACAAAGAGAAAGAAGCTTTCTGAGAAACTTCTTTGTGTTGTGTGAAATCATCTCACAGAGTTACAGGTTTCCCCTCAAGAAGCCTTTCGCTAAGATAGTATTTGGGGAATTGGCAAAGTGATATTTGGAAGCCCATAGAGGGCTATGGTGAAAAAGGAAATATCCTCCGATGAAATCTGGAAAGAAGCTTTCTGAGAAACTGCTTAGTGTTCTTTTAGTTCATCTCCCAGAGTTTCATCTGTATTTCGTGGATCTCTTTGCTAGCCTTATTTCTGTGGAATCTGAAAACAGATATTTCGGATACCTTTGAAGACTATAGGGCCAAAGGAACTATCCTCCGATAACAACGAGAAAGAAGCTTTCAGAGAAACTTCTTTGTGTTCTGTGAAATCATCTCACAGAGTTACAGCTTTCCCCTCAAGAAGCCTTTCGCTAAGACAGTTCTTGTAGAATTGGCAAAGTGATATTTGGAAGCCCATAGAGGGCTATGGAGAAAAAGGAAATATCCTCCGATGAAATCGGGAAAGAAGCTTTCTGAGAAACTGCTTAGTGTTCTGCTAATTCATCTCCCAGAATTACATCTGTATTTCGTGGATCTCTTTGCTAGCCTTATTTCTGTGGAATCTGAGAACAGATATTTCGGATCCCTCTGAAGACTATAGGGCCAAAGGAAATATCCTCCGATAACAAAGAGAAAGAAGCTTTGTGAGAAACTTCTTTGTGCTCTGTGAAATCATCTCACAGAGTAAAAGCTTTCCCCTCAAGAAGCCTTTCGCTAAGACAGTTCTTGTGGAATTGGCAAAGTGATATTTTGAAGCCCATAGAAGGCTATGGAGAAAAAGCAAATATCCTCCGAAGAAATCTGGAAAGAAGCTTTCTGAGAAACTGCTTAGTGTCCTGTTAATTCATCTCAGAGAGTTACATCTGTATTCGTGGATCTCTTTTCTATCCTTACTTCTGTGGAATCTGAGAACAGATATTTCGGATCCCTTTGACGACTACAGGGCCAAAGGAAATATCCTCCGATAATAAAAGAGAAAGAAGCTTTCTGAGAAACTTCTTTGTGTTCTGTGAAATCATCTCAGAGAGTTACAGCTTTCCCCTAAAGAAGCCTTTCGCTAAGACAGTTCTTGTGGAATTGGCAAAGTGATATTTGGAAGCTTATAGAGGGCTATGGTGAAAAAGGAAATATCCTCCGATGAAATCTGGAAAGAAGCTTTCCGAGAAACTGCTTAGTGTCCTGTTAATTCATCTCAGAGAGTTACATCTGTATTCGTGGATATCTTTGCTATCCTTACCTCTGTGGAATCTGAGAACAGATATTTCGGATCCCTCTGAAGAATATAGGGCCAAAGGAATTATCCTCCGATAACAAAGAGAAAGAACCTTTCTGAGAAACTTCTTTGTGTTGTGTGAAATCATCTCACAGAGTTACAGCTTTCCCCTCAAGAAGCCTTTCGCTAAGACAGTTCTTGTGGAATTGGCAAAGTGATATTTGGAATCCCATAGAGGGCTATGGTGAAAAAGGAAATATCCTCCGATGAAATCTGGAAAGAAGCTCTCTGAGAAACTGCTTAGTGTTCTGTTAATTCATCTCACAGAGTTACATCTGTATTTCGTGGATCTCTTTGCTAGCCTTATTTCTGTGGAATCTGACAACAGATATTTCGGATCCCTCTGAAGACTATAGGGCCAAATGAAATATCCTCCGATAACAAAGAGAAAGAATCTTTCTGAGAAACTTCTTTGTGTTGTGTGAAATCATCTCACAGAGTTACAGCTTTCCCCTCAAGAAGCCTTCCGCTAAGACAGTTCTTGTGGAATTGGCAAAGTGATATTTGGAAGCCCATGGAGGGCTATGGTGAAAAAGGAAATATCCTCCGATGAAATCTGGAAAGAAGCTTCCTGAGAAACTGCTTAGTGTTCTGTTAATTTATCTCACAGAGTTACATCTGTATTTCGTGGATCTCTTTGCTAGCCTTATTTCTGTGGAATCTGAGAACAGATATTTCGGATCCCTTTGAAGACTATAGGGCCAAAGGAAATATCCTCCGATAACAAAGAGAAAGAAGCTTTCTGAGAAACTTCTTTGTGTTGTGTGAAATCATCTCACAGAGTTACAGCTTTCCCCTCAAGAAGCCTTTCGCTAAGACAGTTCTTGTGGAATTGGCAAAGTGATATTTGGAATCCCATAGAGGGCTATGGTGAAAAAGGAAATATCCTCCGATGAAATCTGGAAAGAAGCTCTCTGAGAAACTGCTTAGTGTTCTGTTAATTCATCTCACAGAGTTACATCTGTATTTCGTGGATCTCTTTGCTAGCCTTATTATTGTGGAAACTGACAACAGATATTTCGGATCCCTTTGAAGACTATAGGGCCAAAGGAAATATCCTCCGATAACAAAGAGAAAGAAGCTTTCTGAGAAACTTCTTTGTGTTCTGTGAAATCATCTCACAGAGTTACAGCTTTAGCATCAAGAAGCCTTTCGCTAAGACAGTTCTTCTGGAATTGGCAAAGTGATATTTGGAAGCCCATAGAGGGCTATGGAGAAAAAGGAAATATCCTCCGATGAAATCTGGAAAGAAGCTTTCTGAGAAACTGCTTAGTGTTCTTTTAGTTCATCTCCCAGAGTTTCATCTGTATTTCGTGGATCTCTTTGCTAGCCTTATTTCTGTGGAATCTGAGAACAGATATTTCGGATCCCTTTGAAGACTATAGGGCCAAAGGAAATATCCTCCGATAACAACGAGAAAGAAGCTTTCAGAGAAACTTCTTTGTGTTCTGTGAAATCATCTCACAGAGTTACAGCTTTCCCCTAAAGAAGCCTTTCGCTAAGACAGTTCTTGTAGAATTGGCAAAGTGATATTTGGAAGCCCATAGACGGCTATGGTGAAAAAGGAAATATCCTCTGATGAAATCTGGGAAGTAGCTTTCTGAGAAACTGCTTAGTGTTCGGTTAATTCATCTCACAGAATTACATCTGTATTTCGTGGATCTCTTTGCTAGCCTTATTTCTGTGGAATCTGAGAACAGATATTTCGGATCCCTTTGAAGACTATAGGGCCAAAGGAAATATCCTCCGATAACAAAGAGAAAGAAGCTTTCTGAGAAACTTCTTTGTGTTGTGTGAAATCATCTCACAGAGTTACAGGTTTCCCCTCAAGAAGCCTTTCGCTAAGATAGTTTTTGGGGAATTGGCAAAGTGATATTTGGAAGCCCGTAGAGGGCTATGGTGAAAAAGGAAATATCCTCCGATGAAATCTGGAAAGAAGCTTTCTGAGAAACTCCTTAGTGTTCTGTTAATTCATCTTACAGAGTTACATCTGTATTTCGTGGATCTCTTTGCTAGCCTTATTTCTGTGGAATCTGAGATCAGATATTTCGGATCCCTTTGAAGACCATAGGGCCAAAGGAAATATCCTCCGATAACAAAGAGAAAGAATCTTTCTGAGAAACTTCTTTGTGTTCTGTGAAATCATCTCACAGAGTTACAGCTTTCCCCTCAAGAAGCCTTTCGCTAAGACAGTTCTTGTGGCATTGGCACAGTGATATTTGGAAGCCCATAGAGGGCTATGGTGAAAAAGGAAATATCCTCCGATGAAATCTGGAAAGAAGCTTTCTGAGAAACTGCTTAGTGTTCTGTTAATTTATCTCACAGATTTACATCTGTATTTCCTGGATCTATTTGCTAGCCTTATTTCTGTGGAATCTGAGAACAGATACTTCAGATCCCTCTGAAGAATATAGGGCCAAAGGAAATATCCTCCGATAACAAAGAGAAAGAAGCTGTCTGAGAAACTTCTTTGTGTTCTGTGAAATCATCTCACAGAGTTACAGCTTTCCCCTCAAGAAGCCTTTCGCTAAGACAGTTCTTGGGGAATTGGCAAAGTGATATTTGGAATCCCATAGAGGGCTATGGTGAAAAAGGAAATATCCTCCGATGAAATCTGGAAAGAAGCTCTCTGAGAAACTGCTTAGTGTTCTGTTAATTCATCTCACAGAGTTACATCTGTATTTCGTGGATCTCTTTGCTAGCCTTATTACTGTGGAATCTGACAACAGATATTTCTGATCCCTTTGAAGACTATAGGGCCAAAGGAAATATCCTCCGATAACAAAGAGAAAGAATCTTTCTGAGAAACTTCTTTGTGTTCTGTGAAATCATCTCACAGAGTTACAGCTTTCCCCTAAAGAAGCCTTTCGCTAAGACAGTTCTTGTAGAATTGGCAAAGTGATATTTGGAAGCCCATAGAAGGCTATGGAGAAAAAGCAAATATCCTCCGAAGAAATCTGGAAAGAAGCTTTCTGAGAAACTGCTTAGTGTCCTGTTAATTCATCTCAGAGAGTTACATCTGTATTCGTGGATCTCTTTGCTATCCTTACTTCTGTGGAATCTGAGAACAGATATTTCGGATCCCTTTGACGACTACAGGGCCAAAGGAAATATCCTCCGATAATAAAAGAGAAAGAAGCTTTCTGAGAAACTTCTTTGTGTTCTGTGAAATCATCTCAGAGAGTTACAGCTTTCCCCTAAAGAAGCCTTTCGCTAAGACAGTTCTTGTGGAATTTGCAAAGTGATATTTGGAAGCTTATAGAGGGCTATGGTGAAAAAGGAAATATCCTCCGATGAAATCTGGAAAGAAGCTTTCTGAGAAACTGCTTAGTGTCCTGTTAATTCATCTCAGAGAGTTACATCTGTATTCGTGGATATCTTTGCTATCCTTACCTCTGTGGAATCTGAGAACAGATATTTCGGATCCCTCTGAAGAATATAGGGCCAAAGGAATTATCCTCCGATAACAAAGAGAAAGAACCTTTCTGAGAAACTTCTTTGTGTTGTGTGAAATCATCTCACAGAGTTACAGCTTTCCCCTCAAGAAGCCTTTCGCTAAGACAGTTCTTGTGGAATTGGCAAAGTGATATTTGGAATCCCATAGAGGGCTATGGTGAAAAAGGAAATATCCTCCGATGAAATCTGGAAAGAAGCTCTCTGAGAAACTGCTTAGTGTTCTGTTAATTCATCTCACAGAGTTACATCTGTATTTCGTGGATCTCTTTGCTAGCCTTATTTCTGTGGAATCTGACAACAGATATTTCGGATCCCTTTGAAGACTATAGGGCCAAATGAAATATCCTCCGATAACAAAGAGAAAGAATCTTTCTGAGAAACTTCTTTGTGTTGTGTGAAATCATCTCACAGAGTTACAGCTTTCCCCTCAAGAAGCCTTTCGCTAAGACAGTTCTTGTGGAATTGGCAAAGTGATATTTGGAAGCCCATGGAGGGCTATGGTGAAAAAGGAAATATCCTCCGATGAAATCTGGAAAGAAGCTTCCTGAGAAACTGCTTAGTGTTCTGTTAATTTATCTCACAGAGTTACATCTGTATTTCGTGGATCTCTTTGCTAGCCTTATTTCTGTGGAATCTGAGAACAGATATTTCGGATCCCTTTGAAGACTATAGGGCCAAAGGAAATATCCTCCGATAACAAAGAGAAAGAAGCTTTCTGAGAAACTTCTTTGTGTTCTGTGAAATCATCTCACAGAGTTACAGCTTTATCATCAAGAAGCCTTTCGCTAAGACAGTTCTTGTGGAATTGGCAAAGTGATATTTGGAAGCCCATAGAGGGCTATGGAGAAAAAGGAAATATCCTCCGATGAAATCTGGAAAGAAGCTTTCTGAGAAACTGCTTAGTGTTCTTTTAGTTCATCTCCCAGAGTTTCATCTGTATTTCGTGGATCTCTTTGCTAGCCTTATTTCTGTGGAATCTGAGAACAGATATTTCGGATCCCTTTGAAGACTATAGGGCCAAAGGAAATATCCTCCGATAACAACGAGAAAGAAGCTTTCAGAGAAACTTCTTTGTGTTCTGTGAAATCATCTCACAGAGTTACAGCTTTCCCCTAAAGAAGCCTTTCGCTAAGACAGTTCTTGTAGAATTGGCAAAGTGATATTTGGAAGCCCATAGACGGCTATGGTGAAAAAGGAAATATCCTCTGATGAAATCTGGGAAGAAGCTTTCTGAGAAACTGCTTAGTGTTCGGTTAATTCATCTCACAGAATTACATCTGTATTTCGTGGATCTCTTTGCTAGCCTTATTTCTGTGGAATCTGAGAACAGATATTTCGGATCCCTTTGAAGACTATAGGGCCAAAGGAAATATCCTCCGATAACAAAGAGAAAGAAGCTTTCTGAGAAACTTCTTTGTGTTGTGTGAAATCATCTCACAGAGTTACAGGTTTCCCCTCAAGAAGCCTTTCGCTAAGATAGTTTTTGGGGAATTGGCAAAGTGATATTTGGAAGCCCGTAGAGGGCTATGGTGAAAAAGGAAATATCCTCCGATGAAATCTGGAAAGAAGCTTTCTGAGAAACTCCTTAGTGTTCTGTTAATTCATCTTACAGAGTTACATCTGTATTTCGTGGATCTCTTTGCTAGCCTTATTTCTGTGGAATCTGAGATCAGATATTTCGGATCCCTTTGAACAGTATAGGGCCAAAGGAAATATCCTCCGATAACAAAGAGAAACAATCTTTCTGAGAAACTTCTTTGTGTTGTGTGAAATCATCTCACAGAGTTACAGGTTTCCCCTCAAGAAGCCTTTCGCTAAGACTTTTTTTGTGGAATTGGCAAAGTGATATTTGGAAGCCCTTAGAGGGCTATGGAGAAAAAGGAAATATCCTCCGATGAAATATGGAAAGAAGCTTTCTGAGAAACTGCTTTTGTTCTTTTAGTTCATCTCCCAGACTTACATCTGTATTTCGTGGATCTCTTTGCTGGCCTTATTTCTGTGGAATCTGAGAACAGATATTTCGAATCCCTTTGAAGACGATAGGGCCAAAGGAAATATCCTCAGATAGCAACGAGAAAGAAGCTTTCAGAGAAAGTTTTTTGTGTTCTGTGAAATCATCTCACAGAGTTACAGCTTTCCCCTCAAGAAGCCTTTCGCTAAGACATTTCTTGTGGAATTGGCAAAGTGATATTTGGAATCCCATAGAGGGCTATGGTGAAAAAGGAAATATCCTCCGATGAAATCTGGAAAGAAGCTCTCTGAGAAACTGCTTAGTGTTCTGTTAATTCATCTCACAGAGTTACATCTGTATTTCGTGGATCTCTTTGCTAGCCTTATTTCTGTGGAATCTGAGAACAGATATTTCGGATCCCTTTGAAGACTATAGGGCCAAAGGAAATATCCTCCGATAACAAAGAGAAAGAATCTTTCTGAGAAACTTCTTTGTGTTCTGTGAAATCATCACACAGAGTTACAGGTTTCCCCTCAAGAAGCCTTTGAATAGGACAGTTCTTGTGGAATTGGCAAAGTGATATTTGGAAACCCATAGAGGGGTATGGTGAAAAAGGAAATATCCTCCGATGAAATCTGGAAAGAAGCTTTCTGAGAAACTGCTTAGTGTTGTGTTATTTCATCTCCCAGAGATACATCTGTATTTCGTGGATCTCTTTGCTAGCCTTATTTCTGTGGAATCTGAGAACAGATATATCGGATCCCTTTGAAGACTATAGGGCCAAAGGAAATATCCTCCGATAACAAAGAGAAAGAAGCTTTCTGAGAAACTTCTATGTGTTGTGTGAAATCATCTCACAGAGTTACAGGTTTCCCCTCAAGAAGCCTTTCGCTAAGATAGTTCTTGGGGAATTGGCAAATTGATATTTGGAAGCCCATAGAGGGCTATGGTGAAAAAGGAAATATCCTCCGATGAAATCTGGAAAGAAGCTTTCTGAGAAACTGCTTAGTGTTCTTTTAGTTCATCTCCCAGAGTTTCATCGGTATTTCGTGGATCTCTTTGCTAGCCTTATTTCTGTGGAATCTGAAAACAGATATTTCGGATCCCTTTGAAGACTATAGGGCCAAAGGAAATATCCTCCGATAACAACGAGAAAGAAGCTTTCAGAGAAACTTCTTTGTGTTCTGTGAAATCATCTCACAGAGTTACAGCTTTCCCCTCAAGAAGCCTTTCGCTAAGACAGTTCTTGTAGAATTGGCAAAGTGATATTTGACAGCCCATAGAGGGCTATGGAGAAAAAGCAAATATCCTCTGATGAAATCTGGAAAGAAGCTTTCTGAGAAACTGCTTAGTGTCCTCTTAATTCATCTCAGAGATTTACATCTGTATTCGTGGATCTCTTTACTATCCTTACTTCTGTGGAATCTGAGAACAGATATTTCGGATCCCTTTGACGACTACAGGGCCAAAGGAAATATCCTCCGATAACAAAGAGAAAGAAGCTTTCTGAGAAACTTCTTTGTGTTCTGTGAAATCATCTCAGAGAGTTACAGCTTTCCCCTAAAGAAGCCTTTCGCTAAGACAGTTCTTGTGGAATTGGCAAAGTGATATTTGGAAGCTTATAGAGGGCTATGGTGAAAAAGGAAATATCCTCAGATGAAATCTGGAAAGAAGCTTTCTGAGAAACTGCTTAGTGTTCTCTTAATTGATCTCACAGAATAACATCAGTATTTCGTGTATCTCTTTGCTAGCCTTATTTCTGTGGAATCTGAGAACAGATATTTCGGATCCCTCTGAAGACTATAGGGCCAAAGGAAATATCCTCCGATAACAAAGAGAAAGAATCTTTCTGAGAAACTTCTTTGTGTTGTGTGAAATCATCTCACAGAGTTACAGCTTTCCCCTCAAGAAGCCTTTCGCTAAGACAGTTCTTGTGGAATTGGCAAAGTGATATTTGGAAGCCCATAGAGGGCTATGGTGAAAAAGGAAATATCCTCCGATGAAATCTGGAAAGAAGCTTTCTGAGAAACTGCTTAGTGTTCGGTTAATTCATCTCACAGAGTTACATCTGTATTTCGTGGATCTCTGTGCTAGCCTTATTTCTGTGGAATCTGAGAACAGATGTTTCGGATCCCTTTGAAGACTATAGGGCCAAAGGAAATATCCTCCGATAACAAAGAGAAAGAAGCTTTCTGAGAAACTTCTTTGTGTTCTGTGAAATCATCTCACAGAGTTACAGCTTTCCACTCAAGAAGCCTTTCGCTAAGGCAGTTCTTGTGGAATTGGCAAAGTGATATTTGGAAGCCCATAGAGGGCTATGGAGAAAAAGGAAATATCCTCCGATGAAATCGGGAAAGAAGCTTTTTGAGAAACTGCTTAGTGTTCTTTTAGTTCATCTCCAAGAGTTACATCTGTATTTCGTGGATCTCTTTGCTAGCCTTATTTCTGTGGAATTTGAGAACACATATTTCGGAACCTTTTGAAGACTATAGGGCCAAAGGAAATATCCTACGATAACAAAGAGAAAGAAGCTCTCTGAGAAACTTCTTTGTGTTCTGTGAAATCATCTCACAGAGATACAGCTTTCCCCTCAAGCAGCCTTTCGCTAAGACAGTTCTTGTGGAATTGGCAAAGTGATATTTGGAAGCCCATAGAGGGCTATGGAGAAAAAGGAAATATCCTCCGATGAAATCTGGAAAGAAGCTTTCTGAGAAACTGCTTAGTGTTCTGTTAATTCATCTCACAGAGTTACATCTGCATTTCGTGGATCTCTTTGCTAGCTTTATTTCTGTGGAATCTGAGAACAGATATTTCGGATCCCTTTGAAGACTATAGGGCCAAAGGAAATATCCTCCGATAACAAAGAGAAAGAAGCTTTCTGAGAAACTTCTTTGTGTTCTGTGAAATCATCTCACAGAGTTACAGCTTTCCCCTCAAGAAGCCTTTCCCTAAGACAGTTCTTGTGGAATTTTCAAAGTGATATTTGGAAGCCCATAGAGGGCTATGGAGAAAAAGGAAATATTCTAGGATGAAATCTGGAGAGAAGCTTTCTGAGAAACTGCTTAGTGTTCTGTTAATTCATGTCACAGAGTTACATCTGTATTTCGAGGATCTCTTTGCTAGCCTTATTTCTGTGGAATCTGAGAACAGATATTTCGGATCCCTTTGAAGACTATAGGGCCAAAGGAAATATCCTCCGATAACAAAGAGAAAGAAGCTTTCTGAGAAACTTCTTTGTGTTCTGTGAAATCATCTCACAGAGTTACAGCTTTCCCCTCAAGAAGCCTTTCGCTAAGACAGTTCTTGTGGAATTGGCAAAGTGATATTTGGAAGCCCACAGAGGGCTATGGTGAAAAAGGAATTATCCTCCGATGAAATCTGGAAAGAAGCTTTCTGAGAAACTGCTTAGTGTTCTGTTAATTCCTCTCACAGTGTTACATCTGTATTTCGTGGATCTCCTTGATAGCCTTACTTCTGTGGAATCTGAGAACAGATATTTTGGATCGCTTTGAAGACTATAGGGCCAAAGGAAATACCCTCCGATAACAAAGAGAAAGAAGCTTTCTGAGAAACTTCTTTGTGTTCTGTGAAATCATCTCAGAGAGTTACAGCTTTCCCATCAAGAAGTCTTTCGCTAAGACAGTTCTTGTGGAATTGGCAAAGTGATATTTGGAAGCCCATAGAGGGCTATGGAGAAAAAGGAAATATCCTCCGATGAAATCTGGAAAGAAGTTTTCTGAGAAACTGCTTAGTGTTCTTTTAGTTCATCTCCCAGAGTTTCATCTGTATTTCGTGGATCTCTTTGCTAGGTTTATTTCTGTGGAATCTGAGAACAGATATGTCGGATCACTTTGAAGAATGTAGGGCCAAAGGAAATATCCTCCGATAACAAATAGAAAGAAGGTTTCTGAGAAACTTCTTTGTGTTCTGTGAAATCATCTCACAGAGTTACAGCTTTCCCCTCAAGAAGCCTTTCGCTAAGACAGTTCTTGTGGAATTGGCAAAGTGATATTTGGAAGCCCTTAGAGGTCTATGGAGAAAAAGGAAATATCCTCCGATGAAATCTGGAAAGAAGCTTTCTGAGAAACTGCTTAGTGTTTTTTTTAGTTCATCTCCCAGAGTTTAATCTGTTTTTCGTGGATCTCTTTGCTAGCCTTATTTCTGTGGAATCTGAGAACAGATATTTCAGATCCCTTTGACGACTACAGGGTCAAAGGAAATATCCGCCAATAACAAAGAGAAAGAAACTTTCTGAGAAACTTCTTTGTGTTCTGTGAAATCATCTCACACAGTTACAGCTTTCTCATCAAGAAGCCTTTCGCTAAGACAGTTCTTGTGGAATTGGCAAAGTGATATTTGGAAGCCCATAGAGGGCTATGGAGAAAAAGGAAATATCCTCCGATGAAATCTGGAAAGAAGCTTTCTGAGAAACTGCTTAGTGTTCTGTTAATTCATCTCCCAGAGTTACATCTGTATTTCGTGAATCACTTTGCCAGCTTTATTTCTGTGGAATCTGAGAACAGATATTTCGGATCCCTCTGAAGACTATAGGGCCAAAGGAAATATCCTCCGATAACAAAGAGAAAGAAGCTTTCTGAGAAACTTCTTTGTGTTCTGTGAAATCACCTCACAGAGTTACAGCTTTCCCCTCAAGAAGCCTTTCGCTAAGACAGTTCTTGTGGAATTGGCAACGTGATATTTGGAAGCCCGTAGAGGGCTATGGTGAAAAAGGAAATATCCTCCGATGAAATCTGGAAAGAAGCTTTCTGAGAAACTGCTTAGAGTTCTGTTAATTGATCTCACAGAGTTACATCTGTATCTCGTGGATCTCTTTGCTAGCCTTATTTCTGTGGAATCTGAAAACAGATGTTTCGGATCCCTTTGAAGACTATAGGGCCAAAGGAAATATCCTCCGATAACAAGGAGAAAGAAGCTTTCTGAGAAACGTCTTTGTGTTCTGTGAAATCATCTCACAGTGTTACAGCTTTCCCCTCAAGAAGCCTTTCGCTAAGAGAGTTCTTGTGGAATTGGCAAAGTGATATTTGGAAGCGCTTAGAGGGCTATGGTGAAAAAGGAAATATCCTCCGATGAAATCTGGAAAGAAGCTTTCTGAGAAACTGCTTAGTGTTCTGTTTATTCATCTCACAGAGTTACATCTGTATTTCCTGGATCTCCTTGATAGCCTTATTTCTGTGGAATCTGAGAACAGATATTTCAGATCCATTTGAATATTTTAGGGCCAAAGGACATATTCTACGATAACAAAGAGAAAGAAGCTTTCTCAGAATCTTCTTTGTGTTCTGTGAAATCATCTCACAGATTTACAGCTTTCCCCTCTAGAAGCCATTTCTAAGAGAGTTCTTGGGGAATTGGCAAAGTGATATTTGGAAGCCCATAGAGGACTGTGGTGAAAAAGGATATATCCTCCGATGAAATCTGGAAAGAAGCTTTCTGAGAAACTGCTTAGTGTTCTGTTAATTCGTCTCACAGTGTTACATCTGTATTTCGAGGATCTCCTTGATAGCCTTATTTCTCTGGAATCTGAGAACAGATATTTCTGATCCCTTTGAAGACAATAGGGCCAAAGGAAATATCCTACGATAACAAAGAGAAAGAAGCTTTCTAAGAAACTTCTTTGTGTTCTGTGAAATCATCTCACAGAGTTACAGCTTTCCCCTCAAGAAGCCTTTCCCTAGAACAGTTCTTGTGGAATTTTCAAACTGATATTTGGAAGCCCATAGAGGGCTATGGTGAAAAAGGAAATATCCTCCGATTAAATCTGGAAAGAAGCTTTCTGAGAAACTGCTTAGTGTTCTGTTAATTCATCTCACAGAGTTACATCTGTATTTCGTGGATCTCTTTGCTACCCTTATTTCTGTGGAATCTGACAACAGATATTTCGGATCCCTTTGAAGACTATAGGGCCAAAGGAAATATCCTCCGATAACAAAGGGAAAGAAGCTTTCTGAGAAACTTCTTTGTGTTTTGTGAAATCATCTCACACAGTATAAGCTTTCCAATCAAGTACCCTTTCGCTAAGACCGTTCTTGTGGAATTTTCAAAGTGATATTTGGAAGCCCATAGAAGGCTATGGAGAAAAAGCAAATATCGTCCAATGAAATCTGGAAAGAAGGTTTCTGAGAAACTGCTTAGTGTTCCGTTAATTCATCTCGCAGAGTTACATCTGTATTTCATGCATCTCTTTACTAGCCTTATTTCTGTGGAATCTGAGAACAGATATTTCAGATCCCTTTGACGACTACAGGGTCAAAGGAAATATCCGCCAATAACAAAGTGAAAGAAGATTTCTGAGAAACTTCTTTGTGTTCTGTGAAATCATCTCACACAGTTACAGCTTTCTCATCAAGAAGCCTTTCGCTAAGACAGTTCTTGTGGAATTGGCACAGTGATATTTGGAAGCCCATAGAGGGCTATGGTGAAAAAGGAAATATCCTCCGATGAAATCTGGAAAGAAGCTTTCTGAGAAACTGCTTAGAGTTCTGTTAATTGATCTCACAGAGTTACATCTGTATCTCGTGGATCTCTTTGCTAGCCTTATTTCTGTGGAATCTGAGAACAGATATTTCGGATCCCTTTGAAGACTATAGGGTCAAAGGAAATATCCTCCGATAACAAAGAGAAAGAAGCTTTCTGAGAAACTTCTTTGTGTTCTGTGAAATCATCTCACAGAGTTACAGCTTTATCATCAAGAAGCCTTTCGCTAAGACATTTCTTGTGGAATTGGCAAAGTGATATTTGTAAGCCCATAGAGGGCTATGGAAAAAAGGAAATATCCTCCGATGAAATCTGGAAAGAAGCTTTCTGAGAAACTGCTTAGTGTTCTGTTAATTCATCTCACAGAGTTACATCTGTATTTCGTGGATCTCTTTGCTAGCCTTATTTCTGTGGAATCTGAGAACAGAAATGTCGGATCCCTCTGAAGACAATAGGGCCAAAGGAAATATCCTACGATAACAAAGAGAAAGAAGCTTTCTAAGAAACTTCTTTGTGTTCTGTGAAATCATCTCACAGAGTTACAGCTTTCCCCTCAAGAAGCCTTTTCTAAGAGAGTTCTTGTGGAATTGGCAATGTGATATTTGGAAGCTCATAGAAGGCTATGGAGAAAAAGCAAATATCCTCCGATGAAATCTGAAAAGAAGCTTTCTGAGAAACTGCTTAGTGTTCTGTTAATTCATCTCACAGAGTTACATCTGTATTTCGTGGATCTCTTTGCTAGCCTTATTTCTGTGGAATCTGAGAACAGATATTTCGGATCCCTTTGAAGAGTATAGGGCCATAGGAAATATCCTCCGATAAAAAAGAGAAAGAAGCTTTCTGAGAAACTTCTTTGTGTTCTGTGATATCATCTCACAGAGTTACAGCTTTCCCCTCAGGAAGCCTTTCGCTAAGACAGTTCTTGTGGAATTGGCAAAGTGATATTTGGAAGCCCCTAGAGGGCTATGGTGAAAAAGGAAATATCCTCCGATGAAATCTGGAAAGAAGCTTTCTGAGAAACTGCTTAGTGTTCTGTTAATTGATCTCACAAAGTTACATCTGTATGTCGTGGATCTTTTGCTAGCCTTACTTCTGTGGAATCTGAGAACAGATATTTCGGATCCCTTTGAAGACTATAGGGCCAAAGGCAATATCCTCCGATAACAAAGAGAAAGAAGCTTTCTGAGAAACTTCTTTGTGTTCTGTGAAATCATCTCACAGAGTTACAGCTTTCCCCTCAAGAAGCCTTTCGCTAAGACAGTTCTTGTGGAATTGGCAAAGTGATATTTGGAAGCCCATAGAGGGCTATGGAGAAAAAGGAAATATCCTCAGATGAAATCTGGAAAGAAGCTTTCTGAGAGACTGCTTAGTGTTTTTTTTAGTTCATCTATCAGAGTTTTATCTGTATTTCGTGGATCTCTTTGCTAGCCTTATTTCTGTGGAATCTGAGAACAGATATTTCGGATCCCTTTGAAGACTTTTGGGCCAAAGGAAATATCCTCCGATAACAAATAGAAAGAAGCTTTCTGAGAAACTTCTTTGTGTTCTGTGAAATAGTCTCACAGAGTTACAGCTTTCCAACCAACTACCCTTTCGCTAAGACAGTTCTTGTGGAATTTTCAAAGTGATATTTGGAAGCCCATAGAGGACTATGGTGAAAAAGGATATATCCTCCGATGAAATCTGGAAAGAAGCTTTCTGAGAAACTGCTTAGTGTTCTGTTAATTCATCTCACAGAGTTACATCTGTATTTCGAGGATCTCCTTGATAACCTTATTTATCTGGAATCTGAGAACAGATATTTCTGATCCCTTTGAAGACAATGGGGCCAAAGGAAATATCTTACGATAACAAAGAGAAAGAAGCTTTCTCAGAAACTTCTTTGTGTTCTGTGAAATCATCTCACAGAGTTACAGCTTTCCCCTCAAGAAGCCTTTCGCTAAGACATTTCTTGTGGAATTTTCAAAGTGATATTTGGAAGCCCATAGAGGGCTATGGTGAAAAAGGAAATATCCTCCGATGAAATCTGGAAAGAAGCTTTCTGAGAAACTGCTTACTGTTCTGTTAATTCATCTCACAGAGTTACATCTGGATTTCGTGGATCTCTTTGCTAGCCTTATTTCTGTGGAATCTGACAACAGATATTTCGGATCGGTTTGAAGACTATAGGGCCAAAGGAAATACCCTCCGATAACAAAGAGAAAGAAGCTTTCTGAGAAACTTCTTTGTGTTCTGAGAAATCATCTCACAGAGTTACAGCTTTCCCATCAAGAAGCCTTTCGCTAAGAGAATTCTTGTGGAATTGGCAAAGTTATATTTGGAAGCCCATAGAAGGCTATGGAGAAAAAGCAAATATCGTCCGATGAAATCTGGAAAGAAGCTTTCTGAGAAACTGCTTAGTGTTCCGTTAATTCATCTCGCAGAGTTACATCTGTATTTCGTGGATCTCTTTGGTAGCCTTATTTCTGTGGAATCTGAGAACAGATATTTCCGATCACTTGACGACTACAGGGTCAAAGGAAATATCCGCCAATAAAAAGAGAAAGAAGCTTTCTGATAAACTTCTTTGTGTTCTGTGAAATCAACTCACACAGTTACAGCTTTGTCATCAAGAAGCCTTTCGCTAAGACAGTTCTTGTGGAATTGGCAAAGTGATATTTGGAAGCCCATAGAGGGCTATGGAGAAAAAGGAAATATCCTCCGATGAAATCTGGAAAGAAGCTTTCTGAGAAACTGCTTAGTGTTCTGTTAATTCATCTCCCAGAGTTACATCTGTATTTCGTGGATCTCTTTGCCAGCTTTATTTCTGTGGAATCTGAGAACAGATATTTCGGATCCCCCTGAAGACTATAGGGCCAAAGGAAATATCCTACGATAACAAAGAGAAAGCAGCTTTCTCAGAAATTTCTTTGTGTTCTGTGAAATCATCTCACAGAGTTACAGCTTTCCCCTCAAGAAGCCTTTCGCTAAGACAGTTCTTGTGGAATTGGCAAAGTGATATTTGGAAGCCCATAGAGGGCTATGGTGAAAAAGGAAATATCCTCCGATGAAATCCGGAAAGAAGCTTTCTGAGAAACTGCTGAGTGTTCTGTTAATTCCTCTCACAGAGTTACATCTGTATTTCGTGGATCTCCTTGAGAGCGTTACTTCTGTGGAATAGAGAACAGATATTTCGGATCGCTTTGAAGACTATAGGGCCAAAGGAAATACCCTCCGATAACAAAGAGAAAGAAGCTTTCTGAGAAACTTCTTTGTGTTCTGTGAAATCATCTCACAGAGTTACAGCTTTCCCATCAAGAAGCCTTTCGCTAAGACAGTTCTTGTGGAATTGGCAAAGTGATATTTGGAAGCCCACAGAGGGCTATGGAGAAAAAGGAAATATCCTCCGATGAAATCTGGAAAGAAGCTTTCTGAGAAACTGCTTAGTGTTCTTTTAGTTCATCTCCCAGAGTTTCATCTGTATTTCGTGGATCTCTTTGCTAGCCTTATTTCTGTGGAATCTGACAACAGATATTTCGGATCCCTTTGAAGACTATAGGGCCAAAGGAAATATCCTCCGATAACAACGAGAAAGAAGCTTTCAGAGAAACTTCTTTGTGTTCTGTGAAATCATCTCACAGAGTTACAGCTTTCCCCTCAAGAAGCCTTTCGCTAAGACAGTTCTTGTGGAAATTGGCAAAGTGATATATGTAAGCCCATAGAGGTCTATGGAGAAAAAGGAAATATCCTCAGATGACATCTGGAAAGAAGCTTTCTGAGAAACTGCTTAGTGTTCTGTTAATTCATCTCACAGAGTTACATCTGTATTTCGTGGATCTCTTTGCTAGCTTTATTTCTGTGGAATCTGAGAACAGATATTTCGGATCCCTCTGAAGACTATAGGGCCAAAGGAAATATCATCCGATAACAAAGAAAAAGAAGCTTTCTGAGAAACTTCTTTGTGTTCTGTGAAATCATCTCACAGAGTTACAGCTTTCCCCTCAAGAAGCCTTTCGCTAAGACAGTTCTTGTGGATTTGGCAAAGTGATATTTGGAAGCCCATAGAAGGCGATGGAGAAAAAGCAAATATCCTCCGATGAAATCTGGAAAGAAGCTTTCTGAGAAACTGCTTTGTGTTTTGTTAATTCATCTCACAGGGTTACATCTGTATTTCGTGGATCTCTTTGCTAGCCTTATTTCTGTGGAATCTGAGAACAGATATTTCAGATCCCTTTGACGACTACAGGGTCAAAGGAAATATCCTGCAATAACAAAGAGAAAGAAGCTTTCTGAGAAACTTCTTTGTGTTCTGTGAAATCACCTCACAGAGTTACAGCTTTCCCCTCAAGAAGCCTTTCGCTAAGACAGTTCTTGTGGATTTCGCAAAGTGATATTTGGAAGCCCATAGAAGGCTATGGAGAAAAACAAATATCCTCCGATGAAATCTGGAAAGAAGCTTTCTGAGAAACTGCTTAGTATTCTGTTAATTTGTCTCACAGAGTTACTTCTGTATTTCGTGGATCTCTTTGGTAGCCTTACTTCTGTGGAATCTGAGAACAGATTTTCGGATCCCTTTGAAGACTATAGGGCCAAAGGAAATATCCTCCGATAACAAAAAGAAAGAAGCTTTCTGAGAAACTTCTTTTTGTTCTGTGAAATCATCTCACAGAGTTACAGCTTTCTCTTCAAGAAGCCTTTCGCTAAGACAGTTCTTGTGGAATTGGCAAAGTGATATTTGGAAGCCCATAGAGGGCTATGGAGAAAAAGGAAATATCCTCCGATGAAATCTGGAAAGAAGCTTTCTGAGAAACTGCTTAGTGTTTTTTTTAGTTCATCTCCCAGAGTTTTATCTGTATTTCGTGGATCTCTTTGCTAGCCTTATTTCTGTGTAATCTGGGAACAGATATTTCAGATCCCTTTGACGACTACAGGGTCAACGGAAATATCAGCCAATAACAAAGAGAAAGAAGCTTTCTGAGAAACTTCTTTGTGTTCTGTGAAATCATCTCACACAGTTACAGCTTTCTCATCAAGAAGCCTTTCGCTAAGAGAGTTCTTGTGGAATTGGCAAAGTGATATTTGGAAGCGCTTAGAGGGCTATGGTGAAAAAGGAAATATCCTCCGATGAAATCTGGAAAGAAGCTTTCTGAGAAGCTGCTTAGTGTTCTGTTTATTCATCTCACAGAGTTACATCTGTATTTCGTGGATCTCTTTGCTAGCCTTATTTCTGTGGAATCTGAGAACAGATATTTCAGATCCCTTTGACGACTACAGGGTCAAAGGAAATATCCTCCGATAACAAAGAGAAAGAAGCTTTCTGAGAAACTTCTTTGTGTTCTGTGAAATCATCTCACAGAGTTACAGCTTTATCATCAAGAAGCCTTTCGCTAAGACATTTCTTGTGGAATTGGCAAAGTGATATTTGTAAGCCCATAGAGGGCTATGGAAAAAAGGAAATATCCTCCGATGAAATCTGGAAAGAAGCTTTCTGAGAAACTGCTTAGAGTTCTGTTAATTGATCTCACAGAGTTACATCTGTATCTCGTGGATCTCTTTGCTAGCCTTATTTCTGTGGAATCTGAGAACAGATATTTCGGATCCCTTTGAAGACTATAGGGCCAAAGGAAATATCCTCCCATAACAAGGAGAAAGAAGCTTTCTGAGAAACGTCTTTGTGTTCTGTGAAATCATCTCACAGTGTTACAGCTTTCCCCTCAAGAAGCCTTTCGGTAAGAGAGTTCTTGTGGAATTGGCAAAGTGATATTTGGAAGCGCTTAGAGGGCTATGGTGAAAAAGGAAATATCCTCCGATGAAATCTGGAAAGAAGCTTTCTGAGAAACTGCTTAGTGTTCTGTTTATTCATCTCACAGAGTTACATCTGTATTTCGTGGATCTCCTTGATAGCCTTATTTCTGTGGAATCTGAGAACAGATATTTCAGATCCCTTTGAAGACAATAGGGCCAAAGGAAATATCCTACGATAACAAAGAGAAAGAAGCTTTCTCAGAAACTTCTTTGTGTTCTGTGAAATCATCTCACAGAGTTACAGCTTTCCCCTCAAGAAGCCTTTTAAGAGAGTTCTTATGGAATTGGCAAAGTGATATTTGGAAGCCCATAGAGGGCTATGGTGAAAAAGGAAATATCCTCCGATGAAATCTGGAAAGAAGCTTTCTGAGAAACTGCTTAGAGTTCTGTTAATTGATCTCACAGAGTTACATCTGTATCTCGTGGATCTCTTTGCTAGCCTTATTTCTGTGGAATCTGAGAACAGATATTTCGGATCCCTTTGAAGACTATAGGGCCAAAGGAAATATCCTCCGATAACAAAGAGAAAGAAGCTTTCTGAGAAACGTCTTTGTGTTCTGTGAAATCATCTCACAGAGTTACAGCTTTCCCCTCAAGAAGCCTTTCGGTAAGAGAGTTCTTGTGGAATTGGCAAAGTAATATTTGGAAGCCCATAGAAGGCTATGGAGAAAAAGCAAATATCCTCCGATGAAATCTGGAAAGAAGCTTTCTGAGAAACTGCTTAGTGTTCTGTTAATTCATCTCACAGAGTTACATCTGTATGTCGTGGATCTCTTTGCTAGCTTTATTTCTGTGGAATCTGAGAACAGATATTTCGGATCCCTTTGAAGACTATAGGGCCAAAGGCAATATCCTCCGATAACAAAGAGAAAGAAGCTTTCTGGAAACTTCTTTGTGTTCTGTGAAATCATCTCACAGAGTTACAGCTTTCCCCTCAAGAAGCCTTTCGCTAAGACAGTTCTTGTGGAATTGGCAAAGTGATATTTGGAAGCCCAAAGAGGGCTATGGAGAAAAAGGAAATATCCTCAGATGAAATCTGGAAAGAAGCTTTCTGAGAGACTGCTTAGTGTTTTTTTTAGTTCATCTCCCAGAGTTTTATCTGTATTTCGTGGATCTCTTTGCTAGCTTTATTTCTGTGGAATCTGAGAACAGATATTTCGGATCCCTCTGAAGACTATAGGGCCAAAGGAAATATCCTCCGATAACAAAGAAAAAGAAGCTTTCTGAGAAACTTCTTTGTGTTCTGTGAAATCATCTCACAGAGTTACAGCTTTCCCCTCAAGAAGCCTTTCGCTAAGACAGTTCTTGTGGATTTGGCAAAGTGATATTTGGAAGCCCATAGAAGGCTATGGAGAAAAAGCAAATATCCTCCGATGAAATCTGGAAAGAAGCTTTCTGAGAAACTGCTTAGTGTTCTGTTAATTCATCTCACAGAGTTACATCTGTATTTCGTGGATCTCTTTGCTAGCCTTATTTCTGTGGAATCTGAGAACAGATATTTCAGATCCCTTTGACGACTACAGGGTCAAAGGAAATATCCTCCGATAAGAAAGAGAAAGAAGCTTTCTGAGAAACTTCTTTGTGTTTTGTGAAATCATCTCACAGAGTTACAGCTTTATCATTAAGAAGCCTTTCGCTAAGACAGTTCTTGTGGAATTGGCAAAGTGATATTTGGAAGCCCATAGAGGGCTATGGAAAAAAGGAAATATCCTCCGATGAAATCTGGAAAGAAGCTTTCTGAGAAACTGCTTAGTGTTCTGTTAATTCATCTCACAGAGTTACATCTGTATTTCGTGGATCTCTTTGCTAGCCTTATTTCTGTGGAATCTGAGAACAGATATGTCGGATCCCTTTGAAGACAATAGGGCCAAAGGAAATATCCTACGATAACAAAGAGAAAGAAGCTTTCTAAGAAACTTCTTTGTGTTCTGTGAAATCATCTCACAGAGTTACAGCTTTCCCCTCAAGAAGCCTTTTCTAAGAGAGTTCTTGTGGAATTGGCAAAGTGATATTTGGAAGCCCATAGAGGGCTATGGTGAAAAAGGAAATATCCTCCGATGAAATCTGGAAAGAAGCTTTCTGAGAAACTGCTTAGAGTTCTGTTAATTGATCTCACAGAGTTACATCTGTATCTCGTGGATCTCTTTGCTAGCCTTATTTCTGTGGAATCTGAGAACAGATATTTCGGATCCCTTTGAAGACTATAGGGCCAAAGGAAATATCCTCCGATAACAAAGAGAAAGAAGCTTTCTGAGAAACGTCTTTGTGTTCTGTGAAATCATCTCACAGAGTTACAGCTTTCCCCTCAAGAAGCCTTTCGCTAGGAGAGTTCTTGTGGAATTGGCAAAGTGATATTTGGAAGCCCATAGAAGGCTATTGAGAAAAAGCAAATATCCTCCGATGAAATCTGGAAAGAAGCTTTCTGAGAAACTGCTTAGTGTTCTGTTAATTCATCTCACAGAGTTACATCTGTATTTCGTGGATCTCTTTGCTAGCCTTATTTCTGTGGAATCTGAGAACAGATATTTCGGATCCCTTTGAAGAGTATAGGGCCATAGGAAATATCCTCCGATAAAAAAGAGAAAGAAGCTTTCTGAGAAACTTCTTAGTGTTCTGTGAAATCATCTCACAGAGTTACAGCTTTCCCCTCAGGAAGCCTTTCGCTAAGACAGTTCTTGTGGAATTGGCAAAGTGATATTTGGAAGCCCCTAGAGGTCTATGGTGAAAAAGGAAATATCCTCCGATGAAATCTGGAAAGTAGCTTTCTGAGAAACCGCTTAGTGTTCTGTTAATTGATCTCAAAAAGTTACATCTGTATGTCGTGGATCTTTTGCTAGCCTTACTTCTGTGGAATCTGAGAACAGATATTTCGGATCCCTTTGAAGACTACAGGGCCAAAGGAAATATCCTCCGATAACAAAGAGAAATCAGCTTTCTGAGAAACTTCTTTGTGTTCCTTGAAATCACCTCACAGAGTTACAGCTTTCCCCTCAAGAAGCCTTTCGATAAGACAGTTCTTGTGGAATTGACAAAGTGATATTTGGAAGCCCATAGAGAGCTATGGTGAAAAAGGAAATATCCTCCGATGAAATCGGGAAAGAAGCATTTTGAGAAACTGCTTAGTGTTCTTTTAGTTCATCTCCCAGAGTTACATCTGTATTTCGTGGATCTCTTTGCTAGCCTGATATCTGTGGAATCTGAGAAGAGATATTTCGGCTCCCTTTGAAGACTACAGGGCCAAAGGAAATATCCTCTGATAACAAAGAGATTGAAGCTTTCTGAGAAACTTCTTTGTGTTCTGTGAAATCATCTCACAGAGCTACAGCTTTCCCCTCAAGAATTCTTTCGCTAAGACAGTTCTAGTGGAATTGGCAAAGTGATATTTGGAAGCCCATAGAGGGCTATGGAAAAAAAGGAAATATCCTCAGATGAAATCTGGAAAGAAGCTTTCTGAGAAAATTCTTAGTGTTCTGTTCATTCATCTCCCAGAGTTACATCTGTATTTCAGGATCTCTTTGCTAGCCTTACTTCTGTGGAATCTGAGAACAGATATTTCGGATCCCTTTGAAGACTATAGGGCCAAAGGAAATATCCTCCGATAACAAAGAGAAAGAAGCTTTCTGAGAAACTTCTTTGTGTTCTGTGAAATCATCTCACAGAGTTACAGCTTTCCCCTAAAAGGCCTTTCGCTAAGAAAGTTCTTGTGGAATTGGAAAAGTGATGTTTGGAAGCCCATAGAGGGCTGTGGTGAAAAAGGAAATATCCTCCGATGAAATCTGGAAAGAAGCTTTCTGAGAAACTGCTTAGTGTTCTGTTAATTCATCTCCAAGAGTTACATATGTATTTCGTGGATCTCTTTGCTGTCCTTATTTCTGTGGAATCTGAGAACAGATATTTCGGATCCCTTTGAAGACTATAGGGCCAAAGGAAATATCCTCCGATAAGAAAGAGAAAGAAGCTTTCTGAGAAACTCCTTTGTGTTCTGTGAAATCATCTCACAGAGTTACAGCTTTCCCATCAAGAAGCCTTTCGCTAAGACAGTTCTTGTGGAATTGGCAAAGTGATATTTGGAAGCCCATAGAGGGCAATGGTGAAAAAGGAAATATCCTCCGATGAAATCTGGAAAGAAGCTTTCTGAGAAACTGCTTAGTGTTCTATTAATTCATCTCCCAGAGTTACATCTGTATTTCGTGGATCTCTTTCCTAACCTTATTTCTGTGGAATCTGAGAACAGATATTTCGGATCCCTTTGAAGACTATATAGCCAAAGGAAATATCCTCCGATAACAAAGAGAAAGAAGCTTTCTGAGAAACGTCTTTGTGTTCTGTGAAATCATCTCACAGAGTTACAGCTTTACCCTCAAAAAGCCTTTCGCTAAGACAGTTCTTGTGGAATTGGCAAAGTGATATTTGGAAGCCCATAGAGGGCTATGGTGAAAAAGGAAATATCCTCCGATGAAATCTGGAAAGATGCTTTCTGAGAAACTGCTTAGTGTTCTGTTAATTCATCTCACAGAGTTACATCTGTATTTCGTGGATCTCTTTGCTAGCCTTATTTCTGTGGAATGTGAGAACAGATATTTTGGATCCCTTTGAAGACTTTAGGGCCAAAGGAAATATCCTCCGATAACAAAGAGAAAGAAGCTTTCTGAGAAACTCCTTTGTGTTCTGTGAAATCATCTCACAGAGTTACAGCTTTCCCATCAAGAAGCCTTTCGCTAAGACAGTTCTTGTGGAATTGGAAAAGTGATATTTGGAAGCCCATAGAAGGCAATGGTGAAAAAGGAAATATCCTCCGATGAAATCTGGAAAGAAGCTTTCTGAGAAACTGCTTAGTGTTCTGTTAATTCATCTCCCAGAGTTACATCTGTATTTCGTGGATCTCTTTCCTATCCTTATTTCTGTGGAATCTGAGAACAGATATTTCGGATCCCTTTGAAGACTATATAGCCAAAGGAAATATCCTCCGATAACAAAGAGAAAGAAGCTTTCTGAGAAACGTCTTTGTGTTCCGTGAAATCATCTCACAGAGTTACAGCTTTACCCTCAAAAAGCCTTTCGCTAAGACAGTTCTTGTGGAATTGGCAAAGTGATATTTGGAAGCCCATAGAGGGCTATGGTGAAAAAGGAAATATCCTCCGATGAAATCTGGAAAGATGCTTTCTGAGAAACTGCTTAGTGTTCTGATAATTCATCTCACAGAGTTACATCTGTATTTCGTGGATCTCATTGCTAGCCTTATTTCTGTGGAATGTGAGAACAGATATTTTGGATCCCTTTGAAGACTTTAGGGCCAAAGGAAATATCCTCCGATAACAAAGAGAAAGAAGCTTTCTGAGAAACTTCTTTGTGTTCTGTGGAATCATCACACAGAGTTACAGCTTTCACCTCAAAAAGCCTTTCGCTAAGACAGTTGTGTAATTGGCAAAGTGATATTTGGGAGCCCATAGAGGGCTATGGTGTAAAAGGAAATATCCTTCGATGAAATTTGGAAAGAAGCTTTCTGAGAAACTGTTTAGTGTTCTGTTAATTCATCTCACAGAGTTACATCTGTATTTCGTGGATCTCTTTGCTAGCCTTATTTCTGTGGAACCTCTGAACAGATATTTCGGATCCTTCTGAAGACTATAGGGCCAAAGGAAATATCCTCCGATAAAAAAGAGAAAGAAGCTTTCTGAGAAACTTCTTTGTGTTCTGTGAAATCATCTCACAGAGTTACAGCTTTCCCCTCAAGAAGCCTTTCGCTAAGACAGTTCTTGTGGATTTGGCAAAGTGATATTTGGAAGCCCATAGAAGGCTATGGAGAAAAAGCAAATATCCTCCGATGAAATCTGGAAAGAGCTTTCTGAGAAACTGCTTAGTGTTCTGTTAATTCATCTCACAGAGTTACATCTGTATTTCGTGGATCTCTTTGCTAGCCTTATTTCTGTGGAATCTGAGAACAGATATTTCAGATCCCTTTGACGACTACAGGGTCAAAGGAAATATCCTCCGATAACAAAGAGAAAGAAGCTTTCTGAGAAACTTCTTTGTGTTCTGTGAAATCATCTCACAGAGTTACAGCTTTATCATCAAGAAGCCTTTCGCTAAGACAGTTCTTGTGGAATTGGCAAAGTGATATTTGTAAGCCCATAGAGGGCTATGGAAAAAAGGAAATATCCTCCGATGAAATCTGGAAAGAAGCTTTCTGAGAAACTGCTTAGTGTTCTGTTAATTCACTCACAGAGTTAAATCTGTATTTCGTGGATCTCTTTGCTAGCTTTATTTCTGTGGAATCTGAGAACAGATATGTCGGATCCCTTTGAAGAATGTAGGGCCAAAGGAAATATCCTCCGATAAAAAATAGAAAGAAGCTTTCTGAGAAACTTCTTTGTGTTCTGTGAAATCATCTCACAGAGTTACAGCTTTCCCCTCAAGAAGCCTTTCGCTAAGACAGTTCTTGTGGAATTGGCAAAGTGATATTTGGAAGCCCATAGAGGGCTATGGAGAAAAAGGAAATATCCTCCGATGAAATCTGGAAAGAAGCTTTCTGAGAAACTGCTTAGTGTTTTTTTTAGTTCATCTCCCAGAGTTTTATCTGTATTTCGTGGATCTCTTTTCTAGCCTTATTTCTGTGGAATCTGAGAACAGATATTTCAGATCCCTTTGACGACTACAGGGTCAAAGGAAATATCCGCCAATAACAAAGAGAAAGAAGCTTTCTGAGAAACTTCTTTGTGTTCTGTGAAATCATCTCACACAGTTACAGCTTACTCATCAAGAAGCCTTTCGCTAAGACAGTTCTTGTGGAATTGGCAAAGTGATATTTGGAAGCCCACAGAGGGCTATGGAGAAAAAGGAAATATCCTCCGATGAAATCTGGAAAGAAGCTTTCTGAGAAACTGCTTAGTGTTCTGTTAATTCATCTCCCAGAGTTACATCTGTATTTCGTGGATCTCTTTGCCAGCTTTATTTCTGTGGAATCTGAGAACAGATATTTCGGATCCCTCTGAAGACTATAGGGCCAAAGGAAATATCCTCCGATAACAAAGAGAAAGAAGCTTTCTGAGAAACTTCTTTGTGTTCTGTGAAATCACCTCACAGAGTTACAGCTTTCCCCTCAAGAAGCCTTTCGCTAAGACAGTTCTTGTGGAATTGGCAAAGTGATATTTGGAAGCCCGTAGAGGGCTATGGTGAAAAAGGAAATATCCTCCGATGAAATCTGGAAAGAAGCTTTCTGAGAAACTGCTTAGAATTCTGTTAATTGATCTCACAGAGTTACATCTGAATCTCGTGGATCTCTTTGCTAGCCTTATTTCTGTGGAATCTGAGAACAGATATTTTGGATCCCTTTGAAGACTATAGGGCCAAAGGAAATATCCTCCGATAACAAAGAGAAAGAAGCTTTCTGAGAAACGTCTTTGTGTTCTGTGAAATCATCTCACAGTGTTACAGCTTTCCCCTCAAGAAGCCTTTCGCTAAGAGAGTTCTTGTGGAATTGGCAAAGTGATATTTGGAAACGCTTAGAGGGCTATGGTGAAAAAGGAAATATCCTCCGATGAAATCTGGAAAGAAGCTTTCTGAGAAACTGCTTAGTGTTCTGTTTATTCATCTCACAGAGTTACATCTATATTTCGTGGATCTCCTTGATAGCCTTATTTCTCTGGAATCTGAGAACAGATATTTCAGATCCCTTTGAAGACAATAGGGCCAAAGGAAATATCCTACGATAACAAAGAGAAAGAAGCTTTCTAAGAAACTTCTTTGTGTTCTGTGAAATCATCTCACAGAGTTACAGCTTTCCCCTCTAGAAGCCTTTTCTAAGAGAGTTCTTGTGGAATTGGCAAAGTGATATTTGGAAGCCCATAGAGGACTATGGTGAAAAAGGATATATCCTCCGATGAAATCTGGAAAGAAGCTTTCTGAGAAACTGCTTAGTGTTCTGTTAATTCGTCTCACAGAGTTACATCTGTATTTGGAGGATCTCCTTGATAGCCTTATTTCTCTGGAATCTGACAACAGATATTTCTGATCCCTTTGAAGACAATAGGGCCAAAGGAAATATCCTACGATAACAAAGAGACAGAAGCTTTCTAAGAAACTTCTTTGTGTTCTGTGAAATCATCTCACAGAGTTATAGCTTTCCCCTCAAGAAGCCTTTCCCTAGAACAGTTCTTGTGGAATTTTCAAAGTGATATTTGGAAGCCCATAGAGGGCTATGGTGAAAAAGGAAATATCCTCCGATTAAATCTGGAAAGAAGCTTTCTGAGAAACTGCTTAGTGTTCTGTTAATTCATCTCACAGAGTTACATCTGTATTTCGTGGATCTCTTTGCTACCCTTATTTCTGTGGAATCTGACAACAGATATTTCGGATCCCTTTGAAGACTATAGGGCCAAAGGAAATATCCTCCGATAACAAAGGGAAAGAAGCTTTCTGAGAAAATTCTTTGTGTTTTGTGAAATCATCTCACACAGTAAAAGCTTTCCAATCAAGTACCCTTTCGCTAAGACCGTTCTTGTGGAATTTTCAAAGTGATATTTGGAAGCCCATAGAGGGCTATGGAGAAAAAGCAAATATCGTCCGATGAAATCTGGAAGGAAGCTTTCTGAGAAACTGCTTAGTGTTCCGTTAATTCATCCCGCAGAGTTACATCTGTATTTCGTGCATCTCTTTACTAGCCTTATTTCTGTGGAATCTGAGAAAAGATATTTCAGATCCCTTTGACGACTACAGGGTCAAAGGAAATATCCGCCAATAACAAAGAGAAAGAAGCTTTCTGAGAAACTTCTTTGTGTTCTGTGAAATCATCTCACACAGTTACAGCTTTCTCATCAAGAAGCCTTTCGCTAAGACAGTTCTTGTGGAATTGGCACAGTGATATTTGGAAGCCCATAGAGGGCTATGGAGAAAAAGGAAATATCCTCCGATGAAATCTGGAAAGAAGCTTTCTGAGAAACTGCTTAGTGTTCTGTTAATTCATCTCCCAGAGTTACATCTGTATTTCGTGGATCTCTTTGCCAGCTTTATTTCTGTGAAATCTGAGAACAGATATTTCGGATCAATCTGAAGACTATAGGGCCAAAGGAAATATCCTACGATAACAAAGAGAAAGAAGCTTTCTCAGAAACTTCTTTGTGTTCTGTGAAATCATCTCACAGAGTTACAGCTTTCCCCTCAAGAAGCCTTTCGCTAAGACAGTTCTTGTGGAATTGGCAAAGTGATATTTGGAATCCCATAGAGGGCTATGGTGAAAAAGGAAATATCCTCCGATGAAATCTGGAAAGAAGCTATCTGAGAAACTGCTTAGAGTTCTGTTAATTGATCTCACAGAGTTACATCTGTATCTCATGGATCTCTTTGCTAGCCTTATTTCTGTGGAATCTGAGAACAGATATTTCGGATCCCTCTGAAGAATATAGGGCCAAAGGAAATATCCTCCGATAACAAAGAAAAAGAAGCTTTCTGAGAAACTTCTTTGTGTTCTGTGAAATCATCTCACAGAGTTACAGCTTTCCCCTCAAGAAGCCTTTCGCTAAGACAGTTCTTGTGGATTTGGCAAAGTGATATTTGGAAGCCCATAGAAGGCTATGGAGAAAAAGCAAATATCCTCTGATGAAATCTGGAAAGAGCTTTCTGACAAACTGCTTAGTGTTCTGTTAATTCATCTCACAGAGTTACATCTGTATTTCGTGGATCTCTTTGCTAGCCTTATTTCTGTGGAATCTGAGAACAGATATTTCAGATCCCTTTGACGACTACAGGGTCAAAGGAAATATCCTCCGATAACAAAGAGAAAGAAGCTTTCTGAGAAACTTCTTTGTGTTCTGTGAAATCATCTCACAGAGTTACAGCTTTATCATCAAGAAGCCTTTCGCTAAGACAGTTCTTGTGGAATTGGCAAAGTGATATTTGTAAGCCCATAGAGGGCTATGGAAAAAAGGAAATATCCTCCGATGAAATCTGGAAAGAAGCTTTCTGAGAAACTGCTTAGTGTTCTGTTAATTCACTCACAGAGTTAAATCTGTATTTCGTGGATCTCTTTGCTAGCTTTATTTCTGTGGAATCTGAGAACAGATATGTCTGATCCCTTTGAAGAATGTAGGGCCAAAGGAAATATCCTCCGATAACAAATAGAAAGAAGCTGTCTGAGAAACTTCTTTGTGTTCTGTGAAATCATCTCACAGAGTTACAGCTTTCCCCTCAAGAAGCCTTTCGCTAAGACAGTTCTTGTGGAATTGGCAAAGTGATATTTGGAAGCCCATAGAGGGCTATGGAGAAAAAGGAAATATCCTCAGATGAAATCTGAAAAGAAGCTTTCTGAGAAACTGCTTAGTGTTTTTTTTAGTTCATCTCCCAGAGTTTTATCTGTATTTCGTGGATCTCTTTGCTAGCCTTATTTCTGTGGAATCTGAGAACAGATATTTCAGATCCCTTTGACGACTACAGGGTCAAAGGAAATATCCGCCAATAACAAAGAGAAAGAAGCTTTCTGAGAAACTTCTTTGTGTTCTGTGAAATCATCTCACACAGTTACAGCTTACTCATCAAGAAGCCTTTCGCTAAGACAGTTCTTGTGGAATTGGCAAAGTGATATTTGGATGAACATAGAGGGCTATGGAGAAAAAGGAAATATCCTCCGATGAAATCTGGAAAGAAGCTCTCTGAGAAACTGCTTAGTGTTCTGTTAATTCATCTCACTGAGTTACATCTGTATTTCGTGGATCTCTTTGCTAGCTTTATTTCTGTGGAATCTGAGAACAGATATTTCGGAACCCTTTGAAGTCTATAGGGCCAAAGGCAATATCCTCCGTTAACAAAGAGAAAGAAGCTTTCTGAGAAACTTCTTTGTGTTCTGTGAAATCATCTCACAGTGTTACAGCTTTCCAATCAAGTACCCTTTCCCTAAGACAGTTCTTGTGGAATCTTCAAAGTGATATTTAGAAGCCCATAGAGGGCTATGGAGAAAAAGGAAATATCCTCCGATGAAATCTGGAAAGAAGCTTTCTGAGAGACTGCTTAGTGTTCATTTAGTTCCTCTCCCAGAGTTACATCTGTAATTCGTGGATCTCTTTGCTAGCCTTATTTCTGTGGAATCTGAGAACAGATATTTCGGATCCCTTTGAAGACTATAGGGCCAAAGGAAATATCCTCCGTTAACAAAGAGAAAGAAGCTTTGAGAGAAACTTCTTTGTGTTCTGTGAAATCATCTCACAGAGTTATATCTTTCCCCTCAAGAAGCCTTTCGCTAAGACAGTTCTTGTGGAATTGGCAAAGTGATATTTGGATGAACATAGAGGGCTATGGAGAAAAAGGAAATATGCTCCGATGAAATCGGGAAAGAAGATTTCTGAGAAACTGCTTAGTGTTCTGTTAATTCATCTCACGGAGTTACATCTGTATTTTTTGTATCTCTTTGCTTGCCTGATATCTGTGGAATCTGAGAAGAGATATTTCGGCTCCCTTTGAAGACTATAGGGCCAAAGGAAATATCCTCTGATAACAAAGAGATAGAAGCTTTCTGAGAAACTTCTTTGTGTTCTGTGAAATCATCTCACAGAGTTACAGCTTTCCCCTCAAGAATTCGTTCGCTAAGACAGTTCTAGTGGAATTGGCAAAGTGATATTTGGAAGCCCATAGAGGGCTATGAAAAAAAGGAAATATAATCAGATGAAATCTGGAAAGAAGCTTTCTGAGAAAATTCTTAGTGTTCTGTTCATTCATCTCCCAGAGTTACATCTGTATTTCAGGATCTCTTTGCTAGCCTTACTTCTGTGGAATCTGAGAAGAGATATTTCGGATCCCTTTGAAGACTATAGGGCCAAAGGAAATATCCTCCGATAACAAAGAGAAAGAAGCTTTCTGAGAAACTTCTTTGTGTTCTGTGAAATCAACTCACAGAGTTACAGCTTTCCCCTCAAGAAGCCTTTCGCTAAGACAGTTCTTGTGGAATTGTCAAAGTGATATTTGGAAGCCCATAGAGGGCTATGGTGAAAAAGGAAATATCCTCCGATGAAATCTGGAAACAAGCTTTCTGAGAATCTGCTTAGTGTTCTGTTAATTCATCTCACAGAGTTACATCTCTATTTCGTGGGTTTGTTTGCTAGCCTTATTTCTGTGGAATCTGAGAACAGATATTTCGGATCCCTTTGAAGACTATAGGGAAAAAGGAAATATCCTCCGATAACAAAGAGAAAGAAGCTTTCTGAGAATGGTCTTTGTGTTCTGTGAAATTATCTCACAGAGTTACAGCTTTCCCCTCAAGAAGCCTTTCGCAAAGAGAGTTCTTGTGGAATTGGCAAAGTGATATTTGGAAGCCCATAGAAGACTATGGAGAAAAAGCAAATATCCTCCGATGAAATCTGGAAAGAAGCTTTCTGAGAAACTGCTTAGTGTTCTGTTAATTCATCTCACAGAGTTACATCTGTATTTCGTGGATCTCTTTGCTAGCCTTATTTCTGTGGAATCTGAGAACAGATATTTCGGATCCCTTTGAGGAGTATAGGGCCATAGGAAATATCCTCCGATAAAAAAGAGAAAGAAGCTTTCTGAGAAACTTCTTTGTGTTCTGTGAAATCATCTCACAGAGTTTCAGCTTTCCCCTCAGGAAGCCTTTCCCTAAGACAGTTCTTGTGGAATTGGCAAAGTGATATTTGGAAGCCCCTAGAGGGCTATGGTGAAAAAGGAAATATCCTCCGATGAAATCTGGAAAGAAGCTTTCTGAGAAACTGCTTAGTGTTCTGTTAATTGATCTCACAAAGTTACATCTGTATGTCGTGGATCTTTTGCTAGCCTTACTTCTGTGGAATCTGAGAACAGATATTTCGGATTCCTTTGAAGACTATAGGGCCAAAGGAAATATCCTCCGATAACAAAGAGAAATCAGCTTTCTGAGAAACTTCTTTGTGTTCCGTGAAATCACCTCACAGAGTTACAGCTTTCCCCTCAAGAAGCCTTTCACTAAGACAGTTCTTGTGGAATTGACAAAGTGATATTTGGAAGCCCATAGAGAGCTATGGTGAAAAAGGAAATATCCTGTGATGAAATCGGGAAAGAAGCTTTTTGAGAAACTGCTTAGTGTTCTTTTAGTTCATCTCCCAGAGTTACATCTGTATTTCGTGGATCTCTTTGCTAGCTTTATTTCTGTGGAATTTGAGAACACATATTCGGATCCCTTTGAAGACTATAGGGCCAAAGGAAATATCCTCCGATAACAAAGAGAAAGAAGCTTTCTGAGAAACTTCTTTGTCTTCTGTGAAATCATCTCACAGAGTTACAGCTTTCCCCTCAAGAAGCCTTTCGCTAAGACAGTTCTTGTGGAATTGGCAAAGTAATATTTGGAAGACCATAGAGGGCTATGGAGAAAAAGGAAATATCCTCCGATGAAATCTGGAAAGAAGCTCTCTGAGAAACTGCTTAGTGTTCTGTTAATTCATCTCACTGAGTTACATCTGTATTTCGTGGATCTCTTTGCTAGCTTTATTTCTGTGGAATCTGAGAACAGATATTTCGGAACCCTTTGAAGACCATAGGGCCAAAGGCAATATCCTCCGATAACAAAGAGAAAGAAGCTTTCTGAGAAACTTCTTTGTGTTCTGTGAAATCATCTCACAGTGTTACAGCTTTCCAATCAAGTACCCTTTCCCTAAGACAGTTCTTGTGGAATCTTCAAAGTGATATTTGGAAGCCCATAGAGGGCTATGGAGAAAAAGGAAATATCCTCCGATGAAATCTTGAAAGAAGCTTTCTGAGAGACTGCTTAGTGTTCATTTAGTTCCTCTCCCAGAGTTACATCTGTAATTCGTGGATCTCTTTGCTAGCCTTATTTCTGTGGAATCTGAGAACAGATATTTCGGATCCCTTTGAAGACTATAGGGCCAAAGGAAATATCCTCCGTTAACAAAGAGAAAGAAGCTTTGAGAGAAACTTCTTTGTGTTCTGTGAAATCATATCACAGAGTTACATCTTTCCCCTCAAGAAGCGTTTCGCTAAGACAGTTCTTGTGGAATTGGCAAAGTGATATTTGGATGAACATAGAGGGCTATGGAGAAAAAGGAAATATGCTCCGATGAAATCGGGAAAGAAGATTTCTGAGAAACTGCTTAGTGTTCTGTTAATTCATCTCACGGAGTTACATCTGTATTTCTTGTATCTCTTTGCTTGCCTGATATCTGTGGAATCTGAGAAGAGATATTTCGGCTCCCTTTGAAGACTATAGGGCCAAAGGAAATATCCTCTGATAACAAAGAGATAGAAGCTTTCTGAGAAACTTCTTTGTGTTCTGTGAAATCATCTCACAGAGTTACAGCTTTCCCCTCAAGAATTCTTTCGCTAAGACAGTTCTAGTGGAATTGGCAAAGTGATATTTGGAAGCCCATAGAGGGCTATGGAAAAAAAGGAAATATCCTCAGATGAAATCTGGAAAGAAGCTTTCTGAGAAAATTCTTAGTGTTCTGTTCATTCATCTCCCAGAGTTACATCTGTATTTCAGGATCTCTTTGCTAGCCTTACTTCTGTGGAATCTGAGAAGAGATATTTCGGATCCCTTTGAAGACTATAGGGCCAAAGGAAATATCCTCCGATAACAAAGAGAAAGAAGCTTTCTGAGAAACTTCTTTGTGTTCCGTGAAATCAACTCACAGAGTTACAGCTTTCCCTTCAAGAAGCCTTTCGCTTACACAGTTCTTGTGGAATTGTCAAAGTGATATTTGGAAGCCCATAGAGGGCTATGGTGAAAAAGGAAATATCCTCCGATGAAATCTGGAAACAAGCTTTCTGAGAATCTGCTTAGTGTTCTGTGAATTCATCTCACAGTGTTACATCTCCATTTCGTGGATTTGTTTGCTAGCCTTATTTCTATGGAATCTGAGAACAGATATTTCGGATCCCTTTGAAGACTATAGGGAAAAAGGAAATATCCTGCGATAACAAAGAGAAAGAAGCTTTCTGAGAAACTTCTTTGTGTTGTGTGAAATCATCTCATAGAGTTACAGCTTTCCCCTCAAGAAGCCTTTCCTTAAGACAGTTCTTGTGGAATTGGCAAAATGATATTTGGAAGCCCATAGAGGGCTATGGTGAAAAAGGAAATATCCTCCGATGAAATCTGGAAAGAAGCTTTCTGAGAAACTGCTTAGTGTTCTGTTAATTCATCTCACTGAGTTACATCTGTATTTCGTGAATCTCTTTGCTAGTCTTATTTCTGTGGAATCTGAGAACAGATATTTCGGATCCCTCTGAAGACTATAGGGCCAAAGGAAATATCCTCCAATAACAAAGAGAAAGAAGCTTTCTGAGAAACTTCTTTGTGTTCTGTGAAATCATCTCACAGAGTTACAGCTTTCCCCTCAAGAAGCCTTTCGCTAAGACAGTTCTTGTGGAATTGGCAAATTGATATTTGGAAGCCCATAGAGGGCTATGATGAAAAAGGAAAAATCCTTCTATGAAATATGGAAAGAAGCTTTCTGAGAAACTGCTTAGTGTTCTGTTAATTCATCTCCCAGGGTTACATCTTTATTTCGTGGATCTCTTTGCTAGCCTTATTTCTGTGGAACCTCAGAACAGATATTTCGGGTCCCTTTGAAGACTATAGGGCCAAAGGAAATATCCTGCGACAACAAAGAGAAAGAAGCTTTCTGAGAAACTTCTTTGTGTTCTGTGAAATCATCTCACAGAGTTACAGCTTTCCCCTCAAGAATCCTTTCGCTAAGACAGTTCTTGTGTATTTGGCAAAGTGATCTTTGGAAGCCCATAGAGGGCTAAGGTGAAAAAGGAAATATCCTCGGATTAAAACTGGAAAGAAGTTTTCTGAGAAACTGCTTAGTGTTCTGTTACTTCATCTTACAGAATTACATTTGTATTTCGTGGATCTCTTTGCTAGCCTTATTTCTGTGGAATCCGAGAAGAGATATTTCGGATCCCTTGGAAGAATATAGGGCCAAGGGAAATATCCTCCGATAACAAAGAGAAAGAAGCTTTCCGAGAAACTTCGTTGTGTTCTGTGAAATCATCTCAGAGAGTTACAACTTTCCCCTCAAGAAGCCTTTCGCTAAGACAGTTCTTGTGGAATTGGCACAGTGATATTTGGAAGCCCATAGAGGGCTATGGTGAAAAAGGAAATATCCTCCGATGAAATCTGGAAAGAAGCTTTCTGAGAAACTGCTTAGTGTTCTGTTAATTCATCTCCCAGAGTTACATCAGTATTTCGTGGATCTCTTTGCTAGCCTTATTTCTGTGGAATCTGAGAAGAGATATTTCGGATCCCTTTGAAGACTATAGGGCCAAAGGTAATATCCTCCGTTAACAAAGAGAAAGAAGCTTTCTGAGAAACTTCTTTGTGTTCTGTGAAATCATCTCACAGAGTTACAGCTTTCCCGTCAAGAAGCCTTTCGCTAAGACAGTTCTTGTGGAATTGGCACATGATATTTGGAAGCCCGTAGAGGGCTATGGGAAAAAGGAAATATCCTCAGATGAAATCTGGAAAGAAGCTTTCTGAAAAACTGCTTAGTGTTCTGTTAATTCATCTCACAGAGTTACATCTGTATTTCCTGGGTCTCTTTGCTAGACTTATTTCTGTGGAATCTGACAACAGATATTTCCTTTCCCTTTGAATACTATAGGGCCAAAGGAAATATCCTCCGATAACAAAGAGAAAGAAGCTTTTTCAGAAACTTCTTTGTGTTCTGTGAAATCATCTCACAGAGTTACAGCTTTCCCCTCAAGAAGTCTTTCGCTAAGACAGTTCTTGTGGAATTGGCAAAGTGATATTTGGAAGCCCTTTGAGGGCTATGGAGAAAAAGGAAATATCCTCCGATGAAATCTGGAAAGAAGCTTTCTGAGAAACTGCTTAGTGTTCTGTTAATTCATCTTTACATCTGTATTTCGTGGATCTCTTTGCTAGCTTTATTTCTGTGGAATCTGAGAACAGATATTTCGGATCCCTCTGAAGACTATAGGGCCAAAGGAAATATCCTCCGATAACAAAGAGAAAGAAGCTTTCTGAGAAACTTCTTTGTGTTCTGTGAAATCATCTCACAGAGTTACAGCTTTCCCCTCAAGAAGCCTTTCGCTAAGACAGTTCTTGTGGATTTGACAAAGTGATATTTGGAAGCCCATAGAAGGCTATGGAGAAAAAGCAAATATCCTCCGATGAAATCTGGAAAGAAGCTTTCTGAGAAACTGCTTAGTGTTCTGTTAATTCATCTCACAGAGTTACATCTGTATTTCGTGGATCTCTTTGCTAGCCTTATTTCTGTGGAATCTGAGAACAGATATTTCAGATCCCTTTGACGACTACAGGGTCAAAGGAAATATCCTCCGATAACAAAGAGAAAGAAGCTTTCTGAGAAACTTCTTTGTGTTCTGTGAAATCATCTCACAGAGTTACAGCTTTCCTCTCAGGAAGCCTTTCGCTAAGACAGTTCTTGTGAAAATTGGCAAAGTGATATTTGGAAGCCCTTAGAGGTCTATGGAGAAGAAGGAAATATCCTCAGATGAAATCTGGAAAGAAGCTTTCTGAGAAACTGCTGAGTGTTCTGTTAATTCATCTCCCAGAGTTACATGTGTATTTCGTGGATCTTTTTGCCAGCTTTATTTCTGCGGAATCTGAGAACAGATATTTCGGATCCCTTTGAAGACTGTAGGGCCAAAGGAAATATCCTCCGATAACAAATAGAAAGAAGCTTTCTGAGAAACTTCTTTGTGTTCTGTGAAATAATCTCACAGAGTTACAGCTTTCCAATCAACTACCCTTTCGCTAAGACAGTTCTTGTGGAATTTTCAAAGTGATATTTGGAAGCCCATAGAGGACTATGGTGAAAAAGGATATATCCTCCGATGAAATCTGGAAAGAAGCTTTCTGAGAAACTGCTTAGTGTTCTGTTAATTCATCTCACAGAGTTACATCTGTATTTCGAGGATCTCCTTGATAGCCTTATTTCTCTGGAATCTGAGAACAGATATTTCAGATCCCTTTGAAGACAATAGGGCCAAAGGAAATATCCTACGATAAAAAAGAGAAAGAAGCTTTCTCAGAAACTTCTTTGTGTTCTGTGAAATCATCTCACAGAGTTACAGCTTTCCCCTCAAGAAGCCTTTCGCTAAGACAGTTCTTGTGGAATGGGCAAAGTGATATTTCGAAGGCCATAGAGGGCTGTGGTGAAAAAGGAAATATCCTCTGATGAAATCTGGAAAGAAGCTTTCTGAGAAACTGCTTACAGTTCTGTTAATTGATCTCACAGAGTTACATCTGTATCTCGTGGATCTCTTTGCTAGCCTTATTTCTGTGGAATCTGAGAACAGATATTTCGGATCCCTTTGAAGACTATAGGGCCAAAGGAAATATCCTCCGATAACAGAGAGAAAGAAGCTTTCTGAGAAACGTCTTTGTGTTCTGTGAAATCATCTCACAGAGTTACAGCTTTCCCCGCAAGAAGCCTTTCGCTAAGAGAGTTCTTGTGGAATTGGCAAAGTGATATTTGGAAGCCCATAGAGGGCTATGGTGAAAAAGGAAATATCCTCCGATGAAATCTGGAAAGAAGCTTTCTGAGAAACTGCTTAGTGTTCTTTTAGTTCATCTCCAAGAGTTACATCTGCATTTCGTGGATCTGTTTGCTAGCCTTATTTCTGTGGAATTTGAGAACACATATTTCGGAACCCTTTGAAGACTATAGGGCCAAAGGAAATATCCTACGATAACAAAGAGAAAGAAGCTTTCTGAGAAACTTCTTTGTGTTCTGTGAAATCATCTCACAGAGATACAGCTTTCCCCTCAAGCAGCCTTTCGCTAAGACAGTTCTTGTGGAATTGGCAAAGTGATATTTGGAAGCCCATAGAGGGCTATGGAGAAAAAGGAAATATCCTCCGATGAAATCTGGAAAGAAGCTTTCTGAGAAACTGCTTAGTGTTCTGTTAATTCATCTCACAGAGTTACATCTGTATTTCGTGGATCTCTTTGCTAGCTTTATTTCTGTGGAATCTGAGAACAGATATTTCGGATCCCTTTGAAGACTCTAGGGCCAAAGGAAATATCCTCCGATAACAAAGAGAAAGAAGCTTTCTGAGAAACTTCTTTGTGTTCTGTGAAATCATCTCACAGAGTTACAGCTTTCCCCTCAAGAAGCCTTTCCCTAAGACAGTTCTTGTGGAATTTTCAAAGTGATATTTGGAAGCCCATAGAGGGCTATGGAGAAAAAGGAAATATTCTAGGATGAAATCTGGAGAGAAGCTTTCTGAGAAACTGCTTAGTGTTCTGTTAATTCATGTCACAGTGTTACATCTGTATTTCGAGGATCTCTTTGCTAGCCTTATTTCTGTGGAATCTGAGAAGAGATATTTCGGATCCCTTTGAAGACTATAGGGCCAAAGGAAATATCCTCCGATAACAAAGAGAAAGAAGCTTTCTGAGAAACTTCTTTGTGTTGTGTGAAATCATCTCACAGAGTTACAGCTTTCCCCTCAAGAAGCCTTTCGCTAAGACAGTTCTTGTGGAATTGGCAAAGTGATATTTGGAATCACATAGAGAGCTATGGTGAAAAAGGAAATATCCTCCGATGAAATCTTTAAAGAAGCTCTCTGAGAAACTGCTTAGTGTTCTGTTAATTTATCTCACATATTTACATCTGTATTTCGTGGATCTCTTTGCTAGCCTTATTTCTGTGGAATCTGACAACAGATATTTCGGATCCCTTTGAAGACTATAGGGCCAAAGGAAATATCCTCCGATAACAAAGAGAAAGAATCTTTCTGAGAAACTTCTTTGTGTTCTGTGAAATCATCTCACAGAGTTACAGCTTTCCCCTCAAGAAGCCTTTCGCTAAGAGAGTTCTTGTGGAATTGGCAAAGTGATATTTGGAAGCCCCTAGAAGGCTATGGAGAAAAAGCAAATATCCTCCGATGAAATCTGGAAAGAAGCTTTCTGAGAAACTGCTTAGTGTTCTGTTAATTCATCTCACAGAGTTACATCTGTATTTCGTGGATCTCTTTGCTAGCCTTATTTCTGTGGAATCTGAGAACAGATATTTCAGATCCCTTTGACGACTACAGGGTCAAAGGAAATATCCTCCGATAACAAAGAGAAAGAAGCTTTCTCAGAAACTTCTTTGTGTTCTGTGAAATCATCTCACAGAGGTACAGCTTTCCCCTCAAGAAGCCTTTCACAAAGACAGTTCTTGTGGAATTGGCAAAGTGATATTTGGAAGCCCATAGAGGTCTACGGTGAAAAAGGAAATATCCTCCGATGAAATCTGGATAGAAGCTTTCTGAGAAACTGCTTAGTGTTCTGTTCATTCATCTTATAGAGTTACATCTGTATTTCGTGGATCTCTTTTTTAGCCTTATTTCTGTGGAATATGAGATCAGATATTTCGGATCACTTTGAAGACTATAGGGCCAAAGGAAATATCCTCCGATAACAAAGAGAAAGAATCTTTCTGAGAAACTTCTTTGTGTTCTGTGAAATCATCTCACAGAGTTACAGCATTATCATCAAGAAGCCTTTCGCTAAGACAGTTCTTGTGGAATTGGCAAAGTGATATTTGGAAGCCCATAGAGGGCTAGGGAGAAAAAGGAAATATCCTCCGATGAAATCTGGAAAGAAGCTTTCTGAGAAACTGCTTAGTGTTCTGTTAATTCATCTCACAGAGTTACATCTGTATTTCGTGGATCTCTTTGCCAGCTTTATTTCTGTGGAATCTGAGAACAGATATTTAGGATCCCTCTGGAGACTATAGGGCCAAAGGAAATATCCTCCGATAACAAAGAAAAAGAAGCTTTCTGAGAAACTTCTTTGTTTTCTGTGAAATCATCTCACAGAGTTACAGCTTTCCCCTCAAGAAGCCTTTCGCTAAGACAGTTCTTGTGGATTTGGCAAAGTGATATTTGGAAGCCCATAGAAGGCTATGGAGAAAAACCAAATATCCTCCGATGAAATCTGGAAAGAAGCTTTCTGAGAAACTGCTTAGTGTTCTGTTAATTCATCTCACAGTGTTACATCTGTATTTCGTGGATCTCTTTGCTAGCCTTATTTCTGTGGAATCTGAGAACAGATATTTCAGATCCCTTTGACGACTACAGGGTCAAAGGAAATATCCTCCGATAACAAAGAGAAAGAAGCTTTCTGAGAAACTTCTTTGTGTTCTGTGAAATCATCTCACAGAGTTACAGCTTTATCATCAAGAAGCCTTTCGCTAAGACAGTTCTTGTGGAATTGGCAAAGTGATATTTGTAAGCCCATAGAGGGCTATGGAAAAAAGGAAATATCCTCCGATGAAATCTGGAAAGAAGCTTTCTGAGAAACTGCTTAGTGTTCTGTTAATTCATCTCACAGAGTTACATCGGTATTTCGTAGATCTCTTTCCTAGCCTTATTTCTGTGGAATCTGAGAACACATATTTCCTTTCCCTTTGAAGACTATATGGCCAAAGGAAATATCCTCCGATAACAAAGAGAAAGAAGCTTTCAGAGAAACTTCTTTGTGTTCTGTGAAATCATCTCACAGAGTTACAGCTTTCCTCTCAGGAAGCCTTTCGCTAAGACAGTTCTTGTGAAAATTGGCAAAGTGATATTTGGAAGCCCTTAGAGGTCTATGGAGAAGAAGGAAATATCCTCAGATGAAATCTGGAAAGAAGCTTTCTGAGAAACTGCTGAGTGTTCTGTTAATTCATCTCCCAGAGTTACATGTGTATTTCGTGGATCTCTTTGCCAGCTTTATTTCTGTGGAATCTGAGAACAGATATTTCGGATCCCTTTGAAGACTGTAGGGCCAAAGGAAATATCCTCCGATAACAAATAGAAAGAAGCTTTCTGAGAAACTTCTTTGTGTTCTGTGAAATCATCTCACAGAGTTACAGCTTTCCCCTCAAGAAGCCTTTCGCTAAGACAGTTCTTGTGGAACGGGCAAAGTGATATTTCGAAGGCCATAGAGGGCTGTGGTGAAAAAGGAAATATCCTCCGATGAAATCTGGAAAGAAGCTTTCTGAGAAACTGCTTAGTGTTCTGTTTATTCATCTCACAGAGTTACATCTGTATTTCGTGGATCTCCTTGATAGCCTTATTTCTCTGAAATCTGAGAACAGATATTTCAGATCCCTTTGAAGACAATAGGGCCAAAGGAAATATCCTACGATAACAAAGAGAAAGAAGCTTTCTAAGAAACTTCTTTGTGTTCTGTGAAATCATCTCACAGAGTTACAGCTTTCCCCTCAAGAAGCCTTTTCTAAGAGAGTTCTTGTGGAATTGGCAAAGTGATATTTGGAAGCCCATAGAGGGCTATGGTGAAAAAGGAAATATCCTCCGATGAAATCTGGAAAGAAGCTTTCTGAGAAACTGCTTACAGTTCTGTTAATTGATCTCACAGAGTTATATCTGTATCTCGTGGATCTCTTTGCTAGCCTTATTTCTGTGGAATCTGAGAACAGATATTTCGGATCCCTTTGAAGACTATAGGGCCAAAGGATATATCCTCCGATAACAGAGAGAAAGAAGCTTTCTGAGAAACGTCTTTGTGTTCTGTGAAATCATCTCACAGAGTTACAGCTTTCCCCTCAAGAAGCCTTTCGCTAAGGGAGTTCTTGTGGAATTGGCAAAGTGATATTTGGAAGCCCTTAGAGGGCTATGGTGAAAAAGGAAATATCCTCCGATGAAGTCTGGAAAGAAGCTTTCTGGGAAACTGCTTAGTGTTCTGTTTATTCATCTCACAGAGTTACATCTGTATTTCGTGGATCTCCTTGATAGCCTTATTTCTCTGGAATCTGAGAACAGATATTTCAGATCCCTTTGAAGACTATAGGGCCAAAGGAAATATCCTACGATAACAAAGAGAAAGAAGCTTTCTGAGAAACGTCTTTGTGTTCTGTGAAATCATCTCACAGAGTTACAGCTTTCCCCTCAAGAAGCCTTTCGCTAAGAGAGTTCTTGTGGAATTGGCAAATTGATATTTGGAAGCCCATAGAGGGCTATGGAGAAAATGGAAATATTCTAGGATGAAATCTGGAGAGAAGCTTTCTGAGAAACTGCTTAGTGTTCTGTTAATTCATGTCACAGTGTTACATCTGTATTTCGAGGATCTCTTTGCTAGCCTTATTTCTGTGGAATCTGAGAACAGATATTTCGGATCCCTTTGAAGACTATAGGGCCAAAGGAAATATCCTCCGATAACAAAGAGAAAGAAGCTTTCTGAGAAACTGCTTAGTGTTCTGTTAATTCATCTCACAGAGTTACATCTGTATTTCGTGGATCTCTTTGCTAGCCTTACTTCTGTGGAATCTGAGTACAGATATTTCGGATCGCTTTGAAGACTATAGGGCCACAGAAAATATCCTCCGATTACAAGGAGAAAGAAGCTTTCTGAGAAACTTCTTTGTGTTCTGTGAAATCATCTCACAGAGTTACAGCTTTCCCTTCAAGAACCCTTTCGCTAAGACAGTTCTTGTGGAATTGGCAAAGTGATATTTGGAAGCCCATAGAGGGCTATGGAGAAAAAGGAAATATCCTCCGATGAAATCTGGAAAGAAGCTTTCTGAGAAACTGCTTAGTGTTCTTTTAGTTCATCTCCCAGAGTTACATCTGTATTTCGTGGATCTCTTTTCTAGCCTTATTTCTGTTTAATCTGACAACAGATATTTCGGATCCCTTTGAAAAATAAAAGGCCAAAGGAAATATCCTCCGATAACAAAGAGAAAGAAGCTCTCTGAGAACGTTCTTTGTGTTCTGTGAAATCATCTCACAGAGTTACAGCTTTCCCCTCAAGAAGCCTTTCGCTAAGACAGTTCTTGTGGAAATTGGCAAAGTGATATTTGGAAGCACATAGAGGTCTATGGAGAAAAAGGAAATATCCTCTGATGAAATCTGGAAAGAAGCTTTCTGAGAAACTGCTTAGTGTTCTGTTAATTGGTCTCACAGAGTTACTTCTGTATTTCGTGGATCTCTTTGCTAGCCTTACTTCTGTGGAATCTGAGAACAGATATTTCGGATCCCTTTGAAGACTATAGGGCCAAAGGAAATATCCTCCGATAACAAAGACAAAGAAGCTTTCTGAGAAACTTCTTTGTGTTGTGTGAAATCATCTCACAGAGTTGCAGCTTTCCCCTCAAGAACCCTTTCGCTAAGACAGTTCTTGTGGAATTGGCAAATTGATATTTGGAAGCCCTTAGAGGGCTATGGTGAAAAAGGAAATATCCTCCGATGAAATCTGGAAAGAAGCTTTCTGAGAAACTGCTTAGTGTTCTTTTAGTTCATCTCCCAGAGTTTCATCTGTATTTCGTGGATCTCTTTTCTAGCCTTTTTTCTGTGGAATCTGAGAACAGATATTTCGGATCCCTTTGAAGACTATAGGGCCAAAGGAAATATCCTCCGATAACAACGAGAAAGAAGCTTTCAGAGAAACTTCTTTGTGTTCTGTGAAATCATCTCAAAGAGTTACAGCTTTCCGCTCAGGAAGCCTTTCGCTAAGACAGTTCTTGTGGAAATTGGCAGAGTGATATGTGGAAGCCCATAGAGGTCCATGGAGAAAAAGGAAATATCCTCAGATGAAATCTGGAAAGAAGCTTTCTGACAAACTGCTTAGTGTTCTGTTAATTCATCTCACTGTGTTACATCTGTATTTCGCGGATCTCTTTGCTAGCCTTATTTCTGTGGAATCTGAGAACAGATATTTCAGATCCCTTTGACGACTACAGGGTCAAAGGAAATATCCTCCGATAACAAAGAGAAAGAAGCTTTCTGAGAAACTTCTTCGTGTTCTGTGAAATCATCTCACAGAGTTACAGCTTTATCATCAAGAAGCCTTTCGCTAAGACATTTCTTGTGGAATTGGCAAAGTGATATTTGTAAGCCCATAGAGGGCTATGGAAAAAAGGAAATATCCTCCGATGAAATCTGGAGAGAAGCTTTCTGAGAAACTGCTTAGTGTTCTGTTAATTCATCTCACAGAGTTACATCTGTATTTCGTGGATATCTTTGCTAGCCTTATTTCTGTGGAATCTGAGAACAGATATGTCGGATCCCTTTGAAGACAATAGGGCCAAAGGAAATATCCTACGATAACAAAGAGAAAGAAGCTTTCTAAGAAACTTCTTTGTGTTCTGTGAAATCATCTCACAGAGTTACAGCTTTCCCCTCAAGAAGCCTTTTCTAAGAGAGTTCTTGTGGAATTGGCAAAGTGATATTTGGAAGCCCATAGAGGGCTATGGTGAAAAAGGAAATATCCTCCGATGAAATCTGGAAAGAAGCTTTCTGAGAAACTGCTTAGAGTTCTGTTAATTGATCTCACAGAGTTACATCTGTATCTCGTGGATCTCTTTGCTAGCCTTATTTCTGTGGAATCTGAGAACAGATATTTCGGATCCCTTTGAAGACTACAGGGCCAAAGGAAATATCCTCCGATAACAAAGAGAAAGAAGCTTTCTGAGAAACGTCTTTGTGTTCTGTGAAATCATCTCACAGAGTTACAGCTTTCCCCTCAAGAAGCCTTTCGCTAAGAGAGTTCTTGTGGAATTGGCAAAGTGATATTTGGAAGCCCATGGAAGGCTATGGAGAAAAAGCAAATATCCTCCGATGAAATCTGGAAAGAAGCTTTCTGAGAAACTGCTTAGTGTTCTGTTAATTCATCTCACAGAGTTACATCTGTATTTCGTGGATCTCTTTGCTAGCCTTATTTCTGTGGAATCTGAGAACAGATATTTCGGATCCCTTTGAAGAGTATAGGGCCATAGGAAATATCCTCCGATAAAAAAGAGAAAGAAGTTTTCTGAGAAACTTCTTTGTGTTCTGTGATATCATCTCACAGAGTTACAGCTTTCCCCTCAGGAAGCCTTTCGCTAAGACAGTTCTTGTGGAATTGGCAAAGTGATATTTGGAAGCCCCTAGAGGGCTATGGTGAAAAAGGAAATATCCTCCGATGAAATCTGGAAAGAAGCTTTCTGAGAAACTGCTTAGTGTTCTGCTAATTGATCTCACAAAGTAACATCTGTATGTCGTGGATCTTTTCCTAGCCTTACTTCTGTGGAATCTGAGAACAGATATTTCGGATCCCTTTGAAGACTATAGGGCCAAAGGAAATATCCTCCGATAACAAATAGAAAGAAGCTTTCTGAGAAACTTCTTTGTGTTCTGTGAAATAAGATCACAGAGTTACAGCTTTCCAATCAACTACCCTTTCGCTAAGACAGTTCTTGTGGAATTTTCAAAGTGATATTTGGAAGCCCATAGAGGACTATGGTGAAAAAGGATATATCCTCCGATGAAATCTGGAAAGAAGCTTTCTGAGAAACTGCTTAGTGTTCTGTTAATTCATCTCACAGAGTTACATCTGTATTTCGAGGATCTCCTTGAAAACCTTATTTCTCTGGAATCTGAGAACAGATATTACTGATCCCTTTGAAGACAATGGGGCCAAAGGAAATATCCCACGATAACAAAGAGAAAGAAGCTTTCTCAGAAACTTCTTTGTGTTCTGTGAAATCATCTCACAGAGTTACAGCTTTCCCCTCAAGAAGCCTTTCGCTAAGACAGTTCTTGTGGAATTTTCAAAGTGATATTTGGAAGCCCATAGAGGGCTATGGTGAAAAAGGAAATATCCTCCGATGAAATCTGGAAAGAAGCTTTCTGAGAAACTGCTTAGTGTTCTGTTAATTCATCTCACAGAGTTACATCTGTATTTCGTGGATCTCTTTGCTAGCCTTATTTCTGTGGAATCTGACAACAGATATTTCGGATCACTTTGAAGACTATAGGGCCAAAGGAAATATCCTACGATAACAAAGGAAAGAAGCTTTCTGAGAAACTTCTTTGTGTTTTGTGAAATCATCTCACACAGTAAAAGCTTTCTAATGAAGTACCCTTTCGCTAAGACCGTTGTTGTGGAATTTTCAAAGTGATATTTGGAAGACCATAGAGGGTTATTGTGAAAAAGAAAATATCCTCCGATGAAAACTGGAAAGAAGCTTTCTGAGAAACTGCTTAGTGTTCTGTTAATTCCTCTCACAGAGTTACATCTGTATTTCGTGGATCTCCTTGATAGCCTTACTTCTGTGGAATCTGAGAACAGATATTTCGGATCGGTTTGAAGACTATAGGGCCAAAGGAAATACCCTCCGATAACAAGGAGAAAGAAGCTTTCTGAGAAACTTCTTTGTGTTCTGAGAAATCATCTCACAGAGTTACAGCTTTCCCATCAAGAAGCCTTTCGCTAAGAGAATTCTTGTGGATTTAGCAAAGTGATATTTGGAAGCCCATAGAAGGCTATGGAGAAAAAGCAAATATCGTCCGATGAAATGTGGAAAGAAGCTTTCTGAGAAACTGCTTAGTGTTCCGTTAATTCATCTCGCAGAGTTACATCTGTATTTCGTGGATCTCTTTGTTAGCCTTATTTCTGTGGAATCTGAGAACAGATATTTCCGATCACTTTGAGGACTACAGGGTCAAAGGAAATATCCGCCAATAAAAAGAGAAAGAACCTTTCTGATAAACTTCTTTGTGTTCTGTGAAATCATCTCACACAGTTACAGCTTTCTCATCAAGAAGCCTTTCGCTAAGACAGTTCTTGTGGAATTGGCAAAGTGATATTTGGAAGCCCAAAGAGGGCTATGGAGAAAAAGGAAATATCCTCCGATGAAATCTGGAAAGAAGTTTTCTGAGAAACTGCTTAGTGTTCTGTTAATTCATCTCCCAGAGTTATATCTGTATTTCGTGGATCTCTATGCCAGCTTTATTTCTGTGGAATCTGAGAACAGATATTTCGGATCCCCCTGAAGACTATAGGGATAAAGGAAATATCCTACGATAACAAAGAGAAAGAAGCTTTCTCAGAAACTTCTTTGTGTTCTGTGAAATCATCTCACAGAGTTACAGCATTCCCCTCAAGAAGCCTTTCGCTAAGACAGTTCTTGTGTAATTGGCAAAGTGATATTTGGAAGCCCATAGAGGGCTATGGTGAAAAAGGAAATATCCTCCGATGAAATCTGGAAAGAAGCTTTCTGAGAAACTGCTGAGTGTTCTGTTAATTCCTCTCACAGAGTTACATCTGTATTTCGTGGATCTCCTTGATAGCCTTACTTCTGTGGAATAGAGAACAGATATTTCGGATAGCTTTGAAGACTATAGGGCCAAAGGAAATACCCTCCGATAAGAAAGAGAAAGAAGCTTTCTGAGAAACTTCTTTGTGTTCTGTGAAATCATCTCACAGAGTTACAGCTTTCCCATCAGGAAGCCTTTCGCTAAGACAGTTCTTGTGGAATTGGCAAAGTGATATTTGGAAACCCATAGAGGGCTATGGAGAAAAAGGAAATATCCTCCGATGAAATCTGGAAAGAAGCTTTCTGAGAAACTGCTTAGTGTTCTTTTAGTTCATCTCCCAGAGTTTCATCTGTATTTCGTGGATCTCTTTGCTAGCCTTATTTCTGTGGAATCTGACAACAGATATTTCGGATCCCTTTGAAGACTATAGGGCCAAAGGAAATATCCTCCGATAACAACGAGAAAGAAGCTTTCAGAGAAACTTCTTTGTGTTCTGTGAAATCATCTCACAGAGTTACAGCTTTCCCCTCAAGAAGCCTTTCGCTAAGACAGTTCTTGTGGAAATTGGCAAAGTGATATATGTAAGCCCATAGAGGTCTTTGGAGAAAAAGGAAATATCCTCAGATGAAATCTGGAAAGAAGCTTTCTGAGAAACTGCTTAGTGTTCTGTTAATTCATCTCACAGAGTTACATCTGTATTTTGTGGATCTCTTTGCTAGCTTTATTTCTGTGGAATCTGAGAACAGATATTTCGGATCCCTCTGAAGACTATAGGGCCAAAGGAAATATCCTCCGATAACAGAGAAAAAGAAGCTTTCTGAGAAACTTCTTTGTGTTCTGTGAAATCATCTCACAGAATTACAGCTTTCCCCTCAAGAAGCCTTTCGCTAAGACAGTTCTTGTGGATTTGGCAAAGTGATATTTGGAAGCCCATAGAAGGCTATGGAGAAAAACCAAATATCCTCCGATGAAATCTGAAAAGAAGCTTTCTGAGAAACTGCTTAGTGTTCTGTTAATTCATCTCACAGGGTTACATCTGTATTTCGTGTATCTCTTTGCTAGCCTTATTTCTGTGGAATCTGAGAACAGATATTTCAGATCCCTTTGACGACTACATGGTCAAAGGAAATATCCTCCAATAACAAAGAGAAAGAAGCTTTCTGAGAAACTTCTTTGTGTTCTGTGAAATCACCTCACAGAGTTACAGCTTTCCCCTCAAGAAGCCTTTCGCTAAGACAGTTCTTGTGGATTTGGCAAAGTGATATTTGGAAGCACTTAGAAGGCTATGGAGAAAAAGCAAATATCCTCCGATGAAATCTGGAAAGAAGCTTTCTGAGAAACTGCTTAGTATTCTGTTAATTGGTCTCACAGAGTTACTTCTGTATTTCGTGGATCTCTTTGCTAGCCTTACTTCTGTGGAATCTGAGAACAGATTTTCGGATCCCTTTGAAGACTATAGGGCCGAAGGAAATATCCTCCGATAACAAAAAGAAATAAGCTTTCTGAGAAACTTCTTTGTGTTCTGTGAAATCATCTCACAGAGTTACAGCTTTCCCTTCAAGAAGCCTTTCGCTAACACAGTTCTTGTGGAATTGGCAAAGTGATATTTGGAAGCCCATAGAGGGCTATGGAGAAAAAGGAAATATCCTCTGATGAAATCTGGAAAGAAGCTTTCTGAGAAACTGCTTAGTGTTTTTTTTAGTTCATCTCCCAGAGTTTTATCTGTATTTCGTGGATCTCTTTGCTAGCCTTATTTCTGTGGAATCTGAGAACAGATATTTCAGATCCCTTTGACGACTACAGGGTCAAAGGAAATATCCGCCAATAACAAAGAGAAAGAAGCTTTCTGAGAAACTTCTTTGTGTTCTGTGAAATCATCTCACACAGTTACAGCTTTCTCATCAAGAAGCCTTTCGCTAAGAGAGTTCTTGTGGAATTGGCAAAGTGATATTTGGAAGCGCTTAGAGGGCTATGGTGAAAAAGGAAATATCCTCCGATGAAATCTGCAAAGAAGCTTTCTGAGAAACTGCTTAGTGTTCTGTTTATTCATGTCACAGAGTTACATCTGTATGTCGTGGATCTCTTTGCTAGCCTTATTTCTGTGGAATCTGAGAACAGATATTTCAGATCCCTTTGACGACTACATGGTCAAAGGAAATATCCTCCGATAACAAAGAGAAAGAAGCTTTCTGAGAAACTTCTTTGTGTTCTGTGAAATCATCTCACAGAGTTACAGCTTTATCATCAAGAAGCCTTTCGCTAAGACATTTCTTGTGGAATTGGCAAAGTGATATTTGTAAGCCCATAGAGGGCTATGGAAAAAAGGAAATATCCTCCGATGAAATCTGGAAAGAAGCTTTCTGAGAAACTGCTTAGTGTTCTGTTAATTCATCTCACAGAGTTACATCTGTATTTCGTGGATCTCTTTGCTACCCTTATTTCTGTGGAATCTGAGAACAGATATGTCGGATCCCTTTGAAGACAATAGGGCCAAAGGAAATATCCTACGATAACACAGAGAAAGAAGCTTTCTAAGAAACTTCTTTGTGTTCTGTGAAATCATCTCACAGAGTTACAGCTTTCCCCTCAAGAAGCCTTTCGATAAGAGAGTTCTTGTGGAATTGGCAAAGTGATATTTGGAAGCCCATAGAAGGCTATGGAGAAAAAGCAAATATCCTCCGATGAAATCTGGAAAGAAGCTTTCTGAGAAACTGCTTAGTGTTCTGTTAATTCATCTCACAGAGTTACATCTGTATTTCATGGATCTCTTTGCTAGTCTTATTTCTGTGGAATCTGAGAACAGGTATTTCGGATCCCTTTGAAGAGTATAGGGCCATAGGAAATATCCTCCGATAAAAAAGAGAAAGAAGCTTTCTGAGAAACTTCTTTGTGTTCTGTGATATCATCTCACAGAGTTACAGCATTCCCCTCAGGAAGCCTTTCGCTAAGACAGTTCCTGTGGAATTGGCAAAGTGATATTTGGAAGCCCCTAGAGGGCTATGGTGAAAAAGGAAATATCCTCCGATGAAATCTGGAAAGAAGCTTTCTGAGAAACTGCTTAGTGTTCTGTTAGTTGATCTCACAAAGTTACATCTGTATGTCGTGGATCTTTTGCTAGCCTTACTTCTGTGGAATCTGAGAACAGATATTTCAGATCCCTTTGAAGACTATAGGGCCAAAGGAAATATCCTCCGATAACAAAGAGAAATCAGCTTTCTGAGAAACTTCTTTGTGTTCCGTGAAATCACCTCACAGAGTTACAGCTTTCCCCTCAAGAAGCCTTTCGCTAAGACAGTTCTTGTGGAATTGCAAAGTGATATTTGGAAGCCCATAGAGAGCTATGGTGAAAAAGGAAATATCCTCCGATGAAATCGGGAAAGAAGCTTTTTGAGAAACTGCTTAGTGTTCTTTTAGTTCATCTCCCAGAGTTACATCTGTATTTCGTGGATCTCTTTGCTAGCGTTATTTCTGCGGTATTTGAGAACACATATTTCGGATCCGTTTGAAGACTATAGGGCCAAAGGAAATATCCTCCGATAACAAAGAGAAAGAAGCTTTCTGAGAAACTTCTTTGTGTTGTGTGAAATCATCTCACAGAGTTACAGCTTTCCCCTCAAGAAGCCTTTCGCTAAGACAGTTCTTGTGGAATTGGCAAAGTAATATTTGGAAGCCCATAGAGGGCTATGGAGAAAAAGGAAATATCCTCCGATGAAATCTGGAAAGAAGCTTTATGAGAAACTGCTTAGTGTTCTGTTAATTCATCTCACAGAGTTACATCTGTATTTCGTGGATCTCTTTGCTAGCTTTATTTCTGTGGAATCTGAGAACAGATATTTCGGATCCCTTTGAAGACTATAGGGCCAAAGGCAATATTCTCCGATAACAAAGAGAAAGAAGCTTTCTGAGAAACTTCTTTGTGTTCTGTGAAATAATCTCACAGAGTTACAGCTTTCCAATCAACTACCCTTTCGCTAAGACAGTTCTTGTGGAATTTTCAAAGTGATATTTGGAAGCCCATAGAGGACTATGGTGAAAAAGGATATATCTTCCGATGAAATCTGGAAAGAAGCTTTCTGAGAAACTGCTTAGTGTTCTGTTAATTCATCTCACAGAGTTACATCTGTATTTCGAGGATCTCCTTGATAACCTTATTTCTCTGGAATCTGAGAACAGTTATTTCTGATCCCTTTGAAGACAATAGGGCCAAAGGAAATATCCTACGATAACAAAGAGAAAGAGGCTTTCTGAGAAACTTCTTTGTGTTCTGTGAAATCATCTCACAGAGTTACAGCTTTCCCATCAAGAAGCCTTTCGCTAAGACAGTTCTTGTGGAATTTTCAAAGTGATATTTGGAAGCCCTTAGAGGGCTATGGTGAAAAAGGAAATATCCTCCGATGAAATCTGGAAAGAAGCTTTCTGAGAAACTGCTTAGTGTTCTGTTAATTCATCTCACAGAGTTACATCTGTATTTCGTGGATCTCTTTGCTAGCCTTATTTCTGTGGAATATGAGAACAGATATTTCGGATCCCTTTGAAGACTATAGGGCCAAAGGAAATATCCTCCGATAACAAAGGGAAAGAATCTTTCTGAGAATCTTCTTTGTGTTTTGTGAAATCATCTCACACAGTAAAAGCTTTCCAATCAAGTACCCTTTCGCTAAGACCGTTGTTGTGGAATTTTGAAAGTGATATTTGGAAGACCATAGAGGGTTATGGTGAAAAAGGAAATATCCTCCGATGAAAACTGGAAAGAAGCTTTCTGAGAAACTGCTTAGTGTTCTGTTAATTCCTCTCACAGAGTTACATCTGTGTTTCGTGGATCTCCTTGATAGCCTTACTTCAGTGGAATCTGAGAACAGATATTTCGGATCGGTTTGAAGACTATAGGGCCAAAGGAAATACCCTCCGATAACAAAGAGAAAGAAGCTTTCTGAGAAACTTCTTTGTGTTCTGAGAAATCATCTCACAGAGTTACAGCTTTCCCATCAAGAAGCCTTTCACTAAGAGAATTCCTGTGGAATTGGCAAAGTGATATTTGGAAGCCCATAGAAGGCTATAGAGAAAAAGCAAATATCGTCCGATGAAATCTGGAAAGAAGCTTTCTGAGAAACTGCTTAGTGTTCCGTTAATTCATCTCGCAGAGTTACATCTGTATTTCGTGGATCTCTTTGGTAGCCTTATTTCTGTGGAATCTGAGAACAGATATTTCCGATCCCTTTGACGACTACAGGGTCAAAGGAATTATCCGCCAATAAAAAGAGAAAGAAGCTTTCTGATACACTTCTTTGTGTTCTGTGAAATCATCTCACACAGTTACAGCTTTGTCATCAAGAAGCCTTTCGCTAAGACAGTTCTTGTGGAATTGGCAAAGTGATATTTGGAAGCCCATAGAGGGCTATGGAGAAAAAGGAAATATCCTCCGATGAAATCTGCAAAGAAGCTTTCTGAGAAACTGCTGAGTGTTCTGTTAATTCCTCTCACAGAGTTACATCTGTATTTCGTGGATCTCCTTGATAGCCTTACTTCTGTGGAATAGAGAACAGATATTTCGGATCGCTTTGAAGACTATAGGGCCAAAGGAAATACCCTCCGATAAGAAAGAGAAAGAAGCTTTCTGAGAAACTTCTTTGTGTTCTGTGAAATCATCTCACAGAGTTACAGCTTTCCCATCAAGAAGCCTTTCGCTAAGACAGTTCTTGTGGAATTGGCAAAGTGATATTTGGAAGCCCATAGAGGGCTATGGAGAAAAAGGAAATATCCTCCGATGAAATCTGGAAAGAAGCTTTCTGAGAAACTGCTTAGTGTTCTTTTAGTTCATCTCCCAGAGTTTCATCTGTATTTCGTGGATCTCTTTGCTAGCCTTATTTCTGTGGAATCTGACAACAGATATTTCGGATCCCTTTGAAGACTATAGGGCCAAAGGAAATATCCTCCGATAACAACGAGAAAGAAGCTTTCAGAGAAACTTCTTTGTGTTCTGTGAAATCAACTCACAGAGTTACAGCTTTCCCCTCAAGAAGCCTTTCGCTAAGACAGTTCTTGTGGAAATTGGCAAAGTGATATATGTAAGCCCATAGAGGTCTATGGAGAAAAAGGAAATATCCTCCGATGAAATCTGGAAAGAAGCTTTCTGAGAAACTGCTTAGTGTTCTGTTAATTCATCTCACAGTGTTACATCTGTATTTCGTGGATCTCTTTGCTAGCTTTATTTCTGTGGAATCTGAGAACAGATATTTCGGATCCCTCTGAAGACTATAGGGCCAAAGGAAATATCCTCCGATAACAAAGAAAAAGAAGCTTTCTGAGAAACTTCTTTGTGTTCTGTGAAATCATCTCACAGAGTTACAGCTTTCCCCTCAAGAAGCCTTTCGCTAAGACAGTTCTTGTGGATTTGGCAAAGCGATATTTGGAAGCCCATAGAAGGCTATGGAGAAAAAGCAAATATCCTCCGATGAAATCTGGAAAGAAGCTTTCTGAGAAACTGCTTAGTGTTCTGTTAATTCATCTCACAGAGTAACATCTGTATTTCGTGGATCTCTTTGCTAGCCTTATTTCTGTGGAATCTGAGAACAGATATTTCAGATCCCTTTGACGACTACAGGGTCAAAGGAAATATTCTCCGATAACAAAGAGAAAGAAGCTTTCTGAGAAACTTCTTTGTGTTCTGTGAAATCATCTCACAGAGTTACAGCTTTATCATCAAGAAGCCTTTCGCTAAGACAGTTCTTGTGGAATTGGCAAAGTGATATTTGTAAGCCCATAGAGGGCTATGGAAAAAAGGAAATATCCTCCGATGAAATCTGGAAAGAAGCTTTCTGAGAAACTGCTTAGTGTTCTGTTAATTCATTTCACAGAGTTACATCTGTATTTCGTGGATCTCTTTGCTAGCCTTATTTCTGTGGAATCTGAGAACAGATATGTCGGATCCCTTTGAAGACAATAGGGCCAAAGGAAATATCCTACGATAACAAAGAGAAAGAAGCTTTCTAAGAAACTTCTTTGTGTTCTGTGAAATCATCTCACAGAGTTACAGCTTTCCCCTCAAGAAGCCTTTTCTAAGAGATTTCTTGTGGAATTGGCAAAGTGATATTTGGAAGCCCATAGAGGGCTATGGTGAAAAAGGAAATATCCTCTGATGAAATCTGGAAAGAAGCTTTCTGAGAAACTGCTTAGAGTTCTGTTAATTGATCTCACAGAGTTACATCTGTATCTCGTGGATCTCTTTGCTAGCCTTATTTCTGTGGAATCTGAGAACAGATATTTCGGATCCCTTTGAAGACTATAGGGCCACAGGAAATATCCTCCGTTAACAAAGAGAAAGAAGCTTTGAGAGAAACTTCTTTGTGTTCTGTGAAATCATCTCACAGAGTTACATCTTTCCCCTCAAGAAGCCTTTCGCTAAGACAGTTCTTGTGGAATTGGCAAAGTGATATTTGGATGAACATAGATGGCTATGGAGAAAAAGGAAATATGCTCAGATGAAATCTGGAAAGAAGATTTCTGAGAAACTGCTTAGTGTTCTGTTAAATCATCTCACGGAGTTACATCTGTATTTCTTGTATCTCTTTGCTTGCCTGATATCTGTGGAATCTGAGAAGAGATATTTCGGCTCCCTTTGAAGACTATAGGGCCAAAGGAAATATCCTCTGATAACAAAGAGATAGAAGCTTTCTGAGAAACTTCTTTGTGTTCTGTGAAATCATCTCACAGAGTTACAGCTTTCCCCTAAAAGGCCTTTCGCTAAGAAAGTTCTTGTGGAATTGGAAAAGTGATGTTTGGAAGCCCATAGAGGGCTGTGGTGAAAAAGGAAATATCCTCCGATGAAATCTGGAAAGAAGCTTTCTGAGAAACTGCTTAGTGTTCTGTTAATTCATCTCCCAGAGTTACATATGTATTTCGTGGATCTCTTTGCTAGCCTTATTTCTGTGGAATCTGAGAACAGATATTTCGGATCCCTTTGAAGACTATAGGGCCAAAGGAAATATCCTCCGATAACAAAGAGAAAGAAGCTTTCTGAGAAACTCCTTTGTGTTCTGTGAAATCATCTCACAGAGTTACAGCTTTCCCCTCAAGAAGCCTTTCGCTAAGACAGTTCTTGTGGAATTGGCAAAGTGATATTTGGAAGCCCATAGAGGGCAATGGTGAAAAAGGAAATATCCTCTGATGAAATCTGGAAAGAAGCTTTCTGAGAAACTGCTTAGTGTTCTGTTAATTCATCTCCCAGAGTTACATCTGTATTTCGTGGATCTCTTTCCTATCCTTATTTCTGTGGAATCTGAGAACAGATATTTCGGATACCTTTGAAGACTATATAGCCAAAGGAATTATCCTCCGATAACAAAGAGAAAGAAGCTTTCTGAGAAACGTCTTTGTGTTCTGTGAAATCATCTCACAGAGTTACAGCTTTACCCTCAAAAAGCCTTTCGCTAAGACAGTTCTTGTGGAATTGGCAAAGTGATATTTTGAAGACCATAGAGGGCTATGTTGAAAAAGGAAATATCCTCCGATGAAATCTGGAAAGATGCTTTCTGAGAAACTGCTTAGGGTTCTGATAATTCATCTCACAGAGTTACATCGGTATTTCGTGGATCTCTTTGCTAGCCTTAATTCTGTGGAATGTGAGAACAGATATTTTGGATCCCTTTGAAGACTTTAGGGCCAAAGGAAATATCCTCCGATAACAAAGAGAAAGAAGCTTTCTGAGAAACTTCTTTGTGTTCTGTGGAATCATCACACAGAGTTACAGCTTTCACCTCAAAAAGCCTTTCGCTAAGACAGTTGTGTAATTGGCAAAGTGATATTTGGGAGCCCATAGAGGGCTATGGTGAAAAAGGAAATATCCTTCGATGAAATTTGGAAAGAAGCTTTCTGAATAACTGTTTAGTGTTCTGTTAATTCTTCTCACAGAGTTACATCTGTATTTCGTGGATCTCTTTGCTAGCCTTATTTCTGTGGAACCTCTGAACAGATATTTCGGATCCTTTTGAAGACTATAGGGCCAAAGGAAATATCCTCCGATAAAAAAGAGAAAGAAGCTTTCTGAGAAACTTCTTTGTGTTCTGTGAAATCATCTCACAGAGTTACAGCTTTCCCCTCAAGAAGCCTTTCGCTAAGACAGTTCTTGTGGAATTGGCAAAGTGATATTTGGAAGCCCATAGAGGGCTATGGTGAAAAAGGAAATATCCTCTGATGAAATCTGGAAAGAAGCTTTCTGAGAAACTGCTTAGTGTTCTGTTAATTCATCTCCCAGAGTTACATCTGTATTTCGTGGATCCCTTTGCTAGCCTTATTTCTGTGGAATCTGAGAAGAGATATTTCGGATCCCTTTGAAGACTATAGGGCCAAAGGAAATATCCTCCGATAACAAAGAGAAAGAAGCTTTCTGAGAAACTTCTTTATGTTCTGTGAAATCAACTCACAGAGTTACAGCTTTCCCCTCAAGAAGCCTTTCGCTAAGACAGTTCTAGTGGAATTGGCAAAGTGATATTTGGAAGCCCGTAGAGGGCTAAGGTGAAAAAGGAAATATCCTCCGATGAAATCTGGAAAGAAGCTTTCTGGGAAACTGCTTAGTGTTCTTTTAGTTCATCTCCCAGAGTTATATCTGTATTTCGTGGATCTCTTTGCTAGCCTTATTTCTGTGGAATCTGAGACCAGATATTTCGGAACCCTTGGAAGACTACAGGGCCAAAGGAAATATCCTCCGATAACAAAGAGAAAGAAGCTTTCTGAGAAACTTCTTTGTGTTCTGTGAAATCATCTCACAGAGTTACAGCTTTCTCCTCAAGAAGCCTTTCGCTAAGACAATTCTTGTGGAATTGGCAAAGTGATATTTGGAAGCCCATAGAGGGCTACGGTGAAAAAGGAAATATCCTCCGATGAAATCTGGAAAGAAGCTTTCTGAGAAACTGCTTAGTGTTCTGTTAATTCATCTCCCACAGTAACATCTGTATTTCGTGGATCTCTTTGCTAGCCTTATTTCTGTGGAATCTGAGAACAGATATTTCGGATCCCTCTGAAGACTATAGGGCCAAAGGAAATATCCTCCGATAACAAAGAAAAAGAAGCTTTCTGAGAAACTTCTTTGTGTTCTGTGAAATCATCTCACAGAGTTACAGCTTTCCCCTCAAGAAGCCTTTCGCTAAGACAGTTCTTGTGGATTTGGCAAAGTGATATTTGGAAGCCCATAGAAGGCTATGGAGAAAAAGCAAATATCCTCCGATGAAATCTGGAAAGAAGCTTTCTGAGAAACTGCTTAGTGTTCTGTTAATTCATCTCACAGAGTTACATCTGTATTTCGTGGATCTCTTTGCTAGCCTTATTTCTGTGGAATCTGAGAACAGATATTTCAGATCCCTTTGACGACTACAGGGTCAAAGGAAATATCCTCCGATAACAAAGAGAAAGAAGCTTTCTGAGAAACTTCTTTGTGTTCTGTGAAATAATCTCACAGAGTTACAGCTTTCCAATCAACTACCCTTTCGCTAAGACAGTTCTTGTGGAATTTTCAAAGTGATAATTGGAAGCCCATAGAGGACTATGGTGAAAAAGAATATATCCTCCGATGAAATCTGGAAAGAAGCTTTCTGAGAAACTGCTTAGTGTTCTGTTAATTCATCTCACAGAGTTACATCTGTATTTCGAGGATCTCCTTGATAACCTAATTTCTCTGGAATCTGAGAACAGTTATTTCTGATCCCTTTGAAGACAATAGGGCCAAAGGAAATATCCTACGATAACAAAGAGAAAGAAGCTTTCTCAGAAACTTCTTTGTGTTCTGTGAAATCATCTCACAGAGTTACAGCTTTCCCCTCAAGAAGCCTTTCGCTAAGACAGTTCTTGTGGAATTTTCAAAGTGATATTTGGAAGCCCATAGAGGGCTATGGTGAAAAAGGAAATATCCTCCGATGAAATCTGGAAAGAAGCTTTCTGAGAAACTGCTTAGTGTTCTGTTAATTCATCTCACAGAGTTACATCTGTGTTTCGTGGATCTCTTTGCTAGCCTTATTTCTGTGGAATCTGACAACAGATATTTCGGATCCCTTTGAAGACTATAGGGCCAAAGGAAATATCCTCCGATAACAAAGGGAAAGAATCTTTCTGAGAAACTTCTTTGTGTTTTTTGAAATCATCTCACACAGTAAAAGCTTTCCAATCAAGTACCCTTTCGCTAAGACCGTTGTGGAATTTTCAAAGTGATATTTGGAAGACCATAGAGGGTTATGGTGAAAAAGGAAATACCCTCCGATGAAAACTGGAAAGAAGGTTTCTGAGAAACTGATTAGTGTTCTGTTAATTCCTCTCACAGAGTTACATCTGTATTTCGTGGATCTCCTTGATAGCCTTACTTCTGTGGAATCTGAGAACAGATATTTCGGATCGGTTTGAAGACTATAGGGCCAAAGGAAATACCCTCCGATAACAAAGAGAAAGAAGCTTTCTGATAAACTTCTTTGTGTTCTGTGAAATCATCTCACACAGTTACAGCTTTCTCATAAAGAAGCCTTTCGCTAAGACAGTTCTTGTGGAATTGGCAAAGTGATATTTGGAAGCCCATAGAGGGCTATGGAGAAAAAGGAAATATCCTCAGATGAAATCTGGAAAGAAGCTTTCTGAGAAACTGCTTAGTGTTCTGTTAATTCATCTCCCAGAGTTACATCTGTATTTCGTGGATCTCTTTGACAGCTTTATTTCTGTGGAATCTGAGAACAGATATTTCGGATCCCCCTGAGGACTATAGGGTCAAAGGAAATATCCTACGATAACAAAGAGAAAGAAGCTTTCTCAGAAACTTCTTTGTGTTCTGTGAAATCATCTCACAGAGTTACAGCTTTCCCCTCAAGAAGCCTTTTGCTAAGACAGTTCTTGTGGAATTGGCAAATTGATATTTGGAAGCCCATAGAGGGCTATGGAGAAAAAGGAAATATCCTCAGATGAAATCTGGAAAGGAGCTTTCTGAGAAACTGCTTAGTGTTTTTTTTAGTTCATCTCCCAGAGTTTTATCTGTATTTCGTGGATCTCTTTGCTAGCCTTATTTCTGTGGAATCTGAGAACAGATATTTCAGATCCCTTTGACGACTACAGGGTCAAAGGAAATATCCGCCAATAACAAAGAGAAAGAAGCTTTCTGAGAAACTTCTTTGTGTTCTGTGAAATCACCTCACAGAGTTACAGCTTTCCCCTCAAGAAGCCTTTCGCTAAGACAGTTCTTGTGGAATTGGCAAAGTGGTATTTGGAAGCCCGTAGAGGGCTATGGTGAAAAAGGAAATATCCTCCGATGAAATCTGGAAAGAAGCTTTCTGAGAAACTGCTTAGAGTTCTGTTAATTGATCTCACAGAGTTACATCTGAATCTCGTGGATCTCTTTGCTAGCCTTATTTCTGTGAAATCTGAGAACAGATATTTTGGATCCCTTTGAAGACTATAGGGCCAAAGGAAATATCCTCCGATAACAAAGAGAAAGAAGCTTTCTGAGAAACGTCTTTGTGTTCTGTGAAATCATCTCACAGTGTTACACCTTTCCCCTCAAGAAGCCTTTCGCTCAGAGAGTTCTTGTGGAATTGGCAAAGTGATATTTGGAAACGCTTAGAGGGCTATGGTGAAAAAGGAAATATCCTCCGATGAAATCTGGAAAGAAGCTTTCTGAGAAACTGCTTAGTGTTCTGTTTATTCATCTCACAGAGTTACATCTGTATTTCGTGGATCTCCTTGATAGCCTTATTTCTCTGGAATCTGAGAACAGATATTTCAGATCCCTTTGAAGAAACTAGGGCCAAAGGAAATATCCTACGATAACAAAGAGAAAGAAGCTTTCTAAGAAACTTCTTTGTGTTCTGTGAAATCATCTCACAGAGTTACAGCTTTCCCCTCTAGAAGCCTTTTCTAAGGGAGTTCTTGGGGAATTGGCAAAGTGATATTTGGAAGCCCATAGAGGACTATGGTGAAAAAGGATATATCCTCCGATGAAATCTGGAAAGAAGCTTTATGAGAAACTGCTTAGTGTTCTGTTAATTCGTCTCACAGAGTTACATCTGTATTTCGAGGATCTCCTTGATAGCCTTATTTCTCTGGAATCTGAGAACAGATATTTCTGATCCCTTTGAAGACAATAGGGCCAAAGGAAATATCCTACTATAACAAAGAGAAAGAAGCTTTCTAAGAAACTTCTTTGTGTTCTGTGAAATCATCTCACAGAGTTACAGCTTTCCCCTCAAGAAGCCTTTCGCTAAGACAGTTCTTGTGGAATTGGCAAAGTGATATTTGGAAGCCCATAGAGGGCTATGGTGAAAAAGGAAATATCCTCCGATGAAATCTGGAAAGAAGCTTTCTGAGAAACTGCTTAGTGTTCTGTTAATTCATCTCACAGAGTTACATCTGTATTTCGTGGATCTCTTTGCTACCCTTATTTCTGTGGAATCTGACAACAGATATTTCGGATCCCTTTGAAGACTATAGGGCCAAAGGAAATATCCTCCGATAACAAAGGGAAAGAAGCTTTCTGAGGAACTTCTTTGTGTTTTGTGAAATCATCTCACACAGTAAAAGGTTTCCAATCAAGTACCCTTTCGCTAAGACCGTTCTTGTGGAATTTTCAAAGTGATATTTGGAAGCCCGTAGAAGGCTATGGAGAAAAAGCAAATATCGTCCGATGAAATCTGGAAAGAAGCTTTCTGAGAAACTGCTTAGTGTTCCGTTAATTCATCTCGCAGAGTTACATCTGTATTTCGTGCATCTCTTTACTAGCCTTATTTCTGTGGAATCTGAGAACAGATATTTCAGATCCCTTTGACGACTACAGGGTCAAAGGAAATATCCGCCAATAACAAAGAGAAATAAGCTTTCTGAGAAACTACTTTGTGTTCTGTGAAATCATCTCACACAGTTACAGCTTTCTCATCAAGAAGCCTTTCGCTAAGACAGTTCTTGTGGAATTGGCACAGTGATATTTGGAAGCCCATAGAGGGCTATGGAGAAAAAGGAAATATCCTCCGATGAAATCTGGAAAGAAGCTTTCTGAGAAACTGCTTAGTGTTCTGTTAATTCATGTCCCAGAGTTACATCTGTATTTCGTGGATCTCTTTGCCAGCTTTATTTCTGTGAAATCTGAGAACAGATATTTCGGATCAATCTGAAGACTATAGGGCCAAAGGAAATATCCTACGATAACAAAGAGAAAGAAGCTTTCTCAGAAACTTCTTTGTGTTCTGTGAAATCATCTCACAGAGTTACAGCTTTCCCCTCAAGAAGCCTTTCGCTAAGACAGTTCTTGTGGAATTGGCAAAGTGATATTTGGAAGCCCATAGAGGGCAACGGAGAAAAAGGAAATATCCTCCGATGAAATCTGGAAAGAATCTTTCTGAGAAACTGCTTAGTGTCCTTTTAGTTCATCTCCCAGAGTTTCATCTGTATTTCGTGGATCTCTTTTCTAGCCTTATTTCTGTGGAATCTGAGAACAGATATTTCGGATCCCTTTGAAGACAATAGGGCCAAAGGAAATATCCTCCGATAACAACGAGAAAGAAGCTTTCAGAGAAACTTCTTTGTGTTCTGTGAAATCATCTCAAAGAGTTACAGCTTTCCCCTCAAGAAGCCTTTCGCTAAGACAGTTCTTGTGGAAATTGGCAGTGTGATATATGGAAGCCCATAGAGGTCTATGGAGAAAAAGGAAATATCCTCAGATGAAATCTGGAAAGAACCTTTCTGAGAAACTGCTTAGTGTTCTGTTAATTCATCTCACAGTGTTACATCTGTATTTCGTGGATCTCTTTGCTAGCCTTATTTCTGTGGAATCTGAGAACAGATATTTCAGATCCCTTTGACGACTACAGGGTCAAAGGAAATATCCTCCGATAACAAAGAGAAAGAAGCTTTCTGAGAAACTTCTTTGTGTTCTGTGAAATCATCTCACAGAGTTACAGCTTTCCCCTCAAAAGCCTTTTCTAAGAGAGTTCTTGTGGAATTGGCAAAGTGATATTTGGAAGCCCATAGAAGGCTATGGAGAAAAAGCAAATATCTTCCGATGAAATCTGGAAAGAAGCTTTCTGAGAAACTGCTTAGTGTTCTGTTAATTCATCTCACAGAGTTACATCTGTATTTCGTGGATCTCTTTGCTAGCCTTATTTCTGTGGAATCTGAGAACAGATATTTCGGATCCCTTTGAAGAGTATAGGGCCATAGGAAATATCCTCCGATAAAAAAGAGAAAGAAGCTTTCTGAGAAACTTCTTTGTGTTCTGTGATATCATCTCACAGAGTTACAGCTTTCCCCTCAGGAAGCCTTTCGCTAAGACAGTTCTTGTGGAATTGGCAAAGTGATATTTGTAAGCCTATAGAGGGCTATGGAAAAAAGGAAATATCCTCCGATGAAATCTGGAAAGAAGCTTTCTGAGAAACTGCTTAGTGTTCTGTTAATTCATCTCACAGAGTTACATCTGTATTTCGTGGATCTCTTTGCTAGCCTTATTTCTGTGGAATCTGAGAACAGATATGTCGGATCCCTTTGAAGACAATAGGGCCAAAGGAAATATCCTACGATAACATAGAGAAAGAAGCTTTCTAAGAAACTTTTTTGTGTTCTGTGAAATCATCTCACAGAGTTACAGCTTTCCCCTCAAGAAGCCTTTTCTAAGAGATTTCTTGTGGAATTGGCAAAGTGATATTTGGAAGCCCATAGAGGGCTATGGTGAAAAAGGAAATATCCTCCGATGAAATCTGGAAAGAAGCTTTCTGAGGAACTGCTTAGAGTTCTGTTAATTGATCTCACAGAGTTACATCTGTATCTCGTGGATCTCTTTGCTAGCCTTATTTCTGTGGAATCTGAGAACAGATATTTCGGATCCCTTTGAAGACTATAGGGCCAAAGGAAATATCCTCCGATAACAAAGAGAAAGAAGCTTTCTGAGAATGGTCTTTGTGTTCTGTGAAATCATCTCACAGAGTTACAGCTTTCCCCTCAAGAAGCCTTTCGCTAAGAGAGTTCTTGTGGAATTGGCAAAGTGATATTTGGAAGCCCATAGAAGACTAGGGAGAAAAAGCAAATATCCTCCGATGAAATCTGGAAAGAAGCTTTCTGAGAAACTGCTTAGTGTTCTGTTAATTGATCTCACAGAGTTACATCTGTATGTCGTGGATCTTTTGCTAGCCTTACTTCTGTGGAATCTGAGAACAGATATTTCGGATCCCTTTGAAGACTGTAGGACCAAAGGAAATATCCTCCGATAACAAAGAGAAATCAGCTTTCTGAGAAACTTCTTCGTGTTCCCTGAAATCACCTCACAGAGTTACAGCTTTCCCCTCAAGAAGCCTTTCGCTAAGACAGTTCTTGTGGAATTGACAAAGTGATATTTGGAAGCCCATAGAGAGCTATGGTGAAAAAGGAAATATCCTCCGATGAAATCGGGAAAGAAGCTTTTTGAGAAACTGCTTAGTGTTCTTTTAGTTCATCTCCCCGAGTTACATCTGTATTTCGTGGATCTCTTTGCTAGCCTTATTTCTGTGGAATTTGAGAACACATATTTCGGATCCGTTTGAAGACTATAGGGCCAAAGGAAATATCCTCCGATAACAAAGAGAAAGAAGCTTTCTGAGAAACTTCTTTGTGTTCTGTGAAATCATCTCACAGAGTTACAGCTTTCCCCTCAAGAAGCCTTTCGCTAAGACAGTTCTTGTGGAATTGGCAAAGTAATATTTGGAAGCCCATAGAGGGCTATGGAGAAAAAGGAAATATCCTCCGATGAAATCTGGAAAGAAGCTCTCTGAGAAACTGCTTAGTGTTCTGTTAATTCATCTCACAGAGTTACATCTGTATTTCGTGGATCTCTTTGCTAGCTTTATTTCTGTGGAATCTGAGAACAGATATTTCGGATCCCTTTGAAGACTATAGGGCCAAAGGAAATATCCTCCGATAACAAAGAGAAAGAAGCTTTCTGAGAAACTTCTTTGTGTTCTGTGAAATCATCTCACAGAGTTACAGCTTTCCCCTCAAGAAGCCTTTCGCTAAGACAGTTCTTGTGGAATTGGCAAAGTGATATTTGGAAGCCCATAGAGGGCTATGGAGAAAAAGGAAATATCCTCAGATGAAATCTGGAAAGAAGCTTTCTGAGAGACTGCTTAGTGTTTTTTTTAGTTCATCTCCCAGAGTTTTATCTGTATTTCGTGGATCTCTTTGCTAGCCTTATTTCTGTGGAATCTGAGAACAGATATTTCGGATCCCTTTGAAGACTATAGGGCCAAAGGAAATATCCTCCGATAACAAATAGAAAGAAGCTTTCTGAGAAACTTCTTTGTGTTCTGTGAAATAATCTCACAGAGTTACAGCTTTCCAATCAACTACCCTTTCGCTAAGACAGTTCTTGTGGAATTTTCAAAGTGATATTTTGAAGCCCATAGAGGACTATGGTGAAAAAGGATATATCCTCCGATGAAATCTGGAAAGAAGCTTTCTGAGAAACTGCTTAGTGTTCTGTTAATTCATCTCACAGAGTTACATCTGTTTTTCGAGGATCTCCTTGATAACCTTATTTCTCTGGAATCTGAGGACAGTTATTTCTGATCCCTTTGAAGACAATAGGGCCAAAGGAAATATCCTACGATAACAAAGAGAAAGAAGCTTTCTGAGAAACTTCTTTGTGTTCTGTGAAATCATCTCACAGAGTTACAGCTTTCCCCTCAAGAAGCCTTTTCTAAGAGATTTCTTGTGGAATTGGCAAAGTGATATTTGGAAGCCCATAGAGGGCTATGGTGAAAAAGGAAATATCCTCGGATGAAATCTGCAAAGAAGCTTTCTGAGAAACTGCTTAGAGTTCTGTTAATTGATCTCACAGAGTTACATCTGTATCTCGTGGATCTCTTTGCTAGCCTTATTTCTGTATAATCTGAGAACAGATATTTCGGATCCCTTTGAAGACTATAGGGCCAAAGGAAATATCCTCCGATAACAAAGAGAAAGAAGCTTACTGAGAAACGTCTTTGTGTTCTGTGAAATCATCTCACAGAGTTACAGCTTTCCCCTCAAGAAGCCTTTCGCTAAGACAGTTCTTGTGGAATTGGCAAAGTAATATTTGGAAGCCCATAGAGTGCTATGGAGAAAAAGGAAATATCCTCCGATGAAATCTGGAAAGAAGCTCTCTGAGAAACTGCTTAGTGTTCTGTTAATTCATCTCACTGAGTTACATCTGTATTTCGTGGATCTCTTTGCTAGCTTTATTTCTGTGGAATCTGAGAACAGATATTTCGGATCCCTTTGAAGACTATAGAGCCAAAGGCAATATCCTCCGATAACAAAGAGAAAGAAGCTTTCTGAGAAACTTCTTTGTGTTCTGTGAAATCATCTCACAGTGTTACAGCGTTCCAGTCAAGTACCCTTTCCCTAAGACAGTTCTTGTGGAATTTTCAAAGTGATATTTGGAAGCCCATAGAGGGCTATGGAGAAAAAGGAAATATCCTCCGATGAAATCTGGAAAGAAGCTTTCTGAGAGACTGCTTAGTGTTCATTTAGTTCATCTCCCAGAGTTACATCTGTAATTCGTGGATCTCTTTGCTAGCCTTATTTCTGTGGAATCTGAGAACAGATATTTCGGATCCCTTTGAAGACTATAGGGCCAAAGGAAATATCCTCCGTTAACAAAGAGAAAGAAGCTTTGAGAGAAACTTCTTTGTGTTCTGTGAAATCATCTCACAGAGTTACATCTTTCCCCTCAAGAAGCCTTTCGCTAAGACAGTTCTTGTGGAATTGGCAAAGTGATATTTGGATGAACATAGAGGGCTATGGAGAAAAAGGAAATATGCTCAGATGAAATCTGGAAAGAAGATTTCTGAGAAACTGCTTAGTGTTCTGTTAATTCATCTCTCGGAGTTACATCTGTATTTCTTGTATCTCTTTGCTTGCCTGATATCTGTGGAATCTGAGAAGAGATATTTCGGCTCCCTTTGAAGACTATAGGGCCAAAGGAAATATCCTCTGATAACAAAGAGATAGAAGCTTTCTGAGAAACTTCTTTGTGTTCTGTGAAATCATCTCACAGAGTTACAGCTTTCCCCTCAAGAATTCTTTCGCTAAGACAGTTCTAGTGGAATTGGCAAAGTGATATTTGGAAGCCCATAGAGGGCTATGGAAAAAAGGAAATATCCTCAGATGAAATCTGGAAAGAAGCTTTCTGAGAAAATTCTTAGTGTTCTGTTCATTCATCTCCCAGAGTTACATCTGTATTTCAGGATCTCTTTGCTAGCCTTACTTCTGTGGAATCTGAGAACAGATATTTCGGATCCCTTGAAGACTATAGGGCCAAAGGAAATATCCTCCGATAACAAAGAGAAAGAAGCTTTCTGAGAAACTTCTTTGTGTTCTGTGAAATCATCTCACAGAGTTACAGCTTTCCCCTAAAAGGCCTTTCGCTAAGAAAGTTCTTGTGGAATCTGAAAAGTGATGTTTGGAACCCATAGAGGGCTGTGGTGAAAAAGGAAATATCCTCCGATGAAATCTGGAAAGAAGCTTTCTGAGAAACTGCTTAGTGTTCTGTTAATTCATCTCCCAGAGTTACATATGTATTTCGTGGATCTCTTTGCTAGCCTTATTTCTGTGGAATCTGAGAACAGATATTTCGGATCCCTTTGAAGACTATAGGGCCAAAGGAAATATCCTCCGATAACAAAGAGAAAGAAGCTTTCTGAGAAACTCCTTTGTGTTCTGTGAAATCATCTCACAGAGTTACAGCTTTCCCATCAAGAAGCCTTTCGCTAAGACAGTTCTTGTGGAATTGGCAAAGTGATATTTGGAAGCCCATAGAGGGCAATGGTGAAAAAGGAAATATCCTCTGATGAAATCTGGAAAGAAGCTTTCTGAGAAACTGCTTAGTGTTCTGTTAATTCATCTCTCAGAGTTACATCTGTATTTCGTGGATCTCTTTCCTATCCTTATTTCTGTGGAATCTGAGAACAGATATTTCGGATCCCTTTGAAGACTATATAGCCAAAGGAAATATCCTCCGATAACAAAGAGAAAGAAGCTTTCTGAGAAACGTCTTTGTGTTCTGTGAAAGCATCTCACAGAGTTACAGCTTTACCCTCAAAAAGAATTTCGCTAAGACAGTTCTTGTGGAATTGGCAAAGTGATATTTTGAAGCCCATAGAGGGCTATGGTGAAAAAGGAAATATCCTCCGATGAAATCTGGAAAGATGCTTTCTGAGAAACTGCTTAGTGTTCTGATAATTCATCTCACAGAGTTACATCTGTATTTCGTGGATCTCTTTGCTAGCCTTATTTCTGTGGAATGTGAAAACAGATATTTTGGATCCCTTTGAAGACTTTAAGGCCAAAGGAAATATCCTCCGATAACAAAGAGAAAGAAGCTTTCTGAGAAACTTCTTTGTGTTCTGTGGAATCATCACACAGAGTTACAGCTTTCACCTCAAAAAGCCTTTCGCTAAGACAGTTGTGTAATTGGCAAAGTGATATTTGGGAGCCCATAGAGGGCTATGGTGAAAAAGGAAATATCCTTCGATGAAATTTGGAAAGAAGCTTTCTGAGAAACTGTTTAGTGTTCTGTTAATTCTTCTCACAGAGTTACATCTGTATTTCGTAGATCTCTTTGCTAGCCTTATTTCTGTGGAACCTCTGAACAGATATTTCGGATCCTTTTGAAGACTATAGGGCCAAAGGAAATATCCTCCGATAACAAAGAGAAAGAAGCTTTCTGAGAAACGTCTTTGTGTTCTGTGAAATCATCTCACAGAGTTACAGCTTTCCCCTCAAGAAGCCTTTCGCTAAGACAGTTCTTGTGGAATTGGCAAAGTAATATTTGGAAGCCCATAGAGTGCTATGGAGAAAAAGGAAATATCCTCCGATGAAATCTGGAAAGAAGCTCTCTGAGAAACTGCTTAGTGTTCTGTTAATTCATCTCACTGAGTTACATCTGTATTTCGTGGATCTCTTTGCTAGCTTTATTTCTGTGGAATCTGAGAACAGATATTTCGGATCCCTTTGAAGACTATAGGGCCAAAGGCAATATCCTCCGATAACAAAGAGAAAGAAGCTTTCTGAGAAACTTCTTTGTGTTCTGTGAAATCATCTCACAGTGTTACAGCGTTCCAATCAAGTACCCTTTCCCTAAGACAGTTCTTGTGGAATTTTCAAAGTGATATTTGGAAGCCCATAGAGGGCTATGGAGAAAAAGGAAATATCCTCCGATGAAATCTGGAAAGAAGCTTTCTGAGAGACTGCTTAGTGTTCATTTAGTTCATCTCCCAGAGTTACATCTGTAATTCGTGGATCACTTTGCTAGCCTTATTTCTGTGGAATCTGAGAACAGATATTTCGGATCCCTTTGAAGACTATAGGGCCAAAGGAAATATCCTCCGTTAACAAAGAGAAAGAAGCTTTGAGAGAAACTTCTTTGAGTTCTGTGAAATCATCTCACAGAGTTACATCTTTCCCCTCAAGAAGCCTTTCGCTAAGACAGTTCTTGTGGAATTGGCAAAGTGATATTTGGATGAACATAGAGGGCTATGGAGAAAAAGGAAATATGCTCAGATGAAATCTGGAAAGAAGATTTCTGAGAAACTGCTTAGTGTTCTGTTAATTCATCTCTCGGAGTTACATCTGTATTTCTTGTATCTCTTTGCTTGCCTGATATCTGTGGAATCTGAGAAGAGATATTTCGGCTCCCTTTGAAGACTATAGGGCCAAAGGAAATATCCTCTGATAACAAAGAGATAGAAGCTTTCTGAGAAACTTCTTTGTGTTCTGTGAAATCATCTCACAGAGTTACAGCTTTCCCCTCAAGAATTCTTTCGCTAAGACAGTTCTAGTGGAATTGGCAAAGTGATATTTGGAAGCCCATAGAGGGCTATGGAAAAAAGGAAATATCCTCAGATGAAATCTGGAAAGAAGCTTTCTGAGAAAATTCTTAGTGTTCTGTTCATTCATCTCCCAGAGTTACATCTGTATTTCAGGATCTCTTTGCTAGCCTTACTTCTGTGGAATCTGAGAACAGATATTTCGGATCCCTTGAAGACTATAGGGCCAAAGGCAATATCCTCCGATAACAAAGAGAAAGAAGCTTTCTGAGAAACTTCTTTGTGTTCTGAGAAATCGTCTCACAGTGTTACAGCGTTCCAATCAAGTACCCTTTCCTTAAGACAGTTCTTTTGATTTGGCAAAGTGATATTTGGAAGCCCATAGAAGGCTATGGAGAAAAAGCAAATATCCTCCGATGAAATCTGGAAAGAAGCTTTCTGAGAAACTGCTTAGTGTTCTGTTAATTCATCTCACAGAGTTACATCTGTATTTCGTGGATCTCTTTGCTAGCCTTATTTCTGTGGAATCTGAGAACAGATATTTCAGATCCCTTTGACGACTACAGGGTCAAAGGAAATATCCTCCGATAACAAAGAGAAAGAAGCTTTCTGAGAACTTCTTTGTGTTCTGTGAAATCATCTCACAGAGTTACAGCTTTATCATCAAGAAGCCTTTCGCTAAGACAGTTCTTGTAGAATTGGCAAAGTGATATTTGTAAGCCCATAGAGGGCTATGGAAAAAAGGAAATATCCTCCGATGAAATCTGGAAAGAAGCTTTCTGAGAAACTGCTTAGTGTTCTGTTAATTCATCTCACAGAGTTAAATCTGTATTTCGTGGATCTCTTTGCTAGCTTTATTTCTATGGAATCTGAGAACAGATATGTCGGATCCCTTTGAAGAATGTAGGGCCAAAGGAAATATCCTCCGATAACAAATAGAAAGAAGCTTTCTGAGAAACTTCTTTGTGTTCTGTGAAATCATCTCACAGAGTTACAGCTTTCCCCTCAAGAAGCCTTTCGCTAAGACAGTTCTTGTGGAATTGGCAAAGTGATATTTGGAAGCCCATAGAGGGCTATGGAGAAAAAGGAAATATCCTCAGATGAAATCTGGAAAGAAGCTTTCTGAGAAACTGCTTAGTGTTTTTTTTAGTTCATCTCCCAGAGTTTTATCTGTATTTCGTGGATCTCTTTGCTAGCCTTATTTCTGTGGAATCTGAGAACAGATATTTCAGATCCCTTTGACGACTACAGGGTCAAAGGAAATATCCGCCAATAACAAAGAGAACGAAGCTTTCTGAGAAACTTCTTTGTGTTCTGTGAAATCATCTCACACAGTTACATCTTTCTCATCAAGAAGCCTTTCGCTAAGACAGTTCTTGTGGAATTGGCAAAGTGATATTTGGAAGCCCATAGAGGGCTATGGAGAAAAAGGAAATATCCTCCGATGAAATCTGGAAAGAAGCTTTCTGAGAAACTGCTTAGTGTTCTGTTAATTCATCTCCCAGAGTTACATCTGTATTTCGTGGATCTCTTTGCCAGCTTTATTTCTGTGAAATCTGAGAACAGATATTTCGGATCAATCTGAAGACTATAGGGCCAAAGGAAATATCCTACGATAACAAAGAGAAATCAGCTTTCTGAGAAACTTCTTTGTGTTCCGTGAAATCACCTCACAGAGTTACAGCTTTCCCCTCAAGAAGCCTTTCGCTAAGACAGTTCTTGTGGAATTGGCAAAGTGATATTTGGAAGCCCATAGAGAGCTATGGTGAAAAAGGAAATATCATCCGATGAAATCGGGAAAGAAGCTTTTTGAGAAACTGCTTAGTGTTCTTTTAGTTCATCTCCCAGACTTACATCTGTATTTCGTGGATCTCTTTGCTAGCCTTATTTCTGTGGAATTTGAGAACACATATTTCGGATCCGTTTGAAGACTATAGGGCCAAAGGAAATATCCTCCGATAACAAAGAGAAAGAAGCTTTCTGAGAAACTTCTTTGTGTTCTGTGAAATCATCTCACAGAGTTACAGCTTTCCCCTCAAGAAGCCTTTCGCTAAGACAGTTCTTGTGGAATTGGCAAAGTAATATTTGGAAGCCCATAGAGGTCTATGGAGAAAAAGGAAATATCCTCCGATGAAATCTGGAAAGAAGCTTTCTGAGAAACTGCTTAGTGTTCTGTTAATTCATCTCACAGAGTTACATCTGTATTTCGTGGATCTCTTTGCTAGCTTTATTTCTGTGGAATCTGAGAACAGATATTTCGGATTCGTTTGAAGACTATAGGGCCAAAGGCAATATCCTCCGATAACAAAGAGAAAGAAGCTTTCTGAGAAACTTCTTTGTGTTCTGTGAAATCATCTCACAGAGTTACAGCTTTCCCCTCAAGAAGCCTTTCGCTAAGACAGTTCTTGTGGAATTGGCAAAGTGATATTTGGAATCCCATAGGGGGCTATGGAGCAAAAGGAAATATCCTCAGATGAAATCTGGAAAGAAGCTTTCTGAGAGACTGCTTAGTGTTTTTTTTAGTTCATCTCCCAGAGTTTTATCTGTATTTCGTGGATCTCTTTGCTAGCCTTATTTCTGTGGAATCTGAGAACAGATATTTCGGATCCCTTTGAAGACTATAGGGCCAAAGGAAATATCCTCCGATAACAAATAGAAAGAAGCTTTCTGAGAAACTTCTTTGTGTTCTGTGAAATCATCTCACAGAGTTAAAGCTTTATCATCAAGAAGCCTTTCGCTAAGACAGTTCTTGTGGAATTGGCAAAGTGATATTTGGAAGCCCATAGAGGGCTATGGAAAAAAGGAAATATCCTCCGATGAAATCTGGAAAGAAGCTTTCTGAGAAACTGCTTAGTGTTCTGTTAATTCATCTCACAGAGTTACATCTGTATTTCGTGGATCTCTTTGCTAGCCTTATTTCTGTGGAATCTGAGAACAGATATGTCGGATCCCTTTGAAGACAATAGGGCCAAAGGAAATATCCTACGATAACAAAGAGAAAGAAGCTTTCTAAGAAACTTCTTTGTGTTCTGTGAAATCATCTCACAGAGTTACAGCTTTCCCCTCAAGGAGCCTTTTCTAAGAGAGTTCTTGTGGAATTGGCAAAGTGATATTTGGAAGCCCATAGAGGGCTATGGTGAAAAAGGAAATATCCTCCGATGAAATCTGGAAGGAAGCTTTCTGAGAAACTGCTTAGAGTTCTGTTAATTGATCTCACAGAGTTACATCTGTATCTCGTGGATCTCTTTGCTAGCCTTATTTCTGTGGAATCTGAGAACAGATAAATCGGATCCCTTTGAAGACTATAGGGCCAAAGACAATATCCTCCGATAACAAAGAGAAAGAAGCTTTCTGAGAAACTTCTTTGTGTTCTGTGAAATCATCTCACAGTGTTACAGCTTTCCAATCAAGTACCCTTTCCCTAAGACAGTTCTTGTGGAATTTTAAAAGTGATATTTGGAAGCCCTTAGAGGGCTATGGAGAAAAAGGAAATATCCTCCGATGAAATCTGGAAAGAAGCTCTCTGAGAAACTGCTTAGTGTTCTGTTAATTCATCTCCCAGAGTTACATCTGTATTTCGTGGATCTCTTTGCCAGCTTTATTTCTATGAAATCTGAGAACAGATATTTCGGATCAATCTGAAGACTATAGGGCCAAAGGAAATATCCTACGATAACAAAGAGAAAGAAGCTTTCTCAGAAACTTCTTTGTGTTCTGTGAAATCATCTCACAGAGTTACAGCTTTCCCCTCAAGAAGCCTTTCGCTAAGACAGTTCTTGTGGACTTGGCAAAGTGATATTTGGAAGCCCATAGAGGGCAACGGAGAAAAAGGAAATATCCTCCGATGAAATCTGGAAAGAAGCTTTCTGAGAAACTGCTTAGTGTCCTTTTAGTTCATCACCCAGAGTTTCATCTGTATTTCGTGGATCTCTTTTCTAGCCTTATTTCTGTGGAATCTGAGAACAGATATTTCGGATCCCTTTGAAGACAATAGGGCCAAAGGAAATATCCTCCGATAACAACGAGAAAGAAGCTTTCAGAGAAACTTCTTTGTGTTCTGTGAAATCATCTCAAAGAGTTACAGCTTTCCCCTCAAGAAGCCTTTCGCTAAGACAGTTCTTGTGGAATTGGCAAAGTAATATTTGGAAGCCCATAGAGTGCTATGGAGAAAAAGGAAATATCCTCCGATGAAATCTGGAAAGAAGCTCTCTGAGAAACTGCTTAGTGTTCTGTTAATTCATCTCACTGAGTTACATCTGTATTTCGTGGATCTCTTTGCTAGCTTTATTTCTGTGGAATCTGAGAACAGATATTTCGGATCCCTTTGAAGACTATAGGGCCAAAGGCAATATCCTCCGATAACAAAGAGAAAGAAGCTTTCTGAGAAACTTCTTTGTGTTCTGTGAAATCATCTCACAGTGTTACAGCGTTCCAATCAAGTACCCTTTCCCTAAGACAGTTCTTGTGGAATTTTCAAAGTGATATTTGGAAGCCGATAGAGGGCTATGGAGAAAAAGGAAATATCCTCCGATGAAATCTGGAAAGAAGCTTTCTGAGAGACTGCTTAGTGTTCATTTAGTTCATCTCCCAGAGTTACATCTGTAATTCGTGGATCACTTTGCTAGCCTTATTTCTGTGGAATCTGAGAACAGATATTTCGGATCCCTTTGAAGACTATAGGGCCAAAGGAAATATCCTCCGTTAACAAAGAGAAAGAAGCTTTGAGAGAAACTTCTTTGAGTTCTGTGAAATCATCTCACAGAGTTACATCTTTCCCCTCAAGAAGCCTTTCGCTAAGACAGTTCTTGTGGAATTGGCAAAGTGATATTTGGATGAACATAGAGGGCTATGGAGAAAAAGGAAATATGCTCAGATGAAATCTGGAAAGAAGATTTCTGAGAAACTGCTTAGTGTTCTGTTAATTCATCTCTCGGAGTTACATCTGTATTTCTTGTATCTCTTTGCTTGCCTGATATCTGTGGAATCTGAGAAGAGATATTTCGGCTCCCTTTGAAGACTATAGGGCCAAAGGAAATATCCTCTGATAACAAAGAGATAGAAGCTTTCTGAGAAACTTCTTTGTGTTCTGTGAAATCATCTCACAGAGTTACAGCTTTCCCCTCAAGAATTCTTTCGCTAAGACAGTTCTAGTGGAATTGGCAAAGTGATATTTGGAAGCCCATAGAGGGCTATGGAAAAAAGGAAATATCCTCAGATGAAATCTGGAAAGAAGCTTTCTGAGAAAATTCTTAGTGTTCTGTTCATTCATCTCCCAGAGTTACATCTGTATTTCAGGATCTCTTTGCTAGCCTTACTTCTGTGGAATCTGAGAACAGATATTTCGGATCCCTTGAAGACTATAGGGCCAAAGGCAATATCCTCCGATAACAAAGAGAAAGAAGCTTTCTGAGAAACTTCTTTGTGTTCTGAGAAATCGTCTCACAGTGTTACAGCGTTCCAATCAAGTACCCTTTCCTTAAGACAGTTCTTTTGATTTGGCAAAGTGATATTTGGAAGCCCATAGAAGGCTATGGAGAAAAAGCAAATATCCTCCGATGAAATCTGGAAAGAAGCTTTCTGAGAAACTGCTTAGTGTTCTGTTAATTCATCTCACAGAGTTACATCTGTATTTCGTGGATCTCTTTGCTAGCCTTATTTCTGTGGAATCTGAGAACAGATATTTCAGATCCCTTTGACGACTACAGGGTCAAAGGAAATATCCTCCGATAACAAAGAGAAAGAAGCTTTCTGAGAACTTCTTTGTGTTCTGTGAAATCATCTCACAGAGTTACAGCTTTATCATCAAGAAGCCTTTCGCTAAGACAGTTCTTGTAGAATTGGCAAAGTGATATTTGTAAGCCCATAGAGGGCTATGGAAAAAAGGAAATATCCTCCGATGAAATCTGGAAAGAAGCTTTCTGAGAAACTGCTTAGTGTTCTGTTAATTCATCTCACAGAGTTAAATCTGTATTTCGTGGATCTCTTTGCTAGCTTTATTTCTATGGAATCTGAGAACAGATATGTCGGATCCCTTTGAAGAATGTAGGGCCAAAGGAAATATCCTCCGATAACAAATAGAAAGAAGCTTTCTGAGAAACTTCTTTGTGTTCTGTGAAATCATCTCACAGAGTTACAGCTTTCCCCTCAAGAAGCCTTTCGCTAAGACAGTTCTTGTGGAATTGGCAAAGTGATATTTGGAAGCCCATAGAGGGCTATGGAGAAAAAGGAAATATCCTCAGATGAAATCTGGAAAGAAGCTTTCTGAGAAACTGCTTAGTGTTTTTTTTAGTTCATCTCCCAGAGTTTTATCTGTATTTCGTGGATCTCTTTGCTAGCGTTATTTCTGTGGAATCTGAGAACAGATATTTCAGATCCCTTTGACGACTACAGGGTCAAAGGAAATATCCGCCAATAACAAAGAGAAAGAAGCTTTCTGAGAAACTTCTTTGTGTTCTGTGAAATCATCTCACACAGTTACATCTTTCTCATCAAGAAGCCTTTCGCTAAGACAGTTCTTGTGGAATTGGCAAAGTGATATTTGGAAGCCCATAGAGGGCTATGGAGAAAAAGGAAATATCCTCCGATGAAATCTGGAAAGAAGCTTTCTGAGAAACTGCTTAGTGTTCTGTTAATTCATCTCCCAGAGTTACATCTGTATTTCGTGGATCTCTTTGCCAGCTTTATTTCTGTGAAATCTGAGAACAGATATTTCGGATCAATCTGAAGACTATAGGGCCAAAGGAAATATCCTACGATAACAAAGAGAAATCAGCTTTCTGAGAAACTTCTTTGTGTTCCGTGAAATCACCTCACAGAGTTACAGCTTTCCCCTCAAGAAGCCTTTCGCTAAGACAGTTCTTGTGGAATTGGCAAAGTGATATTTGGAAGCCCATAGAGAGCTATGGTGAAAAAGGAAATATCATCCGATGAAATCGGGAAAGAAGCTTTTTGAGAAACTGCTTAGTGTTCTTTTAGTTCATCTCCCAGACTTACATCTGTATTTCGTGGATCTCTTTGCTAGCCTTATTTCTGTGGAATTTGAGAACACATATTTCGGATCCGTTTGAAGACTATAGGGCCAAAGGAAATATCCTCCGATAACAAAGAGAAAGAAGCTTTCTGAGAAACTTCTTTGTGTTCTGTGAAATCATCTCACAGAGTTACAGCTTTCCCCTCAAGAAGCCTTTCGCTAAGACAGTTCTTGTGGAATTGGCAAAGTAATATTTGGAAGCCCATAGAGGTCTATGGAGAAAAAGGAAATATCCTCCGATGAAATCTGGAAAGAAGCTTTCTGAGAAACTGCTTAGTGTTCTGTTAATTCATCTCACAGAGTTACATCTGTATTTCGTGGATCTCTTTGCTAGCTTTATTTCTGTGGAATCTGAGAACAGATATTTCGGATTCGTTTGAAGACTATAGGGCCAAAGGCAATATCCTCCGATAACAAAGAGAAAGAAGCTTTCTGAGAAACTTCTTTGTGTTCTGTGAAATCATCTCACAGAGTTACAGCTTTCCCCTCAAGAAGCCTTTCGCTAAGACAGTTCTTGTGGAATTGGCAAAGTGATATTTGGAATCCCATAGGGGGCTATGGAGCAAAAGGAAATATCCTCAGATGAAATCTGGAAAGAAGCTTTCTGAGAGACTGCTTAGTGTTTTTTTTAGTTCATCTCCCAGAGTTTTATCTGTATTTCGTGGATCTCTTTGCTAGCCTTATTTCTGTGGAATCTGAGAACAGATATTTCGGATCCCTTTGAAGACTATAGGGCCAAAGGAAATATCCTCCGATAACAAATAGAAAGAAGCTTTCTGAGAAACTTCTTTGTGTTCTGTGAAATCATCTCACAGAGTTAAAGCTTTATCATCAAGAAGCCTTTCGCTAAGACAGTTCTTGTGGAATTGGCAAAGTGATATTTGGAAGCCCATAGAGGGCTATGGAAAAAAGGAAATATCCTCCGATGAAATCTGGAAAGAAGCTTTCTGAGAAACTGCTTAGTGTTCTGTTAATTCATCTCACAGAGTTACATCTGTATTTCGTGGATCTCTTTGCTAGCCTTATTTCTGTGGAATCTGAGAACAGATATGTCGGATCCCTTTGAAGACAATAGGGCCAAAGGAAATATCCTACGATAACAAAGAGAAAGAAGCTTTCTAAGAAACTTCTTTGTGTTCTGTGAAATCATCTCACAGAGTTACAGCTTTCCCCTCAAGAAGCCTTTTCTAAGAGAGTTCTTGTGGAATTGGCAAAGTGATATTTGGAAGCCCATAGAGGGCTATGGTGAAAAAGGAAATATCCTCCGATGAAATCTGGAAGGAAGCTTTCTGAGAAACTGCTTAGAGTTCTGTTAATTGATCTCACAGAGTTACATCTGTATCTCGTGGATCTCTTTGCTAGCCTTATTTCTGTGGAATCTGAGAACAGATAAATCGGATCCCTTTGAAGACTATAGGGCCAAAGACAATATCCTCCGATAACAAAGAGAAAGAAGCTTTCTGAGAAACTTCTTTGTGTTCTGTGAAATCATCTCACAGTGTTACAGCTTTCCAATCAAGTACCCTTTCCCTAAGACAGTTCTTGTGGAATTTTAAAAGTGATATTTGGAAGCCCTTAGAGGGCTATGGAGAAAAAGGAAATATCCTCCGATGAAATCTGGAAAGAAGCTCTCTGAGAAACTGCTTAGTGTTCTGTTAATTCATCTCCCAGAGTTACATCTGTATTTCGTGGATCTCTTTGCCAGCTTTATTTCTATGAAATCTGAGAACAGATATTTCGGATCAATCTGAAGACTATAGGGCCAAAGGAAATATCCTACGATAACAAAGAGAAAGAAGCTTTCTCAGAAACTTCTTTGTGTTCTGTGAAATCATCTCACAGAGTTACAGCTTTCCCCTCAAGAAGCCTTTCGCTAAGACAGTTCTTGTGGACTTGGCAAAGTGATATTTGGAAGCCCATAGAGGGCAACGGAGAAAAAGGAAATATCCTCCGATGAAATCTGGAAAGAAGCTTTCTGAGAAACTGCTTAGTGTCCTTTTAGTTCATCTCCCAGAGTTTCATCTGTATTTCGTGGATCTCTTTTCTAGCCTTATTTCTGTGGAATCTGAGAACAGATATTTCGGATCCCTTTGAAGACAATAGGGCCAAAGGAAATATCCTCCGATAACAACGAGAAAGAAGCTTTCAGAGAAACTTCTTTGTGTTCTGTGAAATCATCTCAAAGAGTTACAGCTTTCCCCTCAAGAAGCCTTTCGCTAAGACAGTTCTTGTGGAAATTGGCAGTGTGATATATGGAAGCCCATAGAGGTCTATGGAGAAAAAGGAAATATCCTCAGATGAAATCTGGAAAGAACCTTTCTGAGAAACTGCTTAGTGTTCTGTTAATTCATCTCACAGTGTTACATCTGTATTTCGTGGATCTCTTTGCTAGCCTTATTTCTGTGGAATCTGAGAACAGATATTTCAGATCCCTTTGACGACTACAGGGTCAAAGGAAATATCCTCCGATAACAAAGAGAAAGAAGCTTTCTGAGAAACTTCTTTGTGTTCTGTGAAATCATCTCACAGAGTTACAGCTTTCCCCTCAAGAAGCCTTTTCTAAGAGAGTTCTTGTGGAATTGGCAAAGTGATATTTGGAAGCCCATAGAAGGCTATGGAGAAAAAGCAAATATCCTCCGATGAAATCTGGAAAGAAGCTTTCTGAGAAACTGCTTAGTGTTCTGTTAATTCATCTCACAGAGTTACATCTGTATTTCGTGGATCTCTTTGCTAGCCTTATTTCTGTGGAATCTGAGAACAGATATTTCGGATCCCTTTGAAGAGTATAGGGCCATAGGAAATATCCTTCGATAAAAAAGAGAAAGAAGCTTTCTGAGAAACTTCTTTGTGTTCTGTGATATCATCTCACAGAGTTACAGCTTTCCCCTCAGGAAGCCTTTCGCTAAGACAGTTCTTGTGGAATTGGCAAAGTGATATTTGTAAGCCTATAGAGGGCTATGAAAAAAAGGAAATATCCTCCGATGAAATCTGGAAAGAAGCTCTCTGAGAAACTGCTTAGTGTTCTGTTAATTCATCTCACAGAGTTACATCTGTATTTCGTGGATCTCTTTGCTAGCCTTATTTCTGTGGAATCTGAGAACAGATATGTCGGATCCCTTTGAAGACAATAGGGCCAAAGGAAATATCCTACGATAACATAGAGAAAGAAGCTTTCTAAGAAACTTTTTTGTGTTCTGTGAAATCATCTCACAGAGTTACAGCTTTCCCCTCAAGAAGCCTTTTCTAAGAGATTTCTTGTGGAATTGGCAAAGTGATATTTGGAAGCCCATAGAGGGCTATGGTGAAAAAGGAAATATCCTCCGATGAAATCTGGAAAGAAGCTTTCTGAGGAACTGCTTAGAGTTCTGTTAATTGATCTCACAGAGTTACATCTGTATCTCGTGGATCTCTTTGCTAGCCTTATTTCTGTGGAATCTGAGAACAGATATTTCGGATCCCTTTGAAGACTATAGGGCCAAAGGAAATATCCTCCGATAACAAAGAGAAAGAAGCTTTCTGAGAATGGTCTTTGTGTTCTGTGAAATCATCTCACAGAGTTACAGCTTTCCCCTCAAGAAGCCTTTCGCTAAGTGAGTTCTTCTGGAATTGGCAAAGTGATATTTGGAAGCCCATAGAAGACTATGGAGAAAAAGCAAATATCCTCCGATGAAATCTGGAAAGAAGCTTTCTGAGAAACTGCTTAGTGTTCTGTTAATTGATCTCACAGAGTTACATCTGTATGTCGTGGATCTTTTGCTAGCCTTACTTCTGTGGAATCTGAGAACAGATATTTCGGATCCCTTTGAAGACTATAGGACCAAAGGAAATATCCTCCGATAACAAAGAGAAATCAGCTTTCTGAGAAACTTCTTCGTGTTCCCTGAAATCACCTCACAGAGTTACAGCTTTCCCCTCAAGAAGCCTTTCGCTAAGACAGTTCTTGTGGAATTGACAAAGTGATATTTGGAAGCCCATAGAGAGCTATGGTGAAAAAGGAAATATCCTCCGATGAAATCGGGAAAGAAGCTTTTTGAGAAACTGCTTAGTGTTCTTTTAGTTCATCTCCCCGAGTTACATCTGTATTTCGTGGATCTCTTTGCTAGCCTTATTTCTGTGGAATTTGAGAACACATATTTCGGATCCGTTTGAAGACTATAGGGCCAAAGGAAATATCCTCCGATAACAAAGAGAAAGAAGCTTTCTCAGAAACTTCTTTGTGTTCTGTGAAATCATCTCACAGAGTTACAGCTTTCCCCTCAAGAAGCCTTTCGCTAAGACAGTTCTTGTGGAATTGGCAAAGTAATATTTGGAAGCCCATAGAGGGCTATGGAGAAAAAGGAAATATCCTCCGATGAAATCTGGAAAGAAGCTCTCTGAGAAACTGCTTAGTGTTCTGTTAATTCATCTCACAGAGTTACATCTGTATTTCGTGGATCTCTTTGCTAGCTTTATTTCTGTGGAATCTGAGAACAGATATTTCGGATCCCTTTGAAGACTATAGGGCCAAAGGAAATATCCTCCGATAACAAAGAGAAAGAAGCTTTCTGAGAAACTTCTTTGTGTTCTGTGAAATCATCTCACAGAGTTACAGCTTTCCCCACAAGAAGCCTTTCGCTAAGACAGTTCTTGTGGAATTGGCAAAGTGATATTTGGAAGCCCATAGAGGGCTATGGAGAAAAAGGAAATATCCTCAGATGAAATCTGGAAAGAAGCTTTCTGAGAGACTGCTTAGTGTTTTTTTTAGTTCATCTCCCAGAGTTTTATCTGTATTTCGTGGATCTCTTTACTAGCCTTATTTCTGTGGAATCTGAGAACAGATATTTCGGATCCCTTTGAAGACTATAGGGCCAAAGGAAATATCCTCCGATAACAAATAGAAAGAAGCTTTCTGAGAAACTTCTTTGTGTTCTGTGAAATAATCTCACAGAGTTACAGCTTTCCAATCAACTACCCTTTCGCTAAGACAGTTCTTGTGGAATTTTCAAAGTGATATTTTGAAGCCCATAGAGGACTATGGTGAAAAAGGATATATCCTCCGATGAAATCTGGAAAGAAGCTTTCTGAGAAACTGCTTAGTGTTCTGTTAATTCATCTCACAGAGTTACATCTGTATTTCGAGGATCTCCTTGATAACCTTATTTCTCTGGAATCTGAGGACAGTTATTTCTGATCCCTTTGAAGACAATAGGGCCAAAGGAAATATCCTACGATAACAAAGAGAAAGAAGCTTTCTGAGAAACTTCTTTGTGTTCTGTGAAATCATCTCACAGAGTTACAGCTTTCCCCTCAAGAAGCCTTTTCTAAGAGATTTCTTGTGGAATTGGCAAAGTGATATTTGGAAGCCCATAGAGGGCTATGGTGAAAAAGGAAATATCCTCGGATGAAATCTGCAAAGAAGCTTTCTGATTAACTGCTTAGAGTTCTGTTAATTGATCTCACAGAGTTACATCTGTATCTCGTGGATCTCTTTGCTAGCCTTATTTCTGTGGAATCTGAGAACAGATATTTCGGATCCCTTTGAAGACTATAGGGCCAAAGGAAATATCCTCCGATAACAAAGAGAAAGAAGCTTTCTGAGAAACGTCTTTGTGTTCTGTGAAATCATCTCACAGAGTTACAGCTTTCCCCTCAAGAAGCCTTTCGCTAAGACAGTTCTTGTGGAATTGGCAAAGTAATATTTGGAAGCCCATAGAGTGCTATGGAGAAAAAGGAAATATCCTCCGATGAAATCTGGAAAGAAGCTCTCTGAGAAACTGCTTAGTGTTCTGTTAATTCATCTCACTGAGTTACATCTGTATTTCGTGGATCTCTTTGCTAGCTTTATTTCTGTGGAATCTGAGAACAGATATTTCGGATCCCTTTGAAGACTATAGGGCCAAAGGCAATATCCTCCGATAACAAAGAGAAAGAAGCTTTCTGAGAAACTTCTTTGTGTTCTGTGAAATCATCTCACAGTGCTACAGCGTTCCAATCAAGTACCCTTTCCCTAAGACAGTTCTTGTGGAATTTTCAAAGTGATATTTGGAAGCCCATAGAGGGCTATGGAGAAAAAGGAAATATCCTCCGATGAAATCTGGAAAGAAGCTTTCTGAGAGACTGCTTAGTGTTCATTTAGTTCATCTCCCAGAGTTACATCTGTAATTCGTGGATCTCTTTGCTAGCCTTATTTCTGTGGAATCTGAGAACAGATATTTCGGATCCCTTTGAAGACTATAGGGCCAAAGGAAATATCCTCCGTTAACAAAGAGAAAGAAGCTTTGAGAGAAACTTCTTTGTGTTCTGTGAAATCATCTCACAGAGTTACATCTTTCCCCTCAAGAAGACTTTCGCTAAGACAGTTCTTGTGGAATTGGCAAAGTGATATTTGGATGAACATAGAGGGCTATGGAGAAAAAGGAAATATGCTCAGATGAAATCGGGAAAGAAGATTTCTGAGAAACTGCTTAGTGTTCTGTTAATTCATCTCACGGAGTCACATCTGTATTTCTTGTATCTCTTTGCTTGCCTGATATCTGTGGAATCTGAGAAGAGATATTTCGTCTCCCTTTGAAGACTATAGGGCCAAAGGAAATATCCTCTGATAACAAAGAGATAGAAGCTTTCTGAGAAACTTCTTTGTGTTCTGTGAAATCATCTCACAGAGTTACAGCTTTCCCCTCAAGAATTCTTTCGCTAAGACAGTTCTAGTGGAATTGGCAAAGTGATATTTGGAAGCCCATAGAGGGCTATGGAAATAAAGGAAATATCCTCAGATGAAATCTGAAAAGAAGCTTTCTGAGAAAATTCTTAGTGTTCTGTTCATTCATCTCCCAGAGTTACATCTGTATTTCAGGATCTCTTTGCTAGGCTTACTTCTGTGGAATCTGAGTAGAGATATTTCGGATCCCTTTGAAGACTATAGGGCCAAAGGAAATATCCTCCGATAACAAAGAGAAAGAAGCTTTCTGAGAAACTTCTTTGTGTTCTGTGAAATCAACTCACAGAGTTACAGCTTTCCCCTCAAGAAGCCTTTCGCTAAGACAGTTCTTGTGGAATTGTCAAAGTGATATTTGGAAGCCCATAGAGGGCTATGGTGAAAAAGGAAATATCCTCCGATGAAATCTGGAAACCAGCCTTCTGAGAATCTGCTTAGTGTTCTGTTAATTCATCTCACAGAGTTACATCTCTATTTCGTGGGTTTGTTTGCTAGCCTTATTTCTGTGGAATCTGAGAACAGATATTTCGGATCCCTTTGAAGACTATAGGGAAAAAGGAAATATCCTCCGATAACAAAGAGAAAGAAGCTTTCTGAGAATGGTCTTTGTGTTGTGTGAAATCATCTCATAGAGTTACAGCTTTCCCCTCAAGAAGCCTTTCGTTAAGACAGTTCTTGTGGAATTGGCAAAATGATATTTGGAAGCCAATAGAGGGCTATGGTGAAAAAGGAAATATCCTCCGATGAAATCTGGAAAGAAGCTTTCTGAGAAACTGCTTAGTGTTCTGTTAATTCATCTCACTGAGTTACATCTGTATTTCGTGAATCTCTTTGCTAGTCTTATTTCTGTGGAATCTGAGAACAGATATTTCGGATCCCTCTGAAGACTATAGGGCCAAAGGAAATATCCTCCGATAACAAAGAGAAAGAAGCTTTCTGAGAAACTTCTTTTTGTTCCGTGAAATCATTTCACAGAGTTACAGCTTTCCCTTCAAGAAGCCTTTCGCTAAGACAGTACTTGTGGAATTGGCAAAGTGAAACTTGGAAGTCCATAGCGGGCTATGGTGAAAAAGGAAATATCCTCCGATGAAAGATGGAAAAAAGTTTTCTGATAAACTGCCTAGTGTTCTGTTAATTCACCCCACAGATTTACATCTGTATTTCGTGGATCTCTTTGCTACCCTTATATCTGTGGAATCTGACAACAGATATTTTGGATCCCTTTGAAGACAATAAGGCCAAAGGAAATATCCTCCGATAACAAAGAGAAAGAAGCTTTCTGAGAAACTTCTTTGTGTTCGGTGAAATCATCTCACAGCGTTACAGCTTTCCCCTCAAGAAGCCTTTCGCTAAGACGGTTCTTGTCTAATTGGCAAGGTGATATTTGGAAGCCCATAGAGGGCTATGGTGAAAAACGAAATATTCTCCGATGAAATCTGGAAAGAAGCTTTCTGAGAAACTGCTTAGTGTTCTGTTAATTCATCTCACAGAGTTACATCTGTGTTTCGTGTGTCTCTTTGCTAGCCTTATTTCTGTGGAATCTGACAACAGATATTTCGGATCCATTTGAAGACTATGGGTCCAAGGGAAATACCCTCCGATAACAAAGAGAAAGAAGCTTTCTGAGAAACTTCTTTGTGTTCTGCGAAATCATCTCACAGAGTTACAGCTTTCCCCTCATGAAGCCTTTCGCTATGACAGTTCTTGTGGAATTGGCAAAGTGATATTTGGAAGCCGATACAGGGCTATGGTGAAAAAGGAAATATCCTCCGATGAAATCTGGAAAAAAGCTTTCTGAGAAACTGCTTAGTGTTCTGTTAATTCATCTCACAGTGTTACATCTGTATTTCATGGATCTCTTTGCTAGCCTTATTTCTGTGGAATCTCACAACAGATATTTCGGATCTCTTTGAAGACTATAGGGCCACAGGAAATATCCTCCGATAACAAAGAGAAAGAAGCTTTCTGAGAAACTTCTTTGTGTTCTGTGAAATCATCTCACAGAATTAAAGCTTTCCCTTCAATAAGCCTTTCGCTAAGACAGTTCTTGTGGAATTGGCAAAGTGATATTTGGAAGCCCATAGAGGGCTATGGTGAAAAAGGAAATATCCTCCGATGAAATCTGGAAAGAAGCTTTCTGAGAAACTGCTTAGTGTTCTGTTAATTCATCTCCCAGAGTTACATCGGTATTTCGTGCATCTCTTTGCTAACCTTATTTCTGTGTAATCTGACAACAGATATTTCGGATCCCTTTGAAGACTATAGGGCCAAAGTAAACATCCTCCGATAACAAAGAGAAAGAAGCTTTTTGAGAAACTTCTTTGTGTTCTGTGAAATCATCTCACACAGTTACAGCTTTGCCCTCAAGGAGCCTTTCGCTAAGACAGTTCTTGTGGAATTGGCAAAGTGATATTTGGAGCCCATAGAGGGCTATGGAGAAAAAGGAAATATCCTCCGATGAAATCTGGAAAGAAGCTCTCTGAGAAGCTGCTTAGTGTTCTGTTAATTCATCTCACAGAGTTACATCTGTATTTCGTGGATTTCTTTGCTAGCCTTATTTCTGTGAAATCTGACAACAGATATTTCAAATCCCTTTGAAGATTATAGGGCCAAAGGAATTATCCTCCGATAAAAAAGAGAAAGAAGCTTTCTGAGAAACTTCTTTGTGTTCTGTGAAGTCATCTAACAGAATGAAAGCTTTCCCGTCAAGAAGCCTTTCGCTAAGACAGTTCTTGTGGAATTGGCAAAGTGATATTTGGAAGCCCATAGAGGGCTATGGTGAAGAAGAAAATATCCTCCGATGAAATCTGGAAAGAAGCTTTCTGAGAAACAGCTTAGTGTTCTGTTAATTCATCTCCCACAGTTACATCTGTATTTCGTGGATCTCTTTGCTAGCCTTATTTCTCTGGAATCTGACAACAGATATTTCGGATCCCTTTGAAGACAATAGGGCCAAAGGAAATATCCTCCGATAACAAAGAGAAAGAAGCTTTCTGAGAAACTTCTTTGTGTTCGGTGAAATCATCTCACAGAGTTACAGCTTTCCCCTCAAGAAGCCTTTCGCTAAGACGGTTCTTGTCTAATTGGCAAGGTGATATTTGGAAGCCCATAGAGGGCTATGGTGAAAAACGAAATATTCTCCGATGAAATCTGGAAAGAAGCTTTCTGAGAAACTGCTTAGTGTTCTATTAATTCATCTCACAGAGTTACATCTGTGTTTCGTGTATCTCTTTGCTAGCCTTATTTCTGTGGAATCTGACAACAGATATTTCGGATCCCTTTGAAGACTATAGGGCCACAGGAAATATCCTCCGATAACAAAGAGAAAGAAGCTTTCTGAGAAACTTCTTTGTGTTCTGTGAAATCATCTCACAGAATTAAAGCTTTCCCTTCAATAAGCCTTTCGCTAAGACAGTTCTTGTGGAATTGGCAAAGTGATATTTGGAAGCCCATAGAGGGCTATGGTGAAAAAGGAAATATCCTCCGATGAAATCTGGAAAGAAGCTTTCTGAGAAACTGCTTAGTGTTCTGTTAATTCATCTCCCAGAGTTACATCGGTATTTCGTGCATCTCTTTGCTAACCTTATTTCTGTGTAATCTGACAACAGATATTTCGGATCCCTTTGAAGACTATAAGGCCAAAGGAAATATCCTCCGATAACAAAGAGAAAGAAGCTTTCTGAAAAACTTCTTTGTGTTCTGTGAAATCATCTCACAGAGTTACAGCTTTCCCCTCAAGAAGCCTTTCGCTAAGACAGTTCTTGTGGAAATGGCAAAGTGATATTTGGAAGCCCTTAGAGGGCTATGGTGAAAAAAGAAATATCCTCCGATGAAATCTGGAAAGAAGCTTTCTGAGAAACTGCTTAGTGTTCTGTTAATTCATCTCACAGAGTTACATCTGTATTTCGTGGATCTCTTTGCTAGCCTTATTTCTGTGTAATGTGAGATCAGATATTTCCTTTCCCTTTGAAGACTACAGCGCCAAAGGCAACATCCTCCGATAACAAAGAGAAAGAAGCTTTCTCAGAAACTTCTTTGTGTTCTGTGAAATCATCTCACAGAGATACAGCTTTCCCGTCAAGAAGCCTTCGCTAAGACAGTTCTTGTGGAATTGGCAAAGTGATATTTGGAAGCCCTTAGAGGGCAATGGTGAAAAAGAAAATGTCCTCCGATGAAATCTGGAAAGAAGCTTTCTGAGAAACAGCTTAGTGTTCTGTTAATTTATCTCACAGAGTTACATCTGTATTTCGTGGATCTCTTTGCTAGTCTTATTTCTGTGGAATATGAGAACAGATATTTGGATCCCTTTGAAGACTCTAGGGACAAAGGAAACATCCTCCAATAACAAAGAGTAAGAAGCTTCCTGGAAACTTCTTTGTGTTCTGTGAAATCATCTCACAGTGTTACAGCTTTCCCCTCAAGAGGACTTTCGCTAAGACAGTTCTTGTGGAATTGGCAAAGTGATATTTGGAAGCCCATGGAGGGCTATGGTGAAAAAGGATATATCCTCCGATGAAATCTGGAAAGAAGCTTTCTGAGAAACTGCTTAGTGTTCTCTTAATTCATCCCACAGAGTTACAACTGTATTTCCTGGATCTCTTTGCTAGCCTTATTTCTGTGGAATCTGAGAACAGTTATTTCGGATCCCTTTGAAGACTATAGGGCCAAAGTAAACATCCTCCGATAACAAAGAGAAAGAAGCTTTCTGAGAAACTTCTTTGTGTTCTGTGAAATCATTTCACACAGTTACAGCTTTCCCCTCAAGAATCCTTTCGCTAAGACAGTTCTTGTGGAATTGGCAAAGAGATATTTTTCTAGCCCATAGAGGGCAATGGAGAAAAAGGAAATATCCGCCCATGAAATCTGGAGAGAAGCTGTCTGAGAAACTGCTTAGTGTTCTCTTAATTCATCTCACAGAGTTACATCTGTATTTCGTGGATCTCTTTGCTACCCTTATTTCTGTGGAATCTGACAACAGATATTTCGGATCCCTTTGAACGCCATAGGGCCAAAGGAAATATCCTCCGATAACAAAGGGAAAGAAGCTTTCTGAGAAACGTCTTTGTGTTCTGTGAAATCATCTCACCGAGTTACAGCTTTCCCCTCAAGAAGCCTTTCGCTAAGACAGTTCTTGTGGAATTGGCAAAGTGATATTTGGAAGACCATAGAGGGCTATGGTGAAAAAGGAAATATCCTCCGATGAAATCTGGAAAGAAGCTTTCTGAGAAACTGCTTAGTGTTCTGTTAATTCACCTCACAGAGTTGCATCGGTATTTCGTGGATCTCTTTGCCAGCCTTATTTCTGTGGAATCTGATAACAGATATTTCGGATACCTTTGAAGACTATAGGGACAAAGGAAATATCCTCCGATAACAAAGAGAAAGACGCTTTCTGAGAAACTTCTTTGTGTTCTGTGAAATCATCTCACAGAGTTACAGCTTTCCCCTCAAGAATCCTTTCGGTAAGACAATTCTTGTGGAATTGGCAAAGTGATATTTGGAAGCCCGTAGAGGGCTATGGTGAAAAAGGAAACATCCTCCGATGAAATCTGGAAAGAAGCTTTCTGAGAAACTGCTTAGTATTCCATTAATTCATCTCACTGAGTTACATCTCTATTTCGTGGATCTCTTTGCTAGCCTTATTTCTGTGGAATCTGAGAACAGATATTTCGGATCCCTTTGAACGCTATAGGGCCAAAGGAAATATCCTCCCATAACAAAGAGAAAGAAGCTTTCTGAGAAACTTCTTTGTGTTCTGTCAAATCATCTCACAGAGTTACAGCTTGCCCAACAAGAAGCCTTTCACTAAGACAGTTCTTCTGGAATTGGAAAACTGACATTTCAAAGCCCATAGAGGGCTATGGTGAAAAAGGAAATATCCGCGGATGAAATCTGGAAAGAAGCTTTCTGTGATACTGCTTAGTGTTCTGTTAATTCATCTCACAGAGTTACATCTGTATTTCGTGGATCTCTTTGCTAGCCTTATTTCTGTGGAATCTGAGAACAGATATTTCGGATCCCTTTGAAAATTATAGGGCCAGAGGAAATATCCTGCGATAACAAAGAGAAAGAAGCTTTCTGAGAAACTTCTTTGTGTTTTGTGAAATCATCTCACAGAGTTACAGCTTTCCGCTCAAGAAGCCTTTCGCTAAGACAGTTCTTGTGGAATTGGCAAACTGATATTTGCAAGGCCATAGAGGGCTATGGTGAAAAAGGAAATATCCTCCGATGAAATCTGGAAAGAAGCTTTCTGAGAAACTGCTTAGTGTTCTGTTAATTCATCTCTGGAGTTACATCTGTATTTCGTGGATCTCTTTGCTAGCATTATTTCTGTGGAATCTGACAACAGATATTTCCTTTCCCTTTGAAGAATATTGTTTCAAAGGAAATATCCTCCGATAACAAAGAGAAAGAAGGTGTCTGAGAAACTTCTTTGTGTTCCGTGAAATCATCTCACAGAGTTACAGCTTTCCCCTCAAGAAGCCTTTCGCTAAGACAGTTCTTGTGGAATGGGCAAAGTGATATTTGGAAGCCCATAGAGGGCTATGGTGAAAAAGGAAATATCCTCCGATGAAATCTGGAAAGAAGCTTTCTGAGAAACTGCTTAGTGTTCGGTTAATTCATCTGCCAGAGTTACATCTGTATTTCGTGGATATCTTTGCTAGCTTTTTTTCTGTGGAATCTGATAACAGATATTTCGGAACCCATTGAAGACTATAGCGGCAAAGGAAATATCCTCCGATAACAAAAAGAAAGAAGCTTTCTGAGAAACTTCTTTGTGTTCTGTGAAATCATCTCACAGAGTTACAGCTTTCCCCTCAAGAAGCCTTTCACTAAGACAGTTCTTGGGGTATTGGCAAAGTGATATTTGGAAGCCCATAGAGGGCTATTGTTAAAAAGGAAATATCCTCCGATGAAATCTGGAAAGAAGCTTTTTGAGAAACTGCTCAGTGTTCTATTAATTCATCTCTGGAGTTACATCTGTATTTGGTGGATCTCTTTGCTACCCTTATTTCTGTGGAATCTGAGAACAGATATTTCCTTTCCCTTTGAAGACTATAGGGCCAAAGGAAATATCCTCGGATAACAAAGAGAAAGAAACTTTCTGAGAAACTTCTTTGTGTTCTGCGCAATCATGTCACAGAGTTACAGCTTTTCCCTCAAGAAGCCTTTCGCTAAGACAGTTCTTTTGGAATTGGCAAAGTGATATTTGGAAGCCCATAGAGGGCTAAGGTGAATAAGGAAATATCCTCCGATGAAATCTGGAAAGAAGCTTTCTGAGAAACTGCTTAGTGTTCTGTTAATTCATCTCCCAGAGTTACATCTGCATTTCGTGGATCTCTTTGCTAGCGTTTTTTCTGTGGAATCTGACAACAGATATTTCGGATCCCTTTGAAGACTATAGGGCCAAAGGAAATATCCTCCGATAACAAAGAGAAAGAAGCTTTCTGAGAAACATCTTTGTGTTCTGTGAAATCATCACACAGAGATACAGCTTTCCCCTCAAGAAGCCTTTCGCTAAGACAGTTCTTGTGGAATTGGCAAAGTGATATTTGGAAGCCCATAGAGGGCTACGGTGAAAAAGGAAATATCCTCCGATGAAATCTGGAAAGAAGCTTTCTGAGAAACAGTTTAGTGTTCTCTTAATTCATCTCACAGAGTTACATCTGTATTTCGTGGATCTCTTTGCTAGCCTTATTTCTGTGAAATCTGAGAACAGATATTTCGGATCCCTTTGAACGCTATAGGGCCAAAGGAAATATCCTCCGATAACAAAGAGAAAGAAGCTTTCTGAGAAACTTCTTTGTGTTCTGTGAAATTATCTCACAGAGTTACAGCTTTCCCCTCAAGAAGTCTTTCGCTAAGACAGTTGTTGTGGAATTGGCAAAGTGACATTTGGAAGCCCATAGAGGGCTATGGTGAAAAAGGAAATATCCTCGGATGAAATCTGGAAAGAAGCTTTTTGAGAAACTGCTTAGTGTTCTGTTAATTCACCTCACAGGGTTACATCTGTATTTCGTGGATGTCTTTGCTAGCCTTATTTCTGTGAAATCTGAGAACAGATATTTCGGACCCTTTGCAAGACTATAGTGCCAAAGGAAATATCCTCCGATAACAAATAGAAAGAAGCTTTCTGAGAAACTTCTTTGTGTTCTGTGAAATGATCTCACAGAGTTACAGCTTTCCCCTCAAGAAGCCTTTCGCTAAGACAGTTCTTGTGGAATAGGCAAAGTGATATTTGGAAGCCCATAGACGGCTACGGTGAAAAAGGAAATATTCTCCGATGAAATCTGGAAAGAAGCTTTCTGAGAAACTGCTTAGTGTTCTGTTAATTCATCTCACAGAGTTACATCTGTATTTCTTGGATCTCTTTGCTAGCCTTATTTCTGTGGAATCTGAGAACTGATATTTCCTTTCCCTTTGAAGATTATAGGGCCAAAGTAAATATCCTCCGATAACAAAGAGAAAGAAGCTTTCTGAGAAACTTCTTTGTGTTCTGTGAAATCATCTCACGGAGTTACAGCTTTCCCCTCAAGAAGCCTTTCGCTAAGACAGTTCTTGTGGAATTGGCAAAGTGATATTTGGAAGACCATAGAGGGCTATGGTGAAAAAGGAAATATCCTCCGATGAAATCTGGAAAGAAGCTTTCTGAGAAACTGCTTAGTGTTCTGTTAATTCACCTCGCAGAGTTACATCTGTATTTCGTGGATCTCTTTACCAGCCTTATTTCTGTGGAATCTGAGAACAGATATTTCGGATACCTTTGAAGACTATAGGGCCAAAGGAAATATCCTCCGATAACAAAGAGAAAGACGCTTTCTGAGAAACTTCTTTGTGTTCTGTGAAATCATCTCACAGAGTTACAGCTTTCCCCTCAAGAATCCTTTCGGTAAGACAATTCTTGTGCAATTGGCAAAGTGATATTTGGAAGCCCGTAGAGGGCTAGGGTGAAAAAGGAAACATCCTCCGATGAAATCTGGAAAGAAGCTTTCTGAGAAACTGCTTAGTATTCCATTAATTCATCTCACAGAGTTACATCTCTATTTCGTGGATCTCTTTGCTAGCCTTATTTCTGTGGAATCTGAGAACAGATATTTCGGATCCCTTTGAACGCTATAGGGCCAAAGGAAATATCCTCCCATAACAAAGAGAAAGAAGCTTTCTGAGAAACTTCTTTGTGTTCTGTCAAATCATCTCACAGAGTTACAGCTTGCCCAACAAGAAGCCTTTCACTAAGACAGTTCTTCTGGAATTGGCAAAGTGACATTTCAAAGCCCATAGAGGGCTATGGTGAAAAAGGAAATATCCCCAGATGAAATCTGGAAAGAAGCTTTCTGTGATACTGCTTAGTGTTCTGTTAATTCATCTCACAGAGTTACATCTGTATTTCGTGGATCTCTTTGCTAGCTTTATTTCTATGGAATCTGAGAACAGATATGTCGGATCCCTTTGAAGAATGTAGGGCCAAAGGAAATATCCTCCGATAACAAATAGAAAGAAGCTTTCTGAGAAACTTCTTTGTGTTCTGTGAAATCATCTCACAGAGTTACAGCTTTCCCCTCAAGAAGCCTTTCACTAATACAGTTCTTGTGGAATTGGCAAACTGATATTTGGAAGGCCATAGAGGGCTATGGTGAAAAAGGAAATATCCTCCGATGAAATCTGGAAAGAAGCTTTCCGAGAAACTGCTTAGTGTTCTGTTAATTCATCTCTGGAGTTACATCTGTATTTCGTGGATCTCTTTGCTAGCATTATTTCTGTGGAATCTGACAACAGATATTTCCTTTCCCTTTGAAGAATATTGTTTCAAAGGAAATATCCTCCGATAACAAAGAGAAAGAAGGTGTCTGAGAAACTTCTTTGTGTTCCGTGAAATCATCTCACAGAGTTACAGCTTTCCCCTCAAGAAGCCTTTCGCTAAGACAGTTCTTGTGGAATGGGCAAAGTGATATTTGGAAGCCCATAGAGGGCTATGGTGAAAAAGGAAATATCCTCCGATGAAATCTGGAAAGAAGCTTTCTGAGAAACTGCTTAGTGTTCGGTTAATTCATCTGCCAGAGTTACATCTGTATTTCGTGGATATCTTTGCTAGCCTTTTTTCTGTGGAATCTGAGAACAGATATTTCGGAACCCATTGAAGACTATAGCGGCAAAGGAAATATCCTCCGATAACAAAAAGAAAGAAGCTTTCTGAGAAACTTCTTTGTGTTCTGAGAAATCATCTCACAGAGTTACACCTTTCCCCTCAAGAAGCCTTTCACTAAGACAGTTCTTGGGGTATTGGCAAAGTGATATTTGGAAGCCCATAGAGGGCTATGGTTAAAAAGGAAATATCCTCCGATGAAATCTGGAAAGAAGCTTTTTGAGAAACTACGCAGTGTTCTGTTAATTCATCTCTGGAGTTACATCTGTATTTGGTGGATCTCTTTGCTACCCTTATTTCTGTGGAATCTGAGAACAGATATTTCCTTTCCCTTTGAAGACTATAGGGCCAAAGGAAATATCCTCGGATAACAAAGAGAAAGAAACTTTCTGAGAAACTTCTTTGTGTTCTGCGCAATCATGTCACAGAGTTACAGCTTTTCCCTCAAGAAGCCTTTCGCTAAGACAGTTCTTGTGGAATTGGCAAAGTGATATTTGGAAGCCCATAGAGGGCTAAGGAGAAAAAGGAAATATCCTCCGATGAAATCTGGAAAGAAGCTTTCTGAGAAACTGCTTAGTGTTCTGTTAACTCATCTCCCAGAGTTACATCTGCATTTCGTGGATCTCTTTGCTAGCGTTTTTTCTGTGGAATCTGACAACAGATATTTCGGATCCCTTTGAAGACTATAGGGCCAAAGGAAATATCCTCCGATAACAAAGAGAAAGAAGCTTTCTGAGAAACATCTTTGTGTTCTGTGAAATCATCACACAGAGATACAGCTTTCCCCTCAAGAAGCCTTTCGCTAAGACAGTTCTTGTGGAATTGGCAAAGTGATATTTGGAAGCCCATAGAGGGCTACGGTGAAAAAGGAAATATCCTCCGATGAAATCTGGAAAGAAGCTTTCTGAGAAACAGTTTAGTGTTCTCTTAATTCATCTCACAGAGTTACATCTGTATTTCGTGGATCTCTTTGCTAGCCTTATTTCTGTGGAATCTGAGAACAGATATTTCGGATCCCTTTGAACGCAATAGGGCCAAAGGAAATATCCTCCGATAACAAAGAGAAAGACGCTTTCTGAGAAACTTCTTTGTGTTCTGTGAAATTATCTCACAGAGTTACAGCTTTCCCCTCAAGAAGCCTTTCGCTAAGACAGTTCTTGTGGAATTGGAAAAGTGACATTTGGAAGCCCATAGAGGGCTATGGTGAAAAAGGAAATATCCTCGGATGAAATCTGGAAAGAAGCTTTTTGAGAAACTGCTTAGTGTTCTGTTAATTCACCTCACAGGGTTACATCTGTATTTCGTGGATGTCTTTGCTAGCCTTATTTCTGTGAAATCTGAGAACAGATATTTCGGACCCTTTGCAAGACTATAGTGCCAAAGGAAATATCCTCCGATAACAAAGAGAAAGAAGCTTTCTGAGAAACTTCTTTGTGTTCTGTGAAATCATCTCACAGAGTTACAGCTTTCCCCTCAAGAAGACTTTCGCTAAGACAGTTCTTGTGGAATAGGCAAAGTGATATTTGGAAGCCCATAGACGGCTACGGTGAAAAAGGAAATATTCTCCGATGAAATCTGCAAAGAAGCTTTCTGAGAAACTGCTTAGTGTTCTGTTAATTCATCTCACAGAGATACATCTGTATTTCGTGGATCTCTTTGCTAGCCTTATTTCTGTGGAATCTGAGAACTGATATTTCCTTTCCCTTTGAAGATTATAGGGCCAAAGTAAATATCCTCCGATAAAAAAGAGAAAGAAGCTTTCTGAGAAACTTCTTTGTGTTCTGTGAAATCATCTCACAGAATTAAAGCTGTCCCGTCAAGAAGCCTTTCGGTAAGACAGTTCTTGTGGAATTGGCAGAGTGATATTTGGAAGCCCATAGAGGGCTATGGTTAAAAAGGAAATATCCTCCGATGAAATCTGGAAAGACTTTCTGAGAAACTGCTTAGTGTTTTGTTAATTCATCTCACAAAGTTACATCTGTATTTCGTTTTTCTCTTTGGTAGCCTTATTTCTGTGGAATCTGAGAACAGATATTTCAGATCCCTTTGAAGACTATAGGGCCAAAGGAAACATCCTCGGATGAAAAAGAGAAAGAAGCTTACTGAGAAACTTCTTTGTGTTCTGTGAAATCATCTCACAGAGTTACAGCTTTACCCTCGAGAAGCCTTTCCCTAAGACAGTTGTTGTGGAATTGGCAAAGTGATGTTTGGAAGCCCATAGAGGGCTATGGTGAAAAAGGAAATATCCTCCGATGAAATCTGGAAAGAAGCTTTCGGATCAACTGCTTAGTGTTCTGTTAATTCGTCTCACAGAGATACATCTGTATTTCGTGGATCTCTTTGCTAGCCTTATTTCTGCGGAATCTGACAACAGATATTTCGGATCCTTTTGAAGACTATAGGGCCAAAAGGAAATATCCTCCGATAACAAAGAGAAAGAAGCTTTCTGAGAAACTTGTTTGTGTTCTGTGAAATCATCTCACAGAGTTACAGCTTTCCCCTCAAGAAGCCTTTCGCTAAGACAGTTCTTGTGGAATTGGCAAAGTGATATTTGGAAGCCCATAGAGGGCTATGGTGAAAAAGGAAATATCCTCCGATGAAATCTTGAAAGAAGCTTGCAGAGAAGCTGCTTAGTGTTCTGTTAATTCATCTCACAGAGTTACATCTGTATTTCGTGGGTCTCTTTGCTACCCTTATTTCTGTGGAATCTGACAACAGATATTTCGGATCCCTTTGAAGGCTATAGGGCCAAAGGAAATATCCTCCGATAAAAAAGAGAAAGAAGCTTTCTGAGAAACTTCTTTGTGTTCTGTGAAATCATCTCACAGAATTAAAGCTCTCCCGTCAAGAAGCCTTTCGCTAAGACAGTTCTTGTGGAATTGGCAAAGTGATATTTGGAAGCCCATAGAGGGCTATGGTGAAAAAGAAAATATCCTCCGATGAAATCTGGAAAGAAGCTTTCTGAGAAACAGCTTAGTGTTCTGTTAATTCACCTCCCAGAGTTACATCTGTATTTCGTGGATCTCTTTGCTAGCCTTATTTCTCTGGAATCTGACAACAGATATTTCGGATCCGTTTGAAGACTATAGGGCCAAAAGAAATATCCTAAGATAAAAAAGAAAAAGAAGCTTTCTGAGAAACTTCTTTGTGTTCTGTGAAATCATCTCACAGAGTTACAGCTTTCCCCTCAAGAAGACTTTCGCTAAGACAGTCTCGTAGAATTGGCAAAGTGATATTTGGAAGCCCTTAGAGGGCTATGGAGAAAAAGGAAATATCCTCCCATGAAATCTGGAAAGAAACTGCCTGAGAAACTGCTTAGTGTTCTCTTAATTCATCTCACAGAGTTACATCTGTATTTCGTGGATCTCTTTGCTAGCCTTATTTCTGTGGATTCTGAGAACAGATATTTCGGATCCCTTTGAAGACTATAGGGCCAAAGGAAATAACCTCCGATAACAATGAGAAAGAAGCTTTCTGTGAAACTTCTTTCTGTTCTGTGAAATAATCTCAAAGAGTTACAGGTTTCACCTCAAGAAGCCTTTCACTAAGACAGTTCTTGTGGAATTGGCAAAGTGATATTTGGAAGCCCATAGACGGCTATGGTGAAAAAGGTAATATCCTCCGATGAAATATGGAAAGAAGCTTCCTGAGAAACTGTTTAGTGTTCTGTTAATTCATCTCACAGAGTTACATGTTTATTTCGTGGATCTCTTTGCTAGCCTTATTTCTGTGGAATCTGACAAAAGATATTTGGATCCCTTTGGAGTCTATAGGGCCAAAGGAAATATCCTCCGATAACAAAGAGAAAGAAGCTTTCTGAGAAACTTCTTTGTGTTCTGTGAAATCATCTCACAGAGTTAAAGCTTTCCCCTCAAGAAGACTTTCGCTAAGACAGTTCTTGTGGAATTGGCAAAGTGATATTTGGAAGCCCTTAGAGGGCTATGGTGAAAAAGGAAATATCCTCCGATGAATTCTGGAAAGAAGCTTTCTGAGACACTGCTTAGTGTTCTGTTAATTCACCTCACAGAGTTTCATCTGTATTTCGTGGATCTCTTTGCTAGCCTTATTTCTGTGGAATCTGAGAACAGATATCTCGGATCTCTTTGAAGACTATTGGGCCAAAGGAAGCATCCTCGGATAACAAAGAGAAAGAAGCTTTCTGAGAAACTTCTTTGTGTTCTGTGAAATCATCTCACAGAGTTACAGCTTTCCCCTCAAGAAGCCTTTCGCTAAGACAGTTCTTGTGGAATTGGCAAAGTGATATGTGGAAGCCCAAAGAGGGCTATGGTGAAAAAGGATATATCCTCCGATGAAATCTGGAAAGAAGCTTTCTGAGAAACTGCTTAGAGTTCTGGTAATTCATTTCCCAGAGTTACATCTGTATTTCGTGGATCTCTTTGCTAGCCTTATTTCTGTGGAATCTGACAACAGATATTTCGGATCCCTTTGAAGACTATAGGGCCAAAAGAAATATCCTCTGATAACAAAGAGAAAGAAGCTTTCACAGAAACTTCTTAGTGTTCTGTGTAATCATCTCACAGAGTTACAACTTTCCCCTCAAGAAGCCTTTCGCTAAGACAGTTCTTGTGCAATTGGCAAAGTGATATTTGGAAGCCCATAGAGGGCTATGGTGAAAAAGGAAATATCCTCCGATGAAATCTGGAAAGACTTTCTGAGAAACTGCTTAGTGTTCTGTTATTTCATCTCCCAGAGTTACATCTGTATTTCGTGTATCTCTTTGCTAGCCTTATTTCTGTAGAATCTGAGAACAGATATTTCGGATCCCTTTGAAGACTATAGGGCCAAAGGAAATATCATCCGATAACAAAGAGAAAGAAGCTTTCTGAGAAACTTCTTTGTGTTCTGTGAAATCATCTCACAGATTTACAGCTTTCCCCTCAAGAAGCCTTTCGCTAAGACAGTTCTTGTGGAATTGGCAAAATGATATTTGGAAGCCCATAGAGGGCTAAGGTGAAAAAGGAAATATCCTCTGATGAAATCTGGAAAGACTTTCTGAGAAACTGCTTAGTGTTCTGTTAATTGATCTCCCAGAGTTACATCTGTATTTCGTGGATCCCTTTGCTAGCCTTATTTCTGTGGAATCTGACCAGATATTTCAGATCCCTTTGAAGACTATAGGGCCAAATTAAATATCCTCCGATAAAAAAGAGAAAGAATCTTTCTGAGAAACTTCTTTGTGTTCTGTGAAATCATCTCACAGAGTTACAGCTTTCCCCTCAAGAAGCCTTTCGCTAAGACAGTTCTTGTGGAATTGGAAAAGTGATATTTGGAAGCCCATAGAGGGCTATGTTGAAAAATTAAATATCCTCTGATGAAATCTGGAAAGACTTTCTGAGAAACTGCTTAGTGTTCTGTTAATTCATCTCACAGAGTTACATCTGTATTTGGTAGATCTCTTTGCTAGCCTTATTTCTGTGGAATCTGAGAACAGATATTTCGGATCCCTTTGAAGACTATAGGGCCAAATTAAATATCCTCCAATAACAAAGAGAAAGAAGCTTTCTGAGAAACTTCTTTGTGTTCTGTGAAATCATCTCACAGAGTTACAGCTTTCCCCTCAAGAAGCCTTTCGCTAAGACAGTTCTTGTGGAATTGGCAAAGTGATATTTGGAAGCCCATAGAGGGCCATGGTGAAAAAGGATATATCCTCCGATGAAATCTGGAAAGAAGCTTTCTGAGAAACTGCTTAGTGTTCTTTTAATTCATCTCACAGAGTTACATCTGTATTTCGTGGATCTCTTTGCTAGCATTATTTCTGTGGAATCTGACAACAGATATTTCGGATCCCTTTGAAGACTATAGGGCGAAAGGAAATATCCTCCGATAACAAAGAGAAAGAAGCTTTCTGAGAAACTTCTTTATGTTCTGTGAAATCATCTCACAGATTTACAGCTTTCCCCTCAAGAAGCCTTTCGCTGAGACAGTTCTTGTGGAATTGGCAAAGTGATATTTGGAAGCCCATAGAAGTCTATGGTGAAAAAGGAAATATCCTCTGATGAAATCTGGAAGGAAGCTTTCTGAGAAACTGCTTAGTGTTGTGTTAATTCATCTCACAGAGTTACATCTGTATTTCGTTTATCTCTTTGCTAGCCTTATATCTGTGGAATCTGACCACAGATATATCGGATCCCTTTGAAGACTATAGGGCCAAAGGAAATATCCTCCGATAACAAAGAGAAAGAAGCTTTCTGAGAATCTTCTTTGTGTTCTGTGAAATCATCTCACAGAGTTAAAGCTTTCCCCTCAATAAGCCTTACGCTAAGACAATTATTGTGGAATTGGCAATGTGATATTTGGAAGCCCTTAGAGGGCTATGGGGAAAAGGAAATATCCTCCGATGAAATCTGGAAAGACTTACTGAGAAACTGCTTAGTGTTCTGTTAATTCATCTCACCTAGTTACATCTGTATTTCATGGATGTCTTTGCTAGCCTTACTTCTGTGGAATCTGAGAACAGATATTTCGGATCCCTTTGAAGACTCTAGGGCCAAAGGAAATATCCTCCGATAACAAAGAGAAAGAAGCTTTCTGAGAAACTTCTTCGTGTTCTGTGAAATCATCTCACAGAGTTACAGCTTTCCCCTCAAGAAGCCTTTCGCTAAGACAGTTCTTGCAGAATGCGCAATGTGATATTTGGAAGCCCATAGAGGACTATGGTGAAAAAGGAAATATCCTCCGATGAAATCTGGAAAGAAGCTTTCTGAGAAACTGCTTAGTGTTCTGTTAATTCATCTCACAGAGTTACATCTGTATTTCGTGGATCTCTTTGCTAGCCTTATTTCTGTGGAATCTGAGAACAGATATTTCGGATCCCTTTGAAGACTATAGGGCCCAATTAAATATCCTCCGATAACAAAGAGAAAGAAGCTTTCTGAGAAACTTCTTTGTGTTCTGTGAAATCATCTCACAGAGTTACAGCTTTCCCCTCAAGAAGCCTTTCGCTAAGACACTTCTTGTGGAATTGGCAAAGTGATATGTGGAAGCCCCTACAGGGCTATGGTGAAAAAGGATATATCCTCCGATGAAATCTGGAAAGAAGCTTTCTGAGAAACTGCTTAGTGTTCTGGTAATTCATCTCACAGAGTTACATCTGTATTTCGTGGATCTCTTTGCTAGCCTTATTTCTGTGGAATCTGACAGCAGATATTTCGGATCCCTTTGAAGACTCTTGGGCCAAAAGAGATATCCTCTGATAACAAAGAGAAAGAAGCTTTCAGAGAAACTTCTTTGGGTTCTGTGAAATCATCTCTCAGAGTTACAGCTTTCCCCTCAAGAAGCCTTTCGCTAAGACAGTTCTTGTGGAATTGGAAAAGTGATATTTGGAACCCCATAGAGGGCTATGGTGAAAAAGGAAATATCCTCCGATGAAATCTGGAAAGACTTTCTGAGAAACTGCTTAGTGTTCTGTTAATTCATCTCCCAGAGTTACATCTGTATTTCGTGGATCGCTTTGCTAGCCTTATTTCTGTGGAATCTGAGAACAGATATTTCGGATCCCTTTGAAGACTATAGGGCCAAAGGAAATATCCTCCGATAAGAAAGAGAATGAAGTTTTCTGAGAAACTTCTTTGTGTTCTGTGAAATCATCTCACAGAGTTACAGTTTTCCCCTCAAGAAGCCTTTCGCTAAGACAGTTCTTGTGGAATTGGCAAAGTGATATTTGGAAGCCCATAGAGGGCTATGGAGAAAAAGGATATATCCTCCGATGAAATCTGGAAAGAAGCTTTCTGAGAAACTGCTTAGTGTTCTGTTAATTCATCTCACAGTGTTACATCTGTATTTCGTGGATCTCTTTGCTAGCCTTATTTCTGTGGAATCTGAGAATAGATATTTCGGATCCCTTTGAAGACTCTAGGGCCAAAGTAAACATCCTCCGATAACAAAGAGAAAGAAGCTTTCTGAGAAACTTCTTTGTGTTCTGTGCAATCATCTCACACAGTTATAGCTTTCCTCTCAAGGATCCTTTCGCTAAGACAGTTCTTGTGGAATTGGCAAAGTGATATTTGGAATCCCTAGAGGGCTATATTGAAAAAGGATATATCCTCCGATGAAATCTGGAAAGAAGATTTCTGAGAAACTGCTTAGTGTTCTTTTAATTCATCTCACAGAGTTATATCTGTATTTCGTGGATCTCTTTGCTAGCCTTATTTCTGTGGAATCTGAGAATAGATATTTCGGATCCCTTTGAAGACTATAGGGCCAAAGTAAACATCCTCCGATAACAAAGAGAAAGAAGCTTTTTGAGAAACTTCTTTGTGTTCTGTGAAATCATCTCACACAGTTACAGCTTTCCACTCAAGGATCCTTTCGCTAAGACAGTTCTTGTGGAATTGGCAAAGAGATATTTGGAGCCCATAGAGGGCTATGGAGAAAAAGGAAATATCCTCCTATGAAATCTGGAAAGAAGCTGTCTGAGAAACTGCTTAGTGTTCTGTTAATTCATCTCACAGAGTTACATCTGTATATCGTGGATCTCAATGCTAGCCTTATTTCTCTGGAATCTGAGAACAGATATTTCGGATCCCTTCGAAGACTAAAGGGCCATAGGAAACATCCTCGGATAACAAAGAGAAAGAAGCTTCCTGGAAACTTCTTTGTGTTCTGTGAAATCATCTCACAGAGTTACAGCTTTCCCCTCTAGAGGCCTTTCGCTAAGACAGTTCTTGTGGAATTGGCAAAGTGATATATGGAAGCCCTTAGAGGGCTATTGTGAAAAAGGAAATATCCTCCCATGAAATCTGGAAAGAAGCTTTCTGAGAAACTGCTTAGTGTTCTGTTAATTCATCTCCCAGAGTTACATCTGTATTTCGTGGATCTCTTTGCTAGCGTTATTTCTGTGGAATCTGACAACAGATATTTCGGATCCCTTTGACTATAGGGCCAAAGGAAATATCCACCGATAACAAAGAGAAAGAAGCTTTCTGAGAAACTTCTTTGTGTTCTGTGAGATCATCTCACAGAGTTACAGCTTTCTACCAAACAAGCCTTTCGCTAAGACAGTTCTTGGGGAATTGGCAAAGTGATATTTGGAAGCCCATAGAGGGCTATGGTGAAAAAGGACATATCCTCCGATAAAATCTGGAAAGACTTTCTGAGAAACTGCTTAGTGTTCTGCTAATTCATCTCACCGAGTTACATCTGTATTCGTGGATCTCTTTGCTAATCTTATTTTCGTGGAATCTGAGAACAGATATTTCGGATCCCTTTGAAGACTATAGGGCCAAAGGAAATATCCTCCGATTACAAAGAGAAAGAAGCTTTCTGAGAAACTTCTTTGTGTTCTGTGAAATCATCTCACAGAGTTACAGCTTTCCCCTCAAGAAGCCTTTCGCTAAGACAGTTCTTGTGGAATTGGCAAAGTGATATTTGGAAGCCCATAGAGGGCTATGGTGAAAAAGGAAATATCCTCCGATGAAATCTGGAAAGAAGCTTTCTGAGAAACTGCTTAGTGTTCTGTTAATTCATCTCACAGAGTTATTTCTGTATTTCGTGGATCTCTTTGCTAGCCTTATTTCTGTGGAATATGAGAAGAGATATTTCCTTTCCCTTTGAAGAATATAGGGCCAAAGGAAATGTCCTCCGATAAGAAAGAGAAAGAAGCTTTCTGAGAAACTTCTTTGTGTTCTGTGAAATCATCTCACAGAGTTACAGCTTTCCCTTCAAGGATCCTTTCGCTAAGACAGTTCTTGTGGAATTGGCAAAGAGATATTTGGAGCCCATAGAGGGCTATGGAGAAAAAGGAAATATCCTCCTATGAAATCTGGAAAGAAGCTTTCTGAGAAACTGCTTAGTGTTCTGTTAATTCATCTCACAGAGTTACATCTCTATTTCGTGGATCTCAATGTTAGCCTTATTTCTCTGGAATCTGAGAACAGATATTTCGGAACCCTTTGAAGGCTAAAGGGCCAAAGGAAACATCCTCGGATAACAAAGAGAAAGAAACTTCCTGGAAACTTCTTTGTGTTCTGAGAAATCATCTCAAAGAGTTACAGCTTTCCCCTCAAGAGGCCTTTCGCTAAGACAGTTCTTGTGGAATTGGCAAAGTGATATTTGGAAGCCCTTAGAGGGCTACGGTGAAAAAGGAAATATCCTCCGATGAAATCTGGAAAGAAGCTTTCTGAGAAACTGCTTAGTGTTCTGTTAATTCATCTCACAGAGTTACACTGTATATCGTGGATCTCTTTTCTAGCCGTATATCTGTGGAATCTGACAACAGATATTTCGGATCTCTTTGACTATAGGGCCAAAGGAAATATCCTCCGATAACAAAGAGAAAGAATCTTTCTGAGAAACTTCTTTGTGTTCTGTGAAGTCATCTTACAGAGTTAAAGCTTTCCCCTCAAGAAGCCTTACGCTAAGACAGTTCTTGTGGAATTGGCAAAGTGATATTTGGAAGCCCTTAGAGGGCTATGGTGAAAAAGGAAATATCCTCTGATGAAATCTGGAAAGACTTACTGCGAAACTGCTTAGTGTTCTGTTAATTCATCTCACCGAGTTACATCTGTATTCGTGGATCTCTTTGCTAGCCTTATTTCTGTGGAATCTGACAACAGATATTTCGGATCACTTTAAAGACTATAGGGCCAAAAGAAATATCCTCTGATAACAAAGAGAAAGAAGCTTTCAGAGACACTTCTTTGGGTACTGTGAAATCATCTCACAGAGTTACAGCTTTCCACCAAAGAAGCCTTTCGCTAAGACAGTTATTGTGGAATGGGCAAAGTGATATTTGCAAGCCCATAGAGGGCTATGGTGAAAAAGGGAATATCCTCCGATGAAATCTGGAAAGACTTTCTGAGAAACTGCTTAGTGTTCTGCTAATTCATCTCACCGAGTTACATCTGTATTCGTGGATCTCTTTGCCAATCTTATTTCCGTGGAATCTGAGAACGGATATTTCAGATCCCTTTGAAGACTATAGGGCCAAAGGAAATATCCTCCGATTACAAAGAGAAAGAAGCTTTGTGAGAAACTTCTTTGTGTTCTGTGAAATCATCTCACAGAGTTACAGCTTTCCCCTCAAGAAGCCTTTCGCTAAAACAGTTCTTGTGGAATTGGCAAAGTGACATTTGGAAGCCCATAGAGGGCTATGGTGAAAAAGGAAATATCCTCCGATGAAATCTCGAAAGAAGCTTTCTGAGAAACGGCTTAGTGTTCTGTTAATTCATCTCCCAGAGTTACATCTGTATTTCGTGGATCTCTTTGCTTGCCTTATTTCTGTTGAATCTGAGAACAGATATTTCGGATCCCTTTGAAGACTATAGGGCCAAAGGAAATATCATCCGATAACAAAGAGAAAGAAGCTTTCTGAGAAACTTCTTTGTGTTCTGTGAAATAATCTCACAGATTTACAGCTTTCCCGCCAAGAAGCCTTTCGCTAAGACAGTTCTTGTGGAATTGGCAAAATAATATTTGGAAGCCCATAGAGGGCTAAGGTGAAAAAGGAAATATCCTCTGATGAAATCTGGAAAGGCTTTCTGAGAAACTGCTTAGTGTTCTGTTAATTCATCTCACAGAGTTACATCTGTATTTCGTGGATCTCTTTGCTAGCCTTATTTCTGGGGAATCTGAGAAGAGATATTTCGGATCCCTTTGAAGACTACAGGGCCAAATTAAATATCCTCCGATAACAAAGAGAAAGAAGCTTTCTGAGAAACTACTTTTTGTTCTGTGAAATCATATCACAGAGTTACAGCTTTCCCCTCAAGAAGCCTTTCGCTAAGACAGTTCTTGTGGAATTGGCAAAGTGATATTTGGAAGCCCATAGAGGGCTACGGTGAAAAAAGGATATATCCTCCGATGAACTCTGGAAAGAAGCTTTCTGAGAAACTGCTTAGTGTTCTGTTAATTCATCTCACAGAGTTACATCTGTATTTCGTGGATCTCTTTGCTAGCCTTATTTCTGTGGAATCTGAGAACAGATATTTCGGATCCCTTTGAAGACTATAGGGCCAAAGGAAATATCCTCCGATAACAAAGAGAAAGAAGCTTTCTGAGAAAGTTCTTTGTGTTCTGTGAAATCATCTCACAGAGTTACAGCTTTCCCCTCAAGAAGCCTTTCGCTAAGACAGTTCTTGTGGAATTGGCAAAGTGATATTTGGAAGCCCTTAGAAGGCTATGGTGAAAAAGGAAATATCCTCCGATGAAATCTGGAAAGAAGCTTTCTGAGAAACTGCTTAGTGTTATGTTAATTCATCTCCTAGAGTTACATCTGTATATCGTGGTTCTCAATGCTAGCCTTATTTCTCTGGAATCTGAGAACAGATATTTCGGATCCCTTTGAAGACTATAGGGCCAAAGGAAATATCCTCGGATAACAAAGAGAAAGAAGCTTTCTGAGAAACTTCTTTGTGTTCTGTGAAATCATCTCACAGAGTTACAGCTTTCCCCTCAAGAAACCTTTCGCTAAGATAGTTCTTGTGGAATTGGCAAAGTGATATTTGGAAGACCATGGAGGGCTATGGTGAAAAAGGAAATATCCTCCGATGAAATCTGGAAAGAAGCTTTCTCAGAAACTGCTGACTTAGTGTTCTGTTAATTCATCTCACAGAGTTACATGTGTATTTCGTGCATCTCTTTGCTGGCCTTATTTCTGTGGAATCTGAGAACAGATATTTCGGATCCCTTTGAAGACTACAGGGCCAAAGGAAATATCCTCCGACAACAAAGAGAAAGAAGCTTTCTCAGAAACTTCTTTGTGTTCTGTGAAATCATCTCACAGAGTTACAGCTTTCCCCTCAAGAAGCCTTTCGCTAAGATAGTACTTGTGGAATGGGCAAAGTGATATTTGGAAGTCCTTAGAGGGCTATGGTGAAAAAGGAAATATCCTCCGATGAAATCTGGAAAGAAGCTTTCTAAGAAACTGCTTAGTGTTCTGTTAATTCCTCACAGAGGTACATCTGTATTTCGCGGATCTCTTTGCTAGCCTTAGTTCTGTGGAATCTGAGAACAGATATTTCGGATCCCTTTGAAGACTATAGGGCCAAAGGAAACATCCTCTAATAACAAAGAGAAAGAAGCTTCCTGGAAACTCCTTTGTGTTCTGTGAAATCATCTCACAGAGTTACAGCTTTCCCCTCAAGAGGCCTTTCGCTAAGACAGTTATTGTGGAATTGGCAAAGTGATATTTGGAAGCGCATTGAGGGCTACGATGAAAAAGGAAATATCCTCTGATGACATCTGGAAGGAAGCTTTCTGTGTAACTGCTTAGTGTTCTGTTTATTCATCTCACAGAGTTTCATCTGTATTTCGTGGATCTCTTTGCTAGCCTTATTTCTGTGGAATCTGAGAACAGATATTTCGAATCCCTTTGAAGACTATAGGGCCAAAGGATATATCCTCCGATAACAAAGAGAAAGAAGCTTTCTGAGAAACTTCTTTGTGTTCTGTGAAATCATCTCACAGAGTTACAGCTTTCCCCTCAAGAAGCCTTTCACTAAGACAGTTCTTGTGGAATTGGCAAAGTGATATTTGGAAGCCCATAGAGGGCTATGATGAAAAAGGAAATATCCTCCGATGAAATCTGGAAAGAAACTTTCTGAGAAACTGCTTTGTGTTCTGTTAATTCATCTCACAGAGTTACATCGGTATTTCGTGGATCTCTTTGCTAGCCTTATTTCTGTGGAATCTGAGAACAGATATTTCCTTTCCCTTTGAAGACTATAGGGACAAAGGAAATATCCTCCGATAACAAAGAGAAAGAAGCTTTCTGAGAAACTTCTTTGTGTTCTGCGAAATCATCTCACAGAGTTACAGCTTTCCCCTCAAGAAGCCTTTCGCTAAGACAGTTCTTGTGGAATTGGCAAGTGATATTTGGAAGCCCATAGAGGGCTAAGGTGAAAAAGGAAATATCCTTCGATGATATCTGGAAAGAAGCTTTCTGAGAAACTGCTTAGTCTTCTTTTAATTCATCTTCCAGTGTTACATCTGTATATCGTTGATCTCTTTGCTAGCCTTATTTCTGTGGAATCTGAGTACAGATATTTCGTATCCCTTTGAACGCCATAGGGCCAAAGGAAATATCCTCCGATAACAAAGGGAAAGAAGCTTTCTGAGAAACGTCTTTGTGTTCTGTGAAATCATCTCAGCGAGTTACAGCTTTCCCCTCAAGAAGCCTTTCGCTAAGACAGTTCTTGTGGAATTGGCAAAGTGATATTTGGAAGCCCATAGAGGGCTATGGTGAAAAAGGAAATATCCTCCGATGAAATCTGGAAAGAAGCTTTCGGAGAAACTGCTTAGTGTTCTGTTAATTCATCTCCCAGAGTTACATCTGTATTTCGTGGATCTCTTTGCTAGCCTTATTTCGGTGGAATATGAGAAGACATATTTCCTTTCCCTTTGAAGTATATAGGGCCAAAGGAAATGTCCTCCGATAAGAAAGAGAAAGAAGCTTTCTGAGAAACTTCTTTGTGTTATGTGAAATCATCTCACAGAGTTACAGCTTTCCCTTCAAGAAGCCTTTCGCTAAGACAGTTCTTGTGGAATTTGCAAAGTGATATTTGGAAGCCCATAGAGGGCTATGGAGAAAAAGGATATATCCTCCGATGAAATCTGGAGAGAAGCTTTCTGAGAAACTGCTTAGTGTTCTTTTAATTCATCTCACAGAGTTACATCTGTATTTCGTGGATCTCTTTGCTAGCCTTATTTCTGTGGAATCTGAGAATAGATATTTCGGATCCCTTAGAAGACTATAGGGCCAAAGTAAACATCCTCCGATAACAAAGAGAAAGAAGCTTTCTGAGAAACTTCTTTGTGTTCTGTGAAATCATCTCACAGAGTTACAGCTTTCCCCTCAAGAAGCCTTTCGCTAAGACAGTTCTTGCAGAATTCGCAAAGTGATATTTGGAAGGCCATAGAGGGCTATGGTGAAAAAGGAAATATCCTCCGATGAAATCTGGAAAGAAGCTTTCTGAGAAACTGCTTAGTGTTCTGTTAATTCATCTCACAGAGTTACATCTGTATTTCGTGGATCTCTTTGCTAGCCTTATTTCTGTGGAATATGAGAAGAGATATTTCCTTTCCCTTTGAAGAATATAGGGCCAAAGGAAATGTCCTCCGATAAGAAAGAGAAAGAAGCTTTCTGAGAAACTTCTTTGTGTTCTGTGAAATCATCTCACAGAGTTACAGCTTTCCCTTCAAGGATCCTTTCGCTAAGACAGTTCTTGTGGAATTGGCAAAGAGATATTTGGAGCCCATAGAGGGCTATGGAGAAAAAGGAAATATCCTCCTATGAAATCTGGAAAGAAGCTGTCTGAGAAACTGCTTAGTGTTCTCTTAATTCATCTCACAGAGTTACATCTTTATTTCGTGGATCTCTTTGCTAGCCTTATTTCTGTGGAATCTGAGAACAGATATTTCGGATCCCTTTGAAGACTATAGGGCCAAAGGAAATATCCTCCGATAACAAAGAGAAAGAAGCTTTCTGAGAAACTTCTTTATGTTCTGTGAAATCATCTCACAGAGTTACAGCTTTCCCCTCAAGAAGCCTTTCGCTAAGACAGTTCTTGTGGAATTGGCAAAGTGATATTTGGAAGCCCATAGAAGTCTATGGTGAAAAAGGAAATATCCTCCGATGAAATCTGGAAAGAAGCTTTCTGAGAAACTGCTTAGTGTTCTGTTAATTCATCTCACGGAGTTACATCTCTATTTCGTGGATCTCAATGTTAGCCTTATTTCTCTGGAATCTGAGAACAGATATTTCGGATCCCTTTGAAGACTATAGTGCCAAAGAAATATCCTCGGATAACAAAGAGAAAGAAGCTTTCTGAGAAACTTCTTTGTGTTCTGTGAAATCATCTCACAGAGTTACAGCTTTCTCCTCAAGAAACCTTTCGCTAAGATAGTTCTTGTGGAATTGGCAAAGTGATATTTGGAAGACCCTAGAGGGCTATGGTGAAAAAGGAAATATCCTCCGATGAAATCTGGAAAGAAGCTTTCTCAGAAACTGCTGACTTAGTGTTCTGTTAATTCATCTCACAGAGTTACATGTGTATTTCGTGCATCTCTTTGCTGGCCTTATTTCTGTGGAATCTGAGAACAGATATTTCGGATCCCTTTGAAGACTATAGGGCCAAAGGAAATATCCTCCGATAACAAAGAGAAAGAAGCTTTCTGAAAAACTTCCTTGTGTTCTGTGAAATCATCTCACAGAGTTACAGCTTTCCCCTCAAGAAGCCTTTCGCTAAGACAGTTCTTGTGGAATTGGCAAAGTGATATTTGGAAGCCCTTAGAGGGCTACGATGAAAAAGGAAATATCCTCTGATGAAATCTGGAAGGAAGCTTTCTGTGAAACTGCTTAGTGTTCTGTTTATTCATCTCACAGAGTTACATCTGTATTTCGTGGATCTCTTTGCTAGCCTTATTTCTGTGGAATCTGAGAACAGATATTTCGAATCCCTTTGAAGACTATAGGGCCAAAGGATATATCCTCCGATAACAAAGAGAAAGAAGCTTTCTGAGAAACTTCTTTGTGTTCTGTGAAATCATCTCACAGAGTTACAGCTTTCCCCTCAAGAAGCCTTTCACTAAGACAGTTCTTGTGGAATTGGCAAAGTGATATTTGGAAGCCCATAGAGGGCTATGATGAAAAAGGAAATATCCTCCGATGAAATCTGGAAAGAAGCTTTCTGAGAAACTGCTTAGTGTTCTGTTAATTCATCTCACAGAGTTACATCGGTATTTCGTGGATCTCTTTGCTAGCCTTATTTCTGTGGAATCTGAGAACAGATATTTCCTTTCCCTTTGAAGACTATAGGGACAAAGGAAATATCCTCCGATAACAAAGAGAAAGAAGCTTTCTGAGAAACTTCTTTGTGTTCTGCGAAATCATCTCACAGAGTTACAGCTTTCCCCTCAAGAAGCCTTTCGCTAAGACAGTTCTTGTGGAATTGGCAAAGTGATATTTGGAAGCCCATAGAGGGCTAAGGTGAAAAAGGAAATATCCTTCGATGATATCTGGAAAGAAGCTTTCTGAGAAACTGCTTAGTCTTCTTTTAATTCATCTTCCAGTGTTACATCTGTATATCGTTGATCTCTTTGCTAGCCTTATTTCTGTGGAATCTGAGTACAGATATTTCGTATCCCTTTGAACGCCATAGGGCCAAAGGAAATATCCTCCGATAACAAAGGAAAAGAAGCTTTCTGAGAAACGTCTTTGTGTTCTGTGAAATCATCTCAGCGAGTTACAGCTTTCCCCTCAAGAAGCCTTTCGCTAAGACAGTTCTTGTGGAATTGGCAAAGTGATATTTGGAAGCCCATAGAGGGCTATGGTGAAAAAGGAAATATCCTCCGATGAAATCTCGAAAGAAGCTTTCGGAGAAACTGCTTAGTGTTCTGTTAATTCATCTCACAGAGTTACATCTGTATTTCGTGGATCTCTTTGCTAGCCTTATATCTGTGGAATCTGACAACAGATATTTCGGATCCCTTTGAAGACTCTAGGGCCAAAGGAAATATCCTCCGATAACAAAGAGAAAGAAGCTTTCTGAGAACCTTCTTTGTGTTCTGTGAAATCATCTCACAGAGTTAAAGCTTTCCCCTCAAGAAGCCTTACGCTAAGACAGTTCTTGTGGAATTGGCAAAGTGATATTTGGAAGCCCTTAGAGGGCTATGGTGAAAAAGGAAATATCCTCCGATGAAATCTTGAAAGACTTACTGAGAAACTGCTTAGTGTTCTGTTGATTCATCTCACCGAGTTACATCTGTATTTGGTGTATCTCTTTGCTAGCCTTACTTCTGTGGAATCTGAGAACAGATATTTCGGATCCCTTTGAAGACTCTAGGGCCAAAGGAAATATCCTCCGATAACAAAGAGAAAGAAGCTTTCTGAGAAACTTCTTTGTGTTCTGTGAAATCATCTCACAGAGTTACAGCTTTCCCCTCAAGAAGCCTTTCGCTAAGACAGTTCTTGCGGAATTCGCAAAGTGATATTTGGAAGCCCATAGAGGGCTACGGTGAAAAAGGAAATATCCTCTGATGAAATCTGGAAAGAAGCTTTCTGAGAAACTGCTTAGTGTTCTGTTAATTCATCTCACAGAGTTACATCTGTATTTCGTGGATCTCTTTGCTAGCCTTATTTCTGTGGAATATGAGAACAGATATTTCCTTTCCCTTTGAAGACTATAGGGCCAAATTAAATATCCTCCGATAACAAAGAGAAAGAAGCTTTCTGAGAAACTTCTTTGTGTTCTGTGAAATCATCTCACAGAGTTACAGCTTTCCCCTCAAGAAGCCTTTCGCTAAGACAGTTCTTGTGGAATTGGCAAAGTGATATGTGGAAGCCCAAAGAGGGCTATGGTGAAAAAGGATATATCCTCCGATGAAATCTGGAAAGAAGCTTTCTGAGAAACTGCTTAGAGTTCTGGTAATTCATCTCCCAGTGTTACATCTGTATTTCGTGGATCTCTTTGCTAGCCTTATTTCTGTGGAATCTGACAACAGATATTTCGGATCCCTTTGAAGACTATAGGGCCAAAAGAAATATCCTCTGATAACAAAGAGAAAGAAGCTTTCACAGAAACTTCTTAGTGTTCTGTGTAATCATCTCACAGAGTTACAACTTTCCCCTCAAGAAGCCTTTCGCTAAGACAGTTCTTGTGCAATTGGCAAAGTGATATTTGGAAGCCCATAGAGGGCTATGGTGAAAAAGGAAATATCCTCCGATGAAATCTGGAAAGACTTTCTGAGAAACTGCTTAGTGTTCTGTTATTTCATCTCCCAGAGTTACATCTGTATTTCGTGTATCTCTTTGCTAGCCTTATTTCTGTAGAATCTGAGAACAGATATTTCGGATCCCTTTGAAGACTATAGGGCCAAAGGAAATATCATCCGATAACAAAGAGAAAGAAGCTTTCTGAGAAACTTCTTTGTGTTCTGTGAAATCATCTCACAGATTTACAGCTTTCCCCTCAAGAAGCCTTTCGCTAAGACAGTTCTTGTGTAATTGGCAAAATGATATTTGGAAGCCCATAGCGGGCTAAGGTGAAAAAGGAAATATCCTCTGATGAAATCTGGAAAGACTTTCTGAGAAACTGCTTAGTGTTCTGTTAATTGATCTCCCAGAGTTACATCTGTATTTCGTGGATCCCTTTGCTAGCCTTATTTCTGTGGAATCTGACCAGATATTTCAGATCCCTTTGAAGACAATAGGGTCAAATTAAATATCCTCCGATAACAAAGAGAAAGAATCTTTCTGAGAAACTTCTTTGTGTTCTGTGAAATCATCTCACAGAGTTACAGCTTTCCCCTCAAGAAGCCTTTCGCTAAGACAGTTCTTGTGGAATTGGCAAAGTGATATTTGGAAGCCCATAGAGGGCTATGTTGAAAAATTAAATATCCTCTGATGAAATCTGGAAAGACTTTCTGAGAAACTGCTTAGTGTTCTGTTAATTCATCTCACAGAGTTACATCTGTATTTGGTAGATCTCTTTGCTAGCCTTATTTCTGTGGAATCTGAGAACAGATATTTCGGATCCCTTTGAAGACTATAGGGCCAAATTAAATATCCTCCAATAACAAAGAGAAAGAAGCTTTCTGAGAAACTTCTTTGTGTTCTGTGAAATCATCTCACAGAGTTACAGCTTTCCCCTCAAGAAGCCTTTCGCTAAGACAGTTCTTGTGGAATTGGCAAAGTGATATTTGGAAGCCCATAGAGGGCTATGTTGAAAAATTAAATATCCTCTGATGAAATCTGGAAAGACTTTCTGAGAAACTGCTTAGTGTTCTGTTAATTCATCTCACAGAGTTACATCTGTATTTGGTAGATCTCTTTGCTAGCCTTATTTCTGTGGAATCTGAGAACAGATATTTCGGATCCCTTTGAAGACTATAGGGCCAAATTAAATATCCTCCAATAACAAAGAGAAAGAAGCTTTCTGAGAAACTTCTTTGTGTTCTGTGAAATCATCTCACAGAGTTACAGCTTTCCCCTCAAGAAGCCTTTCGCTAAGACAGTTCTTGTGGAATTGGCAAAGTGATATTTGGAAGCCCATAGAAGTCTATGGTGAAAAAGGAAATATCCTCTGATGAAATCTGGAAGGAAGCTTTCTGAGAAACTGCTTAGTGTTGTGTTAATTCATCTCACAGAGTTACATCTGTATTTCGTTCATCTCTTTGCTAGCCTTATATCTGTGGAATCTGACAACAGATATATCGGATCCCTTTGAAGACTATAGGGCCAAAGGAAATATCCTCCGATAACAAAGAGAAAGAAGCTTTCTGAGAAACTTCTTTGTGTTCTGTGAAATCATCTCACAGAGTTAAAGCTTTCCCCTCAATAAGCCTTACGCTAAGACAATTATTGTGGAATTGGCAATGTGATATTTGGAAGCCCTTAGAGGGCTATGGGGAAAAGGAAATATCCTCCGATGAAATCTGGAAAGACTTACTGAGAAACTGCTTAGTGTTCTGTTAATTCATCTCACCTAGTTACATCTGTATTTCATGGATGTCTTTGCTAGCCTTACTTCTGTGGAATCTGAGAACAGATATTTCGGATCCCTTTGAAGACTCTAGGGCCAAAGGAAATATCCTCCGATAACAAAGAGAAAGAAGCTATCTGAGAAACTTCTTCGTGTTCTGTGAAATCATCTCACAGAGTTACAGCTTTCCCCTCAAGAAGCCTTTCGCTAAGACAGTTCTTGCAGAATGCGCAATGTGATATTTGGAAGCCCATAGAGGACTATGGTGAAAAAGGAAATATCCTCCGATGAAATCTGGAAAGAAGCTTTCTGAGAAACTGCTTAGTGTTCTGTTAATTCATCTCACAGAGTTACATCTGTATTTCGTGGATCTCTTTGCTAGCCTTATTTCTGTGGAATCTGAGAACAGATATTTCTGATCCCTTTGAAGACTATAGGGCCAAATTAAATATCCTCCGATAACAAAGAGAAAGAAGCTTTCTGAGAAACTTCTTTGTGTTCTGTGAAATCATCTCACAGAGTTACAGCTTTCCCCTCAAGAAGCCTTTCGCTAAGACACTTCTTGTGGAATTGGCAAAATGATATGTGGAAGCCCCTACAGGGCTATGGTGAAAAAGGATATATCCTCCGATGAAATCTGGAAAGAAGCTTTCTGAGAAACTGCTTAGTGTTCTGGTAATTCATCTCACAGAGTTACATCTGTATTTCGTGGATCTCTTTGCTAGCCTTATTTCTGTGGAATCTGACAGCAGATATTTCGGATCCCTTTGAAGACTCTAGGGCCAAAAGAGATATCCTCTGATAACAAAGAGAAAGAAGCTTTCAGAGAAACTTCTTTGGGTTCTGTGAAATCATCTCTCAGAGTTACAGCTTTCCCCTCAAGAAGCCTTTCGCTAAGACAGTTCTTGTGGAATTGGAAAAGTGATATTTGGAACCCCATAGAGGGCTATGGTGAAAAAGGAAATATCCTCCGATGAAATCTGGAAAGACTTTCTGAGAAACTGCTTAGTGTTCTGTTAATTCATCTCCCAGAGTTACATCTGTATTTCGTGGATCGCTTTGCTAGCCTTATTTCTGTGGAATCTGAGAACAGATATTTCGGATCCCTTTGAAGACTATAGGGCCAAAGGAAATATCCTCCGATAAGAAAGAGAATGAAGTTTTCTGAGAAACTTCTTTGTGTTCTGTGAAATCATCTCACAGAGTTACAGTTTTCCCCTCAAGAAGCCTTTCGCTAAGACAGTTCTTGTGGAATTGGCAAAGTGATATTTGGAAGCCCATAGAGGGCTATGGAGAAAAAGGATATATCCTCCGATGAAATCTGGAAAGAAGCTTTCTGAGAAACTGCTTAGTGTTCTGTTAATTCATCTCACAGTGTTACATCTGTATTTCGTGGATCTCTTTGCTAGCCTTATTTCTGTGGAATCTGAGAATAGATATTTCGGATCCCTTTGAAGACTCTAGGGCCAAAGTAAACATCCTCCGATAACAAAGAGAAAGAAGCTTTCTGAGAAACTTCTTTGTGTTCTGTGCAATCATCTCACACAGTTATAGCTTTCCTCTCAAGGATCCTTTCGCTAAGACAGTTCTTGTGGAATTGGCAAAGTGATATTTGGAATCCCTAGAGGGCTATATTGAAAAAGGATATATCCTCCGATGAAATCTGGAAAGAAGATTTCTGAGAAACTGCTTAGTGTTCTTTTAATTCATCTCACAGAGTTATATCTGTATTTCGTGGATCTCTTTGCTAGCCTTATTTCTGTGGAATCTGAGAATAGATATTTCGGATCCCTTTGAAGACTATAGGGCCAAAGTAAACATCCTCCGATAACAAAGAGAAAGAAGCTTTTTGAGAAACTTCTTTGTGTTCTGTGAAATCATCTCACACAGTTACAGCTTTCCACTCAAGGATCCTTTCGCTAAGACAGTTCTTGTGGAATTGGCAAAGAGATATTTGGAGCCCATAGAGGGCTATGGAGAAAAAGGAAATATCCTCCTATGAAATCTGGAAAGAAGCTGTCTGAGAAACTGCTTAGTGTTCTGTTAATTCATTTCACAGAGTTACATCTGTATATCGTGGATCTCAATGCTAGCCTTATTTCTCTGGAATCTGAGAACAGATATTTCGGATCCCTTCGAAGACTAAAGGGCCATAGGAAACATCCTCGGATAACAAAGAGAAAGAAGCTTCCTGGAAACTTCTTTGTGTTCTGTGAAATCATCTCACAGAGTTACAGCTTTCCCCTCTAGAGGCCTTTCGCTAAGACAGTTCTTGTGGAATTGGCAAAGTGATATATGGAAGCCCATAGAGGGCTATTGTGAAAAAGGAAATATCCTCCCATGAAATCTGGAAAGAAGCTTTCTGAGAAACTGCTTAGTGTTCTGTTAATTCATCTCCCAGAGTTACATCTGTATTTCGTGGATCTCTTTGCTAGCCTTATTTCTGTGGAATCTGACAACAGATATTTCGGATCCCTTTGACTATAGGGCCAAAGGAAATATCCACCGATAACAAAGAGAAAGAAGCTTTCTGAGAAACTTCTTTGTGTTCTGTGAGATCATCTCACAGAGTTACAGCTTTCTACCAAACAAGTCTTTCGCTAAGACAGTTCTTGGGGAATTGGCAAAGTGATATTTGGAAGCCCATAGAGGGCTATGGTGAAAAAGGACATATCCTCCGATAAAATCTGGAAAGACTTTCTGAGAAACTGCTTAGTGTTCTGCTAATTCATCTCACCGAGTTACATCTGTATTCGTGGATCTCTTTGCTAATCTTATTTTCGTGGAATCTGAGAACAGATATTTCGGATCCCTTTGAAGACTATAGGGCCAAAGGATATATCCTCCGATTACAAAGAGAAAGAAGCTTTCTGAGAAACTTCTTTGTGTTCTGTGAAATCATCTCACAGAGTTACAGCTTTCCCCTCAAGAAGCCTTTCGCTAAGACAGTTCTTGTGGAATTGGCAAAGTGATATTTGGAAGCCCATAGAGGGCTATGGTGAAAAAGGAAATATCCTCCGATGAAATCTGGAAAGAAGCTTTCTGAGAAACTGCTTAGTGTTCTGTTAATTCATCTCACAGAGTTATTTCTGTATTTCGTGGATCTCTTTGCTAGCCTTATTTCTGTGGAATATGAGAAGAGATATTTCCTTTCCCTTTGAAGAATATAGGGCCAAAGGAAATGTCCTCCGATAAGAAAGAGAAAGAAGCTTTCTGAGAAACTTCTTTGTGTTCTGTGAAATCATCTCACAGAGTTACAGCTTTCCCTTCAAGGATCCTTTCGCTAAGACAGTTCTTGTGGAATTGGCAAAGAGATATTTGGAGCCCATAGAGGGCTATGGAGAAAAAGGAAATATCCTCCTATGAAATCTGGAAAGAAGCTGTCTGAGAAACTGCTTAGTGTTCTCTTAATTCATCTCACAGAGTTACATCTTTATTTCGTGGATCTCTTTGCTAGCCTTATTTCTGTGGAATCTGAGAACAGATATTTCGGATCCCTTTGAAGACTATAGGGCCAAAGGAAATATCCTCCGATAACAAAGAGAAAGAAGCTTTCTGAGAAACTTCTTTATGTTCTGTGAAATCATCTCACAGAGTTACAGCTTTCCCCTCAAGAAGCCTTTCGCTAAGACAGTTCTTGTGGAATTGGCAAAGTGATATTTGGAAGCCCATAGAAGTCTATGGTGAAAAAGGAAATATCCTCCTATGAAATCTGGAAAGAAGCTTTCTGAGAAACTGCTTAGTGTTCTGTTAATTCATCTCACAGAGTTACATCTCTATTTCGTGGATCTCAATGTTAGCCTTATTTCTCTGGAATCTGAGAACAGATATTTCGGAACCCTTTGAAGGCTAAAGGGCCAAAGGAAACATCCTCGGATAACAAAGAGAAAGAAACTTCCTGGAAACTTCTTTGTGTTCTGAGAAATCATCTCAAAGAGTTACAGCTTTCCCCTCAAGAGGCCTTTCGCTAAGACAGTTCTTGTGGAATTGGCAAAGTGATATTTGGAAGCCCTTAGAGGGCTACGGTGAAAAAGGAAATATCCTCCGATGAAATCTGGAAAGAAGCTTTCTGAGAAACTGCTTAGTGTTCTGTTAATTCATCTCACAGAGTTACACTGTATATCGTGGATCTCTTTTCTAGCCGTATATCTGTGGAATCTGACAACAGATATTTCGGATCTCTTTGACTATAGGGCCAAAGGAAATATCCTCCGATAACAAAGAGAAAGAATCTTTCTGAGAAACTTCTTTGTGTTCTGTGAAGTCATCTTACAGAGTTAAAGCTTTCCCCTCAAGAAGCCTTACGCTAAGACAGTTCTTGTGGAATTGGCTAAGTGATATTTGGAAGCCCTTAGAGGGCTATGGTGAAAAAGGAAATATCCTCTGATGAAATCTGGGAAGACTTACTGTGAAACTGCTTAGTGTTCTGTTAATTCATCTCACCGAGTTACATCTGTATTCGTGGATCTCTTTGCTAGCCTTATTTCTGTGGAATCTGACAACAGATATTTCGGATCACTTTAAAGACTATAGGGCCAAAAGAAATATCCTCTGATAACAAAGAGAAAGAAGCTTTCAGAGACACTTCTTTGGGTACTGTGAAATCATCTCACAGAGTTACAGCTTTCCACCAAAGAAGCCTTTCGCTAAGACAGTTATTGTGGAATGGGCAAAGTGATATTTGCAAGCCCATAGAGGGCTATGGTGAAAAAGGGAATATCCTCCGATGAAATCTGGAAAGACTTTCTGAGAAACTGCTTAGTGTTCTGCTAATTCATCTCACCGAGTTACATCTGTATTCGTGGATCTCTTTGCCAATCTTATTTCCGTGGAATCTGAGAACGGATATTTCAGATCCCTTTGAAGACTATAGGGCCAAAGGAAATATCCTCCGATTACAAAGAGAAAGAAGCTTTGTGAGAAACTTCTTTGTGTTCTGTGAAATCATCTCACAGAGTTACAGCTTTCCCCTCAAGAAGCCTTTCGCTAAAACAGTTCTTGTGGAATTGGCAAAGTGACATTTGGAAGCCCATAGAGGGCTATGGTGAAAAAGGAAATATCCTCCGATGAAATCTGGAAAGAAGCTTTCTGAGAAACGGCTTAGTGTTCTGTTAATTCATCTCCCAGAGTTACATCTGTATTTCGTGGATCTCTTTGCTTGCCTTATTTCTGTTGAATCTGAGAACAGATATTTCGGATCCCTTTGAAGACTATAGGGCCAAAGGAAATATCATCCGATAACAAAGAGAAAGAAGCTTTCTGAGAAACTTCTTTGTGTTCTGTGAAATCATCTCACAGATTTACAGCTTTCCCGTCAAGAAGCCTTTCGCTAAGACAGTTCTTGTGGAATTGGCAAAATAATATTTGGAAGCCCATAGAGGGCTAAGGTGAAAAAGGAAATATCCTCTGATGAAATCTGGAAAGACTTTCTGAGAAACTGCTTAGTGTTCTGTTAATTCATCTCACAGAGTTACATCTGTATTTCGTGGATCTCTTTGCTAGCCTTATTTCTGGGGAATCTGAGAAGAGATATTTCGGATCCCTTTGAAGACTACAGGGCCAAATTAAATATCCTCCGATAACAAAGAGAAAGAAGCTTTCTGAGAAACTTCTTTTTGTTCTGTGAAATCATATCACAGAGTTACAGCTTTCCCCTCAAGAAGCCTTTCGCTAAGACAGTTCTTGTGGAATTGGCAAAGTGATATTTGGAAGCCCATAGAGGGCTACGGTGAAAAAAGGATATATCCTCCGATGAACTCTGGAAAGAAGCTTTCTGAGAAACTGCTTAGTGTTCTGTTAATTCATCTCACAGAGTTACATCTGTATTTCGTGGATCTCTTTGCTAGCCTTATTTCTGTGGAATCTGAGAACAGATATTTCGGATCCCTTTGAAGACTATAGGGCCAAAGGAAATATCCTCCGATAACAAAGAGAAAGAAGCTTTCTGAGAAAGTTCTTTGTGTTCTGTGAAATCATCTCACAGAGTTACAGCTTTCCCCTCAAGAAGCCTTTCGCTAAGACAGTTCTTGTGGAATTGGCAAAGTGATATTTGGAAGCCCTTAGAAGGCTATGGTGAAAAAGGAAATATCCTCCGATGAAATCTGGAAAGAAGCTTTCTGAGAAACTGCTTAGTGTTATGTTAATTCATCTCCTAGAGTTACATCTGTATATCGTGGTTCTCAATGCTAGCCTTATTTCTCTGGAATCTGAGAACAGATATTTCGGATCCCTTTGAAGACTATAGGGCCAAAGGAAATATCCTCGGATAACAAAGAGAAAGAAGCTTTCTGAGAAACTTCTTTGTGTTCTGTGAAATCATCTCACAGAGTTACAGCTTTCCCCTCAAGAAACCTTTCGCTAAGATAGTTCTTGTGGAATTGGCAAAGTGATATTTGGAAGACCATGGAGGGCTATGGTGAAAAAGGAAATATCCTCCGATGAAATCTGGAAAGAAGCTTTCTCAGAAACTGCTGACTTAGTGTTCTGTTAATTCATCTCACAGAGTTACATGTGTATTTCGTGCATCTCTTTGCTGGCCTTATTTCTGTGGAATCTGAGAACAGATATTTCGGATCCCTTTGAAGACTATAGGGCCAAAGGAAATATCCTCCGACAACAAAGAGAAAGAAGCTTTCTCAGAAACTTCTTTGTGTTCTGTGAAATCATCTCACAGAGTTACAGCTTTCCCCTCAAGAAGCCTTTCGCTAAGATAGTACTTGTGGAATGGGCAAAGTGATATTTGGAAGTCCTTAGAGGGCTATGGTGAAAAAGGAAATATCCTCCGATGAAATCTGGAAAGAAGCTTTCTAAGAAACTGCTTAGTGTTCTGTTAATTCCTCACAGAGGTACATCTGTATTTCGCGGATCTCTTTGCTAGCCTTAGTTCTGTGGAATCTGAGAACAGATATTTCGAATCCCTTTGAAGACTATAGGGCCAAAGGAAACATCCTCTAATAACAAAGAGAAAGAAGCTTCCTGGAAACTCCTTTGTGTTCTGTGAAATCATCTCACAGAGTTACAGCTTTCCCCTCAAGAGGCCTTTCGCTAAGACAGTTCTTGTGGAATTGGCAAAGTGATATTTGGAAGCGCATTGAGGACTACGATGAAAAAGGAAATATCCTCTGATGACATCTGGAAGGAAGCTTTCTGTGTAACTGCTTAGTGTTCTGTTTATTCATCTCACAGAGTTTCATCTGTATTTCGTGGATCTCTTTGCTAGCCTTATTTCTGTGGAATCTGAGAACAGATATTTCGAATCCCTTTGAAGACTATAGGGCCAAAGGATATATCCTCCGATAACAAAGAGAAAGAAGCTTTCTGAGAAACTTCTTTGTGTTCTGTGAAATCATCTCACAGAGTTACAGCTTTCCCCTCAAGAAGCCTTTCACTAAGACAGTTCTTGTGGAATTGGCAAAGTGATATTTGGAAGCCCATAGAGGGCTATGATGAAAAAGGAAATATCCTCCGATGAAATCTGGAAAGAAGCTTTCTGAGAAACTGCTTAGTGTTCTGTTAATTCATCTCAAAGAGTTACATCGGTATTTCGTGGATCTCTTTGCTAGCCTTATTTCTGTGGAATCTGAGAACAGATATTTCCTTTCCCTTTGAAGACTATAGGGACAAAGGAAATATCCTCCGATAACAAAGAGAAAGAAGCTTTCTGAGAAACTTCTTTGTGTTCTGCGAAATCATCTCACAGAGTTACAGCTTTCCCCTCAAGAAGCCTTTCGCTAAGACAGTTCTTGTGGAATTGGCAAGTGATATTTGGAAGACCTTAGAGGGCTAAGGTGAAAAAGGAAATATCCTTCGATGATATCTGGAAAGAAGCTTTCTGAGAAACTGCTTAGTCTTCTTTTAATTCATCTTCCAGTGTTACATCTGTATATCGTTGATCTCTTTGCTAGCCTTATTTCTGTGGAATCTGAGTACAGATATTTCGTATCCCTTTGAACGCCATAGGGCCAAAGGAAATATCCTCCGATAACAAAGGGAAAGAAGCTTTCTGAGAAACGTCTTTGTGTTCTGTGAAATCATCTCAGCGAGTTACAGCTTTCCCCTCAAGAAGCCTTTCGCTAAGACAGTTCTTGTGGAATTGGCAAAGTGATATTTGGAAGCCCATAGAGGGCTACGGTGAAAAAGGAAATATCCTCCGATGAAATCTCGAAAGAAGCTTTCGGAGAAACTGCTTAGTGTTCTGTTAATTCATCTCACAGAGTTACATCTGTATTTCGTGGATCTCTTTGCTAGCCTTATATCTGTGGAATCTGACAACAGATATTTCGGATCCCTTTGAAGACTCTAGGGCCAAAGGAAATATCCTCCGATAACAAAGAGAAAGAAGCTTTCTGAGAACCTTCTTTGTGTTCTGTGAAATCATCTCACAGAGTTAAAGCTTTCCCCTCAAGAAGCCTTACGCTAAGACAGTTCTTGTGGAATTGGCAAAGTGATATTTGGAAGCCCTTAGAGGGCTATGGTGAAAAAGGAAATATCCTCCGATGAAATCTTGAAAGACTTACTGAGAAACTGCTTAGTGTTCTGTTGATTCATCTCACCGAGTTACATCTGTATTTGGTGTATCTCTTTGCTAGCCTTACTTCTGTGGAATCTGAGAACAGATATTTCGGATCCCTTTGAAGACTCTAGGGCCAAAGGAAATATCCTCCGATAACAAAGAGAAAGAAGCTTTCTGAGAAACTTCTTTGTGTTCTGTGAAATCATCTCACAGAGTTACAGCTTTCCCCTCAAGAAGCCTTTCGCTAAGACAGTTCTTGCGGAATTCGCAAAGTGATATTTGGAAGCCCATAGAGGGCTACGGTGAAAAAGGAAATATCCTCTGATGAAATCTGGAAAGAAGCTTTCTGAGAAACTGCTTAGTGTTCTGTTAATTCATCTCACAGAGTTACATCTGTATTTCGTGGATCTCTTTGCTAGCCTTATTTCTGTGGAATATGAGAACAGATATTTCCTTTCCCTTTGAAGACTATAGGGCCAAATTAAATATCCTCCGATAACAAAGAGAAAGAAGCTTTCTGAGAAACTTCTTTGTGTTCTGTGAAATCATCTCACAGAGTTACAGCTTTCCCCTCAAGAAGCCTTTCGCTAAGACAGTTCTTGTGGAATTGGCAAAGTGATATGTGGAAGCCCAAAGAGGGCTATGGTGAAAAAGGATATATCCTCCGATGAAATCTGGAAAGAAGCTTTCTGAGAAACTGCTTAGAGTTCTGGTAATTCATCTCCCAGTGTTACATCTGTATTTCGTGGATCTCTTTGCTAGCCTTATTTCTGTGGAATCTGACAACAGATATTTCGGATCCCTTTGAAGACTATAGGGCCAAAAGAAATATCCTCTGATAACAAAGAGAAAGAAGCTTTCACAGAAACTTCTTAGTGTTCTGTGTAATCATCTCACAGAGTTACAACTTTCCCCTCAAGAAGCCTTTCGCTAAGACAGTTCTTGTGCAATTGGCAAAGTGATATTTGGAAGCCCATAGAGGGCTATGGTGAAAAAGGAAATATCCTCCGATGAAATCTGGAAAGACTTTCTGAGAAACTGCTTAGTGTTCTGTTATTTCATCTCCCAGAGTTACATCTGTATTTCGTGTATCTCTTTGCTAGCCTTATTTCTGTAGAATCTGAGAACAGATATTTCGGATCCCTTTGAAGACTATAGGGCCAAAGGAAATATCATCCGATAACAAAGAGAAAGAAGCTTTCTGAGAAACTTCTTTGTGTTCTGTGAAATCATCTCACAGATTTACAGCTTTCCCCTCAAGAAGCCTTTCGCTAAGACAGTTCTTGTGTAATTGGCAAAATGATATTTGGAAGCCCATAGAGGGCTAAGGTGAAAAAGGAAATATCCTCTGATGAAATCTGGAAAGACTTTCTGAGAAACTGCTTAGTGTTCTGTTAATTGATCTCCCAGAGTTACATCTGTATTTCGTGGATCCCTTTGCTAGCCTTATTTCTGTGTAATCTGACCAGATATTTCAGATCCCTTTGAAGACTATAGGGTCAAATTAAATATCCTCCGATAACAAAGAGAAAGAATCTTTCTGAGAAACTTCTTTGTGTTCTGTGAAATCATCTCACAGAGTTACAGCTTTCCCCTCAAGAAGCCTTTCGCTAAGACAGTTCTTGTGGAATTGGCAAAGTGATATTTGGAAGCCCATAGAGGGCTATGTTGAAAAATTAAATATCCTCTGATGAAATCTGGAAAGACTTTCTGAGAAACTGCTTAGTGTTCTGTTAATTCATCTCACAGAGTTACATCTGTATTTGGTAGATCTCTTTGCTAGCCTTATTTCTGTGGAATCTGAGAACAGATATTTCGGATCCCTTTGAAGACTATAGGGCCAAATTAAATATCCTCCAATAACAAAGAGAAAGAAGCTTTCTGAGAAACTTCTTTGTGTTCTGTGAAATCATCTCACAGAGTTACAGCTTTCCCCTCAAGAAGCCTTTCGCTAAGACAGTTCTTGTGGAATTGGCAAAGTGATATTTGGAAGCCCATAGAGGGCCATGGTGAAAAAGGATATATCCTCCGATGAAATCTGGAAAGAAGCTTTCTGAGAAACTGCTTAGTGTTCTTTTAATTCATCTCACAGAGTTACATCTGTATTTCGTGGATCTCTTTGCTAGCCTTATTTCTGTGGAATCTGAGAACAGATATTTCGGATCCCTTTGAAGACTATAGGGCGAAAGGAAATATCCTCCGATAACAAAGAGAAAGAAGCTTTCTGAGAAACTTCTTTATGTTCTGTGAAATCATCTCACAGATTTACAGCTTTCCCCTCAAGAAGCCTTTCGCTGAGACAGTTCTTGTGGAATTGGCAAAGTGATATTTGGAAGCCCATAGAAGTCTATGGTGAAAAAGGAAATATCCTCTGATGAAATCTGGAAGGAAGCTTTCTGAGAAACTGCTTAGTGTTGTGTTAATTCATCTCACAGAGTTACATCTGTATTTCGTTTATCTCTTTGCTAGCCTTATATCTGTGGAATCTGACAACAGATATATCGGATCCCTTTGAAGACTATAGGGCCAAAGGAAATATCCTCCGATAACAAAGAGAAAGAAGCTTTCTGAGAAACTTCTTTGTGTTCTGTGAAATCATCTCACAGAGTTAAAGCTTTCCCCTCAATAAGCCTTACGCTAAGACAATTATTGTGGAATTGGCAATGTGATATTTGGAAGCCCTTAGAGGGCTATGGGGAAAAGGAAATATCCTCCGATGAAATCTGGAAAGACTTACTGAGAAACTGCTTAGTGTTCTGTTAATTCATCTCACCTAGTTACATCTGTATTTCATGGATGTCTTTGCTAGCCTTACTTCTGTGGAATCTGAGAACAGATATTTCGGATCCCTTTGAAGACTCTAGGGCCAAAGGAAATATCCTCCGATAACAAAGAGAAAGAAGCTTTCTGAGAAACTTCTTCGTGTTCTGTGAAATCATCTCACAGAGTTACAGCTTTCCCCTCAAGAAGCCTTTCGCTAAGACAGTTCTTGCAGAATGCGCAATGTGATATTTGGAAGCCCATAGAGGACTATGGTGAAAAAGGAAATATCCTCCGATGAAATCTGGAAAGAAGCTTTCTGAGAAACTGCTTAGTGTTCTGTTAATTCATCTCACAGAGTTACATCTGTATTTCGTGGATCTCTTTGCTAGCCTTATTTCTGTGGAATCTGAGAACAGATATTTCTGATCCCTTTGAAGACTATAGGGCCAAATTAAATATCCTCCGATAACAAAGAGAAAGAAGCTTTCTGAGAAACTTCTTTGTGTTCTGTGAAATCATCTCACAGAGTTACAGCTTTCCCCTCAAGAAGCCTTTCGCTAAGACACTTCTTGTGGAATTGGCAAAGTGATATGTGGAAGCCCCTACAGGGCTATGGTGAAAAAGGATATATCCTCCGATGAAATCTGGAAAGAAGCTTTCTGAGAAACTGCTTAGTGTTCTGGTAATTCATCTCACAGAGTTACATCTGTATTTCGTGGATCTCTTTGCTAGCCTTATTTCTGTGGAATCTGACAGCAGATATTTCGGATCCCTTTGAAGACTCTAGGGCCAAAAGAGATATCCTCTGATAACAAAGAGAAAGAAGCTTTCAGAGAAACTTCTTTGGGTTCTGTGAAATCATCTCTCAGAGTTACAGCTTTCCCCTCAAGAAGCCTTTCGCTAAGACAGTTCTTGTGGAATTGGAAAAGTGATATTTGGAACCCCATAGAGGGCTATGGTGAAAAAGGAAATATCCTCCGATGAAATCTGGAAAGACTTTCTGAGAAACTGCTTAGTGTTCTGTTAATTCATCTCCCAGAGTTACATCTGTATTTCGTGGATCGCTTTGCTAGCCTTATTTCTGTGGAATCTGAGAACAGATATTTCGGATCCCTTTGAAGACTATAGGGCCAAAGGAAATATCCTCCGATAAGAAAGAGAATGAAGTTTTCTGAGAAACTTCTTTGTGTTCTGTGAAATCATCTCACAGAGTTACAGTTTTCCCCTCAAGAAGCCTTTCGCTAAGACAGTTCTTGTGGAATTGGCAAAGTGATATTTGGAAGCCCATAGAGGGCTATGGAGAAAAAGGATATATCCTCCGATGAAATCTGGAAAGAAGCTTTCTGAGAAACTGCTTAGTGTTCTGTTAATTCATCTCACAGTGTTACATCTGTATTTCGTGGATCTCTTTGCTAGCCTTATTTCTGTGGAATCTGAGAATAGATATTTCGGATCCCTTTGAAGACTCTAGGGCCAAAGTAAACATCCTCCGATAACAAAGAGAAAGAAGCTTTCTGAGAAACATCTTTGTGTTCTGTGCAATCATCTCACACAGTTATAGCTTTCCTCTCAAGGATCCTTTCGCTAAGACAGTTCTTGTGGAATTGGCAAAGTGATATTTGGAATCCCTAGAGGGCTATATTGAAAAAGGATATATCCTCCGATGAAATCTGGAAAGAAGATTTCTGAGAAACTGCTTAGTGTTCTTTTAATTCATCTCACAGAGTTATATCTGTATTTCGTGGATCTCTTTGCTAGCCTTATTTCTGTGGAATCTGAGAATAGATATTTCGGATCCCTTTGAAGACTATAGGGCCAAAGTAAACATCCTCCGATAACAAAGAGAAAGAAGCTTTTTGAGAAACTTCTTTGTGTTCTGTGAAATCATCTCACACAGTTACAGCTTTCCACTCAAGGATCCTTTCGCTAAGACAGTTCTTGTGGAATTGGCAAAGAGATATTTGGAGCCCATAGAGGGCTATGGAGAAAAAGGAAATATCCTCCTATGAAATCTGGAAAGAAGCTGTCTGAGAAACTGCTTAGTGTTCTGTTAATTCATTTCACAGAGTTACATCTGTATATCGTGGATCTCAATGCTAGCCTTATTTCTCTGGAATCTGAGAACAGATATTTCGGATCCCTTCGAAGACTAAAGGGCCATAGGAAACATCCTCGGATAACAAAGAGAAAGAAGCTTCCTGGAAACTTCTTTGTGTTCTGTGAAATCATCTCACAGAGTTACAGCTTTCCCCTCTAGAGGCCTTTCGCTAAGACAGTTCTTGTGGAATTGGCAAAGTGATATATGGAAGCCCATAGAGGGCTATTGTGAAAAAGGAAATATCCTCCCATGAAATCTGGAAAGAAGCTTTCTGAGAAACTGCTTAGTGTTCTGTTAATTCATCTCCCAGAGTTACATCTGTATTTCGTGGATCTCTTTGCTAGCCTTATTTCTGTGGAATCTGACAACAGATATTTCGGATCCCTTTGACTATAGGGCCAAAGGAAATATCCACCGATAACAAAGAGAAAGAAGCTTTCTGAGAAACTTCTTTGTGTTCTGTGAGATCATCTCACAGAGTTACAGCTTTCTACCAAACAAGTCTTTCGCTAAGACAGTTCTTGGGGAATTGGCAAAGTGATATTTGGAAGCCCATAGAGGGCTATGGTGAAAAAGGACATATCCTCCGATAAAATCTGGAAAGACTTTCTGAGAAACTGCTTAGTGTTCTGCTAATTCATCTCACCGAGTTACATCTGTATTCGTGGATCTCTTTGCTAATCTTATTTTCGTGGAATCTGAGAACAGATATTTCGGATCCCTTTGAAGACTATAGGGCCAAAGGAAATATCCTCCGATTACAAAGAGAAAGAAGCTTTCTGAGAAACTTCTTTGTGTTCTGTGAAATCATCTCACAGAGTTACAGCTTTCCCCTCAAGAAGCCTTTCGCTAAGACAGTTCTTGTGGAATTGGCAAAGTGATATTTGGAAGCCCATAGAGGGCTATGGTGAAAAAGGAAATATCCTCCGATGAAATCTGGAAAGAAGCTTTCTGAGAAACTGCTTAGTGTTCTGTTAATTCATCTCACAGAGTTATTTCTGTATTTCGTGGATCTCTTTGCTAGCCTTATTTCTGTGGAATATGAGAAGAGATATTTCCTTTCCCTTTGAAGAATATAGGGCCAAAGGAAATGTCCTCCGATAAGAAAGAGAAAGAAGCTTTCTGAGAAACTTCTTTGTGTTCTGTGAAATCATCTCACAGAGTTACAGCTTTCCCTTCAAGGATCCTTTCGCTAAGACAGTTCTTGTGGAATTGGCAAAGAGATATTTGGAGCCCATAGAGGGCTATGGAGAAAAAGGAAATATCCTCCTATGAAATCTGGAAAGAAGCTGTCTGAGAAACTGCTTAGTGTTCTCTTAATTCATCTCACAGAGTTACATCTTTATTTCGTGGATCTCTTTGCTAGCCTTATTTCTGTGGAATCTGAGAACAGATATTTCGGATCCCTTTGAAGACTATAGGGCCAAAGGAAATATCCTCCGATAACAAAGAGAAAGAAGCTTTCTGAGAAACTTCTTTATGTTCTGTGAAATCATCTCACAGAGTTACAGCTTTCCCCTCAAGAAGCCTTTCGCTAAGACAGTTCTTGTGGAATTGGCAAAGTGATATTTGGAAGCCCATAGAAGTCTATGGTGAAAAAGGAAATATCCTCCGATGAAATCTGGAAAGAAGCTTTCTGAGAAACTGCTTAGTGTTCTGTTAATTCATCTCACAGAGTTACATCTCTATTTCGTGGATCTCAATGTTAGCCTTATTTCTCTGGAATCTGAGAACAGATATTTCGGAACCCTTTGAAGGCTAAAGGGCCAAAGGAAACATCCTCGGATAACAAAGAGAAAGAAACTTCCTGGAAACTTCTTTGTGTTCTGAGAAATCATCTCAAAGAGTTACAGCTTTCCCCTCAAGAGGCCTTTCGCTAAGACAGTTCTTGTGGAATTGGCAAAGTGATATTTGGAAGCCCTTAGAGGGCTACGGTGAAAAAGGAAATATCCTCCGATGAAATCTGGAAAGAAGCTTTCTGAGAAACTGCTTAGTGTTCTGTTAATTCATCTCACAGAGTTACACTGTATATCGTGGATCTCTTTTCTAGCCGTATATCTGTGGAATCTGACAACAGATATTTCGGATCTCTTTGACTATAGGGCCAAAGGAAATATCCTCCGATAACAAAGAGAAAGAATCTTTCTGAGAAACTTCTTTGTGTTCTGTGAAGTCATCTTACAGAGTTAAAGCTTTCCACTCAAGAAGCCTTACGCTAAGGCAGTTCTTGTGGAATTGGCTAAGTGATATTTGGAAGCCCTTAGAGGGCTATGGTGAAAAAGGAAATATCCTCTGATGAAATCTGGAAAGACTTACTGCGAAACTGCTTAGTGTTCTGTTAATTCATCTCACCGAGTTACATCTGTATTCGTGGATCTCTTTGCTAGCCTTATTTCTGTGGAATCTGACAACAGATATTTCGGATCACTTTAAAGACTATAGGGCCAAAAGAAATATCCTCTGATAACAAAGAGAAAGAAGCTTTCAGAGACACTTCTTTGGGTACTGTGAAATCATCTCACAGAGTTACAGCTTTCCACCAAAGAAGCCTTTCGCTAAGACAGTTATTGTGGAATGGGCAAAGTGATATTTGCAAGCCCATAGAGGGCTATGGTGAAAAAGGGAATATCCTCCGATGAAATCTGGAAAGACTTTCTGAGAAACTGCTTAGTGTTCTGCTAATTCATCTCACCGAGTTACATCTGTATTCGTGGATCTCTTTGCCAATCTTATTTCCGTGGAATCTGAGAACGGATATTTCAGATCCCTTTGAAGACTATAGGGCCAAAGGAAATATCCTCCGATTACAAAGAGAAAGAAGCTTTGTGAGAAACTTCTTTGTGTTCTGTGAAATCATCTCACAGAGTTACAGCTTTCCCCTCAAGAAGCCTTTCGCTAAAACAGTTCTTGTGGAATTGGCAAAGTGACATTTGGAAGCCCATAGAGGGCCATGGTGAAAAAGGAAATATCCTCCGATGAAATCTGGAAAGAAGCTTTCTGAGAAACGGCTTAGTGTTCTGTTAATTCATCTCCCAGAGTTACATCTGTATTTCGTGGATCTCTTTGCTTGCCTTATTTCTGTTGAATCTGAGAACAGATATTTCGGATCCCTTTGAAGACTATAGGGCCAAAGGAAATATCATCCGATAACAAAGAGAAAGAAGCTTTCTGAGAAACTTCTTTGTGTTCTGTGAAATCATCTCACAGATTTACAGCTTTCCCGTCAAGAAGCCTTTCGCTAAGACAGTTCTTGTGGAATTGGCAAAATAATATTTGGAAGCCCATAGAGGGCTAAGGTGAAAAAGGAAATATCCTCTGATGAAATCTGGAAAGACTTTCTGAGAAACTGCTTAGTGTTCTGTTAATTCATCTCACAGAGTTACATCTGTATTTCGTGGATCTCTTTGCTAGCCTTATTTCTGGGGAATCTGAGAAGAGATATTTCGGATCCCTTTGAAGACTACAGGGCCAAATTAAATATCCTCCGATAACAAAGAGAAAGAAGCTTTCTGAGAAACTTCTTTTTGTTCTGTGAAATCATATCACAGAGTTACAGCTTTCCCCTCAAGAAGCCTTTCGCTAAGACAGTTCTTGTGGAATTGGCAAAGTGATATTTGGAAGCCCATAGAGGGCTACGGTGAAAAAAGGATATATCCTCCGATGAACTCTGGAAAGAAGCTTTCTGAGAAACTGCTTAGTGTTCTGTTAATTCATCTCACAGAGTTACATCTGTATTTCGTGGATCTCTTTGCTAGCCTTATTTCTGTGGAATCTGAGAACAGATATTTCGGATCCCTTTGAAGACTATAGGGCCAAAGGAAATATCCTCCGATAACAAAGAGAAAGAAGCTTTCTGAGAAAGTTCTTTGTGTTCTGTGAAATCATCTCACAGAGTTACAGCTTTCCCCTCAAGAAGCCTTTCGCTAAGACAGTTCTTGTGGAATTGGCAAAGTGATATTTGGAAGCCCTTAGAAGGCTATGGTGAAAAAGGAAATATCCTCCGATGAAATCTGGAAAGAAGCTTTCTGAGAAACTGCTTAGTGTTATGTTAATTCATCTCCTAGAGTTACATCTGTATATCGTGGTTCTCAATGCTAGCCTTATTTCTCTGGAATCTGAGAACAGATATTTCGGATCCCTTTGAAGACTATAGGGCCAAAGGAAATATCCTCGGATAACAAAGAGAAAGAAGCTTTCTGAGAAACTTCTTTGTGTTCTGTGAAATCATCTCACAGAGTTACAGCTTTCCCCTCAAGAAACCTTTCGCTAAGATAGTTCTTGTGGAATTGGCAAAGTGATATTTGGAAGACCATGGAGGGCTATGGTGAAAAAGGAAATATCCTCCGATGAAATCTGGAAAGAAGCTTTCTCAGAAACTGCTGACTTAGTGTTCTGTTAATTCATCTCACAGAGTTACATGTGTATTTCGTGCATCTCTTTGCTGGCCTTATTTCTGTGGAATCTGAGAACAGATATTTCGGATCCCTTTGAAGACTATAGGGCCAAAGGAAATATCCTCCGACAACAAAGAGAAAGAAGCTTTCTCAGAAACTTCTTTGTGTTCTGTGAAATCATCTCACAGAGTTACAGCTTTCCCCTCAAGAAGCCTTTCGCTAAGATAGTACTTGTGGAATGGGCAAAGTGATATTTGGAAGTCCTTAGAGGGCTATGGTGAAAAAGGAAATATCCTCCGATGAAATCTGGAAAGAAGCTTTCTAAGAAACTGCTTAGTGTTCTGTTAATTCCTCACAGAGGTACATCTGTATTTCGCGGATCTCTTTGCTAGCCTTAGTTCTGTGGAATCTGAGAACAGATATTTCGGATCCCTTTGAAGACTATAGGGCCAAAGGAAACATCCTCTAATAACAAAGAGAAAGAAGCTTCCTGGAAACTCCTTTGTGTTCTGTGAAATCATCTCACAGAGTTACAGCTTTCCCCTCAAGAGGCCTTTCGCTAAGACAGTTCTTGTGGAATTGGCAAAGTGATATTTGGAAGCGCATTGAGGACTACGATGAAAAAGGAAATATCCTCTGATGACATCTGGAAGGAAGCTTTCTGTGTAACTGCTTAGTGTTCTGTTTATTCATCTCACAGAGTTTCATCTGTATTTCGTGGATCTCTTTGCTAGCCTTATTTCTGTGGAATCTGAGAACAGATATTTCGAATCCCTTTGAAGACTATAGGGCCAAAGGATATATCCTCCGATAACAAAGAGAAAGAAGCTTTCTGAGAAACTTCTTTGTGTTCTGTGAAATCATCTCACAGAGTTACAGCTTTCCCCTCAAGAAGCCTTTCGCTAAGACAGTTCTTGTGGAATTGGCAAAGTGATATTTGGAAGCCCATAGAAGTCTATGGTGAAAAAGGAAATATCCTACGATGAAATCTGGAAAGAAGCTTTCTGAGAAACTGCTTAGTGTTCTGTTAATTCATCTCACGGAGTTACATCTCTATTTCGTGGATCTCAATGTTAGCCTTATTTCTCTGGAATCTGAGAACAGATATTTCGGATCCCTTTGAAGACTATAGTGCCAAAGGAAATATCCTCGGATAACAAAGAGAAAGAAGCTTTCTGAGAAACTTCTTTGTGTTCTGTGAAATCATCTCACAGAGTTACAGCTTTCTCCTCAAGAAACCTTTCGCTAAGATAGTTCTTGTGGAATTGGCAAAGTGATATTTGGAAGACCCTAGAGGGCTATGGTGAAAAAGGAAATATCCTCCGATGAAATCTGGAAAGAAGCTTTCTCAGAAACTGCTGACTTAGTGTTCTGTTAATTCATCTCACAGAGTTACATGTGTATTTCGTGCATCTCTTTGCTGGCCTTATTTCTGTGGAATCTGAGAACAGATATTTCGGATCCCTTTGAAGACTATAGGGCCAAAGGAAATATCCTCCGATAACAAAGAGAAAGAAGCTTTCTGAAAAACTTCCTTGTGTTCTGTGAAATCATCTCACAGAGTTACAGCTTTCCCCTCAAGAAGCCTTTCGCTAAGACAGTTCTTGTGGAATTGGCAAAGTGATATTTGGAAGCCCTTAGAGGGCTACGATGAAAAAGGAAATATCCTCTGATGAAATCTGGAAGGAAGCTTTCTGTGAAACTGCTTAGTGTTCTGTTTATTCATCTCACAGAGTTACATCTGTATTTCGTGGATCTCTTTGCTAACCTTATTTCTGTGGAATCTGAGAACAGATATTTCGAATCCCTTTGAAGACTATAGGGCCAAAGGATATATCCTCCGATAACAAAGAGAAAGAAGCTTTCTGAGAAACTTCTTCGTGTTCTGTGAAATCATCTCACAGAGTTACAGCTTTCCCCTCAAGAAGCCCTTCACTAAGACAGTTCTTGTGGAATTGGCAAAGTGATATTTGGAAGCCCATAGAGGGCTATGATGAAAAAGGAAATATCCTCCGATGAAATCTGGAAAGAAGCTTTCTGAGAAACTGCTTAGTGTTCTGTTAATTCATCTCACAGAGTTACATCGGTATTTCGTGGATCTCTTTGCTAGCCTTATTTCTGTGGAATCTGAGAACAGATATTTCCTTTCCCTTTGAAGACTATAGGGACAAAGGAAATATCCTCCGATAACAAAGAGAAAGAAGCTTTCTGAGAAACTTCTTTGTGTTCTGCGAAATCATCTCACAGAGTTACAGCTTTCCCCTCAAGAAGCCTTTCGCTAAGACAGTTCTTGTGGAATTGGCAAAGTGATATTTGGAAGCCCATAGAGGGCTAAGGTGAAAAAGGAAATATCCTTCGATGATATCTGGAAAGAAGCTTTCTGAGAAACTGCTTAGTCTTCTTTTAATTCATCTTCCAGTGTTACATCTGTATATCGTTGATCTCTTTGCTAGCCTTATTTCTGTGGAATCTGAGTACAGATATTTCGTATCCCTTTGAACGCCATAGGGCCAAAGGAAATATCCTCCGATAACAAAGGGAAAGAAGCTTTCTGAGAAACGTCTTTGTGTTCTGTGAAATCATCTCAGCGAGTTACAGCTTTCCCCTCAAGAAGCCTTTCGCTAAGACAGTTCTTGTGGAATTGGCAAAGTGATATTTGGAAGCCCATAGAGGGCTATGGTGAAAAAGGAAATATCCTCCGATGAAATCTGGAAAGAAGCTTTCGGAGAAACTGCTTAGTGTTCTGTTAATTCATCTCCCAGAGTTACATCTGTATTTCGTGGATCTCTTTGCTAGCCTTATTTCGGTGGAATATGAGAAGACATATTTCCTTTCCCTTTGAAGTATATAGGGCCAAAGGAAATGTCCTCCGATAAGAAAGAGAAAGAAGCTTTCTGAGAAACTTCTTTGTGTTCTGTGAAATCATCTCACAGAGTTACAGCTTTCCCTTCAAGAAGCCTTTCGCTAAGACAGTTCTTGTGGAATTTGCAAAGTGATATTTGGAAGCCCATAGAGGGCTATGGAGAAAAAGGATATATCCTCCGATGAAATCTGGAGAGAAGCTTTCTGAGAAACTGCTTAGTGTTCTTTTAATTCATCTCACAGAGTTACATCTGTATTTCGTGGATCTCTTTGCTAGCCTTATTTCTGTGGAATCTGAGAATAGATATTTCGGATCCCTTAGAAGACTATAGGGCCAAAGTAAACATCCTCCGATAACAAAGAGAAAGAAGCTTTCTGAGAAACTTCTTTGTGTTCTGTGAAATCATCTCACAGAGTTACAGCTTTCCCCTCAAGAAGCCTTTCGCTAAGACAGTTCTTGCAGAATTCGCAAAGTGATATTTGGAAGGCCATAGAGGGCTATGGTGAAAAAGGAAATATCCTCCGATGAAATCTGGAAAGAAGCTTTCTGAGAAACTGCTTAGTGTTCTGTTAATTCATCTCACAGAGTTACATCTGTATTTCGTGGATCTCTTTGCTAGCCTTATTTCTGTGGAATATGAGAAGAGATATTTCCTTTCCCTTTGAAGAATATAGGGCCAAAGGAAATGTCCTCCGATAAGAAAGAGAAAGAAGCTTTCTGAGAAACTTCTTTGTGTTCTGTGAAATCATCTCACAGAGTTACAGCTTTCCCTTCAAGGATCCTTTCGCTAAGACAGTTCTTGTGGAATTGGCAAAGAGATATTTGGAGCCCATAGAGGGCTATGGAGAAAAAGGAAATATCCTCCTATGAAATCTGGAAAGAAGCTGTCTGAGAAACTGCTTAGTGTTCTCTTAATTCATCTCACAGAGTTACATCTTTATTTCGTGGATCTCTTTGCTAGCCTTATTTCTGTGGAATCTGAGAACAGATATTTCGGATCCCTTTGAAGACTATAGGGCCAAAGGAAATATTCTCCGATAACAAAGAGAAAGAAGCTTTCTGAGAAACTTCTTTATGTTCTGTGAAATCATCTCACAGAGTTACAGCTTTCCCCTCAAGAAGCCTTTCGCTAAGACAGTTCTTGTGGAATTGGCAAAGTGATATTTGGAAGCCCATAGAAGTCTATGGTGAAAAAGGAAATATCCTCCGATGAAATCTGGAAAGAAGCTTTCTGAGAAACTGCTTAGTGTTCTGTTAATTCATCTCACGGAGTTACATCTCTATTTCGTGGATCTCAATGTTAGCCTTATTTCTCTGGAATCTGAGAACAGATATTTCGGATCCCTTTGAAGACTATAGTGCCAAAGGAAATATCCTCGGATAACAAAGAGAAAGAAGCTTTCTGAGAAACTTCTTTGTGTTCTGTGAAATCATCTCACAGAGTTACAGCTTTCTCCTCAAGAAACCTTTCGCTAAGATAGTTCTTGTGGAATTGGCAAAGTGATATTTGGAAGACCCTAGAGGGCTATGGTGAAAAAGGAAATATCCTCCGATGAAATCTGGAAAGAAGCTTTCTCAGAAACTGCTGACTTAGTGTTCTGTTAATTCATCTCACAGAGTTACATGTGTATTTCGTGCATCTCTTTGCTGGCCTTATTTCTGTGGAATCTGAGAACAGATATTTCGGATCCCTTTGAAGACTATAGGGCCAAAGGAAATATCCTCCGATAACAAAGAGAAAGAAGCTTTCTGAAAAACTTCCTTGTGTTCTGTGAAATCATCTCACAGAGTTACAGCTTTCCCCTCAAGAAGCCTTTCGCTAAGACAGTTCTTGTGGAATTGGCAAAGTGATATTTGGAAGCCCTTAGAGGGCTACGATGAAAAAGGAAATATCCTCTGATGAAATCTGGAAGGAAGCTTTCTGTGAAACTGCTTAGTGTTCTGTTTATTCATCTCACAGAGTTACATCTGTATTTCGTGGATCTCTTTGCTAACCTTATTTCTGTGGAATCTGAGAACAGATATTTCGAATCCCTTTGAAGACTATAGGGCCAAAGGATATATCCTCCGATAACAAAGAGAAAGAAGCTTTCTGAGAAACTTCTTCGTGTTCTGTGAAATCATCTCACAGAGTTACAGCTTTCCCCTCAAGAAGCCCTTCACTAAGACAGTTCTTGTGGAATTGGCAAAGTGATATTTGGAAGCCCATAGAGGGCTATGATGAAAAAGGAAATATCCTCCGATGAAATCTGGAAAGAAGCTTTCTGAGAAACTGCTTAGTGTTCTGTTAATTCATCTCACAGAGTTACATCGGTATTTCGTGGATCTCTTTGCTAGCCTTATTTCTGTGGAATCTGAGAACAGATATTTCCTTTCCCTTTGAAGACTATAGGGACAAAGGAAATATCCTCCGATAACAAAGAGAAAGAAGCTTTCTGAGAAACTTCTTTGTGTTCTGCGAAATCATCTCACAGAGTTACAGCTTTCCCCTCAAGAAGCCTTTCGCTAAGACAGTTCTTGTGGAATTGGCAAAGTGATATTTGGAAGCCCATAGAGGGCTAAGGTGAAAAAGGAAATATCCTTCGATGATATCTGGAAAGAAGCTTTCTGAGAAACTGCTTAGTCTTCTTTTAATTCATCTTCCAGTGTTACATCTGTATATCGTTGATCTCTTTGCTAGCCTTATTTCTGTGGAATCTGAGTACAGATATTTCGTATCCCTTTGAACGCCATAGGGCCAAAGGAAATATCCTCCGATAACAAAGGGAAAGAAGCTTTCTGAGAAACGTCTTTGTGTTCTGTGAAATCATCTCAGCGAGTTACAGCTTTCCCCTCAAGAAGCCTTTCGCTAAGACAGTTCTTGTGGAATTGGCAAAGTGATATTTGGAAGCCCATAGAGGGCTATGGTGAAAAAGGAAATATCCTCCGATGAAATCTGGAAAGAAGCTTTCGGAGAAACTGCTTAGTGTTCTGTTAATTCATCTCCCAGAGTTACATCTGTATTTCGTGGATCTCTTTGCTAGCCTTATTTCGGTGGAATATGAGAAGACATATTTCCTTTCCCTTTGAAGTATATAGGGCCAAAGGAAATGTCCTCCGATAAGAAAGAGAAAGAAGCTTTCTGAGAAACTTCTTTGTGTTCTGTGAAATCATCTCACAGAGTTACAGCTTTCCCTTCAAGAAGCCTTTCGCTAAGACAGTTCTTGTGGAATTTGCAAAGTGATATTTGGAAGCCCATAGAGGGCTATGGAGAAAAAGGATATATCCTCCGATGAAATCTGGAGAGAAGCTTTCTGAGAAACTGCTTAGTGTTCTTTTAATTCATCTCACAGAGTTACATCTGTATTTCGTGGATCTCTTTGCTAGCCTTATTTCTGTGGAATCTGAGAATAGATATTTCGGATCCCTTAGAAGACTATAGGGCCAAAGTAAACATCCTCCGATAACAAAGAGAAAGAAGCTTTCTGAGAAACTTCTTTGTGTTCTGTGAAATCATCTCACAGAGTTACAGCTTTCCCCTCAAGAAGCCTTTCGCTAAGACAGTTCTTGCAGAATTCGCAAAGTGATATTTGGAAGGCCATAGAGGGCTATGGTGAAAAAGGAAATATCCTCCGATGAAATCTGGAAAGAAGCTTTCTGAGAAACTGCTTAGTGTTCTGTTAATTCATCTCACAGAGTTACATCTGTATTTCGTGGATCTCTTTGCTAGCCTTATTTCTGTGGAATATGAGAAGAGATATTTCCTTTCCCTTTGAAGAATATAGGGCCAAAGAAAATGTCCTCCGATAAGAAAGAGAAAGAAGCTTTCTGAGAAACTTCTTTGTGTTCTGTGAAATCATCTCACAGAGTTACAGCTTTCCCTTCAAGGATCCTTTCGCTAAGACAGTTCTTGTGGAATTGGCAAAGAGATATTTGGAGCCCATAGAGGGCTATGGAGAAAAAGGAAATATCCTCCTATGAAATCTGGAAAGAAGCTGTCTGAGAAACTGCTTAGTGTTCTCTTAATTCATCTCACAGAGTTACATCTTTATTTCGTGGATCTCTTTGCTAGCCTTATTTCTGTGAAATCTGAGAACAGATATTTCGGATCCCTTTGAAGACTATAGGGCCAAAGGAAATATCCTCCGATAACAAAGAGAAAGAAGCTTTCTGAGAAACTTCTTTATGTTCTGTGAAATCATCTCACAGAGTTACAGCTTTCCCCTCAAGAAGCCTTTCGCTAAGACAGTTCTTGTGGAATTGGCAAAGTGATATTTGGAAGCCCATAGAAGTCTATGGTGAAAAAGGAAATATCCTCCGATGAAATCTGGAAAGAAGCTTTCTGAGAAACTGCTTAGTGTTCTGTTAATTCATCTCACAGAGTTACATCTCTATTTCGTGGATCTCAATGTTAGCCTTATTTCTCTGGAATCTGAGAACAGATATTTCGGATCCCTTTGAAGACTATAGTGCCAAAGGAAATATCCTCGGATAACAAAGAGAAAGAAGCTTTCTGAGAAACTTCTTTGTGTTCTGTGAAATCATCTCACAGAGTTACAGCTTTCTCCTCAAGAAACCTTTCGCTAAGATAGTTCTTGTGGAATTGGCAAAGTGATATTTGGAAGACCCTAGAGGGCTATGGTGAAAAAGGAAATATCCTCCGATGAAATCTGGAAAGAAGCTTTCTCAGAAACTGCTGACATAGTGTTCTGTTAATTCATCTCACAGAGTTACATGTGTATTTCGTGCATCTCTTTGCTGGCCTTATTTCTGTGGAATCTGAGAACAGATATTTCGGATCCCTTTGAAGACTATAGGGCCAAAGGAAATATCCTCCGATAACAAAGAGAAAGAAGCTTTCTGAAAAACTTCCTTGTGTTCTGTGAAATCGTCTCACAGAGTTACAGCTTTCCCCTCAAGAAGCCTTTCGCTAAGACAGTTCTTGTGGAATGGGCAAAGTGATATTTGGAAGCCCATAGAGGGCTATGGTGAAAAAGGAAATATCCTCCGATGAAATCTGGAAAGAAGCTTTCTGAGAAACTGCTTAGTGTTCGGTTAATTCATCTGCCAGAGTTACATCTGTATTTCGTGGATATCTTTGCTAGCCTTTTTTCTGTGGAATCTGAGAACAGATATTTCGGAACCCATTGAAGACTATAGCGGCAAAGGAAATATCCTCCGATAACAAAAAGAAAGAAGCTTTCTGAGAAACTTCTTTGTGTTCTGTGAAATCATCTCACAGAGTTACAGCTTTCCCCTCAAGAAGCCTTTCACTAAGACAGTTCTTGGGGTATTGGCAAAGTGATATTTGGAAGCCCATAGGGGGCTATTGTTAAAAAGGAAATATCCTCCGATGAAATCTGGAAAGAAGCTTTTTGAGAAACTGCTCAGTGTTCTGTTAATTCATCTCTGGAGTTACATCTGTATTTGGTGGATCTCTTTGCTACCCTTATTTCTGTGGAATCTGAGAACAGATATTTCCTTTCCCTTTGAAGACTATAGGGCCAAAGGAAATATCCTTGGATAACAAAGAGAAAGAAACTTTCTGAGAAACTTCTTTGTGTTCTGCGCAATCATGTCACAGAGTTACAGCTTTTCCCTCAAGAAGCCTTTCGCTAAGACAGTTCTTGTGGAATTGGCAAAGTGATATTTGGAAGCCCATAGAGGGCTAAGGTGAAAAAGGAAATATCCTCCGATGAAATCTGGAAAGAAGCTTTCTGAGAAACTGCTTAGTGTTCGGTTAATTCATCTCCCAGAGTTACATCTGCATTTCGTGGATCTCTTTGCTAGCGTTTTTTCTGTGGAATCTGACAACAGATATTTCGGATCCCTTTGAAGACTATAGGGCCAAAGGAAATATCCTCCGATAACAAAGAGAAAGAAGCTTTCTGAGAAACATCTTTGTGTTCTGTGAAATCATCACACAGAGATACAGCTTTCCCCTCAAGAAGCCTTTCGCTAAGACAGTTCTTGTGGAATTGGCAAAGTGATATTTGGAAGCCCATAGAGGGCTACGGTGAAAAAGGAAATATCCTCCTATGAAATATGGAAAGAAGCTTTCTGAGAAACAGTTTAGTGTTCTCTTAATTCATCTCACAGAGTTACATCTGTATTTCGTGGATCTCTTTGCTAGCCTTATTTCTGTGAAATCTGAGAACAGATATTTCGGATCCCTTTGAACGCTATAGGGCCAAAGGAAATATCCTCCGATAACAAAGAGAAAGAAGCTTTCTGAGACACTTCTTTGTGTTCTGTGAAATTATCTCACAGAGTTACAGCTTTCCCCTCAAGACGTCTTTCGCTAAGACAGTTGTTGTGGAATTGGCAAAGTGACATTTGGAAGCCCATAGAGGGCTATGGTGAAAAAGGAAATATCCTCGGATGAAATCTGGAAAGAAGCTTTTTGAGAAACTGCTTAGTGTTCTGTTAATTCACCTCACAGGGTTACATCTGTATTTCGTGGATGTCTTTGCTAGCCTTATTTCTGTGAAATCTGAGAACAGATATTTCGGACCCTTTGCAAGACTATAGTGCCAAAGGAAATATCCTCCGATAACAAAGAGAAAGAATTTTTCTGAGAAACTTCTTTGTGTTCTGTGAAATCATCTCACAGAGTTACAGCTTTCCCCTCAAGAAGCCTTTCGCTAAGACAGTTCTTGTGGAATAGGCACAGTGATATTTGGAAGCCCATAGACGGCTACGGTGAAAAAGGAAATATTCTCCGATGAAATCTGGAAAGAAGCTTTCTGAGAAACTGCTTAGTGTTCTGTTAATTCATCTCACAGAGTTACATCTGTATTTCTTGGATCTCTTTGCTAGCCTTATTTCTGTGGAATCTGAGAACTGATATTTCCTTTCCCTTTGAAGATTATAGGGCCAAAGTAAATATCCTCCGATAACAAAGAGAAAGAAGCTTTCTGAGAAACTTCTTTGTGTTCTGTGAAATCATCTCACGGAGTTACAGCTTTCCCCTCAAGAAGCCTTTCGCTAAGACAGTTCTTGTGGAATTGGCAAAGTGATATTTGGAAGACCATAGAGGGCTATGGTGAAAAAGGAAATATCCTCCGATGAAATCTGGAAAGAAGCTTTCTGAGAAACTGCTTAGTGTTCTGTTAATTCACCTCACAGAGTTACATCTGTATTTCGTGGATCTCTTTGCCAGCCTTATTTCTGTGGAATCTGAGAACAGATATTTCGGATACCTTTGAAGACTATAGGGCCAAAGGAAATATCCTCCGATAACAAAGAGAAAGACGCTTTCTGAGAAACTTCTTTGTGTTCTGTGAAATCATCTCACAGAGTTACAGCTTTCCCCTCAAGAATCCTTTCGGTAAGACAATTCTTGTCGAATTGGCAAAGTGATATTTGGAAGCCCGTAGAGGGCTAGGGTGAAAAAGGAAACATCCTCCGATGAAATCTGGAAAGAAGCTTTCTGAGAAACTGCTTAGTATTCCATTAATTCATCTCACAGAGTTACATCTCTATTTCGTGGATCTCTTTGCTAGCCTTATTTCTGTGGAATCTGAGAACAGATATTTCGGATCCCTTTGAACGCTATAGGGCCAAAGGAAATATCCTCCCATAACAAAGAGAAAGAAGCTTTCTGAGAAACTTCTTTGTGTTCTGTCAAATCATCTCACAGAGTTACAGCTTGCCCAACAAGAAGCCTTTCACTAAGACAGTTCTTCTGGAATTGGCAAAGTGACATTTCAAAGCCCATAGAGGGCTATGGTGAAAAAGGAAATATCCGCGGATGAAATCTGGAAAGAAGCTTTCTGTGATACTGCTTAGTGTTCTGTTAATTCATCTCACAGAGTTACATCTGTATTTCGTGGATCTCTTTGCTAGCCTTATTTCTGTGGAATCTGAGAACAGATATTTCGGATCCCTTTGAAAATTATAGGGCCAGAGGAAATATCCTGCGATAACAAAGAGAAAGAAGCTTTCTGAGAAACTTCTTTGTGTTTTGTGAAATCATCTCACAGAGTTACAGCTTTCCGCTCAAGAAGCCTTTCGCTAAGACAGTTCTTGTGGAATTGGCAAACTGATATTTGGAAGGCCATAGAGGGCTATGGTGAAAAAGGAAATATCCTCCGATGAAATCTGGAAAGAAGCTTTCTGAGAAACTGCTTAGTGTTCTGTTAATTCATCTCTGGAGTTACATCTGTATTTCGTGGATCTCTTTGCTAGCATTATTTCTGTGGAATCTGACAACAGATATTTCCTTTCCCTTTGAAGAATATTGTTTCAAAGGAAATATCCTCCGATAACAAAGAGAAAGAAGGTGTCTGAGAAACTTCTTTGTGTTCCGTGAAATCATCTCTCAGAGTTACAGCTTTCCCCTCAAGAAGCCTTTCGCTAAGACAGTTCTTGTGGAATGGGCAAAGTGATATTTGGAAGCCCATAGAGGGCTATGGTGAAAAAGGAAATATCCTCCGATGAAATCTGGAAAGAAGCTTTCTGAGAAACTGCTTAGTGTTCGGTTAATTCATCTGCCAGAGTTACATCTGTATTTCGTGGATATCTTTGCTAGCCTTTTTTCTGTGGAATCTGAGAACAGATATTTCGGAACCCATTGAAGACTATAGCGGCAAAGGAAATATCCTCCGATAACAAAAAGAAAGAAGCTTTCTGAGAAACTTCTTTGTGTTCTGTGAAATCATCTCACAGAGTTACAGCTTTCCCCTCAAGAAGCCTTTCACTAAGACAGTTCTTGGGGTATTGGCAAAGTGATATTTGGAAGCCCATAGAGGGCTATGGTTAAAAAGGAAATATCCTCCGATGAAATCTGGAAGGAAGCTTTTTGAGAAACTACTCAGTGTTCTGTTAATTCATCTCTGGAGTTACATCTGTATTTGGTGGATCTCTTTGCTACCCTTATTTCTGTGGAATCTGAGAACAGATATTTCCTTTCCCTTTGAAGACTATAGGGCCAAAGGAAATATCCTCGGATAACAAAGAGAAAGAAACTTTCTGAGAAACTTCTTTGTGTTCTGCGCAATCATGTCACAGAGTTACAGCTTTTCCCTCAAGAAGCCTTTCGCTAAGACAGTTCTTGTGGAATTGGCAAAGTGATATTTGGAAGCCCATAGAGGGCTAAGGTGAAAAAGGAAATATCCTCCGATGAAATCTGGAAAGAAGCTTTCTGAGAAACTGCTTAGTGTTCTGTTAATTCATCTCCCAGAGTTACATCTGCATTTCGTGGATCTCTTTGCTAGCGTTTTTTCTGTGGAATCTGACAACAGATATTTCGGATCCCTTTGAAGACTATAGGGCCAAAGGAAATATCCTCCGATAACAAAGAGAAAGAAGCTTTCTGAGAAACATCTTTGTGTTCTGTGAAATCATCACACAGAGATACAGCTTTCCCCTCAAGAAGCCTTTCGCTAAGACAGTTCTTGTGGAATTGGCAAAGTGATATTTGGAAGCCCATAGAGGGCTACGGTGAAAAAGGAAATATCCTCCGATGAAATCTGGAAAGAAGCTTTCTGAGAAACAGTTTAGTGTTCTCTTAATTCATCTCACAGAGTTACATCTGTATTTCGTGGATCTCTTTGCTAGCCTTATTTCTGTGAAATCTGAGAACAGATATTTCGGATCCCTTTGAACGCTATAGGGCCAAAGGAAATATCCTCCGATAACAAAGAGAAAGAAGCTTTCTGAGACACTTCTTTGTGTTCTGTGAAATTATCTCACAGAGTTACAGCTTTCCCCTCAAGACGTCTTTCGCTAAGACAGTTGTTGTGGAATTGGCAAAGTGACATTTGGAAGCCCATAGAGGGCTATGGTGAAAAAGGAAATATCCTCGGATGAAATCTGGAAAGAAGCTTTTTGAGAAACTGCTTAGTGTTCTGTTAATTCACCTCACAGGGTTACATCTGTATTTCGTGGATGTCTTTGCTAGCCTTATTTCTGTGAAATCTGAGAACAGATATTTCGGACCCTTTGCAAGACTATAGTGCCAAAGGAAATATCCTCCGATAACAAAGAGAAAGAATTTTTCTGAGAAACTTCTTTGTGTTCTGTGAAATCATCTCACAGAGTTACAGCTTTCCCCTCAAGAAGCCTTTCGCTAAGACAGTTCTTGTGGAATAGGCACAGTGATATTTGGAAGCCCATAGACGGCTACGGTGAAAAAGGAAATATTCTCCGATGAAATCTGGAAAGAAGCTTTCTGAGAAACTGCTTAGTGTTCTGTTAATTCATCTCACAGAGTTACATCTGTATTTCTTGGATCTCTTTGCTAGCCTTATTTCTGTGGAATCTGAGAACTGATATTTCCTTTCCCTTTGAAGATTATAGGGCCAAAGTAAATATCCTCCGGTAACAAAGAGAAAGAAGCTTTCTGAGAAACTTCTTTGTGTTCTGTGAAATCATCTCACGGAGTTACAGCTTTCCCCTCAAGAAGCCTTTCGCTAAGACAGTTCTTGTGGAATTGGCAAAGTGATATTTGGAAGACCATAGAGGGCTATGGTGAAAAAGGAAATATCCTCCGATGAAATCTGGAAAGAAGCTTTCTGAGAAACTGCTTAGTGTTCTGTTAATTCACCTCACAGAGTTACATCTGTATTTCGTGGATCTCTTTGCCAGCCTTATTTCTGTGGAATCTGAGAACAGATATTTCGGATACCTTTGAAGACTATAGGGCCAAAGGAAATATCCTCCGATAACAAAGAGAAAGACGCTTTCTGAGAAACTTCTTTGTGTTCTGTGAAATCATCTCACAGAGTTACAGCTTTCCCCTCAAGAATCCTTTCGGTAAGACAATTCTTGTCGAATTGGCAAAGTGATATTTGGAAGCCCGTAGAGGGCTAGGGTGAAAAAGGAAACATCCTCCGATGAAATCTGGAAAGAAGCTTTCTGAGAAACTGCTTAGTATTCCATTAATTCATCTCACAGAGTTACATCTCTATTTCGTGGATCTCTTTGCTAGCCTTATTTCTGTGGAATCTGAGAACAGATATTTCGGATCCCTTTGAACGCTATAGGGCCAAAGGAAATATCCTCCCATAACAAAGAGAAAGAAGCTTTCTGAGAAACTTCTTTGTGTTCTGTCAAATCATCTCACAGAGTTACAGCTTGCCCAACAAGAAGCCTTTCACTAAGACAGTTCTTCTGGAATTGGCAAAGTGACATTTCAAAGCCCATAGAGGGCTATGGTGAAAAAGGAAATATCCGCGGATGAAATCTGGAAAGAAGCTTTCTGTGATACTGCTTAGTGTTCTGTTAATTCATCTCACAGAGTTACATCTGTATTTCGTGGATCTCTTTGCTAGCCTTATTTCTGTGGAATCTGAGAACAGATATTTCGGATCCCTTTGAAAATTATAGGGCCAGAGGAAATATCCTGCGATAACAAAGAGAAAGAAGCTTTCTGAGAAACTTCTTTGTGTTTTGTGAAATCATCTCACAGAGTTACAGCTTTCCGCTCAAGAAGCCTTTCGCTAAGACAGTTCTTGTGGAATTGGCAAACTGATATTTGGAAGGCCATAGAGGGCTATGGTGAAAAAGGAAATATCCTCCGATGAAATCTGGAAAGAAGCTTTCCGAGAAACTGCTTAGTGTTCTGTTAATTCATCTCTGGAGTTACATCTGTATTTCGTGGATCTCTTTGCTAGCATTATTTCTGTGGAATCTGACAACAGATATTTCCTTTCCCTTTGAAGAATATTGTTTCAAAGGAAATATCCTCCGATAACAAAGAGAAAGAAGGTGTCTGAGAAACTTCTTTGTGTTCCGTGAAATCATCTCACAGAGTTACAGCTTTCCCCTCAAGAAGCCTTTCGCTAAGACAGTTCTTGTGGAATGGGCAAAGTGATATTTGGAAGCCCATAGAGGGCTATGGTGAAAAAGGAAATATCCTCCGATGAAATCTGGAAAGAAGCTTTCTGAGAAACTGCTTAGTGTTCGGTTAATTCATCTGCCAGAGTTACATCTGTATTTCGTGGATATCTTTGCTAGCCTTTTTTCTGTGGAATCTGAGAACAGATATTTCGGAACCCATTGAAGACTATAGCGGCAAAGGAAATATCCTCCGATAACAAAAAGAAAGAAGCTTTCTGAGAAACTTCTTTGTGTTCTGTGAAATCATCTCACAGAGTTACAGCTTTCCCCTCAAGAAGCCTTTCACTAAGACAGTTCTTGGGGTATTGGCAAAGTGATATTTGGAAGCCCATAGAGGGCTATGGTTAAAAAGGAAATATCCTCCGATGAAATCTGGAAAGAAGCTTTTTGAGAAACTACTCAGTGTTCTGTTAATTCATCTCTGGAGTTACATCTGTATTTGGTGGATCTCTTTGCTACCCTTATTTCTGTGGAATCTGAGAACAGATATTTCCTTTCCCTTTGAAGACTATAGGGCCAAAGGAAATATCCTCGGATAACAAAGAGAAAGAAACTTTCTGAGAAACTTCTTTGTGTTCTGCGCAATCATGTCACAGAGTTACAGCTTTTCCCTCAAGAAGCCTTTCGCTAAGACAGTTCTTGTGGAATTGGCAAAGTGATATTTGGAAGCCCATAGAGGGCTAAGGAGAAAAAGGAAATATCCTCCGATGAAATCTGGAAAGAAGCTTTCTGAGAAACTGCTTAGTGTTCTGTTAACTCATCTCCCAGAGTTACATCTGCATTTCGTGGATCTCTTTGCTAGCGTTTTTTCTGTGGAATCTGACAACAGATATTTCGGATGCCTTTGAAGACTATAGGGCCAAAGGAAATATCCTCCGATAACAAAGAGAAAGAAGCTTTCTGAGAAACATCTTTGTGTTCTGTGAAATCATCACACAGAGATACAGCTTTCCCCTCAAGAAGCCTTTCGCTAAGACAGTTCTTGTCGATTTGGCAAAGTGATATTTGGAAGCCCATAGAGGGCTACGGTGAAAAAGGAAATATCCTCCGATGAAATCTGGAAAGAAGCTTTCTGAGAAACAGTTTAGTGTTCTCTTAATTCATCTCACAGAGTTACATCTGTATTTCGTGGATCTCTTTGCTAGCCTTATTTCTGTGGAATCTGAGAACAGATATTTCGGATCCCTTTGAACGCAATAGGGCCAAAGGAAATATCCTCCGATAACAAAGAGAAAGAAGCTTTCTGAGAAACTTCTTTGTGTTCTGTGAAATTATCTCACAGAGTTACAGCTTTCCCCTCAAGAAGCCTTTCGCTAAGACAGTTCTTGTGGAATTGGAAAAGTGACATTTGGAAGCCCATAGAGGGCTATGGTGAAAAAGGAAATATCCTCGGATGAAATCTGGAAAGAAGCTTTTTGAGAAACTGCTTAGTGTTCTGTTAATTCACCTCACAGGGTTACATCTGTATTTCGTGGATGTCTTTGCTAGCCTTATTTCTGTGAAATCTGAGAACAGATATTTCGGACCCTTTGCAAGACTATAGTGCCAAAGGAAATATCCTCCGATAACAAAGAGAAAGAAGCTTTCTGAGAAACTTCTTTGTGTTCTGTGAAATCATCTCACAGAGTTACAGCTTTCCCCTCAAGAAGACTTTCGCTAAGACAGTTCTTGTGGAATAGGCAAAGTGATATTTGGAAGCCCATAGACGGCTACGGTGAAAAAGGAAATATTCTCCGATGAAATCTGCAAAGAAGCTTTCTGAGAAACTGCTTAGTGTTCTGTTAATTCATCTCACAGAGTTACATCTGCATTTCGTGGATCTCTTTGCTAGCCTTATTTCTGTGGAATCTGAGAACTGATATTTCCTTTCCCTTTGAAGACTATAGGGCCAAAGTAAACATCCTCCGATAACAAAGAGAAAGAAGCTTTCTGAGAAACTTCTTTGTGTTCTGTGAAATCATCTCACACAGTTACAGCTTTCCCCTCAAGGATCCTTTCGCTAAGACAGTTCTTGTGGAATTGGCAAAGAGATATTTGGAGCCCATAGAGGGCTATGGAGAAAAAGGAAATATCCTCCCATGAAATCTGGAAAGAAACTGCCTGAGAAACTGCTTAGTGTTCTCTTAATTCATCTCACAGAGTTACATCTGTATTTCGTGGATCTCTTTGCTAGCCTTATTTCTGTGGATTCTGAGAACAGATATTTCGGATCCCTTTGAAGACTATAGGGCCAAAGGAAATAACCTCCGATAACAATGATAAAGAAGCTTTCTGTGAAACTTCTTTCTGTTCTGTGAAATAATCTCAAAGAGTTACAGCTTTCACCTCAAGAAGCCTTTCACTAAGACAGTTCTTGTGGAATTGGCAAAGTGATATTTGGAAGCCCATAGACGGCTATGGTGAAAAAGGTAATATCCTCTGATGAAATATGGAAAGAAGCTTCCTGAGAAACTGTTTAGTGTTCTGTTAATTCATCTCACAGAGTTACATGTTTATTTCGTGGATCTCTTTGCTAGCCTTATTTCTGTGGAATCTGAAAAAAGATATTTGGATCCCTTTGGAGACTATAGGGCCAAAGGAAATATCCTCCGATAACAAAGAGAAAGAAGCTTTCTGAGAAACTTCTTTGTGTTCTGTGAAATCATCTCACAGAATTAAAGCTTTCCCCTCAAGAAGCCTTTCGCTAAGACAGTTCTTGTGGAATTGGCAAAATGATATTTGGAAGCCCATAGAGGGCTATGGTGAAAAAGGAAATATCCTCCGATGAAATCTGGAAAGAAGCTTTCTGAGAAACTGCTTAGTGTTCTGTTAATTCATCTCCCAGAGTTACATCGGTATTTCGTGGATCTCTTTGCTAGCCTTATTTCTGTGGAATCTGACGACAGATATTTCGGATCCCTTTGAACACTATAGGGCCAAAGGAAATATCCTCCGATATCAAAGAGAAAGAAGCTTTCTGAAAAACTTCTTTGTGTTCTCTGAAATCATCTCACAGAGTTAAAGCTTTCCCCTCAAGAAGCCTTTCGCTAAGACAGTTCTTGTGGAATTGGCAAAGTGATATTTGGAAGCCCTTAGAGGGCTATGGTGAAAAAGGAAATATCCTCCGATGAATTCTGGAAAGAAGCTTTCTGAGAAACTGCTTAGTGTTCTGTTAATTCATCTCACAGAGTTTCATCTGTATTTCGTGGATCTCTTTGCTAGCCTTATTTCTGTGGAATCTGAGAACAGATATCTCGGATCTCTTTGAAGACTATTGGGCCAAAGGAAACATCCTCGGATAACAAAGAGAAAGAAGCTTACTGAGAAACTTCTTTGTGTTCTGTGAAATCATCTCACAGAGTTACAGCTTTCCCCTCAAGAAGCCTTTCGCTAAGACATTTCTTGTGGAATTCGCAAAGTGATATTTGGAAGCCCGTAGAGGGCTATGGTGAAAAAGGAAATATCTTCCGGTGAAATCTGGAAAGAAGCTTTCTGAGAAACTGCTTAGTGTTCTGTTAATTCATCTCCCAGAGTTACATCGGTATTTCGTGGATCTCTTTGCTAGCCTTATTTCTGTGTAATCTGACAACAGATATTTCGGATCCCTTTGAAGACTATAGGGCCAAAGGAAATATCCTCCGATAACAAAGAGAAAGAAGCTTTCTGAAAAACTTCCTTGTGTTCTGTGAAATCATCTCACAGAGTTACAGCTTTCCCCTCAAGAAGCGTTTCGCTAAGACAGTTCTTGTGGAATTGGCAAAGTGATATTTGGAAGCCCTTAGAGGGCTATGGTGAAAAAGGAAATAACCTCCGATGAATTCTGGAAAGAAGCTTTCTGAGAAACTGCTTAGTGTTCTGTTAATTCATCTCACAGAGTTTCATCTGTATTTCGTGGATCTCTTTGCTAGCCTTATTTCTGTGGAATGTGAGAACAGATATCTCGGATCTCTTTGAAGACTATTGGGCCAAAGGAAACATCCTCGGATAACAAAGAGAAAGAAGCTTACTGAGAAACTTCTTTGTGTTCTGTGAAATCATCTCTCAGAGTTACAGCTTTACCCTCGAGAAGCCTTTCGCTACGACAGTTGTTGTGGAATTCGCAAAGTGATATTTGGAAGCCCATAGAGGGCTAAGGTGAAAAAGGAAATATCCTCCGATGAAATCTGGAAAGAAGCTTTCTGAGAAACTGCTTAGTGTTCTTTTAATTCATCTCAGAGAGTTAATCCGTATTTGGTGGATCTCTTTGCTAGCCTTATTTCTGTGGAATCTGAGAACAGATATTTCTGATCCCTTTGAAGACTATAAGGCCAAAGTGAACATCCTACGATAACAAAGAGAAAGAAGCTTACTGAGAAACTTCTTTGTGTTCTGTGAAATCATCTCACAGAGTTACAGCTTTCCCCTCAAGAAGCCTTTCGCTAAGACAGTTCTTGTGGAATTCGCAAAGTGATATTTGGAAGCCCTTAGAGGGCTATGGTGAAAAAGGAAATATCCTCCGATGAAATCTGGAAAAAAGCTTTCTGAGAAACTGCTTAGTGTTCTTTTAATTCATCTCAGAGAGTTAATCCGTATTTGGTGGATCTCTTTGCTAGCCTTATTTCTGTGGAATCTGAGAACAGATATTTCGGATCCCTTTGAAGACTATAAGGCCAAAGTGAACATCCTCCGATATCAAAGAGAAAGAAGCTTACTGAGAAACTTCTTTGTGTTCTGTGAAATCATCTCACAGAGTTACAGCTTTCCCCTCAAGAAGCCTTTCACTGAGACAGTTCTTGTGTAATTGGCAAAGTGATATTTGGAAGCCCTTAGAAGTCTATGGTGAAAAAGGAAATATCCTCTGATGAAATCTGGAAGGAAGCTTTCTGAGAAACTGCTTAGTGTTGTGTTAATTCATCTCACAGAGTTACATCTGTATTTCGTTTATCTCTTTGCTAGCCTTATATCTGTGGAATCTGACAACAGATATTTCGGATCCCTTTGAAGACTATAGGGCCATAGGAAATATCCTCCGATAACAAAGAGAAAGAAGCTTTCTGAGAAACTTCTTTGTGTTCTGTGAAATCATCTCACAGAGTTAAAGCTTTCCCCTCAATAAGCCTTACGCTAAGACAACTATTGTGGAATTGACAATGTGATATTTGGAAGCCCTTAGAGGGCTATGGGGAAAAGGAAATATCCTCCGATGAAATCTGGAAAGACTTACTGAGAAACTGCTTAGTGTTCTGTTAATTCATCTCACCTAGTTACATCTGTATTTCATGGATGTCTTTGCTAGCCTTACTTCTGTGGAATCTGAGAACAGATATTTCGGATCCCTTTGAAGACTCTAGGGACAAAGGAAATATCCTCCGATTACAAAGAGAAAGAAGCTTTCTGAGAAACTTCTTCGTGTTCTGTGAAATCATCTCACAGAGTTACAGCTTTCCCCTCAAGAAGCCTTTCGCTAGGACAGGTCTTGCAGAATTCGCAAAGTGATATTTGGAAGCCCGTAGAGGGCTATGGTGAAAAAGGAAATATCCTCCGATGAAATCTGGAAAGAAGCTTTCTGAGAAACTGCTTAGTGTTCTGTTAATTCATCTCACAGAGTTACATCTGTATTTCGTGGATCTCTTTGCTAGCCTTATTTCTGTGGAATCTGAGAACAGATATTTCTGATCCCTTTGAAGACTATAGGGCCAAATTAAATATCCTCCGATAACAAAGAGAAAGAAGCTTTCTGAGAAACTTCTTTGTGTTGTGTGAAATCATCTCACAGAGTTACAGCTTTCCCCTCAAGAAGCCTTTCGCTAAGACAGTTCTTGTGGAATTGGCAAAGTGATATGTGGAAGCCCCTAGAGGGCTACGGTGAAAAAGGATATATCCTCCGATGAAATCTGGAAAGAAGATTTCTAAGAAACTGCTTAGTGTTCTGGTAATTCATCTCACAGAGTTACATCTGTATTTCGTGGATCTCTTTGCTAGCCTTATTTCTGTGGAATCTGACAGCAGATATTTCGGATCCCTTTGAAGACTCTAGGGCCAAAAGAGATATCCTCTGATAACAAAGAAAAAGAAGCTTTCAGAGAAACTTCTTTGGGTTCTGTGAAATCATCTCACAGAGTTACAGCTTTCCCCTCAAGAAGCCTTTCGCTAAGACAGTTCTTGTGGAATTGGAAAAGTGATATTTGGAACCCCATAGAGGGCTATGGTGAAAAAGGAAATATCCTCCGATGAAATCTGGAAAGAAGCTTTCTGAGAAACTGCTTAGTGTTCTTTTAATTCATCTCACAGAGTTACATCCGTATTTGGTGGATCTCTTTGCTAGCCTTATTTCTGTGGAATCTGACAACAGATATTTCGGATCCCTTTGAAGACTATTGGGCAAAAGGAAATATCCTCCGATAACAAAGAGAAAGAAGCTTTCTGAGAAACTTCTTAGTGTTCTGTATAATCATCTCACAGAGTTACAGCTTTCCCCTCAAGAAGCCTTTCGCTAAGACAGTTCTTGTGGAATTGGCAAAGTGATATTTGGAAGCCCATAGAGGGCTATGGTGAAGAAGGAAATATCCTCCGATGAAATCTGGAAAGACTTTCTGAGAAACTGCTTAGTGTTCTGTTAATTCATCTCCCAGAGTTACATCTGTATTTCGTGGATCTCTTTGCTAGCCTTATTTCTGTGGAATCTGAGAACAGATATTTCGGATCCCTTTGAAGACTATAGGGCCAAAGGAAATATCCTCCGATAACAAAGAGAAAGAAGCTTTCTGAGAAACTTCTTTGTGTTCTGTGAAATCATCTCACAGAGTTACAGCTTTCCCCTCAAGAAGCCTTTCGCTAAGACAGTTCTTGTGGAATTGGCAAAGTGATATTTGGAAGCCCATAGAGGGCTATAGAGAAAAAGGATATATCTTCCGATGAAATCTGGAAAGAAGCTTTCTGAGAAACTGCTTAGTGTTCTGTTAATTCATCTCACAGTGTTACATCTGTATTTCGTGGATCTCTTTGCTAGCCTTATTTCTGTGGAATCTGAGAATAGATATTTCGGATCCCTTTGAAGACTATAGGGCCAAAGTAAACATCCTCCGATAACAAAGAGAAAGAAGCTTTCTGAGAAACTTCTTTGTGTTCTTTGAAATCATCTCACACAGTTACAGCTTTCCCCTCAAGGATCCTTTCGCTAAGACAGTTCTTGTGGAATTGGCAAAGTGATATTTGGAAGCCCATAGAGGGCTATGGTGAAAAAGGATATATCCTCCGACGAAATCTGGAAAGAAGATTTCTGAGAAACTGCTTACTATTCTTTTAATTCATCTCACAGAGTTATATCTGTATTTCGTGGATCTCTTTGCTAGCCTTATTTCTGTGGAATCTGAGAATAGATATTTCGGATCCCTTTGAAGACTATAGGGCCAAAGTAAACATCCTCCGATAACAAAGAGAAAGAAGCTTTTTGAGAAACTTCTTTGTGTTCTGTGAAATCATCTCACACAGTTACAGCTTTCCTCTCAAGGATCCTTTCGCTAAGACAGTTCTTGTGGAATTGGCAAAGAGATATTTGGAGCCCATAGAAGGCTATGGAGAAAAAGGAAATATCCTCCTATGAAATCTGGAAAGAAGCTGTCTGAGAAACTGCTTAGTGTTCTGTTAATTCATCTCACAGAGTTACATCTGTATATCGTGGATCTCAATGCTAGCCTTATTTCTCTGGAATCTGAGAACAGATATTTCGGATCCCTTCGAAGACTAAAGGGCCATAGGAAACATCCTCGGATAACAAAGAGAAAGAAGCTTCATGGAAACTTCTTTGTGTTCTGTGAAATCATCTCACAGAGTTACAGCTTTCCCCTCTAGAGGCCTTTCGCTAAGACAGTTCTTGTGGAATTGGCAAAGTGATATTTGGAAGCCCATAGAGGGCTATGGTGAAAAAGGAAATATCCTCCCATGAAATCTGGAAAGAAGCTTTCTGAGAAACTGCTTAGTGTTCTGTTAATTCATCTCCCAGAGTTACATCTGTATTTCGTGGATCTCTTTGCTAGCCTTATATCTGTGGAATCTGACAACAGATATTTCGGATCCCTTTGACTATAGGGCCAAAGGAAATATCCTCCGATAACAAATAGAAAGAAGCTTTCTGATAAACTTCTTTGTGTTCTGTGAGATCATCTCACAGAGTTACAGCTTTCTTCCAAACAAGCCTTTCTCTAAGACACTTCTTGTGGAATTGGCAAAGTGATATTTGGAAGCCCATAGAGGGCTATGGTGAAAAAGGAAATATCCTCCGATGAAATCTGGAAAGACTTTCTGAGAAACTGCTTAGTGTTCTGCTAATTCATCTCACCGAGTTACATCTGTATTCGTGGATCTCTTTGCTAATCTTATTTTCTTGGAATCTGAGAACAGGTATTTCGGATCCCTTTGAAGACTATAGGGCCAAAGGAAATATCCTCCGATTACAAAGAGAAAGAAGCTTTCTGAGAAACTTCTTTGTGTTCTGTGAAATCATCTCACAGAGTTACAGCTTTCCCCTCAAGAAGCCTTTCGCTAAGACAGTTCTTGTGGAATTGGCAAAGTGATATTTGGAAGCCCATAGAGGGCTATGGTGAAAAAGGAAATATCCTCCGATGAAATCTGGAAAGACTTTCTGAGAAACTGCTTAGTGTTCTGTTAATTCATCTCCCAGAGTTACATCTGTATTTCGTGGATCGCTTTGCTAGCCTTATTTCTGTGGAATCTGAGAACAGATATTTCGGATCCCTTTGAAAACTATAGGGCCAAAGGAAATATCCTCCGATAACAAAGAGAAAGAAGCTTTCTGAGAAACTTCTTTGTGTTCTGTGAAATCATCTCACAGAGTTACAGCTTTCCCCTCAAGAAGCCTTTCGCTAAGACAGTTCTTGTGGAATTGGCAAAGGGATATTTGGAAGCCCATAGAGGGCTATGGAGAAAAAGGATATATCCTCCGATGATATCTGGAAAGAAGCTTTCTGAGAAACTGCTTAGTGTTCTGTTAATTCATCTCACAGTGTTACATCTGTATTTCGTGGATCTCTTTGCTAGCCTTATTTCTGTGGAATCTGAGAATAGATATTTCGGATCCCTTTGAAGACTATAGGGCCAAAGTAAACATCCTCCGATAACAAAGAGAAAGAAGCTTTCTGAGAAACTTCTTTGTGTTCTGTGAGATCATCTAACAGAGTTACAGCTTTCTTCCAAACAAGCCTTTCGCTAAGACAGTTCTTGTGGAATTGGCAAAGTGATATTTGGAAGCCCATAGAGGGCTATGGTGAAAAAGGAAATATCCTCCGATGAAATCTGGAAAGACTTTCTGAGAAACTGCTTAGTGTTCTGCTAATTCATCTCACCGAGTTACATCTGTATTCGTGGATCTCTTTGCTAATCTTATTTTCGTGGAATCTGAGAACAGATATTTCGGATCCCTTTGAAGACTATAGGGCCAAAGGAAATATCCTCCGATTACAAAGAGAAAGAAGATTTCTGAGAAACTTCTTTGTGTTCTGTGAAATCATCTCACAGAGTTACAGCTTTCCCCTCAAGAGGCCTTTCACTAAGACAGTTCTTGTGGAATTGGCAAAGTGATATTTGGAAGCCCATAGAGGGCTATGGTGAAAAAGGAAATATCCTTGGATGAAATCTGGAAAGAAGCTTTCTGAGAAACTGCTTAGTGTTCGGTTAATTCATCTGCCAGAGTTACATCTGCATTTCGCGGATATCTTTGCTAGCCTTTTTTCTGTGGAATCTGAGAACAGATATTTCGGATCCCATTGAAGACTATAGCGGCAAAGGAAATATCCTCCGATAACAAAAAGAAAGAAGCTTTCTGAGAAACTTCTTTGTGTTCTGTGAAATCATCTCACAGAGTTACAGCTTTCCCCACAAGAAGCCTTTCACTAAGACAGTTCTTGGGGAATTGGCAAAGTGATATTTGGAAGCCCAGAGAGGGATATGGTTAAAAAGGAAATATCCTCCGATGAAGTCTGGAAAGTAGCTTTCTGAGAAACTGCTTAGTGTTCTGTTAACTCACCTCACAGAGTTACATCTGTATTTCGTGGATCTCTTTGCTAGCCTTATTGCTGTGGAATCTGAGAACAGATATTTCGGATCCCTTTGAAGACCACAGGGCCAAAGGAAATATCCTCCGATAACAAAGAGAAAGACGCTTTCTAAGAAACTTCTTTGTGTTCTGTGAAATCATCTCACAGAGTTACAGCTTTCCCCTCAAGAAGCCTTTCGGTATGACAATTCTTGTGGAATTGGCAAAGTTATAGTTGGAAGCCCATAGAGGGCTATGGTGAAAAAGGAAACATCCTCGGATGAAATCTGGAAGAAGCTTTCAGAAACTGCTTAGTGTTCCGTTAATTCATCTCGCAGAGTTACATCTGTATTTCGTGGAGCTCTTTGCTAGCCTTATTTCTGTGGAATCTGACAACAGATATTTCGGATCCCTTTGAACGCTATTGGGCCAAAGGAAATATCCTCCGATAAGAAAGAGAAAGCAGCTTTCTGAGAAACTTCTTTGTGTTCTGTGAAACCATCTCACAGAGTTACAGCTTGCCCCTCAAGAATCCTTTCACTAAGACAGTTCTTCTGGAATTGGCAAAGTGACATTTCGAAGCCCATAGAGGGCTATGGTGAAAAAGGAAATATCCTCCGATGAAATCTGGAAAGAAGCTTTCTGAGAAACTGCTCAGTGTTCTGTTAATTCATCTGCCAGAGTTACATCTGTATTTCGTGGATCTCTTTGCTAGCCTTATTTCTGTGGAATCTGAGAACAGATATTTCGGATCCCTTTGAAGACTATAGCGCCAAAGGAAATATCCTCCGATAACAAAGAGAAAGAAGCTTTCTGAGAAACTTCTTTGTGTTCTGTGAAATCATCTCTCTGAGTTACAGCTTTCCCCTCAAGAAGCCTTTCATTAAGACAGTTCTTGTGGAATTGGCAAAGTGATATTTGGAAGCCCATAGAGGGCTATGATGAAAAAGGAAATCTCCTCCAATGAAATCTGGAAAGAAGCTTTATGAGAAACTGCTTAGTGTTCTGTTAATTCATCTCACAGAGTTACATCTGTATTTCGTGGATCTCTTTGCTAGCCTTATTTCTGTGGAATCTGAGAACAGATATTTCCTTTCCCTTTGAAGACTATAGGGACAAAGGAAATATCCTCCGATAACAAAGAGAAAGAAGCTTTCTGAGAAACTTCTTTGTGTTCTGCGAAATCATCTCACAGAGTTACAGCTTGCCCCTCAAGAAGCCTTTCGCTAAGACAGTTCTTGTGGAATTGGCAAGTGATATTTGGAAGCCCATAGAGGGCTAAGGTGAAAAAGGAAATATCCTTCGATGATATCTGGAAAGAAGCTTTCTGAGAAACTGCTTAGTCTTCTTTTAATTCATCTTCCAATGTTACATCTGTATATCGTTGATCTCTTTGCTAGCCTTATTTCTGTGGAATCTGAGTACAGATATTTCGTATCCCTTTGAACGCCATAGGGCCAAAGGAAATATCCTCCGATAACAAAGAGAAAAAAGCTTTCTGAGAAACGTCTTTTTGTTCTGTGAAATCATCTCACCGAGTTACAGCTTTCCTCTCAAGAAGCCTTTCGCTAAGACAGTTCTTGTGGAATTGGAAAAGTGATATTTGGAAGACCTTAGAGGGCTATGGTGAAAAAGGAAATATCCTCCGATGAAATCTGGAAAGAAGCTTTCTGAGAAACTGCTTAGTGTTCTGTTAATTCACCTCACAGAGTTACATCTGTATTTCGTGGATCTCTTTGCCAGCCTTATTTCTGTGGAATCTGAGAACAGATATTTCGGATACCTTTGAAGACTATAGGGCCAAAGGAAATATCCTCCGATAAGAAAGAGAAAGACGCTTTCTGAGAAACTTCTTTGTGTTCTGTGAAATCATCTCACAGAGTTACAGCTTTTCCCTCAAGAAGCCTTTCGGTAAGACAATTCTTGTGGAATTGGCAAAGTGATATTTGGAAGCCCGTAGAGGGCTATGGTGAAAAAGGAAATATCCTCCGATTAAATCTGGAAAGAAGCTTTCTGAGAAACTGCTTAGTGTTCTGTAAATTCATCTCACAGAGTTACATCTGTATTTCATGGATCTCTTGGCTAGCCTTATTTCTGCGGAATCTGACAACAGATATTTCCTTTCCCTTTGAAGACTATAGGGCCAAAGGAAATATCCTCCGATAAAAAAGAGAAAGAAGCTTTCTGAGTAACTTCTTTGTGTTCTGTGAAATCATCTCACAGAGTTACAGCTTTCCCGTCAAGAAGCCTTTCGCTAAGACAGTTCTTGTGGAATTGGCAAGGTGACTTTTGGAAGCCCATAGAGGGCTATGGTAAAAAAGGAAATATCCTCCGATGAATTCTGGAAAGAAGCTTTCTGAGAAACTGCTTAGTGTTCTGTTAATTCATCTCACAGAGTTACATCTGTATTTCGTGGATGTCTTTGCTAGCCTTATTTCTGTGGAATCTGAGAACAGATAATTCGGATCCCTTTAAAGACTATAGGTCCAAAGGAAATATCCTCCGATAAAAAAGAGAAAGAAGCTTTCTGAGAAACTTCTTTGTGTTCTGTGAAATCATCTCACAGAGTTACAGCTTTCCCCTCAAGAAGCCTGTCGCTAAGACAGTTCTTGTGGAATTGGCAAAGTGATATTTGGAAGCCCATAGAGGGCTATGGTGAAAAAGGAAATATCCTCCGATGAAATCTGGAAAGAAGCTTTCTGAGAAACTGCTCAGTGTTCTGTTAATTCATCTCTGGAGTTACATCTGTATTTGGTGGATCTCTTTGCTACCCTTATTTCTGTGGAATCTGAGAACAGATATTTCCTTTCCCTTTGAAGACTATAGGGCCAAAGGAAATATCCTCGGATAACAAGGGAAAGAAACTTTCTGAGAAACTTCTTTGTGTTCTGTGAAATCATGTCACAGAGTTACAGCTTTTCGCTCAAGAAGCCTTTCGCTAAGACAGTTGTTGTGGAATTGGCAAAGTGATATTTGGAAGCCCATAGAGGGCTAAGGTGAAAAAGGAAATATCCTCCGATGAAATCTGGAAAGAAGCTTTCTGAGAAACTGCTTAGTGTTCTGTTAATTCATCTCACAGAGTTACATCTGTATTTCGTGGATCTCTTTGCTAGCCTTATTTCTGTGGAATCTGACAACAGATATTTCCTTTCCCTTTGAAGACTACAGGGCCAAAGGAAATATCCTACGATAACAAAGAGAAAGAAGCGTTCTGAGAAACTTCTTTGTGTTCTGTGAAATCATCTCACAGAGTTACAGCTTTCCCCTCAAGAAGCCTTTCGCTAAGACAGTTCTTGTGGAATTGGCAAAGTGATATTTGGAGGCCCATAGGGGGCTATGGTGAAAAAGGAAATATCCTCCGATGAAATCTGGAAAGAAGCTTTCTGAGAAACTGCTTAGTGTTCTGGTAATTCATCTCGCAGAGTTACATCTGTATTTCGTGGATCTCTTTGCTAGCCTTATTTCTGTGGAATTTGACAACAGACATTCCGGATCCCTTTGAAGACTTTAGTGCCAATGGAAATATCCTCTGATAACAAACAGAAAAAAGCTTTCTGAGAAACTTCTTTGTGTTCTGTGAAATCATCTCACAGAGTTACAGCTTTCCCCACAAGAAGCCTTTCGCTAAGACAGTTCTTGTGGAATTGGCAAAGTGATATTTGGAAGCCCATAGAGGGCTATGGTGAAAAAGGAAATATCCTCCGATGAAATCTGGAAAGAAGCTTTCTGAGAAACTGCTTAGTGTTCTGTTAATTCATCTCGCAGAGTTACATCTGTATTTCGTGGATCTCTTTGCTAGCCTTATTTCTGTGGAATCTGACAACAGATATTCCGGATCCCTTTGAAGACTTTAGGGCCAATGGAAATATCCTCTGATAACAAACAGAAAGAATCTTTCTGAGAAACTTCTTTGTGTTCTGTGAAATCATCTCACAGAGTTACAGCTTTCCCCTCAAGAAGCCTTTCGCTAAGACAGTTCTTGTGGAATTGGCAAAGTGATATTTGGAAGCCCATAGAGGGCTATGGTGAAAAAGGAAATATCCTCCGATGAAATCTGGAAAGAAGCTTTCTGAGAAACTGCTTAGTGTTCTGTTAATTCATCTCACAGAGTTACATCTGTATTTCGTGGATCTCTTTGCTAGCCTTATTTCTGTGGAATCTGACAACAGATATTTCCTTTCCCTTTGAAGACTACAGGGCAAAAGGAAATATCCTACGATAACAAAGAGAAAGAAGCGTTCTGAGAAACTTCTTTGTGTTCTGTGAAATCATCTCACAGAGTTACAGCTTTCCCCTCAAGAAGCCTTTCGCTAAGACAGTTCTTGTGGAATTGGCAAAGTGATATTTGGAGGCCCATAGGGGGCTATGGTGAAAAAGGAAATATCCTCCGATGAAATCTGGAAAGAAGCTTTCTGAGAAACTGCTTAGTGTTCTGGTAATTCATCTCACAGAGTTACATCTGTATTTCGTGGATCTCTTTGCTAGCTTTATTTCTGTGGATCGGAGAACAGATATTTCCTTTTCCTTTGAAGACTATAGGGCCAAAGGAAATATCCTGCGATAACAAAGAGAAAGAAGCTTTCTGAGAAACTTCTTTGTGTTCTATGAAATCATCTCACAGAGTTACAGCTTTCCCCTCAAGAAGCCTTTCGCTAAGACAGTTCTTGTGGAATTGGCAAAGTGATATTTGGAAGCCCATAGAGGGCTATGGTGAAAGACGAAATATACTCCGTTGAAATCTGGAAAGAAGCTTTCTGAGAAACTGCTTAGTGTTCTGTTAATTCATCTCACAGAGTTACATCCGTATTTCGTGGATCTCTTTGCTAGCCTTATTTCTGTGGAATCTGACAACAGATATTTCCTTTCCCTTTGAAGACTATAGGGCCAAAGGAAATATCCTCCGATAATAAAGAGATAGAAGCTTTCTGAGAAACTTCTTTGTGTTCTGTGAAATCATCTCACAGAGTTACAGCTTTCCCCTCAAGAAGCCTTTCGCTAAGGCAGTTCTTGTGGAATTGGCAAAGTTATATTGGGAAGCCCATAGAGGGCTATGGTGAAAAAGGAAATATCCTCCGTTGAAATCTGGAAAGAAGCTTTCTGGGAAGCTGCTCAGTGTTCTGTTATTTCATCTCACAGAGTTTCATCGGTATTTCATGGGTCTCTTTGCTAGCCTTATTTCTGTGGAATCTGAGAACAGAAATTTCGGATTCCTTTTGAAGACTATAGGGCCAAAGGAAATATCCTCCGAAAACAAAGAGATAGAAGCTTTCTGAGAAACTTCTTCCTGTTCTGTGAAATCATCTCACAGAGTTACAGCTTTCACCTCAAGAAGCATTTCGCTGAGACAGTTCTTGTGGAATTGGCAAAGTGTTATTTGGAAGCCCATAGAGGGCTTTGGTGAAAAAGGATATATCCTCCGATGAAATCCGGAAAGAAGCTTTCTGAGAAACTGCTTAGTGTTCTGTTAATTCATCTCACAGAGTTACATCTGTATTTCGTGGATCTCTTTGCTAGCCTCATTTCTGTGGAATCTGAGAACAGATATTTCCTTTACCTTTACAGACTATAGGGCCAAAGGAAATATCCTCCGATAACAAAGAGATAGAAGCTTTCTGAGGAACTTCTTTGTGTTCTGTGAAATCATCTCACAGAGTTACAGCTTTCCCCTCAAGAAGCCTTTCGCTAAGACAGTTCTTGTGGAATTGGCAAAGTGATATTTGGAAGCCCCTAGAGGGCTATGGTGAAATAGGAAATATCCTCTGATTAAATCTGGAAAGAAGCTTTCCGAGAAACTGCTTAGTGTTCTGTTAATTCATCTCACAGAGTTACTTCTGTATTTCTTGGATCTCTTTGCTAGGTTTATTTCTTTGGAATCGGAGAACAGATATTTCCCTTCGTTTTGAAGACTGTAGGGCCAAAGTAAATATCTTCCGATAATAAAGAGATGGAAGCTTTCTGAGAAACTTCTTTGTGTTCTGTGAAATCATCTCACAGAGTTACATCTTTCCCCTCAAGAAGCCTTTCGCTAAGACTGTTCTTGTGGAATTGGCAAAGTGATATTTGGAAGCCCATAGAGGGCTATGGTGAAAAAGGAAATATCCTCCGATGAAATCTGAAAAGAAGCTTTCTGGGAAACTGCTCAGTGTTCTGTTAATTCATCTCACAGAGTTACATCGGTATTTCATGGATCTCTTTGCTAGCCTTATTTCTGTGGAATCTGAGAACAGATATTTCGGATCCCTTTGAAGACTATAGGGCCAAAGGAAATATCCTCCGATAACAAAGGGAAAGAAGCTTTCTGAGAAACTTCTTTGTGTTCTGTGAAATCATCTCACAGAATTACAGCTTTCCCCTCAAGAAGCCTTTCGCTGAGACAGTTCTTGTGGAATTGGCAAAGTGTTATTTGGAAGCCCATAGAGGGCTATGGTGAAAAAGGATATATCCACCGAAGAAATCTGGAAAGAAGCTTTCTGAGAAAGTGATTAGTGTTCTGTTAATTCATCTCACAGAGTTACATCTGTATTTCGTGGATCTCTTTGCTAGCCTTATTTCTGTGTAATCTGAGAACAGATATTTCGGATCCCTTTGAAGACTACAGGGCCAAAGGAAATATCCTCCGATAACAAAGAGAAAGAAGCTTTCTGAGAAACTTCTTTGTGTTCTGTGAAATCATCTCACAGAGTTACAGCTTTCACCTCAAGAAGCCTTTCGCTGAGACAGTTCTTGTGGAATTGGCAAAGTGTTATTTGGAAGCCCATAGAGGGCTATGGTGAAAAAGGATATATCCTCCGATGAAATCTGGAAAGAAGCTTTCTGAGAAACTGCTTAGTGTTCTGTTAATTCATCTGACAGATTTACATCTGTATTTCGTGGATCTCTTTGCTAGCCTCATTTCTGTGGAATCTGAGAACAGATATTTCCTTTCCCTTTGAAGACTATAGGGCCAAAGGAAATATCCTCCGATAACAAAGAGAAAGAAGCTTTCTGAGAAACTTCTTTGTGTTCTGTGAAATCATCTCCCAGAGTTACAGCTTTGCCCTAAAGAAGCCTTTAGCTAAGACAGTTCTTGTGGAATTGGCAAAGTGATATTTGGAAGCCCATAGAGGGCTATGGTTAAAAAGGAAATATCCTCCGATGAAATCTGGAAAGAAGCTTTCTCAGAAACTGCTTAGTGTTTTGTTAATTCATCTCACAGAGTTACATCTGTATTTCCTGGATCTCTTTGCTAGCCTTATTTCTGTGGACTCTGAGAACAGATATTTCCTTTCCCTTTGAAGACTATAGGGCCAAAGGAAATATCCTCCGATAACAAAGAGAAAGAGGCTTTCTGAGAAACTTCTTTGTGTTCTGTGAAATCATCTCACAGAGTTACAGCTTTCCCCTCAAGAAGCCTTTCGCTAAGACAGTTCTTGCGGAATTGGCAAAGTGATATTTGGAAGCCCATAGAGGGCTATGGTGAAAAAGGAAATATCCTCCGATGAATCCTGGAAACAAGCTTTCTGAGAAAGTGCTTAGTGTTCTGTTAATTCATCTCACAGAGTTACATCCGTATTTCGTGGATCTCTTTGCTAGCCTTATTTCTGTGGAATCTGACAACAGATATTTCCTTTCCCTTTGAAGACTATAGGGCCAAAGGAAATATCCTCCGATAATAAAGAGATAGAAGCTTTCTGAGGAACTTCTTTGTGTTCTGTGAAATCATCTCACAGAGTTACAGCTTTCCCCTCAAGAAGCCTTTCGCTAAGACAGTTCTTGTGGAATTGGCAAAGTGATATTTGGAAGCCCATAGAGGGCTATGGTGAAATAGGAAATATCCTCTGATTAAATCTGGAAAGAAGCTTTCCGAGAAACTGCTTAGTGTTCTGTTAATTCATCTCACAGAGTTACATCTGTATTTCTTGGATCTCTTTGCTAGGTTTATTTCTTTGGAATCGGAGAACAGATATTTCCCTTCGTTTTGAAGACTATAGGTCCAAAGTAAATATCTTCCGATAATAAAGAGATGGAAGATTTCTGAGAAACTTCTTTGTGTTCCGTGAAATCATCTCACAGAGTTACAGCTTTCCCCTCAAGAAGCCTTTCGCTAAGACAGTTCTTGTGGAATTGGCAAAGTGATATTTGGAAGCCCATAGAGGGCTATGGTGAAAAAGGAAATATCCTCCGATGAAATCTGAAAAGAAGCTTTCTGGGAAACTGCTCAGTGTTCTGTTAATTCATCTCACAGAGTTACATCGGTATTTCATGGATCTCTTTGCTAGCCTTATTTCTGTGGAATCTGAGAACAGATATTTCGGATCCCTTTGAAGACTATAGGGCCAAAGGAAATATCCTCCGATAACAAAGGGAAAGAAGCTTTCTGAGAAACTTCTTTGTGTTCTGTGAAATCATCTCACAGAGTTACAGCTTTCCCCTCAAGAAGCCTTTCGCTGAGACAGTTCTTGTGGAATTGGCAAAGTGTTATTTGGAAGCCCATAGAGGGCTATGGTGAAAAAGGATATATCCACCGATGAAATCTGGAAAGAAGCTTTCTGAGAAACTGCTTAGTGTTCTGTTAATTCATCTCACAGAGTTACATCTGTATTTCGTGGATCTCTTTGCTAGCCTCATTTCTGTGGAATCTGAGAACAGATATTTCCTTTACCTTTACAGACTATAGGGCCAAAGGAAATATCCTCCGATAACAAAGAGAAAGAAGCTTTCTGAGAAACTTCTTTGTGTTCTGTGCAATCATCTCACAGAGTTACAGCTTTCCCCTCAAGAAGCCTTTCGCTGAGAAAGTTCTTGTGGAATTGGCAAAGTGTTATTTGGAAGCCCATAGAGGGCTATGGTGAAAAAGGATATATCCTCCGATGAAATCTGGAAAGAAGCTTTCTGAGAAACTGCTTAGTGTTCTGTTAATTCATCTGACAGAATTACATCTGTATTTCGTGGATCTCTTTGCTAGCCTCATTTCTGTGGAATCTGAGAACAGATATTTCCTTTCCCTTTGAAGACTATAGGGCCAAAGGAAATATCCTCCGATAACAAAGAGAAAGAAGCTTTCTGAGAAACTTCTTTGTGTTCTGTGAAATCATCTCCCAGAGTTACAGCTTTGCCCTAAAGAAGCCTTTCGCTAAGACAGTTCTTGTGGAATTGGCAAAGTGATATTTGGAAGCCCATAGAGGGCTATGGTTAAAAAGGAAATATCCTCCGATGAAATCTGGAAAGAAGCTTTCTCAGAAACTGCTTAGTGTTTTGTTAATTCATCTCACAGAGTTACATCTGTATTTCCTGGATCTCTTTGCTAGCCTTATTTCTGTGGAATCTGAGAACAGATATTTCCTTTCCCTTTGAAGACTATAGGGCCAAAGGAAATATCCTCCGATAACAAAGAGAAAGAGGCTTTCTGAGAAACTTCTTTGTGTTCTGTGAAATCATCTCACAGAGTTACAGCTTTCCCCTCAAGAAGCCTTTCGCTAAGACAGTTCTTGCGGAATTGGCAAAGTGATATTTGGAAGCCCATAGAGGGCTATGGGGAAAAAGGAAATATCCTCCGATGAATCCTGGAAACAAGCTTTCTGAGAAAGTGCTTAGTGTTCTGTTAATTCATCTCACAGAGTTACATCCGTATTTCGTGGATATCTTTGCTAGCCTTATTTCTGTGGAATCTGACAACAGATATTTCCTTTCCCTTTGAAAACTATAGGGCCAAAGGAAATATCCTCCGATAATAAAGAGATAGAAGCTTTCTGAGGAACTTCTTTGTGTTCTGTGAAATCATCTCACAGAGTTACAGCTTTCCCCTCAAGAAGCCTTTCGCTAAGACAGTTCTTGTGGAATTGGCAAAGTGATATTTGGAAGCCCATAGAGGGCTATGGTGAAATAGGAAATATCCTCTGATTAAATCTGGAAAGAAGCTTTCTGAAAAACTGCTTAGTGTTCTCTTAATTCATCTCACAGAGTTACATCTGTATTTCGTGGATCTCTTTGCTAGCCTTATTTCTGTGGAATCTGACAACAGATATTTCCTTTCCCTTTGAAGACTCTAGGGCCAAAGGAAATATCCTCCGATAACAAAGAGAAAGAGGCTTTCTGAGAAACTTCTTTGTATTCTGTGAAATCATCTCACAGAGTTACAGCTTTCCCCTCAAGCAGCCTTTCGCTAAGACAGTTCTTGCGGAATTGGCAAAGTGATATTTGGAAGCCCATAGAGGGCTATGGTGAAAAAGGAAATACCCTCCGATGAAATCTGGAAAGAAGCTTTCTGAGAAAGTGCTTAGTGTTCTGTTAATTCATCTCACAGATTTACATCCGTATTTCGTGGATCTCTTTGCTAGCCTTATTTCTGTGGAATCTGACAACAGATATTTCCTTTCCCTTTGAAGACTACAGGGCCAAAGGAAATATCCTCCGATAATAAAGAGATAGAAGCTTTCTGAGAAACTTCTTTGTGTTCTGTGAAATCATCTCACAGAGTTACAGCTTTCCCCTCAAGAAGCCTTTCGCTAAGACAGTTCTTGTGGAATTGGCAAAGTTATATTGGGAAGCCCATAGAGGGCTATGGTGAAAAAGGAAATATCCTCCAATGAAATCTGGAAAGAAGCTTTCTGGGAAACTGCTCAGTGTTCTGTTAATTCATCTCACAGAGTTACATCGGTATTTCATGGATCTCATTGCTAGCCTTATTTCTGTGGAATCTGAGAACAGATATTTCGGATCCCTTTGAAGACTCTAGGGCCAAAGGAAATATCCTCCGATAACAAAGAGAAAGAAGCTTTCTGAGAAACTTCTTTCTGTTCCGTGAAATCATCTCACAGAGTTACATCTTTCCCCTCAAGAAGCCTTTCGCGAAAACAGTTCTTGTGGAATTGGCAAAGTGATATTTGGAAGCCCCTAGAGGGCTATTGTGAAAAAGGAAATCTCCGATGAAATCTGCAAAGAAGTTTTCTGAGAAACTGCTCAGTGTTCTGTTAATTCATCACACAGAGTTACATCTGTATTTCGTGGATCTCTTTGCTAGCCTTATTTCTGTGGAATCTGAGAACAGATATTCCGGATCCCTTTGAAGACTTTAGTGCCAAAGGAAATATCCTCTGATAACAAACAGAAAGAAGCTTTCTGAGAAACTTCTTTGTGTTCTGTGAAATCATCTCACAGAGTTACAGCTTTCCCCTCAAGAAGCCTTTCGCTAAGACAGTTCTTGTGGAATTGGCAAAGTGATATTTGGAAGCCCATAGAGGGCTATGGTGAAAAAGGAAATATCCTCCGATGAAGTCTGGAAAGAAGCTTTCTGAGAAACTGCTTAGTGTTCTGTTAATTCATCTCACAGAGTTACATCTGTATTTCGTGGATCTCTTTGCTAGCCTTATTTCTGTGGAATCTGACAACAGATATTTCCTTTCCCTTTGAAGACTACAGGGCCAAAGGAAATATCCTACGATAACACAGAGAAAGAAGCGTTCTGAGAAACTTCTTTGTGTTCTGTGAAATCATCTCACAGAGTTACAGCTTTCCCCTCAAGAAGCCTTTCGCTAAGACAGTTCTTTTGGAATTGGCAAAGTGATATTTGGAAGCCCATAGAGGGCTATGGTGAAAAAGGAAATATCCTCCGATGAAATCTGGAAAGAAGCTTTCTGAGAAACTGCTCAGTGTTCTGTTAATTCATCTCACAGAGTTACATCTGTGTTTCGTGGATCTCTTTGCTAGCCTTATTTCTGTGGAATCTGAGAACAGATATTTCCTTTCCCTTTGAAGACCATAGGGCCAAAGGAAATATCCTCCGATAACAAAGAGAAAGAAGCTTTCTGAGAAACTTCTTTCTGTTCTGTGAAATCATCTCACAGAGTTACAGCTTTCCCCTCAAGAAGCCTTTCGCTAAGACAGTTCTTGTGGAATTGGCAAAGTGATATTTGGATGCCCACAGAGGGCTATGGTGAAAAAGGAAATATCCTCAGATGAAATCTGGAAAGAATCTTTCCGAGAAACTGCTTAGTGTTCTGTTAATTCATCTCACAGAGTTACATCTGTATTTCGTGGATCTCTTTGCTAGCTTTATTTCTGTGGAATCTGAGAACAGGTATTTCCTTTCCCTTTGAAGACTATAGGGCCAAAGGAAATATCCTCCGATAACAAACAGAAAGAAGCTTTCTGAGAAACTTCTTTGTGTTCTGTGAAATCATCTCACAGAGATACAGCTTTCACCTCAAGAAGCCTTTCGCTAAGCCAGTTTTTGTGGAATTGGCAAAGTGATATTTGGAAGCCCATAGAGGGCTATGGTGAAAAAGGAAATATCCTCCGATGAAATCTGGAAAGAAGCTCTCTAAGAAACTGCTTAGTGTTCTGTTAATTCATCTCACAGAGTTACATCTGTATTTCGTGGATATCTTTGCTAGCCTTAACTCTGTGGAATCTGAGAACAGATATTTCCGATCCCTTTGAAGAGTATAGGGCCAAAGGAAATATCCTCCGATAACAAAGAGAAGAAGCTTTCTGAGAAACTTCTTTGTGTTCTGTGAAATCATCTCACAGAGTTACAGCTTTGCCCTCAAGAAGCCTTTCGCTAAGACAATTCTTGTGGAATTGGCAAAGAGATATTTGGAAGCCCTTAGAGGGCTATGGTGAAAAAGGAAATATCGTCCGATGAAATCTGGAAAGAAGCTTTCAGAGAAAGTGCTTAGTGTTCTGTTAATTCATCTCACAGATTTACATCTGTATTTCGTGGATCTCTTTGCTAGCCTTATTTCTGTGGAATCTGAGAAAAGATATTTCGGATCCCTCTGAAGACTATAGGGTCAATGGAAATATCCTTCAATAACAAAGAGAAAGAAGCTTTCTAAGAAACTTCTGTGTGTTCTGTGAAATCATCTCACAGAGTTACAACTTTCCCCTCAAGAAGCCTTTCGCTAAGACAGTTCTTGTGGAATTGGCAAAGTGATATTTGGAAGCCCATAGAGAGCTATGGTGAAAAAGGAAATATCCTCCAATGAAATCTGGAAAGAAGCTTTCTGAGAAACTGCTTAGTGTTCTGTTAATTCATCTCACAGAGTTACATCAGTATTTCGTGGATCTTTTTGCTCGCCTTAATTCTGTGGAATCTGAGAACAGATATTTCGGATCCCTTTGAAGACAATAGGGCCAAGGAAAATATTCTCCGATAACAAAGAGAAAGAAGCTTTCTGAGAAACTTCTTTGTGTTCTGTGAAATCATCTCACAGAGTTACAGCTTTCCCCTTAAGAAGCTGTTCGCTAAGACAGTTCTTGTGGAATTGCAAAGTGATATTTGGAAACCCATAGAGGGCTATGGTGAAAAAGGAAATATCCTCTGATGAAATCTGGAAAGATGCTTTCTGAGAATCTGCTTAGTGTTCTGTTAATTCATCTCCCAGAGTTACATCTGTATTTCGTAGATCTCTTTGCTATCCTTATTTCTGTGGAATCTGAGAACAGATATGTCGGATCCCTTGAAGACTATAGGGCCAAAGGAAATATCCTCCGATAACAAAGAGAAAGAAGCTTTCTGAGAAACTTCTTTGTGTTCTGTGAAATCATCTCACAGAGTAACAGCTTTCCCCTCAAGAAGCCTTTCGCTAAGACAGTTCTTGTGGAATTGGCAAAGTGATATTTGCAAGCCCGTAGAGGGCTAAGGTGAAAAAGGAAATATCCTCCGATGAAATCTGGAAAGAAGCTTTCTGAGAAACTGCTTAGTGTTCTGTTAATTTATCTCACAGAGTTACATCTGTGTTTCGTGGTTCTCTTTGCTAGCCTTATTTCTGTGGAATCTGACAACAGATATTTCGGATCCCTTTGAAGGCTATAGGGCCAAAGGAAATATCCTCCGATAACAAAGAGAAAGAAGATTTATGAGAAACTTCTTTGTGTTCTGTGAGATCATCTCACAGAGTTACAGCTTTCCACTCAAGATGCCTTTCGCTAAGACAGTTCTTGTGGAATTGGCAAAGTGATATTTGGAAGCCCATCGAGGGCTATGGTGAAAAAGGAAATATCCTCCGATGAAATCTGGAAAGAAGCTTTCTAAGAAACTGCTTAGTGTTCTGTTAATTCATCTCACAGAGTTACATCTGTATTTCCTGGATCTTTTTACTAGCCTTATTTCTGTGGAATCTGAGAACAGATATTTTTGATCCCTTTGAAGACTATAGGGCCAAGGAAAATATCCTCTGATAACAAAGAGAAAGAAGCTTTCTGAGAAACTTCTTTGTGTTCTGTGAAATCATCTCACAGAGTTACAGCTTTCCTCCGAAGAAGTCTTTCGCTAAGACAGTTCTTGTGGAATTGGCAAAGTGATATTTGGAAGCCCATAGAGAGCTATTGTGAAAAACGAAATATCCTCCGATCAAATCTGGAAAGAAGCTTTCTGAGAAACTGCTTAGTGTTCTGTTAATTAATCTCACAGAGTTACCTCAGTATTTCGTGGATCTCTTTGCTGGCCTTAATTCTGTGGAATCTGAGAACAGATATTTCTGATCCCTTTGAAGACTATAGGGCCAAGGAAAATATCCTCCGATAACAAAGAGAAAGAAGTTTTCTGAGAAACTTCTTTGTGTTCTGTGAAATCATCTCACAGAGTTACAGCTTTCCCCTCAAGAAGCCTTTCACTAAGACGGTTCTTTTGGAATTGGCAAAGTGATATTTGGAAGCCCATAGTGGGCTATGGTGAAAAAGGAAATATCCTCTGATGAAATCTGGAACGATGCTTTCTGAGAATCTGCTTAGTGTTCTGTTAATTCATCTCACAGAGTTACATCTGTATTTCGTGGATCTCTTTGCTATCCTTATTTCTGTGGAATCTGAGAACAGATATTTCGGATCCCTTGAAGACTATAGGGCCAAAGGAAATATCCTCCGATAACTAAGAGAAAGAAGCTTTCTGAGAAACTTCTTTGTGTTCTGTGAAATCATCTCACAGAGTTACAGCTTTCCCCTCAAGAAGCCTTTCTCTAAGACAATTCTTGTGGAATTGGCAAAGTGATATTTGGAAGCCCATCGAGGGCTATGGTGAAAAAAGAAATATCCTCCGATGAAATCTGGAAAGAAGCTTTCTAAGAAACTGCTTAGTGTTCTGTTAATTCATCTCACAGAGTTACATCTGTATTTCCTGGATCTTTTTGCTAACTTTATTTCTGTGGAATCTGAGAACAGATATTTTAGATCCCTTTGAAGACTATAGGGCCAAGGAAAATATCCTCCGATAACAAAGAGAAAGAAGCTTTCTGAGAAACTTCTTTGTGTTCTGTGAAATTACCTCACAGAGTTACAGCTTTCCTCTGAAGAAGTCTTTCGCTAAGACAGTTCTTGTGGAATTGGCAAAGTGATATTTGGAAGCCCATAGAGAGCTATGGTGAAAAAGGAAATATCCTCCGATAAAATCTAGAAAGAAGCTTTTTGAGAAACTGCTTAGTGTTCTGTTAATTCATCTCACAGAGATACATCTGTATTTCGTGGATCTCTTTGCTAGCCTTATTTCTGTGGAATCTGAGAACAGATATTTCTTTTCCCTTTGAAGACTATAGGGTCAAAGGAAATATCCTCCGATAACAAAGAGAAAGAAGCTTTCTGAGAAACTTATTTATGTTCTGTGAAATCATCTCACAGAGTTACAGCTTTCCCCTCAGGAAGTCCTTTGCTAAGACAGTTCTTGTGGAATGGGCAAAGTGATATTTGGAAGCCCATAGAGGGCTATGGTGAAAAAAGAAATATCCTCCGATGAAATCTGGAAAGAAGCTTTCTGAGAAACTGCTTAGTGCTCTGTTAATTCATCTCACCGAGTTACATCTGTATTTCGTGGATATCTTTGCTAGCCTTATTTCTGTTGGATCGGAGAACAGATATTTCCTTTCCCTTTGAAGACTATAGGGCCAAAGGAAATATCCTCCAATAACAAAGAGAAAGAAGCTTTCTGAGAAACTTCTTTGTGTTCTGTGAAATCATCTCACAGAGTTACAGCTTTCCCCTTAAGAAGCCGTTTGCTAAGACAGTTCTTGTGGATTTGCAAAGTGATATTTGGAAACCCATAGAGGGCTATGGTGAAAAAGGAAATATCCTCTGATGAAATCTGGAAAGATGCTTTCTGAGAATCTGCTTAGTGTTCTGCTAATTCATCTCCCAGAGTTACATCTGTATTTCGTAGATATCTTTGCTATCCTTATTTCTGTGGAATCTGAGAACAGATATGTCGGATCCCTTGAAGACTATAGGGCCAAAAGAAATATCCTCCGATAACAAAGAGAAAGAAGCTTTCTGAGAAACTTCTTTGTGTTCTGTGAAATCATCTCACAGAGTAACAGCTTTCCCCTCAAGAATCCTTTCGCTTAGACAGTTCTTGTGGAATTGGCAAAGTGATATTTGCAAGCCCGTAGAGGGCTAAGGTGAAAAGGGAAATATCCTCAGATGAAATCTGGAAAGAAGCTTTCTGAGAAACTGCTTAGTGTTCTGTTAATTTATCTCACAGAGTTACATCTGTGTTTCGTGGTTCTCTTTGCTAGCCTTATTTCTGTGGAATCTGACAACAGATATTTCGGATCCCTTTGAAGGCTATAGGGCCAAAGGAAATATCCTCCGATAACAAAGAGAAAGAAGATTTCTGAGAAACTTCTTTGTGTTCTGTGAGATCATCTCACAGAGTTACAGCTTTCCACTCAAGATGCCTTTCGCTAAGACAGTTCTTGTGGAATTGGCAAAGTGATATTTGGAAGCCCATCGAGGGCTATGGTGAAAAAGGAAATATCCTCCGATGAAATCTGGAAAGAAGCTTTCTAAGAAACTGCTTAGTGTTCTGTTAATTCATCTCACAGAGTTAAATCTGTATTTCCTGGATCTTTTTGCTAGCCTTATTTCTGTGGAATCTGAGAACAGATATTTTTGATCCCTTTGAAGACTATAGGGCCAAGGAAAATATCCTCCAATAACAAAGAGAAAGAAGTTTTCTGAGAAACTTCTTTGTGTTCTGTGAAATCATCTCACAGAGTTACAGCTTTCCTCTGAAGAAGTCTTTCGCTAAGACAGTTCTTGTGGAATTGGCAAAGTGATATTTGGAAGCCCATAGAGGGCTATGGTGAAAAAGGAAATATCCTCCTATGAAATCTCGAAAGAAGCTTTCTGAGAAACTGCTTAGTGTTCTGTTAATTCATCTCACAGAGTTACATCAGTATTTCGTGGATCTTTTTGCTAGCCTTAATTCTGTGGAATCTGAGAACAGATATTTCGGATCCCTTTGAAGACTATAGGGCCAAGGATAATATCCTCCGATAACAAAGAGAAAGAAGCTTTCTGAGAAACTTCTTTGTGTTCTGTGAAATCATCTCACAGAGTTACAGCTTTCCCCTCAAGAAGCCTTTCGCTAAGACAGTTCTTGTGGAATTCGCAAAGTGATATTTGGAAGCCCTTAGAGGGCTATGGTGAAAAAGGAAATATCCTCTGATGAAATCTGGAAAGATGCTTTCTGAGAATCTGCTTAGTGTTCTGTTAATTCATCTCCCAGAGTGACATCTGTATTTCGTGGATCTCTTTGCTATCCTTATTTCTGTGGAATCTGAGAACAGATATGTCGGATGACTTGAAGACTATAGGGCCAAAGGAAATATCCTCCGATAACAAAGAGAAAGAAGCTTTCTGAGAAACTTCTTTGTGTTCTGTGAAATCATCTCACAGAGTTACAGCTTTCCCCTCAAGAAGCGTTTCGCTTAGACAGTTCTTATGGAATTGGCAAAGTGATATTTGCAAGCCCGTAGAGGGCTAAGGTGAAAAAGGAAATATCCTCAGATGAAATCTGGAAAGAAGCTTTCTGAGAAACTGCTTAGTGTTCTGTTAATTCATCTCACAGAGTTACATCTGTGTTTCGTGGTTCTCTTTGCCAGCATTATTTCTGTGGAATCTGACAAAGGATATTTCGGATCCCTTTGAAGGCTATAGGGCCAAAGGAAATATCTTCCGATAACAAAGAGAAAGAAGCGTTCTGAGAAACTTCTTTGTGTTCTGTGAGATCATCTCACAGAGTTACAGCTTTCCCCTCAAGAAGCCTTTCGCTAAGACAGTTCTTGTGGAATTGGCAAAGTGATATTTGGAAGCCCATCGAGGGCTATGGTGAAAAAGGAAATATCCTCCGATGAAATCTGGAAAGAAGCTTTCTAAGAAACTGCTTAGTGTTCTGTTAATTCATCTCACAGAGTTACATCTGTATTTCCTGGATCTTTTTACTAGCCTTATTTCTGTGGAATCTGAGAACAGATATTTTTGATCCCTTTGAAGACTATAGGGCCAAGGAAAATATCCTCTGATAACAAAGAGAAAGAAGCTTTCTGAGAAACTTCTTTGTGTTCTGTGAAATCATCTCACAGAGTTACAGCTTTCCTCTGAAGAAGTCTTTCGCTAAGACAGTTCTTGTGGAATTGGCAAAGTGATATTTGGAAGCCCATAGAGAGCTATTGTGAAAAAGGAAATATCCTCCGATGAAATCTGGAAAGAAGCTTTCTGAGAAACTGCTTAGTGTTCTGTTAATTAATCTCACAGAGTTACCTCAGTATTTCGTGGATCTCTTTGCTGGCCTTAATTCTGTGGAATCTGAGAACAGATATTTCTGATCCCTTTGAAGACTATAGGGCCAAGGAAAATATCCTCCGATAACAAAGAGAAAGAAGCTTTCTGAGAAACTTCTTTGTGTTCTGTGAAATCATCTCACAGAGTTACAGCTTTCCCCTCAAGAAACCTTTCACTAAGACGGTTCTTGTGGAATTGGCAAAGTGATATTTGGAAGCCCATAGTGGGCTATGGTGAAAAAGGAAATATCCTCTGATGAAATCTGGAACGATGCTTTCTGAGAATCTGCTTAGTGTTCTGTTAATTCATCTCACAGAGTTACATCTGTATTTCGTGGATCTCTTTGCTATCCTTATTTCTGTGGAATCTGAGAACAGATATTTCGGATCCCTTGAAGACTATAGGGCCAAAGGAAATATCCGCCGATAACAAAGAGAAAGAAGCTTTCTGAGAAACTTCTTTGTGTTCTGTGAAATCATCTCACAGAGTTACAGCTTTCCCCTCAAGAAGCCTTTCTCTAAGACAATTCTTGTGGAATTGGCAAAGAGATATTTGGAAGCCCTTAGAGGGCTATGGTGAAAAAGGAAATATCCTCTGAAGAAATCTGGAAAGAAGCTTTCAGAGAAATGCTTAGTGTTTTGTTAATTCATCTCACAGAGTTACATCTTTATTTCGTGGATCTCTATGCTAGCCTTATTTCTGTGGAATCTGACAACAGATATTTCGGATCCCTCTGAAGACTATAGGGTCAATGGAAATATCCTCCGATAACAAAGAGAAAGAAGCTTTCTAAGAATCTTCTTTGTGTTCTGTGAAATCATCTCACAGAGTTACAGCTTTCCCCTCCAGAAGCCTTTCGCTAAGACAGTTCTTGTGGAATTGGCAAAGTGATATTTGGAAGCCCATAGAGGGCTATGGTGAAAAAGGAAATATCCTCCGATGAAATCTGGAAAGAAGCTTTTTGAGAAACTGCTTAGTGTTCTGTTAATTCATCTCACAGAGATACATCTGTATTTCGTGGATCTCTTTGCTAGCCTTATTTCTGTGGAATCTGAGAACAGATATTTCTTTTTGCCTTTGAAGACTATAGGGTCAAAGGAAATATCCTCCGAAAACAAAGAGAAAGAAGCTTTCTGAGAAACTTATTTATGTTCTGTGAAATCATCTCATAGAGTTACAGCTTTCCCCTCAGGAAGTCCTTTGCTAAGACAGTTCTTGTGGAATGGGCAAAGTGATATTTGGAAGCCCTTAGAGGGCTATGGTGAAAAAAGAAATATCCTCCGATGAAATCTGGAAAGAAGCTTTCTGAGAAACTGCTTAGTGCTCTGTTAATTCATCTCACCGAGTTACATCTGTATTTCGTGGATATCTTTGCTAGCCTTATTTCTGTTGGATCGGAGAACAGATATTTCCTTTCCCTTTGAAGACTATAGGGCCAAAGGAAATATCCTCCAATAACAAAGAGAAAGAAGCTTTCTGAGAAACTTCTTTGTGTTCTGTGAAATCATCTCACAGAGTTACAGCTTTCCCCTCAAGAAGCCCTTTGCTAAGACAGTTCTTGTGGAATTTGCAAAGTGATATTTGGAAGCCCACAGAGGGCTATGGTGAAAAAGGATATATCCTCCGATGAAATCTGGAAAGAAGCTTTCTGGGAAACTGCTTAGTGTTCTGTTAATTCATCTCACCGAGTTACATCTGTATTTCGTGGATCTCTTTGCTAGCCTTATTTCTGTTGGATCGGAGAACAGATATTTCGGATCCCTTTGAAGACTATATGGCCAAAGGAAATATTCTCTGATAACAAAGAGAAAGAAGCTTTCTGAGAAACTTCTTTGTGTTCTGTGAAATCATCTCACAGAGTTACAGCTTTCCCCTCAAGAAGCCTTTCGCTAAGACAGTTCTTGTGGAATTGGCAAAGTGATATTTGGAAGCCCATAGAGGGCTATGGTGAAAAAGGAAATATCCTCTGATGAAATCTGGAAAGATGCTTTCTGAGAATCTGCTTAGTGTTCTGTTAATTCATCTCACAGAGTTACATCTGTATTTCGTGGATCTCTTTGCTAGCCTTATTTTTGTGGAATCTGAGAACAGATATTTCGGAACCCTTTGAAGACTATAGTGCCAAAGGTAATATCCTCCGATAACAAAGAGAAAGAAGCTCTCTGAGAAACTTCATTGTGTTCTGTGAAATCATCTCACAGAGTTACAGCTTTCCCCTCAAGAAGCCTTTCGCTAAGACAGTTCTTGTGGAATTGGCAAAGTGATATTTGGAAGCCCATAGAGTGCTATGGTGAAAAAGGAAATATCCTCCGATGAAATCTGGAAAGAAGCTTTCTGAGAAAGTGCTTAGTGTTCTGTTAATTCATCTCACAGAGTTACATCTGTATTTCGTGGATCTCTTTGCTAGCCTTATTTCTGTGGAATCTGAGAAAAGATATTTCGGATCCCTCTGAAGACTATAGGGTCAATGGAAATATCCTCCGATAACAAAGAGAAAGAAGCTTTCTAAGAAACTTCTTTGTGTTCTGTGAAATCATCTCACAGAGTTACCGCTTTCCCCTCAAGAAGCCTTTCGCTAAGACAGTTCTTGTGGAATTGGCAAAGTGATATTTGGAAGCCCATAGAGGGCTATGGTGAAAAAGGAAATATCCTCCGATGAAATCTGGAAAGAAGCTTTTTGAGAAACTGCTTAGTGTCCTGTTAATTCATCTCACAGAGATACATCTGTATTTCATGGATCTCTTTGCTAGCCTTATCTCTGTGGAATCTGAGAACAGATATTTCTTTTCCCTTTGAAGACTATAGGGTCAAAGGAAATATCCTCCGATAACAAAGAGAAAGAAGCTTTCTGAGAAACTTATTTATGTTCTGTGAAATCATCTCACAGAGTTACAGCTTTCCCCTCAGGAAGTCCTTTGCTAAGACAGTTCTTGTGGAATGGGCAAAGTGATATTGGGAAGCCCATAGAGGGCTATGGTGAAAAAAGAAATATCCTCCGATGAAATCTGGAAAGAAGCTTTCTGAGAAACTGCTTAGTGCTCTGTTAATTCATCTCACCGAGTTACATCTGTATTTCGTGGATATCTTTGCTAGCCTTATTTCTGTTGGATCGGAGAACAGATATTTCCTTTCCCTTTGAAGACTATAGGGCCAAAGGAAATATCCTCCAATAACAAAGAGAAAGAAGCTTTCTGAGAAACTTCTTTGTGTTCTGTGAAATCATCTCACAGAGTTACAGCTTTCCGCTCAAGAAGCCCTTTGCTAAGACAGTTCTTGTGGAATTTGCAAAGTGATATTTGGAAGCCCACAGAGGTCTATGGTGAAAAAGGATATATCCTCCGATGAAATCTGGAAAGAAGCTTTCTGGGAAACTGCTTAGTGTTCTGTTAATTCATCTCACCGAGTTACATCTGTATTTCGTGGATCTCTTTGCTAGCCTTATTTCTGTTGGATCGGAGAACAGATATTTCGGATCCCTTTGAAGACTATATGGCCAAAGGAAATATTCTCTGATAACAAAGAGAAAGAAGCTTTCTGAGAAACTTCTTTGTGTTCTGTGAAATCATCTCACAGAGTTACAGCTTTCCCCTCAAGAAGCCTTTCGCTAAGACAGTTCTTGTGGAATTGGCAAAGTGATATTTGGAAGCCCATAGAGGGCTATGGTGAAAAAGGAAATATCCTCCGATGAAATCTGGAAAGAAGCTTTCTGAGAAACTGCTTAGTGCTCTGTTAATTCATCTCACCGAGTTACATCTGTATTTCGTGGATATCTTTGCTAGCCTTATTTCTGTTGGATCGGAGAACAGATATTTCCTTTCCCTTTGAAGACTATAGGGCCAAAGGAAATATCCTCCAATAAAAAAAGAGAAAGAAGCTTTCTGAGAAACTTCTTTGTGTTCTGTGAAATCATCTCACAGAGTTACAGCTTTCCTCTTAAGAAGCCGTTCGCTAAGACAGTTCTTGTGGAATTGCAAAGTGATATTTGGAAACCCATAGAGGGCTATGGTGAAAAAGGAAATATCCTCTGATGAAATCTGGAAAGATGCTTTCTGAGAATCTGCTTAGTGTTCTGTTAATTCATCTCCCAGAGTTACATCTGTATTTCGTGGATCTCTTTGCTATCCTTATTTCTGTGGAATCTGAGAACAGATATGTCGGATCCCTTGAAGACTATAGGGCCAAAGGAAATATCCTCCGATAACAAAGAGAAAGAAGCTTTCTGAGAAACTTCTTTGTGTTCTGTGAAATCATCTCACAGAGTTACAGCTTTCCACTCAAGATGCCTTTCGCTAAGACAGTTCTTGTGGAATTGGCAAAGTGATATTTGGAAGCCCTTCGAGGGCTATGGTGAAAAAGGAAATATCCTCCGATGAAATCTGGAAAGAAGCTTTCTAAGAAACTGCTTAGTGTTCTGTTAATTCACCTCACAGAGTTAAATCTGTATTTCCTGGATCTTTTTGCTAGCCTTATTTCTGTGGAATATGAGAAGAGATATTTTTGATCCCTTTGAAGACTATAGGGCCAAGGAAAATATCCTCCGATAACAAAGAGAAAGAAGCTTTCTGAGAAACTTCTTTGTGTTCTGTGAAATCATCTCACAGAGTTACAGCTTTCCTCTGAAGAAGTCTTTCGCTAAGACAGTTCTTGTGGAATTGGCAAAGTGATATTTGGAAGCCCATAGAGGGCTATGGTGAAAAAGGAAATATCCTCCAATGAAATCTGGAAAGAAGCTTTCTGAGAAACTGCTTAGTGTTCTGTTAATTCATCTCACAGAGTTACATCAGTATTTCGTGGATCTTTTTGCTAGCCTTAATTCTGTGGAATCTGAGAACAGATATTTCGGATCCCTTTGAAGACTATAGGGCCAAGGATAATATCCTCCGATAACAAAGAGAAAGAAGCTTTCTGAGAAACTTCTTTGTGTTCTGTGAAATCATCTCACAGAGTTACAGCTTTCCCCTCAAGAAGCCTTTTGCTAAGACAGTTCTTGTGGAATTCGGAAAGTGATATTTGGAAGCCCATTGAGGGCTATGGTGAAAAAGGAAATATCCTCTGATGAAATCTGGAAAGATGCTTTCTGAGAATCTGCTTAGTGTTCTGTTAATTCCTCTCCCAGAGTTACATCTGTATTTCGTGGATCTCTTTGCTATCCTTATTTCTGTGGAATCTGAGAACAGATATGTCGGATCACTTGAAGACTATAGGGCCAAAGGAAATATCCTCCGATAACAAAGAGAAAGAAGCTTTCTGAGAAACTTCTTTGTGTTCTGTGAAATCATCTCACAGAGTTACAGCTTTCCCCTCAAGAAGCGTTTCGCTAAGACAGTTCTTATGGAATTGGCAAAGTGATATTTGCAAGCCCGTAGAGGGCTAAGGTGAAAAAGGAAATATCCTCATATGAAATCTGGAAAGAAGCTTTCTGAGAAACTGCTTAGTGTTCTGTTAATTCACCTCACAGAGTTACATCTGTGTTTCGTGGTTCTCTTTGCCAGCATTATTTCTGTGGAATCTGACAACAGATATTTCGGATCCCTTTGAAGGCTATAGGGCCAAAGGAAATATCTTCCGATAACAAAGAGAAAGAAGCGTTCTGAGAAACTTCTTTGTGTTCTGTGAGATCATCTCACAGAGTTACAGCTTTCCCCTCAAGAAGCCTTTCGCTAAGACAGTTCTTGTGGAATTGGCAAAGTGATATTTGGAAGCCCATCGAGGGCTATGGTGAAAAAGGAAATATCCTCCGATGAAATCTGGAAAGAAGCTTTCTAAGAAACTGCTTAGTGTTCTGTTAATTCATCTCACAGAGTTACATCTGTATTTCCTGGATCTTTTTACTAGCCTTATTTCTGTGGAATCTGAGAACAGATATTTTTGATCACTTTGAAGACTATAGGGCCAAGGAAAATATCCTCTGATAACAAAGAGAAAGAAGCTTTCTGAGAAACTTCTTTGTGTTCTGTGAAATCATCTCACAGAGTTACAGCTTTCCTCTGAAGAAGTCTTTCGCTAAGACCGTTCTTGTGGAATTGGCAAAGTGATATTTGGAAGCCCATAGAGAGCTATTGTGAAAAAGGAAATATCCTCCGATCAAATCTGGAAAGAAGCTTTCTGAGAAACTGCTTAGTGTTCTGTTAATTAATCTCACAGACTTACCTCAGTATTTCGTGGATCTCTTTGCTGGCCTTAATTCTGTGGAATCTGAGAACAGATATTTCTGATCCCTTTGAAGACTATAGGGCCAAGGAAAATATCCTCCGATAACAAAGAAAAAGAAGCTTTCTGAGAAACTTCTTTGTGTTCTGTGAAATCATCTCACAGAGTTACAGCTTTCCCCTCAAGAAGCCTTTCACTAAGACGGTTCTTGTGGAATTGGCAAAGTGATATTTGGAAGCCCATAGTGGGCTATGGTGAAAAAGGAAATATCCTCTGATGAAATCTGGAACGATGCTTTCTCAGAATCTGCTTAGTGTTCTGTTAATTCATCTCACAGAGTTACATCTGTATTTCGTGCATCTCTTTGCTATCCTTATTTCTGTGGAATCTGAGAACAGATATTTCGGATCCCTTGAAGACTATAGGGCCAAAGGAAATATCCGCCGATAACAAAGAGAAAGAAGCTTTCTGAGAAACTTCTTTGTGTTCTGTGAAATCATCTCACAGAGTTACAGCTTTCCCCTCAAGAAGCCTTTCTCTAAGACAATTCTTGTGGAATTGGCAAAGAGATATTTGGTAGCCCTTAGAGGGCTATGGTGAAAAAGGAAATATCCTCCGATGAAATCTGGAAAGAAGCTTTCAGAGAAATGCTTAGTGTTTTGTTAATTCATCTCACAGAGTTACATCTTTATTTCGTGGATCTCTTTGCTAGCCTTATTTCTGTGGAATCTGACAACAGATATTTCGGATCCCTCTGAAGACTATAGGGTCAATGGAAATATCCTCCGATAACAAAGAGAAAGAAGCTTTCTAAGAATCTTCTTTGTGTTCTGTGAAATCATCTCACAGAGTTACAGCTTTCCCCTCAAGAAGCCTTTCGCTAAGACAGTTCTTGTGGAATTGGCAAAGTGATATTTGGAAGCCCATAGAGGGCTACGGTGAAAAAGGAAATATCCTCCGATGAAATCTGGAAAGAAGCTTTTTGAGAAACTGCTTAGTGTCCTGTTAATTCATCTCACAGAGATACATCTGTATTTCGTGGATCTCTTTGCTAGCCTTATTTCTGTGGAATCTGAGAACAGATATTTCTTTTCCCTTTGAAGACTATAGGGTCAAAGGAAATATCCTCCGATAACAAAGAGAAAGAAGCTTTCTGAGAAACTTATTTATGTTCTGTGAAATCATCTCACAGAGTTACAGCTTTCCCCTCAGGAAGTCCTTTGCTAAGACAGTTCTTGTGGAATGGGCAAAGTGATATTTGGAAGCCCATAGAGGGCTATGGTGAAAAAAGAAATATCCTCCGATGAAATCTGGAAAGAAGCTTTCTGAGAAACTGCCTAGTGCTCTGTTAATTCATCTCACCGAGTTACATCTGTATTTCGTGGATATCTTTGCTAGCCTTATTTCTGTTGGATCGGAGAACAGATATTTCCTTTCCCTTTGAAGACTATAGGGCCAAAGGAAATATCCTCCAATAACAAAGAGAAAGAAGCTTTCTGAGAAACTTCCTTGTGTTCTGTGAAATCATCTCACAGAGTTACAGCTTTCCCCTCAAGAAGCCCTTTGCTAAGACAGTTCTTGTGGAATTTGCAAAGTGATATTTGGAAGCCCACAGAGGGCTATGGTGAAAAAGGATATATCCTCCGATGAAATCTGGAAAGAAGCTTTCTGAGAAACTGCTTAGTGTTCTGTTAATTCATCTCACCGAGTTACATCTGTATTTCGTGGATCTCTTTGCTAGCCTTATTTCTGTTGGATCGGAGAACAGATATTTCGGATCCCTTTGAAGACTATATGGCCAAAGGAAATATTCTCTGATAACAAAGAGAAAGAAGCTTTCTGAGAAACTTCTTTGTGTTCTGTGAAATCATCTCACAGAGTTACAGCTTTCCCCTCAAGAAGCCTTTCGCTAAGACAGTTCTTGTGGAATTGGCAAAGTGATATTTGGAAGCCCATAGAGGGCTATGTTCAAAAAGGAAATATCCTCTGATGAAATCTGGAAAGATGCTTTCTGAGAATCTGCTTAGTGTTCTGTTAATTCATCTCACAGAGTTACATCTGTATTTCGTGGATCTCTTTGCTAGCCTTATTTTTGTGGAATCTGAGAACAGATATTTCGGGACCCTTTGAAGACTATAGCGCCAAAGGTAATATCCTCCGATAACAAAGAGAAAGAAGCTCTCTGAGAAACTTCATTGTTTTCTGTGAAATCATCTCACAGAGTTACAGCTTTCCCCTCAAGAAGCCTTTCGCTAAGACAGTTCTTGTGGAATTGGCAAAGTGACATTTGGAAGCCCATAGAGTGCTATGGTGAAAAAGGAAATATCCTCCGATGAAATCTGGAAAGAAGCTTTCTGAGAAAGTGCTTAGTGTTCTGTTAATTCATCTCACAGAGTTACATCTGTATTTCGTGGATCTCTTTGCTAGCCTTATTTCTGTGGAATCTGAGAAAAGATATTTCGGATCCCTCTGAAGACTATAGGGTCAATGGAAATATCCTCCGATAACAAAGAGAAAGAAGCTTTCTAAGAAACTTCTTTGTGTTCTGTGAAATCATCTCACAGAGTTACCGCTTTCCCATCAAGAAGCCTTTCGCTAAGACCGTTCTTGTGGAATTGGCAAAGTGATATTTGGAAGCCCATAGAGGGCTATGGTGAAAAAGGAAATATCCTCCGATGAAATCTGGAAAGAAGCTTTTTGAGAAACTGCTTAGTGTCCTTTTAATTCATCTCACAGAGATACATCTGTATTTCGTGGATCTCTTTGCTAGCCTTATTTCTGTGGAATCTGAGAACAGATATTTCTTTTCCCTTTGAAGACTATAGGGTCAAAGGAAATATCCTCCGATAACAAAGAGAAAGAAGCTTTCTGAGAAACTTATTTATGTTCTGTGAAATCATCTCACAGAGTTACAGCTTTCCCCTCAGGAAGTCCTTTGCTAAGACAGTTCTTGTGGAATGGGTAAAGTGATATTTGGAAGCCCATAGAGGGCTATGGTGAAAAAAGAAATATCCTCCGATGAAATCTGGAAAGAAGCTTTCTGAGAAACTGCTTAGTGCTCTGTTAATTCATCTCACCGAGTTACATCTGTATTTCGTGGATATCTTTGCTAGCCTTATTTCTGTTGGATCGGAGAACAGATATTTCCGTTCCCTTTGAAGACTATAGGACCAAAGGAAATATCCTCCAATAAAAAAAGGGAAAGAAGCTTTCTGAAAAACTTCTTTGTGTTCTGTGAAATCATCTCACAGAGTTACAGCTTTCCTCTTAAGAAGCCGTTCGCTAAGACAGTTCCTGTGGAATTGCAAAGTGATATTTGGAAACCCATAGAGGGCTATGGTGAAAAAGGAAATATCCTCTGATGAAATCTGGAAAGATGCTTTCTGAGAATCTGCTTAGTGTTCTGTTAATTCATCTCCCAGAGTTACATCTGTATTTCGTGGATCTCTTTGCTATCCTTATTTCTGTGGAATCTGAGAACAGATATGTCGGATCCCTTGAAGACTATAGGGCCAAAGGAAATATCCTCCGATAACAAAGAGAAAGAAGCTTTCTGAGAAACTTCTTTGTGTTCTGTGAAATCATCTCACAGAGTTACAGCTTTCCCCTCAAGAAGCGTTTCGCTAAGACAGTTCTTATGGAATTGGCAAAGTGATATTTGCAAGCCCGTAGAGGGCTAAGGTGAATAAGGAAATATCCTCAGATGAAATCTGGGAAGAAGCTTTCTGAGAAACTGCTTAGTGTTCTGTTAATTCATCTCACAGAGTTACATCTGTGTTTCGTGGTTCTCTTTGCCAGCATTATTTCTGTGGAATCTGACAACAGATATTTCGGATCCCTTTGAAGGCTATAGGGCCAAAGGAAATATCTTCCGATAACAAAGAGAAAGAAGCGTTCTGAGAAACTTCTTTGTGTTCTGTGAGATCATCTCACAGAGTTACAGCTTTCCCCTCAAGAAGCCTTTCGCTAAGACAGTTCTTGTGGAATTGGCAAAGTGATATTTGGAAGCCCATAGAAGGCTATGGTGAAAAAGGAAATATCCTCCGATGAAATCTGGAAAGAAGCTTTCTAAGAAACTGCTTAGTGTTCTGTTAATTCATCTCACAGAGTTACATCTGTATTTCCTGGATCTTTTTACTAGCCTTATTTCTGTGGAATCTGAGAACAGATATTTTTGATCCCTTTGAAGACTATAGGGCCAAGGAAAATATCCTCTGATAACAAAGAGAAAGAAGCTTTCTGAGAAACTTCTTTGTGTTCTGTGAAATCATCTCACAGAGTTACAGCTTTCCTCTGAAGAAGTCTTTCGCTAAGACAGTTTTTGTGGAATTGGCAAAGTGATATTTGGAAGCCCATAGAGAGCTATTGTGAAAAAGGAAATATCCTCCGATCAAATCTGGAAAGAAGCTTTCTGAGAAACTGCTTAGTGTTCTGTTAATTAATCTCACAGAGTTACCTCAGTATTTCGTGGATCTCTTTGCTGGCCTTAATTCTGTGGAAACTGAGAACAGATATTTCTGATCCCTTTGAAGACTATAGGGCCAAGGAAAATATCCTCCGATAACAAAGAGAAAGAAGCTTTCTGAGAAACTTCTTTGTGTTCTGTGAAATCATCTCACAGAGTTACAGCTTTCCCCTCAAGAAGCCTTTCACTAAGACGGTTCTTGTGGAATTGGCAAAGTGATATTTGGAAGCCCATAGTGGGCTATGGTGAAAAAGGAAATATCCTCTGATGAAATCTGGAACGATGCTTTCTGAGAATCTGCTTAGTGTTCTGTTAATTCGTCTCACAGAGTTACATCAGTATTTCGTGGATCTCTTTGCTATCCTTATTTCTGTGGAATCTGAGAACAGATATTTCGGATCCCTTGAAGACTATAGGGACAAAGGAAATATCCGCCGATAACAAAGAGAAAGAAGCTTTCTGAGAAACTTCTTTGTGTTCTGTGAAATCAACTCACAGAGTTACAGCTTTCCCCTCAAGAAGCCTTTCTCTAAGACAATTCTTGTGGAATTGGCAAAGTGATATTTGGAAGCCCATCGAGGGCTATGGTGAAAAAGGAAATATCCTCCGATGAAATCTGGAAAGAAGCTTTCTAAGAAACTGCTTAGTGTTCTGTTAATTCATCTCACAGAGTTACATCTGTATTTCCTGGATCTTTTTGCTAGCCTTATTTCTGTGGAATCTGAGAACAGATATTTTAGATCCCTTTGAAGACTATAGGGCCAAGGATAATATCCTCCGATAACAAAGAGAAAGAATCTTTCTGAGAAACTTCTTTGTGTTCTGTGAAATCGTCTCACAGAGTTACAGCTTTCCTCTGAAGAAGTCTTTCGCTAAGACAGTTCTTGTGGAATTGGCAAAGTGATATTTGGAAGCCCATAGAGAGCTATGGTGAAAAAGGAAATATCCTCCGATCAAATCTGGAAAGAAGCTTTCTGAGAAACTGCTTAGTGTTCTGTTAATTAATCTCACAGAGTTACCTCAGTATTTCGTGGATCTTTTTGCTAGCCTTAATTCTGTGGAATCTGAGAACAGATATTTCTGATCCCTTTGAAGACTATAGGGCCAAGGAAAATATCCTCCGATAACAAAGAGAAAGAAGCTTTCTGAGAAACTTCTTTGTGTTCTGTGAAATCATCTCACAGAGTTACAGCTTTCCCCTCAAGAAGCCTTTCACTAAGACGGTTCTTGTGGAATTGGCAAAGTGATATTTGGAAGCCCATAGTGGGCTATGGTGAAAAAGGAAATATCCTCTGATGAAATCTGGAAAGATGCTTTCTGAGAATCTGCTTAGTGTTCTGTTAATTCATCTCACAGAGTTACATCTGTATTTCGTGGATCTCTTTGCTATCCTTATTTCTGTGGAATCTGAGAACAGGTATTTCGGATCCCTTGAAGACTATAGGGCCAAAGGAAATATCCTCCGATAACAAAGAGAAAGAAGCTTTCTGAGAAACTTCTTTGTGTTCTGTGAAATCATCTCACAGAGTTACAGCTTTCCAATCAAGAAGCCTTTCGCTAAGACAATTCTTGTGGAATTGGCAAAGAGATATTTGGAAGCCCTTAGAGGGCTATGGTGAAAAAGGAAATATCCTCCGATGAAATCTGGAAAGAATCTTTCAGAGAAATGCTTAGTGTTTTGTTAATTCATCTCACAGAGTTACATCTTTATTTCGTGGATCTCTTTGCTAGCCTTATTTCTGTGGAATCTGAGAAAAGATATTTCGGATCCCTCTGAAGACTATAGGGTCAATGGAAATATCCTCCGATAACAAAGAGAAAGAAGCTTTCTAAGAATCTTCTTTGTGTTCTGTGAAATCATCTCACAGAGTTACAGCTTTCCCTTCAAGAAGCCTTTCGCTAAGACAGTTCTTGTGGAATTGGCAAAGTGATATTTGGAAGCCCATAGAGGGCTATGGTGAAAAAGGAAATATCCTCCGATGAAATCTGGAAAGAAGCTTTTTGAGAAACTGCTTAGTGTTCTGTTAATTCATCTCACAGAGATACATCTGTATCTCGTGGATCTCTTTGCTAGCCTTATTTCTGTGGAATCTGAGAACAGATATTTCTTTTCCCTTTGAAGACTATAGGGTCAAAGGAAATATCCTCCGATAACAAAGAGAAAGAAGCTTTCTGAGAAACTTATTTATGTTCTGTGAAATCATCTCACAGAGTTACAGCTTTCCCCTCAGGAAGTCCTTTGCTAAGACAGTTCTTGTGGAATGGGCAAAGTGATATTTGGAAGCCCATAGAGGGCTATGGTGAAAAAAGAAATATCCTCCGATGAAATCTGGAAAGAAGCTTTCTGAGAAACTGCTTAGTGCTCTGTTAATTCATCTCACCGAGTTACACCTGTATTTCGTGTATCTCTTTGCTAGCCTTATTTCTGTTGGATCGGAGAACAGATATTTCCTTTCCCTTTGAAGACTATAGGGCCAAAGGAAACATCCTCCAATAACAAAGAGAAAGAAGCTTTCTGAGAAACTTCTTTGTGTTCTGTGAAATCATCTCGCAGAGTTACAGCTTTCCCCTCAAGAAGCCCTTTGCTAAGACAGTTCTTGTGGAATTTGCAAAGTGATATTTGGAAGCCCACAGAGGGCTATGGTGAAAAAGGATATATCCTCCGATGAAATCTGGAAAGAAGCTTTCTGAGAAACTGCTTAGTGTTCTGTTAATTCATCTCACCGAGTTACATCTGTATTTCGTGGATCTCTTTGCTAGCCTTATTTCTGTTGGATCGGAGAACAGATATTTCGGATCCCTTTGAAGACTATATGGCCAAAGGAAATATTCTCTGATAACAAAGAGAAAGAAGCTTTCTGAGAAACTTCTTTGTGTTCTGTGAAATCATCTCACAGAGTTACAGCTTTCCCCTCAAGAAGCCTTTCGCTAAGACAGTTCTTGTGGAATTGGCAAAGTGATATTTGGAAGCCCATAGAGGGCTATGGTGAAAAAGGAAATATCCTCTGATGAAATCTGGAAAGATGCTTTCTGAGAATCTGCTTAGTGTTCTGTTAATTCATCTCACAGAGTTACATCTGTATTTCGTGGATCTCTTTGCTAGCCTTATTTTTGTGGAATCTGAGAACAGATATTTCGGAACCCTTTGAAGACTATAGCGCCAAAGGTAATATCCTCCGATAAAAAAGAGAAAGAAGCTCTCTGAGAAACTTCATTGTGTTCTGTGAAATCATCTCACAGAGTTACAGCTTTCCCCTCAAGAAGCCTTTTGCTAAGACAGTTCTTGTGGAATTGGCAAAGTGATATTTGGAAGCCCATAGAGTGCTATGGTGAAAAAGGAAATATCCTCCGATGAAATCTGGAAAGAAGCTTTCTGAGAAAGTGCTTAGTGTTCTGTTAATTCATCTCACAGAGTTACATCTGTATTTCGTGGATCTCTTTGCTAGCCTTATTTCTGTGGAATGTGAGAAAAGATATTTCGGATCCCTCTGAAGACTATAGGGTCAATGGAAATATCCTCCGATAACAAAGAGAAAGAAGCTTTCTAAGAAACTTCTTTGTGTTCTGTGAAATCATCTCACAGAGTTACCGCTTTCCCCTCAAGAAGCCTTTCGCTAAGAGAGTTCTTGTGGAATTGGCAAAGTGATATTTGGAAGCCCATAGAGGGCTATGGTGAAAAAGGAAATATCCTCCGATGAAATCTGGAAAGAAGCTTTTTGAGAAACTGCTTAGTGTCCTGTTAATTCATCTCACAGAGATACATCTGTATTTCGTGGATCTCTTTGCTAGCCTTATTTCTGTGGAATCTGAGAACAGATATTTCTTTTCCCTTTGAAGACTATAGGGTCAAAGGAAATATCCTCCGATAACAAAGAGAAAGAAGCTTTCTGAGAAACTTCTTTATGTTCTGTGAAATCATCTCACAGAGTTACAGCTTTCCCCTCAGGAAGTCCTTTGCTAAGACAGTTCTTGTGGAATTGGCAAAGTGATATTTGGAAGCCCATAGAGGGCTATGGTGAAAAAAGAAATATCCTCCGATGAAATCTGGAAAGAAGCTTTCTGAGAAACTGCTTAGTGCTCTGTTAATTCATCTCACCGAGTTACATCTGTATTTCGTGGATCTCTTTGCTAGCCTTATTTCTGTTGGATCGGAGAACAGATATTTCCTTTCCCTTTGAAGACTATAGGGCCAAAGGAAATATCCTCCGATAACAAAGAGAAAGAAGCTTTCTGAGAAACTTCTTTGTGTTCTGTGAAATCATCTCACAGAGTTACAGCTTTCCCCTCAAGCAGCCCTTTGCTAAGAGAGTTCTTGTGGAATTTGCAAAGTGATATTTGGAAGCCCACAGAGGGCTATGGTGAAAAAGGAAATATCCTCCGATGAAATCTGGAAAGAAGCTTTCTGAGAAACTGCTTAGTGCTCTGTTAATTCATCTCACCGAGTTACATCTGTATTCGTGGATCTCTTTGCTAGCCTTATTTCTGTTGGATCGGAGAACAGATATTTCGGATCCCTTTGAAGACTATATGGCCAAAGGAAATATTCTCTGATAACAAAGAGAAAGAAGCTTTCCGAGAAACTTCCTTGTGTTCTGTGAAATCATCTCACAGAGTTACAGCTTTCACCTCAAGAAGCCTTTCGCTAAGACAGTTCTTGTGGAATTGGCAAAGTGATATTTGGAAGCCCATAGAGGGCTATGGTGAAAAAGGAAATATCCTCTGATGAAATCTGGAAAGATGCTTTCTGAGAATCTGCTTAGTGTTCTGTTAATTCACATCACAGAGTTACATCTGTATTTCGTGGATCTCTTTGCTAGCCTTATTTTTGTGGAATCTGAGAACAGATAATTCGGAACCCATTGAAGACTATAGGGCCAAAGGTAATATCCTCCGATAACAAAGAGAAAGAAGCTCTCTGAGAAACTACTTTGTGTTCTGTGAAATCATCTCACAGAGTTACAGCTTTCCCCTCAAGAAGCCTTTCGCTAAGACAGTTCTTGTGGAATTGGCAAAGTGATATTTGGAAGCCCATAGAGTGCTATGGTGAAAAAGGAAATATCCTCCGATGAAATCTGGAAAGAAGCTTTCTGAGAAACTGCTTAGTGTTCTCTTAATTCATCTCACAGAGTTAAATCTGTATTTCGTGGATCTTTTTGCTACCCTTATTTCCGTGGAATCTGAGAACAGATGTTTCGCATCCCTTTGAAGACTATAGGGCCAAGGAAAATATCCTCCGAAAACAAAGAGAAAGAAGCTTTCTGAGAAACTTCTTTGTGTTCTGTGAAATCATCTCACAGAGTTACAGCTTTCCCCTCAAGAAGCCGTTCGCTAAGACAGTTCTTGTGGAATTGGCAAAGTGATATTTGGAAACCCATAGAGGGCTAAGGTGAAAAAGGAAATATCCTCTGATGAAATCTGGAAAGATGCTTTCTGAGAATCTGCTTAGTGTTCTGTTAATTCATCTCCCAGAGTTACATCTGTATTTCGTGGATCTCTTTGCTATCCTTATTTCTGTGGAATCTGAGAACAGATATGTCGGATCCCTTGTAGACTATAGGGCCAAAGGAAATATCCTCCGATAACAAAGAGAAAGAAGCTTTCTGAGAAACTTCTTTGTGTTCTGTGAAATCATCTCACATAGTAACAGCTTTCCCCTCAAGAAGCCTTTCGCTAAGACAGTTCTTGTGGAATTGGCAAAGTGATATTTGCAAGCCCGTAGAGGGCTAAGGTGAAAAAGGAAATATCCTCAGATGAAATCTGGAAAGAAGCTTTCTGAGAAACTGCTTAGTGTTCTGTTAATTTATCTCACAGAGTTACATCTGTGTTTCGTGGTTCTCTTTGCTAGCCTTATTTCTGTTGAATCTGACAACAGATATTTCGGATCCCTTTGAAGAATATCGGGCTGAAGGAAATATACTCCGATAACAAAGATAAAGAAGCTTTCTGAGAAACTTCTTTGTGTTCTGTGAAATCATCTCACAGAGTTACAGCTTTCCCCTCAGGAAGCCTTTCGCTAAGACAGTTCTTGTGGAATTGGCAAAGTGATATTTGGAAGCCCATAGAGGGCTATGGTGAAAATGGAAATATCCTCCGATGAAATCTGGAAAGAAGCTTTCTGAGAAACTGCTTAGTGTTCTGTTAATTCATCTCACAGAGTTACATCTGTATTTCGTGGATATCTTTGCTAGCTTTAACTCTGTGGAATCTGAGAACAGATATTTCCGATCCCTTTGAAGAGTATAGGGCCAAAGGAAATATCCTCCGATAACAAAGAGAAAGAAGCTTTCTGAGAAACTTCTTTGTGTTCTGTGAAATCATCTCACAGAGTTTCAGCTTTCCCCTCAAGAAGCCTTTTCTAAGACAGTTCTTGTGGAATTGGCAAAGTGATATTTGGAAGCCCATAGAGGGCTATGATGAAAAAGGAAATATCCTCCGATGAAATCTCTAAAGAAGCTTTCTGAGAAACTGCTTAGTGCTCTGTTAATTCATCTCACAGAGTTACATCTGTATTTCGTGGATCTCTTTGCTAGCCTTATTTCTGTGGAATCTGAGAACAGATATTTTCTTTCCCTTTGAAGACTATAGGGCCAAAGGAAATATACTCCGATAACAAAGAGAAAGAGGCTTTCTGAGAAACTTCTTTGTGTTCTGTGAAATCATCTTACAGAGTTACAGCTTTCCCCTCAAGAAGCCTTTCGCTAAGACAGTTCTTGTGGAATTGGCAACGTGATATTTGGAAGCCCATAGAGGGCTATGGTGAAAAAGGAAATATCCTCCGATGAAATCTGGAAAGAAGCTTTCTGAGAAATTGCTTAGTGTTCTGTTAATTCATCTCACAGAGTTACATCTGCATTTCGTGTATCTCTTTGCTAGCCTTATTTCTGTGGAATCTGAGAACAGATATTTCCTTTCCCTTTGAAGACTATAGGGCCAAAGGAAATATCCTCCGATACCAAAGAGAAAGAAGCTTTCTGAGAAACTTCTTTGTGTTCTGTGAAATCATCTCACAGAGCTACAGCTTTCCCCTCAAGAAGCCTTTCGCTAAGACAGTTCTTGTGGAATTGGCAAAGTGATATTTGGAAGCCCTTAGAGGGCTACGGTGAAAAAGGAAATATCCTCAGATGAAATCTGGAAAGAATCTTTCTGAGAAACTGCTTAGGGTTCTGTTAATTCATCTCACAGAGTTACATCTGTATTTCGTGGATCTCTTTCCTAGCTTTATTTCTGTGGAATCTGAGAACAGGTATTTCCTTTCCCTTTGAAGACTATAGGGCCAAAGAAATATCCTCCGATAACAAAGAGAAAGAGGCTTTCTGAGAAACTTCTTTGTGTTCTGTGAAATCATATCACAGAGTTACAGCTTTCCCCTCAAGAAGCCTTTCGCTAAGACAGTTCTTGTGGAATTGGCAAAGTGATATTTGGAAGCCCGTAGAGGGCTATGGTGAAAAAGGAAATATCCTCCGATGAAATCTGGAAAGAAGCTTTCTGAGAAACTGCTCAGTGTTCTGTTAATTCATCTCACAGAGTTACATCGGTATTTCGTGGATCTCTTTGCTAGCCTTATTTCTGTGGAATCTGAGAACAGATATTTCGGATCCCTTTGAAGAGTATAGGGCCAAAGGAAATATCCTCCGATAACAAAGAGAAAGAAGCTTTCTGAGAAACTTCTTTCTGTTCTGTGAAATCACCTCACAGAGTTACAGCTTTCCCCTCAAGAAGCCTTTCGCTAAGGCAGTTCTTGTGGAATTGGCAAAGTGTTATTTGGAAGCTCATAGAGGACTATGGTGAAAAAGGATATATCCTCCGATGAAATCTGGAAAGAAGCTTTCTGAGAAACTGCTTAGTGTTCTGTTAATTCATCTCACAGAGTTACATCTGTATTTAGTGAATCTCTTTGCTAGCCTTATTTCTGTGAAATCTGAGAACAGATATTTCCTTTCGCTTTAAAGACTATAGGGCCAAAGGAAATATCCTCCGATAACAAAGAGAAAGATGCTTCCTGAGAAACTTCTTTATGTTCTGTGAAATCCTCTCACAGAATTACAGCTTTTCCCTCAAGAAGCCTTTCGCTAAGACAGTTCTTGTGGAATTGGCAAAGTGATATTTGGAAGCCCATAGAGGGCTATAGTGAAAAAGGAAATATCCTCCGATGAAATTTCTAAAGAAGCTTTCTGAGAAACTGCTTAGTGTTCCGTTAATTAATCTCACAGAGTTACATCTGTATTTCGTGGATCTCTTTGCTAGCCTTATTTCTGTGGAATCTGAGAACAGATATTTCCTTTCCCTTTGAAGACTATAGGGCCAAAGGAAATATCCTCCGATAACAAACAGAAAGAAGCTTTCTGAGAAACTTCTTTGTGTTCTGTGAAATCATCTCACAGAGTTACAGCTTTCCCCTCAAGAAGCCTTTCGCTAAGACAGTTCTTGTGGAATTCGGAAAGTGATATTTGGAAGCCCATAGAGGGCTATGGTGAAAAAGGAAATATCCTCCGATGAAATCTGGAAAGAAGCTTTCTGAGAAACTGCTTAGTGATCTGTTAATTCATCTCACAGAGTTACATCTGTATTTCGTGGATCTCTTTGCTAGCCTTAACTCTGTGGAATCTGAGAACAGATATTTCCGATCCCTTTGAAGAGTATAGGGCCAAAGGAAATATCCTCCGATAACAAAGAGAAGAAGCTTTCTGAGAAACTTCTTTGTGTTCTGTGAAATCATCTCACAGAGTTAAAGCTTTCCCCTGAAGAAGCCTTTCGCTAAGACAGTTCTTGTGGAATTGGCAAAGTGATATTTGGAAGCCCATAGAGGGCTATGGTTAAAAAGGAAATATCCTCCGATGAAATCTGGAAAGAAGCTTTCTGGGAAACTGCTCAGTGTTCTGTTAATTCATCTCACAGAGTTACATCGCTATTTCGTGGATCTCTTTGCTAGCCTTATTTCTGTGGAATCTGAGAACAGATATTTCGGATCCCTTTGAAGACTATAGGGCCAAAGGAAATATCAACCGATAACAAAGAGAAAGAAGCTTTCTGAGAAACTTTTTTCTGTTCTATGAAATCATCTCACAGAGTTACAGCTTTCCCCTCAAGAAGCCTTTCGCTAAGACAGTTCTTGTGGAATTGGCAAACTGTTATTTGGAAGCCAACAGAGGGCTATGGTGAAAAAGGATATATCCTCCGATGAAATCTGCAAAGAAGCTTTCTGAGAAACTGCTTAGGGTTCTGTTAATTCATCTCACAGAGTTACATCTGTATTTCGTGGATCTCTTTGCTATCCTTATTTCTGTGGAATCTGAGAACAGGTATTTCGGATCCCTTGAAGACTATAGGGCCAAAGGAAATATCCTCCGATAACAAAGAGAAAGAAGCTTTCTGAGAAACTTCTTTGTGTTCTGTGAAATCATCTCACAGAGTTACAGCTTTCCAATCAAGAAGCCTTTCGCTAAGACAATTCTTGTGGAATTGGCAAAGAGATATTTGGAAGCCCTTAGAGGGCTATGGTGAAAAAGGAAATATCCTCCGATGAAATCTGGAAAGAATCTTTCAGAGAAATGCTTAGTGTTTTGTTAATTCATCTCACAGAGTTACATCTTTATTTCGTGGATCTCTTTGCTAGCCTTATTTCTGTGGAATCTGAGAAAAGATATTTCGGATCCCTCTGAAGACTATAGGGTCAATGGAAATATCCTCCGATAACAAAGAGAAAGAAGCTTTCTAAGAATCTTCTTTGTGTTCTGTGAAATCATCTCACAGAGTTACAGCTTTCCCTTCAAGAAGCCTTTCGCTAAGACAGTTCTTCTGGAATTGGCAAAGTGATATTTGGAAGCCCATAGAGGGCTATGGTGAAAAAGGAAATATCCTCCGATGAAATCTGGAAAGAAGCTTTTTGAGAAACTGCTTAGTGTTCTGTTAATTCATCTCACAGAGATACATCTGTATCTCGTGGATCTCTTTGCTAGCCTTATTTCTGTGGAATCTGAGAACAGATATTTCTTTTCCCTTTGAAGACTATAGGGTCAAAGGAAATATCCTCCGATAACAAAGAGAAAGAAGCTTTCTGAGAAACTTATTTATGTTCTGTGAAATCATCTCACAGAGTTACAGCTTTCCCCTCAGGAAGTCCTTTGCTAAGACAGTTCTTGTGGAATGGGCAAAGTGATATTTGGAAGCCCATAGAGGGCTATGGTGAAAAAAGAAATATCCTCCGATGAAATCTGGAAAGAAGCTTTCTGAGAAACTGCTTAGTGCTCTGTTAATTCATCTCACCGAGTTACACCTGTATTTCGTGTATCTCTTTGCTAGCCTTATTTCTGTTGGATCGGAGAACAGATATTTCCTTTCCCTTTGAAGACTATAGGGCCAAAGGAAACATCCTCCAATAACAAAGAGAAAGAAGCTTTCTGAGAAACTTCTTTGTGTTCTGTGAAATCATCTCGCAGAGTTACAGCTTTCCCCTCAAGAAGCCCTTTGCTAAGACAGTTCTTGTGGAATTTGCAAAGTGATATTTGGAAGCCCACAGAGGGCTATGGTGAAAAAGGATATATCCTCCGATGAAATCTGGAAAGAAGCTTTCTGAGAAACTGCTTAGTGTTCTGTTAATTCATCTCACCGAGTTACATCTGTATTTCGTGGATCTCTTTGCTAGCCTTATTTCTGTTGGATCGGAGAACAGATATTTCGGATCCCTTTGAAGACTATATGGCCAAAGGAAATATTCTCTGATAACAAAGAGAAAGAAGCTTTCTGAGAAACTTCTTTGTGTTCTGTGAAATCATCTCACAGAGTTACAGCTTTCCCCTCAAGAAGCCTTTCGCTAAGACAGTTCTTGTGGAATTGGCAAAGTGATATTTGGAAGCCCATAGAGGGCTATGGTGAAAAAGGAAATATCCTCTGATGAAATCTGGAAAGATGCTTTCTGAGAATCTGCTTAGTGTTCTGTTAATTCATCTCACAGAGTTACATCTGTATTTCGTGGATCTCTTTGCTAGCCTTATTTTTGTGGAATCTGAGAACAGATATTTCGGAACCCTTTGAAGACTATAGCGCCAAAGGTAATATCCTCCGATAAAAAAGAGAAAGAAGCTCTCTGAGAAACTTCATTGTGTTCTGTGAAATCATCTCACAGAGTTACAGCTTTCCCCTCAAGAAGCCTTTTGCTAAGACAGTTCTTGTGGAATTGGCAAAGTGATATTTGGAAGCCCATAGAGTGCTATGGTGAAAAAGGAAATATCCTCCGATGAAATCTGGAAAGAAGCTTTCTGAGAAAGTGCTTAGTGTTCTGTTAATTCATCTCACAGAGTTACATCTGTATTTCGTGGATCTCTTTGCTAGCCTTATTTCTGTGGAATGTGAGAAAAGATATTTCGGATCCCTCTGAAGACTATAGGGTCAATGGAAATATCCTCCGATAACAAAGAGAAAGAAGCTTTCTAAGAAACTTCTTTGTGTTCTGTGAAATCATCTCACAGAGTTACCGCTTTCCCCTCAAGAAGCCTTTCGCTAAGAGAGTTCTTGTGGAATTGGCAAAGTGATATTTGGAAGCCCATAGAGGGCTATGGTGAAAAAGGAAATATCCTCCGATGAAATCTGGAAAGAAGCTTTTTGAGAAACTGCTTAGTGTCCTGTTAATTCATCTCACAGAGATACATCTGTATTTCGTGGATCTCTTTGCTAGCCTTATTTCTGTGGAATCTGAGAACAGATATTTCTTTTCCCTTTGAAGACTATAGGGTCAAAGGAAATATCCTCCGATAACAAAGAGAAAGAAGCTTTCTGAGAAACTTCTTTATGTTCTGTGAAATCATCTCACAGAGTTACAGCTTTCCCCTCAGGAAGTCCTTTGCTAAGACAGTTCTTGTGGAATGGGCAAAGTGATATTTGGAAGCCCATAGAGGGCTATGGTGAAAAAAGAAATATCCTCCGATGAAATCTGGAAAGAAGCTTTCTGAGAAACTGCTTAGTGCTCTGTTAATTCATCTCACCGAGTTACATCTGTATTTCGTGGATCTCTTTGCTAGCCTTATTTCTGTTGGATCGGAGAACAGATATTTCCTTTCCCTTTGAAGACTATAGGGCCAAAGGAAATATCCTCCGATAACAAAGAGAAAGAAGCTTTCTGAGAAACTTCTTTGTGTTCTGTGAAATCATCTCACAGAGTTACAGCTTTCCCCTCAAGCAGCCCTTTGCTAAGAGAGTTCTTGTGGAATTTGCAAAGTGATATTTGGAAGCCCACAGAGGGCTATGGTGAAAAAGGAAATATCCTCCGATGAAATCTGGAAAGAAGCTTTCTGAGAAACTGCTTAGTGCTCTGTTAATTCATCTCACCGAGTTACATCTGTATTCGTGGATCTCTTTGCTAGCCTTATTTCTGTTGGATCGGAGAACAGATATTTCGGATCCCTTTGAAGACTATATGGCCAAAGGAAATATTCTCTGATAACAAAGAGAAAGAAGCTTTCCGAGAAACTTCCTTGTGTTCTGTGAAATCATCTCACAGAGTTACAGCTTTCACCTCAAGAAGCCTTTCGCTAAGACAGTTCTTGTGGAATTGGCAAAGTGATATTTGGAAGCCCATAGAGGGCTATGGTGAAAAAGGAAATATCCTCTGATGAAATCTGGAAAGATGCTTTCTGAGAATCTGCTTAGTGTTCTGTTAATTCACATCACAGAGTTACATCTGTAATTCGTGGATCTCTTTGCTAGCCTTATTTTTGTGGAATCTGAGAACAGATAATTCGGAACCCATTGAAGACTATAGGGCCAAAGGTAATATCCTCCGATAACAAAGAGAAAGAAGCTCTCTGAGAAACTTCTTTGTGTTCTGTGAAATCATCTCACAGAGTTACAGCTTTCCCCTCAAGAAGCCTTTCGCTAAGACAGTTCTTGTGGAATTGGCAAAGTGATATTTGGAAGCCCATAGAGTGCTATGGTGAAAAAGGAAATATCCTCCGATGAAATCTGGAAAGAAGCTTTCTGAGAAACTGCTTAGTGTTCTCTTAATTCATCTCACAGAGTTAAATCTGTATTTCGTGGATCTTTTTGCTACCCTTATTTCTGTGGAATCTGAGAACAGATGTTTCGCATCCCTTTGAAGACTATAGGGCCAAGGAAAATATCCTCCGAAAACAAAGAGAAAGAAGCTTTCTGAGAAACTTCTTTGTGTTCTGTGAAATCATCTCACAGAGTTACAGCTTTCCCCTCAAGAAGCCGTTCGCTAAGACAGTTCTTGTGGAATTGGCAAAGTGATATTTGGAAACCCATAGAGGGCTAAGGTGAAAAAGGAAATATCCTCTGATGAAATCTGGAAAGATGCTTTCTGAGAATCTGCTTAGTGTTCTGTTAATTCATCTCCCAGAGTTACATCTGTATTTCGTGGATCTCTTTGCTATCCTTATTTCTGTGGAATCTGAGAACAGATATGTCGGATCCCTTGTAGACTATAGGGCCAAAGGAAATATCCTCCGATAACAAAGAGAAAGAAGCTTTCTGAGAAACTTCTTTGTGTTCTGTGAAATCATCTCACATAGTAACAGCTTTCCCCTCAAGAAGCCTTTCGCTAAGACAGTTCTTGTGGAATTGGCAAAGTGATATTTGCAAGCCCGTAGAGGGCTAAGGTGAAAAAGGAAATATCCTCAGATGAAATCTGGAAAGAAGCTTTCTGAGAAACTGCTTAGTGTTCTGTTAATTTATCTCACAGAGTTACATCTGTGTTTCGTGGTTCTCTTTGCTAGCCTTATTTCTGTTGAATCTGACAACAGATATTTCGGATCCCTTTGAAGAATATCGGGCTGAAGGAAATATACTCCGATAACAAAGATAAAGAAGCTTTCTGAGAAACTTCTTTGTGTTCTGTGAAATCATCTCACAGAGTTACAGCTTTCCCCTCAGGAAGCCTTTCGCTAAGACAGTTCTTGTGGAATTGGCAAAGTGATATTTGGAAGCCCATAGAGGGCTATGGTGAAAATGGAAATATCCTCCGATGAAATCTGGAAAGAAGCTTTCTGAGAAACTGCTTAGTGTTCTGTTAATTCATCTCACAGAGTTACATCTGTATTTCGTGGATATCTTTGCTAGCTTTAACTCTGTGGAATCTGAGAACAGATATTTCCGATCCCTTTGAAGAGTATAGGGCCAAAGGAAATATCCTCCGATAACAAAGAGAAAGAAGCTTTCTGAGAAACTTCTTTGTGTTCTGTGAAATCATCTCACAGAGTTTCAGCTTTCCCCTCAAGAAGCCTTTTCTAAGACAGTTCTTGTGGAATTGGCAAAGTGATATTTGGAAGCCCATAGAGGGCTATGATGAAAAAGGAAATATCCTCCGATGAAATCTCTAAAGAAGCTTTCTGAGAAACTGCTTAGTGCTCTGTTAATTCATCTCACAGAGTTACATCTGTATTTCGTGGATCTCTTTGCTAGCCTTATTTCTGTGGAATCTGAGAACAGATATTTTCTTTCCCTTTGAAGACTATAGGGCCAAAGGAAATATACTCCGATAACAAAGAGAAAGAGGCTTTCTGAGAAACTTCTTTGTGTTCTGTGAAATCATCTTACAGAGTTACAGCTTTCCCCTCAAGAAGCCTTTCGCTAAGACAGTTCTTGTGGAATTGGCAAAGTGATATTTGGAAGCCCATAGAGGGCTATAGTGAAAAAGGAAATATCCTCCGATGAAATTTCTAAAGAAGCTTTCTGAGAAACTGCTTAGTGTTCCGTTAATTAATCTCACAGAGTTACATCTGTATTTCGTGGATCTCTTTGCTAGCCTTATTTCTGTGGAATCTGAGAACAGATATTTCCTTTCCCTTTGAAGACTATAGGGCCAAAGGAAATATCCTCCGATAACAAACAGAAAGAAGCTTTCTGAGAAACTTCTTTGTGTTCTGTGAAATCATCTCACAGAGTTACAGCTTTCCCCTCAAGAAGCCTTTCGCTAAGACAGTTCTTGTGGAATTCGGAAAGTGATATTTGGAAGCCCATAGAGGGCTATGGTGAAAAAGGAAATATCCTCCGATGAAATCTGGAAAGAAGCTTTCTGAGAAACTGCTTAGTGATCTGTTAATTCATCTCACAGAGTTACATCTGTATTTCGTGGATCTCTTTGCTAGCCTTAACTCTGTGGAATCTGAGAACAGATATTTCCGATCCCTTTGAAGAGTATAGGGCCAAAGGAAATATCCTCCGATAACAAAGAGAAGAAGCTTTCTGAGAAACTTCTTTGTGTTCTGTGAAATCATCTCACAGAGTTAAAGCTTTCCCCTGAAGAAGCCTTTCGCTAAGACAGTTCTTGTGGAATTGGCAAAGTGATATTTGGAAGCCCATAGAGGGCTATGGTTAAAAAGGAAATATCCTCCGATGAAATCTGGAAAGAAGCTTTCTGGGAAACTGCTCAGTGTTCTGTTAATTCATCTCACAGAGTTACATCGCTATTTCGTGGATCTCTTTGCTAGCCTTATTTCTGTGGAATCTGAGAACAGATATTTCGGATCCCTTTGAAGACTATAGGGCCAAAGGAAATATCAACCGATAACAAAGAGAAAGAAGCTTTCTGAGAAACTTTTTTCTGTTCTATGAAATCATCTCACAGAGTTACAGCTTTCCCCTCAAGAAGCCTTTCGCTAAGACAGTTCTTGTGGAATTGGCAAACTGTTATTTGGAAGCCAACAGAGGGCTATGGTGAAAAAGGATATATCCTCCGATGAAATCTGCAAAGAAGCTTTCTGAGAAACTGCTTAGGGTTCTGTTAATTCATCTCACAGAGTTACATCTTTATTTCGTGGATCTCTTTGCTAGCCTTATTTCTGTGGAATCTGAGAACAGATATTTCGGATCCCTTTGAAGACTATAGGGCCAAAGGAAATCTCCTCCGATAACAAAGAGAAAGAAGCTTTCTGAGAAACTTTTTACGGTTCTGTGAAATCATCTCACAGAGTTACAGCTTTCCCCTTAAGAAGCCTTTCGCTAAGACAGTTCTTGTGGAATTGGCAAACTGTTATTTGGAAGCCAACAGAGTGCTATGGTGAAAAAGGATATATCCTCCGAAGAAATCTGGAAAGAAGCTTTCTGAAAAACTGCTTAGTGTTCTGTTAATTCATCTCACAGAGTTACATCTGTATTTCTTGGATCTCTTTGCTAACCTTATTTCTGTGGAATCTGAGAACAGATATTTCCTTTCCCGTTAAAGACTATAGGGCCAAAGGAAATATCCTCTGATAACAAAGAGAAAGAATTTTTCTGAGAAACTTCTTTGTTTTCTTTGAAATCATCTCACAGAGTTACAGCTTTCCCCACAAGAAGCCTTTCGCTAAGACAGTTCCTGTGGAATTGGCAAAGTGATATTTGGAAGCCCATAGAGGGCTATGGTGAAAAAGGAAATATCCTCCGATGAAATCTGGAAAGAAGCTTTCTCAGAAACTGCTTAGTGTTCTGTTAATTCATCTCACAGAGTTACATCTGTATTTCGTGGATCTCTTTGCTAGCCTTATTTCTGTGGAATCTGAGAACAGATATTACATTTCCCTTTGAAGATTATAGGGCCAAAGGAAATATCCTCCGATAACAAAGAGAAAGAAGCTTTCTGAGAAACTTCTTTGTGTTCTGTGAAATCATCTCACAGAGTTACAGCTTTCCCCTGAAGAAGCCTTTCGCTAAGACAGTTCTTGTGGAATTGGCAAACTGTTATTTGGAAGCCAACAGAGTGCTATGGTGAAAAAGGATATATCCTCCGATGAAATCTGGAAAGACGCTTTCTGAGAAACTGCTAAGTGTTCTGTTAATTCATCTCACAGAGTTACATCTGTATTTCGTGGATCTCTTTGCTAGCCCTATTTCTGTGGAATCTGACAACAGATATTTCGGATCCCTTTGAAGACTATAGGGCCAAAGGAAATATCCTCCGATAACAAAGTGAAGGAAGCTTTATGAGAAACTTCTTAGTGTTCTGTGAAATCATCTCACAGAGTTACAGCTTTCCGCTCAAGAAGCCTTGCGCTAAGACAGTTCTTGTAGAATTGGCAAAGTGATATTTAGAAGCCCATAGAGAGCTATGGTGAAAAAGGAAATATCCTCCAATGAAATCTGGAAAGAAGCTTTCTAAGAAACTGCTTAGTGTTCTGTTAATTCATCTCACAGAGTTACATCAGTATTTCGTGGATCTTTTTGCCAGCCTTAATTCTGTGGAATCTGAGAACAGATATTTCGGATCCCTTTGAAGACTATAGGGCCAAGGAAAATATCCTCCGATAACAAAGAGAAAGAAGCTTTCTGAGAAACTTCTTTGTGTTCTGTGAAATCATCTCACAGAGTTACAGCTTTCCCCTCAAGAAGCCTTTCGCTAAGACAGTTCTTGTGGAATTCTCAAAGTGATATTTGGAAGCCCATAGAGGGCTATGGTGAAAAAGGAAATATCCTCTGATGAAATCTGGAAAGATGCTTTCTGAGAATCTGCTTAGTGTTCTGTTAATTCATCTCCCAGAGTTACATCTGTATTTCGTGGATCTCTTTGCTATCCTTATTTCTGTGGAATCTGAGAAGAGATATTTCGGATCCCTTGAAGACTATAGGGCCAAAGGAAATATCCTCTGATAACAAAGAGAAAGAAGCTTTCTGAGAAACTTCTTTGTGTTCTGTGAGGTCATCTCACAGAGTTACAGCTTTCCCCTCAAGAAGTCTTTCGCTAAGACAGTTCTTGTGGAATTGGCAAAGTGATATTTGGAAGCACATCGAGGGCTATGGTGAAAAAGGAAATATCCTACGATGAAATCTGGAAAGAAGCTTTCTAAGAAACTGCTTAGGTTCTGTTAATTCATCTCACAGAGTTACATCTGTATTTCCTGGATCTTTTTGCTAGCCTTATTTCTGTGGAATCTGAGAACAGATATTTTTGATCCCTTTGAAGACTATAGGGCCAAGGAAAATATCCTCCGATAACAAAGAGAAAGAAGCTTTCTGAGAAACTTCTTTGTGTTCTGTGAAATCATCTCACAGAGTTACAGCTTTCCTCTGAAGAAGCCTTTCGCTAAGACAGTTCTTGTGGAATTGGCAAAGTGATATTTGGAAGCCCAAAGAGAGCAATGGTGAAAAAGGAAATATCCTCTGATCAAATCTGGAAAGAAGCTTTCTGAGAAACTGCTTAGTGTTCTGTTAATTAATCTCACAGAGTTACCTCAGTATTTCGTGGATCTTTTTGCTAGCCTTAATTCTGTGGAATCTGAGAACAGATATTTCTGATCCCTTTGAAGACTATAGGGCCAAGGAAAATATCCTCCGATAACAAAGAGAAAGAAGCTTTCTGAGAAACTTCTTTGTGTTCTGTGAAATCATCTCACAGAGTTACAGCTTTCCCCTCAAGAAGCCTTTCGCTAAGACAATTCTTGTGGAATTGGCAAAGAGATATTTGGAAGCCCTTAGAGGGCTATGGTGAAAAAGGAAATATCCTCCGATGAAATCTGGAAAGAAGCTTTCAGAGAAAGTGCTTAGTGTTCTGTTAATTCATCTCACAGATTTACATCTGTATTTCGTGGATCTCTTTGCTAGCCTTATTTCTGTGGAATCTGAGAAAAGATATTTCGGATCCCTCTGAAGACTATAGGGTCAATGGAAATATCCTTCAATAACAAAGAGAAAGAAGCTTTCTAAGAAACTTCTGTGTGTTCTGTGAAATCATCTCACAGAGTTACAACATTCCCCTCAAGAAGCCTTTCGCTAAGACAGTTCTTGTGGATTTGGCAAAGTGATATTTGGAAGCCCATAGAGAGCTATGGAGAAAAAGGAAATATCCTCCAATGAAATCTGGAAAGAAGCTTTCTAAGAAACTGCTTAGTGTTCTGTTAATTCATCTCACAGAGTTACATCAGTATTTCGTGGATCTTTTTGCTAGCCTTAATTCTGTGGAATCTGAGAACAGATATTTCGGATCCCTTTGAAGACAATAGGGCCAAGGAAAATATCCTCCGATAACAAAGAGAAAGAAGCTTTCTGAGAAACTTCTTTGTGTTCTGTGAAATCATCTCACAGAGTTACAGCTTTCCCCTCAAGAAGCCGTTCGCTAAGACAGTTCTTGTGGAATTGGCAAAGTGATATTTGGAAGCCCATAGAGGGCTATGGTGAAAAAAGAAATATCCTCTGATGAAATCTGGAAAGATGCTTTCTGAGAATCTGCTTAGTGTTCTGTTAATTCATCTCCCAGAGTTACATCTGTATTTCGTGGATCTCTTTGCTATCCTTATTTCTGTGGAATCTGAGAACAGATATGTCGGATCCCTTGGAGACTATAGGGCCAAAGGAAATATCCTCCGATAACAAAGAGGAAGAAGCTTTCTTAGAAACTTCTTTCTGTTCTGTGAAATCATCTCACAGAGTAACAGCTTTCCCCTCAAGAAGCCTTTCGCTAAGACAGTTCTTGTGGAATTGGCAAAGTGATATTTGCAAGCCCGTAGAGGGCTAAGGTGAAAAAGGAAATATCCTCAGATGAAATCTGGAAAGAAGCTTTCTGAGAAACTGCTTAGTGTTCTGTTAATTTATCTCACAGAGTTACATCTGTGTTTCGTGGTTCTCTTTGCTAGCCTTATTTCTGTGGAATCTGACAACAGATATTTCGGATCCCTTTGAAGGCTATAGGGCCAAAGGAAATATCCTCCGATAACAAAGAGAAAGAAGATTTCTGAGAAACTTCTTTGTGTTCTGTGAGATCATCTCACAGAGTTACAGCTTTCCCCTCAAGAAGCCTTTCGTTAAGACAGTTCTTGTGGAATTGGCAAAGTGATATTTGGAAGCCCATCGAGGGCTATGGTGAAAAAGGAAATATCCTCCGATGAAATCTGGAAAGAAGCTTTCTAAGAAACTGCTTAGTGTTCTGTTAATTCATCTCACAGAGTTACATCTGTATTTCCTGGATCTTTTTACTAGCCTTATTTCTGTGGAATCTGAGAACAGATATTTTTGATCCCTTTGAAGACTATAGGGCCAAGGAAAATATCCTCCGATAACAAAGAGAAAGAAGCTTTCTGAGAAACTTCTTTGTGTTCTGTGAAATCATCTCACAGAGTTACAGCTTTCCTCTGAAGAAGTCTTTCGCTAAGACCGTTCTTGTGGAAATGGCAAAGTGATATTTGGAAGCCCATAGAGAGCTATTGTGAAAAAGGAAATATCCTCCGATGAAATCTGGAAAGAAGCTTTCTGAGAAACTGCTTAGTGTTCTGTTAATTAATCTCACAGAGTTACCTCAGTATTTCGTGGATCTCTTTGCTAGCCTTATTTCTGTGGAATCTGAGAACAGATATTTCGGATCTCTTTGAAGACTACAGGGCCAAAGGAATTATCCTCCGGTAACAGAGAGAAGGAAGCTTTCTGAGAAACTTCTTTGTGTTCTGTGAAATCATCTCACAGAGATACAGCTTTCCCCTCAAGAAGCCTTTCGCTAAGACAGTTCTTGTGGAATTGGCAAAGTGATATTTGGAAGCCGATAGAGGGCTATGGTGAAAAAGGAAATATCCTCAGTTGAAATCTGCAAAGAAGCTTTCTGAGAAACGGCTTAGTGTTCTGTTAATTCATCTCACAGACTTACATCTGTATTTCGTGGATCTCTTTGGTAGCCTTATTTCTGTGGAATCTGAGAACAGATATTTCGGATCCCTTTGAAGACTATAGGGCCAAAGGAAATATCCTCCGATAACAAAGAGAAAGAAGCTTTCTGAGAAACTTCTTTCTGTTCTGTGAAATCATCTCACAGAGTTACAGCTTTCCCCTCAAGAAGCCTTTCGCTAAGACAGATCTTGTGGAATTGGAAAAGTGATATTTGGAAGCCCATAGACGGCTACGGTGAAAAAGAAAATATCCTCCGATGAAATCTGGAAAGAAGCTTTCTGAGAAATTGCTTACTGTTCTGTTAATTCATCTCACAAATTTACATCTGTATTTCGTGGATCTCTTTGCTAGCCTTATTTCTGTGGAATCTGAGAACAGATATTTCCTTTCCCTTTGAAGACTCTAGGGCCAAAGGAAATATCCTCCGATAACAAAGAGAAAGAAGCTTTCTGAGAAACTTCTTTGTGTTCTGTGAAATCATCTCACAGGGTTACAGCTTTCCCCTGAAGAAGACTTTCGCTAAGACAGTTCTTGTGGAATTGGCAAAGTGATATTTGGAAGCCCATAGAGGGCTATGGTGAAAAAGGAAATATCCTCCGATGAAATCCTGAAAGAAGCTTTCTGAGAAACTGCTTAGTGTTCTGTTAATTCATCTCACAGAGTTACATCTGTATTTCGTCGATCTCTTTGCTAGCCTTATTTCTGTGAAATCTGAGAACAGATATTTCCTTTCCCTTTGAAGACTCTAGGGCCAAAGGAAATATCCTCCGATAACAAAGAGAAAGAAGCTTTCTGAGAAACTTCTTTGTGTTCTGTGAAATCATCTCACAGAGTTACAGCTTTCCCCTCAAGAAGCCTTTCGCTAAGACAGTTCTTGTGGAATTGGCAAAGTGATATTTGGAAGCCCATAGAGTGCTATGTTGAAAAAGGAAATATCCTCCGATGAAATCTTGAAAGAAGCTTTCTGAGAAACTGCTTAGTGTTCTGTTAATTCATCTCACAGAGTTACATCTGTATTTCGTGGATCTCTCTGCTAGCCTTCTTTCTGTGGATTCTGAGAACAGATATTTAGGATCCCTTTGAAGACTACATGGCCAAAGGAAATAACCCCCGATAGCAAATAGAAAGAAGCTTTCTGAGAAACTTCTTTGTGTTCTGTGAAATCATCTCAGAGAGTTACAGCTTTCCCCTCAAGAAGCCTTTCGCTAAGACAGTCCTTGTGGAATTGGCAAAGTGATATTTGGAAGCCCATAGAGGGCTACGGTGAAAAAGGAAATATCCTCCGATGAAATCTGGAAAGAAGCTTTCTGAGAAACTGCTTAGTGTTCTGTTAATTCATCTCACAGAGTTACATCTGTATTTCGTGGATCTCTTTGCTAGCCTTATTTCTGTGGAATCTCAGAACAGATATTTCCGTTCCCTTTGAAGACTCTAGGGCCAAAGGAAATATCCTCCGATAACAAAGAGAAAGAAGCTTTCTAAGAAACTTCTTTGTGTTCTGTGAAATCATCTCACAGAGTTACAGCTTTCCCCTCAAGAAGACTTTCGCTAAGACACTTCTTGGGGAATTGGCAAAGTGATATTTCGAAGCCCATAGAGGGCTATGGTGAAAAAGGAAATATCCTCCGATGAAATCTTGAAAGAAGCTTTCTGAGAAACTGCTTAGTGTTCTGTTAATTCATCTCACAGAGTTATATCTGTATATCGTGGATCTCTTTGCTAGCCTTATTTCTGTGGAATCTGAGAACAGATATTTCGGATCCCTTTGAAGACTATAGTGCCAAAGGAAATATCCTCCGATATCAAAGAGAAAGAAGCTTTCTGAGAAACTTCTTTGTGTTCTGTGAAATCATCTCACAGAGTTACAGCTTTCGCCTGAATAAGTCTTTCGCTAAGACAGTTCTTGTGGAATTGGCAAAGTGATATTTGGAAGCCCATAGAGGGCTATGGTGAAAAAGGAAATATCCTCCGATGAAATCCGGAAAGAAGCTTTCTGAGAAACTGCTTAGTGTTCTGTTAATTCATCTCACAGAGTTACATCTGTATTTCGTGGATCTCTTTGCTAGCATTATTTCTGTGGAATCTGAGAACAGATATTTCGGATCCCTTTGAAGACTCTAGGGCCAAAGGAAATATCCTCCGATAACAAAGAGAAAGAAGCTTTCTGAGAAACTTCCTTGGGTTCTGTGAAATCATCTCACAGAGTTACAGCTTTCCCCTCAAGTAGCCTTTCGCTAAGACAGTTCTTGTGGAATTGGCAAAGTGATATTTGGAAGCCCATAGAGGGCAATGGTGAAAAAGGAAATATCCTCCGATGAAATCTGGAAAGAAGCTTTCTGAGAAACTGCTTAGTGTTCTGTTAATTCATCTCACAGAGTTACATCTGTATTTCGTGGATCTCTTTGCTAGCCTTATTTCTGTGGAATCTGAGAACAGATATTTCCTTTCCCTTTGAAGACTCTAGGGCCAAAGGAAATATCCTCCGATAACAAAGAGAAAGAAGCTTTCTGAGAAACTTCTTTGTGTTCTGTGAAATCATCTCACAGAGTTACAGCTTTCCCCTCAAGAAGCCTTTCGCTAAGACAGTTCTTGTGGAATTCGCAAAGTGATATTTGGAAGCCCATAGAGTGCTATGGTGAAAAAGGAAATATCCTCCGATGAAATCTGGAAAGAAGCTTTCTGAGAAACTCCTTAGTGTTCTGTTAATTCATCTCACAGAGTTACATCTGTATTTCGTGGATCTCTCTGCTAGCCTTATTTCTGTGGAATCTGAGAACAGATATTTCGGATCTCTTTGAAGACTATAGGGCCAAAGGAAATATCCTCCGATAACAAAGAGAAAGAAGCTTTCTGAGAAATCTCTTTGTGTTCTGTGAAATCATGTCACAGAGTTACAGCTTTCCCCTCAAGAAGCCTTTCGCTAAGACAGTTCTTGTGGAATTCGCAAAGTGATATTTAGAACCCCTAGAGGGCTATGGTGAAAAAAGAAATATCCTCCGATGAAATCTGGAAAGAAGCTTTCTTAGAAACTGCTTAGTGTTCTGTTAATTCATCTCACAGAGTTACATCTGTATTTCGTGGATCTTTTTGCTAGCCTTATTTCTGTGGAATCTCAGAATAGATATTTCCTTTCCCTTTGAAGACTCTAGGGTCAAAGGAAATATCCTCCGACAACAAAGAGAAAGAAACTTTCTGAGAAACGTCTTTGTGTTCTGTGAAATCTTCTCACAGAGTTACAGCTTTCCCCTCAAGAAGACTTTCGCTAAGACCGTTCTTGGGGAATTGGCAAAGTGATATTTGGAAGCCCATAGAGGGCTATGGTGAAAAAGGAAATATCCTCCGATGAAATCTGGAAAGAAGCTTTCTGAGAAACAGCTTAGTGTTCTGTTAATTCATTTAACAGAGTTATATCTGTATTTCTTGGATCTCTTTGCTAGCCTTATTTCTGTGGAATCTGAGAACAGATATTTCGGATCCCTTTGAAGACTCTAGGGCCAAGGGAAATATCCTCCGATAACAAAGAGAAAGAAGCTTTCTGAGAAACTGCCTTGTGTTCTGTGAAATCATCTCACAGAGTTACAGCTTTCCCCTCTAGTAGCCTTTCGCTAAGACAGTTCTTGTGGAATTGGAAAAGTGATATTTGGAAGCCCATAGATGGCAATGGTGAAAAAGGAAATATCCTCCGATGGAATCTGGAAAGAAGCTTTCTGAGAAACTGCTTAGTGTTCTGTTAATTCATCTCACAGAGTTACATCTGTATTTCGTGGACCTCTTTGCTAGCCTTATTTCTGTGGAATCTGAGAACAGATATTTCCTTTCCCTTTGAAGACTCTAGGGCCAAAGGAAATATCCTCCGATAACAAAGAGAAAGAAGCTTTCTGAGAAACTTCTTTGTGTTCTGTGAAATCATCTCACAGAGTTACAGCTTTCCCCTCAAGAAGCCTTTCGCTAAGGCAGTTCTTGTGGAATTGGCAAAGTGATATTTGGAAGCCCATAGAGGGCTATGTTGAAAAAGGAAATATCCTCCGTTGAAATCTGCAAAGAAGCTTTCTGAGAAACGGCTTAGTATTCTGTTAATTCATCTCACAGATTTACATCTGTATTTCGTGGATCTCTCTGCTAGCCTTCTTTCTGTGGATTCTGAGAACAGATATTTAGGATCCCTTTGAAGACTACAGTGCCAAAGGAAATATCCCCCGATAACAAAGAGAAAGAAGCTTTCTGAGAAACTTCTTTGTGTTCTGTGAAATCATCTCACAGAGTTACAGCTTTCCCCTCAAGAAGCCTTTCGCTAAGACAGTTCTTGTGGAATTGGCAAAGTGATATTTGGAAGCCCAAAGAGGGCTATGGTGAAAAAGGAAATATCCTCCGATGAAATCTGGAAAGAAACTTTCTGAGAAACTGCTTAGTGTTCTGTTAATTCATCTCACATAGTTACATCTGTATTTCGTGGATCTCTTTGCTAGCCTTATTTCTGTGGAATCTCAGAACAGATATTTCCTCTCCCTTTGAAGACTCTATGGCCAAAGGAAATATCCTCCGATAACAAAGAGAAAGAAACTTTCTCAGAAACTCCTTTGTGTTCTGTGAAATCATCTCACAGAGTTACAGCTTTCCCCTCAAGAAGCCTTTCGCTAAGACAGTTCTTGAGGAATTGGCAAAGTGATATTTGGAAGCCCATAGAGGGCTATGCTGAATAAGGAAATATCCTCTGATGAAATCTGGAAAGAAGCTTTCTGAGAAACGGCTTAGTGTTCTATTAATTCATTTCACAGAGTTACATCTGTATTTCGTGGATCTCTTTGCTAGCCTTATTTCTGTGGAATCTGAGAACAGATATTTCGGATCTCTTTGAAGACTACAGGGCCAAAGGAAATATCCTCCGGTAACAAAGAGAAAGAAGCTTTCTGAGAAACTTCTTCGTGTTCTGTGAAATCATCTCACAGAGTTACAGCTTTCCCCTCAAGAAGCCTTTCGCTAAGACAGTTCTTGTGGAATAGGCAAAGTGATATTTGGAAGCGAATAGAGGGCTATGGTGAAAAAGTAAATATCCTCCGATGAAATCTGGAAAGAAGATTTCTGAGAAACTGCTTAGTGTTCTGTTAATTCATCTCACAGAGTTACATCTGTATTTCGTGGATCTTTTTGCAAGCCTTATTTCTGTGGAATCTGAGAACAGATATTTCCTTTCCCTTTGAAGACTCTAGGGCCAAAGGAAATATCCTCCGATAACAAAGAGAAAGAAACTTTCTCAGAAACTCCTTTGTGTTCTGTGAAATCATCTCACAGAATTACAGCTTTCCCTTCAAGAAGCCTTTCGCTGAGACAGTTCTTGAGGAATTGGCAAAGTGATATTTGGAAGCCCATAGTGGGCTATGCTGAAAAAGGAAATATCCTCTGATGAAATCTGGAAAGAAGCTTTCTGAGAAACGGCTAAGTGTTCTGTTAATTCATTTCACAGGGTTACATCTGTATTTCGTGGATCTCTTTGCTAGCCTTATTTCTGTGGAATCTGAGAACAGATATTTCGGATCCCTTTGAAGACTCTAGGGCCAAAGGAAATATCCTCCGATAACAAAGAGAAAGAAGCTTTCTGAGAAACTTCTTTGTGTTCTGTGAAATCATCTCACAGAGTTACAGCTTTCCCCTCAAGAAGCCTTTCGCTAAGACAGTTCTTGTGGAATTGGCAAAGTAATATTTGGAAGCCCATAGAGGGCTAGGGTGAAAAAGGAAATATCCTCCGATGAAATCTGGAAAGAAGCTTTCAGGGAAACTGCTTAGAGTTCTGTTAATTCATCTCACAGAGTTACATCTGTATTTCTTGGATCTTTTTCATAGCCTTATTTCTGTGGAATCTGAGAACAGATATTTCCTTTCCCTTTGAAGACTCTAGGGCCAAAGGAAATATCCTCCGATAAGAAAGAGAAAAAAGCTTTCTGAGAAAATTCTTAGTGTTCTGTGAGATCGTCTCACAGAGTTACCGCTTTCCTCTCAAGAAGCCTTTCGCTAAGACAGTTCTTGTGGAATTCGCAAAGTGATATTTGGAAGCCCACAGAGGGCTATGGTGAAAAAGGAAATATCCTCCGATGAAATCCGGAAAGAAGTTTTCTGAGAAACTGCTTAGTGTTCTGTTAATTCATCTCACAGAGTTACATCTGTATTTCGTGGATCTCTTTGCTAGCCTTATTTCTTTGGAATGTGACAAGAGATATTTCGGATCCCTTTGAAGACTCTAGGGCCAAAGGAAATATCCTCCGATAACAAAGTGAAAGAAGCTTTCTGAGAAACTTCTTTGTGTTCTGTGAAATCATCTCACAGAGTTACAGCTTTTCCCTCAAGTAGCCTTTCGCTAAGACAGTTCTTGTGGAATTGGCAAAGTGATATTTGGAAGCCCATAGAGGGCTACGGAGAAAAAGGAAATATCCTCCGATGAAATCTGGAAAGAAGCTTTCTGAGAAACTGCTTAGTGTTCTTTTAGTTCATCTCACAGAGTTACATCTGTATTTTGTGGATCTCTTTGCTAGCCTAATTTCTGTGGAATCTGAGAACAGATATTTCGGATCCCTTTGAAAACTATGGGGCCAAAGGAAATATCCTCCGATAACAAAGAGAAAGAAGCTTTCTGAGAAACTTCTTTGTGTTCTCTGAAATCATCTCACAGAGTTTCAGCTTTCCCCTCAAGTAGCCTTTCGCTAAGACAGTTCTTGTGGAATTGGCAAAGTGATATTTGGAAGCCCATAGAGGGCTATGGTGAAAAAGGAAATATCCTCCGATGAAATCTGGAAAGAAGCTTTCTGAGAAACTGCTTAGTGTTCTGTTAATTCATCTCACATAGTTATATCTGTATTTCGTGGATCTTTTTGCTAGCCTTATTTCTGTGGAATCTCAGAACAGATATTTCCTTTCCCTTTGAAGACTCTAGGGCCAAAGGAAATATCCTCCGATAACAAAGAGAAAGAAGCTTTCTGAGAAACTTCTTTGTGTTCTGTGAAATCATCTCACAGAGTTACAGCTTTCCCCTCAAGAAGCCTTTCGCTAAGAGAGTTCTTGTGGAATTGGCAAAGTGATATTTGGAAGCCCATAGAAGGCAATGGTGAAAAAGGAAATATCCTCCGATGAAATCTGGAAAGAAACTTTCTGAGAAACTGCTTAGTGTTCTGTTAATTCATCTCACAGAGTTACATCTGTATTTCGTGGATCTCTTTGCTAGCCTTATTTCTGTGGAATCTGAGAACAGATATTTCCTTTTCCTTTGAAGACTCTAGGGCCAAAGGAAATATCCTCCGATAACAAAGAGAAAGAAGCTTTCTGAGAAACTTCTTTGTGTTCTGTGAAATCATCTCACAGAGTTACAGCTTTCCCCTCAAGAAGACTTTCGCTAAGACAGTTCTTGTGGAATTGGCAAAGTGATATTTGGAAGCCCATAGAGGGCTATGTTGATAAAGGAAATATCCTCCGATAAAATCTGGAAAGAAGATTTCTGAGAAAGTGCTTAGTGTTCTGTTAATTCATCTCCCAGAGTTACATCTGTATTTCGTGGATCTCTTTGCTATCCTTATTTCTGTGGAATCTGAGAACAGATATTTCGGATCCCTTGAAGACTATAGGGCCAAAGGAAATATCCTCCGATAACAAAGAGAAAGAAGCTTTCTGACAAACTTCCTTGTGTTCTGTGAAATCATCTCACAGAGTTACAGCTTTCCCCTCAAGTAGCCTTTCGCTAAGACAGTTCTTGTGGAATTGGCAAAGTGATATTTGGAAGCCCATAGAGGGCTATGGTGAAAAAGGAAATATCCTCAGATGAAATCTGGAATGAAGCTTTCTGAGAAACGGCTTAGTGTTCTGTTAATTCATCTCACAGAGTTACATCTGTATTTCGTGGATCTCTTTGCTAGCCTTATTTCTGTGGAATCTGAGAACAGATATTTCCTTTCCCTTTGAAGACTCTAGGGCCAAAGGAAATATCCTCCGATAACAAAGAGAAAGAAGCTTTCTGAGAAACTTCTTTGTGTTCTGTGAAATCATCTCACAGAGTTACAGCTTTCCCCTCAAGAAGCCTTTCGCTAAGACAGTTCTTGTGGAATTGGCAAAGTGATATTTGGAACCCCTAGAGGGCTATAGTGAAAAAGGAAATATCCTCCGATGAAATCTGGAAAGAAGCTTTCTGAGAAACTGCTTAGTGTTCTGTTAATTCATCTCCCAGAGTTACATCTGTATTTCGTGGATCTCTTTGCTAGCCTTATTTCTGTGGAATCTGAGAACAGATATTTCCTTTTCCTTTGAAGACTCTAGGGCCAAAGGAAATATCCTCCGATAACAAAGAGAAAGAAGCTTTCTGAGAAACTTCTTTGTGTTCTGTGAAATCATCTCACAGAGTTACAGCTTTCCCCTCAAGAAGGCTTTCGCTAAGACAGTTCTTGTGGAATTGGCAAAGTGATATTTGGAAACCCATAGAGGGCTATGTTGAAAAAGGAAATATCCTCCGATGAAATCTGGAAAGAAGATTTCTGAGAAACTGCTTAGTGTTCTGTTAATTCATCTCCCAGAGTTACATCTGTATTTCGTGGATCTCTTTGCTATCCTTATTTCTGTGGAATCTGAGAACAGATATTTCGGATCCCTTGAAGACTATAGGGCCAAAGGAAATATCCTCCGATAACAAAGAGAAAGAAGCTCTCTGAGAAACTTCCTTGTGTTCTGTGAAAACACCTCACAGAGTTACAGCTTTCCCCTCAAGTATCCTTTCGCTACGACAGTTCTTGTGGAATTGGCAAAGTGATATTTGGAAGCCCATAGAGGGCTATCTTGAAAAAGGAAATATCCTCCGATGAAATCTGGAAAGAAGCTTTCTGAGAAACTGCTTAGTGTTCTGTTAATTCATCTCACAGAGTTACATCTGTATTTCGTGTATCTTTTTACTAACCTTATTTCTGTGGAATCTGAGAACAGATATTTCCTTTCCCTTTGAAGACTCTAGGGCCAAAGGAAATATCCTCCGATAACAAAGAGAAAGAAGCTTTCTGAGAAACTTCCTTGTGTTCTGTGAAATCATCTCACAGAGTTACAGCTTTCCCCTCAAGAAGCCATTCGCTAAGACAGTTCTTGTGGAATTGGCAAGGTGATATTTGGAAGCCCATAGAGGGCTATGGTGAAAAAGGAAATATACTCCGATGAAATCTGGAAAGAAGCTTTCAGAGTAACTGCTTAGTGTTCTGTTAATTCATCTCACAGAGTTACATCAGTATTTCTTGGATCTTTTGGATAGCCTTATTTCTGTGGAATCTGAGAACAGATATTTCCTTTCACTTTGAAGAATCTAGGGCCAAAGGAAATATCCTCCGATAACAAAGAGAAAGAAACTTTCTGAGAAACTTCTTTGTGTTCTGTGAAATCATCTCACTGAGTTACAGCTTACCCCTCAAGAAACCTTTCGCTACGACAGTTCTTGAGGAATTGCAAAGTGATATTTGGAAGCCCATAGAGGGCTATGGTGAAAAATTAAATATCCTCTGATGAAATCTGGAAAGAAGCTTTCTGAGAAACGGCTTAGTGTTCTATTAATTCATTTCACAGAGTTACATCTGTATTTCGTGGATCTCTTTGCTAGCCTTATTTCTGTGGAATCTGACAACAGATATTTCGGATCCCTTGGAAGTCTACAGGGCCAAAGGAAATATCCTCGGGTAACAAAGAGAAAGAAGCTTTCTGAGAAACTTCTTTGTGTTCGGTGAAATCATCTCACAGAGTTACAGCTTTCTCCTCAAGAAGCCTTTCGCTAAGACAGTTCTTGTGGAATAGGCAAAGTGATATTTGGAAGCCCATAGAGGGCTATGGTGAAAAAGTAAATATCCTCCGATGAAATCTGGAAAGAAGCTTTCTGGGAAACTGCTTAGTGTTCTGTTAATTCATCTCACAGAGTTACATCTGTATTTCGTGGATCTCTTTGCTAGCCTTATTTCTGTGGAATCTGAGACAAGATATTTCGGATCCCTTTGAAGACTATAGGGCCAGAGGAAATATCCTGCGATAACAAAGTGAAAGAAGCTTTCTGAGAAACTTCTTTGTGTTCTGTGAAATCATCTCACAGAGTTACAGCTTTCCCCTCAAGTAGCCTTTCGTTAAGACAGTTCTTGTGGAATTGGCAAAGTGATATTTGGAAGCCCATGGGGGGCTATCTTGAAAAAGGAAATATCCTCCGATGAAATCTGGAAAGAAGCTTTCTGAGAAACTGCTTAGTGGTCTGTTAATTCATCTCACAGAGTTACATCTGTATTTCGTGGATCTTTTTACTAACCTTATTTCTGTGGAATCTGAGAAAAGATATTTCCTTTCCCTTTGAAGACTCTAGGGCCAAAAGAAATATCCTCCGATAACAAAGAGAAAGAAACTTTCTCAGAAAATTCTTTGTGTTCTGTGAAATCATCTCACAGAGTTACAGCTTTCCCCTCCAGAAGCCTTTCGCTAAGACAGTTCTTGAGGAATTGGCAAAGTGATATTTGGAAGCCCATAGAGGGCTATGCTGAAAGAGGAAATATCCTCTGATGAAATCTGGAAAGAAGCTTTTGAGAAACGGCTTAGTGTTCTGTTAATTCATTTCACAGAGTTACATCTGTATTTCGTAGATATCTTTGCTAGCCTTATTTCTGTGGAATCTGAGAACAGATATTTCGGAAACCTTTGAAGACTCTAGGGCCAAAGGAAATATCCTCCGATAACAAAGAGAAAGAAGCTTTCTGAGAAACTTCCTTGTGTTCTGTGAAATCATCTCACAGAGTTACAGCTTTCCCCTCAAGTAGCCTTTCGCTAAGACAGTTCTTGTGGAATTGGCAAAGTGATATTTGGAAGCCCATAGAGGGCTATGGTGAAAAAGGAAATATACTCCGATGAAATCTGGAAAGAAGCTTTCAGAGAAACTACTTAGTGTTCTGTTAATTCATCTCACAGAGTTACATCTGTATTTCTTGGATCTTTTTGATAGCCTTATTTCTGTGGAATCTGAGAACAGATATTTCCTTTCACTTTGAAGAATCTAGGGCCAAAGGAAATAGCCTCCGATAACAAAGAGAAAGAAACTTTCTGAGAAACTACTTTGTGTTCTGTGAAATCATCTCACTGAGTTACAGCTTTCCCCTCAAGAAGCCTTTCGCTAAGACAGTTCTTGAGGAATTGCAAAGTGATATTTGGAAGCCCATAGAGGGCTATGGTGAAAAATTAAATATCCTCTGATGAAATCTGGAAAGAAGCTTTCTGAGAAACGGCTTAGTGTTCTATTAATTCATTTCACAGAGTTACATCTGTATTTCGTGGATCTCTTTGCTAGCCTTATTTCTGTGGAATCTGACAACAGATATTTCGGATCCCTTTGAAGACTACAGGGCCAAAGGAAATATCCTCCGATAACAAAGAGAAAGAAGCTTTCTGAGAAACTCCTTTGTGTTCTGTGAAATCATCTCACAGAGTTACAGCTTTCCCCTCAAGAAGCCTTTCGCTAAGACAGTTCTTGTGGAATAGGCAAAGTGATATTTGGAAGCCCAAAGAGGGCTATGGTGAAAAAGTAAATATCCTCCGATGAAATCTGGAAAGAAGCTTTCTGGGAAACTGCTTAGTGTTCTGTTAATTCATCTCACAGAGTTACATCTGTATTTCGTGGATCTCTTTGCTAGCCTTATTTCTGTGGAATCTGAGAACAAATATTTCGGATCCCTTTGAAGACTCTAGGGCCAAAGGAAATATCCTCCGATAACAAAGAGAAAGAAGATTTCTGAGAAACTTCCTTGTGTTCTGTGAAATCATCTCACAGAGTTACAGCTTTCCCCTAAAGAAGCCTTTCCCTAAGACAGTTCTTGCGGAATTGGCAAAGTGATATTTGGAAGCCCATAGAGGGCTATGGTGAAAAAGTAAATATCCTCCGATGAAATCTGCAAAGAAGCTTTCAGAGAAACTGCTTAGTGTTCTGTTAATTCATCTCACAGAGTTACATCTGTATTTCGTGGATCTCTTTGCTAGCCTTATTTCTGTGGAATCTGAGAACAGATATTTCGGTTCCCTTTGAAGACTCTAGGGCCAAAGGAAATATCCTCCGATAACAAAGAGAAAGAAGCTTTCTGAGAAACTTCTTTGTGTTCTGTGAAATCATCTCACAGAGTTACAGCTTTCCCCTCAAGAAGCCTTTCGCTAAGACAGTTCTTCTGGAATTGGCAAAGTGATATTTGGAAGCCCATAGAGGGCTATGGTGAAAAAGGAAATATCCTCCGATGAAATCTGGAAAGAAGCTTTCTGAGAAACTGCTTAGTGTTCTCTTAATTCATCTCACCGAGTTATATCTGTATTTCGTGGATCTTTTTGCTAGCCTTATTTCTGTGGAATCTGAGAACAGATATTTCGGATCCCTTTGAAGACTATAGGGCCAAAGGAAATATCCTCCGATAACAAAGAGAAAGAAGCTTTCTGAGAAACTTCCTTGTGTTCTGTGAAATCAACTCACAGAGTTACAGCTTTCCCCTCAAGTAGCCTTTCGCTAAGACAGTTCTTGTGGAATTGGCAAAGTGATATTTGGAAGCCCTTAGAGGGCTATGTTGAAAAAGGAAATATCCTCCGATGAAATCTGGAAAGAAGCTTTCTGAGAAACTGCTTAGTGTTCTGTTAATTCATCTCACAGAGTTACATCTGTATTTCGTGGATCTCTTTACCAGCCTTATTTCTGTGGAATCTGAGAACAGATATTTCCTTTCCCTTTGAAGACTCTAGGGCCAAAGGAAATATCCTCCGATAACAAAGAGAAAGAAGCTTTCTGAGAAACTTCCTTGTGTTCTGTGAAATCATCTCACAGAGTTACAGCTTTCCCCTCAAGAAGCCTTTCGTTAAGACAGTTCTTGTGGAATTGGCAAAGTGATATTTTGAAGCCCAACGAGGGCTATGGTGAAAAAGGAAATATCCTCCGATGAAATGTGGAAAGAAGCTTTCTGAGAAACTTCTTAGTGTTCTGTTAATTCATCTCACAGAGTTACATCTGTATTTCGTGGATCTCTTTGCTAGCCTTATTTTGTGGAATCTGAGAACAGATATTTCAGATCCCTTCGAAGACTCTAGGGCCAAAGGAAATATCCTCCGATAACCAAGAGAAGGAAGCTTTCTGAGAAACTTCTTTGTGTTCTGTGAAATCATCTCACAGAGTTACAGCTTTCCACTCAAGAAGCCTTTCGCTAAGGCAGTTCTTGTGGAATTGGCAAAGTGATATTTGGAAGCCCATAGAGGGCTATGGTGAAAAAGAAAATATCCTCCAATGAAATCTGGAAAGAAGCTTTCTGAGAAAATGCTTAGTGTTCTGTTAACTCATCTCCCAGAGTTACATCTGTATTTCGTGGATCTCTTTGCTAGCCTTATTTCTGTGGAATCTGAGAACAGATATTTCCTTTCCCTTTGAAGACTATAGGCCCAAAGGAAATATCCTCCGATAACAAAGAGAAGGAAGCTTTCTGAGAAACTTCTTTGTGCTCTCTGAAATCATCTCACAGAGTTACAGCTTTCCCCTCAAGAAGCCTTTCGCTAAGACAGTTCTTGTGGAATTGGCAAAGTGATATTTGGAAGCCCATAGAGGGCTAAGGTGAAAAAGGAAATATCCTCCTATGAAATCTGGAAAGAAGCTTTCTGAGAAACTGCTTAGTGTTCTGTTAATTCATCTCACAGAGTTACATCTGTATTTCGTGGATCTCTTTGCTAGCCTTATTTCTGTGGAATCTGAGAACAGATATTTCGGATCCCATTGAAGACTCTAGGGCCAAAGGAAATATCCTCCGATAACAATGGGAAAGAAGCTTTCTGAGAAACTTCTTTGTGTTCTGTGAAATCATCTCAGAGAGTTACAGCTTTCCCCTCAAGAAGCCTTTCGCTAAGACAGTTCTTGTGGAATTGGCAAAGTGATATTTGGAAGCCCACAGAGGACTATGATGAAAAAGGAAATATCCTCTGATGAATCTGGAGAGAAGCTTTCTGAGAAACTGCTTAGTGCTCTGTTAATTCATCTCACAGAGATACATCTGTATTTCGTGGATCTCTTTGCTAGCCTTATTTCTGTGGAAGCTGAGAGCAGATATTTCGGATCCCTTTGAAGAGTATAGGGCCAAAGGAAATATCCTCCGATAACAAAGAGAAAGAAGCTTTCTGAGAAACTTCTTTGTGTTCTGTGAAATCATCTCACAGAGTTACAGCTTTCCCCTGAAGAAGCCTTTCGCTAAGACAGTTCCTGTGGAATTGGCAAAGTGATATTTGGAAGCCCATAGAGGGCTATGGTGAAAAAGGAAATATCCTCCGATGAAATCTGGAAAGAAGCTTTCTGAGAAACTGCTTAGTGCTCTGTTAATTCATCTCACAGAGTTACATCTGTATTTCGTGAATCTCTTTGCTAGCCTTATTTCTGTGGAATCTGAGAACAGATATTTCGGATCCCTTTGAAGACTACGGGGCCAAAGGAAATTTCCTCCGATAACAAAGAGAAAGAAATTTCTGAGAAACTTCTTTTTGTTCTGTGAAATCATCTCACAGAGTTACAGCTCTCCCCTCAAGAAGCCTTTCGCTAAGACAGTTCTTGTGGAATTGGCAAAGTGATATTTGGAAGCCCATAGAGGGCTATGGTGAAAAAGGAAATATCCTCCGATGAAATCTGTAAAGAAGCTTTCTGAGAAACTGCTTAGTGCTCTGTTAATTCATCTCACAGCGTTACATCTGTATTTCGTGGATCTCTTTACTAGCCCTATTTTGTTGAATCTGAGAACAGATATTTCCTTTTCCTTTGAAGACTTTAGGGCCAAAGGAAATATCCTCCGATAACAAAGAGAAAGAAGCTTTCTGAGAAACTTCTTTGTGTTCTGTGAAATCATCTCACAGAGTTACAGCTTTCCTCTCAAGAAGACTTTCGCTAAGACAGTTCTTGTGGAATTGGCAAAGTGATATTTGGAAGCCCATAAAGGGCTATGGAGTAAAAGGAAATATCCTCCGATGAAATCTGGAAAGAAGTTTTCTGGGAAACTGCTTAGTGTTCTGTTAATTCATCTCTCAGAGTTACATCTGTATTTCGTGGATCTCTTTTCTAGCCTTATTTCTGTGGAATCTGACAACAGATATTTCGGATCCCTTTGAAGACTATAGGGCCAAAGGAAATTTCCTCCGATACAAAGTGAAAGAAGCTTTCTGAGAAACTTCTTAGTGTTCTGTGAAATCATCTCACAGAGTTACAGCTTTCCCCTAAAGAAGCCTTTCGCTAAGACAGTTCTTGTGGAATTGGCAAAGTGATATTTGGAAGCCCATAGAGGGCTATGGTGAAAAAGGCAATATCCTCCGTTGAAATCTGCAAAGAAGCTTTCTGAAAAACGGCTTAGTGTTCTGTTAATTCATCTCACAGAGTTACATCTGTATTTCGTGGATCTCTTTGATAGCCTTATTTCTGTGGAATCTGAGAAAAGATATTTCGGATCCCTTTGAAGACTAGAGGGCCAAAGGAAATATCCTCCGATAACAAAGAGAAAGAAGCTTTCTGAGAAACTTCTTTGTGTTCTGTGAAATCATCTCACAGAGTAACAGCTTTCCCCTCAAGAAGCCTTTCGCTAAGACAGTTCTTGTGGAATTGGCAAAGTGATATTTGGAAGCCCATAGAGGGCTATGGTGAAAAAGGAAATATCCTCCGATGAAATCTGGAAAGAAGCTTTCTGAGAAACTGCTTATTGTTCTGTTAATTCATCTCACAGAGTTATATGTGTATTTCCTGGATCTTTTTGCTAGCCTTATTTCTGTGGAATCTGAGAACAGATATTTCGGATCCCTTTGAAGACTATAGGGCCAATGGAAATATCCTCCGATAACAAAGAGAAAGAAGCTTTCTGAGAAACTTCCTTGTGTTCTGTGAAATCATCTCACAGAGTTACAGCTTTCCCCTCAAGTAGCCTTTAGCTAAGACAGTTCTTGTGGAATTGGCAAAGTGATATTTGGAAGCCCATAGAGGGCTGTGGTGAAAAAGGAAATATCCTCCGATGAAATCCGGAAAGAAGTTTTCTGAGAAACTGCTTAGTGTTCTGTTAATTCATCTCACAGAGTTACATCTGTATTTCGTGGATCTCTTTGCTAGCCTTATTTCTTTGGAATGTGACAAGAGATATTTCGGATCCCTTTGAAGACTCTAGGGCCAAAGGAAATATCCTCCGATAACAAAGAGAAAGAAGCTTTCTGAGAAACTTCTTTGTGTTCTGTGAAATCATCTCACAGAGTTACAGCTTTCCCCTCAAGAAGCCTTTCGCTAAGACAGTTCTTGTGGAATTGGCAAAGTGATATTTGGAAGCCCATAGAGGGCTATGGTGAAAAAGGAAATATCCTCCGATGAAATCTGGAAAGAAGCTTTCTGAGAAACTGCTTAGTGTTCTGTTAATTCATCTCTCCGAGTTACATCTGTATTTCGTCGATCTCTTTGCTAGCCTTATGTCTGTGGAATCTGAGAACAGGTATTTCCATTCCCTTTGAAGACTATAGGGCCAAAGGAAGTATCCTCCGATAACAAAGAGAAAGAAGCTTTCTGAGAAACTTCTTCGTGTTCTGTGAAATCATCTCACAGAGTTACAGCTTTCCCCTCAAGAAGCCTTTCGCTAGGACAGTTCTTGTGGAATTGGCAAAGTGATATTTGGAAGCCCCTAGAGGGCTATGGTGAAAAAGGAAATATCCTCCGATGAAATCTGGAAAAAAGCTTTCTGAGAAACTGCTTAGTGTTCTGTTAATTCATCTCACAGAGTTACATCTGTATTTCGTGGATCTCTTTGCTAGCCTTATTTCTGTGGAATATGAGAACAGATATTTCGGATCCCTTTGAAGACTATAGGGCCAAAGGAAATTTCCTCCAATAACAAAGAGAAAGAAGCTTTCTGAGAAACTTCTTTTTGTTCTGTGAAATCATCTCACAGAGTTACAGCTCTCCCCTCAAGAATCCTTTCGCTAAGACAGTTCTTGTGGAATTGGCAAAGTGATATTTGGAAGCCCATAGAGGGCTATGGTGAAAAAGGAAATATCCTCCGATGAAATCTGGAAAGAAGCTTTCTGAGAAACTGCTTAGTGCTCTGTTAATTCACCTCACAGAGTTACATCTGTATTTCGTGGATCTCTTTGCTAGCCTTATTTTGTGGAATCTGAGAACAGATATTTCAGATCCCTTCGAAGACTCTAGGGCCAAAGGAAATATCCTAAGATAACAAAGAGAAGGAATCTTTCTGAGAAACTTCTTTGTGTTCTGTGAAATCATCTCCCAGAGTTACAGCTTTCCACTCAAGAAGCCTTTCGCTAAGACAGTTCTTGTGGAATTGGCAAAGTGATATTTGGAAGCCCATAGAGGGCTATGGTGAAAAAGAAAATATCCTCCAATGAAATCTGGAAAGAAGCTTTCTGAGAAACTGCTTAGTGTTCTGTTAACTCATCTCCCAGAGTTACATCTGTATTTCGTGGATCTCTTTGCTAGCCTTATTTCTGTGGAATCTGAGAACAGATATTTCGGATCCCATTGAAGACTATAGGGCCGAAGGAAATATCCTCCGATAACAATGGGAAAGAAGCTTTCTGAGAAACTTCTTTGTGTTCTGTGAAATCATCTCAGAGAGTTACAGCTTTCCCCTCAAGAAGCCTTTCGCTAAGACAGTTCTTGTGGAATTGGCAAAGTGATATTTGGAAGCCCATAGAGGGCTATGGTGAAAAAGGAAATATCCTCCGATGAAATCTGGAAAGAAGCTTTCTGAGAAACTGCTTAGTGCTCTGTTAATTCATCTCACAGAGTTACATCTGTATTTCGTGAATCTCTTTGCTAGCCTTATTTCTGTGGAATCTGAGAACAGATATTTCGGATCCCTTTGAAGACTATAGGGCCAAAGGAAATTTCCTCCGATAACAAAGAGAAAGAAGCTTTCTGAGAAACTTCTTTTTGTTCTGTGAAATCATCTCACAGAGTTACAGCTCTCTCCTCAAGAAGAATTTCGCTAAGACAGTTCTTGTGGAATTGGCAAAGTGATATTTGGAAGCCCATAGAGGGCTATGGTGAAAAAGGAAATATCCTCCGAAGAAATCTGTAAAGAAGCTTTCTGAGAAACTGCTTAGTGCTCTGTTAATTCATCTCACAGTGTTACATCTGTATTTCGTGGATCTCTTTGCTAGCCCTATTTTTGTGGAATCTGAGAACAGATATTTCCTTTCCCTTTGAAGACTAAAGGCCCAAAGGAAATATCCTCCGATAACAAAGAGAAGGAAGCTTTCTGAGAAACTGCTTTGTGTTCTGTGAAATCATCTCACAGAGTTACAGCTTTCCCCTCAAGAAGCCTTTCGCTAAGACAGTTCTTGTGGAATTGGCAAAGTGATATTTGGAAGCCCATAGAGGGCTAAGGTGAAAAAGGAAATATCCTCCGATGAAATCTGGAAAGAAGCTTTCTGAGAAACTGCTTAGTGTTCTGTTAATTCATCTCACAGAGTTACATCTGTATTTCGTGGATCTCTTTGCTAGCCTAATTTCTGTGGAATCTGAGAACAGATATTTCCTTTCCCTTTGAAGACTATAGGGCCAAAGGAAATATCTTCCGATAACAAAGAGAAAGAAGCTTTCTGAGAAACTTCTTTGTGTTGTGTGAAATCGTCTCACAGAGTTACAGCTTTCCCCTCAAGAAGCCTTTCGCTAAGACAGTTCTTGTGGAATTGGCAAAGTGATATTAGGAAGCACATAGAGGGCTATGGTGAAAAAGGAAGTATCCTCCGATGAAATCTGGAAAGAAGCTTTCTGAGAAACTGCTTAGTGTTCTGTTAATTCATCTCCCAGAGTTACCTCTGTATTTCGTGGATCTCTTTGCTAGCCTTATTTCTGCGGAGTCTGAGAACAGATATTTCGGATGCCTTTGAAGACTCTAGGGCCAAAGGAAATATCCTCCGATAACAAAGAGAAAGAAGCTTTCTGAGAAACTTCTTTGTGTTCTGTGAAATCATCTCACAGAGTTACAGCTTTCCCCTCAAGAAGACTTTCGCTAAGACAGTTCTTGTGGAATTGGCAAAGTGATATTTGGAAGCCCATACAGGGCTGTGGTGAAAAAGGAAATATCCTCCGATTAAATCTTGAAAGAAGCTTTCTGAGAAACTGCTTAGTGTTCTGTTAATTCATCTCACAGAGTTATATCTGTATTTCGTGGATCTCTTTGCTAGCCTTATTTCTGTGGAATCTGAGAACAGATATTTCGGATCCCATTGAAGACTATAGTGCCAAAGGAAATATCCTGCGATAACAAAGAGAAAGAAGCTTTCTGAGAAACTTCTTTGTGTTCTGTGAAATCATCTCACAGAGTTACAGCTTTCGCCTGAAGAAGCCTTTCGCTAAGACAGTTCTTGTGGAATTGGCAAAGTGATATTTGGAAGCCCATAGAGGGCTATGGTGAAAAAGGAAATATCCTCCGATGAAATCCGGAAAGAAGCTTTCTGAGAAACTGCTTAGTGTTCTGTTAATTCATCTCACAGAGTTACATCTGTATTTCGTGGATCTCTTTGCTAGCCTTATTTCTGTGGAATCTCAGAACAGATATTTCCTTTCCCTTTGAAGACTCTAGGGCCAAAGGAAATATCCTCCGATAACAAAGAGAAAGAAGCTTTCTGAGAAACTTCTTTGTGTTCTGTGAAATCATCACACAGAGTTACAGCTTTCGCCTGAAGAAGCCTTTCGCTAAGACAGTTCTTGTGGAATTTGCAAAGTGATATTTGGAAGCCCATAGAGGGCTATGGTGAAAAAGGAAATATCCTCCGATGAAATCCGGAAAGAAGCTTTCTGAGAAACTGCTTAGTGTTCTGTTAATTCATCTCACAGAGTTACATCTGTATTTCGTGGATCTCTTTGCTAGCCTTATTTCTTTGTAATGTGACAAGAGATATTTCGGATCCCTTTGAAGACTCTAGGGCCAAAGGAAATATCCTCCGTTAACAAAGAGAAAGAAGCTTTCTGAGAAACTTCCTTGTGTTCTGTGAAATCATCTCACAGAGTTACAGCTTTCCCCTCAAGTAGCCTTTCGCTAAGACAGTTCTTGTGGAATTGGCGAAGTGATATTTGGAAGCCCATAGAGGGCAATGGTGAAAAAGGAAATATCCTCCGATGAAATCTGGAAAGAAGCTTTCTGAGAAACTGCTTAGTGTTCTATTAATTCATCTCTCAGAGTTACATCTGTATTTCGTGGATCTCTTTGCTAGCCTTATTTCTGTGGAATCTGAGAACAGATATTTCCTTTCCCTTTGAAGACTCTAGGGCCAAAAGAAATATCCTCCGATAACAAAGAGAAAGAAGCTTTCTGAGAAACTTCTTTGTGTTCTGTGAAATCATCTCACAGAGTTACAGCTTTCCCCTCAAGTAGCCTTTCGCTAAGACAGTTCTTGTGGAATTGGCAAAGTGATATTTGGAAGCCCATAGAGGGCTGTGGTGAAAAAGGAAATATCCTCCGATGAAATCTGGAAAGAAGCTTTCTGAGAAACTGCTTAGTGTTCTGTTAATTCATCTCACAGAGTTATATCTGTATTTCGTGGATCTCGTTGCTAGCCTTATTTCTGTGGAATCTGAGAACAGATATTTCGGATCCCTTTGAAGACTATAGTGCCAAAGGAAATATCCTCCGATAACAAAGAGAAAGAAGCTTTCTGAGAAACTTCTTTGTGTTCTGTGAAATCACCTCACAGAGTTACAGCTTTCCCCTGAAGAAGCCTTTCGCTAAGACAGTTCTTGTGGAATTGGCAAAGTGATATTTGGAAGCCCATAGAGGGCTATGGTGAAAAAGGAAATATCCTCCGATGAAATCCGGAAAGAAGCTTTCTGAGAAACTGCTTAGTGTTCTGTTAATTCATCTCAAAGAGTTACAACTGTATTTCGTGGATCTCTTTGCTAGCCTTATTTCTTTGGAATGTGACAAGAGATATTTCGGATCCCTTTGAAGACTCTAGGGCCAAAGGAAATATCCTCCGATAACAAAGAGAAAGAAGCTTTCTGAGAAACTTCTTTGTGTTCTGTGAAATCATCTCACAGAGTTACAGCTTTCCCCTCAAGTAGCCTTTCGCTAAGACAGTTCTTGTGGAATTGGCAAAGTGATATTTGGAAGCCCTTAGAGGGCTATGGTGAAAAAGGAAATATCCTCCGATGAAATCTGGAAAGAAGCTTTCTGAGAAACAGCTTAGTGTTCTGTTAATTCATCTCACAGAGTTACATCTGTATTTCGTGGATCTTTTTGCTAGCCTTATTTCTGTGGAATCTCAGAACAGATATTTCCTTTCCCTTTGAAGACAACAGGGCCAAAAGAAATATCCTCCGATAACAAAGAGAAAGAAACTTTCTGAGAAACTTCTTTATGTTCTGTGATATCATCTCACAGAGTTACAGCTTTCCCCTCAAGAAGCCTTTCGCTAAGACAGTTCCTGAAGAATTGGCAAAGTGATATTTGGAAGCCCATAGAGGGCTATGGTGAAAAAGGAAATATCCTCCGATGAAATCCGGAAAGAAGCTTTCTGAGAAACTGCTTAGTGTTCTGTTAATTCATCTCACAGAGTTACATCTGTATTTCGTGGTTCTCTTTGCTAGCCTTATTTCTTTGGAATGTGACAAGAGATATTTCGGATCCCTTTGAAGACTCTAGGGCCAAAGGAAATATCCTCCGATAACAAAGAGAAAGAAGCTTTCTGAGAACCTTCTTTGTGTTCTGTGAAATCATCTCACAGAGTTACAGCTTTCCCCTTAAGTAGCCTTTCGCTAAGACAGTTCTTGTGGAATTGGCAAAGTGATATTTGGAAGCCCAAAGAGGGCAATGGTGAAAAAGGAAATATCCTCCGATGAAATCTGGAAAGAAGCTTTCTGAGTAACTGCTTAGTGTTCTGTTAATACATCTCACAGAGTTACATCTGTATTTCGTGGATCTCTTTGCTAGCCTTATTTCTGTGGAATCTGAGAACAGATATTTCCTTTCCCTTTGAAGAATATAGGGCCAAAGGAAATATCCTCCGATAACAAAGAGAAAGAAGCTTTCTGAGAAACTTCTTTGTGTTCTGTGAAATCATCTCACAGAGTTACAGCTTTCCCCTCAAGAAGCCTTTCGCTAAGACAGTTCTTGTGGAATTGGCAAAGTGATATTTGGAACGCCGTAGAGGGCTATGTTGAAAAAGGAAATATCCTCAAATGGAATCTGGAAAGAAGCTTTCTGAGAAACTGCTCTGTTATATGTGACTTCCACTCACAGAGTTACATCTGTATTTCGTGGATCTCTTTGCTAGCCTTATTTCTGTGGAATCTGAGAACAGATATTTCGGATCCCTTTGAAGACTACAGGGCCAAAGGAAATATCCTCCGATAACAAAGAGAAAGAAGCTTTCTGAGAAACATCTTTCTGTTTTGTGAAATCATCTCACAGAGTTACAGCTTTCCCCTCAAGAAGCCTTTCGCTAAGACAGTTCTTATGGAATGGCAAAGTCATATTTGGAAGCCAATAGAGGGCTATGGTGAAAAAGGAAGTATCCTCTGAAGAAATCTGGAAAGAATCTTTCTGAGAAACTGCTTAGTGTTCTGTTAATTCATCTCCCAGACGTACATCTGTATTTCGTGGATCTCTTTGCTAGCCGTATTTATGTGGAATCTGAGAACAGATATTTCGGATGCCTTTGAAGAGTATAGGGCCAAAGGAAATATCCTCCGATAACAAAGAGAAAGAAGGATTCTGAGAAACTTCTTTGTGTTCTGTGAAATCATCTCACAGAGTTACAGCTTTCCCCTCAAGAAGCCTTTCGCTAAGACCCTTCTTGTGGAATTGGAAAAGTGATATTTGGAAGCCCATAGAGGGCTATGGTGAAAAAGGAAATATCCTCCGATGAAATCTGGAAAGAAGCTTTCTGAGAAACTGCTTAGTGTTCTGTTAATTCATCTCACAGAGTTACATCTGTATTTCGTGGATCTCTTTGCTAGCCTTATTTCTGTGGAATCTGAGAACAGATATTTCAGATCCCTTTGAACACTCTAGGGCCAAAGGAAATATCCTCCTGTAACAAAGGGAAGGAAGCTTTCTGAGAAACTTCTTTGTGTTCTGTTAAATCATCTCACAGAGTTACAGCTTTCCACTCAAGAAGCCTTTCGCTAAGACAGTTCATGTGGAATTGGCAAACTGATATTTGGACGCCCATAGAGGGCTACGGTGAAAAAGAAAATATCCTCCAATGAAATATGGAAAGAAGCTTTCTGAGAAACTGCTCAGTGTTCTGTTAATTCATCTCACAGAGTTACATCTGTATTTCGTGGATCTCTTTGCTAGCCTTATTTCTGTGGAATCTGAGAACAGATATTTCGGATCCCTTTGAAGACTATAGGGCCAAAGGAAATATCCTCCGATAACAATGGGAAAGAAGCTTTCTGAGAAACTTCTCTGTGTTCTGTGATATCATCTCACCGAGTTACAGCTTTCCCCTCAAGAAACCTTTCGCTAAGACAGTTCTTGTGGAAATGGCAAAGTGATATTTGGAAGCCCCTTGAGGGCTATGGTGAAAAAGGAAATATCCTCCGATGAAATCTGGAAAGAAGTTTTCTGAGAAAGTGCTTTGTGTTCTGTTAATTCATCTCACAGAGTTACATCTGTATTTCGTGGATCTCTTTGCTAGCCTTATTTCTGTGGTATCTGAGAAAAGATATTTCGGATCCCTTTGAAGACTATGGGGCCAAAGGAAATATCCTCCGATAACAAAGAGAAAGAAGCTTTCTGAGAAACTTCTTTGTGTTCTGTGAAATCATCTCACCGAGTTACAGCTTTCCCCTCAAGAAGCCTTTCGCTAAGACAGTTCTTGTGGAATTGAAAGAGTGATATTTAGAAGCCTATAGAGGGCTATGGGGAAAAAGGAAATATCTTCTGATGAAATCTGGAAAGAAGCTTTCTGAGAAACTGCTTAGTGTCCTGTTAATTCGTCTCCCAGAGTTACATCTGTATTTCGTGGATCTCTTTGCTAGCCTTATTTCTGTGGAATCTGAGAGCAGATATTTCGGATCTGTTTGAAGACTATAGGGCCAAAGGAAATACCCTCCGATAACAAAAAGAAGGAAGCTTTCTGAGAAAATTCTTTGTGTTCTGTGAAATCATCTCACAGAGTTACAGCTTTCCCCTCAAGAAGCCTATCGCTAAGACAGTTCTTGTGGAATTGAAAGAGTGATATTTAGAAGCCTATGGAGGGCTATGGGGAAAAAGGAAATATCCTCCGATGAAATCTGGAAAGAAGCTTTCTGAGAAACTGCTTAGTGTTCTGTTAATTCATCTCACAGAGTTACATCTGTATTTCGTGGATCTCTTTGCTAGCCTTATTTCTGTGGAATCTGACAACAGATATTTCGGATCCCTTTGAATTCTATAGGGCCAAAGGAAATATCCTCCGATAACAAAGAGAAAGAAGCTTTCTGAGGAACTTCTTTGTGTTCTGTGAAATCATCTCACAGAGTGACAGCTTTCCCCTCAAGAAGCATTTCGCTAAGACAGTTCTTGTGGAATTGGCAATGTGATATTTGGAAGCCGATAGAGGGCTATGGTGAAAAAGGAAATATCCTCTGATGAAATCTGGAAAGAAACTTTCTGAGAAACTGCTTAGTGTTCTGTTAATTCATCTCAGAGTGTTACATTTTTATTTCGTGGATCTCTTTGCTAGCCTTATTTCTGTGGAATCTGAGAATAGATATTTCGGATCCCTTTGAAGACTCTAGGGCCAAAGGAAATATCCTCCGATAACAAAGAGAAAGAAGCTTTCTGAGAAACTTCTTTGTGTTCTGTGAAATCATCTCACAGAGTTACAGCTTTCCCCTCAAGAAGCCTTTCGCTAAGACAGTTCTTGTGGAATTGGCAAAGTGATATTTGGAAGCCCATAGTGGGCTATGGTAAAAAAGGAAATATCCTCCGATGAAATCTGGAAAGAAGCTTTCTGAGAAACTGCTTAGTGTTCTGTTAATTCATCTCTCAGACGTAAATCTGTATTTCGTGGATCTCTTTGCTAGCCTTGTTTATGTGGAATCTGAGAACAGATATTTCGGATGCCTTTGAAGAGTATAGGGCCAAAGGAAATATCCTCCGATAACAAAGAGAAAGAAGGATTCTGAGAAACTTCTTTGTGTTCTGTGAAATCATCTCACAGAGGTACAGCTTTCCCCTCAAGAAGCCTTTCGCTAAGACAGTTCTTGTGGAATTGGAAAAGTGATATTTGGAAGCCCATAGAGGGCTATGGTGAAAAAGGAAATATCCTCCGATGAAATCTGGAAAGAAGCTTTCTGAGAAACTGCTTAGTGTTCTGTTAATTCATCTCACAGAGTTACATCTGTATTTCGTGGATCTCTTTGCTAGCCTTATTTCTGTGGAATCTGAGAACAGATATTTCAGATCCCTTTGAACACTCTAGGGCCAAAGGAAATATCCTCCTATAACAAAGAGAAGGAAGCTTTCTGAGAAACTTCTTTGTGTTCTGTGAAATCATCTCACAGAGTTACAGCTTTCCACTCAAGAAGCCTTTCGCTAAGACAGTTCATGTGGAATTGGCAAAGTTGTATTTGGAAGCCCATAGAGGGCTACGGTGAAAAAGAAAATATCCTCCAATGAAATCTGGAAAGAAGCTTTCTGAGAAACTGCTTAGTGTTCTGTTAACGCATCTCCCAGAGTTACATCTGTATTTCGTGGATCCCTTTGCTAGCCTTATTTCTGTGGAATCTCACAACAGATATTTCCTTTCCCTTTGAAGACTATAGGCCCAAAGGAAATATCCTCCGATAACAAAGAGAAAAAAGCTATCTGAGAAACTTCTTTGTGTTCTGTGAAATTATCTCACAGAGTTACATCTTTCCCCTCAAGAAGCCTTTCGCTAAGACAGTTCTTGTGGAATTGGCAAAGTGATATTTGGAAGCCCATAGAGGGCTGTGGTGAAAAAGGAAATATCCTCAGATGAAATATGGAAAGAAGCTTTCTGAGAAACTGCTTAGCGTTCTGTTAATTCATCTCACAGAGTTACATCTGTATTTCGTGGATCTCTTTGCTAGCCTTATTTCTGTGGAATCTGACAACAGATATTTCGGATCCCTTTGAAGACTATAAGGCCAAAGGAAATATCCTCCGATAACAATGGGAAAGAAGCTTTCTGAGAAACTTCTTTGTGTTCTGTGAAATCATCTCACCGAGTTACAGCTTTCCCCTCAAGAAACCTTTCGTTAAGACAGTTCTTGTGGAAATGGCAAAGTGATATTTGGAAGCCCCTAGAGAGCTATGGTGAAAAAGGAAATATCCTCCGATGAAATCTGGAAAGAAGTTTTCTGAGAAAGTGCTTAGTGTTCTGTTAATTCATCTCACAGAGTTACATCTGTATTTCGTGGATCTCTTTGCTAGCCTTATTTCTGTGGTATCTGAGAAAAGATATTTCGGATCCCTTTGAAGACTATGGGGCCAAAGGAAATATCCTCCGATAACAAAGAGAAAGAAGCTTTCTGAGAAACTTCTTTGTGTTCTGTGAAATCATCTCACAGAGTTACAGCTTTCCAATCAACTACCCTTTCGCTAAGACAGTTCTTGTGGAATTGGCAAAGTGATATTTGGAAGCCCATAGAGGGCAATGGTGAAAAAGGAAATATCCTCCGATGAAATCTGGAAAGAAGCTTTCTGAGAAACTGCTTAGTGTTCTGTTAATTCATCTCACAGAGTTACATCTGTATTTCGTGGATCTCTTTGCTAGCCTTATTTCTGTGGAATCTGAGAACAGATATTTCGGATCCCTTTGAAGACTATAGGGCCAAAGGAAATATCCTCCGATAACAAAGAGAAAGAAGCTTTCTGAGAAACTTCTTTGTGTTCTGTGAAATCATCTCACAGAGTTACAGCTTTCCCCTCAAGAAGCCTTTCGCTAAGACAGTTCTTTTGGAATTGGCAAAGTGATATTTGGAAGCCCATAGAGTGCTATGGTGAAAAAGGAAATATCCTCCGATGAAATCTGGAAAGAAGGTTTCTGAGAAACTGCTTAGTGTTCTGTTAATTCATCTCACAGAGTTACATCTGTATTTCGTGGATCTCTCTGCTAGCCTTATTTCTGTGGAATCTGAGAACAGATATTTCGGATCTCTTTGAAGACTCTAGGGCCAAAGAAAATATCCTCCGATAACAAAGAGAAAGAAGCTTTCTGAGAAACTTCTTTGTGTTCTGTGAAATCATCTCACCGAGTTACAGCTTTCCCCTCAAGAAGCCTTTCTCTAAGACAGTTCTTGTGGAATTGGCAAAGTGATATTTGGAAACCCTAGAGGGCTATGGTGAAAAAGGAAATATCCTCCGATGAAATGTGGAAAGAAGCTTTCTGAGAAACTGCTTAGTGTTCTGTTAATTCATCTCCCAGACGTACATCTGTATTTCGTGGATCTCTTTGCTAGCCGTATTTATGTGGAATCTGAGAACAGATATTTCGCATGCCTTTGAAGAGTATAGGGCCAAAGGAAATATCCTCCGATAACAAAGAGAAAGAAGGATTCTGAGAAACTTCTTTGTGTTCTGTGAAATCATCTCACAGAGTTACAGCTTTCGCCTCAAGAAGCCTTTCGCTAAGACAGTTCTTGTGGAATTGGAAAAGTGATATTTGGAAGCCCATAGAGGGCTATGGTGAAAAAGGAAATATCCTCCGATGAAATCTGGAAAGAAGCTTTCTGAGAAACTGCTTAGTGTTCTGATAATTCATCTCACAGAGTTACATCTGTATTTCGTGGATCTCTTTGCTAGCCTTATTTCTGTGGAATCTGAGAACAGATATTTCAGATCCCTTTGAACACTCTAGGGCCAAAGGAAATATCCTCCTATAACAAAGAGAAGGAAGCTTTCTGAGAAACTTCTTAGTGTTCTGTGAAATCATCTCACAGAGTTACAGCTTTCCACTCAAGAAGCCTTTCGCTAAGACAGTTCTTTTGGAATTGGCAAAGTGATATTTGGAAGCCCATAGAGTGCTATGGTGAAAAAGGAAATATCCTCCGATGAAATCTGGAAAGAAGGTTTCTGAGAAACTGCTTAGTGTTCTGTTAATTCATCTCAAAGAGTTACATCTGTATTTCGTGGATCTCTCTGCTAGCCTTATTTCTGTGGAATCTGAGAACAGATATTTCGGATCTCTTTGAAGACTCTAGGGCCAAAGAAAATATCCTCCGATAACAAAGAGAAAGAAGCTTTCTGAGAAACTTCTTTGTGTTCTGTGAAATCATCTCACCGAGTTACAGCTTTCCCCTCAAGAAGCCTTTCTCTAAGACAGTGCTTGTGGAATTGGCAAAGTGATATTTGGAACCCCTAGAGGGCTATGGTGAAAAAGGAAATATCCTCCGATGAAATGTGGAAAGAAGCTTTCTGAGAAACTGCTTAGTGTTCTGTTAATTCATCTCCCAGACGTACATCTGTATTTCGTGGATCTCTTTGCTAGCCGTATTTATGTGGAATCTGAGAACAGATATTTCGGATGCCTTTGAAGAGTATAGGGCCAAAGGAAATATCCTCCGATAACAAAGAGAAAGAAGGATTCTGAGAAACTTCTTTGTGTTCTGTGAAATCATCTCACAGAGTTACACCTTTCGCCTCAAGAAGCCTTTCGCTAAGACAGTTCTTGTGGAATTGGAAAAGTGATATTTGGAAGCCCACAGAGGGCTATGGTGAAAAAGGAAATATCCTCCGATGAAATCTGGAAAGAAGCTTTCTGAGAAACTGCTTAGTGTTCTGATAATTCATCTCACAGAGTTACATCTGTATTTCGTGGATCTCTTTGCTAGCCTTATTTCTGTGGAATCTGAGAACAGATATTTCAGATCCCTTTGAACACTCTAGGGCCAAAGGAAATATCCTCCTATAACAAAGAGAAGGAAGCTTTCTGAGAAACTTCTTTGTGTTCTGTGAAATCATCTCACAGAGTTACAGCTTTCCACTCAAGAAGCCTTTCGCTAAGACAGTTCATGTGGAATTGGCAAAGTGATATTTGGAAGCCCATAGAGGGCTACGGTGAAAAAGAAAATATCCTCCAATGAAATCTGGAAAGAAGCTTTCTGAGAAACTGCTTAGTGTTCTGTTAATTCATCTCCCAGAGTTACATCTGTATTTCGTGGATCTCTTTGCTAGCCTTATTTCTGTGGAATCTGAGAACAGATATTTCCTTTCCCTTTGAAGACTATAGGCCCAAAGGAAATATCCTCCGATAACAAAGAGAAAAAAGCTTTCTGAGAAACTTCTTTGTGTTCTGTGAAATCATCTCACAGAGTTACAGCTTTCCCCTCAAGAAGCCTTTCGCTAAGACAGTTCTTGTGAAATTGGCAAAGTGATATTTGAAGCCCATAGAGGGCTATGCTGAAAAAGGAAATATCCTCCGATGAAATCTGGAAAGAAGCTTTCTGAGAAACTGCTTAGTGTTCTGTTAATTCATCTCACAGAGTTACATCTGTATTTCGTGGATCTCTTTGCTAGCCTTATTTCTGTGGAATCTGAGAGCAGATATTTCCTTTCCCTTTGAAGACTATAGGGCCAAAGGAAATATCCTCCGATAACAAAGGGAAAGAAGCTTTCTGAGAAACTTCTTTGTGTTCTGTGAAATCATCTCACAGAGTTACATCTTTCCCCTCAAGGAGCCTTTCGCTAAGACAGTTCTTGTGGAATTGGCAAAGTGATATTTGGAATCCCACAGAGGGCTATGGTGAAAAAGGAAATATCCTCCGATGAAATCTGGAGAGAAGCTTTCTGAGAAACTGCTTAGTGCTCTGTTAATTCATCTCACAGGGTTACATCTGTATTTCATGGATCTCTTTGCTAGCCTTTATCTGTGGAATCTGAGAACAGGTATTTCGGATTCCTTTGAAGACTCTAGGGCCAAAGGAAATATCCTCCGATAACAAAGAGAAAGAAGCTTTCTGAGAAACTTCTTTGTGTTCTGTGAAATCATCTCACAGAGTTACAGCTTTCCCCTCAAGAAGCCTTTCGCTAAGACAGTTCTTGTGGAATTGGCAAAGTGATATTTGGAAGCCCATAGAGGGCTATGGTGAAAAAGGAAATATCCTTCAATGAAATCTGGAAAGAAGCTTTCTGAGAAACTGCTTAGTGTTCTGTTAATTCATCTCCCAGAGATACATCTGTATTTCGTCGATCTCTTTGCTAGCCTTATGTCTGTGCAATCTGAGAACAGATATTTTCTTTCCCTTTGAAGACTATAGGCCCAAAGGAAATATCCTCCGATAACGAAGAGAAAGAAGCTTTCTGAGAAACTTCTTTGTGTTCTGTGAAATCATCTCACCGAGTTACAGATTTCCCCTCAAGAAGCCTTTCGCTAAGACAGTTCTTGTGGAATTGAAAGAGTGATATTTAGAAGCCTATAGAGGGCTATGGGGAAAAAGGAAATATCTTCTGATGAAATCTGGAAAGAAGCTTTCTGAGAAACTGCTTAGTGTCCTGTTAATTCGTCTCCCAGAGTTACATCTGTATTTCGTGGATCTCTTTGCCAGCCTTATTTCTGTGGAATCTGAGAGCAGATATTTCGGATCTGTTTGAAGACTATAGGGCCAAAGGAAATACCCTCCGATAACAAAAAGAAGGAAGCTTTCTGAGAAAATTCTTTGTGTTCTGTGAAATCATCTCACAGAGTTACAGCTTTCCCCTCAAGAAGCCTTTCGCTAAGACAGTTCTTGTGGAATTGAAAGAGTGATATTTAGAAGCCTATAGAGGGCTATGGGGAAAAAGGAAATATCCTCCGATGAAATCTGGAAAGAAGCTTTCTGAGAATCTGCTTAGTGTTCTGTTAATTCATCTCACAGAGTTACATCTGTATTTCGTGGATCTCTTTGCTAGCCTTATTTCTGTGGAATCTGACAACAGATATTTCGGATGCCTTTGATTTCTATAGGGCCAAAGGAAATATCCTCCGATAACAAAGAGAAAGAAGCTTTCTGAGGAACTTCTTTGTGTTCTGTGAAATCATCTCACAGAGAGACAGCTTTCCCCTCAAGAAGCCTTTCGCTAAGACAGTTCTTGTGGAATTGGCAAAGTGATATTTGGAAGCCGATAGAGGGCTATGGTGAAAAAGGAAATATCCTCTGATGAAATCTGGAAAGAAACTTTCTGAGAAACTGCTTAGTGTTCTGTTAATTCATCTCAGAGTTTTACATTTTTATTTCGTGGATCTCTTTGGTAGCCTTATTTCTGTGGAATCTGAGAATAGATATTTCGGATCCCTTTGAAGACTCTACGGCCAAAGGAAATATCCTCCGATAACAAAGAGAAAGAAGCTTTCTGAGAAACTTCTTTGTGTTCTGTGAAATCATCTCACAGAGTTACAGCTTTCCCCTCAAGAAGCCTTTCGCTAAGACAGTTCTTGTGGAATTGGCAAAGTGATATTTGGAAGCCCATAGAGGGCTATGGTGAAAAAGGAAATATCCTCCGATGAAATCTGGAAAGAAGCTTTCTGAAAAACTGGTTAATGTTCTGTTAATTCATATCACAGAGTCACATCTGTATTTAGTGGGTCTCTTTGCTACCCTTATTTCTTTGGAATCTGACAACAGATATATCCTTTCCCTTTGAAGACTATAGGGCCAAAGGAAATATCCTCCGATAACAAAGAGAAAGAAGCTTTCTGAGAAACTTCTTTGTGTTCTGTGGAATCATCTCACAGAGTTACAGCTTTCCCCTCAAGAAGCCTTTTGCTAAGACAGTTCTTCTGGAATTGCCAAAGTGATATTTGGAATCCCCTAGAGGGCAATGGTGAAAAAGGAAATATCCTCCGATGAAATCTGGAAAGAATCTTTCTGAGAAACTGCTTAGTGTTCTGTTAATTCATCTCACAGAGTTACATCTGTATTTCGTCGATCTCTTTGCTAGCCTTATGTCTGTGGAATCTGAGAACAGCTATTTCCTTTCCCTTTGAAGACTTTAGGCCCAAAGGAAATATCCTCCGATAACAAAGAGAAAGAAGCTTTCTGAGAAACTTCTTTGTGTTCTGTGAAATCATCTCACAGAGTTACAGCTTTCCCCTCAAGAAGCCTTTCGCTAAGGCAGTTCGTGTGGAATTGGCAAAGTGATATTTGGAAGCCCATAGAGGGCTATGGTGAAAAAGGAAATATCCTCCGATGAAATCTGGAAAGAAGCTTTCTGTGAAACTGCTTAGTGTTCTATTAATTCATCTCACAGAGTTAATTCTGTATTTCGTGGATCTCTTTGCTAGCCTTACTTCTGTGGAATCGGAGAGCAGATATTTCGGATCCCTTTGAAGACTCTAGGGCCAAAGGAAATATCCTCCGATAACAAAGAGAAAGAAGCTTTCTGAGAAACTTCTTTGTGTTCTGTGAAATCATCTCACAGAGTTGCAGCTTTCCCCTCAAGAAGCCTTTCGCTAAGACAGTTCTTGTGGAATTGGCAAAGTGATATTTGGAAGCTCAATGAGGGCTATGGTGAAAAACGAAATATCCTCCGATGAAATCTGGAAAGAAGCTTTCTGAGAAACTTCTTTGTGTTCTGTGAAATCATCTCACAGAGTTACAGCTTTCCCCTCAAGAAGCCTTCGCTAAGACAGTTCTTGTGGAATTGGCAAAGTGATATTTGGAAGCCCATAGAGGGCTACGGTGAAAAAGGAAATATCCTCCGATGAAATCTGGTAAGATTCTTTCTGAGAAACTGCTTAGTGTTCTGTTAATTCGACTCCCAGAGTTACATCTGTATTTCGTGTGTCTCTTTGCTAGCCTTATTTCTGTGGAATCTGACAACAGATATTTCGGATCCCTTTGATGACTATAGGGCCAAAGGAAATATCCTCCGATAACAAAGAGAAAGAAGCTTTCTGAGAAACTTCTTTGTGTTCTGTGAAATCATCTCATAGAGTTACAGCTTTCCCCTCAAGAAGCCTTACGCTAAGACTGTTCTTGTGGAATTGGCAAAGTGATATTTGGAAGCCCATAGAGGGCTATGGTGAAAAAGGAAATATCCTACGATGAATTCTGGAAAGAAGCTCTCTGAGAAACTGCTTAGTGTTCTGTTAATTCATCTCACAGAGTTACATCTGTATTTCGTGGATCTCTTTGCTAGCCTTATTTCTGTGGAATCTGACAACAGATATTTCGGATCCCTTTGAAGACTATAGGGCCAAGGGAAATATCCTCTGATAACAAAGAGAAAGAAGCTTTCTGAGAAACTTCTTTGTGTTCTGCGAAATCATCTCACAGAATTACAGCTTTCCCCTCAAGAAGCCTTTCGCTGAGACAGTTCTTGTGGAATTGGCAAAGTGATATTTGGAAGCCCATAGAGGGCTATGGTGAAAAAGGAAATATCCTCCGATGAAATCTGAAAAGAAACTCTCTGAGAAACTGCTTAGTGTTCTGTTAATTCATCTCACAGAGTTACATCTGTATTTCGTAGATCTCTTTGCTAGCCTTATTTCTGTGGGATCTGAGAACAGATATTTCGGATGCCTTTGAAGACTATAGGGCGAAAGAAAATATCCTCTGATACAAAGAGAAAGAAGCTTTCTGTGAAACTTCTTTGGGTTCTGTGAAATCATCTCACAGAGTTACAGCTTTCCCCTCAAGAAGCCTTTCGCTAAGACAGTTCTTGTGGAATTGTCAAAGTGATATTTGGAAGCCCATGGAGTGGTATGGTGAAAAAGGAAATATCCTCCGATGAAATCTGGAAAGAAGCTTTCTGAGAAACTGCTTAGTGTTCTGTTAATTCATCTCACAGAGTTACATCGGTATTTCGTGGATCTCTTTCCTAGCCTTATTTCTGTGGAATCTGACAACAGATATTTCGGATTCCTTTGAAGACTATATGGCCAAAGGAAATATCCTCCGATAACAAAGAGAAAGAAGCTTTCTGATAAACTTCTTTGTGTTCTGTGAAATCATCTCACAGAGTTACAGCTTTCCCCTCAAGAAGCCTTTCGCTGAGACAGCTCTTGTGGAATTGGCAAAGTGATATTTGAAAGCCCATAGAGGGCTATGGTGTAAAAGGTAAATTCCTCCGATGAAATCTGGAAGGAAGCTTCCTGAGAAACTGCTTAGTGTTCTGTAAATTCATCTCCCAGAGTTATATCTCTATTTCGTGGATCTCTTTCCTAGCCTTATTTCTGTGGAATCTGAGAACAGATATTTCCTTTCCCTTTGAACACTATAGGGCCAAAGGAAATATCCTCCGATAACAAAGAGAAAGAAGCTTTCTGAGAAACTTCTTTGTGTTCTGTGAAATCATCTCACAGAGTTACAACTTTCCCCTCAAGAAGCCTTTCGCTAAGACAGTTCTTCTGGAATTGGCAAAGTGATATTTGGAAGCCCAGAGAGGGCTATGGTGAAAAAGGAAGTATCCTCCGATGAAATCTGGAAAGAAGCTTTCTGAGAAACTGCTTAGTGTTCTGTTAATTCATCTCACAGAGTTACATCTGTGTTTCGTGGATCTCTTTGCTAGCCTTATTTCTGTGGAATCTGAGAACAGATATTTCGGATCCCTTTGAAGACTATAGGGCCAAAGGAAACATCCTCCGATAACAAAGAGAAAGAAGGTTTCTGAGAAACTTCTTTGTGTTCTGTGAAATCATCTCACAGAGTTACAGCTTTCCCCTCAAGAAGCCTTTCGCTAAGACAGTTCTTGTGGAATTGGCAAAGTGAAATTTGGAATCCCATAGAGGGCTGTGGTGAAAAATGAAATATCCTCTGATGAAATCTGGAAGAAGCTTTCTGAGAAACTGCTTAGTGTTCTGTTAATTCATCTCACAGAGTTACATCTTTATTTCGTAGATTTCTTTGCTAGCCTTATTTCTGTGGAATCGGAGAATAGATATTACGGATCCCTTTGAAGCCTATAGGGTCAAAGGAAATATCCTCCGATAACAAAGAGAAAGAAGCTTTCTGAGAAACTTCTTTGTGTTCTGTGAAATCATCTCACAGAGTTACAGCTTTCCCCTCAAGAAGCCTTTCGCTAAGACAGTTCTTGTGGAATTGGCAAAGTGATATTAGGAAACCCATAGAGGGCTATGGTGAAAAAGAAAATATCCTCCGATGAAATCTGGAAAGAAGCTTTCTGAGAAACCGCTTAGTGTTCTGTTAATTCATCTCACAGTGTTACATCTGTATTTCGTGGATCTCTTTGCTAGCCTTATTTCTGTGGAATCTGACAATAGATATTTCGGATCCCTTTGAATTCTATAGGGCCAAAGGAAATATCCTCCGATAACATAGAGAAAGAAGCTTTCTGAGAAACTTCTTTGTGTTCTGTGAAATCATCACACAGAGCTACAGCTTTCCCCTCAAGAAGCCTTTCGCTGAGACCGTTCTTGTGGAATTGGCAAAGTGATATTTGGAAGCGCATAGATGGCTATTGTGAAAAAGGAAATATCCTCTGATGAAATCTGGAAAGAAACTTTCTGAGAAACTGCCTAGTGTTCTGTTAATTCATCTCACAGTGTTACATTTTTATTTCGTGGATCTCTTTGCTAGCCTTATTTCTGTGGAATCTGAGAATAGATATTTCGGATCCCTTTGAATACTCTAGGGCCAAAGGAAATATACTCCTATAACAAAGAGAAAGAAGCTTTCTGAGAAACTTCTTTGTGTTCTGTGAAATCATCTCACAGAGTTACAGCTTTCCCCTCAAGAAGCCTTTCACTAAGACAGTTCTTGTGGAATTGGCAAAGTGATATTTGGAAGCTCATAGAGGGCTATGGTGAAAAAGGAAATATCCTCCGATGAAATATGGAATGAAGCTTTCTGAAAAACTGGTTAGTGTTCTGTTAATTCATCTCACAGAGTCACATCTGTATTTCGTGGATCTCTTTGCTAGCCTTATTTCTGTGGAATCTGACAACAGATATATCCTTTCCCTTTGAAGACTATAAGGCCAAAGGAAATATCCTCCGATAACAAAGAGAAAGAAGCTTTCTGAGAAACTTCTTTGTGTTCTGTGAAATCATCTCACAGAGTTACAGCTCTCCTCTCAAGAAGCCTTTCGCTAAGACAGTTTTTGTGGAATTGGCAAAGTGATATTTGGAAGCCGATAGAAGGCTATGGTGAAAAAGGAAATATGCTCCGATGAAACCTGGAAAGAAGCTTTTTGAGAAACTGCTTAGTGTTCTGTTAATTCATCTCACAGAGTTACATCTGTATTTCCTGGATCTCCTTCCTAGCCTTATTTCTGTGGAATCTGACAACAGATATTTCGGATCCCTTTGATGACTACAGGGCCAAAGGAAATATCCTCCGATAACAAAGAGAAAGAAGCTTTCTGAGAAACTTCTTTGTGTTCTGTGAAATCATCTCACAGAGTTACAGATTTCCCCTCAAGAAGCCTTTCGCTAAGACAGTTCTTGTGGAATTGGCAAAGTGATATTTGGAAGCACATAGAGGACTACGGTGAAAAAGGAAACATCCTCCGATGAAATCTGGAAAGAAGCTTTCTGAGAAACTGCTTAGTGTTCTGTTAATTCGTCTCTCAGAGTTACACCTGTATTTCGTGGATCTCCTTGCTAGCCTAATTTCTGTGGAATCTGAGAACAGATATTTCGGATCCCTTTGAAGACTATAGGACCAAAGGAAATATCCTCCGATAACAAAGAGAAAGAAGCTTTCTGAGAAACTTTTTTGTGTTCTGTGAAATCATCTCACAGAGTTACAGCTTTCCCCTGAAGAAGCCTTTCACTAAGACAGTTCTTGTGGAATTGGCAAAGTGATATTTGGAAGCCCTTAGAGGGCTATGGTGAAAAAGGAAATATCCTCCGATGAAATCTGGAAAGAAGCTTTCTGAGAAACTGCTTAGTGTTCTGTTATTTCATCTCACAGAGTTACATCTGTATTTCTTGGATCTCTTTGTTAGCCTTATTTCTGTGGAATCTGAGAAATGATATTTCGGATACCTTTGAAGACCATAGGGCCAAGGGAAATAACCTCCGATAACAAAGAGAAATAAGCTTTCTGAAACTTCTTTTTGTTCTGTGAAATCATCTCACAGAGTTACAGCTTTCCCCTCAAGAAGCCTTTCGCTAAGACAGTTCTTGTGGAATTGGCAAAGTGATATTTGAAAGCCCGTAGAGGGCAACGGTGAAAAAGGAAATATCATCCGATGAAATCTGGAAAGAAGCTTTCTGAGAAACTGCTTCGTGTTCTATTAATTCATCTCAGAGAGTTACATCTGTATTTCGTGGATCTCTTTGCTAGCCTTATTTCTGTGGAATCCGAAAACAGAGATTTCTGATCCCTTTGAAGACTATAGGGCCAAAGGAAATATCCTCCGATAACAAAGAGAAGGAAGCTTTCTGAGAAACTTTTTTGTGTTCTGTCAAATCTTCTCACAGAGTTACAGCTTTCCCTTCGAGAAGCCTTTCGCTAAGGCACTTCTTGTGGAATTGGCAAAGTGATATTTGGAACCCCTAGAGGGCTATGATGAGAAAGGAAATATCCTTCGATGAAATCTGGAAAGAAGCTTTCTGAGAAACTGCTTAGTGTTCTGTTAGTTCATCTCACAGAGTTACATCTGTGTTTTGTGGATGTCTTTGCTAGCCTTATTTCTGTGGAATATGAGAACAGATATTTCGGATCCCTTTGAAGACTATAGGGCCAAAGGAAATGTCCTCCGATAACAAAGAGAAAAAAACTCTGAGAAACTTCTTTGTGTTCTGTGAAATCATCTCACAGAGTTACAGCTTTCCCCTCAAGAAGCCTTTCGCTAAGACAGTTCTTGTGGAATTGGCAAAGTGATATTTGGAAGCCCATAGAGGGCTATGGAGAAAAAGGAAATATCCTCCGATGAAATCTGGAAAGAAGCTTTCTGAGAAACTGCTTAGTGTTCTGTTAATTCATCTCACAGAGTTACATCTGTATTTCGTGCATCTCTTTGCTAGCTTTATTTCTGTGGAATCTGAGAACAGATATTTCGGATCCCTTTGAAGACTATAGGGCCAAAGGAAATATCCTCCGATAACAAAGAGAAAGAAGCTTTCTGAGAAACTTCTTTGTGTTCTGTGAAATCATCTCACAGAGTTACAGCTTTCCCCTCAAGAAGACTTTCCCTAAGACAGTTCTTGTGGAATTTTCAAAGTGATATTTGGAAGCCCATAGAGGGCTATGGAGAAAAAGATAATATTCTAGGATGAAATCTGGAGAGAAGCTTTCTGAGAAACTGCTTAGTGTTCTGTTAATTCATGTCACAGAGTTACATCTGTATTTCGAGGATCTCTTTGCTAGCCTTATTTCTGTGGAATCTGAGAAAAGATATTTCGGATCCCTTTGAAGACTATAGGGCCAAAGGAAATATCCTCCGATAACAAAGAGAAAGAAGCTTTCTGAGAAACTTCTTTGTGTTCTGTGAAATCATCTCACAGAGTTACAGCTTTCCCCTCAAGAAGCCTTTCGCTAAGAGAGTTCTTGTGGAATAGGCAAAGTGATATTTGGAAGCCCATAGAAGGCTATGGAGAAAAAGCAAATATCCTCCGATGAAATCTGGAAAGAAGCTTTCTGAGAAACTGCTTAGTGTTCTGTTAATTCATCTCACAGAGTTACATCTGTATTTCGTGGACCTCTTTGCTAGCCTTACTTCTGTGGAATCTGAGAACAGATATTTCGGATCGCTTTGAAGACTATAGGGCCACAGGAAATATCCTCCGATAACAAGGAGAAAGAAGCTTTCTGAGAAACTTCTTTGTGTTCTGTGAAATCATCTCAAAGAGTTACAGCTTTCCCTTCAAGAACCCTTTCGCTAAGACAGTACTTGTGGAATTGGCAAAGTGATATTTGGAAGCCCATAGAGGGCTATGGAGAAAAAGGAAATATCCTCCGATGAAATCTGGAAAGAAGCTTTCTGAGAAACTGCTCAGTGTTCTTTTAGTTCATCTCCCAGAGTTACAGCTGTATTTCGTGGATCTCTTTTCTAGCCTTATTTCTGTGGAATCTGAGAACAGATATTTCGGATCCCTTTGAAAAACATAGGGCCAAAGGAAATATCCTCCGATAACAAAGAGAAAGAAGCTTTCTGAGAACGTTCTTTGTGTTCTGTGAAATCATCTCACAGACTTACAGCTTTCCCCTCAAGAAGCCTTTCGCTAAGACAGTTCTTGTGGAAATATGCAAAGTGATATTTGGTAGCCCATAGAGGTCTATGGAGAAAAAGGAAATATCCTCTGATGAAATCTGGATAGAAGCTTTCTGAGAAACTGCTTAGTGTTCTGTTAATTGGTCTCACAGAGTTACTTCTGTATTTCGTGGATCTCTTTGCTAGCCTTAATTCTGTGGAATCTGAGAACAGATATTTCGGATCCCTTTGAAGACTATAGGGCCAAAGGAAATATCCTCCGATAACAAAGACAAAGAAGCTTTCTGAGAAACTTCTTTGTGTTGTGTGAAATCATCTCACAGAGTTACAGCTTTCCCCTCAAGAAGCCTTTCGCTAAGACAATTCTTGTGGAATTGGCAAATTGATATTTGGAAGCCCATAGAGGGCTATGGTGAAAAAGGAAATATCCTCCGATGAAATCTGGAAAGAAGCTTTCTGAGAAACTGCTTAGTGTTCTGTTAATTCATCTCACAGAGTTACATCTGTATTTCGTGGATCTCTTTGCTAGCCTTATTTCTGTGGAATCTGACAACAGATATTTCGGATCCCTTTGAAGACTATAGGGCCAAAGGAAATATCCTCCGATAACAAAGGGAAAGAAGCTTTCTGAGAAACTTCTTTGTGTTTTGTAAAATCATCTCACACAGTAAAAGCTTTCCAATCAAGTACCCTTTCGCTAAGACCGTTCTTGTGGAATTTTCAAAGTGATATTTGGAAGCCCATAGAGGGTTATGGTGAAAAAGGAAATATCCTCCGATGAAAACTGGAAAGAAGCTTTCTGAGAAACTGCTTAGTGTTCTGTTAATTCATCTCACAGAGTTACATCTGTATTTCGTGGATCTCCTTGATAGCCTTACTTCTGTGGAATCTGAGAACAGATATTTCGGATCGGTTTGAAGACTATAGGGCCAAAGGAAATACCCTCCGATAACAAAGAGAAAGAAGCTTTCTGAGAAACTTCTTTGTGTTCTGTGAAAGCATCTCACAGAGTTACAGCTTTCCCATCAAGAAGCCTTTCGCTAAGAGAGTTCTTGTGGAATTGGCAAAGTAATATTTGGAAGCCCATAGAAGGCTATGGAGAAAAAGCAAATATCGTCCGATGAAATCTGGAAAGAAGCTTTCTGAGAAACTGCTTAGTGTTCCGTTAATTCATCTCGCAGAGTTACATCTGTATTTCGTGGATCTCTTTGCTAGCCTTATTTCTGTGGAATCTGAGAACAGATATTTCGGATCGCTTTGAAGACTATAGGGCCAAAGGAAATATCCTCCGATAACAAAGAGAAGGAAGCTTTCTGAGAAACTTCTTTGTGTTCTGTGAAATCATCTCAGAGAGTTACAGCTTTCCCATCAAGAAGCCTTTCGCTAAGACAGTTCTTGTGGAATTGGCAAAGTGATATTTGGAAGCCCATAGAGGGCTATGGAAAAAAAGGAAATATCCTCCGATGAAATCTGGAAAGAAGTTTTCGGAGAAACTGCTTAGTGTTCTTTTAGTTCATCTCCCAGAGTTTCATCTGTATTTCGTGGATCTCTTTGCTAGCCTTATTTCTGTGGAATCTGAGAACAGATATTTCGGATCCCTTTGAAGACTATAGGGCCAAAGGAAATATCCTCCTATAACAACGAGAAAGAAGCTTTCAGAGAAACTTCTTTGTGTTCTGTGAAATCATCTCACAGAGTTACAGCTTTCCCCTCAAGAAGCCTTTCGCTAAGATAGTTCTTGTGGAAATTGTCAAAGTGATATATGGAAGCCCATAGAGGTCTATGGAGAAAAAGGAAATATCCTCAGATGAAACCTGGAAAGAAGCTTTCTGAGAAACTGCTTAGTGTTCTGTTAATTCATCTCACAGAGTTACATCTGTATTTCGTGGATCTCTTTGCTAGCCTTATTTCTGTGGAATCTGAGACCAGATATTTCAGATCCCTTTGACGACTACAGGGTCAAAGGAAATATCCTCCGATAACAAAGAGAAAGAAGCTTTATGAGAAATTTCTTTGTGTTCTGTGAAATCATCTCACAGAGTTACAGCTTTATCATCAAGAAGCCTTTCGCTAAGACAGTTCTTGTGGAATTGGCAAAGTGATATTTGGAAGCCCATAGAGGACTATGGAGAAAAAGGAAATATCCTCCGATGAAATCTGGAAAGAAGCTTTCTGAGAAACTGCTTAGGGTTCTTTTAGTTCATCTCCCAGAGTTTCATCTGTATTTCGTGGATCTCTTTGCTAGCCTTATTTCTGTGGAATCTGAGAACAGATATTTCGGATCCCTTTGAAGACTATAGGGCCAAAGGAAATATCCTACGATAACAACGAGAAAGAAGCTTTCCGAGAAACTTCTTTGTGTTCTGTGAAATCATCTCACAGAGTTACAGCTTTCCCGTCAAGAAGCCTTTCGCTAAGACAGTTCTTGTAGAATTGGCAAAGTGATATGTGGAACCCCATAGACGGCTATGGTGAAAAAGGAAATATCCTCCGATGAAATCTGGAAAGAAGCTTTCTGAGAAACTGCTTACTGTTCTGTTAATTCATCTCCCAGAATTACATCTGTATTTCGTGGATCTCTTTGCTAGCCTTATTTCTGTGGAATCTGAGAACAGATATTTCGGATCCCTATGAAGACTATAGGGCCAAAGGAAATATCGTCCGATAACAAAGAGAAAGAAGCTTTCTTAGAAACTTCTTTGTGTTCTGTGAAATCATCTCACAGAGTTACAGCTTTCCCCTCAAGAATCCTTTCGCTAAGACAGTTCTTGTGGAATTGGCAAAGTGATATTTGGAAGCCCATAGAGGGCTATGGAGAAAAAGGAAATATCCTCGATGGAATCTGGAAAGAAGCTTTCTGATAAACTGCTTAGTATTCTTTTAGTTCATCTCCCAGAGTTACATCTGTATTTCGTGTATCACTTTGGTAGCCTTATTTCTGTGGAATCTGAGAGCAGATATTTCGGATCCCTTTGAAGACTATAGGGACAAAGGAAATATCCTCCGATAACAGAGAGAAAGAAGCTTTCTGAGAAACGTCTTTGTGTTCTGTGAAATCATCTCACAGAGTTACAGCTTTCCTCTCAAGAAGCCTTTCGCTAAGAGAGTTCTTGTGGAATTGGCAAAGTGATATTTGGAAGCCCATAGAGGGCTATGGTGAAAAGGGAAATATCCTCCGATGAAATCTGGAAAGAAGCTTTCTGAGAAACTGCTTAGTGTTCTGTTTATTCATCTCATAGAGTTACATCTGTATTTCGTGGATCTCCTTGATAGCCTTATTTCTCTGGAATCTGAGAACAGATATTTCAGATCCCTTTGAAGACTATAGGGCCAAAGGAAATATCCTACGATAACAAAGAGAAAGAAGCTTTCTGAGAAACGTCTTTGTGTTCTGTGAAATCATCTCACAGAGTTACAGCTTTCCCCTCAAGAAGCCTTTCGCTAAGAGAGTTCTTGTGGAATTGGCAAAGTGGTATTTGGAAGCCCCAAGAAGGCTATGGAGAAAAAGCAAATATCTTCCGATGAAATCTGGAAAGAAGCTTTCTGAGAAACTCCTTAGTGTTCTGTTAATTCATCTCACAGAGTTACATCCGTATTTCGTGGATCTCTTTGCTAGGCTTATTTCTGTGGAATCTGACAACAGATATTTCGGATCCCTTTGAAGACTATAGGGCCAAAGGAAATATCCTCCGATAACAAAGGAAAAGAAGCTTTCTGAGAAACTTCTTTGTGTTTTGTGATATCATCTCACACAGTAAAAGCTTTCCAATCAAGTAGCCTTTCGCTAAGACCGTTCTTGTGGAATTTTCAAAGTGATATTTGGAAGCCCATAAAGGGTTATGGTGAAATAGGAAATATCCTCCGATGAAAACTGGAAAGAAGCTTTCTGAGAAACTGCTTAGTGTTCTGTTAATTCCTCTCACGCAGTTACATCTGTATTTCGTGGATCTCCTTGATAGCCTTACTTCTGTGGAATCTGAGAACAGATATTTCGGATCGGTTTGAAGACTATAGGGCCAAAGGAAATACCCTCCGATAACAAAGAGAAAGAAGCTTTCTGAGAAACTTCTTTGTGTTCTGTGAAATCATCTCACAGAGTTACAGCTTTCCCCTCAAGAAGCCTTACGCTAAGACAGTTCTTGTGGAATTGGCAAAGTGATATTTGGAAGCCCATAGAGGGCTATGTTGAAAAAGGAAATATCCTCCGATGAAATCTGGTAAGAAGCTTTCTGAGAAACTGCTTAGTGTTCTGTTAATTCATCTCACAGAGTTACATCTGTATTTCGTGGATATCTTTCCTAGCCTTATTTCTGTGGAATCTCAGAACAGATATTTCGGATCCCTTTGAAGACTCTAGGGCCAAAGGAAATATCCTGCGATAACAAAGTGAAAGAGGTTTCTGAGAAACCTCTTTGTGTTCTGTGAAATCATCTCACAGAGTTACAGCTTTCCCCTCAAGAAGCCTTTCGCTAAGACAGTTCTTGTGGAATTGGCAAAGTGATATTTGGAAGCCCATAGATGGCTATGGTGTAAAAGGAAATATCCTCCGATCAAATCTGGAATGAATCCTTCTGAGAAACTACTTTTTGTTCTGTTAATTCATCTCACCGAGGTACATCGGTATTTCGTGGATCTCTATGCTAGCCTCATTTCTGTGGAATCTGAGAACAGATATTTCGGATCCCTTTGAAGACTATAGGGCCAAAGGAAATATCCTCCAATAACAAAGAGAAGGAACCTTTCTCAGAAACTTCTTTATGTTCTGTGAAATCATCTCACAGAGTTACAGCTTTCCCCTCAAGAAGCCTTTCGCTAAGACAGTTCATGTGGAATTGGCAAAGTGATATTTGGAAGCTCATAGAGGGCTATGGTGAAAAAGGAAATATCCTCCGCTGAAATCTGGAAAGAAGGCTTCTGAGAAACTGCTCTGTGATGTGTGACTTCCACTCACAGAGTTACGTCTGTATTTCGTGGATCTCTATGCTAGCCTTATTTCTGTGGAATCTGACAACAGATATTTCAGATCCCTTTGAAGACTATAGGGCCAAAGGAAATATCCTCCGATAACAAAGAGAAAGAAGCTTTCTGAGAAACTTCTTTGTGTTCTGTGAAATCATCTCAAAGAGTTACAGCTTTCCCCTCAAGAAGTCTTTTGCTAAGACAGTTCTTGTGGTATTGGCAAAGTGATATTTGGAAGACCATAGAGGGCTATGGTGAAAAAGAAATATCCTCAGATGAAATCTGGAAAGAAGCTTTCTGAGAAACTGCTTAGTGTTCTGTTAATTCATCTCACAGAGTTACATCTGTATTTCAAGGATCTCTTTGCTAGCCTCATTTCTCTGGAATCTGACAACAGATATTTCGGATCCCTTTGAAGACTATAGGGCCAAAGGAAATAACCTCCGATAACAAAGAGAAAGAAGCTTCAGAGAAACTACTTTGTGTTTTGTGAAATCATCTCACAGAGTTACAGCTTTCCCCTCAAGAAGAATTTCGCTAAGACATTTCTTGTGGAATTGGCAAAATGATATTTGGAAGCTCATAGAGGGCTATGGTGAAAAAGGAAGTATCCTCAGATGAAATCTGGAAAGAAGCTTTCTGAGAAACTGCTTAGTGTTCTGTTAATTCATCTCACAGAGTTACATCTGTATTTCGTGGATCTCTTTGCCGCCTTATTTCTCTGGAATCTGACAACAGATATTTCCTTTCCCTTTGAAGACTATAGGGCCAAAGGAAATATCCTCCGATAACAAAGAGAATGAAGCTTTCTGAGTAACTTCTTTGTGTTCTGTGAAATCATCTCACAGAGTTACAGCTTTCCCCTCAAGAACCCTTTCGCTAAGACAGTTCTTGTGGAATTGGCAAAGTGATATTTGGAAAAACATAGAGGGCTATGGTGAAAAAGGAATTATCCTCCGATGAAATCTGGAAAGAAGCTTTCTGAGAAACTGCTTAGTGTTCTGTTAATTCATCTCACAGAGTTACAACTGTATTTCGTGGATCTCTTTGCTTGCCTTCTTTCTGTGGAATCTGAGAACAGATATTTCGGATCCCTTTGAAGACTATAGGGCCAAAGGAAATATCCTCCGATAACAAAGAGAAAGAAGCTTTCTGAGAAATTTCTTTGTGTTCTGTGAAATCATCTCACAGAGTTACAGCTTTCTCCTCAAGAAGCCTTTCGTCAAGACAGTTCTTGTGGAATTGGCAAAGTCATATTTGGAAGCCCTTAGAGGGCCATGGTGAAAAACGAAATATCCTCCGATGAAATCTGGAAAGAAGCTTTCTGAGAAACTGCTTAGTGTTCTGTTAATTCATCTCCCAGAGTTACATCTGTATTTCTTGGATCTCTTTGCTAGCTTTACTTCTGTGGAATCTGAGAACAGATATTTCGGATCCCTTTGAAGACTATAGGGGCAAAGGAAATATCCTCCGATAACAAAGAGAAAGAAGCTTTCTGAGAAACTTCTTTGTGTTCTGTGAAATCACCTCACAGAGTTTCAGCTTTCCCATCAAGAAGCCTTTCGCAAAGACAGTTGTTGTGGAAATGGCAAAGTGATATTTGGAAGCTCAATGAGGGCTATGGTGAAAAAGGAAATATCCTCCGATGAAATCTGGAAAGAAGCTTTCTGAGAAACTTCTTTGTGTTCTGTGAAATCATCTCACAGAGTTACAGCTTTCCCCTCAGGAAGCCTTTCGCTAAGTCAGTGCTTGTGGAATTGGCAAAGTGATATTTGGAAGCCCATAGAGGGCTATGGTGAAAAAGGAAATATCCTCCGATGAAATCTGGAAAGAAGCTTTCTGAGAAACTGCTTAGTGCTCTGTTAATTCATCTCACAGAGTTACATCTGTATTTCTTCGATCTCTTTGCTAGCTTTACTTCTGTGGAATCTGAGAACACATATTTCGGATCCCTTTGAAGACTATAGGGCCATAGGAAATATCCTCCGATAACAAAGAGAAAGAAGCTTTCTGAGAAACTTCTTTGTGTTCTGTGAAATCACCTCACAGAGTTGCAGCTTTCCCCTCAAGAAGCCTTTCGCTAAGACATTTCTTCTGGAATTGGCAAAGTGATATTTGGATGCTCAATGAGGGCTATGGTGAAAAAGGAAATATCCTCCGATGAAATCTGGAAAGAAGCTTTCTGAGAAATTGCTTAGTGTTCTGATAATTCATCTCACAGAGTTACATCTGTATTTCGTGGATCTCTTTGCTAGCCTTATTTCTGTGGAATCTGAAAACAGATATTTCGGATCCCTTTGAAGACTATAGGGCCAAAGGAAATATCCTCTGATAACAAAGAGGAAGAAGCTTTCTGAGAAACTTCTTTGTGTTCTGTGAAATCATCTCACAGAGTTACAGCTTTCCCCTCAAGAAGCCTTTCGCTAAGACAGTTCTTGTTGAATTGGCAAAGTGATATTTGGAAGCCCATAGAGGGCTATGGTGAAAAAGGAAATATCCACCGATGAAATCTGGAAAGAAGCTTTCTGAGAAACTGCTTAGTGTTCTGTTTACTCATCTCCCAGAGTTACATCTCTATTGCGTGGATCTCTTTCCTAGCCTTATTTCTGTGGAATCTGAGAGCAGATATTTCCTTTTCCTTTGAAGACTATAGGGTCAAAGGAAATATCCTCCGATAACAAAGAGAAAGAAGCTTTCTGAGAAACTTCTTTGTGTTCTGTGAATTCATCTCACAGAGTTACAGCTTTCCCCTCAGGAAGCCTTTCGCTAAGACAGTTCTTCTGGAATTGGCAAAGTGATATTTGGAAGCCCATAGAGGGCTATGGTGAAAAAGGAAGTATCCTCCGATGAAATCTGGAAAGAAGCTTTCTGAGAAACTGCTTAGTGTTCTGTTAATTCATCTCACAGAGTTACATCTGTGTTTCGTGGATCTCTTTGCTAGCCTTAGTTCTGTGGAATCTGAGAACAGATATTTCGGATCCCTTTGAAGAGTATAGAGCCAAAGGAAACATCCTCCGATAACAAAGAGAAAGAAGCTTTCTGAGAAACTTCTTTGTGTTCTGTGAAATCATCTCACAGAGTTACAGCTTTCCCCTCAAGAAGCCTTTCGCTAAGACAGTTCTTGTGGAATTGGCAAAGTGATATTAGGAAACCCATAGAGGGCTATGGTGAAAAAGAAAATATCCTCCGATGAAATCTGGAAAGAAGCTTTCTGAGAAACTGCTTACTGTTCTGTTAATTCATCTCCCCGAGTTACATCTCTATTTCGTGGATCTCTTTGCTAGCCTTATTTCTGTGGAATCTGAGAACAGATATTTCCTTTCCCTTTGAAGACTATAGGGCCAAAGGAAATATCCTCCGATAACAAAGAGAATGAAGCTTTCTGAGAAACTTCTTTGTGTTCTGTGAAATCATCTCACAGAGTTACAGCTTTCCCCTCAAGAAGCCTTTCGCTAAGACAGTTCTTGTGGAATTGGCAAAGTGATATTTGGAAAACCATAGAGGGCTATGGTGAAAAAGGAAATATCCTCCGATGAAATCTGGAAAGAAGCTTTCTGAGAAACTGCTTAGTGTTCTGTTAATTCATCTCACAGAGTTACATCTGTATTTCTTGGATCTCTTTGCTAGCTTTACATCTGTGGAATCTGAGAACAGATATTTCGGATCCCTTTGAAGACTATAGGGCCAAAGGAAATATCCTCCGATAACAAAGAGAAAGAAGCTTTCTGAGAAACTTCTTTGTGTTCTGTGAAATCACCTCACAGAGTTGCAGCTTTCCCCTCAAGAAGCCTTTCGCTAAGACATTTCTTCTGGAATTGGCAAAGTGATATTTGGATGCTCAATGAGGGCTATGGTGAAAAAGGAAATATCCTCCGATGAAATCTGGAAAGAAACTTTCTGAGAAACTGCTTACTGTTCTGTTAATTCATCTCCCCGAGTTACATCTCTATTTCGTGGATCTCTTTGCTAGCCTTATTTCTGTGGAATCTGAGAACAGATATTTCCTTTCCCTTTGAAGACTATAGGGCCAAAGGAAATATCCTCCGATAACAAAGAGAATGAAGCTTTCTGAGTAACTTCTTTGTGTTCTGTGAAATCATCTCACAGAGTTACAGCTTTCCCCTCAAGAAGCCTTTCGCTAAGACAGTTGTTGTGGAATTGGCAAAGTGATATTTGGAAAACCATAGAGGGCTATGGTGAAAAAGGAAATATCCTCCGATGAAATCTGGAAAGAAGCTTTCTGAGAAACTGCTTAGTGTTCTGTTAATTCATCTCACAGAGTTACAACTGTATTTCGTGGATCTCTTTGCTTGCCTTCTTTCTGTGGAATCTGAGAACAGATATTTCGGATCCCTTTGAAGACTATAGGGCCAAAGGAAATATCCTCCGATAACAAAGAGAAAGAAGCTTTCTGAGAAATTTCTTTGTGTTCTGTGAAATCATCTCACAGAGTTACAGCTTTCCCCTCAAGAAGCCTTTCGTCAAGACAGTTCTTGTGGAATTGGCAAAGTCATATTTGGAAGCCCTTAGAGGGCCATGGTGAAAAACGAAATATCCTCCGATGAAATCTGGAAAGAAGCTTTCTGAGAAACTGCTTAGTGTTCTGTTAATTCATCTCCCAGAGTTACATCTGTATTTCTTGGATCTCTTTGCTAGCTTTACTTCTGTGGAATCTGAGAACAGATATTTCGGATCCTTTTGAAGACTATAGGGGCAAAGGAAATATCCTCCGATAACAAAGAGAAAGAAGCTTTCTGAGAAACTTCTTTGTGTTCTGTGGAATCACCTCACAGAGTTTCAGCTTTCCCATCAAGAAGCCTTTCGCAAAGACAGTTGTTGTGGAATTGGCAAAGTGATATTTGGAAGCTCAATGAGGGCTATGGTGAAAAAGGAAATATCCTCCGATGAAATCTGGAAAGAAGCTTTCTGAGAAACTTCTTTGTGTTCTGTGAAATCATCTCACAGAGTTACAGCTTTCCCCTCAGGAAGCCTTTCGCTAAGTCAGTGCTTGTGGAATTGGCAAAGTGATATTTGGAAGCCCATAGAGGGCTATGGTGAAAAAGGAAATATCCTCCGATGAAATCTGGAAAGAAGCTTTCTGAGAAACTGCTTAGTGTTCTGTTAATTCATCTCACACAGTTACATCTGTATTTCTTCGATCTCTTTACTAGCTTTACTTCTGTGGAATCTGAGAACAGATATTTCGGATCCCTTTGAAGTCTATAGGGCCAAAGGAAATATCCTCCGATAACAAAGAGAAAGAAGCTTTCTGAGAAACTTCTTTGTGTTCTGTGAAATCACCTCACAGAGTTGCAGCTTTCCCCTCAAGAAGCCTTTCGCTAAGACATTTCTTCTGGAATTGGCAAAGTGATATTTGGATGCTCAATGAGGGCTATGGTGAAAAAGGAAATATCCTCCGATGAAATCTGGAAAGAAGCTTTCTGAGAAATTGCTTAGTGTTCTGATAATTCATCTCACAGAGTTACATGTGTATTTCGTGGATCTCTTTGCTAGCCTTATTTCTGTGGAATCTGAAAACAGATATTTCGGATCCCTTTGAAGACTATAGGACCAAAGGAAATATCCTCTGATAACAAAGAGGAAGAAGCTTTCTGAGAAACTTCTTTGTGTTCTGTGAAATCATCTCACAGAGTTACAGCTTTCCCCTCAAGAAGCCTTTCGCTAAGACAGTTCTTGTTGAATTGGCAAAGTGATATTTGGAAGCCCATAGAGGGCTATGGTGAAAAAGGAAATATCCACCGATGAAATCTGGAAAGAAGCTTTCTGAGAAACTGCTTAGTGTTCTGTTTACTCATCTCCCAGAGTTACATCTCTATTGCGTGGATCTCTTTCCTAGCCTTATTTCTGTGGAATCTGAGAGCAGATATTTCCTTTTCCTTTGAAGACTATAGGGTCAAAGGAAATATCCTCCGATAACAAAGAGAAAGAAGCTTTCTGAGAATCTTCTTTGTGTTCTGTGAATTCATCTCACAGAGTTACAGCTTTCCCCTCAGGAAGCCTTTCGCTAAGACACTTCTTCTGGAATTGGCAAAGTGATATTTGGAAGCCCATAGAGGGCTATGGTGAAAAAGGAAGTATCCTCCGATGAAATCTGGAAAGAAGCTTTCTGAGAAACTGCTTAGTGTTCTGTTAATTCATCTCACAGAGTTACATCTGTGTTTCGTGGATCTCTTTGCTAGCCTTAGTTCTGTGGAATCTGAGAACAGATATTTCGGATCCCTTTGAAGAGTATAGAGCCAAAGGAAACATCCTCCGATAACAAAGAGAAAGAAGCTTTCTGAGAAACTTCTTTGTGTTCTGTGAAATCATCTCACAGAGTTACAGCTTTCCCCTCAAGAAGCCTTTCGCTAAGACAGTTCTTGTGGAATTGGCAAAGTGATATTAGGAAACCCATAGAGGGCTATGGTGAAAAAGAAAATATCCTCCGATGAAATCTGGAAAGAAGCTTTCTGAGAAACTGCTTACTGTTCTGTTAATTCATCTCCCCGAGTTACATCTCTATTTCGTGGATCTCTTTGCTAGCCTTATTTCTGTGGAATCTGAGAACAGATATTTCCTTTCCCTTTGAAGACTATAGGGCCAAAGGAAATATCCTCCGATAACAAAGAGAATGAAGCTTTCTGAGTAACTTCTTTGTGTTCTGTGAAATCATCTCACAGAGTTACAGCTTTCCCCTCAAGAAGCCTTTCGCTAAGACAGTTCTTGTGGAATTGGCAAAGTGATATTTGGAAAACCATAGAGGGCTATGGTGAAAAAGGAAATATCCTCCGATGAAATCTGGAAAGAAGCTTTCTGAGAAACTGCTTAGTGTTCTGTTAATTCATCTCACAGAGTTACAACTGTATTTCGTGGATCTCTTTGCTTGCCTTCTTTCTGTGGAAACTGAGAACAGATATTTCGGATCCCTTTGAAGACTATAGGGCCAAAGGAAATATCCTCCGATAACAAAGAGAAAGAAGCTTTCTGAGAAATTTCTTTGTGTTCTGTGAAATCATCTCACAGAGTTACAGCTTTCCCCTCAAGAAGCCTTTCGCTAAGACAGTTCTTGTGGAATTGGCAAAGTCATATTTGGAAGCCCTTAGAGGGCCATGGTGAAAAACGAAATATCCTCCGATGAAATCTGGAAAGAAGCTTTCTGAGAAACTGCTTAGTGTTCTGTTAATTCATCTCCCAGAGTTACATCTGTATTTCTTGGATCTCTTTGCTAGCTTTACTTCTGTGGAATCTGAGAACAGATATTTCGGATCCCTTTGAAGACTATAGGGGCAAAGGAAATATCCTCCGATAACAAAGAGAAAGAAGCTTTCTGAGAAACTTCTTTGTGTTCTGTGAAATCACCTCACAGAGTTTCAGCTTTCCCATCAAGAAGCCTTTCGCAAAGACAGTTGTTGTGGAATTGGCAAAGTGATATTTGGAAGCTCAATGAGGGCTATGGTGAAAAAGGAAATATCCTCCGATGAAATCTGGAAAGAAGCTTTCTGAGAAACTTCTTTGTGTTCTGTGAAATCATCTCACAGAGTTACAGCTTTCCCCTCAGGAAGCCTTTCGCTAAGTCAGTGCTTGTGGAATTGGCAAAGTGATATTTGGAAGCCCATAGAGGGCTATGGTGAAAAAGCAAATATCCTCCGATGAAATCTGGAAAGAAGCTTTCTGAGAAACTGCTTAGTGTTCTGTTAATTCATCTCACAGAGTTACGTCTGTATTTCTTCGATCTCTTTGCTAGCTTTACTTCTGTGGAATCTGAGAACAGATATTTCGGATCCCTTTGAAGACTATAGGGCCAAAGGAAATATCCTCCGATAACAAAGAGAAAGAAGCTTTCTGAGAAACTTCTTTGTGTTCTGTGAAATCACCTCACAGAGTTGCAGCTTTCCCCTCAAGAAGCCTTTCGCTAAGACATTTCTTCTGGAATTGGCAAAGTGATATTTGGATGCTCAATGAGGGCTATAGTGAAAAAGGAAATATCCTCCGATGAAATCTGGAAAGAAGCTTTCTGAGAAATTGCTTAGTGTTCTGATAATTCATCTCACAGAGTTACATCTGTATTTCGTGGATCTCCTTGCTAGCCTTATTTCTGTGGAATCTGAAAACAGATATTTCGGATCCATTTGAAGACTATAGGGCCAAAGGAAACATCCTCCGATAACAAAGAGAAAGAAGCTTTCTGAGAAACTTTTTTGTGTTCTGTGAAATCATCTCACAGAGTTACAGGATTCCCCTCAAGAAGCCTTTCGCTAAGACAGTTCTTGGGGAATTGGCAAATGCTATTTGGAAGCCCATAGTGGGCTATGGTGAAAAAGGAAATATCCTCCGATGAAATCTGGAAAGAAGATTTCTGAGAAACTGCTTAGTGTTCTGTTAATTCGTCTCACAGAGTTACATCTGTATTTCCTGGATCTCTTTCCTAGTCTTATTTCTGTTGAATCTGACAACAGATATTTGGGATCCCTTTGATGACTACAGGGCTAAAGGAAATATCCTCCGATAACAAAGAGAAAGAAGCTTTCTGAGAAACTTCTTTGTGTTCTGTGAAATCATCTCACAGAGTTACAGCTTTCCCCTCAAGAAGCCTTTCGTCAAGACAGTTCTTGTGGAATTGGCAAAGTCATATTTGGAAGCCCTTAGAGGGCCATGGTGAAAAACGAAATATCCTCCGATGAAATCTGGATAGAAGCTTTCTCAGAAACTGCTTAGTGTTCTGTTAATTCATCTCCCAGACTTACATCTGTATTTCTTGGATCTCTTTGCTAGCTTTACTTCTGTGGAATCTGAGAACAGATATTTCGGATCCCTTTGAAGACTATAGGGCCAAAGGAAATATCCTCCGATAACAAAGAGAAAGAAGCTTTCTGAGAAACTTCTTTGTGTTCTTTGAAATCACCTCACAGAGTTGCAGCTTTCCCCTCAAGAAGCCTTTCGCTAAGACATTTCTTCTGGAATTGGCAAAGTGATATTAGGAAACCCATAGAGGGCTATGGTGAAAAAGGAAATATTATCCGATGAAATCTGGAAAGAAGCTTTCTGAGAAATTGCTTAGTGTTCTGTTAATTCATCTCACAGAGTTACATCTGTATTTCTTGGATCTCTTTGCTGGCATTATTTCTGTGGAATCTGAGAACAGATATTTCGGATCCGTTTGAAGACTACAGGCCCAAAGGAAATATCCTCCGATAACAAAGAAAAAGAAGCCTTCTCAGAAACTTCTTTGTGTTCTGTGAAATCATCTCACATTTTTACAGCATTCTCCTCAAGAAGCCTTTCGCTAAGACAGTTCTTGTGGAATTGGCAAAGTGATATTTGGAAGCCCAAAGAGGGCTATGGTGAAAAAGGAAATATACTCCGATGAAATCTGGAAAGAAGCTTTCTGTGAAACTGCTTAGTGTTCTGTTAATTCATCTCACAGAGTTACTTCTGTATTTCGTGGATGTCTTTGCTAGCCTTACTTCTGTGGAATCTGAGAGCAGATATTCCGGATCCCTTTGAAGACTATAGGGCCAAAGGAAATATCCTCCGATTACAAAGAGAAAGAAGCTTTCTGAGAAACTTCTTTGTGTTCTGTGAAATCATCTCACAGAGTTGCAGCTTTCCCCTCCAGAAGCCTTTCGCTAAGTCAGTTCTTGTTGAATTGGTAAAGTGATATTTGGAAGCCCATAGAGGGCTATGGTGAAAAAGGAAATATCCACCGATGAAATCTGGAAAGAAGCTTTCTGAGAAACTGCTTAGTGTTCTGTTTACTCATCTCCCAGAGTTACATCTCTATTGCGTGGATCTCTTTCCTAGCCTTATTTCTCTGGAATCTGAGAGCAGATGTTTCCTTTTCCTTTGAAGACTATAGGGCCAAAGGAAATATCCTACGATAACAAAGAGAAAGAAGCTTTCAGAGAAACTTCTTTGTGTTCTGTGAAATCATCTCACAGAGTTAGAGCTTTCCCCTCAAGAAGAATTTCGCTAAGACATTTCTTGTGGAATTGGCAAAGTGATATTTGGAAGCTCATAGAGGGCTATGGTGAAAAAGGAAATATCCTCAGATGAAATCTGGAAAGAAGCTTTCTGAGAAACTGCTTAGTGTTCTGTTAATTCACCTCACAGAGTTACATCTGTATTTCGTGGATCTCTTTGCCAGCCTTATTTCTGTGGAATCTGACAACAGATATTTCCTTTCCCTTTGAAAACGGTAGGGCCAAAGGAAATATCCTCTGATAAGAAAGAGAAAGAAGCTTTCTGAGAAACTTCTTTGTGTTCTGTGAAATCATCTCACAGAGTTACAGCTTTCCCCTCAAGAAGCCTTACGCTAAGACAGTTCTTGTGGAATTGGCAAAGTGATATTTGGAAGCCCATAGAGGGCTATGGTGAAAAAGGAAATATCCTCCGATGAAATCTGGTAAGAAGCTTTCTGAGAAACTGCTTAGTGTTCTGTTAATTCATCTCACAGAGTTACATCTGTATTTCGTGGATATCTTTCCTAGCCTTATTTCTGTGGAATCTCAGAACAGATATTTCGGATCCCTTTGAAGACTCTAGGGCCAAAGGAAATATCCTGCGATAACAAAGTGAAAGAGGTTTCTGAGAAACCTCTTTGTGTTCTGTGAAATCATCTCACAGAGTTACAGCTTTCCCCTCAAGAAGCCTTTCGCTAAGACAGTTCTTCTGGAATTCGCAATGTGATATTTGGAAGCTCATAGAGGGCTATGGTGAAAAAGGAAATATCCTCCGCTGAAATCTGGAAAGAAGGTTTCTGAGAAACTGCTCTGTGATGTGTGACTTCCACTCACAGAGTTACGTCTGTATTTCGTGGATCTCTATGCTAGCCTTATTTCTGTGGAATCTGACAACAGATATTTCGGATCCCTTTGAAGACTATAGGGCCAAAGGAAATATCCTCCGATAACAAAGAGAAAGAAGCTTTCTGAGAAACTTCTTTGTGTTCTGTGAAATCATCTCAAAGAGTTACAGCTTTCCCCTCAAGAAGTCTTTCGCTAAGACAGTTCTTGTGGTATTGGCAAAGTGATATTTGGAAGCCCATAGAGGTCTATGGTGAAAAAGGAAATATCCTCAGATGAAATCTGGAAAGAAGCTTTCTGAGAAACTGCTTAGTGTTCTGTTAATTCATCTCACAGAGTTACATCTGTATTTCAAGGATCTCTTTGCTAGCCTCATTTCTCTGGAATCTGACAACAGATATTTCGGATCCCTTTGAAGACTATAGGGCCAAAGGAAATATCCTCCGATAACAAAGAGAAAGAAGCTTTCAGAGAAACTACTTTGTGTTTTGTGAAATCATCTCACAGAGTTACAGCTTTCACCTCAAGAAGAATTTCGCTAAGACATTTCTTGTGGAATTGGCAAAATGATATTTGGAAGCTCATAGAGGGCTATGGTGAAAAAGGAAATATCCTCAGATGAAATCTGGAAAGAAGCTTTCTGAGAAACTGCTTAGTGTTCTGTTAATTCATGTCACAGAGTTACATCTGTATTTCGTGGATCTCTTTGCTAGCCTTATTTCTGTGGAATCTGAGAACAGATATTTCGTATCCCTTTGAAGATTATATGGGAAAAGGAAATATCCTCCGGTAACAAAGAGAAAGAAGCTTTCAGAGGAACTTCTTTGTGTTCTGTGAAATCATCTCACAGAGTTACAGCTTTCCATTCAAGAAGCCTTTCGCTATGACAGTTCTTGTGAAATTGGCAAAGTGATATTTGGAAGCCCATAGAGGGCTATGGTGAAAAAGGAAATATGCTCAGATGAAATCTGGAAAGAAGCTTTATGAGCAACTCCTTAGTCTTCTGTTAATTCATGTCACAAAGTTACATCTGTATTTCGTGGATCTCTTTCCTAGCCTTACTTCTGTGGAATCTGAGAACAGATATTTCGGATCGCTTTGAAGACTATAGGGCCAAAGGAAATATCCTCAGATAACAAAGAGAAAGAAGCTTTCTGAGAAACTTCTTTGTGTTCTGTGAAATCATCTCACAGAGTTACAGCTTTCCCCTGAAGAAGTCTTTCGCTAAGACAGTTCTTGTGGGGTTGGCAAAGTGATATTTGGAAGCCCATAGAGGGCTATGGTGAAAAAGGAAATATTCTCAGATGAAATCTGGAAAGAAGCTTTCTGAGATACTGCTTAGTGTTCTGTTAATTCATCTCACAGAGTTACATCTGTATTTCGTGGATCTCTTTGCTAGCCTTATTTCTGTGTAATCTGAGAACAGGTATTTCAGATCCCTTAGAAGATATAGGGCCAAAGGAAATATCCTCCCATAACAAAGAGAAAGAAGCTTTCTGAGAAACTTCTTTGTGTTCTGCGAAATCATCTCACAGAGTTACAGCTTTCCCCTCAAGAAGCCTTTCGCTAAGACAGTTCTTGTGGAATTGGCAAAGTGATATTTGGAAGCCCATAGAGGGGTATGGTGATAATGGAAACATCCTCCGATGAAATCTGGAAAGAAGCTTTCTGAGAAACTGCTTAGTGTTCTGTTAATTCATCTCACAGAGTTACATCTGTATTTCGTGGATCTCTTTGCTAGCCTTATTTCTGTGGATTCTGAGAACAGATATTTCGGATCCCTTTGAAGTCAATAGGTCCAAAGGAAATATCCTCCGATAACAAAGAGAAAGAAGCTTTCTGAGAAACTTCTTTGTGTTCTGTGAAATCATCTCACAGAGTTACAGCATTGCCCTCAAGAAGCCTTACGCTAAGACAGTTCTTGTGGAATTGGCAAAGTGATATTTGGAAGCCCTTATAGGGCTATGGTGAAAAAGGAAATATCCTCCGATGGAATCTGGAAAGAAGCTTTCTTAGAAACTGCGTAGTGTTCTGTTAATTCATCTCACAGAGTTACATCGGTATTTCGTGGATCTCTTTGCTAGCTTTATTTCTGTGGAATCTCAGAACAGACATTTCGGTTCCCTGTGAAGACTATAGGGCCAAAGGAAATATCCTCCGATAACAAAGAGAAAGAAGCTTTCTGAGAAACTTCTTTGTGTTCTGTGTAATCATCTCACAGAGTTACAGCTTTCCTCTCAAGAAGCCTTTCGCTAAGACAGTTCTTCTGCAATTGACAAAGTGGTATTTGGAAGCCCTTAGAGGGCTTCGGTGAAAAAGGAAATATCCTCCGATGAAATCTGGAAAGAAGCTTTCTGAGAAACTTCTTTGTGTTCTGTGAAATCATCTCACAGAGTTACAGCTTTCCCCTCAAGAAGCCTTTCGCTAAGACAGTTCTTGTGGAATTGTCAAAGTGGTATTTGGAAGCCCTTAGAGGGCTTCGGTGAAAAAGGAAATATCCTCCGATGAAATCTGGAAAGAAGCTTTCTGAGAAACTGCGTAGTGTTCTGTTAATTCATCTCACAGAGTTACATCTGTATTTCGTGGATCTCTTTGCTAGCCTTATTTCTGTGAAATCTGACAACAGATATTTCAGATTCCTTTGAAGACTATAGGGCCAAAGGAAATATCCTCCGATAACAAAGAGAAAGAAGCTTTCTGAGAAACTTTTTTGTGTTCTGTGAAATCATGTCACAGAGATATAGCTCTCCCCTCAAGAAGCCTTTCACTAAGACAGTTCTTGTGGAATTGGCAAAGTGATATTTGGAAGCCCATAGAGGGCTATGGTGAAAAAGGAAATATCCTCCGATGAAATCTGGAAAGAAGCTTTGTGAGAAACTGCTTAGTGTTCTGTTAATTCGTCTCCCAGAGTTACATCTGTATTTCGTGGATCTCTTTGCTAACCTTATTTCTGTGGAAACTGAGAACAGATATTTCGGATCCCTTTGAAGACTATAGGGCCAAAGGAAATATCCTCCGATAACAAAGAGAAAGAAGCTTTCTGAGAAACTTCTTTGTGTTCTGTGAAATCATCTACAGAGTTACAGCTTTCCTCTCAAGAAGCCTTTCGCTAAGACAGTTCTTGTGGAATTGGCAAAGTGATATATTGAAGCCCGTAGAGGACTATGGTGAAAAACGAAATATCCTCCGATGAAATCTGGAAAGAAGCTTTCTGAGAAACTGCTTAGTGTTCTGTTAATTCACCTCACAGAGCTACATCTGTATTTCGTGGATCTCTTTGCTAGCTTTATTTCTGTTGAATCTGAGAACAGATATTTCCTCTCCCTTTGAAGACTATAGGGCCAAAGGAAATATCCTCCGATAACAAAGAGAAAGAAGCTTTCTGAGAAACTTCTTTGTGTTTTGTGAAATCATCTCACAGAGTTACAGCTTTCCCCTCAAGAGGCCTTTCGCTAAGACAGTTCTTGTGGAATTTGCAAAGTGATATTTGGAAGCCCATATAGGGCTATGGTGAAAAAGGAAATATCCTCCAATGAAATCTGGACAGAAGCTTTCTGAGAAACTGCTTAGTGTTCTGTTAATTCATCTCACAGAGTTACATCTGTATTTCGTGGATCTCTTTGCTAGCCTTATTTCCGTGGAATCTCAGAACAGATATTTCGGATCCCTTTGAAGACTCTAGGGCCAAAGGAAATATCCTCTCATAACAAAGAGAAAGAAGCTTTCTGTGAAACTTCTTTGTGTTCTGTGAAATCATCACACACAGGTAGAGCTTACCCCTCAAGAGGCCTTTCGCTAAGACAGTTCTTCTGCAATTGACAAAGTGACATTTGGAAGCCCTTAGAGGGCTATGGTGAAAAAGGAAATATCCTCCGATGAAATATGGAAAGAAGCTTTCTGAGAAACTGCTTAGTGTTCTATTAATTCATCTCCCAGTGTTACATCTGTATTTCGTCGATCTCTTTGCTAGCCTTATTTCTGTGGAATCTGAGAACAGATATTTCCTTTCCCTTTGAAATCTACCGGGACTAAGGAAATATCCTCCGATAACAAAGAGAAAGAAGCTTTCTGAGGAACTTCTTTGTGTTCTGTGAAATCATCTCAGAGAGTTACAGCGTTTCCCTCAAGAAGCCTTTCGCTAAGACGGTTCTTGTGGAATTGGCAAAGTGATATTTGGAAGCCCATAGAGGGCTATGGTGAAAAAGGAAATATCCTCTGATGAAATCTGGAAAGAAGCTTTCTGAGAAACTGCTTAGTGTTCTGTTAATTCATCTCACAGAGTTACATCTGTATTTCTTGGTTCTCTTTGCTAGCCTTATTTCTGTGGAATCTGAGAACAGATATTTCGGATCCCTTTGAAGACTATAGGGCCAAAGGAAATATCCTCCGATAACATAGAGAAAGAAGCTTTCTGAGAAACTTCTTTGTGTTCCGTGAAATCATCTCACAGAGATACAGATTTTCCCTCAAGAAGCCTTTCGCTAAGACAGTTCTTGTGAAATTGGCAAAGTGATATTTGGAAGCCCATAGAGGGCTATGGTGAAAAAGGAAATATCCTCTAATGAAATCTGGAAAGAAGCTTTCTGAGAAACTGCTTAGTGTATTGTTAATTCATCTAACAGAGTTACCTCTGTATTTCGTGGATCTCTTTGCTAGCCTTATTTCTGTGGAATCTGAGAACAGATATTTCGGATCCCTTTGAAGACGATAGGGCCAAAGGAAATATCCTCTGATAACAAAGAGAAAGAAGCTTTCTGCGAAACTTCTTTTTGTTCTTTGAAATCATGTCACAGAGTTACAGCTTACCCCTCAAGAAGCCTTTCGCTAAGACAGATCTTGTGGAATTGGCAATGTGATATTTTGAAGCCCATAGAGGGCTATGGTGAAAAAGGAAATATCCTCCGATGAAATCTGGAAAGAAGCTTTCTGAGAAACTGCTTAGTGTTCTGTTAATTCATCTCACAGAGTTACATCTGTATTTCGTGGATCTCTTGGCTAGCTTTATTTCTGTGGAATCTGAGAACAGATATTTCCTTTCCCTTTGAAGACTATAGGGCCAAAGGAAATATCCTCCGATAACAAAGAGAAAGAAGCTTTCAGAGAAACTTCTTTGTGTTCTGTGAAATCAACTCACAGACTTACAGCTTCCCCCTCAAGAAGCCTTTCGCTAAGACAGTTCTTGTGGAATTGGCAAAGTGTTATTTGGAAGCCCATATAGGGCAAAGGTGGAAAAAGAAATATCCTCGGATGAAATATGGAAAGAAGCTTTCTGAGAAACTGCTTAGTGTTCTGTTAATTCATCTCACAGAGTTACATCGCTATTTCGTGGATCTCTTTGCTAGCCTTATTTCTGTGGAATCTGACAACAGATATTTCGGATTCCTTTGAAGACTATAGGGCCAAAGGAAATATCCTCAATAACAAACAGAAAGAAACTTTCTGAGAAACTTCTTTGTGTTCTGTGAAATCATCTCACAGAGTTACAGCTTTCCCCTCAAGAAGCCTTTCGCTAAGACAGTTCTTCTGGAATTGGCAAAGTGATATTCAGAAGCCCATAGAGGGCTATGGTGAAAAAGGAAATATCATCCGATGAAATCTGGAGAGAATGTTTCTGAGAAACTGGTTAGTTTTCTGTTAATTCATCTCCCAGAGTTACATCTGTATTTCGTGGATCTCTTTGCTAGCCTTATTTCTGTGGATTCTGAGAACAGATATTTCGGATCCCTTTGAAGACTAGAGGGCCAAAGGAAATATCCTCCGATAACAAAGAGAAGGAAGCTTTCTGAGAAACTTCTTTGTGTTCTGTGAAATCATCTCACAGAGTTACAGCTTTCCCCTCAAGAAGCCTTTCGCTAAGACAGTTCTTGGGGAATTGGCAAAGTGATATTTGGAAGCCCATAGAGGGCTATGGTGAAAAAGGAAATATCCTCCGTTGAAATCTGGAAATAAGCTTTCTGAGAGTCTACTTAGTGTTCTGTTAATTCATCTCACAGAGTTATATCTGTATTTTGTGGATTTCTTTGCTAGCATTATTTCTGTGGAATCTGACAGCAGATATTTCGATCCCTTTGATGACTATAGGGCCAAAGGAAATAACCTCCGATAACAAAGAGAAAGAAGCTTTCTGAGAAACTTCTTTGTGTTCTGTGAAGTCATCTCACAGAGTTATAGCTGTCCCCTCAAGAAGCCTTTCGCTAAGACAGTTCTTGTGGAATTGGCAAAGTGATATTTGGAAGCCCATAGAGGGCTATGGTGAAAAAGGAAATATCCTCCGATGAAATCTGGAAAGAAGCTTTCTGAGAAACTGCTTAGTGTTCTGTTAATTCATCTCACAGACTTACATCTGTATTTCGTGGATCTCTTTGCTAGCCTTATTTCTGTGGAATCTGACAACAGATATTTCAGATCCCTTTGACAACTACAGGGCCAAAGGAAATATCCTCCGATAACATAGAGAAAGAAGCTTTCTGAGAAACTTCCTTGTGTTCTGTAAAATCATCTCACAGAGTTACAGCTTTCCCCTCAAGAAGCCTTTCGCTAAGGCAGTTGTTTTGGAATTGTCAAAGTGATATTTGGAAGCCCATAGAGGGCCTGGGTGAAAAAGGAAATATCCTCAGATGAAATCTGGAAAGAAGCTTTCTGAGAAAGTGCTTAGTGTATTGTTAATTCATCTCACAGAGTTACATCTGTATTTCGTGGATCTCTTTGCTATCCTTATTTCTGTGGAATCTGACCACTGATATTTCCTTTCCCTTTGAAGACTATTGGGCCAAAGGAAATATCCTCCTATAACAAAGAGAAAGATGCTTTCTGAGAAACTTCTTTGTGTTCCGTGAAATCATCTCACAGAGTTACAGCTTTTCCCTCAAGAAGCCTTTCGCTAAGACAGTTCTTGTGAAATTGGGAAAGTGATATTTGGAAGCCCATAGAGGGCTAAGGTGAAAAAGGAAATATCCTCCGATGAAATCTGGAAAGAAGCTTTCTGAGAAACTGCTTAGTGTATTGTTAATTCATCTAACAGAGTTACCTCTGTATTTCGTGGATGTCTTTGCTAGCCTTATTTCTGTGGAATCTGAGAACAGATATTTCGGATCCCTTTGAAGACTATAGGGCCAAAGGATATATCCTCCGATAACAAAGAGAAAGAAGCTTTCTGAGAAACTTCTTTGTGTTCTGTGAAATCATCTCACAGAGTTACAGCTTTTCCCTCAAGAAGCCTTTCGCTAAGACAGTTCTTGTGGAATTTGCAAAGTGATATTTGGAAGCCCATAGAGGGCTATGGTGAAAAAGGAAATATCCTCCGATGAAATCTGGAAAGAAGCTTTCTGAGAAACTGCTTAGTGTTCTGTTAATTCGTCTCCCAGAGTTACATCTGTATTTCGTGGATCTCTTTGCTAGCCTTGTTTCTGTGCAATCTGAGAACAGATATTTCGGATCCTATTGAAGACTATAGGGCCAAAGGAAATATCCTCCGATAAGAAAGAGAAAGAAGCTTTCTGAGAAACTTCTTTGTGTTCTGTGAAATCATCTCAGAGAGTTACAGCGTTTCACTCAAGAAGCCTTTCCTAAGACAGTTCTTGTGGAATTGGAAAAGTGATATTTGGAAGCCCATAGAGGGCTATGGTGAAAAAGGAAATATCCTCTGATGAAATCTGGAAAGAAGCTTTCTGAGAAACTGCTTAGTGTTCTGTTAATTCATCTCACAGAGTTACATCTGTATTTCTTGGTTCTCTTTGCTAGCCTTATTTCTGTGGAATCTGAGAACAGATATTTCGGATCCCTTTGAAGACTATAGGGCCAAAGGAAATATCCTCCGATAACAAAGAGAAAGAAGCTTTCTGAGAAACTTCTTTGTGTTCTGTGAAATCATCTCACAGAGTTACAGCTTTACCCTCAAGAAGCCTTTCGCTAAGAAAGTTCTTGTGGATTTGGCAAAGTGATATTTGGTATCCCAAAGTGGGCTATGGTGAAAAAGGAAATATCCTCCGATGAAATCTGGAAAGAAGCTTTCTGAGAAACTGATTAGTGTTCTGTTAATTCATCTCACAGAGTTACATCTGTATTTCGTTGATCTCTTTGCTAGCCTTATTTCTCTGGAATCTCAGAACAGATATTTCGGATCGCTTTGAAGACTATAGGGCCAAAGGAAATATCCTCTGATAACAAAGAGAAAGAAGCTTTCTGAGAATCTTCTTTTTGTTCTCTGAAATCATCTCACAGAGTTACAGCTTTCCCCTCAGGAAGCCTTTCGCTAAGACAGTTCTTGTAGAATTGTCAAAGTGATATTTGGAAGCCCATAGAGGGCTATGGTGAAAAAGGAAATATCCTCCGATGAAATCTGGAAAGAAGCTTTCTGAGAAACTGCTTAGTGTTCTGTTAATTCATCTCACAGAGTTACATCTGTATTTCGTGGATCTCTTTGCTAGCCTTATTTCTGTGGAATCTGACAGTAGATATTTCGGATCCCTTTGATGACTATAGGGCAAAAGGAAATAACCTCCGATAACAAAGAGAAAGAAGCTTTCTGAGAAACTTCTTTGTGTTCTGTGAAATCATCTCACAGAGTTATAGCAGTACCCTCAAGAAGCGTTTCGCTAAGACAGTTCTTGTGGAATTGGCAAAGTGATATTTGGAAGCCCATAGAGGGCTAAGGTGAAAAAGGAAATATCCTCCGATGAAATGTGGAAAGAAGCTTTGTGAGAAACTGCTTAGTGTCCTGTTAATTCGTCTCCCAGAGTTACATCTGTATTTCGTGGATCTCTTTGCTAGCCTTATTTCTGTGGAATCTGACAACAGATATTTCGGATACCTTTGAAGACTACAGGGCAAAAGGAAACATCCTCCGATAACAAAGAGAAAGAAGCTTTCTAAGAAACTTCTTTGTGTTCTCTGAAATCATCTCACAGAGTTACAGCTTTCCCCTCAAGAAGCCTTTCGCTAAGACAGTTCTTGTGGAATTGGCAAAGTGATAATATTTAGAAGCCCGTAGAGGGCTATGGTGAAAAAGGAAATATCCTCCGATGAAATCTGGAAAGAAGCTTTCTGAGAAACTGCTTAGTGTTCTGTTAATTCATCTCACAGAGTTACATCTGTTTTTCGTGGATCTCTTTCCTAGCCTGATTTCTGTGGAATCTGAGAACAGATATTTCCTTTCCATTTGAAGACTATAGGGCCAAAGGAAATATCCTCCGATAACAAAGAGAAAGAAGATTTCTGAGAAACTTCTTTCTGTTCTGTGAAATCATCTCACAGAGTTACAGCTTTCACCTCAGGAAGCCTTTCGCTAAGACAGTTCTTGTGGAATTGGCAAAGTGATATTTGGAAGCCCATAGAGGGCTATGGTGAAAAAGGAAATATCCTCTGATGAAATCTGGAAAGAAGCTTTCTGAGAAACTGCTTAGTGTTCTGTTAATTCATCTCACAGAGTTACATCTGTATTTCTTGGATCTCTTTGCTAGCATTATTTCTGTGGAATCTGAGAACAGATATTTCGGATCCCTTTGAAGACTATAGGGCCAAAGGAAATATCCTCCCATAACAAAGAGAAAGAAGCTTTCTGAGAAACTTCTTTGTGTTCTCTGAAATCATCTCACAGAGTTACAGCTTTCCCCTCAAGAAGCCTTTCGCTAAGACAGGTCTTGTGGAATTGGCAAAGTGATATTTGGAAGTCCATAGAGGGCTATGGTGAAAAAGGAAATATCCTCCGATGAAATCTGGAAAGAAGCTTTCTGAGAAACTGCTTAGTGTTCTGTTAATTCATCTCACAGAGTTACTTCTGTGTTTCGTGGATCTCTTTGCTAGCCTTTTTTCTGTGGAATCTCAGAACAAATATTTCGGATCCCTTTGAAGACTATAGGGCCAAAGGAAATATCATCCGATAACAAACAGAAAGAAGCTTTCTGAGAATCTTTTTGTGTTCTGTGAAATCATCTCACAGAGTTACAGCTTTCCCCTCACGAAGCCTTTCGCTAAGACAGTTCTTGTAGAATTGTCAAAGTGATATTTGGAAGCCCATAGAGGGCTATGGTGAAAAAGGAAATATCCTCCGATGTAATCTGGAGAGAAGCTCTCTGAGAAAGAGCTTAGTGTTCTGTTAATTCATCTCACAGAGTTACATCTGTATTTCGTGGATCTCTTTGCTAGCCTTATTTCTGTGGAATCTGACAACAGATATTTCGGATCCCTTTGACGACTACAGGGCCAAAGGAAATGTCCTCCGATAACAAACAGAAAGAAGCTTTCTGAGAAACTTCTTTGTGTTCTGTGAAATCATCTCACAGAGTTACAGCTTTCCCCTCAAGAAGTCTATCGCTAAGACAGTTCTTGTGGATTTGGCAAAGTGATATTTGGAAGCCCATAGAGGGCTATGGTGAAAAAGGAAATATCCTCCGATGAAATCTGGAAAGAAGCTTTCTGAGAAACTGCTTAGTGTATTGTTAATTCATCTCACAGAGTTACATCTGTATTTCGTGGATCTCTTTGCTAGCCTTATTTCTGTGGAATCTGAGAACAGATATTTCGGATCCCTTTGAAGAATATAGGGCCAAAGGAAATATCCTCCGATAACAAAGAGAAAGAAGCTTTCTTAGAAACTTCTTTGTGTTCTGTGAAATCATCTCACAGAGATACAGCTTTTCCCTCAAGAAGCCTTTCGCTAAGACAGTTCTTGTGAAATTGGCAAAGTGATATTTGGAAGCCCATAGAGGGCTATGGTGAAAAAGGAAATATCCTCCGATGAAAGCTGGAAAGAAGCTTTCTGAGAAACTGCTTAGTGTATTGTTAATTCACCTAACAGAGTTACCTCTGTATTTCGTGGATCTCTTTGCTAGCCTTATTTCTGTGGAATCTCAGAACAGATATTTCGGATCCCTTTGAAGACTACAGGGCCAAAGGAAACATCCTCCGATAAAAAAGAGAAAGAAGCTTTCTGAGAAACTTCTTTGTGTTTTCTGAAATCATCTCACAGAGTTACAGCTTTCCCCTCAAGAAGCCTTTCGCTAAGACAGTTCTTGTGGAATTGGCAAAGTGATAATATTTAGAAGCCCTTAGAAGGCTACGGTGAAAAAGGAAATATCCTCCGATGAAATCTGGAAAGAAGCTTTCTGAGAAACTGCTTAGTGTTCTGTTAATTCATCTCACAGAGTTACATCTGTTTTTCGTGGATCTCTTTCCTAGCCTGATTTCTGTGGAATCTGAAAACAGATATTTCCTTTCCATTTGAAGACTATAGGGCCAAAGGAAATATCCTCCGATAACAAAGAGAAAGAAGCTTTCTGAGAAACTTCTTTGTGTTCTGTGAAATCTTCTAACAGAGTTACAGCTTTCCCCTCAAGAAGCCTTTCGCTAAGAAAGTTCTTGTGGATTTGGCAAAGTGATATTTGGAAGCCCAAAGTGGGCTATGGTGAAAAAGGAAATATCCTCCGATGAAATCTGGAAAGAAGCTTTCTGAGAAACTGATTAGTGTTCTGTTAATTCATCTCACAGAGTTACATCTGTATTTCGTTGATCTCTTTGCTAGCCTTATTTCTCTGGAATCTCAGAACAGATATTTCGGATCGCTTTGAAGACAATAGGGCCAAAGGAAATATCCACCGATAACAAAGAGAAAGAAGCTTTCTGAGAATCTTCTTTTTGTTCTCTGAAATCATCTCACAGAGTTACAGCTTTCCCCTCAGGAAGCCTTTCGCTAAGACAGTTCTTGTAGAATTGTCAAAGTGATATTTGGAAGCCCATAGAGGGCTATGGTGAAAAAGGAAATATCCTCCGATGAAATCTGGAAAGAAGCTTTCTGAGAAACTGCTTAGTGTTCTGTTAATTCATCTCACAGAGTTACATCTGTATTTCGTGGATCTCTTTGCTAGCTTTATTTCTGTGGAATCTGACAGTAGATATTTCGGATCCCTTTGATGACTATAGGGCAAAAGGAAATAACCTCCGATAACAAAGAGAAAGAAGCTTTCTGAGAAACTTCTTTGTGTTCTGTGAAATCATCTCACAGAGTTATAGCAGTACCCTCAAGAAGCGTTTCGCTAAGACAGTTCTTGTGGAATTGGCAAAGTGATATTTGGAAGCCCATAGAGGGCTAAGGTGAAAAAGGAAATATCCTCCGATGAAATGTGGAAAGAAGCTTTGTGAGAAACTGCTTAGTGTCCTGTTAATTCGTCTCCCAGAGTTACATCTGTATTTCGTGGATCTCTTTGCTAGCCTTATTTCTGTGGAATCTGACAACAGATATTTCGGATACCTTTGAAGACTACAGGGCCAAAGGAAACATCCTCCGATAACAAAGAGAAAGAAGCTTTCTAAGAAACTTCTTTGTGTTCTCTGAAATCATCTCACAGAGTTACAGCTTTCCCCTCAAGAAGCCTTTCGCTAAGACAGTTCTTGTGGAATTGGCAAAGTGATAATATTTAGAAGCCCTTAGAGGGCTATGGTGAAAAAGGAAATATCCTCCGATGAAATCTGGAAAGAAGCTTTCTGAGAAACTGCTTCGTGTTCTGTTAATTCATCTCACAGAGTTACATCTGTTTTTCGTGGATCTCTTTCCTAGCATGATTTCTGTGGAATCTGAGAACAGATATTTCCTTTCCATTTGAAGACTATAGGGCCAAAGGAAATATCCTCCGATAACAAAGAGAAAGAAGATTTCTTAGAAACTTCTTTCTGTTCTGTGAAATCATCTCACAGAGTTACAGCTTTCACCTCAGGAAGCCTTTCGCTAAGACAGTTCTTGTGGAATTGGCAAAGTGATATTTGGAAGCCCATAGAGGGCTATGGTGAAAAAGGAAATATCCTCTGATGAAATCTGGAAAGAAGCTTTCTGAGAAACTGCTTAGTGTTCTGTTAATTCATCTCACAGAGTTACATCTGTATTTCTTGGATCTCTTTGCTAGCATTATTTCTGTGGAATCTGAGAACAGATATTTCGGATCCCTTTGAAGACTATAGGGCCAAAGGAAATATCCTCCCATAACAAAGAGAAAGAAGCCTTCTGAGAAACTTCTTTGTGTTCTCTGAAATCTATCTCACAGAGTTACAGCTTTCCCCTCAAGAAGCCTTTCGTTAAGACAGGTCTTGTGGAATTGGCAAAGTGATATTTGGAAGCCCATAGAGGGCTATGGTGAAAAAGGAAATATCCTCCGATGAAATCTGGAAAGAAGCTTTCTGAGAAACTGCTTAGTGTTCTGTTAATTCATCTCACAGAGTTACTTCTGTGTTTCGTGGATCTCTTTGCTAGACTTTTTTCTGTGGAATCTCAGAACAAATATTTCGGATCCCTTTGAAGACTATAGGGCCAAAGGAAATATCATCCGATAACAAAGAGAAAGAAGCTTTCTGAGAAACTTTTTGTGTTCTGTGAAATCATCTCACAGAGTTACAGCTTTCCCCTCATGAAGCCTTTCGCTAAGACAGTTCTTGTAGAATTGTCAAAGTGATATTTGGAAGCCCATAGAGGGCTATGGTGAAAAAGGAAATATCCTCCGATGTAATCTGGAAAGAAGCTCTCTGAGAAACAGCTTAGTGTTCTGTTAATTCATCTCACAGAGTTACATCTGTATTTCGTGGATCTCTTTGCTAGCCTTATTTCTGTGGAATATGACAACAGATATTTCGGATCCCTTTGACGACTACAGGGCCAAAGGAAATGTCCTCCGATAACAAACAGAAAGAGGCTTTCTGAGAAACTTCTTTGTGTTCTGTGAAATCATCTCACAGAGTTACAGCTTTCCCCTCAAGAAGTCTATCGCTAAGACAGTTCTTGTTGATTTGGCAAAGTGATATTTGGAAGCCCATAGAGGGCTATGGTGAAAAAGGAAATATCCTCCGATGAAATCTGGAAAGAAGCTTTCTGAGAAACTGCTTAGTGTATTGTTAATTCATCTCACAGAGTTACATCTGTATTTCGTGGATCTCTTTGCTAGCCTTACTTCTGTGGAATCTGAGAACAGATATTTCGGATCCCTTTGAAGAATATAGGGCCAAAGGAAATATCCTCCGATAACAAAGAGAAAGAAGCTTTCTTAGAAACTTCTTTGTGTTCTGTGAAATCATCTCACAGAGATACAGCTTTTCCCTCAAGAAGCCTTTCGCTAAGACAGTTCTTGTGAAATTGGCAAAGTGATATTTGGAAGCCCATAGAGGGCTATGGTGAAAAAGGAAATATCCTCCGATGAAAGCTGGAAAGAAGCTTTCTGAGAAACTGCTTAGTGTATTGTTAATTCATCTAACAGAGTTACCTCTGTATTTCGTGGATCACTTTGCTAGCCTTATTACTGTGGAATCTCAGAACAGATATTTCGGATCCCTTTGAAGACTACAGGGCCAAAGGAAACATCCTCCGATAACAAAGAGAAAGAAGCTTTCTGAGAAACTTCTTTGTGTTTTCTGAAATCATCTCACAGAGTTACAGCTTTCCCCTCAAGAAGCCTTTCGCTAAGACAGTTCTTGTGGAATTGGCAAAGTGATAATATTTAGAAGCCCTTAGAGGGCTACGGTGAAAAAGGAAATATCCTCCAATGAAATCTGGAAAGAAGCTTTCTGAGAAACTGCTTAGTGTTCTGTTAATTCATCTCACAGAGTTACATCTGTTTTTCGTGTATCTCTTTCCTAGCCTGATTTCTGTGGAATCTGAAAACAGATATTTCCTTTCCATTTGAAGACTATAGGGCCAAAGGAAATATCCTCCGATAACAAAGAGAAAGAAGATTTCTGAGAAACTTCTTTGTGTTCTGTGAAATCATCTCACAGAGTTACAGCTTTCACCTCAGGAAGCCTTTCGCTAAGACAGTTCTTGTGGAATTGGCAAAGTGATATTTGGAAGCCCATAGAGGGCTATGGTGAATAAGGAAATATCCTCTGATGAAATCTGGAAAGAAGCTTTCTGAGAAACTGCTTAGTGTTCTGTTAATTCATCTCACAGAGTTACATCTGTATTTCTTGGATCTCTTTGCTAGCCTTATTTTCTGAGGAATCTGAGAACAGATATTTCGGATCCCTTTGAAGACTATAGGGCCAAAGGAAATATCCTCCGATAACAAAGAGAAAGAAGCTTTCTGAGAAACTTCTTTGTGTTCTCTGAAATCATCTCACAGAGTTACAGCTTTCCCCTCAAGAAGCCTTTCGCTAAGACAGGTCTTGTGGAATTGGCAAAGTGATATTTGGAAGCCCATAGAGGGCTATGGTGAAAAAGGAAATATCCTCCGATGAAATCTGGAAAGAAGCTTTCTGAGAAACTGCTTAGTGTTCTGTTAATTCATCTCACAGAGTTACATCTGTATTTCGTGGATCTCTTTGCTAGCCTTATTTCTGTGGAATCTCAGAACAAATATTTCGGATCCCTTTGAAGACTATAGGGCCAAAGGAAATATCCTCCGATAACAAAGAGAAAGAAGCTTTCTGAGAATCTTTTTGTGTTCTGTGAAATCATCTCACAGAGTTACAGCTTTCCCCTCATGAAGCCTTTCGCTAAGACAGTTCTTGTAGAATTGTCAAAGTGATATTTGGAAGCCCATAGAGGGCTATGGTGAAAAAGGAAATATCCTCCGATGAAATTTGGAAAGAAGCTTTCTGAGAAACAGCTTAGTGTTCTGTTAATTCATCTCACAGAGTTACATCTGTATTTCATGGATCTCTTTGCTAGCCTTATTTCTGTGGAATGTGACAACACATATTTCGGATCCCTTTGACGAATACAGGGCCAAAGGAAATATCCTCCGATAACAAAGAGAAAGAAGCTTTCTGAGAAACTTCTTTGTGTTCTTTGAAATCATCTCACAGAGATACAGCTTTCCTCTCAAGAAGCCTTTCGCTAAGACAGTTCTTGTGCAATTGGCAAAGTGATATTTGGAAGCCCATAGAGGGCTATGATGAAAAAGGAAATGTTCTCCGATGAAATCTGGAAAGAAGCATTCTGAGAAACTGCTTAGTGTTCTGTTAATTCATCTCACAGAGTTACATCTGTATTTCTTGGTTCTCTTTGCTAGCCTTATTTCTGTGGAATCTGAGAACAGATATTTCGGATCCCTTTGAATACTATAGGGCCAAAGGAAATATCCTCCGATAACAAAGAGAAAGAAGCTGTCTGAGAAACTTCTTTGTGTTCTGTGAAATCATCTCACAGAGTTACAGCTTTCCCCTCAAGAAGCCTTTCGCTAAGAAAGTTCTTGTGGATTTGGCAAAGTGATATTTGGAAGCCCAAAGTGGGCTATGGTGAAAAAGGAAATATCCTCCGACGCAATCTGGAAAGAAGCTTTCTGAGAAACTGATTAGTGTTCTGTTAATTCATCTCACAGAGTTACATCTGTATTTCGTTGATCTCTTTGCTAGCCTTATTTCTGTGGAATCTCAGAACAGATATTTCGGATCCCTTTGAAGACTATAGGGCCAAAGGAAATATCCTACGATAACAAAGAGAAAGAAGCTTTCTGAGAATCTTCTTTTTGTTCTCTGAAATCATCTCACAGAGTTACAGCTTTCCCCTCAGGAAGCCTTTCGCTAAGATAGTTCTTGTAGAATTGTCAAAGTGATATTTGGAAGCCCATAGAGGGCTATGGTGAAAAAGGAAATATCCTCCGAAGAAATCTGGAAAGAAGCTTTCTGAGAAACTGCTTAGTGTTCTGTTAATTCATCTCACAGACTTACATCTGTATTTCGTGGATCTCTTTGCTAGCCTTATTTCTGTGGAATCTGACAACAGATATTTCGGATCCCTTTGACGACTACAGGGCCAAAGGAAATATCCTCCGATAACATAGAGAAAGAAGCTTTCTGAGAAACTTCCTTGTGTTCTGTAAAATCATCTCACAGAGTTACAGCTTTCCCCTCAAGAAGCCTTTCGCTAAGGCAGTTGTTTTGGAATTGTCAAAGTGATATTTGGAAGCCCATAGAGGGCTATGTTGAAAAAGGAAATATCCTCCGATGAAATCTGGAAAGAAGCTTTCTGAGAAACTGCTTAGTGTATTGTTAACTGATCTCACAGAGTTACATCTGTATTTCGTGGATCTCTTTGCTATCCTTATTTCTGTGGAATCTGAGAACAGATATTTCGGATCCCTTTGAAGACTATAGGGCCAAAGGAAATATCCTCCGATAACAAAGAGAAAGATGCTTTCTGAGAAACTTCTTTGTGTTCTGTTAAATCATCTCATAGAGTTACAGCTTTTCCCTCAAGAAGCCTTTCGCTAAGACAGTTCTCGTGAAATTGGGAAAGTGATATTTGGAAGCCCATAGAGGGCTATGGTGAAAAAGGAAATATCCTCCGATGAAAAATGGAAAGAAGCTTTCTGAGAAACTGCTTAGTGTTCTCTTAATTCGTCTCACAGAGTTACATCTGTATTTCGGGGATCTCTTTGCTAGCCTTGTTTCTGTGGAATCTGAGAACACATATTTCGGATCCCATTGAAGACTATAGGGCCAAAGGAAATATCCTCCGATAACAAAGAGAAAGAAGCTTTCTGAGAAACTTCTTTGTGTTCTGTGAAATCATCTCACAGAGTTACAGCGTTTCCCTCAAGAACCCTTTCGCTAAGACAGTTCTTGTGGAATTGGCAAAGTGATATTTGGAAGCCCATAGAGGGCTATGGTGAAAAAGGAAATATCCTCCGATGAAATCTGGAAAGAAGCTTTCTGAGAAACTGCTTAGTGTTCTGTTAATTCATCTCACAGAGTTACATCTGTATTTCTTGGTTCTCTTTGCAAGCCTTATTTCTGTGGAATCTGAGAACAGATATTTCGGATCCCTTTGAAGACTATAGGGCCAAAGGAAATATCCTCCGATAACAAAGAGAAAGAAGCTTTCTGAGAAACTTCTTTGTGTTCTGTGAAATCATCTCACAGAGTTACAGCTTTCCCCTCAAGAAGCCTTTCGCTAAGAAAGTTCTTGTGGATTTGGCAAAGTGATATTTGGAAGCCCAAAGAGGGCTATGGTGAAAAAGGAAATATCCTCCGAAGAAATCTGGAAAGAAGCTTTCTGAGAAACTGCTTAGTGTCCTGTTAATTCGTCTCCCAGTGTTACATCTGTATTTCGTGGATCTCTTTGCTAGCCTTATTTCTGTGGAATCTGACAAAAGATATTTCGTATACCTTTGAAGACTACAGGGCCAAAGGAAACATCCTCCGATAACAAAGAGAAAGAAGCTTTCTAAGAAACTTCTTTGTGTTCTCTGAAATCATCTCACAGAGTTACAGCTTTCCCCTCAGGAAGCCTTTCGCTAAGACAGTTCTTGTGGAACTGGCAAAGTGATAATATTTAGAAGCCCTTAGAGGGCTATGGTGAAAAAGGAAATATCCTCCGATGAAATCTGGAAAGAAGCTTTCTGAGAAACTGCTAAGTGTTCTGTTAATTCGTCTCCCAGAGGTACATCTGTATTTCGTGGATCACTTTGCTAGCCTTATTTCTGTGGAATCTGACAACAGATATTTTGGATCCCTTTGAAGACTGTAGGGCCAAAGGAAACATCCTCCGATAAGAAAGAGAAAGAAGCTTTCTGAGAAACTTCTTTGTGTTCTGTGAAATCATCTCACAGAGTTACAGCTTTCCCCTCAAGAAGCCTTTCGTTAACAGTTCTTGTGGAATTGGCAAAGTGATATTTGGAAGCCCATAGAGGGCTATGGTGAAAAAGGAAATATCCTCCGATGAAATCTGGAAAGAAGCTTTCTGAGAAACTGCTTATTGTTCTGTTAATTCATCTCACAGAGTTACATCTGCATTTCATGGATCTCTTTACTAGCCTTATTTCTGTGGAATCTGAGAACAAATATTTCCTTTCCCTTTGAAGACTATAGGGCCAAAGGAAATATCCTCAGATAACAAACAGAAAGAAGCTTTCTGAGAAACTTCTTTGTGTTCTGTTTAATCATCTCACAGAGTTACAGCTTTCCCCTCAAGAAGCCTTTCGCTAAGACACTTCTTGTGGAATTGGCAAAGTGATATTTGGAAGCCCATAGAGGGCTATGATGAAAAAGGAAATATCCTCCGATGAAATCTGGAAAGAAGCTTTCTAAGAAACTGCTTAGTGTTCTGTTAATTCATCTCACAGAGTTACATCTGTATTTCGTGGATATCTTTGCTAGCCTTGTTTCTTCGGAATCTGACAACAGATATTTCGGATCCCTTTGAAGACTATAAGGCCAAAGGAAATATCCTCCGATAACAAAGAGAAAGAAGCTTTCTGAGAAACTTCTTTGTGTTCTGTGAAATCATCTCACAGAGTTACAGCTTCCCCCTCAGGAAGCCTTTCGCAAAGACAGTTCTTGTGGAATTGGCAAAGTGATATTTGGAAGCCCATAGAGTGCTATGGTGAAAAAGGAAATATCCTCCGATGAAATCTGGAAAGAAGCTTTCTGAGAAACTGCTTAGTGTTCTGTTAATTCATCTCACAGAATTACATCTGTATTTCGTATATCTCTTTGCTAGCCTTATTTCTGTGGAATCTGAGAACAGATATTTCGGATCCCTTTGACGACTATAGGGCCAAAGGAAATATCCTCCGATAACGAAGAGAAAGAAGCTTTCTAAGAAACTTCTTTGTGTTCTGTGAAATCATCTCACAGAGTTACAGCTTTCCCCTCAGGAAGACTTTCGCTAAGACAGTTCTTGTGGAATTGGCAAAGTGATATTTGGAAGCCCATAGAGGGCTATGGTGAAAAAGGAAATATCCTCCGATGAAATCTGGAAAGAAGATTTCTGAGAAACTGCTTAGTGTTCTGTTAATTCATCTCACAGAGTTACATCTGTATTTCGTGGATCTCTTTGCTAGCCTTATTTCTGTGGAATCTGAGAACAGATATTTCCTTTCCCTTTGAAGACTATAGGGCCAAAGGAAATATCCTCCGATAACAAAGAGAAAGAAACTTTCTGAGAAACTTCTTTGTGTTCTATGAAATCATCTCACAGAGTTACAGCTTTCCCCTCAAGAAGCCTTTCGCTAAGACAGTTCTTGTGGAATTGGCAAAGTGATATTTGGAAGCCCTTAGAGGGCTATGGTGAAAAAGGAAATATCCTCTGATGAAATCTGGAAAGAAGCTTTCTGAGAAACTGCTTAGTGTTCTGTTAATTCATCTCACAGAGTTACATCTGTATTTCGTGGATCCTTTTGCTAGCCTTATTTCTGTGGAATCTGACAACAGATATTTCGGATCCCTTTGAAGACTATAGGGCCATAGGAAATATCCTCCGATAAAAAAGAGAAAGAAGCTTTCTGAGAAACTTCTTTGTGTTCTGTGAAATCATCTCACAGAGTTACAGCTTTCTCCTCCAGAAGCCTTTCGCTAAGACAGTTTTTGTGGAATTGGCAAAGTGATATTGGGAAGCCCTTAGAGGGCTATGGTGAAAAACGAAATATACTCTGAAGAAATCTGGAAAGAAGCTTTCTGAGAAACCGCTTAGTGTTCTGTTAGTTCATCTCACAGCGTTACATCTATACTTCGTGGATCTCTTTCAGAGCCTTATTTCTGTGGAATCTGACAACAGATATTCGGATCCCTTTGACGACTACAGGGCCAAAGAAAATTTCCTCCGATAACAAAGAGAAAGAAGCTTTCTGAGAAACTTCTTTGTGTTCTGTGAAATCATCTCACAGAGTTACAGCTTTCCCCTCAAGAAGCCTTTCGCTAAGACAGTTCTTGTGGAATTGGCAAAGTGATATTTGGAAGCCCATAGACGGCTACGGTGAAAAAGGAAATATCCTCCGATGAAATCTGGAAAGAAGCTTTCTGAGAAACTGCTTAGTGTTCTGTTAATTCATCTCACAGAGTTACATCAGTATTTCGTGGATCTCTTTGCTAGCCTTATTTCTGTGGAATCTGAGAACAGATATTTCGGATCGCTTTGATGACTATAGGGCCAAAGGAAATATCCTCTGATAACAAAGAGAGAGAAGCTTTCTGTGAAACTTCTTTGTGTTCTGTGAAATCATCTCACAGAGTTACAGCTTTCCCCTCAAGAAGCCTTTCGCTAAAACATTTCTTGTGGAATTGTCAAAGTGATATTTGGAAGCCCATAGAGGACTACGGTGAAAAAGGAAATATCCTCCGATGAAATCTGGAAAGAAGATTTCTGAGAAACTGCTTAGTGTTCTGTTAATTCATCTCAAAGAGTTACATCGGTATTTCGTGGATCTCTTTACTAGCCTTATTTCTGTGGAATCTGAGAACAGATATTTCCTTTCCCTTTGAAGACTATAGGGCCAAAGGAAATATCCTCCGATAACAAAGAGAAAGAAGCTTTCTGAGAAACTTCTTTGTGTTCTATGAAATCATCTCACAGAGTTACAGCTTTCCCCTCAAGAAGCCTTTCGCTAAGACAGTTCTTGTGGAATTGGCAAAGTGATATTTGGAAGCCCATAAAGGGCCTAGTGAAAAAGGAAACATCCTCGGATGAAATCTGGAAAGAAGCTTTCTGAGAAACTGCTTAGTGTTCTGTTAATTAGTCTCCCAGAGGTACATCTGTATTTCGTGGATCCCTTTGCTAGCCTTATTTCTGTGGAATCTGACAACAGATATTTCGGATCCCTTTGAAGACTGTAGGGCCAAAGGAAACATCCTCCGATAAGAAAGAGAAAGAAGCTTTCTGAGAAACTTCTTTGTGTTCTGTGAAATCATCTCACAGAGTTACAGCTTTCCCCGTAAGAAGCCTTTCGCTATGAGAGTTCTTGTGGAATTGGCAAAGTGATATTTGGAAGCCCAAAGAGGGCTATGGTGAAAAAGGAAATATCCTCCGATGAAATCTGGAAAGAAGCTTTCCGAGAAACTTCTTAGTGTTCTGTTAATTCATCTCACAGAGTTACATCGGTATTTCGTGGACCTCTTTGCTAGCCTTATTTCTGTGGAATCTGAGAACAGATATTTCCTTTCCCTTTGAAGACTATAGGGCCAAAGAACATATCCTCCGATAACAAAGAGAAAGAAGCTTTCTGAGAAACTTCTTGTGTTCTGGAAATCATCTCACAGAGTTACAGCTTTCCCCTCAAGAAGCCTTTCGCTAAGACAGTTCTTGTGGAATTTCCTAAGTGATACTTGGAAGCCCATAGAGGGCTATGGTGAAAAAGGAAATATCCTCCGATGAAATCAGGATAGAAGCTTTCTGAGAAACTGCTTAGTGTTCTGTTAATTCATCTCACAGAGTTACATCTATATTTCGTGGATCTCTTTGCTAGCCTTATTTCTGTGGAATCTGGGAACAGATATTTCGTATCCCTTTGAAGTCTATAGGGCCAAAGGAAATATCCTCTGATAACAAAGAGAAACATGCTTTCTGAGAAACTTCTTTGTGTTCTGTGAAATCATCTCACAGAGTTACAGCTTTCCACTCCAGAAGCCTTTCGCTAACACAGTTCTTTTGGAATTGGCAAAGAGATATTGGGAATCCCTTAGAGGGCTATGGTGAAAAACGAAATATACTCCGAAGAAATCTGGAAAGAAGCTTTCTGAGAAACTGCTTAGTGTTCTGTTAATTCGTCTCACAGAGTTACATCTGTATTTCGTGGATCTCTTTCCTAGCCTTATTTCTGTGGAATCTGACAACAGATATTCGGATCCCTTTGACGATTACAGGGCCAAAGAAAATTTCCTCCGATAACAAAGAGAAAGAAGCTTTCTGAGAAACTTCTTTGTGTTCTGTGAAATCATCTCACAGAGTTACAGCTTTCCCCTCCAGAAGCCTTTCGCTAAGACAGTTCTTTTGGAATTGGCAAAGTGATATTGGGAATCCCTTAGAGGGCTATGGTGAAAAACGAAATATACTCCGAAGAAATCTGGAAAGAAGCTTTCTGAGAAACTGCTTAGTGTTCTGTTAATTCATCTCACAGAGTTACATCGGTATTTCGTGGATCTCTTTGCTAGCCTTATTTCTGTGGAATCTGAGAACAGATATTTCCTTTCACTTTGAAGACTATAGGGCCAAAGGAAATATCCTCCGATAACAAAGAGAAAGAAGCTTTCTGAGAAACTTCTTTGTGTTCTATGAAATCATCTCACAGAGTTACAGCTTTCCCCTCAAGAAGCCTTTCGCTAAGACAGTTCTTGTGGAATTGGCAAAGTGATATTTGGAAGCCCATAGAGGGCTATGGTGAAAAAGGAAATATCCTCCGATGAAATCTGGAAAGAAGCTTTCTGAGAAACTGCTTAGTGTTCTGTTAATTCATCTCACAGAGTTACATCTGTATTTCGTGGATCTCTTTGCTAGCCTTATTTCTGTGGAATCTGACAACAGATATTTCGGATCCCTTTGAAGACTATAGGGCCAAAGGAAATATCCTCCGATAACAAAGAGAAAGAAGCTTTCTGAGAAACTTCTTTGTGTTCTGTGAAATCATCTCACAGAGTTACAGCTTTCTCCTCCAGAAGCCTTTCGCTAAGACAGTTTTTGTGGAATTGGCAAAGTGATATTGGGAAGCCCTTAGAGGGCTATGGTGAAAAACGAAATATACTCCGAAGAAATCTGGAAAGAAGCTTTCTGAGAAACTGCTTAGTGTTCTGTTAATTCATCTCACAGCGTTACATCTGTACTTCGTGGATCTCTTTCAGAGCCTTATTTCTGTGGAATCTGACAACAGATATTCGGATCCCTTTGACGACTACAGGGCCAAAGAAAATTTCCTCCGATAACAAAGAGAAAGAAGCTTTCTGAGAAACTTCTTTGTGTTCTGTGAAATCATCTCACAGAGTTACAGCTTTCTCCTCCAGAAGCCTTTCGCTAAGACAGTTTTTGTGGAATTGGCAAAGTGATATTGGGAATCCCTTAGAGGGCTATGGTGAAAAACGAAATATACTCCGAAGAAATCTGGAAAGAAGCTTTCTGAGAAACTGCTTAGTGTTCCGTTAATTCATCTCACAGAGTTACATCTGTACTTCGTGGATCTCTTTCAGAGCCTTATTTCTGTGGAATCTGACAACAGATATTCGGATCCCTTTGACGACTACAGGGCCAAAGAAAATTTCCTCCGATAACAAAGAGAAAGAAGCTTTCTGAGAAACTTCTTTGTGTTCTGTGAAATCATCTCACAGAGTTACAGCTTTCCCCTCAAGAAGCCTTTCGCTAAGACAGTTCTTGTGGAATAGGCAAAGTGATATTTGGAAGCCCATGGAGGGCTACGGTGAAAAGGGAAATATCCTCCGATGAAATCTGGAAAGAAGCTTTCTGAGAAACTGCTTAGTGTTCTGTTAATTCTTCTCACAGAGTTACATCTGTATTTCGTGGATCTCTTTGCTAGCCTTATTTCTGTGGAATCTGAGAACAGATATTTCGGATCGCTTTGATGACTATAGGGTCAAAGGAAATATCCTCTGATAACAAGGAGAGAGAAGCTTTCTGAGAAACTTCTTTGTGTTCTGTTAAATCATCTCACAGAGTTACAGCTTTCCCCTCAAGAAGCCTTTCTCTAAGACAGTTCTTGTGGTATTGGCAAAGTGATATTTGGAAGCCCGTAGAGGGCTATGGTGAAAAAGGAAATATCCTCTGATGAAATCTGGAAAGAAGCTTTCTGAGAAACTGCTTACTGTTCTGTTAATTCATCTCACAGAGTTACATATGTATTTCGTGGATCTCTTTGCTAGCCTTATTTCTGTGGAATCTGAGAACAGATATTTCCTTTCCCTTTGAAGACTATAGGGCCAAAGGAAATATCCTCCGATAACAAAGAGAAAGAAGCTTTCTGAGAAACTTCTTTGTGTTCTATGAAATCATCTCACAGAGTTACAGCTTTCCCCTCAAGAAGGCTTTCGCTAAGACAGTTCTTGTGGAATTGGCAAAGTGATATTTGGAAGCCCATAGAGGGCTATAGTGAAAAAGGAAATATCCTCCGATGAAATCTGGAAAGAAGCTTTCTGAGAAACTGCTTAGTGTTCTGTTAATTCGTCTCCCAGAGGTACATATGTATTTCGTGGATCCCTTTGCTAGCCTTATTTCTGTAGAATCTGACAACAGATATTTCGGATCCCTTTGAAGACTGTAGGGCCAAAGGAAACATCCTCCGATAAGAAAGAGAAAGAAGCTTTCTGAGAAACTTCTTTGTGTTCCGTGAAATCATCTCACAGAGTTACAGCTTTCCCCTTAAAAGCCTTTCGCTAAGACAGTTCTTGTGGAATTGGCAAAGTGATATTTGGAAGCCCATAGAGGGCTATGGTGAAAAAGGAAATATCCTCCGATGAAATCTGGAAAGAAGCTTTCCGAGAAACTTCTTAGTGTTCTGTTAATTCATCTCACAGAGTTACATCGGTATTTCGTGGATCTCTTTGCTAGCCTTATTTCTGTGGAATCTGAGAACAGATATTTCCTTTCCCTTTGAAGACTACAGGGCCAAAGAACATATCCTCCGATAACAAAGAGAAAGAAGCTTTCTGAGAAACTTCTTGTGTTCTGGAAATCATCTCACAGAGTTACAGCTTTCCCCTCAAGAAGCCTTTCGCTAAGACAGTTCTTGTGGAATTTCCTAACTGATATTTGGAAGCCCATAGAGGGCTATGGTGAAAAAGGAAATATCCTCCGATGAAATCTGGAAAGAAGCTTTCTGAGAAACTGCTTAGTGTTCTGTTAATTCATCTCACAGAGTTACATCTGTATTTCGTGGATCTCTTTGCTAGCCTTATTTCTGTGGAATCTGAGAACAGATATTTCCTTTCCCTTTGAAGACTATTGGGCCAAAGGAAATATCCTCCGATAACAAAGAGAAAGAAGCTTTCTGAGAAACTTCTTTGTGTTCTGTGAAATCATCTCACAGAGTTACAGCTTTCCCCTCAAGAAGCCTTTCGCTAAGACAGTTCTTGTGGAATTGTCAAAGTGATATTTGGAAGCCCATAGAGGGCTATGGTGAAAAAGGAAATATCCTCCGATGAAATCTGGAAAGAAGCTTTATGAGAAACTGCTTAGTGTTCTGTTAATTCATCTCACAGAGTTACATCTGCATTTCGTGGATATCTTTACTAGCCTTATTCCTGTGGGATCTGACAACAGATATTTCCTTTCCCTTTGAAGACTATAGGGCCAAAGGAAATATCCTCAGATAACAAACAGAAAGAAGCTTTCTGAGAAACTTCTTTGTGTTCTGGGAAATCATCTCACAGAGTTACAGCTTTCCCCTCAAGAAGCCTTTCGCTAAGAGAGTTCTTGTGGAATTGGCAAAGTGATATTTGGAAGCCCATAGAGGGGAATGGTGAAAAAGAAAATATCCTCCAATGAAATCTGGAAAGAAGCTTTCCGAGAAAGTGCTTAGTGTTCTGTTAATTCATCTCACACTGTTACATCGATGTTTCGTGGATCTCTTTGCTAGCCTTATTTCTGTGGAATCTGACAACAGATATTTCCTTTCCCTTTGAAGACTCTAGGGCCAAAGAAAATATCCTCCGATAACAAAGAGAAAGAAGCTTTCTGAGAAACTTCTTTGTGTTCTGTGAAATCATCTCACAGAGTTTCAGCTTTCCCCTCAAGAAGCCTTTCGCTAAGACAGTTCTTGTGGAATTGTCAAAGTGATATTTGGAAGCCCATAGAGGGCTTTGGTGAAAAAGGAAATATCCTCCGATGAAATCAGGATAGAAGCTTTCTGAGAAACTGCTTAGTGTTCTGTTAATTCATCTCACAGAGTTACATCTATATTTCGTGGATCTCTTTGCTAGCCTTATTTCTGTGGAATCTGGGAACAGATATTTGGTATCCCTTTGAATACTATAGAGCCAAAGGAAATATCCTCTGATAACAAAGAGAAACATGCTTTCTGAGAAACTTCTTTGTGTTCTGTGAAATCATCTCACAGAGTTACAGCTTTCCACTCCAGAAGCCTTTCGCTAAGACAGTTCTTTTGGAATTGGCAAAGGGATATTGGGAATCCCTTAGAGGGCTATGGTGAAAAACGAAATATACTCCGAAGAAATCTGGAAAGAAGCTTTCTGAGAAACTGCTTAGTGTTCTGTAAATTCGTCTCACAGAGTTACATCTGTATTTCGTGGATCTCTTTCCTAGCCTTATTTCTGTGGAATCTGACAACAGATATTCGGATCCCTTTGATGATTACAGGGCCAAAGAAAATTTCCTCCGATAACAAAGAGAAAGAAGCTTTCTGAGAAACTTCTTTGTGTTCTGTGAAATCATCTCACAGAGTTACAGCTTTCACCTCAGGAAGCCTTTCGCTAAGACAGTTCTTGTGGAAATGGCAAAGTGATATTTGGAAGCCCATAGAGGGCTATGGTGAAAAAGGAAATATCCTCTGATGAAATCTGGAAAGAAGCTTTCTGAGAAACTGCTTAGTGTTCTGTTAATTCATCTCACAGAGTTACATCTGCATTTCTTGGATCTCTTTGCTAGCCTAATTTCTGTGGAATCTGAGAACAGATATTTCGGATCCCTTTGAAGACTATAGGGCCAAAGGAAATATCCTCCGATAACAAAGAGAAAGAAGCTTTCTGAGAAACTTCTTTGTGTTCTCTGAAATCATCTCACAGAGTTACAGCTTTCCCCTCAAGAAGCCTTTCGCTAAGACAGGTCTTGTGGAATTGGCAAAGTGATATTTGGAAGCCCATAGAGGGCTATGGTGAAAAAGGAAATATCCTCCGATGAAATCTGGAAAGAAGCTTTCTGAGAAACTGCTTAATGTTCTGTTAATTGATCTCACAGAGTTACATTTGTATTTTGTGGATCTCTTTGCTAGCCTTATTTCTGTGGAATCTCAGAACAAATATTTCGGATCCTTTTGAAGACTATAGGGCCAAAGGAAATATCCTCCGATAACAAAGAGAAAGAAGCTTTCTGAGAATATTTTTGTGTTCTGTGAAATCATCTCACAGAGTTACAGCTTTCCCCTCATGAAGCCTTTCGCTAAGACAGTTCTTGTAGAATTGTCAAAGTGATATTTGGAAGCCCATAGAGGGCTATGGTGAAAAAGGAAATATCCTCCGATGAAATTTGGAAAGAAGCTTTCTGAGAAACAGCTTAGTGTTCTGTTAATTCATCTCACAGAGTTACATCTGTATTTCATGGATCTCTTTGCTAGCCTTATTTCTGTGGAATGTGACAACACATATTTCGGATCCCTTTGACGAATACAGGGCCAAAGGAAATATCCTCCGATAACAAAGAGAAAGAAGCTTTCTGAGAAACTTCTTTGTGTTCTGTGAAATCATCTCACAGAGATACAGCTTTCCTCTCAAGAAGCCTTTCGCTAAGACAGTTCTTGTGCAATTGGCAAAGTGATATTTGGAAGCCCATAGAGGGCTATGATGAAAAAGGAAATGTTCTCCGATGAAATCTGGAAAGAAGCATTCTGAGAAACTGCTTAGTGTTCTGTTAATTCATCTCACAGAGTTACATCTGTATTTCGTGGATCTCTTTGGTAGCCTTGTTTCTGTGGAATCTGACAACAGATATTTCGGATCCCTTTGAAGACTATAGGGCCAAAGGAAATATCCTCCGATAACAAAGAGAAAGAAGCTTTCTGAGAAACTTCTTTGTGTTCTGTGAAATCATCTCACAGAGTTACAGCTTTTCCCTCAAGAAGCCTTTCGCTAAGACAGTTCTTGTGGAATTGGCAAAGTGATATTTGGAAGCCCATAGAGGGCTATGGTGAAAAAGGAAATATCCTCTGATGAAATCTGGAAAGAAGCTTTCTGAGAAACTGCTTAGTGTTCTGTTAATTCATCTCACAGAGTTACATCTGTATTTCTTGGTTCTCTTTGCTAGCCTTATTTCTGTGGAATCTGAGAACAGATATTTCGGATCCCTTTGAATACTATAGGGCCAAAGGAAATATCCTCCGATAACAAAGAGAAAGAAGCTTTCTGAGAAACTTCTTTGTGTTCTGTGAAATCATCTCACAGAGTTACAGCTTTCCCCTCAAGAAGCCTTTCGCTAAGAAAGTTCTTGTGGATTTGGCAAAGTGATATTTGGAAGCCCAAAGTGGGCTATGGTGAAAAAGGAAATATCCTCCGATGAAATCTGGAAAGAAGCTTTCTGAGAAACTGATTAGTGTTCTGTTAATTCATCTCACAGAGTTACATCTGTATTTCGTTGATCTCTTTGCTAGCCTTATTTCTGTGGAATCTCAGAACAGATATTTCGGATCCCTTTGAAGACTATAGGGCCAAAGGAAATATCCTCCGATAACAAAGAGAAAGAAGCTTTCTGAGAATCTTCTTTTTGTTCTCTGAAATCATCTCACAGAGTTACAGCTTTCCCCTCAGGAAGCCTTTCGCTAAGATAGTTCTTTTAGAATTGTCAAAGTGATATTTGGAAGCCCATAGAGGGCTGTGGTGAAAAAGGAAATATCCTCCGAAGAAATCTGGAAAGAAGCTTTCTGAGAAACTGCTTAGTGTTCTGTTAATTCATCTCACAGAGTTACATTTGTATTTTGTGGATCTCTTTAGTAGCCTTATTTCTGTGGAATCTGACAACAGATATTTCGGATCCCTTTGACGACTACATGGCCAAAGGAAATATCCTCCGATAACATAGAGAAAGAAGCTTTCTGAAAACTTCCTTGTGTTCTGTAAAATCATCTCACAGAGTTACAGCTTTCCCCTCAAGAAGCCTTTCGCTAAGGCAGTTGTTTTGGAATTGTCAAAGTGATATTTGGAAGCCCATAGAGGGCTATGTTGAAAAAGGAAATATCCTCCGATGAAATCTGGAAAGAAGCTTTCTGAGAAACTGCTTAGTGTATTGTTAAGTGATCTCACAGAGTTACATCTGTATTTCGTGGATCTCTTTGCTATCCTTATTTCTGTGGAATCTGAGAACAGATATTTCGGATCCCTTTGAAGACTATAGGGCCAAAGGAAATATCCTCCGATAACAAAGAGAAAGATGCTTTCTGAGAAACTTCTTTGTGTTCTGTTAAATCATCTCATAGAGTTACAGCTTTTCCCTCAAGAAGCCTTTCGCTAAGACAGTTCTTGTGAAATTGGGAAAGTGATATTTGGAAGCCCATAGAGGGCTATGGTGAAAAAGGAAATATCCTCCGATGAAATTTGGAAAGAAGCTTTCTGAGAAACTGCTTAGTGTTCTGTTAATTCATCTCACAGAGTTACATCTGTATTTCGTGGATCTCTTTGCTAGCCTTATTTCTGTGGAATGTGACAACACATATTTCGGATCCCTTTGACGAATACAGGGCCAAAGGAAATATCCTCCGATAACAAAGAGAAAGAAGCTTTCTGAGAAACTTCTTTGTGTTCTGTGAAATCATCTCACAGAGATACAGCTTTCCTCTCAAGAAGCCTTTCGCTAAGACAGTTCTTGTGCAATTGGCAAAGTGATATTTGGAAGCCCATAGAGGGCTATGATGAAAAAGGAAATGTTCTCCGATGAAATCTGGAAAGAAGCATTCTGAGAAACTGCTTAGTGTTCTGTTAATTCATCTCACAGAGTTACATCTGTATTTCATGGATCTCTTTGGTAGCCTTGTTTCTGTGGAATCTGACAGCAGATATTTCGGATCCCTTTGAAGACTATAGGGCCAAAGGAAATATCCTCCGATAACAAAGAGAAAGAAGCTTTCTGAGAAACTTCTTTGTGTTCTGTGAAATCATCTCACAGAGTTACAGCTTTTCCCTCAAGAAGCCTTTCGCTAAGACAGTTCTTGTGGAATTGGCAAAGTGATATTTGGAAGCCCATAGAGGGCTATGGTGAAAAAGGAAATATCCTCTGATGAAATCTGGAAAGAAGCTTTCTGAGAAACTGCTTAGTGTTCTGTTAATTCATCTCACAGAGTTACATCTGTATTTCTTGGTTCTCTTTGCTAGCCTTATTTCTGTGGAATCTGAGAACAGATATTTCGGATCCCTTTGAATACTATAGGGCCAAAGGAAGTATCCTCCGATAACAAAGAGAAAGAAGCTTTCTGAGAAACTTCTTTGTGTTCTGTGAAATCATCTCACAGAGTTACAGCTTTCCCCTCAAGAAGCCTTTCGCTAAGAAAGTTCTTGTGGATTTGGCAAAGTGATATTTGGAAGCCCAACGTGGGCTATGGTGAAAAAGGAAATATTCTCCGACGAAATCTGGAAAGAAGCTTTCTGAGAAACTGATTAGTGTTCTGTTAATTCATCTCACAGAGTTACATCTGTATTTCGTTGATCTCTTTGCTAGCCTTATTTCTGTGGAATCTCAGAACAGATATTTCGGATCCCTTTGAAGACTATAGGGCCAAAGGAAATATCCAACGATAACAAAGAGAAAGAAGCTTTCTGAGAATCTTCTTTTTGTTCTCTGAAATCATCTCACAGAGTTACAGCTTTCCCCTCAGGAAGCCTTTCGCTAAGATAGTTCTTGTAGAATTGTCAAAGTGATATTTGGAAGCCCATAGAGGGCTGTGGTGAAAAAGGAAATATCCTCCGAAGAAATCTGGAAAGAAGCTTTCTGAGAAACTGCTTAGTGTTCTGTTAATTCATCTCACAGAGTTACATCTGTATTTCGTGGATCTCTTTGCTAGCCTTATTTCTGTGGAATCTGACAACAGATATTTCGGATCCCTTTGACGACTACAGGGCCAAAGGAAATATCCTCCGATAACAAAGAGAAAGAAGCTTTCTGAAAACTTCCTTGTGTTCTGTAAAATCATCTCACAGAGTTACAGCTTTCCCCTCAAGAAGCCTTTTGCTAAGGCAGTTGTTTTGGAATTGTCAAAGTGATATTTGGAAGCCCATAGAGGGCTATGTTGAAAAAGGAAATATCCTCCGATGAAATCTGGAAAGAAGCTTTCTGAGAAACTGCTTAGTGTATTGTTAACTGATCTCACAGAGTTACATCTGTATTTCGTGGATCTCTTTGCTAGCCTTATTTCTGTGGAATCTCAGAACAGATATTTCGGATCCCTTTGAAGACTATAGGGCCAAAGGAAATATCCTCCGATAACAAAGAGAAAGATGCTTTCTGAGAAACTTCTTTGTGTTCTGTTAAATCATCTCATAGAGTTACAGCTTTTCCCTCAAGAAGCCTTTCGCTAAGACAGTTCTTGTGAAATTGGGAAAGTGATATTTGGAAGCCCATAGAGGGCTATGGTGAAAAAGGAAATATCCTCCGATGAAATCTGGAAAGAAGCTTTCTGAGAAACTGCTTAGTGTTCTCTTAATTCGTCTCACAGAGTTACATCTGTATTTCTTGGTTCTCTTTGCTAGCCGTATTTCTGTGGAATCTGAGAACAGATATTTCGGATCCCTTTGAAGACTATAGGGCCAAAGGAAATATCCTCCGATAACAAAGAGAAAGAAGCTTTCTGAGAAACTTCTTTGTGTTCTGTGAAATCATCTCACAGAGTTACAGCTTTCCCCTCAAGAAGCCTTTTGCTAAGAAAGTTCTTGTGGATTTGGCAAAGTGATATTTGGAAGCCCAAAGAGGGCTATGGTGAAAAAGGAAATATCCTCCGATGAAATCTGGAAAGAAGCTTTCTGAGAAACTGCTTAGTGTCCTGTTAATTCGTCTCCCAGTGTTACATCTGTATTTCGTGGATCTCTTTGCTAGCCTTATTTCTGTGGAATCTGACAAAAGATATTTCGTATACCTTTGAAGACTACAGGGCCAAATGAAACATCCTCCGATAACAAAGAGAGAGAAGCTTTCTAAGAAACTTCTTTGTGTTCTCTGAAATCATCTCACAGAGTTACAGCTTTCCCCTCAAGAAGCCTTTCGCTAAGACAGTTCTTGTGGAATTGGCAAAGTGATAATATTTAGAAGCCCTTAGAGGGCTATGGTGAAAAAGGAAATATCCTCCGATGAAATCTGGAAAGAAGCTTTCTGAGAAACTGCTAAGTGTTCTGTTAATTCGTCTCCCAGAGGTACATCTGTATTTCGTGGATCACTTTGCTAGCCTTATTTCTGTGGAATCTGACAACAGATATTTCGGATCCCTTTGAAGACTGTAGGGCCAAAGGAAACATCCTCCGATAAGAAAGAGAAAGAAGCTTTCTGAGAAACTTCTTTGTGTTCTGTGAAATCATCTCACAGAGTTACAGCTTTCCCCTCAAGAAGCCTTTCGTTAACAGTTCCTGTGGAATTGGCAAAGTGATATTTGGAAGCCCATAGAGGGCTATGGTGAAAAAGGAAATATCCTCCGATGAAATCCGGAAAGAAGCTTTCTGAGAAACTGCTTATTGTTCTGTTAATTCATCTCACAGAGTTACATCTGCATTTCGTGGATCTCTTTACTAGCCTTATTTCTGTGGAATCTGAGAACAAATATTTCCTTTCCCTTTGAAGACTATAGGGCCAAAGGCAATATCCTCAGATAACAAACAGAAAGAAGCTTTCTGAGAAACTTCTTTGTGTTCTGTTTAATCATCTCACCGAGTTACAGCTTTCCCCTCAAGAAGCCTTTCGCTAAGACACTTCTTGTGGAATTGGCAAAGTGATATTTGGAAGCCCATAGAGGGCTATGGTGAAAAAGGAAATATCCTCCGATGAAATCTGGAAAGAAGCTTTCTAAGAAACTGCTTAGTGTTCTGTTAATTCATCTCACAGAGTTACATCTGTATTTCGTGGATATCTTTGCTAGCCTTTTTTCTTCGGAATCTGACAACAGATATTTCGGATCCCTTTGAAGACTATAAGGCCAAAGGAAATATCCTCCGATAACAAAGAGAAAGAAGCTTTCTGAGAAACTTCTTTGTGTTCTGTGAAATCATCTCACAGTGTTACAGCTTCCCCCTCAGGAAGCCTTTCGCAAAGACAGTTCTTGTGGAATTGGCAAAGTGATATTTGGAAGCCCATAGAGTGCTATGGTGAAAAAGGAAATATCCTCCGATGAAATCTGGAAAGAAGCTTTCTGAGAAACTGCTTAGTGTTCTGTTAATTCATCTCACAGAGTTACATCTGTATTTCGTGGATCCTTTTGCTAGCCTTATTTCTGTGGAATCTGACAACAGATATTTCGGATCCCTTTGAAGACTGTAGGGCCAAAGGAAACATCCTCCGATAAGAAAGAGAAAGAAGCTTTCTGAGAAACTTCTTTGTGTTCTGTGAAATCATCTCACAGAGTTACAGCTTTCCCCGTAAAAAGCCTTTCGCTAAGAGAGTTCTTGTGGAATTGGCAAAGTGATATTTGGAAGCCCATAGAGGGCTATGGTGAAAAAGGAAATATCCTCTGATGAAATCTGGAAAGAAGCTTTCCGAGCAACTTCTTAGTGTTCTGTTAATTCATCTCACAGAGTTACATCGGTATTTCGTGGACCTCCTTGCTAGCCTTATTTCTGTGGAATCTGAGAACAGATATTTCCTTTCCCTTTGAAGACTATAGGGCCAAAGAACATATCCTCCGATAACAAAGAGAAAGAAGCTTTCTGAGAAACTTCTTGTGTTCTGGAAATCATCTCACAGAGTTACAGCTTTCCCCTCAAGAAGCCTTTCGCTAAGACAGTTCTTGTGGAATTTCCTAAGTGATACTTGGAAGCCCATAGAGGGCTATGGTGAAAAAGGAAATATCCTCCGATGAAATCTGGAAAGAAGCTTTCTGAGAAACTGCTTAGTGTTCTGTTAATTCATCTCACAGAGTTACATCTGTATTTCGTGGATCTCTTTGCTAGCCTTATTTCTGTGGAATCTGAGAACAGATATTTCCTTTCCCTTTGAAGACTATTGGGCCAAAGGAAATATCCTCCGATAACAAAGAGAAAGAAGCTTTCTGAGAAACTTCTTTGTGTTCGGGGAAATCATCTCACAGAGTTACAGCTTTCCCCTCAAGAAGCCTTTCGCTAAGACAGTTCTTGTGGAATTGGCAAAATGATATTTGGAAGCCCATAGAGGGGAATGGTGAAAAAGAAAATATCCTCCAATGAAGTCTGGAAAGAAGCTTTCCGAGAAACTGCTTAGTGTTCTGTTAATTCATCTCACACTGTTACATCGGTGTTTCGTGGATCTCTTTGCTAGCCTTATTTCTGTGGAATCTGAGAACAGATATTTCCTTTCCCTTTGAAGACTCTAGGGCCAAAGAAAATATCCTCCGATAACAAAGAGAAAGAAGCTTTCTGAGAAACTTCTTTGTGTTCTGTGAAATCATCTCACAGAGTTTCAGCTTTCCCCTCAAGAAGCCTTTCGCTAAGACAGTTCTTGTGGAATTGGCAAAGTGATATTTGGAAGCCCATAGAGGGCTATGGTGAAAAAGGAAATATCCTCCAATGAAATCTGGAAAGAAGCTTTCTGAGAAACTGCTTAGTGTTCTGTTAATTCATCTCACAGAGTTACATCTGTATTTCGTGGATCACTTTGCTAGCCTTATTTCTGTGGAATGTGACAACACATATTTCGGATCCCTTTGACGAATACAGGGCCAAAGGAAATATCCTCCGATAACAAAGAGAAAGAAGCTTTCTGAGAAACTTCTTTGTGTTCTGTGAAATCATCTCACAGAGATACAGCTTTCCTCTCAAGAAGCCTTTCGCTAAGACAGTTCTTGTGCAATTGGCAAAGTGATATTTGGAAGCCCATAGAGGGCTATGATGAAAAAGGAAATGTTCTCCGATGAAATCTGGAAAGAAGCATTCTGAGAAACTGCTTAGTGTTCTGTTAATTCATCTCACAGAGTTACATCTGTATTTCATGGATCTCTTTGGTAGCCTTGTTTCTGTGGAATCTGACAGCAGATATTTCGGATCCCTTTGAAGACTATAGGACCAAAGGAAATATCCTCCGATAACAAAGAGAAAGAAGCTTTCTGAGAAACTTCTTTGTGTTCTGTGAAATCATCTCACAGAGTTACAGCTTTTCCCTCAAGAAGCCTTTCGCTAAGACAGTTCTTGTGGAATTGGCAAAGTGATATTTGGAAGCCCATAGAGGGCTATGGTGAAAAAGGAAATATCCTCTGATGAAATCTGGAAAGAAGCTTTCTGAGAAACTGCTTAGTGTTCTGTTAATTCATCTCACAGAGTTACATCTGTATTTCTTGGTTCTCTTTGCTAGCCTTATTTCTGTGGAATCTGAGAACAGATATTTCGGATCCCTTTGAATACTATAGGGCCAAAGGAAGTATCCTCCGATAACAAAGAGAAAGAAGCTTTCTGAGAAACTTCTTTCTGTTCTGTGAAATCATCTCACAGAGTTACAGCTTTCCCCTCAAGAAGCCTTTCGCTAAGAAAGTTCTTGTGGATTTGGCAAAGTGATATTTGGAAGCCCAACGTGGGCTATGGTGAAAAAGGAAATATTCTCCGACGAAATCTGGAAAGAAGCTTTCTGAGAAACTGATTAGTGTTCTGTTAATTCATCTCACAGAGTTACATCTGTATTTCGTTGATCTCTTTGCTAGCCTTATTTCTGTGGAATCTCAGAACAGATATTTCGGATCCCTTTGAAGACTATAGGGCCAAAGGAAATATCCTCCGATAACAAAGAGAAAGAAGCTTTCTGAGAATCTTCTTTTTGTTCTCTGAAATCATCTCACAGAGTTACAGCTTTCCCCTCAGGAAGCCTTTCGCTAAGATAGTTCTTGTAGAATTGTCAAAGTGATATTTGGAAGCCCATAGAGGGCTGTGGTGAAAAAGGAAATATCCTCCGAAGAAATCTGGAAAGAAGCTTTCTGAGAAACTGCTTAGTGTTCTGTTAATTCATCTCACAGAGTTACATCTGTATTTCGTGGATCTCTTTGCTAGCCTTATTTCTGTGGAATCTGACAACAGATATTTCGGATCCCTTTGACGACTACAGGGCCAAAGGAAATATCCTCCGATAACAAAGAGAAAGAAGCTTTCTGAAAACTTCCTTGTGTTCTGTAAAATCATCTCACAGAGTTACAGCTTTCCCCTCAAGAAGCCTTTTGCTAAGGCAGTTGTTTTGGAATTGTCAAAGTGATATTTGGAAGCCCATAGAGGGCTATGTTGAAAAAGGAAATATCCTCCGATGAAATCTGGAAAGAAGCTTTCTGAGAAACTGCTTAGTGTATTGTTAACTGATCTCACAGAGTTACATCTGTATTTCGTGGATCTCTTTGCTAGCCTTATTTCTGTGGAATCTCAGAACAGATATTTCGGATCCCTTTGAAGACTATAGGGCCAAAGGAAATATCCTCCGATAACAAAGAGAAAGATGCTTTCTGAGAAACTTCTTTGTGTTCTGTTAAATCATCTCATAGAGTTACAGCTTTTCCCTCAAGAAGCCTTTCGCTAAGACAGTTCTTGTGAAATTGGGAAAGTGATATTTGGAAGCCCATAGAGGGCTATGGTGAAAAAGGAAATATCCTCCGATGAAATCTGGAAAGAAGCTTTCTGAGAAACTGCTTAGTGTTCTCTTAATTCGTCTCACAGAGTTACATCTGTATTTCTTGGTTCTCTTTGCTAGCCGTATTTCTGTGGAATCTGAGAACAGATATTTCGGATCCCTTTGAAGACTATAGGGCCAAAGGAAATATCCTCCGATAACAAAGAGAAAGAAGCTTTCTGAGAAACTTCTTTGTGTTCTGTGAAATCATCTCACAGAGTTACAGCTTTCCCCTCAAGAAGCCTTTCGCTAAGAAAGTTCTTGTGGATTTGGCAAAGTGATATTTGGAAGCCCAAAGAGGGCTATGGTGAAAAAGGAAATATCCTCCGATGAAATCTGGAAAGAAGCTTTCTGAGAAACTGCTTAGTGTCCTGTTAATTCGTCTCCCAGTGTTACATCTGTATTTCGTGGATCTCTTTGCTAGCCTTATTTCTGTGGAATCTGACAAAAGATATTTCGTATACCTTTGAAGACTACAGGGCCAAATGAAACATCCTCCGATAACAAAGAGAAAGAAGCTTTCAGAGAAACTTCTTTGTGTTCTCTGAAATCATCTCACAGAGTTACAGCTTTCCCCTCAAGAAGCCTTTCGCTAAGACAGTTCTTGTGGAATTGGCAAAGTGATAATATTTAGAAGCCCTTAGAGGGCTATGGTGAAAAAGGAAATATCCTCCGATGAAATCTGGAAAGAAGCTTTCTGAGAAACTGCTAAGTGTTCTGTTAATTCGTCTCCCAGAGGTACATCTGTATTTCGTGGATCACTTTGCTAGCCTTATTTCTGTGGAATCTGACAACAGATATTTCGGATCCCTTTGAAGACTGTAGGGCCAAAGGAAACATCCTCCGATAAGAAAGAGAAAGAAGCTTTCTGAGAAACTTCTTTGTGTTCTGTGAAATCATCTCACAGAGTTACAGCTTTCCCCTCAAGAAGCCTTTCGTTAACAGTTCCTGTGGAATTGGCAAAGTGATATTTGGAAGCCCATAGAGGGCTATGGTGAAAAAGGAAATATCCTCCGATGAAATCTGGAAAGAAGCTTTCTGAGAAACTGCTTATTGTTCTGTTAATTCATCTCACAGAGTTACATCTGCATTTCGTGGATCTCTTTACTAGCCTTATTTCTGTGGAATCTGAGAACAAATATTTCCTTTCCCTTTGAAGACTATAGGGCCAAAGGCAATATCCTCAGATAACAAACAGAAAGAAGCTTTCTGAGAAACTTCTTTGTGTTCTGTTTAATCATCTCACCGAGTTACAGCTTTCCCCTCAAGAAGCCTTTCGCTAAGACACTTCTTGTGGAATTGGCAAAGTGATATTTGGAAGCCCATAGAGGGCTATGGTGAAAAAGGAAATATCCTCCGATGAAATCTGGAAAGAAGCTTTCTAAGAAACTGCTTAGTGTTCTGTTAATTCATCTCACAGAGTTACATCTGTATTTCGTGGATATCTTTGCTAGCCTTTTTTCTTCGGAATCTGACAACAGATATTTCGGATCCCTTTGAAGACTATAAGGCCAAAGGAAATATCCTCCGATAACAAAGAGAAAGAAGCTTTCTGAGAAACTTCTTTGTGTTCTGTGAAATCATCTCACAGTGTTACAGCTTCCCCCTCAGGAAGCCTTTCGCAAAGACAGTTCTTGTGGAATTGGCAAAGTGATATTTGGAAGCCCATAGAGTGCTATGGTGAAAAAGGAAATATCCTCCGATGAAATCTGGAAAGAAGCTTTCTGAGAAACTGCTTAGTGTTCTGTTAATTCATCTCACAGAGTTACATCTGTATTTCGTGGATCCTTTTGCTAGCCTTATTTCTGTGGAATCTGACAACAGATATTTCGGATCCCTTTGAAGACTGTAGGGCCAAAGGAAACATCCTCCGATAAGAAAGAGAAAGAAGCTTTCTGAGAAACTTCTTTGTGTTCTGTGAAATCATCTCACAGAGTTACAGCTTTCCCCGTAAAAAGCCTTTCGCTAAGAGAGTTCTTGTGGAATTGGCAAAGTGATATTTGGAAGCCCATAGAGGGCTATGGTGAAAAAGGAAATATCCTCTGATGAAATCTGGAAAGAAGCTTTCCGAGCAACTTCTTAGTGTTCTGTTAATTCATCTCACAGAGTTACATCGGTATTTCGTGGACCTCTTTGCTAGCCTTATTTCTGTGGAATCTGAGAACAGATATTTCCTTTCCCTTTGAAGACTATAGGGCCAAAGAACATATCCTCCGATAACAAAGAGAAAGAAGCTTTCTGAGAAACTTCTTGTGTTCTGGAAATCATCTCACAGAGTTACAGCTTTCCCCTCAAGAAGCCTTTCGCTAAGACAGTTCTTGTGGAATTTCCTAAGTGATACTTGGAAGCCCATAGAGGGCTATGGTGAAAAAGGAAATATCCTCCGATGAAATCTGGAAAGAAGCTTTCTGAGAAACTGCTTAGTGTTCTGTTAATTCATCTCACAGAGTTACATCTGTATTTCGTGGATCTCTTTGCTAGCCTTATTTCTGTGGAATCTGAGAACAGATATTTCCTTTCCCTTTGAAGACTATTGGGCCAAAGGAAATATCCTCCGATAACAAAGAGAAAGAAGCTTTCTGAGAAACTTCTTTGTGTTCTGTGAAATCATCTCACAGAGTTACAGCTTTCCCCTCAGGAAGCCTTTCGCTAAGACAGTTCTTGTGGAATTGGCAAAGTGATATTTGGAAGCACATAGAGGGCTATGGTGAAAAAGGAAATATCCTCCGATGAAATCTGGAAAGAAGCTTTATGAGAAACTGCTTAGTGTTCTGTTAATTCATCTCACAGAGTTACATCTGCATTTCGTGGATATCTTTACTAGCCTTATTTCTGTGGAATCTGAGAACAGATATTTCCTTTCCCTTTGAAGACTATAGGGCCAAAGGAAATATCCTCAGATAACAAACAGAAAAAAGCTTTCTGAGAAACTTCTTTGTGTTCGGGGAAATCATCTCACAGAGTTACAGCTTTCCCCTCAAGAAGCCTTTCGCTAAGACAGTTCTTGTGGAATTGACAAAGTGATATTTGGAAGCCCATAGAGGGCTATGGTGAAAAAGGAAATATCCTCTGATGAAATCTGGAAAGAAGCTTTCTGAGAAACTGCTTAGTGTTCTGTTAATTCATCTCACACTGTTACATCTGTATTTCGTGGATCTCTTTGCTAGCCTTATTTCTGTGGAATCTGACAACAGATATTTCGGATCCCTTTGAAGACTATAGGTCCAAAGGAAATATCCTCCGATAACAAAGAGAAAGAAGCTTTCTGAGAAACTTTTTGTGTTCTGTGAAATCATCTCACAGAGTTACAGCTTTCTCCTCCAGAAGCCTTTCGCTAAGACAGTTTTTGTGGAATTGGCAAAGTTATATTGGGAAGCCCTTGGAGGGCTATGGTGAAAAACGAAATATACTCCGAAGAAATCTGGAAAGAAGCTTTCTGAGAAACTGCTTCGTCTTCTGTTAATTCATCTCACAGAGTTACATGTGTACTTCGTGGATCTCTTTCAGAGCCTTATTTCTGTGGAATCTGACAGCAGATATTCGGATCCCTTTGACGACTACAGGGCCAAAGAAAATTTCCTCCGATAACAAAGAGAAAGAAGCTTACTGAGAAACTTCTTTGTGTTCTGTGAAATCATCTCACAGAGTTACAGCTTTCCCCTCAAGAATCCTTTCGCTAAGACAGTTCTTGTGGAATTGGCAAAGTGATATTTGGAAGCCCATAGAGGGCGACGGTGAAAAAGGAAATTTCCTCCGATGAAATCTGGAAAGAAGCTTTCTGAGAAACTGCTTAGTCTTCTGTTAATTCTTCTCACAGAGTTACATCTGTATTTCGTGGATCCCTTTGCTAGTCTTCTTTCTGTGGAATCTGAGAACAGATATTTCGGATCGCCTTGATGACTATAGGGCCAAAGGAAATATCCTCTGATAACAAAGAGAGAGAAGCTTTCTGTGAAACTTCTTTGAGTTCTGTGAAATCATCTCACAGAGTTACAGCTTTTCCCTCAAGAAGCCTTTCGCTAAAACATTTCTTGTGGAATTGTGAAAGTGATATTTGGAAGCCCATAGAGGACTACGGTGAAAAAGGAAATATCGTCCGATGAAATCTGGAAAGAAGATTTCTGAGAAACTGCTTAGTGTTCTGTTAATTCATCTCACAGTGTTACATCGGTATTTCGTGGATCTCTTTACTAGCCTTTTTTCTGTGGAATCTGAGAACAGATATTTCCTTTCCCTTTGAAGACTATAGGGCCAAAGGAAATATCCTCTGATAAGAAAGAGAAAGAAGCTTTCTGAGAAACATCTTTGTGTTCTATGAAATCATCTCACAGAGTTACAGCTTTCCCCTCAAGAAGCCTTTCGCTAAGACAGTTCTTGTGGAATTGGCAAAGTGATATTTGGAAGCCCATAGAGGGCTATAGTGATAAAGGAAGTATCCTCCGTGAAATCTGGAAAGAAGCTTTCTGAGAAACTGCTTAGTGTTCTGCTAATTCGTCTCCCAGAGGTACATCTGTATTACGTAGATCCCTTTGCTAGCCTTATCTCTGTGGAATCTGACAACAGATATTTCGGATCCCTTTGAAGACTGTAGGGCCAAAGGAAACATCCTCCGATAAGAAAGAGAAAGAAGCTTTCTGAGAAACTTCTTTGTGTTCTGTGAAATCATCTCACAGAGTTACAGCTTTCCCCTCAAGAAGCCTTTCGCTAAGACAGTTCTTGTGGAATTGGCAAAGTGATATTTGGAAGCCCATAGAGGGCTATGGTGAAAAAGGAAATATCCTCCGATGAAATCTGGAAAGAAGCTTTCCGAGAAACTGCTTAGTGTTCTGTTAATTCATCTCACTGTGTTACATCGGTATTTCGTGGATCTCTTGCTAGCCTTGTTTCTGTGGAATCTGAGAACAGATATTTCCTTTCCCTTTGAAGACTCTAGGGCCAAAGAAAATATCCTCCGATAACAAAGAGAAAGAAGCTTTCTGAGAAACTTCTTTGTGTTCTGTGAAATCATCTCACAGAGTTTCAGCTTTCCCCTCAAGAAGCCTTTCGCTAATACAGTTCTTGTGGAATTGTCAAAGTGATATTTGGAAGCCCATAGAGGGCTATGGTGAAAAAGGAAATATCCTCCGATGAAATCAGGATAGAAGCTTTCTGAGAAACTGCTTAGTGTTCTGTTAATTCATCTCACAGAGTTACATCTGTATTTCGTGGATCTCTTTGCTAGCCTTCTTTCTGTGGAATCTGAGAACAGATATTTCGGATCCCTTTGAAGACTATAGGGCCAAAGGAACTATCCTCTGATAACAAAGAGAAACATGCTTTCTGAGAAACTTCTTTGTGTTCTGTGAAATCATCTCACAGAGTTACAGCTTTCCCCTCCAGAAGCCTTTCGCTAAGACAGTTCTTTTGGTATTGGCAAAGTGATATTGGGAATCCCTTAGAGGGCTATGGTGAAAAACGAAATATACTCCGAAGAAATCTGGAAAGAAGCTTTCTGAGAAACTGCTTAGTGTTCTGTTAACTCATCTCACAGAGTTACATCTGTATTTCGTGGATCTCTTTCCTAGCCTTATTTCTGTGGAATCTGACAACAGATATTCGGATCCCTTTGACGACTACAGGGCCAAAGAAAATTTCCTCCGATAACAAAGAGAAAGAAGCTTTCTGAGAAACTTCTTTGTGTTCTGTGAAATCATCTCACAGAGTTACAGCTTTCCCCTCAAGAAGCCTTTCGCTAAGACAGTTCTTGTGGAATTGGGAAAGTGATATTTGGAAGCCCATAGAGGGCTATGGTGAAAAAGGAAATATGCTCCGATGAAATCTGGAAAGAAGCTTTCTGAGAAACTGCTTAGTGTTCTGTTAATTCATCTCACAGAGTTACATCGGTATTTCGTGGATCTCTTTGCTAGCCTTATTTCTGGGGAATCTGAGAACAGATATTTCGGATCGTTTTGATGACTATAGGGCCAAAGGAAATATCCTCTGATAACAAAGAGAGAGAAGCTTTCTGTGAAACTTCTTTGTGTTCTGTGAAATAATCTCACAGAGTTACAGCTTTCCCCTCAAGAAGCCTTTCGCTAGGACATTTCTTGTGGAATTGTCAAAGTGATATTTGGAAGCCCATAGAGGACTACGGTGAAAAAGGAAATATCCTCCGATGAAATCTGGAAAGAAGCTTTCTGAGAAACTGCTTTGTGTTCTGTTAATTCATCTCACAGAGTTACATCGGTATTTCGTGGATCTCTTTGCTAGCCTTATTTCTGTGGAATCTGAGAACAGATATTTCCTTTCCCTTTGAAGACTATAGGGCCAAAGGAAATATCCTCCGATAACAAAGAGTAAGAAGCTTTCTGAGAAACTTCTTTGTGTTCTGTGAAATCATCTCACAGAGTTACAGCTTTCTCCTCCAGAACCCTTTCGCTAAGACAGTTTTTGTGGAATTGGCAAAGTGATATTTGGAAGCCCTTTGAGGGCTATGGTGAAAAACGAAATATACTCCGAAGAAATCTGGAAAGAAGCTTTCTGAGAAACTGCTTAGTGTTCTGTTAATTCATCTCACCGAGTTACATCTGTACTTCGTGGATCTCTTTCAGAGCCTTATTTCTGTGAAATCTGACAACAGATATTCGGATCCCATTGACGACTACAGGGCCAAAGAAAATTTCCTCCGATAACAAAGAGAAAGAAGCTTTCTGAGAAACTTCTTTGTGTTCTGTGAAATCATCTCACAGAGTTACAACATTCCCCTCAAGAAGCCTTTCGCTAAGACAGTTCTTGTGGAATTGGCAAAGTGATATTTGGAAGCCCATAGAGGGCTACGGTGAAAAAGGAAATATCCTCCGATGAAATCTGGAAAGAAGCTTTCTGAGAAACTGCTTAGTGTTCTGTTAATTCTTCTCACAGAGTTACATCTTTATTTCGTGGATCTCTTTGCTAGCCTTATTTCTGTGGAATCTGAGAACATATATTTCGGATCGCTTTGATGACTATAGGGCCAAAGGAAATATCCTCTGATAACAAAGAGAGAGAAGCTTTCTGTGAAACTTCTTTGTGTTTTGTGAAATCATCTCACAGAGTTACAGCTTTCCCCTCAAGAAGCCTTTTGCTAAGACATTTCTTGTGGAATTGTCTAAGTGATATTTGGAAGCCCTTAGAGGGCTATGGTGAAAAAGTAAATATCCTCCGATGAAATCTGGAAAGAAGCTTTCTGAGAAACTGCTTAGTGTTCTGTTAATTCATCTCACAGAGTTACATCTGCATTTCGTGGATCTCTTTACTAGCCTTATTTCTGTGGAATCTGAGAACAGATATTTCCTTTCCCTTTGAAGACTATAGGGCCAAAGGAAATATCCTCAGATAACAAACAGAAAGAAGCTTTCTGAGAAACTTCTTTGTGTTCTGCGAAATCATCTCACAGAGTTACAGCTTTCCCCTCAAGAAGCCTTTCGCTAAGACAGTTCTTGTGGAATTGGCAAAGTGATATTTGGAAGCCCATAGAGGGGAATGGTGAAAAAGGAAATATCCTAAGATGAAATCTGGAAAGAAGCTTTCCGAGAAACTACTTAGTGTTCTGTTAATTCATCTCACAGTGTTACATCGTTATTTCGTGGATCTCTTTGCTAGCCTTATTTCTGTGGAATCTGAGAACAGATATTTCCTTTCCCTTTGAAGACTCTGGTGCCAAAGAAAATATCCTCCGATAACAAAGAGAAAGAAGCTTTCTGAGAAACTTCTTTGTGTTCTGTGAAATCATCTCACAGAGTTACAGCTTTCCCCTCAAGAAGCCTTTCGCTAAGACAGTTCTTGTGGAATTGGCAAAGTGATATTTGGAAGCCCTTAGAGGGCTATGGTGAAAAAGGAAATATCCTCCGATGAAATCTGGAAAGAAGCTTTCTGAGAAACTGCTTAGTGTTCTGTTAATTCATCTCACAGACTTACATCTGCATTTCGTGGATCTCTTTGTAGCCTTATTTCTGTGGAATCTGAGAACAGATATTTCCATTCCCTTTAAGACTATAGGGCCAAAGGAAATATCCTCCGATAAAAAAAGAAAGAAGCATTCTGAGAAACTTCTTTGTGTTCTGTGAAATCACCTCACAGAGTTACAGCATTCCCCTCAAGAAGCCTTTCGCTAAGACAGTTCTTGTGGAATTGTCATAGTGATATTTAGAAGCCCATAGAGGGCAACGGTGAAAAAGGAAATATCCTCCGATGAAATTTGGAAAGAAGCTTTCCGAGAAACTGCTTAGTGTTCTGTTAATTCATCTCACAGAGTTACATCTGTATTTCGTGGATCTCTTTGCTAGCCGTATTTCTGTGGAATTTGAGAACAGATATTTCCTTTCCCTTTGAAGACTACAGGGCCAAAGGAAATATCCTCCGATAACAAACAGAAAGAAGCTTTCTGAGAAACTTCTTTGTGTTCTGGAAATCATCTCACAGAGTTACAGCTTTCCCCTCAAGAAGCCTTTCGCTAAGACAGTTCTTGTGGAATTGGCAAAGTGATATTTGGAAGCCCATAGAGGGCTATGGTGAAAAAGGAAATATCCTCCGATGAAATCAGGATAGAAGCTTTCTGAGAAACTGCTTAGTGTTCTGTTAATTCATCTCACAGAGTTACATCTGTATTACGTGGATCTCTTTGCTAGCCTTATTTCTGTGGAATCTGAGAACAGATATTTCGGATCACTTTGAAGACTATAGGGCCAAAGAAAATATCCTCCGATAACAAAGAGAAAGAAGCTTTCTGAGAAACTTCTTTGTGTTCTGTGAAACCATCTCACAGAGTTTCAGCTTTCCCCTCAAGAAGCCTTTCGCTAAGACAGTTCTTGTGGAATTGTCAAAGTGATATTTGGAAGCCCATAGAGGGCTACGGTGAAAAAGGAAATATCCTCCGATAAAATCAGGATAGAAGCTTTCTGAGAAACTGCTTAGTGTTCTGTTAATTCATCTCACAGAGTTACATCTGTACTTCGTGGATCTCTTTCAGAGCCTTATTTCTGTGGAATCTGACAACAGATATTCGGATCCCTTTGACGACTACAGGGCCAAAGAAAATTTCCTCCGATAACAAAGAGAAAGAAGCTTTCTGAGAAACTTCTTTGTGTTCTGTGAAATCATCGCACAGAGTTACAACGTTCCCCTCAAGAAGCCTTTCGCTAAGACAGTTCTTGTGGAATTGGCAAAGTGATATTTGGAAGCCCATAGAGGGCTACGGTGAAAAAGGAAATATCCTCCGATGAAATCTGGAAAGAAGCTTTCTGAGAAACTGCTTAGTGTTCTGTTAATTCTTCTCACAGAGTTACATCTGTATTTCGTGGATCTCTTTGCTAGCCTTATTTCTGTGGAATCTGAGAACATATATTTCGGATCGCTTTGATGACTATAGGGCCAAAGGAAATATCCTCTGATAACAAAGAGAGAGAAGCTTTCTGTGAAACTTCTTTGTGTTCTGTGAAATCATCTCACAGAGTTACAGCTTTCCCCTCAAGAAGCCTTTCGCTAAAACATTTCTTGTGGAATTGTCAAAGTGATATTTGGAAGCCCATAGAGGACTACGGTGAAAAAGGAAATATCCTCCGATGAAATCTGGAAAGAAGAATTCTGAGAAACTGCTTAGTGTTCTGTTAATTCATCTCACAAAGTTACATCTGCGTTTCGTGGATCTCTTTACTTGCCTTATTTGTGTGGAATCTGAGAACAGATATTTCCTTTCCCTTTGAAGATTGTAGGGCCAAAGGAAATATCCTTTGATAACAAAGAGAAAGAAGCTTTCTGAGAAACTTCTTTGTGTTCTATGAAATCATCTCACAGAGTTACAGCTTTCCCCTCAAGAAGCCTTTCGCTAAGACAGTTCTTGTGGAATTGGCAAAGTGATATTTGGAAGCCCATAGAGGGCTATAGTGAAAAAGGAAATATCCTCCGATGAAATCTGGAAAGAAGCTTTCTGAGAAACTTCTTAGTGTTCTGTTAATTCGTCTCCCAGAGGTACATCTGTATTTCGTGGATCCCTTTGCTAGCCTTATTTCCGTGGAATCTGACAACAGATATTTCGGATCCCTTTGAAGACTGTAGGGCCAAAGGAAACATCCTCCGATAAGAAAGAGAAAGAAGCTTTCTGAGAAACTTCTTTGTGTTCTGTGAAATCATCTCACAGAGTTACAGCTTTCCCCTCAAGAAGCCTTTCGCTAAGACAGTTCTTGTGGAATTGGCAAAGTGATATTGGAAGCCCATAGAGGGCTATGGTGAAAAAGGAAATATCCTCCGATGAAATCTGGAAAGAAGCTTTCCGAGAAACTTCTTAGTGTTCTGTTAATTCATCTCACAGAGTTACATCGGTATTTCGTGGATCTCTTTGTTAGCCTTATTTCTGTGGAATCTGAGAACAGATATTTCCTTTCCCTTTGAAGACTACAGGGCCAAAGAAAATATCCTCCGATAACAAAGAGAAAGACGCTTTCTGAGAAGCTTCTTGTGTTCTGGAAATCATCTCACAGAGTTACAGCTTTCCCCTCAAGAAGCCTTTCGCAAAGACAGTTCTTGTGGAATTGGCAAAGTGATATTTGGAAGCCCATGGAGGGCTATGGTGAAAAAGGAAATATCCTCCGATGAAATCTGGAAAGAAGCTTTCTGAGAAACTGCTTAGTGTTCTGTTAATTCATCTCACAGACTTACATCTGCATTTCGTAGATCTCTTTGTAGCCTTATTTCTGTGAAATCTGAGAACAGATATTTCCATTCCCTTTAAGACTATAGGGCCAAAGGAAATATCCTCCGATAAAAAACAGAAAGAAGCTTTCTTTGAAACTTCTTTGTGTTCTGTGAAATCATCTCACAGAGTTACAGCATTCCCCTCAAGAAGCCTTTCGCTAAGACAGTTCTTGTGGAATTGTCATAGTGATATTTAGAAGCCCATAGAGGGCAAAGGTGAAAAAGGAAATATCCTCCGATGAAATCTGGAAAGAAGCTTTCCGAGAAACTGCTTAGTGTTCTGTTAATTCATCTCACAGAGTTACATCTGCATTTCGTGGATCTCTTAACTAGCCTTATTTCTGTGGCATCTGAGAACAGATGTTTCCTTTCCCTTTGAAGACTCTAGAGCTAAAGAAAATATCCTCCGATAACAAAGAGAAAGAATCTTTCTGAGAAACTTCTTTGTGTTCTGGAAATCATCTCACAGAGTTACAGCTTTTCCCTCAAGAAGCCTTTCGCTAAGACAGTTCTTGTGGAATTGGCAAAGTGATATTTGGAAGCCCATAGAGGGCTACGGTGAAAAAGGAAATATCCTCCGATGAAATCTGGAAAGAAGCTTTCTGAGAAACTGCTTAGTGTTCTGTTAATTCATCTCACAGAGTTACATCTGTATACGGTGAAAAAGGAAATATCCTCCGATGAAATCTTGAAAGAAGCTTTCTGAGAAACTGCTTAGTGTTCTGTTAATTCATCTCAGAGAGTTACGTCTGTATTTCGTGGATCTCTTTCCTAGCCTTATTTCTGTGGAATCTGACAACAGATATTTCCTTTCCCTTTGAAGACTATTGGGCCAAAGGAAATATCCTCTGATAACAAAGAGAAAGAAGCTTTCTGAGAAACTTCTTTGTGTTCTGTGAAATCATCTCACAGAGTTACAGCTTTCCCCTCAAGAAGCCTTTCGCTAAGACAGTTCTTGTGGAATTGCCAAAGTGATATTTGGAAGCCCTTAGAGGGCTATGGTGAAAAAGGAAATATCCTCCGATGAAATGTGGAAAGAAGCTTTCTGAGAAACTGCTTAGTGTTCTGTTAATTCATCTCACAGAGTTACATCTGTATTTCGTGGATGTCTTTTCTAGCCTTATTTCTGTGGAATCTGAGAACAGATATTTCGGATCCGTTTGAAGACTATAGGGCCAAAGGAAATATCCTCCGATGAAATCTGGAAAGAAGCTTTCTGAGAAACTGCTTAGTGTTCTGTTAATTCATCTGACAGAGTTACATCTGTATACGGTGAAAAAGGAAATATCCTCCAATGAAATCTGGAAAGAAGCTTTCTGAGAAACTGCTTAGTGTTCTGTTAACTCATCTCACAGAGTTACGTCTGTATTTCGTGGATCTCTTTCCTAGCCTTATTTCTGTGGAATCTGACAACAGATATTTCCTTTCCCTTTGAAGACTATTGGGCCAAAGGAAATATCCTCTGATAACAAAGAGAAAGAAGCTTTCTGAGAAACTTCTTTGTGTTCTGTGAAATCATCTCACAGAGTTACAGCTTTCCCCTCAAGAAGCCTTTCGCTAAGACAGTTCGTGTGGAATTGCCAAAGTGATATTTGGAAGCCCTTAGAGGGCTATGGTGAAAAAGGAAATATCCTCCGATGAAATGTGGAAAGAAGCTTTCTGAGAAACTGCTTAGTGTTCTGTTAATTCATCTCACAGAGTTACATCTGTATTTCGTGGATGTCTTTTCTAGCCTTATTTCTGTGGAATCTGAGAACAGATATTTCGGATCCGTTTGAAGACTATAGGGTCAAAGGAAATATCCTCCGATGAAATCTGGAAAGAAGCTTTCTGAGAAACTGCTTAGTGTTCTGTTAATTCATCTCACAGAGTTACATCTGTATACGGTGAAAAAGGAAATATCCTCCGATGAAATCTTGAAAGAAGCTTTCTGAGAAACTGCTTAGTGTTCTGTTAATTCATCTCAGAGAGTTACGTCTGTATTTCGTGGATCTCTTTCCTAGCCTTATTTCTGTGGAATCTGACAACAGATATTTCCTTTCCCTTTGAAGACTATTGGGCCAAAGGAAATATCCTCTGATAACAAAGAGAAAGAAGCTTTCTGAGAAACTTCTTTGTGTTCTGTGAAATCATCTCACAGAGTTACAGCTTTCCCCTCAAGAAGCCTTTCGCTAAGACAGTTCTTGTGGAATTGCCAAAGTGATATTTGGAAGCCCTTAGAGGGCTATGGTGAAAAAGGAAATATCCTCCGATGAAATGTGGAAAGAAGCTTTCTGAGAAACTGCTTAGTGTTCTGTTAATTCATCTCACAGAGTTACATCTGTATTTCGTGGATGTCTTTGCTAGCCTTATTTCTGTGGAATCTGAGAACAGATATTTCGGATCCGTTTGAAGACTATAGGGCCAAAGGAAATATCCTCCGATGACAAAGAGAAAGAAGCTTTCTGAGAAACTTCTTTGTGTTCTGTGAAATCATCTCACAGAGTTACAGCTTTCCCCTCAAGAAGCCTTTCGCTAAGACAGTTCCTGTGGAATTGGCAAAGTGATATTTGGAAGCCCATGGAGGGCTATGGTGAAAAAGGAAATATCCTCCGATGAAATCTGGAAAGAAGCTTTCTGAGAAACTGCTTAGCCTTCTGTTAATTCATCTCACAGAGTTACATCTGTATTTCGCGGATCTCTTTGCTAGCCTTATTTCTGTGGAATCTGACAACAGATATTTCGGATCCCTTTGACGACTACAGGGCCAAAGGAAACATCCTCCGATAACAAAGAGAAAGAAGCTTTCTGAGAAACTTCTTTGTGTTCTGTGAAATCATCTCACAGAGTTACAGCTTTCCCCTCAAGAAGCCTTTCGCTAAGACACTTCTTGTGGAATTGGCAAAGTGATATTTGGAAGCCCATAGAGGGCTATGGCGAAAAAGGAAATATCCTCCGATGAAATCTGGACAGAAGCTTTCGGAGAAACTGCTTAGTGTTCTGTTAATTCATCTCACAGAGTTACATCTGTATTTCGTGGATGTCTTTGCTAGCCTTATTTCTGTGGAATCTGAGAACAGATATTTCGGATCCGTTTGAAGACTATAGAGCCAAAGGAAATATCCTCCGATGACAAAGAGAAAGAAGCTTTCTGAGAAACTTCTTTGTGTTCTGTGAAATCATCTCACAGAGTGACAGCTTTCCCCTCGAGAAGCCTTTCGCTAAGACAGTTCTTGTGGAATTGGCAAAGTGATATTTGGAAGCCCATAAAGGGCTATGGTGAAAAAGGAAATATCCTCCGATGAAATCTGGAAAGAAGCTTTCTGAGAAACTGCTTAGTGTTCTGTTAATTCATCTTACAGAGTTACATCTGTATTTCGTGGATCTCTTTGCTAGCCTTATTTCTGTGGAATATGAAAACAGATATTTCGGATCCCTTTGTAGACTATAGAGCCAAGGGAAATATCCTCCGATAACAAAGAGAAAGAAGCTTTCTGAGAAACTTCTTTGTCTTCTGTGAAATCATCCCACAGAGTTACAGCTTTCCCCTCAAGAAGCCTTTGGCTACGACAATTCTTGTGGAATTGGCAAAGTGACATTTGGAAGCCCATAGAGGGCTATGGTGTAAAAGGAAATATCCTCCGATGAAGTCTGGAAAGAATGTTTCTGAGAAACTGCTTAGTGTTCTCTTAATTCATCTCACAGAGTTACATCTGTATTTCGTGGATCTCTTTGCTAGCCTTATTTCTGTGGAATCTGACAACAGATAGTTCCTTTCCCTTTGAAGGCTATTGGGCCATAGGAAATATCCTCCGATAACGAAGAGAAAGAAGCTTACTGAGAAACTTCTTTGTGTTCTGTGAAATCATCTCACATAGTTACAGCTTTCCCCTCAAGACGCCTTTCGCTAAGACAGTTCTTGTGGAATTGTCAAAGTGATATTTGGAAGCCCCTAGAGGGCAATGGTGAAAAAGGAAATATCCTCCGATGAAATCTGGAAAGAAGCTTTCTGAGAAACTGCTTAGTGTTCTGTTAATTCATCTCACAGAGTTACATCTGTATTTCGTGGATCTCTTTGCTAGCTTTATTTCTGTGGAATCTGAGAACAGATATTTCGGATCCCTTTGAAGACTATAGGACCAAAGGAAATATCCTCTGATAACAAAGAGAAAGAAGCTTTCTGAGAAACTTCTTTGTGTTCTGTGAAATCATCTCACAGAGTTACACCTTTCCCCTCAAGAAGCCTTTCGCTAAGACAGGTCTTGTGGAATTGGCAAAGTGATATTTGGAAGCCCATAGAGGGCTATGGTGAAAAAGGAAATATCCTCCGATGAAATCTGGAAAGAAGCTTTCTGAGAAACTGCTTAGTGTTCTGTTAATTCATCTCACAGAGTTACATCTGTATTTCGTGGATCTCTTTCCTAGCCTTATTTCTGTGGAATCTGAGAACAGATATTTCCTTTCCCTTTGAAGACTATTGGGCCAAAGGAAATATCCTCCGATAACAAAGAGAAAGAAGCTTTCTGAGAAACTTCTTTGTGTTCTGTGAAATCATCTCACAGAGTTACAGCTTTCCCCTCAAGAAGCCTTTCGCTAAGACAGTTCTTGTGGAATTGGCAAAGTGGTATTTGGAAGCCCCTAGAGGGCTATGGTGAAAAAGGAAATATCCTCCGATGAAATCTGGAAAGAAGCTTTCTGAGAAACTGCTTAGTGTTCTGTTAATTCATCTCACAGAGTTACATCTGTATTTCGTGGATCTCTTTGCTAGCCTTATTTCTGTGGATTCTGACAAGAGATATTTCCTTTCCCTTTAAGACTATAGGGCCAAAGGAAATATCCTCCGATAACAAAGAGAAAGAAGCTTTCTGAGAAACTTCCTTGTGTTCCGTGAAATCATCTCACAGAGTTACAGCTTTCCCCTCAAGAAGCCTTTCGCTAAGACAGTTCTTGTGGAATTGGCAAAGTGATATTTGGAAGCCCCTAGAGGGCTATGGTGAAAAAGGAAATATCCTCCGATGAAATCTGGAAAGAAGCTTTCTGAGAAACTGCTTAGTGTTCTCTTAATTCATCTCCGAGTATTACATCTGTATTTCGTGGATCTCTTTGCTAGGCTTATTTCTGTGGAATCTGAGAACAGATATTTCCTTTCCCTTTGAAGACTATAGGGCCAAAGGAAATATCCTCCGATAACGAAGAGAAAGAAGCTTTCTGAGAAACTTCTTTGTGTTCTGTGAAATCATCTCACAGAGTTACAGCTTTCCCCTCAAGACGCCTTTCGCTAAGACAGTTCTTGTGGAATTGTCAAAGTGATATTTGGAAGCCCCTAGAGGGCAATGGTGAAAAAGGAAATATCCTCCGATGAAATCTGGAAAGAAGCTTTCTGAGAAACTGCTTAGTGTTCTCTTAATTCATCTCCGAGTATTACATCTATATTTCGTGATTCTCTTTGCTAGCCTTATTTCTGTGGAATCTGGGAACAGATATTTCGGATCCCTTTGAAGACTATAGGACCAAAGGAAATACCCTCTGATAACAAAGAGAAAGAAGCTTTCTGAGAAACTTCTTTGTGTTCTGTGAAATCATCTCACAGAGTTACACCTTTCCCCTCAAGAAGCCTTTCGCTAAGACAGTTCTTGTGGAATTGGCAAAGTGATATTTGGAAGCCCATAGAGGGCTATGGTGAAAAAGGAAATATCCTCCGATGAAATCTGGAAAGAAGCTTTCTGAGAAACTGCTTAGTGTTCTGTTAATTCATCTCCCATGTTTACATCTGTATTTCGTGGATCTCATTGCTAGCCTTATTTCTGTGGAATCTGACAACAGATATTTCGGATCCCTTTGAAGACTATAGGGCCAAAGGAAATATCCTCCAATAACAAAGAGAAAGAAGCTTTCTGAGAAACTTCTTTGTGTTCTGTGAAATCATATCAAAGAATTACAGCTTTACCCTTAAGAAGCCTTTCGCTAAGACAGTTCTTGCGGAATTGACAAAGTGATATTTGGAAGCCCATAGAGGACTATGGTGAAAAAGGAAATATCCTCCGATGAAATCTGGAAAGAAGCTTTCTGAGAAACTGCTTAGTGTTCTGTTAATTCATCTCCGAGTATTACATCTGTATTTCGTGGATCTCTTTGCTATCCTTATTTCTGTGGAATCTGGGAACAGATATTTCGGATCCCTTTGAAGACTATAGGGCCAAAGGAAATATCCTCCGATAACAAAGAGAAAGAAGCTTTCTGAGAAACATCTTTGTGGTCTATGAAATCATCTCACAGAGTTACAGCTTTCCCCTCAAGAAGCCTTTCGCTAAGACAGTTCCTGTGGAATTGGCAAAGTGATATTTGGAAGCCCTTAGAGGGCTATGGTGAAAAAGGAAATATCCTCCGATGAAATCTGGAAAGAAGCTTTCTGAGAAACTGCTTAGCCTTCTGTTAATTCATCTCACAGAGTTACATCTGTATTTCGTGGATCTCTTTGCTAGCCTTATTTCTGTGGAATCTGACAACAGATATTTCGGATCCCTTTGACGACTACAGGGCCAAAGGAAACATCCTCCGATAACATAGAGAAAGAAGCTTTCTGAGAAACTTCTTTGTGTTCTCTGAAATCATCTCACAGAGTTACAGCTTTCCCCTCAAGAAGCCTTTCGGTAAGACAGTTCTTGTGGAATTGGCAAAGTGATATTTGGAAGCCCATAGAGGGCTACGGTGAAAAAGGAAATATCCTCCGATGAAATCTGGAAAGAAGCTTTCTGAGAAACTGCTTAGTGTTCTGTTAATTCATCTCACAGAGTTACATCTGTATTTCGTGGATCTCTTTGCTAGCCTTATTTCTGTGGAATCTGACAACAGATATTTCCTTTCCCTTTAAGACTATAGGGCCAAAGGAAATATGCTCCGATAACAAAGAGAAAGAAGCTTTCTGAGAAACTTCTTTGTGTTCCGTGAAATCATCTCACAGAGTTACAGCTTTCCCCTCAAGAAGCCTTTCGCTAAGACAGTTCTTGTGGAATTGCCTAAGTGATATTTGGAAGCCCATAGTGAGCTATGGTGAAAAAGGAAATATCCTCCGATGAAATCTGGAAAGAAGCTTTCTGAGAAACTGCTTAGTGTTCTGTTAATTCATCTCACAGAGTTACATCTGTATTTCGTGGATCTCTTTGCTAGCTTTATTTCTGTGGAATCTGAGAACAGATATTTCGGATCCCTTTGAAGACTATAGGACCAAAGGAAATATCCTCTGATAACAAAGAGAAAGAAGCTTTCTGAGAAACTTCTTTGTGTTCTGTGAAATCATCTCACAGAGTTACACCTTTCCCCTCAAGAAGCCTTTCGCTAAGACAGTTCTTGTGGAATTGGCAAAGTGATATTTGGAAGCCCATAGAGGGCTATGGTGAAAAAGGAAATATCCTCCGATGAAATCTGGAAAGAAGCTTTCTGAGAAACTGCTTAGTGTTCTGTTAATTCATCTCACAGAGTTACATCTGTATTTCGTGGATCTCTTTCCTAGCCTTTTTTCTGTGGAATCTGACAACAGATATTTCCTTTCCCTTTGAAGACTATTGGGCCAAAGGAAATATCCTCCGATAACAAAGAGAAAGAAGCTTTCTGAGAAACTTCTTTGTGTTCTGTGAAATCATCTCACAGAGTTACAGCTTTCCCCTCAAGAAGCCTTTCGCTAAGACAGTTCTTGTGGAATTGGCAAAGTGGTATTTGGAAGCCCCTAGAGGGCTATGGTGAAAAAGGAAATATCCTCCGATGAAATCTGGAAAGAAGCTTTCTGAGAAACTGCTTAGTGTTCTGTTAATTCATCTCACAGAGTTACATCTGTATTTCGTGGATCTCTTTGCTAGCCTTATTTCTGTGTAATCTGACAAGAGATATTTCCTTTCCCTTTAAGACTATAGGGCCAAAGGAAATATCCTCCGATAACAAAGAGAAAGAAGCTTTCTGAGAAACTTCCTTGTGTTCCGTGAAATCATCTCACAGAGTTACAGCTTCCCCTCAAGAAGCCTTTCGCTAAGACAGTTCTTGTGGAATTGGCTAAGTGATATTTGGAATCCCATAGAGGGCTATGGTGTAAAAGGAAATATCCTCCGATGAAGTCTGGAAAGAATCTTTCTGAGAAACTGCTTAGTGTTCTCTTAATTCATCTCACAGAGTTACATCTGTATTTCGTGGATCTCTTTGCTAGCCTTATTTCTGTGGAATCTGACAACAGATAGTTCCTTTCCCTTTGAAGGCTATTGGGCCAAAGGAAATATCCTCCGATAACAAAGAGAAAGAAGCTTTCTGAGAAACTTCTTTGTGTTCTGTGAAATCATCTCACAGAGTTACAGCTTTCCCCTCAAGAAGCCTTTCGCTAAGACAGTTCTTGTGGAATTGGCAAAGTGATATTTGGAAGCCCCTAGAGGGCTATGGTGAAAAAGGAAATATCCTCCGATGAAATCTGGAAAGAAGCTTTCTGAGAAACTGCTTAGTGTTCTCTTAATTCATCTCCGAGTATTACATCTGTATTTCGTGGATCTCTTTGCTAGGCTTATTTCTGTGGAATCTGAGAACAGATATTTCCTTTCCCTTTGAAGACTATAGGGCCAAAGGAAATATCCTCCGATAACGAAGAGAAAGAAGCTTTCTGAGAAACTTCTTTGTGTTCTGTGAAATCATCTCACAGAGTTACAGCTTTCCCCTCAAGACGCCTTTCGCTAAGACAGTTCTTGTGGAATTGTCAAAGTGATATTTGGAAGCCCCTAGAGGGCAATGGTGAAAAAGGAAATATCCTCCGATGAAATCTGGAAAGAAGCTTTCTGAGAAACTGCTTAGTGTTCTCTTAATTCATCTCCGAGTATTACATCTGTATTTCGTGGATCTCTTTGCTAGCCTTATTTCTGTGGAATCTGGGAACAGATATTTCGGATCCCTTTGAAGACTATAGGGCCAAAGGAAATATCCTCCGATAACAAAGAGAAAGAAGCTTTCTGAGAAACTTCCTTGTGTTCCGTGAAATCATCTCACAGAGTTACAGCTTTCCCCTCAAGAAGCCTTTCGCTAAGACAGTTCTTGTGGAATTGGCTAAGTGATATTTGGAATCCCATAGAGGGCTATGGTGTAAAAGGAAATATCCTCCGATGAAGTCTGGAAAGAATCTTTCTGAGAAACTGCTTAGTGTTCTCTTAATTCATCTCACAGAGTTACATCTGTATTTCGTGGATCTCTTTGCTAGCCTTATTTCTGTGGAATCTGACAACAGATAGTTCCTTTCCCTTTGAAGGCTATTGGGCCAAAGGAAATATCCTCCGATAACAAAGAGAAAGAAGCTTTCTGAGAAACTTCTTTGTGTTCTGTGAAATCATCTCACAGAGTTACAGCTTTCCCCTCAAGAAGCCTTTCGCTAAGACAGTTCTTGTGGAATTGGCAAAGTGATATTTGGAAGCCCCTAGAGGGCTATGGTGAAAAAGGAAATATCCTCCGATGAAATCTTGAAAGAAGCTTTCTGAGAAACTGCTTAGTGTTCTCTTAATTCATCTCCGAGTATTACATCTGTATTTCGTGGATCTCTTTGCTAGGCTTATTTCCGTGGAATCTGAGAACAGATATTTCCTTTCCCTTTGAAGACTATAGGGCCAAAGGAAATATCCTCCGATAACGAAGAGAAAGAAGCTTTCTGAGAAACTTCTTTGTGTTCTGTGAAATCATATCAAAGAATTACAGCTTTACCCTTAAGAAGCCTTTCGCTAAGACAGTTCTTGCGGAATTGACAAAGTGATATTTGGAAGCCCATAGAGGACTATGGTGAAAAAGGAAATATCCTCCGATGAAATCTGGAAAGAAGCTTTCTGAGAAACTGCTTAGTGTTCTGTTAATTCATCTCACAGAGTTACATCTGTATTTCGTGGATCTCTTTGCTAGCCTTATTTCTGTGGAAACTGACAACAGAAAGTTCCTTTCCCTTTGAAGACTATTGGGCCAAAGGAAATATCCTCCGATAACAAAGAGAAACAATCTTTCTGAGAAACTTCTTTGTGTTCTGTGAAATCATCTCACAGAGTTACAGCTTTCCCCTCAGGAAGCCTTTCGCTAAGACAGTTCTTGTGGAATTGGCAAAGTGATATTTGGAAGCCCCTAGAGGGCTATGGTGAAAAAGGAAATATCCTCCGATGAAATCTGGAAAGAAGCTTTCTGAGAAACTGCTTAGTGTTCTGTTAATTCATCTCACAGAGTTACATCTGTATTTCGTGGATCTCTTTGCTAGCCTTATTTCTGTGGAATCTGACAACAGATATTTCCTTTCCCTTTAAGACTATAGGGCCAAAGGAAATATCCTCCTATAACAAAGAGAAAGAAGCTTTCTGAGAAACTTCTTTGTGTTCTGTGAAATCATCTCACAGAGTTACAGCTTTCCCCTCAAGAAGCCTTTCGCTAACACAGTTTTTGTGGAATTGGCAAAGTGATATTTGGAAGCCCCTAGAGGGCTACGGTGAAAAAGGAAATATCCTCCGATGAAATCTGGAAAGAAGCTTTCTGAGAAACTGCTTAGTGTTCTCTTAATTCATCTCCGAGTATTACATCTGTATTTCGTGGATCTCTTTGCTAGCCTTATTTCTGTGGAATCTGGGAACAGATATTTCGGATCCCTTTGAAGACTATAGGGCCAAAGGAAATATCCTCCGATAACAAAGAGAAAGAAGCTTTCTGAGAAACATCTTTGTGTTCTATGAAATCATCACACAGAGTTACAGCTTTCCCCTCAAGAAGCCTTTCGCTAAGACAGTTATTGTGGTATTGGCAAAGTGATATTTGGAAGCCCATAGAGGGCTATGGTGAAAAAGGAAATATCCTCCGATGAAATCTGGAAAGAAGCTTTCTGAGAAACTGCTTAGTGTTCTGTTAATTCATCTCACAGAGTTACATCTGTATTTCGTGGATCTCTTTGCTTGCCTTATTTCTGTGGAATCTGACAACAGATATTTCGGATCCCTTTGACGACTACAGGGCCAAAGGAAATGTCCTCCGATAACAAACAGAAAGAAGCTTTCTGAGAAACTTCTTTGTGTTCTGTGAAATCATATCAAAGAGTTACAGCTTTACCCTTAATAAGCCTTTCGCTAAGACAGTTCTTGTGGAATTGACAAAGTGATATGTGGAAGCCCATAGAGGGCTATGGTGAAAAAGGAAATATCCTCCGATGAAATATGGAAAGAAGCTTTCTGAGGAACTGCTTAGTGTTCTGTTAATTCATCTCCCAGAGTTACATCTGTATTTCGTGGATCTCTTTGCTAGCCTTATTTCTGTGGAAGCTGAGAACAGATATTTCGGATCCCTTTGAAGACTATAGGGCCAAAGGAAATATCCTCCAATAACAAAGGGAAAGAAGCTTTCTGAGAAACTTCTTTGTGTTCTGTGAAGTCATCTCACTGAGTTACAGCTTTCCCCTCAAGAATCCTTTCGCTAACACAGTTCTTGTGGAATTGGCAAAGTGATATTTGGAAGCCCATAGAGGTCTATGGTGAAAAAGGAAATATCCTCCGACGAAATCTGGAAAGAAGCTTTCTGAGAAACTTCTTAGTGTTCTGTTAATTCATCTCACAGAGTTACATCTGTATTTCGTGGATCTCTTTGCTAGCCTTATTTCTGAGGAATCTGACAACAGATAGTTCCTTTCCCTTTGAAGGCTATTGGGCCAAAGGAAATATCCTCCGATAACAAAGAGAAAGAAGCTTTCTGAGAAACTTCTTTGTGTTCTGTGAAATCATCTACAGAGTTACAGCTTTTCCCTCAAGAAGCGTTTCGCTAAGACAGTTCTTGTGGAATTGGCAAAGTGATATTTGGAAGCCCATAGTGGGCTATGGTGAAAAAGAAAATATCCTCGGATGAAATCTGGAAGGAAGCTTTCTGAGAAACTGCCTAGTGCTCTGTTCATTCATCGCACAGAGTTACATCTGTATGTCTTGGATCTCTTTCCTAGCCTTATTTCTCTGGAATCTGACAACAGATATTTCCTTTCCCTTTGAAGACTATTGGGCCAAAGGAAATATCCTCCAATAACAAAGCGAAAGAAGCTTTCTGAGAAACTTCTTTGTGTTCTGTGAAATCATCTCACAGAGATACAGCTTTCCCCTTAAGAAGCCTTTCGCTAACACAGTTCTTGTGGAATTGGCAAAGTGATATTTGGAAGCCCATAGAGAGCTATGGTGTAAAAGGAAATATCCTCCGATGAAATCTGGAAAGAAGCTTTCTGAGAAACTGCTTAGTGTTCTGTTAATTCATGTCCGAGTATTACAACTGCATTTCGTGGATCTCTTTGCTAGCCTTATTTCTGGGGAATCTGAGAACAGATATTTCAGATCCCTTTGGAGAATATAGGGCCAAAGGAAATATCTTCCGATAACAAAGAGAAAGAAGCTTTCTGAGAAACTTCTTTGTGTTCTGTGAAATCATCTCACAGAGTAACAGCTTTCCCCTCAAGAAGCCTTTCGCGAAGACAGTTCTTGTGGAATTGGCAAAGTGATATTTGGAAGCCCATAGAGGGCTATGGTGAAAAAGGAAATATCCTCCGATGAAATCTGGAAAGAAGCTTTCTGAGAAACTGCTTCGTGTTCTGTTAATTCATCTCACAGAGTTACATCTGTATTTCGTGGATCTCTTTGCTAGCCTTATTTCTGTGGAATCTGAGAACAGATATATCGGATCCCTTTGAAGACTACAGGGCCAAAGGAAATATCCTCCGATAAAAAAGAGAAAGAAGCTTTCTGAGAAACTTTTTTGTGTTCTGTGAAATCATCTCACAGAGTTACAGCTTTCCCCTCAAGAAGACTTTCGCTAAGACAGTTCTTGTGGAATTGGCAAAGTGATATTTGGAAGCCCATACAGGGCTATGGTGAAAAAGGAAATATCCTCCGATGAAATCTGGAAAGAAGCTTTCTGAGAAATTGCTTAGTGTTCTGTTAATTCATCACACAGAGTTACATCAGTATATCATGGATCTCTTTGCTAGCCTTATTTCTGTGGAATCTGAGAACAGATATTTCCTTTCCCTTTGAAGACTATTGGGCCAAAGGAAATACCTTCCGATAACAAAGAGAAAGAAGCTTTCTGAGAAACTTCTTTCTGTTCTGTGAAATCATCTCACAGAGTTACAGCTTTCCCCTCAAGAATCCTTTCACTAAGACAGTTCTTGTGGAATTGGCAAAGTGATATTTGGAAGCCCATAGAGGGCTATGGTGAAAAAGGAATTATCCTCCGATGAAATCTGGAAAGAAGCTTTCTGAGAAACTGCTTAGTTTTTTGTTAATTCGTCTCACAGAGTTACATCTGTATTTCGTAGATTTCTTTGCTAGCCTTATTTCTGTGGAATCTGAGAACAGATATTTCCTTTCCCTTTGAAGACTATAGGGCCAAAGGAAATATCCTCCGATAACAAAGAGAAAGAAGCTTTCTGAGAAACTTCTTTGTGTTCTTTGAAATCATCTCACAGAGTTACAGCTTTCCCCTCAAGAAGCCTTTCGCTAAGACAGTTCTTATGGAATTGGAAAAGTGATATTAGGAAGCCCATAGAGGGCAATGGTTAAAAAGGAAATATCCTCCAATGAAATCTGGAAAGAAGCTTTCTGAGAAACTGCTTAATGTTCTGTTAATTCGTGTCCCAGAGTTACATCTGTATTTCGTGGATCTCTTTGCTAGCCTTATTTCTGTGGAATTTGAGAACAGATATTTCCTTTCCCTTTGAAGACTATAGGGCCAAAGGAAATATCCTCCGATAACAAAGAGAAAGAAGCTTTCTGAGAAACTTCTTTGTGTTCTGTGAAATCATCTCACAGAGTTACAGCTTTCCCCTCAAGAAGCCTTTCGCTAAGACAGTTCTTGTGGAATTGGCAAAGTGATATTTGGAAGCCCATAGAGGGCTATGGTAAAAAGGAAATATCCTCCGATGAAATCTGGAAAGAAGCTTTTTGAGAAACTGCTTAGTGTTCTGTTAATTCATCTCACAGAGTTACATCTGTATTTCGTAGATCTCTTTGCTAGCCTTATTTCTGTGGAATCTGAGAACAGATATTTCGGATCCCTTTGAAGGCTAGAGGGCCAAAGGAAATTTCCTCCGATAAAAAAGAGAAAGAAGCTTTCTGAGAAACTTCTTTGTGTTCTGTGAAATCACCTCACAGAGTTACAGCTTTCCCCTCAAGAAGCCTTTCGCTAAGACAGTTCTTGTGGAATTGACAAAGTGACATTTGGAAGCCCATAGAGGGCTACGGTGACAAAGGAAATATCCTCCGATGAAATCTGGAAAGAAGCTTTCTGAGAAACTGCTTAGTGTTCTGTTAATTCATCTCACAGAGTTACATCTGTATTTCGTGGATCTCTTTGCTAGCCTTATTTCTGTGGAATCTGAGAACAGATATATCGGATCCCTTTGAAGACTATAGGGCCAAAGGAAATATCCTCCGATAACAAAGAGAAAGAATCTTTCTGAGAAAATTCTTCGTGTTCTGTGAAATCATCTCACAGAGTTACAGCTTTCCCCTCAAGAAGACTTTCGCTAAGACAGTTCTTGTGGAACTGGCAAAGTGATATATGGAAGCCCATAGAGTGCTATGGTGAAAAAGGAAATATCCTCCGATGAAATCTGGAAAGAAGCTTTCTGGGAAACTGCTTAGTGTTCTGTTAATTCATCTCACAGAGTTACATCAGTATATCATGGATCTCTTTGCTAGCCTTCTTTCTGTGGAATCTGACAACAGATATTTCCTTTCCCTTTGAAGACTACTGGGCCAAAGGAAATACCTTCCGATAACAAAGAGAAAGAAGCTTTCTGAGAAACTTCTTTGTGTTCTGTGAAATCATCTCACAGAGTTACAGCTTTCCCCCAAGAATCCTTTCACTAAGACAGTTCTTGTGGAATTGGGAAAGTGATATTTGGAAGGCCATGGAGGTCTATGGTGAAAAAGGAAATATCCTCCGATGAAATCTGGAAAGAAGCTTTCTGAGAAACTGCTTAGTTTTCTTTTAATTCATCTCACAGAGTTACATCTGTATTTCGTAGATCTCTTTGCTAGCCTTTTTTCTGTGGAATCTGAGAACAGATATTTCCTTTCCCTTTGAAGACAATAGGGCCAAAGGAAATATCCTCCGATAACAAAGAGAAAGAAGCTTTCTGAGAAACTTCTTTGTGTTCTGTGAAATCATCTCACAGAGTTACAGCTTTCCCCTCAAGAAGCCTTTCGCTAATACAGTTCTTGTGGAATTGGAAATGTGATATTAGGAAGCCCATAGAGGGCTATGGTGAAAAAGGAAATATCCTCCAATGAAATCTGGTAAGAAGCTTTCTGAGAAACTGCTTAGTGTTCTGTTAATTCATCTCACAGAGTTACATCTGTATTTCGTGGATCTCTTTGCTAGCCTTATTTCTGTGGAATTTGAGAACAGATATTTCCTTTCCCTTTGAAGACTATAGGGCCAAATGTAATATCCTCCGATAACAAAGAGAAAGAATCTTTCTGAGAAACTTTTTTGTGTTCTGTGAAATCATCTCACAGAGTTACACCTTTCCCCTCAAGAAGCCTTTCGCTAAGACAGTTCTTGTGGAATTGGCAAAGTGACATTTGGAAGCCCATGGAGGGCTATGGTGAAAAAGGAAATATCCTCCGATGAAATCTGGAAAGAAGCTTTCTGAGAAACTGCTTAGTGTTCCGTTAATTCATCTCCCAGAGTTACATCTGTATTTCGTGGATCTCTTTGCTAGCCTTATTTCTGTGGAATCTGAGAACAGATATTTCGGATGTATTTGAAGACTATAGGGCCAAAGGAAATATCCTCCGATAACAAAGAGAAAGAAGCTTTCTGAGAAACTTCTTTGTGTTCTGTGAAATCATCTCACAGAGTTACAGCTTTCCAATCTAGTACCCTTTCGCTAAGACAGTTCTTGTGGAAATTGCAAAGTGATATTTGGAAGCCCATAGAGGGCTATGGTGAAAAAGGAAATATCCTCCGATGAAACCTGGAAAGAAGCTTTCTGAGAAACTGCTTAGTGTTCTGTTAATTCATCTCACAGAGTTACAACTGTATTTCGTGGATCTCTTTGCTAGCGTTATTTCTGTGGAATCTGAGAACAGATATTTCGGATCCCTTTGAAGACTATAGGGCCAAAGGAAATATCCTCCAATAAAAAAGAGAAAGAGGCTTTCTGAGAAACTTCTTTGTGTTCTGTGAAATCATCTCACAGAGATACAGCTTTCCCCTCTAGAACCCTTTCGCTAATACAGTTCTAGTGGAATTGGCAAAGTGATATTTGGAAGCACATAGAGGGCTATGGTGAAAAAGGAAATATCCTCCGATGAAACCTGGAAAGAAGCTTTCTGAGAAACTGCTTAGTGTTCTGTTAATTCATCTCACAGAGATACATCTGTATTTCGTGGATCTCTTTGCTAGCCTTATTTCTGTGGAATCTGAGAACAGATATTTCGGATCCATTTGAAGACTATAGGGCCAAAAGAAATATCCGCCGATAAGAAAGAGAAAAAAGCTTTCTGAGAAACTTCTTTGTGTTCTGTGAAATAATCTCACAGAGCTACAGCTTTCCCCTCAAGAAGCCTTTCGCTAAGACAGTTCTTGTGGAATTGGCAAAGTGATATTTGGAAGCCCATAGAGGGCTATGGTGAAAAAGGAAATATCCTCCGATGACATCTGGAAAGAAGCTTTCTGAGAAAGTGCTTAGTGTTCTGTTAATTCATCTCACAGAGTTACATCTGTATATCGTGGATCTCTTTGCTGGCCTTATTTCTGTGGAATCTGAGAACAGATATTTCCTTTCCCTTTGAAGACTATAGGGCCAAAGGAAATATCCTCCGATAACAAAGAGAAAGAATCTTTCTGAGAAACTTCTTTGTGTTCTGTGAAATCATCTCACAGAGTTACAGCTTTCCCCTCAAGAAGCCTTTCGCTAAGACAGTTCTTGTGGAATTGGCAAAGTGACATTTGGAAGCCCATGGAGGGCTATGGTGAAAAAGGAAATATCCTCCGATGAAATCTGGAAAGAAGATTTCTGAGAAACTGCTTAGTGTTCCGTTAATTCATCTCCCAGAGTTACATCTGTATTTCGTGGATCTCTTTGCTAGCCTTATTTCTGTGGAATCTGAGAACAGATATTTCGGATCTATTTGAAGACTATAGGGCCAAAGGAAGTATCCTCCGATAACAAAGAGAAAGAATCTTTCTGAGAAACTTTTTTGTGTTCTGTGAAATCATCTCACAGAGTTACAGCTTTCCCCTCAAGAAGCCTTTCGCTAAGACAGTTCTTGTGGAATTGGAAAGTGACATTTGGAAGCCCATGGAGGGCTATGGTGAAAAAGGAAATATCCTCCGATGAAATCTGGAAAGAAGCTTTCTGAGAAACTGCTTAGTGTTCCGTTAATTCATCTCCCAGAGTTACATCTGTATTTCGTGGATCTCTTTGCTAGCCTTATTTCTGTGGAATCTGAGAACAGATATTTCGGATCTATTTGAAGACTATAGGGCCAAAGGAAATATCCTCCGATAACAAAGAGAAAGAAGCTTTCTGAGAAACTTCTTTGTGTTCTGTGAAATCATCTCACAGAGTTACAGCTTTCCCCTCAAGAAGCCTTTCGCTAAGACATTTCTTGTCGAATTGGCAAAGTGATATTTGGAAGCCCATAGAGGGCTATGGTGAAAAAGGAAATATCCTCCGATGAAATCTGGAAAGAAGCTTTCTGAGAAACTGCTTAGTGTTCTGTTAATTCATCTGCCAGAGTTACTTCTGTATTTCGTGGATCTCTTTGCTAGCCTTATTTCTGTGGAATCTGACAACAGATATTTCGGATCCCTTTGAACGCTATAGGGCCAAAGGAAATATCCTCCGATAACAAAGAGAAAGAAGCTTTCTGAGAAACTTCTTTGTGTTCTGTGAAATCACCTCACAGAGTTACAGCTTTCCCCTTAAGAAGCCTTTCGCTAAGACAGTTCTTGTGGAATTGGCAAAGTGACATTTGGTAGCCCATAGAGGGCTACGGTGAAAAAGGAAATCTCCTCCGATGAAATCTGGAAAGAAGCTTTCTGAGAAACTGCTTAGTGTTCTGTTAATTCATCTCACAGAGTTACATCTGCATTTCGTGGATCTCTTTGCTAGCCTTATTTCTGTGGAAGCTGAGAACAGATATTAACTTTCCCTTTGAAGACTATAGGGCCAAAGGAAAAAGCCTCCGATAACAACGAAAAAGAAGCATTCTGAGAAACTTCTTTGTGTTCTGTGAAATCATCTCATAGAGTTACAGCTTTCCCTTCAAGAAGCCTTTCGCTAAGACAGTTCTTGTGGAATTGGCAAAGTGATATTTGGAAGTCCACAGAGAGCTATGGTGAAAAAGGAAATATACTAGATGAAATCTGGAAAGAAGTTTTCTGAGAAACTGCTTAGTGTTCTGTGAATTCATCTCACAGAGTTACATCTGTATTTCGTGGATCTCTTTGCTAGCCTTATTTCTGTGGAATCTGAGAACAGATATTTCGGATCCCTTTGAAGACTATAGGGCCAAAGGAAATATCCTCCGAACACAAAGAGAAAGAAGCTTTCTGAGAAACTTCTTTGTGTTCTGTGAAATCATCTCACAGAGTTAGAGCTTTCCCCTCAAGAAGCCTTTCGCTAAGACAGTTCTTGGCCAAAGGAAATATCCTCTGATAAAAAATAGAAAGATCCTTTCTGAGAAACTTCTTTGTGTTCTGTGAAATCATCTACAGAGTTACAGCTTTCCCCTCAAGAAGCCTTTCGCTAAGACAGTTCTTGTGGAATTGGCAAAGTGATATTGGGAAGCCCATGAGGGCTATGGTGAAAAAGGAAATATCCTCCGATGAAATCTGGAGAGAAGCTTTCTGAGAAACTGCTTAGTGTTCTGTGAATTCATCTCCCAGAGTTACATGTGTATTTCGTGGATCTCTTTGCTAGCCTTATTTCTGTGGATCTGAGAACAGATATTTCCTTTCCCTTTGTAGACTATAGGGCCAAAGGAAATATCCTCCGATAACAAAGAGAAAGAAGCTTTCTAGAAACTTCTTTGTGTTCGGTGAAATCATCTCACAGAGTTACTGCTTTCCCCTCAAGAAGCCTTTCGCTAAGACAGTTCTTGTGGAATTGGCAAAGTGATATTTGGAAGCCCATATAGGGCTACGATGAAAAAGGAAATATCCTCCGATGAAATCTGGAAAGAAGATTTCTGAGAAACTGCTTAGTGTTCTGTTAGTTAATCTCCCAGAGTTACATCTGTATTTCGTGGATCTCTTTGCTAGCCTTATTTCGGTGGAATCTTACAACAGATATTTCGGAGCCCTTTGAAGACTATAGGGCCAAAGGAAATATCCTCCGATAAAAAAGAGAAAGAAGCTTTCTGAGAAACTCTTTAGTGTTCTGTTATTTCATCTCATAGAGTTACATCTGTATTTCATGGATCTCTTTGCTAGCCTTATTTCTGTGGAAGCTGAGAACAGATATTTCCTTTCCCTTTGAAGACTATAGGGCGAAAGGAAATATCCTCCGATAACAAAGAGAAAGAAGCTTTCTGAGAAACTTCTTTGTGTTCTGTGAAATCATCTCACAGAATTACAGCTTTCCCCTCAAGAAGCCTTTCGCTAAGACAGTTCTTGTGGAATTGGCAAAGTGATATTTGGGAGTCCCTAGAGGGCTATGGTGAAAAAGGAAATATCCTCCGATGAAATCTGGAAAGAAGCTTTCTGAGAAACTGCTTAGTGTTCTGTTAATTCATCTCCCAGAGTTACATCTGTATTTCGTGGATCTCTTTGCTAGCCTTATTTCTGTGGAATCTGGGAACAGATATTTCGGATCCCTTTGAAGACTATAGGGCCAAAGGAAATATCCTCCGATAACAAAGAGAAAGAAGCTTTCTGAGAAACATCTTTGTGTTCTATGAAATCATCACACAGAGTTACAGCTTTCCCCTCAAGAAGCCTTTCGCTAAGACAGTTATTGTGGTATTGGCAAAGTGATATTTGGAAGCCCATAGAGGGCTATGGTGAAAAAGGAAATATCCTCCGATGAAATCTGGAAAGAAGCTTTCTGAGAAACTGCTTAGTGTTCTGTTAATTCATCTCACAGAGTTACATCTGTATTTCGTGGATCTCTTTGCTTGCCTTATTTCTGTGGAATCTGACAACAGATATTTCGGATCCCTTTGACGACTACAGGGCCAAAGGAAATGTCCTCCGATAACAAACAGAAAGAAGCTTTCTGAGAAACTTCTTTGTGTTCTGTGAAATCATATCAAAGAGTTACAGCTTTACCCTTAATAAGCCTTTCGCTAAGACAGTTCTTGTGGAATTGACAAAGTGATATGTGGAAGCCCATAGAGGGCTATGGTGAAAAAGGAAATATCCTCCGATGAAATATGGAAAGAAGCTTTCTGAGGAACTGCTTAGTGTTCTGTTAATTCATCTCCCAGAGTTACATCTGTATTTCGTGGATCTCTTTGCTAGCCTTATTTCTGTGGAAGCTGAGAACAGATATTTCGGATCCCTTTGAAGACTATAGGGCCAAAGGAAATATCCTCCAATAACAAAGGGAAAGAAGCTTTCTGAGAAACTTCTTTGTGTTCTGTGAAGTCATCTCACTGAGTTACAGCTTTCCCCTCAAGAATCCTTTCGCTAACACAGTTCTTGTGGAATTGGCAAAGTGATATTTGGAAGCCCATAGAGGTCTATGGTGAAAAAGGAAATATCCTCCGACGAAATCTGGAAAGAAGCTTTCTGAGAAACTTCTTAGTGTTCTGTTAATTCATCTCACAGAGTTACATCTGTATTTCGTGGATCTCTTTGCTAGCCTTATTTCTGAGGAATCTGACAACAGATAGTTCCTTTCCCTTTGAAGGCTATTGGGCCAAAGGAAATATCCTCCGATAACAAAGAGAAAGAAGCTTTCTGAGAAACTTCTTTGTGTTCTGTGAAATCATCTACAGAGTTACAGCTTTTCCCTCAAGAAGCGTTTCGCTAAGACAGTTCTTGTGGAATTGGCAAAGTGATATTTGGAAGCCCATAGTGGGCTATGGTGAAAAAGAAAATATCCTCGGATGAAATCTGGAAGGAAGCTTTCTGAGAAACTGCCTAGTGCTCTGTTCATTCATCGCACAGAGTTACATCTGTATGTCTTGGATCTCTTTCCTAGCCTTATTTCTCTGGAATCTGACAACAGATATTTCCTTTCCCTTTGAAGACTATTGGGCCAAAGGAAATATCCTCCAATAACAAAGCGAAAGAAGCTTTCTGAGAAACTTCTTTGTGTTCTGTGAAATCATCTCACAGAGATACAGCTTTCCCCTTAAGAAGCCTTTCGCTAACACAGTTCTTGTGGAATTGGCAAAGTGATATTTGGAAGCCCATAGAGAGCTATGGTGTAAAAGGAAATATCCTCCGATGAAATCTGGAAAGAAGCTTTCTGAGAAACTGCTTAGTGTTCTGTTAATTCATGTCCGAGTATTACAACTGCATTTCGTGGATCTCTTTGCTAGCCTTATTTCTGGGGAATCTGAGAACAGATATTTCAGATCCCTTTGGAGAATATAGGGCCAAAGGAAATATCTTCCGATAACAAAGAGAAAGAAGCTTTCTGAGAAACTTCTTTGTGTTCTGTGAAATCATCTCACAGAGTAACAGCTTTCCCCTCAAGAAGCCTTTCGCGAAGACAGTTCTTGTGGAATTGGCAAAGTGATATTTGGAAGCCCATAGAGGGCTATGGTGAAAAAGGAAATATCCTCCGATGAAATCTGGAAAGAAGCTTTCTGAGAAACTGCTTCGTGTTCTGTTAATTCATCTCACAGAGTTACATCTGTATTTCGTGGATCTCTTTGCTAGCCTTATTTCTGTGGAATCTGAGAACAGATATATCGGATCCCTTTGAAGACTACAGGGCCAAAGGAAATATCCTCCGATAAAAAAGAGAAAGAAGCTTTCTGAGAAACTTTTTTGTGTTCTGTGAAATCATCTCACAGAGTTACAGCTTTCCCCTCAAGAAGACTTTCGCTAAGACAGTTCTTGTGGAATTGGCAAAGTGATATTTGGAAGCCCATACAGGGCTATGGTGAAAAAGGAAATATCCTCCGATGAAATCTGGAAAGAAGCTTTCTGAGAAATTGCTTAGTGTTCTGTTAATTCATCACACAGAGTTACATCAGTATATCATGGATCTCTTTGCTAGCCTTATTTCTGTGGAATCTGAGAACAGATATTTCCTTTCCCTTTGAAGACTATTGGGCCAAAGGAAATACCTTCCGATAACAAAGAGAAAGAAGCTTTCTGAGAAACTTCTTTCTGTTCTGTGAAATCATCTCACAGAGTTACAGCTTTCCCCTCAAGAATCCTTTCACTAAGACAGTTCTTGTGGAATTGGCAAAGTGATATTTGGAAGCCCATAGAGGGCTATGGTGAAAAAGGAATTATCCTCCGATGAAATCTGGAAAGAAGCTTTCTGAGAAACTGCTTAGTTTTTTGTTAATTCGTCTCACAGAGTTACATCTGTATTTCGTAGATTTCTTTGCTAGCCTTATTTCTGTGGAATCTGAGAACAGATATTTCCTTTCCCTTTGAAGACTATAGGGCCAAAGGAAATATCCTCCGATAACAAAGAGAAAGAAGCTTTCTGAGAAACTTCTTTGTGTTCTTTGAAATCAACTCACAGAGTTACAGCTTTCCCCTCAAGAAGCCTTTCGCTAAGACAGTTCTTATGGAATTGGAAAAGTGATATTAGGAAGCCCATAGAGGGCAATGGTTAAAAAGGAAATATCCTCCAATGAAATCTGGAAAGAAGCTTTCTGAGAAACTGCTTAATGTTCTGTTAATTCGTGTCCCAGAGTTACATCTGTATTTCGTGGATCTCTTTGCTAGCCTTATTTCTGTGGAATTTGAGAACAGATATTTCCTTTCCCTTTGAAGACTATAGGGCCAAAGGAAATATCCTCCGATAACAAAGAGAAAGAAGCTTTCTGAGAAACTTCTTTGTGTTCTGTGAAATCATCTCACAGAGTTACAGCTTTCCCCTCAAGAAGCCTTTCGCTAAGACAGTTCTTGTGGAATTGGCAAAGTGATATTTGGAAGCCCATAGAGGGCTATGGTAAAAAGGAAATATCCTCCGATGAAATCTGGAAAGAAGCTTTTTGAGAAACTGCTTAGTGTTCTGTTAATTCATCTCACAGAGTTACATCTGTATTTCGTAGATCTCTTTGCTAGCCTTATTTCTGTGGAATCTGAGAACAGATATTTCGGATCCCTTTGAAGGCTAGAGGGCCAAAGGAAATTTCCTCCGATAAAAAAGAGAAAGAAGCTTTCTGAGAAACTTCTTTGTGTTCTGTGAAATCACCTCACAGAGTTACAGCTTTCCCCTCAAGAAGCCTTTCGCTAAGACAGTTCTTGTGGAATTGACAAAGTGACATTTGGAAGCCCATAGAGGGCTACGGTGACAAAGGAAATATCCTCCGATGAAATCTGGAAAGAAGCTTTCTGAGAAACTGCTTAGTGTTCTGTTAATTCATCTCACAGAGTTACATCTGTATTTCGTGGATCTCTTTGCTAGCCTTATTTCTGTGGAATCTGAGAACAGATATATCGGATCCCTTTGAAGACTATAGGGCCAAAGGAAATATCCTCCGATAACAAAGAGAAAGAATCTTTCTGAGAAAATTCTTCGTGTTCTGTGAAATCATCTCACAGAGTTACAGCTTTCCCCTCAAGAAGACTTTCGCTAAGACAGTTCTTGTGGAACTGGCAAAGTGATATATGGAAGCCCATAGAGTGCTATGGTGAAAAAGGAAATATCCTCCGATGAAATCTGGAAAGAAGCTTTCTGGGAAACTGCTTAGTGTTCTGTTAATTCATCTCACAGAGTTACATCAGTATATCATGGATCTCTTTGCTAGCCTTCTTTCTGTGGAATCTGACAACAGATATTTCCTTTCCCTTTGAAGACTACTGGGCCAAAGGAAATACCTTCCGATAACAAAGAGAAAGAAGCTTTCTGAGAAACTTCTTTGTGTTCTGTGAAATCATCTCACAGAGTTACAGCTTTCCCCCAAGAATCCTTTCACTAAGACAGTTCTTGTGGAATTGGGAAAGTGATATTTGGAAGGCCATGGAGGTCTATGGTGAAAAAGGAAATATCCTCCGATGAAATCTGGAAAGAAGCTTTCTGAGAAACTGCTTAGTTTTCTTTTAATTCATCTCACAGAGTTACATCTGTATTTCGTAGATCTCTTTGCTAGCCTTTTTTCTGTGGAATCTGAGAACAGATATTTCCTTTCCCTTTGAAGACAATAGGGCCAAAGGAAATATCCTCCGATAACAAAGAGAAAGAAGCTTTCTGAGAAACTTCTTTGTGTTCTGTGAAATCATCTCACAGAGTTACAGCTTTCCCCTCAAGAAGCCTTTCGCTAATACAGTTCTTGTGGAATTGGAAATGTGATATTAGGAAGCCCATAGAGGGCTATGGTGAAAAAGGAAATATCCTCCAATGAAATCTGGTAAGAAGCTTTCTGAGAAACTGCTTAGTGTTCTGTTAATTCATCTCACAGAGTTACATCTGTATTTCGTGGATCTCTTTGCTAGCCTTATTTCTGTGGAATTTGAGAACAGATATTTCCTTTCCCTTTGAAGACTATAGGGCCAAATGTAATATCCTCCGATAACAAAGAGAAAGAATCTTTCTGAGAAACTTTTTTGTGTTCTGTGAAATCATCTCACAGAGTTACACCTTTCCCCTCAAGAAGCCTTTCGCTAAGACAGTTCTTGTGGAATTGGCAAAGTGACATTTGGAAGCCCATGGAGGGCTATGGTGAAAAAGGAAATATCCTCCGATGAAATCTGGAAAGAAGCTTTCTGAGAAACTGCTTAGTGTTCCGTTAATTCATCTCCCAGAGTTACATCTGTATTTCGTGGATCTCTTTGCTAGCCTTATTTCTGTGGAATCTGAGAACAGATATTTCGGATGTATTTGAAGACTATAGGGCCAAAGGAAATATCCTCCGATAACAAAGAGAAAGAAGCTTTCTGAGAAACTTCTTTGTGTTCTGTGAAATCATCTCACAGAGTTACAGCTTTCCAATCTAGTACCCTTTCGCTAAGACAGTTCTTGTGGAAATTGCAAAGTGATATTTGGAAGCCCATAGAGGGCTATGGTGAAAAAGGAAATATCCTCCGATGAAACCTGGAAAGAAGCTTTCTGAGAAACTGCTTAGTGTTCTGTTAATTCATCTCACAGAGTTACAACTGTATTTCGTGGATCTCTTTGCTAGCGTTATTTCTGTGGAATCTGAGAACAGATATTTCGGATCCCTTTGAAGACTATAGGGCCAAAGGAAATATCCTCCAATAAAAAAGAGAAAGAGGCTTTCTGAGAAACTTCTTTGTGTTCTGTGAAATCATCTCACAGAGATACAGCTTTCCCCTCTAGAACCCTTTCGCTAATACAGTTCTAGTGGAATTGGCAAAGTGATATTTGGAAGCACATAGAGGGCTATGGTGAAAAAGGAAATATCCTCCGATGAAACCTGGAAAGAAGCTTTCTGAGAAACTGCTTAGTGTTCTGTTAATTCATCTCACAGAGATACATCTGTATTTCGTGGATCTCTTTGCTAGCCTTATTTCTGTGGAATCTGAGAACAGATATTTCGGATCCATTTGAAGACTATAGGGCCAAAAGAAATATCCGCCGATAAGAAAGAGAAAAAAGCTTTCTGAGAAACTTCTTTGTGTTCTGTGAAATAATCTCACAGAGCTACAGCTTTCCCCTCAAGAAGCCTTTCGCTAAGACAGTTCTTGTGGAATTGGCAAAGTGATATTTGGAAGCCCATAGAGGGCTATGGTGAAAAAGGAAATATCCTCCGATGACATCTGGAAAGAAGCTTTCTGAGAAAGTGCTTAGTGTTCTGTTAATTCATCTCACAGAGTTACATCTGTATATCGTGGATCTCTTTGCTGGCCTTATTTCTGTGGAATCTGAGAACAGATATTTCCTTTCCCTTTGAAGACTATAGGGCCAAAGGAAATATCCTCCGATAACAAAGAGAAAGAATCTTTCTGAGAAACTTCTTTGTGTTCTGTGAAATCATCTCACAGAGTTACAGCTTTCCCCTCAAGAAGCCTTTCGCTAAGACAGTTCTTGTGGAATTGGCAAAGTGACATTTGGAAGCCCATGGAGGGCTATGGTGAAAAAGGAAATATCCTCCGATGAAATCTGGAAAGAAGATTTCTGAGAAACTGCTTAGTGTTCCGTTAATTCATCTCCCAGAGTTACATCTGTATTTCGTGGATCTCTTTGCTAGCCTTATTTCTGTGGAATCTGAGAACAGATATTTCGGATCTATTTGAAGACTATAGGGCCAAAGGAAGTATCCTCCGATAACAAAGAGAAAGAATCTTTCTGAGAAACTTTTTTGTGTTCTGTGAAATCATCTCACAGAGTTACAGCTTTCCCCTCAAGAAGCCTTTCGCTAAGACAGTTCTTGTGGAATTGGAAAGTGACATTTGGAAGCCCATGGAGGGCTATGGTGAAAAAGGAAATATCCTCCGATGAAATCTGGAAAGAAGCTTTCTGAGAAACTGCTTAGTGTTCCGTTAATTCATCTCCCAGAGTTACATCTGTATTTCGTGGATCTCTTTGCTAGCCTTATTTCTGTGGAATCTGAGAACAGATATTTCGGATCTATTTGAAGACTATAGGGCCAAAGGAAATATCCTCCGATAACAAAGAGAAAGAAGCTTTCTGAGAAACTTCTTTGTGTTCTGTGAAATCATCTCACAGAGTTACAGCTTTCCCCTCAAGAAGCCTTTCGCTAAGACATTTCTTGTCGAATTGGCAAAGTGATATTTGGAAGCCCATAGAGGGCTATGGTGAAAAAGGAAATATCCTCCGATGAAATCTGGAAAGAAGCTTTCTGAGAAACTGCTTAGTGTTCTGTTAATTCATCTGCCAGAGTTACTTCTGTATTTCGTGGATCTCTTTGCTAGCCTTATTTCTGTGGAATCTGACAACAGATATTTCGGATCCCTTTGAACGCTATAGGGCCAAAGGAAATATCCTCCGATAACAAAGAGAAAGAAGCTTTCTGAGAAACTTCTTTGTGTTCTGTGAAATCACCTCACAGAGTTACAGCTTTCCCCTTAAGAAGCCTTTCGCTAAGACAGTTCTTGTGGAATTGGCAAAGTGACATTTGGTAGCCCATAGAGGGCTACGGTGAAAAAGGAAATCTCCTCCGATGAAATCTGGAAAGAAGCTTTCTGAGAAACTGCTTAGTGTTCTGTTAATTCATCTCACAGAGTTACATCTGCATTTCGTGGATCTCTTTGCTAGCCTTATTTCTGTGGAAGCTGAGAACAGATATTAACTTTCCCTTTGAAGACTATAGGGCCAAAGGAAAAAGCCTCCGATAACAACGAAAAAGAAGCATTCTGAGAAACTTCTTTGTGTTCTGTGAAATCATCTCATAGAGTTACAGCTTTCCCTTCAAGAAGCCTTTCGCTAAGACAGTTCTTGTGGAATTGGCAAAGTGATATTTGGAAGTCCACAGAGAGCTATGGTGAAAAAGGAAATATACTAGATGAAATCTGGAAAGAAGTTTTCTGAGAAACTGCTTAGTGTTCTGTGAATTCATCTCACAGAGTTACATCTGTATTTCGTGGATCTCTTTGCTAGCCTTATTTCTGTGGAATCTGAGAACAGATATTTCGGATCCCTTTGAAGACTATAGGGCCAAAGGAAATATCCTCCGAACACAAAGAGAAAGAAGCTTTCTGAGAAACTTCTTTGTGTTCTGTGAAATCATCTCACAGAGTTAGAGCTTTCCCCTCAAGAAGCCTTTCGCTAAGACAGTTCTTGGCCAAAGGAAATATCCTCTGATAAAAAATAGAAAGATCCTTTCTGAGAAACTTCTTTGTGTTCTGTGAAATCATCTACAGAGTTACAGCTTTCCCCTCAAGAAGCCTTTCGCTAAGACAGTTCTTGTGGAATTGGCAAAGTGATATTGGGAAGCCCATGAGGGCTATGGTGAAAAAGGAAATATCCTCCGATGAAATCTGGAGAGAAGCTTTCTGAGAAACTGCTTAGTGTTCTGTGAATTCATCTCCCAGAGTTACATGTGTATTTCGTGGATCTCTTTGCTAGCCTTATTTCTGTGGATCTGAGAACAGATATTTCCTTTCCCTTTGTAGACTATAGGGCCAAAGGAAATATCCTCCGATAACAAAGAGAAAGAAGCTTTCTAGAAACTTCTTTGTGTTCGGTGAAATCATCTCACAGAGTTACTGCTTTCCCCTCAAGAAGCCTTTCGCTAAGACAGTTCTTGTGGAATTGGCAAAGTGATATTTGGAAGCCCATATAGGGCTACGATGAAAAAGGAAATATCCTCCGATGAAATCTGGAAAGAAGATTTCTGAGAAACTGCTTAGTGTTCTGTTAGTTAATCTCCCAGAGTTACATCTGTATTTCGTGGATCTCTTTGCTAGCCTTATTTCGGTGGAATCTTACAACAGATATTTCGGAGCCCTTTGAAGACTATAGGGCCAAAGGAAATATCCTCCGATAAAAAAGAGAAAGAAGCTTTCTGAGAAACTCTTTAGTGTTCTGTTATTTCATCTCATAGAGTTACATCTGTATTTCATGGATCTCTTTGCTAGCCTTATTTCTGTGGAAGCTGAGAACAGATATTTCCTTTCCCTTTGAAGACTATAGGGCGAAAGGAAATATCCTCCGATAACAAAGAGAAAGAAGCTTTCTGAGAAACTTCTTTGTGTTCTGTGAAATCATCTCACAGAATTACAGCTTTCCCCTCAAGAAGCCTTTCGCTAAGACAGTTCTTGTGGAATTGGCAAAGTGATATTTGGGAGTCCCTAGAGGGCTATGGTGAAAAAGGAAATATCCTCCGATGAAATCTGGAAAGAAGCTTTCTGAGAAACTGCTTAGTGTTCTGTTAATTCATCTCCCAGAGTTACATCTGTATTTCGTGGAACTCTTTGCTAGCCTTATTTCTGTGGACTCTGAGAACAGATATTTCGGATCCCTTTGAAGACTATAGGGCTAAAGGAAATATCCTCCCATAACAAAGAGAAAGAAGCTTTCTGAGAAACTTCTTTGTGTTCTGTGAAATCATCTCACAGAGTTACAGCTTTCCCCTCAAGAAGCCTTTCGCTAAGGCAGTTCTTGTGGAATTGGCAAAGTGACATTTGGTAGCCCATAGAGGGCAACGGTTAAAAAGGAAATATCCTCCGATGAAATCTGAAAAGAAGCTTTCTGAGAAACTGCTTAGTGTCCTGTTAATTCATATCACAGAGTTACATCTGCATTTCGTTTATCTCTTTGCTAACCTTATTTCGGAGGAATCTCACAACAGATATTTCGGATCCTTTTGAAGACTATAGGGCCAAAGGAAATGTCCTCTGATAACAAAGAGAAAGAAGCTTTCTGAGAAACTTCTTTGTGTTCTATGAAATCATCTCACAGAGTTACAGCTTTCCCCTCAGGAAGCCTTTCGCTAAGGCAGTTTTTGTGGAATTGGCAAAGTGATATTTTGAAGCCCATAGAGGGCTAAGGTGAAAAAGGAAATATCCTCCGATGAAATCTGGAAAGAAGCTTTCTGAGAAACTGCTTAGTGTTCTGTTCATTCATCACACGGAGTACATCTGTATTTCGTGGATCTCTTTGCTAGCCTTATTTCTGTGGAATCTGAGAACAGATATTTCGGATCCCTTTGAAGACTATAAGGCCAAAGGAAATATCCTCCGATAACAAAGAGAAGGAAGCTTTGTGAGAAACTTCTTCGTGTTATGTGAAATCATCTCACAGATTTACAGCTTTCCCCTCAAGAACTCTTTCGCTTAGACAGTTCTTGTGGAATTGGCAAAGTGATATTTGGAAGCACATAGAGGGCTATGGTGAAAAAGGAAATATCCTCCGATGAAATCTGGAAAGAAGCTTTCTGAGAAACTGCTTAGTGTTCTGTTAATTCATCTCACAGAGTTACATCTGTATTTCGTGGATCCCTTTTCTAGCCTTATTTCTGTGGAATCTGAGGACAGTTATTTCGGATCCCTTTGAACACTATACGGCCAAAGGAAATATCCTCAGATAACAAAGAGAAAGATGCTTTCAGAGAAACTTCTTTGTGTTCTGTGAAATCATCTCACAGATTTACAGCTTTCCCCTCAAGAAGCCTTTCGCTAAGACAGTTCTTGTGGAATTGGAAAAGTGATATTTGGAAGCCCGTAGAGGGCTCTGGTGAAAAAGGAAATATCCTCCGATGAAATCTGGAAAGAAGCTTTCTGAGAAACTGCTTAGTGTTCTGTTAATTCATCTCACAGAGTTACATCTGCATTTCTTGTATCTCTTTGCTAGCCTTATTTCGGTGGAATCTGACAACAGATATTTCGGATCCCTTTGAAGACTATAGGGCCAAAGGAAATATCCTCCGATAACAAAGAGAAAGAAGCTTTCTGAGAAACTTCTTTGTGTTCTGTGAAATCATCTCACAGAGTTACAGCTTTGCCCTCAAGAAGCCTTTCGCTAAGACAGTTCTTGTGGAATTGGCAAAGTGATATTTGGAAGCCCATAGAGGGCTATGGTGAAAAAGGAAATATCCTCCGATGAAATCTGGAAAGAAGCTTTCTGAGAAACTGCTTAGTGTTCTGTTAATTCATCTCACAGAGTTACATCTGTATTTCGTGGATCTCTTTGCTAGCCTTATTTCTGTGGAATCTGAGAACAGATATTTCGGATCCCTTTGAAGATTACAGGGGCAAAAGAAATATCCTCCGATAACACAGAGAAAGAAGCTTTCTGAGAAACTTCTTTGTGTTCTGTGAAATCGTCTCCCAGATTTACAGCTTTCCCCTCAAGAACCCTTTCGCTTAGACAGTTCTTGTGGAATTGGAAAAGTGATATTTGGAAGCACCGTAGAGGGCTATGGTGAAAAAGGAAATATCCTCCGATGAAATCTGGAAAGAAGCTTTCTGAGAAACTGCTTAGTGTTCTGTTAATTCATCTCACAGAGTTACATCTGGATTTCGTGGATCTCTTTGTTAGCCTTATTTCTGTGGAATCTGAGAACAGATATTTCCTTTCCCTTTGAAGACTATAGGGCGAACGGAAATATCCTCCGATGACAAAGAGAAAGAAGCTTTCTGAGAAACTTCTTTGTGTTCTGTGAAATCATCTCACAGAGTTACAGCTTTCCCCTAAAGAAGCCTTTCGCTAAGACAGTTCTTGTGGAATTGGCAAAGTGATATTAGGAAGCCCATAGAGGGCAATGGTGAAAAAGGAAATATCCTCCGATGTAATCTGGAAAGAAGCTTTCTGAGAAACTGCTTAGTGTTCTGTTAATTCATCTCCCAGAGTTCACCTGTATTTCGTGGAACTCTTTGTTAGCCTTATTTCTGTGGAATCTGAGAACAGATATTTCGGATCCCTTTGAAGACTATAGGGCCAAAGGAAATATCCTCCGATAACAAAGGGAAAGAAGCTTGCTGAGAAACTTCTTTGTGTTCTGTGAAATCATCTCACAGATTTACAGCTTTCCCCTCAAGAAGCCTTTCGCTAAGACAGTTCTTGTGGAATTGGCAAAGTGACATTTGGAAGCCCATAGAGGGCTATGGTGAAAAACGAAATATCCTCCGATGAAATCTGGAAGAAGCTTTCTGAGAAACTGCTTAGTGTTCTGTTAATTCATCTCCCAGAGTTACATCTGTATTTCGTGGATCTCTTTGCTAGCCTTATTTCTGTGGAATCTGTGAACAGATAATTCCTTTCCCTTTGAAGACTATAGGGCCAAAGGAAATATCCTCCGATAACAAAGAGAAAGAAGCTTTCTGAGAATCTTCTTTGTGTTCTGTGAAATCATCGCACAGAGTTACAGCTTTCCCCTCAAGAAGCCTTTCGCTAAGACAGTTCTTGTGGAATTGGCCAAGTTATATTTGGAAGCCCATAGAGGGCAATGGTGAAAAAGGAAATATCCTCCGATGTAATCTGGAAAGAAGCTTTCTGAGAAACTGCTTAGTGTTCTGTTAATTCATCTCCCAGAGTTACAACTGTGTTTCGTGGAACTCTTTGCTAGCCTTATTTCTGTGGAATCTGAGAACAGATATTTCGGACCTATTTGAAGACTATAGGGCCAAAGGAAATATCCTCCGATAACAAAGAAAAGAAGCTTTCTGAGAAACTTCTTTGTGTTCTGTGAAATCATCTCACAGAGTTACAGCTTTCCCCTCAAGAAGCCTTTCGCTAAGACAGTTCTTGTGGAATTGGCAAAGTGATATTTGGAAGCCCATGGAGGGCTATGGTGAAAAAGGAAATATCCTCCGATGCAATATGGAAAGAAGCTTTCTGAGAAACTGCTTAGTGTTCCGTTAATTCATCCCACAGTGTTACATCTGTATTTCGTGGATCTCTTTGCTAGTCTTATTTCTGTGGAATCTGAGAACAGATATTTCGGATCCCTTTGAAGACTATAGGGCCAAAGGAAATATCGTCCGATAACAAAGAGAAAGAAGCTTTCTGAGAAACTTCTTTGTGTTCTGTGAAATCATCTCACAGAGTTAAAGCTTTCACCTCAAGAAGCCTTTCGCTAAGACAGTTCTTGTGGAATTGGCCAAGTTATATTTGGAAGCCCATAGAGGGCTATGGTGAAAAAGGAAATATCCTCCGATTAAATCTGGAAAGAAGCTTTCCGAGAAACTGCTTAGTGTACTGTTAATTCATCTCACAGAGTTACATCTGTATTTCGTGGATCTCTTTGCTAGCCTTATTTCTGTGGAATCTGAGAGCAGATATTTCGGATCCCTCTGAAGACTGTAGGGCCAAAGGAGATATGCTCCGATAACAAAGAGAAAGAAGTTTTCTGAGAAACTTCTTTGTGTTCTGTGAAATCATCTCACAGAGTTACAGCTTTCCCCTCAAGAACCCTTTCACTTAGACAGTTCTTGTGGAATTGGAAAAGTGATATTTGGAAACACATAGAGGGCTGTGGTGAAAAAGGAAATATCCTCCGATGAAAACTGTAAAAAGCTTTCTGAGAAACTGCTTAGTGTTCTGTTAATTCATCTCACGGAGTTACATCTGTATTTCGTGGATCTCTTTGCTAGCCTTATTTCTGTGGAATCTGAGAACAGATATTTCCTTTCCCTTTGAAGACTATAGGGCCAAAGGAAATATCCTCCGATAACAAAGAGAAGGAAGCTTTCTGAGAAACTTCTTTGTGTTCTATGAAATCATCTCACAGAGTTACAGCATTCCCCTCAAGAACCCTTTCGCTTAGACAGTTCTTGTGGAATTGGCAAAGTGATATTTGGAAGCACATAGAGGGCTAAGGTGAAAAAGGAAATATCCTCCGATGAAATCTGGAAAGAAGCTTTCTGAGAAACTGCGTAGGGTTCTGTTAATTCATCTCACAGAGTTACATCTGTATTTCGTGGATCTCTTTGCTAGCCTTATTTCTGTGGAATCTGAGAACAGATATTTCCTTTCCCTTTGAAGACGATAGGACCAAAGGAAATATCCTCCGATAACAAAGAGAAGAAGCTTTCTGAGAAACTTCTTTGTGTTCTGTGAAATTATCCCTCAGAGTTACAACTTTCCCCTGAAGAAGCCTTTCGCTAAGACAGTTCTTGTGGAATTGTCAAAGTGATATTTGGAACTCCATAGAGGGCTAGAGTGAAAAAGTAAATATCCTCCGATGAAATCTGGAAAGAAGCTTTCTGAGAAACTGCTTAGTGTTCTGTTAATTCATCTCCCAGAGTTACATCTGTATTTCGTGGATCTCTTTGCTAGACTTATTTGTGTGGAATCTGACAACAGATATTTCGGATCCCTTTGTAGACTATAAGGCCAAAGGAAATATCTTCCGATAACAAAGAGAAAGAAGCTTTCTGAGAAACTTCTTTGTGTTCTGTGAAATCATCTCACAGCGTTACAGCTTTCCCATCAAGAAGCCTTTTGCTAAGAGAGTTCTTGTGGAATTGGCAAAGTGATATTTGGAAGCCCAAAGAAGGCTACGGAGAAAAAGCAAATATCCTCCGATGAAATCTGGCAAGAAGCTTTCTGAGAAACTGCTTAGTGTTCTGTTAATTCATCTCACAGATTTACATCTGTATTTCGTGGATCTCTTTGCTAGCCTTATTTCTGTGGAATTTGAGAACAGATATTTCTGATCACATTGACGACTACAGGGCCAAATGAAATATCCTGCGATAACAAAGAGAAAGAAGCTTTCTGAGAAACTTCTTTGTGTTCTGTGAAATCATCTCACAGAGTTACAGCTTTCCCCTCAAGAAGCCTTTCGCTAAGACAGTTCTTGTGGAATTGGCAAGGTGATATTTGGAAACCCATAGAGTGCTATGGCGAAAAAGGAAATATCCTCCGATGAAATCTGGAAAGAAGCTTTCTGAGAAACTGCTTAGTGTTCTGTTAATTCATCTCACAGAGTTACATCTGTATTTCGTGGATCTCTTTGCTAGCCTTATTTCTGTGGAATCTGAGAACAGATATTTCGGATCCCTTTGAAGACTATAGGGCCAAAGGAAATACCCTCCGATAACAAAGAGAAGGAAGCTTTCTGAGAAACTTCTTTGTGTTCTATGAAATCATCTCAGAGAGTTACAGCATTCCCCTCAAGAACCCTTTCGCTTAGACAGTTCTTGTGGAATTGGCAAAGTGATATTTGGAAGCACATAGAGGGCTATGGTGAAAAAGGAAATATCCTCCGATGAAATCTGGAAAGAAGCTTTCTGAGAAACTGCTTAGGGTTCTGTTAATTCATCTCACAGAGTTACATCTGTATTTCATGGATCTCTTTGCTAGCCTTATTTCTGTGGAATCTGAGAACAGATATTTCCTTTCCCTTTGAAGACTATAGGGCCAAAGGAAATATCCTCCGATAACAAAGAGAAAGAAGCTTTTTGAGAAACTTCTTTGTGTTCTGTGAAATTATCTCACAGAGTTACAACATTCCCCTCAAGAAGCCTTTCGCTAAGACAGTTCTTGTGGAATAGTCAAAGTGATAATTGGAACTCCATAGAGGGCTTGGTTGAAAAAGGAAATATCCTCCGATGAAATCTGGAAAGAAGCTTTCTGGGAAACTGCTTAGTGTTCTGTTAATTCATCTCCCAGAGTTACATCTGTATTTCGTGGATCTCTTTGCTAGACTTATTTGTGTGGAATCTGACAACAGATATTTCGGATCCCATTGTAGACTATAAGGCCAAAGGAAATATCCTCCGATAACAAAGAGAAAGAAGCTTTCTGAGAAACTTCTTTGTGTTCTGTGAAATCATTTCATAGAGTTACAGCTTTCCCCTCAAGAAGCCTTTCGCTAAGACAGTTCTTGTGGAATTGGCAAAGTGATATTTGGAAGCCCATAGAGGGCTATGGTGAAAAAGGAAATATCCTCTGATGAAATCTGGAAAGAAGCTTTCTGAGAAACTGCTTAGTGTTCTGATAATTCATCTCACAGAGTTACATCTGTATTTCGTGGATCTCTTTGCTAGCCTTATTTCTGTGGAATCTGAGAACAGATATTTCCTTTCCCTTTGAAGACTATAGGGCCAAAGGAAATATCCTCCGATAACAAAGAGAAAGAAGCTTTCTGAGAAACTTCTTTGTGTTCTGTGAAATTATCTCACAGAGTTAAAACTTTCCCCTCAAGAAGCCTTTCGCTAAGACAGTTCTTGTGGAATTGTCAAAGTGATATTTGGAACTCCATAGAGGGCTATGGTGAAAAAGGAAATATCCTCCGATGAAATCTGGAAAGAAGCTTTCTGAGAAACTGCTTAGTGTTCTGTTAATTCATCTCACAGAGTTACATCTGTATTTCGTGGATCCCTTTGCTAGCCTTATTTCTGTGGAATCTGAGGACAGTTATTTAGGATCCCTTTGAACACTATACGGCCAAAGGAAATATCCTCAGATAACAAAGAGAAAGTTGCTTTCAGAGAAACTTCTTTGTGTTCTGTGAAATCATCTCACAGAGTTACAGCTTTCCCCTCAAGAAGCCTTTCGCTAAGACAGTTCTTGTGGAATTGGAAAAGTGATATTTGGAAGCCCGTAGAGGGCTCTGGTGAAAAAGGAAATATCCTCCGATGAAACCTGGAAAGAAGCTTTCTGAGAAACTGCTTAGTGTTCTGTTAATTCATCTCACAGAGTTACATCTGCATTTCTTGTATCTCTTTGCTAGCCTTATTTCGGTGGAATCTGACAACAGATATTTCGGATCCCTTTGAAGACTATGGGGCCAAAGGAAATATCCTCCGATAACAAAGAGAAAGAAGCTTTCTGAGAAACTTCTTTGTGTTCTGTGAAATCATCTCACAGAGTTACAGCTTTCCCCTCAAGAAGCCTTTCGCTAAGGCCGTTCTTGTGGAATTGGCAAAGTGATATTTGGAAGCCCATAGAGGGCTATGGTGAAAAAGGAAATATCCTCCGATGAAATCTGGAAAGAAGCTTTCTGAGAAACTGCTTAGTGTTCTGTTAATTCATCTCACAGAGTTACATCTGTATTTCGTGGATCTCTTTGCTAGCCTTATTTCTGTGGAATCTGAGAACAGATATTTCGGATCCCTTTGAAGACTACAGGGGCAAAAGAAATATCCTCCGATAACAAAGAGAAAGAAGCTTTCTGAGAAACTTCTTTGTGTTCTGTGAAATCATCTCCCAGATTTACAGCTTTCACCTCAAGAACCCTTTCGCTTAGACAGTTCTTGTGGAATTGGAAAAGTGATATTTGGAAGCACCGTAGAGGGCTATGGTGAAAAAGGAAATATCCTCCGATGAAATCTGGAAAGAAGCTTTCTGAGAAACTGCTTAGTGTTCTGTTAATTCATCTCACAGGGTTACATCTGGATTTCGTGGATCTCTTTGTTAGCCTTATTTCTGTGGAATCTGAGAACAGATATTTCCTTTCCCTTTGAAGTCTATAGGGCGAAAGGAAATATCCTCCGATGACAAAGAGAAAGAAGCTTTCTGAGAAACTTCTTTGTGTTCTGTGAAATCATCTCACAGAGTTACAGCTTTCCCCTAAAGAAGCCTTTCGCTAAGACAGTTCTTGTGGAATTGGCAAAGTGATATTAGGAAGCCCATAGAGGGCAATGGTGAAAAAGGAAATATCCTCCGATGTAATCTGGAAAGAAGCTTTCTGAGAAACTACTTAGTGTTCTGTTAATTCATCTCCCAGAGTTCACCTGTAATTCGTGGAACTCTTTGCTAGCCTTATTTCTGTGGAATCTGAGAACAGATATTTCGGATCCCTTTGAAGACTATAGGGCCAAAGGAAATATCCTCCGATAACAAAGGGAAAGAAGCTTGCTGAGAAACTTCTTTGTGTTCTGTGAAATCATCTCACAGATTTGCAGCTTTCCCCTCAAGAAGACTTTCGCTAAGACAGTTCTTGTGGAATTGGCAAAGTGACATTTGGAGGCCCATAGAGGGCTATGGTGAAAAAGGAAATATCCTCCGATGAAATCTGGAAGAAGCTTTCTCAGAAACTGCTTAGTGTTCTGTTAATTCATCTCCCAGAGTTACATTTGTATTTCGTGGATCTCTTTGCTAGCCTTATTTCTGTGGAATCTGTGAACAGATAATTCCTTTCCCTTTGAAGACTATAGGGCCAAAGGAAATATCCTCCGATAACAAAGAGAAAGAAGCTTTCTGAGAATCTTCTTTGTGTTCTGTGAAATCATCGCACAGAGTTACATCTTTCCCCTCAAGAAGCCTTTCGCTAAGACAGTTCTTGTGGAATTGGCAAAGTGATATTTGGAAGCCCATAGAGGGCAATGGTGAAAAAGGAAATATCCTCCTATGTAATCTGGAAAGAAGCTTTCTGAGAAACTGCTTAGTGTTCTGTTAATTCATCTCCCAGAGTTACATCTGTATTTTGTGGATCTCTTTGCTAGCATTATTTCTGTGGAATCTGTGAACAGATAATTCCTTTCCCTTTGAAGACTATAGGGCCAAAGGAAATATCCTCCGATAACAAAGAGAAAGAAGCTTTCTGAGAATCTTCTTTGTGTTCTGTGAAATCATCGCACAGAGTTACATCTTTCCCCTCAAGAAGCCTTTCGCTAAGACAGTTCTTGTGGAATTGGCAAAGTGATATTTTGAAGCCCATAGAGGGCAATGGTGAAAAAGGAAATATCCTCCGATGTAATCTGGAAAGAAGCTTTCTGAGAAACTGCTTAGTGTTCTGTTAATTCATCTCCCAGAGTTACAGCTGTATTTCGTGGAACTCTTTGCTAGCCTTATTTCTGTGGAATCTGAGAACAGATATTTCGGATCCCTTTGAAGACTATAGGGCCAAAGGAAATATCATCCGATAACAAAGAGAAAGAAGCTTTCTGAGAAACTTCTTTGTGTTCTTTGAAATCATCTCACAGAGTTACAGCTTTCCCCTCAAGAAGCCTTTCGCTAAGACAGTTCTTGTGGAATTGGCAAAGTGATATTTGGAAGCCCATGGAGGGCTATGGTGAAAAAGGAAATATCCTCCGATGTAATATGGAAAGAAGCTTTCTAAGAAACTGCTTAGTGTTCCGTTAATTCATCCCACAGTGTTACATCTGTATTTCGTGGATCTCTTTGCTAGTCTTATTTCTGTGGAATCTGAGAACAGATATTTCGGATCCCTTTGAAGACTATAGGGCCAAAGGAAATATCGTCCGATAACAAAGAGAAAGAAGCTTTCTGAGAAACTACTTTGTGTTCTGTGAAATCATCTCACAGAGTTAAAGCTTTCACCTCAAGAAGCCTTTCGCTAAGACAGTTCCTGTGGAATTGGCAAAGTGATATTTGGAAGCCCATAGAGGGCTATTGTGAAAAAGGAAATATCCTCCCATGAAATCTGGAAAGAAGCTTTCTGAGAAACTGCTTAGTGTTCTGTTAATTCATCTCACAGAGTTACATCTGTATTTCGTGGATCTCTTTGCTAGCCTTATTTCTGTGGAATCTGAGAACAGATATTTCGGATCCCTTTGAAGACTATAGGGCCAAAGGAAATATCCTCCGATAACAAAGAGAAGGAAGCTTTCTGAGAAACTTCTTTGTGTTCTATGAAATCATCTCACCGAGTTACAGCATTCCCCTCAAGAACCCTTTCGCTTAGACAGTTCTTGTGGAATTGGCAAAGTGATATTTGGAAGCACATAGAGGGCTAAGGTGAAAAAGGAAATATCCTCCGATGAAATCTGGAGAGAAGCTTTCTGAGAAACTGCGTAGGGTTCTGTTAATTCATCTCACAGAGTTACATCTGTATTTCGTGGATCTCTTTGCTAGCGTTATTTCTGTGGAATCTGAGAACAGATATTTCCTTTCCCTTTGAAGACTATAGGACCAAAGGAAATATCCTCCGATAACAAAGAGAAAGAAGCTTTCTGAGAAACTTCTTTGTGTTCTGTGAAATTATCCCTCAGAGTTACAACTTTCCCCTCAAGAAGCCTTTCGCTAAGACAGCTCTTGTGGAATTGGCAAAGTGATATTTGGAACTCCATAGAGGGCTAAGATGAAAAAGTAAATATCCTCCGATGAAATCTGGAAAGAAGCTTTCTGAGAAACTGCTTAGTGTTCTGTTAATTCATCTCCCAGAGTTACATCTGTATTTCGTGGATCTCTTTGCTAGACTTATTTGTGTGGAATCTGACAACAGATATTTCGGATCCCTTTGTAGACTATAAGGCCAAAGGAAATATCTTCCGACAACAAAGAGAAAGAAGCTTTCTGAGAAACTTCTTTGTGTTCTGTGAAATCATCTCACAGCGTTACAGCTTTCCCATCAAGAAGCCTTTCGCTAAGAGAGTTCTTGTGGAATTGGCAAAGTGATATTTGGAAGCCCAAAGAAGGCTACGGAGAAAAAGCAAATATCCTCCGATGAAATCTGGAAAGAAGCTTTCTGAGAAACTGCTTAGTGTTCTGTTAATTCATCTCCCAGAGTTACATCTGTATTTCGTGGATCTCTTTGCTAGCCTTATTTCTGTGGAATTTGAGAACAGATATTTCTGATCACTTTGACGACGACAGGGCCAAAGGAAATACCCTGCGATAACAAAGAGAAAGAAGCTTTCTGAGAAACTTCTTTGTGTTCTGTGAAATCATCTCACAGAGTTACATCTGTATTTCGTGGATCTCTTTGCTAGCCTTATTTCTGTGGAATCTGAGAACAGATATTTCGGATCACTTTGAAGACTATAGGGACAAAGGAAATATCCTCCCATAACAAAGAGAAAGAAGCTTTCCGAGAAACTTCTTTGTGTTCTGTGAAATCATCTCACAGAGTAAAAGCTTTCCCTTCAAGAAGCCTTTCGCTAAGACAGTTCTTGTGGAATTGGCAAAGTGATATTTGGAAGCCCATGGAGGGCTATGGTGAAAAAGGAAATATCCTCCGATGAAATATGGAAAGAAGCTTTCTGAGAAACTGCTTAGTGTTCCGTTAATTCATCTCACAGAATTACATCTGTATTTCGTGGATCTCTTTGTTAGTCTTATTCCTGTGGAATCTGAGAACAGATATTTCGGATCTCTTTGAAGACTGTAGGGCCAAAGGAAATAGCGTCCGATAACAAAGAGAGAGAAGCTTTCTGAGAAACTTCTTTGTGTTCTGTGAAATCATCTCACAGAGTTAAAGCTTTCACCTCAAGAAGCCTTTCGCTAAGACAGTTCTTGTGGAATTGGCAAAGTGATATTTGGAAGCCCATAGAGGGCTATGGTGAAAAAGGAAATATCCTCTGATGAAATCTGGAAAGAAGCTTTCCGAGAAACTGCTTAGTGTTCTGTTAATTCATCTCACAGAGTTACATCTGTATTTCGTGGATCTCTTTGCTAGCCTTATTTCTGTGGAATCTGAGAGCAGATATTTCGGATCCCTCTGAAGACTGTAGGGCCAAAGGAGATATGCTCCGATAACAAAGAGAAAGAAGTTTTCTGAGAAACTTCTTTGTGTTCTGTGAAATCATCTCACAGAGTTACAGCTTTCCCCTCAAGAAACCTTTCACTTAGACAGTTCTTGTGGAATTGGAAAAGTGATATTTGGAAACACATATAGGGCTATGGTGATAAAGGAAATATCCTCTGATGAAATCTGGAGAAAGCTTTGTGAGAAACTGCTTAGTGTTCTGTTAATTCAACTCACGGAGTTACATCTGTATTTCGTAGATCTCTTTGCTTGCCTTATTTCTGTGGAATCTGAGAACAGATATTTCCTTTCCCTTTGAGGAATATAGGGCGAAAGGAAATATCCTCTGATAACAAAGAGAAAGAAGCTTTCTGAGAAACTTCTTTGTGTTCAGTGAAATCATCTCACAGAGTTACAGCTTTCCCCTCAAGAAGCCTTTCGCTAAGAGAGTTCTTGTGGAATTGGCAAAGTGATATTTGGAGGCCCCTAGAAGGCTATGGAGAAAAAGCAAATATCCTCCGATGAAATCTGGAAAGAAGCTTTCTGAGAAACTGGTTAGTGTTCTGTAAATTCATCTCAAAGATTTACATCTGTATTTCGTGGATCTCTTTGCTAGCCTTATTTCTGTGGAATCTGAGAACAGATTTTTCGGATCACTTTGACGACTACAGGGCCAAAGTAAATATCCTCCAATAACAAAGAGAAAGAAGCTTTCTGAGAAACTTCTTTGTGTTCTGTGAAATCATCTCACAGAGTTACAGCTTTCCCCTCAAGAAGCCTTTCGCTAAGACAGTCCGTGTGGAATTGGCAAAGTGATATTTGGAAACCCTTAGAGGGCTATGGTGAAAAAGGAAATATCCTCCGATGCAATCTGGAAAGAAGCTTTCTGAGAAACTGCTTAGTGTTCTGTTAATTCATCTCACAGAGTTACATCTGTATTTCGTGGATCTCTTTGCTAGCCTTATTTCTGTGGAATCTGAGAACAGATATTTCGGATCCCTTTGAAGACTATAGGGCCAAAGGAAATACCCTCCGATAACAAAGAGAAGGAAGCTTTCTGAGAATCTTCTTTGTATTCTATGAAATCATCTCACAGAGTTACAGCATTCCCCTCAAGAACCCTTTCGCTTAGACAGTTCTTGTGGAATTGGCAAAGTGATATTTGGAAGTACATAGAGGGCTATGGTGAAAAAGGAATATCCTCCGATGAAATCTGGAAAGAAGCTTTCTGAGAAACTGCTTAGGGTTCTGTTACTTCATCTCGCAGAGTTACATCTGTATTTCGTGGATCTCTTTGCTAGCTTATTTCTGTGGAATCTGAGAACAGATATTTCCTTTCCCTTTGAAGACTATAGGGCCAAAGGAAATATCCTCCGATAACAAAGAGAAAGAAGCTTTCTGAGAAACTTCTTTGTGTTCTGTGAAATTATCTCACAGAGTTACAACATTCCCCTCAAGAAGCCTTTCGCTAAGGCAGTTCTTGTGGAATTGTCAAAGTGATAATTGGAACTCCATAGAGGGCTAGGGTGAAAAAGGAAATTTCCTCCGATGAAATCTGGAAAGAAGCTTTCTGAGAAACTGCTTAGTGTTCTGTTAATTCATCTCCCAGAGTTACATCTGTATTTCGTGGATCTCTTTGCTAGACTTATTTGTGTGGAATCTGACAACAGATATTTCGGATCCCTTTGTAGACTATAAGGCCAAAGGAAATATCCTCCGATAACAAAGAGAAAGAAGCTTTCTGAGAAACTTCTTTGTGTTCTGTGAAATCATTTCATAGAGTTACAGCTTTCCCCTCAAGAACCCTTTCGCTAAGACAGTTCTTGTGGAATTGGCAAAGTGATATTTGGAAGCCCTTAGAGGGCTATGGTGAAAAAGGAAATATCCTCCGATGAAATCTGGAAAGAAGCATTCTGAGAAACTGCTTAGTGTTCTGATAATTCACCTCACAGAGTTACATCTGTATTTCGTGGATTTCTTTGCTAGCCTTATTTCTGTGAAATCTGAGAACAGATATTTCGGATCCCTTTGAAGTCTATAGGGCCAAAGGAAATATCCTCCGATAACAAAGAGAAAGAAGCTTTCTGAGAAACTTCTTTGTGTTCTGTGAAATCATCTCACAGAGTTACAGCTTTCCCCTCAAGAAGCCTTTCGCTAAGACAGTTCTTGTGGAATTGTCAAAGTGATATTTGGAACTCCTTAGAGGGCTAGGGTGAAAAAGTAAATATCCTCCGATGAAATCTGGAAAGAAGCTTTCTGAGAAACTGCTTAGTGTTCTGTTAATTCATCTCCCAGAGTTACATCTGTATTTCGTGGATCTCTTTGCTAGACTTATGTGTGTGGAATCTGACAACAGATATTTCGGATCCCTTTGTAGACTATAAGGCCAAAGGAAATATCCGCCGATAACAAAGAGAAAGAAGCTTTCTGAGAAACTTCTTTGTGTTCTGTGAAATCATTTCAGAGAGTTACAGCTTTCCCCTCAAGAACCCTTTCGCTAAGACAGTTCTTGTGGAATTGGCAAAGTGATATTTGGAAGCCCATAGAGGGCTATGGTGAAAAAGGAAATATCCTCTGATGAAATCTGGAAAGAAGCTTTCTGAGAAACTGCTTAGTGTTCTGATAATTCATCTCACAGAGTTACATCTGTATTTCGTGGATTTCTTTAGTAGCCTTATTTCTGTGGAATCTGAGAACAGATATTTCGGATCCCTTTGAAGTCTTTGGGCCAAAGGAAATATCCTCCGATAACAAAGAGAAAGAAGCTTTCTGAGAAACTTCTTTGTGTTCTGTGAAATCATCTCAAAGAGTTACAGCTTTCCCCTCAAGAAGCCTTTCGCTAAGACAGTTCTTGTGGAATTGGCAAAGTGATATTTGGAAGCCCATGGAGGGCTATGGTGAAAAAGGAAATATCCTCCGATGAAATATGGAAAGAAGCTTTCTGAGAAACTGCTTAGTGTTCCGTTAATTCATCTCACAGAGTTACATCTGTATTTCGTGGATCTCTTTGCTAGTCTTATTTCTGTGGAATCTGAGAACAGATATTTCGGATCCCTTTGAAGACTATAGGGCCAAAGGAAATATCGTCCGATAACAAAGAGAAAGAAGCTTTCTGAGAAACTTCTTTGTGTTCTGTGAAATCATCTCACAGAGTTAAAGCTTTCACCTCAAGAAGCCTTTCGCTAAGACAGTTCTTGAGGAATTGGCAAAGTGATATTTGGAAGCCCATAGAGGGCTATGGTGAAAAAGGAAATATCCTCCGATAAAATCTGGAAAGAAGCTTTCCGAGAAACTGCTTAGTGTTCTGTTAATTCATCTCACAGAGTTACATCTGTATTTCGTGGATCTCTTTGCTAGCCTTATTTCTGTGGAATCTGAGAGCAGATATTTCGGATCCCTCTGAAGACTGTAGGGCCAAAGGAGATATGCTCCGATAACAAAGAGAAAGAAGTTTTCTGAGAAACTTCTTTGTGTTCTGTGAAATCATCTCACAGAGTTACAGCTTTCCCCTCAAGAACCCTTTCACTTAGACAGTTCTTGTGGAATTGGAAAAGTGATATTTGGAAACACATAGAGGGCTATGGTGAAAAAGGAAATATCCTCCGATGAAATCTGGAAAAAGCTTTCTGAGAAACTGCTTAGTGTTCTGTTAATTCATCTCACGGAGTTACATCTGTATTTCGTGGATCTCTTTGCTAGCCTTATTTCTGTGGAATCTGAGAACAGATGTGTCCTTTCCCTTTGAAGACTATAGGGCGAAAGGAAATATCCTCCGATAACAAAGAGAAAGAAGCTTTCTGAGAAACTTCTTTGTGTTCTGTGAAATCATCTCACAGAGTTACAGCTTTCCCCTCAAGAAGCCTTTCGCTAAGAGAGTTCTTGTGGAATTGGCAAAGTGATATTTGGAGGCCCATAGAAGGCTATGGAGGAAAAGCAAATATCCTCCGATGTAATCTGGAAAGAAGCTTTCTGAGAAACTGGTTAGTGTTCTGTAAATTCATCTCACAGATTTACATCTGTATTTCGTGGATCTCTTTGCTAGCCTTATTTCTGTGGAATCTGAGAACAGATATTTCGGATCACTTTGACGACTGCAGGGTCAAAGGAAATATCCTCCAATAACAAAGAGAAAGAAGCTTTCTGAGAAACTTCTTTGTGTTCTGTGAAATCATCTCACAGAGTTACAGCTTTCCCCTCAAGAAGCCTTTCGCTAAGACAGTCCGTGTGGAATTGGCAAAGTGATATTTGGAAGCCCATAGAGGGCTACGGTGAAAAAGGATATATCCTCCGATGAAATCTGGAAAGAAGCTTTCTGAGAAACTGCTTAGTGTTCTGTTAATTCATCTCACAGAGTTACATCTGTATTTCGTGGATCTCTTTGCTAGCCTTATTTCTGTGGAATCTGAGAACAGATATTTCGGATCCCTTTGAAGACTATAGGGCAAAAGGAAGTATCCTCCGATAACAAAGAGAAGGAAGCTTTCTGAGAAACTTCTTGGTGTTCTATGAAATCATCTCACAGAGTTAAAACTTTCCCCTCAAGAAGCCTTTCGCTAAGACAGTTCTTGTGGAATTGTCAAAGTGATATTTGGAACTCCATAGAGGGCTAGGGTGAAAAAGTAAATATCCTCCGATGAAATCTGGAAAGAAGCTTTCTGAGAAACTGCTTAGTGTTCTGTTAATTCATCTCCCAGTGTTACATCTGTATTTCGTGGATCTCTTTGCTAGCCTTATTTGTGTGGAATCTGACAACAGATATTTCGGATCCCTTTGAAGTGTATAGGGCCAAAGGAAATATCCTCCGATAACAAAGAGAAAGAAGCTTTCTGAGAAACTTCTTTGTGTTCTGTGAAATCATCTCACAGAGTTACAGCTTTCCCCTCAAGAAGCCTTTCGCTAAGACAGTTCTTGTGGAATTGGCAAAGTGATATTTGGAAGCCCATAGAGGGCTATGGTGAAAAAGGAAATATCCTCCGATGAAATCCGGAAATAAGCTTTCTGAGAAATTGCCTAGTGTTCTATTAATTCACCTCACAGAGTTACATCAGTATTTCGTGGATCTCTTTGCTAGCCTTATTTCTGTGGAATCTGAGAACAGATATTCAGGATCCCTTTGAAGACTATAGGGCCAAAGGAAATATCCTCTGATAACAAAGAGAAAGAAGCTTTCTGAGAAGCTTCTTTGTGTTCTGTGAAATCATCTCATAGAGTTACAGCTTTCCAATCAACTACCCTTGCACTAAGACAGTTCTTGTGGAATTGGCAAAGTCATATTTGGAAGCCCATAGAGGGCTATGGTGAAAAAGGAAATATCCTCCGATGAAATCTGGAAAGAAGCTTTCTGAGAAACTGCTTAGTGTTCTTTTAATACATCTCACAGAGTTTCATCTGTATTTCGTGGATCTCTTTGCTAGCCTTATTTCTGTGGAATCTGAGAACAGATATTTCGGATCCCTTTGAAGACTATAGGGCCAAAGGAAATATCCTCAGATAACAAAGAGAAAGAAGCTATCTGAGAAAATTCTTTGTGTTCTGTGAAATCATCTCACAGAGTTTCAGCTTTCCCCTCAAGAAGCCTTTCTCTAAGACATTTCTTGTGGAATTAGCAAAGTGATATTTGGAAGCCCTTAGAGGGCTATGGTGAAAAAGGAAATATCCTCCGATGAAATCTGGAAAGAAGCTTTCTGAGAAACTGCTTAGTGTTCTGTTAATTCATCTCACAGAGATACATCTATATTTCCTGGATCTCTTTGCTAGCCTTATTTCTGTGGAATCTGAGAACAGATATTTCGGATCACTTTGACGACTACAGGGCCAAAGGAAATATCCTCCAATAACAAAGAGAAAGAAGCTTTCTGAGAAACTTCTTTGTGTTCTGTGAAATCATCTCACAGAGTTACAGCTTTCCCCTCAAGAAGCCTTTCGCTAAGACAGTCCGTGTGGAATTGGCAAAGTGATATTTGGAAGCCCATAGAGGGCTACGGTGAAAAAGGAAATATCCTCCGATGAAATCTGGAAAGAAGCTTTCTGAGAAACTGCTTAGTGTTCTGTTAATTCATCTCACAGAGTTACATCTGTATTACGTGGATCTCTTTGCTAGCCTTATTTCTGTGGAATCTGAGAACAGATATTTCGGATCCCTTTGAAGACTATAGGGCCAAAGGAAATATCCTCCGATAGCAAAGAGAAGGAAGCTTTCTGAGAAACTTCTTAGTGTTCTATGAAATCATCTCACAGAGTTACAGCATTCCCCTCAAGAAGCTTTTCGCTAAGACAGTTCTTGTGGAATTGGCAAAGGGATATTTGGAAGCACATAGAGGGCTATGGTGAAAAAGGAAATATCCTCCGATGAAATCTGGAAAGAAGCTTTCTGAGAAACTGCTTAGGGTTCTGTTAATTCATCTCACAGGGTTACATCTGTATTTCGTGGATCTCTTTGCTAGCCTTATTTCTGTGGAATCTGAGAACAGATATTTCCTTTCCCTTTGAAGACTATAGGGCCAAAGGAAATATCCTGCGATAACAAAGAGAAAGAAGCTTTCTGAGAAACTTCTTTGTGTTCTGTGAAATTATCTCACAGAGTTAAAACTTTCCCCTCAAGAAGCCTTTCGCTAAGACAGTTCTTGTGGAATTGGCAAAGTGATATTTGGAAGCCCAAAGAAGGCTATGGAGAAAAAGCAAATATCCTCCGATGAAATCTGGAAAGAAGCTTTCTGAGAAACTGCTTAGTGTTCTGTAAATTCATCTCACAGATTTACATCTGTATTTCGTGGATCTCTTTGCTAGTCTTATTTCTGTGGAATCTGAGAACAGATATTTCGGATCACTTTGACGACTACAGGGCCAAAGGAAATATCCTGCGATAATAAAGAGAAAGAAGCTTTCTGAGAAACTTCTTTGTGTTCTGTGAAATCATCTCACAGAGTTACTGCTTTCCCCTAAAGAAGCCTTTCGCTAAGACAGTTCTTGTGGAATTTGCAAAGTGATATTTGGAAGCCCATAGAGGGCTATGGTGAAAAAGGAAATATCCTCCGATGAAATCTGGAAAGAAGCTTTCTGAGAAACTGCTTAGTGTTCTGTTAATTCATCTCACAGAGTTACATCTGTATTTCGTGGATCTCTTTGCTAGCCTTTTTTCTGGGGAATCTGAGAACAGATATTTCGGATCACTTTGAAGAATATAGGGCCAAAGGAAATATCCTCCCATAACAAAGAGAAAGTAGCTTTCTGAGAAACTTCTTTGTGTTCTGTGAAATCATCTCCCAGAGTAAAAGCTTTCCCTTCAAGAAGCCTTTCGCTAAGACAGTTCTTGTGGAATTGGCAAAGTGATAATTGGAAGCCCATGGAGGGCTATGGTGAAAAAGGAACTATCCTCCGACGAAATATGGAAAGAAGCTCTCTGAGAAACTGCTTACTGTTCCGTTAATTCATCTCACAGAGTTACATCTGTATTTCGTGGATCTCTTTGCTAGTCTTATTTCTGTGGAATCTGAGAACAGATATTTCGGATCCCTTTGAAGACTATAGGGCCAAAGGAAATATTGTCCGATAACAAAGAGAAAGAAGCTTTCTGAGAAACTTCTTTGTGTTCTGTGAAATCATCTCACAGAGTTAAATCTTTCACCTCAAGAAGACTTTCGCTAAGACAGTTCTTGTGGAATTGGCAAAGTGATATTTGGAAGCCCCTAGAGGGCTATGGTGAAAAAGGAAATATCCTCCGATGAAATCTGGAAAGAAGCTTTCCGAGAAACTGCTTAGTGTTCTGTTAATTCATCTGTCAGAGTTACATCTGTATTTCGTGGATCTCTTTGCTAGCCTTATTTCTGTGGAATCTGAGAGCAGATATTTCGTATCCCTTTGAAGAGTATAGAGCCAAAGGAAATATCCTCTGATAACAAAGAGAAAGAAGCTTTCTGAGAAACTTCTTTGTGTTCTGTGAAATCATCTCATAGAGTTACAGCTTTCCAATCAAGTACCCTTCCGCTAAGACAGTTCTTGTGGAATTGGCAAAGTGATATTTGGAAGCCCGTAGAGGGCTATGGTGAAAAAGGAAATATCCTCCGATGAAATCCGGAAATAAGCTTTCTGAGAAATTGCCTAGTGTTCTGTTAATTCACCTCACAGAGATACATCTGTATTTCGTGGATCTCTTTCCTAGCCTTATTTCTGTGGAATCTGAGAACAGATATTCAGGATCCCTTTGAAGACTATAGGGCCAAAGGAAATATCCTCCGGTAACAAAGAGAAAGAAGCTTTCTGAGAAACTTCTTTCTGTTCTGTGAAATTATCACACAGAGTTACAACTTTCCCCTCAAGAAGCCTTTCGCTAAGACAGTTCTTGTGGAATTGTCAAAGTGATATTTGGAACTCCATAGAGGGCTAGGGTGAAAAAGTAAATATCCTCCGATGAAATCTGAAAAGAAGCTTTCTGAGAAACTGCTTAGTGTTCTGTTAATTCATCTCCCAGAGTTACATCTGTATTTCGTGGATCTCTTTGCGAGACTTATTTGTGTGGAATCTGACAACAGATATTTCGGATCCCTTTGTAGACTATAAGGCCAAAGGAAATATCCGCCGATAACAAAGAGAAAGAAGCTTTCTGAGAAACTTCTTTGTGTTCTGTGAAATCATTTCAGAGAGTTACAGCTTTCCCCTCAAGTACCCTTTCGCTAAGACAGTTCTTGTGGAATTGGCAAAGTGATATTTGGAAGCCCATAGAGGGCTATGGTGAAAAAGGAAATATCCTCTGATGAAATCTGGAAAGAAGCTTTCTGAGAAACTGCTTAGTGTTCTGATAATTCATCTCACAGAGTTACATCTGTATTTCGTGGATTTCTTTGCTAGCCTTATTTCTGTGGAATCTGAGAACAGATATTTCGGATCCCTTTGAAGTCTATAGGGCCAAAGGAAATATCCTCCGATAACAAAGAGAAAGAAGCTTTCTGAGAAACTTCTTTGTGTTCTGTGAAATCATCTCACAGAGTTACAGCTTTCCCCTCAAGAAGCCTTTCGCTAAGACAGTTCTTGTGGAATTGGCAAAGTGATATTTGGAAGCCCATAGAGGGCTATGGTGAAAAAGGAAATATCCTCCGATGAAATCCGGAAATAAGCTTTCTGAGAAATTGCCTAGTGTTCTGTTAATTCACCTCACAGAGTTACATCTGTATTTCGTGGATCTCTTTGCTAGCCTTATTTCTGTGGAATCTGAGAACAGATATTCAGGATCCCTTTGAAGACTATAGGGCCAAAGGAAATATCCTCTGATAACAAAGAGAAAGAAGCTTTCTGAGAAGCTTCTTTGTGTTCTGTGAAATCATCTCATAGAGTTACAGCTTTCCAATCAACTACCCTTTCGCTAAGACAGTTCTTGTGGAATTGGCAAAGTGATATTTGGAAGCCCATAGAGGGCAATGGTGAAAAAGGAAATATCCTCCGATGAAATCGGGAAAGAAGCTTTCTGAGAAACTGCTTAGTGTTCTTTTAATTCATCTCACAGAGTTTCATCTGTATTTCGTGAATCTCTTTGCTAGCCTTATTTCTGTGGAATCGGAGAACAGATATTTCGGATCCCTTTGAAGACTATAGGGCCAAAGGAAATATCCTCCGATAACAAAGAGAAAGAAACTTTCTGAGAAACTTCTTTGGGTTCTGTGAAATCCTCTCACAGAGTTACAGCTTTGCCCTTAAGAAGCCTTTCTCTAAGACAGTTCTTGTGGAATTGGCAAAGTGATATTTGGAAGCCCATGGAGGGCTATGGTGAAAAAGGAAATATCCTCCGATGAAATATGGAAAGAAGCTTTCTGAGAAACTGCTTAGTGTTCCGTTAATTCATCTCACAGAGTTACATCTGTATTTCGTGGATCTCTTTGCTAGTCTTATTTCTGTGGAATCTGAGAACAGATATTTCGGATCCCTTTGAAGACTATAGGGCCAAAGGAAATATCGTCCGATAACAAAGAGAAAGAAGCTTTCTGAGAAACTTCTTTGTGTTCTGTGAAATCATCTCACAGAGTTACAGCTTTCACCTCAAGAAGCCTTTCACTAAGACAGTTCTTGTGGAATTGGCAAAGTGATATTTGGAAGCCCATAGAGGGCTATGGTGAAAAAGGAAATATCCTCCGATAAAATCTGGAAAGAAGCTTTCCGAGAAACTGCTTAGTGTTCTGTTAATTCATCTCACAGAGTTACATCTGTATTTCGTGGATCTCTTTGCTAGCCTTATTTCTGTGGAATCTGAGAGCAGATATTTCGGATCCCTCTGAAGACTGTAGGGCCAAAGGAGATATGCTCCGATAACATAGAGAAAGAAGTTTTCTGAGAAACTTCTTTGTGTTCTGTGAAATCATCTCACAGAGTTACAGCTTTCCCCTCAAGAACCCTTTCACTTAGACAGTTCTTGTGGAATTGGAAAAGTGATATTTGTAAACACACAGAGGGCTATGGTGAAAAAGGAAATATCCTCCGATGAAATCTGGAAAAAGCTTTCTGAGAAACTGCTTAGTGTTCTGTTAACTCATCTCACGGAGTTACATCTGTATTTCGTGGATCTCTTTGTTAGCCTTATTTCTGTGGAATCTGAGAACAGATATGTCCTTTCCCTTTGAAGACTATAGGGCGAAAGGAAATATCCTCCGATAACAAAGAGAAAGAAGCTTTCTGAGAAACTTCTTTGTGTTCTGTGAAATCATCTCACAGAGTTACAGCTTTCCCCTCAAGAAGCCTTTCGCTAAGAGAGTTCTTGTGGAATTGGCAAAGTGATATTTGGAGGCCCATAGAAGGCTATGGAGGAAAAGCAAATATCCTCCGATAAAATCTGGAAAGAAGCTTTCTGAGAAACTGTTTAGTGTTCTGTAAATTCATCTCACAGATTTACATCTGTATTTCGTGGATCTCTTTGCTAGCCTTATTTCTGTGGAATCTGAGAACAGATATTTCGGATCACTTTGACGACTACAGGGCCAAAGGAAATATCCTCCAATAACAAAGAGAAAGAAGCTTTCTGAGAAACTTCTTTGTGTTCTGTGAAATCATCTCACAGAGTTACAGCTTTCCCCTAAAGAAGCCTTTCGCTAAGACAGTCCGTGTGGAATTGGCAAAGTGATATTTGGAAGCCCATAGAGGGCTACGGTGAAAAAGGAAATATCCTCCGATGAAATCTGGAAAGAAGCTTTCTGAGAAACTGCTTAGTGTTCTGTTAATTCATCTCACAGAGTTACATCTGTATTTCGTGGATCTCTTTGCTAGCCTTATTTCTGTGGAATCTGAGAACAGATATTTCGGATCCCTTTGAAGACTATAGGGCCAAAGGAAATATCCTCCGATAACAAAGAGAAGGAAGCTTTCTGAGAAACTTCTTAGTGTTCTATGAAATCATCTCACAGAGTTACAGCATTCCCCTCAAGAACCCTTTCGCTTAGACAGTTCTTGTGGAATTGGCAAAGTGATATTTGGAAGCACATAGAGGGCTATGGTGAAAAAGGAAATATCCTCCGATGAAATCTGGAAAGAAGCTTTCTGAGAAACTGCTTAGGGTTCTGTTAATTCATCTCACAGAGTTACATCTGTATTTCGTGGATCTCTTTGCTAGCCTTATTTCTGTGGAATCTGAGAACAGATATTTCCTTTCCCTTTGAAGACTATAGGGCCAAAGGAAATATCCTCCGATAACAAAGAGAAAGAAGCTTTCTGAGAAACTTCTTTGTGTTCTGTGAAATTATCTCACAGAGTTAAAACTTTCCCCTCAAGAAGCCTTTCGCTAAGACAGTTCTTGTGGAATTGTCAAAGTGATATTTGGAACTCCATAGAGGGCTAGAGTGAAAAAGTAAATATCCTCCGATGAAATCTGGAAAGAAGCTTTCTGAGAAACTGCTTAGTGTTCTGTTAATTCATCTCCCAGTGTTACATCTCTATTTCGTGGATCTCTTTGCTAGCCTTATTTGTGTGGAATCTGACAACAGATATTTCGGATCCCTTTGTAGACTATAAGGCCAAAGGAAATATCCTCCGATAACAAAGAGAAAGAAGCTTTCTGAGAAACTTCTTTGTGTTCTGTGAAATCATTTCAGAGAGTTACAGCTTTCCCCTCAAGAACCCTTTCGCTAAGACAGTTCTTGTGGAATTGGCAAAGTGATATTTGGAAGCCCCTAGAGGGCTATGGTGAAAAAGGCAATATCCTCTGATGAAATCTGGAAAGAAGCTTTCTGAGAAACTGCTTAGTGTTCTGATAATTCATCTCACAGAGTTACATCTGTATTTCGTGGATTTCTTTGCTAGCCTTATTTCTGTGGAATCTGAGAACAGATATTTCGGGCCCTTTGAAGTCTATAGGGCCAAAGGAAATATCCTCCGATAACAAAGAGAAAGAAGCTTTCTGAGAAACTTCTTTGTTTTCTGTGAAATCATCTCAAAGAGTTACACCTTTCCCCTCAAGAAGCCTTTCGCTAAGACAGTTCTTGTGGAATTGGCAAAGTGATATTTGGAAGCCCATAGAGGGCTATGGTGAAAAAGGAAATATCCTCCGATGAAATCCGGAAATAAGCTTTCTGAGAAATTGCCTAGTGTTCTATTAATTCACCTCACAGAGTTACATCACTATTTCGTGGATCTCTTTGCTAGCCTTATTTCTGTGGAATCTGAGAACAGATATTCAGGATCCCTTTGAAGACTATAGGGCCAAAGGAAATATCCTCTGATAACAAAGAGAAAGAAGCTTTCTGAGAAGCTTCTTTGTGTTCTCTGAAATCATCTCATAGAGTTACAGCTTTCCAATCAACTACCCTTGCGCTAAGACAGTTCTTGTGGAATTGGCAAAGTGATATTTGGAAGCCCATAGAGGGCTATGGTGAAAAAGGAAATATCCTCCGATGAAATCTGGAAAGAAGCTTTCTGAGAAACTGCTTAGAGTTCTGTTAATTCATCTCACAGAGTTTCAACTGTATTTCGTGGATCTCTTTGCTAGCCTTATTTCTGTGGAATCTGAGAACAGATATTTCGGATCCCTTTGAAGACTATAGGGCCAAAGGAAATATCCTCAGATAACAAAGAGAAAGAAGCTATCTGAGAAAATTCTTTGTGTTCTGTGAAATCATCTCACAGAGTTTCAGCTTTCCCCTCAAGAAGCCTTTCTCTAAGACAGTTCTTGTGGAATTGGCAAAGTGATATTTGGAAGCCCATAGAGGGCTATGGTGAAAAAGGAAATATCCTCCGATGAAATCTGGAAAGAAGCTTTCTGAGAAACTGCTTAGTGTTCTGTTAATTCATCTCACAGAGATACATCTATATTTCCTGGATCTCTTTGCTAGCCTTATTTCTGTGGAATCTGAGAACAGATATTTCGGATCCCTTTGAAGAATAGAGGGCCAAAGGAAATATCCTCCGATAAGAGAGAAAAAGAAGCTTTCTGAGAAACTTCTTTCTGTTCTGTGAAATAATCTCACAGAGTTACAGCTTTCCCCTCAAGAAGCCTTTCGCTAAGACAGTTCTTGTGGAATTGGGAAAGTGATATTTGGAAGCCCATAGAGGTCTATGGTGAAAAAGGAAATATCCTCCGATGAAATCTGGAAAGAAGCTTTCTGAGAAACTGCTTAGTGTTCTGTTAATTCATCTCACCGAGTTACATCTATATTTCGTGGATCTCTTTGCTAGCCTTATTTCTGTGGAATCTGACAACAGATAATTCGGATCCCTTTGAAGACTATAGGGCCAAAGTAAATATCCTCCGATAACAAAGAGAAAGAAGCTTTCTGAGAAACTTCTTTGTGTTCTGTGAAATCATCTCAAAGAGTTACAGCTTTCCCCTTAAGAAGCCTTTCTCTAAGACAGTTCTTGTGGAATTGGCAAAGTGATATTTGGAAGCCCAAAGAAGTCTATGGAGAAAAAGCAAATATCCTCCGATGAAATCTGGAAAGAAGCTTTCTGAGAAACTGCTTAGTGTTCTGTAAATTCATCTCACAGATTTACATCTGTATTTCGTGGATCTCTTTGCTAGCCTTATTTCTGTGGTATCTGAGAACAGATATTTCGGATCACTTTGACGACTACAGGGTCAAAGAAATATCCTGCGATAACAAAGAGAAAGAAGCTTTCTGAGAAACTTCTTTGTGTTCTGTGAAATCATCTCACAGAGTTACAGCTTTCCCCTAAAGAAGCCTTTCGCTAAGACAGTTCTTGTGGAATTGGCAAAGTGATATTTGGAAGCCCATAGAGGGCTATGGTGAAAAAGGAAATATCCTCCGATGAAATCTGGAAAGAAGCTTTCTGGGAAACTGCTTAGTGTTCTGTTAATTCATCTCACAGAGTTACATCTGTATTTCGTGGATCTCTTTGCTAGCCTTATTTCTGTGGAATCTGAGAACAGATATTTCGGATCGCTTTGAAGACTATAGGGCCAAAGGAAATATCCTCCCATAACAAAGAGAAAGAAGCTTTCTGAGAAACTTCTTTGTGTTCTGTGAAATCATCTCACAGAGTAAAAGCTTTCCCTTCAAGAAGCCTTTCGCTAAGACAGTTCTTGTGGAATTGGCAAAGTGATATTTGGAAGCCCATGGAGGGCTATGGTGAAAAAGGAAATATCCTCCGATGAAATATGGAAAGAAGCTTTCTGAGAAACTGCTTAGTGTTCCGTTAATTCATCTCACAGAGTTACATCTGTATTTCGTGGATCTCTTTGCTAGTCTTATTTCTGTGGAATCTGAGAACAGATATTTCGGATCCCTTTGAAGACTATAGGGCCAAAGGAAATATCGTCCGATAACAAAGAGAAAGAAGCTTTCTGAGAAACTTCTTTGTGTTCTGTGAAATCATCTCACAAAGTTAAATCTTTCCCCTCAAGAAGCCTTTCACTAAGACAGTTCTTGTGGAATTGGCAAAGTGATATTTGGAAGCCCATAGAGGGCTATGGTGAAAAAGGAAATATCCTCCGATAAAATCTGGAAAGAAACTTTCCGAGAAACTGCTTAGTGTTCTGTTAATTCATCTCACAGAGTTACATCTGTATTTCGTGGATCTCTTTGCTAGCCTTATTTCTGTGGAATCTGACTGCAGATATTTCGGATCCCTCTGAAGACTGTAGGGCCAAAGGAGATATGCTCCGATAACAAAGAGAAAGAAGTTTTCTGAGAAACTTCTTTGTGTTCTGTGAAATCATCTCACAGAGTTACAGCTTTCCCCTCAAGAACCCTTTCACTTAGACAGTTCTTGTGGAATTGGAAAAGTGATATTTGGAAACACATAGAGGGCTATGGTGAAAAAGGAAATATCCTCCGATGAAATCTGTTAAAACCTTTCTGAGAAACTGCTTAGTGTTCTGTTAACTCATCTCACGGAGTTACATCTGTATTTCGTGGATCTCTTTGCTAGCCTTATTTCTGTGGAATCTGAGAACAGATATGTCCTTTCCCTTTGAAGTCTATAGGGCGAAAGGAAATATCCTCCGATAACAAAGAGAAAGAAGCTTTCTGAGAAACTTCTTTGTGTTCTGTGAAATCATCTCACAGAGTTACAGCTTTCCCCTCAAGAAGCCTTTCGCTAAGAGAGTTCTTGTGGAATTGGCAAAGTGATATTTGGAGGCCCATAGATGGCTATGGAGGAAAAGCAAATATCCTCCGATGAAATCTGGAAAGAAGCTTTCTGAGAAACTGTTTAGTGTTCTGTAAATTCATCTCACAGATTTACATCTGTATTTCGTGGATCTCTTTGCTAGCCTTATTTCTGTGGAATCTGAGAACAGATATTTCGGATCACTTTGACTACTACAGGGCCAAAGGAAATATCCTCCAATAACAAAGAGAAAGAAGCTTTCTGAGAAACTTCTTTGTGTTCTGTGAAATCATCTCACAGAGTTACAGCTTTCCCCTCAAGAAGCCTTTCGCTAAGACAGTCCGTGTGGAATTCGCAAAGTGATATTTGGAAGCCCATAGAGGGCTACGGTGAAAAAGGAAATATCCTCCGATGAAATCTGGAAAGAAGCTTTCTGAGAAACTGCTTAGTGTTCTGTTAATTCATCTCACAGAGTTACATCTGTATTTCGTGGATCTCTTTGCTAGCCTTATTTCTGTGGAATCTGACAACAGATATTTCGGATCCCTTTGAAGACTATAGGGCCAAAGGAAATATCCTCCGATAACAAAGAGAAAGAAGCTTTCTGAGAAACTTCTTAGTGTTCTATGAAATCATCTCACAGAGTTACAGCATTCCCCTCAAGAACCCTTTCGCTTAGACAGTTCTTGTGGAATTGGCAAAGTGATATTTGGAAGCACATAGAGGGCTATGGTGAAAAAGGAAATATCCTCCGATGAAATCTGGAAAGAAGCTTTCCGAGAAACTGCTTAGGGTTCTGTTAATTCATCTCACAGAGTTACATCTGTATTTCGTGGATCTCTTTGCTAGCCTTATTTCTGTGGAATCTGAGAACAGATATTTCCTTTCCCTTTGAAGACTATAGGGCCAAAGGAAATATCCTCCGATAACAAAGAGAAAGAAGCTTTCTGAGCAGCTTCTTTGTGTTCTGTGAAATCATCTCATAGAGTTACAGCTTTCCAATCACCTACCCTTGCGCTAAGACAGTTCTTGTGGAATTGGCAAAGTGATATTTGGAAGCCCATAGAGGGCTATGGTGAAAAACGAAATATCCTCCGATGAAATCTGGAAAGAAGCTTTCTGAGAAACTGCTTAGTGTTCTTTTAATTCATCTCACAGAGTTTCATCTGTATTTCGTGGATCACTTAGCTAGCCTTATTTCTGTGGAATCTGAGAACAGATATTTCGGATCCCTTTGAAGACTATAGGGCCAAAGGAAATATCCTCCGATAACAAAGAGAAAGAAGCTATCTGAGAAAATTCTTTGTGTTCTGTGAAATCATCTCACAGAGTTTCAGCTTTCCCCTCAAGAAGCCTTTCTCTAAGACAGTTCTTGTGGAATTGGCAAAGTGATATTTGGAAGCCCATAGAGGGCTATGGTGAAAAAGGAAATATCCTCCGATGAAATCTGGAAAGAAGCTTTCTGAGAAACTGCTTAGTGTTCTGTTAATTCATCTCACAGAGATACATCTATATTTCCTGGATCTCTTTGCTAGCCTTATTTCTGTGGAATCTGAGAACAGATATTTCGGATCCCTTTGAAGAATAGAGGGCCAAAGGAAATATCCTCCGATAAGAGAGAAAAAGAAGCTTTCTGAGAAACTTCTTTGTGTTTTGTGAAATAGTCTCACAGAGTTACAGCTTTCCCCTCAAGAAGCCTTTCGCTAAGACAGTTCTTGTGGAATTGGGAAAGTGATATTTGGAAGCCCATAGAGGGCTATGGTGAAAAAGGAAATATCCTCCGATGAAATCTGGAAAGAAGCTTTCTGAGAAACTGCTTAGTGTTCTGTTAATTCATCTCACCGAGTTACATCTATATTTCGTGGATCTCTTTGCTAGCCTTATTTCTGTGGAATCTGACAACAGATATTTCGGATCCCTTTGAAGACTATAGGGCCAAAGGAAATATCCTCCGATAACAAAGAGAAAGAATCTTTCTGAGAAATTTCTTTGTGTTCTGTGAAATCATCTCATAGAGTTACAGCTTTCCCCTCAAGAAGCCTTTTGCAAAGAGAGTTCTTGTGGAATTGGCAAAGTGATATTTGGAAGCCCAAAGAAGGCTATGGGGAAAAAGCAAATATCCTCCGATGAATCTGGAAAGAAGCTTTCTGAGAAACTGCTTAGTGTTCTGTAAATTCATCTCACAGATTTACATCTGTATTTCGTGGATCTCTTTGCTAGCCTTATTTCTGTGGAATCTGAGAACAGATATTTCGGATCACATTGACGACTACAGGGCCAAAGGAAATATCCTGCGATAACAAAGAGAAAGAAGCTTTCTGAGAAACTTCTTTCTGTTCTGTGAAATCATCTCACAGAGTTACTGCTTTCCCCTAAAGAAGCCTTTCGCTAAGACAGTTCTTGTGGAATTGGCAAAGTGATATTTGGAAGCCCATAGAGGGCTATGGTGAAAAAGGAAATATCCTCCGATGAAATCTGGAAAGAAGCTTTCTGAGAAACTGCTTAGTGTTCTGTTAATTCATCTCACAGAGTTACATCAGTATTTCGTGGATCTCTTTGCTAGCCTTATTTCTGTGGAATCTGAGAACAGATATTTCGGATCACATTGAAGACTATATGGCCAAAGGAAATATCCTCCCATAACAAAGAGAAAGTAGCTTTCTGAGAAACTTCTTTGTGTTCTGTGAAATCATCTCCCAGAGTAAAAGCTTTCCCTTCAAGAAGCCTTTCGCTAAGACAGTTCTTGTGGAATTGGCAAAGTGATAATTGGAAGCCAATAGAGGGCTATGGTGAAAAAGGAACTATCCTCCGACGAAATATGGAAAGAAGCTTTCTGAGAAACTGCTTACTGTTCCGTTAATTCATCTCACAGAGTTACATCTGTATTTCGTGGATCTCTTTGCTAGTCTTATTTCTGTGGAATCTGAGAACAGATATTTCGGATCCCTTTGAAGACTATAGGGCCAAAGGAAATATTGTCCGATAACAAAGAGAAAGAAGCTTTCTGAGAAACTTCTTTGTGTTCTGTGAAATCATCTCACAGAGTTCAAGCTTTCACCTCAAGAAGACTTTCGCTAAGACAGTTCTTGTGGAATTGGCAAAGTGATATTTGGAAGCCCCTAGAGGGCTATGGTGAAAAAGGAAATATCCTCCGATGAAATCTGGAAAGAAGCTTTCCGAGAAACTGCTTAGTGTTCTGTTAATTCATCTGTCAGAGTTACATCTGTATTTCGTGGATCTCTTTGCTAGCCTTATTTCTGTGGAATCTGAGAGCAGATATTTCGGATCCCTCTGAAGAATGTAGGGCCAAAGGAGATATGCTCCGATAACAAAGAGAAAGAAGTTTTCTGAGAAACTTCTTTGTGTTCTGTGAAATCATCTCACAGAGTTACAGCTTTCCCCTCAAGAACCCTTTCACTTAGACAGTTCTTGTGGAATTGGAAAAGTGATATTTGGAAACACATAGAGGGCTATGGAGAAAAAGGAAATATCCTCCGATGAAATCTGGAAAAAGCTTTCTGAGAAACTGCTTAGTGTTCTGTTAATTCATCTCACGGAGTTACATCTGTATTTCGTGGATCTCTTTGCTAGCCTTATTTCTGTGGAATCTGAGAACAGATATTTCCTTTCCCTTTGAAGACTATAGGGCGAAAGGAAATATCCTCCGATAACAAAGAGAAAGAAGCTTTCTGAGAAACTTCTTTGTGTTCTGTGAAATCATCTCACAGAGTTACAGCTTTCCCCTCAAGAAGCCTTTCGCTAAGAGAGTTCTTGTGGAATTGGCAAAGTGATATTTGGAGGCTCATAGAAGGCTATGGAGAAAAAGCAAATATCCTCCGATGAAATCTGGAAAGAAGCTTTCTGAGAAACTGGTTAGTGTTCTGTAAATTCATCTCACAGATTTACATCTGTATTTCGTGGATCTCTTTGCTAGCCTTATTTCTGTGGAATCTGAGAACAGATATTTCGGATCACTTTGACGACTACAGGGCCAAAGGAAATATCCTCCAATAACAAAGAGAAAGAAGCTTTCTGAGAAACTTCTTTGTGTTCTGTGAAATCATCTCACAGAGTTACAGCTTTCCCTTCAAGAAGCCTTTCGCTAAGACAGTCCGTGTGGAATTGGCAAAGTGATATTTGGAAGCCCATAGAGGGCAATGGTGAAAAAGGAAATATCCTCCGATGAAATCCGTAAAGAAGCTTTCTGAGAAACTGCCTAGTTTTCTGTTAATTCACCTCACAAAGTTACATCTGTATTTCGTGGATCTCTTTGCTAGCCTTATTTCTGTGGAATCTGAGAACCGATATTCAGGATCCCATTGAAGACTATAGGGCCAAAGGAAATATCCTCTGATAACAAAGATAAAGAAGCTTTCTGAGAAACTTCTTTGTGTTCTGTGAAATCATCTAATAGATTTACAGCTTTCCAATCAGGTACCCTTTCGCTACGACAGTTCTTGTGGAATTTGCAAAGTGATATTTGGAAGCCCATAGAGGGCTATGGTGAAAAAGGAAATATCCTCCGATGAAATCTGGAAAGAAGCTTTCTGAGAAACTGCTTAGTGTTCTGTTAATTCATCTCACAGAGTTACATCTGTACTTCGTGGATCTCTTTGCTAGCCTTATTTCTGCGGAATCTGAGAACAGATATTTCGGATCCCTTTGAAGACTACAGGGCCAAAGGAAATATCCTGCCATAACAAGGAGAAAGAAGCTTTCTGAGAAACTTCTTTGTGTTCTGTGAAATCATCTCACAGAGTTACAGCTTTCCCTTCAAGAAGCCTTTCGCTAAGACAGTTCTTGTGGAATTGACAAGTGATATTTTGAAGCCCGTGGAGGGCTATGGTGAAAAACGAAATATCCTCCGATGAAATCCGGAAAGAAGCTTTCTGAGAACCTGCCTAGTGTTCTGTTAATTCACCTCACAGAGTTACATCTGTATTTCGTGGATCTCTTTGCTAGCCTTATTTCTGTTGAATCTGAGAACAGATATTCAGGATCCCTTTGAAGAGTATAGGGCAAAACGAAATATCCTCTGATAACAAAGAGAAAGAAGCTTTCTGAGAAACTTCTTTGTGTTCTGTGAAATCATCTCATAGAGTTACAGCTTTCCAATCAAGTACCCTTCCGCTAAGACAGTTCTTGTGGAATTGGCAAAGTGATATTTGGAAGCCCATAGAGGGCTATAGTGAAAAAGGAAATATCCTCCGATGTAATCTGGAAAGAAGCTTTCTGAGAAACTGCTTAGTGTTCTGCTAATTCATCTCACAGGGTTTCATCTGTATTTCGTGGATCTCTTTGCTAGCCTTATTTCTGTGGAATCTGAGAACAGATATTTCGGATCCCTTTGAAGACTATAGGGCCAAAGGAAATATCCTCCGATAACAAAGAGAAAGAAGCTTTCTGAGAAACTTCTTTGTGTTCTGTGAAATCATCTCACAGAGTAAAAGCTTTCCCCTCAAGAAGCCTTTCGCTAAGACAGTTCTTGTGGAATTGGCAAAGTGATATTTGGAAGCCCATGGAGGGCTATGGTGAAAAAGGAAATATCCTCCGATGAAATCTGGAAAGAAGCTTTCTAAGAAACTGCTTAGTGTTCTATTAATTCATCTCACAGAGTTACATGTGTATTTCGTGGATCTCTTTACTAGCCTTATTTCTGTGGAATCTGAGAACAGATATTTCGGATCCCTCTGAAGACAGTAGGGCCAAAGGAAATATCCTCCGATAACAAAGAGAAAGAAGCTTTCTGAGAAACTTCTTTGTGTTCTGTGAAATCATCTCACAGAGTTACAGCTTTCCCCTCAAGAAGCCTTTCGCTAAGATAGTTCTTGTGGAATTGGCAAAGTGATATTTGGAAGCCCATAGAGGGCTACAGTGAAAAAGGAAATATTTTCCAATGAAATCTGGAAAGAAGCTTTCTGAGAAACTGCTTAGTGTTCTGTTAATTCATCTCACAGAGTTACATCTGTATTTCGTGGATCTGTTTGCTAGCCTTATTTCTGTGGAATCTGAGAACAGATATTTCGGATCCCTTTGAAGACTCTAGGGCCAAAGGAAATATCCTCCGATAACAAAGAGAAAGAATCTTTCTGAGAAACTTCTTTGTGTTCTGTGAAATCATCTCACAGAGTTACAGCTTTCCCCTCAAGAAGCCTTTCGCTAAGACAGTTCTTGTGGAATTGGAAAAGTGATATTTGGAATCCCTTAGAGGGCTATGGTGAAAAAGGAAATATCCTCCGATGAAATCTGGAAAGAAGCTTTCTGAGAAACTGCTTAGTGTTTGTTAATTCATCTCACAGAGTTACATCTGTATTTCGTGGATCTCTTTGCTAGCCTTATTTCTGTGGAATCTGACAACAGATATTTCGGATCCCTTTGAAGACTATAGGGCCAAAGGAAATATCCTCCGATAACAAAGAGAAAGAAGCTTTCTGAGAAACTTCTTTGTGTTCTGTGAAATCATCTCACAGAGTTACAGCTTTCCCATCAAGAAGCCTTTCGCTAAGAGAGTTCTTGTGGAATTGGCAAAGTGATATTTGGAAGCCCTTAGAAGGCTATGGAGAAAAAGCAAATATCCTCTGATGAAATCTGGAAACAAGCTTTCTGAGAAACTGCATAGTGTTCTGTTAATTCATCTCACAGATTTACATCTGTATTTCGTGGATTTCCTTGCTAGTCTTATTTCTGTGGAATCTGAGAACAGATATTTCGGATCCCTTTGACGACTACAGGGCCAAAGGAAATGTCCTCCGATAACAAAGAGAAAGAAGCTTTCAGAGAAACTTCTTTGTGTTCTGTGAAATTATCTCACAGAGTTACAGCTTTCCAATCAAGTTCCCTTTCGCTAAGACAGTTCTTGTGGAATTTTCAAAGTGATATTTGGAAGCCCATAGAGGGCTATGGTGAAAAAGGAAATATCCTCCGATGAAATCTGAAAAGAAGCTTTCTGAGAAACTGCTTAGTGTTCTGTTAATTCATCTCAAAGAGTTACATCTGTATTTCGTGGATCTCTTTGCTAGCCTTATTTCTGTGGAATCTGAGAACAGATATTTCGGATCCATTTGAAGACGATAGGGCCAAAAGAAATATCCTCCGATAACAAAGAGAAAGAAGCTTTCTGAGAAACTTCTTTGTGTTCTGTGAAATCATCTCACAGAGTTACCGCTTTCCCCTCAAGAAGCCTTTCGCTAAGACAGTTCTTGTGGAATCGGCAAAGTGATATTTGGAAGCCCTTAGAGAGATATGGAGAAAATGGAAATATCCTCCGATGAAATCTGGAAAGAAGCTTTCTGAGAAACTGATTAGTGTTCTTTTAGTTCATCTTCCAGAGTTACATCTGTATTTCGTGGATCTCTTTGCTAGCCTCATTTCTGTGGAATCTGAGAACAGATATTTCGGATTCCTTTGAAGAATATAGGGCCAAAGGAAATATCCTCCGATAAGAAAGAGAAAGAAGCTTTCTGAGAAACTTCTTTGTGTTCTGTGAAATCATCTCACAGAGTTACAGCTTTCCCCTCAAGAAGCCTTTCGCTAAGATAGTTCTTGTGGAATTGGCAAAGTGATATTTGGAAGCCCAAAGAGGGCTACGGTGAAAAAGGAAATATCCTCCGATGAAATCTGGAAAGAAGCTTTCTGAGAAACTGCTTAGTGTTCTGTTAATTCATCTCACAGAGTTACATCTGTATTTCGTGGATCTGTTTGCTAGCCTTATTTCTGTGGAATCTGACAACAGATATTTCAGATCCCTTGAAGACTCTAGGGCCAAAGGAAATATCCTCCGATAACAAAGAGAAAGAATCTTTCTGAGAAACTTCTTTGTGTTCTGTGAAATCATCTCACAGAGTTACAGCTTTTCCCTCAAGAAGCCTTTCGCTAAGACAGTTCTTGTGGAAATGGCAAAGTGATATTTGGAAGCCCATAGAGGGCTATGGTGAAAAAGGAAATATCCTCCGATGAAATCTGGAAAGAAGCTTTCTGAGAAACTGCTTAGTGTTCTGTTAATTCATCTCACAGAGTTACATCTGTAATTCGTGGATCTCTTTGTTAGCCTTATTTCTGTGGAATCTGACAACAGATATTTCGGATCCCTTTGAAGACTATAGGGCCAAAGAAAATATCCTGCGATAACAAAGAGAAAGAATCTTTCTGAGAAACTTCTTTGTGTTCTGTGAAATCATCTCACAGAGTTACAGCTTTCCCCTCAAGAAGCCTTTCGCTCACAGAGTTCTTGTGGAATTGGCAAAGTGATATTTGGAAGCCCATAGAAGGCTATGAAGAAAAAGGAAATATCCTCTGATGAAATCTGGAAAGAAGCATTCTGAGAAACTGCTTAGTGTTCTGTTAATTCATCTCACAGAGTTACATCTGTATTTCATGGATCTCTTTGCTAGCTTTATTTCTGTGGAATCTGAGAACAGATATTTCGGATCCATTTGAAGACTATAGGGCAAAAGGAAATATCCTCCGATAACAAAGAGAAGGAAGCTTTCTGAGAAACTTCTTAGTGTTCTATGAAATCATCTCACAGAGTTACAGCATTCCCCTCAAGAACCCTTTCGCTTAGACAGTTCTTGTGGAATTGGCAAAGTGATATTTGGAAGCACATAGAGGGCTATGGTGAAAAAGGAAATATCCTCCGATGAAATCTGGAAAGAATCTTTCTGAGAAACTGCTTAGGGTTCTGTTAATTCATCTCACAGGGTTACATCTGTATTTCGTGGATCTCTTTGCTAGCCTTATTTCTGTGGAATCTGAGAACAGATATTTCCTTTCCCTTTGAAGACTATAGGGCCAAAGGAAATATCCTCCGATAACAAAAAGAAAGAAGCTTTCTGAGAAACTTCTTTGTGTTCTGTGAAATTATCTCACAGAGTTAAAACTTTCCCCTCAAGAAGCCTTTCGCTAAGACAGTTCTTGTGGAATTGTCAAAGTGATATTTGGAACTCCATAGAGGGCTAGGGTGAAAAAGTAAATATCCTCCGATGAAATCTGGAAAGAAGCTTTCTGAGAAACTGCTTAGTGTTCTGTTAATTCATCTCCCAGTGTTACATCTGTATTTCGTGGATCTCTTTGCTAGCCTTATTTATGTGGAATCTGACAACAGATATTTCTGATCCCTTTGTAGACTATAAGGCCAAAGGAAATATCCTCCGATAACAAAGAGAAAGAAGCTTTATGAGAAACTTCTTTGTGTTCTGTGAAATCATTTCAGAGAGTTACAGCTTTCCCCTCAAGAACCCTTTCGCTAAGACAGTTCTTGTGGATTTGGCAAAGTGATATTTGGAAGCCCATAGAGGGCTATGGTGAAAAAGGAAATATTCTCTGATGAAATCTGGAAAGAAGCTTTCTGAGAAACTGCTTAGTGTTCTGATAATTCAGCTCACAGAGTTACATCTGTATTTCGTGGATTTCTTTGCTAGCCTTATTTCTGTGGAATCTGAGAATAGATATTTCGGATCCCTTTGAAGTCTATACGGCCAAAGGAAATATCCTCCGATAACAAAGAGAAAGAAGCTTTCTGAGAAACTTCTTTGTGTTCTGTGAAATCATCTCAAAGAGTTACAGCTTTCCCCTCAAGAAGCCTTTCGCTAAGACAGTTCTTGTGGAATTGGCAAAGTGATATTTGGAAGCCCATAGAGGGCTATGGTGAAAAAGGAAATATCATCCGATGAAATCTGGAAATAAGCTTTCTGAGAAATTGCCTAGTGTTCTATTAATTCACCTCACAGAGTTACATCAGTATTTCGTGGATCTCTTTGCTAGCCTGATTTCTGTGGAATCTGAGAACAGATATTCAGGATCCCTTTGAAGACTATAGGGCCAAAGGAAATATCCTCTGATAACAAAGAGAAAGAAGCTTTCTGAGAAGCTTCTTTGTGTTCTGTGAAATCATCTCATAGAGTTACAGCTTTCCAATCAACTACCCTTGCGCTAAGACAGTTCTTGTGGAATTGGCAAAGTGATATTTGGAAGCCCATAGAGGGCTATGGTGAAAAAGGAAATATCCTCCGATGAAATCTGGAAAGAAGCTTTCTGAGAAACTGCTTAGTGTTCTTTTAGTTCATCTCCCAGAGTTTCATCTGTATTTCGTGGATCTCTTTGCTAGCCTTATTTCTGTGGAAACTGAGAACAGATATTTCAGATCCCTTTGAAGAATATAGGGCCAAAGGAAATATCCTCCGATAACAAAGAGAAAGAAGCTTTCTGAGAAACTTCTTTGTGTTCTGTGAAATCATCTCACAGAGTTACAGCTTTCCCCTCAAGAAGCCTTCGCTAAGATAGTTCTTGTGGAATTGGCAAAGTGATATTTGGAAGCCCAAAGAGGGCTACGGTGAAAAAGGAAATAACTTCCGATGAAATCTGGAAAGAAGCTTTCTGAGAAACTGCTTAGTGTTCTGTTAATTAATCTCACAGAGTTACATCTGTATTTCGTGGATCTGTTTGCTAGCCTTATTTCTGTGGAATCTGACAACAGATATTTCAGATCCCTTTGAAGACTCTAGGGCCAAAGGAAATATCCTCCGATAACAAAGAGAAAGAATCTTTCTGAGAAACTTCTTTGTGTTCTGTGAAATCATCTCACAGAGTTACAGCTTTTCCCTCAAGAAGCCTTTCGCTAAGACAGTTCTTGTGGAAATGGCAAAGTGATATTTGGAAGCCCATAGAGGGCTATGGTGAAAAAGGAAATATCCTCCGATGAAATCTGGAAAGAAGCTTTCTGAGAAACTGCTTAGTGTTCTGTTAATTCATCTCACAGAGTTACATCTGTAATTCGTGGATCTCTTTGTTAGCCTTATTTCTGTGGAATCTGACAACAGATATTTCGGATCCCTTTGAAGACTATAGGGCCAAAGAAAATATCCTGCGATAACAAAGAGAAAGAATCTTTCTGAGAAACTTCTTTGTGTTCTGTGAAATCATCTCACAGAGTTACAGCTTTCCCCTCAAGAAGCCTTTCGCTCACAGAGTTCTTGTGGAATTGGCAAAGTGATATTTGGAAGCCCATAGAAGGCTATGAAGAAAAAGGAAATATCCTCTGATGAAATCTGGAAAGAAGCATTCTGAGAAACTGCTTAGTGTTCTTTTAATTCATCTCACAGAGTTACATCTGTATTTCATGGATCTCTTTGCTAGCTTTATTTCTGTGGAATCTGAGAACAGATATTTCGGATCCCTTTGAAGACTATAGGGCCAAAGGAAATATCCTCCGATAACAAAGAGAAGGAAGCTTTCTGAGAAACTTCTTAGTGTTCTATGAAATCATCTCACAGAGTTACAGCATTCCCCTCAAGAACCCTTTCGTTTAGACAGTTCTTGTGGAATTGGCAAAGTGATATTTGGAAGCCCATAGAGGGCTATGGTGAAAAAGGAAATATCATCCGATGAAATCTGGAAATAAGCTTTCTGAGAAATTGCCTAGTGTTCTATTAATTCACCTCACAGAGTTACATCAGTATTTCGTGGATCTCTTTGCTAGCCTGATTTCTGTGGAATCTGAGAACAGATATTCAGGATCCCTTTGAAGACTATAGGGCCAAAGGAAATATCCTCTGATAACAAAGAGAAAGAAGCTTTCTGAGAAGCTTCTTTGTGTTCTGTGAAATCATCTCACAGAGTTACAGCTTTCCCCTGAAGAAGCCTTTCGCTAAGACAGTTCTTGTGGAATTGGCAAAGTGATATTTGGAAGCCCATAGAGGGCTATGGTGAAAAAGGAAATATCCTCCGATGAAATCCGTAAAGAAGCTTTCTGAGAAACTGCCTAGTTTTCTGTTAATTCACCTCACAAAGTTACATCTGTATTTCGTGGATCTCTTTGCTAGCCTTATTTCTGTGGAATCTGAGAACAGATATTTCCTTTCCCTTTGAAGACTATAGGGCCAAAGGAAATATCCTCCGATAACAAAGAGAAAGAAGCTTTCTGAGAAACTTCTTTGTGTTCTGTGAAATTATCACACAGAGTTACAACTTTCCCCTCAAGAAGCCTTTCGCTAAGACAGTTCTTGTGGAATTGTCAAAGTGATATTTGGAACTCCATAGAGGGCTAGGGTGAAAAAGTAAATATCCTCCGATGAAATCTGGAAAGAAGCTTTCTGAGAAACTGCTTAGTGTTCTGTTAATTCATCTCCCAGAGTTACATCTGTATTTCGTGGATCTCTTTGCTAGACTTATTTGTGTGGAATCTGACAACAGATATTTCGGATCCCTTTGTAGACTATAAGGCCAAAGGAAATATCCGCCGATAACAAAGAGAAAGAAGCTTTCTGAGAAACTTCTTTGTGTTCTGTGAAATCATTTCAGAGAGTTACAGCTTTCCCCTCAAGAACCCTTTCGCTAAGACAGTTCTTGTGGAATTGGCAAAGTGATATTTGGAAGCCCATAGAGGGCTATGGTGAAAAAGGAAATATCCTCTGATGAAATCTGGAAAGAAGCTTTCTGAGAAACTGCTTAGTGTTCTGATAATTCATCTCACAGAGTTACATCTGTATTTCGTGGATTTCTTTGCTAGCCTTATTTCTGTGGAATCTGAGAACAGATATTTCGGATCCCTTTGACGACTACAGGGCCAAAGGAAATGTCCTCTGATAACAAAGAGAAAGAAGCTTTCAGAGAAACTTATTTGTGTTCTGTGAAATCATCTCACAGAGTTACAGCTTTCCCCTCAAGAAGCCTTTCGCTAAGACAGTTCTTGTGTAATTGGCAAAGTGATATTTGGAAGCCCTTAGAGGGCTATGGAGAAAATGGAAATATCCTCCGTTGAAATCTGGAAAGAAGCTTTCTGAGAAACTGCTTAGTGTTCTTTTAGTTCATCTCCCAGAGTTACATCTGTATTTCGTGGATCTCTTTGCCAGCCTTATTTCTGTGGAATCTGAGAACAGATATTTCGGATCCATTTGAAGACGATAGGGCCAAAGGAAATATCCTCCGATAACAAAGAGAAAGAAGCTTTCTGAGAAACTTCTTTGTGTTCTGTGAAATCATCTCACAGAGTTACCGCTTTCCCCTCAAGAAGCCTTTCGCTAAGACAGTTCTTGTGGAATCGGCAAAGTGATATTTGCAAGACCATAGAGGGCTATGGAGAAAATGGAAATATCCTCTGATGAAATCTGGAAAAAAGCTTTCTGAGAAACTACTTAGTGTTCTTTTAGTTCATCTCCCAGAGTTACATCTGTATTTCGTGGATCTCTTTGCTAGCCTTATTTCTGTGGAATCTGAGAACAGATATTTCGGATTCCTTTGAAGACTATAGGGCCAAAGGAAATATCCTCCAATAACAAAGAGAAAGAAACTTTCTGAGAAACTTCTTTGTGTTATGTGAAATTATCTCACAGAGTTACAGCTTTCCAATCAAGTTCCCTTTCGCTAAGACAGTTCTTGTGGAATTTTCAAAGTGATATTTGGAAGCCCATAGAGGGCTATGGTGAAAAAGGAAATATCCTCCGATGAAATCTGAAAAGAAGCTTTCTGAGAAACTGCTTAGTGTTCTGTTAATTCATCTCAAAGAGTTACATCTGTATTTCGTGGATCCCTTTGCTAGCCTTATTTCTGTGGAATCTGAGAACAGATATTTCGGATCCATTTGAAGACGATAGGGCCAAAGGAAATATCCTCCGATAACAAAGAGAAAGAAGCTTTCTGAGAAACTTCTTTGTGTTCTGTGAAATCATCTCACAGAGTTACCGCTTTCCCCTCAAGAAGCCTTTCGCTAAGACAGTTCTTGTGGAATCGGCAAAGTGATATTTGGAAGCCCTTAGAGAGATATGGAGAAAATGGAAATATCCTCCGATGAAATCTGGAAAGAAGCTTTCTGAGAAACTGCTTAGTGTTCTTTTAGTTCATCTTCCAGAGTTACATCTGTATTTCGTGGATCTCTTTGCTAGCCTCATTTCTGTGGAATCTGAGAACAGATATTTCGGATTCCTTTGAAGACTATAGGGCCAAAGGAAATATCCTCCGATAACAAAGAGAAAGAAGCTTTCTGAGAAACTTCTTTGTGTTCTGTGAAATCATCTCACAGAGTTACAGCTTTCCAATCAAGTACCCTTTCGCTAAGACAGTTCTTGTGGAATTTTCAAAGTGGTATTTGGAAGCCCATAGAGGGCTATGGTGAAAAAGGAAATATCCTCCGATGAAATCTGGAAAGAAGCTTTCTGAGAAACTGCTTAGTGTTCTGTTAATTCATCTCACAGAGTTACATCTGTATTTCGTGGATCTGTTTGCTAGCCTTATTTCTGTGGAATCTGACAACAGATATTTCAGATCCCTTGAAGACTCTAGGGCCAAAGGAAATATCCTCCGATAACAAAGAGAAAGAATCTTTCTGAGAAACTTCTTTGTGTTCTGTGAAATCATCTCACAGAGTTACAGCTTTTCCCTCAAGAAGCCTTTCGCTAAGACAGTTCTTGTGGAAATGGCAAAGTGATATTTGGAAGCCCATAGAGGGCTATGGTGAAAAAGGAAATATCCTCCGATGAAATCTGGAAAGAAGCTTTCTGAGAAACTGCTTAGTGTTCTGTTAATTCATCTCACAGAGTTACATCTGTAATTCGTGGATCTCTTTGTTAGCCTTATTTCTGTGGAATCTGACAACAGATATTTCGGATCCCTTTGAAGACTATAGGGCCAAAGAAAATATCCTGCGATAACAAAGAGAAAGAATCTTTCTGAGAAACTTCTTTGTGTTCTGTGAAATCATCTCACAGAGTTACAGCTTTCCCCTCAAGAAGCCTTTCGCTCACAGAGTTCTTGTGGAATTGGCAAAGTGATATTTGGAAGCCCATAGAAGGCTATGAAGAAAAAGGAAATATCCTCTGATGAAATCTGGAAAGAAGCATTCTGAGAAACTGCTTAGTGTTCTGTTAATTCATCTCACAGAGTTACATCTGTATTTCATGGATCTCTTTGCTAGCTTTATTTCTGTGGAATCTGAGAACAGATATTTCGGATCCATTTGAAGACTATAGGGCAAAAGGAAATATCCTCCGATAACAAAGAGAAGGAAGCTTTCTGAGAAACTTCTTAGTGTTCTATGAAATCATCTCACAGAGTTACAGCATTCCCCTCAAGAACCCTTTCGCTTAGACAGTTCTTGTGGAATTGGCAAAGTGATATTTGGAAGCACATAGAGGGCTATGGTGAAAAAGGAAATATCCTCCGATGAAATCTGGAAAGAATCTTTCTGAGAAACTGCTTAGGGTTCTGTTAATTCATCTCACAGGGTTACATCTGTATTTCGTGGATCTCTTTGCTAGCCTTATTTCTGTGGAATCTGAGAACAGATATTTCCTTTCCCTTTGAAGACTATAGGGCCAAAGGAAATATCCTCCGATAACAAAAAGAAAGAAGCTTTCTGAGAAACTTCTTTGTGTTCTGTGAAATTATCTCACAGAGTTAAAACTTTCCCCTCAAGAAGCCTTTCGCTAAGACAGTTCTTGTGGAATTGTCAAAGTGATATTTGGAACTCCATAGAGGGCTAGGGTGAAAAAGTAAATATCCTCCGATGAAATCTGGAAAGAAGCTTTCTGAGAAACTGCTTAGTGTTCTGTTAATTCATCTCCCAGTGTTACATCTGTATTTCGTGGATCTCTTTGCTAGCCTTATTTATGTGGAATCTGACAACAGATATTTCTGATCCCTTTGTAGACTATAAGGCCAAAGGAAATATCCTCCGATAACAAAGAGAAAGAAGCTTTATGAGAAACTTCTTTGTGTTCTGTGAAATCATTTCAGAGAGTTACAGCTTTCCCCTCAAGAACCCTTTCGCTAAGACAGTTCTTGTGGATTTGGCAAAGTGATATTTGGAAGCCCATAGAGGGCTATGGTGAAAAAGGAAATATTCTCTGATGAAATCTGGAAAGAAGCTTTCTGAGAAACTGCTTAGTGTTCTGATAATTCAGCTCACAGAGTTACATCTGTATTTCGTGGATTTCTTTGCTAGCCTTATTTCTGTGGAATCTGAGAATAGATATTTCGGATCCCTTTGAAGTCTATACGGCCAAAGGAAATATCCTCCGATAACAAAGAGAAAGAAGCTTTCTGAGAAACTTCTTTGTGTTCTGTGAAATCATCTCAAAGAGTTACAGCTTTCCCCTCAAGAAGCCTTTCGCTAAGACAGTTCTTGTGGAATTGGCAAAGTGATATTTGGAAGCCCATAGAGGGCTATGGTGAAAAAGGAAATATCATCCGATGAAATCTGGAAATAAGCTTTCTGAGAAATTGCCTAGTGTTCTATTAATTCACCTCACAGAGTTACATCAGTATTTCGTGGATCTCTTTGCTAGCCTGATTTCTGTGGAATCTGAGAACAGATATTCAGGATCCCTTTGAAGACTATAGGGCCAAAGGAAATATCCTCTGATAACAAAGAGAAAGAAGCTTTCTGAGAAGCTTCTTTGTGTTCTGTGAAATCATCTCATAGAGTTACAGCTTTCCAATCAACTACCCTTGCGCTAAGACAGTTCTTGTGGAATTGGCAAAGTGATATTTGGAAGCCCATAGAGGGCTATGGTGAAAAAGGAAATATCCTCCGATGAAATCTGGAAAGAAGCTTTCTGAGAAACTGCTTAGTGTTCTTTTAGTTCATCTCCCAGAGTTTCATCTGTATTTCGTGGATCTCTTTGCTAGCCTTATTTCTGTGGAAACTGAGAACAGATATTTCAGATCCCTTTGAAGAATATAGGGCCAAAGGAAATATCCTCCGATAACAAAGAGAAAGAAGCTTTCTGAGAAACTTCTTTGTGTTCTGTGAAATCATCTCACAGAGTTACAGCTTTCCCCTCAAGAAGCCTTCGCTAAGATAGTTCTTGTGGAATTGGCAAAGTGATATTTGGAAGCCCAAAGAGGGCTACGGTGAAAAAGGAAATAACTTCCGATGAAATCTGGAAAGAAGCTTTCTGAGAAACTGCTTAGTGTTCTGTTAATTAATCTCACAGAGTTACATCTGTATTTCGTGGATCTGTTTGCTAGCCTTATTTCTGTGGAATCTGACAACAGATATTTCAGATCCCTTTGAAGACTCTAGGGCCAAAGGAAATATCCTCCGATAACAAAGAGAAAGAATCTTTCTGAGAAACTTCTTTGTGTTCTGTGAAATCATCTCACAGAGTTACAGCTTTTCCCTCAAGAAGCCTTTCGCTAAGACAGTTCTTGTGGAAATGGCAAAGTGATATTTGGAAGCCCATAGAGGGCTATGGTGAAAAAGGAAATATCCTCCGATGAAATCTGGAAAGAAGCTTTCTGAGAAACTGCTTAGTGTTCTGTTAATTCATCTCACAGAGTTACATCTGTAATTCGTGGATCTCTTTGTTAGCCTTATTTCTGTGGAATCTGACAACAGATATTTCGGATCCCTTTGAAGACTATAGGGCCAAAGAAAATATCCTGCGATAACAAAGAGAAAGAATCTTTCTGAGAAACTTCTTTGTGTTCTGTGAAATCATCTCACAGAGTTACAGCTTTCCCCTCAAGAAGCCTTTCGCTCACAGAGTTCTTGTGGAATTGGCAAAGTGATATTTGGAAGCCCATAGAAGGCTATGAAGAAAAAGGAAATATCCTCTGATGAAATCTGGAAAGAAGCATTCTGAGAAACTGCTTAGTGTTCTTTTAATTCATCTCACAGAGTTACATCTGTATTTCATGGATCTCTTTGCTAGCTTTATTTCTGTGGAATCTGAGAACAGATATTTCGGATCCCTTTGAAGACTATAGGGCCAAAGGAAATATCCTCCGATAACAAAGAGAAGGAAGCTTTCTGAGAAACTTCTTAGTGTTCTATGAAATCATCTCACAGAGTTACAGCATTCCCCTCAAGAACCCTTTCGTTTAGACAGTTCTTGTGGAATTGGCAAAGTGATATTTGGAAGCCCATAGAGGGCTATGGTGAAAAAGGAAATATCATCCGATGAAATCTGGAAATAAGCTTTCTGAGAAATTGCCTAGTGTTCTATTAATTCACCTCACAGAGTTACATCAGTATTTCGTGGATCTCTTTGCTAGCCTGATTTCTGTGGAATCTGAGAACAGATATTCAGGATCCCTTTGAAGACTATAGGGCCAAAGGAAATATCCTCTGATAACAAAGAGAAAGAAGCTTTCTGAGAAGCTTCTTTGTGTTCTGTGAAATCATCTCACAGAGTTACAGCTTTCCCCTGAAGAAGCCTTTCGCTAAGACAGTTCTTGTGGAATTGGCAAAGTGATATTTGGAAGCCCATAGAGGGCTATGGTGAAAAAGGAAATATCCTCCGATGAAATCCGTAAAGAAGCTTTCTGAGAAACTGCCTAGTTTTCTGTTAATTCACCTCACAAAGTTACATCTGTATTTCGTGGATCTCTTTGCTAGCCTTATTTCTGTGGAATCTGAGAACAGATATTTCCTTTCCCTTTGAAGACTATAGGGCCAAAGGAAATATCCTCCGATAACAAAGAGAAAGAAGCTTTCTGAGAAACTTCTTTGTGTTCTGTGAAATTATCACACAGAGTTACAACTTTCCCCTCAAGAAGCCTTTCGCTAAGACAGTTCTTGTGGAATTGTCAAAGTGATATTTGGAACTCCATAGAGGGCTAGGGTGAAAAAGTAAATATCCTCCGATGAAATCTGGAAAGAAGCTTTCTGAGAAACTGCTTAGTGTTCTGTTAATTCATCTCCCAGAGTTACATCTGTATTTCGTGGATCTCTTTGCTAGACTTATTTGTGTGGAATCTGACAACAGATATTTCGGATCCCTTTGTAGACTATAAGGCCAAAGGAAATATCCGCCGATAACAAAGAGAAAGAAGCTTTCTGAGAAACTTCTTTGTGTTCTGTGAAATCATTTCAGAGAGTTACAGCTTTCCCCTCAAGAACCCTTTCGCTAAGACAGTTCTTGTGGAATTGGCAAAGTGATATTTGGAAGCCCATAGAGGGCTATGGTGAAAAAGGAAATATCCTCTGATGAAATCTGGAAAGAAGCTTTCTGAGAAACTGCTTAGTGTTCTGATAATTCATCTCACAGAGTTACATCTGTATTTCGTGGATTTCTTTGCTAGCCTTATTTCTGTGGAATCTGAGAACAGATATTTCGGATCCCTTTGACGACTACAGGGCCAAAGGAAATGTCCTCTGATAACAAAGAGAAAGAAGCTTTCAGAGAAACTTATTTGTGTTCTGTGAAATCATCTCACAGAGTTACAGCTTTCCCCTCAAGAAGCCTTTCGCTAAGACAGTTCTTGTGTAATTGGCAAAGTGATATTTGGAAGCCCTTAGAGGGCTATGGAGAAAATGGAAATATCCTCCGTTGAAATCTGGAAAGAAGCTTTCTGAGAAACTGCTTAGTGTTCTTTTAGTTCATCTCCCAGAGTTACATCTGTATTTCGTGGATCTCTTTGCCAGCCTTATTTCTGTGGAATCTGAGAACAGATATTTCGGATCCATTTGAAGACGATAGGGCCAAAGGAAATATCCTCCGATAACAAAGAGAAAGAAGCTTTCTGAGAAACTTCTTTGTGTTCTGTGAAATCATCTCACAGAGTTACCGCTTTCCCCTCAAGAAGCCTTTCGCTAAGACAGTTCTTGTGGAATCGGCAAAGTGATATTTGCAAGACCATAGAGGGCTATGGAGAAAATGGAAATATCCTCTGATGAAATCTGGAAAAAAGCTTTCTGAGAAACTACTTAGTGTTCTTTTAGTTCATCTCCCAGAGTTACATCTGTATTTCGTGGATCTCTTTGCTAGCCTTATTTCTGTGGAATCTGAGAACAGATATTTCGGATTCCTTTGAAGACTATAGGGCCAAAGGAAATATCCTCCAATAACAAAGAGAAAGAAGCTTTCTGAGAAACTTCTTTGTGTTCTGTGAAATTATCTCACAGAGTTACAGCTTTCCAATCAAGTTCCCTTTCGCTAAGACAGTTCTTGTGGAATTTTCAAAGTGATATTTGGAAGCCCATAGAGGGCTATGGTGAAAAAGGAAATATCCTCCGATGAAATCTGAAAAGAAGCTTTCTGAGAAACTGCTTAGTGTTCTGTTAATTCATCTCAAAGAGTTACATCTGTATTTCGTGGATCCCTTTGCTAGCCTTATTTCTGTGGAATCTGAGAACAGATATTTCGGATCCATTTGAAGACGATAGGGCCAAAGGAAATATCCTCCGATAACAAAGAGAAAGAAGCTTTCTGAGAAACTTCTTTGTGTTCTGTGAAATCATCTCACAGAGTTACCGCTTTCCCCTCAAGAAGCCTTTCGCTAAGACAGTTCTTGTGGAATCGGCAAAGTGATATTTGGAAGCCCTTAGAGAGATATGGAGAAAATGGAAATATCCTCCGATGAAATCTGGAAAGAAGCTTTCTGAGAAACTGCTTAGTGTTCTTTTAGTTCATCTTCCAGAGTTACATCTGTATTTCGTGGATCTCTTTGCTAGCCTCATTTCTGTGGAATCTGAGAACAGATATTTCGGATTCCTTTGAAGACTATAGGGCCAAAGGAAATATCCTCCGATAACAAAGAGAAAGAAGCTTTCTGAGAAACTTCTTTGTGTTCTGTGAAATCATCTCACAGAGTTACAGCTTTCCAATCAAGTACCCTTTCGCTAAGACAGTTCTTGTGGAATTTTCAAAGTGGTATTTGGAAGCCCATAGAGGGCTATGGTGAAAAAGGAAATATCCTCCGATGAAATCTGGAAAGAAGCTTTCTGAGAAACTGCTTAGTGTTCTGTTAATTCATCTCACAGAGTTACATCTGTATTTCGTGGATCTCTTTGCTAGCCTTATTTCTGTGGAAACTGAGAACAGATATTTCAGATCCCTTTGAAGAATATAGGGCCAAAGGAAATATCCTCCGATAACAAAGAGAAAGAAGCTTTCTGAGAAACTTCTTTGTGTTCTGTGAAATCATCTCACAGAGTTACAGCTTTTCCCTCAAGAAGCCTTTCGCTAAGACAGTTCTTGTGGAAATGGCAAAGTGATATTTGGAAGCCCATAGAGGGCTACGGTGAAAAAGGAAATATCCTCCGATGAAATCTGGAAAGAAGCTTTCTGAGAAACTGCTTAGTGTTCTGTTAATTCATCTCACAGAGTTACATCTGTAATTCGTGGATCTCTTTGTTAGCCTTATTTCTGTGGAATCTGACAACAGATATTTCGGATCCCTTTGAAGACTATAGGGCCAAAGAAAATATCCTGCGATAACAAAGAGAAAGAATCTTTCTGAGAAACTTCTTTGTGTTCTGTGAAATCATCTCACAGAGTTACAGCTTTCCCCTCAAGAAGCCTTTCGCTCACAGAGTTCTTGTGGAATTGGCAAAGTGATATTTGGAAGCCCATAGAAGGCTATGAAGAAAAAGGAATTATCCTCTGATGAAATCTGGAAAGAAGAATTCTGAGAAACTGCTTAGTGTTCTGTTAATTCATCTCACAGAGTTACATCTGTATTTCATGGATCTCTTTGCTAGCTTTATTTCTGTGGAATCTGAGAACAGATATTTCGGATCCCTTTGAAGACTATAGGGCCAAAGGAAATATCCTCCGATAACAAAGAGAAGGAAGCTTTCTGAGAAACTTCTTAGTGTTCTATGAAATCATCTCACAGAGTTACAGCATTCCCCTCAAGAACCCTTTCGCTTAGACAGTTCTTGTGGAATTGGCAAAGTGATATTTGGAAGCACATAGAGGGCTATGGTGAAAAAGGAAATATCCTCCGATGAAATCTGGAAAGAAGCTTTCTGAGAAACTGCTTAGGGTTCTGTTAATTCATCTCACAGGGTTACATCTGTATTTCGTGGATCTCTTTGCTAGCCTTATTTCTGTGGAATCTGAGAACAGATATTTCCTTTCCCTTTGAAGACTATAGGGCCAAAGGAAATATCCTCCGATAACAAAAAGAAAGAAGCTTTCTGAGAAACTTCTTTGTGTTCTGTGAAATTATCTCACAGAGTTAAAACTTTCCCCTCAAGAAGCCTTTCGCTAAGACAGTTCTTGTGGAATTGTCAAAGTGATATTTGGAACTCCATAGAGGGCTAGGGTGAAAAAGTAAATATCCTCCGATGAAATCTGGAAAGAAGCTTTCTGAGAAACTGCTTAGTGTTCTGTTAATTCATCTCCCAGTGTTACATCTGTATTTCGTGGATCTCTTTGCTAGCCTTATTTATGTGGAATCTGACAACAGATATTTCTGATCCCTTTGTAGACTATAAGGCCAAAGGAAATATCCTCCGATAACAAAGAGAAAGAAGCTTTCTGAGAAACTTCTTTGTGTTCTGTGAAATCATTTCAGAGAGTTACAGCTTTCCCCTCAAGAACCCTTTCGCTAAGACAGTTCTTGTGGAATTGGCAAAGTGATATTTGGAAGCCCATAGAGGGCTATGGTGAAAAAGGAAATATCATCCGATGAAATCCGGAAATAAGCTTTCTGAGAAATTGCCTAGTGTTCTATTAATTCACCTCACAGAGTTACATCAGTATTTCGTGGATCTCTTTGCTAGCCTTATTTCTGTGGAATCTGAGAACAGATATTCAGGATCCCTTTGAAGACTATAGGGCCAAAGGAAATATCCTCTGATAACAAAGAGAAAGAAGCTTTCTGAGAAGCTTCTTTGTGTTCTGTGAAATCATCTCATAGAGTTACAGCTTTCCAATCAACTACCCTTGCGCTAAGACAGTTCTTGTGGAATTGGCAAAGTGATATTTGGAAGCCCCTAGAGGGCTATGGTGAAAAAGGAAATATCCTCCGATGAAATCTGGAAAGAAGCTTTCTGAGAAACTGCTTAGTGCTCTTTTAATTCATCTCACAGAGTTTCATCTGTATTTCGTGGATCTCTTTGCTAGCCTTATTTCTGTGGAATCTGAGAACAGATATTTCGGATCCATTTGAAGACTATAGGGCCAAAGGAAATATCCTCAGATAACAAAGAGAAAGAAGCTATCTGAGAAACTTCTTTGTGTTCTGTGAAATCATCTCACAGAGTTACAGCTTTCCCCTCAAGAAGCCTTTCTCTAAGACAGTTCTTGTGGAATTGGCAAAGTGATATTTGGAAGCCCATAGAGGGCTATGGTGAAAAAGGAAATATCCTCCGATGAAATCTGGAAAGAAGCTTTTTGAGAAACTGCTTAGTGTTCTGTTAATTCATCTCACAGAGATACATCTATATTTCCTGGATCTCTTTGCTAGCCTTATTTGTGTGGAATCTGACAACAGATATTTCGGATCCCTTTGTAGAATATAAGGCCAAAGGAAATATCCTCCGATAACAAAGAGAAAGAAGCTTTCTGAGAAACATCTTTGTGTTCTGTGAAATCACTTCAGAGAGTTACAGCTTTCCCCTCAAGAACCCTTTCGCTAAGACAGTTCTTGTGGAATTGGCAAAGTGATATTTGGAAGCCCTTAGAGGGCTATGGTGAAAAAGGAAATATCCTCTGATGAAATCTGGAAAGAAGCTTTCTGAGAAACTGCTTAGTGTTCTGATAATTCATCTCACAGAGTTACATCTGTATTTCGTGGATTTCTTTGCTAGCCTTATTTCTGTGGAATCTGAGAACAGATATTTCGGATCCCTTTGAAGTCTATAGGGCCAAAGGAAATATCCTCCGATAACAAAGAGAAAGAAGCTTTCTGAGAAACTTCTTTGTGTTCTGTGAAATCATCTCAAAGAGTTACACCTTTCCCCTCAAGAAGCCTTTCGCTAAGACAGTTCTTGTGGAATTGGCAAAGTGATATTTGGAAGCCCATAGAGGGCTATGGTGAAAAAGGAAATATCCTCCGATGAAATCCGGAAATAAGCTTTCTGAGAAAATGCCTAGTGTTCTATTAATTCACCTCACAGAGTTACATCAGTATTTTTTGGATCTCTTTGCTAGCCTTATTTCTGTGGAATCTGAGAACAGATATTCAGGATCCCTTTGAAGACTATAGGGCCAAAGAAAATATCCTCTGATAACAAAGAGAAAGAAGCTTTCTGAGAAGCTTCTTTGTGTTCTGTGAAATCATCTCATAGAGTTACAGCTTTCCAATCACCTACCCTTGCGCTAAGACAGTTCTTGGGAATTGGCAAAGTGATATTTGGAAGCCCATAGAGGGCTATGGTGAAAAAGGAAATATCCTCCGATGAAATCTGGAAAGAAGCTTTCTGAGAAACTGCTTAGTGTTCTTTTAATTCATCTCACAGAGTTTCATCTGTATTTCGTGGATCACTTTGCTAGCCTTATTTCTGTGGAATCTGAGAACAGATATTTCGGATCCCTTTGAAGACTATAGGGCCAAATGAAATATCCTCCGATAACAAAGAGAAAGAAGCTATCTGAGAAAATTCTTTGTGTTCTGTGAAATCATCTCACAGAGTTTCAGCTTTCCCCTCAAGAAGCCTTTCTCTAAGACAGTTCTTGTGGAATTAGCAAAGTGATATTTGGAAGCCCATAGAGGGCTATGGTGAAAAAGGAAATATCCTCCGATGAAATCTGGAAAGAAGCTTTCTGAGAAACTGCTTAGTGTTCTGTTAATTCATCTCACAGAGATACATCTATATTTCCTGGATCTCTTTGCTAGCCTTATTTCTGTGGAATCTGAGAACAGATATTTCGGATCCCTTTGAAGAATAGAGGGCCAAAGGAAATATCCTCCGATAAGAGAGAAAAAGAAGCTTTCTGAGAAACTTTTTTGTGTTCTGTGAAATAATCTCACAGAGTTACAGCTTTCCCCTCAAGAAGCCTTTCGCTAAGACAGTTCTTGTGGAATTGTGAAAGTGATATTTGGAAGCCCATAGAGGGCTATGGTGAAAAAGGAAATATCCTCCGATGAAATCTGGAAAGAAGCTTTCTGAGAAACTGCTTAGTGTTCTGTTAATTCATCTCACCGAGTTACATCTATATTTCGTGGATCTCTTTGCTAGCCTTATTTCTGTGGAATCTGACAACAGATATTTCGGATCCCTTTGAAGACTATAGGGCCAAAGGAAATATCCTCCGATAACAAAGAGAAAGAATCTTTCTGAGAAACTTCTTTGTGTTCTGTGAAATCATCTCATAGAGTTACAGCTTTCCCCTCAAGAAGCCTTTTGCAAAGAGAGTTCTTGTGGAATTGGCAAAGTGATATTTGGAAGCCCAAAGAAGGCTATGGAGAAAAAGCAAATATCCTCCGATGAAATCTGGAAAGAAGCTTTCTGAGAAACTGCTTAGTGTTCTGTAAATTCATCTCACAGATTTACATCTGTATTTCGTGGATCTCTTTGCTAGCCTTATTTCTGTGGAATCTGAGAACAGATATTTCGGATCACATTGACGACTACAGGGCCAAAGGAAATATCCTGCGATAACAAAGAGAAAGAAGCTTTCTGAGAAACATCTTTCTGTTCTGTGAAATCATCTCACAGAGTTACTGCTTTCCCCTAAAGAAGCCTTTCGCTAAGACAGTTCTTGTGGAATTAGCAAAGTGATATTTGGAAGCCCATAGAGGGCTATGGTGAAAAAGGAAATATCCTCCGATGAAATCTGGAAAGAAGCTTTCTGAGAAACTGCTTAGTGTTCTGTTAATTCATCTCACAGAGTTACATCTGTATTTCGTGGATCTCTTTGCTAGCCTTATTTCTGTGGAATCTGAGAACAGATATTTCGGATCACATTGAAGACTATAGGGCCAAAGGAAATATCCTCCCATAACAAAGAGAAAGTAGCTTTCTGAGAAACTTCTTTGTGTTCTGTGAAATCATCTCCCAGAGTAAAAGCTTTCCCTTCAAGAAGCCTTTCGCTAAGACAGTTCTTGTGGAATTGGCAAAGTGATAATTGGAAGCCCATAGAGGGCTATGGTGAAAAAGGAACTATCCTCCGACGAAATATGGAAAGAAGTTTCTGAGAAACTGCTTACTGTTTCGTTAATTCCTCTCACAGAGTTACATCTGTATTTCGTGGATCTCTTTGCTAGTCTTATTTCTGTGGAATCTGAGAACAGATATTTCGGATCCCTTTGAAGACTATAGGGCCAAAGGAAATATTGTCCGATAACAAAGAGAAAGAAGCTTTCTGAGAAACTTCTTTGTGTTCTGTGAAATCATCTCACAGAGTTCAAGCTTTCCCCTCAAGAACCCTTTCACTTAGACAGTTCTTGTGGAATTGGAAAAGTGATATTTGGAAACACATAGAGGGCTATGGAGAAAAAGGAAATATCCTCCGATGAAATCTGGAAAAAGCTTTCTGAGAAACTGCTTAGTGTTCTGTTAATTCATCTCACGGAGTTACATATGTATTTCGTGGATCTCTTTGCTAGCCTTATTTCTGTGGAATCTGAGAACAGATATTTCCTTTCCCTTTGAAGACTATAGGGCGAAAGGAAATATCCTCCGATAACAAAGAGAAAGAAGCTTTCTGAGAAACTTCTTTGTGTTCTGTGAAATCATCTCACAGAGTTACAGCTTTCCCCTCAAGAAGCCTTTCGCTAAGAGAGTTCTTGTGGAATTGGCAAAGTGATATTTGGAGGCTCATAGAAGGCTATGGAGAAAAAGCAAATATCCTCCGATGAAATCTGGAAAGAAGCTTTCTGAGAAACTGGTTAGTGTTCTGTAAATTCATCTCACAGATTTACATCTGTATTTCGTGGATCTCTTTGCTAGCCTTATTTCTGTGGAATCTGAGAACAGATATTTCGGATCACTTTGACGACTACAGGGCCAAAGGAAATATCCTCCAATAACAAAGAGAAAGAAGCTTTCTGAGAAACTTCTTTGTGTTCTGTGAAATCATCTCACAGAGTTACAGCTTTCCCTTCAAGAAGCCTTTCGCTAAGACAGTCCGTGTGGAATTGGCAAAGTGATATTTGGAAGCCCATAGAGGGCAATGGTGAAAAAGGAAATATCCTCCGAAGAAATCCGTAAAGAAGCTTTCTGAGAAACTGCCTAGTTTTCTGTTAATTCACCTCACAAAGTTACATCTGTATTTCGTGGATCTCTTTGCTAGCCTTATTTCTGTGGAATCTGAGAACCGATATTCAGGATCCCATTGAAGACTATAGGGCCAAAGGAAATATCCTCTGATAACAAAGATAAAGAAGCTTTCTGAGAAATTTCTTTGTGTTCTGTGAAATCATCTCATAGAGTTACAGCTTTCCAATCAGGTACCCTTTCGCTACGACAGTTCTTGTGGAATTTGCAAAGTGATATTTGGAAGCCCATAGAGGGCTATGGTGAAAAAGGAAATATCCTCCGATGAAATCTGGAAAGAAGCTTTCTGAGAAACTGCTTAGTGTTCTGTTAATTCATCTCACAGAGTTACATCTGTACTTCGTGGATCTCTTTGCTAGCCTTATTTCTGCGGAATCTGAGAACAGATATTTCGGATCCCTTTGAAGACTATAGGGCCAAAGGAAATATCCTGCCATAACAAGGAGAAAGAAGCTTTCTGAGAAACTTCTTTGTGTTCTGTGAAATCATCTCACAGAGTTACAGCTTTCCCTTCAAGAAGCCTTTCGCTAAGACAGTTCTTGTGGAATTGACAAGTGATATTTTGAAGCCCGTGGAGGGCTATGGTGAAAAACGAAATATCCTCCGATGAAATCCGGAAAGAAGCTTTCTGAGAACCTGCCTAGTGTTCTGTTAATTCACCTCACAGAGTTACATCTGTATTTCGTGGATCTCTTTGCTAGCCTTATTTCTGTTGAATCTGAGAACAGATATTCAGGATCCCTTTGAAGAGTATAGGGCAAAACGAAATATCCTCTGATAACAAAGAGAAAGAAGCTTTCTGAGAAACTTCTTTGTGTTCTGTGAAATCATCTCATAGAGTTACAGCTTTCCAATCAAGTACCCTTCCGCTAAGACAGTTCTTGTGGAATTGGCAAAGTGATATTTGGAAGCCCATAGAGGGCTATAGTGAAAAAGGAAATATCCTCCGATGTAATCTGGAAAGAAGCTTTCTGAGAAACTGCTTAGTGTTCTGCTAATTCATCTCACAGGGTTTCATCTGTATTTCATGGATCTCTTTGCTAGCCTTATTTCTGTGGAATCTGAGAACAGATATTTCGGATCCCTTTGAAGACTATAGGGCCAAAGGAAATATCCTCCGATAACAAAGAGAAAGAAGCTTTCTGAGAAACTTCTTTGTGTTCTGTGAAATCATCTCACAGAGTAAAAGCTTTCCCCTCAAGAAGCCTTTCGCTAAGACAGTTCTTGTGGAATTGGCAAAGTGATATTTGGAAGCCCATGGAGGGCTATGGTGAAAAAGGAAATATCCTCCGATGAAATCTGGAAAGAAGCTTTCTAAGAAACTGCTTAGTGTTCTATTAATTCATCTCACAGAGTTATATGTGTATTTCGTGGATCTCTTTACTAGCCTTATTTCTGTGGAATCTGAGAACACATATTTCGGATCCCTCTGAAGACAGTAGGGCCAAAGGAAATATCCTCCGATAACAAAGAGAAAGAAGCTTTCTGAGAAACTTCTTTGTGTTCTGTGAAATCATCTCACAGAGTTACAGCTTTCCCCTCAAGAAGCCTTTCGCTAAGATAGTTATTGTGGAATTGGCAAAGTGATATTTGGAAGCCCATAGAGGGCTACAGTGAAAAAGGAAATATTTTCTGATGAAATCTGGAAAGAAGCTTTCTGAGAAACTGCTTAGTGTTCTGTTAATTCATCTCACAGAGTTACATCTGTATTTCGTGGATCTGTTTGCTAGCCTTATTTCTGTGGAATCTGAGAACAGATATTTCGGATCCCTTTGAAGACTCTAGGGCCAAAGGAAATATCCTCCGATAACAAAGAGAAAGAATCTTTCTGAGAAACTTCTTTGTGTTCTGTGAAATCATCTCACAGAGTTACAGCTTTCCCCTCAAGAAGCCTTTCGCTAAGACAGTTCTTGTGGAATTGGAAAAGTGATATTTGGAAGCCCTTAGAGGGCTATGGTGAAAAAGGAAATATCCTCCGATGAAATCTGGAAAGAAGCTTTCTGAGAAACTGCTTAGTGTTTGTTAATTCATCTCACAGAGTTACATCTGTATTTCGTGGATCTCTTTGCTAGCCTTATTTCTGTGGAATCTGACAACAGATATTTCGGATCCCTTTGAAGACTATAGGGCCAAAGGAAATATCCTCCGATAACAAAGAGAAAGAAGCTTTCTGAGAAACTTCTTTGTGTTCTGTGAAATCATCTCACAGAGTTACAGCTTTCCCCTCAAGAAGCCTTTCACTAAGAGAGTTCTTGTGGAATTGGCAAAGTGATATTTGGAAGCCCTTAGAAGGCTATGGATAAAAAGCAAATATCCTCTGATGAAATCTGGAAACAAGCTTTCTGAGAAACTGCATAGTGTTCTGTTAATTCATCTCACAGATTTACATCTGTATTTCGTGGATTTCCTTGCTAGCCTTATTTCTGTGGAATCTGAGAACAGATATTTCGGATCCCTTTGACGACTACAGGGCCAAAGGAAATGTCCTCCGATAACAAAGAGAAAGAAGCTTTCAGAGAAACTTATTTGTGTTCTGTGAAATCATCTCACAGAGTTACAGCTTTCCCCTCAAGAAGCCTTTCGCTAAGACAGTTCTTGTGTAATGGCAAAGTGATATTTGGAAGCCCTTAGAGGGCTATGGAGAAAATGGAAATATCCTCCGATGAAATCTGGAAAGAAGCTTTCTGAGAAACTGCTTAGTGTTCTTTTAGTTCATCTCCCAGAGTTACATCTGTATTTCGTGGATCTCTTTGCTAGCCTTATTTCTGTGGAATCTGAGAACAGATATTTCGGATCCATTTGAAGACGATAGGGCCAAAGGAAATATCCTCCGATAACAAAGAGAAAGAAGCTTTCTGAGAAACTTCTTTGTGTTCTGTGAAATCATCTCACAGAGTTACCGCTTTCCCCTCAAGAAGCCTTTCGCTAAGACAGTTCTTGTGGAATCGGCAAAGTGATATTTGCAAGACCATAGAGGGCTATGGAGAAAATGGAAATATCCTCTGATGAAATCTGGAAAAAAGCTTTCTGAGAAACTGCTTAGTGTTCTTTTAGTTCATCTCCCAGAGTTACATCTGTATTTCGTGGATCTCTTTGCTAGCCTTATTTCTGTGGAATCTGAGAACAGATATTTCGGATTCCTTTGAAGACTATAGGGCCAAAGGAAATATCCTCCAATAACAAAGAGAAAGAAGCTTTCTGAGAAACTTCTTTGTGTTCTGTGAAATTATCTCACAGAGTTACAGCTTTCCAATCAAGTTCCCTTTCGCTAAGACAGTTCTTGTGGAATTTTCAAAGTGATATTTGGAAGCCCATAGAGGGCTGTGGTGAAAAAGGAAATATCCTCCGATGAAATCTGAAAAGAAGCTTTCTGAGAAACTGCTTGGTGTTCTGTTAATTCATCTCAAAGAGTTACATCTGTATTTCGTGGATCTCTTTGCTAGCCTTATTTCTGTGGAATCTGAGAACAGATATTTCGGATCCATTTGAAGACGATAGGGCCAAAAGAAATATCCTGCGATAACAAAGAGAAAGAAGCTTTCTGAGAAACTTCTTTGTGTTCTGTGAAATCATCTCACAGAGTTACCGCTTTCCCCTCAAGAAGCCTTTCGCTAAGACAGTTCTTGTGGAATCGGCAAAGTGATATTTGGAGGCCCTTAGAGAGATATGGAGAAAATGGAAATATCCTCCGATGAAATCTGGAAAGAAGCTTTCTGAGAAACTGCTTAGTGTTCTTTTAGTTCATCTTCCAGAGATACATCTGTATTTCGTGGATCTCTTTGCTAGCCTCATTTCTGTGGAATCTGAGAACAGATATTTCGGATTCCTTTGAAGACTATAGGGCCAAAGGAAATATCCTCCGATAACAAAGAGAAAGAAGCTTTCTGAGAAACTTCTTTGTGTTCTGTGAAATCATCTCACAGAGTTACAGCTTTCCAATCAAGTACCCTTTCGCTAAGACAGTTCTTGTGGAATTTTCAAAGTGGTATTTGGAAGCCCATAGAGGGCTATGGTGAAAAAGGAAATATCCTCCGATGAAATCTGGAAAGAAGCTTTCTGAGAAACTGCTTAGTGTTGTTTTAGTTCATCTCCCAGAGTTTCATCTGTATTTCTTGGATATCTTTGCTAGCCTTATTTCTGTGGAAACTGAGAACAGATATTTCAGATCCCTTTGAAGAATATAGGGCCAAAGGAAATATCCTCCGATAACAAAGAGAAAGAAGCTTTCTGAGAAACTTCTTTGTGTTCTGTGAAATCATCTCACAGAGTTACAGCTTTCCCCTCAAAAAGCCTTTCGCTAAGATAGTTCTTGTGGAATTGGCAAAGTGATATTTGGAAGCCCAAAGAGGGCTACGGTGAAAAAGGAAATATCCTCCGATGAAATCTGGAAAGAAGCTTTCTGAGAAACTGCTTAGTGTTCTGTTAATTCATCTCACAGAGTTACATCTGTATTTCGTGGATCTGTTTGCTAGCCTTATTTCTGTGGAATCTGACAACAGATATTTCAGATCCCTTTGAAGACTCTAGGGCCAAAGGAAATATCCTCCGATAACAAAGAGAAAGAATCTTTCTGAGAAACTTCTTTGTGTTCTGTGAAATCATCTCACAGAGTTACAGCTTTTCCCTCAAGAAGCCTTTCGCTAAGACAGTTCTTGTGGAAATGGCAAAGTGATATTTGGAAGCCCCTAGAGGGCTATGGTGAAAAAGGAAATATCCTCCGATGAAATCTGGAAAGAAGCTTTCTGAGAAACTGCTTAGTGTTCTGTTAATTCATCTCACAGAGTTACATCTGTAATTCGTGGATCTCTTTGTTAGCCTTATTTCTGTGGAATCTGACAACAGATATTTCGGATCCCTTTGAAGACTATAGGGCCAAAGAAAATATCCTGCGATAACAAAGAGAAAGAATCTTTCTGAGAAACTTCTTTGTGTTCTGTGAAATCATCTCACAGAGTTACAGCTTTCCCCTCAAGAAGCCTTTCGCTCACAGAGTTCTTGTGGAATTGGCAAAGTGATATTTGGAAGCCCATAGAAGGCTATGAAGAAAAAGGAAATATCCTCTGATGAAATCTGGAAAGAAGCATTCTGAGAAACTGCTTAGTGTTCTGTTAATTCATCTCACAGAGTTACATCTGTATTTCATGGATCTCTTTGCTAGCTTTATTTCTGTGGAATCTGAGAACAGATATTTCGGATCCCTTTGAAGACTATAGGGCCAAAGGAAATATCCTCCGATAACAAAGAGAAGGAAGCTTTCTGAGAAACTTCTTAGTGTTCTATGAAATCATCTCACAGAGTTACAGCATTCTCCTCAAGAACCCTTTCGCTTAGACAGTTCTTGTGGAATTGGCAAAGTGATATTTGGAAGCACATAGAGGGCTATGGTGAAAAAGGAAATATCCTCCGATGAAATCTGGAAAGAATCTTTCTGAGAAACTGCTTAGGGTTCTGTTAATTCATCTCACAGGGTTACATCTGTATTTCGTGGATCTCTTTGCTAGCCTTATTTCTGTGGAATCTGAGAACAGATATTTCCTTTCCCTTTGAAGACTATAGGGCCAAAGGAAATATCCTCCGATAACAAAAAGAAAGAAGCTTTCTGAGAAACTTCTTTGTGTTCTGTGCAATTATCTCACAGAGTTAAAACTTTCCCCTCAAGAAGCCTTTCGCTAAGACAGTTCTTGTGGAATTGTCAAAGTGATATTTGGAACTCCATAGAGGGCTAGGGTGAAAAAGTAAATATCCTCCGATGAAATCTGGAAAGAAGCTTTCTGAGAAACTGCTTAGTGTTCTGTTAATTCATCTCCCAGTGTTACATCTGTATTTCGTGGATCTCTTTGCTAGCCTTATTTATGTGGAATCTGACAACAGATATTTCTGATCCCTTTGTAGACTATAAGGCCAAAGGAAATATCCTCCGAAAACAAAGAGAAAGAAGCTTTCTGAGAAACTTCTTTGTGTTCTGTGAAATCATTTCAGAGAGTTACAGCTTTCCCCTCAAGAACCCTTTCGCTAAGACAGTTCTTGTGGAATTGGCAAAGTGATATTTGGAAGCCCATAGAGGGCTATGGTGAAAAAGGAAATATCCTCTGATGAAATCTGGAAAGAAGCTTTCTGAGAAACTGCTTAGTGTTCTGATAATTCATCTCACAGAGTTACATCTGTATTTCGTGGATTTCTTTGCTAGCCTTATTTCTGTGGAATCTGAGAATAGATATTTCGGATCCCTTTGAAGTCTATACGGCCAAAGGAAATATCCTCCGATAACAAAGAGAAAGAAGCTTTCTGAGAAACTTCTTTGTGTTCTGTGAAATCATCTCAAAGAGTTACAGCTTTCCCCTCAAGAAGCCTTTCGCTAAGACAGTTCTTGTGGAATTGGCAAAGTGATATTTGGAAGCCCATAGAGGGCTATGGTGAAAAAGGAAATATCATCCGATGAAATCCGGAAATAAGCTTTCTGAGAAATTGCCTAGTGTTCTATTAATTCACCTCACAGAGTTACATCAGTATTTCGTGGATCTCTTTGCTAGCCTGATTTCTGTGGAATCTGAGAACAGATATTCAGGATCCCTTTGAAGACTATAGGGCCAAAGGAAATATCCTCTGATAACAAAGAGAAAGAAGCTTTCTGAGAAGCTTCTTTGTGTTCTGTGAAATCATCTCATAACGTTACAGCTTTCCAATCAACTACCCTTGCGCTAAGACAGTTCTTGTGGAATTGGCAAAGTGATATTTGGAAGCCCATAGAGGGCTATGGTGAAAAAGGAAATATCCTCCGATGAAATCTGGAAAGAAGCTTTCTGAGAAACTGCTTAGTGTTCTTTTAGTTCATCTCCCAGAGTTTCATCTGTATTTCGTGGATCTCTTTGCTAGCCTTATTTCTGTGGAAACTGAGAACAGATATTTCAGATCCCTTTGAAGAATATAGGGCCAAAGGAAATATCCTCCGATAACAAAGAGAAAGAAGCTTTCTGAGAAACTTCTTTGTGTTCTGTGAAATCATCTCACAGAGTTACAGCTTTCCCCTCAAGAAGCCTTTCACTAAGATAGTTCTTGTGGAATTGGCAAAGTGATATTTGGAAGCCCAAAGAGGGCTACGGTGAAAAAGGAAATATCCTCCGATGAAATCTGGAAAGAAGCTTTCTGAGAAACTGCTTAGTGTTCTGTTAATTAATCTCACAGAGTTACATCTGTATTTCGTGGATCTGTTTGCTAGCCTTATTTCTGTGGAATCTGACAACAGATATTTCAGATCCCTTTGAAGACTCTAGGGCCAAAGGAAATATCCTCCGATAACAAAGAGAAAGAATCTTTCTGAGAAACTTCTTTGTGTTCTGTGAAATCATCTCACAGAGTTACAGCTTTTCCCTCAAGAAGCCTTTCGCTAAGACAGTTCTTGTGGAAATGGCAAAGTGATATTTGGAAGCCCATAGAGGGCTATGGTGAAAAAGGAAATATCCTCCGATGAAATCTGGAAAGAAGCTTTCTGAGAAACTGCTTAGTGTTCTGTTAATTCATCTCACAGAGTTACATCTGTAATTCGTGGATCTCTTTGTTAGCCTTATTTCTGTGGAATCTGACAACAGATATTTCGGATCCCTTTGAAGACTATAGGGCCAAAGAAAATATCCTGCGATAACAAAGAGAAAGAATCTTTCTGAGAAACTTCTTTGTGTTCTGTGAAATCATCTCACAGAGTTACAGCTTTCCCCTCAAGAAGCCTTTCGCTCACAGAGTTCTTGTGGAATTGGCAAAGTGATATTTGGAAGCCCATAGAAGGCTATGAAGAAAAAGGAAATATCCTCTGATGAAATCTGGAAAGAAGCATTCTGAGAAACTGCTTAGTGTTCTGTTAATTCATCTCACAGAGTTACATCTGTATTTCATGGATCTCTTTGCTAGCTTTATTTCTGTGGAATCTGAGAACAGATATTTCGGATCCCTTTGAAGACTATAGGGCCAAAGGAAATATCCTCCGATAACAAAGAGAAGGAAGCTTTCTGAGAAACTTCTTAGTGTTCTATGAAATCATCTCACAGAGTTACAGCATTCCCCTCAAGAACCCTTTCGCTTAGACAGTTCTTGTGGAATTGGCAAAGTGATATTTGGAAGCACATAGAGGGCTATGGTGAAAAAGGAAATATCCTCCGATGAAATCTGGAAAGAATCTTTCTGAGAAACTGCTTAGGGTTCTGTTAATTCATCTCACAGGGTTACATCTGTATTTCGTGGATCTCTTTGCTAGCCTTATTTCTGTGGAATCTGAGAACAGATATTTCCTTTCCCTTTGAAGACTATAGGGCCAAAGGAAATATCCTCCGATAACAAAAAGAAAGAAGCTTTCTGAGAAACTTCTTTGTGTTCTGTGAAATTATCTCACAGAGTTAAAACTTTCCCCTCAAGAAGCCTTTCGCTAAGACAGTTCTTGTGGAATTGTCAAAGTGATATTTGGAAGCCCCTAGAGGGCTATGGTGAAAAAGGAAATATCCTCCGATGAAATCTGGAAAGAAGCTTTCGGAGAAACTGCTTAGTGTTCTGTTAATTCATCTGTCAGAGTTACATCTGTATTTCGTGGATTTCTTTGCTACCCTTATTTCTGTGGAATCTGAGAGCAGATATTTCGGATCCCTCTGAAGACTGTAGGGCCAAAGGAGATATGCTCCGATAACAAAGAGAAAGAAGTTTTCTGAGAAACTTCTTTGTGTTCTGTGAAATCATCTCACAGAGTTACAGCTTTCCCCTCAAGAAGCCTTTCGCTAAGAGAGTTCTTGTGGAATTGGCAAAGTGATATTTGGAGGCACATAGAAGGCTATGGAGAAAAAGCAAATATCCTCCGATGAAATCTGGAAAGAAGCTTTCTGAGAAACTGGTTAGTGTTCTGTAAATTCATCTCACAGAATTACATCTGTACTTCGTGGATCTCTTTGCTAGCCTTATTTCTGCGGAATGTGAGAACAGATATTTCGGATCCCTTTGAAGACTATAGGGCCAAAGGAAATATCCTGCCATAACAAGGAGAAAGAAGCTTTCTGAGAAACTTCTTTGTGTTCTGTGAAATCATCTCACAGAGTTACAGCTTTCCCTTCAAGAAGCCTTTCGCTAAGACAGTTTTTGTGGAATTGACAAGTGATATTTTGAAGCCCGTGGAGGGCTATGGTGAAAAACGAAATATCCTCCGATGAAATCCGGAAAGAAGCTTTCTGAGAACCTGCCTAGTGTTCTGTTAATTCACCTCACAGAGTTACATCTGTATTTCGTGGATCTCTTTGCTAGCCTTATTTCTGTTGAATCTGAGAACAGATATTCAGGATCCCTTTGAAGAGTATAGGGCAAAACGAAATATCCTCTGATAACAAGGGAAAGAAGCTTTCTGAGAAACTTCTTTGTGTTCTGTGAAATCATCTCATAGAGTTACAGCTTTCCAATCAAGTACCCTTCCGCTAAGACAGTTCTTGTGGAATTGGCAAAGTGATATTTGGAAGCCCATAGAGGGCTATAGTGAAAAAGGAAATATCCTCCGATGTAATCTGGAAAGAAGCTTTCTGAGAAACTGCTTAGTGTTCTGCTAATTCATCTCACAGGGTTTCATCTGTATTTCGTGGATCTCTTTGCTAGCCTTATTTCTGTGGAATCTGAGAACAGATATTTCGGATCCCTTTGAAGACTATAGGGCCAAAGGAAATATCCTCCGATAACAAAGAGAAAGAAGCTTTCTGAGAAACTTCTTTGTGTTCTGTGAAATCATCTCACAGAGTAAAAGCTTTCCCCTCAAGAAGCCTTTCGCTAAGACAGTTCTTGTGGAATTGGCAAAGTGATATTTGGAAGCCCATGGAGGGCTATGGTGAAAAAGGAAATATCCTCCGATGAAATCTGGAAAGAAGCTTTCTAAGAAACTGCTTAGTGTTCTATTAATTCATCTCACAGAGTTACATCTGTATTTCGTGGATCTCTTTACTAGCCTTATTTCTGTGGAATCTGAGAACACATATTTCGGATCCCTCTGAAGACAGTAGGGCCAAAGGAAATATCCTCCGATAACAAAGAGAAAGAAGCTTTCTGAGAAACTTCTTTGTGTTCTGTGAAATCATCTCACAGAGTTACAGCTTTCCCCTCAAGAAGCCTTTCGCTAAGATAGTTATTGTGGAATTGGCAAAGTGATATTTGGAAGCCCATAGAGGGCTACAGTGAAAAAGGAAATATTTTCCGATGAAATCTGGAAAGAAGCTTTCTGAGAAACTGCTTAGTGTTCTGTTAATTCATCTCACAGAGTTACATCTGTATTTCGTGGATCTGTTTGCTAGCCTTATTTCTGTGGAATCTGAGAACAGATATTTCGGATCCCTTTGAAGACTCTAGGGCCAAAGGAAATATCCTCCGATAACAAAGAGAAAGAATCTTTCTGAGAAACTTCTTTGTGTTCTGTGAAATCATCTCACAGAGTTACAGCTTTCCCCTCAAGAAGCCTTTCGCTAAGACAGTTCTTGTGGAATTGGAAAAGTGATATTTGGAAGCCCTTAGAGGGCTATGGTGAAAAAGGAAATATCCTCCGATGAAATCTGGAAAGAAGCTTTCTGAGAAACTGCTTAGTGTTTGTTAATTCATCTCACGGAGTTACATCTGTATTTCGTGGATCTCTTTGCTAGCCTTATTTCTGTGGAATCTGACAACAGATATTTCGGATCCCTTTGAAGACTATAGGGCCAAAGGAAATATCCTCCGATAACAAAGAGAAAGAAGCTTTCTGAGAAACTTCTTTGTGTTCTGTGAAATCATCTCACAGAGTTACAGCTTTCCCCTCAAGAAGCCTTTCGCTAAGAGAGTTCTTGTGGAATTGGCAAAGTGATATTTGGAAGCCCTTAGAAGGCTATGGATAAAAAGCAAATATCCTCTGATGAAATCTGGAAACAAGCTTTCTGAGAAACTGCATAGTGTTCTGTTAATTCATCTCACAGATTTACATCTGTATTTCGTGGATTTCCTTGCTAGCCTTATTTCTGTGGAATCTGAGAACAGATATTTCGGATCCCTTTGACGACTACAGGGCCAAAGGAAATGTCCTCCGATAACAAAGAGAAAGAAGCTTTCAGAGAAACTTATTTGTGTTCTGTGAAATCATCTCACAGAGTTACAGCTTTCCCCTCAAGAAGCCTTTCGCTAAGACAGTTCTTGTGTAATGGCAAAGTGATATTTGGAAGCCCTTAGAGGGCTATGGAGAAAATGGAAATATCCTCCGATGAAATCTGGAAAGAAGCTTTCTGAGAAACTGCTTAGTGTTCTTTTAGTTCATCTCCCAGAGTTACATCTGTATTTCGTGGATCTTTTTGCTAGCCTTATTTCTGTGGAATCTGAGAACAGATATTTCGGATCCATTTGAAGACGATAGGGCCAAAGGAAATATCCTCCGATAACAAAGAGAAAGAAGCTTTCTGAGAAACTTCTTTGTGTTCTGTGAAATCATCTCACAGAGTTACCGCTTTCCCCTCAAGAAGCCTTTCGCTAAGACAGTTCTTGTGGAATCTGCAAAGTGATATTTGCAAGACCATAGAGGGCTATGGAGAAAATGGAAATATCCTCTGATGAAATCTGGAAAAAAGCTTTCTGAGAAACTGCTTAGTGTTCTTTTAGTTCATCTCCCAGAGTTACATCTGTATTTCGTGGATCTCTTTGCTAGCCTTATTTCTGTGGAATCTGAGAACAGATATTTCGGATTCCTTTGAAGACTATAGGGCCAAAGGAAATATCCTCCAATAACAAAGAGAAAGAAGCTTTCTGAGAAACTTCTTTGTGTTCTGTGAAATTATCTCACAGAGTTACAGCTTTCCAATCAAGTTCCCTTTCGCTAAGACAGTTCTTGTGGAATTTTCAAAGTGATATTTGGAAGCCCATAGAGGGCTATGGTGAAAAAGGAAATATCCTCCGATGAAATCTGAAAAGAAGCTTTCTGAGAAACTGCTTGGTGTTCTGTTAATTCATCTCAAAGAGTTACATCTGTATTTCGTGGATCTCTTTGCTAGCCTTATTTCTGTGGAATCTGAGAACAGATATTTCGTATCCATTTGAAGACGATAGGGCCAAAAGAAATATCCTCCGATAACAAAGAGAAAGAAGCTTTCTGAGAAACTTCTTTGTGTTCTGTGAAATCATCTCACAGAGTTACCGCTTTCCCCTCAAGAAGCCTTTCGCTAAGACAGTTCTTGTGGAATCGGCAAAGTGATATTTGGAGGCCCTTAGAGAGATATGGAGAAAATGGAAATATCCTCCGATGAAATCTGGAAAGAAGCTTTCTGAGAAACTGCTTAGTGTTCTTTTAGTTCATCTTCCAGAGATACATCTGTATTTCGTGGATCTCTTTGCTAGCCTCATTTCTGTGGAATCTGAGAACAGATATTTCGGATTCCTTTGAAGACTATAGGGCCAAAGGATATATCCTCCGATAACAAAGAGAAAGAAGCTTTCTGAGAAACTTCTTTGTGTTCTGTGAAATCATCTCACAGAGTTACAGCTTTCCAATCAAGTACCCTTTCGCTAAGACAGTTCTTGTGGAATTTTCAAAGTGGTATTTGGAAGCCCATAGAGGGCTATGGTGAAAAAGGAAATATCCTCCGATGAAATCTGGAAAGAAGCTTTCTGAGAAACTGCTTAGTGTTCTTTTAGTTCATCTCCCAGAGTTTCATCTGTATTTCTTGGATATCTTTGCTAGCCTTATTTCTGTGGAAACTGAGAACAGATATTTCAGATCCCTTTGAAGAATATAGGGCCAAAGGAAATATCCTCCGATAACAAAGAGAAAGAAGCTTTCTGAGAAACTTCTTTGTGTTCTGTGAAATAATCTCACAGAGTTACAGCTTTCCCCTCAAGAAGCCTTTCGCTAAGAGAGTTCTTGTGGAATTGGCAAAGTGATATTTGGAAGCCCAAAGAGGGCTACGGTGAAAAAGGAAATATCCTCCGATGAAATCTGGAAAGAAGCTTTCTGAGAAACTGCTTAGTGTTCTGTTAATTAATCTCACAGAGTTACATCTGTATTTCGTGGATCTGTTTGCTAGCCTTATTTCTGTGGAATCTGACAACAGATATTTCAGATCCCTTTGAAGACTCTAGGGCCAAAGGAAATATCCTCCGATAACAAAGAGAAAGAATCTTTCTGAGAAACTTCTTTGTGTTCTGTGAAATCATCTCACAGAGTTACAGCTTTTCCCTCAAGAAGCCTTTCGCTAAGACAGTTCTTGTGGAAATGGCAAAGTGATATTTGGAAGCCCATAGAGGGCTATGGTGAAAAAGGAAATATCCTCCGATGAAATCTGGAAAGAAGCTTTCTGAGAAACTGCTTAGTGTTCTGTTAATTCATCTCACAGAGTTACATCTGTAATTCGTGGATCTCTTTGTTAGCCTTATTTCTGTGGAATCTGACAACAGATATTTCGGATCCCTTTGAAGACTATAGGGCCAAAGAAAATATCCTGCGATAACAAAGAGAAAGAATCTTTCTGAGAAACTTCTTTGTGTTCTGTGAAATCATCTCACAGAGTTACAGCTTTCCCCTCAAGAAGCCTTTCGCTCACAGAGTTCTTGTGGAATTGGCAAAGTGATATTTGGAAGCCCATAGAAGGCTATGAAGAAAAAGGAAATATCCTCTGATGAAATCTGGAAAGAAGCATTCTGAGAAACTGCTTAGTGTTCTGTTAATTCATCTCACAGAGTTACATCTGTATTTCATGGATCTCTTTTCTAGCTTTATTTCTGTGGAATCTGAGAACAGATATTTCGGATCCCTTTGAAGACTATAGGGCCAAAGGAAATATCCTCCGATAACAAAGAGAAGGAAGCTTTCTGAGAAACTTCTTAGTGTTCTATGAAATCATCTCACAGAGTTACAGCATTCTCCTCAAGAACCCTTTCGCTTAGACAGTTCTTGTGGAATTGGCAAAGTGATATTTGGAAGCACATAGAGGGCTATGGTGAAAAAGGAAATATCCTCCGATGAAATCTGGAAAGAATCTTTCTGAGAAACTGCTTAGGGTTCTGTTAATTCATCTCACAGGGTTACATCTGTATTTCGTGGATCTCTTTGCTAGCCTTATTTCTGTGGAATCTGAGAACAGATATTTCCTTTCCCTTTGAAGACTATAGGGCCAAAGGAAATATCCTCCGATAACAAAAAGAAAGAAGCTTTCTGAGAAACTTCTTTGTGTTCTGTGCAATTATCTCACAGAGTTAAAACTTTCCCCTCAAGAAGCCTTTCGCTAAGACAGTTCTTGTGGAATTGTCAAAGTGATATTTGGAACTCCATAGAGGGCTAGGGTGAAAAAGTAAATATCCTCCGATGAAATCTGGAAAGAAGCTTTCTGAGAAACTGCTTAGTGTTCTGTTAATTCATCTCCCAGTGTTACATCTGTATTTCGTGGATCTCTTTGCTAGCCTTATTTATGTGGAATCTGACAACAGATATTTCTGATCCCTTTGTAGACTATAAGGCCAAAGGAAATATCCTCCGAAAACAAAGAGAAAGAAGCTTTCTGAGAAACTTCTTTGTGTTCTGTGAAATCATTTCAGAGAGTTACAGCTTTCCCCTCAAGAACCCTTTCGCTAAGACAGTTCTTGTGGAATTGGCAAAGTGATATTTGGAAGCCCATAGAGGGCTATGGTGAAAAAGGAAATATCCTCTGATGAAATCTGGAAAGAAGCTTTCTGAGAAACTGCTTAGTGTTCTGATAATTCATCTCACAGAGTTACATCTGTATTTCGTGGATTTCTTTGCTAGCCTTATTTCTGTGGAATCTGAGAATAGATATTTCGGATCCCTTTGAAGTCTATACGGCCAAAGGAAATATCCTCCGATAACAAAGAGAAAGAAGCTTTCTGAGAAACTTCTTTGTGTTCTGTGAAATCATCTCAAAGAGTTACAGCTTTCCCCTCAAGAAGCCTTTCGCTAAGACACTTCTTGTGGAATTGGCAAAGTGATATTTGGAAGCCCATAGAGGGCTATGGTGAAAAAGGAAATATCATCCGATGAAATCCGGAAATAAGCTTTCTGAGAAATTGCCTAGTGTTCTATTAATTCACCTCACAGAGTTACATCAGTATTTCGTGGATCTCTTTGCTAGCCTGATTTCTGTGGAATCTGAGAACAGATATTCAGGATCCCTTTGAAGACTATAGGGCCAAAGGAAATATCCTCTGATAACAAAGAGAAAGAAGCTTTCTGAGAAGCTTCTTTGTGTTCTGTGAAATCATCTCATAACGTTACAGCTTTCCAATCAACTACCCTTGCGCTAAGACAGTTCTTGTGGAATTGGCAAAGTGATATTTGGAAGCCCATAGAGGGCTATGGTGAAAAAGGAAATATCCTCCGATGAAATCTGGAAAGAAGCTTTCTGAGAAACTGCTTAGTGTTCTTTTAGTTCATCTCCCAGAGTTTCATCTGTATTTCGTGGATCTCTTTGCTAGCCTTATTTCTGTGGAAACTGAGAACAGATATTTCAGATCCCTTTGAAGAATATAGGGCCAAAGGAAATATCCTCCGATAACAAAGAGAAAGAAGCTTTCTGAGAAACTTCTTTGTGTTCTGTGAAATCATCTCACAGAGTTACAGCTTTCCCCTCAAGAAGCCTTTCACTAAGATAGTTCTTGTGGAATTGGCAAAGTGATATTTGGAAGCCCAAAGAGGGCTACGGTGAAAAAGGAAATATCCTCCGATGAAATCTGGAAAGAAGCTTTCTGAGAAACTGCTTAGTGTTCTGTTAATTAATCTCACAGAGTTACATCTGTATTTCGTGGATCTGTTTGCTAGCCTTATTTCTGTGGAATCTGACAACAGATATTTCAGATCCCTTTGAAGACTCTAGGGCCAAAGGAAATATCCTCCGATAACAAAGAGAAAGAATCTTTCTGAGAAACTTCTTTGTGTTCTGTGAAATCATCTCACAGAGTTACAGCTTTTCCCTCAAGAAGCCTTTCGCTAAGACAGTTCTTGTGGAAATGGCAAAGTGATATTTGGAAGCCCATAGAGGGCTATGGTGAAAAAGGAAATATCCTCCGATGAAATCTGGAAAGAAGCTTTCTGAGAAACTGCTTAGTGTTCTGTTAATTCATCTCACAGAGTTACATCTGTAATTCGTGGATCTCTTTGTTAGCCTTATTTCTGTGGAATCTGACAACAGATATTTCGGATCCCTTTGAAGACTATAGGGCCAAAGAAAATATCCTGCGATAACAAAGAGAAAGAATCTTTCTGAGAAACTTCTTTGTGTTCTGTGAAATCATCTCACAGAGTTACAGCTTTCCCCTCAAGAAGCCTTTCGCTCACAGAGTTCTTGTGGAATTGGCAAAGTGATATTTGGAAGCCCATAGAAGGCTATGAAGAAAAAGGAAATATCCTCTGATGAAATCTGGAAAGAAGCATTCTGAGAAACTGCTTAGTGTTCTGTTAATTCATCTCACAGAGTTACATCTGTATTTCATGGATCTCTTTGCTAGCTTTATTTCTGTGGAATCTGAGAACAGATATTTCGGATCCCTTTGAAGACTATAGGGCCAAAGGAAATATCCTCCGATAACAAAGAGAAGGAAGCTTTCTGAGAAACTTCTTAGTGTTCTATGAAATCATCTCACAGAGTTACAGCATTCCCCTCAAGAACCCTTTCGCTTAGACAGTTCTTGTGGAATTGGCAAAGTGTTATTTGGAAGCACATAGAGGGCTATGGTGAAAAAGGAAATATCCTCCGATGAAATCTGGAAAGAATCTTTCTGAGAAACTGCTTAGGGTTCTGTTAATTCATCTCACAGGGTTACATCTGTATTTCGTGGATCTCTTTGCTAGCCTTATTTCTGTGGAATCTGAGAACAGATATTTCCTTTCCCTTTGAAGACTATAGGGCCAAAGGAAATATCCTCCGATAACAAAAAGAAAGAAGCTTTCTGAGAAACTTCTTTGTGTTCTGTGAAATTATCTCACAGAGTTAAAACTTTCCCCTCAAGAAGCCTTTCGCTAAGACAGTTCTTGTGGAATTGTCAAAGTGATATTTGGAAGCCCCTAGAGGGCTATGGTGAAAAAGGAAATATCCTCCGATGAAATCTGGAAAGAAGCTTTCCGAGAAACTGCTTAGTGTTCTGTTAATTCATCTGTCAGAGTTACATCTGTATTTCGTGGATCTCTTTGCTAGCCTTATTTCTGTGGAATCTGAGAGCAGATATTTCGGATCCCTCTGAAGACTGTAGGGCCAAAGGAGATATGCTCCGATAACAAAGAGAAAGAAGTTTTCTGAGAAACTTCTTTGTGTTCTGTGAAATCATCTCACAGAGTTACAGCTTTCCCCTCAAGAAGCCTTTCGCTAAGAGAGTTCTTGTGGAATTGGCAAGGTGATATTTGGAGGCACATAGAAGGCTATGGAGAAAAAGCAAATATCCTCCGATGAAATCTGGAAAGAAGCTTTCTGAGAAACTGGTTAGTGTTCTGTAAATTCATCTCACAGATTTACATCTGTATTTCGTGGATCTCTTTGCTAGCCTTATTTCTGTGGAATCTGAGAACAGATATTTCGGATCACTTTGACGACTACAGGGCCAAAGGAAATATCCTCCAATAACAAAGAGAAAGAAGCTTTCTGAGAAACTTCTTTGTGTTCTGTGAAATCATCTCACAGAGTTACAGCTTTCCCCTCAAGAAGCCTTTCGCTAAGACAGTCCGTGTGGAATTGGCAAAGTGATATTTGGAAGCCCATAGAGGGCAATGGTGAAAAAGGAAATATCCTCCGATGAAATCCGTAAAGAAGCTTTCTGAGAAACTGCCTAGTTTTCTGTTAATTCACCTCACAATGTTACATCTGTATTTCGTGGATCTCTTTGCTAGCCTTATTTCTGTGGAATCTGAGAACAGATATTTCCTTTCCCTTTGAAGACTATAGGGCCAAAGGAAATATCCTCCGATAACAAAGAGAAAGAAGCTTTCTGAGAAACTTCTTTGTGTTCTGTGAAATTATCACACAGAGTTACAACTTTCCCCTCAAGAAGCCTTTCGCTAAGACAGTTCTTGTGGAATTGTCAAAGTGATATTTGGAACTCCATAGAGGGCTAGGGTGAAAAAGTAAATATCCTCCGATGAAATCTGGAAAGAAGCTTTCTGAGAAACTGCTTAGTGTTCTGTTAATTCATCTCCCAGAGTTACATCTGTATTTGGTGGATCTCTTTGCTGGACTTATTTGTGTGGAATCTGACAACAGATATTTCGGATCCCTTTGTAGACAATAAGGCCAAAGGAAATATCCGCCGATAACAAAGAGAAAGAAGCTTTCTGAGAAACTTCTTTGTGTTCTGTGAAATCATTCAGAGAGTTACAGCTTTCCCCTCAAGAACCCTTTCGCTAAGACAGTTCTTGTGGAATTGGCAAAGTGATATTTGGAAGCCCATAGAGGGCTATGGTGAAAAAGGAAATATCCTCTGATGAAATCTGGAAAGAAGCTTTCTGAGAAACTGCTTAGTGTTCTGATAATTCATCTCACAGAGTTACATCTGTATTTCGTGGATCTCTTTGCTAGCCTTATTTCTGTGGAATCTGAGAACAGATATTTCGGATCCCTTTGACGACTACAGGGCCAAAGGAAATGTCCTCCGATAACAAAGAGAAAGAAGCTTTCAGAGAAACTTATTTGTGTTCTGTGAAATCATCTCACAGAGTTACAGCTTTCCCCTCAAGAAGCCTTTCGCTAAGACAGTTCTTGTGTAATTGGCAAAGTGATATTTGGAAGCCCTTAGAGGGCTATGGAGAAAATGGAAATATCCTCCGTTGAAATCTGGAAAGAAGCTTTCTGAGAAACTGCTTAGTGTTCTTTTAGTTCATCTCCCAGAGTTACATCTGTATTTCGTGGATCTCTTTGCTAGCCTTATTTCTGTGGAATCTGAGAACAGATATTTCGGATCCATTTGAAGACGATAGGTCCAAAGGAAATATCCTCCGATAACAAAGAGAAAGAAGCTTTCTGAGAAACTTCTTTGTGTTCTGTGAAATCATCTCACAGAGTTACCGCTTTCCCCTCAAGAAGCCTTTCGCTAAGACAGTTCTTGTGGAATCGGCAAAGTGATATTTGCAAGACCATAGAGGGCTATGGAGAAAATGGAAATATCCTCTGATGAAATCTGGAAAAAAGCTTTCTGAGAAACTACTTAGTGTTCTTTTAGTTCATCTCCCAGAGTTACATCTGTATTTCGTGGATCTCTTTGCTAGCCTTATTTCTGTGGAATCTGAGAACAGATATTTCGGATTCCTTTGAAGACTATAGGGCCAAAGGAAATATCCTCCAATAACAAAGAGAAAGAAGCTTTCTGAGAAACTTCTTTGTGTTCTGTGAAATTATCTCACAGAGTTACAGCTTTCCAATCAAGTTCCCTTTCGCTAAGACAGTTCTTGTGGAATTTTCAAAGTGATATTTGGAAGCCCATAGAGGGCTATGGTGAAAAAGGAAATATCCTCCGATGAAATCAGAAAAGAAGCTTTCTGAGAAACTGCTTAGTGTTCTGTTAATTCATCTCAAAGAGTTACAACTGTATTTCGTGGATCTCTTTGCTAGCCTTATTTCTGTGGAATCTGAGAACAGATATTTCGGATCCATTTGAAGACGATAGGGCCAAAGGAAATATCCTCCGATAACAAAGAGAAAGAAGCTTTCTGAGAAACTTCTTTGTGTTCTGTGAAATCATCTCACAGAGTTACCGCTTTCCCCTCAAGAAGCCTTTCGCTAAGACAGTTCTTGTGGAATCGGCAAAGTGATATTTGGAAGCCCTTAGAGAGATATGGAGAAAATGGAAATATCCTCCGATGAAATCTGGAAAGAAGCTTTCTGAGAAACTGCTTAGTGTTCTTTTAGTTCATCTTCCAGAGTTACATCTGTATTTCGTGGATCTCTTTGCTAGCCTCATTTCTGTGGAATCTGAGAACAGATATTTCGGATTCCTTTGAAGACTCTAGGGCCAAAGGAAATATCCTCCGATAACAAAGAGAAAGAATCTTTCTGAGAAACTTCTTTGTGTTCTGTGAAATCATCTCACAGAGTTACAGCTTTCCCCTCAAGAAGCCTTTCGCTAAGACAGTTCTTGTGGAAATGGCAAAGTGATATTTGGAAGCCCATAGAGGGCTATGGTGAAAAAGGAAATATCCTCCGATGAAATCTGGAAAGAAGCTTTCTGAGAAACTGCTTAGTGTTCTGTTAATTCATCTCACAGAGTTACATCTGTAAATCGTGGATCTCTTTGTTAGCTTTATTTCTGTGGAATCTGACAACAGATATTTCGGATCCCTTTGAAGACTATAGGGCCAAAGAAAATATCCTGCGATAACAATGAGAAAGAATCTTTCTGAGAAACTTCTTTGTGTTCTGTGAAATAATCTCACAGAGTTACACCTTTCCAATCAAGCACCCTTTCGCTAAGACAGTTCTTGTGGAATTTTCAAAGTGATATTTGGAAGCCGATAGAGGGCTATGGTGAAAAAGGAAATATCCTCCGATGAAATCTGGAAATAAGTTTTCTGAGAAACTGCTTAGTGTTCTGTTAGTTCATCTCACAGAGTTACATCTGTATTTCGTGGATCTCCTTGATAGCCTTATTTTTCTGGAATCTGAGAACAGATATTTCGGATCCCTTTGAAGACTATAGGGCCAAAGGAATTATCCTCCGATAACAAAGAGAAAGAAGTTTTCTGAGAAACTTATTTGTGTTCTGTGAAATCATCTCACAGAGTTACAGCTTTCCCTTCAAGAAGCCTTTCGCTAAGACAGTCCGTGTGGAATTGGCAAAGTGATATTTGGAAGCCCATAGAGGGCAATGGTGAAAAAGGAAATATCCTCCGATGAAATCCGTAAAGAAGCTTTCTGAGAAACTGCCTACTTTTCTGTTAATTCACCTCACAAAGTTACATCTGTATTTCGTGGATCTCTTTGCTAGCCTTATTTCTGTGGAATCTGAGAACCGATATTCAGGATCCCATTGAAGACTATAGGGCCAAAGGAAATATCCTCTGATAACAAAGATAAAGAAGCTTTCTGAGAAACTTCTTTGTGTTCTGTGAAATCATCTCATAGAGTTACAGCTTTCCAATCAGGTACCCTCCCGCTAAGACAGTTCTTGTCGAATTGGCAAAGTGATATTTGGAAGCCCTTAGAGGGCTATGGTGAAAAAGGAAATATCCTCCGATGTAATCTGGAAAGAAGCTTTCTGAGAAACTGCTTAGTGTTCTGTTAATTCATCTCACAGAGTTTCATCCGTATTTCGTGGATCTCTTTGCTAGCCTTATTTCTGTGGAATCTGAGAAAAGATATTACGGATCCCTTTGAAGATTATAGGGCCAAAGGAAATATCCTCCGATAACAAAGAGAAAGAAGCTTTCTGAGAAACTTCTTTGTGTTCTGTGAAATCATCTCACAGAGTAAAAGCTTTCCCCTCAAGAAGCCTTTCGCTAAGACAGTTCTTGTGGTATTGGCAAAGTGATATTTGGAAGCCCATGGAGGGCTATGGTGAAAAAGGAAATATCCTCCGATGAAATCTGGAAAGAAGCTTTCTGAGAAACTGCTTAGTGTTCTGTTAATTCATCTCACAGAGTTACATCTGTATTTCGTGGATCTCTTTGCTAGCCTTATTTCTGTGGAATCTGAGAGCAGATATTTCGGATCCCTCTGAAGACTGTAGGGCCAAAGGAGATATGCTCCGATAACAAAGAGAAAGAAGTTTTCTGAGAAACTTCTTTGTGTTCTGTGAAATCATCTCACAGAGTTACAGCTTTCCCCTCAAGAACCCTTTCGCTTAGACAGTTCTTGTGTAATTGGAAAAGTGATATTTGGAAACACATAGAGTGCTATGGTGAAAAAGGAAATATCCTCCGATGAAATCTGGAAAGAAGCTTTCGGAGAAACTGCTTAGTGTTCTGTTAATTCATCTCCCAGAGTTACATCTGTCTTTCGTGGATCTCTTTGCTAGCCTTATTTCTGTGGAATCTGACAACAGATATTTCCTTTCCCTTTGAAGACTATAGGGCGAAAGGAAATATCCTCCGATAACAAAGAGAAAGAAGCCTTCTGAGAAACTTCTTTGTGTTCTGTGAAATCATCTCACAGAGTTACAGCTTTCCCCACAAGAAACCTTTCACTAAGAGTGTTCTTGTGGAATTGGCAAAGTGATATTTGGAGGCCCATAGAAGGCTAAGGAGAAAAAGCAAATATCCTCCGATGAAATCTGGAAAGAAGCTTTCTGAGAAACTGCTTAGGATTCTGTAAATTTATCTCACAGAGTTACATCTGTATTTCGTGGATCTCTTTGCTAGCCTTATTTCTGTGGAATCTGAGAACAGATATTTCGGATCACTTTGACGACTACAGGGCCAAAGGAAATATCCTCCGATAACAAAGAGAAAGAAGCTTTCTGAGAAACTTCTTTGTGTTCTTTGAAATCATCTCACAGAGTTACAGCTTTCCCCTCAAGAAGCCTTTCGCTAAGACAGTTCTTGTGGAATTTGGAAAGTGATATTTGGAAGCCCATAGAGGGCTATGGTGAAAAAGGAAATATCCTCCGATGAAATCTGGAAAGAAGCTTTCTGAGAAACTGCTTAGTGTTCTGTTAATTCATCTCACAGAGTTACATCTGTACTTCGTGGTTCTCTTTGCTAGCCTTATTTCTGCGGTATCTGAGAACAGATATTTCGGATCCCTTTGAAGACTATAGGGCCAAAGGAAATATCCTGCCATAACAAAGAGAAAGAAGCTTTCTGAGAAACTTCTTTGTGTTCTGTGAAATCATCTCACAGAGTTAAAGCTTTCCCTTCAACAAGCCTTTCGCTAAGACAGTTCTTGTGGAATTGGCAAGTGATATTTGGAAGCCCGTAGAGGGCTATGGTGAAAAAGAAAATATCCTCCGATGAAATCCGGAAAGAAGCTTTCTGAGAAACTGCCTAGTGTTCTGTTAATTCACCTCACAGAGTTGCATCTGTATTTCGTGGATCTCTTTGCTAGCCTTATTTCTGTTGAATCTGAGAACAGATATTCAGGATCCCTTTGAAGAGTATAGGGCCAAACGAAATATCCTCTGATAACAAAGAGAAAGAAGCTTTCTGAGAAACTTCTTTGTGTTCTGTGAAATCATCTCACAGAGTTACAACTTTCCCCTCAAGAAGCCTTTCGCTAAGAAAGTTCTTGTGGAATTGTCAAAGTGATATTTGGAACTCCATAGAGGGCTAGGGTGAAAAAGTAAATATCCTCCGATGAAATCTGGAAAGAAGCTTTCTGAGAAACTGCTTAGTGTTCTGTTAATTCATCTCCCAGAGTTACATCTGTATTTCGTGGATCTGTTTGCTAGACTTATTTGTGTGGAATCTGACAACAGATATTTCGGATCCCTTTGTAGACTATAAGGCCAAAGGAAATATCCTCCGATAACAAAGATAAAGAAGCTTTCTGAGAAACTTCTTTGTGTTCTGTGAAATCATTTCAGAGAGTTACAGCTTTCCCCTCAAGAACCCTTTCGCTAAGACAGTTCTTGTGGAATTGGCAAAGTGATATTTGGAAGCCCATAGAGGGCTATGGTGAAAAAGGAAATATCCTCTGATGAAATCTGGAAAGAAGCTTTCTGAGAAACTGCTTAGTGTTCTGATAATTCATCTCACAGAGTTACATCTGTATTTCGTGGATTTCTTTGCTAGCCTTATTTCTGTGGAATCTGAGAACAGATATTTCGGATCCCTTTGAAGTTTATAGGGCCAAAGGAAATATCCTCCGATAACAAAGAGAAAGAAGCTTTCTGAAAAACTTCTTTGTGTTCTGTGAAATCATCTCACAGAGTTACAGCTTTCCCCGCAAGAAGCCTTTCGCTAAGACAGTTCTTGTGGAATTGGCAAAGTGATATTTGGAAGCCCATAGAGGGCTATGGTGAAAAAGGAAATATCCTCCGATGAAATCCGGAAATAAGCTTTCTGAGAAATTGCCTAGTGTTCTGTTAATTCACCTCACAGAGTTACATCTGTATTTCGTGGATCTCTTTGCTAGCCTTATTTCTGTGGAATCTGAGAACAGATATTCAGGATCCCTTTGAAGACTATAGGGCCAAAGGAAATATCCTCTGATAACAAAGAGAAAGAACCTTTCTGAGAAGCTTCTTTGTGTTCTGTGAAATCATCTCATAGAGTTACAGCTTTCCAATCAACTACCCTTTCGCTAAGACAGTTCTTGTGGAATTGGCAAAGTGATATTTGGAAGCCCATAGAGGGCTATGGTGAAAAAGGAAATATCCTCCGATGAAATCTGGAAAGAAGCTTTCTGAGAAACTGCTTAGTGTTCTGTTAATTCATCTCACAGAGTTTCATCTGTATTTCGTGGATCTCTTTGCTAGCCTTATTTCTGTGGAATCTGAGAACAGATATTTCGGATCCCTTTGAAGACTATAGGGCCAAAGGTAATATCCTCCGATAACAAAGAGAAAGAAGCTTTCTGAGAAACTTCTTTGTGTTCTTTGAAATCATCTCACAGAGTTACCGCTTTCCCCTCAAGAAGCCTTTCGCTAAGACAGTTTTTGTGGAATTGGAAAAGTGATATTTGTAAGCCCTTAGAGGGCTATGGAGAAAAAGGTAATATCCTCCGATGAAATATGGAAAGAAGCTTTCTGAGAAACTGCTTAGTGTTCTTTTAGTTCATCTCCCAGACTTACATCTGTATTTCGTGGATCTCTTTGCTACCCTTATTTCTGTGGAATCTGAGAACAGATATTTCGAATCCCTTTGAAGACGATAGGGCCAAAGGAAATATCCTCCGATAGCAACGAGAAAGAAGCTTTCAGAGAAAGTTCTTTGTGTTCTGTGAAATCATCTCACAGAGTTACAGCTTTCCCCTGAATAAGCCTTTCGCTAAGACAGTTCTTGTGGAATTGGCAAAGTGATATTTGGAAGCCCATAGAGGGCTATGGTGAAAAAGGAAATATCCTCCGATGAAATCTGGAAAGAAGCTTTCTGAGAAACTGCTTAGTGTTCTGTTAATTCATCTCACAGTTACATCTGTATTTCGTGGATCTCTTTGCTAGCCTTATTTCTGTGGAATCTGAGAACAGATATTTCGGATCCCTTTGAAGACTATAGGGCCAAAGGAAATATCCTCCGATAACAAAGAGAAAGAAGCTTTCTGAGAAACTTCTTTGTGTTCTGTGAAACCATCTCACAGAGTTACAGCTTACCCCTCAAGAAGCCATTCGCTAAGAGAGATCTTGTGGAATTGGCAAAGTGATATCTGGAAGCCCTTAGAAGGCTATGGAGAAAAAGCAAATATCCTCCGATGAAATCTGGAAAGAAGCTTTCTGAGAAACTGCTTAGTGTTCTGTTAATTCATCTCACAGAGTTACATCTGTATTTCGTGGATCTCTTTGCTAGCCTTATTTCTGTGGAATCTGAGATCAGATATTTCAGATCCCTTTAAAGAGTATAGGGCCAAAGGAAATATCCTCCGATAACAAAGAGAAAGAATCTTTCTGAGAAACTTCTTTGTGTTCTGTGAAATCATCTCACAGAGTTACAGGTTTATCGTCAAGAAGCCTTTCGCTAAGACAGTTCTTGTGGAATTGGCAAAGTGATATTTGGAAGCCCATAGAGGACTATGGAGAAAAAGGAAATATCCTCCGATGAAATCTGGAAAGAAGCTTTCTGAGAAACTACTTAGTGTTCTTTTAGTTCATCTCCCAGAGTTTCATCTGTATTTCGTTGATCTCTTTGCTAGCCTTATTTCTGTGGAATCTGAGAACAGATATTTCGGATCCCTTTGAAGACTATAGGGCCAAAGGAAATATCCTCCGACAACAAAGAGAAAGAAGCTTTCTGAGAAACTTCTTTGTGTTCTGTGAAATCATCTCACAGAGTTACAGCTTTCCCCTCAAGAAGCCTTTCGCTAAGACAGTTCTTGTAGAATTCCCAAAGTGATATTTGGAAGCCCATAGACGGCTATGGTGAAAAAGGAAATATCCTCCGATGAAATCTGGAAAGAACCTTTCTGAGAAACTGCTTAGTGTTCTGTTAATTCATCTCCCAGAATTACATCTGTATTTCGTGGATCTCTTTGCTAGCCTTATTTCTGTGGAATCTGAGAACAGATATTTCGGATCCCTCTGAAGACTATAGGGCCAAAGGAAATATCGTCCGATAACAAAGAGAAAGAAGCTTTCTGAGAAACTTCTTTGTGTTCCGTGAAATCATCTCACAGAGTTACAGCTTTCCCCTCAAGAAGCCTTTCGCTAAGACAGTTCTTGTGGAATTGGCAAAGTGATATTTGGAAGCCCATAGAGGGCTATGGAGAAAAAGGAAATATCCTCGATGGAATCTGGAAAGAAGCTTTCTGATAAACTGCTTAGTATTCTTTTAGTTCATCTCCCAGAGTTACATCTGTATTTCGTGGATCACATTGCTAGCCTTATTTCTGTGGAATCTGAGAGCAGATATTTCGGATCCCTCTGAACTGTAGGGCCAAAGGAGATATCCTCCGATAACAAAGAGAAAGAAGGTTTCTGAGAAACTTCTTTGTGTTCTGTGAAATCATCTCACAGAGTTACAGCTTTCCCCTCAAGAAGCCTTTCGCTAAGAGAGATCTTGTGGAATTGGCAAAGGGATATTTGGAAGCCCTTAGAAGGCTATGGAGAAAAAGCAAATATCCTCCGATGAAATCTGGAAAGAAGCTTTCTGAGAAACTGCTTAGTGTTCTCTTAATTCATCTCCAAGAGTTAAATCTCTGTTTCGTGGATCTCTTTGCTAGCCTTATTTCTGTGGAATCTGAGATCAGATATTTCGGATCCCTTTAAAGAGTATAGGGCCAAAGGAAATATCCTCCAATACCAAAGAGAAAGAATCTTTCTGAGAAACTTCTTTGTGTTCTGTGAAATCATCTCACAGAGTTACAGCTTTCCCCTCAAGAAGACTTTCGCTAAGACAGTTCTTGTGGAATTGGCAAAGTGATATTTGGAAGCCCATAGACGGCTATGGTGAAAAAGGAAATATCCTCCGATGAAATCTGGAAAGAAGCTCTCTGAGAATCTGCTTAGTGTTCTGTTCATTCATCTCACAGAGTTACATCTGTATTTCGTGGATCTCTTTGCTAGCCTTATTTCTGTGGAATTTGACAACAGATATTTCGGATCCCTTTGAAGACTATTGGGCCAAAGGAAATATCCTCCGATAACAAAGAGAAAGAATCTTTCTGAGAAACTTCTTTGTGTTCTGTGAAATCATCTCAGAGAGTTACAGCTTTCCCCTCAAGAAGCCTTTCGCTAAGAGAGTTCTTGTGGAATTGGCAAAGTGATATTTGGAAGCCCATAGAAGGCTATGGAGAAAAAGCAAATATCCTCCGATGAATTCTGGAAAGAAGCTTTCTGAGAAACTGCTTAGTGTTCTGTTAATTCATCTCACAGAGTGACATCTGTATTTCGTGGATCTCTTTGCAAGCCTTATTTCTGCGGAATCTGAGAACAGATATTTCAGATCCCTTTGACGACTACAGGGTCAAAGGAAATATCCTCCGATAACAAAGAGAAAGAAGCTTTCTCAGAAACTTCTTTGTGTTCTGTGAAATCATCTCACATAGTTACAGCTTTCCCCTCAAGAAGCCTTTCGCAAAGACAGTTCTTGTGGAATTGGCAAAGTGATATTTGGAAGCCCATAGAGGGCTATGGTGAAAAAGGAAATATCCTCCGATGAAATCTGGAAAGAAGCTTTCTGAGAAACTGCTTACTGTTCTGTTAATTGATCTCACAGAGTTACATCTGTATTTCGTGGATCACTTTGCTAGCCTTACTTCTGTGGAATCTGAGAACAGATATTTCGGATCGCTTTGAAGACTATAGGGCCAAAGGAAATATCCTCGGATAACAAAGAGAAAGAAGCTTTCTGAGAAACTTCTTTGTTTTCTGTGAAATCATCCCACAGAGTTACAGCTTTCCCCTCAAGAAGCCTTTCGCTAAGACATTTTTTGTGGAATTGGCAAAGTGATATTTGTAAGCCCTTAGAGGGCTATGGAGAAAAAGGAAATATCCTCCGATGAAATATGGAAAGAGGCTTTCTGAGAAACTGCTTAGTGTTCTTTTAGTTCATCTCCCAGACTTACATCTGTATTTCGTGGATCTCTTTGCTAGCCTTATTTCTGTGGAATCTGAGAACACATATATTTCGAATCCCTTTGAAGACGATAGGGCCAAAGGAAATATCCTCCGATAACAAAGAGAAAGAAGCTTTCTGAGAAACTTCTTTGTGTTCTGTGAAACCATCTCACAGTGTTACAGCTTACCCCTCAAGAAGCCTTTCGCTAAGAGAGATCTTGTGGAATTGGCAAAGTGATATCTGGAAGCCCTTAGAAGGCTATGGAGAAAAAGCAAATATACTCCGATGAAATCTGGAAAGAAACTTTCTGAGAAACTGCTTAGTGTTCTGTTAATTCATCTCACAGAGTTACATCTGTATTTCGTGGATCTCTTTGCTAGCCTTATTTCTGTGGAATCTGAGATCAGATATTTCAGATCCCTTTGAAGTGTATAGGGCCAAAGGAAATATCCTCCGATAACAAAGAGAAAGAATCTTTCTGAGAAACTTCTTTGTGTTCTGTGAAATCATCTCACAGAGTTACAGCTTTATCATCAAGAAGCCTTTCACTTAGACAGTTCTTGTGGAATTGGCAAAGTGATATTTGGAAGCCCATAGAGGACTATGGAGAAAAAGGAAATATCCTCCGATGAAATCTGGAAAGAAGCTTTCTGAGAAACTGCTTAGTATTCTTTTAGTTCATCTCCCAGAGTTTCATCTGTATTTCGTGGATCTCTTTGCTAGCCTTATTTCTGTGGAATCTGAGAACAGATATTTCGGATCCCTTTGAAGACTATAGGGCCAATGGAAATATCCTCCGATAACAAAGAGAAAGAAGCTTTCTGAGAAACTTCTTTGTGTTCTGTGAAATCATCTCACAGAGTTACAGCTTTCCCCTCAAGAAGCCTTTCGCTAAGACCGTTCTTGTAGAATTGGCAAAGTGATATGTGGAAGCCCATAGACGGCTATGGTGAAAAAGGAAATATCCTCCGATGAAATCTGGAAAGAAGCTTTCTGAGAAACTGCTTAGCGTTCTGTTAATTCATCTCCAAGAGTTAAATCTCTGTTTCGTGGATCTCTTTTCTAGCCTTATTTCTGTGGAATCTGAGATCAGATATTTCGGATCCCTTTAAAGAGTATAGGGCCAAAGGAAATATCCTCCAATAACAAAGAGAAAGAATCTTTCTGAGAAACTTCTTTGTGTTCTGTGAAATCATCTCACAGAATTACAGCTTTCCCCTCAAGAAGCCTTTCGCTAAGACAGTTCTTGTGGAATTGGCAAAGTGATATTTGGAAGCCCATAGACGGCTATGGTGAAAAAGGAAATATCCTCCGATGAAATCTGGAAAGAAGCTCTCTGAGAATCTGCTTAGTGTTCTGTTCATTCATCTCACAGAGTTACATCTGTATTTCGTGGATCTCTTTGCTAGCCTTATTTCTGTGGAATTTGACAACAGATATTTCGGATCCCTTTGAAGACTATTGGGCCAAAGGAAATATCCTCCGATAACAAAGAGAAAGAATCTTTCTGAGAAACTTCTTTGTGTTCTGTGAAATCATCTAACAGAGTTACAGCTTTCCCCTCAAGAAGCCTTTCGCTAAGAGAGTTCTTGTGGAATTGGCAAAGTGATATTTGGAAGCCCATAGAAGGCTTTGGAGAAAAAGCAAATATCCTCCGATGAAATCTGGAAAGAAGCTTTCTGAGAAACTGCTTAGTGTTCTGTTAATTCATCTCAAAGAGTGACATCTGTATTTCGTGGATCTCTTTGCAAGCCTTATTTCTGCGGAATCTGAGAACAGATATTTCAGATCCCTTTGACGACTACAGGGTCAAAGGAAATATCCACCGATAACAAAGAGAAAGAAGCTTTCTCAGAAACTTCTTTGTGTTCTGTGAAATCATCTCACATAGTTACAGCTTTCCCCTCAAGAAGCCTTTCGCAAAGACAGTTCTTGTGGAATTGGCAAAGTGACATTTGGAAGCCCATAGAGGGCTATGGTGAAAAAGGAAATATCCTCCGATGAAATCTGGAAAGAAGCTTTCTGAGAAACTGCTTACTGTTCTGTTAATTGATCTCACAGAGTTACATCTGTATTTCGTGGATCACTTTGCTAGCCTTACTTCTGTGGAATCTGAGAACAGATATTTCGGATCGCTTTGAAGACTATAGGGCCAAAGGAAATATCCTCGGATAACAAAGAGAAAGAAGCTTTCTGAGAAACTTCTTTGTTTTCTGTGAAATCATCCCACAGAGTTACAGCTTTCCCCTCAAGAAGCCTTTCGCTAAGACATTTTTTGTGGAATTGGCAAAGTGATATTTGTAAGCCCTTAGAGGGCTATGGAGAAAAAGGAAATATCCTCCGATGAAATATGGAAAGAGGCTTTCTGAGAAACTGCTTAGTGTTCTTTTAGTTCATCTCCCAGACTTACATCTGTATTTCGTGGATCTCTTTGCTAGCCTTATTTCTGTGGAATCTGAGAACAGATATTTCGAATCCCTTTGAAGACGATAGGGCCAAAGGAAATATCCTCCGATAGCAACGAGAAAGAAGCTTTCAGAGAAAGTTCTTTGTGTTCTGTGAAATCATCTCACAGAGTTACAGCTTTCCCCTGAAGAAGCCTTTCGCTAAGACAGTTCTTGTGGAATTGGCAAATTGATATTTGGAAGCCCATAGAGGGCTATGGGGAAAAAGGAAATATCCTCCGACGAAATCTGGAAAGAAGCTTTCTGAGAAACTGCTTAGTGTTCTGTTAATTCATCTCACAGTTACATCTGTATTTCGTGGATCTCTTTGCTAGCCTTATTTCTGTGGAATCTGAGAACAGATATTTCGGATCCCTTTGAAGACTATAGGGCCAAAGGAAATATCCTCCGATAACAAAGAGAAAGAAGCTTTCTGAGAAACTTCTTTGTGTTCTGTGAAACCATCTCACAGAGTTACAGCTTACCCCTCAAGAAGCCTTTCGCTAAGAGAGATCTTGTGTAATTGGCAAAGTGATATCTGGAAGCCCTTAGAAGGCTACGGAGAAAAAGCAAATATACTCCGATGAAATCTGGAAAGAAGCTTTCTGAGAAACTGCTTAGTGTTCTGTTAATTCATCTCACAGAGTTACATCTTTATTTCGTGGATCTCTTTGCTAGCCTTATTTCTGTGGAATCTGAGATCAGATATTTCAGATCCCTTTGAAGAGTATAGGGCCAAAGGAAATATCCTCCGATAACAAAGAGAAAGAATCTTTCTGAGAAACTTCTTTGTGTTCTGTGAAATCATCTCACAGAGTTACAGCTTTATCATCAAGAAGCCTTTCGCTAAGACAGTTCTTGTGGAATTGGCAAAGTGATATTTGGAAGCCCTTAGAGGACTATGGAGAAAAAGGAAATATCCTCCGATGAAATCTGGAAAGAAGCTTTCTGAGAAACTGCTTAGTATTCTTTTAGTTCATCTCCCAGAGTTTCATCTGTATTTCGTGGATCTCTTTGCTAGCCTTATTTCTGTGGAATCTGAGAACAGATATTTCGGATCCCTTTGAAGACTATAGGGCCAATGGAAATATCCTCCGATAACAAAGAGAAAGAAGCTTTCTGAGAAACTTCTTTGTGTTCTGTGAAATCATCTCACAGAGTTACAGCTTTCCCCTCAAGAAGCCTTTCGCTAAGACAGTTCTTGTAGAATTGGCAAAGTGATATGTGGAAGCCCATAGACGGCTATGGTGAAAAAGGAAATATCCTCCGATGAAATCTGGAAAGAAGCTTTCTGAGAAACTGCTTAGTGTTCTGTTAATTCATCTCCAAGAGTTAAATCTCTGTTTCGTGGATCTCTTTGCTAGCCTTATTTCTGTGGAATCTGAGATCAGATATTTCGGATCCCTTTAAAGAGTATAGGGCCAAAGGAAATATCCTCCAATAACAAAGAGAAAGAATCTTTCTGAGAAACTTCTTTGTGTTCTGTGAAATCGTCTCACAGAGTTACAGCTTTCCCCTCAAGAAGCCTTTCGCTAAGACAGTTCTTGTGGAATTGGCAAAGTGATATTTGGAAGCCCATAGAGGGCTATGGTGAAAAAGGAAATATCCTCTGATGAAATCTTGAAAGAAGCTTTCTGAGAAACTGCTTAGTGTTCTGTTAATTGATCTCACAGAGTTACATCTGTATTTCCTGTATCTCCTTGCTAGCCTTACTTCTGTGGAATCTGAGAACAGATATTTCGGATCCCTTTGAACACTATAGGGCCAAAGGAAATATCCTCCGATAACAAAGAGAAAGAAGCTGTCTCAGAAACTTCTTTGTGTTCTGTGAAATCATCTCACAGAGTTACAGCTTTCCCCTCAAGAAACCTTTCGCTAAGACAGTTCTTGTGGCATTGGCAAAGTGATATTTGGAAGCCCATAGAGGGCTATGGTGAAAAAGGAAATATCCTCCGATGAAATCTGGAAAGAAGCTTTCTGAGAAACTGCTTAGTGTTCTGTTAATTTATCTCACAGAGTTACATCTCTATTTCCTGGATCTCTTTGCTAGCCTTATTTCTGTGGAATCTCAGAACAGATATTTCGGATCCCTCTGAAGAATATAGGGCCAAAGGAAATATCCTCCGATAACAAAAGAGAAAGAACCTTTCTGAGAAACTTCTTTGTTTTGTGTGAAATCATCTCACAGAGTTACAGCTTTCCCCTCAAGAAGCCTTTTGCTAAGACAGTTCTTGTGGAATTGGCAAAGTGATATTTGGAATCCCTTAGAGGGCTATGGTGAAAAAGGAAATATCCTCCGATGAAATCTGGAAAGAAGCTCTCTGAGAAACTGCTTAGTGTTCTGTTAATTCATCTCACAGAGTTATATCTGTATTTAGTGGATCTCTTTGCTAGCCTTATTTCTGTGGAATCTGACAACAGATATTTCGGATCCCTTTGAAGACTATAGGGCCAAAGGAAATATCCTCAGATAACAAAGAGAATGAATCTTTCTGAGAAACTTCTTTGTGTTCTGTGAAATCATCTCACAGAGTTACAGCTTTCCCCTCAAGAAGCCTTTGGCTAGGACAGTTCTTGTGGAATTGGCAAAGTGATATTTGGAAGCCCATGGAGGGCTATGGAGAAAAAGGAAATATCCTCCGATGAAATCTGGAAAGAAGCTTCCTGAGAAACTGCTTAGTGTTCTGTTAATTCATCTCACAGAGTTACATCTGTATTTCGTGGATCTCTTTGCTAGCCTTATTTCTGTGGAATCTGACAACAGATATTTCGGATCCCTTTGAAGACTATTGGGCCAAAGGAAATATCCTCCGATAACAAAGAGAAAGAATCTTTCTGAGAAACTTCTTTGTGTTCTGTGAAATCATCTCACAGAGTTACAGCTTTCCCCTCAAGAAGCCTTTCGCTAAGAGAGTTCTTGTTGCATTGGCAAAGTGATATTTGGAAGCCCATAGAAGGCTATGGAGAAAAAGCAAATATCCTCCGATGAAATCTGGAAAGAAGCTTTCTGAGAAACTGCTTAGTGTTCTGTTAATTCATCTCACAGAGTTACATCTGTATTTCGTGGATCTCTTTGCTAGCCTTATTTCTGTGGAATCTGAGAACAGATATTTCAGATCCCTTTGACGACTACAGGGTCAAAGGAAATATCCTCCGATAACAAAGAGAAAGAAGCTTTCTGAGAAACTTCTTTGTGTTCTGTGAAATCATCTCACAGAGTTACAGCTTTCCCTTCAAGAAGCCTTTCGCAAAGACAGTTCTTGTGGAATTGGCAAAGTGATATTTGGAAGCCCATAGAGGGCTATGGAGAAAAAGGAAATATCCTCCGATGAAATCTGGAAAGAAGCTTTCTGAGAAACTGCTTAGTGTTCTTTTAGTTCATCTCCCAGAGTTTCATCTGTATTTCGTGGATCTCTTTGCTAGCCTTATTTCTGTGGAATCTGAGAACAGATATTTCGGATCCCTTTGAAGACTATAGGGCCAAAGGAAATATCCTCCGATAACAACGAGAAAGAAGCTTTCAGAGAAACTTCTTTGTGTTCTGTGAAATCATCTCACAGAGTTACAGCTTTCCCCTAAAGAAGCCTTTCGCTAAGACAGTTCTTGTAGAATTGGCAAAGTGATATTTGGAAGCCCATAGACGGCTATGGTGAAAAAGGAAATATCCTCCGATGAAATCTGGAAAGAAGCTTTCTGAGAAACTGCTTAGTGTTCTGTTAATTCATTTCACAGAATTACATCTCTATTTCGTGGATCTCTTTGCTAGCCTTATTTCTGTGGAATCTGAGAACAGATATTTCGGATCCCTTTGAAGACTATAGGGCCAAAGGAAATATCGTCCGATAACAAAGAGAAAGAAGCTTTCTGAGAAACTTCTTTGTGTTCTGTTAAATCATCTCACAGAGTTACAGCTTTCACCTCAAGAAGCCTTTGGCTAGGACAGTTCTTGTGGAACTGGCAAAGTGATATTTGGAAGCCCATGGAGGGCTATGGAGAAAAAGGAAATATCCTCCGATGAAATCTGGAAAGAAGCTTCCTGAGAAACTGCTTAGTGTTCTGTTAATTCATCTCACAGAGTTACATCTGTATTTCGTGGATCTCTTTGCTAGCCTTATTTCTGTGGAATCTGAGAACAGATATTTCGGATCCCTTTGAAGACTATAGGGCCAAAGGAAATATCCTCCGATAACAAAGAGAAAGAAGCTTTCTGAGAAACTTCTTTGTGTTGTGTGAAATCATCTCACAGAGTTACAGCTTTCCCCTCAAGAAGCCTTTCGCTAAGACAGTTCTTGTGGAATTGGCAAAGTGATATTTGGAAGCCCATAGAGGGCTATGGTGAAAAAGGAAATATCCTCCGATGAAATCTGGAAAGAAGCTTTCTGAGAAACTGCTTAGTGTTCGGTTAATTCATCTCCCAGAGTTACATCTGTATTTCGTGGATCTCTTTGCTAGCCTTATTTCTGTGGAATCTCAGAACAGATATTTCGGATCCCTTTTTTAGACTATAGGGCCAAAGGAAATATCCTCCGATAACAAAGAGAAAGAACCTTTCTGAGAAACTTCTTTGTGTTGTGTGAAATCATCTCACAGAGTTACAGCTTACCCCTCAAGAAGCCTTTCGCTAAGAGAGATCTTGTGGAATTGGCAAAGTGATATTTGGAAGCCCTTAGAAGGCTATGGAGAAAAAGCAAATATCCTCCGATGAAATCTGGAAAGAAGCTTTCTGAGAAACTGCTTAGTGTTCTGTTAATTCATCTTACAGAGTTACATCTGTATTTCGTGGATCTCTTTGCTAGCCTTATTTCTGTGGAATCTGAGATCAGATATTTCGAATCCCTTTGAAGAGTATAAGGCCAAAGGAAATATCCTCCGATAACAAAGAGAAAGAATCTTTCTGAGAAACTTCTTTGTGTTCTGTGAAATCATCTCACAGAGTTACAGCTTTCCCCTCAAGAAGCCTTTCGCTAAGAGAATTCTTGTGGCATTGGCAAAGTGATATTTGGAAGCCCATAGAAGGCTATGGAGAAAAAGCAAATATCCTCCGATGAAATCTGGAAAGAAGCTTTCTCAGAAACTGCTTAGTGTTCTGTTAATTCATCTCACAGAGTTACATCTGTATTTCGTGGATCTCTTTGCTAGCCTTATTTCTGTGGAATTTGACAACAGATATTTCGGATCCCTTTGAAGACTATTGGGCCAAAGGAAATATCCTCCGATAACAAAGAGAAAGAATCTTTCTGAGAAACTTCTTTGTGTTCTGTGAAATCATCTCACAGAGTTACAGCTTTCCCCTCAAGAAGCCTTTCGCTAAGAGAGTTCTTGTGGAATTGGCAAAGTGATATTTGGAAGCCCATAGAAGGCTATGGAGAAAAAGCAAATATCCTCCGATGAAATCTGGAAAGAAGCTTTCTGAGAAACTGCTTAGAGTTCTGTTAATTGATCTCACAGAGTTACATCTGTATTTCGTGTATCTCCTTGCTAGCCTTACTTCTGTGGAATCTGAGAACAGATATTTCGGATCCCTTTGAACACTATAGGGCCAAAGGAAATATCCTCCGATAACAAAGAGAAAGAAGCTTTCTCAGAAACTTCTTTGTGTTCTGTGAAATCATCTCACAGAGTTACAGCTTTCCCCTCAAGAAACCTTTCGCTAAGACAGTTCTTGTGGCATTGGCAAAGAGATATTTGGAAGCCCATAGAGGGCTATGGTGAAAAAGGAAATATCCTCCGATGAAATCTGGAAAGAAGCTTTCTGAGAAACTGCTTAGTGTTCTGTTAATTTATCTCACAGAGTTACTTCTGTATTTCCTGGATCTCTTTGCTAGCCTTATTTCTGTGGAATCTGAGAACAGATATTTCGGATCCCTCTGAAGAATATAGGGCCAAAGGAAATATCCTCCGATAACAAAGAGAAAGAAGCTTTCTGAGAAACTTCTTTGTGTTCTGTGAAATCGTCTCACAGAGTTACAGCTTTCCCCTCAAGAAGCCTTTCGCTAAGACAGTTCTTGTGGAATTGGCAAAGTGATATTTGGAAGCCCATAGAGGGCTATGGTGAAAAAGGAAATATCCTCTGATGAAATCTGGAAAGAAGCTTTCTGAGAAACTGCTTAGTGTTCTGTTAATTGATCTCAAAGAGTTACATCTGTATTTCGTGTATCTCCTTGCTAGCCTTACTTCTGTGGAATCTGAGAACAGATATTTCGGATCCCTTTGAACACTATAGGGCCAAAGGAAATATCCTCCGATAACAAAGAGAAAGAAGCTTTCTCAGAAACTTCTTTGTGTTCTGTGAAATCATCTCACAGAGTTACAGCTTTCCCCTCAAGAAACCTTTCGCTAAGACAGTTATTGTGGCATTGGCAAAGTGATATTTGGAAGCCCATGGAGGGCTATGGAGAAAAAGGAAATATCCTCCGATGAAATCTGGAAAGAAGCTTCCTGAGAAACTGCTTAGTGTTCTGTTAATTCATCTCACAGAGTTACATCTGTATTTCGTGGATCTCTTTGCTAGCCTTATTTCTGTGGAATCTGAGAACAGATATTTCGGATCCCTTTGAAGACTATAGGGCCAAAGGAAATATCCTCCGATAACAAAGAGAAAGAAGCTTTCTGAGAAACTTCTTTGTGTTGTGTGAAATCATCTCACAGAATTACAGCTTTCCCCTCAAGAAGCCTTTCGCTAAGACAGTTCTTGTGGAATTGGCAAAGTGATATTTGGAAGCCCATAGAGGGCTATGGTGAAAAAGGAAATATCCTCCAATGAAATCTGGAAAGAAGCTTTCTGAGAAACTGCTTAGTGTTCGGTTAATTCATCTCACAGAGTTACATCTGTATTTCGTGGATCTCTTTGCTAGCCTTATTTCTGTGGAATCTGAGAACAGATATTTCGTATCCCTTTGAAGACTATAGGGCCAAAGGAAATATCCTCCGATAACAAAGAGAAAGAAGCTTTCTGAGAAACTTCTTTGTGTTCTGTGAAATCATCTCACAGAGTTACAGCTTACCCCTCAAGAAGCCTTTCGCTAAGAGAGATCTTGTGGAATTGGCAAAGTGATATTTGGAAGCCCTTAGAAGGCTATGGAGAAAAAGCAAATATCCTCCGATGAAATCTGGAAAGAAGCTTTCTGAGAAACTGCTTAGTGTTCTGTTAATTCATCTTACAGAGTTACATCTGTATTTCGTGGATCTCTTTGCTAGCCTTATTTCTGTGAAATCTGAGATCAGATATTTCGAATCCCTTTGAAGAGTATAGGGCCAAAGGAAATATCCTCCGATAACAAAGAGAAAGAATCTTTCTGAGAAACTTCTTTGTGTTCTGTGAAATCATCTCACAGAGTTACAGCTTTCCCCTCAAGAAGCCTTTCGCTAAGACAGTTCTTGTGGAATTGGCAAAGTGATATTTGGAAGCCCATAGACGGCTATGGTGAAAAAGGAAATATCCTCCGATGAATTCTGGAAAGAAGCTCTCTGAGAATCTGCTTAGTGTTCTGTTAATTCATCTCACAGAGTTACATCTGTATTTCGTGGATCTCTTTGCTAGCCTTATTTCTGTGGAATCTGACAACAGATATTTCGGATCCCTTTGAAGACTATTGGGCCAAAGGAAATATCCTCCGATAACAAAGAGAAAGAATCTTTCTGAGAAACTTCTTTGTGTTCTGTGAAATCATCTCACAGAGTTACAGCTTTCCCCTCAAGAAGCCTTTCGCTAAGAGAGTTCTTGTTGCATTGGCAAAGTGATATTTGGAAGCCCATAGAAGGCTATGGAGAAAAACCAAATATCCTCCGATGAAATCTGGAAAGAAGCTTTCTGAGAAACTGCTTAGTGTTCTGTTAATTCATCTCACAGGGTTACATCTGTATTTCGTGGATCTCTTTGCTAGCCTTATTTCTGTGGAATCTGAGAACAGATATTTCAGATCCCTTTGACGACTACAGGGTCAAAGGAAATATCCTCCGATAACAAAGAGAAAGAAGCTTTCTGAGAAACTTCTTTGTGTTCTGTGAAATCATCTCACAGAGTTACAGCTTTCCCCTCAAGAAGCCTTTCGCAAAGACAGTTCTTGTGGAATTGGCAAAGTGATATTTGGAAGCCCATAGAGGGCTATGGAGAAAAAGGAAATATCCTCCGATGAAATCTGGAAAGAAGCTTTCTGAGAAACTGCTTAGTGTTCTTTTAGTTCATCTCCCAGAGTTTCATCTGTATTTCGTGGATCTCTTTGCTAGCCTTATTTCTGTGGAATCTGAGAACAGATATTTCGGATCCCTTTGAAGACTATAGGGCCAAAGGAAATATCCTCCGATAACAACGAGAAAGAAGCTTTCAGAGAAACTTCTTCGTGTTCTGTGAAATCATCTCACAGAGTTACAGCTTTCCCCTAAAGAAGCCTTTCGCTAAGACAGTTCTTGTAGAATTGGCAAAGTGATATTTGGAAGCCCATAGACGGCTATGGTGAAAAAGGAAATATCCTCCGATGAAATCTGGAAAGAAGCTTTCTGAGAAACTGCTTAGTGTTCTGTTAATTCATTTCACAGAATTACATCTGTATTTCGTGGATCTCTTTGCTAGCCTTATTTCTGTGGAATCTGAGAACAGATATTTCGGATCCCTTTGAAGACTATAGGGCCAAAGGAAATATCCTCCGATAACAAAGAGAAAGAAGCTTTCTGGGAAACTTCTTTGTGTTCTGTGAAATCATCTCACAGAGTTACAGCTTTCCCCTCAAGAAGCCTTTGGCTAGGACAGTTCTTGTGGAACTGGCAAAGTGATATTTGGAAGCCCATGGAGGGCTATGGAGAAAAAGGAAATATCCTCCGATGAAATCTGGAAAGAAGCTTCCTGAGAAACTGCTTAGTGTTCTGTTAATTCATCTCACAGAGTTACATCTGTATTTCGTGGATCTCTTTGCTAGCCTTATTTCTGTGGAATCTGAGAACAGATATTTAGGATCCCTTTGAAGACTATAGGGCCAAAGGAAATATCCTCCGATAACAAAGGGAAAGAAGCTTTCTGAGAAACTTCTTTGTGTTGTGTGAAATCATCTCACAGAGTTACAGCTTTCCCCTCAAGAAGCCTTTCGCTAAGACAGTTCTTGTGGAATTGGCAAAGTGATATTTGGAAGCCCTTAGAGGGCTATGGTGAAAAAGGAAATATCCTCCGATGAAATCTGGAAAGAAGCTTTCTGAGAAACTGCTTAGTGTTCGGTTAATTCATCTCACAGAGTTACATCTGTATTTCGTGGATCTCTTTGCTAGCCTTATTTCTGTGGAATCTCAGAACAGATATTTCGGATCCCTTTGAAGACTATAGGGCCAAAGGAAATATCCTCCGATAACAAAGAGAAAGAACCTTTCTGAGAAACTTCTTTCTGTTCTGTGAAATCATCTCACAGAGTTACAGCTTACCCCTCAAGAAGCCTTTCGCTAAGAGAGATCTTGTGGAATTGGCAAAGTGATATTTGGAAGCCCTTAGAAGGCTATGGAGAAAAAGCAAATATCCTCCGATGAAATCTGGAAAGAAGCTTTCTGAGAAACTGCTTAGTGTTCTGTTAATTCATCTTACAGGGTTACATCTGTATTTCGTGGATCTCTTTGCTAGCCTTATTTCTGTGGAATCTGAGATCAGATATTTCGAATCCCTTTGAAGAGTATAGGGCCAAAGGAAATATCCTCCGATAACAAAGAGAAAGAATCTTTCTGAGAAACTTCTTTGTGTTCTGTGAAATCATCTCACAGAGTTATAGCTTTCCCCTCAAGAAGCCTTTCGCTAAGAGAGTTCTTGTGGCATTGGCAAAGTGATATTTGGAAGCCCATAGAAGGCTATGGAGAAAAAGCAAATATCCTCCGATGAAATCTGGAAAGAAGCTTTCTGAGAAACTGCTTAGTGTTCTGTTCATTCATCTCACAGAGTTACATCTGTATTTCGTGGATCTCTTTGCTAGCCTTATTTCTGTGGAATTTGACAACAGATATTTCGGATCCCTTTGAAGACTATTGGGCCAAAGGAAATATCCTCCGATAACAAAGAGAAAGAATCCTTCTGAGAAACTTCTTTGTGTTCTGTGAAATCATCTCACAGAGTTACAGCTTTCCCCTCAAGAAGCCTTTCGCTAAGAGAGTTCTTGTGGCATTGGCAAAGTGATATTTGGAAGCCCATAGAAGGCTATGGAGAAAAAGCAAATATCCTCCGATGAAATCTGGAAAGAAGCTTTCTGAGAAACTGCTTAGTGTTCTGTTAATTCATCTCACAGAGTGACATCTGTATTTCGTGGATCTCTTTGCAAGCCTTATTTCTGCGGAATCTGAGAACAGATATTTCGGATCCCTTTGACGACTACAGGGTCAAAGGAAATATCCTCCGATAACAAAGAGAAAGAAGCTTTCTCAGAAACTTCTTTGTGTTCTGTGAAATCATCTCACATAGTTACAGCTTTCCCCTCAAGAAGCCTTTCGCAAAGACAGTTCTTGTGGAATTGGCAAAGTGATATTTGGAAGCCCATAAAGGGCTATGGTGAAAAAGGAAATATCCTCCGATGAAATCTGGAAAGAAGCTTTCTGAGAAACTGCTTACTGTTCTGTTAATTGATCTCACAGAGTTACATCTGTATTTCGTGGATCACTTTGCTAGCCTCACTTCTGTGGAATCTGAGAACAGATATTTCGGATCGCTTTGAAGACTATAGGGCCAAAGGAAATATCCTCGGATAACAAAGAGAAAGAAGCTTTCTGAGAAACTTCTTTGTTTTCTGTGAAATCATCCCACAGAGTTACAGCTTTCCCCTCAAGAAGCCTTTCGCTAAGACATTTTTTGTGGAATTGGCAAAGTGATATTTGTAAGCCCTTAGAGGGCTATGGAGAAAAAGGAAATATCCTCTGATGAAATATGGAAAGAGGCTTTCTGAGAAACTGCTTAGTGTTCTTTTAGTTCATCTCCCAGACTTACATCTGTATTTCTTGGATCTCTTTGCTAGCCTTATTTCTGTGGAATCTGAGAACAGATATTTCGAATCCCTTTGAAGACGATAGGGCCAAAGGAAATATCCTCCGATAGCAACGAGAAAGAAGCTTTCAGAGAAAGTTCTTTGTGTTCTGTGAAATCATCTCACAGAGTTACAGCTTTCCCCTGAAGAAGCCTTTCGCTAAGACAGTTCTTGTGGAATTGGCAAAGTGATATTTGGAAGCCCATAGAGGGCTATGGTGAAAAAGGAAATATCCTCCGATGAAATCTGGAAAGAAGCTTTCTGAGAAACTGCTTAGTGTTCTTTTAGTTCATCTCCCAGAGTTTCATCTGTATTTCGTGGATCTCTTTGCTAGCCTTATTTCTGTGGAATCTGAGAACAGATATTTCGGATCCCTTTGAAGACTATAGGGCCAATGGAAATATCCTCCGATAACAAAGAGAAAGAAGCTTTCTGAGAAACTTCTTTGTGTTCTGTGAAATCATCTCACAGAGTTACAGCTTTCCCCTCAAGAAGCCTTTCGCTAAGACAGTTCTTGTAGAATTGGCAAAGTGATATGTGGAAGCCCATAGACGGCTATGGTGAAAAAGGAAATATCCTCCGATGAAATCTGGAAAGAAGCTTTCTGAGAAACTGCTTAGTGTTCTGTTAATTCATCTCCCTGAATTACATCTGTATTTCGTGGATCTCTTTGCTAGCCTTATTTCTGTGGAATCTGAGAACAGATATTTCGGATCCCTCTGAAGACTATAGGGCCAAAGGAAATATCGTCCGATAACAAAGAGAAAGAAGCTTTCTGAGAAACTTCTTTGTGTTCTGTGAAATCATCTCACAGAGTTACAGCTTTCCCCTCAAGAAGCCTTTCGCTAAGACAGTTCTTGTGGAATTGGCAAAGTGATATTTGGAAGCCCATAGAGGGCTATGGAGAAAAAGGAAATATCCTCGATGGAATCTGGAAAGAAGCTTTCTGAAAAACTGCTTAGTATTCTTTTAGTTCATCTCCCAGAGTTACATCTGTATTTCGTGGATCACTTTGCTAGCCTTATTTCTGTGGAATCTGAGAGCAGATATTTCGGATCCCTCTGAAGACTGTAGGGCCAAAGGAGATATCCTCCGATAACAAAGAGAAAGAAGCTTTCGGAGAAACTTCTTTGTGTTCTGTGAAATCATCTCACAGAGTTACAGCTTTCCCTCAAGAAGCCTTTTGCTAAGACAGTTCTTGTGGAATTGGCAAAGTGATATTTGGAAGCCCATAGAGGGCTATGGTGAAAAAGGAAATATCATACGATGAAATATGAAAAGAAGCTTTCTGAGAAACTGCTTAGTGTTCTGTTAATTCATCTCACAGAGTTACATCTGTATTTCGTGGATCTCTTTGATAGCCTTATTTCTGTGGAATCTGAGAACAGATATTTCGGATCCCTTTGAAGACTGTACGGCCAAAGAAAATATCCTCCGATAACAAAGAGAAAGAGGCTTTCTGAGAAACTTCTTTGTGTTCTGTGAAATCATCTCACAGAGTTACAGCTTTCCCCTCTAGAAGCCTTTCGCTAAGACAGTTCTTGTGGAATCGGCAAAGTAATATTTGGAAGCCCATAGAGGGCTATGGAGAAAATGAAAATATCCTTCGATGAAATCTGGAAAGAAGCTTTCTGAGAAACTGCTTAGTGTTCTTTTAGTTCATCTCCCAGAGTTACATCTGTATTTCGTGGATCTCTTCGCTAGCCTTATTTCTGTGGAATCTAAGAACAGATATTTCGGATCCCTTTGAAGACCTTAGGGCCAAAGGAAATATCCTCCGATAACAAAGAGAAAGAAGCTTTCTGAGAAACTTCTTTGTGTTCTGTGAAATCGTCTCACAGAGTTACAGCTTTCCCCTCAAGAAGCCTTTCGCTAAGACAGTTCTTGTGGAATTGGCAAAGTGATATTTGGAAGCCCATAGAGGGCTATGGTGAAAAAGGAAATATCCTCTGATGAAATCTGGAAAGAAGCTTTCTGAGAAACTGCTTAGTGTTCTGTTAATTGATTTCACAGAGTTACATCTGTATTTCGTGTATCTCCTTGCTAGCCTTACTTCTGTGGAATCTGAGAACAGATATTTCGGATCCCTTTGAACACTATAGGGCCAAAGGAAATATCCTCCGATAACAAAGAGAAAGAAGCTTTCTCAGAAACTTCTTTGTGTTCTGTGAAATCATCTCACAGAGTTACAGCTTTCCCCTCAAGAAACCTTTCGCTAAGACAGTTCTTGTGGCATTGGCAAAGTGATATTTGGAAGCCCATAAAGGGCTATGATGAAAAAGGAAATATCCTCCGTTGAAATCTGGAAAGAAGCTTTCTGAGAAACTGCTTAGTGTTCTGTTAATTTATCTCACAGAGTTACATCTGTATTTCCTGGATCTCTTTGCTAGCCTTATTTCTGTGGAATCTGAGAACAGATATTTCGGATCCCTCTGAAGAATATAGCGCCAAAGGAAATATCCTCCGATAACAAAGAGAAAGAAGCTTTCTGAGAAACTTCTTTGTGTTCTGTGATATCGGCTCACAGAGTTACAGCTTTCCCCTCAAGAAGCCTTTCGCTAAGACAGTTCTTGTGGAATTGGCAAAGTGATATTTGGAAGCCCATAGAGGGCTATGGTGAAAAAGGAAATATCCTCCGATGAAATCTGGAAAGAAGCTTTCTGAGAAACTGCTTAGTGTTCTGTTAATTCATCTCACAGAGTTACATCTGTATTTCGTGGATCTCTTTGCTAGTCTTATTTCTGTGGAATCTCAGAACAGATATTTCGGATCCCTTTGAAGACTATAGGGCCAAAGGAAATATCCTCCGATAAAAAAGAGAAAGAACCTTTCTGAGAAACTTCTTTGTGTTTTGTGAAATCATCTCACAGAGTTACAGCTTACCCCTCAAGAAGCCTTTCGCTAAGAGAGATCTTGTGGAATTGGCAAAGTGATATTTGGAAGCCCTTAGAAGGCTATGGAGAAAAAGCAAATATCCTCCGATGAAATCTGGAAAGAAGCTTTCTGAGAAACTGCTTAGTGTTCTGTTAATTCATCTTACAGAGTTACATCTGTATTTCGTGGATCTCTTTGCTAGCCTTATTTCTGTGGAATCTGAGATCAGATATTTCGAATCCCTTTGAAGAGTATAGGGCCAAAGGAAATATCCTCCGATAACAAAGAGAAAGAATCTTTCTGAGAAACTTCTTTGTGTTCTGTGAAATCATCTCACAGAGTTACAGCTTTCCCCTCAAGAAGCCTTTCGCTAAGAGAGTTCTTGTGGAATTGGCAAAGTGATATTTGGAAGCCCATAGAGGACTATGGAGAAAAAGGAAATATCCTCCGATGAAATCTGGAAAGAAGCTTTCTGAGAAACTACTTAGTGTTCTTTTAGTTCATCTCCCAGAGTTTCATCTGTATTTCGTTGATCTCTTTGCTAGCCTTATTTCTGTGGAATCTGAGAACAGATATTTCGGATCCCTTTGAAGACTATAGGGCCAAAGGAAATATCCTCCGATAACAAAGAGAAAGAAGCTTTCTGAGAAACTTCTTTGTGTTCTGTGAAATCATCTCACAGAGTTACAGCTTTCCCCTCAAGAAGCCTTTCGCTAAGAGAGATCTTGTGGAATTGGCAAAGTGATATTTGGAAGCCCTTAGAAGGCTATGGAGAAAAAGCAAATATCCTCCGATGAAATCTGGAAAGAAGCTTTCTGAGAAACTGCTTAGTGTTCTCTTAATTCATCTCCAAGAGTTAAATCTCTGTTTCGTGGATCTCTTTGCTAGCCTTATTTCTGTGGAATCTGAGATCAGATATTTCGGATCCCTTTAAAGAGTATAGGGCCAAAGGAAATATCCTCCAATACCAAAGAGAAAGAATCTTTCTGAGAAACTTCTTTGTGTTCTGTGAAATCATCTCACAGAGTTACAGCTTTCCCCTCAAGAAGCCTTTCGCTAAGACAGTTCTTGTGGAATTGGCAAAGTGATATTTGGAAGCCCATAGACGGCTATGGTGAAAAAGGAAATATCCTCCGATGAAATCTGGAAAGAAGCTCTCTGAGAATCTGCTTAGTGTTCTGTTCATTCATCTCACAGAGTTACATCTGTATTTCGTGGATCTCTTTGCTAGCCTTATTTCTGTGGAATTTGACAACAGATATTTCGGATCCCTTTGAAGACTATTGGGCCAAAGGAAATATCCTCGGATAACAAAGAGAAAGAATCTTTCTGAGAAACTTCTTTGTGTTCTGTGTAATCATCTCAGAGAGTTACAGCTTTCCCCTCAAGAAGCCTTTCGCTAAGAGAGTTCTTGTGGAATTGGCAAAGTGATATTTGGAAGCCCATAGAAGGCTATGGAGAAAAAGCAAATATCCTCCGATGAATTCTGGAAAAAAGCTTTCTGAGAAACTGCTTAGTGTTCTGTTAATTCATCTCACAGAGTGACATCTGTATTTCGTGGATCTCTTTGCAAGCCTTATTTCTGCGGAATCTGAGAACAGATATTTCAGATCCCTTTGACGACTACAGGGTCAAAGGAAATATCCTCCGATAACAAAGAGAAAGAAGCTTTCTCAGAAACTTCTTTGTGTTCTGTGAAATCATCTCACATAGTTACAGCTTTCCCCTCAAGAAGCCTTTCGCAAAGACAGTTCTTGTGGAATTGGCAAAGTGATATTTGGAAGCCCATAGAGGGCTATGGTGAAAAAGGAAATATCCTCCGATGAAATCTGGAAAGAAGCTTTCTGAGAAACTGCTTACTGTTCTGTTAATTGATCTCACAGAGTTACATCTGTATTTCGTGGATCACTTTGGTAGCCTTACTTCTGTGGAATCTGAGAACAGATATTTCGGATCGCTTTGAAGACTATAGGGCCAAAGGAAATATCCTCGGATAACAAAGAGAAAGAAGCTTTCTGAGAAACTTCTTTGTTTTCTGTGAAATCATCCCACAGAGTTACAGCTTTCCCCTCAAGAAGCCTTTCGCTAAGACATTTTTTGTGGAATTGGCAAAGTGATATTTGTAAGCCCTTAGAGGGCTATGGAGAAAAAGGAAATATCCTCCGATGAAATATGGAAAGAGGCTTTCTGAGAAACTGCTTAGTGTTCTTTTAGTTCATCTCCCAGACTTACATCTGTATTTCGTGGATCTCTTTGCTAGCCTTATTTCTGTGGAATCTGAGAACACATATATTTCGAATCCCTTTGAAGACGATAGGGCCAAAGGAAATATCCTCCGATAACAAAGAGAAAGAAGCTTTCTGAGAAACTTCTTTGTGTTCTGTGAAACCATCTCACAGTGTTACAGCTTACCCCTCAAGAAGCCTTTCGCTAAGAGAGATCTTGTGGAATTGGCAAAGTGATATCTGGAAGCCCTTAGATGGCTATGGAGAAAAAGCAAATATACTCCGATGAAATCTGGAAAGAAACTTTCTGAGAAACTGCTTAGTGTTCTGTTAATTCATCTCACAGAGTTACATCTGTATTTCGTGGATCTCTTTGCTAGCCTTATTTCTGTGGAATCTGAGATCAGATATTTCAGATCCCTTTGAAGAGTATAGGGCCAAAGGAAATATCCTCCGATAACAAAGAGAAAGAATCTTTCTGAGAAACTTCTTTGTGTTCTGTGAAATCATCTCACAGAGTTACAGCTTTATCATCAAGAAGCCTTTCACTTAGACAGTTCTTGTGGAATTGGCAAAGTGATATTTGGAAGCCCATAGAGGACTATGGAGAAAAAGGAAATATCCTCCGATGAAATCTGGAAAGAAGCTTTCTGAGAAACTGCTTAGTATTCTTTTAGTTCATCTCCCAGAGTTTCATCTGTATTTCGTGGATCTCTTTGCTAGCCTTATTTCTGTGGAATCTGAGAACAGATATTTCGGATCCCTTTGAAGACTATAGGGCCAATGGAAATATCCTCCGATAACAAAGAGAAAGAAGCTTTCTGAGAAACTTCTTTGTGTTCTGTGAAATCATCTCACAGAGTTACAGCTTTCCCCTCAAGAAGCCTTTCGCTAAGACAGTTCTTGTAGAATTGGCAAAGTGATATGTGGAAGCCCATAGACGGCTATGGTGAAAAAGGAAATATCCTCCGATGAAATCTGGAAAGAAGCTTTCTGAGAAACTGCTTAGCGTTCTGTTAATTCATCTCCAAGAGTTAAATCTCTGTTTCGTGGATCTCTTTTCTAGCCTTATTTCTGTGGAATCTGAGATCAGATATTTCGGATCCCTTTAAAGAGTATAGGGCCAAAGGAAATATCCTCCAATAACAAAGAGAAAGAATCTTTCTGAGAAACTTCTTTGTGTTCTGTGAAATCATCTCACAGAATTACAGCTTTCCCCTCAAGAAGCCTTTCGCTAAGACAGTTCTTGTGGAATTGGCAAAGTGATATTTGGAAGCCCATAGACGGCTATGGTGAAAAAGGAAATATCCTCCGATGAAATCTGGAAAGAAGCTCTCTGAGAATCTGCTTAGTGTTCTGTTCATTCATCTCACAGAGTTACATCTGTATTTCGTGGATCTCTTTGCTAGCCTTATTTCTGTGGAATTTGACAACAGATATTTCGGATCCCTTTGAAGACTATTGGGCCAAAGGAAATATCCTCCGATAACAAAGAGAAAGAATCTTTCTGAGAAACTTCTTTGTGTTCTGTGAAATCATCTAACAGAGTTACAGCTTTCCCCTCAAGAAGCCTTTCGCTAAGAGAGTTCTTGTGGAATTGGCAAAGTGATATTTGGAAGCCCATAGAAGGCTTTGGAGAAAAAGCAAATATCCTCCGATGAAATCTGGAAAGAAGCTTTCTGAGAAACTGCTTAGTGTTCTGTTAATTCATCTCAAAGAGTGACATCTGTATTTCGTGGATCTCTTTGCAAGCCTTATTTCTGCGGAATCTGAGAACAGATATTTCAGATCCCTTTGACGACTACAGGGTCAAAGGAAATATCCTCCGATAACAAAGAGAAAGAAGCTTTCTCAGAAACTTCTTTGTGTTCTGTGAAATCATCTCACATAGTTACAGCTTTCCCCTCAAGAAGCCTTTCGCAAAGACAGTTCTTGTGGAATTGGCAAAGTGATATTTGGAAGCCCATAGAGGGCTATGGTGAAAAAGGAAATATCCTCCGATGAAATCTGGAAAGAAGCTTTCTGAGAAACTGCTTACTGTTCTGTTAATTGATCTCACAGAGTTACATCTGTATTTCGTGGATCACTTTGCTAGCCTTACTTCTGTGGAATCTGAGAACAGATATTTCGGATCGCTTTGAAGACTATAGGGCCAAAGGAAATATCCTCGGATAACAAAGAGAAAGAAGCTTTCTGAGAAACTTCTTTGTTTTCTGTGAAATCATCCCACAGAGTTACAGCTTTCCCCTCAAGAAGCCTTTCGCTAAGACATTTTTTGTGGAATTGGCAAAGTGATATTTGTAAGCCCTTAGAGGGCTATGGAGAAAAAGGAAATATCCTCCGATGAAATATGGAAAGAGGCTTTCTGAGAAACTGCTTAGTGTTCTTTTAGTTCATCTCCCAGACTTACATCTGTATTTCGTGGATCTCTTTGCTAGCCTTATTTCTGTGGAATCTGAGAACAGATATTTCGAATCCCTTTGAAGACGATAGGGCCAAAGGAAATATCCTCCGATAGCAACGAGAAAGAAGCTTTCAGAGAAAGTTCTTTGTGTTCTGTGAAATCATCTCACAGAGTTACAGCTTTCCCCTGAAGAAGAATTTCGCTAAGACAGTTCTTGTGGAATTGGCAAATTGATATTTGGAAGCCCATAGAGGGCTATGGGGAAAAAGGAAATATCCTCCGATGAAATCTGGAAAGAAGCTTTCTGAGAAACTGCTTAGTGTTCTGTTAATTCATCTCACAGTTACATCTGTATTTCGTGGATCTCTTTGCTAGCCTTATTTCTGTGGAATCTGAGAACAGATATTTCGGATCCCTTTGAAGACTATAGGGCCAAAGGAAATATCCTCCGATAACAAAGAGAAAGAAGCTTTCTGAGAAACTTCTTTGTGTTCTGTGAAACCATCTCACACAGTTACAGCTTACCCCTCAAGAAGCCTTTCGCTAAGAGAGATCTTGTGGAATTGGCAAAGTGATATCTGGAAGCCCTTAGAAGGCTACGGAGAAAAAGCAAATATACTCCGATGAAATCTGGAAAGAAGCTTTCTGAGAAACTGCTTAGTGTTCTGTTAATTCATCTCACAGAGTTACATCTTTATTTCGTGGATCTCTTTGCTAGCCTTATTTCTGTGGAATCTGAGATCAGATATTTCAGATCCCTTTGAAGAGTATAGGGCCAAAGGAAATATCCTCCGATAACAAAGAGAAAGAATCTTTCTGAGAAACTTCTTTGTGTTCTGTGAAATCATCTCACAGAGTTACAGCTTTATCATCAAGAAGCCTTTCGCTAAGACAGTTCTTGTGGAATTGGCAAAGTGATATTTGGAAGCCCTTAGAGGACTATGGAGAAAAAGGAAATATCCTCCGATGAAATCTGGAAAGAAGCTTTCTGAGAAACTGCTTAGTATTCTTTTAGTTCATCTCCCAGAGTTTCATCTGTATTTCGTGGATCTCTTTGCTAGCCTTATTTCTGTGGAATCTGAGAACAGATATTTCGGATCCCTTTGAAGACTATAGGGCCAATGGAAATATCCTCCGATAACAAAGAGAAAGAAGCTTTCTGAGAAACTTCTTTGTGTTCTGTGAAATCATCTCACAGAGTTACAGCTTTCCCCTCAAGAAGCCTTTCGCTAAGACAGTTCTTGTAGAATTGGCAAAGTGATATGTGGAAGCCCATAGACGGCTATGGTGAAAAAGGAAAGATCCTCCGATGAAATCTGGAAAGAAGCTTTCTGAGAAACTGCTTAGTGTTCTGTTAATTCATCTCCAAGAGTTAAATCTCTGTTTCGTGGATCTCTTTGCTAGCCTTATTTCTGTGGAATCTGAGATCAGATATTTCGGATCCCTTTAAAGAGTATAGGGCCAAAGGAAATATCCTCCAATAACAAAGAGAAAGAATCTTTCTGAGAAACTTCTTTGTGTTCTGTGAAATCATCTCACAGAATTACAGCTTTCCCCTCAAGAAGCCTTACGCTAAGACAGTTCTTGTGGAATTGGCAAAGTGATATTTGGAAGCCCATAGACGGCTATGGTGAAAAAGGAAATATCCTCCGATGAAATCTGGAAAGAAGCTCTCTGAGAATCTGCTTAGTGTTCTGTTCATTCATCTCACAGAGTTACATCTGTATTTCGTGGATCTCTTTGCAAGCCTTATTTCTGCGGAATCTGAGAACAGATATTTCAGATCCCTTTGACGACTACAGGGTCAAAGGAAATATCCTCCGATAACAAAGAGAAAGAAGCTTTCTCAGAAACTTCTTTGTGTTCTGTGAAATCATCTCACATAGTTACAGCTTTCCCCTCAAGAAGCCTTTCGCAAAGACAGTTCTTGTGGAATTGGCAAAGTGATATTTGGAAGCCCATAGAGGGCTATGGTGAAAAAGGAAATATCCTCCGATGAAATCTGGAAAGAAGCTTTCTGAGAAACTGCTTACTGTTCTGTTAATTGATCTCACAGAGTTACATCTGTATTTCGTGGATCACTTTGCTAGCCTTACTTCTGTGGAATCTGAGAACAGATATTTCGGATCGCTTTGAAGACTATAGGGCCAAAGGAAATATCCTCGGATAACAAAGAGAAAGAAGCTTTCAGAGAAAGTTCTTTGTGTTCTGTGAAATCATCTCACAGAGTTACAGCTTTCCCCTGAAGAAGACTTTCGCTAAGACAGTTCTTGTGGAATTGGCAAAGTGATATTTGGAAGCCCATAGAGGGCTATGGTGAAAAAGGAAATATCCTCCGAAGAAATCTGGAAAGAAGCTTTCTGAGAAACTGCTTAGTGTTCTGTTAATTCATCTCACAGTTACATCTGTATTTCGTGGATCTCTTTGCTAGCCTTATTTCTGTGGAATCTGAGAACAGATATTTCGGATCCCTTTGAAGACTATAGGGCCAAAGGAAATATCCTCCGATAACAAAGAGAAAGAAGCTTTCTGAGAAACTTCTTTGTGTTCTGTGAAACCATCTCACAGAGTTACAGCTTACCCCTCAAGAAGCCTTTCGCTAAGAGAGATCTTGTGGAATTTGCAAAGTGATATCTGGAAGCCCTTAGAAGGCTATGGAGAAAAAGCAAATATACTCCGAAGAAATCTGGAAAGAAGCTTTCTGAGAAACTGCTTAGTGTTCTGTTAATTCATCTCACAGAGTTACATCTGTATTTCGTGGATCTCTTTGCTAGCCTTATTTCTGTGGAATCTGAGATCAGATATTTCAGATCCCTTTGAAGAGTATAGGGCCAAAGGAAATATCCTCCGATAACAAAGAGAAAGAATCTTTCTGAGAAACTTCTTTGTGTTCTGTGAAATCATCTCACAGAGTTACAGCTTTATCATCAAGAAGCCTTTCGCTAAGACAGTTCTTGTGGAATTGGCAAAGTGATATTTGGAAGCCCATAGAGGGCTATGGAGAAAAAGGAAATATCCTCGATGGAATCTGGAAAGAAGCTTTCTGATAAACTCCTTAGTATTCTTTTAGTTCATCTCCCAGAGTTACATCTGTATTTCTTGGATCACTTTGCTAGCCTTATTTCTGTGGAATCTGAGAGCAGATATTTCGGATCCCTCTGGAGACTGTAGGGCCAAAGGAGATATCCTCCGATAACAAAGAGAAAGAAGCTTTCGTTGAAACTTCTTTGTGTTCTGTGAAATCATCTCACAGAGTTACAGCTTTCCCCTCAAGAAGCCTTTCGCTAAGACAGTTCTTGTGGAATTGGCAAAGTGATATTTGGAAGCCCATAGAGGGCTATGGTGAAAAAGGAAATATCATACGATGAAATATGAAAAGAAGCTTTCTGAGAAACTGCTTAGTGTTCTGTTAATTCATCTCACAGAGTTACATCTGTATTTCGTGGATCTCTTTGATAGCCTTATTTCTGTGGAATCTGAGAACAGATATTTCGGATCCCTTTGAAGACTGTAGGGCCAAAGAAAATATCCTCCGATAACAAAGAGAAAGAGGCTTTCTGAGAAACTTCTTTGTGTTCTGTGAAATCATCTCACAGAGTTACAGCTTTCTCCTCTAGAAGCCTTTCGCTAAGACAGTTCTTGTGGAATCGGCAAAGTAATATTTGGAAGCCCGTAGAGGGCTATGGAGAAAATGGAAATATCCTTCGATGAAATCTGGAAAGAAGCTTTCTGAGAAACTGCTTAGTGTTCTTTTAGTTCATCTCCCAGAGTTACATCTGTATTTCGTGGATCTCTTTGCTAGCCTTATTTCTGTGGAATCTAAGAACAGATATTTCGGATCCCTTTGAAGACTATAGGGCCAAAGGAAATATCCTCCGATAACAAAGAGAAAGAAGCTTTCTGAGAAACTTCTTTGTGTTCTGTGAAATCGTCTCAGAGAGTTACAGCTTTCCCCTCAAGAAGCCTTTCGCGAAGACAGTTCTTGTGGAATTGGCAAAGTGATATTTGGAAGCCCATAGAGGGCTATGTTGAAAAAGGAAATATCCTCTGATGAAATCTGGAAAGAAGCTTTCTGAGAAACTGCTTGGTGTTCTGTTAATTGATCTCACAGAGTTACATCTGTATTTCGTGTATCTCCTTGCTAGCCTTACTTCTGTGGAATCTGAGAACAGATATTTCGGATCCCTTTGAACACTATAGGGCCAAAGGAAATATCCTCCGATAACAAAGAGAAAGAAGCTTTCTCAGAAACTTCTTTGTGTTCTGTTAAATCATCTCACAGAGTTACAGCTTTCCCCTCAAGAAACCTTTCGCTAAGACAGTTCTTGTGGCATTGGCAAAGTGATATTTGGAAGCCCATAGAGGGCTATGGTGAAAAAGGAAATATCCTCCGGTGAAATCTGGAAAGAAGCTTTCTGAGAAACTGCTTAGTGTTCTTTTAATTTATCTCACAGAGTTACATCTGTATTTCCTGGATCTCTTTGCTAGCCTTATTTCTGTGGAATCTGAGAACAGATATTTCGGATCCCTCTGAAGAATATAGGGCCAAAGGAAATATCCTCCGATAACAAAGAGAAAGAAGCTTTCTCAGAAACTTCTTTGTGTTCTGTGAAATCATCTCACAGAGTTACAGCTTTCCCCTAAGAAGCCTTTCGCTAAGACAGTTCTTGTGGAATTGGCAAAGTGATATTTGAAAGCCCTTAGAGGGCTATGGTGAAAAAGGAAATATCCTCTGATGAAATCTGGAAAGAAGCTTTCTGAGAAACTGCTTAGTGTTCTGTTAATTGATCTCACAGAGTTACATCTGTATTTCGTGTATCTCCTTGCTAGCCTTACTTCTGTGGAATCTGAGAACAGATATTTCGGATCCCTTTGAACACTATAGGGCCAAAGGAAATATCCTCCGATAACAAAGAGAAAGAAGCTTTCTCAGAAACTTCTTTGTGTTCTGTGGAATCATCTCACAGAGTTACAGCTTTCCCCTCAAGAAACCTTTCGCTAAGACAGTTCTTGTGGCATTGGCAAAGTGATATTTGGAAGCCCATAGAGGGCTATGGTGAAAAAGGAAATATCCTCCGATGAAATCTGGAAAGAAGCTTTCTGAGAAACTGCTTAGTGTTCTGTTAATTTATCTCACAGAGTTACATCTGTATTTCCTGGATCTCTTTGCTAGCCTTATTTCTGTGGAATCTGAGAACAGATATTTCGGATCCCTCTGAAGAATATAGGGCCAAAGGAAATATCCTCCGATAACAAAGAGAAAGAACCTTTCTGAGAAACTTCTTTGTGTTCTGTGAAATCATCTCACAGAGTTACAGCTTTCCCCTCAAGAAGCCTTTCGCTAAGACAGTTCTTGTGGAATTGGCAAAGTGATATTTGGAATCCCATAGAGGGCTATGGTGAAAAAGGAAATATCCTCCGATGAAATCTGGAAAGAAGCTCTCTGAGAAACTGCTTAGTGTTCTGTTAATTCGTCTCACAGAGTTACATCTGTATTTCGTGGATATCTTTGCTAGCCTTATTTCTGTGGAATCTGAGATCAGATATTTCAGATCCCTTTGAAGAGTATAGGGCCAAAGGAAATATCCTCCGATAACAAAGAGAAAGAATCTTTCTGAGAAACTTCTTTGTGTTCTGTGAAATCATCTCACAGAGTTACAGCTTTATCATCAAGAAGCCTTTAGCTAAGACAGTTCTTGTGGAATTGGCAAAGTGATATTTGGAAGCCCATAGAGGACTATGGAGAAAAAGGAAATATCCTCCGATGAAATCTGGAAAGAAGCTTTCTGAGAAACTGCTTAGTGTTCTTTTAGTTCATCTCCCAGAGTTTCATCTGTATTTCGTGGATCTCTTTGCTAGCCTTATTTCTGTGGAATCTGAGAACAGATATTTCGGATCCCTTTGAAGACTATAGGGCCAATGGAAATATCCTTAGATAACAAAGAGAAAGAAGCTTTCTGAGAAACTTTTTTGTGTTCTGTGAAATCATCTCACAGAGTTACAGCTTTCCCCTCAAGAAGCCTTTCGCTAAGACAGTTCTTGTAGAATTGGCAAAGTGATATGTGGAAGCCCATAGACGGCTATGGTGAAAAACGAAATATCCTCCGATGAAATCTGGAAAGAAGCTTTCTGAGAAACTGCTTAGTGTTCTGTTAATTCATCTCCCAGAATTACATCTGTATTTCGTGGATCTCTTTGCTAGCCTTATTTCTGTGGAATCTGAGAACAGATATTTCGGATCCCTCTGAAGACTATAGGGCCAAAGGAAATATCGTCCGATAACAAAGAGAAAGAAGCTTTCTGAGAAACTTCTTTGTGTTCTGTGAAATCATCTCACAGAGTTACAGCTTTCCCCTCAAGAAGCCTTTCGCTAAGACAGTTCTTGTCGAATTGGCAAAGTGATATTTGGAAGCCCATAGAGGTCTATGGAGAAAAAGGAAATATCCTCGATGGAATCTGGAAAGAAGCTTTCTGATAAACTGCTTAGTATTCTTTTAGTTCATCTCCGAGAGTTACATCTGTATTTCGTGGATCACTTTGCTAGCCTTATTTCTGTGGAATCTGAGAGCAGATATTTCGGATCCCTCTGAAGACTGTAGGGCCAAAGGAGATATCCTCCGATAACAAAGAGAAAGAAGCTTTCGGAGAAACTTCTTTGTGTTCTGTGAAATCATCTCACAGAGTTACAGCTTTCCCCTCAAGAAGCCTTTTGCTAAGACAGTTCTTGTGGAATTGGCAAAGTGATATTTGGAAGCCCATAGAGGGCTATGGTGAAAAAGGAAATATCATACGATGAAATATGAAAAGAAGCTTTCTGAGAAACTGCTTAGTGTTCTGTTAATTCATCTCACAGAGTTACATCTGTATTTCGTGGATCTCTTTGATAGCCTTATTTCTGTGGAATATGAGAACAGATATTTCGGATCCCTTTGAAGACTGTAGGGCCAAAGAAAATATCCTCCGATAACAAAGAGAAAGAGGCTTTCTGAGAAACTTCTTTGTGTTCTGTGAAATCATCTCAGAGAGTTACAGCTTTCCCCTCTAGAAGCCTTTCGCTAAGACAGTTCTTGTGGAATCGGCAAAGTAATATTTGGAAGCCCATAGAGGGCTATGGAGAAAATGGAAATATCCTCCGATGAAATCTGGAAAGAAGCTTTCTGAGAAACTGATTAGTGTTCTTTTAGTTCATCTCCCAGAGTTACATCTGTATTTCGTGGATCTCTTTGCTAGCCTTATTTCTGTGGAATCTAAGAACAGATATTTCGGATCCCTTTGAAGACTATAGGGCCAAAGGAAATATCCTCCGATAACAAAGAGAAAGAAGCTTTCTGAGAAACTTCTTTGTGTTCTGTGAAATCGTCTCACAGAGTTACAGCTTTCCCCTCAAGAAGCCTTTCGCTAAGACAGTTCTTGTGGAATTGGCAAAGTGATATTTGGAAGCCCATAGAGGGCTATGGTGAAAAAGGAAATATCCTCTGATGAAATCTGGAAAGAAGCTTTCTGAGAAACTGCTTAGTGTTCTGTTAATTGATCTCACAGAGTTACATCTGTATTTCGTGTATCTCCTTGCTAGCCTTACTTCTGTGGAATCTGAGAACAGATATTTCGGATCCCTTTGAACACTATAGGGCCAAAGGAAATATCCTCCGATAACAAAGAGAAAGAATCTTTCTCAGAAACTTCTTTGTGTTCTGTGAAATCATCTCACAGAGTTACAGCTTTCCCCTCAAGAAACCTTTCGCTAAGACAGTTCTTGTGGCATTGGCAAAGTGATATTTGGAAGCCCATAGAGGGCTATGGTGAAAAAGGAAATATCCTCCGATGAAATCTGGAAAGAAGCTTTCTGAGAAACTGCTTAGTGTTCTGTTAATTTATCTCACAGAGTTACATCTGTATTTCCTGGATCTCTTTGCTAGCCTTATTTCTGTGGAATCTGAGAACAGATATTTCGGATCCCTCTGAAGAATATAGGGCCAAAGGAAATATCCTCCGATAACAAAGAGAAAGAAGCTTTCTGAGAAACTTCTTTGTGTTCTGTGAAATCGTCTCACAGAGTTACAGCTTTCCCCTCAAGAAGCCTTTCGCTAAGACAGTTCTTGTGGAATTGGCAAAGTGATATTTGGAAGCCCATAGAGGGCTATGGTGAAAAAGGAAATATCCTCTGATGAAATCTTGAAAGAAGCTTTCTGAGAAACTGCTTAGTGTTCTGTTAATTGATCTCACAGAGTTACATCTGTATTTCCTGTATCTCCTTGCTAGCCTTACTTCTGTGGAATCTGAGAACAGATATTTCGGATCCCTTTGAACACTATAGGGCCAAAGGAAATATCCTCCGATAACAAAGAGAAAGAAGCTGTCTCAGAAACTTCTTTGTGTTCTGTGAAATCATCTCACAGAGTTACAGCTTTCCCCTCAAGAAACCTTTCGCTAAGACAGTTCTTGTGGCATTGGCAAAGTGATATTTGGAAGCCCATAGAGGGCTATGGTGAAAAAGGAAATATCCTCCGATGAAATCTGGAAAGAAGCTTTCTGAGAAACTGCTTAGTGTTCTGTTAATTTATCTCACAGAGTTACATCTGTATTTCCTGGATCTCTTTGCTAGCCTTATTTCTGTGGAATCTCAGAACAGATATTTCGGATCCCTCTGAAGAATATAGGGCCAAAGGAAATATCCTCCGATAACAAAAGAGAAAGAACCTTTCTGAGAAACTTCTTTGTTTTGTGTGAAATCATCTCACAGAGTTACAGCTTTCCCCTCAAGAAGCCTTTTGCTAAGACAGTTCTTGTGGAATTGGCAAAGTGATATTTGGAATCCCATAGAGGGCTATGGTGAAAAAGGAAATATCCTCCGATGAAATCTGGAAAGAAGCTCTCTGAGAAACTGCTTAGTGTTCTGTTAATTCATCTCACAGAGTTATATCTGTATTTAGTGGATCTCTTTGCTAGCCTTATTTCTGTGGAATCTGACAACAGATATTTCGGATCCCTTTGAAGACTATAGGGCCAAAGGAAATATCCTCAGATAACAAAGAGAATGAATCTTTCTGAGAAACTTCTTTGTGTTCTGTGAAATCATCTCACAGAGTTACAGCTTTCCCCTCAAGAAGCCTTTGGCTAGGACAGTTCTTGTGGAATTGGGAAAGTGATATTTGGAAGCCCATAGAGGGCTATGGTGAAAAAGGAAATATCCTCCGATGAAATCTGGAAAGAAGCTTTCTGAGAAACTGCTTAGTGTTCTGTTAATTTATCTCACAGAGTTACATCTGTATTTCCTGGATCTCTTTGCTAGCCTTATTTCTGTGGAATCTGAGAACAGATATTTCGGATCCCTCTGAAGAATATAGGGCCAAAGGAAATATCCTCCGATAACAAAGAGAAAGAACCTTTCTGAGAAACTTCTTTGTGTTCTGTGAAATCATCTCACAGAGTTACAGCTTTCCCCTCAAGAAGCCTTTCGCTAAGACAGTTCTTGTGGAATTGGCAAAGTGATATTTGGAATCCCATAGAGGGCTAGGGTGAAAAAGGAAATATCCTCCGATGAAATCTGGAAAGAAGCTCTCTGAGAAACTGCTTAGTGTTCTGTTAATTCGTCTCACAGAGTTACATCTGTATTTCGTGGATATCTTTGCTAGCCTTATTTCTGTGGAATCTGAGATCAGATATTTCAGATCCCTTTGAAGAGTATAGGGCCAAAGGAAATATCCTCCGATAACAAAGAGAAAGAATCTTTCTGAGAAACTTCTTTGTGTTCTGTGAAATCATCTCACAGAGTTACAGCTTTATCATCAAGAAGCCTTTAGCTAAGACAGTTCTTGTGGAATTGGCAAAGTGATATTTGGAAGCCCATAGAGGACTATGGAGAAAAAGGAAATATCCTCCGATGAAATCTGGAAAGAAGCTTTCTGAGAAACTGCTTAGTGTTCTTTTAGTTCATCTCCCAGAGTTTCATCTGTATTTCGTGGATCTCTTTGCTAGCCTTATTTCTGTGGAATCTGAGAACAGATATTTCGGATCCCTTTGAAGACTATAGGGCCAATGGAAATATCCTTAGATAACAAAGAGAAAGAAGCTTTCTGAGAAACTTTTTTGTGTTCTGTGAAATCATCTCACAGAGTTACAGCTTTCCCCTCAAGAAGCCTTTCGCTAAGACAGTTCTTGTAGAATTGGCAAAGTGATATTTGGAAGCCCATAGAGGGCTATGGTGAAAAAGGAAATATCCTCCGATGAAATCAGGAAAGAAGCTTTCTGAGAAACTGCTTAGTGTTCGGTTAATTCATCTCACAGAGTTACATCTGTATTTCGTGGATCTCTTTGCTAGCCTTATTTCTGTGGAATCTCAGAACAGATATTTCGGATCCCTTTTTTAGACTATAGGGCCAAAGGAAATATCCTCCGATAACAAAGAGAAAGAACCTTTCTGAGAAACTTCTTTGTGTTGTGTGAAATCATCTCACAGAGTTACAGCTTACCCCTCAAGAAGCCTTTCGCTAAGAGAGATCTTGTGGAATTGGCAAAGTGATATTTGGAAGCCCTTAGAAGGCTATGGAGAAAAAGCAAATATCCTCCGATGAAATCTGGAAAGAAGCTTTCTGAGAAACTGCTTAGTGTTCTGTTAATTCATCTTACAGAGTTACATCTGTATTTCGTGGATCTCTTTGCTAGCCTTATTTCTGTGGAATCTGAGATCAGATATTTCGAATCCCTTTGAAGAGTATAAGGCCAAAGGAAATATCCTCCGATAACAAAGAGAAAGAATCTTTATGAGAAACTTCTTTGTGTTCTGTGAAATCATCTCACAGAGTTACAGCTTTCCCCTCAAGAAGCCTTTCGCTAAGAGAGTTCTTGTGGCATTGGCAAAGTGATATTTGGAAGCCCATAGAAGGCTATGGAGAAAAAGCAAATATCCTCCGATGAAATCTGGAAAGAAGCTTTCTGAGAAACAGCTTAGTGTTCTGTTAATTCATCTCACAGAGTTACATCTGTATTTCGTGGATCTCTTTGCTAGCCTTATTTCTGTGGAATTTGACAACAGATATTTCGGATCCCTTTGAAGACTATTGGGCCAAAGGAAATATCCTCCGATAACAAAGAGAAAGAATCTTTCTGAGAAACTTCTTTGTGTTCTGTGAAATCATCTCACAGAGTTACAGCTTTCCCCTCAAGAAGCCTTTCGCTAAGAGAGTTCTTGTGGAATTGGCAAAGTGATATTTGGAAGCCCATAGAAGGCTATGGAGAAAAAGCAAATATCCTCCGATGAAATCTGGAAAGAAGCTTTCTGAGAAACTGCTTAGAGTTCTGTTAATTGATCTCACAGAGTTACATCTGTATTTCGTGTATCTCCTTGCTAGCCTTACTTCTGTGGAATCTGAGAACAGATATTTCGGATCCCTTTGAACACTATAGGGCCAAAGGAAATATCCTCCGATAACAAAGAGAAAGAAGCTTTCTCAGAAACTTCTTTGTGTTCTGTGAAATCATCTCACAGAGTTACAGCTTTCCCCTCAAGAAACCTTTCGCTAAGACAGTTCTTGTGGCATTGGCAAAGGGATATTTGGAAGCCCATAGAGGGCTATGGTGAAAAAGGAAATATCCTCCGATGAAATCTGGAAAGAAGCTTTCTGAGAAACTGCTTAGTGTTCTGTTAATTTATCTCACAGAGTTACTTCTGTATTTCCTGGATCTCTTTGCTCGCCTTATTTCTGTGGAATCTGAGAACAGATATTTCGGATCCCTCTGAAGAATATAGGGCCAAAGGAAATATCCTCCGATAACAAAGAGAAAGAAGCTTTCTGAGAAACTTCTTTGTGTTCTGTGAAATCGTCTCACAGAGTTACAGCTTTCCCCTCAAGAAGCCTTTCGCTAAGACAGTTCTTGTGGAATTGGCAAAGTGATATTTGGAAGCCCATAGAGGGCTATGGTGAAAAAGGAAATATCCTCTGATGAAATCTGGAAAGAAGCTTTCTGAGAAACTGCTTAGTGTTCTGTTAATTGATCTCAAAGAGTTACATCTGTATTTCGTGTATCTCCTTGCTAGCCTTACTTCTGTGGAATCTGAGAACAGATATTTCGGATCCCTTTGAACACTATAGGGCCAAAGGAAATATCCTCCGATAACAAAGAGAAAGAAGCTTTCTCAGAAACTTCTTTGTGTTCTGTGAAATCATCTCACAGAGTTACAGCTTTCCCCTCAAGAAACCTTTCGCTAAGACAGTTATTGTGGCATTGGCAAAGTGATATTTGGAAGCCCATGGAGGGCTATGGAGAAAAAGGAAATATCCTCCGATGAAATCTGGAAAGAAGCTTCCTGAGAAACTGCTTAGTGTTCTGTTAATTCATCTCACAGAGTTACATCTGTATTTCGTGGATCTCTTTGCTAGCCTTATTTCTGTGGAATCTGAGAACAGATATTTCGGATCCCTTTGAAGACTATAGGGCCAAAGGAAATATCCTCCGATAACAAAGAGAAAGAAGCTTTCTGAGAAACTTCTTTGTGTTGTGTGAAATCATCTCACAGAGTTACAGCTTTCCCCTCAAGAAGCCTTTCGCTAAGACAGTTCTTGTGGAATTGGCAAAGTGATATTTGGAAGCCCATAGAGGGCTATGGTGAAAAAGGAAATATCCTCCAATGAAATCTGGAAAGAAGCTTTCTGAGAAACTGCTTAGTGTTCGGTTAATTCATCTCACAGAGTTACATCTGTATTTCGTGGATCTCTTTGCTAGCCTTATTTCTGTGGAATCTGAGAACAGATATTTCGTATCCCTTTGAAGACTATAGGGCCAAAGGAAATATCCTCCGATAACAAAGAGAAAGAAGCTTTCTGAGAAACTTCTTTGTGTTCTGTGAAATCATCTCACAGAGTTACAGCTTACCCCTCAAGAAGCCTTTCGCTAAGAGAGATCTTGTGGAATTGGCAAAGTGATATTTGGAAGCCCTTAGAAGGCTATGGAGAAAAAGCAAATATCCTCCGATGAAATCTGGAAAGAAGCTTTCTGAGAAACTGCTTAGTGTTCTGTTAATTCATCTTACAGAGTTACATCTGTATTTCGTGGATCTCTTTGCTAGCCTTATTTCTGTGAAATCTGAGATCAGATATTTCGAATCCCTTTGAAGAGTATAGGGCCAAAGGAAATATCCTCCGATAACAAAGAGAAAGAATCTTTCTGAGAAACTTCTTTGTGTTCTGTGAAATCATCTCACAGAGTTACAGCTTTCCCCTCAAGAAGCCTTTCGCTAAGACAGTTCTTGTGGAATTGGCAAAGTGATATTTGGAAGCCCATAGACGGCTATGGTGAAAAAGGAAATATCCTCCGATGAATTCTGGAAAGAAGCTCTCTGAGAATCTGCTTAGTGTTCTGTTAATTCATCTCACAGAGTTACATCTGTATTTCGTGGATCTCTTTGCTAGCCTTATTTCTGTGGAATCTGACAACAGATATTTCGGATCCCTTTGAAGACTATTGGGCCAAAGGAAATATCCTCCGATAACAAAGAGAAAGAATCTTTCTGAGAAACTTCTTTGTGTTCTGTGAAATCATCTCACAGAGTTACAGCTTTCCCCTCAAGAAGCCTTTCGCTAAGAGAGTTCTTGTTGCATTGGCAAAGTGATATTTGGAAGCCCATAGAAGGCTATGGAGAAAAAGCAAATATCCTCCGATGAAATCTGGAAAGAAGCTTTCTGAGAAACTGCTTAGTGTTCTGTTAATTCATCTCACAGGGTTACATCTGTATTTCGTGGATCTCTTTGCTAGCCTTATTTCTGTGGAATCTGAGAACAGATATTTCAGATCCCTTTGACGACTACAGGGTCAAAGGAAATATCCTCCGATAACAAAGAGAAAGAAGCTTTCTGAGAAACTTCTTTGTGTTCTGTGAAATCATCTCACAGAGTTACAGCTTTCCCCTCAAGAAGCCTTTCGCAAAGACAGTTCTTGTGGAATTGGCAAAGTGATATTTGGAAGCCCATAGAGGGCTATGGAGAAAAAGGAAATATCCTCCGATGAAATCTGGAAAGAAGCTTTCTGAGAAACTGCTTAGTGTTCTTTTAGTTCATCTCCCAGAGTTTCATCTGTATTTCGTGGATCTCTTTGCTAGCCTTATTTCTGTGGAATCTGAGAACAGATATTTCGGATCCCTTTGAAGACTATAGGGCCAAAGGAAATATCCTCCGATAACAACGAGAAAGAAGCTTTCACAGAAACTTCTTCGTGTTCTGTGAAATCATCTCACAGAGTTACAGCTTTCCCCTAAAGAAGCCTTTCGCTAAGACAGTTCTTGTAGAATTGGCAAAGTGATATTTGGAAGCCCATAGACGGCTATGGTGAAAAAGGAAATATCCTCCGATGAAATCTGGAAAGAAGCTTTCTGAGAAACTGCTTAGTGTTCTGTTAATTCATTTCACAGAATTACATCTGTATTTCGTGGATCTCTTTGCTAGCCTTATTTCTGTGGAATCTGAGAACAGATATTTCGGATCCCTTTGAAGACTATAGGGCCAAAGGAAATATCCTCCGATAACAAAGAGAAAGAAGCTTTCTGGGAAACTTCTTTGTGTTCTGTGAAATCATCTCACAGAGTTACAGCTTTCCCCTCAAGAAGCCTTTGGCTAGGACAGTTCTTGTGGAACTGGCAAAGTGATATTTGGAAGCCCATGGAGGGCTATGGAGAAAAAGGAAATATCCTCCGATGAAATCTGGAAAGGAGCTTTCTGAGAAACTGCTTAGTGTTCTTTTAGTTCATCTCCCAGAGTTTCATCTGTATTTCGTGGATCTCTTTGCTAGCCTTATTTCTGTGGAATCTGAGAACAGATATTTCGGATCCCTTTGAAGACTATAGGGCCAAAGGAAATATCCTCCGATAACAACGAGAAAGAAGCTTTCAGAGAAACTTCTTCGTGTTCTGTGAAATCATCTCACAGAGTTACAGCTTTCCCCTAAAGAAGCCTTTCGCTAAGACAGTTCTTGTAGAATTGGCAAAGTGATATTTGGAAGCCCATAGACGGCTATGGTGAAAAAGGAAATATCCTCTGATGAAATCTGGAAAGAAGCTTTCTGAGAAACTGCTTAGTGTTCTGTTAATTCATTTCACAGAATTACATCTGTATTTCGTTGATCTCTTTGCTAGCCTTATTTCTGTGGAATCTGAGAACAGATATTTCGGATCCCTTTGAACACTATAGGGCCAAAGGAAATATCCTCCGATAACAAAGAGAAAGAAGCTTTCTGGGAAACTTCTTTGTGTTCTGTGAAATCATCTCACAGAGTTACAGCTTTCCCCTCAAGAAGCCTTTGGCTAGGACAGTTCTTGTGGAACTGGCAAAGTGATATTTGGAAGCCCATGGAGGGCTATGGAGAAAAAGGAAATATCCTCCGATGAAATCTGGAAAGAATCTTCCTGAGAAACTGCTTAGTGTTCTGTTAATTCATCTCACAGAGTTACATCTGTATTTCGTGGATCTCTTTGCTAGCCTTATTTCTGTGGAATCTGAGAACAGATATTTCGGATCCCTTTGAAGACTATAGGGCCAAAGGAAATATCCTCCGATAACAAAGAGAAAGAAGCTTTCTGAGAAACTTCTTTGTGTTGTGTGAAATCATCTCACAGAGTTACAGCTTTCCCCTCAAGAAGCCTTTCGCTAAGACAGTTCTTGTGGAATTGGCAAAGTGATATTTGGAAGCCCTTAGAGGGCTATGGTGAAAAAGGAAATATCCTCCGATGAAATCTGGAAAGAAGCTTTCTGAGAAACTGCTTAGTGTTCTTTTAGTTCATCTCCCAGAGTTTCATCTGTATTTCGTGGATCTCTTTGCTAGCCTTATTTCTGTGGAATCTGAGAACAGATATTTCGGATCCCTTTGAAGACTATAGGGCCAATGGAAATATCCTCCGATAACAAAGAGAAAGAAGCTTTCTGAGAAACTTCTTTGTGTTCTGTGAAATCATCTCACAGAGTTACAGCTTTCCCCTCAAGAAGCCTTTCGCTAAGACAGTTCTTGTAGAATTGGCAAAGTGATATGTGGAAGCCCATAGACGGCTATGGTGAAAAAGGAAATATCCTCCGATGAAATCTGGAAAGAAGCTTTCTGAGAAACTGCTTAGTGTTCTGTTAATTCATCTCCCAGAATTACATCTGTATTTCGTGGATCTCTTTGCTAGCCTTATTTCTGTGGAATCTGAGAACAGATATTTCGGATCCCTCTGAAGACTATAGGGCCAAAGGAAATATCGTCCGATAACAAAGAGAAAGAAGCTTTCTGAGAAACTTCTTTGTGTTCTGTGAAATCATCTCACAGAGTTACAGCTTTCCCCTCAAGAAGCCTTTCGCTAAGACAGTTCTTGTGGAATTGGCAAAGTGATATTTGGAAGCCCATAGAGGGCTATGGAGAAAAAGGAAATATCCTCGATGGAATCTGGAAAGAAGCTTTCTGAAAAACTGCTTAGTATTCTTTTAGTTCATCTCCCAGAGTTACATCTGTATTTCGTGGATCACTTTGCTAGCCTTATTTCTGTGGAATCTGAGAGCAGATATTTCGGATCCCTCTGAAGACTGTAGGGCCAAAGGAGATATCCTCCGATAACAAAGAGAAAGAAGCTTTCGGAGAAACTTCTTTGTGTTCTGTGAAATCATCTCACAGAGTTACAGCTTTCCCTCAAGAAGCCTTTTGCTAAGACAGTTCTTGTGGAATTGGCAAAGTGATATTTGGAAGCCCATAGAGGGCTATGGTGAAAAAGGAAATATCATACGATGAAATATGAAAAGAAGCTTTCTGAGAAACTGCTTAGTGTTCTGTTAATTCATCTCACAGAGTTACATCTGTATTTCGTGGATCTCTTTGATAGCCTTATTTCTGTGGAAACTGAGAACAGATATTTCGGATCCCTTTGAAGACTGTACGGCCAAAGAAAATATCCTCCGATAACAAAGAGAAAGAGGCTTTCTGAGAAACTTCTTTGTGTTCTGTGAAATCATCTCACAGAGTTACAGCTTTCCCCTCTAGAAGCCTTTCGCTAAGACAGTTCTTGTGGAATCGGCAAAGTAATATTTGGAAGCCCATAGAGGGCTATGGAGAAAATGAAAATATCCTTCGATGAAATCTGGAAAGAAGCTTTCTGAGAAACTGCTTAGTGTTCTTTTAGTTCATCTCCCAGAGTTACATCTGTATTTCGTGGATCTCTTCGCTAGCCTTATTTCTGTGGAATCTAAGAACAGATATTTCGGATCCCTTTGAAGACTATAGGGCCAAAGGAAATATCCTCCGATAACAAAGAGAAAGAAGCTTTCTGAGAAACTTCTTTGTGTTCTGTGAAATCGTCTCACAGAGTTACAGCTTTCCCCTCAAGAAGCCTTTCGCTAAGACAGTTCTTGTGGAATTGGCAAAGTGATATTTGGAAGCCCATAGAGGGCTATGGTGAAAAAGGAAATATCCTCTGATGAAATCTGGAAAGAAGCTTTCTGAGAAACTGCTTAGTGTTCTGTTAATTGATTTCACAGAGTTACATCTGTATTTCGTGTATCTCCTTGCTAGCCTTACTTCTGTGGAATCTGAGAACAGATATTTCGGATCCCTTTGAACACTATAGGGCCAAAGGAAATATCCTCCGATAACAAAGAGAAAGAAGCTTTCTCAGAAACTTCTTTGTGTTCTGTGAAATCATCTCACAGAGTTACAGCTTTCCCCTCAAGAAACCTTTCGCTAAGACAGTTCTTGTGGCATTGGCAAAGTGATATTTGGAAGCCCATAAAGGGCTATGATGAAAAAGGAAATATCCTCCGATGAAATCTGGAAAGAAGCTTTCTGAGAAACTGCTTAGTGTTCTGTTAATTTATCTCACAGAGTTACATCTGTATTTCCTGGATCTCTTTGCTAGCCTTATTTCTGTGGAATCTGAGAACAGATATTTCGGATCCCTCTGAAGAATATAGCGCCAAAGGAAATATCCTCCGATAACAAAGAGAAAGAAGCTTTCTGAGAAACTTCTTTGTGTTCTGTGATATCGTCTCACAGAGTTACAGCTTTCCCCTCAAGAAGCCTTTCGCTAAGACAGTTCTTGTGGAATTGGCAAAGTGATATTTGGAAGCCCATAGAGGGCTATGGTGAAAAAGGAAATATCCTCCGATGAAATCTGGAAAGAAGCTTTCTGAGAAACTGCTTAGTGTTCGGTTAATTCATCTCACAGAGTTACATCTGTATTTCGTGGATCTCTTTGCTAGCCTTATTTCTGTGGAATGTCAGAACAGATATTTCGGATCCCTTTGAAGACTATAGGGCCAAAGGAAATATCCTCCGATAAAAAAGAGAAAGAACCTTTCTGAGAAACTTCTTTGTGTTCTGTGAAATCATCTCACAGAGTTACAGCTTACCCCTCAAGAAGCCTTTCGCTAAGAGAGATCTTGTGGAATTGGCAAAGTGATATTTGGAAGCCCTTAGAAGGCTATGGAGAAAAAGCAAATATCCTCCGATGAAATCTGGAAAGAAGCTTTCTGAGAAACTGCTTAGTGTTCTGTTAATTCATCTTACAGAGTTACATCTGTATTTCGTGGATCTCTTTGCTAGCCTTATTTCTGTGGAATCTGAGATCAGATATTTCGAATCCCTTTGAAGAGTATAGGGCCAAAGGAAATATCCTCCGATAACAAAGAGAAAGAATCTTTCTGAGAAACTTCTTTGTGTTCTGTGAAATCATCTCACAGAGTTACAGCTTTCCCCTCAAGAAGCCTTTCGCTAAGAGAGTTCTTGTGGCATTGGCAAAGTGATATTTGGAAGCCCATAGAAGGCTATGGAGAAAAAGCAAATATCCTCCGATGAAATCTGGAAAGAAGCTTTCTGAGAAACTGCTTAGTGTTCTGTTAATTCATCTCACAGAGTTACATCTGTATTTCGTGGATCTCTTTGCTAGCCTTATTTCTGTGGAATCTGAGATCAGATATTTCGGATCCCTTTGAATACTATAGGGCCAAAGGAAATATCCTCCGATAACAAAGAGAAAGAAGCTTTATGAGAAACTTCTTTGTGTTCTGTGAAATCATCTCACAGAGTTACAGCTTTCCCCTCAAGAAGCCTTTGGCTAGGACAGTTCTTGTGGAATTGGCAAAGTAATATTTGGAAGCCCATGGAGGGCTATGGTGAAAAAGGAAATATCCTCCGATGAAATCTGGAAAGAAGCTTCCTGAGAAACTGCTTAGTGTTCTGTTAATTTATCTCACAGAGTTACATCTGTATTTCGTGGATCTCTTTGCTAGCCTTATTTCTGTGGAATCTGAGAACAGATATTTCAGATCCCTTTGAAGACTATAGGGCCAAAGGAAATATCCTCCGATAACAAAGAGAAAGAAGCTTTCTGAGAAACTTCTTTGTGTTGTGTGAAATCATCTCACAGAGTTACAGGTTTCCCCTCAAGAAGCCTTTCGCTAAGATAGTTCTTGGGGAATCGGCAAAGTGATATTTGGAAGCCCATAGAGGGCTATGGTGAAAAAGGAAATATCCTCCGATGAAATCTGGAAAGAAGCTTTCTGAGAAACTGCTTAGTGTTCTTTTAGTTCATCTCCCAGAGTTTCATCGGTATTTCGTGGATCTCTTTGCTAGCCTTATTACTGTGGAATCTGAAAACAGATATTTCGGATACCTTTGAAGACTATAGGGCCAAAGGAACTATCCTCCGATAACAACGAGAAAGAAGCTTTCAGAGAAACTTCTTTGTGTTGTGTGAAATCATCTCACAGAGTTACAGCTTTCCCCTCAAGAAGCCTTTCGCTAAGACAGTTCTTGTGGAATTGGCAAAGTGATATTTGGAATCCCATAGAGGGCTATGGTGAAAAAGGAAATATCCTCCGATGAAATCTGGAAAGAAGCTCTCTGAGAAACTGCTTAGTGTTCTGTTAATTCATCTCACAGAGTTACACCTGTATTTCGTGGATCTCTTTGCTAGCCTTATTTCTGTGGAATCTGACAACAGATATTTCGGATCCCTTTGAAGACTATAGGGCCAAAGAAATATCCTCCGATAACAAAGAGAAGGAATCTTTCTGAGAAACTTCTTTGTGTTCTGTGAAATCATCTCACAGAGTTACAGCTTTCCCCTCAAGAAGCCTTTCGCTAAGACAGTTCTTGTGGAATTGGCAAAGTGATATTTGGAAGCCCATAGAAGGCTATGGAGAAAAAGCAAATATCCTCCGATGAAATCTGGAAAGAAGCTTTCTGAGAAACTGCTTAGTGTTCTGTTAATTCATCTCACAGAGTTACATATGTATTTCGTGGATCTCTTTGCTAGCCTTATTTCTGTGGAATCTGAGAACAGATATTTCAGATCCCTTTGACGACTACAGGGTCAAGGGAAATATCCTCCGATAACAAAGAGAAAGAAGCTTTCTCAGAAACTTCTTTGTGTTCTGTGAAATCATCTTACAGAGTTACAGCTTTCCCCTCAAGAAGCCTTTCGCAAAGACAGTTCTTGTGGAATTGGCAAAGTGATATTTGGAAGCCCATAGTGGGCTATGGTGAAAAAGGAAATATCCTCCGATGAAATCTGGAAAGAAGCTTTCTGAGAAACTGCTTAGTGTTCTTTTAATTCATCTTACAGAGTTACATCTGTATTTCGTGGATCTCTTTGCTAGCCTTATTTCTGTGGAATATGAGATCAGATATTTCGGATCCCTTTGAAGACTATAGGGCCAAAGGAAATATCCTCCGATAACAAAGAGAAAGAATCTTTCTGAGAAACTTCTTTGTGTTCTGTGAAATCATCTCACAGAGTTACAGCTTTCCCCTCAAGAAGCCTTTCGCTAAGACAGTTCTTGTGGAATTGGCAAAGTGATATTTGGAAGCCCATAGAGGGCTATGGAGAAAAAGGAAATATCCTCCGATGAAATCTGGAAAGAAGCTTTCTGAGAAACTGCTTAGGGTTCCTTTAGTTCATCTCCCAGAGTTTCATCGGTATTTCGTGGATCTCTTTGCTAGCCTTATTTCTGTGGAATCTGAAAACAGATATTTCGGATACGTTTGAAGACTATAGGGCCAAAGGAACTATCCTCCGATAACAACGAGAAAGAAGCTTTCAGAGAAACTTCTTTGTGTTCTGTGAAATCATCTCACAGAGTTACAGCTTTCCCCTCAAGAAGCCTTTCGCTAAGACAGTTCTTGTAGAATTGGCAAAGTGATATTTGGAAGCCCATAGAGGGCTATGGAGAAAAAGGAAATATCCTCCGATGAAATCTGGAAAGAAGCTTTCTGAGAAACTGCTTAGTGTTCTGCTAATTCATCTCCGAGAATTACATCTGTATTTCCTGGATCTCTTTGCTAGCCTTATTTCTGTGGAATCTGAGAACAGATATTTCGGATCCCTTTGAAGACTATAGGGCCAAAGGAAATATCGTCCGATAACAAAGAGAAAGAAGCTTTCTGAGAAACTTCTTTGTGTTCTGTGAAATCATCTCACAGAGTTACAACTTTCCCCTCAAGAAGCCTTTGGCTAGGACAGTTCTTGTGGAATTGGCAAAGTGATATTTGGAAGCCCATGGAGGGCTATGGAGAAAAAGGAAATATCCTCCGATGAAATCTGGAAAGAAGCTTCCTGAGAAACTGCTTAGTGTTCTGTTAATTCATCTCACAGAGTTACATCTGTATTTCGTGGATCTCTTTGCTAGCCTTATTTCTGTGGAATCTGAGAGCAGATATTTCGGATACCTTTGAAGACTATAGGGCCAAAGGAACTATCCTCCGATAACAACGAGAAAGAAGCTTTCAGAGAAACTTCTTTGTGTTCTGTGAAATCACCTCACAGAGTTACAGCTTTCCCCTCAAGAAGCCTTTCGCTAAGACAGTTCTTGTAGAATTGGCAAAGTGATATTTGGAAGCCCATAGAGGGCTATGGAGAAAAAGGAAATATCCTCCGATGAAATCTGGAAAGAAGCTTTCTTAGAAACTGCTTAGTGTTCTGCTAATTCATCTCCCAGAATTACATCTGTATTTCGTGGATCTCTTTGCTAGCCTTATTTCTGTGGAATCTGAGAACAGATATTTCGGATCCCTTTGAAGACTATAGGGCCAAAGGAAATATCCTCCGATAACAAAGAGAAAGAAGCTTTGTGAGAAACTTCTTTGTGCTCTGTGAAATCATCTCACAGAGTAAAAGCTTTCCCCTCAAGAAGCCTTTCGCTAAGAGAGTTCTTGTGGAATTGGCAAAGTGATATTTTGAAGCCCATAGAAGGCTATGGAGAAAAAGCAAATATTCTCCGATGAAATATGGAAAGTAGCTTTCTGAGAAACTGCTTAGTGTCCTGTTAATTCATCTCAGAGAGTTACATCTGTATTCGTGGATCTCTTTGCTATCCTTACCTCTGTGGAATCTGAGAACAGATATTTCGGATCCCTTTGACGACTACAGGGCCAAAGGAAATATCCTCCGATAACAAAGAGAAAGAAGCTATCTGCGAAACTTCTTTGTGTTCTGTGAAATCATCTCACAGAGTTACAGCTTTCCCCTCAAGAAGCCTTTCGCTAAGACAGTTCTTGTGGAATTGGCAAAGTGATATTTGGAAGCCCATAGAAGGCTATGGAGAAAAAGCAAATATCCTCCGATGAAATCTGGAAAGAAGCTTTCTGAGAAACTGCTTAGTGTTCTGTTAATTCATCTCACAGAGTTACATATGTATTTCGTGGATCTCTTTGCTAGCCTTATTTCTGTGGAATCTGAGAACAGATATTTCAGATCCCTTTGACGACTACAGGGTCAAGGGAAATATCCTCCGATAACAAAGAGAAAGAAGCTTTCTCAGAAACTTCTTTGTGTTCTGTGAAATCATCTTACAGAGTTACAGCTTTCCCCTCAAGAAGCCTTTCGCAAAGACAGTTCTTGTGGAATTGGCAAAGTGATATTTGGAAGCCCATAGTGGGCTATGGTGAAAAAGGAAATATCCTCCGATGAAATCTGGAAAGAAGCTTTCTGAGAAACCGCTTAGTGTTCTTTTAATTCATCTTACAGAGTTACATCTGTATTTCGTGGATCTCTTTGCTAGCCTTATTTCTGTGGAATATGAGATCAGATATTTCGGATCCCTTTGAAGACTATAGGGCCAAAGGAAATATCCTCCGATAACAAAGAGAAAGAATCTTTCTGAGAAACTTCTTTGTGTTCTGTGAAATCATCTCACAGAGTTACAGCTTTCCCCTCAAGAAGCCTTTCGCTAAGACAGTTCTTGTGGAATTGGCAAAGTGATATTTGGAAGCCCATAGAGGGCTATGGAGAAAAAGGAAATATCCTCCGATGAAATCTGGAAAGAAGCTTTCTGAGAAACTGCTTAGGGTTCTTTTAGTTCATCTCCCAGAGTTTCATCGGTATTTCGTGGATCTCTTTGCTAGCCTTATTTCTGTGGAATCTGAAAACAGATATTTCGGATACGTTTGAAGACTATAGGGCCAAAGGAACTATCCTCCGATAACAACGAGAAAGAAGCTTTCAGAGAAACTTCTTTGTGTTCTGTGAAATCATCTCACAGAGTTACAGCTTTCCCCTCAAGAAGCCTTTCGCTAAGACAGTTCTTGTAGAATTGGCAAAGTGATATTTGGAAGCCCATAGAGGGCTATGGAGAAAAAGGAAATATCCTCCGATGAAATCTGGAAAGAAGCTTTCTGAGAAACTGCTTAGTGTTCTGCTAATTCATCTCCGAGAATTACATCTGTATTTCCTGGATCTCTTTGCTAGCCTTATTTCTGTGGAATCTGAGAACAGATATTTCGGATCCCTTTGAAGACTATAGGGCCAAAGGAAATATCGTCCGATAACAAAGAGAAAGAAGCTTTCTGAGAAACTTCTTTGTGTTCTGTGAAATCATCTCACAGAGTTACAACTTTCCCCTCAAGAAGCCTTTGGCTAGGACAGTTCTTGTGGAATTGGCAAAGTGATATTTGGAAGCCCATGGAGGGCTATGGAGAAAAAGGAAATATCCTCCGATGAAATCTGGAAAGAAGCTTCCTGAGAAACTGCTTAGTGTTCTGTTAATTCATCTCACAGAGTTACATCTGTATTTCGTGGATCTCTTTGCTAGCCTTATTTCTGTGGAATCTGAGAGCAGATATTTCGGATACCTTTGAAGACTATAGGGCCAAAGGAACTATCCTCCGATAACAACGAGAAAGAAGCTTTCAGAGAAACTTCTTTGTGTTCTGTGAAATCACCTCACAGAGTTACAGCTTTCCCCTCAAGAAGCCTTTCGCTAAGACAGTTCTTGTAGAATTGGCAAAGTGATATTTGGAAGCCCATAGAGGGCTATGGAGAAAAAGGAAATATCCTCCGATGAAATCTGGAAAGAAGCTTTCTTAGAAACTGCTTAGTGTTCTGCTAATTCATCTCCCAGAATTACATCTGTATTTCGTGGATCTCTTTGCTAGCCTTATTTCTGTGGAATCTGAGAACAGATATTTCGGATCCCTTTGAAGACTATAGGGCCAAAGGAAATATCCTCCGATAACAAAGAGAAAGAAGCTTTGTGAGAAACTTCTTTGTGCTCTGTGAAATCATCTCACAGAGTAAAAGCTTTCCCCTCAAGAAGCCTTTCGCTAAGAGAGTTCTTGTGGAATTGGCAAAGTGATATTTTGAAGCCCATAGAAGGCTATGGAGAAAAAGCAAATATTCTCCGATGAAATATGGAAAGTAGCTTTCTGAGAAACTGCTTAGTGTCCTGTTAATTCATCTCAGAGAGTTACATCTGTATTCGTGGATCTCTTTGCTATCCTTACCTCTGTGGAATCTGAGAACAGATATTTCGGATCCCTTTGACGACTACAGGGCCAAAGGAAATATCCTCCGATAACAAAGAGAAAGAAGCTATCTGCGAAACTTCTTTGTGTTCTGTGAAATCATCTCAGAGAGTTACAGCTTTCCCCTAAAGAAGCCTTTCGCTAAGACAGTTCTTGTGGAATTGGCAAAGTGATATTTGGAAGCCAATAGAGGGCTATGGTGAAAAAGGAAATATCCTCCGATGAAATCTGGAAAGAAGCTTTCTGAGAAACTGCTTAGTGTTCGGTTAATTCATCTCACAGAGTTACATCTGTATTTCGTGGATCTCTTTGCTAGCCTTATTTCTGTGGAATCTGAGAACAGATATTTCGGATCCCTTTGAAGACTATAGGGCCAAAGGAAATATCCTCCGATAACAAAGAGAAAGAAACTTTCTGAGAAACTTCTTTGTGTTCTGTGAAATCATCTCACAGAGTTACAGCTTACCGCTCAAGAAGCCTTTCGCTAAGAGAGATCTTGTGGAATTGGCAAAGTGATATTTGGAAGCCCTTAGAAGGCTATGGATAAAAAGCAAATATCCTCCGATGAAATCTGGAAAGAAGCTTTCTGAGAAACTGCTTAGTGTTCTGTTAATTCATCTTACAGAGTTACATCTGTATTTCGTGGATCTCTTTGCTAGCCTTATTTCTGTGGAATCTGAGATCAGATATTTCGAATCCCTTTGAAGAGTATAGGGCCAAAGGAAATATCCTCCGATAACAAAGAGAAAGAATCTTTCTGAGAAACTTCTTTGTGTTCTGTGAAATCATCTCACAGAGTTACAGCTTTCCCCACAAGAAGCCTTTCGCTAAGACAGTTCTTGTGGAATTGGCAAAGTGATATTTGGAAGCCCATAGACGGCTATGGTGAAAAAGGAATTATCCTCCGATGAAATCTGGAAAGAAGCTTTCTGAGAAACTGCTTAGGGTTCTTTTAGTTCATCTCCCAGAGTTTCATCGGTATTTCGTGGATCTCTTTGCTAGCCTTATTTCTGTGGAATCTGAGAACAGATATTTCAGATCCCTTTGACGACTACAGGGTCAAAGGAAATATCCTCCGATAACAAAGAGAAAGAAGCTTTCTCAGAAACTTCTTGGTGTTCTGTGAAATCATCTCACAGAGTTACAGCTTTCCCCTCAAGAAGCCTTTCGCAAAGACAGTTCTTGTGGAATTGGCAAAGTGATATTTGGAAGCCCATAGAGGGCTATGGTGAAAAAGGAAATATCCTCCGATGAAATCTGGAAAGAAGCTTTCTGAGAAACTGCTTAGTGTTCTGTTAATTCATCTTACAGAGTTACATCTGTATTTCGTGGATCTCTTTGCTAGCCTTATTTCTGTGGAATCTGAGATCAGATATTTCGGATCCCTTTGAAGACTATAGGGCCAAAGGAAATATCCTCCGATAACAAAGAGAAAGAATCTTTCTGAGAAACTTCTTTGTGTTCTGTGAAATCATCTCACAGAGTTACAGCTTTATCATCAAGAAGCCTTTCGCTAAGACAGTTCTTGTGGAATTGGCAAAGTGATATTTGGAAGCCCATAGAGGGCTATGGAGAAAAAGGAAATATCCTCCGATGAAATCTGGAAAGAAGCTTTCTGAGAAACTGCTTAGGGTTCTTTTAGTTCATCTCCCAGAGTTTCATCGGTATTTCGTGGATCTCTTTGCTAGCCTTATTTCTGTGGAATCTGAGAACAGATATTTCAGATCCCTTTGACGACTACAGGGTCAAAGGAAATATCCTTCGATAACAAAGAGAAAGAAGCTTTCTCAGAAACTTCTTTGTGTTCTGTGAAATCATCTCACAGAGTTACAGCTTTCCCCTCAAGAAGCCTTTCGCAAAGACAGTTCTTGTGGAATTGGCAAAGTGATATTTGGAAGCCCATAGAGGGCTATGGTGAAAAAGGAAATATCCTCCGATGAAATCTGGAAAGAAGCTTTCTGAGAAACTGCTTAGTGTTCTGTTAATTCATCTTACAGAGTTACATCTGTATTTCGTGGATCTCTTTGCTAGCCTTATTTCTGTGGAATCTGAGATCAGATATTTCGGATCCCTTTGAAGACTATAGGGCCAAAGGAAATATCCTCCGATAACAAAGAGAAAGAATCTTTCTGAGAAACTTCTTTGTGTTCTGTGAAATCATCTCACACAGTTACAGCTTTATCATCAAGAAGCCTTTCGCTAAGACAGTTCTTGTGGAATTGGCAAAGTGATATTTGGAAGCCCATAGAGGGCTATGGAGAAAAAGGAAATATCCTCCGATGAAATCTGGAAAGAAGCTTTCTGAGAAACTGCTTAGTGTTCTGCTAATTCATCTCCCAGAATTACATCTGTATTTCCTGGATCTCTTTGCTAGCCTTATTTCTGTGGAATCTGAGAACAGATATTTCGGATCCCTTTGAAGACTATAGGGCCAAAGGAAATATCCTCCGATAACAAAGAGAAAGAAGCTTTGTGAGAAACTTCTTTGTGTTCTGTGAAATCATCTCACAGAGTTACAGCTTTCCCCTCAAGAAGCCTTTCGCTAAGACAGTTCTTATGGAATTGGCAAAGTGATATTTCGAAGCCCATAGAGGACTATGGAGAAAAAGGAAATTTCCTCCGATGAAATCTGGAAAGAAGCTTTCTGAGAAACTGCTTAGTGTCCTGTTAATTCATCTCAGAGTTTTACATCTGTATTCGTGGATATCTTTGCTATCCTTACTTCTGTGGAATCTGAGAACAGATATTTCGGATCCCTTTGACGACTACAGTTCCAAAGGAAATATCCTCCGATAACAAAGAGAAAGAAGCTTTCTGAGAAACTTCTTTGTGTTCTGTGAAATCATCTCAGAGAGTTACAGCTTTCCCCTAAAGAAGCCTTTCGCTAAGACAGTTCTTGTGGAATTGGCAAAGTGATATTTGGAAGCTTATAGAGGGCTATGGTGAAAAAGGAAATATCCTCCGATGAAATCTGGAAAGAAGCTTTCTGAGAAACTGCTTAGTGTTCTGTTAATTGATCTCACAGAATTACATCACTATTTCGTGTATCTCTTTGCTAGCCTTACTTCTGTGGAATCTGAGAACAGATATTTCGGATCCCTTTGAAGACTATAGGGCCAAAGAAAATATCCTCCGATAACAAAGAGAAAGAAGCTTTCTGAGAAACTTCTTTGTGTTGTGTGAAATCATCTCACAGAGTTACAGCTTTCCCCTCAAGAAGCCTTTCGCTAAGACAGTTCTTGTGGAATTGGCAAAGAGATATTTGGAAGCCCATAGAGGGCTATGGAGAAAATGGAAATATCCTTCGATGAAATCTGGAAAGAAGCTTTCTGAGAAACTGCTTAGTGTTCTTTTAGTTCATCTCCCAGAGTTACGTGTGCATTTCGTGGATCTCTTTGCTAGCCTTATTTCTGTGGAATCTAAGAACAGATATTTCGGATCCCTTTGAAGACTATAGGGCCAAAGGAAATATCCTCCGATAACAAGGAGAAAGAAGCTTTCTGAGAAACTTCTTTGTGTTCTGTGAAATCACCTCACAGAGTTACAGCTTTCCCCTCAAGAAGCCTTTCGCTAAGACAGTTCTTGTGGAATTGGCAAAGTGATATTTGGAAGCCCATAGAGGGCTATGGTGAAAAAGGAAATATCCTCTGATGAAATCTGGAAAGAAGCTTTCTGAGAAACTGCTTAGTGTTCTGTTAATTGATCTCACAGGTTACATCTGTATTTCGTGTATCTCCTTGCTAGCCTTACTTCTGTGGAATCTGAGAACAGATATTTCGGATCCCTTTGAAGACTATAGGGCCAAAGGAAATATCCTCCGATAACAAAGAGAAAGAAGCTTTCTGAGAAACTTCTTTGTGTTGTGTGAAATCATCTCACAGAGTTACAGCTTTCCCCTCAAGAAGCCTTTCGCTAAGACAGTTCTTGTGGAATTGGCAAAGTGATATTTGGAAGCCCATAGAGGGCTATGGAGAAAATGGAAATATCCTTCGATGAAATCTGGAAAGAAGCTTTCTGAGAAACTGCTTAGTGTTCTTTTAGTTCATCTCCCAGAGTTACATCTGTATTTCGTGGATCTCTTTGCTAGCCTTATTTCTGTGGAATCTAAGAACAGATAATTCGGATCCCTTTGAAGACTATAGGGCCAAAGGAAATATCCTCCGATAACAAGGAGAAAGAAGCTTTCTGAGAACTTCTTTGTGTTCTGTGAAATCACCTCACAGAGTTACAGCTTTCCCCTCAAGAAGCCTTTCGCTAAGACAGTTCTTGTGGAATTGGCAAAGTGATATTTGGAAGCCCATAGAGGGCTATGGAGAAAAAGGAAATATCCTCCGATGAAATCTGGAAAGAAGCTTTCTGAGAAACTGCTCAGGGTTCTTTTAGTTCATCTCCCAGAGTTTCATCGGTATTTCGTGGATCTCTTTGCTAGCCTTATTTCTGTGGAATCTGAAAACAGATATTTCGGATACCTTTGAAGACTATAGGGCCAAAGGAACTATCCTCCGATAACAACGAGAAAGAAGCTTTCAGAGAAACTTCTTTGTGTTCTGTGAAATCATCTCACAGAGTTACAGCTTTCCCCTCAAGAAGCCTTTCGCTAAGACAGTTCTTGTAAAATTGGCAAAGTGATATTTGGAAGCCCATAGAGGGCTATGGAGAAAAAGGAAATATCCTCCGATGAAATCTGGAAAGAAGCTTTCTGAGAAACTGCTTAGTGTTCTGCTAATTCATCTCCCAGAATTACATCTGTATTTCCTGGATCTCTTTGCTAGCCTTATTTCTGTGGAATCTGAGAACAGATATTTCGGATCCCTTTGAAGACTATAGGGCCGAAGGAAATGTCCTCCGATAACAAAGAGAAAGAAGCTTTGTGAGAAACTTCTTTGTGTTCTGTGAAATCATCTCACAGAGTTACAGCTTTCCCCTCAAGAAGCCTTTCGCTAAGACAGTTCTTGTGGAATTGGCAAAGTGATATTTCGAAGCCCATAGAGGACTATGGAGAAAAAGGAAATTTCCTCCGATGAAATCTGGAAAGAAGCTTTCTGAGAAACTGCTTAGTGTCCTGTTAATTCATCTCAGAGATTTACATCTGTATTCGTGGATATCTTTGCTATCCTTACTTCTGTGGAATCTGAGAACAGATATTTCGGATCCCTTTGACGACTACAGGGCCAAAGGAAATATCCTCCGATAACAAAGAGAAAGAAGCTTTCTGAGAAACTTCTTTGTGTTCTGTGAAATCATCTCAGAGAGTTACAGCTTTTCCCTAAAGAAGCCTTTCGCTAAGACAGTTCTTGTGGAATTGGCAAAGTGATATTTGGAAGCTTATAGAGGGCTATGGTGAAAAAGGAAATATCCTCCGATGAAATCTGGAAAGAAGCTTTCTGAGAAACTGCTTAGTGTTCTGTTAATTGATCTCACAGAATTACATCAGTATTTCGTGTATCTCTTTGCTATCCTTACTTCTGTGGAATCTGAGAACAGATATTTCGGATCCCTTTGAAGACTATAGGGCCAAAGGAAATATCCTCCGATAACAAAGAGAAGGAATCTTTCTGAGAAACTTCTTTGTGTTGTGTGAAATCATCTCACAGAGTTACAGCTTTCCCCTCAAGAAGCCTTTCGCTAAGACAGTTCTTGTGGAATTGGCAAAGTGATATTTGGAAGCCCATAGAGGGCTATGGAGAAAATGGAAATATCCTTCGATGAAATCTGGAAAGAAGCTTTCTGAGAAACTGCTTAGTGTTCTTTTAGTTCATCTCCCATAGTTACATCTGTATTTCGTGGATCTCTTTGCTAGCCTTATTTCTGTGGAATCTAAGAACAGATATTTCGGATCCCTTTGAAGACTATAGGGCCAAAGGAAATATCCTCCGATAACAAGGAGAAAGAAGCTTTCTGAGAAACTTCTTTGTGTTCTGTGAAATCACCTCACAGAGTTACAGCTTTCCCCTCAAGAAGCCTTTCGCTAAGACAGTTCTTGTGGAATTGGCAAAGTGATATTTGGAAGCCCATAGAGGGCTATGGTGAAAAAGGAAATATCCTCTGATGAAATCTGGAAAGAAGCTTTCTGAGAAACTGCTTAGTGTTCTGTTAATTGATCTCACAGAGTTACATCTGTATTTCGTGTATCTCCTTGCTAGCCTTACTTCTGTGGAATCTGAGAACAGATATTTCGGATCCCTTTGAACACTATAAGGCCAAAGGAAATATCCTCCGATAACAAAGAGAAAGAAGCTTTCTGAGAAACTTCTTTGTGTTCTGTGAAATCATCTCACAGAGTTACAGCTTTCCCCTCAAGAAACGTTTCGCTAAGACAGTTCTTGTGGCATTGGCAAAGTGATATTTGGAAGCCCATAGATGGCTATGGTGAAAAAGGAAATATCCTCCGATGAAATCTGGAAAGAAGCTTTCTGAGAAACTGCTTAGTGTTCTGTTAATTTATCTCACAGAGTTACATCTGTATTTCCTGGATCTCTTTGCTAGCCTTATTTCTGTGGAATCTGAGAACAGATATTTCGGATCCCTCTGAAGAATATAGTGCCAAAGGAAATATCCTCCGATAACAAAGAGAAAGAACCTTTCTGAGGAACTTCTTTGTGTTGTGTGAAATCATCTCACAGAGTTACAGCTTTCCCCTCAGGAAGCCTTTCGCTAAGACAGTTCTTGTGGAATTGGCAAACTGATATTTGGAATCCCATAGAGGGCTATGGTGAAAAAGGAAATATCCTCCGATGAAATTTGGAAAGAAGCTCTCTGAGAAACTGCTTAGTGTTCTGTTAATTCATCTCACAGAGTTACATCTGTATTTCGTGGATCTCTTTGCTAGCCTTATTTCTGTGGAATCTGACAACAGATATTTCGGATCCCTTTGAAGACTATAGGGCCAAAGGAAATATCCTCCGATAACAAAGAGAAAGAATCTTTCTGAGAAACTTCTTTGTGTTCTGTGAAATCATCTCACAGAGTTACAGCTTTCCCCTCAAGAAGCCTTTCGCTAAGAGAGTTCTTGTGGAATTGGCAAAGTGATATTTGGAAGCCCATAGAAGGCTATGGAGAAAAAGCAAATATCCTCCGATGAAATCTGGAAAGAAGCTTTCTGAGAAACTGCTTAGTGTTCTGTTAATTCATCTCACAGAGTTACATCTGTATTTCGTGGATCTCTTTGCTAGCCTTATTTGTGTGGAATCTGAGAACAGATATTTCAGATCCCTTTGACGACTACAGGGTCAAAGGAAATATCCTCCGATAACAAAGAGAAAGAAGCTTTCTCAGAAACTTCTTTGTGTTCTGTGAAATCATCTCACAGAGTCACAGCTTTCCCCTCAAGAAGCCTTTCGCAAAGACAGTTCTTGTGGAATTGGCAAAGTGATATTTGGAAGCCCCTAGAGGGCTATGATGAAAAAGGAAATTTCCTCCGATGAAATCTGGAAAGAAGCTTTCTGAGAAACTGCTTAGTGTTCTGTTAATTCATCTTACAGAGTTACATGTGTATTTCGTGGATCTCTTTGCTAGCCTTATTTCTGTGGAATCTGAGATCAGATATTTCGGATCCCTTTGAAGACTATAGGGCCAAAGGAAATATCCTCCGATAACAAAGAGAAAGAATCTTTCTGAGAAACTTCTTTGTGTTCTGTGAAATCATCTCACAGAGTTACAGCTTTCCCCTAAAGAAGCCTTTCGCTAAGACAGTTCTTGTAGAATTGGCAAAGTGATATTTGGAAGCCCATAGACGGCTATGGAGAAAAAGGAAATATCCTCCGATGAAATCTGGAAAGAAGCTTTCTGAGAAACTGCTTAGTGTTCTGTTAATTCATTTCACAGAATTACATCTGTATTTCGTGGATCTCTTTGCTAGCCTTATTTCTGTGGAATCTGAGAACAGATATTTCGGATCCCTTTGAAGACTATAGGGCCAAAGGAAATATCGTCCGATAACAAAGAGAAAGAACCTTTCTGAGAAACTTCTTTGTGTTCTGTGAAATCATCTCACAGAGTTACAGCTTTCCCCTCAAGAAGCCTTTGGCTAGGACAGTTCTTGTGGAATTGGCAAAGTGATATTTGGAAGCCCATGGAGGGCTATGGAGAAAAAGGAAATATCCTCCGATGAAATCTCGAAAGAAGCTTCCTGAGAAACTGCTTAGTGTTCTGTTAATTCATCTCACAGAGTTACATCTGTATTTCGTGGATCTCTTTGCTAGCCTTATTTCTGTGGAATCTGAGAACAGATATTTCGGATCCCTTTGAAGACTATAGGGCCAAAGGAAATATCCTCCGATAACAAAGAGAAAGAAGCTTTCTGAGAAACTTCTTTGTGTTGTGTGAAATCATCTCACAGAGTTACAGGTTTCCCCTCAAGAAGCCTTTCGCTAAGATAGTACTTGGTGAATTGGCAAAGTGATATTTGGAAGCCCATAGAGGGCTATGGTGAAAAAGGAAATATCCTCCGATGAAATCTGGAAAGAAGCTTTCTGAGAAACTGCTTAGTGTTGTTTTAGTTCATCTCCCAGAGTTTCATCGGTATTTCGTGGATCTCTTTGCTAGCCTTATTTCTGTGGAATCTGAAAACAGACATTTCGGATACCTTTGAAGACTATAGGGCCAAAGGAACTATCCTCCGATAACAACGAGAAAGAAGCTTTCAGAGAAACTTCTTTGTGTTCTGTGAAATCATCTCACAGAGTTACAGCTTTCCCCTCAAGAAGCCTTTCGCTAAGACAGTTCTTGTAGAATTGGCAAAGTGATATTTGGAAGCCCATAGAGGGCTATGGAGAAAAAGGAAATATCCTCCGATGAAATCTGGAAAGAAGCTTTCTGAGAAACTGCTTAGTGTTCTGCTAATTCATCTCCCAGAATTGCATCTGTATTTCGTGGATCTCTTTGCTAGCCTTATTTCTGTGGAATCTGAGAACAGATATTTCGGATCCCTTTGAAGACTATAGGGCCAAAGGAAATATCCTCCGATAACAAAGAGAAAGAAGCTTTGTGAGAAACTTCTTTGTGCTCTGTGAAATCATCTCACAGAGTAAAAGCTTTCCCCTCAAGAATCCTTTCACTAAGAAAGTTCTTGTGGAATTGGCAAAGTGATATTTTGAAGCCCATAGAAGGCTATGGAGAAAAAGCAAATATTCTCCGATGAAATATGGAAAGAAGCTTTCTGAGAAACTGCTTAGTGTCCTGTTAATTCATCTCAGAGAGTTACATCTGTATTCGTGGATCTCTTTGCTATCCTTACCTCTGTGGAATCTGAGAACAGATATTTCGGATCCCTTTAACGACTACAGGGCCAAAGGAAATATCCTCCGATAACAAAGAGAAAGAAGCTATCTGAGAAACTTCTTTGTGTTCTGTGAAATCATCTCAGAGAGTTACAGCTTTCCCCTAAAGAAGCCTTTCGCTAAGACAGTTCTTTTGGAATTGGCAAAGTGATATTTGGAAGCCCATAGAGGGCTATGGTGAAAAAGGAAATATCCTCCGATGAAATCTGGAAAGAAGCTTTCTGAGAAACTGCTTAGTGATCGGTTAATTCATCTCACAGAGTTACATCTGTATTTCGTGGATCTCTTTGCTAGCCTTATTTCTGTGGAATCTGAGAACAGATATTTCGGATCCCTTTGAAGACTATAGGGCCAAAGGAAATATCCTCCGATAACAAAGAGAAAGAAACTTTCTGAGAAACTTCTTTGTGTTCTGTGAAATCATCTCACAGAGTTACAGCTTACCGCTCAAGAAGCCTTTCGCTAAGAGAGATCTTGTGGAATTGGCAAAGTGATATTTGGAAGCCCTTAGAAGGCTATGGATAAAAAGCAAATATCCTCCGATGAAATCTGGAAAGAAGCTTTCTGAGAAACTGCTTAGTGTTCTGTTAATTCATCTTACAGAGTTACATCTGTATTTCGTGGATCTCTTTGCTAGCCTTATTTCTGTGGAATCTGAGATCAGATATTTCGAATCCCTTTGAAGAGTATAGGGCCAAAGGAAATATCCTCCGATAACAAAGAGAAAGAATCTTTCTGAGAAACTTCTTTGTGTTCTGTGAAATCATCTCACAGAGTTACAGCTTTCCCCTCAAGAAGCCTTTCGCTAAGACAGTTCTTGTGGAATTGGCAAAGTGATATTTGGAAGCCCATAGACGGCTATGGTGAAAAAGGAAATATCCTCCGATGAAATCTGGAAAGAAGCTCTCTGAGAATCTGCTTAGTGTTCTGTTAATTCATCTCTCAGAGTTACATCTGTATTTCGTGGATCTCTTTGCTAGCCTTATTTCTGTGGAATCTTACAACAGATATTTCGGATCCCTTTGAAGACTATTGGGCCAAAGGAAATATCCTCCGATAACAAAGAGAAAGAATCTTTCTGAGAAACTTCTTTGTGTTCTGTGAAATCATCTCACAGAGTTACAGCTTTCCCCTCAAGAAGCCTTTCGCTAAGAGAGTTCTTGTGGAATTGGCAAAGTGATATTTGGAAGCCCATAGAAGGCTATGGAGAAAAAGCAAATATCCTCCGATGAAATCTGGAAAGAAGCTTTCTGAGAAACTGCTTAGTGTTCTGTTAATTCATCTCACAGAGTTACATCTGTATTTCGTGGATCTCTTTGCTAGCCTTATTTCTGTGGAATCTGAGATCAGATATTTCGGATCCCTTTGAAGATTATAGGGCCAAAGGAAATATCCTCCGATAACAAAGAGAAAGAAGCTTTCTGAGAAACTTCTTTGTGTTCTGTGAAATCATCTCACAGAGTTACAGCTTTCCCCTCAAGAAGCCTTTGGCTAGGACAGTTCTTGTGGAATTGGCAAAGTAATATTTGGAAGCCCTTGGAGGGCTATGGTGAAAAAGGAAATATCCTCCGATGAAATCTGGAAAGAAGCTTCCTGAGAAACTGCTTAGTGTTTTGTTAATTTATCTCACAGAGTTACATCTGTATTTCGTGGATCTCTTTGCTAGCCTTATTTCTGTGGAATCTGAGAACAGATATTTCGGATCCCTTTGAAGACTATAGGGCCAAAGGAAATATCCTCCGATAACAAAGAGAAAGAAGCTTTCTGAGAAACTTCTTTGTGTTGTGTGAAATCATCTCACAGAGTTACAGGTTTCACGTCAAGAAGCCTTTCGCTAAGATAGTTCTTGGGGAATTGGCAAAGTGATATTTGGAAGCCCATAGAGGGCTATGGTGAAAAAGGAAATATCGTCCGATGAAATCTGGAAATTAGCTTTCTGAGAAACTGCTTAGTGTTGTTTTAGTTCATCTCCCAGAGTTTCATCGGTATTTCGTGGATCTCTTTGCTAGCCTTATTTCTGTGGAATCTGAAAACAGATATTTCGGATACCTTTGAAGACTATAGGGCCAAAGGAACTATCCTCCGATAACAACGAGAAAGAAGCTTTCAGAGAAACTTCTTTGTGTTGTGTGAAATCATCTCACAGAGTTACAGCTTTCTCCTCAAGAAGCCTTTCGCTAAGACAGTTCTTGTGGAATTGGCAAAGTGATATTTGGAAGCCCATAGAGGGCTATGGAGAAAAAGGAAATATCCTCCGATGAAATCTGGAAAGAAGCTTTCTGAGAAACTGCTTAGTGTTCTGCTAATTCATCTCCCAGAATTACATCTGTATTTCGTGGATCTCTTTGCTAGCCTTATTTCTGTGGAATCTGAGAACAGATATTTCGGATCCCTTTGAAGACTATAGGGCCAAAGGAAATCTCCTCCGATAACAAAGAGAAAGAAGCTTTGTGAGAAACTTCTTTGTGTTCTGTGAAATCATCTCACAGAGTTACAGCTTTCCCCTCAAGAAGCCTTTCGCTAAGACAGTTCTTGTGGAATTGGCAAAGTGATATTTGGAAGCCCATAGAGGACTATGGAGAAAAAGGAAATTTCCTCCGATGAAATCTGGAAAGAAGCTTTCTGAGAAACTGCTTAGTGTCCTGTTAATTCATCTCAGAGATTTACATCTGTATTCGTGGATATCTTTGCTATCCTTACTTCTGTGGAATCTGAGAACAGATATTTCGGATCCCTTTGACGACTACAGGGCCAAAGGAAATATCCTCCGATAACAAAAAGAAAGAAGCTCTCTGAGAAACTTCTTTGTGTTCTGTGAAATCATCTCAGAGAGTTACAGCTTTCCCCTAAAGAAGCCTTTCGCTAAGACAGTTCTTGTGGAATTGGCAAAGTGATATTTGGAAGCTTATAGAGGGCTATGGTGAAAAAGGAAATATCCTCCGATGAAATCTGGAAAGAAGCTTTCTGAGAAACTGCTTAGTGTTCTGTTAATTGATCTCACAGAATTACATCAGTATTTCGTGTATCTCTTTGCTAGCCTTACTTCTGTGGAATCTGAGAACAGATATTTCGGATCCCTTTGAAGACTATAGGGCCAAAGGAAATATCCTCCGATAACAAAGAGAAAGAAGCTTTCTGAGAAACTTCTTTGTGTTGTGTGAAATCATCTCACAGAGTTACAGCTTTCCCCTCATGAAGCCTTTCGCTAAGACAGTTCTTGTGGAATTGGCAAAGTGATATTTGGAAGCCCATAGAGGGCTATGGAGAAAATGGAAATATCCTTCGATGAAATCTGGAAAGAAGCTTTCTGAGAAACTGCTTAGTGTTCTTTTAGTTCATCTCCCAGAGTTACATCTGTATTTCGTGGATCTCTTTGCTAGCCTTATTTCTGTGGAATCTAAGAACAGATATTTCGGATCCCTTTGAAGACTATAGGGCCAAAGGAAATATCCTCCGATAACAAGTAGAAAGAAGCTTTCTGAGAAACTTCTTTGTGTTCTGTGAAATCACCTCACAGAGTTACAGCTTTCCACTCAAGAAGTCTTTCGCTAAGACAGTTCTTGTGGAATTGGCAAATTGATATTTGGAAGCCCATAGAGGGCTATGGTGAAAAAGGAAATATCCTCTGATGAAATCTGGAAAGAAGCTTTCTGAGAAACTGCTTAGTGTTCTGTTAATTGATCTCACAGAGTTACATCTGTATTTCGTGTATCTCCTTGCTAGCCTTACTTCTGTGGAATCTGAGAACAGATATTTCGGATCCCTTTGAACACTATAGGGCCAAAGGAAATATCCTCCGATAACAAAGAGAAAGAAGCTTTCTGAGAAACTTCTTTGTGTTCTGTGAAATCATCTCACAGAGTTACAGCTTACCGCTCAAGAAGCCTTTCGCTAAGGGAGATCTTGTGGAATTGGCAAAGTGATATTTGGAAGCCCTTAGAAGGCTATGGATAAAAAGCAAATATCCTCCGATGAAATCTGGAAAGAAGCTTTCTGAGAAACTGCTTAGTGTTCTGTTAATTCATCTTACAGAGTTACATCTGTATTTCGTGGATCTCTTTGCTAGCCTTATTTCTGTGGAATCTGAGATCAGATATTTCGAATCCCTTTGAAGAGTATAGGGCCAAAGGAAATATCCTCCGATAACAAAGAGAAAGAATCTTTCTGAGAAACTTCTTTGTGTTCTGTGAAATCATCTCACAGAGTTACAGCTTTCCCCTCAAGAAGCCTTTCGCTAAGACAGTTCTTGTGGAATTGGGAAAGTGATATATGGAAGCCCATAGACGGCTATGGTGAAAAAGGAAATATCCTCCGATGAAATCTGGAAAGAAGCTCTCTGAGAATCTGCTTAGTGTTCTGTTAATTCATCTCACAGAGTTACATCTGTATTTCGTGGATCTCTTTGCTAGCCTTATTTCTGTGGAATCTGACAACAGATATTTCGGATCCCTTTGAAGACTATTGGGCCAAAGGAAATATCCTCCGATAACAAAGAGAAAGAATCTTTCTGAGAAACTTCTTTGTGTTCTGTGAAATCATCTCACAGAGTTACAGCTTTCCCCTCAAGAAGCCTTTCGCTAAGAGAGTTCTTGTGGAATTGGCAAAGTGATATTTGGAAGCCCATAGAAGGCTATGGAGAAAAAGCAAATATCCTCCGATGAAATCTGGAAAGAAGCTTTCTGAGAAACTGCTTAGAGTTCTGTTAATTCATCTCACAGAGATACATCTGTATTTCGTGGATCTCTTTGCTAGCCTTATTTCTGTGGAATCTGAGATCAGATATTTCGGATCCCTTTGAAGATTATAGGGCCAAAGGAAATATCCTCCGATAACAAAGAGAAAGAAGCTTTCTGAGAAACTTCTTTGTGCTCTGTGAAATCATCTCACAGAGTTACAGCTTTCCCCTCAAGAAGCCTTTGGCTAGGACAGTTCTTGTGGAATTGGCAAAGTAATATTTGGAAGCCCTTGGAGGGCTATGGTGAAAAAGGAAATATCCTCCGATGAAATCTGGAAAGAAGCTTCCTGAGAAACTGCTTAGTGTTCTGTTAATTTATCTCACAGAGTTACATCTGTATTTCGTGGATCTCTTTGCTAGCCTTATTTCTGTGGAATCTGAGAACAGATATTTCGGATCCATTTGAAGACGATAGGGCCAAAGTAAATATCCTCCGATAACAAAGAGAAAGAAGCTTTCTGAGAAACTTCTTTGTGTTCTGTGAAATCGTCTCACAGAGTTACAGCTTTCCCCTCAAGAAGCCTTTCGCTAAGACAGTTCTTGTGGAATTGGCAAAGTGATATTTGGAAGCCCATAGAGGGCTATGGAGAAAAAGGAAATTTCCTCCGATGAAATCTGGAAAGAAACTTTCTGCGAAACTGCTTAGTGTCCTGTTAATTCATCTCAGTGATTTACATCTGTATTCGTGGATATCTTTGCTATCCTTACTTCTGTGGAATCTGAGAACAGTTATTTCGGATCCCTTTGACGACTACAGGGCCAAAGGAAATATCCTCCGATAACAAAGAGAAAGAAGCTTTCTGAGAAACTTCTTTGTGTTCTGTGAAATCATCTCACAGAGTTACAGCTTTCCCCTAAAGAAGCCTTTCGCTAAGACAGTTCTTGTGGAATTGGCAAAGTGATATTTGGAAGCTTATAGAGGGCTATGGTGAAAAAGGAAATATCCTCCCATGAAATCTGGAAAGAAGCTTTCTGAGAAACTGCTTAGTGTTCTGTTAATTGATCTCACAGAATTACATCAGTATTTTGTGTATCTCTTTGCTAGCCTTACTTCTGTGGAATCTGAGAACAGATATTTTGGATCCCTTTGAAGACTATAGGGCCAAAGGAAATACCCTCCGATAACAAAGAGAAAGAACCTTTCTGAGAAACTTCTTTGTGTTGTGTGAAATCATCTCACAGAGTTACAGCTTTCCCCTCAAGAAGCCTTTCGCTAAGACAGTTCTTGTGCAATTGGCAAAGTGATATTTGGAATCCCATAGAGGGCTTTGGTTAAAAATAAAATATCCTCCGATGAAAACTGGAAAGAAGCTCTCTGAGAAACTGCTTAGTGTTCTGTTAATTCATCTCACAGTGTTACCTCTGTATTTCGTGGATCTCTTTGCTAGCCTTATTTGTGTGTAATCTGAGAACAGATATTTCAGATCCCTTTGACGACTACAGGGTCAAAGGAAATATCCTCCGATAACAAAGAGAAAGAAGCTTTCTCAGAAACTTCTTTGTGTTCTGTGAAATCATCTCACAGAGTTACAGCTTTCCCCTCAAGAAGCCTTTCGCAAAGACAGTTCTTGTGGAATTGGCAAAGTGATATTTGGAAGCCCATAGAGGGCTATGGTGAAAAAGGAAATATCCTCCGATGAAATCTGGAAGGAAGCTTTCTGAGAAACTGCTTAGTGTTCTGTTAATTCATCTTACAGAGTTACATCTGTATTTCGTGGATCTCTTTGCTAGCCTTATTTCTGTGGAATCTGAGATCAGATATTTCGGATCCCTTTGAAGACTATAGGGCCAAAGGAAATATCCTCCGACAACAAAGAGAAAGAATCTTTCTGAGAAACTTCTTTGTGTTCTGTGAAATCATCTCACAGAGTTACAGCTTTATCATCAAGAAGCCTTTCGCTAAGACAGTTCTTGTGGAATTGGCAAAGTGATATTTGGAAGCCCATAGAGGGCTATGGAGAAAAAGGAAATATCCTCCGATGAAATCTGGAAAGAAGCTTTCTGAGAAACTGCTTAGTGTTCTTTTAGTTCATCTCCCAGAGTTTCATCGGTATTTCGTGGATCTCTTTGCTAGCCTTATTTCTGTGGAATCTGAGAACAGATATTTCGGATCCCTTTGAAGACTATAGGGCCAAAGGAAATATCCTCCGATAACAACGAGAAAGAAGCTTTCAGAGAAACTTCTTTGTGTTCTGTGAAATCATCTCACAGAGTTACAGCTTTCCCCTAAAGAAGCCTTTTGCTAAGACAGTTCTTGTAGAATTGGCAAAGTGATATTTGAAGCCCATAGACGGCTATGGTGAAAAAGGAAATATCCTCCTATGAAATCTGGAAAGAAGCTTTCTGAGAAACTGCTTAGTTTTCTGTTAATTCATTTCACAGAATTATTTCTGTATTTCGTGGATCTCTTTGCTAGCCTTATTTCTGTGGAATCTGAGAACAGATATTTCGGATCCCTTTGAAGACTATAGGGCCAAAGGAAATATCCTCCGATAACAAAGAGAAAGAAGCTTTCTGAGAAACTTCTTTGTGTTCTGTGAAATCATCCCACAGAGTTACAGCTTTCCCCTCAAGAAGCCTTTGGCTAGGACAGTTCTTGTGGAATTGGCAAAGTGATATTTGGAAGCCCATGGAGGGCTATGGTGAAAAAGGAAATATCCTCCGATGAAATCTGGAAAGAAGCTTCCTGAGAAAATGCTTAGTGTTCTGTTAATTCATCTCACAGAGTTACATCTGTATTTCGTGGATCTCTTTGCTAGCCTTATTTCTGTGGAATCTGAGAACAGATATTTCGGATCCCTTTGAAGACTATAGGGCCAAAGGAAATATCCTCCGATAACAAAGAGAAAGAAGCTTTCTGAGAAACTTCTTTGTGTTGTGTGAAATCATCTCATAGAGTTACAGCTTTCCCCTCAAGAAGCCTTTCGCTAAGACAGTTCTTGTAGAATTGGCAAAGTGATATTTGGAAGCCCATAGAGGGCTATGGAGAAAAAGGAAATATCCTCCGATGAAATCTGGAAAGAAGCTTTCTGAGAAACTGCTTAGTGTTCTGCTAATTCACCTCCCAGAATTACATCTGTATTTCGTGGATCTCTTTGCTAGCCTTATTTCTGTGGAATCTGAGAACAGATATTTCGGATCCCTTTGAAGACTATAGGGCCAAAGGAAATATCCTCCGATAACAAAGAGAAATAAGCTTTGTGAGAAACTTCTTTGTGCTCTGTGAAATCATCTCACAGAGTAAAAGCTTTCCCCTCAAGAAGCCTTTCGCTAAGAGAGTTCTTGTGGAATTGGCAAAGTGATATTTTGAAGCCCATAGAAGGCTCTGTAGAAAAATCAAATATCCTCCGATGAAATCTGGAAAGAAGCTTTCTGAGAAACTGCTTAGTGTCCTGTTAATTCATCTCAGAGAGTTACATCTGTATTCGTGGATCTCTTTGCTATCCTTACCTCTGTGGAATCTGAGAACAGATATTTCGGATCCCTTTGACGACTACAGGGCCAAAGGGAATGTCCTCCGATAACAAAGAGAAAGAAGCTTTCTGAGAAACTTCTTTGTGTTGTGTGAAATCATCTCACCGAGTTACAGCTTTCCCCTCAAGAAGCCTTTCGCTAAGACAGTTCTTGTGGAATTGGCAAAGTGATATTTGGAAGCCCATAGAGGGCTATGGTGAAAAAGGAAATATCCTCCGATGAAATCTGGAAAGAAGCTTTCTAAGAAACTGCTTAGTGTTCTGTTAATTCATCTCACAGAGTTACATCTGTATTTCGTGGATCTCTTTGCTAGCCTTATTTCTGTGGAATCTGAGAACAGATATTTCGGATCCCTTTGAAGACTATAGGGCCAAAGGAAATATCCTCCGATAACAAAGAGAAAGAAGCTTTCTGAGAAACTTCTTTGTGTTCTGTGAAATCATCTCACAGAGTTACAGCTTACCCCTCAAGAAGCCTTTCGCTAAGAGAGATCTTGTGGAATTGGCAAAGGGATATTTGGAAGCCCATAGACGGCTATGGTGAAAAAGGAAATATCCTCCGATGAAATCTGGAAAGAAGCTCTCTGAGAATCTGTTTAGTGTTCTGTTAATTCATCTCACAGAGTTACATCTGTATTTCGTGGATCTCTTTGCTAGCCTCATTTCTGTGGAATCTGACAACAGATATTTCGGATCCCTTTGAAGACTATTGGGCCAAAGGAAATATCCTCCGATAACAAAGAGAAAGAATCTTTCTGAGAAACTTCTTTGTGTTCTGTGAAATCATCTCACAGAGTTACAGCTTTCCCCTCAAGAAGCCTTTCGCTAAGAGAGTTCTTGTGGAATTGGCAAAGTGATATTTGGAAGCCCATAGAAGGCTATGGAGAAAAAGCAAATATCCTCCGATGAAATCTGGAAAGAAGCTTTCTGAGAAACTGCTTAGTGTTCTGTTAATTCATCTCACAGAGTTACATCTGTATTTCGTGGATCTCTTTGCTAGCCTTATTTCTGTGGAATCTGAGATCAGATATTTCGGATCCCTTTGAAGACTATAGGGCCAAAGGAAATATCCTCCGATAACAAAGAGAAAGAAGCTTTCTGAGAAACTTCTTTGTGTTCTGTGAAATCATCTCACAGAGTTACAGCTTTCCCCTCAACATGCCTTTGGCTAGGACAGTTCTTGTGGAATTGGCAAAGTGATATTTGGAAGCCCATGGAGGGCTATGGTGAAAAAGGAAATATCCTCCGATGAAATCTGGAAAGAAGCTTCCTGAGAAACTGCTTAGTGTTCTGTTAATTCATCTCACAGAGTTACATCTGTATTTCGTGGATCTCTTTGCTAGCCTTATTTCTGTGGAATCTGAGAACAGATATTTCGGATCCCTTTGAAGACTATAGGGCCAAAGGAAATATCCTCCGATAACAAAGAGAAAGAAACTTTCTGAGAAACTTCTTTGTGTTGTGTGACATCATCTCACAGAGTTACAGGTTTCCCCTCAAGAAGCCTTTCGCTAAGATAGTTCTTGGGGAATTGGCAAAGTGATATTTGGAAGCCCATAGAGGGCTATGGTGAAAAAGGAAATATCCTCCGATGAAATCTGGAAAGAAGCTTTCTGAGAAACTGCTTAGTGTTCTTTTAGTTCATCTCCCAGAGTTTCATCGGTATTTCGTGGATCTCTTTGCTAGCCTTATTTCTGTGGAATCTGAAAACAGATATTTCGGATACCTTTGAAGACTGTAGGGCCAAAGGAACTATCCTCCGATAACAACGAGAAAGAAGCTTTCAGAGAAACTTCTTTGTGTTGTGTGAAATCATCTCACAGAGTTACAGCTTTCCCCTCAAGAAGCCTTTCGCTAAGACAGTTCTTGTGGAATTGGCAAAGTGATATTTGGAATCCCATAGAGGGCTATGGTGAAAAAGGAAATATCCTCCGATGAAATCTGGAAAGAAGCTCTCTGAGAAACTGCTTAGTATTCTGTAAATTCATCTCACAGAGTTACATCTGTATTTCGTGGATCTCTTTGCTAGCCTTATTTCTGTGGAATCTGAGAACAGATATTTCGGATCCCTTTGAAGCCTATAGGGCCAAAGGAAATATCCTCCGATAACAAAGAGAAAGAATCTTTCTGAGAAACTTCTTTGTGTTCTGTGAAATCATCTCACAGAGTTACAGCTTTCCCCTCAAGAAGCCTTTCGCTAAGACAGTTCTTGTGGAATTGGCAAAGTGATATTTGGAAGCCCATAGAGGGCTATGGTGAAAAAGGAAATATCCTCCGATGAAATCTGGAAAGAAGCTTTCTGAGAAACTGCTTAGTGTTCTGTTAATTCATCTTACAGAGTTACATCTGTATTTCGTGGATCTCTTTGCTAGCCTTATTTCTGTGGAATCTAAGATCAGATATTTCGGATCCCTTTGAAGACTATAGGGCCAAAGGAAATATCCTCCGATAACAAAGAGAAAGAATCTTTCTGAGAAACTTCTTTGTGTTCTGTGAAATCATCTCACAGAGTTACAGCTTTATCATCAAGAAGCCTTTCGCTAAGACAGTTCTTGTGGAATTGGCAAAGTGATATTTGGAAGCCCATAGAGGGCTATGGAGAAAAAGGAAATATCCTCCGATGAAATCTGGAAAGAAACTTTCTGAGAAACTGCTTAGTGTCCTGTTAATTCATCTCAGTGATTTACATCTGTATTCGTGGATATCTTTGCTATCCTTACTTCTGTGGAATCTGAGAACAGTTATTTCGGATCCCTTTGACAACTACAGGGCCAAAGGAAATATCCTCCGATAACAAAGAGAAAGAAGCTTTCTGAGAAACTTCTTTGTGTTCTGTGAAATCATCTCACAGAGTTACAGCTTTCCCCTAAAGAAGCCTTTCGCTAAGACAGTTCTTGTGGAATTGGCAAAGTGATATTTGGAAGCTTATAGAGGGCTATGGTGAAAAAGGAAATATCCTCCCATGAAATCTGGAAAGAAGCTTTCTGAGAAACTGCTTAGTGTTCTGTTAATTGATCTCACAGAATTACATCAGTATTTCGTGTATCTCTTTGCTAGCCTTACTTCTGTGGAATCTGAGAACAGATATTTTGGATCCCTTTGAAGACTATAGGGCCAAAGGAAATATCCTCCGATAACAAAGAGAAAGAAGCTTTCTGAGAAACTTCTTTGTGTTGTGTGAAATCATCTCACAGAGTTACAGCTTTCCCCTCAAGAAGCCTTTCGCTAAGACAGTTCTTGTGGAATTGGCAAAGTGATATTTGGAAGCCCTTAGAGGGCTATGGAGAAAATGGAAATATCCTTCGATGAAATCTGGAAGGAAGCTTTCTGAGAAACTGCTTAGTGTTCTTTTAGTTCATCTCCCAGAGTTACATCTGTATTTCGTGGATCTCTTTGCTAGCCTTATTTCTGTGGAATCTAAGAACAGATATTTCGGATCTCTTTGAAGACTATAGGGCCAAAGGAAATATCCTCCGATAACAAAGAGAAAGAAGCTTTCTGAGAAACTTCTTTGTGTTCTGTGAAATCATCTCACAGAGTTACAGCTTTCCCCTCAAGAAAACTTTCGCTAAGACAGTTCTTGTGGAATTGGCAAAGTGATATTTGGAAGCCCTTAGAGGGCTATGGTGAAAAAGGAAATATCCTCCGATGAAATCTGGAAAGAAGCTTTCTGAGAAACTGCTTAGTGTTCTGTTAATTTATCTCACAGAGTTACATCTGTATTTCCTGGATCTCTTTGCTAGCCTTATTTCTGTGGAATCTGAGAACAGATATTTCGGATCCCTCTGAAGAATATAGGGCCAAAGGAAATATCCTCCGATAACAAAGAGAAAGAACCTTTCTGAGAAACTTCTTTGTGTTGTGTGAAATCATCTCACAGAGTTACAGCTTTCCCCTCAAGAAGCCTTTCGCTAAGACAGTTCTTGTGCAATTGGCAAAGTGATATTTGGAATCCCATAGAGGGCTATGGTGAAAAAGGAAATATCCTCCGATGAAATCTGGAAAGAAGCTCTCTGAGAAACTGCTTAGTGTTCTGTTAATTCATCTCACAGAGTTACATCTGTATTTCGTGGATCTCTTTGCTAGCCTTATTTCTGTGGAATCTGAGAACAGATATTTCAGATCCCATTGACGACTACAGGGTCAAAGGAAATATCCTCCGATAACAAAGAGAAAGAAGCTTTCTCAGAAACTTCTTTGTGTTCTGTGAAATCATCTCACAGAGTTACAGCTTTCCCCTCAAGAAGCCTTTCGCAAAGACAGTTCTTGTGGAATTGGCAAAGTAATATTTGGAAGCCCATAAAGGGCTATGATGAAAAAGGAAATTTCCTCCGATGAAATCTGGAAAGAAGCTTTCTGAGAAACTGCTTAGTGTTCTGTTAATTCATCTTACAGAGTTACATCTGTATTTCGTGGATCTCTTTGCTAGCCTTATTTCTGTGGAATCTGAGATCAGATATTTCGGATCCCTTTGAAGACTATAGGGCCAAAGGAAATATCCTCCGATAACAAAGAGAAAGAAGCTTTCTGAGAAACTTCTTTGTGTTCTGTGAAATCATCTCACAGAGTTACAGCTTTCCCCTCAAGAAGCCTTTGGCTAGGACAGTTCTTGTGGAATTGGCAAAGTGATATTTGGAAGCCCATGGAGGGCTATGGTGAAAAAGGAAATATCCTCCAATGAAATCTGGAAAGAAGCTTCCTGAGAAACTGCTTAGTGTTCTGTTAATTCATCTCACAGAGTTACATCTGTATTTCGTGGATCTCTTTGCTAGCCTTATTTCTGTGGAATCTGAGAACAGATATTTCGGATCCCTTTGAAGACTATAGGGCCAAAGGAAATATCCTCCGATAACAAAGAGAAAGAAGCTTTCTGAGAAACTTCTTTGTGTTGTGTGAAATCATCTCATAGAGTTACAGCTTTCCCCTCAAGAAGCCTTTCGCTAAGACAGTTCTTGTAGAATTGGCAAAGTGATATTTGGAAGCCCATAGAGGGCTATGGAGAAAAAGGAAATATCCTCCGATGAAATCTGGAAAGAAGCTTTCTGAGAAACTGCTTAGTGTTCTGCTAATTCACCTCCCAGAATTACATCTGTATTTCGTGGATCTCTTTGCTAGCCTTATTTCTGTGGAATCTGAGAACAGATATTTCGGATCCCTTTGAAGACTATAGGGCCAAAGGAAATATCCTCCGATAACAAAGAGAAATAAGCTTTGTGAGAAACTTCTTTGTGCTCTGTGAAATCATCTCACAGAGTAAAAGCTTTCCCCTCAAGAAGCCTTTCGCTAAGAGAGTTCTTGTGGAATTGGCAAAGTGATATTTTGAAGCCCATAGAAGGCTCTGTAGAAAAATCAAATATCCTCCGATGAAATCTGGAAAGAAGCTTTCTGAGAAACTGCTTAGTGTCCTGTTAATTCATCTCAGAGAGTTACATCTGTATTCGTGGATCTCTTTGCTATCCTTACCTCTGTGGAATCTGAGAACAGATATTTCGGATCCCTTTGACGACTACAGGGCCAAAGGGAATATCCTCCGATAACAAAGAGAAAGAAGCTTTCTGAGAAACTTCTTTGTGTTCTGTGAAATCATCTCAGAGAGTTACAGCTTTCCCCTAAAGAAGCCTTTCGCTAAGACAGTTCTTGTGGAATTGGCAAAGTGATATTTGGAAGCTTATAGAGGGCTACGGTGAAAAAGGAAATATCCTCCGATGAAATCTGGAAAGAAGATTTCTGAGAAACTGCTTAGTGTTCTGTTAATTGATCTCACAGAATTACATCAGTATTTCGTGTATCTCTTTGCTAGCCTTACTTCTGTGGAATCTGAGAACAGATATTTCGGATCCCTTTGAAGACTATAGGGCCAAAGGAAATATCCTCCGATAACAAAGAGAAAGAAGCTTTCTGAGAAACTTCTTTGTGTTGTGTGAAATCATCTCACAGAGTTACAACTTTCCCCTCAAGAAGCCTTTCGCTAAGACAGTTCTTGTGGAATTGGCAAAGTGATATTTGGAAGCCCATAGAGGGCTATGGTGAAAAAGGAAATATCCTCCGATGAAATCTGGAAAGAAGCTTTCTAAGAAACTGCTTAGTGTTCGGTTAATTCATCTCACAGAGTTACATCTGTATTTCGTGGATCTCTTTGCTAGCCTTATTTCTGTGGAATCTGAGAACAGATATTTCGGATCCCTTTGAAGACTATAGGGCCAAAGGAAATATCCTCCGATAACAAAGAGAAAGAAGCTTTCTGAGAAACTTCTTTGTGTTCTGTGAAATCATCTCACAGAGTTACAGCTTACCCCTCAAGAAGCCTTTCGCTAAGAGAGATCTTGTGGAATTGGCAAAGGGATATTTGGAAGCCCATAGACGGCTATGGTGAAAAAGGAAATATCCTCCGATGAAATCTGGAAAGAAGCTCTCTGAGAATCTGCTTAGTGTTCTGTTAATTCATCTCACAGAGTTACATCTGTATTTCGTGGATCTCTTTGCTAGCCTCATTTCTGTGGAATCTGACAACAGATATTTCGGATCCCTTTGAAGACTATTGGGCCAAAGGAAATATCCTCCGATAACAAAGAGAAAGAAACTTTCTGAGAAACTTCTTTGTGTTGTGTGACATGATCTCACAGAGTTACAGGTTTCCCCTCAAGAAGCCTTTCGCTAAGATAGTTCTTGGGGAATTGGCAAAGTGATATTTGGAAGCCCATAGAGGGCTATGGTGAAAAAGGAAATATCCTCCGATGAAATCTGGAAAGAAGCTTTCTGAGAAACTGCTTAGTGTTCTTTTAGTTCATCTCCCAGAGTTTCATCGGTATTTCGTGGATCTCTTTGCTAGCCTTATTTCTGTGGAATCTGAAAACAGATATTTCGGATACCTTTGAAGACTATAGGGCCAAAGGAACTATCCTCCGATAACAACGAGAAAGAAGCTTTCAGAGAAACTTCTTTGTGTTGTGTGAAATCATCTCACAGAGTTACAGCTTTCCCCTCAAGAAGCCTTTCGCTAAGACAGCTCTGGTGGAATTGGCAAAGTGATATTTGGAAGCCCATAGAGGGCTATGGTGAAAAAGGAAATATCCTCCAATGAAATCTGGAAAGAAGCTCTCTGAGAAACTGCTTAGTGTTCTGTTAATTCATCTCACAGAGTTACATCTGTATTTCGTGGATCTCTTTGCTAGCCTCATTTCTGTGGAATCTGACAACAGATATTTCGGATCCCTTTGAAGCCTAGAGGGCCAAAGGAAATATCCTCCGATAACAAAGAGAAAGAATCTTTCTGAGAAACTTCTTTGTGTTCTGTGAAATCATCTCACAGAGTTACAGCTTTCCCCTCAAGAAGCCTTTCGCTAAGACAGTTCTTGTGGAATTGGCAAAGTGATATTTGGAAGCCCATAGAGAGCTATGGAGAAAAAGCAAATATCCTCCGATGAAATCTGGAAAGAAGCTTTCTGAGAAACTGCTTAGTGTTCTGTTAATTCATCTCACAGAGTTACATATGTATTTCGTGGATCTCTTTGCTAGCCTTATTTCTGTGGAATCTGAGAACAGATATTTCAGATCCCTTTGACGACTACAGGGTCAAAGGAAATATCCTCCGATAACAAAGAGAAAGAAGCTTTCTGAGAAACTTCTTTGTGTTCTGTGAAATCACCTCACAGAGTTACAGCTTTCCCCTCAAGAAGCCTTTCGCAAAGACAGTTGTTGTGGAATTGGCAAAGTGATATTTGGAAGCCCATAGAGGGCTACGGTGAAAAAGGAAATATCCTCCGATGAAATCTGGAAAGAAGCTTTCTGAGAAACTGCTTAGTGTTCTGTTAATTCATCTTACAGAGTTACATCTGTATTTCGTGGATCTCTTTGCTAGCCTTATTTCTGTGGAATCTGAGATCAGATATTTCGGATCCCTTTGAAGACTATAGGGCCAAAGGAAATATCCTCCGATAACAAAGAGAAAGAATCTTTCTGAGAAACTTCTTTGTGTTCTGTGAAATCATCTCACAGAGTTACAGCTTTATCATCAAGAAGCCTTTCGCTAAGACAGTTCTTGTGGAATTGGCAAAGTGATATTTGGAAGCCCATAGAGGGATATGGAGAAAAAGGAAATATCCTCCGATGAAATCTGGAAAGAAGCTTTCTGAGAAACTGCTTAGGGTTCTTTTAGTTCATCTCCCAGAGTTTCATCGGTATTTCGTGGATCTCTTTGCTAGCCTTATTTCTGTGGAATCTGAAAACAGATATTTCGGATACCTTTGAAGACTATAGGGCCAAAGGAACTATCCTCCGATAACAACGAGAAAGAAGCTTTCAGAGAAACTTCTTTGTGTTCTGTGAAATCATCTCACAGAGTTACAGCTTTCCCCTCAAGAAGCCTTTCACTAAGACAGTTCTTGTAGAATTGGCAAAGTGATATTTGGAAGCCCATAGAGGGCTATGGAGAAAAAGGAAATATCCTCCGATGAAATCTGGAAAGAAGCTTTCTGAGAAACTGCTTAGTGTTCTGTTAATTCATCTCCCAGAATTACATCTGTATTTCGTGGATCTCTTTGCTAGCCTTATTTCTGTGGAATCTGAGAACAGATATTTCGGATCCCTTTGAAGACTATAGGGCCAAAGGAAATGTCCTCCGATAACAAAGAGAAAGAAGCTTTGTGAGAAACTTCTTTGTGTTCTGTGAAATCGTCTCACAGAGTTACAGCTTTACCCTCAAGAAGCCTTTCGCTAAGACAGTTCTTGTGGAATTGGCAAAGTGATATTTGGAAGCCCATAGAGGGCTATGGTGAAAAAGGAAATATCCTCCGATGAAATCTGGAAAGAAGCTCTCTGAGAATCTGCTTAGTGTTCTGTTAATTCATCTCACAGAGTTACATCTGTATTTCGTGGATCTCTTTGCTAGCCTCATTTCTGTGGAATCTGACAACAGATATTTCGGATCCCTTTGAAGACTATTGGGCCAAAGGAAATATCCTCCGATAACAAAGAGAAAGAAACTTTCTGAGAAACTTCTTTGTGTTGTGTGACATGATCTCACAGAGTTACAGGTTTCCCCTCAAGAAGCCTTTCGCTAAGATAGTTCTTGGGGAATTGGCAAAGTGATATTTGGAAGCCCATAGAGGGCTATGGTGAAAAAGGAAATATCCTCCGATGAAATCTGGAAAGAAGCTTTCTGAGAAACTGCTTAGTGTTCTTTTAGTTCATCTCCCAGAGTTTCATCGGTATTTCGTGGATCTCTTTGCTAGCCTTATTTCTGTGGAATCTGAAAACAGATATTTCGGATACCTTTGAAGACTATAGGGCCAAAGGAACTATCCTCCGATAACAACGAGAAAGAAGCTTTCAGAGAAACTTCTTTGTGTTGTGTGAAATCATCTCACAGAGTTACAGCTTTCCCCTCAAGAAGCCTTTCGCTAAGACAGCTCTGGTGGAATTGGCAAAGTGATATTTGGAAGCCCATAGAGGGCTATGGTGAAAAAGGAAATATCCTCCGATGAAATCTGGAAAGAAGCTCTCTGAGAAACTGCTTAGTGTTCTGTTAATTCATCTCACAGAGTTACATCTGTATTTCGTGGATCTCTTTGCTAGCCTTATTTCTGTGGAATCTGACAACAGATATTTCGGATCCCTTTGAAGCCTAGAGGGCCAAAGGAAATATCCTCCGATAACAAAGAGAAAGAATCTTTCTGAGAAACTTCTTTGTGTTCTGTGAAATCATCTCACAGAGTTACAGCTTTCCCCTCAAGAAGCCTTTCGCTAAGACAGTTCTTGTGGAATTGGCAAAGTGATATTTGGAAGCCCATAGAAGGCTATGGAGAAAAAGCAAATATCCTCCGATGAAATCTGGAAAGAAGCTTTCTGAGAAACTGCTTAGTGTTCTGTTAATTCATCTCACAGAGTTACATATGTATTTCGTGGATCTCTTTGCTAGCCTTATTTCTGTGGAATCTGAGAACAGATATTTCAGATCCCTTTGACGACTACAGGGTCAAAGGAAATATCCTCCGATAACAAAGAGAAAGAAGCTTTCTGAGAAACTTCTTTGTGTTCTGTGAAATCATCTCACAGAGTTACAGCTTTCCCCTCAAGAAGCCTTTCGCAAAGACAGTTGTTGTGGAATTGGCAAAGTGATATTTGGAAGCCCATAGAGGGCTACGGTGAAAAAGGAAATATCCTCCGATGAAATCTGGAAAGAAGCTTTCTGAGAAACTGCTTAGTGTTCTGTTAATTCATCTTACAGAGTTACATCTGTATTTCGTGGATCTCTTTGCTAGCCTTATTTCTGTGGAATCTGAGATCAGATATTTCGGATCCCTTTGAAGACTATAGAGCCAAAGGAAATATCCTCCGATAACAAAGAGAAAGAATCTTTCTGAGAAACTTCTTTGTGTTCTGTGAAATCATCTCACAGAGTTACAGCTTTATCATCAAGAAGCCTTTCGCTAAGACAGTTCTTGTGGAATTGGCAAAGTGATATTTGGAAGCCCATAGAGGGATATGGAGAAAAAGGAAATATCCTCTGATGAAATCTGGAAAGAAGCTTTCTGAGAAACTGCTTAGGGTTCTTTTAGTTCATCTCCCAGAGTTTCATCGGTATTTCGTGGATCTCTTTGCTAGCCTTATTTCTGTGGAATCTGAAAGCAGATATTTCGGATACCTTTGAAGACTATAGGGCCAAAGGAACTATCCTCCGATAACAACGAGAAAGAAGCTTTCAGAGAAACTTCTTTGTGTTCTGTGAAATCATCTCACAGAGTTACAGCTTTCCCCTCAAGAAGCCTTTCACTAAGACAGTTCTTGTAGAATTGGCAAAGTGATATTTGGAAGCCCATAGAGGGCTATGGAGAAAAAGGAAATATCCTCCGATGAAATCTGGAAAGAAGCTTTCTGAGAAACTGCTTAGTGTTCTGTTAATTCATCTCCCAGAATTACATCTGTATTTCGTGGATCTCTTTGCTAGCCTTATTTCTGTGGAATCTGAGAACAGATATTTCGGATCCCTTTGAAGACTATAGGGCCAAAGGAAATGTCCTCCGATAACAAAGAGAAAGAAGCTTTGTGAGAAACTTCTTTGTGTTCTGTGAAATCGTCTCACAGAGTTACAGCTTTACCCTCAAGAAGCCTTTCGCTAAGACAGTTCTTGTGGAATTGGCAAAGTGATATTTGGAAGCCCATAGAGGGCTATGGAGAAAAAGGAAATTTCCTCCGATGAAATCTGGAAAGAAGCTTTCTGAGAAACTGCTTAGTGTCCTGTTAATTCATCTCAGAGATTTACATCTGTATTCGTGGATATCTTTGCTATCCTTACTTCTGTGGAATCTGAGAACAGATATTTCGGATCCCTTTGAGGACTATAGGGCCAAAGGAAATATCCTCCGATAACAAAGAGAAAGAAGCTTTCTGAGAAACTTCTTTGTGTTCTGTGAAATCATCTCAGAGAGTTACAGCTTTCCCCTAAAGAAGCCTTTCGCTAAGACATTTTTTGTGGAATTGGCAAAGTGATATTTGGAAGCTTATAGAGGGCTGTGGTGAAAAAGGAAATATCCTCCCATGAAATCTGGAAAGAAGCTTTCTGAGAAACTGCTTAGTGTTCTGTTAATTGATCTCACAGAATTACATCAGTATTTCGTGTATCTCTTTGCTAGCCTTACTTCTGTGGAATCTGAGAACAGATATTTCGGATCCCTTTGAAGACTATAGGGCCAAAGGAAATATCCTCCGATAACAAAGAGAAAGAAGCTTTCTGAGAAACTTCTTTGTGTAGCGTGAAATCATCTCACAGAGTTACAGCTTTCCCCTCAAGAAGCCTTTCGCTAAGACAGTTCTTGTGGAATTGGCAAAGTGATATTTGGAAGCCCATAGAGGGCTATGGAGAAAATGGAAATATCCTTCGATGAAATCTGGAAAGAAGCTTTCTTAGAAACTGCTTAGTGTTCTTTTAGTTCATCTCCCAGAGTTACATCTGTATTTGGTGGATCTCCTTGCTATCCTTATTTCTGTGGAATCTAAGAACAGATATTTCGGATCCCTTTGAAGACTATAGGGCCAAAGGAAATATCCTCCGATAACAAAGAGAAAGAAGCTTTCTGAGAAACTTCTTTGTGTTCTGTGAAATCATCTCACAGAGTTACAGCTTTCCCCTCAAGAAGCCTTTCGCTAAGACAGTTCTTGTGGAATTGGCAAAGTGATATTTGGAAGCCCATAGAGGGCAATGGTGAAAAAGGAAATATCCTCTGATGAAATCTGGAAAGAAGCTTTCTGAGAAACTGCTTAGTGTTCTGTTAATTGATCTCACAGAGTTACATCTGTATTTCGTGAATCTCCTTGCTAGCCTTACTTCTGTGGAATGTGAGAACAGATATTTCGGATCCCTTTGAACACTATAGGGCCAAAGGAAATATCCTCCGATAACAAAGAGAAAGAAGCTTTCTGAGAAACTTCTTTGTGTTCTGTGAAATCATCTCACAGAGTTACAGCTTTCCCCTCAAGAAACCTTTCGCTAAGACAGTTCTTGTGGCATTGGCAAAGTGATATTTGGAAGCCCATAGTGGGTTATGGTGAAAAAGGAAATATCCTCGGATGAAATCTGGAAAGAAGCTTTCTGAGAAACTGCTTAGTGTTCTGTTAATTTATCTCACAGAGTTACATCTGTATTTCGTGGATCTCTTTGCTAGCCTTATTTCTGTGGAATCTGAGAACAGATATTTCGGATCCCTCTGAAGAATATAGGGCCAAAGGAAATATCCTCCGATAACAAAGAGAAAGAACCTTTCTGAGAAACTTCTTTGTGTTGTGTGAAATCATCTCACAGAGTTACAGCTTTCCCCTCAAGAAGCCTTTCGCTAAGACAGTTCTTGTGGAATTGGCAAAGTGATATTTGGAAACCCATAGAGGGCTATGGTGAAAAAGGAAATATCCTCCGATGAAATCTGGAAAGAAGCTGTCTGAGAAACTGCTTAGTGTTCTGTTAATTCATCTCACAGAGTTACATCTGTATTTCGTGGATCTCTTTGCTAGCCTTATTTCTGTGGAATCTGACAACAGATATTTCTGATCCCTTTGAAGACTATAGGGCCAAAGGAAATATCCTCCGATAACAAAGAGAAAGAATCTTTCTGAGAAACTTCTTTGCGTTCTGTGAAATCATCTCACAGAGTTACAGCTTTCCCCTCAAGAAGCCTTTCGCTAAGAGAGTTCTTGTGGAATTGGCAAAGTGATATTTGGAAGCCCATAGAAGGCTATGGAGAAAAAGCAAATATCCTCCGATGAAATCTGGAAAGAAGGTTTCTGAGAAACTGCTTAGTGTTCTGTTAATTCATCTCACAGAGTTACATCTGTATTTCGTGGATCTCTTTGCTAGCCTTATTTCTGTGGAATCTGAGAACAGATATTTCAGATCCCTTTGACGACTACAGGGTCAAAGGAAATATCCTCCGATAACAAAGAGAAAGAAGCTTTGTCAGAAACTTCTTTGTGTTCTGTGAAATCATCTCACAGAGTTACAGCTTTCCCCTCAAGAAGCCTTTCGCAAAGACAGTTCTTGTGGAATTGGCAAAGTGATATTTGGAACCCCATAGAGGGCTATGGTGAAAAAGGAAATATCCTCCGATGAAATCTGGAAAGAAGCTTTCTGAGAAACTGCTTAGTGTTCTGTTAATTCATCTTACAGAGTTACATCTGTATTTCGTGGATCTCTTTGCTAGCCTTATTTCTTTGGAATCTGAGATCAGATATTTCGGATCCCTTTGAAGACTATAGGGCCAAAGGAAATATCCTCCGATAAAAAGAGAAAGAATCTTTCTGAGAAACTTCTTTGTGTTCTGTGAAATCATCTCACAGTGTTACAGCTTTATCATCAAGAAGCCTTTCGCTAAGAGAGTTCTTGTGGAATTGGCAAAGTGATATTTGGAAGCCCATAGAGGGCTATGGAGAGAAAGGAAATATCCTCCGATGAAATCTGGAAAGAAGCTTTCTGAGAAACTGCTTAGTGTTCTTTTAGTTCATCTCCCAGAGTTTCATCTGTATTTCGTGGATCTCTTTGCTAGCCTTATTTCTGTGGAATCTGAGAACAGATATTTCGGATCCCTTTGAAGACTATAGGGCCAAAGAAAATATCCTCCGATAACAAAGAGAAAGAAGCTTTGTGAGAAACTTCTTTGTGCTCTGTGAAATCATCTCACAGAGTAAAAGCTTTCCCCTCAAGAAGCCTTTCGCTAAGAGAGAGCTTGTGGAATTGGCAAAGTGATATTTTGAAGCCCAAAGAAGGCTATGTAGAAAAATCAAATATCCTCCGATGAAATCTGGAAAGAAGCTTTCTGAGAAACTGCTTAGTGTCCTGTTAATTCATCTCAGAGAGTTACATCTGTATTCGTGGATCTCTTTGCTATTCTTACCTCTGTGGAATCTGAGAACAGATATTTCGGATCCCTTTGACGACTACAGGGCCAAAGGGAATATCCTCCGCTAACAAAGAGAAAGAAGCTTTCTGAGAAACTTCTTTGTGTTCTGTGAAATCATCTCAGAGAGTTACAGCTTTCCCCTAAAGAAGCCTTTCGCTAAGACAGTTCTTGTGGAATTGGCAAAGTGATATTTGGAAGCTTATAGAGGGCTATGGTGAAAAAGGAAATATCCTCCGATGAAATCTGGAAAGAAGCTTTCTGAGAAACTGCTTAGTGTTCTGTTAATTGATCTCACAGAATTACATCAGTATTTCGTGTATCTCTTTGCTAGCCTTACTTCTGTGGAATCTGAGAACAGATATTTCGGATCCCTTTGAAGACTATAGGGCCAAAGGAAATATCCTCCGATAACAAAGAGAAAGAAGCTTTCTGAGAAACTTCTTTGTGTAGCGTGAAATCATCTCACAGAGTTACAGCTTTCCCCTCAAGAAGCCTTTCGCTAAGACAGTTCTTGTGGAATTGGCAAAGTGATATTTGGAAGCCCATAGAGGGCTATGGAGAAAATGGAAATATCCTTCGATGAAATCTGGAAAGAAGCTTTCTTAGAAACTGCTTAGTGTTCTTTTAGTTCATCTCCCAGAGTTACATCTGTATTTGGTGGATCTCCTTGCTAGCCTTATTTCTGTGGTTCTAAGAACAGATATTTCGGATCCCTTTGAAGACTATAGGGCCAAAGGAAATATCCTCCGATAACAAAGAGAAAGAAGCTTTCTGAGAAACTTCTTTGTGTTCTGTGAAATCATCTCACAGAGTTACAGCTTTCCCCTCAAGAAGCCTTTCGCTAAGACAGTTCTTGTGGAATTGGCAAAGTGATATTTGGAAGCCCATAGAGGGCTATGGTGAAAAAGGAAATATCCTCTGATGAAATCTGGAAAGAAGCTTTCTGAGAAACTGCTTAGTGTTCTGTTAATTGATCTCACAGAGTTACATCTGTATTTCGTGAATCTCCTTGCTAGCCTTACTTCTGTGGAATCTGAGAACAGATATTTCGGATTCCCTTGAACACTATAGGGCCAAAGGAAATATCCTCCGATAACAAAGAGAAAGAAGCTTTCTGAGAAACTTCTTTGTGTTCTGTGAAATCATCTCACAGAGTTACAGCTTTCCCCTCAAGAAACCTTTCGCTAAGACAGTTCTTGTGGCATTGGCAAAGTGATATTTGGAAGCCCATAGTGGGCTATGGTGAAAAAGGAAATATCCTCGGATGAAATCTGGAAAGAAGCTTTCTGAGAAACTGCTTAGTGTTCTGTTAATTTATCTCACAGAGTTACATCTGTATTTCCTGGATCTCTTTGCTAGCCTTATTTCTGTGGAATCTGAGAACAGATATTTCGGATCCCTCTGAAGAATATAGGGCCAAAGGAAATATCCTCCGATAACAAAGAGAAAGAACCTTTCTGAGAAACTTCTTTGTGTTGTGTGAAATCATCTCACAGAGTTACAGCTTTCCCCTCAAGAAGCCTTTCGCTAAGACAGTTCTTGTGGAATTGGCAAAGTGATATTTGGAAACCCATAGAGGGCTATGGTGAAAAAGGAAATATCCTCCGATGAAATCTGGAAAGAAGCTGTCTGAGAAACTGCTTAGTGTTCTGTTAATTCATCTCACAGAGTTACATCTGTATTTCGTGGATCTCTTTGCTAGCCTTATTTCTTTGGAATCTGAGATCAGATATTTCGGATCCCTTTGAAGACTATAGGGCCAAAGGAAATATCCTCCGATAACAAAGAGAAAGAAGCTTTGTGAGAAACTTCTTTGTGCTCTGTGAAATCATCTCACAGAGTAAAAGCTTTCCCCTCAAGAAGCCTTTCGCTAAGAGAGTTCTTGTGGAATTGGCAAAGTGATATTTTGAAGCCCAAAGAAGGCTATGTAGAAAAATCAAATATCCTCCGATGAAATCTGGAAAGAAGCTTTCTGAGAAACTGCTTAGTGTCCTGTTAATTCATCTCAGAGAGTTACATCTGTATTCGTGGATCTCTTTGCTATTCTTACCTCTGTGGAATCTGAGAACAGATATTTCGGATCCCTTTGACGACTACAGGGCCAAAGGGAATATCCTCCGCTAACAAAGAGAAAGAAGCTTTCTGAGAAACTTCTTTGTGTTCTGTGAAATCATCTCAGAGAGTTACAGCTTTCCCCTAAAGAAGCCTTTCGCTAAGACAGTTCTTGTGGAATTGGCAAAGTGATATTTGGAAGCTTATAGAGGGCTATGGTGAAAAAGGAAATATCCTCCGATGAAATCTGGAAAGAAGCTTTCTGAGAAACTGCTTAGTGTTCTGTTAATTGATCTCACAGAATTACATCAGTATTTCGTGTATCTCTTTGCTAGCCTTACTTCTGTGGAATCTGAGAACAGATATTTCGGATCCCTTTGAAGACTATAGGGCCAAAGGAAATATCCTCCGATAACAAAGAGAAAGAAGCTTTCTGAGAAACTTCTTTGTGTTCTGTGAAATCATCTCACAGAGTTACAGCTTTCCCCTCAAGAAGCCTTTCGCTAAGACAGTTCTTGTGGAATTGGCAAAGTGATATTTGGAAGCCCATAGAGGGCTATGGTGAAAAAGGAAATATCCTCCGATGAAATCTGGAAAGAAGCTTTCTGAAAAACTGCTTAGTGTTCGGTTAATTCATCTCACAGAGTTACATCTGTATTTCGTGGATCTCTTTGCTAGCCTTATTTCTGTGGAATCTGAGAACAGATATTTCGGATCCCTTTGAAGACAATAGGGCCAAAGGAAATATCCTCCGATAACAAAGAGAAAGAAGCTTTCTGAGAAACTTCTTTGTGTTCTGTGAAATCATCTCACAGAGTTACAGCTTACCCCTCAAGAAGCCTTTCGCTAAGAGAGATCTTGTGGAATTGGCAAAGGGATATTTGGAAGCCCATAGACGGCTACGGTGAAAAAGGAAATATCCTCCGATGAAATCTGGAAAGAAGCTCTCTGAGAATCTGCTTAGTGTTCTGTTAATTCATCTCACAGAGTTACATCTCTATTTCGTGGATCTCTTTGCTAGCCTCATTTCTGTGGAATCTGACAACAGATATTTCGGATCCCTTTGAAGACTATTGGGCCAAAGAAAATATCCTCCGATAACAAAGAGAAAGAATCTTTCTGAGAAACTTCTTTGTGTTCTGTGAAATCATCTCACAGAGTTACAGCTTTCCCCTCAAGAAGCCTTTCGCTAAGAGAGTTCTTGTGGAATTGGCAAAGTGATATTTGGAAGCCCATAGAAGGCTATGGAGAAAAAGCAAATATCCTCCGATGAAATCTGGAAAGAAGCTTTCTGAGAAACTGCCTAGTGTTCTGTTAATTCATCTCACAGAGTTACATCTGTATTTCGTGGATCTCTTTGCTAGCCTTATTTCTGTGGAATCTGAGATCAGATATTTCGGATCCCTTTGAAGACTATAGGGCCAAAGGAAATATCCTAGGATAACAAAGAGAAAGAAGCTTTCTGAGAAACTTCTTTGTGTTCTGTGAAATCATCTCACAGAGTTACAGCTTTCCCCTCAAGATGCCTTTGTCTAGGACAGTTCTTGTGGAATTGGCAAAGTGATATTTGGAAGCCCATGGAGGGCTATGGTGAAAAAGGAAATATCCTCCGATGAAATCTGGAAAGAAGATCCTGAGAAACTGCTTAGTGTTCTGTTAATTCATCTCACAGAGTTACATCTGTATTTCGTGGATCTCTTTGCTAGCCTTATTTCTGTGGAATCTGAGAACAGATATTTCGGATCCCTTTGAAGACTATAGGGCCAAAGGAAATATCCTCCGATAACAAAGAGAAAGAAGCTTTCTGAGAAACTTCTTTGTGTTGTGTGAAATCATCTCACAGAGTTACAGGTTTCCCCTCAAGAAGCCTTTCGCTAAGATAGTTCTTGGGGAATTGGCAAAGTGATATTTGGAAGCCCATAGAGTGCTATGGTGATAAAGGAAATATCCTCCGATGAAATCTGGAAAGAAGCTTTCTGAGAAACTGCTTAGTGTTCTTTTAGTTCATCTCCCAGAGTTTCATCGGTATTTCGTGGATGTCTTTGCTAGCCTTATTTCTGTGGAATCTGAAAACAGATATTTCGGATACCTTTGAAGACTATAGGGCCAAAGGAACTATCCTCCGATAACAACGAGAAAGAAGCTTTCAGAGAAACTTCTTTGTGTTCTGTGAAATCATCTCACAGAGTTACAGCTTTCCCCTCAAGAAGCCTTTCGCTAAGACAGTTCTTGTGGAATTGGCAAAGTGATATTTGGAATCCCATAGAGGGCTATGGTGAAAAAGGAAATATCCTCCGATGAAATCTGGAAAGAAGCTCTCTGAGAAACTGCTTAGTGTTCTGTTAATTCATCTCACAGAGTTACATCTGTATTTCGTGGATCTCTTTGCTAGCCTTATTTCTGTGGAAGCTGACAACAGATATTTCGGATCCCTTTGAAGCCTATAGGGCCAAAGGAAATATCCTCCGATAACAAAGAGAAAGAATCTTTCTGAGAAACTTCTTTGTGTTCTGTGAAATGATCTCACAGAGTTACAGCTTTCCCCTCAAGAAGCCTTTCGCTAAGACAGTTCTTGTGGAATTGGCAAAGTGATATTTGGAAGCCCATAGAAGGCTATGGAGAAAAAGCAAATATCCTCCGATGAAATCTGGAAAGAAGCTTTCTGAGAAACTGCTTAGTGTTCTGTTAATTCATCTCACAGAGTTACATATGTATTTCGTGGATCTCTTTGCTAGCCTTATTTCTGTGGAATCTGAGAACAGATATTTCAGATCCCTTTGACGACTACAGGGAAAAAAGGAAATATCCTCCGATAACAAAGAGAAAGAAGCTTTCTCAGAAACTTCTTTGTGTTCTGTGAAATCATCTCACAGAGTTACAGCTTTCCCCTCAAGAAGCCTTTCGCAAAGACAGTTCTTGTGGAATTGGCAAAGTGATATTTGGAAGCACATAGAGGGCTATGGTGAAAAAGGAAATATCCTCCGATGAAATCTGGAAAGAAGCTTTCTGAGAAACTGCTTAGTGTTCTGTTAATTCAACTTACAGAGTTACATCTGTATTTCATGGATCTCTTTGCTAGCCTTATTTCTGTGGAATCTGAGATCAGATATTTCGGATCCCTTTGAAGACTATAGGGCCAAAGGAAATATCCTCCGATAACAAAGAGAAAGAATCTTTCTGAGAAACTTCTTTGTGTTCTGTGAAATCATCTCACAGAGTTACAGCTTTATCATCAAGAAGCCTTTCGCTAAGACAGTTCTTGTGGAATTGGCAAAGTGATATTTGGAAGCCCATAGAGGGCTATGGAGAAAAAGGAAATATCCTCCGATGAAATCTGGAAAGAAGCTTTCTGAGAAACTGCTTAGGGTTCTTTTAGTTCATCTCCCAGAGTTTCATCGGTATTTCGTGGATCTCTTTGCTAGCCTTATTTCTGTGGAATCTGAAAACAGATATTTCGGATACCTTTGAAGACTATAGGGCCAAAGGAACTGTCCTCCGATAACAACGAGAAAGAAGCTTTCAGAGAAACTTCTTTGTGTTCTGTGAAATCATCTCACAGAGTTACAGCTTTCCCCTCAAGAAGCCTTTCGCTAAGACAGTTCTTGTAGAATTGGCAAAGTGATATTTGGAAGCCCATAGAGGGCTATGGAGAAAAAGGAAATATCCTCCGATGAAATCTGGAAAGAAGCTTTCTGAGAAACTGCTTAGTGTTCTGTTAATTCATCTCCCAGAATTACATCTGTATTTCGTGGATCTCTTTGCTAGCCTTATTTCTGTGGAATCTGAGAACAGATATTTCCGATCCCTTTGAAGACTATAGGGCCAAAGGAAATGTCCTCCGATAACAAAGAGAAAGAAGCTTTGTGAGAAACTTCTTTGTGTTCTGTGAAATCGTCTCACAGAGTTACAGCTTTCCCCTCAAGAAGCCTTTCGCTAGGACAGTTCTTGTGGAATTGGCAAAGTGATATTTGGAAGCCCATAGAGGGCTATGGAGAAAAAGGAAATTTCCTCCGATGAAATCTGGAAAGAAGCTTTCTGAGAAACTGCTTAGTGTCCTGTTAATTCATCTCAGAGATTTACATCTGTATTCGTGGATATCTTTGCTATCCTTACTTCTGTGGAATCTGAGAACAGATATTTCGGATCCCTTTGACGACTACAGGGCCAAAGGAAACATCCTCCGATAACAAAGAGAAAGAAGCTTTCTGAGAAACTTCTTTGTGTTCTGTGAAATCATCTCAGAGAGTTACAGCTTTCCCCTAAAGAAGCCTTTCGCTAAGACAGTTCTTGTGGAATTGGCAAAGTGATATTTGGAAGCTTATAGAGGGCTATGGTGAAAAAGGAAATATCCTCCCATGAAATCTGGAAAGAAGCTTTCTGACAAACTGCTTAGTGTTCTGTTAATTGATCTCCAGAATTACATCAGTATTTCGTGTATCTCTTTGCTAGCCTTACTTCTGTGGAATCTGAGAACAGATATTTCGGATCCCTTTGAAGACTACGGGGCCAAAGGAAATATCCTCCGATAACAAAGAGAAAGAAGCTTTCTGAGAAACTTCTTTGTGTTCTGTGAAATCATCTCACAGAGTTACAGCTTTCCCCTCAAGAAGCCTTTCGCTAAGACAGTTCTTGTGGAATTGGCAAAGTGATATTTGGAAGCCCATAGAGGGCTATGGAGAAAATGGAAATATCCTTCGATGAAATCTGGAAAGAAGCTTTCTGAGAAACTGCTTAGTGTTCTTTTAGTTCATCTCCCAGAGTTACATCTGTATTTGGTGGATCTCTTTGCTAGCCTTATTTCTGTGGAATCTAAGAACAGATATTTCGGATACCTTTGAAGACTATAGGGCCAAAGGAAATATCCTCCGATAACAAAGAGAAAGAAGCTTTCTGAGAAACTTCTTTGTGTTGTGTGAAATCATCTCACAGAGTTACAGCTTTCCCCTCAAGAAGCCTTTCGCTAAGACAGTTCTTGTGGAATTGGCAAAGTGATATTTGAAAGCCCATAGAGGGCTATGGTGAAAAAGGAAATATCCTCTGATGAAATCTGATAAGAAGCTTTCTGAGAAACTGCTTAGTGTTCTGTTAATTGATCTCACAGAGTTACATCTGTATTTCGTGCATCTCCTTGCTAGCCTTATCTGTGGAATCTGAGAACAGATATTTCGGATCCCTTTGAAGACTATAGGGCCAAAGGAAATATCCTCCGATAACAAAGAGAAAGAAGCTTTCTCAGAAACTTCTTTGTGTTCTGTGAAATCATCTCACAGAGTTACAGCTTTCCCCTCAAGAAACCTTTCGCTAAGACAGTTCTTCTGGCATTGGCAAAGTGATATTTGGAAGCCCATAGAGGGCTATGGTGAAAAAGGAAATATCCTCGGATGAAATCTGCAAAGAAGCTTTCTGAGAAACTGCTTAGTGTTCTGTTAATTTATCTCACAGAGTTACATCTGTATTTCCTGGATCTCTTTGCTAGCCTTATTTCTGTGGAATCTGAGAACAGATATTTCGGATCCCTCTGAAGAATATAGGGCCAAAGGAAATATCCTCCGATAACAAAGAGAAAGAAGCTTTCTGAGAAACTTCTTTGTGTTGTGTGAAATCATCTCACAGAGTTACAGGTTTCCCCTCAAGAAGCCTTTCGCTAAGACAGTTCTTGTGGAATTGGCAAAGTGATATTTGGAAACCCATAGAGGGCTATGGTGAAAAAGGAAATATCCTCCGATGAAATCTGGAAAGAAGCTCTCTGAGAAACTGCTTAGTGTTCTGTTAATTCGTCTCACAGAGTTACATCTGTATTTCGTGGATCTCTTTGCTAGCCTTATTTCTGTGGAATCTGACAACAGATATTTCTGATCCCTTTGAAGACTATAGGGCCAAAGGAAATATCCTCCGATAACAAAGAGAAAGAATCTTTCCGAGAAACTTCTTTGTGTTCTGTGAAATCATCTCACAGAGTTACAGCTTTCCCCTCAAGAAGCCTTTCGCTAAGAGAGTTCTTGGGAATTGGCAAAGTGATATTTGGAAGCCCATAGAAGGCTATGGAGAAAAAGCAAATATCCTCCGATGAAATCTGGAAAGAAGCTTTCTGAGAAACTGCTTAGTGTTCTGTTAATTCATCTCACAGAGTTACATCTGTATTTCGTGGATCTCTTTGCTAGCCTTATTTCTGTGGAATCTGAGAACAGATATTTCAGATCCCTTTGACGACTACAGGGTCAAAGGAAATATCCTCCGATAACAAAGAGAAAGAAGCTTTCTCGGAAACTTCTTTGTGTTCTGTGAAATCATCTCACAGAGTTACAGCTTTCCCCTCAAGAAGCCTTTCGCAAAGACAGTTCTTGTGGAATTGGCATAGTGATATTTGGAAGCCCATAGAGGGCTATGGTGAAAAAGGAAATATCCTCCGATGAAATCTGGAAAGAAGCTTTCTGAGAAACTGCTTAGTGTTCTGTTAATTCATCTTACAGAGTTACATCTGTATTTCGTGGATCTCTTTGCTAGCCTTATTCCTGTGGAATCTGAGATCAGATATTTCGGATCCCTTTGAAGACTATAGGGCCAAAGGAAATATCCTCCGATAACAAAGAGAAAGAATCTTTCTGAGAAACTTCTTTGTGTTCTGTGAAATCATCTCACAGAGTTACAGCTTTATCATCAAGAAGCCTTTCGCTAAGACAGTTCTTGTGGAATTGGCAAAGTGATATTTGGAAGCCCATAGAGGGTTATGGAGAAAAAGGAAATATCCTCCGATGAAATCTGGAAAGAAGCTTTCTGAGAAACTGCTTAGTGTTCTTTTAGTTCATCTCCCAGAGTTTCATCTGTATTTCGTGGATCTCTTTGCTAGCCTTATTTCTGTGGAATCTGAGAACAGATATTTCGGATCCCTTTGAAGACTCTAGGGCCAAAGGAAATATCCTCCGATAACAACGAGAAAGAAGCTTTCAGAGAAACTTCTTTGTGTTCTGTGAAATCATCTCACAGAGTTACAGCTTTCCCCTCAAGAAGCCTTTCGCTAAGACAGTTCTTCTAGAATTGGCAAAGTGATATTTGGAAGCCCATAGAGGGCTATGGAGAAAAAGGAAATATGCTCCGATGAAATCTGGAAAGAAGCTTTCTGAGAAACTGCTTAGTGTTCTGCTAATTCATCTCCCAGAATTACATCTGTACTTCGTGGATCTCTTTGCTAGCCTTATTTCTGTGGAATCTGAGAACAGATATTTCGGATCCCATTGAAGTCTATAGGGCCAAAGGAAATATCCTCCGATAACAAAGAGAAAGAAGCTTTGTGAGAAACTTCTTTGTGTTCTGTGAAATCATCTCACAGAGTAAAAGCTTTCCCCTCAAGAAGCCTTTCGCTAAGACAGTTCTTGTGGAATTGGCAAAGTGATATTTTGAAGCCCATAGAAGGCTATGGAGAAAAAGCAAATATCCTCCGATGAAATCTGGAAAGAAGCTTTCTGAGAAACTGCTTAGTGTCCTGTTAATTCATCTCAGAGAGTTACATCTGTATTCGTGGATCTCTTTGCTATCCTTACTTCTGTGGAATCTGAGAACAGATATTTCGGATCCCTTTGACGACTACAGGGCCAAAGGAAATATCCTCCGATAACAAAGAGAAAGAAGCTTTCTGAGAAACTTCCTTGTGTTCTGTGAAATCATCTCACAGAGTTACAGCTTTCCCCTCAAGAAGCCTTTCGCTAAGACAGTTCTTGTGGAATTGGCAAAGTGATATTTGGAAGCTTATAGAGGGCTATGGTGAAAAAGGAAATATCCTCCGATGATATCTGGAAAGAAGCTTTCTGAGAAACTGCTTAGTGTTCTGTTAATTGATCTCACAGAATTACATCAGTATTTCGTGTATCTCTTTGCTAGCCTTACTTCTGTGGAATCTGAGAACAGATATTTCGGATCCCTTTGAAGACTATAGGGCCAAAGGAAATATCCTCCGATAACAAAGAGAAAGAAGCTTTCTGAGAAACTTCTTTGTGTTGTGTGAAATCATCTCACAGAGTTACAGCTTTCCCCTCAAGAAGCCTTTCGCTAAGACAGTTCTTGTGGAATTGGCAAAGTGATATTTGGAAGCCCATAGCGGGCTATGGTGAAAAAGGAAATATCCTCCGATGAAATCTGGAAAGAAGCTTTCTGAGAAACTGCTTAGTGTTCGGTTAATTCATCTCACAGAGTTACATCTGTATTTCGTGGATCTCTTTGCTAGCCTTAATTCTGTGGAATCTGAGATCAGATATTTCGAATCCCTTTGAAGAGTATAGGGCCAAAGGAAATATCCTCCGATAACAAAGAGAAAGAATCTTTCTGAGAAACTTCTTTGTGTTCTGTGAAATCATCTCACAGAGTTACAGCCTTCCCCTCAAGAAGCCTTTCGCTAAGACAGTTCTTGTGGAATTGGCAAAGTGATATTTGGAAGCCCATAGACGGCTATGGTGAAAAAGGAAATATCCTCCGATGAAATCTGGAAAGAAGCTTTCTGAGAAACTGCTTAGTGTCCTGTTAATTCATCTCAGAGAGTTACATCTGTATTCGTGGATATCTTTGCTATCCTTACCTCTGTGGAATCTGAGAACAGATATTTCGGATCCCTTTGAAGACTACAGGGCCAAAGGAAATATCCTCCGATAACAAAGAGAAAGAAGCTTTCTGAGAAACTTCTTTGTGTTCTGCGAAATCATCTCAGAGAGTTACAGCTTTCCCCTAAAGAAGCCTTTCGCTAAGACAGTTCTTGTGGAATTGGCAAAGTGATATTTGGAAGCTTATAGAGGGCTATGGTGAAAAAGGAAATATCCTCCGATGAAATCTGGAAAGAAGCTTTCAGAGAAACTGCTTAGTGTTCTGTTAATTGATCTCACAGAATTACATCAGTATTTCGTGTATCTCTTTGCTAGCCTTACTTCTGTGGAATCTGAGAACAGATATTTCGGATCCCTTTGAAGACTATAGGGCCAAAGGAAATATCCTCCGATAACAAAGAGAAGGAAGCTTTCTGAGAAACTTCTTTGTGTTCTGTGAAATCATCTCACAGAGTTACAGCTTACCCCTCAAGAAGCCTTTCGCTAAGAGAGATCTTGTGGAATTGGCAAAGTGATATTTGGAAGCCCTTAGAAGGCTATGGAGAAAAAGCAAATATCCTCCGATGAAATCTGGAAAGAAGCTTTCTGAGAAACTGCTTAGTGTTCTGTTAATTCATCCTACAGAGTTACATCTGTATTTCGTGGATCTCTTTGCTAGCCTTATTTCTGTGGAATCTGAGATCAGATATTTCGAATCCCTTTGAAGACTATAGGGCCAAAGGAAATGTCCTCCGATAACAAAGAGAAAGAAGCTTTGTGAGAAACTTCTTTGTGTTCTGTGAAATCGTCTCACAGAGTTACAGCTTTCCCCTCAAGAAGCCTTTCCCTAAGACAGTTCTTGTGGAATTGGCAAAGTGATATTTGGAAGCCCATAGAGGGCTATGGAGAAAAAGGAAATTTCCTCCGATGAAATCTGGAAAGAAGCTTTCTGAGAAACTGCTTAGTGTCCTGTTAATTCATCTCAGAGATTTACATCTGTATTCGTGGATATCTTTGCTATCCTTACTTCTGTGGAATCTGAGAAGAGATATTTCGGATCCCTTTGACGACTACAGGGCCAAAGGAAATATCCTCCGATAACAAAGAGAAAGAAGCTTTCTGAGAAACTTCTTTGTGTTCTGTGAAATCATCTCAGAGAGTTACAGCTTTCCCCTAAAGAAGCCTTTCGCTAAGACAGTTCTTGTGGAATTGGCAAAGTGATATTTGGAAGCTTATAGAGGGCTATGGTGAAAAAGGAAATATCCTCCCATGAAATCTGGAAAGAAGCTTTCTGAGAAACTGCTTAGTGTTCTGTTAATTGATCTCACAGAATTACATCAGTATTTCGTGTATCTCTTTGCTAGCCTTACTTCTGTGGAATCTGAGAACAGATATTTCGGATCCCTTTGAAGACTATAGGGCCAAAGGAAATATCCTCCGATAACAAAGAGAAAGAAGCTTTCGGAGAAACTTCTTTGTGTTGTGTGAAATCATCTCACAGAGTTACAGCTTTCCCCTCAAGAAGCCTTTCGCTAAGACAGTTCTTGTGGAATTGGCAAAGTGATATTTGGAAGCCCATAGAGGGCTATGGAGAAAATGGAAATATCCTTCGATGAAATCTGGAAAGAAGCTTTCTGAGAAACTGCTTAGTGTTCTTTTAGTTCATCTCCCAGAGTTACATCTGTATTTCGTGGATCTCTTTGCTAGCCTTATTTCTGTGGAATCTAAGAACAGATATTTCGGATCCCTTTGAAGACTATAGGGCCAAAGGAAATATCCTCCGATAACAAAGAGAAAGAAGCTTTCTGAGAAACTTCTTTGTGTTCTGTGAAATCGTCTCACAGAGTTACAGCTTTCCCCTCAAGAAACCTTTCGCTAAGACAGTTCTTGTGGCATTGGCAAAGTGATATTTGGAAGCCCATAGAGGGCTATGTTGAAAAAGGAAATATCCTCTGATGAAATCTGGAAAGAAGTTTTCTGAGAAACTGCTTGGTGTTCTGTTAATTGATCTCACAGAGTTACATCTGTATTTCGTGTATCTCCTTGCTAGCCTTACTTCTGTGGAATCTGAGAACAGATATTTCGGATCCCTTTGAACACTATAGGGCCAAAGGAAATATCCTCCGATAACAAAGAGAAAGAAGCTTTCTCAGAAACTTCTTTGTGTTCTGTGAAATCATCTCACAGAGTTACAGCTTTCCCCTCAAGAAACCTTTCGCTAAGACAGTTCTTGTGGCATTGGCAAAGTGATATTTGGAAGCCCATAGAGGGCTATGGTGAAAAGGGAAATAACCTCGGATGAAATCTGGAAAGAAGCTTTCTGAGAAACTGCTTAGTGTTCTGTTAATTTATCTCACAGAGTTACATCTGTATTTCCTGGATCTCTTTGCTAGCCTTATTTCTGTGGAATCTGAGAACAGATATTTCGGATCCCTCTGAAGAATATAGGGCCAAAGGAAATATCCTCCGATAACAAAGAGAAAGAACCTTTCTGAGAAACTTCTTTGTGTTGTGTGAAATCATCTCACAGAGTTACAGCTTTCCCCTCAAGAAGCCGTTCGCTAAGACAGTTCTTGTGGAATTGGCAACGTGATATTTGGAAACCCATAGAGGGCTATGGTGAAAAAGGAAATATCCTCCGATGAAATCTGGAAAGAAGCTCTCTGAGAAACTGCTTAGTGTTCCGTTAATTCATCTCACAGAGTTACATCTGTATTTCGTGGATCTCTTTGCTAGCCTTATTACTGTGGAATCTGAAAACAGATATTTCTGATCCCTTTGAAGACTATAGGGCCAAAGGAAATATCCTCCGATAACAAAGAGAAAGAATCTTTCGGAGAAACTTCTTTGTGTTCTGTGAAATCATCTCACAGAGTTACAGCTTTCCCCTCAAGAAGCCTTTCGCTAAGAGAGTTCTTGTGGAATTGGCAAAGTGATATTTGGAAGCCCATAGAAGGCTATGGAGAAAAAGCAAATATCCTCCGATGAAATCTGGAAAGAAGCTTTCTGAGAAACTGCTTAGTGTTCTGTTAATTCATCTCCCAGAGTTTTATCTGTATTTCGTGGATCTCTTTGCTAGCCTTATTTCTGTGGAATCTGAGAACAGATATTTCAGATCCCTTTGACGACTACAGGGTCAAAGGAAATATCCTCCGATAACAAAGAGAAAGAAGCTTTCTCAGAAACTTCTTTGTGTTCTGTGAAATCATCTCACAGAGTTACAGCTTTCCCCTCAAGAAGCCTTTCGCAAAGACAGTTCTTGTGGAATTGGCAAGGTGATATTTGGAAGCCCATAGAGGGCTATGGTGAAAAAGGAAATATCCTCCGATGAAATCTGGAAAGAAGCTTTCTGAGAAACTGCTTAGTGTTCTGTTAATTCATCTTACAGAGTTACATCTGTATTTCGTGGATCTCTTTGCTAGCCTTATTTCTGTGGAATCTGAGATCAGATATTTCGGATCCCTTTGAAGACTATAGGGCCAAAGGAAATATCCTCCGATAACAAAGAGAAAGAATCTTTCTGAGAAACTTCTTTGTGTTCTGTGAAATCATCTCACAGAGTTACAGCTTTATCATCAAGAAGCCTTTCGCTAAGAGAGTTCTTGTGGAATTGGCAAAGTGATATTTGGAAGCCCTTAGAGGGCTATGGAGAAAAAGGAAATATCCTCCGATGAAATCTGGAAAGAAGCTTTCTGAGAAACTGCTTAGTGTTCTTTTAGTTCATCTCCCAGAGTTTCATCTGTATTTCGTGGATCTCTTTGCTAGCCTTATTTCTGTGGAATCTGAGAACAGATATTTCGGATCCCTTTGATGACTATAAGGCCAAAGGAAATATCCTCCGATAACAACGAGAAAGATGCTTTCAGAGAAACTTCTTTGTGTTCTGTGAAATCATCTCACAGAGTTACAGCTTTCCCCTAAAGAAGCCTTTCGCTAAGACAGTTCTTGTAGAATTGGCAAAGTGATATTTGGAAGCCCATAGACGGCTATGGTGAAAAAGGAAATATCCTCCGATGAAATCTGGAAAGAAGCTTTCTGAGAAACTACTTAGTGTTCTGTTAATTCATTTCACAGAATTACATCTGTATTTCGTGGATCTCTTTGCTAGCCTTATTTCTGTGGAATCTGAGAACAGATATTTCGGATCCCTTTGAAGACTATAGGGCCAAAGGAAATATCCTCCGATAACAAAGAGAAAGAAGCTTTCTGAGAAACTTCGTTGTGTTCTGTGAAATCATCTCACAGAGTTACAGCTTTCCCCTCAAGAAGCCTTTGGCTAGGACAGTTCTTGTGGAATTGGCAAAGTGATATTTGGAAGCCCATGGAGGGCTATGGTGAAAAAGGAAAAATCCTCCGATGAAATCTGGAAAGAAGCTTCCTGAGAAACTGCTTAGTGTTCTGTTAATTCATCTCACAGAGTTACATCTGTATTTCGTGGATCTCTTTGCTAGCCTTATTTCTGTGGAATCTGAGAACAGATATTTCGGATCCCTTTGAAGACTATAGGGCCAAAGGAAATATCCTCCGATAACAAAGAGAAAGAAGCTTTCTGAGAAACTTCTTTGTGTTGTGTGAAATCATCTCACAGAGTTACAGGTTTCCCCTCAAGAAGCCTTTCGCTAAGATAGTACTTGGGGAATTGGCAAAGTGATATTTGGAAGCCCATAGAGGGCTATGGTGAAAAAGGAAATATCCTCCGATGAAATCTGGAAAGAAGCTTTCTGAGAAACTGCTTAGTGTTCTTTTAGTTCATCTCCCAGAGTTTCATCTGTATTTCGTGGATCTCTTTGCTAGCCTTATTTCTGTGGAATCTGAAAACAGATATTTCGGATACCTTTGAAGACTATAGGGCCAAAGGAACTATCCTCCGATAACAACGAGAAAGAAGCTTTCAGAGAAACTTCTTTGTGTTCTGTGAAATCATCTCACAGAGTTACAGCTTTCCCCTCAAGAAGCCTTTCGCTAAGACAGTTCTTGTAGAATTGGCAAAGTGATATTTGGAAGCCCATAGAGGGCTATGGAGAAAAAGGAAATATCCTCCGATGAAATCGGGAAAGAAGCTTTCTGAGAAACTGCTTAGTGTTCTGCTAATTCATCTCCCAGAATTACATCTGTATTTCTTGGATCTCTTTGCTAGCCTTATTTCTGTGGAATCTGAGAACAGATATTTCGGATCCCTCTGAAGACTATAGGGCCAAAGGAAATATCCTCCGATAACAAAGAGAAAGAAGCTTTGTGAGAAACTTCTTTGTGCTCTGTGAAATCATCTCACAGAGTAAAAGCTTTCCCCTCAAGAAGCCTTTCGCTAAGACAGTTCTTGTGGAATTGGCAAAGTGATATTTTGAAGCCCATAGAAGGCTGTGGAGAAAAAGGAAATATCCTCCGATGAAATCTGGAAAGAAGCTTTCTGAGAAACTGCTTAGTGTCCTGTTAATTCATCTCAGAGAGTTACGTCTGTATTCGTGGATCTCTTTGCTATCCTTACTTCTGTGGAATATGAGAACAGATATTTCGGATCCCTTTGACGACTACAGGGCCAAAGGAAATATCCTCCGATAATAAAAGAGAAAGAAGCTTTCTGAGAAACTTCTTTGTGTTCTGTGAAATCATCTCAGAGAGTTACAGCTTTCCCCTAAAGAAGCCTTTCGCTAAGACAGTTCTTGTGGAATTGGCAAAGTGATATTTGGAAGCTTATAGAGGGCTATGGTGAAAAAGGAAATATCCTCCGATGAAATCTGGAAAGAAGCTTTCTGAGAAACTGCTTAGTGTCCTGTTAATTCATCTCAGAGAGTTACATCTGTATTCGTGGATATCTTTGCTATCCTTACCTCTGTGGAATCTGAGAACAGATATTTCGGATCCCTCTGAAGAATATAGGGCCAAAGGAAATATCCTCCGATAACAAAGAAAAGAACCTTTCTGAGAAACTTCTTTCTGTTGTGTGAAATCATCTCACAGAGTTACAGCTTTCCCCTCAAGAAGCCTTTCGCTAAGACAGTTCTTGTGGAATTGGCAAAGTGATATTTGGAATCCCATAGAGGGCTACGGTGAAAAAGGAAATATCCTCCGATGAAATCTGGAAAGAAACTCTCTGATAAACTGCTTAGTGTTCTGTTAATTCATCTCACAAAGTTACATCTGTGTTTCGTGGATCTCTTTGCTAGCCTTATTTCTGTGGAATCTGACAACAGATATTTCGGATCCCTTTGAAGACTATAGGGCCAAATGAAATATCCTCCGATAACAAAGAGAAAGAATCTTTCTGAGAAACTTCTTTGTGTTGTGTGAAATCATCTCACAGAGTTACAGCTTTCCCCTCAAGAAGCCTTTCGCTAAGAGAGTTCTTGTGGAATTGGAAAAGTGATATTTGGAAGCCCATGGAGGGCTATGGTGAAAAAGGAAATATCCTCCGATGAAATCTGGAAAGAAGCTTCCTGAGAAACTGCTTAGTGTTCTGTTAATTCATCTCACAGAGTTACATCTGTATTTCGTGGATCTCTTTGCTAGCCTTATTTCTGTGGAATCTGAGAACACATATTTCGGATCCCTTTGAAGACTATAGGACCAAAGGAAATATCCTCCGATAACAAAGAGAAAGAAGCTTTCTGAGAAACTTCTTTGTGTTGTGTGAAATCATCTCACAGAGTTACAGCTTTCCCCTCAAGAAGCCTTTCGCTAAGACAGTTCTTGTGGAATTGGCAAAGTGATATTTGGAATCCCATAGAGGGCTATGGTGAAAAAGGAAATATCCTCCGATGAAATCTGGAAAGAAGCTCTCTGAGAAACTCCTTAGTGTTCTGTTAATTCATCTCACAGAGTTACATCTGTATTTCGTGGATCTCTTTGCTAGCCTTATTATTGTGGAATCTGACAACAGATATTTCGGATCCCTTTGAAGACTATAGGGCCAAAGGAAATATCCTCCGATAACAAAGAGAAAGAAGCTTTCTGAGAAACTTCTTTGTGTTCTGTGAATTCATCTCACAGAGTTACAGCTTTATCATCAAGAAGCCTTTCGCTAAGACAGTTCTTGTGGAATTGGCAAAGTGATATTTGGAAGCCCCTAGAGGGCTATGGAGAAAAAGGAAATATCCTCCGATGAAATCTGGAAAGAAGCTTTCTGAGAAACTGCTTAGTGTTCTTTTAGTTCATCTCCCAGAGTTACATCTGTATTTCGTGGATCTCTTTGCTAGCCTTATTTCTGTGGAATCTAAGAACAGATATTTCGGATCCCTTTGAAGACTATAGGGCCAAAGGAAATATCCTCCGATAACAAAGAGAAAGAAGCTTTCTGAGAAACTTCTTTGTGTTCTGTGAAATCGTCTCACAGAGTTACAGCTTTCCCCTCAAGAAGCCTTTCGCTAAGACAGTTCTTGTGGCATTGGCAAAGTGATATTTGGAAGCCCATAGAGGGCTATGTTGAAAAATGAAATATCCTCTGATGAAATCTGGAAAGAAGCTTTCTGAGAAACTGCTTGGTGTTCTGTTAATTGATCTCACAGAGTTACATCTGTATTTCGTGTATCTCCTTGCTAGCCTTACTTCTGTGGAATCTGAGAACAGATATTTCGGATCCCTTTGAACACTATAGGGCCAAAGGAAATATCCTCCGATAACAAAGAGAAAGAAGCTTTCTCAGAAACTTCTTTGTGTTCTGTGAAATCATCTCACAGAGTTACAGCTTTCCCCTCAAGAAACCTTTCGCTAAGACAGTTCTTGTGGCATTGGCAAAGTGATATTTGGAAGCCCATAGAGGGCTATGGTGAAAAAGGAAATAACCTCGGATGAAATCTGGAAAGAAGCTTTCTGAGAAACTGCTTAGTGTTCTGTTAATTTATCTCACAGAGTTACATCTGTATTTCCTGGATCTCTTTGCTAGCCTTATTTCTGTGGAATCTGAGAACAGATATTTCGGATCCCTCTGAAGAATATAGGGCCAAAGGAAATATCCTCCGATAACAAAGAGAAAGAACCTTTCTGAGAAACTTCTTTGTGTTGTGTGAAATCATCTCACAGAGTTACAGCTTTCCCCTCAAGAAGCCGTTCGCTAAGACAGTTCTTGTGGAATTGGCAAAGTGATATTTGGAAACCCATAGAGGGCTATGGTGAAAAAGGAAATATCCTCCGATGAAATCTGGAAAGAAGCTCTCTGAGAAACTGCTTAGTGTTCCCTTAATTCATCTCACAGAGTTACATCTGTATTTCGTGGATCTCTTTGCTAGCCTTATTACTGTGGAATCTGACAACAGATATTTCTGATCCCTTTGAAGACTATAGGGCCAAAGGAAATATCCTCCGATAACAAAGAGAAAGAATCTTTCGGAGAAACTTCTTTGTGTTCTGTGAAATCATCTCACAGAGTTACAGCTTTCCCCTCAAGAAGCCTTTCGCTAAGAGAGTTCTTGTGGAATTGGCAAAGTGATATTTGGAAGCCCATAGAAGGCTATGGAGAAAAAGCAAATATCCTCCGATGAAATCTGGAAAGAAGCTTTCTGAGAAACTGCTTAGTGTTCTGTTAATTCATCTCCCAGAGTTTTATCTGTATTTCGTGGATCTCTTTGCTAGCCTTATTTCTGTGGAATCTGAGAACAGATATTTCAGATCCCTTTGACGACTACAGGGTCAAAGGAAATATCCTCCGATAACAAAGAGAAAGAAGCTTTCTCAGAAACTTCTTTGTGTTCTGTGAAATCATCTCACAGAGTTACAGCTTTCCCCTCAAGAAGCCTTTCGCAAAGACAGTTCTTGTGGAATTGGCAAGGTGATATTTGGAAGCCCATAGAGGGCTATGGTGAAAAAGGAAATATCCTCCGATGAAATCTGGAAAGAAGCTTTCTGAGAAACTGCTTAGTGTTCTGTTAATTCATCTTACAGAGTTACATCTGTATTTCGTGGATCTCTTTGCTAGCCTTATTTCTGTGGAATCTGAGATCAGATATTTCGGATCCCTTTGAAGACTATAGGGCCAAAGGAAATATCCTCCGATAACAAAGAGAAAGAATCTTTCTGAGAAACTTCTTTGTGTTCTGTGAAATCATCTCACAGAGTTACAGCTTTATCATCAAGAAGCCTTTCGCTAAGAGAGTTCTTGTGGAATTGGCAAAGTGATATTTGGAAGCCCTTAGAGGGCTATGGAGAAAAAGGAAATATCCTCCGATGAAATCTGGAAAGAAGCTTTCTGAGAAACTGCTTCGTGTTCTTTTAGTTCATCTCCCAGAGTTTCATCTGTATTTCGTGGATCTCTTTGCTAGCCTTATTTCTGTGGAATCTGAGAACAGATATTTCGGATCCCTTTGAAGACTATATGGCCAAAGGAAATATCCTCCGATAACAACGAGAAAGATGCTTTCAGAGAAACTTCTTTGTGTTATGTGAAATCATCTCACAGAGTTACAGCTTTCCCCTAAAGAAGCCTTTCGCTAAGACAGTTCTTGTAGAATTGGCAAAGTGATATTTGGAAGCCCATAGACGGCTATGGTGAAAAAGGAAATATCCTCCGATGAAATCTGGAAAGAAGCTTTCTGAGAAACTGCTTAGTGTTCTGTTAATTCATTTCACAGAATTACATCTGTATTTCGTGGATCTCTTTGCTAGCCTTATTTCTGTGGAATCTGAGAACAGATATTTCGGATCCCTTTGAAGACTATAGGGCCAAAGGAAATATCCTCCGATAACAAAGAGAAAGAAGCTTTCTGAGAAACTTCGTTGTGTTCTGTGAAATCATCTCACAGAGTTACAGCTTTCCCCTCAAGAAGCCTTTGGCTAGGACAGTTCTTGTGGAATTGGCAAAGTGATATTTGGAAGCCCATGGAGGGCTATGGTGAAAAAGGAAATATCCTCCGATGAAATCTGGAAAGAAGCTTCCTGAGAAACTGCTTAGTGTTCTGTTAATTCATCTCACAGAGTTACATCTGTATTTCGTGGATCTCTTTGCTAGCCTTATTTCTGTGGAATCTGAGAACAGATATTTCGGATCCCTTTGAAGACTATAGGGCCAAAGGAAATATCCTCCGATAACAAAGAGAATGAAGCTTTCTGAGAAACTTCTTTGTGTTGTGTGAAATCATCTCACAGAGTTACAGGTTTCCCCTCAAGAAGCCTTTCGCTAAGATAGTACTTGGGGAATTGGCAAAGTGATATTTGGAAGCCCATAGAGGGCTATGGTGAAAAAGGAAATATCCTCCGATGAAATCTGGAAAGAAGCTTTCTGAGAAACTGCTTAGTGTTCTTTTAGTTCATCTCCCAGAGTTTCATCTGTATTTCGTGGATCTGTTTGCTAGCCTTATTTCTGTGGAATCTGAAAACAGATATTTCGGATACCTTTGAAGACTATAGGGCCAAAGGAACTATCCTCCGATAACAACGAGAAAGAAGCTTTCAGAGAAACTTCTTTGTGTTCTGTGAAATCATCTCACAGAGTTACAGCTTTCCCCTCAAGAAGCCTTTCGCTAAGACAGTTCTTGTAGAATTGGCAAAGTGATATTTGGAAGCCCATAGAGGGCTATGGAGAAAAAGGAAATATCCTCCGATGAAATCGGGAAAGAAGCTTTCTGAGAAACTGCTTAGTGTTCTGCTAATTCATCTCCCAGAATTACATCTGTATTTCTTGGATCTCTTTGCTAGCCTTATTTCTGTGGAATCTGAGAACAGATATTTCGGATCCCTCTGAAGACTATAGGGCCAAAGGAAATATCCTCCGATAACAAAGAGAAAGAAGCTTTGTGAGAAACTTCTTTGTGCTCTGTGAAATCATCTCACAGAGTAAAAGCTTTCCCCTCAAGAAGCCTTTCGCTAAGAGAGTTCTTGTGGAATTGGCAAAGTGATATTTGGAAGCCCATGGAGGGCTATGGTGAAAAAGGAAATATCCTCCGATGAAATCTGGAAAGAAGCTTCCTGAGAAACTGCTTAGTGTTCTGTTAATTCATCTCACAGAGTTACATCTGTATTTCGTGGATCTCTTTGCTAGCCTTATTTCTGTGGAATCTGAGAACAGATATTTCGGATCCCTTTGAAGACTATAGGGCCAAAGGAAATATCCTCCGATAACAAAGAGAAAGAAGCTTTCTGAGAAACTTCTTTGTGTTGTGTGAAATCATCTCACAGAGTTACAGCTTTCCCCTCAAGAAGCCTTTCGCTAAGACAGTTCTTGTGGAATTGGCAAAGTGATATTTGGAATCCCATAGAGGGCTATGGTGAAAAAGGAAATATCCTCCGATGAAATCTGGAAAGAAGCTCTCTGAGAAACTGCTTAGTGTTCTGTTAATTCATCTCACAGAGTTACATCTGTATTTCGTGGATCTCTTTGCTAGCCTTATTATTGTGGAATCTGACAACAGATATTTCGGATCCCTTTGAAGACTATAGGGCCAAAGGAAATATCCTCCGATAACAAAGAGAAAGAAGCTTTCTGAGAAACTTCTTTGTGTTCTGTGAAATCATCTCACAGAGTTACAGCTTTATCATCAAGAAGCCTTTCGCTAAGACAGTTCTTGTGGAATTGGCAAAGTGATATTTGGAAGCCCCTAGAGGGCTATGGAGAAAAAGGAAATATCCTCCGATGAAATCTGGAAAGAAGCTTTCTGAGAAACTGCTTAGTGTTCTTTTAGTTCATCTCCCAGAGTTTCATCTGTATTTCGTGGATCTCTTTGCTAGCCTTATTTCTGTGGAATCTGAGAACAGATATTTCGGATCCCTTTGAAGACTATAGGGCCAAAGGAAATATCCTCCGATAACAAAGAGAAAGAAGCTTTCAGAGAAACTTCTTTGTGTTCTGTGAAATCATCTCACAGAGTTACAGCTTTCCCCTAAAGAAGCCTTTCGCTAAGACAGTTCTTGTAGAATTGGCAAAGTGATATTTGGAAGCCCATAGACGGCTATGGTGAAAAAGGAAATATCCTCTGATGAAATCTGGGAAGAAGCTTTCTGAGAAACTGCTTAGTGTTCGGTTAATTCATCTCACAGAATTACATCTGTATTTCGTGGATCTCTTTGCTAGCCTTATTTCTGTGGAATCTGAGAACAGATATTTCGGATCCCTTTGAAGACTATAGGGCCATAGGAAATATCCTCCGATAACAAAGAGAAAGAAGCTTTCTGAGAAACTTCTTTGTGTTGTGTGAAATCATCTCACAGAGTTACAGGTTTCCCCTCAAGAAGCCTTTCGCTAAGATAGTTCTTGGGGAATTGGCAAAGTGATATTTGGAAACCCGTAGAGGGCTATGGTGAAAAAGGAAATATCCTCCGATGAAATCTGGAAAGAAGCTTTCTGAGAAACTGCTTAGTATTCTGCTAATTCATCTTACAGAGTTACATCTGTATTTCTTGGATCTCTTTGCTAGCCTTATTTCTGTGGAATCTGAGATCAGATATTTCGGATCCCTTTGAACAGTATAGGGCCAAAGGAAATATCCTCCGATAACAAAGAGAAACAATCTTTCTGAGAAACTTCTTTGTGTTGTGTGAAATCATCTCACAGAGTTACAGCTTTCCCCTCAAGAAGCCTTTCGCTAAGACTTTTTTTGTGGAATTGGCAAAGTGATATTTGGAAGCCCTTAGAGGGCTATGGAGAAAAAGGAAATATCCTCCGATGAAATATGGAAAGAAGCTTTCTGAGAAACTGCTTAGTGTTCTTTTAGTTCATCTCCCAGACTTACATCTGTATTTCGTGGATCTCTTTGCTGGCCTTATTTCTGTGGAATCTGAGTACAGATATTTCGAATCCCTTTGAAGACGATAGGGCCAAAGGAAATATCCTCAGATAGCAACGAGAAAGAAGCTTTCAGAGAAAGTTCTTTGTGTTCTGTGAAATCATCTCACAGAGTTACAGCTTTCCCCTCAAGAAGCCTTTCGCTAAGACAGTTCTTGTGGAATTGGCAAAGTGATATTTGGAATCCCATAGAGGGCTATGGTGAAAAAGGAAATATCCTCCGATGAAATTTGGAAAGAAGCTCTCTGAGAAACTGCTTAGTGTTCTGTTAATTCATCTCACAGAGTTACATCTGTATTTCGTGGATCTCTTTGCTAGCCTTATTATTGTGGAATCTGACAACAGATATTTCGGATCCCTTTGAAGACTATAGGGCCAAAGGAAATATCCTCCGATAACAAAGAGAAAGAATCTTTCTGAGAAACTTCTTTGTGTTCTGTGAAATCATCTCACAGAGTTACAGCTTTCCCCTCAAGAAGCCTTTGAATAGGACAGTTCTTGTGGAATTGGCAAAGTGATATTTGGAAACCCATAGAGGGGTATGGTGAAAAAGGAAATATCCTCCGATGAAATCTGGAAAGAAGCTTTCTGAGAAACTGCTTAGTGTTGTGTTATTTCATCTCCCAGAGATACATCTGTATTTCGTGGATCTCTTTGCTAGCCTTATTTCTGTGGAATCTGAGAACAGATATATCGGATCCCTTTGAAGACTATAGGGCCAAAGGAAATATCCTCCGATAACAAAGAGAAAGAAGCTTTCTGAGAAACTTCTTTCTGTTGTGTGAAATCATCTCACAGAGTTACAGGTTTCCCCTCAAGAAGCCTTTCGCTAAGATAGTTCTTGGGGAATTGGCAAAGTGATATTTGGAAGCCCATAGAGGGCTATGGTGAAAAAGGAAATATCCTCCGATGAAATCTGGAAAGAAGCTTTCTGAGAAACTGCTTAGTGTTCTTTTAGTTCATCTCCCAGAGTTTCATCGGTATTTCGTGGATCTCTTTGCTATCCTTATTTCTGTGGAATCTGAAAACAGATATTTCGGATCCCTTTGAAGACTATAGGGCCAAAGGAAATATCCTCCGATAACAACGAGAAAGAAGCTTTCAGAGAAACTTCTTTGTGTTCTGTGAAATCATCTCACAGAGTTACAGCTTTCCCCTCAAGAAGCCTTTCGCTAAGACAGTTCTTGTAGAATTGGCAAAGTGATATTTGGAAGCCCATAGAGGGCTATGGAGAAAAAGCATATATCCTCTGATGAAATCTGGAAAGAAGCTTTCTGAGAAACTGCTTAGTGTCCTCTTAATTCATCTCAGAGAGTTACATCTGTATTCGTCGATCTCTTTACTATCCTTACTTCTGTGGAATCTGAGAACAGATATTTCGGATCCCCTTGAACACTATAGGGCCAAAGGAAATATCCTCCGATAACAAAGAGAAAGAAGCTTTCTGAGAAACTTCTTTGTGTTCTGTGAAATCATCTCACAGAGTTACAGCTTTCCCCTCAAGAAACCTTTCGCTAAGACCGTTCTTGTGGCATTGGCAAAGTGATATTTGGAAGCCCATAGTGGGCTATGGTGAAAAAGTAAATATCCTCGGATGAAATCTGGAAAGAAGCTTTCTGAGAAACTGCTTAGTGTTCTGTTAATTTATCTCACAGAGTTACATCTGTATTTCCTGGATCTCTTTGCTAGCCTTATTTCTGTGGAATCTGAGAACAGATATTTCGGATCCCTCTGAAGAATATAGGGCCAAAGGAAATATCCTCCGATAACAAAGAGAAAGAACCTTTCTGAGAAACTTCTTTGTGTTGTGTGAAATCATCTCACAGAGTTACAGCTTTCCCCTCAAGAAGCCTTTCGCTAAGACAGTTCTTGTGGAATTGGCAAAGTGATATTTGGAAACCCATAGAGGGCTATGGTGAAAAAGGAAATATCCTCCGATGAAATCTGGAAAGAAGCTGTCTGAGAAACTGCTTAGTGTTCTGTTAATTCATCTCACAGAGTTACATCTGTATTTCGTGGATCTCTTTGCTAGCCTTATTTCTGTGGAATCTGACAACAGATATTTCTGATCCCTTTGAAGACTATAGGGCCAAAGGAAATATCCTCCGATAACAAAGAGAAAGAATCTTTCTGAGAAACTTCTTTGCGTTCTGTGAAATCATCTCACAGAGTTACAGCTTTCCCCTCAAGAAGCCTTTCGCTAAGAGAGTTCTTGTGGAATTGGGAAAGTGATATTTGGAAGCCCATAGAAGGCTATGGAGAAAAAGCAAATATCCTCCGATGAAATCTGGAAAGAAGCTTTCTGAGAAACTGCTTAGTGTTCTGTTAATTCATCTCACAGAGTTACATCTGTATTTCGTGGATCTCTTTGCTAGCCTTATTTCTGTGGAATCTGAGAACAGATATTTCAGATCCCTTTGACGACTACAGGGTCAAAGGAAATATCCTCCGATAACAAAGAGAAAGAAGCTTTGTCAGAAACTTCTTTGTGTTCTGTGAAATCATGTCACAGAGTTACAGCTTTCCCCTCAAGAAGCCTTTCGCAAAGACAGTTCTTGTGGAATTGGCAAAGTGATATTTGGAACCCCATAGAGGGCTATGGTGAAAAAGGAAATATCCTCCGATGAAATCTGGAAAGAAGCTTTCTGAGAAACTGCTTAGTGTTCTGTTAATTCATCTTACAGAGTTACATCTGTATTTCGTGGATCTCTTTGCTAGTCTTATTTCTTTGGAATCTGAGATCAGATATTTCGGATCCCTTTGAAGACTATAGGGCCAAAGGAAATATCCTCCGATAAAAAGAGAAAGAATCTTTCTGAGAAACTTCTTTGTGTTCTGTGAAATCATCTCACAGAGTTACAGCTTTATCATCAAGAAGCCTTTCGCTAAGACAGTTCTTGTGGAATTGGCAAAGTGATATTTGGAAGCCCATAGAGGGCTATGGAGAGAAAGGAAATATCCTCCGATGAAATCTGGAAAGAAGCTTTCTGAGAAACTGCTTAGTGTTCTTTTAGTTCATCTCCCAGAGTTTCATCTGTATTTCGTGGATCTCTTTGCTAGCCTTATTTCTGTGGAATCTGAGAACAGATATTTCGGATCCCTTTGAAGACTATAGGGCCAAAGGAAATATCCTCCGATAACAAAGAGAAAGAAGCTTTGTGAGAAACTTCTTTGTGCTCTGTGAAATCATCTCACAGAGTAAAAGCTTTCCCCTCAAGAAGCCTTTCGCTAAGAGAGTTCTTGTGGAATTGGCAAAGTGATATTTTGAAGCCCAAAGAAGGCTATGTAGAAAAATCAAATATCCTCCGATGAAATCTGGAAAGAAGCTTTCTGAGAAACTGCTTAGTGTCCTGTTAATTCATCTCAGAGAGTTACATCTGTATTCGTGGATCTCTTTGCTATTCTTACCTCTGTGGAATCTGAGAACAGATATTTCGGATCCCTTTGACGACTACAGGGCCAAAGGGAATATCCTCCGCTAACAAAGAGAAAGAAGCTTTCTGAGAAACTTCTTTGTGCTCTGTGAAATCATCTCACAGAGTAAAAGCTTTCCCCTAAAGAAGCCTTTCGCTAAGACAGTTCTTGTGGAATTGGCAAAGTGATATTTGGAAGCTTATAGAGGGCTATGGTGAAAAAGGAAATATCCTCCGATGAAATCTGGAAAGAAGCTTTCTGAGAAACTGCTTAGTGTTCTGTTAATTGATCTCACAGAATTACATCAGTATTTCGTGTATCTCTTTGCTAGCCTTACTTCTGTGGAATCTGAGAACAGATATTTCGGATCCCTTTGAAGACTATAGGGCCAAAGGAAATATCCTCCGATAACAAAGAGAAAGAAGCTTTCTGAGAAACTTCTTTGTGTTGTGTGAAATCATCTCACAGAGTTACAGCTTTCCCCTCAAGAAGCCTTTCGCTAAGACAGTTCTTGTGGAATTGGCAAAGTGATATTTGGAAGCCCATAGAGGGCTATGGTGAAAAAGGAAATATCCTCCGATGAAATCTGGAAAGAAGCTTTCTGAAAAACTGCTTAGTGTTCGGTTAATTCATCTCACAGAGTTACATCTGTATTTCGTGGATCTCTTTGCTAGCCTTATTTCTGTGGAATCTGAGAACAGATATTTCGGATCCCTTTGAAGACAATAGGGCCAAAGGAAATATCCTCCGATAACAAAGAGAAAGAAGCTTTCTGAGAAACTTCTTTGTGTTCTGTGAAATCATCTCACAGAGTTACAGCATACCCCTCAAGAAGCCTTTCGCTAAGAGAGATCTTGTGGAATTGGCAAAGGGATATTTGGAAGCCCATAGACGGCTACGGTGAAAAAGGAAATATCCTCCGATGAAATCTGGAAAGAAGCTCTCTGAGAATCTGCTTAGTGTTCTGTTAATTCATCTCACAGAGTTACATCTCTATTTCGTGGATCTCTTTGCTAGCCTCATTTCTGTGGAATCTGACAACAGATATTTCGGATCCCTTTGAAGACTATTGGGCCAAAGAAAATATCCTCCGATAACAAAGAGAAAGAATCTTTCTGAGAAACTTCTTTGTGTTCTGTGAAATCATCTCACAGAGTTACAGCTTTCCCCTCAAGAAGCCTTTCGCTAAGAGAGTTCTTGTGGAATTGGCAAAGTGATATTTGGAAGACCATAGAAGGCTATGGAGAAAAAGCAAATATCCTCCGATGAAATCTGGAAAGAAGCTTTCTGAGAAACTGCCTAGTGTTCTGTTAATTCATCTCACAGAGTTACATCTGTATTTCGTGGATCTCTTTGCTAGCCTTATTTCTGTGGAATCTGAGATCAGATATTTCGGATCCCTTTGAAGACTATAGGGCCAAAGGAAATATCCTCCGATAACAAAGAGAAAGAAGCTTTCTGAGAAACTTCTTTGTGTTCTGTGAAATCATCTCACAGAGTTACAGCTTTCCCCTCAAGATGCCTTTGTCTAGGACAGTTCTTGTGGAATTGGCAAAGTGATATTTGGAAGCCCATGGAGGGCTATGGTGAAAAAGGAAATATCCTCCGATGAAATCTGGAAAGAAGATCCTGAGAAACTGCTTAGTGTTCTGTTAATTCATCTCACAGAGTTACATCTGTATTTCGTGGATCTCTTTGCTAGCCTTATTTCTGTGGAATCTGAGAACAGATATTTCGGATCCCTTTGAAGACTATAGGGCCAAAGGAAATATCCTCCGATAACAAAGAGAAAGAAGCTTTCTGAGAAACTTCTTTGTGTTGTGTGAAATCATCTCACAGAGTTACAGGTTTCCCCTCAAGAAGCCTTTCGCTAAGATAGTTCTTGGGGAATTGGCAAAGTGATATTTGGAAGCCCATAGAGTGCTATGGTGAAAAAGGAAATATCCTCCGATGAAATCTGGAAAGAAGCTTTCTGAGAAACTGCTTAGTGTTCTTTTAGTTCATCTCCCAGAGTTTCATCGGTATTTCGTGGATGTCTTTGCTAGCCTTATTTCTGTGGAATCTGAAAACAGATATTTCGGATACCTTTGAAGACTATAGGGCCAAAGGAACTATCCTCCGATAACAACGAGAAAGAAGCTTTCAGAGAAACTTCTTTGTGTTGTGTGAAATCATCTCACAGAGTTACAGCTTTCCCCTCAAGAAGCCTTTCGCTAAGACAGTTCTTGTGGAATTGGCAAAGTGATATTTGGAATCCCATAGAGGGCTATGGTGAAAAAGGAAATATCCTCCGATGAAATCTGGAAAGAAGCTCTCTGAGAAACTGCTTAGTGTTCTGTTAATTCATCTCACAGAGTTACATCTGTATTTCGTGGATCTCTTTGCTAGCCTTATTTCTGTGGAATCTGACAACAGATATTTCGGATCCCTTTGAAGCCTATAGGGCCAAAGGAAATATCCTCCGATAACAAAGAGAAAGAATCTTTCTGAGAAACTTCTTTGTGTTCTGTGAAATGATCTCACAGAGTTACAGCTTTCCCCTCAAGAAGCCTTTGGCTAAGACAGTTCTTGTGGAATTGGCAAAGTGATATTTGGAAGCCCATAGAAGGCTATGGAGAAAAAGCAAATATCCTCCGATGAAATCTGGAAAGAAGCTTTCTGAGAAACTGCTTAGTGTTCTGTTAATTCATCTCACAGAGTTACATATGTATTTCGTGGATCTCTTTGCTAGCCTTATTTCTGTGGAATCTGAGAACAGATATTTCAGATCCCTTTGACGACTACAGGGAAAAAAGGAAATATCCTCCGATAACAAAGAGAAAGAAGCTTTCTCAGAAACTTCTTTGTGTTCTGTGAAATCATCTCACAGAGTTACAGCTTTCCCCTCAAGAAGCCTTTCGCAAAGACAGTTCTTGTGGAATTGGCAAAGTGATATTTGGAAGCACATAGAGGGCTATGGTGAAAAAGGAAATATCCTCCGATGAAATCTGGAAAGAAGCTTTCTGAGAAACTGCTTAGTGTTCTGTTAATTCAACTTACAGAGTTACATCTGTATTTCATGGATCTCTTTGCTAGCCTTATTTCTGTGGAATCTGAGATCAGATATTTCGGATCCCTTTGAAGACTATAGGGCCAAAGGAAATATCCTCCGATAACAAAGAGAAAGAATCTTTCTGAGAAACTTCTTTGTGTTCTGTGAAATCATCTCACAGAGTTACAGCTTTATCATCAAGAAGCCTTTCGCTAAGACAGTTCTTGTGGAATTGGCAAAGTGATATTTGGAAGCCCATAGAGGGCTATGGAGAAAAAGGAAATATCCTCCGATGAAATCTGGAAAGAAGCTTTCTGAGAAACTGCTTAGGGTTCTTTTAGTTCATCTCCCAGAGTTTCATCGGTATTTCGTGGATCTCTTTGCTAGCCTTATTTCTGTGGAATCTGAAAACAGATATTTCGGATACCTTTGAAGACTATAGGGCCAAAGGAACTGTCCTCCGATAACAACGAGAAAGAAGCTTTCAGAGAAACTTCTTTGTGTTCTGTGAAATCATCTCACAGAGTTACAGCTTTCCCCTCAAGAAGCCTTTCGCTAAGACAGTTCTTGTAGAATTGGCAAAGTGATATTTGGAAGCCCATAGAGGGCTATGGAGAAAAAGGAAATATCCTCCGATGAAATCTGGAAAGAAGCTTTCTGAGAAACTGCTTAGTGTTCTGTTAATTCATCTCCCAGAATTACATCTGTATTTCGTGGATCTCTTTGCTAGCCTTATTTCTGTGGAATCTGAGAACAGATATTTCCGATCCCTTTGAAGACTATAGGGCCAAAGGAAATGTCCTCCGATAACAAAGAGAAAGAAGCTTTGTGAGAAACTTCTTTGTGTTCTGTGAAATCGTCTCACAGAGTTACAGCTTTCCCCTCAAGAAGCCTTTCGCTAGGACAGTTCTTGTGGAATTGGCAAAGTGATATTTGGAAGCCCATAGAGGGCTATGGAGAAAAAGGAAATTTCCTCCGATGAAATCTGGAAAGAAGCTTTCTGAGAAACTGCTTAGTGTCCTGTTAATTCATCTCAGAGATTTACATCTGTATTCGTGGATATCTTTGCTATCCTTACTTCTGTGGAATCTGAGAACAGATATTTCGGATCCCTTTGACGACTACAGGGCCAAAGGAAACATCCTCCGATAACAAAGAGAAAGAAGCTTTCTGAGAAACTTCTTTGTGTTCTGTGAAATCATCTCAGAGAGTTACAGCTTTCCCCTAAAGAAGCCTTTCGCTAAAACAGTTCTTGTGGAATTGGCAAAGTGATATTTGGAAGCTTATAGAGGGCTATGGTGAAAAAGGAAATATCCTCCCATGAAATCTGGAAAGAAGCTTTCTGACAAACTGCTTAGTGTTCTGTTAATTGATCTCCAGAATTACATCAGTATTTCGTGTATCTCTTTGCTAGCCTTACTTCTGTGGAATCTGAGAACAGATATTTCGGATCCCTTTGAAGACTATAGGGCCAAAGGAAATATCCTCCGATAACAAAGAGAAAGAAGCTTTCTGAGAAACTTCTTTGTGTTGTGTGAAATCATCTCACAGAGTTACAGCTTTCCCCTCAAGAAGCCTTTCGCTAAGACAGTTCTTGTGGAATTGGCAAAGTGATATTTGGAAGCCCATAGAGGGCTATGGAGAAAATGGAAATATCCTTCGATGAAATCTGGAAAGAAGCTTTCTGAGAAACTGCTTAGTGTTCTTTTAGTTCATCTCCCAGAGTTACATCTGTATTTGGTGGATCTCTTTGCTAGCCTTATTTCTGTGGAATCTAAGAACAGATATTTCGGATCCCTTTGAAGACTATAGGGCCAAAGGAAATATCCTCCGATAACAAAGAGAAAGAAGCTTTCTGAGAAACTTCTTTGTGTTGTGTGAAATCATCTCACAGAGTTACAGCTTTCCCCTCAAGAAGCCTTTCGCTAAGACAGTTCTTGTGGAATTGGCAAAGTGATATTTGGAAGCCCATAGAGGGCTATGGTGAAAAAGGAAATATCCTCTGATGAAATCTGATAAGAAGCTTTCTGAGAAACTGCTTAGTGTTCTGTTAATTGATCTCACAGAGTTACATCTGTATTTCGTGCATCTCCTTGCTAGCCTTATCTGTGGAATCTGAGAACAGATATTTCGGATCCCTTTGAAGACTATAGGGCCAAAGGAAATATCCTCCGATAACAAAGAGAAAGAAGCTTTCTCAGAAACTTCTTTGTGTTCTGTGAAATCATCTCACAGAGTTACAGCTTTCCCCTCAAGAAACCTTTCGCTAAGACAGTTCTTCTGGCATTGGCAAAGTGATATTTGGAAGCCCATAGAGGGCTATGGTGAAAAAGGAAATATCCTCGGATGAAATCTGCAAAGAAGCTTTCTGAGAAACTGCTTAGTGTTCTGTTAATTTATCTCACAGAGATACATCTGTATTTCCTGGATCTCTTTGCTAGCCTTATTTCTGTCGAATCTGAGAACAGATATTTCGGATCCCTCTGAAGAATATAGGGCCAAAGGAAATATCCTCCGATAACAAAGAGAAAGAAGCTTTCTGAGAAACTTCTTTGTGTTGTGTGAAATCATCTCACAGAGTTACAGCTTTCCCCTCAAGAAGCCTTTCGCTAAGACAGTTCTTGTGGAATTGGCAAAGTGATATTTGGAAACCCATAGAGGGCTATGGTGAAAAAGGAAATATCCTCCGATGAAATCTGGAAAGAAGCTCTCTGAGAAACTGCTTAGTGTTCTGTTAATTCGTCTCACAGAGTTACATCTGTATTTCGTGGATCTCTTTGCTAGCCTTATTTCTGTGGAATCTGACAACAGATATTTCTGATCCCTTTGAAGACTATAGGGCCAAAGGAAATATCCTCCGATAACAAAGAGAAAGAATCTTTCCGAGAAACTTCTTTGTGTTCTGTGAAATCATCTCACAGAGTTACAGCTTTCCCCTCAAGAAGCCTTTCGCTAAGAGAGTTCTTGGGAATTGGCAAAGTGATATTTGGAAGCCCATAGAAGGCTATGGAGAAAAAGCAAATATCCTCCGATGAAATCTGGAAAGAAGCTTTCTGAGAAACTGCTTAGTGTTCTGTTAATTCATCTCACAGAGTTACATCTGTATTTCGTGGATCTCTTTGCTAGCCTTATTTCTGTGGAATCTGAGAACAGATATTTCAGATCCCTTTGACGACTACAGGGTCAAAGGAAATATCCTCCGATAACAAAGAGAAAGAAGCTTTCTCGGAAACTTCTTTGTGTTCTGTGAAATCATCTCACAGAGTTACAGCTTTCCCCTCAAGAAGCCTTTCGCAAAGACAGTTCTTGTGGAATTGGCATAGTGATATTTGGAAGCCCATAGAGGGCTATGGTGAAAAAGGAAATATCCTCCGATGAAATCTGGAAAGAAGCTTTCTGAGAAACTGCTTAGTGTTCTGTTAATTCATCTTACAGAGTTACATCTGTATTTCGTGGATCTCTTTGCTAGCCTTATTTCTGTGGAATCTGAGATCAGATATTTCGGATCCCTTTGAAGACTATAGGGCCAAAGGAAATATCCTCCGATAACAAAGAGAAAGAATCTTTCTGAGAAACTTCTTTGTGTTCTGTGAAATCATCTCACAGAGTTACAGCTTTATCATCAAGAAGCCTTTCGCTAAGACAGTTCTTGTGGAATTGGCAAAGTGATATTTGGAAGCCCATAGAGGGCTATGGAGAAAAAGGAAATATCCTCCGATGAAATCTGGAAAGAAGCTTTCTGAGAAACTGCTTAGTGTTCTTTTAGTTCATCTCCCAGAGTTTCATCTGTATTTCGTGGATCTCTTTGCTAGCCTTATTTCTGTGGAATCTGAGAACAGATATTTCGGATCCCTTTGAAGACTCTAGGGCCAAAGGAAATATCCTCCGATAACAACGAGAAAGAAGCTTTCAGAGAAACTTCTTTGTGTTCTGTGAAATCATCTCACAGAGTTACAGCTTTCCCCTCAAGAAGCCTTTCGCTAAGACAGTTCTTCTAGAATTGGCAAAGTGATATTTGGAAGCCCATAGAGGGCTATGGAGAAAAAGGAAATATGCTCCGATGAAATCTGGAAAGAAGCTTTCTGAGAAACTGCTTAGTGTTCTGCTAATTCATCTCCCAGAATTACATCTGTACTTCGTGGATCTCTTTGCTAGCCTTATTTCTGTGGAATCTGAGAACAGATATTTCGGATCCCATTGAAGTCTATAGGGCCAAAGGAAATATCCTCCGATAACAAAGAGAAAGAAGCTTTGTGAGAAACTTCTTTGTGTTCTGTGAAATCATCTCACAGAATAAAAGCTTTCCCCTCAAGAAGCCTTTCGCTAAGACAGTTCTTGTGGAATTGGCAAAGTGATATTTTGAAGCCCATAGAAGGCTATGGAGAAAAAGCAAATATCCTCCGATGAAATCTGGAAAGAAGCTTTCTGAGAAACTGCTTAGTGTCCTGTTAATTCATCTCAGAGAGTTACATCTGTATTCGTGGATCTCTTTGCTATCCTTACTTCTGTGGAATCTGAGAACAGATATTTCGGATCCCTTTGACGACTACAGGGCCAAAGGAAATATCCTCCGATAACAAAGAGAAAGAAGCTTTCTGAGAAACTTCCTTGTGTTCTGTGAAATCATCTCACAGAGTTACAGCTTTCCCCTCAAGAAGCCTTTCGCTAAGACAGTTCTTGTGGAATTGGCAAAGTGATATTTGGAAGCTTATAGAGGGCTATGGTGAAAAAGGAAATATCCTCCGATGATATCTGGAAAGAAGCTTTCTGAGAAACTGCTTAGTGTTCTGTTAATTGATCTCACAGAATTACATCAGTATTTCGTGTATCTCTTTGCTAGCCTTACTTCTGTGGAATCTGAGAACAGATATTTCGGATCCCTTTGAAGACTATAGGGCCAAAGGAAATATCCTCCGATAACAAAGAGAAAGAAGCTTTCTGAGAAACTTCTTTGTGTTGTGTGAAATCATCTCACAGAGTTACAGCTTTCCTCTCAAGAAGCCTTTCGCTAAGACAGTTCTTGTGGAATTGGCAAAGTGATATTTGGAAGCCCATAGCGGGCTATGGTGAAAAAGGAAATATCCTCCGATGAAATCTGGAAAGAAGCTTTCTGAGAAACTGCTTAGTGTTCGGTTAATTCATCTCACAGAGTTACATCTGTATTTCGTGGATCTCTTTGCTAGCCTTATTTCTGTGGAATCTGAGATCAGATATTTCGAATCCCTTTGAAGAGTATAGGGCCAAAGGAAATATCCTCCGATAACAAAGAGAAAGAATCTTTCTGAGAAACTTCTTTGTGTTCTGTGAAATCATCTCACAGAGTTACAGCATTCCCCTCAAGAAGCCTTTCGCTAAGACAGTTCTTGTGGAATTGGCAAAGTGATATTTGGAAGCCCATAGACGGCTATGGTGAAAAAGGAAATATCCTCCGATGAAATCTGGAAAGAAGCTTTCTGAGAAACTGCTTAGTGTCCTGTTAATTCATCTCAGAGAGTTACATCTGTATTCGTGGATATCTTTGCTATCCTTACCTCTGTGGATTCTGAGAACAGATATTTCGGATCCCTTTGAAGACTACAGGGCCAAAGGAAATATCCTCCGATAACAAAGAGAAAGAAGCTTTCTGAGAAACTTCTTTGTGTTCTGCGAAATCATCTCAGAGAGTTACAGCTTTCCCCTAAAGAAGCCTTTCGCTAAGACAGTTCTTGTGGAATTGGCAAAGTGATATTTGGAAGCTTATAGAGGGCTATGGTGAAAAAGGAAATATCCTCCGATGAAATCTGGAAAGAAGCTTTCTGAGAAACTGCTTAGTGTTCTGTTAATTGATCTCACAGAATTACATCAGTATTTCGTGTATCTCTTTGCTAGCCTTACTTCTGTGGAATCTGAGAACAGATATTTCGGATCCCTTTGAAGACTATAGGGCCAAAGGAAATATCCTCCGATAACAAAGAGAAGGAAGCTTTCTGAGAAACTTCTTTGTGTTCTGTGAAATCATCTCACAGAGTTACAGCTTACCCCTCAAGAAGCCTTTCGCTAAGAGAGATCTTGTGGAATTGGCAAAGTGATATTTGGAAGCCCTTAGAAGGCTATGGAGAAAAAGCAAATATCCTCCGATGAAATCTGGAAAGAAGCTTTCTGAGAAACTGCTTAGTGTTCTGTTAATTCATCCTACAGAGTTACATCTGTATTTCGTGGATCTCTTTGCTAGCCTTATTTCTGTGGAATCTGAGATCAGATATTTCGAATCCCTTTGAAGACTATAGGGCCAAAGGAAATATCCTCCGATAACAAAGAGAAAGAAGCTTTGTGAGAAACTTCTTTGTGTTCTGTGAAATCGTCTCACAGAGTTACAGCTTTCCCCTCAAGAAGCCTTTCCCTAAGACAGTTCTTGTGGAATTGGCAAAGTGATATTTGGAAGCCCATAGAGGGCTATGGAGAAAAAGGAAATTTCCTCCGATGAAATCTGGAAAGAAGCTTTCTGAGAAACTGCTTAGTGTCCTGTTAATTCATCTCAGAGATTTACATCTGTATTCGTGGATATCTTTGCTATCCTTACTTCTGTGGAATCTGAGAAGAGATATTTCGGATCCCTTTGACGACTACAGGGCCAAAGGAAATATCCTCCGATAACAAAGAGAAAGAAGCTTTCTGAGAAACTTCTTTGTGTTCTGTGAAATCATCTCAGAGAGTTACAGCTTTCCCCTAAAGAAGCCTTTCGCTAAGACAGTTCTTGTGGAATTGGCAAAGTGATATTTGGAAGCTTATAGAGGGCTATGGTGAAAAAGGAAATATCCTCCCATGAAATCTGGAAAGAAGCTTTCTGAGAAACTGCTTAGTGTTCTGTTAATTGATCTCACAGAATTACATCAGTATTTCGTGTATCTCTTTGCTAGCCTTACTTCTGTGGAATCTGAGAACAGATATTTCGGATCCCTTTGAAGACTATAGGGCCAAAGGAAATATCCTCCGATAACAAAGAGAAAGAAGCTTTCGGAGAAACTTCTTTGTGTTCTGTGAAATCATCTCACAGATTTACAGCTTTCCCCTAAAGAAGCCTTTCGCTAAGACAGTTCTTGTGGAATTGGCAAAGTGATATTTGGAAGCCCATAGAGGGCTATGGAGAAAATGGAAATATCCTTCGATGAAATCTGGAAAGAAGCTTTCTGAGAAACTGCTTAGTGTTCTTTTAGTTCATCTCCCAGAGTTACATCTGTATTTCGTGGATCTCTTTGCTAGCCTTATTTCTGTGGAATCTAAGAACAGATATTTCGGATCCCTTTGAAGACTATAGGGCCAAAGGAAATATCCTCCGATAACAAAGAGAAAGAAGCTTTCTGAGAAACTTCTTTGTGTTCTGTGAAATCGTCTCACAGAGTTACAGCTTTCCCCTCAAGAAGCCTTTCGCTAAGACAGTTCTTGTGGCATTGGCAAAGTGATATTTGGAAGCCCATAGAGGGCTATGTTGAAAAAGGAAATATCCTCTGATGAAATCTGGAAAGAAGCTTTCTGAGAAACTGCTTGGTGTTCTGTTAATTGATCTCACAGAGTTACATCTGTATTTCGTGTATCTCCTTGCTAGCCTTACTTCTGTGGAATCTGAGAACAGATATTTCGGATCCCTTTGAACACTATAGGGCCAAAGGAAATATCCTCCGATAACAAAGAGAAAGAAGCTTTCTCAGAAACTTCTTTGTGTTCTGTGAAATCATCTCACAGAGTTACAGCTTTCCCCTCAAGAAACCTTTCGCTAAGACAGTTCTTGTGGCATTGGCAAAGTGATATTTGGAAGCCCATAGAGGGCTATGGTGAAAAAGGAAATAACCTCGGATGAAATCTGGAAAGAAGCTTTCTGAGAAACTGCTTAGTGTTCTGTTAATTTATCTCACAGAGTTACATCTGTATTTCCTGGATCTCTTTGCTAGCCTTATTTCTGTGGAATCTGAGAACAGATATTTCGGATCCCTCTGAAGAATATAGGGCCAAAGGAAATATCCTCCGATAACAAAGAGAAAGAACCTTTCTGAGAAACTTCTTTGTGTTGTGTGAAATCATCTCACAGAGTTACAGCTTTCCCCTCAAGAAGCCGTTCGCTAAGACAGTTCTTGTGGAATTGGCAAAGTGATATTTGGAAACCCATAGAGGGCTATGGTGAAAAAGGAAATATCCTCCGATGAAATCTGGAAAGAAGCTCTCTGAGAAACTGCTTAGTGTTCCGTTAATTCATCTCACAGAGTTACATCTGTATTTCGTGGATCTCTTTGCTAGCCTTATTACTGTGGAATCTGACAACAGATATTTCTGATCCCTTTGAAGACTATAGGGCCAAAGGAAATATCCTCCGATAACAAAGAGAAAGAATCTTTCGGAGAAACTTCTTTGTGTTCTGTGAAATCATCTCACAGAGTTACAGCTTTCCCCTCAAGAAGCCTTTCGCTAAGAGAGTTCTTGTGGAATTGGCAAAGTGATATTTGGAAGCCCATAGAAGGCTATGGAGAAAAAGCAAATATCCTCCGATGAAATCTGGAAAGAAGCTTTCTGAGAAACTGCTTAGTGTTCTGTTAATTCATCTCCCAGAGTTTTATCTGTATTTCGTGGATCTCTTTGCTAGCCTTATTTCTGTGGAATCTGAGAACAGATATTTCAGATCCCTTTGACGACTACAGGGTCAAAGGAAATATCCTCCGATAACAAAGAGAAAGAAGCTTTCTCAGAAACTTCTTTGTGTTCTGTGAAATCATCTCACAGAGTTACAGCTTTCCCCTCAAGAAGCCTTTCGCAAAGACAGTTCTTGTGGAATTGGCAAGGTGATATTTGGAAGCCCATAGAGGGCTATGGTGAAAAAGGAAATATCCTCCGATGAAATCTGGAAAGAAGCTTTCTGAGAAACTGCTTAGTGTTCTGTTAATTCATCTTACAGAGTTACATCTGTATTTCGTGGATCTCTTTGCTAGCCTTATTATTGTGGAATCTGACAACAGATATTTCGGATCCCTTTGAAGACTATAGGGCCAAAGGAAATATCCTCCGATAACAAAGAGAAAGAATCTTTCTGAGAAACTTCTTTGTGTTCTGTGAAATCCTCTCACAGAGTTACAGCTTTATCATCAAGAAGCCTTTCGCTAAGAGAGTTCTTGTGGAATTGGCAAAGTGATATTTGGAAGCCCTTAGAGGGCTATGGAGAAAAAGGAAATATCCTCCGATGAAATCTGGAAAGAAGCTTTCTGAGAAACTGCTTCGTGTTCTTTTAGTTCATCTCCCAGAGTTTCATCTGTATTTCGTGGATCTCTTTGCTAGCCTTATTTCTGTGGAATCTGAGAACAGATATTTCGGATCCCTTTGAAGACTATATGGCCAAAGGAAATATCCTCCGATAACAACGAGAAAGATGCTTTCAGAGAAACTTCTTTGTGTTATGTGAAATCATCTCACAGAGTTACAGCTTTCCCCTAAAGAAGCCTTTCGCTAAGACAGTTCTTGTAGAATTGGCAAAGTGATATTTGGAAGCCCATAGACGGCTATGGTGAAAAAGGAAATATCCTCCGATGAAATCTGGAAAGAAGCTTTCTGAGAAACTGCTTAGTGTTCTGTTAATTCATTTCACAGAATTACATCTGTATTTCGTGGATCTCTTTGCTAGCCTTATTTCTGTGGAATCTGAGAACAGATATTTCGGATCCCTTTGAAGACTATAGGGCCAAAGGAAATATCCTCCGATAACAAAGAGAAAGAAGCTTTCTGAGAAACTTCGTTGTGTTCTGTGAAATCATCTCACAGAGTTACAGCTTTCCCCTCAAGAAGCCTTTGGCTAGGACAGTTCTTGTGGAATTGGCAAAGTGATATTTGGAAGCCCATGGAGGGCTATGGTGAAAAAGGAAATATCCTCCGATGAAATCTGGAAAGAAGCTTCCTGAGAAACTGCTTAGTGTTCTGTTAATTCATCTCACAGAGTTACATCTGTATTTCGTGGATCTCTTTGCTAGCCTTATTTCTGTGGAATCTGAGAACAGATATTTCGGATCCCTTTGAAGACTATAGGGCCAAAGGAAATATCCTCCGATAACAAAGAGAATGAAGCTTTCTGAGAAACTTCTTTGTGTTGTGTGAAATCATCTCACAGAGTTACAGGTTTCCCCTCAAGAAGCCTTTCGCTAAGATAGTACTTGGGGAATTGGCAAAGTGATATTTGGAAGCCCATAGAGGGCTATGGTGAAAAAGGAAATATCCTCCGATGAAAACTGGAAAGAAGCTTTCTGAGAAACTGCTTAGTGTTCTTTTAGTTCATCTCCCAGAGTTTCATCTGTATTTCGTGGATCTCTTTGCTAGCCTTATTTCTGTGGAATCTGAAAACAGATATTTCGGATACCTTTGAAGACTATAGGGCCAAAGGAACTATCCTCCGATAACAACGAGAAAGAAGCTTTCAGAGAAACTTCTTTGTGTTCTGTGAAATCATCTCACAGAGTTACAGCTTTCCCCTCAAGAAGCCTTTCGCTAAGACAGTTCTTGTAGAATTGGCAAAGTGATATTTGGAAGCCCATAGAGGGCTATGGAGAAAAAGGAAATATCCTCCGATGAAATCGGGAAAGAAGCTTTCTGAGAAACTGCTTAGTGTTCTGCTAATTCATCTCCCAGAATTACATCTGTATTTCTTGGATCTCTTTGCTAGCCTTATTTCTGTGGAATCTGAGAACAGATATTTCGGATCCCTCTGAAGACTATAGGGCCAAAGGAAATATCCTCCGATAACAAAGAGAAAGAAGCTTTGTGAGAAACTTCTTTGTGCTCTGTGAAATCATCTCACAGAGTAAAAGCTTTCCCCTCAAGAAGCCTTTCGCTAAGAGAGTTCTTGTGGAATTGGCAAAGTGATATTTGGAAGCCCATGGAGGGCTATGGTGAAAAAGGAAATATCCTCCGATGAAATCTGGAAAGAAGCTTCCTGAGAAACTGCTTAGTGTTCTGTTAATTCATCTCACAGAGTTACATCTGTATTTCGTGGATCTCTTTGCTAGCCTTATTTCTGTGGAATCTGAGAACAGATATTTCGGATCCCTTTGAAGACTATAGGGCCAAAGGAAATATCCTCCGATAACAAAGAGAAAGAAGCTTTCTGAGAAACTTCTTTGTGTTGTGTGAAATCATCTCACAGAGTTACAGCTTTCCCCTCAAGAAGCCTTTCGCTAAGACAGTTCTTGTGGAATTGGCAAAGTGATATTTGGAATCCCATAGAGGGCTATGGTGAAAAAGGAAATATCCTCCGATGAAATCTGGAAAGAAGCTCTCTGAGAAACTGCTTAGTGTTCTGTTAATTCATCTCACAGAGTTACATCTGTATTTCGTGGATCTCTTTGCTAGCCTTATTATTGTGGAATCTGACAACAGATATTTCGGATCCCTTTGAAGACTATAGGGCCAAAGGAAATATCCTCCGATAACAAAGAGAAAGAAGCTTTCTGAGAAACTTCTTTGTGTTCTGTGAAATCATCTCACAGAGTTACAGCTTTATCATCAAGAAGCCTTTCGCTAAGACAGTTCTTGTGGAATTGGCAAAGTGATATTTGGAAGCCCCTAGAGGGCTATGGAGAAAAAGGAAATATCCTCCGATGAAATCTGGAAAGAAGCTTTCTGAGAAACTGCTTAGTGTTCTTTTAGTTCATCTCCCAGAGTTTCATCTGTATTTCGTGGATCTCTTTGCTAGCCTTATTTCTGTGGAATCTGAGAACAGATATTTCGGATCCCTTTGAAGACTATAGGGCCAAAGGAAATATCCTCCGATAACAACGAGAAAGAAGCTTTCAGAGAAACTTCTTTGTGTTCTGTGAAATCATCTCACAGAGTTACAGCTTTCCCCTAAAGAAGCCTTTCGCTAAGACAGTTCTTGTAGAATTGGCAAAGTGATATTTGGAAGCCCATAGACGGCTATGGTGAAAAAGGAAATATCCTCTGATGAAATCTGGGAAGAAGCTTTCTGAGAAACTGCTTAGTGTTCGGTTAATTCATCTCACAGAATTACATCTGTATTTCGTGGATCTCTTTGCTAGCCTTATTTCTGTGGAATCTGAGAACAGATATTTCGGATCCCTTTGAAGACTATAGGGCCATAGGAAATATCCTCCGATAACAAAGAGAAAGAAGCTTTCTGAGAAACTTCTTTGTGTTGTGTGAAATCATCTCACAGAGTTACAGGTTTCCCCTCAAGAAGCCTTTCGCTAAGATAGTTCTTGGGGAATTGGCAAAGTGATATTTGGAAGCCCGTAGAGGGCTATGGTGAAAAAGGAAATATCCTCCGATGAAATCTGGAAAGAAGCTTTCTGAGAAACTGCTTAGTATTCTGTTAATTCATCTTACAGAGTTACATCTGTATTTCTTGGATCTCTTTGCTAGCCTTATTTCTGTGGAATCTGAGATCAGATATTTCGGATCCCTTTGAACAGTATAGGGCCAAAGGAAATATCCTCCGATAACAAAGAGAAACAATCTTTCTGAGAAACTTCTTTGTGTTGTGTTAAATCATCTCACAGAGTTACAGCTTTCCCCTCAAGAAGCCTTTCGCTAAGACTTTTTTTGTGGAATTGGCAAAGTGATATTTGGAAGCCCTTAGAGGGCTATGGAGAAAAAGGAAATATCCTCCGATGAAATATGGAAAGAAGCTTTCTGAGAAACTGCTTAGTGTTCTTTTAGTTCATCTCCCAGACTTACATCTGTATTTCGTGGATCTCTTTGCTGGCCTTATTTCTGTGGAATCTGAGTACAGATATTTCGAATCCCTTTGAAGACGACAGGGCCAAAGGAAATATCCTCAGATAGCAACGAGAAAGAAGCTTTCAGAGAAAGTTCTTTGTGTTCTGTGAAATCATCTCACAGAGTTACAGCTTTCCCCTCAAGAAGCCTTTCGCTAAGACAGTTCTTGTGGAATTGGCAAAGTGATATTTGGAATCCCATAGAGGGCTATGGTGAAAAAGGAAATATCCTCCGATGAAATTTGGAAAGAAGCTCTCTGAGAAACTGCTTAGTGTTCTGTTAATTCATCTCACAGAGTTACATCTGTATTTCGTGGATCTCTTTGCTAGCCTTATTATTGTGGAATCTGACAACAGATATTTCGGATCCCTTTGAAGACTATAGGGCCAAAGGAAATATCCTCCGATAACAAAGAGAAAGAATCTTTCTGAGAAACTTCTTTGTGTTCTGTGAAATCATCTCACAGAGTTACAGCTTTCCCCTCAAGAAGCCTTTGAATAGGACAGTTCTTGTGGAATTGGCAAAGTGATATTTGGAAACCCATAGAGGGGTATGGTGAAAAAGGAAATATCCTCCGATGAAATCTGGAAAGAAGCTTTCTGAGAAACTGCTTAGTGTTGTGTTATTTCATCTCCCAGAGATACATCTGTATTTCGTGGATCTCTTTGCTAGCCTTATTTCTGTGGAATCTGAGAACAGATATATCGGATCCCTTTGAAGACTATAGGGCCAAAGGAAATATCCTCCGATAACAAAGAGAAAGAAGCTTTCTGAGAAACTTCTTTCTGTTGTGTGAAATCATCTCACAGAGTTACAGGTTTCCCCTCAAGAAGCCTTTCGCTAAGATAGTTCTTGGGGAATTGGCAAAGTGATATTTGGAAGCCCATAGAGGGCTATGGTGAAAAAGGAAATATCCTCCGATGAAATCTGGAAAGAAGCTTTCTGAGAAACTGCTTAGTGTTCTTTTAGTTCATCTCCCAGAGTTTCATCGGTATTTCGTGGATCTCTTTGCTATCCTTATTTCTGTGGAATCTGAAAACAGATATTTCGGATCCCTTTGAAGACTATAGGGCCAAAGGAAATATCCTCCGATAACAACGAGAAAGAAGCTTTCAGAGAAACTTCTTTGTGTTCTGTGAAATCATCTCACAGAGTTACAGCTTTCCCCTCAAGAAGCCTTTCGCTAAGACAGTTCTTGTAGAATTGGCAAAGTGATATTTGGAAGCCCATAGAGGGCTATGGAGAAAAAGCATATATCCTCTGATGAAATCTGGAAAGAAGCTTTCTGAGAAACTGCTTAGTGTCCTCTTAATTCATCTCAGAGAGTTACATCTGTATTCGTGGATCTCTTTACTATCCTTACTTCTGTGGAATCTGAGAACAGATATTTCGTATCCCTTTGACGACTACAGGGCCAAAGGAAATATCCTCCGATAACAAAGAGAAAGAAGCTTTCTGAGAAACTTCTTTGTGTTCTGTGAAATCATCTCAGAGAGTTACAGCTTTCCCCTAAAGAAGCCTTTCGCTAAGACAGTTCTTGTGGAATTGGCAAAGTGATATTTGGAAGCTTATAGAGGGCTATGGTGAAAAAGGAAATATCCTCAGATGAAATCTGGAAAGAAGCTTTCTGAGAAACTGCTTAGTGTTCTCTTAATTGATCTCACAGAATTACATCAGTATTTCGTGTATCTCTTTGCTAGCCTTACTTCTGTGGAATCTGAGAACAGATATTTCGGATCCCTTTGAAGACTATAGGGCCAAAGGAAATATCCTCCGATAACAAAGAGAAAGAAGCTTTCAGAGAAACTTCTTTGTGTTCTGTGAAATCATCTCACAGAGTTACAGCTTTCCCCTCAAGAAGCCTTTCGCTAAGACAGTTCTTGTGGAATTGGCAAAGTGATATTTGGAAGCCCATAGAGGGCTATGGTGAAAAAGGAAATATCCTCCGATGAAATCTGGAAAGAAGCTTTCTGAGAAACTGCTTAGTGTTCGGTTAATTCATCTCACAGAGTTACATCTGTATTTCGTGGATCTCTTTGCTAGCCTTATTTCTGTGGAATCTGAGAACAGATGTTTCGGATCCCTTTGAAGACTATAGGGCCAAAGGAAATATCCTCCGATAACAAAGAGAAAGAAGCTTTCTGAGAAACTTCTTTGTGTTCTGTGAAATCATCTCACAGAGTTACAGCTTACCCCTCAAGAAGCCTTTCGCTAAGAGAGATCTTGTGGAATTGGCAAAGTGATATTTGGAAGCCCTTAGAAGGCTATGGAGAAAAAGCAAATATCCTCCGATGAAATCTGGAAAGAAGCTTTCTGAGAAACTGCTTAGTGTTCTGTTAATTCATCTTACAGAGTTACATCTGTATTTCGTGGATCTCTCTGCTAGCCTTATTTCTGTGGAATCTGAGATCAGATATTTCGGATCCCTTTGAAGAGTATAGGGCCAAAGGAAATATCCTCCGATAACAAAGAGAAACAATCTTTCTGAGAAACTTCTTTGTGTTGTGTGAAATCATCTCACAGAGTTACAGCATTCCCCTCAAGAAGCCTTTCGCTAAGACTTTTTTTGTGGAATTGGCAAAGTGATATTTGGAAGCCCTTAGAGGGCTATGGAGAAAAAGGAAATATCCTCCGATGAAATATGGAAAGAAGCTTTCTGAGAAACTGCTTAGTGTTCTTTTAGTTCATCTCCCAGACTTACATCTGTATTTCGTGGATCTCTTTGCTGGCCTTATTTCTGTGGAATCTGAGAACAGATATTTCGAATCCCTTTGAAGACGACAGGGCCAAAGGAAATATCCTCCGATAGCAACGAGAAAGAAGCTTTCAGAGAAAGTTCTTTGTGTTCTGTGAAATCATCTCACAGAGTTACAGCTTTCCCCTCAAGAAGCCTTTCGCTAAGAGAGTTCTTGTGGAATTGGCAAAGTGATATTTGGAAGCCCATAGAGGGCTATGGTGAAAAAGGAAATATCCTCCGATGAAATCTGGAAAGAAGCTTTCTGAGAAACTGCTTAGTGTTCTGTTAATTCATCTCACAGTTACATCTGTATTTCGTGGATCTCTTTGCTAGCCTTATTTCTGTGGAATCTGAGAACAGATATTTCGGATCCCTTTGAAGACTATAGGGCCAAAGGAAATATCCTCCGATAACAAAGAGAAAGAATCTTTCTGAGAAACTTCTTTGTGTTCTGTGAAATCATCTCACAGAGTTACAGCTTTCCCCTCAAGAAACCTTTCGCTAAGACAGTTCTTGTGGCATTGGCACAGTGATATTTGGAAGCCCATAGAGGGCTATGGTGAAAAAGGAAATATCCTCCGATGAAATCTGGAAAGAAGCTTTCTGAGAAACTGCTTAGTGTTCTGTTAATTCATCTCACAGTGTTACATCTGTATTTCGTGGATCTCTTTGCTAGCCTTATTTCTGTGGAATCTGAAACAGATATTTCGGATCCCTCTGAAGACTATAGGGCCAAAGGAAATATCCTCCGATAACAAAGAGAAAGAATCTTTCTGAGAAACTTCTTTGTGTTCTGTGAAATCATCTCACAGAGTTACAGCTTTATCATCAGGAAGCCTTTCGCTAAGACAGTTCTTGTGGAATGAGCAAAGTGGTATTTGGAAGCCCATAGAGGACTATGGAGAAAAAGGAAATATCCTCCGAGGAAATCTGGAAAGAAGCTTTCTGAGAAACTGCTTAGTGTCCTGTTAATTCATCTCAGAGAGTTACATCTGTATTCGTGGATCTCTTTACTATCCTTACTTCTGTGGAATCTGAGAACAGATATTTCGGATCCCTTTGACGACTACAGGGCCAAAGGAAATATCCTCCGATAACAAAGAGAAAGAAGCTTTCTGAGAAACTTCTTTGTGTTCTGTGAAATCATCTCAGAGAGTTACAGCTTTCCCCTAAAGAAGCCTTTCGCTAAGACAGTTCTTGTAGAATTGGCAAAGTGATATTTGGAAGCCCATAGAGGGCTATGGTGAAAAAGGAAATATTCTCCGATGAAATCTGGAAAGAAGCTTTCTGAGAAACTGCTTAGTGTTCTGTTAATTGATCTCACAGAATTACATCAGTATTTCGTGTATCTCTTTGCTACCCTTACTTCTCTGGAATCTGAGAACAGATATTTCGGATCCCTTTGAAGACTATAGGGCCAAAGGAAATATCCTCCGATAACAAAGAGAAAGAAGCTTTCTGAGAAACTTCTTTGTGTTGTGTGAAATCATCTCACAGAGTTACAGCTTTCCCCTCAAGAAGCCTTTCGCTAAGACAGTTCTTGTGGAATTGGCAAAGTGATATTTGGAAGCCCTTAGAAGGCTATGGAGAAAAAGCAAATATCCTCCGATGAAATCTGGAAAGAAGCTTTCTGAGAAACTGCTTAGTGTTCTGTTAATTCATCTTACAGAGTTACATCTGTATTTCGTGGATCTCTTTGCTAGCCTTATTTCTGTGGAATCTGAGATGAGATATTTCGGATCCCTTTGAAGAGTATAGGGCCAAAGGAAATATCCTTCGATAACAAAGAGAAAGAATCTTTCTGAGAAACTTCTTTGTGTTGTGTGAAATCATCTCACAGAGTTACAGCTTTCCCCTCAAGAAGCCTTTCGCTAAGACAGTTCTTGTGGAATTGGCAAAGTGATATTTGGAAGCCCATAGACGGCTATGGTGAAAAAGGAAATATCCTCCGATGAAATCTGGAAAGAAGCTCTCTGAGAATCTGCTTAGTGTTCTGTTAATTCATCTCACAGAGTTACATCTGTATTTCGTGGATCTCTTTGCTAGCCTTATTTCTGTGGAATCTGAGAACAGATATTTCGGATCCCTTTGAAGACTATAGGGCCAAAGGAAATATCCTCCGATAACAAAGAGAAAGAAGCTTTCTGAGAAACTTCTTTGTGTTCTGTGAAATCATCTCACAGAGTTACAGCTTACCCCTCAGAAGCCTTTCGCTAAGAGAGATCTTGTGGAATAGGCAAAGTGATATTTGGAAGCCCTTAGGAGGCTACGGAGAAAAAGCAAATATCCTCCGATGAAATATGGAAAGAAGCCTCCTGAGAAACTGCTTAGTGTTCTGTTAATTCATCTTACAGAGTTACATCTGTATTTCGTGGATCTCTTTGCTAGCCTTATTTCTGTGGAATCTGAGATCAGATATTTCGGATCCCTTTGAAGAGTATAGGGCCAAAGGAAATATCCTCCGATAACAAAGAGAAAGAATCTTTCAGGGAAACTTCTTTGTGTTCTGTGAAATCATCTCACAGAGTTACAGCTTTATCATCAAGAAGCCTTTCGCTAACACAGTTCTTGTGGAATTGGCAAAGTGGTATTTGGAAGCCCATAGAGGACTATGGAGAAAAAGGAAATAATCTCCGATGAAATCTGGAAAGAAACTTTCTGAGAAACTGCTTAGTGTTGTTTTAGTTCATCTCCCAGAGTTTCATCTGTTTTTCGTGGATCTCTTTGCTAGCCTTATTTCTGTGGAATCTGAGAACAGATATTTCGGATCCCTTTGAAGACTATAGGGCCAAAGGAAATATCCTCCGATAACAACGAGAAAGAAGCTTTCAGAGAAACTTCTTTGTGTTCTGTGAAATCATCTCACAGAGTTACAGCTTTCCCCTCAAGAAGCCTTTCGCTAAAACAGTTCTTGTAGAATTGGCAAAGTGATATGTGGAAGCCCTTAGACGGCTATGGTGAAAAAGGAAATATCCTCCGATGAAATCTGGAAGAAGCTTTCTGAGAAACTGCTTAGTGTTCTGTTAATTCATCTCCCAGAATTCCATCTGTATTCCGTGGATCTCTTTGCTAGCCTTATTTCTGTGGAATATGAGAACAGATATTTCGGATCCCTCTGAAGACTATAGGGCCAAAGGAAATATCGTCCGATAACAAAGAGAACGAAGCTTTCTTAGAAACTTCTTTGTGTTCTGTGAAATCATCTCACAGAGTTACAGCTTTCCCCTCAAGAAGCCTTTCGCTAAGACAGTTCTTGTGGAATTGGCAAAGTGATATTTGGAAGCCCATAGAGGGCTATGGGGAAAAAGGAAATATCCTCGATGGAATCTGGAAAGAAGCTTTCTGATAAACTGCTTAGTATTCTTTTAGTTCATCTCCCAGACTTACGTCTGTATTTCGTGGATCACTTTGCTAGCCTTATTTCTGTGGAATCTTAGAGCAGATATTTCGGATCCCTCTGAAGACTGTAGGGACAAAGGAGATATCCTCCGATAAGAAAGAGAAAGAAGCTTTCGGAGAAACTTCTTTGTGTTCTGTGAAATCATCTCACAGAGTTACAGCTTTACCCTCAAGAAGCCTTTCGCTAAGAGAGTTCTTGTGGAATTGGCAAAGTGATATTTGGAAGCCCATAGAGGGCTATGGTGAAAAAGGAAATATGCTACGATGAAATCTGAAAAGAAGCTTTCTGAGAAACTACTTAGTGTTCTGTTAATTCATCTCACAGAGTTACATCTGTATTTCGTGGATCTCTTTGATAGCCTTATTTCTGCGGAATCTGAGAACAGATATTTCGGATCCCTTTGAAGACTATAGGGCCAAAGGAAATATCCTCCGATAACAAAGAGAAAGAGGCTTTCTGAGAAACTTCTTTGTGTTCTATGAAATCATCTCACAGAGTAACAGCTTTCCTTTAGAAGCCTTTCGCTAAGACAGTTCTTGTGGAATCGGCAAAGTAATATTTGGAAGCCCATAGAGGGCTATGGAGAAAATGGAAATATCCTCCGATGAAATCTGGAAAGAAGCTTTCTTAGAACTGCTTAGTGTTCTTTTAGTTCATCTCCCAGAGTTACATCTGTATTTCGTGGATCTCTTTGCTAGCCTTATTTCTGTGGAATCTAAGAACAGATATTTCGGATCCCTTTGAAGAATATAGGGCCAAAGGAAATATCCTCCGATAACAAAGAGAAAGAAGCTTTCTGAGAAACTTCTTTGTGTTCTGTGAAATCATCTCACAGAGTTACAGCTTTCCAATCAAGTACCCTTTCGCTAAGACAGTTTTTGTGGAATTTTCAAAGTGATATTTGGAAGCCCATAGAGGGCTATGGTGAAAAAGGAAATATCCTCAGATGAAATCTGGAAAGAAGCTTTCTGAGAAACTGCTTAGTGTTCTGTTAATTCATCTCACAGGGTTACATCTGTATTTCGGCGATCTCTTTGCTAGCCTTATTTCTGTGGAATCTGAGAACAGATATTTCGGATCCCTCTGAAGACTATAGGGCCAAAGGAAATATCCTCCGATAACAAATAGAAAGAATCTTTCTGAGAAACTTCTTTGTGTTCTGTGAAATCATCTCACAGAGTTACAGCTTTATCATCAAGAAGCCTTTCGCTAAGACAGTTCTTGTGGAATTGGCAAAGTGGTATTTGGAAGCCCATAGAGGACTATGGAGAAAAAGGAAATATCCTCCGATGAAATCTGGAAAGAAGGTTTCTGAGAAACTGCTTAGTGTCCTGTTAATTCATCTCAGAGAGTTACATCTGTATTCGTGGATCTCTTTACTATCCTTACTTCTGTGGAATCTGAGAACAGATATTTCGGATCCCTTTGAAGACTACAGGGCCAAAGGAAATATCCTCCGATAACAAAGAGAAAGAAGCTTTCTGAGAAACTTCTTTGTGTTCTGTGAAATCATCTCAGAGAGTTACAGCTTTCCCCTAAAGAAGCCTTTCGCTAAGACAGTTCTTGTGGAATTGGCAAAGTGATATTTGGAAGCTTATAGAGGGCTATGGTGAAAAAGGAAATATCCTCCGATGAAATCTGGAAAGAAGCTTTCTGAGAAACTGCTTATTGTTCTCTTAATTGATCTCACAAAATTACATCAGTATTTCGTGTATCTCTTTGCTAGCCTTACTTCTGTGGAATCTGAGAACAGATATTTCGGATCCCTTTGAAGACTATAGGGCCAAAGGAAATATCCTCCGATAACAAAGAGAAAGAAGCTTTCTGAGAAACTTCTTTGTGTTGTGTGAAATCATCTCACAGAGTTACAGCTTTCCCCTCAAGAAGCCTTTCGCTAATACAGTTCTTGTGGAATTGGCAAAGTGATATTTGGAAGCCCATAGAGGGCTATGGTGAAAAAGGAAATATCCTCCGATGAAATCTGGAAAGAAGCTTTCTGAGAAACTGCTTAGTGTTCGGTTAATTCATCTCACAGAGTTACATCTGTATTTCGTGGATCTCTTTGCTAGCCTTATTTCTGTGGAATCTGAGAACAGATATTTCGGATCCCTTTGAAGACTATAGGGCCAAAGGAAATATCCTCCGATAACAAAGAGAAAGAAGCTTTCTGAGAAACTTCTTTGTGTTCTGTGAAATCATCTCACAGAGTTACAGCGTACCCCTCAAGAAGCCTTTCGCTAAGAGAGATCTTGTGGAATTGGCAAAGTGATATTTGGAAGCCCTTAGAAGGCTATGGAGAAAAAGCAAATATCCTCCGATGAAATCTGGAAAGAAGCTTTCTGAGAAACTGCTTAGTGTTCTGTTAATTCATCTTACAGAGTTACATCTGTATTTCGTGGATCTCTTTGCTAGCCTTATTTCTGTGGAATCTGAGATCAGATATTTCGGATCCCTTTGAAGAGTATAGGGCCAAAGGAAATATCCTCCGATAACAAAGAGAAACAATCTTTCTGAGAAACCTCTTTGTGTTGTGTGAAATCATCTCACAGAGTTACAGCTTTCCCCTCAAGAAGCCTTTCGCTAAGACTTTTTTTGTGGAATTGGCAAAGTGATATTTGGAAGTCCTTAGAGGGCTATGGAGAAAAAGGAAATATCCTCCGATGAAATACGGAAAGAAGCTTTCTGAGAAACTGCTTAGTGTTCTTTTAGTTCATCTCCCAGACTTACATCTGTATTTCGTGGATCTCTTTGCTGGCCTTATTTCTGTGGAATCTGAGAACAGATATTTCGAATCCCTTTGAAGACGATAGGGCCAAAGGAAATATCCTGCGATAGCAACGAGAAAGAAGCTTTCAGAGAAAGTTCTTTGTGTTCTGTGAAATCATCTCACAGAGTTACAGCTTTCCCCTCATGAAGCCTTTCGCTAGGAGAGTTCTTGTGGAATTGGCAAAGTGATATTTGGAAGCCCATAGAGGGCTATGGTGAAAAAGGAAATATCCTCCGATGAAATCTGGAAAGAAGCTTTCTGAGAAACTGCTTAGTGTTCTGTTAATTCATCTCACAGAGTTACATCTGTATTTCGTGGATCTCTTTGCTAGCCTTATTATTGTGGAATCTGACAAGAGATATTTCGGATCCCTTTGAAGACTATAGGGCCAAAGGAAATATCCTCCGATAACAAAGAGAAAGAATCTTTCTGAGAAACTTCTTTGTGTTCTGTGAAATCATCTCACAGAGTTACAGCTTTCCCCTCAAGAAGCCTTTCGCTAAGAGAGTTCTTGTGGAATTGGCAAAGTGATATTTGGAAGCCCATAGAGGGCTATGGAGAAAAAGGAAATATCCTCCGATGAAATCTGGAAAGAAGCTTTCTGAGGAACTGCTTAGTGTTCTTTTAGTTCATCTCCCAGAGTTTCATCTGTATTTCGTGGATCTCTTTGCTAGCCTTATTTCTGTGGAATCTGAGAACAGATATTTCGGATCCCTTTGAAGACTATAGGGCCAAAGGAAATATCCTCCGATAACAACGAGAAAGAAGCTTTCAGAGAAACTTCTTTGTGTTCTGTGAAATCATCTCACAGAGTTACAGCTTTCCCCTGAAGAAGCCATTCGCTAAGACAGTTCTTGTAGAATTGGCAAAGTGATATTTGGAAGCCCATAGACGGCAATGGTGAAAAAGGAAATATCCTCTGATGAAATCTGGAAAGAAGCTTTCTGAGAAATTGCTTAGTGTTCTGTTAATTCATCTCACAGAATTACATCTGTATTTCGTGGATCTCTTTGCTAGCCTTATTTCTGTGGAATCTGAGAACAGATATTTCGGATCCCTTTGAAGACTATAGGGCCAAAGGAAATATCCTCCGATAACAAAGAGAAAGAAGCTTTCTGAGAAACTTCTTTGTGTTCTGTGAAATCATCTCACAGAGTTACAGCTTTCCCCTCAAGAAGCCTTTGAATAGGACAGTTCTTGTGGAATTGGCAAAGTGATATTTGGAAGCCCATGGAGGGCTATGGTGAAAAAGGAAATATCCTCCGATGAAATCTGGAAAGCAGCTTTCTGAGAAACTGCTTAGTGTTCTGTTAATTCATCTCACAGAGTTACATCTGTATTTCGTGGATCTCTTTGCTAGCCTTATTTCTGTGGAATCTGAGAACAGATATTTCGGATCCCTTTGAAGACTATAGGGCCAAAGGAAATATCCTCCGATAACAAAGAGAAAGAAGCTTTCTGAGAAACTTCTTTCTGTTGTGTGAAATCATCTCACAGAGTTACAGGTTTCCCCTCAAGAAGCCTTTCGCTAAGATAGATCTTGGGGAATTGGCAAAGTGATATTTGGAAGCCCATAGAGGGCTATGGTGAAAAAGGAAATATCCTCCGATGAAATCTGGAAAGAAGCTTTCTGAGAAACTGCTTAGTGGTCTTTTAGTTCATCTCCCAGAGTTTCATCGGTATTTCGTGGATCTCTTTGCTAGCCTTATTTCTGTGGAATCTGAAAACAGATATTTCGGATCCCTTTGAAGACTATAGGGCCAAAGGAAATATCCTCCGATAACAACGAGAAAGAAGCTTTCAGAGAAACTTCTTTGTGTTCTGTGAAATCATCTCACAGAGTTACAGCTTTCCCCTCAAGAAGCCTTTCGCTAAGACAGTTCTTGTAAAATTGGCAAAGTGATATTTGGAAGCCCATAGAGGGCTATGGAGAAAAAGGAAATATCCTCCTATGAAATCTGGAAAGAAGCTTTCTGAGAAACTGCTTAGTGTTCTGTTAATTCATCTCCCAGAATGACATCTGTATTTCGTGGATCTCTTTGCTAGCCTTATTTCTGTGGAATCTGAGAACAGATATTTCGGATCCCTTTGAAGACTATAGGGCCAAAGGAAATATCCTCCGATAACAAAGAGAAAGAAGCTTTGTGAGAAACTTCTTTGTGTTCTGTGAAATCATCTCACAGAGTAAAAGCTTTCCCCTCAAGAAGCCTTTCGCTAAGAGAGTTCTTGTGGAATTGGCAAAGTGATATTTTGAAGCCCATAGAAGGCTATGGAGAAAAAGCAAATATCCTCCGATGAAATCTGGAAAGAAGCTTTCTGAGAAACTGCTTAGTGTCCTGTTAATTCATCTCAGAGAGTTACATCTGTATTCGTGGATCTCTTTGCTATCCTTACTTCTGTGGAATCTGAGAACAGATATTACGGATCCCTTTGACGACTACAGGGCCAAAGGAAATATCCTCCGATAACAAAGAGAAAGAAGCTTTCTGAGAAACTTCTTTGTGTTCTGTGAAATCATCTCAGAGAGTTACAGCTTTCCCCTAAAGAAACCTTTCGCTAAGACAGTTCTTGTGGAATTGGCAAAGTGATATTTGGAAGCTTATAGAGGGCTATGGTGAAAAAGGAAATATCCTCCGATGAAATCTGGAAAGAAGCTTTCTGAGAAACTGCTTAGTGTTCTGTTAATTGATCTCACAGAATTACATCAGTATTTCGTGTATCTCTTTGCTAGCCTTACTTCTGTGGAATCTGAGAACAGATATTTCGGATCCCTTTGAAGACTATAGGGCCAAAGGAAATCTCCTCCGATAACAAGGAGAAAGAAGCTTTCTGAGAAACTTCTTTGTGTTGTGTGAAATCATCTCACAGAGTTACAGCTTTCCCCTCAAGAAGCCTTTCGCTAAGACAGTTCTTGTGGAATTGGCAAAGTGATATTTGGAAGCCCATAGAGGGCTATGGTGAAAAAGGGAATATCCTCCGATGAAATCTGGAAAGAAGCTTTCTGAGAAACTGCTTAGTGTTCGGTTAATTCATCTCACAGAGTTTCATCTGTATTTCGTGGATCTCTTTGCTAGCCTTATTTCTGTGGAATCTGAGAACAGATATTTCGGATCCCTTTGACGACTACAGGGCCAAAGGAAATATCCTCCAATAACAAAGAGAAATAAGCTTTCTGAGAAACTTCTTTGTGTTCTGTGAAATCATCTCAGAGAGTTACAGCTTTCCCCTAAAGAAACCTTTCGCTAAGACAGTTCTTGTGGAATTGGCAAAGTGATATTTGGAAGCTTATAGAGGGCTATGGTGAAAAAGGAAATATCCTCCGATGAAATCTGGAAAGAAGCTTTCTGAGAAACTGCTTAGTGTTCTGTTAATTGATCTCACAGAATTACATCAGTATTTCGTGTATCTCTTTGCTAGCCTTACTTCTGTGGAATCTGAGAACACATATTTCGGATACCTTTGAAGACTATAGGGCCAAAGGAAATATCCTCCGATAACAAGGAGAAAGAAGCTTTCTGAGAAACTTCTTTGTGTTGTGTGAAATCATCTCACAGAGTTACAGCTTTCCCCTCAAGAAGCCTTTCGCTAAGACAGTTCTTGTGGAATTGGCAAAGTGATATTTGGAAGCCCATAGAGGGCGATGTTGAAAAAGGAAATATCCTCCGATGAAATCTGGAAAGAAGCTTTCTGAGAAACTGCTTAGTGTTCGGTTAATTCATCTCACAGAGTTACATCTGTATTTCGTGGATCTCTTTGCTAGCCTTATTTCTGTGGAATCTGAGAACAGATATTTCGGATCCCTTTGAAGACTATAGGGCCAAAGGAAATATCCTCCGATAACAAAGAGAAAGAAGCTTTCTGAGAAACTTCTTTGTGTTCTGTGAAATCATCTCACAGAGTTACAGCTTAGCCCTCAAGAAGCCTTTAGCTAAGAGAGATCTTGTGGAATTGGCAAAGTGATATTTGGAAGCCCTTAGAAGGCTATGGAGAAAAAGCAAATATCCTCCGATGAAATCTGGAAAGAAGCTTTCTGAGAAACTGCTTAGTGTTCTGTTAATTCATCTTACAGAGTTACATCTGTATTTCGTGGATCTCTTTGCTAGCCTTATTTCTGTGGAATCTGAGATGAGATATTTCGGATCCCTTTGAAGAGTATAGGGCCAAAGGAAATATCCTCCGATAACAAAGAGAAAGAATCTTTCTGAGAAACTTCTTTGTGTTGTGTGAAATCATCTCACAGAGTTACAGCTTTCCCCTCAAGAAGCCTTTCGCTAAGACAGTTCTTGTGGAATTGGCAAAGTGATATTTGGAAGCCCATAGACGGCTATGGTGAAAAAGGAAATATCCTCCCATGAAATCTGGAAAGAAGCTCTCTGAGAATCTGCTTAGTGTTCTGTTAATTCATCTCACAGAGTTACATCTGTATTTCATGGATCTCTTTGCTAGCCTTATTTCTGTGGAATCTGACAACAGATATTTCGGATCCCTTTGAAGACTATTGGGCCAAAGGAAATATCCTCCGATAACAAAGAGAAAGAATCTTTTTGAGAAACTTCTTTGTGTTCTGTGAAATCATCTCACAGAGTTACAGCTTTCCCCTCAAAAAGCCTTTCGCTAAGAGAGTTCTTGTGGAATTGGCAAAGTGATATTTGGAAGCCCATAGAAGGCTATGGAGAAAAAGCAAATATCCTCCGATGAAATCTGGAAAGAAGCTTTCTGAGAAACTGCTTAGTGTTCTGTTAATTCATCTCACAGAGTTACATCTGTATTTCGTGGATCTCTTTGCTAGCCTTATTTCTGTGGAATCTGAGAACAGATATTTCAGATCCCTTTGACGACTACAGGGTCAAAGGAAATATCCTCCGATAACAAAGAGAAAGAAGCTTTCTCAGAAACTTCTTTGTGTTCTCTGAAATCATCTCACAGAGTTACAGCTTTCCCCACAAGAAGCCTTTCAAAAGACAGTTCTTGTGGAATTGGCAAAGTGATATTTGGAAGCCCATAGAGGGCTATGGTGAAAAAGGAAATATCCTCCGATGAAATCTGGAAAGAAGCTTTCTGAGAAACTGCTTACTGTTCTGTTAATTGATCTCACAGAGTTACATCTGTATTTCGTGGATCACTTTGCTAGCCTTACTTCTGTGGAATCTGAGAACAGATATTTCGGATCGCTTTGAAGTCTATAGGGCCAAAGGAAATGTCCTCGGATAACAAAGAGAAAGAAGCTTTCTGAGAAACTTCTTTGTTTTCTGTGAAATCATCTCACAGAGTTACAGCTTTGCCCTCAAGAAGCCTTTCGCTAAGACTTTTTTTGTGGAATTGGCAAAGTGATATTTGGAAGCCCTTAGAGGGCTGTGGAGAAAAAGGAAATATCCTCCGATGAAATATGGAAAGAAGCTTTCTGAGAAACTGCTTAGTGTTCGGTTAATTCATCTCACAGAGTTACATCTGTATTTCGTGGATCTCTTTGCTAGCCTTATTTCTGTGGAATCTGAGAACAGAGATTTCGGATCCCTTTGAAGACTATAGGGCCAAGGGAAATATCCTCCGATAACAAAGAGAAAGAAGCTTTCTGAGAAACTTCTTTGTGTTCTGTGAAATCATCTCACAGAGTTACAGCTTACCCCTCAAGAAGCCTTTCGCTAAGAGAGATCTTGTGGAATTGGCAAAGTGATATTTGGAAGCCTTTAGAAGGCTATGGAGAAAAAGCAAATATCCTCCGATGAAATCTGGAAAGAAGCTTTCTGAGAAACTGCTTAGTGTTCTGTTAATTCATCTTACAGAGTTACATCTGTATTTCGTGGATCTCTTTGCTAGCCTTATTTCTGTGGAATCTGAGATCAGATATTTCGGATCCCTTTGAAGAGTATAGGGCCAAAGGAAATATCCTCCGATAACAAAGAGAAAGAATCTTTCTGAGAAACTTCTTTGTGTTCTGTGAAGTCATCTCACAGAGTTACAGCTTTATCATCAAGAAGCCTTTCGCTAAGACAGTTCTTGTGGAATTGGCAAAGTGGTATTTGGAAGCCCATAGAGGACTATGGAGAAAAAGGAAATAATCTCCGATGAAATCTGGAAAGAAGCTTTCTGAGAAACTGCTTAGTGTTCTTTTAGTTCATCTCCCAGAGTTTCATCTGTATTTCGTGGATCTCTTTGCTAGCCTTATTTTTGTGGAATCTGAGAACAGATATTTCGGATCCCTTTGAAGACTATAGGGCCAAAGGAAATATCCTCCGATAACAACGAGAAAGAAGCTTTCAGACAAACTTCTTTGTGTTCTGTGAAATCATCTCACAGAGTTACAGCTTTCCCCTCAAGAAGCCTTTCGCTAAGACAGTTCTTGTGGAATTGGCAAAGTGATATTTGGAAGCCCATAGAGGGCTATGGGGAAAAAGGAAATATCCTCGATGGAATCTGGAAAGAAGCTTTCTGATAAACTGCTTAGTATTCTTTTAATTCATCTCCCAGAGTTACGTCTGTATTTCGTGGATCACTTTGCTAGCCTTATTTCTGTGGAATCTGAGAGCAGATATTTCGGATCCCTCTGAAGACTGTAGGGACAAAGGAGATATCCTCCGATAACAAAGAGAAAGAAGCTTTCGGAGAAACTTCTTTGTGTTCTGTGAAATCATCTCACAGAGTTACAGCTTTACCCTCAAGAAGCCTTTCGCTAAGAGAGTTCTTGTGGAATTGGCAAAGTGATATTTGGAAGCCCATAGAGGGCTATGGTGAAAAAGGAAATATCCTACGATGAAATCTGAAAAGAAGCTTTCTGAGAAACTGCTTAGTGTTCTGTTAATTCATCTCACAGAGTTACATCTGTATTTCGTGGATCTCTTTGATAGCCTTATTTCTGTGGAATCTGAGAACAGATATTTCGGATCCCTTTGAAGACTATAGGGCCAAAGGAAATATCCTCCGATAACAAAGAGAAAGAGGCTTTCTGAGAAACTTCTTTGTGTTCTATGAAATCATCTCACAGAGTAACAGCTTTCCCTTAGAAGCCTTTCGCTAAGACAGTTCTTGTGGAATCGGCAAAGTAATATTTGGAAGCCCATAAAGGGCTATGGAGAAAATGGAAATATCCTCCGATGAAATCTGGAAAGAAGCTTTTGAGAAACTGCTTAGTGTTCTTTTAGTTCATCTCCCAGAGTTACATCTGTATTTCGTGTATCTCTTTGCTAGCCTTATTTCTGTGGAATCTAAGAACAGATATTTCGGATCCCTTTGAAGATTATAGGGCCAAAGGAAATATCCTCCGATAACAAAGAGAAAGAAGCTTTCTGATAAACTTCTTTGTGTTCTGTGAAATCATCTCACAGAGTTACAGCTTTCCAATCAAGTACCCTTTCGCTAAGACAGTTTTTGTGGAATTTTCAAAGTGATATTTGGAAGCCCATAGAGGGCTATGGTGAAAAAGGAAATATCCTCAGATGAAATCTGGAAAGAAGCTTTCTGAGAAACTACTTAGTGTTCTGTTAATTCATCTCACAGTGTTACATCTGTATTTCGTGGATCTCTTTGCTAGCCTTATTTCTGTGGAATCTGAGAACAGATATTTCGGATCCCTCTGAAGACTATAGGGCCAAAGGAAATATCCTCCGATAACAAAGAGAAAGAAGCTTTCTGAGAAACTTCTTTGTGTTCTGTGAAATCATCTCACAGAGTTACAGCTTACCCCTCAAGAAGCCTTTCGCTAAGAGAGATCTTGTGGAATTGGCAAAGTGATATTTGGAAGCCCTTAGAAGGCTATGGAGAAAAAGCAAATATCCTCCGATGAAATCTGGAAAGAAGCTTTCTGAGAAACTGCTTAGTGTTCTGTTAATTCATCTTACAGAGTTACATCTGTATTTCGTGGATCTCTTTGCTAGCCTTATTTCTGTGGAATCTGAGATCAGATATTTCGGATCCCTTTGAAGAGTATAGGGCCAAAGGAAATATCCTCCGATAACAAAGAGAAAGTATCTTTCTGAGAAACTTCTTTGTGTTCTGTGAAATCATCTCACAGAGTTACAGCTTTATCATCAAGAAGCCTTTCGCTAAGACAGTTCTTGTGGAATTGGCAAAGTGGTATTTGGAAGCCCATAGAGGACTATGGAGAAAAAGGAAATATCCTCCGATGAAATCTGGAAAGAAGCTTTCTGAGAAACTGCTTAGTGTTCTTTTAGTTCATCTCCCAGAGTTTCATCTGTATTTCGTGGATCTCTTTGCTAGCCTTATTTCTGTGGAATCTGAGAACAGATATTTCGGATCCCTTTGAACACTATAGGGCCAAAGGAAATATCCTCCGATAACAACGAGAAAGAAGCTTTCAGAGAAACTTCTTTGTGTTCTGTGAAATCATCTCACAGAGTTACAGCTTTCCCCTCAAGAAGCCTTTCGCTAAAACAGTTCTTGTAGAATTGGCAAAGTGATATGTGGAAGCCCATAGACAGCTATGGTGAAAAAGGAAATATCCTCCGATGAAATCTGGAAAGAAGCTTTCTGAGAAACTGCTTAGCGTTCTGTTAATTCATCTCCCAGAATTACATCTGTATTTCGTGGATCTCTTTGCTAGCCTTATTTCTGTGGAATCTGAGAACAGATATTTCGGATCCCTCCGAAGACTATAGGGCCAAAGGAAATATCCTCCGATAACAAAGAGAACGAAGCTTTCATAGAAACTTCTTTGTGTTCTGTGAAATCATCTCACAGAGTTACAGCTTTCCACTCAAGAAGCCTTTCGCTAAGACAGTTCTTGTGGAATTGGCAAAGTGATATTTGGAAGCCCTTAGAGGGCTATGGGGAAAAAGGAAATATCCTCGATGAAATCTGGAAAGAAGCTTTCTGATAAACTGCTTAGTATTCTTTTAGTTCATCTCCCAGAGTTACGTCTGTATTTCGTGGATCACTTTGCTAGCCTTATTTCTGTGGAATCTGAGAGCAGATATTTCGGATCCCTCTGAAGACTGTAGGGACAAAGGAGATATCCTCCGATAACAAAGAGAAAGAAGCTTTCTCAGAAACTTCTTTGTGTTCTGTGAAATCATCTCACAGAGTTACAGCTTTCCCCTCAAGAAGCCTTTCGCTAAGACAGTTCTTGTGGAATTGGCAAAGTGATATTTGGAAGCCCATAGAGGGCTATGGTGAAAAAGGAAATATCCTCCGATGAAATCTGGAAAGAAGCTTTCTGAGAAACAGCTGAGTGTTCTGTTAATTCCTCTCACAGAGTTACATCTGTATTTCGTGGATCTCCTTGATAGCCTTACTTCTGTGGAATAGAGAACAGATATTTCGGATCGCTTTGAAGACTATAGGGCCAAAGGAAATACCCTCCGATAAGAAAGAGAAAGAAGCTTTCTGAGAAACTTCTTCGTGTTCTGTGAAATCATCTCACAGAGTTACAGCTTTCCCATCAAGAAGCCTTTCGCTAAGACAGTTCTTGTGGAATTGGCAAAGTGATATTTGGAAGCCCATAGAGGGCTATGGAGAAAAAGGAAATATCCTCCGATGAAATCTGGAAAGAAGCTTTCTGAGAAACTGCTTAGTGTTCTTTTAGTTCATCTCCCAGAGTTTCATCTGTATTTCGTGGATCTCTTTGCTAGCCTTATTTCTGTGGAATCTGACAACAGATATTTCGGATCCCTTTGAAGACTATAGGGCCAAAGGAAATATCCTCCGATAACAACGAGAAAGAAGCTTTCAGAGAAACTTCTTTGTGTTCTGTGAAATCATCTCACAGAGTTACAGCTTTCCCCTCAAGAAGCCTTTCGCTAAGAAAGTTCTTGTGGAAATTGGCAAAGTGATATATGTAAGCCCATAGAGGTCTATGGAGAAAAAGGAAATATCCTCAGATGACAGCTGGAAAGAAGCTTTCTGAGAAACTGCTTAGTGTTCTGTTAATTCATCTCACAGAGTTACATCTGTATTTCGTGGATCTCTTTGCTAGCTTTATTTCTGTGGAATCTGAGAACAGATATTTCGGATCAATCTGAAGACTATAGGGCCAAAGGAAATATCCTCCGATAACAAAGAAAAAGAAGCTTTCTGAGAAACTTCTTTGTGTTCTGTGAAATCATCTCACAGAGTTACAGCTTTCCCCTCAAGAAGCCTTTCGCTAAGACAGTTCTTGTGGATTTGGCAAAGTGATATTTGGAAGCCCATAGAAGGCTATGGAGAAAAATCAAATATCCTCCGATGAAATCTGGAAAGAAGCTTTCTGAGAAACTGCTTAGTGTTCTGTTAATTCATCTCACAGGGTTACATCTGTATTTCGTGGATCTCTTTGCTAGCCTTATTTCTGTGGAATCTGAGGACAGATATTTCAGATCCCTTTGACGACTACAGGGTCAAAGGAAATATCCTCCAATAACAAAGAGAAAGAAGTTTTCTGAGAAACTTCTTTGTGTTCTGTGAAATCACCTCACAGAGTTACAGCTTTCCCCTCAAGAAGCCTTTCGCTAAGACAGTTCTTGTGGATTTGGCAAAGTGATATTTGGAAGCCCATAGAAGGCTATGGAGAAAAAGCAAATATCCTCCGATGAAATCTGGAAAGAAGCTTTCTGAGAAACTGCTTAGTATTCTGTTAATTGGTCTCACAGAGTTACTTCTGTATTTTGTGGATCTCTTTGCTAGCCTTACTTCTGTGGAATCTGAGAACAGATTTTCTGATCCGTTTGAAGACTATAGGGCCAAAGGAAATATCCTCCGATAACAAAAAGAAAGAAGCTTTCTGAGAAACTTCTTTGTGTTCTGTGAAATCATCTCACAGAGTTACAGCTTTCCCTTCAAGAAGCCTTTCGCTAAGACAGTTCTTGTGGAATTGGCAAAGTGATATTTGGAAGCCCATAGAGGGCTATGGAGAAAAAGGAAATATCCTCCGATGAAATCTGGAAAGAAGCTTTCTGAGAAACTGCTTAGTGTTTTTTTTAGTTCATCTCCCAGAGTTTTATCTGTATTTCGTGGATCACTTTGCTAGCCTTATTTCTGTGGAATCTGAGAACAGATATTTCAGATCCCTTTGACGACTACAGGGTCAAAGGAAATATCCGCCAATAACAAAGAGAAAGAAGCTTTCTGAAAAACTTCTTTGTGTTCTGTGAAATCATCTCACACAGTTACAGGCTTCTCATCAAGAAGCCTTTCGCTAAGAGAGTTCTTGTGGAATTGGCAAAGTGATATTTGGAAGCGCTTAGAGGGCTATGGTGAAAAAGGAAATATCCTCCGATGAAATCTGGAAAGAAGCTTTCTGAGAAACTGCTTAGTGTTCTGTTTATTCATCTCACAGAGTTACATCTGTATTTCGTGGATCTCTTTGCTAGCCTTATTTCTGTGGAATCTGAGAAGAGATATTTCAGATCCCTTTGACGACTACAGGGTCAAAGGAAATATCCTCCGATAACAAAGAGAAAGAAGCTTTCTGAGAAACTTCTTTGTGTTCTGTGAAATCATCTCACAGAGTTACAGCTTTATCATCAAGAAGCCTTTCGCTAAGACATTTCTTGTGGAATTGGCAAAGTGATATTTGTAAGCCCATAGAGGGCTATGGAAAAAAGGAAATATCCTCCGATGAAATCTGGAAAGAAGCTTTCTGAGAAACTGCTTAGTGTTCTGTTAATTCATCTCACAGAGTTACATCTGTATTTCGTGGATCTCTTTGCTAGCCTTATTTCTGTGGAATCTGAGAACAGATATGTCGGATCCCTTTGAAGACAATAGGGCCAAAGGAAATATCCTACGATAACAAAGAGAAAGAAGCTTTCTAAGAAACTTCTTTTTGTTCTGTGAAATCATCTCACAGAGTTACAGCTTTCCCCTCAAGAAGCGTTTTCTAAGAGAGTTCTTGTGGAATTGGCAAAGTGATATTTGGAAGCCCATAGAGGGCTATGGTGAAAAAGGAAATATCCTCCGATGAAATCTGGAAAGAAGCTTTCTGAGAAACTGCTTAGAGTTCTGTTAATTGATCTCACAGAGTTACATCTGTATCTCGTGGATCTCTTTGCTAGCCTTATTTCTGTGGAATCTGAGAACAGATATTTCGGATCCCTTTGAAGACTATAGGGCCAAAGGAAATATCCTCCGATAACAAACAGAAAGAAGCTTTCTGAGAAACATCTTTGTGTTCTGTGAAATCATCTCACAGAGTTACAGCTTTCCCCTCAAGAAGCCTTTCGCTAAGAGAGTTCTTGTGGAATGGGCAAAGTAATATTTGGAAGCCCATAGAAGGCTATGGAGAAAAAGCAAATATCCTCCGATGAAATCTGGAAAGAAGCTTTCTGAGAAACTGCTTAGTGTTCTGTTAATTCATCTCACAGAGTTACATCTGTATGTCGTGGATCTCTTTGCTAGCTTTATTTCTGTGGAATCTGAGAACAGATATTTCGGATCCCTTTGAAGACTATAGGGCCAAAGGAAATATCCTAGGATAACAAAGAGAAAGAAGCTTTCTGAGAAACTTCTTTGTGTTCTGTGAAATCATCTCACAGAGTTACAGCTTTCCCCTCAAGAAGCCTTTCGCTTAGACAGTTCTTGTGGAATTGGCAAAGTGATATTTGGAAGCCCAAAGAGGGCTATGGAGAAAAAGGAAATATCCTCAGATGAAATCTGGAAAGAAGATTTCTGAGAGACTGCTTAGTGTTTTTTTTAGTTCATCTCCCAGAGTTTTATCTTTATTTCGTGGATCTCTTTGCTAGCTTTATTTCTGTGGAATCTGAGAACAGATATTTCGGATCCCTCTGAAGACTATAGGGCCAAAGGAAATATCCTCCGATAACAAAGAAATAGAAGCTTTCTGAGAAACTTCTTTGTGTTCTGTGAAATCATCTCACAGAGTTACAGCTTTCCCCTCAAGAAGCCTTTCGCTAAGACAGTTCTTGTGGATTTGGCAAAGTGATATTTGGAAGCCCATAGAAGGCTATGGAGAAAAAGCAAATATCCTACGATGAAATCTGGAAAGAAGCTTTCTGAGAAACTGCTTAGTGTTCTGTTAATTCATCTCACAGAGTTACATCTGTATTTCGTGGATCTCTTTGCTAGCCTTATTTCTGTGGAATCTGAGAACAGATATTTCAGATCTCTTTGACGACTACAGGGTCAAAGGAAATATCCTCCGATAAGAAAGAGAAAGAAGCTTTCTGAGAAACTTCTTTGTGTTTTGTGAAATCATCTCACAGAGTTACAGCTTTATCATTAAGAAGCCTTTCTCTAAGACAGTTCTTGTGGAATTGGCAAAGTGATATTTGGAAGCCCATAGAGGGCTATGGAAAAAAGGAAATATCCTCCGATGAAATCTGGAAAGAAGCTTTCTAGGAAACTGCTTAGTGTTCTGTTAATTCATCTCACAGAGTTACATCTGTATTTCGTGGATCTCTTTGCTAGCCTTATTTCTGTGGAATCTGAGAACAGATATGTCGGATCCCTTTGAAGACAATAGGGCCAAAGGAAATATCCTACGATAACAAAGAGAAAGAAGCTTTCTAAGAAACTTCTTTGTGTTCTGTGAAATCATCTCACAGAGTTACAGCTTTCCCCTCAAGAAGCCTTTTCTAAGAGAGTTCTTGTGGAATTGGCAAAGTGATATTTGGAAGCCCATAGAGGGCTATGGTGAAAAAGGAAATATCCTCCGATGAAATCTGGAAAGAAGCTTTCTGAGAAACTGCTTAGAGTTCTGTTAATTGATCTCACAGAGTTACATCTGTATCTCGTGGATCTCTTTGCTAGCCTTATTTCTGTGGAATCTGAGAACAGATATTTCGGATCCCTTTGAAGACTATAGGGCCAAAGGAAATATCCTCCGATAACAAAGAGAAAGAAGCTTTCTGAGAAACGTCTTTGTGTTCTGTGAAATCATCTCACAGAGTTACAGCTTTCCCCTCAAGAAGCCTTTCGCTAGGAGAGTTCTTGTGGAATTGGCAAAGTGATATTTGGAAGCCCATAGAAGGCTATTGAGAAAAAGCAAATATCCTCCGATGAAATCTGGAAAGAAGCTTTCTGAGAAACCGCTTAGTGTTCTGTTAATTCATCTCACAGAGTTACATCTGTATTTCATGGATCTCTTTGCTAGCCTTATTTCTGTGGAATCTGAGAACAGATATTTCGGATCCCTTTGAAGAGTATAGGGCCATAGGAAATATCCTCCGACAAAAAAGAGAAAGAAGCTTTCTGAGAAACTTCTTAGTGTTCTATGAAATCATCTCACAGAGTTACAGCTTTCCCCTCAGGAAGCCTTTCGCTAAGACAGTTCTTGTGGAATTGGCAAAGTGATATTTGGAAGCCCCTAGAGGGCTATGGTGAAAAAGGAAGTATCCTCCGATGAAATCTGGAAAGTAGCTTTCTGAGAAACTGCTTAGTGTTCTGTTAATTGATCTCAAAAAGTTACATCTGTATGTCGTGGATCTTTTGCTAGCCTTACTTCTGTGGAATCTGAGAACAGATATTTCGGATCCCTTTGAAGACTACAGGGCCAAAGGAAATATCCTCCGATAACAAAGAGAAATCAGCTTTCTGAGAAACTTCTTTGTGTTCCTTGAAATCACCTCACAGAGTTACAGCTTTCCCCTCAAGAAGCCGTTCGCTAAGACAGTTCTTGTGGAATTGACAAAGTGATATTTGGAAGCCCATAGAGAGCTACGGTGAAAAAGGAAATATCCTCCGATGAAAACGGGAAAGAAGCTTTTTCAGAAACTGCTTAGTGTTCTTTTAGTTCATCTCCCAGAGTTACATCTGTATTTCGTGGATCTCTTTGCTAGCCTTATTTCTGTGGAATTTGAGAACACATATTTCGGGTCCCTTTGAAGACTATAGGGCCAAAGGAAATATCCTCCGATAACAAAGAGAAAGAAGCTTTCTGAGAAACTTCTTTGTGTTCTGTGAAATCATCTCACAGAGTTACAGCTTTCCCCTCAAGAAGCCTTTCGCTAAGACAGTTCTTGTGGAATTGGCAAAGTAATATTTGGAAGACCATAGAGGGCTATGGAGAAAAAGGAAATATCCTCCGATGAAATCTGGAAAGAAGCTCTCTGAGAAACTGCTTAGTGTCCGTTAATTCGTCTCACTGTATTACATCTGTATTTCGTGGATCTCTTTGCTAGCTTTATTTCTGTGGAATCTGAGAACAGATATTTCGGATCCCTTTGAAGACTATAGGGCCAAAGGCAATATCCTCCGATAACAAAGAGAAAGAAGCTTTCTGAGAAACTTCTTTGTGTTCTGTGAAATCATCTCACAGTGTTACAGCGTTCCAATCAAGTACCCTTTCCCTAAGACAGTTCTTGTGAAATTTTCAAAGTGATATTTGGAAGCCCATAGAGGGCTATGGAGAAAAAGGAAATATCCTCCGATGAAATCTGGAAAGAAGCATTCTGAGAGACTGCTTAGTGTTCATTTAGTTCATCTCCCAGAGTTACATCTGTAATTCGTGGATCTCTTTGCTAGCCTTATTTCTGTGGAATCTGAGAACAGATATTTCGGATCCCTTTGAAGACTATAGGGCCAAAGGAAATATCCTCCGTTAACAAAGAGAAAGAAGCTTTGAGAGAGACTTCTTTGTGTTCTGTGAAATCATCTCACAGAGTTACATCTTTCCCCTCAAGAAGCCTTTCGCTAAGACAGTTCTTGTGGAATTGGCAAAGTGATATTTGGATGAACATAGAGGGCTATGGAGAAAAAGGAAATATGCTCAGATGAAATCTGGAAAGAAGATTTCTGAGAAACTGCTTAGTGTTCTGTTAATTCATCTTACGTGGTTACATCTGTATTTGTTGTATCTCTTTGCTTGCCTGATATCTGTGGAATCTGAGAAGAGATATTTCGGCTCCCTTTGAAGACTATAGGGCCAAAGGAAATATCCTCTGATAACAAAGAGATAGAAGCTTTCTGAGAAACTTCTTTGTGTTCTGTGAAATCATCTCACAGAGCTACAGCTTTCCCCTCAAGAATTCTTTCGCTAAGACAGTTCTAGTGGAATTGGCAAAGTGATATTTGGAAGCCCATAGAGGGCTATGGAAAAAAAGGAAATATCCTCAGATGAAATCTGGAAAGAAGCCTTCTGAGAAAATTCTTAGTGTTCTGTTCATTCATCTCCCAGAGTTACATCTCTATTTCAGGATCTCTTTGCTAGCCTTACTTCTGTGGAATCTGAGAACAGATATTTCGGATCGCTTTGAAGTCTATAGGGCCAAAGGAAATATCCTCGGATAACAAAGAGAAAGAAGCTTTCTGAGAAACTTCTTTGTTTTCTGTGAAATCATCTCACAGAGTTACAGCTTTGCCCTCAAGAAGCCTTTCGCTAAGACTTTTTTTGTGGAATTGGCAAAGTGATATTTGGAAGCCCTTAGAGGGCTGTGGAGAAAAAGGAAATATCCTCCGATGAAATATGGAAAGAAGCTTTCTGAGAAACTGCTTAGTGTTCTTTTAGTTCATCTCCCAGACTTACATCTGTATTTCGTGGATCTCTTTGCTGGCCTTATTTCTGTGGAATCTGAGAACAGATATTTCGAATCCCTTTGAAGACGATAGGGCCAAAGGAAATATCCTCCAATAGCAACGAGAAAGAAGCTTTCAGAGAAAGTTCTTTGTGTTCTGTGAAATCATCTCACAGAGTTACAGCTTTCCCCTCAAGCAGCCTTTCGCTAAGACAGTTCTTGTGGAATTGGCAAAGTGATATTTGGAAGCCCATAGAGGGCTATGGTGAAAAAGTAAATATCCTCCGATGAAATCTGGAAAGAAGCTTTCTGAGAAACTGCTTAGTGTTCGGTTAATTCATCTCACAGAGTTACATCTGTATTTCGTGGATCTCTTTGCTAGCCTTATTTCTGTGGAATCTGAGAACAGAGATTTCGGATCCCTTTGAAGACTATAGGGCCAAGGGAAATATCCTCCGATAACAAAGAGAAAGAAGCTTTCTGAGAAACTTCTTTGTGTTCTGTGAAATCATCTCACAGAGTTACAGCTTACCCCTCAAGAAGCCTTTCGCTAAGAGAGATCTTGTGGAATTGGCAAAGTGATATTTGGAAGCCCTTAGAAGGCTATGGAGAAAAAGCAAATATCCTCCGATGAAATCTGGAAAGAAGCTTTCTGAGAAACTGCTTAGTGTTCTGTTAATTCATCTTACAGAGTTACATCTGTATTTCGTGGATCTCTTTGCTAGCCTTATTTCTGTGGAATCTGAGATCAGATATTTCGGATCCCTTTGAAGAGTATAGGGCCAAAGGAAATATCCTCCGATAACAAAGAGAAAGAATCTTTCTGAGAAACTTCTTTGTGTTGTGTGAAATCATCTCACAGAGTTACAGCTTTATCATCAAGAAGCCTTTCGCTAAGACAGTTCTTGTGGAATTGGCAAAGTGGTATTTGGAAGCCCATAGAGGACTATGGAGAAAAAGGAAATAATCTCCGATGAAATCTGGAAAGAAGCTTTCTGAGAAACTGCTTAGTGTTCTTTTAGTTCATCTCCCAGAGTTTCATCTGTATTTCGTGGATCTCTTTGCTAGCCTTATTTCTGTGGAATCTGAGAACAGATATTTCGGATCCCTTTGAAGACTATAGGGCCAAAGGAAATATCCTCCGATAACAACGAGAAAGAAGCTTTCTGACAAACTTCTTTGTGTTCTGTGAAATCATCTCACAGAGTTACAGCTTTCCCCTCAAGAAGCCTTTCGCTAAGACAGTTCTTGTGGAATTGGCAAAGTGATATTTGGAAGCCCATAGAGGGCTATGGGGAAAAAGGAAATATCCTCGATGGAATCTGGAAAGAAGCTTTCTGATAAACTGCTTAGTGTTCTTTTAATTCATCTCCCAGAGTTACGTCTGTATTTCGTGGATCACTTTGCTAGCCTTATTTCTGTTTAATCTGAGAGCAGATATTTCGGATCCCTCTGAAGACTGTAGGGACAAAGGAGATATCCTCCGATAACAAAGAGAAAGAAGCTTTCGGAGAAACTTCTTTGTGTTCTGTGAAATCATCTCACAGAGTTACAGCTTTACCCTCAAGAAGCCTTTCGCTAAGAGAGTTCTTGTGGAATTGGCAAAGTGATATTTGGAAGCCCATAGAGGGCTATGGTGAAAAAGGAAATATCCTACGATGAAATCTGAAAAGAAGCTTTCTGAGAAACTGCTTAGTGTTCTGTTAATTCATCTCACAGAGTTACATCTGTATTTCGTGGATCTCTTTGATAGCCTTATTCCTGTGGAATCTGAGAACAGATATTTCGGATCCCTTTGAAGACTATAGGGCCAAAGGAAATATCCTCCGATAACAAAGAGAAAGAGGCTTTCTGAGAAACTTCTTTGTGTTCTATGAAATCATCTCTCAGAGTAACAGCTTTCCCTTAGAAGCCTTTCGCTAAGACAGTTCTTGTGGAATCGGCAAAGTAATATTTGGAAGCCCATAAAGGGCTATGGAGAAAATGGAAATATCCTCCGATGAAATCTGGAAAGAAGCTTTCTGAGAAACTGCTTAGTGTTCTTTTAGTTCATCTCCCAGAGTTACATCTGTATTTCGTGTATCTCTTTGCTAGCCTTATTTCTGTGGAATCTAAGAACAGATATTTCGGATCCCTTTGAAGATCATAGGGCCAAAGGAAATATCCTCCGATAACAAAGAGAAAGAAGCTTTCTGAGAAACTTCTTTGTGTTCTGTGAAATCATCTCACAGAGTTACAGCTTTCCAATCAAGTACCCTTTCGCTAAGACAGTTTTTGTGGAATTTTCAAAGTGATATTTGGAAGCCCATAGAGGGCTATGGTGAAAAAGGAAATATCCTCAGATGAAATCTGGAAAGAAGCTTTCTGAGAAACTACTTAGTGTTCTGTTAATTCATCTCACAGTGTTACATCTGTATTTCGTGGATCTCTTTGCTAGCCTTATTTCTGTGGAATCTGAGAACAGATATTTCGGATCCCTCTGAAGACTATAGGGCCAAAGGAAATATCCTCCGATAACAAAGAGAAAGAAGCTTTCTGAGAAACTTCTTTGTGTTCTGTGAAATCATCTCACAGAGTTACAGCTTACCCCTCAAGAAGCCTTTCGCTAAGAGAGATCTTGTGGAATTGGCAAAGTGATATTTGGAAGCCCTTAGAAGGCTATGGAGAAAAAGCAAATATCCTCCGATGAAATCTGGAAAGAAGCTTTCTGAGAAACTGCTTAGTGTTCTGTTAATTCATCTTACAGAGTTACATCTGTATTTCGTGGATCTCTTTGCTAGCCTTATTTCTGTGGAATCTGAGATCAGATATTTCGGATCCCTTTGAAGAGTATAGGGCCAAAGGAAATATCCTCCGATAACAAAGAGAAAGTATCTTTCTGAGAAACTTCTTTGTGTTCTGTGAAATCATCTCACAGAGTTACAGCTTTATCATCAAGAAGCCTTTCGCTAAGACAGTTCTTGTGGAATTGGCAAAGTGGTATTTGGAAGCCCATAGAGGACTATGGAGAAAAAGGAAATATCCTCCGATGAAATCTGGAAAGAAGCTTTCTGAGAAACTGCTTAGTGTTCTTTTAGTTCATCTCCCAGAGTTTCATCTGTATTTCGTGGATCTCTTTGCTAGCCTTATTTCTGTGGAATCTGAGAACAGATTTTTCGGATCCCTTTGAACACTATAGGGCCAAAGGAAATATCCTCCGATAACAACGAGAATGAAGCTTTCAGAGAAACTTCTTTGTGTTCTGTGAAATCATCTCACAGAGTTACAGCTTTCCCCTCAAGAAGCCTTTCGCTAAAACAGTTCTTGTAGAATTGGCAAAGTGATATGTGGAAGCCCATAGACAGCTATGGTGAAAAAGGAAATATCCTCCGATGAAATCTGGAAAGAAGCTTTCTGAGAAACTGCTTAGCGTTCTGTTAATTCATCTCCCAGAATTACATCTGTATTTCGTGGATCTCTTTGCTAGCCTTATTTCTGTGGAATCTGAGAACAGATATTTCGGATCCCTCCGAAGACTATAGGGCCAAAGGAAATATCCTCCGATAACAAAGAGAACGAAGCTTTCATAGAAACTTCTTTGTGTTCTGTGAAATCATCTCACAGAGTTACAGCTTTCCACTCAAGAAGCCTTTCGCTAAGACAGTTCTTGTGGAATTGGCAAACTGATATTTGGAAGCCCTTAGAGGGCTATGGGGAAAAAGGAAATATCCTCGATGGAATCTGGAAAGAAGCTTTCTGATAAACTGCTTAGTATTCTTTTAGTTCATCTCCCAGAGATACGTCTGTATTTCGTGGATCACTTTGCTAGCCTTATTTCTGTGGAATCTGAGAGCAGATATTTCGGATCCCTCTGAAGACTGTAGGGACAAAGGAGATATCCTCCGATAACAAAGAGAAAGAAGCTTTCTCAGAAACTTCTTTGTGTTCTGTGAAATCATCTCACAGAGTTACAGCTTTCCCCTCAAGAAGCCTTTCGCTAAGACAGTTCTTGTGGAATTGGCAAAGTGATATTTGGAAGCCCATAGAGGGCTATGGTGAAAAAGGAAATATCCTCCGATGAAATCTGGAAAGAAGCTTTCTGAGAAACAGCTGAGTGTTCTGTTAATTCCTCTCACAGAGTTACATCTGTATTTCGTGGATCTCCTTGATAGCCTTACTTCTGTGGAATAGAGAACAGATATTTCGGATCGCTTTGAAGACTATAGGGCCAAAGGAAATACCCTCCGATAAGAAAGAGAAAGAAGCTTTCTGAGAAACTTCTTCGTGTTCTGTGAAATCATCTCACAGAGTTACAGCTTTCCCATCAAGAAGCCTTTCGCTAAGACAGTTCTTGTGGAATTGGCAAAGTGATATTTGGAAGCCCATAGAGGGCTATGGAGAAAAAGGAAATATCCTCCGATGAAATCTGGAAAGAAGCTTTCTGAGAAACTGCTTAGTGTTCTTTTAGTTCATCTCCCAGAGTTTCATCTGTATTTCGTGGATCTCTTTGCTAGCCTTATTTCTGTGGAATCTGACAACAGATATTTCGGATCCCTTTGAAGACTATAGGGCCAAAGGAAATATCCTCCGATAACAACGAGAAAGAAGCTTTCAGAGAAACTTCTTTGTGTTCTGTGAAATCATCTCACAGAGTTACAGCTTTCCCCTCAAGAAGCCTTTCGCTAAGAAAGTTCTTGTGGAAATTGGCAAAGTGATATATGTAAGCCCATAGAGGTCTATGGAGAAAAAGGAAATATCCTCAGATGACAGCTGGAAAGAAGCTTTCTGAGAAACTGCTTAGTGTTCTGTTAATTCATCTCACAGAGTTACATCTGTATTTCGTGGATCTCTTTGCTAGCTTTATTTCTGTGGAATCTGAGAACAGATATTTCGTATCAATCTGAAGACTATAGGGCCAAAGGAAATATCCTCCGATAACAAAGAAAAAGAAGCTTTCTGAGAAACTTCTTTGTGTTCTGTGAAATCATCTCACAGAGTTACAGCTTTCCCCTCAAGAAGCCTTTCGCTAAGACAGTTCTTGTGGATTTGGCAAAGTGATATTTGGAAGCCCATAGAAGGCTATGGAGAAAAATCAAATATCCTCCGATGAAATCTGGAAAGAAGCTTTCTGAGAAACTGCTTAGTGTTCTGTTAATTCATCTCACAGGGTTACATCTGTATTTCGTGGATCTCTTTGCTAGCCTTATTTCTGTGGAATCTGAGGACAGATATTTCAGATCCCTTTGACGACTACAGGGTCAAAGGAAATATCCTCCAATAACAAAGAGAAAGAAGCTTTCTGAGAAACTTCTTTGTGTTCTGTGAAATCACCTCACAGAGTTACAGCTTTCCCCTCAAGAAGCCTTTCGCTAAGACAGTTCTTGTGGATTTGGCAAAGTGATATTTGGAAGCCCATAGAAGGCTATGGAGAAAAAGCAAATATCCTCCGATGAAATCTGGAAAGAAGCTTTCTGAGAAACTGCTTAGTATTCTGTTAATTGGTCTCACAGAGTTACTTCTGTATTTTGTGGATCTCTTTGCTAGCCTTACTTCTGTGGAATCTGAGAACAGATTTTCTGATCCGTTTGAAGACTATAGGGCCAAAGGAAATATCCTCCGATAACAAAAAGAAAGAAGCTTTCTGAGAAACTTCTTTGTGTTCTGTGAAATCATCTCACAGAGTTACAGCTTTCCCTTCAAGAAGCCTTTCGCTAAGACAGTTCTTGTGGAATTGGCAAAGTGATATTTGGAAGCCCATAGAGGGCTATGGAGAAAAAGGAAATATCCTCCGATGAAATCTGGAAAGAAGCTTTCTGAGAAACTGCTTAGTGTTTTTTTTAGTTCATCTCCCAGAGTTTTATCTGTATTTCGTGGATCACTTTGCTAGCCTTATTTCTGTGGAATCTGAGAACAGATATTTCAGATCCCTTTGACGACTACAGGGTCAAAGGAAATATCCGCCAATAACAAAGAGAAAGAAGCTTTCTGAAAAACTTCTTTGTGTTCTGTGAAATCATCTCACACAGTTACAGGCTTCTCATCAAGAAGCCTTTCGCTAAGAGAGTTCTTGTGGAATTGGCAAAGTGATATTTGGAAGCGCTTAGAGGGCTATGGTGAAAAAGGAAATATCCTCCGATGAAATCTGGAAAGAAGCTTTCTGAGAAACTGCTTAGTGTTCTGTTTATTCATCTCACAGAGTTACATCTGTATTTCGTGGATCTCTTTGCTAGCCTTATTTCTGTGGAATCTGAGAAGAGATATTTCAGATCCCTTTGACGACTACAGGGTCAAAGGAAATATCCTCCGATAACAAAGAGAAAGAAGCTTTCTGAGAAACTTCTTTGTGTTCTGTGAAATCATCTCACAGAGTTACAGCTTTATCATCAAGAAGCCTTTCGCTAAGACATTTCTTGTGGAATTGGCAAAGTGATATTTGGAAGCCCATAGAGGGCTATGGAAAAAAGGAAATATCCTCCGATGAAATCTGGAAAGAAGCTTTCTGAGAAACTGCTTAGTGTTCTGTTAATTCATCTCACAGAGTTACATCTGTATTTCGTGGATCTCTTTGCTAGCCTTATTTCTGTGGAATCTGAGAACAGATATGTCGGATCCCTTTGAAGACAATAGGGCCAAAGGAAATATCCTACGATAACAAAGAGAAAGAAGCTTTCTAAGAAACTTCTTTGTGTTCTGTGAAATCATCTCACAGAGTTACAGCTTTCCCCTCAAGAAGCGTTTTCTAAGAGAGTTCTTGTGGAATTGGCAAAGTGATATTTGGAAGCCCATAGAGGGCTATGGTGAAAAAGGAAATATCCTCCGATGAAATCTGGAAAGAAGCTTTCTGAGAAACTGCTTAGAGTTCTGTTAATTGATCTCACAGAGTTACATCTGTATCTCGTGGATCTCTTTGCTAGCCTTATTTCTGTGGAATCTGAGAACAGATATTTCGGATCCCTTTGAAGACTATAGGGCCAAAGGAAATATCCTCCGATAACAAACAGAAAGAAGCTTTCTGAGAAACGTCTTTGTGTTCTGTGAAATCATCTCACAGAGTTACAGCTTTCCCCTCAAGAAGCCTTTCGCTAAGAGAGTTCTTGTGGAATTGGCAAAGTAATATTTGGAAGCCCATAGAAGGCTATGGAGAAAAAGCAAATATCCTCCGATGAAATCTGGAAAGAAGCTTTCTGAGAAACTGCTTAGTGTTCTGTTAATTCATCTCACAGAGTTACATCTGTATGTCGTGGATCTCTTTGCTAGCTTTATTTCTGTGGAATCTGAGAACAGATATTTCGGATCCCTTTGAAGACTATAGGGCCAAAGGAAATATCCTCCGATAACAAAGAGAAAGAAGCTTTCTGAGAAACTTCTTTGTGTTCTGTGAAATCATCTCACAGAGTTACAGCTTTCCCCTCAAGAAGCCTTTCGCTTAGACAGTTCTTGTGGAATTGGCAAAGTGATATTTGGAAGCCCAAAGAGGGCTATGGAGAAAAAGGAAATATCCTCAGATGAAATCTGGAAAGAAGCTTTCTGAGAGACTGCTTAGTGTTCTTTTAGTTCATCTCCCAGAGTTTCATCTGTATTTCGTGGATCTCTTTGCTAGCCTTATTTCTGTGGAATCTGAGAACAGATATTTCGGATCCCTTTGAAGACTATAGGGCCAAAGGAAATATCCTCCGATAACAACGAGAAAGAAGCTTTCTGACAAACTTCTTTGTGTTCTGTGAAATCATCTCACAGAGTTACAGCTTTCCCCTCAAGAAGCCTTTCGCTAAGACAGTTCTTGTGGAATTGGCAAAGTGATATTTGGAAGCCCATAGAGGGCTATGGGGAAAAAGGAAATATCCTCGATGGAATCTGGAAAGAAGCTTTCTGATAAACTGCTTAGTGTTCTTTTAATTCATCTCCCAGAGTTACGTCTGTATTTCGTGGATCACTTTGCTAGCCTTATTTCTGTGGAATCTGAGAGCAGATATTTCGGATCCCTCTGAAGACTGTAGGGACAAAGGAGATATCCTCCGATAACAAAGAGAAAGAAGCTTTCGGAGAAACTTCTTTGTGTTCTGTGAAATCATCTCACAGAGTTACAGCTTTACCCTCAAGAAGCCTTTCGCTAAGAGAGTTCTTGTGGAATTGGCAAAGTGATATTTGGAAGCCCATAGAGGGCTATGGTGAAAAAGGAAATATCCTACGATGAAATCTGAAAAGAAGCTTTCTGAGAAACTGCTTAGTGTTCTGTTAATTCATCTCACAGAGTTACATCTGTATTTCGTGGATCTCTTTGATAGCCTTATTCCTGTGGAATCTGAGAACAGATATTTCGGATCCCTTTGAAGACTATAGGGCCAAAGGAAATATCCTCCGATAACAAAGAGAAAGAGGCTTTCTGAGAAACTTCTTTGTGTTCTATGAAATCATCTCTCAGAGTAACAGCTTTCCCTTAGAAGCCTTTCGCTAAGACAGTTCTTGTGGAATCGGCAAAGTAATATTTGGAAGCCCATAAAGGGCTATGGAGAAAATGGAAATATCCTCCGATGAAATCTGGAAAGAAGCTTTCTGAGAAACTGCTTAGTGTTCTTTTAGTTCATCTCCCAGAGTTACATCTGTATTTCGTGTATCTCTTTGCTAGCCTTATTTCTGTGGAATCTAAGAACAGATATTTCGGATCCCTTTGAAGATTATAGGGCCAAAGGAAATATCCTCCGATAACAAAGAGAAAGAAGCTTTCTGAGAAACTTCTTTGTGTTCTGTGAAATCATCTCACAGAGTTACAGCTTTCCAATCAAGTACCCTTTCGCTAAGACAGTTTTTGTGGAATTTTCAAAGTGATATTTGGAAGCCCATAGAGGGCTATGGTGAAAAAGGAAATATCCTCAGATGAAATCTGGAAAGAAGCTTTCTGAGAAACTACTTAGTGTTCTGTTAATTCATCTCACAGTGTTACATCTGTATTTCGTGGATCTCTTTGCTAGCCTTATTTCTGTGGAATCTGAGAACAGATATTTCGGATCCCTCTGAAGACTATAGGGCCAAAGGAAATATCCTCCGATAACAAAGAGAAAGAAGCTTTCTGAGAAACTTCTTTGTGTTCTGTGAAATCATCTCACAGAGTTACAGCTTACCCCTCAAGAAGCCTTTCGCTAAGAGAGATCTTGTGGAATTGGCAAAGTGATATTTGGAAGCCCTTAGAAGGCTATGGAGAAAAAGCAAATATCCTCCGATGAAATCTGGAAAGAAGCTTTCTGAGAAACTGCTTAGTGTTCTGTTAATTCATCTTACAGAGTTACATCTGTATTTCGTGGATCTCTTTGCTAGCCTTATTTCTGTGGAATCTGAGATCAGATATTTCGGATCCCTTTGAAGAGTATAGGGCCAAAGGAAATATCCTCCGATAACAAAGAGAAAGTATCTTTCTGAGAAACTTCTTTGTGTTCTGTGAAATCATCTCACAGAGTTACAGCTTTATCATCAAGAAGCCTTTCGCTAAGACAGTTCTTGTGGAATTGGCAAAGTGGTATTTGGAAGCCCATAGAGGACTATGGAGAAAAAGGAAATATCCTCCGATGAAATCTGGAAAGAAGCTTTCTGAGAAACTGCTTAGTGTTCTTTTAGTTCATCTCCCAGAGTTTCATCTGTATTTCGTGGATCTCTTTGCTAGCCTTATTTCTGTGGAATCTGAGAACAGATATTTCGGATCCCTTTGAACACTATAGGGCCAAAGGAAATATCCTCCGATAACAACGAGAATGAAGCTTTCAGAGAAACTTCTTTGTGTTCTGTGAAATCATCTCACAGAGTTACAGCTTTCCCCTCAAGAAGCCTTTCGCTAAAACAGTTCTTGTAGAATTGGCAAAGTGATATGTGGAAGCCCATAGACAGCTATGGTGAAAAAGGAAATATCCTCCGATGAAATCTGGAAAGAAGCTTTCTGAGAAACTGCTTAGCGTTCTGTTAATTCATCTCCCAGAATTACATCTGTATTTCGTGGATCTCTTTGCTAGCCTTATTTCTGTGGAATCTGAGAACAGATATTTCGGATCCCTCCGAAGACTATAGGGCCAAAGGAAATATCCTCCGATAACAAAGAGAACGAAGCTTTCATAGAAACTTCTTTGTGTTCTGTGAAATCATCTCACAGAGTTACAGCTTTCCACTCAAGAAGCCTTTCGCTAAGACAGTTCTTGTGGAATTGGCAAACTGATATTTGGAAGCCCTTAGAGGGCTATGGGGAAAAAGGAAATATCCTCGATGGAATCTGGAAAGAAGCTTTCTGATAAACTGCTTAGTATTCTTTTAGTTCATCTCCCAGAGATACGTCTGTATTTCGTGGATCACTTTGCTAGCCTTATTTCTGTGGAATCTGAGAGCAGATATTTCGGATCCCTCTGAAGACTGTAGGGACAAAGGAGATATCCTCCGATAACAAAGAGAAAGAAGCTTTCTCAGAAACTTCTTTGTGTTCTGTGAAATCATCTCACAGAGTTACAGCTTTCCCCTCAAGAAGCCTTTCGCTAAGACAGTTCTTGTGGAATTGGCAAAGTGATATTTGGAAGCCCATAGAGGGCTATGGTGAAAAAGGAAATATCCTCCGATGAAATCTGGAAAGAAGCTTTCTGAGAAACAGCTGAGTGTTCTGTTAATTCCTCTCACAGAGTTACATCTGTATTTCGTGGATCTCCTTGATAGCCTTACTTCTGTGGAATAGAGAACAGATATTTCGGATCGCTTTGAAGACTATAGGGCCAAAGGAAATACCCTCCGATAAGAAAGAGAAAGAAGCTTTCTGAGAAACTTCTTCGTGTTCTGTGAAATCATCTCACAGAGTTACAGCTTTCCCATCAAGAAGCCTTTCGCTAAGACAGTTCTTGTGGAATTGGCAAAGTGATATTTGGAAGCCCATAGAGGGCTATGGAGAAAAAGGAAATATCCTCCGATGAAATCTGGAAAGAAGCTTTCTGAGAAACTGCTTAGTGTTCTTTTAGTTCATCTCCCAGAGTTTCATCTGTATTTCGTGGATCTCTTTGCTAGCCTTATTTCTGTGGAATCTGACAACAGATATTTCGGATCCCTTTGAAGACTATAGGGCCAAAGGAAATATCCTCCGATAACAACGAGAAAGAAGCTTTCAGAGAAACTTCTTTGTGTTCTGTGAAATCATCTCACAGAGTTACAGCTTTCCCCTCAAGAAGCCTTTCGCTAAGAAAGTTCTTGTGGAAATTGGCAAAGTGATATATGTAAGCCCATAGAGGTCTATGGAGAAAAAGGAAATATCCTCAGATGACAGCTGGAAAGAAGCTTTCTGAGAAACTGCTTAGTGTTCTGTTAATTCATCTCACAGAGTTACATCTGTATTTCGTGGATCTCTTTGCTAGCTTTATTTCTGTGGAATCTGAGAACAGATATTTCGGATCAATCTGAAGACTATAGGGCCAAAGGAAATATCCTCCGATAACAAAGAAAAAGAAGCTTTCTGAGAAACTTCTTTGTGTTCTGTGAAATCATCTCACAGAGTTACAGCTTTCCCCTCAAGAAGCCTTTCGCTAAGACAGTTCTTGTGGATTTGGCAAAGTGATATTTGGAAGCCCATAGAAGGCTATGGAGAAAAATCAAATATCCTCCGATGAAATCTGGAAAGAAGCTTTCTGAGAAACTGCTTAGTGTTCTGTTAATTCATCTCACAGGGTTACATCTGTATTTCGTGGATCTCTTTGCTAGCCTTATTTCTGTGGAATCTGAGGACAGATATTTCAGATCCCTTTGACGACTACAGGGTCAAAGGAAATATCCTCCAATAACAAAGAGAAAGAAGCTTTCTGAGAAACTTCTTTGTGTTCTGTGAAATCACCTCACAGAGTTACAGCTTTCCCCTCAAGAAGCCTTTCGCTAAGACAGTTCTTGTGGATTTGGCAAAGTGATATTTGGAAGCCCATAGAAGGCTATGGAGAAAAAGCAAATATCCTCCGATGAAATCTGGAAAGAAGCTTTCTGAGAAACTGCTTAGTATTCTGTTAATTGGTCTCACAGAGTTACTTCTGTATTTTGTGGATCTCTTTGCTAGCCTTACTTCTGTGGAATCTGAGAACAGATTTTCTGATCCGTTTGAAGACTATAGGGCCAAAGGAAATATCCTCCGATAACAAAAAGAAAGAAGCTTTCTGAGAAACTTCTTTGTGTTCTGTGAAATCATCTCACAGAGTTACAGCTTTCCCTTCAAGAAGCCTTTCGCTAAGACAGTTCTTGTGGAATTGGCAAAGTGATATTTGGAAGCCCATAGAGGGCTATGGAGAAAAAGGAAATATCCTCCGATGAAATCTGGAAAGAAGCTTTCTGAGAAACTGCTTAGTGTTTTTTTTAGTTCATCTCCCAGAGTTTTATCTGTATTTCGTGGATCACTTTGCTAGCCTTATTTCTGTGGAATCTGAGAACAGATATTTCAGATCCCTTTGACGACTACAGGGTCAAAGGAAATATCCGCCAATAACAAAGAGAAAGAAGCTTTCTGAAAAACTTCTTTGTGTTCTGTGAAATCATCTCACACAGTTACAGGCTTCTCATCAAGAAGCCTTTCGCTAAGAGAGTTCTTGTGGAATTGGCAAAGTGACATTTGGAAGCGCTTAGAGGGCTATGGTGAAAAAGGAAATATCCTCCGATGAAATCTGGAAAGAAGCTTTCTGAGAAACTGCTTAGTGTTCTGTTTATTCATCTCACAGAGTTACATCTGTATTTCGTGGATCTCTTTGCTAGCCTTATTTCTGTGGAATCTGAGAAGAGATATTTCAGATCCCTTTGACGACTACAGGGTCAAAGGAAATATCCTCCAATAACAAAGAGAAAGAAGCTTTCTGAGAAACTTCTTTGTGTTCTGTGAAATCATCTCACAGAGTTACAGCTTTATCATCAAGAAGCCTTTCGCTAAGACATTTCTTGTGGAATTGGCAAAGTGATATTTGGAAGCCCATAGAGGGCTATGGAAAAAAGGAAATATCCTCCGATGAAATCTGGAAAGAAGCTTTCTGAGAAACTGCTTAGTGTTCTGTTAATTCATCTCACAGAGTTACATCTGTATTTCGTGGATCTCTTTGCTAGCCTTATTTCTGTGGAATCTGAGAACAGATATGTCGGATCCCTTTGAAGACAATAGGGCCAAAGGAAATATCCTACGATAACAAAGAGAAAGAAGCTTTCTAAGAAACTTCTTTGTGTTCTGTGAAATCATCTCACAGAGTTACAGCTTTCCCCTCAAGAAGCGTTTTCTAAGAGAGTTCTTGTGGAATTGGCAAAGTGATATTTGGAAGCCCATAGAGGGCTATGGAGAAAAAGGAAATATCCTCCGATGAAATCTGGAAAGAAGCTTTCTGAGAAACTGCTTAGAGTTCTGTTAATTGATCTCACAGAGTTACATCTGTATCTCGTGGATCTCTTTGCTAGCCTTATTTCTGTGGAATCTGAGAACAGATATTTCGGATCCCTTTGAAGACTATAGGGCCAAAGGAAATATCCTCCGATAACAAACAGAAAGAAGCTTTCTGAGAAACGTCTTTGTGTTCTGTGAAATCATCTCACAGAGTTACAGCTTTCCCCTCAAGAAGCCTTTCGCTAAGAGAGTTCTTGTGGAATTGGCAAAGTAATATTTGGAAGCCCATAGAAGGCTATGGAGAAAAAGCAAATATCCTCCGATGAAATCTGGAAAGAAGCTTTCTGAGAAACTGCTTAGTGTTCTGTTAATTCATCTCACAGAGTTACATCTGTATGTCGTGGATCTCTTTGCTAGCTTTATTTCTGTGGAATCTGAGAACAGATATTTCGGATCCCTTTGAAGACTATAGGGCCAAAGGAAATATCCTCCGATAACAAAGAGAAAGAAGCTTTCTGAGAAACTTCTTTGTGTTCTGTGAAATCATCTCACAGAGTTACAGCTTTCCCCTCAAGAAGCCTTTCGCTTAGACAGTTCTTGTGGAATTGGCAAAGTGATATTTGGAAGCCCAAAGAGGGCTATGGAGAAAAAGGAAATATCCTCAGATGAAATCTGGAAAGAAGCTTTCTGAGAGACTGCTTAGTGTTTTTTTTAGTTCATCTCCCAGAGTTTTATCTTTATTTCGTGGATCTCTTTGCTAGCTTTATTTCTGTGGAATCTGAGAACAGATATTTCGGATCCCTCTGAAGACTATAGGGCCAAAGGAAATATCCTCCGATAACAAAGAAATAGAAGCTTTCTGAGAAACTTCTTTGTGTTCTGTGAAATCATCTCACAGAGTTACAGCTTTCCCCTCAAGAAGCCTTTCGCTAAGACAGTTCTTGTGGATTTGGCAAAGTGATATTTGGAAGCCCATAGAAGGCTATGGAGAAAAAGCAAATATCCTCCGATGAAATCTGGAAAGAAGCTTTCTGAGAAACTGCTTAGTGTTCTGTTAATTCATCTCACAGAGTTACATCTGTATTTCGTGGATCTCTTTGCTAGCCTTATTTCTGTGGAATCTGAGAACAGATATTTCAGATCCCTTTGACGACTACAGGGTCAAAGGAAATATCCTCCGATAAGAAAGAGAAAGAAGCTTTCTGAGAAACTTCTTTGTGTTTTGTGAAATCATCTCACAGAGTTACAGCTTTATCATTAAGAAGCCTTTCGCTAAGACAGTTCTTGTGGAATTGGCAAAGTGATATTTGGAAGCCCATAGAGGGCTACGGAAAAAAGGAAATATCCTCCGATGAAATCTGGAAAGAAGCTTTCTAGGAAACTGCTTAGTGTTCTGTTAATTCATCTCACAGAGTTACATCTGTATTTCGTGGATCTCTTTGCTAGCCTTATTTCTGTGGAATCTGAGAACAGATATGTCGGATCCCTTTGAAGACAATAGGGCCAAAGGAAATATCCTACGATAACAAAGAGAAAGAAGCTTTCTAAGAAACTTCTTTGTGTTCTGTGAAATCATCTCACAGAGTTACAGCTTTCCCCTCAAGAAGCCTTTTCTAAGAGAGTTCTTGTGGAATTGGCAAAGTGATATTTGGAAGCCCATAGAGGGCTATGGTTAAAAAGGAAATATCCTCCGATGAAATCTGGAAAGAAGCTTTCTGAGAAACTGCTTAGAGTTCTGTTAATTGATCTCACAGAGTTACATCTGTATCTCCTGGATCTCTTTGCTAGCCTTATTTCTGTGGAATCTGAGAACAGATATTTCGGATCCCTTTGAAGACTATAGGGCCAAAGGAAATATCCTCCGATAACAAAGAGAAAGAAGCTTTCTGAGAAACGTCTTTGTGTTCTGTGAAATCATCTCACAGAGTTACAGCTTTCCCCTCAAGAAGCCTTTCGCTAGGAGAGTTCTTGTGGAATTGGCAAAGTGATATTTGGAAGCCCATAGAAGGCTATTGAGAAAAAGCAAATATCCTCCGATGAAATCTGGAAAGAAGCTTTCTGAGAAACTGCTTAGTGTTCTGTTAATTCATCTCACAGAGTTACATCTGTATTTCATGGATCTCTTTGCTAGCCTTATTTCTGTGGAATCTGAGAACAGATATTTCGGATCCCTTTGAAGAGTATAGGGCCATAGGAAATATCCTCCGATAAAAAAGAGAAAGAAGCTTTCTGAGAAACTTCTTAGTGTTCTATGAAATCATCTCACAGAGTTACAGCTTTCCCCTCAGGAAGCCTTTCGCTAAGACAGTTCTTGTGGAATTGGCAATGTGATATTTGGAAGCCCCTAGAGGGCTATGGTGAAAAAGGAAGTATCCTCCGATGAAATCTGGAAAGTAGCTTTCTGAGAAACTGCTTAGTGTTCTGTTAATTGATCTCAAAAAGTTACATCTGTATGTCGTGGATCTTTTGCTAGCCTTACTTCTGTGGAATCTGAGAACAGATATTTCGGATCCCTTTGAAGACTACAGGGCCAAAGGAAATATCCTCCGATAACAAAGAGAAATCAGCTTTCTGAGAAACTTCTTTGTGTTCCTTGAAATCACCTCACAGAGTTACAGCTTTCCCCTCAAGAAGCCTTTCGCTAAGACAGTTCTTGTGGAATTGACAAAGTGATATTTGGAAGCCCATAGAGAGCTACGGTGAAAAAGGAAATATCCTCCGATGAAATCGGGAAAGAAGCTTTTTGAGAAACTGCTTAGTGTTCTTTTAGTTCATCTCCCAGAGTTACATCTGTATTTCGTGGATCTCTTTGTTAGCCTTATTTCTGTGGAATTTGAGAACACATATTTCGGATCCCTTTGAAGACTATAGGGCCAAAGGAAATATCCTCCGATAACAAAGAGAAAGAAGCTTTCTGAGAAACTTCTTTGTGTTCTGTGAAATCATCTCACAGAGTTGCAGCTTTCCCCTTAAGAAGCCTTTCGCTAAGACAGTTCTTGTGGAATTGGCAAAGTAATATTTGGAAGACCATAGAGGGCTATGGAGAAAAAGGAAATATCCTCCGATGAAATCTGGAAAGAAGCTCTCTGAGAAACTGCTTAGTGTTCCGTTAATTCGTCTCACTGTGTTACATCTGTATTTCGTGGATCTCTTTGCTAGCTTTATTTCTGTGGAATCTGAGAACAGATATTTCGGATCCCTTTGAAGACTATAGGGCCAAAGGCAATATCCTCCGATAACAAAGAGAAAGAAGCTTTCTGAGAAACTTCTTTGTGTTCTGTGAAATCATCTCACAGTGTTACAGCGTTCCAATCAAGTACCCTTTCTCTAAGACAGTTCTTGTGAAATTTTCAAAGTGATATTTGGAAGCCCATAGAGGGCTATGGAGAAAAAGGAAATATCCTCCGATGAAATCTGGAAAGAAGCTTTCTGAGAGACTGCTTAGTGTTCATTTAGTTCATCTCCCAGAGTTACATCTGTAATTCGTGGATCTCTTTGCTAGCCTTATTTCTGTGGAATCTGAGAACAGATATTTCGGATCCCTTTGAAGACTATAGGGCCAAAGGAAATATCCTCCGTTAACAAAGAGAAAGAAGCTTTGAGAGAGACTTCTTTGTGTTCTGTGAAATCATCTCACAGAATTACATCTTTCCCCTCAAGAAGCCTTTCGCTAAGACAGTTCTTGTGGAATTGGCAAAGTGATATTTGGATGAACATAGAGGGCTATGGAGAAAAAGGAAATATGCTCAGATGAAATCTGGAAAGAAGATTTCTGAGAAACTGCTTAGTGTTCTGTTAATTCATCTCACGTGGTTACATCTGTATTTCTTGTATCTCTTTGCTTGCCTGATATCTGTGGAATCTGAGAAGAGATATTTCGGCTCCCTTTGAAGACTATAGGGCCAAAGGAAATATCCTCTGATAACAAAGAGATAGAAGCTTTCTGAGAAACTTCTTTGTGTTCTGTGAAATCATCTCACAGAGCTACAGCTTTCCCCTCAAGAATTCTTTCGCTAAGACAGTTCTAGTGGAATTGGCAAAGTGATATTTGGAAGCCCATAGAGGGCTATGGAAAAAAAGGAAATATCCTCAGATGAAATCTGGAAAGAAGCCTTCTGAGAAAATTCTTAGTGTTCTGTTCATTCATCTCCCAGAGTTACATCTGTATTTCAGGATCTCTTTGCTAGCCTTACTTCTGTGGAATCTGAGAACAGATATTTCGGATCCCTTTGAAGACTATAGGGCCAAAGGAAATATCCTCCGATAACAAAGAGAAAGAAGCTTTCCGAGAAACTTCTTTGTGTTCTGTGAAATCATCTCACAGAGTTACAGCTTTCCCCTAAAAGGCCTTTCGCTAAGAAAGTTCTTGTGGAATTGGAAAAGTGATGTTTGGAAGCCCATAGAGGGCTGTGGTGAAAAAGGAAATATCCTCCGATGAAATCTGGAAAGAAGCTTTCTGAGAAACTGCTTAGTGTTCTGTTAATTCATCTCCCAGAGTTACATCTGTATTTCGTGGATCTCTTTCCTATCCTTATTTCTGTGGAATCTGAGAACAGATATTTCGGATCCCTTTGAAGACTATATAGCCAAAGGAAATATCCTCCGATAACAAAGAGAAAGAAGCTTTCTGAGAAACGTCTTTGTGTTCTGTGAAATCATCTCACAGAGTTACAGCTTTACCCTCAAAAAGCCTTTCGCTAAGACAGTTCTTGTGGAATTGGCAAAGTGATATTTGGAAGCCCATAGAGGGCTATGGTGAAAAAGGAAATATCCTCCGATGAAATCTGGAAAGATGCTTTCTGAGAAACTGCTTAGTGTTCTGATAATTCATCTCACAGAGTTATATCTGTATTTCGTGGATCTCTTTGCTAGCCTTATTTCTGTGGAATCTGAGAACAGATATTTCAGATCCCTTTGACGTCTACAGGGTCAAAGGAAATATCCTCCGATAACAAAGAGAAAGAAGCTTTCTGAGAAACTTCTTTGTGTTCTGTGAAATAATCTCACAGAGTTACAGCTTTCCAATCAACTACCCTTTCGCTAAGACAGTTCTTGTGGAATTTTCAAAGTAATATTTGGAAGCCCATAGTGGACTATGCTGAAAAAGGATATATCCTCCGATGAAATCTGGAAAGAAGCTTTCTGAGAAACTGCTTAGTGTTCTGTTAATTCATCTCACAGAGTTACATCTGTATTTCGAGGATCTCCTTGATAACCTTATTTCTCTGAAATCTGAGAACAGTTATTTCTGATCCCTTTGAAGACAATAGGGCCAAAGGAAATATCCTACGATAACAAAGAGAAAGAAGCTTTCTCAGAAACTTCTTTGTGTTCTGTGAAATCATCTCACAGAGTTACAGCTTTCCCCTCAAGAAGCCTTTCGCTAAGACAGTTCTTGTGGAATTTTCAAAGTGATATTTGGAAGCCCATAGAGGGCTATGTTGAAAAAGGAAATATCCTCCGATGAAATCTGGAAAGAAGCTTTCTGAGAAACTGCTTAGTGTTCTGTTAATTCATCTCACAGAGTTACATCTGTATTTCGTGGATCTCTTTGCTAGCTTTATTTCTGTGGAATCTGAGAACAGATATTTCGGATCCCTTTGAAGACTATATAGCCAAAGGAAATATCCTCCGATAACAAAGGGAAAGAATCTTTCTGAGAAACTTCTTTGTGTTTTTTGAAATCATCTCACACAGTAAAAGCTTTCCAATCAAGTACCCTTTCGCTAAGACCGTTGTTGTGGAATTTTCAAAGTGATATTTGGAAGACCATAGAGGGTTATGGTGAAAAAGGAAATATCCTCCGATGAAAACTGGAAAGAAGCTTTCTGAGAAACTGCTTAGTGTTCTGTTAATTCCTCTCACAGAGTTACATCTGTATTTCGTGGATCTCCTTGATAGCCTTACTTCTGTGGAATCTGAGAACAGATATTTCGGATCGGTTTGAAGACTATAGGGCCAAAGGAAATACCCTCCGATAACAAAGAGAAAGAAGCTTTCTGAGAAACTTCTTTGTGTTCTGAGAAATCATCTCACAGAGTTACAGCTTTCCCATCAGGAAGCCTTTCGCTAAGAGAATTCTTGTGGAATTGGCAAAGTGATATTTGGAAGCCCATAGAAGGCTATGGAGAAAAAGCAAATATCGTCCGATGAAATCTGGAAAGAAGCTTTCTGAGAAACTGCTTAGTGTTCCGTTAATTCATCTCGCAGAGTTACATCTGTATTTCGTGGATCTCTTTGGTAGCCTTATTTCTGTGGAATCTGAGAACAGATATTTCCGATCCCTTTGACGACTACAGGGTCAAAGGAAATATCCGCCAATAAAAAGAGAAAGAAGCTTTCTGATAAACTTCTTTGTGTTCTGTGAAATCATCTCACACAGTTACAGCTTTCTCATCAAGAAGCCTTTCGCTAAGACAGTTCTTGTGGAATTGGCAAAGTGATATTTGGAAGCCCATAGAGGGCTATGGAGAAAAAGGAAATATCCTCCGATGAAATCTGGAAAGAAGCTTTCTGAGAAACTGCTTAGTGTTCTGTTAATTCATCTCCCAGAGTTACATCTGTATTTCGTGGATCTCTTTGCCAGCTTTATTTCTGTGGAATCTGAGAACAGATATTTCGGATCCCCCTGAGGACTATAGGGTCAAATGAAATATCCTACGATAACAAAGAGAAAGAAGCTTTCTCAGAAACTTCTTTGTGTTCTGTGAAATCATCTCACAGAGTTACAGCTTTCCCCTCAAGAAGCCTTTCGCGAAGACAGTTCTTGTGGAATTGGCAAAGTGATATTTGGAAGCCCATAGAGGGCTATGGTGAAAAAGGAAATATCCTCCGATGAAATCTGGAAAGAAGCTTTCTGAGAAACTGCTGAGTGTTCTGTTAATTCCTCTCACAGAGTTACATCTGTATTTCGTGGATCTTCTTGATAGCCTTACTTCTGTGGAATAGAGAACAGATATTTCGGGTCCCTTTGAAGACTATAGGGCCAAAGGAAATACCCTCCGATAAGAAAGAGAAAGAAGCTTTCTGAGAAACTTCTTTGTGTTCTGTGAAATCATCTCACAGAGTTACAGCTTTCCCATCAAGAAGCCTTTCGCTAAGACAGTTCTTGTGGAATTGGCAAAGTGATATTTGGAAGCCCATAGAGGGCTATGGAGAAAAAGGAAATATCCTCCGATGAAATCTGGAAAGAAGCTTTCTGAGAAACTGCTTAGTGTTCTTTTAGTTCATCTCCCAGAGTTTCATCTGTATTTCGTGGATCTCTTTGCTAGCCTTATTTCTGTGGAATCTGACAACAGATATTTCGGATCCCTTTGAAGACTATAAGGCCAAAGGAAATATCCTCCGATAACAACGGGAAAGAAGCTTTCAGAGAAACTTCTTTGTGTTCTGTGAAATCATCTCACAGAGTTACAGCTTTCCCCTCAAGAAGCCTTTCGCTAAGACAGTTCTTGTGGAAATTGGCAAAGTGATATATGTAAGCCCATAGAGGTCTATGGAGAAAAAAGAAATATCCTCAGATGAAATCTGGAAAGAAGCTTTCTGAGAAACTGCTTAGTGTTCTGTTAATTCATCTCACAGTGTTACATCTGTATTTCGTGGATCTCTTTGCTAGCTTTTTTTCTGTGGAATCTGAGAACAGATATTTCGGATCCCTCTGAAGACTATAGGTCCAAAGGAAATATCCTCCGATAACAAAGAGAAAGAAGCTTTCTGAGAAACTTCTTTGTGTTCTGTGAAATCATCTCACAGAGTTACAGCTTTATCATCAAGAAGCCTTTCGCTAAGACAGTTCTTGTGGAAATTGGCAAAGTGATGTTTGTAAGCCCATAGAGGGCTATGGAAAAAAAAGAAATATCCTCAGATGAAATCTGGAAAGAAGCTTTCTGAGAAACTGCTTAGTGTTCTGTTAATTCATCTCACAGAGTTACATCTGTATTTCGTGGATCTCTTTGCTAGCCTTATTTCTGTGGAATCTGAGAACAGATATGTCGGATCCCTTTGAAGACAATAGGGCGAAAGGAAATATCCTACGATAACAAAGAGAAAGAAGCTTTCTAAGAAACTTCTTTGTGTTCTGTGAAATCATCTCACAGAGTTACAGCTTTCCCCTCAAGAAGCGTTTTCTAAGAGAGTTCTTGTGGAATTGGCAAAGTGATATTTGGAAGCCCATAGAGGGCTATGGTGAAAAAGGAAATATCCTCCGATGAAATCTGGAAAGAAGCTTTCTGAGAAACTGCTTAGAGTTCTGTTAATTGATCTCACAGAGTTACATCTGTATCTCGTGGATCTCTTTGCTAGCCTTATTTCTGTGGAATCTGAGAACAGATATTTCGGATCCCTCTGAAGAATATAGGGCCAAAGGAAATATCCTCCGATAACAAAGAAAAAGAAGCTTTCTGAGAAACTTCTTTGTGTTCTGTGAAATCATCTCACAGAGTTACAGCTTTCCCCTCAAGAAGCCTTTCGCTAAGACAGTTCTTGTGGATTTGGCAAAGTGATATTTGGAAGCCCATAGAAGGCTATGGAGAAAAAGCAAATATCCTCCGATGAAATCTGGAAAGAGCTTTCTGAGAAACTGCTTAGTGTTCTGTTAATTCATCTCACAGAGTTACATCTGTATTTCGTGGATCTCTTTGCTAGCCTTATTTCTGTGGAATCTGAGAACAGATATTTCAGATCCCTTTGACGACTACAGGGTCAAAGGAAATATCCTCCGATAACAAAGAGAAAGAAGCTTTCTGAGAAACTTCTTTGTGTTCTGTGAAATCATCTCACCGATTTACAGCTTTATAATCAAGAAGCCTTTCGCTAAGACAGTTCTTGTGGAACTGGCAAAGTGATATTTGTAAGCCCATAGAGGGCTATGGAAAAAAGGAAATATCCTCCGATGAAATCTGGAAAGAAGCTTTCTGAGAAACTGCTTAGTGTTCTGTTAATTCACTCACAGAGTTAAATCTGTATTTCGTGGATCTCTTTGCTAGCTTTATTTCTGTGGAATCTGAGAACAGATATGTCGGATCCCTTTGAAGAATGTAGGGCCAAAGGAAATATCCTCCGATAACAAAGAGAAAGAAGCTTTCTGAGAAACTTCTTTGTGTTCTGTGAAATCATCTCACAGAGTTACAGCTTTCCCCTCAAGAAGCCTTTCGCTAAGACAGTTCTTGTGGAATTGGCAAAGTGATATTTGGAAGACAATAGAGGGCTATGGAGAAAAAGGAAATATCCTCAGATGAAATCTGGAAAGAAGCTTTCTGAGAAACTGCTTAGTGTTTTTTTTAGTTCATCTCCCAGAGTTTTATCTGTATTTCGTGGATCTCTTTGCTAGCCTTATTTCTGTGGAATCTGAGAACAGATATTTCAGATCCCTTTGACGACTACAGGGTCAAAGGAAATATCCGCCAATAACAAAGAGAAAGAAGCTTTCTGAGAAACTTCTTTGTGTCCTGTGAAATCATCTCACACAGTTACAGCTTTCTCATCAAGAAGCCTTTCGCTCAGACAGTTCTTGTGGAATTGGCAAAGTGATATTTGGAAGCCCAGAGAGGGCTATGGAGAAAAAGGAAATATCCTCCGATGAAATCTGGAAAGAAGCTTTCTGAGAAACTGCTTAGTGTTCTGTTAATTCATCTCCCAGAGTTACATCTGTATTTCGTGGATCTCTTTGCCAGCTTTATTTCTGTGGAATCTGAGAACAGATATTTCGGATCCCTCTGAAGACTATAGGGCCAAAGGAAATATGCTACGATAACAAAGAGAAAGAAGCTTTCTGAGAAACTTCTTTGTGTTCTGTGAAATAATCTCACAGAGTTACAGCTTTCCAATCAACTACCCTTTCGCTAAGACAGTTCTTGTGGAATTGGCAAAGTGATATTTGGAAGCCCGTAGAGGGCTATGGTGAAAAAGGAAATATCCTCCGATGAAATCTGGAAAGAAGCTTTCTGAGAAACTGCTTAGAATTCTGTTAATTGATCTCACAGAGTTACATCTGAATCTCGTGGATCTCTTTGCTAGCCTTATTTCTGTGGAATCTGAGAACAGATATTTTGGATCCCTTTGAAGACTATAGGGCCAAAGGAAATATCCTCCGATAACAAAGAGAAAGAAGCTTTCTGAGAAACGTCTTTGTGTTCTGTGAAATCATCTCACAGTGTTACAGCTTTCCCCTCAAGAAGCCTTTCGCTAAGAGAGTTCTTGTGGAATTGGCAAAGTGATATTTGGAAACGCTTAGAGGGCTATGGTGAAAAAGGAAATATCCTCCGATGAAATCTGGAAAGAAGCTTTCTGAGAAACTGCTTAGTGTTCTGTTTATTCATCTCACAGAGTTACATCTGTATTTCGTGGATCTCCTTGATAGCCTTATTTCTCTGGAATCTGAGAACAGATATTTCAGATCCCTTTGAAGACAATAGGGCCAAAGGAAATATCCTACGATAACAAAGAGAAAGAAGCTTTCTAAGAAACTTCTTTGTATTCTGTGAAATCATCTCACAGAGTTACAGCTTTCCCCTCTAGAAGCCTTTTCTAAGAGAGTTCTTGTGGAATTGGCAAAGTGATATTTGGAAGCCCATAGAGGACTATGGTGAAAAAGGATATATCCTCCGATGAAATCTGGAAAGAAGCTTTCTGAGAAACTGCTTAGTGTTCTGTTAATTCGTCTCACAGAGTTACATCTGTATTTGGAGGATCTCCTTGATAGCCTTATTTCTCTGGAATCTGAGAACAGATATTTCTGATCCCTTTGAAGACAATAGGGCCAAAGGAAATATCCTACGATAACAAAGAGACAGAAGCTTTCTAAGAAACTTCTTTGTGTTCTGTGAAATCATCTCACAGAGTTATAGCTTTCCCCTCAAGAAGCCTTTCCCTAGAACAGTTCTTGTGGAATTTTCAAAGTGATATTTGGAAGCCCATAGAGGGCTATGGTGAAAAAGGAAATATCCTCCGATTAAATCTGTAAAGAAGCTTTCTGAGAAACTGCTTAGTGTTCTGTTAATTCATCTCACAGAGTTACATCTGTATTTCGTGGATCTCTTTGCTACCCTTATTTCTGTGGAATCTGACAACAGATATTTCGGATCTCTTTGAAGACTATAGGGCCAAAGGAAATATCCTCCGATAACAAAGGGAAAGAAGCTTTCTGAGAAACTTCTTTGTGTTTTGTGAAATCATCTCACACAGTAAAAGCTTTCCAATCAAGTACCCTTTCGCTAAGACCGTTCTTGTGGAATTTTCAAAGTGATATTTGGAAGCCCATAGAGGGCTATGGAGAAAAAGCAAATATCGTCCGATGAAATCTGGAAAGAAGCTTTCTGAGAAACTGCTTAGTGTTCCGTTAATTCATCTCGCAGAGTTACATCTGTATTTCGTGCATCTCTTTACTAGCCTTATTTCTGTGGAATCTGAGAACAGATATTTCAGATCCCTTTGACGACTACAGGGTCAAAGGAAATATCCGCCAATAACAAAGAGAAAGAAGCTTTCTGAGAAACTTCTTTGTGTTCTGTGAAATCATCTCACACAGTTACAGCTTTCTCATCAAGAAGCCTTTCGCTAAGACAGTTCTTGTGGAATTGGCACAGTGATATTTGGAAGCCCATAGAGGGCTATGGAGAAAAAGGAAATATCCTCCGATGAAATCTGGAAAGAAGCTTTCTGAGAAACTGCTTAGTGTTCTGTTAATTCATCTCCCAGAGTTACATCTGTATTTCGTGGATCTCTTTGCCAGCTTTATTTCTGTGAAATCTGAGAACAGATATTTCGGATCAATCTGAAGACTATAGGGCCAAAGGAAATATCCTACGATAACAAAGAGAAAGAAGCATTCTCAGAAACTTCTTTGTGTTCTGTGAAATCATCTCACAGAGTTACAGCTTTCCCCTCAAGAAGCCTTTCGCTAAGACAGTTCTTGTGGAATTGGCAAAGTGATATTTGGAAGCCCATAGAGGGCTACGGAGAAAAAGGAAATATCCTCCGATGAAATCTGGAAAGAAGCTTTCTGAGAAACTGCTTAGTGTTCTTTTAGTTCATCTCCCAGAGTTTCATCTGTATTTCGTGGATCTCTTTTCTAGCCTTATTTCTGTGGAATCTGAGAACAGATATTTCGGATCCCTTTGAAGACTATAGGGCCAAAGGAAATATCCTCCGATAACAAAGAGAAAGAAGCTTTCAGACAAACTTCTTTGTGTTCTGTGAAATCATCTCAAAGAGTTACAGCTTTCCCCTCAAGAAGCCTTTCGCTAAGACAGTTCTTGTGGAAATTGGCAGATTGATATATGGAAGCCCATAGAGGTCTATGGAGAAAAAGGAAATATCCTCAGATGAAATCTGGAAAGAAGCTTTCTGAGAAACTGCTTAGTGTTCTGTTAATTCATCTCACAGTGTTACATCTGTATTTCGTGGATCTCTTTGCTCGCCTGATTTCTGTGGAATCTGAGAACAGATATTTCAGATCCCTTTGACGACTACAGGGTCAAAGGAAATATCCTCCGATAACAAAGAGAAAGAAGCTTTCTGAGAAACTTCTTTGTGTTCTGTGAAATCATCTCACAGAGTTACAGCTTTATCATCAAGAAGCCTTTCGCTAAGACATTTCTTGTGGAATTGGCAAAGTGATATTTGTAAGCCCATAGAGGGCTATGGAAAAAAGGAAATATCCTCCGATGAAATCTGGAAAGAAGCTTTCTGAGAAACTGCTTAGTGTTCTGTTAATTCATCTCACAGAGTTACATCTGTATTTCGTGGATCTCTTTGCTAGCCTTATTTCTGTGGAATCTGAGAACAGATATGTCGGATCCCTTTGAAGACAATAGGGCGAAAGGAAATATCCTACGATAACAAAGAGAAAGAAGCTTTCTAAGAAACTTCTTTGTGTTCTGTGAAATCATCTCACAGAGTTACAGCTTTCCCCTCAAGAAACGTTTTCTAAGAGAGTTCTTGTGGAATTGGCAAAGTGATATTTGGAAGCCCCTAGAGGGCTATGATGAAAAAGGAAATATCCTCCGATGAAATCTGGAAAGAAGCTTTCTGAGAAACTGCTTAGTGTTCAGTTAATTGATCTCACAAAGTTACATCTGTATGTCGTGGATCTTTTGCTAGCCTTACTTCTGTGGAATCTGAGAACAGATATTTCGGATCCCTTTGAAGACTATAGGGCCAAAGGAAATATCCTCCGATAACAAAGAGAAATCAGCTTTCTGAGAAACTTCTTTGTGTTCCGTGAAATCACCTCACAGAGTTACAGCTTTCCCCTCAAGAAGCCTTTCGCTAAGACAGTTCTTGTGGAATTGGCAAAGTGATATTTGGAAGCCCATAGAGAGCTATGGTGAAAAACGAAATATTCTCCGATGAAATCGGGAAAGAAGCTTTTTGAGAAACTGCTTAGTGTTCTTTTAGTTCATCTCCCAGAGTTACATCTGTATTTCGTGGATCTCTTTTCTAGCCTTATTTCTGTGGAATTTGAGAACACATATTTCGGATCCGTTTGAAGACTATAGGGCCAAAGGAAATATCCTCCGATAACAAAGAGAAAGAAGCTTTCTGAGAAACTTCTTTGTGTTCTGTGAAATCATCTCACAGAGTTACAGCTTTCCCCTCAAGAAACCTTTCACTAAGACCGTTCTTGTGGAATTGGCAAAGTGATATTTGGAAGCCCATAGAGGGCTATGGAGAAAAAGGAAATATCTTCAGATGAAATCTGGAAAGAAGCTTTCTGAGAGACTGCTTAGTGTTTTTTTTAGTTCTTCTCCCAAAGTTTTATCTGTATTTCGTGGATCTCTTTGCTAGCCTTATTTCTGTGGAATCTGAGAACAGATATGTCGGATCCCTTTGAAGACAATAGGGCGAAAGGAAATATCCTACGATAACAAAGAGAAAGAAGCTTTCTAAGAAACTTCTTTGTGTTCTGTGAAATCATCTCACAGAGTTACAGCTTTCCCCTCAAGAAGCGTTTTCTAAGAGAGTTCTTGTGGAATTGGCAAAGTGATATTTGGAAGCCCATAGAGGGCTATGGTGAAAAAGGAAATATCCTCCGATGAAATCTGGAAAGAAGCTTTCTGAGAAACTGCTTAGAGTTCTGTTAATTGATCTCACAGAGTTACATCTGTATCTCGTGGATCTCTTTGCTAGCCTTATTTCTGTGGAATCTGAGAACAGATATTTCGGATCCCTCTGAAGAATATAGGGCCAAAGGAAATATCCTCCGATAACAAAGAAAAAGAAGCTTTCTGAGAAACTTCTTTGTGTTCTGTGAAATCATCTCACAGAGTTACAGCTTTCCCCTCAAGAAGCCTTTCGCTAAGACAGTTCTTGTGGATTTGGCAAAGTGATATTTGGAAGCCCATAGAAGGCTATGGAGAAAAAGCAAATATCCTCCGATGAAATCTGGAAAGAGCTTTCTGAGAAACTGCTTAGTGTTCTGTTAATTCATCTCACAGAGTTACATCTGTATTTCGTGGATCTCTTTGCTAGCCTTATTTCTGTGGAATCTGAGAACAGATATTTCAGATCCCTTTGACGACTACAGGGTCAAAGGAAATATCCTCCGATAACAAAGAGAAAGAAGCTTTCTGAGAAACTTCTTTGTGTTCTGTGAAATCATCTCACCGATTTACAGCTTTATAATCAAGAAGCCTTTCGCTAAGACAGTTCTTGTGGAACTGGCAAAGTGATATTTGTAAGCCCATAGAGGGCTATGGAAAAAAGGAAATATCCTCCGATGAAATCTGGAAAGAAGCTTTCTGAGAAACTGCTTAGTGTTCTGTTAATTCACTCACAGAGTTAAATCTGTATTTCGTGGATCTCTTTGCTAGCTTTATTTCTGTGGAATCTGAGAACAGATATGTCGGATCCCTTTGAAGAATGTAGGGCCAAAGGAAATATCCTCCGATAACAAAGAGAAAGAAGCTTTCTGAGAAACTTCTTTGTGTTCTGTGAAATCATCTCACAGAGTTACAGCTTTCCCCTCAAGAAGCCTTTCGCTAAGACAGTTCTTGTGGAATTGGCAAAGTGATATTTGGAAGACAATAGAGGGCTATGGAGAAAAAGGAAATATCCTCAGATGAAATCTGGAAAGAAGCTTTCTGAGAAACTGCTTAGTGTTTTTTTTAGTTCATCTCCCAGAGTTTTATCTGTATTTCGTGGATCTCTTTGCTAGCCTTATTTCTGTGGAATCTGAGAACAGATATTTCAGATCCCTTTGACGACTACAGGGTCAAAGGAAATATCCGCCAATAACAAAGAGAAAGAAGCTTTCTGAGAAACTTCTTTGTGTCCTGTGAAATCATCTCACACAGTTACAGCTTTCTCATCAAGAAGCCTTTCGCTCAGACAGTTCTTGTGGAATTGGCAAAGTGATATTTGGAAGCCCACAGAGGGCTATGGAGAAAAAGGAAATATCCTCCGATGAAATCTGGAAAGAAGCTTTCTGAGAAACTGCTTAGTGTTCTGTTAATTCATCTCCCAGAGTTACATCTGTATTTCGTGGATCTCTTTGCCAGCTTTATTTCTGTGGAATCTGAGAACAGATATTTCGGATCCCTCTGAAGACTATAGGGCCAAAGGAAATATGCTACGATAACAAAGAGAAAGAAGCTTTCTGAGAAACTTCTTTGTGTTCTGTGAAATAATCTCACAGAGTTACAGCTTTCCAATCAACTACCCTTTCGCTAAGACAGTTCTTGTGGAATTGGCAAAGTGATATTTGGAAGCCCGTAGAGGGCTATGGTGAAAAAGGAAATATCCTCCGATGAAATCTGGAAAGAAGCTTTCTGAGAAACTGCTTAGAATTCTGTTAATTGATCTCACAGAGTTACATCTGAATCTCGTGGATCTCTTTGCTAGCCTTATTTCTGTGGAATCTGAGAACAGATATTTTGGATCCCTTTGAAGACTATAGGGCCAAAGGAAATATCCTCCGATAACAAAGAGAAAGAAGCTTTCTGAGAAACGTCTTTGTGTTCTGTGAAATCATCTCACAGTGTTACAGCTTTCCCCTCAAGAAGCCTTTCGCTAAGAGAGTTCTTGTGGAATTGGCAAAGTGATATTTGGAAACGCTTAGAGGGCTATGGTGAAAAAGGAAATATCCTCCGATGAAATCTGGAAAGAAGCTTTCTGAGAAACTGCTTAGTGTTCTGTTTATTCATCTCACAGAGTTACATCTGTATTTCGTGGATCTCCTTGATAGCCTTATTTCTCTGGAATCTGAGAACAGATATTTCAGATCCCTTTGAAGACAATAGGGCCAAAGGAAATATCCTACGATAACAAAGAGAAAGAAGCTTTCTAAGAAACTTCTTTGTATTCTGTGAAATCATCTCACAGAGTTACAGCTTTCCCCTCTAGAAGCCTTTTCTAAGAGAGTTCTTGTGGAATTGGCAAAGTGATATTTGGAAGCCCATAGAGGACTATGGTGAAAAAGGATATATCCTCCGATGAAATCTGGAAAGAAGCTTTCTGAGAAACTGCTTAGTGTTCTGTTAATTCGTCTCACAGAGTTACATCTGTATTTGGAGGATCTCCTTGATAGCCTTATTTCTCTGGAATCTGAGAACAGATATTTCTGATCCCTTTGAAGACAATAGGGCCAAAGGAAATATCCTACGATAACAAAGAGACAGAAGCTTTCTAAGAAACTTCTTTGTGTTCTGTGAAATCATCTCACAGAGTTATAGCTTTCCCCTCAAGAAGCCTTTCCCTAGAACAGTTCTTGTGGAATTTTCAAAGTGATATTTGGAAGCCCATAGAGGGCTATGGTGAAAAAGGAAATATCCTCCGATTAAATCTGTAAAGAAGCTTTCTGAGAAACTGCTTAGTGTTCTGTTAATTCATCTCACAGAGTTACATCTGTATTTCGTGGATCTCTTTGCTACCCTTATTTCTGTGGAATCTGACAACAGATATTTCGGATCTCTTTGAAGACTATAGGGCCAAAGGAAATATCCTCCGATAACAAAGGGAAAGAAGCTTTCTGAGAAACTTCTTTGTGTTTTGTGAAATCATCTCACACAGTAAAAGCTTTCCAATCAAGTACCCTTTCGCTAAGACCGTTCTTGTGGAATTTTCAAAGTGATATTTGGAAGCCCATAGAGGGCTATGGAGAAAAAGCAAATATCGTCCGATGAAATCTGGAAAGAAGCTTTCTGAGAAACTGCTTAGTGTTCCGTTAATTCATCTCGCAGAGTTACATCTGTATTTCGTGCATCTCTTTACTAGCCTTATTTCTGTGGAATCTGAGAACAGATATTTCAGATCCCTTTGACGACTACAGGGTCAAAGGAAATATCCGCCAATAACAAAGAGAAAGAAGCTTTCTGAGAAACTTCTTTGTGTTCTGTGAAATCATCTCACACAGTTACAGCTTTCTCATCAAGAAGCCTTTCGCTAAGACAGTTCTTGTGGAATTGGCACAGTGATATTTGGAAGCCCATAGAGGGCTATGGAGAAAAAGGAAATATCCTCCGATGAAATCTGGAAAGAAGCTTTCTGAGAAACTGCTTAGTGTTCTGTTAATTCATCTCCCAGAGTTACATCTGTATTTCGTGGATCTCTTTGCCAGCTTTATTTCTGTGAAATCTGAGAACAGATATTTCGGATCAATCTGAAGACTATAGGGCCAAAGGAAATATCCTACGATAACAAAGAGAAAGAAGCATTCTCAGAAACTTCTTTGTGTTCTGTGAAATCATCTCACAGAGTTACAGCTTTCCCCTCAAGAAGCCTTTCGCTAAGACAGTTCTTGTGGAATTGGCAAAGTGATATTTGGAAGCCCATAGAGGGCTACGGAGAAAAAGGAAATATCCTCCGATGAAATCTGGAAAGAAGCTTTCTGAGAAACTGCTTAGTGTTCTTTTAGTTCATCTCCCAGAGTTTCATCTGTATTTCGTGGATCTCTTTTCTAGCCTTATTTCTGTGGAATCTGAGAACAGATATTTCGGATCCCTTTGAAGACTATAGGGCCAAAGGAAATATCCTCCGATAACAAAGAGAAAGAAGCTTTCAGACAAACTTCTTTGTGTTCTGTGAAATCATCTCAAAGAGTTACAGCTTTCCCCTCAAGAAGCCTTTCGCTAAGACAGTTCTTGTGGAAATTGGCAGATTGATATATGGAAGCCCATAGAGGTCTATGGAGAAAAAGGAAATATCCTCAGATGAAATCTGGAAAGAAGCTTTCTGAGAAACTGCTTAGTGTTCTGTTAATTCATCTCACAGTGTTACATCTGTATTTCGTGGATCTCTTTGCTCGCCTGATTTCTGTGGAATCTGAGAACAGATATTTCAGATCCCTTTGACGACTACAGGGTCAAAGGAAATATCCTCCGATAACAAAGAGAAAGAAGCTTTCTGAGAAACTTCTTTGTGTTCTGTGAAATCATCTCACAGAGTTACAGCTTTATCATCAAGAAGCCTTTCGCTAAGACATTTCTTGTGGAATTGGCAAAGTGATATTTGTAAGCCCATAGAGGGCTATGGAAAAAAGGAAATATCCTCCGATGAAATCTGGAAAGAAGCTTTCTGAGAAACTGCTTAGTGTTCTGTTAATTCATCTCACAGAGTTACATCTGTATTTCGTGGATCTCTTTGCTAGCCTTATTTCTGTGGAATCTGAGAACAGATATGTCGGATCCCTTTGAAGACAATAGGGCGAAAGGAAATATCCTACGATAACAAAGAGAAAGAAGCTTTCTAAGAAACTTCTTTGTGTTCTGTGAAATCATCTCACAGAGTTACAGCTTTCCCCTCAAGAAACGTTTTCTAAGAGAGTTCTTGTGGAATTGGCAAAGTGATATTTGGAAGCCCCTAGAGGGCTATGATGAAAAAGGAAATATCCTCCGATGAAATCTGGAAAGAAGCTTTCTGAGAAACTGCTTAGTGTTCAGTTAATTGATCTCACAAAGTTACATCTGTATGTCGTGGATCTTTTGCTAGCCTTACTTCTGTGGAATCTGAGAACAGATATTTCGGATCCCTTTGAAGACTATAGGGCCAAAGGAAATATCCTCCGATAACAAAGAGAAATCAGCTTTCTGAGAAACTTCTTTGTGTTCCGTGAAATCACCTCACAGAGTTACAGCTTTCCCCTCAAGAAGCCTTTCGCTAAGACAGTTCTTGTGGAATTGGCAAAGTGATATTTGGAAGCCCATAGAGAGCTATGGTGAAAAACGAAATATTCTCCGATGAAATCGGGAAAGAAGCTTTTTGAGAAACTGCTTAGTGTTCTTTTAGTTCATCTCCCAGAGTTACATCTGTATTTCGTGGATCTCTTTTCTAGCCTTATTTCTGTGGAATTTGAGAACACATATTTCGGATCCGTTTGAAGACTATAGGGCCAAAGGAAATATCCTCCGATAACAAAGAGAAAGAAGCTTTCTGAGAAACTTCTTTGTGTTCTGTGAAATCATCTCACAGAGTTACAGCTTTCCCCTCAAGAAACCTTTCACTAAGACCGTTCTTGTGGAATTGGCAAAGTGATATTTGGAAGCCCATAGAGGGCTATGGAGAAAAAGGAAATATCTTCAGATGAAATCTGGAAAGAAGCTTTCTGAGAGACTGCTTAGTGTTTTTTTTAGTTCTTCTCCCAAAGTTTTATCTGTATTTCGTGGATCTCTTTGCTAGCCTTATTTCTGTGGAATCTGAGAACAGATATGTCGGATCCCTTTGAAGACAATAGGGCGAAAGGAAATATCCTACGATAACAAAGAGAAAGAAGCTTTCTAAGAAACTTCTTTGTGTTCTGTGAAATCATCTCACAGAGTTACAGCTTTCCCCTCAAGAAGCGTTTTCTAAGAGAGTTCTTGTGGAATTGGCAAAGTGATATTTGGAAGCCCATAGAGGGCTATGGTGAAAAAGGAAATATCCTCCGATGAAATTTGGAAAGAAGCTTTCTGAGAAACTGCTTAGAGTTCTGTTAATTGATCTCACAGAGTTACATCTGTATCTCGTGGATCTCTTTGCTAGCCTTATTTCTGTGGAATCTGAGAACAGATATTTCGGATCCCTTTGAAGACTATAGGGCCAAAGGAAATATCCTCCGTTAACAAAGAGAAAGAAGCTTTGAGAGAAACTTCTTTGTGTTCTGTGAAATCATCTCACAGAGTTACATCTTTCCCCTCAAGAAGCCTTTCGCTAAGACAGTTCTTGTGGAATTGGCAAAGTGATATTTGGATGAACATAGAGGGCTATGGAGAAAAAGGAAATATGCTCAGATGAAATCGGGAAAGAAGATTTCTGAGAAACTGCTTAGTGTTCTGTTAATTCATCTCACGGAGTTACATCTGTATTTCTTGTATCTCTTTGCTTGCCTGATATCTGTGGAATCTGAGAAGAGATATTTCGGCTCCCTTTGAAGACTATAGGGCCAAAGGAAATATCCTCTGATAACAAAGAGATAGAAGCTTTCTGAGAAACTTCTTTGTGTTCTGTGAAATCATCTCACAGAGTTACAGCTTTCCCCTCAAGAATTCTTTCGCTAAGACAGTTCTAGTGGAATTGGCAAAGTGATATTTGGAAGCCCATAGAAGGCTATGAAAAAAAGGAAATATAATCAGATGAAATCTGGAAAGAAGCTTTCTGAGAAAATTCTTAGTGTTCTGTTCATTCATCTCCCAGAGTTACATCTGTATTTCAGGATCTCTTTGCTAGCCTTACTTCTGTGGAATCTGAGAAGAGATATTTCGGATCCCTTTGAAGACTATAGGGCCAAAGGAAATATCCTCCGATAACAAAGAGAAAGAAGCTTTCTGAGAAACTTCTTTGTGTTCTGTGAAATCAACTCACAGAGTTACAGCTTTCCCCTCAAGAAGCCTTTCGCTTAGACAGTTCTTGTGGAATTGTCAAAGTGATATTTGGAAGCCCATAGAGGGCTATGGTGAAAAAGGAAATATCCTCCGTTGAAATCTGGAAACAAGCTTTCTGAGAATCTGCTTAGTGTTCTGTTAATTCATCTCACAGAGTTACATCTCTATTTCGTGGGTTTGTTTGCTAGCCTTATTTCTGTGGAATCTGAGAACAGATATTTCGGATCCCTTTGAAGACTATAGGGAAAAAGGAAATATCCTCCGATAACAAAGAGAAAGAAGCTTTCTGAGAATGGTCTTTGTGTTCTGTGAAATTATCTCACAGAGTTACAGCATTCCCCTCAAGAAGCCTTTCGCTAAGAGAGTTATTGTGGAATTGGCAAAGTGATATTTGGAAGCCCATAGAAGGCTATGGAGAAAAAGAAAATATCCTCCGATGAAATCTGGAAAGAAGCTTTCTGAGAAACTGCTTAGTGTTCTGTTAATTCATCTCACAGAGTTACATCTGTATTTCGTGGATCTCTTTGCTAGCCTTATTTCTGTGGAATCTGAGAACAGATATTTCGGATCCCTTTGAGGAGTATAGGGCCATAGGAAATATCCTCCGATAAAAAAGAGAAAGAAGCTTTCTGAGAAACTTCTTTGTGTTCTGTGAAATCATCTCACAGAGTTACAGCTTTCCCCTCAGGAAGCCTTTCCCTAAGACAGTTCTTGTGGAATTGGCAAAGTGATATTTGGAAGCCCCTAGAGGGCTATGGTGAAAAAGGAAATATCCTCCGATGAAATCTGGAAAGAAGCTTTCTGAGAAACTGCTTAGTGTTCTGTTAATTGATCTCACAAAGTTACATCTGTATGTCGTGGATCTTTTGCTAGCCTTACTTCTGTGGAATCTGAGAACAGATATTTCGGATTCCTTTGAAGACTATAGGGCCAAAGGAAATATCCTCCGATAACAAAGAGAAATCAGCTTTCTGAGAAACTTCTTTGTGTTCCGTGAAATCACCTCACAGAGTTACAGCTTTCCCCTCAAGAAGCCTTTCCCTAAGACAGTTCTTGTGGAATTGACAAAGTGATATTTGGAAGCCCATAGAGAGCTATGGTGAAAAAGGAAATATCCTCCGATGAAATCGGGAAAGAAGCTTTTTGAGAAACTGCTTAGTGTTCTTTTAGTTCATCTCCCAGAGTTACATCTGTATTTCGTGGATCTCTTTGCTAGCTTTATTTCTGTGGTATTTGAGAACACATATTCGGATCCCTTTGAAGACTATAGGGCCAAAGGAAATATCCTCCGATAAGAAAGAGAAAGAAGCTTTCTGAGAAACTTCTTTGTGTTCTGTGAAATCATCTCACAGAGTTACAGCTTTCCCCTCAAGAAGCCTTTCGCTAAGACAGTTCTTGTGGAATTGGCAAAGTAATATTTGGAAGACCATAGAGGGCTATGGAGAAAAAGGAAATATCCTCCGATGAAATCTGGAAAGAAGCTCTGTGAGAAACTGCTTAGTGTTCTGTTAATTCATCTCACTGAGTTACATCTGTATTTCGTGGATCTCTTTGCTAGCTTTATTTCTGTGGAATCTGAGAACAGATATTTCGGAACCCTTTGAAGACTATAGGGCCAAAGGCAATATCCTCCGATAACAAAGAGAAAGAAGCTTTCTGAGAAACTTCTTTGTGTTCTGTGAAATCATCTCACAGTGTTACAGCTTTCCAATCAAGTACCCTTTCCCTAAGACAGTTCTTGTGGAATCTTCAAAGTGATATTTGGAAGCCCATAGAGGGCTATGGAGAAAAAGGAAATATCCTCCGATGAAATCTGGAAAGAAGCTTTCTGAGAGACTGCTTAGTGTTCATTTAGTTCCTCTCCCAGAGTTACATCTGTAATTCGTGGATCTCTTTGCTAGCCTTATTTCTGTGGAATCTGAGAACAGATATTTCGGATCCCTTTGAAGACTATAGGGCCAAAGGAAATATCCTCCGTTAACAAAGAGAAAGAAGCTTTGAGAGAAACTTCTTTGTGTTCTGTGAAATCATCTCACAGAGTTACATCTTTCCCCTCAAGAAGCCTTTCGCTAAGACAGTTCTTGTGGAATTGGCAAAGTGATATTTGGATGAACATAGAGGGCTATGGAGAAAAAGGAAATATGCTCAGATGAAATCGGGAAAGAAGATTTCTGAGAAACTGCTTAGTGTTCTGTTAATTCATCTCACGGAGTTACATCTGTATTTCTTGTATCTCTTTGCTTGCCTGATATCTGTGGAATCTGAGAAGAGATATTTCGGCTCCCTTTGAAGACTATAGGGCCAAAGGAAATATCCTCTGATAACAAAGAGATAGAAGCTTTCTGAGAAACTTCTTTGTGTTCTGTGAAATCATCTCACAGAGTTACAGCTTTCCCCTCAAGAATTCTTTCGCTAAGACAGTTCTAGTGGAATTGGCAAAGTGATATTTGGAAGCCCATAGAAGGCTATGAAAAAAAGGAAATATAATCAGATGAAATCTGGAAAGAAGCTTTCTGAGAAAATTCTTAGTGTTCTGTTCATTCATCTCCCAGAGTTACATCTGTATTTCAGGATCTCTTTGCTAGCCTTACTTCTGTGGAATCTGAGAAGAGATATTTCGGATCCCTTTGAAGACTATAGGGCCAAAGGAAATATCCTCCGATAACAAAGAGAAAGAAGCTTTCTGAGAAACTTCTTTGTGTTCTGTGAAATCAACTCACAGAGTTACAGCTTTCCCCTCAAGAAGCCTTTCGCTTAGACAGTTCTTGTGGAATTGTCAAAGTGATATTTGGAAGCCCATAGAGGGCTATGGTGAAAAAGGAAATATCCTCCGTTGAAATCTGGAAACAAGCTTTCTGAGAATCTGCTTAGTGTTCTGTTAATTCATCTCACAGAGTTACATCTCTATTTCGTGGGTTTGTTTGCTAGCCTTATTTCTGTGGAATCTGAGAACAGATATTTCGGATCCCTTTGAAGACTATAGGGAAAAAGGAAATATCCTCCGATAACAAAGAGAAAGAAGCTTTCTGAGAATGGTCTTTGTGTTCTGTGAAATTATCTCACAGAGTTACAGCATTCCCCTCAAGAAGCCTTTCGCTAAGAGAGTTCTTGTGGAATTGGCAAAGTGATATTTGGAAGCCCATAGAAGGCTATGGAGAAAAAGCAAATATCCTCCGATGAAATCTGGAAAGAAGCTTTCTGAGAAACTGCTTAGTGTTCTGTTAATTCATCTCACAGAGTTACATCTGTATTTCGTGGATCTCTTTGCTAGCCTTATTTCTGTGGAATCTGAGAACAGATATTTCGGATCCCTTTGAGGAGTATAGGGCCATAGGAAATATCCTCCGATAAAAAAGAGAAAGAAGCTTTCTGAGAAACTTCTTTGTGTTCTGTGAAATCATCTCACAGAGTTACAGCTTTCCCCTCAGGAAGCCTTTCCCTAAGACAGTTCTTGTGGAATTGGCAAAGTGATATTTGGAAGCCCCTAGAGGGCTATGGTGAAAAAGGAAATATCCTCCGATGAAATCTGGAAAGAAGCTTTCTGAGAAACTGCTTAGTGTTCTGTTAATTGATCTCACAAAGTTACATCTGTATGTCGTGGATCTTTTGCTAGCCTTACTTCTGTGGAATCTGAGAACAGATATTTCGGATTCCTTTGAAGACTATAGGGCCAAAGGAAATATCCTCCGATAACAAAGAGAAATCAGCTTTCTGAGAAACTTCTTTGTGTTCCGTGAAATCACCTCACAGAGTTACAGCTTTCCCCTCAAGAAGCCTTTCCCTAAGACAGTTCTTGTGGAATTGACAAAGTGATATTTGGAAGCCCATAGAGAGCTATGGTGAAAAAGGAAATATCCTCCGATGAAATCGGGAAAGAAGCTTTTTGAGAAACTGCTTAGTGTTCTTTTAGTTCATCTCCCAGAGTTACATCTGTATTTCGTGGATCTCTTTGCTAGCTTTATTTCTGTGGTATTTGAGAACACATATTCGGATCCCTTTGAAGACTATAGGGCCAAAGGAAATATCCTCCGATAAGAAAGAGAAAGAAGCTTTCTGAGAAACTTCTTTGTGTTCTGTGAAATCATCTCACAGAGTTACAGCTTTCCCCTCAAGAAGCCTTTCGCTAAGACAGTTCTTGTGGAATTGGCAAAGTAATATTTGGAAGACCATAGAGGGCTATGGAGAAAAAGGAAATATCCTCCGATGAAATCTGGAAAGAAGCTCTGTGAGAAACTGCTTAGTGTTCTGTTAATTCATCTCACTGAGTTACATCTGTATTTCGTGGATCTCTTTGCTAGCTTTATTTCTGTGGAATCTGAGAACAGATATTTCGGAACCCTTTGAAGACTATAGGGCCAAAGGCAATATCCTCCGATAACAAAGAGAAAGAAGCTTTCTGAGAAACTTCTTTGTGTTCTGTGAAATCATCTCACAGTGTTACAGCTTTCCAATCAAGTACCCTTTCCCTAAGACAGTTCTTGTGGAATCTTCAAAGTGATATTTGGAAGCCCATAGAGGGCTATGGAGAAAAAGGAAATATCCTCCGATGAAATCTGGAAAGAAGCTTTCTGAGAGACTGCTTAGTGTTCATTTAGTTCCTCTCCCAGAGTTACATCTGTAATTCGTGGATCTCTTTGCTAGCCTTATTTCTGTGGAATCTGAGAACAGATATTTCGGATCCCTTTGAAGACTATAGGGCCAAAGGAAATATCCTCCGTTAACAAAGAGAAAGAAGCTTTGAGAGAAACTTCTTTGTGTTCTGTGAAATCATCTCACAGAGTTACATCTTTCCCCTCAAGAAGCCTTTCGCTAAGACAGTTCTTGTGGAATTGGCAAAGTGATATTTGGATGAACATAGAGGGCTATGGAGAAAAATGAAATATGCTCAGATGAAATCGGGAAAGAAGATTTCTGAGAAACTGCTTAGTGTTCTGTTAATTCATCTCACGGAGTTACATCTGTATTTCTTGTATCTCTTTGCTTGCCTGATATCTGTGGAATCTGAGAAGAGATATTTCGGCTCCCTTTGAAGACTATAGGGCCAAAGGAAATATCCTCTGATAACAAAGAGATAGAAGCTTTCTGAGAAACTTCTTTGTGTTCTGTGAAATCATCTCACAGAGTTACAGCTTTCCCCTCAAGAATTCTTTCGCTAAGACAGTTCTAGTGGAATTGGCAAAGTGATATTTGGAAGCCCATAGAAGGCTATGAAAAAAAGGAAATATAATCAGATGAAATCTGGAAAGAAGCTTTCTGAGAAAATTCTTAGTGTTCTGTTCATTCATCTCCCAGAGTTACATCTGTATTTCAGGATCTCTTTGCTCGCCTTACTTCTGTGGAATCTGAGAAGAGATATTTCGGATCCCTTTGAAGACTATAGGGCCAAAGGAAATATCCTCCGATAACAAAGAGAAAGAAGCTTTCTGAGAAACTTCTTTGTGTTCTGTGAAATCAACTCACAGAGTTACAGCTTTCCCCTCAAGAAGCCTTTCGCTTAGAAGTTCTTGTGGAATTGTCAAAGTGATATTTGGAAGCCCATAGAGGGCTATGGTGAAAAAGGAAATATCCTCCGTTGAAATCTGGAAACAAGCTTTCTGAGAATCTGCTTAGTGTTCTGTTAATTCATCTCACAGAGTTACATCTCTATTTCGTGGGTTTGTTTGCTAGCCTTATTTCTGTGGAATCTGAGAACAGATATTTCGGATCCCTTTGAAGACTATAGGGAAAAAGGAAATATCCTCCGATAACAAAGAGAAAGAAGCTTTCTGAGAATGGTCTTTGTGTTCTGTGAAATTATCTCACAGAGTTACAGCATTCCCCTCAAGAAGCCTTTCGCTAAGAGAGTTCTTGTGGAATTGGCAAAGTGATATTTGGAAGCCCATAGAAGGCTATGGAGAAAAAGCAAATATCCTCCGATGAAATCTGGAAAGAAGCTTTCTGAGAAACTGCTTAGTGTTCTGTTAATTCATCTCACAGAGTTACATCTGTATTTCGTGGATCTCTTGGCTAGCCTTATTTCTGTGGAATCTGAGAACAGATATTTCGGATCCCTTTGAGGAGTATAGGGCCATAGGAAATATCCTCCGATAAAAAAGAGAAAGAAGCTTTCTGAGAAACTTCTTTGTGTTCTGTGAAATCATCTCACAGAGTTACAGCTTTCCCCTCAGGAAGCCTTTCCCTAAGACAGTTCTTGTGGAATTGGCAAAGTGATATTTGGAAGCCCCTAGAGGGCTATGGTGAAAAAGGAAATATCCTCCGATGAAATCTGGAAAGAAGCTTTCTGAGAAACTGCTTAGTGTTCTGTTAATTGATCTCACAAAGTTACATCTGTATGTCGTGGATCTTTTGCTAGCCTTACTTCTGTGGAATCTGAGAACAGATATTTCGGATTCCTTTGAAGACTATAGGGCCAAAGGAAATATCCTCCGATAACAAAGAGAAATCAGCTTTCTGAGAAACTTCTTTGTGTTCCGTGAAATCACCTCACAGAGTTACAGCTTTCCCCTCAAGAAGCCTTTCCCTAAGACAGTTCTTGTGGAATTGACAAAGTGATATTTGGAAGCCCATAGAGAGCTATGGTGAAAAAGGAAATATCCTCCGATGAAATCGGGAAAGAAGCTTTTTGAGAAACTGCTTAGTGTTCTTTTAGTTCATCTCCCAGAGTTACATCTGTATTTCGTGGATCTCTTTGCTAGCTTTATTTCTGTGGTATTTGAGAACACATATTCGGATCCCTTTGAAGACTATAGGGCCAAAGGAAATATCCTCCGATAAGAAAGAGAAAGAAGCTTTCTGAGAAACTTCTTTGTGTTCTGTGAAATCATCTCACAGAGTTACAGCTTTCCCCTCAAGAAGCCTTTCGCTAAGACAGTTCTTGTGGAATTGGCAAAGTAATATTTGGAAGACCATAGAGGGCTATGGAGAAAAAGGAAATATCCTCCGAAGAAATCTGGAAAGAAGCTCTGTGAGAAACTGCTTAGTGTTCTGTTAATTCATCTCACTGAGTTACATCTGTATTTCGTGGATCTCTTTGCTAGCTTTATTTCTGTGGAATCTGAGAACAGATATTTCGGAACCCTTTGAAGACTATAGGGCCAAAGGCAATATCCTCCGATAACAAAGAGAAAGAAGCTTTCTGAGAAACTTCTTTGTGTTCTGTGAAATCATCTCACAGTGTTACAGCTTTCCAATCAAGTACCCTTTCCCTAAGACAGTTCTTGTGGAATCTTCAAAGTGATATTTGGAAGCCCATAGAGGGCTATGGAGAAAAAGGAAATATCCTCCGATGAAATCTGGAAAGAAGCTTTCTGAGAGACTGCTTAGTGTTCATTTAGTTCCTCTCCCAGAGTTACATCTGTAATTCGTGGATCTCTTTGCTAGCCTTATTTCTGTGGAATCTGAGAACAGATATTTCGGATCCCTTTGAAGACTACAGGGCCAAAGGAAATATCCTCCGTTAACAAAGAGAAAGAAGCTTTGAGAGAAACTTCTTTGTGTTCTGTGAAATCATCTCACAGAGTTACATCTTTCCCCTCAAGAAGCCTTTCGCTAAGACAGTTCTTGTGGAATTGGCAAAGTGATATTTGGATGAACATAGAGGGCTATGGAGAAAAAGGAAATATGCTCAGATGAAATCGGGAAAGAAGATTTCTGAGAAACTGCTTAGTGTTCTGTTAATTCATCTCACGGAGTTACATCTGGATTTCTTGTATCTCTTTGCTTGCCTGATATCTGTGGAATCTGAGAAGAGATATTTCGGCTCCCTTTGAAGACTATAGGGCCAAAGGAAATATCCTCTGATAACAAAGAGATAGAAGCTTTCTGAGAAACTTCTTTGTGTTCTGTGAAATCATCTCACAGAGTTACAGCTTTCCCCTCAAGAATTCTTTCGCTAAGACAGTTCTAGTGGAATTGGCAAAGTGATATTTGGAAGCCCATAGAGGGCTTTGAAAAAAAGGAAATATAATCAGATGAAATCTGGAAAGAAGCTTTCTGAGAAAATTCTTTGTGTTCTGTTCATTCATCTCCCAGAGTTACATCTGTATTTCAGGATCTCTTTGCTAGCCTTACTTCTGTGGAATCTGAGAAGAGATATTTCGGATCCCTTTGAAGACTATAGGGCCAAAGGAAATATCCTCCGATAACAAAGAGAAAGAAGCTTTCTGAGAAACTTCTTTGTGTTCTGTGAAATCAACTCACAGAGTTACAGCTTTCCCCTCAAGAAGCCTTTCGCTAAGACAGTTCTTGTGGAATTGTCAAAGTGATATTTGGAAGCCCATAGAGGGCTATGGTGAAAAAGGAAATATCCTCCGATGAAATCTGGAAACAAGCTTTCTGAGAATCTGCTTAGTGTTCTGTTAATTCATCTCACAGAGTTACATCTCTATTTCGTGGGTTTGTTTGCTAGCCTTATTTCTGTGGAATCTGAGAAGAGATATTTCGGATCCCTTTGAAGACTATAGGGAAAAAGGAAATATCCTCCGATAACAAAGAGAAAGAAGCTTTCTGAGAATGGTCTTTGTGTTCTGTGAAATTATCTCACAGAGTTAGAGCTTTCCCCTCAAGAAGCCTTTCGCTAAGAGAGTTCTTGTGGAATTGGCAAAGTGATATTTGGAAGCCCATAGAAGGCTATGGAGAAAAAGCAAATATCCTCCGATGAAATCTGGAAAGAAGCTTTCTGAGAAACTGCTTAGTGTTCTGTTAATTCATCTCACAGAGTTACATCTGTATTTCGTGGATCTCTTTGCTAGCCTTATTTCTGTGGAATCTGAGAACAGATATTTCGGATCCCTTTGAGGAGTATAGGGCCATAGGAAATATCCTCCGATAAAAAAGAGAAAGAAGCTTTCTGAGAAACTTCTTTGTGTTCTGTGAAATCATCTCACAGAGTTACAGCTTTCCCCTCAGGAAGCCTTTCCCTAAGACAGTTCTTGTGGAATTGGCAAAGTGATATTTGGAAGCCCCTAGAGGGCTATGGTGAAAAAGGAAATATCCTCCGATGAAATCTGGAAAGAAGCTTTCTGAGAAACTGCTTAGTGTTCTGTTAATTGATCTCACAAAGTTACATCTGTATGTCGTGGATCTTTTGCTAGCCTTACTTCTGTGGAATCTGAGAACAGATATTTCGGATTCCTTTGAAGACTATAGGGCCAAAGGAAATATCCTCCGATAACAAAGAGAAATCAGCTTTCTGAGAAACTTCTTTGTGTTCCGTGAAATCACCTCACAGAGTTACAGCTTTCCCCTCAAGAAGCCTTTCCCTAAGATAGTTCTTGTGGAATTGACAAAGTGATATTTGGAAGCCCATAGAGAGCTATGGTGAAAAAGGAAATATCCTCCGATGAAATCGGGAAAGAAGCTTTTTGAGAAACTGCTTAGTGTTCTTTTAGTTCATCTCCCAGAGTTACATCTGTATTTCGTGGATCTCTTTGCTAGCTTTATTTCTGTGGAATTTGAGAACACATATTCGGATCCCTTTGAAGACTATAGGGCCAAAGGAAATATCCTCCGATAAGAAAGAGAAAGAAGCTTTCTGAGAAACTTCTTTGTGTTCTGTGAAATCATCTCACAGAGTTACAGCTTTCCCCTCAAGAAGCCTTTCGCTAAGACAGTTCTTGTGGAATTGGCAAAGTAATATTTGGAAGACCATAGAGGGCTATGGAGAAAAAGGAAATATCCTCCGATGAAATCTGGAAAGAAGCTCTCTGAGAAACTGCTTAGTGTTCTGTTAATTCATCTCACTGAGTTACATCTGTATTTCGTGGATCTCTTTGCTAGCTTTATTTCTGTGGAATCTGAGAACAGATATTTCGGAACCCTTTGAAGACTATAGGGCCAAAGGCAATATCCTCCGATAACAAAGAGAAAGAAGCTTTCTGAGAAACTTCTTTGTGTTCTGTGAAATCATCTCACAGTGTTACAGCTTTCCAATCAAGTACCCTTTCCCTAAGACAGTTCTTGTGGAATCTTCAAAGTGATATTTGGAAGCCCATAGAGGGCTATGGAGAAAAAGGAAATATCCTCCGATGAAATCTGGAAAGAAGCTTTCTGAGAGACTGCTTAGTGTTCATTTAGTTCCTCTCCCAGAGTTACATCTGTAATTCGTGGATCTCTTTGCTAGCCTTATTTCTGTGGAATCTGAGAACAGATATTTCGGATCCCTTTGAAGACTATAGGGCCAAAGGAAATATCCTCCGTTAACAAAGAGAAAGAAGCTTTGAGAGAAACTTCTTTGTGTTCTGTGAAATCATCTCACAGAGTTACATCTTTCCCCTCAAGAAGCCTTTCGCTAAGACAGTTCTTGTGGAATTGGCAAAGTGATATTTGGATGAACATAGAGGGCTATGGAGAAAAAGGAAATATGCTCAGATGAAATCGGGAAAGAAGATTTCTGAGAAACTGCTTAGTGTTCTGTTAATTCATCTCACGGAGTTACATCTGTATTTCTTGTATCTCTTTGCTTGCCTGATATCTGTGGAATCTGAGAAGAGATATTTCGGCTCCCTTTGAAGACTATAGGGCCAAAGGAAATATCCTCTGATAACAAAGAGATAGAAGCTTTCTGAGAAACTTCTTTGTGTTCTGTGAAATCATCTCACAGAGTTACAGCTTTCCCCTCAAGAATTCTTTCGCTAAGACAGTTCTAGTGGAATTGGCAAAGTGATATTTGGAAGCCCATAGAGGGCTTTGAAAAAAAGGAAATATAATCAGATGAAATCTGGAAAGAAGCTTTCTGAGAAAATTCTTTGTGTTCTGTTCATTCATCTCCCAGAGTTACATCTGTATTTCAGGATCTCTTTGCTAGCCTTACTTCTGTGGAATCTGAGAAGAGATATTTCGGATCCCTTTGAAGACTATAGGGCCAAAGGAAATATCCTCCGATAACAAAGAGAAAGAAGCTTTCTGAGAAACTTCTTTGTGTTCTGTGAAATCAACTCACAGAGTTACAGCTTTCCCCTCAAGAAGCCTTTCGCTTAGACAGTTCTTGTGGAATTGTCAAAGTGATATTTGGAAGCCCATAGAGGGCTATGGTGAAAAAGGAAATATCCTCCGTTGAAATCTGGAAACAAGCTTTCTGAGAATCTGCTTAGTGTTCTGTTAATTCATCTCACAGAGTTACATCTCTATTTCGTGGGTTTGTTTGCTAGCCTTATTTCTGTGGAATCTGAGAACAGATATTTCGGATCCCTTTGAAGACTATAGGGAAAAAGGAAATATCCTCCGATAACAAAGAGAAAGAAGCTTTCTGAGAATGGTCTTTGTGTTCTGTGAAATTATCTCACAGAGTTACAGCATTCCCCTCAAGAAGCCTTTCGCTAAGAGAGTTCTTGTGGAATTGGCAAAGTGATATTTGGAAGCCCATAGAAGGCTATGGAGAAAAAGCAAATATCCTCCGATGAAATCTGGAAAGAAGCTTTCTGAGAAACTGCTTAGTGTTCTGTTAATTCATCTCACAGAGTTACATCTGTATTTCGTGGATCTCTTGGCTAGCCTTATTTCTGTGGAATCTGAGAACAGATATTTCGGATCCCTTTGAGGAGTATAGGGCCATAGGAAATATCCTCCGATAAAAAAGAGAAAGAAGCTTTCTGAGAAACTTCTTTGTGTTCTGTGAAATCATCTCACAGAGTTACAGCTTTCCCCTCAGGAAGCCTTTCCCTAAGACAGTTCTTGTGGAATTGGCAAAGTGATATTTGGAAGCCCCTAGAGGGCTATGGTGAAAAAGGAAATATCCTCCGATGAAATCTGGAAAGAAGCTTTCTGAGAAACTGCTTAGTGTTCTGTTAATTGATCTCACAAAGTTACATCTGTATGTCGTGGATCTTTTGCTAGCCTTACTTCTGTGGAATCTGAGAACAGATATTTCGGATTCCTTTGAAGACTATAGGGCCAAAGGAAATATCCTCCGATAACAAAGAGAAATCAGCTTTCTGAGAAACTTCTTTGTGTTCCGTGAAATCACCTCACAGAGTTACAGCTTTCCCCTCAAGAAGCCTTTCCCTAAGACAGTTCTTGTGGAATTGACAAAGTGATATTTGGAAGCCCATAGAGAGCTATGGTGAAAAAGGAAATATCCTCCGATGAAATCGGGAAAGAAGCTTTTTGAGAAACTGCTTAGTGTTCTTTTAGTTCATCTCCCAGAGTTACATCTGTATTTCGTGGATCTCTTTGCTAGCTTTATTTCTGTGGTATTTGAGAACACATATTCGGATCCCTTTGAAGACTATAGGGCCAAAGGAAATATCCTCCGATAAGAAAGAGAAAGAAGCTTTCTGAGAAACTTCTTTGTGTTCTGTGAAATCATCTCACAGAGTTACAGCTTTCCCCTCAAGAAGCCTTTCGCTAAGACAGTTCTTGTGGAATTGGCAAAGTAATATTTGGAAGACCATAGAGGGCTATGGAGAAAAAGGAAATATCCTCCGATGAAATCTGGAAAGAAGCTCTGTGAGAAACTGCTTAGTGTTCTGTTAATTCATCTCACTGAGTTACATCTGTATTTCGTGGATCTCTTTGCTAGCTTTATTTCTGTGGAATCTGAGAACAGATATTTCGGAACCCTTTGAAGACTATAGGGCCAAAGGCAATATCCTCCGATAACAAAGAGAAAGAAGCTTTCTGAGAAACTTCTTTGTGTTCTGTGAAATCATCTCACAGTGTTACAGCTTTCCAATCAAGTACCCTTTCCCTAAGACAGTTCTTGTGGAATCTTCAAAGTGATATTTGGAAGCCCATAGAGGGCTATGGAGAAAAAGGAAATATCCTCCGATGAAATCTGGAAAGAAGCTTTCTGAGAGACTGCTTAGTGTTCATTTAGTTCCTCTCCCAGAGTTACATCTGTAATTCGTGGATCTCTTTGCTAGCCTTATTTCTGTGGAATCTGAGAACAGATAATTCGGATCCCTTTGAAGACTACAGGGCCAAAGGAAATATCCTCCGTTAACAAAGAGAAAGAAGCTTTGAGAGAAACTTCTTTGTGTTCTGTGAAATCATCTCACAGAGTTACATCTTTCCCCTCAAGAAGCCTTTCGCTAAGACAGTTCTTGTGGAATTGGCAAAGTGATATTTGGATGAACATAGAGGGCTATGGAGAAAAAGGAAATATGCTCAGATGAAATCGGGAAAGAAGATTTCTGAGAAACTGCTTAGTGTTCTGTTAATTCATCTCACGGAGTTACATCTGGATTTCTTGTATCTCTTTGCTTGCCTGATATCTGTGGAATCTGAGAAGAGATATTTCGGCTCCCTTTGAAGACTATAGGGCCAAAGGAAATATCCTCTGATAACAAAGAGATAGAAGCTTTCTGAGAAACTTCTTTGTGTTCTGTGAAATCATCTCACAGAGTTACAGCTTTCCCCTCAAGAATTCTTTCGCTAAGACAGTTCTAGTGGAATTGGCAAAGTGATATTTGGAAGCCCATAGAGGGCTTTGAAAAAAAGGAAATATAATCAGATGAAATCTGGAAAGAAGCTTTCTGAGAAAATTCTTTGTGTTCTGTTCATTCATCTCCCAGAGTTACATCTGTATTTCAGGATCTCTTTGCTAGCCTTACTTCTGTGGAATCTGAGAAGAGATATTTCGGATCCCTTTGAAGACTATAGGGCCAAAGGAAATATCCTCCGATAACAAAGAGAAAGAAGCTTTCTGAGAAACTTCTTTGTGTTCTGTGAAATCAACTCACAGAGTTACAGCTTTCCCCTCAAGAAGCCTTTCGCTAAGACAGTTCTTGTGGAATTGTCAAAGTGATATTTGGAAGCCCATAGAGGGCTATGGTGAAAAAGGAAATATCCTCCGATGAAATCTGGAAACAAGCTTTCTGAGAATCTGCTTAGTGTTCTGTTAATTCATCTCACAGAGTTACATCTCTATTTCGTGGCTTTGTTTGCTAGCCTTATTTCTGTGGAATCTGAGAAGAGATATTTCGGATCCCTTTGAAGACTATAGGGAAAAAGGAAATATCCTCCGATAACAAAGAGAAAGAAGCTTTCTGAGAATGGTCTTTGTGTTCTGTGAAATTATCTCACAGAGTTACAGCTTTCCCCTCAAGAAGCCTTTCGCTAAGAGAGTTCTTGTGGAATTGGCAAAGTGATATTTGGAAGCCCATAGAAGGCTATGGAGAAAAAGCAAATATCCTCCGATGAAATCTGGAAAGAAGCTTTCTGAGAAACTGCTTAGTGTTCTGTTAATTCATCTCACAGAGTTACATCTGTATTTCGTGGATCTCTTTGCTAGCCTTATTTCTGTGGAATCTGAGAACAGATATTTCGGATCCCTTTGAGGAGTATAGGGCCATAGGAAATATCCTCCGATAAAAAAGAGAAAGAAGCTTTCTGAGAAACTTCTTTGTGTTCTGTGAAATCATCTCACAGAGTTACAGCTTTCCCCTCAGGAAGCCTTTCCCTAAGACAGTTCTTGTGGAATTGGCAAAGTGATATTTGGAAGCCCCTAGAGGGCTATGGTGAAAAAGGAAATATCCTCCGATGAAATCTGGAAAGAAGCTTTCTGAGAAACTGCTTAGTGTTCTGTTAATTGATCTCACAAAGTTACATCTGTATGTCGTGGATCTTTTGCTAGCCTTACTTCTGTGGAATCTGAGAACAGATATTTCGGATTCCTTTGAAGACTATAGGGCCAAAGGAAATATCCTCCGATAACAAAGAGAAATCAGCTTTCTGAGAAACTTCTTTGTGTTCCGTGAAATCACCTCACAGAGTTACAGCTTTCCCCTCAAGAAGCCTTTCCCTAAGATAGTTCTTGTGGAATTGACAAAGTGATATTTGGAAGCCCATAGAGAGCTATGGTGAAAAAGGAAATATCCTCCGATGAAATCGGGAAAGAAGCTTTTTGAGAAACTGCTTAGTGTTCTTTTAGTTCATCTCCCAGAGTTACATCTGTATTTCGTGGATCTCTTTGCTAGCTTTATTTCTGTGGAATTTGAGAACACATATTCGGATCCCTTTGAAGACTATAGGGCCAAAGGAAATATCCTCCGATAAGAAAGAGAAAGAAGCTTTCTGAGAAACTTCTTTGTGTTCTGTGAAATCATCTCACAGAGTTACAGCTTTCCCCTCAAGAAGCCTTTCGCTAAGACAGTTCTTGTGGAATTGGCAAAGTAATATTTGGAAGACCATAGAGGGCTATGGAGAAAAAGGAAATATCCTCCGATGAAATCTGGAAAGAAGCTCTCTGAGAAACTGCTTAGTGTTCTGTTAATTCATCTCACTGAGTTACATCTGTATTTCGTGGATCTCTTTGCTAGCTTTATTTCTGTGGAATCTGAGAACAGATATTTCGGAACCCTTTGAAGACTATAGGGCCAAAGGCAATATCCTCCGATAACAAAGAGAAAGAAGCTTTCTGAGAAACTTCTTTGTGTTCTGTGAAATCATCTCACAGTGTTACAGCTTTCCAATCAAGTACCCTTTCCCTAAGACAGTTCTTGTGGAATCTTCAAAGTGATATTTGGAAGCCCATAGAGGGCTATGGAGAAAAAGGAAATATCCTCCGATGAAATCTGGAAAGAAGCTTTCTGAGAGACTGCTTAGTGTTCATTTAGTTCCTCTCCCAGAGTTACATCTGTAATTCGTGGATCTCTTTGCTAGCCTTATTTCTGTGGAATCTGAGAACAGATATTTCGGATCCCTTTGAAGACTATAGGGCCAAAGGAAATATCCTCCGTTAACAAAGAGAAAGAAGCTTTGAGAGAAACTTCTTTGTGTTCTGTGAAATCATCTCACAGAGTTACATCTTTCCCCTCAAGAAGCCTTTCGCTAAGACAGTTCTTGTGGAATTGGCAAAGTGATATTTGGATGAACATAGAGGGCTATGGAGAAAAAGGAAATATGCTCAGATGAAATCGGGAAAGAAGATTTCTGAGAAACTGCTTAGTGTTCTGTTAATTCATCTCACGGAGTTACATCTGTATTTCTTGTATCTCTTTGCTTGCCTGATATCTGTGGAATCTGAGAAGAGATATTTCGGCTCCCTTTGAAGACTATAGGGCCAAAGGAAATATCCTCTGATAACAAAGAGATAGAAGCTTTCTGAGAAACTTCTTTGTGTTCTGTGAAATCATCTCACAGAGTTACAGCTTTCCCCTCAAGAATTCTTTCGCTAAGACAGTTCTAGTGGAATTGGCAAAGTGATATTTGGAAGCCCATAGAGGGCTTTGAAAAAAAGGAAATATAATCAGATGAAATCTGGAAAGAAGCTTTCTGAGAAAATTCTTTGTGTTCTGTTCATTCATCTCCCAGAGTTACATCTGTATTTCAGGATCTCTTTGCTAGCCTTACTTCTGTGGAATCTGAGAAGAGATATTTCGGATCCCTTTGAAGACTATAGGGCCAAAGGAAATATCCTCCGATAACAAAGAGAAAGAAGCTTTCTGAGAAACTTCTTTGTGTTCTGTGAAATCAACTCACAGAGTTACAGCTTTCCCCTCAAGAAGCCTTTCGCTAAGAGAGTTCTTGTGGAATTGGCAAAGTGATATTTGGAAGCCCATAGAAGGCTATGGAGAAAAAGCAAATATCCTCCGATGAAATCTGGAAAGAAGCTTTCTGAGAAACTGCTTAGTGTTCTGTTAATTCATCTCACAGAGTTACATCTGTATTTCGTGGATCTCTTTTCTAGCCTTATTTCTGTGGAATCTGAGAACAGATATTTCGGATCCCTTTGAGGAGTATAGGGCCATAGGAAATATCCTCCGATAAAAAAGAGAAAGAAGCTTTCTGAGAAACTTCTTTGTGTTCTGTGAAATCATCTCACAGAGTTACAGCTTTCCCCTCAGGAAGCCTTTCCCTAAGACAGTTCTTGTGGAATTGGCAAAGTGATATTTGGAAGCCCCTAGAGGGCTATGGTGAAAAAGGAAATATCCTCCGATGAAATCTGGAAAGAAGCTTTCTGAGAAACTGCTTAGTGTTCTGTTAATTGATCTCACAAAGTTACATCTGTATGTCGTGGATCTTTTGCTAGCCTTACTTCTGTGGAATCTGAGAACAGATATTTCGGATTCCTTTGAAGACTATAGGGCCAAAGGAAATATCCTCCGATAACAAAGAGAAATCAGCTTTCTGAGAAACTTCTTTGTGTTCCGTGAAATCACCTCACAGAGTTACAGTTTTCCCCTCAAGAAGCCTTTCCCTAAGACAGTTCTTGTGGAATTGACAAAGTGATATTTGGAAGCCCATAGAGAGCTATGGTGAAAAAGGAAATATCCTCCGATGAAATCGGGAAAGAAGCTTTTTGAGAAACTGCTTAGTGTTCTTTTAGTTCATCTCCCAGAGTTACATCTGTATTTCGTGGATCTCTTTGCTAGCTTTATTTCTGTGGAATTTGAGAACACATATTCGGATCCCTTTGAAGACTATAGGGCCAAAGGAAATATCCTCCGATAACAAAGAGAAAGAAGCTTTCTGAGAAACTTCTTTGTGTTCTGTGAAATCATCTCACAGAGTTACAGCTTTCCCCTCAAGAAGCCTTTCGCTAAGACAGTTCTTGTGGAATTGGCAAAGTAATATTTGGAAGACCATAGAAGGCTATGGAGAAAAAGGAAATATCCTCCGATGAAATCTGGAAAGAAGCTCTTTGAGAAACTGCTTAGTGTTCTGTTAATTCATCTCACTGAGTTACATCTGTATTTCGTGGATCTCTTTGCTAGCTTTATTTCTGTGGAATCTGAGAACAGATATTTCGGAACCCTTTGAAGACTATAGGGCCAAAGGCAATATCCTCCGATAACAAAGAGAAAGAAGCTTTCTGAGAAACTTCTTTGTGTTCTGTGAAATCATCTCACAGAGTTACAGCTTTCCAATCAAGTACCCTTTCCCTAAGACAGTTCTTGTGGAATCTTCAAAGTGATATTTGGAAGCCCATAGAGGGCTATGGAGAAAAAGGAAATATCCTCCGATGAAATCTGGAAAGAAGCTTTCTGAGAGACTGCTTAGTGTTCATTTAGTTCCTCTCCCAGACTTACATCTGTAATTCGTGGATCTCTTTGCTAGCCTTATTTCTGTGGAATCTGAGAACAGATATTTCGGATCCCTTTGAAGACTATAGGGCCAAAGGAAATATCCTCCGTTAACAAAGAGAAAGAAGCTTTGAGAGAAACTTCTTTGTGTTCTGTGAAATCATCTCACAGAGTTACATCTTTCCCCTCAAAAAGCCTTTCGCTAAGACAGTTCTTGTGGAATTGGCAAAGTGATAATTGGATGAACATAGAGGGCTATGGAGAAAAAGGAAATATGCTCAGATGAAATCGGGAAAGAAGATTTCTGAGAAACTGCTTAGTGTTCTGTTAATTCATCTCACGGAGTTACATCTGTATTTCTTGTATCTCTTTGCTTGCCTGATATCTGTGGAATCTGAGAAGAGATATTTCGGCTCCCTTTGAAGACTCTAGGGCCAAAGGAAATATCCTCTGATAACAAAGAGATAGAAGCTTTCTGAGAAACTTCTTTGTGTTCTGTGAAATCATCTCACAGAGTTACAGCTTTCCCCTCAAGAATTCTTTCGCTAAGACAGTTCTAGTGGAATTGGCAAAGTGATATTTGGAAGCCCATAGAGGGCTATGGAAAAAAAGGAAATATCCTCAGATGAAATCTGGAAAGAAGCTTTCTGAGAAAATTCTTAGTGTTCTGTTCATTCATCTCCCAGAGTTACATCTGTATTTCAGGATCTCTTTGCTAGCCTTACTTCTGTGGAATCTGAGAAGAGATATTTCGGATCCCTTTGAAGACTATAGGGCCAAAGGAAATATCCTCCGATAACAATGAGAAAGAAGCTTTCTGAGAAACTTCTTTGTGTTCTGTGAAATCAACTCACAGAGTTACAGCTTTCCCTTCAAGAAGCCTTTCGCTTACACAGTTCTTGTGGAATTGTCAAAGTGATATTTGGAAGCCCATAGAGGGCTATGGTGAAAAAGGAAATATCCTCCGATGAAATCTGGAAACAAGCTTTCTGAGAATCTGCTTAGTGTTCTGTTAATTCATCTCACAGAGTTACATCTCTATTTCGTGGATTTGTTTGCTAGCCTTATTTCTGTGGAATCTGAGAACAGATATTTCGGATCCCTTTGAAGACTATAGGGAAAAAGGAAATATCCTGCGATAACAAAGAGAAAGAAGCTTTCTGAGAAACTTCTTTGTGTTGTGTGAAATCATCTCATAGAGTTACAGCTTTCCCCTCAAGAAGCCTTTCCTTAAGACAGTTCTTGTGGAATTGGCAAAATGATATTTGGCAGCCCATAGAGGGCTATGGTGAAAAAGGAAATATCCTCCGATGAAATCTGGAAAGAAGCTTTCTGAGAAACTGCTTAGTGTTCTGTTAATTCATCTCACTGATTTACATCTGTATTTCGTGAATCTCTTTGCTAGTCTTATTTCTGTGGAATCTGAGAACAGATATTTCGGATCCCTCTGAAGACTATAGGGCCAAAGGAAATATCCTCCGATAACAAAGAGAAAGAAGCTTTCTGAGAAACTTCTTTGTGTTCTGTGAAATCATCTCACAGAGTTACAGCTTTCCCCTCAAGAAGCCTTTCGCTAAGACAGTTCTTGTGGAATTGGCAAATTGATATTTGGAAGCCCATAGAGGGCTATGATGAAAAAGGAAAAATTCTTCGATGAAATATGGAAAGAAGCTTTCTGAGAAACTGCTTAGTGTTCTGTTAATTCATCTCCCAGGGTTACATCTGTATTTCGTGGATCACTTTGCTAGCCTTATTTCTGTGGAACCTCAGAACAGATATTTCGGGTCCCTTTGAAGACTATAGGGCCAAAGGAAATATCCTGCGACAACAAAGAGAAAGAAGCTTTCTGAGAAACTTCTTTGTGTTCTGTGAAATCATCTCACAGAGTTACAGCTTTCCCCTCAAGAATCCTTTCGCTAAGACAGTTCTTGTGGATTTGGCAAAGTGATCTTTGGAAGCCCATAGAGGGCTATGGTGAAAAAGGAAATATCCTCGGATTAAAACTGGAAAGAAGCTTTCTGAGAAACTGCTTAGTGTTCTGTTACTTCATCTCACAGAATTACATTTGTATTTCGTGGATCTCTTTGCTAGCCTTATTTCTGTGGAATCCGAGAAGAGATATTTCGGATCCCTTGGAAGAATATAGGGCCAAAGGAAATATCCTCCGATAACAAAGAGAAAGAAGCTTTCCGAGAAACTTCTTGGTGTTCTGTGAAATCATCTCAGAGAGTTACAACTTTCCCCTCAAGAAGCCTTTCGCTAAGACAGTTCTTGTGGAATTGGCACAGTGATATTTGGAAGCCCATAGAGGGCTATGGTGAAAAAGGAAATATCCTCCGATGAAATCTGGAAAGAAGCTTTCTGAGAAACTGCTTAGTGTTCTGTTAATTCATCTCCCAGAGTTACATCAGTATTTCGTGGATCTCTTTGCTAGCCTTATTTCTGTGGAATCTGAGAAGAGATATTTCGGATCCCTTTGAAGACTATAGGGCCAAAGGTAATATCCTCCGTTAACAAAGAGAAAGAAGCTTTCTGAGAAACTTCTTTGTGTTCTGTGAAATCATCTCACAGAGTTACAGCTTTCCCCTCAAGAAGCCTTTCGCTAAGACAGTTCTTGTGGAATTGGCACATGATATTTGGAAGCCCGTAGAGGGCTATGGGAAAAAGGAAATATCCTCAGATGAAATCTGGAAAGAAGCTTTCTGAAAAACTGCTTAGTGTTCTGTTAATTCATCTCACAGAGTTACATCTGTATTTCCTGGGTCTCTCTGCTAGACTTATTTCTGTGGAATCTGACAACAGATATTTCCTTTCCCTTTGAATACTATAGGGCCAAAGGAAATATCCTCCGATAACAAAGAGAAAGAAGCTTTTTGAGAAACTTCTTTGTGTTCTGTGAAATCATCTCACAGAGTTACAGCTTTCCCCTCAAGAAGCCTTTCGGTAAGACAGTTCTTGTGGAATTGGCAAAGTGATATTTGGAAGCCCTTTGAGGGCTATGGAGAAAAAGGAAATATCCTCCGATGAAATCTGGAAAGAAGCTTTCTGAGAAACTGCTTAGTGTTCTTTTAGTTCATCTCCCAGAGTTTCATCTGTATTTCGTGGATCTCCTTGCTAGCCTTATTTCTGTGGAACCTCAGAACAGATATTTCGGATCCCTTTGAAGACTATAGGGCCAAAGGAAATATCCTCCGATAACAACGAGAAAGAAGCTTTCAGAGAAACTTCTTTGTATTCTGTGAATCATATCACTGAGTTACAGCTTTCCCCTCAAGAAGCCTTTCGCTAAGACAGTTCTTGTGGAAATTGGCAAAGAGATATATGGAAGCCCATAGAGGTCTATGGAGAAAAAGGAAATATCCTTAGATGAAATCTGGAAAGAAGCTGTCTGAGAAGCTGCTTAGTGTTCTGTTAATTCATCTCACAGAGTTACATCTGTATTTCGTGTATCTCCTTGCTAGCCTTACTTCTGTGGAATCTGAGAACAGATATTTCGGATCCCTTTGAACACTATAGGGCCAAAGGAAATATCCTCCGATAACAAAGAGAAAGAAGCTTTCTGAGAAACTTCTTTGTGTTCTGTGAAATCTTCTCACAGAGTTACAGCTTTCCCCTCAAGAAACCTTTCGCTAAGACAGTTCTTGTGGCACTGGCAAAGTGATATTTGGAAGCCCATAGAGGGCTATGGTGAAAAAGGAAATATCCTCCGATGAAATCTGGAAAGAAGCTTTCTGAGAAACTGCTTAGTGTTCTGTTAATTTATCTCACAGAGTTACATCTGTATTTCGTGGATCTCTTTGCTAGCCTTATTTCTGTGGAATCTGAGAACAGATATTTCAGATCCCTTTGACGACTACAGGGTCAAAGGAAATATCCTCCGATAACAAAGAGAAAGAAGCTTTCTCAGAAACTTCTTTGTGTTCTGTGAAATCATCTCACAGAGGTACAGCTTTCCCCTCAAGAAGCCTTTCGCAAAGACAGTTCTTGTGGAATTGGCAAAGTGATATTTGGAAGCCCATAGAGGGCTATGGTGAAAAAGGAAATATCCTCCGATGAAATCTGGATAGAAGCTTTCTGAGAAACTGCTTAGTGTTCTGTTAATTAATCTTATATAGTTACATCTGTATTTCGTGGATCCCTTTGTTAGCCTTATTTCTGTGGAATCTGAGATCAGATATTTCGGATCCCTTTGAAGACTATAGGGCCAAAGGAAATATCCTACGATAACAAAGAGAAAGAAGCTTTCTGAGAAACTTCTTTGTGTTCTGTGAAATCATCTCACAGAGTTACAGCTTTATCATCAAGAAGCCTTTCGTTAAGACAGTTCTCTTGGAATTGGCAAAGTGATATTTGGAAGCCCATAGAGGGCTATGGTGAAAAAGGAAATATCCTCCGATGAAATCTGGAAAGAAGCTTTCTGAGAAACTGCTTAGTGTTCTGTTAATTCCTCTCACAGAGTTACATCTGTATTTCGTGGATCTCCTTGATAGCCTTACTTCTGTGGAATCTGAGAACAGATATTTCGGATCGCTTTGAAGACTATAGGGCCAAAGGAAATACCCTCCGATAACAAAGAGAAAGAAGCTTTCTGAGAAACTTCTTTGTGTTCTGTGAAATCATCTCACAGAGTTACAGCTTTCCCATCAAGAAGCCTTTCGCTAAGTGAGTTCTTGTGGAATTGGCAAAGTGATATTTGGAAGCCCATAGAGGGCTATGGAGAAAAAGGAAATATCCTCCGATGAAATCTGGAAAGAAGCTTTCTGAGAAACTGCTTAGTGTTCTTTTAGTTCATCTCCCAGAGTTTCATCTGTATTTCGTGGATCTATTTGCTAGCCTTATTTCTGTGGAATCTGAGAACAGATATTTCGGATCCCTTTGAAGACTAGAGGGCCAAAGGAAATATCCTCCGATAACAACGAGAAAGAAGCTTTCAGAGAAACTTCTTTGTGTTCTGTGAAATCATCTCACAGAATTACAGCTTTCCCCTCAAGAAGCCTTTTGCTAAGACAGTTCTTGTGGAAATCGGCAAAGTGATATATGGAAGCCCATAGAGGTCTATGGAGAAAAAGGAAATATCCTCAGATGAAATCTGGAAAGAAGCTTTCTGAGAAACTGCTTAGTGTTCTGTTAATTCATCTTTACATCTGTATTTCGTGTATCTCTTTGCTAGCTTTATTTCTGTGGAATCTGAGAACAGATATTTCGGATCCCTCTGAAGACTATAGGGCCAAAGGAAATATCCTCCGATAACAAATAGAAAGAAGCTTTCTGAGAAACTTCTTTGTGTTCTGTGAAATAATCTCACAGAGTTACAGCTTTCCAATCAACTACCCTTTCGCTAAGACAGTTCTTGTGGAATTTTCAAAGTGATATTTGGAAGCCCTTAGAGGACTATGGTGAAAAAGGATATATCCTCCGATGAAATCTGGAAAGAAGCTTTCTGAGAAACTGCTTAGTGTTCTGTTAATTCATCTAACAGAGTTACATCTGTATTTCGAGGATCTCCTTGATAGCCTTATTTCTCTGGAATCTGAGAACAGATATTTCAGATCCCTTTGAAGACAATAGGGCCAAAGGAAATATCCTACGATAAAAAAGAGAAAGAAGCTTTCTCAGAAACTTCTTTGTGTTCTGTGAAATCATCTCACAGAGTTACAGCTTTCCCCTCAAGAAGCCTTTCTCTAAGACAGTTCTTGTGGAATGGGCAAAGTGATATTTCGAAGGCCATAGAGGGCTGTGGTGAAAAAGGAAATATCATCCGATGAAATCTGGAAAGAAGCTTTCTGAGAAACTGCTTAGTGTTCTGTTTATTCATCTCACAGGGTTACATCTGTATTTCGTGGATCTCCTTGATAGCCTTATTTCTCTGGAATCTGAGAACAGATATTTCAGATCCCTTTGAAGACAATAGGGCCAAAGGAAATATCCTACGATAACAAAGAGAAAGAAGCTTTCTAAGAAACTTCTTTGTGTTCTGTGAAATCATCTCACAGAGTTACAGCTTTCCCCTCAAGAAGCCTTTTCTAAGAGAGTTCTTGTGGAATTGGCAAAGTGATATTTGGAAGCCCATAGAGGGCTATGGTGAAAAAGGAAATATCCTCCGATGAAATCTGGAAAGAAGCTTTCTGAGAAACTGCTTACAGTTCTGTAAATTGATCTCACAGAGTTACATCTGTATCTCGTGGATCTCTTTGCTAGCCTTATTTCTGTGGAATCTGAGAACAGATATTTCGGATCCCTTTGAAGACTATAGGGCCAAAGGAAATATCCTCCGATAACAGAGAGAAAGAAGCTTTCTGAGAAACGTCTTTGTGTTCTGTGAAATCATCTCACAGAGTTACAGCTTTCCCCTCAAGAAGCCTTTCGCTAAGAGAGTTCTTGTGGAATTGGCAAAGTGATATTTGGAAGCCCATAGAGGGCTATGGTGAAAAAGGAAATATCCTCCGATGAAATCTGGAAAGAAGCTTTCTGAGAAACTGCTTAGTGTTCTGTTTATTCATCTCACAGAGTTACATCTGTATTTCGTGGATCTCCTTGATAGCCTTATTTCTCTGGAATCTGAGAACAGATATTTCAGATCCCTTTGAAGACTATAGGGCCAAAGGAAATATCCTCCGGTAACAAAGAGAAAGTAGCTTTCTGAGAAACTTCTTTGTGTTGTGTGAAATCACCTCACAGAGTTACAGCTTTCCCCTCAAGAAGCCTTTCGCTAAGACAGTTCTTGTGGAATTGGCAAAGTGATATTTGGAAGCCCATAGAGAGCTATGGTGAAAAAGGAAATATCCTCCGATGAAATCGGGAAAGAAGCTTTTTGAGAAACTGCTTAGTGTTCTTTTAGTTCATCTCCAAGAGTTACATCTGCATTTCGTGGATCTCTTTGCTAGCCTTATTTCTGTGGAATTTGAGAACACATATTTCGGAACCCTTTGAAGACTATAGGGCCAAAGGAAATATCCTACGATAACAAAGAGAAAGAAGCTTTCTGAGAAACTTCTTTGTGTTCTGTGAAATCATCTCACAGAGATACAGCTTTCCCCTCAAGCAGCCTTTCGCTAAGACAGTTCTTGTGGAATTGGCAAAGTGATATTTGGAAGCCCCTAGAGGGCTATGATGAAAAAGGAAATATCCTCCGATGAAATCTGGAAAGAAGCTTTCTGAGAAACTGCTTAGTGTTCAGTTAATTGATCTCACAAAGTTACATCTGTATGTCGTGGATCTTTTGCTAGCCTTACTTCTGTGGAATCTGAGAACAGATATTTCGGATCCCTTTGAAGACTATAGGGACAAAGGAAATATCCTCTGATAACAAAGAGAAATCAGCTTTCTGAGAAACTTCTTTGTGTTCCGTGAAATCACCTCACAGAGTTACAGCTTTCCCCTCAAGAAGCCTTTCGCTAAGATAGTTCTTGTGGAATTGGCAAAGTGATATTTGGAAGCCCATAGAGAGCTATGGTGAAAAACGAAATATTCTCCGATGAAATCGGGAAAGAAGCTTTTTGAGAAACTGCTTAGTGTTCTTTTAGTTCATCTCCCAGAGTTACATCTGTATTTCGTGGATCTCTTTGCTAGCCTTATTTCTGTGGAATTTGAGAACACATATTTCGGATCCGTTTGAAGACTATAGGGCCAAAGGAAATATCCTCCGATAACAAAGAGAAAGAAGCTTTCTGAGAAACTTCTTTGTATTCTGTGAAATCATCTCACAGAGTTACAGCTTTCCCCTCAAGAAACCTTTCGCTAAGACAGTTCTTGTGGAATTGGCAAAGTGATATTTGGAAGCCCATAGAAGGCTATGGAGAAAAAGCAAATATCCTCCGATGAAATCTGGAAAGAAGCTTTCTGAGAAACTGCTTAGTGTTCTGTTAATTCATCTCACAGAGTTACATCTGTATTTCGTGGATCTCTTTGCTAGCCTTATTTCTGTGGAATCTGAGAACAGATATTTCGGATCCCTTTGAGGAGTATAGGGCCATAGGAAATATCCTCCGATAAAAAAGAGAAAGAAGCTTTCTGAGAAACTTCTTTGTGTTCTGTGAAATCATCTCACAGAGTTACAGCTTTCCCCTCAGGAAGCCTTTCCCTAAGACAGTTCTTGTGGAATTGGCAAAGTGATATTTGGAAGCCACTAGAGGGCTATGGTGAAAAAGGAAATATCCTCCGATGAAATCTGGAAAGAAGCTTTGTGAGAAACTGCTTAGTGTTCTGTTAATTGATCGCACAAAGTTACATCTGTATGTCGTGGATCTTTTGCTAGCCTTACTTCTGTGGAATCTGAGAACAGATATTTCGGATTCCTTTGAAGACTATAGGGCCAAAGGAAATATCCTCCGATAACAAAGAGAAATCAGCTTTCTGAGAAACTTCTTTGTGTTCCGTGAAATCACCTCACAGAGTTACAGCTTTCCCCTCAAGAAGCCTTTCCCTAAGACAGTTCTTGTGGAATTGACAAAGTGATATTTGGAAGCCCATAGAGAGCTATGGTGAAAAAGGAAATATCCTCCGATGAAATCGGGAAAGAAGCTTTTTGAGAAACTGCTTAGTGTTCTTTTAGTTCATCTCCCAGAGTTACATCTGTATTTCGTGGATCTCTTTGCTAGCTTTATTTCTGTGGAATTTGAGAACACATATTCGGATCCCTTTGAAGACTATAGGGCCAAAGGAAATATCCTCCGATAACAAAGAGAAAGAAGCTTTCTGAGAAACTTCTTTGTGTTCTGTGAAATCATCTCACAGAGTTACAGCTTTCCCCTCAAGAAGCCTTTCGCTAAGACAGTTCTTGTGGAATTGGCAAAGTAATATTTGGAAGACCATAGAGGGCTATGGAGAAAAAGGAAATATCCTCCGATGAAATCTGGAAAGAAGCTCTTTGAGAAACTGCTTAGTGTTCTGTTAATTCATCTCACTGAGTTACATCTGTATTTCGTGGATCTCTTTGCTAGCTTTATTTCTGTGGAATCTGAGAACAGATATTTCGGAACCCTTTGAAGACTATAGGGCCAAAGGCAATATCCTCCGATAACAAAGAGAAAGAAGCTTTCTGAGAAACTTCTTTGTGTTCTGTGAAATCATCTCACAGAGTTACAGCTTTCCAATCAAGTACCCTTTCCCTAAGACAGTTCTTGTGGAATCTTCAAAGTGATATTTGGAAGCCCATAGAGGGCTATGGAGAAAAAGGAAATATCCTCCGATGAAATCTGGAAAGAAGCTTTCTGAGAGACTGCTTAGTGTTCATTTAGTTCCTCTCCCAGAGTTACATCTGTAATTCGTGGATCTCTTTGCTAGCCTTATTTCTGTGGAATCTGAGAACAGATATTTCGGATCCCTTTGAAGACTATAGGGCCAAAGGAAATATCCTCCGTTAACAAAGAGAAAGAAGCTTTGAGAGAAACTTCTTTGTGTTCTGTGAAATCATCTCACAGAGTTACATCTTTCCCCTCAAAAAGCCTTTCGCTAAGACAGTTCTTGTGGAATTGGCAAAGTGATATTTGGATGAACATAGAGGGCTATTGAGAAAAAGGAAATATGCTCAGATGAAATCGGGAAAGAAGATTTCTGAGAAACTGCTTAGTGTTCTGTTAATTCATCTCACGGAGTTACATCTGTATTTCTTGTATCTCTTTGCTTGCCTGATATCTGTGGAATCTGAGAAGAGATATTTCGGCTCCCTTTGAAGACTATAGGGCCAAAGGAAATATCCTCTGATAACAAAGAGATAGAAGCTTTCTGAGAAACTTCTTTGTGTTCTGTGAAATCATCTCACAGAGTTACAGCTTTCCCCTCTAGAATTCTTTCGCTAAGACAGTTCTAGTGGAATTGGCAAAGTGATATTTGGAAGCCCATAGAGGGCTATGGAAAAAAAGGAAATATCCTCAGATGAAATCTGGAAAGAAGCTTTCTGAGAAAATTCTTAGTGTTCTGTTCATTCATCTCCCAGAGTTACATCTGTATTTCAGGATCTCTTTGCTAGCCTTACTTCTGTGGAATCTGAGAAGAGATATTTCGGATCCCTTTGAAGACTATAGGGCCAAAGGAAATATCCTCCGATAAGAAAGAGAAAGAAGCTTTCTGAGAAACTTCTTTGTGTTCTGTGAAATCAACTCACAGAGTTACAGCTTTCCCTTCAAGAAGCCTTTCGCTTACACAGTTCTTGTGGAATTGTCAAAGTGATATTTGGAAGCCCATAGAGGGCTATGGTGAAAAAGGAAATATCCTCCGATGAAATCTGGAAACAAGCTTTCTGAGAATCTGCTTAGTGTTCTGTTAATTCATCTCACAGAGTTACATCTCTATTTCGTGGATTTGTTTGCTAGCCTTATTTCTGTGGAATCTGAGAACAGATATTTCGGATCCCTTTGAAGACTATAGGGAAAAAGGAAATATCCTGCGATAACAAAGAGAAAGAAGCTTTCTGAGAAACTTCTTTGTGTTGTGTGAAATCATCTCATAGAGTTACAGCTTTCCCCTCAAGAAGCCTTTCCTTAAGACAGTTCTTGTGGAATTGGCAAAATGATATTTGGAAGCCCATAGAGGGCTATGGTGAAAAAGCAAATATCCTCCGATGAAATCTGGAAAGAAGCTTTCTGAGAAACTGCTTAGTGTTCTGTTAATTCATCTCACTGATTTACATCTGTATTTCGTGAATCTCTTTGCTAGTCTTATTTCTGTGGAATCTGAGAACAGATATTTCGGATCCCTCTGAAGACTATAGGGCCAAAGGAAATATCCTCCGATAACAAAGAGAAAGAAGCTTTCTGAGAAACTTCTTTGTGTTCTGTGAAATCATCTCACAGAGTTACAGCTTTCCCCTCAAGAAGCCTTTCGCTAAGACAGTTCTTGTGGAATTGGCAAATTGATATTTGGAAGTCCATAGAGGGCTATGATGAAAAAGGAAAAATCCTTCGATGAAATATGGAAAGAAGCTTTCTGAGAAACTGCTTAGTGTTCTGTTAATTCATCTCCCAGGGTTACATCTGTATTTCGTGAGTCTCTTTGCTAGCCTTAATTCTGTGGAACCTCAGAACAGATATTTCGGGTCCCTTTGAAGACTATAGGGCCAAAGGAAATATCCTGCGACAACAAAGAGAAAGAAGCTTTCTGAGAAACTTCTTTGTGTTCTGTGAAATCATCTCACAGAGTTACAGCTTTCCCCTCAAGAATCCTTTCGCTAAGACAGTTCTTGTGGATTTGGCAAAGTGATCTTTGGAAGCCCATAGAGGGCTATGGTGAAAAAGGAAATATCCTCGGATTAAAACTGGAAAGAAGCTTTCTGAGAAACTGCTTAGTGTTCTGTTACTTCATCTCACAGAATTACATTTGTATTTCGTGGATCTCTTTGCTAGCCTTATTTCTGTGGATTCCGAGAAGAGATATTTCGGATCCCTTGGAAGAATATAGGGCCAAAGGAAATATCCTCCGATAACAAAGAGAAAGAAGCTTTCCGAGAAACTTCTTTGTGTTCTGTGAAATCATCTCAGAGAGTTACAACTTTCCCCTCAAGAAGCCTTTCGCTAAGACAGTTCTTGTGGAATTGGCACAGTGATATTTGGAAGCCCATAGAGGGCTATGGTGAAAAAGGAAATATCCTCCGATGAAATCTGGAAAGAAGCTTTCTGAGAAACTGCTTAGTGTTCTGTTAATTCATGTCCCAGAGTTACATCAGTATTTCGTGGATCTCTTTGCTAGCCTTATTTCTGTGGAATCTGAGAAGAGATATTTCGGATCCCTTTGAAGACTATAGGGCCAAAGGTAATATCCTCCGTTAACAAAGAGAAAGAAGCTTTCTGAGAAACTTCTTTGTGTTCTGTGAAATCATCTCACAGAGTTACAGCTTTCCCCTCAAGAAGCCTTTCGCTAAGACAGTTCTTGTGGAATTGGCACATGATATTTGGAAGCCCGTAGAGGGCTATGGGAAAAAGGAAATATCCTCAGATGAAATCTGGAAAGAAGCTTTCTGAAAAACTGCTTAGTGTTCTGTTAATTCATCTCACAGAGTTACATCTGTATTTCCTGGGTCTCTTTGCTAGACTTATTTCTGTGGAATCTGACAACAGATATTTCCTTTCCCTTTGAATACTATAGGGCCAAAGGAAATATCCTCCGATAACAAAGAGAAAGAAGCTTTTTGAGAAACTTCTTTGTGTTCTGTGAAATCATCTCACAGAGTTACAGCTTTCCCCTCAAGAAGCCTTTCGGTAAGACAGTTCTTGTGGAATTGGCAAAGTGATATTTGGAAGCCCTTTGAGGGCTATGGAGAAAAAGGAAATATCCTCCGATGAAATCTGGAAAGAAGCTTTCTGAGAAACTGCTTAGTGTTCTTTTAGTTCATCTCCCAGAGTTTCATCTGTATTTCGTGGATCTCCTTGCTAGCCTTATTTCTGTGGAACCTCAGAACAGATATTTCGGATCCCTTTGAAGACTATAGGGCCAAAGGAAATATCCTCCGATAACAAAGAGAAAGAAGCTTTCTGAGAAACTTCTTTGTGTTCTGTGAAATCTTCTCACAGAGTTACAGCTTTCCCCTCAAGAAACCTTTCGCTAAGACAGTTCTTGTGGCATTGGCAAAGTGATATTTGGAAGCCCATAGAGGGCTATGGTGAAAAAGGAAATATCCTCCGATGAAATCTGGAAAGAAGCTTTCTGAGAAACTGCTTAGTGTTCTGTTAATTTATCTCACAGAGTTACATCTGTATTTCCTGGATCTCTTTGCTAGCCTTATTTCTGTGGAATCTGAGAACAGATATTTCGAATCCCTCTGAAGAATATAGGGCCAAAGGAAATATCCTCCAATAACAAAGAGAAAGAAGCTTTCTGAGAAACTTCTTTGTGTTTTGTGAAATCATCTCACAGAGTTACAGCTTTCCCCTCAAGAAGCCTTTCGCTAAGACAGTTCTTGTGGAATTGGCAAAGTGATATTTGGAATCCCATAGAGGGCTATGGTGAAAAAGGAAATATCCTCCGATGAAATCTGGAAAGAAGCTCTCTGAGAAACTGCTTAGTGTTCTGTTAATTTATCTCACATATTTACATCTGTATTTCGTGGATCTCTTTGCTAGCCTTATTTCTGTGGAATCTGACAACAGATATTTCGGATCCCTTTGAAGACTATAGGGCCAAAGGAAATATGCTCCGATAACAAAGAGAAAGAATCTTTCTGAGAACCTTCTTTGTGTTCTGTGAAATCATCTCACAGAGTTACAGCTTTCCCCTCAAGAAGCCTTTCGATAAGAGAGTTCTTCTGGAATTGGCAAAGTGATATTTGGAAGCCCATAGAAGGCTATGGAGAAAAAGCAAATATCCTCCGATGAAATCTGGAAAGAAGCTTTCTGAGAAACTGCTTAGTGTTCTGTTAATTCCTCTCACAGAGTTACATCTGTATTTCGTGGATCTCTTTGCTAGCCTTATTTCTGTGGAATCTGAGAACAGATATTTCAGATCCCTTTGACGACTACAGGGTCAAAGGAAATATCCTCCGATAACAAAGAGAAAGAAGCTTTCTCAGAAACTTCTTTGTGTTCTGTGAAATCATCTCACAGAGGTACAGCTTTCCCCTCAAGAATCCTTTCGCAAAGACAGTTCTTGTGGAATTGGCAAAGTGATATTTGGAAGCCCATAGAGGGCTATGGTGAAAAAGGAAATATCCTCCGATGAAATCTGGAAAGAAGCTTTCTGAGAAACTGCTTAGTGTTCTGTTAATTCCTCTCACAGAGTTACATCTGTATTTCGTGGATCTCCTTGATAGCCTTACTTCTGTGGAATCTGAGAACAGATATTTCGGATCGCTTTGAAGACTATAGGGCCAAAGGAAATACCCTCCGATAACAAAGAGAAAGAAGCTTTCTGAGAAACTTCTTTGTGTTCTGTGAAATCATCTCACAGAGTTACAGCTTTCCCATCAAGAAGCCTTTCGCTAAGTGAGTTCTTGTGGAATTGGCAAAGTGATATTTGGAAGCCCATAGAGGGCTATGGAGAAAAAGGAAATATCCTCCGATGAAATCTGGAAAGAAGCTTTCTGAGAAACTGCTTAGTGTTCTTTTAGTTCATCTCCCAGAGTTTCATCTGTATTTCGTGGATCTCTTTGCTAGCCTTATTTCTGTGGAATCTGAGAACAGATATTTCGGATCCCTTTGAAGACCAGAGGGCCAAAGGAAATATCCTCCGATAACAACGAGAAAGAAGCTTTCAGAGAAACTTCTTTGTGTTCTGTGAAATCATCTCACAGAGTTACAGCTTTCCCCTCAAGAAGCCTTTCGCTAAGACAGTTCTTGTGGAATGGGCAAAGTGATATTTCGAAGGCCATAGAGGGCTGTGGTGAAAAAGGAAATATCCTCCGATGAAATCTGGAAAGAAGCTTTCTGAGAAACTGCTTAGTGTTCTGTTTATTCATGTCACAGGGTTACATCTGTATTTCGTGGATCTCCTTGAGAGCCTTATTTCTCTGGAATCTGAGAACAGATATTTCAGATCCCTTTGAAGACAATAGGGCCAAAGGAAATATCCTACGATAACAAAGAGAAAGAAGCTTTCTAAGAAACTTCTTTGTGTTCTGTGAAATCATCTCACAGAGTTACAGCTTTCCCCTCAAGAAGCCTTTTCTAAGAGAGTTCTTGTGGAATTGGCAAAGTGATATTTGGAAGCCCATAGAGGGCTATGGTGAAAAAGGAAATATCCTCCGATGAAATCTGGAAAGAAGCTTTCTGAGAAACTGCTTACTGTTCTGTAAATTGATCTCACAGAGTTACATCTGTATCTCGTGGATCTCTTTGCTAGCCTTATTTCTGTGGAATCTGAGAACAGATATTTCGGATCCCTTTGAAGACTATAGGGCCAAAGGAAATATCCTCCGATAACAGAGAGAAAGAAGCTTTCTGAGAAACGTCTTTGTGTTCTGTGAAATCATCTCACAGAGTTACAGCTTTCCCCTCAAGAAGCCTTTCGCTAAGAGAGTTCTTGTGGAATTGGCAAAGTGATATTTGGAAGCCCATAGAGGGCTATGGTGAAAAAGGAAATATCCTCCGATGAAATCTGGAAAGAAGCTTTCTGAGAAACTGCTTAGTGTTCTGTTTATTCATCTCACAGAGTTACATCTGTATTTCGTGGATCTCCTTGATAGCCTTATTTCTCTGGAATCTGAGAACAGATATTTCAGATCCCTTTGAAGACTATAGGGCCAAAGGAAATATCCTACGATAACAAAGAGAAAGAAGCTTTCTGAGAAACGTCTTTGTGTTCTGTGAAATCATCTCACAGAGTTACAGCTTTCCCCTCAAGAAGCCTTTCGCTAAGAGAGTTCTTGTGGAATTGGCAAAGTGATATTTGGAAGCACATAGAGGGCTATGGTGAAAAAGGAAATATCCTCCGATGAAATCTGGAAAGAAGCTTTCAGAGACTGCTTAGTGTTCTGTTAATTGATCTCACAAAGTTACATCTGTATGTCGTGGATCTTTTGCTAGCCTTACTTCTGTGCAATCTGAGAACAGATATTTCGGATCCCTTTGAAGACTATAGGGCCAAAGGAAATATCCTCCGGTAACAAAGAGAAAGTAGCTTTCTGAGAAACTTCTTTGTGTTCCGTGAAATCACCTCACAGAGTTACAGCTTTCCCCTCAAGAAGCCTTTCGCTAAGACAGTTCTTGTGGAATTGGCAAAGTGATATTTGGAAGCCCATAGAGAGCTATGGTGAAAAAGGAAATATCCTCCGATGAAATCGGGAAAGAAGCTTTTTGAGAAACTGCTTAGTGTTCTTTTAGTTCATCTCCAAGAGTTACATCTGCATTTCGTGGATCTCTTTGCTAGCCTTATTTCTGTGGAATTTGAGAACACATATTTCGGAACCCTTTGAAGACTATAGGGCCAAAGGAAATATCCTACGATAACAAAGAGAAAGAAGCTTTCTGAGAAACTTCTTTGTGTTCTGTGAAATCATCTCACAGAGATACAGCTTTCCCCTCAAGCAGCCTTTCGCTAAGACAGTTCTTGTGGAATTGGCAAAGTGATATTTGGAAGCCCATAGAGGGCTATGGAGAAAAAGGAAATATCCTCCGATGAAATCTGGAAAGAAGCTTTCTGAGAAACTGCTTAGTGTTCTGTTAATTCATCTCACAGAGTTACATCTGTATTTCGTGGATCTCTTTGCTAGCTTTATTTCTGTGGAATCTGAGAACAGATATTTCGGATCCCTTTGAAGACTATAGGGCCAAAGGAAATATCCTCCGATAACAAAGAGAAAGAAGCTTTCTGAGAAACTTCTTTGTGTTCTGTGAAATCATCTCACAGAGTTACAGCGTTCCCCTCAAGAAGCCTTTCCCTAAGACAGTTCTTGTGGAATTTTCAAAGTGATATTTGGAAGCCCATTGAGGGCTATGGAGAAAAAGGAAATATTCTAGGATGAAATCTGGAGAGAAGCTTTCTGAGAAACTGCTTAGTGTTCTGTTAATTCATGTCACAGTGTTACATCTGTATTTCGAGGATCTCTTTGCTAGCCTTATTTCCGTGGAATCTGAGAACAGATATTTCGGATCCCTTTGAAGACTATAGGGCCAAAGGAAATATCCTCCGATAACAAGGAGAAAGAAGCTTTCTGAGAAACTTCTTTGTGTTCTGTGAAATCATCTCACAGAGTTACAGCTTTCCCCTCAAGAAGCCTTTAGCTAAGAGAGTTCTTGTGGAATTGGCAAAGTGATATTTGGAAGCCCATAGAAGGCTATGGAGAAAAAGCAAATATCCTCCGATGAAATCTGGAAAGAAGCTTTCTGAGAAACTGCTTAGTGTTCTGTTAATTCATCTCACAGAGTTACATCTGTATTTCGTGGATCTCTTTGCTAGCCTTACTTCTGTGGAATCTGAGTACAGATATTTCGGATCGCTTTGACGACTATAGGGCCACAGGAAATATCCTCCGATAACAAGGAGAAAGAAGCTTTCTGAGAAACTTCTTTGTGTTCTGTGAAATCATCTCACAGAGTTACAGCTTTCCCTTCAAGAACCCTTTCGCTAAGACAGTTCTTGTGGAATTGGCAAAGTGATATTTGGAAGCCCATAGAGGGCTATGGAGAAAAAGGAAATATCCTCCGATGAAATCTGGAAAGAAGCTTTCTGAGAAACTGCTTAGTGTTCTTTTAGTTCATCTCCCAGAGTTACATCTGTATTTCGTGGATCTCTTTGCTAGCCTTATTTCTGTGGAATCTGAGAACAGATATTTCGAATCCCTCTGAAGAATATAGTGCCAAAGGAAATATCCTCCGATAACAAAGAGAAAGAAGCTTTCTGAGAAACTTCTTTGTGTTCTGTGAAATCATCTCACAGAGTTACAGCTTTCCCCTCAAGAAGCCTTCGCTAAGACAGTTCTTGTGGAATTGGCAAAGTGATATTTGGAATCCCATAGAGGGCTATGGTGAAAAAGGAAATATCCTCCGATGAAATCTTTAAAGAAGCTCTCTGAGAAACTGCTTAGTGTTCTGTTAATTTATCTCACATATTTACACCTATATTTCGTGGATCTCTTTGCTAGCCTTATTTCTGTGGAATCTGACAACAGATATTTCGGATCCCTTTGAAGACTATAGGGCCAAAGGAAATATCCTCCGATAACAAAGAGAAAGAATCTTTCTGAGAAACTTCTTTGTGTTCTGTGAAATCATCTCACAGAGTTACAGCTTTCCCCTCAAGAAGCCTTTCGCTAAGAGAGTTCTTGTGGAATTGGCAAAGTGATATTTGGAAGCCCCTAGAAGGCTATGGAGAAAAAGCAAATATCCTCCGATGAAATCTGGAAAGAAGCTTTCTGAGAAACTGCTTAGTGTTCTGTTAATTCATCTCACAGAGTTACATCTGTATTTCGTGGATCTCTTTGCTAGCCTTATTTCTGTGGAATCTGAGAACAGATATTTCAGATTCCTTTGACGACTACAGGGTCAAAGGAAATATCCTCCGATAACAAAGAGAAAGAAGCTTTCTCAGAAACTTCTTTGTGTTCTGTGAAATCATCTCACCGAGGTACAGCTTTCCCCTCAAGAAGCCTTTCGCAAAGACAGTTCTTGTGGAATTGGCAAAGTGATATTTGGAAGCCCATAGAGGGCTATGGTGAAAAAGGAAATATCCTCCGATGAAATCTGGATAGATGCTTTCTGAGAAACTGCTTAGTGTTCTGTTAATTCATCTCACAGAGTTACATCTGTATTTCGTAGATCTCTTTCCTAGCCTTATTTCTGTGGAATCTGAGAACACATATTTCCTTTCCCTTTGAAGACTATATGGCCAAAGGAAATATCCTCCGATAACAAAGAGAAAGAAGCTTTCAGAGAAACTTCTTTGTGTTCTGTGAAATCATCTCACAGAGTTACAGCTTTCCTCACAGGAAGCCTTTCGCTAAGACAGTTCTTGTGAAAATTGGCAAAGTGATATTTGGAAGCCCATAGAGGTCTATGGAGAAGAAGGAAATATCCTCAGATGAAATCTGGAAAGAAGCTTTCTGAGAAACTGCTGAGTGTTCTGTTAATTCATCTCCCAGAGTTACATGTGTATTTCGTGGATCTCTTTGCCAGCTTTATTTCTGTGGAATCTGAGAACAGATATTTCGGATCCCTTTGAAGACTGTAGGGCCAAAGGAAATATCCTCCGATAACAAATAGAAAGAAGCTTTCTGAGAAACTTCTTTGTGTTCTGTGAAATAATCTCACAGAGTTACAGCTTTCCAATCAACTACCCTTTCGCTAAGACAGTTCTTGTGGAATTTTCAAAGTGATATTTGGAAGCCCATAGAGGACTATGGTGAAAAAGGATATATCCTCCGAGAAATCTGGAAAGAAGCTTTCTGAGAAACTGCTTAGTGTTCTGTTAATTCATCTCACAGAGTTACATCTGTATTTCGAGGATCTCCTTGATAGCCTTATTTCTCTGGAATCTGAGAACAGATATTTCAGATCCCTTTGAAGACAATAGGGCCAAAGGAAATATCCTACGATAAAAAAGAGAAAGAAGCTTTCTCAGACACTTCTTTGTGTTCTGTGAAATCATCTCACAGAGTTGCAGCTTTCCCCTCAAGAAGCCTTTCGCTAAGACAGTTCTTGTGGAATGGGCAAAGTGATATTTCGAAGGCCATAGAGGGCTGTGGTGAAAAAGGAAATATCCTCCGATGAAATCTGGAAAGAAGCTTTCTGAGAAACTGCTTAGTGTTCTGTTTATTCATCTCACAGAGTTACATCTGTATTTCGTGGATCTCCTTGATAGCCTTATTTCTCTGGAATCTGAGAACAGATATTTCAGATCCCTTTGAAGACAATAGGGCCAAAGGATATATCCTACGATAACAAAGAGAAAGAAGCTTTCTAAGAAACTTCTTTGTGTTCTGTGAAATCATCTCACAGAGTTACAGCTTTCCCCTCAAGAAGCCTTTTCTAAGAGAGTTCTTGTGGAATTGGCAAAGTGATATTTGGAAGCCCATAGAGGGCTATGGTGAAAAAGGAAATATCCTCCGATGAAATCTGGAAAGCAGCTTTCTGAGAAACTGCTTACAGTTCTGTTAATTGATCTCACAGAGTTATATCTGTATCTCGTGGATCTCTTTGCTAGCCTTATTTCTGTGGAATCTGAGAACAGATATTTCGGATCCCTTTGAAGACTATAGGGCCAAAGGAAATATCCTCCGATAACAGAGAGAAAGAAGCTTTCTGAGAAACGTCTTTGTGTTCTGTGAAATCATCTCACAGAGTTACAGCTTTCCCCTCAAGAAGCCTTTCGCTAAGAGAGTTCTTGTGGAATTGGCAAAGTGATATTTGGAAGCCCATAGAGGGCTATGGTGAAAAAGGAAATATCCTCCGATGAAATCTGGAAAGAAGCTTTTTGAGAAACTGCTTAGTGTTCTGTTTATTCATCTCACAGAGTTACATCTGTATTTCGTGGATCTCCTTGATAGCCTTATTTCTCTGGAATCTGAGAACAGATATTTCAGATCCCTTTGAAGACTATAGGGCCAAAGGAAATATCCTACGATAACAAAGAGAAAGAAGCTTTCTGAGAAACGTCTTTGTGTTCTGTGAAATCATCTCACAGAGTTACAGCTTTCCCCTCAAGAAGCCTTTCGCTAAGAGAGTTCTTGTGGAATTGGCAAAGTGATATTTGGAAGCCCATAGAGGGCTATGGTGAAAAAGGAAATATCCTCCGATGAAATCTGGAAAGAAGCTTTCAGAGACTGCTTAGTGTTCTGTTAATTGATCTCACAAAGTTACATCTGTATGTCGTGGATCTTTTGCTAGCCTTACTTCTGTGGAATCTGAGAACAGATATTTCGGATCCCTTTGAAGACTATAGGGCCAAAGGAAATATCCTCCGGTAACAAAGAGAAAGAAGCTTTCTGAGAAACTTCTTTGTGTTCCGTGAAATCACCTCACAGAGTTACAGCTTTCCCCTCAAGAAGCCTTTCGCTAAGACAGTTCTTGTGGAATTGGCAAAGTGATATTTGGAAGCCCATAGAGAGCTATGGTGAAAAAGGAAATATCCTCCGATGAAATCGGGAAAGAAGCTTTTTGAGAAACTGCTTAGTGTTCTTTTAGTTCATCTCCAAGAGTTACATCTGCATTTCGTGGATCTCTTTGCTAGCCTTATTTCTGTGGAATTTGAGAACACATATTTCGGAACCCTTTGAAGACTATAGGGCCAAAGGAAATATCCTACGATAACAAAGAGAAAGAAGCTTTCTGAGAAACTTCTTTGTGTTCTGTGAAATCATCTCACAGAGATACAGCTTTCCCCTCAAGCAGCCTTTCGCTAAGACAGTTCTTGTGGAATTGGCAAAGTGATATTTGGAAGCCCATAGAGGGCTATGGAGAAAAAGGAAATATCCTCCGATGAAATCTGGAAAGAAGCTTTCTGAGAAACTGCTTAGTGTTCTGCTAATTCATGTCACAGTGTTACATCTGTATTTCGAGGATCTCTTTGCTAGCCTTATTTCTGTGGAATCTGAGAACAGATATTTCGGATCCCTTTGAAGACTATAGGGCCAAAGGAAATATCCTCCGATAACAAAGAGAAAGAAGCTTTCTGAGAAACTTCTTTGTGTTCTGTGAAATCATCTCACAGAGTTACAGCTTTCCCTTCAAGAAGCCTTTCGCTAAGAGAGTTCTTGTGGAATTGGCAAAGTGATATTTGGAAGCCCATAGAAGGCTATGGAGAAAAAGCAAATATCCTCCGATGAAATCTGGAAAGAAGCTTTCTGAGAAACTGCTTAGTGTTCTGTTAATTCATCTCACAGAGTTACATCTGTGTTTCGTGGATCTCTTTGCTAGCCTTACTTCTGTGGAATCTGAGTACAGATATTTCGGATCGCTTTGAAGACTATAGGGCCACAGGAAATATCCTCCGATAACAAGGAGAAAGAAGCTTTCTGAGAAACTTCTTTGTGTTCTGTGAAATCATCTCACAGAGTTACAGCTTTCCCTTCAAGAACCCTTTCGCTAAGACAGTTCTTGTGGAATTGGCAAAGTGATATTTGGAAGCCCATAGAGGGCTATGGAGAAAAAGGAAATATCCTCCGATGAAATCTGGAAAGAAGCTTTCTGAGAAACTGCTTAGTGTTCTTTTAGTTCATCTCCCAGAGTTACATCTGTATTTCGTGGATCTCTTTTCTAGCCTTATTTCTGTGGAATCTGACAACAGATATTTCGGATCCCTTTGAAAAATAAAAGGCCAAAGGAAATATCCTCCGATAACAAAGAGAAAGAAGCTCTCTGAGAACGTTCTTTGTGTTCTGTGAAATCATCTCACAGAGTTACAGCTTTCCCCTCAAGAAGCCTTTCGCTAAGACAGTTCTTGTGGAAATTGGCAAAGTGATATTTGGAAGCACATAGAGGTCTATGGAGAAAAAGGAAATATCCTCTGATGAAATCTGGAAAGAAGCTTTCTGAGAAACTGCTTAGTGTTCTGTTAATTGGTCTCACAGAGTTACTTCTGTATTTCGTGGATCTCTTTGCTAGCCTTACTTCTGTGGAATCTGAGAACAGATATTTCGGATCCCTTTGAAGACTATAGGGCCAAAGGAAATATCCTCCGATAACAAAGACAAAGAAGCTTTCTGAGAAACTTCTTTGTGTTGTGTGAAATCACCTCACAGAGTTACAGCTTTCCCCTCAAGAAGCCTTTCGCTAAGACAGTTCTTGTGGAATTGGCAAAGTGATATTTGGAAGCCCATAGAGAGCTATGGTGAAAAAGGAAATATCCTCCGATGAAATCGGGAAAGAAGCTTTTTGAGAAACTGCTTAGTGTTCTTTTAGTTCATCTCCAAGAGTTACATCTGTATTTCGTGGATCTCTTTGCTAGCCTTATTTCTGTGGAATTGGAGAACACATATTTCGGAACCCTTTGAAGACTATAGGGCCAAAGGAAATATCCTACGATAACAAAGAGAAAGAAGCTTTCCGAGAAACTTCTTTGTGTTCTGTGAAATCATCTCACAGAGATACAGCTTTCCCCTCCAGCAGCCTTTCGCTAAGACAGTTCTTGTGGAATTGGCAAAGTGATATTTGGAAGCCCATAGAGGGCTATGGAGAAAAAGGAAATATCCTCCGATGAAATGTGGAAAGAAGCTTTCTGAGAAACTGCTTAGTGTTCTGTTAATTCATCTCCCAGAGTTACATCTGTATTTCGTGGATCTCTTTGCCAGCTTTATTTCTGTGGAATCTGAGAACAGATATTTCGGATCTCTCTGAAGACTATAGGGCCAAAGGAAATATCCTCCGATAACAAAGAGAGAGAAGCTTTCTGAGAAACGTCTTTGTGTTCTGTGAAATCACCTCACAGAGTTACAGCTTTCCCCTCAAGGAGCCTTTCGCTAAGACAGTTCTTGTGGAATTGGCAAAGTGATATTTGGAAGCCCATAGAGGGCTATGGAGAAAAAGGAAATATCATCAGATGAAATCTGGAAAGAAGCTTTCTGAGAAACTGCTTAGTGTTTTTTTTAGTTCATCTCCCAGAGTTTTATCTGTATTTCGTGGATCTCTTTGCTAGCCTTATTTCTGTGGAATCTGAGAACAGATATTTCAGATCCCTTTGACGACTACAGGGTCAAAGGAAATATCCGCCAATAACAAAGAGAAAGAAGCTTTCTGAGAAACTTCTTTGTGTTCTGTGAAATCATCTCACACAGTTACAGCTTTCTCATCAAGAAGCCTTTCGCTAAGACAGTTCTTGTGGAATTGGCAAAGTGATATTTGGAAGCCCATAGAGGGCTATGGAGAAAAAGGAAATATCCTCCGATGAAATCTGGAAAGAAGCTTTCTGAGAAACTGCTTAGTGTTCTGTTAATTCATCTCGCAGAGTTACATCTGTATTTCGAGGATCTCCTTGATAACCTTATTTCTCTGGAATCTGAGAACAGATATTACTGATCCCTTTGAAGACAATGGGGCCAAAGGAAATATCCTACGATAACAAAGAGAAAGAAGCTTTCTCAGAAACTTCTTTGTGTTCTGTGAAATCATCTCACAGAGTTACAGCTTTCCCCTCAAGAAGCCTTTCGCTAAGACAGTTCTTGTGGAATTTTCAAAGTGATATTTGGAAGCCCATAGAGGGCTATGGTGAAAAAGGAAATATCCTCCGATGAAATCTGGAAAGAAGCTTTCTGAGAAACTGCTTAGTGTTCTGTTAATTCATCTCACAGAGTTACATCTGTATTTCGTGGATCTCTTTGCTAGCCTTATTTCTGTGGAATCTGACAACAGATATTTCGGATCCCTTTGAAGACTATAGGGCCAAAGGAAATATCCTCCGATAACAAAGGAAAGAAGCTTTCTGAGAAACTTCTTTGTGTTTTGTGAAATCATCTCACACAGTAAAAGCTTTCCAATCAAGTACCCTTTCGCTAAGACCGTTGCTGTGGAATTTTCAAAGTGATATTTGGAAGACCATAGAGGGTTATGGTGAAAAAGGAAATATCCTCCGATGAAAACTGGAAAGAAGCTTTCTGAGAAACTGCTTAGTGTTCTGTTAATTCCTCTCACAGAGTTACATCTGTATTTCGTGGATCTCCTTGATAGCCTTACTTCTGTGGAATCTGAGAACAGATATTTCGGATCGGTTTGAAGAGTATAGGGCCAAAGGAAATACCCTCCGATAACAAAGAGAAAGAAGCTTTCTGAGAAACTTCTTTGTGTTCTGAGAAATCATCTCACAGAGTTACAGCTTTCCCATCAAGAAGCCTTTCGCTAAGAGAATTCTTGTGGAATTGGCAAAGTGATATTTGGAAGCCCATAGAAGGCTATGGAGAAAAAGCAAATATCGTCCGATGAAATCTGGAAAGAAGCTTTCTGAGAAACTGCTTAGTGTTCCGTTAATTCATCTCGCAGAGTTACATCTGTATTTCGTGGATCTCTTTGGTAGCCTTATTTCTGTGGAATCTGAGAACAGATATTTCCGATCACTTTGAGGACTACAGGGTCAAAGGAAATATCCGCCAATAAAAAGAGAAAGAACCTTTCTGATAAACTTCTTTGTGTTCTGTGAAATCATCTCACACAGTTACAGCTTTCTCAACAAGAAGCCTTTCGCTAAGACAGTTCTTGTGGAATTGGCAAAGTGATATTTGGAAGCCCATAGAGGGCTATGGAGAAAAAGGCAATATCCTCCGATGAAATCTGGAAAGAAGCTTTCTGAGAAACTGCTTAGTGTTCTGTTAATTCATCTCCCAGAGTTACATCTGTATTTCGTGGATCTCTTTGCCAGCTTTATTTCTGTGGAATCTGAGAACAGATATTTCGGATCCCTCTGAAGACTATAGGGCCAAAGGAAATATCCTCCGATAACAAAGAGAAAGAAGCTTTCTGAGAAACTTCTTTGTGTTCTGTGAAATCACCTCACAGAGTTACAGCTTTCCCCTCAAGAAGCCTTTCGCTAAGACAGTTCTTGTGGAATTGGCAAAGTGATATTTGGAAGCCCATAGAGGGCTATGGAGAAAAAGGAAATATCCTCAGATGAAATCTGGAAAGAAGCTTTCTGAGAAACTGCTTAGTGTTTTTTTAGTTCATCTCCCAGAGTTTTATCTGTATTTCGTGGATCTCTTTGCTAGCCTTATTTCTGTGGAATCTGAGAACAGATATTTCAGATCCCTTTGACGACTACAGGGTCAAAGGAAATATCCGCCAATAACAAAGAGAAAGAAGCTTTCTGAGAAACTTCTTTGTGTTCTGTGAAATCATCTCACACAGTTACAGCTTTCTCATCAAGAAGCCTTTCGCTAAGACAGTTCTTGTGGAATTGGCAAAGTGATATTTGGAAGCCCATAGAGGGCTATGGAGAAAAAGGAAATATCCTCCGATGAAATCTGGAAAGAAGCCTTCTGAGAAACTGCTTAGTGTTCTGTTAATTCATCTCCCAGAGTTACATCTGTATTTCGTGGATCTCTTTGCCAGCTTTATTTCTGTGGAATCTGAGAACAGATAATTCGGATCCCTCTGAAGACTATAGGTCCAAAGGAAATATCCTCCGATAACAAAGAGAAAGAAGCTTTCTGAGAAACTTCTTTGTGTTCCGTGAAATCACCTCACAGAGTTACAGCTTTCCCCTCAAGAAGCCTTTCGCTAAGACAGTTCTTGTGGAATTGGCAAAGTGTTATTTGGAAGCCTGTAGAGGGCTATGGTGAAAAAGGAAATATCCTCCGATGAAATCTGGAAAGAAGCTTTCTGAGAAGCTGCTTAGAGTTCTGTTAATTGATATCACAGAGTTACATCTGTATCTCGTGGATCTCTTTGCTAGCCTTATTTCTGTGGAATCTGAGAACAGATATTTCGGATCCCTTTGAAGACTATAGGGCCAAAGGAAATATCCTCCGATAACAAAGAGAAAGAAGCTTTCTGAGAAACGTCTTTGTGTTCTGTGAAATCATCTCACAGAGTTACAGCTTTCCCCTCAAGAAGCCTTTCGCTAAGAGAGTTCTTGTGGAATTGGCAAAGTGATATTTGGAAGCGCTTAGAGGGCTATGGTGAAAAAGGAAATATCCTCCGATGAAATCTGGAAAGAAGCTTTCTGAGAAACTGCTTAGTGTTCTGTTAATTCCTCTCACAGAGTTACATCTGTATTTCGTGGATCTCCTTGATAGCCTTACTTCTGTGGAATCTGAGAACAGATATTTCGGATTGCTCTGAAGACTATAGGGCCAAAGGAAATACCCTCCGATAAGAAAGAGAAAGAAGCTTTCTGAGAAACTTCTTTGTGTTCTGTGAAATCATCTCACAGAGTTACAGCTTTCCCATCAAGAAGCCTTTCACTAAGACAGTTCTTGTGGAATTGGCAAAGTGATATTTGGAAGCCCATAGAGGGCTACGGAGAAAAAGGAAATATCCTCCGATGAAATCTGGAAAGAAGCTTTCTGAGAAACTGCTTAGTGTTCTTTTAGTTCATCTCCCAGAGTTTCATCTGTATTTCGTGGATCTCTTTTCTAGCCTTTTTTCTGTGGAATCTGAGAACAGATATTTCGGATCCCTTTGAAGACTATAGGGCCAAAGGAAATATCCTCCGATAACAACGAGAAAGAAGCTTTCAGAGAAACTTCTTTGTGTTCTGTGAAATCATCTCAAAGAGTTACAGCTTTCCGCTCAGGAAGCCTTTCGCTAAGACAGTTCTTGTGGAAATTGGCAGAGTGATATATGGAAGCCCATAGAGGTCCATGGAGAAAAAGTAAATATCCTCAGATGATATCTGGAAAGAAGCTTTCTGAGAAACTGCTTAGTGTTATGTTAATTCATCTCACAGTGTTACATCTGTATTTCGTGGATCTCTTTGCTAGCCTTATTTCTGTGGAATCTGAGAACAGATATTTCAGATCCCTTTGACGACTACAGGGTCAAAGGAAATATCCTCCGATAACAAAGAGAAAGAAGCTTTCTGAGAAACTTCTTTGTGTTCTGTGAAATCATCTCACAGAGTTACAGCTGTATCATCAAGAAGCCTTTCGCTAAGACATTTCTTGTGGAATTGGCAAAGTGATATTTGTAAGCCCATAGAGGGCTATGGAAAAAAGGAAATATCCTCCGATGAAATCTGGAAAGAAGCTTTCTGAGAAACTGCTTAGTGTTCTGTTAATTCATCTCACAGAGTTACATCTGTATTTCGTGGATATCTTTGCTAGCCTTATTTCTGTGGAATCTGAGAACAGATATGTCGGATCCCTTTGAAGACAATAGGGCCATAGGAAATATCCTACGATAACAAAGAGAAAGAAGCTTTCTAAGAAACTTCTTTGTGTTCTGTGAAATCATCTCACAGAGTTACAGCTTTCCCCTCAAGAAGCCTTTTCTAAGAGAGTTTTTGTGGAATTGGCAAAGTGATATTTGGAAGCCCATAGAGGGCTATGGTGAAAAAGGAAATATCCTCCGATGAAATCTGGAAAGAAGCTTTCTGAGAAACTGCTTAGAGTTCTGTTAATTGATCTCACCGAGTTACATCTGTGTCTCGTGGATCTCTTTGCTAGCCTTATTTCTGTGGAATCTGAGAACAGATATTTCGGATCCCTTTGAAGACTATAGGGCCACAGGAAATATCCTCCGTTAACAAAGAGAAAGAAGCTTTGAGAGAAACTTCTTTGTGTTCTTTGAAATCATCTCACAGAGTTACATCTTTCCCCTCAAGAAGCCTTTCGCTAAGACAGTTCTTGTGGAATTGGCAAAGTGATATTTGGATGAACATAGAGGGCTATGGAGAAAAAGGAAATATGCTCAGATGAAATCGGGAAAGAAGATTTCTGAGAAACTGCTTAGTGTTCTGTTAATTCATCTCACGGAGTTACATCTGTATTTCTTGTATCTCTTTGCTTGCCTGATATCTGTGGAATATGAGAAGAGATATTTCGGCTCCCTTTGAAGACTATAGGGCCAAAGGAAATATCCTCTGATAACAAAGAGATAGAAGCTTTCTGAGAAACTTCTTTGTGTTCTGTGAAATCATCTCACAGAGTTACAGCTTTCCCCTCAAGAATTCTTTCGCTAAGACAGTTCTAGTGGAATTGGCAAAGTGATATTTGGAAGCCCATAGAGGGCTATGGAAAAAAAGGAAATATCCTCAGATGAAATCTGGAAAGAAGCTTTCTGAGAAAATTCTTAGTGTTCTGTTCATTCTTCTCCCAGATTTACATCTGTATTTCAGGATCTCTTTGCTAGCCTTACTTCTGTGGAATCTGAGAACAGATATTTCGGATCCCTTTGAAGACTATAGGGCCAAAGGAAATATCCTCCGATAACAAAGAGAAAGAAGCTTTCTGAGAAACTTCTTTGTGTTCTGTGAAATCATCTCACAGAGTTACAGCTTTCCCCTAGAAGGCCTTTCGCTAAGAAAGTTCTTGTGGAATTGGAAAAGTGATGTTTGGAAGCCAATAGAGGGCTGTGGTGAAAAAGGAAATATCCTCCGATGAAATCTGGAAAGAAGCTTTCTGAGAAACTGCTTAGTGTTCTGTTAATTCATCTCCCAGAGTTACATATGTATTTCGTGGATCTCTTTGCTAGCCTTATTTCTGTGGAATCTGAGAACAGATATTTCGGATCCCTTTGAAGACTATAGGGCCAAAGGAAATATCCTCCGATAACAAAGAGAAAGAAGCTTTCTGAGAAACTCCTTTGTGTTCTGTGAAATCATCTCACAGAGTTACAGCTTTCCCCTCAAGAAGCCTTTCGCTAAGACAGTTCTTGTGGAATTGGCAAAGTGATATTTGGAAGCCCTTAGAGGGCAATGGTGAAAAAGGAATTATCCTCTGATGAAATCTGGAAAGAAGCTTTCTGAGAAACTGCTTAGTGTTCTGTTAATTCATCTCCCAGAGTTACATCTGTATTTCGTGGATCTCTTTCCTATCCTTATTTCTGTGGAATCTGAGAACAGATATTTCGGATCCCTTTGAAGACTATATAGCCAAAGGAATTATCCTCCGATAACAAAGAGAAAGAAGCTTTCTGAGAAACGTCTTTGTGTTCTGTGAAATCATCTCACAGAGTTACAGCTTTACCCTCAAAAAGCCTTTCGCTAAGACAGTTCTTGTGGAATTGGCAAAGTGATATTTGGAAGCCCGTAGAGGGCTAAGGTGAAAAAGGAAATATCCTCCGATGAAATCTGGAAAGAAGCTTTCTGAGAAACTGCTTAGTGTTCTGTTAATTCATCTCACAGAGTTACATCTGTATTTCGTGGATCTCTTTGCTAGCCTTATTTCTGTGGAATCTGAGAACAGATATTTCAGATCCCTTTGACGACTACAGGGTCAAAGGAAATATCCTCCGATAACAAAGAGAAAGAAGCTTTCTGAGAAACTTCTTTGTGTTCTGTGAAACAATCTCACAGAGTTACAGCTTTCCAATCAACTACCCTTTCGCTAAGACAGTTCTTGTGGAATTTTCAAAGTGATAATTGGAAGCCCATAGAGGACTATGGTGAAAAAGGATATATCCTCCGATGAAATCTGGAAAGAAGCTTTCTGAGAAACTGCTTAGTGTTCTGTTAATTCATCTCACAGAGTTACATCTGTATTTCGAGGATCTCCTTGATAACCTTATTTCTCTGGAATCTGAGAACAGTTATTTCTGATCCCTTTGAAGACAATAGGGCCAAAGGAAATATCCTACGATAAGAAAGAGAAAGAAGCTTTCTCAGAAACTTCTTTGTGTTCTGTGAAATCATCTCACAGAGTTACAGCTTTCCCCTCAAGAAGCCTTTCGCTAAGACAGTTCTTGTGGAATTTTCAAAGTGATATTTGGAAGCCCATAGAGGGCTATGGTGAAAAAGGAAATATCCTCCGATGAAATCTGGAAAGAAGCTTTCTGAGAAACTGCTTAGTGTTCTGTTTATTCATCTCACAGAGTTACATCTGTATTTCGTGGATCTCCTTGATAGCCTTATTTCTCTGGAATCTGAGAACAGATATTTCAGATCCCTTTGAAGACTATAGGGCCAAAGGAAATATCCTACGATAACAAAGAGAAAGAAGCTTTCTGAGAAACGTCTTTGTGTTCTGTGAAATCATCTCACAGAGTTACAGCTTTCCCCTCAAGAAGCCTTTCGCTAAGAGAGTTCTTGTGGAATTGGCAAAGTGATATTTGGAAGCACATAGAGGGCTATGGTGAAAAAGGAAATATCCTCCGATGAAATCTGGAAAGAAGCTTTCAGAGACTGCTTAGTGTTCTGTTAATTGATCTCACAAAGTTACATCTGTATGTCGTGGATCTTTTGCTAGCCTTACTTCTGTGCAATCTGAGAACAGATATTTCGGATCCCTTTGAAGACTATAGGGCCAAAGGAAATATCCTCCGGTAACAAAGAGAAAGTAGCTTTCTGAGAAACTTCTTTGTGTTCCGTGAAATCACCTCACAGAGTTACAGCTTTCCCCTCAAGAAGCCTTTCGCTAAGACAGTTCTTGTGGAATTGGCAAAGTGATATTTGGAAGCCCATAGAGAGCTATGGTGAAAAAGGAAATATCCTCCGATGAAATCGGGAAAGAAGCTTTTTGAGAAACTGCTTAGTGTTCTTTTAGTTCATCTCCAAGAGTTACATCTGCATTTCGTGGATCTCTTTGCTAGCCTTATTTCTGTGGAATTTGAGAACACATATTTCGGATCCGTTTGAAGACTATAGGGCCAAAGGAAATATCCTCCGATAACAAAGAGAAAGAAGCTTTCTGAGAAACTTCTTTGTGTTCTGTGAAATCATCTCACAGAGTTACAGCTTTCCCCTCAAGAAACCTTTCGCTAAGACAGTTCTTGTGGAATTGGCAAAGTGATATTTGGAAGCCCATAGAGGGCTATGGAGAAAAAGGAAATATCTTCAGATGAAATCTGGAAAGAAGCTTTCTGAGAGACTGCTTAGTGTTTTTTTTAGTTCTTCTCCCAAAGTTTTATCTGTATTTCGTGGATCTCTTTGCTAGCCTTATTTCTGTGGAATCTGAGAACAGATATTTCGGATCCCTTTGAAGACTATAGGGCCAAAGGAAATATCCTCCGATAACAAAGAGAAAGAAGCTTTCTGAGAAACTTCTTTGTGTTCTGTGAAATCATCTCACAGAGTTACAGCTTTCCCCTCAAGAAGCCTTTCGCTAAGACAGTTCTTGTGGAATTGGCAAAGTAATATTTGGAAGACCATAGAGGGCTATGGAGAAAAAGGAAATATCCTCCGATGAAATCTGGAAAGAAGCTCTCTGAGAAACTGCTTAGTGTTCTGTTAATTCATCTCACTGAGTTACATCTGTATTTCGTGGATCTCTTTGCTAGCTTTATTTCTGTGGAATCTGAGAACAGATATTTCGGAACCCTTTGAAGACTATAGGGCCAAAGGCAATATCCTCCGATAACAAAGAGAAAGAAGCTTTCTGAGAAACTTCTTTGTGTTCTGTGAAATCATCTCACAGTGTTACAGCTTTCCAATCAAGTACCCTTTCCCTAAGACAGTTCTTGTGGAATCTTCAAAGTGATATTTGGAAGCCCATAGAGGGCTATGGAGAAAAAGGAAATATCCTCCGATGAAATCTGGAAAGAAGCTTTCTGAGAGACTGCTTAGTGTTCATTTAGTTCCTCTCCCAGAGTTACATCTGTAATTCCTGGATCTCTTTGCTAGCCTTATTTCTGTGGAATCTGAGAACAGATATTTCGGATCCCTTTGAAGACTATAGGGCCAAAGGAAATATCCTCCGTTAACAAAGAGAAAGAAGCTTTGAGAGAAACTTCTTTGTGTTCTGTGAAATCATCTCACAGAGTTACATCTTTCCCCTCAAGAAGCCTTTCGCTAAGACAGTTCTTGTGGAATTGGCAAAGTGATATTTGGATGAACATAGAGGGCTATGGAGAAAAAGGAAATATGCTCAGATGAAATCGGGAAAGAAGATTTCTGAGAAACTGCTTAGTGTTCTGTTAATTCATCTCACGGAGTTACATCTGTATTTCTTGTATCTCTTTGCTTGCCTGATATCTGTGGAATCTGAGAAGAGATATTTCGGCTCCCTTTGAAGACTATAGGGCCAAAGGAAATATCCTCTGATAACAAAGAGATAGAAGCTTTCTGAGAAACTTCTTTGTGTTCTGTGAAATCATCTCACAGAGTTACAGCTTTCCCCTCAAGAAGCCTTTCGCTAAGACAGTTCTTGTGGAATTGGCAAAGTGATATTTGGAAGCCCATAGAGGGCTATGGTGAAAAAGGAAATATCCTCCGATGAAATCTGGAAAGAAGCTTTCTGAGAAACTGCTTAGTGTTCTGTTAATTCCTCTCACAGAGTTACATCTGTATTTCGTGGATCTCCTTGATAGCCTTACTTCTGTGGAATCTGAGAACAGATATTTCGGATTGCTCTGAAGACTATAGGGCCAAAGGAAATACCCTCCGATAAGAAAGAGAAAGAAGCTTTCTGAGAAACTTCTTTGTGTTCTGTGAAATCATCTCACAGAGTTACAGCTTTCCCATCAAGAAGCCTTTCACTAAGACAGTTCTTGTGGAATTGGCAAAGTGATATTTGGAAGCCCATAGAGGGCTACGGAGAAAAAGGAAATATCCTCCGATGAAATCTGGAAAGAAGCTTTCTGAGAAACTGCTTAGTGTTCTTTTAGTTCATCTCCCAGAGTTTCATCTGTATTTCGTGGATCTCTTTTCTAGCCTTTTTTCTGTGGAATCTGAGAACAGATATTTCGGATCCCTTTGAAGACTATAGGGCCAAAGGAAATATCCTCCGATAACAACGAGAAAGAAGCTTTCAGAGAAACTTCTTTGTGTTCTGTGAAATCATCTCAAAGAGTTACAGCTTTCCGCTCAGGAAGCCTTTCGCTAAGACAGTTCTTGTGGAAATTGGCAGAGTGATATATGGAAGCCCATAGAGGTCCATGGAGAAAAAGGAAATATCCTCAGATGATATCTGGAAAGAAGCTTTCTGAGAAACTGCTTAGTGTTATGTTAATTCATCTCACAGTGTTACATCTGTATTTCGTGGATCTCTTTGCTAGCCTTATTTCTGTGGAATCTGAGAACAGATATTTCAGATCCCTTTGACGACTACAGGGTCAAAGGAAATATCCTCCGATAACAAAGAGAAAGAAGCTTTCTGAGAAACTTCTTTGTGTTCTGTGAAATCATCTCACAGAGTTACAGCTGTATCATCAAGAAGCCTTTCGCTAAGACATTTCTTGTGGAATTGGCAAAGTGATATTTGTAAGCCCATAGAGGGCTATGGAAAAAAGGAAATATCCTCCGATGAAATCTGGAAAGAAGCTTTCTGAGAAACTGCTTAGTGTTCTGTTAATTCATCTCACAGAGTTACATCTGTATTTCGTGGATATCTTTGCTAGCCTTATTTCTGTGGAATCTGAGAACAGATATGTCGGATCCCTTTGAAGACAATAGGGCCATAGGAAATATCCTACGATAACAAAGAGAAAGAAGCTTTCTAAGAAACTTCTTTGTGTTCTGTGAAATCATCTCACAGAGTTACAGCTTTCCCCTCAAGAAGCCTTTTCTAAGAGAGTTTTTGTGGAATTGGCAAAGTGATATTTGGAAGCCCATAGAGGGCTATGGTGAAAAAGGAAATATCCTCCGATGAAATCTGGAAAGAAGCTTTCTGAGAAACTGCTTAGAGTTCTGTTAATTGATCTCACCGAGTTACATCTGTGTCTCGTGGATCTCTTTGCTAGCCTTATTTCTGTGGAATCTGAGAACAGATATTTCGGATCCCTTTGAAGACTATAGGGCCACAGGAAATATCCTCCGTTAACAAAGAGAAAGAAGCTTTGAGAGAAACTTCTTTGTGTTCTTTGAAATCATCTCACAGAGTTACATCTTTCCCCTCAAGAAGCCTTTCGCTAAGACAGTTCTTGTGGAATTGGCAAAGTGATATTTGGATGAACATAGAGGGCTATGGAGAAAAAGGAAATATGCTCAGATGAAATCGGGAAAGAAGATTTCTGAGAAACTGCTTAGTGTTCTGTTAATTCATCTCACGGAGTTACATCTGTATTTCTTGTATCTCTTTGCTTGCCTGATATCTGTGGAATCTGAGAAGAGATATTTCGGCTCCCTTTGAAGACTATAGGGCCAAAGGAAATATCCTCTGATAACAAAGAGATAGAAGCTTTCTGAGAAACTTCTTTGTGTTCTGTGAAATCATCTCACAGAGTTACAGCTTTCCCCTCAAGAATTCTTTCGCTAAGACAGTTCTAGTGGAATTGGCAAAGTGATATTTGGAAGCCCATAGAGGGCTATGGAAAAAAAAGGAAATATCCTCAGATGAAATCTGGAAAGAAGCTTTCTGAGAAAATTCTTAGTGTTCTGTTCATTCTTCTCCCAGATTTACATCTGTATTTCAGGATCTCTTTGCTAGCCTTACTTCTGTGGAATCTGAGAACAGATATTTCGGATCCCTTTGAAGACTATAGGGCCAAAGGAAATATCCTCCGATAACAAAGAGAAAGAAGCTTTCTGAGAAACTTCTTTGTGTTCTGTGAAATCATCTCACAGAGTTACAGCTTTCCCCTAGAAGGCCTTTCGCTAAGAAAGTTCTTGTGGAATTGGAAAAGTGATGTTTGGAAGCCAATAGAGGGCTGTGGTGAAAAAGGAAATATCCTCCGATGAAATCTGGAAAGAAGCTTTCTGAGAAACTGCTTAGTGTTCTGTTAATTCATCTCCCAGAGTTACATATGTATTTCGTGGATCTCTTTGCTAGCCTTATTTCTGTGGAATCTGAGAACAGATATTTCGGATCCCTTTGAAGACTATAGGGCCAAAGGAAATATCCTCCGATAACAAAGAGAAAGAAGCTTTCTGAGAAACTCCTTTGTGTTCTGTGAAATCATCTCACAGAGTTACAGCTTTCCCCTCAAGAAGCCTTTCGCTAAGACAGTTCTTGTGGAATTGGCAAAGTGATATTTGGAAGCCCATAGAGGGCAATGGTGAAAAAGGAATTATCCTCTGATGAAATCTGGAAAGAAGCTTTCTGAGAAACTGCTTAGTGTTCTGTTAATTCATCTCCCAGAGTTACATCTGTATTTCGTGGATCTCTTTCCTATCCTTATTTCTGTGGAATCTGAGAACAGATATTTCGGATCCCTTTGAAGACTATATAGCCAAAGGAATTATCCTCCGATAACAAAGAGAAAGAAGCTTTCTGAGAAACGTCTTTGTGTTCTGTGAAATCATCTCACAGAGTTACAGCTTTACCCTCAAAAAGCCTTTCGCTAAGACAGTTCTTGTGGAATTGGCAAAGTGATATTTGGAAGCCCGTAGAGGGCTAAGGTGAAAAAGGAAATATCCTCCGATGAAATCTGGAAAGAAGCTTTCTGAGAAACTGCTTAGTGTTCTGTTAATTCATCTCACAGAGTTACATCTGTATTTCGTGGATCTCTTTGCTAGCCTTATTTCTGTGGAATCTGAGAACAGATATTTCAGATCCCTTTGACGACTACAGGGTCAAAGGAAATATCCTCCGATAACAAAGAGAAAGAAGCTTTCTGAGAAACTTCTTTGTGTTCTGTGAAACAATCTCACAGAGTTACAGCTTTCCAATCAACTACCCTTTCGCTAAGACAGTTCTTGTGGAATTTTCAAAGTGATAATTGGAAGCCCATAGAGGACTATGGTGAAAAAGGATATATCCTCCGATGAAATCTGGAAAGAAGCTTTCTGAGAAACTGCTTAGTGTTCTGTTAATTCATCTCACAGAGTTACATCTGTATTTCGAGGATCTCCTTGATAACCTTATTTCTCTGGAATCTGAGAACAGTTATTTCTGATCCCTTTGAAGACAATAGGGCCAAAGGAAATATCCTACGATAAGAAAGAGAAAGAAGCTTTCTCAGAAACTTCTTTGTGTTCTGTGAAATCATCTCACAGAGTTACAGCTTTCCCCTCAAGAAGCCTTTCGCTAAGACAGTTCTTGTGGAATTTTCAAAGTGATATTTGGAAGCCCATAGAGGGCTATGGTGAAAAAGGAAATATCCTCCGATGAAATCTGGAAAGAAGCTTTCTGAGAAACTGCTTAGTGTTCTGTTTATTCATCTCACAGAGTTACATCTGTATTTCGTGGATCTCCTTGATAGCCTTATTTCTCTGGAATCTGAGAACAGATATTTCAGATCCCTTTGAAGACTATAGGGCCAAAGGAAATATCCTACGATAACAAAGAGAAAGAAGCTTTCTGAGAAACGTCTTTGTGTTCTGTGAAATCATCTCACAGAGTTACAGCTTTCCCCTCAAGAAGCCTTTCGCTAAGAGAGTTCTTGTGGAATTGGCAAAGTGATATCTGGAAGCACATAGAGGGCTATGGTGAAAAAGGAAATATCCTCCGATGAAATCTGGAAAGAAGCTTTCAGAGACTGCTTAGTGTTCTGTTAATTGATCTCACAAAGTTACATCTGTATGTCGTGGATCTTTTGCTAGCCTTACTTCTGTGCAATCTGAGAACAGATATTTCGGATCCCTTTGAAGACTATAGGGCCAAAGGAAATATCCTCCGGTAACAAAGAGAAAGTAGCTTTCTGAGAAACTTCTTTGTGTTCCGTGAAATCACCTCACAGAGTTACAGCTTTCCCCTCAAGAAGCCTTTCGCTAAGACAGTTCTTGTGGAATTGGCAAAGTGATATTTGGAAGCCCATAGAGAGCTATGGTGAAAAAGGAAATATCCTCCGATGAAATCGGGAAAGAAGCTTTTTGAGAAACTGCTTAGTGTTCTTTTAGTTCATCTCCAAGAGTTACATCTGCATTTCGTGGATCTCTTTGCTAGCCTTATTTCTGTGGAATTTGAGAACACATATTTCGGATCCGTTTGAAGACTATAGGGCCAAAGGAAATATCCTCCGATAACAAAGAGAAAGAAGCTTTCTGAGAAACTTCTTTGTGTTCTGTGAAATCATCTCACAGAGTTACAGCTTTCCCCTCAAGAAACCTTTCGCTAAGACAGTTCTTGTGGAATTGGCAAAGTGATATTTGGAAGCCCATAGAGGGCTATGGAGAAAAAGGAAATATCTTCAGATGAAATCTGGAAAGAAGCTTTCTGAGAGACTGCTTAGTGTTTTTTTTAGTTCTTCTCCCAAAGTTTTATCTGTATTTCGTGGATCTCTTTGCTAGCCTTATTTCTGTGGAATCTGAGAACAGATATTTCGGATCCCTTTGAAGACTATAGGGCCAAAGGAAATATCCTCCGATAACAAAGAGAAAGAAGCTTTCTGAGAAACTTCTTTGTGTTCTGTGAAATCATCTCACAGAGTTACAGCTTTCCCCTCAAGAAGCCTTTCGCTAAGACAGTTCTTGTGGAATTGGCAAAGTAATAATTGGAAGACCATAGAGGGCTATGGAGAAAAAGGAAATATCCTCCGATGAAATCTGGAAAGAAGCTCTCTGAGAAACTGCTTAGTGTTCTGTTAATTCATCTCACTGAGTTACATCTGTATTTCGTGGATCTCTTTGCTAGCTTTATTTCTGTGGAATCTGAGAACAGATATTTCGGAACCCTTTGAAGACTATAGGGCCAAAGGCAATATCCTCCGATAACAAAGAGAAAAAAGCTTTCTGAGAAACTTCTTTGTGTTCTGTGAAATCATCTCACAGTGTTACAGCTTTCCAATCAAGTACCCTTTCCCTAAGACAGTTCTTGTGGAATCTTCAAAGTGATATTTGGAAGCCCATAGAGGGCTATGGAGAAAAAGGAAATATCCTCCGATGAAATCTGGAAAGAAGCTTTCTGAGAGACTGCTTAGTGTTCATTTAGTTCCTCTCCCAGAGTTACATCTGTAATTCCTGGATCTCTTTGCTAGCCTTATTTCTGTGGAATCTGAGAACAGATATTTCGGATCCCTTTGAAGACTATAGGGCCAAAGGAAATATCCTCCGTTAACAAAGAGAAAGAAGCTTTGAGAGAAACTTCTTTGTGTTCTGTGAAATCATCTCACAGAGTTACATCTTTCCCCTCAAGAAGCCTTTCGCTAAGACAGTTCTTGTGGAATTGGCAAAGTGATATTTGGATGAACATAGAGGGCTATGGAGAAAAAGGAAATATGCTCAGATGAAATCGGGAAAGAAGATTTCTGAGAAACTGCTTAGTGTTCTGTTAATTCATCTCACGGAGTTACATCTGTATTTCTTGTATCTCTTTGCTTGCCTGATATCTGTGGAATCTGAGAAGAGATATTTCGGCTCCCTTTGAAGACTATAGGGCCAAAGGAAATATCCTCTGATAACAAAGAGATAGAAGCTTTCTGAGAAACTTCTTTGTGTTCTGTGAAATCATCTCACAGAGTTACAGCTTTCCCCTCAAGAATTCTTTCGCTAAGACAGTTCTAGTGGAATTGGCAAAGTGATATTTGGAAGCCCATAGAGGGCTTTGAAAAAAAGGAAATATAATCAGATGAAATCTGGAAAGAAGCTTTCTGAGAAAATTCTTTGTGTTCTGTTCATTCATCTCCCAGAGTCACATCTGTATTTCAGGATCTCTTTGCTAGCCTTACTTCTGTGGAATCTGAGAAGAGATATTTCGGATCCCTTTGAAGACTATAGGGCCAAAGGAAATATCCTCCGATAACAAAGAGAAAGAAGCTTTCTGAGAAACTTCTTTGTGTTCTGTGAAATCAACTCACAGAGTTACAGCTTTCCCCTCAAGAAGCCTTTCGCTAAGACAGTTCTTGTGGAATTGTCAAAGTGATATTTGGAAGCCCATAGAGGGCTATGGTGAAAAAGGAAATATCCTCCGATGAAATCTGGAAACAAGCTTTCTGAGAATCTGCTTAGTGTTCTGTTAATTCATCTCACAGAGTTACATCTCTATTTCGTGGGTTTGTTTGCTAGCCTTATTTCTGTGGAATCTGAGAAGAGATATTTCGGATCCCTTTGAAGACTATAGGGAAAAAGGAAATATCCTCCGATAACAAAGAGAAAGAAGCTTTCTGAGAATGGTCTTTGTGTTCTGTGAAATTATCTCACAGAGTTACAGCTTTCCCCTCAAGAAGCCTTTCGCTAAGAGAGTTCTTGTGGAATTGGCAAAGTGATATTTGGAAGCCCATAGAAGGCTATGGAGAAAAAGCAAATATCCTCCGATGAAATCTGGAAAGAAGCTTTCTGAGAAACTGCTTAGTGTTCTGTTAATTCATCTCACAGAGTTACATCTGTATTTCGTGGATCTCTTTTCTAGCCTTATTTCTGTGGAATCTGAGAACAGATATTTCGGATCCCTTTGAGGAGTATAGGGCCATAGGAAATATCCTCCGATAAAAAAGAGAAAGAAGCTTTCTGAGAAACTTCTTTGTGTTCTGTGAAATCATCTCACAGAGTTACAGCTTTCCCCTCAGGAAGCCTTTCCCTAAGACAGTTCTTGTGGAATTGGCAAAGTGATATTTCGAAGCCCCTAGAGGGCTATGGTGAAAAAGGAAATATCCTCCGATGAAATCTGGAAAGAAGCTTTCTGAGAAACTGCTTAGTGTTCTGTTAATTGATCTCACAAAGTTACATCTGTATGTCGTGGATCTTTTGCTAGCCTTACTTCTGTGGAATCTGAGAACAGATATTTCGGATTCCTTTGAAGACTATAGGGCCAAAGGAAATATCCTCCGATAACAAAGAGAAATCAGCTTTCTGAGAAACTTCTTTGTGTTCCGTGAAATCACCTCACAGAGTTACAGCTTTCCCCTCAAGAAGCCTTTCCCTAAGACAGTTCTTGTGGAATTGACAAAGTGATATTTGGAAGCCCATAGAGAGCTATGGTTAAAAAGGAAATAATCTCCGATGAAATCGGGAAAGAAGCTTTTTGAGAAACTGCTTAGTGTTCTTTTAGTTCATCTCCCAGAGTTACATCTGTATTTCGTGGATCTCTTTGCTAGCTTTATTTCTGTGGAATTTGAGAACACATATTCGGATCCCTTTGAAGACTATAGGGCCAAAGGAAATATCCTCCGATAACAAAGAGAAAGAAGCTTTCTGAGAAACTTCTTTGTGTTCTGTGAAATCATCTCACAGAGTTACAGCTTTCCCCTCAAGAAGCCTTTCGCTAAGACAGTTCTTGTGGAATTGGCAAAGTAATATTTGGAAGACCATAGAGGGCTATGGAGAAAAAGGAAATATCCTCCGATGAAATCTGGAAAGAAGCTCTTTGAGAAACTGCTTAGTGTTCTGTTAATTCATCTCACTGATTTACATCTGTATTTCGTGAATCTCTTTGCTAGTCTTATTTCTGTGGAATCTGAGAACAGATATTTCGGATCCCTCTGAAGACTATAGGGCCAAAGGAAATATCCTCCGATAACAAAGAGAAAGAAGCTTTCTGAGAAACGTCTTTGTGTTCTGTGAAATCATCTCACAGAGTTACAGCTTTCCCCTCAAGAAGACTTTCGCTAAGACAGTTCTTGTGGAATTGGCAAATTGATATTTGGAAGCCCATAGAGGGCTATGATGAAAAAGGAAAAATCCTTCGATGAAATATGGAAAGAAGCTTTCTGAGAAACTGCTTAGTGTTCTGTTAATTCATCTCCCAGGGTTACATCTGTATTTCGTGGATCTCTTTGCTAGCCTTATTTCTGTGGAACCTCAGAACAGATATTTCGGGTCCCTTTGAAGACTATAGGGCCAAAGGAAATATCCTGCGACAAAAAAGAGAAAGAAGCTTTCTGAGAAACTTCTTTGTGTTCTGTGAAATCATCTCACAGAGTTACAGCTTTCCCCTCAAGAATCCTTTCGCTAAGACAGTTCTTGTGGATTTGGCAAAGTGATCTTTGGAAGCCCATAGAGGGCTACGGTGAAAAAGGAAATATCCTCGGATTAAAACTGGAAAGAAGCTTTCTGAGAAACTGCTTAGTGTTCTGTTACTTCATCTCACAGAATTACATTTGTATTTCGTGGATCTCTTTGCTAGCCTTATTTCTGTGGAATCCGAGAACAGATATTTCGGATCCCTTGGAAGAATATAGGGCCAAAGGAAATATCCTCCGATAACAAAGAGAAAGAAGCTTTCCGAGAAACTTCTTTGTGTTCTGTGAAATCATCTCAGAGAGTTACAACTTTCCCCTCAAGAAGCCTTTCGCTAAGACAGTTCTTGTGGAATTGGCACAGTGATATTTGGAAGCCCATAGAGGGCTATGGTGAAAAAGGAAATATCCTCCGATGAAATCTGGAAAGAAGCTTTCTGAGAAACTGCTTAGTGTTCTGTTAATTCATCTCCCAGAGTTACATCAGTATTTCGTGGATCTCTTTGCTAGCCTTATTTCTGTGGAATCTGAGAAGAGATATTTCGGATCCCTTTGAAGACTATAGGGCCAAAGGTAATATCCTCCGTTAACAAAAAGAAAGAAGCTTTCTGAGAAACTTCTTTGTGTTCTGTGAAATCATCTCACAGAGTTACAGCTTTCCCCTCAAGAAGCCTTTCGCTAAGACAGTTCTTGTGGAATTGGCACATGATATTTGGAAGCCCGTAGAGGGCTATGGGAAAAAGGAAATATCCTCAGATGAAATCTGGAAAGAAGCTTTCTGAAAAACTGCTTAGTGTTCTGTTAATTCATCTCACAGAGTTACATCTGTATTTCCTGGGTCTCTTTGCTAGACTTATTTCTGTGGAATCTGACAACAGATATTTCCTTTCCCTTTGAATACTATAGGGCCAAAGGAAATATCCTCCGATAACAAAGAGAAAGAAGCTTTTTGAGAAACTTCTTTGTGTTCTGTGAAATCATCTCACAGAGTTACAGCTTTCCCCTCAAGAAGCCTTTCGGTAAGACAGTTCTTGTGGAATTGGCAAAGTGATATTTGGAAGCCCTTTGAGGGCTATGGAGAAAAAGGAAATATCCTCCGATGAAATCTGGAAAGAAGCTTTCTGAGAAACTGCTTAGTGTTCTTTTAGTTCATCTCCCAGAGTTTCATCTGTATTTCGTGGATCTCCTTGCTAGCCTTATTTCTGTGGAACCTCAGAACAGATATTTCGGATCCCTTTGAAGACTATAGGGCCAAAGGAAATATCCTCCGATAACAATGAGAAAGAAGCTTTCAGAGAAACTTCTTTGTATTCTGTGAATCATCTCACTGAGTTACAGCTTTCCCCTCAAGAAGCCTTTCGCTAAGACAGTTCTTGTGGAAATTGGCAAAGAGATATATGGAAGCCCATAGAGGTCTATGGAGAAAAAGGAAATATCCTCAGATGAAATCTGGAAAGAAGCTGTCTGAGAAGCTGCTTAGTGTTCTGTTAATTCATCTCACAGAGTTACATCTGTATTTCGTGTATCTCCTTGCTAGCCATACTTCTGTGGAATCTGAGAACAGATATTTCGGATCCCTTTGAACACTATAGGGCCAAAGGAAATATCCTCCGATAACAAAGAGAAAGAAGCTTTCTGAGAAACTTCTTTGTGTTCTGTGAAATCTTCTCACAGAGTTACAGCTTTCCCCTCAAGAAACCTTTCGCTAAGACAGTTCTTCTGGCATTGGCAAAGTGATATTTGGAAGCCCATAGAGGGCTATGGTGAAAAAGGAAATATCCTCCGATGAAATCTGGAAAGAAGCTTTCTGAGAAACTGCTTAGTGTTCTGTTAATTTATCTCACAGAGTTACATCTGTATTTCCTGGATCTCTTTGCTAGCCTTATTTCTGTGGAATCTGAGAACAGATATTTCGAATCTCTCTGAAGAATATAGGGCCAAAGGAAATATCCTCCAATAACAAAAGAAAGAAGCTTTCTGAGAAACTTCTTTGTGTTGTGTGAAATCATCTCACAGAGTTACAGCTTTCCCCTCAAGAAGCCTTTCGCTAAGACAGTTCTTGTGGAATTGGCAAAGTGATATTTGGAATCCCATAGAGGGCTATGGTGAAAAAGGAAATATCCTCCGATGAAATCTGGAAAGAAGCTCTCTGAGAAACTGCTTAGTGTTCTGTTAATTTATCTCACATATTTACATCTGTATTTCGTGGATCTCTTTGCTAGCCTTATTTCTGTGGAATCTGACAACAGATATTTCGGATCCCTTTGAAGACTATAGGGCCAAAGGAAATATGCTCCGATAACAAAGAGAAAGAATCTTTCTGAGAGCCTTCTTTGTGTTCTGTGAAATCATCTCACAGAGTTACAGCTTTCCCCTCAAGAAGCCTTTCGATAAGAGAGTTCTTCTGGAATTGGCAAAGTGATATTTGGAAGCCCATAGAAGGCTATGGAGAAAAAGCAAATATCCTCCGATGAAATCTGGAAAGAAGCTTTCTGAGAAACTGCTTAGTGTTCTGTTAATTCCTCTCACAGAGTTACATCTGTATTTCGTGGATCTCTTTGCTAGCCTTATTTCTGTGGAATCTGAGAACAGATATTTCAGATCCCTTTGACGACTACAGGGTCAAAGGAAATATCCTCCGATAACAAAGAGAAAGAAGCTTTCTCAGAAACTTCTTTGTGTTCTGTGAAATCATCTCACAGAGGTACAGCTTTCCCCTCAAGAAGCCTTTCGCAAAGACAGTTCTTGTGGAATTGGAAAAGTGATATTTGGAAGCCCATAGAGGGCTATGGTGAAAAAGGAAATATCCTCCGATGAAATCTGGATAGAAGCTTTCTGAGAAACTGCTTAGTGTTCTGTTAATTCATCTTATATAGTTACATCTGTATTTCGTGGATCCCTTTGTTAGCCTTATTTCTGTGGAATATGAGATCAGATATTTCGGATCCCTTTGAAGACTATAGGGCCAAAGGAAATATCCTACGATAACAAAGAGAAAGAAGCTTTCTGAGAAACTTCTTTGTGTTCTGTGAAATCATCTCACAGAGTTACAGCTTTATCATCAAGAAGCCTTTCGCTAAGACAGTTCTTGTGGAATTGGCAAAGTGATATTTGGAAGCCCATAGAGGGCTATGGTGAAAAACGAAATATCCTCCGATGAAATCTGGAAAGAAGCTTTCTGAGAAACTGCTTAGTGTTCTGTTAATTCCTCTCACAGAGTTACATCTGTATTTCGTGGATCTCCTTGATAGCCTTACTTCTGTGGAATCTGAGAACAGATATTTCGGATAGCTTTGAAGACGATAGGGCCAAAGGAAATACCCTCCGATAACAAAGAGAAAGAAGCTTTCTGAGAAACTACTTTGTGTTGTGTGAAATCATCTCACAGAGTTACAGCTTTCCCATCAAGAAGCCTTTCGCTAAGTGAGTTCTTGTGGAATTGGCAAAGTGATATTTGGAAGCCCATAGAGGGCTATGGAGAAAAAGGAAATATCCTCCGATGAAATCTGGAAAGAAGCTTTCTGAGAAACTGCTTAGTGTTCTTTTAGTTCATCTCCCAGAGTTTCATCTGTATTTCGTGGATCTCTTTGCTAGCCTTATTTCTGTGGAATCTGAGAACAGATATTTCGGATCCCTTTGAAGACCAGAGGGCCAAAGGAAATATCCTCCGATAACAACGAGAAAGAAGCTTTCAGGGAAACTTCTTTGTGTTCTGTGAAATCATCTCACAGAGTTACAGCTTTCCCCTCAAGAAGCCTTTTGCTAAGACAGTTCTTGTGGAAATCGGCAAAGTGATATATGGAAGCCCATAGAGGTCTATGGAGAAAAAGGAAATATCCTCAGATGAAATCTGGAAAGAAGCTTTCTGAGAAACTGCTTAGTGTTCTGTTAATTCATCTTTACATCTGTATTTCGTGTATCTCTTTGCTAGCTTTATTTCTGTGGAATCTGAGAACAGATATTTCGGATCCCTCTGAAGACTATAGGGCCAAAGGAAATATCCTCCGATAACAAATAGAAAGAAGCTTTCTGAGAAACTTCTTTGTGTTCTGTGAAATAATGTCACAGAGTTACAGCTTTCCAATCAACTACCCTTTCGCTAAGACAGTTCTTGTGGAATTTTCAAAGTGATATTTGGAAGCCCTTAGAGGACTATGGTGAAAAAGGATATATCCTCCGATGAAATCTGGAAAGAAGCTTTCTGAGAAACTGCTTAGTGTTCTGTTTATTCATCTCACAGAGTTACATCTGTATTTCGTGGATCTCCTTGATAGCCTTATTTCTCTGGAATCTGAGAACAGATATTTCAGATCCCTTTGAAGACTATAGGGCCAAAGGAAATATCCTACGATAACAAAGAGAAAGAAGCTTTCTGAGAAACTTCTTTGTGTTCTGTGAAATCATCTCACAGAGTTACAGCTTTCCCCTCAAGAAGCCTTTCGCTAAGAGAGTTCTTGTGGAATTGGCAAAGTGATATTTGGAAGCACATAGAGGGCTATGGTGAAAAAGGAAATATCCTCCGATGAAATCTGGAAAGAAGCTTTCAGAGACTGCTTAGTGTTCTGTTAATTGATCTCACAAAGTTACATCTGTATGTCGTGGATCTTTTGCTAGCCTTACTTCTGTGCAATCTGAGAACAGATATTTCGGATCCCTTTGAAGACTATAGGGCCAAAGGAAATATCCTCCGGTAACAAAGAGAAAGTAGCTTTCTGAGAAACTTCTTTGTGTTCCGTGAAATCACCTCACAGAGTTACAGCTTTCCCCTCAAGAAGCCTTTCGCTAAGACAGTTCTTGTGGAATTGGCAAAGTGATATTTGGAAGCCCATAGAGAGCTATGGTGAAAAAGGAAATATCCTCCGATGAAATCGGGAAAGAAGCTTTTTGAGAAACTGCTTAGTGTTCTTTTAGTTCATCTCCAAGAGTTACATCTGCATTTCGTGGATCTCTTTGCTAGCCTTATTTCTGTGGAATTTGAGAACACATATTTCGGAACCCTTTGAAGACTATAGGGCCAAAGGAAATATCCTACGATAACAAAGAGAAAGAAGCTTTCTGAGAAACTTCTTTGTGTTCTGTGAAATCATCTCACAGAGATACAGCTTTCCCCTCAAGCAGCCTTTCGCTAAGACAGTTCTTGTGGAATTGGCAAAGTGATATTTGGAAGCCCATAGAGGGCTATGGAGAAAAAGGAAATATCCTCCGATGAAATCTGGAAAGAAGCTTTCTGAGAAACTGCTTAGTGGTCTGTTAATTCATCTCACAGAGTTACATCTGTATTTCGTGGATCTCTTTGCTAGCTTTATTTCTGTGGAATCTGAGAACAGATATTTCGGATCCCTTTGAAGACTATAGGGCCAAAGGAAATATCCTCCGATAACAAAGAGAAAGAAGCTTTCTGAGAAACTTCTTTGTGTTCTGTGAAATCATCTCACAGAGTTACAGCGTTCCCCTCAAGAAGCCTTTCCCTAAGACAGTTCTTGTGGAATTTTCAAAGTGATATTTGGAAGCCCATTGAGGGCTATGGAGAAAAAGGAAATATTCTAGGATGAAATCTGGAGAGAAGCTTTCTGAGAAACTGCTTAGTGTTCTGTTAATTCATGTCACAGTGTTACATCTGTATTTCGAGGATCTCTTTGCTAGCCTTATTTCCGTGGAATCTGAGAACAGATATTTCGGATCCCTTTGAAGACTATAGGGCCAAAGGAAATATCCTCCGATAACAAGGAGAAAGAACCTTTCTGAGAAACTTCTTTGTGTTCTGTGAAATCATCTCACAGAGTTACAGCTTTCCCCTCAAGAAGCCTTTAGCTAAGAGAGTTCTTGTGGAATTGGCAAAGTGATATTTGGAAGCCCATAGAAGGCTATGGAGAAAAAGCAAATATCCTCCGATGAAATCTGGAAAGAAGCTTTCTGAGAAACTGCTTAGTGTTCTGTTAATTCATCTCACAGAGTTACATCTGTATTTCGTGGATCTCTTTGCTAGCCTTACTTCTGTGGAATCTGAGTACAGATATTTCGGATCGCTTTGAAGACTATAGGGCCACAGGAAATATCCTCCGATAACAAGGAGAAAGAAGCTTTCTGAGAAACTTCTTTGTGTTCTGTGAAATCATCTCACAGAGTTACAGCTTTCCCTTCAAGAACCCTTTCGCTAAGACAGTTCTTGTGGAATTGGCAAAGTGATATTTGGAAGCCCATAGAGGGCTATGGAGAAAAAGGAAATATCCTCCGATGAAATCTGGAAAGAAGCTTTCTGAGAAACTGCTTAGTGTTCTTTTAGTTCATCTCCCAGAGTTACATCTGTATTTCGTGGATCTCTTTGCTAGCCTTATTTCTGTGGAATCTGAGAACAGATATTTCGAATCCCTCTGAAGAATATAGGGCCAAAGGAAATATCCTCCGATAACAAAGAGAAAGAAGCTTTCTGAGAAACTTCTTTGTGTTGTGTGAAATCATCTCACAGAGTTACAGCTTTCCCCTCAAGAAGCCTTCGCTAAGACAGTTCTTGTGGAATTGGCAAAGTGATATTTGGAATCCCATAGAGGGCTATGGTGAAAAAGGAAATATCCTCCGATGAAATCTTTAAAGAAGCTCTCTGAGAAACTGCTTAGTGTTCTGTTAATTTATCTCACATATTTACATCTATATTTCGTGGATCTCTTTGCTAGCCTTATTTCTGTGGAATCTGACAACAGATATTTCGGATCCCTTTGAAGACTATAGGGCCAAAGGAAATATCCTCCGATAACAAAGAGAAAGAATCTTTCTGAGAAACTTCTTTGTGTTCTGTGAAATCATCTCACAGAGTTACAGCTTTCCCCTCAAGAAGCCTTTCGCTAAGAGAGTTCTTGTGGAATTGGCAAAGTGATATTTGGAAGCCCCTAGAAGGCTATGGAGAAAAAGCAAATATCCTCCGATGAAATCTGGAAAGAAGCTTTCTGAGAAACTGCTTAGTGTTCTGTTAATTCATCTCACAGAGTTACATCTGTATTTCGTGGATCTCTTTGCTAGCCTTATTTCTGTGGAATCTGAGAACAGATATTTCAGATTCCTTTGACGACTACAGGGTCAAAGGAAATATCCTCCGATAACAAAGAGAAAGAAGCTTTCTCAGAAACTTCTTTGTGTTCTGTGAAATCATCTCACAGAGGTACAGCTTTCCCCTCAAGAAGCCTTTCGCAAAGACAGTTCTTGTGGAATTGGCAAAGTGATATTTGGAAGCCCATAGAGGGCTATGGTGAAAAAGGAAATATCCTCCGATGAAATCTGGATAGATGCTTTCTGAGAAACTGCTTAGTGTTCTGTTAATTCATCTTATAGAGTTACATCTGTATTTCGTGGATCTCTTTGTTAGCCTTATTTCTGTGGAATATGAGATCAGATATTTCGGATCACTTTGAAGACTATAGGGCCAAAGGAAATATCCTCCGATAACAAAGAGAAAGAATCTTTCTGAGAAACTTCTTTGTGTTCTGTGAAATCATCTCACAGAGTTACAGCATTATCATCAAGAAGCCTTTCGCTAAGACAGTTCTTGTGGAATTGGCAAAGTGATATTTGGAAGCCCATAGAGGGCTATGGAGAAAAAGGAAATATCCTCCGATGAAATCTGGAAAGAAGCTTTCTGAGAAACTGCTTAGTGTTCTTTTAGTTCATCTCCCAGAGTTACATCTGTATTTCGTGGATCTCTTTGCTAGCCTTATTTCTGTGGAATCTGAGAACAGATATTTCGAATCCCTCTGAAGAATATAGGGCCAAAGGAAATATCCTCCGATAACAAAGAGAAAGAAGCTTTCTGAGAAACTTCTTTGTGTTGTGTGAAATCATCTCACAGAGTTACAGCTTTCCCCTCAAGAAGCCTTCGCTAAGACAGTTCTTGTGGAATTGGCAAAGTGATATTTGGAATCCCATAGAGGGCTATGGTGAAAAAGGAAATATCCTCCGATGAAATCTTTAAAGAAGCTCTCTGAGAAACTGCTTAGTGTTCTGTTAATTTATCTCACATATTTACATCTATATTTCGTGGATCTCTTTGCTAGCCTTATTTCTGTGGAATCTGACAACAGATATTTCGGATCCCTTTGAAGACTATAGGGCCAAAGGAAATATCCTCCGATAACAAAGAGAAAGAATCTTTCTGAGAAACTTCTTTGTGTTCTGTGAAATCATCTCACAGAGTTACAGCTTTCCCCTCAAGAAGCCTTTCGCTAAGAGAGTTCTTGTGGAATTGGCAAAGTGATATTTGGAAGCCCCTAGAAGGCTATGGAGAAAAAGCAAATATCCTCCGATGAAATCTGGAAAGAAGCTTTCTGAGAAACTGCTTAGTGTTCTGTTAATTCATCTCACAGAGTTACATCTGTATTTCGTGGATCTCTTTGCTAGCCTTATTTCTGTGGAATCTGAGAACAGATATTTCAGATTCCTTTGACGACTACAGGGTCAAAGGAAATATCCTCCGATAACAAAGAGAAAGAAGCTTTCTCAGAAACTTCTTTGTGTTCTGTGAAATCATCTCACAGAGGTACAGCTTTCCCCTCAAGAAGCCTTTCGCAAAGACAGTTCTTGTGGAATTGGCAAAGTGATATTTGGAAGCCCATAGAGGGCTATGGTGAAAAAGGAAATATCCTCCGATGAAATCTGGATAGATGCTTTCTGAGAAACTGCTTAGTGTTCTGTTAATTCATCTTATAGAGTTACATCTGTATTTCGTGGATCTCTTTGTTAGCCTTATTTCTGTGGAATATGAGATCAGATATTTCGGATCACTTTGAAGACTATAGGGCCAAAGGAAATATCCTCCGATAACAAAGAGAAAGAATCTTTCTGAGAAACTTCTTTGTGTTCTGTGAAATCATCTCACAGAGTTACAGCATTATCATCAAGAAGCCTTTCGCTAAGACAGTTCTTGTGGAATTGGCAAAGTGATATTTGGAAGCCCATAGAGGGCTATGGAGAAAAAGGAAATATCCTCCGATGAAATCTGGAAAGAAGCTTTCTGAGAAACTGCTTAGTGTTCTGTTAATTCATCTCACAGAGTTACATCTGTATTTCGTGGATCTCTTTGCCAGCTTTATTTCTGTGGAATCTGAGAACAGATATTTAGGATCCCTCTGGAGACTATAGGGCCAAAGGAAATATCCTACGATAACAAAGAGAAAGAAGCTTTCTGAGAAACTTCTTTGTGTTCTGTGAAATCATCTCACAGAGTTACAGCTTTATCATCAAGAAGCCTTTCGCTAAGACAGTTCTTGTGGAATTGGCAAAGTGATATTTGGAAGCCCATAGAGGGCTATGGTGAAAAAGGAAATATCCTCCGATGAAATCTGGAAAGAAGCTTTCTGAGAAACTGCTTAGTGTTCTGTTAATTCCTCTCACAGAGTTACATCTGTATTTCGTGGATCTCTTTGCTAGCTTTATTTCTGTGGAATCTGAGAACAGATACTTCGGATCCCTCTGAAGACTATAGGGCCAAAGGAAATATCCTGCGATAACAAAGAAAAAGAAGCTTTCTGAGAAACTTCTTTGTTTTCTGTGAAATCATCTCACAGAGTTACAGCTTTCCCCTCAAGAAGCCTTTCGCTAAGACAGTTCTTGTGGATTTGGCAAAGTGATATTTGGAAGCCCATAGAAGGCTATGGAGAAAAACCAAATATCCTCCGATGAAATCTGGAAAGAAGCTTTCTGAGAAACTGCTTAGTGTTCTGTAATTCATCTCACAGTCTTACATCTGTATTTCGTGGATCTCTTTGCTAGCCTTATTTCTGTGGAATCTGAGAACAGATATTTCAGATACCTTTGACGACTACAGGGTCAAAGGAATTATCCTCCGATAACAAAGAGAAAGAAGCTTTCTGAGAAACTTCTTTGTGTTCTGTGAAATCATCTCACAGAGTTACAGCTTTATCATCAAGAAGCCTTTCGCTAAGACAGTTCTTGTGGAATTGCAAAGTGATATTTGTAAGCCCATAGAGGGCTATGGAAAAAAGGAAATATCCTCCGATGAAATCTGGAAAGAAGCTTTCTGAGAAACTGCTTAGTGTTCTGTTAATTCATCTCACAGAGTTACATCTGTATTTCGTAGATCTCTTTCCTAGCCTTATTTCTGTGGAATCTGAGAACACATATTTCCTTTCCCTTTGAAGACTATATGGCCAAAGGAAATATCCTCCGATAACAAAGAGAAAGAAGCTTTCAGAGAAACTTCTTTGTGTTCTGTGAAATCATCTCACAGAGTTACAGCTTTCCTCACAGGAAGCCTTTCGCTAAGACAGTTCTTGTGAAAATTGGCAAAGTGATATTTGGAAGCCCATAGAGGTCTATGGAGAAGAAGGAAATATCCTCAGATGAAATCTGGAAAGAAGCTTTCTGAGAAACTGCTGAGTGTTCTGTTAATTCATCTCCCAGAGTTACATGTGTATTTCGTGGATCTCTTTGCCAGCTTTATTTCTGTGGAATCTGAGAACAGATATTTCGGATCCCTTTGAAGACTGTAGGGCCAAAGGAAATATCCTCCGATAACAAATAGAAAGAAGCTGTCTGAGAAACTTCTTTGTGTTCTGTGAAATAATCTCACAGAGTTACAGCTTTCCAATCAACTACCCTTTCGCTAAGACAGTTCTTGTGGAATTTTCAAAGTGATATTTGGAAGCCCATAGAGGACTATGGTGAAAAAGGATATATCCTCCGAGAAATCTGGAAAGAAGCTTTCTGAGAAACTGCTTAGTGTTCTGTTAATTCATCTCACAGAGTTACATCTGTATTTCGAGGATCTCCTTGATAGCCTTATTTCTCTGGAATCTGAGAACAGATATTTCAGATCCCTTTGAAGACAATAGGGCCAAAGGAAATATCCTACGATAAAAAAGAGAAAGAAGCTTTCTCAGACACTTCTTTGTGTTCTGTGAAATCATCTCACAGAGTTGCAGCTTTCCCCTCAAGAAGCCTTTCGCTAAGACAGTTCTTGTGGAATGGGCAAAGTGATATTTCGAAGGCCATAGAGGGCTGTGGTGAAAAAGGAAATATCCTCCGATGAAATCTGGAAAGAAGCTTTCTGAGAAACTGCTTAGTGTTCTGTTTATTCATCTCACAGAGTTACATCTGTATTTCGTGGATCTCCTTGATAGCCTTATTTCTCTGGAATCTGAGAACAGATATTTCAGATCCCTTTGAAGACAATAGGGCCAAAGGATATATCCTACGATAACAAAGAGAAAGAAGCTTTCTAAGAAACTTCTTTGTGTTCTGTGAAATCATCTCACAGAGTTACAGCTTTCCCCTCAAGAAGCCTTTTCTAAGAGAGTTCTTGTGGAATTGGCAAAGTGATATTTGGAAGCCCATAGAGGGCTATGGTGAAAAAGGAAATATCCTCCGATGAAATCTGGAAAGAAGCTTTCTGAGAAACTGCTTACAGTTCTGTTAATTGATCTCACAGAGTTATATCTGTATCTCGTGGATCTCTTTGCTAGCCTTATTTCTGTGGAATCTGAGAACAGATATTTCGGATCCCTTTGAAGACTATAGGGCCAAAGGAAATATCCTCCGATAACAGAGAGAAAGAAGCTTTCTGAGAAACGTCTTTGTGTTCTGTGAAATCATCTCACAGAGTTACAGCTTTCCCCTCAAGAAGCCTTTCGCTAAGAGAGTTCTTGTGGAATTGGCAAAGTGATATTTGGAAGCCCATAGAGGGCTATGGTGAAAAAGGAAATATCCTCCGATGAAATCTGGAAAGAAGCTTTTTGAGAAACTGCTTAGTGTTCTGTTTATTCATCTCACAGAGTTACATCTGTATTTCGTGGATCTCCTTGATAGCCTTATTTCTCTGGAATCTGAGAACAGATATTTCAGATCCCTTTGAAGACTATAGGGCCAAAGGAAATATCCTACGATAACAAAGAGAAAGAAGCTTTCTGAGAAACGTCTTTGTGTTCTGTGAAATCATCTCACAGAGTTACAGCTTTCCCCTCAAGAAGCCTTTCGCTAAGAGAGTTCTTGTGGAATTGGCAAAGTGATATTTGGAAGCCCATAGAGGGCTATGGTGAAAAAGGAAATATCCTCCGATGAAATCTGGAAAGAAGCTTTCAGAGACTGCTTAGTGTTCTGTTAATTGATCTCACAAAGTTACATCTGTATGTCGTGGATCTTTTGCTAGCCTTACTTCTGTGGAATCTGAGAAGAGATATTTCGGATCCCTTTGAAGACTATAGGGCCAAAGGAAATATCCTCCGGTAACAAAGAGAAAGAAGCTTTCTGAGAAACTTCTTTGTGTTCCGTGAAATCACCTCACAGAGTTACAGCTTTCCCCTCAAGAAGCCTTTCGCTAAGACAGTTCTTGTGGAATTGGCAAAGTGATATTTGGAAGCCCATAGAGAGCTATGGTGAAAAAGGAAATATCCTCCGATGAAATCGGGAAAGAAGCTTTTTGAGAAACTGCTTAGTGTTCTTTTAGTTCATCTCCAAGAGTTACATCTGCATTTCGTGGATCTCTTTGCTAGCCTTATTTCTGTGGAATTTGAGAACACATATTTCGGAACCCTTTGAAGACTATAGGGCCAAAGGAAATATCCTACGATAACAAAGAGAAAGAAGCTTTCTGAGAAACTTCTTTGTGTTCTGTGAAATCATCTCACAGAGATACAGCTTTCCCCTCAAGCAGCCTTTCGCTAAGACAGTTCTTGTGGAATTGGCAAAGTGATATTTGGAAGCCCATAGAGGGCTATGGAGAAAAAGGAAATATCCTCCGATGAAATCTGGAAAGAAGCTTTCTGAGAAACTGCTTAGTGTTCTGCTAATTCATGTCACAGTGTTACATCTGTATTTCGAGGATCTCTTTGCTAGCCTTATTTCTGTGGAATCTGAGAACAGATATTTCGGATCCCTTTGAAGACTATAGGGCCAAAGGAAATATCCTCCGATAACAAAGAGAAAGAAGCTTTCTGAGAAACTTCTTTGTGTTCTGTGAAATCATCTCACAGAGTTACAGCTTTCCCCTCAAGAAGCCTTTCGCTAAGAGAGTTCTTGTGGAATTGGCAAAGTGATATTTGGAAGCCCATAGAAGGCTATGGAGAAAAAGCAAATATCCTCCGATGAAATCTGGAAAGAAGCTTTCTGAGAAACTGCTTAGTGTTCTGTTAATTCATCTCACAGAGTTACATCTGTATTTCGTGGATCTCTTTGCTAGTATTACTTCTGTGGAATCTGAGTACAGATATTTCGGATCGCTTTGAAGACTATAGGGCCACAGGAAATATCCTCCGATAACAAGGAGAAAGAAGCTTTCTGAGAAACTTCTTTGTGTTCTGTGAAATCATCTCACAGAGTTACAGCTTTCCCTTCAAGAACCCTTTCGCTAAGACAGTTCTTGTGGAATTGGCAAAGTGATATTTGGAAGCCCATAGAGGGCTATGGAGAAAAAGGAAATATCCTCCGATGAAATCTGGAAAGAAGCTTTCTGAGAAACTGCTTAGTGTTCTTTTAGTTCAACTCCCAGAGTTACATCTGTATTTCGTGGATCTCTTTTCTAGCCTTATTTCTGTGGAATCTGACAACAGATATTTCGGATCCCTTTGAAAAATAAAAGGCCAAAGGAAATATCCTCCGATAACAAAGAGAAAGAAGCTCTCTGAGAACGTTCTTTGTGTTCTGTGAAATCATCTCACAGAGTTACAGCTTTCCCCTCAAGAAGCCTTTCGCTAAGACAGTTCTTGTGGAAATTGGCAAAGTGATATTTGGAAGCACATAGAGGTCTATGGAGAAAAAGGAAATATCCTCTGATGAAATCTGGAAAGAAGCTTTCTGAGAAACTGCTTAGTGTTCTGTTAATTGGTCTCACAGAGTTACTTCTGTATTTCGTGGATCTCTTTGCTAGCCTTACTTCTGTGGAATCTGAGAACAGATATTTCGGATCCCTTTGAAGACTATAGGGCCAAAGGAAATATCCTCCGATAACAAAGACAAAGAAGCTTTCTGAGAAACTTCTTTGTGTTGTGTGAAATCACCTCACAGAGTTACAGCTTTCCCCTCAAGAAGCCTTTCGCTAAGACAGTTCTTGTGGAATTGGCAAAGTGATATTTGGAAGCCCATAGAGAGCTATGGTGAAAAAGGAAATATCCTCCGATGAAATCGGGAAAGAAGCTTTTTGAGAAACTGCTTAGTGTTCTTTTAGTTCATCTCCAAGAGTTACATCTGTATTTCGTGGATCTCTTTGCTAGCCTTATTTCTGTGGAATTTGAGAACACATATTTCGGAACCCTTTGAAGACTATAGGGCCAAAGGAAATATCCTACGATAACAAAGAGAAAGAAGCTTTCTGAGAAACTTCTTTGTGTTCTGTGAAATCATCTCACAGAGATACAGCTTTCCCCTCAAGCAGCCTTTCGCTAAGACAGTTCTTGTGGAATTGGCAAAGTGATATTTGGAAGCCCATAGAGGGCTATGGAGAAAAAGGAAATATCCTCCGATGAAATCTGGAAAGAAGCTTTCTGAGAAACTGCTTAGTGTTCTGTTAATTCATCTCACAGAGTTACATCTGTATTTCGTGGATCTCTTTGCTAGCTTTATTTCTGTGGAATCTGAGAACAGATATTTCGGATCCCTTTGAAGACTATAGGGCCAAAGGAAATATCCTCCGATAACAAAGAGAAAGAAGCTTTCTGAGAAACTTCTTTGTGTTCTGTGAAATCATCTCACAGAGTTACAGCTTTCCCCTCCAGAAGCCTTTCCCTAAGACAGTTCTTGTGGAATTTTCAAAGTGATATTTGAAAGCCCATAGAGGGCTATGGTGAAAAAGGAAATATCCTCCGATGAAATCTGGAAGGAAGCTTTCTGAGAAACTGCTTAGTGTTCTGTTAATTCATCTCACAGAGTTACATCTGTATTTCGTGGATCTCTTTGCTAGCCTTATTTCTGTGGAATGTGACAACAGATATTTCGGATCCCTTTGAAGACTATAGGGCCAAAGGAAATATCCTCCGATAACAAAGGAAAGAAGCTTTCTGAGAAACTTCTTTGTGTTTTGTGAAATCATCTCACACAGTAAAAGCTTTCCAATCAAGTACCCTTTCGCTAAGACCGTTGCTGTCGAATTTTCAAAGTGATATTTGGAAGACCATAGAGGGTTATGGTGAAAAAGGAAATATCCTCCGATGAAAACTGGAAAGAAGCTTTCTGAGAAACTGCTTAGTGTTCTGTTAATTCCTCTCACAGAGTTACATCTGTATTTCGTGGATCTCCTTGATAGCCTTACTTCTGTGGAATCTGAGAACAGATATTTCGGATCGGTTTGAAGACTATAGGGCCAAAGGAAATACCCTCCGATAACAAAGAGAAAGAAGCTTTCTGAGAAACTTCTTTGTGTTCTGAGAAATCATCTCACAGAGTTACAGCTTTCCCATCAAGAAGCCTTTCGCTAAGAGAATTCTTGTGGAATTGGCAAAGTGATATTTGGAAGCCCATAGAAGGCTATGGAGAAAAAGCAAATATCGTCCGATGAAATCTGGAAAGAAGCTTTCTGAGAAACTGCTTAGTGTTCCGTTAATTCATCTCGCAGAGTTACATCTGTATTTCGTGGATCTCTTTGGTAGCCTTATTTCTGTGGAATCTGAGAACAGATATTTCCGATCACTTTGAGGACTACAGGGTCAAAGGAAATATCCGCCAATAAAAAGAGAAAGAACCTTTCTGATAAACTTCTTTGTGTTCTGTGAAATCATCTCACACAGTTACAGCTTTCTCAACAAGAAGCCTTTCGCTAAGACAGTTCTTGTGGAATTGGCAAAGTGATATTTGGAAGCCCATAGAGGGCTATGGAGAAAAAGGAAATATCCTCCGATGAAATGTGGAAAGAAGCTTTCTGAGAAACTGCTTAGTGTTGTGTTAATTCATCTCCCAGAGTTACATCTGTATTTCGTGGATCTCTTTGCCAGCTTTATTTCTGTGGAATCTGAGAACAGATATTTCGGATCCCTCTGAAGACTATAGGGCCAAAGGAAATATCCTCCGATAACAAAGAGAAAGAAGCTTTCTGAGAAACGTCTTTGTGTTCTGTGAAATCACCTCACAGAGTTACAGCTTTCCCCTCAAGGAGCCTTTCGCTAAGACAGTTCTTGTGGAATTGGCAAAGTGATATTTGGAAGCCCATAGAGGGCTATGGAGAAAAAGGAAATATCATCAGATGAAATCTGGAAAGAAGCTTTCTGAGAAACTGCTTAGTGTTTTTTTTAGTTCATCTCCCAGAGTTTTATCTGTATTTCGTGGATCTCTTTGCTAGCCTTATTTCTGTGGAATCTGAGAACAGATATTTCAGATCCCTTTGACGACTACAGGGTCAAAGGAAATATCCGCCAATAACAAAGAGAAAGAAGCTTTCTGAGAAACTTCTTTGTGTTCTGTGAAATCATCTCACACAGTTACAGCTTTCTCATCAAGAAGCCTTTCGCTAAGACAGTTCTTGTGGAATTGGCAAAGTGATATTTGGAAGCCCATAGAGGGCTATGGAGAAAAAGGAAATATCCTCCGATGAAATCTGGAAAGAAGCTTTCTGAGAAACTGCTTAGTGTTCTGTTAATTCATCTCGCAGAGTTACATCTGTATTTCGAGGATCTCCTTGATAACCTTATTTCTCTGGAATCTGAGAACAGATATTACTGATCCCTTTGAAGACAATGGGGCCAAAGGAAATATCCTACGATAACAAAGAGAAAGAAGCTTTCTCAGAAACTTCTTTGTGTTCTGTGAAATCATCTCACAGAGTTACAGCTTTCCCCTCAAGAAGCCTTTCGCTAAGACAGTTCTTGTGGAATTTTCAAAGTGATATTTGGAAGCCCATAGAGGGCTATGGTGAAAAAAGAAATATCCTCCGATGAAATCTGGAAAGAAGCTTTCTGAGAAACTGCTTAGAGTTCTGTTATTTCATCTCACAGAGTTACATCTGTATTTCGTGGATCTCTTTGCTAGCCTTATTTCTGTGGAATCTGACAACAGATATTTCGGATCCCTTTGAAGACTATAGGGCCAAAGGAAATATCCTCCGATAACAAAGGAAAGAAGCTTTCTGAGAAACTTCTTTGTGTTTTGTGAAATCATCTCACACAGTAAAAGCTTTCCAATCAAGTACCCTTTCGCTAAGACCGTTGTTGTGGAATTTTCAAAGTGATATTTGGAAGACCATAGAGGGTTATGGTGAAAAAGGAAATATCCTCCGATGAAAACTGGAAAGAAGCTTTCTGAGAAACTGCTTAGTGTTCTGTTAATTCCTCTCACAGAGTTACATCTGTATTTCGTGGATCTCCTTGATAGCCTTACTTCTGTGGAATCTGAGAACAGATATTTCGGATCGGTTTGAAGACTATAGGGCCAAAGGAAATACCCTCCGATAACAAAGAGAAAGAAGCTTTCTGAGAAACTTCTTTGTGTTCTGAGAAATCATCTCACAGAGTTACAGCTTTCCCATCAAGAAGCCTTTCGCTAAGAGAATTCTTGTGGAATTGGCAAAGTGATATTTGGAAGCCCATAGAAGGCTATGGAGAAAAAGCAAATATCGTCCGATGAAATCTGGAAAGAAGCTTTCTGAGAAACTGCTTAGTGTTCCGTTAATTCATCTCGCAGAGTTACATCTGTATTTCGTGGATCTCTTTGGTAGCCTTATTTCTGTGGAATCTGAGAACAGATATTTCCGATCACTTTGAGGACTACAGGGTCAAAGGAAATATCCGCCAATAAAAAGAGAAAGAACCTTTCTGATAAACTTCTTTGTGTTCTGTGAAATCATCTCACACAGTTACAGCTTTCTCAACAAGAAGCCTTTCGCTAAGACAGTTCTTGTGGAATTGGCAAAGTGATATTTGGAAGCCCATAGAGGGCTATGGAGAAAAAGGCAATATCCTCCGATGAAATCTGGAAAGAAGCTTTCTGAGAAACTGCTTAGTGTTCTGTTAATTCATCTCCCAGAGTTACATCTGTATTTCGTGGATCTCTTTGCCAGCTTTATTTCTGTGGAATCTGAGAACAGATATTTCGGATCCCTCTGAAGACTATAGGGCCAAAGGAAATATCCTCCGATAACAAAGAGAAAGAAGCTTTCTGAGAAACTTCTTTGTGTTCTGTGAAATCACCTCACAGAGTTACAGCTTTCCCCTCAAGAAGCCTTTCGCTAAGACAGTTCTTGTGGAATTGGCAAAGTGATATTTGGAAGCCCATAGAGGGCTATGGAGAAAAAGGAAATATCCTCAGATGAAATCTGGAAAGAAGCTTTCTGAGAAACTGCTTAGTGTTTTTTTAGTTCATCTCCCAGAGTTTTATCTGTATTTCGTGGATCTCTTTGCTAGCCTTATTTCTGTGGAATCTGAGAACAGATATTTCAGATCCCTTTGACGACTACAGGGTCAAAGGAAATATCCGCCAATAACAAAGAGAAAGAAGCTTTCTGAGAAACTTCTTTGTGTTCTGTGAAATCATCTCACACAGTTACAGCTTTCTCATCAAGAAGCCTTTCGCTAAGACAGTTCTTGTGGAATTGGCAAAGTGATATTTGGAAGCCCATAGAGGGCTATGGAGAAAAAGGAAATATCCTCCGATGAAATCTGGAAAGAAGCCTTCTGAGAAACTGCTTAGTGTTCTGTTAATTCATCTCCCAGAGTTACATCTGTATTTCGTGGATCTCTTTGCCAGCTTTATTTCTGTGGAATCTGAGAACAGATATTTCGGATCCCTCTGAAGACTATAGGGCCAAAGGAAATATCCTCCGATAACAAAGAGAAAGAAGCTTTCTGAGAAACTTCTTTGTGTTCCGTGAAATCATCTCACAGAGTTACAGCTTTCCCCTCAAGAAGCCTTTCGCTTAGAGAGTTCTTGTGGAATTGGCAAAGTGATATTTGGAAGCCCATAGAGGGCTATGGTGAAAAAGGAAATATCCTCCGATGAAATCTGGAAAGAAGCTTTCAGAGACTGCTTAGTGTTCTGTTAATTGATCTCACAAAGTTACATCTGTATGTCGTGGATCTTTTGCTAGCCTTACTTCTGTGGAATCTGAGAACAGATATTTCGGATCCCTTTGAAGACTATAGGGCCAAAGGAAATATCCTCCGGTAACAAAGAGAAAGAAGCTTTCTGAGAAACTTCTTTGTGTTCCGTGAAATCACCTCACAGAGTTACAGCTTTCCCCTCAAGAAGCCTTTCGCTAAGACAGTTCTTGTGGAATTGGCAAAGTGATATTTGGAAGCCCATAGAGAGCTATGGAGAAAAAGGAAATATCCTCCGATGAAATCGGGAAAGAAGCTTTTTGAGAAACTGCTTAGTGTTCTTTTAGTTCATCTCCAAGAGTTACATCTGCATTTCGTGGATCTCTTTGCTAGCCTTATTTCTGTGGAATTTGAGAACACATATTTCGGAACCCTTTGAAGACTATAGGGCCAAAGGAAATATCCTACGATAACAAAGAGAAAGAAGCTTTCTGAGAAACTTCTTTGTGTTCTGTGAAATCATCTCACAGAGATACAGCTTTCCCCTCAAGCAGCCTTTCGCTAAGACAGTTCTTGTGGAATTGGCAAAGTGATATTTGGAAGCCCATAGAGGGCTATGGAGAAAAAGGAAATATCCTCCGATGAAATCTGGAAAGAAGCTTTCTGAGAAACTGCTTAGTGTTCTGCTAATTCATGTCACAGTGTTACATCTGTATTTCGAGGATCTCTTTGCTAGCCTTATTTCTGTGGAATCTGAGAACAGATATTTCGGATCCCTTTGAAGACTATAGGGCCAAAGGAAATATCCTCCGATAACAAAGAGAAAGAAGCTTTCTGAGAAACTTCTTTGTGTTCTGTGAAATCATCTCACAGAGTTACAGCTTTCCCCTCAAGAAGCCTTTCGCTAAGAGAGTTCTTGTGGAATTGGCAAAGTGATATTTGGAAGCCCATAGAAGGCTATGGAGAAAAAGCAAATATCCTCCGATGAAATCTGGAAAGAAGCTTTCTGAGAAACTGCTTAGTGTTCTGTTAATTCATCTCACAGAGTTACATCTGTATTTCGTGGATCTCTTTGCTAGCCTTACCTCTGTGGAATCTGAGTACAGATATTTCGGATCGCTTTGAAGACTATAGGGCCACAGGAAATATCCTCCGATAACAAGGAGAAAGAAGCTTTCTGAGAAACTTCTTTGTGTTCTGTGAAATCATCTCACAGAGTTACAGCTTTCCCTTCAAGAACCCTTTCGCTAAGACAGTTCTTGTGGAATTGGCAAAGTGATATTTGGAAGCCCATAGAGGGCTATGGAGAAAAAGGAAATATCCTCCGATGAAATCTGGAAAGAAGCTTTCTGAGAAACTGCTTAGTGTTCTTTTAGTTCATCTCCCAGAGTTACATCTGTATTTCGTGGATCTCTTTTCTAGCCTTATTTCTGTGGAATCTGACAACAGATATTTCGTATCCCTTTGAAAAATAAAAGGCCAAAGGAAATATCCTCCGATAACAAAGAGAAGAAGCTCTCTGAGAACGTTCTTTGTGTTCTGTGAAATCATCTCACAGAGTTACAGCTTTCCCCTCAAGAAGCCTTTCGCTAAGACAGTTCTTGTGGAAATTGGCAAAGTGATATTTGGAAGCACATAGAGGTCTATGGAGAAAAAGGAAATATCCTCTGATGAAATCTGGAAAGAAGCTTTCTGAGAAACTGCTTAGTGTTCTGTTAATTGGTCTCACAGAGTTACTTCTGTATTTCGTGGATCTCTTTGCTAGCCTTACTTCTGTGGAATCTGAGAACAGATATTTCGGATCCCTTTGAAGACTATAGGGCCAAAGGAAATATCCTCCGATAACAAAGACAAAGAAGCTTTCTGAGAAACTTCTTTGTGTTGTGTGAAATCACCTCACAGAGTTACAGCTTTCCCCTCAAGAAGCCTTTCGCTAAGACAGTTCTTGTGGAATTGGCAAAGTGATATTTGGAAGCCCATAGAGAGCTATGGTGAAAAAGGAAATATCCTCCGATGAAATCGGGAAAGAAGCTTTTTGAGAAACTGCTTAGTGTTCTTTTAGTTCATCTCCAAGAGTTACATCTGTATTTCGTGGATCTCTTTGCTAGCCTTATTTCTGTGGAATTTGAGAACACATATTTCGGAACCCTTTGAAGACTATAGGGCCAAAGGAAATATCCTACGATAACAAAGAGAAAGAAGCTTTCTGAGAAACTTCTTTGTGTTCTGTGAAATCATCTCACAGAGATACAGCTTTCCCCTCAAGCAGCCTTTCGCTAAGACAGTTCTTGTGGAATTGGCAAAGTGATATTTGGAAGCCCATAGAGGGCTATGGAGAAAAAGGAAATATCCTCCGATGAAATCTGGAAAGAAGCTTTCTGAGAAACTGCTTAGTGTTCTGTTAATTCATCTCACAGAGTTACATCTGTATTTCGTGGATCTCTTTGCTAGCTTTATTTCTGTGGAATCTGAGAACAGATATTTCGGATCCCTTTGAAGACTATAGGGCCAAAGGAAATATCCTCCGATAACAAAGAGAAAGAAGCTTTCTGAGAAACTTCTTTGTGTTCTGTGAAATCATCTCACAGAGTTACAGCTTTCCCCTCCAGAAGCCTTTCCCTAAGACAGTTCTTGTGGAATTTTCAAAGTGATATTTGAAAGCCCATAGAGGGCTATGGTGAAAAAGGAAATATCCTCCGATGAAATCTGGAAGGAAGCTTTCTGAGAAACTGCTTAGTGTTCTGTTAATTCATCTCACAGAGTTACATCTGTATTTCGTGGATCTCTTTGCTAGCCTTATTTCTGTGGAATGTGACAACAGATATTTCGGATCCCTTTGAAGACTATAGGGCCAAAGGAAATATCCTCCGATAACAAAGGAAAGAAGCTTTCTGAGAAACTTCTTTGTGTTTTGTGAAATCATCTCACACAGTAAAAGCTTTCCAATCAAGTACCCTTTCGCTAAGACCGTTGCTGTGGAATTTTCAAAGTGATATTTGGAAGACCATAGAGGGTTATGGTGAAAAAGGAAATATCCTCCGATGAAAACTGGAAAGAAGCTTTCTGAGAAACTGCTTAGTGTTCTGTTAATTCCTCTCACAGAGTTACATCTGTATTTCGTGGATCTCCTTGATAGCCTTACTTCTGTGGAATCTGAGAACAGATATTTCGGATCGGTTTGAAGACTATAGGGCCAAAGGAAATACCCTCCGATAACAAAGAGAAAGAAGCTTTCTGAGAAACTTCTTTGTGTTCTGAGAAATCATCTCACAGAGTTACAGCTTTCCCATCAAGAAGCCTTTCGCTAAGAGAATTCTTGTGGAATTGGCAAAGTGATATTTGGAAGCCCATAGAAGGCTATGGAGAAAAAGCAAATATCGTCCGATGAAATCTGGAAAGAAGCTTTCTGAGAAACTGCTTAGTGTTCCGTTAATTCATCTCGCAGAGTTACATCTGTATTTCGTGGATCTCTTTGGTAGCCTTATTTCTGTGGAATCTGAGAACAGATATTTCCGATCACTTTGAGGACTACAGGGTCAAAGGAAATATCCGCCAATAAAAAGAGAAAGAACCTTTCTGATAAACTTCTTTGTGTTCTGTGAAATCATCTCACACAGTTACAGCTTTCTCAACAAGAAGCCTTTCGCTAAGACAGTTGTTGTGGAATTGGCAAAGTGATATTTGGAAGCCCATAGAGGGCTATGGAGAAAAAGGAAATATCCTCCGATGAAATGTGGAAAGAAGCTTTCTGAGAAACTGCTTAGTGTTCTGTTAATTCATCTCCCAGAGTTACATCTGTATTTCGTGGATCTCTTTGCCAGCTTTATTTCTGTGGAATCTGAGAACAGATATTTTGGATCCCTCTGAAGACTATAGGGCCAAAGGAAATATCCTCCGATAACAAAGAGAAAGAAGCTTTCTGAGAAACGTCTTTGTGTTCTGTGAAATCACCTCACAGAGTTACAGCTTTCCCCTCAAGGAGCCTTTCGCTAAGACAGTTCTTGTGGAATTGGCAAAGTGATATTTGGAAGCCCATAGAGGGCTATGGAGAAAAAGGAAATATCATCAGATGAAATCTGGAAAGAAGCTTTCTGAGAAACTGCTTAGTGTTTTTTTTTAGTTCATCTCCCAGAGTTTTATCTGTATTTCGTGGATCTCTTTGCTAGCCTTATTTCTGTGGAATCTGAGAACAGATATTTCAGATCCCTTTGACGACTACAGGGTCAAAGGAAATATCCGCCAATAACAAAGAGAAAGAAGCTTTCTGAGAAACTTCTTTGTGTTCTGTGAAATCATCTCACACAGTTACAGCTTTCTCATCAAGAAGCCTTTCGCTAAGACAGTTCTTGTGGAATTGGCAAAGTGATATTTGGAAGCCCATAGAGGGCTATGGAGAAAAAGGAAATATCCTCCGATGAAATCTGGAAAGAAGCTTTCTGAGAAACTGCTTAGTGTTCTGTTAATTCATCTCGCAGAGTTACATCTGTATTTCGAGGATCTCCTTGATAACCTTATTTCTCTGGAATCTGAGAACAGATATTACTGATCCCTTTGAAGACAATGGGGCCAAAGGAAATATCCTACGATAACAAAGAGAAAGAACCTTTCTCAGAAACTTCTTTGTGTTCTGTGAAATCATCTCACAGAGTTACAGCTTTCCCCTCAAGAAGCCTTTCGCCAAGACAGTTCTTGTGGAATTTTCAAAGTGATATTTGGAAGCCCATAGAGGGCTATGGTGAAAAAGGAAATATCCTACGATGAAATCTGGAAAGAAGCTTTCTGAGAAACTGCTTAGTGTTCTGTTAATTCATCTCACAGAGTTACATCTGTATTTCGTGGATCTCTTTGCTAGCCTTATTTCTGTGGAATCTGACAACAGATATTTCGGATCCCTTTGAAGACTATAGGGCCAAAGGAAATATCCTCCGATAACAAAGGAAAGAAGCTTTCTGAGAAACTTCTTTGTGTTTTGTGAAATCATCTCACACAGTAAAAGCTTTCCAATCAAGTACCCTTTCGCTAAGACCGTTGTTGTGGAATTTTCAAAGTGATATTTGGAAGACCATAGAGGGTTATGGTGAAAAAGGAAATATCCTCCGATGAAAACTGGAAAGAAGCTTTCTGAGAAACTGCTTAGTGTTCTGTTAATTCCTCTCACAGAGTTACATCTGTATTTCGTGGATCTCCTTGATAGCCTTACTTCTGTGGAATCTGAGAACAGATATTTCGGATCGGTTTGAAGACTATAGGGCCAAAGGAAATACCCTCCGATAACAAAGAGAAAGAAGCTTTCTGAGAAACTTCTTTGTGTTCTGAGAAATCATCTCACAGAGTTACAGCTTTCCCATCAAGAAGCCTTTCGCTAAGAGAATTCTTGTGGAATTGGCAAAGTGATATTTGGAAGCCCATAGAAGGCTATGGAGAAAAAGCAAATATCGTCCGATGAAATCTGGAAAGAAGCTTTCTGAGAAACTGCTTAGTGTTCCGTTAATTCATCTCGCAGAGTTACATCTGTATTTCGTGGATCTCTTTGGTAGCCTTATTTCTGTGGAATCTGAGAACAGATATTTCCGATCACTTTGAGGACTACATTGTCAAAGGAAATATCCGCCAATAAAAAGAGAAAGAACCTTTCTGATAAACTTCTTTGTGTTCTGTGAAATCATCTCACACAGTTACAGCTTTCTCAACAAGAAGCCTTTCGCTAAGACAGTTCTTGTGGAATTGGCAAAGTGATATTTGGAAGCCCATAGAGGGCTATGGAGAAAAAGGCAATATCCTCCGATGAAATCTGGAAAGAAGCTTTCTGAGAAACTGCTTAGTGTTCTGTTAATTCATCTCCCAGAGTTACATCTGTATTTCGTGGATCTCTTTGCCAGCTTTATTTCTGTGGAATCTGAGAACAGATATTTCGGATCCCTCTGAAGACTATAGGGCCAAAGGAAATATCCTCCGATAACAAAGAGAAAGAAGCTTTCTGAGAAACTTCTTTGTGTTCTGTGAAATCACCTCACAGAGTTACAGCTTTCCCCTCAAGAAGCCTTTCGCTAAGACAGTTCTTGTGGAATTGGCAAAGTGATATTTGGAAGCCCATAGAGGGCTATGGAGAAAAAGGAAATATCCTCAGATGAAATCTGGAAAGAAGCTTTCTGAGAAACTGCTTAGTGTTTTTTTAGTTCATCTCCCAGAGTTTTATCTGTATTTCGTGGATCTCCTTGATAGCCTTATTTCTGTGGAATCTGAGAACAGATATTTCAGATCCCTTTGAAGACAATAGGGCCAAAGGAAATATCCTACGATAACAAAGAGAAAGAAGCTTTCTCAGAAACTTCTTTGTGTTCTGTGAAATCATCTCACAGAGTTACAGCTTTCCCCTCTAGAAGCCTTTTCTAAGAGAGTTCTTGGGGAATTGGCAAAGTGATATTTGGAAGCCCATAGAGGACTATGGTGAAAAAGGATATACCCTCCGATGAAATCTGGAAAGAAGCTTTCTGAGAAACTGCTTAGTGTTCTGTTAATTCGTCTCACAGTGTTACATCTGTATTTCGAGGATCTCCTTGATAGCCTTATTTCTCTGGAATCTGAGAACAGATATTTCTGATCCCTTTGAAGACAATAGGGCCAAAGGAAATATCCTACGATAACAAAGAGAAAGAAGCTTTCTAAGAAACTTCTTTGTGTTCTGTGAAATCATCTCACAGAGTTACAGTTTTCCCCTCAAGAAGCCTTTCCCTAGAACAGTTCTTGTGGAATTTTCAAAGTGATATTTGGAAGCCCATAGAGGGCTATGGTGAAAAAGGAAATATCCTCCGATTAAATCTGGAAAGAAGCTTTCTGAGAAACTGCTTAGTGTTCTGTTAATTCATCTCACAGAGTTACATCTGTATTTCGTGGATCTCTTTGCTACCCTTATTTCTGTGGAATCTGACAACAGATATTTCGGATCCCTTTGAAGACTATAGGGCCAAAGGAAATATCCTCCGATAACAAAGGGAAAGAAGCTTTCTGAGAAACTTCTTTGTGTTTCGTGAAATCATCTCACACAGTAAAAGCTTTCCAATCAAGTACCCTTTCGCTAAGACCGTTCTTGTGGAATTTTCAAAGTGATATTTGGAAGCCCATAGAAGGCTATGGAGAAAAAGCAAATATCGTCCAATGAAATCTGGAAAGAAGCTTTCTGAGAAACTGCTTAGTGTTCCGTTAATTCATCTCGCAGAGTTACATCTGTATTTCGTGCATCTCTTTACTAGCCTTATTTCTGTGGAATCTGAGAACAGATATTTCAGATCCCTTTGACGACTACAGGGTCAAAGGAAATATCCTCCGATAACAAAGAGAAAGAAGCTTTCTGAGAAACTTCTTTGTGTTCTGTGAAATCATCTCACAGAGTTACAGCTTTCCCCTCAAGAAGCCTTTCGCTAAGACAGTTCTTGTGGAATTGGCAAAGTGATATTTGGAAGCCCCTAGAGGGCTATGGTGAAAAAGGAAATATCCTCCGATGAAATCTGGAAAGAAGCTTTCTGAGAAACTGCTTAGTGTTCTGTTAATTCCTCTCACAGAGTTACATCTGTATTTCGTGGATCTCCTTGATAGCCTTACTTCTGTGGAATCTGAGAACAGATATTTCGGATCGGTTTGAAGACTATAGGGCCAAAGGAAATACCCTCCGATAACAAAGAGAAAGAAGCTTTCTGAGAAACTTCTTTGTGTTCTGAGAAATCATCTCACAGAGTTACAGCTTTCCCATCAAGAAGCCTTTCGCTAAGAGAATTCTTGTGGAATTGGCAAAGTGATATTTGGAAGCCCATAGAAGGCTATGGAGAAAAAGCAAATATCGTCCGATGAAATCTGGAAAGAAGCTTTCTGAGAAACTGCTTAGTGTTCCGTTAATTCATCTCGCAGAGTTACATCTGTATTTCGTGGATCTCTTTGGTAGCCTTATTTCTGTGGAATCTGAGAACAGATATTTCCGATCACTTTGAGGACTACATTGTCAAAGGAAATATCCGCCAATAAAAAGAGAAAGAACCTTTCTGATAAACTTCTTTGTGTTCTGTGAAATCATCTCACACAGTTACAGCTTTCTCAACAAGAAGCCTTTCGCTAAGACAGTTCTTGTGGAATTGGCAAAGTGATATTTGGAAGCCCATAGAGGGCTAGGGAGAAAAAGGCAATATCCTCCGATGAAATCTGGAAAGAAGCTTTCTGAGAAACTGCTTAGTGTTCTGTTAATTCATCTCCCAGAGTTACATCTGTATTTCGTGGATCTCTTTGCCAGCTTTATTTCTGTGGAATCTGAGAACAGATATTTCGGATCCCTCTGAAGACTATAGGGCCAAAGGAAATATCCTCCGATAACAAAGAGAAAGAAGCTTTCTGAGAAACTTCTTTGTGTTCTGTGAAATCACCTCACAGAGTTACAGCTTTCCCCTCAAGAAGCCTTTCGCTAAGACAGTTCTTGTGGAATTGGCAAAGTGATATTTGGAAGCCCATAGAGGGCTATGGAGAAAAAGGAAATATCCTCAGATGAAATCTGGAAAGAAGCTTTCTGAGAAACTGCTTAGTGTTTTTTTAGTTCATCTCCCAGAGTTTTATCTGTATTTCGTGGATCTCCTTGATAGCCTTATTTCTGTGGAATCTGAGAACAGATATTTCAGATCCCTTTGAAGACAATAGGGCCAAAGGAAATATCCTACGATAACAAAGAGAAAGAAGCTTTCTCAGAAACTTCTTTGTGTTCTGTGAAATCATCTCACAGAGTTACAGCTTTCCCCTCTAGAAGCCTTTTCTAAGAGAGTTCTTGGGGAATTGGCAAAGTGATATTTGGAAGCCCATAGAGGACTATGGTGAAAAAGGATATACCCTCCGATGAAATCTGGAAAGAAGCTTTCTGAGAAACTGCTTAGTGTTCTGTTAATTCGTCTCACAGTGTTACATCTGTATTTCGAGGATCTCCTTGATAGCCTTATTTCTCTGGAATCTGAGAACAGATATTTCTGATCCCTTTGAAGACAATAGGGCCAAAGGAAATATCCTACGATAACAAAGAGAAAGAAGCTTTCTAAGAAACTTCTTTGTGTTCTGTGAAATCATCTCACAGAGTTACAGTTTTCCCCTCAAGAAGCCTTTCCCTAGAACAGTTCTTGTGGAATTTTCAAAGTGATATTTGGAAGCCCATAGAGGGCTATGGTGAAAAAGGAAATATCCTCCGATTAAATCTGGAAAGAAGCTTTCTGAGAAACTGCTTAGTGTTCTGTTAATTCATCTCACAGAGTTACATCTGTATTTCGTGGATCTCTTTGCTACCCTTATTTCTGTGGAATCTGACAACAGATATTTCGGATCCCTTTGAAGACTATAGGGCCAAAGGAAATATCCTCCGATAACAAAGGGAAAGAAGCTTTCTGAGAAACTTCTTTGTGTTTCGTGAAATCATCTCACACAGTAAAAGCTTTCCAATCAAGTACCCTTTCGCTAAGACCGTTCTTGTGGAATTTTCAAAGTGATATTTGGAAGCCCATAGAAGGCTATGGAGAAAAAGCAAATATCGTCCAATGAAATCTGGAAAGAAGCTTTCTGAGAAACTGCTTAGTGTTCCGTTAATTCATCTCGCAGAGTTACATCTGTATTTCGTGCATCTCTTTACTAGCCTTATTTCTGTGGAATCTGAGAACAGATATTTCAGATCCCTTTGACGACTACAGGGTCAAAGGAAATATCCTCCGATAACAAAGAGAAAGAAGCTTTCTGAGAAACTTCTTTGTGTTCTGTGAAATCATCTCACAGAGTTACAGCTTTCCCCTCAAGAAGCCTTTCGCTAAGACAGTTCTTGTGGAATTGGCAAAGTGATATTTGGAAGCCCCTAGAGGGCTATGGTGAAAAAGGAAATATCCTCCGATGAAATCTGGAAAGAAGCTTTCTGAGAAACTGCTTAGTGTTCTGTTAATTCCTCTCACAGAGTTACATCTGTATTTCGTGGATCTCCTTGATAGCCTTACTTCTGTGGAATCTGAGAACAGATATTTCGGATTGCTCTGAAGACTATAGGGCCAAAGGAAATACCCTCCGATAAGAAAGAGAAAGAAGCTTTCTGAGAAACTTCTTTGTGTTCTGTGAAATCATCTCACAGAGTTACAGCTTTCCCATCAAGAAGCCTTTCACTAAGACAGTTCTTGTGGAATTGGCAAAGTGATATTTGGAAGCCCATAGAGGGCTACGGAGAAAAAGGAAATATCCTCCGATGAAATCTGGAAAGAAGCTTTCTGAGAAACTGCTTAGTGTTCTTTTAGTTCATCTCCCAGAGTTTCATCTGTATTTCGTGGATCTCTTTTCTAGCCTTTTTTCTGTGGAATCTGAGAACAGATATTTCGGATCCCTTTGAAGACTATAGGGCCAAAGGAAATATCCTCCGATAACAACGAGAAAGAAGCTTTCAGAGAAACTTCTTTGTGTTCTGTGAAATCATCTCAAAGAGTTACAGCTTTCCGCTCAGGAAGCCTTTCGCTAAGACAGTTCTTGTGGAAATTGGCAGAGTGATATATGGAAGCCCATAGAGGTCCATGGAGAAAAAGGAAATATCCTCAGATGATATCTGGAAAGAAGCTTTCTGAGAAACTGCTTAGTGTTATGTTAATTCATCTCACAGTGTTACATCTGTATTTCGTGGATCTCTTTGCTAGCCTTATTTCTGTGGAATCTGAGAACAGATATTTCAGATCCCTTTGACGACTACAGGGTCAAAGGAAATATCCTCCGATAACAAAGAGAAAGAAGCTTTCTGAGAAACTTCTTTGTGTTCTGTGAAATCATCTCACAGAGTTACAGCTTTATCATCAAGAAGCCTTTCGCTAAGACATTTCTTGTGGAATTGGCAAAGTGATATTTGTAAGCCCATAGAGGGCTATGGAAAAAAGGAAATATCCTCCGATGAAATCTGGAAAGAAGCTTTCTGAGAAACTGCTTAGTGTTCTGTTAATTCATCTCACAGAGTTACATCTGTATTTCGTGGATATCTTTGCTAGCCTTATTTCTGTGGAATCTGAGAACAGATATGTCGGATCCCTTTGAAGACAATAGGGCCAAAGGAAATATCCTACGATAACAAAGAGAAAGAAGCTTTCTAAGAAACTTCTTTGTGTTCTGTGAAATCATCTCACAGAGTTACAGCTTTCCCCTCAAGAGCCTTTTCTAAGAGAGTTTTTGTGGAATTGGCAAAGTGATATTTGGAAGCCCATAGAGGGCTATGGTGAAAAAGGAAATATCCTCCGATGAAATCTGGAAAGAAGCTTTCTGAGAAACTGCTTAGAGTTCTGTTAATTGATCTCACAGAGTTACATCTGTATCTCGTGGATCTCTTTGCTAGCCTTATTTCTGTGGAATCTGAGAACAGATATTTCGGATCCCTTTGAAGACTATAGGGCCACAGGAAATATCCTCCGTTAACAAAGAGAAAGAAGCTTTGAGAGAAACTTCTTTGTGTTCTGTGAAATCATCTCACAGAGTTACATCTTTCCCCTCAAGAAGCCTTTCGCTAAGACAGTTCTTGTGGAATTGGCAAAGTGATATTTGGATGAACATAGAGGGCTATGGAGAAAAAGGAAATATGCTCAGATGAAATCGGGAAAGAAGATTTCTGAGAAACTGCTTAGTGTTCTGTTAATTCATCTCACGGAGTTACATCTGTATTTCTTGTATCTCTTTGCTTGCCTGATATCTGTGGAATCTGAGAAGAGATATTTCGGCTCCCTTTGAAGACTATAGGGCCAAAGGAAATATCCTCTGATAACAAAGAGATAGAAGCTTTCTGAGAAACTTCTTTGTGTTCTGTGAAATCATCTCACAGAGTTACAGCTTTCCCCTCAAGAATTCTTTCGCTAAGACAGTTCTAGTGGAATTGGCAAAGTGATATTTGGAAGCCCATAGAGGGCTATGGAAAAAAAGGAAATATCCTCAGATGAAATCTGGAAAGAAGCTTTCTGAGAAAATTCTTAGTGTTCTGTTCATTCATCTCCCAGATTTACATCTGTATTTCAGGATCTCTTTGCTAGCCTTACTTCTGTGGAATCTGAGAACAGATATTTCGGATCCCTTTGAAGACTATAGGGCCCAAGGAAATATCCTCCGATAACAAAGAGAAAGAAGCTTTCTGAGAAACTTCTTTGTGTTCTGTGAAATCATCTCACAGAGTTACAGCTTTCCCCTAAAAGGCCTTTCGCTAAGAAAGTTCTTGTGGAATTGGAAAAGTGATGTTTGGAAGCCAATAGAGGGCTGTGGTGAAAAAGGAAATATCCTCCGATGAAATCTGGAAAGAAGCTTTCTGAGAAACTGCTTAGTGTTCTGTTAATTCATCTCCCAGAGTTACATCTGTATTTCGTGGATCTCTTTGCTAGCCTTATTTCTGTGGAATCTGAGAACAGATATTTCGGATCCCTTTGAAGACTATAGGGCCAAAGGAAATATCCTCCGATAACAAAGAGAAAGAAGCTTTCTGAGAAACTCCTTTGTGTTCTGTGAAATCATCTCACAGAGTTACAGCTTTCCCCTCAAGAAGCCTTTCGCTAAGACAGTTCTTGTGGAATTGGCAAAGTGATATTTGGAAGCCCATAGAGGGCAATGGTGAAAAAGGAATTATCCTCTGATGAAATCTGGAAAGAAGCTTTCTGAGAAACTGCTTAGTGTTCTGTTAATTCATCTCCCAGAGTTACATCTGTATTTCGTGGATCTCTTTCCTATCCTTATTTCTGTGGAATCTGAGAACAGATATTTCGGATCCCTTTGAAGACTATATAGCCAAAGGAATTATCCTCCGATAACAAAGAGAAAGAAGCTTTCTGAGAAACGTCTTTGTGTTCTGTGAAATCATCTCACAGAGTTACAGCTTTACCCTCAAAAAGCCTTTCGCTAAGACAGTTCTTGTGGAATTGGCAAAGTGATATTTGGAAGCCCGTAGAGGGCTAAGGTGAAAAAGGAAATATCCTCCGATGAAATCTGGAAAGAAGCTTTCTGAGAAACTGCTTAGTGTTCTTTTAGTTCATCTCCCAGAGTTATATCTGTATTTCGTGGATCTCTTTGCTAGCCTTATTTCTGTGGAATCTGAGACCAGATATTTCGGAACCCTTTGAAGACTACAGGGCCAAAGGAAATATCCTCCGATAACAAAGAGAAAGAAGCTTTCTGAGAAACTTCTTAGTGATCTGTGAAATCATCTCACAGAGTTACAGCTTTCCCCTCAAGAAGCCTTTCGCTAAGACAATTCTTGTGGAATTGGCAAAGTGATATTTGGAAGCCCATAGAGGGCTATGGTGAAAAAGGAAATATCCTCCGATGAAATCTGGAAAGAAGCTTTCTGAGAAACTGCTTAGTGTTCTGTTAATTCATCTCCCACAGTTACATCTGTATTTCGTGGATCTCTTTGCTAGCCTTATTTCTGTGGAATCTGAGAACAGATATTTCGGATCCCTCTGAAGACTATAGGGCCAAAGGAAATATCCTCCGATAACAAAGAAAAAGAAGCTTTCTGAGAAACTTCTTTGTGTTCTGTGAAATCATCTCACAGAGTTACAGCTTTCCCCTCAAGAAGCCTTTCGCTAAGACAGTTCTTGTGGATTTGGCAAAGTGATATTTGGAAGCCCATAGAAGGCTATGGAGAAAAAGCAAATATCCTCCGATGAAATCTGGAAAGAAGCTTTCTGAGAAACTGCTTCGTGTTCTGTTAATTCATCTCACAGAGTTACATCTGTATTTCGTGGATCTCTTTGCTAGCCTTATTTCTGTGGAATCTGAGAACAGATATTTCAGATCCCTTTGACGACTACAGGGTCAAAGGAAATATCCTCCGATAACAAAGAGAAAGAAGCTTTCTGAGAAACTTCTTTGTGTTCTGTGAAACAATCTCACAGAGTTACAGCTTTCCAATCAACTACCCTTTCGCTAAGACAGTTCTTGTGGAATTTTCAAAGTGATAATTGGAAGCCCATAGAGGACTATGGTGAAAAAGGATATATCCTACGATGAAATCTGGAAAGAAGCTTTCTGAGAAACTGCTTAGTGTTCTGTTAATTCATCTCACAGAGTTACATCTGTATTTCGAGGATCTCCTTGATAACCTTATTTCTCTAGAATCTGAGAACAGTTATTTCGGATTCCTTTGAAGACAATAGGGCCAAAGGAAATATCCTACGATAACAAAGAGAAAGAAGCTTTCTCAGAAACTTCTTTGTGTTCTGTGAAATCATCTCACAGAGTTACAGCTTTCCCCTCAAGAAGCCTTTCGCTAAGACAGTTCTTGTGGAATTTTCAAAGTGATATTTGGAAGCCCATAGAGGGCTATGGTGAAAAAGGAAATATCCTCCGATGAAATCTGGAAAGAAGCTTTCTGAGAAACTGCTTAGTGTTCTGTTAATTCATCTCACAGAGTTACATCTGTATTTCGTGGATCTCTTTGCTAGCCTTATTTCTGTGGAATCTGACAACAGATATTTCGGATCCCTTTGAAGACTATAGGGCCAAAGGAAATATCCTCCGATAACAAAGGGAAAGAATCTTTCTGAGAAACTTCTTTGTGTTTTGTGAAATCATCTCACACAGTAAAAGCTTTCCAATCAAGTACCCTTTCGCTAAGACCGTTGTTGTGGAATTTTCAAAGTGATATTTGGAAGACCATAGAGGGTTATGGTGAAAAAGGAAATACCCTCCGATGAAAACTGGAAAGAAGCTTTCTGAGAAACTGCTTAGTGTTCTGTTAATTCCTCTCACAGAGTTACATCTGTATTTCGTGGATCTCCTTGATAGCCTTACTTCTGTGGAATCTGAGAACAGATATTTCGGATCGGTTTGAAGACTATAGGGCCAAAGGAAATACCTTCCGATAACAAAGAGAAAGAAGCTTTCTGATAAACTTCTTTGTGTTCTGTGAAATCATCTCACACAGTTACAGCTTTCTCATCAAGAAGCCTTTCGCTAAGACAGTTCTTGTGGAATTGGCAAAGTGATATTTGGAAGCCCATAGAGGGCTATGGAAAAAAAGGAAATATCCTCCGATGAAATCTGGAAAGAAGCTTTCTGAGAAACTGCTTAGTGTTCTGTTAATTCATCTCACAGAGTTACATCTGTATTTCGTGGATATCTTTGCTAGCCTTATTTCTGTGGAATCTGAGAACAGATATGTCGGATCCCTTTGAAGACAATAGGGCCAAAGGAAATATCCTATGATAACAAAGAGAAAGAAGCTTTCTAAGAAACTTCTTTGTGTTCTGTGAAATCATCTCACAGAGTTACAGCTTTCCCCTCAAGAAGCCTTTTCTAAGAGAGTTCTTGTGGAATTGGCAAAGTGATATTTGGAAGCCCATAGAGGGCTATGGTGAAAAAGGAAATATCCTCCGATGAAATCTGGAAAGAAGCTTTCGGAGAAACTGCTTAGAGTTCTGTTAATTGATCTCACAGAGTTACATCTGTATCTCGTGGATCTCTTTGCTAGCCTTATTTCTGTGGAATCTGAGAACAGATATTTCGGATCCCTTTGAAGACTATAGGGCCACAGGAAATATCCTCCGTTAACAAAGAGAAAGAAGCTTTGAGAGAAACTTCTTTGTGTTCTGTGAAATCATCTCACAGAGTTACATCTTTCCCCTCAAGAAGCCTTTCGCTAAGACAGTTCTTGTGGAATTGGCAAAGTGATATTTGGATGAACATAGAGGGCTATGGAGAAAAAGGAAATATGCTCAGATGAAATCTGGAAAGAAGATTTCTGAGAAACTGCTTAGTGTTCTGTTAATTCATCTCACGGAGTTACATCTGTATTTCTTGTATCTCTTTGCTTGCCTGATATCTGTGGAATCTGAGAAGAGATATTTCGGCTCCCTTTGAAGACTATAGGGCCAAAGGAAATATCCTCTGATAACAAAGAGATAGAAGCTTTCTGAGAAACTTCTTTGTGTTCTGTGAAATCATCTCACAGAGTTACAGCTTTCCCCTCAAGAATTCTTTCGCTAAGACAGTTCTAGTGGAATTGGGAAGTGATATTTGGAAGCCCATGGAGGGCTATGGAAAAAAAGGAAATATCCTCAGATGAAATCTGGAAAGAAGCTTTCTGAGAAAATTCTTAGTGTTCTGTTCATTCATCTCCCAGATTTACATCTGTATTTCAGGATCTCTTTGCTAGCCCTACTTCTGTGGAATCTGAGAACAGATATTTCGGATCCCTTTGAAGACTATAGGGCCAAAGGAAATATCCTCCGATAACAAAGAGAAAGAAGCTTTCTGAGAAACTTCTTTGTGTTCTGTGAAATCATCTCACAGAGTTACAGCTTTCCCCTAAAAGGCCTTTCGCTAAGAAAGTTCTTGTGGAATTGGAAAAGTGATGTTTGGAAGCCCATAGAGGGCTGTGGTGAAAAAGGAAATATCCTCCGATGAAATCTGGAAAGAAGCTTTCTGAGAAACTACTTAGTGTTCTGTTAATTCATCTCCCAGAATTACATATGTATTTCGTGGATCTCTTTGCTAGCCTTATTTCTGTGTAATCTGACAACAGATATTTCGGATCCCTTTGAAGACTATAGGGCCAAAGGAAATATCCTCCGATAACAAAGAGAAAGAAGCTTTCTGAGAAACTTCTTTGTGTTCTGTGAAATCATCTCACAGAGTTACAGCTTTCCCCTCAAGAAGCCTTTCGCTAAGACAGTTCTTGTGGAATTGGCAAAGTGTTATTTGGAAGCCCATAGAGGGCAATGGTGAAAAAGGAATTATCCTCTGATGAAATCTGGAAAGAAGCTTTCTGAGAAACTGCTTAGTGTTCTGTTAATTCATCTCCCAGAGTTACATCTGTATTTCGTGGATCTCTTTCCTATCCTTATTTCTGTGGAATCTGAGAACAGATATTTCGGATCCCTTTGAAGACTATATAGCCAAAGGAATTATCCTCCGATAACAAAGAGAAAGAAGCTTTCTGAGAAACGTCTTTGTGTTCTGTGAAATCATCTCACAGAGTTACAGCTTTACCCTCTAAAAGCCTTTCGCTAAGAGAGTTCTTGTGGAATTGGCAAAGTGATATTTTGAAGACCATAGAGGGCTATGGTGAAAAAGGAAATATCCTCCGATGAAATCTGGAAAGATGCTTTCTGAGAAACTTCCTAGGGTTCTGATAATTCATCTCACAGAGTTACATCTGTATTTCGTGGATCTCTTTGCTAGCCTTATTTCTGTGGAATGTGAGAACAGATATTTTGGATCCCTTTGAAAACTTTAGGGCCAAAGGAAATATCCTCCGATAACAAAGAGAAAGAAGCTTTCTGAGAAACTTCTTTGTGTTCTGTGGAATCATCACACAGAGTTACAGCTTTCACCTCAAAAAGCCTTTCGCTAAGACAGTTGTGTAATTGGCAAAGTGATATTTGGGAGCCCATAGAGGGCTATGGTGAAAAAGGAAATATCCTTCGATGAAATTTGGAAAGAAGCTTTCTGAGAAACTGTTTAGTGTTCTGTTAATTCTTCTCACAGAGTTACATCTGTATTTCGTGGATCTCTTTGCTAGCCTTATTTCTGTGGAACCTCTGAACAGATATTTCGGATCCTTTTGAAGACTATAGGGCCAAAGGAAATATCCTCCGATAAAAAAGAGAAAGAAGCTTTCTGAGAAACTTCTTTGTGTTCTGTGAAATCATCTCACAGAGTTACAGCTTTCCCCTCAAGAAGCCTTTCGCTAAGACAGTTCTTGTGGAATTGGCAAAGTGATATTTGGAAGCCCATAGAGGGCTATGGTGAAAAAGGAAATATCCTCTGATGAAATCTGGAAAGAAGCTTTCTGAGAAACTGCTTAGTGTTCTGTTAATTCATCTCCCAGAGTTACATCTGTATTTCGTGGATCTCTTTGCTAGCCTTATTTCTTTGCAATCTGAGAACAGATATTTCGGATCCCTTTGAAGACTATAGAGCCAAAGGAAATATCCTCCGATAACAAAGAGAAAGAAGCTTTCTGAGAAACTTCTTTGTGTTCTGTGAAATCAACTCACAGAGTTGCAGCTTTCCCCTCAAGAAGCCTTTCGCTAAGACAGTTCTAGTGGAATTGGCAAAGTGATATTTGGAAGCCCGTAGAGGGCTAAGGTGAAAAAGGAAATATCCTCCGATGAAATCTGGAAAGAAGCTTTCTGGGAAACTGCTTAGTGTTCTTTTAGTTCATCTCCCAGAGTTATATCTGTATTTCGTGGATCTCTTTGCTAGCCTTATTTCTGTGGAATCTGAGACCAGATATTTCGGAACCCTTTGAAGACTACAGGGCCAAAGGAAATATCCTCCGATAACAAAGAGAAAGAAGCTTTCTGAGAAACTTCTTTGTGTTCTGTGAAATCATCTCACAGAGTTACAGCTTTCCCCTCAAGAAGCCTTTCGCTAAGACAAATCTTGTGGAATTGGCAAAGTGATATTTGGAAGCCCATAGAGGGCTATGGTGAAAAAGGAAATATCCTACGATGAAATCTGGAAAGAAGCTTTCTGAGAAACTGCTTAGTGTTCTGTTAATTCATCTCCCACAGTTACATCTGTATTTCGTGGATCTCTTTGCTAGCCTTATTTCTGTGGAATCTGAGAACAGATATTTCGGATCCCTCTGAAGACTATAGGGCCAAAGGAAATATCCTCCGATAACAAAGAAAAAGAAGCTTTCTGAGAAACTTCTTTGTGTTCTGTGAAATCATCTCACAGAGTTACAGCTTTCCCCTCAAGAAGCCTTACGCTAAGACAGTTCTTGTGGATTTGGCAAAGTGATATTTGGAAGCCCATAGAAGGCTATGGAGAAAAAGCAAATATCCTCCGATGAAATCTGGAAAGAAGCTTTCTGAGAAACTGCTTAGTGTTCTGTTAATTCATCTCACAGAGTTACATCTGTATTTCGTGGATCTCTTTGCTAGCCTTATTTCTGTGGAATCTGAGAACAGATATTTCAGATCCCTTTGACGACTACAGGGTCAAAGGAAATATCCTCCGATAACAAAGTGAAAGAAGCTTTCTGAGAAACTTCTTTGTGTTCTGTGAAATCATCTCACAGAGTTACAGCTTTCCCCTCAAGAAGCCTTTCGCTAAGACAGTTCTTGTGGAATTTTCAAAGTGATAATTGGAAGCCCATAGAGGACTATGGTGAAAAAGGATATATCCTCCGATGAAATCTGGAAAGAAGCTTTCTGAGAAACTGCTTAGTGTTCTGTTAATTCATCTCACCGAGTTACATCTGTATTTCGAGGATCTCCTTGATAACCTTATTTCTCTGGAATCTGAGAACAGTTATTTCTGATCCCTTTGAAGACAATAGGGCCAAAGGAAATATCCTACGATAACAAAGAGAAAGAAGCTTTCTGAGAAACTTCTTTGTGTTCTGTGAAATCATCTCACAGAGTTACAGCTTTCCCCTCAAGAAGCCTTTCGCTAAGACAGTTCTTGTGGAATTTTCAAAGTGATATTTGGAAGCCCATAGAGGGCTATGGTGAAAAAGGAAATATCCTCCGATGAAATCTGGCAAGAAGCTTTCTGAGAAACTGCTTAGTGTTCTGTTAATTAATCTCACAGAGTTACATCTGTATTTCGTGGATCTCTTTGCTAGCCTTATTTCTGTGGAATCTGACAACAGATATTTCGGATCCCTTTGAAGACTATAGGGCCAAAGGAAATATCCTCCGATAACAAAGGGAAAGAATCTTTCTGAGAAACTTCTTTGTGTTTTTTGAAATCATCTCACACAGTAAAAGCTTTCCAATCAAGTACCCTTTCGCTAAGACCGTTGTTGTGGAATTTTCAAAGTGATATTTGGAAGCACATAGAGGGCTATGGTGAAAAAGGAAATACCCTCCGATGAAAACTGGAAAGAAGCTTTCTGAGAAACTGCTTAGTGTTCTGTTAATTCCTCTCACAGAGTTACATCTGTATTTCGTGGATCTCCTTGATAGCCTTACTTCTGTGGAATCTGAGAACAGATATTTCGGATCGGTTTGAAGACTATAGGGCCAAAGGAAATACCCTCCGATAACAAAGAGAAAGAAGCTTTCTGATAAACTTCTTTGTGTTCTGTGAAATCATCTCACACAGTTACAGCTTTCTCATCAAGAAGCCTTTCGCTAAGACAGTTCTTGTGGAATTGGCAAAGTGATATTTGGAAGCCCATAGAGGGCTATGGAGAAAAAGGAAATATCCTCCGATGAAATCTGGAAAGAAGATTTCTGAGAAACTGCTTAGTGTTCTGTTAATTCATCTCACAGAGTTACATCTGTATTTCGTGGATCTCTTTGCCAGCTTTATTTCTGTGGAATCTGAGAACAGATATTTCGGATCCCCCTGAGGACTATAGGGTCAAAGGAAATATCCTACGATAACAAAGAGAAAGAAGCTTTCTCAGAAACTTCTTTGTGTTCTGTGAAATCATCTCACAGAGTTACAGCTTTCCCCTCAAGAAGCCTTTCGCTAAGACAGTTCTTGTGGAATTGGCAAAGTGATATTTGGAAGCCCATAGAGGGCTATGGTGAAAAAGGAAATATCCTCCGAAGAAATCTGGAAAGAAGCTTTCTGAGAAACTGCTGAGTGTTCTGTTAATTCCTCTCACAGAGTTACATCTGTATTTCGTGGATCTCCTTGATAGCCTTACTTCTGTGGAATAGAGAACAGATATTTCGGATCGCTTTGAAGACTATAGGGCCAAAGGAAATACCCTCCGATAAGAAAGAGAAAGAAGCTTTCTGAGAAACTTCTTTGTGTTCTGTGAAATCATCTCACAGAGTTACAGCTTTCCCATCAAGAAGCCTTTCGCTAAGACAGTTCTTGTGGAATTGGCAAAGTGATATTTGGAAGCCCGTAGAAGGCTATGGAGAAAAAGCAAATATCGTCCGATGAAATCTGGAAAGAAGCTTTCTGAGAAACTGCTTAGTGTTCCGTTAATTCATCTCGCAGAGTTACATCTGTATTTCGTGCATCTCTTTACTAGCCTTATTTCTGTGGAATCTGAGAACAGATATTTCAGATCTCTTTGACGACTACAGAGTCAAAGGAAATATCCGCCAATAACAAAGAGAAAGAAGCTTTCTGAGAAACTTCTTTGTGTTCTGTGAAATCATCTCACACAGTTACAGCTTTCTCATCAAGAAGCCTTTCGCTAAGACAGTTCTTGTGGAATTGGCACAGTGATATTTGGAAGCCCATAGAGGGCTATGGAGAAAAAGGAAATATCCTCCGATGAAATCTGGAAAGAAGCTTTCTGAGAAACTGCTTAGTGTTCTGTTAATTCATCTCCCAGAGTTACTTCTGTATTTCGTGGATCTCTTTGCCAGCTTTATTTCTGTGAAATCTGAGAACAGATATTTCGGATCAATCTGAAGACTATAGGGCCAAAGGAAATATCCTACGATAACAAAGAGAAAGAAGCTTTCTCAGAAACTTCTTTGTGTTCTGTGAAATCATCTCACAGAGTTACAGCTTTCCCCTCAAGAAGCCTTTCGCTAAGACAGTTCTTGTGGAATTGGCAAAGTGATATTTGGAAGCCCATAGAGGGCTACGGAGAAAAAGGAAATATCCTCCGATGAAATCTGGAAAGAAGCTTTCTGAGAAACTGCTTAGTGTTCTTTTAGTTCATCTCCCAGAGTTTCATCTGTATTTCGTGGATCTCTTTTCTAGCCTTATTTCTGTGGAATCTGAGAACAGATATTTCGGATCCCTTTGAAGACAATAGGGCCAAAGGAAATATCCTCCGGTAACAACGAGAAAGAAGCTTTCAGAGAAACTTCTTTGTGTTCTGTGAAATCATCTCAAAGAGTTACAGCTTTCCCCTCAAGAAGCCTTTCGCTAAGACAGTTGTTGTGGAAATTGGCAGAGTGATATATGGAAGCCCATAGAGGTCTATGGAGAAAAAGGAAATATCCTCAGATGAAATCTGGAAAGAAGCTTTCTGAGAAACTGCTTAGTGTTCTGTTAATTCATCTCACAGTGTTACATCTGTATTTCGTGGATCTCTTTGCTAGCCTTATTTCTGTGGAATCTGAGAACAGATATTTCAGATCCCTTTGACGACTACAGGGTCAAAGGAAATATCCTCCGATAACAAAGAGAAAGAAGCTTTCTGAGAAACTTCTTTGTGTTCTGTGAAATCATCTCACAGAGTTACAGCTTTCCCCTCAAGAAGCCTTTTCTAAGAGAGTTCTTGTGGAATTGGCAAAGTGATATTTGGAAGCCCATAGAAGGCTATGGAGAAAAAGCAAATATCCTCCGATGAAATCTGGAAAGAAGGTTTCTGAGAAACTACTTAGTGTTCTGTTAATTCATCTCCCAGAATTACATATGTATTTCGTGGATCTCTTTGCTAGCCTTATTTCTGTGTAATCTGACAACAGATATTTCGGATCCCTTTGAAGACTATAGGGCCAAAGGAAATATCCTCCGATAACAAAGAGAAAGAAGCTTTCTGAGAAACTCCTTTGTGTTCTGTGAAATCATCTCACAGAGTTACAGCTTTCCCCTCAAGAAGCCTTTCGCTAAGACAGTTCTTGTGGAATTGGCAAAGTGTTATTTGGAAGCCCATAGAGGGCAATGGTGAAAAAGGAATTATCCTCTGATGAAATCTGGAAAGAAGCTTTCTGAGAAACTGCTTAGTGTTCTGTTAATTCATCTCCCAGAGTTACATCTGTATTTCGTGGATCTCTTTCCTATCCTTATTTCTGTGGAATCTGAGAACAGATATTTCGGATCCCTTTGAAGACTATATAGCCAAAGGAATTATCCTCCGATAACAAAGAGAAAGAAGCTTTCTGAGAAACGTCTTTGTGTTCTGTGAAATCATCTCACAGAGTTACAGCTTTACCCTCTAAAAGCCTTTCGCTAAGAGAGTTCTTGTGGAATTGGCAAAGTGATATTTTGAAGACCATAGAGGGCTATGGTGAAAAAGGAAATATCCTCCGATGAAATCTGGAAAGATGCTTTCTGAGAAACTTCCTAGGGTTCTGATAATTCATCTCACAGAGTTACATCTGTATTTCGTGGATCTCTTTGCTAGCCTTATTTCTGTGGAATGTGAGAACAGATATTTTGGATCCCTTTGAAAACTTTAGGGCCAAAGGAAATATCCTCCGATAACAAAGAGAAAGAAGCTTTCTGAGAAACTTCTTTGTGTTCTGTGGAATCATCACACAGAGTTACAGCTTTCACCTCAAAAAGCCTTTCGCTAAGACAGTTGTGTAATTGGCAAAGTGATATTTGGGAGCCCATAGAGGGCTATGGTGAAAAAGGAAATATCCTTCGATGAAATTTGGAAAGAAGCTTTCTGAGAAACTGTTTAGTGTTCTGTTAATTCTTCTCACAGAGTTACATCTGTATTTCGTGGATCTCTTTGCTAGCCTTATTTCTGTGGAACCTCTGAACAGATATTTCGGATCCTTTTGAAGACTATAGGGCCAAAGGAAATATCCTACGATAAAAAAGAGAAAGAAGCTTTCTGAGAAACTTCTTTGTGTTCTGTGAAATCATCTCACAGAGTTACAGCTTTCCCCTCAAGAAGCCTTTCGCTAAGACAGTTCTTGTGGAATTGGCAAAGTGATATTTGGAAGCCCATAGAGGGCTATGGTGAAAAAGGAAATATCCTCTGATGAAATCTGGAAAGAAGCTTTCTGAGAAACTGCTTAGTGTTCTGTTAATTCATCTCCCAGAGTTACATCTGTATTTCGTGGATCTCTTTGCTAGCCTTATTTCTTTGCAATCTGAGAACAGATATTTCGGATCCCTTTGAAGACTATAGAGCCAAAGGAAATATCCTCCGATAACAAAGAGAAAGAAGCTTTCTGAGAAACTTCTTTGTGTTCTGTGAAATCAACTCACAGAGTTGCAGCTTTCCCCTCAAGAAGCCTTTCGCTAAGACAGTTCTAGTGGAATTGGCAAAGTGATATTTGGAAGCCCGTAGAGGGCTAAGGTGAAAAAGGAAATATCCTCCGATGAAATCTGGAAAGAAGCTTTCTGGGAAACTGCTTAGTGTTCTTTTAGTTCATCTCCCAGAGTTATATCTGTATTTCGTGGATCTCTTTGCTAGCCTTATTTCTGTGGAATCTGAGACCAGATATTTCGGAACCCTTTGAAGACTACAGGGCCAAAGGAAATATCCTCCGATAACAAAGAGAAAGAAGCTTTCTGAGAAACTTCTTTGTGTTCTGTGAAATCATCTCACAGAGTTACAGCTTTCCCCTCAAGAAGCCTTTCGCTAAGACAAATCTTGTGGAATTAGCAAAGTGATATTTGGAAGCCCATAGAGGGCTATGGTGAAAAAGGAAATATCCTCCGATGAAATCTGGAAAGAAGCTTTCTGAGAAACTGCTTAGTGTTCTGTTAATTCATCTCCCACAGTTACATCTGTATTTCGTGGATCTCTTTGCTAGCCTTATTTCTGTGGAATCTGAGAACAGATATTTCGGATCCCTCTGAAGACTATAGGGCCAAAGGAAATATCCTCCGATAACAAAGAAAAAGAAGCTTTCTGAGAAACTTCTTTGTGTTCTGTGAAATCATCTCACAGAGTTACAGCTTTCCCCTCAAGAAGCCTTACGCTAAGACAGTTCTTGTGGATTTGGCAAAGTGATATTTGGAAGCCCATAGAAGGCTATGGAGAAAAAGCAAATATCCTCCGATGAAATCTGGAAAGAAGCTTTCTGAGAAACTGCTTAGTGTTCTGTTAATTCATCTCACAGAGTTACATCTGTATTTCGTGGATCTCTTTGCTAGCCTTATTTCTGTGGAATCTGAGAACAGATATTTCAGATCCCTTTGACGACTACAGGGTCAAAGGAAATATCCTCCGATAACAAAGTGAAAGAAGCTTTCTGAGAAACTTCTTTGTGTTCTGTGAAATAATCTCACAGAGTTACAGCTTTCCAATCAACTACCCTTTCGCTAAGACAGTTCTTGTGGAATTTTCAAAGTGATAATTGGAAGCCCATAGAGGACTATGGTGAAAAAGGATATATCCTCCGATGAAATCTGGAAAGAAGCTTTCTGAGAAACTGCTTAGTGTTCTGTTAATTCATCTCACAGAGTTACATCTGTATTTCGAGGATCTCCTTGATAACCTTATTTCTCTGGAATCTGAGAACAGTTATTTCTGATCCCTTTGAAGACAATAGGGCCAAAGGAAATATCCTACGATAACAAAGAGAAAGAAGCTTTCTGAGAAACTTCTTTGTGTTCTGTGAAATCATCTCACAGAGTTACAGCTTTCCCCTCAAGAAGCCTTTCGCTAAGACAGTTCTTGTGGAATTTTCAAAGTGATATTTGGAAGCCCATAGAGGGCTATGGTGAAAAAGGAAATATCCTCCGATGAAATCTGGCAAGAAGCTTTCTGAGAAACTGCTTAGTGTTCTGTTAATTAATCTCACAGAGTTACATCTGTATTTCGTGGATCTCTTTGCTAGCCTTATTTCTGTGGAATCTGACAACAGATATTTCGGATCCCTTTGAAGACTATAGGGCCAAAGGAAATATCCTCCGATAACAAAGGGAAAGAATCTTTCTGAGAAACTTCTTTGTGTTTTTTGAAATCATCTCACACAGTAAAAGCTTTCCAATCAAGTACCCTTTCGCTAAGACCGTTGTTGTGGAATTTTCAAAGTGATATTTGGAAGCACATAGAGGGCTATGGTGAAAAAGGAAATACCCTCCGATGAAAACTGGAAAGAAGCTTTCTGAGAAACTGCTTAGTGTTCTGTTAATTCCTCTCACAGAGTTACATCTGTATTTCGTGGATCTCCTTGATAGCCTTACTTCTGTGGAATCTGAGAACAGATATTTCGGATCGGTTTGAAGACTATAGGGCCAAAGGAAATACCCTCCGATAACAAAGAGAAAGAAGCTTTCTGATAAACTTCTTTGTGTTCTGTGAAATCATCTCACACAGTTACAGCTTTCTCATCAAGAAGCCTTTCGCTAAGACAGTTCTTGTGGAATTGGCAAAGTGATATTTGGAAGCCCATAGAGGGCTATGGAGAAAAAGGAAATATCCTCCGATGAAATCTGGAAAGAAGCTTTCTGAGAAACTGCTTAGTGTTCTGTTAATTCATCTCACAGAGTTACATCTGTATTTCGTGGATCTCTTTGCCAGCTTTATTTCTGTGGAATCTGAGAACAGATATTTCGGATCCCCCTGAGGACTATAGGGTCAAAGGAAATATCCTACGATAACAAAGAGAAAGAAGCTTTCTCAGAAACTTCTTTGTGTTCTGTGAAATCATCTCACAGAGTTACAGCTTTCCCCTCAAGAAGCCTTTCGCTAAGACAGTTCTTGTGGAATTGGCAAAGTGATATTTGGAAGCCCATAGAGGGCTATGGTGAAAAAGGAAATATCCTCCGAAGAAATCTGGAAAGAAGCTTTCTGAGAAACTGCTGAGTGTTCTGTTAATTCCTCTCACAGAGTTACATCTGTATTTCGTGGATCTCCTTGATAGCCTTACTTCTGTGGAATAGAGAACAGATATTTCGGATCGCTTTGAAGACTATAGGGCCAAAGGAAATACCCTCCGATAAGAAAGAGAAAGAAGCTTTCTGAGAAACTTCTTTGTGTTCTGTGAAATCATCTCACAGAGTTACAGCTTTCCCATCAAGAAGTCTTTCGCTAAGACAGTTCTTGTGGAATTGGCAAAGTGATATTTGGAAGCCCGTAGAAGGCTATGGAGAAAAAGCAAATATCGTCCGATGAAATCTGGAAAGAAGCTTTCTGAGAAACTGCTTAGTGTTCCGTTAATTCATCTCGCAGAGTTACATCTGTATTTCGTGCATCTCTTTACTAGCCTTATTTCTGTGGAATCTGAGAACAGATATTTCAGATCTCTTTGACGACTACAGAGTCAAAGGAAATATCCGCCAATAACAAAGAGAAAGAAGCTTTCTGAGAAACTTCTTTGTGTTCTGTGAAATCATCTCACACAGTTACAGCTTTCTCATCAAGAAGCCTTTCGCTAAGACAGTTCTTGTGGAATTGGCACAGTGATATTTGGAAGCCCATAGAGGGCTATGGAGAAAAAGGAAATATCCTCCGATGAAATCTGGAAAGAAGCTTTCTGAGAAACTGCTTAGTGTTCTGTTAATTCATCTCCCAGAGTTACTTCTGTATTTCGTGGATCTCTTTGCCAGCTTTATTTCTGTGAAATCTGAGAACAGATATTTCGGATCAATCTGAAGACTATAGGGCCAAAGGAAATATCCTACGATAACAAAGAGAAAGAAGCTTTCTCAGAAACTTCTTTGTGTTCTGTGAAATCATCTCACAGAGTTACAGCTTTCCCCTCAAGAAGCCTTTCGCTAAGACAGTTCTTGTGGAATTGGCAAAGTGATATTTGGAAGCCCATAGAGGGCTACGGAGAAAAAGGAAATATCCTCCGATGAAATCTGGAAAGAAGCTTTCTGAGAAACTGCTTAGTGTTCTTTTAGTTCATCTCCCAGAGTTTCATCTGTATTTCGTGGATCTCTTTTCTAGCCTTATTTCTGTGGAATCTGAGAACAGATATTTCGGATCCCTTTGAAGACAATAGGGCCAAAGGAAATATCCTCCGGTAACAACGAGAAAGAAGCTTTCAGAGAAACTTCTTTGTGTTCTGTGAAATCATCTCAAAGAGTTACAGCTTTCCCCTCAAGAAGCCTTTCGCTAAGACAGTTCTTGTGGAAATTGGCAGAGTGATATATGGAAGCCCATAGAGGTCTATGGAGAAAAAGGAAATATCCTCAGATGAAATCTGGAAAGAAGCTTTCTGAGAAACTGCTTAGTGTTCTGTTAATTCATCTCACAGTGTTACATCTGTATTTCGTGGATCTCTTTGCTAGCCTTATTTCTGTGGAATCTGAGAACAGATATTTCAGATCCCTTTGACGACTACAGGGTCAAAGGAAATATCCTCCGATAACAAAGAGAAAGAAGCTTTCTGAGAAACTTCTTTGTGTTCTGTGAAATCATCTCACAGAGTTACAGCTTTCCAATCAACTACCCTTTCGCTAAGACAGTTCTTGTGGAATTTTCAAAGTGATATTTGGAAGCCCATAGAGGACTATGGTGAAAAAGGATATATCCTCCGATGAAATCTGGAAAGAAGCTTTCTGAGAAACTGCTTAGTGTTCTGTTAATTCATCTCACAGAGTTACATCTGTATTTCGAGGATCTCCTTGATAACCTTATTTCTCTGGAATCTGAGGACAGTTATTTCTGATCCCTTTGAAGACAATAGGGCCAAAGGAAATATCCTACGATAACAAAGAGAAAGAAGCTTTCTGAGAAACTTCTTTGTGTTCTGTGAAATCATCTCACAGAGTTACAGCTTTCCCCTCAAGAAGCCTTTCGCTAAGACAGTTCTTGTGGAATTTTCAAAGTGATATTTGGAAGCCCATAGAGGGCTACGGTGAAAAAGGAAATATCCTCCGATGAAATCTGGCAAGAAGCTTTCTGAGAAACTGCTTAGTGTTCTGTTAATTCATCTCACAGAGTTACATCTGTATTTCGTGGATCTCTTTGCTAGCCTTATTTCTGTGGAATGTGACAACAGATATTTCGGATCCCTTTGAAGACTATAGGCCCAAAGGAAATATCCTCCGATAACAAAGGGAAAGAAGCTTTCTGAGAAACTTCTTTGTGTTTTGTGAAATCATCTCACACAGTAAAAGCTTTCCAATCAAGTACCCTTTCACTAAGACCGTTGTTGTGGAATTTTGAAAGTGATATTTGGAAGACTATAGAGGGTTATGGTGAAAAAGGAAATATCCTCCGATGAAAACTGGAAAGAAGCTTTCTGAGAAACTGCTTAGTGTTCTGTTAATTCCTCTCACAGAGTTACATGTGTATTTCGTGGATCTCCTTGATAGCCTTACTTCAGTGGAATCTGACAACAGATATTTCGGATTGGTTTGAAGACTATAGGGCCAAAGGAAATACCCTCCGATAACAAAGAGAAAGAAGCTTTCTGAGAAACTTCTTTGTGTTCTGAGAAATCATCTCACAGAGTTACAGCTTTCCCATCAAGAAGCCTTTCGCTAAGAGAATTCTTGTGGAATTGGCAAAGTGATATTTGGAAGCCCATAGAGGGCTAGGGAGAAAAAGGAAATATCCTCCGATGAAATCTGGAAAGAAGCTTTCTGAGAAACTGCTTAGTGTTCTGTTAATTCATCTCTCAGAGTTACATCTGTATTTCGTGGATCTCTTTGCCAGCTTTATTTCTGTGGAATCTGAGAACAGATATTTCGGATCCCCCTGAAGACTATAGGGCCAAAGGAAATATCCTACGATAACAAAGAGAAAGAAGCTTTCTCAGAAACTTCTTTGTGTTCTGTGAAATCATCTCACAGAGTTACAACTTTCCCCTCAAGAAGCCTTTTGCTAAGACAGTTCTTGTGGAATTGGCAAAGTGATATTTGGAAGCCCATAGAGGGCTATGGTGAAAAAGGAAATATCCTCCGATGAAATCTGGAAAGAAGCTTTCTGAGAAACTGCTGAGTGTTCTGTTAATTCCTCTCACAGAGTTACATCTGTATTTCGTGGATCTCCTTGATAGCCTTACTTCTGTGGAATAGAGAACAGATATTTCGGATCGCTTTGAAGACTATAGGGCCAAAGGAAATACCCTCTGATAAGAAAGAGAAAGAAGCTTTCTGAGAAACTTCTTTGTGTTCTGTGAAATCATCTCACAGAGTTACAGCTTTCCCATCAAGAAGCCTTTCGCTAAGACAGTTCTTGTGGAATTGGCAAAGTGATATTTTAAGCCCATAGAGGGCTATGGAGAAAAAGGAAATATCCTCCGATGAAATCTGGAAAGAAGCTTTCTGAGAAACTGCTTAGTGTTGTTTTAGTTCATCTCCCAGAGTTTCATCTGTATTTCGTGGATCTCTTTGCTAGCCTTATTTCTGTGGAATCTGACAACAGATATTTCGGATCCCTTTGAAGACTATAGGGCCAAAGGAAATATCCTCCGATAACAATGAGAAAGAAGCTTTCAGAGAAACTTCTTTGTGTTCTGTGAAATCATCTCACAGAGTTACAGCTTTCCCCTCAAGAAGCCTTTCGCTAAGACAGTTATTGTGGAAATTGGCAAAGTGATATATGTAAGCCCTTAGAGGTCTATGGAAAAAAGGAAATATCCTCCGATGAAATCTGGAAAGAAGCTTTCTGAGAAACTGCTTAGTGTTCTGTTAATTCATCTCACAGTGTTACATCTGTATTTCGTGGATCTCTTTGCTAGCTTTATTTCTGTGGAATCTGAGAACAGATATTTCGGATCCCTCTGAAGACTATAGGGCCAAAGGAAATATCCTCCGATAACAAAGAAAAAGAAGCTTTCTGAGAAACTTCTTTGTGTTCTGTGAAATCATCTCACAGAGTTACAGCTTTCCCATCAAGAAGCCTTTCGCTAAGACAGTTCTTGTGGATTTGGCAAAGTGATATTTGGAAGCCCATAGAAGGCTATGGAGAAAAAGCAAATATCCTCCGATGAAATCTGGAAAGAAGCTTTCTGAGAAACTGCTTAGTGTTCTGTTAATTCATCTCACAGAGTTACATCTGTATTTCGTGGATCTCTTTGCTAGCCTTATTTCTGTGGAATCTGAGAACAGATATTTCAGATCCCTTTGACGACTACAGGGTCAAAGGAAATATCCTCCGATAACAAAGAGAAAGAAGCTTTCTGAGAAACTTCTTTGTGTTCTGTGAAATCATCTCACAGAGTTACAGCTTTATCATCAAGAAGCCTTTCGCTAAGACAGTTCTTGTGGAATTGGCAAAGTGATATTTGTAAGCCCATAGAGGGCTATGGAAAAAAGGAAATATCCTCCGATGAAATCTGGAAAGAAGCTTTCTGAGAAACTGCTTAGTGTTCTGTTAATTCATCTCACAGAGTTACATCTGTATTTCGTGGATCTCTTTGCTAGCCTTATTTCTGTGGAATCCGAGAACAGATATGTCGGATCCCTTTGAAGACAATAGGGCCAAAGGAAATATCCTACGATAACAAAGAGAAAGAAGCTTTCTAAGAAACTTCTTTGTGTTCTGTGAAATCATCTCACAGAGTTACAGCTTTCCCCTCAAGAAGCCTTTTCTAAGAGATTTCTTGTGGAATTGGCAAAGTGATATTTGGAAGCCCATAGAGGGCTATGGTGAAAAAGGAAATATCCTCGGATGAAATCTGGAAAGAAGCTTTCTGAGAAACTGCTTAGAGTTCTGTTAATTGATCTCACAGAGTTACATCTGTATCTCGTGGATCTCTTTGCTAGCCTTATTTCTGTGGAATCTGAGAACAGATATTTCGGATCCCTTTGAAGACTATAGGGCCAAAGGAAATATCCTCCGATAACAAAGAGAAAGAAGCTTTCTGAGAAACGTCTTTGTGTTCTGTGAAATCATCTCACAGAGTTACAGCTTTCCCCTCATGAAGCCTTTCGCTAAGACAGTTCTTGTGGAATTGGAAAAGTGATGTTTGGAAGCCCATAGAGGGCTGTGGTGAAAAAGGAAATATCCTCCGATGAAATCTGGAAAGAAGCTTTCTGAGAAACTGCTTAGTGTTCTGTTAATTCATCTCCCAGAGTTACATATGTATTTCGTGGATCTCTTTGCTAGCCTTATTTCTGTGGAATCTGAGAACAGATATTTCGGATCCCTTTGAAGACTATAGGGCCTAAGGAAATATCCTCCGATAACAAAGACAAAGAAGCTTTCTGAGAAACTCCTTTGTGTTCTGTGAAATCATCTCACAGAGTTACAGCTTTCCCATCAAGAAGCCTTTCGCTAAGACAGTTCTTGTGGAATTGGCAAAGTGATATTTGGAAGACCATAGAGGGCAATGGTGAAAAAGGAAATATCCTCTGATGAAATCTGGAAAGAAGCTTTCTGAGAAACTGCTTAGTGTTCTGTTAATTCATCTCCCAGAGTTACATCTGTATTTCGTGGATCTCTTTCCTATCCTTATTTCTGTGGAATCTGAGAACAGATATTTCGGATCACTTTGAAGACTATAGGGCCAAAGGAAATATCCTCGGATAACAAAGAGAAAGAAGCTTTCTGAGAAACGTCTTTGTGTTCTGTGAAATCATCTCACAGAGTTACAGCTTTACCCTCAAAAAGCCTTTCGCTAAGACAGTTCTTGTGGAATTGGCAAAGTGATATTTTGAAGCCCATAGAGGGCTATGGTGAAAAAGGAAATATCCTCCGATCAAATATGGAAAGATGCTTTCTGAGAAACTGCTTAGTGTTCTGATAATTCATCTCACAGAGTTGCATCTGTATTTCGTGGATCTCTTTGCTAGCCTTATTTCTGTGGAATGTGAAAACAGATATTTTGGATCCCTTTGAAGACTTTAGGGCCAAAGGAAATATCCTCCGATAACAAAGAGAAAGAAGCTTTCTGAGAAACTTCTTTGTGTTCTGTGGAATCATCACACAGAGTTACAGCTTTCACCTCAAAAAGCCTTTCGCTAAGACAGTTGTGTAATTGGCAAAGTGATATTTGGGAGCCCATAGAGGGCTATGGTGAAAAAGGAAATATCCTTCGATGAAATTTGGAAAGAAGCTTTCTGAGAAACTGTTTAGTGTTCTGTTAATTCTTCTCACAGAGTTACATCTGTATTTCGTAGATCTCTTTGGTAGCCTTATTTCTGTGGAACCTCTGAACAGATATTTCGGATCCTTTTGAAGACTATAGGGCCAAAGGAAATATCCTCCGATAAAAAAGAGAAAGAAGCTTTCTGAGAAACTTCTTTGTGTTCTGTGAAATCATCTCACAGAGTTACAGCTTTCCCCTCAAGAAGCCTTTCGCTAAGACAGTTCTTGTGGAATTGGCAAAGTGATATTTGGAAGCCCATAGAGGGCTATGGTGAAAAAGGAAATATCCTCTGATGAAATCTGGAAAGAAGCTTTCTGAGAAAATGCTTAGTGTTCTGTTAATTCATCTCCCAGAGTTACATCTGTATTTCGTGGATCCCTTTGCTAGCCTTATTTCTGTGGAATCTGAGAAGAGATATTTCGGATCCCTTTGAAGACTATAGGGCCAAAGGAAATATCCTCTGATAACAAAGAGAAAGAAGCTTTCTGAGAAACTTCTTTGTGTTCTGTGAAATCAACTCACAGAGTTACAGCTTTCCCCTCAAGAAGCCTTTCGCTAAGACAGTTCTAGTGGAATTGGCAAAGTGATATTTGGAAGCCCGTAGAGGGCTAAGGTGAAAAAGGAAATATCCTCCGATGAAATCTGGAAAGAAGCTTTCTGGGAAACTGCTTAGTGTTCTTTTAGTTCATCTCCCAGAGTTATATCTGTATTTCGTGGATCTCTTTGCTAGCCTTATTTCTGTGGAATCTGAGAACAGATATTTCGGATCCCTCCGAAGACTATAGGGCCAAAGGAAATATCCTCCGATAACAAAGAAAAAGAAGCTTTCTGAGAAACTTCTTTGTGTTCTGTGAAATCATCTCACAGAGTTACAGCTTTCCCCTCAAGAAGCCTTTCGCTGAGACAGTTCTTGTGGATTTGGCAAAGTGATATTTGGAAGCCCATAGAAGGCTATGGAGAAAAAGGAAATATCCTCCGATGAAATCTGGAAAGAAGCTTTCTGAGAAACTGCTTAGTGTTCTGTTAATTCATCTCACAGAGTTACATCTGTATTTCGTGGATCTCTTTGCTAGCCTTATTTCTGTGGTATCTGAGAACAGATATTTCAGATCCCTTTGACGACTACAGGGTCAAAGGAAATATCCTCCGATAACAAAGAGAAAGAAGCTTTCTGAGAAACTTCTTTGTGTTCTGTGAAATAATCTCACAGAGTTACAGCTTTCCAATCAACTACCCTTTCGCTAAGACAGTTCTTGTGGAATTTTCAAAGTGATATTTTGAAGCCCATAGAGGACTATGGTGAAAAAGGATATATCCTCCGATGAAATCTGGAAAGAAGCTTTCTGAGAAACTGCTTAGTGTTCTGTTAATTCATCTCACAGAGTTACATCTGTATTTCGAGGATCTCCTTGATAACCTTATTTCTCTGGAATCTGAGAACAGTTATTTCGGATCCCTTTGAAGACAATAGGGCCAAAGGAAATATCCTACGATAACAAAGAGAAAGAAGCTTTCTGAGAAACTTCTTTGTGTTCTGTGAAATCATCTCACAGAGTTACAGCTTTCCCCTCAAGAAGCCTTTCGCTAAGACAGTTCTTGTGGAATTTTCAAAGTGATATTTGGAAGCCCATAGAGGGCTATGGTGAAAAAGGAAATATCCTCCGATGAAATCTGGAAAGAAGCTTTCTGAGAAACTGCTTAGTGTTCTGTTAATTCATCTCACAGAGTTACATCTGTATTTCGTGGATCTCTTTGCTAGCCTTATTTCTGTGGAATCTGACAACAGATATTTCGGAACCCTTTGAAGACTATAGGGCCAAAGGAAATATCCTCCGATAACAAAGGGAAAGAATCTTTCTGAGAAACTTCTTTGTGTTTTTTGAAATCATCTCACACAGTAAAAGCTTTCCAATCAAGTACCCTTTCGCTAAGACCGTTGTTGTGGAATTTTCAAAGTGATATTTGGAAGACCATAGAGGGTTATGGTGAAAAAGGAAATATCCTCCGATGAAAACTGGAAAGAAGCTTTCTGAGAAACTGCTTAGTGTTCTGTTAATTCCTCTCACAGAGTTACATCTGTATTTCGTGGATCTCCTTGATAGCCTTACTTCTGTGGAATCTGAGAAGAGATATTTCGGCTCCCTTTGAAGACTATAGGGCCAAAGGAAATATCCTCCGATAACAAAGAGAAATCAGCTTTCTGAGAAACTTCTTTGTGTTCCGTGAAATCACCTCACAGAGTTAAAGCTTTCCCCTCAAGAAGCCTTTCGCTAAGACAGTTCTTGTGGAATTGACAAATTGATATTTGGAAGCCCATAGAGAGCTATGGTGAAAAAGGAAATATCCTCCGATGAAATCGGGAAAGAAGCTTTTTGAGAAACTGCTTAGTGTTCTTTCAGTTCATCTCCCAGAGTTACATCTGTATTTCATGGATCTCTTTGCTAGCCTTATTTCTATGGAATTTGAGAACAGATATTTAGGATCCCTTTGAAGACTATAGGGCCAAAGGAAATATCCTCCGATAACAAAGAGAAAGAAGCTTTCTGAGAAACTTCTTTGTGTTCTGTGAAATCATCTCACAGAGTTACAGCTTTCCCCTCAAGAAGCCTTTCGCTAAGACAGTTCTTGTGGAATTGGCAAAGTAATATTTGGAAGACCATAGAGGGCTATGGAGAAAAAGGAAATATCCTCCGATGAAATCTGGAAAGAAGCTCTCTGAGAAACTGCTTAGTGTTCTGTTAATTCATCTCACTGAGTTACATCTGTATTTCGTGGATCTCTTTGCTAGCTTTATTTCTGTGGAATCTGAGAACAGATATTTCGGATCCCTTTGAAGACTATAGGGCCAAAGGCAATATCCTCCGATAACAAAGGGAAAGAAGCTTTCTGAGAAACTTATTTGTGTTCTGTGAAATCGTCTCACAGTGTTACAGCTTTCCAATCAAGTACCCTTTCCCTAGACAGCTCTTGTGGAATTTTCAAAGTGATATTTGGAAGCCCATAGAGGGCTATGGAAAAAAACGAAATATCCTCAGATGAAATCTGAAAAGAAGCTTTCTGAGAAAATTCTTAGTGTTCTGTTCATTCATCTCCCAGAGTTACATCTGTATTTCAGGATCTCTTTGCTAGCCTTACTTCTGTGGAATCTGAGAAGAGATATTTCGGATCCCTTTGAAGACTATAGGGCCAAAGGAAATATCCTCCGATAACAAAGAGAAAGAAGCTTTCTGAGAAACTTCTTTGTGTTCTGTGAAATCAACTCACAGAGTTACAGCTTTCCCCTCAAGAAGCCTTTCGATAAGACAGTTCTTGTGGAATTGTCAAAGTGATATTTGGAAGCCCATAGAGGGCTATGGTGAAAAAGGAAATATCCTCCGATGAAATCTGGAAACAAGCTTTCTGAGAATCTGCTTAGTGTTCTGTTAATTCATCTCACAGAGTTACATCTCTATTTCGTGGATTTGTTTGCTAGCCTTATTTCTGTGGAATCTGAGAACAGATATTTCGGATCCCTTTGAAGACTATAGGGAAAAAGGAAATATCCTCCGATAACAAAGAGAAATAAGCTTTCTGAGAATGGTCTTTGTGTTGTGTGAAATCATCTCATAGAGTTACAGCTTTCCCCTCAAGAAGCCTTTCGTTAAGACAGTTCTTGTGGAATTGGCAAAATGATATTTGGAAGCCCATAGAGGGCTATGGTGAAAAAGGAAATATCCTCCGATGAAATCTGGAAAGAAGCTTTCTGAGAAACTGCTTAGTGTTCTGTTAATTCATCTCACTGAGTTACATCTGTATTTCGTGAATCTCTTTGCTAGTCTTATTTCTGTGGAATCTGAGAACAGATATTTCGGATCCCTCTGAAGACTATAGGGCCAAAGGAAATATCCTCCGATAACAAAGAGAAAGAAGCTTTCTGAGAAACTTCTTTTTGTTCCATGAAATCATTTCACAGAGTTACAGCTTTCCCTTCAAGAAGCCTTTCGCTAAGACAGTACTTGTGGAATTGGCAAAGTGAAACTTGGAAGTCCATAGCGGGCTATGGTGAAAAAGGAAATATCCTCCGATGAAAGATGGAAAAAAGTTTTCTGATAAACTGCCTAGTGTTCTGTTAATTCACCTCACAGATTTACATCTGTATTTCGTGGATCTCTTTGCTACCCTTATATCTGTGGAATCTGAGAACAGATATTTCAGATCCCTTTGAAGACAATAAGGCCAAAGGAAATATCCTCCGATAACAAAGAGAAAGAAGCTTTCTGAGAAACTTCTTTGTGTTCTGTGAAATCATCTCACAGAGTTACAGCTTTTCCCTCAAGAAGCCTTTCGCTAAGACAGTTCTTGTGGAATTGGCAAAATGATATTTGGAAGCCCATTGTGGGCTCTGGTGAAAAAGGAAATATCCTCCGCTGAAATCTGGAAAGAAGCTTTCTGAGAAACTGCTTAGTTTTCCGTAAATTCATCTCACAGAGTTACATCTGTATTTCGTGGATCTCTTTCCTAGCCTAATTTCTGTGCAATCTGAGAACAGATATTTCGGATCCCTTTGAAGACTATAGGGCCAAAGGAAATATCCTCCGATAACAAAGAGAAAGAAGCTTTCTGAGAAACTGCTTAGTGTTCTGTTAATTCATCTCCCAGAGTTACATCTGTATTTCGTGGATCTCTTTACTAGCCTTTTTTCTGTGGAATCTGAGAACAGATAATTCGGATCCCTTGAAGACTATAGGGCCAAAGGAAATATCCTCCGATAACAAATAGAAAGAAGCTTTCTGAGAAACTTCTTTGTGTTCTGTGAAATCATCTCACAGAGTTACAGCTTTATCATCAAGAAGCCTTTCGCTAAGACAGTTCTTGTGGAATTGGCAAAGTGATATTTGGAAGCCCATAGAGGGCTATGGAAAAAAGGAAATATCCTCCGATTAAATCTGGAAAGAAGCTTTCTGAGAAACTGCTTAGTGTTCTGTTAATTCATCTCACAGAGTTACATCTGTATTTCGTGGATCTCTTTGCTCGCCTTATTTCTGTGGAATCTGAGAACAGATATGTCGGATCCCTTTGAAGACAATAGGGCCAAAGGAAATATCCTACGATAACAAAGAGAAAGAAGCTTTCTAAGAAACTTCTTTGTGTTCTGTGAAATCATCTCACAGAGTTACAGCTTTCCCCTCAAGAAGCCTTTTCTAAGAGAGTTCTTGTGGAATTGGCAAAGTGATATTTGGAAGCCCATAGAGGGCTATGGTGAAAAAGGAAATATCCTCCGATGAAATCTGGAAGGAAGCTTTCTGAGAAACTGCTTAGAATTCTGTTAATTGATCTCACAGAGTTACATCTGTGTCTCGTGGATCTCTTTGCTAGCCTTATTTCTGTGGAATCTGAGAACAGATATTTCGGATCCCTTTGAAGACTATAGGGCCAAAGGCAATATCCTCCGATAACAAAGAGAAAGAAGCTTTCTGAGAAACTTCTTTGTGTTCTGTGAAATCATCTCACAGTGTTACAGCTTTCCAATCAAGTACCCTTTCCCTAAGACAGTTCTTGTGGAATTTTCAAAGTGATATTTGGAAGCCCATAGAGGGCTATGGAGAAAAAGGAAATATCCTCCGATGAAATCTGGAAAGAAGCTTTCTGAGAGACTGCTTAGTGTTCATTTAGTTCATCTTCCAGAGTTACATCTGTAATTCGTGGATCTCTTTGCTAGCCTTATTTCTCTGGAATCTGAGAACAGATATTTCGGATCCCTTTGAAGACTATAGGGCCAAAGGAAATATCCTCCGTTAACAAAGAGAAAGAAGCTTTGAGAGAAACTTCTTTGTGTTTTGTGAAATCATCTCACAGAGTTACATCTTTCCCCTCAAGAAGCCTTTCGCTAAGACAGTTCTTGTGGAATTGGCAAAGTGATATTTGGATGAACATAGAGGGCTATGGAGAAAAAGGAAATATGCTCAGATGAAATCGGGAAAGAAGATTTCTGAGAAACTGCTTAGTGTTCTGTTAATTCATCTCACGGAGTTACATCTGTATTTCTTGTATCTCTTTGCTTGCCTGATAACTGTGGAATCTGAGAAGAGATATTTCGTCTCCCTTTGAAGACTATAGGGCCAAAGGAAATATCCTCTGATAACAAAGAGATAGAAGCTTTCTGAGAAACTTCTTTGTGTTCTGTGAAATCATCTCACAGAGTTACAGCTTTCCCCTCAAGAATTCTTTCGCTAAGACAGTTCTAGTGGAATTGGCAAAGTGATATTTGGAAGCCCATAGAGGGCTATGGAAAAAAAGGAAATATCCTCAGATGAAATCTGAAAAGAAGCTTTCTGAGAAAATTCTTAGTGTTCTGTTCATTCATCTCCCAGAGTTACATCTGTATTTCAGGATCTCTTTGTTAGCCTTACTTCTGTGGAATCTGAGAAGAGATATTTCGGATCCCTTTAAAGACTATAGGGCCAAAGGAAATATCCTCCGATAACAAAGAGAAGGAAGCTTTCTGAGAAACTTCTTTGTGTTCTGTGAAATCAACTCACAGAGTTACAGCTTTCCCCTCAAGAAGCCTTTCGCTAAGACAGTTCTTGTGGAATTGTCAAAGTGATATTTGGAAGCCCATAGAGAGCTATGGTGAAAAAGGAAATATCCTCCGATGAAATCTGGAAACAAGCTTTCTGAGAATCTGCTTAGTGTTCTGTTAATTCACCTCTCAGAGTAACATCTGTATTTCGTGGATCTCTTTGCCAGCCTTATTTCTGTGGAATCTGAGAACAGATATTTCGGATCCCTTTGAAGACTATAGGGCCAAAGGAAATATCCTCCGATAACAAAGAGAAAGAAGCTTTCTGAGAAACTGCTTAGTGTTCTGTTAATTCATCTCCCAGAGTTACATCTGTATTTCGTGGATCTCTTTACTACCCTTTTTTCTGTGGAATCTGAGAACAGATAATTCGGATCCCTTGAAGACTATAGGGCCAAAGGAAATATCCTCCGATAACCAAGAGAAAGAAGCTTTCTGAGAAACTTCTTTGTGTTCTGTGAAATCATCTCACAGAGTTACAGCTTTCCCCTCAAGAAGCCTTTCGCTAAGACAGTTCATGTGAAATTGGCAAAGTGATATTTTGAAGCCCTTAGAGGGCTATGGTGAAAAAGGAAATATCCTCCGATGAAATCTGGAAAGAAGCTTTCTGAGAAACTGCTTAGTGTTCTGTTAATTCATCTCACAGAGTTACATCTGTATTTCGTGGATCTCTTTGTAAGCCTTATTATTGCGGAATCTGAGAACAGATATTTTGGATCCCTTTGAAGACTATAGGGCCAAAGGAAATATCCTCCGATAACAAAGAGAAAGAAGCATTCTGAGAAACTTCTGTGAATTCTGTGAAATCATCTCACAGAGTTACAGCTTTCCCCTGAAGAAGACTTTCGCTAAGACAGTTCTTGTGGAATTGGCAAAGTGATATTTGGAAGCCCAAGGAGGGATATGGAAAAAAAGGAAATATCCTCCGATGCAATCTGGAAACAAGTTTTCTGAGAAACTGCTTAGTGTTCTGTTAATTCATCTCACAGAGTTACATCTGTATTTCGTGGATCTCTTTGCTAGCCTTATTTCTGTGGAATCTGAGAACAGGTATTTCGGATCCCTTTGGAGACTATAGGGCCAAATGAAATATCCTCCGATAACAAAGAGATAGAAGCTTTCTGGGAAACTTCTTCGTGTTCTGTGAAATCATCTCACAGAGTTACAGCTTTCCCCTCAAGAAGCCTTTCGCTAAGACAGTTCTTGTGGAATTGGAAAAGTGATATTTGGAAGACCATAGAGGGCTACGGTGAAAAAGGAAATATCCTCCAAGGAAATCTGGAAAGAAGCTTTCTGATAAACTGCTTAGTGTTCTGTTAAGTCATCGCCCACAGTTACATCTGCATTTCGTGGATCTCTTTGCTAGCCTTATTTCTGTGGAATCTGACAACAGATATTTCGGATCCCGTTGGAGATTATAGGGCCAAAGGAAATATCCTCGGATAACAAAGAAAAAGAAGCTTTCTGAGAACCTTCTTTGTGTCTTGTGAAATCATCTCACAAAGTTAAAGCTTTCCCCTCAAGAAGCCTTTCGCTAAGACAGTTCTTGTGGAATTCGCAAAGTGATATTTGGAAGCCCATAGAGGGCTGTTGTGAAAAAGGAAATATCCTCTGATGAAATCTGGAAAGAAGCTTTCTGAGAAACTGCTTTGTGTTCTGTTAATTCATCTCAGAGAGTTACTTCTGTGTTTCGTGGATCTCTTTGTTAGCCTTATTTCTGTGGAATCTGACATCAAATATTTCGGATCCCTTTGAAGACTATAGGGCCAAAGGAAATCTCCTCCAATAACAAAGAGAAAGAAGCTTTCTGAGAAACTTCTTTTTCTTCTGTGAAATCATCTCACAGAGTTACAGCTTTCCCCTCAAGAAGCCTTTCCTAAGACAGTTCTTCTGGAAATGGCAAAGAGATATTTGGAAACCCATAGAGGGCTAAGGTGAAAAAGGAAATATCCTCCCATGAAATCTGGAAAGAAGCTTTCTGAGAATCTGCTTAGTGTTCTGTTAATTCATCTCACAGAGTTACATCTGAATTTCGTGGATCTCTTTGCTAGCCTTATTTCTGTGGAATCTGAGAACACATATTTCCTTTCCTTTTGAAGACTATAGGGCCAAAGGAAATATCCTCCGATAACAAAGAGAAAGAAGCTTTCTGAGAAACTTCTTTGTGTTCTGTGAAATCATCTCACAGAGTAAAAGCTTTCCCCTCAAGAAGCCTTTCGCTAAGACAGTTCTTGTGGAAATGGCAAAGTGATATTTGGAAGCCCATAGAGGGCTATGGTGAAAAAGGAAATATCCTCCTAAGAAATCTGGAAAGAAGCTTTCTGAGAAACTGCTTAGTGTTCTGTGAATTCATCTCCCAGAGTTACATCTGTATTTCGTGGATCTCTTTGCTAGCCTTATTTCTGTGCAATCTGACATCAGATATTTCGGATCCCTTTGAAGACGATAGGGCCAAGGAAATATCCTCCGATAACAAAGAGAAAGAAGCTTTCTGAGAAACTGCTTAGTGTTCTGTTAATTCATCTCCAAGAGTTACATCTGTATTTCGTGGATTTCTTTGCTAGCCTTATTTCTGTGGAATCTGAGAACAGATATTTCGGATCCCTTTGAAGACTATAGGGACAAAGGAAATATCCTCCGATAACAAAGAGAAAGAGGCATTCTGAGAAACTTCTTTGTGTTCTGTGACATCATCTCACAGAGTTACAGCTTTCCCCTCAAGAAGCCTTTCGCTAAGACAGTTCTTGTGGAATTGGCAAAGTGATATTTGGAAGCCCATAGAGGGCTATGGTGAAAAAGGAAATATCCTCTGATGAAATCTGGAAAGAAGCTTTCTGAGAAACTGCTTAGTGTCCTGTTAATTCAACTCACAGAGTTACATCTGTATTTCGTGGATCTCTTTGCTAGCCTTATTTCTGTGGAATCTGAGAACAGATATTTCGGATCCCTTTGAAGACTATAGGGCCAAAGGAAATATCCTTTGAAAACAAAGAGAAAGAAGCTTTCTGAGAAACTTCTTTTTGTTCCGTGAAATCATCTCACAGAGTTACAGCTTTCCCCTCAATAAGCCTTCCGCTAAGACAGTTCTTGTGGAATTGGCAAAGTGATATTTGGAAGCCCAAAGAGGGCTATTTTTGAAAAGGAAATATCCTCCAATGAAATCTGGAAAGAAGCTTTCTGAGAAACTGCTTAGTGATCTGTTAATTCATCTCACAGAGTTACATCTGTATTTCGTGGATCTCTTTGCTAGCCGTATTTCTGTAGAATATGAGAACAGATATTTCGGAACCCTTTGAAGACTTTAGGGCCAAAGGAAATATCCTCCGATAACAAAGAGAAAGAAGCTTTCTGAGAAACTTCTTTGTGTTCTGTGAAATCATCTCACAGAGTTACAGCTTTCCCCTCAAGAAGCCTTTCGCTAAGACAGTTCTTGTGGAATTGGCACAGTGATATTTGGAAGCCCATAGAGGTCTATGGTGAAAAAGGAAATATCCTTCGATGAAGTCTGGAAAGACTTTCTGAGAAACCGCTTAGTGTTCTGTTAACTCACCTCACAGAGTTACATCTGTATTTCGTGGATCTCTTTGCTAGCCTTATTTCTGTGGAATCTGACAACAGATATTTCGGATCCCTTTGAAGACTATAGGGCCAAAGTAAACATCCTCCGATAACAAAGAGAAAGAAGCTTACTGAGAAACTTCTTTGTGTTCTGTGAAATCATCTCACACAGTTACAGCTTTGCCCTCAAGGAGCCTTTCGCTAAGACAGTTCTTGTGGAATTGGCAAAGTGATATTTGGAGCCCATAGAGGACTACGGAGAAAAAGGAAATATCCTCCGATGAAATCTGGAAAGAAGCTTTCTGAGAAACTGCTTAGTGTTCTGTTAATTAACCTCACAGAGTTACATCTGTATTTCGTGGATCTCTTTGCTAGCCTTATTTCTGTGGAATCTGAGAACAGATATTTCGGATCCCTTTGAAGACTATAGGGCCAAAGGAAATATCCTCCGATAACAAAGAGAAAGAAGCTTTCAGAGAAACTTCTTTGTGTTCTGTGAAATCATCTCACAGAGTTACAGCTTTCCCCTCAAGAAGCCTTTCGCTAAGACAGTTCTTGTGGAATTGGCAAAGTGATATTTGGCAGCCCATAGAGGGCTATGGTGAAAAAGGAAATATCCTCCGATGAAATCTGGAAAGAAGCTTTCTGAGAAACTGCTTAGTGATCTGTAAATTCATCTCTCAGAGTTACATCTGTATTTCGTGGATCTCTTTGCTAGCCGTATTTCTGTGGAATCTGAGAACAGATATTTCGGATCCATTTGAAGACTATAGGGCCAAAGGAAATATCCTCCGATAACAAAAAGAAAGAAGCTTTCTGAGAAACTTCTTTGTGTTCTGTGAAATCATCTCACAGAGTTAAAGCTTTCCCCTCAAGAAGCCTTTCGCTAAGACAGTTCTTGTGGAAATGGCAAAGTGATATTTGGAAGCCCATGGAGGGCTATGGTGAAAAAGGAAATATCCTCCGATGAAATCTTGAAAGAAGCTTTCTGAGAAGCTGCTTAGTGTTCTGTTAATTCATCTCACCGAGTTACATCTGCATTTCGTGGATTTCTTTGCTAGCCTTATTTCTGTGGAATCTGAGAACAGATATATCGGATCCCTTTGAAGAGTATAGGGCCAAAGGAAACATCCTCGGATAAAAAACTAAGAAGCTTTCTGAGAAACTACTTTGTGTTCTGTGAAATCATCTCACAGGGTTACAGCTTTAACCTCAAGATGCCTTTCGCTAAGACAGTTCTTGTGGAATCGGCCAAGTGATATATGGAAGCCCATAGAGGGCTATGGTGAAAAAGGAAATATCCTCCGATGAAATCTGGAAACAAGCTTTCTGAGAAACTGCTTAGTGTTCTGTTAATTCATCTCACGGAGTTACATCTGTATTTCGTGGATCTCTTTGCTAGCCTTATTTCTGTGGAATCTGAGAACAGATATCTCGGATCTCTTTGAAGACTATTGGGCCAAAGGAAACATCCTCAGATAACAAAGAGAAAGAAGCTTACTGAGAAACTTCTTTGTGTTCTGTGAAATCATCTCACAGAGTTACAGCTTTCCCCTCAAGAAGCCTTTCGCTAAGACAGTTCTTGTGGAATTCGCAAAGTGATATTTGGAAGCCCATAGAGGGCTATGGTGAAAAAGGAAATATCTTCCGATGACATCTGGAAAGAAGCTTTCTGAGAAACTGCTTCGTGTTCTGTTAATTCACCTCACAGAGTTACATCTGTATTTCGTGGATCTCTTTGCTAGCCTTATTTCTGTGGAATCTGAGAACAGATATTTCGGATCCCTTTGAAGACTCTAGGGCCAAAGGAAACATCCTCGGATAACAAAGAGTAAGAAGCTTACTGAGAAACTTCTTTGTGTTCTGTGAAATCATCTCACAGATTTACAGCTTTACCCTCGAGAAGCCTTTCGCTAAGACAGTTCTTGTGGAATTGGCAAAGTGATATTTGGAAGCCCATAGAGGGCTATGGTGAAAAAGGAAATATCCTCCGATGAAATCTGGAAAGAAGCTTTCTGAGAAACTGCTTAGTGTTCTGTTAATTCATCTCACAGAGTTACATCTGCATTTCGTGGATCTCTTTGCTAGCCTTATTTCTGTGGAATCTGACAACAGATATTTCGGATCCCTTTGAAGACTATAGGGCCAAAGGAAATATCCTCCGATAACAAAGAGAAAGAAGCTTTCTGAGAAACTTCTTTGTGTTATGTGAAATCATCTCACAGAGTTACAGCTTTCCCCTCAAGAAGCCTTTCGCTAAGACAGTTCTTGTGGAATGGGCAAAGTGATATTTGGAAGCCCATAGAGGGCTACGGTGAAAAAGGAAATATCCTCCGATGAAATCTGGAAAGAAGCTTTCTGAGAAGCTTCTTAGTGTTCTGTTAATTCATCTCACAGAGTTACATCTGTATTTCGTGGATCTCTTTGCTACCCTTATTTCTGTGGAATATGACAACAGATATTTCGGATCCCTTTGAAGGCTATAGGGCCAAAGGAAATATCCTCCGATAACAAAGAGAAAGAAGCTTTCTGAGAAACTTCTTTGTGTTCTGAGAAATCATCTCACACAGTTCCAGCTTTCCCCTCAAGGATCCTTTCGCTAAGACAGTTCTTGTGGAATTGGCAAAGAGATATTTGGAGCCCATAGAGGGCTATGGAGAAAAAGGAAATATCCTCCCATGAAATCTGGAAAGAAACTGCCTGAGAAACTGCTTAGTGTTCTCTTAATTCATCTCACAGAGTTACATCTGTATTTCGTGGATCTCTTTGCTAGCCTTATTTCTGTGGATTCTGAGAACAGATATTTCGGATCCCTTTGAAGCCTATAGGGCCAAAGGAAATATCCTCCGATAACAAAGAGAAAGAAGCTTTCTGAGAAACTTCTTTCTGTTCTGTGAAATAATCTCAAAGAGTTACAGCTTTCACCTCAAGAAGCCTTTCGCTAAGACAGTTCTTGTGGAATTGGAAAAGTGATATTCGGAAGCCCATAGAGGGCTACGGTGAAAAAGGTAATATCCTCCGATGAAATCTGGAAAGAAGCTTCCTGAGAAACTGTTTAGTGTTCTGTTAATTCGTCTCACAGTGTTACATGTTTATTTCGTGGATCTCTTTGCTAGCCTTATTTCTGTGGAATCTGACAAAAGATATTTTGGATCCCTTTGAAGACTATAGGGCCTAAGGAAATATCCTCCGATAACAAAGAGAAAGAAGCTTTCTGAGAAACTTCTTTGTGTTCTGGGAAATCATCTCACAGAGTTACAGCTTTCCGCTCAAGAAGCCTTCCGCTAAGATAGCACTTGTGGAATTGGCAAAGTGATATTTGGAAGCCCATAGAGCGCAAAGGTGAAAAAGGAAATATCCTCCGATGAAATCTGGAAAGAAGCTTTCTGAGAAACTGCTTAGTGTTCTGTTAATTCATGTCACAGAGTTACATCTGTATTTCGTGGATCTCTTTGCTAGCCTTATTTCTGTGGAATCTGACAACAGATATTTCGCATCCCTTTGAAGACTATAGGGCCAAAGTAAACATCCTCCGATAACAAAGAGAAAGAAGCTTTCTGAGAAACTTCTTTGTGATCTGTGAAATCATCTCACAGAGTTAAAGCTTTCCCCTCAAGAAGCCTTTCGCTAAGACAGTTCTTGTGGAATTGGCAAAGTGATATTTGGAAGCCCATGGGCGGCTATGGTGAAAAAGGAAATATCCTCCGATGAAATCTGGAGAGAAGCTTTCTGAGAAGCTGCTTAGTGTTCTGTTAATTCATCTCACAGAGTTACATCTGTATTTCATGGATTTCTTTGCTAGCCTTATTTCTGTGAAATCTGACAACAGATATTTCAAATCCCTTTGAAGACTATAGGGCCAAAGGAATTATCCTCCGATAAAAAAGAGAAAGAAGCTTTCTGAGAAACTTCTTTGTGTTCTGTGAAATCATCTAACAGAATTAAAGCTTTCCCGTCAAGAAGCCTTTCGCTAAGACAGTTCTTGTGGAATTGGCAAAGTGATATTTGGAAGCCCATAGAGGGCTATGGTGAAAAAGGAAATATCCTCTGATGAAATCTGGAAAGAAGCTTTCTGAGAAACAGCTTAGTGTTCTGTTAATTCATCTCCCAGAGTTACATCTGTATTTCGTGGATCTCTTTGCTACCCTTATTTCTCTGGAATCTGACAACAGATATTTCGGATCCCTTTGAAGACTCTAGGGCCAAAGGAAACATCCTCGGATAACAAACTAAGAAGCTTTCTGAGAAACTACTTTGTGTTCTGTGAAATCATCTCACAGAGTTACAGCTTTAACCTCAAGAAGTCTTTCGCTAAGACAGTTCTTGTGGAATCGGCCAAGTGATATTTGGAAGCCCATCAAGGGCTATGGTGAAAAAGGAAATATCCTCCTATGAAATCTGGAAACAAGCTTTCTAAGAAACTGCTTAGTGTTCTGTTAATTCATCTCACAGAGTTACATCTGTATTTCGTGGATCTCTTTCCTAGCCTTATTTCTGTGGAATCTGAGAACAGATATTTCCGTTCCCTTTGAAGACTATAGGGCCAAAGGAAACATCCTCCGATAACAAAGAGAAAGAAGCTTACTGAGAAACTTCTTTGTGTTCTGTGAAATCATCTCACAGAGATTCAGCTTTCCCGTCAAGAAGCCTTGGCTAAGACAGTTCTTGTGGAATTGACAAAGTGATATTTGAAAGCCCTTAGAGGGCTACGGTGAAAAAGGAAATATCCTCCGATGAAATCTGGAAAGAAGCTTTCTGTGAAACTCCTTAGTGTTCTGTAAATTCATCTCACAGAGTTACATCTGCATTTCGTGGATCGTTTTGCTAGCCTTATTTCTGTGGAATCTGACAAAAGATATTTCGGATCCCTTTTAAGACAATAGGGCCAAAGGAAATATCCTCCGATAACAAAGAGAAAGAAGCTTTCTGAGAAACTTCTTTGTGTTCCTTGATATCATCTCACAGAGTTACAGCTTTCCCCTCAAGAAGCCTTTCGCTAAGACGGTTCTTGTCTAATTGGCAAAGTGATATTTGGAAGCCCATAGAGGGCTATGGTGAAAAACGAAATATTCTCCGATGAAATCTGGAAAGAAGCTTTCTGAGAAACTGCTTAGTGTTCTGTTCATTCATCTCCCAGAGTTACATATGTATTTCGTGGATCTCTTTGCTAGCCTTATTTCTGTGGAATCTGACAACAGATATTTCGGATCCCTTTGAAAACTATGGGTCCAAAGGAAATATCCTCCGATAACAAAGAGAAAGAAGCTTTCTGAGAAACTTCTTTGTGTTCTGCGAAATCATCTCACAGAGTTACAGCGTTCCCCTCATGAAGCCTTTCGCTAAGACAGTTCTTGTGGAATTGGCAAAGTGATATTTGGAAGCCGATACAGGGCTATGGTGAAAAAGGAAATATCCTCCGATGAAATCTGGAAAAAAGCTTTCTAAGAAACTGCTTAGTGTTCTGTTAATTCATCTCACAGTGTTACATCTGTATTTCATGGATCTCTTTGCTAGCCTTATTTCTGTGGAATCTGACAACAGATATTTCGGATCCCTTTGAAGACTATAGGGCCACAGGAAATATCCTCCGATAACAAAGAGAAAGAAGCTTTCTGAGAAACTTCTTTGTGTTCTGTGAAATCATCTCACAGAATTAAAGCTTTCCCCTCAATAAGCCTTTCGCTAAGACAGTTCTTGTGGAATTGGCAAAGTGATATTTGGAAGCCCATGGGCAGCTATGGTGAAAAAGGAAATATGCTCCGATGAAATGTGGAAAGAAGCTTTCTGAGAAGCTGCTTAGTGTTCTGTTAATTCATCTCACAGAGTTACATCTGTATTTCATGGATTTCTTTGCTAGCCTTATTTCTGTGAAATCTGACAACAGATATTTCAAATCCCTTTGAAGACTATAGGGCCAAAGGAATTATCCTCTGATAAAAAAGAGAAAGAAGCTTTCTGAGAAACTTCTTTGTGTTCTGTGAAATCATCTAACAGAATTAAAGCTTTCCCGTCAAGAAGCCTTTCGCTAAGACAGTTCTTGTGGAATTGGCAAAGTGATATTTGGAAGCCCATAGAGGGCTATGGTGAAAAAGAAAATATCCTCCGATGAAATCTGGAAAGAATTTTTCTGAGAAACAGCTTAGTGTTCTGTTAATTCATCTCCCAGAGTTACATCTGTATTTCGTGGATCTCTTTGCTAGCCTTATTTCTCTGGAATCTGACAACAGATATTTCGGATCCCTTTGAAGACTCTAGGGCCAAAGGAAACATCCTCGGATAACAAACTAAGAAGCTTTCTGAGAAACTACTTTGTGTTCTGTGAAATCATCTCACAGAGTTACAGCTTTAACCTCAAGAAGCCTTTCGCTAAGACTGTTCTTGTGGAATCGGCCCAGTGATATTTGGAAGCCCATCGAGGGCTATGGTGAAAAAGGAAATATCCTCCGATGAAATCTGGAAACAAGCTTTCTAAGAAACTGCTTAGTGTTCTGTTAATTCATCTCACAGAGTTACATCTGTATTTCGTGGATCTCTTTGCTAGCCTTATTTCTGTGGAATCTAAGAACAGATATTTCCATTCCCTTTGAAGACTATAGGGCCAAAGGAAACATCCTCCGATAACAAAGAGAAAGAAGCTTACTGAGAAACTTCTTTGTGTTCTGTGAAATCATCTCACAGAGATTCAGCTTTCCCGTCAAGAAGCCTTCGCTAAGACAGTTCTTGTGGAATTGACAAAGTGATATTTGAAAGCCCTTAGAGGGCTACGGTGAAAAAGGAAATATCCTCCGATGAAATCTGGAAAGAAGCTTTCTGTGAAACTGCTTAGTGTTCTGTAAATTCATCTCACAGAGTTACATCTGCATTTCGTGGATCGTTTTGCTAGCCTTATTTCTGTGGAATCTGACAACAGATATTTCGGATCCCTTTGAAGACTATGGGTCCAAAGGAAATATCCTCCGATAACAAAGAGAAAGAAGCTTTCTGAGAAACTTCTTTGTGTTCTGTGAAATCATCTCACAGAGTTACAGCTTTCCCCTCATGAAGCCTTTCGCTAAGACAGTTCTTGTGGAATTGGCAAAATGATATTTGGAAGCCGATACAGGGCTATGGTGAAAAAGGAAATATCCTCCGATGAAATCTGGAAAAAAGCTTTCTAAGAAACTGCTTAGTGTTCTGTTAATTCATCTCACAGTGTTACATCTGTATTTCATGGATCTCTTTGCTAGCCTTATTTCTGTGGAATCTGACAACAGATATTTCGGATCCCTTTGAAGACTATAGGGCCACAGGAAATATCCTCCGATAACAAAGAGAAAGAAGCTTTCTGAGAAACTTCTTTGTGTTCTGTGAAATCATCTCACAGAATTAAAGCTTTCCCCTCAATAAGCCTTTCGCTAAGACAGTTCTTGTGGAATTGGCAAAGTGATATTTGGAAGCCCATGGAGGGCTATGGTGAAAAAGGAAATATCCTCCGATGAAATCTGGAAAGAAGCTTTCTGAGAAACTGCTTAATGTTCTGTTAATTCATCTCCCAGAGTTACATCGGTATTTCGTGGATCTCTTTGCTAGCCTTATTTCTTTGTAATCTGACAACAGATATTTCGGATCCCTTTGAAGACTATAAGGCCAAAGGAAATATCCTCCGATAACAAAGAGAAAGAAGCTTTCTGAAAAACTTCTTTGTGTTCTGTGAAATCATCTCACAGAGTTACAGCTTTCCCCTCAAGAAGCCTTTCGCTAAGACACTTCTTGTGGAATTCGCAAAGTGATATTTGGAAGCCCATAGAGGGCTATGGTGAAAAAGGAAATATCTTCCGATGAAATCTGGAAAGAAGCTTTCTGAGAAACTGCTTAGTGTTCTGTTAATTCACCTCACAGAGTTACATCTGTATTTCGTGGATCTCTTTGCTAGCCTTATTTCTGTGGAATCTGAGAACAGATATTTCGGATCCCTTTGAAGACTCTAGGGCCAAAGGAAACATCCTCGGATAACAAAGAGAAAGAAGCTTACTGAGAAACTTCTTTGTGTTCTGTGAAATCATCTCACAGAGTTACAGCTTTACCCTCGAGAAGCCTTTCGCTAAGACAGTTCTTGTGGAATTGGCAAAGTGATATTTGAAGCCCATAGAGGGCTATGGTGAAAAAGGAAATATCCTCCGATGAAATCTGGAAAGAAGCTTTCTGAGAAACTGCTTAGTGTTCTGTTAATTCATCTCACAGAGTTACATCTGTATTTCGTGGATCTCTTTGCTAGCCTTATTTCTGTGGAATCTGACAACAGATATTTCGGATCCCTTTGAAGGCTATAGGGCCATAGGAAATATCCTCCGATAACAAAGAGAAAGAAGCTTTCTGAGAAACTTCTTTGTGTTCTTTGATATCATCTCACAGAGTTACAGCTTTCCCCTCAAGAAGCCTTTCGCTAAGACGGTTCTTGTCTAATTGGCAAAGTGATATTTGGAAGCCCATAGAGGGCTATGGTAAAAAACGAAATATTCTCCGATGAAATCTGGAAAGAAGCTTTCTGAGAAACTGCTTAGTGTTCTGTTAATTCATCTCCCAGAGTTACATCTGTATTTCGTGGATCTCTTTGCTAGCCTTATTTCTGTGGAATCTGACAACAGATATTTCGGATCCCTTTGAAAACTATGGGTCCAAAGGAAATATCCTCCGATAACAAAGAGAAAGAAGCTTTCTGAGAAACTTCTTTGTGTTCTGCGAAATCATCTCACAGAGTTACAGCTTTCCCCTCATGAAGCCTTTCGCTAAGACAGTTCTTGTGGAATTGGCAAAGTGATATTTGGAAGCCGATACAGGGCTATGGAGAAAAAGGAAATATCCTCCGATGAAATCTGGAAAAAAGCTTTCTAAGAAACTGCTTAGTGTTCTGTTAATTCATCTCACAGTGTTACATCTGTATTTCATGGATCTCTTTGCTAGCCTTATTTCTGTGGAATCTGACAACAGATATTTCGGATCCCTTTGAAGACTATAGGGCCACAGGAAATATCCTCCGATAACAAAGAGAAAGAAGCTTTCTGAGAAACTTCTTTGTGTTCTGTGAAATCATCTCACAGAATTAAAGCTTTCCCCTCAATAAGCCTTTCGCTAAGACAGTTCTTGTGGAATTGGCAAAGTGATATTTGGAAGCCCATGGGCGGCTATGGTGAAAAAGGAAATATGCTCGATGAAATCTGGAAAGAAGCTTTCTGAGAAGCTGCTTAGTGTTCTGTTAATTCATCTCACAGAGTTACATCTGTATTTCATGGATTTCTTTGCTAGCCTTATTTCTGTGAAATCTGACAACAGATATTTCAAATCCCTTTGAAGACTATAGGGCCAACGGAATTATCCTCCGATAAAAAAGAGAAAGAAGCTTTCTGAGAAACTTCTTTGTGTTCTGTGAAATCATCTAACAGAATTAAAGCTTTCCCGTCAAGAAGCCTTTCGCTAAGACAGTTCTTGTGGAATTGGCAAAGTGATATTTGGAAGCCCATAGAGGGCTATGGTGAAAAAGAAAATATCCTCCGATGAAATCTGGAAAGAAGCTTTCTGAGAAACAGCTTAGTGTTCTGTTAATTCATCTCCCAGAGTTACATCTGTATTTCGTGGATCTCTTTGCTAGACTTATTTCTCTGGAATCTGACAACAGATATTTCGGATCCCTTTGAAGACTCTAGGGCCAAAGGAAACATCCTCGGATAACAAACTAAGAAGCTTTCTGAGAAACTACTTTGTGTTCTGTGAAATCATCTCACAGAGTTACAGCTTTAACCTCAAGAAGCCTTTCGCTAAGACAGTTCTTGTGGAATCGGCCCAGTGATATTTGGAAGCCCATCGAGGGCTATGGTGAAAAAGGAAATATCCTCCGATGAAATCTGGAAACAAGCTTTCTAAGAAACTGCTTAGTGTTCTGTTAATTCATCTCACAGAGTTACATCTGTATTTCGTGGATCTCTTTGCTAGCCTTATTTCTGTGGAATCTGAGAACAGATATTTCCGTTCCCTTTGAAGACTATAGGGCCAAAGGAAACATCCTCCGATAACAAAGAGAAAGAAGCTTACTGAGAAACTTCTTCGTGTTCTGTGAAATCATCTCACAGAGATTCAGCTTTCCCGTCAAGAAGCCTTCGCTAAGACAGTTCTTGTGGAATTGACAAAGTGATATTTGAAAGCCCTTAGAGGGCTACGGTGAAAAAGGAAATATCCTCCGATGAAATCTGGAAAGAAGCTTTCTGTGAAACTGCTTAGTGTTCTGTAAATTCATCTCACAGAGTTACATCTGCATTTCGTGGATCGTTTTGCTAGCCTTATTTCTGTGGAATCTGACAACAGATATTTCGGATCCCTTTGAAGACTATGGGTCCAAAGGAAATATCCTCCGATAACAAAGAGAAAGAAGCTTTCTGAGAAACTTCTTTGTGTTCTGCGAAATCATCTCACAGAGTTACAGCTTTCCCCTCATGAAGCCTTTCGCTAAGACAGTTCTTGTGGAATTGGCAAAGTGATATTTGGAAGCCGATACAGGGCTATGGTGAAAAAGGAAATATCCTCCGATGAAATCTGGAAAAAAGCTTTCTAAGAAACTGCTTAGTGTTCTGTTAATTCATCTCACAGTGTTACATCTGTATTTCATGGATCTCTTTGCTAGCCTTATTTCTGTGGAATCTGACAACAGATATTTCGGATCCCTTTGAAGACTATACGGCCACAGGAAATATCCTCCGATAACAAAGAGAAAGAAGCTTTCTGAGAAACTTCTTTGTGTTCTGTGAAATCATCTCACAGAATTAAAGCTTTCCCCTCAATAAGCCTTTCCCTAAGACAGTTCTTGTGGAATTGGCAAAGTGATATTTTGAAGCCCATGGAGGGCTATGGTGAAAAAGGTAATATCCTCCGAAGAAATCTGGAAAGAAGCTTTCTGAGAAACTGCTTAATGTTCTGTTAATTCATCTCCCAGAGTTACATCGGTATTTCGTGGATCTCTTTGCTAGCCTTATTTCTTTGTAATCTGACAACAGATATTTCGGATCCCTTTGAAGACTATAAGGCCAAAGGAAATATCCTCCGATAACAAAGAGAAAGAAGCTTTCTGAAAAACTTCTTTGTGTTCTGTGAAATCATCTCACAGAGTTACAGCTTTCCCCTCAAGAAGCCTTTCGCTAAGACACTTCTTGTGGAATTCGAAAAGTGATATTTGGAAGCCCATAGAGGGCTATGGTGAAAAAGGAAATATCTTCCGATGAAATCTGGAAAGAAGCTTTCTGAGAAACTGCTTAGTGTTCTGTTAATTCACCTCACAGAGTTACATCTGTATTTCGTGGATCTCTTTGCTAGCCTTATTTCTGTGGAATCTGAGAACAGATATTTCGTATCCCTTTGAAGACTCTAGGGCCAAAGGAAACATCCTCGGATAACAAAGAGAAAGAAGCTTACTGAGAAACTTCTTTGTGTTCTGTGAAATCATCTCACAGAGTTACAGCTTTACCCTCGAGAAGCCTTTCGCTAAGACAGTTCTTGTGGAATTGGCAAAGTGATATTTGAAGCCCATAGAGGGCTATGGTGAAAAAGGAAATATCCTCCGATGAAATCTGGAAAGAAGCTTTCTGAGAAACTGCTTAGTGTTCTGTTAATTCATCTCACAGAGTTACATCTGCATTTCGTGGATCTCTTTGCTAGCCTTATTTCTGTGGAATCTGACAACAGATATTTCGGATCCCTTTGAAGACTATAGGGCCAAAGGAAATATCCTCCGATAACAAAGAGAAAGAAGCTTTCTGAGAAACTTCTTTGTGTTCTGTGAAATCATCTCACAGAGTTACAGCTTTCCCCTCAAGAAGCCTTTCGCTAAGACAGTTCTTGTGGAATTGGCAAAGTGATATTTGGAAGCCCATAGAGGGCTACGGTGAAAAAGGAAATATCCTCCGATGAAATCTGGAAAGAAACTGCCTGAGAAACTGCTTAGTGTTCTCTTAATTCATCTCACAGAGTTACATCTGTATTTCGTGGATCTCTTTGCTAGCCTTATTTCTGTGGATTCTGAGAACAGATATTTCGGATCCCTTTGAAGCCTATAGGGCCAAAGGAAATATCCTCCGATAACAAAGAGAAAGAAGCTTTCTGAGAAACTTCTTTCTGTTCTGTGAAATAATCTCAAAGAGTTACAGCTTTCACCTCAAGAAGCCTTTCGCTAAGACAGTTCTTGTGGAATTGGAAAAGTGATATTCGGAAGCCCATAGAGGGCTACGGTGAAAAAGGTAATATCCTCCGATGAAATCTGGAAAGAAGCTTCCTGAGAAACTGTTTAGTGTTCTGTTAATTCGTCTCACAGTGTTACATGTTTATTTCGTGGATCTCTTTGCTAGCCTTATTTCTGTGGAATCTGACAAAAGATATTTTGGATCCCTTTGAAGACTATAGGGCCAAAGGAAATATCCTCCGATAACAAAGAGAAAGAAGCTTTCTGAGAAACTTCTTTGTGTTCTGGGAAATCATCTCACAGAGTTACAGCTTTCCGCTCAAGAAGCCTTCCGCTAAGATAGCACTTGTGGAATTGGCAAAGTGATATTTGGAAGCCCATAGAGCGCAATGGTGAAAAAGGAAATATCCTCCGATGAAATCTGGAAAGAAGCTTTCTGAGAAACTGCTTAGTGTTCTGTTAATTCATGTCACAGAGTTACATCTGTATTTCGTGGATCTCTTTGCTAGCCTTATTTCTGTGGAATCTGACAACAGATATTTCGCATCCCTTTGAAGACTATAGGGCCAAGGTAAACATCCTCCGATAACAAAGAGAAAGAAGCTTTCTGAGAAACTTCTTTGTGATCTGTGAAATCATCTCACAGAGTTAAAGCTTTCCCCTCAAGAAGCCTTTCGCTAAGACAGTTCTTGTGGAATTGGCAAAGTGATATTTGGAAGCCCATGGGCGGCTATGGTGAAAAAGGAAATATCCTCCGATGAAATCTGGAGAGAAGCTTTCTGAGAAGCTGCTTAGTGTTCTGTTAATTCATCTCACAGAGTTACATCTGTATTTCATGGATTTCTTTGCTAGCCTTATTTCTGTGAAATCTGACAACAGATATTTCAAATCCCTTTGAAGACTATAGGGCCAAAGGAATTATCCTCCGATAAAAAAGAGAAAGAAGCTTTCTGAGAAACTTCTTTGTGTTCTGTGAAATCATCTAACAGAATTAAAGCTTTCCCGTCAAGAAGCCTTTCGCTAAGACAGTTCTTGTGGAATTGGCAAAGTGATATTTGGAAGCCCATAGAGGGCTATGGTGAAAAAGGAAATATCCTCTGATGAAATCTGGAAAGAAGCTTTCTGAGAAACAGCTTAGTGTTCTGTTAATTCATCTCCCAGAGTTACATCTGTATTTCGTGGATCTCTTTGCTACCCTTATTTCTCTGGAATCTGACAACAGATATTTCGGATCCCTTTGAAGACTCTAGGGCCAAAGGAAACATCCTCGGATAACAAACTAAGAAGCTTTCTGAGAAACTACTTTGTGTTCTGTGAAATCATCTCACAGAGTTACAGCTTTAACCTCAAGAAGCCTTTCGCTAAGACAGTTCTTGTGGAATCGGCCAAGTGATATTTGGAAGCCCATCAAGGGCTATGGTGAAAAAGGAAATATCCTCCTATGAAATCTGGAAACAAGCTTTCTAAGAAACTGCTTAGTGTTCTGTTAATTCATCTCACAGAGTTACATCTGTATTTCGTGGATCTCTTTCCTAGCCTTATTTCTGTGGAATCTGAGAACAGATATTTCCGTTCCCTTTGAAGACTATAGGGCCAAAGGAAACATCCTCCAATAACAAAGAGAAAGAAGCTTACTGAGAAACTTCTTTGTGTTCTGTGAAATCATCTCACAGAGATTCAGCTTTCCCGTCAAGAAGCCTTGGCTAAGACAGTTCTTGTGGAATTGACAAAGTGATATTTGAAAGCCCTTAGAGGGCTACGGTGAAAAAGGAAATATCCTCCGATGAAATCTGGAAAGAAGCTTTCTGTGAAACTGCTTAGTGTTCTGTAAATTCATCTCACAGAGTTACATCTGCATTTCGTGGATCGTTTTGCTAGCCTTATTTCTGTGGAATCTGACAACAGATATTTCGGATCCCTTTTAAGACAATAGGGCCAAAGGAAATATCCTCCGATAACAAAGAGAAAGAAGCTTTCTGAGAAACTTCTTTGTGTTCTTTGATATCATCTCACAGAGTTACAGCTTTCCCCTCAAGAAGCCTTTCGCTAAGACGGTTCTTGTCTAATTGGCAAAGTGATATTTGGAAGCCCATAGAGGGCTATGGTGAAAAACGAAATATTCTCCGATGAAATCTGGAAAGAAGCTTTCTGAGAAACTGCTTAGTGTTCTGTTCATTCATCTCCCAGAGTTACATCTGTATTTCGTGGATCTCTTTGCTAGCCTTATTTCTGTGGAATCTGACAACAGATATTTCGGATCCCTTTGAAAACTATGGGTCCAAAGGAAATATCCTCCGATAACAAAGAGAAAGAAGCTTTCTGAGAAACTTCTTTGCGTTCTGCGAAATCATCTCACAGAGTTACAGCGTTCCCCTCATGAAGCCTTTCGCTAAGACAGATCTTGTGGAATTGGCAAAGTGATATTTGGAAGCCGATACAGGGCTATGGAGAAAAAGGAAATATCCTCCGATGAAATCTGGAAAAAAGCTTTCTAAGAAACTGCTTAGTGTTCTGTTAATTCATCTCACAGTGTTACATCTGTATTTCATGGATCTCTTTGCTAGCCTTATTTCTGTGGAATCTGACAACAGATATTTCGGATCCCTTTGAAGACTATAGGGCCACAGGAAATATCCTCCGATAACAAAGAGATAGAAACTTTCTGAGAAACTTCTTTGTGTTCTGTGAAATCATCTCACAGAATTAAAGCTTTCCCCTCAATAAGCCTTTCGCTAAGACAGTTCTTGTGGAATTGGCAAAGTGATATTTGGAAGCCCATGGGCGGCTATGGTGAAAAAGGAAATATGCTCCGATGAAATCTGGAAAGAAGCTTTCTGAGAAGCTGCTTAGTGTTCTGTTAATTCATCTCACAGAGTTACATCTGTATTTCATGGATTTCTTTGCTAGCCTTATTTCTGTGAAATCTGACAACAGATATTTCAAATCCCTTTGAAGACTATAGGGCCAAAGGAATTATCCTCCGATAAAAAAGAGAAAGAAGCTTTCTGAGAAACTTCTTTGTGTTCTGTGAAATCATCTAACAGAATTAAAGCTTTCCCGTCAAGAAGCCTTTCGCTAAGATAGTTCTTGTGGAATTGGCAAAGTGATATTTGGAAGCCCATAGAGGGCTATGGTGAAAAAGAAAATATCCTCCGATGAAATCTGGAAAGAATTTTTCTGAGAAACAGCTTAGTGTTCTGTTAATTCATCTCCCAGGGTTACATCTGTATTTCGTGGATCTCTTTGCTAGCCTTATTTCTCTGGAATCTGACAACAGATATTTCGGATCCCTTTGAAGACTCTAGGGCCAAAGGAAACATCCTCGGATAACAAACTAAGAAGCTTTCTGAGAAACTACTTTGTGTTCTGTGAAATCATCTCACAGAGTTACAGCTTTAACCTCAAGAAGCCTTTCGCTAAGACAGTTCTTGTGGAATCGGCCCAGTGATATTTGGAAGCCCATCGAGGGCTATGGTGAAAAAGGAAATATCCTCCGATGAAATCTGGAAACAAGCTTTCTAAGAAACTGCTTAGTGTTCTGTTAATTCATCTCACAGAGTTACATCTGTATTTCGTGGATCTCTTTCCTAGCCTTATTTCTGTGGAATCTGAGAACAGATATTTCCGTTCCCTTTGAAGACTATAGGGCCAAAGGAAACATCCTCCGATAACAAAGAGAAAGAAGCTTACTGAGAAACTTCTTTGTGTTCTGTGAAATCATCTCACAGAGATTCAGCTGTCCCGTCAAGAAGCCTTGGCTAAGACAGTTCTTGTGGAATTGACAAAGTGATATTTGAAAGCCCTTAGAGGGCTACGGTGAAAAAGGAAATATCCTCCGATGAAATCTGGAAAGAAGCTTTCTGTGAAACTGCTTAGTGTTCTGTAAATTCATCTCACAGAGTTACATCTGCATTTCGTGGATCGTTTTGCTAGCCTTATTTCTGTGGAATCTGACAACAGATATTTCGGATCCCTTTTAAGACAATAGGGCCAAAGGAAATATCCTCCGATAACAAAGAGAAAGAAGCTTTCTGAGAAACTTCTTTGTGTTCTTTGATATCATCTCACAGAGTTACAGCTTTCCCCTCAAGAAGCCTTTCGCTAAGACGGTTCTTGTCTAATTGGCAAAGTGATATTTGGAAGCCCATAGAGGGCTATGGTGAAAAACGAAATATTCTCCGATGAAATCTGGAAAGAAGCTTTCTGAGAAACTGCTTAGTGTTCTGTTAATTCATCTCCCAGAGTTGCATCTGTATTTCGTGGATCTCTTTGCTAGCCTTATTTCTGTGGAATCTGACAACAGATATTTCGGATCCCTTTGAAAACTATGGGTCCAAAGGAAATATCCTACGATAACAAAGAGAAAGAAGCTTTCTGAGAAACTTCTTTGTGTTCTGCGAAATCATCTCACAGAGTTACAGCGTTCCCCTCATGAAGCCTTTCGCTAAGACAGTTCTTGTGGAATTGGCAAAGTGATATTTGGAAGCCGATACAGGGCTATGGAGAAAAAGGAAATATCCTCCGATGAAATCTGGAAAAAAGCTTTCTAAGAAACTGCTTAGTGTTCTGTTAATTCATCTCACAGTGTTACATCTGTATTTCATGGATCTCTTTGCTAGCCTTATTTCTGTGGAATCTGACAACAGATATTTCGGATCCCTTTGAAGACTATAGGGCCACAGGAAATATCCTCCGATAACAAAGAGAAAGAAACTTTCTGAGAAACTTCTTTGTGTTCTGTGAAATCATCTCACAGAATTAAAGCTTTCCCGTCAAGAAGCCTTTCGCTAAGACAGTTCTTGTGGAATTGGCAAAGTGATATTTGGAAGCCCATGGGCGGCTATGGTGAAAAAGGAAATATGCTCCGATGAAATCTGGAAAGAAGCTTTCTGAGAAGCTGCTTAGTGTTCTGTTAATTCATCTCACAGAGTTACATCTGTATTTCATGGATTTCTTTGCTAGCCTTATTTCTGTGAAATCTGACAACAGATATTTCAAATCCCTTTGAAGACTATAGGGCCAAAGGAATTATCCTCCGATAAAAAAGAGAAAGAAGCTTTCTGAGAAACTTCTTTGTGTTCTGTGAAATCATCTAACAGAATTAAAGCTTTCCCGTCAAGAAGCCTTTCGCTAAGACAGTTCTTGTGGAATAGGCAAAGTGATATTTGGAAGCCCATAGAGGGCTATGGTGAAAAAGAAAATATCCTCCGATGAAATCTGGAAAGAAGCTTTCTGAGAAACAGCTTAGTGTTCTGTTAATTCATCTCCCAGAGTTACATCTGTATTTCGTGGATCTCTTTGCTAGCCTTATTTCTCTGGAATCTGACAACAGATATTTCGGATCCCTTTGAAGACTCTAGGGCCAAAGGAAACATCCTCGGATAACAAACTAAGAAGCTTTCTGAGAAACTACTTTGTGTTCTGTGAAATCATCTCACAGAGTTACAGCTTTAACCTCAAGAAGCCTTTCGCTAAGACAGTTCTTGTGGAATCGGCCCAGTGATATTTGGAAGCCCATCGAGGGCTATGGTGAAAAAGGAAATATCCTCCGATGAAATCTGGAAACAAGCTTTCTAAGAAACTGCTTAGTGTTCTGTTAATTCATCTCACAGAGTTACATCTGTATTTCGTGGATCTCTTTGCTAGCCTTATTTCTGTGGAATCTGAGAACAGATATTTCCGTTCCCTTTGAAGACTATAGGGCCAAAGGAAACATCCTCCGATAACAAAGAGAAAGAAGCTTACTGAGAAACTTCTTTGTGTTCTGTGAAATCATCTCACAGAGATTCAGCTTTCCCGTCAAGAAGCCTTCGCTAAGACAGTTCTTGTGGAATTGACAAAGTGATATTTGAAAGCCCTTAGAGGGCTACGGTGAAAAAGGAAATATCCTCCGATGAAATCTGGAAAGAAGCTTTCTGTGAAACTGCTTAGTGTTCTGTAAATTCATCTCACAGAGTTACATCTGCATTTCGTGGATCGTTTTGCTAGCCTTATTTCTGTGGAATCTGACAACAGATATTTCGGATCCCTTTGAAGACTATGGGTCCAAAGGAAATATCCTCCGATAACAAAGAGAAAGAAGCTTTCTGAGAAACTTCTTTGTGTTCTGCGAAATCATCTCACAGAGTTACAGCTTTCCCCTCATGAAGCCTTTCGCTAAGACAGTTCTTGTGGAATTGGCAAAGTGATATTTGGAAGCCGATACAGGGCTATGGTGAAAAAGGAAATATCCTCCGATGAAATCTGGAAAGAAGCTTTCTGAGAAACTGCTTAGTGTTCTGTTAATTCATGTCACAGAGTTACATCTGTATTTCGTGGATCTCTTTGCTAGCCTTATTTCTGTGGAATCTGACAACAGATATTTCGCATCCCTTTGAAGACTATAGGGCCAAAGTAAACATCCTCCGATAACAAAGAGAAAGAAGCTTTCTGAGAAACTTCTTTGTGATCTGTGAAATCATCTCACAGAGTTAAAGCTTTCCCCTCAAGAAGCCTTTCGCTAAGACAGTTCTTGTGGAATTGGCAAAGTGATATTTGGAAGCCCATGGGCGGCTATGGTGAAAAGGGAAATATCCTCCGATGAAATCTGGAGAGAAGCTTTCTGAGAAGCTACTTAGTGTTCTGTTAATTCATCTCACAGAGTTACATCTGTATTTCATGGATTTCTTTGCTAGCCTTATTTCTGTGAAATCTGACAACAGATATTTCAAATCCCTTTGAAGACTATAGGGCCAAAGGAATTATCCTCCGATAAAAAAGAGAAAGAAGCTTTCTGAGAAACTTCTTTGTGTTCTGTGAAATCATCTAACAGAATTAAAGCTTTCCCGTCAAGAAGCCTTTCGCTAAGACAGTTCTTGTGGAATTGGCAAAGTGATATTTGGAAGCCCATAGAGGGCTATGGTGAAAAAGGAAATATCCTCTGATGAAATCTGGAAAGAAGCTTTCTGAGAAACAGCTTAGTGTTCTGTTAATTCATCTCCCAGAGTTACATCTGTATTTCGTGGATCTCTTTGCTACCCTTATTTCTCTGGAATCTGACAACAGATATTTCGGATCCCTTTGAAGACTCTAGGGCCAAAGGAAACATCCTCGGATAACAAACTAAGAAGCTTTCTGAGAAACTACTTTGTGTTCTGTGAAATCATCTCACAGAGTTACAGCTTTAACCTCAAGAAGCCTTTCGCTAAGACAGTTCTTGTGGAATCGGCCAAGTGATATTTGGAAGCCCATCAAGGGCTATGGTGAAAAAGGAAATATCCTCCTATGAAATCTGGAAACAAGCTTTCTAAGAAACTGCTTAGTGTTCTGTTAATTCATCTCACAGAGTTACATCTGTATTTCGTGGATCTCTTTCCTAGCCTTATTTCTGTGGAATCTGAGAACAGATATTTCCGTTCCCTTTGAAGACTATAGGGCCAAAGGAAACATCCTCCGATAACAAAGAGAAAGAAGCTTACTGAGAAACTTCTTTGTGTTCTGTGAAATCATCTCACAGAGATTCAGCTTTCCCGTCAAGAAGCCTTGGCTAAGACAGTTCTTGTGGAATTGACAAAGTGATATTTGAAAGCCCTTAGAGGGCTACGGTGAAAAAGGAAATATCCTCCGATGAAATCTGGAAAGAAGCTTTCTGTGAAACTGCTTAGTGTTCTGTAAATTTATCTCACAGAGTTACATCTGCATTTCGTGGATCGTTTTGCTAGGCTTATTTCTGTGGAATCTGACAACAGATATTTCGGATCCCTTTTAAGACAATAGGGCCAAAGGAAATATCCTCCGATAACAAAGAGAAAGAAGCTTTCTGAGAAACTTCTTTGTGTTCTTTGATATCATCTCACAGAGTTACAGCTTTCCCCTCAAGAAGCCTTTCGCTAAGACGGTTCTTGTCTAATTGGCAAAGTGATATTTGGAAGCCCATAGAGGGCTATGGTGAAAAACGAAATATTCTCCGATGAAATCTGGAAAGAAGCTTTCTGAGAAACTGCTTAGTGTTCTGTTAATTCATCTCCCAGAGTTACATCTGTATTTCGTGGATCTCTTTGCTAGCCTTATTTCTGTGGAATCTGACAACAGATATTTCGGATCCCTTTGAAAACTATGGGTCCAAAGGAAATATCCTCCGATAACAAAGAGAAAGAAGCTTTCTGAGAATCTTCTTTGTGTTCTGCGAAATCATCTCACAGAGTTACAGCGTTCCCCTCATGAAGCCTTTCGCTAAGACAGTTCTTGTGGAATTGGCAAAGTGATATTTGGAAGCCGATACAGGGCTATGGAGAAAAAGGAAATATCCTCAGATGAAATCTGGAAAAAAGCTTTCTAAGAAACTGCTTAGTGTTCTGTTAATTCATCTCACAGTGTTACATCTGTATTTCATGGATCTCTTTGCTAGCCTTATTTCTGTGGAATCTGACAACAGATATTTCGGATCGCTTTGAAGACTATAGGGCCACAGGAAATATCCTCCGATAACAAAGAGAAAGAAGCTTTCTGAGAAACTTCTTTGTGTTCTGTGAAATCATCTCACAGAATTAAAGCTTTCCCCTCAATAAGCCTTTCGCTAAGACAGTTCTTGTGGAATTGGCAAAGTGATATTTGGAAGCCCATGGGCGGCTATGGTGAAAAAGGAAATATGCTCCGATGAAATCTGGAAAGAAGCTTTCTGAGAAGCTGCTTAGTGTTCTGTTAATTCATCTCACAGAGTTACATCTGTATTTCATGGATTTCTTTGCTAGCCTTATTTCTGTGAAATCTGACAACAGATATTTCAAATCCCTTTGAAGACTATAGGGCCAAAGGAATTATCCTCCGATAAAAAAGAGAAAGAAGCTTTCTGAGAAACTTCTTTGTGTTCTGTGAAATCATCTAACAGAATTAAAGCTTTCCCGTCAAGAAGCCTTTCGCTAAGACAGTTCTGGTGGAATTGGCAAAGTGATATTTGGAAGCCCATAGAGGGCTATGGTGAAAAAGAAAATATCCTCCGATGAAATCTGGAAAGAAGCTTTCTGAGAAACAGCTTAGTGTTCTGTTAATTCATCTCCCAGAGTTACATCTGTATTTCGTGGATCTCTTTGCTAGCCTTATTTCTCTGGAATCTGACAACAGATATTTCGGATCCCTTTGAAGACTCTAGGGCCAAAGGAAACATCCTCGGATAACAAACTAAGAAGCTTTCTGAGAAACTACTTTGTGTTCTGTGAAATCATCTCACAGAGTTACAGCTTTAACCTCAAGAAGCCTTTCGCTAAGACAGTTCTTGTGGAATCGGCCCAGTGATATTTGGAAGCCCATCGAGGGCTATGGTGAAAAAGGAAATATCCTCCGATGAAATCTGGAAACAAGCTTTCTAAGAAACTGCTTAGTGTTCTGTTAATTCATCTCACAGAGTTACATCTGTATTTCGTGGATCTCTTTGCTAGCCTTATTTCTGTGGAATCTGAGAACAGATATTTCCGTTCCCTTTGAAGACTATAGGGCCAAAGGAAACATCCTCCGATAACAAAGAGAAAGAAGCTTACTGAGAAACTTCTTTGTGTTCTGTGAAATCATCTCACAGAGATTCAGCTTTCCCGTCAAGAAGCCTTCGCTAAGACAGTTCTTGTGGAATTGATAAAGTGATATTTGAAAGCCCTTAGAGGGCTACGGTGAAAAAGGAAATATCCTCCGATGAAATCTGGAAAGAAGCTTTCTGTGAAACTGCTTAGTGTTCTGTAAATTCATCTCACAGAGTTACATCTGCATTTCGTGGATCGTTTTGCTAGCCTTATTTCTGTGGAATCTGACAACAGATATTTCAGATCCCTTTGAAGACTATGGGTCCAAAGGAAATATCCTCCGATAACAAAGAGAAAGAAGCTTTCTGAGAAACTTCTTTGTGTTCTGCGAAATCATCTCACAGAGTTACAGCTTTCCCCTCATGAAGCCTTTCGCTAAGACAGTTCTTGTGGAATTGGCAAAGTGATATTTGGAAGCCGATACAGGGCTATGGTGAAAAAGGAAATATCCTCCGATGAAATCTGGAAAAAAGCTTTCTAAGAAACTGCTTAGTGTTCTGTTAATTCATCTCACAGTGTTACATCTGTATTTCATGGATCTCTTTGCTAGCCTTATTTCTGTGGAATCTGACAACAGATATTTCGGATCCCTTTGAAGACTATAGGGCCACAGGAAATATCCTCCGATAACAAAGAGAAAGAAGCTTTCTGAGAAACTTCTTTGTGTTCTGTGAAATCATCTCACAGAATTAAAGCTTTCCCCTCAATAAGCCTTTCGCTAAGACAGTTCTTGTGGAATTGGCAAAGTGATATTTTGAAGCCCATGGAGGGCTATGGTGAAAAAGGAAATATCCTCCGATGAAATCTGGAAAGAAGCTTTCTGAGAAACTGCTTAATGTTCTGTTAATTCATCTCCCAGAGTTACATCGGTATTTCGTGGATCTCTTTGCTAGCCTTATTTCTTTGTAATCTGACAACAGATATTTCGGATCCCTTTGAAGACTATAAGGCCAAAGGAAATATCCTCCGATAACAAAGAGAAAGAAGCTTTCTGAAAAACTTCTTTGTGTTCTGTGAAATCATCTCACAGAGTTACAGCTTTCCCCTCAAGAAGCCTTTCGCTAAGACACTTCTTGTGGAATTCGCAAAGTGATATTTGGAAGCCCATAGAGGGCTATGGTGAAAAAGGAAATATCTTCCGATGAAATCTGGAAAGAAGCTTTCTGAGAAACTGCTTAGTGTTCTGTTAATTCACCTCACAGAGTTACATCTGTATTTCGTGGATCTCTTTGCTAGCCTTATTTCTGTGGAATCTGACAACAGATATTTCGGATCCCTTTGAAGACTCTAGGGCCAAAGGAAACATCCTCGGATAACAAAGAGAAAGAAGCTTACTGAGAAACTTCTTTGTGTTCTGTGAAATCATCTCACAGAGTTACAGCTTTACCCTCGAGAAGCCTTTCGCTAAGACAGTTCTTGTGGAATTGGCAAAGTGATATTTGAAGCCCATAGAGGGCTATGGTGAAAAAGGAAATATCCTCCGATGAAATCTGGAAAGAAGCTTTCTGAGAAACTGCTTAGTGTTCTGTAAATTCATCTCACAGAGTTACATCTGCATTTCGTGGATCGTTTTGCTAGCCTTATTTCTGTGGAATCTGACAACAGATATTTCGGATCCCTTTGAAGACTATGGGTCCAAAGGAAATATCCTCCGATAACAAAGAGAAAGAAGCTTTCTGAGAAACTTCTTTGTGTTCTGCGAAATCATCTCACAGAGTTACAGCTTTCCCCTCATGAAGCCTTTCGCTAAGACAGTTCTTGTGGAATTGGCAAAGTGATATTTGGAAGCCGATACAGGGCTATGGTGAAAAAGGAAATATCCTCCGATGAAATCTGGAAAGAAGCTTTCTGAGAAACTGCTTAGTGTTCTGTTAATTCATGTCACAGAGTTACATCTGTATTTCGTGGATCTCTTTGCTAGCCTTATTTCTGTGGAATCTGACAACAGATATTTCGCATCCCTTTGAAGACTATAGGGCCAAAGTAAACATCCTCCGATAACAAAGAGAAAGAAGCTTTCTGAGAAACTTCTTTGTGATCTGTGAAATCATCTCACAGAGTTAAAGCTTTCCCCTCAAGAAGCCTTTCGCTAAGACAGTTCTTGTGGAATTGGCAAAGTGATATTTGGAAGCCCATGGGCGGCTATGGTGAAAAGGGAAATATCCTCCGATGAAATCTGGAGAGAAGCTTTCTGAGAAGCTACTTAGTGTTCTGTTAATTCATCTCACAGAGTTACATCTGTATTTCATGGATTTCTTTGCTAGCCTTATTTCTGTGAAATCTGACAACAGATATTTCAAATCCCTTTGAAGACTATAGGGCCAAAGGAATTATCCTCCGATAAAAAAGAGAAAGAAGCTTTCTGAGAAACTTCTTTGTGTTCTGTGAAATCATCTAACAGAATTAAAGCTTTCCCGTCAAGAAGCCTTTCGCTAAGACAGTTCTTGTGGAATTGGCAAAGTGATATTTGGAAGCCCATAGAGGGCTATGGTGAAAAAGGAAATATCCTCTGATGAAATCTGGAAAGAAGCTTTCTGAGAAACAGCTTAGTGTTCTGTTAATTCATCTCCCAGAGTTACATCTGTATTTCGTGGATCTCTTTGCTACCCTTATTTCTCTGGAATCTGACAACAGATATTTCGGATCCCTTTGAAGACTCTAGGGCCAAAGGAAACATCCTCGGATAACAAACTAAGAAGCTTTCTGAGAAACTACTTTGTGTTCTGTGAAATCATCTCACAGAGTTACAGCTTTAACCTCAAGAAGCCTTTCGCTAAGACAGTTCTTGTGGAATCGGCCAAGTGATATTTGGAAGCCCATCAAGGGCTATGGTGAAAAAGGAAATATCCTCCTATGAAATCTGGAAACAAGCTTTCTAAGAAACTGCTTAGTGTTCTGTTAATTCATCTCACAGAGTTACATCTGTATTTCGTGGATCTCTTTCCTAGCCTTATTTCTGTGGAATCTGAGAACAGATATTTCCGTTCCCTTTGAAGACTATAGGGCCAAAGGAAACATCCTCCGATAACAAAGAGAAAGAAGCTTACTGAGAAACTTCTTTGTGTTCTGTGAAATCATCTCACAGAGATTCAGCTTTCCCGTCAAGAAGCCTTGGCTAAGACAGTTCTTGTGGAATTGACAAAGTGATATTTGAAAGCCCTTAGAGGGCTACGGTGAAAAAGGAAATATCCTCCGATGAAATCTGGAAAGAAGCTTTCTGTGAAACTGCTTAGTGTTCTGTAAATTTATCTCACAGAGTTACATCTGCATTTCGTGGATCGTTTTGCTAGGCTTATTTCTGTGGAATCTGACAACAGATATTTCGGATCCCTTTTAAGACAATAGGGCCAAAGGAAATATCCTCCGATAACAAAGAGAAAGAAGCTTTCTGAGAAACTTCTTTGTGTTCTTTGATATCATCTCACAGAGTTACAGCTTTCCCCTCAAGAAGCCTTTCGCTAAGACGGTTCTTGTCTAATTGGCAAAGTGATATTTGGAAGCCCATAGAGGGCTATGGTGAAAAACGAAATATTCTCCGATGAAATCTGGAAAGAAGCTTTCTGAGAAACTGCTTAGTGTTCTGTTAATTCATCTCCCAGAGTTACATCTGTATTTCGTGGATCTCTTTGCTAGCCTTATTTCTGTGGAATCTGACAACAGATATTTCGGATCCCTTTGAAAACTATGGGTCCAAAGGAAATATCCTCCGATAACAAAGAGAAAGAAGCTTTCTGAGAATCTTCTTTGTGTTCTGCGAAATCATCTCACAGAGTTACAGCGTTCCCCTCATGAAGCCTTTCGCTAAGACAGTTCTTGTGGAATTGGCAAAGTGATATTTGGAAGCCGATACAGGGCTATGGAGAAAAAGGAAATATCCTCAGATGAAATCTGGAAAAAAGCTTTCTAAGAAACTGCTTAGTGTTCTGTTAATTCATCTCACAGTGTTACATCTGTATTTCATGGATCTCTTTGCTAGCCTTATTTCTGTGGAATCTGACAACAGATATTTCGGATCGCTTTGAAGACTATAGGGCCACAGGAAATATCCTCCGATAACAAAGAGAAAGAAGCTTTCTGAGAAACTTCTTTGTGTTCTGTGAAATCATCTCACAGAATTAAAGCTTTCCCCTCAATAAGCCTTTCGCTAAGACAGTTCTTGTGGAATTGGCAAAGTGATATTTGGAAGCCCATGGGCGGCTATGGTGAAAAAGGAAATATGCTCCGATGAAATCTGGAAAGAAGCTTTCTGAGAAGCTGCTTAGTGTTCTGTTAATTCATCTCACAGAGTTACATCTGTATTTCATGGATTTCTTTGCTAGCCTTATTTCTGTGAAATCTGACAACAGATATTTCAAATCCCTTTGAAGACTATAGGGCCAAAGGAATTATCCTCCGATAAAAAAGAGAAAGAAGCTTTCTGAGAAACTTCTTTGTGTTCTGTGAAATCATCTAACAGAATTAAAGCTTTCCCGTCAAGAAGCCTTTCGCTAAGACAGTTCTGGTGGAATTGGCAAAGTGATATTTGGAAGCCCATAGAGGGCTATGGTGAAAAAGAAAATATCCTCCGATGAAATCTGGAAAGAAGCTTTCTGAGAAACAGCTTAGTGTTCTGTTAATTCATCTCCCAGAGTTACATCTGTATTTCGTGGATCTCTTTGCTAGCCTTATTTCTCTGGAATCTGACAACAGATATTTCGGATCCCTTTGAAGACTCTAGGGCCAAAGGAAACATCCTCGGATAACAAACTAAGAAGCTTTCTGAGAAACTACTTTGTGTTCTGTGAAATCATCTCACAGAGTTACAGCTTTAACCTCAAGAAGCCTTTCGCTAAGACAGTTCTTGTGGAATCGGCCCAGTGATATTTGGAAGCCCATCGAGGGCTATGGTGAAAAAGGAAATATCCTCCGATGAAATCTGGAAACAAGCTTTCTAAGAAACTGCTTAGTGTTCTGTTAATTCATCTCACAGAGTTACATCTGTATTTCGTGGATCTCTTTGCTAGCCTTATTTCTGTGGAATCTGAGAACAGATATTTCCGTTCCCTTTGAAGACTATAGGGCCAAAGGAAACATCCTCCGATAACAAAGAGAAAGAAGCTTACTGAGAAACTTCTTTGTGTTCTGTGAAATCATCTCACAGAGATTCAGCTTTCCCGTCAAGAAGCCTTCGCTAAGACAGTTCTTGTGGAATTGATAAAGTGATATTTGAAAGCCCTTAGAGGGCTACGGTGAAAAAGGAAATATCCTCCGATGAAATCTGGAAAGAAGCTTTCTGTGAAACTGCTTAGTGTTCTGTAAATTCATCTCACAGAGTTACATCTGCATTTCGTGGATCGTTTTGCTAGCCTTATTTCTGTGGAATCTGACAACAGATATTTCAGATCCCTTTGAAGACTATGGGTCCAAAGGAAATATCCTCCGATAACAAAGAGAAAGAAGCTTTCTGAGAAACTTCTTTGTGTTCTGCGAAATCATCTCACAGAGTTACAGCTTTCCCCTCATGAAGCCTTTCGCTAAGACAGTTCTTGTGGAATTGGCAAAGTGATATTTGGAAGCCGATACAGGGCTATGGTGAAAAAGGAAATATCCTCCGATGAAATCTGGAAAAAAGCTTTCTAAGAAACTGCTTAGTGTTCTGTTAATTCATCTCACAGTGTTACATCTGTATTTCATGGATCTCTTTGCTAGCCTTATTTCTGTGGAATCTGACAACAGATATTTCGGATCCCTTTGAAGACTATAGGGCCACAGGAAATATCCTCCGATAACAAAGAGAAAGAAGCTTTCTGAGAAACTTCTTTGTGTTCTGTGAAATCATCTCACAGAATTAAAGCTTTCCCCTCAATAAGCCTTTCGCTAAGACAGTTCTTGTGGAATTGGCAAAGTGATATTTTGAAGCCCATGGAGGGCTATGGTGAAAAAGGAAATATCCTCCGATGAAATCTGGAAAGAAGCTTTCTGAGAAACTGCTTAATGTTCTGTTAATTCATCTCCCAGAGTTACATCGGTATTTCGTGGATCTCTTTGCTAGCCTTATTTCTTTGTAATCTGACAACAGATATTTCGGATCCCTTTGAAGACTATAAGGCCAAAGGAAATATCCTCCGATAACAAAGAGAAAGAAGCTTTCTGAAAAACTTCTTTGTGTTCTGTGAAATCATCTCACAGAGTTACAGCTTTCCCCTCAAGAAGCCTTTCGCTAAGACACTTCTTGTGGAATTCGCAAAGTGATATTTGGAAGCCCATAGAGGGCTATGGTGAAAAAGGAAATATCTTCCGATGAAATCTGGAAAGAAGCTTTCTGAGAAACTGCTTAGTGTTCTGTTAATTCACCTCACAGAGTTACATCTGTATTTCGTGGATCTCTTTGCTAGCCTTATTTCTGTGGAATCTGACAACAGATATTTCGGATCCCTTTGAAGACTCTAGGGCCAAAGGAAACATCCTCGGATAACAAAGAGAAAGAAGCTTACTGAGAAACTTCTTTGTGTTCTGTGAAATCATCTCACAGAGTTACAGCTTTACCCTCGAGAAGCCTTTCGCTAAGACAGTTCTTGTGGAATTGGCAAAGTGATATTTGAAGCCCATAGAGGGCTATGGTGAAAAAGGAAATATCCTCCGATGAAATCTGGAAAGAAGCTTTCTGAGAAACTGCTTAGTGTTCTGTTAATTCATCTCACAGAGTTACATCTGTATTTCGTGGATCTCTTTGCTAGCCTTATTTCTGTGGAATCTGACAACAGATATTTCGGATCCCTTTGAAGGCTATAGGGCCAAAGGAAATATCCTCCGATAACAAAGAGAAAGAAGCTTTCTGAGAAACTTCTTTGTGTTCTTTGATATCATCTCACAGAGTTACAGCTTTCCCCTCAAGAAGCCTTTCGCTAAGACGGTTCTTGTCTAATTGGCAAAGTGATATTTGGAAGCCCATAGAGGGCTATGGTAAAAAACGAAATATTCTCCGATGAAATCTGGAAAGAAGCTTTCTGAGAAACAGCTGAGTGTTCTGTTAATTCATCTCCCAGAGTTACATCTGTATTTCGTGGATCTCTTTGCTAGCCTTATTTCTGTGGAATCTGACAACAGATATTTCGGATCCCTTTGAAAACTATGGGTCCAAAGGAAATATCCTCCGATAACAAAGAGAAAGAAGCTTTCTGAGAAACTTCTTTGTGTTCTGCGAAATCATCTCACAGAGTTACAGCTTTCCCCTCATGAAGCCTTTCGCTAAGACAGTTCTTGTGGAATTGGCAAAGTGATATTTGGAAGCCGATACAGGGCTATGGAGAAAAAGGAAATATCCTCCGATGAAATCTGGAAAAAAGCTTTCTAAGAAACTGCTTAGTGTTCTGTTAATTCATCTCACAGTGTTACATCTGTATTTCATGGATCTCTTTGCTAGCCTTATTTCTGTGGAATCTGACAACAGATATTTCGGATCCCTTTGAAGACTATAGGGCCACAGGAAATATCCTCCGATAACAAAGAGAAAGAAGCTTTCTGAGAAACTTCTTTGTGTTGTGTGAAATCATCTCACAGAATTAAAGCTTTCCCCTCAATAAGCCTTTCGCTAAGACAGTTCTTGTGGAATTGGCAAAGTGATATTTGGAAGCCCATGGGCGGCTATGGTGAAAAAGGAAATATGCTCCGATGAAATGTGGAAAGAAGCTTTCTGAGAAGCTGCTTAGTGTTCTGTTAATTCATCTCACAGAGTTACATCTGTATTTCATGGATTTCTTTGCTAGCCTTATTTCTGTGAAATCTGACAACAGATATTTCAAATCCCTTTGAAGACTATAGGGCCAAAGGAATTATCCTCCGATAAAAAAGAGAAAGAAGCTTTCTGAGAAACTTCTTTGTGTTCTGTGAAATCATCTAACAGAATTAAAGCTTTCCCGTCAAGAAGCCTTTCGCTAAGACAGTTCTTGTGGAATTGGCAAAGTGATATTTGGAAGCCCATAGAGGGCTATGGTGAAAAAGAAAATATCCTCCGATGAAATCTGGAAAGAAGCTTTCTGAGAAACTGCTTAGTGTTCTGTTAATTCATCTCACAGAGTTACATCTGTATTTCGTGGATCTCTTTGCTAGCCTTATTTCTGTGGAATCTGACAACAGATATTTCGGATCCCTTTGAAGGCTCTAGGGCCAAAGGAAATATCCTCCGATAACAAAGAGAAAGAAGCTTTCTGAGAAACTTCTTTGTGTTCTGTGATATCATCTCACAGAGTTACAGCTTTCCCCTCAAGAAGCCTTTCGCTAAGACAGTTCTTGTGGAATTGGCAAAGTGATATTTGGAAGCCCATAGAGGGCTACGGTGAAAAAGGAAATATCCTCCGATGAAATCTGGAAAGAAGGTTTCTGAGAAGCTGCTTAGTGTTCTGTTAATTCATCTCACAGAGTTACATCTGTATTTCGTGGATCTCTTTGCTAGCCTTATTTCTGTGCAATCTGACAACAGATATTTCGGATCCCATTGAAGGCTATAGGGCCAAGGAAATATCCTCCGATAACAAAGAGAAAGAAGCTTTCTGAGAAACTTCTTTGTGTTCTGTGAAATCATCTCACACAGTTACAGCTTTCCCCTCAAGGATCCTTTCGCTAAGACAGTTCTTGTGGAATTGGCAAAGAGATATTTGGAGCCCATAGAGGGCTATGGAGAAAAAGGAAATATCCTCCCATGAAATCTGGAAAGAAACTGCCTGAGAAACTGCTTAGTGTTCTCTTAATTCATCTCACACAGTTACATCTGTATTTCGTGGATCTCTTTGCTAGCCTTATTTCTGTGGATTCTGAGAACAGATACTTCGGATCCCTTTGAAGACTATAGGGCCAAAGGAAATATCCTCCGATAACAAAGAGAAAGAAGCTTTCTGTGAAACTTCTTTCTGTTCTGTGAAATAATCGCAAAGAGTTACAGCTTTCACCTCAAGAAGCCTTTCGCTAAGACAGTTCTTGTGGAATTGGCAAAGTGATATTCGGAAGCCCATAGAGGGCTATGGTGAAAAAGGTAATATCCTCCGATGAAATCTGGAAAGAAGCTTCCTGAGAAACTGTTTAGTGTTCTGTTAATTCATCTCACAGTGTTACATGTTTATTTCGTGGATCTCTTTGCTAGCCTAATTTCTGTGGAATCTGACAAAAGATATTTTGGATCCCTTTGAAGACTATAGGGCCAAAGGAAATATCCTCCGATAACAAAGAGAAAGAAGCTTTCTGAGAAACTTCTTTGTGTTCTGGGAAATCATCTCACAGAGTTACAGCTTTCCTCTCAAGAAGCCTTTCGCTAAGATAGCACTTGTGGAATTGGCAAAGTGATATTTGGAAGCCCATAGAGCGCAAAGGTGAAAAAGGAAATATCCTCCGATGAAATCTGGAAAGAAGCTTTCTGGGAAACTGCTTAGTGTTCTGTTAATTCATCTCAAAGAGTTACATCTGTATTTCGTGGATCTCTTTGCTAGCCTTATTTCTGTGGAATCTGAGAACAGATATCTCGGATCTCTTTGAAGACTATTGGGCCAAAGGAATCATCCTCGGATAAGAAAGAGAAAGACGCTTACTGAGAAACTTCTTTGTGTTCTGTGAAATCATCTCACAGAGTTACAGCTTTCCCCTCAAGAAGCCTTTCGCTAAGACAGTTCTTGTGGATTTCGCAAAGTGATATTTGGAAGCCCATAGAGGGCTATGGTGAAAAAGGAAATATCTTCCGATGAAATCTGGAAAGAAGCTTTCTGAGAAACTGCTAAGTGTTCTGTTAATTCACCTCACAGAGTTACATCTGTATTTCGTGGATCTCTTTGCTAGCCTTATTTCTGTGGAATCTGAGAACAGATATTTCGGATCCCTTTGAAGACTCTAGGGCCAAAGGAAACATCCTCGGATAAGAAAGAGAAAGAAGCTTACTGAGAAACTTCTTTGTGTTCTGTGAAATCATCTCACAGAGTTACAGCTTTGCCCTCGAGAAGCCTTTCGCTAAGACAGTTCTTGTGGAATTGGCAAAGTGATATTTGAAGCCCATAGAGGGCTATGGTGAAAAAGGAAATATCCTCCGATGAAATCTGGAAAGAAGCTTTCTGAGAAACTGCTTAGTGTTCTGTTAATTCATCTCACAGAGTTACATCTGTATTTCGTGGATCTCTTTGCTAGCCTTATTTCTGTGGAATCTGAGAACAGATATTTAGGATCCCTTTGAAGGCTATAGGGCCAAAGGAAATATCCTCCGATAACAAAGAGAAAGAAGCTTTCTGAGAAACTGCTTTGTGTTCTGTGAAATCATCTCACAGAGTTACAGCTTTCCCCTCAAGAAGCCTTTCGCTAAGACAGTTCTTGTGGAATTGGCAAAGTGATATTTGGAAGCCCATAGAGGGCTACGGTGAAAAAGGAAATATCCTCCGATGAAATCTGGAAAGAAGGTTTCTGAGAAGCTGCTTAGTGTTCTGTTAATTCATCTCACAGAGTTACATCTGTATTTCTTGGATCTCTTTGCTAGCGTTATTTCTGTGGAATCTAACAACAGATATTTCGGATCCCTTTGAAGGCTATAGGGCCAAAGGAAATATCCTCTGATAACAAAGAGAAAGAAGCTTTCTGAGAAACTTCTTTGTGTTTTGTGAAATCATCTCACACAGTTACAGCTTTCCCCTCAAGGATCCTTTCGCTAAGACAGTTCTTGTGGAATTGGCAAAGAGATATTTGGAGCCCATAGTGGGCTATGGAGAAAAAGGAAATATCCTCCCATGAAATCTGGAAAGAAACTGCCTGAGAAACTGCTTAGTGTTCTCTTAATTCATCTCACACAGTTACATCTGTATTTCGTGGATCTCTTTGCTAGCCTTATTTCTGTGGATTCTGAGAACAGATACTTCGGATCCCTTTGAAGACTACAGGGCCAAAGGAAATATCCTCCGATAACAAAGAGAAAGAAGCTTTCTGTGAAACTTCTTTCTGTTCTGTGAAATAATCTCAAAGAGTTACAGCTTTCGCCTCAAGAAGCCTTTCGCTAAGACAGTTCTTGTGGAATTGGCAAAGTGATATTCGGAAGCCCATAGAGGGCTATGGTGAAAAAGGTAATATCCTCCGATGAAATCTGGAAAGAAGCTTCCTGAGAAACTGTTTAGTGTTCTGTTAATTCATCTCACAGTGTTACATGTTTATTTCGTGGATCTCTTTGCTAGCCTAATTTCTGTGGCATCTGACAAAAGATATTTTGGATCCCTTTGAAGACTATAGGGCCAAAGGAAATATCCTCCGATAACAAAGAGAAAGAAGCTTTCTGAGAAACTTCTTTGTGTTCTGTGAAATCATCTCACAGAGTTACAGCTTTCCCCTCAAGAAGCCTTTCCCTAAGACAGTTCTTGTGGAATTTTCAAAGTGATATTTGGAAGCCCATAGAGGGCTATGGAGAAAAAGGAAATATTCTAGGATGAAATCTGGAGAGAAGCTTTCTGAGAAACTGCTTAGTGTTCTGTTAATTCATTTCACAGTGTTACATCTGTATTTCGAGGATCTCTTTGCTAGCCTTATTTCTGTGTAATCTGAGAACAGATATTTCGGATCCCTTTGTAGACTATAGAGCCAAAGGAAATATCCTCCGAAAACAAAGAGAAAGAAGCTTTCCGAGAAACTTCTTTGTGTTCTGTGAAATCATCTCACAGAGTTACAGCTTTCCCCTCAAGAAGCCTTTCGCTAAGAGAGTTCTTGTGGAATTGGCAAAGTGATATTTGGAAGCCCATAGAAGGCTATGGAGAAAAAGCAAATATCCTCCGATGAAATCTGGAAAGAAGCTTTCTGAGAAACTGCTTAGTGTTCTGTTAATTCATCTCACAGAGTTACATCTGTATTTCGTGGATCTCTTTGCTAGCCTTACTTCTGTGGAATCTGAGTACAGATATTTCGGATCGCTTTGAAGACTATACGGCCACAGGAAATATCCTCCGATAACAAGGAGAAAGAAGCTTTCTGAGAAACTTCTTTGTGTTCTGTGAAATCATCTCACAGAGTTACAGCTTTCCCTTCAAGAACCCTTTCGCTAAGACAGTTCTTGTGGAATTGGCAAAGTGATATTTGGAAGCCCATAGAGGGCTATGGAGAAAAAGGAAATATCCTCCGATGAAATCTGGAAAGAAGCTTTCTGAGAAACTGCTTAGTGTTCTTTTAGTTCATCTCCCAGAGTTACATCTGTATTTCGTGGATCTCTTTTCTAGCCTTATTTCTGTGGAATCTGACAACAGATATTTCGGATCCCTTTGAAAAATAAAAGGCCAAAGGAAATATCCTCCGATAACAAAGAGAAAGAAGCTCTCTGAGAACGTTCTTTGTGTTCTGTGAAATCTTCTCACAGAGTTACAGCTTTCCCCTCAAGAAGCCTTTCGCTAAGACAGTTCTTGTGGAAATTGGCAAAGTGATATTTGGAAGCACATAGAGGTCTATGGAGAAAAAGGAAATATCCTCTGATGAAATCTGGAAAGAAGCTTTCTGAGAAACTGCTTAGTGTTCTGTTAATTGGTCTCACAGAGTTACTTCTGTATTTCGTGGATCTCTTTGCTAGCCTTACTTCTGTGGAATCTGAGAACAGATATTTCGGATCCCTTTGAAGACTATAGGGCCAAAGGAAATATCCTCCGATAACAAAGACAAAGAAGCTTTCTGAGAAACTTCTTTGTGTTGTGTGAAATCATCTCACAGAGTTACAGCTTTCCCCTCAAGAACCCTTTCGCTAAGACAGTTCTTGTGGAATTGGCAAATTGATATTTGGAAGCCCATAGAGGGCTATGGAGAAAAAGGAAATATCCTCCGATGAAATCTGGAAAGAAGCTTTCTGAGAAACTGCTTAGTGTTCTGTTAATTCATCTCACAGAGTTACATCTGTATTTCGTGGATCTCTTTGCTAGCTTTATTTCTGTGGAATCTGAGAACAGATATTTCGGATCCCTTTGAAGACTATAGGGCCAAAGGAAATATCCTCCGATAACAAAGAGAAAGAAGCTTTCTGAGAAACTTCTTTGTGTTCTGTGAAATCATCTCACAGAGTTACAGCTTTCCCCTCCAGGAGCCTTTCCCTAAGACAGTTCTTGTGGAATTTTCAAAGTGATATTTGAAAGCCCATAGAGGGCTATGGTGAAAAAGGAAATATCCTCCGATGAAATCTGGAAAGAAGCTTTCTGAGAAACTGCTTAGTGTTCTGTTAATTCATCTCACAGAGTTACATCTGTATTTCGTGGATCTCTTTGCTAGCCTTATTTCTGTGGAATCTGACAACAGATATTTCGGATCCCTTTGAAGACTATAGGGCCAAAGGAAATATCCTCCGATAACAAAGGAAAGAAGCTTTCTGAGAAACTTCTTTGTGTTTTGTGAAATCATCTCACACAGTAAAAGCTTTCCAATCAAGTACCCTTTCGCTAAGACCGTTGCTGTGGAATTTTCAAAGTGATATTTGGAAGACCATAGAGGGTTATGGTGAAAAAGGAAATATCCTCCGATGAAAACTGGAAAGAAGCTTTCTGAGAAACTGCTTAGTGTTCTGTTAATTCCTCTCACAGAGTTACATCTGTATTTCGTGGATCTCCTTGATAGCCTTACTTCTGTGGAATCTGAGAACAGATATTTCGGATCGGTTTGAAGACTATAGGGCCAAAGGAAATACCCTCCGATAACAAAGAGAAAGAAGCTTTCTGAGAAACTTCTTTGTGTTCTGAGAAATCATCTCACAGAGTTACAGCTTTCCCATCAAGAAGCCTTTCGCTAAGAGAATTCTTGTGGAATTGGCAAAGTGATATTTGGAAGCCCATAGAAGGCTATGGAGATAAAGCAAATATCGTCCGATGAAATCTGGAAAGAAGCTTTCTGAGAAACTGCTTAGTGTTCCGTTAATTCATCTCGCAGAGTTACATCTGTATTTCGTGGATCTCTTTGGTAGCCTTATTTCTGTGGAATCTGAGAACAGATATTTCCGATCACTTTGAGGACTACAGGGTCAAAGGAAATATCCGCCAATAAAAAGAGAAAGAACCTTTCTGATAAACTTCTTTGTGTTCTGTGAAATCATCTCACACAGTTACAGCTTTCTCAACAAGAAGCCTTTCGCTAAGACAGTTCTTGTGGAATTGGCAAAGTGATATTTGGAAGTCCATAGAGGGCTATGGAGAAAAAGGAAATATCCTCCGATGAAATGTGGAAAGAAGCTTTCTGAGAAACTGCTTAGTGTTCTGTTAATTCATCTCCCAGAGTTACATCTGTATTTCGTGGATCTCTTTGCCAGCTTTATTTCTGTGGAATCTGAGAACAGATATTTCGGATCCCTCTGAAGACTATAGGGCCAAAGGAAATATCCTCCGATAACAAAGAGAAAGAAGCTTTCTGAGAAACTTCTTTGTGTTCTGTGAAATCACCTCACAGAGTTACAGCTTTCCCCTCAAGGAGCCTTTCACTAAGACAGTTCTTGTGGAATTGGCAAAGTGATATTTGGAAGCCCATAGAGGGCTAGGGAAAAAAAGGAAATATCATCAGATGAAATCTGGAAAGAAGCTTTCTGAGAAACTGCTTAGTGTTTTTTTTAGTTCATCTCCCAGAGTTTTATCTGTATTTCGTGGATCTCTTTGCTAGCCTTATTTCTGTGGAATCTGAGAACAGATATTTCAGATCCCTTTGACGACTACAGGGTCAAAGGAAATATCCGCCAATAACATAGAGAAAGAAGCTTTCTGAGAAACTTCTTTGTGTTCTGAGAAATCATCTCACACAGTTACAGCTTTCTCATCAAGAAGCCTTTCGCTAAGACAGTTCTTGTGGAATTGGCAAAGTGATATTTGGAAGCCCATAGAGGGCTATGGAGAAAAAGGAAATATCCTCCGATGAAATCTGGAAAGAAGCTTTCTGAGAAACTGCTTAGTGTTCTGTTAATTCATCTCGCAGAGTTACATCTGTATTTCGAGGATCTCCTTGATAACCTTATTTCTCTGGAATCTGAGAACAGATATTACTGATCCCTTTGAAGACAATGGGGCCAAAGGAAATATCCTACGATAACAAAGAGAAAGAAGCTTTCTCAGAAACTTCTTTGTGTTCTGTGAAATCACCTCACAGAGTTACAGCTTTCCCCTCAAGAAGCCTTTCGCTAAGACAGTTCTTGTGGAATTTTCAAAGTGATATTTGGAAGCCCATAGAGGGCTATGGTGAAAAAGGAAATATCCTCCGATGAAATCTGGAAAGAAGCTTTCTGAGAAACTGCTTAGTGTTCTGTTAATTCATCTCACAGAGTTACATCTGTATTTCGTGGATCTCTTTGCTAGCCTTATTTCTGTGGAATCTGACAACAGATATTTCGGATCCCTTTGAAGACTATAGGGCCAAAGGAAATATCCTCCGATAACAAAGGAAAGAAGCTTTCTGAGAAACTTCTTTGTGTTTTGTGAAATCATCTCACACAGTAAAAGCTTTCCAATCAAGTACCCTTTCGCTAAGACCGTTGTTGTGGAATTTTCAAAGTGATATTTGGAAGACCATAGAGGGTTATGGTGAAAAAGGAAATATCCTCCGATGAAAACTGGAAAGAAGCTTTCTGAGAAACTGCTTAGTGTTCTGTTAATTCCTCTCACAGAGTTACATCTGTATTTCGTGGATCTCCTTGATAGCCTTACTTCTGTGGAATCTGAGAACAGATATTTCGGATCGGTTTGAAGACTATAGGGCCAAAGGAAATACCCTCCGATAACAAAGAGAAAGAAGCTTTCTGAGAAACTTCTTTGTGTTCTTAGAAATCATCTCACAGAGTTACAGCTTTCCCATCAAGAAGCCTTTCGCTAAGAGAATTCTTGTGGAATTGGCAAAGTGATATTTGGAAGCCCATAGAAGGCTACGGAGAAAAAGCAAATATCGTCCGATGAAATCTGGAAAGAAGCTTTCTGAGAAACTGCTTAGTGTTCCGTTAATTCATCTCGCAGAGTTACATCTGTATTTCGTGGATCTCTTTGGTAGCCTTATTTCTGTGGAATCTGAGAACAGATATTTCCGATCACTTTGAGGACTACAGGGTCAAAGGAAATATCCGCCAATAAAAAGAGAAAGAACCTTTCTGATAAACTTCTTTGTGTTCTGTGAAATCATCTCACACAGTTACAGCTTTCTCAACAAGAAGCCTTTCGCTAAGACAGTTCTTGTGGAATTGGCAAAGTGATATTTGGAAGCCCATAGAGGGCTATGGAGAAAAAGGAAATATCCTCCGATGAAATCTGGAAAGAAGCTTTCTGAGAAACTGCTTAGTGTTCTGTTAATTCATCTCCCAGAGTTACATCTGTATTTCGTGGATCTCTTTGCCAGCTTTATTTCTGTGGAATCTGAGAACAGATATTTCGGATCCCTCTGAAGACTATAGGGCCAAAGGAAATATCCTCCGATAACAAAGAGAAAGAAGCTTTCTGAAAAACTTCTTTGTGTTCTGTGAAATCACCTCACAGAGTTACAGCTTTCCCCTCAAGAAGCCTTTCGCTAAGACAGTTCTTGTGGAATTGGCAAAGTGATATTTGGAAGCCCATAGAGGGCTATGGAGAAAAAGGAAATATCCTCAGATGAAATCTGGAAAGAAGCTTTCTGAGAAACTGCTTAGTGTTCTTTTAGTTCATCTCCCAGAGTTTTATCTGTATTTCGTGGATCTCTTTGCTAGCCTTATTTCTGTGGAATCTGAGAACAGATATTTCAGATCCCTTTGACGACTACAGGGTCAAAGGAAATATCCGCCAATAACAAAGAGAAAGAAGCTTTCTGAGAAACTTCTTTGTGTTCTGTGAAATCATCTCACACAGTTACAGCTTTCTCATCAAGAAGCCTTTCGCTAAAACAGTTCTTGTGGAATTGGCAAAGTGATATTTGGAAGCCCATAGAGGGCTATGGAGAAAAAGGAAATATCCTCCGATGAAATCTGGAAAAAAGCCTTCTGAGAAACTGCTTAGTGTTCTGTTAATTCATCTCCCAGAGTTACATCTGTATTTCGTGGATCTCTTTGCCAGCTTTATTGCTGTGGAATCTGAGAACAGATATTTCGGATCCCTCTGAAGACTATAGGGCCAAAGGAAATATCCTCCGATAACAAAGAGAAAGAAGCTTTCTGAGAAACTTCTTTGTGTTCCGTGAAATCACCTCACAGAGTTACAGCTTTCCCCTCAAGAAGCCTTTCGCTAAGACAGTTCTTGTGGAATTGGCAAAGTGATATTTGGAAGCCTGTAGAGGGCTATGGTGAAAAAGGAAATATCCTCCGATGAAATCTGGAAAGAAGCTTTCTGAGAAACTGCTTAGAGTTCTGTTAATTGATCTCACAGAGTTACATCTGTATCTCGTGGATCTCTTTGCTAGCCTTATTTCTGTGGAATCTGAGAACAGATATTTCGGATCCCTTTGAAGACTATAGGGCCAAAGGAAATATCCTCCGATAACAAAGAGAAAGAAGCTTTCTGAGAAACGTCTTTGTGTTCTGTGAAATCATCTCACAGTGTTACAGCTTTCCCCTCAAGAAGCCTTTCGCTAAGAGAGTTCTTGTGGAATTGGCAAAGTGATATTTGGAAGCGCTTAGAGGGCTATGGTGAAAAAGGAAATATCCTCCGATGAAATCTGGAAAGAAGCTTTCTGAGAAACTGCTTAGTGTTCTGTTTATTCATCTCACAGAGTTACATCTGTATTTCGTGGATCTCCTTGATAGCCTTATTTCTGTGGAATCTGAGAATAGATATTTCAGATCCCTTTGAAGACAATAGGGCCAAAAGAAATATCCTACGATAACAAAGAGAAAGAAGCTTTCTCAGAAACTTCTTTGTGTTCTGTGAAATCATCTCACAGAGTTACAGCTTTCCCCTCTAGAAGCCTTTTCTAAGAGAGTTCTTGGGGAATTGGCAAAGTGATATTTGGAAGCCCATAGAGGACTATGGTGAAAAAGGATATATCCTCCGATGAAATCTGGAAAGAAGCTTTCTGAGAAACTGCTTAGTGTTCTGTTAATTCGTCTCACAGTGTTACATCTGTATTTCGAGGATCTCCTTGATAGCCTTATTTCTCTGGAATCTGAGAGCAGATATTTCTGATCCCTTTGAAGACAATAGGGCCAAAGGAAATATCCTACGATAACAAAGAGAAAGAAGCTTTCTAAGAAACTTCTTTGTGTTCTGTGAAATCATCTCACAGAGTTACAGCTTTCCCCTCAAGAAGCCTTTCCCTAGAACAGTTCTTCTGGAATTTTCAAAGTGATATTTGGAAGCCCATAGAGGGCTATGGTGAAAAAGGAAATATCCTCCGATTAAATCTGGAAAGAAGCTATCTGAGAAACTGCTTAGTGTTCTGTTAATTCCTCTCACAGAGTTACATCTGTATTTCGTGGATCTCTTTGCTACCCTTATTTCTGTGGAATCTGACAACAGATATTTCGGATCCCTTTGAAGACTATAGGGCCAAAGGAAATATCCTCCGATAACAAAGGGAAAGAAGCTTTCTGAGAAACTTCTTTGTGTTTTGTGAAATCATCTCACACAGTAAAAGCTTTCCAATCAAGTACCCTTTCGCTAAGACCGTTCTTGTGGAATTTTCAAAGTGATATTTGGAAGCCCATAGAAGGCTATGGAGAAAAAGCAAATATCGTCCAATGAAATCTGGAAAGAAGCTTTCTGAGAAACTGCTTAGTGTTCCGTTAATTCATCTCGCAGAGTTACATCTGTATTTCGTGCATCTCTTTACTAGCCTTATTTCTGTGGAATCTGAGAACAGATATTTCAGATCCCTTTGACGACTACAGGGTCAAAGGAAATATCCGCCAATAACAAAGAGAAAGAAGCTTTCTGAGAAACTTCTTTGTGTTCTGTGAAATCATCTCACACAGTTACAGCTTTCTCATCAAGAAGCCTTTCGCTAAGACAGTTCTTGTGGAATTGGCACAGTGATATTTGGAAGCCCATAGAGGGCTATGGAGAAAAAGGAAATATCCTCCGATGAAATCTGGAAAGAAGCTTTCTGAGAAACTGCTTAGTGTTCTGTTAATTCACCTCCCAGAGTTACATCTGTATTTCATGGATCTCTTTGCCAGCTTTATTTCTGTGAAATCTGAGAACAGATATTTCGGATCAATCTGAAGACTATAGGGCCAAAGGAAATATCCTACGATAACAAAGAGAAAGAAGCTTTCTCAGAAACTTCTTTGTGTTCTGTGAAATCATCTCACAGAGTTACAGCTTTCCCCTCAAGAAGCCTTTCGCTAAGACAGTTCTTGTGGAATTGGCAAAGTGATATTTATAAGCCCATAGAGGGCTATGGTGAAAAAGGAAATATCCTCCGATGAAATCTGGAAAGAAGCTTTCTGAGAAACTGCTTAGTGTTCTGTTAATTCCTCTCACAGAGTTACATCTGTATTTCGTGGATCTCCTTGATAGCCTTACTTCTGTGGAATCTGAGAACAGATATTTCGGATTGCTTTGAAGACTATAGGGCCAAAGGAAATACCCTCCGATAAGAAAGAGAAAGAAGCTTTCTGAGAAACTTCTTTGTGTTCTGTGAAATCATCTCACAGAGTTACAGCTTTCCCATCAAGAAGCCTTTCACTAAGACAGTTCTTGTGGAATTGGCAAAGTGATATTTGGAAGCCCATAGAGGGCTACGGAGAAAAAGGAAATATCCTCCGATGAAATCTGGAAAGAAGCTTTCTGAGAAACTGCTTAGTGTTCTTTTAGTTCATCTCCCAGAGTTTCATCTGTATTTCGTGGATCTCTTTTCTAGCCTTTTTTCTGTGGAATCTGAGAACAGATATTTCGGATCCCTTTGAAGACTATAGGGCCAAAGGAAATATCCTCCGATAACAACGAGAAAGAAGCTTTCAGAGAAACTTCTTTGTGTTCTGTGAAATCATCTCAAAGAGTTACAGCTTTCCGCTCAGGAAGCCTTTCGCTAAGACAGTTCTTGTGGAAATTGGCAGAGTGATATATGGAAGCCCATAGAGGTCCATGGAGAAAAAGGAAATATCCTCAGATGAAATCTGGAAAGAAGCTTTCTGAGAAACTGCTTAGTGTTATGTTAATTCATCTCACAGTGTTACATCTGTATTTCGTGGATCTCTTTGCTAGCCTTATTTCTGTGGAATCTGAGAACAGATATTTCAGATCCCTTTGACGACTACAGGGTCAAAGGAAATATCCTCCGATAACAAAGAGAAAGAAGCTTTCTGAGAAACTTCTTTGTGTTCTGTGAAATCATCTCACAGAGTTACAGCTTTATCATCAAGAAGCCTTTCGCTAAGACATTTCTTGTGGAATTGGCAAAGTGATATTTGTAAGCCCATAGAGGGCTATGGAAAAAAGGAAATATCCTCCGATGAAATCTGGAAAGAAGCTTTCTGAGAAACTGCTTAGTGTTCTGTTAATTCATCTCACAGAGTTACATCTGTATTTCGTGGATATCTTTGCTAGCCTTATTTCTGTGGAATCTGAGAACAGATATGTCGGATCCCTTTGAAGACAATAGGGCCAAAGGAAATATCCTACGATAACAAAGAGAAAGAAGCTTTCTAAGAAACTTCTTTGTGTTCTGTGAAATCATCTCACAGAGTTACAGCTTTCCCCTCAAGAAGCCTTTTCTAAGAGAGTTTTTGTGGAATTGGCAAAGTGATATTTGGAAGCCCATAGAGGGCTATGGTGAAAAAGGAAATATCCTCCGATGAAATCTGGAAAGAAGCTTTCTGAGAAACTGCTTAGAGTTCTGTTAATTGATCTCACAGAGTTACATCTGTATCTCGTGGATCTCTTTGCTAGCCTTATTTCTGTGGAATCTGAGAACAGATATTTCGGATCCCTTTGAAGACTATAGGGCCACAGGAAATATCCTCCGTTAACAAAGAGAAAGAAGCTTTGAGAGAAACTTCTTTGTGTTCTGTGAAATCATCTCACAGAGTTACATCTTTCCCCTCAAGAAGCCTTTCGCTAAGACAGTTCTTGTGGAATTGGCAAAGTGATATTTGGATGATCATAGAGGGCTATGGAGAAAAAGGAAATATGCTCAGATGAAATCTGGAAAGAAGATTTCTGAGAAACTGCTTAGTGTTCTGTTAATTCATCTCACGGAGTTACATCTGTATTTCTTGTATCTCTTTGCTTGCCTGATATCTGTGGAATCTGAGAAGAGATATTTCGGCTCCCTTTGAAGACTATAGGGCCAAAGGAAATATCCTCTGATTACAAAGAGATAGAAGCTTTCTGAGAAACTTCTTTGTGTTCTGTGAAATCATCTCACAGAGTTACAGCTTTCCCCTCAAGAATTCTTTCGCTAAGACAGTTCTAGTGGAATTGGCAAAGTGATATTTGGAAGCCCATAGAGGGCTATGGAAAAAAAGGAAATATCCTCAGATGAAATCTGGAAAGAAGCTTACTGAGAAAATTCTTAGTGTTCTGTTCATTCATCTCCCAGATTTACATCTGTATTTCAGGATCTCTTTGCTAGCCTTACTTCTGTGGAATCTGAGAACAGATATTTCGGATCCCTTTGAAGACTATAGGGCCAAAGGAAATATCCTCCGATAACAAAGAGAAAGAAGCTTTCTGAGAAACTTCTTGGTGTTCTGTGAAATCATCTCACAGAGTTACAGCTTTCCCCTCAAGAAGCCTTTCGCTAAGAAAGTTCTTGTAGAATTGGAAAAGTGATGTTTGGAAGCCCATAGAGGGCTGTGGTGAAAAAGGAAATATCCTCCGATGAAATCTGGAAAGAAGCTTTCTGAGAAACTGCTTAGTGTTCTGTTAATTCATCTCCCAGAGTTACATATGTATTTCGTGGATCTCTTTGCTAGCCTTATTTCTGTGGAATCTGAGAACAGATATTTCGGATCCCTTTGAAGACTATAGGGCCAAAGGAAATATCCTCCGATAACAAAGAGAAAGAAGCTTTCTGAGAAACTCCTTTGTGTTCTGTGAAATCATCTCACAGAGTTACAGCTTTCCCCTCAAGAAGCCTTTCGCTAAGACAGTTCTTGTGGAATTGGCAAAGTGATATTTGGAAGCCCATAGAGGGCAATGGTGAAAAAGGAATTATCCTCTGATGAAATCTGGAAAGAAGCTTTCTGAGAAACTGCTTAGTGTTCTGTTAATTCATCTCCCAGAGTTACATCTGTATTTCGTGGATCTCTTTCCTATCCTTATTTCTGTGGAATCTGAGAACAGATATTTCGGATCCCTTTGAAGACTATATAGCCAAAGGAATTATCCTCCGATAACAAAGAGAAAGAAGCTTTCTGAGAAACGTCTTTGTGTTCTGTGAAATCATCTCACAGAGTTACAGCTTTACCCTCAAAAAGCCTTTCGCTAAGACAGTTCTTGTGGAATTGGCAAAGTGATATTTTGAAGACCATAGAGGGCTATGGTGAAAAAGGAAATATCCTCCGATGAAATCTGGAAAGATGCTTTCTGAGAAACTGCTTAGGGTTCTGATAATTCATCTCACAGAGTTACATCTGTATTTCGTGGATCTCTTTGCTAGCCTTATTTCTGTGGAATGTGAGAACAGATATTTTGGATCCCTTTGAAGACTTTAGGGCCAAAGGAAATATCCTCCGATAACAAAGAGAAACAAGCTTTCTGAGAAACTTCTTTGTGTTCTGTGGAATCATCACACAGAGTTACAGCTTTCACCTCAAAAAGCCTTTCGCTAAGACAGTTGTGTAATTGGCAAAGTGATATTTGGGAGCCCATAGAGGGCTATGGTGAAAAAGGAAATATCCTTCGATGAAATTTGGAAAGAAGCTTTCTGAGAAACTGTTTAGTGTTCTGTTAATTCTTCTCACAGAGTTACATCTGTATTTCGTGGATCTCTTTGCTAGCCTTATTTCTGTGGAACCTCTGAACAGATATTTCGGATCCTTTTGAAGACTATAGGGCCAAAGGAAATATCCTCCGATAAAAAAGAGAAAGAAGCTTTCTGAGAAACTTCTTTGTGTTCTGTGAAATCATCTCACAGAGTTACAGCTTTCCCCTCAAGAAGCCTTTCGCTAAGACAGTTCTTGTGGAATTGGCAAAGTGATATTTGGAAGCCCATAGAGGGCTATGGTGAAAAAGGAAATATCCTCTGATGAAATGTGGAAAGAAGCTTTCTGAGAAACTGCTTAGTGTTCTGTTAATTCATCTCCCAGAGTTACATCTGTATTTCGTGGATCTCTTTGCTAGCCTTATTTCTTTGCAATCTGAGAACAGATATTTCGGATCCCTTTGAAGACTATAGAGCCAAAGGAAATATCCTCCGATAACAAAGAGAAAGAAGCTTTCTGAGAAACTTCTTTGTGTTCTGTGAAATCAACTCACAGAGGTACAGCTTTCCCCTCAAGAAGCCTTTCGCTAAGACAGTTCTAGTGGAATTGGCAAAGTGATATTTGGAAGCCCGTAGAGGGCTAAGGTGAAAAAGGAAATATCCTCCGATGAAATCTGGAAAGAAGCTTTCTGGGAAACTGCTTAGTGTTCTTTTAGTTCATCTCCCAGAGTTATATCTGTATTTCGTGGATCTCTTTGCTAGCCTTATTTCTGTGGAATCTGAGACCAGATATTTCGGAACCCTTTGAAGACTACAGGGCCAAAGGAAATATCCTCCGATAACAAAGAGAAAGAAGCTTTCTGAGAAACTTCTTTGTGTTCTGTGAAATCATCTCACAGAGTTACAGCTTTCCCCTCAAGAAGCCTTTCGCTAAGACAATTCTTGTGGAATTGGCAAAGTGATATTTGGAAGCCCATAGAGGGCTATGGTGAAAAAGGAAATATCCTCCGATGAAATCTGGAAAGAAGCTTTCTGAGAAACTGCTTAGTGTTCTGTTAATTCATCTCCCACAGTTACATCTGTATTTCGTGGATCTCTTTGCTAGACTTATTTCTGTGGAATCTGAGAACAGATATTTCGGATCCCTTTGAAGACTATAGGGCCAAAGGAAATATCCTCCGATAACAAAGAAAAAGAAGCTTTCTGAGAAACTTCTTTGTGTTCTGTGAAATCATCTCACAGAGTTACAGCTTTCCCCTCAAGAAGCCTTTCGCTAAGACAGTTCTTGTGGATTTGGCAAAGTGATATTTGGAAGTCCATAGAAGGCTATGGAGAAAAAGCAAATATCCTCCGATGAAATCTGGAAAGAAGCTTTCTGAGAAACTGCTTAGTGTTCTGTTAATTCATCTCACAGAGTTACATCTGTATTTCGTGGATCTCTTTGCTAGCCTTATTTCTGTGGAATCTGAGAACAGATATTTCAGATCCCTTTGACGACTACAGGGTCAAAGGAAATATCCTCCGATAACAAAGAGAAAGAAGCTTTCTGAGAAACTTCTTTGTGTTCTGTGAAACAATCTCACAGAGTTACAGCTTTCCAATCAACTACCCTTTCGCTAAGACAGTTCTTGTGGAATTTTCAAAGTGATAATTGGAAGCCCATAGAGGACTATGGTGAAAAAGGATATATCCTCCGATGAAATCTGGAAAGAAGCTTTCTGAGAAACTGCTTAGTGTTCTGTTAATTCATCTCACAGAGTTACATCTGTATTTCGAGGATCTCCTTGATAACCTTATTTCTCTGGAATCTGAGAACAGTTATTTCTGATCCCTTTGAAGACAATAGGGCCAAAGGAAATATCCTACGATAACAAAGAGAAAGAAGCTTTCTCAGAAACTTCTTTGTGTTCTGTGAAATCATCTCACAGAGTTACAGCTTTCCCCTCAAGAAGCCTTTCGCTAAGACAGTTCTTGTGGAATTTTCAAAGTGATATTTGGAAGCCCATAGAGGGCTATGGTGAAAAAGGAAATATCCTCCGATGAAATCTGGAAAGAAGCTTTCTGAGAAACTGCTTAGTGTTCTGTTAATTCATCTCACAGAGTTACATCTGTATTTCGTGGATCTCTTTGCTAGCCTTATTTCTGTGGAATCTGACAACAGATATTTCGGATCCCTTTGAAGACTATAGGGCCAAAGGAAATATCCTCCGATAACAAAGGGAAAGAATCTTTCTGAGAAACTTCTTTGTGTTTTTTGAAATCATCTCACACAGGAAAAGCTTTCCAATCAAGTACCCTTTCGCTAAGACCGTTGTTGTGGAATTTTCAAAGTGATATTTGGAAGACCATAGAGGATTATGGTGAAAAAGGAAATACCCTCCGATGAAAACTGGAAAGAAGCTTTCTGAGAAACTGCTTAGTGTTCTGTTAATTCCTCTCACAGAGTTACATCTGTATTTCGTGGATCTCCTTGATAGCCTTACTTCTGTGGAATCTGAGAACAGATATTTCGGATCGGTTTGAAGACTATAGGGCCAAAGGAAATACCTTCCGATAACAAAGAGAAAGAAGCTTTCTGATAAACTTCTTTGTGTTCTGTGAAATCATCTCAGACAGTTACAGCTTTCTCATCAAGAAGCCTTTCGCTAAGACAGTTCTTGTGGAATTGGCAAAGTGATATTTGGAATCCCATAGAGGGCTATGGAGAAAAAGGAAATATCCTCCGATGAAATCTGGAAAGAAGCTTTCTGAGAAACTGCTTAGTGTTCTGTTAATTCATCTCACAGAGTTACATCTGTATTTCGTGGATATCTTTGCTAGCCTTATTTCTGTGGAATCTGAGAACAGATATGTCGGATCCCTTTGAAGACAATAGGGCCAAAGGAAATATCCTACGATAACAAAGAGAAAGAAGCTTTCTAAGAAACTTCTTTGTGTTCTGTGAAATCATCTCACAGAGTTACAGCTTTCCCCTCAAGAAGCCTTTTCTAAGAGAGTTCTTGTGGAATTGGCAAAGTGATATTTGGAAGCCCATAGAGGGCTATGGTGAAAAAGGAAATATCCTCCGATGAAATCTGGAAAGAAGCTTTCTGAGAAACTGCTTAGAGTTCTGTTAATTGATCTCACAGAGTTACATCTGTATCTCGTGGATCTCTTTGCTAGCCTTATTTCTGTGGAATCTGAGAACAGAAATTTCGGATCCCTTTGAAGACTATAGGGCCACAGGAAATATCCTCCGTTAACAAAGAGAAAGAAGCTTTGAGAGAAACTTCTTTGTGTTCTGTGAAATCATCTCACAGAGTTACATCTTTCCCCTCAAGAAGCCTTTCGCTAAGACAGTTCTTGTGGAATTGGCAAAGTGATATTTGGATGAACATAGAGGGCTATGGAGAAAAAGGAAATATCCTCAGATGAAATCTGGAAAAAAGCTTTCTAAGAAACTGCTTAGTGTTCTGTTAATTCATCTCACAGTGTTACATCTGTATTTCATGGATCTCTTTGCTAGCCTTATTTCTGTGGAATCTGACAACAGATATTTCGGATCCCTTTGAAGACTATAGGGCCACAGGAAATATCCTCCGATAAAAAAGAGAAAGAAGCTTTCTGAGAAACTTCTTTGTGTTCTGTGAAATCATCTCACAGAATTAAAGCTTTCCCCTCAATAAGCCTTTCGCTAAGACAGTTCTTGTGGAATTGGCAAAGTGATATTTGGAAGCCCATGGAGGGCTATGGTGAAAAAGGAAATATCCTCCGATGAAATCTGGAAAGAAGCTTTCTGAGAAACTGCTTAATGTTCTGTTAATTCATCTCCCAGAGTTACATCGGTATTTCGTGGATCTCTTTGCTAGCCTTATTTCTTTGTAATCTGACAACAGATATTTCGGATCCCTTTGAAGACTATAAGGCCAAAGGAAATATCCTCCGATAACAAAGAGAAAGAAGCTTTCTGAAAAACTTCTTTGTGTTCTGTGAAATCATCTCACAGAGTTACAGCTTTCCCCTCAAGAAGCCTTTCGCTAAGACACTTCTTGTGGAATTCGCAAAGTGATATTTGGAAGCCCATAGAGGGCTATGGTGAAAAAGGAAATATCTTCCGATGAAATCTGGAAAGAAGCTTTCTGAGAAACTGCTTAGTGTTCTGTTAATTCACCTCACAGAGTTACATCTGTATTTCGTGGATCTCTTTGCTAGCCTTATTTCTGTGGAATCTGAGAACAGATATTTCGGATCCCTTTGAAGACTCTAGGGCCAAAGGAAACATCCTCGGATAACAAAGAGAAAGAAGCTTACTGAGAAACTTCTTTGTGTTCTGTGAAATCATCTCACAGAGTTACAGCTTTACCCTCGAGAAGCCTTTCGCTAAGACAGTTCTTGTGGAATTGGCAAAGTGATATTTGAAGCCCATAGAGGGCTATGGTGAAAAAGGAAATATCCTCCGATGAAATCTGGAAAGAAGCTTTCTGAGAAACTGCTTAGTGTTCTGTTAATTCATCTCACAGAGTTACATCTGTATTTCGTGGATCTCTTTGCTAGCCTTATTTCTGTGGAATCTGACAACAGATATTTCGGATCCCTTTGAAGGCTATAGGGCCATAGGAAATATCCTCCGATAACAAAGAGAAAGAAGCTTTCTGAGAAACTTCTTTGTGTTCTTTGATATCATCTCACAGAGTTACAGCTTTCCCCTCAAGAAGCCTTTCGCTAAGACGGTTCTTGTCTAATTGGCAAAGTGATATTTGGAAGCCCATAGAGGGCTATGGTAAAAAACGAAATATTCTCCGATGAAATCTGGAAAGAAGCTTTCTGAGAAACTGCTTAGTGTTCTGTTAATTCATCTCCCAGAGTTACATCTGTATTTCGTGGATCTCTTTGCTAGCCTTATTTCTGTGGAATCTGACAACAGATATTTCGGATCCCTTTGAAAACTATGGGTCCAAAGGAAATATCCTCCGATAACAAAGAGAAAGAAGCTTTCTGAGAAACTTCTTTGTGTTCTGCGAAATCATCTCACAGAGTTACAGCTTTCCCCTCATGAAGCCTTTCGCTAAGACAGTTCTTGTGGAATTGGCAAAGTGATATTTGGAAGCCGATACAGGGCTATGGAGAAAAAGGAAATATCCTCCGATGAAATCTGGAAAAAAGCTTTCTAAGAAACTGCTTAGTGTTCTGTTAATTCATCTCACAGTGTTACATCTGTATTTCATGGATCTCTTTGCTAGCCTTATTTCTGTGGAATCTGACAACAGATATTTCGGATCCCTTTGAAGACTATAGGGCCACAGGAAATATCCTCCGATAACAAAGAGAAAGAAGCTTTCTGAGAAACTTCTTTGTGTTCTGTGAAATCATCTCACAGAATTAAAGCTTTCCCCTCAATAAGCCTTTCGCTAAGACAGTTCTTGTGGAATTGGCAAAGTGATATTTGGAAGCCCATGGGCGGCTATGGTGAAAAAGGAAATATGCTCGATGAAATCTGGAAAGAAGCTTTCTGAGAAGCTGCTTAGTGTTCTGTTAATTCATCTCACAGAGTTACATCTGTATTTCATGGATTTCTTTGCTAGCCTTATTTCTGTGAAATCTGACAACAGATATTTCAAATCTCTTTGAAGACTATAGGGCCAACGGAATTATCCTCCGATAAAAAAGAGAAAGAAGCTTTCTGAGAAACTTCTTTGTGTTCTGTGAAATCATCTAACAGAATTAAAGCTTTCCCGTCAAGAAGCCTTTCGCTAAGACAGTTCTTGTGGAATTGGCAAAGTGATATTTGGAAGCCCATAGAGGGCTATGGTGAAAAAGAAAATATCCTCCGATGAAATCTGGAAAGAAGCTTTCTGAGAAACAGCTTAGTGTTCTGTTAATTCATCTCCCAGAGTTACATCTGTATTTCGTGGATCTCTTTGCTAGCCTTATTTCTCTGGAATCTGACAACAGATATTTCGGATCCCTTTGAAGACTCTAGGGCCAAAGGAAACATCCTCGGATAACAAACTAAGAAGCTTTCTGAGAAACTACTTTGTGTTCTGTGAAATCATCTCACAGAGTTACAGCTTTAACCTCAAGAAGCCTTTCGCTAAGACAGTTCTTGTGGAATCGGCCCAGTGATATTTGGAAGCCCATCGAGGGCTATGGTGAAAAAGGAAATATCCTCCGATGAAATCTGGAAACAAGCTTTCTAAGAAACTGCTTAGTGTTCTGTTAATTCATCTCACAGAGTTACATCTGTATTTCGTGGATCTCTTTGCTAGCCTTATTTCTGTGGAATCTGAGAACAGATATTTCCGTTCCCTTTGAAGACTATAGGGCCAAAGGAAACATCCTCCGATAACAAAGAGAAAGAAGCTTACTGAGAAACTTCTTCGTGTTCTGTGAAATCATCTCACAGAGATTCAGCTTTCCCGTCAAGAAGCCTTCGCTAAGACAGTTCTTGTGGAATTGACAAAGTGATATTTGAAAGCCCTTAGAGGGCTACGGTGAAAAAGGAAATATCCTCCGATGAAATCTGGAAAGAAGCTTTCTGTGAAACTCCTTAGTGTTCTGTAAATTCATCTCACAGAGTTACATCTGCATTTCGTGGATCGTTTTGCTAGCCTTATTTCTGTGGAATCTGACAACAGATATTTCGGATCCCTTTGAAGACTATGGGTCCAAAGGAAATATCCTCCGATAACAAAGAGAAAGAAGCTTTCTGAGAAACTTCTTTGTGTTCTGCGAAATCATCTCACAGAGTTACAGCTTTCCCCTCATGAAGCCTTTCGCTAAGACAGTTCTTGTGGAATTGGCAAAGTGATATTTGGAAGCCGATACAGGGCTATGGTGAAAAAGGAAATATCCTCCGATGAAATCTGGAAAAAAGCTTTCTAAGAAACTGCTTAGTGTTCTGTTAATTCATCTCACAGTGTTACATCTGTATTTCATGGATCTCTTTGCTAGCCTTATTTCTGTGGAATCTGACAACAGATATTTCGGATCCCTTTGAAGACTATACGGCCACAGGAAATATCCTCCGATAACAAAGAGAAAGAAGCTTTCTGAGAAACTTCTTTGTGTTCTGTGAAATCATCTCACAGAATTAAAGCTTTCCCCTCAATAAGCCTTTCCCTAAGACAGTTCTTGTGGAATTGGCAAAGTGATATTTTGAAGCCCATGGAGGGCTATGGTGAAAAAGGTAATATCCTCCGAAGAAATCTGGAAAGAAGCTTTCTGAGAAACTGCTTAATGTTCTGTTAATTCATCTCCCAGAGTTACATCGGTATTTCGTGGATCTCTTTGCTAGCCTTATTTCTTTGTAATCTGACAACAGATATTTCGGATCCCTTTGAAGACTATAAGGCCAAAGGAAATATCCTCCGATAACAAAGAGAAAGAAGCTTTCTGAAAAACTTCTTTGTGTTCTGTGAAATCATCTCACAGAGTTACAGCTTTCCCCTCAAGAAGCCTTTCGCTAAGACACTTCTTGTGGAATTCGCAAAGTGATATTTGGAAGCCCATAGAGGGCTATGGTGAAAAAGGAAATATCTTCCGATGAAATCTGGAAAGAAGCTTTCTGAGAAACTGCTTAGTGTTCTGTTAATTCACCTCACAGAGTTACATCTGTATTTCGTGGATCTCTTTGTTAGCCTTATTTCTGTGGAATCTGAGAACAGATATTTCGTATCCCTTTGAAGACTCTAGGGCCAAAGGAAACATCCTCGGATAACAAAGAGAAAGAAGCTTACTGAGAAACTTCTTTGTGTTCTGTGAAATCATCTCACAGAGTTACAGCTTTACCCTCGAGAAGCCTTTCGCTAAGACAGTTCTTGTGGAATTGGCAAAGTGATATTTGAAGCCCATAGAGGGCTATGGTGAAAAAGGAAATATCCTCCGATGAAATCTGGAAAGAAGCTTTCTGAGAAACTGCTTAGTGTTCTGTTAATTCATCTCACAGAGTTACATCTGCATTTCGTGGATCTCTTTGCTAGCCTTATTTCTGTGGAATCTGACAACAGATATTTCGGATCCCTTTGAAGACTATAGGGCCAAAGGAAATATCCTCCGATAACAAAGAGAAAGAAGCTTTCTGAGAAACTTCTTTGTGTTCTGTGAAATCATCTCACAGAGTTACAGCTTTCCCCTCAAGAAGCCTTTCGCTAAGACAGTTCTTGTGGAATTGGCAAAGTGATATTTGGAAGCCCATAGAGGGCTACGGTGAAAAAGGAAATATCCTCCGATGAAATCTGGAAAGAAACTGCCTGAGAAACTGCTTAGTGTTCTCTTAATTCATCTCACAGAGTTACATCTGTATTTCGTGGATCTCTTTGCTAGCCTTATTTCTGTGGATTCTGAGAACAGATATTTCGGATCCCTTTGAAGCCTATAGGGCCAAAGGAAATATCCTCCGATAACAAAGAGAAAGAAGCTTTCTGAGAAACTTCTTTCTGTTCTGTGAAATAATCTCAAAGAGTTACAGCTTTCACCTCAAGAAGCCTTTCGCTAAGACAGTTCTTGTGGAATTGGAAAAGTGATATTCGGAAGCCCATAGAGGGCTACGGTGAAAAAGGTAATATCCTCCGATGAAATCTGGAAAGAAGCTTCCTGAGAAACTGTTTAGTGTTCTGTTAATTCGTCTCACAGTGTTACATGTTTATTTCGTGGATCTCTTTGCTAGCCTTATTTCTGTGGAATCTGACAAAAGATATTTTGGATCCCTTTGAAGACTATAGGGCCAAAGGAAATATCCTCCGATAACAAAGAGAAAGAAGCTTTCTGAGAAACTTCTTTGTGTTCTGGGAAATCATCTCACAGAGTTACAGCTTTCCGCTCAAGAAGCCTTCCGCTAAGATAGCACTTGTGGAATTGGCAAAGTGATATTTGGAAGCCCATAGAGCGCAATGGTGAAAAAGGAAATATCCTCCGATGAAATCTGGAAAGAAGCTTTCTGAGAAACTGCTTAGTGTTCTGTTAATTCATGTCACAGAGTTACATCTGTATTTCGTGGATCTCTTTGCTAGCCTTATTTCTGTGGAATCTGACAACAGATATTTCGCATCCCTTTGAAGACTATAGGGCCAAGGTAAACATCCTCCGATAACAAAGAGAAAGAAGCTTTCTGAGAAACTTCTTTGTGATCTGTGAAATCATCTCACAGAGTTAAAGCTTTCCCCTCAAGAAGCCTTTCGCTAAGACAGTTCTTGTGGAATTGGCAAAGTGATATTTGGAAGCCCATGGGCGGCTATGGTGAAAAAGGAAATATCCTCCGATGAAATCTGGAGAGAAGCTTTCTGAGAAGCTGCTTAGTGTTCTGTTAATTCATCTCACAGAGTTACATCTGTATTTCATGGATTTCTTTGCTAGCCTTATTTCTGTGAAATCTGACATCAGATATTTCAAATCCCTTTGAAGACTATAGGGCCAAAGGAATTATCCTCCGATAAAAAAGAGAAAGAAGCTTTCTGAGAAACTTCTTTGTGTTCTGTGAAATCATCTAACAGAATTAAAGCTTTCCCGTCAAGAAGCCTTTCGCTAAGACAGTTCTTGTGGAATTGGCAAAGTGATATTTGGAAGCCCATAGAGGGCTATGGTGAAAAAGGAAATATCCTCTGATGAAATCTGGAAAGAAGCTTTCTGAGAAACAGCTTAGTGTTCTGTTAATTCATCTCCCAGAGTTACATCTGTATTTCGTGGATCTCTTTGCTACCCTTATTTCTCTGGAATCTGACAACAGATATTTCGGATCCCTTTGAAGACTCTAGGGCCAAAGGAAACATCCTCGGATAACAAACTAAGAAGCTTTCTGAGAAACTACTTTGTGTTCTGTGAAATCATCTCACAGAGTTACAGCTTTAACCTCAAGAAGCCTTTCGCTAAGACAGTTCTTGTGGAATCGGCCAAGTGATATTTGGAAGCCCATCAAGGGCTATGGTGAAAAAGGAAATATCCTCCTATGAAATCTGGAAACAAGCTTTCTAAGAAACTGCTTAGTGTTCTGTTAATTCATCTCACAGAGTTACATCTGTATTTCGTGGATCTCTTTCCTAGCCTTATTTCTGTGGAATCTGAGAACAGATATTTCCGTTCCCTTTGAAGACTATAGGGCCAAAGGAAACATCCTCCGATAACAAAGAGAAAGAAGCTTACTGAGAAACTTCTTTGTGTTCTGTGAAATCATCTCACAGAGATTCAGCTTTCCCGTCAAGAAGCCTTGGCTAAGACAGTTCTTGTGGAATTGACAAAGTGATATTTGAAAGCCCTTAGAGGGCTACGGTGAAAAAGGAAATATCCTCCGATGAAATCTGGAAAGAAGCTTTCTGTGAAACTGCTTAGTGTTCTGTAAATTCATCTCACAGAGTTACATCTGCATTTCGTGGATCGTTTTGCTAGCCTTATTTCTGTGGAATCTGACAACAGATATTTCGGATCCCTTTTAAGACAATAGGGCCAAAGGAAATATCCTCCGATAACAAAGAGAAAGAAGCTTTCTGAGAAACTTCTTTGTGTTCTTTGATATCATCTCACAGAGTTACAGCTTTCCCCTCAAGAAGCCTTTCGCTAAGACGGTTCTTGTCTAATTGGCAAAGTGATATTTGGAAGCCCATAGAGGGCTATGGTGAAAAACGAAATATTCTCCGATGAAATCTGGAAAGAAGCTTTCTGAGAAACTGCTTAGTGTTCTGTTAATTCATCTCCCAGAGTTACATCTGTATTTCGTGGATCTCTTTGCTAGCCTTATTTCTGTGGAATCTGACAACAGATATTTCGGATCCCTTTGAAAACTATGGGTCCAAAGGAAATATCCTCCGATAACAAAGAGAAAGAAGCTTTCTGAGAAACTTCTTTGTGTTCTGCGAAATCATCTCACAGAGTTACAGCGTTCCCCTCATGAAGCCTTTCGCTAAGACAGATCTTGTGGAATTGGCAAAGTGATATTTGGAAGCCGATACAGGGCTATGGAGAAAAAGGAAATATCCTCCGATGAAATCTGGAAAAAAGCTTTCTAAGAAACTGCTTAGTGTTCTGTTAATTCATCTCACAGTGTTACATCTGTATTTCATGGATCTCTTTGCTAGCCTTATTTCTGTGGAATCTGACAACAGATATTTCGGATCCCTTTGAAGACTATAGGGCCACAGGAAATATCCTCCGATAACAAAGAGAAAGAAACTTTCTGAGAAACTTCTTTGTGTTCTGTGAAATCATCTCACAGAATTAAAGCTTTCCCCTCAATAAGCCTTTCGCTAAGACAGTTCTTGTGGAATTGGCAAAGTGATATTTGGAAGCCCATGGGCGGCTATGGTGAAAAAGGAAATATGCTCCGATGAAATCTGGAAAGAAGCTTTCTGAGAAGCTGCTTAGTGTTCTGTTAATTCATCTCACAGAGTTACATCTGTATTTCATGGATTTCTTTGCTAGCCTTATTTCTGTGAAATCTGACAACAGATATTTCAAATCCCTTTGAAGACTATAGGGCCAAAGGAATTATCCTCCGATAAAAAAGAGAAAGAAGCTTTCTGAGAAACTTCTTTGTGTTCTGTGAAATCATCTAACAGAATTAAAGCTTTCCCGTCAAGAAGCCTTTCGCTAAGATAGTTCTTGTGGAATTGGCAAAGTGATATTTGGAAGCCCATAGAGGGCTATGGTGAAAAAGAAAATATCCTCCGATGAAATCTGGAAAGAATTTTTCTGAGAAACAGCTTAGTGTTCTGTTAATTCATCTCCCAGAGTTACATCTGTATTTCGTGGATCTCTTTGCTAGCCTTATTTCTCTGGAATCTGACAACAGATATTTCGGATCCCTTTGAAGACTCTAGGGCCAAAGGAAACATCCTCGGATAACAAACTAAGAAGCTTTCTGAGAAACTACTTTGTGTTCTGTGAAATCATCTCACAGAGTTACAGCTTTAACCTCAAGAAGCCTTTCGCTAAGACAGTTCTTGTGGAATCGGCCCAGTGATATTTGGAAGCCCATCGAGGGCTATGGTGAAAAAGGAAATATCCTCCGATGAAATCTGGAAACAAGCTTTCTAAGAAACTGCTTAGTGTTCTGTTAATTCATCTCACAGAGTTACATCTGTATTTCGTGGATCTCTTTCCTAGCCTTATTTCTGTGGAATCTGAGAACAGATATTTCCGTTCCCTTTGAAGACTATAGGGCCAAAGGAAACATCCTCCGATAACAAAGAGAAAGAAGCTTACTGAGAAACTTCTTTGTGTTCTGTGAAATCATCTCACAGAGATTCAGCTTTCCCGTCAAGAAGCCTTGGCTAAGACAGTTCTTGTGGAATTGACAAAGTGATATTTGAAAGCCCTTAGAGGGCTACGGTGAAAAAGGAAATATCCTCCGATGAAATCTGGAAAGAAGCTTTCTGTGAAACTGCTTAGTGTTCTGTAAATTCATCTCACAGAGTTACATCTGCATTTCGTGGATCGTTTTGCTAGCCTTATTTCTGTGGAATCTGACAACAGATATTTCGGATCCCTTTTAAGACAATAGGGCCAAAGGAAATATCCTCCGATAACAAAGAGAAAGAAGCTTTCTGAGAAACTTCTTTGTGTTCTTTGATATCATCTCACAGAGTTACAGCTTTCCCCTCAAGAAGCCTTTCGCTAAGACGGTTCTTGTCTAATTGGCAAAGTGATATTTGGAAGCCCATAGAGGGCTATGGTGAAAAACGAAATATTCTCCGATGAAATCTGGAAAGAAGCTTTCTGAGAAACTGCTTAGTGTTCTGTTAATTCATCTCCCAGAGTTACATCTGTATTTCGTGGATCTCTTTGCTAGCCTTATTTCTGTGGAATCTGACAACAGATATTTCGGATCCCTTTGAAAACTATGGGTCCAAAGGAAATATCCTACGATAACAAAGAGAAAGAAGCTTTCTGAGAAACTTCTTTGTGTTCTGCGAAATCATCTCACAGAGTTACAGCGTTCCCCTCATGAAGCCTTTCGCTAAGACAGTTCTTGTGGAATTGGCAAAGTGATATTTGGAAGCCGATACAGGGCTATGGAGAAAAAGGAAATATCCTCCGATGAAATCTGGAAAAAAGCTTTCTAAGAAACTGCTTAGTGTTCTGTTAATTCATCTCACAGTGTTACATCTGTATTTCATGGATCTCTTTGCTAGCCTTATTTCTGTGGAATCTGACAACAGATATTTCGGATCCCTTTGAAGACTATAGGGCCACAGGAAATATCCTCCGATAACAAAGAGAAAGAAACTTTCTGAGAAACTTCTTTGTGTTCTGTGAAATCATCTCACAGAATTAAAGCTTTCCCCTCAATAAGCCTTTCGCTAAGACAGTTCTTGTGGAATTGGCAAAGTGATATTTGGAAGCCCATGGGCGGCTATGGTGAAAAAGGAAATATGCTCCGATGAAATCTGGAAAGAAGCTTTCTGAGAAGCTGCTTAGTGTTCTGTTAATTCATCTCACAGAGTTACATCTGTATTTCATGGATTTCTTTGCTAGCCTTATTTCTGTGAAATCTGACAACAGATATTTCAAATCCCTTTGAAGACTATAGGGCCAAAGGAATTATCCTCCGATAAAAAAGAGAAAGAAGCTTTCTGAGAAACTTCTTTGTGTTCTGTGAAATCATCTAACAGAATTAAAGCTTTCCCGTCAAGAAGCCTTTCGCTAAGACAGTTCTTGTGGAATAGGCAAAGTGATATTTGGAAGCCCATAGAGGGCTATGGTGAAAAAGAAAATATCCTCCGATGAAATCTGGAAAGAAGCTTTCTGAGAAACAGCTTAGTGTTCTGTTAATTCATCTCCCAGAGTTACATCTGTATTTCGTGGATCTCTTTGCTAGCCTTATTTCTCTGGAATCTGACAACAGATATTTCGGATCCCTTTGAAGACTCTAGGGCCAAAGGAAACATCCTCGGATAACAAACTAAGAAGCTTTCTGAGAAACTACTTTGTGTTCTGTGAAATCATCTCACAGAGTTACAGCTTTAACCTCAAGAAGCCTTTCGCTAAGACAGTTCTTGTGGAATCGGCCCAGTGATATTTGGAAGCCCATCGAGGGCTATGGTGAAAAAGGAAATATCCTCCGATGAAATCTGGAAACAAGCTTTCTAAGAAACTGCTTAGTGTTCTGTTAATTCATCTCACAGAGTTACATCTGTATTTCGTGGATCTCTTTGCTAGCCTTATTTCTGTGGAATCTGAGAACAGATATTTCCGTTCCCTTTGAAGACTATAGGGCCAAAGGAAACATCCTCCGATAACAAAGAGAAAGAAGCTTACTGAGAAACTTCTTTGTGTTCTGTGAAATCATCTCACAGAGATTCAGCTTTCCCGTCAAGAAGCCTTCGCTAAGACAGTTCTTGTGGAATTGACAAAGTGATATTTGAAAGCCCTTAGAGGGCTACGGTGAAAAAGGAAATATCCTCCGATGAAATCTGGAAAGAAGCTTTCTGTGAAACTGCTTAGTGTTCTGTAAATTCATCTCACAGAGTTACATCTGCATTTCGTGGATCGTTTTGCTAGCCTTATTTCTGTGGAATCTGACAACAGATATTTCGGATCCCTTTGAAGACTATGGGTCCAAAGGAAATATCCTCCGATAACAAAGAGAAAGAAGCTTTCTGAGAAACTTCTTTGTGTTCTGCGAAATCATCTCACAGAGTTACAGCTTTCCCCTCATGAAGCCTTTCGCTAAGACAGTTCTTGTGGAATTGGCAAAGTGATATTTGGAAGCCGATACAGGGCTATGGTGAAAAAGGAAATATCCTCCGATGAAATCTGGAAAGAAGCTTTCTGAGAAACTGCTTAGTGTTCTGTTAATTCATGTCACAGAGTTGCATCTGTATTTCGTGGATCTCTTTGCTAGCCTTATTTCTGTGGAATCTGACAACAGATATTTCGCATCCCTTTGAAGACTATAGGGCCAAAGTAAACATCCTCCGATAACAAAGAGAAAGAAGCTTTCTGAGAAACTTCTTTGTGATCTGTGAAATCATCTCACAGAGTTAAAGCTTTCCCCTCAAGAAGCCTTTCGCTAAGACAGTTCTTGTGGAATTGGCAAAGTGATATTTGGAAGCCCATGGGCGGCTATGGTGAAAAAGGAAATATCCTCCGATGAAATCTGGAGAGAAGCTTTCTGAGAAGCTACTTAGTGTTCTGTTAATTCATCTCACAGAGTTACATCTGTATTTCATGGATTTCTTTGCTAGCCTTATTTCTGTGAAATCTGACAACAGATATTTCAAATCCCTTTGAAGACTATAGGGCCAAAGGAATTATCCTCCGATAAAAAAGAGAAAGAAGCTTTCTGAGAAACTTCTTTGTGTTCTGTGAAATCATCTAACAGAATTAAAGCTTTCCCGTCAAGAAGCCTTTCGCTAAGACAGTTCTTGTGGAATTGGCAAAGTGATATTTGGAAGCCCATAGAGGGCTATGGTGAAAAAGGAAATATCCTCTGATGAAATCTGGAAAGAAGCTTTCTGAGAAACAGCTTAGTGTTCTGTTAATTCATCTCCCAGAGTTACATCTGTATTTCGTGGATCTCTTTGCTACCCTTATTTCTCTGGAATCTGACAACAGATATTTCGGATCCCTTTGAAGACTCTAGGGCCAAAGGAAACATCCTCGGATAACAAACTAAGAAGCTTTCTGAGAAACTACTTTGTGTTCTGTGAAATCATCTCACAGAGTTACAGCTTTAACCTCAAGAAGCCTTTCGCTAAGACAGTTCTTGTGGAATCGGCCAAGTGATATTTGGAAGCCCATCAAGGGCTATGGTGAAAAAGGAAATATCCTCCTATGAAATCTGGAAACAAGCTTTCTAAGAAACTGCTTAGTGTTCTGTTAATTCATCTCACAGAGTTACATCTGTATTTCGTGGATCTCTTTCCTAGCCTTATTTCTGTGGAATCTGAGAACAGATATTTCCGTTCCCTTTGAAGACTATAGGGCCAAAGGAAACATCCTCCGATAACAAAGAGAAAGAAGCTTACTGAGAAACTTCTTTGTGTTCTGTGAAATCATCTCACAGAGATTCAGCTTTCCCGTCAAGAAGCCTTGGCTAAGACAGTTCTTGTGGAATTGACAAAGTGATATTTGAAAGCCCTTAGAGGGCTACGGTGAAAAAGGAAATATCCTCCGATGAAATCTGGAAAGAAGCTTTCTGTGAAACTGCTTAGTGTTCTGTAAATTTATCTCACAGAGTTACATCTGCATTTCGTGGATCGTTTTGCTAGGCTTATTTCTGTGGAATCTGACAACAGATATTTCGGATCCCTTTTAAGACAATAGGGCCAAAGGAAATATCCTCCGATAACAAAGAGAAAGAAGCTTTCTGAGAAACTTCTTTGTGTTCTTTGATATCATCTCACAGAGTTACAGCTTTCCCCTCAAGAAGCCTTTCGCTAAGACGGTTCTTGTCTAATTGGCAAAGTGATATTTGGAAGCCCATAGAGGGCTATGGTGAAAAACGAAATATTCTCCGATGAAATCTGGAAAGAAGCTTTCTGAGAAACTGCTTAGTGTTCTGTTAATTCATCTCCCAGAGTTACATCTGTATTTCGTGGATCTCTTTGCTAGCCTTATTTCTGTGGAATCTGACAACAGATATTTCGGATCCCTTTGAAAACTATGGGTCCAAAGGAAATATCCTCCGATAACAAAGAGAAAGAAGCTTTCTGAGAATCTTCTTTGTGTTCTGCGAAATCATCTCACAGAGTTACAGCGTTCCCCTCATGAAGCCTTTCGCTAAGACAGTTCTTGTGGAATTGGCAAAGTGATATTTGGAAGCCGATACAGGGCTATGGAGAAAAAGGAAATATCCTCCGATGAAATCTGGAAAAAAGCTTTCTAAGAAACTGCTTAGTGTTCTGTTAATTCATCTCACAGTGTTACATCTGTATTTCATGGATCTCTTTGCTAGCCTTATTTCTGTGGAATCTGACAACAGATATTTCGGATCGCTTTGAAGACTATAGGGCCACAGGAAATATCCTCCGATAACAAAGAGAAAGAAGCTTTCTGAGAAACTTCTTTGTGTTCTGTGAAATCATCTCACAGAATTAAAGCTTTCCCCTCTATAAGCCTTTCGCTAAGACAGTTCTTGTGGAATTGGCAAAGTGATATTTGGAAGCCCATGGGCGGCTATGGTGAAAAAGGAAATATGCTCCGATGAAATCTGGAAAGAAGCTTTCTGAGAAGCTGCTTAGTGTTCTGTTAATTCATCTCACAGAGTTACATCTGTATTTCATGGATTTCTTTGCTAGCCTTATTTCTGTGAAATCTGACAACAGATATTTCAAATCCCTTTGAAGACTATAGGGCCAAAGGAATTATCCTCCGATAAAAAAGAGAAAGAAGCTTTCTGAGAAACTTCTTTGTGTTCTGTGAAATCATCTAACAGAATTAAAGCTTTCCCGTCAAGAAGCCTTTCGCTAAGACAGTTCTGGTGGAATTGGCAAAGTGATATTTGGAAGCCCATAGAGGGCTATGGTGAAAAAGAAAATATCCTCCGATGAAATCTGGAAAGAAGCTTTCTGAGAAACAGCTTAGTGTTCTGTTAATTCATCTCCCAGAGTTACATCTGTATTTCGTGGATCTCTTTGCTAGCCTTATTTCTCTGGAATCTGACAACAGATATTTCGGATCCCTTTGAAGACTCTAGGGCCAAAGGAAACATCCTCGGATAACAAACTAAGAAGCTTTCTGAGAAACTACTTTGTGTTCTGTGAAATCATCTCACAGAGTTACAGCTTTAACCTCAAGAAGCCTTTCGCTAAGACAGTTCTTGTGGAATCGGCCCAGTGATATTTGGAAGCCCATCGAGGGCTATGGTGAAAAAGGAAATATCCTCCGATGAAATCTGGAAACAAGCTTTCTAAGAAACTGCTTAGTGTTCTGTTAATTCATCTCACAGAGTTACATCTGTATTTCGTGGATCTCTTTGCTAGCCTTATTTCTGTGGAATCTGAGAACAGATATTTCCGTTCCCTTTGAAGACTATAGGGCCAAAGGAAACATCCTCCGATAACAAAGAGAAAGAAGCTTACTGAGAAACTTCTTTGTGTTCTGTGAAATCATCTCACAGAGATTCAGCTTTCCCGTCAAGAAGCCTTCGCTAAGACAGTTCTTGTGGAATTGATAAAGTGATATTTGAAAGCCCTTAGAGGGCTACGGTGAAAAAGGAAATATCCTCCGATGAAATCTGGAAAGAAGCTTTCTGTGAAACTGCTTAGTGTTCTGTAAATTCATCTCACAGAGTTACATCTGCATTTCGTGGATCGTTTTGCTAGCCTTATTTCTGTGGAATCTGACAACAGATATTTCAGATCCCTTTGAAGACTATGGGTCCAAAGGAAATATCCTCCGATAACAAAGAGAAAGAAGCTTTCTGAGAAACTTCTTTGTGTTCTGCGAAATCATCTCACAGAGTTACAGCTTTCCCCTCATGAAGCCTTTCGCTAAGACAGTTCTTGTGGAATTGGCAAAGTGATATTTGGAAGCCGATACAGGGCTATGGTGAAAAAGGAAATATCCTCCGATGAAATCTGGAAAAAAGCTTTCTAAGAAACTGCTTAGTGTTCTGTTAATTCATCTCACAGTGTTACATCTGTATTTCATGGATCTCTTTGCTAGCCTTATTTCTGTGGAATCTGACAACAGATATTTCGGATCCCTTTGAAGACTATAGGGCCACAGGAAATATCCTCCGATAACAAAGAGAAAGAAGCTTTCTGAGAAACTTCTTTGTGTTCTGTGAAATCATCTCACAGAATTAAAGCTTTCCCCTCAATAAGCCTTTCGCTAAGACAGTTCTTGTGGAATTGGCAAAGTGATATTTTGAAGCCCATGGAGGGCTATGGTGAAAAAGGAAATATCCTCCGATGAAATATGGAAAGAAGCTTTCTGAGAAACTGCTTAATGTTCTGTTAATTCATCTCCCAGAGTTACATCGGTATTTCGTGGATCTCTTTGCTAGCCTTATTTCTTTGTAATCTGACAACAGATATTTCGGATCCCTTTGAAGACTATAAGGCCAAAGGAAATATCCTCCGATAACAAAGAGAAAGAAGCTTTCTGAAAAACTTCTTTGTGTTCTGTGAAATCATCTCACAGAGTTACAGCTTTCCCCTCAAGAAGCCTTTCGCTAAGACACTTCTTGTGGAATTCGCAAAGTGATATTTGGAAGCCCATAGAGGGCTATGGTGAAAAAGGAAATATCTTCCGATGAAATCTGGAAAGAAGCTTTCTGAGAAACTGCTTAGTGTTCTGTTAATTCACCTCACAGAGTTACATCTGTATTTCGTGGATCTCTTTGCTAGCCTTATTTCTGTGGAATCTGACAACAGATATTTCGGATCCCTTTGAAGACTCTAGGGCCAAAGGAAACATCCTCGGATAACAAAGAGAAAGAAGCTTACTGAGAAACTTCTTTGTGTTCTGTGAAATCATCTCACAGAGTTACAGCTTTACCCTCGAGAAGCCTTTCGCTAAGACAGTTCTTGTGGAATTGGCAAAGTGATATTTGAAGCCCATAGAGGGCTATGGTGAAAAAGGAAATATCCTCCGATGAAATCTGGAAAGAAGCTTTCTGAGAAACTGCTTAGTGTTCTGTTAATTCATCTCACAGAGTTACATCTGTATTTCGTGGATCTCTTTGCTAGCCTTATTTCTGTGGAATCTGACAACAGATATTTCGGATCCCTTTGAAGGCTATAGGGCCAAAGGAAATATCCTCCGATAACAAAGAGAAAGAAGCTTTCTGAGAAACTTCTTTGTGTTCTTTGATATCATCTCACAGAGTTACAGCTTTCCCCTCAAGAAGCCTTTCGCTAAGACGGTTCTTGTCTAATTGGCAAAGTGATATTTGGAAGCCCATAGAGGGCTATGGTAAAAAACGAAATATTCTCCGATGAAATCTGGAAAGAAGCTTTCTGAGAAACAGCTTAGTGTTCTGTTAATTCATCTCCCAGAGTTACATCTGTATTTCGTGGATCTCTTTGCTAGCCTTATTTCTGTGGAATCTGACAACAGATATTTCGGATCCCTTTGAAAACTATGGGTCCAAAGGAAATATCCTCCGATAACAAAGAGAAAGAAGCTTTCTGAGAAACTTCTTTGTGTTCTGCGAAATCATCTCACAGAGTTACAGCTTTCCCCTCATGAAGCCTTTCGCTAAGACAGTTCTTGTGGAATTGGCAAAGTGATATTTGGAAGCCGATACAGGGCTATGGAGAAAAAGGAAATATCCTCCGATGAAATCTGGAAAAAAGCTTTCTAAGAAACTGCTTAGTGTTCTGTTAATTCATCTCACAGTGTTACATCTGTATTTCATGGATCTCTTTGCTAGCCTTATTTCTGTGGAATCTGACAACAGATATTTCGGATCCCTTTGAAGACTATAGGGCCACAGGAAATATCCTCCGATAACAAAGAGAAAGAAGCTTTCTGAGAAACTTCTTTGTGTTGTGTGAAATCATCTCACAGAATTAAAGCTTTCCCCTCAATAAGCCTTTCGCTAAGACAGTTCTTGTGGAATTGGCAAAGTGATATTTGGAAGCCCATGGGCGGCTATGGTGAAAAAGGAAATATGCTCCGATGAAATGTGGAAAGAAGCTTTCTGAGAAGCTGCTTAGTGTTCTGTTAATTCATCTCACAGAGTTACATCTGTATTTCATGGATTTCTTTGCTAGCCTTATTTCTGTGAAATCTGACAACAGATATTTCAAATCCCTTTGAAGACTATAGGGCCAAAGGAATTATCCTCCGATAAAAAAGAGAAAGAAGCTTTCTGAGAAACTTCTTTGTGTTCTGTGAAATCATCTAACAGAATTAAAGCTTTCCCGTCAAGAAGCCTTTCGCTAAGACAGTTCTTGTGGAATTGGCAAAGTGATATTTGGAAGCCCATAGAGGGCTATGGTGAAAAAGAAAATATCCTCCGATGAAATCTGGAAAGAAGCTTTCTGAGAAACAGCTTAGTGTTCTGTTAATTCATCTCCCAGAGTTACATCTGTATTTCGTGGATCTCTTTGCTACCCTTATTTCTCTGGAATCTGACAACAGATATTTCGGATCCCTTTGAAGACTCTAGGGCCAAAGGAAACATCCTCGGATAACAAACTAAGAAGCTTTCTGAGAAACTACTTTGTGTTCTGTGAAATCATCTCACAGAGTTACAGCTTTAACCTCAAGAAGCCTTTCGCTAAGACAGTTCTTGTGGAATCGGCCCAGTGATATTTGGAAGCCCATCGAGGGCTATGGTGAAAAAGGAAATATCCTCCGATGAAATCTGGAAACAAGCTTTCTAAGAAACTGCTTAGTGTTCTGTTAATTCATCTCACAGAGTTACATCTGTATTTCGTGGATCTCTTTCCTAGCCTTATTTCTGTGGAATCTGAGAACAGATATTTCCGTTCCCTTTGAAGACTATAGGGCCAAAGGAAACATCCTCCGATAACAAAGAGAAAGAAGCTTACTGAGAAACTTCTTTGTGTTCTGTGAAATCATCTCACAGAGATTCAGCTTTCCCGTCAAGAAGCCTTGGCTAAGACAGTTCTTGTGGAATTGACAAAGTGATATTTGAAAGCCCTTAGAGGGCTACGGTGAAAAAGGAAATATCCTCCGATGAAATCTGGAAAGAAGCTTTCTGTGAAACTGCTTAGTGTTCTGTAAATTCATCTCACAGAGTTACATCTGCATTTCGTGGATCGTTTTGCTAGCCTTATTTCTGTGGAATCTGACAACAGATATTTCGGATCCCTTTTAAGACAATAGGGCCAAAGGAAATATCCTCCGATAACAAAGAGAAAGAAGCTTTCTGAGAAACTTCTTTGTGTTCTTTGATATCATCTCACAGAGTTACAGCTTTCCCCTCAAGAAGCCTTTCGCTAAGACGGTTCTTGTCTAATTGGCAAAGTGATATTTGGAAGCCCATAGAGGGCTATGGTGAAAAACGAAATATTCTCCGATGAAATCTGGAAAGAAGCTTTCTGAGAAACTGCTTAGTGTTCTGTTAATTCATCTCCCAGAGTTACATCTGTATTTCGTGGATCTCTTTGCTAGCCTTATTTCTGTGGAATCTGACAACAGATATTTCGGATCCCTTTGAAAACTATGGGTCCAAAGGAAATATCCTACGATAACAAAGAGAAAGAAGCTTTCTGAGAAACTTCTTTGTGTTCTGCGAAATCATCTCACAGAGTTACAGCGTTCCCCTCATGAAGCCTTTCGCTAAGACAGTTCTTGTGGAATTGGCAAAGTGATATTTGGAAGCCGATACAGGGCTATGGAGAAAAAGGAAATATCCTCCGATGAAATCTGGAAAAAAGCTTTCTAAGAAACTGCTTAGTGTTCTGTTAATTCATCTCACAGTGTTACATCTGTATTTCATGGATCTCTTTGCTAGCCTTATTTCTGTGGAATCTGACAACAGATATTTCGGATCCCTTTGAAGACTATAGGGCCACAGGAAATATCCTCCGATAACAAAGAGAAAGAAACTTTCTGAGAAACTTCTTTGTGTTCTGTGAAATCATCTCACAGAATTAAAGCTTTCCCCTCAATAAGCCTTTCGCTAAGACAGTTCTTGTGGAATTGGCAAAGTGATATTTGGAAGCCCATGGGCGGCTATGGTGAAAAAGGAAATATGCTCCGATGAAATCTGGAAAGAAGCTTTCTGAGAAGCTGCTTAGTGTTCTGTTAATTCATCTCACAGAATTACATCTGTATTTCATGGATTTCTTTGCTAGCCTTATTTCTGTGAAATCTGACAACAGATATTTCAAATCCCTTTGAAGACTATAGGGCCAAAGGAATTATCCTCCGATAAAAAAGAGAAAGAAGCTTTCTGAGAAACTTCTTTGTGTTCTGTGAAATCATCTAACAGAATTAAAGCTTTCCCGTCAAGAAGCCTTTCGCTAAGACAGTTCTTGTGGAATTGGCAAAGTGATATTTGGAAGCCCATAGAGGGCTATGGTGAAAAAGAAAATATCCTCCGATGAAATCTGGAAAGAAGCTTTCTGAGAAACAGCTTAGTGTTCTGTTAATTCATCTCCCAGAGTTACATCTGTATTTCGTGGATCTCTTTGCTAGCCTTATTTCTCTGGAATCTGACAACAGATATTTCGGATCCCTTTGAAGACTCTAGGGCCAAAGGAAACATCCTCGGATAACAAACTAAGAAGCTTTCTGAGAAACTACTTTGTGTTCTGTGAAATCATCTCACAGAGTTACAGCTTTAACCTCAAGAAGCCTTTCGCTAAGACAGTTCTTGTGGAATCGGCCCAGTGATATTTGGAAGCCCATCGAGGGCTATGGTGAAAAAGGAAATATCCTCCGATGAAATCTGGAAACAAGCTTTCTAAGAAACTGCTTAGTGTTCTGTTAATTCATCTCACAGAGTTACATCTGTATTTCGTGGATCTCTTTGCTAGCCTTATTTCTGTGGAATCTGAGAACAGATATTTCCGTTCCCTTTGAAGACTATAGGGCCAAAGGAAACATCCTCCGATAACAAAGAGAAAGAAGCTTACTGAGAAACTTCTTTGTGTTCTGTGAAATCATCTCACAGAGATTCAGCTTTCCCGTCAAGAAGCCTTCGCTAAGACAGTTCTTGTGGAATTGACAAAGTGATATTTGAAAGCCCTTAGAGGGCTACGGTGAAAAAGGAAATATCCTCCGATGAAATCTGGAAAGAAGCTTTCTGTGAAACTGCTTAGTGTTCTGTAAATTCATCTCACAGAGTTACATCTGCATTTCGTGGATCGTTTTGCTAGCCTTATTTCTGTGGAATCTGACAACAGATATTTCGGATCCCTTTGAAGACTACGGGTCCAAAGGAAATATCCTCCGATAACAAAGAGAAAGAAGCTTTCTGAGAAACTTCTTTGTGTTCTGCGAAATCATCTCACAGAGTTACAGCTTTCCCCTCATGAAGCCTTTCGCTAAGACAGTTCTTGTGGAATTGGCAAAGTGATATTTGGAAGCCGATACAGGGCTATGGTGAAAAAGGAAATATCCTCCGATGAAATCTGGAAAGAAGCTTTCTGAGAAACTGCTTAGTGTTCTGTTAATTCATGTCACAGAGTTGCATCTGTATTTCGTGGATCTCTTTGCTAGCCTTATTTCTGTGGAATCTGACAACAGATATTTCGCATCCCTTTGAAGACTATAGGGCCAAAGTAAACATCCTCCGATAACAAAGAGAAAGAAGCTTTCTGAGAAACTTCTTTGTGATCTGTGAAATCATCTCACAGAGTTAAAGCTTTCCCCTCAAGAAGCCTTTCGCTAAGACAGTTCTTGTGGAATTGGCAAAGTGATATTTGGAAGCCCATGGGCGGCTATGGTGAAAAAGGAAATATCCTCCGATGAAATCTGGAGAGAAGCTTTCTGAGAAGCTACTTAGTGTTCTGTTAATTCATCTCACAGAGTTACATCTGTATTTCATGGATTTCTTTGCTAGCCTTATTTCTGTGAAATCTGACAACAGATATTTCAAATCCCTTTGAAGACTATAGGGCCAAAGGAATTATCCTCCGATAAAAAAGAGAAAGAAGCTTTCTGAGAAACTTCTTTGTGTTCTGTGAAATCATCTAACAGAATTAAAGCTTTCCCGTCAAGAAGCCTTTCGCTAAGACAGTTCTTGTGGAATTGGCAAAGTGATATTTGGAAGCCCATAGAGGGCTATGGTGAAAAAGGAAATATCCTCTGATGAAATCTGGAAAGAAGCTTTCTGAGAAACAGCTTAGTGTTCTGTTAATTCATCTCCCAGAGTTACATCTGTATTTCGTGGATCTCTTTGCTACCCTTATTTCTCTGGAATCTGACAACAGATATTTCGGATCCCTTTGAAGACTCTAGGGCCAAAGGAAACATCCTCGGATAACAAACTAAGAAGCTTTCTGAGAAACTACTTTGTGTTCTGTGAAATCATCTCACAGAGTTACAGCTTTAACCTCAAGAAGCCTTTCGCTAAGACAGTTCTTGTGGAATCGGCCAAGTGATATTTGGAAGCCCATCAAGGGCTATGGTGAAAAAGGAAATATCCTCCTATGAAATCTGGAAACAAGCTTTCTAAGAAACTGCTTAGTGTTCTGTTAATTCATCTCACAGAGTTACATCTGTATTTCGTGGATCTCTTTCCTAGCCTTATTTCTGTGGAATCTGAGAACAGATATTTCCGTTCCCTTTGAAGACTATAGGGCCAAAGGAAACATCCTCCGATAACAAAGAGAAAGAAGCTTACTGAGAAACTTCTTTGTGTTCTGTGAAATCATCTCACAGAGATTCAGCTTTCCCGTCAAGAAGCCTTGGCTAAGACAGTTCTTGTGGAATTGACAAAGTGATATTTGAAAGCCCTTAGAGGGCTACGGTGAAAAAGGAAATATCCTCCGATGAAATCTGGAAAGAAGCTTTCTGTGAAACTGCTTAGTGTTCTGTAAATTTATCTCACAGAGTTACATCTGCATTTCGTGGATCGTTTTGCTAGGCTTATTTCTGTGGAATCTGACAACAGATATTTCGGATCCCTTTTAAGACAATAGGGCCAAAGGAAATATCCTCCGATAACAAAGAGAAAGAAGCTTTCTGAGAAACTTCTTTGTGTTCTTTGATATCATCTCACAGAGTTACAGCTTTCCCCTCAAGAAGCCTTTCGCTAAGACGGTTCTTGTCTAATTGGCAAAGTGATATTTGGAAGCCCATAGAGGGCTATGGTGAAAAACGAAATATTCTCCGATGAAATCTGGAAAGAAGCTTTCTGAGAAACTGCTTAGTGTTCTGTTAATTCATCTCCCAGAGTTACATCTGTATTTCGTGGATCTCTTTGCTAGCCTTATTTCTGTGGAATCTGACAACAGATATTTCGGATCCCTTTGAAAACTATGGGTCCAAAGGAAATATCCTCCGATAACAAAGAGAAAGAAGCTTTCTGAGAATCTTCTTTGTGTTCTGCGAAATCATCTCACAGAGTTACAGCGTTCCCCTCATGAAGCCTTTCGCTAAGACAGTTCTTGTGGAATTGGCAAAGTGATATTTGGAAGCCGATACAGGGCTATGGAGAAAAAGGAAATATCCTCCGATGAAATCTGGAAAAAAGCTTTCTAAGAAACTGCTTAGTGTTCTGTTAATTCATCTCACAGTGTTACATCTGTATTTCATGGATCTCTTTGCTAGCCTTATTTCTGTGGAATCTGACAACAGATATTTCGGATCGCTTTGAAGACTATAGGGCCACAGGAAATATCCTCCGATAACAAAGAGAAAGAAGCTTTCTGAGAAACTTCTTTGTGTTCTGTGAAATCATCTCACAGAATTAAAGCTTTCCCCTCAATAAGCCTTTCGCTAAGACAGTTCTTGTGGAATTGGCAAAGTGATATTTGGAAGCCCATGGGCGGCTATGGTGAAAAAGGAAATATGCTCCGATGAAATCTGGAAAGAAGCTTTCTGAGAAGCTGCTTAGTGTTCTGTTAATTCATCTCACAGAGTTACATCTGTATTTCATGGATTTCTTTGCTAGCCTTATTTCTGTGAAATCTGACAACAGATATTTCAAATCCCTTTGAAGACTATAGGGCCAAAGGAATTATCCTCCGATAAAAAAGAGAAAGAAGCTTTCTGAGAAACTTCTTTGTGTTCTGTGAAATCATCTAACAGAATTAAAGCTTTCCCGTCAAGAAGCCTTTCGCTAAGACAGTTCTGGTGGAATTGGCAAAGTGATATTTGGAAGCCCATAGAGGGCTATGGTGAAAAAGAAAATATCCTCCGATGAAATCTGGAAAGAAGCTTTCTGAGAAACAGCTTAGTGTTCTGTTAATTCATCTCCCAGAGTTACATCTGTATTTCGTGGATCTCTTTGCTAGCCTTATTTCTCTGGAATCTGACAACAGATATTTCGGATCCCTTTGAAGACTCTAGGGCCAAAGGAAACATCCTCGGATAACAAACTAAGAAGCTTTCTGAGAAACTACTTTGTGTTCTGTGAAATCATCTCACAGAGTTACAGCTTTAACCTCAAGAAGCCTTTCGCTAAGACAGTTCTTGTGGAATCGGCCCAGTGATATTTGGAAGCCCATCGAGGGCTATGGTGAAAAAGGAAATATCCTCCGATGAAATCTGGAAACAAGCTTTCTAAGAAACTGCTTAGTGTTCTGTTAATTCATCTCACAGAGTTACATCTGTATTTCGTGGATCTCTTTGCTAGCCTTATTTCTGTGGAATCTGAGAACAGATATTTCCGTTCCCTTTGAAGACTATAGGGCCAAAGGAAACATCCTCCGATAACAAAGAGAAAGAAGCTTACTGAGAAACTTCTTTGTGTTCTGTGAAATCATCTCACAGAGATTCAGCTTTCCCGTCAAGAAGCCTTCGCTAAGACAGTTCTTGTGGAATTGATAAAGTGATATTTGAAAGCCCTTAGAGGGCTACGGTGAAAAAGGAAATATCCTCCGATGAAATCTGGAAAGAAGCTTTCTGTGAAACTGCTTAGTGTTCTGTAAATTCATCTCACAGAGTTACATCTGCATTTCGTGGATCGTTTTGCTAGCCTTATTTCTGTGGAATCTGACAACAGATATTTCAGATCCCTTTGAAGACTATGGGTCCAAAGGAAATATCCTCCGATAACAAAGAGAAAGAAGCTTTCTGAGAAACTTCTTTGTGTTCTGCGAAATCATCTCACAGAGTTACAGCTTTCCCCTCATGAAGCCTTTCGCTAAGACAGTTCTTGTGGAATTGGCAAAGTGATATTTGGAAGCCGATACAGGGCTATGGTGAAAAAGGAAATATCCTCCGATGAAATCTGGAAAAAAGCTTTCTAAGAAACTGCTTAGTGTTCTGTTAATTCATCTCACAGTGTTACATCTGTATTTCATGGATCTCTTTGCTAGCCTTATTTCTGTGGAATCTGACAACAGATATTTCGGATCCCTTTGAAGACTATACGGCCACAGGAAATATCCTCCGATAACAAAGAGAAAGAAGCTTTCTGAGAAACTTCTTTGTGTTCTGTGAAATCATCTCACAGAATTAAAGCTTTCCCCTCAATAAGCCTTTCCCTAAGACAGTTCTTGTGGAATTGGCAAAGTGATATTTTGAAGCCCATGGAGGGCTATGGTGAAAAAGGTAATATCCTCCGAAGAAATCTGGAAAGAAGCTTTCTGAGAAACTGCTTAATGTTCTGTTAATTCATCTCCCAGAGTTACATCGGTATTTCGTGGATCTCTTTGCTAGCCTTATTTCTTTGTAATCTGACAACAGATATTTCGGATCCCTTTGAAGACTATAAGGCCAAAGGAAATATCCTCCGATAACAAAGAGAAAGAAGCTTTCTGAAAAACTTCTTTGTGTTCTGTGAAATCATCTCACAGAGTTACAGCTTTCCCCTCAAGAAGCCTTTCGCTAAGACACTTCTTGTGGAATTCGCAAAGTGATATTTGGAAGCCCATAGAGGGCTATGGTGAAAAAGGAAATATCTTCCGATGAAATCTGGAAAGAAGCTTTCTGAGAAACTGCTTAGTGTTCTGTTAATTCACCTCACAGAGTTACATCTGTATTTCGTGGATCTCTTTGCTAGCCTTATTTCTGTGGAATCTGACAACAGATATTTCGGATCCCTTTGAAGACTCTAGGGCCAAAGGAAACATCCTCGGATAACAAAGAGAAAGAAGCTTACTGAGAAACTTCTTTGTGTTCTGTGAAATCATCTCACAGAGTTACAGCTTTACCCTCGAGAAGCCTTTCGCTAAGACAGTTCTTGTGGAATTGGCAAAGTGATATTTGAAGCCCATAGAGGGCTATGGTGAAAAAGGAAATATCCTCCGATGAAATCTGGAAAGAAGCTTTCTGAGAAACTGCTTAGTGTTCTGTTAATTCATCTCACAGAGTTACATCTGTATTTCGTGGATCTCTTTGCTAGCCTTATTTCTGTGGAATCTGACAACAGATATTTCGGATCCCTTTGAAGGCTATAGGGCCAAAGGAAATATCCTCCGATAACAAAGAGAAAGAAGCTTTCTGAGAAACTTCTTTGTGTTCTTTGATATCATCTCACAGAGTTACAGCTTTCCCCTCAAGAAGCCTTTCGCTAAGACGGTTCTTGTCTAATTGGCAAAGTGATATTTGGAAGCCCATAGAGGGCTATGGTAAAAAACGAAATATTCTCCGATGAAATCTGGAAAGAAGCTTTCTGAGAAACAGCTTAGTGTTCTGTTAATTCATCTCCCAGAGTTACATCTGTATTTCGTGGATCTCTTTGCTAGCCTTATTTCTGTGGAATCTGACAACAGATATTTCGGATCCCTTTGAAAACTATGGGTCCAAAGGAAATATCCTCCGATAACAAAGAGAAAGAAGCTTTCTGAGAAACTTCTTTGTGTTCTGCGAAATCATCTCACAGAGTTACAGCTTTCCCCTCATGAAGCCTTTCGCTAAGACAGTTCTTGTGGAATTGGCAAAGTGATATTTGGAAGCCGATACAGGGCTATGGAGAAAAAGGAAATATCCTCCGATGAAATCTGGAAAAAAGCTTTCTAAGAAACTGCTTAGTGTTCTGTTAATTCATCTCACAGTGTTACATCTGTATTTCATGGATCTCTTTGCTAGCCTTATTTCTGTGGAATCTGACAACAGATATTTCGGATCCCTTTGAAGACTATAGGGCCACAGGAAATATCCTCCGATAACAAAGAGAAAGAAGCTTTCTGAGAAACTTCTTTGTGTTGTGTGAAATCATCTCACAGAATTAAAGCTTTCCCCTCAATAAGCCTTTCGCTAAGACAGTTCTTGTGGAATTGGCAAAGTGATATTTGGAAGCCCATGGGCGGCTATGGTGAAAAAGGAAATATGCTCCGATGAAATGTGGAAAGAAGCTTTCTGAGAAGCTGCTTAGTGTTCTGTTAATTCATCTCACAGAGTTACATCTGTATTTCATGGATTTCTTTGCTAGCCTTATTTCTGTGAAATCTGACAACAGATATTTCAAATCCCTTTGAAGACTATAGGGCCAAAGGAATTATCCTCCGATAAAAAAGAGAAAGAAGCTTTCTGAGAAACTTCTTCGTGTTCTGTGAAATCATCTAACAGAATTAAAGCTTTCCCGTCAAGAAGCCTTTCGCTAAGACAGTTCTTGTGGAATTGGCAAAGTGATATTTGGAAGCCCATAGAGGGCTATGGTGAAAAAGAAAATATCCTCCGATGAAATCTGGAAAGAAGCTTTCTGAGAAACTGCTTAGTGTTCTGTTAATTCATCTCACAGAGTTACATCTGTATTTCGTGGATCTCTTTGCTAGCCTTATTTCTGTGGAATCTGACAACAGATATTTCGGATCCCTTTGAAGGCTCTAGGGCCAAAGGAAATATCCTCCGATAACAAAGAGAAAGAAGCTTTCTGAGAAACTTCTTTGTGTTCTGTGATATCATCTCACAGAGTTACAGCTTTCCCCTCAAGAAGCCTTTCGCTAAGACAGTTCTTGTGGAATTGGCAAAGTGATATTTGGAAGCCCATAGAGGGCTACGGTGAAAAAGGAAATATCCTCCGATGAAATCTGGAAAGAAGGTTTCTGAGAAGCTGCTTAGTGTTCTGTTAATTCATCTCACAGAGTTACATCTGTATTTCGTGGATCTCTTTGCTAGCCTTATTTCTGTGGAATCTGACAACAGATATTTCGGATCCCATTGAAGGCTATAGGGCCAAGGAAATATCCTCCGATAACAAAGAGAAAGAAGCTTTCTGAGAAACTTCTTTGTGTTCTGTGAAATCATCTCACACAGTTACAGCTTTCCCCTCAAGGATCCTTTCGCTAAGACAGTTCTTGTGGAATTGGCAAAGAGATATTTGGAGCCCATAGAGGGCTATGGAGAAAAAGGAAATATCCTCCTATGAAATCTGGAAAGAAACTGCCTGAGAAACTGCTTAGTGTTCTCTTAATTCATCTCACACAGTTACATCTGTATTTCGTGGATCTCTTTGCTAGCCTTATTTCTGTGGATTCTGAGAACAGATACTTCGGATCCCTTTGAAGACTATAGGGCCAAAGGAAATATCCTCCGATAACAAAGAGAAAGAAGCTTTCTGTGAAACTTCTTTCTGTTCTGTGAAATAATCGCAAAGAGTTACAGCTTTCACCTCAAGAAGCCTTTCGCTAAGACAGTTCTTGTGGAATTGGCAAAGTGATATTCGGAAGCCCATAGAGGGCTATGGTGAAAAAGGTAATATCCTCCGATGAAATCTGGAAAGAAGCTTCCTGAGAAACTGTTTAGTGTTCTGTTAATTCATCTCACAGTGTTACATGTTTATTTCGTGGATCTCTTTGCTAGCCTAATTTCTGTGGAATCTGACAAAAGATATTTTGGATCCCTTTGAAGACTATAGGGCCAAAGGAAATATCCTCCGATAACAAAGAGAAAGAAGCTTTCTGAGAAACTTCTTTGTGTTCTGGGAAATCATCTCACAGAGTTACAGCTTTCCTCTCAAGAAACCTTTCGCTAAGATAGCACTTGTGGAATTGGCAAAGTGATATTTGGAAGCCCATAGAGCGCAATGGTGAAAAAGGAAATATCCTCCGATGAAATCTGGAAAGAAGCTTTCTGGGAAACTGCTTAGTGTTCTGTTAATTCATCTCAAAGAGTTACATCTGTATTTCGTGGATCTCTTTGCTAGCCTTATTTCTGTGGAATCTGAGAACAGATATCTCGGATCTCTTTGAAGACTATTGGGCCAAAGGAATCATCCTCGGATAAGAAAGAGAAAGACGCTTACTGAGAAACTTCTTTGTGTTCTGTGAAATCATCTCACAGAGTTACAGCTTTCCCCTCAAGAAGCCTTTCGCTAAGACAGTTCTTGTGGATTTCGCAAAGTGATATTTGGAAGCCCATAGAGGGCTATGGTGAAAAAGGAAATATCTTCCGATGAAATCTGGAAAGAAGCTTTCTGAGAAACTGCTAAGTGTTCTGTTAATTCACCTCACAGAGTTACATCTGTATTTCGTGGATCTCTTTGCTAGCCTTATTTCTGTGGAATCTGAGAACAGATATTTCGGATCCCTTTGAAGACTCTAGGGCCAAAGGAAACATCCTCGGATAAGAAAGAGAAAGAAGCTTACTGAGAAACTTCTTTGTGTTCTGTGAAATCATCTCACAGAGTTACAGCTTTGCCCTCGAGAAGCCTTTCGCTAAGACAGTTCTTGTGGAATTGGCAAAGTGATATTTGAAGCCCATAGAGGGCTATGGTGAAAAAGGAAATATCCTCCGATGAAATCTGGAAAGAAGCTTTCTGAGAAACTGCTTAGTGTTCTGTTAATTCATCTCACAGAGTTACATCTGTATTTCGTGGATCTCTTTGCTAGCCTTATTTCTGTGGAATCTGAGAACAGATATTTAGGATCCCTTTGAAGGCTATAGGGCCAAAGGAAATATCCTCCGATAACAAAGAGAAAGAAGCTTTCTGAGAAACTGCTTTGTGTTCTGTGAAATCATCTCACAGAGTTACAGCTTTCCCCTCAAGAAGCCTTTCGCTAAGACAGTTCTTGTGGAATTGGCAAAGTGATATTTGGAAGCCCATAGAGGGCTACGGTGAAAAAGGAAATATCCTCCGATGAAATCTGGAAAGAAGGTTTCTGAGAAGCTGCTTAGTGTTCTGTTAATTCATCTCACAGAGTTACATCTGTATTTCGTGGATCTCTTTGCTAGCCTTATTTCTGTGGAATCTAACAACAGATATTTCGGATCCCTTTGAAGGCTATAGGGCCAAAGGAAATATCCTCTGATAACAAAGAGAAAGAAGCTTTCTGAGAAACTTCTTTGTGTTTTGTGAAATCATCTCACACAGTTACAGCTTTCCCCTCAAGGATCCTTTCGCTAAGACAGTTCTTGTGGAATTGGCAAAGAGATATTTGGAGCCCATAGTGGGCTATGGAGAAAAAGGAAATATCCTCCCATGAAATCTGGAAAGAAACTGCCTGAGAAACTGCTTAGTGTTCTCTTAATTCATCTCACACAGTTACATCTGTATTTCGTGGATCTCTTTGCTAGCCTTATTTCTGTGGATTCTGAGAACAGATACTTCGGATCCCTTTGAAGACTACAGGGCCAAAGGAAATATCCTCCGATAACAAAGAGAAAGAAGCTTTCTGTGAAACTTCTTTCTGTTCTGTGAAATAATCTCAAAGAGTTACAGCTTTCGCCTCAAGAAGCCTTTCGCTAAGACAGTTCTTGTGGAATTGGCAAAGTGATATTCGGAAGCCCATAGAGGGCTATGGTGAAAAAGGTAATATCCTCCGATGAAATCTGGAAAGAAGCTTCCTGAGAAACTGTTTAGTGTTCTGTTAATTCATCTCACAGTGTTACATGTTTATTTCGTGGATCTCTTTGCTAGCCTAATTTCTGTGGCATCTGACAAAAGATATTTTGGATCCCTTTGAAGACTATAGGGCCAAAGGAAATATCCTCCGATAACAAAGAGAAAGAAGCTTTCTGAGAAACTTCTTTGTGTTCTGTGAAATCATCTCACAGAGTTACAGCTTTCCCCTCAAGAAGCCTTTCCCTAAGACAGTTCTTGTGGAATTTTCAAAGTGATATTTGGAAGCCCATAGAGGGCTATGGAGAAAAAGGAAATATTCTAGGATGAAATCTGGAGAGAAGCTTTCTGAGAAACTGCTTAGTGTTCTGTTAATTCATGTCACAGTGTTACATCTGTATTTCGAGGATCTCTTTGCTAGCCTTATTTCTGTGTAATCTGAGAACAGATATTTCGGATCCCTTTGTAGACTATAGAGCCAAAGGAAATATCCTCCGATAACAAAGAGAAAGAAGCTTTCCGAGAAACTTCTTTGTGTTCTGTGAAATCATCTCACAGAGTTACAGCTTTCCCCTCAAGAAGCCTTTCGCTAAGAGAGTTCTTGTGGAATTGGCAAAGTGATATTTGGAAGCCCATAGAAGGCTATGGAGAAAAAGCAAATATCCTCCGATGAAATCTGGAAAGAAGCTTTCTGAGAAACTGCTTAGTGTTCTGTTAATTCATCTCACAGAGTTACATCTGTATTTCGTGGATCTCTTTGCTAGCCTTACTTCTGTGGAATCTGAGTACAGATATTTCGGATCGCTTTGAAGACTATACGGCCACAGGAAATATCCTCCGATAACAAGGAGAAAGAAGCTTTCTGAGAAACTTCTTTGTGTTCTGTGAAATCATCTCACAGAGTTACAGCTTTCCCTTCAAGAACCCTTTCGCTAAGACAGTTCTTGTGGAATTGGCAAAGTGATATTTGGAAGCCCACAGAGGGCTATGGAGAAAAAGGAAATATCCTCCGATGAAATCTGGAAAGAAGCTTTCTGAGAAACTGCTTAGTGTTCTTTTAGTTCATCTCCCAGAGTTACATCTGTATTTCGTGGATCTCTTTTCTAGCCTTATTTCTGTGGAATCTGACAACAGATATTTCGGATCCCTTTGAAAAATAAAAGGCCAAAGGAAATATCCTCCGATAACAAAGAGAAAGAAGCTCTCTGAGAACGTTCTTTGTGTTCTGTGAAATCATCTCACAGAGTTACAGCTTTCCCCTCAAGAAGCCTTTCGCTAAGACAGTTCTTGTGGAAATTGGCAAAGTGATATTTGGAAGCACATAGAGGTCTATGGAGAAAAAGGAAATATCCTCTGATGAAATCTGGAAAGAAGCTTTCTGAGAAACTGCTTAGTGTTCTGTTAATTGGTCTCACAGAGTTACTTCTGTATTTCGTGGATCTCTTTGCTAGCCTTACTTCTGTGGAATCTGAGAACAGATATTTCGGATCCCTTTGAAGACTATAGGGCCAAAGGAAATATCCTCCGATAACAAAGACAAAGAAGCTTTCTGAGAAACTTCTTTGTGTTGTGTGAAATCATCTCACAGAGTTACAGCTTTCCCCTCAAGAACCCTTTCGCTAAGACAGTTCTTGTGGAATTCGCAAATTGATATTTGGAAGCCCATAGAGGGCTATGGAGAAAAAGGAAATATCCTCCGATGAAATCTGGAAAGAAGCTTTCTGAGAAACTGCTTAGTGTTCTGTTAATTCATCTCACAGAGTTACATCTGTATTTCGTGGATCTCTTTGCTAGCTTTATTTCTGTGGAATCTGAGAACAGATATTTCGGATCCCTTTGAAGACTATAGGGCCAAAGGAAATATCCTCCGATAACAAAGAGAAAGAAGCTTTCTGAGAAACTTCTTTGTGTTCTGTGAAATCATCTCACAGAGTTACAGCTTTCCCCTCCAGGAGCCTTTCCCTAAGACAGTTCTTGTGGAATTTTCAAAGTGATATTTGAAAGCCCATAGAGGGCTATGGTGAAAAAGGAAATATCCTCCGATGAAATCTGGAAAGAAGCTTTCTGAGAAACTGCTTAGTGTTCTGTTAATTCATCTCACAGAGTTACATCTGTATTTCGTGGATCTCTTTGCTAGCCTTATTTCTGTGGAATCTGACAACAGATATTTCGGATCCCTTTGAAGACTATAGGGCCAAAGGAAATATCCTCCGATAACAAAGGAAAGAAGCTTTCTGAGAAACTTCTTTGTGTTTTGTGAAATCATCTCACACAGTAAAAGCTTTCCAATCAAGTACCCTTTCGCTAAGACCGTTGCTGTGGAATTTTCAAAGTGATATTTGGAAGACCATAGAGGGTTATGGTGAAAAAGGAAATATCCTCCGATGAAAACTGGAAAGAAGCTTTCTGAGAAACTGCTTAGTGTTCTGTTAATTCCTCTCACAGAGTTACATCTGTATTTCGTGGATCTCCTTGATAGCCTTACTTCTGTGGAATCTGAGAACAGATATTTCGGATCGGTTTGAAGACTATAGGGCCAAAGGAAATACCCTCCGATAACAAAGAGAAAGAAGCTTTCTGAGAAACTTCTTTGTGTTCTGAGAAATCATCTCACAGAGTTACAGCTTTCCCATCAAGAAGCCTTTCGCTAAGAGAATTCTTGTGGAATTGGCAAAGTGATATTTGGAAGCCCATAGAAGGTTATGGAGATAAAGCAAATATCGTCCGATGAAATCTGGAAAGAAGCTTTCTGAGAAACTGCTTAGTGTTCCGTTAATTCATCTCGCAGAGTTACATCTGTATTTCGTGGATCTCTTTGGTAGCCTTATTTCTGTGGAATCTGAGAACAGATATTTCCGATCACTTTGAGGACTACAGGGTCAAAGGAAATATCCGCCAATAAAAAGAGAAAGAACCTTTCTGATAAACTTCTTTGTGTTCTGTGAAATCATCTCACACAGTTACAGCTTTCTCAACAAGAAGCCTTTCGCTAAGACAGTTCTTGTGGAATTGGCAAAGTGATATTTGGAAGTCCATAGAGGGCTATGGAGAAAAAGGAAATATCCTCCGATGAAATGTGGAAAGAAGCTTTCTGAGAAACTGCTTAGTGTTCTGTTAATTCATCTCCCAGAGTTACATCTGTATTTCGTGGATCTCTTTGCCAGCTTTATTTCTGTGGAATCTGAGAACAGATATTTCGGATCCCTCTGAAGACTATAGGGCCAAAGGAAATATCCTCCGATAACAAAGAGAAAGAAGCTTTCTGAGAAACTTCTTTGTGTTCTGTGAAATCACCTCACAGAGTTACAGCTTTCCCCTCAAGGAGCCTTTCACTAAGACAGTTCTTGTGGAATTGGCAAAGTGATATTTGGAAGCCCATAGAGGGCTATGGAGAAAAAGGAAATATCATCAGATGAAATCTGGAAAGAAGCTTTCTGAGAAACTGCTTAGTGTTTTTTTTAGTTCATCTCCCAGAGTTTTATCTGTATTTCGTGGATCTCTTTGCTAGCCTTATTTCTGTGGAATCTGAGAACAGATATTTCAGATCCCTTTGACGACTACAGGGTCAAAGGAAATATCCGCCAATAACAAAGAGAAAGAAGCTTTCTGAGAAACTTCTTTGTGTTCTGAGAAATCATCTCACACAGTTACAGCTTTCTCATCAAGAAGCCTTTCGCTAAGACAGTTCTTGTGGAATTGGCAAAGTGATATTTGGAAGCCCATAGAGGGCTATGGAGAAAAAGGAAATATCCTCCGATGAAATCTGGAAAGAAGCTTTCTGAGAAACTGCTTAGTGTTCTGTTAATTCATCTCGCAGAGTTACATCTGTATTTCGAGGATCTCCTTGATAACCTTATTTCTCTGGAATCTGAGAACAGATATTACTGATCCCTTTGAAGACAATGGGGCCAAAGGAAATATCCTACGATAACAAAGAGAAAGAAGCTTTCTCAGAAACTTCTTTGTGTTCTGTGAAATCACCTCACAGAGTTACAGCTTTCCCCTCAAGAAGCCTTTCGCTAAGACAGTTCTTGTGGAATTTTCAAAGTGATATTTGGAAGCCCATAGAGGGCTATGGTGAAAAAGGAAATATCCTCCGATGAAATCTGGAAAGAAGCTTTCTGAGAAACTGCTTAGTGTTCTGTTAATTCATCTCACAGAGTTACATCTGTATTTCGTGGATCTCTTTGCTAGCCTTATTTCTGTGGAATCTGACAACAGATATTTCGGATCCCTTTGAAGACTATAGGGCCAAAGGAAATATCCTCCGATAACAAAGGAAAGAAGCTTTCTGAGAAACTTCTTTGTGTTTTGTGAAATCATCTCACACAGTAAAAGCTTTCCAATCAAGTACCCTTTCGCTAAGACCGTTGTTGTGGAATTTTCAAAGTGATATTTGGAAGACCATAGAGGGTTATGGTGAAAAAGGAAATATCCTCCGATGAAAACTGGAAAGAAGCTTTCTGAGAAACTGCTTAGTGTTCTGTTAATTCCTCTCACAGAGTTACATCTGTATTTCGTGGATCTCCTTGATAGCCTTACTTCTGTGGAATCTGAGAACAGATATTTCGGATCGGTTTGAAGACTATAGGGCCAAAGGAAATACCCTCCGATAACAAAGAGAAAGAAGCTTTCTGAGAAACTTCTTTGTGTTCTTAGAAATCATCTCACAGAGTTACAGCTTTCCCATCAAGAAGCCTTTCGCTAAGAGAATTCTTGTGGAATTGGCAAAGTGATATTTGGAAGCCCATAGAAGGCTACGGAGAAAAAGCAAATATCGTCCGATGAAATCTGGAAAGAAGCTTTCTGAGAAACTGCTTAGTGTTCCGTTAATTCATCTCGCAGAGTTACATCTGTATTTCGTGGATCTCTTTGGTAGCCTTATTTCTGTGGAATCTGAGAACAGATATTTCCGATCACTTTGAGGACTACAGGGTCAAAGGAAATATCCGCCAATAAAAAGAGAAAGAACCTTTCTGATAAACTTCTTTGTGTTCTGTGAAATCATCTCACACAGTTACAGCTTTCTCAACAAGAAGCCTTTCGCTAAGACAGTTCTTGTGAAATTGGCAAAGTGATATTTGGAAGCCCATAGAGGGCTATGGAGAAAAAGGAAATATCCTCCGATGAAATCTGGAAAGAAGCTTTCTGAGAAACTGCTTAGTGTTCTGTTAATTCATCTCCCAGAGTTACATCTGTATTTCGTGGATCTCTTTGCCAGCTTTATTTCTGTGGAATCTGAGAACAGATATTTCGGATCCCTCTGAAGACTATAGGGCCAAAGGAAATATCCTCCGATAACAAAGAGAAAGAAGCTTTCTGAAAAACTTCTTTGTGTTCTGTGAAATCACCTCACAGAGTTACAGCTTTCCCCTCAAGAAGCCTTTCGCTAAGACAGTTCTTGTGGAATTGGCAAAGTGATATTTGGAAGCCCATAGAGGGCTATGGAGAAAAAGGAAATATCCTCAGATGAAATCTGGAAAGAAGCTTTCTGAGAAACTGCTTAGTGTTCTTTTAGTTCATCTCCCAGAGTTTTATCTGTATTTCGTGGATCTCTTTGCTAGCCTTATTTCTGTGGAATCTGAGAACAGATATTTCAGATCCCTTTGACGACTACAGGGTCAAAGGAAATATCCGCCAATAACAAAGAGAAAGAAGCTTTCTGAGAAACTTCTTTGTGTTCTGTGAAATCATCTCACACAGTTACAGCTTTCTCATCAAGAAGCCTTTCGCTAAGACAGTTCTTGTGGAATTGGCAAAGTGATATTTGGAAGCCCATAGAGGGCTATGGAGAAAAAGGAAATATCCTCCGATGAAATCTGGAAAAAAGCCTTCTGAGAAACTGCTTAGTGTTCTGTTAATTCATCTCCCAGAGTTACATCTGTATTTCGTGGATCTCTTTGCCAGCTTTATTGCTGTGGAATCTGAGAACAGATATTTCGGATCCCTCTGAAGACTATAGGGCCAAAGGAAATATCCTCCGATAACAAAGAGAAAGAAGCTTTCTGAGAAACTTCTTTGTGTTCCGTGAAATCACCTCACAGAGTTACAGCTTTCCCCTCAAGAAGCCTTTCGCTAAGACAGTTCTTGTGGAATTGGCAAAGTGATATTTGGAAGCCTGTAGAGGGCTATGGTGAAAAAGGAAATATCCTCCGATGAAATCTGGAAAGAAGCTTTCTGAGAAACTGCTTAGAGTTCTGTTAATTGATCTCACAGAGTTACATCTGTATCTCGTGGATCTCTTTGCTAGCCTTATTTCTGTGGAATCTGAGAACAGATATTTCAGATCCCTTTGAAGACTATAGGGCCAAAGGAAATATCCTCCGATAACAAAGAGAAAGAAGCTTTCTGAGAAACGTCTTTGTGTTCTGTGAAATCATCTCACAGTGTTACAGCTTTCCCCTCAAGAAGCCTTTCGCTAAGAGAGTTCTTGTGGAATTGGCAAAGTGATATTTGGAAGCGCTTAGAGGGCTATGGTGAAAAAGGAAATATCCTCCGATGAAATCTGGAAAGAAGCTTTCTGAGAAACTGCTTAGTGTTCTGTTTATTCATCTCACAGAGTTACATCTGTATTTCGTGGATCTCCTTGATAGCCTTATTTCTGTGGAATCTGAGAATAGATATTTCAGATCCCTTTGAAGACAATAGGGCCAAAGGAAATATCCTACGATAACAAAGAGAAAGAAGCTTTCTCAGAAACTTCTTTGTATTCTGTGAAATCATCTCACAGAGTTACAGCTTTCCCCTCTAGAAGCCTTTTCTAAGAGAGTTCTTGGGGAATTGGCAAAGTGATATTTGGAAGCCCATAGAGGACTATGGTGAAAAAGGATATATCCTCCGATGAAATCTGGAAAGAAGCTTTCTGAGAAACTGCTTAGTGTTCTGTTAATTCGTCTCACAGTGTTACATCTGTATTTCGAGGATCTCCTTGATAGCCTTATTTCTCTGGAATCTGAGAGCAGATATTTCTGATCCCTTTGAAGACAATAGGGCCAAAGGAAATATCCTACGATAACAAAGAGAAAGAAGCTTTCTAAGAAACTTCTTTGTGTTCTGTGAAATCATCTCACAGAGTTACAGCTTTCCCCTCAAGAAGCCTTTCCCTAGAACAGTTCTTGTGGAATTTTCAAAGTGATATTTGGAAGCCCATAGAGGGCTATGGTGAAAAAGGAAATATCCTCCGATTAAATCTGGAAAGAAGCTATCTGAGAAACTGCTTAGTGTTCTGTTAATTCCTCTCACAGAGTTACATCTGTATTTCGTGGATCTCTTTGCTACCCTTATTTCTGTGGAATCTGACAACAGATATTTCGGATCCCTTTGAAGACTATAGGGCCAAAGGAAATATCCTCCGATAACAAAGGGAAAGAAGCTTTCTGAGAAACTTCTTTGTGTTTTGTGAAATCATCTCACACAGTAAAAGCTTTCCAATCAAGTACCCTTTCGCTAAGACAGTTCTTGTGGAATTGGCAAAGTGATATTTGGAAGCCCATAGAGGGCTATGGAGAAAAAGGAAATATCCTCCGATGAAATCTGGAAAGAAGCTTTCTGAGAAACTGCTTAGTGTTCTGTTAATTCATCTCCCAGAGTTACATCTGTATTTCATGGATCTCTTTGCCAGCTTTATTTCTGTGAAATCTGAGAACAGATATTTCGGATCAATCTGAAGACTATAGGGCCAAAGGAAATATCCTACGATAACAAAGAGAAAGAAGCTTTCTCAGAAACTTCTTTGTGTTCTGTGAAATCATCTCACAGAGTTACAGCTTTCCCCTCAAGAAGCCTTTCGCTAAGACAGTTCTTGTGGAATTGGCAAAGTGATATTTATAAGCCCATAGAGGGCTATGGTGAAAAAGGAAATATCCTCCGATGAAATCTGGAAAGAAGCTTTCTGAGAAACTGCTTAGTGTTCTGTTAATTCCTCTCACAGAGTTACATCTGTATTTCGTGGATCTCCTTGATAGCCTTACTTCTGTGGAATCTGAGAACAGATATTTCGGATTGCTTTGAAGACTATAGGGCCAAAGGAAATACCCTCCGATAAGAAAGAGAAAGAAGCTTTCTGAGAAACTTCTTTGTGTTCTGTGAAATCATCTCACAGAGTTACAGCTTTCCCATCAAGAAGCCTTTCACTAAGACAGTTCTTGTGGAATTGGCAAAGTGATATTTGGAAGCCCATAGAGGGCTACGGAGAAAAAGGAAATATCCTCCGATGAAATCTGGAAAGAAGCTTTCTGAGAAACTGCTTAGTGTTCTTTTAGTTCATCTCCCAGAGTTTCATCTGTATTTCGTGGATCTCTTTTCTAGCCTTTTTTCTGTGGAATCTGAGAACAGATATTTCGGATCCCTTTGAAGACTATAGGGCCAAAGGAAATATCCTCCGATAACAACGAGAAAGAAGCTTTCAGAGAAACTTCTTTGTGTTCTGTGAAATCATCTCAAAGAGTTACAGCTTTCCGCTCAGGAAGCCTTTCGCTAAGACAGTTCTTGTGGAAATTGGCAGAGTGATATATGGAAGCCCATAGAGGTCCATGGAGAAAAAGGAAATATCCTCAGATGAAATCTGGAAAGAAGCTTTCTGAGAAACTGCTTAGTGTTATGTTAATTCATCTCACAGTGTTACATCTGTATTTCGTGGATCTCTTTGCTAGCCTTATTTCTGTGGAATCTGAGAACAGATATTTCAGATCCCTTTGACGACTACAGGGTCAAAGGAAATATCCTCCGATAACAAAGAGAAAGAAGCTTTCTGAGAAACTTCTTTGTGTTCTGTGAAATCATCTCACAGAGTTACAGCTTTATCATCAAGAAGCCTTTCGCTAAGACATTTCTTGTGGAATTGGCAAAGTGATATTTGTAAGCCCATAGAGGGCTATGGAAAAAAGGAAATATCCTCCGATGAAATCTGGAAAGAAGCTTTCCGAGAAACTGCTTAGTGTTCTGTTAATTCATCTCACAGAGTTACATCTGTATTTCGTGGATATCTTTGCTAGCCTTATTTCTGTGGAATCTGAGAACAGATATGTCGGATCCCTTTGAAGACAATAGGGCCAAAGGAAATATCCTACGATAACAAAGAGAAAGAAGCTTTCTAAGAAACTTCTTTGTGTTCTGTGAAATCATCTCACAGAGTTACAGCTTTCCCCTCAAGAAGCCTTTTCTAAGAGAGTTTTTGTGGAATTGGCAAAGTGATATTTGGAAGCCCATAGAGGGCTATGGTGAAAAAGGAAATATCCTCCGATGAAATCTGGAAAGAAGCTTTCTGAGAAACTGCTTAGAGTTCTGTTAATTGATCTCACAGAGTTACATCTGTATCTCGTGGATCTCTTTGCTAGCCTTATTTCTGTGGAATCTGAGAACAGATATTTCGGATCCCTTTGAAGACTATAGGGCCACAGGAAATATCCTCCGTTAACAAAGAGAAAGAAGCTTTGAGAGAAACTTCTTTGTGTTCTGTGAAATCATCTCACAGAGTTACATCTTTCCCCTCAAGAAGCCTTTCGCTAAGACAGTTCTTGTGGAATTGGCAAAGTGATATTTGGATGATCATAGAGGGCTATGGAGAAAAAGGAAATATGCTCAGATGAAATCTGGAAAGAAGATTTCTGAGAAACTGCTTAGTGTTCTGTTAATTCATCTCACGGAGTTACATCTGTATTTCTTGTATCTCTTTGCTTGCCTGATATCTGTGGAATCTGAGAAGAGATATTTCGGCTCCCTTTGAAGACTATAGGGCCAAAGGAAATATCCTCTGATTACAAAGAGATAGAAGCTTTCTGAGAAACTTCTTTGTGTTCTGTGAAATCATCTCACAGAGTTACAGCTTTCCCCTCAAGAATTCTTTCGCTAAGACAGTTCTAGTGGAATTGGCAAAGTGATATTTGGAAGCCCATAGAGGGCTATGGAAAAAAAGGAAATATCCTCAGATGAAATCTGGAAAGAAGCTTACTGAGAAAATTCTTAGTGTTCTGTTCATTCATCTCCCAGATTTACATCTGTATTTCAGGATCTCTTTGCTAGCCTTACTTCTGTGGAATCTGAGAACAGATATTTCGGATCCCTTTGAAGACTATAGGGCCAAAGGAAATATCCTCCGATAACAAAGAGAAAGAAGCTTTCTGAGAAACTTCTTGGTGTTCTGTGAAATCATCTCACAGAGTTACAGCTTTCCCCTCAAGAAGCCTTTCGCTAAGAAAGTTCTTGTAGAATTGGAAAAGTGATGTTTGGAAGCCCATAGAGGGCTGTGGTGAAAAAGGAAATATCCTCCGATGAAATGTGGAAAGAAGCTTTCTGAGAAACTGCTTAGTGTTCTGTTAATTCATCTCCCAGAGTTACATATGTATTTCGTGGATCTCTTTGCTAGCCTTATTTCTGTGGAATCTGAGAACAGATATTTCGGATCCCTTTGAAGACTATAGGGCCAAAGGAAATATCCTCCGATAACAAAGAGAAAGAAGCTTTCTGAGAAACTCCTTTGTGTTCTGTGAAATCATCTCACAGAGTTACAGCTTTCCCCTCAAGAAGCCTTTCGCTAAGACAGTTCTTGTGGAATTGGCAAAGTGATATTTGGAAGCCCATAGAGGGCAATGGTGAAAAAGGAATTATCCTCTGATGAAATCTGGAAAGAAGCTTTCTGAGAAACTGCTTAGTGTTCTGTTAATTCATCTCCCAGAGTTACATCTGTATTTCGTGGATCTCTTTCCTATCCTTATTTCTGTGGAATCTGAGAACAGATATTTCGGATCCCTTTGAAGACTATATAGCCAAAGGAATTATCCTCCGATAACAAAGAGAAAGAAGCTTTCTGAGAAACGTCTTTGTGTTCTGTGAAATCATCTCACAGAGTTACAGCTTTACCCTCAAAAAGCCTTTCGCTAAGACAGTTCTTGTGGAATTGGCAAAGTGATATTTTGAAGACCATAGAGGGCTATGGTGAAAAAGGAAATATCCTCCGATGAAATCTGGAAAGATGCTTTCTGAGAAACTGCTTAGGGTTCTGATAATTCATCTCACAGAGTTACATCTGTATTTCGTGGATCTCTTTGCTAGCCTTATTTCTGTGGAATGTGAGAACAGATATTTTGGATCCCTTTGAAGACTTTAGGGCCAAAGGAAATATCCTCCGATAACAAAGAGAAAGAAGCTTTCTGAGAAACTTCTTTGTGTTCTGTGGAATCATCACACAGAGTTACAGCTTTCACCTCAAAAAGCCTTTCGCTAAGACAGTTGTGTAATTGGCAAAGTGATATTTGGGAGCCCATAGAGGGCTATGGTGAAAAAGGAAATATCCTTCGATGAAATTTGGAAAGAAGCTTTCTGAGAAACTGTTTAGTGTTCTGTTAATTCTTCTCACAGAGTTACATCTGTATTTCGTGGATCTCTTTGCTAGCCTTATTTCTGTGGAACCTCTGAACAGATATTTCGGATCCTTTTGAAGACTATAGGGCCAAAGGAAATATCCTCCGATAAAAAAGAGAAAGAAGCTTTCTGAGAAACTTCTTTGTGTTCTGTGAAATCATCTCACAGAGTTACAGCTTTCCCCTCAAGAAGCCTTTCGCTAAGACAGTTCTTGTGGAATTGGCAAAGTGATATTTGGAAGCCCATAGAGGGCTATGGTGAAAAAGGAAATATCCTCTGATGAAATGTGGAAAGAAGCTTTCTGAGAAACTGCTTAGTGTTCTGTTAATTCATCTCCCAGAGTTACATCTGTATTTCGTGGATCTCTTTGCTAGCCTTATTTCTTTGCAATCTGAGAACAGATATTTCGGATCCCTTTGAAGACTATAGAGCCAAAGAAAATATCCTCCGATAACAAAGAGAAAGAAGCTTTCTGAGAAACTTCTTTGTGTTCTGTGAAATCAACTCACAGAGGTACAGCTTTCCCCTCAAGAAGCCTTTCGCTAAGACAGTTCTAGTGGAATTGGCAAAGTGATATTTGGAAGCCCGTAGAGGGCTAAGGTGAAAAAGGAAATATCCTCCGATGAAATCTGGAAAGAAGCTTTCTGGGAAACTGCTTAGTGTTCTTTTAGTTCATCTCCCAGAGTTATATCTGTATTTCGTGGATCTCTTTGCTAGCCTTATTTCTGTGGAATCTGAGACCAGATATTTCGGAACCCTTTGAAGACTACAGGGCCAAAGGAAATATCCTCCGATAACAAAGAGAAAGAAGCTTTCTGAGAAACTTCTTTGTGTTCTGTGAAATCATCTCACAGAGTTACAGCTTTCCCCTCAAGAAGCCTTTCGCTAAGACAATTCTTGTGGAATTGGCAAAGTGATATTTGGAAGCCCATAGAGGGCTATGGTGAAAAAGGAAATATCCTCCGATGAAATCTGGAAAGAAGCTTTCTGAGAAACTGCTTAGTGTTCTGTTAATTCATCTCCCACAGTTACATCTGTATTTCGTGGATCTCTTTGCTAGACTTATTTCTGTGGAATCTGAGAACAGATATTTCGGATCCCTTTGAAGACTATAGGGCCAAAGGAAATATCCTCCGATAACAAAGAAAAAGAAGCTTTCTGAGAAACTTCTTTGTGTTCTGTGAAATCATCTCACAGAGTTACAGCTTTCCCCTCAAGAAGCCTTTCGCTAAGACAGTTCTTGTGGATTTGGCAAAGTGATATTTGGAAGTCCATAGAAGGCTATGGAGAAAAAGCAAATATCCTCCGATGAAATCTGGAAAGAAGCTTTCTGAGAAACTGCTTAGTGTTCTGTTAATTCATCTCACAGAGTTACATCTGTATTTCGTGGATCTCTTTGCTAGCCTTATTTCTGTGGAATCTGAGAACAGATATTTCAGATCCCTTTGACGACTACAGGGTCAAAGGAAATATCCTCCGATAACAAAGAGAAAGAAGCTTTCTGAGAAACTTCTTTGTGTTCTGTGAAACAATCTCACAGAGTTACAGCTTTCCAATCAACTACCCTTTCGCTAAGACAGTTCTTGTGGAATTTTCAAAGTGATAATTGGAAGCCCATAGAGGACTATGGTGAAAAAGGATATATCCTCCGATGAAATCTGGAAAGAAGCTTTCTGAGAAACTGCTTAGTGTTCTGTTAATTCATCTCACAGAGTTACATCTGTATTTCGAGGATCTCCTTGATAACCTTATTTCTCTGGAATCTGAGAACAGTTATTTCTGATCCCTTTGAAGACAATAGGGCCAAAGGAAATATCCTACGATAACAAAGAGAAAGAAGCTTTCTCAGAAACTTCTTTGTGTTCTGTGAAATCATCTCACAGAGTTACAGCTTTCCCCTCAAGAAGCCTTTCGCTAAGACAGTTCTTGTGGAATTTTCAAAGTGATATTTGGAAGCCCATAGAGGGCTATGGTGAAAAAGGAAATATCCTCCGATGAAATCTGGAAAGAAGCTTTCTGAGAAACTGCTTAGTGTTCTGTTAATTCATCTCACAGAGTTACATCTGTATTTCGTGGATCTCTTTGCTAGCCTTATTTCTGTGGAATCTGACAACAGATATTTCGGATCCCTTTGAAGACTATAGGGCCAAAGGAAATATCCTCCGATAACAAAGGGAAAGAATCTTTCTGAGAAACTTCTTTGTGTTTTTTGAAATCATCTCACACAGTAAAAGCTTTCCAATCAAGTACCCTTTCGCTAAGACCGTTGTTGTGGAATTTTCAAAGTGATATTTGGAAGACCATAGAGGATTATGGTGAAAAAGGAAATACCCTCCGATGAAAACTGGAAAGAAGCTTTCTGAGAAACTGCTTAGTGTTCTGTTAATTCCTCTCACAGAGTTACATCTGTATTTCGTGGATCTCCTTGATAGACTTACTTCTGTGGAATCTGAGAACAGATATTTCGGATCGGTTTGAAGACTATAGGGCCAAAGGAAATACCTTCCGATAACAAAGAGAAAGAAGCTTTCTGATAAACTTCTTTGTGTTCTGTGAAATCATCTCACACAGTTACAGCTTTCTCATCAAGAAGCCTTTCGCTAAGACAGTTCTTGTGGAATTGGCAAAGTGATATTTGGAATCCCATAGAGGGCTATGGAGAAAAAGGAAATATCCTCCGATGAAATCTGGAAAGAAGCTTTCTGAGAAACTGCTTAGTGTTCTGTTAATTCATCTCACAGAGTTACATCTGTATTTCGTGGATATCTTTGCTAGCCTTATTTCTGTGGAATCTGAGAACAGATATGTCGGATCCCTTTGAAGACAATAGGGCCAAAGGAAATATCCTACGATAACAAAGAGAAAGAAGCTTTCTAAGAAACTTCTTTGTGTTCTGTGAAATCATCTCACAGAGTTACAGCTTTCCCCTCAAGAAGCCTTTTCTAAGAGAGTTCTTGTGGAATTGGCAAAGTGATATTTGGAAGCCCATAGAGGGCTATGGTGAAAAAGGAAATATCCTCCGATGAAATCTGGAAAGAAGCTTTCTGAGAAACTGCTTAGAGTTCTGTAAATTGATCTCACAGAGTTACATCTGTATCTCGTGGATCTCTTTGCTAGCCTTATTTCTGTGGAATCTGAGAACAGATATTTCGGATCCCTTTGAAGACTATAGGGCCACAGGAAATATCCTCCGTTAACAAAGAGAAAGAAGCTTTGAGAGAAACTTCTTTGTGTTCTGTGAAATCATCTCACAGAGTTACATCTTTCCCCTCAAGAAGCCTTTCGCTAAGACAGTTCTTGTGGAATTGGCAAAGTGATATTTGGATGAACATAGAGGGCTATGGAGAAAAAGGAAATATGCTCAGATGAAATCTGGAAAGAAGATTTCTGAGAAACTGCTTAGTGTTCTGTTAATTCATCTCACGGAGTTACATCTGTATTTCTTGTATCTCTTTGCTTGCCTGATATCTGTGGAATCTGAGAAGAGATATTTCGGCTCCCTTTGAAGACTATAGGGCCAAAGGAAATATCCTCTGATAACAAAGAGATAGAAGCTTTCTGAGAAACTTCTTTGTGTTCTGTGAAATCATCTCACAGAGTTACAGCCTTCCCCTCAAGAATTCTTTCGCTAAGACAGTTCTAGTGGAATTGGCAAAGTGATATTTGGAAGCCCATGGAGGGCTATGGAAAAAAAGGAAATATCCTCAGATGAAATCTGGAAAGAAGCTTTCTGAGAAAATTCTTAGTGTTCTGTTCATTCATCTCCCAGATTTACATCTGTATTTCAGGATCTCTTTGCTAGCCTTACTTCTGTGGAATCTGAGAACAGATATTTCGGATCCCTTTGAAGACTATAGGGCCAAAGGAAATATCCTCCGATAACAACGAGAAAGAAGCTTTCAGAGAAACTTCTTTGTGTTCTGTGAAATCATCTCACAGAGTTACAGCTTTCCCCTCAAGAAGCCTTTCGCTAAGACAGTTCTTGTGGATTTGGCAAAGTGATATTTGGAAGCCCCTAGAGGGCTATGGTGAAAAAGGAAATATCCTCCGATGAAATCTGGAAAGAAGCTTTCTGAAAAACTGCTTAGTGTTCTGTTAATTGATCTCACAAAGTTACATCTGTATGTCGTGGATCTTTTGCTAGCCTTACTTCTGTGGAATCTGAGAACAGATATTTCGGATCCCTTTGAAGACTATAGGGCCAAAGGAAATATCCTCCGATAACAAAGAGAAAGAAGCTTTCTGAGAAACTTCTTTGTGTTCCGTGAAATCACCTCACAGAGTTAAAGCTTTCCCCTCAAGAAGCCTTTCGCTAAGACAGTTCTTGTGGAATTGACAAAGTGATATTTGGAAGCCCATAGAGAGCTATGGTGAAAAAGGAAATATCCTCCGATGAAATCGGGAAAGAAGCTTTTTGAGAAACTGCTTAGTGTTCTTTTAGTTCATCTCCCAGAGTTACATCTGTATTTCGTGGATCTCTTTGCTAGCCTTATTTCTGTGGAATTTGAGAACACATATTTCGGATCCCTTTGAAGACTATAGGGCCAAAGGAAATATCCTCCGATAACAAAGAGAAAGAAGCTTTCTGAGAAACTTCTTTGTGTTCTGTGAAATCATCTCACAGAGTTACAGCTTTCCCCTCAAGAAGCCTTTCGCTAAGACAGTTCTTGTGGAATTGGCAAAGTAATATTTGGAAGCCCATAGAGGGCTATGGAGAAAAAGGAAATATCCTCCGATGAAATCTGGAAGGAAGCTCTCTGAGAAACTGCTTAGTGTTCTGTTAATTCATCTCACTGAGTTACATCTGTATTTCGTGGATCTCTTTGCTAGCTTTATTTCTGTGGAATCTGAGAACAGATATTTCGGATCCCTTTGAAGACTATAGGGCCAAAGGCAATATCCTCCGATAACAAAGAGAAAGAAGCTTTCTGAGAAACTTCTTTGTGTTCTGTGAAATCATCTCACAGTGTTACAGCGTTCCAATCAAGTACCCTTTCCTTAAGACAGTTCTTGTGGAATTTTCAAAGTGATATTTGGAAGCCCATAGAGGGCTATGGAGAAAAAGGAAATATCGTCCGATGAAATCTGGAAAGAAGCTTTCTGAGAAAATTCTTAGTGTTCTGTTCATTCATCTCCCAGAGTTACATCTGTATTTCAGGATCTCTTTGCTAGCCTTACTTCTGTGGAATCTGAGAACAGATATTTCGGATCCCTTTGAAGACTATAGGGCCAAAGGAAATATCCTCCGATAACAAAGAGAAAGAAGCTTTCTGAGAAACTTCTTTGTGTTCTGTGAAATCATCTCACAGAGTTACAGCTTTCCCCTCAAGAAGCCTTTCGCTAAGACAGTTCTTGTGGAATTGGCAAAGTGATATTTGGAAGCCCATAGAGGGCTATGGAGAAAAAGGAAATATCCTCAGATGAAATCTGGAAAGAAGCTTTCTGAGAGACTGCTTAGTGTTTTTTTTAGTTCATCTCCCAGAGTTTTATCTGTATTTCGTGGATCTCTTTGCTAGCCTTATTTCTGTGGAATCTGAGAACAGATATTTCGGATCCCTTTGAAGACTATAGGGCCAAAGGAAATATCCTCCGATAACAAATAGAAAGAAGCTTTCTGAGAAACTTCTTTGTGTTCTGTGAAATAATCTCACAGAGTTACAGCTTTCCAATCAACTACCCTTTCGCTAAGACAGTTCTTGTGGAATTTTCAAAGTGATATTTGGAAGCCCATAGAGGACTATGGTGAAATGGGATATATCCTCTGATGAAATCTGGAAAGAAGCTTTCTGAGAAACTGCTTAGTGTTCTGTTAATTCATCTCACAGAGTTACATCTGTATTTCGAGCATCTCCTTGATAACCTTATTTCTCTGGAATCTGAGGACAGTTATTTCTGATCCCTTTGAAGACAATAGGGCCAAAGGAAATATCCTACGATAACAAAGAGAAAGAAGCTTTCTGAGAAACTTCTTTGTTCTGTGAAATCATCTCACAGAGTTACAGCTTTCCCCTCAAGAAGCCTTTCGCTAAGACAGTTCTTGTGGAATTTTCAAAGTGATATTTGGAAGCCCATAGAGGGCTATGGTGAAAAAGGAAATATCCTCCGATGAAATCTGGAAAGAAGCTTTCTGAGAAACTGCTTAGTGTTCTGTTAATTCATCTCACAGAGTTACATCTGTATTTCGTGGATCTCTTTGCTAGCCTTATTTCTGTGGAATGTGACAACAGATATTTCGGATCCCTTTGAAGACTATAGGGCCAAAGGAAATATCCTCCGATAACAAAGGGAAAGAAGCTTTCTGAGAAACTTCTTTGTGTTTTGTGAAATCATCTCACACAGTAAAAGCTTTCCAATCAAGTACCCTTTCACTAAGACCGTTGTTGTGGAATTTTGAAAGTGATATTTGGAAGACCATAGAGGGTTATGGTGAAAAAGGAAATATCCTCCGATGAAAACTGGAAAGAAGCTTTCTGAGAAACTGCTTAGTGTTCTGTTAATTCCTCTCACAGAGTTACATGTGTATTTCGTGGATCTCCTTGATAGCCTTACTTCACTGGAATCTGAGAACAGATATTTCGGATTGGTTTGAAGACTATAGGGCCAAAGGAAATACCCTCCGATAACAAAGAGAAAGAAGCTTTCTGAGAAACTTCTTTGTGTTCTGAGAAATCATCTCACAGAGTTACAGCTTTCCCATCAAGAAGCCTTTCACTAAGAGAATTCTTGTGGAATTGGCAAAGTGATATTTGGAAGCCCATAGAAGGCTATGGAGAAAAAGCAAATATCGTCCGATGAAATCTGGAAAGAAGCTTTCTGAGAAACTGCTTAGTGTTCCGTTAATTCATCTCGCAGAGTTACATCTGTATTTCGTGGATCTCTTTGGTAGCCTTATTTCTGTGGAATCTGAGAACAGATATTTCCGATCCCTTTGACGACTACAGGGTCAAAGGAAATATCCGCCAATAAAAAGAGAAAGAAGCTTTCTGATAAACTTCTTTGTGTTCTGTGAAATCATCTCACACAGTTACAGCTTTGTCATCAAGAAGCCTTTCGCTACGACAGTTCTTGTGGAATTGGCAAAGTGATATTTGGAAGCCCATAGAGGGCTATGGAGAAAAAGGAAATATCCTCCGATGAAATCTGGAAAGAAGCTTTCTGAGAAACTGCTGAGTGTTCTGTTAATTCCTCTCACAGAGTTACATCTGTATTTCGTGGATCTCCTTGATAGCCTTACTTCTGTGGAATAGAAAACAGATATTTCGGATCGCTTTGAAGACTATAGGGCCAAAGGAAATACCCTCTGATAAGAAAGAGAAAGAAGCTTTCTGAGAAACTTCTTTGTGTTCTGTGAAATCATCTCACAGAGTTACAGCTTTCCCATCAAGAAGCCTTTCGCTAAGACAGTTCTTGTGGAATTGGCAAAGTGATATTTGGAAGCCCATAGAGGGCTATGGAGAAAAAGGAAATATCCTCCGATGAAATCTGGAAAGATGCTTTCTGAGAAACTGCTTAGTGTTGTTTTAGTTCATCTCCCAGAGTTTCATCTGTATTTCGTGGATCTCTTTGCTAGCCTTATTTCTGTGGAATCTGACAACAGATATTTCGGATCCCTTTGAAGACTATAGGGCCAAAGGAAATATCCTCCGATAAAAAAGAGAAAGAAGCTTTCAGAGAAACTTCTTTGTGTTCTGTGAAATCATCTCACAGAGTTACAGCTTTCCCCTCAAGAAGCCTTTCGCTAAGACAGTTCTTGTGGAATTGGCAAAGTGATATTTGGAAGCCCATAGGGGGCTATGGAGCAAAAGGAAATATCCTCAGATGAAATCTGGAAAGAAGCTTTCTGAGAGACTGCTTAGTGTTTTTTTTAGTTCATCTCCCAGAGTTTTATCTGTATTTCGTGGATCTCTTTGCTAGCCTTATTTCTGTGGAATCTGAGAACAGATATTTCGGATCCCTTTGAAGACTATAGGGCCAAAGGAAATATCCTCCGATCACAAATACAAAGAAGCTTTCTGAGAAACTTCTTTGTGTTCTGTGAAATCATCTCACAGAGTTACAGCTTTATCATCAAGAAGCCTTTCGCTAAGACAGTTCTTGTGGAATTGGCAAAGTGATATTTGGAAGCCCATAGAGGACTATGGAAAAAAGGAAATATCCTCCGATGAAATCTGGAAAGAAGCTTTCTGAGAAACTGCTTAGTATTCTGTTAATTCATCTCACAGAGTTACATCTGTATTTCGTGGATCTCTTTGCTAGCCTTATTTCTGTGGAATCTGAGAACAGATATGTCGGATCCCTTTGAAGACAATAGGGCCAAAGGAAATATCCTACGATAACAAAGAGAAAGAAGCTTTCTAAGAAACTTCTTTGTGTTCTGTGAAATCATCTCACAGAGTTACAGCTTTCCCCTCAAGAAGCCTTTTCTAAGAGAGTTCTTGTGGAATTGGCAAAGTGATATGTGGAAGCCCATAGAGGGCTATGGTGAAAAAGGAAATATCCTCCGATGAAATCTGGAAGGAAGGTTTCTGAGAAACTGCTTAGAGTTCTGTTAATTGATCTCACAGAGTTACATCTGTATCTCGTGGATCTCTTTGCTAGCCTTATTTCTGTGGAATCTGAGAACAGATATTTCGGATCCCTTTGAAGACTATAGGGCCAAAGGCAATATCCTCCGATAACAAAGAGAAAGAAGCTTTCTGAGAAACTTCTTTGTGTTCTGTGAAATCATCTCACAGTGTTACAGCTTTCCAATCAAGTACCCTTTCCCTAGACAGTTCTTGTGGAATTTTCAAAGTGATATTTGGAAGCCCATAGAGGGCTATGGAGAAAAAGGAAATATCCTCCGATGAAATCTGGAAAGAAGCTTTCTGAGAGACTGCTTAGTGTTCATTTAGTTCATCTTCCAGAGTTACATCTGTAGTTCGTGGATCTCTTTGCTAGCCTTATTTCTGTGGAATCTGAGAACAGATATTTCGGATCCCTTTGAAGACTATAGGGCCAAAGGAAATATCCTCCGTTAACAAAGAGAAAGAAGCTTTGAGAGAAACTTCTTTGTGTTCTGTGAAATCATCTCACAGAGTTACATCTTTCCCCTCAAGAAGCCTTTCGTTAAGACAGTTCTTGTGGAATTGGCAAAGTGATATTTGGATGAACATAGAGGGCTATGGAGAAAAAGGAAATATGCTCAGATGAAATCGGGAAAGAAGATTTCTGAGAAACTGCTTAGTGTTCTGTTAATTCATCTCACGGAGTTACATCTGTATTTCTTGTATCTCTTTGCTTGCCTGATATCTGTGGAATCTGAGAAGAGATATTTCGTCTCCCTTTGAAGACTATAGGGCCAAAGGAAATATCCTCTGATAACAAAGAGATAGAAGCTTTCTGAGAAACTTCTTTGTGTTCTGTGAAATCATCTCACAGAGTTACAGCTTTCCCCTCAAGAATTCTTTCGCTAAGACAGTTCTAGTGGAATTGGCAAAGTGATATTTGGAAGCCCATAGAGGGCTATGGAAAAAAACGAAATATCCTCAGATGAAATCTGAAAAGAAGCTTTCTGAGAAAATTCTTAGTGTTCTGTTCATTCATCTCCCAGAGTTACATCTGTATTTCAGGATCTCTTTGCTAGCCTTACTTCTGTGGAATCTGAGAAGAGATATTTCGGATCCCTTTGAAGACTATAGGGCCAAAGGAAATATCCTCCGATAACAAAGAGAAAGAAGCTTTCTGAGAAACTTCTTTGTGTTCTGTGAAATCAACTCACAGAGTTACAGCTTTCCCCTCAAGAAGCCTTTCGCTAAGACAGTTCTTGTGGAATTGTCAAAGTGATATTTGGAAGCCCATAGAGGGCTATGGTGAAAAAGGAAATATCCTGCGATGAAATCTGGAAACAAGCTTTCTGAGAATCTGCTTAGTGTTCTGTTAATTCATCTCACAGAGTTACATCTCTATTTCGTGGATTTGTTTGCTAGCCTTATTTCTGTGGAATCTGAGAACAGATATTTCGGATCCCTTTGAAGACTATAGGGAAAAAGGAAATATCCTCCGATAACAAAGAGAAAGAAGCTTTCTGAGAATGGTCTTTGTGTTGTGTGAAATCATCTCATAGAGTTACAGCTTTCCCCTCAAGAAGCCTTTCGTTAAGACAGTTCTTGTGGAATTGGCAAAATGATATTTGGAAGCCCATAGAGGGCTATGGTGAAAAAGGAAATATCCTCCGATGAAATCTGGAAAGAAGCTTTCTGAGAAACTGCTTAGTGTTCTGTTAATTCATCTCACTGAGTTACATCTGTATTTCGTGAATCTCTTTGCTAGTCTTATTTCTGTGGAATCTGAGAACAGATATTTCGGATCCCTCTGAAGACTATAGGGCCAAAGGAAATATCCTCCGATAACAAAGAGAAAGAAGCTTTCTGAGAAACTTCTTCTTGTTCCGTGAAATCATTTCACAGAGATACAGCTTTCCCTTCAAGAAGCCTTTCGCTAAGACAGTACTTGTGGAATTGGCAAAGTGAAACTTGGAAGTCCATAGCGGGCTATGGTGAAAAAGGAAATATCCTCCGATGAAAGATGGAAAAAAGTTTTCTGATAAACTGCCTAGTGTTCTGTTAATTCACCTCACAGATTTACATCTGTATTTCGTGGATCTCTTTGCTACCCTTATATCTGTGGAATCTGAGAACAGATATTTCAGATCCCTTTGAAGACAATAAGGCCAAAGGAAATATCCTCCGATAACAAAGAGAATGAAGCTTTCTGAGAAACTTCTTTGTGTTCTGTGAAATCATCTCACAGAGGTACAGCTTTTCCCTCAAGAAGCCTTTCGCTAAGACAGTTCTTGTGGAATTGGCAAAATGATATTTGGAAGCCCATTGTGGGCTCTGGTGAAAAAGGAAATATCCTCCGCTGAAATCTGGAAAGAAGCTTTCTGAGAAACTGCTTAGTTTTCCGTAAATTCATCTCACAGAGTTACATCTGTATTTCGTGGATCTCTTTCCTAGCCTAATTTCTGTGCAATCTGAGAACAGATATTTCGGATCCCCTTGAAGACTATAGGGCCAAAGGAAATATCCTCCGATAACAAAGAGAAAGGAGCTTTCCGAGAAACTTCTTTATGTTCTGTGAAATCATCTCACAGAGTTACAGCTTTCCCCTCAAGAAGACTTTCGCTTACACAGTTCTTGTGGAGTTGGCAAAGTGATATTTGGAAGCCCATAGAGGGCTATGGTGAAAAAGGAAATATCCTCCGATGAAATCTGGAAAGAATCTTTCTGAGAAACTGCTTAGTGTTCTGTTAATTCACCTCTCAGAGTAACATCTGTATTTCGTGGATCTCTTTGCCAGCCTTATTTCTGTGGAATCTGAGAACAGATATTTCGGATCCCTTTGAAGACTATAGGGCCAAAGGAAATATCCTCCGATAACAAAGAGAAAGAAGCTTTCTGAGAAACTGCTTAGTGTTCTGTTAATTCATCTCCCAGAGTTACATCTGTATTTCGTGGATCTCTTTAGTAGACTTTTTTCTGTGGAATCTGAGAACAGATAATTCGGATCCCTTGAAGACTATAGGGCCAAAGGAAATATCCTCCGATAACAAATAGAAAGAAGCTTTCTGAGAAACTTCTTTGTGTTCTGTGAAATCATCTCACAGAGTTACAGCTTTATCATCAAGAAGCCTTTCGCTAAGACAGTTCTTGTGGAATTGGCAAAGTGATATTTGGAAGCCCATAGAGGGCTATGGAAAAAAGGAAATATCCTCCGATGAAATCTGGAAAGAAGCTTTCTGAGAAACTGCTTAGTGTTCTGTTAATTCATCTCACAGAGTTACATCTGTATTTCGTGGATCTCTTTGCTAGCCTTATTTCTGTGGAATCTGAGAACAGATATGTCGGATCCCTTTGAAGACTATAGGGCCAAAGGAAATATCCTACGATAACAAAGAGAAAGAAGCTTTCTAAGAAACTTCTTTGTGTTCTGTGAAATCATCTCACAGAGTTACAGCTTTCCACTCAAGAAGCCTTTTCTAAGAGAGTTCTTGTGGAATTGGCAAAGTGATATTTGGAAGCCCATAGAGGGCTATGGTGAAAAAGGAAATATCCTCCGATGAAATCTGGAAGGAAGCTTTCTGAGAAACTGCTTAGAGTTCTGTTAATTGATCTCACAGAGTTACATCTGTGTCTCGTGGATCTCTTTGCTAGCCTTATTTCTGTGGAATCTGAGAACAGATATTTCGGATCCCTATGAAGACTATAGGGCCAAAGGCAATATCCTCCGATAACAAAGAGAAAGAAGCTTTCTGAGAAACTTCTTTGTGTTCTGTGAAATCATCTCACAGTGTTACAGCTTTCCAATCAAGTACCCTTTCCCTAAGACAGTTCTTGTGGAATTTTCAAAGTGATATTTGAAAGCCCATAGAGGGCTATGGAGAAAAAGGAAATATCCTCCGATGAAATCTGGAAAGAAGCTTTCTGAGAGACTGCTTAGTGTTCATTTAGTTCATCTTCCAGAGTTACATCTGTAATTCGTGGATCTCTTTGCTATCCTTATTTCTGTGGAATCTGAGAACAGATATTTCGGATCCCTTTGAAGACTATAGGGCCAAAGGAAATATCCTCCGTTAACAAAGAGAAAGAAGCTTTGAGAGAAACTTCTTTGTGTTCTGTGAAATCATCTCACAGAGTTACATCTTTCCCCTCAAGAAGCCTTTCGCTAAGACAGTTCTTGTGGAATTGGCAAAGTGATATTTGGATGAACATAGAGGGCTATGGAGAAAAAGGAAATATGCTCAGATGAAATCGGGAAAGAAGATTTCTGAGAAACTGCTTAGTGTTCTGTTAATTCATCTCACGGAGTTACATCTGTATTTCTTGTATCTCTTTGCTTGCCTGATATCTGTGGAATCTGAGAAGAGATATTTCGTCTCCCTTTGAAGACTATAGGGCCAAAGGAAATATCCTCTGATAACAAAGAGATAGAAGCTTTCTGAGAAACTTCTTTGTGTTCTGTGAAATCATCTCACAGAGTTACAGCTTTCCCCTCAAGAATTCTTTCGCTAAGACAGTTCTAGTGGAATTGGCAAAGTGATATTTGGAAGCCCATAGAGGGCTATGGAAAAAAAGGAAATATCCTCAGATGAAATCTGAAAAGAAGCTTTCTGAGAAAATTCTTAGTGTTCTGTTCATTCATCTCCCAGAGTTACATCTGTATTTCAGGATCTCTTTGCTAGCCTTACTTCTGTGGAATCTGAGAAGAGATATTTCGGATCCCTTTGAAGACTATAGGGCCAAAGGAAATATCCTCCGATAACAAAGAGAAAGAAGCTTTCTGAGAATGGTCTTTGTGTTGTGTGAAATCATCTCATAGAGTTACAGCTTTCCCCTCAAGAAACCTTTCGTTAAGACAGTTCTTGTGGAATTGGCAAAATGATATTTGGAAGCCCATAGAGGGCTATGGTGAAAAAGGAAATATCCTCCGATGAAATCTGGAAAGAAGCTTTCTGAGAAACTGCTTAGTGTTCTGTTAATTCATCTCACTGAGTTACATCTGTATTTCGTGAATCTCTTTGCTAGTCTTATTTCTGTGGAATCTGAGAACAGATATTTCGGATCCCTCTGAAGACAATAGGGCCAAAGGAAATATCCTCCGATAACAAAGAGAAAGAAGCTTTCTGAGAATGGTCTTTGTGTTGTGTGAAATCATCTCATAGAGTTACAGCTTTCCCCTCAAGAAGCCTTTCGTTAAGACAGTTCTTGTGGAATTGGCAAAATGATATTTGGAAGCCCATAGAGGGCTATGGTGAAAAAGGAAATATCCTCCGATGAAATCTGGAAAGAAGCTTTCTGAGAAACTGCTTAGTGTTCTGTTAATTCATCTCACTGAGTTACATCTGTATTTCGTGAATCTCTTTGCTAGTCTTATTTCTGTGGAATCTGAGAACAGATATTTCGGATCCCTCTGAAGACTATAGGGCCAAAGGAAATATCCTCCGATAACAAAGAGAAAGAAGCTTTCTGAGAAACTTCTTTTTGTTCCGTGAAATCATTTCACAGAGTTACAGCTTTCCCTTCAAGAAGCCTTTCGCTAAGACAGTACTTGTGGAATTGGCAAAGTGAAACTTGGAAGTCCATAGCGGGCTATGGTGAAAAAGGAAATATCCTCCGATGAAAGATGGAAAAAAGTTTTCTGATAAACTGCCTAGTGTTCTGTTAATTCACCTCACAGATTTACATCTGTATTTCGTGGATCTCTTTGCTACCCTTATATCTGTGGAATCTGAGAACAGATATTTCAGATCCCTTTGAAGACAATAAGGCCAAAGGAAATATCCTCCGATAACAAAGAGAAAGAAGCTTTCTGAGAAACTTCTTTGTGTTCTGTGAAATCATCTCACAGAGTTACAGCTTTACCCTCAAGAAGCCTTTCGCTAAGACAGTTCTTGTGGAATTGGCAAAATGATATTTGGAAGCCCATTGTGGGCTCTGGTGAAAAAGGAAATATCCTCCGCTGAAATCTGGAAAGAAGCTTTCTGAGAAACTGCTTAGTTTTCCGTAAATTCATCTCACAGAGTTACATCTGTATTTCGTGGATCTCTTTCCTAGCCTAATTTCTGTGCAATCTGAGAACAGATATTTCGGATCCCTTTGAAGACTATAGGGCCAAAGGAAATATCCTCCGATAACAAAGAGAAAGGAGCTTTCCGAGAAACTTCTTTGTGTTCTGTGAAATCATCTCACAGAGTTACAGCTTTCCCCTCAAGATGCCTTTCGCTTACACAGTTCTTGTGGAATTGGCAAAGTGATATTTGGAAGCCCATAGAGGGCTATGGTGAAAAAGGAAATATCCTCCGATGAAATCTGGAAAGAATCTTTCTGAGAAACTGCTTAGTGTTCTCTTAATTCACCTCTCAGAGTAACATCTGTATTTCGTGGATCTCTTTGCCAGCCTTATTTCTGTGGAATCTGACAACAGATATTTCGGATCCCTTTGAAAACTATGGGTCCAAAGGAAATATCCTCCGATAACAAAGAGAAAGAAGCTTTCTGAGAAACTTCTTTGTGTTCTGCGAAATCATCTCACAGAGTTACAGCTTTCCCCTCATGAAGCCTTTCGCTAAGACAGTTCTTGTGGAATTGGCAAAGTGATATTTGGAAGCCGATACAGGGCTATGGAGAAAAAGGAAATATCCTCCGATGAAATCTGGAAAAAAGCTTTCTAAGAAACTGCTTAGTGTTCTGTTAATTCATCTCACAGTGTTACATCTGTATTTCATGGATCTCTTTGCTAGCCTTATTTCTGTGGAATCTGACAACAGATATTTCGGATCCCTTTGAAGACTATAGGGCCACAGGAAATATCCTCCGATAACAAAGAGAAAGAAGCTTTCTGAGAAACTTCTTTGTGTTCTGTGAAATCATCTCACAGAATTAAAGCTTTCCCCTCAATAAGCCTTTCGCTAAGACAGTTCTTGTGGAGTTGGCAAAGTGATATTTGGAAGCCCATGGGCGGCTATGGTGAAAAAGGAAATATGCTCCGATGAAATCTGGAAAGAAGCTTTCTGAGAAGCTGCTTAGTGTTCTGTTAATTCATCTCACAGAGTTACATCTGTATTTCATGGATTTCTTTGCTAGCCTTATTTCTGTGAAATCTGACAACAGATATTTCAAATCCCTTTGAAGACTATAGGGCCAAAGGAATTATCCTCCGATAAAAAAGAGAAAGAAGCTTTCTGAGAAACTTCTTTGTGTTCTGTGAAATCATCTAACAGAATTAAAGCTTTCCCGTCAAGAAGCCTTTCGCTAAGACAGTTCTTGTGGAATTGGCAAAGTGATATTTGGAAGCCCATAGAGGGCTATGGTGAAAAAGAAAATATCCTCCGATGAAATCTGGAAAGAAGCTTTCTGAGAAACAGCTTAGTGTTCTGTTAATTCATCTCCCAGAGTTACATCTGTATTTCGTGGATCTCTTTGCTAGCCTTATTTCTCTGGAATCTGACAACAGATATTTCGGATCCCTTTGAAGACTCTAGGGCCAAAGGAAACATCCTCGGATAACAAACTAAGAAGCTTTCTGAGAAACTACTTTGTGTTCTGTGAAATCATCTCACAGAGTTACAGCTTTAACCCCAAGAAGCCTTTCGCTAAGACAGTTCTTGTGGAATCGGCCCAGTGATATTTGGGAGCCCATCGAGGGCTATGGTGAAAAAGGAAATATCCTCCGATGAAATCTGGAAACAAGCTTTCTAAGAAACTGCTTAGTGTTCTGTTAATTCATCTCACAGAGTTACATCTGTATTTCGTGGATCTCTTTGCTAGCCTTATTTCTGTGGAATCTGAGAACAGATATTTCCGTTCCCTTTGAAGACTATAGGGCCAAAGGAAACATCCTCCGATAACAAAGAGAAAGAAGCTTACTGAGAAACTTCTTTGTGTTCTGTGAAATCATCTCACAGAGATTCAGCTTTCCCGTCAAGAAGCCTTCGCTAAGACAGTTCTTGTGGAATTGACAAAGTGATATTTGAAAGCCCTTAGAGGGCTACGGTGAAAAAGGAAATATCCTCCGATGAAATCTGGAAAGAAGCTTTCTGTGAAACTGCTTAGTGTTCTGTAAATTCATCTCACAGAGTTACATCTGCATTTCGTGGATCGTTTTGCTAGCCTTATTTCTGTGGAATCTGACAACAGATATTTCGGATCCCTTTGAAGACTATGGGTCCAAAGGAAATATCCTCCGATAACAAAGAGAAAGAAGCTTTCTGAGAAACTTCTTTGTGTTCTGCGAAATCATCTCACAGAGTTACAGCTTTCCCCTCATGAAGCCTTTCGCTAAGACAGTTCTTGTGGAATTGGCAAAGTGATATTTGGAAGCCGATACAGGGCTATGGTGAAAAAGGAAATATCCTCCGATGAAATCTGGAAAAAAGCTTTCTAAGAAACTGCTTAGTGTTCTGTTAATTCATCTCACAGTGTTACATCTGTATTTCATGGATCTCTTTGCTAGCCTTATTTCTGTGGAAATTGACAACAGATATTTCGGATCCCTTTGAAGACTATAGGGCCACAGGAAATATCCTCCGATAACAAAGAGAAAGAAGCTTTCTGAGAAACTTCTTTGTGTTCTGTGAAATCATCTCACAGAATTAAAGCTTTCCCCTCAATAAGCCTTTCGCTAAGACAGTTCTTGTGGAATTGGCAAAGTGATATTTTGAAGCCCATGGAGGGCTATGGTGAAAAAGGAAATATCCTCCGATGAAATCTGGAAAGAAGCTTTCTGAGAAACTGCTTAATGTTCTGTTAATTCATCTCCCAGAGTTACATCGGTATTTCGTGGATCTCTTTGCTAGCCTTATTTCTTTGTAATCTGACAACAGATATTTCGGATCCCTTTGAAGACTATAAGGCCAAAGGAAATATCCTCTGATAACAAAGAGAAAGAAGCTTTCTGAAAAACTTCTTTGTGTTCTGTGAAATCATCTCACAGAGTTACAGCTTTCCCCTCAAGAAGCCTTTCGCTAAGACACTTCTTGTGGAATTCGCAAAGTGATATTTGGAAGCCCATAGAGGGCTATGGTGAAAAAGGAAATATCTTCCGATGAAATCTGGAAAGAAGCTTTCTGAGAAACTGCTTAGTGTTCTGTTAATTCACCTCACAGAGTTACATCTGTTTTTCGTGGATCTCTTTGCTAGCCTTATTTCTGTGGAATCTGAGAACAGATATTTCGGATCCCTTTGAAGACTCTAGGGCCAAAGGAAACATCCTCGGATAACAAAGAGAAAGAAGCTTACTGAGAAACTTCTTTGTGTTCTGTGAAATCATCTCACAGAGTTACAGCTTTACCCTCGAGAAGCCTTTCGCTAAGACAGTTCTTGTGGAATTGGCAAAGTGATATTTGAAGCCCATAGAGGGCTATGGTGAAAAAGGAAATATCCTCCGATGAAATCTGGAAAGAAGCTTTCTGAGAAACTGCTTAGTGTTCTGTTAATTCATCTCACAGAGTTACATCTGTATTTCGTGGATCTCTTTGCTAGCCTTATTTCTGTGGAATCTGACAACAGATATTTCGGATCCCTTTGAAGGCTATAGGGCCAAAGGAAATATCCTCCGATAACAAAGAGAAAGAAGCTTTCTGAGAAACTTCTTTGTGTTCTGTGAAATCATCTCACAGAGTTACAGCTTTCCCCTCAAGAAGCCTTTCGCTAAGACAGTTCTTGTGGAATTGGCAAAGTGATATTTGGAAGCCCGTAGAGGGCTACGGTGAAAAAGGAAATATCCTCCGATGAAATCTGGAAAGAAGGTTTCTGAGAAGCTGCTTAGTGTTCTGTTAATTCATCTCACAGAGTTACATCTGTATTTCGTGGATCTCTTTGCTAGCCTTATTTCTGTGGAATCTGACAACAGTTATTTCGGATCCCTTTGAAGGCTATAGGGCCAAGGAAATATCCTCCGATAACAAAGAGAAAGAAGCTTTCTGAGAAACTTCTTTGTGTTCTGTGAAATCATCTCACACAGTTACAGCTTTCCCCTCAAGGATCCTTTCGCTAAGACAGTTCTTGTGGAATTGGCAAAGAGATATTTGGAGCCCATAGAGGGCTATGGAGAAAAAGGAAATATCCTCCCATGAAATCTGGAAAGAAACTGCCTGAGAAACTGCTTAGTGTTCTCTTAATTCATCTCACACAGTTACATCTGTATTTCGTGGATCTCTTTGCTAGCCTTATTTCTGTGGATTCTGAGAACAGATACTTCGGATCCCTTTGAAGACTATAGGGCCAAAGGAAATATCCTCCGATAACAAAGAGAAAGAAGCTTTCTGTGAAACCTCTTTCTGTTCTGTGAAATAATCTCAAAGAGTTACAGCTTTCACCTCAAGAAGCCTTTCGCTAAGACAGTTCTTGTCGAATTGGCAAAGTGATATTCGGAAGCCCATAGAGGGCTATGGTGAAAAAGGTAATATCCTCCGATGAAATCTGGAAAGAAGCTTCCTGAGAAACTGTTTAGTGTTCTGTTAATTCATCTCACAGTGTTACATGTTTATTTCGTGGATCTCTTTTCTAGCCTAATTTCTGTGGAATCTGACAAAAGATATTTTGGATCCCTTTGAAGACTATAGGGCCAAAGGAAATATCCTCCGATAACAAAGAGAAAGAAGCTTTCTGAGAAACTTCTTTGTGTTCTGGGAAATCATCTCACAGAGTTACAGCTTTCCTCTCAAGAAGCCTTTCGCTAAGATAGCACTTGTGGAATTGGCAAAGTGATATTTGGAAGCCCATAGAGCGCAATGGTGAAAAGGAAATATCCTCCGATGAAATCTGGAAAGAAGCTTTCTGGGAAACTGCTTAGTGTTCTGTTAATTCATCTCAAAGAGTTACATCTGTATTTCGTGGATCTCTTTGCTAGCCTTATTTCTGTGGAATCTGAGAACAGATATCTCGGATCTCTTTGAAGACTATTGGGCCAAAGGAATCATCCTCGGATAAGAAAGAGAAAGACGCTTACTGAGAAACTTCTTTGTGTTCTGTGAAATCATCTCACAGAGTTACAGCTTTCCCCTCAAGAAGCCTTTCGCTAAGACAGTTCTTGTGGATTTCGCAAAGTGATATTTGGAAGCCCATAGAGGGCTATGGTGAAAAAGGAAATATCTTCCGATGAAATCTGGAAAGAAGCTTTCTGAGAAACTGCTAAGTGTTCTGTTAATTCACCTCACAGAGTTACATCTGTATTTCGTGGATCTCTTTGCTAGCCTTATTTCTGTGGAATATGAGAACAGATATTTCGGATCCCTTTGAAGACTCTAGGGCCAAAGGAAACATCCTCGGATAAGAAAGAGAAAGAAGCTTACTGAGAAACTTCTTTGTGTTCTGTGAAATCATCTCACAGAGTTACAGATTTGCCCTCGAGAAGCCTTTCGCTAAGACAGTTCTTGTGGAATTGGCAAAGTGATATTTGAAGCCCATAGAGGGCTATGGTGAAAAAGGAAATATCCTCCGATGAAATCTGGAAAGAAGCTTTCTGAGAAACTGCTTAGTGTTCTGTTAATTCATCTCACAGAGTTACATCTGTATTTCGTGGATCTCTTTGCTAGCCTTATTTCTGTGGAATCTGACAACAGATATTTAGGATCCCTTTGAAGGCTATAGGGCCAAAGGAAATATCCTCCGATAACAAAGAGAAAGAAGCTTTCTGAGAAACTGCTTTGTGTTCTGTGAAATCATCTCACAGAGTTACAGCTTTCCCCTCAAGAAGACTTTCGCTAAGACAGTTCTTGTGGAATTGGCAAAGTGATATTTGGAAGCCCATAGAGGGCTACGGTGAAAAAGGAAATATCCTCCGATGAAATCTGGAAAGAAGGTTTCTGAGAAGCTGCTTAGTGTTCTGTTAATTCATCTCACAGAGTTACATCTGTATTTCGTGGATCTCTTTGCTAGCCTTATTTCTGTGGAATCTAACAACAGATATTTCGGATCCCTTTGAAGGCTATAGGGCCAAAGGAAATATCCTCCGATAACAAAGAGAAAGAAGCTTTCTGAGTAACTTCTTTATGTTCTGTGAAATCATCTCACACAGTTACAGCTTTCCCCTCAAGGATCCTTTCGCTAAGACAGTTCTTGTGGAATTGGCAAAGAGATATTTGGAGCCCATAGAGGGCTATGGAGAAAAAGGAAATATCCTCCCATGAAATCTGGAAAGAAACTGCCTGAGAAACTGCTTAGTGTTCTCTTAATTCATCTCACACAGTTACATCTGTATTTCTTGGATCTCTTTGCTAGCCTTATTTCTGTAGATTCTGAGAACAGATACTTCGGATCCCTTTGAAGACTACAGGGCCAAAGGAAATATCCTCCGATAACAAAGAGAAAGAAGCTTTCTGTGAAACTTCTTTCTGTTCTGTGAAATAATCTCAAAGAGTTACAGCTTTCGCCTCAAGAAGCCTTTCGCTAAGACAGTTCTTGTGGAATTGGCAAAGTGATATTCGGAAGCCCATAGAGGGCTATGGTGAAAAAGGTAATATCCTCCGATGAAATCTGGAAAGAAGCTTCCTGAGAAACTGTTTAGTGTTCTGTTAATTCATCTCACAGTGTTACATGTTTATTTCGTGGATCTCTTTGCTAGCCTAATTTCTGTGGAATCTGACAAAAGATATTTTGGATCCCTTTGAAGACTATAGGGCCAAAGGAAATATCCTCCGATAACAAAGAGAAAGAAGCTTTCTGAGAAACTTCTTTGTGTTCTGGGAAATCATCTCACAGAGTTACAGCTTTCCTCTCAAGAAGCCTTTCGCTAAGATAGCACTTGTGGAATTGGCAAAGTGATATTTGGAAGCCCATAGAGCGCAATGGTGAAGAAGGAAATATCCTCCGATGAAATCTGGAAAGATGCATTCTGAAAAACTGCTTAGTGTTCTGTTAATTCATCTCACAGAGTTACATCTGTATTTCGTGGATCTCTTTGCTAGCCTTATTTCTGTGGAATCTGACAACAGATATTTCGGATCCCTTTGTAGACTATAGGGCCAAAGTAAACATCCTCCGATAACAAAGAGAAAGAAGCTTACTGAGAAACTTGTTTGTGTTCTGTGAAATCATCTCACACAGTTACAGCTTTGCCCTCAAGGAGCCTTTCGCTAAGACAGTTCTTGTGGAATTGGCAAAGTGATATTTGGAGCCCATAGAGGGCTATGGAGAGAAAGGAAATATCCTCCGATGAAATCTGGAAAGAAGCTTTCTGAGAAACTGCTTAGTGTTCTGTTAATTCATCTCACAGAGTTACATCTGTATTTCGTGGATCTCTTTGCTAGCCGTATTTCTGTGGAATCTGAGAACAGATATTTCGGATCCATTTGAAGACTATAGGGTCAAAAGAAATATCCTCCGATAACAAAGAGAAAGAAGCTTTCTGAGAAACTTCTTTGTGTTCTGTGAAATCGTCTCACAGAGTTAAACCTTTCCCGTCAAAAAGCCTTTCGCTAAGACAGTTCTTGTGGAATTGGCAAAGTGATATTTGGAAGCCGATAGAGGGGTATGGTGAAAAAGGTAATATCCTCCGATGAAATCTGGAAAGACTTTCTGAGAAACTGCTTAGTGTTCTGTTAATTCATCTCACAGAGTAACATCTGTATTTCGTTGATCTCTTTGGTAGCCTTATTTCTGTGGAATCTGAGAACAGATATTTCGGATCCCTTTGAAGACTATCGGGCAAAAGGAAACATCCTCGGATAACAAACTAAGAAGCTTTCTGAGAAACTACTTTGTGTTCTGTGAAATCATCTCACAGAGTTACAGCTTTAACCTCAAAAAGCCTTTCGCTAAGACAGTTCTTGTGGAATCGGCCAAGTGATATTCGGAAGCCCAGAGGGGGCTATGCTGAAAAAGGAAATATCCTCCGATGAAATCTGGAAACAAGCTTTCTAAGAAACTGCTTAGTGTTCTGTTAATTCATCTCACAGAGTAACATCTGTATTTCGTGGATCTCTTTGCTAGCCTTATTTCTGTGGAATCTGAGAACAGGTATTTCCTTTCCCTTTGAAGACTACAGGGCCAAAGGCAACATCCTCCCATAACAAAGAGAAAGAAGCTTTCTCAGAAACTTCTTTGTATTCTGTGAAATCATCTCACAGAGATACAGCTTTCCCGTCAAGAAGCCTTCGCTAAGACAGTTCTTGTGGAATTGGCAAAGTGATATTTGGAAGCCCTTAGAGGGCTATGGTGAAAAAGGAAGTAACCTCCGATGAAATCTGGAAAGAAGCTTTCTGAGAAACTGCTTAGTGTTCTGTTAATTCATCTCTCAGAGTTACATCTGTATTTCGTGGATCTCTTTGCTAGCCTTATTTCTGTGGAATATCAGAACAGATATTTGGATCCCACTGAAGACTCTAGGGCCAAAGGAAATATCCTCCGATAACAAAGAGAAAGACGCTTTCTGAGAAACTTCTTTGTGTTCTGTGAAATCATCTCACAGAGTTACAGCTTTCCCCTCAAGAATCCGTTCGGTAAGACAATTCTTGTGGAATTGGCAAAGTGATATTTGGAAGCCCGTAGAGGGCTATGGTGAAAAAGTAAATATCCTCCGATGAAATCTGGAAAGAAGCTTTCTGAGAAACTGCTTAGTATTCCATTAATTCATCTCACAGAGTTACATCTCTATTTCGTGGATCTCTTTGCTAGCCTTATTTCTGTGGAATCTGAGAACAGATATTTCGGATCCCTTTGAACACTATAGGGCCAAAGGAAATATCATCCCATAACAAAGAGAAAGAAGCTTTCTGAGAAACTTCTTTGTGTTCTGTCAAATCATCTCACAGAGTTACAGCTTGCCCAACAAGAAGCCTTTCACTAAGACAGTTCTTCTGGAATTGGCAAAGTGACATTTCAAAGCCCATAGAGGGCTATGGTGAAAAACAAATATCCGCGGATGAAATCTGGAAAGAAGCTTTCTGTGATACTGCTTAGTGTTCTGTTAATTCATCTCTGGAGTTACATCTGTATTTCGTGGATCTCTTTGCTAGCATTATTTCTGTGGAATCTGACAACAGATATTTCCTTTCCCTTTGAAGAATATTGTTTCAAAGGAAATATCCTCCGATAACAAAGAGAAAGAAGGTGTCTGAGAAACTTCTTTGTGTTCCGTGAAATCATCTCACAGAGTTACAGCTTTCCCCTCAAGAAGCCTTTCGCTAAGACAGTTCTTGTGGAATGGGCAAAGTGATATTTGGAAGCCCATAGAGGGCTATGGTGAAAAAGGAAATATCCTCCGATGAAATCTGGAAAGAAGCTTTCTGAGAAACTGCTTAGTGTTCGGTTAATTCATCTGCAAGAGATACATCTGTATTTCGTGGATATCTTTGCTAGCCTTTTTTCTGTGGAATCTGAGAACAGATATTTCGGAACCCATTGAAGACTATAGCGGCAAAGGAAATATCCTCCGATAACAAAAAGAAAAAAGCTTTCTGAGAAACTTCTTTGTGTTCTGTGAAATCATCTCACAGAGTTACAGCTTTCCCCTCAAGAAGCCTTTCACTAAGACAGTTCTTGGGGTATTGGCAAAGTGATATTTGGAAGCCCATAGAGGGCTATGGTTAAAAAGGAAATATCCTCCGATGAAATCTGGAAAGAAGATGTCTGAGAAAAAGCTTAGTGTTCTGTTAATTCACCTCACAGAGTTACATCTGTATTTCGTGGATCTCTTTGCTAGCCTTATTTCTGTGGAATCTGAGAACAGATATTTCAGACCCTTTGAAGACTATAGGGCCAAAGGAAATATCCTCGGATAACAAAGAGAAAGAAACTTTCTGAGAAACTTCTTTGTGTTCTGCGAAATCATGTCACAGAGTTACAGCTTTTCCCTCAAGAAGCCTTTCGCTAAGACAGTTCTTGTGGAATTGGCAAAGTGATATTTGGAAGCCCATAGAGGGCTAAGGTGAAAAAGGAAATATCCTCCGATGAAATCTGGAAAGAAGCTTTCTGAGAAACTGCTTAGTGTTCTGTTAACTCATCTCCCAGAGTTACATCTGCATTTCGTGGATCTCTTTGCTAGCCTTATTTCTGTGGAATCTGACAGCAGATATTTCCTTTCCCTTTGAAGACTATTGGGCCAAAGAAATTATCCTCCGATACAAAGAGAAAGAAGCTTTCTGAGAAACTTCTTTGTGTTCTGTGAAATCATCTCACAGAGTTACAGCTTTCCCCTCAAGAAGACTTTCGCTCTTACAGTTCTTGTGGAATTGGCAAAGTGATATTTGGAAACCCATAGAGGGCTATGGTGAAAAAGGAAATATCCTCCGAAGAAATATGGAAAGAAGCTTTCTGAGAAACTGCTTAGTGTTCTGTTAATTCATCTCACAGAGTTACATCTGTATTTCGTGGATCTCTTTGCTAGCCTTATTTCTGTGGAATCTGACAACAGATATTTCCTTTCCCTTTGAAGACTATTGGGCCTTAGGAAATATCCTCCGAAAACAAAGAGAAAGAAGCTTTCTGAGAAACTTCTTTGTGTTCTGTGAAATCATCTCACAGAGTTACAGCTTTCCCCTCAAGAAGCCTTTCGCTAAGACAGTTCTTGTGGAATTGGCAAAGTGATATTTGGAAGCCCATAGAGGGCTATGGTGAAAAAGGAAATTACCTCCGATGAAATCTGGAAAGAAGCTTTCTGAGAAACTGCTTAGTGTTCTGTTAATTCATCTCACAGAGTTACATCTGTATTTCGTGGGTCTCTTTGCTACCCTTATTTCTGTGGAATCTGACAACAGATATTTCGGATCCCTTTGAAGGCTATAGGACCAAAGGGAATATCCTCCGATAAAAAAGAGAAAGAAGCTTTCTGAGAAACTTCTTTGTGTTCTGTGAAATCATCTCGCAGAATTAAAGCTTTCCCGTCAAGAAGCCTTTCGCTAAGAGAGTTCTTGTGGAATTGGCAAAGTGATATTTGGAAGCCCATAGAGGGCTATGGTGAAAAAGAAAATATCCTCCGATGAATTCTGGAAAGAAGCTTTCTGAGAAACAGCTTAGTGTTCTGTTAATTCACCTCCCAGAGTTACATCTGTATTTCGTGGATCTCTTTGCTAGCCTTATTTCTCTGGAAACTGACAACAGATATTTCGGATCCCTTTGAAGACTATAGGGCCAAAAGAAATATCCTAAGATAAAAAAGAAAAATAAGCTTTCTGAGAAACTTCTTTGTGTTCTGTGAAATCAACTCACAGAGTTACAGCTTTACCCTCGAGAAGCCTTTCGCTAAGACAGTTCTTGTGGAATTGGCAAAGTGATATTTGAAGCCCATAGAGTGCTATGGAGAAAAAGGAAATATCCTCCGATGAAATCTGGAAAGAAGCTTTCTGAGAAACTGCTTAGTGTTCTGTTAATTCATCTCACAGAGTTACATCCGTATTTCGTGAATCTCTTTGCTAGCCTTATTTCTGTGGAATCTGACAACAGATATTTCGGATCCCTTTGAAGACTATAGGGCCAAGGGAAATATCCTCCGATAACAAAGAGAAAGAAGCTTTCTGAGAAACTTCTTTGCGTTCTGTGAAATCATCTCACAGAGTTACAGCTTTCCCCTCAAGAAGACTTTCGCTAAGACAGTCTCGTAGAATTGGCAAAGTGATATTTGGAAGCCCTTAGAGGGCTATGGTGAAAAAGGAAATATCCTCCGATGAAATCTGGAAGGAAGCTGTCTGAGAAACTGCTTAGTGTTCTGTTAGTTCATCTCCCAGACTTACATCTGTATTTCGTGATTCTCTTTGCTAGCCTTATTTCTGTGGAATCTGAGAAGAGATATTTCCTTTCCCTTTGAAGACTATAGGGCCAAAGTAAACATCCTCCGATAACAAAGAGAAAGAAGCTTTCTGAGAAACTTCTTTGTGTTCTGTGAAATCATCTCACACAGTTACAGCTTTCCCCTCAAGGATCCTTTCGCTAAGACAGTTCTTGTGGAATTGGCAAAGAGATATTTGGAGCCCATAGAGGGCTATGGAGAAAAAGGAAATATCCTCCCATGAAATCTGGAAAGAAACTGCCTGAGAAACTGCTTAGTGTTCTCTTAATTCATCTCACAGAATTACATCTGTATTTCATGGATCTCTTTGCTAGCCTTATTTCTGTGGATTCTGAGAACAGATATTTCGGATCCCTTTGAAGACTATAGGGCCAAAGGAAATAACCTCCGATAACAATGAGAAAGAAGCTTTCTGTGAAACTTCTTTCTGTTCTGTGAAATAATCTCAAAGAGTTACAGCTTTCACCTCAAGAAGCCTTTCACTAAGACAGTTCTTGTGGAATTGGCAAAGTGATATTTGGAAGCCCATAGACGGCTATGGTGAAAAAGGTAATATCCTCTGATGAAATATGGAAAGAAGCTTCCTGAGAAACTGTTTAGTGTTCTGTTAATTCATCTCACAGAGTTACATGTTTATTTCGTGGATCTCTTTGCTAGCCTTATTTCTGTGGAATCTGAAAAAAGATATTTGGATCCCTTTGGAGACTATAGGGCCAAAGGAAATATCCTCCGATAACAAAGAGAAAGAAGCTTTCTGAGAAACGTCTTTGTGTTCTGTGAAATCATCTCACAGAGTTAAAGCTTTCCCCTCAAGAAGCCTTTCGCTAAGACAGTTCTTGTGGAATTGGCAAAGTGATATTTGGAAGCCCTTAGAGGGCTATGGTGAAAAAGGAAATATCCTCCGTTGAATTCTGGAAAGAAGCTTTCTGAGAAACTGCTTAGTGTTCTGTTAATTCATCTCACAGAGTTTCATCTGTATTTCGTGGATCTCTTTGCTAGCCTTATTTCTGTGGAATCTGAGAACAGATATCTCGGATCTCTTTGAAGACTATTGGGCCAAAGGAAACATCCTCGGATAACAAAGAGAAAGAAGCTTACTGAGAAACTTCTTTGTGTTCTGTGAAATCATCTCACAGAGTTACAGCTTTCCCCTCAAGAAGCCTTTCGCTAAGACATTTCTTGTGGAATTCGCAAAGTGATATTTGGAAGCCCGTAGAGGGCTATGGTGAAAAAGGAAATATCTTCCGGTGAAATCTGGAAAGAAGCTTTCTGAGAAATTGCTTAGTGTTCTGTTAATTCATCTCCCAGAGTTACATCGGTATTTCGTGGATCTCTTTGCTAGCCTTATTTCTGTGTAATCTGACAACAGATATTTCGGATCCCTTTGAAGACTATAGGGCCAAAGGAAATATCCTCCGATAACAAAGAGAAAGAAGCTTTCTGAAAAACTTCCTTGTGTTCTGTGAAATCATCTCACAGAGTTACAGCTTTCCCCTCAAGAAGCCTTTCGCTAAGACAGTTCTTGTGGAATTGGCAAAGTGATATTTGGAAGCCCTTAGAGGGCTATGGTGAAAAAGGAAATAACCTCCGATGAATTCTGGAAAGAAGCTTTCTGAGAAACTGCTTAGTGTTCTGTTAATTCATCTCACAGAGTTTCATCTGTATTTCGTGGATCTCTTTGCTAGCCTTATTTCTGTGGAATCTGAGAACAGATATCTCGGATCTCTTTGAAGACTATTGGGCCAAAGGAAACATCCTCGGATAACAAAGAGAAAGAAGCTTACTGAGAAACTTCTTTGTGTTCTGTGAAATCATCTCTCAGAGTTACAGCTTTACCCTCGAGAAGCCTTTCGCTAAGACAGTTGTTGTGGAATTCGCAAAGTGATATTTGGAAGCCCATAGAGGGCTATGGTGAAAAAGGAAATATCCTCCGATGAAATCTGGAAAGAAGCTTTCTGAGAAACTGCTTAGTGTTCTTTTAATTCATCTCAGAGAGTTAATCCGTATTTGGTGGATCTCTTTGCTAGCCTTATTTCTGTGGAATCTGAGAACAGATATTTCGGATCCCTTTGAAGACTATAAGGCCAAAGTGAACATCCTCCGATAACAAAGAGAAAGAAGCTTACTGAGAAACTTCTTTGTGTTCTGTGAAATCATCTCACAGAGTTACAGCTTTCCCCTCAAGAAGCCTTTCGCTAAGACAGTTCTTGTGGAATTCGCAAAGTGATATTTGGAAGCCCTTAGAGGGCTATGGTGAAAAAGGAAATATCCTCCGTTGAAATCTGGAAAAAAGCTTTCTGAGAAACTGCTTAGTGTTCTTTTAATTCATCTCAGAGAGTTAATCCGTATTTGGTGGATCTCTTTGCTAGCCTTATTTCTGTGGAATCTGAGAACAGATATTTCGGATCCCTTTGAAGACTATAAGGCCAAAGTGAACATCCTCCGATAACAAAGAGAAAGAAGCTTACTGAGAAACTTCTTTGTGTTCTGTGAAATCATCTCACAGAGTTACAGCTTTCCCCTCAAGAAGCCTTTCGCTAAGACAGTTCTTGTGGAATTGGCAAAGTGATATTTGGATGCCCATAGAGGGCTATGGTGAAAAAGGAAATATCCTCCGACGAAATCTGGAAAGAAGCTTTCTGAGAAACTGCTTAGTGTTCTGTTAATTCATCTCACAGAGTTACATCTGTATTTCGTGGATCTCTTTGCTAGCCTTATATCTGTGGAATCTGACAACAGATATTCCGGATCCCTTTGAAGACTCTAGGGCCAAAGGAAATATCCTCCGATAACAAAGAGAAAGAAGCTTTCTGAGAACCTTCTTTGTGTTCTATGAAATCATCTCACAGAGTTAAAACTTTCCCCTCAAGAAGCCTTACGCTAAGACAATTATTGTGGAATTGGCAATGTGATATTTCGAAGCCCTTAGAGGGCTATGGGGAAAAGGAAATATCCTCCGATGAAATCTGGAAAGACTTACTGAGAAACTGCTTAGTGTTCTGTTAATTCATCTCACCTAGTTACGTCTGTATTTCATGGATGTCTTTGCTAGCCTTACTTCTGTGGAATCTGAGAACAGATATTTCAGATCCCTTTGAAGACTCTAGGGCCAAAGGAAATATCCTCCGATAACAAAGAGAAAGAAGCTTTCTGAGAAACTTCTTCGTGTTCTGTGAAATCATCTCAAAGAGTTACAGCTTTCCCCTCAAGAAGCCTTTCGCTAAGACAGTTCTTGTGGAATTGGCAAAGTGATATTTGGAAGCCCATAGAGGGCTATGGTGAAAAAGGAAATATCCTCCGATGAAATCTGGAAAGACTTTCTGAGAAACTGCTTAGTGTTCTGTTAATTCATCTCCCAGAGTTACATCTGTATTTCGTGGATCGCTTTGCTAGCCTTATTTCTGTGGAATCTGAGAACAGATATTTCGGATCCCTTTGAAGACTATAGGGCCAAAGGAAATATCCTCCGATAACAAAGAGAAAGAAGCTTTCTGAGAAACTTCTTTGTGTTTTGTGAAATCATCTCACAGAGTTACAGCTTTCCCCTCAAGAAGCCTTTCGCTAAGACAGTTCTTGTGGAATTGGCAAAGTGATATTTGGAAGCCCATAGAGGGCTATGGAGAAAAAGGATATATCCTCCGATGAAATCTGGAAAGAAGCTTTCTGAGAAACTGCTTAGTGTTCTGTTAATTCATCTCACAGTGTTACATCTATATTTCGTGGATCTCTTTGCTAGCCTTATTTCTGTGGAATCTGAGAATAGATATTTCGGATCCCTTTGAAGACTATAGGGCCAAAGTAAACATCCTCCGATAACAAAGAGAAAGAAGCTTTCTGAGAAACTTCTTTGTGTTCTGTGAAATCATCTCACAGATTTACAGCTTTCCCCTCAAGAAGCCTTTCGCTAAGACAGTTCTTGTGGAATTGGCAAAGTGATATTTGGAAGCCCATAGAAGTCTATGGAGAAAAAGGATATATCCTCCGATGAAATCTGGAAAGAAGCTTTCTGAGAAACTGCTTAGTGTTCTGTTAATTCATCTCACAGTGTTACATCTGTATTTCGTGGATCTCTTTGCTAGCCTTATTTCTGTGGAATCTGAGAATAGATATTTGGATCCCTTTGAAGACTATAGGGCCAAAGTAAACATCCTCCGATAACAAAGAGAAAGAAGCTTTCTGAGAAACTTCTTTGTGTTCTGTGAAATCATCTCACACAGTTACAGCTTTCCCCTCAAGGATCCTTTCGCTAAGACAGTTCTTGTGGAATTGGCAAAGTGATATTTGGAAGCCCATAGTGGGCTATGGTGAAAAAGGATATATCCTCCGACGAAATCTGGAAAGAAGATTTCTGAGAAACTGCTTAGTATTCTTTTAATTCATCTCACAGATTTATATCTGTATTTCGTGGATCTCTTTGCTAGCCTTATTTCTGTGGAATCTGAGAATAGATATTTCGGATCCCTTTGAAGACTATAGGGCCAAAGTAAACATCCTCCGATAACAAAGAGAAAGAAGCTTTTTGAGAAACTTCTTTGTGTTCTGTGAAATCATCTCACACAGTTACAGCTTTCCCCTCAAGGATCCTTTCGCTAAGACAGTTCCTGTGGAATTGGCAAAGAGATATTTGGAGCCCATAGAAGGCTATGGAGAAAAAGGAAATATCCTCCTATGAAAACTGGAAAGAAGCTGTCTGAGAAACTGCTTAGTGTTCTGTTAATTCATCTCACAGAGTTACATCTGTATATCGTGCATCTCAATGCTAGCCTTATTCCTCTGGAATCTGAGAACAGATATTTCGGATCCCTTCGAAGACTAAAGGGCCATAGGAAACATCCTCGGATAACAAAGAGAAAGAAGCTTCATGGAAACTTCTTTGTGTTCTGTGAAATCATCTCACAGAGTTACAGCTTTCCCCTCTAGAGGCCTTTCGCTAAGACAGTTCTTGTGGAATTGGCAAAGTGATATTTGGAAGCCCATAGAGGGCTATGGTGAAAAAGGAAATATCCTCCCATGAAATCTGGAAAGAAGCTTTCTGAGAAACTGCTTAGTGTTCTGTTAATTCATCTCCCAGAGTTACATCTGTATTTCGTGGATCTCTTTGCTAGCCTTATATCTGTGGAATCTGACAACAGATATTTCGGATCCCTTTGACTATAGGGCCAAAGGAAATATCCTCCGATAACAAATAGAAAGAAGCTTTCTGATAAACTTCTTTGTGTTCTGTGAGATCATCTCACAGAGTTACAGCTTTCTTCCAAACAAGCCTTTCTCTAAGACAGTTCTTGTGGAATTGGCAAAGTGATATTTGGAAGCCCATAGAGGGCTATGGTGAAAAAGGAAATATCCTCCGATGAAATCTGGAAAGACTTTCTGAGAAACTGCTTAGTGTTCTGCTAATTCATCTCACCGAGTTACATCTGTATTCGTGGATCTCTTTGCTAATCTTATTTTCGTGGAATCTGAGAACAGGTATTTCGGATCCCTTTGAAGACTATAGGGCCAAAGGAAATATCCTCCGATTACAAAGAGAAAGAAGCTTTCTGAGAAACTTCTTTGTGTTCTGTGAAATCATCTCACAGAGTTACAGCTTTCCCCTCAAGAAGCCTTTCGCTAAGACAGTTCTTATGGAATTGGCAAAGTGATATTTGGAAGCCCATAGAGGGCTATGGTGAAAAAGGAAATATCCTCCGATGAAATCTGGAAAGACTTTCTGAGAAACTGCTTAGTGTTCTGTTAATTCATCTCCCAGAGTTACATCTGTATTTCGTGGATCGCTTTGCTAGCCTTATTTCTGTGGAATCTGAGAACAGATATTTCGGATCCCTTTGAAGACTATAGGGCCAAAGGAAATATCCTCCGATAACAAAGAGAAAGAAGCTTTCTGAGAAACTTCTTTGTGTTCTGTGAAATCATCTCACAGAGTTACAGCTTTCCCCTCAAGAAGCCTTTCGCTAAGACAGTTCTTGTGGAATTGGCAAAGTGATATTTGGAAGCCCATAGAGGGCTATAGAGAAAAAGGATATATCCTCCGATGAAATCTGGAAAGAAGCTTTCTGAGAAACTGCTTAGTGTTCTGTTAATTCATCTCACAGTGTTACATCTGTATTTCGTGGATCTCTTTGCTAGCCTTATTTCTGTGGAATCTGAGAATAGATATTTCGGATCCCTTTGAAGACTATAGGGCCAAAGTAAACATCCTCCGATAACAAAGGGAAAGAAGCTTTCTGAGAAACTTCTTTGTGTTCTGTGAGATCATCTCACAGAGTTACAGCTTTCTTCCAAACAAGCCTTTCGCTAAGACAGTTCTTGTGGAATTGGCAAAGTGATATTTGGAAGCCCATAGAGGGCTATGGTGAAAAAGGAAATATCCTCCGATTAAATCTGGAAAGACTTTCTGAGAAACTGCTTAGTGTTCTGCTAATTCATCTCACCGAGTTACATCTGTATTCGTGGATCTCTTTGCTAATCTTATTTTCGTGGAATCTGAGAACAGATATTTCGGATCCCTTTGAAGACTATAGGGCCAAAGGAAATATCCTCCGATTACAAAGAGAAAGAAGCTTTCTGAGAAACTTCTTTGTGTTCTGTGAAATCATCTCACAGAGTTATAGCTTTCCCCTCAAGAAGCCTTTCGCTAAGACAGTTCTTGTGGAATTGGCAAACTGATATTTGGAAGGCCATAGAGGGCTATGGTGAAAAGGGAAATATCCTCCGATGAAATCTGGAAAGAAGCTTTCTGAGAAACTGCTTAGTGTTCTGTTAATTCATCTCTGGAGTTACATCTGTATTTCGTGGATCTCTTTGCTAGCATTATTTCTGTGGAATCTGACAACAGATATTTCCTTTCCCTTTGAAGAATATTGTTTCAAAGGAAATATCCTCCGATAACAAAGAGAAAGAAGGTGTCTGAGAAACTTCTTTGTGTTCCGTGAAATCATCTCACAGAGTTACAGCTTTCCCCTCAAGAAGCCTTTCGGTAAGACAGTTCTTGTGGAATTGGCAAAGTGATATTTGGAAGCCCATAGAGGGCTATGGTGAAAAAGGAAATATCCTTGGATGAAATCTGGAAAGAAGCTTTCTGAGAAACTGCTTAGTGTTCGGTTAATTCATCTGCCAGAGTTACATCTGCATTTCGCGGATATCTTTGATAGCCTTTTTTCTGTGGAATCTGAGAACAGATATTTCGGATCCCATTGAAGATTATAGCGGCAAAGGAAATATCCTCCGTTTACAAAAAGAAAGAAGCTTTCTGAGAAACTTCTTTGTGTTCTGTGAAATCATCCCACAGAGTTACAGCTTTCCCCTCAAGAAGCCTTTCACTAAGACAGTTCTTGGGGAATTGGCAAAGTGATATTTGGAAGCCCAGAGAGGGATATGGTTAAAAAGGAAATATCCTCCGATGAAGTCTGGAAAGAAGCTTTCTGAGAAACTGCTTAGTGTTCTGTTAACTCACCTCACAGAGTTACATCTGTATTTCGTGGATCTCTTTGCTAGCCTTATTGCTGTGGAATCTGAGAACAGATATTTCGGATCCCTTTGAAGACCATAGGGCCAAAGGAAATATCCTCCGATAACAAAGAGAAAGACGCTTTCTAAGAAACTTCTTTGTGTTCTGTGAAATCATCTCACAGAGTTACAGCTTTCCCCTCAAGAACCCTTTCGGTATGACAATTCTTGTGGAATTGGCAAAGTGATAGTTGGAAGCCCATAGAGGGCTATGGTGAAAAAGGAAACATCCTCGGATGAAATCTGGAAGAAGCTTTCAGAAAGTGCTTAGTGTTCCGTTAATTCATCTCGCAGAGTTACATCTGTATTTCGTGGATCTCTTTGCTAGCCCTATTTCTGTGGAATCTGACAACAGATATTTCGGATCCCTTTGAACGCTATTGGGCCAAAGGAAATATCCTCCGATAAGAAAGAGAAAGCAGCTTTCTGAGAAACTTCTTTGTGTTCTGTGAAACCATCTCACAGAGTTACAGCTTGCCCCTCAAGAATCCTTTCACTAAGACAGTTCTTCTGGAATTGGCAAAGTGACATTTCGAAGCCCTTAGAGGGCTATGGTGAAAAAGGAAATATCGTCCGATGAAATCTGGAAAGAAGCTTTCTGAGAAACTGCTCAGTGTTCTCTTAATTCATCTGCCAGAGTTACATCTGTATTTCGTGGATCTCTTTGCTAGCCTTATTTCTGTGGAATCTGAGAACAGATATTTCCTTTCCCTTTGAAGACTATAGGGCCAAAGGAAATATCCTCCGATAACAAAGAGAAAGAAGCTTTCTGAGAAACTTCTTTGTGTTCTGCGAAATCATCTCACAGAGTTACAGCTTGTCCCTCAAGAAGCCTTTCGCTAAGACAGTTCTTGTGGAATTGGCAAGTGATATTTGGAAGCCCATAGAGGGCTAAGGTGAAAAAGAAAATATCCTTCGATGATATCTGGAAAGAAGCTTTCTGAGAAACTGCTTAGTCTTCTTTTAATTCATCTTCCAGTGTTACATCTGTATATCGTTGATCTCTTTGCTAGCCTTATTTCTGTGGAATCTGAGTACAGATATTTCGTATCCCTTTGAACGCCATAGGGCCAAAGGAAATATCCTCCGATAACAAAGAGAAAAAAGCTTTCTGAGAAACGTCTTTTTGTTCTGTGAAATCATCTCACCGAGTTACAGCTTTCCCCTCAAGAAGCCTTTCGCAAAGACAGTTCTTGTGGAATTGGAAAAGTGATATTTGGAAGACCTTAGAGGGCTATGGTGAAAAAGGAAATATCCTCCGATGAAATCTGGAAAGAAGCTTTCTGAGAAACTGCTAAGTGTTCTGTTAATTCACCTCACAGAGTTACATCTGTATTTCGTGGATCTCTTTGCCAGCCTTATTTCTGTGGAATCTGAGAACAGATATTTCGGATACCTTTGAAGATATAGGGCCAAAGGAAATATCCTCCGATAAGAAAGAGAAAGACGCTTTCTGAGAAACTTCTTTGTGTTCTGTGAAATCATCTCACAGAGTTACAGCTTTTCCCTCGAGAAGCCTTTCGGTAAGACAATTCTTGTGGAATTGGCAAAGTGATATTTGGAAGCCCGTAGAGGGCTATGGTGAAAAAGGAAACATCCTCCGATGAAATCTGGAAAGAAGCTTTCTGAGAAACTGCTTAGTATTCCATTAATTCATCTCACAGAGTTACATCTCTATTTCGTGGATCTCTTTGCTAGCCTTATTTCTGTGGAATCTGAGAACAGATATTTCGGATCCCTTTGAACGCTATAGGGCCAAAGGAAATATCCTCCGATAACAAAGAGAAAGAAGCTTTCTGAGAAACTTCTTTGTGTTCTGTCAAATCATCTCACAGAGTTACAGCTTGCCCAACAAGAAGCCTTTCACTAAGACAGTTCTTCTGGAATTGGCAAAGTGACATTTCAAAGCCCATAGAGGGCTATGGTGAAAAAGGAAATATCCGCGGATGAAATCTGGAAAGAAGTTTTCTGTGATACTGCTTAGTGTTCTGTTAATTCATCTCACAGAGTTACATCTGTATTTGGTGGATCTCTTTGCTAGCCTTATTTCTGTGGAATCTGAGAACAGATATTTCGGATCCCTTTGAAAATTATAGGGCCAGAGGAAATATACTCCGATAACAAAGAGAAAGAAGGTGTCTGAGAAACTTCTTTGTGTTCCGTGAAATCATCTCACAGAGTTACAGCTTTCCCCTCAAGAAGCCTTTCGGTAAGACAGTTCTTGTGGAATGGGCAAAGTGATATTTGGAAGCCCATAGAGGGCTATGGTGAAAAAGGAAATATCCTCCGATGAAATCTGGAAAGAAGCTTTCTGAGAAACTGCTTAGTGTTCGGATAATTCATCTGCCAGAGTTACATCTGCATTTCGTGGATATCTTTGGTAGCCTTTTTTCTGTGGAATCTGAGAACAGATATTTCGGAACCCATTGAAGACTCTAGCGGCAAAGGAAATATCCTCCGATAACAAAAAGAAAGAAGCTTTCTGAGAAACTTCTTTGTGTTCTGTGAAATCATCTCACAGAGTTACAGCTTTCCCCTCAAGAAGCCTTTCACTAAGACAGTTCTTGGGGAATTGGCAAAGTGATATTTGGAAGCCCATAGAGGGCTATGGTTTAAAAGGAAATATCCTCCGATGAAATCTGGAAAGAAGCTTTCTGAGAAACTGCTCAGTGTTCTTTTAATTCATCTCTGAAGTTACATATGTATTTGGTGGATCTCTTTGCTACCCTTATTTCTGTGGAATCTGAGAACAGATATTTCCTTTCCCTTTGAAGACTATAGGGCCAAAGGAAATATCCTCGGATAACAAAGAGAAGGAAACTTTCTGAGAAACTTCTTTGTGTTCTGTGAAATCATGTCACAGAGTTACAGCTTTTCCCTCAAGAAGCCTTTCGCTAAGACAGTTCTTGTGGAATTGGCAAAGTGATATTTGGAAGCCCATAGAGCGCTACGGTGAAAAAGGAACTATCCTCCGATGAAATCTGGAAAGAAGCTTTCTGAGAAACTGCTTAGTGTTCTGTTAATTCATCTCACAGAGTTACATCTGTATTTCGTGGATCTCTTTGCTAGCATTTTTTCTGTGGAATCTGACAACAGATATTTCGGATCCCTTTGAAGACTATAGGGCCAAAGGAAATATCCTCCGATAACAAAGAGAAAGAAGCTTTCTGAGAAACTTCTTTGTGTTCTGTGAAATCATCACACAGAGATACAGCTTTTCCCTCAAGAAGCCTTTCGCTAAGACAGTTCTTGTGGAACTGGCAAAGTGATATTTGGAAGCCCATAGAGGGCTATGGTGAAAAAGGAAATATCCTCCGATGAAATCTAGAAAGAAGCTTTCTGAGAAATTGCTTAGTGTTCTGTTAATTATTCTCTGGAGTTACATCTGTGTTTGGTGGATCTCTTTGCTACCGTTTTTTCTGTGGAATCTGAGAACAGATATTTCCTTTCCCTTTGAAGACTATAGGGCCAAAGGAAATATCCTCCGATAACAAAGAGAAAGAAGCTTTCTGAGAAACTTCTTTGTGTTCTGTGAAATCATCTCACAGAGTTACAGCTTTCCCCTCAAGAAGCCTTTCGCTAAGACAGTTCTTGTGGAATTGGCAAAGTGATATTTGGAAGCCCATAGAGGGCTACGGTGAAAAAGGAAATATCCTCCGATGAAATCTGGAAAGAAGCTTTCTGAGAAACAGTTTAGTGTTCTGTTAATTCATCTCACAGAGTTACATCTGTATTTCGTGGATCTCTTTGCTAGCCTTATTTCTGTGGAATCTGAGAACAGATATTTCGGATCCCTTTGAACGCTATAGGGCCAAAGGAAATATCCTCCGATAACAAAGAGAAAGAAGCTTTCTGAGAAACTTCTTTGTGTTCTGTGAAATCATCTCACCGAGTTACAGCTTTCCCCTCAAGAAGCCTTTCGCTAAGACAGTTCTTGTGGAATTGGCAAAGTGACATTTGGAAGGCCATAGAGGGCTATGGTGAAAAAGGAAATATCATTGGATGAAATCTGGAAAGAAGCTTTCTGAGAAACTGCTTAGTGTTCTGTTAATTCACCTCACAGGGTTACATCTGTATTTCGTGGATCTCTTTGCTAGCCTTATTTCTGTGAAATCTGAGAACAGATATTTCGGACCCTTTGCAAGACTATAGTGCCAAAGGAAATATCCTCCGATAACAAAGAGAAAGTAGCTTTCTGAGAAACTTTTTTGTGTTCTGTGAAATCATCTCACAGAGTTACAGCTTTCCCCTCAAGAAGCCTTTCGCTAAGACAATTCTTGTGGAATAGGCAAAGTGATATTTGGAAGCCCATAGAGGGCTACGGTGAAAAAGGAAATATTCTCCGATGAAATCTGGAAAGAAGCTTTCTGAGAAACTGCTTAGTGTTCTGTTAATTCATCTCACAGAGTTACATCTGTATTTCGTGGATCTCTTTGCTAGCCTTAATCTGTGGAATCTGAGAACTGATATTTCCTTTCCTTTTGAAGATTATAGGGCCAAAGGAAATATCCTCCGATAACAAAGAGAAAGAAGCTTTCTGAGAAACTTCTTTGTTTTCTGTGAAATCTTCTCACAGAGTTACAGCTTTCCCCTCAAGAAGCCTTTCGCTAAGACAGTTCTTGTGGAATTGGCAAAGTGATATTTGGAAGTCCATAGAGGGATACGGTGAAAAAGGAAATATCCTACGATGAAATGTGGAAAGAAGCTTTCTGAGAAACTGCTTAGTGTTCTGTTAATTCATCTCACAGAGTTACATCTGTATTTCGTGGATCTCTTTGCTAGCCTTATTTCTGTGGAAACTGACAACAGATATTTCGGATCCCTTTGAAGACTATAGACCCAAAGGAAATATCCTCCGATATCAAAGAGAAAGAAGCTTTCTGAGAAACTTCATTGTGTTCTGTGAAATCTTCTCACAGAGTTACAGCTTTCCCCTCAAGAAGCCTTTCGCTAAGACAGTTCTTGTGGAATTGGCAAAGTGATATTTGGAAGCCCATAGAGGGCTATGGTGAAAATGGAAATATCCTCCGATGAAATCTGGAAAGAAGCTTTCTGAGAAACTGCTTAGTGTTCTGTTAATTCATCTCACAGTGTTACATCTGTATTTCGTGGATCTCTTTGCTAGCCTTATTTCTGTGCAATCTGAGAACAGATATTTCAGATCCCTTTGAACGCTATAGGGCCAAAGGAAATATCCTCCGATAACAAAGAGAAATAAGCTTTCTGAGCAACTTCTTTGTGTTCTGTGAAATCATCTCACAGAGTTACAGCTTTCCCCTCAAGAAGCCTTTCGCTAAGACAGTTCTTGTGGAATAGGCAATGTGACATTTGGAAGCCCATAGAGGGCTATGGTGAAAAAGGAAATATCCTCCGATGAAATCTGGAAAGAAGATGTCTGAGAAAAAGCTTAGTGTTCTGTTAATTCACCTCACAGAGTTACATCTGTATTTCGTGGATCTCTTTGCTAGCCTTATTTCTGTGGAATCTGAGAACAGATATTTCAGACCCTTTGAAGACTATAGGGCCAAAGGAAATATCCTACGATAACAAAGAGAAAGAAGGTTTCTGAGAAACTGCTTTGTGTTCTGTGAAATCATCTCACAGAGTTACAGCTTTCCTCTCAAGAAGCCTTTCGCTAAGGCAGTTCTTGTGGAATTGGCAAAGTGATTCTTGGAAGCCCATAGAGGGCTATGTTGAAAAAGGAAATATCCTCCGATGAAATCTGGAAAGAAGCTTTCTGAGAAACTGCTTAGTGTTCTGTTAATTACTCTCTGGAGTTACATCTGTGTTTGGTGGATCTCTTTGCTTCCCTTTTTTCTTTGGAATCTGAGAACAGATATTTCCTTTCCCTTTGCAGACTATTGGGCCAAAGGAAATATCCTCCGATAACAAAGAGAAAGAAGCTTTCTGAGAAACTTCTTTGTTTTCTGTGAAATCATCTCACAGAGTTACAGCTTTCCCCTCAAGAAGGCTTTCGCTAAGACAGTTCTTGTGGAATTGGCAAAGTGAGATTTGGAAGCCCATAGAGGGCTACGGTGAAAAAGGAAATATCCTCCGATGATATCTGGAAAGAAGCTTTCTGAGAAAAAGTTTAGTGTTCTGTTAATTCATGTCACAGAGTTACATCTGTATTTCGTGGATCTCTTTGCTAGCCTTATTTCTGTGGAATCTGAGAACAGATATTTCGGATCCCTTTGAACGCTATAGGGCCAAAGGAAATATCCTCCGATAACAAAGAGAAAGAAGCTTTCTGAGAAACTTCTTTGTGTTCTGTGAAATCATCTCACAGAGTTACAGCTTTCCCCTCAAGAAGCCTTTCGCTAAGACAGTTCTTGTGGAATTGGCAAAGTGACATTTGGAAGCCCATAGAGGGCTATGGTGAAAAAGGAAATATCCTCGGATGAAATCTGGAAAGAAGCTTTCTGAGAAACTGCTTAGTGTTCTGTTAATTCACCTCACAGGGTTACATCTGTATTTCGTGCATCTCTTTGCTAGCCTTATTTCTGTGGAATCTGAGAACAGATATTTCGGACCCTTTGCAAGACTATGGGGCCAAAGGAAATATCCTCTGATAAAAAAGAGAAAGAAGCTTTCTGAGAAAATTCTTTGTGTTCTGTGAAATCATCTCACCGAGTTACAGCTTTCACCTCAAGAAGCCTTTCGCTAAGACAGTTCTTGTGGAATTGGCAAAGTGATATTTGCAAACCCATAGAGGGCTATGGTGAAAAAGGAAATATCCTCCGATTAAATCTGGAAAGAAGCTTTCTGAGAAACTGCTTAGTGTTCTGTAAATTCATCTCACAGAGTTACATCTGTATTTCATGGATCTCTTGGCTAGCCTTATTTCTGCGGAATCTGACAACAGATATTTCCTTTCCCTTTGAAGACTATAGGGCCAAAGGAAATATCCTCTGATAAAAAAGAGAAAGAAGCTTTCTGAGTAACTTCTTTGTGTTCTGTGAAATCATCTCACAGAGTTACAGCTTTCCCCTCAAGAAGCCTTTCGCTAAGACAGTTCTTGTGGAATTGGCAAAGTGACTTTTGGAAGCCCATAGAGGGCTATGGTAAAAAAGGAAATATCCTCCGATGAAATCTGGAAAGAAGCTTTCTGAGAAACTGCTTAGTGTTCTGTTAATTCATCTCACAGAGTTACATCTGTATTTCGTGGATCTCTTTGCTAGCCTTATTTCTGTGGAATCTGAGAACAGATAATTCGGATCCCTTTAAAGACTATAGGTCCAAAGGAAATATCCTCCGATAACAAAGAGAAAGAAGCTTTCTGAGAAACTTCTTTGTGTTCTGTGAAATCATCTCACAGAGTTACAGCTTTCCCCTCAAGAAGCCTGTCGCTAAGACAGTTCTTGTGGAATTGGCAAAGTGATATTTGGAAGCCCATAGAGGGCTACGGTGAAAAAGGAAATATCCTCCGATGAAATCTGGAAAGAAGCTTTCTGAGAAACAGTTTAGTGTTCTGTTAATTCATCTCACAGAGTTACATCTGTATTTCGTGGATCTCTTTGCTAGCCTTATTTCTGTGGAATCTGAGAACAGATATTTCGGATCCCTTTGAACGCTATAGGGCCAAAGGAAATATCCTCCGATAACAAAGAGAAAGAAGCTTTCTGAGAAACTTCTTTGTGTTCTGTGAAATCATCTCACCGAGTTACAGCTTTCCCCTCAAGAAGCCTTTCGCTAAGACAGTTCTTGTGGAATTGGCAAAGTGATATTTGGAAGCCCATAGAGGGCTATGGTGAAAAAGGAAATATCATTGGATGAAATCTGGAAAGAAGCTTTCTGAGAAACTGCTTAGTGTTCTGTTAATTCACCTCACAGGGTTACATCTGTATTTCGTGGATCTCTTTGCTAGCCTTATTTCTGTGAAATCTGAGAACAGATATTTCGGACCCTTTGCAAGACTATAGTGCCAAAGGAAATATCCTCCGATAACAAAGAGAAAGTAGCTTTCTGAGAAACTTTTTTGTGTTCTGTGAAATCATCCCACAGAGTTACAGCTTTCCCCTCAAGAAGCCTTTCGCTAAGACAATTCTTGTGGAATAGGCAAAGTGATATTTGGAAGCCCATAGAGGGCTACGGTGAAAAAGGAAATATTCTCCGATGAAATCTGGAAAGAAGCTTTCTGAGAAACTGCTTAGTGTTCTGTTAATTCATCTCACAGAGTTACATCTGTATTTCGTGGATCTCTTTGCTAGCCTTATTTCTGTGGAATCTGAGAACTGATATTTCCTTTCCTTTTGAAGATTATAGGGCCAAAGGAAATATCCTCCGATAACAAAGAGAAAGAAGCTTTCTGAGAAACTTCTTTGTGTTCTGTGAAATCTTCTCACAGAGTTACAGCTTTCCCCTCAAGAAGCCTTTCGCTAAGACAGTTCTTGTGGAATTGGCAAAGTGATATTTGGAAGTCCATAGAGGGCTACGGTGAAAAAGGAAATATCCTACGATGAAATGTGGAAAGAAGCTTTCTGAGAAACTGCTTAGTGTTCTGTTAATTCATCTCACAGAGTTACATCTGTATTTCGTGGATCTCTTTGCTAGCCTTATTTCTGTGGAATCTGACAACAGATATTTCGGATCCCTTTGAAGACTATAGACCCAAAGGAAATATCCTCCGATATCAAAGAGAAAGAAGCTTTCTGAGAAACTTCATTGTGTTCTGTGAAATCTTCTCACAGAGTTACAGCTTTCCCCTCAAGAAGCCTTTCGCTAAGACAGTTCTTGTGGAATTGGCAAAGTGATATTTGGAAGCCCATAGAGGGCTATGGTGAAAATGGAAATATCCTCCGATGAAATCTGGAAAGAAGCTTTCTGAGAAACTGCTTAGTGTTCTGTTAATTCATCTCACAGTGTTACATCTGTATTTCGTGGATCTCTTTGCTAGCCTTATTTCTGTGCAATCTGAGAACAGATATTTCAGATCCCTTTGAACGCTATAGGGCCAAAGGAAATATCCTCCGATAACAAAGAGAAAGAAGCTTTCTGAGCAACTTCTTTGTGTTCTGTGAAATCATCTCACAGAGTTACAGCTTTCCCCTCAAGAAGCCTTTCGCTAAGACAGTTCTTGTGGAATTGGCAATGTGACATTTGGAAGCCCATAGAGGGCTATGGTGAAAAAGGAAATATCCTCCGATGAAATCTGGAAAGAAGATGTCTGAGAAAAAGCTTAGTGTTCTGTTAATTCACCTCACAGAGTTACATCTGTATTTCGTGGATCTCTTTGCTAGCCTTATTTCTGTGGAATCTGAGAACAGATATTTCAGACCCTTTGAAGACTATAGGGCCAAAGGAAATATCCTACGATAACAAAGAGAAAGAAGGTTTCTGAGAAACTGCTTTGTGTTCTGTGAAATCATCTCACAGAGTTACAGCTTTCCTCTCAAGAAGCCTTTCGCTAAGGCAGTTCTTGTGGAATTGGCAAAGTGATTCTTGGAAGCCCATAGAGGGCTATGTTGAAAAAGGAAATATCCTCCGATGAAATCTGGAAAGAAGCTTTCTGAGAAACTGCTTAGTGTTCTGTTAATTATTCTCTGGAGTTACATCTGTGTTTGGTGGATCTCTTTGCTTCTCTTTTTTCTGTGGAATCTGAGAACTGATATTTCCTTTCCCTTTGAAGACTATAGGGCCAAAGGAAATATCCTCCGATAACAAAGAGAAAGAAGCTTTCTGAGAAACTTCTTTGTTTTCTGTGAAATCATCTCACAGAGTTACAGCTTTCCCCTCAAGAAGGCTTTCGCTAAGACAGTTCTTGTGGAATTGGGAAAGTGAGATTTGGAAGCCCATAGAGGGCTACGGTGAAAAAGGAAATATCCTCCGATGATATCTGGAAAGAAGCTTTCTGAGAAACAGTTTAGTGTTCTGTTAATTCATGTCACAGAGTTACATCTGTATTTCGTGCATCTCTTTGCTAGCCTTATTTCTGTGGAATCTGAGAACAGATATTTCGGACCCTTTGCAAGACTATGGGGCCAAAGGAAATATCCTCCGATAAAAAAGAGAAAGAAGCTTTCTGAGAAAATTCTTTGTGTTCTGTGAAATCATCTCACCGAGTTACAGCTTTCACCTCAAGAAGCCTTTCGCTAAGACAGTTCTTGTGGAATTGGCAAAGTGATATTTGCAAGCCCATAGAGGGCTATGGTGAAAAAGGAAATATCCTCCGATTAAATCTGGAAAGAAGCTTTCTGAGAAACTGCTTAGTGTTCTGTAAATTCATCTCACAGAGTTACATCTGTATTTCATGGATCTCTTGGCTAGCCTTATTTCTGCGGAATCTGACAACAGATATTTCCTTTCCCTTTGAAGACTATAGGGCCAAAGGAAATATCCTCCGATAAAAAAGAGAAAGAAGCTTTCTGAGTAACTTCTTTGTGTTCTGTGACATCATCTCACAGAGTTACAGCTTTCCCCTCAAGAAGCCTTTCGCTAAGACAGTTCTTGTGGAATTGGCAAAGTGACTTTTGGAAGCCCATAGAGGGCTATGGTAAAAAAGGAAATATCCTCCGATGAAATCTGGAAAGAAGCTTTCTGAGAAACTGCTTAGTGTTCTGTTAATTCATCTCACAGAGTTACATCTGTATTTCGTGGATCTCTTTGCTAGCCTTATTTCTGTGGAATCTGAGAACAGATAATTCGGATCCCTTTAAAGACTATAGGTCCAAAGGAAATATCCTCCGATAAAAAAGAGAAAGAAGCTTTCTGAGAAACTTCTTTGTGTTCTGTGAAATCATCTCACAGAGTTACAGCTTTCCCCTCAAGAAGCCTGTCGCTAAGACAGTTCTTGTGGAATTGGCAAAGTAATATTTGGAAGCCCATAGAGGGCTACGGTGAAAAAGGAAATATCCTCCGATGAAATCTGGAAAGAAGCTTTCTGAGAAACAGTTTAGTGTTCTGTTAATTCATCTCACAGAGTTACATCTGTATTTCGTGGATCTCTTTGCTAGCCTTATTTCTGTGGAATCTGAGAACAGATATTTCGGATCCCTTTGAACGCTATAGGGCCAAAGGAAATATCCTCCGATAACAAAGAGAAAGAAGCTTTCTGAGAAACTTCTTTGTGTTCTGTGAAATCATCTCACAGAGTTACAGCTTTCCCCTCAAGAAGCCTTTCACTAAGACAGTTCTTGGGGAATTGGCAAAGTGATATTTGGAAGCCCATTGAGGGATATGGTTAAAGAGGAAATATCCTCCGATGAAATCTGGAAAGAAGCTTTCTGAGAAACTGCTCAGTGTTCTGTTAATTCATCTCTGGAGTTACATCTGTATTTGGTGGATCTCTTTGCTACCCTTATTTCTGTGGAATCTGAGAACAGATATTTCCTTTCCCTTTGAAGACTATAGGGCCAAAGGAAATATCCTCGGATAACAAGGGAAAGAAACTTTCTGAGAAACTTCTTTGTGTTCTGTGAAATCATGTCACAGAGTTACAGCTTTTCGCTCAAGAAGCCTTTCGCTAAGACAGTTGTTCTGGAATTGGCAAAGTGATATTTGGAAACCCATAGAGGGCTAAGGTGAAAAAGGAAATATCCTCCGATGAAATCTGGAAAGAAGCTTTCTGAGAAACTGCTTAGTGTTCGGTTAATTCACCTCACAGGGTTACATCTGTATTTCGTGGATCTCTTTGCTAGCCTTATTTCTGTGGAATCTGAGAACAGATATTTCGGATCCCTTTGAAGACTATAGGGTCAAAGGAAATATCCTCCGGTAACAAAGAGAAAGAAGCTTTCTGAGAAACTTCTTTGTGTTCTGTGAAATCATCTCACAGAGTTACAGCTTTCCCCTCAAGAAGCCTTTCGCTAAGACAGTTCTTGTGGAATTGGCAAAGTGACATTTGGAAGCCCATAGAGGGCTATGGTGTAAAAGGAAATATCCTTGGATGATATCTGGAAAGAAGCTTTCTGAGAAACTGCTTAGTGTTCTGTTAATTCACCTCACAGGGTTACATCTGTATTTCGTGGATCTCTTTGCTGGCCTTATTTCTGTGGAATCTGAGAACAGATATTTCAGACCCTTTGAAGACTATAGGGCCAAAGGAAATATCCTCCGTTAAAAAAGAGAAAGAAGCTTTCTGAGTAACTTCTTTGTGTTCTGTGAAATCATCTCACAGAGTTACAGCTTTCCCCTCAAGAAGCCTTTCGCTAAGACAGTTCTTGTGGAATTGGCAAAGTGACTTTTGGAAGCCCATAGAGGGCTATGGTAAAAAAGGAAATATCCTCCGATGAAATCTGGAAAGAAGCTTTCTGAGAAACTGCTTAGTGTTCTGTTAATTCATCTCACAGAGTTACATCTGTATTTCGTGGATCTCTTTGCTAGCCTTATTTCTGTGGAATCTGAGAACAGATAATTCGGATCCCTTTAAAGACTATAGGTCCAAAGGAAATATCCTCCGATAAAAAAGAGAAAGAAGCTTTCTGAGAAACTTCTTTGTGTTCTGTGAAATCATCTCACAGAGTTACAGCTTTCCCCTCAAGAAGCCTGTCGCTAAGACAGTTCTTGTGGAATTGGCAAAGTGATATTTGGAAGCCCATAGAGGGCTACGGTGAAAAAGGAAATATCCTCCGATGAAATCTGGAAAGAAGCTTTCTGAGAAACAGTTTAGTGTTCTGTTAATTCATCTCACAGAGTTACATCTGTATTTCGTGGATCTCTTTGCTAGCCTTATTTCTGTGGAATCTGAGAACAGATATTTCGGATCCCTTTGAACGCTATAGGGCCAAAGGAAATATCCTCCGATAACAAAGAGAAAGAAGCTTTCTGAGAAACTTCTTTGTGTTCTGTGAAATCATCTCACCGAGTTACAGCTTTCCCCTCAAGAAGCCTTTCGCTAAGACAGTTCTTGTGGAATTGGCAAAGTGACATTTGGAAGGCCATAGAGGGCTATGGTGAAAAAGGAAATATCATTGGATGAAATCTGGAAAGAAGCTTTCTGAGAAACTGCTTAGTGTTCTGTTAATTCACCTCACAGGGTTACATCTGTATTTCGTGGATCTCTTTGCTAGCCTTATTTCTGTGAAATCTGAGAACAGATATTTCGGACCCTTTGCAAGACTATAGTGCCAAAGGAAATATCCTCCGATAACAAAGAGAAAGTAGCTTTCTGAGAAACTTTTTTGTGTTCTGTGAAATCATCCCACAGAGTTACAGCTTTCCCCTCAAGAAGCCTTTCGCTAAGACAATTCTTGTGGAATAGGCAAAGTGATATTTGGAAGCCCATAGAGGGCTACGGTGAAAAAGGAAATATTCTCCGATGAAATCTGGAAAGAAGCTTTCTGAGAAACTGCTTAGTGTTCTGTTAATTCATCTCACAGAGTTACATCTGTATTTCGTGGATCTCTTTGCTAGCCTTATTTCTGTGGAATCTGAGAACTGATATTTCCTTTCCTTTTGAAGATTATAGGGCCAAAGGAAATATCCTCCGATAACAAAGAGAAAGAAGCTTTCTGAGAAACTTCTTTGTGTTCTGTGAAATCTTCTCACAGAGTTACAGCTTTCCCCTCAAGAAGCCTTTCGCTAAGACAGTTCTTGTGGAATTGGCAAAGTGATATTTGGAAGTCCATAGAGGGCTACGGTGAAAAAGGAAATATCCTACGATGAAATGTGGAAAGAAGCTTTCTGAGAAACTGCTTAGTGTTCTGTTAATTCATCTCACAGAGTTACATCTGTATTTCGTGGATCTCTTTGCTAGCCTTATTTCTGTGGAATCTGACAACAGATATTTCGGATCCCTTTGAAGACTATAGACCCAAAGGAAATATCCTCCGATATCAAAGAGAAAGAAGCTTTCTGAGAAACTTCATTGTGTTCTGTGAAATCTTCTCACAGAGTTACAGCTTTCCCCTCAAGAAGCCTTTCGCTAAGACAGTTCTTGTGGAATTGGCAAAGTGATATTTGGAAGCCCATAGAGGGCTATGGTGAAAATGGAAATATCCTCCGATGAAATCTGGAAAGAAGCTTTCTGAGAAACTGCTTAGTGTTCTGTTAATTCATCTCACAGTGTTACATCTGTATTTCGTGGATCTCTTTGCTAGCCTTATTTCTGTGCAATCTGAGAACAGATATTTCAGATCCCTTTGAACGCTATAGGGCCAAAGGAAATATCCTCCGATAACAAAGAGAAAGAAGCTTTCTGAGCAACTTCTTTGTGTTCTGTGAAATCATCTCACAGAGTTACAGCTTTCCCCTCAAGAAGCCTTTCGCTAAGACAGTTCTTGTGGAATTGGCAATGTGACATTTGGAAGCCCATAGAGGGCTATGGTGAAAAAGGAAATATCCTCCGATGAAATCTGGAAAGAAGATGTCTGAGAAAAAGCTTAGTGTTCTGTTAATTCACCTCACAGAGTTACATCTGTATTTCGTGGATCTCTTTGCTAGCCTTATTTCTGTGGAATCTGAGAACAGATATTTCAGACCCTTTGAAGACTTTAGGGCCAAAGGAAATATCCTACGATAACAAAGAGAAAGAAGGTTTCTGAGAAACTGCTTTGTGTTCTGTGAAATCATCTCACAGAGTTACAGCTTTCCTCTCAAGAAGCCTTTCGCTAAGGCAGTTATTGTGGAATTGGCAAAGTGATTCTTGGAAGCCCATAGAGGGCTATGTTGAAAAAGGAAATATCCTCCGATGAAATCTGGAAAGAAGCTTTCTGAGAAACTGCTTAGTGTTCTGTTAATTATTCTCTGGAGTTACATCTGTGTTTGGTGGATCTCTTTGCTTCCCTTTTTTCTGTGGAATCTGAGAACAGATATTTCCTTTCCCTTTGAAGACTATAGGGCCAAAGGAAATATCCTCCGATAACAAAGAGAAAGAAGCTTTCTGAGAAACTTCTTTGTTTTCTGTGAAATCATCTCACACAGTTACAGCTTTAACCTCAAGAAGGCTTTCGCTAAGACAGTTCTTGTGGAATTGGCAAAGTGAGATTTGGAAGCCCATAGAGGGCTACGGTGAAAAAGGAAATATCCTCCGATGATATCTGGAAAGAAGCTTTCTGAGAAACAGTTTAGTGTTCTGTTAATTCATGTCACAGAGTTACATCTGTATTTCGTGGATCTCTTTCCTAGCCTTATTTCTGTGGAATCTGAGAACAGATATTTCGGATCCCTTTGAATGCTATAGGGCCAAAGGAAATATCCTCCGATAACAAAGAGAAAGAAGCTTTCTGAGAAACTTCTTTGTGTTCTGTGAAATCATCTCACAGAGTTACAGCTTTCCCCTCAAGAAGCCTTTCGCTAAGACAGTTCTTGTGGAATTGGCAAAGTGACATTTGGAAGCCCATAGAGGGCTATGGTGAAAAAGGAAATATCCTCGGATGAAATCTGGAAAGAAGCTTTCTGAGAAACTGCTTAGTGTTCTGTTAATTCACCTCACAGGGTTACATCTGTATTTCGTACATCTCTTTGCTAGCCTTATTTCTGTGGAATCTGAGAACAGATATTTCGGACCCTTTGCAAGACTATGGGGCCAAAGGAAATATCCTCCGATAAAAAAGAGAAAGAAGCTTTCTGAGAAAACTCTTTGTGTTCTGTGAAATCATCTCACCGAGTTACAGCTTTCACCTCAAGAAGCCTTTCGCTAAGACAGTTCTTGTGGAATTGGCAAAGTGATATTTGCAAACCCATAGAGGGCTATGGTGAAAAAGGAAATATCCTCCGATTAAATCTGGAAAGAAGCTTTCTGAGAAACTGCTTAGTGTTCTGTAAATTCATCTCACAGAGTTACATGTGTATTTCATGGATCTCTTTGCTAGCCTTATTTCTGTGGAATCTGAGAACAGATAATTCGGATCCCTTTAAAGACTATAGGTCCAAAGGAAATATCCTCCGATAAAAAAGAGAAAGAAGCTTTCTGAGAAACTTCTTTGTGTTCTGTGAAATCATCTCACAGAGTTACAGCTTTCCCCTCAAGAAGCCTGTCGCTAAGACAGTTCTTGTGGAATTGGCAAAGTGATATTTGGAAGCCCATAGAGGGCTATGGTGAAAAAGGAAATATCCTCCTATGAAATCTGGAAAGAAGCTTTCTGAGAAACTGCTTAGTGTTCTGTTAATTCATCTCTGGAGTTACATCTGTATTTCGTGGATCTCTTTGCAAGCATTATTTCTGTGGAATCTGACAACAGATATTTCCTTTCCCTTTGAAGAATATTGTTTCAAAGGAAATATCCTCCGATAACAAAGAGAAAGAAGGTGCCTGAGAAACTTCTTTGTGTTCCGTGAAATCATCTCACAGAGTTACAGCTTTCCCCTCAAGAAGCCTTTCGGTAAGACAGTTCTTGTGGAATTGGCAAAGTGATATTTGGAAGCCCATAGAGGGCTATGGTGAAAAAGGAAATATCCTCCGATGAAATCTGGAAAGAAGCTTTCTGAGAAACTGCTTAGTGTTCGGTTAATTCATCTGCCAGTGTTACATCTGCATTTCGTGGATATCTTTGCTAGCCTTTTTTCTGTGGAATCTGAGAACAGATATTTCGGATCCCATTGAAGACTATAGCGGCAAAGGAAATATCCTCCGATAACAAAAAGAAAGAAGCTTTCTGAGAAACTTCTTTGTGTTCTGTGAAATCATCTCACAGAGTTACAGCTTTCCCCTCAAGAAGCCTTTCACTAAGACAGTTCTTGGGGAATTGGCAAAGTGATATTTGGAAGCCCATTGAGGGATATGGTTAAAGAGGAAATATCCTCCGATGAAATCTGGAAAGAAGCTTTCTGAGAAACTGCTCAGTGTTCTGTTAATTCATCTCTGGAGTTACATCTGTATTTGGTGGATCTCTTTGCTACCCTTATTTCTGTGGAATCTGAGAACAGATATTTCCTTTCCCTTTGAAGACTATAGGGCCAAAGGAAATATCCTCGGATAACAAGGGAAAGAAACTTTCTGAGAAACTTCTTTGTGTTCTGTGAAATCATGTCACAGAGTTACAGCTTTTCGCTCAAGAAGCCTTTCGCTAAGACAGTTGTTCTGGAATTGGCAAAGTGATATTTGGAAACCCATAGAGGGCTAAGGTGAAAAAGGAAATATCCTCCGATGAAATCTGGAAAGAAGCTTTCTGAGAAACTGCTTAGTGTTCTGTTAATTCACCTCACATGGTTACATCTGTATTTCGTGGATCTCTTTGCTAGCCTTATTTCTGTGGAATCTGAGAACAGATATTTCGGATCCCTTTGAAGACTATAGGGTCAAAGGAAATATCCTCTGAAAACAAAGAGAAAGAAGCTTTCTGAGAAACTTCTTTGTGTTCTGTGAAATCATCTCACAGAGTTACAGCTTTCCCCTCAAGAAGCCTTTCGCTAAGACAGTTCTTGTGGAATTGGCAAAGTGACATTTGGAAGCCCATAGAGGGCTATGGTGTAAAAGGAAATATCCTTGGATGATATCTGGAAAGAAGCTTTCTGAGAAACTGCTTAGTGTTCTGTTAATTCACCTCACAGGGTTACATCTGTATTTCGTGGATCTCTTTGCTAGCCTTATTTCTGTGGAATCTGAAGAACAGATATTTCGGACCCTTTGCAAGACTATAGGGCCAAAGGAAATATCCTCCGATAACAAAGAGAAAGAAGCTTTCTGAGAAACTTCTTTGTGTTCTGTGAAATCATCTCACAGAGTTACAGCTTTCCCCTCAAGAAGACTTTCGCTAAGACAGTTCTTGTGGAATTGGCAAAGTGATATTTGGAAGCCCATAGAGGGCTATGGTGAAAATGGAAATATCCTCCGATGAAATCTGGAAAGAAGCTTTCTGAGAAACTGCTTAGTGTTCTGTTAATTCATCTCAAAGTGTTACATCTGTATTTCGTGGATCTCTTTGCTAGCCTTATTTCTGTGGAATCTGAGAACAGATATTTCGGATCCCTTTGAACGCTATAGGGCCAAAGGAAATATCCTCCGATAACAAAGAGAAAGAAGCTTTCTGAGAAACTTCTTTGTGTTCTGAGAAATCATCTCACAGAGTTACAGCTTTTCCCTCAAAAGCCTTTCGCTAAGACAGTTCTTGTGGAATTGGCAAAGTGACATTTGGAAGCCCATAGAGGGCTATGGTGAAAAAGGAAATATCCTTCGATGAAATCTGGAAAGAAGATTTCTGAGAAAAAGCTTAGTGTTCTGTTAATTCACCTCACAGAGTTACATCTGTATTTTGTGGATCTCTTTGCTGGCCTTATTTCTGTGGAATCTGAGAACAGATATTTCAGACCCTTTGAAGACTATAGGGCCAAAGGAAATATCCTACGATAACAAAGAGAAAGAAGCTTTCTGAGAAACTGCTTTGTGTTCTGTGAAATCATCTCACAGAGTTACAGCTTTCCTCTCAAGAAGGCTTTCGCTAAGGCAGTTCTTGTGGAATTGGCAAAGTGATTTTTGGAAGCCCATAGAGGGCTATGGTGAAAAAGGAAATATCCTCCGATGAAATCTGGAAAGAAGCTTTTTGAGAAACTGCTTAGTGTTCTGTTAATTCATCTCCCAGAGTTACACTGTATTTCGTAGATCTCTTTGCAAGCCTTACTTTTGTGGAATCTGAGAACGGATGTTTCGGATCCCTCTGAAGACTATAGGGCCAAAGGAAATATCCTCCGATAACAAAGAGAAAGAAGCTTTCTGAGAAACTTTTTTGGGTTCTGTGAAATCATCTCACCGAGTTACAGCTTTCCCCTCAAGAAGCCTTTCGCTAAGACACTTCTTGTGGAATTGTCAAAGTGATATTTGGAAGCCCATAGAGGGCTACGGTGAAAAAGGAAATATCCTCCGATGAAATCTGGAAAGAAGCTTTCTGAGAAACTGCTTAGTGTTCTTTTAATTCATCTGCCAGAGTTACATCTGTACTTCGTGCATCTCTTTGCTAGCCTTATTTCTGTGGAATCTGAGAACAGATATTTCGGATCCCTTCGAAGACTATAGGGCCAAAGGAAATATCCTCCGATAACAAAGAGATGGAAACTTTCTGAGAAATTTCTTTGTGTTCCGTGAAATCATCTCACAGAGTTACAGCTTTCCCCTCAAGAAGCCTTTCGCTAAGACAGTTCTTGTGGAATTGGAAAAGTTATATTTGCAAGCCCATAGAGGGCTATGGTGAAAAAGGAAATATCCTCCGATTAAATCTGGAAGGAAGGTTTCTGAGAAACTGCTTAGTGTTCTGTAAATTCATCTCACAGAGTTACATCTGTATTTCATGGATCTCTTGGCTAGCCTTATTTCTGCGGAATCTGACAACAGATATTTCCTTTCCCTTTGAAGACTATAGGGCCAAAGGAAATATCCTCCGATAAAAAAGAGAAAGAAGCTTTCTGAGTAACTTTTTTGTGTTCTGTGAAATCATCTCACAGAGTTACAGCTTTCTCCTCAAGAAGCCTTTCGCTAAGACAGTTCTTGTGGAATTGGCAAAGTGACTTTTGGAAGCCCATAGAGGGCTATGGTAAAAAAGGAAATATCCTCCGATGAAATCTGGAAAGAAGCTTTCTGAGAAACTGCTTAGTGTTCTGTTAATTCATCTCACAGAGTTACATCTGTATTTCGTGGATCTCTTTGCTAGCCTTATTTCTGTGGAATCTGACAACAGATATTTCCTTTCCCTTTGAAGACTATTGGGCCAAAGAAAATATCCTCCGATACAAAGAGAAAGAAGCTTTCTGAGAAACTTCTTTGTGTTCTGTGAAATCATCTCAAAGAGTTACAGCTTTCCCCTCAAGAAGACTTTCGCTCTTACAGTTCTTGTGGAATTGGCAAAGTGATATTTGGAAACCCATAGAGGGCTATGGTGAAAAAGGAAATATCCTCCGAAGAAATATGGAAAGAAGCTTTCTGAGAAACTGCTTAGTGTTCTGTTAATTCATCTCACAGAGTTACATCTGTATTTCGTGGATTTCTTTGCTATTCTTATTTCTGTGGAATCTGACAACAGATAATTCCTTTCCCTTTGAAGACTATTGGGCCATAGGAAATATCCTCCGATAACAAAGAGAAAGAAGCTTTCTGAGAAACTTCTTTGTGTTCTGTGAAATCATCTCACAGAGTTACAGCTTTCCCCTCAAGATGCCTGTCGCTAAGACAGTTCTTGTGGCATTGGCAAAGTGATATTTGGAAGCCCATAGAGGGCTATGGTGAAAAAGGAAATATCCTCCGATGAAATCTGGAAAGAAGCTTTCTGAGAAACTGCTTAGTGTTCTGTTAATTCATCTCTGGAGTTACATCTGTATTTCGTGGATCTCTTTGCTAGCATTATTTCTGTGGAATCTGACAACAGATATTTCCTTTCCCTTTGAAGAATATTGTTTCAAAGGAAATATCCTCCGATAACAAAGAGAAAGAAGGTGTCTGAGAAACATCTTTGTCTTCCGTGAAATCATATCACAGAGTTACAGCTTTCCCCTCAAGAAGCCTTTCGGTAAGACAGTCTTGTGGAATTGGCAAAGTGATAGTTCGAAGCCCATAGAGGGCTATGGTGAAAAAGGAAATATCCTCCGATGAAATCTGGAAAGAAGCTTTCTGAGAAACTGCTTAGTGTTTGGTTAATTCATCTGCCAGAGTTACATCTGCATTTCGTGGATATCTTTGCTAGCCTTTTTTCTGTGGAATCTGAGAACAGATATTTCGGATCCCATTGAAGACTATAGCGGCAAAGGAAATATCCTCCGATAATAAAAAGAAAGAAGCTTTCTGAGAAACTTCTTTGTGTTCTGTGAAATCATCTCACAGAGTTACAGCTTTCCCCTCATGAAGCCTTTCACTAAGACAGTTCTTGGGGAATTGGCAAAGTGATATTTGGAAGCCCATAGAGGGATATGGTTAAAAAGGAAATATCCTCCGATGAAATCTGGAAAGAAGCTTTCTGAGAAACTGCACAGTGTTCTGTTAATTCATCTCTGGAGTTACATCTGTATTTGGTGGATCTCTTTGCTACACTTATTTCTGTGGAATCTGAGAACAGATATTTCCTTTCCCTTTGAAGACTATAGGGCCAAAGGAAATATCCTCGGATAACAAGGGAAAGTAACTTTCTGAGAAACTTCTTTGTGTTCTGTGAAATCATGTCACAGAGTTACAGCTTTTCGCTCAAGAAGCCTTTCGCTAAGACAGTTGTTGTGGAATTGGCAAAGTGATATTTGGAAGCCCCTAGAGGGCTATGGTGAAAAAGGAAATATCCTCCGGTGAAATCTGAAAAGAAGCTTTCTGAGACATTGCTTAGTGTTCTGTTAATTCATCTCCCAGATTTACATCTGTATTTCATGAATCTCTTTGCTAGCCTTATTTCTGTGGAATCTGAGAACAGATATTTCGGATCCCTTTGAAGACTATAGAGCCAAAGGAAATATCCTCCGATAAGAAAGAGAAAGAAGCTTTCTGAGACACTTCTTTGTGTTCTGTGAAATCATCTCACAGATTTACAGCTTTCCAATCAAATACCCTTTCGCTAAGACAGTTCTTGTGGAATTGGAAAAGTGATATTTGGAAGCCTACAGAGGGCTATGCTGAAAGAAGAAATATCCTCCGATGAAATCTGGAAAGAAGCTTTCGGAGAAACTGTTTAGTGTTCTGTTAATTCATCTCACAGAGTTTCATCTGTGTTTCGTGGATCTCTTTGCTAGCCTTATTTCTGTGGAATCTGAGAACAGATATTTCGGATCCCTTTGAAGACTATAGGGCCAAAGGAAATATCCTCGGAAAAGAAAGAGAAAGAAGATTTCTGAGAATCTTTTTTGTGTTCTATGAAATCATCTCAGAGAGTTACAGCTTTCCCCTCAAGAAGCCTTTCGCTAAGACAGTTCTTGTGGAATTGGCAAAGTGATATTTGGAAGCCCTTAGAGGGCTATGGTGAAAAAGGAAATATCCTCTGATGAAAACTGGAAAGAAGCTTTCTGAGAAACTGCTTAGTGTTCTGATAATTCATCTCCCAGAGTTACATCTGTATTTGGTGTATCTCTTTGCTAGCCTTACTTCTGTGGAATCTGAGAACAGATATTTTGGATCACTTTGAAGACTATAGGGCCAAAGGAAATATCCACCGATAACAAAGAGAAAGAAGCTTTCTGAGAATCTTCTTTGTGTTCTCTGAAGTCATGTCACAGAACTACAGCTTTCCCCTCAAGAAGCCTTCCCTAAGACAGTTCTTGTGGAATTGGCAAAGTGATATTTGGAAGCCCATAGAGGGCTACGGTGAAAAAGGAAATATCCTCCGATGAAATGTGGAAAGAAGCTTTCTGAGAAACTGCTTAGTGTTCTGTTAATTCATCTGCCAGAGTTACATCCGTATTTCGTGGATCTCTTTGCTAGCCTTATTTCTGTGGAATCTGAGAACAGATATTTCCTTTCCCTTTGAAGACTATGGATGGCGTCAAAGAAAATATCCTCCGATAACAAAGAGAAAGAAGCTTTCTGAGAAACTTCTTTGTGTTCTGTGAAATCATCTCACAGAGTTACAGCTTTTCCTTCAAGAAGCCTTTCGCTAAGACAGTTCTTGTGGAATTGGCAAAGTGATATTTGGAAGCCCCTAGAGGGCTATGGTGAAAAAGGAAATATCCTCCGATGAAATCTGGAAACAAGCTTTCTGAGAAACTGCTTAGTGTTCCGCTAATTCATCTCCCAGAGTTACATCTGTATTTCATGGATCTCTTTGGTAGCCTTATTACTGTGGAATCTGAGAACAGATATTTCAGATCCCTTTGAAGACTATAGGGCCAAAGGATATATCCTCCAATAACAAAGAGAAAGAAGCTTTCTGAGAAACTTCTTTGTGTTCTGTGAAATCATCTCACAGAGTTACAGCTTTCCCCTCAAGAAGCCTTTCGCTAAGACAGTTCTTGTGGAATTGGCAAAGTGATATTTGGAAGCCCATAGAGGGCTTGATGAAAAAGGAAATATCCTCCAATGAAATCTGGAAAGAAGCTTTCTGAGAAACTGCTTAGTGTTCTGTTAATTCATCTCCCAGAGTTACATCTGTATTTCGTGGATCTCTTTGCTAGCCTTATTTCTTTGCAATCTGAGAACAGATATTTCGGATCCCTTTGAAGACTATAGAGCCAAAGGAAATATCCTCCGATAACAAAGAGAAAGAAGCTTTCTGAGAAACTTCTTTGTGTTCTGTGAAATCATCTCACAGAGTTACAGCTTTCCCCTCAAGAAGCCTTTCGCTAAGACAGTTCTTGTGGAATTGGCAAAGTGATATTTGTAAGCCCATAGAAGGCTATGGAGAAATAGGAAATATCCTCCGATGAAATCTGGAAAGAAGCTTTCTGAGAAACTGCTTAATGTTCTTTTAGTTCATCTGCCAGAGTTACATCTGTATTTCGTGGATCTATTTGCTAGCCTTATTTCTGTGGATTCTGAGAACAGATATTTCGGATCCCTTTGAAGACTATAGGGCCAAAGGAAATATCCTCCGATAACAAAGAGAAAGAAGCTTTCTGAGAAACTTCTTTGTGTTCTGTGAAATCATCTCACAGAGTTACAGTTTTCCCCTCAAGAAGCCTTTCGCTAAGACCGTTATTGTGGAATTTGCAAAGTGATATTTGAAAGCCCGTAGAGGGCTACGGTGAAAGAGGAAATATCCTCTGATGAAATCGGGAAAGAAGCTTTCTGAGAAACTACTTAGTGTTCTGTTAATTCATCTCACAGAGTTACATCTGTATTTCGTGGATCTCTTTGCTAGCCTTATTTCTGTGGAATCTGAGAACAGATATTTCGGATCCCTTTGAAGACTATAGGGCCAAAGGAAATATCCTCCGATAACAAAGAGAAAGAAGCTTTCTGAGAAACTTCTTTGTGTTCTGTGAAATCATCTCACAGAGTTACAGCTTTCCCCTCAATAAGCCTTACGCTAAGACAGTTCTTGCGGAATTTTCAAAGTGATATTTGGAAGCCCATAGAGGTCAATGGTGAAAAAGGCAATATCCTCCGAGGAAATCTGGAAAGAAGCTTTCTGAGAAACTGCTTATTGTTCTGTTAATTCATCTAACAGAGTTACATCTGTATTTCGTGGAACTCCTTGATAGCCTTATTTCTCTGGAATCTGAGAACAGATATTTCGGATCCCTTTGAAGACTATAGGGCCAAAGGAAATATCCTCCCATAACAAAGAGAAAGAAGCTTTCTGAGAAACTTCTTTGTGTTCTGTGAAATCATCTCACCGAGTTACAGCTTTCCCCTCAAGAAGCCTTTCGCTAAGAGAGTTCTTGTGGAATTGGCAAAGTGATATTTGGAAGCCCATAGAGGGCTATAATGAAAAAGGAAATATCCTTCAATGAAATCTGGAAAGAAGTTTTCTGAGAAACCGCTTAGTGTTCTGTTAATTCATCTCACAGAGTTACATCTGTCTTTCGTGGATCTCTTTGCTAGCCTTATTTCTGTGGAATCTGAGAACAGATATTTCGGATCCCTTTGAAGACTATAGGGCCAAAGGAAATATCCTCTGAAAACAAAGAGAAAGAAGCTTTCTGAGAAACTTCTTTGTGTTCTGTGAAATCATCTCACAGAGTTACAGCTTTCCCCTCAAGAAGCCTTTCTCTAGGACAGTTCTTGTGTAATTGGCAAAGTGATATTTGGAAGCCCCAAAAGGGCTATGGTGAAAAAGGAAATATCCTCCGATGAAATCTGGAAAGCAGCTTTCTGAGAAACTGCTTAGTGTTCTGTTAATTCATCTCACAGAGTTACATCTGTATTTCGTGGATCTCTTTGCTAGCCTTACTTCTGTGGAATCTGAGAACAGATATTTCGGATCCCTTTGAAGACTATAGGGCCAAAGGAAATAGCCTCCGATAAGAAAGAGAAAGAAGCTTTCTGAGAAACTTTTTTGTGTTCTGTGAAATCATCTCACAGAGTTACAGCTTTCCCCTCAAGAAGCCTTTCGCTAAGACAGTTCTTGTGGAATTGGCCAAGTGATATTTGGACGCCCATAGAGGGCTATGGTAAAAAAGGAAATATCCTCCGATGAAATCTGGAAAGAAGCTTTCTGAGAAACTGCTTAGTGTTCTGTTAATTCATCTGCCAGAGTTACATCTGTATTTCGAGGATCTCTTTGATAGCCTTATTTCTGTGGAATCTGACAACAGATATTTCAGATCCCTTTGAAGACTATAGGGCCAAAGGAAATATCCTCCGATAACAAAGAGAAAGAAGCTTTCTGAGAAACTTCTTTGTGTTCTGTGAAATCATCTCACAGAGTTACAGCTTTCCCTTCAAGAAGCCTATCGCTAAGACAGTTCTTGTGGAATTGGCAAAGTGACATTTGGAAGCCCATAGAGGGCTATGGTGAAAAAGGAAATATCCTCCGATGAAATCTGGAAAGAAGCTTTCTGAGAAACTGCTTAGTGTTCTGTTAATGCATCTCCCAGTGTTACATCTGTATGTCGTGGATCTCTTTGCTAGCCTTATTTCTGTTTAATCGGAGAACAGATATTTCGGATCCCTTTGAAGACTATGGGGCCAAAGGAAATATCCTCCGATAGCAAAGAGAAAGAAGCTTTCTGAGAAACTTCTTTGTGTTCTGTGAAATCATCTCACAGAGTTACAGCTTTCCCCTCAAGAAGCCTTTCGCTAAGACAGTTCTTGTGGAATTGGCCAAGTGACATTTTGAAGCCCATAGAGGGCTATGGTGAAAAAGGAAATATCCTACGATGAAATCTGGAAAGAAGCTTTCTGAGAAACTGCTTAATGTTCTTTTAGTGCATCTCCCAGAGTTACATCTGTATTTCGTGTATCTCTTTGCTAGCCTTATTTCTGTGGAATCTCAGAACAGATATTTCGGATTCCTTTGAAGACTATAGGGCCAAAGGAAATATCCTCCGATGACAAAGAGAAAGAAGCTTTCTGAGAAACTTCTTTGTGTTCTGTGAAATCATCTCACAGAGTTACAGTTTTCCCCTCAAGAAGCCTTTCGCTAAGACCGTTCTTGTGGAATTGGCAAGGTGATATTTGAAAGTCCGTAGGGGCTACGGTGAAAGAGGAAATATCCTCCGATAACAAAGAGAAAGAAGCTTTCTGAGAAACTTCTTTGTGTTCTGTGAAATCATCTCACAGAGTTACAGTTTTCCCCTCAATAGGCCTTTCGCTAAGACAGTTCTTGTGGAATTGGCAAAGTGATATATGAAAGCCCATAGAGGGCTATGGAGAAAGAAGAAATATCCTCCGATGAAATCTGGAAAGAAGCTTTCCGAGAAACTCCTTAGTGTTCTGTTAATTCATCTCACAGAGTTACATCTGCATTTCGTGGATCTCTTTGTTAGCCTAATTTCTGTGGAATCCGAGAACAGATATTTCGGATCCCTTTGAAGACTGTAGGGCCAAAGGAAATATCCTCCTATAACAAAGAGAAAGAAGCTTTCTGAGAAACTTCTTTGTGTTCTGTGAAATCATCTCACACAGTTACAGCTTTCCCCACAAGAAGCCTTTCGCTAAGACAGTTCTTGTCGAATTGGCAAAATGATATTTGGAAGCCCATAGAGGGCTATGGTGAAAAAGGAAATATCCTCCGATGAAATCTGGAAAGAAGCTTTCTGAGAAACTGCTTAGTGTTCTGTTAATTCATCTAACAGAGTTACATCTGTATTTCGTAAATGTCCTTGATAGCCTTATTTCTGTGGTATCTGAGAACAGATATTTCGGATCCCTTTGAGGACTATAGGGCCAAAGGAAATATCCTCCGATAACAAAGAGAAAGAAGCTTTCTGAGAAACTTCTTTGTGTTCTGCGAAATCACCTCACAGAGTTACAGCTTTCCCCTCAAGAAGCCTTTCGCTAAGACAGTTCTTGTGGAATTGGCAAAGTGATATTTGGAAGCCCATAGAGGGCTATGGTGAAAAAGGAAATATCCTCAGATGAAATCTGGAAAGAAGCTTTCTGAGAAACTGCTTAGTGATCTGTTAATTCATCTAACAGAGTTACATCTGTATTTCGTGGATCTCCTTGATAGCCTTATTTCTGTGGAATCTGAGAACAGATATTTCGGATCCCTTTGAAGACTATAGGGCCATAGGAAATATCCTCCGATAACAAAGAGGAAGAATCTTTCTGAGAAACGTCTTTGTGTTCCGTGAAATCATCTCACAAGTCTACAGCTTTCCCCTCAAGAAGCCTTTCGCTAAGACAGTTCTTGTGGAATTGGCAAAGTGACATTTGGAAGCCCTTAGAGGGCAATGGTGAAAAAGGAAATATCCTCCGATGAAATCTGGAAAGAAGCTTTCTGAGAAACTGCATAGTGTTCTGTTAATTCATCTCACAGTGTTACATGTGAATGTCGTGGATCTCTTTAATAGCCTTATTTCTGTGGAATCTGAGAACAGATATTTCGGATCCCTTGAAGACTATAGGGCCAAAGGAAATATCCTCCGATAACAAAGAGAAAGAAGCTTTCTGAGAAACTTCTTTGTGTTCTGTGAAATCATCTCACAAGTCTACAGCTTTCCCCTCAAGAAGCCTTTCGCTAAGACAGTTCTTGTGGAATTGGCAAAGTGACATTTTGAAGCCCGTAGAGGGCTATGGTGAAAAAGGAAATATCCTCCGATGAAATCTGGAAAGAAGCTTTCTGAGAAACTGCTTAGTGTTCTGTTAATTCACCTCACAGAGTTATATCTGTATTTCGTGGATCTCTTTGCTTGCCTTATTTCTGTGGAATCTGAGAACAGATATTTCAGATCCCTTTGAAGACTATAGGGCCAAAGGATATATCCTCCGATAACAAAGAGAAAGAAGCTTTCTGAGAAACTTCTTTGTGTTCTGTGAAATCATCTCACAGAGTTACAGCTTTCCCCTCAAGAAGCCTTTCGCTAAGACAGTTCTTGTGGAATTGGCAAAGTGATATTTGGAAGCCCATAGAGGGCTTGATGAAAAAGGAAATATCCTCCGATGAAATCTGGAAAGAAGCTTTATGAGAAACTGCTTAGTGTTCTGTTAATTATTCTCTGGAATTACATCTGTGTTTGGTGGATCTCTTTGCTACCCTTTTTTCTGTGGAATCTGAGAACAGATATTTCCTTTCCCTTTGAAGACTATAGGGCCAAAGGAAATATCCTCCGATAACAAAGAGAAAGAAGCTTTCTGAGAAACTTCTTTGTGTTCTCTGAAATCATCTCACAGAGTTACAGCTTTCCCCTCAAGAAGGCTTTCGCTAAGACAGTTCTTGTGGAATTGGCAAAGTGAGATTTGGAAGCCCATAGAGGGCTACGGTGAAAAAGGAAATATCCTCCGATGAAATCTGGAAAGAAGCTTTCTGAGAAACAGTTTAGTGTTCTGTTAATTCATCTCACAGAGTTTCATCTGTATTTCGTGGATCTCTTTGCTAGCCTTATTTCTGTGGAATCTGAGAACAGATATTTCGGATCCGTTTGAAGACTATAGGGCCAAAGGAAATATCCTACGATTTCAAAGAGAAAGAAGCTTTCTGAGAAACTTCTATGTTTTCTGTGAAATCATCTCACAGAGTTACAGCTTTCCCCTCAAGAAGCCTTTGGCTAAGACAGTTCTTGTGGAATTGGCAAAGTGATATTTGGAAGCCCATAGAGGGCTTGATGAAAAAGAAATATCCTCCGATGAAATCTGGAAAGAAGCATTCTGAGAAACTGCTTCGTGTTCTGTTAATTCATCTCCCAGAGTTACATCTGTATTTCGTGGATCTCTTTGCTAGCCTTATTTCTTTGGAATCTGAGAACAGATATTTCGGATCCCTTTGAAGACTATAGAGCCAAAGGAAATATCCTCCGATAACAAAGAGAAAGAAGCTTTCTGAGAAACTTCTTTGTGTTCTGTGAAATCATCTCACAGAGTTACAGCTTTCCCCTGAAGAAGCCTTTTGCTAAGACAGTTCTTGTGGAATTGGGAAAGTGATATTTGGAAGCCCATAGAGGGCTATGGTGAAAAAGGAAATATCCGACGATGAAATCTGGAAAGAAGCTTTTTGAGAAACTGCTTAGTGTTCTGTTAATTCATCTCCCAGAGTTACACTGTATTTCGTAGATCTCTTTGCTAGCCTTACTTCTGTGGAATCTGAGAACGGATGTTTCGGATCCCTCTGAAGACTATAGGGCCAAAGGAAATATCCTCCGATAACAAAGAGAAAGAAGCTTTCTGAGAAACTTCTTTGGGTTCTGTGAAATCCTCTCACAGAGTTACAGCTTTCCCCTCAAGAAGCCTTTCGCTAAGACACTTCTTGTGGAATTGTCAAAGTGATATTTGGAAGCCCATAGAGGGCTATGGTGAAAAAGGAATTATCCTCAGATGAAATCTGGAAAGAAGCTTTCTGAGAAACTGCTTAGTGTTCTGTTAATTCATCTGCCAGAGTTATATCTGTACTTCGTGGATCTCTTTGCTAGCCTTATTTCTGTGGAATCTGAGAACAGATATTTCGGATCCCTTCGAAGACTATAGGGCCAAAGGAAATATCCTCCGATAAGAAAGAGATGAAAGCTTTCTGAGAAACTTCTTTGTGTTCCGTGAAATCATCTCAGAGAGTTACAGCTTTCCCCTCAAGAAGCCTTTCGCTAAGATAGTTCTTGTGGAATTGGCAAAGTGATATTTGGTAGCCGATAGAGGGCTATGGTGAAAAAGGAAATATCCTCCGATGAAATCTGGAAAGAAGCTTTCTGAGAAACTGCTTAGTGTTTTGTTAATTCATCTCCCAGAGTTACATCTGTGTTTCGTGGATCTCTTTGCTAGCCTTATTTCTGTGGAAATCAGAACAGATATTTCCTTTCCCTTGGAAGACAATAGGGCCAAAGGAAATATCCTCTGATAACAAAGAGAAAGAAGCTTTCTGAGAAACTTCTTTGTGTTCTGTGAAATCATCTCACAGAGTTACAGCTTTCCCCTCAAGAAGCCTTTCTCTAAGACAGTTCTTGTGGAATTGGCAAAGTGACATTTGGAAGCCCATAGAGGGCTTGATGAAAAAGGAAATATCCTCGGATGAAATCTGGAAACAAGCTTTCTGAGAAACTGCTTAGTGTTCTGTTAATTCATCTCCCAGAGTTACATCTGTATTTCGTGGATCTCTTTGCTAGCCTTATTTCTTTGCAATCTGAGAACAGATATTTCGGATCCCTTTGAAGACTATAGAGCCAAAGGAAATATACTCCAATAACAAAGAGAAAGAAGCTTTCTGAGAAACTTCTTTGTGTTCTGTGAAATCATCTCACAGAGTTACAGCTTTCCCCTCAAGAAGCCTTTCGCTAAGACAGTTCTTGTGGAATTGGCAAAGTGATATTTGTAAGCCCATAGAAGGCTATGGAGAAATAGGAAATATCCTCCGATGAAATCTGGAAAGAAGCTTTCTGAGAAACTGCTTAATGTTCTTTTAGTTCATCTGCCAGAGTTACATCTGTATTTCGTGGATCTCTTTGCTAGCCTTATTTCTGTGGATTCTGAGAACAGATATTTCGGATCCCTTTGAAGACCATAGGGCCAAAGGAAATATCCTCCGATAACAAAGAGAAAGAAGCTTTCTGAGAAACTTCTTTGTGTTCTGTGAAATCATCTCACAGAGTTACAGTTTTCCCCTCAAGAAGCCTTTCGCTAAGACCGTTCTTGTGGAATTTGCAAAGTGATATTTGAAAGCCCGTAGAGGGCTACGGTGAAAGAGGAAATATCCTCTGATGAAATCGGGAAAGAAGCTTTCTGAGAAACTACTTAGTGTTCTGTTAATTCATCTCACAGAGTTACATCTGTATTTCGTGGATCTCTTTGCTAGCCTTCTTTCTGTGGAATCTGAGAACAGATATTTCGGATCCCTTTGAAGACTATAGGGCCAAAGGAAATATCCTCCGATAACAAAGAGAAAGAAGCTTTCTGAGAAACTTCTTTGTGTTCTGTGAAATCATCTCACAGAGTTACAGCTTTCCCCTCAAGAAGCCTTACGCTAAGACAGTTCTTGAGGAATTTTCAAAGTGATATTTGGAAGCCCATAGAGGGTAATGGTGAAAAAGGAAATATCCTCCGAGGAAATCTGGAAAGAAGCTTTCTGAGAAACTGCTTATTGTTCTGTTAATTCATCTAACAGAGTTACATCTGTATTTCGTGGATCTCCTTGATAGCCTTATTTCTCTGGAATCTGAGAACAGATATTTCGGATCCCTTTGAAGACTATAGGGCCAAAGGAAATATCCTCCGATAACAAAGAGAAAGAAGCTTTCTGAGAAACTTCTTTGTGTTCTGTGAAATCATCTCACCGAGTTACAGCTTTCACCTCAAGAAGCCTTTCGCTAAGAGAGTTCTTGTGGAATTGGCAAAGTGATATTTGGAAGCCCATAGAGGGCTATAATGAAAAAGGAAATATCCTTCAATGAAATCTGGAAAGAAGTTTTCTGAGAAACCGCTTAGTGTTCTGTTAATTCATCTCACAGAGTTACATCTGTATTTCGTGGATCTCTTTGCTAGCCTTATTTCTGTGGAATCTGAGAACAGATATTTCGGATCCCTTTGAAGACTATAGGGCCAAAGGAAATATCCTCTGAAAACAAAGAGAAAGAAGCTTTCTGAGAAACTTCTTTGTGTTCTGTGAAATTATCTCACAGAGTTACAGCTTTCCCCTGAAGAAGCCTTTCTCTAGGACAGTTCTTGTGTAATTGGCAAAGTGATATTTGGAAGCCCCTAAAGGGCTATGGTGAAAAAGGAAATATCCTCCGATGAAATCTGGAAAGCAGCTTTCTGAGAAACTGCTTAGTGTTCTGTTAATTCATCTCACAGAGTTACATCTGTATTTCGTGGATCTCTTTGCTAGCCTTACTTCTGTGGAATCTGAGAACAGATATTTCGGATCCCTTTGAAGACTATAGGGCCAAAGGAAATAGCCTCCGATAAGAAAGAGAAAGAAGCTTTCTGAGAAACTTTTTTGTGTTCTGTGAAATCATCTCACAGAGTTACAGCTTTCCCCTCAAGAAGCCTTTCGCTAAGACAGTTCTTGTGGAATTGGCCAAGTGATATTTGGACCCCCATAGAGGGCTAAGGAGAAAAAGGAAATATCCTCCGGTGAAATCTGGAAAGAAGCTTTCTGAGAAACTGCTTAGTGTTCTGTTAATTCATCTGCCAGAGTTACATCTGTATTTCGTGGATCTCTTTGATAGCCTTATTTCTGTGGAATCTGACAACAGATATTTCGGATCCCTTTGAAGACTATAGGGCCAAAGGAAATATCCTCCGATAACAAAGAGAAAGAAGCTTTCTGAGAAACTTCTTTGGGTTCTGTGAAATCATCTCACAGAGTTACAGCTTTCCCTTCAAGAAGCCTATCGCTAAGACAGTTCTTGTGGAATTGGCAAAGTGACATTTGGAAGCCCATTGAGGGCTATGGTGAAAAAGGAAATATCCTCCGATGAAATCTGGAAAGAAGCTTTCTGAGAAACTGCTTAGTGTTCTGTTAATGCATCTCCCAGAGTTACATCTGTATGTCGTGGATCTCTTTGCTAGCCTTATTTCTGTTTAATCGGAGAACAGATATTTCAGATCCCTTTGAAGACTATGGGGCCAAAGGAAATATCCTCCGATAGCAAAGAGAAAGAAGCTTTCTGAGAAACTTCTTTGTGTTCTGTGAAATCATCTCACAGAGTTACAGCTTTCCCCTCAAGAAGCCTTTCGCTAAGACAGTTCTTGTGGAATTGGCAAAGTGACATTTTGAAGCCCATAGAGGGCTATGTTGAAAAAGGAAATATCCTATGATGAAATCTGGAAAGAAGCTTTCTGAGAAACTGCTTAATGTTCTTTTAGTTCATCTCCCAGAGTTACATCTGTATTTCGTGGATCTCTTTGCTAGCCTTATTTCTGTGGAATCTGAGAACAGATATTTCGGATTCCTTTGAAGACTATAGGGCCAAAGGAAATATCCTCCGATGACAAAGAGAAAGAAGCTTTCTGAGAAACTTCTTTGTGTTCTGTGAAATCATCTCACAGAGTTACAGCTTTCCCCTCAAGAATCCTTTCGCTAAGACCGTTCTTGTGGAACTGGCAAGGTGATATTTGAAAGCCGTAGAGGCTACGGTGAAAGAGGAAATATCCTCCGATAACAAAGAGAAAGAAGCTTTCTGAGAAACTTCTTTGTGTTCTGTGAAATCATCTCACAGAGTTACAGTTTTCCCCTCAATAGGCCTTTCGCTAAGACAGTTCTTGTGGAATTGGCAAAGTGATATATGAAAGCCCATAGAGGGCTAAGGAGAAAGAAGAAATATCCTCCGATGAAATCTGGAAAGAAGCTTTCCGAGAAACTCCTTAGTGTTCTGTTAATTCATCTCACAGAGTTACATCTGCATTTCGTGGATCTCTTTGTTAGCCTAATTTCTGTGGAATCCGAGAACAGATATTTCGGATCCCTTTGAAGACTGTAGGGCCAAAGGAAATATCCTCCTATAACAAAGAGAAAGAAGCTTTCTGAGAAACTTCTTTGTGTTCTGTGAAATCATCTCACACAGTTACAGCTTTCCCCTCAAGAAGCCTTTCGCTAAGACAGTTCTTGTCGAATTGGCAAAATGATATTTGGAAGCCCATAGAGGGCTATGGTGAAAAAGGAAATATCCTCCGATGAAATCTGGAAAGAAGCTTTCTGAGAAACTGCTTAGTGTTCTGTTAATTCATCTAACAGAGTTACATCCGTATTTCGTGGATCTCCTTGATAGCCTTATTTCTGTGGTATCTGACAACAGATATTTCGGATCCCTTTGAGGACTATAGGGCCAAAGGAAATATCCTCCGATAACAAAGAGAAAGAAGCTTTCTGAGAAACTTCTTTGTGTTCTGCGAAATCACCTCACAGAGTTACAGCTTTCCCCTCAATAAGCCTTTCGCTAAGACAGTTCTTGTGGAATTGGCAAAGTGATATTTGGAAGCCCATAGAGGGCTATGGTGAAAAAGGAAATATCCTCAGATGAAATCTGGAAAGAAGCTTTCTGAGAAACTGCTTAGTGATCTGTTAATTCATCTAACAGAGTTACATCTGTATTTCGTGGATCTCCTTGATAGCCTTATTTCTGTGGAATCTGAGAACAGATATTTCGGATCCCTTTGAAGACTATAGGGCCATAGGAAATATCCTCCGATAACAAAGAGGAAGAAGCTTTCTGAGAAACGTCTTTGTGTTCTGTGAAATCATCTCACAAGTCTACAGCTTTCCCCTCAAGAAGCCTTTCGCTAAGACAGTTCTTGTGGAATTGGCAAAGTGACATTTGGAAGCCCTTAGAGGGCAATGGTGAAAAAGGAAATATCCTCCGATGAAATCTGGAAAGAAGCTTTCTGAGAAACTGCATAGTGTTCTGTTAATTCATCTCACAGTGTTACATGTGAATGTCGTGGATCTCTTTAATAGCCTTATTTCTGTGGAATCTGAGAACAGATATTTCGGATCCCTTGAAGACTATAGGGCCAAAGGAAATATCCTCCGATAACAAAGAGAAAGAAGCTTTCTGAGAAACTTCTTTGTGTTCTGTGAAATCATCTCACAAGTCTACAGCTTTCCCCTCAAGAAGCCTTTCGCTAAGACAGTTCTTGTGGAATTGGCAAAGTGACATTTTGAAGCCCGTAGAGGGCTATGGTGAAAAAGGAAATATCCTCCGATGAAATCTGGAAAGAAGCTTTCTGAGAAACTGCTTAGTGTTCTGTTAATTCACCTCACAGAGTTATATCTGTATTTCGTGGATCTCTTTGCTTGCCTTATTTCTGTGGAATCTGAGAACAGATATTTCGGATCCCATTGAAGACTATAGTGCGAAAGGAAATATCCTCCGATAAGAAAGAGAAAGAAGCTTTCTGAGAAACTTCTTTGTTCTGTGAAATCATCTCACAGAGTTACAGCTTTCCCTTCAAGAAGCCTTTCGCTAAGACAGTTCTTGTGGAATTGGCAAAGTGATATTTGGAAGCCCATAGAGGGCTTGATGAAAAAGGAAATATCCTCGGATGAAATCTGGAAAGAAGCTTTCTGAGAAACTGCTTAGTGTTCTGTTAATTCATCTCCCAGAGTTACATCTGTATTTCGTGGATCTCTTTGCTAGCCTTATTTCTGTGGAATCTGAGAATAGATATTTCGGATCCCTTTGAAGAATATAGGGCCAAAGGAAATATCCTCCGATAACAAAGAGAAAGAAGCTTTTTGAGAAACTTCTTTGTGTTCTGTGAAATCATCTCACAGAGTTACAGTTTTCCCCTCAAGAAGCCTTTCGCTAAGACCGTTCTTGTGGAACTGGCAAGGTGATATTTGAAAGCCGTAGAGGCTACGGTGAAAGAGGAAATATCCTCCGATAACAAAGAGAAAGAAGCTTTCTGAGAAACTTCTTTGTGTTCTGTGAAATCATCTCACAGAGTTACAGTTTTCCCCTCAATAGGCCTTTCGCTAAGACAGTTCTTGTGGAATTGGCAAAGTGATATATGAAAGCCCATAGAGGGCTATGGAGAAAGAAGAAATATCCTCCGATGAAATCTGGAAAGAAGCTTTCCGAGAAACTCCTTAGTGTTCTGTTAATTCATCTCACAGAGTTACATCTGCATTTCGTGGATCTCTTTGTTAGCCTAATTTCTGTGGAATCCGAGAACAGATATTTCGGATCCCTTTGAAGACTGTAGGGCCAAAGGAAATATCCTCCTATAACAAAGAGAAAGAAGCTTTCTGAGAAACTTCTTTGTGTTCTGTGAAATCATCTCACACAGTTACAGCTTTCCCCTCAAGAAGCCTTTCGCTAAGACAGTTCTTGTCGAATTGGCAAAATGATATTTGGAAGCCCATAGAGGGCTATGGTGAAAAAGGAAATATCCTCCGATGAAATCTGGAAAGAAGCTTTCTGAGAAACTGCTTAGTGTTCTGTTAATTCATCTAACAGAGTTACATCCGTATTTCGTGGATCTCCTTGATAGCCTTATTTCTGTGGTATCTGACAACAGATATTTCGGATCCCTTTGAGGACTATAGGGCCAAAGGAAATATCCTCCGATAACAAAGAGAAAGAAGCTTTCTGAGAAACTTCTTTGTGTTCTGCGAAATCACCTCACAGAGTTACAGCTTTCCCCTCAATAAGCCTTTCGCTAAGACAGTTCTTGTGGAATTGGCAAAGTGATATTTGGAAGCCCATAGAGGGCTATGGTGAAAAAGGAAATATCCTCAGATGAAATCTGGAAAGAAGCTTTCTGAGAAACTGCTTAGTGATCTGTTAATTCATCTAACAGAGTTACATCTGTATTTCGTGGATCTCCTTGATAGCCTTATTTCTGTGGAATCTGAGAACAGATATTTCGGATCCCTTTGAAGACTATAGGGCCATAGGAAATATCCTCCGATAACAAAGAGGAAGAAGCTTTCTGAGAAACGTCTTTGTGTTCTGTGAAATCATCTCACAAGTCTACAGCTTTCCCCTCAAGAAGCCTTTCGCTAAGACAGTTCTTGTGGAATTGGCAAAGTGACATTTGGAAGCCCTTAGAGGGCAATGGTGAAAAAGGAAATATCCTCCGATGAAATCTGGAAAGAAGCTTTCTGAGAAACTGCATAGTGTTCTGTTAATTCATCTCACAGTGTTACATGTGAATGTCGTGGATCTCTTTAATAGCCTTATTTCTGTGGAATCTGAGAACAGATATTTCGGATCCCTTGAAGACTATAGGGCCAAAGGAAATATCCTCCGATAACAAAGAGAAAGAAGCTTTCTGAGAAACTTCTTTGTGTTCTGTGAAATCATCTCACAAGTCTACAGCTTTCCCCTCAAGAAGCCTTTCGCTAAGACAGTTCTTGTGGAATTGGCAAAGTGACATTTTGAAGCCCGTAGAGGGCTATGGTGAAAAAGGAAATATCCTCCGATGAAATCTGGAAAGAAGCTTTCTGAGAAACTGCTTAGTGTTCTGTTAATTCACCTCACAGAGTTATATCTGTATTTCGTGGATCTCTTTGCTTGCCTTATTTCTGTGGAATCTGAGAACAGATATTTCGGATCCCATTGAAGACTATAGTGCGAAAGGAAATATCCTCCGATAAGAAAGAGAAAGAAGCTTTCTGAGAAACTTCTTTGTTCTGTGAAATCATCTCACAGAGTTACAGCTTTCCCTTCAAGAAGCCTTTCGCTAAGACAGTTCTTGTGGAATTGGCAAAGTGATATTTGGAAGCCCATAGAGGGCTTGATGAAAAAGGAAATATCCTCGGATGAAATCTGGAAAGAAGCTTTCTGAGAAACTGCTTAGTGTTCTGTTAATTCATCTCCCAGAGTTACATCTGTATTTCGTGGATCTCTTTGCTAGCCTTATTTCTGTGGAATCTGAGAACAGATATTTCGGATCCCTTTGAAGAATATAGGGCCAAAGGAAATATCCTCCGATAACAAAGAGAAAGAAGCTTTCTGAGAAACTTCTTTGTGTTCTGTGAAATCATCTCACAGAGTTACAGTTTTCCCCTCAAGAAGCCTTTCGCTAAGACCGTTCTTGTGGAATTGGCAAAATGATATTTGAAAGCCCGCAGAGGGCTACGGTGAAAGAGGAAATATCCTCCGATGAAATCTGGAAAGAAGCTTTCTGAGAATCTGCTTAGTGTTTTGTTAATTCATCTCACAGAGTTATATTTGTATTTCGTGGATCTCTTTGCTAGCCTTATTTCTGTGGAATCTGAGAACAGATATTTCGGATCCCTTTGAAGACTATAGGGCCAAAGGAAATATCCTCCGATAACAAAGAGAAAGAAGCTTTCTGAGAAACTTCTTTGTGTTCTGTGAAATCATCTCACAGAGTTACAGCTTTCCCCTCAAGAAGCCTTACGCTAAGACAGTTCTTGTGGAATTTTCAAAGTGATATTTGGAAGCCCATAGAGGGCAATGGTGAAAAAGGAAATATCCTCCGATGAAATCTGGAAAGAAGCTTTCTGAGAAACTGCTTATTGTTCTGTTAATTCATCTAACAGAGTTACATCTGTATTTCGTGGATCTCCTTGATAGCCTTATTTCTCTGGAATCTGAGAACAGATAATTCCCATCCCTTTGAAGACTACAGGGCCAAAGGAAATATCCTCCGATAACAAAGAGAAAGAAGCTTTCTGAGAAACTTCTTTGTGTTCTGTGAAATCATCTCACCGAGTTACAGCTTTCCCCTCAAGAAGCCTTTCGCTAAGAGAGTTCTTGTGGAATTGGCAAAGTGATATTTGGAAGCCCATAGAGGGCTATGATGAAAAAGGAAATATCCTTCGATGAAATCTGGAAAGAAGCTTTCTGAGAAACTGCTTAGTGTTCTGTTAATTCATCTCACAGGGTTACATCTGTATTTCGTGGATCTCTTTCCTAGCCTTATTTCTGTGGAATCTGAGAACAGATATTTCGAATCCCTTTGAAGACTATAGGGAAAAAGGAAATATCCTCTGAAAACAAAGAGAAAGAAGCTTTCTGAGAAACTTCTTTGTGTTCTGTGAAATCATCTCACAGACTTACAGCTTTCCCCTCAAAAAGCCTTTCTCTAGGACAGATCTTGTGTAATTAGCAAAGTGATATTTGGAAGCCCTTAGAGGGCTATGGAGAAAAAGGAAATATCCTCCGATGAAATCTGGAAAGAAGCTTTCTGAGAAACTGCTAAGTGTTCTGTTAATTCATCTCACAGAGGTACATCTGTATTTCGTGGATCCCTTTGCTAGCCTTATTTCTGTGGAATCTGAGAACAGATATTTCGGTCCCTTTGAAGACTATAGCTCCAAAGGAAATATCCTCCGATAACAAAGAGAAAGAGGGTTTCTGAGAAACTTCTTTGTGTTCTGTGAAATCATCTCACAGAGTTACAGCTTTCCCCTCAAGAAGCCTTTCTCTAAGACAGTTGTTGTGGAATTGGCAAAGTGATATTTGGAAGCCCTTAGAGGACTATGGGGAAAAAGGAAATATCCTCCCATGAAATCTGGAAAGAAGCTTTCTGAGAAACTGCTTAGTGTTCGGTTAATTCATCTAACAGAGTTTCATCTGTGTTTCGTGGATCTCTTTGCTAGCCTTATTTCTGTGGAATCTGAGAACAGATATTTCGGATCCCTCTGAAGACTATAGGGCCAAAGGAAATATCCTCCGATAACAAAGAGAAAGAAGCTTTCTGAGAAACTTCTTTGTGTTCTGTGAAATCATCTCACAGAGTTACAGTTTTCCCTTCAAGAAGCCTTTCGCTAAGACCGTTCTTGTGGAATTGGCAAAGTGATATTTGAAAGCCCGTAGAGGGCTACGGTGAAAGAGGAAATATCCTCCGATGAAATCTGGAAAGAAGCTTTCTGAGAAACTGCTTAGTGTTCTGTTAATTCATCTCACAGAGTTACATTTGTATTTCGTGGATCTCTTTGCTAGCCTTATTTCTGTGGAATCTGAGAACAGATATTTCGGATCCCTTTGAAGACTATAGAGCCAAAGGAAATATCCTCCGATAAGAAAGAGAAAGAAGCTTTCTGAGAAACTTCTCTGTGTTCTGTGAAATCATCTCACAGATTTACAGCTTTCCAATCAAGTACCCTTTCGCTAAGACAGTTCTTGTGGAATTGGAAAAGTGATATTTGGAAGCCTACAGAGGGCTATGGTGAAAGAGGAAATATCCTCCGATGAAATCTGGAAAGAAGCTTTCGGAGAAACTGTTTAGTGTTCTGTTAATTCATCTCACAGAGTTTCATCTGTGTTTCGTGGATCTCTTTGCTAGCCTTATTTCTGTGGAATATGAGAACAGATATTTCGGATCCCTTTGAAGACTATAGGGCCAAAGGAAATATCCTCGGAAAACAAAGAGAAAGAACATTTCTGAGAATCTTCTTTGTGTTCTATGAAATCATCTCAGAGAGTTACAGCTTTCCCCTCAAGAAGCCTTTCGCTAAGACAGTTCTTGTGGAATTGGCAAAGTGATATTTGGAAGCCCCTAGAGGGCTATGGTGAAAAAGGAAATATCCTCCGATGAAATCTGGAAACAAGCTTTCTGAGAAACTGCTTAGTGTTCTGTTAATTCATCTCCCGGAGTTACATGTGTATTTCATGGATCTCTTTGGTAGCCTTATTACTGTGGAATCTGAGAACAGATATTTCAGATCCCTTTGAAGACTATAGGGCCACAGGATATATCCTCCGATAACAAAGAGAAAGAAGCTTTCTGAGAAACTTCTTTGTGTTCTGTGAAATCATCTCACAGAGTTACAGCTTTCCCCTCAAGAAGCCTTTCGCTAAGACAGTTCTTGTGGAATTGGCAAAGTTATATTTGGAAGCCCATAGAGGGCTTGATGAAAAAGGAAATATCCTCCGATGAAATCTGGAAAGAAGCTTTCTGAGAAACTGCTTAGTATTCTGTTAATTCATCTCCGAGAGTTACATCTGTATTTCGTGGATCTCTTTGCTAGCCTTATTTTTTTGGAATCTGAGAACAGATATTTCGGATCCCTTTGAAGTCTATAGAGCCAAGGGAAATATCCTCCGATAACAAAGGGAAAGAAGCTTTCTGAGAAACTTCTTTGTGTTCTGTGAAATCATCTCAGAGAGTTACAGCTTTCCCCTCAAGAAGCCTTTCGCTAAGACAGTTCTTGTGGAATTGGCAAAGTGATATTTGGAAGCCCATAGTAGGCTACGGTGAAAAAGGAAATATCCTCCGGTGAAATCTGGAAAAAAGCTTTCTGAGAAACTGCTTAGTGTTCTGTTAATTCATCTCACAGAGTTACATCTGTATTTCGTGGATCTCTTTGCTAGCCTTATTTCTGTGGAATCTGACAACAGATATTTCCTTTCTCTTTGAAGACTATAGGGCCAAAGGAAATATCCTCCGATAACAAAGAGAAAGAAGCTTTCTGAGAAACTTCTTTGTGTTCTGTGAAATCATCTCACAGAGTTACAGCTTTCCCCTCAAGAAGCCTTTCGCTAAGACAGTTCTTGTGGAATTGGCAAAGTGACATTTGGAAGCCCATAGAGGGCAATGGTGAAAAAGGAAATATCCTCCGATGAAATCTGGAAAGAAGCTTTCTGAGAAACTGCTTAGTGTCCTGTTAATTCATCTCACAGAGTTACATCTGAATGTCGTGGATCTCTTTGCTAGACTTATTTCTGTGGAATCAGAGAACAGATATTTCGGATCCCTTTGAAGACTATGGGGCCAAAGGAAATATCCTCCGATAGCAAAGAGAAAGAAGCTTTCTGAGAAACTTCTTTGTGTTCTGTGAAATCATCTCACAGAGTTACAGCTTTCCCCTCAAGAAGCCTTTCGCTAAGACAGTTCTTGTGGAATTGGCAAAGTGACATTTTGAAGCCCATAGAGGGCTATGGTGAAAAAGGAAATATCCTCCGATGAAATCTGGAAAGAAGCTTTCTGAGAAACTGCTTAGTGTTCTGTTAATTCACCTCACAGAGTTACATCTCTATTTCGTGGATCTCTTTGCTAGCCTTATTTCTGTGGAATCTGAGAACAGATATTTCGGATCCCATTGAAGACTATAGGGCGAAAGGAAATATCCTCCGATAAGAAAGAGAAAGAAGCTTTCTGAGAAACTTCTTTGTGTTCTGTGTAATCATCTCACAGAGTTACAGCTTTCCCTTCAAGAATCCTTTCGCTAAGACAGTTCTTGTGGAATTGGCAAAGTGATATTTGGAAGCCCATAGAGGGCTTGATGAAAAAGGAAATATCCTCGGATGAAATCTGGAAAGAAGCTTTCTGAGAAACTGCTTAGTGTTCTGTTAATTCATCTCCCAGAGTTACATCTGTATTTCGTGGATCTCTTTGCTAGCCTTATTTCTTTGGAATCTGAGAACAGATATTTCGGATCCCTTTGAAGACTATAGAGCCAAAGGAAATATCCTCCGATAACAAAGAGAAAGAAGCTTTCTGAGAAACTTCTTTGTGTTCTGTGAAATCATCTCACAGAGTTACAGCTTTCCCCTCAAGAAGGCTTTCGCTAAGACAGTTCTTGTGGAACTGGCAAAGTGACATTTTGAAGCCCATAAAGGGCTATGGTGAAAAAGGAAATATCCTCCGATGAAATCTGGAAAGAAGCTTTCTCAGAAACTGCTTAGTGTTCGGTTAATTTACCTCACAGAGTTACATGTGTATTTCGTGGATCTCTTTGCTAGCCTTATTTCTGTGGAATCTGAAACAGATATTTAGGATCCCATTGAAGACTATAGGGCGAAAGGAAACATCCTCCGAGAAGAAAGAGAAAGAAGCTTTCTGAGAAACTTCTTTGTGTTCTGTGAAATCATCTCACAGAGTTACAGCTTTCCCTTCAAGAAGCCTTTCGCTAAGACAGTTCTTGTGGAATTGGCAAAGTGACATTTGGTAGCCCATAGAGGGCAATGGTGAAAACAGAAATATCCTCCGATGAAATCTGGAAAGAAGCTATCTGAGAAACTGCCTAGTGTTCTGTTAATTCATCTCCCAGAGTTACATCTGTATTTCGTGGATCTCTTTGCTAGCCTTATTTCTCTGGAATCTCAGAAAAGATATTTCGGATCCCTTTGAAGATTATAGGCACAAAGGAAACATCCTCCGATAACAAAGAGAAAGAAGCTTTCTGAGAAACTTCTTTGTGTTCTGTGAAATCATCTCACAGAGTTACAGCTTTCCCCTCAAGAAGCCTTTCGCTAAGACAGTTCTTGTGGAATTCGCAAAGTGATATTTGGAAGCCCCTAAAGGGCTACGGTGAAAAAGGAAATATCCTCTGATGAAATCTGGAAATCAGCTTTCTGAGAAACTGCTTAGTGTTCTGTTAATTGATCTCACAGAGTTACATCTGTATTTCGTGGATCTCTTTGCTAGCCTTACTTCTGTGGAATCTGAGAACAGATATTTCGGATCCCTTTGAAGAATATAGGGCCAAAGGAAATAGCCTCCGATAAGAAAGAGAAGAAGCTTTCTGAGAAACTTTTTTGTGTTCTGTGAAATCATCTCACAGAGTTACAGCTTTCCCCGCAAGAAGCCTTTCGCTAAGACAGTTCTGTGGAATTGGCAAAGTGATATTTGGAAGCCCGTAGAGGGCTACGGTGAAAAAGGAAATATCCTCCGATGAAATCTGGAAAGAAGCTTTCTGAGAAACTGCTTAGTGTTCTGTTAATGCATCTCCCAGAGTTACATCTGTATTTCGTGGATCTCTTTGCTAGCCTTATTTCTCTGGAATCTGAGAACAGATATTTCGGATCCCTTTGAAGACAATAGGGCCAAAGGAAATATCCTCCGATAACAAAGAGAAAGAAGCTTCCTGAGAAACTTCTTTGTGTTCTGCGAAATCATCTCACAGAGTTACAGCTTTCCCTTCAAGAAGCCTTTCGCTAAGACAGTTCTTGTGGAATTGGCAAAGTGATATTTGGAAGCCCATAGAGGGCTTGATGAAAAAGGAAATATCCTCGGATGAAATCTGGAAAGAAGCTTTCTGAGAAACTGCTTAGTGTTCTGTTAATTCATCTCCCAGAGTTACATCTGTATTTCGTGGATCTCTTTGCTAGCCTTATTTCTTTGGAATCTGAGAACAGATATTTCGGATCCCTTTGAAGACTATAGAACCAAAGGAAATATCCTCTGATAACAAAGAGAAAGAAGCTTTCTGAGAAACTTCTTTGTGTTCTGGAAATCATCTCACAGAGTTACAGCTTTCCCCTCAAGAAGCCTTTCGCTAAGACACTTCTTGTGGAATTGGCAAAGTTATATTTGGAATCCCATAGAGGGCTTGATGAAAAAGGAAATATCCTCCGATGAAATCTGGAAAGAAACTTTCTGAGAAACTGCTTAGTGTTCTGTTAATTCATCTCCGAGAGTTACATCTGTATTTCGTGGATCTCTTTGCTAGCCTTATTTCTGTGGAATCTGAGAACAGACATTTCGGATCCCTTTGAAGACTATAGGGCCATAGGAAATATCCTCCGATAACAAAGAGAAAGAAGCTTTCTGAGAAACTTCTTTGTGTTCTGTGAAATCATCTCACAGAGTTACAGTTTTCCCTTCAAGAAGCCTTTCGCTAAGACCGTTCTTGTGGAATTGGCAAAGTGATATTTGAAAGCCCGTAGAGGGCTACGGTGAAAGAGGAAATATCCTCCGATGAAATCTGGAAAGAAGCTTTCTGAGAAACTGCTTAGTGTTCTGTTAATTCATCTCACAGAGTTACATTTGTATTTCGTGGATCTCTTTGCTAGCCTTATTTCTGTGGAATCTGAGAACAGATATTTCGGATCCCTTTGAAGACTATAGAGCCAAAGGAAATATCCTCCGATAAGAAAGAGAAAGAAGCTTCCTGAGAAACTTCTTTGTGTTCTGTGAAATCATCTCACAGATTTACAGCTTTCCAATCAAGTACCCTTTCGCTAAGACAGTTCTTGTGGATTTGGAAAAGTGATATTTGGAAGCCTACAGAGGGCTATGGTGAAAGAGGAAATATCCTCCGATGAAATCTGGAAAGAAGCTTTCGGAGAAACTGTTTAGTGTTCTGTTAATTCATCTCACAGAGTTTCATCTGTGTTTCGTGGATCTCTTTGCTAGCCTTATTTCTGTGGAATCTGAGAACAGATATTTCGGATCCCTTTGAAGACTATAGGGCCAAAGGAAATATCCTCGGAAAAGAAAGAGAAAGAACATTTCTGAGAATCGTCTTTGTGTTCTATGAAATCATCTCAGTGAGTTACAGCTTTCCCCTCAAGAAGCCTTTCGCTAAGACAGTTCTTGTGGAATTGGCAAAGTGATATTTGGAAGCCCCTAGAGGGCTATGGTGAAAAAGGAAATATCCTCCGATGAAATCTGGAAACAAGCTTTCTGAGAAACTGCTTAGTGTTCTGTTAATTCATCTCCCGGAGTTACATCTGTATTTCATGGATCTCTTTGGTAGCCTTATTACTGTGGAATCTGAGAACAGATATTTCAGATCCCTTTGAAGACTATAGGGCCACAGGATATATCCTCCGATAACAAAGAGAAAGAAGCTTTCTGAGAAACTTCTTTGTGTTCTGTGAAATCATCTCACAGAGTTACAGCTTTCCCCTCAAGAAGCCTTTCGCTAAGACAGTTCTTGTGGAATTGGCAAAGTTATATTTGGAAGCCCATAGAGGGCTTGATGAAAAAGGAAATATCCTCCGATGAAATCTGGAAAGAAGCTTTCTGAGAAACTGCTTAGTGTTCTGTTAATACATCTCACAGAGTTACATCACTATTTCGTGGATCTCTTTGCTAGCCTTATTTCTGTGGAATCTGACAACAGATATTTCCTTTCCCTTTGTAGACCATAGGGCCAAAGGAAATATCCTCCGATAACAAAGAGAAAGAAGCTTTCTGAGAAACTTCTTTGTGTTCTGTGAAATCATCTCACAGAGTTACAGCTTTCCCCTCAAGAAGCCTTTCGCTAAGACAGTTCTGTGGAATTGGCAAAGTGATATTTGGAAGCCCATAGAGGGCTACGGTGAAAAAGGAAATATCCTCCAATGAAATCTGGAAAGAAGCTTTCTGAGAAACTGTTTAGTGATCTGTAAATTCATCTCCCAGAGTTTCATCTGTATTTCCTGGATCTCTTTGCTAGCCTTATTTCTGTGGAATCTGAGAACAGATATTTCGGATCCCTTTGAAGACTACAGGGCCAAAGGAAATATCCTCAGATAACAAAGAGAAAGAAGCTTTCTGAGAAACTTCTTTGTGTTCTGTGAAATCATCTCACAGAGTTACAGCTTTCCCCTCAAGAAGCCTTTCGCTAAGACAGTTCTTGTGGAATTGGCAAAGTGATATTTGGAAGCCCATAGAGGGCTATGGTAAAAAAGGAAATATCCTCCAATGAAATCTGGAAAGACTTTCTGAGAAACTTCTTAGTGTTCTGTTAATTCATCTCCCAGAGTTACATCTGTATTTCGTTCATCTCTTGCTAGCCTTATTTCTGTGGAATCTGACAACAGATATTTCGGATCCCTTTGAAGACTATAGGGACAAAGGAAATATCCTCTGATAACAAAAAGAAAGAAGCTTTCTGAGAAACTTCTTTGTGTTCTGTGAAATCATCTCACAGAGTTACAGGTTTCCCCTCAAGAAGCCTTTCGGTAAGACAGTTCTTGTGGAATTGGCAAAGTGATATTTGGAAGCCCTTAGAGGGCTATGGTGAAAAAGGAAATATCCTCCGATGAAATCTGGAAAGAAGCTTTCTGAGAAAATGCTTAGTGTTCTGTTAATTCATCTCACAGAGTTACATCTGTATTTCGTGGATCTCTTTGCAAGCCTTATTTCTTTGGAATCTGAGAACAGATATTTCGGATCCCTTTGAAGAGTATTGGGCCAAAGGAAACATCCTCGGATAACAAAGAGAAAGAACCTTACTGAGAAACGTCTTTGTGTTCTGTGAAATCATCTCACAGAGTTACAGCTTTCCCTTCAAGAAGGCTTTCGCTAAGACAGTTCTTGTGGAATTGGCAAAGTGATATTTGGAAGCCCATTGAGGGCTATGGTGAAAAAGGAAATATCCTCTGATGAAATCTGAAAAGAGGCTTTCTGAGAAGCTGCTTAGTGTTTTGTTAATTCATCTCACAGAGTTACATCTGTATTTCGTGGATTTCTTTGCTAGCCTTATCTGTGGAATCTGACAACAGATATTTCAGATCCCTTTGAAGACTATAGGGCCAAAGGAATTATCCTCCGATAAAAAAGAGAAAGAAGCTTTCTGAGAAACTTCTTTGTGTTCTGTGAAATCATCTCACAGAATTAAAGCTTTCCCCTCAAGAAGCCTTTCTCTAAGAGTGTTCTTGTGGAATTGGCAAAGTAATATTTGGAAGCCCATAGAGGGCTATGGAGAAAAAGGAAATATCCTCCGATGAAATCTGGAAAGAAGCTCTCTGAGAAACTGCTTAGTGTTCTGTTAATTCATCTCCCAGAGTTACATCTGTATTTCGTGGATCTCTTTGCTACCCTTATTTCTGTGGCATCTGAAAACTGATATTTCGGATCCCTTTGAAGACTATAGGGCCAAAGCAAACATCCTCGGATAGCAAAGAGAAAGAAGCTTACTGAGAAACTTCTTTGTGTTCTGTGAAATCATCTCACAGAGTTACAGCTTTACCCTCGAGCAGCCTTTCCCTAAGAAAGTTCTTGTGGAATTGGCAAAGTGATATTTGCAAGCCCATAGAGGGCTATGGTGAAAAAGCAAATATCCTCCAATGAAATCTGGAGAGAAGCTTTCTGAGAAGCTGCTTAGTGTTCTGTTAATTCATCTCACAGAGTTACATCTGTATTTCGTGGATTTCTTTGCTAGCCTTATTTCTGTGGAATCTGACAACAGATATTTCAAATCCCTTTGAAGACTATAGGGCCAAAGGAATTATCCTCCGATAAAAAAGAGAAAGAAGCTTTCTAAGAAACTTCTTTGTGTTCTGTAAAATCATCTAACAGAATTAAAGCTTTCCGGTTAAGAAGCCTTTCGCTAAGACAGTTCTTGTGGAATTGGCAAAGTGATATTTGGAAGCCCATAGAGGGCTATGGTGAAAAAGAAAATATCCTCCGATGAAATATGGAAAGAAGCTTTCTGAGAAACAGCTTAGTGTTCTGTTAATTCATCTCCCAGAGTTACATCTGTATTTCGTGGATCTCATTGCTAGCCTTATTTCTCTGGAATCTGACAACAGATATTTCGGATCCCTTTGAAGACTATAGGGCCAATGAAAATATCCTCCGAAAACAAAGAGAAAGAAGCTTTCTGAGAAACTTCTTTGTGTTCTGTGAAATCATCTCACAGAGTTACAGCTTTCCCCTCAATAGGCCTTCCGCTAAGACAGTTCTTGTGGAATTGGCAAAGTGATATTGGGAAGCCCATAGTGGGCTACGGTGAAAAAGGAAATATCCTCCAAAGAAATCTGGAAAGAAGCTTTTGAGAAACTGCTTAGTAATCTGTTAATTCATCTCACAGAGTTACATCTGTATTTCGTGGATCTCATTGCTAGCCGTATTTCTGTGGAATCTGACAGCAGATATTTCGGATCCCTTTGAAGACTATAGGGCCAAAGGAAATATCCTCCGATAACAAAGAGAAAGAAGCTTTCTGAGAAACTTCTTTGAGTTCTGTGAAATCATCTCACAGAGTTACAGCTTGGCCTCAAGAAACCTTTCGCTAAGACAGTTCTTGTGGAATTGGCAAAGTGATATTTGGAAGCCCATAGAGGGCTATGGTGAAAAAGAAATATCCTCCGATGAAATCTGGAAAGACTTTCTGAGAAACTGCTTAGTGATCTGTTAATTCATCTCACAGAGTTACATCTGTATTTCGTGGATCTCTTTGCTAGCCTTATTTCTGTGGAATCTGAGAACAGATATTTCCTTTCCCTTTGTAGACTATAGGGCCAAAGGAAATATCCTCCGATAAGAAAGAGAAAGAAGCTTTCTGAGAAACTTCGTTGTCTTCTGTGAAATCATCTCACAGAGTTACAGCTTTCCCCTCAAGAAGCCTTTCGCTAAGACAGTTCTTGTGGAATTGGCAAAGTGATATTTGGAAGCCCATAGAGGGCTATGGTAAAAAAGGAAATATCCTCCGATGAAATCTGTAAAGACTTTCTGAGAAACTTCTTAGTGTTCTGTTAATTCATCTCCCAGAGTTACATCTGTATTTCGTTCATCTCTTTGCTAGCCTTATTTCTTTGGAATCTGATAACAGATATTTCGGATCCCTTTGAAGACTATAGGGCCAAAGGAAATATTCTCTGATAACAAAAAGAAAGAAGCTTTCTGAGAAACTTCTTTGTGTTCTGTGAAATCATCTCACAGAGTTACGGCTTTCCCCTCAAGAAGCCTTTCGGTAAGACAGTTCTTGTGGAATTGGCAAAGTGATATTTGGAAGCCCTTAGAGGGCGATGGTGAAAAAGGAAATATCCTCCGATGAAATCTGGAAAGAAGCTTTCTGAGAAAATGCTTAGTGTTCTGTTAATTCATCTCACATAGTTATATCTGTATTTCGTGGATCTCTTTGCTAGCCTTATTTCTGTGGAATCTGACAACAGATATTTGGGATCCCTTTGAAGACTATTGGGCCAAAGGAAATATCCTCTGATAACAAAGAGAAAGAAGCTTTCTGAGAAACTTCTTTGTGTTCTGTGAAATCATCTCACAGAGTTACAGCTTTCCCCTCAAGAAGCCTTTCGCTAAGACAGTCTCGTGGAATTGGCAAAGTGATATTTGGAAGCCCATAGAGGGCTATGGTGAAAAAGGAAATATCCTCCGATGAAATCTGGAAAGAAGCTTTCTGAGAAACTGCTTAGTGTTCTGTTAATTCACCTCACCGTGTTACATCTGTATATCGTGGATCTCTTTGCTAGCCTTATTTCTGTGGAATCTGAGAACAGATATTTCGGATCCGTTTGAAGGCTATAGGGCCAAAGGAAATATCCTCCGATAACAAAGAGAAAGAAGCTTTCTGAGAAACTTCTTTGTGTTCTGTGAAATCATCTCACACAGTTACAGCTTTCCCCTCAAGAAGCCTTTCGCTAAGACAGTTCTTGTGGAATTGGCAAAGTGATATTTGGAAGCCCATAGAGGGCTATGGTGAAAAAGGAAATATCCTCCGATGAAATCTGGAAAGACTTTCTGAGAAACTGCTTAGTGTTCTGTTAATTCATCTCCCACAGTTACATCTGTATTTCTTTCATTTCTTTGCTAGCCTTATTTCTGTGGAATCTGAGAACAGATATTTCGGATCCCTTGAAGACTATAGGGCCAAAGGAAATATCCTCCGATAACAAAGAGAAAGAAGCTTTCTGAGAAATTTCTTTTTGTTCTGTGAAATAATCTCACAGAGTTACACCTTTCCCCTCAAGAAGCCTTTCGCTAAGACAGTTCTTGTGGAATTGGCCAAGTGATATTTGGAAGCCCATAGAGGGCTGTGGTGAAAAAGGAAATATGCTCCGATGAAATCTGGAAAGAAGCTTTCTGAGAAACTGCTTAGTGTTCTGTTAATTCATCTCACAGAGTTACATCTGTATTTCGTGGATCTCTTTGCTAGCCTTATTTCTGTGGAATCTGAGAACAGATATTTCCTTTCCCTTTGAAGACTATAGGGCCAAAGGAAACATCCTCGGATAACAAAGAGAAAGAAGCTTTTGAGAACTTCTTTGTGTTCTGTGAAATCATCTCACAGAGATACAGCTTTCCCGTCAAGAAGCCTTTCGCTAAGACAGTTCTTGTGGAATTGGCAAAGTGATATTTGGAAGCCCTTAGAGGGCTATGGTGAAAAAGGAAATATCCTCCGATGAAATCTGGAAAGAAGCTTTCTGAGAAAATACTTAGTGTTCTGTTAATTCATCTCAAAGAGTTACATCTGTATTTCGTGGATCTCTTTGATAGCCTTATTTCTGTGGAATCTGAGAACAGATATTTCAGATCCCTTTGAAGTCTATTGGGCCAAAGGAAACATCGTCGGATAACAAAGAGAAAGAAGCTTTCTGAGAAACTTCTTTGTGTTCTGTGAAATCATCTCACAGAGTTACTGCTTTCCCCTCAAGAAGCCTTTTGCTAAGACAGTTCTTGTGGATTTCGCAAAGTGATATTTGGAAGCCCATAGAGGGCTATGGTGAAAAAGGAAATATCCTCCGATGAAATCTGGAAAGAAGCTTTCTGAGAAACTGCTTAGTGTTCTGTTAATTCTTCTCACAGAGTTACATCTGTATTTCGTGGATCTCTTTGCTAGCCGAATTTCTGTGGAATCTGAGAACAGATATTTCGGATCCATTTGAAGACTATAGGGCCAAAGGAAATATCCTCCGATAACAAACAGAAAGAAGCTTTCTGAGAAACTTCTTTGTGTTCTGTTAAATCATCTCACAGAGTTAAAGCTTTCCCCTGAAGAAGCCTTTCGCTAAGACAGTTCTTGTGGAATTGGCAAAGTGATATTTGGAAGCCCATAGAGGGCTATGGTGAAAAAGGAAATATCCTCCGATGAAATCTGGAAAGAAGCTTTCTGAGAAGCTGCTTAGTGTTCTGTTAATTCATCTCACAGAGTTACATCTGTATTTCGTGGATCTCTTTGCTAGCCTTATTTCTGTGGAATCTGACAACTGATATTTCAAATCCCTTTGAAGACTATAGGGCCAAAGGAATTATCCTCCGATAAAAAAGAGAAAGAAGCTTTCTGAGAAACTTCTTTGTGTTCTGTGAAATCATCTAACAGAATTAAAGCTTTCCCGTCAAGAAGCCTTTCGCTAAGACAGTTCTTGTGGAATTGGCAAAGTGATATTTGGAAGCCCATAGAGGGCTATGGTGAAAAAGAAAATATCCTCCGATGAAATCTGGAAAGAAGCTTTCTGAGAAACAGCTTAGTGTTCTGTTAATTCATCTCCCAGAGTTACATCTGTATTTCGTGGATCTCTTTGCTAGCCTTATTTCTCTGGAATCAGACAACAGATATTTCGGATCCCTTTGAAGACTATAGGGCCAAAGGAAACATCCTCGGATAACAAACTAAGAAGCTTTCTGAGAAACTACTTTGTGTTCTGTGAAATCATCTCAGAGTTACAGCTTTCCCCTCAATAGGCCTTCCGCTAAGACAGTTCTTGTGGAATTGGCAAAGTGATATTGGGAAGTCCATAGAGGGCTACGGTGAAAAAGGAAATATCCTCCAAAGAAATCTGTAAAGAAGCTTTCTGAGAAACTGCTTAGTGATCTGTTAATTCATCTCACAGAGTTACATCTGTATTTCGTGGATCTCTTTGCTAGCCGTATTTCTGTGGAATCTGACAACAGATATTTCGGATCCCTTTGAAGACTATAGGGCCAAAGGAAATATCCTCTGATAACAAAGAGGAAGAAGCTTTCTGAGAAACTTCTTTATGTTCTGTGACATCATCTCACAGAGTTACTGCTTTCCCCTCAAGAAGCCTTTCGCTAAGACAGTTCTTGTGGAATTGGCAAAGTGATATTTCGAAGCCCATAGAGGGCTATGGTGAAAAAGGAAATATCCTCCGATGAAATCTGGAAAGAAGCTTTCTGAGAAACTGCTTAGTGTTCTGTTAATTCATCTCACAGAGTTACATCTGTATTTCGTGGATCTCTTTGTTAGCCTTATTTCTGTGGAATCTGACAACAGATATTTCCTTTCTCTTTGTAGACTATAGGGCCAAAGGAAATATCCTCCGATAACAAAGAGAAAGAAGCTTTCTGAGAAACTTCGTTGTCTTCTGTGAAATCATCTCACAGAGTTACAGCTTTCCCCTCAAGAAGCCTTTCGCTAAGACAGTTCTGTGGAATTGGCAAAGTGATATTTGGAAGCCCATAGAGGGCTACGGTGAAAAACGAAATATCCTCCAATGAAATCTGGAAAGAAGCTTTCTGAGAAACTGTTTAGTGATCTGTAAATTCATCTCCCAGAGTTTCATCTGTATTTCCTGGATCTGTTTCCTAGCCTTACTTCTGTGGAATCTGAGAACAGATATTTCGGATTCCTTTGAAGACTACAGGGCCAAAGGAAATATCCTCCGATAACAAAGAGAAAGAAGCTTTCTGAGAAACTTCTTTGTGTTCTGTGAAATCATCTCACAGAGTTACAGCTTTCCCCTCAAGAAGCCTTTCGCTAAGACAGTTCTTGTGGAATTGGCAAAGTGATATTTGGAAGGCCATAGAGGGCTATGGTAAAAAAGGAAATATACTCCGATGAAATCTGGAAAGACTTTCTGAGAAACTTCTTAGTGTTCTGTTAATTCATCTCCCAGAGTTACATCTGTATTTCGTTCATCTCTTTGCTAGCCTTATTTCTGTGGAATCTGATAACAGATATTTCGGATCCCTTTGAAGACTATAGGGCCAAAGGAAATATTCTCTGATAACAAAAAGAAAGAAGCTTTCTGAGAAACTTCTTTGTGTTCTGTGAAATCATCTCACAGAGTTACAGGTTTCCCCTCAAGAAGTCTTTCGGTAAGACAGTTCTTGTGGAATTGGCAAAGTGATATTTGGAAGCCCTTAGAGGGCTATGGTGAAAAAGGAAATATCCTCCGATGAAATCTGGAAAGAAGATTTCTGAGAAAATGCTTAGTGTTCTGTGAATTCATCTCACATAGTTACATCTGTATTTCCTGGATCTCTTTGCTAGCCTTATTTCTTTGGAATCTGAGAACAGATATTTCGGATCCCTTTGAAGAGTATTGGGCCAAAGGAAACATCTTCGGATAACAAAGAGAAAGAACCTTAATGAGAAACGTCTTTGTGTTCTGTGAAATCAACTCACAGAGTTACAGCTTTCCCCTCAAGAAGCCTTTCGCTAAGACAGTTCTTGTGGAATTGGCAAAGTGATATTTGGAAGCCCATAGAGGGCTATGGTGAAAAAGGAAATATCCTCTGATGAAATCTCTAAAGAGGCTTTCTGAGAAGCTGCTTAGTGTTTTGTTAATTCATCTCACAGAGTTACATCTGTATTTCGTGGATTTCTTTGCTAGCCTTATTTCTGTGGAATCTGACAACAGATATTTCAGATCCCTTTGAAGACTATAGGGCCAAAGGAATTATCCTCCGATAAAAAAGAGAAAGAAGCTTTCTGAGAAACTTCTTTGTGTTCTGTGAAATCATCTCACAGAATTAAAGCTTTCCCCACAAGAAGCCTTTCGCTAAGACAGTTCTTGTGGAATTGGCAAAGTGATATTTGGAAGCCCATAGAGTGCTATGGTGAAAAAGGAAATATCCTCCGATGAAATCTGGAAAGAAGCTTTCTGAGAAAGAGCTTAGTGTTCTGTTAATTCATCTCCCAGAGTTACATCTGTATTTCGTGGATCTCTTTGCTAGCCTTATTTCTGTGGAATCTGACAACAGATATTTCGGATCCCTTTGAAGACTATTGGGCCAAAGGAAGTATCCTCTGATAACAAAGAGAAAGAAGCTTTCTGAGAAACTTCTTTGTGTTCTGTGAAATCATCTCACAGAGTTACAGCTTTCCCCTCAAGAAGCCTTTCGCTAAGACAGTCTCGTGGAATTGGCAAAGTGATATTTGGAAGCCCAAAGAGGGCTATGGTGAAAAAGGAAATATCCTCCGATGAAATCTGGAAAGAAGCTTTCTGAGAAACTGCTTAGTGTTCTGTTAATTCACCTCACCGAGTTACATCTGTATTTCGTTGATCTCTTTGCTAGCCTTATTTCTGTGGAATCTGAGAACAGATATTTCGGATCCGTTTGAAGGCTATAGGGCCAAAGGAAATATCCTCCGATAACAACGAGAAAGAAGCTTTCTGAGAAACTTCTTTGTGTTCTGTGAAATCATCTCACAGAGTTACAGCTTTCCCCTCAAGAAGCCTTTCGCTAAGACAGTTCTTGTGGAATTGGTAAAGTGATATTTGGAAGCCCATAGAGGTCTATGGTGAAAAAGGAAATATCCTCCGATGAAATCTGGAAAGACTTTCTGAGAAACTGCTTAGTGTTCTGTTAATTCATCTCCCACAGTTACATCTGTATTTCTTTCATTTCTTTGCTAGCCTTATTTCTGTGGAATCTGAGAACAGATATTTCGGATCCCTTGAAGACTATAGGGCCAAAGGAAATATCCTCCGATAACAAAGAGAAAGAAGCTTTCTGAGAAATTTCTTTGTGTTCTGTGAAATCATCTCACAGAGTTTCAGCTTTCCCCTCAAGAAGCCTTTCGCTAAGAGTGTTCTTGTGGAATTGGCAAAGTGATATTTGGAAGCCCATAGAGGGCTAGGGTGAAAAAGGAAATATCCTCCGATGAAATCTGGAAAGAAGCTTTCTGAGAAACAGCTTTTGTTCTGTTAATTCATCTCCCAGAGTTACATCTGTATTTCGTGGATCTCTTTGCTACCCTTATTTCTGTGGCATCTGAAAACAGATATTTCGGATCCCTTTGAAGACTATAGGGCCAAAGCAAACATCCTCGGATAGCAAAGAGAAAGAAGCTTACTGAGAAACTTCTTTGTGTTCTGTGAAATCATCTCACAGAGTTACAGCTTTACCCTCGAGCAGCCTTTCGCTAAGAAAATTCTTGTGGAATGGGCAAAATGATATTTGCAAGCCCATAGAGGGCTATGGTGAAAAAGCAAATATCCTCCGATGAAATCTGGAGAGAAGCTTTCTGAGAAGCTGCTTAGTGTTCTGTTAATTCATCTCACAGAGTTACATCTGTATTTCGTGGATCTCTTTGCTAGCCTTATTTCTGTGGAATCTGAGAACAGATATTTCGGATCCCTTTGAAGACTATAGGGCCAAAGGAAATATCCTCCGATAACAAAGAGAAAGAAGCTTTCTGAGAAACTTCTTTGTGTTCTGTGAAATCATCTCACACAGTTACAGCTTTCCCATCAAGAAGCCTTTCGCTAAGACAGTTCTTGTGGAATTGGCAAAGTGATATTTGGAAGCCCATAGAGGGCTATGGTGAAAAAGAAAATATCCTCCACTGAAATCTGGAAAGAAGCTTTCTGAGAAACTGCTTAGTGATATGTAAATTCATCTCTCAGAGTTACATCTGTATTTCGTGGATCTCTTTGCTAGCCGTATTTCTGTGGAATCTGAGAACAGATATTTCGGATCCTTTTGAAGACTATAGGGCCAAAGGAAATATCCTCCGATAACAAAAAGAAAGAAGCTTTCTGAGAAACTTCTTTGTGTTCTGTGAAATCATCTCACAGAGTTGCAGTTTTCCCTTCAAGAAGCCTTTCGCTAAGACCGTTCTTTTGGAATTGGCAAAGTGATATTTGAAAGCCCGTAGAGGGCTACGGTGAAAGAGGAAATATCCTCCGATGAAATCTGGAAAGAAGCTTTCTGAGAAACTGCTTAGTGTTCTGTTAATTCATCTCACAGAGTTACATTTGTATTTCGTGGATCTCTTTGCTAGCCTTATTTCTGTGGAATCTGAGAACAGATATTTCGGATCCCTTTGAAGACTATAGAGCCAAAGGAAATATCCTCCGATAAGAAAGAGAAAGAAGCTTTCTGAGAAACTTCTCTGTGTTCTGTGAAATCATCTCACAGATTTACAGCTTTCCAATCAAGTACCCTTTCGCTAAGACAGTTCTTGTGGAATTGGAAAAGTGATATTTGGAAGCCTACAGAGGGCTATGGTGAAAGAGGAAATATCCTCCGATGAAATCTGGAAAGAAGCTTTCGGAGAAACTGTTTAGTGTTCTGTTAATTCATCTCACAGAGTTTCATCTGTGTTTCGTGGATCTCTTTGCTAGCCTTATTTCTGTGGAATATGAGAACAGATATTTCGGATCCCTTTGAAGACTATAGGGCCAAAGGAAATATCCTCGGAAAACAAAGAGAAAGAACATTTCTGAGAATCTTCTTTGTGTTCTATGAAATCATCTCAGAGAGTTACAGCTTTCCCCTCAAGAAGCCTTTCGCTAAGACAGTTCTTGTGGAATTGGCAAAGTGATATTTGGAAGCCCCTAGAGGGCTATGGTGAAAAAGGAAATATCCTCCGATGAAATCTGGAAACAAGCTTTCTGAGAAACTGCTTAGTGGTCTGTTAATTCATCTCCCGGAGTTACATGTGTATTTCATGGATCTCTTTGGTAGCCTTATTACTGTGGAATCTGAGAACAGATATTTCAGATCCCTTTGAAGACTATAGGGCCACAGGATATATCCTCCGATAACAAAGAGAAAGAAGCTTTCTGAGAAACTTCTTTGTGTTCTGTGAAATCATCTCACAGAGTTACAGCTTTCCCCTCAAGAAGCCTTTCGCTAAGACAGTTCTTGTGGAATTGGCAAAGTGATATTTGGAAGCCCATAGTAGGCTACGGTGAAAAAGGAAATATCCTCCGATGAAATCTGGAAAAAAGCTTTCTGAGAAACTGCTTAGTGTTCTGTTAATTCATCTCACAGAGTTACATCTGTATTTCGTGGATCTCTTTGCTAGCCTTATTTCTGTGGAATCTGACAACAGATATTTCCTTTCTCTTTGAAGACTATAGGGCCAAAGGAAATATCCTCCGATAACAAAGAGAAAGAAGCTTTCTGAGAAACTTCTTTGTGTTCTGTGAAATCATCTCACAGAGTTACAGCTTTCCCCTCAAGAAGCCTTTCGCTAAGACAGTTCTTGTGGAATTGGCAAAGTGACATTTGGTAGCCCATAGAGGGCAATGGTGAAAAAGGAAATATCCTCCGATGAAATCTGGAAAGAAGCTATCTGAGAAACTGCCTAGTGTTCTGTTAATTCATCTCCCAGAGTTACATCTGTATTTCGTGGATCTCTTTGCTAGCCTTATTTCACTGGAATCTCAGAAAAGATATTTCGGATCCCTTTGAAGATTATAGGCACAAAGGAAACATCCTCCGATAACAAAGAGAAAGAAGCTTTCTGAGAAACTTCTTTGTGTTCTGTGAAATCATCTCACAGAGTTACAGCTTTCCCCTCAAGAAGCCTTTCGCTAAGACAGTTGTTGTGGAATTGGCAAAGTGATATTTGGAAGCCCCTAAAGGGCTATGGTGAAAAAGGAAATATCCTCCGATGAAATCTGGAAAGCAGCTTTCTGAGAAACTGCGTAGTGTTCTGTTAATTGATCTCACAGAGTTACATCTGTATTTCGTGGATCTCTTTGCTAGCCTTACTTCTGTGGAATCTGAGAACAGATATTTCGGATCCCTTTGAAGACTATAGGGCCAAAGGAAATAGCCTCCGATAAGAAAGAGAAAGAAGCTTTCTGAGAAACTTTTTTGTGTTCTGTGAAATCATCTCACAGAGTTACAGCTTTCCCCTCAAGAAGCCTTTCGCTAAGACAGTTCTTGTGGAATTGGCAAAGTGATATTTGGACGCCCATAGAGGGCTATGGAGAAAAAGGAAATATCCTCCGATGAAATCTGGAAAGAAGCTTTCTGAGAAACTGCTTAGTGTTCTGTTAATTCATCTGCCAGAGTTACATCTGTATTTTGTGGATCTCTTTGATAGCCTTATTTCTGTGGAATCTGACAACAGATATTACGGATCCCTTTGAAGACTATTGGGCCAAAGGAAATATCCTCCGATAACAAAGAGAAAGAAGCTTTCTGAGAAACGTCTTTGTGTTCTGTGAAATCATCTCACAGAGTTACAGCTTTCCCTTCAAGAAGCCTATCGCTAAGACAGTTCTTGTGGAATTGGCAAAGTGAGATTTGGAAGCCCATAGAGGGCTATGGTGAAAAAGGAAATATCCTCCGATGAAATCTGGAAAGAAGCTTTCTGAGAAACTGCTTCGTGTTCTGTTAATGCATCTCCCAGAGTTACATCTGTATTTCGTGGATCTCTTTGCTAGCCTTATTTCTCTGGAATCTGAGAACAGATATTTCGGATCCCTTTGAAGACAATAGGGCCAAAGGAAATATCCTCCGATAACAAAGAGAAAGAAGCTTTCTGAGAAACTTCTTTGTGTTCTGTGAAATCATCTCACAGAGTTACAGCTTTCCCCTCAAGAAGCCTTTCGCTAAGACAGTTCTTGTGGAATTGGCAAAGTGACATTAGGAAGCCCATAGAGGGCAATGGTGAAAAAGGAAATATCCTCCGATGAAATCTGGAAAGAAGCTTTCTGAGAAACTGCTTAGTGTCCTGTTAATTCATCTCACATAGTTACATCTGAATGTCGTGGATCTCTTTGCTAGACTTATTTCTGTGGAATCAGAGAACAGATATTTCGGATCCCTTTGAAGACTATGGGGCCAAAGGAAATATCCTCCGATAGCAAAGAGAAAGAAGCTTTCTGAGAAACTTCTTTGTGTTCTGTGAAATCATCTCACAGAGTTACAGCTTTCCCCTCAAGAAGCCTTTCGCTAAGACAGTTCTTGTGGAATTGGCAAAGTGACATTTTGAAGCCCATAGAGGGCTATGGTGAAAAAGGAAATATCCTCCGATGAAATCTGGAAAGAAGCTTTCTGAGAAACTGCTTAGTGTTCTGTTAATTCACCTCACAGAGTTACATCTCTATTTCGTGGATCTCTTTGCTAGCCTTATTTCTGTGGAATCTGAGAACAGATATTTCGGATCCCATTGAAGACTATAGGGCGAAAGGAAATATCCTCCGATAAGAAAGAGAAAGAAGCTTTCTGAGAAACTTCTTTGTGTTCTGTGTAATCATCTCACAGAGTTACAGCTTTCCCCTCAAGAATCCTTTCGCTAAGACAGTTCTTGTGGAATTGGCAAAGTGATATTTGGAAGCCCATAGAGGGCTTGATGAAAAAGGAAATATCCTCGGACGAAATCTGGAAAGAAGCTTTCTGAGAAACTGCTTAGTGTTCTGTTAATTCATCTCCCAGAGTTACATCTGTATTTCGTGGATCTCTTTGCTAGCCTTATTTCTGTGGAATGTGAGAACAGATATTTCTGACCCCTTTGAAGACTATAGGGACAAAGGAAATATCCTCTGATAACAAAGAGAAAGAAGCTTTCTGAGAAACTTCTTTGTGTTCTGTGAAATCATCTCACAGAGTTACAGCTTTCTCATCGAGAAGCCTTTCACTAAGACAGTTCTTGAGGAATTTGCAAAGTGATATTTGGAAGCCCATAGAGCGCAATGGTGAAAAAGGAAATATCCTCCGATGAAATCTGGAAAGAAGCTTTCTGAGAAACTGCTAAGTGTTCTGTTAATTCTTCTCACAGAGTTACATCGGTATTTCGTGGATCTCTTTGCTAGCCGAATTTCTGTGGAATCTGAGAACAGATATTTCGGATCCATTTGAAGACTATAGGGCCAAAGGATATATCCTCCGATAACAAAAAGAAAGAAGCTTTCTGAGAAACTTCTTTGTGTTCTGTGAAATCATCTCACAGAGTTAAAGCTTTCCCCTCAAGAAGCCTTTCGCTAAGACAGTTCTTGTGGAATTGGCAAAGTGATATTTGGAAGCCCAAGGAGGGCTATGGTGAAAAAGGAAATATCCTCCACTGAAATCTGGAAAGAAGCTTTCTGAGAAACTGCTTAGTGATATGTAAATTCATCTCTCAGAGTTACATCTGTATTTCGTGGATCTCTTTGCTAGCCGTATTTCTGTGGAATCTGAGAACAGATATTTCGGATCCTTTTGAAGACTATAGGGCCAAAGGAAATATCCTCCGATAAAAAAAAGAAAGAAGCTTTCGGAGTAACTTCTTTGTGTTCTGTGAAATCATCTCACAGAGTTAAAGCATTCCCCTCAAGAAGCCTTTCGCTAAGACAGTTCTTGTGGAATTGGCAAAGTGATATTTGGAAGCCCATGGAGGGCTATGGTGAAAAAGGAAATATCCTCCGATGAAATCTGGAAAGAAGCTTTCTGAGAAGTTACTTAGTGTTCTGTTAATTCATCTCACAGAGTTACATCTGTTTTTCCTGGATTTCTTTGCTAGCCTTATTTCTCTGGAATCTGACAACAGATATTTCGGATCCCTTTGAAGACTATAGGGACAAAGGAAACATCCTCGGATAACAAACTAAGAAGCTTTCTGAGAAACTACTTCGTGTTCTGTGAAATCATCTCACAGAGTTACAGCTTTCCCCTCAATAGGCCTTCCGCTAAAACAGTTCTTGTGGAATTGGCAAAGTGATATTGGGAAGCCCATAGTGGGCTACGGTGAAAAAGGAAATATCCTCCAAAGAAATCTGTAAAGAAGCTTTCTGAGAAACTGCTTAGTGATCTGTTAATTCATCTCACAGAGTTACATCTGTATTTCGTGGATCTCATTGCTAGCCATATTTCTGTGGAATCTGACAACAGATATTTCGGATCCCTTTGAAGACTATAGGGCCAAAGGAAATATCCTCCGATAACAAAGAGAAAGAAGCTTTCTGAGAAACTTCTTTGTGTTCTGTGAAATCATCTCACAGAGTTACAGCTTTCCCGTCAAGAAGCCTATCGCTAAGACAGTTCTTGTGGAATTGGCAAAGTGATATTTGGAAGCCCATAGAGGGCTATGGTGAAAAAGAAAATATCCTCATGAAATCTGGAAAGAAGCTTTCTGAGAAACAGCTTAGTGTTCTGTTAATTCATCTCCCAGAGTTACATCTGTATTTCGTGGATCTCTTTGCTAGCCTTATTTCTCTGGAATCTGACAACAGATATTTCGGATCCCTTTAAAGACTCTAGGGCCAAAGGAAACATCCTCGGATAACAAACTAAGAAGCTTTCTGAGAAACTACTTTGTGTTCTGTGAAATCATCTCACAGAGTTACAGCTTTAACCTCAAGAAGCCTTTCGCTAAGACAGTTCTTGTGGAATCGGCCAAGTGATATTTGGAAGCCCATAGAGGGCTATGGTGAAAAAGGAAATATCCTCCGATGAAATCTGGAAACTAGCTTTCTCAGAAACTGCTTAGTGTTCTGTTAATTCAACTCACAGAGTTACATCTGTATTTCGTGGATCTCTTTGCTAGCCTTATTTCTGTGGAATCTGAGAACAGATATTGCCGTTCCCTTTGAAGACTATAGGGCCAAAGGAAACATCCTCCGATAACAAAGAGTAAGAAGCTTACTGAGAAACTTCTTTGTGATCTCTGAAATCATCTCACAGTGATACAGGTTTCCCGACAAGAAGCCTTCGCTAAGACATTTCTTGTGGAATTGACAAAGTGATCTTTGGAAGCCCTTTGAGGGCTACGGTGAAAAAGGAAATATCCTCCGATGAAATCTGGAAAGAAGCTTTCCGTGAAACTGCTTAGTGTTCTGTAAATTCATCTCACAGAGTTACATCTGCATTTCGTGGATCGTTTTGCTAGCCTTATTTCTGTGGAATCTGACAACAGATATTTCGGATCCCTTTGAAGACTATAGGGCCAAAGGAAATATCCTCCGATAACAAAGAGACAGAAGCTTTCTGAGAAACTTCATTGTGTTCTGTGAAATCATCTCACAGAGTTACAGCTTTCCCCTCAAGAAGCCTTTCGCTAAGACAGTTCTTGTGGAATTCGCAAAGTGATATTTGGAAGCCCTTAGAGGGCTATGGTGAAAAAGGAAATATCTTCCTATGAAATCTGGAAAGAAGCTTTCTGAGAAACTGCTTAGTGTTCTGTTAATTCACCTCACAGAGTTACATCTGTATTTCGTGGATCTCTTTGCTAGCCTTATTGCTGTGGAATCTGAAAACAGATATTTCGGATCCCTTTGAAGACTCTAGGTCCAAAGGAAACATCCTCGGATAACAAAGAGAAAGAAGCTTACTGAGAAACTTCTTTGTGTTCTGTGAAATCATCTCACAGAGTTACAGCTTTCCCCTCGAGAAGCCTTTCGCTAAGACAGTTCTTGTGGAATTGGCAAAGTGATATTTGGAAGCCCATAGAGGGCTATGGTGAAAAAGGAAATATCCTCCGATGAAATCTGGAAAGAAGCTTTCTGAGAAACTGCTTAGTGTTCTGTTAATTCATCTCACAGAGTTACATCTGTATTTCGTGGATCTCTTTGCTAGCCTTATTTCTGTGGAATCTGACAACAGATATTTCGGATCCCTTTGAAGACTATAGGGCCAAAGGAAATATCCTCCGATAACAAAGAGAAAGAAGCTTTCTGAGAAACTTCTTTGTGTTCTGTGAAATCATCTCACAGAGTTACAGCTTTCCCATCAAGAAGCCTTTCGCTAAGAGAGTTCTTGTGGAATTGGCAAAGTGATATTTGGAAGCCCATAGAGCGCAATGGTGAAAAAGGAAATATCCTCCGATGAAATCTGGAAAGAAGCTTTCTGAGAAACTGCTTAGTGTTCTGTTAATTCTTCTCACAGAGTTACATCTGTATTTCGTGAATCTCTTTGCTAGCCTTATTTCTGTGGAATCTGAGAACAGATATTTCGGATCCCTTTGAAGACTATAGGGCCAAAGTAAACATCCTCCGATAACAAAGAGAAAGAAGCTTACTGAGAAACTTCTTTGTGTTCTGTGAAATCATCTCACACAGTTACAGCTTTGCCCTCAAGGAGCCTTTCGCTAAGACAGTTCTTGTGGAATTCGCAAAGTGATATTTGGAGCCCATAGAGGGCTATGGAGAAAAAGGAAATATCCTCCAATGAAATATGGAAAGAAGCTTTCTGAGAAACTGCTTAGTGTTCTGTTAATTCACCTCACAGAGTTACATCTGTATTTCGTGGATCTCTTTGCTAGCCTTATTTCTGTGGAATCTGAGAACAGATATTTCGGATCCCTTTGAAGACTATAGGGCCAAAGGAAATATCCTCCGATAACAAAGAGAAAGAAGCTTTCTGAGAAACTTCTTTGTGTTCTGTGAAATCATCTCACAGAGTTACAGCTTTCCCCTCAAGAAGCCTTTCGCTAAGACAGTTCTCGTGGAATTGGCAAAGTGATATTTGGAAGCCCATAGAGGGCTATGGTGAAAAAGGAAATATCCTCCAATGAAATCTGGAAAGAAGCTTTCTGAGAAACTGCTTAGTGATCTGTAAATTCATCTCTCAGAGTTACATCTGTATTTCGTGGATCTCTTTGCTAGCCTTATTTCTCTGGAATCTGACAACAGATATTTCGGATCCCTTTGAAGACTTTAGGGCCAAAGGAAACATCCTCGGATAACAAACTAAGAAGCTTTCTGAGAAACTACTTTGTGTTCTGTGAAATCATCTCACAGAGTTACAGCTTTCCCCTCAATAGGCCTTCCGCTAAGACAGTTCTTGTGGAATTGGCAAAGTGATATTGGGAAGCCCATAGAGGGCTACGGTGAAAAAGGAAATATCCTCCAAAGAAATCTGTAAAGAAGCTTTCTGAGAAACTGCTTAGTGATCTGTTAATTCATCTCACAGAGTTACATCTGTATTTCGTGGATCTCATTGCTAGCCGTATTTCTGTGGAATCTGACAACAGATATTTCGGATCCCTTTGAAGACTTTAGGGCCAAAGGAAATATCCTCCGATAACAAAGAGAAAGAAGCTTTCTGAGAAACTTCTTTGTGTTCTGTGAAATCATCTCACAGAGTTACAGCTTTCCCATCAAGAAGGCTTTCGCTAAGACAGTTCTTGTGGAATTGGCAAAGTGATATTTGGAAGCCCATAGAGCGCAATGGTGAAAAAGGAAATATCCTCCGATGAAATCTGGAAAGAAGCTTTCTGAGAAACTGCTTAGTGTTCTGTTAATTCACCTCACAGAGTTACATCTGTATTTCGTGGATCTCTTTGCTAGCCTTATTTCTCTGGAATCTGAGAACAGATATTTCGGATCCCTTTGAAGACTATAGGGCCAAAGGAAATATCCTCCAATAACAAAGAGAAAGAAGCTTTCTGAGAAACTTCTTTGTGTTCTGTGAAATCATCTTACAGAGTTACAGCTGTCCCCTCAAGAAGCCTTTCGCTAAGACAGTTCTTGTGGAATTCGCAAAGTGATATTTGGAAGCCCTTAGAGGGCTATGGTGAAAAAGGAAATATCCTCCGATGAAATCTGGAAAGAAGCTTTCTGAGAAACAGCTTAGTGTTCTGTTAATTCATCTCCCAGAGTTACATCTGTATTTCATGGATCTCTTTGCTAGCCTTATTTCTCTGGAATCTGACAACAGATATTTCGGATCCCTTTGAAGACTCTAGGGCCAAAGGAAACATCCTCGGATAACAAACTAAGAAGCTTTTTGAGAAACTACTTTGTGTTCTGTGAAATCATCTCACAGAGTTACAGCTTTAACCTCAAGAAGCCTTTCGCTAAGACAGTTCTTGTGGAATCGGCCAAGTGATATTTGGAAGCCCATAGAGGGCTATGGTGAAAAAGGAAACATCCTCTGATGAAATCTGGAAACAAGCTTTCTGAGAAACTGCTTAGTGTTCTGTTAATTCATCTCACAGAGTTACATCTGTATTTCGTGGATCTCTTTGCTAGCCTTATTTCTGTGGAATCTGAGAACAGATATTTCCGTTCCCTTTGAAGACTATACGGCCAAAGGAAACATCCTCCGATAACAAAGAGAAAGAAGCTTTCTGAGAAACTTCTTTGTGTTCTGTGAAATCATCTCACAGAGTTACAGCTTTCCCCTCAAGAAGCCTTTCGCTAAGACGGTTCTTGTCTAATTGGCAAAGTGATATTTGGAAGCCCATACAGGGCTATGGTGAAAAACGAAATATTCTCCGATGAAATCTGGAAAGAAGCTTTCTGAGAAACTGCTTAGTGTTCTGTTAATTCATCTCACAGAGTTACATCTGTATTTCGTGGATCTCTTTGCTAGCCTTATTTCTGTGGAATCTGAGAACAGATATTTCGGATCCTTTTGAAGACTATGGGTCCAAAGGAAACATCCTCCGATAACAAAGAGAAAGAAGCTTTCTGAGAAACTTCTTTGTGTTCTGCGAAATCATCTCACAGAGTTACAGCTTTCCCCTCATGAAGCCTTTCGCTAAGACAGTTCTTGTGGTATTGGCAAAGTGATATTTCGAAGCCGATACAGGGCTATGGTGAAAAAGGAAATATCCTCCGATGAAATCTGGAAAAAAGCTTTCTGAGAAACTGCTTAGTGTTCTGTTAATTCATCTCACAGTGTTACATCTGTATTTCATGGATCTCTTTGCTAGCCTTATTTCTGTGGAATCTGAGAACAGATATTTCGGATCCCTTTGAAGACTATAGGGCCAAAGGAAATATCCTCCGATAACAAAGAGAAAGAAGCTTTCTGAGAAACTTCTTTGTGTTCTGTGAAATCATCTCACAGAGTTACAGCTTTCCCATCAAGAAGCCTTTCGCTAAGAGAGTTCTTGTGGAATTGGCAAAGTGATATTTGGAAGCCCATAGAGCGCAATGGTGAAAAAGGAAATATCCTCCGATGAAATCTGGAAAGAAGCTTTCTGAGAAACTGCTTAGTGTTCTGTTAATTCTTCTCACAGAGTTACATCTGTATTTCGTGAATCTCTTTGCTAGCCTTATTTCTGTGGAATCTGAGAACAGATATTTCGGATCCCTTTGAAGACTATAGGGCCAAAGTAAACATCCTCCGATAACAAAGAGAAAGAAGCTTACTGAGAAACTTCTTTGTGTTCTGTGAAATCATCTCACACAGTTACAGCTTTGCCCTCAAGGAGCCTTTCGCTAAGACAGTTCTTGTGGAATTCGCAAAGTGATATTTGGAGCCCATAGAGGGCTATGGAGAAAAAGGAAATATCCTCCAATGAAATATGGAAAGAAGCTTTCTGAGAAACTGCTTAGTGTTCTGTTAATTCACCTCACAGAGTTACATCTGTATTTCGTGGATCTCTTTGCTAGCCTTATTTCTGTGGAATCTGAGAACAGATATTTCGGATCCCTTTGAAGACTATAGGGCCAAAGGAAATATCCTCCGATAACAAAGAGAAAGAAGCTTTCTGAGAAACTTCTTTGTGTTCTGTGAAATCATCTCACAGAGTTACAGCTTTCCCCTCAAGAAGCCTTTCGCTAAGACAGTTCTTGTGGAATTGGCAAAGTGATATTTGGAAGCCCATAGAGGGCTATGGTGAAAAAGGAAATATCCTCCAATGAAATCTGGAAAGAAGCTTTCTGAGAAACTGCTTAGTGATCTGTAAATTCATCTCTCAGAGTTACATCTGTATTTCGTGGATCTCTTTGCTAGCCTTATTTCTCTGGAATCTGACAACAGATATTTCGGATCCCTTTGAAGACTTTAGGGCCAAAGGAAACATCCTCGGATAACAAACTAAGAAGCTTTCTGAGAAACTACTTTGTGTTCTGTGAAATCATCTCACAGAGTTACAGCTTTCCCCTCAATAGGCCTTCCGCTAAGACAGTTCTTGTGGAATTGGCAAAGTGATATTGGGAAGCCCATAGAGGGCTACGGTGAAAAAGGAAATATCCTCCAAAGAAATCTGTAAAGAAGCTTTCTGAGAAACTGCTTAGTGATCTGTTAATTCATCTCACAGAGTTACATCTGTATTTCGTGGATCTCATTGCTAGCCGTATTTCTGTGGAATCTGACAACAGATATTTCGGATCCCTTTGAAGACTTTAGGGCCAAAGGAAATATCCTCCGATAACAAAGAGAAAGAAGCTTTCTGAGAAACTTCTTTGTGTTCTGTGAAATCATCTCACAGAGTTACAGCTTTCCCATCAAGAAGGCTTTCGCTAAGACAGTTCTTGTGGAATTGGCAAAGTGATATTTGGAAGCCCATAGAGCGCAATGGTGAAAAAGGAAATATCCTCCGATGAAATCTGGAAAGAAGCTTTCTGAGAAACTGCTTAGTGTCTGTTAATTCTTCTCACAGAGTTACATCTGTATTTCGTGGATCTCTTTGCTAGCCTTATTTCTGTGGAATCTGAGAACAGATATTTCGGATCCCTTTGAAGACTATAGGGCCAAAGTAAACATCCTACGATAACAAAGAGAAAGAAGCTTACTGAGAAACTTCTTTGTGTTCTGTGAAATCATCTCACACAGTTACAGCTTTGCCCTCAAGGAGCCTTTCGCTAAGACAGTTCTTGTGGAATTGGCAAAGTGATATTTGGAGCCCATAGAGGGCTATGGAGAAAAAGGAAATATCCTCCGATGAAATCTGGAAAGAAGCTTTCTGAGAAACTGCTTAGTGTTCTGTTAATTCACCTCACACAGTTACATCTGTATTTCGTGGATCTCTTTGCTAGCCTTATTTCTCTGGAATCTGAGAACAGATATTTCGGATCCCTTTGAAGACTATAGGGCCAAAGGAAATATCCTCCAATAACAAAGAGAAAGAAGCTTTCTGAGAAACTTCTTTGTGTTCTGTGAAATCATCTTACAGAGTTACAGCTGTCCCCTCAAGAAGCCTTTCGCTAAGACAGTTCTTGTGGAATTCGCAAAGTGATATTTGGAAGCCCTTAGAGGGCTATGGTGAAAAAGGAAATATCCTCCGATGAAATCTGGAAAGAAGCTTTCTGAGAAACAGCTTAGTGTTCTGTTAATTCATCTCCCAGAGTTACATCTGTATTTCATGGATCTCTTTGCTAGCCTTATTTCTCTGGAATCTGACAACAGATATTTCGGATCCCTTTGAAGACTCTAGGGCCAAAGGAAACATCCTCGGATAACAAACTAAGAAGGTTTTTGAGAAACTACTTTGTGTTCTGTGAAATCATCTCACAGAGTTACAGCTTTAACCTCAAGAAGCATTTCGCTAAGACAGTTCTTGTGGAATCGGCCAAGTGATATTTGGAAGCCCATAGAGGGCTATGGTGAAAAAGGAAACATCCTCTGATGAAATCTGGAAACAAGCTTTCTGAGAAACTGCTTAGTGTTCTGTTAATTCATCTCACAGAGTTACATCTGTATTTCGTGGATCTCTTTGCTAGCCTTATTTCTGTGGAATCTGAGAACAGATATTTCCGTTCCCTTTGAAGACTATACGGCCAAAGGAAACATCCTCCGATAACAAAGAGAAAGAAGCTTTCTGAGAAACTTCTTTGTGTTCTGTGAAATCATCTCACAGAGTTACAGCTTTCCCCTCAAGAAGCCTTTCGCTAAGACGGTTCTTGTCTAATTGGCAAAGTGATATTTGGAAGCCCATACAGGGCTATGGTGAAAAACGAAATATTCTCCGATGAAATCTGGAAAGAAGCTTTCTGAGAAACTGCTTAGTGTTCTGTTAATTCATCTCACAGAGTTACATCTGTATTTCGTGGATCTCTTTGCTAGCCTTATTTCTGTGGAATCTGAGAACAGATATTTCGGATCCTTTTGAAGACTATGGGTCCAAAGGAAACATCCTCCGATAACAAAGAGAAAGAAGCTTTCTGAGAAACTTCTTTGTGTTCTGCGAAATCATCTCACAGAGTTACAGCTTTCCCCTCATGAAGCCTTTCGCTAAGACAGTTCTTGTGGTATTGGCAAAGTGATATTTCGAAGCCGATACAGGGCTATGGTGAAAAAGGAAATATCCTCCGATGAAATCTGGAAAAAAGCTTTCTGAGAAACTGCTTAGTGTTCTGTTAATTCATCTCACAGTGTTACATCTGTATTTCATGGATCTCTTTGCTAGCCTTATTTCTGTGGAATCTGAGAACAGATATTTCGGATCCCTTTGAAGACTATAGGGCCACAGGAAATATCCTCCGATAACAGAGAGAAAGAAGCTTTCTGAGAAACTTCTTTGTGTTCTGTGAAATCATCTCACAGAATTAAAGCTTTCCCCTCAATAAGCCTTTCGCTAAGACAGTTCTTGTGGAATTGGCAAAGTGATATTTGGAAGCCCATAGAGGGCTATGGAGAAAAAGGAAATATCCTCCAATGAAATCTGGAAAGAAGCTTTCTGAGAAACAGCTTAGTGTTCTGTTAATTCATCTCCCAGAGTTACATCTGTATTTCGTGGATCTGTTTAGTAGCCTTATTTCTCTGGAATCTGACAACAGATATTTCCGTTCCCTTTGAAGACTATAGGGCCAAAGAAAACATCCTCGGATAACAAACTAAGAAGCTTTCTGAGAAACTACTTTGTGTTCTGTGAAATCATCTCACAGAGTTACAGCTTTCCCGTCAAGAAGCCTTCGCTAAGACAGTTCTTGTGGAATTGACAAAGTGATATTTGGAAGCCCTTAGAGGGCTACGGTGAAAAAAGAAATATCCTCCAATGAAATCTGGAAAGAAGCTTTCTGTGAAACTGCTTAGTGTTCTGTAAATTCATCTCACAGAGTTACATCTGCATTTCGTGGATCGTTTTGCTAGCCTTATTTCTGTGGAATCTGACAACAGATATTTCGGATCCCTTTGAAGACTATAGGGCCAAAGGAAATATCCTCTGATAACAAAGAGAAAGAAGCTTTCTGAGAAACTTCTTTGTGTTCTGTGAAATCATCTCACAGAGTTACAGCTTTCCCCTCAAGAAGCCTTTCGCTAAGACGTTCTTGTCTAATTGGCAAAGTGATATTTGGAAGCCCATAGAGGGCTATGGTGAAAAACGAAATATTCTCCGATGAAATCTGGAAAGAAGCTTTCTGAGAAACTGCTTAGTGTTCTGTTAATTCATCTCACAGAGTTACATCTGTATTTCGTGGATCTCTTTGCTAGCCTTATTTCTGTGGAATCTGACAACAGATATTTCGGATCCCTTTGAAGACTATAAGGCCAAAGGAAATATCCTCCGATAACAAAGAGAAAGAAGCTTTCTGAAAAACTTCTTTGTGTTCTGGGAAATCATCTCACAGAGTTACAGCTTTCCCCTCAAGAAGCCTTTCGCTAAGACAGTTCTTGTGGAATTGGCAAAGTGATATTTGGAAGCCCTTAGAGGGCTATGGTGAAAAAGGAAATATCCTCCGATGAAATCTGGAAAGAAGCTTTCTGAGAAACTGCTTAGTGTTCTGTTAATTCATCTCACAGAGTTACATCTGTATTTCGTGGATCTCTTTACTAGCCTTATTTCTGTGGAATCTGAGAACAGATATCTCGGATCTCTTTGAAGACTATTGGGCCAAAGGAAACATCCTCGGATAACAAAGAGAAAGAATCTTTCTGAGAAACTTCTTTGTGTTCTGTGAAATCATCTCACAGAGTTACAGCTTTCCCCTCAAGAAGCCTTTCGCTAAGACAGTTCTTGTGGAATTCGCAAAGTGATATTTGGAAGCACATAGAGGGCTATGGTGAAAAAGGAAATATCTTCCGAAGAAATCTGGAAAGAAGTTTTCTGAGAAACTGCTTAGGGTTCTGTTAATTCACCTCACAGAGATACATCTGTATTTCGTGGATCTCTTTGCTAGCCTTATTTCTGTGAAATCTGAGAACAGATATTTCGGATCCCTTTGAAGACTCTTCGGCCAAAGGAAACATCCTCGGATAACAAAGAGAAAGAAGCTTATTGAGAAACTTCTTTGTGTTCTGTGAAATCATCTCACAGAGTTACAGCGTTACTCTCGAGAAGACTTTCGCTAAGACAGTTGTTGTGGAATTGGCAAAGTGATATTTGGAAGCCCATAGAGGGCTATGGTGAAAAAGGAAATATCCTCCGATGAAATCTGGAAAGAAGCTTTCTGAGAAACTGCTTAGTGTTCTGTTAATTCATCTCACAGAGTTACATCTGTATTTCGTGCATCTCTTTGCTAGCCTTATTTCTGTGGAATCTGACAACAGATATTTCGGATCCCTTTGAAGACTCTAGGGCCAAAGGAAACATCCTCGGATAACAAACTAAGAAGCTTTCTGAGAAACTACTTTGTGTTCTGTGAAATCATCTCACAGAGTTACAGCTTTAACCTCAAGAAGCCTTTCGCTAAGACAGTTCTTGTGGAATCCTCCAAGTGATATTTGGAAGCCCATAGAGGGCTATGGTGAAAAAGGAAATATCCTCCGATGAAATCTGGAAACAAGCTTTCTGAGAAACTGCTTAGTGTTCTGTTAATTCATCTCACAGAGTTACATCTGTATTTCGTGGATCTCTTTGATAGCCTTATTTCTGTGGAATCTGAGAACAGATATTTCCGTTCCCTTTGAAGACTCTAGGGCCAAAGGAAACATCCTCCGATAACAAAGAGAAAGAAGCTTACTGAGAAACTTCTTTGTGTTCTGTGAAATCATCTCACAGAGATACAGCTTTTCCCTCAAGAAGCCTTCGCTAAGACAGTTCTTGTGGAATTGACAAAGTGATATTTGGAAGCCCTTAGAGGGCTACGGTGAAAAAGGAAATACCCTCCGATGAAATCTGGAAAGAAGCTTTCTGTGAAACTGCTTAGTGTTCTGTTAATTCATCTCACAGTGTTACCTCTGTATTTCGTGGATCTCTTTGCTAGACTTATTTCTGTGGAATCTGACGACATATATTTCGGATCCCTTTGAAGGCAATAGTGCCAAAGGAAATATCCTCCGATAACAAAGAGAAAGAAGCTTTCTGAGAAACTTCTTTGTGTTCTGTGAAATCATCTCACAGAGTTACAGCTTTCCCCTCAAGAAGCCTTTCGCTAAGACGGTTCTTTTCTAATTGGCAAAGTGATATGAGGAAGCCCATAGAGGGCTATGGTGAAAAACGAAATATTCTCCGACGAAATCTGGAAAGAAGCTTTCTGAGAAGCTGCTTAGTGTTCTGTTAATTCATCTCACAGAGTTACATCTGTATTTCGTGGATCTCTTTGCTAGCCTTATTTCTGTGGAATCTGACAACAGATATTTCGGATCCCTTTGAAGGCTATAGGGCCAAAGGGAATATCCTCCGATAACAAAGAGAAAGAAGCTTTCTGAGAAACTTCTTTGTGTTCTGTGAAATCATCTCACACAGTTACAGCTTTCCCCTCCAGGATCCTTTCGCTAAGACAGTTCTTTTGGAATTGGCAAAGAGATATTTGGAGCCCATAGAGGGCTATGGAGAAAAAGGAAATATCCTCCCATGAAATCTGAAAAGAAACTGCCTGAGAAACTGCTTAGTGTTCTCTTAATTCATCTCACACAGTTACATCTGTATTTCGTGGATCTCTTTGCTAGCCTTATTTCTGTGGAATCTGAGAACAGATATTTCCTTTCCCTTTGAAGACTACAGGGCCAAAGGCAACATCCTCCGATAGCAAAGAGAAAGAAGCTTACTGAGAAACTTCTTTGTGTTCTGTGAAATCATCTGACAGAGTTACTGCTTTCCCGTCAAGAAGCCTTCGCTAAGACAGTTCTTGTGGAATTGGCAAAGTGATATTTGGAAGCCCTTAGAGGGCTATGGTGAAAAAGGAAATATCCTCCGATGAAATCTTGAAAGAATCTTTCTGAGAAACAGCTTAGGGTTCTGTTAATTCATCTCACAGAGTTACATCTGTATTTCGTGGATCTCTTTGCTAGCCTTATTTCTGTGGATAATGAGAACAGATATTTGGATCCCTTTGAAGACTCTAGGGACAAAGGAAACATCGTCCAATAACAAAGAGAAAGAAGCTTCCTGGAAACTTCTTTGTGTTCTGTGAAATCATCTCACAGAGTTACAGCTTTCCCCTAAAGAGGACTTTCGCTAAGACAGTTCTTGTGGAATTGGCAAAGTGATATTTGGAAGCCCATGGAGGGCTATGGTGAAAAAGGATATATCCTCCGATGAAATCTGGAAAGAAGCTTTCTGAGAAACTGCTTAGTGTTCTGTTACTTCATCTCACAGAGTTACATCTGTATTTCGTGGATCTCTTTGCTAGCCTTATTTCTGTTGAAACTGAGAACAGATATTTCGGATCCCTTTGAAGACTATAGGGCCAAAGTCAACATCCTCCGATAACAAAGAGAAAGAAGCTTTCTGAGAAACTTCTTTGTGTTCTGTGAAATCATCTCACACAGTTACAGCTTTCCCCTCAAGGATCCTTTCGCTAAGACAGTTCTTGTGGAATTGGTAAAGAGATATTTGGAGCCCATAGAGGGCAATGGAGAAAAAGGAAATATCCTCCCATGAAATCTGGAAAGAAGCTGTCTGAGAAACTGCTTAGTGTTCTCTTAATTCATCTCACAGAGTTACATCTGTATTTCGTGGATCTCTTTGCTAGCCTTATTTCTGTGGAAACTGAGAACAGATATTTCAGATCCCTTTGAAGACTATAGGGCCAAAGGAAATATCCTCCGATAAGAAAGAGAAAGAAGCTTTCTGAGAAACTTCTTTGTGTTCTGTGAAATCATCTCACACAGTTACAGCTTTCCCCTCAAGAAGCCTTTCGCTAAGACAGTTCTTGTGGAATTGGCAAAGTGATATTTGGAAGCCCATAGAGGGCTATGGTGAAAAAGAAAATATCCTCCAATGAAATCTGGAAACAAGCTTTCTGAGAAACAGCTTAGTGTTCTGTTAATTCATCTCCCAGAGTTACATCTGTATTTCGTGGATCTCTTTGCTAGCCTTATTTCTCTGGAATCTGACAACAGATATTTCGGATCCCTTTGAAGACTCTAGGGCCAAAGGAAACATCCTCGGATAACAAACTAAGAAGCTTTCTGAGAAACTACTTTGTGTTCTGTGAAATCATCTCACAGAGTTACAGCTTTCCCATCAAGAAGCCTTTCGCTAAGACAGTTCTTGTGGAATCGGCCAAGTGATATTTGGAAGCCCATAGAGGGCTATGGTGAAAAAGGAAATATCCTCGGATGAAATCTGGAAACAAGCTTTCTGAGAAACTGCTTAGTGTTCTGTTAATTCATCTCACAGAGTTACATCTGTATTTCGTGGATCTCTTTGCTAGCCTTATTTCTGTGGAATCTGAGAACAGATATTTCCGTTCCCTTTGAAGACTATAGGGCCAAAGGAAACATCCTCCGATAACAAAGAGAAAGAAGCTTACTGAGAAACTTCTTTGTGTTCTGTGAAATCATCTCACAGAGATACAGCTTTCCCGTCAAGAAGCCTTCGCTAAGACAGTTCTTGTGGAATTGACCAAGTGATATTTGGAAGCCCTTAGAGGGCTACGGTGAAAAAGGAAATATCCTCCGATGAAATCTGGAAAGAAGCTTTCTGTGAAACTGCTTAGTGTTCTGTAAATTCATCTCACAGAGTTACATCTGCATTTCGTGGATCGTTTTGCTAGCCTTATTTCTGTGGAATCTGACAACAGATATTTCGGATCCCTTTGAAGACAATAGGGCCAAAGGAAATATCCTCGGATAACAAAGAGAAAGAAGCTTTCTGAGAAAGTTCTTTGTGTTCTGTGAAATCATCTCACAGAGTTACAGCTTTCCCCTCAAGAAGCCTTTCGCTAAGATGGTTCTTGTCTAATTGGCAAGGTGATATTTGGAAGCCCTTAGAGGGCTATGGTGAAAAACGAAATATTCTCCGATGAAATCTGGAAAGAAGTTTCTGAGAAACTGCTTAGTGTTCTGTTAATTCATCTCACAGAGTTACATCTGTATTTCGTGGATCTCTTTGCTAGCCTTATTTCTGTGGAATCTGACAACAGATATTTCGGATCCATTTGAGGACTATGGGTCCAAAGGAAATATCCTCCGATAACAAAGAGAAAGAAGCTTTCTGAGAAACTTCTTTGTGTTCTGCGAAATCATCTCACAGAGTTACAGCTTTCCCCTCATGAAGCCTTTCGCTAAGACAGTTCTTGTGGAATTGGCAAAGAGATATTTGGAGCCCATAGAGGTCTATGGAGAAAAAGGAAATATCCTCCCATGAAATCTGGAAAGAAACTGCCTGAGAAACTGCTTAGTGTTCTCTTAATTCATCTCACACAGTTACATCTGTATTTCGTGGATCTCTTTGCTAGCCTTATTTCTGTGGAATCTGACACCAGATATTTCGGATCCCTTTGAAGACTATAGGGCCAAAGGAAATATCCTCTGATAACAAAGAGAAAGAAGCTTTCTGAGGAACTACTTTGTGTTCTGTGAAATCATCTCACAGAGTTACAGCTTTCCCCTCAAGAAGCCTTTCGCTACGATAGCACTTGTGGAATTGGCAAAGTGATATTTGGAAGCCCATAGAGGGCTATGGTGAAAAAGGAAATATCCTCCGATGAAATCTGGAAACAAGCTTTCTGAGAAACTGCTTAGTGTTCTGTTAATTCGTCTCACAGAGTTACATCTGTATTTCGTGGATCTCTTTGCTGGCCTTATTTCTGTGGAATCTGAGAGCAGATATTTCCGTTCCCTTTGAAGACTACAGGGCCAAAGTAAACATCCTCCGATAACAAAGAGAAAGAAGCTTACTGAGAAACATCTTTGTGTTCTGTGAAATCATCTCACAGAGATACAGCTTTCCCGTCAAGAAGCCTTCGCTAAGACAGTTCTTGTGGAATTGGCAAAGTGATATTTGGAGCCCATAGAGGGCTATGGAGAAAAAGGAAATATCCTCCGATGAAATCTGGAAAGAAGCTTTCTGAGAAACTGCTTAGTGTTCTGTTAATTCATCTCACAGAGTTACATCTGTATTTCGTGGATCTCTTTGCTAGCCTTATTTCTGTTGAAACTGAGAACAGATATTTCGGATCCCTTTGAAGACTATAGGGCCAAAGTCAACATCCTCCGATAACAAAGAGAAAGAAGCTTTCTGAGAAACTTCTTTGTGTTCTGTGAAATCATCTCACACAGTTACAGCTTTCCCCTCAAGGATCCTTTCGCTAAGACAGTTCTTGTGGAATTGGTAAAGAGATATTTGGAGCCCATAGAGGGCAATGGAGAAAAAGGAAATATCCTCCCATGAAATCTGGAAAGAAGCTGTCTGAGAAACTGCTTAGTGTTCTCTTAATTCATCTCACAGAGTTACATCTGTATTTCGTGGATCTCTTTGCTAGCCTTATTTCTGTGGAAACTGAGAACAGATATTTCAGATCCCTTTGAAGACTATAGGGCCAAAGGAAATATCCTCCGATAAGAAAGAGAAAGAAGCTTTCTGAGAAACTTCTTTGTGTTCTGTGAAATCATCTCACACAGTTACAGCTTTCCCCTCAAGAAGCCTTTCGCTAAGACAGTTCTTGTGGAATTGGCAAAGTGATATTTGGAAGCCCATAGAGGGCTATGGTGAAAAAGAAAATATCCTCCGATGAAATCTGGAAACAAGCTTTCTGAGAAACAGCTTAGTGTTCTGTTAATTCATCTCCCAGAGTTACATCTGTATTTCGTGGATCTCTTTGCTAGCCTTATTTCTCTGGAATCTGACAACAGATATTTCGGATCCCTTTGAAGACTCTAGGGCCAAAGGAAACATCCTCCGATAACAAACTAAGAAGCTTTCTGAGAAACTACTTTGTGTTCTGTGAAATCATCTCACAGAGTTACAGCTTTAACCTCAAGAAGCCTTTCGCTAAGACAGTTCTTGTGGAATCGGCCAAGTGATATTTGGAAGCCCATAGAGGGCTATGGTGAAAAAGGAAATATCCTCGGATGAAATCTGGAAACAAGCTTTCTGAGAAACTGCTTAGTGTTCTGTTAATTCATCTCACAGAGTTACATCTGTATTTCGTGGATCTCTTTGCTAGCCTTATTTCTGTGGAATCTGAGAACAGATATTTCCGTTCCCTTTGAAGACTATAGGGCCAAAGGAAACATCCTCCGATAACAAAGAGAAAGAAGCTTACTGAGAAACTTCTTTGTGTTCTGTGAAATCATCTCACAGAGATACAGCTTTCCCGTCAAGAAGCCTTCGCTAAGACAGTTCTTGTGGAATTGACAAAGTGATATTTGGAAGCCCTTAGAGGGCTACGGTGAAAAAGGAAATATCCTCCGATGAAATCTGGAAAGAAGCTTTCTGTGAAACTGCTTAGTGTTCTGTAAATTCATCTCACAGAGTTACATCTGCATTTCGTGGATCGTTTTGCTAGCCTTATTTCTGTGGAATCTGACAACAGATATTTCGGATCCCTTTGAAGACAATAGGGCCAAAGGAAATATCCTCGGATAACAAAGAGAAAGAAGCTTTCTGAGAAAGTACTTTGTGTTCTGTGAAATCATCTCACCGAGTTACAGCTTTCCCCTCAAGAAGCCTTTCGCTAAGATGGTTCTTGTCTAATTGGCAAGGTGATATTTGGAAGCCCTTAGAGGGCTATGGTGAAAAACGAAATATTCTCCGATGAAATCTGGAAAGAAGTTTCTGAGAAACTGCTTAGTGTTCTGTTAATTCATCTCACAGAGTTACATCTGTATTTCGTGGATCTCTTTGCTAGCCTTATTTCTGTGGAATCTGACAACAGATATTTCGGATCCATTTGAGGACTATGGGTCCAAAGGAAATATCCTCCGATAACAAAGAGAAAGAAGCTTTCTGAGAAACCACTTTGTGTTCTGTGAAATCATCTCACAGAGTTACAGCTTTCCCCTCAAGAAGCCTTTCGCTAAGACAGTTCTTGTGGAATTGGCAAAGTGATATTTGGAGCCCATAGAGGGCTACGGAGAAAAAGGAAATATCCTCTGATGAAATCTGGAAAGAAGCTTTCTGAGAAACTGCTTAGTGTTCTCTTAATTCATCTCACAGAGTTACATCTGTATTTCGTGGATCTCTTTGCTAGACTTATTTCTGTGGAATCTGACAACAGATATTTCGGATCCCTTTGAAGGCTATAGGGCCAAAGGAAATATCCTCCGATAACAAAGAGAAAGAAGCTTTCTGAGAAACTTCTTTGTGTTCTGTGAAATCATCTAACAGAATTAAAGCTTTCCCCTCAAGAAGCCTTTCGCTAAGACGGTTCTTGTGGAATTGGCAAAGTGATATTTGGAAGCCCATAGAGGGCTACGGTTAAAAAGGAAATATCCTCCGATGAAATCTGGAAAGAAGCTTTCTTAGAAGCTGCTTAGTGTTCTGTTAATTCATCTCACAGAGTTACATCTGTATCTCGTTTATCTCTTTGCTACCCTTATTTCTGTGGAATCTGACAACAGATATTTCGGATCCCTTTGAAGGCTATAGGGCCAAAGGAAATATCCTCCGATAACAAAGAGAAAGAAGCTTTCTGAGAAACTTCTTTGTGTTCTGTGAAATCATCTCACACAGTTACAGCTTTCCCCTCAAGGATCCTTTCGCTAACACAGTTCTTGTGGAATTGGCAAAGAGATATTTGGAGCCCATAGAGGGCTATGGAGAAAAAGGAAATATCCTCCCATGAAATCTGGAAAGAAGCTGTCTGAGAAACTGCTTAGTGTTCTCTTAATTCATCTCACAGAGTTACATCTGTATTTCGTGGATCTCTTTGCTAGCCTTATTTCTGTGGAATCTGAGAACAGATATTTTGGATCCCTTTGAAGACTATAGGGCCAAAGGAAATATCCTCTGATAACAAAGAGAAAGAAGCTTTCTGAGAAACTTCTTTGTGTTCTGTGAAATCATCTCACAGAGTTACAGCTTTCCCCTCAAGAAGCCTTTCGCTAAGACAGTTCTTGTGGAATTGGCAAAGTGATATTTGGAAGCCCATAGAAGGCTATGGTGAAAAAGGAAATATCCTCCTATGAAATCTGGAAAGAAGCTTTCTGAGAAGCTGCTTAGTGTTCTGTTAATTCATCTCACAGAGTTACCTCTGTTTTTCGTGGATCTCTTTGCTAGCCTTATTTCTGTGGAATCTGAGAAGAGATATTTCGGATCCCTTTGAAGACTATAGGGCCAAAGGAAATATCCTCCGATAACAAAGAGAGAGAAGCTTTCTGAGAAACTTCTTTGTGTTCTGTGAAATCATCTCACAGATTTACAGCTTTCCCCTCAAGAAGCCTTTCGGTAAGACAGTTCTTGTGGAATTGGCAAAGTGATATTTGGAAGCCCATAGAGGGCTATGGTGAAAAAGGAAATATCCTCCGATGAAATCTGGAAAGACTTTCAGAGAAACTGCTTAGTGTTCTGTTAATTCGTCTCACAGAGTTACATCTGTATTTCGTTGATCTCTTTGCTAGCCTTATTTCTGTGGAATCTGAGAACAGATATTTCTGATCCCTTTGAAGACTATAGGGCCAAAGGAAATATCCTCCGATAACAAAGAGAAAGAAGCTTTCTGAGAATCTTCTTTGTGTTCTGTGAAATCATCTCACAGAGTTACAGCTTTCCCATCAAGAAGCCTTTCGCTAAGACAGTTCTTGTGGAATTGGCAAAGTGATATTTGGAAGCCCACAGAGCGCAATGGTGAAAAAGGAAATATCCTCCGATGAAATCTGGAAAGAAGCTTTCTGAGAAATTGCTTAGTGTTCTGTTAATTCATCTCACAGAGTTACATCTGTATTTCGTGTATCTCTTTGCTAGCCTTATTTCTGTGGAATCTGAGAACAGATATTTCGGATCCCTTTGAAGACTATAGGGCCAAAGTAAACACCCTCCGATAACAAAGAGAAAGAAGCTTACTGAGAAACTTCTTTGTGTTCTGTGAAATCATCACACAGAGTTACAGCTTTGCCCTCAAGGAGCCTTTCGCTAAGACAGTTCTTGTGGAATTGGCAAAGTGATATTTGGAAGCCCATAGAGGGCTATGGAGAAAAAGGAAATAACCTCCGATGAAATCTGGAAAGAAGCTTTCTGAGAAACTGCTTAGTGTTCTGGTAATTCACCTCACAGAGTTACATCTGTATTTCGTGGATCTCATTGCTAGCCTTATTTCTGTGGAATCTGAGAACAGATATTTCGGATCCCTTTGAAGACTATAGGGCCAAAGGAAATATCCTCCGATAACAAAGAGAAAGAAGCTTTCTGAGAAACTTATTTGTGTTCTGTGAAATCATCTCACAGAGTTACAGCTTTCCTCTCAAGAAGCCTTTCGCTAAGACATTTCTTGTGGAATTGGCAAAGTGATATTTGGAAGCCCATAGAGGGCTATGGTGAGAAAGGAAATATCCTCCGATGAAATCTGGAAAGAAGCTTTCTGAGAAACTGCTTAGTGATCTGTAAATTCATCTCTCAGAGTTACATCTATATTTCGTGGATCTCTTTGCTAGCCGTATTTCTGTGGAATCTGAGAACACATATTTCGGATCCATTTGAAGACTCTAGGGCCAAAGGAAATATCCTCCGATAACAAAAAGAAAGAAGCTTTCTGAGAAACTTCTTTGTGTTCTGTGAAATCATCTCACAGAGTTAAAGCTTTCCCCTCAAGAAGCCTTTCGCTAAGACAGTTCTTGTGGAATTGGCAAAGTGATATTTGGAAGCCCATGGAGGGCTATGGTGAAAAAGGAAATATCCTCCGATGAAATCTGGAAAGACTTTCTGAGAAACTGCTTAGTGTTTTGTTAATTCATCTCCCAGAGTTACATCGGTATTTCGTGGATCTCTTTGCTACCCTTATTTCTGTGGAATCTGACAACAGATATTTCGGATCCCTTTGAAGGCTATAGGGGCAAAGGAAATATCCTCCGATAACAAAGAGAAAGAAGCTTTCTGAGAAACTTCTTTGTGTTCTGTGAAATCATCTCACACAGTTACAGCTTTCCCCTCAAGGATCCTTTCGCTAAGACAGTTCTTGTGGAATTGGCAAAGAGATATTTGGAGCCCATAGAGGGCTATGGTGAAAAAGGAAATATCCTCCGATGAAATCTGGAAAGACTTTCTGAGAAACTGCTTAGTGTTCTGTTAATTCATCTCACACAGTTACATCTATATTTCGTTGATCTCTTTGCTAGCCTTATTTCTGTGGAATCTGAGAACAGATATTTCTGATCCCTTTGAAGACTATAGGGCCAAAGGAAATATCCTCCGATAACAAAGAGAAAGAAGCTTTCTGAGAAACTTCTTTGTGTTCTGTGAAATCATCTCACAGAGTTACAGCTTTCCCATCAAGAAGCCTTTCGCTAAGACAGTTCTTGTGCAATTGGCAAAGTGATATTTGGAAGCCCTCAGAGCGCAATGGTGAAAAAGGAAATATCCTCCGATGAAATCTGGAAAGAAGCTTTCTGAGAAATTGCTTAGTGTTCTGTTAATTCATCTCACAGAGTTACATCTGTATTTCGTGGATCTCTTTGCTAGCCTTATTTCTGTGGAATCTGACAACAGATATTTCGGATCCCTTTGAAGACTATAGGGCCAAAGTAAACAACCTCCGATAACAAAGAGAAAGAAGCTTACTGATAAACTTTTTTGTGTTCTGTGAAATCATCTCACAGAGTTACAGCTTTCCCCTCAAGAAGCCTTTCGCTAAGACAGTTCTTGTGGAATTGGCAAAGTGATAGTTGGAAGCCCTTAGAGGGCTATGGTGAAAAAGGAAATATCCTCCGATGAAATCTTGAAAGACTTACTGAGAAACTGCTCAGTGTTCTGTTGATTCATCTCAACGAGTTACATCTGTATTTGGTGTATCTCTTTGCTAGCCTTACTTCTGTGGAATCTGAGAACAGATATTTCGGATCCCTTTGAAGACTCTAGGGCCAAAGGAAATATCCTCCGATAACAAAGAGAAAGAAGCTTTCTGAGAAACTTCTTTGTGTTCTGTGAAACCATCTCACAGAGTTACAGCTTTCCCCTCAAGAAGCCTTTCGCTAAGACAGTTCTTGCGGAATTCGCAAAGTGATATTTGGTAGCCCATAGAGGGCTACGGTGAAAAAGGAAATATCTTCCGATGAAATCTGGAAAGAAGCTTTCTGAGAAACAGCTTAGTGTACTGTTATTTCATCTCACAGAGTTACATCTGTATTTCGTGGATCCCTTTGCTAACCTTATTTCTATGGAATCTGAGAACAGATATTTCGGATCCCTTTGAAGACTCTAGGGCCAAAGGAAACATCCTCCAATAACAAAGAGAAAGAAGCTTCCTGGAAACTTCTTTGTGTTCTGTGAAATCATCTAACAGAGTTACAGCTTTCCCCTCAAGAGGACTTTCGCTAAGACAGTTCTTGTGGAATTGGCAAAGAGATATTTGGAGCCCATAGAGGGCAATGGAGAAAAAGGAAATATCCTCCGATGAAATCTGGAAAGAAGCTTTCTGAGAAACTGCTTAGTGTTCTGTTAATTCATCTCACAGAGTTACATCTGTATTTCGTCGATCTCTTTGCTAGCCTTATTTCTGTGGAATCTGAGAACAGATATTTCGGATCCCTTTGAAGACTATAAGGCCAAAGGAAATATCCTCCGATAACAAAGAGAAAGAACCTTTCTGAGAAACCACTTTGTGTTCTGTGAAATCATCTCACAGAGTTACAGCTTTCCCCTCAAGAAGCCTTTCGCTAAGACAGTTCTTGTGGAATTTGCAAAGTGATATTTGGAGCCCATAGAGGGCTATGGAGAAAAAGGAAATATCCTCCGATGAAATCTGGAAAGAAGCTTTCTGAGAAACTGCTTAGTGTTCTCTTAATTCATCTCACAGAGTTACATCTGTATTTCGTGGATCTCTTTGCTAGCCTTATATCTGTGGAATATGACAACAGATATTTCGGATCCCTTTGAAGGCTATGAGTCCAAAGGAAATATCCTCCGATAAAAAAGAGAAAGAAGCTTTCTGAGAAACTTCTTTGGGTTCTGTGAAATCATCTCACAGAGTTACAGCTTTCCCCTCATGAAGCCTTTCGCTAAGACAGTTCTTGTGGAATTGGCAAAGTGATATTTGGAAGCCCATAGAGGGCTATGGTGAAAAAGAAAATATCCTCCGATGAAATCTGGAAAGAAGCTTTCTGAGAAACAGCTTAGTGTTCTGTTAATTCATCTCCCAGAGTTACATCTGTATTTCGTGGATCTCTTTGCTAGCCTTATTTCTCTGGAATCTGACAACAGATATTTCGGATCCCTTTGAAGACTCTAGGGCCAAAGGAAACATCCTCGGATAACAAACTAAGAAGCTTTCTGAGAAACTACTTTGTGTTCTGTGAAATCATCTCACAGAGTTACAGCTTTAAACTCAAGAAGCCTTTCGCTAAGACAGTTCTTGTGGAATCGGCCAAGTGATATTTGGAAGCCCATAGAGGGCTAGGGTGAAAAAGGAAATATCCTCCGATGAAATCTGGAAACAAGCTTTCTGAGAAACTGCTTAGTGTTATGTTAATTCATCTCACAGAGTTACATCTGTATTTCGTGGATCTCTTTGCTAGCCTTATTTCTGTGGAATCTGAGAACAGATATTTCCGTTCCCTTTGAAGACTATAGGGCCAAAGGAAACATCCTCCGATAACAAAGAGAAAGAAGCTTACTGAGAAACTTCTTTGTGTTCTGTGAAATCATCTCACAGAGATACAGCTTTCCCCTCAATAAGCCTTTCGCTAAGACAGTTCTTGTGGAATTGGCAAAGTGATATTTGGAAGCCCTAGAGGGCTATGGTGAAAAAGGAAATATCCTCCGATGAAATCTGGAAAGAAGCTTTCTGAGAAACTGCTTAGTGTTCTGTTAATTCATCTCCCAGAGTTACATCGGTATTTCGTGGATCTCTTTGCTAGCCTTATTTCTGTGTAATCTGACAACAGATATTTCGGATCCCTTTGAAGACTATAAGGCCAAAGGAAATATCCTCCGATAACAAAGAGAAAGAAGCTTTCTGAAAAACTTCTTTGTGTTCTGTGAAATCATCTCACAGAGTTACAGCTTTCCCCTCAAGAAGCCTTTCGCTAAGACGGTTCTTGTGGAATTGGCAAAGTGATATTTGGAAGCCCATAGAGGGCTACGGTTAAAAAGGAAATATCCTCCGATGAAATCTGGAAAGAAGCTTTCTTAGAAGCTGCTTAGTGTTCTGTTAATTCATCTCACAGAGTTACATCTGTATCTCGTTTATCTCTTTGCTACCCTTATTTCTGTGGAATCTGACAACAGATATTTCGGATCCCTTTGAAGGCTATAGGGCCAAAGGAAATATCCTCCGATAACAAAGAGAAAGAAGCTTTCTGAGAAACTTCTTTGTGTTCTGTGAAATCATCTCACACAGTTACAGCTTTCCCTCAAGGACCCTTTCGCTAACACAGTTCTTGTGGAATTGGCAAAGAGATATTTGGAGCCCATAGAGGGCTATGGAGAAAAAGGAAATATCCTCCCATGAAATCTGGAAAGAAACTGCCTGAGAAACTGCTTAGTGTTCTCTTAATTCATCTCACAGAGTTACATCTGTATTTCGTGGATCTCTTTGCTAGCCTTATTTCTGTGGAATCTGAGAACAGATATTTCGGATCCCTTTGAAGACTATAGGGCCAAAGGAAATATCCTCCGATAACAAAGAGAAAGAAGCTTTCTGAGAAAACACTTTGTGTTCTGTGAAATCATCTCACAGAGTTACAGCTTTCCCCTCAAGAAGCCTTTCGCTAAGACAGTTCTTGTGGAATTGGCAAAGTGATATTTGGAAGCCCATAGACGGCTATGGTGAAAAAGGAAATATCCTCCAATGAAATCTGGAAAGAAGCTTTCTGAGAAACTGCTTAGTGATCTGTAAATTCATCTCTCAGAGTTACATCTGTATTTCGTGGATCTCTTTGCTAGCCGTATTTCTGTGGAATCTGAGAACAGATATTTCGGATCCATTTGAAGACTATAGGGCCAAAGGAAATATCCTCCGATAACAAAGAGAAAGAAGCTTTCTGAGAAACTTCTTTGTGTTCTGTGAAATCGTCTCACAGAGTTAAACCTTTCCCCTCAAGAAGCCTTTCGCTAAGACAGTTCCTGTGGAATTGGCAAAGTGATATTTGGAAGCCCATAGAGGGCTATGGTGAAAAAGGAAATATCCTCCGATGAAATCTGGAAAGACTTTCTGAGAAACTGCTTAGTGTTTTGTTAATTCATCTCACAGAGTTACATCTGTATTTCGTTGATCTCTTTGGTAGCCTTATTTCTGTGGAATCTGAGAACAGATATTTCGGATCCCTTTGAAGACTATAGGGCCAAAGGAAACATCCTCGGATAACAAACTAAGCAGCTTTCTGAGAAACTACTTTGTGTTCTGTGAAATCATCTCACAGAGTTACAGCTTTAACCTCAAGAAGCCTTTCGCTAAGACAGTTCTTGTGGAATTGGCAAAGTGATATTTGGAAGCCCATAGAAGGCTATGGTGAAAAAGGAAATATCCTCCGATGAAATCTGGAAAGAAGCTTTCTGAGAAACTGCTTAGTGTTCTGTTAATTCATCTCACAGAGTTACCTCTGTATTTCGTGGATCTCTTTGCTAGCCTTATTTCTGTGGAATCTGAGAAGAGATATTTCAGATCCCTTTGAAGACTTTAGGGCCAAAGGAAATATCCTCCGATAACAAAGAGAAAGAAGCTTTCTGAGAAACTTCTTTGTGTTCCGTGAAATCATCTCACAGATTTACAGCTTTCCCCTCAAGAAGCCTTTCGCTAAGACAGTTCTTGTGGAATTGGCAAAGTGATATTTGGAAGCCCATAGAGGGCTACGGTGAAAAAGGAAATATCCTCTGATGAAATCTGGAAAGACTTTCTGAGAAACTGCTTAGTGTTCTGTTAATTCTTTTCACAGAGTTACATCTGTATTTCATGGATGTCTTTGCTAGCCTTATTTTTGTGGAATCTTAGAACAGATATTTCGGATCCCTTTGAAGACTATAGGGCCAAAGTAAACATCCTCCGATAACAAAGAGAAAGAAGCTTTCTGAGAAACCTCTTTGTGTTCTGTGAAATCATCTCACACAGTTACAGCTTTCCCCTCGAGGATCCTTTCGCTAAGACAGTTCTTGTGGAATTGGCAAAGAGATATTTGGAACCCATAGAGGGCAAAGGAGAAAAAGGAAATATCCTCCCATGAAATCTGGAAAGAAGCTGTCTGAGAAACTGCTTAGTGTTCTCTTAATTCATCTCACAGAGTTACATCTGTATTTCGTGGATCTCTTTGCTAGCCTTATTTCTGTGGAATCTGAGAAGAGATATTTTGGATCCCTTTGAAGACTATAGGGCCAAAGGAAATATCCTCTGATAACAAAGAGAAAGAAGCTTTCTGAGAAACTTCTTTGTGTTCTGTGAAATCATCTCACAGAGTTACAGCTTTCCCCTCAAGAAGCCTTTCGCTAAGACAGTTCTTGTGGAATTGGCAAAGTGATAGTTGGAAGCCCATAGAAGGCTATGGTGAAAAAGGAAATATCCTCCTATGAAATCTGGAAAGAAGCTTTCTGAGAAGCTGCTTAGTGTTCTGTTAATTCTTCTCCCAGAGTTACCTCTGTTTTTCGTGGATCTCTTTGCTAGCTTTATTTCTGTGGAATCTGAGAAGAGATATTTCGGATCCCTTTGAAGACTATAGGGCCAAAGGAAATATCCTCCGATAACAAAGAGAAAGAAGCTTTCTGAGAAACTTCTTTGTGTTCTGTGAAATCATCTCACAGATTTACAGCTTTCCCCTCAAGAAGCCTTTCGCTAAGACAGTTCTTGTGGAAATGGCAAAGTGATATTTGGAAGCCCATAGAGGTCTATGGTGAAAAAGGAAATATCCTCCGATGAAATCTGCAAAGACTTTCTGAGAAACTGCTTAGTGTTCTGTTAATTCGTCTCACAGAGTTACATCTGTATTTCGTTGATCTCTTTGCTAGCCTTATTTCTGTGGAATCTGAGAACAGATATTTCTGATCCCTTTGAAGACTATAGGACCAAAGGAAATATCCTCCGATAACAAAGAGAAAGAAGCTTTCTGAGAAACTTCTTTGTGTTCTGTGAAATCATCTCACAGAGTTACAGCTTTCCCATCAAGAAGCCTTTCGCTAAGACAGTTCTTGTGGAATTGGCAAAGTGATATTTGGAAGCCCACAGAGCGCAATGGTGAAAAAGGAAATATCCTCCGATGAAATCTGGAAAGAAGCTTTCTGAGAAATTGCTTAGTGTTCTGTTAATTCATCTCACAGAGTTACATCTGTATTTCGTGGATCTCTTTGCTAGCCTTATTTCTGTGGAATCTGAGAACAGATATTTCGGATCCCTTTGAAGACTATAGGGCCAAAGTAAACACCCTCCGATAACAAAGAGAAAGAAGCTTACTGAGAAACTTCTTTGTGTTCTGTGAAATCATCACACAGAGTTACAGCTTTGCCCTCAAGGAGCCTTTCGCTAAGACAGTTCTTGTGGAATTGGCAAAGTGATATTTGGAAGCCCATAGAGGGCTATGGAGAAAAAGGAAATAACCTCCGATGAAATCTGGAAAGAAGCTTTCTGAGAAACTGCTTAGTGTTCTGTTAATTCACCTCACAGAGTTACATCTGTATTTCGTGGATGTCATTGCTAGCCTTATTTCTGTGGAATCTGAGAACAGATATTTCGGATCCCTTTGAAGACTATAGGGCCAAAGGAAATATCATCCGATAACAAAGAGAAAGAAGCTTTCTGAGAAACTTCTTTGTGTTCTGTGAAATCATCTCACAGAGTTACAGCTTTCCCCTCAAGAAGCCTTTCGCTAAGACTGTTCTTGTGGAATTGGCAAAGTGATATTTGGAAGCCCATAGAGGGCTATGGTGAAAAAGGAAATATCTTCCGATGAAATCTGGAAAGAAGCTTTCTGAGAAACTGCTTAGTGTTCTGTTAATTCACCTCACAGGGTTACATCTGTATTTTGTGGATCTCTTTGCTAGCCTTATTTCTGTGGAATCTGAGAACAGATATTTCGGATCCCTTTGAGGACTATAGGGCCAAAGGAAACAATCTCGGATAACAAAGAGAAAGAAGCTTACTGAGAAACTTCTTTGTGTTCTGTGAAATCATCTCACAGAATTAAAGCTTTCCCGTCAAGAAGCCTTTCGCTAAGACAGTTCTTGTGGAATTGGCAAAGTGATATTTGGAAGCCCTAGAGGGCTATGGTGAAAAAGGAAATATCCTCCGATGAAATCTGGAAACAAGCTTTCTGAGAAACTGCTTAGTGTTCTGTTAATTCATCTCCCAGAGTTACATCGGTATTTGTGGATCTCTTTGCTACCCTTATTTCTGTGGAATCTGACAACAGATATTTCGGATCCCTTTGAAGGCTATAGGGGCAAAGGAAATATCCTCCGATAACAAAGAGAAAGAAGCTTTCTGAGAAACTTCTTTGTGTTCTATGAAATCATCTCACACAGTTACAGCTTTCCCCTCAAGGATCCTTTCGCTAAGACAGTTCTTGTGGAATTGGCAAAGTGATATTTGGAAGCCCATAGAAGGCTATGGTGAAAAAGGAAATATCCTCCGATGAAATCTGGAAAGAAGCTTTCTGAGAAGCTGCTTAGTGTTCTGTTAATTCATCTCACAGAGTTACCTCTGTATTTCGTGGATCTCTTTGCTAGCCTTATTTCTGTGGAATCTGAGAATAGATATTTCAGATCCCTTTGAAGACTTTAGGGCCAAAGGAAATATCCTCCGATAACAAAGAGAAAGAAGCTTTCTGAGAAACTTCTTTGTGTTCCGTGAAATCATCTCACAGATTTACAGCTTTCCCCTCAAGAAGCCTTTCGCTAAGACAGTTCTTGTGGAATTGGCAAAGTGATATTTGGAAGCCCATAGAGGGCTACGGTGAAAAAGGAAATATCCTCTGATGAAATCTGGAAAGACTTTCTGAGAAACTGCTTAGTGTTCTGTTAATTCTTTTCACAGAGTTACATCTGTATTTCATGGATGTCTTTGCTAGCCTTATTTTTGTGGAATCTTAGAACAGATATTTCGGATCCCTTTGAAGACTATAGGGCCAAAGTAAACATCCTCCGATAACAAAGAGAAAGAAGCTTTCTGAGAAACCTCTTTGTGTTCTGTGAAATCATCTCACACAGTTACAGCTTTCCCCTCGAGGATCCTTTCGCTAAGACAGTTCTTGTGGAATTGGCAAAGAGATATTTGGAACCCATAGAGGGCAAAGGAGAAAAAGGAAATATCCTCCCATGAAATCTGGAAAGAAGCTGTCTGAGAAACTGCTTAGTGTTCTCTTAATTCATCTCACAGAGTTACATCTGTATTTCGTGGATCTCTTTGCTAGCCTTATTTCTGTGGAATCTGAGAACAGATATTTTGGATCCCTTTGAAGACTATAGGGCCAAAGGAAATATCCTCTGATAACAAAGAGAAAGAAGCTTTCTGAGAAACTTCTTTGTGTTCTGCGAAATCATCTCACAGAGTTACAGCTTTCCCCTCAAGAAGCCTTTCGCTAAGACAGTTCTTGTGGAATTGGCAAAGTGATATTTGGAAGCCCATAGAAGGCTATGGTGAAAAAGGAAATATCCTCCTATGAAATCTGGAAAGAAGCTTTCTGAGAAGCTGCTTAGTGTTCTGTTAATTCATCTCCCAGAGTTACCTCTGTTTTTCGTGGATCTCTTTGCTAGCTTTATTTCTGTGGAATCTGAGAAGAGATATTTCGGATCCCTTTGAAGACTATAGGGCCAAAGGAAATATCCTCCGATAACAAAGAGAAAGAAGCTTTCTGAGAAACTTCTTTGTGTTCTGTGAAATCATCTCACAGATTTACAGCTTTCCCCTCAAGAAGCCTTTCGCTAAGACAGTTCTTGTGGAATTGGCAAAGTGATATTTGGAAGCCCATAGAGGTCTATGGTGAAAAAGGAAATATCCTCCGATGAAATCTGGAAAGACTTTCTGAGAAACTGCTTAGTGTTCTGTTAATTCGTCTCACAGAGTTACATCTGTATTTCGTTGATCTCTTTGCTAGCCTTATTTCTGTGGAATCTGAGAACAGATATTTCTGATCCCTTTGAAGACTATAGGGCCAAAGGAAATATCATCCGATAACAAAGAGAAAGAAGCTTTCTGAGAAACTTCTTTGTGTTCTGTGAAATCATCTCACAGAGTTACAGCTTTCCCATCAAGAAGCCTTTCGCTAAGACAGTTCTTGTGGAATTGGCAAAGTGATATTTGGAAGCCCACAGAGCGCAATGGTGAAAAAGGAAATATCCTCCGATGAAATCTGGAAAGAAGCTTTCTGAGAAATTGCTTAGTGTTCTGTTAATTCATCTCACAGAGTTACATCTGTATTTCGTGGATCTCTTTGCTAGCCTTATTTCTGTGGAATCTGAGAACAGATATTTCGGATCCCTTTGAAGACTATAGGGCCAAAGTAAACACCCTCCGATAACAAAGAGAAAGAAGCTTACTGAGAAACTTCTTTGTGTTCTGTGAAATCATCACACAGAGTTACAGCTTTGCCCTCAAGGAGCCTTTCGCTAAGACAGTTCTTGTGGAATTGGCAAAGTGATATTTGGAAGCCCATAGAGGGCTATGGAGAAAAAGGAAATAACCTCCGATGAAATCTGGAAAGAAGCTTTCTGAGAAACTGCTTAGTGTTCTGTTAATTCACCTCACAGAGTTACATCTGTATTTCGTGGATCTCATTGCTAGCCTTATTTCTGTGGAATCTGAGAACAGATATTTCGGATCCCTTTGAAGACTATAGGGCCAAAGGAAATATCATCCGATAACAAAGAGAAAGAAGCTTTCTGAGAAACTTCTTTGTGTTCTGTGAAATCATCTCACAGAGTTACAGCTTTCCCCTCAAGAAGCCTTTCGCTAAGACTGTTCTTGTGGAATTGGCAAAGTGATATTTGGAAGCCCATAGAGGGCTATGGTGAAAAAGGAAATATCTTCCGATGAAATCTGGAAAGAAGCTTTCTGAGAAACTGCTTAGTGTTCTGTTAATTCACCTCACAGGGTTACATCTGTATTTTGTGGATCTCTTTGCTAGCCTTATTTCTGTGGAATCTGAGAACAGATATTTCGGATCCCTTTGAGGACTATAGGGCCAAAGGAAACATCCTCCGATAACAAAGAGAAAGAAGCTTACTGAGAAACTTCTTTGTGTTCTGTGAAATCATCTCACAGAATTAAAGCTTTCCCGTCAAGAAGCCTTTCGCTAAGACAGTTCTTGTGGAATTGGCAAAGTGATATTTGGAAGCCCTAGAGGGCTATGGTGAAAAAGGAAATATCCTCCGATGAAATCTGGAAACAAGCTTTCTGAGAAACTGCTTAGTGTTCTGTTAATTCATCTCCCAGAGTTACATCGGTATTTCGTGGATCTCTTTGCTACCCTTATTTCTGTGGAATCTGACAACAGATATTTCGGATCCCTTTGAAGGCTATAGGGGCAAAGGAAATATCCTCCGATAACAAAGAGAAAGAAGCTTTCTGAGAAACTTCTTTGTGTTCTGTGAAATCATCTCACACAGTTACAGCTTTCCCCTCAAGGATCCTTTCGCTAAGACAGTTCTTGTGGAATTGGCAAAGAGATATTTGGAGCCCATAGAGGGCTATGGTGAAAAAGGAAATATCCTCTGATGAAATCTGGAAAGACTTTCTGAGAAACTGCTTAGTGTTCTGTTAATTCATCTCAGAGAGTTACATCTATATTTCGTTGATCTCTTTGCTAGCCTTATTTCTGTGGAATCTGAGAACAGATATTTCTGATCCCTTTGAAGACTATAGGGCCAAAGGAAATATCCTCCGATAACAAAGAGAAAGAAGCTTTCTGAGAAACTTCTTTGTGTTCTGTGAAATCATCTCACAGAGTTACAGCTTTCCCCTCAAGAAGCCTTGCGCTAAGACAGTTCTTGTGCAATTGGCAAAGTGATATTTGGAAGCCCTCAGAGCGCAATGGTGAAAAAGGAAATATCCTCCGATGAAATCTGGAAAGAAGCTTTCTGAGAAATTGCTTAGTGTTCTGTTAATTCATCTCACAGAGTTAAATCTGTATTTCGTGGATCTCTTTGCTAGCCTTATTTCTGTGGAATCTGAGAACAGATATTTCGGATCCCTTTGAAGACTATAGGGCCAAAGTAAACAACCTCCGATAACAAAGAGAAAGAAGCTTACTGAGAAACTTCTTTGTGTTCTGTGAAATCATCTCACAGAGTTACAGCTTTCCCCTCAAGAAGCCTTTCGCTAAGACAGTTCTTGTGGAATTGGCAAAGTGATAGTTGGAAGCCCTTAGAGGGCTATGGTGAAAAAGGAAATATCCTCCGATGAAATCTTGAAAGACTTACTGAGAAACTGCTCAGTGTTCTGTTGATTCATCTCAACGAGTTACATCTGTATTTGGTGTATCTCTTTGCTAGCCTTACTTCTGTGGAATCTGAGAACAGATATTTCGGATCCCTTTGAAGACTCTAGGGCCAAAGGAAATATCCTCCGATAACAAAGAGAAAGAAGCTTTCTGAGAAACTTCTTTGTGTTCTGTGAAACCATCTCACAGAGTTACAGCTTTCCCCTCAAGAAGCCTTTCGCTAAGACAGTTCTTGCGGAATTCGCAAAGTGATATTTGGTAGCCCATAGAGGGCTACGGTGAAAAAGGAAATATCTTCCGATGAAATCTGGAAAGAAGCTTTCTGAGAAACAGCTTAGTGTTCTGTTAATTCATCTCACAGAGTTACATCTGTATTTCGTGGATCTCTTTGCTAGCCTTATTTCTATGGAATCTGAGAACAGATATTTCGGATCCCTTTGAAGACTCTAGGGCCAAAGGAAACATCCTCCAATAACAAAGAGAAAGAAGCTTCCTGGAAACTTCTTTGTGTTCTGTAAAATCACCTAACAGAGTTACAGCTTTCCCCTCAAGAGGACTTTCGCTAAGACAGTTCTTGTGGAATTGGCAAAGTGATATTTGGAAGCCCATAGAGGGCTATGGTGAAAAAGGATATATCCTCAGATGAAATCTGGAAAGAAGCTTTCTGAGAAACTGCTTAGTGTTCTCTTAATTCATCTCACAGAGTTACATCTGTATTTCGTGGATCTCTTTGCTAGCCTTATTTCTGTGGAATCTGAGAACAGATATTTCGGATCCCTTTGAAGACTATAGGGCCAATGTAAACATCCTCCGATAACAAAGAGAAAGAAGCGTTCTGAGAAACTTCTTTGTGTTCTGTGAAATCATCTCACACAGTTACAGCTTTCCCCTCAAGGATCGTTTCGCTAAGACAGTTCTTCTGGAATTGGCAAAGAGATATTTGGAGCCCATAGAGGGCAATGGAGAAAAAGGAAATATCCTCCCATGAAATCTGGAAAGAAGCTGTCTGAGAAACTCCTTAGTGTTCTCTTAATTCATCTCACAGAGTTACATCTGTATTTCGTGGATCTCTTTGCTAGCGTTATTTCTGTGGAATCTGAGAACAGATATTTCGGATCCCTTTGAAGACTATAGGGCCAAAGGAAATATCCTCCGATAACAAAGAGAAAGAAGCTTTCTGAGAACCTTCTTTGTGTTCAGTGAAATCATCTCACAGAGTTACAGCTTTCCCATCAAGAAGCCTTTCGCTAAGACAGTTCTTGTGGAATTGGCAAAGTGATATTTGGAAGTCCACAGAGCGCAATGGTGAAAAAGGAAATATCCTCCGATGAAATCTGGAAAGAAGCTTTCTGAGAAACTTCTTAGTGTTCTGTTAATTCATCTCACAGAGTTACATCTGTATTTCGTTGATCTCTTTGCTAGCCTTATTGCTGTGGAATCTGAGAACAGATATTTCGGATCCCTTTGAAGACTATAGGGCCAAAGGAAACATCCTCCGATAACAAAGAGAAAGAAGCTTACTGGGAAACTTCGTTGTGTTCTGTGACATCATCTCACAGAGATACAGCTTTCCCGTCAAGAAGCCTTCGCTAAGACAGTTCTTGTGAAATTGGCAAAGTGATATTTGGAAGCCCTTAGAGGGCTACGGTGAAAAAGGAAATATCCTCTGATGAAATCTGGAAAGTAGCTTTCTGTGAAACTGCTTAGTGTTCTGTAAATTCATCTCACAGAGTTACATCTGCATATCGTGGGTCGTTTTGCTAGCCTTATTTCTGTGGAATCTGACAACAGATATTTCGGATCCCTTTGAAGACAATAGGGCCAAAGGAAATATCCTCCGATAACAAAGAGAAAGAAGCTTTCTGAGAAACTTCTTTGTGTTCTGTGAAATAATCTCACAGAGTTACAGCTTTCCCCTCAAGAAGCCTTTCGCTAAGACGGTTCTTGTCTAATTGGCAAAGTGATATTTGGAAGCCCATAGAGGGCTATGGTGAAAAACGAAATATTCTCCGATGAAATCTGGAAAGAAGCTTTCTGAGAAACTGCTTAGTGTTCTATTAATTCATCTCACAGAGTTACATCTGTATTTCGTGGATCTCTTTGTTAGCCTTACTTCTGTGGAATCTGAGAACAGATATTTCTGATCCATTTGAAGACTATGGGTCCAAAGCAAATATCCTCCGATAACAAAGAGAAAGAAGCTTTCTGAGAAACTTCTTTGTGTTCTGCGAAATCATCTCACAGAGTTACAGCTATCCCCTCAATAAGCCTTTCGCTAAGACAGTTCTTGTGGAATTGGCAAAGTGATATTTGGAACCCATAGAGGGCTATGGTGAAAAAGGAAATATCCTCCGATGAAATCTGGAAAGAAGCTTTCTGAGAAACTTCTTAGTGTTCTGTTAATTCATCTCACAGAGTTTCATCTGTATTTCGTGGATCTCTTTGCTAGCCTTATTTCTGTGGAATCTGAGAACAGATATCTCGGATCTCTTTGAAGACTATTGGGCCAAAGGAAACATCCTCAGATAACAAGAGAAAGAAGCTTACTGAGAAACTTCTTTGTGTTCTGTGAAATCATCTCACAGAGTTACAGCTTTCCCATCAAGAAGCCTTTCGCTAAGACAGTTCTTGTGGAATTCGCAAAGTGATATTTGGAAGCCCATAGAGGGCTATGGTGAAAAAGGAAATATCTTCCCATGAAATCTGGAAAGAAGCTTTCTGAGAAACTGCTTAGTGTTCTGTTAATTCACCTCACAGAGTTACATCTGTATTTCGTGGATCTCTTTGCTAGCCTTATTTCTGTGGAATCTGAGAACAGATATTTCCGTTCCCTTTGAAGACTATAGGGCCAAAGGAAACATCCTCGGATAACCAAGAGAAAGAAGCTTACTAAGAAACTTCTTTGTGTTCTGTGAAATCATCTCACAGAGATACAGCTTTCCCGTCAAGAAACCTTCGCTAAGACAGTTCTTGTCTAATCGGCAAAGTGATATTTGGAAGCCCTTAGAGGGTTACGTTGAAAAAGGAAATATCCTCCGATGAAATCTGGAAAGAAGCTTTCTGTGAAACTGCTTAGTGTTCTGTAAATTCATCTCACAGAGTTACATCTGCATTTCGTGGATCGTTTTGCTAGCCTTATTTCTGTGGAATCTGACAACAGATATTTCCGATCCCTTTGAAGACAATAGGGCCAAAGGAAATATCCTCCGATAACAAAAAGAAAGAAGCTTTCTGAGAAACTTCTTTGTGATCTGTGAAATCATCTCACAGAGTTACAGCTTTCCCCTCAAGAAGCCTTTCGCTAAGACGGTTCTTGTCTAATTGGCAAAGTGATATTTGGAAGCCCATAGAGGGCTAAGTTGAAAAACGAAATATTCTCCGAGGAAATCCGGAAAGAAGTTTTCAGAGAAACTGCTTAGTGTTCTGTTAATTCATCTCACAGAGTTACATCTGTATTTCGTGGATCTCTTTGCTAGCCTTATAACTGTGGAATATGACAACAGATATTTCGGATCCCTTTGAAGACTATGAGTCCAAAGGAAATATCCTCCGATAAAAAAGAGAAAGAAGCTTTCTGAGAAACTTCTTTGGGTTCTGCAAAATCATCTCACAGAGTTACAGCTTTCCCCTCATGAAGCCTTTCGCTAAGACAGTTCTTGTGGAATTGGCAAAGTGATATTTGGAAGCCGATACAGGGCTATGGTGAAAAAGGAAATATCCTCCGATGAAATCTGGAAAAAAGCTTTCTGAGAAACTGCTTAGTGTTGTGTTAATTCATCTCACAGTGTTACATCTGTATTTCATGGATCTCTTTGCTAGCCTGATTTCTGTGGAATCTGACAACAGATATTTCGGATCCCTTTGAAGACTATAGGGCCACAGGAAATATCCTCCGATAACAAAGAGAAAGAAGCTTTCTGAGAAACTTCTTTGTGTTCTGTGAAATCATCTCACAGATTTACAGCTTTCCCCTCAAGAAGCCTTTCGCTAAGACAGTTCTTGTGGAATTGGCAAAGTGATATTTGGAAGCCCATAGAGGGCTATGGTGAAAAAGGAAATATCCTCCGATGAAATCTGGAAAGACTTTCTGAGAAACTGCTTAGTGTTCTGTTAATTCGTCTCACAGAGTTACATCTGTATTTCGTTGATCTCTTTGGTAGCCTTATTTCTGTGGAATCTGAGAACAGATATTTCTGATCCCTTTGAAGACTATAGGGCCAAAGGAAATATCCTCCGATAACAAAGAGAAAGAAGCTTTCTGAGAAACTTCTTTGTGTTGTGTGAAATCATCTCACAGAGTTACAGCTTTCCCATCAAGAAGCCTTTCGCTAAGACAGTTCTTGTGGAATTGGCAAAGTGATATTTGGAAGCCCACAGAGCGCAATGGTGAAAAAGGAAATATCCTCCGATGAAATCTGGAAAGAAGCTTTCTGAGAAATTGCTTAGTGTTCTGTTAATTCATCTCACAGAGTTACATCTGTATTTCGTGGATCTCTTTGCTAGCCTTATTTCTGTGGAATCTGAGAACAGATATTTCGGATCCCTTTGAAGACTATAGGGCCAAAGTAAACACCCTCCGATAACAAAGAGAAAGAAGCTTACTGAGAAACTTCTTTGTGTTCTGTGAAATCATCACACAGAGTTACAGCTTTGCCCTCAAGGAGCCTTTCGCTAAGACAGTTCTTGTGGAATTGGCAAAGTGATATTTGGTAGCCCATAGAGGGCTATGGAGAAAAAGGAAATAACCTCCGATGAAATCTGGAAAGAAGCTTTCTGAGAAACTGCTTAGTGTTCTGTTAATTCACCTCACAGAGTTACATCTGTATTTCGTGGATCTCATTGCTAGCCTTATTTCTGTGGAATCTGAGAACAGATATTTCGGATCCCTTTGAAGACTATAGGGCCAAAGGAAATATCCTCCGATAACAAAGAGAAAGAAGCTTTCTGAGAAACTTCTTTGTGTTCTGTGAAATCATCTCACAGACTTACAGCTTTCCTCTCAAGAAGCCTTTCGCTAAGACATTTCTTGTGGAATTGGCAAAGTGATATTTGGAAGCCCATAGAGGGCTATGGTGAGAAAGGAAATATCCTCCAATGAAATCTGGAAAGAAGCTTTCTGAGAAACTGCTTAGTGATCTGTAAATTCATCTCTCAGAGTTACATCTGTATTTCGTGGATCTCTTTGCTAGCCGTATTTCTGTGGAATCTGAGAACACATATTTCGGATCCATTTGAAGACTCTAGGGCCAAAGGAAATATCCTCCGATAACAAAAAGAAAGAAGCTTTCTGAGAAACTTCTTTGTGTTCTGTGAAATCATCTCACAGAGTTAAAGCTTTCCCCTCAAGAAGCCTTTCGCTAAGACAGTTCTTGTGGAATTGGCAAAGTGATATTTGGAAGCCCATGGAGGGCTATGGTGAAAAAGGAAATATCATCCGATGAAATCTGGAAAGACTTTCTGAGAAACTGCTTAGTGTTTTGTTAATTCATCTCACAGAGTTACATCTGTATTTCGTGGATCTCATTGCTAGCCTTATTTCTGTGGAATCTGAGAACAGATATTTCGGATCCCTTTGAAGACTATAGGGTCAAAGGAAACATCCTCGGATAACAAACTAAGAAGCTTTCTGAGAAAATACTTTGTGTTCTGTGAAATCATCTCACAGAGTTACAGCTTTAACCTCAAGAAGCCTTTCGCTAAGACAGTTCTTGTGGAATCGGCGAAGTGATATTTGGAAGCCCATAGAGGGCTATGGTGAAAAAGGAAATATCCTCCGATGAAATCTGGAAACAAGCTTTCTGAGAAACTGCTTAGTGTTCTGTTAATTCATCTCACAGAGTTACATCTGTATTTCGTGGATCTCTTTGCTAGCCTTATTTCTGTGGAATCTGAGAACAGATATTTCCGTTCCCTTTGAAGACTATAGGGCCAAAGGAAACATCCTCCGATAACAAAGAGAAAGAAGTTTACTGAGAAACTTCTTCGTGTTCTGTGAAATCATCTCACAGAGATACAGCTTTCCCGTCAAGAAGCCTTCGCTAAGACAGTTCTTGTGGAATTGGCAAATTGATATTTGGAAGCCCTTAGAGGGCTACGGTGAAAAAGGAAATATCCTCCGATGAAATCTGGAAAGAAGCTTTCTGTGAAACTGCTTAGTGTTCTGTAAATTCATCTCACCGAGTTACATCTGCATTTCGTGGATCGTTTTGCTAGCCTTATTTCTGTGGAATCTGACAACAGATATTTCGGATCCCTTTGAAGACAATAGGGCCAAAGGAAATATCCTCCGATAACAAAGAGAAAGAAGCTTTCTGAGAAACTTCTTTGTGTTCTGTGAAATCATCTCACAGAGTTACAGCTTTCCCCTCAAGAAGCCTTTCGCTAAGACGTTTCTTGTCTAATTGGCAAAGTGATATTTGGAAGCCCATAGAGGGCTATGGTGAAAAACGAAATATTCTCCGATGGAATCTGGAAAGAAGCCTTCTGAGAAACTGCTTAGTGTTCTGTTAATTCATCTCACAGTGTTACATCTGTATTTCATGGATCTCTTTGCTAGCCTTATTTCTGTGGAATCTGACAACAGATATTTCGGATCCCTTTGAAGGCTATAGGGCCACAGGAAATATCCTTCGATAACAAAGAGAAAGAAGCTTTCTGAGAAACTTCTTTGTGTTCTGTGAAATCATCTCACAGAGTTACAGCTTTCCCCTCAAGAAGCCTTTCGCTAAGACAGTTCTTGTGGAATTGGCAAAGTGATATTTGGAAGCCCATAGAGGGCTATGGTGAAAAAGGAAATATCTTCCGATGAAATCTGGAAAGAAGCTTTCTGAGAAACTGCTTAGTGTTCTGTTAATTCACCTCACAGGGTTACATCTGTATTTTGTGGATCTCTTTGCTAGCCTTATTTCTGTGGAATCTGAGAACAGATATTTCGGATCCCTTTGAGGACTATAGGGCCAAAGGAAACAATCTCGGATAACAAAGAGAAAGAAGCTTACTGAGAAACTTCTTTGTGTTCTGTGAAATCATCTCACAGAATTAAAGCTTTCCCGTCAAGAAGCCTTTTGCTAAGACAGTTCTTGTGGAATTTGCAAAGTGATATTTGGAAGCCCTAGAGGGCTATGGTGAAAAAGGAAATATCCTCCGATGAAATCTGGAAACAAGCTTTCTGAGAAACTGCTTAGTGTTCTGTTAATTCATCTCCCAGTGTTACATCGGTATTTCGTGGATCTCTTTGCTACCCTTATTTCTGTGGAATCTGACAACAGATATTTCGGATCCCTTTGAAGGCTATAGGGGCAAAGGAAATATCCTCCGATAACAAAGAGAAAGAAGCTTTCTGAGAAACTTGTTTGTGTTCTGTGAAATCATCTCACACAGTTACAGCTTTCCCCTCACGGATCCTTTCGCTAAGACAGTTCTTGTGGAATTGGCAAAGAGATATTTGGAGCCCATAGAGGGCTATGGTGAAAAAGGAAATATCCTCCGATGAAATCTGGAAAGACTTTCTGAGAAACTGCATAGTGTTCTGTTAATTCATCTCACAGAGTTACATCTATATTTCGTTGATCTCTTTGCTAGCCTTATTTCTGTGGAATCTGAGAACAGATATTTCTGATCCCTTTGAAGACTATAGGGCCAAAGGAAATATCCTCCGATAACAAAGAGAAAGAAGCTTTCTGAGAAACTTCTTTGTGTTTTGTAAAATCATCTCACAGAGTTACAGCTTTCCCATCAAGAAGCCTTTCGCTAAGACAGTTGTTGTGCAATTGGCAAAGTGATATTTGGAAGCCCTCAGAGCGCAATGGTGAAAAAGGAAATATCCTCCGATGAAATCTGGAAAGAAGCTTTCTGAGAAATTGCTTAGTGTTCTGTTAATTCATCTCACAGAGTTAAATCTGTATTTCGTGGATCTCTTTGCTAGCCTTATTTCTGTGGAATCTGAGAACAGATATTTCGGATCCCTTTGAAGACTATAGGGCCAAAGTAAACAACCTCCGATAACAAAGAGAAAGAAGCTTACTGAGAAACTTCTTTGTGTTGTGTGAAATCATCTCACAGAGTTACAGCTTTGCCCTCAAGAAGCCTTTCGCTAAGACAGTTCTTGTGGAATTGGCAAAGTGATAGTTGGAAGCCCTTAGAGGGCTATGGTGAAAAAGGAAATATCCTCCGATGAAATCTTGAAAGACTTACTGAGAAACTGCTCAGTGTTCTGTTGATTCATCTCAACGAGTTACATCTGTATTTGGTGTATCTCTTTGCTAGCCTTACTTCTGTGGAATCTGAGAACAGATATTTCGGATCCCTTTGAAGACTCTAGGGCCAAAGGAAATATCCTCCGATAACAAAGAGAAAGAAGCTTTCTGAGAAACTTCTTTGTGTTCTGTGAAACCATCTCACAGAGTTACAGCTTTCCCCTCAAGAAGCCTTTCGCTAAGACAGTTCTTGCGGAATTCGCAAAGTGATATTTGGTAGCCCATAGAGGGCTACGGTGAAAAAGGAAATATCTTCCGATGAAATCTGGAAAGAAGCTTTCTGAGAAACAGCTTAGTGTTCTGTTAATTCATCTCACAGAGTTACATCTGTATTTCGTGGATCTCTTTGCTAGCCTTATTTCTATGGAATCTGAGAACAGATATTTCGGATCCCTTTGAAGACTCTAGGGCCAAAGGAAACATCCTCCAATAACAAAGAGAAAGAAGCTTCCTGGAAACTTCTTTGTGTTCTGTGAAATCATCTAACAGAGTTACAGCTTTCCCCTCAAGAGGACTTTCGCTAAGACAGTTCTTGTGGAATTGGCAAAGTGATATTTGGAAGCCCATAGAGGGCTATGGTGAAAAAGGATATATCCTCAGATGAAATCTGGAAAGAAGCTTTCTGAGAAACTGCTTAGTGTTCTCTTAATTCATCTCACAGAGTTACATCTGTATTTCGTGGATCTCTTTGCTAGCCTTATTTCTGTGGAATCTGAGAACAGATATTTCGGATCCCTTTGAAGACTATAGGGCCAATGTAAACATCCTCCGATAACAAAGAGAAAGAAGCGTTCTGAGAAACTTCTTTGTGTTCTGAAATCATCTCACACAGTTACAGCTTTCCCCTCAAGGATCGTTTCGCTAAGACAGTTCTTGTGGAATTGGCAAAGAGATATTTGGAGCCCATAGAGGGCAATGGAGAAAAAGGAAATATCCTCCCATGAAATCTGGAAAGAAGCTGTCTGAGAAACTCCTTAGTGTTCTCTTAATTCATCTCACAGAGTTACATCTGTATTTCGTGGATCTCTTTGCTAGCCTTATTTCTGTGGAATCTGAGAACAGATATTTCGGATCCCTTTGAAGACTATAGGGCCAAAGGAAATATCCTCCGATAACAAAGAGAAAGAAGCTTTCTGAGAAACTTCTTTGTGTTCAGTGAAATCATCTCACAGAGTTACAGCTTTCCCATCAAGAAGCCTTTCACTAAGACAGTTCTTGTGGAATTGGCAAGGTGATATTTGGAAGTCCACAGAGCGCAATGGTGAAAAAGGAAATATCCTCCCATGAAATCTGGAAAGAAGCTTTCTGAGAAACTGCTTAGTGTTCTGTTAATTCATCTCACAGAGTTACATCTGTATTTCGTGGATCTCTTTGCTATCCTTATTTCTGTGGAATCTGAGAACAGATATTTCGGATCCCTTTGAAGACTATAGGGCCAAAGTAAAAATCCTCCGATAACAAAGAGAAAGAAGCTTTCTGAGAAACTTCTTTGTGTGCTGTGAAATCATCTCACAGAGTTACAGCTTTCCCCTCAAGAAGCCTTTCGCTAAGACAGTTCTTGTGGAATTGGCAAAGTGATATTTGGAAGCCCATAGAGGGCTATGGTGAAAAAGGAAATATCCTCCAATGAAATCTGGAAAGAAGCTTTCTGAGAAACTGCTTAGTGTTCTATTAATTCATCTCACAGAGTTACATCTGTATTTCGTGGATCTCTTTGCTAGCCTTACTTCTGTGGAATCTGAGAACAGATATTTCTGATCCCTTTGAAGACTATGGGTCCAAAGCAAATATCCTCCGATAACAAAGAGAAAGAAGCTTTCTGAGAAACTTCTTTGTGTTCTGCGAAATCATCTCACAGAGTTACAGCTATCCCCTCAATAAGCCTTTCGCTAAGACAGTTCTTGTGGAATTGGCAAAGTGATATTTGGAACCCATAGAGGGCTATGGTGAAAAAGGAAATATCCTCCGATGAAATCTGGAAAGAAGCTTTCTGAGAAACTTCTTAGTGTTCTGTTAATTCATCTCACAGAGTTTCATCTGTATTTCGTGGATCTCTTTGCTAGCCTTATTTCTGTGGAATCTGAGAACAGATATCTCGGATCTCTTTGAAGACTATTGGGCCAAAGGAAACATCCTCAGATAACAAGAGAAAGAAGCTTACTGAGAAACTTCTTTGTGTTCTGTGAAATCATCTCACAGAGTTACAGCTTTCCCATCAAGAAGCCTTTCGCTAAGACAGTTCTTGTGGAATTCGCAAAGTGATATTTGGAAGCCCATAGAGGGCTATGGTGAAAAAGGAAATATCTTCCGATGAAATCTGGAAAGAAGCTTTCTGAGAAACTGCTTAGTGTTCTGTTAATTCACCTCACAGAGTTACATCTGTATTTCGTGGATCTCTTTGCTAGCCTTATTTCTGTGGAATCTGAGAACAGATATTTCCGTTCCCTTTGAAGACTATAGGGCCAAAGGAAACATCCTCGGATAACCAAGAGAAAGAAGCTTACTAAGAAACTTCTTTGTGTTCTGTGAAATCATCTCACAGAGATACAGCTTTCCCGTCAAGAAACCTTCGCTAAGACAGTTCTTGTCTAATCGGCAAAGTGATATTTGGAAGCCCTTAGAGGGTTACGTTGAAAAAGGAAATATCCTCCGATGAAATCTGGAAAGAAGCTTTCTGTGAAACTGCTTAGTGTTCTGTAAATTCATCTCACAGAGTTACATCTGCATTTCGTGGATCGTTTTGCTAGCCTTATTTCTGTGGAATCTGACAACAGATATTTCCGATCCCTTTGAAGACAATAGGGCCAAAGGAAATATCCTCCGATAACAAAAAGAAAGAAGCTTTCTGAGAAACTTCTTTGTGATCTGTGAAATCATCTCACAGAGTTACAGCTTTCCCCTCAAGAAGCCTTTCGCTAAGACGGTTCTTGTCTAATTGGCAAAGTGATATTTGGAAGCCCATAGAGGGCTAAGTTGAAAAACGAAATATTCTCCGAGGAAATCCGGAAAGAAGCTTTCAGAGAAACTGCTTAGTGTTCTGTTAATTCATCTCACAGAGTTACATCTGTATTTCGTGGATCTCTTTGCTAGCCTTATAACTGTGGAATATGACAACAGATATTTCGGATCCCTTTGAAGACTATGAGTCCAAAGGAAATATCCTCCGATAAAAAAGAGAAAGAAGCTTTCTGAGAAACTTCTTTGGGTTCTGCAAAATCATCTCACAGAGTTACAGCTTTCCCCTCATGAAGCCTTTCGCTAAGACAGTTCTTGTGGAATTGGCAAAGTGATATTTGGAAGCCGATACAGGGCTATGGTGAAAAAGGAAATATCCTCCGATGAAATCTGGAAAAAAGCTTTCTGAGAAACTGCTTAGTGTTGTGTTAATTCATCTCACAGTGTTACATCTGTATTTCATGGATCTCTTTGCTAGCCTGATTTCTGTGGAATCTGACAACAGATATTTCGGATCCCTTTGAAGACTATAGGGCCACAGGAAATATCCTCCGATAACAAAGAGAAAGAAGCTTTCTGAGAAACTTCTTTGTGTTCTGTGAAATCATCTCACAGATTTACAGCTTTCCCCTCAAGAAGCCTTTCGCTAAGACAGTTCTTGTGGAATTGGCAAAGTGATATTAGGAAGCCCATAGAGGGCTATGGTGAAAAAGGAAATATCCTCCGATGAAATCTGGAAAGACTTTCTGAGAAACTGCTTAGTGTTCTGTTAATTCGTCTCACAGAGTTACATCTGTATTTCGTTGATCTCTTTGGTAGCCTTATTTCTGTGGAATCTGAGAACAGATATTTCGGATCCCTTTGAAGACTATAGAGCCAAAGGAAATATCCTCCGATAAGAAAGAGAAAGAAGCTTTCTGAGAAACTTCTCTGTGTTCTGTGAAATCATCTCACAGATTTACAGCTTTCCAATCAAGTACCCTTTCGCTAAGACAGTTCTTGTGGAATTGGAAAAGTGATATTTGGAAGCCTACAGAGGGCTATGGTGAAAGAGGAAATATCCTCCGATGAAATCTGGAAAGAAGCTTTCGGAGAAACTGTTTAGTGTTCTGTTAATTCATCTCACAGAGTTTCATCTGTGTTTCGTGGATCTCTTTGCTAGCCTTATTTCTGTGGAATATGAGAACAGATATTTCGGATCCCTTTGAAGACTATAGGGCCAAAGGAAATATCCTCGGAAAACAAAGAGAAAGAACATTTCTGAGAATCTTCTTTGTGTTCTATGAAATCATCTCAGAGAGTTACAGCTTTCCCCTCAAGAAGCCTTTCGCTAAGACAGTTCTTGTGGAATTGGCAAAGTGATATTTGGAAGCCCCTAGAGGGCTATGGTGAAAAAGGAAATATCCTCCGATGAAATCTGGAAACAAGCTTTCTGAGAAACTGCTTAGTGTTCTGTTAATTCATCTCCCGGAGTTACATGTGTATTTCATGGATCTCTTTGGTAGCCTTATTACTGTGGAATCTGAGAACAGATATTTCAGATCCCTTTGAAGACTATAGGGCCACAGGATATATCCTCCGATAACAAAGAGAAAGAAGCTTTCTGAGAAACTTCTTTGTGTTCTGTGAAATCATCTCACAGAGTTACAGCTTTCCCCTCAAGAAGCCTTTCGCTAAGACAGTTCTTGTGGAATTGGCAAAGTTATATTTGGAAGCCCATAGAGGGCTTGATGAAAAAGGAAATATCCTCCGATGAAATCTGGAAAGAAGCTTTCTGAGAAACTGCTTAGTATTCTGTTAATTCATCTCCGAGAGTTACATCTGTATTTCGTGGATCTCTTTGCTAGCCTTATTTTTTTGGAATCTGAGAACAGATATTTCGGATCCCTTTGAAGTCTACAGAGCCAAGGGAAATATCCTCCGATAACAAAGGGAAAGAAGCTTTCTGAGAAACTTCTTTGTGTTCTGTGAAATCATCTCAGAGAGTTACAGCTTTCCCCTCAAGAAGCCTTTCGCTAAGACAGTTCTTGTGGAATTGGCAAAGTGATATTTGGAAGCCCATAGTAGGCTACGGTGAAAAAGGAAATATCCTCCGGTGAAATCTGGAAAAAAGCTTTCTGAGAAACTGCTTAGTGTTCTGTTAATTCATCTCACAGAGTTACATCTGTATTTCGTGGATCTCTTTGCTAGCCTTATTTCTGTGGAATCTGACAACAGATATTTCCTTTCTCTTTGAAGACTATAGGGCCAAAGGAAATATCCTCCGATAACAAAGAGAAAGAAGCTTTCTGAGAAACTTCTTTGTGTTCTGTGAAATCATCTCACAGAGTTACAGCTTTCCCCTCAAGAAGCCTTTCGCTAAGACAGTTCTTGTGGAATTGGCAAAGTGACATTTGGAAGCCCATAGAGGGCAATGGTGAAAAAGGAAATATCCTCCGATGAAATCTGGAAAGAAGCTTTCTGAGAAACTGCTTAGTGTCCTGTTAATTCATCTCACAGAGTTACATCTGAATGTCGTGGATCTCTTTGCTAGACTTATTTCTGTGGAATCAGAGAACAGATATTTCGGATCCCTTTGAAGACTATGGGGCCAAAGGAAATGTCCTCCGATAGCAAAGAGAAAGAAGCTTTCTGAGAAACTTCTTTGTGTTCTGTGAAATCATCTCACAGAGTTACAGCTTTCCCCTCAAGAAGCCTTTCGCTAAGACAGTTCTTGTGGAATTGGCAAAGTGACATTTTGAAGCCCATAGAGGGCTATGGTGAAAAAGGAAATATCCTCCGATGAAATCTGGAAAGAAGCTTTCTGAGAAACTGCTTAGTGTTCTGTTAATTCACCTCACAGAGTTACATCTCTATTTCGTGGATCTCTTTGCTAGCCTTATTTCTGTGGAATCTGAGAACAGATATTTCGGATCCCATTGAAGACTATAGGGCGAAAGGAAATATCCTCCGATAAGAAAGAGAAAGAAGCTTTCTGAGAAACTTCTTTGTGTTCTGTGTAATCATCTCACAGAGTTACAGCTTTCCCTTCAAGAATCCTTTCGCTAAGACAGTTCTTGTGGAATTGGCAAAGTGATATTTGGAAGCCCATAGAGGGCTTGATGAAAAAGGAAATATCCTCGGATGAAATCTGGAAAGAAGCTTTCTGAGAAACTGCTTAGTGTTCTGTTAATTCATCTCCCAGAGTTACATCTGTATTTCGTGGATCTCTTTGCTAGCCTTATTTCTTTGGAATCTGAGAACAGATATTTCGGATCCCTTTGAAGACTATAGAGCCAAAGGAAATATCCTCCGATAACAAAGAGAAAGAAGCTTTCTGAGAAACTTCTTTGTGTTCTGTGAAATCATCTCACAGAGTTACAGCTTTCCCCTCAAGAAGGCTTTCGCTAAGACAGTTCTTGTGGAACTGGCAAAGTGACATTTTGAAGCCCATAAAGGGCTATGGTGAAAAAGGAAATATCCTCCGATGAAATCTGGAAAGAAGCTTTCTCAGAAACTGCTTAGTGTTCGGTTAATTCACCTCACAGAGTTACATGTGTATTTCGTGGATCTCTTTGCTAGCCTTATTTCTGTGGAATCTGAAACAGATATTTAGGATCCCATTGAAGACTATAGGGCGAAAGGAAACATCCTCCGAGAAGAAAGAGAAAGAAGCTTTCTGAGAAACTTCTTTGTGTTCTGTGAAATCAACTCACAGAGTTACAGCTTTCCCTTCAAGAAGCCTTTCGCTAAGACAGTTCTTGTGGAATTGGCAAAGTGACATTTGGTAGCCCATAGAGGGCAATGGTGAAAACAGAAATATCCTCCGATGAAATCTGGAAAGAAGCTATCTGAGAAACTGCCTAGTGTTCTGTTAATTCATCTCCCAGAGTTACATCTGTATTTCGTGGATCTCTTTGCTAGCCTTATTTCTCTGGAATCTCAGAAAAGATATTTCGGATCCCTTTGAAGATTATAGGCACAAAGGAAACATCCTCCGATAACAAAGAGAAAGAAGCTTTCTGAGAAACTTCTTTGTGTTCTGTGAAATCATCTCACAGAGTTACAGCTTTCCCCTCAAGAAGCCTTTCGCTAAGACAGTTCTTGTGGAATTCGCAAAGTGATATTTGGAAGCCCCTAAAGGGCTACGGTGAAAAAGGAAATATCCTCTGATGAAATCTGGAAATCAGCTTTCTGAGAAACTGCTTAGTGTTCTGTTAATTGATCTCACAGAGTTACATCTGTATTTCGTGGATCTCTTTGCTAGCCTTACTTCTGTGGAATCTGAGAACAGATATTTCGGATCCCTTTGAAGAATATAGGGCCAAAGGAAATAGCCTCCGATAAGAAAGAGAAGAAGCTTTCTGAGAAACTTTTTTGTGTTCTGTGAAATCATCTCACAGAGTTACAGCTTTCCCCGCAAGAAGCCTTTCGCTAAGACAGTTCTGTGGAATTGGCAAAGTGATATTTGGAAGCCCGTAGAGGGCTACGGTGAAAAAGGAAATATCCTCCGATGAAATCTGGAAAGAAGCTTTCTGAGAAACTGCTTAGTGTTCTGTTAATGCATCTCCCAGAGTTACATCTGTATTTCGTGGATCTCTTTGCTAGCCTTATTTCTCTGGAATCTGAGAACAGATATTTCGGATCCCTTTGAAGACAATAGGGCCAAAGGAAATATCCTCCGATAACAAAGAGAAAGAAGCTTCCTGAGAAACTTCTTTGTGTTCTGCGAAATCATCTCACAGAGTTACAGCTTTCCCTTCAAGAAGCCTTTCGCTAAGACAGTTCTTGTGGAATTGGCAAAGTGATATTTGGAAGCCCATAGAGGGCTTGATGAAAAAGGAAATATCCTCGGATGAAATCTGGAAAGAAGCTTTCTGAGAAACTGCTTAGTGTTCTGTTAATTCATCTCCCAGAGTTACATCTGTATTTCGTGGATCTCTTTGCTAGCCTTATTTCTTTGGAATCTGAGAACAGATATTTCGGATCCCTTTGAAGACTATAGAACCAAAGGAAATATCCTCTGATAACAAAGAGAAAGAAGCTTTCTGAGAAACTTCTTTGTGTTCTGGAAATCATCTCACAGAGTTACAGCTTTCCCCTCAAGAAGCCTTTCGCTAAGACACTTCTTGTGGAATTGGCAAAGTTATATTTGGAATCCCATAGAGGGCTTGATGAAAAAGGAAATATCCTCCGATGAAATCTGGAAAGAAACTTTCTGAGAAACTGCTTAGTGTTCTGTTAATTCATCTCCGAGAGTTACATCTGTATTTCGTGGATCTCTTTGCTAGCCTTATTTCTGTGGAATCTGAGAACAGACATTTCGGATCCCTTTGAAGACTATAGGGCCATAGGAAATATCCTCCGATAACAAAGAGAAAGAAGCTTTCTGAGAAACTTCTTTGTGTTCTGTGAAATCATCTCACAGAGTTACAGTTTTCCCTTCAAGAAGCCTTTCGCTAAGACCGTTCTTGTGGAATTGGCAAAGTGATATTTGAAAGCCCGTAGAGGGCTACGGTGAAAGAGGAAATATCCTCCGATGAAATCTGGAAAGAAGCTTTCTGAGAAACTGCTTAGTGTTCTGTTAATTCATCTCACAGAGTTACATTTGTATTTCGTGGATCTCTTTGCTAGCCTTATTTCTGTGGAATCTGAGAACAGATATTTCGGATCCCTTTGAAGACTATAGAGCCAAAGGAAATATCCTCCGATAAGAAAGAGAAAGAAGCTTCCTGAGAAACTTCTTTGTGTTCTGTGAAATCATCTCACAGATTTACAGCTTTCCAATCAAGTACCCTTTCGCTAAGACAGTTCTTGTGGATTTGGAAAAGTGATATTTGGAAGCCTACAGAGGGCTATGGTGAAAGAGGAAATATCCTCCGATGAAATCTGGAAAGAAGCTTTCGGAGAAACTGTTTAGTGTTCTGTTAATTCATCTCACAGAGTTTCATCTGTGTTTCGTGGATCTCTTTGCTAGCCTTATTTCTGTGGAATCTGAGAACAGATATTTCGGATCCCTTTGAAGACTATAGGGCCAAAGGAAATATCCTCGGAAAAGAAAGAGAAAGAACATTTCTGAGAATCGTCTTTGTGTTCTATGAAATCATCTCAGTGAGTTACAGCTTTCCCCTCAAGAAGCCTTTCGCTAAGACAGTTCTTGTGGAATTGGCAAAGTGATATTTGGAAGCCCCTAGAGGGCTATGGTGAAAAAGGAAATATCCTCCGATGAAATCTGGAAACAAGCTTTCTGAGAAACTGCTTAGTGTTCTGTTAATTCATCTCCCGGAGTTACATCTGTATTTCATGGATCTCTTTGGTAGCCTTATTACTGTGGAATCTGAGAACAGATATTTCAGATCCCTTTGAAGACTATAGGGCCACAGGATATATCCTCCGATAACAAAGAGAAAGAAGCTTTCTGAGAAACTTCTTTGTGTTCTGTGAAATCATCTCACAGAGTTACAGCTTTCCCCTCAAGAAGCCTTTCGCTAAGACAGTTCTTGTGGAATTGGCAAAGTTATATTTGGAAGCCCATAGAGGGCTTGATGAAAAAGGAAATATCCTCCGATGAAATCTGGAAAGAAGCTTTCTGAGAAACTGCTTAGTGTTCTGTTAATACATCTCACAGAGTTACATCACTATTTCGTGGATCTCTTTGCTAGCCTTATTTCTGTGGAATCTGACAACAGATATTTCCTTTCCCTTTGTAGACCATAGGGCCAAAGGAAATATCCTCCGATAACAAAGAGAAAGAAGCTTTCTGAGAAACTTCTTTGTGTTCTGTGAAATCATCTCACAGAGTTACAGCTTTCCCCTCAAGAAGCCTTTCGCTAAGACAGTTCTGTGGAATTGGCAAAGTGATATTTGGAAGCCCATAGAGGGCTACGGTGAAAAAGGAAATATCCTCCAATGAAATCTGGAAAGAAGCTTTCTGAGAAACTGTTTAGTGATCTGTAAATTCATCTCCCAGAGTTTCATCTGTATTTCCTGGATCTCTTTGCTAGCCTTATTTCTGTGGAATCTGAGAACAGATATTTCGGATCCCTTTGAAGACTACAGGGCCAAAGGAAATATCCTCAGATAACAAAGAGAAAGAAGCTTTCTGAGAAACTTCTTTGTGTTCTGTGAAATCATCTCACAGAGTTACAGCTTTCCCCTCAAGAAGCCTTTCGCTAAGACAGTTCTTGTGGAATTGGCAAAGTGATATTTGGAAGCCCATAGAGGGCTATGGTAAAAAAGGAAATATCCTCCAATGAAATCTGGAAAGACTTTCTGAGAAACTTCTTAGTGTTCTGTTAATTCATCTCCCAGAGTTACATCTGTATTTCGTTCATCTCTTGCTAGCCTTATTTCTGTGGAATCTGACAACAGATATTTCGGATCCCTTTGAAGACTATAGGGACAAAGGAAATATCCTCTGATAACAAAAAGAAAGAAGCTTTCTGAGAAACTTCTTTGTGTTCTGTGAAATCATCTCACAGAGTTACAGGTTTCCCCTCAAGAAGCCTTTCGGTAAGACAGTTCTTGTGGAATTGGCAAAGTGATATTTGGAAGCCCTTAGAGGGCTATGGTGAAAAAGGAAATATCCTCCGATGAAATCTGGAAAGAAGCTTTCTGAGAAAATGCTTAGTGTTCTGTTAATTCATCTCACAGAGTTACATCTGTATTTCGTGGATCTCTTTGCAAGCCTTATTTCTTTGGAATCTGAGAACAGATATTTCGGATCCCTTTGAAGAGTATTGGGCCAAAGGAAACATCCTCGGATAACAAAGAGAAAGAACCTTACTGAGAAACGTCTTTGTGTTCTGTGAAATCATCTCACAGAGTTACAGCTTTCCCTTCAAGAAGGCTTTCGCTAAGACAGTTCTTGTGGAATTGGCAAAGTGATATTTGGAAGCCCATTGAGGGCTATGGTGAAAAAGGAAATATCCTCTGATGAAATCTGAAAAGAGGCTTTCTGAGAAGCTGCTTAGTGTTTTGTTAATTCATCTCACAGAGTTACATCTGTATTTCGTGGATTTCTTTGCTAGCCTTATCTGTGGAATCTGACAACAGATATTTCAGATCCCTTTGAAGACTATAGGGCCAAAGGAATTATCCTCCGATAAAAAAGAGAAAGAAGCTTTCTGAGAAACTTCTTTGTGTTCTGTGAAATCATCTCACAGAATTAAAGCTTTCCCCTCAAGAAGCCTTTCTCTAAGAGTGTTCTTGTGGAATTGGCAAAGTAATATTTGGAAGCCCATAGAGGGCTATGGAGAAAAAGGAAATATCCTCCGATGAAATCTGGAAAGAAGCTCTCTGAGAAACTGCTTAGTGTTCTGTTAATTCATCTCCCAGAGTTACATCTGTATTTCGTGGATCTCTTTGCTACCCTTATTTCTGTGGCATCTGAAAACTGATATTTCGGATCCCTTTGAAGACTATAGGGCCAAAGCAAACATCCTCGGATAGCAAAGAGAAAGAAGCTTACTGAGAAACTTCTTTGTGTTCTGTGAAATCATCTCACAGAGTTACAGCTTTACCCTCGAGCAGCCTTTCCCTAAGAAAGTTCTTGTGGAATTGGCAAAGTGATATTTGCAAGCCCATAGAGGGCTATGGTGAAAAAGCAAATATCCTCCAATGAAATCTGGAGAGAAGCTTTCTGAGAAGCTGCTTAGTGTTCTGTTAATTCATCTCACAGAGTTACATCTGTATTTCGTGGATTTCTTTGCTAGCCTTATTTCTGTGGAATCTGACAACAGATATTTCAAATCCCTTTGAAGACTATAGGGCCAAAGGAATTATCCTCCGATAAAAAAGAGAAAGAAGCTTTCTAAGAAACTTCTTTGTGTTCTGTAAAATCATCTAACAGAATTAAAGCTTTCCGGTTAAGAAGCCTTTCGCTAAGACAGTTCTTGTGGAATTGGCAAAGTGATATTTGGAAGCCCATAGAGGGCTATGGTGAAAAAGAAAATATCCTCCGATGAAATATGGAAAGAAGCTTTCTGAGAAACAGCTTAGTGTTCTGTTAATTCATCTCCCAGAGTTACATCTGTATTTCGTGGATCTCATTGCTAGCCTTATTTCTCTGGAATCTGACAACAGATATTTCGGATCCCTTTGAAGACTATAGGGCCAATGAAAATATCCTCCGAAAACAAAGAGAAAGAAGCTTTCTGAGAAACTTCTTTGTGTTCTGTGAAATCATCTCACAGAGTTACAGCTTTCCCCTCAATAGGCCTTCCGCTAAGACAGTTCTTGTGGAATTGGCAAAGTGATATTGGGAAGCCCATAGTGGGCTACGGTGAAAAAGGAAATATCCTCCAAAGAAATCTGGAAAGAAGCTTTTGAGAAACTGCTTAGTAATCTGTTAATTCATCTCACAGAGTTACATCTGTATTTCGTGGATCTCATTGCTAGCCGTATTTCTGTGGAATCTGACAGCAGATATTTCGGATCCCTTTGAAGACTATAGGGCCAAAGGAAATATCCTCCGATAACAAAGAGAAAGAAGCTTTCTGAGAAACTTCTTTGAGTTCTGTGAAATCATCTCACAGAGTTACAGCTTGGCCTCAAGAAACCTTTCGCTAAGACAGTTCTTGTGGAATTGGCAAAGTGATATTTGGAAGCCCATAGAGGGCTATGGTGAAAAAGAAATATCCTCCGATGAAATCTGGAAAGACTTTCTGAGAAACTGCTTAGTGATCTGTTAATTCATCTCACAGAGTTACATCTGTATTTCGTGGATCTCTTTGCTAGCCTTATTTCTGTGGAATCTGAGAACAGATATTTCCTTTCCCTTTGTAGACTATAGGGCCAAAGGAAATATCCTCCGATAAGAAAGAGAAAGAAGCTTTCTGAGAAACTTCGTTGTCTTCTGTGAAATCATCTCACAGAGTTACAGCTTTCCCCTCAAGAAGCCTTTCGCTAAGACAGTTCTTGTGGAATTGGCAAAGTGATATTTGGAAGCCCATAGAGGGCTATGGTAAAAAAGGAAATATCCTCCGATGAAATCTGTAAAGACTTTCTGAGAAACTTCTTAGTGTTCTGTTAATTCATCTCCCAGAGTTACATCTGTATTTCGTTCATCTCTTTGCTAGCCTTATTTCTTTGGAATCTGATAACAGATATTTCGGATCCCTTTGAAGACTATAGGGCCAAAGGAAATATTCTCTGATAACAAAAAGAAAGAAGCTTTCTGAGAAACTTCTTTGTGTTCTGTGAAATCATCTCACAGAGTTACGGCTTTCCCCTCAAGAAGCCTTTCGGTAAGACAGTTCTTGTGGAATTGGCAAAGTGATATTTGGAAGCCCTTAGAGGGCGATGGTGAAAAAGGAAATATCCTCCGATGAAATCTGGAAAGAAGCTTTCTGAGAAAATGCTTAGTGTTCTGTTAATTCATCTCACATAGTTATATCTGTATTTCGTGGATCTCTTTGCTAGCCTTATTTCTGTGGAATCTGACAACAGATATTTGGGATCCCTTTGAAGACTATTGGGCCAAAGGAAATATCCTCTGATAACAAAGAGAAAGAAGCTTTCTGAGAAACTTCTTTGTGTTCTGTGAAATCATCTCACAGAGTTACAGCTTTCCCCTCAAGAAGCCTTTCGCTAAGACAGTCTCGTGGAATTGGCAAAGTGATATTTGGAAGCCCATAGAGGGCTATGGTGAAAAAGGAAATATCCTCCGATGAAATCTGGAAAGAAGCTTTCTGAGAAACTGCTTAGTGTTCTGTTAATTCACCTCACCGTGTTACATCTGTATATCGTGGATCTCTTTGCTAGCCTTATTTCTGTGGAATCTGAGAACAGATATTTCGGATCCGTTTGAAGGCTATAGGGCCAAAGGAAATATCCTCCGATAACAAAGAGAAAGAAGCTTTCTGAGAAACTTCTTTGTGTTCTGTGAAATCATCTCACACAGTTACAGCTTTCCCCTCAAGAAGCCTTTCGCTAAGACAGTTCTTGTGGAATTGGCAAAGTGATATTTGGAAGCCCATAGAGGGCTATGGTGAAAAAGGAAATATCCTCCGATGAAATCTGGAAAGACTTTCTGAGAAACTGCTTAGTGTTCTGTTAATTCATCTCCCACAGTTACATCTGTATTTCTTTCATTTCTTTGCTAGCCTTATTTCTGTGGAATCTGAGAACAGATATTTCGGATCCCTTGAAGACTATAGGGCCAAAGGAAATATCCTCCGATAACAAAGAGAAAGAAGCTTTCTGAGAAATTTCTTTTTGTTCTGTGAAATAATCTCACAGAGTTACACCTTTCCCCTCAAGAAGCCTTTCGCTAAGACAGTTCTTGTGGAATTGGCCAAGTGATATTTGGAAGCCCATAGAGGGCTGTGGTGAAAAAGGAAATATGCTCCGATGAAATCTGGAAAGAAGCTTTCTGAGAAACTGCTTAGTGTTCTGTTAATTCATCTCACAGAGTTACATCTGTATTTCGTGGATCTCTTTGCTAGCCTTATTTCTGTGGAATCTGAGAACAGATATTTCCTTTCCCTTTGAAGACTATAGGGCCAAAGGAAACATCCTCGGATAACAAAGAGAAAGAAGCTTTTGAGAACTTCTTTGTGTTCTGTGAAATCATCTCACAGAGATACAGCTTTCCCGTCAAGAAGCCTTTCGCTAAGACAGTTCTTGTGGAATTGGCAAAGTGATATTTGGAAGCCCTTAGAGGGCTATGGTGAAAAAGGAAATATCCTCCGATGAAATCTGGAAAGAAGCTTTCTGAGAAAATACTTAGTGTTCTGTTAATTCATCTCAAAGAGTTACATCTGTATTTCGTGGATCTCTTTGATAGCCTTATTTCTGTGGAATCTGAGAACAGATATTTCAGATCCCTTTGAAGTCTATTGGGCCAAAGGAAACATCGTCGGATAACAAAGAGAAAGAAGCTTTCTGAGAAACTTCTTTGTGTTCTGTGAAATCATCTCACAGAGTTACTGCTTTCCCCTCAAGAAGCCTTTTGCTAAGACAGTTCTTGTGGATTTCGCAAAGTGATATTTGGAAGCCCATAGAGGGCTATGGTGAAAAAGGAAATATCCTCCGATGAAATCTGGAAAGAAGCTTTCTGAGAAACTGCTTAGTGTTCTGTTAATTCTTCTCACAGAGTTACATCTGTATTTCGTGGATCTCTTTGCTAGCCGAATTTCTGTGGAATCTGAGAACAGATATTTCGGATCCATTTGAAGACTATAGGGCCAAAGGAAATATCCTCCGATAACAAACAGAAAGAAGCTTTCTGAGAAACTTCTTTGTGTTCTGTTAAATCATCTCACAGAGTTAAAGCTTTCCCCTGAAGAAGCCTTTCGCTAAGACAGTTCTTGTGGAATTGGCAAAGTGATATTTGGAAGCCCATAGAGGGCTATGGTGAAAAAGGAAATATCCTCCGATGAAATCTGGAAAGAAGCTTTCTGAGAAGCTGCTTAGTGTTCTGTTAATTCATCTCACAGAGTTACATCTGTATTTCGTGGATCTCTTTGCTAGCCTTATTTCTGTGGAATCTGACAACTGATATTTCAAATCCCTTTGAAGACTATAGGGCCAAAGGAATTATCCTCCGATAAAAAAGAGAAAGAAGCTTTCTGAGAAACTTCTTTGTGTTCTGTGAAATCATCTAACAGAATTAAAGCTTTCCCGTCAAGAAGCCTTTCGCTAAGACAGTTCTTGTGGAATTGGCAAAGTGATATTTGGAAGCCCATAGAGGGCTATGGTGAAAAAGAAAATATCCTCCGATGAAATCTGGAAAGAAGCTTTCTGAGAAACAGCTTAGTGTTCTGTTAATTCATCTCCCAGAGTTACATCTGTATTTCGTGGATCTCTTTGCTAGCCTTATTTCTCTGGAATCAGACAACAGATATTTCGGATCCCTTTGAAGACTATAGGGCCAAAGGAAACATCCTCGGATAACAAACTAAGAAGCTTTCTGAGAAACTACTTTGTGTTCTGTGAAATCATCTCAGAGTTACAGCTTTCCCCTCAATAGGCCTTCCGCTAAGACAGTTCTTGTGGAATTGGCAAAGTGATATTGGGAAGTCCATAGAGGGCTACGGTGAAAAAGGAAATATCCTCCAAAGAAATCTGTAAAGAAGCTTTCTGAGAAACTGCTTAGTGATCTGTTAATTCATCTCACAGAGTTACATCTGTATTTCGTGGATCTCTTTGCTAGCCGTATTTCTGTGGAATCTGACAACAGATATTTCGGATCCCTTTGAAGACTATAGGGCCAAAGGAAATATCCTCTGATAACAAAGAGGAAGAAGCTTTCTGAGAAACTTCTTTATGTTCTGTGACATCATCTCACAGAGTTACTGCTTTCCCCTCAAGAAGCCTTTCGCTAAGACAGTTCTTGTGGAATTGGCAAAGTGATATTTCGAAGCCCATAGAGGGCTATGGTGAAAAAGGAAATATCCTCCGATGAAATCTGGAAAGAAGCTTTCTGAGAAACTGCTTAGTGTTCTGTTAATTCATCTCACAGAGTTACATCTGTATTTCGTGGATCTCTTTGTTAGCCTTATTTCTGTGGAATCTGACAACAGATATTTCCTTTCTCTTTGTAGACTATAGGGCCAAAGGAAATATCCTCCGATAACAAAGAGAAAGAAGCTTTCTGAGAAACTTCGTTGTCTTCTGTGAAATCATCTCACAGAGTTACAGCTTTCCCCTCAAGAAGCCTTTCGCTAAGACAGTTCTGTGGAATTGGCAAAGTGATATTTGGAAGCCCATAGAGGGCTACGGTGAAAAACGAAATATCCTCCAATGAAATCTGGAAAGAAGCTTTCTGAGAAACTGTTTAGTGATCTGTAAATTCATCTCCCAGAGTTTCATCTGTATTTCCTGGATCTGTTTCCTAGCCTTACTTCTGTGGAATCTGAGAACAGATATTTCGGATTCCTTTGAAGACTACAGGGCCAAAGGAAATATCCTCCGATAACAAAGAGAAAGAAGCTTTCTGAGAAACTTCTTTGTGTTCTGTGAAATCATCTCACAGAGTTACAGCTTTCCCCTCAAGAAGCCTTTCGCTAAGACAGTTCTTGTGGAATTGGCAAAGTGATATTTGGAAGGCCATAGAGGGCTATGGTAAAAAAGGAAATATACTCCGATGAAATCTGGAAAGACTTTCTGAGAAACTTCTTAGTGTTCTGTTAATTCATCTCCCAGAGTTACATCTGTATTTCGTTCATCTCTTTGCTAGCCTTATTTCTGTGGAATCTGATAACAGATATTTCGGATCCCTTTGAAGACTATAGGGCCAAAGGAAATATTCTCTGATAACAAAAAGAAAGAAGCTTTCTGAGAAACTTCTTTGTGTTCTGTGAAATCATCTCACAGAGTTACAGGTTTCCCCTCAAGAAGTCTTTCGGTAAGACAGTTCTTGTGGAATTGGCAAAGTGATATTTGGAAGCCCTTAGAGGGCTATGGTGAAAAAGGAAATATCCTCCGATGAAATCTGGAAAGAAGATTTCTGAGAAAATGCTTAGTGTTCTGTGAATTCATCTCACATAGTTACATCTGTATTTCCTGGATCTCTTTGCTAGCCTTATTTCTTTGGAATCTGAGAACAGATATTTCGGATCCCTTTGAAGAGTATTGGGCCAAAGGAAACATCTTCGGATAACAAAGAGAAAGAACCTTAATGAGAAACGTCTTTGTGTTCTGTGAAATCAACTCACAGAGTTACAGCTTTCCCCTCAAGAAGCCTTTCGCTAAGACAGTTCTTGTGGAATTGGCAAAGTGATATTTGGAAGCCCATAGAGGGCTATGGTGAAAAAGGAAATATCCTCTGATGAAATCTCTAAAGAGGCTTTCTGAGAAGCTGCTTAGTGTTTTGTTAATTCATCTCACAGAGTTACATCTGTATTTCGTGGATTTCTTTGCTAGCCTTATTTCTGTGGAATCTGACAACAGATATTTCAGATCCCTTTGAAGACTATAGGGCCAAAGGAATTATCCTCCGATAAAAAAGAGAAAGAAGCTTTCTGAGAAACTTCTTTGTGTTCTGTGAAATCATCTCACAGAATTAAAGCTTTCCCCACAAGAAGCCTTTCGCTAAGACAGTTCTTGTGGAATTGGCAAAGTGATATTTGGAAGCCCATAGAGTGCTATGGTGAAAAAGGAAATATCCTCCGATGAAATCTGGAAAGAAGCTTTCTGAGAAAGAGCTTAGTGTTCTGTTAATTCATCTCCCAGAGTTACATCTGTATTTCGTGGATCTCTTTGCTAGCCTTATTTCTGTGGAATCTGACAACAGATATTTCGGATCCCTTTGAAGACTATTGGGCCAAAGGAAGTATCCTCTGATAACAAAGAGAAAGAAGCTTTCTGAGAAACTTCTTTGTGTTCTGTGAAATCATCTCACAGAGTTACAGCTTTCCCCTCAAGAAGCCTTTCGCTAAGACAGTCTCGTGGAATTGGCAAAGTGATATTTGGAAGCCCAAAGAGGGCTATGGTGAAAAAGGAAATATCCTCCGATGAAATCTGGAAAGAAGCTTTCTGAGAAACTGCTTAGTGTTCTGTTAATTCACCTCACCGAGTTACATCTGTATTTCGTTGATCTCTTTGCTAGCCTTATTTCTGTGGAATCTGAGAACAGATATTTCGGATCCGTTTGAAGGCTATAGGGCCAAAGGAAATATCCTCCGATAACAACGAGAAAGAAGCTTTCTGAGAAACTTCTTTGTGTTCTGTGAAATCATCTCACAGAGTTACAGCTTTCCCCTCAAGAAGCCTTTCGCTAAGACAGTTCTTGTGGAATTGGTAAAGTGATATTTGGAAGCCCATAGAGGTCTATGGTGAAAAAGGAAATATCCTCCGATGAAATCTGGAAAGACTTTCTGAGAAACTGCTTAGTGTTCTGTTAATTCATCTCCCACAGTTACATCTGTATTTCTTTCATTTCTTTGCTAGCCTTATTTCTGTGGAATCTGAGAACAGATATTTCGGATCCCTTGAAGACTATAGGGCCAAAGGAAATATCCTCCGATAACAAAGAGAAAGAAGCTTTCTGAGAAATTTCTTTGTGTTCTGTGAAATCATCTCACAGAGTTTCAGCTTTCCCCTCAAGAAGCCTTTCGCTAAGAGTGTTCTTGTGGAATTGGCAAAGTGATATTTGGAAGCCCATAGAGGGCTATGGTGAAAAAGGAAATATCCTCCGATGAAATCTGGAAAGAAGCTTTCTGAGAAACAGCTTTTGTTCTGTTAATTCATCTCCCAGAGTTACATCTGTATTTCGTGGATCTCTTTGCTACCCTTATTTCTGTGGCATCTGAAAACAGATATTTCGGATCCCTTTGAAGACTATAGGGCCAAAGCAAACATCCTCGGATAGCAAAGAGAAAGAAGCTTACTGAGAAACTTCTTTGTGTTCTGTGAAATCATCTCACAGAGTTACAGCTTTACCCTCGAGCAGCCTTTCGCTAAGAAAATTCTTGTGGAATGGGCAAAATGATATTTGCAAGCCCATAGAGGGCTATGGTGAAAAAGCAAATATCCTCCGATGAAATCTGGAGAGAAGCTTTCTGAGAAGCTGCTTAGTGTTCTGTTAATTCATCTCACAGAGTTACATCTGTATTTCGTGGATCTCTTTGCTAGCCTTATTTCTGTGGAATCTGAGAACAGATATTTCGGATCCCTTTGAAGACTATAGGGCCAAAGGAAATATCCTCCGATAACAAAGAGAAAGAAGCTTTCTGAGAAACTTCTTTGTGTTCTGTGAAATCATCTCACACAGTTACAGCTTTCCCATCAAGAAGCCTTTCGCTAAGACAGTTCTTGTGGAATTGGCAAAGTGATATTTGGAAGCCCATAGAGGGCTATGGTGAAAAAGAAAATATCCTCCACTGAAATCTGGAAAGAAGCTTTCTGAGAAACTGCTTAGTGATATGTAAATTCATCTCTCAGAGTTACATCTGTATTTCGTGGATCTCTTTGCTAGCCGTATTTCTGTGGAATCTGAGAACAGATATTTCGGATCCTTTTGAAGACTATAGGGCCAAAGGAAATATCCTCCGATAACAAAAAGAAAGAAGCTTTCTGAGAAACTTCTTTGTGTTCTGTGAAATCATCTCACAGAGTTGCAGTTTTCCCTTCAAGAAGCCTTTCGCTAAGACCGTTCTTTTGGAATTGGCAAAGTGATATTTGAAAGCCCGTAGAGGGCTACGGTGAAAGAGGAAATATCCTCCGATGAAATCTGGAAAGAAGCTTTCTGAGAAACTGCTTAGTGTTCTGTTAATTCATCTCACAGAGTTACATTTGTATTTCGTGGATCTCTTTGCTAGCCTTATTTCTGTGGAATCTGAGAACAGATATTTCGGATCCCTTTGAAGACTATAGAGCCAAAGGAAATATCCTCCGATAAGAAAGAGAAAGAAGCTTTCTGAGAAACTTCTCTGTGTTCTGTGAAATCATCTCACAGATTTACAGCTTTCCAATCAAGTACCCTTTCGCTAAGACAGTTCTTGTGGAATTGGAAAAGTGATATTTGGAAGCCTACAGAGGGCTATGGTGAAAGAGGAAATATCCTCCGATGAAATCTGGAAAGAAGCTTTCGGAGAAACTGTTTAGTGTTCTGTTAATTCATCTCACAGTGTTTCATCTGTGTTTCGTGGATCTCTTTGCTAGCCTTATTTCTGTGGAATATGAGAACAGATATTTCGGATCCCTTTGAAGACTATAGGGCCAAAGGAAATATCCTCGGAAAACAAAGAGAAAGAACATTTCTGAGAATCTTCTTTGTGTTCTATGAAATCATCTCAGAGAGTTACAGCTTTCCCCTCAAGAAGCCTTTCGCTAAGACAGTTCTTGTGGAATTGGCAAAGTGATATTTGGAAGCCCCTAGAGGGCTATGGTGAAAAAGGAAATATCCTCCGATGAAATCTGGAAACAAGCTTTCTGAGAAACTGCTTAGTGGTCTGTTAATTCATCTCCCGGAGTTACATGTGTATTTCATGGATCTCTTTGGTAGCCTTATTACTGTGGAATCTGAGAACAGATATTTCAGATCCCTTTGAAGACTATAGGGCCACAGGATATATCCTCCGATAACAAAGAGAAAGAAGCTTTCTGAGAAACTTCTTTGTGTTCTGTGAAATCATCTCACAGAGTTACAGCTTTCCCCTCAAGAAGCCTTTCGCTAAGACAGTTCTTGTGGAATTGGCAAAGTGATATTTGGAAGCCCATAGTAGGCTACGGTGAAAAAGGAAATATCCTCCGATGAAATCTGGAAAAAAGCTTTCTGAGAAACTGCTTAGTGTTCTGTTAATTCATCTCACAGAGTTACATCTGTATTTCGTGGATCTCTTTGCTAGCCTTATTTCTGTGGAATCTGACAACAGATATTTCCTTTCTCTTTGAAGACTATAGGGCCAAAGGAAATATCCTCCGATAACAAAGAGAAAGAAGCTTTCTGAGAAACTTCTTTGTGTTCTGTGAAATCATCTCACAGAGTTACAGCTTTCCCCTCAAGAAGCCTTTCGCTAAGACAGTTCTTGTGGAATTGGCAAAGTGACATTTGGTAGCCCATAGAGGGCAATGGTGAAAAAGGAAATATCCTCCGATGAAATCTGGAAAGAAGCTATCTGAGAAACTGCCTAGTGTTCTGTTAATTCATCTCCCAGAGTTACATCTGTATTTCGTGGATCTCTTTGCTAGCCTTATTTCACTGGAATCTCAGAAAAGATATTTCGGATCCCTTTGAAGATTATAGGCACAAAGGAAACATCCTCCGATAACAAAGAGAAAGAAGCTTTCTGAGAAACTTCTTTGTGTTCTGTGAAATCATCTCACAGAGTTACAGCTTTCCCCTCAAGAAGCCTTTCGCTAAGACAGTTGTTGTGGAATTGGCAAAGTGATATTTGGAAGCCCCTAAAGGGCTATGGTGAAAAAGGAAATATCCTCCGATGAAATCTGGAAAGCAGCTTTCTGAGAAACTGCGTAGTGTTCTGTTAATTGATCTCACAGAGTTACATCTGTATTTCGTGGATCTCTTTGCTAGCCTTACTTCTGTGGAATCTGAGAACAGATATTTCGGATCCCTTTGAAGACTATAGGGCCAAAGGAAATAGCCTCCGATAAGAAAGAGAAAGAAGCTTTCTGAGAAACTTTTTTGTGTTCTGTGAAATCATCTCACAGAGTTACAGCTTTCCCCTCAAGAAGCCTTTCGCTAAGACAGTTCTTGTGGAATTGGCAAAGTGATATTTGGACGCCCATAGAGGGCTATGGAGAAAAAGGAAATATCCTCCGATGAAATCTGGAAAGAAGCTTTCTGAGAAACTGCTTAGTGTTCTGTTAATTCATCTGCCAGAGTTACATCTGTATTTTGTGGATCTCTTTGATAGCCTTATTTCTGTGGAATCTAACAACAGATATTACGGATCCCTTTGAAGACTATTGGGCCAAAGGAAATATCCTCCGATAACAAAGAGAAAGAAGCTTTCTGAGAAACGTCTTTGTGTTCTGTGAAATCATCTCACAGAGTTACAGCTTTCCCTTCAAGAAGCCTATCGCTAAGACAGTTCTTGTGGAATTGGCAAAGTGAGATTTGGAAGCCCATAGAGGGCTATGGTGAAAAAGGAAATATCCTCCGATGAAATCTGGAAAGAAGCTTTCTGAGAAACTGCTTCGTGTTCTGTTAATGCATCTCCCAGAGTTACATCTGTATTTCGTGGATCTCTTTGCTAGCCTTATTTCTCTGGAATCTGAGAACAGATATTTCGGATCCCTTTGAAGACAATAGGGCCAAAGGAAATATCCTCCGATAACAAAGAGAAAGAAGCTTTCTGAGAAACTTCTTTGTGTTCTGTGAAATCATCTCACAGAGTTACAGCTTTCCCCTCAAGAAGCCTTTCGCTAAGACAGTTCTTGTGGAATTGGCAAAGTGACATTAGGAAGCCCATAGAGGGCAATGGTGAAAAAGGAAATATCCTCCGATGAAATCTGGAAAGAAGCTTTCTGAGAAACTGCTTAGTGTCCTGTTAATTCATCTCACATAGTTACATCTGAATGTCGTGGATCTCTTTGCTAGACTTATTTCTGTGGAATCAGAGAACAGATATTTCGGATCCCTTTGAAGACTATGGGGCCAAAGGAAATATCCTCCGATAGCAAAGAGAAAGAAGCTTTCTGAGAAACTTCTTTGTGTTCTGTGAAATCATCTCACAGAGTTACAGCTTTCCCCTCAAGAAGCCTTTCGCTAAGACAGTTCTTGTGGAATTGGCAAAGTGACATTTTGAAGCCCATAGAGGGCTATGGTGAAAAAGGAAATATCCTCCGATGAAATCTGGAAAGAAGCTTTCTGAGAAACTGCTTAGTGTTCTGTTAATTCACCTCACAGAGTTACATCTCTATTTCGTGGATCTCTTTGCTAGCCTTATTTCTGTGGAATCTGAGAACAGATATTTCGGATCCCATTGAAGACTATAGGGCGAAAGGAAATATCCTCCGATAAGAAAGAGAAAGAAGCTTTCTGAGAAACTTCTTTGTGTTCTGTGTAATCATCTCACAGAGTTACAGCTTTCCCCTCAAGAATCCTTTCGCTAAGACAGTTCTTGTGGAATTGGCAAAGTGATATTTGGAAGCCCATAGAGGGCTTGATGAAAAAGGAAATATCCTCGGACGAAATCTGGAAAGAAGCTTTCTGAGAAACTGCTTAGTGTTCTGTTAATTCATCTCCCAGAGTTACATCTGTATTTCGTGGATCTCTTTGCTAGCCTTATTTCTGTGGAATGTGAGAACAGATATTTCTGACCCCTTTGAAGACTATAGGGACAAAGGAAATATCCTCTGATAACAAAGAGAAAGAAGCTTTCTGAGAAACTTCTTTGTGTTCTGTGAAATCATCTCACAGAGTTACAGCTTTCTCATCGAGAAGCCTTTCACTAAGACAGTTCTTGAGGAATTTGCAAAGTGATATTTGGAAGCCCATAGAGCGCAATGGTGAAAAAGGAAATATCCTCCGATGAAATCTGGAAAGAAGCTTTCTGAGAAACTGCTAAGTGTTCTGTTAATTCTTCTCACAGAGTTACATCGGTATTTCGTGGATCTCTTTGCTAGCCGAATTTCTGTGGAATCTGAGAACAGATATTTCGGATCCATTTGAAGACTATAGGGCCAAAGGATATATCCTCCGATAACAAAAAGAAAGAAGCTTTCTGAGAAACTTCTTTGTGTTCTGTGAAATCATCTCACAGAGTTAAAGCTTTCCCCTCAAGAAGCCTTTCGCTAAGACAGTTCTTGTGGAATTGGCAAAGTGATATTTGGAAGCCCAAGGAGGGCTATGGTGAAAAAGGAAATATCCTCCACTGAAATCTGGAAAGAAGCTTTCTGAGAAACTGCTTAGTGATATGTAAATTCATCTCTCAGAGTTACATCTGTATTTCGTGGATCTCTTTGCTAGCCGTATTTCTGTGGAATCTGAGAACAGATATTTCGGATCCTTTTGAAGACTATAGGGCCAAAGGAAATATCCTCCGAGAAAAAAAAGAAAGAAGCTTTCGGAGTAACTTCTTTGTGTTCTGTGAAATCATCTCACAGAGTTAAAGCATTCCCCTCAAGAAGCCTTTCGCTAAGACAGTTCTTGTGGAATTGGCAAAGTGATATTTGGAAGCCCATGGAGGGCTATGGTGAAAAAGGAAATATCCTCCGATGAAATCTGGAAAGAAGCTTTCTGAGAAGTTACTTAGTGTTCTGTTAATTCATCTCACAGAGTTACATCTGTTTTTCCTGGATTTCTTTGCTAGCCTTATTTCTCTGGAATCTGACAACAGATATTTCGGATCCCTTTGAAGACTATAGGGACAAAGGAAACATCCTCGGATAACAAACTAAGAAGCTTTCTGAGAAACTACTTCGTGTTCTGTGAAATCATCTCACAGAGTTACAGCTTTCCCCTCAATAGGCCTTCCGCTAAAACAGTTCTTGTGGAATTGGCAAAGTGATATTGGGAAGCCCATAGTGGGCTACGGTGAAAAAGGAAATATCCTCCAAAGAAATCTGTAAAGAAGCTTTCTGAGAAACTGCTTAGTGATCTGTTAATTCATCTCACAGAGTTACATCTGTATTTCGTGGATCTCATTGCTAGCCATATTTCTGTGGAATCTGACAACAGATATTTCGGATCCCTTTGAAGACTATAGGGCCAAAGGAAATATCCTCCGATAACAAAGAGAAAGAAGCTTTCTGAGAAACTTCTTTGTGTTCTGTGAAATCATCTCACAGAGTTACAGCTTTCCCGTCAAGAAGCCTATCGCTAAGACAGTTCTTGTGGAATTGGCAAAGTGATATTTGGAAGCCCATAGAGGGCTATGGTGAAAAAGAAAATATCCTCATGAAATCTGGAAAGAAGCTTTCTGAGAAACAGCTTAGTGTTCTGTTAATTCATCTCCCAGAGTTACATCTGTATTTCGTGGATCTCTTTGCTAGCCTTATTTCTCTGGAATCTGACAACAGATATTTCGGATCCCTTTAAAGACTCTAGGGCCAAAGGAAACATCCTCGGATAACAAACTAAGAAGCTTTCTGAGAAACTACTTTGTGTTCTGTGAAATCATCTCACAGAGTTACAGCTTTAACCTCAAGAAGCCTTTCGCTAAGACAGTTCTTGTGGAATCGGCCAAGTGATATTTGGAAGCCCATAGAGGGCTATGGTGAAAAAGGAAATATCCTCCGATGAAATCTGGAAACTAGCTTTCTCAGAAACTGCTTAGTGTTCTGTTAATTCAACTCACAGAGTTACATCTGTATTTCGTGGATCTCTTTGCTAGCCTTATTTCTGTGGAATCTGAGAACAGATATTGCCGTTCCCTTTGAAGACTATAGGGCCAAAGGAAACATCCTCCGATAACAAAGAGTAAGAAGCTTACTGAGAAACTTCTTTGTGATCTCTGAAATCATCTCACAGTGATACAGGTTTCCCGACAAGAAGCCTTCGCTAAGACATTTCTTGTGGAATTGACAAAGTGATCTTTGGAAGCCCTTTGAGGGCTACGGTGAAAAAGGAAATATCCTCCGATGAAATCTGGAAAGAAGCTTTCCGTGAAACTGCTTAGTGTTCTGTAAATTCATCTCACAGAGTTACATCTGCATTTCGTGGATCGTTTTGCTAGCCTTATTTCTGTGGAATCTGACAACAGATATTTCGGATCCCTTTGAAGACTATAGGGCCAAAGGAAATATCCTCCGATAACAAAGAGACAGAAGCTTTCTGAGAAACTTCATTGTGTTCTGTGAAATCATCTCACAGAGTTACAGCTTTCCCCTCAAGAAGCCTTTCGCTAAGACAGTTCTTGTGGAATTCGCAAAGTGATATTTGGAAGCCCTTAGAGGGCTATGGTGAAAAAGGAAATATCTTCCTATGAAATCTGGAAAGAAGCTTTCTGAGAAACTGCTTAGTGTTCTGTTAATTCACCTCACAGAGTTACATCTGTATTTCGTGGATCTCTTTGCTAGCCTTATTGCTGTGGAATCTGAAAACAGATATTTCGGATCCCTTTGAAGACTCTAGGTCCAAAGGAAACATCCTCGGATAACAAAGAGAAAGAAGCTTACTGAGAAACTTCTTTGTGTTCTGTGAAATCATCTCACAGAGTTACAGCTTTCCCCTCGAGAAGCCTTTCGCTAAGACAGTTCTTGTGGAATTGGCAAAGTGATATTTGGAAGCCCATAGAGGGCTATGGTGAAAAAGGAAATATCCTCCGATGAAATCTGGAAAGAAGCTTTCTGAGAAACTGCTTAGTGTTCTGTTAATTCATCTCACAGAGTTACATCTGTATTTCGTGGATCTCTTTGCTAGCCTTATTTCTGTGGAATCTGACAACAGATATTTCGGATCCCTTTGAAGACTATAGGGCCAAAGGAAATATCCTCCGATAACAAAGAGAAAGAAGCTTTCTGAGAAACTTCTTTGTGTTCTGTGAAATCATCTCACAGAGTTACAGCTTTCCCATCAAGAAGCCTTTCGCTAAGAGAGTTCTTGTGGAATTGGCAAAGTGATATTTGGAAGCCCATAGAGCGCAATGGTGAAAAAGGAAATATCCTCCGATGAAATCTGGAAAGAAGCTTTCTGAGAAACTGCTTAGTGTTCTGTTAATTCTTCTCACAGAGTTACATCTGTATTTCGTGAATCTCTTTGCTAGCCTTATTTCTGTGGAATCTGAGAACAGATATTTCGGATCCCTTTGAAGACTATAGGGCCAAAGTAAACATCCTCCGATAACAAAGAGAAAGAAGCTTACTGAGAAACTTCTTTGTGTTCTGTGAAATCATCTCACACAGTTACAGCTTTGCCCTCAAGGAGCCTTTCGCTAAGACAGTTCTTGTGGAATTCGCAAAGTGATATTTGGAGCCCATAGAGGGCTATGGAGAAAAAGGAAATATCCTCCAATGAAATATGGAAAGAAGCTTTCTGAGAAACTGCTTAGTGTTCTGTTAATTCACCTCACAGAGTTACATCTGTATTTCGTGGATCTCTTTGCTAGCCTTATTTCTGTGGAATCTGAGAACAGATATTTCGGATCCCTTTGAAGACTATAGGGCCAAAGGAAATATCCTCCGATAACAAAGAGAAAGAAGCTTTCTGAGAAACTTCTTTGTGTTCTGTGAAATCATCTCACAGAGTTACAGCTTTCCCCTCAAGAAGCCTTTCGCTAAGACAGTTCTCGTGGAATTGGCAAAGTGATATTTGGAAGCCCATAGAGGGCTATGGTGAAAAAGGAAATATCCTCCAATGAAATCTGGAAAGAAGCTTTCTGAGAAACTGCTTAGTGATCTGTAAATTCATCTCTCAGAGTTACATCTGTATTTCGTGGATCTCTTTGCTAGCCTTATTTCTCTGGAATCTGACAACAGATATTTCGGATCCCTTTGAAGACTTTAGGGCCAAAGGAAACATCCTCGGATAACAAACTAAGAAGCTTTCTGAGAAACTACTTTGTGTTCTGTGAAATCATCTCACAGAGTTACAGCTTTCCCCTCAATAGGCCTTCCGCTAAGACAGTTCTTGTGGAATTGGCAAAGTGATATTGGGAAGCCCATAGAGGGCTACGGTGAAAAAGGAAATATCCTCCAAAGAAATCTGTAAAGAAGCTTTCTGAGAAACTGCTTAGTGATCTGTTAATTCATCTCACAGAGTTACATCTGTATTTCGTGGATCTCATTGCTAGCCGTATTTCTGTGGAATCTGACAACAGATATTTCGGATCCCTTTGAAGACTTTAGGGCCAAAGGAAATATCCTCCGATAACAAAGAGAAAGAAGCTTTCTGAGAAACTTCTTTGTGTTCTGTGAAATCATCTCACAGAGTTACAGCTTTCCCATCAAGAAGGCTTTCGCTAAGACAGTTCTTGTGGAATTGGCAAAGTGATATTTGGAAGCCCATAGAGCGCAACGGTGAAAAAGGAAATATCCTCCGATGAAATCTGGAAAGAAGCTTTCTGAGAAACTGCTTAGTGTTCTGTTAATTCACCTCACAGAGTTACATCTGTATTTCGTGGATCTCTTTGCTAGCCTTATTTCTCTGGAATCTGAGAACAGATATTTCGGATCCCTTTGAAGACTATAGGGCCAAAGGAAATATCCTCCAATAACAAAGAGAAAGAAGCTTTCTGAGAAACTTCTTTGTGTTCTGTGAAATCATCTTACAGAGTTACAGCTGTCCCCTCAAGAAGCCTTTCGCTAAGACAGTTCTTGTGGAATTCGCAAAGTGATATTTGGAAGCCCTTAGAGGGCTATGGTGAAAAAGGAAATATCCTCCGATGAAATCTGGAAAGAAGCTTTCTGAGAAACAGCTTAGTGTTCTGTTAATTCATCTCCCAGAGTTACATCTGTATTTCATGGATCTCTTTGCTAGCCTTATTTCTCTGGAATCTGACAACAGATATTTCGGATCCCTTTGAAGACTCTAGGGCCAAAGGAAACATCCTCGGATAACAAACTAAGAAGCTTTTTGAGAAACTACTTTGTGTTCTGTGAAATCATCTCACAGAGTTACAGCTTTAACCTCAAGAAGCCTTTCGCTAAGACAGTTCTTGTGGAATCGGCCAAGTGATATTTGGAAGCCCATAGAGGGCTATGGTGAAAAAGGAAACATCCTCTGATGAAATCTGGAAACAAGCTTTCTGAGAAACTGCTTAGTGTTCTGTTAATTCATCTCACAGAGTTACATCTGTATTTCGTGGATCTCTTTGCTAGCCTTATTTCTGTGGAATCTGAGAACAGATATTTCCGTTCCCTTTGAAGACTATACGGCCAAAGGAAACATCCTCCGATAACAAAGAGAAAGAAGCTTTCTGAGAAACTTCTTTGTGTTCTGTGAAATCATCTCACAGAGTTACAGCTTTCCCCTCAAGAAGCCTTTCGCTAAGACGGTTCTTGTCTAATTGGCAAAGTGATATTTGGAAGCCCATACAGGGCTATGGTGAAAAACGAAATATTCTCCGATGAAATCTGGAAAGAAGCTTTCTGAGAAACTGCTTAGTGTTCTGTTAATTCATCTCACAGAGTTACATCTGTATTTCGTGGATCTCTTTGCTAGCCTTATTTCTGTGGAATCTGAGAACAGATATTTCGGATCCTTTTGAAGACTATGGGTCCAAAGGAAACATCCTCCGATAACAAAGAGAAAGAAGCTTTCTGAGAAACTTCTTTGTGTTCTGCGAAATCATCTCACAGAGTTACAGCTTTCCCCTCATGAAGCCTTTCGCTAAGACAGTTCTTGTGGTATTGGCAAAGTGATATTTCGAAGCCGATACAGGGCTATGGTGAAAAAGGAAATATCCTCCGATGAAATCTGGAAAAAAGCTTTCTGAGAAACTGCTTAGTGTTCTGTTAATTCATCTCACAGTGTTACATCTGTATTTCATGGATCTCTTTGCTAGCCTTATTTCTGTGGAATCTGAGAACAGATATTTCGGATCCCTTTGAAGACTATAGGGCCAAAGGAAATATCCTCCGATAACAAAGAGAAAGAAGCTTTCTGAGAAACTTCTTTGTGTTCTGTGAAATCATCTCACAGAGTTACAGCTTTCCCATCAAGAAGCCTTTCGCTAAGAGAGTTCTTGTGGAATTGGCAAAGTGATATTTGGAAGCCCATAGAGCGCAATGGTGAAAAAGGAAATATCCTCCGATGAAATCTGGAAAGAAGCTTTCTGAGAAACTGCTTAGTGTTCTGTTAATTCTTCTCACAGAGTTACATCTGTATTTCGTGAATCTCTTTGCTAGCCTTATTTCTGTGGAATCTGAGAACAGATATTTCGGATCCCTTTGAAGACTATAGGGCCAAAGTAAACATCCTCCGATAACAAAGAGAAAGAAGCTTACTGAGAAACTTCTTTGTGTTCTGTGAAATCATCTCACACAGTTACAGCTTTGCCCTCAAGGAGCCTTTCGCTAAGACAGTTCTTGTGGAATTCGCAAAGTGATATTTGGAGCCCATAGAGGGCTATGGAGAAAAAGGAAATATCCTCCAATGAAATATGGAAAGAAGCTTTCTGAGAAACTGCTTAGTGTTCTGTTAATTCACCTCACAGAGTTACATCTGTATTTCGTGGATCTCTTTGCTAGCCTTATTTCTGTGGAATCTGAGAACAGATATTTCGGATCCCTTTGAAGACTATAGGGCCAAAGGAAATATCCTCCGATAACAAAGAGAAAGAAGCTTTCTGAGAAACTTCTTTGTGTTCTGTGAAATCATCTCACAGAGTTACAGCTTTCCCCTCAAGAAGCCTTTCGCTAAGACAGTTCTTGTGGAATTGGCAAAGTGATATTTGGAAGCCCATAGAGGGCTATGGTGAAAAAGGAAATATCCTCCAATGAAATCTGGAAAGAAGCTTTCTGAGAAACTGCTTAGTGATCTGTAAATTCATCTCTCAGAGTTACATCTGTATTTCGTGGATCTCTTTGCTAGCCTTATTTCTCTGGAATCTGACAACAGATATTTCGGATCCCTTTGAAGACTTTAGGGCCAAAGGAAACATCCTCGGATAACAAACTAAGAAGCTTTCTGAGAAACTACTTTGTGTTCTGTGAAATCATCTCACAGAGTTACAGCTTTCCCCTCAATAGGCCTTCCGCTAAGACAGTTCTTGTGGAATTGGCAAAGTGATATTGGGAAGCCCATAGAGGGCTACGGTGAAAAAGGAAATATCCTCCAAAGAAATCTGTAAAGAAGCTTTCTGAGAAACTGCTTAGTGATCTGTTAATTCATCTCACAGAGTTACATCTGTATTTCGTGGATCTCATTGCTAGCCGTATTTCTGTGGAATCTGACAACAGATATTTCGGATCCCTTTGAAGACTTTAGGGCCAAAGGAAATATCCTCCGATAACAAAGAGAAAGAAGCTTTCTGAGAAACTTCTTTGTGTTCTGTGAAATCATCTCACAGAGTTACAGCTTTCCCATCAAGAAGGCTTTCGCTAAGACAGTTCTTGTGGAATTGGCAAAGTGATATTTGGAAGCCCATAGAGCGCAATGGTGAAAAAGGAAATATCCTCCGATGAAATCTGGAAAGAAGCTTTCTGAGAAACTGCTTAGTGTCTGTTAATTCTTCTCACAGAGTTACATCTGTATTTCGTGGATCTCTTTGCTAGCCTTATTTCTGTGGAATCTGAGAACAGATATTTCGGATCCCTTTGAAGACTATAGGGCCAAAGTAAACATCCTACGATAACAAAGAGAAAGAAGCTTACTGAGAAACTTCTTTGTGTTCTGTGAAATCATCTCACACAGTTACAGCTTTGCCCTCAAGGAGCCTTTCGCTAAGACAGTTCTTGTGGAATTGGCAAAGTGATATTTGGAGCCCATAGAGGGCTATGGAGAAAAAGGAAATATCCTCCGATGAAATCTGGAAAGAAGCTTTCTGAGAAACTGCTTAGTGTTCTGTTAATTCACCTCACACAGTTACATCTGTATTTCGTGGATCTCTTTGCTAGCCTTATTTCTCTGGAATCTGAGAACAGATATTTCGGATCCCTTTGAAGACTATAGGGCCAAAGGAAATATCCTCCAATAACAAAGAGAAAGAAGCTTTCTGAGAAACTTCTTTGTGTTCTGTGAAATCATCTTACAGAGTTACAGCTGTCCCCTCAAGAAGCCTTTCGCTAAGACAGTTCTTGTGGAATTCGCAAAGTGATATTTGGAAGCCCTTAGAGGGCTATGGTGAAAAAGGAAATATCCTCCGATGAAATCTGGAAAGAAGCTTTCTGAGAAACAGCTTAGTGTTCTGTTAATTCATCTCCCAGAGTTACATCTGTATTTCATGGATCTCTTTGCTAGCCTTATTTCTCTGGAATCTGACAACAGATATTTCGGATCCCTTTGAAGACTCTAGGGCCAAAGGAAACATCCTCGGATAACAAACTAAGAAGGTTTTTGAGAAACTACTTTGTGTTCTGTGAAATCATCTCACAGAGTTACAGCTTTAACCTCAAGAAGCATTTCGCTAAGACAGTTCTTGTGGAATCGGCCAAGTGATATTTGGAAGCCCATAGAGGGCTATGGTGAAAAAGGAAACATCCTCTGATGAAATCTGGAAACAAGCTTTCTGAGAAACTGCTTAGTGTTCTGTTAATTCATCTCACAGAGTTACATCTGTATTTCGTGGATCTCTTTGCTAGCCTTATTTCTGTGGAATCTGAGAACAGATATTTCCGTTCCCTTTGAAGACTATACGGCCAAAGGAAACATCCTCCGATAACAAAGAGAAAGAAGCTTTCTGAGAAACTTCTTTGTGTTCTGTGAAATCATCTCACAGAGTTACAGCTTTCCCCTCAAGAAGCCTTTCGCTAAGACGGTTCTTGTCTAATTGGCAAAGTGATATTTGGAAGCCCATACAGGGCTATGGTGAAAAACGAAATATTCTCCGATGAAATCTGGAAAGAAGCTTTCTGAGAAACTGCTTAGTGTTCTGTTAATTCATCTCACAGAGTTACATCTGTATTTCGTGGATCTCTTTGCTAGCCTTATTTCTGTGGAATCTGAGAACAGATATTTCGGATCCTTTTGAAGACTATGGGTCCAAAGGAAACATCCTCCGATAACAAAGAGAAAGAAGCTTTCTGAGAAACTTCTTTGTGTTCTGCGAAATCATCTCACAGAGTTACAGCTTTCCCCTCATGAAGCCTTTCGCTAAGACAGTTCTTGTGGTATTGGCAAAGTGATATTTCGAAGCCGATACAGGGCTATGGTGAAAAAGGAAATATCCTCCGATGAAATCTGGAAAAAAGCTTTCTGAGAAACTGCTTAGTGTTCTGTTAATTCATCTCACAGTGTTACATCTGTATTTCATGGATCTATTTGCTAGCCTTATTTCTGTGGAATCTGAGAACAGATATTTCGGATCCCTTTGAAGACTATAGGGCCACAGGAAATATCCTCCGATAACAGAGAGAAAGAAGCTTTCTGAGAAACTTCTTTGTGTTCTGTGAAATCATCTCACAGAATTAAAGCTTTCCCCTCAATAAGCCTTTCGCTAAGACAGTTCTTGTGGAATTGGCAAAGTGATATTTGGAAGCCCATAGAGGGCTATGGAGAAAAAGGAAATATCCTCCAATGAAATCTGGAAAGAAGCTTTCTGAGAAACAGCTTAGTGTTCTGTTAATTCATGTCCCAGAGTTACATCTGTATTTCGTGGATCTGTTTAGTAGCCTTATTTCTCTGGAATCTGACAACAGATATTTCCGTTCCCTTTGAAGACTATAGGGCCAAAGAAAACATCCTCGGATAACAAACTAAGAAGCTTTCTGAGAAACTACTTTGTGTTCTGTGAAATCATCTCACAGAGTTACAGCTTTCCCGTCAAGAAGCCTTCGCTAAGACAGTTCTTGTGGAATTGACAAAGTGATATTTGGAAGCCCTTAGAGGGCTACGGTGAAAAAAGAAATATCCTCCAATGAAATCTGGAAAGAAGCTTTCTGTGAAACTGCTTAGTGTTCTGTAAATTCATCTCACAGAGTTACATCTGCATTTCGTGGATCGTTTTGCTAGCCTTATTTCTGTGGAATCTGACAACAGATATTTCGGATCCCTTTGAAGACTATAGGGCCAAAGGAAATATCCTCTGATAACAAAGAGAAAGAAGCTTTCTGAGAAACTTCTTTGTGTTCTGTGAAATCATCTCACAGAGTTACAGCTTTCCCCTCAAGAAGCCTTTCGCTAAGACGTTCTTGTCTAATTGGCAAAGTGATATTTGGAAGCCCATAGAGGGCTATGGTGAAAAACGAAATATTCTCCGATGAAATCTGGAAAGAAGCTTTCTGAGAAACTGCTTAGTGTTCTGTTAATTCATCTCACAGAGTTACATCTGTATTTCGTGGATCTCTTTGCTAGCCTTATTTCTGTGGAATCTGACAACAGATATTTCGGATCCCTTTGAAGACTATAAGGCCAAAGGAAATATCCTCCGATAACAAAGAGAAAGAAGCTTTCTGAAAAACTTCTTTGTGTTCTGGGAAATCATCTCACAGAGTTACAGCTTTCCCCTCAAGAAGCCTTTCGCTAAGACAGTTCTTGTGGAATTGGCAAAGTGATATTTGGAAGCCCTTAGAGGGCTATGGTGAAAAAGGAAATATCCTCCGATGAAATCTGGAAAGAAGCTTTCTGAGAAACTGCTTAGTGTTCTGTTAATTCATCTCACAGAGTTACATCTGTATTTCGTGGATCTCTTTACTAGCCTTATTTCTGTGGAATCTGAGAACAGATATCTCGGATCTCTTTGAAGACTATTGGGCCAAAGGAAACATCCTCGGATAACAAAGAGAAAGAATCTTTCTGAGAAACTTCTTTGTGTTCTGTGAAATCATCTCACAGAGTTACAGCTTTCCCCTCAAGAAGCCTTTCGCTAAGACAGTTCTTGTGGAATTCGCAAAGTGATATTTGGAAGCACATAGAGGGCTATGGTGAAAAAGGAAATATCTTCCGAAGAAATCTGGAAAGAAGTTTTCTGAGAAACTGCTTAGGGTTCTGTTAATTCACCTCACAGAGATACATCTGTATTTCGTGGATCTCTTTGCTAGCCTTATTTCTGTGAAATCTGAGAACAGATATTTCGGATCCCTTTGAAGACTCTTCGGCCAAAGGAAACATCCTCGGATAACAAAGAGAAAGAAGCTTATTGAGAAACTTCTTTGTGTTCTGTGAAATCATCTCACAGAGTTACAGCGTTACTCTCGAGAAGACTTTCGCTAAGACAGTTGTTGTGGAATTGGCAAAGTGATATTTGGAAGCCCATAGAGGGCTATGGTGAAAAAGGAAATATCCTCCGATGAAATCTGGAAAGAAGCTTTCTGAGAAACTGCTTAGTGTTCTGTTAATTCATCTCACAGAGTTACATCTGTATTTCGTGCATCTCTTTGCTAGCCTTATTTCTGTGGAATCTGACAACAGATATTTCGGATCCCTTTGAAGACTCTAGGGCCAAAGGAAACATCCTCGGATAACAAACTAAGAAGCTTTCTGAGAAACTACTTTGTGTTCTGTGAAATCATCTCACAGAGTTACAGCTTTAACCTCAAGAAGCCTTTCGCTAAGACAGTTCTTGTGGAATCCTCCAAGTGATATTTGGAAGCCCATAGAGGGCTATGGTGAAAAAGGAAATATCCTCCGATGAAATCTGGAAACAAGCTTTCTGAGAAACTGCTTAGTGTTCTGTTAATTCATCTCACAGAGTTACATCTGTATTTCGTGGATCTCTTTGATAGCCTTATTTCTGTGGAATCTGAGAACAGATATTTCCGTTCCCTTTGAAGACTCTAGGGCCAAAGGAAACATCCTCCGATAACAAAGAGAAAGAAGCTTACTGAGAAACTTCTTTGTGTTCTGTGAAATCATCTCACAGAGATACAGCTTTTCCCTCAAGAAGCCTTCGCTAAGACAGTTCTTGTGGAATTGACAAAGTGATATTTGGAAGCCCTTAGAGGGCTACGGTGAAAAAGGAAATACCCTCCGATGAAATCTGGAAAGAAGCTTTCTGTGAAACTGCTTAGTGTTCTGTTAATTCATCTCACAGTGTTACCTCTGTATTTCGTGGATCTCTTTGCTAGACTTATTTCTGTGGAATCTGACGACATATATTTCGGATCCCTTTGAAGGCAATAGTGCCAAAGGAAATATCCTCCGATAACAAAGAGAAAGAAGCTTTCTGAGAAACTTCTTTGTGTTCTGTGAAATCATCTCACAGAGTTACAGCTTTCCCCTCAAGAAGCCTTTCGCTAAGACGGTTCTTTTCTAATTGGCAAAGTGATATGAGGAAGCCCATAGAGGGCTATGGTGAAAAACGAAATATTCTCCGACGAAATCTGGAAAGAAGCTTTCTGAGAAGCTGCTTAGTGTTCTGTTAATTCATCTCACAGAGTTACATCTGTATTTCGTGGATCTCTTTGCTAGCCTTATTTCTGTGGAATCTGACAACAGATATTTCGGATCCCTTTGAAGGCTATAGGGCCAAAGGGAATATCCTCCGATAACAAAGAGAAAGAAGCTTTCTGAGAAACTTCTTTGTGTTCTGTGAAATCATCTCACACAGTTACAGCTTTCCCCTCCAGGATCCTTTCGCTAAGACAGTTCTTTTGGAATTGGCAAAGAGATATTTGGAGCCCATAGAGGGCTATGGAGAAAAAGGAAATATCCTCCCATGAAATCTGAAAAGAAACTGCCTGAGAAACTGCTTAGTGTTCTCTTAATTCATCTCACACAGTTACATCTGTATTTCGTGGATCTCTTTGCTAGCCTTATTTCTGTGGAATCTGAGAACAGATATTTCCTTTCCCTTTGAAGACTACAGGGCCAAAGGCAACATCCTCCGATAGCAAAGAGAAAGAAGCTTACTGAGAAACTTCTTTGTGTTCTGTGAAATCATCTCACAGAGTTACTGCTTTCCCGTCAAGAAGCCTTCGCTAAGACAGTTCTTGTGGAATTGGCAAAGTGATATTTGGAAGCCCTTAGAGGGCTATGGTGAAAAAGGAAATATCCTCCGATGAAATCTTGAAAGAATCTTTCTGAGAAACAGCTTAGGGTTCTGTTAATTCATCTCACAGAGTTACATCTGTATTTCGTGGATCTCTTTGCTAGCCTTATTTCTGTGGATAATGAGAACAGATATTTGGATCCCTTTGAAGACTCTAGGGACAAAGGAAACATCGTCCAATAACAAAGAGAAAGAAGCTTCCTGGAAACTTCTTTGTGTTCTGTGAAATCATCTCACAGAGTTACAGCTTTCCCCTAAAGAGGACTTTCGCTAAGACAGTTCTTGTGGAATTGGCAAAGTGATATTTGGAAGCCCATGGAGGGCTATGGTGAAAAAGGATATATCCTCCGATGAAATCTGGAAAGAAGCTTTCTGAGAAACTGCTTAGTGTTCTGTTACTTCATCTCACAGAGTTACATCTGTATTTCGTGGATCTCTTTGCTAGCCTTATTTCTGTTGAAACTGAGAACAGATATTTCGGATCCCTTTGAAGACTATAGGGCCAAAGTCAACATCCTCCGATAACAAAGAGAAAGAAGCTTTCTGAGAAACTTCTTTGTGTTCTGTGAAATCATCTCACACAGTTACAGCTTTCCCCTCAAGGATCCTTTCGCTAAGACAGTTCTTGTGGAATTGGTAAAGAGATATTTGGAGCCCATAGAGGGCAATGGAGAAAAAGGAAATATCCTCCCATGAAATCTGGAAAGAAGCTGTCTGAGAAACTGCTTAGTGTTCTCTTAATTCATCTCACAGAGTTACATCTGTATTTCGTGGATCTCTTTGCTAGCCTTATTTCTGTGGAAACTGAGAACAGATATTTCAGATCCCTTTGAAGACTATAGGGCCAAAGGAAATATCCTCCGATAAGAAAGAGAAAGAAGCTTTCTGAGAAACTTCTTTGTGTTCTGTGAAATCATCTCACACAGTTACAGCTTTCCCCTCAAGAAGCCTTTCGCTAAGACAGTTCTTGTGGAATTGGCAAAGTGATATTTGGAAGCCCATAGAGGGCTATGGTGAAAAAGAAAATATCCTCCAATGAAATCTGGAAACAAGCTTTCTGAGAAACAGCTTAGTGTTCTGTTAATTCATCTCCCAGAGTTACATCTGTATTTCGTGGATCTCTTTGCTAGCCTTATTTCTCTGGAATCTGACAACAGATATTTCGGATCCCTTTGAAGACTCTAGGGCCAAAGGAAACATCCTCGGATAACAAACTAAGAAGCTTTCTGAGAAACTACTTTGTGTTCTGTGAAATCATCTCACAGAGTTACAGCTTTCCCATCAAGAAGCCTTTCGCTAAGACAGTTCTTGTGGAATCGGCCAAGTGATATTTGGAAGCCCATAGAGGGCTATGGTGAAAAAGGAAATATCCTCGGATGAAATCTGGAAACAAGCTTTCTGAGAAACTGCTTAGTGTTCTGTTAATTCATCTCACAGAGTTACATCTGTATTTCGTGGATCTCTTTGCTAGCCTTATTTCTGTGGAATCTGAGAACAGATATTTCCGTTCCCTTTGAAGACTATAGGGCCAAAGGAAACATCCTCCGATAACAAAGAGAAAGAAGCTTACTGAGAAACTTCTTTGTGTTCTGTGAAATCATCTCACAGAGATACAGCTTTCCCGTCAAGAAGCCTTCGCTAAGACAGTTCTTGTGGAATTGACCAAGTGATATTTGGAAGCCCTTAGAGGGCTACGGTGAAAAAGGAAATATCCTCCGATGAAATCTGGAAAGAAGCTTTCTGTGAAACTGCTTAGTGTTCTGTAAATTCATCTCACAGAGTTACATCTGCATTTCGTGGATCGTTTTGCTAGCCTTATTTCTGTGGAATCTGACAACAGATATTTCGGATCCCTTTGAAGACAATAGGGCCAAAGGAAATATCCTCGGATAACAAAGAGAAAGAAGCTTTCTGAGAAAGTTCTTTGTGTTCTGTGAAATCATCTCACAGAGTTACAGCTTTCCCCTCAAGAAGCCTTTCGCTAAGATGGTTCTTGTCTAATTGGCAAGGTGATATTTGGAAGCCCTTAGAGGGCTATGGTGAAAAACGAAATATTCTCCGATGAAATCTGGAAAGAAGTTTCTGAGAAACTGCTTAGTGTTCTGTTAATTCATCTCACAGAGTTACATCTGTATTTCGTGGATCTCTTTGCTAGCCTTATTTCTGTGGAATCTGACAACAGATATTTCGGATCCATTTGAGGACTATGGGTCCAAAGGAAATATCCTCCGATAACAAAGAGAAAGAAGCTTTCTGAGAAACTTCTTTGTGTTCTGCGAAATCATCTCACAGAGTTACAGCTTTCCCCTCATGAAGCCTTTCGCTAAGACAGTTCTTGTGGAATTGGCAAAGAGATATTTGGAGCCCATAGAGGTCTATGGAGAAAAAGGAAATATCCTCCCATGAAATCTGGAAAGAAACTGCCTGAGAAACTGCTTAGTGTTCTCTTAATTCATCTCACACAGTTACATCTGTATTTCGTGGATCTCTTTGCTAGCCTTATTTCTGTGGAATCTGACACCAGATATTTCGGATCCCTTTGAAGACTATAGGGCCAAAGGAAATATCCTCTGATAACAAAGAGAAAGAAGCTTTCTGAGGAACTACTTTGTGTTCTGTGAAATCATCTCACAGAGTTACAGCTTTCCCCTCAAGAAGCCTTTCGCTACGATAGCACTTGTGGAATTGGCAAAGTGATATTTGGAAGCCCATAGAGGGCTATGGTGAAAAAGGAAATATCCTCCGATGAAATCTGGAAACAAGCTTTCTGAGAAACTGCTTAGTGTTCTGTTAATTCGTCTCACAGAGTTACATCTGTATTTCGTGGATCTCTTTGCTGGCCTTATTTCTGTGGAATCTGAGAGCAGATATTTCCGTTCCCTTTGAAGACTACAGGGCCAAAGTAAACATCCTCCGATAACAAAGAGAAAGAAGCTTACTGAGAAACATCTTTGTGTTCTGTGAAATCATCTCACAGAGATACAGCTTTCCCGTCAAGAAGCCTTCGCTAAGACAGTTCTTGTGGAATTGGCAAAGTGATATTTGGAGCCCATAGAGGGCTATGGAGAAAAAGGAAATATCCTCCGATGAAATCTGGAAAGAAGCTTTCTGAGAAACTGCTTAGTGTTCTGTTAATTCATCTCACAGAGTTACATCTGTATTTCGTGGATCTCTTTGCTAGCCTTATTTCTGTTGAAACTGAGAACAGATATTTCGGATCCCTTTGAAGACTATAGGGCCAAAGTCAACATCCTCCGATAACAAAGAGAAAGAAGCTTTCTGAGAAACTTCTTTGTGTTCTGTGAAATCATCTCACACAGTTACAGCTTTCCCCTCAAGGATCCTTTCGCTAAGACAGTTCTTGTGGAATTGGTAAAGAGATATTTGGAGCCCATAGAGGGCAATGGAGAAAAAGGAAATATCCTCCCATGAAATCTGGAAAGAAGCTGTCTGAGAAACTGCTTAGTGTTCTCTTAATTCATCTCACAGAGTTACATCTGTATTTCGTGGATCTCTTTGCTAGCCTTATTTCTGTGGAAACTGAGAACAGATATTTCAGATCCCTTTGAAGACTATAGGGCCAAAGGAAATATCCTCCGATAAGAAAGAGAAAGAAGCTTTCTGAGAAACTTCTTTGTGTTCTGTGAAATCATCTCACACAGTTACAGCTTTCCCCTCAAGAAGCCTTTCGCTAAGACAGTTCTTGTGGAATTGGCAAAGTGATATTTGGAAGCCCATAGAGGGCTATGGTGAAAAAGAAAATATCCTCCGATGAAATCTGGAAACAAGCTTTCTGAGAAACAGCTTAGTGTTCTGTTAATTCATCTCCCAGAGTTACATCTGTATTTCGTGGATCTCTTTGCTAGCCTTATTTCTCTGGAATCTGACAACAGATATTTCGGATCCCTTTGAAGACTCTAGGGCCAAAGGAAACATCCTCCGATAACAAACTAAGAAGCTTTCTGAGAAACTACTTTGTGTTCTGTGAAATCATCTCACAGAGTTACAGCTTTAACCTCAAGAAGCCTTTCGCTAAGACAGTTCTTGTGGAATCGGCCAAGTGATATTTGGAAGCCCATAGAGGGCTATGGTGAAAAAGGAAATATCCTCGGATGAAATCTGGAAACAAGCTTTCTGAGAAACTGCTTAGTGTTCTGTTAATTCATCTCACAGAGTTACATCTGTATTTCGTGGATCTCTTTGCTAGCCTTATTTCTGTGGAATCTGAGAACAGATATTTCCGTTCCCTTTGAAGACTATAGGGCCAAAGGAAACATCCTCCGATAACAAAGAGAAAGAAGCTTACTGAGAAACTTCTTTGTGTTCTGTGAAATCATCTCACAGAGATACAGCTTTCCCGTCAAGAAGCCTTCGCTAAGACAGTTCTTGTGGAATTGACAAAGTGATATTTGGAAGCCCTTAGAGGGCTACGGTGAAAAAGGAAATATCCTCCGATGAAATCTGGAAAGAAGCTTTCTGTGAAACTGCTTAGTGTTCTGTAAATTCATCTCACAGAGTTACATCTGCATTTCGTGGATCGTTTTGCTAGCCTTATTTCTGTGGAATCTGACAACAGATATTTCGGATCCCTTTGAAGACAATAGGGCCAAAGGAAATATCCTCGGATAACAAAGAGAAAGAAGCTTTCTGAGAAAGTACTTTGTGTTCTGTGAAATCATCTCACCGAGTTACAGCTTTCCCCTCAAGAAGCCTTTCGCTAAGATGGTTCTTGTCTAATTGGCAAGGTGATATTTGGAAGCCCTTAGAGGGCTATGGTGAAAAACGAAATATTCTCCGATGAAATCTGGAAAGAAGTTTCTGAGAAACTGCTTAGTGTTCTGTTAATTCATCTCACAGAGTTACATCTGTATTTCGTGGATCTCTTTGCTAGCCTTATTTCTGTGGAATCTGACAACAGATATTTCGGATCCATTTGAGGACTATGGGTCCAAAGGAAATATCCTCCGATAACAAAGAGAAAGAAGCTTTCTGAGAAACCACTTTGTGTTCTGTGAAATCATCTCACAGAGTTACAGCTTTCCCCTCAAGAAGCCTTTCGCTAAGACAGTTCTTGTGGAATTGGCAAAGTGATATTTGGAGCCCATAGAGGGCTACGGAGAAAAAGGAAATATCCTCCGATGAAATCTGGAAAGAAGCTTTCTGAGAAACTGCTTAGTGTTCTCTTAATTCATCTCACAGAGTTACATCTGTATTTCGTGGATCTCTTTGCTAGACTTATTTCTGTGGAATCTGACAACAGATATTTCGGATCCCTTTGAAGGCTATAGGGCCAAAGGAAATATCCTCCGATAACAAAGAGAAAGAAGCTTTCTGAGAAACTTCTTTGTGTTCTGTGAAATCATCTAACAGAATTAAAGCTTTCCCCTCAAGAAGCCTTTCGCTAAGACGGTTCTTGTGGAATTGGCAAAGTGATATTTGGAAGCCCATAGAGGGCTACGGTTAAAAAGGAAATATCCTCCGATGAAATCTGGAAAGAAGCTTTCTTAGAAGCTGCTTAGTGTTCTGTTAATTCATCTCACAGAGTTACATCTGTATCTCGTTTATCTCTTTGCTACCCTTATTTCTGTGGAATCTGACAACAGATATTTCGGATCCCTTTGAAGGCTATAGGGCCAAAGGAAATATCCTCCGATAACAAAGAGAAAGAAGCTTTCTGAGAAACTTCTTTGTGTTCTGTGAAATCATCTCACACAGTTACAGCTTTCCCCTCAAGGATCCTTTCGCTAACACAGTTCTTGTGGAATTGGCAAAGAGATATTTGGAGCCCATAGAGGGCTATGGAGAAAAAGGAAATATCCTCCCATGAAATCTGGAAAGAAGCTGTCTGAGAAACTGCTTAGTGTTCTCTTAATTCATCTCACAGAGTTACATCTGTATTTCGTGGATCTCTTTGCTAGCCTTATTTCTGTGGAATCTGAGAACAGATATTTTGGATCCCTTTGAAGACTATAGGGCCAAAGGAAATATCCTCTGATAACAAAGAGAAAGAAGCTTTCTGAGAAACTTCTTTGTGTTCTGTGAAATCATCTCACAGAGTTACAGCTTTCCCCTCAAGAAGCCTTTCGCTAAGACAGTTCTTGTGGAATTGGCAAAGTGATATTTGGAAGCCCATAGAAGGCTATGGTGAAAAAGGAAATATCCTCCTATGAAATCTGGAAAGAAGCTTTCTGAGAAGCTGCTTAGTGTTCTGTTAATTCATCTCACAGAGTTACCTCTGTTTTTCGTGGATCTCTTTGCTAGCCTTATTTCTGTGGAATCTGAGAAGAGATATTTCGGATCCCTTTGAAGACTATAGGGCCAAAGGAAATATCCTCCGATAACAAAGAGAAAGAAGCTTTCTGAGAAACTTCTTTGTGTTCTGTGAAATCATCTCACAGATTTACAGCTTTCCCCTCAAGAAGCCTTTCGGTAAGACAGTTCTTGTGGAATTGGCAAAGTGATATTTGGAAGCCCATAGAGGGCTATGGTGAAAAAGGAAATATCCTCCGATGAAATCTGGAAAGACTTTCAGAGAAACTGCTTAGTGTTCTGTTAATTCGTCTCACAGAGTTACATCTGTATTTCGTTGATCTCTTTGCTAGCCTTATTTCTGTGGAATCTGAGAACAGATATTTCTGATCCCTTTGAAGACTATAGGGCCAAAGGAAATATCCTCCGATAACAAAGAGAAAGAAGCTTTCTGAGAAACTTCTTTGTGTTCTGTGAAATCATCTCACAGAGTTACAGCTTTCCCATCAAGAAGCCTTTCGCTAAGACAGTTCTTGTGGAATTGGCAAAGTGATATTTGGAAGCCCACAGAGCGCAATGGTGAAAAAGGAAATATCCTCCGATGAAATCTGGAAAGAAGCTTTCTGAGAAATTGCTTAGTGTTCTGTTAATTCATCTCACAGAGTTACATCTGTATTTCGTGTATCTCTTTGCTAGCCTTATTTCTGTGGAATCTGAGAACAGATATTTCGGATCCCTTTGAAGACTATAGGGCCAAAGTAAACACCCTCCGATAACAAAGAGAAAGAAGCTTACTGAGAAACTTCTTTGTGTTCTGTGAAATCATCACACAGAGTTACAGCTTTGCCCTCAAGGAGCCTTTCGCTAAGACAGTTCTTGTGGAATTGGCAAAGTGATATTTGGAAGCCCATAGAGGGCTATGGAGAAAAAGGAAATAACCTCCGATGAAATCTGGAAAGAAGCTTTCTGAGAAACTGCTTAGTGTTCTGGTAATTCACCTCACAGAGTTACATCTGTATTTCGTGGATCTCATTGCTAGCCTTATTTCTGTGGAATCTGAGAACAGATATTTCGGATCCCTTTGAAGACTATAGGGCCAAAGGAAATATCCTCCGATAACAAAGAGAAAGAAGCTTTCTGAGAAACTTATTTGTGTTCTGTGAAATCATCTCACAGAGTTACAGCTTTCCTCTCAAGAAGCCTTTCGCTAAGACATTTCTTGTGGAATTGGCAAAGTGATATTTGGAAGCCCATAGAGGGCTATGGTGAGAAAGGAAATATCCTCCGATGAAATCTGGAAAGAAGCTTTCTGAGAAACTGCTTAGTGATCTGTAAATTCATCTCTCAGAGTTACATCTATATTTCGTGGATCTCTTTGCTAGCCGTATTTCTGTGGAATCTGAGAACACATATTTCGGATCCATTTGAAGACTCTAGGGCCAAAGGAAATATCCTCCGATAACAAAAAGAAAGAAGCTTTCTGAGAAACTTCTTTGTGTTCTGTGAAATCATCTCACAGAGTTAAAGCTTTCCCCTCAAGAAGCCTTTCGCTAAGACAGTTCTTGTGGAATTGGCAAAGTGATATTTGGAAGCCCATGGAGGGCTATGGTGAAAAAGGAAATATCCTCCGATGAAATCTGGAAAGACTTTCTGAGAAACTGCTTAGTGTTTTGTTAATTCATCTCCCAGAGTTACATCGGTATTTCGTGGATCTCTTTGCTACCCTTATTTCTGTGGAATCTGACAACAGATATTTCGGATCCCTTTGAAGGCTATAGGGGCAAAGGAAATATCCTCCGATAACAAAGAGAAAGAAGCTTTCTGAGAAACTTCTTTGTGTTCTGTGAAATCATCTCACACAGTTACAGCTTTCCCCTCAAGGATCCTTTCGCTAAGACAGTTCTTGTGGAATTGGCAAAGAGATATTTGGAGCCCATAGAGGGCTATGGTGAAAAAGGAAATATCCTCCGATGAAATCTGGAAAGACTTTCTGAGAAACTGCTTAGTGTTCTGTTAATTCATCTCACACAGTTACATCTATATTTCGTTGATCTCTTTGCTAGCCTTATTTCTGTGGAATCTGAGAACAGATATTTCTGATCCCTTTGAAGACTATAGGGCCAAAGGAAATATCCTCCGATAACAAAGAGAAAGAAGCTTTCTGAGAAACTTCTTTGTGTTCTGTGAAATCATCTCACAGAGTTACAGCTTTCCCATCAAGAAGCCTTTCGCTAAGACAGTTCTTGTGCAATTGGCAAAGTGATATTTGGAAGCCCTCAGAGCGCAATGGTGAAAAAGGAAATATCCTCCGATGAAATCTGGAAAGAAGCTTTCTGAGAAATTGCTTAGTGTTCTGTTAATTCATCTCACAGAGTTACATCTGTATTTCGTGGATCTCTTTGCTAGCCTTATTTCTGTGGAATCTGACAACAGATATTTCGGATCCCTTTGAAGACTATAGGGCCAAAGTAAACAACCTCCGATAACAAAGAGAAAGAAGCTTACTGATAAACTTTTTTGTGTTCTGTGAAATCATCTCACAGAGTTACAGCTTTCCCCTCAAGAAGCCTTTCGCTAAGACAGTTCTTGTGGAATTGGCAAAGTGATAGTTGGAAGCCCTTAGAGGGCTATGGTGAAAAAGGAAATATCCTCCGATGAAATCTTGAAAGACTTACTGAGAAACTGCTCAGTGTTCTGTTGATTCATCTCAACGAGTTACATCTGTATTTGGTGTATCTCTTTGCTAGCCTTACTTCTGTGGAATCTGAGAACAGATATTTCGGATCCCTTTGAAGACTCTAGGGCCAAAGGAAATATCCTCCGATAACAAAGAGAAAGAAGCTTTCTGAGAAACTTCTTTGTGTTCTGTGAAACCATCTCACAGAGTTACAGCTTTCCCCTCAAGAAGCCTTTCGCTAAGACAGTTCTTGCGGAATTCGCAAAGTGATATTTGGTAGCCCATAGAGGGCTACGGTGAAAAAGGAAATATCTTCCGATGAAATCTGGAAAGAAGCTTTCTGAGAAACAGCTTAGTGTACTGTTATTTCATCTCACAGAGTTACATCTGTATTTCGTGGATCCCTTTGCTAACCTTATTTCTATGGAATCTGAGAACAGATATTTCGGATCCCTTTGAAGACTCTAGGGCCAAAGGAAACATCCTCCAATAACAAAGAGAAAGAAGCTTCCTGGAAACTTCTTTGTGTTCTGTGAAATCATCTAACAGAGTTACAGCTTTCCCCTCAAGAGGACTTTCGCTAAGACAGTTCTTGTGGAATTGGCAAAGAGATATTTGGAGCCCATAGAGGGCAATGGAGAAAAAGGAAATATCCTCCGATGAAATCTGGAAAGAAGCTTTCTGAGAAACTGCTTAGTGTTCTGTTAATTCATCTCACAGAGTTACATCTGTATTTCGTCGATCTCTTTGCTAGCCTTATTTCTGTGGAATCTGAGAACAGATATTTCGGATCCCTTTGAAGACTATAAGGCCAAAGGAAATATCCTCCGATAACAAAGAGAAAGAACCTTTCTGAGAAACCACTTTGTGTTCTGTGAAATCATCTCACAGAGTTACAGCTTTCCCCTCAAGAAGCCTTTCGCTAAGACAGTTCTTGTGGAATTTGCAAAGTGATATTTGGAGCCCATAGAGGGCTATGGAGAAAAAGGAAATATCCTCCGATGAAATCTGGAAAGAAGCTTTCTGAGAAACTGCTTAGTGTTCTCTTAATTCATCTCACAGAGTTACATCTGTATTTCGTGGATCTCTTTGCTAGCCTTATATCTGTGGAATATGACAACAGATATTTCGGATCCCTTTGAAGGCTATGAGTCCAAAGGAAATATCCTCCGATAAAAAAGAGAAAGAAGCTTTCTGAGAAACTTCTTTGGGTTCTGTGAAATCATCTCACAGAGTTACAGCTTTCCCCTCATGAAGCCTTTCGCTAAGACAGTTCTTGTGGAATTGGCAAAGTGATATTTGGAAGCCCATAGAGGGCTATGGTGAAAAAGAAAATATCCTCCGATGAAATCTGGAAAGAAGCTTTCTGAGAAACAGCTTAGTGTTCTGTTAATTCATCTCCCAGAGTTACATCTGTATTTCGTGGATCTCTTTGCTAGCCTTATTTCTCTGGAATCTGACAACAGATATTTCGGATCCCTTTGAAGACTCTAGGGCCAAAGGAAACATCCTCGGATAACAAACTAAGAAGCTTTCTGAGAAACTACTTTGTGTTCTGTGAAATCATCTCACAGAGTTACAGCTTTAAACTCAAGAAGCCTTTCGCTAAGACAGTTCTTGTGGAATCGGCCAAGTGATATTTGGAAGCCCATAGAGGGCTAGGGTGAAAAAGGAAATATCCTCCGATGAAATCTGGAAACAAGCTTTCTGAGAAACTGCTTAGTGTTATGTTAATTCATCTCACAGAGTTACATCTGTATTTCGTGGATCTCTTTGCTAGCCTTATTTCTGTGGAATCTGAGAACAGATATTTCCGTTCCCTTTGAAGACTATAGGGCCAAAGGAAACATCCTCCGATAACAAAGAGAAAGAAGCTTACTGAGAAACTTCTTTGTGTTCTGTGAAATCATCTCACAGAGATACAGCTTTCCCCTCAATAAGCCTTTCGCTAAGACAGTTCTTGTGGAATTGGCAAAGTGATATTTGGAAGCCCTAGAGGGCTATGGTGAAAAAGGAAATATCCTCCGATGAAATCTGGAAAGAAGCTTTCTGAGAAACTGCTTAGTGTTCTGTTAATTCATCTCCCAGAGTTACATCGGTATTTCGTGGATCTCTTTGCTAGCCTTATTTCTGTGTAATCTGACAACAGATATTTCGGATCCCTTTGAAGACTATAAGGCCAAAGGAAATATCCTCCGATAACAAAGAGAAAGAAGCTTTCTGAAAAACTTCTTTGTGTTCTGTGAAATCATCTCACAGAGTTACAGCTTTCCCCTCAAGAAGCCTTTCGCTAAGACGGTTCTTGTGGAATTGGCAAAGTGATATTTGGAAGCCCATAGAGGGCTACGGTTAAAAAGGAAATATCCTCCGATGAAATCTGGAAAGAAGCTTTCTTAGAAGCTGCTTAGTGTTCTGTTAATTCATCTCACAGAGTTACATCTGTATCTCGTTTATCTCTTTGCTACCCTTATTTCTGTGGAATCTGACAACAGATATTTCGGATCCCTTTGAAGGCTATAGGGCCAAAGGAAATATCCTCCGATAACAAAGAGAAAGAAGCTTTCTGAGAAACTTCTTTGTGTTCTGTGAAATCATCTCACACAGTTACAGCTTTCCCTCAAGGACCCTTTCGCTAACACAGTTCTTGTGGAATTGGCAAAGAGATATTTGGAGCCCATAGAGGGCTATGGAGAAAAAGGAAATATCCTCCCATGAAATCTGGAAAGAAACTGCCTGAGAAACTGCTTAGTGTTCTCTTAATTCATCTCACAGAGTTACATCTGTATTTCGTGGATCTCTTTGCTAGCCTTATTTCTGTGGAATCTGAGAACAGATATTTCGGATCCCTTTGAAGACTATAGGGCCAAAGGAAATATCCTCCGATAACAAAGAGAAAGAAGCTTTCTGAGAAAACACTTTGTGTTCTGTGAAATCATCTCACAGAGTTACAGCTTTCCCCTCAAGAAGCCTTTCGCTAAGACAGTTCTTGTGGAATTGGCAAAGTGATATTTGGAAGCCCATAGACGGCTATGGTGAAAAAGGAAATATCCTCCAATGAAATCTGGAAAGAAGCTTTCTGAGAAACTGCTTAGTGATCTGTAAATTCATCTCTCAGAGTTACATCTGTATTTCGTGGATCTCTTTGCTAGCCGTATTTCTGTGGAATCTGAGAACAGATATTTCGGATCCATTTGAAGACTATAGGGCCAAAGGAAATATCCTCCGATAACAAAGAGAAAGAAGCTTTCTGAGAAACTTCTTTGTGTTCTGTGAAATCGTCTCACAGAGTTAAACCTTTCCCCTCAAGAAGCCTTTCGCTAAGACAGTTCCTGTGGAATTGGCAAAGTGATATTTGGAAGCCCATAGAGGGCTATGGTGAAAAAGGAAATATCCTCCGATGAAATCTGGAAAGACTTTCTGAGAAACTGCTTAGTGTTTTGTTAATTCATCTCACAGAGTTACATCTGTATTTCGTTGATCTCTTTGGTAGCCTTATTTCTGTGGAATCTGAGAACAGATATTTCGGATCCCTTTGAAGACTATAGGGCCAAAGGAAACATCCTCGGATAACAAACTAAGCAGCTTTCTGAGAAACTACTTTGTGTTCTGTGAAATCATCTCACAGAGTTACAGCTTTAACCTCAAGAAGCCTTTCGCTAAGACAGTTCTTGTGGAATTGGCAAAGTGATATTTGGAAGCCCATAGAAGGCTATGGTGAAAAAGGAAATATCCTCCGATGAAATCTGGAAAGAAGCTTTCTGAGAAACTGCTTAGTGTTCTGTTAATTCATCTCACAGAGTTACCTCTGTATTTCGTGGATCTCTTTGCTAGCCTTATTTCTGTGGAATCTGAGAAGAGATATTTCAGATCCCTTTGAAGACTTTAGGGCCAAAGGAAATATCCTCCGATAACAAAGAGAAAGAAGCTTTCTGAGAAACTTCTTTGTGTTCCGTGAAATCATCTCACAGATTTACAGCTTTCCCCTCAAGAAGCCTTTCGCTAAGACAGTTCTTGTGGAATTGGCAAAGTGATATTTGGAAGCCCATAGAGGGCTACGGTGAAAAAGGAAATATCCTCTGATGAAATCTGGAAAGACTTTCTGAGAAACTGCTTAGTGTTCTGTTAATTCTTTTCACAGAGTTACATCTGTATTTCATGGATGTCTTTGCTAGCCTTATTTTTGTGGAATCTTAGAACAGATATTTCGGATCCCTTTGAAGACTATAGGGCCAAAGTAAACATCCTCCGATAACAAAGAGAAAGAAGCTTTCTGAGAAACCTCTTTGTGTTCTGTGAAATCATCTCACACAGTTACAGCTTTCCCCTCGAGGATCCTTTCGCTAAGACAGTTCTTGTGGAATTGGCAAAGAGATATTTGGAACCCATAGAGGGCAAAGGAGAAAAAGGAAATATCCTCCCATGAAATCTGGAAAGAAGCTGTCTGAGAAACTGCTTAGTGTTCTCTTAATTCATCTCACAGAGTTACATCTGTATTTCGTGGATCTCTTTGCTAGCCTTATTTCTGTGGAATCTGAGAAGAGATATTTTGGATCCCTTTGAAGACTATAGGGCCAAAGGAAATATCCTCTGATAACAAAGAGAAAGAAGCTTTCTGAGAAACTTCTTTGTGTTCTGTGAAATCATCTCACAGAGTTACAGCTTTCCCCTCAAGAAGCCTTTCGCTAAGACAGTTCTTGTGGAATTGGCAAAGTGATAGTTGGAAGCCCATAGAAGGCTATGGTGAAAAAGGAAATATCCTCCTATGAAATCTGGAAAGAAGCTTTCTGAGAAGCTGCTTAGTGTTCTGTTAATTCTTCTCCCAGAGTTACCTCTGTTTTTCGTGGATCTCTTTGCTAGCTTTATTTCTGTGGAATCTGAGAAGAGATATTTCGGATCCCTTTGAAGACTATAGGGCCAAAGGAAATATCCTCCGATAACAAAGAGAAAGAAGCTTTCTGAGAAACTTCTTTGTGTTCTGTGAAATCATCTCACAGATTTACAGCTTTCCCCTCAAGAAGCCTTTCGCTAAGACAGTTCTTGTGGAAATGGCAAAGTGATATTTGGAAGCCCATAGAGGTCTATGGTGAAAAAGGAAATATCCTCCGATGAAATCTGCAAAGACTTTCTGAGAAACTGCTTAGTGTTCTGTTAATTCGTCTCACAGAGTTACATCTGTATTTCGTTGATCTCTTTGCTAGCCTTATTTCTGTGGAATCTGAGAACAGATATTTCTGATCCCTTTGAAGACTATAGGACCAAAGGAAATATCCTCCGATAACAAAGAGAAAGAAGCTTTCTGAGAAACTTCTTTGTGTTCTGTGAAATCATCTCACAGAGTTACAGCTTTCCCATCAAGAAGCCTTTCGCTAAGACAGTTCTTGTGGAATTGGCAAAGTGATATTTGGAAGCCCACAGAGCGCAATGGTGAAAAAGGAAATATCCTCCGATGAAATCTGGAAAGAAGCTTTCTGAGAAATTGCTTAGTGTTCTGTTAATTCATCTCACAGAGTTACATCTGTATTTCGTGGATCTCTTTGCTAGCCTTATTTCTGTGGAATCTGAGAACAGATATTTCGGATCCCTTTGAAGACTATAGGGCCAAAGTAAACACCCTCCGATAACAAAGAGAAAGAAGCTTACTGAGAAACTTCTTTGTGTTCTGTGAAATCATCACACAGAGTTACAGCTTTGCCCTCAAGGAGCCTTTCGCTAAGACAGTTCTTGTGGAATTGGCAAAGTGATATTTGGAAGCCCATAGAGGGCTATGGAGAAAAAGGAAATAACCTCCGATGAAATCTGGAAAGAAGCTTTCTGAGAAACTGCTTAGTGTTCTGTTAATTCACCTCACAGAGTTACATCTGTATTTCGTGGATGTCATTGCTAGCCTTATTTCTGTGGAATCTGAGAACAGATATTTCGGATCCCTTTGAAGACTATAGGGCCAAAGGAAATATCATCCGATAACAAAGAGAAAGAAGCTTTCTGAGAAACTTCTTTGTGTTCTGTGAAATCATCTCACAGAGTTACAGCTTTCCCCTCAAGAAGCCTTTCGCTAAGACTGTTCTTGTGGAATTGGCAAAGTGATATTTGGAAGCCCATAGAGGGCTATGGTGAAAAAGGAAATATCTTCCGATGAAATCTGGAAAGAAGCTTTCTGAGAAACTGCTTAGTGTTCTGTTAATTCACCTCACAGGGTTACATCTGTATTTTGTGGATCTCTTTGCTAGCCTTATTTCTGTGGAATCTGAGAACAGATATTTCGGATCCCTTTGAGGACTATAGGGCCAAAGGAAACAATCTCGGATAACAAAGAGAAAGAAGCTTACTGAGAAACTTCTTTGTGTTCTGTGAAATCATCTCACAGAATTAAAGCTTTCCCGTCAAGAAGCCTTTCGCTAAGACAGTTCTTGTGGAATTGGCAAAGTGATATTTGGAAGCCCTAGAGGGCTATGGTGAAAAAGGAAATATCCTCCGATGAAATCTGGAAACAAGCTTTCTGAGAAACTGCTTAGTGTTCTGTTAATTCATCTCCCAGAGTTACATCGGTATTTGTGGATCTCTTTGCTACCCTTATTTCTGTGGAATCTGACAACAGATATTTCGGATCCCTTTGAAGGCTATAGGGGCAAAGGAAATATCCTCCGATAACAAAGAGAAAGAAGCTTTCTGAGAAACTTCTTTGTGTTCTATGAAATCATCTCACACAGTTACAGCTTTCCCCTCAAGGATCCTTTCGCTAAGACAGTTCTTGTGGAATTGGCAAAGTGATATTTGGAAGCCCATAGAAGGCTATGGTGAAAAAGGAAATATCATCCGATGAAATCTGGAAAGAAGCTTTCTGAGAAGCTGCTTAGTGTTCTGTTAATTCATCTCACAGAGTTACCTCTGTATTTCGTGGATCTCTTTGCTAGCCTTATTTCTGTGGAATCTGAGAAGAGATATTTCAGATCCCTTTGAAGACTTTAGGGCCAAAGGAAATATCCTCCGATAACAAAGAGAAAGAAGCTTTCTGAGAAACTTCTTTGTGTTCCGTGAAATCATCTCACAGATTTACAGCTTTCCCCTCAAGAAGCCTTTCGCTAAGACAGTTCTTGTGGAATTGGCAAAGTGATATTTGGAAGCCCATAGAGGGCTACGGTGAAAAAGGAAATATCCTCTGATGAAATCTGGAAAGACTTTCTGAGAAACTGCTTAGTGTTCTGTTAATTCTTTTCACAGAGTTACATCTGTATTTCATGGATGTCTTTGCTAGCCTTATTTTTGTGGAATCTTAGAACAGATATTTCGGATCCCTTTGAAGACTATAGGGCCAAAGTAAACATCCTCCGATAACAAAGAGAAAGAAGCTTTCTGAGAAACCTCTTTGTGTTCTGTGAAATCATCTCACACAGTTACAGCTTTCCCCTCGAGGATCCTTTCGCTAAGACAGTTCTTGTGGAATTGGCAAAGAGATATTTGGAACCCATAGAGGGCAAAGGAGAAAAAGGAAATATCCTCCCATGAAATCTGGAAAGAAGCTGTCTGAGAAACTGCTTAGTGTTCTCTTAATTCATCTCACAGAGTTACATCTGTATTTCGTGGATCTCTTTGCTAGCCTTATTTCTGTGGAATCTGAGAACAGATATTTTGGATCCCTTTGAAGACTATAGGGCCAAAGGAAATATCCTCTGATAACAAAGAGAAAGAAGCTTTCTGAGAAACTTCTTTGTGTTCTGTGAAATCATCTCACAGAGTTACAGCTTTCCCCTCAAGAAGCCTTTCGCTAAGACAGTTCTTGTGGAATTGGCAAAGTGATATTTGGAAGCCCATAGAAGGCTATGGTGAAAAAGGAAATATCCTCCTATGAAATCTGGAAAGAAGCTTTCTGAGAAGCTGCTTAGTGTTCTGTTAATTCATCTCCCAGAGTTACCTCTGTTTTTCGTGGATCTCTTTGCTAGCTTTATTTCTGTGGAATCTGAGAAGAGATATTTCGGATCCCTTTGAAGACTATAGGGCCAAAGGAAATATCCTCCGATAACAAAGAGAAAGAAGCTTTCTGAGAAACTTCTTTGTGTTCTGTGAAATCATCTCACAGATTTACAGCTTTCCCCTCAAGAAGCCTTTCGCTAAGACAGTTCTTGTGGAATTGGCAAAGTGATATTTGGAAGCCCATAGAGGTCTATGGTGAAAAAGGAAATATCCTCCGATGAAATCTGGAAAGACTTTCTGAGAAACTGCTTAGTGTTCTGTTAATTCGTCTCACAGAGTTACATCTGTATTTCGTTGATCTCTTTGCTAGCCTTATTTCTGTGGAATCTGAGAACAGATATTTCTGATCCCTTTGAAGACTATAGGGCCAAAGGAAATATCATCCGATAACAAAGAGAAAGAAGCTTTCTGAGAAACTTCTTTGTGTTCTGTGAAATCATCTCACAGAGTTACAGCTTTCCCATCAAGAAGCCTTTCGCTAAGACAGTTCTTGTGGAATTGGCAAAGTGATATTTGGAAGCCCACAGAGCGCAATGGTGAAAAAGGAAATATCCTCCGATGAAATCTGGAAAGAAGCTTTCTGAGAAATTGCTTAGTGTTCTGTTAATTCATCTCACAGAGTTACATCTGTATTTCGTGGATCTCTTTGCTAGCCTTATTTCTGTGGAATCTGAGAACAGATATTTCGGATCCCTTTGAAGACTATAGGGCCAAAGTAAACACCCTCCGATAACAAAGAGAAAGAAGCTTACTGAGAAACTTCTTTGTGTTCTGTGAAATCATCACACAGAGTTACAGCTTTGCCCTCAAGGAGCCTTTCGCTAAGACAGTTCTTGTGGAATTGGCAAAGTGATATTTGGAAGCCCATAGAGGGCTATGGAGAAAAAGGAAATAACCTCCGATGAAATCTGGAAAGAAGCTTTCTGAGAAACTGCTTAGTGTTCTGTTAATTCACCTCACAGAGTTACATCTGTATTTCGTGGATCTCATTGCTAGCCTTATTTCTGTGGAATCTGAGAACAGATATTTCGGATCCCTTTGAAGACTATAGGGCCAAAGGAAATATCATCCGATAACAAAGAGAAAGAAGCTTTCTGAGAAACTTCTTTGTGTTCTGTGAAATCATCTCACAGAGTTACAGCTTTCCCCTCAAGAAGCCTTTCGCTAAGACTGTTCTTGTGGAATTGGCAAAGTGATATTTGGAAGCCCATAGAGGGCTATGGTGAAAAAGGAAATATCTTCCGATGAAATCTGGAAAGAAGCTTTCTGAGAAACTGCTTAGTGTTCTGTTAATTCACCTCACAGGGTTACATCTGTATTTTGTGGATCTCTTTGCTAGCCTTATTTCTGTGGAATCTGAGAACAGATATTTCGGATCCCTTTGAGGACTATAGGGCCAAAGGAAACATCCTCCGATAACAAAGAGAAAGAAGCTTACTGAGAAACTTCTTTGTGTTCTGTGAAATCATCTCACAGAATTAAAGCTTTCCCGTCAAGAAGCCTTTCGCTAAGACAGTTCTTGTGGAATTGGCAAAGTGATATTTGGAAGCCCTAGAGGGCTATGGTGAAAAAGGAAATATCCTCCGATGAAATCTGGAAACAAGCTTTCTGAGAAACTGCTTAGTGTTCTGTTAATTCATCTCCCAGAGTTACATCGGTATTTCGTGGATCTCTTTGCTACCCTTATTTCTGTGGAATCTGACAACAGATATTTCGGATCCCTTTGAAGGCTATAGGGGCAAAGGAAATATCCTCCGATAACAAAGAGAAAGAAGCTTTCTGAGAAACTTCTTTGTGTTCTGTGAAATCATCTCACACAGTTACAGCTTTCCCCTCAAGGATCCTTTCGCTAAGACAGTTCTTGTGGAATTGGCAAAGAGATATTTGGAGCCCATAGAGGGCTATGGTGAAAAAGGAAATATCCTCTGATGAAATCTGGAAAGACTTTCTGAGAAACTGCTTAGTGTTCTGTTAATTCATCTCAGAGAGTTACATCTATATTTCGTTGATCTCTTTGCTAGCCTTATTTCTGTGGAATCTGAGAACAGATATTTCTGATCCCTTTGAAGACTATAGGGCCAAAGGAAATATCCTCCGATAACAAAGAGAAAGAAGCTTTCTGAGAAACTTCTTTGTGTTCTGTGAAATCATCTCACAGAGTTACAGCTTTCCCCTCAAGAAGCCTTGCGCTAAGACAGTTCTTGTGCAATTGGCAAAGTGATATTTGGAAGCCCTCAGAGCGCAATGGTGAAAAAGGAAATATCCTCCGATGAAATCTGGAAAGAAGCTTTCTGAGAAATTGCTTAGTGTTCTGTTAATTCATCTCACAGAGTTAAATCTGTATTTCGTGGATCTCTTTGCTAGCCTTATTTCTGTGGAATCTGAGAACAGATATTTCGGATCCCTTTGAAGACTATAGGGCCAAAGTAAACAACCTCCGATAACAAAGAGAAAGAAGCTTACTGAGAAACTTCTTTGTGTTCTGTGAAATCATCTCACAGAGTTACAGCTTTCCCCTCAAGAAGCCTTTCGCTAAGACAGTTCTTGTGGAATTGGCAAAGTGATAGTTGGAAGCCCTTAGAGGGCTATGGTGAAAAAGGAAATATCCTCCGATGAAATCTTGAAAGACTTACTGAGAAACTGCTCAGTGTTCTGTTGATTCATCTCAACGAGTTACATCTGTATTTGGTGTATCTCTTTGCTAGCCTTACTTCTGTGGAATCTGAGAACAGATATTTCGGATCCCTTTGAAGACTCTAGGGCCAAAGGAAATATCCTCCGATAACAAAGAGAAAGAAGCTTTCTGAGAAACTTCTTTGTGTTCTGTGAAACCATCTCACAGAGTTACAGCTTTCCCCTCAAGAAGCCTTTCGCTAAGACAGTTCTTGCGGAATTCGCAAAGTGATATTTGGTAGCCCATAGAGGGCTACGGTGAAAAAGGAAATATCTTCCGATGAAATCTGGAAAGAAGCTTTCTGAGAAACAGCTTAGTGTTCTGTTAATTCATCTCACAGAGTTACATCTGTATTTCGTGGATCTCTTTGCTAGCCTTATTTCTATGGAATCTGAGAACAGATATTTCGGATCCCTTTGAAGACTCTAGGGCCAAAGGAAACATCCTCCAATAACAAAGAGAAAGAAGCTTCCTGGAAACTTCTTTGTGTTCTGTAAAATCACCTAACAGAGTTACAGCTTTCCCCTCAAGAGGACTTTCGCTAAGACAGTTCTTGTGGAATTGGCAAAGTGATATTTGGAAGCCCATAGAGGGCTATGGTGAAAAAGGATATATCCTCAGATGAAATCTGGAAAGAAGCTTTCTGAGAAACTGCTTAGTGTTCTCTTAATTCATCTCACAGAGTTACATCTGTATTTCGTGGATCTCTTTGCTAGCCTTATTTCTGTGGAATCTGAGAACAGATATTTCGGATCCCTTTGAAGACTATAGGGCCAATGTAAACATCCTCCGATAACAAAGAGAAAGAAGCGTTCTGAGAAACTTCTTTGTGTTCTGTGAAATCATCTCACACAGTTACAGCTTTCCCCTCAAGGATCGTTTCGCTAAGACAGTTCTTCTGGAATTGGCAAAGAGATATTTGGAGCCCATAGAGGGCAATGGAGAAAAAGGAAATATCCACCCATGAAATCTGGAAAGAAGCTGTCTGAGAAACTCCTTAGTGTTCTCTTAATTCATCTCACAGAGTTACATCTGTATTTCGTGGATCTCTTTGCTAGCGTTATTTCTGTGGAATCTGAGAACAGATATTTCGGATCCCTTTGAAGACTATAGGGCCAAAGGAAATATCCTCCGATAACAAAGAGAAAGAAGCTTTCTGAGAACCTTCTTTGTGTTCAGTGAAATCATCTCACAGAGTTACAGCTTTCCCATCAAGAAGCCTTTCGCTAAGACAGTTCTTGTGGAATTGGCAAAGTGATATTTGGAAGTCCACAGAGCGCAATGGTGAAAAAGGAAATATCCTCCGATGAAATCTGGAAAGAAGCTTTCTGAGAAACTTCTTAGTGTTCTGTTAATTCATCTCACAGAGTTACATCTGTATTTCGTTGATCTCTTTGCTAGCCTTATTGCTGTGGAATCTGAGAACAGATATTTCGGATCCCTTTGAAGACTATAGGGCCAAAGGAAACATCCTCCGATAACAAAGAGAAAGAAGCTTACTGGGAAACTTCGTTGTGTTCTGTGACATCATCTCACAGAGATACAGCTTTCCCGTCAAGAAGCCTTCGCTAAGACAGTTCTTGTGAAATTGGCAAAGTGATATTTGGAAGCCCTTAGAGGGCTACGGTGAAAAAGGAAATATCCTCTGATGAAATCTGGAAAGTAGCTTTCTGTGAAACTGCTTAGTGTTCTGTAAATTCATCTCACAGAGTTACATCTGCATATCGTGGGTCGTTTTGCTAGCCTTATTTCTGTGGAATCTGACAACAGATATTTCGGATCCCTTTGAAGACAATAGGGCCAAAGGAAATATCCTCCGATAACAAAGAGAAAGAAGCTTTCTGAGAAACTTCTTTGTGTTCTGTGAAATAATCTCACAGAGTTACAGCTTTCCCCTCAAGAAGCCTTTCGCTAAGACGGTTCTTGTCTAATTGGCAAAGTGATATTTGGAAGCCCATAGAGGGCTATGGTGAAAAACGAAATATTCTCCGATGAAATCTGGAAAGAAGCTTTCTGAGAAACTGCTTAGTGTTCTATTAATTCATCTCACAGAGTTACATCTGTATTTCGTGGATCTCTTTGTTAGCCTTACTTCTGTGGAATCTGAGAACAGATATTTCTGATCCATTTGAAGACTATGGGTCCAAAGCAAATATCCTCCGATAACAAAGAGAAAGAAGCTTTCTGAGAAACTTCTTTGTGTTCTGCGAAATCATCTCACAGAGTTACAGCTATCCCCTCAATAAGCCTTTCGCTAAGACAGTTCTTGTGGAATTGGCAAAGTGATATTTGGAACCCATAGAGGGCTATGGTGAAAAAGGAAATATCCTCCGATGAAATCTGGAAAGAAGCTTTCTGAGAAACTTCTTAGTGTTCTGTTAATTCATCTCACAGAGTTTCATCTGTATTTCGTGGATCTCTTTGCTAGCCTTATTTCTGTGGAATCTGAGAACAGATATCTCGGATCTCTTTGAAGACTATTGGGCCAAAGGAAACATCCTCAGATAACAAGAGAAAGAAGCTTACTGAGAAACTTCTTTGTGTTCTGTGAAATCATCTCACAGAGTTACAGCTTTCCCATCAAGAAGCCTTTCGCTAAGACAGTTCTTGTGGAATTCGCAAAGTGATATTTGGAAGCCCATAGAGGGCTATGGTGAAAAAGGAAATATCTTCCCATGAAATCTGGAAAGAAGCTTTCTGAGAAACTGCTTAGTGTTCTGTTAATTCACCTCACAGAGTTACATCTGTATTTCGTGGATCTCTTTGCTAGCCTTATTTCTGTGGAATCTGAGAACAGATATTTCCGTTCCCTTTGAAGACTATAGGGCCAAAGGAAACATCCTCGGATAACCAAGAGAAAGAAGCTTACTAAGAAACTTCTTTGTGTTCTGTGAAATCATCTCACAGAGATACAGCTTTCCCGTCAAGAAACCTTCGCTAAGACAGTTCTTGTCTAATCGGCAAAGTGATATTTGGAAGCCCTTAGAGGGTTACGTTGAAAAAGGAAATATCCTCCGATGAAATCTGGAAAGAAGCTTTCTGTGAAACTGCTTAGTGTTCTGTAAATTCATCTCACAGAGTTACATCTGCATTTCGTGGATCGTTTTGCTAGCCTTATTTCTGTGGAATCTGACAACAGATATTTCCGATCCCTTTGAAGACAATAGGGCCAAAGGAAATATCCTCCGATAACAAAAAGAAAGAAGCTTTCTGAGAAACTTCTTTGTGATCTGTGAAATCATCTCACAGAGTTACAGCTTTCCCCTCAAGAAGCCTTTCGCTAAGACGGTTCTTGTCTAATTGGCAAAGTGATATTTGGAAGCCCATAGAGGGCTAAGTTGAAAAACGAAATATTCTCCGAGGAAATCCGGAAAGAAGCTTTCAGAGAAACTGCTTAGTGTTCTGTTAATTCATCTCACAGAGTTACATCTGTATTTCGTGGATCTCTTTGCTAGCCTTATAACTGTGGAATATGACAACAGATATTTCGGATCCCTTTGAAGACTATGAGTCCAAAGGAAATATCCTCCGATAAAAAAGAGAAAGAAGCTTTCTGAGAAACTTCTTTGGGTTCTGCAAAATCATCTCACAGAGTTACAGCTTTCCCCTCATGAAGCCTTTCGCTAAGACAGTTCTTGTGGAATTGGCAAAGTGATATTTGGAAGCCGATACAGGGCTATGGTGAAAAAGGAAATATCCTCCGATGAAATCTGGAAAAAAGCTTTCTGAGAAACTGCTTAGTGTTGTGTTAATTCATCTCACAGTGTTACATCTGTATTTCATGGATCTCTTTGCTAGCCTGATTTCTGTGGAATCTGACAACAGATATTTCGGATCCCTTTGAAGACTATAGGGCCACAGGAAATATCCTCCGATAACAAAGAGAAAGAAGCTTTCTGAGAAACTTCTTTGTGTTCTGTGAAATCATCTCACAGATTTACAGCTTTCCCCTCAAGAAGCCTTTCGCTAAGACAGTTCTTGTGGAATTGGCAAAGTGATATTTGGAAGCCCATAGAGGGCTATGGTGAAAAAGGAAATATCCTCCGATGAAATCTGGAAAGACTTTCTGAGAAACTGCTTAGTGTTCTGTTAATTCGTCTCACAGAGTTACATCTGTATTTCGTTGATCTCTTTGGTAGCCTTATTTCTGTGGAATCTGAGAACAGATATTTCTGATCCCTTTGAAGACTATAGGGCCAAAGGAAATATCCTCCGATAACAAAGAGAAAGAAGCTTTCTGAGAAACTTCTTTGTGTTGTGTGAAATCATCTCACAGAGTTACAGCTTTCCCATCAAGAAGCCTTTCGCTAAGACAGTTCTTGTGGAATTGGCAAAGTGATATTTGGAAGCCCACAGAGCGCAATGGTGAAAAAGGAAATATCCTCCGATGAAATCTGGAAAGAAGCTTTCTGAGAAATTGCTTAGTGTTCTGTTAATTCATCTCACAGAGTTACATCTGTATTTCGTGGATCTCTTTGCTAGCCTTATTTCTGTGGAATCTGAGAACAGATATTTCGGATCCCTTTGAAGACTATAGGGCCAAAGTAAACACCCTCCGATAACAAAGAGAAAGAAGCTTACTGAGAAACTTCTTTGTGTTCTGTGAAATCATCACACAGAGTTACAGCTTTGCCCTCAAGGAGCCTTTCGCTAAGACAGTTCTTGTGGAATTGGCAAAGTGATATTTGGTAGCCCATAGAGGGCTATGGAGAAAAAGGAAATAACCTCCGATGAAATCTGGAAAGAAGCTTTCTGAGAAACTGCTTAGTGTTCTGTTAATTCACCTCACAGAGTTACATCTGTATTTCGTGGATCTCATTGCTAGCCTTATTTCTGTGGAATCTGAGAACAGATATTTCGGATCCCTTTGAAGACTATAGGGCCAAAGGAAATATCCTCCGATAACAAAGAGAAAGAAGCTTTCTGAGAAACTTCTTTGTGTTCTGTGAAATCATCTCACAGACTTACAGCTTTCCTCTCAAGAAGCCTTTCGCTAAGACATTTCTTGTGGAATTGGCAAAGTGATATTTGGAAGCCCATAGAGGGCTATGGTGAGAAAGGAAATATCCTCCAATGAAATCTGGAAAGAAGCTTTCTGAGAAACTGCTTAGTGATCTGTAAATTCATCTCTCAGAGTTACATCTGTATTTCGTGGATCTCTTTGCTAGCCGTATTTCTGTGGAATCTGAGAACACATATTTCGGATCCATTTGAAGACTCTAGGGCCAAAGGAAATATCCTCCGATAACAAAAAGAAAGAAGCTTTCTGAGAAACTTCTTTGTGTTCTGTGAAATCATCTCACAGAGTTAAAGCTTTCCCCTCAAGAAGCCTTTCGCTAAGACAGTTCTTGTGGAATTGGCAAAGTGATATTTGGAAGCCCATGGAGGGCTATGGTGAAAAAGGAAATATCATCCGATGAAATCTGGAAAGACTTTCTGAGAAACTGCTTAGTGTTTTGTTAATTCATCTCACAGAGTTACATCTGTATTTCGTGGATCTCATTGCTAGCCTTATTTCTGTGGAATCTGAGAACAGATATTTCGGATCCCTTTGAAGACTATAGGGTCAAAGGAAACATCCTCGGATAACAAACTAAGAAGCTTTCTGAGAAAATACTTTGTGTTCTGTGAAATCATCTCACAGAGTTACAGCTTTAACCTCAAGAAGCCTTTCGCTAAGACAGTTCTTGTGGAATCGGCGAAGTGATATTTGGAAGCCCATAGAGGGCTATGGTGAAAAAGGAAATATCCTCCGATGAAATCTGGAAACAAGCTTTCTGAGAAACTGCTTAGTGTTCTGTTAATTCATCTCACAGAGTTACATCTGTATTTCGTGGATCTCTTTGCTAGCCTTATTTCTGTGGAATCTGAGAACAGATATTTCCGTTCCCTTTGAAGACTATAGGGCCAAAGGAAACATCCTCCGATAACAAAGAGAAAGAAGTTTACTGAGAAACTTCTTCGTGTTCTGTGAAATCATCTCACAGAGATACAGCTTTCCCGTCAAGAAGCCTTCGCTAAGACAGTTCTTGTGGAATTGGCAAATTGATATTTGGAAGCCCTTAGAGGGCTACGGTGAAAAAGGAAATATCCTCCGATGAAATCTGGAAAGAAGCTTTCTGTGAAACTGCTTAGTGTTCTGTAAATTCATCTCACCGAGTTACATCTGCATTTCGTGGATCGTTTTGCTAGCCTTATTTCTGTGGAATCTGACAACAGATATTTCGGATCCCTTTGAAGACAATAGGGCCAAAGGAAATATCCTCCGATAACAAAGAGAAAGAAGCTTTCTGAGAAACTTCTTTGTGTTCTGTGAAATCATCTCACAGAGTTACAGCTTTCCCCTCAAGAAGCCTTTCGCTAAGACGTTTCTTGTCTAATTGGCAAAGTGATATTTGGAAGCCCATAGAGGGCTATGGTGAAAAACGAAATATTCTCCGATGGAATCTGGAAAGAAGCCTTCTGAGAAACTGCTTAGTGTTCTGTTAATTCATCTCACAGTGTTACATCTGTATTTCATGGATCTCTTTGCTAGCCTTATTTCTGTGGAATCTGACAACAGATATTTCGGATCCCTTTGAAGGCTATAGGGCCACAGGAAATATCCTTCGATAACAAAGAGAAAGAAGCTTTCTGAGAAACTTCTTTGTGTTCTGTGAAATCATCTCACAGAGTTACAGCTTTCCCCTCAAGAAGCCTTTCGCTAAGACAGTTCTTGTGGAATTGGCAAAGTGATATTTGGAAGCCCATAGAGGGCTATGGTGAAAAAGGAAATATCTTCCGATGAAATCTGGAAAGAAGCTTTCTGAGAAACTGCTTAGTGTTCTGTTAATTCACCTCACAGGGTTACATCTGTATTTTGTGGATCTCTTTGCTAGCCTTATTTCTGTGGAATCTGAGAACAGATATTTCGGATCCCTTTGAGGACTATAGGGCCAAAGGAAACAATCTCGGATAACAAAGAGAAAGAAGCTTACTGAGAAACTTCTTTGTGTTCTGTGAAATCATCTCACAGAATTAAAGCTTTCCCGTCAAGAAGCCTTTTGCTAAGACAGTTCTTGTGGAATTTGCAAAGTGATATTTGGAAGCCCTAGAGGGCTATGGTGAAAAAGGAAATATCCTCCGATGAAATCTGGAAACAAGCTTTCTGAGAAACTGCTTAGTGTTCTGTTAATTCATCTCCCAGTGTTACATCGGTATTTCGTGGATCTCTTTGCTACCCTTATTTCTGTGGAATCTGACAACAGATATTTCGGATCCCTTTGAAGGCTATAGGGGCAAAGGAAATATCCTCCGATAACAAAGAGAAAGAAGCTTTCTGAGAAACTTGTTTGTGTTCTGTGAAATCATCTCACACAGTTACAGCTTTCCCCTCACGGATCCTTTCGCTAAGACAGTTCTTGTGGAATTGGCAAAGAGATATTTGGAGCCCATAGAGGGCTATGGTGAAAAAGGAAATATCCTCCGATGAAATCTGGAAAGACTTTCTGAGAAACTGCATAGTGTTCTGTTAATTCATCTCACAGAGTTACATCTATATTTCGTTGATCTCTTTGCTAGCCTTATTTCTGTGGAATCTGAGAACAGATATTTCTGATCCCTTTGAAGACTATAGGGCCAAAGGAAATATCCTCCGATAACAAAGAGAAAGAAGCTTTCTGAGAAACTTCTTTGTGTTTTGTAAAATCATCTCACAGAGTTACAGCTTTCCCATCAAGAAGCCTTTCGCTAAGACAGTTGTTGTGCAATTGGCAAAGTGATATTTGGAAGCCCTCAGAGCGCAATGGTGAAAAAGGAAATATCCTCCGATGAAATCTGGAAAGAAGCTTTCTGAGAAATTGCTTAGTGTTCTGTTAATTCATCTCACAGAGTTAAATCTGTATTTCGTGGATCTCTTTGCTAGCCTTATTTCTGTGGAATCTGAGAACAGATATTTCGGATCCCTTTGAAGACTATAGGGCCAAAGTAAACAACCTCCGATAACAAAGAGAAAGAAGCTTACTGAGAAACTTCTTTGTGTTGTGTGAAATCATCTCACAGAGTTACAGCTTTGCCCTCAAGAAGCCTTTCGCTAAGACAGTTCTTGTGGAATTGGCAAAGTGATAGTTGGAAGCCCTTAGAGGGCTATGGTGAAAAAGGAAATATCCTCCGATGAAATCTTGAAAGACTTACTGAGAAACTGCTCAGTGTTCTGTTGATTCATCTCAACGAGTTACATCTGTATTTGGTGTATCTCTTTGCTAGCCTTACTTCTGTGGAATCTGAGAACAGATATTTCGGATCCCTTTGAAGACTCTAGGGCCAAAGGAAATATCCTCCGATAACAAAGAGAAAGAAGCTTTCTGAGAAACTTCTTTGTGTTCTGTGAAACCATCTCACAGAGTTACAGCTTTCCCCTCAAGAAGCCTTTCGCTAAGACAGTTCTTGCGGAATTCGCAAAGTGATATTTGGTAGCCCATAGAGGGCTACGGTGAAAAAGGAAATATCTTCCGATGAAATCTGGAAAGAAGCTTTCTGAGAAACAGCTTAGTGTTCTGTTAATTCATCTCACAGAGTTACATCTGTATTTCGTGGATCTCTTTGCTAGCCTTATTTCTATGGAATCTGAGAACAGATATTTCGGATCCCTTTGAAGACTCTAGGGCCAAAGGAAACATCCTCCAATAACAAAGAGAAAGAAGCTTCCTGGAAACTTCTTTGTGTTCTGTGAAATCATCTAACAGAGTTACAGCTTTCCCCTCAAGAGGACTTTCGCTAAGACAGTTCTTGTGGAATTGGCAAAGTGATATTTGGAAGCCCATAGAGGGCTATGGTGAAAAAGGATATATCCTCAGATGAAATCTGGAAAGAAGCTTTCTGAGAAACTGCTTAGTGTTCTCTTAATTCATCTCACAGAGTTACATCTGTATTTCGTGGATCTCTTTGCTAGCCTTATTTCTGTGGAATCTGAGAACAGATATTTCGGATCCCTTTGAAGACTATAGGGCCAATGTAAACATCCTCCGATAACAAAGAGAAAGAAGCGTTCTGAGAAACTTCTTTGTGTTCTGAAATCATCTCACACAGTTACAGCTTTCCCCTCAAGGATCGTTTCGCTAAGACAGTTCTTGTGGAATTGGCAAAGAGATATTTGGAGCCCATAGAGGGCAATGGAGAAAAAGGAAATATCCTCCCATGAAATCTGGAAAGAAGCTGTCTGAGAAACTCCTTAGTGTTCTCTTAATTCATCTCACAGAGTTACATCTGTATTTCGTGGATCTCTTTGCTAGCCTTATTTCTGTGGAATCTGAGAACAGATATTTCGGATCCCTTTGAAGACTATAGGGCCAAAGGAAATATCCTCCGATAACAAAGAGAAAGAAGCTTTCTGAGAAACTTCTTTGTGTTCAGTGAAATCATCTCACAGAGTTACAGCTTTCCCATCAAGAAGCCTTTCACTAAGACAGTTCTTGTGGAATTGGCAAGGTGATATTTGGAAGTCCACAGAGCGCAATGGTGAAAAAGGAAATATCCTCCCATGAAATCTGGAAAGAAGCTTTCTGAGAAACTGCTTAGTGTTCTGTTAATTCATCTCACAGAGTTACATCTGTATTTCGTGGATCTCTTTGCTATCCTTATTTCTGTGGAATCTGAGAACAGATATTTCGGATCCCTTTGAAGACTATAGGGCCAAAGTAAAAATCCTCCGATAACAAAGAGAAAGAAGCTTTCTGAGAAACTTCTTTGTGTGCTGTGAAATCATCTCACAGAGTTACAGCTTTCCCCTCAAGAAGCCTTTCGCTAAGACAGTTCTTGTGGAATTGGCAAAGTGATATTTGGAAGCCCATAGAGGGCTATGGTGAAAAAGGAAATATCCTCCAATGAAATCTGGAAAGAAGCTTTCTGAGAAACTGCTTAGTGTTCTATTAATTCATCTCACAGAGTTACATCTGTATTTCGTGGATCTCTTTGCTAGCCTTACTTCTGTGGAATCTGAGAACAGATATTTCTGATCCCTTTGAAGACTATGGGTCCAAAGCAAATATCCTCCGATAACAAAGAGAAAGAAGCTTTCTGAGAAACTTCTTTGTGTTCTGCGAAATCATCTCACAGAGTTACAGCTATCCCCTCAATAAGCCTTTCGCTAAGACAGTTCTTGTGGAATTGGCAAAGTGATATTTGGAACCCATAGAGGGCTATGGTGAAAAAGGAAATATCCTCCGATGAAATCTGGAAAGAAGCTTTCTGAGAAACTTCTTAGTGTTCTGTTAATTCATCTCACAGAGTTTCATCTGTATTTCGTGGATCTCTTTGCTAGCCTTATTTCTGTGGAATCTGAGAACAGATATCTCGGATCTCTTTGAAGACTATTGGGCCAAAGGAAACATCCTCAGATAACAAGAGAAAGAAGCTTACTGAGAAACTTCTTTGTGTTCTGTGAAATCATCTCACAGAGTTACAGCTTTCCCATCAAGAAGCCTTTCGCTAAGACAGTTCTTGTGGAATTCGCAAAGTGATATTTGGAAGCCCATAGAGGGCTATGGTGAAAAAGGAAATATCTTCCGATGAAATCTGGAAAGAAGCTTTCTGAGAAACTGCTTAGTGTTCTGTTAATTCACCTCACAGAGTTACATCTGTATTTCGTGGATCTCTTTGCTAGCCTTATTTCTGTGGAATCTGAGAACAGATATTTCCGTTCCCTTTGAAGACTATAGGGCCAAAGGAAACATCCTCGGATAACCAAGAGAAAGAAGCTTACTAAGAAACTTCTTTGTGTTCTGTGAAATCATCTCACAGAGATACAGCTTTCCCGTCAAGAAACCTTCGCTAAGACAGTTCTTGTCTAATCGGCAAAGTGATATTTGGAAGCCCTTAGAGGGTTACGTTGAAAAAGGAAATATCCTCCGATGAAATCTGGAAAGAAGCTTTCTGTGAAACTGCTTAGTGTTCTGTAAATTCATCTCACAGAGTTACATCTGCATTTCGTGGATCGTTTTGCTAGCCTTATTTCTGTGGAATCTGACAACAGATATTTCCGATCCCTTTGAAGACAATAGGGCCAAAGGAAATATCCTCCGATAACAAAAAGAAAGAAGCTTTCTGAGAAACTTCTTTGTGATCTGTGAAATCATCTCACAGAGTTACAGCTTTCCCCTCAAGAAGCCTTTCGCTAAGACGGTTCTTGTCTAATTGGCAAAGTGATATTTGGAAGCCCATAGAGGGCTAAGTTGAAAAACGAAATATTCTCCGAGGAAATCCGGAAAGAAGCTTTCAGAGAAACTGCTTAGTGTTCTGTTAATTCATCTCACAGAGTTACATCTGTATTTCGTGGATCTCTTTGCTAGCCTTATAACTGTGGAATATGACAACAGATATTTCGGATCCCTTTGAAGACTATGAGTCCAAAGGAAATATCCTCCGATAAAAAAGAGAAAGAAGCTTTCTGAGAAACTTCTTTGGGTTCTGCAAAATCATCTCACAGAGTTACAGCTTTCCCCTCATGAAGCCTTTCGCTAAGACAGTTCTTGTGGAATTGGCAAAGTGATATTTGGAAGCCGATACAGGGCTATGGTGAAAAAGGAAATATCCTCCGATGAAATCTGGAAAAAAGCTTTCTGAGAAACTGCTTAGTGTTGTGTTAATTCATCTCACAGTGTTACATCTGTATTTCATGGATCTCTTTGCTAGCCTGATTTCTGTGGAATCTGACAACAGATATTTCGGATCCCTTTGAAGACTATAGGGCCACAGGAAATATCCTCCGATAACAAAGAGAAAGAAGCTTTCTGAGAAACTTCTTTGTGTTCTGTGAAATCATCTCACAGATTTACAGCTTTCCCCTCAAGAAGCCTTTCGCTAAGACAGTTCTTGTGGAATTGGCAAAGTGATATTAGGAAGCCCATAGAGGGCTATGGTGAAAAAGGAAATATCCTCCGATGAAATCTGGAAAGACTTTCTGAGAAACTGCTTAGTGTTCTGTTAATTCGTCTCACAGAGTTACATCTGTATTTCGTTGATCTCTTTGGTAGCCTTATTTCTGTGGAATCTGAGAACAGATATTTCTGATCCCTTTGAAGACTATAGGGCCAAAGGAAATATCCTCCGATAACAAAGAGAAAGAAGCTTTCTGAGAAACTTCTTTGTGTTCTGTGAAATCATCTCACAGAGTTACAGCTTTCCCATCAAGAAGCCTTTCGCTAAGACAGTTCTTGTGGAATTGGCAAAGTGATATTTGGAAGCCCACAGAGCGCAATGGTGAAAAAGGAAATATCCTCCGATGAAATCTGGAAAGAAGCTTTCTGAGAAATTGCTTAGTGTTCTGTTAATTCATCTCACAGAGTTACATCTGTATTTCGTGGATCTCTTTCCTAGCCTTATTTCTGTGGAATCTGAGAACAGATATTTCGGATCCCTTTGAAGACTATAGGGCCAAAGTAAACACCCTCCGATAACAAAGAGAAAGAAGCTTACTGAGAAACTTCTTTGTGTTCTGTGAAATCATCACACAGAGTTACAGCTTTGCCCTCAAGGAGCCTTTCGCTAAGACAGTTCTTGTGGAATTGGCAAAGTGATATTTGGAAGCCCATAGAGGGCTATGGAGAAATAGGAAATAACCTCCGATGAAATCTGGAAAGAAGCTTTCTGAGAAACTGCTTAGTGTTCTGTTAATTCACCTCACAGAGTTACATCTGTATTTCGTGGATCTCATTGCTAGCCTTATTTCTGTGGAATCTGAGAACAGATATTTCGGATCCCTTTGAAGACTATAGGGCCAAAGGAAATATCCTCCGATAACAAAGAGAAAGAAGCTTTCTGAGAAACTTCTTTGTGTTCTGTGAAATCATCTCACAGACTTACAGCTTTCCTCTCAAGAAGCCTTTCGCTAAGACATTTCTTGTGGAATTGGCAAAGTGATATTTGGAAGCCCATAGAGGGCTATGGTGAGAAAGGAAATATCCTCCAATGAAATCTGGAAAGAAGCTTTCTGAGAAACTGCTTAGTGATCTGTAAATTCATCTCACAGAGTTACATCTGTATTTCGTGGATCTCTTTGCTAGCCGTATTTCTGTGGAATCTGAGAACACATATTTCGGATCCATTTGAAGACTCTAGGGCCAAAGGAAATATCCTCCGATAACAAAAAGAAAGAAGCTTTCTGAGAAACTTCTTTGTGTTCTGTGAAATCATCTCACAGAGTTAAAGCTTTCCCCTCAAGAAGACTTTCGCTAAGACAGTTCTTGTGGAATTGGCAAAGTGATATTTGGAAGCCCATGGAGGGCTATGGTGAAAAAGGAAATATCCTCCGATGAAATCTGGAAAGACTTTCTGAGAAACTGCTTAGTTTTTTGTTAATTCATCTCACAGAGTTACATCTGTATTTCGTGGATCTCATTGCTAGCCTTATTTCTGTGGAATCTGAGAACAGATATTTCGGATCCCTTTGAAGACTATAGGGTCAAAGGAAACATCCTCGGATAACAAACTAAGAAGCTTTCTGAGAAAATACTTTGTGTTCTGTGAAATCATCTCACAGAGTTACAGCTTTAACCTCAAGAAGCCTTTCGCTAAGACAGTTCTTGTGGTATCGGCGAAGTGATATTTGGAAGCCCATAGAGGGCTATGGTGAAAAAGGAAATATCCTCCGATGAAATCTGGAAACAAGCTTTCTGAGAAACTGCTTAGTGTTCTGTTAATTCATCTCACAGAGTTACATCTGTATTTCGTGGATCTCTTTGCTAGCCTTATTTCTGTGGAATCTGAGAACAGATATTTCCGTTCCCTTTGAAGACTATAGGGCCAAAGGAAACATCCTCCGATAACAAAGAGAAAGAAGTTTACTGAGAAACTTCTTCGTGTTCTGTGAAATCATCTCACAGAGATACAGCTTTCCCGTCAAGAAGCCTTCGCTAAGACAGTTCTTGTGGAATTGCCAAAGTGATATTTGGAAGCCCTTAGAGGGCTACGGTGAAAAAGGAAATATCCTCCGATGAAATCTGGAAAGAAGCTTTCTGTGAAACTGCTTAGTGTTCTGTAAATTCATCTCACCGAGTTACATCTGCATTTCGTGGATCGTTTTGCTAGACTTATTTCTGTGGAATCTGACAACAGATATTTCGGATCCCTTTGAAGACAATAGGGCCAAAGGAAATATCCTCCGATAACAAAGAGAAAGAAGCTTTCTGAGAAACTTCTTTGTGTTCTGTGAAATCATCTCACAGAGTTACAGCTTTCCCCTCAAGAAGCCTTTCGCTAAGACGTTTCTTGTCTAATTGGCAAAGTGATATTTGGAAGCCCATAGAGGGCTATGGTGAAAAACGAAATATTCTCCGATGAAATCTGGAAAGAAGCTTTCTGAGAAACTGCTTAGTGTTCTGTTAATTCATCTCACAGTGTTACATCTGTATTTCATGGATCTCTTTGCTAGCCTTATTTCTGTGGAATCTGACAACAGATATTTCGGATCCCTTTGAAGGCTATACGGCCACAGGAAATATCCTTCGATAACAAAGAGAAAGAAGCTTTCTGAGAAACTTCTTTGTGTTCTGTGAAATCATCTCACTGAGTTACAGCTTTCCCATCAAGAAGCCTTTCGCTAAGACAGTTCTTGTGGAATTGGCAAAGTGATATTTGGAAGCCCATAGAGGGCTATGGTGAAAAAGGAAATATCTTCCGATGAAATCTGGAAAGAAGCTTTCTGAGAAACTGCTTAGTGTTCTGTTAATTCACCTCACAGGGTTACATCTGTATTTTGTGGATCTCTTTGCTAGCCTTATTTCTGTGGAATCTGAGAACAGATATTTCGGATCCCTTTGAGGACTATAGGGCCAAAGGAAACAATCTCGGATAACAAAGAGAAAGAAGCTTTCTGAAAAACTTCTTTGTGTTCTGTGAAATCATCTCACAGAGTTACAGCTTTCCCCTCAAGAAGCCTTTCGCTAAGACAGTTCTTGTGGAATTGGCCAAGTGATATTTGGAGCCCTTAGAGGGCTATGGTGAAAAAGGAAATATCCTCCAATGAAATCTGTAAAGAAGCTTTCTGAGAAACTTCTTAGTGTTCTGTTAATTCATCTCACAGAGTTTCATCTGTATTTCGTGGATCTCTTTGCTAGCCTTATTTCTGTGGAATCTGAGAACAGATATCTCGGATCTCTTTGAAGACTATTGGGCCAAAGGAAACATCCTCAGATAACAAAGAGAAAGAAGCTTACTGAGAAACTTCTTTGTGTTCTGTGAAATCATCTCACAGAGATACAGCTTTCCCGTCAAGAAACCTTCGCTAAGTCAGTTCTTGTCTAATTGGCAAAGTGATATTTGGAAGCCCTTAGAGGGTTACGGTGAAAAAGGAAATATCCTCCGATGAAATCTGGAAAGAAGCTTTCTGTGAAACTGCTTAGTGTTCTGTAAATTCATCTCACAGAGTTACATCTGCATTTCGTGGATCGTTTTGCTAGCCTTATTTCTGTGGAATCTGACAACAGATATTTCCGATCCCTTTGAAGACAATAGGGCCAAAGGAAATATCCTCCGATAACAAAAAGAAAGAAGCTTTCTGAGAAACTTCTTTGTGATCTGTGAAATCATCTCACAGAGTTACAGCTTTCCCCTCAAGAAGCCTTTCGCTAAGACGGTTCTTGTCTAATTGGCAAAGTGATATTTGGAAGCCCATAGAGGGCTAAGTTGAAAAACGAAATATTCTCCGAGGAAATCCGGAAAGAAGCTTTCAGAGAAACTGCTTAGTGTTCTGTTAATTCATCTCACAGAGTTACATCTGTATTTCGTGGATCTCTTTGCTAGCCTTATAACTGTGGAATATGACAACAGATATTTCGGATCCCTTTGAAGACTATGAGTCCAAAGGAAATATCCTCCGATAAAAAAGAGAAAGAAGCTTTCTGAGAAACTTCTTTGGGTTCTGCAAAATCATCTCACAGAGTTACAGCTTTCCCCTCATGAAGCCTTTCGCTAAGACAGTTCTTGTGGAATTGGCAAAGTGATATTTGGAAGCCGATACAGGGCTATGGTGAAAAAGGAAATATCCTCTGATGAAATCTGGAAAAAAGCTTTCTGAGAAACTGCTTAGTGTTCTGTTAATTCATCTCACAGTGTTATATCTGTATTTCATGGATCTCTTTGCTAGCCTGATTTCTGTGGAATCTGACAACAGATATTTCGGATCCCTTTGAAGACTATAGGGCCACAGGAAATATCCTCCGATAACAAAGAGAAAGAAGCTTTCTGAGAAACTTCTTTGTGTTCTGTGAAATCATCTCACAGATTTACAGCTTTCCCCTCAAGAAGCCTTTCGCTAAGACAGTTCTTGTGGAATTGGCAAAGTGATATTTGGAAGCCCATAGAGGGCTATGGTGAAAAAGGAAATATCCTCCGATGAAATCTGGAAAGACTTTCTGAGAAACTGCTTAGTGTTCTGTTAATTCATCTCACAGAGTTACATCTGTATTTCGTTGATCTCCTTGCTAGCCTTATTTCTGTGGAATCTGAGAACAGATATTTCTGATCCCTTTGAAGACTATAGGGCCAAAGGAAATATCCTCCGATAACAAAGAGAAAGAAGCTTTCTGAGAAACTTCTTTGTGTTCTGTGAAATCATCTCACAGAGTTACAGCTTTCCCATCAAGAAGCCTTTCGCTAAGACAGTTCTTGTGGAATTGGCAAAGTGATATTTGGAAGCCCACAGAGCGCAATGGTGAAAAAGGAAATATCCTCCGATGAAATCTGGAAAGAAGCTTTCTGAGAAATTGCTTAGTGTTCTGTTAATTCATCTCACAGAGTTACATCTGTATTTCGTGGATCTCTTTGCTAGCCTTATTTCTGTGGAATCTGACAACAGATATTTCGGATCCCTTTGAAGACTATAGGGCCAAAGTAAACACCCTCCGATAACAAAGAGAAAGAAGCTTACTGAGAAACTTCTTTGTGTTCTGTGAAATCATCACACAGAGTTACAGCTTTGCCCTCAAGGAGCCTTTCGCTAAGACAGTTCTTGTGGAATTGGCAAAGTGATATTTGGAAGCCCATAGAGGGCTATGGAGAAAAAGGAAATAACCTCCGATGAAATCTGGAAAGAAGCTTTCTGAGAAACTGCTTAGTGTTCTGTTAATTCACCTCACAGAGTTACATCTGTATTTCGTGGATCTCATTGCTAGCCTTATTTCTGTGGAATCTGAGAACAGATATTTCGGATCCCTTTGAAGACTATAGGGCCAAAGGAAATATCCTCCGATAACAAGGAGAAAGAAGCTTTCTGAGAAACTTCTTTGTGTTCTGTGAAATCATCTCACAGAGTTACAGCTTTCCTCTCAAGAAGCCTTTCGCTAAGACATTTCTTGTGGAATTGGCAAAGTGATATTTGGAAGCCCATAGAGGGCTATGGTGAGAAAGGAAATATCCTCCAATGAAATCTGGAAAGAAGCTTTCTGAGAAACTGCTTAGTGATCTGTAAATTCATCTCTCAGAGTTACATCTGTATTTCGTGGATCTCTTTGCTAGCCGTATTTCTGTGGAATCTGAGAACACATATTTCGGATCCATTTGAAGACTCTAGGGCCAAAGGAAATATCCTCCGATAACAAAAAGAAAGAAGCTTTCTGAGAAACTTCTTTGTGTTCTGTGAAATCATCTCACAGAGTTAAAGCTTTCCCCTCAAGAAGCCTTTCGCTAAGACAGTTCTTGTGGAATTGGCAAAGTGATATTTGGAAGCCCATGGAGGGCTATGGTGAAAAAGGAAATATCCTCCGATGAAATCTGGAAAGACTTTCTGAGAAACTGCTTAGTGTTTTGTTAATTCATCTCACAGAGTTACATCTGTATTTCGTGGATCTCATTGCTAGCCTTATTTCTGTGGAATCTGAGAACAGATATTTCGGATCCCTTTGAAGACTATAGGGTCAAAGGAAACATCCTCGGATAACAAACTAAGAAGCTTTCTGAGAAAATACTTTGTGTTCTCTGAAATCATCTCACAGAGTTACAGCTTTAACCTCAAGAAGCCTTTCGCTAAGACAGTTCTTGTGGAATCGGCGAAGTGATATTTGGAAGCCCATAGAGGGCTATGGTGAAAAAGGAAATATCCTCCGATGAAATCTGGAAACAAGCTTTCTGAGAAACTGCTTAGTGTTCTGTTAATTCATCTCACAGAGTTACATCTGTATTTCGTGGATCTCTTTGCTAGCCTTATTTCTGTGGAATCTGAGAACAGATATTTCCGTTCCCTTTGAAGACTATAGGGCCAAAGGAAACATCCTCCGATAACAAAGAGAAAGAAGTTTACTGAGAAACTTCTTCGTGTTCTGTGAAATCATCTCACAGAGATACAGCTTTCCCGTCAAGAAGCCTTCGCTAAGACAGTTCTTGTGGAATTGGCAAATTGATATTTGGAAGCCCTTAGAGGGCTACGGTGAAAAAGGAAATATCCTCCGATGAAATCTGGAAAGAAGCTTTCTGTGAAACTGCTTAGTGTTCTGTAAATTCATCTCACCGAGTTACATCTGCATTTCGTGGATCGTTTTGCTAGCCTTATTTCTGTGGAATCTGACAACAGATATTTCGGATCCCTTTGAAGACAATAGGGCCAAAGGAAATATCCTCCGATAACAAAGAGAAAGAAGCTTTCTGAGAAACTTCTTTGTGTTCTGTGAAATCATCTCACAGAGTTACAGCTTTCCCCTCAAGAAGCCTTTCGCTAAGACGTTTCTTGTCTAATTGGCAAAGTGATATTTGGAAGCCCATAGAGGGCTATGGTGAAAAACGAAATATTCTCCGATGGAATCTGGAAAGAAGCCTTCTGAGAAACTGCTTAGTGTTCTGTTAATTCATCTCACAGTGTTACATCTGTATTTCATGGATCTCTTTGCTAGCCTTATTTCTGTGGAATCTGACAACAGATATTTCGGATCCCTTTGAAGGCTATAGGGCCACAGGAAATATCCTTCGATAACAAAGAGAAAGAAGCTTTCTGAGAAACTTCTTTGTGTTCTGTGAAATCATCTCACAGAGTTACAGCTTTCCCCTCAAGAAGCCTGTCGCTAAGACAGTTCTTGTGGAATTGGCAAAGTGATATTTGGAAGCCCATAGAGGGCTATGGTGAAAAAGGAAATATCTTCCGATGAAATCTGGAAAGAAGCTTTCTGAGAAACTGCTTAGTGTTCTGTTAATTCACCTCACAGGGTTACATCTGTATTTTGTGGATCTCTTTGCTAGCCTTATTTCTGTGGAATCTGAGAACAGATATTTCGGATCCCTTTGAGGACTATAGGGCCAAAGGAAACAATCTCGGATAACAAAGAGAAAGAAGCTTACTGAGAAACTTCTTTGTGTTCTGTGAAATCATCTCACAGAATTAAAGCTTTCCCGTCAAGAAGCCTTTTGCTAAGACAGTTCTTGTGGAATTTGCAAAGTGATATTTGGAAGCCCTAGAGGGCTATGGTGAAAAAGGAAATATCCTCCGATGAAATCTGGAAACAAGCTTTCTGAGAAACTGCTTAGTGTTCTGTTAATTCATCTCCCAGTGTTACATCGGTATTTCGTGGATCTCTTTGCTACCCTTATTTCTGTGGAATCTGACAACAGATATTTCGGATCCCTTTGAAGGCTATAGGGGCAAAGGAAATATCCTCCGATAACAAAGAGAAAGAAGCTTTCTGAGAAACTTGTTTGTGTTCTGTGAAATCATCTCACACAGTTACAGCTTTCCCCTCACGGATCCTTTCGCTAAGACAGTTCTTGTGGAATTGGCAAAGAGATATTTGGAGCCCATAGAGGGCTATGGTGAAAAAGGAAATATCCTCCGATGAAATCTGGAAAGACTTTCTGAGAAACTGCATAGTGTTCTGTTAATTCATCTCACAGAGTTACATCTATATTTCGTTGATCTCTTTGCTAGCCTTATTTCTATGGAATCTGAGAACAGATATTTCTGATCCCTTTGAAGACTATAGGGCCAAAGGAAATATCCTCCGATAACAAAGAGAAAGAAGCTTTCTGAGAAACTTCTTTGTGTTTTGTAAAATCATCTCACAGAGTTACAGCTTTCCCATCAAGAAGCCTTTCGCTAAGACAGTTGTTGTGCAATTGGCAAAGTGATATTTGGAAGCCCTCAGAGCGCAATGGTGAAAAAGGAAATATCCTCCGATGAAATCTGGAAAGAAGCTTTCTGAGAAATTGCTTAGTGTTCTGTTAATTCATCTCACAGAGTTAAATCTGTATTTCGTGGATCTCTTTGCTAGCCTTATTTCTGTGGAATCTGAGAACAGATATTTCGGATCCCTTTGAAGACTATAGGGCCAAAGTAAACAACCTCCGATAACAAAGAGAAAGAAGCTTACTGAGAAACTTCTTTGTGTTGTGTGAAATCATCTCACAGAGTTACAGCTTTGCCCTCAAGAAGCCTTTCGCTAAGACAGTTCTTGTGGAATTGGCAAAGTGATAGTTGGAAGCCCTTAGAGGGCTATGGTGAAAAAGGAAATATCCTCCGATGAAATCTTGAAAGACTTACTGAGAAACTGCTCAGTGTTCTGTTGATTCATCTCAACGAGTTACATCTGTATTTGGTGTATCTCTTTGCTAGCCTTACTTCTGTGGAATCTGAGAACAGATATTTCGGATCCCTTTGAAGACTCTAGGGCCAAAGGAAATATCCTCCGATAACAAAGAGAAAGAAGCTTTCTGAGAAACTTCTTTGTGTTCTGTGAAACCATCTCACAGAGTTACAGCTTTCCCCTCAAGAAGCCTTCGCTAAGACAGTTCTTGCGGAATTCGCAAAGTGATATTTGGTAGCCCATAGAGGGCTACGGTGAAAAAGTAAATATCTTCCGATGAAATCTGGAAAGAAGCTTTCTGAGAAACAGCTTAGTGTTCTGTTAATTCATCTCACAGAGTTACATCTGTATTTCGTGGATCTCTTTGCTAGCCTTATTTCTATGGAATCTGAGAACAGATATTTCGGATCCCTTTGAAGACTCTAGGGCCAAAGGAAACATCCTCCAATAACAAAGAGAAAGAAGCTTCCTGGAAACTTCTTTGTGTTCTGTGAAATCATCTAACAGAGTTACAGCTTTCCCCTCAAGAGGACTTTCGCTAAGACAGTTCTTGTGGAATTGGCAAAGTGATATTTGGAAGCCCATAGAGGGCTATGGTGAAAAAGGATATATCCTCCGATGAAATCTGGAAAGAAGCTTTGGGAGAAACTGCTTAGTGTTCTGTTAATTCATCTCCCAGAGTTACATCTGTATTTCGTGGATCTCTTTGCTAGCCTTATTTCTGTGGAATCTGAGAACAGATATTTCGGATCCCTTTGAAGACTATAGGGCCAATGTAAACATCCTCCGATAACAAAGAGAAAGAAGCGTTCTGAGAAACTTCTTTGTGTTCTGAAATCATCTCACACAGTTACAGCTTTCCCCTCAAGGATCGTTTCGCTAAGACAGTTCTTGTGGAATTGGCAAAGAGATATTTGGAGCCCATAGAGGGCAATGGAGAAAAAGGAAATATCCTCCCATGAAATCTGGAAAGAAGCTGTCTGAGAAACTCCTTAGTGTTCTCTTAATTCATCTCACAGAGTTACATCTGTATTTCGTGGATCTCTTTGCTAGCCTTATTTCTGTGGAATCTGAGAACAGATATTTCGGATCCCTTTGAAGACTATAGGGCCAAAGGAAATATCCTCCGATAACAAAGAGAAAGAAGCTTTCTGAGAAACTTCTTTGTGTTCAGTGAAATCATCTCACAGAGTTACAGCTTTCCCATCAAGAAGCCTTTCACTAAGACAGTTCTTGTGGAATTGGCAAAGTGATATTTGGAAGTCCACAGAGCGCAATGGTGAAAAAGGAAATATCCTCCCATGAAATCTGGAAAGAAGCTTTCTGAGAAACTGCTTAGTGTTCTGTTAATTCATCTCACAGAGTTACATCTGTATTTCGTGGATCTCTTTGCTATCCTTATTTCTGTGGAATCTGAGAACAGATATTTCGGATCCCTTTGAAGACTATAGGGCCAAAGTAAAAATCCTCCGATAACAAAGAGAAAGAAGCTTTCTGAGAAACTTCTTTGTGTGCTGTGAAATCATCTCACAGAGTTACAGCTTTCCCCTCAAGAAGCCTTTCGCTAAGACAGTTCTTGTGGAATTGGCAAAGTGATATTTGGAAGCCCATAGAGGGCTATGGTGAAAAAGGAAATATCCTCCAATGAAATCTGGAAAGAAGCTTTCTGAGAAACTGCTTAGTGATCTGTAAATTCATCTCTCAGAGTGACATCTGTATTTCGTGGATCTCTTTGCTAGCCGTATTTCTGTGGAATCTGAGAACAGATATTTCGGATCCATTTGAAGACTATAGGGCCAAAGGAAATATCCTCCGATAACAGAAAGAAAGAAGCTTTCTGAGAAACTTCTTTGTGTTCTGTGAAAATATCTCACAGAGTTAAAGCTTTCCCCTCAAGAAGCCTTTCGCTAAGACAGTTCTTGTGGAATTGGCAAAGTGATATTTGGAAGCCCATGGAGGGCTATGGTGAAAAAGGAAATATCCTCCGATGAAATCTGGAAAGACTTTCTGAGAAACTGCTTAGTGTTTTGTTAATTCATCTCACAGAGTTACATCTGTATTTCGTTGATCTCTTTGCTAGCCTTATTGCTGTGGAATATGAGAACAGATATTTCGGATCCCTTTGAAGACTATAGGGCCAAAGGAAACATCCTCCGATAACAAAGAGAAAGAAGCTTACTGGGAAACTTCTTTGTGTTCTGTGACATCATCTCACAGAGATACAGCTTTCCCGTCAAGAAGCCTTCGCTAAGACAGTTCTTGTGAAATTGGCAAAGTGATATTTGGAAGCCCTGAGAGGGCTACGGTGAAAAAGGAAATATCCTCCGATGAAATCTGGAAAGTAGCTTTCTGTGAAACTGCTTAGTGTTCTGTAAATTCATCTCACAGAGTTACATCTGCATATCGTGGATCGTTTTGCTAGCCTTATTTCTGTGGAATCTGACAACAGATATTTCGGATCCCTTTGAAGACAATAGGGCCAAAGGAAATATCCTCCGATAACAAAGAGAAAGAAGCTTTCTGAGAAACTTCTTTGTGTTCTGTGAAATAATCTCACAGAGTTACAGCTTTCCCCTCAAGAAGCCTTTCGCTAATACGGTTCTTGTCTAATTGGCAAAGTTATATTTGGAAGCCCATAGAGGGCTATGGTGAAAAACGTAATATTCTCCGATGAAATCTGGAAAGAAGCTTTCTGAGAAACTGCTTAGTGTTCTATTAATTCATCTCACAGAGTTACATCTGTATTTCGTGGATCTCTTTGCTAGCCTTACTTCTGTGGAATCTGAGAACAGATATTTCTGATCCCTTTGAAGACTATGGGTCCAAAGGAAATATCCTCCGATAACAAAGAGAAAGAAGCTTTCTATGAAACTTCTTTGTGTTCTGCGAAATCATCTCACAGAGTTACAGCTATCCCCTCAATAAGCCTTTCGCTAAGACAGTTCTTGTGGAATTGGCAAAGTGATATTTGGAACCCATAGAGGGCTATGGTGAAAAAGGAAATATCCTCCGATGAAATCTGGAAAGAAGCTTTCTGAGAAACTGCTTAGTGTTCTGTTAATTCATCTCCCAGAGTTACATCGGTATTTCGTGGATCTCTTTGCTAGCCTTATTTCTGTGTAATCTGACAACAGATATTTCGGATCCCTTTGAAGACTATAGGGCCAAAGGAAATATCCTCCGATAACAAAGAGAAAGAAGCTTTCTGAAAAACTTCTTTGTGTTCTGTGAAATCATCTCACAGAGTTACAGCTTTCCCCTCAAGAAGCCTTTCGCTAAGACAGTTCTTGTGGAATTGGCCAAGTGATATTTGGAGCCCTTAGAGGGCTATGGTGAAAAAGGAAATATCCTCCAATGAAATCTGGAAAGAAGCTTTCTGAGAAACTTCTTAGTGTTCTGTTAATTCATCTCACAGAGTTTCATCTGTATTTCGTGGATCTCTTTGCTAGCCTTATTTCTGTGGAATCTGAGAACAGATATCTCGGATCTCTTTGAAGACTATTGGGCCAAAGGAAACATCCTCAGATAACAAAGAGAAAGAAGCTTACTGAGAAACTTCTTTGTGTTCTGTGAAATCATCTCACAGAGTTACAGCTTTCCCCTCAAGAAGCCTTTCGCTAAGACAGTTCTTGTGGAATTCGCAAAGTGATATTTGGAAGCCCATAGAGGGCTATGGTGAAAAAGGAAATATCTTCCGATGAAATCTGGAAAGAAGCTTTCTGAGAAACTGCTTAGTGTTCTGTTAATTCACCTCACAGAGTTACATCTGTATTTCGTGGATCTCTTTGCTAGCCTTATTTCTGTGGAATCTGAGAACAGATATTTCCGTTCCCTTTGAAGACTATAGGGCCAAAGGAAACATCCTCGGATAACCAAGAGAAAGAAGCTTACTAAGAAACTTCTTTGTGTTCTGTGAAATCATCTCACAGAGATACAGCTTTCCCGTCAGGAAACCTTCGCTAAGACAGTTCTTGTCTAATTGGCAAAGTGATATTTGGAAGCCCTTAGAGGGTTACAGTGAAAAAGGAAATATCCTCCGATGAAATCTGGAAAGAAGCTTTCTGTGAAACTGCTTAGTGTTCTGTAAATTCATCTCACAGAGTTACATCTGCATATCGTGGATCGTTTTGCTAGCCTTATTTCTGTGGAATCTGACAACAGATATTTCCGATCCCTTTGAAGACAATAGGGCCAAAGGTAATATCCTCCGATAACAAAAAGAAAGAAGCTTTCTGAGAAACTTCTTTGTGATCTGTGAAATCATCTCACAGAGTTACAGCTTTCCCCTCAAGAAGCCTTTCGCTAAGACGGTTCTTGTCTAATTGGCAAAGTGATATTTGGAAGCCCATAGAGGGCTATGTTGAAAAACGAAATATTCTCCGAGGAAATCCGGAAAGAAGCTTTCAGAGAAACTGCTTAGTGTTCTGTTAATTCATCTCACAGAGTTACATCTGTATTTCGTGGATCTCTTTGCTAGCCTTATATCTGTGGAATATGACAACAGATATTTCGGATCCCTTTGAAGACTATGAGTCCAAAGGAAATATCCTCCGATAAAAAAGAGAAAGAAGCTTTCTGAGAAACTTCTTTGGGTTCTGCGAAATCATCTCACAGAGTTACAGCTTTCCCCTCATGAAGCCTTTCGCTAAGACAGTTCTTGTGGAATTGGCAAAGTGATATTTGGAAGCCGATACAGGGCTATGGTGAAAAAGGAAATATCCTCCGATGAAATCTGGAAAAAAGCTTTCTGAGAAACTGCTTAGTGTTCTGTTAATTCATCTCACAGTGTTACATCTGTATTTCATGGATCTCTTTGCTAGCCTGATTTCTGTGGAATCTGACAACAGATATTTCGGATCCCTTTGAAGACTATAGGGCCACAGGAAATATCCTCCGATAACAATGAGAAAGAAGCTTTCTGAGAAACTTCTTTGTGTTCTGTGAAATCATCTCACAGAATTAAAGCTTTCCCCTCAAGAAGCCTTTCGCTAAGACAGTTCTTGTGGAATTGGCAAAGTGATATTTGGAACCCATAGAGGGCTATGGTGAAAAAGGAAATATCCTCCGATGAAATCTGGAAAGAAGCTTTCTGAGAAACTGCTTAGTGTTCTGTTAATTCATCTCCCAGAGTTACATCGGTATTTCGTGGATCTCTTTGCTAGCCTTATTTCTGTGTAATCTGACAACAGATATTTCGGATCCCTTTGAAGACTATAGGGCCAAAGGAAATATCCTCCGATAACAAAGAGAAAGAAGCTTTCTGAAAAACTTCTTTGTGTTCTGTGAAATCATCTCACAGAGTTACAGCTTTCCCCTCAAGAAGCCTTTCGCTAAGACAGTTCTTGTGGAATTGGCCAAGTGATATTTGGAGCCCTTAGAGGGCTATGGGGAAAAAGGAAATATCCTCCAATGAAATCTGGAAAGAAGCTTTCTGAGAAACTTCTTAGTGTTCTGTTAATTCATCTCACAGAGTTTCATCTGTATTTCGTGGATCTCTTTGCTAGCCTTATTTCTGTGGAATCTGAGAACAGATATCTCGGATCTCTTTGAAGACTATTGGGCCAAAGGAAACATCCTCAGATAACAAAGAGAAAGAAGCTTACTGAGAAACTTCTTTGTGTTCTGTGAAATCATCTCACAGAGTTACAGCTTTCCCCTCAAGAAGCCTTTCGCTAAGACAGTTCTTGTGGAATTCGCAAAGTGATATTTGGAAGCCCATAGAGGGCTATGGTGAAAAAGGAAATATCTTCCGATGAAATCTGGAAAGAAGCTTTCTGAGAAACTGCTTAGTGTTCTGTTAATTCACCTCACAGAGTTACATCTGTATTTCGTGGATCTCTTTGCTAGCCTTATTTCTGTGGAATCTGACAACAGATATTTCCGATCCCTTTGAAGACAATAGGGCCAAAGGAAATATCCTCCGATAACAAAAAGAAAGAAGCTTTCTGAGAAACTTCTTTGTGTTCCGTGAAATCACCTCACAGAGTTACAGCTTTCCCCTCAAGAAGCCTTTCGCTAAGACAGTTCTTGTGGAATTGGCAAAGTGATATTTGGAAGCCCATAGAGGGCTAAGTTGAAAAACGAAATATTCTCCGAGGAATTCCGGAAAGAAGCTTTCAGAGAAACTGCTTAGTGTTCTGTTAATTCATCTCACAGAGTTACATCTGTATTTCGTGGATCTCTTTGCTAGCCTTATAACTGTGGAATATGACAACAGATATTTCGGATCCCTTTGAAGACTATGAGTCCAAAGGAAATATCCTCCGATAAAAAAGAGAAAGAAGCTTTCTGAGAAACTTCTTTGGGTTCTGCAAAATCATCTCACAGAGTTACAGCTTTCCTCTCAAGAAGCCTTTCGCTAAGACATTTCTTGTGGAATTGGCAAAGTGATATTTGGAAGCCCATAGAGGGCTATGGAGAAAAAGGAAATAACCTCCGATGAAATCTGGAAAGAAGCTTTCTGAGAAACTGCTTAGTGTTCTGTTAATTCACCTCACAGAGTTACATCTGTATTTCGTGGATCTCATTGCTAGCCTTATTTCTGTGGAATCTGAGAACAGATATTTCGGATCCCTTTGAAGACTATAGGGCCAAAGGAAATATCCTCCGATAACAAAGAGAAAGAAGCTTTCTGAGAAACTTCTTTGTGTTCTGTGAAATCATCTCACAGAGTTACAGCTTTCCTCTCAAGAAGCCTTTCGCTAAGACATTTCTTGTGGAATTGGCAAAGTGATATTTGGAAGCCCATAGAGGGCTATGGTGAGAAAGGAAATATCCTCCAATGAAATCTGGAAAGAAGCTTTCTGAGAAACTGCTTAGTGATCTGTAAATTCATCTCTCAGAGTTACATCTGTATTTCGTGGATCTCTTTGCTAGCCGTATTTCTGTGGAATCTGAGAACACATATTTCGGATCCATTTGAAGACTCTAGGGCCAAAGGAAATATCCTCCGATAACAAAAAGAAAGAAGCTTTCTGAGAAACTTCTTTGTGTTCTGTGAAATCATCTCACAGAGTTAAAGCTTTCCCCTCAAGAAGCCTTTCGCTAAGACAGTTCTTGTGGAATTGGCAAAGTGATATTTGGAAGCCCATGGAGGGCTATGGTGAAAAAGGAAATATCCTCCGATGAAATCTGGAAAGACTTTCTGAGAAACTGCTTAGTGTTTTGTTAATTCATCTCACAGAGTTACATCTGTATTTCGTGGATCTCATTGCTAGCCTTATTTTTGTGGAATCTGAGAACAGATATTTCGGATCCCTTTGAAGACTATAGGGTCAAAGGAAACATCCTCGGATAACAAACTAAGAAGCTTTCTGAGAAAATACTTTGTGTTCTGTGAAATCATCTCACAGAGTTACAGGTTTAACCTCAAGAAGCCTTTCGCTAAGACAGTTCTTGTGGAATCGGCGAAGTGATATGTGGAAGCCCAAAGAGGGCTATGGTGAAAAAGGATATATCCTCCGATGAAATCTGGAAAGAAGCTTTCTGAGAAACTGCTTAGTGTTCTGGTAATTCATCTCACAGAGTTACATCTGTATTTCGTGGATCTCTTTGCTAGCCTTATTTCTGTTGAATCTGAGAACAGATATTTCGGATCCCTTTGAAGACTATAGGGCCAAAGGAAATATCATCCGATAACAAAGAGAAAGAAGCTTTCTGAGAAACTTCTTTGTGTTCTGTGAAATCATCTCACAGATTTACAGCTTTCCCCTCAAGAAGCCTTTCGCTAAGACAGTTCTTTTGGAATTGGCAAAATGATATTTGGAAGCCCATAGAGGGCTAAGGTGGAAAAGGAAATATCCTTTGATGAAATCTGGAAAGACTTTCTGAGAAACTGCTTAGTGTTCTGTTAGTTCATCTCACAGAGTTACATCTGTATTTCGTGGATCTCTTTGCTAGCCTTATTTCTGTGGAATCTGAGACCAGATATTTCGGATCCCTTTGAAGACTCTAGGGCCAAATTAAATATCCTCCGATAACAAAGAGAAAGAAGGTTTCTGAGAAACTTCTTTGTGTTCTGTGAAATCATCTCACAGAGTTACAGCTTTCCCCTGAAGAAGCCTTTCGCTAAGACAGTTCTTGTGGAATTGGCAAAGTGATATTTGGAAGCCCATAGAGGGCTATGGTGAAAAAGGATATATCCTCCGATGAAATCTGGAAAGAAGCTTTCTGAGAAACTGCTTAGTGTTCTTTTAATTCATCTCACAGTGTTACATCTGTATTTCGTGGATCTCTTTGCTAGCCTTATTTCTATGGAATCTGAGAACAGATATTTCGGATCCCTTTGAACACTATAGGGCCAAAGGAAATATCCTCCGATAACAAAGAGAAAGAAGCTTTCTGAGAAACTTCTTTATGTTCTGTGAAATCATCTCACAGAGTTACAGCATTCCCCTCAAGAAGCCTTTCGCTAAGACAGTTCTTGTGGAATTGGCAAAGTGATATTTGGAAGCCCATAGAAGTCTATGGTGAAAAAGGAAATATCCTCCGGTGAAATCTGGAAAGAAGCTTTCTGAGAAACTGCTTAGTGTTCTGTTAATTCATCTCACAGAGTTACATCTGTATTTCGTTTATCTCTTTGCTAGCCTTATATCTGTGGAATCTGACAACAGATATTTCGGATCCCTTTGTAGACTATAGGGCCAAAGGAAATATCCTCCGATAACAAAGAGAAAGAAGCTTTGTGAGAAACTTCTTTGTGTTCTGTGAAATCATCTCACAGAGTTACAGCTTTCCCCTCAAGAAGCCTTTCGCTAAGACAGTTCTTTTGGAATTGGAAAGTGATATTTGGAAGCCCATAGAGGGCTATGGTGAAAAAGGAAATATCCTCCGATGAAATCTGGAAAGAAGCTTTGGGAGAAACTGCTTAGTGTTCTGTTAATTCATCTCCCAGAGTTACATCTGTATTTCGTGGATCTCTTTGCTAGCCTTATTTCTGTTGAATCTGAGAACAGATATTTCGGATCCCTTTGAAGACTATAGGGCCAAAGGAAATATCATCCGATATTAAAGAGAAAGAAGCTTTCTGAGAAACTTCTTTGTGTTCTGTGAAATCATCTCACAGATTTACAGCTTTCCCCTCAAGAAGCCTTTCGCTAAGACAGTTCTTGTGGAATTGGCAAAATGATATTTGGAAGCCCATAGAGGGCTAAGGTGAAAAAGGAAATATCCTCAGATGAAATCTTGAAAGACTTTCTGAGAAACTGCTTAGTGTTCTGTTAATTCATCTCACAGCGTTACATCTGTATTTCGTGGATCTCTTTGCTAGCCTTATTTCTGTGGAATCTGAGAACAGATATTTCGGATCCCTTTGAAGACTATAGGTCCAAATTAAATATCCTCCGATAACAAAGAGAAAGAAGCTTTCTGAGAAACTTCTCTGTGTTCTGTGAAATCATTGCGCAGAGTTACAGCTTTCCCCTCAAGAAGCCTTTCGCTAAGACAGTTCTTGTGGAATTGGCAAAGTGATATTTGGAAGCCCATAGAAGGCTATGGTGAAAAAGGAAATATCCTCCGATGAAATCTGGAAAGAAGCTTTCTGAGAAACTGCTTAGTGTTCTGTTAATTCATCTCACAGAGTTACATCTGTATTTCGTGGATCTCTTTGCTAGCCTTATTTCTGTGGAATCTGAGAACAGATATTTCGGATCCCTTTGAAGACTAGAGGGCCAATGTAAACATCCTCCGATAACAAAGAGAAAGAAGCGTTCTGAGAAACTTCGTTGTGTTCTGTGAAATCATCTCACACAGTTACAGCTTTCCCCTCAAGGATCGTTTCGCTAAGACAGTTCTTGTGGAATTGGCAAAGAGATATTTGGAGCCCATAGAGAGCAATGGAGAAAAAGGAAATATCCTCCCATGAAATCTGGAAAGAAGCTGTCTGAGAAACTCCTTAGTGTTCTCTTAATTCATCTCACAGAGTTACATCTGTATTTCGTGGATCTCTTTGCTAGCCTTATTTCTGTGGAATCTGAGAACAGATATTTCGGATCCCTTTGAAGACTATAGGGCCAAAGGAAATATCCTCCGATAACAAAGAGAAAGAAGCTTTCTGAGAAACTTCTTTGTGTTCAGTGAAATCATCTCACAGAGTTACAGCTTTCCCATCAAGAAGCCTTTCGCTAAGACAGTTCTTGTGGAATTGGCAAAGTGATATTTGGAAGTCCAGAGAGCGCAATGGTGAAAAAGGAAATATCCTCCGATGAAATCTGGAAAGAAGCTTTCTGAGAAACTGCTTAGTGTTCTGTTAATTCATCTCACAGAGTTACATCTGTATTTCGTGGATCTCTTTGCTATCCTTATTTCTGTGGAATCTGAGAACAGATATTTCGGATCCCTTTGAAGACTATAGGGCCAAAGTAAAAATCCTCCGATAACAAAGAGAAAGAAGCTTTCTGAGAAACTTCTTTGTGTGCTGTGAAATCATCTCACAGAGTTACAGCTTTCCCCTCAAGAAGCCTTTCGCTAAGACAGTTCTTGTGGAATTGGCAAAGTGATATTTGGAAGCCCATAGAGGGCTACGGTGAAAAAGGAAATATCCTCCAATGAAATCTGGAAAGAAGCTTTCTGAGAAACTGCTTAGTGATCTGTAAATTCATCTCTCAGAGTTACATCTGTATTTCGTGGATCTCTTTGCTAGCCGTATTTCTGTGGAATCTGAGAACAGATATTTCGGATCCATTTGAAGACTATAGGGCCAAAGGAAATATCCTCCGATAACAAAAAGAAAGAAGCTTTCTGAGAAACTTCTTTGTGTTCTGTGAAAATATCTCACAGAGTTAAAGCTTTCCCCTCAAGAAGCCTTTCGCTAAGACAGTTCTTGTGGAATTGGCAAAGTGATATTTGGAAGCCCATGGAGGGCTATGGTGAAAAAGGAAATATCCTCCGATGAAATCTGGAAAGACTTTCTGAGAAACTGCTTAGTGTTTTGTTAATTCATCTCACAGAGTTACATCTGTATTTCGTTGATCTCTTTGCTAGCCTTATTGCTGTGGAATCTGAGAACAGATATTTCGGATCCCTTTGAAGACTATAGGGCCAAAGGAAACATCCTCCGATAACAAAGAGAAAGAAGCTTACTGGGAAACTTCTTTGTGTTCTGTGACATCATCTCACAGAGATACAGCTTTCCCGTCAAGAAGCCTTCGCTAAGACAGTTCTTGTGAAATTGGCAAAGTGATATTTGGAAGCCCTTAGAGGGCTACGGTGAAAAAGGAAATATCCTCCGATGAAATCTGGAAAGTAGCTTTCTGTGAAACTGCTTAGTGTTCTGTAAATTCATCTCACAGAGTTACATCTGCATATCGTGGATCGTTTTGCTAGCCTTATTTCTGTGGAATCTGACAACAGATATTTCGGATCCCTTTGAAGACAATAAGGCCAAAGGAAATATCCTCCGATAACAAAGAGAAAGAAGCTTTCTGAGAAACTTCCTTGTGTTCTGTGAAATAATCTCACAGAGTTACAGCTTTCCCCTCAAGAAGCCTTTCGCTAAGACGGTTCTTGTCTAATTGGCAAAGTGATATTTGGAAGCCCATAGAGGGCTATGGTGAAAAACGAAATATTCTCCGATGAAATCTGGAAAGAAGCTTTCTGAGAAACTGCTTAGTGTTCTATTAATTCATCTCACAGAGTTACATCTGTATTTCGTGGATCTCTTTGCTAGCCTTACTTCTGTGGAATCTGAGAACAGATATTTCTGATCCCTTTGAAGACTATGGGTCCAAAGGAAATATCCTCCGATAACAAAGAGAAAGAAGCTTTCTGAGAAACTTCTTTGTGTTCTGCGAAATCATCTCACAGAGTTACAGCTATCCCCTCAATAAGCCTTTCGCTAAGACAGTTCTTGTGGAATTGGCAAAGTGATATTTGGAACCCATAGAGGGCTATGGTGAAAAAGGAAATATCCTCCGATGAAATCTGGAAAGAAGCTTTCTGAGAAACTGCTTAGTGTTCTGTTAATTCATCTCCCAGAGTTACATCGGTATTTCGTGGATCTCTTTGCTAGCCTTATTTCTGTGTAATCTGACAACAGATATTTCGGATCCCTTTGAAGACTATAGGGCCAAGGGAAATATCCTCCGATAACAAAGAGAAAGAAGCTTTCTGAAAAACTTCTTTGTGTTCTGTGAAATCATCTCACAGAGTTACAGCTTTCCCCTCAAGAAGCCTTTCGCTAAGACAGTTCTTGTGGAATTGGCCAAGTGATATTTGGAGTCCTTAGAGGGCTATGGTGAAAAAGGAAATATCCTCCAATGAAATCTGGAAAGAAGCTTTCTGAGAAACTTCTTAGTGTTCTGTTAATTCATCTCACAGAGTTTCATCTGTATTTCGTGGATCTCTTTGCTAGCCTTATTTCTGTGGAATCTGAGAACAGATATCTCGGATCTCTTTGAAGACTATTGGGCCAAAGGAAACATCCTCAGATAACAAAGAGAAAGAAGCTTACTGAGAAACTTCTTTGTGTTCTGTGAAATCATCTCACAGAGTTACAGCTTTCCCCTCAAGAAGCCTTTCGCTAAGACAGTTCTTGTGGAATTCGCAAAGTGATATTTGGAAGCCCATAGAGGGCTATGGTGAAAAAGGAAATATCTTCCGATGAAATCTGGAAAGAAGCTTTCTGAGAAACTGCTTAGTGTTCTGTTAATTCACCTCACAGAGTTACATCTGTATTTCGTGGATCTCTTTGCTAGCCTTATTTCTGTGGAATCTGAGAACAGATATTTCCGTTCCCTTTGAAGACTATAGGGCCAAAGGAAACATCCTCGGATAACCAAGAGAAAGAAGCTTACTAAGAAACTTCTTTGTGTTCTGTGAAATCATCTCACAGAGATACAGCTTTCCCGTCAAGAAACCTTCGCTAAGACAGTTCTTGTCTAATTGGCAAAGTGATATTTGGAAGCCCTTAGAGGGTTACGGTGAAAAAGGAAATATCCTCCGATGAAATCTGGAAAGAAGCTTTCTGTGAAACTGCTTAGTGTTCTGTAAATTCATCTCACAGAGTTACATCTGCATTTCGTGGATCGTTTTGCTAGCCTTATTTCTGTGGAATCTGACAACAGATATTTCCGATCCCTTTGAAGACAATAGGGCCAAAGGAAATATCCTCCGATAACAAAAAGAAAGAAGCTTTCTGAGAAACTTTTTTGTGATCTGTGAAATCATCTCACAGAGTTACAGCTTTCCCCTCAAGAAGCCTTTCGCTAAGACGGTTCTTGTCTAATTGGCAAAGTGATATTTGGAAGCCCGTAGAGGGCTATGTTGAAAAACGAAATATTATCCGAGGAAATCCGGAAAGAAGCTTTCAGAGAAACTGCTTAGTGTTCTGTTAATTCATCTCACAGAGTTACATCTGTATTTCGTGGATCTCTTTGCTAGCCTTATATCTGTGGAATATGACAACAGATATTTCGGATCCCTTTGAAGACTATGAGTCCAAAGGAAATATCCTCCGATAAAAAAGAGAAAGAAGCTTTCTGAGAAACTTCTTTGGGTTCTGCGAAATCATCTCACAGAGTTACAGCTTTCCCCTCATGAAGCCTTTCGCTAAGACAGTTCTTGTGGAATTGGCAAAGTGATATTTGGAAGCCGATACAGGGCTATGGTGAAAAAGGAAATATCCTCCGATGAAATCTGGAAAAAAGCTTTCTGAGAAACTGCTTAGTGTTCTGTTAATTCATCTCACAGTGTTACATCTGTATTTCATGGATCTCTTTGCTAGCCTGATTTCTGTGGAATCTGACAACAGATATTTCGGATCCCTTTGAAGACTATAGGGCCACAGGAAATATCCTCCGATAAAAAAGAGAAAGAAGCTTTCTGAGAAACTTCTTTGTGTTCTGTGAAATCATCTCACAGAATTAAAGCTTTCCCCTCAAGAAGCCTTTCGCTAAGACAGTTCTTGTGGAATTGGCAAAGTGATATTTGGAAGCCCATAGAGGGCTTTGGTGAAAAAGGAGACATCCTCCGATGAAATCTGGAAAGAAGCTTTCTGAGAAACTGCTTAGTGTTCTGTTAATTCATCTCACAGAGTTACATCTGTATTTCGTGGATCTCTTTGCTAGCCTTATTTCTTTGGAATATGAGAACAGATATTTCCTTTCCCTTTGAAGACTATAGGGCCAAATTAAATATCCTCCGATAACAAAGAGAAAGAAGCTTTCTGAGAAACTTCTTTGTGTTCTGTGAAATCATCTCACAGAGTTACAGCTTTCCCCTCAAGAAGCCTTTCGCTAAGACAGTTCTTGTGGAATTGGCAAAGTGATATGTGGAAGCCCAAAGAGGGCTATGGTGAAAAAGGATATATCCTCCGATGAAATCTGGAAAGAAGCTTTCTGAGAAACTGCTTAGTGTTCTGGTAATTCATCTCACAGAGTTACATCTGTATTTCATGTATCTCTTTGCTAGCCTTATTTCTGTTGAATCTGAGAACAGATATTTCGGATCCCTTTGAAGACTATAGGGCCAAAGGAAATATCATCCGATAACAAAGAGAAAGAAGCTTTCTGAGAAACTTCTTTGTGTTCTGTGAAATCATCTCACAGATTTACAGCTTTCCCCTCAAGAAGCCTTTCGCTAAGACAGTTCTTTTGGAATTGGCAAAATGATATTTGGAAGCCCAGAGAGGGCTAAGGTGAAAAAGGAAATATCCTTTGATGAAATCTGGAAAGACTTTCTGAGAAACTGCTTAGTGTTCTGTTAGTTCATCTCACAGAGTTACATCTGTATTTCGTGGATCTCTTTGCTAGCCTTATTTCTGTGGAATCTGAGACCAGATATTTCGGATCCCTTTGAAGACTCTAGGGCCAAATTAAATATCCTCCGATAACAAAGAGAAAGAAGCTTTCTGAGAAACTTCTTTGTGTTCTGTGAAATCATCTCACAGAGTTACAGCTTTCCCCTCAAGAAGACTTTCGCTAAGACAGTTCTTGTGGAATTGGCAAAGTGATATTTAGAAGCCCATAGAGGGCTATGGTGAAAAAGGAAATATCCTCTGATGAAATCTGGAAAGACTTTCTGAGAAACTGCTTAGTGTTCTGTTAATTCATCTCACAGAGTTACATCTGTATTTCGTAGATCTCTTTGCTAGCCTTATTTCTGTGGAATCTGAGAACAGATAGTTCGAATCCCTTTGAAGACTATAGGGCCAAATTACATATCCTCCGATTACAAAGGGAAAGAAGCTTTCTGAGAAACTTCTTTGTGTTCTGTGAAATCATCTCACAGAGTTACAGCTTTCCCCTCAAGAAGCCTTTCGCTAAGACAGTTCTTGTGGAATTGGCAAAGTGATATTTGGAAGCCCATAGAGGGCTATGGTGAAAAAGGATATATCCTCCGATGAAATCTGGAAAGAAGCTTTCTGAGAACATGCTTAGTGTTCTTTTAATTCATCTCACAGTGTTACATCTGTATTTCGTGGATCTCTTTGCTAGCCTTATTTCTATGGAATCTGAGAACAGATGTTTCAGATCCCTTTGAACACTATAGGGCCAAAGGAAATATCCTCCGATAACAAAGAGAAAGAAGCTTTGTGAGAAACTTCTTTATGTTCTGTGAAATCATCTCACAGAGTTACAGCATTCCCCTCAAGAAGCCTTTCGCTAAGACAGTTCTTGTGGAATTGGCAAAGTGATATTTGGAAGCCCATAGAAGTCTATGGTGAAAAAGGAAATATACTCCGGTGAAATCTGGAAAGAAGCTTTCTGAGAAACTGCTTAGTGTTCTGTTAATTCATCTCACAGAGTTACATCTGTATTTCGTTTATCTCTTTGCTAGCCTTATATCTGTGGAATCTGACAACAGATATTTCGGATCCCTTTGAAGACTATAGGGCCAAAGGAAATATCCTCCGATAACAAAGAGAAAGAAGCTTTCTGAGAAACTTCTTTGTGTTCTGTGAAATCATCTCACAGAGTTACAGCTTTCCCCTCAAGAAGCCTTTCGCTAAGACAGTTCTTTTGGAATTGGAAAGTGATATTTGGAAGCCCATAGAGGGCTATGGTGAAAAAGGAAATATCCTCCGATGAAATCTGGAAAGAAGCTTTGGGAGAAACTGCTTAGTGTTCTGTTAATTCATCTCACAGAGTTACATCTGTATTTCGTTTATCTCTTTGCTAGCCTTATATCTGTGGAATCTGAGAACAGATATTTCGAATCCCTTTGAAGACGATAGGGACAAAAAAAATATCCTCCGACAGCAACGAGAAAGAAGCTTTCAGAGAAACTTCTTTGTGTTCTGTGAAATCATCTCACAGAGCTACAGCTTTCCCCTCAAGAAGCCTTTCACTTAGATAGTTCTTGTGGAATTGGCAAAGTGATATTTGGAAGCCCATAGAGGGCTATGGTGAAAAAGGAAATATCCTCCGATGAAATCTGGAAAGAAGCTTTCTGAGAAACTGCTTAGTGTTCTGTTACTTCACCTCACAGAGTTTCATCTGTATTTCGTGGATCTCTTTGCTAGCCTTATTTCTGTGGAATCTGAGAACAGATATTTCGGATCCCTTTGAAGACTATAGGTCCAAATTAAATATCCTCCGATAACAAAGAGAAAGAAGCTTTCTGAGAAACTTCTCTGTGTTCTGTGAAATCATCGCACAGAGTTACAGCTTTCCCCTCAAGAAGCCTTTCGCTAAGACAGTTCTTGTGGAATTGGCAAAGTGATATTTGGAAGCCCATAGAAGGCTATGGTGAAAAAGGAAATATCCTCCGATGAAATCTGGAAAGAAGCTTTCTGAGAAACTGCTTAGTGTTCTGTTAATTCATCTCACAGAGTTACATCTGTATTTCGTGGATCTCAATGCTAGCCTTATTTCTGTGGAATCTGAGAACAGATATTTCGGATCCCTTTGAAGACCAAAGGGCCAAAGGAAACATCCTCGGATAACAAAGAGAAAGAATTTTTCTGAGAAACTTCTTTGTGTTCTGTGAAATCATCTCACAGAGTTACAGCTTTCCCCTCAAGAAGCCTTTCACTTAGATAGTTCTTGTGGAATTGGCAAAGTGATATTTGGAAGCCCATAGAGGGCTATGGTGAAAAAGGAAATATCCTCCGATGAAATCTGGAGAGAAGCTTTCTGAGAAACTGCTTAGTGTTCTGTTACTTCACCTCACAGAGTTTCATCTGTATTTCGTGGATCTCTTTGCTAGCCTTATTTCTGTGGAATCTGAAAACAGATATTTCGGATCCCTTTGAAGACTATAGGGCCAAAGGAAATATCCTCCGATAAGAAAGAGAAAGAAGCTTTCAGAGAAGCTTCTTTGTGTTCTGTGAAATCATCTCACAAAGTTACAGATTTCCCCGCAAGAAGCCTTTCGCTAAGACAGTTCTTGTGGAATTGGCAAAGTGATATTTGGAAGCCCATAGAGGGCTACGGTGAAAAAGGAAATATCCTCCGATGAAATCTGGAAAGAAGCTTTCTGAGAAACTGCTTAGTGTTCTGTTAATTCATCTCCCAGAGTTACATCTGTATTTCGCGCATCTCTTTGCTAGCCTTATTTCTGTGGAATCTGAGAACAGATATTTCGGATCCCTTTGAAGACTACAGGGCCAAAGGAAATATCCTCCGATAACAAAGAGGAAGAAGCTTTCTGAGAAACTTCTTTGTGTTCTGAGAAATCATCTCACAGAGTTACAGCTTTCCCCTCAAGAAGCCTTTCGCTAAGACAGTTCTTGTGGAATTGGCAAAGTTACATTTTGAAGCCCATAGAGGGCAATTGTGAAAAAGGAAATATCATCCGATGAAATCTGGAAAGAAGCTTTCTGAGAAACTGCTTAATGTTCTGTTAATTCATCTCACAGAGTTACATCTGTATTTCGTGGATCTCTTTGCTAGCCTTATTTCTGTGGAATCTGAGAACAGATATTTCGGATCCCTTTGAAGACTATTAGGCCAAAGGAAATATACTCCGATAACAAAGAGGAAGAAGCTTTCTGAGAAACTTCTTTGTGTTCTGTGAAATCATCTCACAGAGTTACAGCTTTCCCCTGAAGAAGCCTTTCGCAAAGACAGTTCTTGTGGAATAGGCAAAGTGATATTTGGAAGCCCATAGAGGGCTATGGAGAAAAAGGAAATATCCTCCGATGAAATCTGGAAAGAAGCTTTCTGAGAAACTGGTTAGTGTTCTGTTAATTCATCTCACTGAGTTACATCTGTATTTCGTGGATCCCTTTGCTAGCCTTATTTCTGTGGAATCTGAGAACAGATATTTCGGATCCCTTTGAAGACTATAGCGCCAAAGGAAATATCCTCCGATAACAAAGAGAAAGAAGCTTTCTGAGAAACTACTTTGTGTTCTGTGAAATCATCTCACAGAGTTACAGCTTTCCCATCAAGAAGCCTTTCGCTAAGAAAGCTCTTGTGGAATTGGCAAAGTGATATTTGGAAGCGCATAGAGGGCTATGGTGAAAAAGGAAATATCCTCCGATGAAATCTGGAAAGAAGCTTTCTGAGAAACTGCTTAGTGTTCTCTTAATTCACCTCCCAGAGTTACATCTGTATTTCGTGGATCTCTTTGCTAGCCTCATTTCTGTGGAATCTGCGAACAGATATTTCGGATCCCTTTGAAGACTATAGGGCCAAAGGAAATATCCTCCGATAACAAAGAGGAAGAAGCTTTCTGAGAAACTTCTTTGTGTTCTGTGAAATCATCTCAGAGAGTTTCAGCTTTCCCCTCAAGAAGCCTTTCGCTATGACAGTTCTTGTGGAATTGGCAAAGTGATATTTGGAAGCCCATAGAGGGCTATGGTAAAAAGGAAATATTCTCCGATGAAATCTGGAAAGAAGCTTTCTGAGAAACTGCTTAATGTTCTCTTAATTCATCTCACAGAATTACATCTGTATTTCGTGGGACTCCTTGCTAGCCTTATTTCTGTGGAATCTGATAACAGATATTTCAGATCCCTTTGAAGACTATAGGGCCAAAGGAAATATCCTCCGATAACAAAGAGAAAGAAGCTTTCTGAGAAACTTCTTTGTGTTCTGTGAAATCATCTCACGGAGTTACAGCTTTACCCTCAAGAAGCCTTTCGCTAACACAGTTCTTGTGGAATTGGCAAAGTGATATTTGGAATCTCATAGAGGGCAATGGTGAAAAAGGAAATATCCTCCGATGAAATCTGAAAAGACGCTTTCTGAGAATCTGCTTAGTGTTCTGTTACTTCACCTCACAGAGTTTCATCTGTATTTCGTTTATCTCTTTGCTAGCCTTATTTCTTTGGAATCTGAGAACAGATATTTCGGATCCCTTTGAAGACTATAGGGCCAAAGGAAATATCCTCCGATAACAAAGAGAAAGAAGCTTTCAGAGAAACTTCTTTGTGTTCTGTAAAATGATCTCACAGAGTTACAGCTTTACCCTCAAGAAGCCTTTCGCTAAGACAGTTCTCGTAGAATTGGCAAAGTGATATTTGGAAGCCAATAGAGGGCTATGGTGAAAAAGGAAATATCCTCCGATGAAATCTGGAAAGAAGCTTTCTGAGAAACTGCTTAGTGTTCTGTTAATTCATCTCCCAGAGTTACATCTGTATTTCGTGAATCTCTTTGCTAGCCTTATTCCTGTGGAATCTGAGAACAGATATTTCGGATCCCTATGAAGACTATAGGGCCAAAGGAAATATCCTCCGATAACAAAGAGAAAGAAGCTTTCTGAGAAACTTCCTTGTGTTCTGTGAAATTATCTCACAGAGTTAAAGCTTTCCCTTCAAGAAGTCTTTCGCTAACACAGTTCTTGTGGAATAGGCAAAGTGATATTTGGAAGCCCATAGAGGGCTATGGTGAAAAAGGAAATATTCTCTGATGAAATCTGGAAAGAAGGTTTCTGAGAAACTGCTTAGTGTTCTGTCAATTCATCTCACAGAGTTACATCTGTATTTCGTGGGACTCCTTGCTAGCCTTATTTCTGTGGAATCTGATAACAGATATTTCGGATCCCTTTGAAGACTATAGGGCCAAAGGAAATATCCTCCGATAACAAAGAGAAAGAAGCTTTTTGAGAAACTTCTTTGTGTTCTGTGAAATCATCTCACAGAGTTACAGCTTTCCCCTCAAGAAGCCTTTCGCTAAGACAGTTTTTGTGGAATTGGCAAAGTGATATTTGGAAGCCCATAGAGGGCTATGGTGAAAAAGGAAATATCCTCCGATGAAATCTGGAAAGAAGCTTTCTGAGAAACTGCTTAGTGTTCTGTTAATTCATCTCACAGAGTTACATCTGTATTTCGTGGATCTCTTTGCTAGCCTTATTTCTGTGGAATCTGAGAACAGATATTTCGGATCCCTTTGAAGACTATAGGGCCAAAGGAAATATCCTCCGATAACAAAGAGAAAGAAGCTTTCTGAGAAACTTCTTTGTGTTCTGTGAAATCATCTCACAGAGTTACAGCTCTCCCCTCAAGAAGCCTTTCGTTAACACAGTACTTGTGGAATTGGCAAAGTGATATTTGGAAGCCCTTAGAGGGCTATGATGAAAAAGGAAATATCCTTCGATGAAATCTGGAAAGAAGCTTTCTGAGAAACTGCTTAGTGTTGTGTTAATTCATCTCACAGAGTTACATCTGTATTTCGTGGATCTCTTTGCCAGCCTTATTTCTGTGGAATCTGAGAACAGATATTTCGGATCCCTTTGAAGACTATAGGGCCAAAGGAAATATCCTCCCATAACAAAGAGAAAGAAGCTTTCTGAGAAACTTCTTTGTGTTCTGTGAAATCATCTCACGGAGTTACAGCTTTCCCCATAAGAAGCCTTTCGCTAACACAGTTCTTGTGGAATTGGCAAAGTGATATTTGGAATCTCATAGAGGGCTACGGTGAAAAAGGAAATATCCTCCGATGAAATCTGGAAAGACGCTTTCTGAGAATCTGCTTAGTGTTCTGTTACTTCACCTCACAGAGTTTCATCTGTATTTCGTGGATCTCTTTGCTAGCGTTATTTCTGTGGAATCTGAGAACAGATATTTCGGATCCGTTGAAGACTATAGGGCCAAAGGAAATATCCTCCAATAACAAAGAGAAAGAAGCTTTCAGAGAAACTTCTTTGTGTTCTGTGAAATCATCTCCCAGAGTTACAGCTTTTACCTCAAGAAGCCTTTCGCTAAGACAGTTCTTGTGGAAATGGCAAAGTGATATTTGGAACCCCATAGAGGGCTATGGTGAAAAAGGAAATATCCTCCGATGAAATCTGGAAAGAAGCTTTCTGAGAAACTGCTTAGTGTTCTGTTAATTCATCTCCCAGAGTTACATCTGTATTTCGTGGATATCCTTGATAGTCTTATTTCTCTGGAAGCTTTCTGAGAAACTTCTTTGTGTTCTGGGAAATCATCTCACAGAGTTACAGCTTTCCCCTCAAAAAGCCTTTCGCTTAGACAGTACTTGTGGAATTTTCAAAGTGATATTTGGAAGCCCATAGAGGGCTATGAAGAAAAAGGAAATATCCTTCGATGAAATCTGGAAAGAAGCTTTCTGAGAAACTGCTTAGTGTTCTGTTAATTCATCTCACAGAGTTACATCTGTATTTCGTGGATCTCTTTGCTAGGCTTATTTCTGTGGAATCTGAGAACAGATATTTCGGATCCCTTTGAAGACTATAGGGCCAAAGGAAATATCCTCCGATAACAAAGAGAAAGAAGCTTTCTGAGAAACTTCTTTATGTTCTGTGAAATCATCTCACAGAGTTACAGCTTTCCCCTCAAAAAGCCTTTCGCCAAGACAGTACTTGTGGAATTTTCAAAGTGATATTTGGAAGCCCATAGAGGGCTATGATGAAAAAGGAAATATCCTTCTATGAAATCTGGAAGGAAGCTTTCTGAGAAACTGCTTAGTGTTCTGTTAATTCATCTCACAGAGTTACATCTGTATTTCGTGGATCTCTTTGCTAGCCTTATTTCTGTGGAATCTGAGAACAGATATTTCTGATCCCTTTGAAGACTATAGGGCCAAAGGAAATATCCTCTGATAACAAAGAGAAAGAAGCTTTCTGAGAAACTTCTTTGTGTTCTGTGAAATCATCTCACAGAGTTACAGCTTTCCCCTCAAGAAGCCTTTCGCTAACACAGTTCTTGTGGAATTGGTAAAGTGATATTTGGAATCTCATATAGGGCTACGGTGAAAAAGGAAATATCCTCCGATGAAATCTGGAAAGAAGCTTTCTGAGAAACTGCCTAGTGTTCTGTTACTTCACCTCACAGAGTTTCATCTGTATTTTGTGGATCTCTTTGCTAGCCTTATTTCTGTGGAATCTGAGAACAGATATTTCGGATCCATTTGAAGACTATAGGGCCAAAGGAAATATCCTCCAATAAGAAAGAGAAAGAAGCTTTCAGAGAAACTTCTTTGTGTTCTGTTAAATCATCTCACAGAGTTACAGCTTTCCCCTCAAGAAGCCTTTCGCTAAGACAGTTCTTGTGGAATTGGCAAAGTGATATTTGGAAGCCCATAGAGGGCTATGGTGAAAAAGGAAATATCCTCTGATGAAATCTGGATAGAAGCTTTCTGAGAAACTGCTTAGTGTTCTGTTAATTCATCTCCCAGAGTTACATCTGTATTTCCTGCATCTCTTTGCTAGCCTTATTTCTGTGGAATCTGAGAACAGATATTTCGGATCCCTTTGAAGGCTACAGGGCCAAAGTAAATATTCTCCGATAACAAAGAGGAAGAAGCTTTCTGAGAAACTTCTTTGTGTTCTGTGAAATCATCTCACAGAGTTACAGCTTTCCCCTCAAGAAGCCTTTCGCTAAGACAGTTCTTGTGGACTTTTCAAAGTGATATTTGGAAGCCCTTAGAGGGCTATGGTGAGAAAGGAAATATCCTCCGATGAAATCTGGAAAGAAGATTTCTGAGAAACTGCTTAGTGTTCTTTTAATTCATCTCCCAGTGTTACATCTGTATTTCCTGGATCTCTCTGCTAGCCTTATTTCTGTGGAATCTGAGAACAGATATTTCGGATCCCTTTGAAGACTATAGGGCCAAAGGAAATATCCTCCGATAACAAAGAGAAAGAAGCTTTCTGAGAAACTTCTTTGTGTTCTGTGAAATCATCCCACAGAGTTACAGCTTTCCTCTCAAGAAGCCTTTCGCTAAGACAGTTCTTGTCGAATTGCAAAGTGATACTTGAAAGCCCATAGAGGGCTATGGTGAAAAAGGAAATATCCTCCGATGAAATCTGGAAGGAAGCTTTCTCAGAAACTGCTTAGTGTTCTGTTAATTCATCTCACAGATTTACATCCGTATTTCGTGGATCTCTTTGCTAGCCTTATTTCTGTGCAATCTGAGAACAGACATTTCCTTTCCATTTGGAGACTATAGGGCCAAAGGAAATATCCTCCGATAACAAAGAGAAAGAAGCTTTCTGAAAAACTTCTTTGTGTTCTATGAAATCATCTCACAGAGTTACAGATTTAAACTCCAGAAGCCTTTCGCTAAGACAGTTCTTTTGGAATTGGCAAAGTGATATTTGGAAGCCCATAGGGGGCTATGGTGAAAAAGGAAATATCCTCCGATCAAATCTGGAAAGATGCTTAGTGAGAAACTGCTTAGTGTTCTGTTAATTCATCTCACAGAGTTACATCTGTATTTCGTGGATCTCTTTGCTAGTCTTATTTCTGTGGAATCTGAGAACAGATATTTCGGATCCTTTTGAAGACTATATGGCGAAAGGAAATATCCTCCGATAACAAAGAGAAAGAAGCTTTCTGAGAAACTTCTTTGTGTTCTGTGAAATCATCTCACAGAGTTACAGCTTTCCCCTCAAGAAGCCTTTCGCTAAGACAGTTCTTGTGGAATTGGCAAAGTGATATTTAGAAGCCCATAGAGGGCTATGGTGAAAAAGGAAATATCCTCTGATGAAATCTGGAAAGACTTTCGGAGAAACTGCTTAGTGTTCTGTTAATTCATCTCACAGAGTTACATCTGTATTTCGTAGATCTCTTTGCTAGCCTTATTTCTGTGGAATCTGAGAACAGATAATTCGAATCCCTTTGAAGACTATAGGGCCAAATTAAATATCCTCCGATTACAAAGGGAAGGAAGCTTTCTGAGAAACTTCTTTGTGTTCTGTGAAATCATCTCACAGAGTTACAGCTTTCCCCTCAAGAAGCCTTTCGCTAAGACAGTTCTTGTGGAATTGGCAAAGTGATATTTGGAAGCCCTTAGAGGGCTATGGTGAAAAAGGATATATCCTCCGATGAAATCTGGAAAGAAGCTTTCTGAGAAACTGCTTAGTGTTCTTTTAATTCATCTCACAGTGTTACATCTGTATTTCGTGGATCTCTTTGCTAGCCTTATTTCTATGGAATCTGAGAACAGATATTTCGGATCCCTTTGAAGACTATAGGGCCAAAGGAAACATCCTCCGATAACAAAGAGAAAGAAGCTTACTGGGAAACTTCTTTGTGTTCTGTGACATCATCTCACAGAGATACAGCTTTCCCGTCAAGAAGCCTTCGCTAAGACAGTTCTTGTGAAATTGGCAAAGTGATATTTGGAAGCCCTTAGAGGGCTACGGTGAAAAAGGAAATATCCTCCGATGAAATCTGGAAAGTAGCTTTCTGTGAAACTGCTTAGTGTTCTGTAAATTCATCTCACAGAGTTACATCTGCATATCGTGGATCGTTTTGCTAGCCTTATTTCTGTGGAATCTGACAACAGATATTTCGGATCCCTTTGAAGACAATAGGGCCAAAGGAAATATCCTCCGATAACAAAGAGAAAGAAGCTTTCTGAGAAACTTCTTTGTGTTCTGTGAAATCATCTCACAGAGTTACAGCTTTCCCCTCAAGAAGCCTTTCGCTAAGACGGTTCTTGTCTAATTGGCAAAGTTATATTTGGAAGCCCATAGAGGGCTATGGTGAAAAACGAAATATTCTCCGATGAAATCTGGAAAGAAGCTTTCTGAGAAACTGCTTAGTGTTCTATTAATTCATCTCACAGAGTTACATCTGTATTTCGTGGATCTCTTTGCTAGCCTTACTTCTGTGGAATCTGAGAACAGATATTTCTGATCCCTTTGAAGACTATGGGTCCAAAGGAAATATCCTCCGATAACATAGAGAAAGAAGCTTTCTGAGAAACTTCTTTGTGTTCTGCGAAATCATCTCACAGAGTTACAGCTATCCCCTCAATAAGCCTTTCGCTAAGACAGTTCTTGTGGAATTGGCCAAGTGATATTTGGAACCCATAGAGGGCTATGGTGAAAAAGGAAATATCCTCCGATGAAATCTGGAAAGAAGCTTTCTGAGAAACTGCTTAGTGTTCTGTTAATTCATCTCCCAGAGTTACATCGGTATTTCGTGGATCTCTTTGCTAGCCTTATTTCTGTGTAATCTGACAACAGATATTTCGGATCCCTTTGAAGACTATAGGGCCAAAGGAAATATCCTCCGATAACAAAGAGAAAGAAGCTTTCTGAAAAACTTCTTTGTGTTCTCTGAAATCATCTCACAGAGTTACAGCTTTCCCCTCAAGAAGCCTTTCGCTAAGACAGTTCTTGTGGAATTGGCCAAGTGATATTTGGAGCCCTTAGAGGGCTATGGTGAAAAAGGAAATATCCTCCAATGAAATCTGGAAAGAAGCTTTCTGAGAAACTTCTTAGTGTTCTGTTAATTCATCTCACAGAGTTTCATCTGTATTTCGTGGATCTCTTTGCTAGCCTTATTTCTGTGGAATCTGAGAACAGATATCTCGGATCTCTTTGAAGACTATTGGGCCAAAGGAAACATCCTCAGATAACAAAGAGAAAGAAGCTTACTGAGAAACTTCTTTGTGTTCTGTGAAATCATCTCACAGAGTTACAGCTTTCCCCTCAAGAAGCCTTTCGCTAAGACAGTTCTTGTGGAATTCGCAAAGTGATATTTGGAAGCCCATAGAGGGCTATGGTGAAAAAGGAAATATCTTCCGATGAAATCTGGAAAGAAGCTTTCTGAGAAACTGCTTAGTGTTCTGTTAATTCACCTCACAGAGTTACATCTGTATTTCGTGGATCTCTTTGCTAGCCTTATTTCTGTGGAATCTGAGAACAGATATTTCCGTTCCCTTTGAAGACTATAGGGCCAAAGGAAACATCCTCGGATAACCAAGAGAAAGAAGCTTACTAAGAAACTTCTTTGTGTTCTGTGAAATCATCTCACAGAGATACAGCTTTCCCGTCAGGAAACCTTCGCTAAGACAGTTCTTGTCTAATTGGCAAAGTGATATTTGGAAGCCCTTAGAGGGTTACAGTGAAAAAGGAAATATCCTCCGATGAAATCTGGAAAGAAGCTTTCTGTGAAACTGCTTAGTGTTCTGTAAATTCATCTCACAGAGTTACATCTGCATTTCGTGGATCGTTTTGCTAGCCTTATTTCTGTGGAATCCGACAACAGATATTTCCGATCCCTTTGAAGACAATAGGGCCAAAGGTAATATCCTCCGATAACAAAAAGAAAGAAGCTTTCTGACAAACTTCTTTGTGATCTGTGAAATCATCTCACAGAGTTACAGCTTTCCCCTCAAGAAGCCTTTCGCTAAGACGGTTCTTGTCTAATTGGCAAAGTGATATTTGGAAGCCCATAGAGGGCTATGTTGAAAAACGAAATATTCTCCGAGGAAATCCGGAAAGAAGCTTTCAGAGAAACTGCTTAGTGTTCTGTTAATTCATCTCACAGAGTTACATCTGTATTTCGTGGATCTCTTTGCTAGCCTTATATCTGTGGAATATGACAACAGATATTTCGGATCCCTTTGAAGACTATGAGTCCAAAGGAAATATCCTCCGATAAAAAAGAGAAAGAAGCTTTCTGAGAAACTTCTTTGGGTTCTGCGAAATCATCTCACAGAGTTACAGCTTTCCCCTCATGAAGCCTTTCGCTAAGACAGTTCTTGTGGAATTGGCAAAGTGATATTTGGAAGCCGATACAGGGCTATGGTGAAAAAGGAAATATCCTCCGATGAAATCTGGAAAAAAGCTTTCTGAGAAACTGCTTAGTGTTCTGTTAATTCATCTCACAGTGTTACATCTGTATTTCATGGATCTCTTTGCTAGCCTGATTTCTGTGGAATCTGACAACAGATATTTCGGATCCCTTTGAAGACTATAGGGCCACAGGAAATATCCTCCGATAACAAAGAGAAAGAAGCTTTCTGAGAAACTTCTTTGTGTTCTGTGAAATCATCTCACAGATTTACAGCTTTCCCCTCAAGAAGCCTTTCGCTAAGACAGTTCTTGTGGAATTGGCAAAGTGATATTTGGAAGCCCATAGAGGGCTATGGTGAAAAAGGAAATATCCTCCGATGAAATCTGGAAAGACTTTCTGAGAAACTGCTTAGTGTTCTGTTAATTCGTCTCACAGAGTTACATCTGTATTTCGTTGATCTCTTTGCTAGCCTTATTTCTGTGGAATCTGAGAACAGATATTTCTGATCCCTTTGAAGACTATAGGGCCAAAGGAAATATCCTCCGATAACAAAGAGAAAGAAGCTTTCTGAGAAACTTCTTTGTGTTCTGTGAAATCATCTCACAGAGTTACAGCTTTCCCATCAAGAAGCCTTTCGCTAAGACAGTTCTTGTGGAATTGGCAAAGTGATATTTGGAAGCCCACAGAGCGCAATGGTGAAAAAGGAAATATCCTCCGATGAAATCTGGAAAGAAGCTTTCTGAGAAATTGCTTAGTGTTCTGTTAATTCATCTCACAGAGTTACATCTGTATTTCGTGGATCTCTTTGCTAGCCTTATTTCTGTGGAATCTGACAACAGATATTTCGGATCCCTTTGAAGACTATAGGGCCAAAGTAAACACCCTCCGATAACAAAGAGAAAGAAGCTTACTGAGAAAGTTCTTTGTGTTCTGTGAAATCATCACACAGAGTTACAGCTTTGCCCTCAAGGAGCCTTTCGCTAAGACAGTTCTTGTGGAATTGGCAAAGTGATATTTGGAAGCCCATAGAGGGCTATGGAGAAAAAGGAAATAACCTCCGATGAAATCTGGAAAGAAGCTTTCTGAGAAACTGCTTAGTGTTCTCTTAATTCACCTCACAGAGTTACATCTGTATTTCGTGGATCTCATTGCTAGCCTTATTTCTGTGGAATCTGAGAACAGATATTTCGGATCCCTTTGAAGACTATAGGGCCAAAGGAAATATCCTCCGATAACAAAGAGAAAGAAGCTTTCTGAGAAACTTCTTTGTGTTCTGTGAAATCATCTCACAGAGTTACAGCTTTCCCCTCAAGAAGCCTTTCGCTAAGACAGTTCTTGTGGAATTGGCAAAGTGATATTTGGAAGCCCATGGAGGGCTATGGTGAAAAAGGAAATATCCTCCGATGAAATCTGGAAAGACTTTCTGAGAAACTGCTTAGTGTTTTGTTAATTCATCTCACAGAGTTACATCTGTATTTCGTGGATCTCATTGCTAGCCTTATTTCTGTGGAATCTGAGAACAGATATTTCGGATCCCTTTGAAGACTATAGGGTCAAAGGAAACATCCTCGGATAACAAACTAAGAAGCTTTTGAGAAAATACTTTGTGTTCTGTGAAATCATCTCACAGAGTTACAGCTTTAACCTCAAGAAGCCTTTCGCTAAGACAGTTCTTGTGGAATCGGCGAAGTGATATGTGGAAGCCCAAAGAGGGCTATGGTGAAAAAGGATATATCCTCCGATGAAATCTGGAAAGAAGCTTTCTGAGAAACTGCTTAGTGTTCTGGTAATTCATCTCACAGAGTTACATCTGTATTTCGTGTATCTCTTTGCTAGCCTTATTTCTGTTGAATCTGAGAACAGATATTTCGGATCCCTTTGAAGACTATAGGGCCAAAGGAAATATCATCCGATAACAAAGAGAAAGAAGCTTTCTGAGAAACTTCTTTGTGTTCTGTGAAATCATCTCACAGATTTACAGCTTTCCCCTCAAGAAGCCTTTCGCTAAGACAGTTCTTTTGGAATTGGCAAAATGATATTTGGAAGCCCATAGAGGGCTAAGGTGAAAAAGGAAATATCCTTTGATGAAATCTGGAAAGACTTTCTGAGAAACTGCTTAGTGTTCTGTTAGTTCATCTCACAGAGTTACATCTGTATTTCGTGGATCTCTTTGCTAGCCTTATTTCTGTGGAATCTGAGACCAGATATTTCGGATCCCTTTGAAGACTCTAGGGCCAAATTAAATATCCTCCGATAACAAAGAGAAAGAAGCTTTCTGAGAAACTTCTTTGTGTTCTGTGAAATCATCTCACAGAGTTACAGCTTTCCCCTCAAGAAGCCTTTCGCTAAGACAGTTCTTGTGGAATTGGCAAAGTGATATTTAGAAGCCCATAGAGGGCTATGGTGAAAAAGGAAATATCCTCTGATGAAATCTGGAAAGACTTTCTGAGAAACTGCTTAGTGTTCTGTTAATTCATCTCACAGAGTTACATCTGTATTTCGTAGATCTCTTTGCTAGCCTTATTTCTGTGGAATCTGAGAACAGATAATTCGAATCCCTTTGAAGACTATAGGGCCAAATTAAATATCCTCCGATTACAAAGGGAAAGAAGCTTTCTGAGAAACTTCTTTGTGTTCTGTGAAATCATCTCACAGAGTTACAGCTTTCCCCTCAAGAAGCCTTTCGCTAAGACAGTTCTTGTGGAATTGGCAAAGTGATATTTGGAAGCCCATAGAGGGCTATGGTGAAAAAGGATATATCCTCCGATGAAATCTGGAAAGAAGCTTTCTGAGAAACTGCTTAGTGTTCTTTTAATTCATCTCACAGTGTTACATCTGTATTTCGTGGATCTCTTTGCTAGCCTTATTTCTATGGAATCTGAGAACAGATATTTCGGATCCCTTTGAACACTATAGGGCCAAAGGAAATATCCTCCGATAACAAAGAGAAAGAAGCTTTCTGAGAAACTTCTTTATGTTCTGTGAAATCATCTCACAGAGTTACAGCATTCCCCTCAAGAAGCCTTTGGCTAAGACAGTTCTTGTGGAATTGGCAAAGTGATATTTGGAAGCCCATAGAAGTCTATGGTGAAAAAGGAAATATCCTCCGGTGAAATCTGGAAAGAAGCTTTCTGAGAAACTGCTTAGTGTTCTGTTAATTCATCTCACAGAGTTACATCTGTATTTCGTTTATCTCTTTGCTAGCCTTATATCTGTGGAATCTGACAACAGATATTTCGGATCCCTTTGTAGACTATAGGGCCAAAGGAAATATCCTCCGATAACAAAGAGAAAGAAGCTTTCTGAGAAACTTCTTTGTGTTCTGTGAAATCATCTCACAGAGTTACAGCTTTCCCCTCAAGAAGCCTTTCGCTAAGACAGTTCTTTTGGAATTGGAAAGTGATATTTGGAAGCCCATAGAGGGCTATGGTGAAAAAGGAAATATCCTCCGATGAAATCTGGAAAGAAGCTTTGGGAGAAACTGCTTAGTGTTCTGTTAATTCATCTCCCAGAGTTACATCTGTATTTCGTGGATCTCTTTGCTAGCCTTATTTCTGTTGAATCTGAGAACAGATATTTCGGATCCCTTTGAAGACTATAGGGCCAAAGGAAATATCATCCGATATTAAAGAGAAAGAAGCTTTCTGAGAAACTTCTTTGTGTTCTGTGAAATCATCTCACAGATTTACAGCTTTCCCCTCAAGAAGCCTTTCGCTAAGACAGTTCTTGTGGAATTGGCAAAATGATATTTGGAAGCCCATAGAGGGCTAAGGTGAAAAAGGAAATATCCTCAGATGAAATCTTGAAAGACTTTCTGAGAAACTGCTTAGTGTTCTGTTAATTCATCTCACAGCGTTACATCTGTATTTCGTGGATCTCTTTGCTAGCCTTATTTCTGTGGAATCTGAGAACAGATATTTCGGATCCCTTTGAAGACTATAGGTCCAAATTAAATATCCTCCGATAACAAAGAGAAAGAAGCTTTCTGAGAAACTTCTCTGTGTTCTGTGAAATCATTGCGCAGAGTTACAGCTTTCCCCTCAAGAAGCCTTTCGCTAAGACAGTTCTTGTGGAATTGGCAAAGTGATATTTGGAAGCCCTTAGAAGGCTATGGTGAAAAAGGAAATATCCTCCGATGAAATCTGGAAAGAAGCTTTCTGAGAAACTGCTTAGTGTTCTGTTAATTCATCTCACAGAGTTACATCTGTATTTCGTGGATCTCTTTGCTAGCCTTATTTCTGTGGAATCTGAGAACAGATATTTCGGATCCCTTTGAAGACTATAGGGCCAATGTAAACATCCTCCGATAACAAAGAGAAAGAAGCGTTCTGAGAAACTTCGTTGTGTTCTGTGAAATCATCTCACACAGTTACAGCTTTCCCCTCAAGGATCGTTTCGCTAAGACAGTTCTTGTGGAATTGGCAAAGAGATATTTGGAGCCCATAGAGGGCAATGGAGAAAAAGGAAATATCCTCCCATGAAATCTGGAAAGAAGCTGTCTGAGAAACTCCTTAGTGTTCTCTTAATTCATCTCACAGAGTTACATCTGTATTTCGTGGATCTCTTTGCTAGCCTTATTTCTGTGGAATCTGAGAACAGATATTTCGGATCCCTTTGAAGACTATAGGGCCAAAGGAAAATTCCTCCGATAACAAAGAGAAAGAAGCTTTCTGAGAAACTTCTTTGTGTTCAGTGAAATCATCTCACAGAGTTACAGCTTTCCCATCAAGAAGCCTTTCGCTAAGACAGTTCTTGTGGAATTGGCAAAGTGATATTTGGAAGTCCAGAGAGCGCAATGGTGAAAAAGGAAATATCCTCCGATGAAATCTGGAAAGAAGCTTTCTGAGAAACTGCTTAGTGTTCTGTTAATTCATCTCACAGAGTTACATCTGTATTTCGTGGATCTCTTTGCTATCCTTATTTCTGTGGAATCTGAGAACAGATATTTCGGATCCCTTTGAAGACTATAGGGCCAAAGTAAAAATCCTCCGATAACAAAGAGAAAGAAGCTTTCTGAGAAACTTCTTTGTGTGCTGTGAAATCATCTCACAGAGTTACAGCTTTCCCCTCAAGAAGCCTTTCGCTAAGACAGTTCTTGTGGAATTGGCAAAGTGATATTTGGAAGCCCATAGAGGGCTATGGTGAAAAAGGAAATATCCTCCAATGAAATCTGGAAAGAAGCTTTCTGAGAAACTGCTTAGTGATCTGTAAATTCATCTCTCAGAGTTACATCTGTATTTCGTGGATCTCTTTGCTAGCCGTATTTCTGTGGAATCTGAGAACAGATATTTCGGATCCATTTGAAGACTATAGGGCCAAAGGAAATATCCTCCGATAACAAAAAGAAAGAAGCTTTCTGAGAAACTTCTTTGTGTTCTGTGAAAATATCTCACAGAGTTAAAGCTTTCCCCTCAAGAAGCCTTTCGCTAAGACAGTTCTTGTGGAATTGGCAAAGTGATATTTGGAAGCCCATGGAGGGCTATGGTGAAAAAGGAAATATCCTCCGATGAAATCTGGAAAGACTTTCTGAGAAACTGCTTAGTGTTTTGTTAATTCATCTCACAGAGTTACATCTGTATTTCGTTGATCTCTTTGCTAGCGTTATTGCTGTGGAATCTGAGAACAGATATTTCGGATCCCTTTGAAGACTATAGGGCCAAAGGAAACATCCTCCGATAACAAAGAGAAAGAAGCTTACTGGGAAACTTCTTTGTGTTCTGTGACATCATCTCACAGAGATACAGCTTTCCCGTCAAGAAGCCTTCGCTAAGACAGTTCTTGTGAAATTGGCAAAGTGATATTTGGAAGCCCTTAGAGGGCTACGGTGAAAAAGGAAATATCCTCCGATGAAATCTGGAAAGTAGCTTTCTGTGAAACTGCTTAGTGTTCTGTAAATTCATCTCACAGAGTTACATCTGCATATCGTGGATCGTTTTGCTAGCCTTATTTCTGTGGAATCTGACAACAGATATTTCGGATCCCTTTGAAGACAATAAGGCCAAAGGAAATATCCTCCGATAACAAAGAGAAAGAAGCTTTCTGAGAAACTTCCTTGTGTTCTGTGAAATAATCTCACAGAGTTACAGCTTTCCCCTCAAGAAGCCTTTCGCTAAGACGGTTCTTGTCTAATTGGCAAAGTGATATTTGGAAGCCCATAGAGGGCTATGGTGAAAAACGAAATATTCTCCGATGAAATCTGGAAAGAAGCTTTCTGAGAAACTGCTTAGTGTTCTATTAATTCATCTCACAGAGTTACATCTGTATTTCGTGGATCTCTTTGCTAGCCTTACTTCTGTGGAATCTGAGAACAGATATTTCTGATCCCTTTGAAGACTATGGGTCCAAAGGAAATATCCTCCGATAACAAAGAGAAAGAAGCTTTCTGAGAAACTTCTTTGTGTTCTGCGAAATCATCTCACAGAGTTACAGCTATCCCCTCAATAAGCCTTTCGCTAAGACAGTTCTTGTCCAATTGGCAAAGTGATATTTGGAACCCATAGAGGGCTATGGTGAAAAAGGAAATATCCTCCGATGAAATCTGGAAAGAAGCTTTCTGAGAAACTGCTTAGTGTTCTGTTAATTCATCTCCCAGAGTTACATCGGTATTTCGTGGATCTCTTTGCTAGCCTTATTTCTGTGTAATCTGACAACAGATATTTCGGATCCCTTTGAAGACTATAGGGCCAAAGGAAATATCCTCCGATAACAAAGAGAAAGAAGCTTTCTGAAAAACTTCTTTGTGTTCTGTGAAATCATCTCACAGAGTTACAGCTTTCCCCTCAAGAAGCCTTTCGCTAAGACAGTTCTTGTGGAATTGGCCAAGTGATATTTGGAGTCCTTAGAGGGCTATGGTGAAAAAGGAAATATCCTCCAATGAAATCTGGAAAGAAGCTTTCTGAGAAACTTCTTAGTGTTCTGTTAATTCATCTCATAGAGTTTCATCTGTATTTCGTGGATCTCTTTGCTAGCCTTATTTCTGTGGAATCTGAGAACAGATATCTCGGATCTCTTTGAAGACTATTGGGCCAAAGGAAACATCCTCAGATAACAAAGAGAAAGAAGCTTACTGAGAAACTTCTTTGTGTTCTGTGAAATCATCTCACAGAGTTACAGCTTTCCCCTCAAGAAGCCTTTCGCTAAGACAGTTCTTGTGGAATTCGCAAAGTGATATTTGGAAGCCCATAGAGGGCTATGGTGAAAAAGGAAATATCTTCCGATGAAATCTGGAAAGAAGCTTTCTGAGAAACTGCTTAGTGTTCTGTTAATTCACCTCACAGAGTTACATCTGTATTTCGTGGATCTCTTTGCTAGCCTTATTTCTGTGGAATCTGAGAACAGATATTTCCGTTCCCTTTGAAGACTATAGGGCCAAAGGAAACATCCTCGGATAACCAAGAGAAAGAAGCTTACTAAGAAACTTCTTTGTGTTCTGTGAAATCATCTCACAGAGATACAGCTTTCCCGTCAAGAAACCTTCGCTAAGACAGTTCTTGTCTAATTGGCAAAGTGATATTTGGAAGCCCTTAGAGGGTTACGGTGAAAAAGGAAATATCCTCCGATGAAATCTGGAAAGAAGCTTTCTGTGAAACTGCTTAGTGTTCTGTAAATTCATCTCACAGAGTTACATCTGCATTTCGTGGATCGTTTTGCTAGCCTTATTTCTGTGGAATCTGACAACAGATATTTCCGATCCCTTTGAAGACAATAGGGCCAAAGGAAATATCCTCCGATAACAAAAAGAAAGAAGCTTTCTGAGAAACTTCTTTGTGTTCTGTGAAATCATCTCACAGAGTTACAGCTTTCCCCTCAAGAAGCCTTTCGCTAAGACGGTTCTTGTCTAATTGGCAAAGTGATATTTGGAAGCCCGTAGAGGGCTATGTTGAAAAACGAAATATTCTCCGAGGAAATCCGGAAAGAAGCTTTCAGAGAAACTGCTTAGTGTTCTGTTAATTCATCTCACAGAGTTACATCTGTATTTCGTGGATCTCTTTGCTAGCCTTATATCTGTGGAATATGACAACAGATATTTCGGACCCTTTGAAGACTATGAGTCCAAAGGAAATATCCTCCGATAAAAAAGAGAAAGAAGCTTTCTGAGAAACTTCTTTGGGTTCTGCGAAATCATCTCACAGAGTTACAGCTTTCCCCTCATGAAGCCTTTCGCTAAGACATTTCTTGTGGAATTGGCAAAGTGATATTTGGAAGCCGATACAGGGCTATGGTGAAAAAGGAAATATCCTCCGATGAAATCTGGAAAAAAGCTTTCTGAGAAACTGCTTAGTGTTCTGTTAATTCATCTCACAGTGTTACATCTGTATTTCATGGATCTCTTTGCTAGCCTGATTTCTGTGGAATCTGACAACAGATATTTCGGATCCCTTTGAAGACTATAGGGCCACAGGAAATATCCTCCGATAAAAAAGAGAAAGAAGCTTTCTGAGAAACTTCTTTGTGTTCTGTGAAATCATCTCACAGAATTAAAGCTTTCCCCTCAAGAAGCCTTTCGCTAACACAGTTCTTGTGGAATTGGCAAAGTGATATTTGGAAGCCCATAGAGGGCTTTGGTGAAAAAGGAAACATCCTCCGATGAAATCTGGAAAGAAGCTTTCTGAGAAACTGCTTAGTGTTCTGTTAATTCATCTCACAGAGTTACATCTGTATTTCGTGGATCTCTTTGCTAGCCTTATTTCTTTGGAATATGAGAACAGATATTTCCTTTCCCTTTGAAGACTATAGGGCCAAATTAAATATCCTCCGATAACAAAGAGAAAGAAGCTTTCTGAGAAACTTCTTTGTGTTCTGTGAAATCATCTCACAGAGTTACAGCTTTCCCCTCAAGAAGCCTTTCGCTAAGACAGTTCTTGTGGAATTGGCAAAGTGATATGTGGAAGCCCAAAGAGGGCTATGGTGAAAAAGGATATATCCTCCGATGAAATCTGGAAAGAAGCTTTCTGAGAAACTGCTTAGTGTTCTGGTAATTCATCTCACAGAGTTACATCTGTATTTCATGTATCTCTTTGCTAGCCTTATTTCTGTTGAATCTGAGAACAGATATTTCGGATCCCTTTGAAGACTATAGGGCCAAAGGAAATATCATCCGATAACAAAGAGAAAGAAGCTTTCTGAGAAACTTCTTTGTGTTCTGTGAAATCATCTCACAGATTTACAGCTTTCCCCTCAAGAAGCCTTTCGCTAAGACAGTTCTTTTGGAATTGGCAAAATGATATTTGGAAGCCCAGAGAGGGCTAAGGTGAAAAAGGAAATATCCTTTGATGAAATCTGGAAAGACTTTCTGAGAAACTGCTTAGTGTTCTGTTAGTTCATCTCACAGAGTTACATCTGTATTTCGTGGATCTCTTTGCTATCCTTATTTCTGTGGAATCTGAGACCAGATATTTCGGATCCCTTTGAAGACTCTAGGGCCAAATTAAATATCCTCCGATAAAAAAGAGAAAGAAGCTTTCTGAGAAACTTCTTTGTGTTCTGTGAAATCATCTCACAGAGTTACAGCTTTCCCCTCAAGAAGCCTTTCGCTAAGACAGTTCTTGTGGAATTGGCAAAGTGATATTTAGAAGCCCATAGAGGGCTATGGTGAAAAAGGAAATATCCTCTGATGAAATCTGGAAAGACTTTCTGAGAAACTGCGTAGTGTTCTGTTAATTCATCTCACAGAGTTACATCTGTATTTCGTAGATCTCTTTGCTAGCCTTATTTCTGTGGAATCTGAGAACAGATAGTTCGAATCCCTTTGAAGACTATAGGGCCAAATTACATATCCTCCGATTACAAAGGGAAATAAGCTTTCTGAGAAACTTCTTTGTGTTCTGTGAAATCATCTCACAGAGTTACAGCTTTCCCCTCAAGAAGCCTTTCGCTAAGACAGTTCTTGTGGAATTGGCAAAGTGATATTTGGAAGCCCATAGAGGGCTATGGTGAAAAAGGATATATCCTCCGATGAAATCTGGAAAGAAGCTTTCTGAGAAACTGCTTAGTGTTCTTTTAATTCATCTCACAGTGTTACATCTGTATTTCGTGGATCTCTTTGCTAGCCTTATTTCTATGGAATCTGAGAACAGATGTTTCGGATCCCTTTGAACACTATAGGGCCAAAGGAAATATCCTCCGATAACAAAGAGAAAGAAGCTTTGTGAGAAACTTCTTTATGTTCTGTGAAATCATCTCACAGAGTTACAGCATTCCCCTCAAGAAGCCTTTCGCTAAGACAGTTCTCGTGGAATTGGCAAAGTGATATTTGGAAGCCCATAGAAGTCTATGGTGAAAAAGGAAATATACTCCGGTGAAATCTGGAAAGAAGCTTTCTGAGAAACTGCTTAGTGTTCTGTTAATTCATCTCACAGAGTTACATCTGTATTTCGTTTATCTCTTTGCTAGCCTTATATCTGTGGAATCTGACAACAGATATTTCGGATCCCTTTGAAGACTATAGGGCCAAAGGAAATATCCTCCGATAACAAAGAGAAAGAAGCTTTCTGAGAAACTTCTTTGTGTTCTGTGAAATCATCTCACAGAGTTACAGCTTTCCCCTCAAGAAGCCTTTCGCTAAGACAGTTCTTTTGGAATTGGAAAGTGATATTTGGAAGCCCATAGAGGGCTATGGTGAAAAAGGAAATATCCTCCGATGAAATCTGGAAAGAAGCTTTGGGAGAAACTGCTTAGTGTTCTGTTAATTCATCTCACAGAGTTACATCTGTATTTCGTTTATCTCTTTGCTAGCCTTATATCTGTGGAATCTGAGAACAGATATTTCGAATCCCTTTGAAGACGATAGGGACAAAGGAAATATCCTCCGACAGCAACGAGAAAGAAGCTTTCAGAGAAACTTCTTTGTGTTCTGTGAAATCATCTCACAGAGTTACAGCTTTCCCCTCAAGAAGCCTTTCACTTAGATAGTTCTTGTGGAATTGGCAAAGTGATATTTGGAAGCCCATAGAGGGCTATGGTGAAAAAGGAAATATCCTCCGATGAAATCTGGAAAGAAGCTTTCTGAGAAACTGCTTAGTGTTCTGTTACTTCACCTCACAGAGTTTCATCTGTATTTCGTGGATCTCTTTGCTAGCCTTATTTCTGTGGAATCTGAGAACAGATATTTCGGATCCCTTTGAAGACTATAGGTCCAAATTAAATATCCTCCGATAACAAAGAGAAAGAAGCTTTCTGAGAAACTTCTCTGTGTTCTGTGAAATCATCGCACAGAGTTACAGCTTTCCCCTCAAGAAGCCTTTCGCTAAGACAGTTCTTGTGGAATTGGCAAAGTGATATTTGGAAGCCCATAGAAGGCTATGGTGAAAAAGGAAATATCCTCCGATGAAATCTGGAAAGAAGCTTTCTGAGAAACTGCTTAGTGTTCTGTTAATTCATCTCACAGAGTTACATCTGTATTTCGTGGATCTCAATGCTAGCCTTATTTCTGTGGAATCTGAGAACAGATATTTCGGATCCCTTTGAAGACCAAAGGGCCAAAGGAAACATCCTCGGATAACAAAGAGAAAGAATTTTTCTGAGAAACTTCTTTGTGTTCTGTGAAATCATCTCACAGAGTTACAGCTTTCCCCTCAAGAAGCCTTTCACTTAGATAGTTCTTGTGGAATTGGCAAAGTGATATTTGGAAGCCCATAGAGGGCTATGGTGAAAAAGGAAATATCCTCCGATGAAATCTGGAAAGAAGCTTTCTGAGAAACTGCTTAGTGTTCTGTTACTTCACCTCACAGAGTTTCATCTGTATTTCGTGGATCTCTTTGCTAGCCTTATTTCTGTGGAATCTGAAAACAGATATTTCGGATCCCTTTGAAGACTATAGGGCCAAAGGAAATATCCTCCGATAAGAAAGAGAAAGAAGCTTTCAGAGAAACGTCTTTGTGTTCTGTGAAATCATCTCACAAAGTTACAGATTTCCCCTCAAGAAGCCTTTCGCTAAGACAGTTCTTGTGGAATTGTCAAAGTGATATTTTGAAGCCCATAGAGGGCTACGGTGAAAAAGGAAATATCCTCCGATGAAATCTGGAAAGAAGCTTTCTGAGAAACTGCTTAGTGTTCTGTTAATTCATCTCCCAGAGTTACATCTGTATTTCGCGCATCTCTTTGCTAGCCTTATTTCTGTGGAATCTGAGAACAGATATTTCGGATCCCTTTGAAGACTACAGGGCCAAAGGAAATATCCTCCGATAACAAAGAGGAAGAAGCTTTCTGAGAAACTTCTTTGTGTTCTGAGAAATCATCTCACAGAGTTACAGCTTTCCCCTCAAGAAGCCTTTCGCTAAGACAGTTCTTGTGGAATTGGCAAAGTTACATTTTGAAGCCCATAGAGGGCAATTGTGAAAAAGGAAATATCATCCGATGAAATCTGGAAAGAAGCTTTCTGAGAAACTGCTTAATGTTCTGTTAATTCATCTCACAGAGTTACATCTGTATTTCGTGGATCTCTTTGCTAGCCTTATTTCTGTGGAATCTGAGAACAGATATTTCGGATCCCTTTGAAGACTATTAGGCCAAAGGAAATATACTCCGATAACAAAGAGGAAGAAGCTTTCTGAGAAACTTCTTTGTGTTCTGTGAAATCATCTCACAGAGTTACAGCTTTCCCCTGAAGAAGCCTTTCGCAAAGACAGTTCTTGTGGAATTGGCAAAGTGATATTTGGAAGCCCATAGAGGGCTATGGAGAAAAAGGAAATATCCTCCGATGAAATCTGGAAAGAAGCTTTCTGAGAAACTGGTTAGTGTTCTGTTAATTCATCTCACTGAGTTACATCTGTATTTCGTGGATCCCTTTGCTAGCCTTATTTCTGTGGAATCTGAGAACAGATATTTCGGATCCCTTTGAAGACTATAGCGCCAAAGGAAATATCCTCCGATAACAAAGAGAAAGAAGCTTTCTGAGAAACTACTTTGTGTTCTGTGAAATCATCTCACAGAGTTACAGCTTTCCCATCAAGAAGCCTTTCGCTAAGAAAGTTCTTGTGGAATTGGCAAAGTGATATTTGGAAGCGCATAGAGGGCTATGGTGAAAAAGGAAATATCCTCCGATGAAATCTGGAAAGAAGCTTTCTGAGAAACTGCTTAGTGTTCTCTTAATTCACCTCCCAGAGTTACATCTGTATTTCGTGGATCTCTTTGCTAGCCTCATTTCTGTGGAATCTGCGAACAGATATTTCGGATCCCTTTGAAGACTATAGGGCCAAAGGAAATATCCTCCGATAACAAAGAGGAAGAAGCTTTCTGAGAAACTTCTTTGTGTTCTGTGAAATCATCTCAGAGAGTTTCAGCTTTCCCCTCAAGAAGCCTTTCGCTATGACAGTTCTTGTGGAATTGGCAAAGTGATATTTGGAAGCCCATAGAGGGCTATGGTAAAAAGGAAATATTCTCCGATGAAATCTGGAAAGAAGCTTTCTGAGAAACTGCTTAATGTTCTCTTAATTCATCTCACAGAGTTACATCTGTATTTCGTGGGACTCCTTGCTAGCCTTATTTCTGTGGAATCTGATAACAGATATTTCAGATCCCTTTGAAGACTATAGGGCCAAAGGAAATATCCTCCGATAACAAAGAGAAAGAAGCTTTCTGAGAAACTTCTTTGTGTTCTGTGAAATCATCTCACGGAGTTACAGCTTTCCCCTCAAGAAGCCTTTCGCTAACACAGTTCTTGTGGAATTGGCAAAGTGATATTTGGAATCTCATAGAGGGCTATGGTGAAAAAGGAAATATCCTCCGATGAAATCTGGAAAGACGCTTTCTGAGAATCTGCTTAGTGTTCTGTTACTTCACCTCACAGAGTTTCATCTGTATTTCGTTTATCTCTTTGCTAGCCTTATTTCTTTGGAATCTGAGAACAGATATTTCGGATCCCCTTGAAGACTATAGGGCCAAAGGAAATATCCTCCGATAACAAAGAGAAAGAAGCTTTCAGAGAAACTTCTTTGTGTTCTGTAAAATGATCTCACAGAGTTACAGCTTTACCCTCAAGAAGCCTTTCGCTAAGACAGTTCTCGTAGAATTGGCAAAGTGATATTTGGAAGCCAATAGAGGGCTATGGTGAAAAAGGAAATATCCTCCGATGAAATCTGGAAAGAAGCTTTCTGAGAAACTGCTTAGTGTTCTGTTAATTCATCTCCCAGAGTTACATCTGTATTTCGTGAATCTCTTTGCTAGCCTTATTCCTGTGGAATCTGAGAACAGATATTTCGGATCCCTATGAAGACTATAGGGCCAAAGGAAATATCCTCCGATAACAAAGAGAAAGAAGCTTTCTGAGAAACTTCCTTGTGTTCTGTCAAATTATCTCACAGAGTTAAAGCTTTCCCCTCAAGAAGTCTTTCGCTAACACAGTTCTTGTGGAATAGGCAAAGTGATATTTGGAAGCCCATAGAGGGCTATGGTGAAAAAGGAAATATTCTCTGATGAAATCTGGAAAGAAGGTTTCTGAGAAACTGCTTAGTGTTCTGTCAATTCATCTCACAGAGTTACATCTGTATTTCGTGGGACTCCTTGCTAGCCTTATTTCTGTGGAATCTGATAACAGATATTTCGGATCCCTTTGAAGACTATAGGGCCAAAGGAAATATCCTCCGATAACAAAGAGAAAGAAGCTTTTTGAGAAACTTCTTTGTGTTCTGTGAAATCATCTCACAGAGTTACAGCTTTCCCCTCAAGAAGCCTTTCGCTAAGACAGTTTTTGTGGAATTGGCAAAGTGATATTTGGAAGCCCATAGAGGGCTATGGTGAAAAAGGAAATATCCTCCGATGAAATCTGGAAAGAAGCTTTCTGAGAAACTGCTTAGTGTTCTGTTAATTAATCTCCCAGAGTTACATCTGTATTTCGTGGATCTCTTTGCTAGCCTTATTTCTGTGGAATCTGAGAACAGATATTTCGGATCCCTTTGAAGACTATAGGGCCAAAGGAAATATCCTCCGATAACAAAGAGAAAGAAGCTTTCTGAGAAACTTCTTTGTGTTCTGTGAAATCATCTCACAGAGTTACAGCTCTCCCCTCAAGAAGCCTTTCGTTAACACAGTACTTGTGGAATTGGCAAAGTGATATTTGGAAGCCCTTAGAGGGCTCTGATGAAAAAGGAAATATCCTTCCATGAAATCTGGAAAGAAGCTTTCTGAGAAACTGCTTAGTGTTGTGTTAATTCATCTCACAGAGTTACATCTGTATTTCGTGGATCTCTTTGCTAGCCTTATTTCTGTGGAATCTGAGAACAGATATTTCGGATCCCTTTGAAGACTATAGGGCCAAAGGAAATATCCTCCCATAACAAAGAGAAAGAAGCTTTCTGAGAAACTTCTTTGTGTTCTGTGAAATCATCTCACGGAGTTACAGCTTTCCCCATAAGAAGCCTTTCGCTAACACAGTTCTTGTGGAATTGGCAAAGTGATATTTGGAATCTCATAGAGGGCTACGGTGAAAAAGGAAATATCCTCCGATGAAATCTGGAAAGACGCTTTCTGAGAATCTGCTTAGTGTTCTGTTACTTCACCTCACAGAGTTTCATCTGTATTTCGTGGATCTCTTTGCTAGCGTTATTTCTGTGGAATCTGAGAACAGATATTTCGGATCCGTTGAAGACTATAGGGCCAAAGGAAATATCCTCCAATAACAAAGAGAAAGAAGCTTTCAGAGAAACTTCTTTGTGTTCTGTGAAATCATCACCCAGAGTTACAGCTTTTACCTCAAGAAGCCTTTCGCTAAGACAGTTCTTGTGGAAATGGCAAAGTGATATTTGGAACCCCATAGAGGGCTATGGTGAAAAAGGAAATATCCTCCGATGAAATCTGGAAAGAAGCTTTCTGAGAAACTTCTTAGTGTTCTGTTAATTCATCTCACAGAGTTTCATCTGTATTTCGTGGATCTCTTTGCTAGCCTTATTTCTGTGGAATCTGAGAACAGATATCTCGGATCTCTTTGAAGACTATTGGGCCAAAGGAAACATCCTCAGATAACAAAGAGAAAGAAGCTTACTGAGAAACTTCTTTGTGTTCTGTGAAATCATCTCACAGAGTTACAGCTTTCCCCTCAAGAAGCCTTTCGCTAAGACAGTTCTTGTGGAATTCGCAAAGTGATATTTGGAAGCCCATAGAGGGCTATGGTGAAAAAGGAAATATCTTCCGATGAAATCTGGAAAGAAGCTTTCTGAGAAACTGCTTAGTGTTCTGTTAATTCACCTCACAGAGTTACATCTGTATTTCGTGGATCTCTTTGCTAGCCTTATTTCTGTGGAATCTGGGAACAGATATTTCCGTTCCCTTTGAAGACTATAGGGCCAAAGGAAACATCCTCGGATAACCAAGAGAAAGAAGTTACTAAGAAACTTCTTTGTGTTCTGTGAAATCATCTCACAGTGATACAGCTTTCCCGTCAAGAAACCTTCGCTAAGACAGTTCTTGTCTAATTGGCAAAGTGATATTTGGAAGCCCTTAGAGGGTTACGGTGAAAAAGGAAATATCCTCCGATGAAATCTGGAAAGAAGCTTTCTGTGAAACTGCTTAGTGTTCTGTAAATTCATCTCACAGAGTTACATCTGCATTTCGTGGATCGTTTTGCTAGCCTTATTTCTGTGGAATCTGACAACAGATATTTCCGATCCCTTTGAAGACAATAGGGCCAAAGGAAATATCCTCCGATAACAAAAAGAAAGAAGCTTTCTGAGAAACTTCTTTGTGTTCTGTGAAATCATCTCACAGAGTTACAGCTTTCCCCTCAAGAAGCCTTTCGCTAAGACGGTTCTTGTCTAATTGGCAAAGTGATATTTGGAAGCCCGTAGAGGGCTATGTTGAAAAACGAAATATTCTCCGAGGAAATCCGGAAAGAAGCTTTCAGAGAAACTGCTTAGTGTTCTGTTAATTCATCTCACAGAGTTACATCTGTATTTCGTGGATCTCTTTGCTAGCCTTATATCTGTGGAATATGACAACAGATATTTCGGATCCCTTTGAAGACTATGAGTCCAAAGGAAATATCCTCCGATAAAAAAGAGAAAGAAGCTTTCTGAGAAACTTCTTTGGGTTCTGCGAAATCATCTCACAGAGTTACAGCTTTCCCCTCATGAAGCCTTTCGCTAAGACATTTCTTGTGGAATTGGCAAAGTGATATTTGGAAGCCGATACAGGGCTATGGTGAAAAAGGAAATATCCTCCGATGAAATCTGGAAAAAAGCTTTCTGAGAAACTGCTTAGTGTTCTGTTAATTCATCTCACAGTGTTACATCTGTATTTCATGGATCTCTTTGCTAGCCTGATTTCTGTGGAATCTGACAACAGATATTTCGGATCCCTTTGAAGACTATAGGGCCACAGGAAATATCCTCCGATAACAAAGAGAAAGAAGCTTTCTGAGAAACTTCTTTGTGTTCTGTGAAATCATCTCACAGAGTTACAGCTTTCCCCTCAAGAAGCCTTTCGCTAAGACAGTTCTTGTGGAATTCGCAAAGTGATATTTGGAAGCCCATAGAGGGCTATGGTGAAAAAGGAAATATCTTCCGATGAAATCTGGAAAGAAGCTTTCTGAGAAACTGCTTAGTGTTCTGTTAATTCACCTCACAGAGTTACATCTGTATTTCGTGGATCTCTTTGCTAGCCTTATTTCTGTGGAATCTGAGAACAGATATTTCCGTTCCCTTTGAAGACTATAGGGCCAAAGGAAACATCCTCGGATAACGAAGAGAAAGAAGCTTACTAAGAAACTTCTTTGTGTTCTGTGAAATCATCTCACAGAGATACAGCTTTCCCGTCAGGAAACCTTCGCTAAGACAGTTCTTGTCTAATTGGCAAAGTGATATTTGGAAGCCCTTAGAGGGTTACAGTGAAAAAGGAAATATCCTCCGATGAAATCTGGAAAGAAGCTTTCTGTGAAACTGCTTAGTGTTCTGTAAATTCATCTCACAGAGTTACATCTGCATTTCGTGGATCGTTTTGCTAGCCTTATTTCTGTGGAATCCGACAACAGATATTTCCGATCCCTTTGAAGACAATAGGGCCAAAGGTAATATCCTCCGATAACAAAAAGAAAGAAGCTTTCTGACAAACTTCTTTGTGATCTGTGAAATCATCTCACAGAGTTACAGCTTTCCCCTCAAGAAGCCTTTCGCTAAGACGGTTCTTGTCTAATTGGCAAAGTGATATTTGGAAGCCCATAGGGGGCTATGTTGAAAAACGAAATATTCTCCGAGGAAATCCGGAAAGAAGCTTTCAGAGAAACTGCTTAGTGTTCTGTTAATTCATCTCACAGAGTTACATCTGTATTTCGTGGATCTCTTTGCTAGCCTTATATCTGTGGAATATGACAACAGATATTTCGGATCCCTTTGAAGACTATGAGTCCAAAGGAAATATCCTCCGATAAAAAAGAGAAAGAAGCTTTCTGAGAAACTTCTTTGGGTTCTGCGAAATCATCTCACAGAGTTACAGCTTTCCCCTCATGAAGCCTTTCGCTAAGACAGTTCTTGTGGAATTGGCAAAGTGATATTTGGAAGCCGATACAGGGCTATGGTGAAAAAGGAAATATCCTCCGATGAAATCTGGAAAAAAGCTTTCTGAGAAACTGCTTAGTGTTCTGTTAATTCATCTCACAGTGTTACATCTGTATTTCATGGATCTCTTTGCTAGCCTGATTTCTGTGGAATCTGACAACAGATATTTCGGATCCCTTTGAAGACTATAGGGCCACAGGAAATATCCTCCGATAACAAAGAGAAAGAAGCTTTCTGAGAAACTTCTTTGTGTTCTGTGAAATCATCTCACAGATTTACAGCTTTCCCCTCAAGAAGCCTTTCGCTAAGACAGTTCTTGTGGAATTGGCAAAGTGATATTTGGAAGCCCATAGAGGGCTATGGTGAAAAAGGAAATATCCTCCGATGAAATCTGGAAAGACTTTCTGAGAAACTGCTTAGTGTTCTGTTAATTCGTCTCACAGAGTTACATCTGTATTTCGTTGATCTCTTTGGTAGCCTTATTTCTGTGGAATCTGAGAACAGATATTTCTGATCCCTTTGAAGACTATAGGGCCAAAGGAAATATCCTCCGATAACAAAGAGAAAGAAGCTTTCTGAGAAACTTCTTTGTGTTCTGTGAAATCATCTCACAGAGTTACAGCTTTCCCATCAAGAAGCCTTTCGCTAAGACAGTTCTTGTGGAATTGGCAAAGTGATATTTGGAAGCCCACAGAGCGCAATGGTGAAAAAGGAAATATCCTCCGATGAAATCTGGAAAGAAGCTTTCTGAGAAATTGCTTAGTGTTCTGTTAATTCATCTCACAGAGTTACATCTGTATTTCGTGGATCTCTTTGCTAGCCTTATTTCTGTGGAATCTGACAACAGATATTTCGGATCCCTTTGAAGACTATAGGGCCAAAGTAAACACCCTCCGATAACAAAGAGAAAGAAGCTTACTGAGAAAGTTCTTTGTGTTCTGTGAAATCATCACACAGAGTTACAGCTTTGCCCTCAAGGAGCCTTTCGCTAAGACAGTTCTTGTGGAATTGGCAAAGTGATATTTGGAAGCCCATAGAGGGCTATGGAGAAAAAGGAAATAACCTCCGATGAAATCTGGAAAGAAGCTTTCTGAGAAACTGCTTAGTGTTCTCTTAATTCACCTCACAGAGTTACATCTGTATTTCGTGGATCTCATTGCTAGCCTTATTTCTGTGGAATCTGAGAACAGATATTTCGGATCCCTTTGAAGACTATAGGGCCAAAGGAAATATCCTCCGATAACAAAGAGAAAGAAGCTTTCTGAGAAACTTCTTTGTGTTCTGTGAAATCATCTCACAGAGTTACAGCTTTCCCCTCAAGAAGCCTTTCGCTAAGACAGTTCTTGTGGAATTGGCAAAGTGATATTTGGAAGCCCATGGAGGGCTATGGTGAAAAAGGAAATATCCTCCGATGAAATCTGGAAAGACTTTCTGAGAAACTGCTTAGTGTTTTGTTAATTCATCTCACAGAGTTACATCTGTATTTCGTGGATCTCATTGCTAGCCTTATTTCTGTGGAATCTGAGAACAGATATTTCGGATCCCTTTGAAGACTATAGGGTCAAAGGAAACATCCTCGGATAACAACCTAAGAAGCTTTTGAGAAAATACTTTGTGTTCTGTGAAATCATCTCACAGAGTTACAGCTTTAACCTCAAGAAGCCTTTCGCTAAGACAGTTCTTGTGGAATCGGCGAAGTGATATGTGGAAGCCCAAAGAGGGCTATGGTGAAAAAGGATATATCCTCCGATGAAATCTGGAAAGAAGCTTTCTGAGAAACTGCTTAGTGTTCTGGTAATTCATCTCACAGAGTTACATCTGTATTTCGTGTATCTCTTTGCTAGCCTTATTTCTGTTGAATCTGAGAACAGATATTTCGGATCCCTTTGAAGACTATAGGGCCAAAGGAAATATCATCCGATAACAAAGAGAAAGAAGCTTTCTGAGAAACTTCTTTGTGTTCTGTGAAATCATCTCACAGATTTACAGCTTTCCCCTCAAGAAGCCTTTCGCTAAGACAGTTCTTTTGGAATTGGCAAAATGATATTTGGAAGCCCATAGAGGGCTAAGGTGAAAAAGGAAATATCCTTTGATGAAATCTGGAAAGACTTTCTGAGAAACTGCTTAGTGTTCTGTTAGTTCATCTCACAGAGTTACATCTGTATTTCGTGGATCTCTTTGCTAGCCTTATTTCTGTGGAATCTGAGACCAGATATTTCGGATCCCTTTGAAGACTCTAGGGCCAAATTAAATATCCTCCGATAACAAAGAGAAAGAAGCTTTCTGAGAAACTTCTTTGTGTTCTGTGAAATCATCTCACAGAGTTACAGCTTTCCCCTCAAGAAGCCTTTCGCTAAGACAGTTCTTGTGGAATTGGCAAAGTGATATTTAGAAGCCCATAGAGGGCTATGGTGAAAAAGGAAATATCCTCTGATGAAATCTGGAAAGACTTTCTGAGAAACTGCTTAGTGTTCTGTTAATTCATCTCACAGAGTTACATCTGTATTTCGTAGATCTCTTTGCTAGCCTTATTTCTGTGGAATCTGAGAACAGATAATTCGAATCCCTTTGAAGACTATAGGGCCAAATTAAATATCCTCCGATTACAAAGGGAAAGAAGCTTTCTGTGAAACTTCTTTGTGTTCTGTGAAATCATCTCACAGAGTTACAGCTTTCCCCTCAAGAAGCCTTTCGCTAAGACAGTTCTTGTGGAATTGGCAAAGTGATATTTGGAAGCCCATAGAGGGCTATGGTGAAAAAGGATATATCCTCCGATGAAATCTGGAAAGAAGCTTTCTGAGAAACTGCTTAGTGTTCTTTTAATTCATCTCACAGTGTTACATCTGTATTTCGTGGATCTCTTTGCTAGCCTTATTTCTATGGAATCTGAGAACAGATATTTCGGATCCCTTTGAACACTATAGGGCCAAAGGAAATATCCTCCGATAACAAAGAGAAAGAAGCTTTCTGAGAAACTTCTTTATGTTCTGTGAAATCATCTCACAGAGTTACAGCATTCCCCTCAAGAAGCCTTTGGCTAAGACAGTTCTTGTGGAATTGGCAAAGTGATATTTGGAAGCCCATAGAAGTCTATGGTGAAAAAGGAAATATCCTCCGGTGAAATCTGGAAAGAAGCTTTCTGAGAAACTGCTTAGTGTTCTGTTAATTCATCTCACAGAGTTACATCTGTATTTCGTTTATCTCTTTGCTAGCCTTATATCTGTGGAATCTGACAACAGATATTTCGGATCCCTTTGTAGACTATAGGGCCAAAGGAAATATCCTCCGATAACAAAGAGAAAGAAGCTTTCTGAGAAACTTCTTTGTGTTCTGTGAAATCATCTCACAGAGTTACAGCTTTCCCCTCAAGAAGCCTTTCGCTAAGACAGTTCTTTTGGAATTGGAAAGTGATATTTGGAAGCCCATAGAGGGCTATGGTGAAAAAGGAAATATCCTCCGATGAAATCTGGAAAGAAGCTTTGGGAGAAACTGCTTAGTGTTCTGTTAATTCATCTCCCAGAGTTACATCTGTATTTCGTGGATCTCTTTGCTAGCCTTATTTCTGTTGAATCTGAGAACAGATATTTCGGATCCCTTTGAAGACTATAGGGCCAAAGGAAATATCATCCGATATTAAAGAGAAAGAAGCTTTCTGAGAAACTTCTTTGTGTTCTGTGAAATCATCTCACAGATTTACAGCTTTCCCCTCAAGAAGCCTTTCGCTAAGACAGTTCTTGTGGAATTGGCAAAATGATATTTGGAAGCCCATAGAGGGCTAAGGTGAAAAAGGAAATATCCTCAGATGAAATCTTGAAAGACTTTCTGAGAAACTGCTTAGTGTTCTGTTAATTCATCTCACAGCGTTACATCTGTATTTCGTGGATCTCTTTGCTAGCCTTATTTCTGTGGAATCTGAGAACAGATATTTCGGATCCCTTTGAAGACTATAGGTCCAAATTAAATATCCTCCGATAACAAAGAGAAAGAAGCTTTCTGAGAAACTTCTCTGTGTTCTGTGAAATCATTGCGCAGAGTTACAGCTTTCCCCTCAAGAAGCCTTTCGCTAAGACAGTTCTTGTGGAATTGGCAAAGTGATATTTGGAAGCCCTTAGAAGGCTATGGTGAAAAAGGAAATATCCTCCGATGAAATCTGGAAAGAAGCTTTCTGAGAAACTGCTTAGTGTTCTGTTAATTCATCTCACAGAGTTACATCTGTATTTCGTGGATCTCTTTGCTAGCCTTATTTCTGTGGAATCTGAGAACAGATATTTCGGATCCCTTTGAAGACTATAGGGCCAATGTAAACATCCTCCGATAACAAAGAGAAAGAAGCGTTCTGAGAAACTTCGTTGTGTTCTGTGAAATCATCTCACACAGTTACAGCTTTCCCCTCAAGGATCGTTTCGCTAAGACAGTTCTTGTGGAATTGGCAAAGAGATATTTGGAGCCCATAGAGGGCAATGGAGAAAAAGGAAATATCCTCCCATGAAATCTGGAAAGAAGCTGTCTGAGAAACTCCTTAGTGTTCTCTTAATTCATCTCACAGAGTTACATCTGTATTTCCTGGATCTCTTTGCTAGCCTTATTTCTGTGGAATCTGAGAACAGATATTTCGGATCCCTTTGAAGACTATAGGGCCAAAGGAAAATTCCTCCGATAACAAAGAGAAAGAAGCTTTCTGAGAAACTTCTTTGTGTTCAGTGAAATCATCTCACAGAGTTACAGCTTTCCCATCAAGAAGCCTTTCGCTAAGACAGTTCTTGTGGAATTGGCAAAGTGATATTTGGAAGTCCAGAGAGCGCAATGGTGAAAAAGGAAATATCCTCCGATGAAATCTGGAAAGAAGCTTTCTGAGAAACTGCTTAGTGTTCTGTTAATTCATCTCACAGAGTTACATCTGTATTTCGTGGATCTCTTTGCTATCCTTATTTCTGTGGAATCTGAGAACAGATATTTCGGATCCCTTTGAAGACTATAGGGCCAAAGTAAAAATCCTCCGATAACAAAGAGAAAGAAGCTTTCTGAGAAACTTCTTTGTGTGCTGTGAAATCATCTCACAGAGTTACAGCTTTCCCCTCAAGAAGCCTTTCGCTAAGACAGTTCTTGTGGAATTGGCAAAGTGATATTTGGAAGCCCATAGAGGGCTATGGTGAAAAAGGAAATATCCTCCAATGAAATCTGGAAAGAAGCTTTCTGAGAAACTGCTTAGTGATCTGTAAATTCATCTCTCAGAGTTACATCTGTATTTCGTGGATCTCTTTGCTAGCCGTATTTCTGTGGAATCTGAGAACAGATATTTCGGATCCATTTGAAGACTATAGGGCCAAAGGAAATATCCTCCGATAACAAAAAGAAAGAAGCTTTCTGAGAAACTTCTTTGTGTTCTGTGAAAATATCTCACAGAGTTAAAGCTTTCCCCTCAAGAAGCCTTTCGCTAAGACAGTTCTTGTGGAATTGGCAAAGTGATATTTGGAAGCCCATGGAGGGCTATGGTGAAAAAGGAAATATCCTCCGATGAAATCTGGAAAGACTTTCTGAGAAACTGCTTAGTGTTTTGTTAATTCATCTCACAGAGTTACATCTGTATTTCGTTGATCTCTTTGCTAGCGTTATTGCTGTGGAATCTGAGAACAGATATTTCGGATCCCTTTGAAGACTATAGGGCCAAAGGAAACATCCTCCGATAACAAAGAGAAAGAAGCTTACTGGGAAACTTCTTTGTGTTCTGTGACATCATCTCACAGAGATACAGCTTTCCCGTCGAGAAGCCTTCGCTAAGACAGTTCTTGTGAAATTGGCAAAGTGATATTTGGAAGCCCTTAGAGGGCTACGGTGAAAAAGGAAATATCCTCCGATGAAATCTGGAAAGTAGCTTTCTGTGAAACTGCTTAGTGTTCTGTAAATTCATCTCACAGAGTTACATCTGCATATCGTGGATCGTTTTGCTAGCCTTATTTCTGTGGAATCTGACAACAGATATTTCGGATCCCTTTGAAGACTATAGGGCCAAAGGAAATATCCTCCGATAACAAAGAGAAAGAAGCTTTCTGAGAAACTTCCTTGTGTTCTGTGAAATAATCTCACAGAGTTACAGCTTTCCCCTCAAGAAGCCTTTCGCTAAGACGGTTCTTGTCTAATTGGCAAAGTGATATTTGGAAGCCCATAGAGGGCTATGGTGAAAAACGAAATATTCTCCGATGAAATCTGGAAAGAAGCTTTCTGAGAAACTGCTTAGTGTTCTATTAATTCATCTCACAGAGTTACATCTGTATTTCGTGGATCTCTTTGCTAGCCTTACTTCTGTGGAATCTGAGAACAGATATTTCTGATCCCTTTGAAGACTATGGGTCCAAAGGAAATATCCTCCGATAACAAAGAGAAAGAAGCTTTCTGAGAAACTTCTTTGTGTTCTGCGAAATCATCTCACAGAGTTACAGCTATCCCCTCAATAAGCCTTTCGCTAAGACAGTTCTTGTCCAATTGGCAAAGTGATATTTGGAACCCATAGAGGGCTATGGTGAAAAAGGAAATATCCTCCGATGAAATCTGGAAAGAAGCTTTCTGAGAAACTGCTTAGTGTTCTGTTAATTCATCTCCCAGAGTTACATCGGTATTTCGTGGATCTCTTTGCTAGCCTTATTTCTGTGTAATCTGACAACAGATATTTCGGATCCCTTTGAAGACTATAGGGCCAAAGGAAATATCCTCCGATAACAAAGAGAAAGAAGCTTTCTGAAAAACTTCTTTGTGTTCTGTGAAATCATCTCACAGAGTTACAGCTTTCCCCTCAAGAAGCCTTTCGCTAAGACAGTTCTTGTGGAATTGGCCAAGTGATATTTGGAGTCCTTAGAGGGCTATGGTGAAAAAGGAAATATCCTCCAATGAAATCTGGAAAGAAGCTTTCTGAGAAACTGCTTAGTGTTCTGTTAATTCATCTCACAGTGTTACATCTGTATTTCATGGATCTCTTTGCTAGCCTGATTTCTGTGGAATCTGACAACAGATATTTCGGATCCCTTTGAAGACTATAGGGCCACAGGAAATATCCTCCGATAAAAAAGAGAAAGAAGCTTTCTGAGAAACTTCTTTGTGTTCTGTGAAATCATCTCACAGAATTAAAGCTTTCCCCTCAAGAAGCCTTTCGCTAACACAGTTCTTGTGGAATTGGCAAAGTGATATTTGGAAGCCCATAGAGGGCTTTGGTGAAAAAGGAAACATCCTCCGATGAAATCTGGAAAGAAGCTTTCTGAGAAACTGCTTAGTGTTCTGTTAATTCATCTCACAGAGTTACATCTGTATTTCGTGGATCTCTTTGCTAGCCTTATTTCTTTGGAATATGAGAACAGATATTTCCTTTCCCTTTGAAGACTATAGGGCCAAATTAAATATCCTCCGATATCAAAGAGAAAGAAGCTTTCTGAGAAACTTCTTTGTGTTCTGTGAAATCATCTCACAGAGTTACAGCTTTCCCCTCAAGAAGCCTTTCGCTAAGACAGTTCTTGTGGAATTGGCAAAGTGATATGTGGAAGCCCAAAGAGGGCTATGGTGAAAAAGGATATATCCTCCGATGAAATCTGGAAAGAAGCTTTCTGAGAAACTGCTTAGTGTTCTGGTAATTCATCTCACAGAGTTACATCTGTATTTCATGTATCTCTTTGCTAGCCTTATTTCTGTTGAATCTGAGAACAGATATTTCGGATCCCTTTGAAGACTATAGGGCCAAAGGAAATATCATCCGATAACAAAGAGAAAGAAGCTTTCTGAGAAACTTCTTTGTGTTCTGTGAAATCATCTCACAGATTTACAGCTTTCCCCTCAAGAAGCCTTTCGCTAAGACAGTTCTTTTGGAATTGGCAAAATGATATTTGGAAGCCCAGAGAGGGCTAAGGTGAAAAAGGAAATATCCTTTGATGAAATCTGGAAAGACTTTCTGAGAAACTGCTTAGTGTTCTGTTAGTTCATCTCACAGAGTTACATCTGTATTTCGTGGATCTCTTTGCTAGCCTTATTTCTGTGGAATCTGAGACCAGATATTTCGGATCCCTTTGAAGACTCTAGGGCCAAATTAAATATCCTCCGATAACAAAGAGAAAGAAGCTTTCTGAGAAACTTCTTTGTGTTCTGTGAAATCATCTCACAGAGTTACAGCTTTCCCCTCAAGAAGCCTTTCGCTAAGACAGTTCTTGTGGAATTGGCAAAGTGATATTTTGAAGCCCATAGAGGGCTATGGTGAAAAAGGAAATATCCTCTGATGAAATCTGGAAAGACTTTCTGAGAAACTGCTTAGTGTTCTGTTAATTCATCTCACAGAGTTACATCTGTATTTCGTAGATCTCTTTGCTAGCCTTATTTCTGTGGAATCTGAGAACAGATAGTTCGAATCCCTTTGAAGACTATAGGGCCAAATTACATATCCTCCGATTACAAAGGGAAAGAAGCTTTCTGAGAAACTTCTTTGTGTTCTGTGAAATCATCTCACAGAGTTACAGCTTTCCCCTCAAGAAGCCTTTCGCTAAGACAGTTCTTGTGGAATGCGCAAAGTGATATTTGGAAGCCCATAGAGGGCTATGGTGAAAAAGGAAATATCTTCCGATGAAATCTGGAAAGAAGCTTTCTGAGAAACTGCTTAGTGTTCTGTTAATTCACCTCACAGAGTTACATCTGTATTTCGTGGATCTCTTTGCTAGCCTAATTTCTGTGGAATCTGAGAACAGATATTTCCGTTCCCTTTGAAGACTATAGGGCCAAAGGAAACATCCTCGGATAACCAAGAGAAAGAAGCTTACTAAGAAACTTCTTTGTGTTCTGTGAAATCATCTCACAGAGATACAGCTTTCCCGTCAGGAAACCTTCGCTAAGACAGTTCTTGTCTAATTGGCAAAGTGATATTTGGAAGCCCTTAGAGGGTTACAGTGAAAAAGGAAATATCCTCCGATGAAATCTGGAAAGAAGCTTTCTGTGAAACTGCTTAGTGTTCTGTAAATTCATCTCACAGAGTTACATCTGCATTTCGTGGATCGTTTTGCTAGCCTTATTTCTGTGGAATCCGACAACAGATATTTCCGATCCCTTTGAAGACAATAGGGCCAAAGGTAATATCCTCCGATAACAAAAAGAAAGAAGCTTTCTGACAAACTTCTTTGTGATCTGTGAAATCATCTCACAGAGTTACAGCTTTCCCCTCAAGAAGCCTTTCGCTAAGACGGTTCTTGTCTAATTGGCAAAGTGATATTTGGAAGCCCATAGAGGGCTATGTTGAAAAACGAAATATTCTCCGAGGAAATCCGGAAAGAAGCTTTCAGAGAAACTGCTTAGTGTTCTGTTAATTCATCTCACAGAGTTACATCTGTATTTCGTGGATCTCTTTGCTAGCCTTATATCTGTGGAATATGACAACAGATATTTCGGATCCCTTTGAAGACTATGAGTCCAAAGGAAATATCCTCCGATAAAAAAGAGAAAGAAGCTTTCTGAGAAACTTCTTTGGGTTCTGCGAAATCATCTCACAGAGTTACAGCTTTCCCCTCATGAAGCCTTTCGCTAAGACAGTTCTTGTGGAATTGGCAAAGTGATATTTGGAAGCCGATACAGGGCTATGGTGAAAAAGGAAATATCCTCCGATGAAATCTGGAAAAAAGCTTTCTGAGAAACTGCTTAGTGTTCTGTTAATTCATCTCACAGTGTTACATCTGTATTTCATGGATCTCTTTGCTAGCCTGATTTCTGTGGAATCTGACAACAGATATTTCGGATCCCTTTGAAGACTATAGGGCCACAGGAAATATCCTCCGATAACAAAGAGAAAGAAGCTTTCTGAGAAACTTCTTTGTGTTCTGTGAAATCATCTCACAGATTTACAGCTTTCCCCTCAAGAAGCCTTTCGCTAAGACAGTTCTTGTGGAATTGGCAAAGTGATATTTGGAAGCCCATAGAGGGCTATGGTGAAAAAGGAAATATCCTCCGATGAAATCTGGAAAGACTTTCTGAGAAACTGCTTAGTGTTCTGTTAATTCGTCTCACAGAGTTACATCTGTATTTCGTTGATCTCTTTGGTAGCCTTATTTCTGTGGAATCTGAGAACAGATATTTCTGATCCCTTTGAAGACTATAGGGCCAAAGGAAATATCCTCCGATAACAAAGAGAAAGAAGCTTTCTGAGAAACTTCTTTGTGTTCTGTGAAATCATCTCACAGAGTTACAGCTTTCCCATCAAGAAGCCTTTCGCTAAGACAGTTCTTGTGGAATTGGCAAAGTGATATTTGGAAGCCCACAGAGCGCAATGGTGAAAAAGGAAATATCCTCCGATGAAATCTGGAAAGAAGCTTTCTGAGAAATTGCTTAGTGTTCTGTTAATTCATCTCACAGAGTTACATCTGTATTTCGTGGATCTCTTTGCTAGCCTTATTTCTGTGGAATCTGACAACAGATATTTCGGATCCCTTTGAAGACTATAGGGCCAAAGTAAACACCCTCCGATAACAAAGAGAAAGAAGCTTACTGAGAAAGTTCTTTGTGTTCTGTGAAATCATCACACAGAGTTACAGCTTTGCCCTCAAGGAGCCTTTCGCTAAGACAGTTCTTGTGGAATTGGCAAAGTGATATTTGGAAGCCCATAGAGGGCTATGGAGAAAAAGGAAATAACCTCCGATGAAATCTGGAAAGAAGCTTTCTGAGAAACTGCTTAGTGTTCTCTTAATTCACCTCACAGAGTTACATCTGTATTTCGTGGATCTCATTGCTAGCCTTATTTCTGTGGAATCTGAGAACAGATATTTCGGATCCCTTTGAAGACTATAGGGCCAAAGGAAATATCCTCCGATAACAAAGAGAAAGAAGCTTTCTGAGAAACTTCTTTGTGTTCTGTGAAATCATCTCACAGAGTTACAGCTTTCCCCTCAAGAAGCCTTTCGCTAAGACAGTTCTTGTGGAATTGGCAAAGTGATATTTGGAAGCCCATGGAGGGCTATGGTGAAAAAGGAAATATCCTCCGATGAAATCTGGAAAGACTTTCTGAGAAACTGCTTAGTGTTTTGTTAATTCATCTCACAGAGTTACATCTGTATTTCGTGGATCTCATTGCTAGCCTTATTTCTGTGGAATCTGAGAACAGATATTTCGGATCCCTTTGAAGACTATAGGGTCAAAGGAAACATCCTCGGATAACAAACTAAGAAGCTTTTGAGAAAATACTTTGTGTTCTGTGAAATCATCTCACAGAGTTACAGCTTTAACCTCAAGAAGCCTTTCGCTAAGACAGTTCTTGTGGAATCGGCGAAGTGATATGTGGAAGCCCAAAGAGGGCTATGGTGAAAAAGGATATATCCTCCGATGAAATCTGGAAAGAAGCTTTCTGAGAAACTGCTTAGTGTTCTGGTAATTCATCTCACAGAGTTACATCTGTATTTCGTGTATCTCTTTGCTAGCCTTATTTCTGTTGAATCTGAGAACAGATATTTCGGATCCCTTTGAAGACTATAGGGCCAAAGGAAATATCATCCGATAACAAAGAGAAAGAAGCTTTCTGAGAAACTTCTTTGTGTTCTGTGAAATCATCTCACAGATTTACAGCTTTCCCCTCAAGAAGCCTTTCGCTAAGACAGTTCTTTTGGAATTGGCAAAATGATATTTGGAAGCCCATAGAGGGCTAAGGTGAAAAAGGAAATATCCTTTGATGAAATCTGGAAAGACTTTCTGAGAAACTGCTTAGTGTTCTGTTAGTTCATCTCACAGAGTTACATCTGTATTTCGTGGATCTCTTTGCTAGCCTTATTTCTGTGGAATCTGAGACCAGATATTTCGGATCCCTTTGAAGACTCTAGGGCCAAATTAAATATCCTCCGATAACAAAGAGAAAGAAGCTTTCTGAGAAACTTCTTTGTGTTCTGTGAAATCATCTCACAGAGTTACAGCTTTCCCCTCAAGAAGCCTTTCGCTAAGACAGTTCTTGTGGAATTGGCAAAGTGATATTTAGAAGCCCATAGAGGGCTATGGTGAAAAAGGAAATATCCTCTGATGAAATCTGGAAAGACTTTCTGAGAAACTGCTTAGTGTTCTGTTAATTCATCTCACAGAGTTACATCTGTATTTCGTAGATCTCTTTGCTAGCCTTATTTCTGTGGAATCTGAGAACAGATAATTCGAATCCCTTTGAAGACTATAGGGCCAAATTAAATATCCTCCGATTACAAAGTGAAAGAAGCTTTCTGAGAAACTTCTTTGTGTTCTGTGAAATCATCTCACAGAGTTACAGCTTTCCCCTCAAGAAGCCTTTCGCTAAGACAGTTCTTGTGGAATTGGCAAAGTGATATTTGGAAGCCCATAGAGGGCTATGGTGAAAAAGGATATATCCTCCGATGAAATCTGGAAAGAAGCTTTCTGAGAAACTGCTTAGTGTTCTTTTAATTCATCTCACAGTGTTACATCTGTATTTCGTGGATCTCTTTGCTAGCCTTATTTCTATGGAATCTGAGAACAGATATTTCGGATCCCTTTGAACACTATAGGGCCAAAGGAAATATCCTCCGATAACAAAGAGAAAGAAGCTTTCTGAGAAACTTCTTTATGTTCTGTGAAATCATCTCACAGAGTTACAGCATTCCCCTCAAGAAGCCTTTGGCTAAGACAGTTCTTGTGGAATTGGCAAAGTGATATTTGGAAGCCCATAGAAGTCTATGGTGAAAAAGGAAATATCCTCCGGTGAAATCTGGAAAGAAGCTTTCTGAGAAACTGCTTAGTGTTCTGTTAATTCATCTCACAGAGTTACATCTGTATTTCGTTTATCTCTTTGCTAGCCTTATATCTGTGGAATCTGACAACAGATATTTCGGATCCCTTTGTAGACTATAGGGCCAAAGGAAATATCCTCCGATAACAAAGAGAAAGAAGCTTTCTGAGAAACTTCTTTGTGTTCTGTGAAATCATCTCACAGAGTTACAGCTTTCCCCTCAAGAAGCCTTTCGCTAAGACAGTTCTTTTGGAATTGGAAAGTGATATTTGGAAGCCCATAGAGGGCTATGGTGAAAAAGGAAATATCCTCCGATGAAATCTGGAAAGAAGCTTTGGGAGAAACTGCTTAGTGTTCTGTTAATTCATCTCCCAGAGTTACATCTGTATTTCGTGGATCTCTTTGCTAGCCTTATTTCTGTTGAATCTGAGAACAGATATTTCGGATCCCTTTGAAGACTATAGGGCCAAAGGAAATATCATCCGATATTAAAGAGAAAGAAGCTTTCTGAGAAACTTCTTTGTGTTCTGTGAAATCATCTCACAGATTTACAGCTTTCCCCTCAAGAAGCCTTTCGCTAAGACAGTTCTTGTGGAATTGGCAAAATGATATTTGGAAGCCCATAGAGGGCTAAGGTGAAAAAGGAAATATCCTCAGATGAAATCTTGAAAGACTTTCTGAGAAACTGCTTAGTGTTCTGTTAATTCATCTCACAGCGTTACATCTGTATTTCGTGGATCTCTTTGCTAGCCTTATTTCTGTGGAATCTGAGAACAGATATTTCGGATCCCTTTGAAGACTATAGGTCCAAATTAAATATCCTCCGATAACAAAGAGAAAGAAGCTTTCTGAGAAACTTCTCTGTGTTCTGTGAAATCATTGCGCAGAGTTACAGCTTTCCCCTCAAGAAGCCTTTCGCTAAGACAGTTCTTGTGGAATTGGCAAAGTGATATTTGGAAGCCCTTAGAAGGCTATGGTGAAAAAGGAAATATCCTCCGATGAAATCTGGAAAGAAGCTTTCTGAGAAACTGCTTAGTGTTCTGTTAATTCATCTCACAGAGTTACATCTGTATTTCGTGGATCTCTTTGCTAGCCTTATTTCTGTGGAATCTGAGAACAGATATTTCGGATCCCTTTGAAGACTATAGGGCCAATGTAAACATCCTCCGATAACAAAGAGAAAGAAGCGTTCTGAGAAACTTCGTTGTGTTCTGTGAAATCATCTCACACAGTTACAGCTTTCCCCTCAAGGATCGTTTCGCTAAGACAGTTCTTGTGGAATTGGCAAAGAGATATTTGGAGCCCATAGAGGGCAATGGAGAAAAAGGAAATATCCTCCCATGAAATCTGGAAAGAAGCTGTCTGAGAAACTCCTTAGTGTTCTCTTAATTCATCTCACAGAGTTACATCTGTATTTCGTGGATCTCTTTGCTAGCCTTATTTCTGTGGAATCAGAGAACAGATATTTCGGATCCCTTTGAAGACTATAGGGCCAAAGGAAAATTCCTCCGATAACAAAGAGAAAGAAGCTTTCTGAGAAACTTCTTTGTGTTCAGTGAAATCATCTCACAGAGTTACAGCTTTCCCATCAAGAAGCCTTTCGCTAAGACAGTTCTTGTGGAATTGGCAAAGTGATATTTGGAAGTCCAGAGAGCGCAATGGTGAAAAAGGAAATATCCTCCGATGAAATCTGGAAAGAAGCTTTCTGAGAAACTGCTTAGTGTTCTGTTAATTCATCTCACAGAGTTACATCTGTATTTCGTGGATCTCTTTGCTATCCTTATTTCTGTGGAATCTGAGAACAGATATTTCGGATCCCTTTGAAGACTATAGGGCCAAAGTAAAAATCCTCCGATAACAAAGAGAAAGAAGCTTTCTGAGAAACTTCTTTGTGTGCTGTGAAATCATCTCACAGAGTTACAGCTTTCCCCTCAAGAAGCCTTTCGCTAAGACAGTTCTTGTGGAATTGGCAAAGTGATATTTGGAAGCCCATAGAGGGCTATGGTGAAAAAGCAAATATCCTCCAATGAAATCTGGAAAGAAGCTTTCTGAGAAACTGCTTAGTGATCTGTAAATTCATCTCTCAGAGTTACATCTGTATTTCGTGGATCTCTTTGCTAGCCGTATTTCTGTGGAATCTGAGAACAGATATTTCGGATCCATTTGAAGACTATAGGGCCAAAGGAAATATCCTCCGATAACAAAAAGAAAGAAGCTTTCTGAGAAACTTCTTTGTGTTCTGTGAAAATATCTCACAGAGTTAAAGGTTTCCCCTCAAGAAGCCTTTCGCTAAGACAGTTCTTGTGGAATTGGCAAAGTGATATTTGGAAGCCCATGGAGGGCTATGGTGAAAAAGGAAATATCCTCCGATGAAATCTGGAAAGACTTTCTGAGAAACTGCTTAGTGTTTTGTTAATTCATCTCACAGAGTTACATCTGTATTTCGTTGATCTCTTTGCTAGCGTTATTGCTGTGGAATCTGAGAACAGATATTTCGGATCCCTTTGAAGACTATAGGGCCAAAGGAAACATCCTCCGATAACAAAGAGAAAGAAGCTTACTGGGAAACTTCTTTGTGTTCTGTGACATCATCTCACAGAGATACAGCTTTCCCGTCAAGAAGCCTTCGCTAAGACAGTTCTTGTGAAATTGGCAAAGTGATATTTGGAAGCCCTTAGAGGGCTACGGTGAAAAAGGAAATATCCTCCGATGAAATCTGGAAAGTAGCTTTCTGTGAAACTGCTTAGTGTTCTGTAAATTCATCTCACAGAGTTACATCTGCATATCGTGGATCGTTTTGCTAGCCTTATTTCTGTGGAATCTGACAACAGATATTTCGGATCCCTTTGAAGACTATAGGGCCAAAGGAAATATCCTCCGATAACAAAGAGAAAGAAGCTTTCTGAGAAACTTCCTTGTGTTCTGTGAAATAATCTCACAGAGTTACAGCTTTCCCCTCAAGAAGCCTTTCGCTAAGACGGTTCTTGTCTAATTGGCAAAGTGATATTTGGAAGCCCATAGAGGGCTATGGTGAAAAACGAAATATTCTCCGATGAAATCTGGAAAGAAGCTTTCTGAGAAACTGCTTAGTGTTCTATTAATTCATCTCACAGAGTTACATCTGTATTTCGTGGATCTCTTTGCTAGCCTTACTTCTGTGGAATCTGAGAACAGATATTTCTGATCCCTTTGAAGACTATGGGTCCAAAGGAAATATCCTCCGATAACAAAGAGAAAGAAGCTTTCTGAGAAACTTCTTTGTGTTCTGCGAAATCATCTCACAGAGTTACAGCTATCCCCTCAATAAGCCTTTCGCTAAGACAGTTCTTGTCCAATTGGCAAAGTGATATTTGGAACCCATAGAGGGCTATGGTGAAAAAGGAAATATCCTCCGATGAAATCTGGAAAGAAGCTTTCTGAGAAACTGCTTAGTGTTCTGTTAATTCATCTCCCAGAGTTACATCGGTATTTCGTGGATCTCTTTGCTAGCCTTATTTCTGTGTAATCTGACAACAGATATTTCGGATCCCTTTGAAGACTATAGGGCCAAAGGAAATATCCTCCGATAACAAAGAGAAAGAAGCTTTCTGAAAAACTTCTTTGTGTTCTGTGAAATCATCTCACAGAGTTACAGCTTTCCCCTCAAGAAGCCTTTCGCTAAGACAGTTCTTGTGGAATTGGCCAAGTGATATTTGGAGTCCTTAGAGGGCTATGGTGAAAAAGGAAATATCCTCCAATGAAATCTGGAAAGAAGCTTTCTGAGAAACTTCTTAGTGTTCTGTTAATTCATCTCATAGAGTTTCATCTGTATTTCGTGGATCTCTTTGCTAGCCTTATTTCTGTGGAATCTGAGAACAGATATCTCGGATCTCTTTGAAGACTATTGGGCCAAAGGAAACATCCTCAGATAACAAAGAGAAAGAAGCTTACTGAGAAACTTCTTTGTGTTCTGTGAAATCATCTCACAGAGTTACAGCTTTCCCCTCAAGAAGCCTTTCGCTAAGACAGTTCTTGTGGAATTCGCAAAGTGATATTTGGAAGCCCATAGAGGGCTATGGTGAAAAAGGAAATATCTTCCGATGAAATCTGGAAAGAAGCTTTCTGAGAAACTGCTTAGTGTTCTGTTAATTCACCTCACAGAGTTACATCTGTATTTCGTGGATCTCTTTGCTAGCCTTATTTCTGTGGAATCTGAGAACAGATATTTCCGTTCCCTTTGAAGACTATAGGGCCAAAGGAAACATCCTCGGATAACCAAGAGAAAGAAGCTTACTAAGAAACTTCTTTGTGTTCTGTGAAATCATCTCACAGAGATACAGCTTTCCCGTCAAGAAACCTTCGCTAAGACAGTTCTTGTCTAATTGGCAAAGTGATATTTGGAAGCCCTTAGAGGGTTACGGTGAAAAAGGAAATATCCTCCGATGAAATCTGGAAAGAAGCTTTCTGTGAAACTGCTTAGTGTTCTGTAAATTCATCTCACAGAGTTACATCTGCATTTCGTGGATCGTTTTGCTAGCCTTATTTCTGTGGAATCTGACAACAGATATTTCCGATCCCTTTGAAGACAATAGGGCCAAAGGAAATATCCTCCGATAACAAAAAGAAAGAAGCTTTCTGAGAAACTTCTTTGTGTTCTGTGAAATCATCTCACAGAGTTACAGCTTTCCCCTCAAGAAGCCTTTCGCTAAGACGGTTCTTGTCTAATTGGCAAAGTGATATTTGGAAGCCCGTAGAGGGCTATGTTGAAAAACGAAATATTCTCCGAGGAAATCCGGAAAGAAGCTTTCAGAGAAACTGCTTAGTGTTCTGTTAATTCATCTCACAGAGTTACATCTGTATTTCGTGGATCTCTTTGCTAGCCTTATATCTGTGGAATATGACAACAGATATTTCGGACCCTTTGAAGACTATGAGTCCAAAGGAAATATCCTCCGATAAAAAAGAGAAAGAAGCTTTCTGAGAAACTTCTTTGGGTTCTGCGAAATCATCTCACAGAGTTACAGCTTTCCCCTCATGAAGCCTTTCGCTAAGACATTTCTTGTGGAATTGGCAAAGTGATATTTGGAAGCCGATACAGGGCTATGGTGAAAAAGGAAATATCCTCCGATGAAATCAGGAAAAAAGCTTTCTGAGAAACTGCTTAGTGTTCTGTTAATTCATCTCACAGTGTTACATCTGTATTTCATGGATCTCTTTGCTAGCCTGATTTCTGTGGAATCTGACAACAGATATTTCGGATCCCTTTGAAGACTATAGGGCCACAGGAAATATCCTCCGATAAAAAAGAGAAAGAAGCTTTCTGAGAAACTTCTTTGTGTTCTGTGAAATCATCTCACAGAATTAAAGCTTTCCCCTCAAGAAGCCTTTCGCTAACACAGTTCTTGTGGAATTGGCAAAGTGATATTTGGAAGCCCATAGAGGGCTTTGGTGAAAAAGGAAACATCCTCCGATGAAATCTGGAAAGAAGCTTTCTGAGAAACTGCTTAGTGTTCTGTTAATTCATCTCACAGAGTTACATCTGTATTTCGTGGATCTCTTTGCTAGCCTTATTTCTTTGGAATATGAGAACAGATATTTCCTTTCCCTTTGAAGACTATAGGGCCAAATTAAATATCCTCCGATAACAAAGAGAAAGAAGCTTTCTGAGAAACTTCTTTGTGTTCTGTGAAATCATCTCACAGAGTTACAGCTTTCCCCTCAAGAAGCCTTTCGCTAAGACAGTTCTTGTGGAATTGGCAAAGTGATATGTGGAAGCCCAAAGAGGGCTATGGTGAAAAAGGATATATCCTCCGATGAAATCTGGAAAGAAGCTTTCTGAGAAACTGCTTAGTGTTCTGGTAATTCATCTCACAGAGTTACATCTGTATTTCATGTATCTCTTTGCTAGCCTTATTTCTGTTGAATCTGAGAACAGATATTTCGGATCCCTTTGAAGACTATAGGGCCAAAGGAAATATCATCCGATAACAAAGAGAAAGAAGCTTTCTGAGAAACTTCTTTGTGTTCTGTGAAATCATCTCACAGATTTACAGCTTTCCCCTCAAGAAGCCTTTCGCTAAGACAGTTCTTTTGGAATTGGCAAAATGATATTTGGAAGCCCAGAGAGGGCTAAGGTGAAAAAGGAAATATCCTTTGATGAAATCTGGAAAGACTTTCTGAGAAACTGCTTAGTGTTCTGTTAGTTCATCTCACAGAGTTACATCTGTATTTCGTGGATCTCTTTGCTAGCCTTATTTCTGTGGAATCTGAGACCAGATATTTCGGATCCCTTTGAAGACTCTAGGGCCAAATTAAATATCCTCCGATAACAAAGAGAAAGAAGCTTTCTGAGAAACTTCTTTGTGTTCTGTGAAATCATCTCACAGAGTTACAGCTTTCCCCTCAAGAAGCCTTTCGCTAAGACAGTTCTTGTGGAATTGGCAAAGTGATATTTAGAAGCCCATAGAGGGCTATGGTGAAAAAGGAAATATCCTCTGATGAAATCTGGAAAGACTTTCTGAGAAACTGCGTAGTGTTCTGTTAATTCATCTCACAGAGTTACATCTGTATTTCGTAGATCTCTTTGCTAGCCTTATTTCTGTGGAATCTGAGAACAGATAGTTCGAATCCCTTTGAAGACTATAGGGCCAAATTACATATCCTCCGATTACAAAGGGAAATAAGCTTTCTGAGAAACTTCTTTGTGTTCTGTGAAATCATCTCACAGAGTTACAGCATTCCCCTCAAGAAGCCTTTCGCTAAGACAGTTCTCGTGGAATTGGCAAAGTGATATTTGGAAGCCCATAGAAGTCTATGGTGAAAAAGGAAATATACTCCGGTGAAATCTGGAAAGAAGCTTTCTGAGAAACTGCTTAGTGTTCTGTTAATTCATCTCACAGAGTTACATCTGTATTTCGTTTATCTCTTTGCTAGCCTTATATCTGTGGAATCTGACAACAGATATTTCGGATCCCTTTGAAGACTATAGGGCCAAAGGAAATATCCTCCGATAACAAAGAGAAAGAAGCTTTCTGAGAAACTTCTTTGTGTTCTGTGAAATCATCTCACAGAGTTACAGCTTTCCCCTCAAGAAGCCTTTCGCTAAGACAGTTCTTTTGGAATTGGAAAGTGATATTTGGAAGCCCATAGAGGGCTATGGTGAAAAAGGAAATATCCTCCGATGAAATCTGGAAAGAAGCTTTGGGAGAAACTGCTTAGTGTTCTGTTAATTCATCTCACAGAGTTACATCTGTATTTCGTTTATCTCTTTGCTAGCCTTATATCTGTGGAATCTGAGAACAGATATTTCGAATCCCTTTGAAGACGATAGGGACAAAGGAAATATCCTCCGACAGCAACGAGAAAGAAGCTTTCAGAGAAACTTCTTTGTGTTCTGTGAAATCATCTCACAGAGTTACAGCTTTCCCCTCAAGAAGCCTTTCACTTAGATAGTTCTTGTGGAATTGGCAAAGTGATATTTGGAAGCCCATAGAGGGCTATGGTGAAAAAGGAAATATCCTCCGATGAAATCTGGAAAGAAGCTTTCTGAGAAACTGCTTAGTGTTCTGTTACTTCACCTCACAGAGTTTCATCTGTATTTCGTGGATCTCTTTGCTAGCCTTATTTCTGTGGAATCTGAGAACAGATATTTCGGATCCCTTTGAAGACTATAGGTCCAAATTAAATATCCTCCGATAACAAAGAGAAAGAAGCTTTCTGAGAAACTTCTCTGTGTTCTGTGAAATCATCGCACAGAGTTACAGCTTTCCCCTCAAGAAGCCTTTCGCTAAGACAGTTCTTGTGGAATTGGCAAAGTGATATTTGGAAGCCCATAGAAGGCTATGGTGAAAAAGGAAATATCCTCCGATGAAATCTGGAAAGAAGCTTTCTGAGAAACTGCTTAGTGTTCTGTTAATTCATCTCACAGAGTTACATCTGTATTTCGTGGATCTCAATGCTAGCCTTATTTCTGTGGAATCTGAGAACAGATATTTCGGATCCCTTTGAAGACCAAAGGGCCAAAGGAAACATCCTCGGATAACAAAGAGAAAGAATTTTTCTGAGAAACTTCTTTGTGTTCTGTGAAATCATCTCACAGAGTTACAGCTTTCCCCTCAAGAAGCCTTTCACTTAGATAGTTCTTGTGGAATTGGCAAAGTGATATTTGGAAGCCCATAGAGGGCTATGGTGAAAAAGGAAATATCCTCCGATGAAATCTGGAAAGAAGCTTTCTGAGAAACTGCTTAGTGTTCTGTTACTTCACCTCACAGAGTTTCATCTGTATTTCGTGGATCTCTTTGCTAGCCTTATTTCTGTGGAATCTGAAAACAGATATTTCGGATCCCTTTGAAGACTATAGGGCCAAAGGAAATATCCTCCGATAAGAAAGAGAAAGAAGCTTTCAGAGAAACGTCTTTGTGTTCTGTGAAATCATCTCACAAAGTTACAGATTTCCCCTCAAGAAGCCTTTCGCTAAGACAGTTCTTGTGGAATTGTCAAAGTGATATTTTGAAGCCCATAGAGGGCTACGGTGAAAAAGGAAATATCCTCCGATGAAATCTGGAAAGAAGCTTTCTGAGAAACTGCTTAGTGTTCTGTTAATTCATCTCCCAGAGTTACATCTGTATTTCGCGCATCTCTTTGCTAGCCTTATTTCTGTGGAATCTGAGAACAGATATTTCGGATCCCTTTGAAGACTACAGGGCCAAAGGAAATATCCTCCGATAACAAAGAGGAAGAAGCTTTCTGAGAAACTTCTTTGTGTTCTGAGAAATCATCTCACAGAGTTACAGCTTTCCCCTCAAGAAGCCTTTCGCTAAGACAGTTCTTGTGGAATTGGCAAAGTTACATTTTGAAGCCCATAGAGGGCAATTGTGAAAAAGGAAATATCATCCGATGAAATCTGGAAAGAAGCTTTCTGAGAAACTGCTTAATGTTCTGTTAATTCATCTCACAGAGTTACATCTGTATTTCGTGGATCTCTTTGCTAGCCTTATTTCTGTGGAATCTGAGAACAGATATTTCGGATCCCTTTGAAGACTATTAGGCCAAAGGAAATATACTCCGATAACAAAGAGGAAGAAGCTTTCTGAGAAACTTCTTTGTGTTCTGTGAAATCATCTCACAGAGTTACAGCTTTCCCCTGAAGAAGCCTTTCGCAAAGACAGTTCTTGTGGAATTGGCAAAGTGATATTTGGAAGCCCATAGAGGGCTATGGAGAAAAAGGAAATATCCTCCGATGAAATCTGGAAAGAAGCTTTCTGAGAAACTGGTTAGTGTTCTGTTAATTCATCTCACTGAGTTACATCTGTATTTCGTGGATCCCTTTGCTAGCCTTATTTCTGTGGAATCTGAGAACAGATATTTCGGATCCCTTTGAAGACTATAGCGCCAAAGGAAATATCCTCCGATAACAAAGAGAAAGAAGCTTTCTGAGAAACTACTTTGTGTTCTGTGAAATCATCTCACAGAGTTACAGCTTTCCCATCAAGAAGCCTTTCGCTAAGAAAGTTCTTGTGGAATTGGCAAAGTGATATTTGGAAGCGCATAGAGGGCTATGGTGAAAAAGGAAATATCCTCCGATGAAATCTGGAAAGAAGCTTTCTGAGAAACTGCTTAGTGTTCTCTTAATTCACCTCCCAGAGTTACATCTGTATTTCGTGGATCTCTTTGCTAGCCTCATTTCTGTGGAATCTGCGAACAGATATTTCGGATCCCTTTGAAGACTATAGGGCCAAAGGAAATATCCTCCGATAACAAAGAGGAAGAAGCTTTCTGAGAAACTTCTTTGTGTTCTGTGAAATCATCTCAGAGAGTTTCAGCTTTCCCCTCAAGAAGCCTTTCGCTATGACAGTTCTTGTGGAATTGGCAAAGTGATATTTGGAAGCCCATAGAGGGCTATGGTAAAAAGGAAATATTCTCCGATGAAATCTGGAAAGAAGCTTTCTGAGAAACTGCTTAATGTTCTCTTAATTCATCTCACAGAGTTACATCTGTATTTCGTGGGACTCCTTGCTGGCCTTATTTCTGTGGAATCTGATAACAGATATTTCAGATCCCTTTGAAGACTATAGGGCCAAAGGAAATATCCTCCGATAACAAAGAGAAAGAAGCTTTCTGAGAAACTTCTTTGTGTTCTGTGAAATCATCTCACGGAGTTACAGCTTTCCCCTCAAGAAGCCTTTCGCTAACACAGTTCTTGTGGAATTGGCAAAGTGATATTTGGAATCTCATAGAGGGCTATGGTGAAAAAGGAAATATCCTCCGATGAAATCTGGAAAGACGCTTTCTGAGAATCTGCTTAGTGTTCTGTTACTTCACCTCACAGAGTTTCATCTGTATTTCGTTTATCTCTTTGCTAGCCTTATTTCTTTGGAATCTGAGAACAGATATTTCGGATCCCCTTGAAGACTATAGGGCCAAAGGAAATATCCTCCGATAACAAAGAGAAAGAAGCTTTCAGAGAAACTTCTTTGTGTTCTGTAAAATGATCTCACAGAGTTACAGCTTTACCCTCAAGAAGCCTTTCGCTAAGACAGTTCTCGTAGAATTGGCAAAGTGATATTTGGAAGCCAATAGAGGGCTATGGTGAAAAAGGAAATATCCTTCGATGAAATCTGGAAAGAAGCTTTCTGAGAAACTGCTTAGTGTTCTGTTAATTCATCTCCCAGAGTTACATCTGTATTTCGTGAATCTCTTTGCTAGCCTTATTCCTGTGGAATCTGAGAACAGATATTTCGGATCCCTATGAAGACTATAGGGCCAAAGGAAATATCCTCCGATAACAAAGAGAAAGAAGCTTTCTGAGAAACTTCCTTGTGTTCTGTCAAATTATCTCACAGAGTTAAAGCTTTCCCCTCAAGAAGTCTTTCGCTAACACAGTTCTTGTGGAATAGGCAAAGTGATATTTGGAAGCCCATAGAGGGCTATGGTGAAAAAGGAAATATTCTCTGATGAAATCTGGAAAGAAGGTTTCTGAGAAACTGCTTAGTGTTCTGTCAATTCATCTCACAGAGTTACATCTGTATTTCGTGGGACTCCTTGCTAGCCTTATTTCTGTGGAATCTGATAACAGATATTTCGGATCCCTTTGAAGACTATAGGGCCAAAGGAAATATCCTCCGATAACAAAGAGAAAGAAGCTTTTTGAGAAACTTCTTTGTGTTCTGTGAAATCATCTCACAGAGTTACAGCTTTCCCCTCAAGAAGCCTTTCGCTAAGACAGTTTTTGTGGAATTGGCAAAGTGATATTTGGAAGCCCATAGAGGGCTATGGTGAAAAAGGAAATATCCTCCGATGAAATCTGGAAAGAAGCTTTCTGAGAAACTGCTTAGTGTTCTGTTAATTCATCTCCCAGAGTTACATCTGTATTTCGTGGATCTCTTTGCTAGCCTTATTTCTGTGGAATCTGAGAACAGATATTTCGGATCCCTTTGAAGACTATAGGGCCAAAGGAAATATCCTCCGATAACAAAGAGAAAGAAGCTTTCTGAGAAACTTCTTTGTGTTCTGTGAAATCATCTCACAGAGTTACAGCTCTCCCCTCAAGAAGCCTTTCGTTAACACAGTACTTGTGGAATTGGCAAAGTGATATTTGGAAGCCCTTAGAGGGCTATGATGAAAAAGGAAATATCCTTCGATGAAATCTGGAAAGAAGCTTTCTGAGAAACTGCTTAGTGTTGTGTTAATTCATCTCACAGAGTTACATCTGTATTTCGTGGATCTCTTTGCTAGCCTTATTTCTGTGGAATCTGAGAACAGATATTTCGGATCCCTTTGAAGACTATAGGGCCAAAGGAAATATCCTCCCATAACAAAGAGAAAGAAGCTTTCTGAGAAACTTCTTTGTGTTCTGTGAAATCATCTCACGGAGTTACAGCTTTCCCCATAAGAAGCCTTTCGCTAACACAGTTCTTGTGGAATTGGCAAAGTGATATTTGGAATCTCATAGAGGGCTACGGTGAAAAAGGAAATATCCTCCGATGAAATCTGGAAAGACGCTTTCTGAGAATCTGCTTAGTGTTCTGTTACTTCACCTCACAGAGTTTCATCTGTATTTCGTGGATCTCTTTGCTAGCGTTATTTCTGTGGAATCTGAGAACAGATATTTCGGATCCGTTGAAGACTATAGGGCCAAAGGAAATATCCTCCAATAACAAAGAGAAAGAAGCTTTCAGAGAAACTTCTTTGTGTTCTGTGAAATCATCTCCCAGAGTTACAGCTTTTACCTCAAGAAGCCTTTCGCTAAGACAGTTCTTGTGGAAATGGCAAAGTGATATTTGGAACCCCATAGAGGGCTATGGTGAAAAAGGAAATATCCTCCGATGAAATCTGGAAAGAAGCTTTCTGAGAAACTTCTTAGTGTTCTGTTAATTCATCTCACAGAGTTTCATCTGTATTTCGTGGATCTCTTTGCTAGCCTTATTTCTGTGGAATCTGAGAACAGATATCTCGGATCTCTTTGAAGACTATTGGGCCAAAGGAAACATCCTCAGATAACAAAGAGAAAGAAGCTTACTGAGAAACTTCTTTGTGTTCTGTGAAATCATCTCACAGAGTTACAGCTTTCCCCTCAAGAAGCCTTTCGCTAAGACAGTTCTTGTGGAATTCGCAAAGTGATATTTGGAAGCCCATAGAGGGCTATGGTGAAAAAGGAAATATCTTCCGATGAAATCTGGAAAGAAGCTTTCTGAGAAACTGCTTAGTGTTCTGTTAATTCACCTCACAGAGTTACATCTGTATTTCGTGGATCTCTTTGCTAGCCTTATTTCTGTGGAATCTGAGAACAGATATTTCCGTTCCCTTTGAAGACTATAGGGCCAAAGGAAACATCCTCGGATAACCAAGAGAAAGAAGTTACTAAGAAACTTCTTTGTGTTCTGTGAAATCATCTCACAGAGATACAGCTTTCCCGTCAAGAAACCTTCGCTAAGACAGTTCTTGTCTAATTGGCAAAGTGATATTTGGAAGCCCTTAGAGGGTTACGGTGAAAAAGGAAATATCCTCCGATGAAATCTGGAAAGAAGCTTTCTGTGAAACTGCTTAGTGTTCTGTAAATTCATCTCACAGAGTTACATCTGCATTTCGTGGATCGTTTTGCTAGCCTTATTTCTGTGGAATCTGACAACAGATATTTCCGATCCCTTTGAAGACAATAGGGCCAAAGGAAATATCCTCCGATAACAAAAAGAAAGAAGCTTTCTGAGAAACTTCTTTGTGTTCTGTGAAATCATCTCACAGAGTTACAGCTTTCCCCTCAAGAAGCCTTTCGCTAAGACGGTTCTTGTCTAATTGGCAAAGTGATATTTGGAAGCCCGTAGAGGGCTATGTTGAAAAACGAAATATTCTCCGAGGAAATCCGGAAAGAAGCTTTCAGAGAAACTGCTTAGTGTTCTGTTAATTCATCTCACAGAGTTACATCTGTATTTCGTGGATCTCTTTGCTAGCCTTATATCTGTGGAATATGACAACAGATATTTCGGATCCCTTTGAAGACTATGAGTCCAAAGGAAATATCCTCCGATAAAAAAGAGAAAGAAGCTTTCTGAGAAACTTCTTTGGGTTCTGCGAAATCATCTCACAGAGTTACAGCTTTCCCCTCATGAAGCCTTTCGCTAAGACATTTCTTGTGGAATTGGCAAAGTGATATTTGGAAGCCGATACAGGGCTATGGTGAAAAAGGAAATATCCTCCGATGAAATCTGGAAAAAAGCTTTCTGAGAAACTGCTTAGTGTTCTGTTAATTCATCTCACAGTGTTACATCTGTATTTCATGGATCTCTTTGCTAGCCTGATTTCTGTGGAATCTGACAACAGATATTTCGGATCCCTTTGAAGACTATAGGGCCACAGGAAATATCCTCCGATAAAAAAGAGAAAGAAGCTTTCTGAGAAACTTCTTTGTGTTCTGTGAAATCATCTCACAGAATTAAAGCTTTCCCCTCAAGAAGCCTTTCGCTAACACAGTTCTTGTGGAATTGGCAAAGTGATATTTGGAAGCCCATAGAGGGCTTTGGTGAAAAAGGAAACATCCTCCGATGAAATCTGGAAAGAAGCTTTCTGAGAAACTGCTTAGTGTTCTGTTAATTCATCTCACAGAGTTACATCTGTATTTCGTGGATCTCTTTGCTAGCCTTATTTCTTTGGAATATGAGAACAGATATTTCCTTTCCCTTTGAAGACTATAGGGCCAAATTAAATATCCTCCGATAACAAAGAGAAAGAAGCTTTCTGAGAAACTTCTTTGTGTTCTGTGAAATCATCTCACAGAGTTACAGCTTTCCCCTCAAGAAGCCTTTCGCTAAGACAGTTCTTGTGGAATTGGCAAAGTGATATGTGGAAGCCCAAAGAGGGCTATGGTGAAAAAGGATATATCCTCCGATGAAATCTGGAAAGAAGCTTTCTGAGAAACTGCTTAGTGTTCTGGTAATTCATCTCACAGAGTTACATCTGTATTTCATGTATCTCTTTGCTAGCCTTATTTCTGTTGAATCTGAGAACAGATATTTCGGATCCCTTTGAAGACTATAGGGCCAAAGGAAATATCATCCGATAACAAAGAGAAAGAAGCTTTCTGAGAAACTTCTTTGTGTTCTGTGAAATCATCTCACAGATTTACAGCTTTCCCCTCAAGAAGCCTTTCGCTAAGACAGTTCTTTTGGAATTGGCAAAATGATATTTGGAAGCCCAGAGAGGGCTAAGGTGAAAAAGGAAATATCCTTTGATGAAATCTGGAAAGACTTTCTGAGAAACTGCTTAGTGTTCTGTTAGTTCATCTCACAGAGTTACATCTGTATTTCGTGGATCTCTTTGCTAGCCTTATTTCTGTGGAATCTGAGACCAGATATTTCGGATCCCTTTGAAGACTCTAGGGCCAAATTAAATATCCTCCGATAACAAAGAGAAAGAAGCTTTCTGAGAAACTTCTTTGTGTTCTGTGAAATCATCTCACAGAGTTACAGCTTTCCCCTCAAGAAGCCTTTCGCTAAGACAGTTCTTGTGGAATTGGCAAAGTGATATTTAGAAGCCCATAGAGGGCTATGGTGAAAAAGGAAATATCCTCTGATGAAATCTGGAAAGACTTTCTGAGAAACTGCTTAGTGTTCTGTTAATTCATCTCACAGAGTTACATCTGTATTTCGTAGATCTCTTTGCTAGCCTTATTTCTGTGGAATCTGAGAACAGATAGTTCGAATCCCTTTGAAGACTATAGGGCCAAATTACATATCCTCCGATTACAAAGGGAAAGAAGCTTTCTGAGAAACTTCTTTGTGTTCTGTGAAATCATCTCACAGAGTTACAGCTTTCCCCTCAAGAAGCCTTTCGCTAAGACAGTTCTTGTGGAATTGGCAAAGTGATATTTGGAAGCCCATAGAGGGCTATGGTGAAAAAGGATATATCCTCCGATGAAATCTGGAAAGAAGCTTTCTGAGAAACTGCTTAGTGTTCTTTTAATTCATCTCACAGTGTTACATCTGTATTTCGTGGATCTCTTTGCTAGCCTTATTTCTATGGAATCTGAGAACAGATGTTTCGGATCCCTTTGAACACTATAGGGCCAAAGGAAATATCCTCCGATAACAAAGAGAAAGAAGCTTTGTGAGAAACTTCTTTATGTTCTGTGAAATCATCTCACAGAGTTACAGCATTCCCCTCAAGAAGCCTTTCGCTAAGACAGTTCTTGTGGAATTGGCAAAGTGATATTTGGAAGCCCATAGAAGTCTATGGTGAAAAAGGAAATATACTCCGGTGAAATCTGGAAAGAAGCTTTCTGAGAAACTGCTTAGTGTTCTGTTAATTCATCTCACAGAGTTACATCTGTATTTCGTTTATCTCTTTGCTAGCCTTATATCTGTGGAATCTGACAACAGATATTTCGGATCCCTTTGAAGACTATAGGGCCAAAGGAAATATCCTCCGATAACAAAGAGAAAGAAGCTTTCTGAGAAACTTCTTTGTGTTCTGTGAAATCATCTCACAGAGTTACAGCTTTCCCCTCAAGAAGCCTTTCGCTAAGACAGTTCTTTTGGAATTGGAAAGTGATATTTGGAAGCCCATAGAGGGCTATGGTGAAAAAGGAAATATCCTCCGATGAAATCTGGAAAGAAGCTTTCTGAGAAACTGCTTAGTGTTCTGTTAATTCATCTCACAGAGTTACATCTGTATTTCGTTTATCTCTTTGCTAGCCTCATATCTGTGGAATCTGAGAACAGATATTTCGAATCCCTTTGAAGACGATAGGGACAAAGGAAATATCCTCCGACAGCAACGAGAAAGAAGCTTTCAGAGAAACTTCTTTGTGTTCTGTGAAATCATCTCACAGAGTTACAGCTTTCCCCTCAAGAAGCCTTTCACTTAGATAGTTCTTGTGGAATTGGCAAAGTGATATTTGGAAGCCCATAGAGGGCTATGGTGAAAAAGGAAATATCCTCCGATGAAATCTGGAAAGAAGCTTTCTGAGAAACTGCTTAGTGTTCTGTTACTTCACCTCACAGAGTTTCATCTGTATTTCGTGGATCTCTTTGCTAGCCTTATTTCTGTGGAATCTGAGAACAGATATTTCGGATCCCTTTGAAGACTATAGGTCCAAATTAAATATCCTCCGATAACAAAGAGAAAGAAGCTTTCTGAGAAACTTCTCTGTGTTCTGTGAAATCATCGCACAGAGTTACAGCTTTCCCCTCAAGAAGCCTTTCGCTAAGACAGTTCTTGTGGAATTGGCAAAGTGATATTTGGAAGCCCATAGAAGGCTATGGTGAAAAAGGAAATATCCTCCGATGAAATCTGGAAAGAAGCTTTCTGAGAAACTGCTTAGTGTTCTGTTAATTCATCTCACAGAGTTACATCTGTATTTCGTGGATCTCAATGCTAGCCTTATTTCTATGGAATCTGAGAACAGATATTTCGGATCCCTTTGAAGACCAAAGGGCCAAAGGAAACATCCTCGGATAACAAAGAGAAAGAATTTTTCTGAGAAACTTCTTTGTGTTCTGTGAAATCATCTCACAGAGTTACAGCTTTCCCCTCAAGAAGCCTTTCACTTAGATAGTTCTTGTGGAATTGGCAAAGTGATATTTGGAAGCCCATAGAGGGCTATGGTGAAAAAGGAAATATCCTCCGATGAAATCTGGAAAGAAGCTTTCTGAGAAACTGCTTAGTGTTCTGTTACTTCACCTCACAGAGTTTCATCTGTATTTCGTGGATCTCTTTGCTAGCCTTATTTCTGTGGAATCTGAAAACAGATATTTCGGATCCCTTTGAAGACTATAGGGCCAAAGGAAATATCCTCCGATAAGAAAGAGAAAGAAGCTTTCAGAGAAACGTCTTTGTGTTCTGTGAAATCATCTCACAAAGTTACAGATTTCCCCTCAAGAAGCCTTTCGCTAAGACAGTTCTTGTGGAATTGTCAAAGTGATATTTTGAAGCCCATAGAGGGCTACGGTGAAAAAGGAAATATCCTCCGATGAAATCTGGAAAGAAGCTTTCTGAGAAACTGCTTAGTGTTCTGTTAATTCATCTCCCAGAGTTACATCTGTATTTCGCGCATCTCTTTGCTAGCCTTATTTCTGTGGAATCTGAGAACAGATATTTCGGATCCCTTTGAAGACTACAGGGCCAAAGGAAATATCCTCCGATAACAAAGAGGAAGAAGCTTTCTGAGAAACTTCTTTGTGTTCTGAGAAATCATCTCACAGAGTTACAGCTTTCCCCTCAAGAAGCCTTTCGCTAAGACAGTTCTTGTGGAATTGGCAAAGTTACATTTTGAAGCCCATAGAGGGCAATTGTGAAAAAGGAAATATCATCCGATGAAATCTGGAAAGAAGCTTTCTGAGAAACTGCTTAATGTTCTGTTAATTCATCTCACAGAGTTACATCTGTATTTCGTGGATCTCTTTGCTAGCCTTATTTCTGTGGAATCTGAGAACAGATATTTCGGATCCCTTTGAAGACTATTAGGCCAAAGGAAATATACTCCGATAACAAAGAGGAAGAAGCTTTCTGAGAAACTTCTTTGTGTTCTGTGAAATCATCTCACAGAGTTACAGCTTTCCCCTGAAGAAGCCTTTCGCAAAGACAGTTCTTGTGGAATTGGCAAAGTGATATTTGGAAGCCCATAGAGGGCTATGGAGAAAAAGGAAATATCCTCCGATGAAATCTGGAAAGAAGCTTTCTGAGAAACTGGTTAGTGTTCTGTTAATTCATCTCACTGAGTTACATCTGTATTTCGTGGATCCCTTTGCTAGCCTTATTTCTGTGGAATCTGAGAACAGATATTTCGGATCCCTTTGAAGACTATAGCGCCAAAGGAAATATCCTCCGATAACAAAGAGAAAGAAGCTTTCTGAGAAACTACTTTGTGTTCTGTGAAATCATCTCACAGAGTTACAGCTTTCCCATCAAGAAGCCTTTCGTTAAGAAAGTTCTTGTGGAATTGGCAAAGTGATATTTGGAAGCGCATAGAGGGCTATGGTGAAAAAGGAAATATCCTCCGATGAAATCTGGAAAGAAGCTTTCTGAGAAACTGCTTAGTGTTCTCTTAATTCACCTCCCAGAGTTACATCTGTATTTCGTGGATCTCTTTGCTAGCCTCATTTCTGTGGAATCTGCGAACAGATATTTCGGATCCCTTTGAAGACTATAGGGCCAAAGGAAATATCCTCCGATAACAAAGAGGAAGAAGCTTTCTGAGAAACTTCTTTGTGTTCTGTGAAATCATCTCAGAGAGTTTCAGCTTTCCCCTCAAGAAGCCTTTCGCTATGACAGTTCTTGTGGAATTGGCAAAGTGATATTTGGAAGCCCATAGAGGGCTATGGTAAAAAGGAAATATTCTCCGATGAAATCTGGAAAGAAGCTTTCTGAGAAACTGCTTAATGTTCTCTTAATTCATCTCACAGAGTTACATCTGTATTTCCTGGGACTCCTTGCTAGCCTTATTTCTGTGGAATCTGATAACAGATATTTCAGATCCCTTTGAAGACTATAGGGCCAAAGGAAATATCCTCCGATAACAAAGAGAAAGAAGCTTTCTGAGAAACTTCTTTGTGTTCTGTGAAATCATCTCACGGAGTTACAGCTTTCCCCTCAAGAAGCCTTTCGCTAACACAGTTCTTGTGGAATTGGCAAAGTGATATTTTGAATCTCATAGAGGGCTATGGTGAAAAAGGAAATATCCTCCGATGAAATCTGGAAAGACGCTTTCTGAGAATCTGCTTAGTGTTCTGTTACTTCACCTCACAGAGTTTCATCTGTATTTCGTTTATCTCTTTGCTAGCCTTATTTCTTTGGAATCTGAGAACAGATATTTCGGATCCCTTTGAAGACTATAGGGCCAAAGGAAATATCCTCCGATAACAAAGAGAAAGAAGCTTTCAGAGAAACTTCTTTGTGTTCTGTAAAATGATCTCACAGAGTTACAGCTTTACCCTCAAGAAGCCTTTCGCTAAGACAGTTCTCGTAGAATTGGCAAAGTGATATTTGGAAGCCAATAGAGGGCTATGGTGAAAAAGGAAATATCCTCCGATGAAATCTGGAAAGAAGCTTTCTGAGAAACTGCTTAGTGTTCTGTTAATTCATCTCCCAGAGTTACATCTGTATTTCGTGAATCTCTTTGCTAGCCTTATTCCTGTGGAATCTGAGAACAGATATTTCGGATCCCTATGAAGACTATAGGGCCAAAGGAAATACCTTCCGATAACAAAGAGAAAGAAGCTTTCTGAGAAACTTCCTTGTGTTCTGTGAAATTATCTCACAGAGTTAAAGCTTTCCCCTCAAGAAGTCTTTCGCTAACACAGTTCTTGTGGAATAGGCAAAGTGATATTTGGAAGCCCATAGAGGGCTACGGTGAAAAAGGAAATATTCTCTGATGAAATCTGGAAAGAAGGTTTCTGAGAAACTGCTTAGTGTTCTGTCAATTCATCTCACAGAGTTACATCTGTATTTCGTGGGACTCCTTGCTAGCCTTATTTCTGTGGAATCTGATAACAGATATTTCGGATCCCTTTGAAGACTATAGGGCCAAAGGAAATATCCTCCGATAACAAAGAGAAAGAAGCTTTTTGAGAAACTTCTTTGTGTTCTGTGAAATCATCTCACAGAGTTACAGCTTTCCCCTCAAGAAGCCTTTCGCTAAGACAGTTTTTGTGGAATTGGCAAAGTGATATTTGGAAGCCCATAGAGGGCTATGGTGAAAAAGGAAATATCCTCCGATGAAATCTGGAAAGAAGCTTTCTGAGAAACTGCTTAGTGTTCTGTTAATTCATCTCACAGAGTTACATCTGTATTTCGTGGATCTCTTTGCTAGCCTTATTTCTGTGGAATCTGAGAACAGATATTTCGGATCCCTTTGAAGACTATAGGGCCAAAGGAAATATCCTCCGATAACAAAGAGAAAGAAGCTTTCTGAGAAACTTCTTTGTGTTCTGTGAAATCATCTCACAGAGTTACAGCTCTCCCCTCAAGAAGCCTTTCGTTAACACAGTACTTGTGGAATTGGCAAAGTGATATTTGGAAGCCCTTAGAGGGCTATGATGAAAAAGGAAATATCCTTCGATGAAATCTGGAAAGAAGCTTTCTGAGAAACTGCTTAGTGTTGTGTTAATTCATCTCACAGAGTTACATCTGTATTTCGTGGATCTCTTTGCTAGCCTTATTTCTGTGGAATCTGAGAACAGATATTTCGGATCCCTTTGAAGACTATAGGGCCAAAGGAAATATCCTCCCATAACAAAGAGAAAGAAGCTTTCTGAGAAACTTCTTTGTGTTCTGTGAAATCATCTCACGGAGTTACAGCTTTCCCCATAAGAAGCCTTTCGCTAACACAGTTCTTGTGGAATTGGCAAAGTGATATTTGGAATCTCATAGAGGGCTACGGTGAAAAAGGAAATATCCTCCGATGAAATCTGGAAAGACGCTTTCTGAGAATCTGCTTAGTGTTCTGTTACTTCACCTCACAGAGTTTCATCTGTATTTCGTGGATCTCTTTGCTAGCGTTATTTCTGTGGAATCTGAGAACAGATATTTCGGATCCGTTGAAGACTATAGGGCCAAAGGAAATATCCTCCAATAACAAAGAGAAAGAAGCTTTCAGAGAAACTTCTTTGTGTTCTGTGAAATCATCTCCCAGAGTTACAGCTTTTACCTCAAGAAGCCTTTCGCTAAGACAGTTCTTGTGGAAATGGCAAAGTGATATTTGGAACCCCATAGAGGGCTATGGTGAAAAAGGAAATATCCTCCGATGAAATCTGGAAAGAAGCTTTCTGAGAAACTGCTTAGTGTTCTGTTAATTCATCTCCCAGAGTTACATCTGTATTTCGTGGATATCCTTGATAGTCTTATTTCTCTGGAAGCTTTCTGAGAAACTTCTTTGTGTTCTGGGAAATCATCTCACAGAGTTACAGCTTTCCCCTCAAAAAGCCTTTCGCTTAGACAGTACTTGTGGAATTTTCAAAGTGATATTTGGAAGCCCATAGAGGGCTATGAAGAAAAAGGAAATATCCTTCGATGAAATCTGGAAAGAAGCTTTCTGAGAAACTGCTTAGTGTTCTGTTAATTCATCTCACAGAGTTACATCTGTATTTCGTGGATCTCTTTGCTAGGCTTATTTCTGTGGAATCTGAGAACAGATATTTCGGATCCCTTTGAAGACTATAGGGCCAAAGGAAATATCCTCCGATAACAAAGAGAAAGAAGCTTTCTGAGAAACTTCTTTGTGTTCTGTGAAATCATCTCACAGAGTTACAGCTTTCCCCTCAAAAAGCCTTTCACCAAGACAGTACTTGTGGAATTTTCAAAGTGATATTTGGAAGCCCATAGAGGGCTATGATGAAAAAGGAAATATCCTTCTATGAAATCTGGAAGGAAGCTTTCTGAGAAACTGCTTAGTGTTCTGTTAATTCATCTCACAGAGTTACATCTGTATTTCGTGGATCTCTTTGCTAGCCTTATTTCTGTGGAATCTGAGAACAGATATTTCTGATCCCTTTGAAGACTATAGGGCCAAAGGAAATATCCTCCGATAACAAAGAGAAAGAAGCTTTCTGAGAAACTTCTTTGTGTTCTGTGAAATCATCTCACAGAGTTACAGCTTTCCCCTCAAGAAGCCTTTCGCTAACACAGTTCTTGTGGAATTGGTAAAGTGATATTTGGAATCTCATATAGGGCTACGGTGAAAAAGGAAATATCCTCCGATGAAATCTGGAAAGAAGCTTTCTGAGAAACTGCCTAGTGTTCTGTTACTTCACCTCACAGAGTTTCATCTGTATTTTGTGGATCTCTTTGCTAGCCTTATTTCTGTGGAATCTGAGAACAGATATTTCGGATCCATTTGAAGACTATAGGGCCAAAGGAAATATCCTCCAATAAGAAAGAGAAAGAAGCTTTCAGAGAAACTTCTTTGTGTTCTGTTAAATCATCTCACAGAGTTACAGCTTTCCCCTCAAGAAGCCTTTCGCTAAGACAGTTCTTGTGGAATTGGCAAAGTGATATTTGGAAGCCCATAGAGGACTATGGTGAAAAAGGAAATATCCTCTGATGAAATCTGGATAGAAGCTTTCTGAGAAACTGCTTAGTGTTCTGTTAATTCATCTCCCAGAGTTACATCTGTATTTCCTGCATCTCTTTGCTAGGCTTATTTCTGTGGAATCTGAGAACAGATATTTCGGATCCCTTTGAAGGCTACAGCGCCAAAGTAAATATCCTCCGATAACAAAGAGGAAGAAGCTTTCTGAGAAACTTCTTTGTGTTCTGTGAAATCATCTCACAGAGTTACAGCTTTCCCCTCAAGAAGCCTTTCGCTAAGACAGTTCTTGTGGACTTTTCAAAGTGATATTTGGAAGCCCTTAGAGGGCTATGGTGAGAAAGGAAATATCCTCCGATGAAATCTGGAAAGAAGATTTCTGAGAAACTGCTTAGTGTTCTGTTAATTCATCTCCCAGTGTTACATCTGTATTTCCTGGATCTCTCTGCTAGCCTTATTTCTGTGGAATCTGAGAACAGATATTTCGGATCCCTTTGAAGACTCTAGGGCCAAAGGAAATATCCTCCGATAACAAAGAGAAAGACGCTTTCTGAGAAACTTCTTTGTGTTCTGTGAAATCATCTCACAGAGTTACAGCTTTCCTCTCAAGAAGCCTTTCGCTAAGACAGTTCTTGTCGAATTGCAAAGTGATACTTGAAAGCCCATAGAGGGCTATGGTGAAAAAGGAAATATCCTCCGATGAAATCTGGAAGGAAGCTTTCTCAGAAACTGCTTAGTGTTCTGTTAATTCATCTCACAGATTTACATCCGTATTTCGTGGATCTCTTTGCTAGCCTTATTTCTGTGCAATCTGAGAACAGACATTTCCTTTCCATTTGGAGACTATAGGGCCAAAGGAAATATCCTCCGATAACAAAGAGAAAGAAGCTTTCTGAGAAACTTCTTTGTGTTCTATGAAATCATCTCACAGAGTTACAGATTTAAACTCCAGAAGCCTTTCGCTAAGACAGTTCTTTTGGAATTGGCAAAGTGATATTTGGAAGCCCATAGGGGGCTATGGTGAAAAAGGAAATATCCTCCGATCAAATCTGGAAAGATGCTTAGTGAGAAACTGCTTAGTGTTCTGTTAATTCATCTCACAGAGTTACATCTGTATTTCGTGGATCTCTTTGCTAGTCTTATTTCTGTGGAATCTGAGAACAGATATTTCGGATCCTTTTGAAGACTATATGGCGAAAGGAAATATCCTCCGATAACAAAGAGAAAGAAGCTTTCTGAGAAACTTCTTTGTGCTCTGTGAAATCATCTCACAGAGTTACAGCTTTCCCCTCAAGAAGCCTTTCGCTAAGACAGTTCTTGTGGAATTGGCAAAGTGATATTTAGAAGCCCATAGAGGGCTATGGTGAAAAAGGAAATATCCTCTGATGAAATCTGGAAAGACTTTCGGAGAAACTGCTTAGTGTTCTGTTAATTCATCTCACAGAGTTACATCTGTATTTCGTAGATCTCTTTGCTAGCCTTATTTCTGTGGAATCTGAGAACAGATAATTCGAATCCCTTTGAAGACTATAGGGCCAAATTAAATATCCTCCGATTACAAAGGGAAGGAAGCTTTCTGAGAAACTTCTTTGTGTTCTGTGAAATCATCTCACAGAGTTACAGCTTTCCCCTCAAGAAGCCTTGCGCTAAGACAGTTCTTGTGGAATTGGCAAAGTGATATTTGGAAGCCCATAGAGGGCTATGGTGAAAAAGGATATATCCTCCGATGAAATCTGGAAAGAAGCTTTCTGAGAAACTGCTTAGTGTTCTTTTAATTCATCTCACAGTGTTACATCTGTATTTCGTGGATCTCTTTGCTAGCCTTATTTCTATGGAATCTGAGAACAGATATTTCGGATCCCTTTGAACACTATAGGGCCAAAGGAAATATCCTCCGATAACAAAGAGAAAGAAGCTTTCTGAGAAACTTCTTTATGTTCTGTGAAATCATCTCACAGAGTTACAGCTTTCCCCTCAAGAAGCCTTTCGCTAAGACAGTTCTTGTGGAATTGGCAAAGTGATATTTGGAAGCCCATAGAAGTCTATGGTGAAAAAGGAAATATCCTCCGGTGAAATCTGGAAAGAAGCTTTCTGAGAAACTGCTTAGTGTTCTGTTAATTCATCTCACAGAGTTACATCTGTATTTCGTTTATCTCTTTGCTAGCCTTATATCTGTGGAATCTGACAACAGATATTTCGGATCCCTTTGAAGACTATAGGGCCAAAGGAAATATCCTCCGATAACAAAGAGAAAGAAGCTTTCTGAGAAACTTCTTTGTGTTCTGTGAAATCATCTCACAGAGTTACAGCTTTCCCCTCAAGAAGCCTTTCACTAAGACAGTTCTTGTGGAAATGGCAAAGTGATATTTGGAACCCCATAGAGGGCTATGGTGAAAAAGGAAATATCCTCCGATGAAATCTGGAAAGAAGCTTTGGGAGAAACTCCTTAGTGTTCGGTTAATTCATCTCCCAGAGTTACATCTGTATTTCGTGGTTCTCTTTGCTAGCCTTATTTCTGTTGAATCTGAGAACAGATATTTCGGATCCCTTTGAAGACTATAGGGCCAAAGGAAATATCATCCGATATTAAAGAGAAAGAAGCTTTCTGAGAAACTTCTTTGTGTTCTGTGAAATCATCTCACAGATTTACAGCTTTCCCCTCAAGAAGCCTTTCGCTAAGACAGTTCTTGTGGAATTGGCAAAATGATATTTGGAAGCCCATAGAGGGCTAAGGTGAAAAAGGAAATATCCTCAGATGAAATCTGGAAAGACTTTCTGAGAAACTGCTTAGTGTTCTGTTAATTCATCTCACAGCGTTACATCTGTATTTCGTGGATCTCTTTGCTAGCCTTATTTCTGTGGAATCTGAGAACTGATATTTCGGATCCCTTTGAAGACTATAGGTCCAAAGGAAATATCCTCCGATAACAAAGAGAAAGAAGCTTTCTGAGAAACTTCTCTGTGTTCTGTGAAATCATCGCACAGAGTTACAGCTTTCCCCTCAAGAAGCCTTTCGCTAAGACAGTTCTTGTGGAATTGGCAAAGTGATATTTGGAAGCCCATAGAAGGCTATGGTGAAAAAGGAAATATCCTCCGATGAAATCTGGAAAGAAGCTTTCTGAGAAACTGCTTAGTGTTCTGTTAATTCATCTCACAGAGTTACATCTGTATTTCGTGGATCTCAATGCTAGCCTTATTTCTGTGGAATCTGAGAACAGATATTTCGGATCCCTTTGAAGACCAAAGGGCCAAAGGAAACATCCTCGGATAACAAAGAGAAAGAAGCTTTCTGAGAAACTTCTTTGTGTTCTGTGAAATCATCTCACAGAGTTACAGCTTTCCCCTCAAGAAGCCTTTCACTTAGATAGTTCTTGTGGAATTGGCAAAGTGATATTTGGAAGCCCATAGAGGGCTATGGTGAAAAAGGAAATATCCTCCGATGAAATCTGGAAAGAAGCTTTCTGAGAAACTGCTTAGTGTTCTGTTACTTCACCTCACAGAGTTTCATCTGTATTTCGTGGATCTCTTTGCTAGCCTTATTTCTGTGGAATCTGAAAACAGATATTTCGGATCCCTTTGAAGACTATAGGGCCAAAGGAAATATCCTCCGATAAGAAAGAGAAAGAAGCTTTCAGAGAAACTTCTTTGTGTTCTGTGAAATCATCTCACAGAGTTACAGATTTCCCCTCAAGAAGCCTTTCGCTAAGACAGTTCTTGTGGAATTGGCAAAGTGATATTTGGAAGCCCATAGAGGGCTACGGTGAAAAAGGAAATATCCTCCGATGAAATCTGGAAAGAAGCTTTCTGAGAAACTGCTTAGTGTTCTGTTAATTCATCTCCCAGAGTTACATCTGTATTTCGCGCATCTCTTTGCTAGCCTTATTTCTGTGGAATCTGAGAACAGATATTTCGGATCCCTTTGAAGACTACAGGGCCAAAGGAAATATCCTCCGATAACAAAGAGGAAGAAGCTTTCTGAGAAACTTCTTTGTGTTCTGTGAAATCATCTCACAGAGTTACAGCTTTCCCCTCAAGACGCCTTTCGCTAAGACAGTTCTTGTGGAATTTTCAAAGTGATATTTGGAAGCCCTTAGAGGGCTATGGTGAGAAAGGAAATATCCTCCGATGAAATCTGGAAAGAAGATTTCTGAGAAACTGCTTAGTGTTCTGTTAATTCATCTCCCAGTGTTACATCTGTATTTCGTGGATCTCTTTGCTAGCCTTATTTCTGTGGAATCTGAGAACAGATATTTCGGATCCCTTTGAAGACTATAGGGCCAAAAGAAATATCCTCCAATAACAAAGAGAAAGAAGCTTTCTGAGAAACTTCTTTGTGTTCTATGAAATCATCTTACAGAGTTACAGCTGTCCCCTCAAGAAGCCTTTCGCTAAGACAGTTCTTGTGGAATTGGCAAAGTGATATTTGGAAGCCCATAGAGGGCTATGGTGAAAAAGGAAATATCCTCCGATGAAATCTGGAAAGAAGCTTTCTGAGACACTGCTTAGTGTTCTGTTAATTCATCTCCCAGAGTTACATCTGTATTTCGTGGATGTCTTTGCTAGCCTTATTTCTGTGGAATCTGAGAACAGATATTTCGGATCCGTTGAAGACTATAGGGCCAAAGGAAATATCCTCCGATATCAAAGAGAAAGAAGCTTTCAGAGAAACTTCTTTGTGTTCTGTGAAATCATCTCCCAGAGTTACAGCTTTTACCTCAAGAAGCCTTTCGCTAAGACAGTTCTTGTGGAAATGGCAAAGTGATATTTGGAACCCCATAGAGGGCTATGGTGAAAAAGGAAATATCCTCCGATGAAATCTGGAAAGAAGCTTTCTGAGAAACTGCTTAGTGTTCTGTTAATTCATCTCCCAGAGTTACATCTGTATTTCGTGGATACCCTTGATAGTCTTATTTCTCTGGAAGCTTTCTGGGAAACTTTTTTGTGTTCTGGGAAATCATCTCACAGAGTTACAGCTTTCCACTCAAGAAACCTTTCGCTAACACAGTTCTTGTGGAATTGGCAAAGTGATATTTGGAAGCCCATAGAGGGCTATGGTGAAAAAGGAAATATCCTCCGATGAAACCTGGAAAGAAGCTTTCTGAGAAACTGCTTAGTGTTCTGTTAATTCATCTCCCAGAGTTACATCTGTATTTCGTGGATCTCTTTGCTAGGCTTATTTCTGTGGAATCTGAGAACAGATATTTCGGATTCCTTTGAAGACTATAGGGCCAAAGGAAATATCCTCCGATAACAAAGAGAAAGAAGCTTTCTGAGAAACTTCTTTTTGTTCTGTGAAATCATCTCACAGAGTTACAGCTTTCCCCTCAAAAAGCCTTTCGCTTAGACAGTACTTGTGGAATTTTCAAAGTGATATTTGGAAGCCCATAGAGGGCTATGAAGAAAAAGGAAATATCCTTCGATGAAATCTGGAAAGAAGCTTTCTGAGAAACTGCTTAGTGTTCTGTTAATTCATCTCACAGAGTTACATCTGTATTTCGTGGATCTCTTTGCTAGGCTTATTTCTGTGGAATCTGAGAACAGATATTTCGGATCCCTTTGAAGACTATAGGGCCAAAGGAAATATCCTCCGATAACAAAGAGAAAGAAGCTTTCTGAGAAACTTCTTTGTGTTCTGTGAAATCATCTCACAGAGTTACAGCTTTCCCCTCAAAAAGCCTTTCGCTAAGACAGTACTTGTGGAATTTTCAAAGTGATATTTGGAAGCCCATAGAGGGCTATGATGAAAAAGGAAATATCCTTCGATGAAATCTGGAAGGAAGCTTTCTGAGAAACTGCTTAGTGTTCTGTTAATTCATCTCACAGAGTTACATCTGTATTTCGTGGATCTCTTTGCTAGCCTTATTTCTGTGGAATCTGAGAACAGATATTTCTGATCCCTTTGAAGACTATAGGGCCAAAGGAAATATCCTCCGATAACAAAGAGAAAGAAGCTTTCTGAGAAACTTCTTTGTGTTCTGTGAAATCATCTCACAGAGTTACAGCTTTCCCCTCAAGAAGCCTTTCGCTAACACAGTTCTTGTGGAATTGGTAAAGTGATATTTGGAATCTCATATAGGGCTACGGTGAAAAAGGAAATATCCTCCGATGAAATCTGGAAAGAAGCTTTCTGAGAAACTGCCTAGTGTTCTGTTACTTCACCTCACAGAGTTTCATCTGTATTTTGTGGATCTCTTTGCTAGCCTTATTTCTGTGGAATCTGAGAACAGATATTTCGGATCCCTTTGAAGACTATAGGGCCAAAGGAAATATCCTCCGCTAAGAAAGAGAAAGAAGCTTTCAGAGAAACTTCTTTGTGTTCTGTTAAATCATCTCACAGAGTTACAGCTTTCCCCTCAACAAGTCTTTCGCTAAGACAGTTCTTGTGGAATTGGCAAAGTGATATTTGGAAGCCCATAGAGGGCTATGGTGAAAAAGGAAATATCCTCTGATGAAATCTGGATAGAAGCTTTCTGAGAAACTGCTTAGTGTTCTGTTAATTCATCTCACAGAGTTACATCTGTATTTCCTGCATCTCTTTGCTAGCCTTATTTCTGTGGAATCTGAGAACAGATATTTCGGATCCCTTTGAAGGCTACAGGGCCAAAGTGAATATCCTCCGATAACAAAGAGGAAGAAGCTTTCTGAGAAACTTCTTTGTGTTCTGTGAAATCAACTCACAGAGTTACAGCTTTCCCCTCAAGAAGCCTTTCGCTAAGACAGTTCTTGTGGACTTTTCAAAGTGATATTTGGAAGCCCTTAGAGGGCTATGGTGAGAAAGGAAATATCCTCCGATGAAATCTGGAAAGAAGATTTCTGAGAAACTGCTTAGTGTTCTGTTAATTCATCTCCCAGTGTTACATCTGTATTTCCTGGATCTCTCTGCAAGCCTTATTTCTGTGGAATCTGAGAACAGATATTTCGGATCCCTTTGAAGACTATAGGGCCAAAGGAAATATCCTCCGATAACAAAGAGAAAGAAGCTTTCTGAGAAACTTCTTTGTGTTCTGTGAAATCATCTCACAGAGTTACAGCTTTCCTCTCAAGAAGCCTTTCGCTAAGACAGTTCTTGTCGAATTGCAAAGTGATACTTGAAAGCCCATAGAGGGCTATGGTGAAAAAGGAAATATCCTCCGATGAAATCTGGAAGGAAGCTTTCTCAGAAACTGCTTAGTGTTCTGTTAATTCATCTCACAGATTTACATCCGTATTTCGTGGATCTCTTTGCTAGCCTTATTTCTGTGCAATCTGAGAACAGACATTTCCTTTCCCTTTGGAGACTATAGGGCCAAAGGAAATATCCTCCGATGACAAAGAGAAAGAAGCTTTCTGAGAAACTTCTTTGTGTTCTATGAAATCATCTCACAGAGTTACAGATTTAAACTCCAGAAGCCTTTCGCTAAGACAGTTCTTTTGGAATTGGCAAAGTGATATTTGGAAGCCCATAGGGGGCTATGGTGAAAAAGGAAATATCCTCCGATCAAATCTGGAAAGATGCTTAGTGAGAAACTGCTTAGTGTTCTGTTAATTCATCTCACAGAGTTACATCTGTATTTCGTGGATCTCTTTGCTAGTCTTATTTCTGTGGAATCTGAGAACAGATATTTCGGATCCTTTTGAAGACTATAGGGCGAAAGGAAATATCCTCCGATAACAAAGAGAAAGAAGCTTTCTGAGAAACTTCTTTGTGTTCTGTGAAATCATCTCACAGAGTTACAGCTTTCCCCTCAAGAAGCCTTTCGCTAAGACAGTTCTTGTGGAATTGGCAAAGTGATATTTAGAAGCCCATAGAGGGCTATGGTGAAAAAGGAAATATCCTCTGATGAAATCTGGAAAGACTTTCGGAGAAACTGCTTAGTGTTCTGTTAATTCATCTCACAGAGTTACATCTGTATTTCATAGATCTCTTTGCTAGCCTTATTTCTGTGGAATCTGAGAACAGATAATTCGAATCCCTTTGAAGACTATAGGGCCAAATTAAATATCCTCCGATTACAAAGGGAAAGAAGCTTTCTGAGAAACTTCTTTGTGTTCTGTGAAATCATCTCACAGAGTTACAGCTTTCCCCTCAAGAAGCCTTTCGCTAAGACAGTTCTTGTGGAATTGGCAAAGTGATATTTGGAAGCCCATAGAGGGCTATGGTGAAAAAGGATATATCCTCCGATGAAATCTGGAAAGAAGCTTTCTGAGAAACAACTTAGTGTTCTTTTAATTCATCTCACAGTGTTACATCTGTATTTCGTGGATCTCTTTGCTAGCCTTATTTCTATGGAATCTGAGAACAGATATTTCGGATCCCTTTGAACACTATAGGGCCAAAGGAAATATCCTCCGATAACAAAGAGAAAGAAGCTTTCTGAGAAACTTCTTTATGTTCTGTGAAATCATCTCACAGAGTTACAGCTTTCCCCTCAAGAAGCCTTTCGCTAAGACAGTTCTTGTGGAATTGGCAAAGTGATATTTGGAAGCCCATAGAAGTCTATGGTGAAAAAGGAAATATCCTCCGGTGAAATCTGGAAAGAAGCTTTCTGAGAAACTGCTTAGTGTTCTGTTAATTCCTCTCACAGAGTTACATCTGTATTTCGTTTATCTCTTTGCTAGCCTTATATCTGTGGAATCTCACAACAGATATTTCGGATCCCTTTGAAGACTATAGGGCCAAAGGAAATATCCTCCGATAACAAAGAGAAAGAAGCTTTCTGAGAAACTTCTTTGTGTTCTGTGAAATCATCTCACAGAGTTACAGCTTTCCCCTCAAGAAGCCTTTCGCTAAGACAGTTCTTTTGGAATTGGAAAGTGATATTTGGAAGCCCATAGAGGGCTATGGTGAAAAAGGAAATATCCTCCGATGAAATCTGGAAAGAAGCTTTGGGAGAAACTGCTTAGTGTTCTGTTAATTCATCTCCCAGAGTTACATCTGTATTTCGTGGATCTCTTTGCTAGCCTTATTTCTGTTGAATCTGAGAACAGATATTTCGGATCCCTTTGAAGACTATAGGGCCAAAGGAAATATCATCCGATATTAAAGAGAAAGAAGCTTTCTGAGAAACTTCTTTGTGTTCTGTGAAATCATCTCACTGATTTACAGCTTTCCCCTCAAGAAGCCTTTCGCTAAGACAGTTCTTGTGGAATTGGCAAAATGATATTTGGAAGCCCATAGAGGGCTAAGGTGAAAAAGGAAATATCCTCAGATGAAATCTGGAAAGAAGGTTTCTGAGAAACTGCTTAGTGTTCTGTCAATTCATCTCACAGAGTTACATCTGTATTTCGTGGATGTCTTTGCTAGCCTTATTTCTGTGGAATCTGAGAACAGATATTTCGGATCCCTTTGAAGACTATAGGTCCAAATTAAATATCCTCCGATAACAAAGAGAAAGAAGCTTTCTGAGAAACTTCTCTGTGTTCTGTGAAATCATCGCACAGAGTTACAGCTTTCCCCTCAAGAAGCCTTTCGCTAAGACAGTTCTTGTGGAATTGGCAAAGTGATATTTGGAAGCCCATAGAAGGCTATGGTGAAAAAGGAAATATCCTCCGATCAAATCTGGAAAGAAGCTTTCTGAGAAACTGCTTAGTGTTCTGTTAATTCATCTCCCAGAGTTACATCTGTATTTCGTGGATCTCAATGCTAGCCTTATTTCTGTGGAATCTGAGAACAGATATTTCGGATCCCTTTGAAGACCAAAGGGCCAAAGGAAACATCCTCGGATAACAAAGAGAAAGAAGCTTTCTGAGAAACTTCTTTGTGTTCTGTGAAATCATCTCACAGAGTTACAGCTTTCCCCTCAAGAGGCCTTTCACTTAGATAGTCCTTGTGGAATTGGCAAAGTGATATTTGGAAGCCCATAGAGGGCTATGGTGAAAAAGGAAATATCCTCCGATGAAATCTGGAAAGAAGCTTTCTGAGAAACTGCTTAGTGTTCTGTTACTTCACCTCACAGAGTTTCATCTGTATTTCGTGGATCTCTTTGCTAGCCTTATTTCTGTGGAATCTGAAAACAGATATTTCGGATCCCTTTGAAGACTATAGGGCCAAAGGAAATATCCTCCGATAAGAAAGAGAAAGAAACTTTCAGAGAAACTTCTTTGTGTTCTGTGAAATCATCTCACAGAGTTACAGATTTCCCCTCAAGAACCCTTTCGATAAGACAGTTCTTGTGGAATTGGCAAAGTGATATTTGGAAGCCCATAGAGGGCTACGGTGAAAAAGGAAATATCCTCCGATGAAATCTGGAAAGAAGCTTTCTGAGAAACAGCTTAGTGTTCTGTTAATTCATCTCCCAGAGTTACATCTGTATTTCGCGCATCTCTTTGCTAGCCTTATTTCTGTGGAATCTGAGAACAGATATTTCGGATCCCTTTGAAGACTACAGGGCCAAAAGAAATATCCTCCGATAACAAAGAGGAAGAAGCTTTCTGAGAAACTTCTTTGTGTTCTGTGAAATCATCTCACAGAGTTACAGCTTTCCCCTCAAGACGCCTTTCGCTAAGACAGTTCTTGTGGAATTTTCAAAGTGATATTTGGAAGCCCTTAGAGGGCTATGGTGAGAAAGGAAATATCCTCCGATGAAATCTGGAAAGAAGATTTCTGAGAAACTGCTTAGTGTTCTGTTAATTCATCTCCCAGTGTTACATCTGTATTTCGTGGATCTCTTTGCTAGCCTTATTTCTGTGGAATCTGAGAACAGATATTTCGGATCCCTTTGAAGACTATAGGGCCAAAGGAAATATCCTCCAATAACAAAGAGAAAGAAGCTTTCTGAGAAACTTCTTTGTGTTCTATGAAATCATCTTACAAAGTTACAGCTGTCCCCTCAAGAAGCCTTTCGCTAAGACAGTTCTTGTGGAATTGGCAAAGTGATATTTGGAAGCCCATAGAGGGCTATGGTGAAAAAGGAAATATCCTCCGATGAAATCTGGAAAGAAGCTTTCTGAGACACTGCTTAGTGTTCTGTTAATTCATCTCCCAGAGTTACATCTGTATTTCGTGGATGTCTTTGCTAGCCTTATTTCTGTGGAATCTGAGAACAGATATTTCGGATCCGTTGAAGAGTATAGGGCCAAAGGAAATATCCTCCGATAACAAAGAGAAAGAAGCTTTCAGAGAAACTTCTTTGTGTTCTGTGAAATCATCTCCCAGAGTTACAGCTTTTACCTCAAGAAGCCTTTCGCTAAGACAGTTCTTGTGGAAATGGCAAAGTGATATTTGGAACCCCATAGAGGGCTATGGTGAAAAAGGAAATATCCTCCGATGAAATCTGGAAAGAAGCTTTCTGAGAAACTGCTTAGTGTTCTGTTAATTCATCTCCCAGAGTTACATTTGTATTTCGTGGATATACTTGATAGTCTTATTTCTCTGGAAGATTTCTGAGAAACTTCTTTGTGTTCTGGGAAATCATCTCCCAGAGTTACAGCTTTCCACTCAAGAAGCCTTTCGCTAACACAGTTCTTGTGGAATTGGCAAAGTGATATTTGGAAGCCCATAGAGGGCTATGGTGAAAAAGGAAATATCCTCCGATGAAATCTGGAAAGAAGCTTTCTGAGAAACTGCTTAGTGTTCTGTTAATTCATCTCCCAGAGTTACATCTGTATTTCGTGGATCTCTTTGCTAGGCTTATTTCTGTGGAATCTGAGAACAGATATTTCGGATCCCTTTGAAGACTATAGGGCCAAAGGAAATATCATCCGATATTAAAGAGAAAGAAGCTTTCTGAGAAACTTCTTTGTGTTCTGTGAAATCACCTCACAGAGTTACAGCTTTCCCATCAAGAAGCCTTTCGCTAAGACAGTTCTTGTGGAATTGGCAAAATGATATTTGGAAGCCCATAGAGGGCTAAGGTGAAAAAGGAAATATCCTCAGATGAAATCTGGAAAGACTTTCTGAGAATCTGCTTAGTGTTCTGTTAATTCATCTCAGCGTTACATCTGTATTTCGTGGATCTCTTTGCTAGCCTTATTTCTGTGGAATCTGAGAACAGATATTTCGGATCCCTTTGAAGACCAAAGGGCCAAAGGAAACATCCTCGGATAACAAAGAGAAAGAAGCTTTCTGAGAAACTTCTTTGTGTTCTGTGAAATCATCTCACAGAATTACAGCTTTCCCCTCAAGAAGCCTTTCACTTAGATAGTTCTTGTGGAATTGGCAAAGTGATATTTGGAAGCCCATAGAGGGCTATGGTGAAAAAGGAAATATCCTCCGATGAAATCTGGAAAGAAGCTTTCTGAGAAACTGCTTAGTGTTCTCTTACTTCACCTCACAGAGTTTCATCTGTATTTCGTGGATCTCTTTGCTAGCCTTATTTCTGTGGAATCTGAAAACAGATATTTCGGATCCCTTTGAAGACTATAGGGCCAAAGGAAATATCCTCCGATAAGAAAGAGAAAGAAGCTTTCAGAGAAACTTCTTTGTGTTCTGTGAAATCATCTCACAGAGTTACAGATTTCCCCTCAAGAAGCCTTTCGCTAAGACAGTTCTTGTGGAATTGGCAAAGTGATATTTGGAAGCCCATTGAGGGCTACGGTGAAAAAGGAAATATCCTCCCATGAAATCTGGAAAGAAGCTTTCTGAGAAACTGCTTAGTGTTCTGTTAATTCATCTCCCAGAGTTACATCTGTATTTCGCGCATCTCTTTGCTAGCCTTATTTCTGTGGAATCTGAGAACAGATATTTCGGATCCCTTTGAAGACTACAGGGTCAAAGGAAATATCCTCCGATAACAAAGAGGAAGAAGCTTTCTGAGAAACTTCTTTGTGTTCTGTGAAATCATCTCACAGAGTTACAGCTTTCCCCTCAAGACGCCTTTCGCTAAGACAGTTCTTGTGGAATTTTCAAAGTGATATTTGGAAGCCCTTAGAGGGCTATGGTGAGAAAGGAAATATCCTCCGATGAAATCTGGAAAGAAGATTTCTGAGAAACTGCTTAGTGTTCTGTTAATTCATCTCCCAGTGTTACATCTGTATTTCGTGGATCTCTTTGCTAGCCTTATTTCTGTGGAATCTGAGAACAGATATTTCGGATCCCTTTGAAGACTATAGGGCCAAAGGAAATATCCTCCAATAACAAAGAGAAAGAAGCTTTCTGAGAAACTTCTTTGTGTTCTGTGAAATCATCTTACAGAGTTACAGCTGTCCCCTCAAGAAGCCTTTCGCTAAGACAGTTCTTGTGGAATTGGCAAAGTGATATTTGGAAGCCCATAGAGGGCTATGGTGAAAAAGGAAATATCCTCCGATGAAATCTGGAAAGAAGCTTTCTGAGACACTGCTTAGTGTTCTGTTAATTCATCTCCCAGAGTTACATCTGTATTTCGTGGATGTCTTTGCTAGCCTTATTTCTGTGGAATCTGAGAACAGATATTTCGGATCCGTTGAAGACTATAGGGCCAAAGGAAATATCCTCCGATAACAAAGAGAAAGAAGCTTTCAGAGAAACTTCTTTGTGTTCTGTGAAATCATCTCCCAGAGTTACAGCTTTTACCTCAAGAAGCCTTTCGCTAAGACAGTTCTTGTGGAAATGGCAAAGTGATATTTGGAACCCCATAGAGGGCTATGGTAAAAAAGGAAATATCCTCCGATGAAATCTGGAAAGAAGCTTTCTGAGAAACTGCTTAGTGTTCTGTTAATTCATCTCCCAGAGTTACATCTGTATTTCGTGGATATCCTTGATAGTCTTATTTCTCTGGAAGCTTTCTGAGAAACTTCTTTGTGTTCTGGGAAATCATCTCACAGAGTTACAGCTTTCCACTCAAGAAGCCTTTCGCTAACACAGTTCTTGTGGAATTGGCAAAGTGATATTTGGAAGCCCATAGAGGGCTATGGTGAAAAAGGAAATAACCTCCGATGAAATCTGGAAAGAAGCTTTCTGAGAAACTGCTTAGTGTTCTGTTAATTCATCTCCCAGAGTTACATCTGTATTTCGTGGATCTCTTTGCTAGGCTTATTTCTGTGGAATCTGAGAACAGATATTTCGGATCCCTTTGAAGACTATAGGGCCAAAGGAAATATCCTCCGATAACAAAGAGAAAGAAGCTTTCTGAGAAACTTCTTTGTGTTCTGTGAAATCATCTCACAGAGTTACAGCTTTCCCCTCAAAAAGCCTTTCGCTTAGACAGTACTTGTGGAATTTTCAAAGTGATATTTGGAAGCCCATGGAGGGCTATGAAGAAAAAGGAAATATCCTTCGATGAAATCTGGAAAGAAGCTTTCTGAGAAACTGCTTAGTGTTCTGTTAATTCATCTCACAGAGTTACATCTGTATTTCGTGGATTTCTTTGCTAGGCTTATTTCTGTGGAATCTGAGAACAGATATTTCCTTTCCCTTTGAAGACTATAGGGCCAAAGGAAATATCCTCCGATAACAAAGAGAAAGAAGCTTTCTGAGAAATTTCTTTGTGTTCTGTGAAATCATCTCACAGAGTAACAGCTACGCCCTCAGGAAGCCTTTCGCTAAGACAGTTTTTGTGGAATTGGCAAAGTGATATTTGGAAGCCCATAGAGGGCTATGGTGAAAAAGTAAATATACTCCGATGAAATCTGGAGAGAAACTTTCTGAAAAACTGCTTAGTGTTCTGTTAATTCATCTCACAGATTTACATCTGTATTTCGTGGGTCTCTCTGCTACCCTTATTTCTGTGGAATCTGACAACAGATATTTCCTTTCCCTTTGAAGACTATAGGGCCAAAGGAAATATCCTCCGATAACAAAGAGAAAGAAGCTTTCTGAGAAACTTCTTTGTGTTCTGTGAAATCATCTCACAGAGTTACAGCTTTCCCCTCAAGAAGCCTTTCGCTAAGACAGTTCTTGTGGAATTGGCAAAGTGATATTTGGAATCTCATAGAGGGCTACGGTGAAAAAGGAAATATCCTCCGATGAAATCTGGAAAGAAGCTTTCTGAGAAACTGCTTGGTGTTCTGTTACTTCACCTCACAGAGTTTCATCTGTATTTCGTGGATCTCTTTGCTAGCCTTATTTCTGTGGAATCTGAGAACAGATATTTCATATCCCTTTGAAGACTATAGGGCCAAAGGAAATATCCTCCAATAAGAAAGAGAAAGAAGCTTTCAGAGAAACTTCTTTGTGTTCTGTGAAATCATCTCACAGAGTTACAGCTTTCCCCTCAAGAAGCCTTTCGCTAAGACAGTTCTTGTGGAATTGGCAAAGTGATATTCGGAAGCCCATAGAGGGCTGTGGTGAAAAAGGAAATATCCTCCGATGAAATCTGGAAAGAAGCTTTCTGAGAGACTGCTTAGTGTTCTGTTAATTCATCTCCCAGAGTTACATCTGTATTTCGTGGATCTCTTTGCTAGCCTTATTTCTGTGGAATCTGAGAACAGATATTTCCGATCCCTTTGAAGACTATAGGGCCAAAGGAAATATCCTCCGATAAGAAAGAGAAAGAAGCTTTCTGAGAATCTTCTTTGTGTTCTGTGAAATCATCTCAGAGAGTTACAGCTTTCCCCTCAAGAAGCCTTTCGCTAAGACAGTTCTTGTGGAATTGGCAAAGTGATATTTGGAAGCCCATAGAGGGCTATGGAGAAAAAGGAAATATCCTCAGATGAAATCTGGAAAGAAGCGTTGTGAGAAAGTGCTTAGTGTTCTGTTAATTCTACTCACAGAGTTACATCTGTATTTCGTGGATCTCTTTGCTAGCCTTATTTCTGTGGAATCTGAGAACAGATATTTGGGATCCCTTTGAAGACTATAGGGCCAAAGGAAATATCCTCCAATGAAAAAGAGAAAGAAGCTTTCTGAGAAACTTCTTTGTGTTCTGTGAAATCATATCACAGAGTTACAGCTTTCCCCTCAAGAAGCCTTTCGCTAAGACAGTTCTTGTGGAATTGGCAAAGTGATATTTGGAAGCCCATAGAAGGCTATGGTGAAAAAGGAAATATCCTCCGATGAAATCTGGAAAGAAGCTCTCTGAGAAACTGCTTAGTGTTCTGTTAATTCATCTCCCAGAGTTACATCTGTATTTCGTGGATCTCTTTGCTAGCCTTATTTCTGTGGAATCTGAGAACAGATATTTCGGATCCCTTTGAAGACTATAGGGCCAAAGGCAATATCCTCCGATAACAAAGAGAAAGAAGCTTTCTGAGAAACTTCTTTGTGTTCTGGGAAATCATCTCACAGAGTTACGGATTTCCCCTCAAGAAGCCTTTCGCTAACACAGTTCTTGTGGAATTGGCAAAGTGATATTTGGAAGCCCATAGAGGGCTATGGTGAAAAAGGAAATATCCTCCGATGAAATCTGGAAAGAAGCTTTCTGAGAAACTGCTTAGTGTTCTGTTAATTCGTCTCCCAGAGTTACATCTGTATTTCGTGGATCTCTTTGCTAGCCTTATTTCTGTGGAATCTGAGAACAAATATTTCGGATCCCTTTGAAGACCATTGGGCCAAAGGAAATATCCTCCGATAACAAAGAGAAAGAAGCTTTCTGAAAAACTTCTTTGTGTTCTGTGAAATCATCTCACAGAGTTACAGCTTTCCCCTCAAGAAGCCTTTGGTAAGGCAGTTCTTGTGGAATTGGCAAAGTGATATTTGGAACCCCATAGAGGGCTATGGTGAAAAAGGAAATATCCTCCGATGAAATCTGGAAAGAAGCTTTCTGAGAAACTGCTTAGTGTTCTGTTAATTCATTTCCCAGTGTTACATCTGTATTTCGTGGATCTCCTTGATAGCCTTATTTCTCTGGAAGCTTTCTGAGAAACTTCTTTGTGTTCTGGGAAAGCATCTCAGAGAGTTACAGCTTTCCACTCAAGAAGACTTTCGCTAAGACAGTTCTTGTGGAATTGGCAAAGTAATATTTGGAAGCCCATAGAGGGCTATGGTAAAAAAGGAAATATCCTCCGATGAAATCTGGAAAGAAACTTTCTAAGAAACTGCTTAGTGTTCTGTTAATTCATCTCCTAAAGTTACATCTGTATTTCGTGGATCTCTTTGCTATCCTTATTTCTGTGGAATCTGAGAACAGATATTTCGGATCCCTTTGAAGACTATAGGGCCAAAGGAAAGATCCTCCGATAACAAAGAGAAAGAAGCTTCCTGAGAAACTTCTTTGTGTTCTGTGAAATCATCTCACAGAGTTACAGCTTTCCCCTCAAGAACCCTTTCGCTAAGACAGTTCTTGGGGATTGGCAAAGTGATATTTGGAAGCCCATAGAGGGCTATGGTGAGAAAGGAAATATCCTCCGATGAAATCAGGAAAGAAGCTTTCTGAGAAACTGCTTAGTGTTCTGTTAATTCATCTCACAGAGTTACATCTGTATTTCGTGGATCTCTTTGCTAGCCTTACTTCTGTGGAATCTGAGAACAGATATTTCTTATCCCTTTGAAGACTATAGGGCCAAAGGAAATATCCTCCGATAACAAAGAGAAAGAAGCTTTCTTAGAAACTTCTTTGTGTTCTGTGAAATCATGTCACAGAGTTACAGCTTTCCCCTCAAGAAGCCTTTTGCTAAGACAGTTCTTGTGGAATTGGCAAAGTGATATTTGGAAGACGTAGAGGGCTATGGAGAAAAAGGAAATATCCTCCGATGAAATCTGGAAAGAAGCTTTCTGAGAAACTGCTTAGTGTTCTTTTAGTTCATCTCCCAGAGTTACATCTGTATTTCGTGGATCTCTTTGCTACCGTTATTTCTGTGGAATCTGACAACAGATATTTCCTAACCCTTTGAAGACTATAGGGCCAAAGGAAATATCCTCCGATAACAAAGAGAAAGAAGCTTTCTGAGAAACTTCTTTGTGTTCTGTGAAATCATCTCACAGAGTTACAGCTTTCTCCTCAAGAAGCCTTTCCCTAAGACAGTTCTTGTGGAATTAGCAAAGTGATATTTGGAAACCCATAGAGGCGTATGGTGAAAAAGGAAATATCCTCCGATGAAATCTGGAAAGAAGCTTTCTGAGAAACTGCTTAGTGTTCTGTTAATTCATCTCACAGAGTTACATCTGTATTTCGTGGATCTCTTTGCTAGCCTTACTTCTGTGGAATCTGAGAACAGATATTTCGGATCCCTTTGAAGACTATAGGGCCAAAGGAAATATGCTCCGATAACAAAGAGAAAGAAGCTTTCTGAGAAACTTCTTTGTGTTCTGTGAAATCATCTCACAGAGTTACAGCTTTCCCCTCAAGAAGCCTTTCGCTAAGACAGTTCTTGTGGAATTGGCAAAGTGATATTTTGAAGCCCTTAGAGGGCTATGGTGAAAAAGGAAATATCCTCCGATGAAATCTGGAAAGAAGCTTTCTCAGAAACTGCTTAGTGTTCTGTTAATTCATCTCACAGATTTACATCCGTATTTCGTGGATCTCTTTGCTTGCCTTATTTCTGTGGAATCTGAGAACAGACATTTCCATTCCCTTTGGAGACTATAGGGCCAAAGGAAATATCCTCTGATAACAAAGAGAAAGAAGCTTTCTGAGACTTCTTTGTGTTCTATGAAATCATCTCACAGAGTTACAGACTTAAACTCCAGAAGTCTTTCGCTAAGACAGTTCTTTTGGAATTGGCAAAGTGATATTTGGAAGCCCATAGGGGGCTATGGTGAAAAAGGAAATATCCTCCGATCAAATCTGGAAAGATGCTTACTGAGAAACTGCTTAGTGTTCTGTTAATTCATCTCACAGAGTTACATCTGTATTTCGTGGATCTCTTTGCTAGCCTTATTTCTGTGGAATCTGAGAACACATATTTCCTTTCCCTTTGAAGACTATAGGGCCAAAGGAAATATTCTCCTATAAAAAAGAGAAAGAAGCTTTCTGAAAAACTTCTTTGTGTTCTGTGAAATCATCTCACAGAGTTACAACTTTCCTCTCAAGGAGCCTTTCGCTAAGACAGTTCTTGTGGAATTGGCAAAGTGATATTTGGAAGCCCATAGAGGGCTATGGTGAAAAAGGAAATATCCACCGATGAAATCTGGAAAGAAGCTTTCTGAGAAACTGCTTAGTTTTCTGTTAATTCATCTCACAGAGTTACATCTGTATTTCGTGGATCTCTTTGCGAGCCTTATTTCTGTGGAATCTGAGAACAGATATTTCGATTCCCTTTGAAGACTATAGGGCCAAAGGCAATATCCTCCGATAACAAAGAAAAAGAATCTTTGTGAAAAACTTCTTTGTGTTCTGTGAAATCATCTCACAGAGTTACAGCTTTCCCCTCAAGAAGCCTTTCGCTAAGACAGTTCTTGTGGAATTGGCAAAGTGATATTTGGAGGTTCATACAGGGCTATGGAGAAAAAGGAAATATCCTCCGATGAAATCTGGAAAGAAGCTTTCTGAGAAACTGCTTAGTGTTCTGTTAATTCATCTCACAGAGTTACATCTGTATTTCGTGGATCTCTTTCCTAGCCTTTTTTCTGTGGAATCTGAGAACACATATTTCCTTTCCCTTTGAAGACTATATGGCCAAAGGAAATATTCTCCGATAAAAAAGAGAAAGAAGCTTTCTGAGAAACTTCTTTGTGTTCTGTGAAATCATCTCACAGAATTACAACTTTCCTCTCAAGAAGCCTTTCGCTAAGACCGTTCTTGTGGAATTGGCAAAGTGATATTTGGAAGCCCATAGAGGGCTATGGTGAAAAAGGAAATATCCACCGATGAAATCTGGAAAGAAGCTTTCTGAGAAACTGCTTAGTGTTCTGATAATTCATCTCACAGAGTTACACCTGTATTTCGTGGATCTCTTTGCTAGCCTTATTTCTGTGGAATCTGAGAACAGATATTTTGATTCCCTTTGAAGACTATAGGGCCAAAGGAAATATCCTCCGATAACAAAGAGAAAGAAGCTTTCTGAGAATCTTCTTTGTGTTCTATGAAATCGTCTCACAGAGTTACAGATATCCATTCCAGAAGCCTCTCGCTAAGACAGTTCTTGTGGAATTGGCAAAGTGATATTTGGAAGCCCATAGAGGGCTATGGTGAAAAAGGAAATATCCTCCGATCAAATCTGGAAAGATGCTTACTGAGAAACTGCTTAGTGTTCTGTTAATTCATCTCACAGAGTTTCATCTGTATTTCGTGGATCTCTTTGCTAGCCTTATTTCTGTGGAATCTGAGAACAGATATTTCGGATCTCTTTGAAGACTATAGGGCCAATGGAAATATCCTCCGATAAAAAAGAGAAAGAAGTTTTCTGAGAAACTTCTTTGTGTTCTGTGAAATCATCTCACAGAGTTAAAGCTTTCCCCTCAAGAAGCCTTTCGCTAAGACAGTTCTTGTGGATTGACAAAGTGATATTTGGAAGCCCATAGAGGGCTATGGTGAAAAAGGAAATATCGTCCGATGAAATCTGGAAAGAAGCTTTCTGAGAAACTGCTTAGTGTTCTGTTAATTCATCTCACAGAGTTACATCTGCATTTCGTGGATCTCTTTGCTAGCCTTATTTCTGTGGAATCTGAGAACAGATATTTCGGATCCCTTTGAAGACTATAGGGCCAATGGAAATATCCTCCGATAAAAAAGAGAAAGAAGTTTTCTGAGAAACTTCTTTGTGTTCTGTGAAATCATCTCACAGAGTTAAAGCTTTCCCCTCAAGAAGCCTTTCGCTAAGACAGTTCTTGTGGATTGGCAAAGTGATATTTGGAAGCCCATAGAGGGCTATGGTGAAAACGGAAATATCGTCCGATGAAATCTGGAAAGAAGCTTTCTGAGAAACTGCTTAGTGTTCTGTTAATTCATCTCACAGAGTTACATCTGTATTTCGTGGATCTCTTTGCTACCCTATTTTCAGTGGAATCTGAGAATAGATATTTCCTTTCCTTTTGAAGACTATTCGGCCAAAGGAAATATCATCGATAAGAAAGAGAATGAAGCTTTCTGAGAAACTTCTTTGTGTTCTGTGAAATCATCTCACAGAGTTACAGCTTTCCCCTCAAGAAGCCTTTCGCTAAGACAGTTCTTGTGGAATTGGTAAAGTGATATTTGGAAGCCCATAGAGGGCTATGGTGAAAGAGGAAATATCCTCCGATGAAATCTGGAAAGAAGCTTTCTGAGAAACTGCTTAATGTTCTGTTAATTCATCTCACAGAGTTACATCTGCATTTCGTGGATCTCATTGTTAGCCTGATTTCTGTGGAATCTCACAAGAGATATTTCAGATCCCTTTGAAGACTATAGGGCCAAAGGAAATATCCTCCGATAACAAAGAGAAAGAAGCTTTCTGAGAAACTTCTTTGTGTTCTGTGAAATCATCTCACAGAGTTACAGCTTTCCCCTCAAGAAGCCTTTCGCTAAGACAGTTCTTGTGGAATTGGCAAAGTGATATTTGGAAGCCCATAGAAGGCTATGGTGAAAAAGGAAATATCCTCCGATGAAATCTGGAAAGAAGCTTTCTGAGAAACTGCTTAGTGTTCTGTTAATTCATCTCCCAGAGTTACATCTGTATTTCGTGGATCTCTTTGCTAGCCTTATTTCTGTGGAATCTGAGAACAGATATTTCGGATCCCTTTGAAGACTATAGGGCCAAAGGCAATATCCTCCGATAACAAAGAGAAAGAAGCTTTCTGAGAAACTTCTTTGTGTTCTGGGAAATCATCTCACAGAGTTACGGATTTCCCCTCAAGAAGCCTTTCGCTAACACAGTTCTTGTGGAATTGGCAAAGTGATATTTGGAAGCCCATAGAGGGCTATGGTGAAAAAGGAAATATCCTCCGATGAAATCTGGAAAGAAGCTTTCTGAGAAACTGCTTAGTGTTCTGTTAATTCATCTCCCAGAGTTACATCTGTATTTCGTGGATCTCTTTGCTAGCCTTATTTCTGTGGAATCTGAGAACAAATATTTCGGATCCCTTTGAAGACCATTGGGCCAAAGGAAATATCCTCCGATAACAAAGAGAAAGAAGCTTTCTGAAAAACTTCTTTGTGTTCTGTGAAATCATCTCACAGAGTTACAGCTTTCCCCTCAAGAAGCCTTTGGTAAGGCAGTTCTTGTGGAATTGGCAAAGTGATATTTGGAACCCCATAGAGGGCTATGGTGAAAAAGGAAATATCCTCCGATGAAATCTGGAAAGAAGCGTTCTGAGAAACTGCTTAGTGTTCTGTTAATTCATTTCCCAGTGTTACATCTGTATTTCGTGGATCTCCTTGATAGCCTTATTTCTCTGGAAGCTTTCTGAGAAACTTCTTTGTGTTCTGGGAAAGCATCTCAGAGAGTTACAGCTTTCCACTCAAGAAGACTTTCGCTAAGACAGTTCTTGTGGAATTGGCAAAGTGATATTTGGAAGCCCATAGAGGGCTATGGTAAAAAAGGAAATATCCTCCGATGAAATCTGGAAAGAAACTTTCTAAGAAACTGCTTAGTGTTCTGTTAATTCATCTCCTAAAGTTACATCTGTATTTCGTGGATCTCTTTGCTATCCTTATTTCTGTGGAATCTGAGAACAGATATTTCGGATCCCTTTGAAGACTATAGGGCCAAAGGAAAGATCCTCCGATAACAAAGAGAAAGAAGCTTTCTGAGAAACTTCTTTGTGTTCTGTGAAATCATCTCACAGAGTTACAGCTTTCCCCTCAAGAACCCTTTCGCTAAGACAGTTCTTGGGGATTGGCAAAGTGATATTTGGAAGCCCATAGAGGGCTATGGTGAGAAAGGAAATATCCTCCGATGAAATCAGGAAAGAAGCTTTCTGAGAAACTGCTTAGTGTTCTGTTAATTCATCTCACAGAGTTACATCTGTATTTCGTGGATCTCTTTGCTAGCCTTACTTCTGTGGAATCTGAGAACAGATATTTCTTATCCCTTTGAAGACTATAGGGCCAAAGGAAATATCCTCCGATAACAAAGAGAAAGAAGCTTTCTTAGAAACTTCTTTGTGTTCTGTGAAATCATGTCACAGAGTTACAGCTTTCCCCTCAAGAAGCCTTTTGCTAAGACAGTTCTTGTGGAATTGGCAAAGTGATATTTGGAAGACGTAGAGGGCTATGGAGAAAAAGGAAATATCCTCCGATGAAATCTGGAAAGAAGCTTTCTGAGAAACTGCTTAGTGTTCTTTTAGTTCATCTCCCAGAGTTACATCTGTATTTCGTGGATCTCTTTGCTACCGTTATTTCTGTGGAATCTGACAACAGATATTTCCTTACCCTTTGAAGACTATAGGGCCAAAGGAAATATCCTCCGATAACAAAGAGAAAGAAGCTTTCTGAGAAACTTCTTTGTGTTCTGTGAAATCATCTCACAGAGTTACAGCTTTCCCCTCAAGAAGCCTTTCCCTAAGACAGTTCTTGTGGAATTAGCAAAGTGATATTTGGAAACCCATAGAGGCGTATGGTGAAAAAGGAAATATCCTCCGATGAAATCTGGAAAGAAGCTTTCTGAGAAACTGCTTAGTGTTCTGTTAATTCATCTCACAGAGTTACATCTGTATTTCGTGGATCTCTTTGCTAGCCTTACTTCTGTGGAATCTGAGAACAGATATTTCGGAACCCTTTGAAGACTATAGGGCCAAAGGAAATATGCTCCGATAACAAAGAGAAAGAAGCTTTCTGAGAAACTTCTTTGTGTTCTGTGAAATCATCTCACAGAGTTACAGCTTTCCCCTCAAGAAGCCTTTCGATAAGACAGTTCTTGTGGAATAGGCAAAGTGATATTTGGAAACCCATAGAGGGCTATGGTGAAAAAGGAAATATCCTCCGATGAAATCTGGAAAGAAGCTTTCTGAGAAAATGCTTAGTGTTGTGTTATTTCATCTCCCAGAGATACATCTGTATTTCGTGGATCTCTTTGCTAGCCTTATTTCTGTGGAATCTGAGAACAGATATATCGGATCCCTTTGAAGACTATAGGGCCAAAGGAAATATCCTACGATAACAAAGAGAAAGAAGCTTTCTGAGAAACTTCTTTGTGTTCTGTGAAATGATCTCACAGAGTTATAGCTTTCCCCTCAAGAAGCCTTTCGATAAGACAGTTCTTGTGGAATTGGCAAAGTGATATTTGGAAGCCCATAGAGGGCTATGATGAAAATGGAAATATCCTCCGATGAAATCTGGAAAGAAGCTTTCTGAGAAACTGCTTAGTGTTCTGTTAATTCATCTCACAGAGTTATCTGTATGTCGCGGATCTCTTTTCTAGCCTTATTACTGTGGAATCTGAGAGCATATATTTGGGATCCCTCTGAAGACTATAGGGCCAAAGGAAATATCCTCTGATAAAAAAGAGAAAGAAGCTTTCTGAGAAACTTCTTTGTGTTCTGTGAAATCATCTCACAGAGTTACAGCTTTCCCCGCAAGAAGCCTTTCGCTAAGACAGTTCTTGTGGAATTGGCAAAGAGATTTTTGGAAACCCATAGAGGGCTATGGTGAAAAAGGAAATATCCTCCGATGAAATCTGGAAAGAAGCTTTCTGAGAAACTGCTTAGTGTTGTGTTATTTCATCTCCCAGAGATACATCAGTATTTCGTGGATCTCTTTGCAAGCCTTATTTCTGTGGAATCTAAGAACAGATATTTCGGATCTCTTTGAAGACTATAGGGCCAAAGGAAATATCCTACGATAACAAAGAGAAAGAAGCTTTCTGAGAAACTTCTTTGTTTTCTGTGAAATCATCTCACAGAGTTACAGCTTTCCCCTCAAGAAGCCTTTCGCTAAGACAGTTCTTGTGGAATTGGCAAAGTGATATTTGGAAGCCCATAGAGGGCTACGGTGAAAAAGGAAATATCCTTCGATGAAATCTGGAAAGAAGCTTTCTGAGAAACTGCTTAGTGTTCTGTTAATTCATCTCACAGAGTTACATCTGTATTTCGTGGTTCTCTTTGCTAGCCTTACTTCTGTGGAATCTGAGAACAGATATTTCGGATCCCTTTAAAGACTATAGGGCCAAAGGAAATATCCTCCAATAACAAAGAGAAAGAAGCTTTCTGAGAAACTTCTTTGTGTTCTGAGAAATCATCTCACAGAGTTACAGCTTTCCCCTCAAGAAGCCTTTCGCTAAGACAGTTCTTGTGGAATAGGCAAAGTGATATTGGGAAGCCCATAGAGGGATATGGTGAAAAAGGAAATATCCTTCGATGAAATCTGGAAAGAAGCTTTCTGAGAAACTGCTTAGTGTTCTGTTAATTCATCTCACAGAGTTACATCTGCATTTCGTGGATCTCTTTGCTAGCCTTACTTCTGTGGAATCTGAGAACAGATATTTCGGATCCCTTTGAAGACTATAGGGCCAAAGGAAATATCCTCCGATAACAAAGAGAAAGAAGCTTTCTGAGAAACTTCTTTGTGTTCTGTGAAATCTTCTCACAGAGTTACAGCTTACCAATCAAGAAGCCTTTCGCTAAGACAGTACATGTGGAATTGGCAAAGTGATATTTGGAAGCCCATAGAGGTCTATGGAGAAAAAGGAAATATCCTCAGATGAAATCTGGAAAGAAGCTTTCTAAGAAACTGCATAGTGTTCTGTTAATTCATCTCACAGAGTTACATCTGTATTTCGTGGATCTCTTTGCTAGCCTTATTTCTGTGGAATCTGAGAGCAGATATTTCGGATCCTTTTGAAGACTATAGGGCCAAAGGAAATATCCTCCGATAACAAAGAGAAAGAAGCTTTCTGAGAAACTTCTTTGTGTTCTGTGAAATCATCTCACAGAGTTACAGCTTTCCCCTCCAGAAGCCTTTCGCTAAGACAGTTCTTGTGGAATTGGCAAAGTGATATTTGGAAGCCCATTGAGGGCTATGGTGAAAAAGGAAATATCCTCAGATGTAATCTGAAAAGAAGCTTTCTGAGACACTGCTTAGTGTTGTGTTAATTCATCTCCCAGAGTTACATCTGTATTTCGTGGATCTCTTTGCTAGCGTTATTTCTGTGGAATCTGATTACAGATATTTCGGATCCCTTTGAAGACTATAGGGACAAAGGAAATATCCTCCGATAACAAAGAGAAAGAAGCTTTCTGAGAAACTTCTTTGTGTTCTGTGAAATCATCTCACAGAGTTACAGCATTCCCCTCAAGAAGCCTTTCGCTAAGACAGTTCTTGTGGAATTGGCAAAGTGATATTTGGAAGCTCATGGAGGGCTACTGTGAAAAAGGAAATATCCTCCGATGTAATCTGGAAAGAAGCTTTGTGAGAGACTGCTTAATGTTCTCTTAATTCATCTCACAGAGTTACATCTGTATTTCGTGGATCTCTTTGCTAGCATTTTTTCTGTGGAATCTGAGAACAGATATTTCCTTTCCCTTTGAAGACTATACAGTCAAAGGAAATATCCTCCGATAAGAAAGAGAAAGAAGTTTTCTGAGAAATTTCTTTGTGTTCTGTCAAATCAGCTCACAGAGTTACAGCTACCCCCTCAAGAAGCCTTTCGCTAAGACAGTTTTTGTGGAATTGGCAAAGTGATATTTGGAAGCCCATAGAGGGCTATGGTGAAAAAGGAAATATCCTCCGATGAAATCTGGAGAGAAACTTTCTGAAAAACTGCTTAGTGTTCTGTTAATTCATCTCACAGATTTACATCTGTATTTCGTGGGTCTCTTTGCTACCCTTATTTCTGTGGAATCTGACAACAGATATTTCCTTTCCCTTTGAAGACTATAGGGCCAAAGGAAATATCCTCCGATAACAAAGAGAAAGAAGATTTCTGAGAAACTTCTTTGTGTTCTGTGAAATCATCTCACAGAGTTACAGCTTTCCCCTCAAGAAGCCTTTCGCTAAGACAGTTCTTGTGGAATTGGCAAAGTGATATTTTGAAGCCCTTAGAGGGCTATGGTGAAAAAGGAAATATCCTCCGATGAAATCTGGAAAGAAGCTTTCTCAGAAACTGCTTAGTGTTCTGTTAATTCATCTCACAGATTTACATCCGTATTTCGTGGATCTCTTTGCTAGCCCTATTTCTGTGGAATCTGAGAACAGACATTTCCATTCCCTTAGGAGACTATAGGGCCAAAGGAAATATCCTCTGATAACAAAGAGAAAGAAGCTTTCTGAGACTTCTTTGTGTTCTATGAAATCATCTCACAGAGTTACAGACTTAAACTCCAGAAGTCTTTCGCTAAGACAGTTCTTTTGGAATTGGCAAAGTGATATTTGGAAGCCCATAGGGGGCTATGGTGAAAAAGGAAATATCCTCCGATCAAATCTGGAAAGATGCTTACTGAGAAACTGCTTAGTGTTCTGTTAATTCATCTCACAGAGTTACATCTGTATTTCGTGGATCTCTTTGCTAGCCTTATTTCTGTGGAATCTGAGAACACATATTTCCTTTCCCTTTGAAGACTATAGGGCCAAAGGAAATATTCTCCTATAAAAAAGAGAAAGAAGCTTTCTGAAAAACTTCTTTGTGTTCTGTGAAATCATCTCACAGAGTTACAACTTTCCTCTCAAGGAGCCTTTCGCTAAGACAGTTCTTGTGGAATTGGCAAAGTGATATTTGGAAGCCCATAGAGGGCTATGGTGAAAAAGGAAATATCCACCGATGAAATCTGGAAAGAAGCTTTCTGAGAAACTGCTTAGTTTTCTGTTAATTCATCTCACAGAGTTACATCTGTATTTCGTGGATCTCTTTGCGAGCCTTATTTCTGTGGAATCTGAGAACAGATATTTCGATTCCCTTTGAAGACTATAGGGCCAAAGGCAATATCCTCCGATAACAAAGAAAAAGAATCTTTGTGAAAAACTTCTTTGTGTTCTGTGAAATCATCTCACAGAGTTACAGCTTTCCCCTCAAGAAGCCTTTCGCTAAGACAGTTCTTGTGGAATTGGCAAAGTGATATTTGGAGGTTCATACAGGGCTATGGAGAAAAAGGAAATATCCTCCGATGAAATCTGGAAAGAAGCTTTCTGAGAAACTGCTTAGTGTTCTGTTAATTCATCTCACAGAGTTACATCTGTATTTCGTGGATCTCTTTCCTAGCCTTTTTTCTGTGGAATCTGAGAACACATATTTCCTTTCCCTTTGAAGACTATATGGCCAAAGGAAATATTCTCCGATAAAAAAGAGAAAGAAGCTTTCTGAGAAACTTCTTTGTGTTCTGTGAAATCATCTCACAGAATTACAACTTTCCTCTCAAGAAGCCTTTCGCTAAGACCGTTCTTGTGGAATTGGCAAAGTGATATTTGGAAGCCCATAGAGGGCTATGGTGAAAAAGGAAATATCCACCGATGAAATCTGGAAAGAAGCTTTCTGAGAAACTGCTTAGTGTTCTGATAATTCATCTCACAGAGTTACACCTGTATTTCGTGGATCTCTTTGCTAGCCTTATTTCTGTGGAATCTGAGAACAGATATTTTGATTCCCTTTGAAGACTATAGGGCCAAAGGAAATATCCTCCGATAACAAAGAGAAAGAAGCTTTCTGAGAATCTTCTTTGTGTTCTATGAAATCGTCTCACAGAGTTACAGATATCCATTCCAGAAGCCTCTCGCTAAGACAGTTCTTGTGGAATTGGCAAAGTGATATTTGGAAGCCCATAGAGGGCTATGGTGAAAAAGGAAATATCCTCCGATCAAATCTGGAAAGATGCTTACTGAGAAACTGCTTAGTGTTCTGTTAATTCATCTCACAGAGTTTCATCTGTATTTCGTGGATCTCTTTGCTAGCCTTATTTCTGTGGAATCTGAGAACAGATATTTCGGATCTCTTTGAAGACTATAGGGCCAATGGAAATATCCTCCGATAAAAAAGAGAAAGAAGTTTTCTGAGAAACTTCTTTGTGTTCTGTGAAATCATCTCACAGAGTTAAAGCTTTCCCCTCAAGAAGCCTTTCGCTAAGACAGTTCTTGTGGATTGACAAAGTGATATTTGGAAGCCCATAGAGGGCTATGGTGAAAAAGGAAATATCGTCCGATGAAATCTGGAAAGAAGCTTTCTGAGAAACTGCTTAGTGTTCTGTTAATTCATCTCACAGAGTTACATCTGCATTTCGTGGATCTCTTTGCTAGCCTTATTTCTGTGGAATCTGAGAACAGATATTTCGGATCCCTTTGAAGACTATAGGGCCAATGGAAATATCCTCCGATAAAAAAGAGAAAGAAGTTTTCTGAGAAACTTCTTTGTGTTCTGTGAAATCATCTCACAGAGTTAAAGCTTTCCCCTCAAGAAGCCTTTCGCTAAGACAGTTCTTGTGGATTGGCAAAGTGATATTTGGAAGCCCATAGAGGGCTATGGTGAAAACGGAAATATCGTCCGATGAAATCTGGAAAGAAGCTTTCTGAGAAACTGCTTAGTGTTCTGTTAATTCATCTCACAGAGTTACATCTGTATTTCGTGGATCTCTTTGCTACCCTATTTTCAGTGGAATCTGAGAATAGATATTTCCTTTCCTTTTGAAGACTATTCGGCCAAAGGAAATATCATCGATAAGAAAGAGAATGAAGCTTTCTGAGAAACTTCTTTGTGTTCTGTGAAATCATCTCACAGAGTTACAGCTTTCCCCTCAAGAAGCCTTTCGCTAAGACAGTTCTTGTGGAATTGGTAAAGTGATATTTGGAAGCCCATAGAGGGCTATGGTGAAAGAGGAAATATCCTCCGATGAAATCTGGAAAGAAGCTTTCTGAGAAACTGCTTAATGTTCTGTTAATTCATCTCACAGAGTTACATCTGCATTTCGTGGATCTCATTGTTAGCCTGATTTCTGTGGAATCTCACAAGAGATATTTCAGATCCCTTTGAAGACTATAGGGCCAAAGGAAATATCCTCCGATAACAAAGAGAAAGAAGCTTTCTGAGAAACTTCTTTGTGTTCTGTGAAATCATCTCACAGAGTTACAGCTTTCCCCTCAAGAAGCCTTTCGCTAAGACAGTTCTTGTGGAATTGGCAAAGTGATATTTGGAAGCCCATAGAGGGCTATGGTGAAAGAGGAAATATCCTCCGATGAAATCTGGAAAGAAACTTTCTGAGAAACTGCTTAGTGTTTTGTTAATTCATCTCATATAATTACATCTGTATTTCGTGGGTCTCTTTGCTAGCGTTATTTCTGTGGAATCTAAAAACAGATATTTCCTTTCCCTTTGAAGATTATAGGGCCAAAGGAAATATCCTCCGAAAACAAAGAGAAAGAAGCTTTCTGAGAAAATTCTTTGTGTTCTGTGAAATCATCTCACAGAGTTACAGCTTTCCCCTCAAGAAGCCTTTCGCTAAGGCAGTTCTTGTGGAATTGGCAAAGTGATATTTGGAAACACATAGCGGGCTATGGAGAAAAAGGAAATATCCTCCGATGAAATCTGGAAAGAAGCTTTCTGAGAAACTGCTTAGTGTTCTGTTAATTCATCTCACAGAGTTATCTGTATGTCGCGGATCTCTTTTCTAGCCTTATTACTGTGGAATCTGAGAGCATATATTTGGGATCCCTCTGAAGACTATAGGGCCAAAGGAAATATCCTCCGATAAAAAAGAGAAAGAAGCTTTCTGAGAAACTTCTTTGTGTTCTGTGAAATCATCTCACAGAGTTACAGCTTTCCCCGCAAGAAGCCTTTCGCTAAGACAGTTCTTGTGGAATTGGCAAAGAGATTTTTGGAAACCCATAGAGGGCTATGGTGAAAAAGGAAATATCCTCCGATGAAATCTGGAAAGAAGCTTTCTGAGAAACGGCTTAGTGTTGTGTTATTTCATCTCCCAGAGATACATCAGTATTTCGTGGATCTCTTTGCAAGCCTCATTTCTGTGGAATCTGAGAACAGATATTTCGGATCTCTTTGAAGACTATAGGGCCAAAGGAAATATCCTACGATAACAAAGAGAAAGAAGCTTTCTGAGAAACTTCTTTGTTTTCTGTGAAATCATCTCACAGAGTTACAGCTTTCCCCTCAAGAAGCCTTTCGCTAAGACAGTTCTTGTGGAATTGGCAAAGTGATATTTGAAAGCCCATAGAGGGCTACGGTGAAAAAGGAAATATCCTTCGATGAAATCTGGAAAGAAGCTTTCTGAGAAACTGCTTAGTGTTCTGTTAATTCATCTCACAGAGTTACATCTGTATTTCGTGGTTCTCTTTGCTAGCCTTACTTCTGTGGAATCTGAGAACAGATATTTCGGATCCCTTTGAAGACTATAGGGCCAAAGGAAATATCCTCCAATAACAAAGAGAAAGAAGCTTTCTGAGAAACTTCTTTGTGTTCTTAGAAATCATCTCACAGAGTTACAGCTTTCCCCTCAAGAAGCCTTTCGCTAAGACAGTTCTTGTGGAATAGGCAAAGTGATATTGGGAAGCCCATAGAGGGCTATGGTGAAAAAGGAAATATCCTTCGATGAAATCTGGAAAGAAGCTTTCTGAGAAACTGCTTAGTGTTCTGTTAATTCATCTCACAGAGTTACATCTGCATTTCGTGGATCTCTTTGCTAGCCTTACTTCTGTGGAATCTGAGAACAGATATTTCGGATCCCTTTGAAGACTATAGGGCCAAAGGAAATATCCTCCGATAACAAAGAGAAAGAAGCTTTCTGAGAAACTTCTTTGTGTTCTGTGAAATCTTCTCACAGAGTTACAGCTTACCAATCAAGAAGCCTTTCGCTAAGACAGTTCATGTGGAATTGGCAAAGTGATATTTGGAAGCCCATAGAGGTCTATGGAGAAAAAGGAAATATCCTCAGATGAAATCTGGAAAGAAGCTTTCTAAGAAACTGCATAGTGTTCTGTTAATTCATCTCACAGAGTTACATCTGTATTTCGTGGATCTCTTTGCTAGCCTTATTTCTGTGTAATCTCAGAGCAGATATTTCGGATCCTTTTGAAGACTATAGGGCCAAAGGAAATATCCTCCGATAACAAAGAGAAAGAAGCTTTCTGAGAAACTTCTTTGTGTTCTGTGAAATCATCTCACAGAGTTACAGCTTTCCCCTCCAGAAGCCTTTCGCTAAGACAGTTCTTGTGGAATTGGCAAAGTGATATTTGGAAGCCCATTGAGGGCTATGGTGAAAAAGGAAATATCCTCAGATGTAATCTGAAAAGAAGCTTTCTGAGACACTGCTTAGTGTTGTGTTAATTCATCTCCCAGAGTTACATCTGTATTTCGTGGATCTCTTTGCTAGCGTTATTTCTGTGGAATCTGATTACAGATATTTCGGATCCCTTTGAAGACTATAGGGACAAAGGAAATATCCTCCGATAACAAAGAGAAAGAAGCTTTCTGAGAAACTTCTTTGTGTTCTGTGAAATCATCTCACAGAGTTACAGCATTCCCCTCAAGAAGCCTTTCGCTAAGACAGTTCTTGTGGAATTGGCAAAGTGATATTTGGAAGCCCATGGAGGGCTACTGTGAAAAAGGAAATATCCTCCGATGTAATCTGGAAAGAAGCTTTGTGAGAGACTGCTTAATGTTCTCTTAATTCATCTCACAGAGTTACATCTGTATTTCGTGGATCTCTTTGCTAGTTTTTTTCTGTGGAATCTGAGAACAGATATTTCCTTTCCCTTTGAAGACTATACAGCCAAAGGAAATATCCTCCGATAAGAAAGAGAAAGAAGTTTTCTGAGAAATTTCTTTGTGTTCTGTCAAATCAGCTCACAGAGTTACAGCTACCCCCTCAAGAAGCCTTTCGCTAAGACAGTTTTTGTGGAATTGGCAAAGTGATATTTGGAAGCCCATAGAGGGCTATGGTGAAAAAGGAAATATCCTCCGATGAAATCTGGAGAGAAACTTTCTGAAAAACTGCTTAGTGTTCTGTTAATTCATCTCACAGATTTACATCTGTATTTCGTGGGTCTCTTTGCTACCCTTATTTCTGTGGAATCTGACAACAGATATTTCCTTTCCCTTTGAAGACTATAGGGCCAAAGGAAATATCCTCCGATAACAAAGAGAAAGAAGATTTCTGAGAAACTTCTTTGTGTTCTGTGAAATCATCTCACAGAGTTACAGCTTTCCCCTCAAGAAGCCTTTCGCTAAGACAGTTCTTGTGGAATTGGCAAAGTGATATTTTGAAGCCCTTAGAGGGCTATGGTGAAAAAGGAAATATCCTCCGATGAAATCTGGAAAGAAGCTTTCTCAGAAACTGCTTAGTGTTCTGTTAATTCATCTCACAGATTTACATCCGTATTTCGTGGATCTCTTTGCTAGCCTTATTTCTGTGGAATCTGAGAACAGACATTTCCATTCCCTTTGGAGACTATAGGGCCAAAGGAAATATCCTCTGATAACAAAGAGAAAGAAGCTTTCTGAGAAACTTCTTTGTGTTCTATGAAATCATCTCACAGAGTTACAGACTTAAACTCCAGAAGTCTTTCGCTAAGACAGTTCTTTTGGAATTGGCAAAGTGATATTTGGAAGCCCATAGGGGGCTATGGTGAAAAAGGAAATATCCTCCGATCAAATCTGGAAAGATGCTTACTGAGAAACTGCTTAGTGTTCTGTTAATTCATCTCACAGAGTTACATCTGTATTTCGTGGATCTCTTTGCGAGCCTTATTTCTGTGGAATCTGAGAACAGATATTTCGATTCCCTTTGAAGACTATAGGGCCAAAGGCAATATCCTCCGATAACAAAGAAAAAGAATCTTTGTGAAAAACTTCTTTGTGTTCTGTGAAATCATCTCACAGAGTTACAGCTTTCCCCTCAAGAAGCCTTTCGCTAAGACAGTTCTTGTGGAATTGGCAAAGTGATATTTGGAGGTTCATACAGGGCTATGGAGAAAAAGGAAATATCCTCCGATGAAATCTGGAAAGAAGCTTTCTGAGAAACTGCTTAGTGTTCTGTTAATTCATCTCACAGAGTTACATCTGTATTTCGTGGATCTCTTTCCTAGCCTTTTTTCTGTGGAATCTGAGAACACATATTTCCTTTCCCTTTGAAGACTATATGGCCAAAGGAAATATTCTCCGATAAAAAAGAGAAAGAAGCTTTCTGAGAAACTTCTTTGTGTTCTGTGAAATCATCTCACAGAATTACAACTTTCCTCTCAAGAAGCCTTTCGCTAAGACCGTTCTTGTGGAATTGGCAAAGTGATATTTGGAAGCCCATAGAGGGCTATGGTGAAAAAGGAAATATCCACCGATGAAATCTGGAAAGAAGCTTTCTGAGAAACTGCTTAGTGTTCTGATAATTCATCTCACAGAGTTACACCTGTATTTCGTGGATCTCTTTGCTAGCCTTATTTCTGTGGAATCTGAGAACAGATATTTTGATTCCCTTTGAAGACTATAGGGCCAAAGAAAATATCCTCCGATAACAAAGAGAAAGAAGCTTTCTGAAAAACTTCTTTGTGTTCTGTGAAATCATCTCACAGAGTTACAGCTTTCCCCTCAAGAAGCCTTTCGCTAAGACAGTTCTTGTGGAATTGGTAAAGTGATATTTGGAAGCCCATAGAGGGCTATGGTGAAAGAGGAAATATCCTCCGATGAAATCTGGAAAGAAGCTTTCTGAGAAACTGCTTAATGTTCTGTTAATTCATCTCACAGAGTTACATCTGCATTTCGTGGATCTCATTGTTAGCCTGATTTCTGTGGAATCTCACAAGAGATATTTCAGATCCCTTTGAAGACTATAGGGCCAAAGGAAATATCCTCCGATAACAAAGAGAAAGAAGCTTTCTGAGAAACTTCTTTGTGTTCTGTGAAATCATCTCACAGAGTTACAGCTTTCCCCTCAAGAAGCCTTTCGCTAAGACAGTTCTTGTGGAATTGGCAAAGTGATATTTGGAAGCCCATAGAGGGCTATGGTGAAAGAGGAAATATCCTCCGATGAAATCTGGAAAGAAACTTTCTGATAAACTGCTTAGTGTTTTGTTAATTCATCTCACATAATTACATCTGTATTTCGTGGGTCTCTTTGCTAGCGTTATTTCTGTGGAATCTAAAAACAGATATTTCCTTTCCCTTTGAAGATTATAGGGCCAAAGGAAATATCCTCCGAAAACAAAGAGAAAGAAGCTTTCTGAGAAAATTCTTTGTGTTCTGTGAAATCATCTCACAGAGTTACAGCTTTCCCCTCAAGAAGCCTTTCGCTAAGACAGTTCTTGTGGAATTGGCAAAGTGATATTTGGAAACCCATAGCGGGCTATGGAGAAAAAGGAAATATCCTCCGATGAAATCTGGAAAGAAGCTTTCTGAGAAACTGCTTAGTGTTCTGTTAATTCATCTCACAGAGTTACATCTGTATTTCGTGGATCTCTTAGCTAGCCTTATTTCTGTGGAATCTGAGAACAGATATTTCGGATCCCTTTGAAGACTATAGGGCCAAAGGAAATATCCTCCAATAACAAAGAAAAAGAAGCTTTCTGAGTAACTTCTTTGTGTTCTGTGAAATCATCTCACAGAGTTACAGCTTTCCCCTCAAGAAGCCTTTCGCTAAGACAGTTCTTGTGGAATTGGCAAAGTGATATTCGGAAGCCCATAGAGGACTATGGTGAAAAAGGAAATATCCTCCGATTAAATCTGGAAAGAAGCTTTCTGAAAAACTGCTTAGTGTTCTGTTAATTCATCTCCCAGAGTTACATCTGTATTTCGTGGATCTCTTTCTAGCCTTATTTCTGTGGAATCTGAGAACAGATATTTCGGATCACTTTGAAAACTATAGGGCCAAAGGAAATATCCTCCGATAACAAAGAGAAAGAAGCTTTCTGAGAAACTTCTTTTTTGTTCTGTGAAATCATCTCAAAGACTTACAGTTTTTCACTCAAGTACCCTTTCGCTAAGACAGTTCTTGTGGAATGGCCAAAGTGATATTTCGAAGGCCTTAGAGGGCTGTGGTGAAAAAGGAAATATCCTAAGATGAAATCTGGAAAGAAGATTTCTGAGAAACTGCTTAATGTTGTGTTAATTCATTTCACAGAGTTACATCTGCATTTCGTGGATCTCTTTGCTACCCTTATTTCTGTGGAATCTGAGAACACATATTTCGGATCCCTTTGAAGACTATAGGGTCAAAGGAAATATCCACCGATAACAAAGAGAAAGAAGCTTTCTGAGAAACTTCTTTGTGTTCTGTGAAATCATCTCACAGAGTTACAGCTTTCCCCTCAAGAAGCCTTTCGCTAAGACAGTTCTTGTGGAATTGGCAAAGTGATATTTTGAAGCCCTTAGAGGGCTATGGTGAAAAAGGAAATATCCTCCGATGAAATCTGGAAAGAAGCTTTCTCAGAAACTGCTTAGTGTTCTGTTAATTCATCTCACAGATTTACATCCGTATTTCGTGGATCTCTTTGCTAGCCTTATTTCTGTGGAATCTGAGAACAGACATTTCCATTCCCTTTGGAGACTATAGGGCCAAAGGAAATATCCTCTGATAACAAAGAGAAAGAAGCTTTCTGAGACTTCTTTGTGTTCTATGAAATCATCTCACAGAGTTACAGACTTAAACTCCAGAAGTCTTTCGCTAAGACAGTTCTTTTGGAATTGGCAAAGTGATATTTGGAAGCCCATAGGGGGCTATGGTGAAAAAGGAAATATCCTCCGATCAAATCTGGAAAGATGCTTACTGAGAAACTGCTTAGTGTTCTGTTAATTCATCTCACAGAGTTACATCTGTATTTCGTGGATCTCTTTGCTAGCCTTATTTCTGTGGAATCTGAGAACACATATTTCCTTTCCCTTTGAAGACTATAGGGCCAAAGGAAATATTCTCCTATAAAAAAGAGAAAGAAGCTTTCTGAAAAACTACTTTGTGTTCTGTGAAATCATCTCACAGAGTTACAACTTTCCTCTCAAGGAGTCTTTCGCTAAGACAGTTCTTGTGGAATTGGCAAAGTGATATTTGGAAGCCCATAGAGGGCTATGGTGAAAAAGGAAATATCCACCGATGAAATCTGGAAAGAAGCTTTCTGAGAAACTGCTTAGTTTTCTGTTAATTCATCTCACAGAGTTACATCTGTATTTCGTGGATCTCTTTGCGAGCCTTATTTCTGTGGAATCTGAGAACAGATATTTCGATTCCCTTTGAAGACTATAGGGCCAAAGGCAATATCCTCCGATAACAAAGAAAAAGAATCTTTGTGAAAAACTTCTTTGTGTTCTGTGAAATCATCTCACAGAGTTACAGCTTTCCCCTCAAGAAGCCTTTCGCTAAGACAGTTCTTGTGGAATTGGCAAAGTGATATTTGGAGGTTCATACAGGGCTATGGAGAAAAAGGAAATATCCTCCGATGAAATCTGGAAAGAAGCTTTCTGAGAAACTGCTTAGTGTTCTGTTAATTCATCTCACAGAGTTACATCTGTATTTCGTGGATCTCTTTCCTAGCCTTTTTTCTGTGGAATCTGAGAACACATATTTCCTTTCCCTTTGAAGACTATATGGCCAAAGGAAATATTCTCCGATAAAAAAGAGAAAGAAGCTTTCTGAGAAACTTCTTTGTGTTCTGTGAAATCATCTCACAGAATTACAACTTTCCTCTCAAGAAGCCTTTCGCTAAGACCGTTCTTGTGGAATTGGCAAAGTGATATTTGGAAGCCCATAGAGGGCTATGGTGAAAAAGGAAATATCCACCGATGAAATCTGGAAAGAAGCTTTCTGAGAAACTGCTTAGTGTTCTGATAATTCATCTCACAGAGTTACACCTGTATTTCGTGGATCTCTTTGCTAGCCTTATTTCTGTGGAATCTGAGAACAGATATTTTGATTCCCTTTGAAGACTATAGGGCCAAAGGAAATATCCTCCGATAACAAAGAGAAAGAAGCTTTCTGAGAATCTTCTTTGTGTTCTATGAAATCGTCTCACAGAGTTACAGATATCCATTCCAGAAGCCTCTCGCTAAGACAGTTCTTGTGGAATTGGCAAAGTGATATTTGGAAGCCCATAGAGGGCTATGGTGAAAAAGGAAATATCCTCCGATCAAATCTGGAAAGATGCTTACTGAGAAACTGCTTAGTGTTCTGTTAATTCATCTCACAGAGTTTCATCTGTATTTCGTGGATCTCTTTGCTAGCCTTATTTCTGTGGAATCTGAGAACAGATATTTCGGATCTCTTTGAAGACTATAGGGCCAATGGAAATATCCTCCGATAAAAAAGAGAAAGAAGTTTTCTGAGAAACTTCTTTGTGTTCTGTGAAATCATCTCACAGAGTTAAAGCTTTCCCCTCAAGAAGCCTTTCGCTAAGACAGTTCTTGTGGATTGACAAAGTGATATTTGGAAGCCCATAGAGGGCTATGGTGAAAAAGGAAATATCGTCCGATGAAATCTGGAAAGAAGCTTTCTGAGAAACTGCTTAGTGTTCTGTTAATTCATCTCACAGAGTTACATCTGCATTTCGTGGATCTCTTTGCTAGCCTTATTTCTGTGGAATCTGAGAACAGATATTTCGGATCCCTTTGAAGACTATAGGGCCAATGGAAATATCCTCCGATAAAAAAGAGAAAGAAGTTTTCTGAGAAACTTCTTTGTGTTCTGTGAAATCATCTCACAGAGTTAAAGCTTTCCCCTCAAGAAGCCTTTCGCTAAGACAGTTCTTGTGGATTGGCAAAGTGATATTTGGAAGCCCATAGAGGGCTATGGTGAAAACGGAAATATCGTCCGATGAAATCTGGAAAGAAGCTTTCTGAGAAACTGCTTAGTGTTCTGTTAATTCATCTCACAGAGTTACATCTGTATTTCGTGGATCTCTTTGCTACCCTATTTTCAGTGGAATCTGAGAATAGATATTTCCTTTCCTTTTGAAGACTATTCGGCCAAAGGAAATATCATCGATAAGAAAGAGAATGAAGCTTTCTGAGAAACTTCTTTGTGTTCTGTGAAATCATCTCACAGAGTTACAGCTTTCCCCTCAAGAAGCCTTTCGCTAAGACAGTTCTTGTGGAATTGGTAAAGTGATATTTGGAAGCCCATAGAGGGCTATGGTGAAAGAGGAAATATCCTCCGATGAAATCTGGAAAGAAGCTTTCTGAGAAACTGCTTAATGTTCTGTTAATTCATCTCACAGAGTTACATCTGCATTTCGTGGATCTCATTGTTAGCCTGATTTCTGTGGAATCTCACAAGAGATATTTCAGATCCCTTTGAAGACTATAGGGCCAAAGGAAATATCCTCCGATAACAAAGAGAAAGAAGCTTTCTGAGAAACTTCTTTGTGTTCTGTGAAATCATCTCACAGAGTTACAGCTTTCCCCTCAAGAAGCCTTTCGCTAAGACAGTTCTTGTGGAATTGGCAAAGTGATATTTGGAAGCCCATAGAAGGCTATGGTGAAAAAGGAAATATCCTCCGATGAAATCTGGAAAGAAGCTTTCTGAGAAACTGCTTAGTGTTCTGTTAATTCATCTCCCAGAGTTACATCTGTATTTCGTGGATCTCTTTGCTAGCCTTATTTCTGTGGAATCTGAGAACAGATATTTCGGATCCCTTTGAAGACTATAGGGCCAAAGGCAATATCCTCCGATAACAAAGAGAAAGAAGCTTTCTGAGAAACTTCTTTGTGTTCTGGGAAATCATCTCACAGAGTTACGGATTTCCCCTCAAGAAGCCTTTCGCTAACACAGTTCTTGTGGAATTGGCAAAGTGATATTTGGAAGCCCATAGAGGGCTATGGTGAAAAAGGAAATATCCTCCGATGAAATCTGGAAAGAAGCTTTCTGAGAAACTGCTTAGTGTTCTGTTAATTCATCTCCCAGAGTTACATCTGTATTTCGTGGATCTCTTTGCTAGCCTTATTTCTGTGGAATCTGAGAACAAATATTTCGGATCCCTTTGAAGACCATTGGGCCAAAGGAAATATCCTCCGATAACAAAGAGAAAGAAGCTTTCTGAAAAACTTCTTTGTGTTCTGTGAAATCATCTCACAGAGTTACAGCTTTCCCCTCAAGAAGCCTTTGGTAAGGCAGTTCTTGTGGAATTGGCAAAGTGATATTTGGAACCCCATAGAGGGCTATGGTGAAAAAGGAAATATCCTCCGATGAAATCTGGAAAGAAGCGTTCTGAGAAACTGCTTAGTGTTCTGTTAATTCATTTCCCAGTGTTACATCTGTATTTCGTGGATCTCCTTGATAGCCTTATTTCTCTGGAAGCTTTCTGAGAAACTTCTTTGTGTTCTGGGAAAGCATCTCAGAGAGTTACAGCTTTCCACTCAAGAAGACTTTCGCTAAGACAGTTCTTGTGGAATTGGCAAAGTGATATTTGGAAGCCCATAGAGGGCTATGGTAAAAAAGGAAATATCCTCCGATGAAATCTGGAAAGAAACTTTCTAAGAAACTGCTTAGTGTTCTGTTAATTCATCTCCTAAAGTTACATCTGTATTTCGTGGATCTCTTTGCTATCCTTATTTCTGTGGAATCTGAGAACAGATATTTCGGATCCCTTTGAAGACTATAGGGCCAAAGGAAAGATCCTCCGATAACAAAGAGAAAGAAGCTTTCTGAGAAACTTCTTTGTGTTCTGTGAAATCATCTCACAGAGTTACAGCTTTCCCCTCAAGAACCCTTTCGCTAAGACAGTTCTTGGGGATTGGCAAAGTGATATTTGGAAGCCCATAGAGGGCTATGGTGAGAAAGGAAATATCCTCCGATGAAATCAGGAAAGAAGCTTTCTGAGAAACTGCTTAGTGTTCTGTTAATTCATCTCACAGAGTTACATCTGTATTTCGTGGATCTCTTTGCTAGCCTTACTTCTGTGGAATCTGAGAACAGATATTTCTTATCCCTTTGAAGACTATAGGGCCAAAGGAAATATCCTCCGATAACAAAGAGAAAGAAGCTTTCTTAGAAACTTCTTTGTGTTCTGTGAAATCATGTCACAGAGTTACAGCTTTCCCCTCAAGAAGCCTTTTGCTAAGACAGTTCTTGAGGAATTGGCAAAGTGATATTTGGAAGACGTAGAGGGCTATGGAGAAAAAGGAAATATCCTCCGATGAAATCTGGAAAGAAGCTTTCTGAGAAACTGCTTAGTGTTCTTTTAGTTCATCTCCCAGAGTTACATCTGTATTTCGTGGATCTCTTTGCTACCGTTATTTCTGTGGAATCTGACAACAGATATTTCCTTACCCTTTGAAGACTATAGGGCCAAAGGAAATATCCTCCGATAACAAAGAGAAAGAAGCTTTCTGAGAAACTTCTTTGTGTTCTGTGAAATCATCTCACAGAGTTACAGCTTTCTCCTCAAGAAGCCTTTCCCTAAGACAGTTCTTGTGGAATTAGCAAAGTGATATTTGGAAACCCATAGAGGCGTATGGTGAAAAAGGAAATATCCTCCGATGAAATCTGGAAAGAAGCTTTCTGAGAAACTGCTTAGTGTTCTGTTAATTCATCTCACAGAGTTACATCTGTATTTCGTGGATCTCTTTGCTAGCCTTACTTCTGTGGAATCTGAGAACAGATATTTCGGATCCCTTTGAAGACTATAGGGCCAAAGGAAATATGCTCCGATAACAAAGAGAAAGAAGCTTTCTGAGAAACTTCTTTGTGTTCTGTGAAATCATCTCACAGAGTTACAGCTTTCCCCTCAAGAAGCCTTTCGATAAGACAGTTCTTGTGGAATAGGCAAAGTGATATTTGGAAACCCATAGAGGGCTATGGTGAAAAAGGAAATATCCTCCGATGAAATCTGGAAAGAAGCTTTCTGAGAAAATGCTTAGTGTTGTGTTATTTCATCTCCCAGAGATACATCTGTATTTCGTGGATCTCTTTGCTAGCCTTATTTCTGTGGAATCTGAGAACAGATATATCGGATCCCTTTGAAGACTATAGGGCCAAAGGAAATATCCTACGATAACAAAGAGAAAGAAGCTTTCTGAGAAACTTCTTTGTGTTCTGTGAAATGATCTCACAGAGTTATAGCTTTCCCCTCAAGAAGCCTTTCGATAAGACAGTTCTTGTGGAATTGGCAAAGTGATATTTGGAAGCCCATAGAGGGCTATGATGAAAATGGAAATATCCTCCGATGAAATCTGGAAAGAAGCTTTCTGAGAAACTGCTTAGTGTTCTGTTAATTCATCTCACAGAGTTATCTGTATGTCGCAGATCTCTTTTCTAGCCTTATTACTGTGGAATCTGAGAGCATATATTTGGGATCCCTCTGAAGACTATAGGGCCAAAGGAAATATCCTCCGATAAAAAAGAGAAAGAAGCTTTCTGAGAAACTTCTTTGTGTTCTGTGAAATCATCTCACAGAGTTACAGCTTTCCCCGCAAGAAGCCTTTCGCTAAGACAGTTCTTGTGGAATTGGCAAAGAGATTTTTGGAAACCCATAGAGGGCTATGGTGAAAAAGGAAATATCCTCCGATGAAATCTGGAAAGAAGCTTTCTGAGAAACTGCTTAGTGTTGTGTTATTTCATCTCCCAGAGATACATCAGTATTTCGTGGATCTCTTTGCAAGCCTTATTTCTGTGGAATCTAAGAACAGATATTTCGGATCTCTTTGAAGACTATAGGGCCAAAGGAAATATCCTCTGATAACAAAGAGAAAGAAGCTTTCTGAGACTTCTTTGTGTTCTATGAAATCATCTCACAGAGTTACAGACTTAAACTCCAGAAGTCTTTCGCTAAGACAGTTCTTTTGGAATTGGCAAAGTGATATTTGGAAGCCCATAGGGGGCTATGGTGAAAAAGGAAATATCCTCCGATCAAATCTGGAAAGATGCTTACTGAGAAACTGCTTAGTGTTCTGTTAATTCATCTCACAGAGTTACATCTGTATTTCGTGGATCTCTTTGCTAGCCTTATTTCTGTGGAATCTGAGAACACATATTTCCTTTCCCTTTGAAGACTATAGGGCCAAAGGAAATATTCTCCTATAAAAAAGAGAAAGAAGCTTTCTGAAAAACTTCTTTGTGTTCTGTGAAATCATCTCACAGAGTTACAACTTTCCTCTCAAGGAGCCTTTCGCTAAGACAGTTCTTGTGGAATTGGCAAAGTGATATTTGGAAGCCCATAGAGGGCTATGGTGAAAAAGGAAATATCCACCGATGAAATCTTTAAAGAAGCTTTCTGAGAAACTGCTTAGTTTTCTGTTAATTCATCTCACAGAGTTACATCTGTATTTCGTGGATCTCTTTGCGAGCCTTATTTCTGTGGAATCTGAGAACAGATATTTCGATTCCCTTTGAAGACTATAGGGCCAAAGGCAATATCCTCCGATAACAAAGAAAAAGAATCTTTGTGAAAAACTTCTTTGTGTTCTGTGAAATCATCTCACAGAGTTACAGCTTTCCCCTCAAGAAGCCTTTCGCTAAGACAGTTCTTGTGGAATTGGCAAAGTGATATTTGGAGGTTCATACAGGGCTATGGAGAAAAAGGAAATATCCTCCGATGAAATCTGGAAAGAAGCTTTCTGAGAAACTGCTTAGTGTTCTGTTAATTCATCTCACAGAGTTACATCTGTATTTCGTGGATCTCTTTCCTAGCCTTTTTTCTGTGGAATCTGAGAACACATATTTCCTTTCCCTTTGAAGACTATATGGCCAAAGGAAATATTCTCCGATAAAAAAGAGAAAGAAGCTTTCTGAGAAACTTCTTTGTGTTCTGTGAAATCATCTCACAGAATTACAACTTTCCTCTCAAGAAGCCTTTCGCTAAGACCGTTCTTGTGGAATTGGCAAAGTGATATTTGGAAGCCCATAGAGGGCTATGGTGAAAAAGGAAATATCCACCGATGAAATCTGGAAAGAAGCTTTCTGAGAAACTGCTTAGTGTTCTGATAATTCATCTCACAGAGTTACACCTGTATTTCGTGGATCTCTTTGCTAGCCTTATTTCTGTGGAATCTGAGAACAGATATTTTGATTCCCTTTGAAGACTATAGGGCCAAAGGAAATATCCTCCGATAACAAAGAGAAAGAAGCTTTCTGAGAATCTTCTTTGTGTTCTATGAAATCGTCTCACAGAGTTACAGATATCCATTCCAGAAGCCTCTCGCTAAGACAGTTCTTGTGGAATTGGCAAAGTGATATTTGGAAGCCCATAGAGGGCTATGGTGAAAAAGGAAATATCCTCCGATCAAATCTGGAAAGATGCTTACTGAGAAACTGCTTAGTGTTCTGTTAATTCATCTCACAGAGTTTCATCTGTATTTCGTGGATCTCTTTGCTAGCCTTATTTCTGTGGAATCTGAGAACAGATATTTCGGATCTCTTTGAAGACTATAGGGCCAATGGAAATATCCTCCGATAAAAAAGAGAAAGAAGTTTTCTGAGAAACTTCTTTGTGTTCTGTGAAATCATCTCACAGAGTTACAGCTTTCCCCTCAAGAAGCCTTTCGCTAAGACAGTTCTTGTGGATTGACAAAGTGATATTTGGAAGCCCATAGAGGGCTATGGTGAAAAAGGAAATATCGTCCGATGAAATCTGGAAAGAAGCTTTCTGAGAAACTGCTTAGTGTTCTGTTAATTCATCTCACAGAGTTACATCTGCATTTCGTGGATCTCTTTGCTAGCCTTATTTCTGTGGAATCTGAGAACAGATATTTCGGATCCCTTTGAAGACTATAGGGCCAATGGAAATATCCTCCGATAAAAAAGAGAAAGAAGTTTTCTGAGAAACTTCTTTGTGTTCTGTGAAATCATCTCACAGAGTTAAAGCTTTCCCCTCAAGAAGCCTTTCGCTAAGACAGTTCTTGTGGATTGGCAAAGTGATATTTGGAAGCCCATAGAGGGCTATGGTGAAAACGGAAATATCGTCCGATGAAATCTGGAAAGAAGCTTTCTGAGAAACTGCTTAGTGTTCTGTTAATTCATCTCACAGAGTTACATCTGTATTTCGTGGATCTCTTTGCTACCCTATTTTCAGTGGAATCTGAGAATAGATATTTCCTTTCCTTTTGAAGACTATTCGGCCAAAGGAAATATCATCGATAAGAAAGAGAATGAAGCTTTCTGAGAAACTTCTTTGTGTTCTGTGAAATCATCTCACAGAGTTACAGCTTTCCCCTCAAGAAGCCTTTCGCTAAGACAGTTCTTGTGGAATTGGTAAAGTGATATTTGGAAGCCCATAGAGGGCTATGGTGAAAGAGGAAATATCCTCCGATGAAATCTGGAAAGAAGCTTTCTGAGAAACTGCTTAATGTTCTGTTAATTCATCTCACAGAGTTACATCTGCATTTCGTGGATCTCATTGTTAGCCTGATTTCTGTGGAACCTCACAAGAGATATTTCAGATCCCTTTGAAGACTATAGGGCCAAAGGAAATATCCTCCGATAACAAAGAGAAAGAAGCTTTCTGAGAAACTTCTTTGTGTTCTGTGAAATCATCTCACAGAGTTACAGCTTTCCCCTCAAGAAGCCTTTCGCTAAGACAGTTCTTGTGGAATTGGCAAAGTGATATTTGGAAGCCCATAGAGGGCTATGGTGAAAGAGGAAATATCCTCCGATGAAATCTGGAAAGAAACTTTCTGAGAAACTGCTTAGTGTTTTGTTAATTCATCTCATATAATTACATCTGTATTTCGTGGGTCTCTTTGCTAGCGTTATTTCTGTGGAATCTAAAAACAGATATTTCCTTTCCCTTTGAAGATTATAGGGCCAAAGGAAATATCCTCCGAAAACAAAGAGAAAGAAGCTTTCTGAGAAAATTCTTTGTGTTCTGTGAAATCATCTCACAGAGTTACAGCTTTCCCCTCAAGAAGCCTTTCGCTAAGACAGTTCTTGTGGAATTGGCAAAGTGATATTTGGAAACCGATAGCGGGCTATGGAGAAAAAGGAAATATCCTCCGATGAAATCTGGAAAGAAGCTTTCTGAGAAACTGCTTAGTGTTCTGTTAATTCATCTCACAGAGTTATCTGTATGTCGCGGATCTCTTTTCTAGCCTTATTACTGTGGAATCTGAGAGCATATATTTGGGATCCCTCTGAAGACTATAGGGCCAAAGGAAATATCCTCCGATAAAAAAGAGAAAGAAGCTTTCTGAGAAACTTCTTTGTGTTCTGTGAAATCATCTCACAGAGTTACAGCATTCCCCGCAAGAAGCCTTTCGCTAAGACAGTTCTTGTGGAATTGGCAAAGAGATTTTTGGAAACCCATAGAGGGCTATGGTGAAAAAGGAAATATCCTCCGATGAAATCTGGAAAGAAGCTTTCTGAGAAACGGCTTAGTGTTGTGTTATTTCATCTCCCAGAGATACATCAGTATTTCGTGGATCTCTTTGCAAGCCTCATTTCTGTGGAATCTGAGAACAGATATTTCGGATCTCTTTGAAGACTATAGGGCCAAAGGAAATATCCTACGATAACAAAGAGAAAGAAGCTTTCTGAGAAACTTCTTTGTTTTCTGTGAAATCATCTCACAGAGTTACAGCTTTCCCCTCAAGAAGCCTTTCGCTAAGACAGTTCTTGTGGAATTGGCAAAGTGATATTTGAAAGCCCATAGAGGGCTACGGTGAAAAAGGAAATATCCTTCGATGAAATCTGGAAAGAAGCTTTCTGAGAAACTGCTTAGTGTTCTGTTAATTCATCTCACAGAGTTACATCTGTATTTCGTGGTTCTCTTTGCTAGCCTTACTTCTGTGGAATCTGAGAACAGATATTTCGGATCCCTTTGAAGACTATAGGGCCAAAGGAAATATCCTCCAATAACAAAGAGAAAGAAGCTTTCTGAGAAACTTCTTTGTGTTCTTAGAAATCATCTCACAGAGTTACAGCTTTCCCCTCAAGAAGCCTTTCGCTAAGACAGTTCTTGTGGAATAGGCAAAGTGATATTGGGAAGCCCATAGAGGGCTATGGTGAAAAAGGAAATATCCTTCGATGAAATCTGGAAAGAAGCTTTCTGAGAAACTGCTTAGTGTTCTGTTAATTCATCTCACAGAGTTACATCTGCATTTCGTGGATCTCTTTGCTAGCCTTACTTCTGTGGAATCTGAGAACAGATATTTCGGATCCCTTTGAAGACTATAGGGCCAAAGGAAATATCCTCCGATAACAAAGAGAAAGAAGCTTTCTGAGAAACTTCTTTGTGTTCTGTGAAATCTTCTCACAGAGTTACAGCTTACCAATCAAGAAGCCTTTCGCTAAGACAGTTCATGTGGAATTGGCAAAGTGATATTTGGAAGCCCATAGAGGTCTATGGAGAAAAAGGAAATATCCTCAGATGAAATCTGGAAAGAAGCTTTCTAAGAAACTGCATAGTGTTCTGTTAATTCATCTCACAGAGTTACATCTGTATTTCGTGGATCTCTTTGCTAGCCTTATTTCTGTGTAATCTGAGAGCAGATATTTCGGATCCTTTTGAAGACTATAGGGCCAAAGGAAATATCCTCCGATAACAAAGAGAAAGAAGCTTTCTGAGAAACTTCTTTGTGTTCTGTGAAATCATCTCACAGAGTTACAGCTTTCCCCTCCAGAAGCCTTTCGCTAAGACAGTTCTTGTGGAATTGGCAAAGTGATATTTGGAAGCCCATTGAGGGCTATGGTGAAAAAGGAAATATCCTCAGATGTAATCTGAAAAGAAGCTTTCTGAGACACTGCTTAGTGTTGTGTTAATTCATCTCCCAGAGTTACATCTGTATTTCGTGGATCTCTTTGCTAGCGTTATTTCTGTGGAATCTGATTACAGATATTTCGGATCCCTTTGAAGACTATAGGGACAAAGGAAATATCCTCCGATAACAAAGAGAAAGAAGCTTTCTGAGAAACTTCTTTGTGTTCTGTGAAATCATCTCACAGAGTTACAGCTTCCCCTCAAGAAGCCTTTCGCGAAGACAGTTCTTGTGGAATTGGCAAAGTGATATTTGGAAGCCCAAAGAAGGCTATGGTTAAAAAGGAAATATCCTCCGATGAAATCTGGAAAGAAGCTTTCTGAAAAAGTGCTTAGTGTTCTGTTAATTCATCTCCCAGAGTTACATCTGTATTTCGTGGATCTCTTTTCTAGCCTTTTATGTGTGGAATCTGAGAACAGATATTTCGGATCCCTTTGAAGACTATAGGGCCAAAGGAAATATCCTCCAATAACAAACAGAAAGAAGCTTTCTGAGAAACTTCTTTGTGTTCTGTGAAATCATCTCACAGAGTTACAGCTTTCCCCTCAAGAAGCCTTTCGCTAAGACAGTTCTTGTGGAATTGGCAAAATGATATTTGGCAGCCCATAAAGGTCTATGGTGAAAAAGGAAATATCCTCCGATGAAATCTGGAAAGAAGCTTTCTGAGAAACTGCTTAGTGTTCTGTTAATTCATCTCACACAGTTACATCTGCATTTCGTGGATCTCTTTGTTAGCCTAATTTCTGTGGAATCTCACAACAGATATTTCGGATCCCTTTGAAGACTATAGGGCCAAAGGAAATATCCTCCGATAACAGAGACAAAGAAGCTTTCTGAGAAACTTCTTTGTGTACCGTGAAATCATCTCACAGAGTTACAGCTTTCCCCTCAAGAAGCCTTTCGCTAAGACAGTTCTTGTGTAATTGGCAAAATGATATTTGGAAGCCCCTAGAGGACTATGGTGAAAAAGGAAATATCCTCCGATGAAATATGGAAAGAAGCTTTCTGAGAAACTGCTTAGTGTTCTGTTAATTCATCTCACAGAGTTACATCTGCATTTCGTGGATCTCTTTGTTAGCCTAATTTCTGTGGAATCTCACAACAGATATTTCGGCTCCCTTTGAAGAATATAGGGCCAAAGTAAATATCCTCCGATAACCAAGAGAAAGAAGCTTTCTGAGAAACTTCTTTGTGTTCTGTGAAATCATTTCACAGAGTTACAGCTTTCCACTCAAGTACCCGTTCGCTAAGACAGTTCTTGTGGAATGGGCAAAGTGATATTTGGAAGCCCATAGAGGGCTATTTTGAAAAAGGAAATATCCTAAGATGAAATCTGGAAAGAAGCTTTCTGAGAAACTGCTTAATGTTGTGTTAATTCATCTCACAGAATTACATCTGCATTTCGTGGATCTCTTTGCTAGCCTTATTTCTGTGGAATCTGAGAACAGATATTTCATTTCCCATTGAAGACTATAGGGCCAAAGGAAATATGCTCCGATAACAAAGAGAAAGAAGGTTTCTGAGAAACTTCCTTGTGTTCTGTGAAATCCTCTCACAGAGTTACAGCTTTCTCCTCAAGAAGCCTTTTGCTAAGACAGTTCTTGTGAAATTGGCAAAGTGATATTTGGGAGCCCAGAGAGGGCTAAGGAGAAAAAGGAATTATCCTCCGATGAAATCTGGAAAGAAGCTTTCTGAGAAACTGCTTGGTGTTCTGTTAATTCATCTCGCAGTGTTACATCTGTATTTCGTGGATCTCTTTGCTAGACTTATTTCTGTGGAATCTGAGAACAGATATTTCGGATCTCTTTGAAGACTATAGGGCCAAAGGAAATATCCTCCGATAACAAAGAGAAAGAAGCTTTCTGAGAAACTTCTTTGTGTTCTGTGAAATCATCTCACAGAGTTACAGCTTTCCCCTCAAGAAGCCTTTCGCTAAGACAGTTCTTGCGGAATTGGCAAAGTGATATTTGGAAGCCCACAGAGGGCTATGGTGAAAGAGGAAATATCATCCGATGAAATCTGGAAAGAAGCTTTCTGAGAAACTGCTTAGTGTTCTGTTAATTCATCTCACAGAGGTACATCTGTATTTCGTGGATCTCTTTGCTAGCCTTATTTCTGTGGAATCTGAGAACAGATATTTTGGATCCCTTTGAAGTCTATAGGGCTAAAAGGAAATATCCTCTGATAACAAAGGGAAAGAAGCTTTCTGAGAAACTTCTTTGTGTTCTGTGAAATCATCTCACAGAGTTACAGCTTTCCCCTGAAGAAGCCTTTCGCTAAGACAGTTCTTGTGGAATTGGCAACGTGACATTTGGAAGCCCATAGAGGGCTATGGTGAAAAAGGAAATATCCTCGAATGAAATCTGGATAGAAGCTTTCTGAGAAACTGCTTAGTGTTCTGTTAATTCATCTCACAGAGTTACATCTGTATTTCGTGGATCTCTTTGCTAGCCTTATTTCTGTGGAATCTGAGAACAGATATTTCGGATCCCTTTGAAGACTATAGGGCCAAAGAAAATATCCTCCGATAACAAGGCAAAGAAGCTTTCTGAGAAACTGCTTAGTGTTCTGTGAAATCATCTCCCAGCGTTACATCTGTATTTCGTGAATCTCTTTGCTATCCTTATTTCTGTGGAATCTGAGAACAGATATTTCGGATCCCTTTGAAGAATATAGTACCAAAGGAAATATCCTCCGATAACAAAGAGAAAGAAGCTTTCCGAGAAACTACTTTGTGTTCTGTGAATTCATCTGACAGAGTTACAGCTTTCCCCTCAAGAAGCCTTTCGCTAAGACAGTTCTTGTGGAATTGGCAAAGTGATAATTGGTAGCCCGTAGAGGGCTATGGTGAAAAAGGAAATATCCTCCGATGAAATCTGGAAAGAAGCTTTCTGAGAAACTGCTTTGTGTTCTGTTAATTCATCTCACAGAGTTACATCTGTATTTCGTTGATCTCTTTTCTAGCCTTATTTCTGTGGAATCTGACAACAGATATTTCCGATCCCTTTGAAGACTATAGGGCCAAAGGAAATATCCTCCGATAACAAAGAGAAAGAAGCTTTCTGAGAAACTTGTTCGTGTTCTGTGAAATCATCTCACAGAGCTACAGATTTCCCCTCAAGATGCCTTTTGCTAAGACAGTTCTTGTGGAATTAGCAAAGTGATATTTGGGAGCCCTTAGAGGGCTATGGAGAAAAAGGAAATATCCTCCGATGAAATCTGGAAAGAAGCTTTCTGAGAGACTGCTTAGTGTTCTGTTAATTCATCTCATAGTGTTACATCTGTATTTCTTCGATCTCTTTGCTAGCCTTATTTCTGTGGAATCTGAGAACAGATATTTCGGATCCCTTTGAAGACTATATTGCCAAAGGAAATATCCTCCGATAACTAAGAGAAAGAAGCTTTCTGGGAAACTTATTTGTGTTCTGTGAAATAATCTCACAGAGTTACAGCTTTCCCCTCAAGAAGCCTTTCGCTAAGACAGTTCTTGTGGAATTGGCAAAGTGATATTTAGAAGCCCATAGAGGGCTATGGTGAGAGAGGAAATATCCTCCGATGAAATCTGGAAAGAAGCTTTCTGAGAAACTGCTTAGTGTTCTGTTAATTCATCTCACAGAGTTACATCTGTATTTCGTGGATCTCTTTGCTAGCCTTATTTCTTTGGAATCTGAGAACAGATATTTCCGATACCTTAGAAGACTATAGGGCCAAAGGAAATATCCTCCGATAACAAAGAAAAAGAAGCTTTCTGAGAAACTTCTTTGTGTTCTGTGAAGTCTTCTCACTGAGTTACAGCTTTCCCTTCAAGAAGCCTTTCGCTAAGACAGTTCTTGTGGAATTGGCAAAGTGATATTGGGAAGCCCATAGAGGGCTATGGTGAAAAAGGAAATATCCTCCGATGAAATCTGGAAAGAAGCTTTTTGAGAAACTGCTTAGTGTTCTGTTAATTCATCTCACAGAATTACATCTATATTTCATGGATCTCTTTGCTAGACTTATTTCTGTGGAATCTGAGAACAGATATTTCCGATCCCTTTGAAGACTATAGGGCGAAAGGAAATATCCTCCGATAACAAAGAGAAAGAAGCTTTCTGAGAAACTTCTTTGGGTTCTGTTTAATTATCTCACAGAGTTACAGCTTTCCCCTCAAGAAGCCTTTCGCTTAGACAGTTCTTGCGTAATTGGCAAAGTGATATTTCGAAGCCCATAGAGGGCTATGGTGAAAAAGGAAATATCCTCCGATGAAATCTGGAAAGAAGCTTTCTGAGAAACTGCTTAGTGTTCTCTTAATTCATCTCACGGAGTTACATCTGTATTTCGTGGATCTCTTTGCTAGCTTTATTTCTGTGGAATCTGAGAACAGATATTTCCTTTCCCATTGAAGACTATAGGGCCAAAGGAAATATGCTCCGATAAGAAAGAGAAAGAAGCTTTCTGAGAAACATCTTTGGGTTCTGTGAAATCATCACACAGAGTTACAGCTCTCCCCTCAAGAATCCTTTGCTAAGACAGTTCTTGTGGAATTGGCAAAGTGATATTTGGGAGCCCATAGAGGTCTATGGAGAAAAAGGAAATATCCTCCGATGAAATCTGGAAAGAAGCTTTCTGAGAAACTGCTTAGTGTTCTGTTAATTCATCTCACAGAGTTACATCTGTATTTCGTGGATCTCTTTGCTAGCCTTTTTCTGTGGAATCTGAGAACAGATATTTCCTTTTCCTTGGAAGACTATAGGGCCAAAGGAAATATCCTCCGATAACAAAGAGAAAGAAGCTTTCTGAGAAAATTCTTTGTGTTCTGTGAAATCATCTCACAGAGTTACAGCTTTCCCCTCAAGAAGCCTTTCGCTAAGACAGTTTTTTTGGAATTGGCAAAGTGATATTTGGAAGCCCTTAGAGGGCTATGGTGAAAAAGGAAATATCCTCCGATGAAATCTGGAGAAAAGCTTTCTGAGAAACTGCTTAGTGTTCTGTTAATTCATCTCACAGAGTCACATCTGTATTTCGTGGATCTCTTTGCTATCCTTATTTCTGTGGAGTCTGAGAACAGATATTTCCTTTGCCTTTGAAGACTATAGAGCGAAGGAAATCTCCTCCGATAACAAAGAGAAAGAAGCTTTCTGAGAAACTTCTTTGTTTTCTGTGAAATCATCTCACAGAGTTACAGTTTTCCTCTCAAGAAGCCTTTCACTAAGACAGTTCTTGTGGAATTGGCAAAGTGATATTTGGAAGCCCATAGATGGCTATGGTGAAATACGAAATATCCTCCGATGAAATCTGGAAAGAAGCTTTCTGAGAAACTGCTTAGTGTTCTGTTAATTCATCTCACAGAGTTATATCTGTATTTCTTGGATCTCTTTGCTAGCCTTATTTCGGTGGAGTCTGAGAACAGATATTTCCTCTCTCTTTGAAGACTAGAGGGCCAACGGAAATGTCCTCAGATAACAAAGAAAAAGAAGCTTTCTTAGAAACTTCTTTGTGTTCTGTGAAATCATCTCACAGAGTTACAGCTCTCCACTCAAGAAGCCTTTTGCTAAGACAGTTCTTGTGGAATTGGCAAAGTGATATTTGGAAGCCCTTAGAGGGCTATGGTGAAAAAGGAAATATCACCAATGAAATCTGGAAAGAAGCTTTCTGAGAAACTGCTTAGTGTTCTGTTAATTCATCTCCCAGAGTTACCTCTGTATTTCGTGGATATCTTTGCTAGCCTTATTTCCGTGGAATCTGGGAACAGATATTTCGGATCCCTTTGGAGACTATAGGGCCAAAGGAAATATCCTCCGATAACAAAGAGAAAGAAGCTTTCTGAGAAACTTCTTTGTGTTCTGTGAAATCATCTCACACAGTTACAGCTTTCCCCTCAAGAAGACTTTCGCTAAGACAGTTCTTTTGCTATTGGCAAAGTGATATTTGGAAGCCCATAGAGGGCTATGGTAAAAAAGGAAATATCCTCCGATGAAATCTGGAAAGAAGATTTCTGAGAAACTGCTTAGTGTTCTGTTAATTCATCTCACAGAGTTACATCTGTATTTCGTGGATCTCTTTGCTAGCCTTATTTCTGTGGAATCTGAGAACAGATATTTCAAATCCCTTTGAAGACTATAGGGCCAAAGGAAATATCCTCCGATAACAAAGAGAAAGATGCTTTCTGAGAAACTTCTTTGTGCTCTGTGAAATCATCTCACAGCGTTACAGCTTTCCCCTCAAGAAGCCTTTCGCTAAGACAGTTCTTGTGCATTTGGCAAAGTGATATTAGGAATCCCTTACAGGGCTATGGCGAAAAAGAAAATATCCTCTGATGAAATCTGGAAAGAAGCTTTCTGAGAAACTGCTTCGTGTTCTGTTAATTCATCTCACAGAGTTACATCTGTATTTCGTGGATCTCTTTGCTAGCCTTATTTCTGTTGAAACTGAGAACAGATATTTCGGATCCCTTTGAAGACTATAGGGCCAAAGGAAATATCCTCCGATAACAAAGAGAAAGAAGCTTTCTGAGAAACTTCTTTGTGTTCTGTGAAATCATCTCACAGAGTTACAGCTTTCCCCTCAAGAAGCCTTTCGCTAAGACAGTTCTTGTGGAATTGGCAAAGTGATATTTGGAAGCCGATACAGGGCTACGGAGAAAAAGGAAATATCCTCCGATGAAATCTGGAAAGAAGCTTTCTGAGAAACTGCTTAGTGTTCTTTTAATTAATCTCACAGAGTTACATCCGTATTTGGGGGATCTCTTTGCTAGCCTATTTCTGTGGAATCTCAGAACAGATATTTCGGATCCCTTTGAAGACTATAGGACCAAAGTAAACATCCTCCGATAACAAAGAGAAAGAAGCTTACTGAGAAACTTCTTTGTGTTCTGTGAAATCATCTCACAGAGTTACAGCTTTCCCCTCAAGAAGCCTTTCGCTAAGACCGTTCTTGTGCAATTGGCAAAGTGATATTTGGAAGCCCTTAGAGGGCTATGGTGAAAAAGGAAATATCCTCCAATGAAATCTGGAAAGAAGCTTTCTGAGAAACTGCTTAGTGTTCTGTGAATTCATCTCACAGAGTTACATCTGTTTTTCGTGGATCTCTTTGCTATCCTTATTTCTGTGGAATCTGAGAACAGATATTTCCGTTCCCTTTGAAGACTATAGGGCCAAAGGAAATATCCTCCGATAAAAAAGAGAAAGAAGCTTTCTGAGAAACTTCTTTGTGTTCTGTGAAATCACCTCACAGAGTTACAGCTTTCCCCTCAAGAAGCCTTTCGGTAAGACAGTTCTTGTGGAATTGGCAAAGTGATATTTGGAAGCCCATAGAGGGCTATGCTGAAAAAGGAAATATCCTCCGATGAAATCTGGAAAGAAGCTTTCTGAGAAACTGCTTAGTGTTCTGTGGATTCATCTCACAGAGTTACATCTGTATTTCGTAGATCTCTTTGCTAGCCTTATTTCTTTGGAATCTGACAACAGATATTTCCTTATCCTCTGAAGACTATAGGGCCAAAGGAACTATCCTCCGATAACAAAGCGAAAGAAGCTTTCTGAGAAACTGCTTTGTGTTCTGTTAAATCACCTCACAGAGTTACAGCTGTATTTCGTGGATCTCTTTGCTAGCCTTATTTCTGTGGAATCTGAGAACAATTATTTCGGATCAATTTGAAGACTATAGGGCCAAGGGAAATATCCTCCGATAACAAAGAGAAAGAAGCTTTCTGAGAAACTTCTTTGTGTTCTGTGAAATCATCTCACAGAGTTACAGCTGTCCAGTCAAGAAGCCTTTCGCTAAGACAGTTCTTTAGGAATTGGCAAAGTGATATTTGGAAGCCAAAGAGGGCTATGGTGAAAAAGGAAATATCCTCCGATGAAATCTGGAAAGAAGCTTTATGAGAAACTGCTTAGTGTTCTGTTAATTCATCTCACAGACTTACATCTGTATTTCGTGGATCTCTTTGCTAGCCTTATTTCTGTGGAATCTGAGAACAGATATTTCATATCCCTTTGAAAACTACAGGGCCAAAGGAAATATCCTCCGATAACAAAGAGAAAGAAGCTTTCTGAGAAACTGCTTTGTGTTCTGTTAATTCATCTCACAGAGTTACATCTGTATTTCGTTGATCTCTTTGCTAGCCTTATTTCTGTGGAATCTGACAACAGATATTTCCGATCCCTTTGAAGACTATAGGGCCAAAGGAAATATCCTCCGATAACAAAGAGAAAGAAGCTTTCTGAGAAACTTGTTTGTGTTCTGTGAAATCATCTCACAGAGCTACAGATTTCCCCTCAAGAAGCCTTTTGCTAAGACAGTTCTTGTGGAATTAGCAAAGTGATATTTGGGAGCCCTTAGAGGGCTATGGAGAAAAAGGAAATATCCTCCGATGAAATCTGGAAAGAAGATTTCTGAGAAACTGCTTAGTGTTCTGTTAATTTATCTCATAGTGTTACATCTGTATTTCGTCGATCTCTTTGCTAGCCTTATTTCTGTGGAATCTGAGAACAGATATTTCGGATCCCTTTGAAGACTATATTGCCAAAAGAAATATCCTCCGATAACTAAGAGAAAGAAGCTTTCTGGGAAACTTATTTGTGTTCTGTGAAATAATCTAACAGAGTTACAGCTTTCCCCTCAAGAAGCCTTTCGCTAAGACAGTTCTTGTGGAATTGGCAAAGTGATATTTAGAAGCCCATAGAGGGCTATGGTGAGAGAGGAAATATCCTCCGATGAAATCTGGAAAGAAGCTTTCTGAGAAACTGCTTAGTGTTCTGTTAATTCATCTCACAGAGTTACATCTGTATTTCGTGGATCTCTTTGCTAGCCTTATTTCTTTGGAATCTGAGAACAGATATTTCCGATACCTTAGAAGACTATAGGGCCAAAGGAAATATCCTCCGATAACTAAGAAAAAGAAGCTTTCTGAGAAACTTCTTTGTGTTCTGTGAAGTCATCTCACTGAGTTACAGCTTTCCCGTCAAGAAGCCTTTCGCTAAGACAGTTCTTGTGGAATTGGCAAAGTGATATTGGGAAGCCCATAGAGGGCTATGGTGAAAAAGGAAATATCCTCCGATGAAATCTGGAAAGAAGCTTTTTGAGAAACTGCTTAGTGTTCTGTTAATTCATCTCCCAGAGTTACATCTGTATTTCGTGTATCTCTTTGCTAGCCTTATTTCTGTGGAATCTGAGAACAGATATTTCATATCCCTTTGAAGACTACAGGTTTCCCCTCAAGAAGCCATTCGCTAAGACACTTCTTGTGGAATTGGCAAAGTGATATTTGGAAGCCCATAGAGGGCTATGGTGAAAAAGGAAATATCCTCCGATGAAATCTGGAAAGAAGCTTTCTGAGAAACTCCTTAGAGTTCTGTTAATTCATCTCCAAGAGTTACATCTGTATTTCGTAGATCTCTTTGCTAGCCTTATTTTTGTTGGATCTGAGAACAGATATTTCCTTTCCCTTTGAAGACTATAGGGCCAAAGGAAATATCCTCCGATAAAAAAGAGAAAGAAGCTTTCTGAGAAACTTCTTTGTGTTCTGTGAAATCACCTCAGAGAGTTACAGCTTTCCCCTCAAGAAGCCTTTCGGTAAGACAGTTCTTGTGGAATTGGCAAAGTGATATTTGGAAGCCCATAGAAGGCTATGCTGAAAAAGGAAATATCTTCCGATGAAATCTGGAAAGAAGCTTTCTGAGAAACTGCTTAGTGTTCTGTGAATTCATCTCACAGAGTTACATCTGTATTTCGTAGATCTCTTTGCTAGCCTTATTTCTTTGGAATCTGACAACAGATATTTCGGATCCCTTTGAAGACTATAGGGCCAAAGGAAATATCCTCCGATAACAAAGTGAAAGAAGCTTTCTGAGAAACTTCTTGGTGTTCTGTGAAATCATCTCACAGAGTTACAGCTTTCCCCTCCAGAAGCCTTTCGCTAAGACAGTTCTTGTGGAATTGGCAAAGTGATATTTTGTAGCCCATAGAGGGCTATGGTGAAAAAGGAAATATCCTCCGATGAAATCTGGAAAGAAGCTTTCTGAGAAACTGCTTAGTGTTCTGTTAATTCATCTCCCAGAGTTACATCTGTATTTCTTGGATCTCTTTGCTAGCCTTATTTCTGTGGAATCTGAGAACAGATATTTCGGATCACTTTGACGACTACAGGGCCAAAGGAAATATCCTGCGATAAGAAAGAGAAAGAAGCTTTCTGAGAAACTTCTTTGTGTTCTGTGAAATCATCTCACAGAGTTACAGCTTTCCCCTAAAGAAGCCTTTCGCTAAGACAGTTCTTGTGGAATTGGCAAAGTGATATTTGGAAGCCCATAGAGGGCTATGGTGAAAAAGGAAATATCCTCCGATGAAATCTGGAAAGAAGCTTTCTGAGAAACTGCTTAGTGTTCTGTTAATTCATCTCACAGAGTTACATCTGTATTTCGTGGATCTCTTTGCTAGCCTTATTTCTGTGGAATCTGAGAACAGATATTTCGGATCACTTTGAAGACTATAGGGCCAAAGGAAATATCCTCCCATAACAAAGAGAAAGAAGCTTTCTGAGAAACTTCTTTGTGTTCTGTGAAATCATCTCACAGAGTAAAAGCTTTCCCTTCAAGAAGCCTTTCGCTAAGACAGTTCTTGTGGAATTGGCAAAGTGATATATGGAAGCCCATGGAGGGCTATGGTGAAAAAGGAAATATCCTCCGATGAAATATGGAAAGAAGCTTTCTGAGAAACTGCATAGTGATCCGTTAATTCATCTCACAGAGTTACATCTGTATTTCGTGGATCTCTTTGCTAGTCTTATTTCTGTGGAATCTGAGAACAGATATTTCGGATCCCTTTGAAGACTATAGGGCCAAAGGAAATATCGTCCGATAACAAAGAGAAAGAAGCTTTCTGAGAAACTTCTTTGTGTTCTGTGAAATCATCTCACAGAGTTAAAGCTTTCACCTCAAGAAGCCTTTCGCTAAGACAGTTCTTGTGGAATTCGCAAAGTGATATTTGGAAGCCCATAGAGGGCTATGGTGAAAAAGGAAATATCCTCCGATGAAATCTGGAAAGAAGCTTTCGGAGAAACTGCTTAGTGTTCTGTTAATTCATCTGACAGAGTTACATCTGTATTTCGTGGATCTCTTTGCTAGCCTTATTTCTGTGGAATCTGAGAGCAGATATTTCGGATACATCTGAAGACTGTAGGGCCAAAGGAGATATGCTCCGATAACAAAGAGAAAGAAGTTTTCTGAGAAACTTCTTTGTGTTCTGTGAAATCATCTCACAGAGTTACAGCTTTCCCCTCAAGAACCCTTTCACTTAGACAGTTCTTGTGGAATTGGAAAAGTGATATTTGGAAACACATATAGGGCTATGGTGAAAAAGGAAATATCCTCCGATGAAATCTGGAAAAAGCTTTCTGAGAAACTGCTTAGTGTTCTGTTAATTCATCTCACGGAGTTACATATGTATTTCGTGGATCTCTTTGCTAGCCTTATTTCTGTGTAATCTGAGAACAGATATTTCCTTTCCCTTTGAAGACTATAGGGCGAAAGGAAATATCCTCCGATAACAAAAGAAAAGAAGCTTTCTGAGAAACTTCTTTGTGTTCTGTGAAATCATCTCACAGAGTTACAGCTTTCCCCTCAAGAAGCCTTTCGCTAAGAGAGTTCTTGTGGAATTGGCAAATGATATTTGGAGGCCCATAGAAGGCTATGGAGAAAAAGCAAATATCCTCCGATGAAATCTGGAAAGAAGCTTTCCGAGAAACTGGTTAGTGTTCTCTAAATTCATCTCACAGATTTACATCTGTATTTCGTGGATCTCTTTGCTAGCCTTATTTCTGTGGAATCTGAGAACAGATATTTCGGATCACTTTGACGACTACAGGGCCAAAGGAAATATCCTCCAATAACAAAGAGAAAGAAGCTTTCTGAGAAACTTCTTTGTGTTCTGTGAAATCATCTCACAGAGCTACAGCTTTCCCCTCAAGAAGCCTTTCGCTAAGACAGTTCTTGTGGAATTGGCAAAGTGATATTTGGATGCCCATAGAGGGCTATGGAGAAAATGGAAATATCCTCCGTTGAAATATGGAAAGAAGCTTTCTGAGAAACTGCTTAGTGTTCTTTTAGTTCATCTCCCAGAGTTACATCTGTATTTCGTGGATCTCTTTGCTAGCCTTATTTCTGTGGAATCTCAGAACAGATATTTCGGATCCCTTTGAAGACTATAGGGCCAAAGGAAATATCCTCCGATAACAAAGAGAAAGAAGCTTTCTGAGATACTTCTTTGTGTTCTGTGAAATCATCTCACAGCGTTACCGCTTTCCCCTCAAGAAGCCTTTCGCTAAGACAGTTTTTGTGGAATCGGCAAAGTGATATTTGCAAGCCCATAGAGGGCTATGGAGAAAATGGAAATATCCTCCGATGAAATCTGGAAAGAAGCTTTCTGAGAAACTGCTTAGTGTTCTTTTAGTTCATCTCCCAGAGTTACATCTGTATTTCGTGGATCTCTTTCCTACCCTTCTTTCTGTGGAATCTGAGAGCAGATATTTCGGATCCCTCTGAAGACTGTAGGGCCAAAGGAGATATGCTCCGATAACAAAGAGAAAGAAGTTTTCTGAGAAACTTCTTTGTGTTCTGTGAAATCATCTCACACAGTTACAGCTTTCCCCTCAAGAACCCTTTCGCTTAGACAGTTCTTGTGGAATTGGAAAAGTGATATTTGGAAACACATAGAGGGCTATGGTGAAAAAGGAAATATCCTCCGATGTAATCTGGAAAGAAGCTTTCTGAGAAACTGCTTAGTGTTCTGTAAATTCATCTCACAGATTTACATCTGTATTTCGTGGATCTCTTTGCTAGCCTTATTTCTGTGGAATCTGAGAACAGATATTTCAGATCACTTTGACGACTACAGGGCCAAAGGAAATAACCTGCCATAACAAAGGAGAAAGAAGCTTTCTGAGAAACTTCTTTGTGTTCTGTGAAATCATCTCACAGAGTTACAGCTTTCCCTTCAAGAAGCCTTTCGCTAAGACAGTTCTTGTGGAATTGGCAAGTGATATTTGGAAGCCCGTAGAGGGCTATGGTGAAAAAGGAAATATCCTCCGATGAAATCCGGAAAGAAGCTTTCTGAGAAACTGCCTAGTGTTCTGTTAATTCACCTCACAGAGTTACATCTGTATTTCGTGGATCTCTTTGCTAGCCTTATTTCTGTGGAATATGAGAGCAGATATTTCGGATCCCTCTGAAGACTGTAGGGCCAAAGGAGATATCCTCCGATAACAAAGAGAAAGAAGCTTTCTGAGAAACTTCTTTGTGTTCTGTGAAATCATCTCACAGAGTTACAGCTTTCCAATCAAGTACCCTTTCGCTAAGACAGTTCTTGTGGAATTTTCAAAGTGATATTTGGAAGCCCATAGAGGGCTATGGTGAAAAAGGAAATATCCTGCGATGAAATCTGGAAAGAAGCTCTCTGAGAAACTGCTTAGTGTTCTGTTAATTCATCTCACAGAGTTACATCTGTATTTCGTGGATCTCTTTGCTAGCCTTATTTGTGTGGAATCTGAGAACAGATATTTCAGATCCCTTTGAAGACTATAGGGCCAAAGGAAATATCCTCCGATAACAAAGAGAAAGAAGCTTTCTGAGAAACTTCTTTGTGTTCTGTGAAATCATCTCACAGAGTTACAGCTTTCCCCTCAAGAAGCCTTTCGCTAAGATAGTTCTTGTGGAATTGGCAAAGTGATATTTGGAAGACCATAGAGGGCTACGGTGAAAAAGGAAATATCCTCCGATGAAATCTGGAAAGAAGCTTTCTGAGAAACTGCTTAGTGTTCTGTTAATTCATCTCACAGTGTTTCATCTGTATTTCGTGGATCTGTTTGCTAGCCTTATTTCTGTGGAATCTGAGAACAGATATTTCCTTTCCCTCTGAAGACTATAGGGCCAAAGGAACTATCCTCCGATAACAAAGAGAAAGAAGCTATCTGAGAAACTGCTTTGTGTTCTGTGAAATCATCTCATAGAGTTACAGCTGTCCCCTCAAGAAGCCTTTCGCTAAGACAGTTCTTGTGGAATTGGAAAAGTGATATTTGGAAGCCCCTAGAGGGATATGGTGAAAAAGGAAATATCCTCCGATGAAATCTGGAAGGAAGCTTTCTGAGAAACTGCTTAGTGTTCTGTTAATTCATCTCGCAGAGTTACATCTGTATTTCGTGGATCTCTTTGCTAGCCTCATTTCTGTGGAATCTGAGAACAGATATTTCGGATCACTTTGACGACTACAGGGCCAAAGGAAATATCCTGCGATAAGAAAGAGAAAGAAGCTTTCTGAGAAACTTCTTTGTGTTCTGTGAAATCATCTCACAGAGTTACAGCTTTCCCCTAAAGAAGCCTTTCGCTAAGACAGTTCTTGTGGAATTGGCAAAGTGATATTTGGAAGCCCATAGAGGGCTATGGTGAAAAAGGAAATATCCTCCGATGAAATCTGGAAAGAAGCTTTCTGAGAAACTGCTTAGTGTTCTGTTAATTCATCTCACAGAGTTACATCTGTATTTCGTGGATCTCTTTGCTAGCCTTATTTCTGTGGAATCTGAGAACAGATATTTCGGATCACTTTGAAGACTATAGGGCCAAAGGAAATATCCTCCCATAACAAAGAGAAAGAAGCTTTCTGAGAAACTTCTTTGTGTTCTGTGAAATCATCTCACAGAGTAAAAGCTTTCCCTTCAAGAAGCCTTTCGCTAAGACAGTTCTTGTGGAATTGGCAAAGTGATATATGGAAGCCCATGGAGGGCTATGGTGAAAAAGGAAATATCCTCCGATGAAATATGGAAAGAAGCTTTCTGAGAAACTGCATAGTGATCCGTTAATTCATCTCACAGAGTTACATCTGTATTTCGTGGATCTCTTTGCTAGTCTTATTTCTGTGGAATCTGAGAACAGATATTTCGGATCCCTTTGAAGACTATAGGGCCAAAGGAAATATCGTCCGATAACAAAGAGAAAGAAGCTTTCTGAGAAACTTCTTTGTGTTCTGTGAAATCATCTCACAGAGTTAAAGCTTTCACCTCAAGAAGCCTTTCGCTAAGACAGTTCTTGTGGAATTCGCAAAGTGATATTTGGAAGCCCATAGAGGGCTATGGTGAAAAAGGAAATATCCTCCGATGAAATCTGGAAAGAAGCTTTCCGAGAAACTGCTTAGTGTTCTGTTAATTCATCTGACAGAGTTACATCTGTATTTCGTGGATCTCTTTGCTAGCCTTATTTCTGTGGAATCTGAGAGCAGATATTTCGGATACATCTGAAGACTGTAGGGCCAAAGGAGATATGCTCCGATAACAAAGAGAAAGAAGTTTTCTGAGAAACTTCTTTGTGTTCTGTGAAATCATCTCACAGAGTTACAGCTTTCCCCTCAAGAACCCTTTCACTTAGACAGTTCTTGTGGAATTGGAAAAGTGATATTTGGAAACACATATAGGGCTATGGTGAAAAAGGAAATATCCTCCGATGAAATCTGGAAAAAGCTTTCTGAGAAACTGCTTAGTGTTCTGTTAATTCATCTCACGGAGTTACATATGTATTTCGTGGATCTCTTTGCTAGCCTTATTTCTGTGTAATCTGAGAACAGATATTTCCTTTCCCTTTGAAGACTATAGGGCGAAAGGAAATATCCTCCGATAACAAAAGAAAAGAAGCTTTCTGAGAAACTTCTTTGTGTTCTGTGAAATCATCTCACAGAGTTACAGCTTTCCCCTCAAGAAGCCTTTCGCTAAGAGAGTTCTTGTGGAATTGGCAAATGATATTTGGAGGCCCATAGAAGGCTATGGAGAAAAAGCAAATATCCTCCGATGAAATCTGGAAAGAAGCTTTCCGAGAAACTGGTTAGTGTTCTCTAAATTCATCTCACAGATTTACATCTGTATTTCGTGGATCTCTTTGCTAGCCTTATTTCTGTGGAATCTGAGAACAGATATTTCGGATCACTTTGACGACTACAGGGCCAAAGGAAATATCCTCCAATAACAAAGAGAAAGAAGCTTTCTGAGAAACTTCTTTGTGTTCTGTGAAATCATCTCACAGAGCTACAGCTTTCCCCTCAAGAAGCCTTTCGCTAAGACAGTTCTTGTGGAATTGGCAAAGTGATATTTGGATGCCCATAGAGGGCTATGGAGAAAATGGAAATATCCTCCGTTGAAATATGGAAAGAAGCTTTCTGAGAAACTGCTTAGTGTTCTTTTAGTTCATCTCCCAGAGTTACATCTGTATTTCGTGGATCTCTTTGCTAGCCTTATTTCTGTGGAATCTGAGAACAGATATTTCGGATCCCTTTGAAGACTATAGGGCCAAAGGAAATATCCTCCGATAACAAAGAGAAAGAAGCTTTCTGAGATACTTCTTTGTGTTCTGTGAAATCATCTCACAGCGTTACCGCTTTCCCCTCAAGAAGCCTTTCGCTAAGACAGTTTTTGTGGAATCGGCAAAGTGATATTTGCAAGCCCATAGAGGGCTATGGAGAAAATGGAAATATCCTCCGATGAAATCTGGAAAGAAGCTTTCTGAGAAACTGCTTAGTGTTCTTTTAGTTCATCTCCCAGAGTTACATCTGTATTTCGTGGATCTCTTTCCTACCCTTCTTTCTGTGGAATCTGAGAGCAGATATTTCGGATCCCTCTGAAGACTGTAGGGCCAAAGGAGATATGCTCCGATAACAAAGAGAAAGAAGTTTTCTGAGAAACTTCTTTGTGTTCTGTGAAATCATCTCACACAGTTACAGCTTTCCCCTCAAGAACCCTTTCGCTTAGACAGTTCTTGTGGAATTGGAAAAGTGATATTTGGAAACACATAGAGGGCTATGGTGAAAAAGGAAATATCCTCCGATGAAATCTGGAAAGAAGCTTTCTGAGAAACTGCTTAGTGTTCTGTAAATTCATCTCACAGATTTACATCTGTATTTCGTGGATCTCTTTGCTAGCCTTATTTCTGTGGAATCTGAGAACAGATATTTCAGATCACTTTGACGACTACAGGGCCAAAGGAAATAACCTGCCATAACAAAGGAGAAAGAAGCTTTCTGAGAAACTTCTTTGTGTTCTGTGAAATCATCTCACAGAGTTACAGCTTTCCCTTCAAGAAGCCTTTCGCTAAGACAGTTCTTGTGGAATTGGCAAGTGATATTTGGAAGCCCGTAGAGGGCTATGGTGAAAAAGGAAATATCCTCCGATGAAATCCGGAAAGAAGCTTTCTGAGAAACTGCCTAGTGTTCTGTTAATTCACCTCACAGAGTTACATCTGTATTTCGTGGATCTCTTTGCTAGCCTTATTTCTGTGGAATATGAGAGCAGATATTTCGGATCCCTCTGAAGACTGTAGGGCCAAAGGAGATATCCTCCGATAACAAAGAGAAAGAAGCTTTCTGAGAAACTTCTTTGTGTTCTGTGAAATCATCTCACAGAGTTACAGCTTTCCAATCAAGTACCCTTTCGCTAAGACAGTTCTTGTGGAATTTTCAAAGTGATATTTGGAAGCCCATAGAGGGCTATGGTGAAAAAGGAAATATCCTGCGATGAAATCTGGAAAGAAGCTCTCTGAGAAACTGCTTAGTGTTCTGTTAATTCATCTCACAGAGTTACATCTGTATTTCGTGGATCTCTTTGCTAGCCTTATTTGTGTGGAATCTGAGAACAGATATTTCAGATCCCTTTGAAGACTATAGGGCCAAAGGAAATATCCTCCGATAACAAAGAGAAAGAAGCTTTCTGAGAAACTACTTTGTGTTCTGTGAAATCATCTCACAGAGTTACAGCTTTCCCCTCAAGAAGCCTTTCGCTAAGATAGTTCTTGTGGAATTGGCAAAGTGATATTTGGAAGACCATAGAGGGCTACGGTGAAAAAGGAAATATCCTCCGATGAAATCTGGAAAGAAGCTTTCTGAGAAACTGCTTAGTGTTCTGTTAATTCATCTCACAGTGTTTCATCTGTATTTCGTGGATCTGTTTGCTAGCCTTATTTCTGTGGAATCTGAGAACAGATATTTCCTTTCCCTCTGAAGACTATAGGGCCAAAGGAACTATCCTCCGATAACAAAGAGAAAGAAGCTATCTGAGAAACTGCTTTGTGTTCTGTGAAATCATCTCATAGAGTTACAGCTGTCCCCTCAAGAAGCCTTTCGCTAAGACAGTTCTTGTGGAATTGGAAAAGTGATATTTGGAAGCCCCTAGAGGGATATGGTGAAAAAGGAAATATCCTCCGATGAAATCTGGAAGGAAGCTTTCTGAGAAACTGCTTAGTGTTCTGTTAATTCATCTCGCAGAGTTACATCTGTATTTCGTGGATCTCTTTGCTAGCCTCATTTCTGTGGAATCTGAGAACAGATATTTCGGATCCTTTTGAAGACTATAGGGCCAAAGGAAATATCCTCCGATAACAAAGAGAAAGAAGCTTTCTGAGGAACTGCTTTGTGTTCTGTGAAATCATCTCACACAGTTACAGCTTTCACCTCAAGAAGCCTTTCGCTAAGACAGTTCTTGTTTAATTGGCCAAGTGATATTTGGAAGCCCATAGAGGGCTATGGTGAAAAAGGAAATATCCTCCGATGAAATCTGGAAAGAAGCTTTCTGAGAAACGGCTTAGTGTTCTGTTAATTCATCTCACAGAGTTACATCTGTATTTCGTGGATCTCTTTGCTAGCCTTATTTCTGTGGAATCTGGGAACAGATATTTCGGATCCCTTTGAAGACTATAGGTCCAAATTAAATATCCTCCGATAAGAAAGAGAAAGAAGCTTTCTGAGAATCTTCTTTGTGTTCTGTGAAATCATCTCACAGAGTTACAGCTTTCCCCTCAAGAAGCCTTTCGCTAAGACAGTTCTTGTGGAATTGGCAAAGTGATATTTGGAAGCCCATAGAGGGCTATGCTGAAAAAGGAAATATCCTCCGATGAAATCTGGAAAGAAGCTTTCTGAGAAACTGCTTAGTGTTCTGTTAATTCATCTCACAGAGTTACATCTGTATTTCGTGGATCTCTTTGCTAGCGTTACTTTTGTGGAATCTGAGAACAGATATTTCCTTTCCCTTTGAAGACTATAGGGCCAAAGAAAATATCCTCCGATAAAAAATAGAAAGAAGCTTTCTGAGAAACTTCTTTGTGTTCTGTGAAATCATCTCACAGAGTTACAGCTTTCCCCTAAAGAAGCCTTTCGCTAAGACAGTTCTTGTGGAATTGGCAAAGTGATATATGGAAGCCCATGGAGGGCTATGGTGAAAAAGGAAATATCCTCCGATGAAATCTGGAAAGAAGCTTTCCGAGAAACTGCTTAGTGTTCTGTTAATTCATCTGACAGAGTTACATCTGTACTTGGTGGATCTCTTTGCTAGCCTTATTTCTTTGGAATCTGAGAGCAGATATTTCGAACACATCTGAAGACTGTAGGGCCAAAGGAGATATGCTCCGATAACAAAGAGAAAGAAGTTTTCTGAGAAACTTCTTTGTGTTCTGTGAAATCATCTCACAGAGTTACAGCTTTCCCCTCAAGAACCCTTTCACTTAGACAGTTCTTTTGGAATTGGAAAAGTGATATTTGGAAACACATAGAGGGCTATGGTGAAAAAGGAAATATCCTCCGATGAAATCTGGAAAAATCTTTCTGAGAAACCTCTTAGTGTTCTGTTAATTCATCTCACGGAGTTATATCTGTATTTCGTGGATCTCTTTTCTAGCCTTATTTCTGTGTAATCTGAGAACAGATATTTCCTTTCCCTTTGAAGACTATAGGGCGAAAGGAAATATCCTCCGATAACAAAGAGAAAGAAGCTTTCTGAGAAACTTCTTTGTGTTCTGTGAAATCATCTCACAGAGTTACAGCTTTCCCCTCAAGAAGCCTTTCGCTAAGAGAGTTCTTGTGGAATTGGCAAAGTGATATTTGGAGGCCTATAGAAGGCTATGGAGAAAAAGCAAATATCCTCCGATGAAATCTGGAAAGAAGCTTTCCGAGAAACTCGTTAGTGTTCTGTAAATTCATCTCACAGATTTACATCTGTATTTCGTGGATCTCTTTGCTAGCCTTATTTCTGTGGAATCTGAGAACAGATATTTCGGATCACTTTGACGACTACAGGGCCAAAGGAAATATCCTCCAATAACAAAGAGAAAGAAGCTTTCTGAGAAACTTCTTTGTGTTCTGTGAAATCATCTCACAGAGTTACAGCTTTCCCCTCAAGAAGCCTTTCGCTAAGACAGTGTGTGTGGAACTGGCAAAGTGATATTTGGAAGCCCATAGAGGGCAATGGTGAAAAAGGAAATATCCTCCGAGGAAATCCGTAAAGAAGCTTTCTGAGAAATTGCCTAGTTTTCTGTTAATTCACCTCACAGAGTTACATCTGTATTTCGTGGATCTCTTTGCTAGCCTTATTTCTGTGGAATCTGAGAACCGATATTCAGGATCCCTTTGAAGACTATAGGGCCAAAGGAAATATCCTCTGATAACAAAGAGAAAGAAGCTTTCTGAGAAACTTCTTTGTGTTCTGTGAAATCATCTCATAGAGTTACAGCTTTCCCCTCAAGAAGCCTTTCGCTAAGACAGTTCTTGTGGAATTCGCAAAGTGATATTTGGAAGCCCATAGAGGGCTATGGTGAAAAAGGAAATATCCTCCGATGTAATCTGGAAAGAAGCTTTCTGAGAAACTGCTTAGTGTTCTGTTAATTCATCTCACAGAGATTCATCCGTATTTCGTGGATCTCTTTGCTAGCCTTATTTCTGTGGAATCTGAGAAAAGATATTTCGGATCCCTTTGAAGACTATAGGGCCAAAGGAAATATCCTCCGATAACAAAGAGAAAGAAGCTTTCTGAGAAACTTCTTTGTGTTCTGTGAAATCATCTCACAGAGTAAAAGCTTTCCCCTCAAGAAGCCTTTCGCTAAGACAGTTCTTGTGGAATTGGCAAAGTGATATTTGGAAGCCCATGGAGGGCTATGGTGAAAAAGGAAATATCCTCCGATGAAATCTGGAAAGAAGCTTTCTGAGAAACTGCTTAGTGTTCTGTTAATTCATCTCACAGAGTTACATCTGTATTTCGTGGATCTCTTTGCTAGCCTTATTTCTGTGGAATCTGAGAACAGATATTTCGGATCCCTTTGAAGACTATAGGGCCAAAGGAAATATCCTCCGATAACAAAGAGAAAGAAGCTTTCTGAGAAACTTCTTTGTGTTCTGTGAAATCATCTCACAGAGTTACCGCTTTCCCCTCAAGAAGCCTTTCGCTAAGACAGTTTTTGTGGAATCGGCAAAGTGATAATTGCAAGCCCATAGAGGGCTATGGAGAAAATGGAAATATCCTCCAATGAAATCTGGAAAGAATCTTTCTGAGAAACTGCTTTGTGTTCTTTTAGTTCATCTCCCAGAGTTACATCTGTATTTCGTGGATTTCTTACCTACCCTTCTTTCTGTGGAATCTGAGAGCAGATATTTCGGATCCCTCTGAAGACTGTAGGGCCAAAGGAGATATGCTCCGATAACAAAGAGAAAGAAGTTTTCTGAGAAACTTCTTTGTGTTCTGTGAAATCATCTCACACAGTTACAGCTTTCCCCTCAAGAACCTTTTCGCTTAGACAGTTCTTGTGGAATTGGAAAAGTGATATTTGGAAACACGTAGAGGGCTCTGGTGAAAAAGGAAATATCCTCCGATGAAATCTGGAAAGAAGCTTTCTGAGAAACTGCTTAGTGTTCTGTAAATTCATCTCACAGATTTACATCTGTATTTCGTGGATCTCTTTGCTAGCCTTATTTCTGTGGAATCTGAGAACAGATATTTCAGATCACTTTGACGACGACAGGGCCAAAGGAAATATACTCCGATAACAAAGAAAAAGAAGCTTTCTGAGAAACTTCTTTGTGTTCTGTGAAATCATCTCACAGAGTTACAGCTTTCCCCTCAAGAAGCCTTTCGCTAAGACAGTTCTTGTGGAATTTGCAAAGTGATATTTGGAAGCCCATAGAGGGCTATGGTGAAAAAGGAAATATCCTCCGATGAAATCTGGAAAGAAGCTTTCTGAGAAACTGCTTAGTGTTCTGTTAATTCATCTCACAGAGTTACATCTGTACTTCGTGGATCTCTTTGCTAGCCTTATTTCTGCGGAATCTGAGAACAGATATTTCGGATCCCTTTGAAGACTATAGGGCCAAAGGAAATATCCTGCCATAATAAGGAGAAAGAAGCTTTCTGAGAAACTTCTTTGTGTTCTGTGAAATCATCTCACAGAGTTACAGCTTTCCCTTCAAGAAGCCTTTCGCTAAGACAGTTCTTGTGGAATTGGCAAGTGATATTTGGAAGCCCGTAGAGGGCTATGGTGAAAAAGGAAATATCCTCCGATGAAATCCGGAAAGAAGCTTTCTGAGAAACTGCTTAGTGTTCTGTTAATACATCTCACAGAGTTTCATCTGTATTTCGTGGATCTCTTTGCTAGCCTTATTTCTGTGGAATCTGAAAACAGATATTTCCTTTCCCTTTGAAGACTATATTGCCAAAGGAAATATCCTCCGATAACAAAGAGAAAGAAGCTTTCTGAGAAACTTCTTTGTGTTCTGTGAAATCATCTCACAGAGTAAAAGCTTTCCCCTCAAGAAGCCTTTCGCTAAGACAGTTCTTGTGGAATTGGCAAAGTGATATTTGGAAGCCCTTAGAAGGCTATGCAGAAAAAGCAAATATCCTCCGATGAAATCTGGAAAGAAGCTTTCTGAGAAACTGCTTAGTGTTCTTTTAGTTCATCTCCAAGAGTAACATCTGTATTTCGTGGATCTCTTTGCTAGCCTTATTTCTGTGGAATCTGAGAGCAGATATTTCGGATCCCTCTGAAGACTGTAGGGCCAAAGGAGATATCCTCGGATAACAAAGAGAAAGAAGCTTTCTGAGAAACTTCTTTGTGTTCTGTGAAATCATCTCACAGAGTTACAGCTTTCCAATCAAGTACCCTTTCGCTAAGACAGTTCTTGTGGAATTTTCAAAGTGATATTTGGAAGCCCATAGAGGGCTATGGTGAAAAAGGAAATATCCTCCGATGAAATCTGGAAAGAAGCTTTCTGAGAAACTGCTTAGTGTTCTGTTAATTCATCTCACAGAGTTACATCTGTATTTCGTGGATCTCTTTGCTAGCCTTATTTCTGTGGAATCTGAGAACAGATATTTCAGATCCCTTTGAAGACTATAGGGCCAAAGGAAATATCCTCCGATATCAAAGAGAAAGAAGCTTTCTGAGAAACTTCTTTGTGTTCTGACAAATCATCTCACAGAGTTACAGCTTTCCCCTCAAGAGGCCTTTCGCTAAGATAGTTCTTGTGGAATTGGCAAAATGATATTTGGAAGCCCATAGAGGGCTACGGTGAAAAAGGAAATATCCACCAATGAAATCTGGAAAGAAGCTTTCTGAGAAACTGCTTAGTGTTCGGTTAATTCATCTCACAGTGTTACATCTGTATTTCGTGGATCTGTTTGCTAGCCTTATTTCTGTGGAATCTGACAACAGATATTTCAGATCCCTTTGAAGACTCTAGGGCCATAGGAAATATCCTCCGATAACAAAGAGAAAGAATCTTTCTGAGAAACTTCTTTGTGTTCTGTGAAATCATCTCACAGAGTTACAGCTTTCCCCTCAAGAAGCCTTTCGCTAAGACAGTTCTTGTGGAAATGCAAAGTGATATTTGGAAGCCCATAGAGGGCTATGGTGAAAAAGGAAATATCCTCCGATGAAATCTGGAAAGAAGCTTTCTGAGAAACTGCTTAGTGTTCTGTTAATTCATCTCACAGAGTTACATCTGTAATTCGTGGATCTCTTTGTTAGCCTTATTTCTGTGGAATCTGACAACAGATATTTCGGATCCCTTTGGAGACTATAGGGCCAAAGAAAATATCCTCCGATAACAAAGAGAAAGAATCTTTCTGAGAAACTTCTTTGTGTTCTGTGAAATCATCTCACAGAGTTACAGCTTTCCCCTCCAGAAGCCTTTCGCTCAGAGAGTTCTTGTGGAATTGGCAAAGTGATATTTGGAAGCCCATAGATGGCTATGAGAAAAAGGAAATATCCTCAGATGAAATCTGGAAAGAAGCATTCTGAGAAACTGCTTAGTGTTCTGTTAATTCATCTCACAGAGTTACATCTGTATTACGTGGATCTCTTTGCTAGCTTTGTTTCTGTGGAATCTGAGAACAGATATTTCGGATCCCTTTGGAGACTATAGGGCCAAAGGAAATATCCTCCGATAACAAAGAGTAAGAAGCTTTCTGAGAAACTTCTTTGTGTTCTGTGAAATAATCTCACAGAGTTACAGCTTTCCAATCAAGTACCCTTTCGCTAAGACAGTTCTTGTGGAATTTTCAAAGTGTTATTTGGAAGCCGATAGAGGGCTATGGTGAAAAAGGAAATATCCTCTGATGAAATCTGGAAATAAGTTTTCTGAGAAACTGCTTAGTGTTCTGTTAGTTCATCTCACAGAGTTACATCTGTATTTCGTGGATCTCCTTGATAGCCTTATTTTTCTGGAGTCTGAGAACAGATATTTCGGATCCCTTTGAAGACTATAGGGTCAAAGGAATTATCCTCCGATAACAAAGAGAAAGAAGCTTTCTGAGAAACTTATTTTTTGTTCTGTGAAATCATCTCACAGAGTTACAGCTTTCCCCTCAAGAAGCCTTTCGCTAAGACAGTTCTTGTGGAATTGGCAAAGTGATATTTGGAAGCCCATAGAGGGCTATGGTGAAAAAGGAAATATCCTCCGATGAAATCTGGAAACAAGCTTTCTGAGAAACTGCTTAGTGTTCTGTTAATTCATCTCACAGAGTTACATCTGTATATCGTGGATCTCTTTGCTAGCCTTATTTCTGTGGAATCTGAGAACAGATATTTGGGATCCCTTTGAAGACGATAGGGCCAAAGGAAATATCCTCCGATAACAAAGTGAAAGAAGCTTTCTGAGAAACTTCTTTGTGTTCTGTGAAATCATCTCACAGAGTTACAGCTTTCCCCACAAGAAGCCTTTCGCTAAGAGAGTTCTTGTGGAATTGGCAAAGTGATATTTGGAAGCCCTTAGAAGGCTATGGAGAAAAAGCAAATATCCTCTGATGAAATCTGGAAAGAAGCTTTCTGAGAAACTGCTTAGTGTTCTGTTAATTTATCTCACAGATTACATCTGTATTTCGTGGATCTTCTTGCTAGCCTTATTTCTGTGGAATCTGAGAACAGATATTTCCGATCCCTTTGACGACTACAGGGTCAGGGGAAATATCCTCCGATAACAAAGAGAAAGAAGCTTTCTGAGAAACTTCTCTGTGTTCTGTGAAATCATCTCACAGAGTTACAGCTTTCCCCTCAAGAAGCCTTTCGCTAAGACAGTTCTTGTGGAATTGGCAAAGTAATATTTGGAAGCCCATAGAGGGCTACGGAGAAAATGGAAATATCCTCCGTTGAAATCTGGAAAGAAGCTTTCTGAGAAACTGCTTAGTGTTCTTTTAGTTCATCTCCCAGAGTTACAGCTGTATTTCGTGGATCTCTTTGCTAGCCTTATTTCTGTGGAATCTGACAACAGATATTTCGAATCCCTCTGAAGACTATAGGGCCAAAGGAAATATCTTCCGATAACAAAGAGAAAGAAGCTTACTGAGAAACTTCTTTGTGTTCTGTGAAATCATCTCACAGAGTTACAGCTTTCCCCTCAAGAAGCCTTTCGCTAAGACAGTTCTTGTGGAATTGGCAAAGTGATATTTGCAATCCCGTAGAGGGCTATGGTGAAAAAGGAAATATCCTCCGATGAAATCTGGAAAGAAGCTTTCTGAGAAACTGCTTAGTGGTCTGTTAATTCATCTCACAGAGTTACATCTGTATTTCGTGGATCTCCTTGATAGCCTTATTTCTCTAGAATCTGAGAACAGATATTTCGGATCCCTTTGACGAATACAGGGCAAAAGGAAATATCCTCCGATAACAAAGGGAAAGAAGCTTTCTGAGAAACTTCTTTGTGTTCTGTGAAATCATCTCACAGAGTTACAGCTTTCCCCTCAAGAAGCCTTTCGCTAAGACAGTTCTTGTGGAATTGGAAAAGTGATATTTGGAAGCCCATAGAGGGCTATGGTAAAAAAGGAAATATCCTCCGATGAAATCTGGAAAGAAGATTTCTGAGACACTGCTTAGTGTTCTGTTAATTTATCTCACAGAATTACATCTGTATTTCGTGTATCTCCTTGCTAGCCTTACTTCTGTGGAATCTGAGAACAGATAATTCGGATCCCTTTGAAGACTATGGGGCCAAAGGAAATATCCTCCGATAACAAAGAGAAAGAAGCTTTCTGAGAAACTTCTTTGTGTTCTGTGAAATCATCTCACAGAGTTACAGCTTTCCCCTCAAGAAGCCTTTCGCTAAGAGAGTTCTTGTGGAATTGGCAAAGTGATATTTGGAAGCCCATAGCAGGCTAAGGAGAAAAAGCAAATATCCTCCGATGAAATCTGGAAAGAAGCTTTCTGAGAAACTGCTTAGTGTTCTGTTAATTCATCTCCCAGAGTTACATCTGTATTTCGTGGATCTCTTTGCTAGCCTTATTTCTGTGGAATCTGAGAACAGATATTTCAGATCCCTTTGACGACTACAGGGTCAAAGGAAGTATCCTCCGATAACAAAGAGAAAGAATCTTTCTGAGAAACTTCTTTGTGTTCTGTGAAATCATCTCACAGAGTTACAGCTTTCCCCTCAAGAAGCCTTTCGCAAAGACAGTTCTTGTGGAATTGGCAAAGTGATATTTGGAAGCCCATAGAGGACTATGGTGAAAAAGGAAATATCCTCCGATGAAATCTGGAAAGAAGCTTTCTGATAAACTGCTTAGTATTCTTTTAGTCCATCTCCCAGAGTTACATCTGTATTTCATGGATCACTTTGATAGCCTTATTTCTGTGGAATCTGAGAGTAGATATTTCGGATCCCTCTGAACTGTAGGGCCAAAGGAGATATCCTCCGATAACAAAGAGAAAGAAGCTTTCTGAGAAACTTCTTTGTGTTCTGTGAAATCATCTCACAGAGTTACAGCTTTCCCCTCAAGAAGCCTTTCGCTAAGACAGTTCTTGTGGAATTGGCAAAGTGATATTTGGAAGCCCATAGAGGGCTATGGTGAAAAAGGAAATATCCTACGATGAAATCTGGAAAGAAGCTTTCTGAGAAACTGCTTAGTGTTCTGTTAATTCATCTCACAGAGTTACATCTGTATTTCGTGGATCTCTTTGCTAGTCTTATTTCTGTGGAATCTGAGAACAGATATTTCGGATCCCTTTGAAGACTATAGGGCCAAAGGAAATATTCTCCGATAACAAAGAGAAAGAATCATTCTGAGAAACTTCTTTGTGTTCTGTGAAATCATCTCACAGAGTTACAGCTTTCCCCTCAAGAAGCCTTTCGCTAAGAGAGTTCTTGTGGAATTGGAAAGTGATATTTGGAAGCCCATAGAAGGCTATGGAGAAAAAGCAAATATCCTCCGATGAATTCTCGAAAGAAGCTTTCTGAGAAACTGCTTAGTGTTCTGTTAATTCATCTCACAGATATTCATCTGTATTTCGTTGATCTCCTTGATAGCCTTATTTCTCTAGAATCTGAGAACAGATATTTCGGATCCCTTTGACGACTGCAGGGCAAAAGGAAATATCCTCGGATAACAAAGAGAAAGAAGCTTTCTGAGAAACTTCTTTGTGTTCTGTGAAATCATCTCACAGAGTTACAGCTTTCCCCTCAAGATGCCTTTCGCTAAGACAGTTCTTGTGGAATTGGCAAAGTGATATTTGGAAGCCCTTAGAGGGCTAAGGTGAAAAATGAAATATCCTCCGATGAAATATGGAGAGAAGCTTTCGGAGAAACTGCTTAGTGTTCTGTAAGTAGATCTCACAGAGTGACATCTGTATTTCGTGGATCTCTTTGCTAGCCTTACTTCTGTGGAATCTGAGAACAGATATTTCGGATCCCTTTGAAGACTATAGGGCCAAAGGAAATATCCTCCGATAACAAAGAGAAAGAGGCTTTCTGAGAAACTTCTTTGTGTTCTGTGAAATCATCTCACAGAGTTACAGCTTTCCCCTGAAGAACACTTTCGCTAAGACAGTTCATGTGGAATCGGCAAAGTAATATTTGGAAGCCCATAGAGGGCTATGGAGAAATTGGAAACATCCTCCGATGAAATCTGGAAAGAAGCTTTCTGAGAAACTGCTTAGTGTTCTTTTAGTTCATCTCCCAGAGTTACATCTGTATTTCGTGGATCTCTTTGCTAGCCTTATTTCTGTGGAATCTGACAACAGATATTTCGGATCCCTTTGAAGACTATAGGGCCAAAGGAAATATCCTCCGATAACAAAGAGAAAGAAGCTTTCTGAGAAACTTCTTTGTGTTCTGTGAAATCATCTCACAGAGCTACAGCTTTCCAATCAAGTACCCTTTCGCTAAGACAGTTTTTGTGGAATTTTCAAAGTGATATTTGGAAGCCCATAGAGGGCTATGGTGAAAAAGGAAATAACCTCCGATGAAATCTGGAAAGAAGCTTTCTGAGAAACTGCTTAGTGTTCTGTTAATTCATCTCACAGAGTTACATCTGTATTTCGTGTATCTCCTTGATAGCCTTATTTCTCTAGAATCTGAGAACAGATATTTCAAATCCCGTGGAAGACTATAGGGCCAAAGGAAATATCCTCCGATAACAAAGATAAAGAAGCTTTCTGAGAAACTTCTTTGTGTTCTGTGAAATCATCTCACAGAGTTACAGCTTTACCCTCAAGAAGCCTTTCGCTAAGACAGTTCTTGTGGAATTGGCAAAGTGATATTTGGAAGCCCATAGAGGGCTATGGTGAAAAAGGAAATATCCTCCGATGAAATCTGGAAAGAAGCTTTCTGAGAAACTGCTTAGTGTTCTGTTAATTGATCTCACAGAGTTACATCTGTATTTCGTGTATCTCCTTGGTAGCCTTACTTCTGTGGAATCTGAGAACAGATATTTCGGATCCCTTTGAAGACTATTGGGCCAAAGGAAATATCCTCCGATAACAAAGAGAAAGAATCTTTCTGAGAAACTTCTTTGTGTTCTGTGAAATCATCTCACAGAGTTACAGCTTTCCCCTCAAGAAGCCTTTCGCTAAGAGAGTTCTTGTGGAATTGGCAAAGTGATATTTGGAAGCCCATAGAGGGCTATGGAGAAAAAGGAAATATCCTCGATGGAATCTGGAAAGAAGCTTTCTGATAAACTGATTAGTATTCTTTTAGTTCATCTCCCAGAGTTACATCTGTATTTAGTGGATCACTTTGCTAGCCTTATTTCTGTGGAATCTGAGAGCAGATATTTCGGATCCCTCTGAACGGTAGGGCCAAAGGAGATATCCTCCGATAACAAAGAGAAAGAAGCTTTCTGAGTAACTTCTTTGTGTTCTGTGAAATCATCTCACAGAGTTACAGCTTTCCCCTCAAGAAGCCTTTCACTAAGACAGTTCTTGTGGAATTGGCAAAGTGATATTTGGAAGCCCTTAGAGGGCTAAGGTGAAAAATGAAATATCCTCCGATGAAATATGGAGAGAAGCTTTCTGAGAAACTGCTTAGTGTTCTGTTAGTAGATCTCACAGAGTGACATCTGTATTTCGTGGATCTCTTTGCCAGCCTTACTTCTGTGGAATCTGAGAACAGATATTTCGGATCCCTTTGAAGACTATAGGGCCAAAGGAAAAATCCTCCGATAACAAAGAGAAAGAGGCTTTCTGAGAAACTTCTTTGTGTTCTGTGAAATCATCTCACAGAGTTACAGCTTTCCCCTCAAGAAGCCTTTCGCTAAGACAGTTCTTGTGGAATCCGCAAAGTAATATTTGGAAGCCCTTAGAGGGCTATGGAGAAAATGGAAATATCCTCCGATGAAATCTGGAAAGAAGCTTTCTGAGAAACTGCTTAGTGTTCTTTTAGTTCATCTCCCAGAGTTTCATCTGTATTTCCTGGATCTCTTTGCTAGCCTTATTTCTGTGGAATCTAAGAACAGATATTTCGGATCCCTTTGAAGACTATAGGGCCAAAGGAAATATCCTCCGATAACAAAGAGAAAGAAGCTTTCTGAGAAACTTCTTTGTGTTCTGTGAAATCACCTCACAGAGTTACAGCTCTCCAATCAAGTACCCTTTCGCTAAGACAGTTTTTGTGGAATTTTCAAAGTGATATTTGGAAGCCCATAGAGGCCTATGGTGAAAAAGGAAATATCCTCTGATGAAATCTGGAAAGAAGCTTTCTGAGAAACTGCTTAGTGTTCTGTTAATTCATCTCACAGAGTTACATCTGTATTTCGTGTATCTCCTTGATAGCCTTATTTCTCTAGAATCTGAGAACAGATATTTCAAATCCCTTTATAGACTATAGGGCCAAAGGAAATATCCTCCGATAACAAAGAGAAAGAAGCTTTCTGAGAAACTTCTTTGTGTTCTGTGAAATCATCTCACAGAGTTACAGCTTTCCCCTCAAGAAGCCTTTCGCTAAGACAGTTCTTGTGGAATTGGCAAAGTGATATTTGGAAGCCCTTAGAGGGCTATGGTGAAAAAGGAAATATCCTCCGATGAAATCTGGAAAGAAGCTTTCTGAGAAACTGCTTAGTGTTCTGTTAATTGATCTCACAGAGTTACATCTGTATTTCGTGTATCTCCTTGCTAGCCTTACTTCTGTGGAATCTGAGAACAGATATTTCGGATCCCTTTGAAGACTATAGCGCCAAAGGAAATATCCTCCAATAACAAAGAGAAAGAAGCTTTCTGAGAAACTTCTTTGTGTTCTGTGAAATCATCTCACAGAGTTACAGCTTTCCCCTCAAGAAGCCTTTCGCTAAGACAGTTTTTGTGGAATTGGCAAAGTGATAATTGCAAGCCCATAGAGGACTATGGTGAAAAAGGAAATATCCTCTGATGAAACCTGGAAAGAAGCTTTCTGAGAAACTGCTTAGTGTTCTGTTAATTGATCTCACAGAGTTACATCTGTATTTCGTGTATCTCCTTGCTAGCCTTACTTCTGTGGAATCTGAGAACAGATAATTCGGATCCCTTTGAAGACTATTGGGCCAAAGGAAATATCCTCCAATAACAAAGAGAAACAAGCTTTCTGAGAAACTTCTTTGTGTTCTCTGAAATCATCTCACAGAGTTACAGCTTTCCCCTCAAGAAGCCTTTCGCTAAGACTGTTCTTGTGGAATTGGCAAAGTGATATTTGGAAGCCCATAGAGGGCTATGGTGAAAAAGGAAATATCCTCCGATGAAATCTGGAAAGAAGCTTTCTGAGAAACTGCTTAGTGTTCTGTTAATTCATCTCACAGAGTTACATCTGTATTTCGTGGATCTCTTTGCTAGCCTTATTTCTGTGGAATCTGAGAACAGATATTTCGGATCCCTTTGAAGACTATAGGGCCAAAGAAAATATCCTCCGATAACCAAGAGAAAGAAGCTTTCTGAGAAACTTCTTTGTGTTGTGTGAAATCATCTCACAGAGTTAGAGCTTTCCCCTCAAGAAGCCTTTCGCTAAGACAGTTCTTGTGGAATAGGCAAAGTGATATTTGGAAGCCCATAGAGGGCTATGGTGAAAAAGGAATTATCCTCCGATGAAATCTGGAAAGAAGCTTTCTGAGAAACTGCTTAGTGTTCGGTTAATTCATCTCACAGAGTTACATCTGTATTTCGTGGATCTCTTTGCTAGCCTTATTTCTGTGGAATCTGAGAACAGATATTTCGGATCCCTTTGAAGACTATAGGGCCAAAGGAAATATCCTCCGATAACAAAGAGAAAGAAGCTTTCTGAGAAACTTCTTTGTGTTCTGTGAAATCATCTCACAGAGTTACAGCTTTCCCCTCAAGAAGCCTTTCGCTAAGACAGTTCTTGTGGAATTGGCAAAGTGATATTTGGAAGCCCTTAGAGGGCTAAGGTGAAAAATGAAATATCCTCCTATGAAATATGGAGAGAAGCTTTCTGAGAAACTGCTTAGTGTTCTGTAAGTATATCTCACAGAGTGACATCTCTATTTCGTGGATCTCTTTGCCAGCCTTACTTCTGTGGAATCTGAGAACAGATATTTCGGATCCCGTTGAAGACTATAGGGCCAAAGGAAAAATCCTCCGATAACAAAGAGAAAGAGGCTTTCTGAGAAACTTCTTTGTGTTCTGTGAAATCATCTCACAGAGTTACAGCTTTCCCCTCAAGAAGCCTTTCGCTAAGACAGTTCTTGTGGAATCGGCAAAGTAATATTTGGAAGCCCTTAGAGGGCTATGGAGAAAATGGAAATATCCTACGATGAAATCTGGAAAGAAGCTTTCTGAGAAACTGCTTAGTGTTCTTTTAGTTCATCTCCCAGACTTACATCTGTATTTCGTGGATCTCTTTGCTAGCCTTATTTCTGTGGAATCTAAGAACAGATATTTCGGATCCCATGGAAGACTATAGGGCCAAAGGAAATATCCTCCGATAACAAAGAGAAAGAAGCTTTCTAAAAAACTTCTTTGTGTTCTGTGAACTCATCTCACAGAGTTACAGCTTTCCAATCAAGTACCCTTTCGCTAAGACAGTTCTTGTGGAATTTTCAAAGTGATATTTGGAAGCCCTTAGAGGGCTATGGTGAACAAGGAAATATCCTCCGATGAAATCTGGAAAGAAGCTTTCTGAGAGACTGCTTAGTGTTCTGTTAATTCATCTCCCAGAGTTACATCTGTATTTCTTGTATCTCCTTGATAGCCTTATTTCTGTGGAATCTGAGAACAGATATTTCAGATCCCTTTGACGACTACAGGGTCAAAGGAAATATCCTCCGATAACAAAGAGAAAGAAGCTTTCTCAGAAACTTCTTCGTGTTCTGTGAAATCATCTCACAGAGTTACAGCTTCATCATCAAGAAGCCTTTCCCTAAGACAGTTCTTGTGGAATTGGCAAAGTGATATTTGGAAGCCCATAGAGGGCTACGGAGAAAAAGGAAATATACTCCGATGAAATCTGGAAAGAAGCTTTCTGAGAAACTGCGTAGTGTTCTTTTAGCTCATCTCCCACAGTTTCATCTGTATTTCGTGGATCTCTTTGCTAGCCTTATTTCTGTGGGTCTGAGAACAGATATTTCGGATCCCTTTGAAGACTATAGGGCCAAAGGAAATATCCTCCGATAACAACGAGAAAGAAGCTTTCAGAGAAACTTCTTTGTGTTCTGTGAAATCATCTCACAGAGTTACAGCTTTCCCCTCAAGAAGCCTTTCGCTAAGACAGTTCTTGTAGAATTGGCAAAGTGATATTTGGAAGCCCATAGACGGCTATGTTGAAAAAGGAAATATCCTCCGATGAAATCTGGAAAGAAGCTTTCTGAGAAACTGCTTAGTGTTCTGTTAATTCATCTCACAGAATTACATCTGTATTTCGTGGATCACTTTGATAGCCTTATTTCTGTGGAATCTGAGAACAGATATTTCGGATCCCTTTGAAGACTATAGGGCCAAAGGAAATATCCTCCGATAAAAAAGAGAAAGAAGCTTTCTGAGAAACTTCTTTTTGTTCTGTGAAATCATCGCACAGAGTTACAGGTTTCCCCTCAAGAAGCCTTTCGCTAAGATAGTTCTTGGGGAATTGGCAAAGTGATTATTGGAAGCCCATAGAGGGCTATGGTGAAAAAGGAAATATCCTCCGATGAAATCTGGAAAGAAGCTTTCTGAGAAACTGCTTAGTGTTTTTTAGTTCATCTCCCAGAGTTTCATCGGTATTTCATGGATGTCTTTGCTAGCCTTATTTCTGTGGAATCTGAAAAAAGATATTTCGGATCTCTTTGAAGACTATAGGGCCAAAGGAACTATCCTCTGATAACAACGAGAAAGAAGCTTTCAGAGAAACTTCTTTGTGTTCTGTGAAATCATCTCACAGAGTTACAGCTTTCCCCTCAAGAAGCCTTTCGCTAAGACAGTTCTTGTAGAATTGGCAAAGTGATATTTGGAAGCCCATAGAGGGCTATGGAGAAAAAGGAAATATCCTCCGATGAAATCTGGAAAGAAGCTTTCTGAGAAACTGCTTAGTGTTCTGTTAATTCATCTCCCAGAATTACATCTGTATTTCGTTGATCTCTTTGCTAGCCTTATTTCTGTGGAATCTGAGAACAGATATTTCGGATCCCTTTGAAGACTATAGGGCCAAAGGAAATATCCTCCGATAACAAAGAGAAAAAAGCTTTGTGAGAAACTTCTTTGAGTTCTGTGAAATCATCTCACAGAGTAAAAGCTTTCCCCTCAAGAAGCCTTTCGCTAAGAGAGTTCTTGTGGAATTGGCAAAGTGATATTTTGAAGCCCATAGAAGGCTAAGGAGAAAAAGTAAATATCCTCCGATGAAATCTGGAAAGAAGCTTTCTGAGAAACTGCTTAGTGTCCTGTTAATTCATCTCAGAGAGTTACATCTGTATTCGTGGATATCTTTGCTATCCTTACTTCTGTGGAATCTGAAAACAGATATTTCGGATCCCTTTGACGACTACAGGGCCAAAGGAAATATCCTCCGATAACAAAGAGAAAGAAGCTTTCTGTGAAACTTCTTTGTGTTCTGTGAAATCATCTCACAGAGTTACAGCTTTCCCCTCAAGAAGCCTTTCGCTAAGAGAGTTCTTGTGGAATTGGCAAAGTGATATTTGGAAGCCCATAGAGGGCTATGGAGAAAAAGGAAATATCCTCCGATGAAATCTGGAAAGAAGCTGTCTGAGAAACTGCTTAGTGTTCTTTTAGTTCATCTCCCAGAGTTTCATCTGTATTTCGTGGATCTCTTTGCTAGCCTTATTTCTGTGGAATCTGACAACAGATATTTCGGATCCCTTTGAAGACTATAGGGCCAAAGGAAATATCCTCCGATAACAAAGAGAAAGAATCTTTCTGAGAAACTTCTTTGTGTTCTGTGAAATCATCTCACAGAGTTACAGCTTTATCATCAAGAAGCCTTTCGCTAAGACCGTTCTTGTGGAATTGGCAAAGTGATATTTGGAAGCCCATAGAGGGCTATGGAGAAAAAGGAAATATACTCCGATGAAATCTGGAAAGAAGCTTTCTGAGAAACTGCTTAGTGTTCTTTTAGTTCATCTCCCACAGTTTCATCTGTATTTCATGGATCTCTTTGCTAGCCTTATTTCTGTGGAATCTGAGAACAGATATTTCGGATCCCTTTGAAGACTATAGGGCCAAAGGAAATATCCTCCGATAACAACGAGAAAGAAGCTTTCAGGGAAACTTCTTTGTGTTCTGTGAAATCATCTCACAGAGTTACAGTTTTCCCTTCAAGAAGCCTTTCGCTAAGACAGTTCTTGTAGAATTGGCAAAGTGATATTTGGAAGCCCATAGACGGCTATGGTGAAAAAGGAAATATCCTCCGATGAAATCTGGAAAGAAGCTTTCTGAGAAACTGCTTAGTGTTCTGTTAATTCATCTCACAGAATTACATCTGTATTTCGTGGATCTCTTTGCTAGCCTTATTTCTGTGGAATCTGAGAACAGATATTTCGGATCCCTTTGAAGACAATAGGGCCAAAGGAAATATCCTCCGATAAAAAAGAGAAAGAAGCTTTCTGAGAAACTTCTTTGTGTTCTGTGAAATCATCGCACAGAGTTACAGCTTTCCCCTCAAGAAGCCTTTGGCTAGGACAGTTCTTGTGGAATTGGCAAAGTGATATTTGGAAGCCCATGGAGTGCTATGGTGAAAAAGGAAATATCCTCCGATGAAATCTGGAAAGAAGCTTTCTGAGAAACTGCTTAGTGTCCTGTTAATTCATCTCAGAGAGTTACATCTGTATTCGTGGATCTCTTTGCTATCCTTACTTCTGTGGAATCTGAGAACAGTTATTTCGGATCCGTTTGACGACTACAGGGCCAAAGGAAATATCCTCCGATAACAAAGAGAAAGAAGCTTTCTGATAAACTTCTTTGTGTTCTGTGAAATCATCTCACAGAGTTACAGCTTTCCCCTCAAGAAGCCTTTCGCTAAGAGAGTTCTTGTGGAATTGGCAAAGTGATATTTGGAAGCCCATAGAGGGCTCTGGAGAAAAAGGAAATATCCTCCGATGAAATCTGGAAAGAAGCTGTCTGAGAAACTGCTTAGTGTTCTTTCAGTTCATCTCCCAGAGTTTCATCTGTATTTCGTGGATCTCTTTGCTAGCCTTATTTCTGTGGAATCTGACAACAGATATTTCGGATCCCTTTGAAGACTATAGGGCCAAAGGAAATATCCTCCGATAACAAAGAGAAAGAATCTTTCTGAGAAACTTCTTTGTGTTCTGTGAAATCATCTCACAGAGTTACAGCTTTCCCCTCAAGAAGCCTTTCGCTAAGAGAGTTCTTGTGGAATTGGCAAAGTGATATTTGGAAGCCCATAGAAGGCTATGGAGAAAAAGCAAATATCCTCCGATGAAATCTGGAAAGAAGCTTTCTGAGAAACTGCTTAGTGTTCTGTTAATTCATCTCACAGAGTTACATCTGTATTTCGTGGATCTCTTTGCTAGCCTTATTTCTCTGGAATCTGAGAACAGATATTTCAGATCCCTTTGACGACTACAGGGTCAAAGGAAATATCCTCCGATAATAAAGAGAAAGAAGCTTTCTGAGAAACTTCTTTGTGTTCTGTGAAATCATCTCACAGAGTTACAGCTTTCCCCTCAAGAAGCCTTTCGCAAAGACAGTTCTTGTGGAATCGGCAAAGTGATATTTGGAAGCCCATAGAGAGCTATGGTGAAAAAGGAAATATCCTCCGATGAAATCTGGAAAGAAGCTTTCTGAGAAACTGGTTAGTGTTCTGTTAATTCATCTTACAGAGTTACATCTGTATTTCGTGGATCTCTTTGCTAGCCTTATTTCTGTGGAATCTGAGATCAGATATTTCGGATCCCTTTGAAGACTATAGGGCCAAAGGAAATATCCTCCGATAACAAAGAGAAAGAATCTTTCTGAGAAACTTCTTTGTGTTCTGTGAAATCATCTCACAGAGTTACAGCTTTATCATCAAGAAGCCTTTCGCTAAGACAGTTCTTGTGGAATTGGCAAAGTGATATTTGGAAGCCCATAGAGGGCTATGGAGAAAAAGGAAATATACTCCGATGAAATCTGGAAAGAAGCTTTCTGAGAAACTGCTTAGTGTTCTTTTAGTTCATCTCCCACAGTTTCATCTGTATTTCGTGGATCTCTTTGCTAGCCTTATTTCTGTGGAATCTGAGAACAGATATTTCGGATCCCTTTGAAGACTATAGGGCCAAAGGAAATATCCTCCGATAACAACGAGAAAGAAGCTTTCAGAGAAACTTCTTTGTGTTCTGTGAAATCATCTCACAGAGTTACAGCTTTCCCCTCAAGAAGCCTTTCGCTAAGGCAGTTCTTGTAGAATTGGCAAAGTGATATTTGGAAGCCCATAGACGGCTATGGTGAAAAAGGAAATATCCTCCGATGAAATCTGGAAAGAAGCTTTCTGAGAAACTGCTTAGTGTTCTGTTAATTCATCTCACAGAATTACATCTGTATTTCTTGGATCTCTTTGCTAGCCTTATTTCTGTGGAATCTGAGAACAGATATTTCGGACCCCTTTGAAGACTATAGGGCCAAAGGAAATATCCTCCGATAAAAAAGAGAAAGAAGCTTTCTGAGAAACTTCTTTGTGTTCTGTGAAATCATCACACCGAGTTACAGCTTTCCCCTCAAGAAGCCTTTGGCTAGGACAGTTCTTGTGGAATTGGCAAAGTGATATTTGGAAGCCCATGGAGGGCTATGGTGAAAAAGGAAATATCCTCCGATGAAATCTGGAAAGAAGCTTCCTGAGAAACTGCTTAGTGTTCTGTTAATTCATCTCACAGAGTTACATCTGTATTTCGTGGATCTCTTTGCTAGCCTTATTTCTGTGGAATCTGAGAACAGATATTTCGGATCCCTTTGAAGACTATAGGGCCAAAGGAAATATCCTCCGATAACAAAGAGAAAGAAGCTTTCTGAGAAACTTCTTTGTGTTGTGTGAAATCATCTCACAGAGTTACAGGGTTCCCCTCAAGAAGACTTTCGCTAAGATAGTTCTTGGGGAATTGGCAAAGTGATATTTGGAAGCCCATAGAGGGCTATGGTGAAAAAGGAAATATCCTCCGATGAAATCTGGAAAGAAGCTTTCTGAGAAACTGCTTAGTCTTCTTTTAGTTCATCTCCCAGAGTTTCATCGGTATTTCGTGGATGTCTTTGCTAGCCTTATTTCTGTGGAATCTGAAAACAGATATTTCGGATCCCTTTGAAGACTATAGGGCCAAAGGAACTATCCTCCGATAACAACGAGAAAGAAGCTTTCAGAGAAACTTCTTTGTGTTCTGTGAAATCATCTCACAGAGTTACAGCTTTCCCCTCAAGAAGCCTTTCGCTAAGACAGTTCTTGTGGAATTGGCAAAGTGATATTTGGAAGCCCATAGACGGCTATGGTGAAAAAGGAAATATCCTCCGATGAAATCTGGAAAGAAGCTCTATGAGAATCTGCTTAGTGTTCTGTTAATTCATCTCACAGAGTTACATCTGTATTTCGTGGATCTCTTTGCTAGCCTTATTTCTGTGGATTCTGACAACAGATATTTCGGATCCCTTTGAAGACTATAGGGCCAAAGGAAATATCCTCCGATAACAAAGAGAAAGAAGCTTTCTGAGAAACTTCTTTGTGTTCTGTGAAATCATCTCACAGAGCTACAGCTTTCCAATCAAGTACCCTTTCGCTAAGACAGTTTTTGTGGAATTTTCAAAGTGATATTTGGAAGCCCATAGAGGGCTATGGTGAAAAAGGAAATAACCTCCGATGAAATCTGGAAAGAAGCTTTCTGAGAAACTGCTTAGTGTTCTGTTAATTCATCTCACAGAGTTACATCTGTATTTCGTGTATCTCCTTGATAGCCTTATTTCTCTAGAATCTGAGAACAGATATTTCAAATCCCGTGGAAGACTATAGGGCCAAAGGAAATATCCTCCGATAACAAAGATAAAGAAGCTTTCTGAGAAACTTCTTTGTGTTCTGTGAAATCATCTCACAGAGTTACAGCTTTTCCTTCAAGAAGCCTTTCGCTAAGACAGTTCTTGTGGAATTGGCAAAGTGATATTTGGAAGCCCATAGAGGGCTATGGTGAAAAAGGAAATATCCTCCGATGAAATCTGGAAAGAAGCTTTCTGAGAAACTGCTTAGTGTTCTGTTAATTGATCTCACAGAGTTACATCTGTATTTCGTGTATCTCCTTGGTAGCCTTACTTCTGTGGAATCTGAGAACAGATATTTCGGATCCCTTTGAAGACTATTGGGCCAAAGGAAATATCCTCCGATAACAAGGAGAAAGAATCTTTCTGAGAAACTTCTTTGTGTTCTGTGAAATCATCTCACAGAGTTACAGCTTTCCCCTCAAGAAGCCTTTCGCTAAGAGAGTTTTTGTGGAATTGGCAAAGTGATATTTGGAAGCCCATAGAGGGCTATGGAGAAAAAGGAAATATCCTCGATGGAATCTGGAAAGAAGCTTTCTGATAAACTGATTAGTATTCTTTTAGTTCATCTCCCAGAGTTACATCTGTATTTCCTGGATCACTTTGCTAGCCTTATTTCTGTGGAATCTGAGAGCAGATATTTCGGATCCCTCTGAACTGTAGGGCCAAAGGAGATATCCTCCGATAACAAAGAGAAAGAAGCTTTCTGAGAAACTTCTTTGTGTTCTGTGAAATCATCTCACAGAGTTACAGCTTTCCCCTCAAGAAGCCTTTCACTAAGACAGTTCTTGTGGAATTGGCAAAGTGATATTTGGAAGCCCTTAGAGGGCTAAGGTGAAAAATGAAATATCCTCCGATGAAATCTGGAAAGAAGCTTTCTGAGAGACTGCTTAGTGTTCTGTTAATTCATCTCCCAGAGTTACATCTGTATTTCTTGTATCTCCTTGATAGCCTTATTTCTGTGGAATCTGAGAACAGATATTTCGGATCCCTCTGAAGACTATAGGGCCAAAGGAAATATCCTCCGATAACAAAGAGAAAGAAGCTCTCTGAGAAACTTCTTTGTGTTGTGTGAAATCATCTCACAGAGTTACAGCTTTCCCCTCAAGAAGCCTTTCGCTAAGACAGTTCTTGTGGAATTGGCAAAGTGATATTTGGAAGCCCATAGAGGGCTATGGTGAAAAAGGAATTATCCTCCGATGAAATCTGGAAAGAAGCTCTCTGAGAATCTGCTTAGTGTTCTGTTAATTGATCTCACAGAGTTACATCTGTATTTCGTGGATCTCTTTGCTAGCCTTATTTCTGTGGAATCTGAGAACAGATATTTTGGATCCCTTTGAAGACTATTGGGCCAAAGGAAATATCCTCCGATAACAAAGAGAAAGAATCTTTCTGAGAAACTTCTTTGTGTTCTGTGAAATCATCTCACAGAGTTAAAGCTTTCCCCTCAAGAAGCCTTTCGCTAAGAGAGTTCTTGTGGAATTGGCAAAGTGATATTTGGAAGCCCATAGAAGGCTATGGAGAAAAAGCAAATATCCTCGGATGAAATCTGGAAAGAAGCTTTCTGAGAAAGTGCTTAGTGTTCTGTTAATTCATCTCACAGAGTTACATCTGTATTTCGTGGATCTCTTTGCTAGCCTTATTTCTGTGGAATCTTAGAACAGATATTTCAGATCCCTTTGACGACTACAGGGTCAAAGGAAATATCCTCCGATAACAAAGAGAAAGAAGCTTTCTCAGAAACTTCTTCGTGTTCTGTGAAATCATCTCACAGAGTTACAGCTTTATCATCAAGAAGCCTTTCCCTAAGACAGTTCTTGTGGAATTGGCAAAGTGATATTTGGAATCCCATAGAGGGCTACGGAGAAAAAGGAAATATACTCCGATGAAATCTGGAAAGAAGCTTTCTGAGAAACTGCGTAGTGTACTTTTAGCTCATCTCCCACAGTTTCATCTGTATTTCGTGGATCTCTTTGCTAGCCTTATTTCTGTGGGTCTGAGAACAGATATTTCGGATCCCTTTGAAGACTATAGGGCCAAAGGAAATATCCTCCGATAACAACGAGAAAGAAGCTTTCAGAGAAACTTCTTTGTGTTCTGTGAAATCATCTCACAGAGTTACAGCTTTCCCCTCAAGAAGCCTTTCGCTAAGACAGTTCTTGTAGAATTGGCAAAGTGATATTTGGAAGCCCATAGACGGCTATGTTGAAAAAGGAAATATCCTCCGATGAAATCTGGAAAGAAGCTTTCTGAGAAACTGCTTAGTGTTGTGTTAATTCATCTCACAGAATTACATCTGTATTTCGTGGATCACTTTGATAGCCTTATTTCTGTGGAATCTGAGAACAGATATTTCGGATACCTTTGAAGACTATAGGGCCAAAGGAAATATCCTCCGATAAAAAAGAGAAAGAAGCTTTCTGAGAAACTTCTTTTTGTTCTGTGAAATCATCGCACAGAGTTACAGGTTTCCCCTCAAGAAGCCTTTCGCTAAGATAGTTCTTTGGGAATTGGCAAAGTGATTATTGGAAGCCCATAGAGGGCTATGGTGAAAAAGGAAATATCCTCCGATGAAATCTGGAAAGAAGCTTTCTGAGAAACTGCTTAGTGTTTTTTAGTTCATCTCCCAGAGTTTCATCGGTATTTCGTGGATGTCTTTGCTAGCCTTATTTCTGTGGAATCTGAAAACAGATATTTCGGATCCCTTTGAAGACTATAGGGCCAAAGGAACTATCCTCTGATAACAACGAGAAAGAAGCTTTCACAGAAACTTCTTTGTGTTCTGTGAAATCATCTCACAGAGTTACAGCTTTCCCCTCAAGAAGCCTTTCGCTAAGACAGTTCTTGTAGAATTGGCAAAGTGATATTTGGAAGCCCATAGAGGGCTATGGAGAAAAAGGAAATATCCTCCGATGAAATCTGGAAAGAAGCTTTCTGAGAAACTGCTTAGTGTTCTGTTAATTCATCTCCCAGAATTACATCTGTATTTCGTTGATCTCTTTGCTAGCCTTATTTCTGTGGAATCTGAGAACAGATATTTCGGATCCCTTTGAAGACTATAGGGCCAAAGGAAATATCCTCCGATAACAAAGAGAAAGAAGCTTTGTGAGAAACTTCTTTGTGTTCTGTGAAATCATCTCACAGAGTAAAAGCTTTCCCCTCAAGAAGCCTTTCGCTAAGAGAGTTCTTGTGGAATTGGCAAAGTGATATTTTGAAGCCCATAGAAGGCTAAGGAGAAAAAGCAAATATCCTCCGATGAAATCTGGAAAGAAGCTTTCTGAGAAACTGCTTAGTGTCCTGTTAATTCATCTCAGAGAGTTACATCTGTATTCGTGGATATCTTTGCTATCCTTACTTCTGTGGAATCTGAAAACAGATATTTCGGATCCCTTTGACGACTACAGGGCCAAAGGAAATATCCTCCGATAACAAAGAGAAAGAAGCTTTCTGAGAAACTTCTTTGTGTTCTGTGAAATCATCTCACAGAGTTACAGCTTTCCCCTCAAGAAGCCTTTCGCTAAGAGAGTTCTTGTGGAATTGGCAAAGTGATATTTGGAAGCCCATAGAGGGCTATGGAGAAAAAGGAAATATCCTCCGATGAAATCTGGAAAGAAGCTGTCTGAGAAACTGCTTAGTGTTCTGTTAATTCATCTTACAGAGTTACATCTGTATTTCGTGGATCTCTTTGCTAGCCTTATTTCTGTGGAATCTGAGATCAGATATTTCGGATCCCTTTGAAGACTATAGGGCCAAAGGAAATATCCTCCGATAACAAAGAGAAAGAATCTTTCTGAGAAACTTCTTTGTGTTCTGTGAAATCATCTCACAGAGTTACAGCGTTATCATCAAGAAGCCTTTCGCTAAGACAGTTCTTGTGGAATTGGCAAAGTGATATTTGGAAGCCCATAGAGGGCTATGGAGAAAAAGGAAATATACTCCGATGAAATCTGGAAAGAAGCTTTCTGAGAAACTGCTTAGTGTTCTTTTAGTTCATCTCCCACAGTTTCATCTGTATTTCGTGGATCTCTTTGCTAGCCTTATTTCTGTGGAATCTGAGAACAGATATTTCGGATCCCTTTGAAGACTATAGGGCCAAAGGAAATATCCTCCGATAACAACGAGAAAGAAGCTTTCAGAGAAACTTCTTTGTGTTCTGTGAAATCATCTCACAGAGTTACAGCTTTCCCCTCAAGAAGCCTTTCGCTAAGACAGTTCTTGTAGAATTGGCAAAGTGATATTTGGAAGCCCATAGACGGCTATGGTGAAAAAGGAAATATCCTCCGATGAAATCTGGAAAGAAGCTTTCTGAGAAACTGCTTAGTGTTCTGTTAATTCATCTCACAGAATTACATCTGTATTTCTTGGGTCTCTTTGCTAGCCTTATTTCTGTGGAATCTGAGAACAGATATTTCGGATCCCTTTGAAGACTATAGGGCCAAAGGAAATATCCTCCGATAAAAAAGAGAAAGAAGCTTTCTGAGAAACTTCTTTGTGTTCTGTGAAATCATCGCACCGAGTTACAGCTTTCCCCTCAAGAAGCCTTTGGCTAGGACCGTTCTTGTGGAATTGGCAAAGTGATATTTGGAAGCCCATGGAGGGCTATGGTGAAAAAGGAAATATCCTCCGATGAAATCTGGAAAGAAGCTTCCTGAGAAACTGCTTAGTGTTCTGTTAATTCATCTCACAGAGTTACATCTGTATTTCGTGGATCTCTTTGCTAGCCTTATTTCTGTGGAATCTGAGAACAGATATTTCGGATCCCTTTGAAGACTATAGGGCCAAAGGAAATATCCTCCGATAACAAAGAGAAAGAAGCTTTCTGAGAAACTTCTTTGTGTTGTGTGAAATCATCTCACAGATTTACAGGTTTCCCCTGAAGAAGACTTTCGCTAAGATAGTTCTTGGGGAATTGGCAAAGTGATATTTGGAAGCCCATAGAGGGCTATGGTGAAAAAGGAAATATCCTCCGATGAAATCTGGAAAGAAGCTTTCTGAGAAACTGCTTAGTCTTCTTTTAGTTCATCTCCCAGAGTTTCATCGGTATTTCGTGGATGTCTTTGCTAGCCTTATTTCTGTGGAATCTGAAAACAGATATTTCGGATCCCTTTGAAGACTATAGGGCCAAAGGAACTATCCTCCGATAACAACGAGAAAGAAGCTTTCAGAGAAACTTCTTTGTGTTCTGTGAAATCATCTCACAGAGTTACAGCTTTCCCCTCAAGAAGCCTTTCGCTAAGACAGTTCTTGTGGAATCGGCAAAGTGATATTTGGAAGCCCATAGACGGCTATGGTGAAAAAGGAAATATCCTCCGATGAAATCTGGAAAGAAGCTCTATGAGAATCTGCTTAGCGTTCTGTTAATTCATCTCACAGAGTTACATCTGTATTTCGTGGATCTCTTTGCTAGCCTTATTTCTGTGGATTCTGACAACAGATATTTCGGATCCCTTTGAAGACTATAGGGCCAAAGGAAATATCCTCCGATAACAAAGAGAAAGAAGCTTTCTGAGAAACTTCTTTGTGTTCTGTGAAATCATCTCACAGAGCTACAGCTTTACAATCAAGTACCCTTTCGCTAAGACAGTTTTTGTGGAATTTTCAAAGTGATATTTGGAAGCCCATAGAGGGCTATGGTGAAAAAGGAAATAACCTCCGATGAAATCTGGAAAGAAGCTTTCTGAGAAACTGCTTAGTGTTCTGTTAATTCATCTCACAGAGTTACATCTGTATTTCGTGTATCTCCTTGATAGCCTTATTTCTCTAGAATCTGAGAACAGATATTTCAAATCCCGTGGAAGACTATAGGGCCAAAGGAAATATCCTCCGATAACAAAGATAAAGAAGCTTTCTGAGAAACTTCTTTGTGTTCTGTGAAATCATCTCACAGAGTTACAGCTTTTCCTTCAAGAAGCCTTTCGCTAAGACAGTTCTTGTGGAATTGGCAAAGTGATATTTGGAAGCCCATAGAGGGCTATGGTGAAAAAGGAAATATCCTCCGATGAAATCTGGAAAGAAGCTTTCTGAGAAACTGCTTAGTGTTCTGTTAATTGATCTCACAGAGTTACATCTGTATTTCGTGTATCTCCTTGGTAGCCTTACTTCTGTGGAATCTGAGAACAGATATTTCGGATCCCTTTGAAGACTATTGGGCCAAAGGAAATATCCTCCGATAACAAGGAGAAAGAATCTTTCTGAGAAACTTCTTTGTGTTCTGTGAAATCATCTCACAGAGTTACAGCTTTCCCCTCAAGAAGCCTTTCGCTAAGAGAGTTTTTGTGGAATTGGCAAAGTGATATTTGGAAGCCCATAGAGGGCTATTGAGAAAAAGGAAATATCCTCGATGGAATCTGGAAAGAAGCTTTCTGATAAACTGATTAGTATTCTTTTAGTTCATCTCCCAGAGTTACATCTGTATTTCGTGGATCACTTTGCTAGCCTTATTTCTGTGGAATCTGAGAGCAGATATTTCGGATCCCTCTGCACTGTAGGGCCAAAGGAGATATCCTCCGATAACAAAGAGAAAGAAGCTTTCTGAGAAACTTCTTTGTGTTCTGTGAAATCATCTCACAGAGTTACAGCTTTCCCCTCAAGAATCCTTTCACTAAGACAGTTCTTGTTGAATTGGCAAAGTGATATTTGGAAGCCCTTAGAGGGCTAAGGTGAAAAATGAAATATCCTCCGATGAAATATGGAGAGAAGCTTTCTGAGAAACTGCTTAGTGTTCTGTAAGTAGATCTCACAGAGTGACATCTGTATTTCGTGGATCTCTTTGCCAGCCTTACTTCTGTGGAATCTGAGAACAGATATTTCGGATCCCTTTGAAGACTATAGGGCCAAAGGAAATATCCTCCGATAACAAAGAGAAAGAAGCTTTCTGAGAAACTTCTTTGTGTTCTGTGAAATCATCTCACAGAGTTACAGCTTTCCCCTCAAGAAGCCTTTCGCTAAGACAGTTCTTGTGGAATCGGCAAAGTAATATTTGGAAGCCCTTAGAGGGCTATGGAGAAAATGGAAATATCCTCCGATGAAATCTGGAAAGAAGCTTTCTGAGAAACTGCTTAGTGTTCTTTTAGTTCATCTCCCAGAGTTACATCTGTATTTCGTGGATCTCTTTGCTAGCCTTATTTCTGTGGAATCTCAGAACAGATATTTCGGATCCCTTTGAAGACTATAGGGCAAAAGGAAATATCCTCCGATAACAAAGAGAAAGAAGCTTTCTGAGAAACTTCTTTGTGTTCTGTGAAATCACCTCACAGAGTTACAGCTCTCCAATCAAGTACCCTTTCGCTAAGACAGTTTTTGTGGAATTTTCAAAGTGATATTTGGAAGCCCATAGAGGCCTATGGTGAAAAAGGAAATATCCTCCAATGAAATCTGGAAAGAAGCTTTCTGAGAAACTGCTTAGCGTTCTGTTAATTCATCTCACAGAGTTACATCTGTATTTCGTGTATCTCCTTGATAGCCTTATTTCTCTAGAATCTGAGAACAGATATTTCAAATCCCTTTATAGACTATAGGGCCAAAGGAAATATCCTCCGATAAAAAAGAGAAAGAAGCTTTCTGAGAAACTTCTTTGTGTTCTGTGAAATCATCTCACAGAGTTACAGCTTTACCCTCAAGAAGCCTTTCGCTAAGACAGTTCTTGTGGAATTGGCAAAGTGATATTTGGAAGCCCATAGAGGGCTATGGTGAAAAAGGAAATATCCTCCGATGAAATCTGGAAAGAAGCTTTCTGAGAAACTGCTTAGTGTTCTGTTAATTGATCTCACAGAGTTACATCTGTATTTCGTGTATCTCCTTGCTAGCCTTACTTCTGTGGAATCTGAGAACAGATATTTCGGATCCCTTTGAAGACTATAGCGCCAAAGGAAATATCCTCCGATAACAAAGAGAAAGAAGCTTTCTGAGAAACTTCTTTGTGTTCTGTGAAATCATCTCACAGAGTTACAGCTTTCCCCTCAAGAAGCCTTTCGCTAAGACAGTTTTTGTGGAATTGGCAAAGTGATATTTGGAAGCCCATAGAGGACTATGGTGAAAAAGGAAATATCCTCTGATGAAACCTGGAAAGAAGCTTTCTGCGAAACTGCTTAGTGTTCTGTTAATTGATCTCACAGAGTTACATCTGTATTTCGTGTATCTCCTTGCTAGCCTTACTTCTGTGGAATCTGAGAACAGATAATTCGGATCCCTTTGAAGACTATGGGGCCAAAGGAAATATCCTCCGATAACAAAGAGAAAGAAGCTTTCTGAGAAACTTCTTTGTGTTCTGTGAAATCATCTCACAGAGTTACAGCTTTCCCCTCAAGAAGCCTTTCGCTAAGACAGTTCTTGTGGAATTGGCAAAGTGATATTTGGAAGCCCATAGAGGGCTATGGTGAAAAAGGAAATATCCTCCGATGAAATCTGGAAAGAAGCTTTCTGAGAAACTGCTTAGTGTTCTGTTAATTCATCTCCCAGAGTTACATCTGTATTTCGTGGATCTCTTTGCTAGCCTTATTTCTGTGGAATCTGAGAACAGATATTTCGGATCCCTTTGAAGACTATAGGGCCAAAGGAAATATCCTCCGATAACAAAGAGAAAGAATCTTTCTGAGAAACTTCTTTGTGTTCTGTGAAATCATCTCACAGAGTTACAGCTTTCCAATCAAGTACCGTTTCGCTAAGACAGTTTTTGTGGAATTTTCAAAGTGATACTTGGAAGCCCATAGAGGGCTATGGTGAAAAAGGAAATATCCTCCGATGAAATCTGGAAAGAAGCTTTCTGAGAAACTGCTTAGTGTTCTGTTAATTTATCTCACAGAGTTACATCTGTATTTCGTGGATCTCTTTGCTAGCCTTATTTCTGTGGAATCTGAGAACAGATATTTCGGATCCCTCTGAAGACTATAGGGCCAAAGGAAATATCCTCCGATAACAAAGAGAAAGAAGCTTTCTGAGAAACTTCTTTGTGTTGTGTGAAATCATCTCACAGAGTTACAGCTTTCCCCTCAAGAAGCCTTTCGCTAAGACAGTTCTTGTGGAATAGGCAAAGTGATATTTGGAAGCCCATAGAGGGCTATGGTGAAAAAGGAATTATCCTCCGATGAAATCTGGAAAGAAGCTTTCTGAGAAACTGCTTAGTGTTCGGTTAATTCATCTCACAGAGTTACATCTGTATTTCGTGGATCTCTTTGCTAGCCTTATTTCTGTGGAATCTGAGAACAGATATTTCGGATCCCTTTGGAGACTATAGGGCCAAAGGAAATATCCTCCGATAACAAAGAAAAAGAAGCTTTCTGAGAAACTTCTTTGTGTTCTGTGAAATCATCTCACAGAGTTACAGCTTACCCCTCAAGAAGCCTTTCGCTAAGAGAGATCTTGTGGAATTGGCAAACAGATATTTGGAAGCCCTTAGAAGGCTATGGAGAAAAAGCAAATATCCTCCGATGAAATCTGGAAAGAAGCTTTCTGAGAAACTGCTTAGTGTTCTGTTAATTCATCTTACAGAGTTACATCTGTATTTCGTGGATCTCTTTGCTAGCCTTATTTCTGTGGAATCTGAGATCAGATATTTCGGATCCCTTTGAAGAGGATAGGGCCAAAGGAAATATCCTCCGATAACAAAGAGAAAGAATCTTTCTGAGAAACTTCTTTGTGTTCTGTGAAATCATCTCACAGAGTTACAGCTTTATCATCAAGAAGCCTTTCGCTAAGACAGTCCTTGTGGAATTGGCAAAGTGATATTTGGAAGCCCATAGAGGACTATGGAGAAAAAGGAAATATCCTCTGATGAAATCTGGAAAGAAGCTTTCTGAGAAACTGCTTAGTGTTCTTTGAGTTCATCTCCCAGAGTTTCATCTGTATTTCGTGGATCTCTTTGCTAGCCTTATTTCTGTGGAATCTGAGAACAGATATTTCGGATCCCTTTGAAGACTATAGGGCCAAAGGAAATATCCTCCGATAACAAAGAGAAAGAAGCTTTCTGAGAAACTTCTTTGTGTTCTGTGAAATCATCTCACAGAGTTACAGCTTTCCCCTCAAGAAGCCTTTCGCTAAGACAGTTCTTGTGGAATTGGCAAAGTGATATTTGGAAGCCCATAGAGGGCTATGGAGAAAAAGGAAACATCCTCAATGGAATCTGGAAAGAAGCTTTCTGATAAACTGCTTAGTATTCTTTTAGTTCATCTCCCAGAGTTACATCTGTATTTCGTGGATCACTTTGCTAGCCTTATTTCTGTGGAATCTGAGAGCAGATATTTCGGATCCCTCTGAAGACTGTAGGGCCAAAGGGGATATCCTCCGATAACAAAGAGAAAGAACCTTTCTGAGAAACTTCTTTGTGTTCTGTGAAATCATCTCACAGAGTTACAGCTTTCCCCTCAAGAAGCCTTTCGCTAAGACAGTTCTTGTGGAATTGGCAAAGTGATATTTGGAAGCCCATAGAGGGCTAGGGTGAAAAAGGAAATATCCTACGATGAAATATGAAAAGAAGCTTTCTGAGAAACTGCTTAGTGTTCTCTTAATTCAACTCCCAGAGTTACATCTGTATTTCGTGGATCTCTTTGATAGCCTTATTTCTGTGGAATCTGACAACAGATATTTCGGATCCCTTTGAAGACTATAGGGCCAAAGGAAATATCCTCCGATAACAAAGAGAAAGAATCTTTCTGAGAAACTTCTTTGTGTTCTGTGAAATCATATCACAGAGTTACAGCTTTCCCCTCAAGAAGCCTTTCGCTAAGAGATTTCTTGTGGAATTGGCAAAGTGATATTTGGAAGCCCATAGAAGGCTATGGAGAAAAAGCAAATATCCTCCGATGAAATCTGGAAAGAAGCTTTCTGAGAAACTGCTTAGCGTTCTGTTAATTCATCTCACAGAGTTACATCTGTATTTCGTGGATCTCTTTGCTAGCCTTATTTCTGTGGAATCTGAGAACAGATATTTCAGATCCCTTTGACGACTACAGGGTCAAAGGAAATATCCTCCGACAACAAAGAGAAAGAAGCTTTCTGAGAAACTTCTTTGTGTTCTGTGAAATCATCTCACAAAGTTACAGCTTTCCCCTCAAGAAGCCTTTCGCAAAGACAGTTCTTGTGGAATTGGCAAAGTGATATTTGGAAGCCCATAGAGAGCTATGGTGAAAAAGGAAATAAACTCCGATGAAATCTGGAAAGAAGCTTTCTGAGAAACTGCTTAGTGTTCTGTTAATTCATCTTACAGAGTTACATCTGTATTTCGTGGATCTCTTTGCTAGCCTTATTTCTGTGGAATCTGAGATCAGATATTTCGGATCCCTTTGAAGACTATAGGGCCAAAGGAAATATCCTCCGATAACAAAGAGAAAGAATCTTTCTGAGAAACTTCTTTGTGTTCTGTGAAATCATCTCACAGAGTTACAGCTTTATCATCAAGAAGCCTTTCCCTAAGACAGTTCTTGTGGAATTGGCAAAGTGATATTTGGAAGCCCATAGAGGGCTACGGAGAAAAAGGAAATATACTCCGATGAAATCTGGAAAGAAGCTTTCTGAGAAACTGCGTAGTGTTCTTTTAGCTCATCTCCCACAGTTTCATCTGTATTTCGTGGATCTCTTTGCTAGCCTTATTTCTGTGGAATCTGAGAACAGATATTTCGGATCCCTTTGAAGACTATAGTGCCAAAGGAAATATCCTCCGATAACAACGAGAAAGAAGCTTTCAGAGAAACTTCTTTGTGTTCTGTGAAATCATCTCACAGAGTTACAGCTTTCCCCTCAAGAAGCCTTTCGCTAAGACAGTTCTTGTAGAATTGGCAAAGTGATATTTGGAAGCCCATAGACGGCTATGTTGAAAAAGGAAATATCCTCCGATGAAATCTGGAAAGAAGCTTTCTGAGAAACTGCTTAGTGTTCTGTTAATTCATCTCACAGAATTACATCTGTATTTCGTGGATCACTTTGATAGCCTCATTTCTGTGGAATCTGAGAACAGATATTTCGGATCCCTTTGAAGAGTATAGGGCCAAAGGAAATATCCTCCGATAAAAAAGAGAAAGAAGCTTTCTGAGAAACTTCTTTTTGTTCTGTGAAATCATCGCACAGAGTTACAGGTTTCCCCTCAAGAAGCCTTTCGCTAAGATAGTTCTTGGGGAATTGGCAAAGTGATTATTGGAAGCCCATAGAGGGCTATGGTGAAAAAGGAAATATCCTCCGATGAAATCTGGAAAGAAGCTTTCTGAGAAACTGCTTAGTGTTCTTTTAGTTCATCTCCCAGAGTTTCATCGGTATTTCCTGGATGTCTTTGCTAGCCTTATTTCTGTGGAATCTGAAAACAGATATTTCGGATCCCTTTGAAGACTATAGGGCCAAAGGAACTATCCTCCAATAACAACGAGAAAGAAGCTTTCAGAGAAACTTCTTTGTGTTCTGTGAAATCATCTCACAGAGTTACAGCTTTCCCCTCAAGAAGCCTTTCGCTAAGACAGTTCTTGTAGAATTGGCAAAGTGATATTTGGAAGCCCATAGAGGGCTATGGAGAAAAAGGAAATATCCTCCGATGAAATCTGGAAAGAAGCTTTCTGAGAAACTGCTTAGTGTTCTGTTAATTCATCTCCCAGAATTACATCTGTATTTCGTTGATCTCTTTGCTAGCCTTATTTCTGTGGAATCTGAGAACAGATATTTCGGATCCCTTTGAAGACTATAGGGCCAAAGGAAATATCCTCCGATAACAAAGAGAAAGAAGCTTTGTGAGAAACTTCTTTGTGTTCTGTGAAATCATCTCACAGAGTAAAAGCTTTCCCCTCAAGAAGCCTTTCGCTAAGAGAGTTCTTGTGGAATTGGCAAAGTGATATTTTGAAGCCTATAGAAGGCTAAGGAGAAAAAGCAAATATCCTCCGATGAAATCTGGAAAGAAGCTTTCTGAGAAACTGCTTAGTGTCCTGTTAATTCATCTCAGAGAGTTACATCTGTATTCGTGGATATCTTTGCTATCCTTACTTCTGTGGAATCTGAGAACAGATATTTCGGATCCCTTTGACGACTACAGGGCCAAAGGAAATATACTCCGATTACAAAGAGAAAGAAGCTTTCTGAGAAACTTCTTTGTGTTCTGTGAAATCATCTCACAGAGTTACAGCTTTCCCCTCAAGAAGCCTTTCGCTAAGAGAGTTCTTGTGGAATTGGCAAAGTGATATTTGGAAGCCCATAGAGGGCTATGGAGAAAAAGGAAATATCCTCCGATGAAATCTGGAAAGAAGCTGTCTGAGAAACTGCTTAGTGTTCTTTTAGTTCATCTCCCAGAGTTTCATCTGTATTTCGTGGATCTCTTTGCTAGCCTTATTTCTGTGGAATCTGACAACAGATATTTCGGATCCCTTTGAAGACTATAGGGCCAAAGGAAATATCCTCCGATAACAAAGAGAAAGAATCTTTCTGAGAAACTTCTTTGTGTTCTGTGAAATCATCTCACAGAGTTACAGCTATCCCCTCAAGAAGCCTTTCGATAAGAGAGTTCTTGTGGAATTGGCAAAGTGATATTTGGAAGCCCATAGAAGGCTATGGAGAAAAAGCAAATATCCTCCGATGAAATCTGGAAAGAAGCTTTCTGAGAAACTGCTTAGTGCTCTGTTAATTCATCTCACAGAGTTACATCTGTATTTCGTGGATCTCTTTGCTAGCCTTATTTCTGTGGAATCTGAGAACAGATATTTCAGATCCCTTTGACGACTACAGGGTCAAAGGAAATATCCTCCGATAACAAAGAGAAAGAAGCTTTCTGAGAAACTTCTTTGTGTTCTGTGAAATCACCTCACAGAGTTACAGCTTTCCCCTCAAGAAGCCTTTCGCAAAGACAGTTCTTGTGGAATTGGCAAAGTGATATTTGGAAGCCCATAGAGAGCTATGGTGAAAAAGGAAATATCCTCCGATGAAATCTGGAGAGAAGCTTTCTGAGAAACTGCTTAGTGTTCTGCTAATTCATCTTACAGAGTTACATCTGTATTTCGTGGATCTCTTTGCTAGCCTTATTTCTGTGGAATCTGAGATCAGATATTTCGGATCCGCTTGAAGACTATAGGGCCAAAGGAAATATCCTCCGATAACAAAGAGAAAGAATCTTTCTGAGAAACTTCTTTGTGTTCTGTGAAATCATCTCACAGAGTTACAGCTTTATCATCAAGAAGCCTTTCCCTAAGACAGTTCTTGTGGAATTGGCAAAGTGATATTTGGAAGCCCATAGAGGGCTACGGAGAAAAAGGAAATATACTCCGATGAAATCTGGAAAGAAGCTTTCTGAGAAACTGCGTAGTGTTCTTTTAGCTCATCTCCCACAGTTTCATCTGTATTTCGTGGATCTCTTTGCTAGCCTTATTTCTGTGGAATCTGAGAACAGATATTTCGGATCCCTTTGAAGACTATAGTGCCAAAGGAAATATCCTCCGATAACAACGAGAAAGAAGCTTTCAGAGAAACTTCTTTGTGTTCTGTGAAATCATCTCACAGAGTTACAGCTTTCCCCTCAAGAAGCCTTTCGCTAAGACAGTTCTTGTAGAATTGGCAAAGTGATATTTGGAAGCCCATAGACGGCTATGTTGAAAAAGGAAATAACCTCCGATGAAATCTGGAAAGAAGTTTTCTGAGAAACTGCTTAGTGTTCTGTTAATTCATCTCACAGAATTACATCTGTATTTCGTGGATCACTTTGATAGCCTCATTTCTGTGGAATCTGAGAACAGATATTTCGGATCCCTTTGAAGAGTATAGGGCCAAAGGAAATATCCTCCAATAAAAAAGAGAAAGAAGCTTTCTGAGAAACTTCTTTTTGTTCTGTGAAATCATCGCACAGAGTTACATGTTTCCCCTCAAGAAGCCTTTCGCTAAGATAGTTCTTGGGGAATTGGCAAAGTGATTATTGGAAGCCCATAGAGGGCTATGGTGAAAAAGGAAATATCCTCCGATGAAATCTGGAAAGAAGCTTTCTGAGAAACTGCTTAGTGTTCTTTTAGTTCATCTCCCAGAGTTTCATCGGTATTTCCTGGATGTCTTTGCTAGCCTTATTTCTGTGGAATCTGAAAACAGATATTTCGGATCCCTTTGAAGACTATAGGGCCAAAGGAACTATCCTCCGATAACAACGAGAAAGAAGCTTTCAGAGAAACTTCTTTGTGTTCTGTGAAATCATCTCACAGAGTTACAGCTTTCCCCTCAAGAAGCCTTTCGCTAAGACAGTTCTTGTAGAATTGGCAAAGTGATATTTGGAAGCCCATAGAGGGCTATGGAGAAAAAGGAAATATCCTCCGATGAAATCTGGAAAGAAGCTTTCTGAGAAACTGCTTAGTGTTCTGTTAATTCATCTCCCAGAATTACATCTGTATTTCGTTGATCTCTTTGCTAGCCTTATTTCTGTGGAATCTGAGAACAGATATTTCGGATCCCTTTGAAGACTATAGGGCCAAAGGAAATATCCTCCGATAACAAAGAGAAAGAAGCTTTGTGAGAAACTTCTTTGTGTTCTGTGAAATCATCTCACAGAGTAAAAGCTTTCCCCTCAAGAAGCCTTTCGCTAAGAGAGTTCTTGTGGAATTGGCAAAGTGATATTTTGAAGCCCATAGAAGGCTAAGGAGAAAAAGCAAATATCCTCCGATGAAATCTGGAAAGAAGCTTTCTGAGAAACTGCTTAGTGTCCTGTTAATTCATCTCAGAGAGTTACATCTGTATTCGTGGATATCTTTGCTATCCTTACTTCTGTGGAATCTGAGAACAGATATTTCGGATCCCTTTGACGACTACAGGGCCAAAGGAAATATCCTCCGATAACAAAGAGAAAGAAGCTTTCTGAGAAACTTCTTTGTGTTCTGTGAAATCATCTCACAGAGTTACAGCTTTCCCCTCAAGAAGCCTTTCGCTAAGAGAGTTCTTGTGGAATTGGCAAAGTGATATTTGGAAGCCCATAGAGGGCTCTGGAGAAAAAGGAAATATCCTCCGATGAAATCTGGAAAGAAGCTGTCTGAGAAACTGCTTAGTGTTCTTTTAGTTCATCTCCCAGAGTTTCATCTGTATTTCGTGGATCTCTTTGCTAGCCTTATTTCTGTGGAATCTGACAACAGATATTTCGGATCCCTTTGAAGACTATAGGGCCAAAGGAAATATCCTCCGATAACAAAGAGAAAGAATCTTTCTGAGAAACTTCTTTGTGTTCTGTGAAATCATCTCACAGAGTTACAGCTATCCCCTCAAGAAGCCTTTCGCTAAGAGAGTTCTTGTGGAATTGGCAAAGTGATATTTGGAAGCCCATAGAAGGCTATGGAGAAAAAGCAAATATCCTCCGATGAAATCTGGAAAGAAGCTTTCTGAGAAACTGCTTAGTGTTCTGTTAATTCATCTCACAGAGTTACATCTGTATTTCGTGGATCTCTTTGCTAGCCTTATTTCTGTGGAATCTGAGAACAGATATTTCAGATCCCTTTGACGACTACAGGGTCAAAGGAAATATCCTCCGATAACAAAGAGAAAGAAGCTTTCTGAGAAACTTCTTTGTGTTCTGTGAAATCACCTCACAGAGTTACAGCTTTCCCCTCAAGAAGCCTTTCGCAAAGACAGTTCTTGTGGAATTGGCAAAGTGATATTTAGAAGCCCATAGAGAGCTATGGTGAAAAAGGAAATATCCTCCGATGAAATCTGGAGAGAAGCTTTCTGAGAAACTGCTTAGTGTTCTGCTAATTCATCTTACAGAGTTACATCTGTATTTCGTGGATCTCTTTCCTAGCCTTATTTCTGTGGAATCTGAGATCAGATATTTCGGATCCGTTTGAAGACTATAGGGCCAAAGGAAATATCCTCCGATAACAAAGAGAAAGAATCTTTCTGAGAAACTTCTTTGTGTTCTGTGAAATCATCTCACAGAGTTACAGCTTTATCATCAAGAAGCCTTTCGCTAAGACAGTTCTTGTAGAATTGGCAAAGTGATATTTGGAAGCCCATAGACGGCTATGGTGAAAAAGGGAATATCCTCCGATGAAATCTGGAAAGAAGCTTTCTGAGAAACTGCTTAGTGTTCTGTTAATTCATCTCACAGAATTACATCTGTATTTCGTGGATCTCTTTGCTAGCCTTATTTCTGTGGAATCTGAGAACAGATATTTCGGATCCCTTTGAAGACAATAGGGCCAAAGGAAATATCCTCCGATAACAAAGAGAAAGAAGCTTTCTGAGAAACTTCTTTGTGTTCTGTGAAATCATCTCACAGAGTTACAGCTTTCCCCTCAAGAAGCCTTTCGCTAAGACAGTTTTTGTGGAATTGGCAAAGTGATATTTGGAAGCCCATAGAGGACTATGGTGAAAAAGGAAATATCCTCTGATGAAACCTGGAAAGAAGCTTTCTGCGAAACTGCTTAGTGTTCTGTTAATTGATCTCACAGAGTTACATCTGTATTTCGTGTATCTCCTTGCTAGCCTTACTTCTGTGGAATCTGAGAACAGATAATTCGGATCCCTTTGAAGACTATGGGGCCAAAGGAAATATCCTCCGATAACAAAGAGAAAGAAGCTTTCTGAGAAACTTCTTTGTGTTCTGTGAAATCATCTCACAGAGTTACAGCTTTCCCCTCAAGAAGCCTTTCGCTAAGACAGTTCTTGTGGAATTGGCAAAGTGATATTTGGAAGCCCATAGAGGGCTATGGTGAAAAAGGAAATATCCTCCGATGAAATCTGGAAAGAAGCTTTCTGAGAAACTGCTTAGTGTTCTGTTAATTCATCTCCCAGAGTTACATCTGTATTTCGTGGATCTCTTTGCTAGCCTTATTTCTGTGGAATCTGAGAACAGATATTTCGGATCCCTTTGAAGACTATAGGGCCAAAGGAAATATCCTCCGATAACAAAGAGAAAGAATCTTTCTGAGAAACTTCTTTGTGTTCTGTGAAATCATCTCACAGAGTTACAGCTTTCCAATCAAGTACCGTTTCGCTAAGACAGTTTTTGTGGAATTTTCAAAGTGATACTTGGAAGCCCATAGAGGGCTATGGTGAAAAAGGAAATATCCTCCGATGAAATCTGGAAAGAAGCTTTCTGAGAAACTGCTTAGTGTTCTGTTAATTTATCTCACAGAGTTACATCTGTATTTCGTGGATCTCTTTGCTAGCCTTATTTCTGTGGAATCTGAGAACAGATATTTCGGATCCCTCTGAAGACTATAGGGCCAAAGGAAATATCCTCCGATAACAAAGAGAAAGAAGCTTTCTGAGAAACTTCTTTGTGTTGTGTGAAATCATCTCACAGAGTTACAGCTTTCCCCTCAAGAAGCCTTTCGCTAAGACAGTTCTTGTGGAATAGGCAAAGTGATATTTGGAAGCCCATAGAGGGCTATGGTGAAAAAGGAATTATCCTCCGATGAAATCTGGAAAGAAGCTTTCTGAGAAACTGCTTAGTGTTCGGTTAATTCATCTCACAGAGTTACATCTGTATTTCGTGGATCTCTTTGCTAGCCTTATTTCTGTGGAATCTGAGAACAGATATTTCGGATCCCTTTGGAGACTATAGGGCCAAAGGAAATATCCTCCGATAACAAAGAAAAAGAAGCTTTCTGAGAAACTTCTTTGTGTTCTGTGAAATCATCTCACAGAGTTACAGCTTACCCCTCAAGAAGCCTTTCGCTAAGAGAGATCTTGTGGAATTGGCAAACAGATATTTGGAAGCCCTTAGAAGGCTATGGAGAAAAAGCAAATATCCTCCGATGAAATCTGGAAAGAAGCTTTCTGAGAAACTGCTTAGTGTTCTGTTAATTCATCTTACAGAGTTACATCTGTATTTCGTGGATCTCTTTGCTAGCCTTATTTCTGTGGAATCTGAGATCAGATATTTCGGATCCCTTTGAAGAGGATAGGGCCAAAGGAAATATCCTCCGATAACAAAGAGAAAGAATCTTTCTGAGAAACTTCTTTGTGTTCTGTGAAATCATCTCACAGAGTTACAGCTTTATCATCAAGAAGCCTTTCGCTAAGACAGTCCTTGTGGAATTGGCAAAGTGATATTTGGAAGCCCATAGAGGACTATGGAGAAAAAGGAAATATCCTCTGATGAAATCTGGAAAGAAGCTTTCTGAGAAACTGCTTAGTGTTCTTTGAGTTCATCTCCCAGAGTTTCATCTGTATTTCGTGGATCTCTTTGCTAGCCTTATTTCTGTGGAATCTGAGAACAGATATTTCGGATCCCTTTGAAGACTATAGGGCCAAAGGAAATATCCTCCGATAACAAAGAGAAAGAAGCTTTCTGAGAAACTTCTTTGTGTTCTGTGAAATCATCTCACAGAGTTACAGCTTTCCCCTCAAGAAGCCTTTCGCTAAGACAGTTCTTGTGGAATTGGCAAAGTGATATTTGGAAGCCCATAGAGGGCTATGGAGAAAAAGGAAACATCCTCAATGGAATCTGGAAAGAAGCTTTCTGATAAACTGCTTAGTATTCTTTTAGTTCATCTCCCAGAGTTACATCTGTATTTCGTGGATCACTTTGCTAGCCTTATTTCTGTGGAATCTGAGAGCAGATATTTCGGATCCCTCTGAAGACTGTAGGGCCAAAGGGGATATCCTCCGATAACAAAGAGAAAGAACCTTTCTGAGAAACTTCTTTGTGTTCTGTGAAATCATCTCACAGAGTTACAGCTTTCCCCTCAAGAAGCCTTTCGCTAAGACAGTTCTTGTGGAATTGGCAAAGTGATATTTGGAAGCCCATAGAGGGCTAGGGTGAAAAAGGAAATATCCTACGATGAAATATGAAAAGAAGCTTTCTGAGAAACTGCTTAGTGTTCTCTTAATTCAACTCCCAGAGTTACATCTGTATTTCGTGGATCTCTTTGATAGCCTTATTTCTGTGGAATCTGACAACAGATATTTCGGATCCCTTTGAAGACTATAGGGCCAAAGGAAATATCCTCCGATAACAAAGAGAAAGAATCTTTCTGAGAAACTTCTTTGTGTTCTGTGAAATCATATCACAGAGTTACAGCTTTCCCCTCAAGAAGCCTTTCGCTAAGAGATTTCTTGTGGAATTGGCAAAGTGATATTTGGAAGCCCATAGAAGGCTATGGAGAAAAAGCAAATATCCTCCGATGAAATCTGGAAAGAAGCTTTCTGAGAAACTGCTTAGCGTTCTGTTAATTCATCTCACAGAGTTACATCTGTATTTCGTGGATCTCTTTGCTAGCCTTATTTCTGTGGAATCTGAGAACAGATATTTCAGATCCCTTTGACGACTACAGGGTCAAAGGAAATATCCTCCGACAACAAAGAGAAAGAAGCTTTCTGAGAAACTTCTTTGTGTTCTGTGAAATCATCTCACAAAGTTACAGCTTTCCCCTCAAGAAGCCTTTCGCAAAGACAGTTCTTGTGGAATTGGCAAAGTGATATTTGGAAGCCCATAGAGAGCTATGGTGAAAAAGGAAATAAACTCCGATGAAATCTGGAAAGAAGCTTTCTGAGAAACTGCTTAGTGTTCTGTTAATTCATCTTACAGAGTTACATCTGTATTTCGTGGATCTCTTTGCTAGCCTTATTTCTGTGGAATCTGAGATCAGATATTTCGGATCCCTTTGAAGACTATAGGGCCAAAGGAAATATCCTCCGATAACAAAGAGAAAGAATCTTTCTGAGAAACTTCTTTGTGTTCTGTGAAATCATCTCACAGAGTTACAGCTTTATCATCAAGAAGCCTTTCCCTAAGACAGTTCTTGTGGAATTGGCAAAGTGATATTTGGAAGCCCATAGAGGGCTACGGAGAAAAAGGAAATATACTCCGATGAAATCTGGAAAGAAGCTTTCTGAGAAACTGCGTAGTGTTCTTTTAGCTCATCTCCCACAGTTTCATCTGTATTTCGTGGATCTCTTTGCTAGCCTTATTTCTGTGGAATCTGAGAACAGATATTTCGGATCCCTTTGAAGACTATAGTGCCAAAGGAAATATCCTCCGATAACAACGAGAAAGAAGCTTTCAGAGAAACTTCTTTGTGTTCTGTGAAATCATCTCACAGAGTTACAGCTTTCCCCTCAAGAAGCCTTTCGCTAAGACAGTTCTTGTAGAATTGGCAAAGTGATATTTGGAAGCCCATAGACGGCTATGTTGAAAAAGGAAATATCCTCCGATGAAATCTGGAAAGAAGCTTTCTGAGAAACTGCTTAGTGTTCTGTTAATTCATCTCACAGAATTACATCTGTATTTCGTGGATCACTTTGATAGCCTCATTTCTGTGGAATCTGAGAACAGATATTTCGGATCCCTTTGAAGAGTATAGGGCCAAAGGAAATATCCTCCGATAAAAAAGAGAAAGAAGCTTTCTGAGAAACTTCTTTTTGTTCTGTGAAATCATCGCACAGAGTTACAGGTTTCCCCTCAAGAAGCCTTTCGCTAAGATAGTTCTTGGGGAATTGGCAAAGTGATTATTGGAAGCCCATAGAGGGCTATGGTGAAAAAGGAAATATCCTCCGATGAAATCTGGAAAGAAGCTTTCTGAGAAACTGCTTAGTGTTCTTTTAGTTCATCTCCCAGAGTTTCATCGGTATTTCCTGGATGTCTTTGCTAGCCTTATTTCTGTGGAATCTGAAAACAGATATTTCGGATCCCTTTGAAGACTATAGGGCCAAAGGAACTATCCTCCAATAACAACGAGAAAGAAGCTTTCAGAGAAACTTCTTTGTGTTCTGTGAAATCATCTCACAGAGTTACAGCTTTCCCCTCAAGAAGCCTTTCGCTAAGACAGTTCTTGTAGAATTGGCAAAGTGATATTTGGAAGCCCATAGAGGGCTATGGAGAAAAAGGAAATATCCTCCGATGAAATCTGGAAAGAAGCTTTCTGAGAAACTGCTTAGTGTTCTGTTAATTCATCTCCCAGAATTACATCTGTATTTCGTTGATCTCTTTGCTAGCCTTATTTCTGTGGAATCTGAGAACAGATATTTCGGATCCCTTTGAAGACTATAGGGCCAAAGGAAATATCCTCCGATAACAAAGAGAAAGAAGCTTTGTGAGAAACTTCTTTGTGTTCTGTGAAATCATCTCACAGAGTAAAAGCTTTCCCCTCAAGAAGCCTTTCGCTAAGAGAGTTCTTGTGGAATTGGCAAAGTGATATTTTGAAGCCTATAGAAGGCTAAGGAGAAAAAGCAAATATCCTCCGATGAAATCTGGAAAGAAGCTTTCTGAGAAACTGCTTAGTGTCCTGTTAATTCATCTCAGAGAGTTACATCTGTATTCGTGGATATCTTTGCTATCCTTACTTCTGTGGAATCTGAGAACAGATATTTCGGATCCCTTTGACGACTACAGGGCCAAAGGAAATATACTCCGATTACAAAGAGAAAGAAGCTTTCTGAGAAACTTCTTTGTGTTCTGTGAAATCATCTCACAGAGTTACAGCTTTCCCCTCAAGAAGCCTTTCGCTAAGAGAGTTCTTGTGGAATTGGCAAAGTGATATTTGGAAGCCCATAGAGGGCTATGGAGAAAAAGGAAATATCCTCCGATGAAATCTGGAAAGAAGCTGTCTGAGAAACTGCTTAGTGTTCTTTTAGTTCATCTCCCAGAGTTTCATCTGTATTTCGTGGATCTCTTTGCTAGCCTTATTTCTGTGGAATCTGACAACAGATATTTCGGATCCCTTTGAAGACTATAGGGCCAAAGGAAATATCCTCCGATAACAAAGAGAAAGAATCTTTCTGAGAAACTTCTTTGTGTTCTGTGAAATCATCTCACAGAGTTACAGCTATCCCCTCAAGAAGCCTTTCGATAAGAGAGTTCTTGTGGAATTGGCAAAGTGATATTTGGAAGCCCATAGAAGGCTATGGAGAAAAAGCAAATATCCTCCGATGAAATCTGGAAAGAAGCTTTCTGAGAAACTGCTTAGTGCTCTGTTAATTCATCTCACAGAGTTACATCTGTATTTCGTGGATCTCTTTGCTAGCCTTATTTCTGTGGAATCTGAGAACAGATATTTCAGATCCCTTTGACGACTACAGGGTCAAAGGAAATATCCTCCGATAACAAAGAGAAAGAAGCTTTCTGAGAAACTTCTTTGTGTTCTGTGAAATCACCTCACAGAGTTACAGCTTTCCCCTCAAGAAGCCTTTCGCAAAGACAGTTCTTGTGGAATTGGCAAAGTGATATTTGGAAGCCCATAGAGAGCTATGGTGAAAAAGGAAATATCCTCCGATGAAATCTGGAGAGAAGCTTTCTGAGAAACTGCTTAGTGTTCTGCTAATTCATCTTACAGAGTTACATCTGTATTTCGTGGATCTCTTTGCTAGCCTTATTTCTGTGGAATCTGAGATCAGATATTTCGGATCCGCTTGAAGACTATAGGGCCAAAGGAAATATCCTCCGATAACAAAGAGAAAGAATCTTTCTGAGAAACTTCTTTGTGTTCTGTGAAATCATCTCACAGAGTTACAGCTTTATCATCAAGAAGCCTTTCCCTAAGACAGTTCTTGTGGAATTGGCAAAGTGATATTTGGAAGCCCATAGAGGGCTACGGAGAAAAAGGAAATATACTCCGATGAAATCTGGAAAGAAGCTTTCTGAGAAACTGCGTAGTGTTCTTTTAGCTCATCTCCCACAGTTTCATCTGTATTTCGTGGATCTCTTTGCTAGCCTTATTTCTGTGGAATCTGAGAACAGATATTTCGGATCCCTTTGAAGACTATAGTGCCAAAGGAAATATCCTCCGATAACAACGAGAAAGAAGCTTTCAGAGAAACTTCTTTGTGTTCTGTGAAATCATCTCACAGAGTTACAGCTTTCCCCTCAAGAAGCCTTTCGCTAAGACAGTTCTTGTAGAATTGGCAAAGTGATATTTGGAAGCCCATAGACGGCTATGTTGAAAAAGGAAATAACCTCCGATGAAATCTGGAAAGAAGTTTTCTGAGAAACTGCTTAGTGTTCTGTTAATTCATCTCACAGAATTACATCTGTATTTCGTGGATCACTTTGATAGCCTCATTTCTGTGGAATCTGAGAACAGATATTTCGGATCCCTTTGAAGAGTATAGGGCCAAAGGAAATATCCTCCAATAAAAAAGAGAAAGAAGCTTTCTGAGAAACTTCTTTTTGTTCTGTGAAATCATCGCACAGAGTTACATGTTTCCCCTCAAGAAGCCTTTCGCTAAGATAGTTCTTGGGGAATTGGCAAAGTGATTATTGGAAGCCCATAGAGGGCTATGGTGAAAAAGGAAATATCCTCCGATGAAATCTGGAAAGAAGCTTTCTGAGAAACTGCTTAGTGTTCTTTTAGTTCATCTCCCAGAGTTTCATCGGTATTTCCTGGATGTCTTTGCTAGCCTTATTTCTGTGGAATCTGAAAACAGATATTTCGGATCCCTTTGAAGACTATAGGGCCAAAGGAACTATCCTCCGATAACAACGAGAAAGAAGCTTTCAGAGAAACTTCTTTGTGTTCTGTGAAATCATCTCACAGAGTTACAGCTTTCCCCTCAAGAAGCCTTTCGCTAAGACAGTTCTTGTAGAATTGGCAAAGTGATATTTGGAAGCCCATAGAGGGCTATGGAGAAAAAGGAAATATCCTCCGATGAAATCTGGAAAGAAGCTTTCTGAGAAACTGCTTAGTGTTCTGTTAATTCATCTCCCAGAATTACATCTGTATTTCGTTGATCTCTTTGCTAGCCTTATTTCTGTGGAATCTGAGAACAGATATTTCGGATCCCTTTGAAGACTATAGGGCCAAAGGAAATATCCTCCGATAACAAAGAGAAAGAAGCTTTGTGAGAAACTTCTTTGTGTTCTGTGAAATCATCTCACAGAGTAAAAGCTTTCCCCTCAAGAAGCCTTTCGCTAAGAGAGTTCTTGTGGAATTGGCAAAGTGATATTTTGAAGCCCATAGAAGGCTAAGGAGAAAAAGCAAATATCCTCCGATGAAATCTGGAAAGAAGCTTTCTGAGAAACTGCTTAGTGTCCTGTTAATTCATCTCAGAGAGTTACATCTGTATTCGTGGATATCTTTGCTATCCTTACTTCTGTGGAATCTGAGAACAGATATTTCGGATCCCTTTGACGACTACAGGGCCAAAGGAAATATCCTCCGATAACAAAGAGAAAGAAGCTTTCTGAGAAACTTCTTTGTGTTCTGTGAAATCATCTCACAGAGTTACAGCTTTCCCCTCAAGAAGCCTTTCGCTAAGAGAGTTCTTGTGGAATTGGCAAAGTGATATTTGGAAGCCCATAGAGGGCTCTGGAGAAAAAGGAAATATCCTCCGATGAAATCTGGAAAGAAGCTGTCTGAGAAACTGCTTAGTGTTCTTTTAGTTCATCTCCCAGAGTTTCATCTGTATTTCGTGGATCTCTTTGCTAGCCTTATTTCTGTGGAATCTGACAACAGATATTTCGGATCCCTTTGAAGACTATAGGGCCAAAGGAAATATCCTCCGATAACAAAGAGAAAGAATCTTTCTGAGAAACTTCTTTGTGTTCTGTGAAATCATCTCACAGAGTTACAGCTATCCCCTCAAGAAGCCTTTCGCTAAGAGAGTTCTTGTGGAATTGGCAAAGTGATATTTGGAAGCCCATAGAAGGCTATGGAGAAAAAGCAAATATCCTCCGATGAAATCTGGAAAGAAGCTTTCTGAGAAACTGCTTAGTGTTCTGTTAATTCATCTCACAGAGTTACATCTGTATTTCGTGGATCTCTTTGCTAGCCTTATTTCTGTGGAATCTGAGAACAGATATTTCAGATCCCTTTGACGACTACAGGGTCAAAGGAAATATCCTCCGATAACAAAGAGAAAGAAGCTTTCTGAGAAACTTCTTTGTGTTCTGTGAAATCACCTCACAGAGTTACAGCTTTCCCCTCAAGAAGCCTTTCGCAAAGACAGTTCTTGTGGAATTGGCAAAGTGATATTTAGAAGCCCATAGAGAGCTATGGTGAAAAAGGAAATATCCTCCGATGAAATCTGGAGAGAAGCTTTCTGAGAAACTGCTTAGTGTTCTGCTAATTCATCTTACAGAGTTACATCTGTATTTCGTGGATCTCTTTCCTAGCCTTATTTCTGTGGAATCTGAGATCAGATATTTCGGATCCGTTTGAAGACTATAGGGCCAAAGGAAATATCCTCCGATAACAAAGAGAAAGAATCTTTCTGAGAAACTTCTTTGTGTTCTGTGAAATCATCTCACAGAGTTACAGCTTTATCATCAAGAAGCCTTTCGCTAAGACAGTTCTTGTAGAATTGGCAAAGTGATATTTGGAAGCCCATAGACGGCTATGGTGAAAAAGGGAATATCCTCCGATGAAATCTGGAAAGAAGCTTTCTGAGAAACTGCTTAGTGTTCTGTTAATTCATCTCACAGAATTACATCTGTATTTCGTGGATCTCTTTGCTAGCCTTATTTCTGTGGAATCTGAGAACAGATATTTCGGATCCCTTTGAAGACAATAGGGCCAAAGGAAATATCCTCCGATAAAAAAGAGAAAGAAGCTTTCTGAGAAACTTCTTTGTGTTCTGTGAAATCATCGCACAGAGTTACAGCTTTCCCCTCAAGAAGCCTTTGGCTAGGACAGTTCTTGTGGAATTGGCAAAGTGATATTTGGAAGCCCATGGAGTGCTATGGTGAAAAAGGAAATATCCTCCGATGAAATCTTGAAAGAAGCTTTCTGAGAAACTGCTTAGTGTCCTGTTAATTCATCTCAGAGAGTTACATCTGTATTCGTGGATCTCTTTGCTATCCTTACTTCTGTGGAATCTGAGAACAGTTATTTCGGATCCCTTTGACGACTACAGGGCCAAAGGAAATATCCTCCGATAACAAAGAGAAAGAAGCTTTCTGAGAAACTTCTTTGTGTTCTGTGAAATCATCTCACAGAGTTACAGCTTTATCATCAAGAAGCCTTTCCCTAAGACAGTTCTTGTGGAATTGGCAAAGTGATATTTGGAAGCCCATAGAGGGCTACGGAGAAAAAGGAAATATACTCCGATGAAATCTGGAAAGAAGCTTTCTGAGAAACTGCGTAGTGTTCTTTTAGCTCATCTCCCACAGTTTCATCTGTATTTCGTGGATCTCTTTGCTAGCCTTATTTCTGTGGAATCTGAGAACAGATATTTCGGATCCCTTTGAAGACTATAGTGCCAAAGGAAATATCCTCCGATAACAACGAGAAAGAAGCTTTCAGAGAAACTTCTTTGTGTTCTGTGAAATCATCTCACAGAGTTACAGCTTTCCCCTCAAGAAGCCTTTCGCTAAGACAGTTCTTGTAGAATTGGCAAAGTGATATTTGGAAGCCCATAGACGGCTATGTTGAAAAAGGAAATATCCTCCGATGAAATCTGGAAAGAAGCTTTCTGAGAAACTGCTTAGTGTTCTGTTAATTCATCTCACAGAATTACATCTGTATTTCGTGGATCACTTTGATAGCCTCATTTCTGTGGAATCTGAGAACAGATATTTCGGATCCCTTTGAAGAGTATAGGGCCAAAGGAAATATCCTCCGATAAAAAAGAGAAAGAAGCTTTCTGAGAAACTTCTTTTTGTTCTGTGAAATCATCGCACAGAGTTACAGGTTTCCCCTCAAGAAGCCTTTCGCTAAGATAGTTCTTGGGGAATTGGCAAAGTGATTATTGGAAGCCCATAGAGGGCTATGGTGAAAAAGGAAATATCCTCCGATGAAATCTGGAAAGAAGCTTTCTGAGAAACTGCTTAGTGTTCTTTTAGTTCATCTCCCAGAGTTTCATCGGTATTTCCTGGATGTCTTTGCTAGCCTTATTTCTGTGGAATCTGAAAACAGATATTTCGGATCCCTTTGAAGACTATAGGGCCAAAGGAACTATCCTCCGATAACAACGAGAAAGAAGCTTTCAGAGAAACTTCTTTGTGTTCTGTGAAATCATCTCAGAGAGTTACAGCTTTCCCCTCAAGAAGCCTTTCGCTAAGACAGTTCTTGTAGAATTGGCAAAGTGATATTTGGAAGCCCATAGAGGGCTATGGAGAAAAAGGAAATATCCTCCGATGAAATCTGGAAAGAAGCTTTCGGAGAAACTGCTTAGTGTTCTGTTAATTCATCTCCCAGAATTACATCTGTATTTCGTTGATCTCTTTGCTAGCCTTATTTCTGTGGAATCTGAGAACAGATATTTCGGATCCCTTTGAAGACTATAGGGCCAAAGGAAATATCCTCCGATAACAAAGAGAAAGAAGCTTTGTGAGAAACTTCTTTGTGTTCTGTGAAATCATCTCACAGAGTAAAACTTTCCCCTCAAGAAGCCTTTCGCTAAGAGAGTTCTTGTGGAATTGGCAAAGTGATATTTTGAAGCCTATAGAAGGCTAAGGAGAAAAAGCAAATATCCTCCGATGAAATCTGGAAAGAAGCTTTCTGAGAAACTGCTTAGTGTCCTGTTAATTCATCTCAGAGAGTTACATCTGTATTCGTGGATATCTTTGCTATCCTTACTTCTGTGGAATCTGAGAACAGATATTTCGGATCCCTTTGACGACTACAGGGCCAAAGGAAATATCCTCCGATAACAAACAGAAAGAAGCTTTCTGAGAAACTTCTTTGTGTTCTGTGAAATCATCTCACAGAGTTACAGCTTTCCCCTCAAGAAGCCTTTCGCTAAGAGAGTTCTTGTGGAATTGGCAAAGTGATATTTGGAAGCCCATAGAGGGCTATGAAGAAAAAGGAAATATCCTCCGATAAAATCTGGAAAGAAGCTGTCTGAGAAACTGCTTAGTGTTCTTTTAGTTCATCTCCCAGAGTTTCATCTGTATTTCGTGGATCTCTTTGCTAGCCTTATTTCTGTGGAATCTGACAACAGATATTTCGGATCCCTTTGAAGACTATAGGGCCAAAGGAAATATCCTCCGATAACAAAGAGAAAGAATCTTTCTGAGAAACTTCTTTGTGTTCTGTGAAATCATCTCACAGAGTTACAGCTATCCCCTCAAGAAGCCTTTCGCTAAGAGAGTTCTTGTGGAATTGGCAAAGTGATATTTGGAAGCCCATAGAAGGCTATGGAGAAAAAGCAAATATCCTCCGATGAAATCTGGAAAGAAGCTTTCTGAGAAACTGCTTAGTGTTCTGTTAATTCATCTCACAGAGTTACATATGTATTTCGTGGATCTCTTTGCTAGCCTTATTTCTGTGGAATCTGAGAATAGATATTTCAGATCCCTTTGACGACTACAGGGTCAAAGGAAATATCCTCCGATAACAAAGAGAAAGAAGCTTTCTGAGAAACTTCTTTGTGTTCTGTGAAATCACCTCACGAGTTACAGCTTTCCCCTCAAGAAGCCTTTCGCAAAGACAGTTCTTGTGGAATTGGCAAAGTGATATTTGGAAGCCCATAGAGAGCTATGGTGAAAAAGGAAATATCCTCCGATGAAATCTGGAGAGAAGCTTTCTGAGAAACTGCTTAGTGTTCTGCTAATTCATCTTACAGAGTTACATCTGTATTTCGTGGATCTCTTTGCTAGCCTTATTTCTGTGGAATCTGAGATCAGATATTTCGGATCCGCTTGAAGACTATAGGGCCAAAGGAAATATCCTCCGATAACAAAGAGAAAGAATCTTTCTGAGAAACTTCTTTGTGTTCTGTGAAATCATCTCACAGAGTTACAGCTTTCCCCTCAAGAAGCCTTTCGCTAAGAGAGTTCTTGTGGAATTGGCAAAGTGATATTTGGAAGCCCATAGAGGGCTATGGAGAAAAAGGAAATATCCTCCGATGAAATCTGGAAAGAAGCTGTCTGAGAAACTGCTTAGTGTTCTTTTAGTTCATCTCCCAGAGTTTCATCTGTATTTCGTGGATCTCTTTGCTAGCCTTATTTCTGTGGAATCTGACAACAGATATTTCGGATCCCTTTGAAGACTATAGGGCCAAAGGAAATATCCTCCGATAACAAAGAGAAAGAATCTTTCTGAGAAACTTCTTTGTGTTCTGTGAAATCATCTCACAGAGTTACAGCTTTATCATCAAGAAGCCTTTCCCTAAGACAGTTCTTGTGGAATTGGCAAAGTGATATTTGGAAGCCCATAGAGGGCTACGGAGAAAAAGGAAATATACTCCGATGAAATCTGGAAAGAAGCTTTCTGAGAAACTGCGTAGTGTTCTTTTAGCTCATCTCCCACAGTTTCATCTGTATTTCGTGGATCTCTTTGCTAGCCTTATTTCTGTGGAATCTGAGAACAGATATTTCGGATCCCTTTGAAGACTATAGTGCCAAAGGAAATATCCTCCGATAACAACGAGAAAGAAGCTTTCAGAGAAACTTCTTTGTGTTCTGTGAAATCATCTCACAGAGTTACAGCTTTCCCCTCAAGAAGCCTTTCGCTAAGACAGTTCTTGTAGAATTGGCAAAGTGATATTTGGAAGCCCATAGACGGCTATGTTGAAAAAGGAAATATCCTCCGATGAAATCTGGAAAGAAGTTTTCTGAGAAACTGCTTAGGGTTCTGTTAATTCATCTCACAGAATTACATCTGTATTTCGTGGATCACTTTGATAGCCTCATTTCTGTGGAATCTGAGAACAGATATTTCGGATCCCTTTGAAGAGTATAGGGCCAAAGGAAATATCCTCCGATAAAAAAGAGAAAGAAGCTTTCTGAGAAACTTCTTTTTGTTCTGTGAAATCATCGCACAGAGTTACATGTTTCCCCTCAAGAAGCCTTTCGCTAAGATAGTTCTTGGGGAATTGGCAAAGTGATTATTGGAAGCCCATAGAGGGCTATGGTGAAAAAGGAAATATCCTCTGATGAAATCTGGAAAGAAGCTTTCTGAGAAACTGCTTAGTGTTCTTTTAGTTCATCTCCCAGAGTTTCATCGGTATTTCCTGGATGTCTTTGCTAGCCTTATTTCTGTGGAATCTGAAAACAGATATTTCGGATCCCTTTGAAGACTATAGGGCCAAAGGAACTATCCTCCGATAACAACGAGAAAGAAGCTTTCAGAGAAACTTCTTTGTGTTCTGTGAAATCATCTCACAGAGTTACAGCTTTCCCCTCAAGAAGCCTTTCGCTAAGACAGTTCTTGTAGAATTGGCAAAGTGATATTTGGAAGCCCATAGTGGGCTATGGAGAAAAAGGAAATATCCTCCGATGAAATCTGGAAAGAAGCTTTCTGAGAAACTGCTTAGTGTTCTGTTAATTCATCTCCCAGAATTACATCTGTATTTCGTTGATCTCTTTGCTAGCCTTATTTCTGTGGAATCTGAGAACAGATATTTCGGATCCCTTTGAAGACTATAGGGCCAAAGGAAATATCCTCCGATAACAAAGAGAAAGAAGCTTTGTGAGAAACTTCTTTGTGTTCTGTGAAATCATCTCACAGAGTAAAAGCTTGCCCCTCAAGAAGCCTTTCGCTAAGAGAGTTCGTGTGGAATTGGCAAAGTGATATTTTGAAGCCCATAGAAGGCTAAGGAGAAAAAGCAAATATCCTCCGATGAAATCTGGAAAGAAGCTTTCTGAGAAACTGCTTAGTGTCCTGTTAATTCATCTCAGAGAGTTACATCTGTATTCGTGGATATCTTTGCTATCCTTACTTCTGTGGAATCTGAGAACAGATATTTCGGATCCCTTTGACGACTACAGGGCCAAAGGAAATATCCTCCGATAACAAAGAGAAAGACGCTTTCTGAGAAACTTCTTTGTGTTCTGTGAAATCATCTCACAGAGTTACAGCTTTCCCCTCAAGAAGCCTTTCGCTAAGAGAGTTCTTGTGGAATTGGCAAAGTGATATTTGGAAGCCCATAGAGGGCTATGGAGAAAAAGGAAATATCCTCCGATGAAATCTGGAAAGAAGCTGTCTGAGAAACTGCTTAGTGTTCTTTTAGTTCATCTCCCAGAGTTTCATCTGTATTTCGTGGATCTCTTTGCTAGCCTTATTTCTGTGGAATCTGACAACAGATATTTCGGATCCCTTTGAAGACTATAGGGCCAAAGGAAATATCCTCCGATAACAAAGAGAAAGAATCTTTCTGAGAAACTTCTTTGTGTTCTGTGAAATCATCTCACAGAGTTACAGCTATCCCCTCAAGAAGCCTTTCGCTAAGAGAGTTCTTGTGGAATTGGCAAAGTGATATTTGGAAGCCCATAGAAGGCTATGGAGAAAAAGCAAATATCCTCCGATGAAATCTGGAAAGAAGCTTTCTGAGAAACTGCTTAGTGTTCTGTTAATTCATCTCACAGAGTTACATCTGTATTTCGTGGATCTCTTTGCTAGCCTTATTTCTGTGGAATCTGAGAACAGATATTTCAGATCCCTTTGACGAATACAGGGTCAAAGGAAATATCCTCCGATAACAACGAGAAAGAAGCTTTCTGAGAAACTTCTTTGTGTTCTGTGAAATCACCTCACAGAGTTACAGCTTTCCCCTCAAGAAGCCTTTCGCAAAGACAGTTCTTGTGGAATTGGCAAAGTGATATTTGGAAGCCCATAGAGAGCTATGGTGAAAAAGGAAATATCCTCCGATGAAATCTGGAGAGAAGCTTTCTGAGAAACTGCTTAGTGTTCTGCTAATTCATCTTACAGAGTTACATCTGTATTTCGTGGATCTCTTTCCTAGCCTTATTTCTGTGGAATCTGAGATCAGATATTTCGGATCCGTTTGAAGACTATAGGGCCAAAGGAAATATCCTCCGATAACAAAGAGAAAGAATCTTTCTGAGAAACTTCTTTGTGTTCTGTGAAATCATCTCACAGAGTTACAGCTTTATCATCAAGAAGCCTTTCGCTAAGACAGTTCTTGTAGAATTGGCAAAGTGATATTTGGAAGCCCATAGACGGCTATGGTGAAAAAGGAAATATCCTCCGATGAAATCTGGAAAGAAGCTTTCTGTGAAACTGCTTAGTGTTCTGTTAATTCATCTCACAGAATTACATCTGTATTTCGTGGATCTCTTTGCTAGCCTTATTTCTGTGGAATCTGAGAACAGATATTTCGGATCCCTTTGAAGACAATAGGGCCAAAGGAAATATCCTCCGATAAAAAAGAGAAAGAAGCTTTCTGAGAAACTTCTTTGTGTTCTGTGAAATCATCGCACAGAGTTACAGCTTTCCCCTCAAGAAGCCTTTGGCTAGGACAGTTCTTGTGGAATTGGCAAAGTGATATTTGGAAGCCCATGGAGTGCTATGGTGAAAAAGGAAATATCCTCCGATGAAATCTTGAAAGAAGCTTTCTGAGAAACTGCTTAGTGTCCTGTTAATTCATCTCAGAGAGTTACATCTGTATTCGTGGATCTCTTTGCTATCCTTACTTCTGTGGAATCTGAGAACAGTTATTTCGGATCCCTTTGACGACTACAGGGCCAAAGGAAATATCCTCCGATAACAAAGAGAAAGAAGCTTTCTGAGAAACTTCTTTGTGTTCTGTGAAATCATCTCACAGAGTTACAGCTTTCCCCTCAAGAAGCCTTTCGCTAAGAGAGTTCTTGTGGAATTGGCAAAGTGATATTTGGAAGCCCATAGAGGGCTCTGGAGAAAAAGGAAATATCCTCTGATGAAATCTGGAAAGAAGCTGTCTGAGAAACTGCTTAGTGTTCTTTTAGTTCATCTCCCAGAGTTTCATCTGTATTTCGTGGATCTCTTTGCTAGCCTTATTTCTGTGGAATCTGACAACAGATATTTCGGATCCCTTTGAAGACTATAGGGCCAAAGGAAATATCCTCCGATAACAAAGAGAAAGAATCTTTCTGAGAAACTTCTTTGTGTTCTGTGAAATCATCTCACAGAGTTACAGCTTTCCCCTCAAGAAGCCTTTCGCTAAGAGAGTTCTTGTGGAATTGGCAAAGTGATATTTGGAAGCCCATAGAAGGATATGGAGAAAAAGCAAATATCCTCCGATGAAATCTGGAAAGAAGCTTTCTGAGAAACTGCTTAGTGTTCTGTTAATTCATCTCACAGAGTTACATCTGTATTTCGTGGATCTCTTTGCTAGCCTTATTTCTGTGGAATCTGAGAACAGATATTTCAGATCCCTTTGACGACTACAGGGTCAAAGGAAATATCCTCCGATAACAAAGAGAAAGAAGCTTTCTGAGAAACTTCTTTGGGTTCTGTGAAATCATCTCACAGAGTTACAGCTTTCCCCTCAAGAAGCCTTTCGCAAAGACAGTTCTTGTGGAATCGGCAAAGTGATATTTGGAAGCCCATAGAGAGCTATGGTGAAAAAGGAAATATCCTCCGATGAAATCTGGAAAGAAGCTTTCTGAGAAACTGCTTAGTGTTCTGTTAATTCATCTTACAGAGTTACATCTGTATTTCGTGGATCTCTTTGCTAGCCTTATTTCTGTGGAATCTGAGATCAGATATTTCGGATCCCTTTGAAGACTATAGGGCCAAAGGAAATATCCTCCGATAACAAAGAGAAAGAATCTTTCTGAGAAACTTCTTTGTGTTCTGTGAAATCATCTCACAGAGTTACAGCTTTATCATCAAGAAGCCTTTCGCTAAGACAGTTCTTGTGGAATTGGCAAAGTGATATTTGGAAGCCCATAGAGGGCTATGGAGAAAAAGGAAATATACTCCGATGAAATCTGGAAAGAAGCTTTCTGAGAAACTGCTTAGTGTTCTTTTAGTTCATCTCCCACAGTTTCATCTGTATTTCGTGGATCTCTTTGCTAGCCTTATTTCTGTGGAATCTGAGAACAGATATTTCGGATCCCTTTGAAGACTATAGGGCCAAAGGAAATACCTTCCGATAACAAAGAGAAAGAAGCTTTCTGAGAAACTTCTTTGTGTTCTGTGAAATCATCTCACAGAGTTACAGCTTTCCCCTCAAGAAGCCTTTCGCTAAGACAGTTCTTGTAGAATTGGCAAAGTGATATTTGGAAGCCCATAGACGGCTATGGTGAAAAAGGAAATATCCTCCGATGAAATCTGGAAAGAAGCTTTCTGAGAAACTGCTTAGTGTTCTGTTAATTCATCTCACAGAGTTACATCTGTATTTCTTGGATCTCTTTGCTAGCCTTATTTCTGTGGAATCTGAGAACAGATATTTCGGATCCCTTTGAAGACTATAGGGCCAAAGGAAATATCCTCCGATAACAAAGAGAAAGAAGCTTTCTGAGAAACTTCTTTGTGTTGTGTGAAATCATCTCACAGAGTTACAGGTTTCCCCTCAAGAAGCCTTTCGCTAAGATAGTTCTTGGGGAATTGGCAAAGTGATATTTGGAAGCCCATAGAGGGCTATGGTGAAAAAGAAAATATCCTCTGATGAAATCTGGAAAGAAGCTTTCTGAGAAACTGCTTAGTCTTCTTTTAGTTCATCTCCCAGAGTTTCATCGGTATTTCGTGGATGTCTTTGCTAGCCTTATTTCTGTGGAATCTGAAAACAGATATTTCGGATCCCTTTGAAGACTATAGGGCCAAAGGAACTATCCTCCGATAACAACGAGAAAGAAGCTTTCAGAGAAACTTCTTTGTGTTCTGTGAAATCACCTCACAGAGTTACAGCTTTCCCCTCAAGAAGCCTTTCGCTAAGACAGTTCTTGTGGAATTGGCAAAGTGATATTTGGAAGCCCATAGACGGCTATGGTGAAAAAGGAAATATCCTCCGATGAAATCTGGAAAGAAGCTCTATGAGAATCTGCTTAGTGTTCTGTTAATTCATCTCACAGAGTTACATCTGTATTTCGTGGATCTCTTTGCTAGCCTTATTTCTGTGGATTCTGACAACAGATATTTCGGATCCCTTTGAAGACTATTGGGCCAAAGGAAATATTCTCCGATAACAAAGAGAAAGAATCTTTCTGAGAAACTTCTTTGTGTTCTGTGAAATCATCTCACAGAGTTACAGCTTTCCCCTAAAGAAGCCTTTCACTAAGAGAGTTCTTGTGGAATTGGCAAAGTGATATTTTGAAGCCCATAGACGGCTATGGTGAAAAAGGAAATATCCACTGATGAAATCTGGAAAGAAGCTTTCTGAGAAACTGCTTAGTGTTCTCTTAATTCATCTCACCGAATTACATCTGTATTTCGTGGATCTCTTTGCTAGCCTTATTTCTGTGGAATCTGAGAACAGATATTTCGGATCCCTTTGAAGTCTATAGGGCCAAAGGAAATATCCTCCGATAACAAAGAGAAAGAATCTTTCTGAGAAACTTCTTTGTGTTCTGTGAAATCATCTCACAGAGTTACAGCTTTAACATCAAGAAGCCTTTCGCTAAGACAGTTCTTGTGGGATTGGCAAAGTGATATTTGGAAGCCCATAGAGGACTAGGGAGAAAAAGGAAATATCCTCCGGTGAAATCTGGAAAGAAGCTTTCTGAGAAACTGCTTAGTGTTCTTTTAGTTCATCTCCCAGAGTTTCATCTGTATTTCGTGGATCTCTTTGCTAGCCTTATTTCTGTGGAATCTGAGAACAGATATTTCGGATCCCTTTGAAGACTATAGGGCCAAAGGAAATATCCTCCGATAACAACGAGAAAGAAGCTTTCAGAGAAACTTCTTTGTGTTCTGTGAAACCATCTCACAGAGTTACAGCTTTCCCCTCAAGAAGCCTTTCGCTAAGACAGTTCTTGTAGAATTGACAAAGTGATATGTGGAAGCCCATAGACGGCTATGGTGAAAAAGGAAATATCCTCCGATGAAATCTGGAAAGCAGCTTTCTGAGAAACTGCTTAGTGTTCTGTTAATTCATCTCCCAGAATTACATCTGTATTTCGTGGATCTCTTTGCTAGCCTTATTTCTGTGGAATCTGAGAACAGATATTTCGGATCCCTCAGAAGACTATAGGCCAAAGGAAATATCGTCCGATAACAAAGAGAAAGAAGCTTTCTTAGAAACTTCTTTGTGTTCTGTGAAATCATCTCACAGAGTTACAGCTTTCCCCTCAAGAAGCCTTTCGTTAAGACATTTTTTGTGGAATTGGCAAAGTGATATTTGGAAGCCCATAGAGGGCTATGGTAAAAAAGGAAATATCCTCCGATGAAATATGGAAAGAAGCTTTCTGAGAAACTGCTTAGTGTTCTTTTAGTTCATCTCCCAGACTTACATCTGTATTTCGTGGATCTCTTTGCTAGCCTTATTTCTGTGGAATCTGAGAACAGATATTTCGAATCCCTTTGAAGACGATAGGGACAAAGGAAATATCCTCCGATAGCAACGAGAAAGAAGCTTTCAGAGAAAGTTCTTTGTGTTCTGTGAAATCATCTCACAGAGTTACAGCTTTATCATCAAGAAGCCTTTCGCTAAGACCGTTCTTGTGGAATTGGCAAAGTGATATTTGGAAGCCCATAGAGGGCTATGGAGAAAAAGGAAATATACTCCGATGAAATCTGGAAAGAAGCTTTCTGAGAAACTGCTTAGTGTTCTTTTAGTTCATCTCCCACAGTTTCATCTGTATTTCATGGATCTCTTTGATAGCCTTATTTCTGTGGAATCTGAGAACAGATATTTCGGATCCCTTTGAAGACTATAGGGCCAAAGGAAATATCCTCCGATAACAACGAGAAAGAAGCTTTCAGAGAAACTTCTTTGTGTTCTGTGAAATCATCTCACAGAGTTACAGCTTTCCCCTCAAGAAGCCTTTCGCTAAGACAGTTCTTGTAGAATTGGCAAAGTGATATTTGGAAGCCCATAGACGGCTATGGTGAAAAAGGAAATATCCTCCGATGAAATCTGGAAAGAAGCTTTCTGAGAAACTGCTTAGTGTTCTGTTAATTCATCTCACAGAATTACATCTGTATTTCGTGGATCTCTTTGCTAGCCTTATCTCTGCGGAATCTGAGAACAGATATTTCGGATCCCTTTGAAGACAATAGGGCCAAAGGAAATATCCTCCGATAAATAAGAGAAAGAAGCTTTCTGAGAAACTTCTTTGTGTTCTGTGAAATCATCACACAGAGTTACAGCTTTCCCCTCAAGAAGCCTTTGGCTAGGACAGTTCTTGTGGAATTGGCAAAGTGATATTTGGAAGCCCATGGAGTGCTGTGGTGAAAAAGGAAATATCCTCCGATGAAATCTGGAAAGAAGCTTTCTGAGAAACTGCTTAGTGTCCTGTTAATTCATCTCAGAGAGTTACATCTGTATTCGTGGATCTCTTTGCTATCCTTACTTCTGTGGAATCTGAGAACAGTTATTTCGGATCCCTTTGACGACTACAGGGCCAAAGGAAATATCCTCCGATAACAAAGAGAAAGAAGCTTTCTGAGAAACTTCTTTGTGTTCTGTGAAATCATCTCGCAGAGTTACAGCTTTCCCCTCAAGAAGCCTTTCGCTAAGAGAGTTCTTGTGGAATTGGCAAAGTGATATTTGGAAGCCCATAGAGGGCTCTGGAGAAAAAGGAAATATCCTCCGATGAAATCTGGAAAGAAGCTGTCTGAGAAACTGCTTAGTGTTCTTTTAGTTCATCTCCCAGAGTTTCATCTGTATTTCGTGGATCTCTTTGCTAGCCTTATTTCTGTGGAATCTGACAACAGATATTTCGGATCCCTTTGAAGACTATAGGGCCAAAGGAAATATCCTCCGATAACAAAGAGAAAGAATCTTTCTGAGAAACTTCTTTGTGTTCTGTGAAATCATCTCACAGAGTTACAGCTTTCCCCTCAAGAAGCCTTTCGCTAAGAGAGTTCTTGTGGAATTGGCAAAGTGATATTTGGAAGCCCATAGAAGGCTATGGAGAAAAAGCAAATATCCTCCGATGAAATCTGGAAAGAAGCTTTCTGAGAACTGCTTAGTGTTCTGTTAATTCATCTCACAGAGTTACATCTGTATTTCGTGGATCTCTTTGCTAGCCTTATTTCTGTGGAATCTGAGAACAGATAATTCGGATCCCTTTGAAGACTATAGGGCCAAAGGAAATATCCTCCGATAACAACGAGAAAGAAGCTTTCAGAGAAACTTCTTTGTGTTCTGTGAAATCATCTCACAGAGTTACAGCTTTATCATCAAGAAGCCTTTCGCTAAGACAGTTCTTGTGGAATTGGCAAAGTGATATTTTGAAGCCCATAGACGGTATGGTGAAAAAGGAAATATCCACTGATGAAATCTGGAAAGAAGCTTTCTGAGAAACTGCTTAGTGTTCTCTTAATTCATCTCACAGAATTACATCTCTATTTCGTGGATCTCTTTGCTAGCCTTATTTCTGTGGAATCTGAGAACAGATATTTCGGATCCCTTTGAAGTCTATAGGGCCAAAGGAAATATCCTCCGATAACAAAGAGAAAGAATCTTTCTGAGAAACTTCTTTGTGTTCTGTGAAATCATCTCACAGAGTTACAGCTTTAACATCAAGAATCCTTTCGGTAAGACAGTTCTTGTGGGATTGGCAAAGTGATATTTGGAAGCCCATAGAGGACTATGGAGAAAATGGAAATATCCTCCGATGAAATCTGGAAAGAAGCTTTCTGAGAAACTGCTTAGTGTTCTTTTAGTTCATCTCCCAGAGTTTCATGTGTATTTCGTGGATCTCTTTGCTAGCCTTATTTCTGTGGAATCTGAGAACAGATATTTCGGATCCCTTTGAAGACTATAGGGCCAAAGGAAATATCCTCCGATAACAACGAGAAAGAAGCTTTCAGAGAAACTTCTTTGTGTTCTGTGAAACCATCTCACAGAGATACAGCTTTCCCCTCAAGAAGCCTTTCGCTAAGACAGTTCTTGTAGAATTGACAAAGTGATATGTGGAAGCCCATAGACGGCTATGGTGAAAAAGGAAATATCCTCCGATGAAATCTGGAAAGCAGCTTTCTGAGAAACTGCTTAGTGTTCTGTTAATTCATCTCCCAGAATTACATCTCTATTTCGTGGATCTCTTTGCTAGCCTTATTTCTGTGGAATCTGAGAACAGATATTTCGGATCCCTCAGAAGACTATAGGGCCAAAGGAAATATCGTCCGATAACAAAGAGAAAGAAGCTTTCTTAGAAACTTCTTTGTGTTCTGTGAAATCATCTCACAGAGTTACAGCTTTCCCCTCAAGAAGCCTTTCGCTAAGACATTTTTTGTGGAATTGGCAAAGTGATATTTGGAAGCCCATAGAGGGCTATGGTAAAAAAGGAAATATCCTCCGATGAAATAGGGAAAGAAGCTTTCTGAGAAACTGCTTAGTGTTCTTTCAGTTCATCTCCCAGACTTACATCTGTATTTCGTGGATCTCTTTGCTAGCCTTATTTCTGTGGAATCTGAGAACAGATATTTCGAATCCCTTTGAAGACGATAGGGACAAAGGAAATATCCTCCGATAGCAACGAGAAAGAAGCTTTCAGAGAAAGTTCTTTGTGTTCTGTGAAATCATCTCACAGAGTTACAGCTTTATCATCAAGAAGCCTTTCGCTAAGACAGTTCTTGTGGGATTGGCAAAGTGATATTTGGAAGCCCATAGAGGACTATGGAGAAAAAGGAAATATCCTCCGATGAAATCTGGAAAGAAGCTTTCTGAGAAACTGCTTAGTGTTCTTTTAGTTCATCTCCCAGAGTTTCATCTGTATTTCGTGGATCTCTTTGCTAGCCTTATTTCTGTGGAATCTGAGAACAGATATTTCGGATCCCTTTGAAGACTATAGGGCCAAAGGAAATATCCTCCGATAACAACGAGAAAGAAGCTTTCAGAGAAACTTCTTTGTGTTCTGTGAAACCATCTCACAGAGTTACAGCTTTCCCCTCAAGAAGCCTTTCGCTAAGACAGTTCTTGTAGAATTGACAAAGTGATATGTGGAAGCCCATAGACGGCTATGGTGAAAAAGGAAATATCCTCCGATGAAATCTGGAAAGAAGCTTTCTGAGAAACTGCTTAGTGTTCTGTTAATTCATCTCCCAGAATTACATCTGTATTTCGTGGATCTCTTTGCTAGCCTTATTTCTGTGGAATCTGAGAACAGATATTTCGGATCCCTCAGAAGACTATAGGCCAAAGGAAATATCGTCCGATAACAAAGAGAAAGAAGCTTTCTTAGAAACTTCTTTGTGTTCTGTGAAATCATCTCACAGAGTTACAGCTTTCCCCTCAAGAAGCCTTTCGTTAAGACATTTTTTGTGGAATTGGCAAAGTGATATTTGGAAGCCCATAGAGGGCTATGGTTAAAAAGGAAATATCCTCCGATGAAATATGGAAAGAAGCTTTCTGAGAAACTGCTTAGTGTTCTTTTAGTTCATCTCCCAGACTTACATCTGTATTTGGTGGATCTCTTTGCTAGCCTTATTTCTGTGGAATCTGAGAACAGATATTTCGAATCCCTTTGAAGACGATAGGGACAAAGGAAATATCCTCCGACAGCAACGAGAAAGAAGCTTTCAGAGAAAGTTCTTTGCGTTCTGTGAAATCATCTCACAGAGTTACAGCTTTCCCCTCAAGAAGCCTTTCGCTAAGACAGTTCTTGTGGAATTGGCAAAGTGATATTTGGAAGCCCATAGAGGGCTATGGTGAAAAAGGAAATATCCTCCGATGAAATCTGGAAAGAAGCTTTCTGAGAAACTGCTTAGTGTTCTGTTAATTCATCTCACAGTTACATCTGTATTTCGTGGATCTCTTTGCTAGCCTTATTTCTGTGGAATCTGAGAACAGATATTTCGGATCCCTTTGAAGACTATAGGGCCAAAGGAAATATCCTCCGATAACAAAGAGAAAGAAGCTTTCTGAGAAACTTCTTTGTGTTCTGTGAAATCATCTCACAGAGTTACAGCTTACCCCTCAAGAAGCCTTTCGCTAAGAGAGATCTTGTGGAATTGGCAAAGTGATATTTGGAAGCCCTTAGAAGGCTATGGAGAAAAAGCAAATATCCTCCGATGAAATCTGGAAAGAAGCTTTCTGAGAAACTGCTTAGTGTTCTGTTAATTCATCTTACAGAGTTACATCTGTATTTCGTGGATCTCTTTGCTAGCCTTATTTCTGTGGAATCTGTGAACAGATATTTCGGATCCCTTTGAAGACCATAGGGCCAAAGGAAATATCCTCCGATAACAAAGAGAAAGAAGCTTTCTGCGAAACTTCTTTTTCTTCTGTGAAATCATCTCACAGAGTTACAGCTTTCCACTCAAGTACCCGTTCGCTAAGACAGTTCTTGTGGAATGGGCAAAGTGATATTTGGAAGCCCATAGAGGGCTATGGTGAAAAAGGAAATATCGTAAGATGAAATCTGGAAAGAAGCTTTCTGAGAAACTGCTTAATGTTGTGTTAATTCACCTCACAGAGTTACATCTGCGTTTCGTGGATCTCTTTGCTAGCCTTATTTCTGTGGAATCTGAGAACAGATATTTCGGATCCCTTTGAAGTCTATTGGGCCAAAGGAAATATCCTCCAATAACAAAGACAAAGAAGCTTTCTGAGAAACTGCTTAGTGTTCTGTTAATTCATCTCCCAGCGTTACATCTGTATTTCGTGAATCTCTTTGCTATCCTTATTTCTGTTCAATCTGAGAACAGATATTTCAGTTCCTTTTGAAGTTTATAGGGCCAAAGGAAATATCCTCCGATAACAAAGAGAAAGAAGCTTTCTGAGAAACTACTTTGTGGTCTGTGAAATCATCACCCAGAGTTATAGCTTTTCCCTCAAGAAGCATTTCGCCAAGACAGTTCTTGTGGAATTAGCAAAGTGATATTTGGGAGCCCATAGTGGGCTATGGAGAAAAAGGAAATATCCTCCCATGCAATCTGGAAAGAAGCTTTCTGAGAAACTGCTTAGTGTTCTGTTAATTCATCTCACAGTGTTACATGTGTATTTAGTGGATCTCTTTGCTAGAATTATTTCTGTGGAATCTGAGAACAGATATTTCGGATCCCTTTGAAGACTATATTGCCAAAGGAAATATCCTCCGATAACTAAGAGAAAGAAGCTTTCTGAGAAACTTCTTTGTGTTCTGTGAAATCACCTCACAGAGTTACAGCTTTCCCCACAAGAAGCCTTTCGCTAAGACAGTTCTTGTGGAATTGGAAAAGTGATATTTGGAAGCCCATAGAGGGCTATGGTGAGAGAGGAAATATCCTCCGATGAAATCTGGAAAGAAGCTTTCAGAGAAACTGCTTAGTGTTCTGTTAATTCATCTCACAGTGTTACATCGGAATTTCGTGGATCTCTTTGCTAGCCTTATTTCTTTGGAATCTGAGAACAGATATTTCGGATACCTTAGAAGACTATATGGCAAAAGGAAATATCCTCCGATAACAAAGAAAAAGAAGCTTTCTGAGAAACTTCTATGCGTTCTGTGAAATCATCTCACTGAGGTACAGCTTTCCGGTCAAGAAGCCTTTCGCTAAGACAGTTCTTGTGGAATTGGCAAAGTGATACTTGGAAGCGCATAGAGGGCTATGGTGAAAAAGGAAATATCCTCCGATGAAATCTGGAAAGAAGCTTTCTGAGAAACTGCTTAGTGTTCTGTTAATTCATCTCACAGAGTTACATCTGTATTTCGTGGATCTCTTTGCTAGCCTTATTTCTGTGGAATCTGAGAACAGATATTTCCTTTCCATTGAAGACTATAGGGCCAAAGGAAATATGCTCCAATAACAAAGAGAGAGAAGCTTTCTGAGAAACTTCTTTGTGTTCCGTGAAATCATCTCACAGAGTTACAGCTTTCCACTCAAGAAGCCTTTTGCTAAGACAGTTCTTGTTGAATGGTCAAAGTGATATTTGGAAGCCCATAGAGGGCTATCGTGAAAAAGGAAATATCCTCTGATGAAATCTGGAAAGAAGCTTTCTGAGAAACTGCTTAATGTTGTGTTAATTCATCTCACAGAGTTACATCTGCATTTCGTGGATCTCTTTGCTAGTCTTATTTCTGTGGAATCTGAGAACAGATATTTCGGATCCCTTTGAAGACTATAGGGCCAAAGGAAATATCCTCCAACAAACAGAAAGAAGCTTTCTGAGAAACTTCTTTGTGTTCTCTGAAATCATCTCACAGAGTTACAACTTTCCCCTCAACAAGCCTTTCGCTAAGACAGTTCTTGTGGAATTGGCAAAGTGATATTTGGCAGCCCATACAGGGCTATGGTGAAAAAGGAAATATCCTCCGATGAAATCTGGAAACAAACTTTCTCAGAAACTGCTTAGTGTTTGTTAATTCATCTCACAGAGTTACATCTGCATTTCGTGGATCTCTTTGTTAGCCTAATTTCTGTGGAATCTCACAACAGATATTTCGGATCCCTTTGAAGACTATAGGGCCAAAGGAAATATCCTCCGATAACAAAGAGAAAGAAGCTTTCTGAGAAACTTCTTTTTCTTCTGTGAAATCATCTCACAGAGTTACTACTTTCCACTCAAGTACCCGTTCGCTAAGACAGTTCTTGTGGAATGGGCAAAGTGATATTTGGAAGCCCATAGAGGGCTATGGTGAACAAGGAAATATCCTAAGATGAAATCTGGAAAGAAGCTTTCTGAGAAACTGCTTAATGTTGTGTTAATTCATCTCACAGAGTTACATCTGCGTTTCGTGGATCTCTTTGCTAGCCTCATTTCTGTGGAATCTGAGAACAGATATTTCGGATCCCTTTGAAGACTATTGGGCCAAAGGAAATATCCTCCAATAACAAAGACAAAGAAGCTTTCTGAGAAACTGGTTAGTGTTCTGTTAATTCATCTCCCAGCGTTACATCTGTATTTCGTGAATTTCTTTGCTATCCTTATTTTTGTGGAATCTGAGAACAGATATTTCAGTTCCTTTTGAAGTCTATAGGGCCAAAGGAAATATCCTCCGATAACAAAGAGAAAGAAGCTTTCTGAGAAACTTCTTTGTGTTCTGTGAAATCATCTCACAGAGTTACAGCTTTCCCCTCAAGAAGCCTTTCGCTAAGACAGTTCTTGTGGAATTGGCAAAGTGATATTTGGAAGCCCATAGAGGGCTATGGTGAGAGAGGAAATATCCTCCGATGAAATCTGGAAAGAAGCTTTCTGAGAAACTGCTTAGTGTTCTGTTAATTCATCTCACAGTGTTACATCGGAATTTCGTGGATCTCTTTGCTAGCCTTATTTCTTTGGAATCTGAGAACAGATATTTCGGATACCTTAGAAGACTATATGGCCAAAGGAAATATCCTCCGATAACAAAGAAAAAGAATCTTTCTGAGAAACTTCTATGCGTTCTGTGAAATCATCTCACTGAGGTACAGCTTTCCGCTCAAGAAGCCTTTCGCTAAGACAGTTCTTGTGGAATTGGCAAAGTGATACTTGGAAGCCCATAGAGGGCTATGGTGAAAAAGGAAATATCCTCCGATGAAATGTGTAAAGAAGCTTTCTGAGAAACTGCTTAGTGTTCTGTTAATTCATCTCACAGAGTTACATCTGTATTTCGTGGATCTCTTTGCTAGCCTTATTTCTGTGGAATCTGAGAACAGATATTTCCTTTCCCATTGAAGACTATAGGGCCACAGGAAATATCCTCCGATAACAAAGAGAGAGAAGCTTTCTGAGAAACTTCTTTGTGTTCCGTGAAATCATCTCACAGAGTTACAGCTTTCCACTCAAGAAGCCTTTTGCTAAGACAGTTCTTGTGGAATTGGCGAAGTGATATTTGGGGGCCCATAGAGGGCTATGGAGGAAAAGGAAATATCCTCCGATGAAATCTGGAAAGAAGCTTTCTGAGAAACTGTTTAGTGTTCTGTTAATTCATCTCACAGTGTTACATCTGTATTTCGTGGATCTCTTTGCTAGCCTTATTTCTGTGGAATATGTGAACAGATATTTCGGATCCCTTTGAAGACCATAGGGCCAAAGGAAATATCCTCCGATAACAAAGAGAAAGAAGCTTTCTGAGAAACTTCTTTGTGTTCTGTGAAATCATCTCACAGAGTTATAGCTTTTCCCTCAAGAAGCCTTTCGCCAAGACAGTTCTTCTGGAATTGAAAAGTGATATTTGGAAGCCCACAGAGGGCTATGGTGAAAGAGGAAATATACTCCGATGAAATCGGGAAAGAAGCTTTCTGAGAAACTGCTTAGTGTTCTGTTAATTCACCTCACAGAGTTACATCTGTATTTCGTGGATCTCTTTGCTAGCCTTATTTCTGTGGAATCTGAGAACAGATATTTCGGATCCCTTTGAAGACTACTGGGCCAAAGGAAATATCCTCCGATAACAAAGACAAAGAAGCTTTCTGAGAAACTGCTTAGTGTTCTGTTAATTCATCTCCCAGCGTTACATCTGTATGTCGTGGATCACTTTGCTATGCTATTTCTGTGGAATCTGAGAACAGATATTTCGGATCCCTTTGAAGACTATAGGGCCAAAGGAAATATCCTCCGATAACAAACAGAAAGAAGCTTTCTGAGAAACTTCTTTGTGTTCTGTGAAATCATCTCACAGAGTTACAGCTTTCCCCTCAAGAAGCCTTTCGCTAAGACAGTTCTTGTGGAATTGGCAAAATGATATTTGGGAGCCCATAGAGGGGTATGGTGAAAAAGGAAATATCCTCCGATGAAATCTGGAAAGAAGCTTTCTGAGAAACTGCTTAGTGTTCTGTTAATTCATCTCACACAGTTACATCTGCATTTCGTGGATCTCTTTGTTAGCCTAATTTCTGTGGAATCTCACAACAGATATTTCGGATCCCTTTGAAGACTATAGGGCCAAAGGAAATATCCTCCGATAACAAAGAGAAAGAAGCTTTCTGAGAAACTACTTTTTGTTCTGTGAGATCATCTCACAGAGTTACAACTTTCCACTCAAGTACCCGTTCGCTAAGAGAGTTCTTGTGGAATGGTCAAAGTGATATTTGGAAGCCCATAGAGGGCTATGGTGAAAAAGGAAATATCCCAAGATGAAATCTGGAAAGAAGCTTTCTGAGAAACTGCTTAATGTTGTGTTAATTCATCTCACAGAGTTACATCTGCAGTTCGTGGATCTCTTTGCTAGCCTTATTGCTGTGGAATCTGAGAACAGATATTTCGGATCCTTTTGAAGACTATAGGGCCGAAGGAAATATCCTCCAACAAACAGAAAGAAGCTTTCTGAGAAACTTCTTTGTGTTCTCTGAAATCATCTCACAGAGTTACAACTTTCCCCTCAACAAGCCTTTCACTAATACAGTTCTTGTGGAATTGGCAAAGTGATATTTGGCAGCCCATAGAGGGCTATGGTGAAAAAGGAAATATCCTCCGATGAAATCTGTAAACAAACTTTCTCAGAAACTGCTTAGTGTCTGTTAATTCATCTCACAGAGTTACATCTGCATTTCGTGGATCTCTTTGTGAGCCTAATTTCTGTGGAATCTCACAACAGATATTTCGGATCCCTTTGAAGACTATAGGGCCAAAGGAAATATCCTCCGATAACAAAGACAAAGAAGCTTTCTGAGTAACTTCTTTGTGTTCTGTGAAATCATCTCACAGAGTTACAGCTTTCCCCTCAAGAAGTCTTTCGCTAAGACAGTTCTTGTGGAATTGGCAAAGTGATATTTGGAAGCCCATAGAGGACTATGTTGAAAAAGGGAATATCCTCCGATGAAATCTGGAAAGAAGCTTTCTGAAAAACTGCTTAGTTTTCTGTTAATTCATCTCGCAGAGTTACATCTGTATTTCGTGGATCTCTTTGCCAGCCTTATTTCTGTGGAATCTGAGAACAGATATTTCCTTTCATTTGAAGACTATAGGGCCAAAGGAAATATCCTACGATAAGAAAGAGAAAGAAGCTTTCTGAGAGACTTCTTTGTGTTCTGTGAAATCATCGCACAGAGTTACAGCTTTCCCCTCAAGAAGCCTTTCGCTATGACAGTTCCTGTGGAATTGGCAAAGTGATATTTGGAAGCCCACGGAGGGCTATGGTGAAAAAGGAAATATCCTCCGTTGAAATCTGGAAAGAAGCTTTCTGAAAAACTGCTTAGTGTTCTGTTAATTCATCTCACAAAGTTACATCTGTATTTGGTGGGTCTCTTTGCTAGCCTTATTTCTGTGGAATCTAACAACAGATATTTCCTTTCCCTTTGAAGACTATAGGGCCAAAGGAAATATCCTCCGATAACAAAGAGAAAGAAGCTTTCTGAGAAACTTCTTTGTGTTCTGTGAAATCATCTCACAGAGTTACAGCTTCCCCTCAAGAAGCCTTTCGCGAAGACAGTTCTTGTGGAATTGCCAAAGTGATATTTGGAAGCCCAAAGAAGGCTATGGTTAAAAAGGAAATATCCTCCGATGAAATCTGGAAAGAAGCTTTCTGAAAAAGTGCTTAGTGTTCTGTTAATTCATCTCCCAGAGTTACATCTGTATTTCGTGGATCTCTTTTCTAGCCTTTTATGTGTGGAATCTGAGAACAGATATTTCGGATCCCTTTGAAGACTATAGGGCCAAAGGAAATATCCTCCAATAACAAACAGAAAGAAGCTTTCTGAGAAACTTCTTTGTGTTCTGTGAAATCATCTCACAGAGTTACAGCTTTCCCCTCAAGAAGCCTTTCGCTAAGACAGTTCTTGTGGAATTGGCAAAATGATATTTGGCAGCCCATAGAGGGCTATGGTGAAAAAGGAAATATCCTCCGATGAAATCTGGAAAGAAGCTTTCTGAGAAACTGCTTAGTGTTCTGTTAATTCATCTCACACAGTTACATCTGCATTTCGTGGATCTCTTTGTTAGCCTAATTTCTGTGGAATCTCACAACAGATATTTCGGATCCCTTTGAAGACTATAGGGCCAAAGGAAATATCCTCCGATAACAAAGAGAAAGAAGCTTTCTGAGAAACTTCTTTATGTTCTGTGAGATCATCTCACAGAGTTACAGCTTTCCACTCAAGTACCCGTTCGCTAAGAGAGTTCTTGTGGAATGGGCAAAGTGATATTTGGAAGCCCATAGAGGGCTATGGTGAAAAAGGAAATATCCTAAGATGAAATCTGGAAAGAAGCTTTCTGAGAAACTGCTTAATGTTGTGTTAATTCATCTCACAGAGTTACATCTGCATTTCGTGGATCTCTTTGCTAGCCTTATTTCTGTGGAATCTGAGAACAGATATTTCGGATCCCTTTGAAGACTATAGGCCAAAGGAAATATCCTCCGATAACAGAGACAAAGAAGCTTTCTGAGAAACTTCTTTGTGTACCGTGAAATCATCTCACAGAGTTACAGCTTTCACCTCAAGAAGCCTTTCGCTAAGACAGTTCTTGTGTAATTGGCAAAGTGATATTTGGAAGCCCCTAGAGGACTATGGTGAAAAAGGAAATATCCTCCGATGAAATATGGAAAGAAGCTTTCTGAGAAACTGCTTAGTGTTCTGTTAATTCATCTCACAGAGTTACATCTGCATTTCGTGGATCTCTTTGTTAGCCTAATTTCTGTGGAATCTCACAACAGATATTTCGACTCCCTTTGAAGAATATAGGGCCAAAGTAAATAACCTCCGATAACAAAGAGAAAGAAGCTTTCTGAGAAACTTCTTTTTGTTCTGTGAAATCATTTCACAGAGTTACAGCTTTCCACTCAAGTACCCGTTCGCTAAGACAGTTCTTGTGGAATGGGCAAAGTGATATTTGGAAGCCCATAGAGGGCTATTTTGAAAAAGGAAATATCCTAAGATGAAATCTGGAAAGAAGCTTTCTGAGAAACTGCTTAATGTTGTGTTAATTCATCTCACAGAATTACATCTGCATTTCGTGGATCTCTTTGCTAGCCTTATTTCTGTGGAATCTGACAACAGATATTTACGATCCCTTTGAAGACTATAGGGCCAAAGGAAATATCCTCCGATAACAAAGAGAAAGAAGGTTTCTGAGAAACTTCTTTGTGTTCTGTGAAATCATTAGACAGAGCTACAGATTTCCCCTCAAGGAGCCTTTTGCTAAGACAGTTCTTGTGGAATTAGCAAAGTGATATTCGGGAGCCCATAATGGGCTATGGAGAAAAAGGAAATATCCTCCGATGAAATCTGGAAAGAAGCTTTCTGAGAAACTGCTTAGTGTTCTGTTAATTCATCTCACAGTGTTACATCTGTATTTCGTGGATCTCTTTGCTAGCCTTATTTCTGTGGAATCTGAGAAGAGATATTTCGGATCCCTTTGAAGACTATATTTCCAAAGGAAATATCCTCCGATAACTAACAGAAAGAAGCTTTCTGAGAAACTTCTTTGTGTTCTGTGATATCATCTCACAGAGTTACAGCTTTCCCCTCAAGAAGCCTTTCGCTAAGACAGTTCTTGTGGAATTGGCAAAGTAATATTTGGAAGACCATAGAGGGCTTTTGTGAAAAAGGAAATATCCTCCGATGAAATCTGGAAAGAAGCTTTTTGAGAAACTGCTTAGTGTTCTGTTAATTCATCTCACAGAGTTACATCTGTATTTCGTGGATCTCTTTGCTAGCCTTATTTCTGTGGAATCTGAGAACAGATATTTTGGATCCCTTTGAAGACTATAGGGCCAAAGGAAATATCCTCTGATAAGAAAGAGAAAGAAGCTTTCTGAGAAACTTCTTTGTGTTCTGTGAAATCATCTCACAGAGTTACAGCTTTCCCCTCAAGAAGCCTTTCGCTTAGACAGTTCTTGTAGAATTGGCAAAGTGATATTTGTAAGCCCATAGAGGGCAATGTTGAAAAAGGGTATATACTCCGATGAAATCTGGAAAGAGACTTTCTGAGAAACTACTTAGTGTTCTGTTACTTCATCTCACAGAGTTACATCTGTATTTCGTGGATCTCTTTGCTAGCCTTATTTCTGTGGAATCTGAGAACAGATATTTCATTTCCCATTGAAGACTATAGCGGCAAAGGAAATATCCTCCGATAACAAAAAGAAAAAAGCTTTCTGAGAAACTTCTTTGTGTTCTGTGAAATCATCTCACAGAGTTACAGCTTTCCCCTGAAGAAGCCTTTCGCTAAGACAGTTCTTGTGGAATTGGCAACGTGACATTTGGAAGCCCATAGAGGGCTACGGTGAAAAAGGAAATATCCTCGAATGAAATCTGGATAGAAGCTTTCTGAGAAACTGCTTAGTGTTCTGTTAATTCATCTCACAGAGTTACATCTGTATTTCGTGGATCTCTTTGCTAGCCGTATTTCTGTGGAATCTGAGAACAGATATTTCGGATCCCTTTGAAGACTATAGGGCCAAATGAAATATCCTCCGATAACAAAGAGAAAGAAGCTTTCTGAGAAACTGCTTAGTGTTCTGTGAAATCATCTCCCAGCGTTACATCTGTATTTCGTGAATCTCTTTGCTATCCTTATTTCTGTGGAATCTGAGAACAGATATTTCGGATCCCTTTGAAGAATATAGTACCAAAGGAAATATCCTCCGATAACAAAGAGAAAGAAGCTTTCCGAGAAACTACTTTGTGTTCTGTGAAATCATCTCACAGAGTTACAGCTTTCCCCTCAAGAAGCCTTTCGCTAAGACAGTTCTTGTGGAATTGGCAAAGTGATAATTGGTAGCCCGTAGAGGGCTATGGTGAAAAAGGAAATATCCTCCGATGAAATCTGGAAAGAAGCTTTCTGAGAAACTGCTTTGTGTTCTGTTAATTCATCTCACAGAGTTACATCTGTATTTCGTTGATCTCTTTGCTAGCCTTATTTCTGTGGAATCTGACAACAGATATTTCCGATCCCTTTGAAGACTATAGGGCCAAAGGAAATATCCTCCGATAACAAAGAGAAAGAAGCTTTCTGAGAAACTTGTTTGTGTTCTGTGAAATCATCTCACAGAGCTACAGATTTCCCCTCAAGAAGCCTTTTGCTAAGACAGTTCTTGTGGAATTAGCAAAGTGATATTTGGGAGCCCTTAGAGGGCTATGGAGAAAAAGGAAATATCCTCCGATGAAATCTGGAAAGAAGCTTTCTGAGAGACTGCTTAGTGTTCTGTTAATTCATCTCATAGTGTTACATCTGTATTTCGTCGATCTCTTTGCTAGCCTTATTTCTGTGGAATCTGAGAACAGATATTTCGGATCCCTTTGAAGACTATATTGCCAAAGGAAATATCCTCCGATAACTAAGAGAAAGAAGCTTTCTGGGAAACTTATTTGTGTTCTGTGAAATAATCTCACAGAGTTACAGCTTTCCCCTCAAGAAGCCTTTCGCTAAGACAGTTCTTGTGGAATTGGCAAAGTGATATTTAGAAGCCCATAGAGGGCTATGGTGAGAGAGGATATATCCTCCGATGAAATCTGGAAAGAAGCTTTCTGAGAAACTGCTTAGTGTTCTGTTAATTCATCTCACAGAGTTACATCTGTATTTCGTGGATCTCTTTGCTAGCCTTATTTCTTTGGAATCTGAGAACAGATATTTCCGATACCTTAGAAGACTATAGGGCCAAAGGAAATATCCTCCGATAACAAAGAAAAAGAAGCTTTCTGAGAAACTTCTTTGTGTTCTGTGAAGTCTTCTCACTGAGTTACAGCTTTCCCTTCAAGAAGCCTTTCGCTAAGACAGTTCTTGTGGAATTGGCAAAGTGATATTGGGAAGCCCATAGAGGGCTATGGTGAAAAAGGAAATATCCTCCGATGAAATCTGGAAAGAAGCTTTTTGAGAAACTGCTTAGTGTTCTGTTAATTCATCTCACAGAATTACATCTATATTTCATGGATCTCTTTGCTAGACTTATTTCTGTGGAATCTGAGAACAGATATTTCCGATCCCTTTGAAGACTATAGGGCCAAAGGAAATATCCTCCGATAACAAAGAGAAAGAAGCTTTCTGAGAAACTTCTTTGTGTTCTGTTTAATTATCTCACAGAGTTACAGCTTTCCCCTCAAATAGCCTTTCGCTTAGACAGTTCTTGCGGAATTGGCAAAGTGATATTTCGAAGCCCATAGAGGGCTATGGTGAAAAAGGAAATATCCTCCGATGAAATCTGGAAAGAAGCTTTCTGAGAAACTGCTTAGTGTTCTGTTAATTCATCTCACGGAGTTACATCTGTATTTCGTGGATCTCTTTGCTAGCTTTATTTCTGTGGAATCTGAGAACAGATATTTCCTTCCCATTGAAGACTATAGGGCCAAAGGAAATATGCTCCGATAAGAAAGAGAAAGAAGCTTTCTGAGAAACATCTTTGGGTTCTGTGAAATCATCACACAGAGTTACAGCTCTCCCCTCAAGAATCCTTTGCTAAGACAGTTCTTGTGGAATTGGCAAAGTGATATTTGGGAGCCCATAGAGGTCTATGGAGAAAAAGGAAATATCCTCCGATGAAATCTGGAAAGAAGCTTTCTGAGAAACTGCTTAGTGTTCTGTTAATTCATCTCACAGAGTTACATCTGTATTTCGTGGATCTCTTTGCTAGCCTCTTTCTGTGGAATCTGAGAACAGATATTTCCTTTTCCTTGGAAGACTATAGGGCCAAAGGAAATATCCTCCGATAAGAAAGAGAAAGAAGCTTTCTGAGAAATTTCTTTGTGTTCTGTGAAATCATCTCACAGAGTTACAGCTTTCCCCTCAAGAAGCCTTTCGCTAAGACAGTTCTTTTGCTATTGGCAAAGTGATATTTGGAAGCCCATAGAGGGCTATGGTAAAAAAGGAAATATCCTCCGATGAAATCTGGAAAGAAGATTTCTGAGAAACTGCTTAGTGTTCTGTTAATTCATCTCACAGAGTTACATCTGTATTTCGTGGATCTCTTTGCTAGCCTTATTTCTGTGGAATCTGAGAACAGATATTTCAAATCCCTTTGAAGACTATAGGGCCAAAGGAAATATCCTCCGATAACAAAGAGAAAGAAGCTTTCTGAGAAACTTCTTTGTGCTCTGTGAAATCATCTCACAGCGTTACAGCTTTCCCCTCAAGAAGCCTTTCGCTAAGACAGTTCTTGTGCATTTGGCAAAGTGATATTAGGAAGCCCTTACAGGGCTATGGCGAAAAAGAAAATATCCTCTGATGAAATCTGGATAGAAACTTTCTGAGAAACTGCTTCGTGTTCTGTTAATTCATCTCACAGAGTTACATCTGTATTTCGTGGATCTCTTTGCTAGCCTTATTTCTGTGGAAACTGAGAACAGATATTTCGGATCCCTTTGAAGACTATAGGGCCAAAGGAAATATCCTCCGATAACAAAGAGAAAGAAGCTTTCTGAGAAACTTCTTTGTGTTCTGTGAAATCATCTCACAGAGTTACAGCTTTCCCCTCAAGAAGCCTTTCGCTAAGACAGTTCTTGTGGAATTGGCAAAGTGATATTTGGAAGCCGATACAGGGCTACGGAGAAAAAGGAAATATCCTCCGATGAAATCTGGAAAGAAGCTTTCTGAGAAACTGCTTAGTGTTCTTTTAATTAATCTCACAGAGTTACATCCGTATTTGGGGGATCTCTTTGCTAGCCTTTTTCTGTGGAGTCTCAGAACAGATATTTCGGATCCCTTTGAAGACTATAGGACCAAAGTAAACATCCTCCGATAACAAAGAGAAAGAAGCTTACTGAGAAACTTCTTTGTGTTCTGTGAAATCATCTCACAGAGTTACAGCTTTCCCCTCAAGAAGCCTTTCGCTAAGACCGTTCTTGTGCAATTGGCAAAGTGATATTCGGAAGCCCTTAGAGGGCTATGGTGAAAAAGGAAATATCCTCCAATGAAATCTGGAAAGAAGCTTTCTGAGAAACTGCTTAGTGTTCTGTGAATTCATCTCACAGAGTTACATCTGTTTTTCGTGGATCTCTTTGCTATCCTTATTTCTGTGGAATCTGAGAACAGATATTTCCGTTCCCTTTGAAGACTATAGGGCCAAAGGAAATATCCTCCGATAAAAAAGAGAAAGAAGCTTTCTGAGAAACTTCTTTGTGTTCTGTGAAATCACCTCACAGAGTTACAGCTTTCCCCTCAAGAAGCCTTTCGGTAAGACAGTTCTTGTGGAATTGGCAAAGTGATATTTGGAAGCCCATAGAGGGCTATGCTGAAAAAGGAAATATCCTCCGATGAAATCTGGAAAGAAGCTTTCTGAGAAACTGCTTAGTGTTCTGTGGATTCATCTCACAGAGTTACATCTGTATTTCGTAGATCTCTTTGCTAGCCTTATTTCCATGGAATCTGACAACAGATATTTCCTTATCCTCTGAAGACTATAGGGCCAAAGGAACTATCCTCCGATAACAAAGCGAAAGAAGCTTTCTGAGAAACTGCTTTGTGTTCTGTTAAATCACCTCACAGAGTTACAGCTGTATTTCGTGGATCTCTTTGCTAGCCTTATTTCTGTGGAATCTGAGAACAATTATTTCGGATCAATTTGAAGACTATAGGGCCAAGGGAAATATCCTCCGATAACAAAGAGAAAGAAGCTTTCTGAGAAACTTCTTTGTGTTCTGAGAAATCATCTCACAGAGTTACAGCTGTCCAGTCAAGAAGCCTTTCGCTAAGACAGTTCTTTAGGAATTGGCAAAGTGATATTTGGAAGCCAAAGAGGGCTATGGTGAAAAAGGAAATATCCTCCGATGAAATCTGGAAAGAAGTTTATGAGAAACTGCTTAGTGTTCTGTTAATTCATCTCACAGACTTACATCTGTATTTCGTGGATCTCTTTGCTAGCCTTATTTCTGTGGAATCTGAGAACAGATATTTCATATCCCTTTGAAAACTACAGGGCCAAAGGAAATATCCTCCGATAACAAAGAGAAAGAAGCTTTCTGAGAAACTGCTTTGTGTTCTGTTAATTCATCTCACAGAGTTACATCTGTATTTCGTTGATCTCTTTGCTAGCCTTATTTCTGTGGAATCTGACAACAGATATTTCCGATCCCTTTGAAGACTATAGGGCCAAAGGAAATATCCTCCGATAACAAAGAGAAAGAAGCTTTCTGAGAAACTTGTTTGTGTTCTGTGAAATCATCTCACAGAGCTACAGATTTCCCCTCAAGAAGCCTTTTGCTAAGACAGTTCTTGTGGAATTAGCAAAGTGATATTTGGGAGCCCTTAGAGGGCTATGTAGAAAAAGGAAATATCCTCCGATGAAATCTGGAAAGAAGCTTTCTGAGAAACTGCTTAGTGTTCTGTTAATTTATCTCATAGTGTTACATCTGTATTTCGTCGATCTCTTTGCTAGCCTTATTTCTGTGGAATCTGAGAACAGATATTTCGGATCCCTTTGAAGACTATATTGCCAAAAGAAATATCCTCCGATAACTAAGAGAAAGAAGCTTTCTGGGAAACTTATTTGTGTTCTGTGAAATAATCTAACAGAGTTACAGCTTTCCCCTCAAGAAGCCTTTCGCTAAGACAGTTCTTGTGGAATTGGCAAAGTGATATTTAGAAGCCCATAGAGGGCTATGGTGAGAGAGGAAATATCCTCCGATGAAATCTGGAAAGAAGCTTTCTGAGAAACTGCTTAGTGTTCTGTTAATTCATCTCACAGAGTTACATCTGTATTTCGTGGATCTCTTTGCTAGCCTTATTTCTTTGGAATCTGAGAACAGATATTTCCGATACCTTAGAAGACTATAGGGCCAAAGGAAATATCCTCCGATAACTAAGAAAAAGAAGCTTTCTGAGAAACTTCTTTGTGTTCTGTGAAGTCATCTCACTGAGTTACAGCTTTCCCGTCAAGAAGCCTTTCGCTAAGACAGTTCTTGTGGAATTGGCAAAGTGAAATTGGGAAGCCCATAGAGGGCTATGATGAAAAAGGAAATATCCTCCGATGAAATCTGGAAAGAAGCTTTTTGAGAAACTGCTTAGTGTTCTGTTAATTCATCTCCCAGAGTTACATCTGTATTTCGTGTATCTCTTTGCTAGCCTTATTTCTGTGGAATCTGAGAACAGATATTTCATATCCCTTTGAAGACTACAGGTTTCCCCTCAAGAAGCCATTCGCTAAGACACTTCTTGTGGAATTGGCAAAGTGATATTTGGAAGCCCATAGAGGGCTATGGTGAAAAAGGAAATATCCTCCGATGAAATCTGGAAAGAAGCTTTCTGAGAAACTCCTTAGAGTTCTGTTAATTCATCTCCCAGAGTTACATCTGTATTTCCTAGATCTCTTTGCTAGCCTTATTTTTGTTGGATCTGAGAACAGATATTTCCTTTCCCTTTGAAGACTATAGGGCCAAAGGAAATATCCTCCGATAAAAAAGAGAAAGAAGCTTTCTGAGAAACTTCTTTGTGTTCTGTGAAATCACCTCAGAGAGTTACAGCTTTCCCCTCAAGAAGCCTTTCGGTAAGACAGTTCTTGTGGAATTGGCAAAGTGATATTTGGAAGCCCATAGAGGGCTATGCTGAAAAAGGAAATATCTTCCGATGAAATCTGGAAAGAAGCTTTCTGAGAAACTGCTTAGTGTTCTGTGAATTCATCTCACAGAGTTACATCTGTATTTCGTAGATCTCTTTGCTAGCCTTATTTCTTTGGAATCTGACAACAGATATTTCGGATCCCTTTGAAGACTATAGGGCCAAAGGAAATATCCTCCGATAACAAAGTGAAAGAAGCTTTCTGAGAAACTTCTTGGGGTTCTGTGAAATCATCTCACAGAGTTACAGCTTTCCCCTCCAGAAGCCTTTCGCTAAGACAGTTCTTGTGGAATTGGCAAAGTGATATTTTGTAGCCCATAGAGGGCTATGGTGAAAAAGGAAATATCCTCCGATGAAATCTGGAAAGAAGCTTTCTGAGAAACTGCTTAGTGTTCTGTTAATTCATCTCCCAGAGTTACATCTGTATTTCGTGGATCTCTTTGCTAGCCTTATTTCTGTGGAATCTGAGAACAGATATTTCGGATCACTTTGACGACGACAGGGCCAAAGGAAATATACTCCGATAACAAAGAAAAAGAAGCTTTCTGAGAAACTTCTTTGTGTTCTGTGAAATCATCTCACAGAGTTACAGCTTTCCCCTAAAGAAGCCTTTCGCTAAGACAGTTCTTGTGGAATTGGCAAAGTGATATATGGAAGCCCATGGAGGGCTATGGTGAAAAAGGAAATATCCTCCGATGAAATATGGAAAGAAGCTTTCTGAGAAACTGCTTAGTGTTCTGTTAATTCATCTCACAGAGTTACATCTGTATTTCGTGGATCTCTTTGCTAGTGTTATTTCTGTGGAATCTGAGAACAGATATTTCGGATCCCTTTGAAGACTATAGGGCCAAAGGAAATATCGTCTGATAACAAAGAGAAAGAAGCTTTCTGAGAAACTTCTTTGTGTTCTGTGAAATCATCTCACAGAGTTAAAGCTTTCACCTCAAGAAGCCATTCGCTAAGACAGTTCTTGTGGAATTCGCAAAGTGATATTTGGAAGCCCTTAGAGGGCTATGGTGAAAAAGGAAATATCCTCCGATGAAATCTGGAAAGAAGCTTTCCGAGAAACTGCTTAGTGTTCTGTTAATTCATCTGACAGAGTTACATCTGTATTTCGTGGATCTCTTTGCTAGCCTTATTTCTGTGGAATCTGAGAGCAGATATTTCGGATACATCTGAAGACTGTAGGGCCAAAGGAGATATGCTCCGATAACAAAGAGAAAGAAGTTTTCTGAGAAACTTCTTTGTGTTCTGTGAAATCATCTCACAGAGTTACAGCTTTCCCCTCAAGAACCCTTTCACTTAAACAGTTCTTGTGGAATTGGAAAAGTGATATTTGGAAACACATATAGAGCTATGGTGAAAAAGGAAATATCCTCCGATGAAATCTGGAAAAAGCTTTCTGAGAAACTGCTTAGTGTTCCGTTAATTCATCTCACGGAGTTACATATGTATTTCATGGATCTCTTTGCTAGCCTTATTTCTGTGTAATCTGAGAACAGATATTTCCTTTCCCTTTGAAGACTATAGGGCGAAAGGAAATATCCTCCGATAACAAAGAGAAAGAAGCTTTCTGAGAAACTTCTTTGTGTTCGGTTAAATCATCTCACAGAGTTACAGCTTTCCCCTCAAGAAGCCTTTCGCTAAGAGAGTTCTTGTGGAATTGGCAAATGATATTTGGAGGCCCATAGAAGGCTATGGAGAAAAAGCAAATATCCTCCGATGAAATCTGGAAAGAAGCTTTCCGAGAAACTGGTTAGTGTTCTCTAAATTCATCTCACAGATTTACATCTGTATTTCGTGGATCTCTTTGCTAGCCTTATTTCTGTGGAATCTGAGAACAGATATTTCGGATCACTTTGACGACTACAGGGCCAAAGGAAATATCCTCCAATAACAAAGAGAAAGAAGCTTTCTGAGAAACTTCTTTGTGTTCTGTGAAATCATCTCACAGAGCTACAGCTTTCCCCTCAAGAAGCCTTTCGCTAAGACAGTTCTTGTGGAATTGGCAAAGTGATATTTGGAAGCCCATAGAGGGCTATGGAGAAAATGGAAATATCCTCCGTTGAAATATGGAAAGAAGCTTTCTGAGAAACTGCTTAGTGTTCTTTTAGTTCATCTCCCAGAGTTACATCTCTATTTCGTGGATCTCTTTGCTAGCCTTATTTCTGTGGAATCTGAGAACAGATATTTCGGATCCCTTTGAAGACTATAGGGCCAAAGGAAATATCCTCCGATAACAAAGAGAAAGAAGCTTTCTGAGATACTTCTTTGTGTTCTGTGAAATCATCTCACAGCGTTACCGCTTTCCCCTCAAGAAGCCTTTCGCTAAGACAGTTTTTGTGGAATCGGCAAAGTGATATTTGCAAGCCCATAGAGGGCTATGGAGAAAATGGAAATATCCTCCGATGAAATCTGGAAAGAAGCTTTCTGAGAAACTGCTTAGTGTTCTTTTAGTTCATCTCCCAGAGTTACATCTGTATTTCGTGGATCTCTTTCCTACCCTTCTTTCTGTGGAATCTGAGAGCAGATATTTCGGATCCCTCTGAAGACTGTAGGGCCAAAGGAGATATGCTCCGATAACAAAGAGAAAGAAGTTTTCTGAGAAACTTCTTTGTGTTCTGTGAAATCATCTCACACAGTTACAGCTTTCCCCTCAAGAACCCTTTCGCTTAGACAGTTCTTGTGGAATTGGAAAAGTGATATTTGGAAACACATAGAGGGCTATGGTGAAAAAGGAAATATCCTCCGATGAAATCTGGAAAGAAGCTTTCTGAGAAACTGCTTAGTGTTCTGTAAATTCATCTCACAGATTTACATCTGTATTTCGTGGATCTCTTTGCTAGCCTTATTTCTGTGGAATCTGAGAACAGATATTTCAGATCAGTTTGACGACTACAGGGCCAAAGGAAATAACCTGCCATAACAAAGGAGAAAGAAGCTTTCTGAGAAACTTCTTTGTGTTCTGTGAAATCATCTCACAGAGTTACAGCTTTCCCTTCAAGAAGCCTTTCGCTAAGACAGTTCTTGTGGAATTGGCAAGTGATATTTGGAAGCCCGTAGAGGGCTATGGTGAAAAAGGAAATATCCTCCGATGAAATCCGGAAAGAAGCTTTCTGAGAAACTGCCTAGTGTTCTGTTAATTCACCTCACAGAGTTACATCTGTATTTCGTGGATCTCTTTGCTAGCCTTATTTCTGTTGAATCTGAGAAAAGATATTCAGGATCCCTTTGAAGAGTATAGGGCCAAACGAAATATCCTCTGATAACAAAGAGAAAGAAGCTTTCTGAGAAACTTCTTTGTGTTCTGTGAAATCATCTCATAGAGTTACAGCTTTCCAATCAAGTACCCTTCCGCTAAGACAGTTCTTGTGGAATTGGCAAAGTGATATTTGGAAGCCCATAGAGGGTTATGGTGAAAAAGGAAATATCCTCCGATGTAATCTGGAAAGAAGCTTTCTGAGAAACTGCTTAGTGTTCTGTTAATACATCTCACAGAGTTTCATCTGTATTTCGTGGATCTCTTTGCTAGCCTTATTTCTGTGGAATCTGAGAACAGATATTTCCTTTCCCTTTGAAGACTACAGGGCCAAAGGAAATATCCTCCGATAACAAAGAGAAAGAAGCTTTCTGAGAAACTTCTTTGTGTTCTGTGAAATCATCTCACAGAGTAAAAGCTGTCCCCTCAAGAAGCCTTTCGCTAAGACAGTTCTTGTGGAATTGGCAAAGTGATATTTGGAAGCCCATGGAGGGCTATGATGAAAAAGGAAATATCCTCCGATGAAATCTGGAAAGAAGCTTTCTGAGAAACTGCTTAGTGTTCTATTAATTCATCTCACACAGTTTCATCTGTATTTCGTGGATCTCTTTACTAGCCTTATTTCTGTGGAATCTGAGAACAGATATTTCGGATCCCACTGAAGACTATAGGGCCAAAGGAAATATCCTCCGATAACAAAGAGAAAGAAGCTTTCTGAGAAACTTCTTTGTGTTCTGTGAAATCATCTCACACAGTTACAGCTTTCCCCTCAAGAAGCCTTTCGCTACGATAGTTCTTGTGGAATTGGCAAAGTGATATTTGGAAGCCCATAGAGGGCTATGGTGAAAAAGGAAATATCCTCCGATGAAATCTGGAAAGAAGCTTTCTGAGAAACGGCTTAGTGTTCTGTTAATTCATCTCACAGAGTTACATCTGTATTTCGTGGATCTCTTTGCTAGCCTTATTTCTGTGGAATCTGGGAACAGATATTTCGGATCCCTTTGAAGACTATAGGTCCAAATTAAATATCCTCCGATAAGAAAGAGAAAGAAGCTTTCTGAGAATCTTCTTTGTGTTCTGTGAAATCATCTCACAGAGTTACAGCTTTCCCCTCCAGAAGCCTTTCGCTAAGACAGTTTTTGTGGAATTGGCAAAGTGATATTTGGAAGCCCCTAGAGGGCTATGCTGAAAAAGGAAATATCCTCCGATGAAATCTGGAAAGAAGCTTTCTGAGAAACTGCTTAGTGTTCTGTTAATTCATCTCACAGAGTTACATCTGTATTTCGTGGATCTCTTTGCTAGCCTTACTTTTGTGGAATCTGAGAACAGATATTTCCTATCCCTTTGAAGACTATAGGGCCAAAGAAAATATCCTCCGATAAAAAATAGAAAGAAGCTTTCTGAGAAACTTCTTTGTGTTCTGTGAAATCATCTCAGAGAGTTACAGCTTTCCCCTAAAGAAGCCTTTCGCTAAGACAGTTCTTGTGGAATTGGCAAAGTGATATTTGGAAGCCCATAGATGGCTATGGTGAAAAAGGAAATATCCTCCGATGAAATCTGGAAACAAGCTTTCTGAGAAACTTCTTAGTGTTCTGTTAATTCATCTCAAAGAGTTACATCTGTATTTCGTGGATCTGTTTGCTAGCCTTATTTCTGTGGAATCTGAGAACAGATATTTCGGATCCCTTTGAAGACTATAGGGTCAAAGGAAATATCCTCCGATAACAAAGAGAAAGAAGCTTTCTGAGAAACTTCTTTGTGTTCTATGAAATCATCTCACAGAGTTACAGCTTTCCCCACAAGAAGACTTTCGCTGAGAGAGTTCTTGTGGAATTGGCAAAGTGATATTTGGAAGCCCTTAGAAGGCTATGCAGAAAAAGCAAATATCCTCCGATGAAATCTGGAAAGAAGCTTTCTGAGAAACTGCTTAGTGTTCTTTTAGTTCATCTCCAAGAGTTACATCTGTATTTCGTGGATCTCTTTGCTAGCCTTATTTCTGTGGAATATGAGAGCAGATATTTCGGATCCCTCTGAAGACTGTAGGGCCAAAGGAGATATCCTCCGATAACAAAGAGAAAGAAGCTTTCTGAGAAACTTCTTTGTGTTCTGTGAAATCATCTCACAGAGTTACAGCTTTCCCCTCAAGAAGCCTTTCGCTAAGATAGTTCTTGTGGAATTGGCAAAGTGATATTTGGAAGCCCATAGAGGGCTACGGTGAAAAAGGAAATATCCTCCGATGAAATCTGGAAAGAAGCTTTCTGAGAAACTGCTTAGTGTTCTGTTAATTCATCTCACAGTGTTACATCTGTATTTCGTGGATCTGTTTGCTAGCCTTATTTCTGTGGAATCTGAGAACAGATATTTCCTTTCCCTCTGAAGACTATAGGGCCAAAGGAACTATCCTCCGATAACAAAGAGAAAGAAGCTTTCTGAGGAACTGCTTTGTGTTCTGTGAAATCATCTCACACAGTTACAGCTTTCACCTCAAGAAGCCTTTCGCTAAGACAGTTCTTGTGGAATTGGCCAAGTGATATTTGGAAGCCCATAGAGGGCTATGGTGAAAAAGGAAATATCCTCCGATGAAATCTGGAAAGAAGCTTTCTGAGAAACGGCTTAGTGTTCTGTTAATTCATCTCACAGAGTTACATCTGTATTTCGTGGATCTCTTTGCTAGCCTTATTTCTGTGGAATCTGGGAACAGATATTTCGGATCCCTTTGAAGACTATAGGTCCAAATTAAATATCCTCCGATAAGAAAGAGAAAGAAGCTTTCTGAGAATCTTCTTTGTGTTCTGTGAAGTCATCTCACAGAGTTACAGCTTTCCCCTCAAGAAGCCTTTCGCTAAGAGAGTTCTTGTGGAATTGGCAAAGTGATATTTGGAAGCCCTTAGAGGGCTATGGTGAAAAAGGAAATATCCTCCGATGAAATCTGGAAAGAAGCTTTCTGAGAAACGGCTTAGTGTTCTGTTAATTCATCTCACAGAGTTACATCTGTATTTCGTGGATCTCTTTGCTAGCCTTATTTCTGTGGAATCTGAGAGCAGATATTTCGAACACATCTGAAGACTGTAGGGCCAAAGGAGATATGCTCCGATAACAAAGAGAAAGAAGTTTTCTGAGAAACTTCTTTGTGTTCTGTGAAATCATCTCACAGAGCTACAGCTTTCCCCTCAAGAACCCTTTCACTTAGACAGTTCTTGTGGAATTGGAAAAGTGATATTTGGAAACACATAGAGGGCTATGGTGAAAAAGGAAATATGCTCCGATGAAATCTGGAAGAAGCTTTCTGAGAAACCGCTTAGTGTTCTGTTAATTCATCTCACGGAGTTACATCTGTATTTCGTGGATCTCTTTGCTAGCCTTATTTCTGTGTAATCTGAGAACAGATATTTCCTTTCCCTTTGAAGACTATAGGGCGAAAGGAAATATCCTCCGATAACAAAGAGAAAGAAGCTTTCTGAGAAACTTCTTTGTGTTCTGTGAAATCATCTCACAGAGTTACAGCTTTCCCCTCAAGAAGCCTTTCGCTAAGAGAGTTCTTGTGGAATTGGCAAAGTGATATTTGGAGGCCTATAGAAGGCTATGTAGAAAAAGCAAATATCCTCCGATGAAATCTGGAAAGAAGCTTTCCGAGAAACTCGTTAGTGTTCTGTAAATTCATCTCACAGATTTACATCTGTATTTCGTGGATCTCTTTGCTAGCCTTATTTCTGTGGAATCTGAGAACAGATATTTCGGATCACTTTGACGACTACAGGGCCAAAGGAAATATCCTCCAATAACAAAGAGAAAGAAGCTTTCTGAGAAACTTCTTTGTGTTCTGTGAAATCATCTCACAGAGTTACAGCTTTCCCCTCAAGAAGCCTTTCGCTACGACAGTGTGTGTGGAACTGGCAAAGTGATATTTGGAAGCCCATAGAGGGCAATGGTGAAAAAGGAAATATCCTCCGAGGAAATCCGTAAAGAAGCTTTCTGAGAAACTGCCTAGTTTTCTGTTAATTCACCTCACAGAGTTACATCTGTATTTCGTGGATCTCTTTGCTAGCCTTATTTCTGTGGAATCTGAGAACCGATATTCAGGATCCCTTTGAAGACTATAGGGCCAAAGGAAATATCCTCTGATAACAAAGAGAAAGAAGCTTTCTGAGAAACTTCTTTGTGTTCTGTGAAATCATCACATAGAGTTACAGCTTTCCAATCAAGTACCCTTCCGCTAAGACAGTTCTTGTGGAATTGGCAAAGTGATATTTGGAAGCCCATAGAGGGCTATGGTGAAAAAGGAAATATCCTCCGAAGTAATCTGGAAAGAAGCTTTCTGAGAAACTGCTTAGTGTTCTGTTAATTCATCTCAGAGAGTTTCATCCGTATTTCGTGGATCTCTTTGCTAGCCTTATTTCTGTGGAATCTGAGAACAGATATTTCGGATCCCTTTGAAGACTATAGGGCCAAAGGAAATATCCTCCGATAACAAAGAGAAAGAAGCTTTCTGAGAAACTTCTTTGTGTTCTGTGAAATCATCTCACAGAGTAAAAGCTTTCCCCTCAAGAAGCCTTTCGCTAAGACAGTTCTTGTGGAATTGGCAAAGTGATATTTGGAAGCCCATGGAGGGCTATGGTGAAAAAGGAAATATCCTCCGATGAAATCTGGAAAGAAGCTTTCTGAGAAACTGCTTAGTGTTCTGTTAATTCATCTCACAGAGTTACATCTGTATTTCGTGGATCTCTTTGCTAGCCTTATTTCTGTGGAATCTGAGAACAGATATTTCGGATCCCTTTGAAGACTATAGGGCCAAAGGAAATATCCTCCGATAACAAAGAGAAAGAAGCTTTCTGAGAAACTTCTTTGTGTTCTGTGAAATCATCTCACAGAGTTACCGCTTTCCCCTCAAGAAGCCTTTCGCTAAGACAGTTTTTGTGGAATCGGCAAAGTGATAATTGCAAGCCCATAGAGGGCTATGGAGAAAATGGAAATATCCTCCGATGAAATCTGGAAAGAATCTTTCTGAGAAACTGCTTTGTGTTCTTTTAGTTCATCTCCCAGAGTTACATCTGTATTTCATGGATCTCTTACCTACCCTTCTTTCTGTGGAATCTGAGAGCAGATATTTCGGATCCCTCTGAAGACTGTAGGGCCAAAGGAGATATGCTCCGATAACAAAGAGAAAGAAGTTTTCTGAGAAACTTCTTTGTGTTCTGTGAAATCATCTCACACAGTTACAGCTTTCCCCTCAAGAACCCTTTCGCTTAGACAGTTCTTGTGGAATTGGAAAAGTGATATTTGGAAACACGTAGAGGGCTATGGTGAAAAAGGAAATATCCTCCGATGAAATCTGGAAAGAAGCTTTCTGAGAAACTGCTTAGTGTTCTGTAAATTCATCTCACAGATTTACATCTGTATTTCGTGGATCTCTTTGCTAGCCTTATTTCTGTGGAATCTGAGAACAGATATTTCGGATCACTTTGACGACGACAGGGCCAAAGGAAATATACTCCGATAACAAAGAAAAAGAAGCTTTCTGAGAAACTTCTTTGTGTTCTGTGAAATCATCTCACAGAGTTACAGCTTTCCCCTCAAGAAGCCTTTCGCTACGACAGTTCTTGTGGAATTTGCAAAGTGATATTTGGAAGCCCATAGAGGGCTATGGTGAAAAAGGAAATATCCTCCGATGAAATCTGGAAAGAAGCTTTCTGAGAAACTGCTTAGTGTTCTGTTAATTCATCTCACAGAGTTACATCTGTACTTCGTGGATCTCTTTGCTAGCCTTATTTCTGCCGAATCTGAGAACAGATATTTCGGATACCTTTGAAGACTATAGGGCCAAAGGAAATATCCTGCCATAACAAGGAGAAAGAAGCTTTCTGAGAAACTTCTTTGTGTTCTGTGAAATCATCTCACAGAGTTACAGCTTTCCCTTCAAGAAGCCTTTCGCTAAGACAGTTCTTGTGGAATTGGCAAGTGATATTTGGAAGCCCGTAGAGGGCTATGGTGAAAAAGGAAATATCCTCCGATGAAATCCGGAAAGAAGCTTTCTGAGAAACTGCTTAGTGTTCTGTTAATACATCTCACAGAGTTTCATCTGTATTTCGTGGATCTCTTTGCTAGCCTTATTTCTGTGGAATCTGAAAACAGATATTTCCTTTCCCTTTGAAGACTATATTGCCAAAGGAAATATCCTCCGATAAGAAAGAGAAAGAAGCTTTCTGAGAAACTTCTTTGTGTTCTGTGAAATCATCTCACAGAGTAAAAGCTTTCCCCTCAAGAAGCTTTTCGCTAAGACAGTTCTTGTGGAATTGGCAAAGTGATATTTGGAAGCCCATGGAGGGCTATGGTGAAAAAGGAAATATCCTCCGACGAAATCTGGAAAGAAGCTTTCTGAGAAACTGCTTAGTGTTCTATTAATTCATCTCACAGAGTTACATCTGTATTTCGTGGATCTCTTTACTAGCCTTATTTCTGTGGAATCTGAGAACAGATATTTCGGATCCCACTGAAGACTATAGGGCCAAAGGAAATATCCTCCGCTAACAAAGAGAAAGAAGCTTTCTGAGAAACTTCTTTGTGTTCTGTGAAATCATCTCACAGAGTTACAGCTTTCCCCTCAAGAAGCCTTTCGCTAAGATAGTTCTTGTGGAATTGGCAAAGTGATATTTGGAAGCCCATAGAGGGCTACGGTGAAAAAGGAAATATCCTCCGATGAAATCTGGAAAGAAGCTTTCTGAGAAACTGCTTAGTGTTCTGTTAATTCATCTCACAGAGTTACATCTGTATTTCGTGGATCTGTTTGCTAGCCTTATTTCTGTGGAATCTGAGAACAGATATTTCGGATCCCTTTGAAGACTCTAGGGCCAAAGGAAATATCCTCCGATAACAAAGAGAAAGAAGCTTTCTGAGAAACTTCTTTGTGTTCTGTGAAATCATCTCACAGAGTTACAGCTTTCCCCTCAAGAAGCCTTTCGCTAAGACAGTTCTTGTGGAATTGGCAAAGTGATATTTGGAAGCCCTTAGAGGGCTATGGTGAAAAAGGAAATATCCTCCGATGAAATCTGGAAAGAAGCTTTCTGAGAAACTGCTTAGTGTTTGTTAATTCATCTCACAGAGTTACATCTGTATTTCGTGGATCTCTTTGCTAGCCTTTTTTCTGTGGAATCTGACAACAGATATTTCAGATCCCTTTGAAGACTATAGGGCCAAAGGAAATATCCTCCGATAACAAAGAGAAAGAAGCTTTCTGAGAAACTTCTTTGTGTTCTGTGAAATCATCTCACAGAGTTACAGCTTTCCCCTCAAGAAGCCTTTCGCTAAGAGAGTTCTTGTGGAATTGGCAAAGTGATATTTGGAAGCCCTTAGAATGTTATGGAGAAAAAGCAAATATCCTCTGATGAAATCTGGAAAGAAGCTTTCTGAGAAACTGCTTAGTGTTCTGTTAATTTATCTCACAGAGTTACATCTGTATATCGTGGATCTCTTTGCTAGCCTTATTTCTGTGGAATCTGAGAACAGATATTTGGGATCCCTTTGAAGACTATAGGGCCAAAGGAAATATCCTCCGATAACAAAGAGAAAGAAGCTTTCTGAGAAACTTCTTTGTGTTCTGTGAAATCATCTCACAGAGTTGCAGCTTTCCCCACAAGAAGACTTTCGCTAAGAGAGTTCTTGTGGAATTGGCAAAGTGATATTTGGAAGCCCTTAGAAGGCTATGCAGAAAAAGAAAATATCCACCGATGAAATCTGGAAAGAAGCTTTCTGAGAAACTGCTTAGTGTTCTTTTAGTTCATCTCCAAGAGTTACATCTGTATTTCGTGGATCTCTTTGCTAGCCTTATTTCTGTGGAATCTGAGAGCAGATATTTCGGATCCCTCTGAAGACTGTAGGGCCAAAGGAGATATCCTCCGATAACAAAGAGAAAGAAGCTTTCTGAGAAACTTCTTTGTGTTCTGTGAAATCATCTCACAGAGTTACAGCTTTCCAAACACGTACCCTTTCGCTAAGACAGTTCTTGTGGAATTTTCAAAGTGATATTTGGAAGCCCATAGAGGGCTATGGTGAAAAAGGAAATATCCTCCGATGAAATCTGGAAAGAAGCTTTCTGAGAAACTGCTTAGTGTTCTGTTAATTCATCTCACAGAGTTACATCTGTATTTCGTGGATCTCTTTGCTAGCCTTATTTCTGTGGAATCTGAGAACAGATATTTCAGATCCCTTTGAAGACTATAGGGCCAAAGGAAATATCCTCCGATAACAAAGAGAAAGAAGCTTTCTGAGAAACTTCTTTGTGTTCTGAGAAATCATCTCACAGAGTTACAGCTTTCCCCTCAAGAAGCCTTTCGCTAAGATAGTTCTTGTGGAATTGGCAAAATGATATTTGGAAGCCCATAGAGGGCTACGGTGAAAAAGGAAATATCCACCGATGAAATCTGGAAAGAAGCTTTCTGAGAAACTGCTTAGTGTTCTGTTAATTCATCTCACAGTGTTACATCTGTATTTCGTGGATCTGTTTGCTAGCCTTATTTCTGTGGAATCTGACAACAGATATTTCAGATCCCTTTGAAGACTCTAGGGCCATAGGAAATATCCTCCGATAACAAAGAGAAAGAATCTTTCTGAGAAACTTCTTTGTGTTCTGTGAAGTCATCTCACAGAGTTACAGCTTTCCCCTCAAGAAGCCTTTCGCTAAGACAGTTCTTGTGGAAATGCAAAGTGATATTTGGAAGCCCATAGAGGGCTATGGTAAAAAAGGAAATATCCTCCGATGAAATCTGGAAAGAAGCTTTCTGAGAAACTGCTTAGTGTTCTGTTAATTCATCTCACAGAGTTACATCTGTAATTCGTGGATCTCTTTGTTAGCCTTATTTCTGTGGAATCTGACAACAGATATTTCGGATCCCTTTGGAGACTATAGGGCCAAAGAAAATATCCTCCGATAACAAAGAGAAAGAATCTTTCTGAGAAACTTCTTTGTGTTCTGTGAAATCATCTCACAGAGTTACAGCTTTCCCCTCCAGAAGCCTTTCGCTCAGAGAGTTCTTGTGGAATTGGCAAAGTGATATTTGGAAGCCCATAGATGGCTATGAGAAAAAGGAAATATCCTCAGATGAAATCTGGAAAGAAGCATTCTGAGAAACTGCTTAGTGTTCTGTTAATTCATCTCACAGAGTTACATCTGTATTACGTGGATCTCTTTGCTAGCTTTGTTTCTATGGAATCTGAGAACAGATATTTCGGATCCCTTTGGAGACTATAGGGCCAAAGGAAATATCCCCCGATAACAAAGAGAAAGAAGCTTTCTGAGAAACTTCTTTGTGTTCTGTGAAATAATCTCACAGAGTTACAGCTTTCCAATCAAGTACCCTTTCGCTAAGACAGTTCTTGTGGAATTTTCAAAGTGATATTTGGAAGCCGATAGAGGGCTATGGTGAAAAAGGAAATATCCTCCGATGAAATCTGGAAATAAGTTTTCTGAGAAACTGCTTAGTGTTCTCTTAGTTCATCTCACAGAGTTACATCTGTATTTCGTGGATCTCCTTGATAGCCTTATTTTTCTGGAATCTGAGAACAGATATTTCGGATCCCTTTGAAGACTATAGGGTCAAAGGAATTATCCTCCGATAACAAAGAGAAAGAAGCTTTCTGAGAAACTTATTTTTTGTTCTGTGAAATCATCTCACAGAGTTACAGCTTTCCCCTCAAGAAGCCTTTCGCTAAGACAGTTCTTGTGGAATTGGCAAAGTGATATTTGGAAGCCCATAGAGGGCTATGGTGAAAAAGGAAATATCCTCCGATGAAATCTGGAAACAAGCTTTCTGAGAAACTGCTTAGTGTTCTGTTAATTCATCTCACAGAGTTACATCTGTATATCGTGGATCTCTTTGCTAGCCTTATTTCTGTGGAATCTGAGAACAGATATTTGGGATCCCTTTGAAGACGATAGGGCCAAAGGAAATATCCTCCGATAACAAAGTGAAAGAAGCTTTCTGAGAAACTTCTTTGTGTTCTGTGAAATCATCTCACAGAGTTACAGCTTTCCCCACAAGAAGCCTTTCGCTAAGAGAGTTCTTGTGGAATTGGCAAAGTGATATTTGGAAGCCCTTAGAAGGCTATGGAGAAAAAGCAAATATCCTCTGATGAAATCTGGAAAGAAGCTTTCTGAGAAACTGCTTAGTGTTCTGTTAATTTATCTCACAGATTACATCTGTATTTCGTGGATCTTCTTGCTAGCCTTATTTCTGTGGAATCTGAGAACAGATATTTCCGATCCCTTTGACGACTACAGGGTCAGGGGAAATATCCTCCGATAACAAAGAGAAAGAAGCTTTCTGAGAAACTTCTCTGTGTTCTGTGAAATCATCTCACAGAGTTACAGCTTTCCCCTCAAGAAGCCTTTCGCTAAGACAGTTCTTGTGGAATTGGCAAAGTAATATTTGGAAGCCCATAGAGGGCTACGGAGAAAATGGAAATATCCTCCGTTGAAATCAGGAAAGAAGCTTTCTGAGAAACTGCTTAGTGTTCTTTTAGTTCATCTCCCAGAGTTACAGCTGTATTTCGTGGATCTCTTTACTAGCCTTATTTCTGTGGAATCTGACAACAGATATTTCGAATCCCTCTGAAGACTATAGGGCCAAAGGAAATATCTTCCGATAACAAAGAGAAAGAAGCTTACTGAGAAACTTCTTTGTGTTCTGTGAAATCATCTCACAGAGTTACAGCTTTCCCCTCAAGAAGCCTTTCGCTAAGACAGTTCTTGTGGAATTGGCAAAGTGATATTTGCAATCCCGTAGAGGGCTATGGTGAAAAAGGAAATATCCTCCGATGAAATCTGGAAAGAAGCTTTCTGAGAAACTGCTTAGTGTTCTGTTAATTCATCTCACAGAGTTACATCTGTATTTCGTGTATCTCCTTGATAGCCTTATTTCTCTAGAATCTGAGAACAGATATTTCGGATCCCTTTGACGAATACAGGGCAAAAGGAAATATCCTCCGATAACAAAGGGAAAGAAGTTTTCTGAGAAACTTCTTTGTGTTCTGTGAAATCATCTCACAGAGTTACAGCATTCCCCTCAAGTTGCCTTTCGCTAAGACAGTTCTTGTGGAATTCGCAAAGTGATATTTGGAAGCCCATAGAGGGCTATGGTGAAAAAGGAAATATCCCCCGATGAAATCTGGAAAGAAGGTGTCTGAGAAACTGCTTAGTGTTCTGTTAATTCATCTCACAGAGTTACATCTGTATTTCGTGGATCTCTTTGCTAGCCTTATTTCTGTGGAATCTCACAACAGATATTTCGGATCCCTTTGAAGACTATAGGGCCAAAGGAACTATCCTCCGATAACAAAGAGAAAGAATCTTTCTGAGAAACTTCTTTGTGTTCTGTGAAATCATCTCACAGAGTTACAGCTTTCCCCTCAAGAAGCCTTTCGCAAAGACAGTTCTTGTGGAATTGGCAATGTGATATTTGGAAGCCCATAGAGGACTATGGTGAAAAACGAAATATCCTCTGATGAAATCTGGAAAGAAGCTTTCTGATAAACTGCTTAGTATTCTTTTAGTTCATCTCCCAGAGTTACATCTGTATTTCGTGGATCACTTTGCTAGCCTTATTTCTGTGGAATCTGAGAGCAGATATTTCGGATCCCTCTGAACTGTAGGGCCAAAGGAGATATCCTCCGATAACAAAGAGAAAGAAGCTTTCTGAGAAACTTCTTTGTGTTCTGTGAAATCATCTCACAGAGTTACAGCTTTCCCCTCAAGAAGCCTTTCGCTAAGACAGTTCTTGTGGAATTGGCAAAGTGATATTTGGAAGCCCATAGAGGGCTATGGTGAAAAAGGAAATATCTTATGATGAAATCTGAAAAGAAGCTTTCTGAGAAACTGCTTAGTGTTTTGTTAATTCATCTCACAGAGTTACATCTGTATTTCTTGGATCTCTTTGCTAGTCTTATTTCTGTGGAATCTGAGAACAGATATTTCGGATCCCTTTGAAGACTATAGGGCCAAAGGAAATATTCTCCGATAACAAAGAGAAAGAATCATTCTGAGAAACTTCTTTCTGTTCTGTGAAATCATCTCACAGAGTTACAGCTTTCCCCTCAAGAAGCCTTTCGCTAAGAGAGTTCTTGTGGAATTGGCAAAGTGATATTTGGAAGCCCATAGAAGGCTATGGAGAAAAAGCAAATATCCTCCGATAAAATCTCGAAAGAAGCTTTCTGAGAAACTGCTTAGTGTTCTGTTAATTCATCTCACAGATTTACATCTGTATTTCGTGGATCTCCTTGATAGCCTTATTTCTCTAGAATCTGAGAACAGATATTTCGGATCCCTTTGACGACTGCAGGGCAAAAGGAAATATCCTCGGATAACAAAGAGAAAGAAGCTTTCTGAGAAACTTCTTTGTGTTCTGTGAAATCATCTCACAGAGTTACAGCTTTCCCCTAAAGATGCCTTTCGTTAAGACAGTTATTGTGGAATTGGCAAAGTGATATTTGGAAGCCTTTAGAGGGCTATGGTGAAAAATGAAATATCCTCCGATGAAATATGGAGAGAAGCTTTCTGAGAAACTGCTTAGTGTTCTGTAAGTAGATATCACAGAGTGACATCTGTATTTCGTGGATCTCTTTGCTAGCCTTACTTCTGTGGAATCTGAGAACAGATATTTCGGATCCCTTTGAAGACTATAGGGCCAAAGGAAATATCCTCCGATAACAACGAGAAAGAGGCTTTCTGAGAAACTTCTTTGTGTTCTGTGAAATCATCTCACAGAGTGACAGCTTTCCCCTGCAGAACACTTTCGCTAAGACAGTTCATGTGGAATCGGCAAAGTAATATTTGGAAGCCCATAGAGGGATATGGAGAAATTGGAAACATCCTCCGATGAAACCTGGAAAGAAGCTTTCTGAGAAACTGCTTAGTGTTCTTTTAGTTCATCTCCCAGAGTTACATCTGTATTTCGTGGATCTCTTTGCTAGCCTTATTTCTGTGGAATCTGACAACAGATATTTCGGATCCCTTTGAAGACTATAGGGCCAAAGGAAATATCCTCCGATAACAAAGCGAAAGAAGCTTTCTGAGAAACTTCTTTGTGTTCTGTGAAATCATCTCACAGAGCTACAGCTTTCCAATCAAGTACCCTTTCGCTAAGACAGTTTTTGTGGAATTTTCAAAGTGATATTTGGAAGCCCATAGAGGGCTATGGTGAAAAAGGAAATAACCTCCGAGGAAATCTGGAAAGAAGCTTTCTGAGAAACTGCTTACTGTTCTGTTAATTCATCTCACAGAGTTACATCTGTATTTCGTGTATCTCCTTGATAGCCTTATTTCTCTAGAATCTGAGAACAGATATTTCAAATCCCGTTGAAGACTATAGGGCCAAAGGAAATATCCTCCGATAACAAAGAGAAAGAAGCTTTCTGAGAAACTTCTTTGTGTTCTGTGAAATCACCTCACAGAGTTACAGCTTTACCCTCAAGAAGCCTTTCGCTAAGACAGTTCTTGTGGAATTGGCAAAGTGATATTTGGAAGCCCATAGAGGGCTATGGTGAAAAAGGAAATATCCTCCGATGAAATCTGGAAAGAAGCTTTCTGAGAAACTGCTTAGTGTTCTGTTAATTGATCTCACAGAGTTACATCTGTATTTCGTGTATCTCCTTGCTAGCCTTACTTCTGTGGAATCTGAGAACAGATATTTCGGATCCCTTTGACGACTATAGCGCCAAAGGAAATATCCTCCGATAACAAAGAGAAAGAAGCTTTTTGAGAAACTCCTTTGTGTTCTGTGAAATCATCTCACAGAGTTACAGCTTTCCCCTCAAGAAGCCTTTCGCTAAGACAGTTCTTGTGGAATTGGCAAAGTGATATTTGGAAGCCCATAGAGGACTATGGTGAAAAAGGAAATATCCTCTGATGAAATCTGGTAAGATGCGTTCTGAGAAACTGCTCAGTGTTCTGTAAATTGATCTCACAGAGTTACATCTGTATTTCGTGTATCTCCTTGCTAGCCTTACTTCTGTGGAATCTGAGAACAGATATTTCGGATCCCTTTGAAGACTATGGGGCCAAAGGAAATATCCTCCGATAACAAAGAGAAAGAAGCTTTCTGAGAAACTTCTTTGTGTTCTGTGAAATCATCTCACAGAGTTACAGCTTTCCCCTCAAGAAGCCTTTCGCTAAGACAGTTCTTGTGGAATTGGCAAAGTGATATTTGGAAGCCCATAGAGGGCTATGGTGAAAAAGGAAATATCCTCCGATGAAATCTGGAAAGAAGCTTTCTGAGAAACTGCTTAGTGTTCTGTTAATTCATCTCACAGAGTTACATCTCTATTTCGTGGATCTCTTTGCTAGCCTTATTTCTGTGGAATCTGAGAACAGATATTTCGGATCCCTCTGAAGACTATAGGGCCAAAGGAAATATCCTCCGATAACAAAGAGAAAGAAGCTTTCTGAGAAACTTCTTTGTGTTGTGTGAAATCATCTCACAGAGTTACAGCTTTCCCCTCAAGAAGCCTTTCGCTAAGACAGTTCTTGTGGAATAGGCAAAGTGATATTTGGAAGCCCATAGAGGGCTATGGTGAAAAAGGAATTATCCTCCGGTGAAACCTGGAAAGAAGATTTCTGAGAAACTGCTTAGTGTTCGGTTAATTCATCTCACAGAGTTACATCTGTATTTCGTGGATCTCTTTGCTAGCCTTATTTCTGTGGAATCTGAGAACAGATATTTCGGATCCCTTTGAAGACTATAGGGCCAAAGGAAATATCCTCCGATAACAAAGAGAAAGAAGCTTTCTGAGAAACTTCTTTGTGTTCTGTGAAATCATCTCACAGAGTTACAGCTTACCCCTCAAGAAGCCTTTCGCTATGAGAGATCTTGTGGAATTGGCAAAGTGATATTTGGAAGCCCTTAGAAGGCTATGGAGAAAAAGCAAATATCCTCCGATGAAATCTGGAAAGAAGCTTTCTGAGAAACTGCTTAGTGTTCTGTTAATTCATCTTACCGAGTTACATCTGTATTTCGTGGATCTCTTTGCTAGCCTTATTTCTGTGGAATCTGAGATCAGATATTTCGGATCCCTTTGAAGAGTATAGGGCCAAAGGAAATATCCTCCGATAACAAAGAGAAAGAATCTTTCTGAGAAACTTCTTTGTGTTGTGTGAAATCATCTCACAGAGTTACAGCTTTCCCCTCAAGAAGCCTTTCGCTAAGACAGTTCTTGTGGAATTGGCAAAGTGGTATTTGGAAGCCCATAGAGGGCTATGGTGAAAAAGGAAATATCCTCCGATGAAATCTGGAAAGAAGCTCTCTGAGAATCTGCTTAATGTTCTGTTAATTGATCTCACGGAGTTACATCTGTATTTCGTGGATCTCTTTGCTAGCCTTATTTCTGTGGAATCTGACAACAGATATTTCGGATCCCTTTGAAGACTATTGGGCCAAAGGAAATATCCTCCGATAACAAAGAGAAAGAATCTTTCTGAGAAACTTCTTTGTGTTCTGTGAAATCATCTCACAGAGTTATAGCTTTCCCCTCAAGAAGCCTTTCGCTAAGAGAGTTCTTGTGGAATTGGCAAAGTGATATTTGGAAGCCCATAGAAGCCTATGGAGAAAAAGCAAATATCCTCCGATGAAATCTGGAAAGAAGCTTTCTGAGAAACTGCTTAGTGTTCTGTTAATTCATCTCACAGAGTTACATCTGTATTTCGTGGATCTCTTTGGTAGCCTTATTTCTGTGGAATCTTAGAACAGATATTTCAGATCCCTTTGACGACTACAGGGTCAAAGGAAATATCCTCCGATAACAAAGAGAAAGAAGCTTTCTCAGAAACTTCTTCGTGTTCTGTGAAATCATCTCACAGAGTTACAGTTTTATCATCAAGAAGCCTTTCCCTAAGACAGTTCTTGTGGAATTGGCAAAGTGATATTTGGAAGCCCATAGAGGGCTACGGAGAAAAAGGAAATATACTCCGATGAAATCTGGAAAGAAGCTTTCTGAGAAACTGCGTAGTGTTCTTTTAGCTCATCTCCCACAGTTTCATCTGTATTTCGTGGATCTCTTTGCTAGCCTTATTTCTGTGGGTCTGAGAACAGATATTTCGGATCCCTTTGAAGACTATAGGGCCAAAGGAAATATCCTCCGATAAAAAAGAGAAAGAAGCTTTCTGAGAAACTTCTTTTTGTTCTGTGAAATCATCGCACAGAGTTACAGGTTTCCCCTCAAGAAGCCTTTCGCTAAGATAGTTCTTGGGGAATTGGCAAAGTGATTATTGGAAGCCCATAGAGGGCTATGGTGAAAAAGGAAATATCCTCCGATGAAATCTGGAAAGAAGCTTTCTGAGAAACTGCTTAGTGTTTTTTAGTTCATCTCCCAGAGTTTCATCGGTATTTCGTGGATGTCTTTGCTAGCCTTATTTCTGTGGAATCTGAAAACAGATATTTCGGATCCCTTTGAAGACTATAGGGCCAAAGGAACTATCCTCTGATAACAACGAGAAAGAAGCTTTCAGAGAAACTTCTTTGTGTTCTGTGAAATCATCTCACAGAGTTACAGCTTTCCCCTCAAGAAGCCTTTCGCTAAGACAGTTCTTGTAGAATTGGCAAAGTGATATTTGGAAGCCCATAGAGGGCTATGGAGAAAAAGGAAATATCCTCCGATGAAATCTGGAAAGAAGCTTTCTGAGAAACTGCTTAGTGTTCTGTTAATTCATCTCCCAGAATTACATCTGTATTTCGTTGATCTCTTTGCTAGCCTTATTTCTGTGGAATCTGAGAACAGATATTTCGGATCCCTTTGAAGACTATAGGGCCAAAGGAAATATCCTCCGATAACAAAGAGAAAGAAGCTTTGTGAGAAACTTCTTTGTGTTCTGTGAAATCATCTCACAGAGTAAAAGCTTTCCCCTCAAGAAGCCTTTCGCTAAGAGAGTTCTTGTGGAATTGGCAAAGTGATATTTTGAAGCCCATAGAAGGCTAAGGAGAAAAAGCAAATATCCTCCGATGAAATCTGGAAAGAAGCTTTCTGAGAAACTGCTTAGTGTCCTGTTAATTCATCTCAGAGAGTTACATCTGTATTCGTGGATATCTTTGCTATCCTTACTTCTGTGGAATCTGAAAACAGATATTTCGGATCCCTTTGACGACTACAGGGCCAAAGGAAATATCCTCCGATAACAAAGAGAAAGAAGCTTTCTGAGAAACTTCTTTGTGTTCTGTGAAATCATCTCACAGAGTTACAGCTTTCCCCTCAAGAAGCCTTTCGCTAAGAGAGTTCTTGTGGAATTGGCAAAGTGATATTTGGAAGCCCATAGAGGGCTACGGAGAAAAAGGAAATATCCTCCGATGAAATCTGGAAAGAAGCTGTCTGAGAAACTGCTTAGTGTTCTTTTAGTTCATCTCCCAGAGTTTCATCTGTATTTCGTGGATCTCTTTGCTAGCCTTATTTCTGTGGAATCTGACAACACATATTTCGGATCCCTTTGAAGACTATAGGGCCAAAGGAAATATCCTCCGATAACAAAGAGAAAGAATCTTTCTGAGAAACTTCTTTGTGTTCTGTGAAATCATCTCACAGAGTTACAGCTATCCCCTCAAGAAGCCTTTCGCTAAGAGAGTTCTTGTGGAATTGGCAAAGTGATATTTGGAAGCCCATAGAAGGCTATGGAGAAAAAGCAAATATCCTCCGATGAAATCTGGAAAGAAGCTTTCTGAGAAACTGCTTAGTGTTCTGTTAATTCATCTCACAGAGTTACATCTGTATTTCGTGGATCTCTTTGCTAGCCTTATTTCTGTGGAATCTGAGAACAGATATTTCAGATCCCTTTGACGACTACAGGGTCAAAGGAAATATCCTCCGATAACAAAGAGAAAGAAGCTTTCTGAGAAACTTCTTTGTGTTCTGTGAAATCATCTCACAGAGTTACAGCTTTCCCCTCAAGAAGCCTTTCGCAAAGACAGTTCTTGTGGAATTGGCAAAGTGATATTTGGAAGCCCATAGAGAGCTATGGTGAAAAAGGAAATATCCTCCGATGAAATCTGGAAAGAAGCTTTCTGAGAAACTGCTTAGTGTTCTGTTAATTCATCTTACAGAGTTACATCTGTATTTCGTGGATCTCTTTCCTAGCCTTATTTCTGTGGAATCTGAGATCAGATATTTCGGATCCCTTTGAAGACTATAGGGCCAAAGGAAATATCCTCCGATAACAAAGAGAAAGAATCTTTCTGAGAAACTTCTTTGTGTTCTGTGAAATCATCTCACAGAGTTACAGCTTTATCATCAAGAAGCCTTTCGCTAAGACCGTTCTTGTGGAATTGGCAAAGTGATATTTGGAAGCCCATAGAGGGCTATGGAGAAAAAGGAAATATACTCCGATGAAATCTGGAAAGAAGCTTTCTGAGAAACTGCTTAGTGTTCTTTTAGTTCATCTCCCACAGTTTCATCTGTATTTCATGGATCTCTTTGCTAGCCTTATTTCTGTGGAATCTGAGAACAGATATTTCGGATCCCTTGGAAGACTATAGGGCCAAAGGAAATATCCTCCGATAACAACGAGAAAGAAGCTTTCAGAGAAACTTCTTTGTGTTCTGTGAAATCATCTCACAGAGTTACAGCTTTCCCCTCAAGAAGCCTTTCGCTAAGACAGTTCTTGTAGAATTGGCAAAGTGATATTTGGAAGCCCATAGACGGCTATGGTGAAAAAGGAAATATCCTCCGATGAAATCTGGAAAGAAGCTTTCTGAGAAACTGCTTAGTGTTCTGTTAATTCATCTCACAGAATTACATCTGTATTTCGTGGATCTCTTTGCTAGCCTTATTTCTGTGGAATCTGAGAACAGATATTTCGGATCCCTTTGAAGACAATAGGGCCAAAGGAAATATCCTCCGATAAAAAAGAGAAAGAAGCTCTCTGAGAAACTTCTTTGTGTTCTGTGAAATCATCGCACAGAGTTACAGCTTTCCCCTCAAGAAGCCTTTGGCTAGGACAGTTCTTGTGGAATTGGCAAAGTGATATTTGGAAGCCAATGGAGTGCTATGGTGAAAAAGGAAATATCCTCCGATGAAATCTGGAAAGAAGCTTTCTGAGAAACTGCTTAGTGTCCTGTTAATTCATCTCAGAGAGTTACATCTGTATTCGTGGATCTCTTTGCTATCCTTACTTCTGTGGAATCTGAGAACAGTTATTTCGGATCCCTTTGACGACTACAGGGCCAAAGGAAATATCCTCCGATAACAAAGAGAAAGAAGCTTTCTGAGAAACTTCTTTGTGTTCTGTGAAATCATCTCACAGAGTTACAGCTTTCCCCTCAAGAAGCCTTTCGCTAAGAGAGTTCTTGTGGAATTGGCAAAGTGATATTTGGAAGCCCATAGAGGGCTCTGGAGAAAAAGGAAATATCCTCCGATGAAATCTGGAAAGAAGCTGTCTGAGAAACTGCTTAGTGTTCTTTCAGTTCATCTCCCAGAGTTTCATCTGTATTTCGTGGATCTCTTTGCTAGCCTTATTTCTGTGGAATCTGACAACAGATATTTCGGATCCCTTTGAAGACTATAGGGCCAAAGGAAATATCCTCCGATAACAAAGAGAAAGAATCTTTCTGAGAAACTTCTTTGTGTTCTGTGAAATCATCTCACAGAGTTACAGCTTTCCCCTGAAGAAGCCTTTCGCTAAGAGAGTTCTTGTGGAATTGGCAAAGTGATATTTGGAAGCCCATAGAAGGCTATGGAGAAAAAGCAAACATCCACCGATGAAATCTGGAAAGAAGCTTTCTGAGAAACTGCTTAGTGTTCTGTTAATTCATCTCACAGAGTTACATCTGTGTTTCGTGAATCTCTTTGCTAGCCTTATTTCTGTGGAATCTGAGAACAGATATTTCAGATCCCTTTGACGACTACAGGGTCAAAGGAAATATCCTCCGATAATAAAGAGAAAGAAGCTTTCTGAGAAACTTCTTTGTGTTCTGTGAAATCATCTCACAGAGTTACAGCTTTCCCCTCAAGAAGCCTTTCGCAAAGACAGTTCTTGTGGAATCGGCAAAGTGATATTTGGAAGCCCATAGAGAGCTATGGTGAAAAAGGAAATATCCTCCGATGAAATCTGGAAAGAAGCTTTCTGAGAAACTGTTTAGTGTTCTGTTAATTCATCTTACAGAGTTACATCTGTATTTCGTGGATCTCTTTGCTAGCCTTATTTCTGTGGAATCTGAGATCAGATATTTCGGATCCCTTTGAAGACTATAGGGCCAAAGGAAATATCCTCCGATAACAAAGAGAAAGAATCTTTCTGAGAAACTTCTTTGTGTTCTGTGAAATCATCTCACAGAGTTACAGCTTTATCATCAAGAAGCCTTTCGCTAAGACAGTTCTTGTGGAATTGGCAAAGTGATATTTGGAAGCCCATAGAGGGCTATGGAGAAAAAGGAAATATCCTCCGATGAAATCTGGAAAGAAGCTTTCTGAGAAACTGCTTAGTGTTCTGTTAATTCATCTCACAGAATTACATCTGTATTTCTTGGATCTCTTTGCTAGCCTTATTTCTGTGGAATCTGAGAACAGATATTTCAGATCCCTTTGAAGACTATAGGGCCAAAGGAAATATCCTCCGATAAAAAAGAGAAAGAAGCTTTCTGAGAAACTTCTTTGTGTTCTGTGAAATCATCGCACCGAGTTACAGCTTTCCCCTCAAGAAGCCTTTGGCTAGGACAGTTCTTGTGGAATTGGCAAAGTGATATTTGGAAGCCCATGGAGGGCTATGGTGAAAAAGGAAATATCCTCCGATGAAATCTGGAAAGAAGCTTCCTGAGAAACTGCTTAGTGTTCTGTTAATTCATCTCACAGAGTTACATCTGTATTTCGTGGATCTCTTTGCTAGCCTTATTTCTGTGGAATCTGAGAACAGATATTTCGGATCCCTTTGAAGACTATAGGGCCAAAGGAAATATCCTCCGATAACAAAGAGAAAGAAGCTTTCTGAGAAACTTCTTTGTGTTGTGTGAAATCATCTCACAGAGTTACAGGTTTCCCCTCAAGAAGACTTTCGCTAAGATAGTTCTTGGGGAATTGGCAAAGTGATATTTGGAAGCCCATAGAGGGCTATGGTGAAAAAGGAAATATCCTCCGAGGAAATCTGGAAAGAAGCTTTCTGAGAAACTGCTTAGTCTTCTTTTAGTTCATCTCCCAGAGTTTCATCGGTATTTCGTGGATGTCTTTGCTAGCCTTATTTCTGTGGAATCTAAAAACAGATATTTCGGATCCCTTTGAAGACTATAGGGCCAAAGGAACTATCCTCCGATAACAACGAGAAAGAAGCTTTCAGAGAAACTTCTTTGTGTTCTGTGAAATCATCTCACAGAGTTACAGCTTTCCCCTCAAGAAGCCTTTCGCTAAGACAGTTCTTGTGGAATTGGCAAAGTGATATTTGGAAGCCCATAGACGGCTAGGGTGAAAAAGGAAATATCCTCCGATGAAATCTGGAAAGAAGCTCTATGAGAATCTGCTTAGTGTTCTGTTAATTCATCTCACAGAGTTACATCTGTATTTCGTGGATCTCTTTGCTAGCCTTATTTCTGTGGATTCTGACAGCAGATATTTCGGATCCCTTTGAAGAATATAGGGCCAAAGGAAATATCCTCCGATAACAAAGAGAAAGAAGCTTTCTGAGAAACTTCTTTGTGTTCTGTGAAATCATCTCACAGAGCTACAGCTTTCCAATCAAGTACCCTTTCGCTAAGACAGTTTTTGTGGAATTTTCAAAGTGATATTTGGAAGCCCATAGAGGGCTATGGTGAAAAAGGAAATAACCTCCGATGAAATCTGGAAAGAAGCTTTCTGAGAAACTGCTTAGTGTTCTGTTAATTCATCTCACAGAGTTACATCTGTATTTCGTGTATCTCCTTGATAGCCTTATTTCTCTAGAATCTGAGAACAGATATTTCAAATCCCGTGGAAGACTATAGGGCCAAAGGAAATATCCTCCGATAACAAAGATAAAGAAGCTTTCTGAAAAACTTCTTTGTCTTCTGTGAAATCATCTCACAGAGTTACAGCTTTTCCCTCAAGAAGCCTTTCCCTAAGACAGTTCTTGTGGAATTGGCAAAGTGATATTTGGAAGCCCATAGAGGGCTATGGTGAAAAAGGAAATATCCTCCGATGAAATCTGGAAAGAAGCTTTCTGAGAAACTGCTTAGTGTTCTGTTAATTGATCTCACAGAGTTACATCTGTATTTCGTGTATCTCCTTGGTAGCCTTACTTCTGTGGAATCTGAGAACAGATATTTCGGATCCCTTTGAAGACTATTGGGCCAAAGGAAATATCCTCCGCTAACAAGGAGAAAGAATCTTTCTGAGAAACTTCTTTGTGTTCTGTGAAATCATCTCACAGAGTTACAGCTTTCCCCTCAAGAAGCCTTTCGCTAAGAGAGTTTTTGTGGAATTGGCAAAGTGATATTTTGAAGCCCATAGAGGGCTATGGAGAAAAAGGAAATATCCTCGATGGAATCTGGAAAGAAGCTTTCTGATAAACTGATTAGTATTCTTTTAGTTCATCTCCCAGAGTTACATCTGTATTTCGTGGATCACTTTGCTAGCCTTATTTCTGTGGAATCTGAGAGCAGATATTTCGGATCCCTCTGAACTGTAGGGCCAAAGGAGATATCCTCCGATAACAAAGAGAAAGAAGCTTTCTGAGAAACTTCTTTGTGTTCTGTGAAATCATCTCACAGAGTTACAGCTTTCCCCTCAAGAAGCCTTTCACTAAGACAGTTCTTGTGGAATTGGCAAAGGGATATTTGGAAGCCCTTAGAGGGCTAAGGTGAAAAATGAAATATCCTCCGATGAAATATGGAGAGAAGCTTTCTGAGAAACTGCTTAGTGTTCTGTAAGTAGATCTCACAGAGTGACATCTGTATTTCGTGGATCTCTTTGCCAGCCTTACTTCTGTGGAATCTGAGAACAGATATTTCGGATCCCTTTGAAGACTATAGGGCCAAAGGAAAAATCCTCCGATAACAAAGAGAAAGAGGCTTTCTGAGAAACTTCTTTGTGTTCTGTGAAATCATCTCACAGAGTTACAGCTTTCCCCTCAAGAAGACTTTCGCTAAGACAGTTCTTGTGGAATCGGCAAAGTAATATTTGGAAGCCCTTAGAGGGCTATGGAGAAAATGGAAATATCCTCCGATGAAATCTGGAAAGAAGCTTTCTGAGAAACTGCTTAGTGTTCTTTTAGTTCATCTCCCAGAGTTACATCTGTATTTCGTGGATCTCTTTGCTAGCCTTATTTCTGTGGAATCTAAGAACAGATATTTCGGATCCCTTTGAAGACTATAGGGCAAAAGGAAATATCCTCCGATAACAAAGAGAAAGAAGCTTTCTGAGAAACTTCTTTGTGTTCTGTGAAATCACCTCACAGAGTTACAGCTCTCCAATCAAGTACCCTTTCGCTAAGACATTTTTTGTGGAATTTTCAAAGTGATATTTGGAAGCCCATAGAGGCCTATGGTGAAAAAGGAAATATCCTCCAATGAAATCTGGAAAGAAGCTTTCTGAGAAACTGCTTAGCGTTCTGTTATTTCAACTCACAGAGTTACATCTGTATTTCGTGTATCTCCTTGACAGCCTTATTTCTCTAGAATCTGAGAACAGATATTTCAAATCCCTTTATAGACTATAGGGCCAAAGGAAATATCCTCCGATAAAAAAGAGAAAGAAGCTTTCTGAGAAACTTCTTTGTGTTCTGTGAAATCATCTCACAGAGTTACAGCTTTACCCTCAAGAAGCCTTTCCCTAAGACAGTTCTTGTGGAATTGGCAAAGTGATATTTGGAAGCCCATAGAGGGCTATGGTGAAAAAGGAAATATCCTCCGATGAAATCTGGAAGGAAGCTTTCTGAGAAACTGCTTAGTGTTCTGTTAATTGATCTCACAGAGTTACATCTGTATTTCGTGTATCTCCTTGCTAGCCTTACTTCTGTGGAATCTGAGAACAGATATTTCGGATCCCTTTGAAGACTATAGCGCCAAAGGAAATATCCTCCGATAACAAAGAGAAAGAAGCTTTCTGAGAAACTTCTTTGTGTTCTGTGAAATCATCTCACAGAGTTACAGCTTTCCCCTCAAGAAGCCTTTCGCTAAGACAGTTTTTGTGGAATTGGCAAAGTGATATTTGGAAGCCCATAGAGTACTATGGTGAAAAAGGAAATATCCTCTGATGAAACCTGGAAAGAAGCTTTCTGAGAAACTGCTTAGTGTTCTGTTAATTGATCTCACAGAGTTACATCTGTATTTCGTGTATCTCCTTGCTAGCCTTACTTCTGTGGAATCTGAGAACAGATAATTCGGATCCCTTTGAAGACTATGGGGCCAAAGGAAATATCCTCCGATAACAAAGAGAAAGAAGCTTTCTGAGAAACTTCTTTGTGTTCTGTGAAATCATCTCACAGAGTTACAGCTTTCCCCTCAAGAAGCCTTTCGCTAAGACAGTTCTTGTGGAATTGGCAAAGTGATATTTGGAAGCCCATAGAGGGCTATGGTGAAAAAGGAAATATCCTCCGATGAAATCTGGAAAGAAGCTTTCTGAGAAACTGCTTAGTGTTCTGTTAATTCATCTCACAGAGTTACATCTGTATTTCGTGGATCTCTTTGCTAGCCTTATTTCTGTGGAATCTGAGAACAGATATTTCGGATCCCTTTGAAGACTATAGGGCCAAAGGAAATATCCTCCGATAACAAAGAGAAAGAATCTTTCTGAGAAACGTCTTTGTGTTCTGTGAAATCATCTCACAGAGTTACAGCTTTCCAATCAAGTACCGTTTCGCTAAGACAGTTTTTGTGGAATTTTCAAAGTGATACTTGGAAGCCCATAGAGGGCTATGGTGAAAAAGGAAATATCCTCCGATGAAATCTGGAAAGAAGCTTTCTGAGAAACTGCTTAGTGTTCTGTTAATTTATCTCACAGAGTTACATCTCTATTTCGTGGATCTCTTTGCTAGCCTTATTTCTGTGGAATCTGAGAACAGATATTTCGGATCCCTCTGAAGACTATAGGGCCAAAGGAAATATCCTCAGATAACAAAGAGAAAGAAGCTTTCTGAGAACCTTCTTTGTGTTGTGTGAAATCATCTCACAGAGTTACAGCTTTCCCCTCAAGAAGCCTTTCGCTAAGACAGTTCTTGTGGAATAGGCAAAGTGATATTTGGAACCCCATAGAGGGCTATGGTGAAAAAGGAATTATCCTCCGATGAAATCTGGAAAGAAGCTTTCTGAGAAACTGCTTAGTGTTCGGTTAATTCATCTTACAGAGTTACATCTGTATTTCGTGGATCTCTTTGCTAGCCTTATTTCTGTGGAATCTGAGAACAGATATTTCGGATCCCTTTGAAGACTATAGGGCCAAAGGAAATATCCTCCGATAACAAAGAGAAAGAAGCTTTCTGAGAAACTTCTTTGTGTTCTGTGAAATCATCTCACAGAGTTACAGCTTACCCCTCAAGAAGCCTTTCGCTAAGACAGTTCTTGTGGAATTGGCAAAGTGATATTTGGAAGCCCATTGAGGACTATGGAGAAAAAGGAAATATCCTCCGATGAAATCTGGAAAGAAGCTTTCTGAGAAACTGCTTAGTGTTCTTTTAGTTCATCTCCCACAGTTTCATCTGTATTTCGTGGATCTCTTTGCTAGCCTTATTTCTGTGGAATCTGAGAACAGATAATTCGGATCCCTTTGAAGACTATAGGGCCAAAGGAAATATCCTCCGATAACAAAGAGAAAGAAGCTTTCTGAGAAACTTCTTTGTGTTCTGTGAAATCATCTCACAGAGTTACAGCTTTCCCCTCAAGAAGCCTTTCGCTAAGACAGTTCTTGTGGAATTGGCAAAGTGATATTTGGAAGCCCATAGAGGGCTATGGAGAAAAAGGAAACATCCTCGATGGAATCTGGAAAGAAGCTTTCTGATAAACTGCTTAGTATTCTTTTAGTTCATCTCCCAGAGTTACATCTGTATTTCGTGGATCACTTTGCTAGCCTTATTTCTGTGGAATCTGAGAGCAGATATTTCGGATCCCTCTGAAGACTGTAGGGCCAAAGGAGATATCCTCTGATAACAAAGAGAAAGAACCTTTCTGAGAAACTTCTTTGTGTTCTGTGAAATCATCTCACAGAGTTACAGCTTTCCCCTCAAGAAGCCTTTCGCTAAGACAGTTCTTGTGGAATTGGCAAAGTGATATTTGGAAGCCCATAGAGGGCTATGGTGAAAAAGGAAATATCCTACGATGAAATATGAAAAGAAGCTTTCTGAGAAACTGCTTAGTGTTCTCTTAATTCATCTCCCAGAGTTACATCTGTATTTCGTGGATCTCTTTGATAGCCTTATTTCTGTGGAATCTGACAACAGATATTTCGGATCCCTTTGAAGACTATAGGGCCAAAGGAAATATCCTCCGATAACAAAGAGAAAGAATCTTTCTGAGAAACTTCTTTGTGTTCTGTGAAATCATATCACAGAGTTACAGCTTTCCCCTCAAGAAGCCTTTCGCTAAGAGATTTCTTGTGGAATTGGCAAAGTGATATTTGGAAGCCCATAGAAGGCTATGGAGAAAAAGCAAATATCCTCCGATGAAATCTGGAAAGAAGCTTTCTGAGAAACTGCTTAGCGTTCTGTTAATTCATCTCACAGAGTTACATCTGTATTTCGTGGATCTCTTTGCTAGCCTTATTTCTGTGGAATCTGAGAACAGATATTTCAGATCCCTTTGACGACTACAGGGTCAAAGGAAATATCCTCCGATAACAAAGAGAAAGAAGCTTTCTGAGAAACTTCTTTGTGTTCTGTGAAATCATCTCACAGAGTTACAGCTTTCCCCTCAAGAAGCCTTTCGCAAAGACAGTTCTTGTGGAATTGGCAAAGTGATATTTGGAAGCCCATAGAGAGCTATGGTGAAAAAGGAAATATCCTCCGATGAAATCTGGAAAGAAGCTTTCTGAGAAACTGCTTAGTGTTCTGTTAATTCATCTTACAGAGTTACATCTGTATTTCGTGGATCTCTTTGCTAGCCTTATTTCTGTGGAATCTGAGATCAGATATTTCGGATCCCTTTGAAGACTATAGGGCCAAAGGAAAAATCCTCCGATAACAAAGAGAAAGAGGCTTTCTGAGAAACTTCTTTGTGTTCTGTGAAATCATCTCACAGAGTTACAGCTTTCCCCTCAAGAAGCCTTTCGCTAAGACAGTTCTTGTGGAATCGGCAAAGTAATATTTGGAAGCCCTTAGAGGGCTATGGAGAAAATGGAAATATCCTCCGATGAAATCTGGAAAGAAGCTTTCTGAGAAACTGCTTAGTGTTCTTTTAGTTCATCTCCCAGAGTTACATCTGTATTTCGTGGATCTCTTTGCTAGCCTTATTTCTGTGGAATCTAAGAACAGATATTTCGGATCCCTTTGAAGACTATAGGGCAAAAGGAAATATCCTCCGATAACAAAGAGAAAGAAGCTTTCTGAGAAACTTCTTTGTGTTCTGTGAAATCACCTCACAGAGTTACAGCTCTCCAATCAAGTACCCTTTCGCTAAGACAGTTTTTGTGGAATTTTCAAAGTGATATTTGGAAGCCCATAGAGGCCTATGGTGAAAAAGGAAATATCCTCCAATGAAATCTGGAAAGAAGCTTTCTGAGAAACTGCTTAGCGTTCTGTTATTTCATCTCACAGAGTTACATCTGTATTTCGTGTATCTCCTTGATAGCCTTATTTCTCTAGAATCTGAGAACAGATATTTCAAATCCCTTTATAGACTATAGGGCCAAAGGAAATATCCTCCGATAAAAAAGAGAAAGAAGCTTTCTGAGAAACTTCTTTGTGTTCTGTGAAATCATCTCACAGAGTTACAGCTTTACCCTCAAGAAGCCTTTCGCTAAGACAGTTCTTGTGGAATTGGCAAAGTGATATTTGGAAGCCCATAGAGGGCTATGGTGAAAAAGGAAATATCCTCCGATGAAATCTGGAAGGAAGCTTTCTGAGAAACTGCTTAGTGTTCTGTTAATTGATCTCACAGAGTTACATCTGTATTTCGTGTATCTCCTTGCTAGCCTTACTTCTGTGGAATCTGAGAACAGATATTTCGGATCCCTTTGAAGACTATAGCGCCAAAGGAAATATCCTCCGATAACAAAGAGAAAGAAGCTTTCTGAGAAACTTCTTTGTGTTCTGTGAAATCATCTCACAGAGTTACAGCTTTCCCCTCAAGAAGCCTTTCGCTAAGACAGTTTTTGTGGAATTGGCAAAGTGATATTTGGAAGCCCATAGAGGACTATGGTGAAAAAGGAAATATCCTCTGATGAAACCTGGAAAGAAGCTTTCTGAGAAACTGCTTAGTGTTCTGTTAATTGATCTCACAGAGTTACATCTGTATTTCGTGTATCTCCTTGCTAGCCTTACTTCTGTGGAATCTGAGAACAGATAATTCGGATCCCTTTGAAGACTATGGGGCCAAAGGAAATATCCTCCGATAACAAAGAGAAAGAAGCTTTCTGAGAAACTTCTTTGTGTTCTGTGAAATCATCTCACAGAGTTACAGCTTTCCAATCAAGTACCGTTTCGCGAAGACAGTTTTTGTGGAATTTTCAAAGTGATACTTGGAAGCCCATAGAGGGCTATGGTGAAAAAGGAAATATCCTCCGATGAAATCTGGAAAGAAGCTTTCTGAGAAACTGCTTAGTGTTCTGTTAATTTATCTCACAGAGTTACATCTCTATTTCGTGGATCTCTTTGCTAGCCTTATTTCTGTGGAATCTGAGAACAGATATTTCGGATCCCTCTGAAGACTATAGGGCCAAAGGAAATATCCTCCGATAACAAAGACAAAGAAGCTTTCTGAGAAACTTCTTTGTGTTGTGTGAAATCATCTCACAGAGTTACAGCTTTCCCCTCAAGAAGCCTTTCGCTAAGACAGTTCTTGTGGAATACGCAAAGTGATATTTGGAACCCCATAGAGGGCTATGGTGAAAAAGGAATTATCCTCCGATGAAATCTGGAAAGAAGCTTTCTGAGAAACTGCTTAGTGTTCGGTTAATTCATCTCACAGAGTTACATCTGTATTTCGTGGATCTCTTTGCTAGCCTTATTTCTGTGGAATCTGAGAACAGATATTTCGGATCCCTTTGAAGACTATAGGGCCAAAGGAAATATCCTCCGATAACAAAGAGAAAGAAGCTTTCTGAGAAACTTCTTTCTGTTCTGTGAAATCATCTCACAGAGTTACAGCTTACCCCTCAAGAAGCCTTTCGCTAAGAGAGATCTTGTGGAATTGGCAAAGTGATATTTGGAAGCCCTTAGAAGGCTATGGAGAAAAAGCAAATATCCTCCGATGAAATCTGGAAAGAAGCTTTCTGAGAAACTGCTTAGTGTTCTGTTAATTCATCTTACAGAGTTACATCTGTATTTCGTGGATCTCTTTGCTAGCCTTATTTCTGTGGAATCTGAGATCAGATATTTCGGATCCCTTTGAAGAGTATAGGGCCAAAGGAAATATCCTCCGATAACAAAGAGAAAGAATCTTTCTGAGAAACTTCTTTGTGTTCTGTGAAATCATCTCACAGAGTTACAGCTTTATCATCAAGAAGCCTTTCGCTAAGACAGTCCTTGTGGAATTGGCAAAGTGATATTTGGAAGCCCATAGAGGACTATGGAGAAAAAGGAAATATCCTCCGATGAAATCTGGAAAGAAGCTTTCTGAGAAACTGCTTAGTGTTCTTTGAGTTCATCTCCCAGAGTTTCATCTGTATTTCGTGGATCTCTTTGCTAGCCTTATTTCTGTGGAATCTGAGAACAGATATTTCGGATCCCTTTGAAGACTATAGGGCCAAAGGAAATATCCTCCGATAACAAAGAGAAAGAAGCTTTCTGAGAAACTTCTTTGTGTTCTGTGAAATCATCTCACAGAGTTACAGCTTTCCCCTCAAGAAGCCTTTCGCTAAGACAGTTCTTGTGGAATTGGCAAAGTGATATTTGGAAGCCCATAGAGGGCTATGGAGAAAAAGGAAACATCCTCGACGGAATCTGGAAAGAAGCTTTCTGATAAACTGCTTAGTATTCTTTTAGTTCATCTCCCAGAGTTACATCTGTATTTCGTGGATCACTTTGCTAGCCTTATTTCTGTGGAATCTGAGAGCAGATATTTCGGATCCCTCTGAAGACTGTAGGGCCAAAGGAGATATCCTCCGATAACAAAGAGAAAGAACCTTTCTGAGAAACTTCTTTGTGTTCTGTGAAATCATCTCACAGAGTTACAGCTTTCCCCTCAAGAAGCCTTTCGCTAAGACAGTTCTTGTGGAATTGGCAAAGTGATATTTGGAAGCCCATAGAGGGCTATGGTGAAAAAGGAAATATCCTACGAAGAAATATGAAAAGAAGCTTTCTGAGAAACTGCTTAGTGTTCTCGTAATTCATCTCCCAGAGTTACATCTGTATTTCGTGGATCTCTTTGATAGCCTTATTTCTGTGGAATCTGACAACAGATATTTCGGATCCCTTTGAAGACTATAGGGCCAAAGGAAATATCCTCCGATAACAAAGAGAAAGAATCTTTCTGAGAAACTTCTTTGTGTTCTGTGAAATCATATCACAGAGTTACAGCTTTCCCCTCAAGAAGCCTTTTGCTAAGAGATTTCTTGTGGAATTGGCAAAGTGATATTTGGAAGCCCATAGAAGGCTATGGAGAAAAAGCAAATATCCTCCGATGAAATCTGGAAAGAAGCTTTCTGAGAAACTGCTTAGCGTTCTGTTAATTCATCTCACAGAGTTACATCTGTATTTCGTGGATCTATTTGCTAGCCTTATTTCTGTGGAATCTGAGAACAGATATTTCAGATCCCTTTGACGACTACAGGGTCAAAGGAAATATCCTCCGATAACAAAGAGAAAGAAGCTTTCTGAGAAACTTCTTTGTGTTCTGTGAAATCATCTCACAGAGTTACAGCTTTCCCCTCAAGAAGCCTTTCGCAAAGACAGTTCTTGTGGAATTGGCAAAGTGATATTTGGAAGCCCATAGAGAGCTATGGTGAAAAAGGAAATATCCTCCGATGAAATCTGGAAAGAAGCTTTCTGAGAAACTGCTTAGTGTTCTGTTAATTCATCTTACAGAGTTACATCTGTATTTCGTGGATCTCTTTGCTAGCCTTATTTCTGTGGAATCTGAGATCAGATATTTCGGATCCCTTTGAAGACTATAGGGCCAAAGGAAATATCCTCCGATAACAAAGAGAAAGAATCTTTCTGAGAAACTTCTTTGTGTTCTGTGAAATCATCTCACAGAGTTACAGCTTTATCATCAAGAAGCCTTTCCCTAAGACAGTTCTTGTGGAATTGGCAAAGTGATATTTGGAAGCCCATAGAGGGCTACGGAGAAAAAGGAAATATACTCCGATGAAATCTGGAAAGTAGCTTTCTGAGAAACTGCGTAGTGTTCTTTTAGCTCATCTCCCACAGTTTCATCTGTATTTCGTGGATCTCTTTGCTAGCCTTATTTCTGTGGAATCTGAGAACAGATATTTCGGATCCCTTTGAAGACTATAGTGCCAAAGGAAATATCCTCCGATAACAACGAGAAAGAAGCTTTCAGAGAAACTTCTTTGTGTTCTGTGAAATCATCGCACAGAGTTACAGCTTTCCCCTCAAGAAGCCTTTCGCTAAGACAGTTCTTGTAGAATTGGCAAAGTGATATTTGGAAGCCCATAGACGGCTATGTTGAAAAAGGAAATATCCTCCGATGAAATCTGGAAAGAAGCTTTCTGAGAAACTGCTTAGTGTTCTGTTAATTCATCTCACAGAATTACATCTGTATTTCGTGGATCACTTTGATAGCCTTATTTCTGTGGAATCTGAGAACAGATATTTCGGATCCCTTTGAAGACTATAGGGCCAAAGGAAATATCCTCCGATAAAAAAGAGAAAGAAGCTTTCTGAGAAACTTCTTTTTGTTCTGTGAAATCATCGCACAGAGTTACAGGTTTCCCCTCAAGAAGCCTTTCGCTAAGATAGTTCTTGGGGAATTGGCAAAGTGATTATTGGAAGCCCATAGAGGGCTATGGTGAAAAAGGAAATATCCTCCGATGAAATCTGGAAAGAAGCTATCTGAGAAACTGCTTAGTGTTCTTTTAGTTCATCTCCCAGAGTTTCATCGGTATTTCGTGGATGTCTTTGCTAGCCTTATTTCTGTGGAATCTGAAAACAGATATTTCGGATCCCTTTGAAGACTATAGGGCCAAAGGAACTATCCTCTGATAACAACGAGAAAGAAGCTTTCAGAGAAACTTCTTTGTGTTCTGTGAAATCATCTCACAGAGTTACAGCTTTCCCCTCAAGAAGCCTTTCGCTAAGACAGTTCTTGTAGAATTGGCGAAGTGATATTTGGAAGCCCATAGAGGGCTATGGAGAAAAAGGAAATATCCTCCGATGAAATCTGGAAAGAAGCTTTCTGAAAAACTGCTTAGTGTTCTGTTAATTCATCTCCCAGAATTACATCTGTATTTCGTTGATCTCTTTGCTAGCCTTATTTCTGTGGAATCTGAGAACAGATATTTCGGATCCCTTTGAAGACTATAGGGCCAAAGGAAATATCCTCCGATAACAAAGAGAAAGAAGCTTTGTGAGAAACTTCTTTGTGTTCTGTGAAATCATCTCACAGAGTAAAAGCTTTCCCCTCAAGAAGCCTTTCGCTAAGAGAGTTCTTGTGGAATTGGCAAAGTGATATTTTGAAGCCCATAGAAGGCTAAGGAGAAAAAGCAAATATCCTCCGATGAAATCTGGAAAGAAGCTTTCTGAGAAACTGCTTCGTGTCCTGTTAATTCATCTCAGAGAGTTACATCTGTATTCGTGGATATCTTTGCTATCCTTACTTCTGTGGAATCTGAGAACAGATATTTCGGATCCCTTTGACGACTACAGGGCCAAAGGAAATATCCTCCGATAACAAAGAGAAAGAAGCTTTCTGAGAAACTTCTTTGTGTCCTGTGAAATCATCTCACAGAGTTACAGCTTTCCCCTCAAGAAGCCTTTCGCTAAGAGAGTTCTTGTGGAATTGGCAAAGTGATATTTGGAAGCCCATAGAGGGCTATGGAGAAAAAGGAAATATCCTCCGATGAAATCTGGAAAGAAGCTGTCTGAGAAACTGCTTAGTGTTCTTTTAGTTCATCTCCCAGAGTTTCATCTGTATTTCGTGGATCTCTTTGCTAGCCTTATTTCTGTGGAATCTGACAACAGATATTTCGGATCCCTTTGAAGACTATAGGGCCAAAGGAAATATCCTCCGATAACAAAGAGAAAGAATCTTTCTGAGAAACTTCTTTGTGTTCTGTGAAATCATCTCACAGAGTTACAGCTATCCCCTCAAGAAGCCTTTCGCTAAGAGAGTTCTTGTGGAATTGGCAAAGTGATATTTGGAAGCCCATAGAAGGCTATGGAGAAAAAGCAAATATCCTCCGATGAAATCTGGAAAGAAGCTTTCTGAGAAACTGCTTAGTGTTCTGTTAATTCATCTCACAGAGTTACATCTGTATTTCGTGGATCTCTTTGCTAGCCTTATTTCTGTGGAATCTGAGAACAGATATTTCAGATCCCTTTGACGACTACAGGGTCAAAGGAAATATCCTCCGATAACAAAGAGAAAGAAGCTTTCTGAGAAACTTCTTTGTGTTCTGTGAAATCACCTCACAGAGTTACAGCTTTCCCCTCAAGAAGCGTTTCGCAAAGACAGTTCTTGTGGAATTGGCAAAGTGATATTTGGAAGCCCATAGAGAGCTATGGTGAAAAAGGAAATATCCTCCGATGAAATCTGGAAAGAAGCTTTCTGAGAAACTGCTTAGTGTTCTGTTAATTCATCTTACAGAGTTACATCTGTATTTCGTGGATCTCTTTCCTAGCCTTATTTCTGTGGAATCTGAGATCAGATATTTCGGATCCCTTTGAAGACTATAGGGCCAAAGGAAATATCCTCCGATAACAAAGAGAAAGAATCTTTCTGAGAAACTTCTTTGTGTTCTGTGAAATCATCTCACAGAGTTACAGCTTTATCATCAAGAAGGCTTTCGCTAAGACAGTTCTTGTAGAATTGGCAAAGTGATATTTGGAAGCCCATAGACGGCTATGGTGAAAAAGGAAATATCCTCCGATGAAATCTGGAAAGAAGCTTTCTGAGAAACTGCTTAGTGTTCTGTTAATTCATCTCACAGAATTACATCTGTATTTCGTGGATCTCTTTGCTAGCCTTATTTCTGTGGAATCTGAGAACAGATATTTCGGATCCCTTTAAAGACAATAGGGCCAAAGGAAATATCCTCCGATAAAAAAGAGAAAGAAGCTTTCTGAGAAACTTCTTTGTGTTCTGTGAAATCATCGCACAGAGTTACAGCTTTCCCCTCAAGAAGCCTTTGGCTAGGACAGTTCTTGTGGAATTGGCAAAGTGATATTTGGAAGCCCATGGAGTGCTATGGTGAAAAAGGAAATATCCTCCGATGAAATCTGGAAAGAAGCTTTCTGAGAAACTGCTTAGTGTCCTGTTAATTCATCTCAGAGAGTTACATCTGCATTCGTGGATCTCTTTGCTATCCTTACTTCTGTGGAATCTGAGAACAGTTATTTCGGATCCCTTTGACGACTACAGGGCCAAAGGAAATATCCTCCGATAACAAAGAGAAAGAAGCTTTCTGAGAAACTTCTTTGTGTTCTGTGAAATCATCTCACAGAGTTACAGCTTTCCCCTCAAGAAGCCTTTCGCTAAGACAGTTCTTGTAGAATTGACAAAGTGATATGTGGAAGCCGATAGACGGCTATGGTGAAAAAGGAAATATCCTCCGATGAAATCTGGAAAGCAGCTTTCTGAGAAACTGCTTAGTGTTCTGTTAATTCATCTCCCAGAATTACATCTGTATTTCGTGGATCTCTTTGCTAGCCTTATTTCTGTGGAATCTGAGAACAGATATTTCGGATCCCTCAGAAGACTATAGGGCCAAAGGAAATATCGTCCGATAACAAAGAGAAAGAAGCTTTCTTAGAAACTTCTTTGTGTTCTGTGAAATCATCTCACAGAGTTACAGCTTTCCCCTCAAGAAGCCTTTCGCTAAGACATTTTTTGTGGAATTGGCAAAGTGATATTTGGAAGCCCATAGAGGGCTATGGTAAAAAAGGAAATATCCTCCGATGAAATATGGAAAGAAGCTTTCTGAGAAACTGCTTAGTGTTCTTTTAGTTCATCTCCCAGACTTACATCTGTATTTCGTGGATCTCTTTGCTAGCCTTATTTCTGTGGAATCTGAGAACAGATATTTCGAATCCCTTTGAAGACGATAGGGACAAAGGAAATATCCTCCGATAGCAACGAGAAAGAAGCTTTCAGAGAAAGTTCTTTGTGTTCTGTGAAATCATCTCACAGAGTTACAGCTTTATCATCAAGAAGCCTTTCGCTAAGACAGTTCTTGTGGGATTGGCAAAGTGATATTTGGAAGCCCATAGAGGACTATGGAGAAAAAGGAAATATCCTCCGATGAAATCTGGAAAGAAGCTTTCTGAGAAACTGCTTAGTGTTCTTTTAGTTCATCTCCCAGAGTTTCATCTGTATTTCGTGGATCTCTTTGCTAGCCTTATTTCTGTGGAATCTGAGAACAGATATTTGGGATCCCTTTGAAGACTATAGGGCCAAAGGAAATATCCTCCGATAACAAAGAGAAAGAAGCTTTCTGAGAAACTTCTTTGTGTTCTGTGAAATCATCTCACAGAGTTACAGCTTACCCCTCAAGAAGCCTTTCGCTAAGAGAGATCTTGTGGAATTGGCAAAGTGATATTTGGAAGCCCTTAGAAGGCTATGGAGAAAAAGCAAATATCCTCCGATGAAATCTGGAAAGAAGCTTTCTGAGAAACTGCTTAGTGTTCTGTTAATTCATCTTACAGAGTTACATCTGTATTTCGTGGATCTCTTTGCTAGCCTTATTTCTGTGGAATCTGAGATCAGATATTTCGGATCCCTTTGAAGACTATAGGGCCAAAGGAAATATCCTCCGATAACAAAGAGAAAGAATCTTTCTGAGAAACTTCTTTGTGTTCTGTGAAATCATCTCACAGAGTTACAGCTTTATCATCAAGAAGCCTTTCCCTAAGACAGTTCTTGTGGAATTGGCAAAGTGATATTTGGAAGCCCATAGAGGGCTACGGAGAAAAAGGAAATATTCTCCGATGAAATCTGGAAAGAAACTTTCTGAGAAACTGCGTAGTGTTCTTTTAGCTCATCTCCCACAGTTTCATCTGTATTTCGTGGATCTCTTTGCTAGCCTTATTTCTGTGGAATCTGAGAACAGATATTTCGGATCCCTTTGAAGACTATAGTGCCAAAGGAAATATCCTCCGATAACAACGAGAAAGAAGCTTTCAGAGAAACTTCTTTGTGTTCTGTGAAATCATCTCACAGAGTTACAGCTTTCCCCTCAAGAAGCCTTTCGCTAAGACAGTTCTTGTAGAATTGGCAAAGTGATATTTGGAAGCCCATAGACGGCTATGTTGAAAAAGGAAATATCCTCCGATGAAATCTGGAAAGAAGCTTTCTGAGAAACTGCTTAGTGTTCTGTTAATTCATCTCACAGAATTACATCTGTATTTCGTGGATCACTTTGATAGCCTTATTTCTGTGGAATCTGAGAACAGATATTTCGGATCCCTTTGAAGACTATAGGGCCAAAGGAAATATCCTCCGATAAAAAAGAGAAAGAAGCTTTCTGAGAAACTTCTTTTTGTTCTGTGAAATCATCGCACAGAGTTACAGGTTTCCCCTCAAGAAGCCTTTCGCTAAGATAGTTCTTGGGGAATTGGCAAAGTGATTATTGGAAGCCCATAGAGGGCTATGGTGAAAAAGGAAATATCCTCCGATGAAATCTGGAAAGAAGCTTTCTGAGAAACTGCTTAGTGTTCTTTTAGTTCATCTCCCAGAGTTTCATCGGTATTTCGTGGATGTCTTTGCTAGCCTTATTTCTGTGGAATCTGAAAACAGATATTTCGGATCCCTTTGAAGACTATAGGGCCAAAGGAACTATCCTCCGATAACAACGAGAAAGAAGCTTTCAGAGAAACTTCTTTGTGTTCTGTGAAATCATCTCACAGAGTTACAGCTTTCCCCTCAAGAAGCCTTTCGCTAAGACAGTTCTTGTAGAATTGGCAAAGTGATATTTGGAAGCCCATAGAGGGCTATGGAGAAAAAGGAAATATCCTCCGATGAAATCTGGAAAGAAGCTTTTTGAGAAACTGCTTAGTGTTCTGTTAATTCATCTCCCAGAATTACATCTGTATTTCGTTGATCTCTTTGCTAGCCTTATTTCTGTGGAATCTGAGAACTGATATTTCGGATCCCTTTGAAGACTATAGGGCCAAAGGAAATATCCTCCGATAACAAAGAGAAAGAAGCTTTGTGAGAAACTTCTTTGTGTTCTGTGAAATCATCTCACAGAGTAAAAGCTTTCCCCTCAAGAAGCCTTTCGCTAAGAGAGTTCTTGTGGAATTGGCAAAGTGATATTTTGAAGCCCATAGAAGGCTAAGGAGAAAAAGCAAATATCCTCCGATGAAATCTGGAAAGAAGCTTTCTGAGAAACTGCTTAGTGTCCTGTTAATTCATCTCAGAGAGTTACATCTGTATTCGTGGATATCTTTGCTATCCTTACTTCTGTGGAATCTGAGAACAGATATTTCGGATCCCTTTGACGACTGCACGGCCAAAGGAAATATCCTCCGATAACAAAGAGAAAGAAGCTTTCTGAGAAACTTCTTTGTGTTCTGTGAAATCATCTCACAGAGTTACAGCTTTCCCCTCAAGAAGCCTTTCGCTAAGACAGTCCTTGTGGAATTGGCAAAGTGATATTTGGAAGCCCATAGAGGACTATGGAGAAAAAGGAAATATCCTCCGATGAAATCTGGAAAGAAGCTTTCTGAGAAACTGCTTAGTGTTCTTTGAGTTCATCTCCCAGAGTTTCATCTGTATTTCGTGGATCTCTTTGCTAGCCTTATTTCTGTGGAATCTGAGAACAGATATTTCGGATCCCTTTGAAGACTATAGGGCCAAAGGAAATATCCTCCGATAACAAAGAGAAAGAAGCTTTCTGAGAAACTTCTTTGTGTTCTGTGAAATCATCTCACAGAGTTACAGCTTTCCCCTCAAGAAGCCTTTCGCTAAGACAGTTCTTGTGGAATTGGCAAAGTGATATTTGGAAGCCCATAGAGGGCTATGGAGAAAAAGGAAACATCCTCGATGGAATCTGGAAAGAAGCTTTCTGATAAACTGCTTAGTATTCTTTTAGTTCATCTCCCAGAGTTACATCTGTATTTCGTGGATCACTTTGCTAGCCTTATTTCTGTGGAATCTGAGAGCAGATATTTCGGATCCCTCTGAAGACTGTAGGGCCAAAGGAGATATCCTCCGATAACAAAGAGAAAGAATCTTTCTGAGAAACTTCTTTGTGTTCTGTGAAATCATATCACAGAGTTACAGCTTTCCCCTCAAGAAGCCTTTCGCTAAGAGATTTCTTGTGGAATTGGCAAAGTGATATTTGGAAGCCCATAGAAGGCTATGGAGAAAAAGCAAATATCCTCCGATGAAATCTGGAAAGAAGCTTTCTGAGAAACTGCTTAGCGTTCTGTTAATTCATCTCACAGAGTTACATCTGTATTTCGTGGATCTCTTTGCTAGCCTTATTTCTGTGGAATCTGAGAACAGATATTTCAGATCCCTTTGACGACTACAGGGTCAAAGGAAATATCCTCCGATAACAAAGAGAAAGAAGCTTTCTGAGAAACTTCTTTGTGTTCTGTGAAATCATCTCACAGAGTTACAGCTTTCCCCTCAAGAAGCCTTTCGCAAAGACAGTTCTTGTGGAATTGGCAAAGTGATATTTGGAAGCCCATAGAGAGCTATGGTGAAAAAGGAAATATCCTCCGATGAAATCTGGAAAGAAGCTTTCTGAGAAACTGCTTAGTGTTCTGTTAATTCATCTTACAGAGTTACATCTGTATTTCGTGGATCTCTTTGCTAGCCTTATTTCTGTGGAATCTGAGATCAGATATTTCGGATCCCTTTGAAGACTATAGGGCCAAAGGAAATATCCTCCGATAACAAAGAGAAAGAATCTTTCTGAGAAACTTCTTTGTGTTCTGTGAAATCATCTCACAGAGTTACAGCTTTATCATCAAGAAGCCTTTCCCTAAGACAGTTCTTGTGGAATTGGCAAAGTGATATTTGGAAGCCCATAGAGGGCTACGGAGAAAAAGGAAATATACTCCGATGAAATCTGGAAAGAAGCTTTCTGAGAAACTGCTTAGTGTTCTGTTAATTCATCTCACAGAGTTACATCTGTATTTCGTGGATCTCTTTGCTAGCCTTATTTCTGTGGAATCTGAGAACAGATATTTCGGATCCCTTTGAAGACTATAGGGCCAAAGGAAATATCCTCCGATAACAAAGAGAAAGAAGCTTTCTGAGAAACTTCTTTGTGTTCTGTGAAATCATCTCACAGAGTTACAGCTTTCCCCTCAAGAAGCCTTTCGCTAAGACAGTTCTTGTGGAATTGGCAAAGTGATATTTGGAAGCCCATAGAGGGCTATGGAGAAAAAGGAAACATCCTCGATGGAATCTGGAAAGAAGCTTTCTGATAAACTGCTTAGTATTCTTTTAGTTCATCTCCCAGAGTTACATCTGTATTTCGTGGATCACTTTGCTAGCCTTATTTCTGTGGAATCTGAGAGCAGATATTTCGGATCCCTCCGAAGACTGTAGGGCCAAAGGAGATATCCTCCGATAACAAAGAGAAAGAACCTTTCTGAGAAACTTCTTTGTGTTCTGTGAAATCATCTCACAGAGTTACAGCTTTCCCCTCAAGAAGCCTTTCGCTAAGACAGTTCTTGTGGAATTGGCAAAGTGATATTTGGAAGCCCATAGAGGGCTATGGTGAAAAAGGAAATATCCTACGATGAAATATGAAAAGAAGCTTTCTGAGAAACTGCTTAGTGTTCTCTTAATTCATCTCCCAGAGTTACATCTGTATTTCGTGGATCTCTTTGATAGCCTTATTTCTGTGGAATCTGACAACAGATATTTCGGATCCCTTTGAAGACTATAGGGCCAAAGGAAATATCCTCCGATAACAAAGAGAAAGAATCTTTCTGAGAAACTTCTTTGTGTTCTGTGAAATCATATCACAGAGTTACAGCTTTCCCCTCAAGAAGCCTTTCGCTAAGAGATTTCTTGTGGAATTGGCAAAGTGATATTTGGAAGCCCATAGAAGGCTATGGAGAAAAAGCAAATATCCTCCGATGAAATCTGGAAAGAAGCTTTCTGAGAAACTGCTTAGCGTTCTGTTAATTCATCTCACAGAGTTACATCTGTATTTCGTGGATCTCTTTGCTAGCCTTATTTCTGTGGAATCTGAGAACAGATATTTCAGATCCCTTTGACGACTACAGGGTCAAAGGAAATATCCTCCGATAACAAAGAGAAAGAAGCTTTCTGAGAAACTTCTTTGTGTTCTGTGAAATCATCTCACAGAGTTACAGCTTTCCCCTCAAGAAGCCTTTCGCAAAGACAGTTCTTGTGGAATTGGCAAAGTGATATTTGGAAGCCCATAGAGAGCTATGGTGAAAAAGGAAATATCCTCTGATGAAATCTGGAAAGAAGCTTTCTGAGAAACTGCTTAGTGTTCTGTTAATTCATCTTACAGAGTTACATCTGTATTTCGTGGATCTCTTTGCTAGCCTTATTTCTGTGGAATCTGAGATCAGATATTTCGGATCCCTTTGAAGACTATAGGGCCAAAGGAAATATCCTCCGATAACAAAGAGAAAGCATCTTTCTGAGAAACTTCTTTGTGTTCTGTGAAATCATCTCACAGAGTTACAGCTTTATCATCAAGAAGCCTTTCCCTAAGACAGTTCTTGTGGAATTGGCAAAGTGTTATTTGGAAGCCCATAGAGGGCTACGGAGAAAAAGGAAATATACTCCGATGAAATCTGGAAAGAAGCTTTCTGAGAAACTGCTTAGTGTTCTGTTAATTCATCTCACAGAGTTACATCTGTATTTCGTGGATCTCTTTGCTAGCCTTATTTCTGTGGAATCTGAGAACAGATATTTCAGATCCCTTTGACGACTACAGGGTCAAAGGAAATATCCTCCGATAACAAAGAGAAAGAAGCTTTCTGAGAAACTTCTTTGTGTTCTGTGAAATCACCTCACAGAGTTACAGCTTTCCCCTCAAGAAGCCTTTCGCAAAGACAGTTCTTGTGGAATTGGCAAAGTGATATTTGGAAGCCCATAGAGAGCTATGGTGAAAAAGGAAATATCCTCCGATGAAATCTGGAAAGAAGCTTTCTGAGAAACTGGTTAGTGTTCTGTTAATTCATCTTACAGAGTTACATCTGTATTTCGTGGATCTCTTTCCTAGCCTTATTTCTGTGGAATCTGAGATCAGATATTTCGGATCCCTTTGAAGAGTATAGGGCCAAAGGAAATATCCTCCGATAACAAAGAGAAAGAATCTTTCTGAGAAACTTCTTTGTGTTCTGTGAAATCATCTCACAGAGTTACAGCTTTATCATCAAGAAGCCTTTCGCTAAGACCGTTCTTGTGGAATTGGCAAAGTGATATTTGGAAGCCCATAGAGGGCTATGGAGAAAAAGGAAATATACTCCGATGAAATCTGGAAAGAAGCTTTCTGAGAAACTGCTTAGTGTTCTTTTAGTTCATCTCCCACAGTTTCATCTGTATTTCATGGATCTCTTTGCTAGCCTTATTTCTGTGGAATCTGAGAACAGATATTTCGGATCCCTTTGAAGACTATAGGGCCAAAGGAAATATCCTCCGATAACAACGAGAAAGAAGCTTTCAGAGAAACTTCTTTGTGTTCTGTGAAATCATCTCACAGAGTTACAGCTTTCCCCTCAAGAAGCCTTTCGCTAAGACAGTTCTTGTAGAATTGGCAAAGTGATATTTGGAAGCCCATAGACGGCTATGGTGAAAAAGGAAATATCCTCCGATGAAATCTGGAAAGAAGCTTTCTGAGAAACTGCTTAGTGTTCTGTTAATTCATCTCACAGAATTACATCTGTATTTCGTGGATCTCTTTGCTAGCCTTATCTCTGTGGAATCTGAGAACAGATATTTCGGATCCCTTTGAAGACAATAGGGCCAAAGGAAATATCCTCCGATAAAAAAGAGAAAGAAGCTTTCTGAGAAACTTCTTTGTGTTCTGTGAAATCATCGCACAGAGTTACAGCTTTCCCCTCAAGAAGCCTTTGGCTAGGACAGTTCTTGTGGAATTGGCAAAGTGATATTTGGAAGCCCATGGAGTGCTATGGTGAAAAAGGAAATATCCTCCGATGAAATCTGGAAAGAAGCTTTCTGAGAAACTGCTTAGTGTCCTGTTAATTCATCTCAGAGAGTTACATCTGTATTCGTGGATCTCTTTGCTATCCTTACTTCTGTGGAATCTGAGAACAGTTATTTCGGATCCCTTTGACGACTACAGGGCCAAAGGAAATATCCTCCGATAACAAAGAGAAAGAAGCTTTCTGAGAAAATTCTTTGTGTTCTGTGAAATCATCTCGCAGAGTTACAGCTTTCCCCTCAAGAAGCCTTTCGCTAAGAGAGTTCTTGTGGAATTGGCAAAGTGATATTTGGAAGCCCATAGAGGGCTCTGGAGAAAAAGGAAATATCCTCCGATGAAATCTGGAAAGAAGCTGTCTGAGAAACTGCTTAGTGTTCTTTTAGTTCATCTCCCAGAGTTTCATCTGTATTTCGTGGATCTCTTTGCTAGCCTTATTTCTGTGGAATCTGACAACAGATATTTCGGATCCCTTTGAAGACTATAGGGCCAAAGGAAATATCCTCCGATAACAAAGAGAAAGAATCTTTCTGAGAAACTTCTTTGTGTTCTGTGAAATCATCTCACAGAGTTACAGCTTTCCCCTCAAGAAGCCTTTCGCTAAGAGAGTTCTTGTGGAATTGGCAAAGTGATATTTGGAAGCCCATAGAAGGCTATGGAGAAAAAGCAAATATCCTCCGATGAAATCTGGAAAGAAGCTTTCTGAGAAACTGCTTAGTGTTCTGTTAATTCATCTCACAGAGTTACATCTGTATTTCGTGGATCTCTTTGCTAGCCTTATTTCTGTGGAATCTGAGAACAGATATTTCGGATCCCTTTGAAGACTATAGGGCCAAAGGAAATATCCTCCGATAACAACGAGAAAGAAGCTTTCAGAGAAACTTCTTTGTGTTTTGTGAAATCATCTCACAGAGTTACAGCTTTATCATCAAGAAGCCTTTCGCTAAGACAGTTCTTGTGGAATTGGCAAAGTGATATTTTGAAGCCCATAGACGGCTATGGTGAAAAAGGAAATATCCACTGATGAAATCTGGAAAGAAGCTTTCTGAGAAACTGCTTAGTGTTCTCTTAATTCATCTCACAGAATTACATCTGTATTTCGTGGATCTCTTTGCTAGCCTTATTTCTGTGGAATCTGAGAACAGATATTTCGGATCCCTTTGAAGTCTATAGGGCCAAAGGAAATATCCTCCGATAACAAAGAGAAAGAATCTTTCTGAGAAACTTCTTTGTGTTCTGTGAAATCATCTCACAGAGTTACAGCTTTCCCCTCAAGAAGCCTTTCGCTAAGACAGTTCTTGTAGAATTGACAAAGTGATATGTGGAAGCCCATAGACGGCTATGGTGAAAAAGGAAATATCCTCCGATGAAATCTGGAAAGAAGCTTTCTGAGAAACTGCTTAGTGTTCTGTTAATTCATCACCCAGAATTACATCTGTATTTCGTGGATCTCTTTGCTAGCCTTATTTCTGTGGAATCTGAGAACAGATATTTCGGATCCCTCAGAAGACTATAGGGCCAAAGGAAATATCGTCCGATAACAAAGAGAAAGAAGCTTTCTTAGAAACTTCTTTGTGTTCTGTGAAATCATCTCACAGAGTTACAGCTTTCCCCTCAAGAAGCCTTTCGCTAAGACATTTTTTGTGGAATTGGCAAAGTGATATTTGGAAGCCCATAGAGGGCTATGGTAAAAAAGGAAATATCCTCCGATAAAATATGGAAGGAAGCTCTCTGAGAAACTGCTTAGTGTTCTTTTAGTTCATCTCCCAGACTTACATCTGTATTTCGTGGATCTCTTTGCTAGCCTTATTTCTGTGGAATCTGAGAACAGATATTTCGAATCCCTTTGAAGACGATAGGGACAAAGGAAATATCCTCCGATAGCAACGAGAAAGAAGCTTTCAGAGAAAGTTCTTTGTGTTCTGTGAAATCATCTCACAGAGTTACAGCTTTATCATCAAGAAGCCTTTCGCTAAGACAGTTCTTGTGGGATTGGCAAAGTGATATTTGGAAGCCCATAGAGGACTATGGAGAAAAAGGAAATATCCTCCGATGAAATCTGGAAAGAAGCTTTCTGAGAAACTGCTTAGTGTTCTTTTAGTTCATCTCCCAGAGTTTCATCTGTATTTCGTGGATCTCTTTGCTAGCCTTATTTCTGTGGAATCTGAGAACAGATATTTCGGATCCCTTTGAAGACTATAGGGCCAAAGGAAATATCCTCCGATAATAACGAGAAAGAAGCTTTCAGAGAAACTTCTTTGTGTTCTGTGAAACCATCTCACAGAGTTACAGCTTTCCCCTCAAGAAGCCTTTCGCTAAGACAGTTCTTGTAGAATTGACAAAGTGATATGTGGAAGCCCATAGACGGCTATGGTGAAAAAGGAAATATCCTCCGATGAAATCTGGAAAGAAGCTTTCTGAGAAACTGCTTAGTGTTCTGTTAATTCATCTCCCAGAATTACATCTGTATTTCGTGGATCTCTTTGCTAGCCTTATTTCTGTGGAATCTGAGAACAGATATTTCGGATCCCTCAGAAGACTATAGGGCCAAAGGAAATATCGTCCGATAACAAAGAGAAAGAAGGTTTCTTAGAAACTTCTTTGTGTTCTGTGAAATCATCTCACAGAGTTACAGCTTTCCCCTCAAGAAGCCTTTCGCTAAGACATTTTTTGTGGAATTGGCAAAGTGATATTTGGAAGCCCATAGAGGGCTATGGTAAAAAAGGAAATATCCTCCGATGAAATATGGAAAGAAGCTTTCTGAGAAACTGCTTAGTGTTCTTTTAGTTCATCTCCCAGACTTACATCTGTATTTGGTGGATCTCTTTGCTAGCCTTATTTCTGTGGAATCTGAGAACAGATATTTCGAATCCCTTTGAAGACGATAGGGACAAAGGAAATATCCTCCGACAGCAACGAGAAAGAAGCTTTCAGAGAAAGTTCTTTGTGTTCTGTGAAATCATCTCACAGAGTTACAGCTTTCCCCTCAAGAAGCCTTTCGCTAAGACAGTTCTTGTGGAATTGGCAAAGTGATATTTGGAAGCCCATAGAGGGCTATGGTGAAAAAGGAAATATGCTCCGATGAAATCTGGAAAGAAGCTTTCTGAGAAACTGCTTAGTGTTCTGTTAATTCATCTCACAGTTACATCTGTATTTCGTGGATCTCTTTGCTAGCCTTATTTCTGTGGAATCTGAGAACAGATATTTCGGATCCCTTTGAAGACTATAGGGCCAAAGGAAATATCCTCCGATAACAAAGAGAAAGAAGCTTTCTGATAAACTTCTTTGTGTTCTGTGAAATCATCTCACAGAGTTACAGCTTACCCCTCAAGAAGCCTTTCGCTAAGAGAGATCTTGTGGAATTGGCAAAGTGATATTTGGAAGCCCTTAGAAGGCTATGGAGAAAAAGCAAATATCCTCCGATGAAATCTGGAAAGAAGCTTTCTGAGAAACTGCTTAGTGTTCTGTTAATTCATCTTACAGAGTTACATCTGTATTTCGTGGATCTCTTTGCTAGCTTTATTTCTGTGGAATCTGAGAACAGATATTTCGGATCCCTTTGAAGAGTATAGGGCCAAAGGAAATATCCTCCGATAACAAAGAGAAAGAGGCTTTCTGAGAAACTTCTTTGTGTTCTGTGAAATCATCTCACAGAGTTACAGCTGTCCCTTAGAAGCCTTTCGCTAAGACAGTTCTTGTGGAATCGGCAAAGTAATATTTGGAACCCCATAGAGGGCTATGGAGAAAATGGAAATATCCTCCGATGAAATCTGGAAAGAAGCTTTCTGAGAAACTGCTTAGTGTTTTTTTAGTTCATCTCCCATAGTTACATCTGTATTTCGTGGATCTCTTTGCTAGCCTTATTTCTGTGGAATCTGAGAACAGATATTTCGGATCCCTTTGAAGACTATAGGGCCAAAGGAAATATCCTCCGATAACAAAGAGAAAGAAGCTTTCTGAGAAACTTCTTTGAGTTTTGTGAAATCATCTCAGAGAGTTACAGCTTACCCCTCAAGAAGCCTTTCGCTAATAGAGATCTTGTGGAATTGGCAAAGTGATATTTGGAAGCCCTTAGAAGGCTATGGAGAAAAAGCAAATATCCTCCGATGAAATCTGGAAAGAAGCTTTCTGAGAAACTGTTTAGTGTTCTGTTAATTCATCTTACAGAGTTACATCTGTATTTTGTGGATCTCTTTGCTAGCCTTATTTCTGTGGAATCTGAGATCAGATATTTCGGATCCCTTTGAACAGTATAGGGCCAAAGGAAATATCCTCCGATAACAAAGAGAAACAATCTTTCTGAGAAACTTCTTTGTGTTCTGTGAAATCATCTCACAGAGTTACAGCTTTATCATCAAGAAGCCTTTCGCTAAGACAGTTCTTGTGGGATTGGCAAAGTGATATTTGGAAGCCCATAGAGGACTATGGAGAAAAAGGAAATATCCTCCGATGAAATCTGGAAAGAAGCTTTCTGAGAAACTGCTTAGTGTTCTTTTAGTTCATCTCCCAGAGTTTCATCTGTATTTCGTGGATCTCTTTGCTAGCCTTATTTCTGTGGAATCTTAGAACAGATATTTCGGATCCCTTTGAAGACTATAGGGCCAAAGGAAATATCCTCCGATAACAACGAGAAAGAAGCTTTCAGAGAAACTTCTTTGTGTTCTGTGAAATCATCTCACAGAGTTACAGCTTTCCCCTCAAGAAGCCTTTCGCTAAGACATTTTTTGTGGAATTGGCAAAGTGATATTTGGAAGCCCTTAGAGGGCTATGGAGAAAAAGGAAATATCCACCGATGAAATATGGAAAGAAGCTTTCTGAGAAACTGCTTAGTGTTCTTATAGTTCATCTCCCAGACTTACATCTGTATTTCGTGGATCTCTTTGCTAGCCTTATTTCTGTGGAATCTGAGAACAGATATTTCGAATCCCTTTGAAGACGATAGGGACAAATGAAATATCCTCCGATGGCAACGAGAAAGAAGCTTTCAGAGAAAGTTCTTTGTGTTCTGTGAAATCATCTCACAGAGTTACAGCTTCCCCTCAAGAAGCCTTTCGCTAAGACAGTTCTTGTGGAATTGGCAAAGTGATATTTGGAAGCCCATAGAGGGCTATGGTGAAAAAGGAAATATCCTCCGATGAAATCTGGAAAGAAGCTTTCTGAGAAACTGCTTAGTGTTCTGTTAATTCATCTCACAGTTACATCTGTATTTCGTGGATCTCTTTGCTAGCCTTATTTCTGTGGAATCTGAGAACAGATATTTCGGATCCCTTTGAAGACTATAGGGCCAAAGGAAATATCCTCCGATAACAAAGAGAAAGAAGCTTTCTGAGAAACTTCTTTGTGTTCTGTGAAATCATCTCACAGAGTTACAGCTTACCCCTCAAGAAGCCTTTCGCTAAGAGAGATCTTGTGGAATTGGCAAAGTGATATTTGGAAGCCCTTAGAAGGCTATGGAGAAAAAGCAAATATCCTCCGATGAAATCTGGAAAGAAGCTTTCTGAGAAACTGCTTAGTGTTCTGTTAATTCATCTTACAGAGTTACATCTGTATTTCGTGGATCTCTTTGCTAGCCTTATTTCTGTGGAATCTGAGATCAGATATTTCGGATCCCTTTGAAGAGTATAGGGCCAAAGGAAATATCCTCCGATAACAAAGAGAAAGAGGCTTTCTGAGAAACTTCTTTGTCTTCTGTGAAATCATCTCACAGAGTTACAGCTTTCCCTTAGAAGCCTTTCGCTAAGACAGTTCTTGTGGAATCGGCAAAGTAATATTTGGAAGCCCATAGAGGGCTATGGAGAAAATGGAAATATCCTCCGATGAAATCTGGAAAGAAGCTTTCTGAGAAACTGCTTAGTGTTTTTTTAGTTCATCTCCAAGAGTTACATCTGTATTTCGTGGATCTCTTTGCTAGCCTTATTTCTGTGGAATCTAAGAAGAGATATTTCGGATCCCTTTGAAGACTATAGGGCCAAAGGAAATATCCTCCGATAACAAAGAGAAAGAAGCTTTCTGAGAAACTTCTTTGTGTTCTGTGAAATCATCTCACAGAGTTACAGCTTTCCAATCAAGTACCCTTTCGCTAAGACAGTTTTTGTGGAAATTTAAAAGTGATATTTGGAAGCCCATAGAGGGCTATGGTGAAAAAGGAAATATCCTCAGATGAAATCTGGAAAGAAGCTTTCTGAGAAACTGCTTAGTGTTCTGTTAATTCATCTCACAGTGTTACATCTGTATTTCGTGTATCTCCTTGATAGCCTTATTTCTCTAGAATCTGAGAACAGATATTTCAAGTCCCTTTGAAGACTATAGGGCCAAAGGAAATATCCTCCGATAACAAAGAGAAAGAAGCTTTCTGAGAAACTTCTTTGTGTTCTGTGAAATCATCTCACAGAGTTACAGCTTTCCCCTCAAGAAGCCTTTCGCTAAGACAGTTCTTGTGGAATTGGCAAAGTGATATTTGGAAGGCCATAGAGGGCTATGGTGAAAAAGGAAATATCCTCCGATGAAATCTGGAAAGAAGCTTTCTGAGAAACTGCTTAGTGTTCTGTTAATTGATCTCACAGAGTTACATCTGTATTTCGTGTATCTCCTTGCTAGCCTTACTTCTGTGGAATCTGAGAACAGATATTTGGGATCCCTTTGAAGACTATAGGGCCAAAGGAAATATCCTCCGATAACAAAGAGAAAGAAGCTTACTGAGAAACTTCTTTGTGTTCTGTGAAATCATCTCACCGAGTTACAGCTTTCCCCTCAAGAAGCCTTTCGCTAAGACAGTTCTTATGGAATTGGCAAAGTGATATTTGGAATCCCATAGAGGGCTACGGTGGAAAAGGAAATATCCTCTGATGAAATCTGGAAAGAAGGTTTCTGAGAAACTGCTTAGTGTTCTGTTAATTCATCTCACAGAGTTACATCTGTATTTCGTGTATCTCCTTGCTAGCCTTACTTCTGTGGAATCTGAGAACAGATATTTCGGATCCCTTTGAACACTATAGGGCCAAAGGAAATATCCTCCGATAACAAAGAGAAAGAAGTTTTCTGAGAAACTTCTTTGTGTTGTGTGAAATCATCTCACAGAGTTACAGCTTTCCCCTCAAGAAGCCTTTCGCTAAGACAGTTCTTGTGGAATTGGCAAAGTGATATTTGGAATCCCATAGAGGGCTATGGGGAAAAGGAAATATCCTCCGATGAAATCTGGAAAGAAGCTCTATGAGAAACTGCTTAGTGTTCTGTTAATTCATCTCACAGAGTTACATCTGTATTTCGTGGATCTCTTTGCTAGCCTTATTTCTGTGGAATCTGAGAACAGATATTTCGGATACCTTTGAAGACTATAGGGCCAAAGGAAATATCCTCTGATAACAAAGAGAAAGAATCTTTCTGAGAAACTTCTTTGTGTTCTGTGAAATCATCTCACAGAGTTACAGCTTTCCCCTCAAGAAGCCTTTCGCTAAGAGAGTTCTTGTGGAATTGGCAAAGTGATATTTGGAAGCCCATAGAAGGCTATGGAGAAAAAGCAAATATCCTCCGATGAAATCTGGAAAGAAGCTTTCTGAGAAACTGCTTAGTGTTCTGTTAATTCATCTCACAGAGTTACATCTGTATTTCGTGGATCTCTTTGCTAGCCTTATTTCTGTGGAATCTGAAAACAGATATTTCAGATCCCTTTGACGACTACAGGGTCAAAGGAAATATCCTCCGATAACAAAGAGAAAGAATCTTTCTCAGAAACTTCTTTGTGTTCTGTGAAATCATCTCACAGAGTTACAGCTTTATCATCAAGAAGCCTTTCGCTAAGACAGTTCTTGTGGAATTGGCAAAGTGATATTTGGAAGCCCATAGAGGACTATGGAGAAAAAGGAAATATCCTCTGATGAAATCTGGAAAGAAGCTTTCTGAGAAACTGCTTAGTGTTCTTTTAGTTCATCTCCCAGAGTTTCATCTATATTTCGTGGATCTCTTTGCTAGCCTTATTTCTGTGGAATCTGAGAACATATATTTCGGATCCCTTTGAAGACTATAGGGCCAAAGGAAATATCCTCCGATAACAACGAGAAAGAAGCTTTCAGAGAAACTTCTTTGTGTTCTGCGAAATCATCTCACAGAGTTACAGCTTTCCCCTCAAGAAGCCTTTCGCTAAGACAGTTCTTGTAGAATTGACAAAGTGATATGTGGAAGCCCATAGACGGCTATGGTGAAAAAGGAAATATCCTCCGATGAAATCTGGAAAGAAGCTTTCTGAGAAACTGCTTAGTGTTCTGTTAATTCATCTCCCAGAATTACATCTGTATTTCGTGGATCACTTTGCTAGCCTTATTTCTGTGGTATCTGAGAACAGATATTTCGGATCCCTCAGAAGACTATAGGGCCAAAGGAAATATCGTCCGATAACAAAGAGAAAGAAGCTTTCTTAGAAACTTCTTTGTGTTCTGTGAAATCATCTCACAGAGTTACAGCTTTCCCCTCAAGAAGCCTTTCGCTAAGACATTTTTTGTGGAATTGGCAAAGTGATATTTGGAAGCCCTTAGAGGGCTATGGAGAAAAAGGAAATATCCTCCGATGAAATACGGAAAGAAACTTTCTGAGAAACTGCTTAGTGTTCTTTTAGTTCATCTCCCAGACTTACATCTGTATTTCGTGGATCTCTTTGCTAGCCTTATTTCTGTGGAATCTGAGAACAGATATTTCGAATCCCTTTGAAGACGATAGGGACAAAGGAAATATCCTCCGATAGCAACGAGAAAGAAGCTTTCAGAGAAAGTTCTTTGTGTTCTGTGAAATCATCTCACAGAGTTACAGCTTTCCCCTCAAGAAGCCTTTCGCTAAGACAGTTCTTGTGGAATTGGCAAAGTGATATTTGGAACCCCTAGAGGGCTATGGTGAAAAAGGAAATATCCTCCGATGAAATCTGGAAAGAAGCTTTCTGAGAAACTGCTTAGTGTTCTGTTAATTCATCTCACAGTTACATCTGTATTTCGTGGATCTCTTTGCTAGCCTTATCTCTGTGGAATCTGAGAACAGATATTTCGGATCCCTTTGAAGACTATAGGGCCAAAGGAAATATCCTCCGATAACAAAGAGAAAGAAGCTTTCTGAGAAACTTCTTTGTGTTCTGTGAAATCATCTCACAGAGTTACAGCTTACCCCTCAAGAAGCCTTTCGCTAAGAGAGATCTTGTGGAATTGGCAAAGTGATATTTGGAAGTCCTTAGAAGGCTATGGAGAAAAAGCAAATATCCTCCGATGAAATCTGGAAAGAAGCTTTCTGAGAAACTGCTTAGTGTTCTGTTAATTCATCTTACAGAGTTACATCTGTATTTCGTGGATCTCTTTGCTAGCCTTATTTCTGTGGAATCTGAGATCAGATATTTCGGATCCCTTTGAAGACTATAGGGCCAAAGGAAATATCCTCCGATAACAAACAGAAAGAGGCTTTCTGAGAAACTTCTTTGTGTTCTGTGAAATCATCTCACAGAGTTACAGCTTTCCCTTAGAAGCCTTTCGCTAAGACAGTTCTTGTGGAATCTGCAAAGTAATACTTGGAAGCCCATAGAGGGCTATGGAGAAAATGGAAATATCCTCCGATGAAATCTGGAAAGAAGCTTTCTGAGAAACTGCTTAGTGTTTTTTTAGTTCATCTCCCAGAGTTATATCTGTATTTCGTGGATCTCTTTGCTAGCCTTATTTCTGTGGAATCTAAGAAGAGATATTTCGGTTCCCTTTGAAGACTATAGGGCCAAAGGAAATATCCTCCGATAACAAAGAGAAAGAAGCTTTCTGAGAAACTTCTTTGTGTTCTGTGAAATCATCTCACAGAGCAACAGCTTTCCAATCAAGTACCCGTTCGCTAAGACAGTTTTTGTGGAATTTTCAAAGTGATATTTGGAAGCCCATAGAGGGCTATGGTGAAAAAGGAAATATCCTCAGATGAAATCTGGAAAGAAGCTTTCTGAGAAACTGCTTAGTGTTCTGTTAATTCATCTCACAGTGTTACATCTGTATTTCGTGTATCTCCTTGATAGCCTTATTTCTCTAGAATCTGAGAACAGATATTTCAAGTCCCTTTGAAGACTATAGGGCCAAAGGAAATATCCTCCGATAACAAAGAGAAAGAAGCTTTCTGAGAAACTTCTTTGTGTTCTGTGAAATCATCTCACAGAGTTACAGCTTTCCCCTCAAGGAGCCTTTCGCTAAGACAGTTCTTGTGGAATTGGCAAAGTGATATTTGGAAGCCCATAGAGGGCTATGGTGAAAAAGGAAATATCCTCCGATGAAATATGGAAAGAAGCTTTCTGAGAAACTGCTTAGTGTTCTCTTAATTGATCTCACAGAGTTACATCTGTATTTCGTGTATCTCCTTGCTAGCCTTACTTCTGTGGAATCTGAGAACAGATATTTCGGATCCCTTTGAAGACTATAGGGCCAAAGGAAATATCCTCCGATAACAAAGAGAAAGAAACTTTCTGAGAAACTTCTTTGTGTTCTGTGAAATCATCTCACCGAGTTACAGCTTTCCCCTCAAGAAACCTTTCGCTAAGACAGTTCTTGTGTCATTGGCAAAGTGATATTTGGAAGCCCGTAGAGGGCTATGATGAAAAAGGAAATATCCTCCGATGAAATCTGGAAAGAAGCTTTCTGAGAAACTGCTTAGTGTTCTGTTAATTTATCTCACAGAGTTACATCTGTATTTCCTGGATCTCTTTGCTAGCCTTATTTCTGTGGAATCTGAGAACAGATATTTCGGATCCCTCTGAAGAATATAGGGCCAAAGGAAATATCCTCCGATAACAAAGAGAAAGAAGTTTTCTGAGAAACTTCTTTGTGTTGTGTGAAATCATCTCACAGAGTTACAGCTTTCCCCTCAAGAAGCCTTTCGCTAAGACAGTTCTTGTGGAATTGGCAAAGTGATATTTGGAATCCCTTAGAGGGCTATGGTGAAAAAGGAAATATCCTCCGATGAAATCTGGAAAGAAGCTCTATGAGAAACTGCTTAGTGTTCTGTTAATTCATCTCACAGAGTTACATCTGTATTTCGTGGATCTCTTTGCTAGCCTTATTTCTGTGGAATCTGAGAACAGATATTTCGGATACCTTTGAAGACTATAGGGCCAAAGGAAATATCCTCTGATAACAAAGAGAAAGAATCTTTCTGAGATACTTCTTTGTGTTCTGTGAAATCATCTCACAGAGTTGCAGCTTTCCCCTCAAGAAGCCTTTCGCTAAGACAGTTCTTGTGGAATTGGCAAAGTGATATTTGGAAGCCCATAGAAGGCTATGGAGAAAAAGCAAATATCCTCCGATGAAATCTGGAAAGAAGCTTTCTGAGAAACTGCTTAGTGTTCTTTTAATTCATCTCACAGAGTTACATCTGTATTTCGTGGATCTCTTTGCTAGCCTTATTTCTGTGGAATCTGACAACAGATATTTCAGATCCCTTTGACGACTACAGGGTCAAAGGAAATATCCTCCGATAACAAAGAGAAAGAATCTTTCTCAGAAACTTCTTTGTGTTCTGTGAAATCAACTCACAGAGTTACAGCTTTCCCCTCAAGAAGCCTTTCGCTAAGAGAGTTCTTGTGGAATTGGCAAAGTGATATTTGGAAGCCCATAGAAGGCTATGGAGAAAAAGCAAATATCCTCCGATGAAATCTGGAAAGAAGCTTTCTGAGAAACTGCTTAGTGTTCTGTTAATTCATCTCACAGAGTTACATCTATATTTCGTTGGTCTCTTTGCTAGCCTTATTTCTGTGGAATCTGAGAACAGATATTTCAGATCCCTTTGACGACTACAGGGCCAAAGGAAATATCCTCCGATAACAAAGAGAAAGAAGCTTTCTCAGAAACTTCTTTGTGTTCTGTGAAATCATCTCACAGAGTTACAGCTTTCCCCTCAAGAAGCCTTTCGCAAACACAGTTCTTGTGGAATTGGCAAAGTGATACTTGGAAGCCCATAGAGGGCTATGGTGAAAAAGGAAATATCCTCCGATGAAATCTGGAAAGAAGCTTTCTGAGAAACTGCTTACTGTTCTGTTAATTGATCTCACAGAGTTACATCTGTATTTCGTGGATCACTTTGCTAGCCTTATTTCTGTGGAATCTGAGAACAGATATTTCGGATCGCTTTGAAGACTATAGGGCCAAAGGAAATATCCTCGGATAACAAAGAGAAAGAAGCTTTCTGAGAAACTTCTTTGTTTTCTGTGAAATCATCTCACAGAGTTACAGCTTTCCCCTCAAGAAGCCTTTCGCTAAGACATTTTTTGTGGAATTGGCAAAGTGATATTTGGAAGCCCTTAGAGGGCTATGGAGAAAAAGGAAATATCCTCCGATGAAATATGGAAAGAAGCTTTCTGAGAAACTGCTTAGTGTTCTTTTAGTTCATCTCCCAGACTTACATCTGTATTTCGTGGATCTCTTTGCTAGTCTTATTTCTGTGGAATCTGAGAACAGATATTTCGAATCCCTTGGAAGACGATAGGGACAAAGGAAATATCCTCCGATAGCAACGAGAAAGAAGCTTTCTGAGAAAGTTGTTTGTGTTCTGTGAAATCATCTCACAGAGTTACAGCTTTCCCCTCAAGAAGCCTTTCGCTAAGACAGTTCTTGTGGAATCGGCAAAGTGATATTTGGAAGCCCATAGAGGGCTATGGTGAAAAAGGAAATATCCTCCGATGAAATCTGGAAAGAAGCTTTCTGAGAAACTGCCTAGTCTTCTGTTAATTCATCTCACAGTTACATCTGTATTTCGTGGATCTCTTTGCTAGCCTTATTTCTGTGGAATCTGAGAACAGATATTTCGGATCCCTTTGAAGACTATAGGGCCAAAGGAAATATCCTCCGATAACAAAGAGAAAGAAGCTTTCTGAGAAACTTCTTTGTGTTCTGTGAAATCATCTCACAGAGTTACAGCTTACCCCTCAAGAAGCCTTTCGCTAAGAGAGTTCTTGTGGAATTGGCAAAGTGATATTTGGAAGCCCTTAGGAGGCTATGGAGAAAAAGCAAATATCCTCCGATGAAATCTGGAAAGAAGCTTTCTGAGAAACTGCTTAGTGTTCTGTTAATTCATCTTACAGAGTTACATCTGTATTTCGTGGATCTCTTTGCTAGCCTTATTTCTGTGGAATCTGAGATCAGATATTTCGGATCCCTTTGAAGAGTATAGGGCCAAAGTAAATATCCTCCGATAACAAAGAGAAAGAATCTTTCTGAGAAACTTCTTTGTGTTCTGTGAAATCATCTCACAGAGTTACAGCTTTATCATCAAGAAGCCTTTCGCTAAGACAGTTCTTGTGGAATTGGCAAAGTGATATTTGGAAGCCCATAGAGGACTATGGAGAAAAAGGAAATATCCTCCGATGAAATCTGGAAAGAAGCTTTCTGAGAAACTGCTTAGTGTTCTTTTAGTTCATCTCCGAGAGTTTCATCTGTATTTCGTGGATCTCTTTGCTAGCCTTATTTCTGTGGAATCTGAGAACAGATATTTCGGATCCCTTATAAGACTATAGGGCCAAAGGAAATATCCTCCGATAACAAAGAGAAAGAAGCTTTCGGAGAAACTTCTTTGTGTTCTGTGAAATCATCTCACAGAGTTACAGCTTTCCCCTCAAGAAGCCTTTCGCTAAGACAGTTCTTGTGGAATTGGCAAAGTGATATTTGGAAGCCCATAGAGGGCTATGGTGAAAAAGGAAATATCCTACGATGAAATCTGAAAAGAAGCTTCCTGAGAAACTGCTTAGTGTTCTGTTAATTCATCTCACAGAGTTACATCTGTATTTCGTGGATCTCTTTGATAGCCTTATTTCTGTGGAATCTGAGAACAGATATTTCGGATCCCTTTGAAGACTATAGGGCCAAAGGAAATATCCTCCGATAACAAAGAGAAAGAGGCTTTCTGAGAAACTTCTTTGTGTTCTGTGAAATCATGTCACAGAGTTACAGCTTTCCCTTAGAAGCCTTTCGCTAAGACAGTTCTTGTGGAATCGGCAAAGTAATATTTGTAAGCCCATAGAGGGCTATGGAGAAAATGGAAATATCCTCCGATGAAATCTGGAAAGAAGCTTTCTGAGAAACTGCTTAGTGTTCTTTTAGTTCATCTCCCAGAGTTACATCTGTATTTCGTGGATCTCTTTGCTAGCCTTATTTCGGTGGAATCTAAGAACAGATATTTCGGATCCCTTTGAAGACTATAGGGCCAAAGGAAATATCCTCTGATAACAAAGAGAAAGAAGCTTTCTGAGAAACTTCTTTGTGTTCTGTGAAATCATCTCACAGAGTTACAGCTTTCCAATCAAGTACCCTTTCGCTAAGACAGTTTTTGTGGAATTTTCAAAGTGATATTTGGAAGCCCATAGAGGGCTATGGAGAAAAAGGAAATATCCTCAGATGAAATCTGGAAAGAAGCTTTCTGAGAAACTGCTTAGTGTTCTGTTAATTCATCTCACAGTGTTACATCTGTATTTCGTGTATCTCCTTGATAGCCTTATTTCTCTAGAATCTGAGAACAGATATTTCAAATCCCTTTGAAGACTATAGGACCAAAGGAAATATCCTCCGATAAAAAAGAGAAAGAAGCTTTCTGAGAAACTTCTTTGTGTTCTGTGAAATCATCTCACAGAGTTACAGCTTTCCCCTCAAGAAGCCTTTCGCTAAGACAGTTCTTGTGGAATTGGCAAAGTGATATTTGGAAGCCCATAGAGGGCTATGGTGAAAAAGGAAATATCCTCTGATGAAATCTGGAAAGAAGCTTTCTGAGAAACTGCTTAGTGTTCTGTTAACTGATCTCACAGAGTTACATCTGTATTTCGTGTATCTCCTTGCTAGCCTTACTTCTGTGGAATCTGAGAACAGATATTTCGGATCCCTTTGAAGACTATAGGGCCAAAGGAAATATCCTCCGATAACAAAGAGAAAGAAGCTTTCTGAGAAACTTCTTTGTGTTCTGTGAAATCATCTCACAGAGTTACAGCTTTCCCCTCAAGAAGCCTTTCGAGAAGACAGTGCTTGTGGAATTGGCAAAGTGATATTTGGAAGCCCATAGAGGGCTATGGTGAAAAAGGAAATATCCTCTGATGAAATCTGGAAAGAAGCTTTCTGAGAAACTGCTTAGTGTTCTGTTAATTGATCTCACAGAGTTACATCTGTATTTAGTGTATCTCCTTGCTAGCCTTACTTCTGTGGAATCTGAGAACAGATATTTGGGATCCCTTTGAAGACTATAGGGCCAAAGGAAATATCCTCCGATAACAAAGAGAAAGAAGCTTTCTGAGAAACTTCTTTGTGTTCTGCGAAATCATCTCACAGAGTTACAGCTTTCCCCTCAAGAAACCTTTAGTTAAGACAGTTCTTGTGGAATTGGCAAAGTGATATTTGGAAGCCCATGGAGGGCTATGGTGAAAAAGGAAATATCCTCCGATGAAATCTGGAAAGAAGCTTTCTGAGAAACTGCTTAGTGTTCTGTTAATTCATCTCACAGAGTTACATCTGTATTTCGTGGATCTCTTTGCTAGCCTTATTTCTGTGGAATCTGAGAACAGATATTTCGGATCCCTTTGAAGACTATAGGGCCAAAGGAAATATCCTCCGATAACAAAGAGAAAGAAGCTTTCTGAGAAACTTCTTTGTGTTCTGTGAAATCATCTCACAGAGTTTCAGCTTTCCAATCAAGTACCCTTTCGCTAAGACAGTTTTTGTCTAATTTTCAAAGTGATATTTGGAGGCCCATAGAGGGCTATGGTGAAAAAGGAAATATCCTCCGATGAAATCTGGAAAGAAGCTTTCTGAGAACCTGCTTAGTGTTCTGTTAATTCATCTCAAAGAGTTACATCTGTATTTCGTGGATCTCTTTGCTAGCCTTACTTCTGTGGAATCTGAGAACAGATATTTCGGATCCCTTTGAAGACTATAGGGCCAAAGGAAATATCCTCCGATAACAAAGAGAAAGAAGCTTTCTGAGAAACTTCTTTGTGTTCTGTGAAATCATCTCAGAGAGTTATAGCTTTCCCCTCAAGAAGCCTTTCGCTAAGACAGTTCTTGTGGAATTGGCAAAGTGATATTTGGAAGCCCATAGAGGGCTATGGTGAAAAAGGAAATATCCTCCGATGAAATCTGGAAAGAATCTTTCTGAGAAACTGCTTAGTGTTCGGTTAATTCATCTCACAGAGTTACATCTGTATTTCGTGGATCTCTTTGCTAGCCTTATTTCTGTGGAATCTGAGGACAGATATTTCGGATCCCTTTGAAGATTATAGGGCCAAAGGAAATATCCTCCGATAACAAAGAGAAACAAGCTTTCTGAGAAACTTCTTTGTGTTCTGTGAAATCATCTCACAGAGTTACAGCTTTCCAATCAAGTACCCTTTCGCTAAGACAGTTTTTGTGGAATTTTCAAAGTGATATTTGGAGGCCCATAGAGGGCTATTGTGAAAAAGGAAATATCCTCCGATGAAATCTGGAAAGAAGCTTTCTGAGAAACTGCTTAGTGTTCTGTTAATTTATCTCACAGAGTTACATCTGTATTTCGTGGATCTCTTTGCTAGGCTTATTTCTGTGGAATCTGAGAACAGATATTTCGGATCCCTCTGAAGACTATAGGGCCAAAGGAATTATCCTCCGATAACAAAGAGAAAGAAGCTTTCTGAGAAACTTCTTTGTGTTGTGTGAAATCATCTCACAGAGTTACAGCTTTCCCCTCAAGAAGCCTTTCGCTAAGACAGTTCTTGTGGAATTGGCAAAGTGATATTTGAAGCCCATAGAGGGCTATGGAGAAAAAGGAAATATCCTCCGATGAAATCTGGAAAGAAGCTTTCTGAGAAACTGCTTAGTGTTCTTTTAGTTCATCTCCCTGAATTTCATCTGTATTTCGTGGATCTCTTTGCTAGCCTTATTTCTGTGGAATCTGAGAACAGATATTTCGGATCCCTTTGAAGACTATAGGGCCAAAGGAAATATCCTCCGATAACAACGAGGAAGAAGCTTTCAGAGAAACTTCTTTGTGTTCTGTGAAATCATCTCACAGAGTTACAGCTTTCCCCTCAAGAAGCCTTTCGCTAAGACAGTTCTTGTGGAATTGGCAAAGTGATATTTGGAAGCCCATAGAGGGCTATGGAGAAAAAGGAAATATCCTCCGATGAAATCTGGAAAGAAGCTTTCTGAGAAACTGCTTAGTGTTCTGTTAATTCATCTCACAGAGTTACATCTGTATTTCGTGGATCTCTTTGCTAGCTTTATTTCTGTGGAATCTGAGAACAGATATTTCGGATCCCTTTGAAGACGATAGGGCCAAAGGAAATATCCTCCAATAACAAAGAGAAAGAAGCTTTCTGAGAAACTTCTTTGTGTTCTGTGAAATCATCTCACAGAGTTACAGCTTTCCCCTCAAGAAGCCTTTCGCTAAGACAGTTCTTGTGGAATTGGCAAAGTGATATTTGGAAGCCCATAGAGGGCTATGGTGAAAAAGGAAATATCCTCCGATGAAATATGGAAAGAAGCTTTCTGAGAAACTGCTTAGTGTTCTCTTAATTGATCTCACAGAGATACATCTGTATTTCGTGTATCTCCTTACTAGCCTTACTTCTGTGGAATCTGAGAACAGATATTTCGGATCCCTTTGAAGACTATAGGGCCAAAGGAAATATCCTCCGATAACAAAGAGAAAGAAACTTTCTGAGAAACTTCTTTGTGTTCTGTGAAATCATCTCACCGAGTTACAGCTTTCCCCTCAAGAAACCTTTCGCTAAGACAGTTCTTGTGTCATTGGCAAAGTGATATTTGGAAGCCCGTAGAGGGCTATGATGAAAAAGGAAATATCCTCCGATGAAATCTGGAAAGAAGCTTTCTGAGAAACTGCTTAGTGTTCTGTTAATTTATCTCACAGAGTTACATCTGTATTTCCTGGATCTCTTTGCTAGCCATATTTCTGTGGAATCTGAGAACAGATATTTCGGATCCCTCTGAAGAATATAGGGCCAAAGGAAATATCCTCCGATAACAAAGAGAAAGAAGTTTTCTGAGAAACTTCTTTGTGTTGTGTGAAATCATCTCACAGAGTTACAGCTTTCCCCTCAAGAAGCCTTTCGCTAAGACAGTTCTTGTGGAATTGGCAAAGTGATATTTGGAATCCCGTAGAGGGCTATGGTGAAAAAGGAAATATCCTCCGATGAAATCTGGAAAGAAGCTCTATGAGAAACTGCTTAGTGTTCTGTTAATTCATCTCACAGAGTTACATCTGTATTTCGTTAATCTCTTTGCTAGCCTTATTTCTGTGGAATCTGAGAACAGATATTTCGGATACCTTTGAAGACTATAGGGCCAAAGGAAATATCCTCTGATAACAAAGAGAAAGAATCTGTCTGAGATACTTCTTTGTGTTCTGTGAAATCATCTCACAGAGTTGCAGCTTTCCCCTCAAGAAGCCTTTCGCTAAGACAGTTCTTGTGGAATTGGCAAAGTGATATTTGGAAGCCCATAGAAGGCTATGGAGAAAAAGCAAATATCCTCCGATGAAATCTGGAAAGAAGCTTTCTGAGAAACTGCTTAGTGTTCTTTTAATTCATCTCCCAGAGTTACATCTGTATTTCGTGGATCTCTTTGCTAGCCTTATTTCTGTGGAATCTGACAACAGATATTTCAGATCCCTTTGACGACTACAGGGTCAAAGGAAATATCCTCCGATAACAAAGAGAAAGAATCTTTCTCAGAAACTTCTTTGTGTTCTGTGAAATCAACTCACAGAGTTACAGCTTTCCCCTCAAGAAGCCTTTCGCTAAGAGAGTTCTTGTGGAATTGGCAAAGTGATATTTGGAAGCCCATAGAAGGCTATGGAGAAAAAGCAAATATCCTCCGATGAAATCTGGAAAGAAGCTTTCTGAGAAACTGCTTAGTGTTCTGTTAATTCATCTCACAGAGTTACATCTATATTTCGTTGGTCTCTTTGCTAGCCTTATTTCTGTGGAATCTGAGAACAGATATTTCAGATCCCTTTGACGACTACAGGGCCAAAGGAAATATCCTCCGATAACAAATAGAAAGAAGCTTTCTCAGAAACTTCTTTGTGTTCTGTGAAATCATCTCACAGAGTTACAGCTTTCCCCTCAAGAAGCCTTTCGCAAAGACAGTTCTTGTGGAATTGGCAAAGTGATATTTGGAAGCCCATAGAGGGCTATGGTGAAAAAGGAAATATCCTCCGATGAAATCTGGAAAGAAGCTTTCTGAGAAACTGCTTACTGTTCTGTTAATTGATCTCACAGAGTTACATCTGTATTTCATGGATCACTTTGCTAGCCTTATTTCTGTGGAATCTGAGAACAGATATTTCGGATCGCTTTGAAGACTATAGGGCCAAAGGAAATATCCTCGGATAACAAAGAGAAAGAAGCTTTCTGAGAAACTTCTTTGTTTTCTGTGAAATCATCTCACAGAGTTACAGCTTTCCCCTCAAGAAGCCTTTCGCTAAGACGTTTTTTGTGGAATTGGCAAAGTGATATTTGGAAGCCCTTAGAGGGCTATGGAGAAAAAGGAAATATCCTCCGATGAAATATGGAAAGAAGCTTTCTGAGAAACTGCTTAGTGTTCTTTTAGTTCATCTCCCAGACTTACATCTGTATTTCGTGGATCTCTTTGCTAGTCTTATTTCTGTGGAATCTGAGAACAGATATTTCGAATCCCTTGGAAGACGATAGGGACAAAGGAAATATCCTCCGATAGCAACGAGAAAGAAGCTTTCTGAGAAAGTTGTTTGTGTTCTGTGAAATCATCTCACAGAGTTACAGCTTTCCCCTCAAGAAGCCTTTCGCTAAGACAGTTCTTGTGGAATCGGCAAAGTGATATTTGGAAGCCCATAGAGGGCTATGGTGAAAAAGGAAATATCCTCCGATGAAATCTGGAAAGAAGCTTTCTGAGAAACTGCCTAGTCTTCTGTTAATTCATCTCACAGTTACATCTGTATTTCGTGGATCTCTTTGCTAGCCTTATTTCTGTGGAATCTGAGAACAGATATTTCGGATCCCTTTGAAGACTATAGGGCCAAAGGAAATATCCTCCGATAACAAAGAGAAAGAAGCTTTCTGAGAAACTTCTTTGTGTTCTGTGAAATCATCTCACAGAGTTACAGCTTACCCCTCAAGAAGCCTTTCGCTAAGAGAGTTCTTGTGGAATTGGCGAAGTGATATTTGGAAGCCCTTAGAAGGCTACGGAGAAAAAGCAAATATCCTCCGATGAAATCTGGAAAGAAGCTTTCTGAGAAACTGCTTAGTGTTCTGTTAATTCATCTTACAGAGTTACATCTGTATTTCGTGGATCTCTTTGCTAGCCTTATTTATGTGGAATCTGAGATCAGATATTTCGGATCCCTTTGAAGAGTATAGTGCCAAAGTAAATATCCTCCGATAACAAAGAGAAAGAATCTTTCTGAGAAACTTCTTTGTGTTCTGTGAAATCATCTCACAGAGTTACAGCTTTATCATCAAGAAGCCTTTCGCTAAGACAGTTCTTGTGGAATTGGCAAAGTGATATTTGGAAGCCCATAGAGGACTATGGAGAAAAAGGAAATATCCTCCGATGAAATCTGGAAAGAAGCTTTCTGAGAAACTGCTTAGTGTTCTTTTAGTTCATCTCCCAGAGTTTCATCTGTATTTCGTGGATCTCTTTGCTAGCCTTATTTCTGTGGAATCTGAGAACAGATATTTCGGATCCCTTATAAGACTATAGGGCCAAAGGAAATTTCCTCCGATAACAAAGAGAAAGAAGCTTTCGGAGAAACTTCTTTGTGTTCTGTGAAATCATCTCACAGAGTTACAGCTTTCCCCTCAAGAAGCCTTTCGCTAAGACAGTTCTTGTGGAATTGGCAAAGTGATATTTGGAAGCCTATAGAGGGCTATGGTGAAAAAGGAAATATCCTACGATGAAATCTGAAAAGAAGCTTCCTGAGAAACTGCTTAGTGTTCTGTTAATTCATCTCACAGAGTTACATCTGTATTTCGTGGATCTCTTTGATAGCCTTATTTCTGTGGAATCTGAGAACAGATATTTCGGATCCCTTTGAAGACTATAGGGCCAAAGGAAATATCCTCCGATAACAAAGAGAAAGAGGCTTTCTGAGAAACTTCTTTGTGTTCTGTGAAATCATGTCACAGAGTTACAGCTTTCCCTTAGAAGCCTTTCGCTAAGACAGTTCTTGTGGAATCGGCAAAGTAATATTTGTAAGCCCATAGAGGGCTATGGAGAAAATGGAAATATCCTCCGATGAAATCTGGAAAGAAGCTTTCTGAGAAACTGCTTAGTGTTCTTTTAGTTCATCTCCCAGAGTTACATCTGTATTTCGTGGATCTCTTTGCTAGCCTTATTTCGGTGGAATCTAAGAACAGATATTTCGGATCCCTTTGAAGACTATAGGGCCAAAGGAAATATCCTCTGATAACAAAGAGAAAGAAGCTTTCTGAGAAACTTCTTTGTGTTCTGTGAAATCATCTCACAGAGTTACAGCTTTCCAATCAAGTACCCTTTCGCTAAGACAGTTTTTGTGGAATTTTCAAAGTGATATTTGGAAGCCCATAGAGGGCTATGGAGAAAAAGGAAATATCCTCAGATGAAATCTGGAAAGAAGCTTTCTGAGAAACTGCTTAGTGTTCTGTTAATTCATCTCACAGTGTTACATCTGTATTTCGTGTATCTCCTTGATAGCCTTATTTCTCTAGAATCTGAGAACAGATATTTCAAATCCCTTTGAAGACTATAGGACCAAAGGAAATATCCTCCGATAACAAAGAGAAAGAAGCTTTCTGAGAAACTTCTTTGTGTTCTGTGAAATCATCTCACAGAGTTACAGCTTTCCCCTCAAGAAGCCTTTCGCTAAGACAGTTCTTGTGGAATTGGCAAAGTGATATTTGGAAGCCCATAGAGGGCTATGGTGAAAAAGGAAATATCCTCTGATGAAATCTGGAAAGAAGCTTTCTGAGAAACTGCTTAGTGTTCTGTTAACTGATCTCACAGAGTTACATCTGTATTTCGTGTATCTCCTTGCTAGCCTTACTTCTGTGGAATCTGAGAACAGATAATTCGGATCCCTTTGAAAACTATAGGGCCAAAGGAAATATCCTCCGATAACAAAGAGAAAGAAGCTTTCTGAGAAACTTCTTTGTGTTCTGTGAAATCATCTCACAGAGTTACAGCTTTCCCCTCAAGAAGCCTTTCGAGAAGACAGTGCTTGTGGAATTGGCAAAGTGATATTTGGAAGCCCATAGAGGGCTATGGTGAAAAAGGAAATATCCTCTGATGAAATCTGGAAAGAAGCTTTCTGAGAAACTGCTTAGTGTTCTGTTAATTGATCTCACAGAGTTACATCTGTATTTAGTGTATCTCCTTGCTAGCCTTACTTCTGTGGAATCTGAGAACAGATATTTGGGATCCCTTTGAAGACTATAGGGCCAAAGGAAATATCCTCCGATAACAAAGAGAAAGAAGCTTTCTGAGAAACTTCTTTGTGTTCTGTGAAATCATCTCACAGAGTTACAGCTTTCCCCTCAAGAAACCTTTAGTTAAGACAGTTCTTGTGGAATTGGCAAAGTGATATTTGGAAGCCCATGGAGGGCTATGGTGAAAAAGGAAATATCCTCCGATGAAATCTGGAAAGAAGCTTTCTGAGAAACTGCTTAGTGTTCTGTTAATTCATCTCACAGAGTTACATCTGTATTTCGTGGATCTCTTTGCTAGCCTTATTTCTGTGGAATCTGAGAACAGATATTTCGGATCCCTTTGAAGACTATAGGGCCAAAGGAAATATCCTCCGATAACAAAGAGAAAGAAGCTTTCTGAGAAACTTCTTTGTATTCTGTGAAATCATCTCACAGAGTTACAGCTTTCCAATCAAGTACCCTTTCGCTAAGACAGTTTTTGTCTAATTTTCAAAGTGATATTTGGAAGCCCATAGAGGGCTATGGTGAAAAAGGAAATATCCTCCGATGAAATCTGGAAAGAAGCTTTCTGAGAACCTGCTTAGTGTTCTGTTAATTCATCTCAAAGAGTTACATCTGTATTTCGTGGATCTCTTTGCTAGCCTTACTTCTGTGGAATCTGAGAACAGATATTTCGGATCCCTTTGAAGACTATAGGGCCAAAGGAAATATCCTCCGATAACAAAGAGAAAGAAGCTTTCTGAGAAACTTCTTTGTGTTCTGTGAAATCATCTCAGAGAGTTATAGCTTTCCCCTCAAGAAGCCTTTCGCTAAGACAGTTCTTGTGGAATTGGCAAAGTGATATTTGGAAGCCCATAGAGGGCTATGGTGAAAAAGGAAATATCCTCCGATGAAATCTGGAAAGAATCTTTCTGAGAAACTGCTTAGTGTTCGGTTAATTCATCTCACAGAGTTACATCTGTATTTCGTGGATCTCTTTGCTAGCCTTATTTCTGTGGAATCTGAGGACAGATATTTCGGATCCCTTTGAAGATTATAGGGCCAAAGGAAATATCCTCCGATAACAAAGAGAAAGAAGGTTTCTGAGAAACTTCTTTGTGTTCTGTGAAATCATCTCACAGAGTTACAGCTTTCCAATCAAGTACCCTTTCGCTAAGACAGTTTTTGTGGAATTTTCAAAGTGATATTTGGAGGCCCATAGAGGGCTATTGTGAAAAAGGAAATATCCTCCGATGAAATCTGGAAAGAAGCTTTCTGAGAAACTGCTTAGTGTTCTGTTAATTTATCTCACAGAGTTACATCTGTATTTCGTGGATCTCTTTGCTAGGCTTATTTCTGTGGAATCTGAGAACAGATATTTCGGATCCCTCTGAAGACTATAGGGCCAAAGGAATTATCCTCCGACAACAAAGAGAAAGAAGCTTTCTGAGAAACTTCTTTGTGTTGTGTGAAATCATCTCACAGAGTTACAGCTTTCCCCTCAAGAAGCCTTTCGCTAAGACAGTTCTTGTGGAATTGGCAAAGTGATATTTGAAGCCCATAGAGGGCTATGGAGAAAAAGGAAATATCCTCCGATGAAATCTGGAAAGAAGCTTTCTGAGAAACTGCTTAGTGTTCTTTTAGTTCATCTCCCTGAATTTCATCTGTATTTCGTGGATCTCTTTGCTAGCCTTATTTCTGTGGAATCTGAGAACAGATATTTCGGATCCCTTTGAAGACTATAGGGCCAAAGGAAATATCCTCCGATAACAACGAGGAAGAAGCTTTCAGAGAAACTTCTTTGTGTTCTGTGAAATCATCTCACAGAGTTACAGCTTTCCCCTCAAGAAGCCTTTCGCTAAGACAGTTCTTGTGGAATTGGCAAAGTGATATTTGGAAGCCCATAGAGGGCTATGGAGAAAAAGGAAATATCCTCCGATGAAATCTGGAAAGAAGCTTTCTGAGAAACTGCTTAGTGTTCTGTTAATTCATCTCACAGAGTTACATCTGTATTTCGTGGATCTCTTTGCTAGCTTTATTTCTGTGGAATCTGAGAACAGATATTTCGGATCCCTTTGAAGACTATAGGGCCAAAGGAAATATCCTCCAATAACAAAGAGAAAGAAGCTTTCTGAGAAACTTCTTTGTGTTCTGTGAAATCATCTCACAGAGTTACAGCTTTCCCCTCAAGAAGCCTTTCCCTAAGACAGTTCTTGTGGAATTTTCAAAGTGATATTTGGAAGCCCATAGAGGGCTATGAAGAAAAAGGAAATATTCTAGGATGAAATCTGGAGAGAAGCTTTCTGAGAAACTGCTTAGTGTTCTGTTAATTCATCTCACAGAGTTACATCAGTATTTCGTGTATCTCTTTGCTAGCCTTACTTCTGTGGAATCTGAGAACAGATATTTCGGATCCCTTTGAAGACTATAGGGCCAAAGGAAATATCCTCCGATAACAAAGAGAAAGAAGCTTTCTGAGAAACTTCTTTGTGTTCTGTGAAATCATCTCACAGAGTTACAGCTTTCCCCTCAAAAAGCCTTTCGCTAAGACAGTTCTTGTGGAATTGGCAAAGTGATATTTGGAAGCCCATAGAGGGCTACGGTGAAAAAGGAAATATCCTCCGATGAAATCTGGAAAGAAGCTTTCTGAGAAACTGCTTAGTGTTCTGTTAATTGATCTCACAGAGTTACATCTGTATTTCTTGGATCTCTTTGCTAGCCTTACTTCTGTGGAATCTGAGAACAGATATTTCGGATCGCTTTGAAGACTATAGGGCCAAAGTAAATATCCTCCGATAACAAAGAGAAAGATGCTTTCTGAGAAACTACTTTGTGTTCTGTGAAATCATCTCACAGAGTTACAGCTTTCCCCTCAAGAAGCCTTTCGCTAAGACAGTTCTTGTGGAATTGGCAAAGTGATATTTGGAAGCCCATAGAGGGCTATGGTGAAAAAGGAAATATCCTCCGATGAAATCTGGAAAGAAGCTTTCTGAGAAACTGCTTAGTGTTCTGTTAATTCATCTCACAGAGTTACATCTGTATTTCGTGGATCTCTTTGCTAGCCTTATTTCTGTGGAATCTGAGAACAGATATTTCGGATCCCTTTGAAGACTATAGGGCCAAAGGAAATATCCTCCGATAACAAAGAGAAAGAAGCTTTCTGAGAAACTTCTTTGTGTTCTGTGAAATCATCTCACAGAGTTACAGCTTTCCAATCAAGTACCCTTTCGCTAAGACAGTTTTTGTCTAATTTTCAAAGTGATATTTGGAGGCCCATAGAGGGCTATGGTGAAAAAGGAAATATCCTCCGATGAAATCTGGAAAGAAGCTTTCTGAGAAACTGCTTAGTGTTCTGTTAATTTATCTCACAGAGTTACATCTGTATTTCGTGGATCTCTTTGCTAGCCTTATTTCTGTGGAATCTGAGAACAGATATTTCGGATCCCTCTGAAGACTATAGGGCCAAAGGAATTATCCTCCGATAACAAAGAGAAAGAAGATTTCCGAGAAACTTCTTTGTGTTGTGTGAAATCATCTCACAGAGTTACAGCTTTCCCCTCAAGAAGCCTTTCGCTAAGACAGTTCTTGTGGAATTGGCAAAGTGATATTGGGAAGCCCATAGAGGGCTATGGTGAAAAAGGAAATATCCTCCGATGAAATCTGGAAAGAAGCTTTCTGAGAACCTGCTTAGTGTTCTGTTAATTCCTCTCACAGAGTTACATCTGCATTTCGTGGATCTCCTTGATAGCCTTTCTTCTGTGGAATCCTAGAACAGATATTTCGGATCGCTTTGAAGACTATAGGGCCAAAGGAAATACCCTCCGATAACAGAGAGAAAGAAGCTTTCTGAGAAACGTCTTTGTGTTCTGTGAAATCATCTCACAGAGTTACAGCTTTCCCCTCAAGAAGCCTTTCCCTAAGAGAGTTCTTGTGGAATTGGCAAAGTGATATTTGGAAGCCCATAGAGGGCTATGGTGAAAAAGGAAATATCCTCCGATGAAATCTGGAAAGAAGCTTTCTGAGAACCTGCTTAGTGTTCCGTTAATTCCTCTCACAGAGTTACATCTGTATTTCGTGGATCTCCTTGATAGCCTTACTTCTGTGGAATCTGAGAACAGATATTTCGGATCGCTTTGAAGACTATAGGGCCAAAGGAAATACCCTCCGATAACAGAGAGAAAGAAGCTTTCTGAGAAACGTCTTTGTGTTCTGTGAAATCATCTCACAGAGTTACAGCTTTCCCCTCAAGAAGCCTTTCCCTAAGAGAGTTCTTGTGGAATTGGCAAAGTGATATTTGGAAGCCCATAGAGGGCTATGGTGAAAAAGGAAATATCCTCCGATGAAATCTGGAAAGAAGCTTTCTGAGAAACTGCTTAGTGTTCTGTTTATTCATCTCACAGAGTTACATCTGTATTTCGTGGATGTCCTTGATAGCCTTATTTCTCTGGAATCTGAGAACAGATATTTCAGATCCCTTTGAAGACTATAGGGCCAAAGGAAATATCCTACGATAACAAAGAGAAAGAAGCTTTCTGCGAAACGTCTTTGTGTTCTGTGAAATCATCTCACAGAGTTACAGCTTTCCCCTCAAGAGGCCTTTCGCTAAGAGAGTTCTTGTGGAATTGGCAAAGTGATATTTGGAAGCCCATAGAAGGCTATGGAGAAAAAGCTAATATCCTCCGATGAAATCTGGAAAGAAGCTTTCTGAGAAGCTCCTTAGTGTTCTGTTAATTCATCTCACAGAGTTACATCTGTATTTCGTGGATCTCTTTGCTAGGCTTATTTCTGTGGAATCTGAGAACAGATATTTCGGATCCCTTTGAAGAGTATAGGGCCATAGGAAATATCCTCCGATGAAAAAGAGAAAGAAGCTTTCTGAGAAACTTCTTTGTGTTCTGTGAAATCATCTCACAGAGTTACAGCTTTCCCCTCAGGAAGCCTTTCGCTAAGACAGTTCTTGTGGAATTGGCAAAGTGATATTTGGAAGCCCATAGAGGGCTATGCTGAAAAAGGAAATATCCTCCGATGAAATCTGGAAAGAAGCTTTCAGAGACTGCTAAGTGTTCTGTTAATTGATCTCACAAAGTTACATCTGTATGTCGTGGATCTTTTGCTAGCCTTACTTCTGTGGAATCTGAGAACAGATATTTCGGATCCCTTTGAAGACTATAGGGCCAAAGGAAATATCCTCCGATAACAAAGAGAAAGAAGCTTTCTCAGAAACTTCTTTGTGTTCCGTGAAATCACCTCACAGAGTTACAGCTTTCCCCTCAAGAAGCCTCTCGCTAAGACAGTTCTTGTGGAATTGGCAAAGTGATATTTGGAAGCCCATAGAGAGCTATGGTGAAAAAGGAAATATCCTCCGATGAAATCGGGAAAGAAGCATTTTGAGAAACTGCTTAGTGTTCTTTTAGTTCATCTCCCAGAGTTACATCTGTATTTGGTGGATCTCTTTGCTAGCCTTATTTCTGTGGAATTTGAGAACACATATTTCGGATCCCTTTGAAGACTATAGGGCCAAAGGAAATATCCTACGATAACAAAGAGAAAGAAGCTTTCTGAGAAACTTCCTTGTGTTCTGTGAAATCATCTCACAGAGTTACAGCTTTCCCCTCAAGAAGCCTTTCGCTAAGACAGTTCTTGTGGAATTGACAAAGTGATATTTGGAAGCCCATAGAGGGCTAAGGAGAAAAAGGAAATATCCTCCGATGAAATCTGGAAAGAAGCTTTCTGAGAAACTGCTAGTGTTCTGTTAATTCATCTCACAGAGTTACATCTGTATTTCGTGGATCTCTTTGCTAGCTTTATTTCTGTGGAATCTGAGAACAGATATTTCGGATCTTTTTTAAGACTATAGGGCCAATGGAAATATCCTCCGATAACAAAGAGAAAGAAGCTTTCTGAGAAACTTCTTTGTGTTCTGTGAAATCATCTCACAGGGTTACAGCTTTCCCCTCTAGAACCCTTTCGCTAAGAGAGTTCTTGTGGAATTGGCAAAGTGATATATGGATGCCCATAGAAGGCTATGGAGAAAAAGCAAATATCCTCCGAAGAAATCCGGAAAGAAGCTTTCTGAGAAACTGCTTAGTGTTCTGTTAATTCATCTCACAGAGTTGCATCTGTATTTCGTGGATCTCTTTGCTAGCCTTATTTCTGTGGAATCTGAGAACAGATATTTCAGATCCCTTTGACGACTAGAGGGTCAAAGGAAATATCCTCCGATAACAAAGAGAAAGAAGCTTTCTGAGAAACTTCTTTGTGTTCTGTGAAATCATCTCACAGAGTTACAGCTTTATCATCAAGAAGCCTTTCGCTAAGACAGTTCTTGTGGAATTGGAAAGGGATATTTGTAAGCCCATAGAGGGCTATGGAAAAAAGGAAATATCCTCCGATGAAATCTGGAAAGAAGCTTTCTAAGAAACTGCTTAGTGTTCTGTTAATTCATCTCACAGAGTTACATCTGTATTTCGTGGATCTCTTTGCTAGCTTTATTTCTGTGGAATCTGAGAACAGATATGTCGGATCCCTTTGAAGACTATAGTGCCAAAGGAAATATCCTCCGATAACAAAGAGAAAGAAGCTTTCTGAGAAACTTCTTTGTGTTCTGTGAAATCATCTCACAGAGTTACAGCTTTCCAATCAAGTACCCTTTCCCTAAGACAGTTCTTGTGGAATTTTCAAAGTGATATTTGGAAGCCCATAAAGGGCTATGGAGAAAAAGGAAATATTCTAGGATGAAATCTGGAGAGAAGCTTTCTGAGAAACTGCTTAGTGTTCTGTTAATTCATGTCACAGAGTTACATCTGTATTTCGAGGATCTCTTTGCTAGCCTTATTTCTGTGGAATCTGAGAACAGATATTTCGGATCGCTTTGAAGACTATAGGGCCAATGGAAATATCCTCCGATAACAAAGAGAAAGATTCTTTCTGAGAAACTTCTTTGTGTTCTGTGAAATCATCTCACAGGGTTACAGCTTTCCCCTCAAGAAGTCTTTCGCTAAGAGAGTTCTTGTGGAATTGGCAAAGTGATATTTGGAAGCCCATAGAAGGCTATGGAGAAAAAGCAAATATCCTCCGATGAAATCCGGAAAGAAGCTTTCTGAGAAACTGCTTAGTGTTCTGTTAATTCATCTCACAGAGTTACATCTGTATTTCGTGGATCTCTTTGCTAGCCTTACTTCTGTGGAATCTAAGAACAGATATTTCGGATCCCTTTGAAGACTATAGGGCCAAAGGAAATATCCTCCGATAACAAAGAGAAAGAAGCTTTCTGAGAAACTTCTTTGTGTTCTGTGAAATCATCTCACAGAGTTACAGCTTTCCCCTCAAGAAGCCTTTCGCTAAGACAGTTCTTCTGGATTTGGCAAAGTGATATTTGGAAGCCCATAGAAGGCTATGGAGAAAAAGCAAATATCCTCCGATAAAATCTGGAAAGAAGCTTTCTGAGAAACTGCTTAGTGTTCTGTTAATTCATCTCACAGTGTTACATCTGTATTTCGTGGATCTCTTTGCTAGCCTTATTTCTGTGGAATCTGAGAACAGATATTTCAGATCCCTTTGACGACTACAGGGTCAAAGGTAATATCCTCCGATAACAAAGAGAAAGAAGCTTTCTGAGAAACTTCTTTGTGTTCTGTGAAATCATCTCACAGAGTTACAGCTTTATCACCAAGAAGCCTTTCGCTAAGACAGTTCTTGTGGAATTGGCAAAGTGATATTTGTAAGCCCATAGAGGGCTACGGAAAAAAGGAAATATCCTCCGATGAAATCTGGAAAGAAGCTTTCTGAGAAACTGCTTAGTGTTCTGTTAATTCATCTCACAGAGTTACATCTGTATTTCGTGGATCTCTTTGCTAGCTTTATTTCTGTGGAATCTGAGAACAGATATGTCGGATCCCTTTGAAGAATGTAGAGCCAAAGGAAATATCCTCCGATAACAAATAGAAAGAAGCTTTCTGAGAAACTTCTTTGTGTTCTGTGAAATAATCTCACAGAGTTACAGCTTTCCAATCAACTACCCTTTCGCTAAGACAGTTCTTGTGGAATTTTCAAAGTGATATTTGGAAGCCCATAGAGGACTATGGTGAAAAAGTATATATCCTCCGATGAAATCTGGAAAGAAGCTTTCTGAGAAACTGCTTAGTGTTCTGTTAATTCATCTCACAGAGTTACATCTGTATTTCGAGGATCTCCTTGATAGCCTTATTTCTCTGGATTCTGAGAACAGATATTTCAGATCCCTTTGAAGACAATAGGGCCAAAGGAAATATCCTACGATAACAAAGAGAAAGAAGCTTTCTCAGAAACTTCTTTGTGTTCTGTGAAATCATCTCACAGAGTTACAGCTTTCCCCTCAAGAAGCCTTTCGCTAAGACAGTTCTTGTGGAATTTTCAGATTGGTATTTGGAAGCCCGTAGAGGGCTATGGTGAAAAAGGAAATATCCTCCGATGAAATCTGGAAAGAAGCTTTCTGAGAAACTGCTTAGTGTTCTGTTTATGCATCTCACAGAGTTACATATGTATTTCGTGGATCTCCTTGATAGCCTTATTTCTCTGGAATCTGAGAACAGATATTTCAGATCCCTTTGAAGACAATAGGGCCAAAGGAAATATCCTTCGATAACAAAGAGAAAGAAGCTTTCTAAGAAACTTCTTTGTGTTCTGTGAAATCATCTCACAGAGTTAGAGCTTTCCCCTCAAGAAGCCTTTTCTAAGAGAGTTCTTGTGGAATTGGCAAAGTGATATTTGGAAGCCCATAGAGGGCTATGGTGAAAAAGGAAATATCCTTCGATGATATCTGGAAAGAAGCTTTCTGAGAAACTGCTTATAGTTCTGTTAATTGATTACACAGAATTACATCTGTATCTCGTTGATCTCTTTGCTAGCCTTATTTCTGTGGAATCTGACAACAGATATTTCGGATCCCTTTGAAGACTATAGGGCCAAAGGAAATATCCTCCGATAACAGAGAGAAAGAAGCTTTCTGAGAAACGTCTTTGTGTTCTGTGAAATCATCTCACAGAGTTACAGCTTTCCCCTCAAGAAGCCTTTCGCTAAGAGAGTTCTTGTGGAATTGGCAAAGTGATATTTGGAAGCCCATAGAGGGCTATGGTGAAAAAGGAAATATCCTCCGATGAAATCTGGAAAGAAGCTTTCTGAGAAACTGCTTAGTGTTCTGTTTATTCATCTCACAGAGTTACATTTGTATTTCGTGGATCTCCTTGATAGCCTTATTTCTCTGGAATCTGAGAACAGATATTTCAGATCCCTTTGAAAAATATAGGGCCAAAGGAAATATCCTACGATAACAAAGAGAAAGAAGCTTTCTGAGAAACGTCTTTGTGTTCTGTGAAATCATCTCACAGAGTTACAGCTTTCCCCTCAAGAAGCCTTTCGCTAAGAGAGTTCTTGTGGAATTGGCAAAGTGATATTTGGAAGCCCATAGAAGGCTATGGAGAAAAAGCAAATATCCTCCGATGAAATCTGGAAAGAAGCTTTCTGAGAAACTGCTTAGTGTTCTGTTAATTCATCTCACAGAGTTACATCTGTATTTCGTGGATCTGTTTGCTAGGCTTATTTCTGAGGAATCTGAGAACAGATATTTCGGATCCCTCTGACTATAGGGCCAAAGGAAATATCCTACGATAACAAAGAGAAAGAAGCTTTGTCAGAATCTTCTTTGCGTTCTGTGAAATCATCTCACAGAGTTACAGCTTTCCCCTCAAAAGCCTTTCGCTAAGACAGTTCTTGTGGAATTGGCAAAGTGATATTTGGAATCCCATAGAGGGCTATGGTGAAAAAGGAAATATCCTCCGATGAAATGTGGAAAGAAGCTTTCTGAGAAACTGCTTAGTGTTCTGTTAATTCCTCTCACAGAGTTACATCTGTATTTCGTGGATCTCCTTGATAGCCTTACTTCTGTGGAATCTGAGAACAGATATTTCGGATCGCTTTGAAGACTATAGGGCCAAAGGAAATACCTTCCGATAACAAAGAGAAAGAAGCTTTCTGAGAAACTTCTTTGTGTTCTGTGAAATCATCTCACAGAGTTACAGCTTTCCCATCAAGAAGCCTTTCGCTAAGACAGTTCTTGTGGAATTGGCAAAGTGATATTTGGAAGCCCATAGAGGGCTATGGGGAAAAAGGAAATATCCTCCGATGAAATCTGGAAAGAAGCTTTCTGAGAAACTGCTTAGTGTTCTTTTACTTCATCTCCCAGAGGTTCATCTGTATTTCGTGGATCTCTTTGCTGGCCTTATTTCTGTGGAATCTGAGAACAGATATTTCGGATCCCTTTGAAGACTATAGGGCCAAAGGAAATATCCTCCGATAACAACGAGAAAGAAGCTTTCAGGGAAACTTCTTTGTGTTCTGTGAAATCATCTCACAGAGTTACAGCTTTCCCCTCAAGAAGCCTTTCGCTAAGATAGTTCTTGTGGAAATTGGCAAAGTGATATATGGAAGCCCTTAGAGGTCTATGGAGAAAAAGGAAATATCCTCAGATGAAATCTGGAAAGAAGCTTTCTGAGAAACTGCTTAGTGTTCTGTTAATTCATCTCACAGAGTTACATCTGTATTTCGTGGATCTCTTTGCTAGCTTTATTTCTGTGGAATCTGAGAACAGATATTTCGGATCCCTCTGAAGACTGTAGGGCCAAAGGAAATATCCTCCGATAACAAAGAAAAAGAAGCTTTCTGAGAAACTTCTTTGTGTTCTGTGAAATCATCTCACAGAGTTACAGCTTTCCCCTCAAGAAGCCTTTGGCTAAGACAGTTCTTGTGGAATTGGCAAAGTGATATTTGGAAGCCCATAGAGGTCTATGGAGAAAAAGGAAATATCCTCCGATGAAATCTGGAAAGAAGCTTTCTGTGAAACTGCTTAGTGTTCTGTTAATTCATCTCACAGAGTTACATCTGTATTTCGTGGATCTCTTTGCTAGCCTTATTTCTGTGGAGTCTGAGAACAGATATGTCTGATCCCTTTGAAGACAATAGGGCCAAAGGAAATATCCTACGATAACAAAGAGAAAGAAGCCTTCTAAGAAACTTCTTTGTGTTCTGTGAAATCATCTCACAGAGTTACAGCTTTCCCCTCAAGAAGCCTTTTCCAAGAGAGTTCTTGTGGAATTGGCAAAGTGATATTTGGAAGCCCATAGAGGGCTATGGTGAAAAAGGAAATATGCTCCGATGAAATCTGGAAAGAAGCTTTCTGAGAAACTGCTTAGAGTTCTGTTAATTGATCTCACAGAGTTACATCTGTATCTCGTGGATCTCTTTGCTAGCCTTAATTCTGTGGAATCTGACAACAGATATTTCGGATCCCTTTGAAGACTATAGGGCCAAAGGAAATATCCTCCGATAACAAAGAGAAAGAAGCTTTGTGAGAAACGTCTTTGTGTTCTGTGAAGTCATCTCACAGAGTTACAGCTTTCCCCTCAAGAAGCCTTTCGCTAAGAGAGTTCTTGTGGAATTGGCAAAGTGATATTTGGAAGCCCTTAGAGGGCTATGGTGAAAAAGGAAATATCCTCCGATGAAATCTGGAAAGAAGCTTTCTGAGAAACTGCTTAGTGTTCTGTTTATTCATCTCACAGAGTTACATCTGTATTTCGTGGATCTCCTTTATAGCCTTATTTCTCTGGAATCTGAGAACAGATATTTCAGATCCCTTTGAAGACAATAGGGCCAAAGGAAATATCCTACGATAACAAAGAGAAAGAAGCTTTCTAAGAAACTTCTTTGTGTTCTGTGAAATCATCTCACAGAGTTACAGCTTTCCCCTCTAGAAGCCTTTTTTAAGAGAGTTCTTGGGGAATTGGCAAAGTGATATTTGGAAGCCCCTAGAGGGCTATGGTGAAAAAGGAAATATCCTCCGATGAAATCTGGAAAGAAGCTTTCTGAGAAACTGCTTAGAGTTCTGTTAATTGATCTCACAGAGTTACATCTGTATTTCGTGGATCTCCTTGCCAGCTTTATTTCTGTGGAATCTGAGAACAGATATTTCGGATCCCTCTGACTATAGGGCCAAAGGAAATATCCTACGATAACAAAGAGAAAGAAGCTTTGTCAGAATCTTCTTTGCGTTCTGTGAAATCATCTCACAGAGTTACAGCTTTCCCCTCAAGAAGCCTTTCGCTAAGACAGTTCTTGTGGAATTGGCAAAGTGATATTTGGAATCCCATAGAGGGCTATGGTGAAAAAGGAAATATCCTCCGATGAAATGTGGAAAGAAGCTTTCTGAGAAACTGCTTAGTGTTCTGTTAATTCCTCTCACAGAGTTACATCTGTATTTCGTGGATCTCCTTGATAGCCTTACTTCTGTGGAATCTGAGAACAGATATTTCGGATCGCTTTGAAGACTATAGGGGCAAAGGAAATACCTTCCGATAACAAAGAGAAAGAAGCTTTCTGAGAAACTTCTTTGTGTTCTGTGAAATCATCTCACAGAGTTACAGCTTTCCCATCAAGAAGCCTTTCGCTAAGACAGTTCTTGTGGAATTGGCAAAGTGATATTTGGAAGCCCATAGAGGGCTATGGAGAAAAAGGAAATATCCTCCGATGAAATCTGGAAAGAAGCTTTCTGAGAAACTGCTTAGTGTTCTTTTAGTTCATCTCCCAGAGGTTCATCTGTATTTCGTGGATCTCTTTGCTAGCCTTATTTCTGTGGAATCTGAGAACAGATATTTCGGATCCCTTTGAAGACTATAGGGCCAAAGGAAATATCCTCCGATAACAACGAGAAAGAAGCTTTCAGGGAAACTTCTTTGTGTTCTGTGAAATCATCTCACAGAGTTACAGCTTTCCCCTCAAGAAGCCTTTCGCTAAGATAGTTCTTGTGGAAATTGGCAAAGTGATATATGGAAGCCCTTAGAGGTCTATGGAGAAAAAGGAAATATCCTCAGATGAAATCTGGAAAGAAGCTTTCTGAGAAACTGCTTAGTGTTCTGTTAATTCATCTCACAGAGTTACATCTGTATTTCGTGGATCTCTTTGCTAGGTTTATTTCTGTGGAATCTGAGAACAGATATTTCGGATCCCTCTGAAGACTGTAGGGCCAAAGGAAATATCCTCCGATAACAAAGAAAAGGAAGCTTTCTGAGAAACTTCTTTGTGTTCTGTGAAATCATCTCACAGAGTTACAGCTTTCCCCTCAAGAAGCCTTTGGCTAAGACAGTTCTTGTGGATTTGGCAAAGTGATATTTGGAAGCCCATAGAGGTCTATGGAGAAAAAGGAAATATCCTCCGATGAAATCTGGAAAGAAGCTTTCTGTGAAACTGCTTAGTGTTCTGTTAATTCATCTCACAGAGTTACATCTGTATTTCGTGGATCTCTTTGCTAGCCTTATTTCTGTGGAGTCTGAGAACAGATATGTCTGATCCCTTTGAAGACAATAGGGCCAAAGGAAATATCCTACGATAACAAAGAGAAAGAAGCCTTCTAAGAAACTTCTTTGTGTTCTGTGAAATCATCTCACAGAGTTACAGCTTTCCCCTCAAGAAGCCTTTTCCAAGAGAGTTCTTGTGGAATTGGCAAAGTGATATTTGGAAGCCCATAGAGGGCTATGGTGAAAAAGGAAATATGCTCTGATGAAATCTGGAAAGAAGCTTTCTGAGAAACTGCTTAGAGTTCTGTTAATTGATCTCACAGAGTTACAACTGTATCTCGTGGATCTGTTTGCTAGCCTTATTTCTGTGGAATCTGAGAACAGATATTTCGGATCCCTTTGAAGACTATAGGGCCAAAGAAAATATCCTCCGATAACAAAGAGAAAGAAGCTTTCTGAGAAACGTCTTTGTGTTCTGTGAAATCATCTCACAGAGTTACAGCTTTCCCCTCAAGAAGCCTTTCGCTAAGACAGTTCTTGTGGAATTGGCAAAGTGATATTTGGAAGCCCATGGAGGGCTATGGTGAAAAAGGAAATATCCTCCGATGAAATCTGGAAAGAAGCTTTCTGAGAAACTGCTTAGTGTTCTGTTAATTCATCTCACAGAGTTACATCTGTATTTCGTGGATCTCTTTGCTAGCCTTATTTCTGTGGAATCTGACAACAGATATTTCGGATCCCTTTGAAGACTATAGGGCCAAAGGAAATATCCTCCGATATCAAAGGGAAAGAAGCTTTCTGAGAAACTTCTTTGTGTTTTGTGAAATCATCTCACACAGTAAAACCTTTCCAATCAAGTACCCTTTCGCTAAGACCGTTATTGTGGAATTTTCAAAGTGATATTTGGAAGCCCATAGAAGGCTATGGAGAAAAAGCAAATATCGTCCGATGAAATGTGGAAAGAAGCTTTCTGAGAAACTGCTTAGTGTTCCGTTAATTCATCTCGCAGAGTTACATCTGTATTTCGTGGATCTCTTTACTAGCCTTATTTCTGTGGAATCTGAGAACAGATATTTCCGATCCCTTTGACGACTACAGGGTCAAAGGAAATATCCGCCAATAACAAAGAGAAAGAAGCTTTCTGAGAAACTTCTTTGTGTTCTGTGAAATCATCTCACACAGTTACAGCTTTCTCATCAAGAAGCCTTTCGCTAAGACAGTTCTTGTGGAATTTGCAAAGTAATATTTGGAAGCCCTTAGAGGGCTATGGAGAAAAAGGAAATATCCTCCGATGAAATCTGGAAAGAAGCTTTCTGAGAAACTGCTTAGTGTTCTTTTAGTTAATCTCCCACAGTTTCATCTGTATTTCGTGGATCTCTTTGCTAGCCTTATTTCTGTGGAATCTGAGAACAGATATTTCGGATCCCTTTGAAGACTATAGGGCCAAAGGAAATATCCTCCGATAACAACGAGAAAGAAGCTTTCAGAGAAACTTCTTTGTTTTCTGTGAAATCATCTGAAAGAGTTACAGCTTTCCCCTCAAGAAGCCTTTCGCTAAGACAGTTCTTGTGGAATTGGCAAAGTGATATTTGGAAGCCCATAGAAGGCTATGGAGAAAAAGCAAATATCCTCCGATGAAATCTGGAAAGAAGCTTTCTGAGAAACTGCTTAGTGTTCTGTTTATTCATCTCACAGAGTTACATCTGTATTTCGTGGATCTCCTTGATAGCCTTATTTCTCTGGAATCTGAGAACAGATATTTCAGATCCCTTTGAAGACAATAGGGCCAAGGGAAATATCCTACGATAACAAAGAGAAAGAAGCTTTCTAAGAAACTTCTTTGTGTTCTGTGAAATCATCTCACAGAGTTACAGCTTTCCCCTCTAGAAGCTTTTTCTAAGAGAGTTCTTGGGGAATTGGCAAAGTGATATTTGGAAGCCCATAGAGGGCTATGGTGAAAAAGGAAATATCCTCCGATGAAATCTGGAAAGAAGCTTTCTGAGAAACTGCTTAGAGTTCTATTAATTGATCTCACAGAGTTACATCTGTATCTCGTGGATCTCTTTGCTAGCCTTATTTCTGTGGAATCTGAGAACAGATATTTCGGATCCCTTTGAAGACTATAGGGCCAAAGGAAATATCCTCCCATAACAAAGAGAAAGAAGCTTTCTTAGAAACTTCTTTGTGTTCTGTGAAATCATCTCACAGAGTTACAGCTTTCCCCTCAAGAAGCCTTTCGCTAAGACAGTTCTTGTGGAATTTTCAAAGTGATATTTGGAAGCCCATGGAGGGCTATGGTGAAAAAGGAAATATCCTCCGATGAAATCTGGAAAGAAGCTTTCTGAGAAACTGCTTAGTGTTCTGTTAATTCATCTCACAGAGTTACATCTGTATTTCGTGGATCTCTTTGCTAGCCTTATTTCTGTGGAATCTGACAACAGATATTTCGGATCCCTTTGAAGACTATAGGGCCAAAGGAAATATCCTCCGATATCAAAGGGAAAGAAGCTTTCTGAGAAACTTCTTTGTGTTTTGTGAAATCATCTCACACAGTAAAACCTTTCCAATCAAGTACCCTTTCGCTAAGACCGTTATTGTGGAATTTTCAAAGTGATATTTGGAAGCCCATAGAAGGCTATGGAGAAAAAGCAAATATCGTCCGATGAAATCTGGAAAGAAGATTTCTGAGAAACTGCTTAGTGTTCCGTTAATTCATCTCGCAGAGTTACATCTGTATTTCGTGGATCTCTTTACTAGCCTTATTTCTGTGGAATCTGAGAACAGATATTTCCGATCCCTTTGAAGACTATAGGGCCAAAGGAAATATCCTCCGATAACAACGAGAAAGAAGCTTTCAGAGAAACTTCTTTGTTTTCTGTGAAATCATCTGAAAGAGTTACAGCTTTCCCCTCAAGAAGCCTTTCGCTAAGACAGTTCTTGTGGAAATTGGCAAAGTGATATATGGAAGCCCATAGAGGTCTATGGAGAAAAAGGAAATATCCTCAAATGAAATCTGGAAAGAAGCTTTCTGAGAAACTGCTTAGTGTTCTGTTAATTCATCTCACAGTGTTACATCTGTATTTCGTGGATCTCTTTGCTAGCTTTATTTCTGTGGAATCTGAGAACAGATATTTCGGATCCCTCTGAAGACTATAGGGCCAAAGGAAATATCCTCCGATAACAAAGAAAAAGAAGCTTTCTGAGAAACTTCTTTGTGTTCTGTGAAATCATCTCACAGAGTTACAGCTTTCCCCTCAAGAAGCCTTTCGCTAAGAGAGTTCTTGTGGAATTGGCAAAGTGATATTTGGAAGCCCATAGAAGGCTATGGAGAAAAAGCAAATATCCTCCGATGAAATCTGGAAAGAAGCTTTCTGAGAAACTGCTTAGTGTTCTGTTAATTCATCTCACAGAGTTACATCTGTATTTCGTGGATCTCTTTGCTAGCCTTATTTCTGTGGAATCTGAGAACAGATATTTCAGATACCTTTGACGACTACAGGGTCAAAGGAAATATCCTCCGATAACAAAGAGAAAGAAGCTTTCTGAGAAACTTCTTTGTGTTCTGTGAAATCATCTCACAGAGTTACAGCTTTATCATCAAGAAGCCTTTCGCTAAGACAGTTCTTCTGGAATTGGCAAAGTGATATTTGGAAGCCCATAGAGGGCTATGGAGAAAAAGGAAATATCCTCCGATGAAATCTGGAAAGAAGCTTTCTGAGAAACTGCTTAGTGTTCTGTTAATTCATCTCACCGAGTTACATCTGTATTTCGTGGATCTCTTTGCTAGCTTTATTTCTGTGGAATCTGAGAACAGATATTTCGGATCCCTTTGAAGACTATAGGGCCAAAGGCAATATCCTCCGATAACAAAGAGAAAGAAGCTTTCTGAGAAACTTCTTTGTGTTCTGTGAAATCATCTCACAGAGTTACAGCTTTCCCCTCAAGAAGCCTTTCGCTAAGACAGTTCTTGTGGAATTGGCAAAGTGATATTTGGAAGCCCATAGAGGGCTATGGAGAAAAAGGAAATATCCTCAGATGAAATCTGGAAAGAAGCTTTCTGAGAGACTGCTTAATGTTTTTTTTAGTTCATCTCCCAGAGTTTTATCTGTATTTCGTGGATCTCTTTGCTAGCCTTATTTCTGTGGAATCTGAGAACAGATATTTCGGATCACTTTGAAGACTATAGGGTCAAAGGAAATATCCCTCGATAACAAAGAGAAAGAAGCTTTCAGAGAAACTTCTTTCTGTTCTGTGAAATCATCTCACAGAGTTACAGCTTTCGTCTCAAGAAGCCTTTCGCTAAGCCAGTTCTTGTGAAAATTGGCAAAGTGATATTTGGAAGCCCATAGAGGTCTGTGGAGAAAAAGGAAATATCCTGATATGAAATCTGGAAAGAAGGTTTCTGAGAAACTGCTGAGTGTTCTGTTAATTCATCTCCCAGAGTTACATGTGTATTTCGTGGATCTCTTTGCCAGCTTTATTTCTGTGGAATCTGAGAACAGATATTTCGGATCCCTTTGAAGACTATAGGGCCAAAGGAAATATCCTCCGATAACAAATAGAAAGAAGCTTTCTGTGAAACTTCTTTGTGTTCTGTGAAATAATCTCACAGAGTTACAGCTTTCCAATCAACTACCCCTTCGCAAAGACAGTTCTTGTGGAATTTTCAAAGTGATATTTGGAAGCCCATAGAGGACTATGGTGAAAAAGGATATATCCTCCGATGAAATCTGGAAAGAACCTTTCTGAGAAACTGCTTAGTGTTCTGTTAAGTCATCTCACAGAGTTACATCTGTATTTCGAGGATCTCCTTGATAACCTTATTTCTCTGGAATCTGAGAACAGATATTTCTGATCCCTTTGAAGACAATAGGGCCAAAGGAAATATCCTACTATAACAAAGAGAAAGAAGCTTTCTCAGAAACTTCTTTGTGTTCTGTGAAATCATCTCACAGAGTTACAGCTTTCTCCTCAAGAAGCCTTTCGCTAAGACAGTTCTTGTGGAATTTTCAAAGTGATATTTGGAAGCCCATAGAGGGCTATGGTGAAAAAGGAAATATCCTCCGATGAAATCTGGAAAGAAGCTTTCGGAGAAACTGCTTAGTGTTCTGTTAATTCATCTCACAGACTTACATCTGTATTTCATGGATCTCTTTGCTAACCTTATTTCTGTGGAATCTGACAACAGATATTTCGGATCCCTTTGAAGACTATAGGGCCAAAGGAAATATCCTCCAATAACAAAGGGAAAGAAGCTTTCTGAGAAACATCTTTGAGTTTTGTGAAATCATCTCACACAGTAAAAGCTTTCCAATCAAGTACCCTTTCGCTAAGTCCGTTCTTGTGGAATTTTCAAAGTGATATTTGGAAGCCCATAGAGGGTTATGGTGAAAAAGGAAATATCCTCCGATGAAATCTGGAAAGAAGCTTTCTGAGAAACTGCTTAGTGTTCTGTTAATTCCTCTCACAGAGTTACATCTGTATTTCGTGGATCTCCTTGATAGCCTTACTTCTGTGGAATCTGAGAACAGATATTTCGGATCGGTTTGAAGACTATAGGGCCAAAGGAAATACCCTCCGATAACAAAGAGAAAGAAGCTTTCTGAGAAACTTCTTTGTGTTCTGTGAAATCATCTCACAGAGTTACAGCTTTCCCATCAAGAAGCCTTTCGCTACGAGAGTTCTTGTGGAATTGGCAAAGTGATATTTGGAAGCCCATAGAAGGCTATGGAGAAAAAGCAAATATCGTCCGATGAAATCTGGAAAGAAGCTTTCTGAGAAACTGCTTAGTGTTCCGTTAATTCATCTCGCAGAGTTACATCTGTATTTCGTGGATCTCTTTGGTAGCCTTATTTCTGTGGAATCTGAGAACAGATATTTCCGATCCCTTTGACGACTACAGGGTCAAAGGAAATATCCGCCAATAACAAAGAGAAAGAAGCTTTCTGAGAAACTTCTTTGTGTTCTGTGAAATCATCTCACACAGTTACAGCTTTCTCATCAAGAAGCCTTTCGCTAAGACAGTTCTTGTGGAATTGGCAAAGTGATATTTGGAAGCCCATAGAGGGCTATGGAGAAAAAGGAAATATCCTCCGATGAAATCTGGAAAGAAGCTTTGTGAGAAACTGCTTAGTGTTCTGTTAATTCATCTCCCAGAGTTACATCTGTATTTCGTGGATCTCTTTGCCAGCTTTATTTCTGTGGAATCTGAGAACAGATATTTCGGATCCCCCTGAAGACAATAGGGCCAAGGGAAATATCCTACGATAGCAAAGAGAAAGAAGCTTTCTAAGAAACTTCTTTGTGTTCTGTGAAATCATCTCACAGAGTTACAGCTTTCCCCTCTAGAAGCCTTTTCTAAGAGAGTTCTTAGGGAATTGGCAAAGTGATATTTGGAAGCCCATAGAGGGCTATGGTGAAAAAGGAAATATCCTCCGATGAAATCTGGAAAGAAGCTTTCTGAGAAACTGCTTAGAGTTCTATTAATTGATCTCACAGAGTTACATCTGTATCTCGTGGATCTCTTTGCTAGCCTTATTTCTGTGGAATCTGAGAACAGATATTTCGGATCCCTTTGAAGACTATAGGGCCAAAGGAAATATCCTCCGATAACAAAGAGAAAGAAGCTTTCTGAGAAACTTCTTTGTGTTCTGTGAAATCATCTCACAGAGTTACAGCTTTCCAATCAACTACCCTTTCGTTAAGACAGTTCTTGTGGAATTTTCAAAGTGATATTTGGAAGCCCATAGAGGACTATGGTGAAAAAGGATATATCCTCCGATGAAATCTGGAAAGAAGCTTTCTGAGAAACTGCTTAGTGTTCTGTTAATTCATCTCACAGAGTTACATCTGTATTTCGAGGATCTCCTTGATAGCCTTATTTCTCTGGAATCTGAGAACAGATATTTCTGATCCCTTTGAAGTCAATAGGGCCAAAGGAAATATCCTACGATAACAAAGAGAAAGAAGCTTTCTTAGAAACTTCGTTGTGTTCTGTGAAATCATCTCACAGAGTTACAGCTTTCCCCTCAAGAACCCTTTCGCTAAGACAGTTCTTGTGGAATTGGCAAAGTGATATTTGGAAGCCCATGGAGGGCTATGGTGAAAAAGGAAATATCCTCCGATGAAATCTGGAAAGAAGCTTTCTGAGAAACTGCTTAGTGTTCTGTTAATTCATCTCACAGAGTTACATCTGTATTTCGTGGATCTCTTTGCTAGCCTTATTTCTGTGGAATCTGACAACAGATATTTCGGATCCCTTTGAAGACTATAGGGCCAAAGGAAATATCCTCCGATATCAAAGGGAAAGAAGCTTTCTGAGAAACTTCTTTGTGTTTTGTGAAATCATCTCACACAGTAAAACCTTTCCAATCAAGTACCCTTTCGCTAAGACCGTTATTGTGGAATTTTCAAAGTGATATTTGGAAGCCCATAGAAGGCTATGGAGAAAAAGCAAATATCGTCCGATGAAATCTGGAAAGAAGCTTTCTGAGAAACTGCTTAGTGTTCCGTTAATTCATCTCGCAGAGTTACATCTGTATTTCGTGGATCTCTTTACTAGCCTTATTTCTGTGGAATCTGAGAACAGATATTTCCGATCCCTTTGACGACTACAGGGTCAAAGGAAATATCCGCCAATAACAAAGAGAAAGAAGCTTTCTGAGAAACTTCTTTGTGTTCTGTGAAATCATCTCACACAGTTACAGCTTTCTCATCAAGAAGCCTTTCGCTAAGACAGTTCTTGTGGAATTTGCAAAGTAATATTTGGAAGCCCTTAGAGGGCTATGGAGAAAAAGGAAATATCCTCCGATGAAATATGGAAAGAAGCTTTCTGAGAAACTGCTTAGTGTTCTTTTAGTTAATCTCCCACAGTTTCATCTGTATTTCGTGGATCTCTTTGCTAGCCTTATTTCTGTGGAATCTGAGAACAGATATTTCGGATCCCTTTGAAGACTATAGGGCCAAAGGAAATATCCTCCGATAACAACCGGAAAGAAGCTTTCAGAGAAACTTCTTTGTTTTCTGTGAAATCATCTGAAAGAGTTACAGCTTTCCCCTCAAGAAGCCTTTCGCTAAGACAGTTCTTGTGGAAATTGGCAAAGTGATATATGGAAGCCCATAGAGGTCTATGGAGAAAAAGGAAATATCCTCAAATGAAATCTGGAAAGAAGCTTTCTGAGAAACTGCTTAGTGTTCTGTTAATTCATCTCACAGTGTTACATCTGTATTTCGTGGATCTCTTTGCTAGCTTTATTTCTGTGGAATCTGAGAACAGATATTTCGGATCCCTCTGAAGACTATAGGGCCAAAGGAAATATCCTCCGATAACAAAGAAAAAGAAGCTTTCTGAGAAACTTCTTTGTGTTCTGTGAAATCATGTCACAGAGTTACAGCTTTCCCCTCAAGAAGCCTTTCGCTAAGAGAGTTCTTGTGGAATTGGCAAAGTGATATTTGGAAGCCCATAGAAGGCTATGGAGAAAAAGCAAATATCCTCCGATGAAATCTGGAAAGAAGCTTTCTGAGAAACTGCTTAGTGTTCTGTTTATTCATCTCACAGAGTTACATCTGTATTTCGTGGATCTCCTTGATAGCCTTATTTCTCTGGAATCTGAGAACAGATATTTCAGATCCCTTTGAAGACAATAGGGCCAAGGGAAATATCCTACGATAACAAAGAGAAAGAAGCTTTCTAAGAAACTTCTTTGTGTTCTGTGAAATCATCTCACAGAGTTACAGCTTTCCCCTCTAGAAGCTTTTTCTAAGAGAGTTCTTGGGGAATTGGCAAAGTGATATTTGGAAGCCCATAGAGGGCTATGGTGAAAAAGGAAATATCCTCCGATGAAATCTGGAAAGAAGCTTTCTGAGAAACTGCTTAGAGTTCTATTAATTGATCTCACAGAGTTACATCTGTATCTCGTGGATCTCTTTGCTAGCCTTATTTCTGTGGAATCTGAGAACAGATATTTCGGATCCCTTTGAAGACTATAGGGCCAAAGGAAATATCCTCCGATAACAAAGAGAAAGAAGCTTTCTTAGAAACTTCTTTGTGTTCTGTGAAATCATCTCACAGAGTTACAGCTTTCCCCTCAAGAAGCCTTTCGCTAAGACAGTTCTTGTGGAATTTTCAAAGTGATATTTGGAAGCCCATGGAGGGCTATGGTGAAAAAGGAAATATCCTCCGATGAAATCTGGAAAGAAGCTTTCTGAGAAACTGCTTAGTGTTCTGTTAATTCATCTCACAGAGTTACATCTGTATTTCGTGGATCTCTTTGCTAGCCTTATTTCTGTGGAATCTGACAACAGATATTTCGGATCCCTTTGAAGACTATAGGGCCAAAGGAAATATCCTCCGATATCAAAGGGAAAGAAGCTTTCTGAGAAACTTCTTTGTGTTTTGTGAAATCATCTCACACAGTAAAACCTTTCCAATCAAGTACCCTTTCGCTAAGACCGTTATTGTGGAATTTTCAAAGTGATATTTGGAAGCCCATAGAAGGCTATGGAGAAAAAGCAAATATCGTCCGATGAAATCAGGAAAGAAGCTTTCTGAGAAACTGCTTAGTGTTCCGTTAATTCATCTCGCAGAGTTACATCTGTATTTCGTGGATCTCTTTACTAGCCTTATTTCTGTGGAATCTGAGAACAGATATTTCCGATCCCTTTGAAGACTATAGGGCCAAAGGAAATATCCTCCGATAACAACGAGAAAGAAGCTTTCAGAGAAACTTCTTTGTTTTCTGTGAAATCATCTGAAAGAGTTACAGCTTTCCCCTCAAGAAGCCTTTCGCTAAGACAGTTCTTGTGGAAATTGGCAAAGTGATATATGGAAGCCCATAGAGGTCTATGGAGAAAAAGGAAATATCCTCAAATGAAATCTGGAAAGAAGCTTTCTGAGAAACTGCTTAGTGTTCTGTTAATTCATCTCACAGTGTTACATCTGTATTTCGTGGATCTCTTTGCTAGCTTTATTTCTGTGGAATCTGAGAACAGATATTTCGGATCCCTCTGAAGACTATAGGGCCAAAGGAAATATCCTCCGATAACAAAGAAAAAGAAGCTTTCTGAGAAACTTCTTTGTGTTCTGTGAAATCATCTCACAGAGTTACAGCTTTCCCCTCAAGAAGCCTTTCGCTAAGAGAGTTCTTGTGGAATTGGCAAAGTGATATTTGGAAGCCCATAGAAGGCTATGGAGAAAAAGCAAATATCCTCCGATGAAATCTGGAAAGAAGCTTTCTGAGAAACTGCTTAGTGTTCTGTTAATTCATCTCACAGAGTTACATCTGTATTTCGTGGATCTCTTTGCTAGCCTTATTTCTGTGGAATCTGAGAACAGATATTTCAGATACCTTTGACGACTACAGGGTCAAAGGAAATATCCTCCGATAACAAAGAGAAAGAAGCTTTCTGAGAAACTTCTTTGTGTTCTGTGAAATCATCTCACAGAGTTACAGCTTTCCCCTCAAGAAGCCTTTCGCTAAGACAGTTCTTGTGGAATTGGCAAAGTGATATTTGGAAGCCCATAGAGGGCTATGGAGAAAAAGGAAATATCCTCAGATGAAATCTGGAAAGAAGCTTTCTGAGAGACTGCTTAGTGTTTTTTTTAGTTCATCTCCCAGAGTTTTATCTGTATTTCGTGGATCTCTTTGCTAGCCTTATTTCTGTGGAATCTGAGAACAGATATTTCGGATCACTTTGAAGACTATAGGGTCAAAGGAAATATCCCTCGATAACAAAGAGAAAGAAGCTTTCAGAGAAACTTCTTTCTGTTCTGTGAAATCATCTCACAGAGTTACAGCTTTCGTCTCAAGAAGCCTTTCGCTAAGACAGTTCTTGTGAAAATTGGCAAAGTGATATTTGGAAGCCCATAGAGGTCTATGGAGAAAAAGGAAATATCCTGATATGAAATCTGGAAAGAAGGTTTCTGAGAAACTGCTGAGTGTTCTGTTAATTCATCTCCCAGAGTTACATGTGTATTTCGTGGATCTCTTTGCCAGCTTTATTTCTGTGGAATCTGAGAACATATATTTCGGATCCCTTTGAAGACTATAGGGCCAAAGGAAATATCCTCCGATAACAAATAGAAAGAAGCTTTCTGAGAAACTTCTTTGTGTTCTGTGAAATAATCTCACAGAGTTACAGCTTTCCAATCAACTAAACCTTCGCAAAGACAGTTCTTGTGGAATTTTCAAAGTGATATTTGGAAGCCCATAGAGGACTATGGTGAAAAAGGATATATCCTCCGATGAAATCTGGAAAGAACCTTTCTGAGAAACTGCTTAGTGTTCTGTTAAGTCATCTCACAGAGTTACATCTGTATTTCGAGGATCTCCTTGATAACCTTATTTCTCTGGAATCTGAGAACAGATATTTCTGATCCCTTTGAAGACAATAGGGCCAAAGGAAATATCCTACTATAACAAAGAGAAAGAAGCTTTCTCAGAAACTTCTTTGTGTTCTGTGAAATCATCTCACAGAGTTACAGCTTTCTCCTCAAGAAGCCTTTCGCTAAGACAGTTCTTGTGGAATTTTCAAAGTGATATTTGGAAGCCCATAGAGGGCTATGGTGAAAAAGGAAATATCCTCCGATGAAATCTGGAAAGAAGCTTTCGGAGAAACTGCTTAGTGTTCTGTTAATTCATCTCACAGACTTACATCTGTATTTCATGGATCTCTTTGCTAGCCTTATTTCTGTGGAATCTGACAACAGATATTTCGGATCCCTTTGAAGACTTTAGGGCCAAAGGAAATATCCTCCAATAACAAAGGGAAAGAAGCTTTCTGAGAAACATCTTTGAGTTTTGTGAAATCATCTCACACAGTAAAAGCTTTCCAATCAAGTACCCTTTCGCTAAGACCGTTCTTGTGGAATTTTCAAAGTGATATTTGGAAGCCCAAAGAGGGTTATGGTGAAAAAGGAAATATCCTCCGATGAAATCTGGAAAGAAGCTTTCTGAGAAACTGCTTAGTGTTCTGTTAATTCCTCTCACAGAGTTACATCTGTATTTCGTGGATCTCCTTGATAGCCTTACTTCTGTGGAATCTGAGAACAGATATTTCGGATCGGTTTGAAGACTATAGGGCCAAAGGAAATACCCTCCGATAACAAAGAGAAAGAAGCTTTCTGAGAAACTTCTTTGTGTTCTGTGAAATCATCTCACAGAGTTACAGCTTTCCCATCAAGAAGCCTTTCGCTACGAGAGTTCTTGTGGAATTGGCAAAGTGATATTTGGAAGCCCATAGAAGGCTATGGAGAAAAAGCAAATATCGTCCGATGAAATCTGGAAAGAAGCTTTCTGAGAAACTGCTTAGTGTTCCGTTAATTCATCTCGCAGAGTTACATCTGTATTTCGTGGATCTCTTTGGTAGCCTTATTTCTGTGGAATCTGAGAACAGATATTTCCGATCCCTTTGACGACTACAGGGTCAAAGGAAATATCCGCCAATAACAAAGAGAAAGAAGCTTTCTGAGAAACTTCTTTGTGTTCTGTGAAATCATCTCACACAGTTACAGCTTTCTCATCAAGAAGCCTTTCGCTAAGACAGTTCTTGTGGAATTTGCAAAGTAATATTTGGAAGCCCTTAGAGGGCTATGGAGAAAAAGGAAATATCCTCCGATGAAATATGGAAAGAAGCTTTCTGAGAAACTGCTTAGTGTTCTTTTAGTTAATCTCCCACAGTTTCATCTGTATTTCGTGGATCTCTTTGCTAGCCTTATTTCTGTGGAATCTGAGAACAGATATTTCGGATCCCTTTGAAGACTATAGGGCCAAAGGAAATATCCTCCGATAACAACGAGAAAGAAGCTTTCAGAGAAACTTCTTTGTTTTCTGTGAAATCATCTGAAAGAGTTACAGCTTTCCCCTCAAGAAGCCTTTCGCTAAGACAGTTCTTGTGGAAATTGGCAAAGTGATATATGGAAGCCCATAGAGGTCTATGGAGAAAAAGGAAATATCCTCAAATGAAATCTGGAAAGAAGCTTTCTGAGAAACTGCTTACTGTTCTGTAAATTGATCTCACAGAGTTACATCTGTATCTCGTGGATCTCTTTGCTAGCCTTATTTCTGTGGAATCTGAGAACAGATATTTCGGATCCCTTTGAAGACTATAGGGCCAAAGGAAATATCCTACGATAACAAAGAGAAAGAAGCTTTCTTAGAAACTTCTTTGTGTTGTGTGAAATCATCTCACAGAGTTACAGCTTTCCCCTCAAGAACCCTTTCGCTAAGACAGTTCTTGTGGAATTGGCAAAGTGATATTTGGAAGCCCATGGAGGGCTATGGTGAAAAAGGAAATATCCTCCGATGAAATCTGGAAAGAAGCTTTCTGAGAAACTGCTTAGTGTTCTGTTAATTCATCTCACAGAGTTACATCTGTATTTCGTGGATCTCTTTGCTAGCCTTATTTCTGTGGAATCTGACAACAGATATTTCGGATCCCTTTGAAGACTATAGGGCCAAAGGAAATATCCTCCGATATCAAAGGGAAAGAAGCTTTCTGAGAAACTTCTTCGTGTTTTGTGAAATCATCTCACACAGTAAAACCTTTCCAATCAAGTACCCTTTCGCTAAGACCGTTATTGTGGAATTTTCAAAGTGATATTTGGAAGCCCATAGAAGGCTATGGAAAAAAAGCAAATATCGTCCGATGAAATCTGGAAAGAAGCTTTCTGAGAAACTGCTTAGTGTTCCGTTAATTCATCTCGCAGAGTTACATCTGTATTTCGTGGATCTCTTTACTAGCCTTATTTCTGTGGAATCTGAGAACAGATATTTCCGATCCCTTTGACGACTACAGGGTCAAAGGAAATATCCGCCAATAACAAAGAGAAAGAAGCTTTCTGAGAAACTTCTTTGTGTTCTGTGAAATCATCTCACACAGTTACAGCTTTCTCATCAAGAAGCCTTTCGCTAAGACAGTTCTTGTGGAATTTGCAAAGTAATATTTGGAAGCCCTTAGAGGGCTATGGAGAAAAAGGAAATATCCTCCGATGAAATCTGGAAAGAAGCTTTCTGAGAAACTGCTTAGTGTTCTTTTAGTTAATCTCCCACAGTTTCATCTGTATTTCGTGGATCTCTTTGCTAGCCTTATTTCTGTGGAATCTGAGAACAGATATTTCGGATCCCTTTGAAGACTATAGGGCCAAAGGAAATATCCTCCGATAACAACGAGAAAGAAGCTTTCAGAGAAACTTCTTTGTTTTCTGTGAAGTCATCTGAAAGAGTTACAGCTTTCCCCTCAAGAAGCCTTTCGCTAAGACAGTTCTTGTGGAAATTGGCAAAGTGATATATGGAAGCCCATAGAGGTCTATGGAGAAAAAGGAAATATCCTCAAATGAAATCTGGAAAGAAGCTTTCTGAGAAACTGCTTAGTGTTCTGTTAATTCATCTCACAGTGTTACATCTGTATTTCGTGGATCTCTTTGCTATCTTTATTTCTGTGGAATCTGAGAACAGATATTTCGGATCCCTCTGAAGACTATAGGGCCAAAGGAAATATCCTCCAATAACAAAGAAAAAGAAGCTTTCTGAGAAACTTCTTTGTGTTCTGTGAAATCATGTCACAGAGTTACAGCTTTCCCCTCAAGAAGCCTTTCGCTAAGAGAGTTCTTGTGGAATTGGCAAAGTGATATTTGGAAGCCCATAGAAGGCTATGGAGAAAAAGCAAATATCCTCTGATGAAATCTGGAAAGAAGCTTTCTGAGAAACTGCTTAGTGTTCTGTTTATTCATCTCACAGAGTTACATCTGTATTTCGTGGATCTCCTTGATAGCCTTATTTCTCTGGAATCTGAGAACAGATATTTCAGATCCCTTTGAAGACAATAGGGCCAAGGGAAATATCCTACGATAACAAAGAGAAAGAAGCTTTCTAAGAAACTTCTTTGTGTTCTGTGAAATCATCTCACAGAGTTACAGCTTTCCCCTCTAGAAGCCTTTTCTAAGAGAGTTCTTGGGGAATTGGCAAAGTGATATTCGGAAGCCCATAGAGGGCTATGGTGAAAAAGGAAATATCCTCCGATGAAATCTGGAAAGAAGCTTTCTGAGAAACTGCTTAGAGTTCTATTAATTGATCTCACAGAGTTACATCTGTATCTCGTGGATCTCTTTGCTAGCCTTATTTCTGTGGAATCTGAGAACAGATATTTCGGATCCCTTTGAAGACTATGGGGCCAAAGGAAATATCCTCCGATAACAAAGAGAAAGAAGCTTTCTGAGAAACTTCTTTGTGTTCTGTGAAATCATCTCACAGAGTTACAGCTTTCCAATCAACTACCCTTTCACTAAGACAGTTCTTGTGGAATTTTCAAAGTGATATTTGGAAGCCCATAGAGGACTATGGTGAAAAAGGATATATCCTCCGATGAAATCTGGAAAGAAGCTTTCTGAGAAACTGCTTAGTGTTCTGTTAATTCATCTCACAGAGTTACGTCTGTATTTCGACGATCTCCTTGATAGCCTTATTTCTCTGGAATCTGAGAACAGATATTTCTGATCCCTTTGAAGACAATAGGGCCAAAGGAAATATCCTACGATAACAAAGAGAAAGAAGCTTTCTTAGAAACTTCTTTGTGTTCTGTGAAATCATCTCACAGAGTTACAGCTTTCCCCTCAAGAAGCCTTTCGCTAAGACAGTTCTTGTGGAATTTTCAAAGTGATATTTGGAAGCCCATGGAGGGCTATGGTGAAAAAGGAAATATCCTCCGATGAAATCTGGAAAGAAGCTTTCTGAGAAACTGCTTAGTGTTCTGTTAATTCATCTCACAGAGTTACATCTGTATTTCGTGGATCTCTTTGCTAGCCTTATTTCTGTGGAATCTGACAACAGATATTTCGGATCCCTTTGAAGACTATAGGGCCAAAGGAAATATCCTCCGATATCAAAGGGAAAGAAGCTTTCTGAGAAACTTCCTTGTGTTTTGTGAAATCATCTCACACAGTAAAACCTTTCCAATCAAGTACCCTTTCGCTAAGACCGTTATTGTGGAATTTTCAAAGTGATATTTGGAAGCCCATAGAAGGCTATGGAGAAAAAGCAAATATCGTCCGATGAAATCTGGAAAGAAGCTTTCTGAGAAACTGCTGAGTGTTCTGTTAATTCATCTCCCAGAGTTACATGTGTATTTCGTGGATCTCTTTGCCAGCTTTATTTCTGTGGAATCTGAGAACAGATATTTCGGATCCCTTTGAAGACTATAGGGCCAAAGGAAATATCCTCCGATAACAAATAGAAAGAAGCTTTCTGAGAAACTTCTTTGTGTTCTGTGAAATAATCTCACAGAGTTACAGCTTTCCAATCAACTACCCCTTCGCTAAGACAGTTCTTGTGGAATTTTCAAAGTGATATTTGGAAGCCCATAGAGGACTATGGTGAAAAAGGATATATCCTCCGATGAAATCTGGAAAGAACCTTTCTGAGAAACTGCTTAGTGTTCTGTTAATTCATCTCACAGAGTTACATCTGTATTTCGAGGATCTCCTTGATAACCTTATTTCTCTGGAATCTGAGAACAGATATTTCTGATCCCTTTGAAGACAATAGGGCCAAAGGAAATATCCTACTATAACAAAGAGAAAGAAGCTTTCTCAGAAACTTCTTTGTGTTCTGTGAAATCATCTCACAGAGTTACAGCTTTCTCCTCAAGAAGCCTTTCGCTAAGACAGTTCTTGTGGAATTTTCAAAGTGATATTTGGAAGCCCATAGAGGGCTATGGTGAAAAAGGAAATATCCTCCGATGAAATCTGGAAAGAAGCTTTCGGAGAAACTGCTTAGTGTTCTGTTAATTCATCTCACAGACTTACATCTGTATTTCATGGATCTCTTTGCTAGCCTTATTTCTGTGGAATCTGACAACAGATATTTCGGATCCCTTTGAAGACTATAGGGCCAAAGGAAATATCCTCCAATAACAAAGGGAAAGAAGCTTTCTGAGAAACATCTTTGAGTTTCGTGAAATCATCTCACACAGTAAAAGCTTTCCAATCAAGTACCCTTTCGCTAAGACCGTTCTTGTGGAATTTTCAAAGTGATATTTGGAAGCCCATAGAGGGTTATGGTGAAAAAGGAAATATCCTCCGATGAAATCTGGAAAGAAGCTTTCTGAGAAACTGCTTAGTGTTCTGTTAATTCCTCTCACAGAGTTACATCTGTATTTCGTGGATCTCCTTGATAGCCTTACTTCTGTGGAATCTGAGAACAGATATTTCGGATCGCTTTGAAGACTATAGGGCCAAAGGAAATACCCTCCGATAAGAAAGAGAAAGAAGCTTTCTGAGAAACTTCTTTGTGTTCTGTGAAATCATCTCACAGAGTTACAGCTTTCCCCTCAAGAAGCCTTTCGCTAAGACAGTTCTTGTGGAATTGGCAAAGTGATATTTGGAAGCCCATAGAGGGCTATGTAGAAAAAAGAAATATCCTCCGATGAAATCTGGAAAGAAGCTTTCTGAGAAACTGCTTAGTGTTCTTTTACTTCATCTCCCAGAGTTTCATCTGTATTTCGTGGATCTCTTTGCTAGCCTTATTTCTGTGGAATCTGAGAACAGATATTTCGGATCCCTTTGAAGACTATAGGGCCAAAGGAAATATCCTCCGATAACAACGAGAAAGAAGCTTTCAGAGAAACTTCTTTGTGTTCTGTGAAATCATCTCACAGAGTTACAGCTTTCCCCTCAAGAAGCCTTTCGCTAAGACAGTTCTTGTGGAAATTGGCAAAGTGATATATGGAAGCCCATAGAGGTCTATGGAGAAAAAGGAAATATCCTCCGATGAAATCTGGAAAGAAGCTTTCTGAGAAACTGCTTAGTGTTCTGTTAATTAATCTCACAGAGTTACATCTGTATTTCGTGGATCTCTTTGCTAGCCTTATTTCTGTGGAATCTGAGAACAGATATGTCGGATCCCTTTGAAGACAATAGGGCCAAAGGAAATATCCTACGATAACAAAGAGAAAGAAGCTTTCTAAGAAACTTCTTTATGTTCTGTGAAATCATCTCACAGAGTTACAGCTTTCCCCTCAAGAAGCCTTTTCTAAGAGAGTTCTTGTGGAATTGGCAAAGTGATATTTGGAAGCCCATAGAGGGCTATGGTGAAAAAGGAAATATCCTCCGATGAAATCTGGAAAGAAGCTTTCTGAGAAACTGCTTAGAGTTCTGTTAATTGATCTCACAGAGTTACATCTGTATCTCGTCGATCTCTTTGCTAGCCTTATTTCTGTGGAATCTGAGAACAGATATTTCGGATCCCTTTGAAGACTATAGGGCCAAAGAAAATATCCTCCGATAACAAAGAGAAAGAAGCTTTCTGAGAAACGTCTTTGTGTTCTGTGAAATCATCTCACAGAGTTACAGCTTTCCCCTTAAGAAGCCTTTCGCTAAGAGAGTTCTTGTGGAATTCGCAAAGTGATATTTGGAAGCCCTTAGAGGGCTATGGTGAAAAAGGAAATATCCTCCGATGAAATCTGGAAAGAAGCTTTCTGAGAAACTGCTTAGTGTTCTGTTTATTCATCTCACAGAGTTACATCTGTATTTCGTGGATCTCCTTGATAGCCTTATTTCTCTGGAATCTGAGAACAGATATTTCAGATCCCTTTGAAGACAATAGGGCCAAGGGAAATATCCTACGATAACAAAGAGAAAGAAGCTTTCTAAGAAACTTCTTTGTGTTCTGTGAAATCATCTCACAGAGTTACAGCTTTCCCCTCTAGAAGCCTTTTCTAAGAGAGTTCTTGGGGAATTGGCAAAGTGATATTTGGAAGCCCATAGAGGGCTATGGTGAAAAAGGAAATATCCTCCGATGAAATCTGGAAAGAAGCTTTCTGAGAAACTGCTTAGAGTTCTGTTAATTGATCTCACAGAGTTACATCTGTATCTCGTGGATCTCTTTGCTAGCCTTATTTCTGTGGAATCTGAGAACAGATATTTCGGATCCCTTTCAAGACTATAGGGCCAAAGGAAATATCCTCCGATAACAAAGAGAAAGAAGCTTTCTGAGAAACTTCTTTGTGTTCTGTGAAATAATCTCACAGAGTTACAGCTTTCCAATCAACTACCCTTTCGCTAAGACAGTTCTTGTGGAATTTTCAAAGTGATATTTGGAAGCCCATAGAGGACTATGGTGAAAAAGGATATATCCTCCGATGAAATCTGAAAAGAAGCTTTCTGAGAAACTGCTTAGTGTTCTGTTAATTCACCTCACAGAGTTACATCTGTATTTCGAGGATCTCCTTGATAGCCTTATTTCTCTGGAATCTGAGAACAGATATTTCTGATCCCTTTGAAGACAATAGGGCCAAAGGAAATATCCTACGATAACAAAGAGAAAGAAGGTTTCTAAGAAACTTCTTTGTGTTCTGTGAAATCATCTCACAGAGTTACAGCTTTCCCCTCAAGAAGCCTTTCGCTAAGACAGTTCTTGTGGAATTTTCAAAGTGATATTTGGAAGCCCATGGAGGGCTATGGTGAAAAAGGAAATATCCTCCGATGAAATCTGGAAAGAAGCTTTCTGAGAAACTGCTTAGTGATCTGTTAATTCATCTCACAGAGTTACATCTGTATTTCGTGGATCTCTTTGCTAGCCTTATTTCTGTGGAATCTGACAACAGATATTTCGGATCCCTTTGAAGACTATAGGGCCAAAGGAAATATCCTCCGATAACAAAGGGAAAGAAGCTTTCTGAGAAACTTCTTTGTGTTTTGTGAAATCATCTCACACAGTACAACCTTTCCAATCAAGTACCCTTTCGCTAAGACCGTTATTGTGGAATTTTCAAAGTGATATTTGGAAGCCCATAGAAGGCTATGGAGAAAAAGCAAATATCGTCCGATGAAATCTGGAAAGAAGCTTTCTGAGAAACTGCTTAGTGTTCCGTTAATTCATCTCGCAGAGTTACATCTGTATTTCGTGGATCTCTTTACTAGCCTTATTTCTGTGGAATCTAAGAACAGATATTTCAGATCCCTTTGACGACTACAGGGTCAAAGGGAATATCCGCCAATAACAAAGAGAAAGAATCTTTCTGAGAAACTTCTTTGTGTTCTGTGAAATCATCTCACACAGTTACAGCTTTCGCATCAAGAAGCCTTTCGCTAAGACAGTTCTTGTGGAATTTGCAAAGTAATATTTGGAAGCCCTTAGAGGGCTATGGAGAAAAAGAAATATCCTCCGATGAAATCTGGAAAGAAGCTTTCTGAGAAACTGCTTAGTGTTCCGTTAATTCATCTCCCAGAGTTACATCTGTATTTCCTGGATCTCTTTGCCAGCTTTATTTCTGTGAAATCTGAGAACAGATATTTCGGATCCCTCTGAAGACTATAGGGCCAAAGGAAATATCCTACGATAACAAAGAGAAAGAAGCTTTCTGAGAAACTTCTTTGTGTTCTGTGAAATCATCTCACAGAGTTACAGCTTTATCATCAAGAAGCCTTTCGCTAAGACAGTTCTTCTGGAATTGGCAAAGTGATATTTGGAAGCCCATAGAGGGCTATGGAGAAAAAGGATATATCCTCCGATGAAATCTGGAAAGAACCTTTCTGAGAAACTGCTTAGTGTTCTGTTAAGTCATCTCACAGAGTTACATCTGTATTTGGAGGATCTCCTTGATAACCTTATTTCTCTGGAATCTGAGAACAGATATTTCTGATCCCTTTGAAGACAATAGGGCCAAAGGAAATATCCTACTATAACAAAGAGAAAGAAGTTTTCTCAGAAACTTCTTTGTGTTCTGTGAAATCATCTCACAGAGTTACAGCTTTCTCCTCAAGAAGCCTTTCGCTAAGACAGTTCTTGTGGAATTTTCAAAGTGATATTTGGAAGCCCATAGAGGGCTATGGTGAAAAAGGAAATATCCTCCGATGAAATCTGGAAAGAAGCTTTCGGAGAAACTGCTTAGTGTTCTGTTAATTCATCTCATAGACTTACATCTGTATTTCATGGATCTCTTTGCTAGCCTTATTTCTGTGGAATCTGACAACAGATATTTCGGATCCCTTTGAAGACTATAGGGCCAAAGGAAATATCCTCCAATAACAAAGGGAAAGAAGCTTTCTGAGAAACATCTTTGAGTTTTGTGAAATCATCTCACACAGTAAAAGCTTTCCAATCAAGTACCCTTTCGCTAAGACCGTTCTTGTGGAATTTTCAAAGTGATATTTGGAAGCCCATAGAGGGTTATGGTGAAAAAGGAAATATCCTCCGATGAAATCTGGAAAGAAGCTTTCTGAGAAACTGCTTAGTGTTCTGTTAATTCCTCTCACAGAGTTACATCTGTATTTCGTGGATCTCCTTGATAGCCTTACTTCTGTGGAATCTGAGAACAGATATTTCGGATCGGTTTGAAGACGATAGGGCCAAAGGAAATACCCTCCGATAACAAAGAGAAAGAAGCTTTCTGAGAAACTTCTTTGTGTTCTGTGAAATCATCTCACAGAGTTACAGCTTTCCCATCAAGAAGCCTTTCGCTACGAGAGTTCTTGTGGAATTGGCAAAGTGATATTTGGAAGCCCATAGAAGGCTATGGAGAAAAAGCAAATATCGTCCGATGAAATCTGGAAAGAAGCTTTCTGAGAAACTGCTTAGTGTTCCGTTAATTCATCTCGCAGAGTTACATCTGTATTTCGTGGATCTCTTTGGTAGCCTTATTTCTGTGGAATCTGAGAACAGATATTTCCGATCCCTTTGACGACTACAGGGTCAAAGGAAATATCCGCCAATAACAAAGAGAAAGAAGCTTTCTGAGAAACTTCTCTGTGTTCTGTGAAATCATCTCACACAGTTACAGCTTTCTCATCAAGAAGCCTTTCGCTAAGACAGTTCTTGTGGAATTGGCAAAGGGATATTTGGAAGCCCATAGAGGGCTATGGAGAAAAAGAAAATATCCTCCGATGAAATCTGGAAAGAAGCTTTCTGAGAAACTGCTTAGTGTTCTGTTAATTCATCTCACAGAGTTACATCTGTATTTCGTGGATCTCTTTGTCAGCTTTATTTCTGTGGAATCTGAGAACAGATATTTCGGATCCCCCTGAAGACTATAGGGCCAAAGGAAATATCCTACGATAACAAAGAGAAAGAAGTTTTCTCAGAAACTTCTTTGTGTTCTGTGAAATCATCTCACAGAGTTACAGCTTTCCCCTCAAGAAGCCTTTCGCTAAGACAGTTCTTGTGGAATTGGCAAAGTGATATTTGGAAGCCCATAGAGGGCTATGGTGAAAAAGGAAATATCCTCCGATGAAATCTGGAAAGAAGCTTTCTGAGAAACTGCTGAGTGTTCTGTTAATTCCTCTCACAGAGTTACATCTGTATTTCGTGGATCTCCTTGATAGCCTTACTTCTGTGGAATCTGAGAACAGATATTTCGGATCGCTTTGAAGACTATAGGGCCAAAGGAAATACCCTCCGATAAGAAAGAGAAAGAAGCTTTCTGAGAAACTTCTTTGTGTTCTGTGAAATCATCTCACAGAGTTACAGCTTTCCCATCAAGAAGCCTTTCGCTAAGACAGTTCTTGTGGAATTGGCAAAGTGATATTTGGAAGCCCATAGAGGGCTATGGAGAAAAAAGAAATATCCTCCGATGAAATCTGGAAAGAAGCTTTCTGAGAAACTGCTTAGTGTTCTTTTACTTCATCTCCCAGAGTTTCATCTGTATTTCGTGGATCTCTTTGCTAGCCTTATTTCTGTGGAATCTGAGAACAGATATTTCGGATCCCTTTGAAGACTATAGGGCCAAAGGAAATATCCTCCGATAACAACGAGAAAGAAGCTTTCAGAGAAACTTCTTTGTGTTCTGTGAAATCATCTCACAGAGTTACAGCTTTCCCCTCAAGAAGCCTTTCGCTAAGACAGTTCTTGTGGAAATTGGCAAAGTGATATATGGAAGCCCATAGAGGTCTATGGAGAAAAAGGAAATATCCTCCGATGAAATCTGGAAAGAAGCTTTCTGAGAAACTGCTTAGTGTTCTGTTAATTCATCTCACAGAGTTACATCTGTATTTCGTGGATCTCTTTGCTAGCCTTATTTCTGTGGAATCTGAGAACAGATATGTCGGATCCCTTTGAAGACAATAGGGCCAAAGGAAATATCCTACGATAACAAAGAGAAAGAAGCTTTCTAAGAAACTTCTTTATGTTCTGTGAAATCATCTCACAGAGTTACAGCTTTCCCCTTAAGAAGCCTTTCGCTAAGAGAGTTCTTGTGGAATTCGCAAAGTGATATTTGGAAGCCCTTAGAGGGCTCTGGTGAAAAAGGAAATATCCTCCGATGAAATCTGGAAAGAAGCTTTCTGAGAAACTGCTTAGTGTTCTGTTTATTCATCTCACAGTGTTACATCTGTATTTCGTGGATCTCCTTGATAGCCTTATTTCTCTGGAATCTGACAACAGATATTTCAGATCCCTTTGAAGACAATAGGGCCAAGGGAAATATCCTACGATAACAAAGAGAAAGAAGCTTTCTAAGAAACTTCTTTGTGTTCTGTGAAATCATCTCACAGAGTTACAGCTTTCCCCTCTAGAAGCCTTTTCTAAGAGAGTTCTTGGGGAATTGGCAAAGTGATATTTGGAAGCCCATAGAGGGCTATGGTGAAAAAGGAAATATCCTCCGATGAAATCTGGAAAGAAGCTTTCTGAGAAACTGCTTAGAGTTCTGTTAATTGATCTCACAGAGTTACATCTGTATCTCGTGGATCTCTTTGCTAGCCTTATTTCTGTGGAATCTGAGAACAGATATTTCGGATCCCTTTCAAGACTATAGGGCCAAAGGAAATATCCTCCGATAACAAAGAGAAAGAAGCTTTCTGAGAAACTTCTTTGTGTTCTGTGAAATAATCTCACAGAGTTACAGCTTTCCAATCAACTACCCTTTCGCTAAGACAGTTCTTGTGGAATTTTCAAAGTGATATTTGGAAGCCCATAGAGGACTATGGTGAAAAAGGATATATCCTCCGATGAAATCTGAAAAGAAGCTTTCTGAGAAACTGCTTAGTGTTCTGTTAATTCATCTCACAGAGTTACATCTGTATTTCGAGGATCTCCTTGATAGCCTTATTTCTCTGGAATCTGAGAACAGATATTTCTGATCCCTTTGAAGACAATAGGGCCAAAGGAAATATCCTACGTTAACAAAGAGAAAGAAGCTTTCTAAGAAACTTCTTTGTGTTCTGTGAAATCATCTCACAGAGTTACAGCTTTCCCCTCAAGAAGCCTTTCGTTAAGACAGTTCTTGTGGAATTTTCAAAGTGATATTTGGAAGCCCATGGAGGGCTATGGTGAAAAAGGAAATATCCTCCGATGAAATCTGGAAAGAAGCTTTCTGAGAAACTGCTTAGTGATCTGTTAATTCATCTCACAGAGTTACATCTGTATTTCGTGGATCTCTTTGCTAGCCTTATTTCTGTGGAATCTGACAACAGATATTTCGGATCCCTTTGAAGACTATAGGGCCAAAGGAAATATCCTCCGATAACAAAGGGAAAGAAGCTTTCTGAGAAACTTCTTTGTGTTTTGTGAAATCATCTCACACAGTACAACCTTTCCAATCAAGTACCCTTTCGCTAAGACCGTTATTGTGGAATTTTCAAAGTGATATTTGGAAGCCCATAGAAGGCTATGGAGAAAAAGCAAATATCGTCCGATGAAATCTGGAAAGAAGCTTTCTGAGAAACTGCTTAGTGTTCCGTTAATTCATCTCGCAGAGTTACATCTGTATTTCGTGGATCTCTTTACTAGCCTTATTTCTGTGGAATCTGAGAACAGATATTTCAGATCCCTTTGACGACTACAGGGTCAAAGGGAATATCCGCCAATAACAAAGAGAAAGAATCTTTCTGAGAAACTTCTTTGTGTTCTGTGAAATCATCTCACACAGTTACAGCTTTCGCATCAAGAAGCCTTTCGCTAAGACAGTTGTTGTGGAATTTGCAAAGTAATATTTGGAAGCCCTTAGAGGGCTATGGAGAAAAAGAAATATCCTCCGATGAAATCTGGAAAGAAGCTTTCTGAGAAACTGCTTAGTGTTCTGTTAATTCATCTCCCAGAGTTACATCTGTATTTCCTGGATCTCTTTGCCAGCTTTATTTCTGTGAAATCTGAGAACAGATATTTCGGATCCCTCTGAAGACTATAGGGCCAAAGGAAATATCCTACGATAACAAAGAGAAAGAAGCTTTCTCAGAAACTTCTTTGTGTTCTGTGAAATCATCTCACAGAGTTACAGCTTTCCCCTAAAGAAGCCTTTCGCTAAGACAGTTCTTGTGGAATTGGCAAAGTGATATTTGGAAGCCCATAGAGGGCTATGGTGAAAAAGGAAATATCCTCGGATGAAATCTGGAAAGAAGCTTTCTGAGAAACTGCTCCGTGATGTGTGACTTACACTCACAGAGTTACATCTGTATTTCGTGGATCTCTTTGCTAGCCTTATTTCTGTGGAATCTGAGAACAGATATTTCGGATGCCTTTCCAGACTATAGGGCCAAAGGAAATATCCTCCGATAACAAAGGGAAAGAAGCTTTCTGAGAAACTTCTTTGTGTTCTGTGAAATCATCTCACAGAGTTACAGCTTTCCCCTCAAGAAGCCTTTCGCTAAGACAGTTCTTGTGGAATTGGCAAAGTGATATTTGGAAGCCCATAGAGGGCTATGGAGAAAAAGGAAATATCCTCCGATGAAATCTGCGAAGAAGCTTTCTGAGAAACTGCTTAGTGTTCTGTTAATTCATCTCCCAGAGTTACATCTGTATTTCGAGAATCTCTTTGCTAGCCTTATTTATGTGGAAAATGAGAACAGATATTTCGAATCCCTTTGAAGACTATAGGGCCAAAGGAAATATCCTCCGATAAGAAAGAGAAAGAAGCTTTCTGAGAAACTTCTTTGTGTTTTGTGAAATCATCTCACAGAGTTACAGCTTTCCCCTCAAGTAGCCTTTCGCTAAGGCAGTTCTTGTGTAATTGGCAAAGGGATATTTGGAAGCCCATAGAGGGCTATGGTGAAAAAGGAAATATCCTGCGATGAAATCTCGAAAGAAGCTTTTTGAAAAACTGCTTAGTGTTCTGTTAATTCATCTCACAGAGTTACATCTGTATTTCGTGGATCTCTTTGCTAGCCTTATTTCTGTGGAATCTGAGAACAGATATTTCGGATCCCTTTAAAGCCTATAGGGCCAAAGGAAATATCCTCCGATAACAAAGATAAAGAAGCTTTCTGAGAAACTGCTTTGTGTTCTGGCGAATCATCTCACACAGTTACAGCTTTCCCCTCAAAAGCCTTTCGCTAAGACAGTTCTTGTGGAATTGGCAAAGTGATATATGGAAGCCCTTAGAGGGCTATGGTGAAAAAGGAAATATCCTCCGATGAAATCTGGAAAGAAGCTTTCTGAGAAACTGCTTAGTGTTCTGTTAATTCATCTCACAGTGTTACATCGGCATTTCGTCGATATCTTTGCTTGCCTTATTTCTGTGGAATGTGAAAACAGATATTTCAGATCCCTTTGAAGACTATAGGGCCAAAGGGAATATCCTCCGATAACAAAGAGAAAGAAGCTTTCTGAAAAACTTCTTTGTGTTCTGTGAAATCATCTCACAGAGTTACAGCTTTCCCCTCAAGAAGCCTTTCGCTAAGACAGTTCCTTTGGAATTGGCAAAGATATATTTGGAAGCCCATAGAGGGCTATGGTGAAAAAGGAAATATCCTCAGATGAAATCTGGAAAGAAGCTTTCTGAGAAACTGCTTAGTGTTCTCTGACTTCCACTCACAGAGTAATATCTGTATTTCGTGGATCTCTTTTCTAGCCTTATTTCTGTGGCATCTGAGAACAGATATTTCGGATACCTTTGAAGACTAAGGAGCCAAAGGAAATATTCTCCGATCACAAAGAGAAAGAAGCTTTCTGAGAAACTTCTTTGTGTTCTGTGAAATCATCTCACAGAGTTACAGCTTTCCCCTCAAGAAGTCTTTCGCTAAGACAGTTCTTGTGGAATTGGCAAAGTGATATTTGGAAGCACATAGAGGGGTACGATGAAAAAGGAAATATCCTAAGATGAAATCTGGAAAGAAGCTTTCTGAGAAACTGCTTAGTGTTCTCTGACTTCCACTCACAGAGTTACATCTGTATTTCGTGGATCTCTTTGCTAGCATTATTTCTGTGGAATCTGAGAACAGATAATTCGGATCCCTTTGAAGAGTATAGGGCCAAAGGAAATATCCTCCGATAAGAAAGAGAAAGAAGCTTTCTGAGAAACTTCTTTGTGTTCTGTGAAATCATCTCACAGAGTTACAGCTTTCCCCTCAAGAAGCCTTTCGCTAAGACAGTTCTTGTGGAATTGGCAAGTGATATTTGGAAGCCCATAGTAGGCTACGGTGAAAAAGGAAATATACTCAGATGAAATCAGGAAAGAAGCTTTCTGAGAAACTGCTTAGTGTTCTCTGACTTCCACTCACAGGGTTACATCTGTATTTCTTGGATCTCTTTGCTAGCCTTATTTCTCTGGAATCTGAGAACAGATATTTCCTTTCCCTTTGAAGACTACAGGGCCAAAGGAAATATCCTCCGATATCAAAGAGAAAGAAGCTTTCTGAGAAACTTCTTTGTATTCTGTGAAATCATCTCAGAGAGTTACAGGTTTCCCCTCAAGAAGCCTTTCGAGAAGACAGTTCTTGTGGAATTGGCAAAGTGATATTTGGAAGCACTTAGAGGGCTATGGTGAAAAAGGAAATATCCTCCGATGAAATCTGGAAAGAAGCTTTCTGAGAAACTGCTTAGTGTTCTGTTAATTCATCTCCCAGAGTTACATCTGTATTTCGTGGATCTCTTTGCTAGCCTTATTTCTGTGGAATCAGAGAACAGATATTTCGGATCCCTTTGAAGACTATAGGGCCAAAGGAAATATCCTCAGATAACAAAGAGAAAGAAGCTTTCTGAGAAACTTCTTTGTGTTCTGTAAAATCCTCTCACGGATTTAGAGCTTTGCCCTCAAGAAGCCTTTCACTAAGACAGTTCTTGTGGAATTGGCAACGAGATATATGGAAGCCCATAGAGGGCTATGGTGAAAAAGGAAATATCCTCAGATGAAATCTGGAAAGAAGCTTTCTGAGAAAATGCTTAGTGTTCTCTGACTTCCACTCACAGAGTTACATCTGCATTTCGTGGATATCTTTGCTCGCCTAATTTCTGTGGAATCTGAGAACAGATATTTCAGATCCCTTTGAAGATTACAGGGTCAGAGGAAATATCCTCCGATAACAAAGAGAAAGAAGCTTTCTAAGAAACTTCTTTCTGTTCTTTGAAATCATCTAACAGAGTTACAGCTTTCCCCTCAAGAAGCCTTTCGCTAAGACAGTTCTTGTGGAATTGGCAAAGTGATGTTTGGAAGCCCATAGACGGCTATGGTGAAAAAGGAAGTATCCTCCGATGAAATCTGGAAAGAAGCTTTCTGAGAAACTGCTTAGTGTTCTGTTAATTCATCTCCCACAGTTACATCTGCATTTCGTGGATCTATTTGCTAGTCTTATTTCTGTGGAATCTGACAACAGATATTTCGGAACCCTTTGAAGACTATAGGGCCAAAGGAAATATCCTCCGATAACAAAGAGAAAGAAGAATTCTGAGAAACTTCTTTGAGTTCTGTGAAATCATCTCACAGAGTTACAGCTTTCCCCTCAAGAAGCCTTTCGCTGAGACAGTTCTTGTGGAATTGCCAAAGTGATATTTGGAAGCCCGTAGAGGGCTATGGGGAAAAGGAAATGTCCTCAGATGAAATCTGGAAAGAAGCTTTCTGAAAAACTGCTTAGTGTTCTGTTAATTCATCTCACAGAGTTACATCTGTATTTCCTGGGTCTCTTTGCTAGACTTATTTCTGTGGAATCTGACAACAGATATTTTCTTTCCCTTTGAATACTATAGGGCCAAAGGAAATATCCTCCGTTAACAAAGAGAAAGAAGCTTTTTGAGAAACTTCTTTGTGTTCTGTGAAATCATCTCACAGAGTTACAGCTTTCCCCTCAAGAAGCCTTTCGCTAAGACAGTTCTTGTGGAATTGGCAAAGTGATATTTGGAAGCCCATTGAGGGCTATGTTGAAAAAGGTAATATCCTCCCATGAAATCTGGAAAGAAGCTTTCTGAGAAACTGCTTAGTGTTCTGTTAATTCATTTCACAGAGTTACATCTGTATTTCGTGGATCTCTTTGCTAGCCTTATTTCTGTGGAATCTGAGAACAGATGTTTCGTATGCCTTTGAGGAATACAGGGCCAAAGGAAATATCCTCCGATAACAAACAGAAAGAAGCTTTCTGAGAAACTTCTTTGTGTTCTGAGAAATCATCTCACAGAGCTACAGCTTTACCCTCAAGAAGCCTTTCGCTAAGACAGTTCTTTTGGAATTGGCAAAGTGATATTTGGAATCCCATAGAGGGCTATGGTGAAAAAGGAAATATCCTCCGATGAAATCTGGAAAGAAGCTTTCTGAGAAACTGCTCCGTGATGTGTGACTTACACTCACAGAGTTACATCTGTATTTCGTGGATCTCTTTGCTAGCCTTATTTCTGTGGAATCTGAGAACAGATATTTCGGATGCCTTTCCAGACTATAGGGCCAAAGGAAATATCCTCCGATAACAAAGAGAAAGAAGCTTTCTGAGAAACTTCTTTGTGTTCTGTGAAATCATCTCACAGAGTTACAGCTTTCCCCTCAAGAAGCCTTTCGCTAAGACAGTTCTTGTGGAATTGGCAAAGTGATATTTGGAAGCCCATAGAGGGCTATGGAGAAAAAGGAAATATCCTCCGATGAAATCTGCAAAGAAGCTTTCTGAGAAACTGCTTAGTGTTCCTTTAATTCATCTCCCAGAGTTACATCTGTATTTCGAGAATCTCTTTGCTAGCCTTATTTATGTGGAAAATGAGAACAGATATTTCGGATCCCTTTGAAGACTATAGGGCCAAAGGAAATATCCTCCGATAAGAAAGAGAAAGAAGCTTTCTGAGAAACTTCTTTGTGTTTTGTGAAATCATCTCACAGAGTTACAGCTTTCCCCTCAAGTAGCCTTTCGCTAAGGCAGTTCTTGTGTAATTGGCAAAGGGATATTTGGAAGCCCATAGAGGGCTATGGTGAAAAAGGAAATATCCTACGATGAAATCTCGAAAGAAGCTTTTTGAAAAACTGCTTAGTGTTCTGTTAATTCATCTCACAGAGTTACATCTGTATTTCGTGGATCTCTTTGCTAGCCTTATTTCTGTGGAATCTGAGAACAGATATTTCGGATCCCTTTAAAGCCTATAGGGCCAAAGGAAATATCCTCCGATAACAAAGAGAAAGAAGCTTTCTGAGAAACTGCTTTGTGTTCTGGCGAATCATCTCACACAGTTACAGCTTTCCCCTCAAAAGCCTTTCGCTAAGACAGTTCTTGTGGAATTGGCAAAGTGATATATGGAAGCCCTTAGAGGGCTATGGTGAAAAAGGAAATATCCTCCGATGAAATCTGGAAAGAAGCTTTCTGAGAAACTGCTTAGTGTTCTGTTAATTCATCTCACAGTGTTACATCGGCATTTCGTCGATATCTTTGCTCGCCTTATTTCTGTGGAATGTGACAACAGATATTTCAGATCCCTTTGAAGACTATAGGGCCAAAGGGAATATCCTCCGATAACAAAGAGAAAGAAGCTTTCTGAAAAACTTCTTTGTGTTCTGTGAAATCATCTCACAGAGTTACAGCTTTCCCCTCAAGAAGCCTTTCGCTAAGACAGTTCCTTTGGAATTGGCAAAGATATATTTGGAAGCCCATAGAGGGCTATGGTGAAAAAGGAAATATCCTCAGATGAAATCTGGAAAGAAGCTTTCTGAGAAACTGCTTAGTGTTCTCTGACTTCCACTCACAGAGTAATATCTGTATTTCGTGGAACTCTTTTCTAGCCTTATTTCTGTGGCATCTGAGAACAGATATTTCGGATCCCTTTGAAGACTATAGAGCCAAAGGAAATATTCTCCGATCACAAAGAGAAAGAAGCTTTCTGAGAAACTTCTTTGTGTTCTGTGAAATCATCTCACAGAGTTACAGCTTTCCCCTCAAGAAGTCTTTCGCTAAGACAGTTCTTGTGGAATTGGCAAAGTGATATTTGGAAGCACATAGAGGGGTACGGTGAAAAAGGAAATATCCTAAGATGAAATCTGGAAAGAAGCTTTCTGAGAAACTGCTTAGTGTTCTCTGACTTCCACTCACAGAGTTACATCTGTATTTCGTGGATCTCTTTGCTAGCATTATTTCTGTGGAATCTGAGAACAGATAATTCGGATCCCTTTGAAGAGTATAGGGCCAAAGGAAATATCCTCCGATAAGAAAGAGAAAGAAGCTTTCTGAGAAACTTCTTTGTGTTCTGTGAAATCATCTCACAGAGTTACAGCTTTCCCCTCAAGAAGCCTTTCGCTAAGACAGTTCTTGTGGAATTGGCAAAGTGATATTTGGAAGCCCATAGTAGGCTATGGTGAAAAAGGAAATATCCTCAGATGAAATCAGGAAAGAAGCTTTCTGAGAAACTGCTTAGTGTTCTTTGACTTCCACTCACAGGGTTACATCTGTATTTCTTGGATCTCTTTGCTAGCCTTATTTCTCTGGAATCTGAGAACAGATATTTCCTTTCCCTTTGAAGACTACAGGGCCAAAGGAAATATCCTCCGATATCAAAGAGATAGAAGCTTTCTGAGAAACTTCTTTGTATTCTGTGAAATCATCTCAGAGAGTTACAGGTTTCCCCTCAAGAAGCCTTTCGAGAAGACAGTTCTTGTGGAATTGGCAAAGTGATATTTGGAAGCACTTAGAGGGCTATGGTGAAAAAGGAAATATCCTCCGATGAAATCTGGAAAGAAGCTTTCTGAGAAGCTGCTTAGTGTTCTGTTAATTCATCTCCAAGAGTTACATCTGTATTTCGTGGATCTCTTTGCTAGCCTTATTTCTGTGGAATCAGAGAACAGATATTTCGGATCCCTTTGAAGACTATAGGGCCAAAGGAAATATCCTCAGATAACAAAGAGAAAGAAGCTTTCTGAGAAACTTCTTTGTGTTCTGTAAAATCCTCTCACGGATTTAGAGCTTTGCCCTCAAGAAGCCTTTCACTAAGACAGTTCTTGTGGAATTGGCAACGAGATATATGGAAGCCCATAGAGGGCTATGGTGAAAAAGGAAATATCCTCAGATGAAATCTGGAAAGAAGCTTTCTGAGAAACTGCTTAGTGTTCTCTGACTTCCACTCACAGAGTTACATCTGCATTTCGTGGATCTCTTTGCTCGCCTAATTTCTGTGGAATCTGAGAACAGATATTTCAGATCCCTTTGAAGATTACAGGGCCAAAGGAAATATCCTCCGATAACAAAGAGAAAGAAGCTTTCTAAGAAACTTCTTTGTGTTCTTTGAAATCATCGAACAGAGTTACAGCTTTCCCCTCAAGAAGCCTTTCGCTAAGACAGTTCTTGTGGAATTGGCAAAGTGATGTTTGGAAGCCCATAGACGGCTATGGTGAAAAAGGAAGTATCCTCCGATGAAATCTGGAAAGAAGCTTTCTGAGAAACTGCTTAGTGTTCTGATAATTCATCTCCCAGAGTTACATCTGCATTTCGTGGATCTCTTTGCTAGTCTTATTTCTGTGGAATCTGACAACAGATATTTCGGAACCCTTTGAAGACTATAGGGCCAAAGGAAATATCCTCCGATAACAAAGAGAAAGAATTATTCTGAGAAACTTCTTTGAGTTCTATGAAATCATCTCACAGAGTTACAGCTTTCCCCTCAAGAAGCCTTTCGCTGAGACAGTTCTTGTGGAATTGCCAAAGTGATATTTGGAAGCCCGTAGAGGGCTATGGGGAAAAGGAAATATCCTCAGATGAAATCTGGAAAGAAGCTTTCTGAAAAACTGCTTAGTGTTCTGTTAATTCATCTCACAGAGTTACATCTGTATTTCCTGGGTCTCTTTGCTAGACTTATTTCTGTGGAATCTGACAACAGATAATTTCTTTCCCTTTGAATACTATAGGGCCAAAGGAAATATCCTCCGTAAACAAAGAGAAAGAAGCTTTTTGAGAAACTTCTTTGTGTTCTGTGAAATCATCTCACAGAGTTACAGCTTTCCCCTCAAGAAGCCTTTCGCTAAGACAGTTCTTGTGGAATTGGCAAAGTGATATTTGGAAGCCCATTGAGGGCTATGGTGAAAAAGGTAATATCCTCCCATGAAATCTGGAAAGAAGGTTTCTGAGAAACTGCTTAGTGTTCTGTTAATTCATTTCACAGAGTTACATCTGTATTTCGTGGATCTCTTTGCTAGCCTTATTTCTGTAGAATCTGAGAACAGATGTTTCGTATGCCTTTGAAGCATACAGTGCCAAAGGAAATATCCTCCGATAACAAACAGAAAGAAGCTTTCTGAGAAACTTCTTTGTGTTCTGAGAAATCATCTCACAGAGCTACAGCTTTACCCTCAAGAAGCCTTTCGCTAAGACAGTTCTTTTGGAATTGGCAAAGTGATATTTGGAATCCCATAGTGGGCTATGGTGAAAAAGGAAATATCCTCGGATGAAATCTGGAAAGAAGCTTTCTGAGAAACTGCTCCGTGATGTGTGACTTACACTCACAGAGTTACATCTGTATTTCGTGGATCTCTTTGCTAGCCTTATTTCTGTGGAATCTGAGAACAGATATTTCGGATGCCTTTCCAGACTATAGGGCCAAAGGAAATATCCTCCGATAACAAAGAGAAAGAAGCTTTCTGAGAAACTTCTTTGTGTTCTGTGAAATCATCTCACAGAGTTACAGCTTTCCCCTCAAGAAGCCTTTCGCTAAGAGAGTTCTTGTGGAATTGGCAAAGTGATATTTGGAAGCCCATAGAGGGCTATGGAGAAAAAGGAAATATCCTCCGATGAAATCTGCAAAGAAGCTTTCTGAGAAACTGCTTAGTGTTCTGTTAATTCATCTCCCAGAGTTACATCTGTATTTCGAGAATCTCTTTGCTAGCCTTATTTATGTGGAAAATGAGAACAGATATTTCGGATCCCTTTGAAGACTATAGGGCCAAAGGAAATATCCTCCGATAAGAAAGAGAAAGAAGCTTTCTGAGAAACTTCTTTGTGTTTTGTGAAATCATCTCACAGAGTTACAGCTTTCCCCTCAAGTAGCCTTTCGCTAAGGCAGTTCTTGTGTAATTGGCAAAGGGATATTTGGAAGCCCATAGAGGGCTATGGTGAAAAAGGAAATATCCTACGATGAAATCTCAAAAGAAGCTTTTTGAAAAACTGCTTAGTGTTCTGTTAATTCATCTCACAGAGTTACATCTGTATTTCGTGGATCTCTTTGCTAGCCTTATTTCTGTGGAATCTGAGAACAGATATTTCGGATCCCTTTAAAGCCTATAGGGCCAAAGGAAATATCCTCCGATAACAAAGAGAAAGAAGCTTTCTGAGAAACTGCTTTGTGTTCTGGCGAATCATCTCACACAGTTACAGCTTTCCCCTCAAAAGCCTTTCGCTAAGACAGTTCTTGTGGAATTGGCAAAGTGATATATGGAAGCCCTTAGAGGGCTATGGTGAAAAAGGAAATATCCTCCGATGAAATCTGGAAAGAAGCTTTCTGAGAAACTGCTTAGTGTTCTGTTAATTCATCTCACAGTGTTACATTGGCATTTCATCGATATCTTTGCTCGCCTTATTTCTGTGGAATGTGACAACAGATATTTCAGATCCCTTTGAAGACTATAGGGCCAAAGGGAATATCCTCAGATAACAAAGAGAAAGAAGCTTTCTGAAAAACTTCTTTGTGTTCTGTGAAATCATCTCACAGAGTTACAGCTTTCCCCTCAAGAAGCCTTTCGCTAAGACAGTTCCTTTGGAATTGGCAAAGATATATTTGGAAGCCCATAGAGGGCTATGGTGAAAAAGGAAATATCCTCAGATGAAATCTGGAAAGAAGCTTTCTGAGAAACTGCTTAGTGTTCTCTGACTTCCACTCACAGAGTAATATCTGTATTTCGTGGATCTCTTTTCTAGCCTTATTTCTGTGGCATCTGAGAACAGATATTTCGGATCCCTTTGAAGACTATAGAGCCAAAGGAAATATTCTCCGATCACAAAGAGAAAGAAGCTTTCTGAGAAACTTCTTTGTGTTCTGAGAAATCATCTCACAGAGTTACAGCTTTCCCCTCAAGAAGCCTTTCGCTAAGACAGTTCTTGTGGAATTGGCAAAGTGATATTTGGAAGCCCTTAGAGGGCTATGGTGAAAAAGGAAATATCCTCCGATGAAATCTGGAAAGAAGCTTTCTGAGAAACTGCTTAGTGTTCTGATAATTCATCTCCCAGAGTTACATCTGTATTTCCTGGATCTCTTAGCTAGCCTTATTTCTGTGGAATCTGAGAACAGATATTTCCTTTCCCTTTGAAGACTATAGGGCCAAAGGAAAAATCCTCCGATATCAAAGAAAAAGAAGCTTTCTGAGAAACTTCTTTGTGTTCTGTGAAATCATCTCACAGAGTTACAGCTTTCCCCTCAAGAAGCCTTTCGCTAAGACAGTTCTTGTGGAATTGGCAAAGTGATATTTGGAAGCCCATAGAGGGCTATGGAGAAAAAGGAAATATCCTCCGATGAAATCTGCAAAGGAGCTTTCTGAGAAACTGCTTAGTGTTCTGTTAATTCATCTCCCAGAGTTACATCTGTATTTCGAGAATCTCTTTGCTAGCCTTATTTATGTGGAAAATGAAAACAGATATTTCGGATCCCTTTGAAGACTATAGGGCCAAAGGAAATATCCTCCGATAAGAAAGAGAAAGAAGCTTTCTGAGAAACTTCTTTGTGTTTTGTGAAATCATCTCACAGAGTTACAGCTTTCCCCTCAAGTAGCCTTTCGCTAAGGCAGTTCTTGTGTAATTGGCAAAGGGATATTTGGAAGCCCATAGAGGGCTATGGTGAAAAAGGAAATATCCTACGATGAAATCTCGAAAGAAGCTTTTTGAAAAACTGCTTAGTGTTCTGTTAATTCATCTCACAGAGTTACATCTGTATTTCGTGGATCTCTTTGCTCGCCTTATTTCTGTGGAATCTGAGAACAGATATTTCGGATCCCTTTAAAGCCTATAGGGCCAAAGGAAATATCCTCCGATAACAAAGAGAAAGAAGCTTTCTGAGAAACTGCTTTGTGTTCTGGCGAATCATCTCACACAGTTACAGCTTTCCCCTCAAAAGCCTTTCGCTAAGACAGTTCTTGTGGAATTGGCAAAGTGATATATGGAAGCCCTTAGAGGGCTATGGTGAAAAAGGAAATATCCTCCGATGAAATCTGGAAAGAAGCTTTCTGAGAAACTGCTTAGTGTTCTGTTAATTCATCTCACAGTGTTACATCGGCATTTCGTTGATATCTTTGCTCGCCTTATTTCTGTGGAATGTGACAACAGATATTTCAGATCCCTTTGAAGACTATAGGGCCAAAGGGAATATCCTCCGATAACAAAGAGAAAGAAGCTTTCTGAAAAACTTCTTTGTGTTCTGTGAAATCATCTCACAGAGTTACAGCTTTCCCCTCAAGAAGCCTTTCGCTAAGACAGTTCCTTTGGAATTGGCAAAGATATATTTGGAAGCCCATAGAGGGCTATGGTGAAAAAGGAAATATCCTCAGATGAAATCTGGAAAGAAGCTTTCTGAGAAACTGCTTAGTGTTCTCTGACTTCCACTCACAGAGTAATATCTGTATTTCGTGGAACTCTTTTCTAGCCTTATTTCTGTGGCATCTGAGAACAGATATTTCGGATCCCTTTGAAGACTATAGAGCCAAAGGAAATATTCTCCGATCACAAAGAGAAAGAAGCTTTCTGAGAAACTTCTTTGTGTTCTGTGAAATCATCTCACAGAGTTACAGCTTTCCCCTCAAGAAGTCTTTCGCTAAGACAGTTCTTGTGGAATTGGCAAAGTGATATTTGGAAGCACATAGAGGGGTACGGTGAAAAAGGAAATATCCTAAGATGAAATCTGGAAAGAAGCTTTCTGAGAAACTGCTTAGTGTTCTCTGACTTCCACTCACAGAGTTACATCTGTATTTCGTGGATCTCTTTGCTAGCATTATTTCTGTGGAATCTGAGAACAGATAATTCGGATCCCTTTGAAGAGTATAGGGCCAAAGGAAATATCCTCCGATAAGAAAGAGAAAGAAGCTTTCTGAGAAACTTCTTTGTGTTCTGTGAAATCATCTCACAGAGTTACAGCTTTCCCCTCAAGAAGCCTTTCGCTAAGACAGTTCTTGTGGAATTGGCAAAGTGATATTTGGAAGCCCATAGTAGGCTATGGTGAAAAAGGAAATATCCTCAGATGAAATCAGGAAAGAAGCTTTCTGAGAAACTGCTTAGTGTTCTCTGACTTCCACTCACAGGGTTACATCTGTATTTCTTGGATCTCTTTGCTAGCCTTATTTCTCTGGAATCTGAGAACAGATATTTCCTTTCCCTTTGAAGACTACAGGGCCAAAGGAAATATCCTCCGATATCAAAGAGATAGAAGCTTTCTGAGAAACTTCTTTGTATTCTGTGAAATCATCTCAGAGAGTTACAGGTTTCCCCTCAAGAAGCCTTTCGAGAAGACAGTTCTTGTGGAATTGGCAAAGTGATATTTGGAAGCACTTAGAGGGCTATGGTGAAAAAGGAAATATCCTCCGATGAAATCTGGAAAGAAGCTTTCTGAGAAGCTGCTTAGTGTTCTGTTAATTCATCTCCAAGAGTTACATCTGTATTTCGTGGATCTCTTTGCTAGCCTTATTTCTGTGGAATCAGAGAACAGATATTTCGGATCCCTTTGAAGACTATAGGGCCAAAGGAAATATCCTCAGATAACAAAGAGAAAGAAGCTTTCTGAGAAACTTCTTTGTGTTCTGTAAAATCCTCTCACGGATTTAGAGCTTTGCCCTCAAGAAGCCTTTCACTAAGACAGTTCTTGTGGAATTGGCAACGAGATATATGGAAGCCCATAGAGGGCTATGGTGAAAAAGGAAATATCCTCAGATGAAATCTGGAAAGAAGCTTTCTGAGAAACTGCTTAGTGTTCTCTGACTTCCACTCACAGAGTTACATCTGCATTTCGTGGATCTCTTTGCTCGCCTAATTTCTGTGGAATCTGAGAACAGATATTTCAGATCCCTTTGAAGATTACAGGGCCAAAGGAAATATCCTCCGATAACAAAGAGAAAGAAGCTTTCTAAGAAACTTCTTTGTGTTCTTTGAAATCATCGAACAGAGTTACAGCTTTCCCCTCAAGAAGCCTTTCGCTAAGACAGTTCTTGTGGAATTGGCAAAGTGATGTTTGGAAGCCCATAGACGGCTATGGTGAAAAAGGAAGTATCCTCCGATGAAATCTGGAAAGAAGCTTTCTGAGAAACTGCTTAGTGTTCTGATAATTCATCTCCCAGAGTTACATCTGCATTTCGTGGATCTCTTTGCTAGTCTTATTTCTGTGGAATCTGACAACAGATATTTCGGAACCCTTTGAAGACTATAGGGCCAAAGGAAATATCCTCCGATAACAAAGAGAAAGAATTATTCTGAGAAACTTCTTTGAGTTCTATGAAATCATCTCACAGAGTTACAGCTTTCCCCTCAAGAAGCCTTTCGCTGAGACAGTTCTTGTGGAATTGCCAAAGTGATATTTGGAAGCCCGTAGAGGGCTATGGGGAAAAGGAAATATCCTCAGATGAAATCTGGAAAGAAGCTTTCTGAAAAACTGCTTAGTGTTCTGTTAATTCATCTCACAGAGTTACATCTGTATTTCCTGGGTCTCTTTGCTAGACTTATTTCTGTGGAATCTGACAACAGATAATTTCTTTCCCTTTGAATACTATAGGGCCAAAGGAAATATCCTCCGTAAACAAAGAGAAAGAAGCTTTTTGAGAAACTTCTTTGTGTTCTGTGAAATCATCTCACAGAGTTACAGCTTTCCCCTCAAGAAGCCTTTCGCTAAGACAGTTCTTGTGGAATTGGCAAAGTGATATTTGGAAGCCCATTGAGGGCTATGGTGAAAAAGGTAATATCCTCCCATGAAATCTGGAAAGAAGGTTTCTGAGAAACTGCTTAGTGTTCTGTTAATTCATTTCACAGAGTTACATCTGTATTTCGTGGATCTCTTTGCTAGCCTTATTTCTGTAGAATCTGAGAACAGATGTTTCGTATGCCTTTGAAGCATACAGTGCCAAAGGAAATATCCTCCGATAACAAACAGAAAGAAGCTTTCTGAGAAACTTCTTTGTGTTCTGAGAAATCATCTCACAGAGCTACAGCTTTACCCTCAAGAAGCCTTTCGCTAAGACAGTTCTTTTGGAATTGGCAAAGTGATATTTGGAATCCCATAGTGGGCTATGGTGAAAAAGGAAATATCCTCGGATGAAATCTGGAAAGAAGCTTTCTGAGAAACTGCTCCGTGATGTGTGACTTACACTCACAGAGTTACATCTGTATTTCGTGGATCTCTTTGCTAGCCTTATTTCTGTGGAATCTGAGAACAGATATTTCGGATGCCTTTCCAGACTATAGGGCCAAAGGAAATATCCTCCGATAACAAAGAGAAAGAAGCTTTCTGAGAAACTTCTTTGTGTTCTGTGAAATCATCTCACAGAGTTACAGCTTTCCCCTCAAGAAGCCTTTCGCTAAGAGAGTTCTTGTGGAATTGGCAAAGTGATATTTGGAAGCCCATAGAGGGCTATGGAGAAAAAGGAAATATCCTCCGATGAAATCTGCAAAGAAGCTTTCTGAGAAACTGCTTAGTGTTCTGTTAATTCATCTCCCAGAGTTACATCTGTATTTCGAGAATCTCTTTGCTAGCCTTATTTATGTGGAAAATGAGAACAGATATTTCGGATCCCTTTGAAGACTATAGGGCCAAAGGAAATATCCTCCGATAAGAAAGAGAAAGAAGCTTTCTGAGAAACTTCTTTGTGTTTTGTGAAATCATCTCACAGAGTTACAGCTTTCCCCTCAAGTAGCCTTTCGCTAAGGCAGTTCTTGTGTAATTGGCAAAGGGATATTTGGAAGCCCATAGAGGGCTATGGTGAAAAAGGAAATATCCTACGATGAAATCTCAAAAGAAGCTTTTTGAAAAACTGCTTAGTGTTCTGTTAATTCATCTCACAGAGTTACATCTGTATTTCGTGGATCTCTTTGCTAGCCTTATTTCTGTGGAATCTGAGAACAGATATTTCGGATCCCTTTAAAGCCTATAGGGCCAAAGGAAATATCCTCCGATAACAAAGAGAAAGAAGCTTTCTGAGAAACTGCTTTGTGTTCTGGCGAATCATCTCACACAGTTACAGCTTTCCCCTCAAAAGCCTTTCGCTAAGACAGTTCTTGTGGAATTGGCAAAGTGATATATGGAAGCCCTTAGAGGGCTATGGTGAAAAAGGAAATATCCTCCGATGAAATCTGGAAAGAAGCTTTCTGAGAAACTGCTTAGTGTTCTGTTAATTCATCTCACAGTGTTACATTGGCATTTCATCGATATCTTTGCTCGCCTTATTTCTGTGGAATGTGACAACAGATATTTCAGATCCCTTTGAAGACTATAGGGCCAAAGGGAATATCCTCAGATAACAAAGAGAAAGAAGCTTTCTGAAAAACTTCTTTGTGTTCTGTGAAATCATCTCACAGAGTTACAGCTTTCCCCTCAAGAAGCCTTTCGCTAAGACAGTTCCTTTGGAATTGGCAAAGATATATTTGGAAGCCCATAGAGGGCTATGGTGAAAAAGGAAATATCCTCAGATGAAATCTGGAAAGAAGCTTTCTGAGAAACTGCTTAGTGTTCTCTGACTTCCACTCACAGAGTAATATCTGTATTTCGTGGATCTCTTTTCTAGCCTTATTTCTGTGGCATCTGAGAACAGATATTTCGGATCCCTTTGAAGACTATAGAGCCAAAGGAAATATTCTCCGATCACAAAGAGAAAGAAGCTTTCTGAGAAACTTCTTTGTGTTCTGAGAAATCATCTCACAGAGTTACAGCTTTCCCCTCAAGAAGCCTTTCGCTAAGACAGTTCTTGTGGAATTGGCAAAGTGATATTTGGAAGCCCTTAGAGGGCTATGGTGAAAAAGGAAATATCCTCCGATGAAATCTGGAAAGAAGCTTTCTGAGAAACTGCTTAGTGTTCTGATAATTCATCTCCCAGAGTTACATCTGTATTTCCTGGATCTCTTAGCTAGCCTTATTTCTGTGGAATCTGAGAACAGATATTTCCTTTCCCTTTGAAGACTATAGGGCCAAAGGAAAAATCCTCCGATATCAAAGAAAAAGAAGCTTTCTGAGAAACTTCTTTGTGTTCTGTGAAATCATCTCACAGAGTTACAGCTTTCCCCTCAAGAAGCCTTTCGCTAAGACAGTTCTTGTGGAATTGGCAAAGTGATATTTGGAAGCCCATAGAGGGCTATGGAGAAAAAGGAAATATCCTCCGATGAAATCTGCAAAGGAGCTTTCTGAGAAACTGCTTAGTGTTCTGTTAATTCATCTCCCAGAGTTACATCTGTATTTCGAGAATCTCTTTGCTAGCCTTATTTATGTGGAAAATGAAAACAGATATTTCGGATCCCTTTGAAGACTATAGGGCCAAAGGAAATATCCTCCGATAAGAAAGAGAAAGAAGCTTTCTGAGAAACTTCTTTGTGTTTTGTGAAATCATCTCACAGAGTTACAGCTTTCCCCTCAAGTAGCCTTTCGCTAAGGCAGTTCTTGTGTAATTGGCAAAGGGATATTTGGAAGCCCATAGAGGGCTATGGTGAAAAAGGAAATATCCTACGATGAAATCTCGAAAGAAGCTTTTTGAAAAACTGCTTAGTGTTCTGTTAATTCATCTCACAGAGTTACATCTGTATTTCGTGGATCTCTTTGCTCGCCTTATTTCTGTGGAATCTGAGAACAGATATTTCGGATCCCTTTAAAGCCTATAGGGCCAAAGGAAATATCCTCCGATAACAAAGAGAAAGAAGCTTTCTGAGAAACTGCTTTGTGTTCTGGCGAATCATCTCACACAGTTACAGCTTTCCCCTCAAAAGCCTTTCGCTAAGACAGTTCTTGTGGAATTGGCAAAGTGATATATGGAAGCCCTTAGAGGGCTATGGTGAAAAAGGAAATATCCTCCGATGAAATCTGGAAAGAAGCTTTCTGAGAAACTGCTTAGTGTTCTGTTAATTCATCTCACAGTGTTACATCGGCATTTCGTTGATATCTTTGCTCGCCTTATTTCTGTGGAATGTGACAACAGATATTTCAGATCCCTTTGAAGACTATAGGGCCAAAGGGAATATCCTCCGATAACAAAGAGAAAGAAGCTTTCTGAAAAACTTCTTTGTGTTCTGTGAAATCATCTCACAGAGTTACAGCTTTCCCCTCAAGAAGCCTTTCGCTAAGACAGTTCCTTTGGAATTGGCAAAGATATATTTGGAAGCCCATAGAGGGCTATGGTGAAAAAGGAAATATCCTCAGATGAAATCTGGAAAGAAGCTTTCTGAGAAACTGCTTAGTGTTCTCTGACTTCCACTCACAGAGTAATATCTGTATTTCGTGGAACTCTTTTCTAGCCTTATTTCTGTGGCATCTGAGAACAGATATTTCGGATCCCTTTGAAGACTATAGAGCCAAAGGAAATATTCTCCGATCACAAAGAGAAAGAAGCTTTCTGAGAAACTTCTTTGTGTTCTGTGAAATCATCTCACAGAGTTACAGCTTTCCCCTCAAGAAGTCTTTCGCTAAGACAGTTCTTGTGGAATTGGCAAAGTGATATTTGGAAGCACATAGAGGGGTACGGTGAAAAAGGAAATATCCTAAGATGAAATCTGGAAAGAAGCTTTCTGAGAAACTGCTTAGTGTTCTCTGACTTCCACTCACAGAGTTACATCTGTATTTCGTGGATCTCTTTGCTAGCATTATTTCTGTGGAATCTGAGAACAGATAATTCGGATCCCTTTGAAGAGTATAGGGCCAAAGGAAATATCCTCCGATAAGAAAGAGAAAGAAGCTTTCTGAGAAACTTCTTTGTGTTCTGTGAAATCATCTCACAGAGTTACAGCTTTCCCCTCAAGAAGCCTTTCGCTAAGACAGTTCTTGTGGAATTGGCAAAGTGATATTTGGAAGCCCATAGTAGGCTATGGTGAAAAAGGAAATATCCTCAGATGAAATCAGGAAAGAAGCTTTCTGAGAAACTGCTTAGTGTTCTCTGACTTCCACTCACAGGGTTACATCTGTATTTCTTGGATCTCTTTGCTAGCCTTATTTCTCTGGAATCTGAGAACAGATATTTCCTTTCCCTTTGAAGACTACAGGGCCAAAGGAAATATCCTCCGATATCAAAGAGATAGAAGCTTTCTGAGAAACTTCTTTGTATTCTGTGAAATCATCTCAGAGAGTTACAGGTTTCCCCTCAAGAAGCCTTTCGAGAAGACAGTTCTTGTGGAATTGGCAAAGTGATATTTGGAAGCACTTAGAGGGCTATGGTGAAAAAGGAAATATCCTCCGATGAAATCTGGAAAGAAGCTTTCTGAGAAGCTGCTTAGTGTTCTGTTAATTCATCTCCAAGAGTTACATCTGTATTTCGTGGATCTCTTTGCTAGCCTTATTTCTGTGGAATCAGAGAACAGATATTTCGGATCCCTTTGAAGACTATAGGGCCAAAGGAAATATCCTCAGATAACAAAGAGAAAGAAGCTTTCTGAGAAACTTCTTTGTGTTCTGTAAAATCCTCTCACGGATTTAGAGCTTTGCCCTCAAGAAGCCTTTCACTAAGACAGTTCTTGTGGAATTGGCAACGAGATATATGGAAGCCCATAGAGGGCTATGGTGAAAAAGGAAATATCCTCAGATGAAATCTGGAAAGAAGCTTTCTGAGAAACTGCTTAGTGTTCTCTGACTTCCACTCACAGAGTTACATCTGCATTTCGTGGATCTCTTTGCTCGCCTAATTTCTGTGGAATCTGAGAACAGATATTTCAGATCCCTTTGAAGATTACAGGGCCAAAGGAAATATCCTCCGATAACAAAGAGAAAGAAGCTTTCTAAGAAACTTCTTTGTGTTCTTTGAAATCATCTAACAGAGTTACAGCTTTCCCCTCAAGAAGCCTTTCGCTAAGACAGTTCTTGTGGAATTGGCAAAGTGATGTTTGGAAGCCCATAGACGGCTATGGTGAAAAAGGAAGTATCCTCCGATGAAATCTGGAAAGAAGCTTTCTGAGAAACTGCTTAGTGTTCTGATAATTCATCTCCCAGAGTTACATCTGCATTTCGTGGATCTCTTTGCTAGTCTTATTTCTGTGGAATCTGACAACAGATATTTCGGAACCCTTTGAAGACTATAGGGCCAAAGGAAATATCCTCCGATAACAAAGAGAAAGAATTATTCTGAGAAACTTCTTTGAGTTCTATGAAATCATCTCACAGAGTTACAGCTTTCCCCTCAAGAAGCCTTTCGCTGAGACAGTTCTTGTGGAATTGCCAAAGTGATATTTGGAAGCCCGTAGAGGGCTATGGGGAAAAGGAAATATCCTCAGATGAAATCTGGAAAGAAGCTTTCTGAAAAACTGCTTAGTGTTCTGTTAATTCATCTCACAGAGTTACATCTGTATTTCCTGGGTCTCTTTGCTAGACTTATTTCTGTGGAATCTGACAACAGATAATTTCTTTCCCTTTGAATACTATAGGGCCAAAGGAAATATCCTCCGTAAACAAAGAGAAAGAAGCTTTTTGAGAAACTTCTTTGTGTTCTGTGAAATCATCTCACAGAGTTACAGCTTTCCCCTCAAGAAGCCTTTCGCTAAGACAGTTCTTGTGGAATTGGCAAAGTGATATTTGGAAGCCCATAGAGGGCTATGGTGAAAAAGGTAATATCCTCCCATGAAATCTGGAAAGAAGGTTTCTGAGAAACTGCTTAGTGTTCTGTTAATTCATTTCACAGAGTTACATCTGTATTTCGTGGATCTCTTTGCTAGCCTTATTTCTGTAGAATCTGAGAACAGATGTTTCGTATGCCTTTGAAGCATACAGTGCCAAAGGAAATATCCTCCGATAACAAACAGAAAGAAGCTTTCTGAGAAACTTCTTTGTGTTCTGAGAAATCATCTCACAGAGCTACAGCTTTACCCTCAAGAAGCCTTTCGCTAAGACAGTTCTTTTGGAATTGGCAAAGTGATATTTGGAATCCCATAGTGGGCTATGGTGAAAAAGGAAATATCCTCGGATGAAATCTGGAAAGAAGCTTTCTGAGAAACTGCTCCGTGATGTGTGACTTACACTCACAGAGTTACATCTGTATTTCGTGGATCTCTTTGCTAGCCTTATTTCTGTGGAATCTGAGAACAGATATTTCGGATGCCTTTCCAGACTATAGGGCCAAAGGAAATATCCTCCGATAACAAAGAGAAAGAAGCTTTCTGAGAAACTTCTTTGTGTTCTGTGAAATCATCTCACAGAGTTACAGCTTTCCCCTCAAGAAGCCTTTCGCTAAGAGAGTTCTTGTGGAATTGGCAAAGTGATATTTGGAAGCCCATAGAGGGCTATGGAGAAAAAGGAAATATCCTCCGATGAAATCTGCAAAGAAGCTTTCTGAGAAACTGCTTAGTGTTCTGTTAATTCATCTCCCAGAGTTACATCTGTATTTCGAGAATCTCTTTGCTAGCCTTATTTATGTGGAAAATGAGAACAGATATTTCGGATCCCTTTGAAGACTATAGGGCCAAAGGAAATATCCTCCGATAAGAAAGAGAAAGAAGCTTTCTGAGAAACTTCTTTGTGTTTTGTGAAATCATCTCACAGAGTTACAGCTTTCCCCTCAAGTAGCCTTTCGCTAAGGCAGTTCTTGTGTAATTGGCAAAGGGATATTTGGAAGCCCATAGAGGGCTATGGTGAAAAAGGAAATATCCTACGATGAAATCTCAAAAGAAGCTTTTTGAAAAACTGCTTAGTGTTCTGTTAATTCATCTCACAGAGTTACATCTGTATTTCGTGGATCTCTTTGCTAGCCTTATTTCTGTGGAATCTGAGAACAGATATTTCGGATCCCTTTAAAGCCTATAGGGCCAAAGGAAATATCCTCCGATAACAAAGAGAAAGAAGCTTTCTGAGAAACTGCTTTGTGTTCTGGCGAATCATCTCACACAGTTACAGCTTTCCCCTCAAAAGCCTTTCGCTAAGACAGTTCTTGTGGAATTGGCAAAGTGATATATGGAAGCCCTTAGAGGGCTATGGTGAAAAAGGAAATATCCTCCGATGAAATCTGGAAAGAAGCTTTCTGAGAAACTGCTTAGTGTTCTGTTAATTCATCTCACAGTGTTACATTGGCATTTCATCGATATCTTTGCTCGCCTTATTTCTGTGGAATGTGACAACAGATATTTCAGATCCCTTTGAAGACTATAGGGCCAAAGGGAATATCCTCAGATAACAAAGAGAAAGAAGCTTTCTGAAAAACTTCTTTGTGTTCTGTGAAATCATCTCACAGAGTTACAGCTTTCCCCTCAAGAAGCCTTTCGCTAAGACAGTTCCTTTGGAATTGGCAAAGATATATTTGGAAGCCCATAGAGGGCTATGGTGAAAAAGGAAATATCCTCAGATGAAATCTGGAAAGAAGCTTTCTGAGAAACTGCTTAGTGTTCTCTGACTTCCACTCACAGAGTAATATCTGTATTTCGTGGATCTCTTTTCTAGCCTTATTTCTGTGGCATCTGAGAACAGATATTTCGGATCCCTTTGAAGACTATAGAGCCAAAGGAAATATTCTCCGATCACAAAGAGAAAGAAGCTTTCTGAGAAACTTCTTTGTGTTCTGAGAAATCATCTCACAGAGTTACAGCTTTCCCCTCAAGAAGCCTTTCGCTAAGACAGTTCTTGTGGAATTGGCAAAGTGATATTTGGAAGCCCTTAGAGGGCTATGGTGAAAAAGGAAATATCCTCCGATGAAATCTGGAAAGAAGCTTTCTGAGAAACTGCTTAGTGTTCTGATAATTCATCTCCCAGAGTTACATCTGTATTTCCTGGATCTCTTAGCTAGCCTTATTTCTGTGGAATCTGAGAACAGATATTTCCTTTCCCTTTGAAGACTATAGGGCCAAAGGAAAAATCCTCCGATATCAAAGAAAAAGAAGCTTTCTGAGAAACTTCTTTGTGTTCTGTGAAATCATCTCACAGAGTTACAGCTTTCCCCTCAAGAAGCCTTTCGCTAAGACAGTTCTTGTGGAATTGGCAAAGTGATATTTGGAAGCCCATAGAGGGCTATGGAGAAAAAGGAAATATCCTCCGATGAAATCTGCAAAGGAGCTTTCTGAGAAACTGCTTAGTGTTCTGTTAATTCATCTCCCAGAGTTACATCTGTATTTCGAGAATCTCTTTGCTAGCCTTATTTATGTGGAAAATGAAAACAGATATTTCGGATCCCTTTGAAGACTATAGGGCCAAAGGAAATATCCTCCGATAAGAAAGAGAAAGAAGCTTTCTGAGAAACTTCTTTGTGTTTTGTGAAATCATCTCACAGAGTTACAGCTTTCCCCTCAAGTAGCCTTTCGCTAAGGCAGTTCTTGTGTAATTGGCAAAGGGATATTTGGAAGCCCATAGAGGGCTATGGTGAAAAAGGAAATATCCTACGATGAAATCTCGAAAGAAGCTTTTTGAAAAACTGCTTAGTGTTCTGTTAATTCATCTCACAGAGTTACATCTGTATTTCGTGGATCTCTTTGCTCGCCTTATTTCTGTGGAATCTGAGAACAGATATTTCGGATCCCTTTAAAGCCTATAGGGCCAAAGGAAATATCCTCCGATAACAAAGAGAAAGAAGCTTTCTGAGAAACTGCTTTGTGTTCTGGCGAATCATCTCACACAGTTACAGCTTTCCCCTCAAAAGCCTTTCGCTAAGACAGTTCTTGTGGAATTGGCAAAGTGATATATGGAAGCCCTTAGAGGGCTATGGTGAAAAAGGAAATATCCTCCGATGAAATCTGGAAAGAAGCTTTCTGAGAAACTGCTTAGTGTTCTGTTAATTCATCTCACAGTGTTACATCGGCATTTCGTTGATATCTTTGCTCGCCTTATTTCTGTGGAATGTGACAACAGATATTTCAGATCCCTTTGAAGACTATAGGGCCAAAGGGAATATCCTCCGATAACAAAGAGAAAGAAGCTTTCTGAAAAACTTCTTTGTGTTCTGTGAAATCATCTCACAGAGTTACAGCTTTCCCCTCAAGAAGCCTTTCGCTAAGACAGTTCCTTTGGAATTGGCAAAGATATATTTGGAAGCCCATAGAGGGCTATGGTGAAAAAGGAAATATCCTCAGATGAAATCTGGAAAGAAGCTTTCTGAGAAACTGCTTAGTGTTCTCTGACTTCCACTCACAGAGTAATATCTGTATTTCGTGGAACTCTTTTCTAGCCTTATTTCTGTGGCATCTGAGAACAGATATTTCGGATCCCTTTGAAGACTATAGAGCCAAAGGAAATATTCTCCGATCACAAAGAGAAAGAAGCTTTCTGAGAAACTTCTTTGTGTTCTGTGAAATCATCTCACAGAGTTACAGCTTTCCCCTCAAGAAGTCTTTCGCTAAGACAGTTCTTGTGGAATTGGCAAAGTGATATTTGGAAGCACATAGAGGGGTACGGTGAAAAAGGAAATATCCTAAGATGAAATCTGGAAAGAAGCTTTCTGAGAAACTGCTTAGTGTTCTCTGACTTCCACTCACAGAGTTACATCTGTATTTCGTGGATCTCTTTGCTAGCATTATTTCTGTGGAATCTGAGAACAGATAATTCGGATCCCTTTGAAGAGTATAGGGCCAAAGGAAATATCCTCCGATAAGAAAGAGAAAGAAGCTTTCTGAGAAACTTCTTTGTGTTCTGTGAAATCATCTCACAGAGTTACAGCTTTCCCCTCAAGAAGCCTTTCGCTAAGACAGTTCTTGTGGAATTGGCAAAGTGATATTTGGAAGCCCATAGTAGGCTATGGTGAAAAAGGAAATATCCTCAGATGAAATCAGGAAAGAAGCTTTCTGAGAAACTGCTTAGTGTTCTCTGACTTCCACTCACAGGGTTACATCTGTATTTCTTGGATCTCTTTGCTAGCCTTATTTCTCTGGAATCTGAGAACAGATATTTCCTTTCCCTTTGAAGACTACAGGGCCAAAGGAAATATCCTCCGATATCAAAGAGAAAGAAGCTTTCTGAGAAACTTCTTTGTATTCTGTGAAATCATCTCAGAGAGTTACAGGTTTCCCCTCAAGAAGCCTTTCGAGAAGACAGTTCTTGTGGAATTGGCAAAGTGATATTTGGAAGCACTTAGAGGGCTATGGTGAAAAAGGAAATATCCTCCGATGAAATCTGGAAAGAAGCTTTCTGAGAAGCTGCTTAGTGTTCTGTTAATTCATCTCCAAGAGTTACATCTGTATTTCGTGGATCTCTTTGCTAGCCTTATTTCTGTGGAATCAGAGAACAGATATTTCGGATCCCTTTGAAGACTATAGGGCCAAAGGAAATATCCTCAGATAACAAAGAGAAAGAAGCTTTCTGAGAAACTTCTTTGTGTTCTGTAAAATCCTCTCACGGATTTAGAGCTTTGCCCTCAAGAAGCCTTTCACTAAGACAGTTCTTGTGGAATTGGCAACGAGATATATGGAAGCCCATAGAGGGCTATGGTGAAAAAGGAAATATCCTCAGATGAAATCTGGAAAGAAGCTTTCTGAGAAACTGCTTAGTGTTCTCTGACTTCCACTCACAGAGTTACATCTGCATTTCGTGGATCTCTTTGCTCGCCTAATTTCTGTGGAATCTGAGAACAGATATTTCAGATCCCTTTGAAGATTACAGGGCCAAAGGAAATATCCTCCGATAACAAAGAGAAAGAAGCTTTCTAAGAAACTTCTTTGTGTTCTTTGAAATCATCTAACAGAGTTACAGCTTTCCCCTCAAGAAGCCTTTCGCTAAGACAGTTCTTGTGGAATTGGCAAAGTGATGTTTGGAAGCCCATAGACGGCTATGGTGAAAAAGGAAGTATCCTCCGATGAAATCTGGAAAGAAGCTTTCTGAGAAACTGCTTAGTGTTCTGATAATTCATCTCCCAGAGTTACATCTGCATTTCGTGGATCTCTTTGCTAGTCTTATTTCTGTGGAATCTGACAACAGATATTTCGGAACCCTTTGAAGACTATAGGGCCAAAGGAAATATCCTCCGATAACAAAGAGAAAGAATTATTCTGAGAAACTTCTTTGAGTTCTATGAAATCATCTCACAGAGTTACAGCTTTCCCCTCAAGAAGCCTTTCGCTGAGACAGTTCTTGTGGAATTGCCAAAGTGATATTTGGAAGCCCGTAGAGGGCTATGGGGAAAAGGAAATATCCTCAGATGAAATCTGGAAAGAAGCTTTCTGAAAAACTGCTTAGTGTTCTGTTAATTCATCTCACAGAGTTACATCTGTATTTCCTGGGTCTCTTTGCTAGACTTATTTCTGTGGAATCTGACAACAGATAATTTCTTTCCCTTTGAATACTATAGGGCCAAAGGAAATATCCTCCGTTAACAAAGAGAAAGAAGCTTTTTGAGAAACTTCTTTGTGTTCTGTGAAATCATCTCACAGAGTTACAGCTTTCCCCTCAAGAAGCCTTTCGCTAAGACAGTTCTTGTGGAATTGGCAAAGTGATATTTGGAAGCCCATTGAGGGCTATGGTGAAAAAGGTAATATCCTCCCATGAAATCTGGAAAGAAGGTTTCTGAGAAACTGCTTAGTGTTCTGTTAATTCATTTCACAGAGTTACATCTGTATTTCGTGGATCTCTTTGCTAGCCTTATTTCTGTAGAATCTGAGAACAGATGTTTCGTATGCCTTTGAAGCATACAGTGCCAAAGGAAATATCCTCCGATAACAAACAGAAAGAAGCTTTCTGAGAAACTTCTTTGTGTTCTGAGAAATCATATCACAGAGCTACAGCTTTACCCTCAAGAAGCCTTTCGCTAAGACAGTTCTTTTGGAATTGGCAAAGTGATATTTGGAATCCCATAGTGGGCTATGGTGAAAAAGGAAATATCCTCGGATGAAATCTGGAAAGAAGCTTTCTGAGAAACTGCTCCGTGATGTGTGACTTACACTCACAGAGTTACATCTGTATTTCGTGGATCTCTTTGCTAGCCTTATTTCTGTGGAATCTGAGAACAGATATTTCGGATGCCTTTCCAGACTATAGGGCCAAAGGAAATATCCTCCGATAACAAAGAGAAAGAAGCTTTCTGAGAAACTTCTTTGTGTTCTGTGAAATCATCTCACAGAGTTCCAGCTTTCCCCTCAAGAAGCCTTTCGCTAAGAGAGTTCTTGTGGAATTGGCAAAGTGATATTTGGAAGCCCATAGAGGGCTATGGAGAAAAAGGAAATATCCTCCGATGAAATCTGCAAAGAAGCTTTCTGAGAAACTGCTTAGTGTTCTGTTAATTCATCTCCCAGAGTTACATCTGTATTTCGAGAATCTCTTTGCTAGCCTTATTTATGTGGAAAATGAGAACAGATATTTCGGATCCCTTTGAAGACTATAGGGCCAAAGGAAATATCCTCCGATAAGAAAGAGAAAGAAGCTTTCTGAGAAACTTCTTTGTGTTTTGTGAAATCATCTCACAGAGTTACAGCTTTCCCCTCAAGTAGCCTTTCGCTAAGGCAGTTCTTGTGTAATTGGCAAAGGGATATTTGGAAGCCCATAGAGGGCTATGGTGAAAAAGGAAATATCCTACGATGAAATCTCAAAAGAAGCTTTTTGAAAAACTGCTTAGTGTTCTGTTAATTCATCTCACAGAGTTACATCTGTATTTCGTGGATCTCTTTGCTAGCCTTATTTCTGTGGAATCTGAGAACAGATATTTCGGATCCCTTTAAAGCCTATAGGGCCAAAGGAAATATCCTCCGATAACAAAGAGAAAGAAGCTTTCTGAGAAACTGCTTTGTGTTCTGGCGAATCATCTCACACAGTTACAGCTTTCCCCTCAAAAGCCTTTCGCTAAGACAGTTCTTGTGGAATTGGCAAAGTGATATATGGAAGCCCTTAGAGGGCTATGGTGAAAAAGGAAATATCCTCCGATGAAATCTGGAAAGAAGCTTTCTGAGAAACTGCTTAGTGTTCTGTTAATTCATCTCACAGTGTTACATCGGCATTTCGTCGATATCTTTGCTCGCCTTATTTCTGTGGAATGTGACAACAGATATTTCAGATCCCTTTGAAGACTATAGGGCCAAAGGGAATATCCTCAGATAACAAAGAGAAAGAAGCTTTCTGAAAAACTTCTTTGTGTTCTGTGAAATCATCTCACAGAGTTACAGCTTTCCCCTCAAGAAGCCTTTCGCTAAGACAGTTCCTTTGGAATTGGCAAAGATATATTTGGAAGCCCATAGAGGGCTATGGTGAAAAAGGAAATATCCTCAGATGAAATCTGGAAAGAAGCTTTCTGAGAAACTGCTTAGTGTTCTCTGACTTCCACTCACAGAGTAATATCTGTATTTCGTGGATCTCTTTTCTAGCCTTATTTCTGTGGCATCTGAGAACAGATATTTCGGATCCCTTTGAAGACTATAGAGCCAAAGGAAATATTCTCCGATCACAAAGAGAAAGAAGCTTTCTGAGAAACTTCTTTGTGTTCTGAGAAATCATCTCACAGAGTTACAGCTTTCCCCTCAAGAAGCCTTTCGCTAAGACAGTTCTTGTGGAATTGGCAAAGTGATATTTGGAAGCCCTTAGAGGGCTATGGTGAAAAAGGAAATATCCTCCGATGAAATCTGGAAAGAAGCTTTCTGAGAAACTGCTTAGTGTTCTGATAATTCATCTCCCAGAGTTACATCTGTATTTCCTGGATCTCTTAGCTAGCCTTATTTCTGTGGAATCTGAGAACAGATATTTCCTTTCCCTTTGAAGACTATAGGGCCAAAGGAAAAATCCTCCGATATCAAAGAAAAAGAAGCTTTCTGAGAAACTTCTTTGTGTTCTGTGAAATCATCTCACAGAGTTACAGCTTTCCCCTCAAGAAGCCTTTCGCTAAGACAGTTCTTGTGGAATTGCCAAAGTGAAATTTGGAAGCCCATAGAGATCTATGGTGAAAAAGGAAATATCCACCGATGAAATGTGGAACGAAGCTTTCTGAGAAACTGCTTAGTGTTCTGTTAATTCATCTCACAGAGTTACATCTGCATTTCGTGGATCACTTTGCTAGCCTTATTTCTGTGGAATCTGACAACAGATATTTCTGATCCCTTTGAAGGCTATAGGGCCAAAGGAAATATCCTCCGATAACAAAGAATAAGAAGCTTTCTGAGAAACTTCTTTGTGTTCTCTGAAATCATCCCACAGAGTTACAGCTTTCCCCTCAAGAAGCCTTTCGCTTAGACAGTTCTTGTGGAATTGGAAAAGTGATATTTCGATGCCCATAGACGGCTGTGGTGAAAAAGGAAATATCCTCCGACAAAATCTCGGAAGAAGCTTACTGAGAAAATGCTTAGTGTTCTGTTAATTCATCTCCCAGAGTTACATACGTATTTCGTGGATCTCTTTGCTACTCTTATTTCTGTGGAATCTGAGAACAGATATTTCGGATCCCTTTGAAGACTATAGGGCCAAAGGAAATATCTTCCGATAACAAAGAGAAAGAAGCTTTCTGAGAAACTTCTTTGTGTTCTGTGAAATCATCTCACAGAGTTACAGCTTTCCCCTCAAGAAGCCTTTCGCTAAGACAGTTCTTGTGGAATTGGCGCTGTGACATTTGGAAGCCCATAGAGGGCTATGCTGAACAAGGAAATATCCTCCGATGAAATCTGGAAAGAAGCTTTCTGATAAACTGCTTAGTGTTCTGTTAATTCATCTCACAGAGTTACATCTGTATTTCGTGGATCTCTTTGCTAGCCTTATTTCTCTGGAATCTGACAACAGATATTTCCTTTCCTTTGAAGACTATTGGGCCAAAGGAAATATCCTCCGAAAACAAAGAGAAAGAAGCTTTCTGAGAAACTTCTTTTTGTTCTGTGAAATCATCTCACAGAGTTACAGCTTTCCCCACAAGAAGCCTTTCGCTAAGACAGTTCTTGTGGAATTGGCAAAGTGATATTTGGAAGCCCACAGAGGGCTATGGTGAAAAAGGAAATATCCTCCGATGAAATCTGGAAAGAAGCTTTCTGAGAAACTGCTTAGTGTTCTGTTAATTCATCTGAGAGAGTTACTTCTGTGTTTCGTGGATCCCTTTGCTAGCCTTATTTCTGTGGAATCTGAGAACAGATATTTCGGATCCCTTTGAAGACTATATAGCCAAAGGAAATATCCTCCGATAACAAAGAGAAAGAAGCTTTCTGAGAAACTTCTTTTTGCTTTGTGAAATCATCTCACAGAGTTACAGCTTTCCCCTCAAGAAGCCTTTCGCTAAGACAGTTCTTGTGGAATTGGCAAAGTGATATTTGGAAGCCCTTAGAGGGCTATGTTGAAAAAAGGAAATATCCTCCGATGAAATCTGGAAAGAAGCTTTCGGAGAAACTGCTTAGTGTTCTGTTAATTCATCTCACAGAGTTACATCTGTATTTCGTGGATCTCTTTGTAAGCCTTATTATTGTGGAATCTGAGAACAGATATTTCCTTTTCCTTTGAAGACTATAGGGCCTAAGGAAATATCCTCCGATAAAAAAGAGAAAGAAGCATTCTGAGAAACTTCTGTGTATTCTGTGAAATCATCTCACAGAGCTACAGCTTTCATCTGAAGGAGACTTTCGCTAAGACAGTTCTTGTGGAATTGGCAAAGTGATATTTGGAAGCCCATGGAGGGCTATGGAAAAAAAGGAAATATCCTCCGATGCAATCTGGAAAGAAGTTTTCTGAGAAACTGCTTAGTGTTCTGTTAATTCATCTCACAGAGTTACATCTGTATTTCGTGGATCTCTTTGCTAGCCTTATTTCTGTGGAATCTGAGAACAGATATTTCGGATCCCTTTGAAGATTATAGGGCCAAAGGAAATATCCTCCGATAACAAAGAGAAAGAAGCTTTCTGAGAAACTTCTTTGTGTTCTGTGAAATCTTCTCACAGAGTTACAGCTTTCCCCTCAAGAAGCCTTTCGCTAAGACAGTTCTTGTGGAATTGGCAAAGTGATATTTGGAAGCCCATAGAGGGCTATTGTGAAAAAGGAAATATCCTCCGATGAAATCTGGAATGAAGTTTTCTGAGAAACTGCTTAGTGTTCTCTTAATTCATCTCACAGAGTTACATCTGTATTTCTTGGATCTCTTTGCTAGCCTTATTTCTGTGGAATCTGAGAACACATATTTCCTTTCCCTTTGAAGACTGTAGGGCCAAAGGAAATATCCTCCGATATCAAAGAGAAAGAATCTTTCTGAGAATCTTCTTTGTGTTCTGTGAAATCATCTTACAGAGTTAAAGCTTTCCCCTCTAGAAGCATTTCGCTAAGACAGTTCTTGTGGAATTGGCAAAGTGATATTTGGAAGCCCATAGAGGGCTATGGTGAAAAAGGAAATATCCTCCGAAGAAATCTGGAAAGAAGCTTTCTGAGAAACTGCTTAGTGTTCTGTTAATTCACCTCACAGAGTTACATCTGTATTTCGTCGATCTCCTTGCTCGCCTTATTTCTGTGGAATCTGAGAAGAGATATTCCAGATCCCTTTGAATACTATAAGGCCAAAGGAAATATCCTCCGATAACAAAGAGAAAGAAGCTTTCTGAGAAACTTCTTTGTGTTCTGTGAAATCATCTCACAGAGTTACAGCTTTATCATCAAGAAGCCTTTCGTGAAGACAGTTCTTGTGGAATTGGCAAAGTGATATTTGGAAGCCCATAGAGGGCTACGGTGAAAAAGGAAATATCCTCCGATGAAATCTGGGAAGAAGCTTTCTGAGAAACTGCTTAGTGTTCTGTTAATTCATCTCACAGAGTTACATCTGTATTTCGTTGATCTCTTTGCTAGCCTTATTTCTGTGGAATCTGAGAACATATATTTCCTTTTCCTTTGAAGACTAGAGGGCGAAAGGAAATATCCTCCGATAACAAAGACAAAGAAGCGTTCTGAGAAACTTGTTTGTGTTTTGTGAAATCATCTCACAGAGTTACAGCTTTCCCCTCAAGAAGCCTTTCGCTAAGACAGTTCTTGTGGAATTGGCAAAGTGATATTTGGAAGCCCATAGAGGGCTATGGTGAAAACGGAAACATCCTCCGATTAAATCTGGAAAGAAGCTGTCTGAGAAACTGCTTAGTGTTCTGTTAATTCATCTCACGGAGTTACATCTGTATTTCGTGGATCTCTTTGATAGCCTTATTTCGGTCGAATCTGAGAACAGGTATTTCTTTTCTCTTTGAAGACTATAGGGGCAAAGGAAATATGCTCCGATAACAAAGAAAAAGAAGCTTTCTGAGAAACTTCTTTGTGTTCTGTGAAATCATCTCACAGAGTTACAGCTTTCCCCTCAAGGAGCTTTCGCTAAGACAGTTCTTGTGGAATTGGCAAAGTGATATTTGGAAGCCCATAGAGGGCTATGGTGAAAAAGGAAATATCTTCCGATGAAAGCTGGAAAGAAGAATTCTGAGAAACTGCTTAGTGTTCTGTTAATTCATCTCACAGAGTTACATCTGTTAACGTGGATCTCCTTGCTAGCCTTATTTCTGTGGAATCTGACAACAGATGTTTCGGATCCCTTTGAAGACTATAGGGCAAAAGGAAATATCCTCCGATAACAAAGAGAAAGAAGCTTTCTGAGAAACTTCTTTTTGTTCTGTGAAATCATCTCACAGAGTTACAGCTTTCCCCTCAAGAAGCCTTTCGCTAAGACAGTTCTTGTGGAATTGGCAAAGTGATATTTGGAAGCCCATAGAGGGCTATGGTGAAAAAGGAAATATCCTCCGATGAAATCTGGAAAGAAGCTTTCTGAGAAACTGCTTAGTGTTCTGTTAATTCATCTCACAGAGTTACATCTGTATTTCGTGGATCTCTTTGTTAGCCTTATTTCTGTGGAATCTGAGAACAGATATTTCCTTTCCCTTTGAAGACTGCTGGGCCAAAGGAAATATCGTCTGATAGCAAAGAGAAAGAAGCTTTCTGAGAAACTTCTTTTTGTTCCGTGAAATCATTTCACAGAGTTACAGCTTTCCCCTCAAGAAGCCTTTCGCTAAGACAGTACTTGTGGAATTGGCAAAGTGAAACTTGGAAGTCCATAGAGGGCTATGGTGAAAAAGGAAATATCCTCTGATGAAAGATGGAAAAAAGTTTTCTGATAAACTGCCTAGTGTTATGTTAATTCACCTCACAGAGTTACATCTGTATTTCGTGGATCTCTTTGCTACCCTTATATCTGTGAATCTGAGAACAGATATTTCAGATCCCATTGAAGGCTATAAGGCCAAAGGAAATATCCTCCTATAACAAAGAGAAAGAAGCTTTCTGAGAAACTTCTTTGTGTTCTGTGAAATCATCTCACAGAGTTACAGCTTTCCCCTCAAGAAGCCTTTCGCTAAGACAGTTCTTGTGGAATTGGCAAAGTGATATTTGGAAGCCCATAGAGGGCTATGGTGAAAAAGGAAATATCCTCCCATGAAATCTGGAAAGAAGCATTCTGAGAAACTGCTTAGTGTTCTGTTAATTCATCTCACAGTGTTACTTCTGTGTTTCGTGGACCTCTTTGCTAGCCTTATTTCTGTGGAATCTGAGAACAGATATTTCGGATCCCTTTGAAGACTATAGGGCCAAAGGAAATATCCTCCGATAAAAAAGAGAAAGAAGATTTCTGAGAAACTTCTTTGTGTTCTGTGAAATCATCTCACAGAGTTACAGCTTTCCCCTCAAGAAGACTTTCGCAAAGACAGTTCTTGTGGAATTGGCAAAGTGATATTTGGAAGCCCATAGAAGGCTATGGTGAAAAAGGAAATATCCTCCAATGAAATCTGGAAAGAAGCTTTCTGAGAAACTGCTTAGTGTTCTGTTAATTCATCTCGCAGAGGTACATCTGTATTTCGTGGATCTCTTTGCTAGCCTTATTTCTGTGGAATCTGAGAGCAGATATTTCGGATCCCTTTGAAGACTATAGGGCCAAAAGAAATATCCTCCAATAAGAAAGAGAAAGAAGCTTTCTGAGAAACTGCTTAGTGTTCTGTTAATTCAGTTCCCAGAGTAACGTCTGTATTTCGTGGATCTCTTTGCTAGCCTTATTTCTGTGGAATCTGAGAACAGATATGTCGTATCCCTTTGAAGACTATAGGGCCAAGTTAATATCCTCCGATAACAAAGAGAAAGAAGCTTTCTGAGAAAATTCTTTGTGTTCTGTGAAATCAATTCACAGAGTTACAGCTTTCCCTTCCAGAAGCCTTTCGCTAAGACAGTTCTTGAGGAATTGGCAAAGTGATATTTGGAAGCCCATAGAGGGCTATGGTGAAAAAGGAAATATCCTCCGATGAAATAGGGAGAGAAGCTTTATGAGAAACTGCTTAGTGTTTTGTTAATTCATCTCACAGAGTTACATCTGTATTTCGTGGATCTATTTGTAAGCCTTATTATTGTGGAATCTGAGAACAGATATTTCCTTTCCCTTTGAAGATTATAGGGCCAAAGGAAATATCCTCCGATAACAAAGAGAAAGAAGTTTTGTGAGAAACTTCTGTTTATTGTGAGAGATAATCTCACAGAGTTACAGCTTTCCCCTCAAGAAGCCTTTCGCTAGAACAGTTCTTGTGGAATTGGCAAAGTGATATTTGGAAGCCCATAGAGGGCTATGGTGAAAAAGGAAATATCCTCCGATGAAATCTGGAAAGAAGCTGTCTGAGAAACTGCCTAGTGTTGTGTTAATTCATCTCCCAGAGTTACATCTGTATTTCGTGGATCTCTTTGCTAGCCTTATTTCTGTGGAATCTGAGAACAGATATTTCCCTTCCCTTTGAAGACTATAGGGCCAAAGGAAATATCCTCCGATAACAAAGAGAAAGAAGCTTTCTGAGAAACTTCTTTGTGTTCTGTGAAATCATCTCACAGAGTTAAAGCTTTCCCCTCAAGAAGCGTTACGCTAAGACAGTTCTTGTGGAATTGGCAAAGTGATATTTGGAAGTCCATAGAAGGCTATGGTGAAAAAGGAAATATCCTCCGATGAAATCTGGAAAGAAGCTTTCTGAGAAACCTCTTAGTGTTCTGTTAATTCATCTCACAGGGTTACATCTGTATTTCGTGGATCTCTTTGCCAGCCTTATTTCTGTGGAATATGACTACAGATATTTCGGATCCCTTTGAAGACTATAGGGCCAAAGGAAATATCCTCCGATAACAAAGAGAAAGAAGCTTTCTGAGAAACTTCTTTGTGTTCTCTGAAATCATGTCACAGAGTTAAAGCTTTCCCCTCAAGAAGCCTTTAGCTAAGACAGTTCTTGTGGAATTGGCAAAGTGATATTTGGAAGCCCATAGAGGGCTATGGTGAAAAAGGAAATATCCTCCGATGAAATCTGGAAAGAAGCTGTCTGAGAAACTGCCTAGTGTTCTGTTAATTCATCTCCCAGAGTTACATCTGTATTTCGTGGATCTCTTTGCTAGCCTTATTTCTGTGGAATCTGAGAACAGATATTTCCTTTCCCTTTGAAGACTATAGGGCCAAAGGAAATATCCTCCGATAACGAAGAGAAAGAAGCTTTCTGAGAAACTTCTTTGTGTTCTGTGAAATCATCTCACAGAGTTACAGCTTTCCCCTCAAGAAGCGTTTCGCTAAGACAGTTCTTGTGGAATTGGCAAAGTGATATTTGGAATCCCATAGAAGGCTATGGTGAAAAAGGAAATATCCTCCGATGAAATCTGGAAAGAAGCTTTCTGAGAAACTGCTTAGTGTTCTGTTAATTCATCTCACAGGGTTACATCTGTATTTCGTGGATCTCTTTGCTAGCCTTATTTCTGTGGAATCTGACTACAGATATTTCAGATCCCTTTGAAGACTATAGGGCCAAAGGAAATATCCTCCGATAACAAAGAGAAAGAAGCTTTCTGAGAAACTTCTTTGTGTTCGCTGAAATCATGTCACAGAATTAAAGCTTTCCCCTCAAGAAGCCTTTAGCTAAGACAGTTCTTGTGGAATTTGCAAAGTGATATTTGGAAGCCCATAGAGGGCTATGGTGAAAAAGGAAATATCCTCCGATGAAATCTGGAAAGAAGCTGTCTGAGAAACTGCCTAGTGTTCTGTTAATTCATCTCCCAGAGGTACATCTGAATTTCGTGGATCTCTTTGCTAGCCTTCTTTCTGTGAAATCCGAGAACAGATATTTCCTTTTCCTTTGAAGACTAGAAGGCGAAAGGAAATATCCTCAGATAACAAAGAGAAAGAAGCTTTCTGAGAAACTTCTTTGAGTTCTGTGAAATCTTCTCACAGAGTTACAGCTTTCCCCTCAAGAAGCCTTTCGCTAAGACAGTTCTTGTGGAGTTGGCACAGTGATATTTGGAAGCCCATAGAGGGCTATGGTGAAAACGGAAATATCCTGTGATGAAATTTGGAAAGAAGCTTTCTGAGAAACTGCTTAATGTTCTGTTAATTCATCTCACAGAGTTATATCTGTATTTCATGGATCTCTTCGCTAGCCTTATTTCTGTGGAATCGGACAACAGATATTTCGGATCCCTTTGGAGACTATAGGGCCAAAGGAAATATCCTCCGATAACAAAGACAAAGAAGCTTTCTGAGAAACTTGTTTGTGTTGTGTGAAATCATCTCACAGAGTTACAGCTTTCCCCTCAAGAAGCCTTTCGCTAACACAGTTCTTGTGGAATTGGCAAAGTGATATTTGGAAGCCCATAGAGGGCTATGGTGAAAACGGAAACATCCTCCGATTAAATATGGAAAGAAGCTTTCTGAGAAACTGCTTAGTGTTCTGTTAATTCATCTCACAGAGTTACACCTGTATTTCGTGGATCTCTTTACTAGCCTTATTTCGGTCGAATCTGAGAACAGGTATTTCTTTTCTCTTTGAAGACTATAGGGGCAAAGGAAATATCCTCCGATAACAAAGAAAAAGAAGCTTTCTGAGAAACTTCTTTGTGTTCTGTGAAATCATCTCACAGAGTTACAGCTTTCCCCTCAAGGAGCTTTCGCTGAGACAGTTCTTGTGGAATTGGCAAAGTGATATTTGGAAGCCCATAGAGGGCTATGGTGAAAAAGGAAATATCTTCCGATGAAATCTGGAAAGAAGCATTCTGAGAAACTGCTTAGTGTTCTGTTAATTCGTCTCACAGAGTTACATCTGTTAACGTTGATCTCTGTGCTAGCCTTATTTCTGTGGAATCTGAGAACAGATATTTCCTTTCCCATTGAAGACTATAGGGCCAAAGTAAACATTCTCCGATAACAAAGAGAAAGAAGCTTACTGAGAAACTTCTTTGTGTTCTGTGAAATCATCTCACAGAGTTACAGCTTTCCCCTCAAGAAGACTTTCGCTAAGACAGTTCTTGTGCAATTGGCAAAGTGACATTTGGAAGCCCATAGAGGGCTTTGGTGAAAAAGGAAATATCCTCCGATGAAATCTGGAAAGAAGCTTTCTGAGAAACTGCTTAGTGTTCTGTTAATTCATCTCACAGAGTTACATCTGTATTTCGTGGATCTCTTTGCTAGCCTTATTTCTGTGGAATCTGACAACAGATGTTTCGGATCCCTTTGAAGACTATAGGGCCAAAGGAAATATCCTCCGATAACAAAGAGAAAGAAGCTTTCTGAGGAACTTCTTTTTGTTCTGTGAAATCATCTCACAGAGTTACAGCTTTCCCCTCAAGAAGCCTTTCGCTAAGACAGTTCTTGTGGAATTGGCAAAGTGATATTTGGAAGCCCATAGAGGGCTATGGTGAAAAAGGAAATATCCTCCGATGAAATCTGGAAAGAAGCTTTCTGAGAAACTGCTTAGTGTTCTGTTAATTCATCTCACAGAGTTACATCTGTATTTCGTGGATCTCTTTGCTAGCCTTATTTCTGTGGAATCTGAGAACAGATATTTCCTTTCCCTTTGAAGACTGCTGGGCCAAAGGAAATATCGTCTCATAACAAAGAGAAAGAAGCTTTCTGAGAAACTTCTTTTTGTTCCGTGAAATCATTTCACAGAGTTACAGCTTTCAACTCAAGAAGCCTTTCGCTAAGACAGTACTTGTGGAATTGGCAAAGTGAAACTTGGAAGTCCATAGAGGGCTATGGTGAAAAAGGACATATCCTCCGATGAAAGATGGAAAAAAGTTTTCTGATAAACTGCTTAGTGTTCTGTTAATTCACCACACAGAGTTACATCTGTATTTCGTGGATCTCTTTGCTACCCTTATATCTGTGGAATCTGAGAACAGATATTTCGGATCCCTTTGGAGACTCTAGGGCCAAAGGAAACATCCTCGGATAACAAACTAAGAAGCTTTCTGAGAAACTACTTTGTGTTCTGTGAAATCATCTCACAGAGTTACAGCTTTAACCTCAAGAAGCCTTTCGCTAAGACAGTTCTTGTGGAATCGGCCAAGTGATATTTGGAAGCCCATAGAGGGCTATGGTGAAAAAGGAAATATCCTCCGATGAAATCTGGAAAGAAGCTTTCTGTGAAACTGCTTAGTGTTCTGTAAATTCATCTCACAGAGTTACATCTGCATTTCGTGGATCGTTTTGCTAGCCTAATTTCTGTGGAATATGACAACAGATATTTCGGATCCTTTGAAGACAATAGGGCCAAAGGAAATATCCTCCGATAACAAAGAGAAAGAAGCTTTCTGAGAAACTCCTTTGTGTTCTGTGAAATCATCTCACAGAGTTACAGCTTTCCCCTCAAGTAGCCTTTCGCTAAGACAGTTCTTGTGGAATTGGTAAAGTGATATTTGGAAGCCCTTAGAGGGCTATGGTGAAAAAGGAAATATCCTCCGATGAAATCTGGAAAGAAGCTTTCTGAGAAACTGCTTAGTGTTCTGTTAATTCATCTCACAGAGTTTCATCTGTATTTCGTGGATCTCTTTGCTAGCCTTATTTCTGTGGAATCTGAGAACAGATATATCAGATCTCTTTGAAGACTATTTGGCCAAAGGAAACATCCTCGGATAACAAAGAGAAAAAAGCTTACTGAGAAACTTCCTTGTGTTCTGTGAAATCATCTCACAGAGTTACAGCTTTCCCCTCCAGAAGCCTTTCGCTAAGACAGTTCTTGTGGAATTCGCAAAGTGATATTTGGAAGCCCATAGAGGGATATGTTGAAAAAGGAAATATCTTCCGATGAAATCTGGAAAGAAGCTTTCTGAGAAACTGCTTAGTGTTCTGTTAATTCACCTCACAGAGTTACATCTGTATTTCGTGGATCTCTTTGCTAGCCTTATTTCTGTGGAATCTGAGAACAGATATTTCCTTTCCCTTTGAAGACTATAGGGCCAAAGGAAACATCCTCGGATAACAAAGAGAAAGAAGCTTACTGAGAAACTACTTTGTGTTCTGTGAAATCATCTCACAGAGTTACAGCTTTACCCTCGAGAAGCCTTTCGGTAAGACAGTTGTTGTGGAATTGGCAAAGTGATATTTGGAAGCCCATAGAGGGCTGTGGTGAAAAAGGAAATATCCTCCGATGAAATCTGGAAAGAAGCTTTCTGAGAAACTGCTTAGTGTTCTGTTAATTCATCTCACAGAGTTACATCTGTATTTCGTGGATCTCTTTGCTAGCCTTATTTCTGTGGAATCTGACAACAGATATTTCGGATTCCTTTGAAGACTATAGGGCCAAAGGAAATATCCTCCGATAACAAAGAGAAAGAAGCTTTCTGAGAAACTTCTTTGTGTTCTGTGAAATCATCTCACAGAGTTACAGCTTTCCCCTCAAGAAGCCTTTCGCTAAGAGAGTTCTTGTGGAATTGGCAAAGTGATATTTGGAAGCCCATAGAGGGCTACGGTGAAAAAGGAAATATACTCCAATGAAATCTGGAAAGAAGGTTTCTGAGAAACTGCTTAGTGATCTGTTAATTCATCTCCCAGATTTACATCTGTATTTCGTGGATCTCTTTCCTAGCCTTATTTCTCTGGAATCTGACAAGAGATATTTCGGATCCCTTTGAAGACTATAGGGCCAAAGGAAACATCCTCGGATAACAAACTAAGAAGCTTTCTGAGAAACTACTTTGTGTTCTGTGAAATCATCTCACAGAGTTACAGCTTTAACCTCAAGAAGCCTTTCGCTAAGACAGTTCTTGTGGAATTGGCAAAGTGATATTTGGAAGCCCATAGAGCGCAATGGTGAAAAAGGAAATATCCTCCGATGAAATCTGGAAAGAAGCTTTCTGAGAAACTGCTTAGTGTTCTGTTAATTCTTCTCACAGAGTTACATCTGTATTTCGTGGATCTCTTTGCTAGCCTTACTTCTGTGGAATCTGAGAACAGATATTTCGGATCCCTTTGAAGACTATAGGGCCAAAGTAAACATCCTCCGATAACAAAGAGAAAGAAGCTTACTGAGAAACTTCTTTGTGTTCTGTTAAATCATCTCACACAGTTACAGCTTTGCCCTCAAGGAGCCTTTCCCTAAGACAGTTCTTGTGGAATTGGCACAGTGAAATATGGAGCCCATAGAGGGCTATGGAGAAAAAGGAAATATCCTCCGATGAAATCTGGAAAGAAGCTTTCTGAGAAACTGCTTAGTGTTCTGTTAATTCACCTAACAGAGTTACATCTGTATTTCGTGGATCTCTTTGCTAGCCGTATTTCTGTGGAATCTGAGAACAGATATTTCGGATCCATTTGAAGACTATAGGGCCAAAGGAAATATCCTCCGATAACAAAAAGAAAGAAGCTTTCTGAGAAACTTCTTTGTGTTCTGTGAAATCATCTCACAGAGTTAAAGCTTTCCCGTCAAGAAGCCTTTCGCTAAGGCAGTTCTTGTGGAATTTTCAAAGTGATATTTGGAAGCCCATAGAGGGCTATGGTGAAAAAGAAAATATCCTCCGATGAAATCTGTAAAGAAGCTTTCTGAGAAACAGCTTAGTGTTCTGTTAATTCATCTCCCAGAGTTACATCTGTATTTCGTGGATCTCTTTGCTAGCCTTATTTCCTTGGAATGTGACAACAGATATTTCGGATCCCTTTGAAGACTATAGGGCCAAAGGAAACATCCTCGGATAACAAACTAAGAAGCTTTCTGAGAAACTACTTTGTGTTCTGTGAAATCATCTCACAGAGTTACAGCTTTCCCCTCAATAGGCCTTCCGCTAAGACAGTTCTTGTGGAATTGGCAAAGTGATATTGGGAAGCCCATAAGGGGCTACGGTGAAAAAGGAAATATCCTCCAAAGAAATCTGTAAAGAAGCTTTCTGAGAAACTGCTTAGTGATCTGTTAATTCTTCTCACAGAGTTACATCTGTATTTCGTTGATCTCTTTGCTAGCCTTATTTCTGTGGAATCTGGCAACAGATATTTCGGATCCCATTGAAGACTATAGGGCCAAAGGAAATATCCTCCGATAACAAAGAGAAAGAAGCTTTCTGAGAAACTTCTTTGTGTTCTGTGAAATCATCTCACAGAGTTACAGCTTTCCCCTCAAGAAGCCTTTCGCTAAGACAGTTCTTGTGGAATTGGCAAAGTGATATTTGGAAGCCCATAGAGGGCTATGGTGAAAAAGAAATATCCTCCGATGAAATCTGGAAAGACTTTCTTAGAAACTGCTTAGTGTTCTGTTAATTTTTCTCACAGAGTTACATCTGTATTTCGTTGATCTCTTTGCTAGCCTTATTTCTGTGGAATCTGAGAACAGATATTTCGGATCCCTTTGAAGACTATAGGGCCAAAGGAAATATCCTCCGATAACAAAGAGAAAGAAGTTTCTGAGAAACTTCTTTGTGTTCTGTGAAATCATCTCACAGAGTTACAGGTTTCCCATCAAGAAGCCTTTCGCTAAGACAGTTCTTGTGGAATTGGCAAAGTGATATTTGGAAGCCCTTAGAGCGCAATGGTGAAAAAGGAAATATCCTCCGATGAAATCTGGAAAGAAGCTTTCGGAGAAACTGCTTAGTGTTCTGTTAATTCTTCTCCCAGAGTTACATCTGTATTTCGTGGATCTCTTTGCTAGCCTTATTTCTGTGGAATCTGAGAACAGATATTTCGGATCCCTTTGAAGACTATAGGGCCAAAGTAAACATCCTCCGATAACAAAGAGAAAGAAGCTTACTGAGAAACTTCTTTGTGTTCTGTGAAATCATCTCACACAGTTACAGCTTTGCCCTCAAGGAGCCTTTCGCTAAGACAGTTCTTGTGGAATTGGCAAAGTGATATTTGGAGCCCATAGAGGGCTATGGAGAAAAAGGAAATATCCTCCGATGAAATCCGGAAAGAAGCTTTCTGAGAAACTGCTTGGTGTTCTGTTAATTCACCTCACAGAGTTACATCTGTATTTCGTGGGTCTCTTTGCTAGCCTTATTTCTGTGGAATCTCAGAACAGATATTTCGGATCCCTTGGAAGACTATAGGGCCAAAGGAAATATCCTCCGTTAACAAAGAGAAAGAAGCTTTCTGAGAAACTTCTTTGTGTTCTGTGAAATCATCTCACAGAGTTACAGCTTTCCCCTCAAGAAGCCTTTCGCTAAGACAGTTCTTGTGGAATTGGTAAAGTGATATTTGGAAGCCCATAGACGCTATGGTGAAAAAGGAAATATCCTCCAATGAAATCTGGAAAGAAGCTTTCTGAGAAACTGCTTAGTGATCTGTAAATTCATCTCTCAGAGTTACATCTGTATTTCGTGGATCTCTTTGCTAGCCGTATTTCTGTGGAATCTGAGAACAGATATTTCGGATCCATTTGAAGACTATAGGGCCAAAGGAAACATATTCGGATAACAAACTAAGAAGCTTTCTGAGAAACTACTTTGTGTTCTGTGAAATCATCTCACAGAGTTACAGCTTTCCCCTCAAGAAGCCTTTGGCTAGGACAGTTCTTGTGGAATTGGAAAAGTGATATTTGGAAGCCCATGGAGGGCTATGGTGAAAAAGGAAATATCCTCCGATGAAATCTGGAAAGAAGCTTTCTGAGAAACTGCTTAGTGTTCTGTTAATTCATCTCACAGAGTTTCATCTGTATTTCGTGGATCTCTTTGCTAGCCTTATTTCTGTGGAATCTGACAACAGATATTTCGGTTCCCTTTGTAGGCTATAGGGCCAAAGGAAATATCCTCCGATAACAAAGAGAAAGAAGCTTTCTGAGAAACTTCTTTGTGTTCTGTGAAATCATCTCACACAGTTTCAGCTTTCCCCTCAAGGATCCTTTCGCTAAGACAGTTCTTGTGGAATTGGCAAAGTGATATTCGGAAGCCCATAGAGGGCTATGGTGAAAAAGGTAATATCCTCCGATGAAATCTGGAAAGAAGCTTCCTGAGAAACTGTTTAGTGTTCTGTTAATTCATCTCACAGTGTTACATGTTTATTTCGTGGATCTCTTTGCTAGCCTTATTTCTGTGGAATCTGACAAAAGATACTTTGGATCCCTTTGAAGACTATAGGGCCAAAGGAAATATCCTCCAATAACAAAGAGAAAGAAGCTTTCTGAGAAACTTCTTTGTGTTCTGGGAAATCATCTCACAGAGTTACAGCTTTCCCCTCAAGAAGCCTTTCGCTAAGATAGCACTTGTGGAATTGGCAAAGTGATATTTGGAAGCCCATAGAGTGCAATGGTGAAAAAGGAAATATCCTCCGATGAAATCTGGAAAGAAGCTTTCTGAGAAACTGCTTAGTGTTCTGTTAATTCATCTCACAGAGTTACATCTGTATTTCGTGGATCTCTTTGCTAGCCTTATTTCTGTGGTATCTGACAACAGATATTTCGGATCCCTTTGAAGACTATAGGGCCAAAGTAAACATCCTCCGATAACAAAGAGAAAGAAGCTTACTGAGAAACTTCTTTGTGTTCTGTGAAATCATCTCACACAGTTACAGCTTTGCCCTCAAGGAGCCTTTCGCTAAGAGTGTTCTTGTGAAATTGGCAAAGTGATATTTGGAGCCCATAGAGGGCTATGGAGAAAAAGGAAATATCCTCCGATGAAATCTGGAAAGAAGCTTTCTGAGAAACTGCTCAGTGTTCTGTTAATTCATCTCACAGAGTTACATCTGTATTTCGTGGATCTCTTTGCTAGCCTTATTTCTGTGGAATCTGAGAACAGATATTTCGGATCCCTTTGAAGACTATAGGGCCAAAGGAAATATCCTCCGATAACAAAAAGAAAGAAGCTTTCTGAGAAACTTCTTTGTGTTCTGTGAAATCATCTCACAGAGTTAAAGCTTTCCCCTCAAGAAGCCTTTCGCTAAGACAGTTCTTGTGGAATTGGCAAAGTGATATTTGGAAGCCCATGGAGGGCTATGGTGAAAAAGGAAATATCCACCGATGAAATCTGGAAAGAAACTTTCTGAGAAGCTGCTTAGTGTTCTGTTAATTCATCTCACAGAGTTACATCTGTATTTCATGGATTTCTTTGCTAACCTTATTTCTGTGAAATATGACAACAGATATTTCAAATCCCTTTGAAGACTATAGGGCCAAAGGAATTATCCTCCGAAAAAAAGAGAAAGAAGGTTTCTGAGAAACTTCTTTGTGTTCTGTGAAATCATCTAACAGAATTAAAACTTTCCCGTCAAGAAGCCTTTCGCTAAGACAGTTCTTGTGGAATTGGCATAGTGATATTTGGAAGCCCATAGAGTGCTATGGTGAAAAAGAAAATATCCTCCGATGAAATCTGGAAAGAAGCTTTCTGAGAAACAGCTTAGTGTTCTGTTAATTCGTCTCCCAGAGTTACATCTGTATTTCGTGGATCTCTTTGCTAGCCTTATTTCTCTGGAATCTGACAACAGATATTTCGGATCCCTTTGAAGACTCTAGGGCCAAAGTAAACATCCTCGGATAACAAACTAAGAAGCTTTCTGAGAAACTACTTTGTGTTCTGTGAAATCGTCTCACAGAGTTACAGCTTTAACCTCAAGAAGCCTTTCGCTAAGACAGTTCTTGTGGAATCGGCCAAGTGATATTTGGAAGCCCATAGAGGGCTATGGTGAAAAAGGAAATATCCTCCGATGAAATCTGGAAACAAGCTTTCTGAGAAACTGCTTAGTGTTCTGTTAATTCATCTCACAGAGTTCCATCTGTATTTCGTGGATCTCTTTGCTAGCCTTATTTCTGTGGAATCTGAGAACAGATATTTCCGTTCCCTTTGAAGACTATAGGGCCAAAGGAAATATCCTCCGATAACAAAGAGAAAGAAGCTTTCTGAGAAACTTCTTTGTGTTCTGTGAAATCATCTCACAGAATTAAAGCTTTCCCCTCAATAAGCCTTTCGCTAAGACAGTTCTTGTGGAATTGGCAAAGTGATATTTGGAAGCCCATAGAGGGCTATGGTGAAAAAGGAAATATCCTCCGATGAAATCTGGAAAGAAGCTTTCTGAGAAACTGCTTAGTGTTCCGTTAATTCATCTCCCAGAGTTACATCGGTATTTCGTGGATCTCTTTCCTAGCCTTATTTCTGTGTAATCTGACAACAGATATTTCGGATCCCTTTGAAGACTATAAGGCCAAAGGAAATATCCTCCGATAACAAAGAGAAAGAATCTTTCTGAAAAACTTCTTTGTGTTCTGTGAAATCATCTCACACAGTTACAGCTTTCCCCTCAAGAAGCCTTTCGCTAAGACAGTTCTTGTGGAATTGGCAAAGTGATATTTGGAAGCCCTTAGAGGGCTATGGTGAAAAAGGAAATATCCTCCGATGAAATCTGGAAAGAAGCTTTCTGAGAAACTGCTTAGTGTTCTGTTAATTCATCTCACAGAGTTACATCTGTATTTCGTGGATCTCTTTGCTAGCCTTATTTCTGTGGAATCTGAGAACAGATATCTCGGATCTCTTTGAAGACTATTGGGCCAAAGGAAACATCCTCGGATAACAAAGAGAAAGAAGCTTTCTGAGAAACTTCTTTGTGTTCTGCGAAATCATCTCACAGAGTTACAGCTTTCCCCTCATGAAGCCTTTCGCTATGACAGTTCTTGTGGAATTGGCAAAGTGATATTTGGAAGCCGATACAGGGCTATGGTGAAAAAGGAAATATCCTCCGATGAAATCTGGAAAAAAGCTTTCAGAGAAACTGCTTAGCGTTCTGTTAATTCATCTCACAGTGTTACATCTGTATTTCATGGATCTCTTTGCTAGCCTTATTTCTGTGGAATCTGACAACAGATATTTCGGATCCCTTTGAAGACTATAGGGCCACAGGAAATATCCTCCGATAACAAAGAGAAAGAAGCTTTCTGAGAAACTTCTTTGTGTTCTGTGAAATCATCTCACAGAATTAAAGCTTTCCCCTCAATAAGCCTTTCGCTAAGACAGTTCTTGTGGAATTGACAAAGTGATATTTGGAAGCCCATAGAGGGCTATGGTGAAAAAGGAAATATCCTCCGATGAAATCTGGAAAGAAGCTTTCTGAGAAACTGCTTAGTGTTCTGTTAATTCATCTCCCAGAGTTACATCGGTATTTCGTGGATCTCTTTGCTAGCCTTATTTCTGTGTAATCTGACAACAGATATTTCGGATCCCTTTGAAGACTATAAGGCCAAAGGAAATGTCCTCCGATAACAAAGAGAAAGAAGCTTTCTGAAAAACTTCTTTGTGTTCTGTGAAATCATCTCACACAGTTACACCTTTCCCCTCAAGGATCCTTTCGCTAAGACAGTTCTTGTGGAATTGGCAAAGAGATATTTGGAGCCCATAGAGGACAATGGAGAAAAAGGAAATATCCTCCCATGAAATCTGGAAAGAAGCTGTCTGAGAAACTGCTTAGTGTTCTCTTAATTCATCTCACAGAGTTACATCTGTATTTCGTGGATCTCTTTGCTAGCCTTATTTCTGTGGAATCTGAGAACAGATATTTCGGATCCCTTTGAAGACTATAGGGCCAAAGGAAATATCCTCCGATAACAAAGAGAAAGAAGCTTTCTGAGAAACTTCTTTGTGTTCCGTGAAATCATCTCACAGATTTACACCTTTCCCCTCAAGAAGCCTTTCGCTAAGACAGTTCTTGTGGAATTGGCAAAGTGATATTTGGAAGCCCATAGAAGGCTAGGGTGAAAAAGGAAATATCCTCCGATGAAATCTGGAAAGAAGTTTTCTGAGAAGCTGCTTAGTGTTCTGTTAATTCATCTCACAGAGTTACCTCTGTATTTCGTGGATCTCTTTGCTTGCCTTCTTTCTGTGGAATCTGAGAAGAGATATTTCGGATCCCTTTGAAGACTATAGGGCCAAAGGAAATATCCTCCGATAACAAAGAGAAAGAAGCTTTCTGAGAAACTTCTTTGTGTTCCGTGAAATCATCTCACAGATTTACAGCTTTCGCCTCAAGAAGCCTTTCGCTAAGACAGTTCTTGTGGAATTGGCAAAGTGATATTTGGACGCCCATAGAGGGCTATGGTGAAAAAGGAAATATCCTCCGATGAAATCTGGAAAGACTTTCTGAGAAAATGCTTAGTGTTCTGTTAATTCATCTCCCAGAGTTACATCTGTATTTCGTGGATCTCTTTGCTAGCCTTATTTCTCTGGAATCTGACAACAGATATTTCGGATCCGTTTGAAGACTCTAGGGCCAAAGGAAACATCCTCGGATAACAAACTAAGAAGCTTTCTGAGAAACTACTTTGTGTTCTGTGAAATCATCTCACAGAGTTACAGCTTTAACCTCAAGAAGCCTTTCGCTAAGACAGTTCTTGTGGAATCGGCCAAGTGATATTTGGAAGCCCATAGAGGGCTATGGTGAAAAAGGAAATATCCTCCGATGAAATCTGGAGAGAAACTTTCTGAAAAACTGCTTAGTGTTCTGTTAATTCATCTCACAGATTTACATCTGTATTTCGTGGGTCTCTTTGCTACCCTTATTTCTGTGGAATCTGACAACAGATATTTCCTTTCCCTTTGAAGACTATAGGGCCAAAGGAAATATCCTCCGATAACAAAGAGAAAGAAGCTTTCTGAGAAACTTCTTTGTGTTCTTTGAAATCATCTCACAGAGTTACAGCTTTCCCCTCAAGAAGCCTTTCGCTAAGACGGTTCTTGTCTAATTGGCGAAGTGATATTTGGAAGCCAATAGAGGGCTATGGTGAAAAACGAAATATTCTCCGATGAAATCTGGAAAGAAGCTTTCTGAGAAACTGCTTAGTGTTCTGTTAATTCATCTCACAGAGTTACATCTGTATTTCGTGGATCTCTTTGCTAGCCTTATTTCTGTGGAATCTGACAACAGATATTTCGGATCCCTTTGAAGACTATGGGTCCAAAGGAAATATCCTCCGAAAACAAAGAGAAAGAAGCTTTCTGAGAAACTTCTTTGTGTTCTGCGAAATCATCTCACAGAGTTACAGCTTTCCCCTCATGAAGCCTTTCGCTATGACAGTTCTTGTGGAATTGGCAAAGTGATATTTGGAAGCCGATACAGGGCTATGGTGAAAAAGGAAATATCCTCCGATGAAATCTGGAAAAAATCTTTCTGAGAAACTGCTTAGTGTTCTGTTAATTCATCTCACAGTGTTACGTCTGTATTTCATGGATCTCTTTGCTAGCCTTATTTCTGTGGAATCTGACAACAGATATTTCGGATCCCTTTGAAGACTATAGGGCCACAGGAAACATCCTCCGATAACAAAGAGAAAAAAGCTTTCTGAGAAACTTCTTTGTGTTCTGTGAAATCATCTCACAGAATTAAAGCTTTCCCCTCAATAAGCCTTTCGCTAAGACAGTTCTTGTGGAACTGGCAAAGTGATATTTGGAAGCCCATAGAGGGCTATGTGAAAAAGGAAATATCCTCCGATGAAATCTGGAAAGAAGCTTTCTGAGAAACTGCTTAGTGTTCTGTTAATTCATCTCCCAGAGTTACATCGGTATTTCGTGGATCTCTTTGCTAGCCTTATTTCTGTGTAATCTGACAACAGATATTTCGGATCCCTTTGAAGACTATAAGGCCAAAGGAAATATCCTCCGATAACAAAGAGAAAGAAGCTTTCTGAAAAACTTCTTTGTGTTCTGTGAAATCATCTCACAGAGTTACAGCTTTCCCCTCAAGAAGCCTTTCGCTAAGACAGTTCTTGTGGAATTCGCAAAGTGATATTTGGAAGCCCATAGAGGGCTATGCTGAAAAAGGAAATATCTTCTGATGAAATCTGGAAAGAAGCTTTCTGAGAAACTGCTTCGTGTTCTGTTACTTCACCTCACAGAGTTACATCTGTATTTCGTGGATCTCTTTGCTAGCCTTATTTCTGTGGAATCTGAGAACAGATATTTCGGATCCCTTTGAAGGCTCTAGGGCCAAAGGAAATATCCTCCGATAACAAAGAGAAAGAAGCTTTCTGAGAAACTTCTTTGTGTTCTGTGAAATCATCTCACAGAGTTACAGCTCTCCCCTCAAGAAGTCTTTCGCTAAGACAGTTCTTGTGTAATTGGCAAAGTGATATTTGGAAGCCCATAGAGGGCTACGGTGAAAAAGGAAATATCCTCCGATGAAATCTGGAAAGACTTTCTGAGAAACTGCTTAGTGTTCTGTTAATTCATCTCACAGAGATACATCTGTATTTCGTGGATCTCTTTGCTACCCTTATTTCTGTGGAATCTGACAACAGATATTTCGGTTCCCTTTGTAGGCTATAGGGCCAAAGGAAATATCCTCCGATAAGAAAGAGAAAGAAGCTTTCTGAGAAACTTCTTTGTGTTCTGTGAAATCATCTCACACAGTTTCAGCTTTCCCCTCAAGGATCCTTTCGCTAAGACAGTTTTGTGGAATTGGCAAAGTGATATTCGGAAGCCCATAGAGGGCTATGGTGAAAAAGGTAATATCCTCCGATGAAATCTGGAAAGAAGCTTTCTGAGAAAATGTTTAGTGTTCTGTTAATTCATCTCACAGTGTTACATGTTTATTTCGTGGATCTCTTTGCTAGCCTTATTTCTGTGGAATCTGACAAAAGATATTTTGGATCCCTTTGAAGCATATAGGGCCAAAGGAAATATACTCCGATAACAAAGAGAAAGAAGCTTTCTGAGAAACTTCTTTGTGTTCTTGGAAATCATCTCACAGAGTTACAGCTTTCCCCTCAAGAAGCCTTTCGCTAAGACAGTTCTTTTGGAATTGGCAAGTGATATTTGGAAGCCCATAGAGGGCTAAGGTGAAAAAGGAAATATCCTCCGATGATATCTGGAAAGAAGCTTTCTGACAAACTGCTTAGTCTTCTTTTAATTCATCTTCCAGTGTTACATCTGTATATCGTTGATCTCTTTGCTAGCCTTATTTCTGTGGAATCTGAGTACAGATATTTCGTATCCCTTTGAACGCCATAGGGCCAAAGGAAATATCCTCCGATAACAAAGAGAAAGAAGCTTTCTGAGAAACGTCTTTGTGTTCTGTGAAATCATCTCACCGAGTTACAGATTTCCCCTCAAGAAACCTTTCGCTAAGACAGTTCTTGTGGAATTGGCAAAGTGATATTTGGAAGCCCATAGAGGGCTATGGTGAAAAAGGAAATATCCTCCGATGAAATCTGGAAAGAAGCTTTCTGAGAAACTGCTTAGTGTTCTGTTAATTCACCTCACAGAGTTACATCTGTATTTCGTGGATCTCTTTGTCAGCCTTATTTCTGTGGAATCTGAGAACAGATATTTCGGATACCTTTGAAGACTATAGGGCCAAAGGAAATATCCTCCGATAACAAAGAGAAAGACGCTTTCTGAGAAAATTCTTTGTGTTCTGTGAAATCATCTCACAGAGTTACAGCTTTCCCCTCAAGAAGCCTTTCGGTAAGACAATTCTTGTGGAATTGGCAAAGTGATATTTGGAAGCCCGTAGAGGGCTATGGTGAAAAAGGAAACATCCTCCGATGAAATCTGGAAAGAAGCTTTCTGAGAAACTGCTTAGTATTCCATTAATTCATCTCACAGAGTTACATCTGTATTTCGTGGATCTCTTTGCTAGCCTTATTTCTGTGGAATCTGAGAACAGATATTTCGGATCCCTTTGAACGCTATAGGGCCAAAGTAAACATCCTCCGATAACAAAGAGAAAGAAGCTTTCTGAGAAACTTCTTTGTGTTCTGTGAAATCATCTCACACAGTTACAGGTTTTCCCTCAAGAGGCCTTTTACTAAGACAGTTCTTGTGGAATTGGCAAAGTGATATTTGGAAGCCCATAGAGGGCTATGATGAAAAAGGAAATATCCTCCTATGAAATCTGGAAAGAAGCTTTCTGAGAAACTGCTTAGTGTTCTGTTAATTCATCTCACAGAGTTACATCTGTATTTCGTGGATCTCTTTGCTAGCCTTATTTCTGTGGAATCTGAGAACAGATATTTCCTTTCCCTTTGAGGACTATAGGGACAAAGGCAATATCCTCCGATAAGAAAGAGAAATAAGCTTTCTGAGAAACTTCTTTTTGTTCTGTGAAATCATCTCACACAATTACAGCTTTCCCCTCAAGAAGCCTTTCGTTAAGACAGTTCTTTCGGAATTGGCAAGTGATATTTGGAAGCCCATAGAGGGCTATGGTGAAAAAGAAAATATCATCCGATGAAATTTGGAAAGAAGCTTTCTGAGAAACAGCTTAGTGTTCTGTTAATTCATCTCCCAGAGTTACATCTGTATTTCATGGATCTCTTTGCTAGCCTTATTTCTCTGGAATCTGACAACAGGTATTTCGTATCCCTTTGAACGCCATAGGGCCAAAGGAAATATCCTCCGATAACAAAGAGAAAGAAGCTTTCTGAGAAACGTCTTTGTGTTCTGTGAAATCATCTCACCGAGTTACAGATTTCCCCTCAAGAAGCCTTTCGCTAAGACAGTTCTTGTGGAATTGGCAAAGTGATATTTGGAAGCCCATAGAGGGCTATGGTGAAAAAGGAAATATCCTCCGATGAAATCTGGAAAGAAGCTTTCTGAGAAACTGCTTAGTGTTCTGTTAATTCACCTCACAGAGTTACATCTGTATTTCGTGGATCTCTTTGCCAGCCTTATTTCTGTGGAATCTGAGAACAGATATTTCGGATACCTTTGAAGGCTATAGGGCCAAAGGAAATATCCTCCGATAACAAAGAGAAAGACGCTTTCTGAGAAACTTCTTTGTGTTCTGTGAAATCATCTCACAGAGTTACAGCTTTCCCCTCAAGAAGCCTTTCGGTAAGACAATTCTTGTGGAATTGGCAAAGTGATATTTCCAAGCCCGTAGAGGGCTATGGTGAAAAAGGAAACATCCTCCGATGAAATCTGGAAAGAAGCTTTCTGAGAAACTGCTTAGTATTCCATTAATTCATCTCACAGAGTTACATCTGTATTTCGTGGATCTCTTTGCTAGCCTTATTTCTTTGGAATATGAGAACAGATATTTCGGATCCCTTTGAACGCTACAGGGCCAAAGGAAATATCCTCCGATAACAAAGAGAAAGAAGCTTTCTGAGAAACTTCTTTGTGTTCTGTCAAATCGTCTCACAGAGTTACAGGTTTTCCCTCAAGACGCCTTTTGCTAAGACAGTTCTTGTGGAATTGGCAAAGTGATATTTGAAAGCCCCTAGAGGGCTATGGTGAAAAAGGAAATATCCTCCGATGAAATCTGGAAACAAGCTTTCTGAGAAACTGCTTAGTGTTCTGTTAATTCATCTCCCAGAGTTACATCTGTATTTCGTGGATCTCTTTGCTAGCCTTATTTCTGTGGAATCTGAGAACAGATATTTCCTTTCCCTTGGAAGACTATAGGCCAAAGGAAATATCCTCCGATAAGAAAGAGAAAGAAGCTTTCTGAGAAACTTCTTTTTGTTGTGTGAAATCATCTCACAGAGTTACAGCTTTCCCCTCAAGAAGCCTTCCGCTAAGACAGTTCTTGTGGAATTGGCAAAGTGATATTTGGAAGCCCATAGAGGGCTATGGTGAAAAAGGAAATATCCTCCGATGAAATCTGGAAAGAAGCTTTCTGAGAAACTGCTTAGTGTTCTGTTAATTCATCTCCCAGATTTACATCTGTATTTCATGGATGTCTTTGGTAGCCTTATTACTGTGGAATCTGAGAACAGATATTTCAGATCCCTTTGAAGACTACAGGGCCAAAGGATATATCCTCCGATAACAAAGAGAAAGAAGCTTTCTGAGAAACTTCTTTGTGTTCTGTGAAATCATCTCACAGAGTTACAGCTTTCCCCTCAAGAAGCCTTTCGCTAAAACAGTTCTTGTGGAATTGGCAAAGTGATATTTGGAAGCCCATAGAGGGCATGATGAAAAATAAATATCCTCCGATGAAATCTGGAAAGAAGCTTTCTGAGAAACTGCTTAGTGTTCTTTTAATTCATCTCACAGAGTTACATCTGTATTTCGTGGATCTCTTTGCTAGCCTTATTTTTGTGGAATCTGAGAACAGATATTTCGGATCCCTTTGTAGACTATAGGGCCAAAGGAAATATCCTCCGATGACAAAGAGAAAGAAGCTTTCTGAGAAACTTCTTAGTGTTCTGTGAAATCATCTCACAGAGTTACAGCTTTCCCTTCAAGAAGCCTTTCGCTAAGACAGTTCTTGTGGAATTGGCAAAGTGATATTTGGAAGCCCCTAGAGGGCTATGGTGAAAATGTAAATATCTTCTGATGAAATCTGGAAAGCAGCTTTCTGAGAAACTGCGTAGTGTTCTGTTAATTGATCGCACAGAGTTACATCTGTATTTCGTGTATCTCTTTGCTGGCCTTACTTCTGTGGAATCTGAGAACAGATATTTCGGATCCCTTTGAAGACTATAGGGCCAAAGGAAATATCCTCCGATAACAAAGAGAAAGAAGCTTTCTGAGAAACTTCTTTGTGTTCTGTGAAATCATCTCACAGAGTTACAGCTTTCCCCTCAAGAAGCCTTTCGCTAAGACAGTTCTTGTGGAATTGGCAAAGTGATATTTGGAAGCCCATAGAGGGCTATTGAGAAAAGGAAATATCCTCCGATGAAATCTGGAAAGAAGATTTCAGAGAATCTGCTTAGTGTTCTGTTAATTCATCTGCCAGAGTTACATCTTTATTTCGTGGATCTCTTTGCTAGCCTTATTTCTGTGGAATCTGAGAACAGATATTTCGGATCCCTTTGAAGACTATTGGGCCAAAGGAAATATCCTCCGATAACAAAGAGAAAGAAGCTTTCTGAGAAACTTCTTTGTGTTCTGTGAAATCATCTCACAGAGTTACAGCTTTCCCCTCAGGAAGCCTTTCCCTAAGACAGTTCTTGTGGAATTGGCAAAGTGATATTTGCAAGCCCATAAAGGGCTATGGTGAAAAACGAAATATCCTCCGATGAAATCTGGAAAGAAGCTTTCTGAGAAACTGCTTAGTGTTCTGTTAATTCATCTCCCAGAGTTACATCTGTATTTCGTGGATCTCTTTGCTAGCCTTATTTCTCTGGAATCTGAGAACAGATATTTCCTTTCCCTTTGAAGACTATAGGGCCAAAGGAAATATCCTCCGACAAGAAAGAGAAAGAAGCTTTCTGAGAAACTTCTTTGTGTTCTGTGAAATCATATCACAGAGTTACAGCTTTCCCCTCAAGAAGCCTTTCGCTAAGACAGTTCTTGTGGAATTGGCAAAGTGATATTTGGAAGCCCATAGAAGGCTATGGTGAAAAAGGAAATATCCTCCGATGAAATCTGGAAAGAAGCTTTCTGAGAAACTGTTTAGTGTTCTGTTAATTCATCTCACAGAGTTACATCTGTATTTCGTGGATCTCTTTGCTAGCCTTATTTCTGTGGAATCTGACAACAGATATTTCCTTTCTCTTTGAAGACTATAGGGCCAAAGGAAATATCCTCCGATAACAAAGAGAAAGAAGCTTTCTGAGAAACTTCTTTGTGTTCTCTGAAATCATCTCACAGAGTTACAGCTTTCCCCTCAAGAAGCCTTTCGCTAAGACAGTTCTTGTGGAATTGGCAAAGTGACATTTGCTAGCCCATAGAGGGCAACGGTGAAAAAGGAAATATCCTCCGATGAAATCTGGAAAGAAGCTTTCTGAGAAACTGCTTAGTGTTCTGTTAATTCATCTCCCAAAGTTACATCTGTATTTCGTGGATCTCTTTGCTAGCCTTATTTCTCTGGAATCTAAGAAAAGATATTTCGGATCCCTTTGAAGATTATAGGCACAAAGGAAACATCCTCCGATAACAAAGAGAAAGAAGCTTTCTGAGAAACTTCTTTGTGTTCTGTGAAATCATATCACAGAGTTACAGCTTTCCCCTAAAGAAGCCGTTCGCTAAGACAGTTCTTGTGGAATTGGCAAACTGATATTTGGAAGCCCCTAAATGGCTATGGTGAAAAAGGAAATATCCTCCGATGAAATCTGGAAAGCAGCTTTCTGAGAAACTGCTTAGTGTTCTGTTAATTGATCTCACAGAGTTACATCTGTATTTCGTGGATCTTTGCTAGCCTTACTTCTGTGGAATCTGACAACAGATATTTCGGATCCCTTTGAAGACTATTGGGCCAAAGGAAATATCCTCCGATAACAAAGAGAAAGAAGCTTTCTGAGAAACTTCTTTGTGTTCTGTGAAATCATCTCACAGAGTTACAGCTTTCTACCAAAAAAGCCTTTCGCTAAGACAGTTCTTGTGGAATTGGCAAAGTGATATTTGGAAGCCCATAGAGGGCTATGGTGAAAAAGGAAATATCCTCCGATGAAATCTGGAAAGACTTTCTGAGAAACTGCTTAGTGTTCTGCTAATTCATCTCACCGAGTTACATCTGTATTCGTGGATCTCTTTGCTAATCTTATTTCCGTGGAATCTGAGAACAGATATTTCGGATCCCTTTGAAGACTATAGGGCCAAAGGAAATATCCTCCGATTACAAAGAGAAAGAAGCATTCTGAGAAACTTCTTTGTGTTCTGTGAAATCATCTCACAGAGTTACAGCTTTCCCCTCAAGAAGCCTTTCGCTAAGACATTTCTTGTGGAATTGGCAAAGTGATATTTGGAAGCCCAGAGAGGGCTATGGTGAAAAAGGAAATATCCTCCGATGAAATCTGGAAAGAAGCTTTCGGAGAAACTGCTTAGTGTTCTGTTAATTCATCTCCCAGAGTTACATCTGTATTTCATGGATCTCTTTGCTAGTCTTATTTCTGTTGAATCTGAGAACAGATATTTCGGATCCCTTTGAAGACTATAGGGCCAAAGGAAATATCATCCGATAACAAAGAGAAAGAAGCTTTCTGAGAAACTTCTTTGTGTTCTGTGAAATCATCTCACACAGTTAGAGCTTTCCCCTCAAGGATTCTTTCGCTAAGACAGTTCTTGTGGAATTGGCAAAGAGATATTTGGAGCCCATAGAGGGCTATGGAGAAAAAGGAAATATCCTCCTATGAAATCTGGAAGGAAGCAGTCTGAGAAACTGCTTAGTGTTCTCTTAATTCATCTCACAGAGTTACATCTGTATTTCGTGGATCTCTTTGCTAGCCTTATTTCTGTGGAATCTGAGAACAGATATTTCGGATCCCTTTGAAGACTATAGGGCCAAATGAAATATCCTCCGATAACAAAGAGAAAGAAGCTTTCTGAGAAACTTCTTTATGTTCTGTGAAATCATCTCACAGAGTTACAGCTTTCCCCTCAAGAAGCCTTTCACTAAAACAGTTCTTGTGGAATTGGCAAAGTGATATTTGGAAGCCCATAGAAGTCTATGGTGAAAAAGGAAATATCCTCCGATGAAATCTGGAAAGAAGCTTTTTGAGAAACTGCTTAATGTTCTGTTAATTCATCTCACAGAGTTACATCTGTATTTCGTGGATCTCTTTGCTAGCCTTATTTCTCTGGAATCTGAGAACAGATATTTCGGATCCCTTTGAAGACTAAAGGGCCAAAGGAAACATCCTCGGATAACAAAGAGAAAGAAACTTCCTGGAAACTTCTTTGTGTTCTGAGAAATCATCTCACAGAGTTACAGCTTTCCCCTCAAGAGGCCTGTCGCTAAGACAGTTCTTGTGGAATTGGCAAAGTGATATTTGGAAGCCCATAGAGGGCTATGGTGGAAAAGGAAATATCCTCCCATGAAATCTGGAAAGAAGCTTTATGAGAAACTGCTTAGTGTTCTGTTAATTCATCTCCCAGAGTTACATCTGTATTTCGTGGATCTCTTTGCTAGCCTTATTTCAGTGGAATCTGAGAAGAGATATTTCAGATCCCATTGGAGACTATAGGGCCAAAGGAAATATCCTCCGATAACAAAGAGAAAGAAGCTTTCTGAGAAACTTCTTTGTGTTCTGTGATATAATCTCACAGATTTACAGCTTTCCCCTCAAGAAGCCTTTCGCTGAGACAGTTCTTGTGGAATTGGCAAAGTGATATTTGGAAGCCCATAGAGGGCTAAGGTGAAAAAGGAAATATCCTTCGATGAAATCTGGAAAGAAGCTTTCTGAGAAACTGCTTAGTGTTCTGTTAATTCATCTCACAGAGTTACATCTCTATATCGTGGATCTCTTTTCTAGCCTTATATCTGTGGAATCTGACAACAGATATTTCGGATCCCTTTGACAATAGGGCCAAAGGAAATATCCTCCGATAACAAAGAGAAAGAAGCTTTCTGAGAAACTTCTTTGTGTTCTGTGAAATCATCTTACAGAGTTAAAGCTTTCCCCTCAAGAAGCCTTACGCTAAGACAGTTCTTGTGGAATTGGCAAAGTGATGTTTGGAAGCCCTTAGAGGGCTATGGTGAAAAAGGAAATATCCTCTGATGAAATCTGGAAAGACTTACTGCGAAACTGCTTAGTGTTCTGTTAATTCATCTCGCCGAGTTACATCTGTATTTCGTGGATCTCTTTGTTAGCCTTACTTCTGTGGAATCTGAGAATAGATATTTCGGATCCCTTTGAAGACTCTAGGGCCAAAGTAAATATCCTTCGATAACAAAGAGAAAGAATCTTTCTGAGAAACTTCTTTGTGTTCTGTGAAATCATCTCACACAGTTACAGCTTTCCCCTCAAGGATTCTTTCACTAAGACAGTTCTTGTGGAATTTGCAAAGAGATATTTGGAGCCCATAGAGGGCTATGGAAAAAAAGGAAATATCCTCCTATGAAATCTGGAAAGAAGCTGTCTGAGAAACTGCTTAGTGTTCTCTTAATTCATCTCACAGAGTTACATCTGTATTTCGTGGATCTCTTTGCTAGCCTTATTTCTGTGTAGTCTGAGAACAGATATTTCGGATCCCTTTGAAGACTATAGGGCCAGAGGAAACATCCTCCGATAACAAAGAGAAAGACGCTTCATGAGAAACTTCTTTATGTTCTGTGAAATCATCTCACAGAGTTACAGCTTTCCCCTCAAGAAGCCTTTCGCTAAGACAGTTCTTGTGGAATTGGCAAAGTGATATTTGGAAGCCCATAGAAGTCTATGGTGAAAAAGGAAATATCCTCCGATGAAATCTGGAAAGAAGCATTCTGAGAAACTGCTTAATGTTCTGTTAATTCATCTCACAGAGTTACATCTGTATTTCGTGGATCTCTTTGCTAGCCTTATTTCTCTGGAATCTGAGAACAGATATTTCGGATCCCTTTGAAGACTAAAGGGCCAAAGGAATCATCCTCGGATAACAAAGAGAAAGAAACTTCCTGGAAACTTCTTTGTGTTCTCAGAAATCATCTCACAGAGTTACAGCTTTCCCCTCAAGAGGCCTGTCGCTAAGACAGTTCTTGTGTAATTGGCAAAGTGATATTTGGAAGCCCATAGAGGGCTACGGTGAAAAAGGAAATATCCTCCAATGAAATCTGGAAAGAAGTTTTATGAGAAACTGCTTAGTGTTCTGTTAATTCATCTCCCAGAGTTACATCTGTATTTCGTGGATCTCTTTGCTAGCCTTATTTCTGTGGAATCTGAGAAGAGATATTTCTGATCCCATTGAAGACTATAGGGCCAAAGGAAATATCCTCCGATAACAAAGAGAAAGAAGCTTTCTGAGAAACTTCTTTGTGTTCTCTGAAATCATCTCACAGAGTTACAGCTTTCCCCTCAAGAAGCCTTTCGCTAAGACAGTTCTTGTGGAATTGGCAAAGTGACATTTGCTAGCCCATAGAGGGCAACGGTGAAAAAGGAAATATCCTCCGATGAAATCTGGAAAGAAGCTTTCTGAGAAACTGCTTAGTGTTCTGTTAATTCATCTCCCAAAGTTACATCTGTATTTCGTGGATCTCTTTGCTAGCCTTATTTCTCTGGAATCTAAGAAAAGATATTTCGGATCCCTTTGAAGATTATAGGCACAAAGGAAACATCCTCCGATAACAAAGAGAAAGAAGCTTTCTGAGAAACTTCTTTGTGTTCTGTGAAATCATATCACAGAGTTACAGCTTTCCCCTAAAGAAGCCGTTCGCTAAGACAGTTCTTGTGGAATTGGCAAACTGATATTTGGAAGCCCCTAAATGGCTATGGTGAAAAAGGAAATATCCTCCGATGAAATCTGGAAAGCAGCTTTCTGAGAAACTGCTTAGTGTTCTGTTAATTGATCTCACAGAGTTACATCTGTATTTCGTGGATCTTTGCTAGCCTTACTTCTGTGGAATCTGACAACAGATATTTCGGATCCCTTTGAAGACTATTGGGCCAAAGGAAATATCCTCCGATAACAAAGAGAAAGAAGCTTTCTGAGAAACTTCTTTGTGTTCTGTGAAATCATCTCACAGAGTTACAGCTTTCTACCAAACAAGCCTTTCGCTAAGACAGTTCTTGTGGAATTGGCAAAGTGATATTTGGAAGCCCATAGAGGGCTATGGTGAAAAAGGAAATATCCTCCGATGAAATCTGGAAAGACTTTCTGAGAAACTGCTTAGTGTTCTGCTAATTCATCTCACCGAGTTACATCTGTATTCGTGGATCTCTTTGCTAATCTTATTTCCGTGGAATCTGAGAACAGATATTTCGGATCCCTTTGAAGACTATAGGGCCAAAGGAAATATCCTCCGATTACAAAGAGAAAGAAGCATTCTGAGAAACTTCTTTGTGTTCTGTGAAATCATCTCACAGAGTTACAGCTTTCCCCTCAAGAAGCCTTTCGCTAAGACATTTCTTGTGGAATTGGCAAAGTGATATTTGGAAGCCCAGAGAGGGCTATGGTGAAAAAGGAAATATCCTCCGATGAAATCTGGAAAGAAGCTTTCGGAGAAACTGCTTAGTGTTCTGTTAATTCATCTCCCAGAGTTACATCTGTATTTCATGGATCTCTTTGCTAGTCTTATTTCTGTTGAATCTGAGAACAGATATTTCGGATCCCTTTGAAGACTATAGGGCCAAAGGAAATATCATCCGATAACAAAGAGAAAGAAGCTTTCTGAGAAACTTCTTTGTGTTCTGTGAAATCATCTCACACAGTTAGAGCTTTCCCCTCAAGGATTCTTTCGCTAAGACAGTTCTTGTGGAATTGGCAAAGAGATATTTGGAGCCCATAGAGGGCTATGGAGAAAAAGGAAATATCCTCCTATGAAATCTGGAAGGAAGCAGTCTGAGAAACTGCTTAGTGTTCTCTTAATTCATCTCACAGAGTTACATCTGTATTTCGTGGATCTCTTTGCTAGCCTTATTTCTGTGGAATCTGAGAACAGATATTTCGGATCCCTTTGAAGACTATAGGGCCAAATGAAATATCCTCCGATAACAAAGAGAAAGAAGCTTTCTGAGAAACTTCTTTATGTTCTGTGAAATCATCTCACAGAGTTACAGCTTTCCCCTCAAGAAGCCTTTCACTAAAACAGTTCTTGTGGAATTGGCAAAGTGATATTTGGAAGCCCATAGAAGTCTATGGTGAAAAAGGAAATATCCTCCGATGAAATCTGGAAAGAAGCTTTTTGAGAAACTGCTTAATGTTCTGTTAATTCATCTCACAGAGTTACATCTGTATTTCGTGGATCTCTTTGCTAGCCTTATTTCTCTGGAATCTGAGAACAGATATTTCGGATCCCTTTGAAGACTAAAGGGCCAAAGGAAACATCCTCGGATAACAAAGAGAAAGAAACTTCCTGGAAACTTCTTTGTGTTCTGAGAAATCATCTCACAGAGTTACAGCTTTCCCCTCAAGAGGCCTGTCGCTAAGACAGTTCTTGTGGAATTGGCAAAGTGATATTTGGAAGCCCATAGAGGGCTATGGTGGAAAAGGAAATATCCTCCCATGAAATCTGGAAAGAAGCTTTATGAGAAACTGCTTAGTGTTCTGTTAATTCATCTCCCAGAGTTACATCTGTATTTCGTGGATCTCTTTGCTAGCCTTATTTCAGTGGAATCTGAGAAGAGATATTTCAGATCCCATTGGAGACTATAGGGCCAAAGGAAATATCCTCCGATAACAAAGAGAAAGAAGCTTTCTGAGAAACTTCTTTGTGTTCTGTGATATAATCTCACAGATTTACAGCTTTCCCCTCAAGAAGCCTTTCGCTGAGACAGTTCTTGTGGAATTGGCAAAGTGATATTTGGAAGCCCATAGAGGGCTAAGGTGAAAAAGGAAATATCCTCCGATGAAATCTGGAAAGAAGCTTTCTGAGAAACTGCTTAGTGTTCTGTTAATTCATCTCACAGAGTTACATCTCTATATCGTGGATCTCTTTTCTAGCCTTATATCTGTGGAATCTGACAACAGATATTTCGGATCCCTTTGACAATAGGGCCAAAGGAAATATCCTCCGATAACAAAGAGAAAGAAGCTTTCTGAGAAACTTCTTTGTGTTCTGTGAAATCATCTTACAGAGTTAAAGCTTTCCCCTCAAGAAGCCTTACGCTAAGACAGTTCTTGTGGAATTGGCAAAGTGATGTTTGGAAGCCCTTAGAGGGCTATGGTGAAAAAGGAAATATCCTCTGATGAAATCTGGAAAGACTTACTGCGAAACTGCTTAGTGTTCTGTTAATTCATCTCGCCGAGTTACATCTGTATTTCGTGGATCTCTTTGTTAGCCTTACTTCTGTGGAATCTGAGAATAGATATTTCGGATCCCTTTGAAGACTCTAGGGCCAAAGTAAATATCCTTCGATAACAAAGAGAAAGAATCTTTCTGAGAAACTTCTTTGTGTTCTGTGAAATCATCTCACACAGTTACAGCTTTCCCCTCAAGGATTCTTTCGCTAAGACAGTTCTTGTGGAATTTGCAAAGAGATATTTGGAGCCCATAGAGGGCTATGGAAAAAAAGGAAATATCCTCCTATGAAATCTGGAAAGAAGCTGTCTGAGAAACTGCTTAGTGTTCTCTTAATTCATCTCACAGAGTTACATCTGTATTTCGTGGATCTCTTTGCTAGCCTTATTTCTGTGTAGTCTGAGAACAGATATTTCGGATCCCTTTGAAGACTATAGGGCCAGAGGAAACATCCTCCGATAACAAAGAGAAAGACGCTTCATGAGAAACTTCTTTATGTTCTGTGAAATCATCTCACAGAGTTACAGCTTTCCCCTCAAGAAGCCTTTCGCTAAGACAGTTCTTGTGGAATTGGCAAAGTGATATTTGGAAGCCCATAGAAGTCTATGGTGAAAAAGGAAATATCCTCCGATGAAATCTGGAAAGAAGCATTCTGAGAAACTGCTTAATGTTCTGTTAATTCATCTCACAGAGTTACATCTGTATTTCGTGGATCTCTTTGCTAGCCTTATTTCTCTGGAATCTGAGAACAGATATTTCGGATCCCTTTGAAGACTAAAGGGCCAAAGGAATCATCCTCGGATAACAAAGAGAAAGAAACTTCCTGGAAACTTCTTTGTGTTCTCAGAAATCATCTCACAGAGTTACAGCTTTCCCCTCAAGAGGCCTGTCGCTAAGACAGTTCTTGTGTAATTGGCAAAGTGATATTTGGAAGCCCATAGAGGGCTACGGTGAAAAAGGAAATATCCTCCAATGAAATCTGGAAAGAAGTTTTATGAGAAACTGCTTAGTGTTCTGTTAATTCATCTCCCAGAGTTACATCTGTATTTCGTGGATCTCTTTGCTAGCCTTATTTCTGTGGAATCTGAGAAGAGATATTTCAGATCCCATTGAAGACTATAGGGCCAAAGGAAATATCCTCCGATAACAAAGAGAAAGAAGCTTTCTGAGAAACTTCTTTGTGTTCTGTGATATCATCTCACAGATTTACAGCTTTCCCCTCAAGAAGCCTTTCGCTGAGACAGTTCTTGTGGAATTGGCAAAGTGATATTTGGAAGCCCATAGAGGGCTATGGTGAAAAAGGAAATATCCTCCGATGAAAGCTGGAAAGAAGCTTTCTGAGAAACTGCTTAGTGTTCTGTTAATTCATCTCACAGAGTTACATCTGTATATCGTGGATCTCTTTTCTAGCCTTATATCTGTGGAATCTGAAACAGATATTTCGGATCCCTTTGACTATAGGGCCAAAGGAAATATACTCCGATAACAAAGAGAAAGAAGCTTTCTGAGAAACTTCTTTGTGTTCTGTGAAATCATCTTACAGAGTTAAAGCTTTCCCCTCAAGAAGCCTTACGCTAAGACAGTTCTTGTGGAATTGGCAAAGTGATGTTTGGAAGCCCTTAGAGGGCTATGGTGAAAAAGGAAATATCCTCTGATGAAATCTGGAAAGACTTACTGCGAAACTGCTTAGTGTTCTGTTAATTCATCTCACCGAGTTACATCTGTATTTCGTGGATCTCTTTGTTAGCCTTTCTTCAGTGGAATCTGAGAACAGATATTTCGGATCCCTTTGAAGACTCTAGGGCCAAAGGAAATATCCTCCGATAACAAAGACAAAGAAGCTTTCTGAGAAACTTCTTTGTGTTCTGTGAAATCATCTCACAGAGTTACAGCTTTCCCCTCAAGAAGCCTTTCGCTAAGGCAGTTCTTGTGGAATTGGCAAACTGATATGTGGAAGCCCATAGAGAGCTATGGTGAAAAAGGATATATCCTCCGATGAAATCTGGAAAGAAGCCTTCTGAGAAACTGCTTAGTGTTCTGGTAATTCATCTCACAGAGTTACATCTGTATTTCGTGGATCTCTTCGCTAGCCTTATTTCTGTGGAATCTGACAACAGATATTTCGGATCACTTTGAAGACTATAGGGCCAAAAGAAATATCCTCTGATAACAAAGAGAAAGAAGCTTTCAGAGACACTTCTTTGGGTACTGTGAAATCATCTCACAGAGTTACAGCTTTCCACCAAAGAAGCCTTTCGCTAAGACAGTTATTGTGGAATGGGCAAAGTGATATTTGCAAGCCCATAGAGGGCTATGGTGAAAAAGGAAATATCCTCCGATGAAATCTGGAAAGAATTTCTGAGAAACTGCTTAGTGTTCTGCTAATTCATCTCACCGAGTTACATCTGTATTCGTGGATCTCTTTGCTAATCTTATTTCCGTGGAATCTGAGAACGGATATTTCGGATCCCTTTGAAGACTATAGGGCCAAAGGAAATATCCTCGGATAACAAAGAGAAAGAAGCTTTCTGAGAAACTTCTTTGTGTTCTGTGAAATCATCTCACAGAGTTACAGCTTTCCCCTCAAGAAGCCTTTCGCTAAGAGAGTTCTTGTGGAATTGGCAAAGTGATATTTGGAAGACCATAGAGGGCTATGGTGAAAAAGGAAATATCCTCCGATGAAATCTGGAAAGAAGCTTTCTCAGAAACTGCTTACTTAGTGTTCTGTTAATTCATCTCACAGAGTTACATGTGTATTTCGTGCATCTCTTTGCTGGCCTTATTTCTGTGGAATCTGACAAAAGATATTTCGGATCCCTTTGAAGACTATAGGGCCAAAGGAAATATCCTCCGACAACAAAGAGAAAGAAGCTTTCTCAGAAACTTCTTTGTGTTCTGTGAAATCATCTCACAGAGTTACAGCTTTCCCCTCAAGAAGCCTTTCGCTAAGATAGTACTTGTGGAATGGGCAAAGTGATATTTGGAAGTCCTTAGAGGGCTATGGTGAAAAAGGAAATATCCTCCGATGAAATCTGGAAAGAAGCTTTCTGAGAAACTGCTTAGTGTTCTGTTAATTCATCTCACAGAGTTACATCTGTATTTCGCGGATCTCTTTGCTAGCCTTAGTTCTGTGGAATCTGAGAACAGATATTTCGGATCCCTTTGAAGACTATAGGGCCAAAGGAAACATCCTCTAATAACAAAGAGAAAGAAGCTTCCTGGAAACTCCTTTGTGTTCTGTGAAATCATCTCACAGAGTTACAGCTTTCCCCTCAAGAGGCCTTTCGCTACGACAGTTCTTGTGGAATTGGCAAAGTGATGTTTGGAAGCGCATTGAGGGCTACGATGAAAAAGGAAATATCCTCTGATGAAATCTGGAAGGAAGCTTTCTGTGAAACTGCTTAGTGTTCTGTTTATTCATCTCACAGAGTGACATCTGTATTTCGTGGATCTCTTTGCTAGCCTTATTTCTGTGGAATCTGAGAACAGATATTTCGGATCCCTTTGAAGACTCTAGGGCCAAAGTATATATCCTCCGATAACAAAGAGAAAGAAGCTTTCTGAGAAACTTCTTTGTGTTCTGTGAAATCATCTCACAGAGTTACAGCTTTCCCCTCAAGAAGCCTTTCGCTAAGACAGTTCTTGTGGAATTGGCAAAGTGATATTTGGAAGCCCATAGAGGGCTATGGTGAAAAAGGAAATATCCTCCGATGAAATCTGGAAAGAAGCTTTCTGAGAAACTGCTTAGTGTTCTTTTAATTCATCTCACAGAGTTAATCCGTATTTGGTGGATCTCTTTGCTAACCTTATTTGTGTGGAATCTGAGAACAGATATTTCGGATCCCTTTGAAGACTATAGGGCCAAAGTAAACATCCTCCGATAACAAAGAGAAAGAAGCTTTCTGAGAAACTTCTTTGTGTTCTGTGAAATCATATCACAGAGTTACAGCTTTCCCCTAAAGAAGCCGTTCGCTAAGACAGTTCTTGTGGAATTGGCAAACTGATATTTGGAAGCCCCTAAATGGCTATGGTGAAAAAGGAAATATCCTCCGATGAAATCTGGAAAGCAGCTTTCTGAGAAACTGCTTAGTGTTCTGTTAATTGATCTCACAGAGTTACATCTGTATTTCGTGGATCTTTGCTAGCCTTACTTCTGTGGAATCTGACAACAGATATTTCGGATCCCTTGAAGACTATTGGGCCAAAGGAAATATCCTCCGATAACAAAGAGAAAGAAGCTTTCTGAGAAACTTCTTTGTGTTCTGTGAAATCATCTCACAGAGTTACAGCTTTCTACCAAACAAGCCTTTCGCTAAGACAGTTCTTGTGGAATTGGCAAAGTGATATTTGGAAGCCCATAGAGGGCTATGGTGAAAAAGGAAATATCCTCCGATGAAATCTGGAAAGACTTTCTGAGAAACTCCTTAGTGTTCTGCTAATTCATCTCACCGAGTTACATCTGTATTCGTGGATCTCTTTGCTAATCTTATTTCCGTGGAATCTGAGAACAGATATTTCGGATCCCTTTGAAGACTATAGGGCCAAAGGAAATATCCTCCGATTACAAAGAGAAAGAAGCATTCTGAGAAACTTCTTTGTGTTCTGTGAAATCATCTCACAGAGTTACAGCTTTCCCCTCAAGAAGCCTTTCGCTAAGACATTTCTTGTGGAATTGGCAAAGTGATATTTGGAAGCCCAGAGAGGGCTATGGTGAAAAAGGAAATATCCTCCGATGAAATCTGGAAAGAAGCTTTCGGAGAAACTGCTTAGTGTTCTGTTAATTCATCTCCCAGAGTTACATCTGTATTTCATGGATCTCTTTGCTAGTCTTATTTCTGTTGAATCTGAGAACAGATATTTCGGATCCCTTTGAAGACTATAGGGCCAAAGGAAATATCATCCGATAACAAAGAGAAAGAAGCTTTCTGAGAAACTTCTTTGTGTTCTGTGAAATCATCTCACACAGTTAGAGCTTTCCCCTCAAGGATTCTTTCGCTAAGACAGTTCTTGTGGAATTGGCAAAGAGATATTTGGAGCCCATAGAGGGCTATGGAGAAAAAGGAAATATCCTCCTATGAAATCTGGAAGGAAGCAGTCTGAGAAACTGCTTAGTGTTCTCTTAATTCATCTCACAGAGTTACATCTGTATTTCGTGGATCTCTTTGCTAGCCTTATTTCTGTGGAATCTGAGAACAGATATTTCGGATCCCTTTGAAGACTATAGGGCCAAATGAAATATCCTCCGATAACAAAGAGAAAGAAGCTTTCTGAGAAACTTCTTTATGTTCTGTGAAATCATCTCACAGAGTTACAGCTTTCCCCTCAAGAAGCCTTTCGCTAAAACAGTTCTTGTGGAATTGGCAAAGTGATATTTGGAAGCCCATAGAAGTCTATGGTGAAAAAGGAAATATCCTCCGATGAAATCTGGAAAGAAGCTTTTTGAGAAACTGCTTAATGTTCTGTTAATTCATCTCACAGAGTTACATCTGTATTTCGTGGATCTCTTTGCTAGCCTTATTTCTCTGGAATCTGAGAACAGATATTTCGGATCCCTTTGAAGACTAAAGGGCCAAAGGAAACATCCTCGGATAACAAAGAGAAAGAAACTTCCTGGAAACTTCTTTGTGTTCTGAGAAATCATCTCACAGAGTTACAGCTTTCCCCTCAAGAGGCCTGTCGCTAAGACAGTTCTTGTGGAATTGGCAAAGTGATATTTGGAAGCCCATAGAGGGCTATGGTGGAAAAGGAAATATCCTCCCATGAAATCTGGAAAGAAGCTTTATGAGAAACTGCTTAGTGTTCTGTTAATTCATCTCCCAGAGTTACATCTGTATTTCGTGGATCTCTTTGCTAGCCTTATTTCAGTGGAATCTGAGAAGAGATATTTCAGATCCCATTGGAGACTATAGGGCCAAAGGAAATATCCTCCGATAACAAAGAGAAAGAAACTTTCTGAGAAACTTCTTTGTGTTCTGTGATATAATCTCACAGATTTACAGCTTTCCCCTCAAGAAGCCTTTCGCTGAGACAGTTCTTGTGGAATTGGCAAAGTGATATTTGGAAGCCCATAGAGGGCTAAGGTGAAAAAGGAAATATCCTCCGATGAAATCTGGAAAGAAGCTTTCTGAGAAACTGCTTAGTGTTCTGTTAATTCATCTCACAGAGTTACATCTCTATATCGTGGATCTCTTTTCTAGCCTTATATCTGTGGAATCTGACAACAGATATTTCGGATCCCTTTGACAATAGGGCCAAAGGAAATATCCTCCGATAACAAAGAGAAAGAAGCTTTCTGAGAAACTTCTTTGTGTTCTGTGAAATCATCTTACAGAGTTAAAGCTTTCCCCTCAAGAAGCCTTACGCTAATACAGTTCTTGTGGAATTGGCAAAGTGATGTTTGGAAGCCCTTAGAGGGCTATGGTGAAAAAGGAAATATCCTCTGATGAAATCTGGAAAGACTTACTGCGAAACTGCTTAGTGTTCTGTTAATTCATCTCGCCGAGTTACATCTGTATTTCGTGGATCTCTTTGTTAGCCTTACTTTTGTGGAATCTGAGAATAGATATTTCGGATCCCTTTGAAGACTCTAGGGCCAAAGTAAATATCCTTCGATAACAAAGAGAAAGAATCTTCCTGAGAAACTTCTTTGTGTTCTGTGAAATCATCTCACACAGTTACAGCTTTCCCCTCAAGGATTCTTTCGCTAAGACAGTTCTTGTGGAATTTGCAAAGAGATATTTGGAGCCCATAGAGGGCTATGGAAAAAAAGGAAATATCCTCCTATGAAATCTGGAAAGAAGCTGTCTGAGAAACTGCTTAGTGTTCTCTTAATTCATCTCACAGAGTTACATCTGTATTTCGTGGATCTCTTTGCTAGCCTTATTTCTGTGTAGTCTGAGAACAGATATTTCGGATCCCTTTGAAGACTATAGGGCCAGAGGAAACATCCTCCGATAACAAAGAGAAAGACGCTTTATGAGAAACTTCTTTATGTTCTGTGAAATCATCTCACAGAGTTACAGCTTTCCCCTCAAGAAGCCTTTCGCTAAGACAGTTCTTGTGGAATTGGCAAAGTGATATTTGGAAGCCCATAGAAGTCTATGGTGAAAAAGGAAATATCCTCCGATGAAATCTGGAAAGAAGCATTCTGAGAAACTGCTTAATGTTCTGTTAATTCATCTCACAGAGTTACATCTGTATTTCGTGGATCTCTTTGCTAGCCTTATTTCTCTGGAATCTGAGAAGAGATATTTCGGATCCCTTTGAAGACTAAAGGGCCAAAGGAATCATCCTCGGATAACAAAGAGAAAGAAACTTCCTGGAAACTTCTTTGTGTTCTCAGAAATCATCTCACAGAGTTACAGCTTTCCCCTCAAGAGGCCTGTCGCTAAGACAGTTCTTGTGTAATTGGCAAAGTGATATTTGGAAGCCCATAGAGGGCTACGGTGAAAAAGGAAATATCCTCCAATGAAATCTGGAAAGAAGCTTTATGAGAAACTGCTTAGTGTTCTGTTAATTCATCTCCCAGAGTTACATCTGTATTTCGTGGATCTCTTTGCTAGCCTTATTTCTGTGGAATCTGAGAAGAGATATTTCAGATCCCATTGAAGACTATAGGGCCAAAGGAAATATCCTCCGATAACAAAGAGAAAGAAGCTTTCTGAGAAACTTCTTTGTGTTCTGTGATATCATCTCACAGATTTACAGCTTTCCCCTCAAGAAGCCTTTCGCTGAGACAGTTCTTGTGGAATTGGCAAAGTGATATTTGGAAGCCCATAGAGGGCTATGGTGAAAAAGGAAATATCCTCCGATGAAAGCTGGAAAGAAGCTTTCTGAGAAACTGCTTAGTGTTCTGTTAATTCATCTCACAGAGTTACATCTGTATATCGTGGATCTCTTTTCTAGCCTTATATCTGTGGAATCTGAAACAGATATTTCGGATCCCTTTGACTATAGGGCCAAAGGAAATATACTCCGATAACAAAGAGAAAGAAGCTTTCTGAGAAACTTCTTTGTGTTCTGTGAAATCATCTTACAGAGTTAAAGCTTTCCCCTCAAGAAGCCTTACGCTAAGACAGTTCTTGTGGAATTGGCAAAGTGATGTTTGGAAGCCCTTAGAGGGCTATGGTGAAAAAGGAAATATCCTCTGATGAAATCTGGAAAGACTTACTGCGAAACGGCTTAGTGTTCTGTTAATTCATCTCACCGAGTTACATCTGTATTTCGTGGATCTCTTTGTTAGCCTTTCTTCAGTGGAATCTGAGAACAGATATTTCGGATCCCTTTGAAGACTCTAGGGCCAAAGGAAATATCCTCCGATAACAAAGACAAAGAAGCTTTCTGAGAAACTTCTTTGTGTTCTGTGAAATCATCTCACAGAGTTACAGCTTTCCCCTCAAGAAGCCTTTCGCTAAGGCAGTTCTTGTGGAATTGGCAAACTGATATGTGGAAGCCCATAGAGAGCTATGGTGAAAAAGGATATATCCTCCGATGAAATCTGGAAAGAAGCCTTCTGAGAAACTGCTTAGTGTTCTGGTAATTCATCTCACAGAGTTACATCTGTATTTCGTGGATCTCTTCGCTAGCCTTATTTCTGTGGAATCTGACAACAGATATTTCGGATCACTTTGAAGACTATAGGGCCAAAAGAAATATCCTCTGATAACAAAGAGAAAGAAGCTTTCAGAGACACTTCTTTGGGTACTGTGAAATCATCTCACAGAGTTACAGCTTTCCACCAAAGAAGCCTTTCGCTAAGACAGTTATTGTGGAATGGGCAAAGTGATATTTGCAAGCCCATAGAGGGCTATGGTGAAAAAGGAAATATCCTCCGATGAAATCTGGAAAGAATTTCTGAGAAACTGCTTAGTGTTCTGCTAATTCATCTCACCGAGTTACATCTGTATTCGTGGATCTCTTTGCTAATCTTATTTCCGTGGAATCTGAGAACGGATATTTCGGATCCCTTTGAAGACTATAGGGCCAAAGGAAATATCCTCGGATAACAAAGAGAAAGAAGCTTTCTGAGAAACTTCTTTGTGTTCTGTGAAATCATCTCACAGAGTTACAGCTTTCCCCTCAAGAAGCCTTTCGCTAAGATAGTTCTTGTGGAATTGGCAAAGTGATATTTGGAAGACCATAGAGGGCTATGGTGAAAAAGGAAATATCCTCCGATGAAATCTGGAAAGAAGCTTTCTCAGAAACTGCTTACTTAGTGTTCTGTTAATTCATCTCACAGAGTTACATGTGTATTTCGTGCATCTCTTTGCTGGCCTTATTTCTGTGGAATCTGACAAAAGATATTTCGGATCCCTTTGAAGACTATAGGGCCAAAGGAAATATCCTCCGACAACAAAGAGAAAGAAGCTTTCTCAGAAACTTCTTTGTGTTCTGTGAAATCATCTCACAGAGTTACAGCTTTCCCCTCAAGAAGCCTTTCGCTAAGATAGTACTTGTGGAATGGGCAAAGTGATATTTGGAAGTCCTTAGAGGGCTATGGTGAAAAAGGAAATATCCTCCGATGAAATCTGGAAAGAAGCTTTCTGAGAAACTGCTTAGTGTTCTGTTAATTCATCTCACAGAGTTACATCTGTATTTCGCGGATCTCTTTGCTAGCCTTAGTTCTGTGGAATCTGAGAACAGATATTTCGGATCCCTTTGAAGACTATAGGGCCAAAGGAAACATCCTCTAATAACAAAGAGAAAGAAGCTTCCTGGAAACTCCTTTGTGTTCTGTGAAATCATCTCACAGAGTTACAGCTTTCCCCTCAAGAGGCCTTTCGCTACGACAGTTCTTGTGGAATTGGCAAAGTGATATTTGGAAGCGCATTGAGGGCTACGATGAAAAAGGAAATATCCTCTGATGAAATCTGGAAGGAAGCTTTCTGTGAAACTGCTTAGTGTTCTGTTTATTCATCTCACAGAGTGACATCTGTATTTCGTGGATCTCTTTGCTAGCCTTATTTCTGTGGAATCTGAGAACAGATATTTCGGATCCCTTTGAAGACTCTAGGGCCAAAGTATATATCCTCCGATAACAAAGAGAAAGAAGCTTTCTGAGAAACTTCTTTGTGTTCTGTGAAATCATCTCACAGAGTTACAGCTTTCCCCTCAAGAAGCCTTTCGCTAAGACAGTTCTTGTGGAATTGGCAAAGTGATATTTGGAAGCCCATAGAGGGCTATGGTGAAAAAGGAAATATCCTCCGATGAAATCTGGAAAGAAGCTTTCTGAGAAACTGCTTAGTGTTCTTTTAATTCATCTCACAGAGTTAATCCGTATTTGGTGGATCTCTTTGCTAACCTTATTTGTGTGGAATCTGAGAACAGATATTTCGGATCCCTTTGAAGACTATAGGGCCAAAGTAAACATCCTCCGATAACAAAGAGAAAGAAGCTTACTGAGAAACTTCTTTGTGTTCTGCGAAATCATCTCACAGAGTTACAGCTTTCCCCTCAAGAAGCCTTTCGCTAAGACAGTTCTTGTGGAATTGGAAAAGTGATATTTGGAAGCCCATAGAGGGCTATGGTGAAAAAGGAAATATCCTCCGATGAAATCTGGAAAGAAGCTTTCTGAGAAACTGCTTAGTGTTCGGTTAAATCATCTCAGAGAGTTACATCTGTATTTCGTGGATCTCTAGGCTAGCCTTATTTCTGTGGAATCTGGGAACGGATATTTCGGATCCCTTTGAAGACTATAGGGCCAAAGGAAATATCCTCCGATAACAAAGAGAAAGAAGCTTTCTGAGAAACTTCTTTGTGTTCTGTGAAATCATCTCACAGAGTTAAAGCTTTCCCCGCAAGAAGCCTTTCGCTAAGACAGTTCTTGTGGAATTGGCAAAGTGATATTTAAGCCCATAGAGGACTATGGTGAAAAAGGAAATATCCTCCGATGAAATCTGGAAAGAAGCTTTCTGAGAAACTGCTTAGTGTTCTGTTAATTCATCTCACAGAGTTACATCTGTATTTCGTGGATCCCTTTGCTAGTCATATTTCTGTGGAATCTGAGAACAGATATTTCGGATCCATTTGAATGCTATAGGGCCAAAGGAAGTATCCTCCGATAACAAAGAGAAAGAAGCTTTCTGAGAAACTTCTTTGTGTTCTGTGAAATCATCTCACAGAGTTACAGCTTTCCCCTCAAGAAGCCTTTCGCTCAGACAGTTCTTGTGGAATTGGCAAAGTGATATTTGGAAGCCCATAGAGGGCTATGGTGAAAAAGGAAATATCCTCCGATGAAATCTGGAAAGAAGCTTTCTGAGAAACTGCTTAGTGTTCTGTTAATTCATCTCACAGAGTTATATCTGTATTTCGTGGATCTCTTTGCTAGCCTTATTTCTGTGGAATCTGAGAACAGATATTTCCTTTCCCTTTGAAGACTATAAGGCCAAAGGAAATATCCTCCGATAACAAAGAGAAAGACGCTTTCTGAGAAACTTCTTTGTGTTCTGTGAAATCATCTCACAGTTACAGCTTTCCCCTCAAGAAGCCTTTCGCTAAGACAGTTCTTGTGGAATTGGCAAAGTGACATTTTGAAGCCCATAGAGGGCTATGGTGAAAAAGGAAATATCCTCCGATGAAATCTGGACAGAAGCTTTCTGAGAAACTGCTTAGTGTTCTGTTAATTCACCTCACAGAGTTACATCTGTATTTCGTGGATCTCTTTGCCAGCCTTATTTCTGTGGAATCTGAGAACAGATATTTCGGATACCTTTGAAGACTATAGGGCCAAAGGAAATATCCTCCAATAACAAAGAGAAAGACGCTTTCTGAGAAACTTCTTTGTGTTCTGTGAAATCATCTCACAGAGTTACAGCTTTCCCCTCAAGAAGCCTTTCGGTAAGACAATTCTTGTGGAATTGGCAAAGTGATATTTGGAAGCCCGTAGAGGGCTATGGTGAAAAAGGAAACATTCTCCGATGAAATCTGGAAAGAAGCTTTCTGAGAAACTGCTTAGTATTCCATTAATTCATCTCACAGAGTTACATCTGTATTTCGTGGATCTCTTTGCTAGCCTTATTTCTTTGGAATCTGAGAACAGATATTTCGGTTCCCTTTGAACGCTATAGGGCCAACGGAAATATCCTCTGATAACAAAGAGAAAGAAGCTTTCTGAGAAACTTCTTTGTGTTCTGTCAAATCACCTCACAGAGTTACAGGTTTTCCCTCAAGACGCCTTTTGCTAAGACAGTTCTTGTGGAATTGGCAAAGTGATATTTGGTAGCCCCTAGAGGGCTATGGTGAAAAAGGAAATATCCTCCGATGAAATCTGGAAACAAGCTTTCTGAGAAACTGCTTAGTGTTCTGTTAATTCATCTCCCAGAGTTACATCTGTATTTCGTGGATCTCTTTGCTAGCCTTATTTCTGTGGAATCTGAGAACAGATATTTCCTTTCCCTTAGAAGACTATAGGGCCAAAGGAAATATCCTCCGATAAGAAAGGGAAAGAAGCTTTCTGAGAAACTTCTGTTTGTTGTGTGAAATCATCTCACAGAGTTACAGCTTTCCCCTCAAGAAGCCTTCCGCTAAGACAGTTCTTGTGGAATTGGCAAAGTGATATTTGGAAGCCCATAGAGGGCTATGGTGAAAAAGGAAATATCCTCTGATGAAATCTGGAAAGAAGCTTTCTGAGAAACTGCTTAGTGTTCTGTTAATTCATCTCCCAGATTTACATCTGTATTTCATGGATGTCTTTGGTAGCCTTATTACTGTGGAATCTGAGAACAGATATTTCAGATCCCTTTGAAGACTACAGGGCCAAAGGATATATCCTCCGATAACAAAGAGAAAGAAGCTTTCTGAGAAACTTCTTTGTGTTCTGTGAAATCATCTCACAGAGTTACAGGTTTCCCCTCAAGAAGCCTTTCGCTAAGACAGTTCTTGTGGAATTGGCAAAGTGATATTTGGAAGCCCATAGAAGGCTATGGAGAAATAGGAAATATCCTCCGATGAAATCTGGAAAGAAGCTTTCTGAGAAACTGCTTAATGTTCTTTTATTTCATCTCCCAGAGTTACATCTGTATTTCGTGGATCTCTTTGCTAGCCTTATTTCTGTGGAATCTGAGAACAGATATTTCGGAACCCTTTGAAGACTATAGGGCCAAAGGAAATATCCTCTGATTACAAAGAGAAAGAAGCTTTCTGAGAAACTTCTTTGTGTTCTGTGAAATCATCTCACAGAGTTACAGTTTTCCCCTCAAGAAGCCTTTCGCTAAGACCGTTCTTGTGGAATTGGCAAAGTGATATTTGAAAGCCCGTAGAGGGCTACGGTGAAAGAGGAAATATCCTCTGATGAAATCTGGAAAGAAGCTTTCTGAGAAACTGCTTAGTGTTCTGTTAATTCATCTAACAGAGTTACATCTGTATTTCGTGGATCTCCTCGACAGCCTTATTTCTCAGGAATCTGAGAACAGATATTTCGGATCCCTTTGAAGACTACAGGGCCAAAGGAAATATCCTCCGATAACAAAGAGAAAGAAGATTTCTGAGAAACTTCTTTGTGTTCTGTGAAATCATCTCACCGAGTTACAGCTTTCCCCTCAAGAAGCCTTTCGCTAAGAGAGTTCTTGTGGAATTGGCAAAGTGATATTTGGAAGCCCTTAGAGGGCTATGATGAAAAAGGAAATATCCTTCAATGAAATCTGGAAAGAAGTTTTCTGAGAAACCGCTTAGTGTTCTGTTAATTCATCTCACAGAGTTACATCTGTATTTCGTTGATCTCTTTGCTAGACTTATTTCTGTGGAATCTGAGAACAGATATTTCGGATCCCTTTGAAGACTATAAAGTCAAAGGAAATATCCTCCGATAACAAAGAGAAAGAAGCTTTCTGAGAAACTTATTTGTGTTCTGTGAAATCATCCCACAGAGTTACAGCTTTCCCCTCAAGAAGCCTTTCGCTAAGACAGTTCTTGTGGAATAGGTAAAGTGATATTTGGAAGCCCATAGCAGGCTATGGAGAAATAGGAAATATCCTCCGATGAAATCTGGAAAGAAGCTTTCTGAGAAACTGCTTAATGTTCTTTTAGTTCATCTCCCAGAGTTACATCTGTATTTCGTGGATCTCTTTGCTAGCCTTATTTCTGTGGAATCTGAGAACAGATATTTTGGATCCCTTTGAAGACTATAGGGCCAAAGGAAATATCCACCGATAACAAAGAGAAAGAAGCTTTCTGAGAAACTTCTTTGTGTTCTGTGAAATCATCTCACAGAGTTACAGCTTTCCCCTCAAGAAGCCTTTCGCTAAGACAGTTCTTGTGGAATTGGCCAAGTGATATTTGGAAGCCCATAGAAGTCTATGGAGAAAAAGGAAATATCCTCCGATGAAATATGGAAAGAAGCTTTCTGAGAAACTGCTTAATGTTCTTTTAGTTCATCTCGCAGTGTTACATCTGTATTTCTTGGATCTCTTTGCTAGCCTTAATTCTGTGGAATCTGAGAACAGATATTTCGGATCCCTTTGAAGACTATAGGTCCAAAGGAAATATCCTCCGATAACAAAGAGAAAGAAGCTTTCTGAGAAACTTCTTTGTGTTCTGTGAAATCATCTCACAGAGTTACAGTTTTCCCCTCAATAGGCCTTTCGCTAAGACAGTTCTTGTGGAATTGGCAAAGTGATATATGAAAGCCCATAGAGGGCTATGGTGAAAGAGGAAATATCCTCCGATGAAATCTGGAAAGAAGCTTTCTGAGAAACTGCTTAGTGTTCTGTTAATTCATCTCACAGAGTTACATCTGCATTTCGTGGATCTCTTTGTTAGCCTAACTTCTGTGGAATCCGAGAACAGATATTTCGGATCCCTTTGAAGACTCTAGGGCCAAAGAAAATATCCTCCGATAACAAAGAGAAAGAAGCTTTCTGAGAAACTTCTTTGTGTTCTGCGAAATCACCTCACAGAGTTACAGCTTTACCCTCAAGAAGCCTTTCGCTAAGACAGTTCTTGTGGAATTGGCAAAGTGATATTTGGAAGCCCATAGAGGGCTATGGTGAAAAAGGAAATATCCTCCGATGAAATCTGGAAAGAAGCTTTCTGAGAAACTGCTTGGTGATCTGTTAATTCATCTAACAGAGTTACATCTGTATTTCTTGGATCTCCTTGATAGCCTTTTTTCTGTGGAATCCGAGAACAGATATTTCAGATCCCTTTGAAGACTATAGGGCCATAGGAAATATCCTCCGATAACAAAGAGGAAGAAGCTTTCTGAGAAACATCTTTGTGTTCTGTGAAATCATCTCACAGAGTTACAGCTTTCCCCTCAAGAAGCCTTTCGCTACGACAGTTCTTGTGGAATTGGCAAAGTGATATTTGGAAGCCAATAGAGGTCTTTGGAGAAAAAGGAAATAGCCTCCGATGAAATTTGGAAAGAAGCTTTCTGAGAAACTGCTTAGTGTTCTGTTAATTCATCTCACAGAGTTACATCTGTATTTCGTGGATCTCTTTGCTAGCCTTATTTCTTTGGAATCTGAGAACAGATATTTCGGATCCCTTTGAAGACTATAGAGCCAAAGGAAATATCCTCCGATAACAAAGAGAAAGAAGCTTTCTGAGAAACTTCTTTGTGTTCTGTGAAATCAACTCACAGAGTTGCAGCTTTCCCCTCAAGAAGCCTTTCGCTAAGAGAGTTCTTGTGGAATTGGCAAAGTGATATTTGGAAGCCCATAGAAGGCTATGGAGAAATAGGAAATATCCTCCGATGAAATCTGGAGAGAAGCTTTCTGAGAAACTGCTTAATGTTCTTTTAGTTCATCTCCCAGAGTTACATCTGTATTTCGTGGATCTCTTTGCTAGCCTTATTTCTGTGGAATCTGAGAACAGATATTTCGGATCCCTTTGAAGACTATAGGGCCAAAGGAAATATCCTCCGATAACAAAGAGAAAGAAGCTTTCTGAGAAACTTCTTTGTGTTCTGTGAAATCATCTCACAGAGTTACAGTTTTTCCCTCAAGAAGCCTTTCGCTAAGACCGTTCTTGTGGAATTGGCAAAGTGATATTTGAAAGCCCGTAGAGGGCTACGGTGAAAGAGGAAATATCCTCCGATAACAAAGAGAAAGAAGCTGTCTGAGAAACTTCTTTGTGTTCTGTGAAATCATCTCACAAGTCTACAGCTTTCCCCTCAAGAAGCCTTTCGCTAAGACAGTTCTTGTGGAATTCGCAAAGTGACATTTTGAAGCCCTTAGAGGGCTATGGTGAAAAAGGAAATATCCTCCGATGAAATCTGGAAAGAAGCTTTCGGAGAAACTGCTTAGTGTTCTGTTAATTCACCTCACGGAGTTACATCTGTATTTCGTGGATCTCTTTGGTTGCTTATTTCTGTGGAATCTGAGAACAGATATTTCGGATCCCTTTGAAGACTATAGGGCGAAAGGAAATATCCTCCCATAAGAAAGAGAAAGAAGGTTTCTGAGAAACTTCTTTGTGTTCCGTGAAATCATCTCACAGAGTTACAGCTTTCCCTTCAAGAAGCCTTTCGCTAAGACAGTTCTTGTGGAATTGGCAAAGTGATATTTGGAAGCCCATAGAGGGCTTGATGAAAAAGGAAATATCCTCGGATGAAATCTGGAAAGAAGCTTTCGGAGAAACTGCTTAGTGTTCTGTTAATTCATCTCCCAGAGTTACATCTGTATTTCGTGGATCTCTTTGCTAGCCTTATTTCTTTGGAATCTGAGAACAGATATTTCGGATCCCTTGAAGACTATAGAGCCAAAGGAAATATCCTCCGATAACAAAGAGAAAGAAGCTTTCTGAGAAACTTCTTTGTGTTCTGTGAAATCATCTCACAGAGTTACAACTTTCCCCTCAAGAAGCCTTTCGCTAAGAGAGTTCTTGTGGAATTGGCAAAGTGATATTTGGAAGCCCATAGAAGGCTATGGAGAAATAGGAAATATCCTCCGATGAAATCTGGAAAGAAGCTTTCTGAGAAACTGCTTAATGTTCTTTTAGTTCATCTCCCAGAGTTACATCTGTATTTCGTGGATTTCTTTGCTAGCCTTATTTCTGTGGAATCTGAGAACAGATATTTCGGATCCCTTTGAAGACTATAGGGCCAAAGGAAATATCCTCCGATAACAAAGAGAAAGATGCTTTCTGAGAAACTTCTTTGTGTTCTGTGAAATCATCTCACAGAGTTACAGTTTTCCCCTCAAGAAGCCTTTCGCTAAGACCGTTCTTGTGGAATTGGCAAAATGATATTTGAAAGCCCGTAGAGGGCTACAGTGAAAGAGGAAATATCCTCCGATGAAATCTGGAAAGAAGCTTTCTGAGAAACTGCTTAGTGTTCTGTTAATTCATCTCACAGAGTTACATTTGTATTTCGTGGATCTCTTTGCTAGCCTTATTTCTGTGGAATCTGAGAACAGATATTTCGGATCGCTTTGAAGACTATAGGGCCAAAGGAAATATCCTCCGATAACAAAGAGAAAGAAGCTTTCTGAGAAACTTCTTTGTGTTCTGTGAAATCATCTCACAGAGTTACAGCTTTCCCCTCAAGAAGCCTTACGCTAAGACAGTTCTTGTGGAATTTTCAAAGTGATATTTGGAAGCCCATAGAGGGCAATGGTGAAAAAGGAAATATCCTCCGATGAAATCTGGAAAGAAGCTTTCTGAGAAACTGCTTATTGTTCTGTTAATTCATCTAACAGAGTTACATCTGTATTTCGTGGATCTCCTTGATCGCCTTATTTCTGTGGAATCTGGGAACAGATATTTCGGATCCCTTTGAAGACTACAGGGCCAAAGGAAATATCCTCCGATAACAAAGAGAAAGAAGCTTTCTGAGAAACTTCTTTGTGTTCTGTGAAATCATCTCACCGAGTTACAGCTTTCCCCTCAAGAAGCCTTTCGCTAAGAGAGTTCTTGTGGAATTGGCAAAGTGTGATTTGGAAGCCCATAGAGGGCTATGATGAAAAAGGAAATATCCTTCCATGAAATCTGGAAAGAAGCTTTCTGAGAAAACGCTTCGTGTTCTGTTAATTCATCTCACAGAGTTACATCTGTATTTCGTGGATCTCTTTGCTAGCCTTATTTCTGTGGAATCTGAGAACAGATATTTCGGATCCCTTTGAAGACTATAGGGCCAAAGGAAATATCCTCTGAAAACAAAGAGAAAGAAGCTTTCTGAGAAACTTCTTTGTGTTCTGTGAAATCATCTCACAGAGTTACAGCTTTCCCCTCAAGAAGCCTTTCTCTAGGACAGTTCTTGTGTAATTAGCAAAGTGATATTTGGAACCCCATAGAGGGCTATAGAGAAAAAGGAAATATCCTCCGATGAAATCTGGAAAGAAGCTTTCTGAGAAACTGCTAAGTGTTCTGTTAATTCATCTCACAGAGTTACATCTGTATTTAGTGGATCCCTTTGCTAGCCTTATTTCTGTGGAATCTGAGAACAGATATTTCGGATCCCTTTGAAGACTATAGCTCCAGAGGAAATATCCTCCGATTACCAAGAGAAAGAAGCTTTCTGAGAAACTTCTTTGTGTTCTGTGAAATCATCTCACAGAGTTGCAGCTTTCCCCTCAAGAAGCCTTTCGCTAAGACAGTTGTTGTGGAATTGGCAAAGTGATATTTGGAAGACCATAGAGGGCTATGGTGAAAAAGGAAACATCCTCCGATGATATCTGGAAAGAAGCTTTCTGAGAAACTGCTTAGTGTTCTGTTAATTCATCTCACAGAGTTTCATCTGTATTTCGTGGGTCTCTTTGCTAGCCTTATTTCTGTGGAATCTGAGAACAGATATTTCGGATCCCTTTGAAGACTATAGGGCCAAAGGAAATATCCTCCGATTTCAAAGAGAAAGAAGCTTTCTGAGGAACTTCTTTGTGTTCTGTGAAATCATCTCACAGAGTTACATCTTTCCCCTCAAGAAGCCTTTCGCTAAGACAGTTCTTGTGGAATTGGCAAAGTGATATTTGGAAGCCCTTAGAGGGCTATGTTGAAAAAGGAAATATCCTCCGAAGAAATCAGGAAAGAAGCTTTTTGAAAACTGCTTAGTGTTCTGTTAATTCAACTCCCAGGGTTACATCTGTATTTCGTGGATCTCTTTGCTAGCCTTTCGCTAAGACAGTTCTTGTGGAATTGGCAAAGTGATATTTGGAAGCCCATAGAGGGCTATGGAGAAAAAGGAAATATCCTCCGATGAAATCTGGAAAGAAGCTTTCTGAGAAACTGCTTAGTGTTCTGTTAATTCATCTCCCAGAGTTACATATGTATTTCGTGGATGTCTTTGCTAGCCTTATTTCTGTGGAATGTGAGAACAGATATTTCGGATCCCTCTGAAGACTATAGGGCCAAAGGAAATATCCTCCGATAACAAAGAGAAAAAAGCTTTCTGAGAAACTTCTTTGTGTTCTGCGAAATCATCTCACAGAGTTACAGCTTTCCCCTCAAGAAGCCTTTCGCTAAGACAGTTCTTGTGGAATTGGCAAAGTGACATTTGGAAGCCCTTAGAGGGCAATGGTGAAAAAGGAAATATCCTCCGATGAAATCTGGAAAGAAGCTTTCTGAGAAACTGCTTAGTGTTCTGTTAATTCATCTCACAGAGTTACATGTGAATGTCGTGGATCTCTTTGAGAGCCTTATTACTGTGGAATCTGAGAACAGATATTTCGGATCCCTTTGAAGGCTATAGGGCCAAAGGAAATATCCTCCGATAACAAAGAGAAAGAAGCTTTCTGAGAAACTTCTTTGTGTTCTGTGAAATCATCTCACAAGGTTACAGCTTTCCCCTAAAGAAGCCTTTCGCTATGACAGTTCTTGTGGAATTGGCAAAGTGACATTTTGAAGCCCATAGAGGGCTTTGCTGAAAAAGGAAATATCCTCCGATGAAATCTGGAAAGAAGCTTTCTGAGAAACTGCTTAGTGTTCTGTTAATTGATCTCACAGAGTTACATCTGTATTTCGTGGATCTCTTTGCTAGCCTTATTTCTGTGTAATCTGAGAACAGATATTTCGGATCCCTTTGAAGACTATAGGGCCAAAGGAAATATCCTCCGATAACAAAGAGAAAGAAGCTTTCTGAGAAACTTCTTTGTGTTCTGTGAAATCATCTCACAGAGTTACAGCTTTCCCCTCAAGAAGCCTGTCGCTAAGACAGTTCTTGTGTAATTGGCAAAGTGATATTTGGAAGCCCATAGAGGTCTATGGTGAAAAAGGGGATATTCTCCGATGAAATCTGGAAAGAAGCTTTCTGAGAAACTGCTAAGTGTTCTGTTAATTCATCTCCCAGAGTTACATCTGTATTTCGTGGATCTCTTTGCTTGCCTTATTTCTGTGGAATCTGAGAACAGATCTTTCCTTTGCCTTTGAAGACTATAGGGACAAATGAAATATCCTCCGATAATAAAGAGAAAGAAGCTTTCTGAGAAACTTCTTTGTGTTCTGTGAAATCATCTCTCAGAGTTACAGCTTTTCCCTCAAGAATCCTTTCGCTAAGACAGTTCTTGTGGAATTAGCAAAGTGATATTTGGAAGCCCATAGAGGGCTATGGAGAAAAAGGAAATATCCTCCGATGAAATCTGGAAAGAAGCTTTCTGAGAAACTGCTTAGTGTTCTGTTAATTCATCTCCCAGAGTTACATATGTATTTCGTGGATGTCTTTGCTAGCCTTATTTCTGTGGAATGTGAGAACAGATATTTCGGATCCCTCTGAAGACTATAGGGCCAAAGGAAATATCCTCCGATAACAAAGAGAAAAAAGCTTTCTGAGAAACTTCTTTGTGTTCTGTGAAATCATCTCACAGAGTTTCTTCTTACGCCTCAAGAACCCTTTCGCTGAGACAGTTCTTGTGAGATTGGCAAAGTGATATTTGGAAGCCCCTAGAGGGCTATGGTGAAAAAGAAAATATCCTCCGATGAAATCTGGAAAGAAGCTTTCTGAGAAACTGCTTAGTGTTCTGTTAATTCATCTCACAGAGTTACATCTGTATTTCGTGGATCTCTTTGCTAGCCTTATTTCTGTGGAATCTGAGAACAGATATTTCGGATCCCTTTGAAGACTATAGGGCCAAAGGAAATACCCTCCGATAACAAAGAGAAAGAAGCTTTCTGAGAAACTTCTTTGTGTTCTGTGAAATCATCTCACAGAGTTACAGCTTTCCCCTCAAGAAGCCTTTCGCTAAGACAGTTCTTGTGGAATTGGCAAAGTTATATTTTGAAGCCCATAGAGGGCAATGGTAAAAAAGGAAATATCCTCTGATGAAATCTGGAAAGAAGCTTTCTGGGAAACTGCTTAGTGTTCTGTTAATTCATCTCACAGAGTTACATCTGAATGTCGTGGATCTCTTTGTTAGCCTTATTTCTGTGGAATCTGAGAAGAGATATTTCGGATCCCTTTGAAGACTGAAGGGCCAAAGGAAATATCCTCCGATAAGAAAGAGAAAGAAGCTTTCTGAGAAACTTCTTTGTGTTCTGTGAAATCATCTCACAGAGTTACAGCTTTCCTCTCAAGAACTCTTTCTCTAAGACAGTTCTTGTGGAATTGGCAAAGAGATATTTGGAAGCCCATAGAGGACTATGGTGAAAAAAGAAATATCCTCCGATGATATCTGGAAAGAAGCTTTCTGAGAAACTGCTTAGTGTTCTGTTAATTCATCTCACAGAGTTACATCTGTATTTCGTGGATCTCTTTGCTAGCCTTATTTCTGTGGAATCTGAGAACAGATATTTCGGATCCTTTTGAAGACTATTGGGCCAAAGGAAATATACTCCGATAACAAATACGAAGAAGCTTTCTGAGAAACTTCTTTGTGTTCTGTGAAATCATCTCACAGAGTTACAGCTTTCCCTTCAAGAAGCCTTTCGCAAAGACAGTTCTTGTGGAATTGGCAAAGAGATATTTGGAAGCCCATAGAGGGCTATGGTGAAAAAGGAAATATCCTCCGATGAAATCTGGAAAGAAGCTTTCTGAGAAACTGCTTAGTGATCTGTTAATTCATCTAACAGAGTTACATCTGTATTTCCTCGATCTCCTTGATAGCCTTATTTTTGTGGAATCTGAGAACAGATATTTCGGATCCCTTTGAAGACTATAGGGCCATAGGAAATATCCTCCGATAACAAAGAGGAAGAAGCTTTCTGAGAAACGTCTTTGTGTTCTGTGAAATCATCTCACAGAGTTACAGCTTTCCCCTCAAGAAGCCTTTCGCTAAGAGAGTTCTTGTGGAATTGGCAAAGTGATATTTCGAAGCACATAGAGGGCTATGATGAAAAAGGAAATATCCTTCGATGAAATCTGGAAAGAAGCTTTCTGAGAAACCGCTTAGTGTTCTGTTAATTCATCTCACAGAGTTACATCTGTATTTCGTGGATCTCTTTGCTAGCCTTATTTCTGTGGAATCTGAGAACAGATATTTCGGATCCCTTTGAAGACTATAGGGCCAAAGGAAATATCCTCTGAAAACAAAGAGAAAGAAGCTTTCTGAGAAACTTCTTTGTGTTCTGTAAAATCATCTCACAGAGTTACAGCTTCCCCCTCAAGAAGCCTTTCTCTAGGACAGTTCTTGTGTAATTGGCAAAGTGATATTTGGAAGCCCATAGAGGGCTATGGTGAAAAAGGAAATATCCTCCGATGAAATCAGGAAAGAAGCTTTTTGAAAACTGCTTAGTGTTCTGTTAATTCATCTACCAGGGTTACATCTGTATTTCGTGGATCTCTTTGCTAGCCTTTCGCTAAGAGAGTTCTTGTGGAATTGGCAAAGTGATATTTGGAAGCCCATAGAGGGCTATGGAGAAAAAGGAAATATCCTCCGATGAAATCTGGAAAGAAGCTTTCTGAGAAACTGCTTAATGTTCTGTTAATTCATCTCCCAGAGTTACATATGTATTTCGTGGATGTCTTTGCTAGCCTTATTTCTGTGTAATGTGAGAACAGATATTTCGGATCCCTCTGAAGACTATAGGGCCAAAGGAAATATCCTCCGATAACAAAGAGAAAAAAGCTTTCTGAGAAACTTCTTTGTGTTCTGTGAAATCATCTCACAGAGTTTCTTCTTACGCCTCAAGAACCCTTTCGCTGAGACAGTTCTTGTGAGATTGGCAAAGTGATATTTGGAAGCCCCTAGAGGGCTACGGTGAAAAAGAAAATATCCTCCGATGAAATCTGGAAAGAAGCTTTCTGAGAAACTGCTTAGTGTTCAGTTAATTCATCTCACAGAGTTACATCTGTGTTTCGTGGATCTCTTTGCTAGCCTTATTTCTGTGGAATCTAAGAACAGATATTTCGGATCCCTTTGAAGACTGAAGGGCCAAAGGAAATATCCTTCGATAAGAAAGAGAAAGAAGCTTTCTGAGAAACTTCTTTCTGTTCTGTGAAATCATCTCACAGAGTTACAGCTTTCCCCTCAAGAAGCCTTTCGCAAAGACAGTTCTTGTGGAATTGGCAAAGTGATATTTGGAATCCCATAGAGGGCTATGGAGAAAAAGGAAATATCCTCCGATGAAATCTGGAAAGAAGCTTTCTGAGAAACTGCTTAGTGTTCTGTTAATTCATCTCACAGAGTTACATCTGTATTTCGTGGATCCCTTTGCTAGCCTTATTTCTGTGGAATCTGAGAAGAGATATTTCGGATCCCTTTGAAGACTATAGCGCCAAAGGAAATATCCTCTGATAACAAAGAGAAAGAAGCTTTCTGAGAAACTTCTTTGTGTTCTGTGAAATCATCTCACAGAGTTACAGCTTTCCCTTCAAGAAGCCTTTCGCTAAGGCAGTTCTTGTGGAATTGGCAAAGTGATATTTGGAAGCCCATAGAGGGCTTGATGAGAAAGGAAATATCCTCGGATGAAATCTGGAAAGAAGCTTTCTGAGAAACTGCTTAGTGTTCTGTTAATTCATCTCACAGAGTTACATCTCTATTTCGTGGATCTCCTTGCTAGCCTTATTTCTTTGGAATCTGAGAACAGATATTTCGGATCCCTCTGAAGAGTATAGAGCCAAAGGAAATATCCTCCGATAACAAAGAGAAAGAAACTTTCTGAGAAACTTCTTTGTGTTCTGTGAAATCATCTCACAGAGTTACAGCTTCCCCTCAAGAAGCCTTTCGCTAAGAGAGTTCTTGTGGAATTGGCAAAGTGATATTTGGAAGCCCATAGAAGGCTATGGAGAAACAGGAAATATCCTCCGATGAAATCTGGAAAGAAGCTTTCTGAGAAACTGCATAATGTTCTTTTAGTTCATCTCCCAGAGTTACATCTGTATTTCTTGGATCTCTTTGCTAGCCTTATTTCTGTGGAATCTGAGAACAGATATTTCGGATCCCTTTGAAGACTATAGGGCCAAAGGAAATACCCTCCAATAACAAAGAGAAAGAAGCTTTCTGAGAAACTTCTTTGTGTTCTGTGAAATCATCTCACAGAGTTACAGTTTTCTCTTCAAGAAGCCTTTCGCTAAGACCGTTCTTGTGGAATTGGCAAAGTGATACTTGAAAGCCCGTAGAGGGCTACGGTGAAAGAGGAAATATCCTCCGATGAAATCTGGAAAGAAGCTTTCTGAGAAACTGCTTAGTGTTCTGTTAATTCATCTCACAGAGTTACATTTGTATTTCATGGATCTCTTTGCTAGCCTTATTTCTGTGGAAACTGAGAACAGATATTTCGGATCCCTTTGAAGACTATAGGGCCAAAGGAAATATCCTCCGATAACAAAGAGAAAGAAGCTTTCTGAGAAACTTCTTTGTGTTCTGTGAAATCATCTCACCGAGTTACACCTTTCCCCTCTAGAAGCCTTTCGCTAAGAGAGTTCTTGTGGAATTGGCAAAGTGATATTTGGAAGCCCATAGAGGGCTATGATGAAAAAGGAAATATCCTTCGATGAAATCTGGAAAGAAGCTTTCTGAGAAACCGCTTAGTGTTCTGTTAATTCATCTAACAGAGTTACATCTGTATTTCGTGGATCTCTTTGCTAGCCTTATTTCTGTGGAATCTGAGAACAGATATTTCGGATCCCTTTGAAGACTATAGGGCCAAAGGAAATATCCTCTGAAAACAAAGAGAAAGAAGCTTTCTGAGAAACTTCTTTGTGTTCTGTAAAATCATCTCACAGAGTTACAGCTTCCCCCTCAAGAAGCCTTTCTCTAGGACAGTTCTTGTGTAATTGGCAAAGTGATATTTGGAAGCCCATAGTGGCTATGGAGAAAAAGGAAATATCCTCCGATGAAATCTGGAAAGATGCTTTCTGAGAAACTGCTTAGTGTTCTGTTAATTCATCTCACAGAGTTACATCTGTATTTCGTGGATCCCTTTGCTAGCCTTATTGCTGTGAAATCTGAGAACAGATGTTTCGGATCCCTTTGAAGACTATAGCTCCAAAGGAAATATCCTCCGATAACAAAGAGAAAGAAGCTTTCTGAGAAACTTCTTTGTGTTCTGTGAAATCATCTCACAGAGTTACAGCTTTCACCTCAAGAAGCCTTTCGCTAAGACAGTTGTTGTGGAATTGGCAAGGTGATATTTGGAAGCCCTTAGAGGACTATGGGGAAAAAGGAAATATCCTCCGATGAAATCTGGAAAGAAGCTTTCTGAGAAACTGCTTAGTGTTCTGTTAATTCACCTCACAGAGTTACATCTGTATTTCGTGGATGTCTTTGCTAGCCTTATTTCTGTGGAATCTGACAACAGATATTTCCATTCCCTTTGAAGACTATAGGGCCAAAGGAAATATCCTCCGATAACAAAGAGAAAGAAGGTTTCTGAGAAACTTCTTTGTATTCTGTGAAATCATCTCACAGAGTTACAGCTTTACCCTCAAGAAGCCTTTCGCTAAGACAGTTCTTGTGGAATTGGCAAAGTGATATTTGGAAGCCCTTAGAGGGCTATGGTGAAAAAGGTAATATCCTGCGATGAAATCTGGAAAGAAGCTTTCTGAGAAACTGCTTAGTGTTCTGTTAATTCATCTCACAGAGTTACATCTGTATTTCGTGGATCTCTTTGCTAGCCTTATTTCTGTGGAATCTGAGAACAGATATTTCGGATCCCTTTGAAGACTATAGGGCCAAAGGAAATATCCTCCGATAACAAAGAGAAAGAAGCTTTCTGAGAAACTTCTTTGTGTTCTGTGAAATCATCTCACAGAGTTACAGTTTTCCCCTCAATAGGCCTTTCACTAAGACAGTTCTTGTGGAATTGGCAAAGTGATATATGAAAGCCCATAGAGGGCTATGGTGAAAGAGGAAATATCCTCCGATGAAATCTGGAAAGAAGCTTTCTGAGAAACTGCTTAGTGTTCTGTTAATTCATCTCACAGAGTTACATCTGCATTTCGTGGATCTCTTTGTTAGCCTAATTTCTGTGGAATCCGAGAAAAGATATTTCGGATCCCTTTGAAGACTATAGGGCCAAAGCAAATATCCTCCGATAACAAAGAGAAAGAAGCTTTCTGAGAAAATTCTTTGTGTTCTGTGAAATCATCTCACAGAGTTACAGCTTTCCCCTCAAGAAGCCTTTCGCTAAGACAATTCTTGTCGAATTGGCAAAATGATATTTGGAAGCCCATAGAGGGCTATGGTGAAAAAGGAAATATCCTCCGATGAAATCTGGAAAGAAGCTTTCTGAGAAACTGCTTAGTGTTCTGTTAATTCATCTAACAGAGTTACATCTGTATTTCGTGGATCTCCTTGATAGCCTTATTTCTGTGAAATCTGAGAACAGATATTTCGGATCCCTTTGAAGACTATAGGGCCAAAGGAAATATCCTCCGATAACAAAGAGAAAGAAGCTTTCTGAGAAACTTCTTTGTGTTCTGCGAAATCACCTCACAGAGTTACAGCTTTACCCTCAAGAAGCCTTTCGCTAAGACAGTTCTTGTGGAATTGGAAAAGAGATATTTGGAAGCCCATAGAGGGCTATGGTGAAAAAGGAAATATCCTCCGATGAAATCTGGAAAGAAGCTTTCTGAGAAACTGCTTAGTGATCTGTTAATTCATCTAACAGAGTTACATCTGTATTTCCTCGATCTCCTTGATAGCCTTATTTTTATGGAATCTGAGAACAGATATTTCGGATTCCTTTGAAGACTATAGGGCCATAGGAAATATCCTCCGATAACAAAGAGGAAGAAGCTTTCTGAGAAACGTCTTTGTGTTCTGTGAAATCATCTCACAGAGTTACAGCTTTCCCCTCAATAAGCCTTTCGCTAAGAGAGTTCTTGTGGAATTGGCAAAGTGATATTTGGAAGCCCATAGAGGGCAATGATGAAAAAGGAAATATCTTTCGATGAAATCTGGAAAGAAGCTTTCTGAGAAACCGCTTAGTGTTCTGTTAATTCATCTCACAGAGTTACATCTGTATTTCGTGGATCTCTTTGCTAGCCTTATTTCTGTGGAATCTGAGAACAGATATTTCGGATCCCTTTGAAGACTATAGGGCCAAAGGAAATATCCTCTGAAAACAAAGAGAAAGAAGCTTTCGGAGAAACTTCTTTGTGTTCTGTGAAATCATCTCACAGAGTTACAGTTTTCCCCTCAATAGGCCTTTCACTAAGACAGTTCTTGTGGAATTGGCAAAGTGATATATGAAAGCCCATAGAGGGCTATGGTGAAAGAGGAAATATCCTCCGATGAAATCTGGAAAGAAGCTTTCTGAGAAACTGCTTAGTGTTCTGTTAATTCATCTCACAGAGTTACATCTGCATTTCGTGGATCTCTTTGTTAGCCTAATTTCTGTGGAATCCGAGAAAAGATATTTCGGATCCCTTTGAAGACTATAGGGCCAAAGAAAATACCCTCCGATAACAAAGAGAAAGAAGCTTTCTGAGAAAATTCTTTGTGTTCTGTGAAATCATCTCACAGAGTTACAGCTTTCCCCTCAAGAAGCCTTTCGCTAAGACAATTCTTCTCGAATTGGCAAAATGATATTTGGAAGCCCATAGAGGGCTATGGTGAAAAAGGAAATATCCTCCGATGAAATCTGGAAAGAAGCTTTCTGAGAAACTGCTTAGTGTTCTGTTAATTCATCTAACAGAGTTACATCTGTATTTCGTGGATCTCCTTGATAGCCTTATTTCTGTGAAATCTGAGAACAGATATTTCGGATCCCTTTGAAGACTATAGGGCCAAAGGAAATATCCTCCGATAACAAAGAGAAAGAAGCTTTCTGAGAAACTTCTTTGTGTTCTGCGAAATCACCTCACAGAGTTACAGCTTTACCTTCAAGAAGCCTTTCGCTAAGACAGTTCTTGTGGAATTGGCAAAGAGATATTTGGAAGCCCATAGAGGGCTATGGTGAAAAAGGAAATATCCTCCGATGAAATCTGGAAAGAAGCTTTCTGAGAAACTGCTTAGTGATCTGTTAATTCATCTAACAGAGTTACATCTGTATTTCCTCGATCTCCTTGATAGCCTTATTTTTGTGGAATCTGAGAACAGATATTTCGGATCCCTTTGAAGAATATAGGGCCATAGGAAATATCCTCCGATAACAAAGAGGAAGAAGCTTTCTGAGAAACGTCTTTGTGTTCTGTGAAATCATCTCACAGAGTTACAGCTTTCCCCTCAAGAAGCCTTTCGCTAAGAGAGTTCTTGTGGAATTGGAAAAGTGATATTTGGAAGCCAATAGAGGTCTTTGGAGAAAAAGGAAATAGCCTCCGATGAAATCTGGAAAGAAGCTTTCTGAGAAACTGCTTAGTGTTCTGTTAATTCATCTCACAGAGGTACATCTGTATTTCGTGGATCTCTTTGGTAGCCTTATTTCTGGGGAATCTGAGAACAGATATTTCGGATCCCTTTGAAGACTATAGGGCCAAAGGAAATACCCTCCGATAACAAAGAGAAAGAAGCTTTCTGAGAAACTTCTTTGTGTTCTGTGAAATCATCTCACAGAGTTACAGCTATCCCCTCAAGAAGCCTTTCGCTAAAACAGTTCTTGTGGAATTGGCAAAGTGACTTTTGGAAGCCCTTAGAGGGCAATGGTGAAAAAGGAAATATCCTCCGATGAAATCTGGAAAGAAGCTTTCTGAGAAACTGCTTAGTGTTCTGTTAATTTATCTCACAGAGTTACATCTGTATTTCGTGGATCTCTTTGCTAGCCTTATTTCCCTGGAATCTAAGAAAAGATATTTCGGATCCCTTTGAAGATTACTGGCACAAAGGAAACATCTTCCGATAACAAAGAGAAAGAAGCTTTCTGAGAAACTTCGTTGTCTTCTGTGAAATCATCTCACAGAGTTACAGTTTTCCCCTCCAGAAGCCTTTCGCTAAGACAGTTCTTGTGGAATTGGCAAAGTGATATTTGGAAGCCCATAGAGGGCTATGGTGAAAAAGGAAATGTCCTCCGATGAAATCTGGAAAGAAGCTTTCTGAGAAACTGCTTAATGTTCTTTTAGTTCATCTCCCAGAGTTACATCTGTATGTCGTGGATCTCTTTGCAAGCCTTATTTCTGTGGAACCTGAGAACAGATATTTCGGATCCCTATGAAGACTATAGGGCCAAAGGAAATATCCTCCGATAACAAAGAGAAATAGTCTTTCTGATAAACTTCTTTGTGTTCTGTGAAATCTTCTCACAGAGTTACAGTTTTCCGCTCGAGAAGCCTTTCGCTAAGACTGTTCTTGTGGAATTGACAAAGTGATATTTGGAAGCCATTGAGGGCTATGGTGAAAAAGAAAATATCCTCCGATGAAATCTGGAAGGAAGCTTTCTGAGAAACTGCTTAGTGTTCTGTTAATTGATCTCACAGAGTTACATCTGTATTTCGTGGATATCTTTGCTAGCCTTATTTCTGTTGAATCTGAGAACAGATATTTCGGATCCCTCTGAAGACTATAGGGCCAAAGGAAATATCCTCCGATAACAAAGAGAAAGAAGCTTTCTGAGAAACTTCTTTGTGTTCTGTGAAATCATCTCACAGAGTTACAGCTTTCCCTTCAAGAAGCCTTTTGCTAAGACAGTTCTTGTGGAATTGGCAAAGTGATATTTGGAAGCCCATAGAGGGCTTTGGTGAAAAAGGAAATATCCTCCGATGAAATCTGGAAAGAAGCTTTCTGAGAAACTGCTTAGTGTTCTGTTAATTCATCTCCCAGAGTTACAGCTGTATTTCGTGGATCTCTTTGCTAGCCTTATTTCTGTGGAATCTGAGAACAGATATTTCGGATCCCTTTGAAAACTCTAGGGCCACAGGAACTATCCTCCGATAACAAAGAGGAAGAAGCTTTCTGAGAAACTTCTTTGTGTTCTGTGAAATTATCTCACAGAGTTACAGCTTTCCCCTCAAGAAGCCCTTCGCTAATACAGTTCTAGTGGAATTGGAAAAGTGATATTTGGAAGACCCTAGAGGTCTATGGAGAAAAAGGAAATATCCTCCGATGAAATCTGGAAAGACGCTTTCTGAGAAACTGCTTAGTGTTCTTTTAATTCATCTCACAGAGTTACATCTGTATTTCGTGGATCTCTTTGCTAGCCTTATTTCTGGGGAATCTGAGAACAGATATTTCGGATCCCTTTGAAGACTATAGGGCCAAAGGAAATATCCTGCGATAACAAAGAGAAAGAAGCTTTCTGAGAAACTTCTTTGTGTTCTGTGAAATCATCTCACAGTGTTACAGCTTTCCCCACAAGAAGCCTTTCGCTACGACAGTTCTTGTGGAATTGGCAAAGTGATATTTGGAAGCCCATAGAGGGCTATGGAGAAAAAGGAAATAGCCTCCGATGAAATCGGGAAAGAAGATTTCTGAGAAACTGCTTAGTGTTCTGTTAATTCATCTCACAGAGTTACATCTGTATTTCGTGGATCTCTTTGCTAGCCTTATTTCTGTGGAATCTGAGAACAGATATTTCGGATCCCTTTGAAGACTTTAGGGCCAAAGGAAATACCCTCCGATAACAAAGAGAAAGAAGCTTTCTGAGAAACTTCTTTGTGTTCTGTGAAATCATCTCACAGAGTTTCAGCTTTCCCCTCAAGAAGCCTTTCGCTAAGACAGTTCTTGTGGAATTGGTAAAGTGATATTTAGAAGCCCATAGAGGGCTATGGTAAAAAGGAAATATTCTCCGATGAAATCTGGAAAGAAGCTTTCTGAGAAACTGCTTAATGTTCTCTTAATTCGTCTCCCAGAGTTACATCTGTATTTCATGGATCTCTTTGCTAGCCTTATTCCTGTGGAATCTGAGAACAGATATTTCGGATCCCTATGAAGACTATAGAGCCAAAGGAAATATGCTCCGATAACAAAGAGAAAGAAGCTTTCTGAGAAACTTCTTTGTGTTCTGTGAAATTATCTCACAGATTTAAAGCTTTCCCCTCAAGAAGTCTTTCGCTAAGACAGTTCTTGTGGAATTGGCAAAGTGATATTTGGAAGCCCATAGAGGGCTATGATGAAAAAGGAAATATCCTCCGATGAAATCTGGAAAGAAGGTTTTTGAGAAACTGCTTAGTGTTCTGTTAATTCATCTCCCAGAGTTACAGCTGTATTTCGTGGATCTCTTTGCTAGCCTTATTTCTGTGGAATCTGAGAACAGATATTTCGGATCCCTTTGAAAACTCTAGGGCCACAGGAAATATCCTCCGATAACAAAGAGGAAGAAGCTTTCTGAGAAACTTCTTTGTGTTCTGTGAAATCATCTCACAGAGTTACAGCTTTCCCCTCAAGAAGCCCTTCGCTAATACAGTTCTTGTGGAATTGGAAAAGTGATATTTGGAAGACCCTAGAGGTCTATGGAGAAAAAGGAAATATCCTCCGATGAAATCTGGAAAGACGCTTTCTGAGAAACTGCTTAGTGTTCTTTTAATTCATCTCACAGAGTTACATCTGTATTTCGTGGATCTCTTTGCTAGCCTTATTTTTTTGGAATCTGAGAACAGATATTTCGGATCCCTTTGAAGACTATAGGGCCAAAGGAAATATCCTGCGATAACAAAGAGAAAGAAGCTTTCTGAGAAACTTCTTTGTGTTCTGTGAAATCATCTCACAGTGTTACAGCTTTCCCCACAAGAAGCCTTTCGCTACGACAGTTCTTGTGGAATTGGCAAAGTGATATTTGGAAGCCCATAGAGGGCTATGGAGAAAAAGGAAATAGCCTCCGATGAAATCGGGAAAGAAGATTTCTGAGAAACTGCTTAGTGTTCTGTTAATTCATCTCACAGAGTTACATCTGTATTTCGTGGATCTCTTTGCTAGCCTTATTTCTGTGGAATCTGAGAACAGATATTTCGGATCCCTTTGAAGACTATAGGGCCAAAGGAAATACCCTCCGATAACAAAGAGAAAGAAGCTTTCTGAGAAACTTCTTTGTGTTCTGTGAAATCATTTCACAGAGTTACAGCTATCCCCTCAAGAAGCCTTTCGCTAAGACAGTTCTTGTGGAATTGGCAAAGTGACATTTGGAAGCCCTTAGAGGGCAATGGTGAAAAAGGAAATATCCTCCGATGAAATGTGGAAAGAAGCTTTCTGAGAAACTGCTTAGTGTTCTTTTAATTCATCTCACAGTGTTACATATGAATGTCGTGGATCTCTTTGAGAGCCTTATTTCTGTGGAATCTGAGAACAGATATTTCGGATCCCTTTGAAGACTATAGGGCCAAAGGAAATATCCTCCGATAACAAAGAGAAAGAAGCTTTCTGAGAAACTTCTTTGTGTTCTGTGAAATCATCTCACAGAGTTACAGCTTTGCCCTCAAGAAGCCTTACGCTAAGACAGTTCTTGTGGAATTTTCAAAGTGATATTTGGAAGCCCATAGAGGGCTATGATGAAAAAGGAAATATCCTTCGATGAAATCTGGAAAGAAGCTTTCTGAGAAACCGCTTAGTGTTCTGTTAATTCATCTCACAGTGTTACATCTGTATTTCGTGGATCTCTTTGCTAGCCTTATTTCTGTGGAATCTGAGAACAGATATTTCGGATCCCTTTGAAGACTATAGGGCCAAAGGAAATATCCTCTGAAAACAAAGAGAAAGAAGCTTTCTGAGAAACTTCTTTGTGTTCTGTAAAATCATCTCACAGAGTTACAGCTTGCCCCTCAAGAAGCCTTTCTCTAGGACAGTTCTTGTGTAATTGGCAAAGTGATATTTGGAAGCCCATAGTGGGCTATGGAGAAAAAGGAAATATCCTCCGATGAAATCTGGAAAGATGCTTTCTGAGAAACTGCTTAGTGTTCCTATAATTCATCTCACAGAGTTACATCTGTATTTCGTGGATCCCTTTGCTAGCCTTATTTCTGTGGAATCTGAGAACAGATATTTCGGATCCCTTTGAAGACTATAGCTCCAAAGGAAATATCCTCCGATAACAAAGAGAAAGAAGCTTTCTGAGAAACTTCTTTGTGTTCTGTGAAATCATCTCACAGAGTTACAGCTTTCCCCTCAAGAAGCCTTTCGCTAAGACAGTTGTTGTGGAATTGGCAAGGTGATATTTGGAAGCCCTTAGAGGACTATGGGGAAAAAGGAAATATCCTCCGATGAAATCTGGAAAGAAGCTTTCTGAGAAACTGCTTAGTGTTCTGTTAATTCATCTCACAGCGTTACATCTGTATTTCGTGGATCTCTATGCTAGCCTTATTTCTGTGGAATCTGCGAACAGATATTTCGGATCCCTCTGAAGACTATAGGGCCAAAGGAAATATCCTCCGATAACAAAGAGAAAGAAGCTTTCTGAGAAACTACTTTGTGTACTGTAAATCATCTCACAGAGTTACAGCTTTCCCCTCAAGAAGCCTTTTGCTAAGACAGTTCCTGTGGAATTGGCAAAGTGATATTTGGAAGCCCCTAAAGGGCAATGGTGAAAAAGGAAATATCCTCCGATGAAATCTGGAAAGAAGCTTTCTGAGAAACTGCTTAGTGTTCTGTTAATTCACCTCAGAGAGTTACATCTGTATTTCGTGGATGTCTTTGCTAGCCTTATTTCTGTGGAATCTGACAACAGATATTTCCATTCCCTTTGAAGACTATAGGGCCAAAGGAAATATCCTCCGATAACAAAGAGAAAGAAGGTTTCTGAGAAACTTCTTTGTATTCTGTGAAATCATCTCACAGAGTTACAGCTTTACCCTCAAGAAGCCTTTCGCTAAGACAGTTCTTGTGGAATTGGCAAAGTGATATTTGGAAGCCCTTAGAGGGCTATGGTGAAAAAGGTAATATCCTGCGATGAAATCTGGAAAGAAGCTTTCTGAGAAACTGCTTAGTGTTCTGTTAATTCATCTCACAGAGTTACATATGTATTTCGTGGATCTCTTTGCTAGCCTTATTTCTGTGGAATCTGAGAACAGATATTTCGGATCCCTTTGAAGACTATAGGGCCAAAGGAAATATCCTCCGATAACAAAGAGAAAGAAGCTTTCGGAGAAACTTCTTTGTGTTCTGTGAAATCATCTCAGAGTTACAGTTTTCCCCTCAATAGGCCTTTCACTAAGACAGTTCTTGTGGAATTGGCAAAGTGATATATGAAAGCCCATAGAGGGCTATGCTGAAAGAGGAAATATCCTCCGATGAAATCTGGAAAGAAGCTTTCTGAGAAACTGCTTAGTGTTCTGTTAATTCATCTCACAGAGTTACATCTGCATTTCGTGGATCTCTTTGTTAGCCTAATTTCTGTGGAATCCGAGAAAAGATATTTCGGATCCCTTTGAAGACTATAGGGCCAAAGCAAATACCCTCCGATAAAAAAGAGAAAGAAGCTTTCTGAGAAAATTCTTTGTGTTCTGTGAAATCATCTCACAGAGTTACAGCTTTACCTTCAAGAAGCCTTTCGCTAAGACAGTTCTTGTGGAATTGGCAAAGAGATATTTGGAAGCCCATAGAGGGCTATGGTGAAAAAGGAAATATCCTCCGATGAAATCTGGAAAGAAGCTTTCTGAGAAACTGCTTAGTGATCTGTTAATTCATCTAACAGAGTTACATCTGTATTTCCTCGATCTCCTTGATAGCCTTATTTTTGTGGAATCTGAGAACAGATATTTCGGATCCCTTTGAAGACTATAGGGCCATAGGAAATATCCTCCGATAACAAAGAGGAAGAAGCTTTCTGAGAAACGTCTTTGTGTTCTGTGAAATCATCTCACAGTGTTACAGCTTTCCCCTCAAGAAGCCTTTCGCTAAGAGAGTTCTTGTGGAATTGGCAAAGTGATATTTGGAAGCCAATAGAGGTCTTTGGAGAAAAAGGAAATAGCCTCCGATGAAATCTGGAAAGAAGCTTTCTGAGAAACTGCTTAGTGTTCTGTTAATTCATCTCACAGAGGTACATCTGTATTTCGTGGATCTCTTTGCTAGCCTTATTTCTGGGGAATATGAGAACAGATATTTCGGATCCCTTTGAAGACTATAGGGCCAAAGGAAATACCCTCCGATAACAAAGCGAAAGAAGCTTTCTGAGAAACTTCTTTGTGTTCTGTGAAATCATCTCACAGAGTTACAGCTATCCCCTCAAGAAGCCTTTCGCTAAGACAGTTCTTGTGGAATTGGCAAAGTGACATTTGGAAGCCCTTAGAGGGCAATGGTGAAAAAGGAAATATCCTCCGATGAAATCTGGAAAGAAGCTTTCTGGGAAACTGCTTGGTGTTCTGTTAATTCATCTCACAGAGTTACATGTGAATGTCGTGGATCTCTTTGAGAGCCTTATTTCTGTGGAATCTGAGAACAGATATTTCGGATCCCTTTGAAGACTATAGGGCCAAAGGAAATATCCTCCGATAACAAAGAGAAAGAAGCTTTCTGAGAAACTTCTTTGTGTTCTGTGAAATCATCTCACAAGGTTACAGCTTTCCCCTAAAGAAGCCTTTCGCTATGACAGTTCTTGTGGAATTGGCAAAGTGACATTTTGAAGCCCAAAGAGGGCTTTGCTGAAAAAGGAAATATCCTCCGATGAAATCTGGAAAGAAGCTTTCTGAGAAACTGCTTAGTGTTCTGTTAATTTATCTCACAGAGTTACATCTGTATTTCGTGGATCTCTTTGCTAGCCTTATTTCCCTGGAATCTAAGAAATGATATTTCGGATCCCTTTGAAGATTACTGGCACAAAGGAAACATCTTCCGATAACAAAGAGAAAGAAGCTTTCTGAGAAACTTCGTTGTCTTCTGTGAAATCATCTCACAGAGTTACAGCTTTCCCCTCCAGAAGCCTTTCGCTAAGACAGTTCTTGTGGAATTGGCAAAGTGATATTTGGAAGCCCATAGAGGGCTATGGTGAAAAAGGAAATGTCCTCCGATGAAATCTGGAAAGAAGCTTTCTGAGAAACTGCTTAAGGTTCTTTTAGTTCATCTCCCAGAGTTACATCTGTATGTCGTGGATCTCTTTGCAAGCCTTATTTCTGTGGAATCTGAGAACAGATATTTCGGATCCCTATGAAGACTATAGGGCCAAAGGAAATATCCTCCGATAACAAAGAGAAATAGTCTTTCTGATAAACTTCTTTGTGTTCTGTGAAATCTTCTCACGGAGTTACAGTTTTCCGCTCGAGAAGCCTTTCGCTAAGACTGTTCTTGTGGAATTGACAAAGTGATATTTGGAAGCCATTGAGGGCTATGGTGAAAAAGAAAATATCCTCCGATGAAATCTGGAAGGAAGCTTTCTGAGAAACTGCTTAGTGTTCTGTTAATTGATCTCACAGAGTTACATAAGAATTTCGTTGATCTCTTTTCTAGCCTTACTTCTGTGGAATCTGAGAACAGATATTTCGGATCCCTTTGAAGACTATAGGGCCAAAGGAAATATCCACCGATAACAAAGAGAAAGAAGCTTTCTGAGAAACTTCTTTGTGTTCTGTGAAATCATCTCACAGAATTACAGCTTTCCCCTCAAGAAGCCTTTCGCTAAGACAGTTCTTGTGGAATTGGCAAAGTGATATTTGGAAGCCCATAGAGGGCTATGGTGAAAAAGGAAATATCCTCCAATGAATTCTGGAAAGAAGCTTTCTGAGAAACTGCTTAGTGTTCTGTTAATTCATCTCACAGAGTTACATCTGTATTTCGTGGATCTCTTTGCTAGCCTTATTTCTGTTGAATCTGAGAACAGATATTTCGGATCCCTCTGAAGACTATAGGGCCAAAGGAAATATCCTCCGATAACAAAGAGAAAGAAGCTTTCTGAGAAACTTCTTTGTGTTCTGTGAAATCATCTCACAGAGTTACAGCTTTCCCTTCAAGAAGCCTTTTGCTAAGACAGTTCTTGTGGAATTGGCAAAGTGATATTTGGAAGCCCATAGAGGGCTTTGGTGAAAAAGGAAATATCCTCCGATGAAATCTGGAAAGAAGCTTTCTGAGAAACTGCTTAGTGTTCTGTTAATTCATCTCCCAGAGTTACAGCTGTATTTCGTGGATCTCTTTGCTAGGCTTATTTCAGTGGAATCTGAGAACAGATATTTCGGATCCCTTTGAAAACTCTAGGGCCACAGGAAATATCCTCCGATAACAAAGAGGAAGAAGCTTTCTGAGAAACTTCTTTGTGTTCTGTGAAATCATCTCACAGAGTTACTGCTTTCCCCTCAAGAAGCCCTTCGCTAATACAGTTCTTGTGGAATTGGAAAAGTGATATTTGGAAGACCCTAGAGGTCTATGGAGAAAAAGGAAATATCCTCCGATGAAATCTGGAAAGACGCTTTCTGAGAAACTGCTTAGTGTTCTTTTAATTCATCTCACAGAGTTACATCTGTATTTCGTGGATCTCTTTGCTAGCCTTATTTTTTTGGAATCTGAGAACAGATATTTCGGATCCCTTTGAAGACTATAGGGCCAAAGGAAATATCCTGCGATAACAAAGAGAAAGAAGCTTTCTGAGAAACTTCTTTGTGTTCTGTGAAATCATCTCACAGTGTTACAGCTTTCCGCACAAGAAGCCTTTCGCTACGACAGTTCTTGTGGAATTGGCAAAGTGATATTTGGAAGCCCATAGAGGGCTATGGAGAAAAAGGAAATAGCCTCCGATGAAATCGGGAAAGAAGATTTCTGAGAAACTGCTTAGTGTTCTGTTAATTCATCTCACAGAGTTACATCTGTAGTTCGTGGATCTCTTTGCTAGCCTTATTTCTGTGGAATCTGAGAACAGATATTTCGGATCCCTTTGAAGACTATAGGGCCAAAGGAAATACCCTCCGATAACAAAGAGAAAGAAGCTTTCTGAGAAACTTCTTTGTGTTCTGTGAAATCATCTCACAGAGTTTCAGCTTTCCCCTCAAGAAGCCTTTCGCTAAGACAGTTGTTGTGGAATTGGCAAAGTGATATTTAGAAGCCCATAGAGGGCTATGGTAAAAAGGAAATATTCTCCGATGAAATCTGGAAAGAAGCTTTCTGAGAAACTGCTTAATGTTCTCTTAATTCGTCTCCCAGAGTTACATCTGTATTTCGTGGATCTCTTTGCTAGCCTTATTCCTGTGGAATCTGAGAACAGATATTTCGGATCCCTTTGAAGACTATAGAGCCAAAGGAAACATGCTCCGATAACAAAGAGAAAGAAGCTTTCTGAGAAACTTCTTTGTGTTCTGTGAAATTATCTCACAGATTTAAAGCTTTCCCCTCAAGAAGTCTTTCGCTAAGACAGTTCTTGTGGAATTGGCAAAGTGATATTTGGAAGCCCATAGAGGGCTATGATGAAAAAGGAAATATCCTCCGATGAAATCTGGAAAGAAGGTTTCTGAGAAACTGCTTACTGTTCTGTCAATTCATCTCACAGAGTTACATCTGTATTTCGTGGGACTCCTTGCTAGCCTTATTTCTGTGGAATTTGAGAACAGATATTTCGGATCCCTCTGAAGACTATAGGGCCAAAGGAAATATCCTCCGATAACAAAGAGAAAGAAGCTTTCTGAGAAACTTCTTTGTGTTCTGTGAAATCATCTCACAGAGTTACAGCTTTCCCCTCAAGAAGCCTTTCGCTAACACAGTTCTTGTGGAATTGGCAAAGTGATATTTGGAATCTCATAGAGGGCTATGGTGAAAAAGGAAATATCCTCCGATGAAATCTGGAAAGAAGCTTTGTGAGGAACTGCTTAGTGTTCTGTTACTTCACCTCATAGAGTTTCATCTGTATTTCGTGGATCTCTTTGCTAGCCTTATTTCTGTAGAATCTGAGAACAGATATTTCGGATCCCTTTGAAGACTATAGGGCCAAAGGAAATATCCTCCGATAAGAAAGAGAAAGAAGCTTTCAGAGAAACTTCTTTGTGTTCTGTGAAATCATCTCACAGAGTTACACCTTTACCCTCAAGAAGCCTTTCGCTAAGACAGTTGTTGTGGAATTGGCAAAGTGATATTTGGAAGCCCATTGAGGGCTATGGTGAAAAAGGAAATATCCTCCGATGAAATCTGGAAAGAAACTTTCTGAGAAACTGCTTAGTGTTCTGTTAATTCATCTCCCAGAGTTACATCTGTATTTCGTGGATCTCTTTGCTAGCCTTATTTCTGTGGAATCTGAAAACAGTTATTTCGGATCCCTTTGAAGACTACAGGGCCAAAGGAAATATCCTCCGATAACAAAGAGGAAGAGGCTTTCTGAGAAACTTCTTTGTGTTCTCTGAAATCATCTCACAGAGTTACAGCTTTCCCCTCAAGACGCCTTTCGCTAAGTCAATTCTTGTGGAATTTTCAAAGTGATATTTGGAAGCCCTTAGAAGGCTATGGTGAGAAAGGAAATATCCTCCGATGAAATCTGGAAAGAAGATTTCTGAGAAACTGCTTAGTGTTCTGTTAATTCATCTCCCAGTGTTACATCTGTATTTCCTGGATCTCTTTGCTAGCCTTATTTCTGTGGAATCTGAGAACAGATATTTCGGATCCCTTTGAAGACTATAGGGCCAAAGGAAATATCCTCCAATAACAAAGAGAAAGAAGCTTTCTGAGAAACTTCTTTGTGTTCTGTGAAATCATCTCACAGAGTTACAGCTGTCCCCTCAAGAAGCCTTTCGCTAAGACAGTTCTTGTTGAATTGGCAAAGTGATATTTGGAAGCCCATAGAGGCAAATGGTGAAAAAGGAAATATCCTCCGATGAAATCTTAAAAGAAGCTTTCTGAGACACTGCTTAGTGTTCTGTTAATTCATCTCCCAGAGTTACATCTGTATTTCGTAGACGTCTTTGCTAGCCTTATTTCTGTGGAATCTGAGAACAGATATTTCGGATCCCTTTGAAGACTATAGGGCCAAAGGAAATATCCTCCGGTAACAAAGAGAAAGAAGCTTTCTGAGAAACCACTTTGTGTTCTGTGAAATCATTACACAGAGTTACAGCTTTCCCCTCAAGAAGCCTTTCGCTAAGACAGTTTTTGTGGAATTGGCAAAGTGATATTTGGAAGCCAATAGAGGTCTTTGGAGAAAAAGGAAATAGCCTCCGATGAAATCTGGAAAGAAGCTTTCTGAGAAACTGCTTAGTGTTCTGTTAATTCATCTCCCAGAGTTACATCTGTATTTCGTGAATCTCTTTGCTAGCCTTATTTATGTGGAATCTGAAAACAGATATTTCGGATCCCTTTGAAGACTATAGGGCCAAAGGAAATACCCTCCGATAACAAAGAGAAAGAAGCTTTCTGAGAAACTTCTTTGTGTTCTGTGAAATCATATCACAGAGTTACAGCTATCCCCTCAAGAAGCCTTTCGCTAAGACAGTTCTTGTGGAATTGGCAAAGTGACATTTGGAAGCCCTTAGAGGGCAATGGTGAAAAAGGAAATATCCTCCGATGAAATGTGGAAAGAAGCTTTCTGAGAAACTGCTTAGTGTTCTTTTAATTCATCTCACAGAGTTACATGTGAATGTCGTAGATCTCTTTGAGAGCCTTATTTCTGTGGAATCTGAGAACAGATATTTCGGATCCCTTTGAAGACTATAGGGCCAAAGGAAATATCCTCCGATAACAAAGAGAAAGAAGCTTTCTGAGAAACTTCTTTGTGTTCTGTGAAATCATCTCACAAGGTTACAGCTTTCCCCTAAAGAAGCCTTTCGCTATGACAGTTCTTGTGGAATTGGCAAAGTGACATTTTGAAGCCCAAAGAGGGCTTTGCTGAAAAAGGAAATATCCTCCGATGAAATCTGGAAAGAAGCTTTCTGAGAAACTGCTTAGTGTTCTGTTAATTTATCTCACAGAGTTACATCTGTATTTCGTGGATCTCTTTGCTAGCCTTATTTCTGTGGAATCTGAGAACAGATATTTCGGATCCCTTTGAAGACAATAGGGCCAAAGGAAATACCCTCCGATAACAAAGAGAAAGAAGCTTTCTGAGAAACTTCGTTGTCTTCTGTGAAATCATCTCACAGAGTTACAGCGTTCCCCTCCAGAAGCCTTTCGCTAAGACAGTTCTTGTGGAATTGGCAAAGTGATATTTGGAAGCCCATAGAGGGCTATGGTGAAAAAGGAAATGTCCTCCGATGAAATCTGGAAAGAGGCTTTCTGAGAAACTGCTTAATGTTCTTTTAGTTCATCTCCCAGAGTTACATCTGTATGTCGTGGATCTCTTTGCAAGCCTTATTTCTGTGGAATCTGAGAACAGATATTTCGGATCCCTATGAAGACTATAGGGCCAAAGGAAATATTCTCCGATAACAAAGAGAAATAGTCTTTCTGAGAAACTTCTTTGTGTTCTGTGAAATCTTCTCACAGAGTTACAGTTTTCCGCTCGAGAAGCCTTTCGCTAAGACTGTTCTTGTGGAATTGACAAAGTGATATTTGGAAGCCATTGAGGGCTATGGTGAAAAAGAAAATATCCTCCGGTGAAATGTGGAAGGAAGCTTTCTGAGAAACTGCTTAGTGTTCTGTTAATTGATCTCACAGAGTTACATAAGAATTTCGTTGATCTCTTTTCTAGCCTTACTTCTGTGGAATCTGAGAACAGATATTTCGGATCCCTTTGAAGACTATAGGGCCAAAGGAAATATCCACCGATAACGAAGAGAAAGAAGCTTTCTGAGAAACTTCTTTGTGTTCTGTGAAATCATCTCACAGAGTTACAGCTTTCCCCTCAAGAAGCCCTTCGCTAAGACAGTTCTTGTGGAATTGGAAAAGTGATATTTGGAAGACCCTAGAGATCTATGGAGAAAAAGGAAATATCCTCCGATGAAATCTGGAAAGACGCTTTCTGAGAAACTGCTTATTGTTCTTTTAATTCATCTCACAGAGTTACATCTGTATTTCGTGGATCTCTTTGCTAGCCTTATTTTTTTGGAATCTGAGAACAGATATTTCGGATCCCTTTGAAGACTATAGGGCCAAAGGAAATATCCTGCGATAAGAAAGAGAAAGAAGCTTTCTGAGAAACTTCTTTGTGTTCTGTGAAATCATCTCACAGTGTTACAGCTTTCCCCACAAGAAGCCTTTCGCTACGACAGTTCTTGTGGAATTGGCAAAGTGATATTTGGAAGCCCATAGAGGGCTATGGAGAAAAAGGAAATAGCCTCCGATGAAATCGGGAAAGAAGATTTCTGAGAAACTGCTTAGTGTTCTGTTAATTCATCTCACAGAGTTACATCTGTATTTCGTGGATCTCTTTGCTAGCCTTATTTCTGTGGAATCTGAGAACAGATATTTCGGATCCCTTTGAAGACTATAGGGCCAAAGGAAATACCCTCCGATAACAAAGAGAAAGAAGCTTTCTGAGAAACTTCTTTGTGTTCTGTGAAATCATCTCACAGAGTTTCAGCTTTCCCCTCAAGAAGCCTTTCGCTAAGACAGTTCTTGTGGAATTGGCAAAGTGATATTTAGAAGCCCATAGAGGGCTATGGTAAAAAGGAAATATTCTAAGATGAAATCTGGAAAGAAGCTTTCTGAGAAACTGCTTAATGTTATCTTAATTCGTCTCCCAGAGTTACATCTGTATTTCGGGGATCTCTTTGCTAGCCTTATTCCTGTGGAATCTGAGAACAGATATTTCGGATCCCTTTGAAGACTATAGAGCCAAAGGAAATATGCTCCGATAACAAAGAGAAAGAAGCTTTCTGAGAAACTTCTTTGTGTTCTGTGAAATTATCTCACAGATTTAAAGCTTTCCCCTCAAGAAGTCTTTCGCTAAGACAGTTCTTGTGGAATTGGCAAAGTGATATTTGGAAGCCCATAGTGGGCTATGATGAAAAAGGAAATATCCTCCGATGAAATCTGGAAAGAAGGTTTCTGAGAAACTGCTTAGTGTTCTGTCAATTCATCTCACAGAGTTACATCTGTATTTCGTGGAACTCCTTGCTAGCCTTATTTCTGTGGAATTTGAGAACAGATATTTCGGATCCCTTTGAAGACTATAGGGCCAAAGGAAATATCCTCCGATAACAAAGAGAAAGAAGCTTTCTGAGAAACTTCTTTGTGTTCTGTGAAATCATCTCACAGTGTTACAGCTTTCCCCTCAAGAAGCCTTTCGCTAACACAGTTCTTGTGGAATTGGCAAAGTGATATTTGGAATCTCATAGAGGGCTATGGTGAAAAAGGAAATATCCTCCGATGAAATCTGGAAAGAAGCTTTCTGAGAAACTGCTTAGTGTTCTGTTACTTCACCTCACAGAGTTTCATCTGTATTTCGTGGATCTCTTTGCTAGCCTTATTTCTGTAGAATCTGAGAACAGATATTTCGGATCCCTTTGAAGACTATAGGGCCAAAGGAAACATCCTCCAATAAGAAAGAGAAAGAAGCTTTCAGAGAAACTTCTTTGTGTTCTGTGAAATCATCTCACAGAGTTACACCTTTACCCTCAAGAAGCCTTTCTCTAAGACAGTTCTTGTGGAATTGGCAAAGTGATATTTGGAAGCCCATAGAGGGCTATGGTGAAAAAGGAAATATCCTCCGATGAAATCTGGAAAGAAGCTTTCTGAGAAACTGCTTAGTGTTCTGTTAATTCATCTCCCAGAGTTACATCTGTATTTCGTGGATCTCTTTGCTAGCCTTATTTCTGTGGAATCTGAAAACAGATATTTCGGATCCCTTTGAAGACTACAGGGCCAAAGGAAATATCCTCCGATAACAAAGAGGAAGAGGCTTTCTGAGAAACTTCTTTGTGTTCTGTGAAATCATCTCACAGAGTTACAGCTTTCCCCTCAAGACGCCTTTCGCTAAGTCAGTTCTTGTGGAATTTTCAAAGTGATATTTGGAAGCCCTTAGAGGGCTATGGTGAGAAAGGAAATATCCTCCGATGAAATCTGGAAAGAAGATTTCTGAGAAACTGCTTAGTGTTCTGTTAATTCATCTCCCAGTGTTACATCTGTATTTCCTGGATCTCTTTGCTAGCCTTATTTCTGTGGAATCTGAGAACAGATATTTCGGATCCCTTTGAAGACTATAGGGCCAAAGGAAATATCCTCCAATAACAAAGAGAAAGAAGCTTTCTGAGAAACTTCTTTGTGTTCTGTGAAATCATCTCACAGAGTTACAGCTGTCCCCTCAAGAAGCCTTTCGCTAAGACAGTTCTTGTGGAATTGGCAAAGTGATATTTGGAAGCCCATAGAGGCAATGGTGAAAAAGGAAATATCCTCCGATGAAATCTTAAAAGAAGCTTTCTGAGACACTGCTTAGTGTTCTGTTAATTCATCTCCCAGAGTTACATCTGTATTTCGTAGATGTCTTTGCTAGCCTTATTTCTGTGGAATCTGAGAACAGATATTTCGGATCCCTTTGAAGACTATAGGGCCAAAGGAAATATCCTCCGGTAACAAAGAGAAAGAAGCTTTCTGAGAAACTACTTTGTGTTCTGTGAAATCATTACACAGAGTTACAGCTTTCCCCTCAAGAAGCCTTTCGCAAAGACAGTTCTTGTGGAATTGGCAAAGTGATACTTGGAATCCCATAGAGGGCTATGGTGAAAAAGGAAATATCCTCCGATGAAATGTGGAAAGAAGCTTTCTGAGAAACTGCTTAGTGTTCGGTTAATTCATCTCACAGAGTTACATCTGTATTTCGTGGATCTCTTTGCTGGCCTTATTTCTGTGGAATCTGAGATCAGATATTTCGGATCCCTTTGAAGACTATAGGGCCAAGGGAAATATCCTCCGATAAGAAAGACAAAGAAGCTTTCTGAGAAACTTCTTTGTGTTCTGTGAAATCATCTCACAGAGTTACAGCTTTACCCTCAAGAAACATTTCGCTAAGACAGTTTTTGTGGAATTGGCAAAGTGATATTTGGAAGCCCATAGAGGGCTATGGTGAAAAAGGAAATATCCTCCGATGAAATCTGGAAAGAAGCTTTCTGAGAAACTGCTTAGTGTTCTGTTAATTAATCTCACAGAGTTACATCTGTATTTCGTGGATCTCTTTGCTAGCCTCATTTCTGTGGAATCTGCGAACAGATATTTCGGATCCCTTTGAAGACTATAGGGCCAAAGGAAATATCCTCCGATAACAAAGAGAAAGAAGCTTTTTGAGAAACTTCTTTGTGTTCTGTGAAATCATCTCACAGAGTTACAGCTTTCCCGTCAAGACGCCTTTCGCTAAGACAGTTCTTGTGGAATTGGCAAAGTGATATTTGGAAGCCCATAGAGGGCTATGATGAAAAAGGAAATATCCTTCGATGAAATCTGGAAAGAAGCTTTCTGAGAAACTGCTTAGTGTTCTGTTAATTCATCTCACAGAGTTACATCTGTATTTCGTGGATCTCTTTGCTAGCCTTATTTCTGTGGAATCTGAGAACAGATATTTCCTTTCCCTTTGAAGACTATAGTGCAAAAGGAAATATCCTCCGATAACAAAGAGAAAGAAGCTTTCTGAGAAACGTCTTTGTGTTCTGTGAAATCATCTCACAGAGTTACAGCTTTCCCCTCAAGAAGCCTTTCGCTAACACAGTTCTTGTCGAATTGGCAAAGTGATATTTGGAATCTCATAGAGGGCTATGGTGAAAAAGGAAATATCCTCCGATGAAATCTGGAAAGAAGCTTTCTGAGAATCTGCTTAGTGTTCTGTTACTTCTCCTCACAGAGTTTCATCTGTATTTCGTGGATCTCCTTGCTAGCTTTATTTCTGTGGAATCTGAGAACAGATATTTCGGATCCCTTTGAAGACTATAGGGCCAAAGGAAATATCCTCCGATAACAAAGAGAAAGAAGCTTTCAGAGAAACTTCTTTGTGTTCTGTGAAATCATCTCACAGAGTTACAGCTTTAACCTCAAGAAGCCTTTCGCTAAGACAGTTCTCGTGGAATTGGCAAAGTGATATTTGGAAGCCCATAGAGGGCTATGGTGAAAAAGGAAATATCCTCCGATGAAATCTGGAAAGAAGCTTTCTGAGAAACTGCTTAGTGTTCTGTTAATTCATCTCCCAGAGTTACATATGTATTTCGTGCATCTCTTTGCTAGCCATATTTCTGTGGAATCTGAGAACAGATATTTCGGATCCCTTTGAAGACTACAGGGCCAAAGGAAATATCCTCCGATAACAAAGAGGAAGAAGCTTTCTGAGAAACTTCTTTGTGTTCTGTGAAATCATCTCACAGAGTTACAGCTTTCCCCTCAAGACGCCTTTCGCTAAGACAGTTCTTGTGGAATTTTCAAAGTTATATTTGGAAGCCCTTAGAGGACTATGGTGAGAAAGGACATATCCTCCGATGAAATCTGGAAAGAAGATTTCTGAGAAATGGCTTAGTGATCTGTTAATTCATCTCCCAGTGTTACATCTGTATTTCGTGGATCTCTTTGCTAGCCTTATTTCTGTGGAATCTGAGAACAGATATTTCGGATCCCTTTGAAGACTATAGGGCCAAAGGAAATATCCTCCAATAACAAAGAGAAAGAAGCTTTCTGAGAATCTTGTTTGTGTTCTGTGAAATCATCTGACAGAGTTACAGCTTTTACCTCAAGAAGCCTTTCGCTAAGACAGTTCTTGTGCAAATGGCAAAGTGATATTTGGAAGCCTTTAGAGGGCTATGTTGAAAAAGGAAATATCCTCCGATGAAATCTGGAAAGAAGCTTTCTGAGAAACTGCTTAGTGTTCTGTTAATTCATGTCACAGAGTTACATCTGTATTTCGTGGATGTCTTTGCTAGCCTTATTTATGTGGAATCTGACAACAGATATTTCGGATCCCTTTGAAGACTATAGGGCCAAAGGAAATAGCCTCCGATAACAAAGAGAAAGAAGCTTTCTGAGAAACTTCTTTGTGTTCTGTGAAATCATCTCACAGAGTTACAGCTTTCCCCTCAAGAAGCCTTTCGCTAAGACAGTTCTTGTGGAATTGGCAAAGTGATATTTGGAATCCCATAGAGGGCTGTGGTGAAAAAGGAAATATCCTCCGATGAAATCTGGAAAGAATATTTCTGAGAAACTGCTTAGTGTTCTGTTAATTCATCTCCCAGAGTTACATCTGTATTTCGTGTATCTCTTTGCTAGCCTTATTTCTGTGGATTCTGAGAACAGATATTTCGGATCCCTCTGAAGACAATAGGGACAAAGGAAATATCCTCTGATAACAAAGAGAAAGAAGCTTTCTGAGAAACTGCTTAATGTTCTCTTAATTCGTCTCACAGAGTTACATCTGTATTTCGTGGATCTCTTTGCTAGCCTTATTCCTGTGGAATCTGTGAACAGATATTTCGGATCCCTTTGAAGACTATAGGGCCAAAGGAAATATCCACCGATAACAAAGAGAAAGAAGCTTTCTGAGAAACTTCTTTGTGTTCTGTGAAATCATCTCACAGAGTTACAGCTTTCCCGTCAAGAAGCCTTTCGCTAAGACAGTTCTTGTGGAATTGGCAAAGTGATATTTGGAAGCCCATAGAGGGCTATGATGAAAAAGGAAATATCCTTCGATGAAATCTGGAAAGAAGCTTTCTGAGAAACTGCTTAGTGTTCTGTTAATTCATCTCACAGAGTTACATCTGTATTTCGTGGATCTCTTTGTTAGCCTTATTTCTGTGGAATCTGAGAACAGATATTTCCTTTCCCTTTGAAGACTATAGTGCAAAAGGAAATATCCTCCGATAACAAAGAGAAAGAAGCTTTCGGAGAAACTTCTTTGTGTTCTGTGAAATCATCTCACAGAGTTACAGCTTTCCCCTCAAGAAGCCTTTCGCTAACACAGTTCTTGTCGAATTGGCAAAGTGATATTTGGAATCTCATAGAGGGCTATGGTGAAAAAGGAAATATCCTCCGATGAAATCTGGAAAGAAGCTTTTTGAGAATCTGCTTAGTGTTCTGTTACTTCTCCTCACAGAGTTTCATCTGTATTTCGTGGATCTCCTTGCTAGCCTTATTTCTGTGAAATCTGAGAACAGATATTTCGGATCCCTTTGAAGACTATAAGGCCAAAGGAAATATCCTCCGATAACAAAGAGAAAGAAGCTTTCAGAGAAACTTCTTTGTGTTCTGTGAAATCATCTCACAGAGTTACAGCTTTAACCTCAAAAAGCCTTTCGGTAAGACAGTTCTCGTGGAATTGGCAAAGTGATATTTGGAAGCCCATAGAGGGCTATGGTGAAAAAGGAAATATCCTCCGATGAAATCTGGAAAGAAGCTTTCTGAGAAACTGCTTAGTGTTCTGTTAATTCATCTCCCAGAGTTACATATGTATTTCGTGCATCTCTTTGCTAGCCATATTTCTGTGGAATCTGAGAACAGATATTTCGGATCCCTTTGAAGACTACAGGGCCAAAGGAAATATCCTCCGATAACAAAGAGGAAGAAGCTTTCTGAGAAACTTCTTTGTGTTCTGTGAAATCATCTCACAGAGTTACAGCTTTCCCCTCAAGACGCCTTTCGCTAAGACAGTTCTTGTGGAATTTTCAAAGTTATATTTGGAAGCCCTTAGAGGGCTATGGTGAGAAAGGACATATCCTCCGATGAAATCTGGAAAGAAGATTTCTGAGAAATGGCTTAGTGATCTGTTAATTCATCTCCCAGTGTTACATCTGTATTTCGTGGATCTCTTTGCTAGCCTTATTTCTGTGGAATCTGAGAACCGATATTTCGGATCCCTTTGAAGACTATAGGGCCAAAGGAAATATCCTCCAATAACAAAGAGAAAGAAGCTTTCTGAGAAACTTCTTTGTGTTCTGTGAAATCATCTCACAGAGTTACAGCTTTTACCTCAAGAAGCCTTTCGCTAAGACAGTTCTTGTGCAAATGGCAAAGTGATATTTGGAAGCCTTTAGAGGGCTATGGTGAAAAAGGAAATATCCTCCGATGAAATCTGGAAAGAAGCTTTCTGAGAAACTGCTTAGTGTTCTGTTAATTCATGTCACAGAGTTACATCTGTATTTCGTGGATGTCTTTGCTAGCCTTATTTATGTGGAATCTGACAACAGATATTTCGGATCCCTTTGAAGACTATAGGGCCAAAGGAAATAGCCTCCGATAACAAAGAGAAAGAAGCTTTCTGAGAAACTTCTTTGTGTTCTGTGAAATCATCTCACAGAGTTACAGCTTTCCCCTCAAGAAGCCTTTCGCTAAGACAGTTCTTGTGGAATTGGCAAAGTGATATTTGGAATCCCATAGAGGGCTGTGGTGAAAAAGGAAATATCCTCCGATGAAATCTGGAAAGAAGCTTTCTGAGAAACTGCTTAGTGTTCTGTTAATTCATCTCCCAGAGTTACATCTGTATTTCGTGTATCTCTTTGCTAGCCTTATTTCTGTGGATTCTGAGAACAGATATTTCGGATCCCTCTGAAGACTATAGGGACAAAGGAAATATCCTCTGATAACAAAGAGAAAGAAGCTTTCTGAGAAACTGCTTAATGTTCTCTTAATTCGTCTCACAGAGTTACATCTGTATTTCCTGGATCTCTTTGCTAGCCTTATTCCTGTGGAATCTGAGAACAGATAATTCGGATCCCTTTGAAGACTATAGGGCCAAAGGAAATATCCTCCGATAACAAAGAGAAAGAAGTTTTCTGAGAAACTTTGTGTTCTGTGAAATTATCTCACAGAGTTAAAGCTTTCCCCTCAAGAAGTCTTTCTCTAAGACAGTTCTTGTGGAATTGGCAAAGTGATATTTGGAAGCCCATAGAGGGCTATGGTGAAAAAGGAAATATCCTCTGATGAAATCTGGAAGGAAGCTTTCTGAGAATCTGCTTAGTGTTCTGTTACGTCACCTCACAGAGTTTCATCTGTATTTCGTGGATATCCTTGCTAGCCTTATTTCTGTGGAATCTGAGAACAGATATTTCGGATCCCTTTGAAGACTATAGGGCCAAAGGAAATATCCTCCGATAACAAAGAGAAAGAAGCTTTCAGAGAAACTTCTTTGTGTTCTGTGAAATCATCTCACAGAGTTACAGCTTTAACCTCAAGAAGCCTTTCGCTAAGACAGTTCTCGTGGAATTGGCAAAGTGATATTTGGAAGCCCATAGAGGGCTATGGTGAAAAAGGAAATATCCTCCGATGAAATCTGGAAAGAAGCTTTCTGAGAAACTGCTTAGTGTTCTGTTAATTCATCTCCCAGAGTTACATCTGTATTTCGTGCATCTCTTTGCTAGCCGTATTTCTGTGGAATCTGAGAACAGATATTTCGGATCCCTTTGAAGACTACAGGGCCAAAGGAAATATCCTCCGATAACAAAGAGGAAGAAGCTTTCTGAGAAACTTCTTTGTGTTCTGTGAAATCATCTCACAGAGTTATAGCTGTCCCCTCAAGAAGCCTTTCTCTAAGACAGTTCTTGTGGAATGGGCAAAGTGATATTTGGAAGCCCATAGAGGGCTATAGTGAAAAAGGAAATATCCTCCGATGAAATCTGAAAAGAAGCTTTCTGAGAAACTGCTTAGTGTTCTCTTAATTCATCTCCCAGAGTTACATCTTTATTTCGTGGATCTCTTTGCTAGCCTCATTTCTGTGGAATCTGAGAACAGATATTTCGGAACCCTTTGAAGACTCTAAGGCCAAAGGAAATATCCTCCGATAACAAAGAGGAAGAAGCTTTCTGAGAAACTTCTTTGTGTTCTGTGAAATCATCTCACAGAGTTACAGCTTTCCCCTCAAGAAGCCTTTCGCTAAAACAGTTCTTGTGGAATTGGCAAAGTGATATTTGGAAGCCCATAGAGGGCTATGGAGAAAAAGGAAATAGCCTCCGATGAAATCGGGAAAGAAGATTTCTGAGAAACTGCTTAGTGTTCTGTTAATTCATCTCACAGAGTTACATCTGTATTTCGTGGATCTCTTTGCTAGCCTTATTTCTGTGGAATCTGAGAACAGATATTTCGGATCCCTTTAAAGACTATAGGGCCAAAGGAAATACCCTCCGATAACAAAGAGAAAGAAGCTTTCTGAGAAACTTCTTTGTGTTCTGTGAAATCATCTCACAGAGTTTCAGCTTTCCCCTCAAGAAGCCTTTCGCTAAGACAGTTCTTGTGGAATTGGCAAAGTGATATTTAGAAGCCCTTAGAGGGCTATGGTAAAAAGGAAATATTCTCCGATGAAATCTGGAAAGAAGCTTTCTGAGAAACTGCTTAATGTTCTCTTAATTCGTCTCCCAGAGTTACATCTGTATTTCGTGGATCTCTTTGCTAGCCTTATTCCTGTGGAGTCTGAGAACAGATATTTCGGATCTCCTTGAAGACTATAGAGCCAAAGGAAATATGCTCCGATAACAAAGAGAAAGAAACTTTCTGAGAAACTTCTTTGTGTTCTGTGAAATTATCTCACAGTTTTAAAGCTTTCCCCTCAAGAAGTCTTTCGCTAAGACAGTTCTTGTGGAATTGGCAAAGTGATATTTGGAAGCCCATAGAGGGCTATGATGAAAAAGGAAATATCCCCCGATGAAATCTGGAAAGAAGGTTTCTGAGAAACTGCTTAGTGTTCTGTCAATTCATCTCACAGAGTTACATCTGGATTTCGTGGGACTCCTTGCTAGCCTTATTTCTGTGGAATTTGAGAACAGATATTTCGGATCCCTTTGAAGACTATAGGGCCAAAGGAAATATCCTCCGATAACAAAGAGAAAGAAGCTTTCTGAGAAACTTCTTTGTGTTCTGTGAAATCATCTGACAGAGTTACAGCTTTTACCTCAAGAAGCCTTTCGCTAAGACAGTTCTTGTGCAAATGGCAAAGTGATATTTGGAAGCCCTTAGAGGGCTATGGTGAAAAAGGAAATATCCTCCGATGAAATCTGGAAAGAAGCTTTCTGAGAAACTGCTTAGTGTTCTGTTAATTCATGTCACAGAGTTACATCTGTATTTCGTGGATGTCTTTGCTAGCCTTATTTCTGTAGAATCTGACAACAGATATTTCGGATCCCTTTGAAGACTATAGGGCCAAAGGAAATATCCTCCGATAACAAAGAGAAAGAAGCTTTCTGAGAAACTTCTTTGTGTTCTGTGAAATCATCTCACAGAGTTACAGCTTTCCCCTCAAGAAGCCTTTCGCTAAGACAGTTCTTGTGGAATTGGCAAAGTGATATTTGGAATCCCATAGAGGGCTATGGTGAAAAAGGAAATATCCTCCGATGAAATCTGGAAAGAAGCTTTCTGAGAAACTGCTTAGTGTTCTGTTAATTCATCTCACAGAGTTACATCTGTATTTCGTGTATCTCTTTGCTAGCCTTATTTCTATGGATTCTGAGAACAGATATTTCGGATCCCTCTGAAGACTATAGGGACAAAGGAAATATCCTCTGATAACAAAGAGAAAGAAGCTTTCTGAGAAACTGCTTAATGTTCTCTTAATTCGTCTCACAGAGTTACATCTGTATTTCGTGGATCTCTTTGCTAGCCTTATTCCTGTGGAATCTGAGAACAGATATTTCGGATCCCTTTGAAGACTATAGGGCCAAAGGAAATATCCTCCGATAACAAAGAGAAAGAATTTTCTGAGGAACTTTGTGTTCTGTGAAATTATCTCACAGAGTTAAAGCTTTCCCCTCAAGAAGTCTTTCGCTAAGACAGTTCTTGTGGAATTGGCAAAGTGATATTTGGAAGCCCATAGAGGGCTATGGTGAAAAAGGAAATATCCTCCGATGAAATCTGGAAAGAAGCTTTCTGAGAATCTGCTTAGTGTTCTGTTACTTCACCTCACAGAGTTTCATCTGTATTTCGTGGATCTCCTTGCTAGCCTTATTTTTGTGGAATCTGACAACAGATATTTCGGATCCCTTTGAAGACTATAGGGACAAAGGAAATATCCTCCGATAACAAAGAGAAAGAAGCTTTCAGAGAAACTTCTTTGTGTTCTGTGAAATCATCTCACAGAGTTACAGCGTTAACCTCAAGAAGCCTTTCGCTAAGACAGTTCTCATGGAATTGGCAAAGTGATATTTGGAAGCCCATAGAGGGCTATGGTGAAAAAGGAAATATCCTCCTATGAAATCTGGAAAGAAGCTTTCTGAGAAACTGCTTAGTGTTCTGTTAATTCATCTCCCAGAGTTACATCTGTATTTCGTGCACCTCTTTGCTAGCCGTATTTCTGTGGAATCTGAGAACAGATATTTCGGATCCCTTTGAAGACTACAGGGCCAAAGGAAATATCCTCCGATAACAAAGAGGAAGAAGCTTTCTGAGAACCTTCTTTGTGTTCTGTGAAATCATCTCACAGATTTACAGCTTTCCCCTCAAGACGCCTTTCGCTAAGACAGTTCTTGTGGAATATTCAAAGTTATATTTGGAAGCCCTTAGAGGGCTATGGTGAGAAAGGACATATCCTCCGATGAAATCTGGAAAGAAGATTTCTGAGAAATGGCTTAGTGATCTGTTAATTCATCTCCCAGTGTTACATCTGTATTTCGTGGATCTCTTTGCTAGCCTTATTTCTGTGAAATATGAGAACAGATACTTCGGATCCCTTTGAAGACTATAGGGCCAAAGGAAATATCCTCCAATAACAAAGAGAAAGAAGCTTTCTGAGAAACTTCTTTGTGTTCTGTGAAATCATCTGATAGAGTTACAGCTTTTACCTCAAGAAGCCTTTCGCTAAGACAGTTGTTGTGCAAATGGCAAAGTGATATTTGGAAACCCATAGAGGGCTATGGTGAAAAAGGAAATATACTCCGATGAAATCTGGAAAGAAGCTTTCTGAGAAACTGCTTAGTGTTCTGTTAATTCATGTCACAGAGTTACATCTGTATTTCGTGGATGTCTTTGCTAGCCTTATTTCTGTGGAATCTGACAACAGATATTTCGGATCCCTTTGAAGACTATAGGGCCAAAGGAAATATCCTCCGATAACAAAGAGAAAGAAGCTTTCTGAGAAACTTCTTTGTGTTCTGTGAAATCATCTCACAGAGTTACAGCTTTCCCCTCAAGAAGCCTTTCGCTAAGACAGTTCTTGTGGAATTGGCAAAGTGATATTTGGAAGCCCTTAGAGGGCTATGGTGAAAAAGGAAATATCCTCCGATGAAATCTGGAAAGAAGCTTTCTGAGAAACTGCTTAGTGTTCTGTTAATTCATCTCACAGAGTTACATCTGTATTTCGTGTATCTCTTTGCTAGCCTTATTTCTTTGGATTCTGAGAACAGATATTTCGGATCCCTCTGAAGACTATAGGGACAAAGGAAATATCCTCTGATAACAAAGAGAAAGAAGCTTTCTGAGAAACTGCTTAATGTTCTCTTAATTCGTCTCACAGAGTTACATCTGTATTTCGTGGATCTCTTTGCTAGCCTTATTCCTTTGGAACCTGAGAACAGATATTTCGGATCCCTTTGAAGACTATAGGGCCAAAGGAAATATCCTCGATAACAAAGAGAAAGAAGCTTTCAGAGAAACTTCTTTGTGTTCTGTGAAATTATCTCACAGAGTTAAAGCTTTCCCCTCAAGAAGTCTTTCGCTAAGACAGTTCTTGTGGAATTGGCAAAGTGATATTTGGAAGCCCATAGAGGGGTATGGTGAAAAAGGAAATATCCTCCGATGAAATCTGGAAAGAAGCTTTCTGAGAAACTGCTTAGTGTTCTGTTAATTCATTTCCCAGAGTTACATCTGTATTTCGTGGATCTCTTTGCTAGGCTTTTTTCTGTGGAAACTGAGAACAGATATTTCGGATCCCTTTGAAGACTATAGGGCCAAAGGAAATATCCTCCGATAAGAAAGAGAAAGAAGCTTTCTGAGAAACTTCTTTGTGTTCTGTGAAATCATCTCACAGAGTTACAGCTTTCCCCTCAAAAAGCCTTTCGCTAAGACAGTACTTCTGGAATTTTCAAAGTGATATTTGGAAGCCCATAGAGGGCTATGATGAAAAAGGAAATATCCTTCGATGAAATCTGGAAAGAAGCTTTCTGAGAAACTGCTTAGTGTTCTGTTAATTCATCTCACAGTGTTACATCTGTATTTCGTGGATCTCTTAGCTAGCCTCATTTCAGTGGAATCTGAGAACAGATATTTCGGATCCCTTTGTAGACTCTAGGGCCAAAGGAAATATCCTCCGATAACAAAGAGGAAGAAGCTTTCTGAGAAACTTCTTTGTGTTCTGTGAAATCATCTCACAGAGTTTCCGCTTTCCCCTCAAGAAGCCTTTCGCTAAGACAGTTCTTGTGGAATTGGCAAAGTGATATTTGGAAGCCCATAGAGGCAAATGGTGAAAAAGGAAATATCCTCCGATGAAATCATAAAAGAAGCTTTCTGAGACACTGCTTAGTGTTCTGTTAATTCATCCCCCAGAGTTACATCTGTATTTCGCGGATGTCTTTGCTAGCCTTATTTCTGTGGAATCTGAGAACAGATATTTCGGATCCCTTTGAAGACTATAGGGCCAAAGGAAATATCCTCCGGTAAAGAAGAGAAAGAAGCTTTCTGAGAAACTTCTTTGTGTTCTGTGAAATCATTACACAGAGTTACAGCTTTCCCCTCAAGAAGCCTTTCGCTAAGACAGTTCTTGTGGTATTGGCAAAGTGATACTTGGAATCCCATAGAGGGTTATGGTGAAAAAGGAAATATCCTCCGATGAAATGTGGAAAGAAGCTTTCTGAGAAACTGCTTAGTGTTCTGTTAATTCATCTCACAGAGTTACATCTGTATTTCATGGATCTCTTTGCTGGCCTTATTTCTGTGGAATCTGAGATCAGATATTTCGGATCCCTTTGAAGACTATAGGGCCAAAGGAAATATCCTCCGATAAGAAAGAGAAAGAAGCTTTCTGAGAAACTTCTTTGTGTTCTGTGAAATCATCTCACAGAGTTACATCTTCACCCTCAAGAAGCCTTTCGCTAACACAGTTCTTGTGGAATTGGCAAAGTGATATTTGGAAGCCCATAGAGGGTTATGGTGAAAAAGGAAATATCCTCCGATGAAATCTGGAAAGAAGCTTTCTGAGAAACTGCTTAGTGTTCTGTTAATTCATCTCCCAGAGTTACATCTGTCTTTCGTGGATCTCTTTGCTAGCCTTATTTTTATGGAATCTGAGAACAGATATTTCGGATCCCTTTGAAGACTATAGGGCCAAAGGAAATATCCTGCGATAACAAAGAGAAAGAAGCTTTCTGAGAAACTTCTTTGTGTTCTGTGAAATCATCTCACAGTGTTACAGCTTTCCCCACAAGAAGCCTTTCGCTACGACAGTTCTTGTGGAATTGGCAAAGTGATATTTGGAAGCCCATAGAGGGCTATGGTGAAAAAGGAAATATCCTCCGATGAAATCTGGAAAGCAGCTTTCTGAGAAACTGCTTAGTGTTCTGTTAATTGATCTCACAGAGTTACATCTGAATTTCGTGGATCTCTTTGCTGGCCTTACTTCTGTGGAATCTGAGAACAGATATTTCGGATCCCTTTGAAGACTATAGGTCCAAAGGAAATATCCTCCGATAACAAAGAGAAAGAAGCTTTCTGAGAAACTTCTTTGTGTTCTGTGAAATCATCTCACAGAGTTACAGCTGTCCCCTCAAGAAGCCTTTCGCTAAGACAGTTCTTGTGGCATTGGCAAAGTGATATTTGGAAGCCCATAGAGGGCTATAGTGAAAAAGGAAATATCCTCCGATGAAATCTGAAAAGAAGCTTTCTGAGAAACTGGTTAGTGTTCTCTTAATTCATCTCCCAGAGTTACATCTTTATTTCGTGGATCTTTTTGCTAGCCTCATTTCTGTGGAATCTGAGAACAGATATTTCGGAACCCTTTGAAGACTCTAAGGCCAAAGGAAATATCCTCCGATAACAAAGAGGAAGAAGCTTTCTGAGAAACTTCTTTGTGTTCTGTGAAATCATCTCACAGAGTTACAGCTTTCCCCTCAAGAAGCCTTTCGCTAAGACAGTTCTTGTGGAATTGGCAAAGTGATATTTGGAAGCCCATAGAGGGCTGTGGTGAAAAAGGAAATATCCTCCGATGAAATCTGGAAAGAAGCTTTCTGAGAAACTGCTTAGTGTTATGTTAATTCATCTACCAGAGTTACATCTGTATTTCGTGGATCTCTTTGCTAGCCTTATTTCTGTGGAATCTGTGAACAGATATTTCGGATCCCTTTGAAGACTCTAGGGCCACAGGAAATATCCTCCGATAACAAAGAGGAAGAAGCTTTCTGAGAAACTTCTTTGTGTTCTGTGAAATCATCTCACAGTGTTACAGCTTTCCCCACAAGAAGCCTTTCGCTACGACAGTTCTTGTGGAATTGGCAAAGTGATATTTGGAAGCCCATAGAGGGCTATGGTGAAAAAGGAAATATCCTCCGATGAAATCTGGAAAGAAGCTTTCTGAGACACTGCTTAGTGTTCTGTTAATTCATCTCCCAGAGTTACATCTGTATTTCGTGGATGTCTTTGCTAGCCTTATTTCTGTGGAATCTGAGAACAGATATTTCGGATCCCTTTGAATACTGTAGGGCCAAAGGAGATATCCTCCGGTAACAAAGAGAAAGAAGCTTTCTGAGAAACTTCTTTGTGTTCTGTGAAATCATTACACAGAGTTACAGCTTTCCCCTCAAGAAGCCTTTCGCTAAGACAGTTCTTGTGGAATTGGCAAAGTGATACTTGGAATCCCATAGAGGGCTATGGTGAAAAAGGAAATATCCTCCGATGAAATGTGGAAAGAAGCTTTCTGCGAAACTGCTTAGTGTTCTGTTAATTCATCTCACAGAGTTACATCTGTATTTCGTGGATCTCTTTGCTGGCCTTATTTCTGTGGAATCTGAGATCAGATATTTCGGATTCCTTTGAAGACTATAGGGCCAAAGGAAATATCCTCCGATAAGAAAGACAAGGAAGCTTGCTGAGAAACTTCTTTGTGTTCTGTGAAATCATCTCACAGAGTTACAGCTTTACCCTCAAGAAGCCTTTCACTAACACAGTTTTTGTGGAATTGGCAAAGTGATATTTGGAAGCCCATAGAGGGCTATGGTGAAAAAGGAAATATCCTCCGATGAAATCTGGAAAGAAGCTTTCTGAGAAACTGCTTAGTGTTCTCTTAATTCACCTCCCAGAGTTACATCTGTATTTCGTGGATCTCTTTGCTAGCCTCATTTCTATGGAATCTGCGAACAGATATTTCGGATCCCTTTGAAGACTATAGGGCCAAAGGAAATATCCTCCGATAACAAAGAGGAAGAAGCTTTCTGAGAAACTTCTTTGTGTTCTGTGAAATCATCTCACAGAGTTTCAGCTTTCCCCTCAAGAAGCCTTTCGCTATGACAGTTCTTGTGGAATTGGCAAAGTGATATTTGGAAGCCCTTTGAGGGCTATGGTAAAAAGGAAATATCCTCCGATGAAATCTGTAAAGAAGCTTTCTGAGAAACTGCTTAATGTTCTCTTAATTCGTCTCGCAGAGTTACATCTGTATTTCGTCAATCTCTTTGCTAGCCTTATTCCTGTGGAATCTGAGAACAGATATTTCGGATCCCTTTGAAGACTATAGGGCCAAAGGAAATATCCTCCGATAACAAAGAGAAAGAAGCTTTCTGAGAAACTTCTTTGTGTTCTGTGAAATTATCTCACAGAGTTAAAGCTTTCCCCTCAAGAAGTCTTTCGCTAAGACAGTTCTTGTGGAATTGGCAAAGTGATATTTGGAAGCCCATAGAGGGCTATTTTGAAAAAGGAAATATTCTCCGATGAAATCTGGAAAGAAGTTTTCTGAGAAACTGCTTAGTGTTCTGTCAATTCATCTCACAGAGTTACATCTGTATTTCGTGGGACTCCTTGCTAGCCTTATTTCTGTGGAATCTGATAACAGATATTTCGGATCCCTTTGAAGACTATAGGGCCAAAGGAAATATCCTCCGATAACAAAGAGAAAGAAGCTTTCTGAGAAACTTCTTTGAGTTCTGTGAAATCATCTCACAGAGTTACAGCTTTCCCCTCAAGAAGTCTTTCGCTAAGACAGTTCTTGTGGAATTTTCAAAGTGATATTTGGAAGCCCATAGAGGGCTATGATGAAAAAGGAAATATCCTTCGATGAAATCTGGAAAGAAGCTTTCTGAGAAACTGCTTAGTGTTCTGTTAATTCATCTCACAGAGTTACATCTGTATTTCGTGCATCTCTTTGCTAGCCGTATTTCTGTGGAATCTGAGAACAGATATTTCGGATCCCTTTGAAGACTACAGGGCCAAAGGAAATATCCTCCAATAACAAAGAGGAAGAAGCTTTCTGAGAAACTTCTTTGTGTTCTGTGAAATCATCTCACAGAGTTACAGCTTTCCCCTCAAGACGCCTTTCGCTAAGACAGTTCTTGTGGAATTTTCAAAGTTATATTTGGAAGCCCTTAGAGGGCTATGGTGAGAAAGGAAATATCCTCCGATGAAATCTGGAAAGAAGATTTCTGAGAAATGGCTTGGTGATCTGTTAATTCATCTCCCAGTGTTACATCTGTATTTCGTGGATGTCTTTGCTAGCCTTATTTCTGTGGAATCTGAGAACAGATATTTCGTATCCCTTTGAAGACTATAGGGCCAAAGGAAATATCCTCCAATAACAAAGAGAAAGAAGCTTTCTGAGAAACTTCTTTGTGTTCTGTGAAATCATCTCACAGAGTTACAGCTTTTACCTCAAGAAGCCTTTCGCTAAGACAGTTCTTGTGGAAATGGCAAAGTGATATTTGGAAGCCCATAGAGGGCTATGGTGAAAAAGGAAATATCCTCCGATGAAATCTGGAAAGAAGCTTTCTGAGAAACTGCTTAGTGTTCTGTTAATTCATGTCACAGAGTTACATCTGTATTTCGTGGATGTCTTTGCTAGCCTTATTTCTGTGGAAATTGACAACAGATATTTCGGATCCCTTTGAAGACTATAGGGTCAAAGGAAATATCCTCCGATAACAAAGAGAAAGAAGCTTTCTGAGAAACTTCTTTGTGTTCTGTGAAATCATCTCACAGAGTTACAGCTTTCCCCTCAATTAGTCTTTCGCTAAGACAGTTCTTGTGGAATTTTCAAAGTGATATTTGGAAGCCCATAGAGGGCTATGATGAAAAAGGAAATATCCTTCGATGAAATCTGGAAAGAAGCTTTCTGAGAAACTGCTTAGTGTTCTGTTAATTCATCTCACAGAGTTACATCTGTATTTCGTGGATCTCTTTGCTAGCCTTATTTCTGTGGAATCTGAGAACAGATATTTCCTTTCCCTTTGAAGACTATAGGGCCAAAGGAAATATCCTCCGATAACAAAGAGAAAGAAGCTTTCTGAGAAACTTCTTTGTGTTCTGTGAAATCATCTCACAGAGTTTCAGCTTTCCCCTCAAGAAGCCTTTCGCTAACACAGTTCTTGTCGAATTGGCAAAGTGATATTTGGAATCTCATAGAGGGCTATGGTGAAAAAGGAAACATCCTCCGATGAAATCTGGAAAGAAGCTTTCTGAGAATCTGCTTAGTGTTCTGTTACTTCACCTCACAGAGTTTCATCTGTATTTCGTGGACCTCCTTGCTAGCCCTATTTCTGTGGAATCTGAGAACAGATATTTCGGATCCCTTTGAAGAATATAGGGCCAAAGGAAATATCCTCCGATAACAAAGAGAAAGAAACTTTCAGAGAAACTTCTTTGTGTTCTGTGAAATCATCTCACAGAGTTACAGCTTTACCCTCAAGAAGCCTTTCGCTAAGACAGTTCTCGTGGAATTGGCAAAGTGATATTTGGAAGCCCATAGAGGGCTATGGTAAAAAAGGAAATATCCTCCGATGAAATCTGGAAAGAAGCTTTCTGAGAAACTGCTTAGTGTTCTGTTAATTCATCTCCCAGAGTTACATCTGTATTTCGTGCATCTCTTTGCTAGCCGTATTTCTGTGGAATCTGAGAACAGATATTTCGGATCCCTTTGAAGACTACAGGGCCAAAGGAAATATCCTCCAATAACAAAGAGGAAGAAGCTTTCTGAGAAACTTCTTTGTGTTCTGTGAAATCATCTCACAGAGTTACAGCTTTCCCCTCAAGACGCCTTTCGCTAAGACAGTTCTTGTGGAATTGCCAAAGTGATATTTGGAATCCCATAGAGGGCTATGGTGAAAAAGGAAATATCCTCTGATGAAATCTGGAAAGAAGCTTTCTGAGAAACTGCTTAGTGTTCTGTTAATTCATCTAACAGAGTTACATCTGTATTTCGTGGATCTCTTTGCTGGCCTTATTTCTGTGGAATCTGAGATCAGATATTTCGGATCCCTTTGAAGACTATAGGGCCAAAGGAAATATCCTCCGATAAGAAAGAGAAAGAAGCTTTCTGAGAAACTTCTTTGTGTTCTGTGAAATCATCTCACAGAGTTACAGCTTTACCCTCAAGAAGCCTTTCGCTAAGACAGTTTTTGTGGAATTGGCAAAGTGATATTTGGAAGCCCATAGAGGGCTATGGTGAAAAAGGAAATATCCTCCGATGAAATCTGGAAAGAAGATTTCTAAGAAACTGCTTAGTGTTCTGTTAATTCATCTCCTAGAGTTACATCTGTATTTCGTGGATCTCTTTGCTTGCCTTATTTCTGTATAATCTGAGAACAGATATTTCGGATCTCTTTGAAGACTATAGGGCCAAAGGAAATATCCTCCGAGAACAAAGAGAAAGAAGCTTTCTGAGAAACTTCTTTGTGTTCTGTGAAATCATCTCACAGAGTTACGGCTTTCCCCTCAAGAAGCCTTTCGCTAAGACAGTTCTTGTTGAATTGGCAAAGTGATATTTGGAATCCCATAGAGGGCTATGATGAAAAAGGAAATATCCTCTGATGAAATCTGGAAAGAAGCTTTCTGAGAAACTGCTTAGTGTTCTGTTAATTCATCTCACAGAGTTACATCTGTATTTCGTGGATCTCTTTGCTGGCCTTATTTCTGTGGAATCTGAGATCAGATATTTCGGATCCCTTTGAAGACTATAGGGCCAAAGGAAATATCCTCCGATAAGAAAGAGAAAGAAGCTTTCAGAGAAACTTCTTTGTGTTCTGTGAAATCATCTCACAGAGTTACAGCTTTCCCCTCAAGAAGCCTTTCGCTAAGAAAGTTCTTGTGGAATTGGCAAAGTGATATTTGGAAGCCTATAGAGGACTATGGTGAAAAAGGAAATATCCTCCGAAGAAATCTGGAAAAAAGCTTTCTGAGAAACTGCTTAGTGTTCTGTTAATTCATCTCACAGAGTTACATCTGTATTTCGTGGATCTCTTTTCTAGCCTTATTTCTGTGTAATCTGAGAACAGATATTTCGGATCCCTTTGAAGACTATAGGGCCAAAGGAAATATCCTCCGATAAGAAAGAGAAAGAAGCTTTCACAGAAACTTCTTTGTGTTCTGCGAAATCATCTCACAGAGTTACAGCTTTCCCCTCAAGAAGCCTTTCGCTAAGACAGTTCTTGTGGAATTGGCAATGTGATATTTGGAAGCCCATAGAGGGCTATGGAGAAAAAGGAAATATCCTCCGATGAAATCTGGAAAGAAGCTTTCTGAGAGACTGCTTAGTGTTCTTTTAGTTCATCTCCCAGAGTTACATCTGTATTTCGTGGATCTCTTTGCTAGCCTTATTTCTGTGGAATCTGAAAACAGATATTTCGGATCCCTTTGAAGACTATAGGGCCAAAGGAAATATCCTCCGATAACAAAGAGAAAGAAGCTTTCTGAGAAACTTCTTTGTGTTCTGTGAAATCATCTCACAGAGTTACAGCTTTCCCCTCAAGAAGCCTTTCGCTAACACAGTTCTTGTGGAATTGGCAAAGTGATATTTGGAATCTCATAGAGGGCTACGGTGAAAAAGGAAATATCCTCCGATGAAATCTGGAAAGAAGCTTTGTGAGAAACTGCTTAGTGTTCTGTTACTTCACCTCACAGAGTTTCATCTGTATTTCGTGGATCTCTTTGCTAGCCTTATTTCTGTGGAATCTGAGAACAGATATTTCGGATCCCTTTGAAGACTATAGGGCCAAAGGAAATATCCTCCGATAAGAAAGAGAAGGAAGCTTTCAGAGAAACTTCTTTGTGTTCTGTTAAATCATCTCACTGAGTTACAGCTTTGCCCTCAAGAAGCCTTTCGCTAAGACAGTTCTTGTGGAATTGGCAAAGTGATATTTGGAAGCCCATAGAGGGCTACGGTGAAAAAGGAAATATCCTCCGATGAAATCTGGAAAGAAGCTTTCTGAGAAACTGCTTAGTGTTCTGTTAATTCATCTCACAGAGTTACATCTGTATTTCGTGGATCTCTTTGCTAGCCTTATTTCTGTCGAATCTGAGAACAGATATTTCGGATCCCTTTGAAGACTATAGGGCCAAAGGAAATATCATCCCATAAGAAAGAGAAAGAAGCTTTCAGAGAAACTTCTTTGTGTTCTGTGAAATCATCTCACAGAGTTACAGCTTTCCCCTCAAGAAGCCTTTCGCTAAGACACTTCTTGTGGAATTGGCAATGTGATATTTGGTAGTCCATAGAGGGCTATGGAGAAAAAGGAAATATCCTCCGATGAAATCTGGAAAGAAGCTTTCTGAGAGACTGCTTAGTGTTCTTTTAGTTCATCTCCCAGAGTTACATCTGTATTTCGTGGATCTCTTTGCTAGCCTTATTTCTGTGGAATCTGAGAACAGATATTTCGGATCCCTTTGAAGACTATAGGGCCAAAGGAAATATCCTCCAATAACAAAGAGAAAGAAGCTTTCTGAGAAACTTCTTTGTGTTCTGTGAAATCATCTTACAGAATTACAGCTGTCCCCTCAAGAAGCCTTTCGCTAAGACAGTTCTTGTGGAATTGGCAAAGTGATATTTGGAAGCCCATAGAGGGCTATGGTGAAAAAGGAAATATCCTCCGATGAAATCTGGAAAGAAGCATTCTGAGACACTGCTTAGTGTTCTGTTAATTCATCTCCCAGAGTTACATCTGTATTTCGTGGATGTCTTTGCTAGCCTTATTTCTGTGGAATCTGAGAACAGATATTTCGGATCCCTTTGAAGACTATAGGGCCAAAGGAAATATCCTCTGATAACAAAGAGAAAGAAGCTTTCTGAGAAACTTCTTTGTGTTCTGTGAAATCATCTCACAGAGTTACAGCTTTCCCCTCAAGAAGCCTTTCGCTAAGACAGTTCTTGTGGAATTGGCAAAGTGATATTTGGAATCCCATAGAGGGCTATGGTGAAAAAGGAAATATCCTCCGATGAAATGTGGAAAGAAGCTTTCTGAGAAACTTCTTAGTGTTCTGTTAATTCATCTCACAGAGTTACATCTGTATTTCGTGGATCTCCTTGCTAGCATTATTTCTGTGTAATCTGACAACAGATATTTCGGATCCCTTTGAAGACTGAAGGGCCAAAGGAAATATCCTCCGATAAGAAAGAGAAAGAAGCTTTCTGAGAAACTTCTTTGTGTTCTGTGAAATCATCTCACAGAGTTACAGCTTTCCCCTCAAGAAGCCTTTCGCTAAGTCGGTTCTTTTCTAATTGGCAAAGTGATATTAGGAAGCCCATAGAGGGCTATTTTGAAAAAGGAAATATTCTCCGATGAAATCTGGAAAGAAGGTTTCTGAGAAACTGCTTAGTGTTCTGTCAATTCATCTCACAGAGTTACATCTGTATTTCGTGGGACTCCTTGCTAGCCTTATTTCTGTGGAATCTGATAACAGATATTTCGGATCCCTTTGAAGACTATAGGGCAAAAGGAAATATCCTCCGATAACGAAGAGAAAGAAGCTTTCTGAGAAACTTCTTTGTGTTCTGTGAAATCATCTCACAGAGTTACAGCTTTCCCCTGAAGAAGCCTTTCGCTAACACAGTTCTTGTCGAATTGGCAAAGTGATATTTGGAATCTCATAGAGGGCTATGGTGAAAAAGGAAATATCCTCCGATGAAATCTTGAAAGAAGCTTTCTGAGAATCTGCTTAGTGTTCTGTTACTTCACCTCACAGAGTTTCATCTGTATTTCGTGGATCTCCTTGCTAGCCGTATTTCTGTGCAATCTGAGAACAGATATTTCGGATCCCTTTGAAGACTATAGGGCCAAAGGAAATATCCTCCGATAACAAAGAGAAAGAAGCTTTCAGAGAAACTTCTTTGTGTTCTGTGAAATCATCTCACAGAGTTACAGCTTTACCCTCAAGAAGCCTTTCGCTAAGACAGTTCTCGTGGAATTGGCAAAGTGATATTTGGAAGCCCATAGAGGGCTATGGTGAAAAAGGAAATATCCTCCGATGAAATCTGGAAAGAAGCTTTCTGAGAAACTGCTTAGTGTTCTGTTAATTCATCTCCCAGAGTTACATCTGTATTTCGTGCATCTCTTTGCTAGCCGTATTTCTGTGGAATCTGAGAAAAGATATTTCGGATCCCTTTGAAGACTACAGGGCCAAAGGAAATATCCTCCAATAACAAAGAGGAAGAAGCTTTCTGAGAAACTTCTTTGTGTTCTGTGAAATCATCTCACAGAGTTACAGCATTCCCCTCAGGACGCCTTTCGCTAAGACAGTTCTTGTGGAATTTTCAAAGTTATATTTGGAAGCCCTTTGAGTGCTATGGTGAGAAAGGAAATATCCTCCGACGAAATCTGGAAAGAAGATTTCTGAGAAACGGCTTAGTGATCTGTTAATTCATCTCCCAGTGTTACATCTGTATTTCGTGGATCTCTTTGCTAGCCTTATTTCTGTGGAATCTGAGAACAGATATTTCGGATCCCTTTGAAGACTATAGGGCCAAAGGAAATATCCTCCAATAACAAAGAGAAAGAAGCTTTCTGAGAAACTTCTTTGTGTTCTGTGAAATCATCTAACAGAGTTACAGCTTTTACCTAAAGAAGCCTTTCGCTAAGACAGTTCTTGTGGAAATGGCAAAGTGATATTTGGAAGCCCATGGAGGGCTATGGTGAAAAAGGAAATATCCTCCGATGAAATCTGGAAAGAAGCTTTCTGAGAAACTGCTTAGTGTTCTGTTAATTCATGTCACAGAGTTACATCTGTATTTCGTGGATGTCTTTGCTAGCCTTATTTCTGTGGAATCTGACAACAGATATTTTGGATCCCTTTGAAGACTCTTGGGCCAAAGGAAATATCCTCCGATAACAAAGAGAAAGAAGCTTTCTGAGAAACTTCTTTGTGTTCTGTGAAATCATCTCACAGAGTTACAGCTTTCCCCTCAAGAAGCCTTTCGCTAAGACAGTTCTTGTGGAATTGGCAAAGTGATATTTGGAATCCCATAGAGGGCTATGGTGAAAAAGGAAATATCCTCCGATGAAATCTGGAAAGAAGCTTTCTGAGAAACTGCTTAGTGTTCTGTTAATTCATCTCACAGAGTTACATCTGTATTTCGTGAATCTCTTTGCTGGCCTTATTTCTGTGGAATCTGAGATCAGATATTTAGGATCCCTTTGAAGACTATAGGGCCAAAGGAAATATCCTCCGATAACAAAGAGAAAGAAGCTTTCTGAGAAACTTCTTTGTGTTCTGTGAAATCATCTCACAGAGTTACAGCTTTACCCTCAAGAAGCCTTTCGCTAAGACAGTTCTCGTGGAATTGGCAAAGTGATATTTGGAAGCCCATAGAGGGCTATGGTGAAAAAGGAAATATCCTCCGATGAAATCTGGAAAGAAGCTTTCTGAGAAACTGCTTAGTGTTCTGTTAATTCATCTCCCAGAGTTACATCTGTATTTCGTGCATCTCTTTGCTAGCCGTATTTCTGTGGAATCTGAGAACAGATATTTCGGATCCCTTTGAAGACTAGAGGGCCAAAGGAAATATCCTCCGATAACAAAGAGGAAGAAGCTTTCTGAGAAACTTCTTTGTGTTCTGTGGAATCATCTCACAGAGTTACAGCATTCCCCTCAGGACGCCTTTCGCTAAGACAGTTCTTGTGGAATTTTCAAAGTTATATTTGGAAGCCCTTTGAGGGCTATGGTGAGAAAGGAAATATCCTCCGACGAAATCTGGAAAGAAGATTTCTGAGAAACGGCTTAGTGATCTGTTAATTCATCTCCCAGTGTTACATCTGTATTTCGTGGATCTCTTTGCTAGCCTTATTTCTGTGGAATCTGAGAACAGATATTTCGGATCCCTTTGAAGACTATAGGGCCAAAGGAAATATCCTCCAATAACAAAGAGAAAGAAGCTTTCTGAGAAACTTCTTCGTGTTCTGTGAAATCATCTCACAGAGTTACAGCTTTTACCTAAAGAAGCCTTTCGCTAAGACAGTTCTTGTGGAAATGGCAAAGTGATATTTGGAAGCCCATAGAGGGCTATGGTGAAAAAGGAAATATCCTCCGATGAAATCTGGAAAGAAGCTTTCTGAGAAACTGCTTAGTGTTCTGTTAATTCATGTCACAGAGTTACAACTGTATTTCGTGGATGTCTTTGCTAGCCTTATTTCTGTGGAATCTGACAACAGATATTTCGGATCCCTTTGAAGACTCTTGGGCCAAAGGAAATATCCTCCGATAACAAAGAGAAAGAAGCTTTCTGAGAAACTTCTTTGTGTTCTGTGAAATCATCTCACAGAGTTACAGCTTTCCCCTCAAGAAGCCTTTCGCTAAGACAGTTCTTGTGGAATTGGCAAAGTGATTTTTGGAATCCCATAGAGGGCTATGGTGAAGAAGGAAATATCCTCCGATGAAATCTGGAAAGAAGCTTTCTGAGAAACTGCTTAGTGTTCTGTTAATTCATCTCCCAGTGTTACATCTGTATTTCGTGGATCTCTTTGCTAGCCTTATTTCTGTGGAATCTGAGAACAGATATTTCGGAAACCTTTGAAGACTATAGGGCCAAAGGAAATATCCTCCAATAACAAAGAGAAAGAAGCTTTCTGAGAAACTTCTTTGTGTTCTGCGAAATCATCTCACAGAGTTACAGCTTTCCCCTCAAGAAGCCTTTCGCTAAGACATTTTTTGTGGAATTGGCAAAGTGATATTTGGAAGCCCATGGAGGGCTATGGAGAAAAAGGAAATATCCTCCGATGAAATCTGGAAAGTAGCTTCCTGAGAAACTGGTTAGTGTTCTGTTAATTCATCTCACAGAGTTACATCTGTATTTCGTGGATCCCTTTGGTAGCCTTATTTCTGTGGAATCTGAGAACAGATATTTCGGATCCCTTTGAAGACTATAGCGCCAAAGGAAATATCCTCCGATAACAAAGAGAAAGAAGCTTTCTGAGAAACATCTTTGTGTTCTGTGAAATCATCTCACAGAGTTACAGCTTTCCCCTCAAGAAGCCTTTCGCTAAGAAAGTTCTTGTGGAATTGGCAAAGTGATATTTGGAAGTCCATAGAGGACTATGGGGAAAAAGGATATATCCTCCAATGAAATCAGGAAAGAAGCTTTCTGGAAAAACTGCTTAGTGTTCTCTTAATTCACCTCCCAGAGTTACATCTGTATTTCGTGGATCTCTTTGCTAGCCTCATTTCTGTGGAAACTGCGAACAGATATTTCGGATCACTTTGAAGACTATAGGGCCAAAGGAAATATCCTCCGATAACAAAGAGGAAGAAGCTTTCTGAGAAACTTCTTTGTGTTCTGTGAAAACATCTCAGAGAGTTTCAGCTTTCCCCTCAAGAAGCCTTTCGCTATGACAGTTCTTGTGGAATTGGCAATGTGATATTTGGAAGCCCATAGAGGGCTATGGTAAAAAGGAAATATTCTGCGATGAAATCTGGAAAGAAGCTTTGTGAGATACTGCTTCATGTTCTCTTAATTCGTCTCACAGAGTTACATCTGTATTTCGTGAATCTCTTTGCTAGCCTTATTCCTGTGGAATCTGAGAACAGATATTTCGGATCCCTTTGAAGACTATAGGGCCAAAGGAAATATCCTCCGATAACAAAGAGAAAGAAGCTTTCAGAGAAACTTCTTTGTGTTCTGTGAAATCATCTCACAGAGTTACAGCTTTCCCTTCAAGAAGCCTTTCGCTAAGACAGTTCTTGTTGAATTGGCAAAGTGATATTTGGAATCCCATAGAGGGCTATGGTGAAAAAGGAAATACCTCCGATGAAATCTGGAAAGAAGCTTTCTGAGAAACTGCTTAGTGTTCTGTTAATTCATGTCACAGAGTTACATCTGTATTTCGTGGATCTCTTTGCTGGCCTTATTTCTGTGGAATCTCAGATCAGATATTTCGGATCCCTTTGAAGACTATAGGGCCAAAGGAAATATCCTCCGATAACAAAGAGAAAGAAGCTTTCTGAGAAACTTCTTTGTGTTCTGTGAAATCATCTCACAGAGTTACAGCTTTCCCCTCAAGAAGCCTTTCGGTAACACAGTTCTTGTGTAATTGGCAGAGTGATATTTGGAATCTCATAGAGGGCTACGGTGAAAAAGGAAATATCCTCCGATGAAATCTGGAAAGAAGCTTTCTGAGAAACTGCTTGGTGTTCTGTTACTTCATCTCACAGAGTTTCATCTGTATTTCGTGGATCTCTTTGCTAGCCTTATTTCTGTGTAATCTGAGAACATATATTTCGGATCCCTTTGAAGACTATAGAGCCAAAGGAAATATCCTCCGATAAGAAAGAGAAAGATGCTTTCAGAGAAACGTCTTTGTGTTCTGTGAAATCATCTCACAGAGTTACAGCTCTCCCCTCAAGAAGCCTTTCGCTAAGACAGTTCTTGTGGAATTGGCAAAGTGATATTTGGAAGCCCATAGAGGGCTATGGTGAAAAAGGAAATATCCTCCGATGAAATCTGGAAAGAAGCTTTCTGAGAAACTGCTTAGTGTTCTCTTAATTCATCTCACAGAGTTACATCTGTATTTCGTGGATCTCTTTGCTAGCCTTATTTCTGTGTAATCTGAGAACAGATATTTCGGATCCCTTTGAAGACTATAGGGCCAAAGGAAATATCCTCCGATAAGAAAGAGAAAGAAGCTTTCAGAGAAACTTCTTTGTGTTCTGTGAAATCATCTCACAGAGTTACTGCTTTCCCCTCAAGAAGCCTTTCGCTAAGACAGTTATTGTGTAATTGGCAATGTGATATTTGGAAGCCCATAGAGGGCTATGGAGAAAAAGGAAATATCCTCCGATGAAATCTGGAAAGAAGCTTTCTGAGAGACTGCTTAGTGTTCTTTTAGTTCATCTCCCAGAGTTACATCTGTATTTCCTGGATCTCTTTGCTAGCCTTATTTCTGTGGAATCTGAGAACAGATATTTCGGATCCCTTTGAAGACTAGAGGGCCAAAGGAAATATCCTCCGATAACAAAGAGAAAGAAGCTTTCTGAGAAACTTCTTTGTGTTCTGTGAAATCATCTCACAGAGTTACAGCTTTCCCCTCAAGAAGCATTTCGCTAACACAGTTCTTGTGGAATTGGCAAAGTGATATTTGGAATATCATAGAGGGCTACCGTGAAAAAGGAAATATCCTCCGATGAAATCTGGAAAGAAGCTTTCTGAGAAACTGCTTAGTGTTCTGTTACTTCACCTCACAGAGTTTCATCTGTATTTCGTGGATCTCTTTGCTAGCCTTATTTCTGTGGAATCTGAGAACAGATATTTCGGATCCCTTTGAAGACTATAGGGCCAAAGGAAATATCCTCCGATAAGAAAGAGAAAGAAGCTTTCAGAGAAACTTCTTTGTGTTCTGTTAAATCATCTCACAGAGTTACAGCTTTCCCCTCAAGAAGTCTTTCGCTAAGACAGTTCTTGTGGAATTGGCAAAGTGATATTTGGAAGCCCAGAGAGAGCTTCGGTGAAAAAGGAAATATCCTCCGATGAAATCTGGAAAGAAGCTTTCTGAGAAACTGCTTAGTGTTCTGTTAATTCATCTCCCAGAGTTACATCTGTATTTCGTGCATCTCTTTGCTAGCCTTATTTCTGTGGAATCTGAGAACAGATATTTCGGATCCCTTTGAAGACTACAGGACCAAAGGAAATATCCTCCGATAACAAAGAGGAAGAAGCTTTCTGAGAAACTTCTTTGTGTTCTGTGAAATCATCTCACAGAGTTACAGATTTCCCCTCAAGACGCCTTTCGCTAAGACAGTTCTTGTGGAATTTTCAAAGTGATATTTGGAAGCCCTTAGAGGGCTATGGTGAGAAAGGAAATATCCTCCGATGAAATCTGGAAAGAAGCTTTCTGAGAAACTGCTTAGTGTTCTGTTAATTCATCTCCCAGTGTTACATCTGTATTTCGTGGATCTCTTTGCTAGCCTTATTTCTGCGGAATCTGAGAACAGATATTTCGGAAACCTTTGAAGAATATAGGGCCAAAGGAAATATCGTCCAATAACAAAGAGAAAGAAGCTTTCTGAGAAACTTCTTTGTGTTCTGCGAAATCATCTCACAGAGTTACAGTTTTACCCTCAAGAAGCCTTTCGCTAAGACATTTTTGTGGAATTGGCAAAGTGATATTTTGAAGCCCATAGAGGGCTATGGTGAAAAAGGAAATATCCTCCGATGAAATCTGGAAAGAAGCTTTCTAAGAAACTGCTTAGTGTTCTGTTAATTCATCTCCTAGAGGTACATCTGTATTTCGTGGATCTCTATGCTAGCCTTATTTCTGTGGAATCTGAGAACAGATATTTCGGATCCCTTTGAAGTCTATAGGGCCAAAGGAAATACCCTCCAATAACAAAGAGAAAGAAGCTTTCTGAGAAACTTCTTTGTGTTCTGAGAAATCATCTCACCGAGTTACAGCTTTCCCCTCAAGAAGCCTTTCGATAAGACAGTTCTTGTGGAATTGGCAAAGTGATATTTGGAAGCCCATGGAGGGCTATGGTGAAAAAGGAAATATCCTCAGATGTAATCTGGAAAGAAGCATTCTGAGAAACTGCTTAGTGTTCTGTTAATTCATCTCCCAGAGTTATATCTGTATTTCGTGGATCTCTTTTTTAGCCTTATTTCTGTGGAAACTGAGAACAGATATTTTGGATCCCTTTGAAGAATATAGGGCCGAAGGAAATATCCTCCGATAACAAGGGGAAAGAAGCTTTCTGTGAAATTCTTTGTGTTCTGTGAAATCATCTCACAGAGTTTCAGCTTTAAAATCAAGAAGCCTTTCGCTAAGACAGTACTAGTGGAATTGGCAAAGTGATATTTGTAAGCCCATAGAAGGCTATGGTGAAAAAGGAAATATCCTTCGATGAAATCTGGAAAGAAGCTTTCTGAGAAACTGCTTAGTGTTCTGTTAATTCATCTCACAGAGTTATATCTGTATTTCGTGGATCTCCTTGATAGCCTTATTTCTGTGGAATCTGAGAACAGATATTTCGGATCCCTTTGAAGACTACAGGGCCAAAGGAAATATCCTCCGATAACAAAGAGAAAGAAGCTTTCTGAGAAACTTCTTTGTGTTCTGTGAAATGATCTCACAGAGTTACAGCTTTCCCCTCAAGAAGCCTTTCGCTAAGACAGTTCTTGTGGAATTGGCAAAGTGATATTTGGAAGCCCATAGAGGGCTATGATGAAAAAGGACATATCCTCCGATGAAATCGGGAAAGAACCTTTCTGAGAAACTGCTTAGTGTTCTGTTAATTCATCTCACAGAGTTACATCTGTATGTCGTGGATCTCTTTTCTAGCCTTATTTCTGTGGATTCTGAGAGCATATATTTGGGATCCCTCTGAAGACTTTGGGCCAAAGGAAATATCCTCCGATAACAAAGAGAAAGAAGCTTTCTGAGAAACTTCTTTGTGTTCTGTGAAATCATCTCACAGAGTTACAGCTTTCCCCTCAAGAAGCCTTTCGCTAAGACAGTTCTTGTGGAATTGGCAAAGTGATATTTGGAAACCCATAGAGGGCTATGGTTAAAAAGGAAATATCCTCCGACGACATCTTGAAAGAAGCTTTCTGAGAAACTGCTTAGTGTTGTGTTATTTCATCTCCCAGAGATACATCTGTATTTCGTGGGTCTCTTTGCTAGCCTTATTTCTGTGGAATCTGAGAACAGATATTTCGGATCCCTTTGAAGACTATAGGCCCAAAGGAAATATCCTACGATAACAAAGAGAAAGAAGCTTTCTGAGAGACTTCTTTGTGTTCTGTGAAATCATCTCACAGAGTTACAGCTTTCCTCTCAAGAAGCCTTTCGCTAAGACAGTTCTTGTGGAATTGGCAAAGTGATATTTGGAAGCCCATAGAGGGCTATGGTGAAAAAGGACATATCCTTCGATGAAATCTGGAAAGAAGCTTTCTGAGTAACTGCTTAGTGTTCTGTTAATTCATCTCACAGAGTTACATCTGTATTTCGTGGTTCTCTTTGCTAGCCTTACTTCTGTGGAATCTGAGAACAGATATTTCGGATCCCTTTGAAGACTAGAGGCCAAAGGAAATATCCTCCAATAACAAAGAGAAAGAAGCTTTCTGAGAAACTTCTTTGTGTTCTGTGAAATGATCTCTCAGAGTTACAGCTTTCCCCTCAAGAAGCCTTTCGATAAGACAGTTCATGCGGAATTGGCAAAGTGATATTTGGATGCCCATAGAGGCCTATGATGAAAAAGGAAATATCCTCCGATGAAAATTGGAAAGAAGCTTTCTGAGAAACTGCTTAGTGTTCTGTTAATTCATCTCACAGAGTTATCTGTATGTCGCGGATCTCTTTTCTAGCCTTATTTCTGTGGAATCTGAGAGCATATATTTGGGATCCCTCTGAAGACTATAGGGCCAAAGGAAATATCCTCCGATAACAAAGAGAAAGAAGCTTTCTGAGAAAATTCTTTGTGTTCTGTGAAATCATCTCACAGAGTTACAGCTTTCCCCGCAAGAAGCCTTTCGCTAAGACAGTTCTTGTGGAATTGGCAAAGTGATATTTGGAAACCCATAGAGGGCTATGGTGAAAAAGGAAATATCCTCCGATGAAATCTGGAAAGAAGCTTTCTGAGAAACTGCTTAGTGTTGTGTTATTTCATCTCCCAGAGATACATCTGTATTTCGTGGATCTCTTTGCTAGCCTTATTTCTGTGGAATCTGAGAACAGATATTTCGGATCCCTTTGAAGACTATAGGGCCAAAGGAAATATCCTACGATAACAAAGAGAAAGAAGCTTTCTGAGAAACTTCTTTGTGTTCTGTGAAATCATCTCACAGAGTTACAGCTTTCCCCTCAAGAAGCCTTTCGCTAAGACAGTTCTTGTGGAATTGGCAAAGTGATATTTGGAAGCCCATAGAGGGCTATGGTGAAAAAGGAAATATCCTTCGATGAAATCTGGAAAGAAGCTTTCTGAGAAACTGCTTAGTGTTCTGTTAATTCATCTCACAGAGATACATCTGTATTTCGTGGTTCTCTTTGCTAGCCTTACTTCTGTGGAATCTGAGAACAGATATTTCGGATCCCTTTGAAGACTATAGGGCCAAAGGAAATATCCTCCAATAACAAAGAGAAAGAAGCTTTCTGAGAAACTTCTTTGTGTTCTGAGAAATCATCTCACAGAGTTACAGCTTTCCCCTCAAGAAGCCTTTCGCTAAGACAGTTCTTGTGGAATTGGCAAAGTGATATTGGGAAGCCCATAGAGGGCTATGGTGAAAAGGGAAATATCCTTCGATGAAATCTGGAAAGAAGCTTGCTGAGAAACTGCTTAGTGTTCTGTTAATTCATCTCACAGAGTTACATCTGTATTTCGTGGATCTCTTTGCTAGCCTTACTTCTGTGGAATGTGAGAACAGATATTTCGGATCCCTTTGAAGACTATAGGGCCAAAGGAAATATCCTCCGATAACACAGAGAAAGAAGCTTTCTGAGAAACTTCTTTGTGTTCTGTGAAATCTTCTCACAGAGTTACAGCTTTCCAATCAAGAAGCCTTTCGCTAAGACAGTTCAGGTGGAATTGGCAAAGTGATATTTGGAAGCCCATAGAGGGCTATGGAGAAAAAGAAAATATCCTCAGATGAAATCTGGAAAGAAGCTTTCTGAGAAACTGCATAGTGTTCTGTTAATTCATCTCACAGAGTTACATCTGTATTTCGTGGATCTCTTTGCTAGCCTTATTTCTGTGTAATCTGAGAGCAGGTATTTCGGATCCTTTTGAAGACTATAGGGCCAAAGGCAATATCCTCCGATAACAAAGAGAAAGAAGGTTTCTGAGAAACTTCTTTGTGTTCTGTGAAATCATCTCACAGAGTTACAGCTTTCCCCTCCAGAAGCCTTTCGCTAAGACAGTTCTTGTGGAATTGGCAAAGTGATATTTGGAAGCCCATAGAGGGCTATGGTGAAAAAGGAAATATCCTCCGATGTAATCTGAAAAGAAGCTTTCTGAGAAACTGCTTAGTGTTGTGTTAATTCATCTCCCAGAGTTACATCTGTATTTCGTGGATCTCTTTGCTAGCGTTATTTCTGTGGAATCTGATTACAGATATTTCGGATCCCTTTGAAGACTATAGGGACAAAGGAAATATCCTCCGATAACAAAGAGAAAGAAGCTTTCTGAGAAACTTCTTTGTGTTCTGTGAAATCATCTCACAGAGTTACAGCTTTCCCCTCAAGAAGCCTTTCGCTAAGACAGTTCTTGTGGAATTGGCAAAGTGATATTTGGAAGCCCATGGAGGGCTACTGTGAAAAAGGAAATATCCTACGATGTAATCTGGAAAGAAGCTTTGTGAGAGACTGCTTAATGTTCTCTTAACTCATCTCACAGAGTTACATCTGTATTTCGTGGATCTCTTTGCTAGCCTTTTTTCTGTGGAATCTGAGAACAGATATTTCCTTTCCCTTTGAAGACTATACAGCCAAAGGAAATATCCTCCGATAAGAAAGAGAAAGAATCTTTCTGAGAAATTTCTTTGTGTTCTGTCACATCAGCTCACAGAGTTACAGCTTTCCCCTCAAGAAGCCTTTCGCTAAGACAGTTCTTGTGGAATTGGCAAAGTGATATTTGGAAGCCCATAGAGGGCTATGGTGAAAAAGGAAATATCCTCCGATGAAATCTGGAGAGAAACTTTCTGAAAAACTGCTTAGTGTACTGTTAATTCATCTCACATATTTACATCTGTATTTCGTGGGTCTCTTTGCTACCCGTATTTCTGTGGAATCTGACAACAGATATTTCCTTTCCCTTTGAAGACTATAGGGCCAAAGGAAATATCCCCCGATAACAAAGAGAAAGAAGCTTTCTGAGAAACTTCTTTGTGTTCTGTGAAATCATCTCACAGAGTTACAGCTTTCCCCTCAAGAAGCCTTTCGCTAAGACAGTTCTTGTGGAATTGGCGAAGTGATATTTGGAAACCCATAGAGGGGTATGGTGAAAAAGGAAATATCCTCCGATGAAATCTGGAAAGAAGCTTTCTGAGAAACTGCTTACTGTTGTGTTATTTCATCTCCCAGAGATACATCTGTATTTCGTGGATCCCTTTGCTAGCCTTTTTTCTGTTGAATCTGAGAACAGATATTTCGGATACCTTTGAAGACTATAGGGACAAAGGAAATATCCTACGATAACAAAGAGAAAGAAGCTTTCTGAGAAACTTCTTTGTGTTCTGTGAAATCATCTCACAGAGTTACAGCTTTCCCCTCAAGAAGCCTTACGCTAAGACAGTTCTTGTGGAATTGGCAAAGTGATATTTGGAATCCCATAGAGGGCTATGGTGAAAAAGGAAATATCCTTCGATGAAATCTGGAAAGAAGCTTTCTGAGAAACTGCTTAGTGTTCTGTTAATTCATCTCACAGAGTTACATCTGTATTTCGTGGATCTCTTTGCTAGCCTTACTTCTGTGGAATCTGAGAACAGATATTTCGGATCCCTTTGAAGACTATAGGGCCAAAGGAAATATCCTACGATAACAAAGAGAAAGAAGCTTTCTGAGAAACTTCTTTGTGTTCTGTGAAATCATCTCACAGAGTTACAGCTTTCCCCTCAAGAAGCCTTTCGCTAAGACAGTTCTTGTGGAATTGGCAAAGTGATATTTGGAAGCCCATAGAAGGCTATGGTGAAAAAGGAAATATCGTCCGATGAAATCTGGAAAGAAGCTTTCTGAGAAACTGCTTAGTGTTCTGTTAATTCATCTCCCAGAGTTACATCTGTATTTCGTGGATCTGTTTGCTATCCTTATATCTGTGGAATCTGAGAACAGATATTTCGGATCCCTTTGAAGACTATAGGGCCAAAGGCAATATCCTCCGATAACAAAGAGAAAGAAGCTTTCTGAGAAACTTCTTTGTGTTCTGGGAAATCATCTCACAGAGTTACGGCTTTCCCCTCAAGAAGCCTTTCGCTAACACAGTTCTTGTGGAATTGGCAAAGTGATATTTGGAAGCCCATAGAGGGCTATGGTGAAAAAGGAAATATCCTCCGATGAAATCTGGAAAGAGGCTTTCTGAGAAACTGCTTAGTGTTCTGTTAATTCATCTCCCAGAGTTACATCTGTATTTCGTGGATCTCTTTGCTAGCCTTATTTCTGTGGAATCTGAGAACAGATATTTCGGAACCCTTTGAAGACTATTGGGCCAAAGGAAATATCCTCCGATAACAAAGAGAAAGAAGCTTTCTGAAAAACTTCTTTGTGTTCTGTGAAATCATCTCACAGAGTTATAGCTTTCCCCTCAAGAAGCCTTTGGTAAGGCAGTTCTTGTGGAATTGTCAAAGTGATATTTGGAAACCCATAGAGGGCTATGGTGAAAAAGGAAATACCCTCCGATGAAATCTGGAAAGAAGCTTTCTGAGAAACTGCTTAGTGTTCTGTTAATTCATCTCCCACTGTTACATCTGTATTTCGTGGATCTCCTTGATAGCCTTATTTCTCCGGAAGCTTTCTGAGAAACTTCTTTGTGTTCTGGGAAATCATCTCACAGAGTTACAGCTTTCCACTCAAGAAGACTTTCGCTAACACAGTTCTTGTGGAATTGGCAAAGTGATACTTGGAAGCCCATAGAGGGCTATGGTAAAAAAGGAAATATCCTCCGATGAAATCTGGAAAGAAACTTTCTAAGAAACTCCTTAGTGTTCTGTTAATTCATCTCCTAAAGTTACATCTGTATTTCGTGGATCTCTTTGCTATCCTTATTTCTGTGGAATCTGAGAACAGATATTTCGGATCCCTTTGAAGACTATAGGGCCAAAGGAAATATCCTCCGATAACAAAGAGAAAGAAGCTTTCTGAGAAACTTCTTTGTGTTCTGTGAAATCATCTCACAGAGTTACAGCTTTCCCCTCAAGAACCCTTTCGCTAAGACAGTTCTTGGGGATTGGCAAAGTGATATTTGGAAGCCCATAGAGGGCTATGGTGAGAAAGGAAATATCCTCCGATGAAATCAGGAGAGAAGCTTTCTGAGAAACTGCTTAGTGTTCTTTTAATTCATCTCACAGAGTTACATCTGTATTTCGTGGATCTCTTTGCTAGCCTTACTTCTGTGGAATCTGAGAACAGTATTTCTTATCCCTTTGAAGACTATAGGGCCAAAGGAAATATCCTCCGATAACAAAGAGAAAGAAGCTTTCAGAGAAACTTCTTTGTGTTCTGTGAAATCATCTCACAGAGTTACAGGTTTCCCCTGAAGAAGCCTTTCACTAAGACAGTTCTTGTGGAATTGGCAAGGTGATATTTGGAAGCCCATAGAGGGCTATGGAGAAAAAGGAAATATCTTCCGATGAAATCTGGAAAGAAGCTTTCTGAGAAACTGCTTAGTGTTCTGTTAATTCATCTCACAGAGTTACATCTGTATTTCGTGGATCTCTTTGCTAGCCTTATTTCTGTGGAATCTGAGAACAGATATTTCGGATCCCTTTGAAGACTATAGGGCCAAAGGAGATATCCTCCGATAAAAAAGAGAAAGAAGCTTTCTGAAAAACTTCTTTGTGTTCTGTGAAATCATCTCACAGAATTACAGCTTTCCCCTCAAGAAGCCTTTCGTAAGACAGTTCTTGTGGAATTGGCAAAGTGATATTTGGAACCCCATAGAGGGCTATGGTGAAAAAGGAAATATCCTCCGATGAAATCTGGAAAGAAGTTTTCTGAGAAACTGCTTAGTGTTCTGTTAATTCATCTCCCAGAGTTATATCTGTATTTCGTGGATCTCTTTTTTAGCCTTATTTCTGTGGAAACTGAGAACAGATATTTCGGATCCCTTTGAAGAATATAGGGCCGAAGGAAATATCCTCCGATAACAAGGGGAAAGAAGCTTTCTGTGAAATTCTTTGTGTTCTGTGAAATCATCTCACAGAGTTTCAGCTTTAAAATCAAGAAGCCTTTCGCTAAGACAGTACTAGTGGAATTGGCAAAGTGATATTTGAAAGCCCATAGAGGGCTATGGTGAAAAAGGAAATATCCTCCGATGAAATCTGGAAAGAAGCTTTCTGAGAAACTGCTTAGTGTTCTTTTAGTTCATCTCCCAGAGTTACATCTGTATTTCGTGGATCTCATTGCTAGCCTTATTTCTGTGGAATCTGAGAACAGATATTTCGGATCCCTTTGAAGACTATAGGGCCAAAGGAAATATCCTCCGATAAAAAAGAGAAAGAATTTTTCTGAGAAACTTCTTTGTGTTCTGTGAAATCATCTCACAGAGTTACAGCTTTCCCCTCAAGAAGGCTTTCGCTAAGCCTGTTCTTGTGGAATTGGCAAAGTGATATTTGTAAGCCCATAGAAGGCTATGGTGAAAAAGGAAATATCCTTCGATGAAATCTGGAAAGAAGCTTTCTGAGAAACTGCTTAGTGTTCTGTTAATTCATCTCACAGAGTTATATCTGTATTTCGTGGATCTCCTTGATAGCCTTATTTCTGTGGAATCTGAGAACAGATATTTCGGATCCCTTTGAAGACTATAGGGCCAAAGGAAATATCCTCCGATAACAAAGAGAAAGAAGCTTTCTGAGAAACTTCTTTGTGTTCTGTGAAATGATCTCACAGAGATACAGCTTTCCCCTCAAGAAGCCTTTCGCTAAGACACTTCTTGTGGAATTGGCAAAGTGATATTTGGAAGCCCATAGAGGGCTATGATGAAAAAGGACATATCCTCCGATGAAATCGGGAAAGAACCTTTCTGAGAAACTGCTTAGTATTCTGTTAACTCATCTCACAGAGTTACATCTGTATGTCGTGGATCTCTTTTCTAGCCTTATTTCTGTGGATTCTGAGAGCATATATTTGGGATCCCTCTGAAGACTATAGGGCCAAAGGAAATATCCTCCGATAACAAAGAGAAAGAAGCTTTCTGAGAAACTTCTTTGTGTTCTGTGAAATCATCTCACAGAGTTACAGCTTTCCCCTCAAGAAGCCTTTCGCTAAGACAGTTCTTGTGGAATTGGCAAAGTGATATTTGGAAACCCATAGAGGGCTATGGTGAAAAAGGAAATATCCTCCGATGACATCTTGAAAGAAGCTTTCTGAGAAACTGCTTAGTGTTGTGTTATTTCATCTCCCAGAGATACATCTGTATTTCGTGGATCTCTTTGCTAGCCTTATTTCTGTGGAATCTGAGAACAGATATTTCGGATCCCTTTGAAGACTATAGGCCCAAAGGAAATATCCTGCGATAACAAAGAGAAAGAAGCTTTCTGAGAGACTTCTTTGTGTTCTGTGAAATCATCTCACAGAGTTACAGCTTTCCTCTCAAGAAGCCTTTCGCTAAGACAGTTCTTGTGGAATTGGCAAAGTGATATTTGGAAGCCCATAGAGGGCTATGGTGAAAAAGGACATATCCTTCGATGAAATCTGGAAAGAAGCTTTCTGAGAAACTGCTTAGTATTCTGTTAATTCATCTCACAGAGTTACATCTGTATTTCGTGGTTCTCTTTGCTAGCCTTACTTCTGTGGAATCTGAGAACAGATATTTCGGATCCCTTTGAAGACTAGAGGCCAAAGGAAATATCCTCCAATAACAAAGAGAAAGAAGCTTTCTGAGAAACTTCTTTGTGTTCTGTGAAATGATCTCTCAGAGTTACAGCTTTCCCCTCAAGAAGCCTTTCGATAAGACAGTTCTTGCGGAATTGGCAAAGTGATATTTGGATGCCCATAGAGGGCTATGATGAAAAAGGAAATATCCTCCGATGAAAATTGGAAAGAAGCTTTCTGAGAAACTGCTTAGTGTTCTGTTAATTCATCTCACAGAGTTATCTGTATGTCGCGGATCTCTTTTCTAGCCTTATTTCTGTGGAATCTGAGAGCATATATTTGGGATCCCTCTGAAGACTATAGGGCCAAAGGAAATATCCTCCGATAACAAAGAGAAAGAAGCTTTCTGAGAAACTTCTTTGTGTTCTGTGAAATCATCTCACAGAGTTACAGCTTTCCCCTCAGGAAGCCTTTCGCTAAGACAGTTCTTGTGGAATTGGCAAAGTGATATTTGGAAGCCCATGGAGGGCTATGGTGAAAAAGGAAATATCCTTCGATGAAATCTGGAAAGAAGCTTTCTGAGAAACTGCTTAGTGTTCTGTTAATTCATCTCACAGAGATACATCTGTATTTCGTGGTTCTCTTTGCTAGCCTTACTTCTGTGGAATCTGAGAACAGATATTTCGGATCCCTTTGAAGACTATAGGGCCAAAGGAAATATCCTCCAATAACAAAGAGAAAGAAGCTTTCTGAGAAACTTCTTTGTGTTCTGAGAAATCATCTCACAGAGTTACAGCTTTCCCCTCAAGAAGCCTTTCGCTAAGACATTTCTTGTGGAATTGGCAAAGTGATATTGGGAAGCCCATAGAGGGCTATGGTGAAAAGGGAAATATCCTTCGATGAAATCTGGAAAGAAGCTTGCTGAGAAACTGCTTAGTGTTCTGTTAATTCATCTCACAGAGTTACATCTGTATTTCGTGGATCTCTTTGCTAGCCTTACTTCTGTGGAATGTGAGAACAGATATTTCGGATCCCTTTGAAGACTATAGGGCCAAAGGAAATATCCTCCGATAACAAAGAGAAAGAAGCTTTCTGAGAAACTTCTTTGTGTTCTGTGAAATCTTCTCACAGAGTTACAGCTTTCCAATCAAGAAGCCTTTCGCTAAGACAGTTCAGGTGGAATTGGCAAAGTGATATTTGGAAGCCCATAGAGGGCTATGGAGAAAAAGAAAATATCCTCAGATGAAATCTGGAAAGAAGCTTTCTGAGAAACTGCATAGTGTTCTGTTAATTCATCTCACAGAGTTACATCTGTATTTCGTGGATCTCTTTGCTAGCCTTATTTCTGTGTAATCTGAGAGCAGATATTTCGGATCCTTTTGAAGACTATAGGGCCAAAGGCAATATCCTCCGATAACAAAGAGAAAGAAGCTTTCTGAGAAACTTCTTTGTGTTCTGTGAAATCATCTCACAGAGTTACAGCTTTCCCCTCCAGAAGCCTTTCGCTAAGACAGTTCTTGTGGAATTGGCAAAGTGATATTTGGAAGCCCATAGAGGGCTATGGTGAAAAAGGAAATATCCTCCGATGTAATCTGAAAAGAAGCTTTCTGAGAAACTGCTTAGTGTTGTGTTAATTCATCTCCCAGAGTTACATCTGTATTTCGTGGATCTCTTTGCTAGCGTTATTTCTGTGGAATCTGATTACAGATATTTCGGATCCCTTTGAAGACTATAGGGACAAAGGAAATATCCTCCGATAACAAAGAGAAAGAAGCTTTCTGAGAAACTTCTTTGTGTTCTGTGAAATCATCTCACTGAGTTACAGCTTTCCCCTCAAGAAGCCTTTCGCTAAGACAGTTCTTGTGGAATTGGCAAAGTGATATTTGGAAGCCCATGGAGGGCTACTGTGAAAAAGGAAATATCCTACGATGTAATCTGGAAAGAAGCTTTGTGAGAGACTGCTTAATGTTCTCTTAACTCATCTCACAGAGTTACATCTGTATTTCGTGGATCTCTTTGCTAGCCTTTTTTCTGTGGAATCTGAGAACAGATATTTCCTTTCCCTTTGAAGACTATACAGCCAAAGGAAATATCCTCCGATAAGAAAGAGAAAGAATCTTTCTGAGAAATTTCTTTGTGTTCTGTCACATCAGCTCACAGAGTTACAGCTTTCCCCTCAGGAAGCCTTTCGCTAAGACAGTTCTTGTGGAATTGGCAAAGTGATATTTGGAAGCCCATAGAGGGCTATGGTGAAAAAGGAAATATCCTCCGATGAAATCTGGAGAGAAACTTTCTGAAAAACTGCTTAGTGTTCTGTTAATTCATCTCACATATTTACATCTGTATTTCGTGGGTCTCTTTGCTACCCTTATTTCTGTGGAATCTGACAACAGATATTTCCTTTCCCTTTGAAGACTATAGGGCCAAAGGAAATATCCCCCGATAACAAAGAGAAAGAAGCTTTCTGAGAAACTTCTTTGTGTTCTGTGAAATCATCTCACAGAGTTACAGCTTTCCCCTCAAGAAGCCTTTCGCTAAGACAGTTCTTGTTGAATTGGCGAAGTGATATTTGGAAACCCATAGAGGGGTATGGTGAAAAAGGAAATATCCTCCGATGAAATCTGGAAAGAAGCTTTCTGAGAAACTGCTTACTGTTGTGTTATTTCATCTCCCAGAGATACAGCTGTATTTCGTGGATCCCTTTGCTAGCCTTTTTTCTGTTGAATCTGAGAACAGATATTTCGGATACCTTTGAAAACTATAGGGCCAAAGGAAATATCCTACGATAACAAAGAGAAAGAAGCTTTCTGAGAAACTTCTTTGTGTTCTGTGAAATCATCTCACAGAGTTACAGCTTTCCCCTCAAGAAGCCTTACGCTAAGACAGTTCTTGTGGAATTGGCAAAGTGATATTTGGAATCCCATAGAGGGCTATGGTGAAAAAGGAAATATCCTTCGATGAAATCTGGAAAGAAGCTTTCTGAGAAACTGCTTAGTGTTCTGTTAATTCATCTCACAGAGTTACATCTGTATTTCGTGGATCTCTTTGCTAGCCTTACTTCTGTGGAATCTGAGAACAGATATTTCGGATCCCTTTGAAGACTATAGGGCCAAAGGAAATATCCTACGATAACAAAGAGAAAGAAGCTTTCTGAGAAACTTCTTTGTGTTCTGTGAAATCATCTCACAGAGTTACAGCTTTCCCCTCAAGAAGGCTTTCGCTAAGCCTGTTCTTGTGGAATTGGCAAAGTGATATTTGTAAGCCCATAGAAGGCTATGGTGAAAAAGGAAATATCCTTCGATGAAATCTGGAAAGAAGCTTTCTGAGAAACTGCTTAGTGTTCTGTTAATTCATCTCACAGAGTTATATCTGTATTTCGTGGATCTCCTTGATAGCCTTATTTCTGTGGAATCTGAGAACAGATATTTCGGATCCCTTTGAAGACTATAGGGCCAAAGGAAATATCCTCCGATAACAAAGAGAAAGAAGCTTTCTGAGAAACTTCTTTGTGTTCTGTGAAATGATCTCACAGAGTTACAGCTTTCCCCTCAAGAAGCCTTTCGCTAAGACAGTTCTTGTGGAATTGGCAAAGTGATATTTGGAAGCCCATAGAGGGCTATGATGAAAAAGGACATATCCTCCGATGAAATCGGGAAAGAACCTTTCTGAGAAACTGCTTAGTGTTCTGTTAATTCATCTCACAGAGTTACATCTGTATGTCGTGGATCTCTTTTCTAGCCTTATTTCTGTGGATTCTGAGAGCATATATTTGGGATCCCTCTGAAGACTATAGGGCCAAAGGAAATATCCTCCGATAACAAAGAGAAAGAAGCTTTCTGAGAAACTTCTTTGTGTTCTGTGAAATCATCTCACAGAGTTACAGCTTTCCTCTCAAGAAGCCTTTCGCTAAGACAGTTCTTGTGGAATTGGCAAAGTGATATTTGGAAGCCCATAGAGGGCTATGGTGAAAAAGGACATATCCTTCGATGAAATCTGGAAAGAAGCTTTCTGAGAAACTGCTTAGTATTCTGTTAATTCATCTCACAGAGTTACATCTGTATTTCGTGGTTCTCTTTGCTAGCCTTACTTCTGTGGAATCTGAGAACAGATATTTCGGATCCCTTTGAAGACTAGAGGCCAAAGGAAATATCCTCCAATAACAAAGAGAAAGAAGCTTTCTGAGAAACTTCTTTGGGTTCTGTGAAATGATCTCTCAGAGTTACAGCTTTCCCCTCAAGAAGCCTTTCGATAAGACAGTTCTTGCGGAATTGGCAAAGTGATATTTGGATGCCCATAGAGGGCTATGATGAAAAAGGAAATATCCTCCGATGAAAATTGGAAAGAAGCTTTCTGAGAAACTGCTTAGTGTTCTGTTAATTCATCTCACAGAGTTATCTGTATGTCGCGGATCTCTTTTCTAGCCTTATTTCTGTGGAATCTGAGAGCATATATTTGGGATCCCTCTGAAGACTATAGGGCCAAAGGAAATATCCTCCGATAACAAAGAGAAAGAAGCTTTCTGAGAAAATTCTTTGTGTTCTGTGAAATCATCTCACAGAGTTACAGCTTTCCCCGCAAGAAGCCTTTCGCTAAGACAGTTCTTGTGGAATTGGCAAAGTGATATTTGGAAACCCATAGAGGGCTATGGTGAAAAAGGAAATATCCTCCGATGAAATCTGGAAAGAAGCTTTCTGAGAAACTGCTTAGTGTTGTGTTATTTCATCTCCCAGAGATACATCTGTATTTCGTGGATCTCTTTGCTAGCCTTATTTCTGTGGAATCTGAGAACAGATATTTCGGATCCCTTTGAAGACTATAGGGCCAAAGGAAATATCCTACGATAACAAAGAGAAAGAAGCTTTCTGAGAAACTTCTTTGTGTTCTGTGAAATCATCTCACAGAGTTACAGCTTTCCCCTCAAGAAGCCTTTCGCTAAGACAGTTCTTGTGGAATTGGCAAAGTGATATTTGGAAGCCCATAGAGGGCTATGGTGAAAAAGGAAATATCCTTCGATGAAATCTGGAAAGAAGCTTTCTGAGAAACTGCTTAGTGTTCTGTTAATTCATCTCACAGAGATACATCTGTATTTCGTGGTTCTCTTTGCTAGCCTTACTTCTGTGGAATCTGAGAACAGATATTTCGGATCCCTTTGAAGACTATAGGGCCAAAGGAAATATCCTCCAATAACAAAGAGAAAGAAGCTTTCTGAGAAACTTCTTTGTGTTCTGAGAAATCATCTCACAGAGTTACAGCTTTCCCCTCAAGAAGCCTTTCGCTAAGACAGTTCTTGTGGAATTGGCAAAGTGATATTGGGAAGCCCATAGAGGGCTATGGTGAAAAGGGAAATATCCTTCGATGAAATCTGGAAAGAAGCTTGCTGAGAAACTGCTTAGTGTTCTGTTAATTCATCTCACAGAGTTACATCTGTATTTCGTGGATCTCTTTGCTAGCCTTACTTCTGTGGAATGTGAGAACAGATATTTCGGATCCCTTTGAAGACTATAGGGCCAAAGGAAATATCCTCCGATAACAAAGAGAAAGAAGCTTTCTGAGAAACTTCTTTGTGTTCTGTGAAATCATCTCACAGAGTTACAGCTTTCCCCTCAAGAAGCCTTTCGCTAAGACAGTTCTTGTGGAATTGGCAAAGTGATATTTGGAAGCCCATGGAGGGCTACTGTGAAAAAGGAAATATCCTACGATGTAATCTGGAAAGAAGCTTTGTGAGAGACTGCTTAATGTTCTCTTAACTCATCTCACAGAGTTACATCTGTATTTCGTGGATCTCTTTGCTAGCCTTTTTTCTGTGGAATCTGAGAACAGATATTTCCTTTCCCTTTGAAGACTATACAGCCAAAGGAAATATCCTCCGATAAGAAAGAGAAAGAATCTTTCTGAGAAATTTCTTTGTGTTCTGTCACATCAGCTCACAGAGTTACAGCTTTCCCCTCAAGAAGCCTTTCGCTAAGACAGTTCTTGTGGAATTGGCAAAGTGATATTTGGAAGCCCATAGAGGGCTATGGTGAAAAAGGAAATATCCTCCGATGAAATCTGGAGAGAAACTTTCTGAAAAACTGCTTAGTGTTCTGTTAATTCATCTCACATATTTACATGTGTATTTCGTGGGTCTCTTTGCTACCCTTATTTCTGTGGAATCTGACAACAGATAATTCCTTTCCCTTTGAAGACTATAGGGCCAAAGGAAATATCCCCCGATAACAAAGAGAAAGAAGCTTTCTGAGAAACTTCTTTGTGTTCTGTGAAATCATCTCACAGAGTTACAGCTTTCCCCTCAAGAAGCCTTTCGCTAAGACAGTTCTTGTGGAATTGGCGAAGTGATATTTGGAAACCCATAGAGGGGTATGGTGAAAAAGGAAATATCCTCCGATGAAATCTGGAAAGAAGCTTTCTGAGAAACTGCTTACTGTTGTGTTATTTCATCTCCCAGAGATACAGCTGTATTTCGTGGATCCCTTTGCTAGCCTTTTTTCTGTTGAATCTGAGAACAGATATTTCGGATACCTTTGAAAACCATAGGGCCAAAGGAAATATCCTACGATAACAAAGAGAAAGAAGCTTTCTGAGAAACTTCTTTGTGTTCTGTGAAATCATCTCACAGAGTTACAGCTTTCCCCTCAAGAAGCCTTACGCTAAGACAGTTCTTGTGGAATTGGCAAAGTGATATTTGGAATCCCATAGAGGGCTATGGTGAAAAAGGAAATATCCTTCGATGAAATCTGGAAAGAAGCTTTCTGAGAAACTGCTTAGTGTTCTGTTAATTCATCTCACAGAGTTACATCTGTATTTCGTGGATCTCTTTGCTAGCCTTACTTCTGTGGAATCTGAGAACAGATATTTCGGATCCCTTTGAAGACTATAGGGCCAAAGGAAATATCCTACGATAACAAAGAGAAAGAAGCTTTCTGAGAAACTTCTTTGTGTTCTGTGAAATCATCTCACAGAGTTACAGCTTTCCCCTCAAGAAGCCTTTCGCTAAGACAGTTCTTGTGGAATTGGCAAAGTGATATTTGGAAGCCCATAGAAGGCTATGGTGAAAAAGGAAATATCGTCCGATGAAATCTGGAAAGAAGCTTTCTGAGAAACTGCTTAGTGTTCTGTTAATTCATCTCCCAGAGTTACATCTGTATTTCGTGGATCTGTTTGCTATCCTTATATCTGTGGAATCTGAGAACAGATATTTCGGATCCCTTTGAAGACTATAGGGCCAAAGGCAATATCCTCCGATAACAAAGAGAAAGAAGCTTTCTGAGAAACTTCTTTGTGTTCTGGGAAATCATCTCACAGAGTTACGGCTTTCCCCTCAAGAAGCCTTTCGCTAACACAGTTCTTGTGGAATTGGCAAAGTGATATTTGGAAGCCCATAGAGGGCTATGGTGAAAAAGGAAATATCCTCCGATGAAATCTGGAAAGAGGCTTTCTGAGAAACTGCTTAGTGTTCTGTTAATTCATCTCCCAGAGTTACATCTGTATTTCGTGGATCTCTTTGCTAGCCTTATTTCTGTGGAATCTGAGAACAGATATTTCGGAACCCTTTGAAGACTATTGGGCCAAAGGAAATATCCTCCGATAACAAAGAGAAAGAAGCTTTCTGAAAAACTTCTTTGTGTTCTGTGAAATCATCTCACAGAGTTATAGCTTTCCCCTCAAGAAGCCTTTGGAAAGGCAGTTCTTGTGGAATTGTCAAAGTGATATTTGGAAACCCATAGAGGGCTATGGTGAAAAAGGAAATACCCTCCGATGAAATCTGGAAAGAAGCTTTCTGAGAAACTGCTTAGTGTTCTGTTAATTCATCTCCCACTGTTACATCTGTATTTCGTGGATCTCCTTGATAGCCTTATTTCTCTGGAAGCTTTCTGAGAAACTTCTTTGTGTTCTGGGAAATCATCTCACAGAGTTACAGCTTTCCACTCAAGAAGACTTTCGCTAACACAGTTCTTGTGGAATTGGCAAAGTGATACTTGGAAGCCCATAGAGGGCTATGGTAAAAAAGGAAATATCCTCCGATGAAATCTGGAAAGAAACTTTCTAAGAAACTCCTTAGTGTTCTGTTAATTCATCTCCTAAAGTTACATCTGTATTTCGTGGATCTCTTTGCTATCCTTATTTCTGTGGAATCTGAGAACAGATATTTCGGATCCCTTTGAAGACTATAGGGCCAAAGGAAATATCCTCCGATAACAAAGAGAAAGAAGCTTTCTGAGAAACTTCTTTGTGTTCTGTGAAATCATCTCACAGAGTTACAGCTTTCCCCTCAAGAACCCTTTCGCTAAGACAGTTCTTGGGGATTGGCAAAGTGATATTTGGAAGCCCATAGAGGGCTATGGTGAGAAAGGAAATATCCTCCGATGAAATCAGGAGAGAAGCTTTCTGAGAAACTGCTTAGTGTTCTGTTAATTCATCTCACAGAGTTACATCTGTATTTCGTGGATCTCTTTGCTAGCCTTACTTCTGTGGAATCTGAGAACAGTATTTCTTATCCCTTTGAAGACTATAGGGCCAAAGGAAATATCCTCCGATAACAAAGAGAAAGAAGCTTTCAGAGAAACTTCTTTGTGTTCTGTGAAATCATCTCACAGAGTTACAGGTTTCCCCTGAAGAAGCCTTTCACTAAGACAGTTCTTGTGGAATTGGCAAAGTGATATTTGGAATCCCATAGAGGGCTATGGTGAAAAAGGAAATATCCTCCGATGAAATCTGGAAAGAAGCTTTCTGAGAAACTGCTTAGTGTTCTGTTAATTCATCTCACAGAGTTACATCTGTATTTCGTGAATCTCTTTGCTGGCCTTATTTCTGTGGAATCTGAGATCAGATATTTAGGATCCCTTTGAAGACTATAGGGCCAAAGGAAATATCCTCCGATAACAAAGAGAAAGAAGCTTTCTGAGAAACTTCTTTGTGTTCTGTGAAATCATCTCACAGAGTTACAGCTTTACCCTCAAGAAGCCTTTCGCTAAGACAGTTCTCGTGGAATTGGCAAAGTGATATTTGGAAGCCCATAGAGGGCTATGGTGAAAAAGGAAATATCCTCCGATGAAATCTGGAAAGAAGCTTTCTGAGAAACTGCTTAGTGTTCTGTTAATTCATCTCCCAGAGTTACATCTGTATTTCGTGCATCTCTTTGCTAGCCGTATTTCTGTGGAATCTGAGAACAGATATTTCGGATCCCTTTGAAGACTAGAGGGCCAAAGGAAATATCCTCCGATAACAAAGAGGAAGAAGCTTTCTGAGAAACTTCTTTGTGTTCTGTGGAATCATCTCACAGAGTTACAGCATTCCCCTCAGGACGCCTTTCGCTAAGACAGTTCTTGTGGAATTTTCAAAGTTATATTTGGAAGCCCTTTGAGGGCTATGGTGAGAAAGGAAATATCCTCCGACGAAATCTGGAAAGAAGATTTCTGAGAAACGGCTTAGTGATCTGTTAATTCATCTCCCAGTGTTACATCTGTATTTCGTGGATCTCTTTGCTAGCCTTATTTCTGTGGAATCTGAGAACAGATATTTCGGATCCCTTTGAAGACTATAGGGCCAAAGGAAATATCCTCCAATAACAAAGAGAAAGAAGCTTTCTGAGAAACTTCTTTGTGTTCTGTGAAATCATCTCACAGAGTTACAGCTTTTACCTAAAGAAGCCTTTCGCTAAGACAGTTCTTGTGGAATTGGCAAAGTGATATTTGGAATCCCATAGAGGGCTATGGTGAAAAAGGAAATATCCTCCGATGAAATGTGGAAAGAAGCTTTCTGAGAAACTTCTTAGTGTTCTGTTAATTCATCTCACAGAGTTACATCTGTATTTCGTGGATCTCCTTGCTAGCATTATTTCTGTGTAATCTGACAACAGATATTTCGGATCCCTTTGAAGACTGAAGGGCCAAAGGAAATATCCTCCGATAAGAAAGAGAAAGAAGCTTTCTGAGAAACTTCTTTGTGTTCTGTGAAATCATCTCACAGAGTTACAGCTTTCCCCTCAAGAAGCCTTTCGCTAAGATGGTTCTTTTCTAATTGGCAAAGTGATATTAGGAAGCCCATAGAGGGCTATTTTGAAAAAGGAAATATTCTCCGATGAAATCTGGAAAGAAGGTTTCTGAGAAACTGCTTAGTGTTCTGTCAATTCATCTCACAGAGTTACATCTGTATTTCGTGGGACTCCTTGCTAGCCTTATTTCTGTGGAATCTGATAACAGATATTTCGGATCCCTTTGAAGACTATAGGGCAAAAGGAAATATCCTCCGATAACGAAGAGAAAGAAGCTTTCTGAGAAACTTCTTTGTGTTCTGTGAAATCATCTCACAGAGTTACAGCTTTCCCCTGAAGAAGCCTTTCGCTAACACAGTTCTTGTCGAATTGGCAAAGTGATATTTGGAATCTCATAGAGGGCTACGGTGAAAAAGGAAATATCCTCCGATGAAATCTTGAAAGAAGCTTTCTGAGAATCTGCTTAGTGTTCTGTTACTTCACCTCACAGAGTTTCATCTGTATTTCGTGGATCTCCTTGCTAGCCGTATTTCTGTGCAATCTGAGAACAGATATTTCGGATCCCTTTTAAGACTATAGGGCCAAAGGAAATATCCTCCGATAACAAAGAGAAAGAAGCTTTCAGAGAAACTTCTTTGTGTTCTGTGAAATCATCTCACAGAGTTACAGCTTTACCCTCAAGAAGCCTTTCGCTAAGACAGTTCTCGTGGAATTGGCAAAGTGATATTTGGAAGCCCATAGAGGGCTATGGTGAAAAAGGAAATATCCTCCGATGAAATCTGGAAAGAAGCTTTCTGAGAAACTGCTTAGTGTTCTGTTAATTCATCTCCCAGAGTTACATCTGTATTTCGTGCATCTCTTTGCTAGCCGTATTTCTGTGGAATCTGAGAAAAGATATTTCGGATCCCTTTGTAGACTATAGGGCCAAAGGAAATATCCTCCAATAACAAAGAGGAAGAAGCTTTCTGAGAAACTTCTTTGTGTTCTGTGAAATCATCTCACAGAGTTACAGCATTCCCCTCAGGACGCCTTTCGCTAAGACAGTTCTTGTGGAATTTTCAAAGTTATATTTGGAAGCCCTTTGAGGGCTATGGTGAGAAAGGAAATATCCTCCGACGAAATCTGGAAAGAAGATTTCTGAGAAACGGCTTAGTGATCTGTTAATTCATCTCCCAGTGTTACATCTGTATTTCGTGGATCTCTTTGCTAGCCTTATTTCTGTGGAATCTGAGAACAGATATTTCGGATCCCTTTGAAGACTATAGGGCCAAAGGAAATATCCTCCAATAACAAAGAGAAAGAAGCTTTCTGAGAAACTTCTTTGTGTTCTGTGAAATCATCTAACAGAGTTACAGCTTTTACCTAAAGAAGCCTTTCGCTAAGACAGTTCTTGTGGAAATGGCAAAGTGATATTTGGAAGCCCATGGAGGGCTATGGTGAAAAAGGAAATATCCTCCGATGAAATCTGGAAAGAAGCTTTCTGAGAAACTGCTTAGTGTTCTGTTAATTCATGTCACAGAGTTACATCTGTATTTCGTGGATGTCTTTGCTAGCCTTATTTCTGTGGAATCTGACAACAGATATTTTGGATCCCTTTGAAGACTCTTGGGCCAAAGGAAATATCCTCCGATAACAAAGAGAAAGAAGCTTTCTGAGAAACTTCTTTGTGTTCTGTGAAATCATCTCACAGAGTTACAGCTTTCCCCTCAAGAAGCCTTTCGCTAAGACAGTTCTTGTGGAATTGGCAAAGTGATATTTGGAATCCCATAGAGGGCTATGGTGAAAAAGGAAATATCCTCCGATGAAATCTGGAAAGAAGCTTTCTGAGAAACTGCTTAGTGTTCTGTTAATTCATCTCACAGAGTTACATCTGTATTTCGTGAATCTCTTTGCTGGCCTTATTTCTGTGGAATCTGAGATCAGATATTTAGGATCCCTTTGAAGACTATAGGGCCAAAGGAAATATCCTCCGATAACAAAGAGAAAGAAGCTTTCTGAGAAACTTCTTTGTGTTCTGTGAAATCATCTCACAGAGTTACAGCTTTACCCTCAAGAAGCCTTTCGCTAAGACAGTTCTCGTGGAATTGGCAAAGTGATATTTGGAAGCCCATAGAGGGCTATGGTGAAAAAGGAAATATCCTCCGATGAAATCTGGAAAGAAGCTTTCTGAGAAACTGCTTAGTGTTCTGTTAATTCATCTCCCAGAGTTACATCTGTATTTCGTGCATCTCTTTGCTAGCCGTATTTCTGTGGAATCTGAGAACAGATATTTCGGATCCCTTTGAAGACTAGAGGGCCAAAGGAAATATCCTCCGATAACAAAGAGGAAGAAGCTTTCTGAGAAACTTCTTTGTGTTCTGTGGAATCATCTCACAGAGTTACAGCATTCCCCTCAGGACGCCTTTCGCTAAGACAGTTCTTGTGGAATTTTCAAAGTTATATTTGGAAGCCCTTTGAGGGCTATGGTGAGAAAGGAAATATCCTCCGACGAAATCTGGAAAGAAGATTTCTGAGAAACGGCTTAGTGATCTGTTAATTCATCTCCCAGTGTTACATCTGTATTTCGTGGATCTCTTTGCTAGCCTTATTTCTGTGGAATCTGAGAACAGATATTTCGGATCCCTTTGAAGACTATAGGGCCAAAGGAAATATCCTCCAATAACAAAGAGAAAGAAGCTTTCTGAGAAACTTCTTTGTGTTCTGTGAAATCATCTCACAGAGTTACAGCTTTTACCTAAAGAAGCCTTTCGCTAAGACAGTTCTTGTGGAAATGGCAAAGTGATATTTGGAAGCCCATAGAGGGCTATGGTGAAAAAGGAAATATCCTCCGATGAAATCTGGAAAGAAGCTTTCTGAGAAACTGCTTAGTGTTCTGTTAATTCATGTCACAGAGTTACAACTGTATTTCGTGGATGTCTTTGCTAGCCTTATTTCTGTGGAATCTGACAACAGATATTTCGGATCCCTTTGAAGACTCTTGGGCCAAAGGAAATATCCTCCGATAACAAAGAGAAAGAAGCTTTCTGAGAAACTTCTTTGTGTTCTGTGAAATCATCTCACAGAGTTACAGCTTTCCCCTCAAGAAGCCTTTCGCTAAGACAGTTCTTGTGGAATTGGCAAAGTGATATTTGGAATCCCATAGAGGGCTATGGTGAAGAAGGAAATATCCTCCGATGAAATCTGGAAAGAAGCTTTCTGAGAAACTGCTTAGTGTTCTTTTAATTCATCTCCCAGTGTTACATCTGTATTTCGTGGATCTCTTTGCTAGCCTTATTTCTGTGGAATCTGAGAACAGATATTTCGGAAACCTTTGAAGACTATAGGGCCAAAGGAAATATCCTCCAATAACAAAGAGAAAGAAGCTTTCTGAGAAACTTCTTTGTGTTCTGCGAAATCATCTCACAGAGTTACAGCTTTCCCCTCAAGAAGCCTTTCGCTAAGACATTTTTTGTGGAATTGGCAAAGTGATATTTGGAAGCCCATGGAGGGCTATGGAGAAAAAGGAAATATCCTCCGATGAAATCTGGAAAGAAGCTTTCTGAGAAACTGGTTAGTGTTCTGTTAATTCATCTCACAGAGTTACATCTGTATTTCGTGGATCCCTTTGGTAGCCTTATTTCTGTGGAATCTGAGAACAGATATTTCGGATCCCTTTGAAGACTATAGCGCCAAAGGAAATATCCTCCGATAACAAAGAGAAAGAAGCTTTCTGAGAAACATCTTTGTGTTCTGTGAAATCATCTCACAGAGTTACAGCTTTCCCCTCAAGAAGCCTTTCGCTAAGAAAGTTCTTGTGGAATTGGCAAAGTGATATTTGGAAGTCCATAGAGGACTATGGGGAAAAAGGATATATCCTCCAATGAAATCAGGAAAGAAGCTTTCTGGAAAAACTGCTTAGGGTTCTCTTAATTCACCTCCCAGAGTTACATCTGTATTTCGTGGATCTCTTTGCTAGCCTCATTTCTGTGGAAACTGCGAACAGATATTTCGGATCACTTTGAAGACTATAGGGCCAAAGGAAATATCCTCCGATAACAAAGAGGAAGAAGCTTTCTGAGAAACTTCTTTGTGTTCTGTGAAAACATCTCAGAGAGTTTCAGCTTTCCCCTCAAGAAGCCTTTCGCTATGACAGTTCTTGTGGAATTGGCAATGTGATATTTGGAAGCCCATAGAGGGCTATGGTAAAAAGGAAATATTCTGCGATGAAATCTGGAAAGAAGCTTTGTGAGATACTGCTTCATGTTCTCTTAATTCGTCTCACAGAGTTACATCTGTATTTCGTGAATCTCTTTGCTAGCCTTATTCCTGTGGAATCTGAGAACAGATATTTCGGATCCCTTTGAAGACTATAGGGCCAAAGGAAATATCCTCCGATAACAAAGAGAAAGAAGCTTTCAGAGAAACTTCTTTGTGTTCTGTGAAATCATCTCACAGAGTTACAGCTTTCCCTTCAAGAAGCCTTTCGCTAAGACAGTTCTTGTTGAATTGGCAAAGTGATATTTGGAATCCCATAGAGGGCTATGGTGAAAAAGGAAATACCTCCGATGAAATCTGGAAAGAAGCTTTCTGAGAAACTGCTTAGTGTTCTGTTAATTCATGTCACAGAGTTACATCTGTATTTCGTGGATCTCTTTGCTGGCCTTATTTCTGTGGAATCTCAGATCAGATATTTCGGATCCCTTTGAAGACTATAGGGCCAAAGGAAATATCCTCCGATAACAAAGAGAAAGAAGCTTTCTGAGAAACTTCTTTGTGTTCTGTGAAATCATCTCACAGAGTTACAGCTTTCCCCTCAAGAAGCCTTTCGCTAACACAGTTCTTGTGTAATTGGCAGAGTGATATTTGGAATCTCATAGAGGGCTACGGTGAGAAAGGAAATATCCTCCGATGAAATCTGGAAAGAAGCTTTCTGAGAAACTGCTTGGTGTTCTGTTACTTCATCTCACAGAGTTTCATCTGTATTTCGTGGATCTCTTTGCTAGCCTTATTTCTGTGTAATTGAGAACATATATTTCGGATCCCTTTGAAGACTATAGAGCCAAAGGAAATATCCTCCGATAAGAAAGAGAAAGATGCTTTCAGAGAAACGTCTTTGTGTTCTGTGAAATCATCTCACAGAGTTACAGCTCTCCCCTCAAGAAGCCTTTCGCTAAGACAGTTCTTGTGGAATTGGCAAAGTGATATTTGGAAGCCCATAGAGGGCTATGGTGAAAAAGGAAATATCCTCCGATGAAATCTGGAAAGAAGCTTTCTGAGAAACTGCTTAGTGTTCTCTTAATTCATCTCACAGAGTTACATCTGTATTTCGTGGATCTCTTTGCTAGCCTTATTTCTGTGTAATCTGAGAACAGATATTTCGGATCCCTTTGAAGACTATAGGGCCAAAGGAAATATCCTCCGATAAGAAAGAGAAAGAAGCTTTCAGAGAAACTTCTTTGTGTTCTGTGAAATCATCTCACAGAGTTACTGCTTTCCCCTCAAGAAGCCTTTCGCTAAGACAGTTATTGTGTAATTGGCAATGTGATATTTGGAAGCCCATAGAGGGCTATGGAGAAAAAGGAAATATCCTCCGATGAAATCTGGAAAGAAGCTTTCTGAGAGACTGCTTAGTGTTCTTTTAGTTCATCTCCCAGAGTTACATCTGTATTTCCTGGATCTCTTTGCTAGCCTTATTTCTGTGGAATCTGAGAACAGATATTTCGGATCCCTTTGAAGACTAGAGGGCCAAAGGAAATATCCTCCGATAACAAAGAGAAAGAAGCTTTCTGAGAAACTTCTTTGTGTTCTGTGAAATCATCTCACAGAGTTACAGCTTTCCCCTCAAGAAGCATTTCGCTAACACAGTTCTTGTGGAATTGGCAAAGTGATATTTGGAATATCATAGAGGGCTACCGTGAAAAAGGAAATATCCTCCGATGAAATCTGGAAAGAAGCTTTCTGAGAAACTGCTTAGTGTTCTGTTACTTCACCTCACAGAGTTTCATCTGTATTTCGTGGATCTCTTTGCTAGCCTTATTTCTGTGGAATCTGAGAACAGATATTTCGGATCCCTTTGAAGACTATAGGGCCAAAGGAAATATCCTCCGATAAGAAAGAGAAAGAAGCTTTCAGAGAAACTTCTTTGTGTTCTGTTAAATCATCTCACCGAGTTACAGCTTTCCCCTCAAGAAGTCTTTCGCTAAGACAGTTCTTGTGGAATTGGCAAAGTGATATTTGGAAGCCCAGAGAGAGCTTCGGTGAAAAAGGAAATATCCTCCGATGAAATCTGGAAAGAAGCTTTCTGAGAAACTGCTTAGTGTTCTGTTAATTCATCTCCCAGAGTTACATCTGTATTTCGTGCATCTCTTTGCTAGCCTTATTTCTGTGGAATCTGAGAACAGATATTTCGGATCCCTTTGAAGACTATAGGGCCAAAGGAAATATCCTCCAATAACAAAGAGAAAGAAGCTTTCTGAGAAACTTCTTTGTGTTCTGTGAAATCATCTAACAGAGTTACAGCTTTTACCTAAAGAAGCCTTTCGCTAAGACAGTTCTTGTGGAAATGGCAAAGTGATATTTGGAAGCCCATGGAGGGCTATGGTGAAAAAGGAAATATCCTCCGATGAAATCTGGAAAGAAGCTTTCTGAGAAACTGCTTAGTGTTCTGTTAATTCATGTCACAGAGTTACATCTGTATTTCGTGGATGTCTTTGCTAGCCTTATTTCTGTGGAATCTGACAACAGATATTTTGGATCCCTTTGAAGACTCTTGGGCCAAAGGAAATATCCTCCGATAACAAAGAGAAAGAAGCTTTCTGAGAAACTTCTTTGTGTTCTGTGAAATCATCTCACAGAGTTACAGCTTTACCCTCAAGAAGCCTTTCGCTAAGACAGTTCTCGTGGAATTGGCAAAGTGATATTTGGAAGCCCATAGAGGGCTATGGTGAAAAAGGAAATATCCTCCGATGAAATCTGGAAAGAAGCTTTCTGAGAAACTGCTTAGTGTTCTGTTAATTCATCTCCCAGAGTTACATCTGTATTTCGTGCATCTCTTTGCTAGCCGTATTTCTGTGGAATCTGAGAACAGATATTTCGGATCCCTTTGAAGACTAGAGGGCCAAAGGAAATATCCTCCGATAACAAAGAGGAAGAAGCTTTCTGAGAAACTTCTTTGTGTTCTGTGGAATCATCTCACAGAGTTACAGCATTCCCCTCAGGACGCCTTTCGCTAAGACAGTTCTTGTGGAATTTTCAAAGTTATATTTGGAAGCCCTTTGAGGGCTATGGTGAGAAAGGAAATATCCTCCGACGAAATCTGGAAAGAAGATTTCTGAGAAACGGCTTAGTGATCTGTTAATTCATCTCCCAGTGTTACATCTGTATTTCGTGGATCTCTTTGCTAGCCTTATTTCTGTGGAATCTGAGAACAGATATTTCGGATCCCTTTGAAGACTATAGGGCCAAAGGAAATATCCTCCAATAACAAAGAGAAAGAAGCTTTCTGAGAAACTTCTTTGTGTTCTGTGAAATCATCTCACAGAGTTACAGCTTTCCCCTCAAGAACCCTTTCGCTAAGACAGTTCTTGTGGAAATGGCAAAGTGATATTTGGAAGCCCATAGAGGGCTATGGTGAAAAAGGAAATATCCTCCGATGAAATCTGGAAAGAAGCTTTCTGAGAAACTGCTTAGTGTTCTGTTAATTCATGTCACAGAGTTACAACTGTATTTCGTGGATGTCTTTGCTAGCCTTATTTCTGTGGAATCTGACAACAGATATTTCGGATCCCTTTGAAGACTCTTGGGCCAAAGGAAATATCCTCCGATAACAAAGAGAAAGAAGCTTTCTGAGAAACTTCTTTGTGTTCTGTGAAATCATCTCACAGAGTTACAGCTTTCCCCTCAAGAAGCCTTTCGCTAAGACAGTTCTTGTGGAATTGGCAAAGTGATATTTGGAATCCCATAGAGGGCTATGGTGAAGAAGGAAATATCCTCCGATGAAATCTGGAAAGAAGCTTTCTGAGAAACTGCTTAGTGTTCTGTTAATTCATCTCCCAGTGTTACATCTGTATTTCGTGGATCTCTTTGCTAGCCTTATTTCTGTGGAATCTGAGAACAGATATTTCGGAAACCTTTGAAGACTATAGGGCCAAAGGAAATATCCTCCAATAACAAAGAGAAAGAAGCTTTCTGAGAAACTTCTTTGTGTTCTGCGAAATCATCTCACAGAGTTACAGCTTTCCCCTCAAGAAGCCTTTCGCTAAGACATTTTTTGTGGAATTGGCAAAGTGATATTTGGAAGCCCATGGAGGGCTATGGAGAAAAAGGAAATATCCTCCGATGAAATCTGGAAAGAAGCTTTCTGAGAAACTGGTTAGTGTTCTGTTAATTCATCTCACAGAGTTACATCTGTATTTCGTGGATCCCTTTGGTAGCCTTATTTCTGTGGAATCTGAGAACAGATATTTCGGATCCCTTTGAAGACTATAGCGCCAAAGGAAATATCCTCCGATAACAAAGAGAAAGAAGCTTTCTGAGAAACATCTTTGTGTTCTGTGAAATCATCTCACAGAGTTACAGCTTTCCCCTCAAGAAGCCTTTCGCTAAGAAAGTTCTTGTGGAATTGGCAAAGTGATATTTGGAAGTCCATAGAGGACTATGGGGAAAAAGGATATATCCTCCAATGAAATCAGGAAAGAAGCTTTCTGGAAAAACTGCTTAGTGTTCTCTTAATTCACCTCCCAGATTTACATCTGTATTTCGTGGATCTCTTTGCTAGCCTCATTTCTGTGGAAACTGCGAACAGATATTTCGGATCACTTTGAAGACTATAGGGCCAAAGGAAATATCCTCCGATAACAAAGAGGAAGAAGCTTTCTGAGAAACTTCTTTGTGTTCTGTGAAAACATCTCAGAGAGTTTCAGCTTTCCCCTCAAGAAGCCTTTCGCTATGACAGTTCTTGTGGAATTGGCAATGTGATATTTGGAAGCCCATAGAGGGCTATGGTAAAAAGGAAATATTCTGCGATGAAATCTGGAAAGAAGCTTTGTGAGATACTGCTTCATGTTCTCTTAATTCGTCTCACAGAGTTACATCTGTATTTCGTGAATCTCTTTGCTAGCCTTATTCCTGTGGAATCTGAGAACAGATATTTCGGATCCCTTTGAAGACTATAGGGCCAAAGGAAATATCCTCCGATAACAAAGAGAAAGAAGCTTTCAGAGAAACTTCTTTGTGTTCTGTGAAATCATCTCACAGAGTTACAGCTTTCCCTTCAAGAAGCCTTTCGCTAAGACAGTTCTTGTTGAATTGGCAAAGTGATATTTGGAATCCCATAGAGGGCTATGGTGAAAAAGGAAATACCTCCGATGAAATCTGGAAAGAAGCTTTCTGAGAAACTGCTTAGTGTTCTGTTAATTCATGTCACAGAGTTACATCTGTATTTCGTGGATCTCTTTGCTGGCCTTATTTCTGTGGAATCTCAGATCAGATATTTCGGATCCCTTTGAAGACTATAGGGCCAAAGGAAATATCCTCCGATAACAAAGAGAAAGAAGCTTTCTGAGAAACTTCTTTGTGTTCTGTGAAATCATCTCACAGAGTTACAGCTTTCCCCTCAAGAAGCCTTTCGGTAACACAGTTCTTGTGTAATTGGCAGAGTGATATTTGGAATCTCATAGAGGGCTACGGTGAAAAAGGAAATATCCTCCGATGAAATCTGGAAAGAAGCTTTCTGAGAAACTGCTTGGTGTTCTGTTACTTCATCTCACAGAGTTTCATCTGTATTTCGTGGATCTCTTTGCTAGCCTTATTTCTGTGTAATTGAGAACATATATTTCGGATCCCTTTGAAGACTATAGAGCCAAAGGAAATATCCTCCGATAAGAAAGAGAAAGATGCTTTCAGAGAAACGTCTTTGTGTTCTGTGAAATCATCTCACAGAGTTACAGCTCTCCCCTCAAGAAGCCTTTCGCTAAGACAGTTCTTGTGGAATTGGCAAAGTGATATTTGGAAGCCCATAGAGGGCTATGGTGAAAAAGGAAATATCCTCCGATGAAATCTGGAAAGAAGCTTTCTGAGAAACTGCTTAGTGTTCTCTTAATTCATCTCACAGAGTTACATCTGTATTTCGTGGATCTCTTTGCTAGCCTTATTTCTGTGTAATCTGAGAACAGATATTTCGGATCCCTTTGAAGACTATAGGGCCAAAGGAAATATCCTCCGATAAGAAAGAGAAAGAAGCTTTCAGAGAAACTTCTTTGTGTTCTGTGAAATCATCTCACAGAGTTACTGCTTTCCCCTCAAGAAGCCTTTCGCTAAGACAGTTATTGTGTAATTGGCAATGTGATATTTGGAAGCCCATAGAGGGCTATGGAGAAAAAGGAAATATCCTCCGATGAAATCTGGAAAGAAGCTTTCTGAGAGACTGCTTAGTGTTCTTTTAGTTCATCTCCCAGAGTTACATCTGTATTTCCTGGATCTCTTTGCTAGCCTTATTTCTGTGGAATCTGAGAACAGATATTTCGGATCCCTTTGAAGACTAGAGGGCCAAAGGAAATATCCTCCGATAACAAAGAGAAAGAAGCTTTCTGAGAAACTTCTTTGTGTTCTGTGAAATCATCTCACAGAGTTACAGCTTTCCCCTCAAGAAGCATTTCGCTAACACAGTTCTTGTGGAATTGGCAAAGTGATATTTGGAATATCATAGAGGGCTACCGTGAAAAAGGAAATATCCTCCGATGAAATCTGGAAAGAAGCTTTCTGAGAAACTGCTTAGTGTTCTGTTACTTCACCTCACAGAGTTTCATCTGTATTTCGTGGATCTCTTTGCTAGCCTTATTTCTGTGGAATCTGAGAACAGATATTTCGGATCCCTTTGAAGACTATAGGGCCAAAGGAAATATCCTCCGATAAGAAAGAGAAAGAAGCTTTCAGAGAAACTTCTTTGTGTTCTGTTAAATCATCTCACAGAGTTACAGCTTTCCCCTCAAGAAGTCTTTCGCTAAGACAGTTCTTGTGGAATTGGCAAAGTGATATTTGGAAGCCCAGAGAGAGCTTCGGTGAAAAAGGAAATATCCTCCGATGAAATCTGGAAAGAAGCTTTCTGAGAAACTGCTTAGTGTTCTGTTAATTCATCTCCCAGAGTTACATCTGTATTTCGTGCATCTCTTTGCTAGCCTTATTTCTGTGGAATCTGAGAACAGATATTTCGGATCCCTTTGAAGACTACAGGACCAAAGGAAATATCCTCCGATAACAAAGAGGAAGAAGCTTTCTGAGAAACTTCTTTGTGTTCTGTGAAATCATCTCACAGAGTTACAGATTTCCCCTCAAGACGCCTTTCGCTAAGACAGTTCTTGTGGAATTTTCAAAGTGATATTTGGAAGCCCTTAGAGGGCTATGGTGAGAAAGGAAATATCCTCCGATGAAATCTGGAAAGAAGCTTTCTGAGAAACTGCTTAGTGTTCTGTTAATTCATCTCCCAGTGTTACATCTGTATTTCGTGGATCTCTTTGCTAGCCTTATTTCTGCGGAATCTGAGAACAGATATTTCGGAAACCTTTGAAGAATATAGGGCCAAAGGAAATATCGTCCAATAACAAAGAGAAAGAAGCTTTCTGAGAAACTTCTTTGTGTTCTGCGAAATCATCTCACAGAGTTACAGTTTTACCCTCAAGAAGCCTTTCGCTAAGACATTTTTGTGGAATTGGCAAAGTGATATTTTGAAGCCCATAGAGGGCTATGGTGAAAAAGGAAATATCCTCCGATGAAATCTGGAAAGAAGCTTTCTAAGAAACTGCTTAGTGTTCTGTTAATTCATCTCCTAGAGGTACATCTGTATTTCGTGGATCTCTATGCTAGCCTTATTTCTGTGGAATCTGAGAACAGATATTTCGGATCCCTTTGAAGTCTATAGGGCCAAAGGAAATACCCTCCAATAACAAAGAGAAAGAAGCTTTCTGAGAAACTTCTTTGTGTTCTGAGAAATCATCTCACCGAGTTACAGCTTTCCCCTCAAGAAGCCTTTCGATAAGACAGTTCTTGTGGAATTGGCAAAGTGATATTTGGAAGCCCATGGAGGGCTATGGTGAAAAAGGAAATATCCTCAGATGTAATCTGGAAAGAAGCATTCTGAGAAACTGCTTAGTGTTCTGTTAATTCATCTCCCAGAGTTATATCTGTATTTCGTGGATCTCTTTTTTAGCCTTATTTCTGTGGAAACTGAGAACAGATATTTTGGATCCCTTTGAAGAATATAGGGCCGAAGGAAATATCCTCCGATAACAAGGGGAAAGAAGCTTTCTGTGAAATTCTTTGTGTTCTGTGAAATCATCTCACAGAGTTTCAGCTTTAAAATCAAGAAGCCTTTCGCTAAGACAGTACTAGTGGAATTGGCAAAGTGATATTTGAAAGCCCATAGAGGGCTATGGTGAAAAAGGAAATATCCTCCGATGAAATCTGGAAAGAAGCTTTCTGAGAAACTGCTTAGTGTTCTTTTAGTTCATCTCCCAGAGTTACATCTGTATTTCGTGGATCTCATTGCTAGCCTTATTTCTGTGGAATCTGAGAACAGATATTTCGGATCCCTTTGAAGACTATAGGGCCAAAGGAAATATCCTCCGATAAAAAAGAGAAAGAATCTTTCTGACAAACTTCTTTGTGTTCTGTGAAATCATCTCACAGAGTTACAGCTTTCCCCTCAAGAAGGCTTTCGCTAAGCCTGTTCTTGTGGAATTGGCAAAGTGATATTTGTAAGCCCATAGAAGGCTATGGTGAAAAAGGAAATATCCTTCGATGAAATCTGGAAAGAAGCTTTCTGAGAAACTGCTTAGTGTTCTGTTAATTCATCTCACAGAGTTATATCTGTATTTCGTGGATCTCCTTGATAGCCTTATTTCTGTGGAATCTGAGAACAGATATTTCGGATCCCTTTGAAGACTATAGGGCCAAAGGAAATATCCTCCGATAACAAAGAGAAAGAAGCTTTCTGAGAAACTTCTTTGTGTTCTGTGAAATGATCTCACAGAGTTACAGCTTTCCCCTCAAGAAGCCTTTCGCTAAGACAGTTCTTGTGGAATTGGCAAAGTGATATTTGGAAGCCCATAGAGGGCTATGATGAAAAAGGACATATCCTCCGATGAAATCGGGAAAGAACCTTTCTGAGAAACTGCTTAGTGTTCTGTTAATTCATCTCACAGAGTTACATCTGTATGTCGTGGATCTCTTTTCTAGCCTTATTTCTGTGGATTCTGAGAGCATATATTTGGGATCCCTCTGAAGACTATAGGGCCAAAGGAAATATCCTACGATAACAAAGAGAAAGAAGCTTTCTGAGAAACTTCTTTGTGTTCTGTGAAATCATCTCACAGAGTTACAGCTTTCCCCTCAAGAAGCCTTTCGCTAAGACAGTTCTTGTGGAATTGGCAAAGTGATATTTGGAAGCCCATAGAGGGCTATGGTGAAAAAGGAAATATCCTTCGATGAAATCTGGAAAGAAGCTTTCTGAGAAACTGCTTAGTGTTCTGTTAATTCATCTCACAGAGATACATCTGTATTTCGTGGTTCTCTTTGCTAGCCTTACTTCTGTGGAATCTGAGAACAGATATTTCGGATCCCTTTGAAGACTATAGGGCCAAAGGAAATATCCTCCAATAACAAAGAGAAAGAAGCTTTCTGAGAAACTTCTTTGTGTTCTGAGAAATCATCTCACAGAGTTACAGCTTTCCCCTCAAGAAGCCTTTCGCTAAGACAGTTCTTGTGGAATTGGCAAAGTGATATTGGGAAGCCCATAGAGGGCTATGGTGAAAAGGGAAATATCCTTCGATGAAATCTGGAAAGAAGCTTGCTGAGAAACTGCTTAGTGTTCTGTTAATTCATCTCACAGAGTTACATCTGTATTTCGTGGATCTCTTTGCTAGCCTTACTTCTGTGGAATGTGAGAACAGATATTTCGGATCCCTTTGAAGACTATAGGGCCAAAGGAAATATCCTCCGATAACACAGAGAAAGAAGCTTTCTGAGAAACTTCTTTGTGTTCTGTGAAATCTTCTCACAGAGTTACAGCTTTCCAATCAAGAAGTCTTTCGCTAAGACAGTTCAGGTGGAATTGGCAAAGTGATATTTGGAAGCCCATAGAGGGCTATGGAGAAAAAGAAAATATCCTCAGATGAAATCTGGAAAGAAGCTTTCTGAGAAACTGCATAGTGTTCTGTTAATTCATCTCACAGAGTTACATCTGTATTTCGTGGATCTCTTTGCTAGCCTTATTTCTGTGTAATCTGAGAGCAGATATTTCGGATCCTTTTGAAGACTATAGGGCCAAAGGCAATATCCTCCGATAACAAAGAGAAAGAAGCTTTCTGAGAAACTTCTTTGTGTTCTGTGAAATCATCTCACAGAGTTACAGCTTTCCCCTCCAGAAGCCTTTCGCTAAGACAGTTCTTGTGGAATTGGCAAAGTGATATTTGGAAGCCCATAGAGGGCTATGGTGAAAAAGGAAATATCCTCCGATGTAATCTGAAAAGAAGCTTTCTGAGAAACTGCTTAGTGTTGTGTTAATTCATCTCCCAGAGTTACATCTGTATTTCGTGGATCTCTTTGCTAGCGTTATTTCTGTGGAATCTGATTACAGATATTTCGGATCCCTTTGAAGACTATAGGGACAAAGGAAATATCCTCCGATAACAAAGAGAAAGAAGCTTTCTGAGAAACTTCTTTGTGTTCTGTGAAATCATCTCACAGAGTTACAGCTTTCCCCTCAAGAAGCCTTTCGCTAAGACAGTTCTTGTGGAATTGGCAAAGTGATATTTGGAAGCCCATGGAGGGCTACTGTGAAAAAGGAAATATCCTACGATTTAATCTGGAAAGAAGCTTTGTGAGAGACTGCTTAATGTTCTCTTAACTCATCTCACAGAGTTACATCTGTATTTCGTGGATCTCTTTGCTAGCCTTTTTTCTGTGGAATCTGAGAACAGATATTTCCTTTCCCTTTGAAGACTATACAGCCAAAGGAAATATCCTCCGATAAGAAAGAGAAAGAATCTTTCTGAGAAATTTCTTTGTGTTCTGTCACATCAGCTCACAGAGTTACAGCTTTCCCCTCAAGAAGCCTTTCGCTAAGACAGTTCTTGTGGAATTGGCAAAGTGATATTTGGAAGCCCATAGAGGGCTATGGTGAAAAAGGAAATATCCTCCGATGAAATCTGGAGAGAAACTTTCTGAAAAACTGCTTAGTGTTCTGTTAATTCATCTCACATATTTACATCTGTATTTCGTGGGTCTCTTTGCTACCCTTATTTCTGTGGAATCTGACAACAGATATTTCCTTTCCCTTTGAAGACTATAGGGCCAAAGGAAATATCCCCCGATAACAAAGAGAAAGAAGCTTTCTGAGAAACTTCTTTGTGTTCTGTGAAATCATCTCACAGAGTTACAGCTTTCCCCTCAAGAAGCCTTTCGCTAAGACAGTTCTTGTGGAATTGGCGAAGTGATATTTGGAAACCCATAGAGGGGTATGGTGAAAAAGGAAATATCCTCCGATGAAATCTGGAAAGAAGCTTTCTGAGAAACTGCTTACTGTTGTGTTATTTCATCTCCCAGAGATACATCTGTATTTCGTGGATCCCTTTGCTAGCCTTTTTTCTGTTGAATCTGAGAACAGATATTTCGGATCCCTTTGAAGACTATAGGGCCAAAGGAAATATCCTACGATAACAAAGAGAAAGAAGCTTTCTGAGAAACTTCTTTGTGTTCTGTGAAATCATCTCACAGAGTTACAGCTTTCCCCTCAAGAAGCCTTTCGCTAAGACAGTTCTTGTGGAATTGGCAAAGTGATATTTGGAAGCCCATAGAAGGCTATGGTGAAAAAGGAAATATCGTCCGATGAAATCTGGAAAGAAGCTTTCTGAGAAACTGCTTAGTGTTCTGTTAATTCATCTCCCAGAGTTACATCTGTATTTCGTGGATCTGTTTGCTATCCTTATATCTGTGGAATCTGAGAACAGATATTTCGGATCCCTTTGAAGACTATAGGGCCAAAGGGAATATCCTCCGATAACAAAGAGAAAGAAGCTTTCTGAGAAACTTCTTTGTGTTCTGGGAAATCATCTCACAGAGTTACGGCTTTCCCCTCAAGAAGCCTTTCGCTAACACAGTTCTTGTGGAATTGGCAAAGTGATATTTGGAAGCCCATAGAGGGCTATGGTGAAAAAGGAAATATCCTCCGATGAAATCTGGAAAGAGGCTTTCTGAGAAACTGCTTAGTGTTCTGTTAATTCATCTCCCAGAGTTACATCTGTATTTCGTGGATCTCTTTGCTAGCCTTATTTCTGTGGAATCTGAGAACAGATATTTCGGAACCCTTTGAAGACTATTGGGCCAAAGGAAATATCCTCCGATAACAAAGAGAAAGAAGCTTTCTGAAAAACTTCTTTGTGTTCTGTGAAATCATCTCACAGAGTTTTAGCTTTCCCCTCAAGAAGCCTTTGGTAAGGCAGTTCTTGTGGAATTGTCAAAGTGATATTTGGAAACCCATAGAGGGCTATGGTGAAAAAGGAAATACCCTCCGATGAAATCTGGAAAGAAGCTTTCTGAGAAACTGCTTAGTGTTCTGTTAATTCATCTCCCACTGTTACATCTGTATTTCGTGGATCTCCTTGATAGCCTTATTTCTCCGGAAGCTTTCTGAGAAACTTCTTTGTGTTCTGGGAAATCATCTCACAGAGTTACAGCTTTCCACTCAAGAAGACTTTCGCTAACACAGTTCTTGTGGAATTGGCAAAGTGATACTTGGAAGCCCATAGAGGGCTATGGTAAAAAAGGAAATATCCTCCGATGAAATCTGGAAAGAAACTTTCTAAGAAACTGCTTAGTGTTCTGTTAATTCATCTCCTAAAGTTACATCTGTATTTCGTGGATCTCTTTGCTATCCTTATTTCTGTGGAATCTGAGAACAGATATTTCGGATCCCTTTGAAGACTATAGGGCCAAAGGAAATATCCTCCGATAACAAAGAGAAAGAAGCTTTCTGAGAAACTTCTTTGTGTTCTGTGAAATCATCTCACAGAGTTACAGCTTTCCCCTCAAGAACCCTTTCGCTAAGACAGTTCTTGGGGATTGGCAAAGTGATATTTGGAAGCCCATAGAGGGCTATGGTGAGAAAGGAAATATCCTCCGATGAAATCAGGAGAGAAGCTTTCTGAGAAACTGCTTAGTGTTCTGTTAATTCATCTCACAGAGTTACATCTGTATTTCGTGGATCTCTTTGCTAGCCTTACTTCTGTGGAATCTGAGAACAGTATTTCTTATCCCTTTGAAGACTATAGGGCCAAAGGAAATATCCTCCGATAACAAAGAGAAAGAAGCTTTCAGAGAAACTTCTTTGTGTTCTGTGAAATCATCTCACAGAGTTACAGGTTTCCCCTGAAGAAGCCTTTCACTAAGACAGTTCTTGTGGAATTGGCAAGGTGATATTTGGAAGCCCATAGAGGGCTATGGAGAAAAAGGAAATATCCTCCGATGAAATCTGGAAAGAAGCTTTCTGAGAAACTGCTTAGTGTTCTGTTAATTCATCTCACAGAGTTACATCTGTATTTCGTGGATGTCTTTGCTAGCCTTATTTCTGTGGAATCTGAGAACAGATATTTCGGATCCCTTTGAAGACTATAGGGCCAAAGGAGATATCCTCCGATAAAAAAGAGAAAGAAGCTTTCTGAAAAACTTCTTTGTGTTCTGTGAAATCATCTCACAGAATTACAGCTTTCCCCTCAAGAAGCCTTTCGTAAGACAGTTCTTGTGGAATTGGCAAAGTGATATTTGGAACCCCATAGAGGGCTATGGTGAAAAAGGAAATATCCTCCGATGAAATCTGGAAAGAAGTTTTCTGAGAAACTGCTTAGTGTTCTGTTAATTCATCTCCCAGAGTTATATCTGTATTTCGTGGATCTCTTTTTTAGCCTTATTTCTGTGGAAACTGAGAACAGATATTTCGGATCCCTTTGAAGAATATAGGGCCGAAGGAAATATCCTCCGATAACAAGGGGAAAGAAGCTTTCTGTGAAATTCTTTGTGTTCTGTGAAATCATCTCACAGAGTTTCAGCTTTAAAATCAAGAAGCCTTTCGCTAAGACAGTACTAGTGGAATTGGCAAAGTGATATTTGAAAGCCCATAGAGGGCTATGGTGAAAAAGGAAATATCCTCCGATGAAATCTGGAAAGAAGCTTTCTGAGAAACTGCTTAGTGTTCTTTTAGTTCATCTCCCAGAGTTACATCTGTATTTCGTGTATCTCATTGCTAGCCTTATTTCTGTGGAATCTGAGAACAGATATTTCGGATCCCTTTGAAGACTATAGGGCCAAAGGAAATATCCTCCGATAAAAAAGAGAAAGAATTTTTCTGAGAAACTTCTTTGTGTTCTGTGAAATCATCTCACAGAGTTACAGCTTTCCCCTCAAGAAGGCTTTCGCTAAGCCTGTTCTTGTGGAATTGGCAAAGTGATATTTGTAAGCCCATAGAAGGCTATGGTGAAAAAGGAAATATCCTTCGATGAAATCTGGAAAGAAGCTTTCTGAGAAACTGCTTAGTGTTCTGTTAATTCATCTCACAGAGTTATATCTGTATTTCGTGGATCTCCTTGATAGCCTTATTTCTGTGGAATCTGAGAACAGATATTTCGGATCCCTTTGAAGACTATAGGGCCAAAGGAAATATCCTCCGATAACAAAGAGAAAGAAGCTTTCTGAGAAACTTCTTTGTGTTCTGTGAAATGATCTCACAGAGATACAGCTTTCCCCTCAAGAAGCCTTTCGCTAAGACAGTTCTTGTGGAATTGGCAAAGTGATATTTGGAAGCCCATAGAGGGCTATGATGAAAAAGGACATATCCTCCGATGAAATCGGGAAAGAACCTTTCTGAGAAACTGCTTAGTGTTCTGTTAATTCATCTCACAGAGTTACATCTGTATGTCGTGGATCTCTTTTCTAGCCTTATTTCTGTGGATTCTGAGAGCATATATTTGGGATCCCTCTGAAGACTATAGGGCCAAAGGAAATATCCTCCGATAACAAAGAGAAAGAAGCTTTCTGAGAAACTTCTTTGTGTTCTGTGAAATCATCTCACAGAGTTACAGCTTTCCCCTCAAGAAGCCTTTCGCTAAGACAGTTCTTGTGGAATTGGCAAAGTGATATTTGGAAACCCATAGAGGGCTATGGTGAAAAAGGAAATATCCTCCGATGACATCTTGAAAGAAGCTTTCTGAGAAACTGCTTAGTGTTGTGTTATTTCATCTCCCAGAGATACATCTGTATTTCGTGGATCTCTTTGCTAGCCTTATTTCTGTGGAATCTGAGAACAGATATTTCGGATCCCTTTGAAGACTATAGGCCCAAAGGAAATATCCTACGATAACAAAGAGAAAGAAGCTTTCTGAGAGACTTCTTTGTGTTCTGTGAAATCATCTCACAGAGTTACAGCTTTCCTCTCAAGAAGCCTTTCGCTAAGACAGTTCTTGTGGAATTGGCAAAGTGATATTTGGAAGCCCATAGAGGGCTATGGTGAAAAAGGACATATCCTTCGATGAAATCTGGAAAGAAGCTTTCTGAGAAACTGCTTAGTATTCTGTTAATTCATCTCACAGAGTTACATCTGTATTTCGTGGTTCTCTTTGCTAGCCTTACTTCTGTGGAATCTGAGAACAGATATTTCGGATCCCTTTGAAGACTAGAGGCCAAAGGAAATATCCTCCAATAACAAAGAGAAAGAAGCTTTCTGAGAAACTTCTTTGTGTTCTGTGAAATGATCTCTCAGAGTTACAGCTTTCCCCTCAAGAAGCCTTTCGATAAGACAGTTCTTGCGGAATTGGCAAAGTGATATTTGGATGCCCATAGAGGGCTATGATGAAAAAGGAAATATCCTCCGATGAAAATTGGAAAGAAGCTTTCTGAGAAACTGCTTAGTGTTCTGTTAATTCATCTCACAGAGTTATCTGTATGTCGCGGATCTCTTTTCTAGCCTTATTTCTGTGGAATCTGAGAGCATATATTTGGGATCCCTCTGAAGACTATAGGGCCAAAGGAAATATCCTCCGATAACAAAGAGAAAGAAGCTTTCTGAGAAAATTCTTTGTGTTCTGTGAAATCATCTCACAGAGTTACAGCTTTCCCCGCAAGAAGCCTTTCGCTAAGACAGTTCTTGTGGAATTGGCAAAGTGATATTTGGAAACCCATAGAGGGCTATGGTGAAAAAGGAAATATCCTCCGATGAAATCTGGAAAGAAGCTTTCTGAGAAACTGCTTAGTGTTGTGTTATTTCATCTCCCAGAGATACATCTGTATTTCGTGGATCTCTTTGCTAGCCTTATTTCTGTGGAATCTGAGAACAGATATTTCGGATCCCTTTGAAGACTATAGGGCCAAAGGAAATATCCTACGATAACAAAGAGAAAGAAGCTTTCTGAGAAACTTCTTTGTGTTCTGTGAAATCATCTCACAGAGTTACAGCTTTCCCCTCAAGAAGCCTTTCGCTAAGACAGTTCTTGTGGAATTGGCAAAGTGATATTTGGAAGCCCATAGAGGGCTATGGTGAAAAAGGAAATATCCTTCGATGAAATCTGGAAAGAAGCTTTCTGAGAAACTGCTTAGTGTTCTGTTAATTCATCTCACAGAGATACATCTGTATTTCGTGGTTCTCTTTGCTAGCCTTACTTCTGTGGAATCTGAGAACAGATATTTCGGATCCCTTTGAAGACTATAGGGCCAAAGGAAATATCCTCCAATAACAAAGAGAAAGAAGCTTTCTGAGAAACTTCTTTGTGTTCTGAGAAATCATCTCACAGAGTTACAGCTTTCCCCTCAAGAAGCCTTTCGCTAAGACAGTTCTTGTGGAATTGGCAAAGTGATATTGGGAAGCCCATAGAGGGCTATGGTGAAAAGGGAAATATCCTTCGATGAAATCTGGAAAGAAGCTTGCTGAGAAACTGCTTAGTGTTCTGTTAATTCATCTCACAGAGTTACATCTGTATTTCGTGGATCTCTTTGCTAGCCTTACTTCTGTGGAATGTGAGAACAGATATTTCGGATCCCTTTGAAGACTATAGGGCCAAAGGAAATATCCTCCGATAATAAAGAGAAAGAAGCTTTCTGAGAAACTTCTTTGTGTTCTGTGAAATCTTCTCACAGAGTTACAGCTTTCCAATCAAGAAGCCTTTCGCTAAGACAGTTCAGGTGGAATTGGCAAAGTGATATTTGGAAGCCCATAGAGGGCTATGGAGAAAAAGAAAATATCCTCAGATGAAATCTGGAAAGAAGCTTTCTGAGAAACTGCATAGTGTTCTGTTAATTCATCTCACAGAGTTACATCTGTATTTCGTGGATCTCTTTGCTAGCCTTATTTCTGTGTAATCTGAGAGCAGATATTTCGGATCCTTTTGAAGACTATAGGGCCAAAGGCAATATCCTCCGATAACAAAGAGAAAGAAGCTTTCTGAGAAACTTCTTTGTGTTCTGTGAAATCATCTCACAGAGTTACAGCTTTCCCCTCCAGAAGCCTTTCGCTAAGACAGTTCTTGTGGAATTGGCAAAGTGATATTTGGAAGCCCATAGAGGGCTATGGTGAAAAAGGAAATATCCTCCGATGTAATCTGAAAAGAAGCTTTCTGAGAAACTGCTTAGTGTTGTGTTAATTCATCTCCCAGAGTTACATCTGTATTTCGTGGATCTCTTTGCTAGCGTTATTTCTGTGGAATCTGATTACAGATATTTCGGATCCCTTTGAAGAATATAGGGACAAAGGAAATATCCTCCGATAACAAAGAGAAAGAAGCTTTCTGAGAAACTTCTTTGTGTTCTGTGAAATCATCTCACTGAGTTACAGCTTTCCCCTCAAGAAGCCTTTCGCTAAGACAGTTCTTGTGGAATTGGCAAAGTGATATTTGGAAGCCCATGGAGGGCTACTGTGAAAAAGGAAATATCCTACGATGTAATCTGGAAAGAAGCTTTGTGAGAGACTGCTTAATGTTCTCTTAACTCATCTCACAGAGTTACATCTGTATTTCGTGGATCTCTTTGCTAGCCTTTTTTCTGTGGAATCTGAGAACAGATATTTCCTTTCCCTTTGAAGACTATACAGCCAAAGGAAATATCCTCCGATAAGAAAGAGAAAGAATCTTTCTGAGAAATTTCTTTGTGTTCTGTCACATCAGCTCACAGAGTTACAGCTTTCCCCTCAAGAAGCCTTTCGCTAAGACAGTTCTTGTGGAATTGGCAAAGTGATATTTGGAAGCCCATAGAGGGCTATGGTGAAAAAGGAAATATCCTCCGATGAAATCTGGAGAGAAACTTTCTGAAAAACTGCTTAGTGTTCTGTTAATTCATCTCACATATTTACATCTGTATTTCGTGGGTCTCTTTGCTACCCTTATTTCTGTGGAATCTGACAACAGATATTTCCTTTCCCTTTGAAGACTATAGGGCCAAAGGAAATATCCCCCGATAACAAAGAGAAAGAAGCTTTCTGAGAAACTTCTTTGTGTTCTGTGAAATCATCTCACAGAGTTACAGCTTTCCCCTCAAGAAGCCTTTCGCTAAGACAGTTCTTGTTGAATTGGCGAAGTGATATTTGGAAACCCATAGAGGGGTATGGTGAAAAAGGAAATATCCTCCGATGAAATCTGGAAAGAAGCTTTCTGAGAAACTGCTTACTGTTGTGTTATTTCATCTCCCAGAGATACAGCTGTATTTCGTGGATCCCTTTGCTAGCCTTTTTTCTGTTGAATCTGAGAACAGATATTTCGGATACCTTTGAAAACTATAGGGCCAAAGGAAATATCCTACGATAACAAAGAGAAAGAAGCTTTCTGAGAAACTTCTTTGTGTTCTGTGAAATCATCTCACAGAGTTACAGCTTTCCCCTCAAGAAGCCTTACGCTAAGACAGTTCTTGTGGAATTGGCAAAGTGATATTTGGAATCCCATAGAGGGCTATGGTGAAAAAGGAAATATCCTTCGATGAAATCTGGAAAGAAGCTTTCTGAGAAACTGCTTAGTGTTCTGTTAATTCATCTCACAGAGTTACATCTGTATTTCGTGGATCTCTTTGCTAGCCTTACTTCTGTGGAATCTGAGAACAGATATTTCGGATCCCTTTGAAGACTATAGGGCCAAAGGAAATATCCTACGATAACAAAGAGAAAGAAGCTTTCTGAGAAACTTCTTTGTGTTCTGTGAAATCATCTCACAGAGTTACAGCTTTCCCCTCAAGAAGGCTTTCGCTAAGCCTGTTCTTGTGGAATTGGCAAAGTGATATTTGTAAGCCCATAGAAGGCTATGGTGAAAAAGGAAATATCCTTCGATGAAATCTGGAAAGAAGCTTTCTGAGAAACTGCTTAGTGTTCTGTTAATTCATCTCACAGAGTTATATCTGTATTTCGTGGATCTCCTTGATAGCCTTATTTCTGTGGAATCTGAGAACAGATATTTCGGATCCCTTTGAAGACTATAGGGCCAAAGGAAATATCCTCCGATAACAAAGAGAAAGAAGCTTTCTGAGAAACTTCTTTGTGTTCTGTGAAATGATCTCACAGAGTTACAGCTTTCCCCTCAAGAAGCCTTTCGCTAAGACAGTTCTTGTGGAATTGGCAAAGTGATATTTGGAAGCCCATAGAGGGCTATGATGAAAAAGGACATATCCTCCGATGAAATCGGGAAAGAACCTTTCTGAGAAACTGCTTAGTGTTCTGTTAATTCATCTCACAGAGTTACATCTGTATGTCGTGGATCTCTTTTCTAGCCTTATTTCTGTGGATTCTGAGAGCATATATTTGGGATCCCTCTGAAGACTATAGGGCCAAAGGAAATATCCTCCGATAACAAAGAGAAAGAAGCTTTCTGAGAAACTTCTTTGTGTTCTGTGAAATCATCTCACAGAGTTACAGCTTTCCACTCAAGAAGCCTTTCGCTAAGACAGTTCTTGTGGAATTGGCAAAGTGATATTTGGAAACCCATAGAGGGCTATGGTGAAAAAGGAAATATCCTCCGATGACATCTTGAAAGAAGCTTTCTGAGAAACTGCTTAGTGTTGTGTTATTTCATCTCCCAGAGATACATCTGTATTTCGTGGATCTCTTTGCTAGCCTTATTTCTGTGGAATCTGAGAACAGATATTTCGGATCCCTTTGAAGACTATAGGCCCAAAGGAAATATCCTACGATAACAAAGAGAAAGAAGCTTTCTGAGAGACTTCTTTGTGTTCTGTGAAATCATCTCACAGAGTTACAGCTTTCCTCTCAAGAAGCCTTTCGCTAAGACAGTTCTTGTGGAATTGGCAAAGTGATATTTGGAAGCCCATAGAGGGCTATGGTGAAAAAGGACATATCCTTCGATGAAATCTGGAAAGAAGCTTTCTGAGAAACTGCTTAGTATTCTGTTAATTCATCTCACAGAGTTACATCTGTATTTCGTGGTTCTCTTTGCTAGCCTTACTTCTGTGGAATCTGAGAACAGATATTTCGGATCCCTTTGAAGACTAGAGGCCAAAGGAAATATCCTCCAATAACAAAGAGAAAGAAGCTTTCTGAGAAACTTCTTTGGGTTCTGTGAAATGATCTCTCAGAGTTACAGCTTTCCCCTCAAGAAGCCTTTCGATAAGACAGTTCTTGCGGAATTGGCAAAGTGATATTTGGATGCCCATAGAGGGCTATGATGAAAAAGGAAATATCCTCCGATGAAAATTGGAAAGAAGCTTTCTGAGAAACTGCTTAGTGTTCTGTTAATTCATCTCACAGAGTTATCTGTATGTCGCGGATCTCTTTTCTAGCCTTATTTCTGTGGAATCTGAGAGCATATATTTTGGATCCCTCTGAAGACTATAGGGCCAAAGGAAATATCCTCCGATAACAAAGAGAAAGAAGCTTTCTGAGAAAATTCTTTGTGTTCTGTGAAATCATCTCACAGAGTTACAGCTTTCCCCGCAAGAAGCCTTTCGCTAAGACAGTTCTTGTGGAATTGGCAAAGTGATATTTGGAAACCCATAGAGGGCTATGGTGAAAAAGGAAATATCCTCCGATGAAATCTGGAAAGAAGCTTTCTGAGAAACTGCTTAGTGTTGTGTTATTTCATCTCCCAGAGATACATCTGTATTTCGTGGATCTCTTTGCTAGCCTTATTTCTGTGGAATCTGAGAACAGATATTTCGGATCCCTTTGAAGACTATAGGGCCAAAGGAAATATCCTACGATAACAAAGAGAAAGAAGCTTTCTGAGAAACTTCTTTGTGTTCTGTGAAATCATCTCACAGAGTTACAGCTTTCCCCTCAAGAAGCCTTTCGCTAAGACAGTTCTTGTGGAATTGGCAAAGTGATATTTGGAAGCCCATAGAGGGCTATGGTGAAAAAGGAAATATCCTTCGATGAAATCTGGAAAGAAGCTTTCTGAGAAACTGCTTAGTGTTCTGTTAATTCATCTCACAGAGATACATCTGTATTTCGTGGTTCTCTTTGCTAGCCTTACTTCTGTGGAATCTGAGAACAGATATTTCGGATCCCTTTGAAGACTATAGGGCCAAAGGAAATATCCTCCAATAACAAAGAGAAAGAAGCTTTCTGAGAAACTTCTTTGTGTTCTGAGAAATCATCTCACAGAGTTACAGCTTTCCCCTCAAGAAGCCTTTCGCTAAGACAGTTCTTGTGGAATTGGCAAAGTGATATTGGGAAGCCCATAGAGGGCTATGGTGAAAAGGGAAATATCCTTCGATGAAATCTGGAAAGAAGCTTGCTGAGAAACTGCTTAGTGTTCTGTTAATTCATCTCACAGAGTTACATCTGTATTTCGTGGATCTCTTTGCTAGCCTTACTTCTGTGGAATGTGAGAACAGATATTTCGGATCCCTTTGAAGACTATAGGGACAAAGGAAATATCCTCCGATAACAAAGAGAAAGAAGCTTTCTGAGAAACTTCTTTGTGTTCTGTGAAATCATCTCACAGAGTTACAGCTTTCCCCTCAAGAAGCCTTTCGCTAAGACAGTTCTTGTGGAATTGGCAAAGTGATATTTGGAAGCCCATGGAGGGCTACTGTGAAAAAGGAAATATCCTACGATGTAATCTGGAAAGAAGCTTTGTGAGAGACTGCTTAATGTTCTCTTAACTCATCTCACAGAGTTACATCTGTATTTCGTGGATCTCTTTGCTAGCCTTTTTTCTGTGGAATCTGAGAACAGATATTTCCTTTCCCTTTGAAGACTATACAGCCAAAGGAAATATCCTCCGATAAGAAAGAGAAAGAATCTTTCTGAGAAATTTCTTTGTGTTCTGTCACATCAGCTCACAGAGTTACAGCTTTCCCCTCAAGAAGCCTTTCGCTAAGACAGTTCTTGTGGAATTGGCAAAGTGATATTTGGAAGCCCATAGAGGGCTATGGTGAAAAAGGAAATATCCTCCGATGGAATCTGGAGAGAAACTTTCTGAAAAACTGCTTAGTGTTCTGTTAATTCATCTCACATATTTACATCTGTATTTCGTGGGTCTCTTTGCTACCCTTATTTCTGTGGAATCTGACAACAGATATTTCCTTTCCCTTTGAAGACTATAGGGCCAAAGGAAATATCCCCCGATAACAAAGAGAAAGAAGCTTTCTGAGAAACTTCTTTGTGTTCTGTGAAATCATCTCACAGAGTTACAGCTTTCCCCTCAAGAAGCCTTTCGCTAAGACAGTTCTTGTGGAATTGGCGAAGTGATATTTGGAAACCCATAGAGGGGTATGGTGAAAAAGGAAATATCCTCCGATGAAATCTGGAAAGAAGCTTTCTGAGAAACTGCTTACTGTTGTGTTATTTCATCTCCCAGAGATACAGCTGTATTTCGTGGATCCCTTTGCTAGCCTTTTTTCTGTTGAATCTGAGAACAGATATTTCGGATACCTTTGAAAACTATAGGGCCAAAGGAAATATCCTACGATAACAAAGAGAAAGAAGCTTTCTGAGAAACTTCTTTGTGTTCTGTGAAATCATCTCACAGAGTTACAGCTTTCCCCTCAAGAAGCCTTACGCTAAGACAGTTCTTGTGGAATTGGCAAAGTGATATTTGGAATCCCATAGAGGGCTATGGTGAAAAAGGAAATATCCTTCGATGAAATCTGGAAAGAAGCTTTCTGAGAAACTGCTTAGTGTTCTGTTAATTCATCTCACAGAGTTACATCTGTATTTCGTGGATCTCTTTGCTAGCCTTACTTCTGTGGAATCTGAGAACAGATATTTCGGATCCCTTTGAAGACTATAGGGCCAAAGGAAATATCCTACGATAACAAAGAGAAAGAAGCTTTCTGAGAAACTTCTTTGTGTTCTGTGAAATCATCTCACAGAGTTACAGCTTTCCCCTCAAGAAGCCTTTCGCTAAGACAGTTCTTGTGGAATTGGCAAAGTGATATTTGGAAGCCCATAGAAGGCTATGGTGAAAAAGGAAATATCGTCCGATGAAATCTGGAAAGAAGCTTTCTGAGAAACTGCTTAGTGTTCTGTTAATTCATCTCCCAGAGTTACATCTGTATTTCGTGGATCTGTTTGCTATCCTTATATCTGTGGAATCTGAGAACAGATATTTCGGATCCCTTTGAAGACTATAGGGCCAAAGGCAATATCCTCCGATAACAAAGAGAAAGAAGCTTTCTGAGAAACTTCTTTGTGTTCTGGGAAATCATCTCACAGAGTTACGGCTTTCCCCTCAAGAAGCCTTTCGCTAACACAGTTCTTGTGGAATTGGCAAAGTGATATTTGGAAGCCCATAGAGGGCTATGGTGAAAAAGGAAATATCCTCCGATGAAATCTGGAAAGAGGCTTTCTGAGAAACTGCTTAGTGTTCTGTTAATTCATCTCCCAGAGTTACATCTGTATTTCGTGGATCTCTTTGCTAGCCTTATTTCTGTGGAATCTGAGAACAGATATTTCGGAACCCTTTGAAGACTATTGGGCCAAAGGAAATATCCTCCGATAACAAAGAGAAAGAAGCTTTCTGAAAAACTTCTTTGTGTTCTGTGAAATCATCTCACAGAGTTATAGCTTTCCCCTCAAGAAGCCTTTGGAAAGGCAGTTCTTGTGGAATTGTCAAAGTGATATTTGGAAACCCATAGAGGGCTATGGTGAAAAAGGAAATACCCTCCGATGAAATCTGGAAAGAAGCTTTCTGAGAAACTGCTTAGTGTTCTGTTAATTCATCTCCCACTGTTACATCTGTATTTCGTGGATCTCCTTGATAGCCTTATTTCTCTGGAAGCTTTCTGAGAAACTTCTTTGTGTTCTGGGAAATCATCTCACAGAGTTACAGCTTTCCACTCAAGAAGACTTTCGCTAACACAGTTCTTGTGGAATTGGCAAAGTGATACTTGGAAGCCCATAGAGGGCTATGGTAAAAAAGGAAATATCCTCCGATGAAATCTGGAAAGAAACTTTCTAAGAAACTGCTTAGTGTTCTGTTAATTCATCTCCTAAAGTTACATCTGTATTTCGTGGATCTCTTTGCTATCCTTATTTCTGTGGAATCTGAGAACAGATATTTCGGATCCCTTTGAAGACTATAGGGCCAAAGGAAATATCCTCCGATAACAAAGAGAAAGAAGCTTTCTGAGAAACTTCTTTGTGTTCTGTGAAATCATCTCACAGAGTTACAGCTTTCCCCTCAAGAACCCTTTCGCTAAGACAGTTCTTGGGGATTGGAAAAGTGATATTTGGAAGCCCATAGAGGGCTATGGTGAGAAAGGAAATATCCTCCGATGAAATCAGGAGAGAAGCTTTCTGAGAAACTGCTTAGTGTTCTGTTAATTCATCTCACAGAGTTACATCTGTATTTCGTGGATCTCTTTGCTAGCCTTACTTCTGTGGAATCTGAGAACAGTATTTCTTATCCCTTTGAAGACTATAGGGCCAAAGGAAATATCCTCCGATAACAAAGAGAAAGAAGCTTTCAGAGAAACTTCTTTGTGTTCTGTGAAATCATCTCACAGAGTTACAGGTTTCCCCTGAAGAAGCCTTTCACTAAGACAGTTCTTGTGGAATTGGCAAGGTGATATTTGGAAGCCCATAGAGGGCTATGGAGAAAAAGGAAATATCCTCCGATGAAATCTGGAAAGAAGCTTTCTGAGAAACTGCTTAGTGTTCTGTTAATTCATCTCACAGAGTTACATCTGTATTTCGTGGATCTCTTTGCTAGCCTTATTTCTGTGGAATCTGAGAACAGATATTTCGGATCCCTTTGAAGACTATAGGGCCAAAGGAGATATCCTCCGATAAAAAAGAGAAAGAAGCTTTCTGAAAAACTTCTTTGTGTTCTGTGAAATCATCTCACAGAATTACAGCTTTCCCCTCAAGAAGCCTTTCGTAAGACAGTTCTTGTGGAATTGGCAAAGTGATATTTGGAACCCCATAGAGGGCTATGGTGAAAAAGGAAATATCCTCCGATGAAATCTGGAAAGAAGTTTTCTGAGAAACTGCTTAGTGTTCTGTTAATTCATCTCACAGAGTTACATCTGTATTTCGTGGATCTCTTTGCTAGCCTTACTTTTGTGGAATCTGAGAACAGATATTTCGGATCCCTTTGAAGACTATAGGACCAAAGGAAATATCCTCCGATAACAAAGAGAAAGAAGCTTTATGAGAATCTTCTTTGTGTTCTGTGAAATCATCTCACAGAGTTACAGCTTTCCACTCAAGAAGTCTTTCGCTAAGATAGTTCTTGTGGAATTGGCAAAGTGATATTTGGAAGCCAATAGAGGGCTATGGAAAAAGGAAATATCCTCCGATGAAATCTGGAAAGAAGCTTTCTGAGAAACTGCTTAGTGTTCTGTTAATTCATCTCACAGAGTTATATCTGTATTTCGTGGATCTCTTTGCAAGCCTTATTTCTGTGGAATCTGAGAACAGATATTTCGGATCCCTGTGAAGACTGTAGGGCCAAAGGTAATATCCTCCGATAACAAAGAGAAAGAAGCTTTATGAGAAACTTCTTTGTGTTCTTTGAAATCATCTCTCAGAGTTACAGCTTTCCCCTCAAGAAGCCTTTCGCTTAGACAGTTCTTGTGGAATTGGCAAAGTGATATTTGGAAACCCATAGAGGGCTTTGGTGAAAAAGGAAATATCCTCAGATGTAATCTGGAAAAAAGCTTTCTGAGAAACTGCTTAGTGATCTGTTAATTCATCTCCCAGAGTTATATCTGTACTTCGTGGATCTCTTTTTTAGCCTTATTTCTGTGGAAACTGAGAACAGATATTTCGGATCCCTTTGAAGACTATAGGGCCGAAGGAAATATCCTCCGATAACAAGTAGAAAGAAGCTTTCTGAGAAATTCTTTGTGTTCTGTGAAATCATCTCACAGAGTTTCAGCTATAAAATCAAGAAGCCTTTCGCTAAGACAGTTCTAGTGGAATTGGCAAAGTGATATTTGAAAGCCCATAGAGGGCTATGGTGAAAAAGGAAATATCCTCCGATGAAATCTGGAAAGAAGCTTTCTGAGAAACTGCATAGTGTTCTTTTAGTTCATCTCCCAGAGTTACATCTGTATTTCGTGGATCTCTTTGCTAGCCTTATTTCTGTGGAATCTGAGAACAGATATTTCGGATCCCTTTGAAGACTATAGGACCAAAGGAAATATCCTCCGATAATAAAGAGAAAGAAGCTTTCTGAGAAACTTCTTTGTGTTCTGTGAAATCATCTCACAGAGTTACAGCTTTCCCCTCAAGAAGCCTTTCGCTAAGACAGTTCTTGTGGAATTGGCAAAGTGATATTTGGAAGCCCATAGAAGGCTATGGTGAAAAAGGAAATATCCTCCGATGAAATCTGGAAAGAAGCTTTCTGAGAAACTGCTTAGTGTTCTGTTAATTCATCTCACAGAGTTATATCTGTATTTCGTGGATCTCCTTGATAGCCTTATTTCTCTGGAATCTGACAACAGATATTTAGGATCCCTTTGAAGACTATAGGGCCAAAGGAAATATCCTCCGATAACAAAGAGAAAGAAGCTTTCTGAGAAACTTCTTTGTGTTCTGTGAAATGATCTCACAGAGTTACAGCTTTCCCCTCAAGAAGTCTTTCGATAAGACAGTTCTTGTGGAATTGGCAAAGTGATATTTGGAAGCCCCTAGAGGGCTATGATGAAAAAGGAAATATCCTCCGATGAAATCTGGAAAGAACATTTCTGAGAAACTGCTTAGTGTTCTGTTAATTCATCTCACAGAGTTACATCTGTATTTCGTGGATCTCTTTGCTAGCCTTACTTCTGTGGAATCTGAGAACAGATATTTCGGATCCCTTTGAAGACTATACGGCCAAAGGAAATATCCTCCAATAACAAAGAGAAAGAAGCTTTCTGAGAAACTTCTTTGTGTTCTGAGAAATCATCTCACAGAGTTAAAGCTTTCTCCTCAAGAAGCCTTTCGCTAAGACAGTTCTTGTGGAATTGGCAAAGTGATATTGGGAAGCCCATAGAGGGCTATGGTGAAAAAGGAAATATCCTTCGATGAAATCTGGAAAGAAGATTTCTGAGAAACTGCTTAGTGTTCTGTTAATTCATCTCCCAGTGTTACATCTGTATTTCGTGGATCTCCTTGATAGCCTTATTTCTCTGGAAGCTTTCTGAGAAACTTCTTTGTGTTCTGGGAAATCATCTCACAGAGTTACAGCTTTCCACTCAATAAGACTTTCGCTAACACAGTTCTTGTGGAATTGGCAAAGTGATATTTGGAAGCCCATAGAGGGCTATGGTAAAAAAGGAAATATCCTCCGATGAAATCTGGAAGGAAACTTTCTAAGAAACTGCTTAGTGTTCTGTTAATTCATCTCCTAAAGTTACATCTGTATTTCGTGGATCTCTTTGCTAGCGTTATTTCTGTGGAATCTGATTACAGATATTTCGGATCCCTTTGAAGACTATAGGGACAAAGGAAATATCCTCCGATAACAAAGAGAAAGAAGCTTTCTGAGAAACTTCTTTGTGTTCTGTGAAATCATCTCACAGACTTACAGCTTTCCACTCAAGAAGCCTTTCGCTAAGACATTTCTTGTGGAATTGGCAAAGTGATATTTGGAAGCCCATGGAGGGCTACTGTGAAAAAGGAAATATCCTCCGATGTAATCTGGCAAGAAGCTTTGTGAGAGACTGCTTAATGTTCTCTTAATTCATCTCACAGAGTTACATCTGTATTTCGTGGATCTCTTTGCTAGCCTTTTTTCTGTGGAATCTGAGAACAGATATTTCCTTTCCCTTTGAAGACTATACAGCCAAAGGAAATATCCTCCCATAAGAAAGAGAAAGAAGCTTTCTGAGAAATTTCTTTGTGTTCTGTCAAATCAGCTCACAGAGTTACAGCTACCCCCTCAGGAAGCCTTTCGCTAAGACAGTTTTTGTGGAATTGGCAAAGTGATATTTGGAAGCCCATAGAGGGCTATGGTGAAAAAGGAAATATCCTCCGATGAAATCTGGAGAGAAACTTTCTGAAAAACTGCTTAGTGTTCTGTTAATTCATCTCACAGATTTACATCTGTATTTCGTGGGTCTCTTTGCTACCCTTATTTCTGTGGAATCTGACAACAGATATTTCCTTTCCCTTTGAAGACTATAGGGCAAAAGGAAATATCCTCCGATAACAAAGAGAAAGAAGCTTTCTGAGAAACTTCTTTTTGTTCTGTGAAATCATCTCACAGAGTTACAGCTTTCCCCTCAAGAAGCCTTTCGCTAAGACAGTTCTTGTGGAATTGGCAAAGTGATATTTGGAAACCCATAGAGGGGTATGGTGAAAAAGGAAATATCCTCCGATGAAATCTGGAAAGAAGCTTTCTGAGAAACTGCTTAGTGTTGTGTTATTTCATCTCCCGGAGATACATCTGTATTTCGTGGATCTCTTTGCTAGCCTTATTTCTGTGGAATCTGAGAACAGATATTTCGGATCCCTTTGAAGAGTATAGGGCCAAAGGAAATATCCTCCGATAACAAAGAGAAAGAAGCTTTCTGAGAAATTTCTTTGTGTTCTGTCAAATCAGCTCACAGAGTTACAGCTACCCCCTCAAGAAGCCTTTCGCTAAGACAGTTTTTGTGGAATTGGCAAATTGATATTTGGAAGCCCGTAGAGGGCTATGGTGAAAAAGAAAATATCCTCCGATGAAATCTGGAGAGAAACTTTCTGAAAAACTGCTTAGTGTTCTGTTAATTCATCTCACATATTTACATCTGTATTTCGTGGGTCTCTTTGCTACCCTTATTTCTGTGGAATCTGACAACAGATATTTCCTTTCCCTTTGAAGACTATAGGGCCAAAGGAAATATCCTCCGATAACAAGGAGAAGGAAGCTTTCTGAGAAACTTCTTTGTGTTCTCTGAAATCATCTCACAGAGTTACAGCTTTCCCCTCAAGAAGCCTTTCGCTAAGACAGTTCTTGTCGAATTGCAAAGTGATATTATGAAGCCCATAGAGGGCTATGGTGAAAAAGGAAATATCCTCCGATGAAATATGGAAAGAAGATTTCTGAGAAACTGCTTAGTGTTCTGTTAATTCATCTCACAGAGTTACATCTGTGTTTCATGGATATCTTTGCTAGCCTTATTTCTGTGGAATCTGAGAACAGATATTTCCGTTCCCTTTGAACATTATAGGGCCAAAGTAAATATCCTCTGATAACAAAGAGAAAGAAGCTTTCTGAGAAACTTCTTTGTGTTCTGTGAAATCATCTCACAGAGTTACAGCTTTCCCCTCAAGAAGCCTTCGGCTAAGACCGTTCTTGTGGAATTGGCAAAGTGACATTTGGCAGCCCATAGAGGGCTATGGTGAAAAAGGAAATATCCTCCGATGAAATCTGGAAGGAAGGTTTTTGAAAAACTGCTTAGTGTTCTGTTAATTCATCTCCCAGAGTTACATCTGTATTTCGTGGATCTCTTTGCTAGCGTTATTTCTGTGGAATCTGAGAACAGATATTTCGGATCCCTTTGAAGACTATAGCGCCAAAGGAAATATCCTCCGATAACAAAGAGAAAGAAGCTTTCTGAGAAACTTCTTTGTGTTCTATGAAATCATCTCACAGAGTTACAGATTTAAACTCCAGAAGCCTTTTGCTAAGACAGTTCTTTTGGCATTGGCAAAGTGATATTTGGAAGCCCATAGGGGGCTATGGTGAAAAAGGAAATATCCTCCGATCAAATATGGAAAGATGCTTACTGAGAAACTGCTTAGTGTTCTGTTAATTCATCTCACAGAGTTACATCTGTATTTCGTGGATCTCTTTGCTAGTCTTATTTCTGTGGAATCTGATAACAGATATTTCGGATCCTTTTGAAGACTATAGGGCGAAAGGAAATATCCTCCGATAACAAAGAGAAAGAAGCTTTCTGAGAAACTTCTTTGTGTTCTCTGAAATCATCTCACAGAGTTACAGCTTTCCCCTCAAGAAGCCTTTCGCTAAGACAGTTCTTGTGGAATTGGCAAAGGGATATTTGGAAGCCCATAGAGGGCTATGGTGTAAAAAGGAAATATCCTCCGATGAAATCTGGAAAGAAGCTTTCTGAAAAACTGCTTGGTGTTCTGTGAATTCATCTAACAGAGTTACATCTGTATTTCGTGGATCTCTTTGCTAGTTTTATTTCTGTGGATACTGAGAACAGATATTTCGGATACCTTTGAAGACTATAGGGCCAAAGGAAATATCCTCCGATAAGAAAGAGAAAGAAGCTTCCTGAGAAACTTTTTTGTGTTCTGTGAAATCATCTCACAGAGTTTCAGCTTTCCCCTGAAGAAGCCTTTCGCTAAGACAGTTCTTGAGGAATTGGCAAAGTGATATTTGGAAGCCCATAGAGGTCTATGATGAAAAAGGAAATATCCTCCGATGAAATCTGGAAAGAAGCTTTCTGAGAAACTTCTTTGTGTTCTGTGAAATCATCTCACAGAGTTACAGCTTTCCCCTCAAGAAGCCTTTCGCTAAGACAGTTCTTGTGGAATTGGCAAAGTGATATTTGGAAGCCCATAGAGGGCTACGGTGAAAACGGAAATATCCTCCGATGAAATCTGGAAAGAAGTTTTCTGAGAAACTGCTTAGTGTTCTGTTAATTCATCTCACAGAGTTACATCTGTATTTCGTGGATCTCATTGCTAGCCTTATTTCTGTGGAATCTGACAACGGATATTTCCTTTCCCTTTGAAGACTATAGGGCCAAAGGAAATATCCTCCGATAACAAAGAGAAAGAAGCTTTCTGAAAAACTTCTTTGTGTTCTCTGAAATCATCTCACAGAGTTACAGCTTTCCCCTGAAGAAGCCTTTCGCTAAGACAGTTCTTGTGGAATTGGCAAAGTGATATTTGGAAGCCCATGGAGGGCTATGGTGAAAAGGAAATATCCTCCGATGAAATCTGGAAAGAAGCTTTCTGAGAAACTGCTTAGTGTTCTGTTAATTCATCTCACAGAGTTACATCTGTATTTCGTGGATCTCTTTGCTAGCCTAATTTCTGTGCAATCTGAGAACACATATTTCCTTTCCCTTTGAAGACTATAGGGCCAAAGGAAATATTCTCCTATAAAAAAGAGAAAGAAGCTTTCTGAAAACCTTCTTTGTGTTCTGTGAAATCATCTCACAGAGTTACAACTTTCCTCTCAAGAAGCCTTTCGCTAAGACAGTTCTTGTGGAATTGGCAAAGTGATATTTGGAAGCCCATAGAGGGCTATGGTGAAAAAGGAAATATCCTCCGATGAAATCTGGAAAGAAGCTTTATGAGAAACTGCTTAGTTTTCTGTTAATTCATCTCACAGAGTTACATCTGTATTTCGTGGATCTCTTTGCGAGCCTTATTTCTGTGGAATCTGAGAACAGATATTTCGATTCCCTTTGAAGACTATAGGGCCAAAGGAAATATCCTCTGATAACAAAGAGAAAGAAGCTTTCTGAAAAACTTCTTTGTGTTCTGTGAAATCATCTCACAGAGTTACAGCTTTCCCCTCAAGAAGCCTTTCGCTAAGACAGTTCTTGTGGAATTGGCAAAGTGATATTTGGAAGCTCATAGAGGGCTATGGAGAAAAAGGAAATATCCTCCGATGAAATCTGGAAAGAAGCTTTCTGAGAAACTGCTTAGTGTTCTGTTAATTCATCTCACAGATTTACATCTGTATTTCGTGGGTCTCTTTGCTACCCTTATTTCCGTGGAATCTGACAACAGATATTTCCTTTCCCTTTGAAGACTATAGGGCCAAAGGAAGTATCCTCCGATAACAAAGAGAAAGAAGGTTTCTGAGAAACTTCTTTGTGTTCTGTTGAATCATCTCACAGAGTTACAGCTTTCCCCTCAAGAAGCCTTTCGCTAAGACAGTTCTTGTCGAATTGCAAAGTGATATTTGGAAGCCCATAGAGGGCTAAGGTGAAAAAGGAAATATCCTCCGATGAAATCTGGAAAGAAGCTTTCTGAGAAACTGCTTAGTGTTCTGTTAATTCATCTCACAGATTTACATCCGTATTTCGTGGATCTCTTTGCTAGCCTTATTTCTGTGGAATCTGAGAACAGACATTTCCTTTCCCTTTGGAGACTATAGGGCCAAAGGAAATATCCTCAGATAACAAAGAGAAAGAAGCTTTCTGAGAAACTTCTTTGTGTTCTGTGAAATCATCTCACAGAGTTACAGCTTTCCCCTCAAGAAGCCTTTCGCTAAGACAGTTCTTGTGGAATTGGCAAAGTGATATTTGGAAGTCCTTAGAGGGCTATGGAGAAAAAGGAAATATCCTCCGATGACATCTGGAAAGAAGTTTTGTGAGAAACTGCTAAGTGTTCTGTTAATTCATCTCACAGAGTTACATCTGTATTTCGTGGATCTCTTTGCTAGCCTTATTTCTGTGGAATCTGAGAACAGATATTTCCGTTCCCTTTGAAGATTATAGGGCCAAAGTAAATATCCTCTGATAACAAAGAGAAAGAAGCTTTCTGAGAAACTTCTTTGTGTTCTGTGAAATCATCTCACAGAGTTACAACTTTCCTCTCAAGAAGCCTTTCGCTAAGACCGTTCTTGTGGAATTGGCAAAGTGATATTTGGAAGCCCATAGAGGGCTATGGTGAAAAAGGAAATATCCACCGATGAAATCTGGAAAGAAGCTTTCTGAGAAACTGCTTAGTGTTCTGTTAATTCATCTCACCGAGTTACACCTGTATTTCGTGGATCTCTTTGCTAGCCTTATTTATGTGGAATCTGAGATCAGATATTTCGGATCCCTTTGAAGACTATAGGGCCAAAGGAAATATCCTCCGATAACAAAGAAAAAGAAGCTTTCTGAGAATCTTCTTTGTGTTCTGTGAAATCGTCTCACAGAGTTAAAGCTTTCCCCTCAAGAAGCCTTTCGCTAAGACAGTTCTTGTGGATTGGCAAAGTGATAATTGGAAGCCCATAGTGGGCTATGGTGAAAACGGAAATATCGTCCGATGAAATCTGGAAAGAAGCTTTCTGAGAAACTGCTTAGTGTTCTGTTAATTCATCTCACAGAGTTACATCTGCATTTCGTGGATCTCTTTGCTAGGCTTATTTCTGTGGAATCTGAGAACAGATATTTCGGATCCCTTTGAAGACTATAGGGCCAAAGGAAATATCCTCCGATTAGAAAGAGAAAGAAGGTTTCTGAGAAACTTCTTTGTGTTCTGTGAAATTATCTCACAGAGTTACAGCTTTCCCCTCCAGAAGCCTTTCACTAAGACAGTTCTTGTGGAATTGGCAAAGTGATATTTGGAAGCCCATAGAGGGCTATGGTGAAAAAGCAAATATCCTCCGATGAAATCTGGAAAGAAGCTTTCTGAGAAACTGCTCAGTGTTCTGTTAATTCATCTCACAGAGTTACATCTGTATTTCGTGGATCTCTTTGCTACCCTATTTTCAGTGGAATCTGAGAATAGATATTTCCTTTCCTTTTGAAGACTATTCGGCCAAAGGAAATATCCTCGATAAGAAAGAGAAAGAAGCTTTTTGAGAAACTTCTTTGTGTTGTGTGAAATCATCTCACAGAGTTACAGCTTTCCCCTCAAGAAGCCTTTCGCTAAGACAGTTCTTGTGGAATTGGCAAAGTGATATTTGGAAGCCCATAGAGGGCTATGGTGAAGGAGGAAATATCCTCCGATGAAATCTGGAAAGAAGCTTTCTGAGAAACTGCTTAATGTTCTGTTAATTCATCTCACAGAGTTACATCTGCATTTCGTGGATCTCATTGTTAGCCTGATTTCTGTGGAATCTCACAAGAGATATTTCAGATCCCTTTGAAGACTATAGGGCCAAAGGTAATATCCTCAGATAACAAAGAGAAAGAAGCTTTCTGAGAAACTTCTTTGTGTTCTGTGAAATCATCTCACAGAGTTACAGCTTTCCCCTCAAGAAGCCTTTCGCTAAGACAGTTCTTGTGGAATTGGCAAAGTGATATTTGGAAGCCCATAGAGGGCTATGGTGAAAGAGGAAATATCCTCCGATGAAATCTGGAAAGAAGCTTTCTGAGAAACTGCTTAGTGTTTGTTAATTCATCACACATAATTACATCTGTATTTCGTGGGTCTCTTTGCTAGCGTTATTTCTGTGGAATCTAAAAACAGATATTTCCTTTCCCTTTGAAGATTATAGGGCCAAAGGAAATATCCTCCGAAAACAAAGAGAAAGAAGCTTTCTGAGAAACTTCTTTGTGTTCTGTGAAATCATCTCACAGAGTTACAGCTTTTCCCTCAACAAGCCTTTCGCTAAGACAGTTCTTGTGGAATTGGCAAAGTGATATTTGGAAGCCCATAGAGGGCTACGGTGAAAAAGGAAATGTCCTCCGATGAAATCTGGAAAGAAGCTTTCTGAGAAACTGCTTAGTGTTCTGTTAATTCATCTCACAGAGTTACATCTGTATTTCGTGGATCTCTTTGCTAGCCTTACTTCTGTGGAATCTGAGAACAGATATTTCGGATCCCTTTGAAGACTATAGGGCCAAAGGAAATATCCTCCAATAACAAAGAGAAAGAAGCTTTCTGAGAAACTTCTTTGTGTTCTGAGAAATCATCTCACAGAGTTAAAGCTTTCCCCTCAAGAAGCCTTTCGCTAAGACAGTTCTTGTGGAATTGGCAAAGTGATATTGGGAAGCCCATAGAGGGCTATGGTGAAAAAGGAAATATCCTTCGATGAAATCTGGAAAGAAGATTTCTGAGAAACTGCTTAGTGTTCTGTTAATTCATCTCACAGAGTTACATCTGTATTTCGTGGATCTCTTTGCTAGCCTTACTTCTGTGGAATCTGAGAACAGATATTTCGGATCCCTTTGAAGACTATAGGGCCAAAGGAAATATCCTCCGATAAAAAAGAGAAAGAAGCTTTCTGAGAAACTTCTTTGTGTTCTGTGAAATCTTCTCACAGAGTTACAGCTTTCCAATCAAGAAGCCTTTCGCTAAGACAGTTCATGTGGAATTGGCAATGTGATATTTGGAAGCCCATAGAGGGCTATGGAGAAAAAGGAAATATCCTCAGATGAAATCTGGAAAGAAGCTTTTTGAGAAACTGCATAGTGTTCTGTTAATTCATCTCCCAGAGTTACATCTGTATTTCGTGGATCTCTTTGCTAGCCTTATTTCTGTGGAATCTGAGAGCAGATATTTCGGATCCTTTTGAAGACTATAGGGCCAAAGGAAATATCCTCCGATAACAAAGAGAAAGAAGCTTTCTGAGAAACTTCTTTGTGTTCTGTGAAATCATCTCCCAGAGTTACAGCTTTCCCCTCAAGAAGCCTTTCGCTAAGACAGTTCTTGTCGAATTGGCAAGTGATATTTGGAAGTCCATAGAGGGCTATGGTGAAAGAGGAAACATCCTCCGATGAAATCTGGAAAGAAGCTTTCTGAGAAACTGCTTAGTCTTTTGTTAATTAATCTCACACAATTACATCTGTATTTCGTGGGTCTCTTTGCTAGCGTTATTTCTGTGTAATCTAACAACAGATATTTCCTTTCCCTTTGAAGATTATAGGGCCAAAGGAAATATCCTCCGAAAACAAAGAGAAAGAAGTTTTCCGAGAAACTTCTTTGTGTTCTGTTTAATTATCTCACAGAGTTACAGCTTTCCCCTCAAGAAGCCTTTCGCTAAGACAGTTCTTGTGGAATTGGCAAAGTGATATTTGTAAGCCCATAGAGGGCTATGGTGAAAAAGGAAATATCCTCCGATGAAATCTGGAAAGAAGCTTTCTGAGAAACTGCTTAGTGTTCTGTTAATTCATCTCACATAGTTACATCTGTATTTCGTGGATCTCTTTGCTAGCCTTATTTCTGTGGAATCTGAGATCAGATATTTTGGATCACTTTGAAGTCTATAGGGCCAAAAGGAAATATCCTCCGATAACAAAGGGAAAGAAGCTTTCTGAGAAACTTCTTTGTGTTCTGTGAAATCATCTCACAGAGTTACAGCTTTCTCGTCAAGAAGCCTTTCGCTAAGACAGTTCTTGTGGAATTGGCAAAGTGATATTTGGAAACCCATAGAGGGCTATGGAGAAAAAGGAAATATCCTCCGATGAAATGTTGAAAGAAGCTTTCTGAGAAACTGCTTAGTGTTCTGTTAATTCATCTCACAGAGTTACATCTGTATTTCGTGGATCTCTTTGCTAGCCTTATTTCTCTGGAATCTGAGAACCGATATTTCGGATCCCTTTGAAGACTATAGGGTCAAAGGAAATATCCTCCGATAACAAAGACAAAGAAGCTTTCTGAGTAACTTCTTTGTGTTCTGTGAAATCATCTCACAGAGTTACAGCTTTCCCCTCAAGAAGTCTTTCGCTAAGACAGTTCTTGTGGAATTGCCAAAGTGATATTTGGAAGCCCATAGAGGACTATGTTGAAAAAGGAAATATCCTTCGATGATATCTGGAAAGAAGCTTTCTGAAAAACTGCTTAGTTTTCTGTTAATTCATCTCACAGAGTTACATCTGTATTTCGTGGATCCCTTTGCCAGCCTTATTTCTGTGGAATCTGAGAACAGATATTTCCTTTCCTTTAAAGACTATAGGGCCAAAGGAATTATCCTCCGATAAGAAAGAGAAAGAGGCTTTCTGAGAAACTTCTTTGTGTTCTGTGAAATCATCGCACAGAGTTACAGCTTTCCCCTCAAGAAGCTTTCCGCTATGACAGTTCCTGTGGAATTGGCAAAGTGATATTTGGAAGCCCACGAAGGGCTATGGTGAAAAAGGAAATATCCTCCGATGAAATCTGGAAAGAACCTTTCTGAAAAAGTGCTTAGTGTTCTGTTAATTCATCTCCCAGAGTTACATCTGTATTTCGTGGATCTCTTTTCTAGCCTTATATGTGTGGAATCTGAGAACAGATATTTCGGATCCCTTTGAAGACTATAGGGCCAAAGGAAATATCCTCCGATAACAAACAGAAAGAAGCTTTCTGAGAAACTGCTTAGTGTTCTGTTAATTCATCTCACACAGTTACATCTGCATTTCGTGGATCTCTTTGTTAGCCCAATTTCTGTGGAATCTCACAACAGATATTTCGGATCCCTTTGAAGACTATAGGGCCAAAGGAAATATCCTCCGATAACAAACAGAAAGAAGCTTTCTGAGAAACTGCTTAGTGTTCTGTTAATTCATCTCACACAGTTACATCTGCATTTCGTGGATCTCTTTGTTAGCCCAATTTCTGTGGAATCTCACAACAGATATTTCGGAGCCCTTTGAAGACTATAGGGCCAAAGGAAATATCCTCCGATAACAAAGAGAAAGAAGCTTTCTGAGAAACTTCTTTTTGTTCTGTGAGATCATCTCACAGAGTTACAATTTTCCACTCAAGTACCCGTTCGCTAAGAGAGTTCTTGTGGAGTGGGCAAAGTGATATTTGGAAGCCCATAGATGGCTATGGTGAAAAAGGAAATATCCTAGGATGAAATCTGGAAAGAAGCTTTCTGAGAAACTGCTTAATGTTGTGTTAATTCATCTCACAGAGTTACATCTGCATTTCGTGGATCTCTTTCCTAGCCTTACTCCTGTGGAATCTGAGAACAGATATTTCGGATCCCTTTGAAGACTATAGGGCCAAAGGAAATATCCTCCGATAAGAAAGAGAAAGAAGCTTTCTGAGAAACTTCTTTGTGTTCTGTGAAATCATCTCACAGATTTACAACTTTCTCCTCAAGAAGCTTTTCGCTAAGACCGTTCTTGTGGAATTGGCAAAGTGATATTTGGAAGCCCATAGAGGGCTATGGTGAAAAAGGAAATATCCTCCGATGAAATCTGGAAAGAAGCTTTCTGAGAAACTGCTTAGTGTTCTGTTAATTCATCTCCCAGAGTTACATCTGTATTTCGTGGATCTCTTTGCCAGCCTTATTTCTGTGGAATCTGAGAACAGATATTTCCTTTCCCTTTGAAGACTATAGGGCCAATGGAAATATCTTTCGATAAGAAAGAGAAAGAGGCTTTCTGAGAAACTTTTTTGTGTTCTGTGAAATCATCTCACAGAGTTACAGCTTTCCCCTGAAAAAGCCTTTCGCTAAGACAGTTCTTGTGCAATTGGAAAAGTGATATTTGGAAGCCCCTAGAGGGCTATGGTGAAAAAGGAAATATCCTCCGATGAAATCTGGAAAGCAGCTTTCTGAGAAACTGCTTAGGGTTCTGTTAATTCATCTCACAGAGTTACATCCTTATTTCGTGGATCTCTTTGCTAGCCTTATTTCTGTGGAAACTTAGAATAGATATTTCGGATCCCTTTGAAGACTATAGGGTCAAAGGAAATATCCTCCGATAACAAAGAGAAAGAAGCTTTCTGAGAAACTTCTTCGTGTTCTGTGAAATCATCTCACAGAGTTACAGCTTTCCCCTCAAGAAGCCTTTCGCTAAGACAGTTCTTGTGGAATTGGCAAAGTGATATTTGGAAGCCCATAGAGGGCTATGTTGCAAAAGGAAATATCCTCCGATGAAATCTGGAAAGAAGCTTTCTGAGAAACTGCTTAGTGTTCTGTTAATTCATCTCACAGGGTTACATCTGTATTTCGTGGATCACTTTGCTAGGCTATTTCTGTGGAATCTAAGAACAGATATTTCGGATCCCTTTGAAGACTATAGGGCCAAAGGAAATATCCTCCGATAACAAAGACAAAGAAGCTTTCTGAGAAACTTCTTTGTGTACCGTGAAATCATCTCACAGAGTTACAGCTTTCCCCTCAAGAAGCCTTTCGCTAAGACAGTTCTTGTGGAATTGGCAAAGTGATATTTGGAAGCCCATAGAGGGCTATGGTGAAAAAGGAAATATCCTCCGATGAAATCTGGAAAGAAGCTTTCTGAGAAACTGCTTAATGTTGTGTTAATTCATCTCACAGAGTTACATCTGCATTTCGTGGATCTCTTTGTTAGCCTAATTTCTGTGGAATCTCACAACAGATATTTCGGATCCCTTTGAAGAATATAGGGCCAAAGGAAATATCCTCCGATAACAAAGAGAAAGAAGCTTTCTGAGAAACTTCTTTTTGTTCTTTGACATCATTTCACAGAGTTACAGCTTTCCACTCAGGTACCCGTTCGCTAAGACAGTTCATGTGGAATGGGCTAAGTGATATTTGGAAGCCCATAGAGGGCTATTTTGAAAAAGGAAATATCCTAAGATGAAATCTGGAAAGAAGCTTTCTGAGAAACTGCTTAATGTTGTGTTAATTCATCTCAAAGAGTTACATCTGCATTTCGTGGATCTCTTTGCTAGCCTTATTTCTATGGAATCTGACAACAGATATTTCCGATCCCTTTGAAGAGTATAGGGCCAAAGGAAATATCCTCCGATAACAAAGAGAAAGAAGCTTTCTGAGAAACTTCTTTGTGTTCTGTGAAATCATTAGACAGAGCTACAGATTTCCCCTCAAGGAGCCTTTTGCTAAGACAGTTCTTGTGGAATTAGCAAAGTGATATTCGGGAGCCCATAGTGGGCTATGGAGAAAAAGGAAATATCCTCCGATGAAATCTGGAAAGAAGCTTTCTGGGAAACTGCTTAGTGTTCTGTTAATTCATCTCACAGTGTTACATCTGTATTTCGTGGATCTCGTTGCTAGCCTTATTTCTGTGGAATCTGAGAAGAGATATTTCGGATCCCTTTGAAGACTATATTGCCAAAGGAAATATCCTCTGATAACTAACAGAAAGAAGCTTTCTGAGAAACTTCTTTGTGTTCTGTGAAATCATCTCACAGAGTTACAGCTTTCCCCTCAAGAAGCCTTTCGCTAAGACAGTTCTTGTGGAATTGGCAAAGTGATAAATGGAAGCCCATAGAGGGCTATGTTGAGAGAGGAAATATCCTCCGATGAAATATGGAAAGAAGCTTTCTGAGAAACTGCTTAGTGTTCTGTTAATTCATCTCACGGAGTTATATCTGTATTTCGTGGATCTCTTTGCTAGCCTTATTGCTGTGGAATGAGAACAGATATTTCGGATCCCTTTGAAGACTATAGGGCCAAAGGAAATATCCTCCGATAACAAAGAGAAAGAAGCTTTCTAGGAAACTACTTTGTGTTCTGTGAAATCATCTCACAGAGTTACAGCTTTCCCCTCAAGAAGCCTTTCGCTAAACAGTTCTTGTGGAATTGGCAAAGTGATATTTGGAAGCCCATAGAGGGCTATGGTGAAAAAGGAAATATCCTCTGATGAAATCTGGAAAGAAGCTTTCTGAGAAACTACTTAGTGTTCTGTTAATTCATCTCACAGAGTTACATCTGTATTTCGTGGATATCTTTCCTAGCCTTATTTCTGTGGAATCTGGGAACAGATATTGCGGATCCCTTTGAAGACTATAGTTCAAAAGGAAATATCTTCCGATAACAAAGAGAAAGAAGCTTTCTGAGAAACTTCTTTGTATTCTGTGAAATCATCTCACAGAGTTACAGCTTTCCCCTCCAGAAGCCTTTCGCTAAGACAGTTATTGTGGAATTGGCAAAGTGTTATTTGTAAGCCCATAGAGGACTATGAGGTAAAAGTAAATATCCTCCGATGAAATCTGGAAAGAAGCTTTCAGAGAAACTGCTTAGTGTTCTGTTAATTTATCTCACAGAGTTACATCTGTATTTCGTGGATCTCTTTGCTAGCCTTATTTCTGTGGAATCTGAGAACAGATATTTCCTTTCCCTCTGAAGACTATAAGGCCAAAGGAACTATCCTCCGATAACAAAGAGAAAGAAGCTTTCTGAGAAACTGCTTTGTGTTCTGTTAAATCACCTCACAGAGTTACAGCTGTATTTCGTGGATCTCTTTGCTAGCCTTATTTCTGTGGAATCTGAGAACAGATATTTCGGATCAATTTGAAGACTATAGGGGCAAAGGAAATATCCTCCGATAACAAAGAGAAAGAAGCTTTCGGAGAAATTTCTTTGGGTTCTGTGAAATCATCTCACTGAGTTACAGGTGTCCCCTCAAGAAGCCTTTCGCTAAGACAGTTCTTGTGGCATTGGCAAAGTGATATTTGGAAGCCCATAGTGGGCTATGGTGAAAAAGGAAATATCCTCCGATGAAATGTGGAAAGAAGCTTTTTGAGAAACTGCTTAGTGTTGTGTTAATTCATCTCACAGAGTTACATCTGTATTTCGTGGATCTCTTTGCTAGCCTGTTTTCTGTGGAATCTGAGAACAGATATTTCCTTTCCCTTTGAAGACTATACGGCCAAAGGAAATATCCTCCGATAACAAAGAGAAAGAAGCTTTCTGAGAAACTTCTTTGTGTTCTGTGAAATTATCTCACAGAGTTACAGCTTTCCCCTCAAGAAGCCTTTCGCTAAGACAGTTCTTGTGGAATTTGCAAAGTGATATTTGGAAGCCCATAGAGGGCTATGGTGAAAAAGGAAATATCCTCCGAAGAAATCTGGAAAGGAGCTTTCTGAGAAACTGCTTAGTCTGCTGTTAATTCATCTCACAGAGTTACATCTATATTTCGTCGTTCTCTTTCCTAGCCTTATTTCTGTGGAATCTGAGAAAAGATATTTCCTTTCCCTTTGAAGACTATTGGGCCAAAGGAAATATCCTCCGATAACAAAGAGAAAGAAGCTTTCTGAGAAACTTCTTAGTGTTCTGTGAAATCATCCAACAGAGTTACAGCTTTCCCTTCAAGAAGCCTTTCGCTAAGACAGTTCTTGTGGAATTGGCAAAGTGATATTTGGAAGACCTTAGAGGGCTATGGTGAAAAAGAAAGTATCCTCCAATGAAATCTGGAAAGAAGCTTTCTGAGAAACTGCTTAGTGTTCTGTTAATTCATCTGCAGAGTTACCTCTGTATTTCGTGGATCTCTTTGCTAGCCTTATTTCTGTGGAATCAGAGAACAGATATTTCGGATCCCTTTGGAGACTATAGGGCCAAAGGAAATATCCTCCGATAACAGAGAGAAAGAAGCTTTCTGAGAAACTTCTTTGTGTTCTGTAAAATCATCTCACAGAGTTACAGCTTTCCCCTTAAGAAGCCTTTCGCTAAGACAGTTCTTGTGGAATTGGCAAAGTGATATTTGGAAGCCCATAGAGGGCTATGGTGAAAAAGGAAATATCCTCCGATGAAATCTGGAAAGAAGCTTTCTGAGAAACTGCTTAGCGTTCTGTTAATTCATCTCATAGCGTTACAGCTTTCCCCTCAAGAAGCCTTTCGCTAAGACAGTTCTTGGGGAATTGGCAAAGTGATATTTGGAAGCCCATAGAGGGCTATGGTGAAAAAGGAACTGTCCTCCGATGAAATCTGGAAAGAAGCTTTCTGAGAAACTGCTTAGTGTTCTGTTAATTCACCTCACTGAGTTACATCTGTATTTCGTGGATCTCTTTGCTAGCCTTATTTTTGTGGAATCTGAGAACAAATATTTTCTTTGCCTTTGAAGACTATAGGGTGAAAGGAAATATCCTCCGATAAGAAAGAGAAAGAAGCTTTCTGAGAAACTTCTTTGTGTTCTGTGAAATCATCTCACAGAGTTACAGCTTTCCCCCCAAAAAGCCTTTCGCTAAGACAGTTCTTGTGGAATAGGCAAAGTGATATTTGGAAGCCCATAAATGGCTATGGTGAAAAAGGAAATATCCTCTGATGAAATCTGGAAAGAAGCTTTCTGAGAAACTGCTTAGTGTTCTGTTAATTCATCTCCCAGAGTTACATCTGCATTTCGTGGATCTCTTTGCTAGCCTTATTTCTGTGGAATCTGACAACAGATATTTCGGATCCCTTTGAAGACTATAGGGCCTAAGGAAATATCCTCCGATAACAAAGAGAAAGAAGCTTTCTGAGAAACTTCTTTGTGTACTGTGAAATCATCTCACAGAGTTACAGCTTTCCCCTCAAGAAGCTAAGACAGTTCTTGTGGAATTGGCAAAGTGATATTTGGAAGCCCATAGAGGGCTATGGTGAAAAAGGAAATATACTCCGAAGAAATCTGGAAAGAAGCTTTCTGAGAAACTGCTTAGTGTTCTGTTAATTCATCTCACAGAGTTACATCTGAATTTCGTGGATCTCTTTGCTAGCCTTATTTCTGTGGAATCTGACAACAGATATTTCGGATCCCTTTGAAGACAATAGGGCCAAAGGAAATATCCTCCGATAACAAAGAGAAAGAAGCTTTCTGAGAAACTTCTTTGTGTTCTGTGAAATCATCTCACAGAGTTACAGCTTTCCCCTCAAGAAGCCTTTCGCTAAGACAGTTCTTGTGGAATTGGCAAAGTGATATTTGGAACCCCTTAGACGGCTATGGTGAAAAAGGAAATATCCTCCAATAAAATCTGGAAAGAAGCTTTCTGAGAAACTGCTTAGTGTTCTGTTAATTCATCTCCGAGTGTTACCTCTGTATTTAGTGGATATCTTTGCTAGCCTTATTTCTGTGGAATCTGAGAACAGATATTTCGGATCAATTTGGAGACAGTAGGGCCAAAGGAAATATCCTCCGGTAACAAAGACAAAGAAGCTTTCTGAGAAACTTCTTTGTGTTCTGTGAAATCATCTCCCAGAGTTACAGCTTTCCCCTTAAGAAGCCTTTCGCTAAGACAGTTCTTGGGGAATTGGCAAAGTGATATATGGAAGCCCATAGAGGGCTGAGGAGAAAAAGGAAATATCCACCGATGAAATCTGGAAAGAAGCTTTCTGAGAAACTGCTTAGTGTTCTGTTAATTCATCTCACAGACTTACATCTGTATTTCGTGGATCTCCTTGCTAGCCTTATTTCTGTGGAATCTGAGAACAGATATTTCGGATCCCTTTGAAGACTATAGGGCCAAAGGAAATATCCTCCGATAACAAAGAGAAAGAAACTTTCTGAGAAACTTCTTGGTGTTCTGAGAAATCATCTCACAGCGTTACAGCTGTCCCCTCAATAAGCCTTTCGCTAAGACAGTTCTTGTGGAATGGGCAAAGTGATATTTGGAAGCCCAGAGAGGGCTATGGTGAAAAAGAAATATCCTCCGATGAAATCTGGAAAGAAGCTTCCTGATAAACTGCTTAGTGTTCTGTTAATTGATCTCACAAGAGTTACATCTGTCTTTCGTGGATGTCTTTGCTAGCCTTATTTCTGTGGAATCTGAGAACAGATATTTCGTATCCCTTTGAAGACTATAGGGCCAAAGTAAATATCCTCCGATAACAAAGAGAAAGAAGCTTTCTGAGAAACTGCTTTGTGATCTGTGAAATCATCTCAAAGAGTTACAGTTGTCCCGTCAAGAAGCCTTTCGCTAAGACAGTTCTTGTGGAATTGGCATAGTGATATTTGGAAGCCCATAGAGGGCTATGCTGAAAAAGGAAATATCCTCCGATGAAATCTGGAAGGAAGCTTTCTGAGAAACTGCTTAGTGTTCTGTTAATTCATTTCACAGACTTACATCTGTATTTCGTGGATCTCTTTGCTAGCCTTATTTTTGTGGAATCTGAGAACAGATATTTCCTTTCCCTTTGAAGACTATAGGGCCAAAGGAAATATCCTCCGATAACAAAGAGAAAGAAGCTTTCTGAGAAACTGCTTTGTGTTCTGTTAATTCATCTCACAGAGTTACATCTGTATTTCGTGGATCTCTTTGCTAGTCTTATTTCTTTGGAATTTGAGAACAGATATTTCGGATCCTTTTGAAGACTATAGGGCCAAAGGAAATATCCTCCGATAACAAAGAGAAAGAAGCTTTCTGAGAAACTTCTTTGTAACCTGTGAAATCATCTCAGAGAGTTACAGCTTTCCCCTCAAGAAGCCTTTCGCTACGACAGTTCTTGTGGAATTTGCAAAGTGATATTTGGAAGCCCATAGAGGGCTATGGTGAAAAAGGAAATATCCTCCAATGAAATCTGGAAAGAAGCTTTCTGAGAAACTGCTTAGTGTTCTGTTAATTCATCTCACAGAGTTACATCTGTATTTGGTGGATCTCTTTGATAGCCTTATTTCTGTGGAATCTGAGAACAGATATTTCCTTTCCCTCTGAAGACTATAGGGCCAAAGGAAATATCCTCTGATAACAAAGAGAAAGAAGCTTTCTGAGAAACTGCTTTGTGTTCTGTTAAATCACCTCACAGAGTTACAGCTGTATTTCGTGGATCTCTTTGCTAGCCTTATTTCTGTGGAATCTGAGAACAGATATTTCGGATATATTTGAAGGTTATAGGGCCAAAGGAAATATCCTCCGATAACAAAGAGAAAGAAGCTTTCTGAGAAACTTCTTTGTGATCTGTGAAATCATCTCACAGAGTTAAAGCTGTCCCGTCAAGAAGCCTTTCGGTAAGACAGTTCGTGTGGAATTCGCAAAGTGATATTTGGAAGCCCATAGAGGGCTATGCTGAAAAAGGAAATATCCTCCGATGAAATCTGGAAAGAAGCTTTCTGAGAAACTGCTTAGTGTTCTGTGAATTCATCTCACAGAGTTACATCTGTATTTCGTAGATCTTTTGCTAGCCTTATTTCTTTGGAATCTGACAACAGATATTTCGGATCCCTTTGAAGACAATAGGGCCAAAGGAAATATCCTCTGATAACAAAGAGAAAGAAGCTTTCTGAGAAACTTCTTGGTGTTCTGTGAAATCATCTCACAGAGTTACAGCTTTCCCCTCCAGAAGCCTTTCGCTAAGACAGTTCCTGTGGAATTGGCAAACTGATATTTTGAAGCCCATAGAGGGCTATGGTGAAAAAGGAAATATCCTCCGATGAAATCTGGAAAGAAGCTTTCTGAGAAACTGCTTAGTGTTCTGTTAATTCATCTCACAGTGTTACATCTGTATTTCGTTGATCTCTTTGCTAGCCTTATTTCTGTGGAATCTGAGAACAGATATTTCCTTTCCCTCTGAAGACTATAGGGCCAAAGGAACTATGCTCCGATAACAAAGAGAAAGAAGCTTTCTGAGAAACTGCTTTGTGTTCTGTGAAATCATCTCATAGAGTTACAGCTGTCCCCTCAAGAAGGCTTTCGCTAAGACAGTTCTTGTGGAATTGGCAAAGTGATATTTGGAAGCCCATAGAGGGATATGGTGAAAAAGGAAATATCCTCCGATGAAATCTGGAAAGAAGCTTTCTGAGAAACTGCTTAGTGTTCTATTAATTCATCTCGCAGACTTACATCTGTATTTCGTGGATCTCTTTGCTAGCCTCATTTCTGTGGAATCTGAGAACAGATATTTCGGATCCCTTTGAAGACTATAGGGCCAAAGGAAATATCCTCCGATAACAAAGAGAAAGAAGCTTTCTGAGAAACTCCTTTGTGTTCTGTGAAATCACCTCACAGAGCTACAGCTTTCACCTCAAGAAGCCTTTCGCTAAGACAGTTCTTGTGGAATTGGCCAAGTGATATTTGGAAGCCCATAGAAGGCTATGGTGAAAAAGGAAATATCCTCCGATGAAATCTGGAAAGACTTTCTGAGAAACGGCTTAGTGTTCTGTTAATTCATCTCACAGAGTTACATCTGTATTTCGTGGATCTCTTTGCTAGCCTTATTTCTGTGGAATCTGGGAACAGATATTTCGGATCCCTTTGAAGACAATAGGTCCAAATTAAATATCCTCCGATAAGAAAGAGAAAGAAGATTTCTGAGAATCTTCTTAGTGTTCTGTGAAATCATCTCACAGAGTTACAGCTTTCCCCTCAAGAAGCCTTTCGCTAAGACAGTTCTTCTGGAATTGGCAAAGTGATATTTGGAAGCCCATAGAGGGCTATGCTGAAAAAGGAAATATCCTCCGATGAAATCTGGAAAGAAGCTTTCTGAGAAACTGCTTAGTGTTCTGTTAATTCATCTCACAGAGTTACATCTGTATTTCGTGGATCTCTTTGCTATCCTTACTTTTGTGGAATCTGAGAACAGATATTTCCTTTCCCTTTGAAGACTATAGGGCCAAAGAAAATATCCTCCGATAAAAAATAGAAAGAAGCTTTCTGAGAAACTTCTTTGTGTTCTGTGAAATCACCTCACAAAGTTCCAGCTTTCTCCTCAAGAAGCCTTTCGGTAAGACAGTGCTTCTGGAATTGGCAAAGTGATATTTGGAAGCCCATAGAGTGGTATGGTGAAAAAGGAAATATCCTCCGATGAAATCTGGAAAGAAGCTTTCTGAGAAACTGCTTAGTGTTCTGTTAATTCATCTCACAGAGTTACATCTGTATTTCGTAGATCTCTTTGCTAGCATTATTTCTTTGGAATCTGACAACAGATATTTCGGATCCCTTTGAAGACAATAGGTACCAAAGGAAATATCTTCCGATAACAAAGAGAAAGAAGCTTTCTGAGCAACTTCTTTGTGTTCTGTGAAATCATCTCACAGAGTTACAGCTTTCCCCTCAAGAAGCCTTTCGTTACGACAGTTCTCGTGGAATTGGCAAAGTGATATATGGAAGCCCATAGAGGGCTACGGTGAAAAAGGAAATATCCTCCGATGAAATCTGGAAAGAAGCTTTCTGAGAAACTGCTTAGTGTTCTGTTAATTCCTCTCCCAGAGTTACATCTGTATTTCGTGGATCTCTTTGCTAGCTTTATTTCTGTGGAATCTGAGAACAGATACTTCATATCCCTTTGAAGACTACAGGGCCAAAGGAAACATCCTCCGATAACAAAGAGAAAGAAGCTTTCTGAGAAACTTCTTGGTGTTCTGTGAAATCATCTCACAGAGTTACAGCTTTCCCCTCAAGAAGCCTTTCGCTACGACAGTTCTTGTGAAATTCGCAAAGTGATATTTGGAAGCCCATAAAGGGCTATGGTGAAAAAGGAAATATCCTCCGATGAAATCTGGAAAGAAGTTTTCTGAGAAACTGCTTATTGTTCTGTTAATTCATCTCACAGAGTTACATCTGTTTTTCGTGGATCTCTTTGCTAGCCTTATTTCTGTGGAATCTGAGAACAGATATTTCCTTCCCCTTTGAAGACTATAGGGCCAAAGGAAGTATCCTCCGATAAAAAAGAGTAAGAAGATTTCTGAGAAACTTCTTTGTGTTCTGTGAAACCATCTCACAGAGTTACAGCTTTCTCCCAAAGAAGCCTTTCACTAAGACAGTTCTTGAGGAATTGGCAAAGTGACATTTCGAAGCCCATAGAGGGCTATGGTGAAAAAGGAAATATCCTCCGATGAAATCTGGAAAGAAGCTTTCTGAGAAACTGCTTAGTGTTCTTTTAATTCATCTCACAGAGTTACATCTGTATTTCTTAGATCGTTTTGCTAGCGTTATTTCTTTGGAATCTGAGAACAGATATTTCGGATCTCTTTGAAGACAATAGGGCGAAAGGAAATAACCTCCAATAACAAAGAGAAAGAAGCTTTCTGAGAAACTTCTTTGTGTTCTGTGAAATCATCTCACAGATTTACAGCTTTCCCCTCAAGAAGCCTTTCGCTAAGACAGTTCTTGTGGAATTGGCAAAGTGATATTTGGAAGCCCATAGAGGGCTATGGTGAAAAAGGAAATATCCTCCGATGAAATCTGGAAAGGAGCTTTCTGAGAAACTGCTTAGTGTTCTGTTAATTCATCTCACAGAGTTACATCTGTATTTCGTGGATCTCCTTGCTAGCCTTATTTCTGTGGAATCTGAGAACAGATATTTCGGATCCCTTTGAAGACTATAGGGCCAAAGGAAATATCCTCCGATAACAAAGAGAAAGAAACTTTCTGAGAAACTTCTTGGTGTTCTGAGAAATCATCTCACAGCGTTACAGCTGTCCCCTCAATAAGCCTTTCGCTAAGACAGTTCTTGTGGAATGGGCAAAGTGATATTTGGAAGCCCAGAGAGGGCTATGGTGAAAAAGAAATATCCTCCGATGAAATCTGGAAAGAAGCTTCCTGATAAACTGCTTAGTGTTCTGTTAATTGATCTCACAAGAGTTACATCTGTCTTTCGTGGATGTCTTTGCTAGCCTTATTTCTGTGGAATCTGAGAACAGATATTTCGTATCCCTTTGAAGACTATAGGGCCAAAGTAAATATCCTCCGATAACAAAGAGAAAGAAGCTTTCTGAGAAACTGCTTTGTGATCTGTGAAATCATCTCAAAGAGTTACAGTTGTCCCGTCAAGAAGCCTTTCGCTAAGACAGTTCTTGTGGAATTGGCATAGTGATATTTGGAAGCCCATAGAGGGCTATGCTGAAAAAGGAAATATCCTCCGATGAAATCTGGAAGGAAGCTTTCTGAGAAACTGCTTAGTGTTCTGTTAATTCATTTCACAGACTTACATCTGTATTTCGTGGATCTCTTTGCTAGCCTTATTTTTGTGGAATCTGAGAACAGATATTTCCTTTCCCTTTGAAGACTATAGGGCCAAAGGAAATATCCTCCGATAAAAAAGAGAAAGAAGCTTTCTGAGAAACTGCTTTGTGTTCTGTTAATTCATCTCACAGAGTTACATCTGTATTTCGTGGATCTCTTTGCTAGCCTTATTTCTGTGGAATTTGAGAACAGATATTTCGGATCCTTTTGAAGACTATAGGGCCAAAGGAAATATCCTCCGATAACAAAGAGAAAGAAGCTTTCTGAGAAACTTCTTTGTAACCTGTGAAATCATCTCAGAGAGTTACAGCTTTCCCCTCAAGAAGCCTTTCGCTACGACAGTTCTTGTGGAATTTGCAAAGTGATATTTGGAAGCCCCTAGAGGGCTATGGTGAAAAAGGAAATATCCTCCAATGAAATCTGGAAAGAAGCTTTCTGAGAAAATGCTTAGTGTTCTGTTAATTCATCTCACAGAGTTACATCTGTATTTGGTGGATCTCTTTGATAGCCTTATTTCTGTGGAATCTGAGAACAGATATTTCCTTTCCCTCTGAAGACTATAGGGCCAAAGGAAATATCCTCTGATAACAAAGAGAAAGAAGCTTTCTGAGAAACTGCTTTGTGTTCTGTTAAATCACCTCACAGAGTTACAGCTGTATTTCGTGGATCTCTTTGCTAGCCTTATTTCTGTGGAATCTGAGAACAGATATTTCGGATCAATTTGAAGGCTATAGGGCCAAAGGAAATATCCTCCGATAACAAAGAGAAAGAAGCTTTCTGAGAAACTTCTTTGTGATCTGTGAAATCATCTCACAGAGTTACAGCTGTCCCGTCAAGAAGCCTTTCGGTAAGACAGTTCGTGTGGAATTCGCAAAGTGATATTTGGAAGCCCATAGAGGGCTATGCTGAAAAAGGAAATATCCTCCGATGAAATCTGGAAAGAAGCTTTCTGAGAAACTGCTTAGTGTTCTGTGAATTCATCTCACAGAGTTACATCTGTATTTCGTAGATCTTTTGCTAGCCTTATTTCTTTGGAATCTGACAACAGATATTTCGGATCCCTTTGAAGACAATAGGGCCAAAGGAAATATCCTCTGATAACAAAGAGAAAGAAGCTTTCTGAGAAACTTCTTGGTGTTCTGTGAAATCATCTCACAGAGTTACAGCTTTCCCCTCCAGAAGCCTTTCGCTAAGACAGTTCCTGTGGAATTGGCAAACTGATATTTTGAAGCCCATAGAGGGCTATGGTGAAAAAGGAAATATCCTCCGATGAAATCTGGAAAGAAGCTTTCTGAGAAACTGCTTAGTGTTCTGTTAATTCATCTCACAGTATTACATCTGTATTTCGTTGATCTCTTTGCTAGCCTTATTTCTGTGGAATCTGAGTACAGATATTTCCTTTCCCTCTGAAGACTATAGGGCCAAAGGAACTATGCTCCGATAACAAAGAGAAAGAAGCTTTCTGAGAAACTGCTTTGTGTTCTGTGAAATCATCTCATAGAGTTACAGCTGTCCCCTCAAGAAGGCTTTCGCTAAGACAGTTCTTGTGGAATTGGCAAAGTGATATTTGGAAGCCCATAGAGGGATATGGTGAAAAAGGAAATATCCTCCGATGAAATCTGGAAAGAAGCTTTCTGAGAAACTGCTTAGTGTTCTATTAATTCATCTCGCAGACTTACATCTGTATTTCGTGGATCTCTTTGCTAGCCTCATTTCTGTGGAATCTGAGAACAGATATTTCGGATCCCTTTGAAGACTATAGGGCCAAAGGAAATATCCTCCGATAACAAAGAGAAAGAAGCTTTCTGAGAAACTCCTTTGTGTTCTGTGAAATCACCTCACAGAGCTACAGCTTTCACCTCAAGAAGCCTTTCGCTAAGACAGTTCTTGTGGAATTGGCCAAGTGATATTTGGAAGCCCATAGAAGGCTATGGTGAAAAAGGAAATATCCTCCGATGAAATCTGGAAGGACTTTCTGAGAAACGGCTTAGTATTCTGTTAATTCATCTCACAGAGTTACATCTGTATTTCGTGGATCTCTTTGCTAGCCTTATTTCTGTGGAATCTGGGAACAGATATTTCGGATCCCTTTGAAGACAATAGGTCCAAATTAAATATCCTCCGATAAGAAAGAGAAAGAAGATTTCTGAGAATCTTCTTAGTGTTCTGTGAAATCATCTCACAGAGTTACAGCTTTCCCCTCAAGAAGCCTTTCGCTAAGACAGTTCTTCTGGAATTGGCAAAGTGATATTTGGAAGCCCATAGAGGGCTATGCTGAAAAAGGAAATATCCTCCGATGAAATCTGGAAAGAAGCTTTCTGAGAAACTGCTTAGTGTTCTGTTAATTCATCTCACAGAGTTACATCTGTATTTCGTGGATCTCTTTGCTATCCTTACTTTTGTGGAATCTGAGAACAGATATTTCCTTTCCCTTTGAAGACTATAGGGCCAAAGAAAATATCCTCCGATAAAAAATAGAAAGAAGCTTTCTGAGAAACTTCTTTGTGTTCTGTGAAATCACCTCACAAAGTTCCAGCTTTCTCCTCAAGAAGCCTTTCGGTAAGACAGTGCTTCTGGAATTGGCAAAGTGATATTTGGAAGCCCATAGAGTGGTATGGTGAAAAAGGAAATATCCTCCGATGAAATCTGGAAAGAAGCTTTCTGAGAAACTGCTTAGTGTTCTGTTAATTCATCTCACAGAGTTACATCTGTATTTCGTAGATCTCTTTGCTAGCATTATTTCTTTGGAATCTGACAACAGATATTTCGGATCCCTTTGAAGACAATAGGTACCAAAGGAAATATCTTCCGATAACAAAGAGAAAGAAGCTTTCTGAGCAACTTCTTTGTGTTCTGTGAAATCATCTCACAGAGTTACAGCTTTCCCCTCAAGAAGCCTTTCGTTACGACAGTTCTCGTGGAATTGGCAAAGTGATATATGGAAGCCCATAGAGGGCTACGGTGAAAAAGGAAATATCCTCCGATGAAATCTGGAAAGAAGCTTTCTGAGAAACTGCTTAGTGTTCTGTTAATTCCTCTCCCAGAGTTACATCTGTATTTCCTGGATCTCTTTGCTAGCCTTATTTCTGTGGAATCTGAGAACAGATACTTCATATCCCTTTGAAGACTATAGGGCCAAAGGAAACATCCTCCGATAACAAAGAGAAAGAAGCTTTCTGAGAAACTTCTTGGTGTTCTGTGAAATCATCTCACAGAGTTACAGCTTTCCCCTCAAGAAGCCTTTCGCTACGACAGTTCTTGTGAAATTCGCAAAGTGATATTTGGAAGCCCATAAAGGGCTATGGTGAAAAAGGAAATATCCTCCGATGAAATCTGGAAAGAAGTTTTCTGAGAAACTGCTTATTGTTCTGTTAATTCATCTCACAGAGTTACATCTGTTTTTCGTGGATCTCTTTGCTAGCCTTATTTCTGTGGAATCTGAGAACAGATATTTCCTTCCCCTTTGAAGACTATAGGGCCAAAGGAAGTATCCTCCGATAAAAAAGAGTAAGAAGATTTCTGAGAAACTTCTTTGTGTTCTGTGAAACCATCTCACAGAGTTACAGCTTGCCCCACAAGAATCGTTTCACTAAGACAGTTCTTCTGGAATTGGCAAAGTGACATTTCGAAGCCCATAGAGGGCTATGGTGAAAAAGGAAATATCCTCCGATGAAATCTGGAAAGAAGCTTTCTGAGAAACTGCTTAGTGTTCTTTTAATTCATCTCACAGAGTTACATCTGTATTTCTTAGATCGTTTTGCTAGCGTTATTTCTTTGGAATCTGACAACAGATATTTCGGATCTCTTTGAAGACAATACGGCCAAAGGAAATATCTTCCAATAACAAAGAGAAAGAAGATTTCTGAGAAACTTCTTTGTGTTCTGTGAAATCGTCTCACAGATTTACAGCTTTCCACACCAGAAGCCTTTCGCTAAGACAGTTCTTGTGGAATTGGCAAAGTGATATTTGGAAGCCCTTAGAGGGCTATGGTGAAAAAGGAAATATCCTCCGATGAAATCTGGAAAGAAGCTTTCTGAGAAACTGCTCAGTGTTCTGTTAATTCATCTCACAGAGTTACATATGTATTTCGTGGATCTCTTTGCTAGCCTTATTTCTGTGGAATCTGACAACAGATATTTCGGATCCCTTTGAAGACTATAGGGCCAAAGGAAATATCCTCCGATAACAAAGAGAAAGACGCTTTCTGAGAAACTTGTTTGTGTTCTGTGAAATCATCTCACAGTTACAGCTTTCCCCTCAAGAAGCCTTTCGCTAAGACACTTCTTGTGGAATTGGCAAGTGATATTTGAAAGCCCATAGAGGGCTAAGGTGAAAAAGGAAATATCCTCCGATGATATCTGGAAGGAAGCTTTCTGAGAAACTGCTTAGTGTTCTTTTAATTCATCTTCCAGTGTTACATCTGTATTTCGTTGATCTCTTTGCTAGCCTTATTTCTGTGGAATCTGAGTACAGATATTTCGGATCCCTTTGAACGCTATTGGGCCAAAGGAAATATCCTCCGATAAGAAAGAGAAAGCAGCTTTCTGAGAAACTTCTTTGTGTTCTGTGAAACCATCTCACAGAGTTACAGCTTGCCCCACAAGAATCCTTTCACTAAGACAGTTCTGCTGGAATTGGCAAAGTGACATTTCGAAGCCCATAGAGGGCTATGGTGAAAAAGGAAATATCCTCTGATGAAATCTGGAAAGAAGCTTTCTGAGAAACTGCTTAGTGTTCTGTTAATTCATCTGCCAGAGTTACATCTGTATTTCGTGGATCTCTTTGCTAGCCTTATTTCTGTGGAATCTGACAACAGATATTTCGGATCCCTTTGAAGACTATAGGGCCAAAGGAAATATCCTCCGATAACAAAGAGAAAGAAGCTTTCTGAGAAACTGCTTTGTGTTCTGTGAAATCACCTCAGAGAGTTACAGCTTTCCCCTCAAGAAGCCATTCGCTAAGACACTTCTTGTGGAATTGGCAAAGTGATATTTGGAAGCCCATAGAGGGCTATGGTGAAAAAGGAAATATCCTCCGATGAAATCTGGAAAGAAGATTTCTGAGAAACTCCTTAGAGTTCTGTTAATTCATCTCCCAGAGTTACATCTGTATTTCGTGGATCTCTTTGCTAGCCTTATTTTTGTGGAATCTGAGAACAGATATTTCCTTTCCCTTTGAAGACTATAGGGCCAAAGGAAATATCCTCTGATAAAAAAGAGAAAGAAGCTTTCTGAGAAACTTCTTTGTGTTCTGTGAAATCACCTCAGAGAGTTACAGCTTTCCCCTCAAGAAGCCTTTCGGTAAGACAGTTCTTGTGGAATTGTCAAAGTGATATTTGGAAGCCCATAGAGGGCTATGCTGAAAAAGGAAATATCTTCCGATAAAATCTGGAAAGAAGCTTTCTGAGAAACTGCTTAGTGTTCTGTGAATTCATCTCACAGAGTTACATCTGTATTTCGTAGATCTCTTTGCTAGCCTTATTTCTTTGGAATCTGAAAACAGATATTTCGGATCCCTTTGAAGACAATAGGGCCAAAGGAAATATCCTCCGATAACAAAGTGAAAGAAGCTTTCTGAGAAACTTCTTGGTGTTCTGTGAAATCATCTCACAGAGTTACAGCTTTCCCCTCCAGAAGCCTTTCGCTAAGACAGTTCTTGTGGAATTGGCAAAGTGATATTTTGTAGCCCATAGAGGGCTATGGTGAAAAAGGAAATATCCTCCGATGAAATCTGGAAAGAAGCTTTCTGAGAAACTGCATAGTGTTCTGTTAATTCATCTCACAGTGTTACATCTGTATTTCGTGGATCTCTTTGCTAGCCTTATTTCTGTGGAATCTGAGAAAAGATATTTCCTTTCCCTTTGAAGACTATTGGGCCAAAGGAAATATCCTCCGATAACAAAGAGAAAGAAGCTTTCTGAGAAACTTCTTAGTGTTCTGTGAAATCATCCAACAGAGTTACAGCTTTCCCTTCAAGAAGCCTTTCGCTAAGACAGTTCTTGTGGAATTGGCAAAGTGATATTTGGAAGACCTTAGAGGGCTATGGTGAAAAAGAAAGTATCCTCCAATGAAATCTGGAAAGAAGCTTTCTGAGAAACTGCTTAGTGTTCTGTTAATTCATCTGCAGAGTTACCTCTGTATTTCGTGGATCTCTTTGCTAGCCTTATTTCTGTGGAATCAGAGAACAGATATTTCGGATCCCTTTGGAGACTATAGGGCCAAAGGAAATATCCTCCGATAACAGAGAGAAAGAAGCTTTCTGAGAAACTTCTTTGTGTTCTGTAAAATCATCTCACAGAGTTACAGCTTTCCCCTTAAGAAGCCTTTCGCTAAGACAGTTCTTGTGGAATTGGCAAAGTGATATTTGGAAGCCCATAGAGGGCTATGGTGAAAAAGGAAATATCCTCCGATGAAATCTGGAAAGAAGCTTTCTGAGAAACTGCTTAGCGTTCTGTTAATTCATCTCATAGCGTTACAGCTTTCCCCTCAAGAAGCCTTTCGCTAAGACAGTTCTTGGGGAATTGGCAAAGTGATATTTGGAAGCCCATAGAGGGCTATGGTGAAAAAGGAACTGTCCTCCGATGAAATCTGGAAAGAAGCTTTCTGAGAAACTGCTTAGTGTTCTGTTAATTCACCTCACTGAGTTACATCTGTATTTCGTGGATCTCTTTGCTAGCCTTATTTTTGTGGAATCTGAGAACAAATATTTTCTTTGCCTTTGAAGACTATAGGGTGAAAGGAAATATCCTCCGATAAGAAAGAGAAAGAAGCTTTCTGAGAAACTTCTTTGTGTTCTGTGAAATCATCTCACAGAGTTACAGCTTTCCCCCCAAAAAGCCTTTCGCTAAGACAGTTCTTGTGGAATAGGCAAAGTGATATTTGGAAGCCCATAAATGGCTATGGTGAAAAAGGAAATATCCTCTGATGAAATCTGGAAAGAAGCTTTCTGAGAAACTGCTTAGTGTTCTGTTAATTCATCTCCCAGAGTTACATCTGCATTTCGTGGATCTCTTTGCTAGCCTTATTTCTGTGGAATCTGACAACAGATATTTCGGATCCCTTTGAAGACTATAGGGCCTAAGGAAATATCCTCCGATAACAAAGAGAAAGAAGCTTTCTGAGAAACTTCTTTGTGTACTGTGAAATCATCTCACAGAGTTACAGCTTTCCCCTCAAGAAGCTAAGACAGTTCTTGTGGAATTGGCAAAGTGATATTTGGAAGCCCATAGAGGGCTATGGTGAAAAAGGAAATATACTCCGAAGAAATCTGGAAAGAAGCTTTCTGAGAAACTGCTTAGTGTTCTGTTAATTCATCTCACAGAGTTACATCTGAATTTCGTGGATCTCTTTGCTAGCCTTATTTCTGTGGAATCTGACAACAGATATTTCGGATCCCTTTGAAGACAATAGGGCCAAAGGAAATATCCTCCGATAACAAAGAGAAAGAAGCTTTCTGAGAAACTTCTTTGTGTTCTGTGAAATCATCTCACAGAGTTACAGCTTTCCCCTCAAGAAGCCTTTCGCTAAGACAGTTCTTGTGGAATTGGCAAAGTGATATTTGGAACCCCTTAGACGGCTATGGTGAAAAAGGAAATATCCTCCAATAAAATCTGGAAAGAAGCTTTCTGAGAAACTGCTTAGTGTTCTGTTAATTCATCTCCGAGTGTTACCTCTGTATTTAGTGGATATCTTTGCTAGCCTTATTTCTGTGGAATCTGAGAACAGATATTTCGGATCAATTTGGAGACAGTAGGGCCAAAGGAAATATCCTCCGGTAACAAAGACAAAGAAGCTTTCTGAGAAACTTCTTTGTGTTCTGTGAAATCATCTCCCAGAGTTACAGCTTTCCCCTTAAGAAGCCTTTCGCTAAGACAGTTCTTGGGGAATTGGCAAAGTGATATATGGAAGCCCATAGAGGGCTGAGGAGAAAAAGGAAATATCCACCGATGAAATCTGGAAAGAAGCTTTCTGAGAAACTGCTTAGTGTTCTGTTAATTCATCTCACAGACTTACATCTGTATTTCGTGGATCTCCTTGCTAGCCTTATTTCTGTGGAATCTGAGAACAGATATTTCGGATCCCTTTGAAGACTATAGGGCCAAAGGAAATATCCTCCGATAACAAAGAGAAAGAAACTTTCTGAGAAACTTCTTGGTGTTCTGAGAAATCATCTCACAGCGTTACAGCTGTCCCCTCAATAAGCCTTTCGCTAAGACAGTTCTTGTGGAATGGGCAAAGTGATATTTGGAAGCCCAGAGAGGGCTATGGTGAAAAAGAAATATCCTCCGATGAAATCTGGAAAGAAGCTTCCTGATAAACTGCTTAGTGTTCTGTTAATTGATCTCACAAGAGTTACATCTGTCTTTCGTGGATGTCTTTGCTAGCCTTATTTCTGTGGAATCTGAGAACAGATATTTCGTATCCCTTTGAAGACTATAGGGCCAAAGTAAATATCCTCCGATAACAAAGAGAAAGAAGCTTTCTGAGAAACTGCTTTGTGATCTGTGAAATCATCTCAAAGAGTTACAGTTGTCCCGTCAAGAAGCCTTTCGCTAAGACAGTTCTTGTGGAATTGGCATAGTGATATTTGGAAGCCCATAGAGGGCTATGCTGAAAAAGGAAATATCCTCCGATGAAATCTGGAAGGAAGCTTTCTGAGAAACTGCTTAGTGTTCTGTTAATTCATTTCACAGACTTACATCTGTATTTCGTGGATCTCTTTGCTAGCCTTATTTTTGTGGAATCTGAGAACAGATATTTCCTTTCCCTTTGAAGACTATAGGGCCAAAGGAAATATCCTCCGATAACAAAGAGAAAGAAGCTTTCTGAGAAACTGCTTTGTGTTCTGTTAATTCATCTCACAGAGTTACATCTGTATTTCGTGGATCTCTTTGCTAGTCTTATTTCTTTGGAATTTGAGAACAGATATTTCGGATCCTTTTGAAGACTATAGGGCCAAAGGAAATATCCTCCGATAACAAAGAGAAAGAAGCTTTCTGAGAAACTTCTTTGTAACCTGTGAAATCATCTCAGAGAGTTACAGCTTTCCCCTCAAGAAGCCTTTCGCTACGACAGTTCTTGTGGAATTTGCAAAGTGATATTTGGAAGCCCATAGAGGGCTATGGTGAAAAAGGAAATATCCTCCAATGAAATCTGGAAAGAAGCTTTCTGAGAAACTGCTTAGTGTTCTGTTAATTCATCTCACAGAGTTACATCTGTATTTGGTGGATCTCTTTGATAGCCTTATTTCTGTGGAATCTGAGAACAGATATTTCCTTTCCCTCTGAAGACTATAGGGCCAAAGGAAATATCCTCTGATAACAAAGAGAAAGAAGCTTTCTGAGAAACTGCTTTGTGTTCTGTTAAATCACCTCACAGAGTTACAGCTGTATTTCGTGGATCTCTTTGCTAGCCTTATTTCTGTGGAATCTGAGAACAGATATTTCGGATATATTTGAAGGTTATAGGGCCAAAGGAAATATCCTCCGATAACAAAGAGAAAGAAGCTTTCTGAGAAACTTCTTTGTGATCTGTGAAATCATCTCACAGAGTTAAAGCTGTCCCGTCAAGAAGCCTTTCGGTAAGACAGTTCGTGTGGAATTCGCAAAGTGATATTTGGAAGCCCATAGAGGGCTATGCTGAAAAAGGAAATATCCTCCGATGAAATCTGGAAAGAAGCTTTCTGAGAAACTGCTTAGTGTTCTGTGAATTCATCTCACAGAGTTACATCTGTATTTCGTAGATCTTTTGCTAGCCTTATTTCTTTGGAATCTGACAACAGATATTTCGGATCCCTTTGAAGACAATAGGGCCAAAGGAAATATCCTCTGATAACAAAGAGAAAGAAGCTTTCTGAGAAACTTCTTGGTGTTCTGTGAAATCATCTCACAGAGTTACAGCTTTACCCTCCAGAAGCCTTTCGCTAAGACAGTTCCTGTGGAATTGGCAAACTGATATTTTGAAGCCCATAGAGGGCTATGGTGAAAAAGGAAATATCCTCCGATGAAATCTGGAAAGAAGCTTTCTGAGAAACTGCTTAGTGTTCTGTTAATTCATCTCACAGTGTTACATCTGTATTTCGTTGATCTCTTTGCTAGCCTTATTTCTGTGGAATCTGAGAACAGATATTTCCTTTCCCTCTGAAGACTATAGGGCCAAAGGAACTATGCTCCGATAACAAAGAGAAAGAAGCTTTCTGAGAAACTGCTTTGTGTTCTGTGAAATCATCTCATAGAGTTACAGCTGTCCCCTCAAGAAGGCTTTCGCTAAGACAGTTCTTGTGGAATTGGCAAAGTGATATTTGGAAGCCCATAGAGGGATATGGTGAAAAAGGAAATATCCTCCGATGAAATCTGGAAAGAAGCTTTCTGAGAAACTGCTTAGTGTTCTATTAATTCATCTCGCAGACTTACATCTGTATTTCGTGGATCTCTTTGCTAGCCTCATTTCTGTGGAATCTGAGAACAGATATTTCGGATCCCTTTGAAGACTATAGGGCCAAAGGAAATATCCTCCGATAACAAAGAGAAAGAAGATTCTGAGAAACTCCTTTGTGTTCTGTGAAATCACCTCACAGAGCTACAGCTTTCACCTCAAGAAGCCTTTCGCTAAGACAGTTCTTGTGGAATTGGCCAAGTGATATTTGGAAGCCCATAGAAGGCTATGGTGAAAAAGGAAATATCCTCCGATGAAATCTGGAAAGACTTTCTGAGAAACGGCTTAGTGTTCTGTTAATTCATCTCACAGAGTTACATCTGTATTTCGTGGATCTCTTTGCTAGCCTTATTTCTGTGGAATCTGGGAACAGATATTTCGGATCCCTTTGAAGACAATAGGTCCAAATTAAATATCCTCCGATAAGAAAGAGAAAGAAGATTTCTGAGAATCTTCTTAGTGTTCTGTGAAATCATCTCACAGAGTTACAGCTTTCCCCTCAAGAAGCCTTTCGCTAAGACAGTTCTTCTGGAATTGGCAAAGTGATATTTGGAAGCCCATAGAGGGCTATGCTGAAAAAGGAAATATCCTCCGATGAAATCTGGAAAGAAGCTTTCTGAGAAACTGCTTAGTGTTCTGTTAATTCATCTCACAGAGTTACATCTGTATTTCGTGGATCTCTTTGCTATCCTTACTTTTGTGGAATCTGAGAACAGATATTTCCTTTCCCTTTGAAGACTATAGGGCCAAAGAAAATATCCTCCGATAAAAAATAGAAAGAAGCTTTCTGAGAAACTTCTTTGTGTTCTGTGAAATCACCTCACAAAGTTCCAGCTTTCTCCTCAAGAAGCCTTTCGGTAAGACAGTGCTTCTGGAATTGGCAAAGTGATATTTGGAAGCCCATAGAGTGGTATGGTGAAAAAGGAAATATCCTCCGATGAAATCTGGAAAGAAGCTTTCTGAGAAACTGCTTAGTGTTCTGTTAATTCATCTCACAGAGTTACATCTGTATTTCGTAGATCTCTTTGCTAGCATTATTTCTTTGGAATCTGACAACAGATATTTCGGATCCCTTTGAAGACAATAGGTACCAAAGGAAATATCTTCCGATAACAAAGAGAAAGAAGCTTTCTGAGCAACTTCTTTGTGTTCTGTGAAATCATCTCACAGAGTTACAGCTTTCCCCTCAAGAAGCCTTTCGTTACGACAGTTCTCGTGGAATTGGCAAAGTGATATATGGAAGCCCATAGAGGGCTACGGTGAAAAAGGAAATATCCTCCGATGAAATCTGGAAAGAAGCTTTCTGAGAAACTGCTTAGTGTTCTGTTAATTCCTCTCCCAGAGTTACATCTGTATTTCGTGGATCTCTTTGCTAGCTTTATTTCTGTGGAATCTGAGAACAGATACTTCATATCCCTTTGAAGACTACAGGGCCAAAGGAAACATCCTCCGATAACAAAGAGAAAGAAGCTTTCTGAGAAACTTCTTGGTGTTCTGTGAAATCATCTCACAGAGTTACAGCTTTCCCCTCAAGAAGCCTTTCGCTACGACAGTTCTTGTGAAATTCGCAAAGTGATATTTGGAAGCCCATAAAGGGCTATGGTGAAAAAGGAAATATCCTCCGATGAAATCTGGAAAGAAGTTTTCTGAGAAACTGCTTATTGTTCTGTTAATTCATCTCACAGAGTTACATCTGTTTTTCGTGGATCTCTTTGCTAGCCTTATTTCTGTGGAATCTGAGAACAGATATTTCCTTCCCCTTTGAAGACTATAGGGCCAAAGGAAGTATCCTCCGATAAAAAAGAGTAAGAAGATTTCTGAGAAACTTCTTTGTGTTCTGTGAAACCATCTCACAGAGTTACAGCTTTCTCCCAAAGAAGCCTTTCACTAAGACAGTTCTTGAGGAATTGGCAAAGTGACATTTCGAAGCCCATAGAGGGCTATGGTGAAAAAGGAAATATCCTCCGATGAAATCTGGAAAGAAGCTTTCTGAGAAACTGCTTAGTGTTCTTTTAATTCATCTCACAGAGTTACATCTGTATTTCTTAGATCGTTTTGCTAGCGTTATTTCTTTGGAATCTGAGAACAGATATTTCGGATCTCTTTGAAGACAATAGGGCGAAAGGAAATAACCTCCAATAACAAAGAGAAAGAAGCTTTCTGAGAAACTTCTTTGTGTTCTGTGAAATCATCTCACAGATTTACAGCTTTCCCCTCAAGAAGCCTTTCGCTAAGACAGTTCTTGTGGAATTGGCAAAGTGATATTTGGAAGCCCATAGAGGGCTATGGTGAAAAAGGAAATATCCTCCGATGAAATCTGGAAAGGAGCTTTCTGAGAAACTGCTTAGTGTTCTGTTAATTCATCTCACAGAGTTACATCTGTATTTCGTGGATCTCCTTGCTAGCCTTATTTCTGTGGAATCTGAGAACAGATATTTCGGATCCCTTTGAAGACTATAGGGCCAAAGGAAATATCCTCCGATAACAAAGAGAAAGAAACTTTCTGAGAAACTTCTTGGTGTTCTGAGAAATCATCTCACAGCGTTACAGCTGTCCCCTCAATAAGCCTTTCGCTAAGACAGTTCTTGTGGAATGGGCAAAGTGATATTTGGAAGCCCAGAGAGGGCTATGGTGAAAAAGAAATATCCTCCGATGAAATCTGGAAAGAAGCTTCCTGATAAACTGCTTAGTGTTCTGTTAATTGATCTCACAAGAGTTACATCTGTCTTTCGTGGATGTCTTTGCTAGCCTTATTTCTGTGGAATCTGAGAACAGATATTTCGTATCCCTTTGAAGACTATAGGGCCAAAGTAAATATCCTCCGATAACAAAGAGAAAGAAGCTTTCTGAGAAACTGCTTTGTGATCTGTGAAATCATCTCAAAGAGTTACAGTTGTCCCGTCAAGAAGCCTTTCGCTAAGACAGTTCTTGTGGAATTGGCATAGTGATATTTGGAAGCCCATAGAGGGCTATGCTGAAAAAGGAAATATCCTCCGATGAAATCTGGAAGGAAGCTTTCTGAGAAACTGCTTAGTGTTCTGTTAATTCATTTCACAGACTTACATCTGTATTTCGTGGATCTCTTTGCTAGCCTTATTTTTGTGGAATCTGAGAACAGATATTTCCTTTCCCTTTGAAGACTATAGGGCCAAAGGAAATATCCTCCGATAAAAAAGAGAAAGAAGCTTTCTGAGAAACTGCTTTGTGTTCTGTTAATTCATCTCACAGAGTTACATCTGTATTTCGTGGATCTCTTTGCTAGCCTTATTTCTGTGGAATTTGAGAACAGATATTTCGGATCCTTTTGAAGACTATAGGGCCAAAGGAAATATCCTCCGATAACAAAGAGAAAGAAGCTTTCTGAGAAACTTCTTTGTAACCTGTGAAATCATCTCAGAGAGTTACAGCTTTCCCCTCAAGAAGCCTTTCGCTACGACAGTTCTTGTGGAATTTGCAAAGTGATATTTGGAAGCCCCTAGAGGGCTATGGTGAAAAAGGAAATATCCTCCAATGAAATCTGGAAAGAAGCTTTCTGAGAAAATGCTTAGTGTTCTGTTAATTCATCTCACAGAGTTACATCTGTATTTGGTGGATCTCTTTGATAGCCTTATTTCTGTGGAATCTGAGAACAGATATTTCCTTTCCCTCTGAAGACTATAGGGCCAAAGGAAATATCCTCTGATCACAAAGAGAAAGAAGCTTTCTGAGAAACTGCTTTGTGTTCTGTTAAATCACCTCACAGAGTTACAGCTGTATTTCGTGGATCTCTTTGCTAGCCTTATTTCTGTGGAATCTGAGAACAGATATTTCGGATCAATTTGAAGGCTATAGGGCCAAAGGAAATATCCTCCGATAACAAAGAGAAAGAAGCTTTCTGAGAAACTTCTTTGTGATCTGTGAAATCATCTCACAGAGTTACAGCTGTCCCGTCAAGAAGCCTTTCGGTAAGACAGTTCGTGTGGAATTCGCAAAGTGATATTTGGAAGCCCATAGAGGGCTATGCTGAAAAAGGAAATATCCTCCGATGAAATCTGGAAAGAAGCTTTCTGAGAAACTGCTTAGTGTTCTGTGAATTCATCTCACAGAGTTACATCTGTATTTCGTAGATCTTTTGCTAGCCTTATTTCTTTGGAATCTGACAACAGATATTTCGGATCCCTTTGAAGACAATAGGGCCAAAGGAAATATCCTCTGATAACAAAGAGAAAGAAGCTTTCTGAGAAACTTCTTGGTGTTCTGTGAAATCATCTCACAGAGTTACAGCTTTCCCCTCCAGAAGCCTTTCGCTAAGACAGTTCCTGTGGAATTGGCAAACTGATATTTTGAAGCCCATAGAGGGCTATGGTGAAAAAGGAAATATCCTCCGATGAAATCTGGAAAGAAGCTTTCTGAGAAACTGCTTAGTGTTCTGTTAATTCATCTCACAGTATTACATCTGTATTTCGTTGATCTCTTTGCTAGCCTTATTTCTGTGGAATCTGAGTACAGATATTTCCTTTCCCTCTGAAGACTATAGGGCCAAAGGAACTATGCTCCGATAACAAAGAGAAAGAAGCTTTCTGAGAAACTGCTTTGTGTTCTGTGAAATCATCTCATAGAGTTACAGCTGTCCCCTCAAGAAGGCTTTCGCTAAGACAGTTCTTGTGGAATTGGCAAAGTGATATTTGGAAGCCCATAGAGGGATATGGTGAAAAAGGAAATATCCTCCGATGAAATCTGGAAAGAAGCTTTCTGAGAAACTGCTTAGTGTTCTATTAATTCATCTCGCAGACTTACATCTGTATTTCGTGGATCTCTTTGCTAGCCTCATTTCTGTGGAATCTGAGAACAGATATTTCGGATCCCTTTGAAGACTATAGGGCCAAAGGAAATATCCTCCGATAACAAAGAGAAAGAAGCTTTCTGAGAAACTCCTTTGTGTTCTGTGAAATCACCTCACAGAGCTACAGCTTTCACCTCAAGAAGCCTTTCGCTAAGACAGTTCTTGTGGAATTGGCCAAGTGATATTTGGAAGCCCATAGAAGGCTATGGTGAAAAAGGAAATATCCTCCGATGAAATCTGGAAGGACTTTCTGAGAAACGGCTTAGTATTCTGTTAATTCATCTCACAGAGTTACATCTGTATTTCGTGGATCTCTTTGCTAGCCTTATTTCTGTGGAATCTGGGAACAGATATTTCGGATCCCTTTGAAGACAATAGGTCCAAATTAAATATCCTCCGATAAGAAAGAGAAAGAAGATTTCTGAGAATCTTCTTAGTGTTCTGTGAAATCATCTCACAGAGTTACAGCTTTCCCCTCAAGAAGCCTTTCGCTAAGACAGTTCTTCTGGAATTGGCAAAGTGATATTTGGAAGCCCATAGAGGGCTATGCTGAAAAAGGAAATATCCTCCGATGAAATCTGGAAAGAAGCTTTCTGAGAAACTGCTTAGTGTTCTGTTAATTCATCTCACAGAGTTACATCTGTATTTCGTGGATCTCTTTGCTATCCTTACTTTTGTGGAATCTGAGAACAGATATTTCCTTTCCCTTTGAAGACTATAGGGCCAAAGAAAATATCCTCCGATAAAAAATAGAAAGAAGCTTTCTGAGAAACTTCTTTGTGTTCTGTGAAATCACCTCACAAAGTTCCAGCTTTCTCCTCAAGAAGCCTTTCGGTAAGACAGTGCTTCTGGAATTGGCAAAGTGATATTTGGAAGCCCATAGAGTGGTATGGTGAAAAAGGAAATATCCTCCGATGAAATCTGGAAAGAAGCTTTCTGAGAAACTGCTTAGTGTTCTGTTAATTCATCTCACAGAGTTACATCTGTATTTCGTAGATCTCTTTGCTAGCATTATTTCTTTGGAATCTGACAACAGATATTTCGGATCCCTTTGAAGACAATAGGTACCAAAGGAAATATCTTCCGATAACAAAGAGAAAGAAGCTTTCTGAGCAACTTCTTTGTGTTCTGTGAAATCATCTCACAGAGTTACAGCTTTCCCCTCAAGAAGCCTTTCGTTACGACAGTTCTCGTGGAATTGGCAAAGTGATATATGGAAGCCCATAGAGGGCTACGGTGAAAAAGGAAATATCCTCCGATGAAATCTGGAAAGAAGCTTTCTGACAAACTGCTTAGTGTTCTGTTAATTCCTCTCCCAGAGTTACATCTGTATTTCCTGGATCTCTTTGCTAGCCTTATTTCTGTGGAATCTGAGAACAGATACTTCATATCCCTTTGAAGACTATAGGGCCAAAGGAAACATCCTCCGATAACAAAGAGAAAGAAGCTTTCTGAGAAACTTCTTGGTGTTCTGTGAAATCATCTCACAGAGTTACAGCTTTCCCCTCAAGAAGCCTTTCGCTACGACAGTTCTTGTGAAATTCGCAAAGTGATATTTGGAAGCCCATAAAGGGCTATGGTGAAAAAGGAAATATCCTCCGATGAAATCTGGAAAGAAGTTTTCTGAGAAACTGCTTATTGTTCTGTTAATTCATCTCACAGAGTTACATCTGTTTTTCGTGGATCTCTTTGCTAGCCTTATTTCTGTGGAATCTGAGAACAGATATTTCCTTCCCCTTTGAAGACTATAGGGCCAAAGGAAGTATCCTCCGATAAAAAAGAGTAAGAAGATTTCTGAGAAACTTCTTTGTGTTCTGTGAAACCATCTCACAGAGTTACAGCTTGCCCCACAAGAATCGTTTCACTAAGACAGTTCTTCTGGAATTGGCAAAGTGACATTTCGAAGCCCATAGAGGGCTATGGTGAAAAAGGAAATATCCTCCGATGAAATCTGGAAAGAAGCTTTCTGAGAAACTGCTTAGTGTTCTTTTAATTCATCTCACAGAGTTACATCTGTATTTCTTAGATCGTTTTGCTAGCGTTATTTCTTTGGAATCTGACAACAGATATTTCGGATCTCTTTGAAGACAATACGGCCAAAGGAAATATCTTCCAATAACAAAGAGAAAGAAGATTTCTGAGAAACTTCTTTGTGTTCTGTGAAATCGTCTCACAGATTTACAGCTTTCCACACCAGAAGCCTTTCGCTAAGACAGTTCTTGTGGAATTGGCAAAGTGATATTTGGAAGCCCTTAGAGGGCTATGGTGAAAAAGGAAATATCCTCCGATGAAATCTGGAAAGAAGCTTTCTGAGAAACTGCTCAGTGTTCTGTTAATTCATCTCACAGAGTTACATATGTATTTCGTGGATCTCTTTGCTAGCCTTATTTCTGTGGAATCTGACAACAGATATTTCGGATCCCTTTGAAGACTATAGGGCCAAAGGAAATATCCTCCGATAACAAAGAGAAAGACGCTTTCTGAGAAACTTGTTTGTGTTCTGTGAAATCATCTCACAGTTACAGCTTTCCCCTCAAGAAGCCTTTCGCTAAGACACTTCTTGTGGAATTGGCAAGTGATATTTGAAAGCCCATAGAGGGCTAAGGTGAAAAAGGAAATATCCTCCGATGATATCTGGAAGGAAGCTTTCTGAGAAACTGCTTAGTGTTCTTTTAATTCATCTTCCAGTGTTACATCTGTATTTCGTTGATCTCTTTGCTAGCCTTATTTCTGTGGAATCTGAGTACAGATATTTCGGATCCCTTTGAACGCTATTGGGCCAAAGGAAATATCCTCCGATAAGAAAGAGAAAGCAGCTTTCTGAGAAACTTCTTTGTGTTCTGTGAAACCATCTCACAGAGTTACAGCTTGCCCCACAAGAATCCTTTCACTAAGACAGTTCTGCTGGAATTGGCAAAGTGACATTTCGAAGCCCATAGAGGGCTATGGTGAAAAAGGAAATATCCTCTGATGAAATCTGGAAAGAAGCTTTCTGAGAAACTGCTTAGTGTTCTGTTAATTCATCTGCCAGAGTTACATCTGTATTTCGTGGATCTCTTTGCTAGCCTTATTTCTGTGGAATCTGACAACAGATATTTCGGATCCCTTTGAAGACTATAGCGCCAAAGGAAATATCCTCCGATAACAAAGAGAAAGAAGCTTTCTGAGAAACTGCTTTGTGTTCTGTGAAATCACCTCAGAGAGTTACAGCTTTCCCCTCAAGAAGCCATTCGCTAAGACACTTCTTGTGGAATTGGCAAAGTGATATTTGGAAGCCCATAGAGGGCTATGGTGAAAAAGGAAATATCCTCCGATGAAATCTGGAAAGAAGATTTCTGAGAAACTCCTTAGAGTTCTGTTAATTCATCTCCCAGAGTTACATCTGTATTTCGTGGATCTCTTTGCTAGCCTTATTTTTGTGGAATCTGAGAACAGATATTTCCTTTCCCTTTGAAGACTATAGGGCCAAAGGAAATATCCTCTGATAAAAAAGAGAAAGAAGCTTTCTGAGAAACTTCTTTGTGTTCTGTGAAATCACCTCAGAGAGTTACAGCTTTCCCCTCAAGAAGCCTTTCGGTAAGACAGTTCTTGTGGAATTGTCAAAGTGATATTTGGAAGCCCATAGAGGGCTATGCTGAAAAAGGAAATATCTTCCGATAAAATCTGGAAAGAAGCTTTCTGAGAAACTGCTTAGTGTTCTGTGAATTCATCTCACAGAGTTACATCTGTATTTCGTAGATCTCTTTGCTAGCCTTATTTCTTTGGAATCTGAAAACAGATATTTCGGATCCCTTTGAAGACAATAGGGCCAAAGGAAATATCCTCCGATAACAAAGTGAAAGAAGCTTTCTGAGAAACTTCTTGGTGTTCTGTGAAATCATCTCACAGAGTTACAGCTTTCCCCTCCAGAAGCCTTTCGCTAAGACAGTTCTTGTGGAATTGGCAAAGTGATATTTTGTAGCCCATAGAGGGCTATGGTGAAAAAGGAAATATCCTCCGATGAAATCTGGAAAGAAGCTTTCTGAGAAACTGCATAGTGTTCTGTTAATTCATCTCACAGTGTTACATCTGTATTTCGTGGATCTCTTTGCTAGCCTTATTTCTGTGGAATCTGAGAACAGATATTTCCTTTCCCTCTGAAGACTATAGGGCAAAAGGAACTATCCTCCGATAACAAAGAGAAAGAAGCTTTCTGAGAAACTGCTTTGTGTTCTGTGAAATCATCTCACAGAGTTACAGCTGTCCCCTCAAGAATCCTTTCGCTAAGACAGTTCTTGTGGAATTGGAAAAGTGATATTTGGAAGCCCATAGAGGGATATGGTGAAAAAGGAAATATCCTCCGATGAAATCTGGAAAGAAGCTTTCTGAGAAACTGCTTAGTGTTCTGTTAATTCATCTGCCAGAGTTACATCTGTATTTCGTGGATCTCTTTGCTAGCCTTATTTCTGTGGAATCTGACAACAGATATTTCGGATCCCTTTGAAGACTATAGCGCCAAAGGAAATATCCTCCGATAACAAAGAGAAAGAAGCTTTCTGAGAAACTTCTTTGTGTTCTGTGAAATCATTTCACAGAGGTACAACTTTCCCCTCAAGAAGCCTTTCACTAAGACAGTTCTTGTAGAATTGGCAAAGTGATATTTGGAAGCCCATAGAGGGCTATGATGAAAACGGAAATATCCTCCGAAGAAATCTGGAAAGAAGCTTTCTGAGAAAGTGCTTAGTGTTCTGTTAATTCATCTCACAGAGTTACATCTGTATTTCGTGGATCTCTTTGCTAGCCTTATTTCTGTGGAATCTGAGAACAGATATTTCCTTTCCCTGTGAAGACTATAGGGCCAAAGGAAATATCCTCCGATAAAAAATAGAAAGAAGCTTTCTGAGAAACTTCTTTGTGTACTGTGAAATCACCTCACAAAGTTACAGCTTTCTCCTCAAGAAGCCTTTCGGTAAGACAGTTCTTGTGGAATTGGCAAAGTGATATTTGGAAGCCCATAGAGTGGTATGGTGAAAAAGGAAATATCCTCCGATGAAATCTGGAAAGAAGCTTTCTGAGAAACTGCTTAGTGTTCTGTTAATTCATCTCACAGATTTACATCTGTATTTCGTAGATCTCCTTGGTAGCATTATTTCTTTGGAATCTGACAACAGATATTTCGGATCCCTTTGAAGACAATAGGGCCAAAGGAAATATCTTCCGATAACAAAGAGAAAGAAGCTTTCTGAGAAACTTCTTTGTGTTCTGTGAAATCATCTCACAGAGTTACAGCTTTCCCCTCAAGGAGCCTTTCGCTATGACAGTTCTCGTGGAATTGGCAACGTGATATATGGAAGCCCATAGAGGGCTATGGTGAAAAAGGAAATATCCTCCGATGAAATCTGGAAAGAAGCTTTCTGAGAAACTCCTTAGTGTTCTGTTAAGTCATCTCCCAGAGTTACATCTGTATTTCGTGGATCTCTTTGCTAGACTTATTTCTGTGGAATCTGAGAACAGATATTTCATATCCCTTTGAAGACTACAGGGCCAAAGGAAATATCCTCCGATAACAAAGAGAAAGAAGCTTTCTGAGAAACTGCTTTGTGTTCTGTGAAATCACCTCACAGAGTTACAGCTTTCCCCTCAAGAAGCCATTCACTAAGACACTTCTTGTGGAATTGGCAAAGTGATATTTGGAAGCCCATAGAGGGCTATGCTGAAAAAGGAAATATCCTCCGATGAAATCTGGAAAGAAGCTTTCTGAGAAACTGCTTAGTGTTCTGTGAATTCATCTCACAGAGTTACATCTGTATTTCGTAGATCTCTTTGCTAGCCTTATTTCTTTGGAATTTGACAACAGATATTTCGGATCCCTTTGAAGACAATAGGGCCAAAGGAAATATCGTCCGATAACAAAGTGAAAGAAGCTTTCTGAGAAACTTCTTGGTGTTCTGTGAAATCATCTCACAGAGTTACAGCTTTCCCCTCAAGAAGCCTTTCGCTACGACAGTTCTTGTGAAATTGGCAAAGTGATATTTGGAAGCCCATAAAGGGCTATGGTGAAAAAGGAAATATCCTCCGATGAAATCTGGAAAGAAGCTTTCTGAGAAACTGCTTATTGTTCTGTTAATTCATCTCACAGAGTTACATCTGTTTTTCGTGGATCTCTTTGCTAGCCTTATTTCTGTGGAATCTGAGAACAGATATTTCCTTTCCCTTTGAAGGTTATAGGGCCAAAGGAAGTATCCTCCGATAAAAAAGAGTAAGAAGCTTTCTGAGAAACTACTTTTTGTTCTGTGAAATCACCTCACAGAGTTACAGCTTTCTACTCAAGAAGCCTTTCGGTAAGACAGTTCTTGTGGAATTGGCAAAGTGATATTTGGAAGCCCATAGAGGGCTATGGTGAAAAAGGAAATATCCTCCGATGAATTCTGGAAAGAAGCTTTCTGAGAAACTGCTTAGTGTTCTGTTAATTCATCTCACAGAGTTACATCTGTATTTCGTAGATCCCTTTGCTAGCCTTATTTCTTTGAAATCTGACAACAGATATTTCGGATCTCTTTGAAGACAATAGGGCCAAAGGAAATATCCTCCAATAACAAAGAGAAAGAAGCTTTCTGAGAAACTTCTTTGTGTTCTGTGAAATCATCTCACAGATTTACAGCTTTCCCCTCCAGAAGCCTTTCGCTAAGACAGTTCTTGTGGAATTGGCAAAGTGATATTTTGAAGCCCATAGAGGGCTATGGTGAAAAAGGAAATATCCTCCGATGAAATCTGGAAAGAAGCTTTCTGAGAAACTGCTCAGTGTTCTGTTAATTCATCTCACAGAGTTACTTCTGTATTTCGTGGATCTCTTTGCTAGCCTTATTTCTGTGGAATCTGAGAACAGATATTTCGGATCCCTTTGAAGACTATAGGGTCAAAGGAAATATCCTCCGATAACAAAGAGAAAGATGCTTTCTGAGAAACTTCTTTGTGTTCTGTGAAATCATCTCACAGTTACAGCTTTCCCCTCAAGAAGCCTTTCGCTAAGACACTTCGTGTGGAATTGGCAAGTGATATTTGAAAGCCCATAGAGGGCTAAGGTGAAAAAGGAAATATCCTCCGATGATATCTGGAAGGAAGCTTTCTGAGAAACTGCTTAGTGTTCTTTTAATTCATCTTCCAGAGTTACATCTGTATTTCGTTGATCTCTTTGCTAGCCTTATTTCTGTGGAATCTGAGTACAGATATTTCGGATCCCTTTGAACGCTATTGGGCCAAAGGAAATATCCTCCGATAAGAAAGAGAAAGCAGCTTTCTGAGAAACTTCTTTGTGTTCTGTGAAACCATCTCACAGAGTTACAGCTTGCCCCACAAGAATCCTTTCACTAAGACAGTTCTTCTGGAATTGGCAAAGTGACATTTGGAAGCCCATAGAGGGCTATGGTGAAAAAGGAAATATCCTCCGATGAAATCTGGAAAGAAGCTTTCTGAGAAACTGCTTAGTGTTCTGTTAATTCATCTGCCAGAGTTACATCTGTATTTCGTGGATCTCTTTGCTAGCCTTATTTCTGTGGAATCTGACAACAGATATTTCGGATCCCTTTGAAGACTATAGCGCCAAAGGAAATATCCTCCGATAACAACGAGAAAGAAGCTTTCTGAGAAACTTCTTTGTGTTCTGTGAAATCATCTCACAGAGTTACAGCTTTCCCCTCAAGAAGCCTTTCACTAAGACAGTTCTTGTAGAATTGGCAAAGTGATATTTGGAAGCCCATAGAGGGCTATGATGAAAAAGGAAATATCCTCCGATGAAATCTGGAAAGAAGCTTTCTGAGAAACTGCTTAGTGTTCTGTTAATTCATCTCACAGAGTTACATCTGTATTTCGTGGATCTCTTTGCTAGCCTTATTTCTGTGGAATCTGACAACAGATATTTCGGATCCCTTTGAAGACAATAGGGTCAAAGGAAATATCTTCCGATAACAAAGAGAAAGAAGCTTTCTGAGAAACTTCTTTGTGTTCTGTGAAATCATCTCACAGAGTTACAGCTTTCCCCTCAAGAAGCCTTTCGCTACGACAGTTCTCGTGGAATTGGCAAAGTGATATATGGAAGCCCATAGAGGGCTATGGTGAAAAAGGAAATATCCTCCGATGAAATCTGGAAAGAAGCTTTCTGAGAAACTCCTTAGTGTTCTGTTAAGTCATCTCCCAGAGTTACATCTGTATTTCGTGGATCTCTTTGCTAGACTTATTTCTGTGGAATCTGAGAACAGATATTTCATATCCCTTTGAAGACTACAGGGCCAAAGGAAATATCCTCCGATAACAAAGAGAAAGAAGCTTTCTGAGAAACTTCTTTGTGTTCTGTGAAATCACCTCAGAGAGTTACAGCTTTCCCCTCAAGAAGCCTTTCGGTAAGACAGTTCGTGTGGAATTGGCAAAGTGATATTTGGAAGCCCATAGAGGGCTGTGCTGAAAAAGGAAATATCCTCCGATGAAATCTGGAAAGAAGCTTTCTGAGAAACTGCTTAGTGTTCTGTGATTCATCTCACAGATTTACATCTGTATTTCGTAGATCTTTTGCTAGCCTTATTTCTTTGGAATCTGACAACAGATATTTCGGATCCCTTTGAAGACAATAGGGCCAAAGGAAATATTCTCCGATAACAAAGAGAAAGAAGCTTTCTGAGAAACTTCTTGGTGTTCTGTGAAATCATCTCACAGAGTTACAGCTTTCCCCTCAAGAAGCCTTTCCTTAAGACAGTTCTTGTGGAATTGGCAAAGTGATATTTTGAAGCCCATAGAGGGCTATGGTGAAAAAGGAAATATCCTACGATGAAATCTGGAAAGAAGCTTTCTGAGAAACTGCTTAGTGTTCTGTTAATTCATCTCACTGTGTTACATCTGTATTTCGTTGATCTGTTTGCTAGCCTTATTTCTGAGGAATCTGAGAACAGATATTTCCTTTCCCTCTGAAGACTATAGGGCCAAAGGAACTATCCTGCGATAACAAAGAGAAAGAAGCTTTCTGAGAAACTGCTTTGTGTTCTGTGAAATCACCTCACAGAGCTACAGCTTTCACCTCAAGAAGCCTTTCGCTAAGACAGTTCTTGTGGAATTGGCCAAGTGATATTTGGAAGCCCATAGAGTGCTATGGTGAAAAAGGAAATATCCTCCGATGAAATTTGGAAAGACTTTCTGAGAAACGGCTTAGTGTTCTGTTAATTCATCTCACAGAGTTACATCTGTATTTCGTGGATCTCTTTGCTAGCCTTATTTCTGTGGAATCTGGGAACAGATATTTCGGATCCCTTTGAAGACTATAGGTCCAAATTAAATATCCTCCGATAAGAAAGAGAAAGAAGCTTTCTGAGAATCTTCTTTGTGTTCTGTGAAATCATCTCACAGAGTTACAGCTTTCCCCTCAAGAAGACTTTCGCTACGACAGTTCTCGTGGAATTGGCAAAGTGATATATGGAAGCACATAGAGGGCTATGGTGAAAAAGGAAATATCCTCCGATGAAATCTGGAAAGAAGCTTTCTGAGAAACTGCTTAGTGTTCTGTTAATTCATCTCCCAGAGTTACATCTGTATTTCGTGGATCTCCTTGCTAGCCTTATTTCTGTGGAGTCTGAGAACAGATATTTCATATCCCTTTGAAGACTACAGGGCCAAAGGAAATATCCTCCGATAACAAAGAGAAGGAAGCTTTCTGAGAAACTTCTTTGTGTTCTGTGAAATCATCTCACAGAGTTTCAGCATTCCCCTCAAGAAGCCTTTCGCTAAGACAGTTCTTGTGGAATTTACAAAGTGATATTTGGAAGCCCATAGAGGGCTATGGTGAAAAAGGAAAAATCCTCCGATGAAATCTGGAAAGAAGCTTTCTGATAAACTGCTTAGAGTTCTGTTAATTCATCTCACAGAGTTACATCTGTATTTCGTGGATCTCTTTGCTAGCCTTATTTCTGTGGAATCTCACAACAGATATTTCGGATCCCTTTGAAGACTATAGGGCCAAAGGAAATATCTTCCGATAACAAAGAGAGAGAAGCTTTCTGAGAAACTTCTTTATGTTCTGTGAAATCATCTCAAAGAGTTACAGCTTTCCCCTCAAGAAGCCTTTCGCTACGACAGTTCTCGTGGAATTGGCAAAGTGATATATGGAAGCCCATAGAGGGCTATGGTGAAAAAGGAAATATCCTCCGATGAAATCTGGAAAGAAGCTTTCTGAGAAACTGCTTAGTGTTCTGTTAATTCATCTCACAGAGTTACATCTGTATTTCGTGGATCTGTTTGCTAGCCTTATTTCTGTGGAATATGAGAACAGATATTTCCTTTCCCTCTAAAGACTATAGGGCCAAAGGAACTATCCTCCGATAACAAAGAGAAAGAACCTTTCAGAGAAACTGCTTTGTGTTCTGTGAAATCATCTCACAGAGTTACAGCTGTCCCCTCAAGAAGCCTTTCGCTAAGACAGTTCTTGTGGAATTGGCAAGTGATATTTGGAAGCCCATAGAGGGCTATGGTGAAAAAGGAAATACCTCCGATGAAATCTGGAAGGAAGCTTTCTGAGAAATGGCTTAGTGTTCTGTTAATTCATCTCACAGAGTTACATCTGTATTTCGTGGATCTCTTTGCTAGCCTTATTTCTGTGGAATCTGAGAACAGATATTTTGGATCCCTTTGAAGACTATAGGGCCAAAGGAAATATCCTCCGAAAACAAGGAGAAAGAAGCTTTCTGAGAAACTGCTTTGTGTTCTGTGAAATCACCTCGCAGAGTTATTGCTTTCACCTCAAGAAGCCTTTCGCTAAGACAGTTCTTGTGGAATTGGCAAAGTGATATTTGGAAGCCCTTAGAGGGCTATGGTGAAAAAGGAAATATCCTCCGATGAAATCTGGAAAGAAGCTTTCTGAGAAACTACTTAGTGTTCTGTTAATTCATCTCCCAGAGTTACATCTGAATTTCTTGGATCTCTTTGCTAGCCTTATTTTTGTGGAATCTGAGAACAGATATTTCCTTTCCCTCTGAAGACTATAGGGCCAAAGGAACTATTCTCCGATAAGAAAGAGAAAGAAGCTTTCTGAGAAACTGCTTTGTGTTCTGTTAAATCACCTCACAGAGTTACAGCTTTCCCCTCAAGAATCCTTTCGCTAAGACAGTTCTTGTGGAATTGGCAAAGTGATATTTGGAAGCCAATAGAGGTCTATGGTGAAAAAGGAAATATCCTCCGATGAAATCTGGAAAGAAGCTTTCTGAGAAACTGCTTAGTGTTCTGTTAATTCATCTCACAGAGTTACATCTGTATTTCGTGGATCTCTTTGCTAGCCTTATTTCTGTGGAATCTGAGAACAGATATTTCGTATCCCTTTGAAGACTATAGGGCTAAAGGAAATATCCTCCGATAACAAAGAGAAAGAAGCTTTCTGAGAAACTTCTTTGTGTTCTGTGAAATCATCTAACAGAGTTTCAGCATTCACCTCAAGAAGCCTTTCGCTCAGACAGTTCGTGTGGAATTTGCAAAGTGATATTTGGAAGCCCATAGAGGGCTATGGTGAAAAAGGAAAAATCCTCCGATGAAATCTGGAAAGAAGCTTTCTGAGAAACAGCTTAGTGTTCTGTTAATTCATCTCTCAGAGTTACATCTGTATTTCGTGGATCTCTTTGCTAGCCTTATTTCTGTGGAATCTGACAACAGATATTTCGGATCGCTTTGATGACTACAGGGCCAAAGGAAATATCCTCCGAAAACAAAGAGAAAGAAGCTTTCAGAGAAATTTCTTTGTGTTCTGTGAAATCGTCTCACAGAGTTTCAGCTTTCCACTCAAGAAGCCATTCGCTAAGACAGTTCTTGTGGAATTGGCAAAGTGATATTTGGAAGCCCATAGAGGGCTATGGTGAAAAAGGAAATATCCTCCGATGAAATCTGGAAACAAGCTTTCTGAGAAACTGCTTAGTGTTCTGCTAATTCATCTCACAGAGTTACATCTGTATTTGGTGGATATCTTTGATAGCCTTATTTCTGTGGAATCTGAGAACAGATATTTCCTTTCCCTCTGAAGACTATAGGGCCAAAGGAACTATCCTCGGATAACAAAGAGAAAGAAGCTTTCTGAGAAACTGCTTTGTGTTCTGTGAAATCATCTCACAGAGTTACAGCTTTCCCCTCAAGAAGCCTTTCGCTAAGACAGTTCTTGTGGAATAGGCAAAGTGATATTTGGAAGTCCATAGAGGGCTATGGTGAAAAAGGAAATATCCTCAGATGAAATCTGGAAAGAAGATTTCTGAGAAACTGCTCAGTGTTCTGTTAATTCATCTCCTAGATTTACATCTGTATTTCGTAGATTTCTTTGCTAGCCTTATTTCTGTGGAATCTGACAGCAGATATTTCGGATCCCTTTGAAGACAATAGGGCCAAAGGAAATATCCTCCGATAGCAAAGAAAATAAGCTTTCTGAGTAACTTCTTTGTGTTCTGTGAAATCATCTCACAGAGTTACAGCTTTCCTCTCCAGAAGTCTTTCGCTAAGGCAGTTCTTGTGGGATTGGCAAAGTGATATTTGGAAGCCCATAGAGGACTATGAGGAAAAAGGAAATATCCTCCGATGAAATCTGGAAAGAAGGTTTCTGAGAAACTGCTTATTGTTCTGTTCATTCATCTCACAGAGTTACTTCTGTATTTCGTGGATCTCTTTGCTAGCCTTATTTCTGTGGAATCTGAGAAGAGATATTTCGGATCCTTTTGAAGACTACTGGGCCAAAGGAAATATCCTCCGATAACAAAGAGAAAGAAGCTTTCTGAGAAACTTCTTTGTGTTCTGTGAAATCATCTCACAGAGTTACAGCTTTCCCCTCAAGAAGCCTTTCGCTACGACAGTTCTCGTGGAATTGGCAAAGTGATATTTGGAAGGCCATGGAGGGCTTTGGTGCAAAAGGAAATATCCTCCGATGAAATCTGGAAAGAAGCTTTCTGAGAAACTACTTAGTGTTCTGTTAATTCATCTCCCAGAGTTACATCTGTATTTCGTGGATCTCTTTGCTAGCCTTATTTTTGTGGAATCTGAGAACAGATATTTCCTTTCCCTATGAAGACTATTGGGCCATAGGAAATATCCTCCGATAAAAAAGAAAGAAGCTTTCTGAGAAACTTCTTTGTGTTCTGTGAAATCACCTCACAGAGTTACAGCTTTCCCCTCAAGAAGCCTTTCACTAAGACAGTTCTTGTGGAATTCTTAAAGTGATATTTGGAAGCCCATACAGGGCTATGCTGAAAAAGGAAATATCCTCCGATGAAATCTGGAAAGAAGCTTTCTGAGAACCTGCTTAGTGTTCTGTTAATTCATCTCACAGTGTTACATTTGTATTTCGTAGATCTCTTTGCTAGCCTTATTTCTTTGGAATCTGACAACAGATATTTCGCATCCCTCTGAAGACAAAAGGGACAAAGGAAATATCCTCCGATAACAAAGAGAAAGAAGCTTTCTGAGAAACTTCTTTGTGTTCTGTGAAATCATCTCACAGAGTTACAGCTTTCCCCTCAGGAAGCCTTTGGCTACCACAGTTCTTGTGAAATTGGGAAAGTGATATTTGGAGCCCATAGAGGGCTATGGTGAAAAAGGAAATATCCTCCGATGAAATCTGGAAAGAAGCTTTCTGAGAAACTGCTTAGTGTTCTGTTAATTCATCTCACAGAGTTACATCTGTATTGGTGTATCTCTTTGATAGCCTTATTTCTGTGGAATCTGAGAACAGATATTTCCTTTCCCTCTGAAGACTATAGGGCCAAAGGAAGTATCCTCCGATAACAAAGAGAAAGAAGCTTTCTGAGAAACTGCTGTGTGTTCTCTTAAATCACATCACAGAGTTACAGCATTCCCCTAAAGAAGCCTTTCGTTAAGACAGTTCTTGTGGAATTGGCAAAGTGATATTTGGAAGCCCATAGAGGGCTATGGTGAAAAAGGAAATATCCTCCGATGAAATCTGGAAAGAAGCTTTCTGAGAAACTGCTAAGTGTTCTGTTAATTCATCTCACAGAGTTACATCTGTATTTCGTGGATCTCTTTGCTAGCCTTATTTCTGTGGAATCTGAGAACAGATATTTCGTATCTCTTTGAAGTCTATAGGGCCAAAGGAACTATCCCCCGTTAACAAAGAGAAAGAAGCTTTCTGAGAAACTGCTTTCTGTTCTGTTAAATCACCTCACAGAGTTACAGCTTTCCCCTAAAGAAGCCTTTCGCTAAGACAGTTCTTGTGGAATTGGCAAAGTGATATTTGGAAGCCCATAGAGGGCTATGGTGAAAAAGGAAATATCCTCAGATGAAATCTGGAAAGAAGCTTTCTGAGAAACTGCTTAGTGTTCTGTTAATTCATCTCACAGAGTTACATCTGTATTTCGTGGATCTCTTTGCTAGCCTTATTTCTGTGTAATCTGAGAACAGATATTTCGTATCCCTTTGAAGACTATAGGGCCAAAGGAAATATCCTCCGATAACAAAGAGGAAGAAGCTTTCTGTGAAACTTCTTTGTGTTCTGTGAAATCATCTCACAGAGTTACAGCTGTCCCTTCAAGAAGCCTTTCGCTAAGACAGTTCTTGTGGAATTGGCAAAGTGATATTTGGAAGCCCATAGAGGGCTATGGTGAAAAAGGAAATATCCTCCGATGAAATCTGGAAAGAAGCTTTCTGAGAAACTGCTTAGTGTTCTGTTAATTCATCTAACAGAGTTCCATCTGTATTTCGTGGATCTCTTTGCTATCCTTATTTCTTTGGAATCTGACAACAGATATTTCGGATCCCTTTGAAGACTATAGGGGCAAAGGAACTATCCTCCGATAACGAAGAGAAAGAAGCTTTCTGAGAAACTTCTTTGTGTTCTGTGAAATCCTCTCAAAGAGTTACAGCTTTCCCCTCAAGAAGCCTTTCGCTACGACAGTTCTTGTGAAATTGACAAAGTGATATTTGGAAGCCCATAGAGGGCTATGGTGAAAAAGGAAATATACTCCGATGAAATCTGGAAAGAAGCTTTCTGAGAAACTGCTTAGTGTTCTGTTAATTCATCTCACAGAGTTACATCTGTATTTGGTGGATCTCTTTGATAGCCTTATTTCTGTGGAATCTGAGAACAGATATTTCCTTTCCCTCTGAAAAGTATAGGGCCAAAGGAACTATCCTTCGAAAACAAAGAGAAAGAAGCTTTCTGAGAAACTGCTTTCTGTTCTGTTATATCACCTCACAGAGTTACAGCTTTCCTCTCAAGAAGCCTTTCGCTAAGACAGTTCTTGTGGAATTGGCAAAGTGATATTTGGAAGTCAATAGAGGGCTATGTTGAAAAAGGAAATATCCTCAGATGAAATCTGGAAAGAAGCTTTCTGAGAAACTGCTCAGTGTTCTGTTAATTCATCTCCCAGAGTAACATCTGTATTTCGTGGATCTCTTTGCTAGCCTTATTTCTGTGGAATCTGAGAACAGATATTTCCTTTCCCTCTGAAGACTATAGGGATAAAGGAAATATCCTCCAATAACAAAGAGAAAGAAGCTTTCTGAGAAACTTCTTTGTGTTCTGTGAAATCATCTAACAGAGTTTCAGCATTCCCCTCAAGAAGCCTTTCGCTAAGACAGTTCTTGTGGAATTTGCAAAGTGATATTTGGAAGCCCATAGAGAGCTATGGTGAAAAAGGAAAAATCCTCCGATGAAATCTGGAAAGAAGCTTTCTGAGAAACAGCTTAGTGTTCTGTTAATTCATCTCTCAGAGTTACATCTGTATTTCCTGGATCTCTTTGCTAGCCTTATTTATGTGGAATCTGACAACAGATATTTCGGATCGCTTTGATGACTACAGGGCCAAAGGAAATATCCTCCGAAAACAAAGAGAAAGAAGCTTTCAGAGAAATTTCTTTGTGTTCTGTGAAATCGTCTCACAGAGTTTCAGCTTTCCACTCAAGAAGCCTTTCGCTAAGACAGTTCTTGTGGAATAGGCAAAGTGATATTTGGAAGTCCATAGAGGGCTATGGTGAAAAAGGAAATATCCTCAGATGAAATCTGGAAAGAAGGTTTCTGAGAAACTGCTTATTGTTCTGTTAATTCATCTCACAGAGTTACATCTGTATTTCGTGGATCTCTTTGCTAGCCTTATTTCTGTGGAATCTGAGAACAGATATTTCGGATCCCTTTGAAGACTTTAGGGCCAAAGGAAATATCCTCCGATAACAAAGAGAAAGAAGCTTTCTGAGAAACTTCTTTGTGTTTTGTGAAATCATCTCACACAGTTACAGCTTTCCCCTCAAGAAGCCTTTCACTACGACAGTTCTCGTGGAATTGGCAAAGTGATATTTGGAAGGCCATAGAGGGCTATGGTGCAAAAGGAAATATCCTCCGATGAAATATGGAAAGAAGCTTTCTGAGAAACTGCTGAGTGTTCTGTTAATTCATCTCACAGAGTTACATCTGCATTTCGTGGATCTCTTTGCTAGCCTTATTTCTGTGGAATCTGAGAACAGGTATTTCGGATCCCTTTGAAGACTATAGGGCCAAAGGAAATATCCTCCGATAACAAAGAGAAAGAAGCATTCTGAGAAACTTCTTTGTGTTCTGTGAAATCATCTCACAGCGTTACAGCTTTCCGCTCCGGAAGCCTTTCGCTAAGACAGTTCTTGTGGAATTGGCAAAGTGATATTTGGAAGCCCATAGAGGGCTATGGAGAAAAAGGAAATAACCTCCGATGAAATCTGGAAAGAAGCTTTCTGATAAACTACTTAGTGTTCTGTTAATTCATCTCACAGAGTTACATCTGTTATCGTGGATCTCTTTGCTAGTCTTATTTCTGTGGAATCTGAGGACAGATATTTCTTTCCCTTTGAAGACTATATGGCCAAAGGAAACATCCTCCGATAACAAAGAGAAAGAAGCTTTCTGAGAAACTTCTTTGTGTTCTGTGAAATCATCTCACAGAGTTGCAGCTTTCCCCTCAAGAAGCCTTTCGCTAAGACAGTTCTTGTGGAATTGGCAAAGTGATATTTGGAAGCCAATAGAGGGCTACGGAGAAAAAGGAAATATCCTCCGATGAAATCTGGAAAGAAGCTTTCTGAAAAACTGCTTAGTGTTCTGTTAATTCATCTCACAGAGTTACATCTGTATTTCGTGGATCACCTTGCTAGCCTTATTTCTGTGGAATCTGAGAACTGATATTTCGGATCCCTTTGAAGACTATAGGGCCAAAGGAAATATCCTCCGATAACAAAGAGAAAGAAGCTTTCTGAGAAACTGCTTTGTGTTCTGTGAAATCATCTCACAGCGTTACAGCTTTCCCCTCAAGAAGCCTTTCGCTAAGACAGTTCTTGTGGAATTGGCAAAGTGATATTTGGAAGCCCATAGAGGGCTATGATGAAAAAGGAAATATCCTCCTATGAAATATGGAAGGAAGCTTTCTGAGAAACTGTTTAGTGTTCTGTCAATTCATCTAACAGAGTTACATCTGTATTTGGTGGATCTCTTTGCTAGCCTTATTTCTCTGGAATCTGACAACAGATATTTCGGATCCCTTTGAAGACTATAGGAACAAAGGAAATATCCTCCGATAACAAAGAGAAAGAAGCTTTCTGAGAACCTTCTTTGTGTTCTGTGAAATCATCTCACAGAGTTAAAGCTTTCCCCTCAAGAAGACTTTCGCTAAGACAGTTTTTTTGGAATTTGCAAAGTGATATTTGGAAGCCCATTCAGGGCTACGGTGAAAAAGGAAATATCCTCCAATGAAAACTGGAAAGAAGCTTTCTGAGAAACTGCTTAGTGTTCTGTTAATTCATCTCCCAGAGTTACATCTGTATTTCGTGGATCTCTTTGCTAGCCTTATTTCCGTGGAATCTGACAACAGATATTTCGGATCCCTTTGATGACTATAGGGCCAAAGGAAATATCCTCCGATAACAAAGAGAAAGAAGCTTTCTGAGAAACTTCTTTGTGTTCTGTGAAATCATCTCACAGAGTTACAGCTTTCCCCTCAAGAAGCCTTTCGCTAAGACAGTTCTTGTGGAATTGGCAAAGTGATATATGGAAGCCCTTAGAGGGCTATGCTGAAAAAGGAAATATCCTCCGATGAAATCTGGAAAGAAGCTTTCTGAGAAACTGCTTAGTGTTCTGTTAATTCATCTCACAGTGTTACATCTGTATTTCGTGGATCTCTTTCCTAGCCTTATTTCTGTGGAATCTGAGAACACATATTTCCTTTCCCTTTGAAGACTATAGGGCCAAAGGAAATATCCTCCGATAGCAAAGAGAAAGAAGCTTTCTGAGAAACTTCTTTGTGTTCTGTGAAATCATCTCACAGAGTTAAAGCTTTCCCCTCAAGAAGCTTTTCGCTAAGACAGTTCTTGTGGAATTGGAAAAAGTGATATTTGGAAGCCCATAGAGGGCTATGGGGAAAAAGGAAATATCCTCTGATGAAATCTGGAGAGAAGCTTTCTGAGAAAATGCTTAATGTTCTGTTAATTCATCGCCCAGAGTTACATCTGTATTTCGTGGATCTCTTTGCTAGCCTTATTTCTGTGTAATCTGACAGCAGATTTTTCTGATACCTTTGAAGACTATGGGGCCAAAGGAAATATCCTCCGATAACAAAGAGAAAGAAGCTTTTTGAGAAACTTCTTTGTGTTCTGTGAAATCATCTCACAGAGTTACAGCTTTCCCCTCAAGAAGCCTTTCGCTAAGACAGTTCTTGTGGAATTGGCAAAGTGATATTTGGAAGCCGATACAGGGCTAAGGTGAAAAAGGAAATATCCTCCGATGAAATCTGGAAAGAACCTTTCTGAGAGACTGCTTAGTGTTCTGTTAATTCATCTCACAGTGTTACATCTGTATTTCATGGATCTCTTTGCTAGCCTTATTTCTGTGGAATCTGACAACAGATATTTCGGATCCCTTTGAAGACTATAGAGCCAAAGGAAATATCCTCCGATAAGAAAGAGAAAGAAGCTTTCTGAGAAACTTCTGTTTGTTCTGTGAAATCACCTCACACAGTTACAGCTTTCCCCTCAAGGAGCCTTTCGCAAAGACAGTTCTCGTGGAATTGTCAAAGTGATATTTGGAGCCCATAGAGGGCTATGGAGAAAAAGGAAATATCCTCCGATGAAATCTGGAAAGAAACTTTCTGAGAAACTGCTTAGTGTTCTGTTAATTCACCTCACAGAGTTACATCTGTATTTCGTGGATCTCTTTGCTAGCCTTATTTCTGCGGAATCTGAGAACAGATATTTCGGATCCCTTTGAAGACTATAGGGCCAAAGGAAATATCCTCCGATAACAAAGAGAAAGAAGCTTTCTGAGAAACTTCTTTGTGTTCTGTGAAATCATCTCACACAGTTACAGCTTTCCCCTCAAGAAGCCTTTCGCTAAGACAGTTCTTGTGGAATTGGCAAAGTGATATTTGGAAGCCCATAGAGGGCTATGGTGAAAAAGGAAATATCCTCTGATGAAATCTGGAAAGAAGATTTCTGAGAAGCTGCTTAGTGTTCTGTTAATTCATCTCACAGAGTTACATCTGTATTTCGTGGATGTCTTTGCTAGCCTTATTTCTGTGGAATCTGACAACAGATATTTCAGATCCCTTTGAAGACTATAGGGCCAAAGGAATTATCCTCCGATAAAAAAGAGAAAGAAGCTTTCTGAGAAACTTCTCTGTGTTCTATGAAATCATCTCACAGAATTAAAGCTTTCCCCTCAAGAAGCCTTTCGCTAAGACAGTTCTTCTGGAATTGGCAAAGTGATATTTGGAAGCCCATAGAAGGCTACGGTGAAAAAGGAAATATCCTCCGATGAAATCTGGAAAGAAGCTTTCTGAGAAACAGCTTAGTGTTCTGTTAATTCATCTCCCAGAGTTACATCTGTATTTCTTTAATCTCTTTGCTAGCCTTATTTCTGTGGAATCTGACAACAGATATTTCGGATCCCTTTGAAGACTATAAGGCCAAAGAAAATATCCTCCGATAACAAAGAGAAAGAAGTTTTCTAGAAACTTCTCTGTGTTCTGTGAAATCATCTCACAGAGTTACAGCTTTCCCCTCAAGAAGCTTTTCGCTTAGACAGTTCTTGTGGAATTGGCACAGTGATATTTAGAAGCCCATAGAGGTCTATGGTGAAAAAGGAAATATCCTTCGATGAAATCTGGAAAGACTTTCTGAGAAACTGCTTAGTGTTCTGTTAATTCATCTCACAGAGTTACATCTGTATTTCGTTGATCTCTTTGCTAGCCTTATTTCTGTGGAATCTGAGTACAGATATTTCGGATCCCTTTGAAGACTATAGGGCCAAAGGAAATATCCTCCGATAACAAAGAGAAAGAAGCTTTCTGAGAAACTTCTTTGTGTTCTGTGAAATCATCTCACAGAGTTACAGCTTTCCCCTCAAGAAGCCTTTCGCTCAGACAGTTCTTGTGGAATTGTCAAAGTGATATTTGGAAGCCCTTAGAGGGCTACGGTGAAAAAGGAAATATCCTCCGATGAAATCTGGAAAGAAGCTTTCTGAGAAACTGCTTAGTGTTCTGTTAATTCATCTCACAGAGTTACATCTGTGTTTCGTGGATCTCCTTGCTAGCCTTATTTCTGTGGAATCTGAGAACAGATATTTCGGATCCCTTTGAAGACTATAGGGCCAAAGGAAATATCCTCCGATAACAAAGAGAAAGAAGCTTTCTGAGAAACTGCTTTGTGTTCTGTGAAATCATCTCACAGCGTTACAGCTTTCCCCTCAAGAAGCCTTTCGCTAAGACAGTTCTTGTGGAATTGGCAAAGTGATATTTGGAAGCCCATAGAGGGCTATGGTGAAAAAGGAAATATTCTCCGATGAAATCTGGAAAGAAGCTTTCTGAGAAACTGCTTAGTGTTCTGTTAATTCATCTCACAGAGTTACATCTGTATTTCGTGGATCTCTTTGCTATCCTTATTTCTTTGGAATCTGACAACAGATATTTCGGATCCCTTTGAAGACAATAGGGGCAAAGGAACTATCCTCCGATAACAAAGAGAAAGAAGCTTTCTGAGAAACTTCTTTGTGTTCTGTGAAATCCTCTCACAGAGTTACAGCTTTCCCCTCAAGAAGCCTTTCGCTACGACAGTTCTTGTGAAATTGACAAAGTGATATTTGGAAGCCCATAGAGGGCTATGGTGAAAAAGGAAATATCCTCCGATGAAATCTGGAAAGAAGCTTTCTGAGAAACTGCTTAGTGTTCTGTTAATTCACCTCACAGAATTACATCTGTATTTGGTGGATCTCTTTGATAGCCTTATTTCTGTGGAATCTGAGAACAGATATTTCCTTTCCCTCTGAAGACTATAGGGCCAAAGGAACTATCCTCCGATAACAAAGAGAAAGAAGCTTTCTGAGAAACTTCTTTCTGTTCTGTTAAATCACCTCACTGAGTTACAGCTTTCCCCTCAAGAAGCCTTTCGCTAAGACAGTTCTTGTGGAATTGGCAAAGTGATTTTTGGAAGCCCGTAGAGGGCTATGGTGAAAAAGGAAATATCCTCAGATGAAATCTGGAAAGAAGCTTTCTGAGAAACTGCTTAGTGTTCTTTTAATTCATCTCACAGAGTTACATCTGTATTTCGTGGATCGCTTTGCTAGACTTATTTCTGTGGAATCTGAGAACAGATATTTCGGATCCCTTTGAAGACTATAGGGCCAAAGGAAATAGCCTCCGAAAACAAAGAGAAAGAAGCTTTCTGAGAAACTTCTTTGTGTTCTGTGAAATCATCTCACAGAGTTACAGCTTTCCCCTCAAGAAGCCTTTCGCTAAGACAGTTCTTGTGGAATTGGCAAAGTGATATTTGGAAGTCAATAGAGGGCTATGTTGAAAAAGGAAATATCCTCAGATGAAATCTGGAAAGAAGCTTTCTGAGAAACTGCTTAGTGTTCTGTTAATTCATGGCCCAGGGTTACATCTGTATTTCGTGGATCTCTTTGCTAGCCTTATTTCTGTGGAATCTGAGAACAGATATTTCCTTTCCCTCTGTAGACTATAGGGCCAAAGGAACTATCCTCCGATAACGAAGAGAAAGAAGTTTTCTGAGAAACTTCTTTGTGTTCTGTGAAATCATCTCACAGAGTTATAGCTTTTCCCTCAAGAAGCCTTTCGCCAAGACAGTTCTTGTGGAATTGGCAAAGTGATATTTGGAAGCCCATAGAGGGCTATGGTGAAAAAGGAAATATCCTCCGATGAAATCTGGAAAGAAGCTTTCTGAGAAAGTGCTTAGTGTTCTGTTAATTCATCTAACAGAGTTACATCTGTATTTCGTGGATCTCTTTGCTATCCTTATTTCTTTGGAATCTGACAACAGATATTTCGGATCCCTTTGAAGACAATAGGGGCAATGGAACTATACTCCGATAACAAAGAGAAAGAAGCTTTCTGAGAAACTTCTTTGTGTTCTGTGAAATCCTCTCACAGAGTTACAGCTTTCCCCTCAAGAAGCCTTTCGCTACGACAGTTCTTGTGAAATTGACAAAGTGATATTTGGAACCCCTAGAGGGCTATGGTGAAAAAGGAAATATCCTCCGATGAAATCTGGAAAGAAGCTTTCTGAGAAACTGTTTAGTGTTCTGTTAATTCATCTCACAGAGTTACATCTGTATTTGGTGGATCTCTTTGATAGCCTTATTTCTGTGGAATCTGAGAACAGATATTTCCTTTTCCACTGAAGACTATAGGGCCAAAGGAACTATCCTCCGATAACAAAGAGAAAGAAGCTTTCTGAGAAACTGCTTTCTGTTCTGTTAAATCACCTCACAGAGTTACAGCTTTCCCCTCAAGAAGTCTTTCGCTAAGACAGTTCTTGTGGAATTGGCAAAGTGATATTTGGAAGCCCATAGAGGGCTATGGTGAAAAAGGAAATATCCTCAGATGAAATCTGGAAAGAAGCTTTCTGAGAAACTGCTTAGTGTTCTGTTAATTCATCTCACAGAGTTACATCTGTATTTCGTGGATCTCTTTGCTAGCCTTATTTCTGTGGAATCTGACAACAGATATTTCGGATCCCTTTGAAGACTATAGGGCCAAAGGAAATATCTTCCGATAACAAAGAGGAAGAAGCTTTCTGAGAAACTTCTTTGTGTTCTGTGAAATCATCTCACAGAGTTACAGCTTTCCTCTCAAGAAGCCTTTTGCTAAGACAGTTCTTGTGGAATTGGCAAAGTGATGTTTGGAAGTCCATAGAGGGCTATGGTGAAAAAGGAAATATCCTCAGATGAAATCTGGAAAGAAGCTTTCTGAGAAACTGCTCACTGTTCTGTTAATTAATCTCACAGAGTTACATCTTTATTTCGTAGATCTCTTTGCTAGCCTTATTACTGTTGAATCTAACAGCAGATATTTCGGATCCCTTTGAAGACAATAGGGCCAAAGGAAATATCCTCCGATAACAAAGAGAAAGAAGCTTTCTGAGTAACTTCTTTGTGTTCTGTGAAATCATCTCACAGAGTTACAGCTTTTCCCTCAAGATGCCTTTCGCTAAGACAGTTCTTGTGGAATTGGCAAAGTGATATTTGGAAGCCCATAGAGGGCTATGGTGAAAAAGGAAATATCCTCCGATGAAATCTGGAAAGAAGCTTTCTGAGAAACGGCTTACTGTTCTTTTAATTCATCTCACAGAGTTACATCTGTATTTCGTGGATCTCTTTGCTAGCCTTATTTCTGTGTAATCTGAGAACAGATATTTCCTTTCCCTCTGAAGACTATAGGGCCAAAGGAACTATCCTCCAATAACAAAGAGAAAGAAGCTTTCTGAGAAACTTCTTTGTGTTCTGTGAAATCATCTCATAGTGTTACAGCTTTCCACTCAAGAAGCCTTTCGCTAAGACAGTTCTTGTGGAATTGGCAAAGTGATATTGGAAGCCCATAGAGGGCTATTGTGAAAAAGGAAATATCCTCCGATGAAAACTGGAAAGAAGCTTTCTGAGAAACTGCTTAGTGTTCTGTTAATTCATGTCACAGAGTTACATCTGTATTTCGTGGATCTCTTTGCTAGGCCTACTTTTGTGGAATCTGAGAACAGATATTTCCTTTCCCTTTGAAGACTATAGGGCCAAAGAAAATATCCTCCGATAAAAAATAGAAAGAAGCTTTCTGAGAAACTTCTTTGTGTTCTGTGAAATCATCTCACAAAGTTACAGCTTTCTCCTCAAGAAGCCTTTCGGTAAGACAGTTCTTTTGGAATTGGCAAAGTGATATTTGGAAGCCCATAGAGGGCTATGGTGAAAAAGGAAATATCCTCCGATGAAATCTGGAAAGAAGCTTTTTGAGAAACTGCTTAGTGTTCTGTAAATTCATCTCACAAAGTTACATCTGTATTTCGTAGATCTCTTTGCTAGCATTATTTCTTTGGTATCTGACAACAGATATTTCGGATCAATTTGAAGACAATAGGGCCAAAGGAAATATCTTCCGATAACAAAGAGAAAGAAGCTTTCTGAGAAACTTCTTTGTGTTCTGTGAAATCATCTCACAGAGTTACAGCTTTCCCCTCAAGAAGACTTTCGCTACGACAGTTCTCGTGGAATTGGCAAAGTGATATATGGAACCCCATAGAGGGCTATGGTGAAAAAGGAAATATCCTCCGATGAAATCTGGAAAGAAGCTTTCTGAGAAACTGCTTAGTGTTCTGTTAATTCATCTCACTGAGTTACATCTGTATTTCGTGGATCTCTTTGCTAGCCTTATTTCTGTGGAATATGAGAACAGATATTTCCTTTCCCTCTAAAGACTATAGGGCCAAAGGAACTATCCTCCGATATCAAAGAGAAAGAAGCTTTCTGAGAAACTGCTTTGTGTTCTGTGAAATCATCTCACAGTGTTGCAGCTTTCCCCTCAAGAAGCCTTTCGCTAAGACAGTTCTTGTGGAATTGGCAAAGTGATATTTGGAAGCCAATAGAGGGCTACGGAGAAAAAGGAAATATCCTCCGATGAAATCTGGAAAGAAGCTTTCTGAGAAACTGCTTAGTGTTGTGTTAATTCATCTCCCAGAATTACTTCTGTATTTCGTGGATCTCTTTGCTAGCCTTATTTCTGTGGAATCTGAGAACAGATATTTCGGATCCCTTTGAAGACTATAGGGCCAAAGGAAATATCCTCCGATAACAAAGAGAAAGAAGCTTTCTGAGAAACTTCTTAGTGTTCTGTGAAATCATCTCACAAAGTTACAGCATTCCCCTCAAGAAGCCTTTCGCTAAGACAGTTCTTGTGCAATTGGCAAAGTGATATTTGGAAGCCCATAGTGGGCTACGATGAAAAAGGAAATATCCTCCGATGAAATCTGGAAAGAAGCTTTCTGAGAAACTGCTTAGTGTTCTGTTAATTCATCTCACAGAGTTACATCTGTATTTCGTTGATCTCTTTGCTAGCCTTATTTCTGTGGAATCTGAGAACAAATATTTCGGATCCCCTTGAAGACTATAGGGCCAAAGGAAATATCTTCCGATAACAAAGAGAAAGAAGCTTTCTGAGAAACTCCTTTGTGTTCTGTGAAATCATATCACAGAGTTACACTTTCCCCTCAAGAAGCCTTTAGCTAAGACAGTTCTTGTGGAATTGGCAAAGTGATATTTGGAAGCCCATAGAGGGCTACGGTGAAAAAGGAAATATCCTCCGATGAAATCTGGAAAGAAGCTTTCTGAGAAACTGCTTAGGGTTCTGTTAATTCATCTCACACAGTTACATCTGTATTTCGTTGATCTCTTTGCTAGCCTTATTTCTGTGGAATCTGAGAACAGATATTTCGGATCCCCTTGAAGACTATAGGGCCAAAGGAAATATCTTCCGATAACAAAGAGAAAGAAGCTTTTTGAGAAACTTCTTTGTGTTCTGTGAAATCATATCACAGAGTTACACTTTCCCCTCAAGAAGCCTTTAGCTAAGACAGTTCTTGTGGAATTGGCAAAGTGATATTTGGAAGCCCATAGAGGGCTACGGTGAAAAAGGAAATATCCTCCGAAGAAATCTGGAAAGAAGCTTTCTGAGAAACTGCTTAGTGTTCTGTTAATTCATCTCACAGAGTTACATCTGTATTTCGTGGATCTCCTTGCTAGCCTTATTTCTGTGGAATCTGAGAACAGATATTTCGGATCCCTTTGAAGACTATAGGGCCAAAGGAAATATCCTCCGATAACAAAGAGAAAGAAGCTTTCTGAGAAACTGCTTTCTATTCTGTGAAATCATCTCACAGAGTTACAGCTTTCCCCTCAAGAAGCCTTTCGCTAAGACAGTTCTTGTGGAATTGGCAAAGTGATATTTGGAAGCCGATACAGGGCTATGGTGAAAAAGGAAATATCCTCCGATGAAATCTGGAAAGAAGCTTTCTGAGAGACTGCTTAGTGTTCTGTTAATTCATCACACAGTGTTACATCTGTATTTCATGGATCTCTTTGCTAGCCTTATTTCTGTGGAATCCGACAACAGATATTTCGGATCCCTTTGAAGACTATAGGGCCACAGGAAATATCCTCCGATAACAAAGAGAAAGAAGCTTTCTGAGAAACTTCTATGTGTTCTGTGAAATCAACTCACACAGTTACAGCTTTCCCCTCAAGAAGCCTTTCGCTAAGACAGTTCTTGTGGAATTGGCAAAGTGATATTTGGAAGCCCATAGAGGGCTATGGTGAAAAAGGAAATATCCCCCGATGAAATCTGAAAAGAAGATTTCTGAGAAGCTGCTTAGTGTTCTGTTAATTCATCTCACAGAGTTACATCTGTATTTCGTGGATTTCTTTGCTAGCCTTATTTCTGTGGAATCTGACAACAGATATTTCAGATCCCTTTGAAGACTATAGGGCCAAAAGAATTATCCTCCGATAAAAAAGAGAAAGAAGCTTTCTGAGAAACTTCTTTGTGTTCTATGAAATCATCTCACAGAATTAAAGCTTTCCCCTCAAGAAGCCTTTCGCTAAGACAGTTCTTGTGGAATTGGCAAAGTGATATTTGGAAGCCCATAGAAGGCTACGGTGAAAAAGGAAATATCCTCCGATGAAATCTGGAAAGAAGCTTTCTGAGAAACAGCTTAGTGTTCTGTTAATTCATCTCCCAGAGTTACATCTGTATTTCGTGGATCTCTTTGCTAGCCTTATTTCTGTGGAATCTGACAACAGATATTTCGGATCCCTTTGAAGAATATAAGGCCAAAGAAAATATCCTCCGATAACAAAGAGAAAGAAGTTTTCTGAGAAACTTCTCTGTGTTCTGTGAAATCATATCACAGAGTTACTCTTTCCCCTCAAGAAGCCTTTCGCTAAGAGAGCCTCGTGGAATTGGCAAAGTGATATTTGGAAGCCCATAGAGGGCTATGTTGAAAAAGGAAATATCCTCCGATGAAATCTGGAAAGAGGCTTTCTGAGAAACTGCTTAGTGTTCTGTTAATTCACCTCACCCAGTTACATCTGTATTTCGTGGATCTCTTTGCTAGCCTTATTTCTGTGGAATCTGAGAACAGGTATTTCGGATCCCTTTGAAGGATATAGGGCCAAAGGAAATATCCTCCGATAACAAAGAGAAAGAAGCTTTCTGAGAAACTTCTTTGTGTTCTGTGAAATCATCTCACAGAGTTACAGCTTTCCCCTCAAGAAGCCTTTCGCTAAGACAGTTCTTGTGGAATTGGCAAAGTGATATTTGGAAGCCCTTAGAGGGCTGTGATGAAAAAGGAAATATCCTCCGATGAAATCTGGAAAGAAGTTTTCTGAGAAACTGCTTAGTGTTCTGTTAATTCATCTCCCAGAGTTACATCTGTATTTCGTGGATCTCTTTGCTAGACTTATTTCTGTGGAATCTGAGAACAGATATTTCCTTTCCCTTTGAAGACTAAAGGGCCAAAGGAAATATCCTCCGATAACAAAGAGAAAGAAGCTTTCTGAGAAACTTCTTTGTGTTCTGTGAAATCATCTCACACAGTTACAGCTTTCCCCTCAAGGAGCCTTTCGCCAAGACAGTTCTCGTGGAATTGGTAAAGTGATATTTGGAGCCCATAGAGGGCTATGGAGAAAAAGGAAATATCCTCCGATGAAATCTGGAAAGAAACTTTCTGAGAAACTGCTTAGTGTTCTGTTAATTCACCTCACATAGTTACATCTGTATTTCGTGGATCTCTTTGCTAGCCTTATTTCTGTGGAATCTGAGAACAGATATTTCGGATCCCCTTGAAGACTATAGGGTCAAAGGAAATATCCTCCGATAACAAAGAGAAGGAAGCTTTCTGAGAAACTTCTTTGTGTTCTGTGAAATCATCTCACAGAGTTAGAGCTTTCTCCTCAAGAAGCCTTTCGCTAAGACAGTTCTTGTGGAATTGTCAAAGTGATATTTGGAAGCCCTTGGAGGGCTACGGTGAAAAAGGAAATATCCTCCGAAGAAATCTGGAAAGAAGCTTTCTGAGAAACGGCTTAGTGTTCTGTTAATTCATCTCCCAGAGTTGCATCTGTATTTCGTGGATCTCTTTTCTAGCCTTATTTCTGTGGAATCTGAGAACAGATATTTCCTTTCCCTTTGAAGACTAAAGAGCCAAAGGAAATATCCTCCGATAACAAAGAGAAAGAAGCTTTCTGAGAAACTTCTTTGTGTTCTGTGAAATCATCTCACAGAGTTACAGCTTTCCCCTCAAGAAGCCTTTCCCTAAGACAGTTCTTGTGGAATTGGCAAAGTGATATTTGGAAGCCCATAGAGGGCTATGGTGAAAAAGAAATATCCTCCGATGAAATCTGGAAAGACTTTCTGAGAAACTGCTTAGTGATCTGTTAATTCATCTCACAGAGTTACATCTGTATTTCGTGGATCTCTTTGCTAGCCTTATTTCTGTGGAATCTGACAACAGATATTTTGGATCCCTTTGAAGACTATATGGCCAAATGAAATATCCTCTGATAACAAAGAGAAAGAAGCTTTCTGAGAAACTTCTTTGTTTTCTGTGTAATCATCTCACAGAGTTACAGCTTTCCCATCAAGAAGCCTTTTGCTAAGACAGTTCTTGTGGAATTGGCAAAGTGATATTTGGAAGCCCATAGAGCGCAATGGTGAAAAAGGAAATATCCTCCGATGAAATCTGGAAAGAAGCTTTCTGAGAAGCTGCTTAGTGTTCTGTTAATTCATCTCACAGAGTTACATCTGTATTTCGTGGATTTCTTTGCTAGCCTTATTTCTGTGGAATCTGACAACAGATATTTCAAATCCCTTTGAAGACTATAGGGCCAAAGGAATTATCCTCCGATAAAAAAGAGAAAGAAGCTTTCTGAGAAACTTCTTTGTGTTCTGTGAAATCATCTAACAGAATTAAAGCTTTCCCGTCAAGAAGCCTTTCGCTACGACAGTTCTTGTGGAATTGGCAAAGTGATATTTGGAAGCCCATAGAGGGCTATGGTGAAAAAGAAAATATCCTCCGATGAAATCTGGAAAGAAGCTTTCTGAGAAACAGCTTAGTGTTCTGTTAATTCATCTCCCAGAGTTATATCTGTATTTCGTGGATCTCTTTGCTAGCCTTATTTCTCTGGAATCAGACAACAGATATTTCGGATCCCTTTGAAGACTATAGGGCCAAAGGAAACATCCTCGGATAACAAACTAAGAAGCTTTCTGAGAAACTACTTTGTGTTCTGTGAAATCATCTCACAGAGTTACAGCTTTCCCCTCAATAGGCCTTCCGCTGAGACAGTTCTTGTGGAATTGGCAAAGTGATATTGGGAAGCCCATAGAGGGCTACGGTGAAAAAGGAAATATCCTCCAAAGAAGTCTGTAAAGAAGCTTTCTGAGAAACTGCTTAGTGATCTGTTAATTCATCTCACACAGTAACATCTGTATTTCGTGGATCTCATTGCTAGCCGTATTTCTGTGGAATCTGACAACAGATATTTCGGATCCCTTTGAAGACTATAGGGCCAAAGGAAATATCCTCCGATAACAAAGAGAAAGAAGCTTTCTAGGAAACTTCTTTATGTTCTGTGAAATCATCTCACAGAGTTACAGGTTTCCCCTCAAGAAGCCTTTCGCTAAGACAGTTCTTGTGGAATTGGCAAAGTGATATTTGGAAGCCCATAGAGGGCTATGGTGAAAAAGAAATATCCTCCGATGAAATCTGGAAAGACTTTCTGAGAAACTGCTTAGTGTTCTGTTAATTCACCTCACAGAGTTACATCTGTATTTCGTGGATCTCTTTGCTAGCATTATTTCTGCGGAATCTGAGAACAGATATTTCGGATCCCTTTGAAGACTATAGGGCCAAAGGAAATATCCTCCGATAACAAAGAGAAAGAAGCTTTCTGAGAAACTTCTTTGTGTTCTGTGAAATCAACTCACACAGTTACAGCTTTCCCCTCAAGAAGCCTTTCGCTAAGACAGTTCTTGTGGAATTGGCAAAGTGATATTTGGAAGCCCATAGAGGGCTATGGTGAAAATGGAAATATCCTCCGATGAAATCTGGAAAGAAGATTTCTGAGAAGCTGCTTAGTGTTCTGTTAATTCATCTCACAGAGTTACATCTGTATTTCGTGGATTTCTTTGCTAGCTTTATTTCTGTGGAATCTGACAACAGATATTTCAGATCCCTTTGAAGACTATAGGGCCAAAAGAATTATCCTCCGATAAAAAAGAGAAAGAAGCTTTCTGAGAAACTTCTTGGTGTTCTATGAAATCATCTCACAGAATTAAAGCTTTCCCCTCAAGAAGCCTTTCGCTAAGACAGTTCTTGTGGAATTGGCAAAGTGATATTTGGAAGCCCATAGAAGGCTACGGTGAAAAAGAAAATATCCTCCGATGAAATCTGGAAAGAAGCTTTCTGAGAAACAGCTTAGTGTTCTGTTAATTCATCTCCCAGAGTTACATCTGTATTTCGCGGATCTCTTTGCTAGCCTTATTTCTGTGGAATCTGACACAGATATTTCGGATCCCTTTGAAGAATATAAGGCCAAAGAAAATATCCTCCGATAACAAAGAGAAAGAAGTTTTCTGAGAAACTTCTCTGTGTTCTGTGAAATCATATCACAGAGTTACTCTTTCCCCTCAAGAAGCCTTTCGCTAAGAGAGCCTCGTGGAATTGGTAAAGTGATATTTGGAAGCCCATAGAGGGCTATGTTGAAAAAGGAAATATCCTCCGATGAAATCTGGAAAGAGGCTTTCTGAGAAACTGCTTAGTGTTCTGTTAATTCACCTCACCCAGTTACATCTGTATTTCGTGGATCTCTTTGCTAGCCTTATTTCTGTGGAATCTGAGAACAGATATTTCGGATCCCTTTGAAGGATATAGGGCCAAAGGAAATATCCTCCGATAAGAAAGAGAAAGAAGCTTTCTGAGAAACTTCTTTGTGTTCTGTGAAATCATCTCACAGAGTTACAGCTTTCCCCTCAAGAAGCCTTTCGCTAAGACAGTTCTTGTGGAATTGGCAAAGTGATATTTGGAAGCCCTTAGAGGGCTATGATGAAAAAGGAAATATCCTCCGATGAAATCTGGAAGGAAGTTTTCTGAGAAACTGCTTAGTGTTCTGTTAATTCATCTCCCAGAGTTACATCTGTATTTCGTGGATCTCTTTGCTAGACTTATTTCTGTGGAATCTGAGAACAGATATTTCCTTTCCCTTTGAAGACTAAAGGGCCAAAGGAAATATCCTCCGATAACAAAGAGAAAGAAGCTTTCTGAGAAACTTCTTTGTGTTCTGTGAAATCATCTCACACAGTTACAGCTTTCCCCTCAAGGAGCCTTTCGCCAAGACAGTTCTCGTGGAATTGGTAAAGTGATATTTGGAGCCCATAGAGGGCTATGGAGAAAAAGGAAATATCCTCCGATGAAATCTGGAAAGAAACTTTCTGAGAAACTGCTTAGTGTTCTGTTAATTCACCTCACATAGTTACATCTGTATTTCGTGGATCTCTTTGCTAGCCTTATTTCTGTGGAATCTGAGAACAGATATTTCGGATGCCCTTGAAGACTATAGGGTCAAAGGAAATATCCTCCGATAACAAAGAGAAAGAAGCTTTCTGAGATACTTCTTTGTGTTCTGTGAAATCATCTGACAGAGTTAGAGCTTTCTCCTCAAGAAGCCTTTCGCTAAGACAGTTCTTGTGGAATTGTCAAAGTGATATTTGGAAGCCCTTGGAGGGCTACGGTGAAAAAGGAAATATCCTCCGAAGAAATCTGGAAAGAAGCTTTCTGAGAAACTGCTTAATGCTCTGTTAATTCATCTCCCAGAGTTACATCTGTATTTCGTGGATCTCTTTTCTAGCCTTATTTCTGTGGAATCTGAGAACAGATATTTCCTTTCCCTTTGAAGACTAAAGAGCCAAAGGAAATATCCTCCGATAACAAAGAGAAAGAAGCTTTCTGAGAAACTTCTTTGTGTTCTGTGAAATCATCTCACAGAGTTACAGCTTTCCCCTCAAGAAGCCTTTCGCTAAGACAGTTCTTGTGGAATTGGCAAAGTCATATTTGGAAGCCCATAGAGGGCTATGGTGAAAAAGGAAATATCCTCCGATGAAATCTGGAAAGAAGCTTTCTGAGAAACAGCTTAGTGTTCTGTTAATTCATCTCCCAGAGTTATATCTGTATTTCGTGGATCTCTTTGCTAGCCTTATTTCTCTGGAATCAGACAACAGATATTTCGGATCCCTTTGAAGACTATAGGGCCAAAGGAAACATCCTCGGATAACAAACTAAGAAGCTTTCTGAGAAACTACTTTGTGTTCTGTGAAATCATCTCACAGAGTTACAGCTTTCCCCTCAATAGGCCTTCCGCTGAGACAGTTCTTGTGGAATTGGCAAAGTGATATTGGGAAGCCCATAGAGGGCTACGGTGAAAAAGGAAATATCCTCCAAAGAAGTCTGTAAAGAAGCTTTCTGAGAAACTGCTTAGTGATCTGTTAATTCATCTCACACAGTAACATCTGTATTTCGTGGATCTCATTGCTAGCCGTATTTCTGTGGAATCTGACAACAGATATTTCGGATCCCTTTGAAGACTATAGGGCCAAAGGAAATATCCTCCGATAACAAAGAGAAAGAAGCTTTCTAGGAAACTTCTTTATGTTCTGTGAAATCATCTCACAGAGTTACAGGTTTCCCCTCAAGAAGCCTTTCGCTAAGACAGTTCTTGTGGAATTGGCAAAGTGATATTTGGAAGCCCATAGAGGGCTATGGTGAAAAAGAAATATCCTCCGATGAAATCTGGAAAGACTTTCTGAGAAACTGCTTAGTGTTCTGTTAATTCACCTCACAGAGTTACATCTGTATTTCGTGGATCTCTTTGCTAGCATTATTTCTGCGGAATCTGAGAACAGATATTTCGGATCCCTTTGAAGACTATAGGGCCAAAGGAAATATCCTCCGATAACAAAGAGAAAGAAGCTTTCTGAGAAACTTCTTTGTGTTCTGTGAAATCAACTCACACAGTTACAGCTTTCCCCTCAAGAAGCCTTTCGCTAAGACAGTTCTTGTGGAATTGGCAAAGTGATATTTGGAAGCCCATAGAGGGCTATGGTGAAAATGGAAATATCCTCCGATGAAATCTGGAAAGAAGATTTCTGAGAAGCTGCTTAGTGTTCTGTTAATTCATCTCACAGAGTTACATCTGTATTTCGTGGATTTCTTTGCTAGCTTTATTTCTGTGGAATCTGACAACAGATATTTCAGATCCCTTTGAAGACTATAGGGCCAAAAGAATTATCCTCCGATAAAAAAGAGAAAGAAGCTTTCTGAGAAACTTCTTGGTGTTCTATGAAATCATCTCACAGAATTAAAGCTTTCCCCTCAAGAAGCCTTTCGCTAAGACAGTTCTTGTGGAATTGGCAAAGTGATATTTGGAAGCCCATAGAAGGCTACGGTGAAAAAGAAAATATCCTCCGATGAAATCTGGAAAGAAGCTTTCTGAGAAACAGCTTAGTGTTCTGTTAATTCATCTCCCAGAGTTACATCTGTATTTCGCGGATCTCTTTGCTAGCCTTATTTCTGTGGAATCTGACACAGATATTTCGGATCCCTTTGAAGAATATAAGGCCAAAGAAAATATCCTCCGATAACAAAGAGAAAGAAGTTTTCTGAGAAACTTCTCTGTGTTCTGTGAAATCATATCACAGAGTTACTCTTTCCCCTCAAGAAGCCTTTCGCTAAGAGAGCCTCGTGGAATTGGTAAAGTGATATTTGGAAGCCCATAGAGGGCTATGTTGAAAAAGGAAATATCCTCCGATGAAATCTGGAAAGAGGCTTTCTGAGAAACTGCTTAGTGTTCTGTTAATTCACCTCACCCAGTTACATCTGTATTTCGTGGATCTCTTTGCTAGCCTTATTTCTGTGGAATCTGAGAACAGATATTTCGGATCCCTTTGAAGGATATAGGGCCAAAGGAAATATCCTCCGATAAGAAAGAGAAAGAAGCTTTCTGAGAAACTTCTTTGTGTTCTGTGAAATCATCTCACAGAGTTACAGCTTTCCCCTCAAGAAGCCTTTCGCTAAGACAGTTCTTGTGGAATTGGCAAAGTGATATTTGGAAGCCCTTAGAGGGCTATGATGAAAAAGGAAATATCCTCCGATGAAATCTGGAAGGAAGTTTTCTGAGAAACTGCTTAGTGTTCTGTTAATTCATCTCCCAGAGTTACATCTGTATTTCGTGGATCTCTTTGCTAGACTTATTTCTGTGGAATCTGAGAACAGATATTTCCTTTCCCTTTGAAGACTAAAGGGCCAAAGGAAATATCCTCCGATAACAAAGAGAAAGAAGCTTTCTGAGAAACTTCTTTGTGTTCTGTGAAATCATCTCACACAGTTACAGCTTTCCCCTCAAGGAGCCTTTCGCCAAGACAGTTCTCGTGGAATTGGTAAAGTTATATTTGGAGCCCATAGAGGGCTATGGAGAAAAAGGAAATATCCTCCGATGAAATCTGGAAAGAAACTTTCTGAGAAACTGCTTAGTGTTCTGTTAATTCACCTCACATAGTTACATCTGTATTTCGTGGATCTCTTTGCTAGCCTTATTTCTGTGGAATCTGAGAACAGATATTTCGGATGCCCTTGAAGACTATAGGGTCAAAGGAAATATCCTCCGATAACAAAGAGAAAGAAGCTTTCTGAGATACTTCTTTGTGTTCTGTGAAATCATCTGACAGAGTTAGAGCTTTCTCCTCAAGAAGCCTTTCGCTAAGACAGTTCTTGTGGAATTGTCAAAGTGATATTTGGAAGCCCTTGGAGGGCTACGGTGAAAAAGGAAATATCCTCCGAAGAAATCTGGAAAGAAGCTTTCTGAGAAACTGCTTAATGTTCTGTTAATTCATCTCCCAGAGTTACATCTGTATTTCGTGGATCTCTTTTCTAGCCTTATTTCTGTGGAATCTGAGAACAGATATTTCCTTTCCCTTTGAAGACTAAAGAGCCAAAGGAAATATCCTCCGATAACAAAGAGAAAGAAGCTTTCTGAGAAACTTCTTTGTGTTCTGTGAAATCATCTCACAGAGTTACAGCTTTCCCCTCAAGAAGCCTTTCGCTAAGACAGTTCTTGTGGAATTGGCAAAGTCATATTTGGAAGCCCATAGAGGGCTATGGTGAAAAAGGAAATATCCTCCGATGAAATCTGGAAAGAAGCTTACTGAGAAACTGCTTAGTGTTTTGTTAATTCATCTCCCAGAGTTTCATCTGTATTTCGTGGATCTCTTTGCTAGCATTATTTCTGTGGAATCTGAGAACAAATATTTCGGATCCGTTTGAAGGCTATAGGTCCAAAGGAAATATCCTCTGATAACAAAGAGAAAGAAGCTTTCTGAGAAACTTCTTTGTGTTCTGTGAAATCATCTCACAGAGTTACAGCTTTCCCATCAAGAAGCCTTTCGCTAAGACAGTTCTTGTGGAATTGGCAAAGTGATATTTGGAAGCCCTTAGAGGGCTATGGTGAAAAAGGAAATATCCTCCGATGAAATCTGGAAAGAAACTTACTGAGAAACTGCTTAGTGTTCTGTTAATTCATATCCCAGAGTTTCATCTGTATTTCGTTGATCTCTTTGCTAGCCTTATTTCTGTGGAATCTGAGAACAGATATTTCGGGTCCCTTTGAAGACTATAGGGCCATGGGAAATATCCTCCGATAACAAAGAGAAAGAAGCTTTCTGAGAAACTTCTTTGTGTTCTGTGAAATCATCTCACACAGTTACAGCTTTCCCCTCAAGAAGCCTTTCGCTAAGACAGTTCTTGTGGAATTGGCAAAGTGATATTTGGAAGCCCATAGAGGGCTATGGTGAAAAAGAAATATCCTCCGATGAAATCTGGAAAGACTTTCTGAGAAACTGCTTAGTGATCTGTTAATTCATCTCACAGAGTTACATCTGTATTTCGTGGATCTCTTTGCTAGCCTTATTTCTGTGGAATCTGACAACAGATATTTCGGATCCCTTTGAAGACTATATGGCCAAATGAAATATCCTCTGATAACAAAGAGAAAGAAGCTTTCTGAGAAACTTCTTTGTGTTCTGTGAAATCATCTCACAGAGTTACAGCATTCCCATCAAGAAGCCTTTTGCTAAGACAGTTCTTGTGGAATTGGCAAAGTGATATTTGGAAGCCCATAGAGCGCAATGGTGAAAAAGGAAATATCCTCCGATGAAATCTGGAAAGAAGCTTTCTGAGAAGCTGCTTAGTGTTCTGTTAATTCATCTCACAGAGTTACATCTGTATTTCGTGGATTTCTTTGCTAGCCTTATTTCTGTGGAATCTGACAACAGATATTTCAAATCCCTTTGAAGACTATAGGGCCAAAGGAATTATCCTCCGATAAAAAAGAGAAAGAAGCTTTCTGAGAAACTTCTTTGTGTTCTGTGAAATCATCTAACAGAATGAAAGCTTTCCCGTCAAGAAGCCTTTCGCAAAGACAGTTCTTGTGGAATTGGCAAAGTGATATTTGGAAGCCCATAGAGGGCTATGGTGAAAAAGAAAATATCCTCCGATGAAATCTGGAAAGAAGCTTTCTGAGAAACAGCTTAGTGTTCTGTTAATTCATCTCCCAGAGTTATATCTGTAATTCGTGGATCTCTTTGCTAGCCTTATTTCTCTGGAATCAGACAACAGATATTTCGGATCCCTTTGAAGACTATAGGGCCAAAGGAAACATCCTCGGATAACAAACTAAGAAGCTTTCTGAGAAACTACTTTGTGTTCTGTGAAATCATCTCACAGAGTTACAGCTTTCCCCTCAATAGGCCTTCCGCTAAGACAGTTATTGTGGAATTGGCAAAGTGATATTGGGAAGCCCATAGAGGGCTACGGTGAAAAAGGAAATATCCTCCAAAGAAGTCTGTAAAGAAGCTTTCTGAGAAACTGCTTAGTGATCTGTTAATTCATCTCACACAGTAACATCTGTATTTCGTGGATCTCATTGCTAGCCGTATTTCTGTGGAATCTGACAACAGATATTTCGGATCCCTTTGAAGACTATAGGGCCAAAGGAAATATCCCCCGATAACAAAGAGAAAGAAGCTTTCTAGGAAACTTCTTTATGTTCTGTGAAATCATCTCACAGAGTTACAGCTTTCCCCTCAAGAAGCCTTTCGCTAAGACAGTTCTTGTGGAATTGGCAAAGTGATATTTGGAAGCCCATAGAGGGCTACGGTGAAAAAGAAATATCCTCCGATGAAATCTGGAAAGACTTTCTGAGAAACTGCTTAGTGTTCTCTTAATTTATCTCACAGAGTTACATCTGTATTTCGTTGATCTCTTTGCTAGCCTTATTTCCGTGGAATCTGAGAACAGATATTTCTAATCCCTTTGAAGACTATAGGGCCAAAGGAAATGTCCTCCGATAACAAAGAGAAAGAAGCTTTCTGAGAAACTTCTTTGTGTTCTGTGAAATCATCTCACAGAGTTACAGCTTTCCCATCAAGAAGCCTTTCGCTAAGACATTTCTTGTGGATTTGGCAAAGTGATATTTGGAAGCCCATAGAGCGCAATGGTGAAAAAGGAAATATCCTCCGATGAAATCTGGAAAAAAGCTTTCTGAGAAACTGCTTAGTGTTCTGTTAATTCACCTCACAGAGTTACATCTGTATTTCGTGGATCTCTTTGCTAGCCTTATTTCTGTGTAATCTTAGAACAGATATTTCGGATCCCTTTGAAGACTATAGGGCCAAAGTAAACATCCTCCGATAACAAAGAGAAAGAAGCTTACTGAGAAACTTCTTTGTGTTCTGTGAAATCATCTCACACAGTTACAGCTTTGCCCTCAAGGAGCCTTTCGCTAAGACAGTTCTTGTGGAATTGGCAAAGTGATATTTGGAGCCCATAGAGGGCTATGGAGAAAAAGGAAATATCCTCTGATGAAATCTGGAAAGAAGCTTTCTGAGAAGCTGCTTAGTGTTCTGTTAATTCATCTCACAGAGTTACATCTGTATTTCGTGGATTTCTTTGCTAGCCTTATTTCTGTGAAATCTGACAACAGATATTTCAAATCCCTTTGAAGACTATAGGGCCAAAGGAATTATCCTCCGATAAAAAAGAGAAAGAAGCTTTCTGAGAAACTTCTTTGTGTTCTATGAAATCATCTAACAGAGTTAAAGCTTTCCCGTCAAGAAGCCTTTCGCTAAGACAGTTCTTGTGGAATTGGCAAAGTGATATTTGGAAGCCCATAGAGGGCTATGGTGAAAAAGAAAATATCCTCCGATGAAATGTGGAAAGAAGCTTTCTGAGAAACAGCTTAGTGTTCTGTTAATTCATCTCCCAGAGTTACATCTGTATTTCGTGGATCTCTTTGCTAGCCTTATTTCTCTGGGATCTGACAACAGATATTTCGGATCCCTTTGAAGACTATAGGGCCAAAGGAAACTTCCTCGGATAAAAAACTAAGAAGCTTTCTGAGAAACTACTTTGTGTTCTGTGAAATCATCTCACAGAGTTACAGCTTTAACCTCAAGAAGCCTTTCGCTAAGACAGTTCTTGTGGAATTGGCAAAGTGATATTTGGAAGCCCATAGAGGGCTATGGTGAAAAGGAAATATCCTCCAATGAAATCTGGAAAGAAGCTTTCTGAGAAACTTCTTAGTGATCTGTTAATTCATCTCACAGAGTTACATCTGTATTTCGTGGATCTCTTTGCTAGCCGTATTTCTGTAGAATATGAGAACAGATATTTCGGATCCCTTTGAAGACTATAGGGCCAAAGGAAATATCCTCCGATAACAAAGAGAAAGAAGCTTTCTGAGAAACTTCTTTGTGTTCTGTGAAATCATCTCACAGAGTTACAGCTTTCCCCTCAAGAAGCTTTTCGCTTACACAGTTCTTGTGGAATTGGCACAGTGATATTTAGAAGCCCATAGAGGTCTATGGTGAAAAAGGAAATATCCTTCGATGAAATCTGGAAAGACTTTCTGAGAAACTGCTTAGTGTTCTGTTAATTCATCTCACAGAGTTATATCTGTATTTCGTTGATCTCTTTGCTAGCCTTATTTCTGTGGAATCTGAGTACAGATATTTCGGATCCCTTTGAAGAATATAGGGCCAAAGGAAATATCCTCCGATAACAAAGAGAAAGAAGCTTTCTGAGAAACTTCTTTGTGTTCTGTGAAATCATCTCACAGAGTTACAGCTTTACCCTCAAGAAGCCTTTCGCTAAGACAGTTCTTGTGGAATTGTCAAAGTGATATTTGGAAGCCCTTAGAGGGCTACGTTGAAAAAGGAAATATCCTCCGATGAAATCTGGAAAGAAGCTTTCTGAGAAACTGCTTAGTGTTCTGTTAATTCATCTCCCAGAGTTACATCTGTATTTCGTGGATCTCTTTGCTAGGCCTACTTTTGTGGAATCTGAGAACAGATATTTCCTTTCCCTTTGAAGACTATAGGGCAAAAGAAAATATCCTCCGATAAGAAAGAGAAAGAAGCTTTCTGAGAAACTTCTTTGTGTTCTGTGAAATCATCTCACAAAGTTACAGCTTTCTCCTCAAGAAGCCTTTCGGTAAGACAGTTCTTTTGGAATTGGCAAAGTGATATTTGGAAGCCCATAGAGGGCTATGGTGAAAAAGGAAATATCCTCCGATGAAATCTGGAAAGAAGTTTCTGAGAAACTGCTTAGTGTTCTGTAAATTCATCTCACAGAGTTACATCTGTATTTCGTAGATCTCTTTGCTAGCATTATTTCTTTGGTATCTGACAACAGATATTTCGGATCCCTTTGAAGACAATAGGGCCAAAGGAAATATCTTCCGATAACAAAGAGAAAGAAGCTTTCTGAGAAACTTCTTTGTGTTCTGTGAAATCATCTCACAGAGTTACAGCTTTCCCAGTAAGAAGACTTTCGCTACGACAGTTCTCGTGGAATTGGCAAAGTGATATATGGAAGCCCATAGAGGGCTATGGTGAAAAAGGAAATATCCTCCGATGAAATCTGGAAAGAAGCTTTCTGAGAAACTGCTTAGTGTTCTGTTAATTCATCTCACAGAGTTACATCTGTATTTCGTGGATCTCTTTGCTAGCCTTACTTCTGTGGAATATGAGAAGAGATATTTCCTTTCCCTCTAAAGACTATAGGGCCAAAGGAACTATCCTCCGATAACAAAGAGAAAGAAGCTTTCTGATAAACTTCTTTTTGTTCTGTGAAATCATCTCACAGCGTTAGAGCTTTCCGCTCAAGAAGCCTTTCGTTAAGACAGTTCTTGTGGAATTGGCAAAGTGATATTTGGAAGCCCATAGAGGGCTATGGTGAAAAAGGAAATATCCTCCGATGAATTCTGGAAAGAAGCTTTCTGAGAAACTTCTTTGTGTTCTGTGAAATCATCTCACAGAGTTACAGCTTTCCCATCAAGAAGCCTTTCGCTAAGACAGTTCTTGTGGAATTGTCAAAGTGATATTTGGAAGCCCATAGAGGGCTATGGTGAAAAAGGAAATATCCTCCGATGAAATCTGGAAACAAGCTTTCTGAGAATCTGCTTAGTGTTCTGTTAATTCATCTCACAGAGTTACATCTCTATTTCGTGGATTTGTTTGCTAGCCTTATTTCTGTGGAATCTGAGAACAGATATTTCGGATCCCTTTGAAGACTATAGGGAAAAAGGAAATATCCTCCGATAACAAAGAGAAAGAAGCTTTCTGAGAATGGTCTTTGTGTTGTGTGAAATCATCTCATAGAGTTACAGCTTTCCCCTCAAGAAGCCTTTCGTTAAGACAGTTCTTGTGGAATTGGCAAAATGATATTTGGAAGCCCATAGAGGGCTATGGTGAAAAAGGAAATATCCTCCGATGAAATCTGGAAAGAAGCTTTCTGAGAAACTGCTTAGTGTTCTGTTAATTCATCTCACTGAGTTACATCTGTATTTCGTGAATCTCTTTGCTAGTCTTATTTCTGTGGAATCTGAGAACAGATATTTCGGATCCCTCTGAAGACTATAGCGCCAAAGGAAATATCCTCCGATAACAAAGAGAAAGAAGCTTTCTGAGAAACTTCTTTTTGTTCCGTGAAATGATTTCACAGAGTTACAGCTTTCCCTTCAAGAAGCCTTTCGCTAAGACAGTACTTGTGGAATTGGCAAAGTGAAACTTGGAAGTCCATAGCGGGCTATGGTGAAAAAGGAAATATCCTCCGATGAAAGATGGAAAAAAGTTTTCTGATAAACTGCCTAGTGTTCTGTTAATTCACCTCACAGATTTACATCTGTATTTCGTGGATCTCTTTGCTACCCTTATATCTGTGGAATCTGAGAACAGATATTTCAGATCCCTTTGAAGACAATAAGGCCAAAGGAAATATCCTAAGATAACAAAGAGAAAGAAGCTTTCTGAGAAACTTCTTTGTGTTCTGTGAAATCATCTCACAGAGTTACAGCTTTACCCTCAAGAAGCCTTTCGCTAAGACAGTTCTTGTGGAATTGGCAAAATGATATTTGGAAGCCCATTGTGGGCTCTGGTGAAAAAGGAAATATCCTCCGCTGAAATCTGGAAAGAAGCTTTCTGAGAAACTGCTTAGTTTTCCGTAAATTCATCTCACAGAGTTACATCTGTCTTTCGTGGATCTCTTTCCTAGCCTAATTTCTGTGCAATCTGAGAACAGATATTTCGGATCCCTTTGAAGACTATAGGGCCAAAGGAAATATCCTCCGATAACAAAGAGAAAGGAGCTTTCCGAGAAACTTCTTTCTGTTCTGTGAAATCATCTCACAGAGTTACAGCTTTCCCCTCAAGAAGCCTTTCGCTTACACAGTTCTTGTGGAATTGGCAAAGTGATATTTGGAAGCCCATAGAGGGCTATGGTGAAAAAGGAAATATCCTCCGATGAAATCTGGAAAGAATCTTTCTGAGAAACTGCTTAGTGTTCTGTTAATTCACCTCTCAGAGTAACATCTGTATTTCGTGGATCTCTTTGCCAGCCTTATTTCTGTGGAATTAGAGAACAGATATTTCGGATCCCTTTGAAGACTATAGGGCCAAAGGAAATATCCTCCGATAACAAAGAGAAAGAAGCTTTCTGAGAAACTGCTTAGTGTTCTGTTAATTCATCTCCCAGAGTTACATCTGTATTTCGTGGATCTCTTTACTAGCCTTTTTTCTGTGGAATCTGAGAACAGATAATTCGGATCCCTTGAAGACTAGAGGGCCAAAGGAAATATCCTCCGATAACAAAGAGAAAGAAGCTTTCTGAGAAACTTCTTTGTGTTCTGTGAAATCATCTCACAGAGTTACAGCTTTCCCCTCAAGAAGCCTTTCGCTAAGACAGTTCATGTGAAATTGGCAAAGTGATATTTTGAAGCCCTTAGAGGGCTATGGTGAAAAAGGAAATATCCTCCGATGAAATCTGGAAAGAAGCTTTCTGAGAAACTGCTTAGTGTTCTGTTAATTCATCTCACAGAGTTACATCTGTATTTCGTGGATCTCTTTGTAAGCCTTATTATTGCGGAATCTGAGAACAGATATTTTGGATCCCTTTGAAGACTATAGGGCCAAAGGAAATATCCTCCGATAACAAAGAGAAAGAAGCATTCTGAGAAACTTCTGTGAATTCTGTGAAATCATCTCTCAGAGTTACAGCTTTCCCCTGAAGAAGACTTTCGCTAAGACAGTTCTTGTGGAATTGGCAAAGTGATATTTGGAAGCCCATGGAGGGCTATGGAAAAAAAGGAAATATCCTCCGATGCAATCTGGAAACAAGTTTTCTGAGAAACTGCTTAGTGTTCTGTTAATTCATCTCACAGAGTTACATCTGTATTTCGTGGATCTCTTTGCTAGCCTTATTTCTGTGGAATCTGAGAACAGATATTTCGGATCCCTTTGGAGACTATAGGGCCAAATGAAATATCCTCCGATAACAAAGAGATAGAAGCTTTCTGGGAAACTTCTTCGTGTTCTGTGAAATCATCTCACAGAGTTACAGCTTTCCCCTCAAGAAGCCTTTCGCTAAGACAGTTCTTGTGGAATTGGAAAAGTGATATTTGGAAGACCATAGAGGGCTATGGTGAAAAAGGAAATATCCTCCAATGAAATCTGGAAAGAAGCTTTCTGATAAACTGCTTAGTGTTCTGTTAAGTCATCGCCCACAGTTACATCTGCATTTCGTGGATCTCTTTGCTAGCCTTATTTCTCTGGAATCTGACAACAGATATTTCGGATCCCGTTGGAGATTATAGGGCCAAAGGAAATATCCTCGGATAACAAAGAAAAAGAAGCTTTCTGAGAACCTTCTTTGTGTCTTGTGAAATCATCTCACAGAGTTACAGCTTTCCCCTCAAGAAGCCTTTCGCTAAGACAGTTCTTGTGGAATTCGCAAAGTGATATTTGGAAGCCCATAGAGGGCTGTTGTGAAAAAGGAAATATCCTCTGATGAAATCTGGAAAGAAGCTTTCTGAGAAACTGCTTGGTGTTCTGTTAATTCATCTCAGAGAGTTACTTCTGTGTTTCGTGGATCTCTTTGTTAGCCTTATTTCTGTGGAATCTGACATCAAATATTTCGGATCCCTTTGAAGACTATAGGGCCAAAGGAAATCTCCTCCGATAACAAAGAGAAAGAAGCTTTCTGAGAAACTTCTTTTTCTTCTGTGAAATCATCTCACAGAGTTACAGCTTTCCCCTCAAGAAGCCTTTCCTAAGACAGTTCTTCTGGAAATGGCAAAGAGATATTTGGAAACCCATAGAGGGCTATGGTGAAAAAGGAAATATCCTCCCATGAAATCTGGAAAGAAGCTTTCTGAGAAACTGCTTAGTGTTCTGTTAATTCATCTCACAGAGTTACATCTGAATTTCGTGGATCTCTTTGCTAGCCTTATTTCTGTGGAATCTGAGAACACATATTTCCTTTCCTTTTGAAGACTATAGGGCCAAAGGAAATATCCTGCGATAACAAAGAGAAAGAAGCTTTCTGAGAAACTTCTTTGTGTTCTGTGAAATCATCTCACAGAGTAAAAGCTTTCCCCTCAAGAAGCCTTTCGCTAAGACAGTTCTTGTGGAAATGGCAAAGTGATATTTGGAAGCCCATAGAGGGCTATGGTGAAAAAGGAAATATCCTCCTAAGAAATCTGGAAAGAAGCTTTCTGAGAAACTGCTTAGTGTTCTGTGAATTCATCTCCCAGAGTTACATCTGTATTTCGTGGATCTCTTTGCTAGCCTTATTTCTGTGCAATCTGACATCAGATATTTCGGATCCCTTTGAAGACGATAGGGCCAAGGAAATATCCTCCGATAACAAAGAGAAAGAAGCTTTCTGAGAAACTGCTTAGTGTTCTGTTAATTCATCTCCAAGAGTTACATCTGTATTTCGTGGATTTCTTTGCTAGCCTTATTTCTGTGGAATCTGAGAACAGATATTTCGGATCCCTTTGAAGACTATAGGGACAAAGGAAATATCCTCCGATAACAAAGAGAAAGAGGCATTCTGAGAAACTTCTTTGTGTTCTGTGACATCATCTCACAGAGTTACAGCTTTCCCCTCAAGAAGCCTTTCGCTAAGACAGTTCTTGTGGAATTGGCAAAGTGATATTTGGAAGCCCATAGAGGGCTATGGTGAAAAAGGAAATATCCTCTGATGAAATCTGGAAAGAAGCTTTCTGAGAAACTGCTTAGTGTCCTGTTAATTCATCTCACAGAGTTACATCTGTATTTCGTGGATCTCTTTGCTAGCCTTATTTCTGTGGAATCTGAGAACAGATATTTCGGATCCCTTTGAAGACTATAGGGCCAAAGGAAATATCCTTCGAAAACAAAGAGAAAGAAGCTTTCTGAGAAACTTCTTTTTGTTCTGTGAAATCATCTCACAGAGTTACAGCTTTCCCCTCAATAAGCCTTCCGCTAAGACAGTTCTTGTGGAATTGGCAAAGTGATATTTGGAAGCCCATAGAGGGCTATTTTTGAAAAGGAAATATCCTCCAATGAAATCTGGAAAGAAGCTTTCTGAGAAACTGCTTAGTGATCTGTTAATTCATCTCACAGAGTTACATCTGTATTTCGTGGATCTCTTTGCTAGCCGTATTTCTGTAGAATATGAGAACAGATATTTCGGAACCCTTTGAAGACTTTAGGGCCAAAGGAAATATCCTGCGATAACAAAGAGAAAGAAGCTTTCTGAGAAACTTCTTTGTGTTCTGTGAAATCATCTCACAGAGTTACAGCTTTATCATCAAGAAGGCTTTCGCTAAGACAGTTCTTGTAGAATTGGCAAAGTGATATTTGGAAGCCCATGGAGGGCTATGGTGAAAAAGGAAATATCCTCCGATGAAATCTGGAAAGAAGCTTTCTGAGAAGCTGCTTAGTGTTCTGTTAATTCATCTCACCGAGTTACATCTGCATTTCGTGGATTTCTTTGCTAGCCTTATTTCTGTGAAATCTGACAACAGATATTTCGGATCCCTTTGAAGAGTATAGGGCCAAAGGAAACATCCTCAGATAAAAAACTAAGAAGCTTTCTGAGAAACTACTTTGTGTTCTGTGAAATCATCTCACAGAGTTACAGCTTTAACCACAAGATGCCTTTCGCTAAGACAGTTCTTGTGGAATCGGCCAAGTGATATATGGAAGCCCATAGAGGGCTATGGTGAAAAAGGAAATATCCTCCGATGAAATCTGGAAACAAGCTTTCTGAGAAACTGCTTAGTGTTCTGTTAATTCATCTCACAGAGTTACATCTGTATTTCGTGGATCTCTTTCCTAGCCTTATTTCTGTGGAATCTGAGAACAGATATCTCGGATCTCTTTGAAGACTATTGGGCCAAAGGAAACATCCTCGGATAACAAAGAGAAAGAAGCTTACTGAGAAACTTCTTTGTGTTCTGTGAAATCATCTCACAGAGTTACAGCTTTCCCCTCAAGAAGCCTTTCGCTAAGACACTTCTTGTGGAATTCGCAAAGTGATATTTGGAAGCCCATAGAGGGCTATGGTGAAAAAGGAAATATCTTCCGATGACATCTGGAAAGAAGCTTTCTGAGAAACTGCTTCGTGTTCTGTTAATTCACCTCACAGAGTTACATCTGTATTTCGTGGATCTCTTTGCTAGCCTTATTTCTGTGGAATCTGAGAACAGATATTTCGGATCCCTTTGAAGACTCTAGGGCCAAAGGAAACATCCTCGGATAACAAAGAGTAAGAAGCTTACTGAGAAACTTCTTTGTGTTCTGTGAAATCATCTCACAGATTTACAGCTTTACCCTCGAGAAGCCTTTCGCTAAGACAGTTGTTGTGGAATTGGCAAAGTGATATTTGGAAGCCCATAGAGGGCTATGGTGAAAAAGGAAATATCCTCCGATGAAATCTGGAAAGAAGCTTTCTGAGAAACTGCTTAGTGTTCTGTTAATTCATCTCACAGAGTTACATCTGCATTTCGTGGATCTCTTTGCTAGCCTTATTTCTGTGGAATCTGACAACAGATATTTCGGATCCCTTTGAAGAATATAGGGCCAAAGGAAATATCCTCCGATAACAAAGAGAAAGAAGCTTTCTGAGAAACTTCTTTGTGTTCTGTGAAATCATCTCACAGAGTTACAGCTTTCCCCTCAAGAAGCCTTTCGCTAAGACAGTTCTTGTGGAATTGGCAAAGTGATATTTGTAAGCCCATAGAGGGCTACGGTGAAAAAGGAAATATCCTCCGATGAAATCTGGAAAGAAGCTTTCTGAGAAGCTTCTTAGTGTTCTGTTAATTCATCTCACAGAGTTACATCTGTATTTCGTGGATCTCTTTGCTACCCTTATTTCTGTGGAATATGACAACAGATATTTCGGATCCCTTTGAAGGCTATAGGGCCAAAGGAAATATCCTCCGATAACAAAGAGAAAGAAGCTTTCTGAGAAACTTCTTTGTGTTCTGAGAAATCATCTCACACAGTTCCAGCTTTCCCCTCAAGGATCCTTTCGCTAAGACAGTTCTTGTGGAATTGGCAAAGAGATATTTGGAGCCCATAGAGGGCTATGGAGAAAAAGGAAATATCCTCCCATGAAATCTGGAAAGAAACTGCCTGAGAAACTGCTTAGTGTTCTCTTAATTCGTCTCACAGGGTTACATCTGTATTTCGTGGATCTCTTTGCTAGCCTTATTTCTGTGGATTCTGAGAACAGATATTTCGGATCCCTTTGAAGCCTATAGGGCCAAAGGAAATATCCTCCGATAACAAAGAGAAAGAAGCTTTCTGAGAAACTTCTTTCTGTTCTGTGAAATAATCTCAAAGAGTTACAGCTTTCACCTCAAGAAGCCTTTCGCTAAGACAGTTCTTGTGGAATTGGAAAAGTGATATTCAGAAGCCCATAGAGGGCTACGGTGAAAAAGGTAATATCCTCCGATGAAATCTGGAAAGAAGCTTCCTGAGAAACTGTTTAGTGTTCTGTTAATTCGTCTCACAGTGTTACATGTTTATTTCGTGGATCTCTTTGCTAGCCTTATTTCTGTGGAATCTGACAAAAGATATTTTGGATCCCTTTGAAGACTATAGGGCCAAAGGAAATATCCTCCGATAACAAAGAGAAAGAAGCTTTCTGAGAAACTTCTTTGTGTTCTCGGAAATCATCTCACAGAGTTACAGCTTTCCGCTCAAGAAGCCTTCCGCTAAGATAGCACTTGTGGAATTGGCAAAGTGATATTTGGAAGCCCATAGAGCGCAATGGTGAAAAAGGAATTATCCTCCGATGAAATCTGGAAAGAAGCTTTCTGAGAAACTGCTTAGTGTTCTGTTAATTCATGTCACAGAGTTACATCTGTATTTCGTGGATCTCTTTGCTAGCCTTATTTCTGTGGAATCTGACAACAGATATTTCGCATCCCTTTGAAGACTATAGGGCCAAAGTAAACATCCTCCGATAACAAAGAGAAAGAAGCTTTCTGAGAAACTTCTTTGTGATCTGTGAAATCATCTCACAGAGTTAAAGCTTTCCCCTCAAGAAGCCTTTCGCTAAGACAGTTCTTGTGGAATTGGCAAAGTGATATTTGGAAGCCCATGGGCGGCTATGGTGAAAAAGGAAATATCCTCCGATGAAATCTGGAGAGAAGCTTTCTGAGAAGCTGCTTAGTGTTCTGTTAATTCATCTCACAGAGTTACATCTGTATTTCATGGATTTCTTTGCTAGCCTTATTTCTGTGAAATCTGACAACAGATATTTCAAATCCCTTTGAAGACTATAGGGCCAAAGGAATTATCCTCCGATAAAAAAGAGAAAGAAGCTTTCTGAGAAACTTCTTTGTGTTCTGTGAAATCATCTAACAGAATTAAAGCTTTCCCGTCAAGAAGCCTTTCGCTAAGACAGTTCTTGTGGAATTGGCAAAGTGATATTTGGAAGCCCTTAGAAGGCTATGGTGAAAAAGAAAATATCCTCCGATGAAATCTGGAAAGAAGCTTTCTGAGAAACAGCTTAGTGTTCTGTTAATTCATCTCCCAGAGTTACATCTGTATTTCGTGGATCTCTTTGCTACCCTTATTTCTCTGGAATCTGACAACAGATATTTCGGATCCCTTTGAAGACTCTAGGGCCAAAGGAAACATCCTCGGATAACAAACTAAGAAGCTTTCTGAGAAACTACTTTGTGTTCTATGAAATCATCTCACAGAGTTACAGCTTTAACCTCAAGAAGCCTTTCGCTAAGACAGTTCTTGTGGAATCGGCCAAGTGATATTTGGAAGCCCATCAAGGGCTATGGTGAAAAAGGAAATATCCTCCTATGAAATCTGGAAACAAGCTTTCTAAGAAACTGCTTAGTGTTCTGTTAATTCATCTCACAGAGTTACATCTGTATTTCGTGGATCTCTTTCCTAGCCTTATTTCTGTGGAATCTGAGAACAGATATTTCCGTTCCCTTTGAAGACTATAGGGCCAAAGGAGACATCCTCCGATAACAAAGAGAAAGAAGCTTACTGAGAAACTTCTTTGTGTTCTGTGAAATCATCTCACAGAGTTACAGCTTTCCCCTCAAGAAGCCTTTCGCTAAGACACTTCTTGTGGAATTCGCAAAGTGATATTTGGAAGCCCATAGAGGGCTATGGTGAAAAAGGAAATATCTTCCGATGACATCTGGAAAGAAGCTTTCTGAGAAACTGCTTCGTGTTCTGTTAATTCACCTCACAGAGTTACATCTGTATTTCGTGGATCTCTTTGCTAGCCTTATTTCTGTGGAATCTGAGAACAGATATTTCGGATCCCTTTGAAGACTCTAGGGCCAAAGGAAACATCCTCGGATAACAAAGAGTAAGAAGCTTACTGAGAAACTTCTTTGTGTTCTGTGAAATCATCTCACAGATTTACAGCTTTACCCTCGAGAAGCCTTTCGCTAAGACAGTTGTTGTGGAATTGGCAAAGTGATATTTGGAAGCCCATAGAGGGCTATGGTGAAAAAGGAAATATCCTCCGATGAAATCTGGAAAGAAGCTTTCTGAGAAACTGCTTAGTGTTCTGTTAATTCATCTCACAGAGTTACATCTGCATTTCGTGGATCTCTTTGCTAGCCTTATTTCTGTGGAATCTGACAACAGATATTTCGGATCCCTTTGAAGAATATAGGGCCAAAGGAAATATCCTCCGATAACAAAGAGAAAGAAGCTTTCTGAGAAACTTCTTTGTGTTCTGTGAAATCATCTCACAGAGTTACAGCTTTCCCCTCAAGAAGCCTTTCGCTAAGACAGTTCTTGTGGAATTGGCAAAGTGATATTTGTAAGCCCATAGAGGGCTACGGTGAAAAAGGAAATATCCTCCGATGAAATCTGGAAAGAAGCTTTCTGAGAAACTTCTTTGTGTTCTGTGAAATCATCTCACAGAGTTACAGCTTTCCCCTCAAGAAGCCTTTCGCTAAGACAGTTCTTGTGGAATTGGCACAGTGATATTTGGAAGCCCATAGAGGTCTATGGTGAAAAAGGAAATATCCTTCGATGAAGTCTGGAAAGACTTTCTGAGAAACCGCTTAGTGTTCTGTTAACTCACCTCACCGAGTTACATCTGTATTTCGTGGATCTCTTTGCTAGCCTTATTTCTGTGGAATCTTAGAACAGATATTTCGGATCCCTTTGAAGACTATAGGGCCAAAGTAAACATCCTCCGATAACAAAGATAAAGAAGCTTACTGAGAAACTTCTTTGTGTTCTGTGAAATCATCTCACACAGTTACAGCTTTGCCCTCAAGGAGCCTTTCGCTAAGACAGTTCTTGTGGAATTGGCAAAGTGATATTTGGAGCCCATAGAGGACTACGGAGAAAAAGGAAATATCCTCCGATGAAATCTGGAAAGAAGCTTTCTGAGAAACTGCTTAGTGTTCTGTTAATTCACCTCACAGAGTTACATCTGTATTTCGTGGATCTCTTTGCTAGCCTTATTTCTGTGGAATCTGAGAACAGATATTTCGGATCCCTTTGAAGACTATAGGGCCAAAGGAAATATCCTCCGATAACAAAGAGAAAGAAGCTTTCAGAGAAACTTCTTTGTGTTCTGTGAAATCATCTCACAGAGTTACAGCTTTCCCCTCAAGAAGCCTTTCGCTAAGACAGTTCTTGTGGAATTGGCAAAGTGATATTTGGCAGCCCATAGAGGGCTATGGTGAAAAAGGAAATATCCTCCGATGAAATCTGGAAAGAAGCTTTCTGAGAAACTGCTTAGTGATCTGTAAATTCATCTCTCAGAGTTACATCTGTATTTCGTGGATCTCTTTGCTAGCCGTATTTCTGTGGAATCTGAGAACAGATATTTCGGATCCATTTGAAGACTATAGGGCCAAAGGAAATATCCTCCGATAACAAAAAGAAAGAAGCTTTCTGAGAAACTTCTTTGTGTTCTGTGAAATCATCTCACAGAGTTAAAGCTTTCCCCTCAAGAAGCCTTTCGCTAAGACAGTTCTTGTGGAAATGGCAAAGTGATATTTGGAAGCCCATGGAGGGCTATGGTGAAAAAGGAAATATCCTCCGATGAAATCTGGAAAGAAGCTTTCTGAGAAGCTGCTTAGTGTTCTGTTAATTCTTCTCACCGAGTTACATCTGCATTTCGTGGATTTCTTTGCTAGCCTTATTTCTGTGAAATCTGACAACAGATATTTCGGATCCCTTTGAAGAGTATAGGGCCAAAGGAAACATCCTCGGATAAAAAACTAAGAAGCTTTCTGAGAAACTACTTTGTGTTCTGTGAAATCATCTCACAGAGTTACAGCTTTAACCACAAGATGCCTTTCGCTAAGACAGTTCTTGTGGAATCGGCCAAGTGATATATGGAAGCCCATAGAGGGCTATGGTGAAAAAGGAAATATCCTCCGATGAAATCTGGAAACAAGCTTTCTGAGAAACTGCTTAGTGTTCTGTTAATTCATCTCACAGAGTTACATCTGTATTTCGTGGATCTCTTTGCTAGCCTTATTTCTGTGGAATCTGAGAACAGATATCTCGGATCTCTTTGAAGTCTATTGGGCCAAAGGAAACATCCTCGGATAACAAAGAGAAAGAAGCTTACTGAGAAACTTCTTTGTGTTCTGTGAAATCATCTCACAGAGTTACAGCTTTCCCCTCAAGAAGCCTTTCGCTAAGACAGTTCTTGTGGAATTCGCAAAGTGATATTTGGAAGCCCATAGAGGGCTATGGTGAAAAAGGAAATATCTTCCGATGACATCTGGAAAGAAGCTTTCTGAGAAACTGCTTCGTGTTCTGTTAATTCACCTCACAGAGTTACATCTGTATTTCGTGGATCTCTTTGCTAGCCTTATTTCTGTGGAATCTGAGAACAGATATTTCGGATCCCTTTGAAGACTCTAGGGCCAAAGGAAACATCCTCGGATAACAAAGAGTAAGAAGCTTACTGAGAAACTTCTTTGTGTTCTGTGAAATCATCTCACAGATTTACAGCTTTACCCTCGAGAAGCCTTTCGCTAAGACAGTTGTTGTGGAATTGGCAAAGTGATATTTGGAAGCCCATAGAGGGCTATGGTGAAAAAGGAAATATCCTCCGATGAAATCTGGAAAGAAGCTTTCTGAGAAACTGCTTAGTGTTCTGTTAATTCATCTCACAGAGTTACATCTGCATTTCGTGGATCTCTTTGCTAGCCTTATTTCTGTGGAATCTGACAACAGATATTTCGGATCCCTTTGAAGAATATAGGGCCAAAGGAAATATCCTCCGATAACAAAGAGAAAGAAGCTTTCTGAGAAACTTCTTTGTGTTCTGTGAAATCATCTCACAGAGTTACAGCTTTCCCCTCAAGAAGCCTTTCGCTAAGACAGTTCTTGTGGAATTGGCAAAGTGATATTTGTAAGCCCATAGAGGGCTACGGTGAAAAAGGAAATATCCTCCGATGAAATCTGGAAAGAAGCTTTCTGAGAAACTTCTTTGTGTTCTGTGAAATCATCTCACAGAGTTACAGCTTTCCCCTCAAGAAGCCTTTCGCTAAGACAGTTCTTGTGGAATTGGCACAGTGATATTTGGAAGCCCATAGAGGTCTATGGTGAAAAAGGAAATATCCTTCGATGAAGTCTGGAAAGACTTTCTGAGAAACCGCTTAGTGTTCTGTTAACTCACCTCACCGAGTTACATCTGTATTTCGTGGATCTCTTTGCTAGCCTTATTTCTGTGGAATCTTAGAACAGATATTTCGGATCCCTTTGAAGACTATAGGGCCAAAGTAAACATCCTCCGATAACAAAGAGAAAGAAGCTTACTGAGAAACTTCTTTGTGTTCTGTGAAATCATCTCACACAGTTACAGCTTTGCCCTCAAGGAGCCTTTCGCTAAGACAGTTCTTGTGGAATTGGCAAAGTGATATTTGGAGCCCATAGAGGACTACGGAGAAAAAGGAAATATCCTCCGATGAAATCTGGAAAGAAGCTTTCTGAGAAACTGCTTAGTGTTCTGTTAATTCACCTCACAGAGTTACATCTGTATTTCGTGGATCTCTTTGCTAGCCTTATTTCTGTGGAATCTGAGAACAGATATTTCGGATCCCTTTGAAGACTATAGGGCCAAAGGAAATATCCTCCGATAACAAAGAGAAAGAAGCTTTCAGAGAAACTTCTTTGTGTTCTGTGATATCTTCTCACAGAGTTACAGCTTTCCCCTCAAGAAGCCTTTCGCTAAGACAGTTCTTGTGGAATTGGCAAAGTGATATTTGGCAGCCCATAGAGGGCTATGGTGAAAAAGGAAATATCCTCCGATGAAATCTGGAAAGAAGCTTTCTGAGAAACTGCTTAGTGATCTGTAAATTCATCTCTCAGAGTTACATCTGTATTTCGTGGATCTCTTTGCTAGCCGTATTTCTGTGGAATCTGAGAACAGATATTTCGGATCCATTTGAAGACTATAGGGCCAAAGGAAATATCCTCCGATAACAAAAAGAAAGAAGCTTTCTGAGAAACTTCTTTGTGTTCTGTGAAATCATCTCACAGAGTTAAAGCTTTCCCCTCAAGAAGCCTTTCGCTAAGACAGTTCTTGTGGAAATGGCAAAGTGATATTTGGAAGCCCATGGAGGGCTATGGTGAAAAAGGAAATATCCTCCGATGAAATCTGGAAAGAAGCTTTCTGAGAAGCTGCTTAGTGTTCTGTTAATTCATCTCACCGAGTTACATCTGCATTTCGTGGATTTCTTTGCTAGCCTTATTTCTGTGAAATCTGACAACAGATATTTCGGATCCCTTTGAAGAGTATAGGGCCAAAGGAAACATCCTCGGATAAAAAACTAAGAAGCTTTCTGAGAAACTACTTTGTGTTCTGTGAAATCATCTCACAGAGTTACAGCTTTAACCACAAGATGCCTTTCGCTAAGACAGTTCTTGTGGAATCGGCCAAGTGATATATGGAAGCCCATAGAGGGCTATGGTGAAAAAGGAAATATCCTCCGATGAAATCTGGAAACAAGCTTTCTGAGAAACTGCTTAGTGTTCTGTTAATTCATCTCACAGAGTTACATCTGTATTTCGTGGATCTCTTTGCTAGCCTTATTTCTGTGGAATCTGAGAACAGATATCTCGGATCTCTTTGAAGTCTATTGGGCCAAAGGAAACATCCTCGGATAACAAAGAGAAAGAAGCTTACTGAGAAACTTCTTTGTGTTCTGTGAAATCATCTCACAGAGTTACAGCTTTCCCCTCAAGAAGCCTTTCGCTAAGACAGTTCTTGTGGAATTCGCAAAGTGATATTTGGAAGCCCATAGAGGGCTATGGTGAAAAAGGAAATATCTTCCGATGACATCTGGAAAGAAGCTTTCTGAGAAACTGCTTCGTGTTCTGTTAATTCACCTCACAGAGTTACATCTGTATTTCGTGGATCTCTTTGCTAGCCTTATTTCTGTGGAATCTGAGAACAGATATTTCGGATCCCTTTGAAGACTCTAGGGCCAAAGGAAACATCCTCGGATAACAAAGAGTAAGAAGCTTACTGAGAAACTTCTTTGTGTTCTGTGAAATCATCTCACAGATTTACAGCTTTACCCTCGAGAAGCCTTTCGCTAAGACAGTTGTTGTGGAATTGGCAAAGTGATATTTGGAAGCCCATAGAGGGCTATGGTGAAAAAGGAAATATCCTCCGATGAAATCTGGAAAGAAGCTTTCTGAGAAACTGCTTAGTGTTCTGTTAATTCATCTCACAGAGTTACATCTGCATTTCGTGGATCTCTTTGCTAGCCTTATTTCTGTGGAATCTGACAACAGATATTTCGGATCCCTTTGAAGAATATAGGGCCAAAGGAAATATCCTCCGATAACAAAGAGAAAGAAGCTTTCTGAGAAACTTCTTTGTGTTCTGTGAAATCATCTCACAGAGTTACAGCTTTCCCCTCAAGAAGCCTTTCGCTAAGACAGTTCTTGTGGAATTGGCAAAGTGATATTTGTAAGCCCATAGAGGGCTACGGTGAAAAAGGAAATATCCTCCGATGAAATCTGGAAAGAAGCTTTCTGAGAAGCTTCTTAGTGTTCTGTTAATTCATCTCACAGAGTTACATCTGTATTTCGTGGATCTCTTTGCTACCCTTATTTCTGTGGAATATGACAACAGATATTTCGGATCCCTTTGAAGGCTATAGGGCCAAAGGAAATATCCTCCGATAACAAAGAGAAAGAAGCTTTCTGAGAAACTTCTTTGTGTTCTGAGAAATCATCTCACACAGTTCCAGCTTTCCCCTCAAGGATCCTTTCGCTAAGACAGTTCTTGTGGAATTGGCAAAGAGATATTTGGAGCCCATAGAGGGCTATGGAGAAAAAGGAAATATCCTCCCATGAAATCTGGAAAGAAACTGCCTGAGAAACTGCTTAGTGTTCTCTTAATTCGTCTCACAGGGTTACATCTGTATTTCGTGGATCTCTTTGCTAGCCTTATTTCTGTGGATTCTGAGAACAGATATTTCGGATCCCTTTGAAGCCTATAGGGCCAAAGGAAATATCCTCCGATAACAAAGAGAAAGAAGCTTTCTGAGAAACTTCTTTCTGTTCTGTGAAATAATCTCAAAGAGTTACAGCTTTCACCTCAAGAAGCCTTTCGCTAAGACAGTTCTTGTGGAATTGGAAAAGTGATATTCGGAAGCCCATAGAGGGCTACGGTGAAAAAGGTAATATCCTCCGATGAAATCTGGAAAGAAGCTTCCTGAGAAACTGTTTAGTGTTCTGTTAATTCGTCTCACAGTGTTACATGTTTATTTCGTGGATCTCTTTGCTAGCCTTATTTCTGTGGAATCTGACAAAAGATATTTTGGATCCCTTTGAAGACTATAGGGCCAAAGGAAATATCCTCCGATAACAAAGAGAAAGAAGCTTTCTGAGAAACTTCTTTGTGTTCTCGGAAATCATCTCACAGAGTTACAGCTTTCCGCTCAAGAAGCCTTCCGCTAAGATAGCACTTGTGGAATTGGCAAAGTGATATTTGGAAGCCCATAGAGCGCAATGGTGAAAAAGGAATTATCCTCCGATGAAATCTGGAAAGAAGCTTTCTGAGAAACTGCTTAGTGTTCTGTTAATTCATGTCACAGAGTTACATCTGTATTTCGTGGATCTCTTTGCTAGCCTTATTTCTGTGGAATCTGACAACAGATATTTCGCATCCCTTTGAAGACTATAGGGCCAAAGTAAACATCCTCCGATAACAAAGAGAAAGAAGCTTTCTGAGAAACTTCTTTGTGATCTGTGAAATCATCTCACAGAGTTAAAGCTTTCCCCTCAAGAAGCCTTTCGCTAAGACAGTTCTTGTGGAATTGGCAAAGTGATATTTGGAAGCCCATGGGCGGCTATGGTGAAAAAGGAAATATCCTCCGATGAAATCTGGAGAGAAGCTTTCTGAGAAGCTGCTTAGTGTTCTGTTAATTCATCTCACAGAGTTACATCTGTATTTCATGGATTTCTTTGCTAGCCTTATTTCTGTGAAATCTGACAACAGATATTTCAAATCCCTTTGAAGACTATAGGGCCAAAGGAATTATCCTCCGATAAAAAAGAGAAAGAAGCTTTCTGAGAAACTTCTTTGTGTTCTGTGAAATCATCTAACAGAATTAAAGCTTTCCCGTCAAGAAGCCTTTCGCTAAGACAGTTCTTGTGGAATTGGCAAAGTGATATTTGGAAGCCCATAGAAGGCTATGGTGAAAAAGAAAATATCCTCCGATGAAATCTGGAAAGAAGCTTTCTGAGAAACAGCTTAGTGTTCTGTTAATTCATCTCCCAGAGTTACATCTGTATTTCGTGGATCTCTTTGCTACCCTTATTTCTCTGGAATCTGACAACAGATATTTCGGATCCCTTTGAAGACTCTAGGGCCAAAGGAAACATCCTCGGATAACAAACTAAGAAGCTTTCTGAGAAACTACTTTGTGTTCTGTGAAATCATCTCACAGAGTTACAGCTTTAACCTCAAGAAGCCTTTCGCTAAGACAGTTCTTGTGGAATCGGCCAAGTGATATTTGGAAGCCCATCAAGGGCTATGGTGAAAAAGGAAATATCCTCCTATGAAATCTGGAAACAAGCTTTCTAAGAAACTGCTTAGTGTTCTGTTAATTCATCTCACAGAGTTACATCTGTATTTCGTGGATCTCTTTCCTAGCCTTATTTCTGTGGAATCTGAGAACAGATATTTCCGTTCCCTTTGAAGACTATAGGGCCAAAGGAGACATCCTCCGATAACAAAGAGAAAGAAGCTTACTGAGAAACTTCTTTGTGTTCTGTGAAATCATCTCACAGAGATTCAGCTTTCCCGTCAAGAAGCCTTGGCTAAGACAGTTCTTGTGGAATTGACAAAGTGATATTTGAAAGCCCTTAGAGGGCTACGGTGAAAAAGGAAATATCCTCCGATGAAATCTGGAAAGAAGTTTTCTGTGAAACTGCTTAGTGTTCTGTAAATTCATCTCACAGAGTTACATCTGCATTTCGTGGATCGTTTTGCTAGCCTTATTTCTGTGGAATCTGACAACAGATATTTCGGATCCCTTTTAAGACAATAGGGCCAAAGGAAATATCCTCCGATAACAAAGAGAAAGAAGCTTTCTGAGAAACTTCTTTGTGTTCTTTGATATCATCTCACAGAGTTACAGCTTTCCCCTCAAGAAGCCTTTCGCTAAGACGGTTCTTGTCTAATTGGCAAAGTGATATTTGGAAGCCCATAGAGGGCTATGGTGAAAAACGAAATATTCTCCGATGAAATCTGGAAAGAAGCTTTCTGAGAAACTGCTTAGTGTTCTGTTAATTCATCTCCCAGAGTTACATCTGTATTTCGTGGATCTCTTTGCTAGCCTTATTTCTGTGGAATCTGACAACAGATATTTCGGATCCCTTTGAAAACTATGGGTCCAAAGGAAATATCCTCCGATAACAAAGAGAAAGAAGCTTTCTGAGAAACTTCTTTGTGTTCTGCGAAATCATCTCACAGAGTTACAGCTTTCCCCTCATGAAGCCTTTCGCTAAGACAGTTCTTGTGGAATTGGCAAAGTGATATTTGGAAGCCGATACAGGGCTATGGAGAAAAAGGAAATATCCTCCGATGAAATCTGGAAAAAAGCTTTCTAAGAAACTGCTTAGTGTTCTGTTAATTCATCTCACAGTGTTACATCTGTATTTCATGGATCTCTTTGCTAGCCTTATTTCTGTGGAATCTGACAACAGATATTTCGGATCCCTTTGAATACTATAGGGCCACAGGAAATATCCTCCGATAAGAAAGAGAAAGAAGCTTTCTGAGAAACTTCTTTGTGTTCTGTGAAATCATCTCACAGAATTAAAGCTTTCCCCTCAATAAGCCTTTCGCTAAGACAGTTCTTGTGGAATTGGCAAAGTGATATTTGGAAGCCCATGGGCGGCTATGGAGAAAAAGGAAATATGCTCCGATGAAATCTGGAAAGAAGCTTTCTGAGAAGCTGCTTAGTGTTCTGTTAATTCATCTCACAGAGTTACATCTGTATTTCATGGATTTCTTTGCTAGCCTTATTTCTGTGAAATCTGACAACAGATATTTCAAATCCCTTTGAAGACTATAGGGCCAAAGGAATTATCCTCCGATAAAAAAGAGAAAGAAGCTTTCTGAGAAACTTCTTTGTGTCCTGTGAAATCATCTAACAGAATTAAAGCTTTCCCGTCAAGAAGCCTTTCGCTAAGACAGTTCTTGTGGAATTGGCAAAGTGATATTTGGAAGCCCATAGAGGGCTATGGTGAAAAAGAAAATATCCTCCGATGAAATCTGGAAAGAAGCTTTCTGAGAAACAGCTTAGTGTTCTGTTAATTCATCTCCCAGAGTTACATCTGTATTTCGTGGATCTCTTTGCTAGCCATATTTCTCTGGAATCTGACAACAGATATTTCGGATCCCTTTGAAGACTCTAGGGCCAAAGGAAACATCCTCGGATAACAAACTAAGAAGCTTTCTGAGAAACTACTTTGTGTTCTGTGAAATCATCTCACAGAGTTACAGCTTTAACCTCAAGAAGCCTTTCGCTAAGACAGTTCTTGTGGAATCGGCCCAGTGATATTTGGAAGCCCATCGAGGGCTATGGTGAAAAAGGAAATATCCTCCGATGAAATCTGGAAACAAGCTTTCTAAGAAACTGCTTAGTGTTCTGTTAATTCATCTCACAGAGTTACATCTGTATTTCGTGGATCTCTTTGCTAGGCTTATTTCTGTGGAATCTGAGAACAGATATTTCCGTTCCCTTTGAAGACTATAGGGCCAAAGGAAACATCCTCCGATAACAAAGAGAAAGAAGCTTACTGAGAAACTTCTTTGTGTTCTGTGAAATCATCTCACAGAGATTCAGCTTTCCCGTCAAGAAGCCTTCGCTAAGACAGTTCTTGTGGAATTCACAAAGTGATATTTGAAAGCCCTTAGAGGGCTACGGTGAAAAAGGAAATATCCTCCGATGAAATCTGGAAAGAAGCTTTCTGTGAAACTGCTTAGTGTTCTGTAAATTCATCTCACAGAGTTACATCTGCATTTCGTGGATCGTTTTGCTAGCCTTATTTCTGTGGAATCTGACAACAGATATTTCGGATCCCTTTGAAGACTATGGGTCCAAAGGAAATATCCTCCGATAACAAAGAGAAAGAAGCTTTCTGAGAAACTTCTTTGTGTTCTGCGAAATCATCTCACAGAGTTACAGCTTTCCCCTCATGAAGCCTTTCGCTAAGACAGTTCTTGTGGAATTGGCAAAGTGATATTTGGAAGCCGATACAGGGCTATGGTGAAAAAGGAAATATCCTCCGATGAAATCTGGAAAAAAGCTTTCTAAGAAACTGCTTAGTGTTCTGTTAATTCATCTCACAGTGTTACATCTGTATTTCATGGATCTCTTTGCTAGCCTTATTTCTGTGGAATCTGACAACAGATATTTCGGATCCCTTTGAAGACTATAGGGCCACAGGAAATATCCTCCGATAACAAAGAGAAAGAAGCTTTCTGAGAAACTTCTTTGTGTTCTGTGAAATCATCTCACAGAATTAAAGCTTTCCCCTCAATAAGCCTTTCGCTAAGACAGTTCTTGTGGAATTGGCAAAGTGATATTTTGAAGCCCATGGAGGGCTATGGTGAAAAAGGAAATATCCTCCGATGAAATCTGGAAAGAAGCTTTCTGAGAAACTGCTTAATGTTCTGTTAATTCATCTCCCAGAGTTACATCGGTATTTCGTGGATCTCTTTGCTAGCCTTATTTCTTTGTAATCTGACAACAGATATTTCGGATCCCTTTGAAGACTATAAGGCCAAAGGAAATATCCTCCGATAACAAAGAGAAAGAAGCTTTCTGAAAAACTTCTTTGTGTTCTGTGAAATCATCTCACAGAGTTACAGCTTTCCCCTCAAGAAGCCTTTCGCTAAGACACTTCTTGTGGAATTCGCAAAGTGATATTTGGAAGCCCATAGAGGGCTATGGTGAAAAAGGAAATATCTTCCGATGAAATCTGGAAAGAAGCTTTCTGAGAAACTGCTTAGTGTTCTGTTAATTCACCTCACAGAGTTACATCTGTATTTCGTGGATCTCTTTGCTAGCCTTATTTCTGTGGAATCTGAGAACAGATATTACGGATCCCTTTGAAGACTCTAGGGCCAAAGGAAACATCCTCGGATAACAAAGAGAAAGAAGCTTACTGAGAAACTTCTTTGTGTTCTGTGAAATCATCTCACAGAGTTACAGCTTTACCCTCGAGAAGCCTTTCGCTAAGACAGTTCTTGTGGAATTGGCGAAGTGATATTTGAAGCCCATAGAGGGCTATGGTGAAAAAGGAAATATCCTCCGATGAAATCTGGAAAGAAGCTTTCTGAGAAACTGCTTAGTGTTCTGTTAATTCATCTCACAGAGTTACATCTGTATTTCGTGGATCTCTTTGCTAGCCTTATTTCTGTGGAATCTGACAACAGATATTTCGGATCCCTTTGAAGGCTATAGGGCCAAAGGAAATATCCTCCGATAACAATGAGAAAGAAGCTTTCTGAGAAACTTCTTTGTGTTCTTTGATATCATCTCACAGAGTTACAGCTTTCCCCTCAATAAGCCTTTCGCTAAGACAGTTCTTGTGGAATTGGCAAAGTGATATTTGGAAGCCCATGGGCGGCTATGGTGAAAAAGGAAATATGCTCCGATGAAATCTGGAAAGAAGCTTTCTGAGAAGCTGCTTAGTGTTCTGTTAATTCATCTCACAGAGTTACATCTGTATTTCATGGATTTCTTTGCTAGCCTTATTTCTGTGAAATCTGACAACAGATATTTCAAATCCCTTTGAAGACTATAGGGCCAAAGGAATTATCCTCCGATAAAAAAGAGAAAGAAGCTTTCTGAGAAACTTCTTTGTGTTCTGTGAAATCATCTAACAGAATTAAAGCTTTCCCGTCAAGAAGCCTTTCGCTAAGAGAGTTCTTGTGGAATTGGCAAAGTGATATTTGGAAGCCCATAGAGGGCTATGGTGAAAAAGAAAATATCCTCCGATGAAATCTGGAAAGAAGCTTTCTGAGAAACAGCTTAGTGTTCTGTTAATTCATCTCCCAGAGTTACATCTGTATTTCGTGGATCTCTTTGCTAGCCTTATTTCTCTGGAATCTGACAACAGATATTTCGGATCCCTTTGAAGACTCTAGGGCCAAAGGAAACATCCTCGGATAACAAACTAAGAAGCTTTCTGAGAAACTACTTTGTGTTCTGTGAAATCATCTCACAGAGTTACAGCTTTAACCTCAAGAAGCCTTTCGCTAAGACAGTTCTTGTGGAATCGGCCCAGTGATATTTGGAAGCCCATCGAGGGCTATGGTGAAAAAGGAAATATCCTCCGATGAAATCTGGAAACAAGCTTTCTAAGAAACTGCTTAGTGTTCTGTTAATTCATCTCACAGAGTTACATCTGTATTTCGTGGATCTCTTTGCTAGCCTTATTTCTGTGGAATCTGAGAACAGATATTTCCGTTCCCTTTGAAGACTATAGGGCCAAAGGAAACATCCTCCGATAACAAAGAGAAAGAAGCTTACTGAGAAACTTCTTTGTGTTCTGTGAAATCATCTCACAGAGATTCAGCTTTCCCGTCAAGAAGCCTTCGCTAAGACAGTTCTTGTGGAATTCACAAAGTGATATTTGAAAGCCCTTAGAGGGCTACGGTGAAAAAGGAAATATCCTCCGATGAAATCTGGAAAGAAGCTTTCTGTGAAACTGCTTAGTGTTCTGTAAATTCATCTCACAGAGTTACATCTGCATTTCGTGGATCGTTTTGCTAGCCTTATTTCTGTGGAATCTGACAACAGATATTTCGGATCCCTTTGAAGACTATGGGTCCAAAGGAAATATCCTCCGATAACAAAGAGAAAGAAGCTTTCTGAGAAACTTCTTTGTGTTCTGCAAAATCATCTCACAGAGTTACAGCTTTCCCCTCATGAAGCCTTTCGCTAAGACAGTTCTTGTGTAATTGGCAAAGTGATATTTGGAAGCCGATACAGGGCTATGGTGAAAAAGGAAATATCCTCCGATGAAATCTGGAAAAAAGCTTTCTAAGAAACTGCTTAGTGTTCTGTTAATTCATCTCACAGTGTTACATCTGTATTTCATGGATCTCTTTGCTAGCCTTATTTCTGTGGAATCTGACAACAGATATTTCGGATCCCTTTGAAGACTATAGGGCCACAGGAAATATCCTCCGATAACAAAGAGAAAGAAGCTTTCTGAGAAACTTCTTTGTGTTCTGTGAAATCATCTCACAGAATTAAAGCTTTCCCCTCAATAAGCCTTTCGCTAAGACAGTTCTTGTGGAATTGGCAAAGTGATATTTTGAAGCCCATGGAGGGCTATGGTGAAAAAGGAAATATCCTCCGATGAAATCTGGAAAGAAGCTTTCTGAGAAACTGCTTAATGTTCTGTTAATTCATCTCCCAGAGTTACATCGGTATTTCGTGGATCTCTTTGCTAGCCTTATTTCTTTGTAATCTGACAACAGATATTTCGGATCCCTTTGAAGACTATAAGGCCAAAGGAAATATCCTCCGATAACAAAGAGAAAGAAGCTTTCTGAAAAACTTCTTTGTGTTCTGTGAAATCATCTCACAGAGTTACAGCTTTCCCCTCAAGAAGCCTTTCGCTAAGACACTTCTTGTGGAATTCGTAAAGTGATATTTGGAAGCCCATAGAGGGCTATGGTGAAAAAGGAAATATCTTCCGATGAAATCTGGAGAGAAGCTTTCTGAGAAACTGCTTAGTGTTCTGTTAATTCACCTCACAGAGTTACATCTGTATTTCGTGGATCTCTTTGCTAGCCTTATTTCTGTGGAATCTGAGAACAGATATTTCGGATCCCTTTGAAGACTCTAGGGCCAAAGGAAACATCCTCGGATAACAAAGAGAAAGAAGCTTACTGAGAAACTTCTTTGTGTTCTGTGAAATCATCTCACAGAGTTACAGCTTTGCCCTCGAGAAGCCTTTCGCTAAGACAGTTCTTGTGGAATTGGCAAAGTGATATTTGAATCCCATAGAGGGCTATGGTGAAAAAGGAAATATCCTCCGATGAAATCTGGAAAGAAACTTTCTGAGAAACTGCTTAGTGTTCTGTTAATTCATCTCACAGAGTTTCATCTGTATTTCGTGGATCTCTTTGCTAGCCTTATTTCTGTGGAATCTGACAACAGATATTTCGGATCCCTTTGAAGGCTATAGGGCCAAAGGAAATATCCTCCGTTAACAAAGAGAAAGAAGCTTTCTGAGAAGCTTCTTTGTGTTCTGTGAAATCATCTCACAGAGTTACAGCTTTCCCCTCAAGAAGCCTTTCGCTAAGACAGTTCTTGTGGAATTGGCAAAGTGATATTTGGAAGCCCATAGAGGGCTACGGTGAAAAAGGAAATATCCTCCGATGAAATCTGGAAAGAAGGTTTCTGAGAAGCTGCTTAGTGTTCTGTTAATTCATCTCACAGAGTTACATCTGTATTTCGTGGATCTCTTTGCTAGCCTTATTTCTGTGGAATCTGACAACAGATATTTCGGATCCCTTTGAAGGCTATAGGGCCAAGGAAATATCCTCCGATAACAAAGAGAAAGAAGCTTTCTGAGAAACTTCTTTGTGTTCTGTGAAATCATCTCACACAGTTACAGCTTTCCCCTCAAGGATCCTTTCGCTAAGACAGTTCTTGTGGAATTGGCAAAGAGATATTTGGAGCCCATAGAGGGCTATGGAGAAAAAGGAAATATCCTCCCATGAAATCTGGAAAGAAACTGCCTGAGAAACTGCTTAGTGTTCTCTTAATTCATCTCACACAGTTACATCTGTATTTCGTGGATCTCTATGCTAGCCTTATTTCTGTGGATTCTGAGAACAGATACTTCGGATCCCTTTGAAGACTATAGGGCCAAAGGAAATATCCTCCGATAACAAAGAGAAAGAAGCTTTCTGTGAAACTTCTTTCTGTTCTGTGAAATAATCTCAAAGAGTTACAGCTTTCACCTCAAGAAGCCTTTCGCTAAGACAGTTCTTGTGGAATTGGCAAAGTGATATTCGGAAGCCCATAGAGGGCTATGGTGAAAAAGGAAATATCCTCAGATGAAATCTGGAAAGAAGCTTCCTGAGAAACTGTTTAGTGTTCTGTTAATTCATCTCACAGTGTTACATGTTTATTTCGTGGATCTCTTTGCTAGCCTAATTTCTGTGGAATCTGACAAAAGATATTTTGGATCCCTTTGAAGACTATAGGGCCAAAGGAAATATCCTCCGATAACAAAGAGAAAGAAGCTTTCTGAGAAACTTCTTTGTGTTCTGGGAAATCATCTCACAGAGTTACAGCTTTCCTCTCAAGAAGCCTTTCGCTAAGATAGCACTTGTGGAATTGGCAAAGTGATATTTGGAAGCCCTTAGAGCGCAATGGTGAAAAAGGAAATATCCTCCGATGAAATCTGGAAAGAAGCTTTCTGGGAAACTGCTTAGTGTTCTGTTAACTCATCTCAAAGAGTTACATCTGTATTTCGTGGATCTCTTTGCTAGCCTTATTTCTGTGGAATCTGAGAACAGATATCTCGGATCTCTTTGAAGACTATTGGGCCAAAGGAATCATCCTCGGATAAGAAAGAGAAAGACGCTTACTGAGAAACTTCTTTGTGTTCTGTGAAATCATCTCACAGAGTTACAGCTTTCCCCTCAAGAAGCCTTTCGCTAAGACAGTTCTTGTGGATTTCGCAAAGTGATATTTGGAAGCCCATAGAGGGCTATGGTGAAAAAGGAAATATCTTCCGATGAAATCTGGAAAGAAGCTTTCTGAGAAACTGCTAAGTGTTCTGTTAATTCACCTCACAGAGTTACATCTGTATTTCGTGGATCTCTTTGCTAGCCTTATTTCTGTGGAATCTGAGAACAGATATTTCGGATCCCTTTGAAGACTCTAGGGCCAAAGGAAACATCCTCGGATAAGAAAGAGAAAGAAGCTTACTGAGAAACTTCTTTGTGTTCTGTGAAATCATCTCACAGAGTTACAGCTTTGCCCTCGAGAAGCCTTTCGCTAAGACAGTTCTTGTGGAATTGGCAAAGTGATATTTGAAGCCCATAGAGGGCTATGGTAAAAAAGGAAATATCCTCCGATGAAATCTGGAAAGAAGCTTTCTGAGAAACTGCTTAGTGTTCTGTTAATTCATCTCACAGAGTTACATCTGTATTTCGTGGATCTCTTTGCTAGCCTTATTTCTGTGGAATCTGACAACAGATATTTAGGATCCCTTTGAAGGCTATAGGGCCAAAGGAAATATCCTTCGATAACAAAGAGAAAGAAGCTTTCTGAGAAACTGCTTTGTGTTCTGTGAAATCATCTCACAGAGTTACAGCTTTCCCCTCAAGAAGCCTTTCGCTAAGACAGTTCTTGTGGAATTGGCAAAGTGATATTTGGAAGCCCATAGAGGGCTACGGTGAAAAAGGAAATATCCTCCGATGAAATCTGGAAAGAAGGTTTCTGAGAAGCTGCTTAGTGTTCTGTTAATTCATCTCACAGAGTTACATCTGTATTTCGTAGATCTCTTTGCTAGCCTTTTTTCTGTGGAATCTAACAACAGATATTTCGGATCCCTTTGAAGGCTATAGGGCCAAAGGAAATATCCTCCGATAACAAAGAGAAAGAAGCTTTCTGAGAAACTTCTTTGTGTTCTGTGAAATCATCTCACACAGTTACAGCATTCCCCTCAAGGATCCTTTCGCTAAGACAGTTCTTGTGGAATTGGCAAAGAGATATTTGGAGCCCATAGAGGGCTATGGAGAAAAAGGAAATATCCTCCCATGAAATCTGGAAAGAAACTGCCTGAGAAACTGCTTAGTGTTCTCTTAATTCATCTCACACTGTTACATCTGTATTTCGTGGATCTCTTTGCTAGCCTTATTTCTGTGGATTCTGAGAACAGATACTTCGGATCCCTTTGAAGACTACAGGGCCAAAGGAAATATCCTCCGATAACAAAGAGAAAGAAGCTTTCTGTGAAACTTCTTTCTATTCTGTGAAATAATCTCAAAGAGTTACAGCTTTCGCCTCAAGAAGCCTTTCGCTAAGACAGTTCTTGTGGAATTGGCAAAGTGATATTCGGAAGCCCATAGAGGGCTATGGTGAAAAAGGTAATATCCTCCGATGAAATCTGGAAAGAAGCTTCCTGAGAAACTGTTTAGTGTTCTGTTAATTCATCTCACAGTGTTACATGTTTATTTCGTGGATCTCTTTGCTAGCCTAATTTCTGTGGAATCTGACAAAAGATATTTTGGATCCCTTTGAAGACTATAGGGCCAAAGGAAATATCCTCCGATAACAAAGAGAAAGAAGCTTTCTGAGAAACTTCTTTGTGTTCTGGGAAATCATCTCACAGAGTTACAGCTTTCCTCTCAAGAAGCCTTTCGCTAAGATAGCACTTGTGGAATTGGCAAAGTGATATTTGGAAGCCCATAGAGCGCAATGGTGAAGAAGGAAATATCCTCCGATGAAATCTGGAAAGAAGCATTCCGAGAAACTGCTTAGTGTTCTGTTAATTCATCTCACAGAGTTACATCTGTATTTCGTGGATCTCTTTGCTAGCCTTATTTCTGTGGAATCTGACATCAGATATTTCGGATCCCTTTGTAGACTATAGGGCCAAAGTAAACATCCTCCGATAACAAAGAGAAAGAAGCTTACTGAGAAACTTGTTTGTGTTCTGTGAAATCATCTCACACAGTTACAGCTTTGCCCTCAAGGAGCCTTTCGCTAAGACAGTTCTTGTGGAATTGGCAAAGTGATATTTGGAGCCCATAGAGGGCTATGGAGAGAAAGGAAATATCCTCCGATGAAATCTGGAAAGAAGCTTTCTGAGAAACTGCTTAGTGTTCTGTTAATTCATCTCACAGAGTTACATCTGTATTTCGTGGATCTCTTTGCTAGCCGTATTTCTGTGGAATCTGAGAACAGATATTTCGGATCCATTTGAAGACTATAGGGTCAAAAGAAATATCCTCCGATAACAAAGAGAAAGAAGCTTTCTGAGAAACTTCTTTGTGTTCTGTGAAATCGTCTCACAGAGTTAAACCTTTCCCGTCAAAAAGCCTTTCGCTAAGACAGTTCTTGTGGAATTGGTAAAGTGATATTTGGAAGCCCATAGAGGGGTATGGTGAAAAAGGTAATATCCTCCGATGAAATCTGGAAAGACTTTCTGAGAAACTGCTTAGTGTTCTGTTAATTCATCTCACAGAGTAACATCTGTATTTCGTTGATCTCTTTGGTAGCCTTATTTCTGTGGAATCTGAGAACAGATATTTCGGATCCCTTTGAAGACTATCGGGCAAAAGGAAACATCCTCGGATAACAAACTAAGAAGCTTTCTGAGAAACTACTTTGTGTTCTGTGAAATCATCTCACAGAGTTACAGCTTTAACCTCAAAAAGCCTTTCGCTAAGACAGTTCTTGTGGAATCGGCCAAGTGATATTCGGAAGCCCAGAGGGGGCTATGCTGAAAAAGGAAATATCCTCCGATGAAATCTGGAAACAAGCTTTCTGAGAAACTGCTTAGTGTTCTGTTAATTCATCTCACAGAGTAACATCTGTATTTCGTGGATCTCTTTGCTAGCCTTATTTCTGTGGAATCTGAGAACAGGTATTTCCTTTCCCTTTGAAGACTACAGGACCAAAGGCAACATCCTCCCATAACAAAGAGAAAGAAGCTTTCTCAGAAACTTCTTTGTATTCTGTGAAATCATCTCACAGAGATACATCTTTCCCGTCAAGAAGCCTTCGCTAAGACAGTTCTTGTGGAATTGGCAAAGTGATATTTGGAAGCCCTTAGAGGGCTATGGTGAAAAAGGAAAAATCCTCCGATGAAATCTGGAAAGAAGCTTTCTGAGAAACTGCTTAGTGTTCTGTTAATTCATCTCTCAGAGTTACATCTGTATTTCGTGGATCTCTTTGCTAGCCTTATTTCTGTGGAATATCAGAACAGATATTTGGATCCCATTGAAGACTCTAGGGCCAAAGGAAATATCCTCCGATAACAAAGAGAAAGAAGCTTTCTGAGAAACTTCTTTGTGTTCTGTGAAATCATCTCACAGAGTTACAGCTTTCCCCTCAAGAATCCGTTCGGTAAGACAATTCTTGTGGAATTGGCAAAGTGATATTTGGAAGCCCGTAGAGGGCTATGGTGAAAAAGTAAATATCCTCCGATGAAATCTGGAAAGAAGCTTTCTGAGAAACTGCTTAGTATTCCATTAATTCATCTCACAGAGTTACATCTCTATTTCGTGGATCTCTTTGCTAGCCTTATTTCTGTGGAATCTGAGAACAGATATTTCGGATCCCTTTGAACACTATAGGGCCAAAGGAAATATCCTCCCATAACAAAGAGAAAGAAGCTTTCTGAGAAACTTCTTTGTGTTCTGTCAAATCATCTCACAGAGTTACAGCTTGCCCAACAAGAAGCCTTTCACTAAGACAGTTCTTCTCGAATTGGCAAAGTGACATTTCAAAGCCCATAGAGGTCTATGGTGAAAAACAAATATCCGCGGATGAAATCTGGAAAGAAGCTTTCTGTGATACTGCTTAGTGTTCTGTTAATTCATCTCTGGAGTTACATCTGTATTTCGTGGATCTCTTTGCTAGCATTATTTCTGTGGAATCTGACAACAGATATTTCCTTTCCCTTTGAAGAATATTGTTTCAAAGGAAATATCCTCCGATAACAAAGAGAAAGAAGGTGTCTGAGAAACTTCTTTGTGTTCCGTGAAATCATCTCACAGAGTTACAGCTTTCCCCTCAAGAAGCCTTTCGCTAAGACAGTTCTTGTGGAATGGGCAAAGTGATATTTGGAAGCCCATAGAGGGCTATGGTGAAAAAGGAAATATCCTCCGATGAAATCTGGAAAGAAGCTTTCTGAGAAACTGCTTAGTGTTCGGTTAATTCATCTGCCAGAGTTACATCTGTATTTCGTGGATATCTTTGCTAGCCTTTTTTCTGTGGAATCTGAGAACAGATATTTCGGAACCCATTGAAGACTATAGCGGCAAAGGAAATATCCTCCGATAACAAAAAGAAAGAAGCTTTCTGAGAAACTTCTTTGTGTTCTGTGAAATCATCTCACAGAGTTACAGCTTTCCCCTCAAGAAGCCTTTCACTAAGACAGTTCTTGGGGTATTGGCAAAGTGATATTTGGAAGCCCATAGAGGGCTATGGTTAAAAAGGAAATATCCTCCGATGAAATCTGGAAAGAAGCTTTTTGAGAAACTACTCAGTGTTCTGTTAATTCATCTCTGGAGTTACATCTGTATTTGGTGGATCTCTTTGCTACCCTTATTTCTGTGGAATCTGAGAACAGATATTTCCTTTCCCTTTGAAGACTATAGGGCCAAAGGAAATATCCTCGGATAACAAAGAGAAAGAAACTTTCTGAGAAACTTCTTTGTGTTCTGCGCAATCATGTCACAGAGTTACAGCTTTTCCCTCAAGAAGCCTTTCGCTAAGACAGTTCTTGTGGAATTGGCAAAGTGATATTTGGAAGCCCATAGAGGGCTAAGGTGAAAAAGGAAATATCCTCCGATGAAATCTGGAAAGAAGCTTTCTGAGAAACTGCTTAGTGTTCTGTTAACTCATCTCCCAGAGTTACATCTGCATTTCGTGGATCTCTTTGCTAGCGTTTTTTCTGTGGAATCTGACAACAGATATTTCGGATCCCTTTGAAGACTATAGGGCCAAAGGAAATATCCTCCGATAACAAAGAGAAAGAAGCTTTCTGAGAAACATCTTAGTGTTCTGTGAAATCATCACACAGAGATACAGCTTTCCCCTCAAGAAGCCTTTCGCTAAGACAGTTCTTGTGGAATTGGCAAAGTGATATTTGGAAGCCCATAGTGGGCTACGGTGAAAAAGGAAATATCCTCCGATGAAATCTGGAAAGAAGCTTTCTGAGAAACAGTTTAGTGTTCTCTTAATTCATCTCCCAGAGTTACATCTGTATTTCGTGGATCTCTTTGCTAGCCTTATTTCTGTGGAATCTGAGAACAGATATTTCGGATCCCTTTGAACGCTATAGGGCCAAAGGAAATATCCTCCGATAACAAAGAGAAAGAAGCTTTCTGAGAAACTTCTTTGTGTTCTGTGAAATTATCTCACAGAGTTACAGCTTTCCCCTCAAGAAGCCTTTCGCTAAGATAGTTGTTGGGGAATTGGCAAAGTGACATTTGGAAGCCCATAGAGGGCTATGGTGAAAAAGGAAATATCCTCGGATGAAATCTGGAAAGAAGCTTTTTGAGAAACTGCTTAGTGTTCTGTTAATTCACCTCACAGGGTTACATCTGTATTTCGTGGATGTCTTTGCTAGCCTTATTTCTGTGAAATCTGAGAACAGATATTTCGGACCCTTTGCAAGACTATAATGCCAAAGGAAATATCCTCCGATAACAAAGAGAAAGAAGCTTTCTGAGAAACTTCTTTGTGTTCTGTGCAATCATCTCACAGAGTTACAGCTTTCCCCTCAAGAAGACTTTCGCTAAGACAGTTCTTGTGGAATAGGCAAAGTGATATTTGGAAGCCCATAGACGGCTACGGTGAAAAAGGAAACATTCTCCGATGAAATCTGCAAAGAAGCTTTCTGAGAAACTGCTTAGTGTTCTGTTAATTCATCTCACAGAGATACATCTGTATTTCGTGGATCTCTTTGCCAGCCTTATTTCTGTGGAATCTGAGAACTGATATTTCCTTTCCCTTTGAAGATTATAGGGCCAAAGTAAATATCCTCCGATAACAAAGAGAAAGAAGCTTTCTGAGAAACTTCTTTGTGTTCTGTGAAATCATCTCACAGAGTTCCAGCTTTCCCCTCAAGAAGCTTTTCTCTAAGACAGTTCTTGTGGAATTGGCAAAGTGATATTTGGAAGCCCATAGAGGGCTATGGTTAAAAAGGAAATATCCTCCGATGAAATCTGGAAAGCAGCTTTCTGAGAAACTGCTTAGTGTTCTGTTAATTCATCTCACAGAGTTACATCTGTATTTCGTGGATCTCTTTGCTAGCCTTATTTCTGTGGAATCTCTGAACAGATATTTCCGATCCCTTTGAAGACTATAGGGCCAAAGGAAATATCCTCCGATAACAAAGAGAAAGAAGCTTTCTGAGAAACTTCTTTGTGTTCTGTGAAATCTTCTCACAGAGTTACAGCTTTATCATCAAGAAGCCTTTCGATAAGACAGTTCTTGTGGAATTGGCAAAGTGATATTTGGAAGTCCATAGAGGGCTATGGTGAAAAAGGAAATATCCTCCGATGAAATGTGGAAAGAAGCTTTCTGAGAAACTGCTTAGTGTTCTGTTAATTCATCTCACAGAGTTACATCTGTATTTCGTGGATCTCTTTGCTAGCCTTATTTCTGTGGAATCTGACAAAAGATATTTCGGATCCCTTTGAAGACTATAGGCCCAAAGGAAATATCCTCCGATATCAAAGAGAAAGAAGCTTTCTGAGAAACTTCATTGTGTTCTGTGAAATCTTCTCACAGAGTTACAGCTTTCTCCTCAAGAAGCCTTTTGCTAAGACAGTTCTTGTGGAATTGGCAAAGTGATATTTGGAAGCCCATAGAGGGCTATGGTGAAAATGGAAATATCCTCCGATGAAATCTGGAAAGAAGCTTTCTGAGAAACTGCTTAGTGTTCTGTTAATTCATCTCACAGTGTTACATCTGTATTTCGTGGATCTCTTTGCTAGCCTTATTTCTGTGCAATCTGAGAACAGATATTTCGGATCCCATTGAACGCTATAGGGCCAAAGGAAATATCCTCCGATAAGAAAGATGAAGAAGCTTTCTGAGCAACTTCTTTGTGTTCTGTGAAATCATCTCACAGAGTTACAGCTTTCCCCTCAAGAAGCCTTTCGCTAAGACAGTTCTTGTGGAATTGGCAATGTGACATTTGGAAGCCCATAGAGGACTATGGTGAAAAAGGAAATATCTTCCGATTAAATCTGGAAAGAAGATTTCTGAGAAAAAGCTTAGTGTTCTGTTAATTCACCTCACAGAGTTACATCTGTATTTCGTGGATCTCTTTGCTAGCCTTATTTCTGTGGAATCTGAGAACAGATATTTCACACCCTTTGAAGACTATAGGGCGAAAGGAAATATCCTACGATATCAAAGAGAAAGAAGGTTTCTGAGAAACTGCTTTGTGTTCTGTGAAATCATCTCACAGAGTTACAACTTTCCTCTCAAGAAGCCTTTCGCTAAGGCAGTTCTTGTGGAATTGCCAAAGTGATTCTTGGAAGCCCATAGAGGGCTATGGTGAAAAAGGAAATATCCTCCAATGAAATCTGGAAAGAAGCTTTCTGAGAAACTGCTTAGTGTTCTGTTAATTATTCTATGGAGTTACATCTGGGTTTGGTGGATCTCTTTGCTTCCCTTTTTTCTGTGGAATCTGAGAACAGATATTTCCTTTTCCTTTGAAGACTATAGGGCCAAAGGAAATATCCTCCGATAAAAAAGAGAAAGAAGCTTTCTGAGTAACTTCTTTGTGTTCTGTGAAATCATCTCATAGAGTTACAGCTTTCCCCTCAAGAAGCCTTTCGCTAAGAGAGTTCTTGTGAAATTGGCAAAGTGACTTTTGGAAGCCCATAGAGGGCTATGGTAAAAAAGGAAATATCCTCCGATGAAATCTGGAAAGAAGCTTTCTGAGAAACTGCTTAGTGTTCTGTTAATTCATCTCACAGAGTTACATCTGTATTTCGTGGATCTCTTTGCTAGCCTTATTTCTGTGGAATCTGACAGCAGATATTTCCTTTCACTTTGAAGACTATCGGGCCAAAGAAATTATCCTCCGATACAAAGAGAAAGAAGCTTTCTGAGAAACTTCTTTGTGTTCTGTGAAATCATCTCACAGAGTTACAGCTTTCCCCTCAAGAAGACTTTCGCTCTTACAGTTCTTGTGGAATTGGCAAAGTGATATTTGGAAACCCATAGAGGGCTATGGTGAAAAAGGAAATATCCTCCGAAGAAATATGGAAAGAAGCTTTCTGAGAAACTGCTTAGTGTTCTGTTAATTCATCTCACAGAGTTACATCTGTATTTCGTGGATCACTTTGCTAGCCTTATTTCTGTGGAATCTGACAACAGATATTTCCTTTCCCTTTGAAGACTATTGGGCCTTAGGAAATATCCTCCGAAAACAAAGAGAAAGAAGCTTTCTGAGAAACTTCTTTGTGTTCTGTGAAATCATCTCACAGAGTTACAGCTTTCCCTTCAAGAAGCCTTTCGCTAAGACAGTTCTTGTGGAATTGGCAAAGTGATATTTGGAAGCCCATAGAGGGCTATGGTGAAAAAGGAAATTACCTCCGATGAAATCTGGAAAGAAGCTTTCTGAGAAACTGCTTAGTGTTCTGTTAATTCATCTCACAGAGTTACATCTGTATTTCGTGGGTCTCTTTGCTACCCTTATTTCTGTGGAATCTGACAACAGATATTTCGGATCCCTTTGAAGGCTATAGGACCAAAGGGAATATCCTCCGATAAAAAAGAGAAAGAAGCTTTCTGAGAAACTTCTTTGTGTTCTGTGAAATCATCTCACAGAATTAAAGCTTTCCCGTCAAGAAGGCTTTCGCTAAGAGAGTTCTTGTGGAATTGGCAAAGTGATATTTGGAAGCCCATAGAGGGCTATGGTGAAAAAGAAAATATCCTCCGATGAAATCTGGAAAGAAGCTTTCTGAGAAACCGCTTAGTGTTCTGTTAATTCACCTCCCAGAGTTACATCTGTATTTCGTGGATCTCTTTGCTAGCCTTATTTCTCTGGAATCTGACAACAGATATTTCGGATCCCTTTGAAGACTATAGGGCCAAAAGAAATATCCTAAGATAAAAAAGAAAAAGAAGCTTTCTGAGAAACTTCTTTGTGTTCTGTGAAATCATCTCACAGAGTTACAGCTTTCCCCTCAAGAAGACTTTCGCTAAGACAGTCTCGTAGAATTGGCAAAGTGATATTTGGAAGCCCATAGAGGGCTATGGTGAAAAAGGAAATATCCTCCGATGAAATCTGGAAAGAAGCTGTCTGAGAAACTGCTTAGTGTTCTGTTAGTTCATCTCCCAGACTTACATCTGTATTTCGTGGATCTCTTTGCTAGCCTTATTTCTGTGGAATCTGAGAAGAGATATTTCCTTTCCCTTTGAAGACTATAGGGCCAAAGTAAACATCCTCCGATAACAAAGAGAAAGAAGCTTTCTGAGAAACTTCTTTGTGTTCTGTGAAATCATCTCACACAGTTACAGCTTTCCCCTCAAGGATCCTTTCGCTAAGACAGTTCTTGTGGAATTGGCAAAGAGATATTTGGAGCCCATAGAGGGCTATGGAGAAAAAGGAAATATCCTCCCATGAAATCTGGAAAGAAACTGCCTGAGAAACTGCTTAGTGTTCTCTTAATTCATCTCACAGAGTTACATCTGTATTTCGTGGATCTCTTTGCTAGCCTTATTTCTGTGGATTCTGAGAACAGATATTTTGGATCCCTTTGAAGACTATAGGGCCAAAGGAAATAACCTCCGATAACAATGAGAAAGAAGCTTTCTGTGAAACTTCTTTCTGTTCTGTGAAATAATCTCAAAGAGTTACAGCTTTCTCCTCAAGAAGCCTTTCACTAAGACAGTTCTTGTGGAATTGGCAAAGTGATATTTGGAAGCCCATAGACGGCTATGGTGAAAAAGGTAATATCCTCTGATGAATATGGAAAGAAGCTTCCTGAGAAACTGTTTAGTGTTCTGTTAATTCATCTCACAGAGTTACATGTTTATTTCGTGGATCTCTTTGCTAGCCTTATTTCTGTGGAATCTGAAAAAAGATATTTGGATCCCTTTGGAGACTATAGGGCCAAAGGAAATATCCTCCGATAACAAAGAGAAAGAAGCTTTCTGAGAAACTTCTTTGTGTTCTGTGAAATCATCTCACAGAATTAAAGCTTTCCCCTCAAGAAGCCTTTCGCTAAGACAGTTCTTGTGGAATTGGCAAAATGATATTTGGAAGCCCATAGAGGGCTATGGTGAAAAAGGAAATATCCTCCGATGAAATCTGGAAAGAAGCTTTCTGAGAAACTGCTTAGTGTTCTGTTAATTCATCTCCCAGAGTTACATCGGTATTTCGTGGATTTCTTTGCTAGCCTTATTTCTGTGTAATCTGACAACAGATATTACGGATCCCTTTGAACACTATAGGGCCAAAGGAAATATCCTCCGATATCAAAGAGAAAGAAGCTTTCTGAAAAACTTCTTTGTGTTCTGTGAAATCATCTCACAGAGTTAAAGCTTTCCCCTCAAGAAGCCTTTCGCTAAGACAGTTCTTGTGGAATTGGCAAAGTGATATTTGGAAGCCCTTAGAGGGCTATGGTGAAAAAGGAAATATCCTCCGATGAATTCTGGAAAGAAGCTTTCTGAGAAACTGCTTAGTGTTCTGTTAATTCATCTCACAGAGTTTCATCTGTATTTCGTGGATCTCTTTGCTAGCCTTATTTCTGTGGAATCTGAGAACAGATATCTCGGATCTCTTTGAAGACTATTGGGCCAAAGGAAACATCCTCGGATAACAAAGAGAAAGAAGCTTACTGAGAAACTTCTTTGTGTTCAGTGAAATCATCTCACAGAGTTACAGCTTTCCCCTCAAGAAGCCTTTCGCTAAGACATTTCTTGTGGAATTCGCAAAGTGATATTTGGAAGCCCGTAGAGGGATATGGTGAAAAAGGAAATATCTTCCGGTGAAATCTGGAAAGAAGCTTTCTGAGAAACTGCTTAGTGTTCTGTTAATTCATCTCCCAGAGTTACATCGGTATTTCGTGGATCTCTTTGCTAGCCTTATTTCTGTGTAATCTGACAACAGATATTTCGGATCCCTTTGAAGACTATAGGGCCAAAGGAAATATCCTCCGATAACAAAGAGAAAGAAGCTTTCTGAAAAACTTCCTTGTGTTCTGTGAAATCATCTCACAGAGTTACAGCTTTCCCCTCAAGAAGCCTTTCGCTAAGACAGTTCTTGTGGAATTGGCAAAGTGATATTTGGAAGCCCTTAGAGGGCTATGGTGAAAAAGGAAATAACCTCCGATGAATTCTGGAAAGAAGCTTTCTGAGAAACTGCTTAGTGTTCTGTTAATTCATCTCACAGAGTTTCATCTGTATTTCGTGGATCTCTTTGCTAGCCTTATTTCTGTGGAATCTGAGAACAGATATCTCGGATCTCATTGAAGACTATTGGGCCAAAGGAAACATCCTCGGATAACAAAGAGAAAGAAGCTTACTGAGAAACTTCTTTGTGTTCTGTGAAATCATCTCTCAGAGTTACAGCTTTACCCTCGAGAAGCCTTTCGCTAAGACAGTTGTTGTGGAATTCGCAAAGTGATATTTGGAAGCCCATAGAGGGCTATGGTGAAAAAGGAAATATCCTCCGATGAAATCTGGAAAGAAGCTTTCTGAGAAACTGCTTAGTGTTCTTTTAATTCATCTCAGAGAGTTAATCCGTATTTGGTGGATCTCTTTGCTAGCCTTATTTCTGTGGAATCTGAGAACAGATATTTCGGATCCCTTTGAAGACTATAAGGCCAAAGTGAACATCCTCCGATAACAAAGAGAAAGAAGCTTACTGAGAAACTTCTTTGTGTTCTGTGAAATCATCTCACAGAGTTACAGCTTTCCCCTCAAGAAGCCTTTCGCTAAGACAGTTCTTGTGGAATTCGCAAAGTGATATTTGGAAGCCCTTAGAGGGCTAAGGTGAAAAAGGAAATATCCTCCGATGAAATCTGGAAAGAAGCTTTCTGAGAAACTGCTTAGTGTTCTGTTAATTCACCTCACAGGGTTACATCTGTATTTCGTGGATCTCTTTGCTAGCCTTATTTCTGTGGAATCTGAGAACAGATATTTCGGATCCCTTTGAAGACTATAGGGTCAAAGGAAATATCCTCCGATAACAAAGAGAAAGAAGCTTTCTGAGAAACTTCTTTGTGTTCTGTGAAATCATCTCACAGAGTTACAGCTTTCCCCTCAAGAAGCCTTTCGCTAAGACAGTTCTTGTGGAATTGGCAAAGTGACATTTGGAAGCCCATAGAGGGCTATGGTGTAAAAGGAAATATCCTTGGATGATATCTGGAAAGAAGCTTTCTGAGAAACTGCTTAGTGTTCTGTTAATTCACCTCACAGGGTTACATCTCTATTTCGTGGATCTCTTTGCTAGCCTTATTTCTGTGGAATCTGAGAACAGATATTTCACACCCTTTGAAGACTATAGGGCGAAAGGAAATATCCTACGATATCAAAGAGAAAGAAGGTTTCTGAGAAACTGCTTTGTGTTCTGTGAAATCATCTCACAGAGTTACAACTTTCCTCTCAAGAAGCCTTTCGCTAAGGCAGTTCTTGTGGAATTGCCAAAGTGATTCTTGGAAGCCCATAGAGGGCTATGGTGAAAAAGGAAATATCCTCCAATGAAATCTGGAAAGAAGCTTTCTGAGAAACTGCTTAGTGTTCTGTTAATTATTCTATGGAGTTACATCTGGGTTTGGTGGATCTCTTTGCTTCCCTTTTTTCTGTGGAATCTGAGAACAGATATTTCCTTTCCCTTTGAAGACTATAGGGCCAAAGGAAATATCCTCCGATAAAAAAGAGAAAGAAGCTTTCTGAGTAACTTCTTTGTGTTCTGTGAAATCATCTCATAGAGTTACAGCTTTCCCCTCAAGAAGCCTTTCGCTAAGAGAGTTCTTGTTAAATTGGCAAGGTGACTTTTGGAAGCCCATAGAGGGCTATGGTAAAAAAGGAAATATCCTCCGATGAAATCTGGAAAGAAGCTTTCTGAGAAACTGCTTAGTGTTCTGTTAATTCGTCTCACAGAGTTACATCTGTATTTCGTGGATCTCTTTGCTAGCCTTATTTCTGTGGAATCTGACAGCAGATATTTCCTTTCACTTTGAAGACTATTGGGCCAAAGAAATTATCCTCCGATACAAAGAGAAAGAAGCTTTCTGAGAAACTTCTTTGTGTTCTGTGAAATCATCTCACAGAGTTACAGCTTTCCCCTCAAGAAGACTTTCGCTCTTACAGTTCTTGTGGAATTGGCAAAGTGATATTTGGAAACCCATAGAGGGCTATGGTGAAAAAGGAAATATCCTCCGAAGAAATATGGAAAGAAGCTTTCTGAGAAACTGCTTAGTGTTCTGTTAATTCATCTCACAGAGTTACATCTGTATTTCGTGGATCACTTTGCTAGCCTTATTTCTGTGGAATCTGACAACAGATATTTCCTTTCCCTTTGAAGACTATTGGGCCTTAGGAAATATCCTCCGAAAACAAAGAGAAAGAAGCTTTCTGAGAAACTTCTTTGTGTTCTGTGAAATCATCTCACAGAGTTACAGCTTTCCCCTCAAGAAGCCTTTCGCTAAGACAGTTCTTGTGGAATTGGCAAAGTGATATTTGGAAGCCCATAGAGGGCTATGGTGAAAAAGGAAATTACCTCCGATGAAATCTGGAAAGAAGCTTTCTGAGAAACTGCTTAGTGTTCTGTTAATTCATCTCACAGAGTTACATCTGTATTTCGTGGGTCTCTTTGCTACCCTTATTTCTGTGGAATCTGACAACAGATATTTCGGATCCCTTTGAAGGCTATAGGACCAAAGGGAATATCCTCCGATAAAAAAGAGAAAGAAGCTTTCTGAGAAACTTCTTTGTGTTCTGTGAAATCATCTCACAGAATTAAAGCTTTCCCGTCAAGAAGGCTTTCGCTAAGAGAGTTCTTGTGGAATTGGCAAAGTGATATTTGGAAGCCCATAGAGGGCTATGGTGAAAAAGAAAATATCCTCCGATGAAATCTGGAAAGAAGCTTTCTGAGAAACCGCTTAGTGTTCTGTTAATTCACCTCCCAGAGTTACATCTGTATTTCGTGGATCTCTTTGCTAGCCTTATTTCTCTGGAATCTGACAACAGATATTTCGGATCCCTTTGAAGACTATAGGGCCAAAAGAAATATCCTAAGATAAAAAAGAAAAAGAAGCTTTCTGAGAAACTTCTTTGTGTTCTGTGAAATCATCTCACAGAGTTACAGCTTTCCCCTCAAGAAGACTTTCGCTAAGACAGTCTCGTAGAATTGGCAAAGTGATATTTGGAAGCCCTTAGAGGGCTATGGTGAAAAAGGAAATATCCTCCGATGAAATCTGGAAAGAAGCTGTCTGAGAAACTGCTTAGTGTTCTGTTAGTTCATCTCCCAGACTTACATCTGTATTTCGTGGATCTCTTTGCTAGCCTTATTTCTGTGGAATCTGAGAAGAGATATTTCCTTTCCCTTTGAAGACTATAGGGCCAAAGTAAACATCCTCCGATAACAAAGAGAAAGAAGCTTTCTGAGAAACTTCTTTGTGTTCTGTGAAATCATCTCACACAGTTACAGCTTTCCCCTCAAGGATCCTTTCGCTAAGACAGTTCTTGTGGAATTGGCAAAGAGATATTTGGAGCCCATAGAGGGCTATGGAGAAAAAGGAAATATCCTCCCATGAAATCTGGAAAGAAACTGCCTGAGAAACTGCTTAGTGTTCTCTTAATTCATCTCACAGAGTTACATCTGTATTTCGTGGATCTCTTTGCTAGCCTTATTTCTGTGGATTCTGAGAACAGATATTTCGGATCCCTTTGAAGACTATAGGGCCAAAGGAAATAACCTCCGATAACAATGAGAAAGAAGCTTTCTGTGAAACTTCTTTCTGTTCTGTGAAATAATCTCAAAGAGTTACAGCTTTCTCCTCAAGAAGCCTTTCACTAAGACAGTTCTTGTGGAATTGGCAAAGTGATATTTGGAAGCCCATAGACGGCTATGGTGAAAAAGGTAATATCCTCTGATGAAATATGGAAAGAAGCTTCCTGAGAAACTGTTTAGTGTTCTGTTAATTCATCTCACAGAGTTACATGTTTATTTCGTGGATCTCTTTGCTAGCCTTATTTCTGTGGAATCTGAAAAAAGATATTTGGATCCCTTTGGAGACTATAGGGCCAAAGGAAATATCCTCCGATAACAAAGAGAAAGAAGCTTTCTGAGAAACTTCTTTGTGTTCTGTGAAATCATCTCACAGAATTAAAGCTTTCCCCTCAAGAAGCCTTTCGCTAAGACAGTTCTTGTGGAATTGGCAAAATGATATTTGGAAGCCCATAGAGGGCTATGGTGAAAAAGGAAATATCCTCCGATGAAATCTGGAAAGAAGCTTTCTGAGAAACTGCTTAGTGTTCTGTTAATTCATCTCCCAGAGTTACATCGGTATTTCGTGGATTTCTTTGCTAGCCTTATTTCTGTGTAATCTGACAACAGATATTTCGGATCCCTTTGAACACTATAGGGCCAAAGGAAATATCCTCCGATATCAAAGAGAAAGAAGCTTTCTGAAAAACTTCTTTGTGTTCTGTGAAATCATCTCACAGAGTTAAAGCTTTCCCCTCAAGAAGCCTTTCTCTAAGACAGTTCTTGTGGAATTGGCAAAGTGATATTTGGAAGCCCTTAGAGGGCTATGGTGAAAAAGGAAATATCCTCCGATGAATTCTGGAAAGAAGCTTTCTGAGAAACTGCTTAGTGTTCTGTTAATTCATCTCACAGAGTTTCATCTGTATTTCGTGGATCTCTTTGCTAGCCTTATTTCTGTGGAATCTGAGAACAGATATCTCGGATCTCTTTGAAGACTATTGGGCCAAAGGAAACATCCTCGGATAACAAAGAGAAAGAAGCTTACTGAGAAACTTCTTTGTGTTCTGTGAAATCATCTCACAGAGTTACAGCTTTCCCCTCAAGAAGCCTTTCGCTAAGACATTTCTTGTGGAATTCGCAAAGTGATATTTGGAAGCCCGTAGAGGGCTATGGTGAAAAAGGAAATATCTTCCGGTGAAATCTGGAAAGAAGCTTTCTGAGAAACTGCTTAGTGTTCTGTTAATTCATCTCCCAGAGTTACATCGGTATTTCGTGGATCTCTTTGCTAGCCTTATTTCTGTGTAATCTGACAACAGATATTTCGGATCCCTTTGAAGACTATAGGGCCAAAGGAAATATCCTCCGATAACAAAGAGAAAGAAGCTTTCTGAAAAACTTCCTTGTGTTCTGTGAAATCATCTCACAGAGTTACAGCTTTCCCCTCAAGAAGCCTTTCGCTAAGACAGTTCTTCTGGAATTGGCAAAGTGATATTTGGAAGCCCTTAGAGGGCTATGGTGAAAAAGGAAATAACCTCCGATGAATTCTGGAAAGAAGCTTTCTGAGAAACTGCTTAGTGTTCTGTTAATTCATCTCACAGAGTTTCATCTGTATTTCGTGGATCTTTTTGCTAGCCTTATTTCTGTGGAATCTGAGAACAGATATCTCGGATCTCATTGAAGACTATTGGGCCAAAGGAAACATCCTCGGATAACAAAGAGAAAGAAGCTTACTGAGAAACTTCTTTGTGTTCTGTGAAATCATCTCTCAGAGTTACAGCTTTACCCTCGAGAAGCCTTTCGCTAAGACAGTTGTTGTGGAATTCGCAAAGTGATATTTGGAAGCCCATAGAGGGCTATGGTGAAAAAGGAAATATCCTCCGATGAAATCTGGAAAGAAGCTTTCTGAGAAACTGCTTAGTGTTCTTTTAATTCATCTCAGAGAGTTAATCCGTATTTGGTGGATCTCTTTGCTAGCCTTATTTCTGTGGAATCTGAGAACAGATATTTCGGATCCCTTTGAAGTCTATAAGGCCAAAGTGAACATCCTCCGATAACAAAGAGAAAGAAGCTTACTGAGAAACTTCTTTGTGTTCTGTGAAATCATCTCACAGAGTTACAGCTTTCCCCTCAAGAAGCCTTTCGCTAAGACAGTTCTTGTGGAATTCGCAAAGTGATATTTGGAAGCCCTTAGAGGGCTAAGGTGAAAAAGGAAATATCCTCCGATGAAATCTGGAAAGAAGCTTTCTGAGAAACTGCTTAGTGTTCTGTTAATTCACCTCACAGGGTTACATCTGTATTTCGTGGATCTCTTTGCTAGCCTTATTTCTGTGGAATCTGAGAACAGATATTTCGGATCCCTTTGAAGACTATAGGGTCAAAGGAAATATCCTCCGATAACAAAGAGAAAGAAGCTTTCTGAGAAACTTCTTTGTGTTCTGTGAAATCATCTCACAGAGTTACAGCTTTCCCCTCAAGAAGCCTTTCGCTAAGACAGTTCTTGTGGAATTGGCAAAGTGACATTTGGAAGCCCATAGAGGGCTATGGTGTAAAAGGAAATATCCTTGGATGATATCTGGAAAGAAGCTTTCTGAGAAACTGCTTAGTGTTCTGTTAATTCACCTCACAGGGTTACATCTGTATTTCGTGGATCTCTTTGCTAGCCTTATTTCTGTGGAATCTGAGAACAGATATTTCGGACCCTTTGCAAGACTATAGGGCCAAAGGAAATATCCTCCGATAACAAAGAGAAAGAAGCTTTCTGAGAAACTTCTTTGTGTTCTGTGAAATCATCTCACAGAGTTACAGCTTTCCCCTCAAGAAGACTTTCGCTAAGACAGTTCTTGTGGAATTGGCAAAGTGATATTTGGAAGCCCATAGAGGGCTATGGTGAAAAAGGAAATATCCTCCGATGAAATCTGGAAAGAAGCTTTTTGAGAAACTGCTTAGTGTTCTGTTAATTCATCTCCCAGACTTACACTGTATTTCGTAGATCTCTTTGCAAGCCTTACTTTTGTGGAATCTGAGAACGGATGTTTCGGATCCCTCTGAAGACTATAGGGCCAAAGGAAATATCCTCCGATAACAAAGAGAAAGAAGCTTTCTGAGAAACTTCTTTGGGTTCTGTGAAATCATCTCACAGAGTTACAGCTTTCCCCTCAAGAAGCCTTTCGCTAAGACACTTCTTGTGGAATTGTCAAAGTGATATTTGGAAGCCCATAGAGGGCTACGGTGAAAAAGGAAATATCCTCCGATGAAATCTGGAAAGAAGCTTTCTGAGAAACTGCTTAGTGTTCTGTTAATTCATCTGCCAGAGTTACATCTGTACTTCGTGCATCTCTTTGCTAGCCTTATTTCTGTGGAATCTGAGAACAGATATTTCGGATCCCTTCGAAGACTATAGGGCCAAAGGAAATATCCTCCGATAACAAAGAGATGGAAACTTTCTGAGAAATTTCTTTGTGTTCCGTGAAATCATCTCACAGAGTTACAGCTTTCCCCTCAAGAAGCCTTTCGCTAAGACAGTTCTTGTGGAGTTGGAAAAGTTATATTTGCAACCCCATAGAGGGCTATGGTGAAAAAGGAAATATCCTCCGATTAAATCTGGAAGGAAGCTTTCTGAGAAACTGCTTAGTGTTCTGTAAATTCATCTCACAGAGTTACATCTGTATTTCATGGATCTCTTGGCTAGCCTTATTTCTGCGGAATCTGACAACAGATATTTCCTTTCCCTTTGAAGACTATAGGGCCAAAGGAAATATCCTCCGATAACAAAGAGAAAGAAGCTTTCTGAGTAACTTTTTTGTGTTCTGTGAAATCATCTCACAGAGTTACAGCTTTCCCCTCAAGAAGCCTTTCGCTAAGACAGTTCTTGTGGAATTGGCAAAGTGACTTTTGGAAGCCCATAGAGGGCTATGGTAAAAAAGGAAATATCCTCCGATGAAATCTGGAAAGAAGCTTTCTGAGAAACTGCTTAGTGTTCTGTTAATTCATCTCACAGAGTTACATCTGTATTTCGTGGATCTCTTTGCTAGCCTTATTTCTGTGGAATCTGACAACAGATATTTCCTTTCCCTTTGAAGACTATTGGGCCAAAGAAAATATCCTCCGATACAAAGAGAAAGAAGCTTTCTGAGAAACTTCTTTGTGTTCTGTGAAATCATCTCAAAGAGTTACAGCTTTCCCCTCAAGAAGACTTTCGCTCTTACAGTTCTTGTGGAATTGGCAAAGTGATATTTGGAAACCCTTAGAGGGCTATGGTGAAAAAGGAAATATCCTCCGAAGAAATATGGAAAGAAGCTTTCTGAGAAACTGCTTAGTGTTCTGTTAATTCATCTCACAGAGTTACATCTGTATTTCGTGGATTTCTTTGCTATTCTTATTTCTGTGGAATCTGACAACAGATAATTCCTTTCCCTTTGAAGACTATTGGGCCATAGGAAATATCCTCCGATAACAAAGAGAAAGAAGCTTTCTGAGAAACTTCTTTGTGTTCTGTGAAATCATCTCACAGAGTTACAGCTTTCCCCTCAAGAAGCCTTTCACAAAGACAGTTCTTGTGGAATTGGCAAAATGATATTTGGAAGCCCATAGAGGGCTAAGGTGAAAAAGGAAATATCCTCCGATGAAATCTGGAAAGAAGCTTTCTGAGAAACTGCTTAGTGTTCTGTTAATTCACCTCACAGGGTTACATCTGTATTTCGTGGATCTCTTTTCTAGCCTTATTTCTGTGGAATCTGAGAACAGATATTTCGGATCCCTTTGAAGACTATAGGGTCAAAGGAAATATCCTCCGATAACAAAGAGAAAGAAGCTTTCTGAGAAACTTCTTTGTGTTCTGTGAAATCATCTCACAGAGTTACAGCTTTCCCCTCAAGAAGCCTTTCGCTAAGACAGTTCTTGTGGAATTGGCAAAGTGACATTTGGAAGCCCTTAGAGGGCTATGGTGAAAAAGGAAATATCCTCCGATGAAATCTGGAAAGAAGATTTCTGAGAAACTGCTTAGTGTTCTGTTAATTCATCTCACAGACTTACATCTGTATTTCGTGGATCTCCTTGCTAGCCTTATTTCTGTGGAATCTGAGAACAGATATTTCGGATCCCTTTGAAGACTATAGGGCCAAAGGAAATAGCCTCCGATAACAAAGAGAAAGAAGCTCTCTGAGAAACTTCTTTGTGTTCTGTGAAATCATCTCACAGAGTTACAGCTTTTCCCTCAAGAAGCCTTTCGCTAAGACAGTTCTTGTGGAATTGGAAAAGTGATATTTGGAAGCCCATAGAGGGCTATGGAGAAAAGGAAATATCCTCCGATGAAATCTGGAAAGAAGATTTCAGAAAAGCTGCTTAGTGTTCTGTTAATTCATCTGCCAGAGTTACATCTTTATTTCGTGGATCTCTTTGATAGCCTTATTTCTGTGGAATCTGAGAACAGATATTTCGGATCCCTTTGAAGACTACTGGGCCAAAGGAAATATCCTCCGATAACAAAGAGAAAGAAGCTTTCTGAGAAACTTCTTTGTGTTCTGTGAAATCATCTCACAGAGTTACAGCTTTCCCCTCAAGAAGCCTTTCCCTAAGACAGTTCTTGTGGAATTGGCAAAGTGATATTTGCAAGCCCATAGAGGGCTATGGTGAAAAAGGAAATATCCTCCGATGAAATCTGGAAAGAAGCTTTCTGAGAAACTGCTTAGTGTTCTGTTAATTCATCTGCCAGAGTTACATCTGTATTTCGTGGATCTCTTTGCTAGCCTTATTTCTGTGGAATCTGAGAACAGATATTTCCTTTGCCTTTGAAGACTAGAGGGCCAAAGGAAATATCCTCCGTTAACAAAGAGAAAGAAGCTTTCTGAGAAACTTCTTGGTGTTCTATGAAATCATCCCACAGGGTTACAGCTTTCCCCTCAAGAAGCCTTTCGGTAAGACAGTTCTTGTGGAATTGGCAAAGTGATATTTGGAAGCCCCTAGAGGGCTATGGTGAAAAAGGAAATATCCTCCGGTGAAATCTGAAAAGAAGCTTTCTGAGACACTGCTTAGTGTTCTGTTAATTCATCTCCCAGATTTACATCTGTATTTCATGAATCTCTTTGCTAGCCTTATTTCTGTGGAATCTGAGAACAGATATTTCGGATCCCTTTGAAGACTATAGAGCCAAAGGAAATATCCTCCGATAAGAAAGAGAAAGAAGCTTTCTGAGAAACTTCTTTGTGTTCTGTGAAATCATCTCACAGATTTACAGCTTTCCAATCAAATACCCTTTCGCTAAGACAGTTCTTGTGGATGGAAAAGTGATATTTGGAAGCCTACAGAGGGCTATGCTGAAAGAAGAAATATCCTCCGATGAAATCTGGAAAGAAGCTTTCGAAGAAACTGTTTAGTGTTCTGTTAATTCATCTCACAGAGTTTCATCTGTGTTTCGTGGATCTCTTAGCTAGCCTTATTTCTGTGGAATCTGAGAACAGATATTTCGGATCCCTTTGAAGACTATAGGGCCAAAGGAAATATCCTCGGAAAAGAAAGAGAAAGAAGATTTCTGAGAATCTTTTTTGTGTTCTATGAAATCATCTCAGAGAGTTACAGCTTTCCCCTCAAGAAGCCTTTCGCTAAGACAGTTCTTGTGGAATTGGCAAAGTGATATTTGGAAGCCCTTAGAGGGCTATGGTGAAAAAGGAAATATCCTCTGATGAAAACTGGAAAGAAGCTTTCTGAGAAACTGCTTAGTGTTCTGATAATTCATCTCCCAGAGTTACATCTGTATTTGGTGTATCTCTTTGCTAGCCTTACTTCTGTGGAATCTGAGAACAGATATTTTGGATCACTTTGAAGACTATAGGGCCAAAGGAAATATCCACCGATAACAAAGAGAAAGAAGCTTTCTGAGAATCTTCTTTGTGTTCTCTGAAGTCATGTCACAGAACTACAGCTTTCCCCTCAAGAAGCCTTCCCTAAGACAGTTCTTGTGGAATTGGCAAAGTGATATTTGGAAGCCCATAGAGGGCTACGGTGAAAAAGGAAATATCCTCCGATGAAATCTGGAAAGAAACTTTCTGAGAAACTGCTTAGTGTTCTGTTAATTCATCTCACAGAGTTACATCCGTATTTCGTGGACCTCTTTGCTAGCCTTATTTCTGTGGAATCTGAGAACAGATATTTCCTTTCCCTTTGAAGACTATGGATGGCGTCAAAGAAAATATCCTCCGATAACAAAGAGAAAGAAGCTTTCTGAGAAACTTCTTTGTGTTCTGTGAAATCATCTCACAGAGTTACAGCTTTTCCCTCAAGAAGCCTTTCGCTAAGACAGTTCTTGTGGAATTGGCAAAGTGATATTTGGAAGCCCCTAGAGGGCTATGGTTAAAAAGGAAATATCCTCGGATGAAATCTGGAAACAAGCTTTCTGAGAAACTGCTTAGTGTTCCGCTAATTCATCTCCCAGAGTTACATCTGTATTTCATGGATCTCTTTGGTAGCCTTATTACTGTGGAATCTGAGAACAGATATTTCAGATCCCTTTGAAGACTATAGGGCCAAAGGATATATCCTCCAATAACAAAGAGAAAGAAGCTTTCTGAGAAACTTCTTTGTGTTCTGTGAAATCATCTCACAGAGTTACAGCTTTCCCCTCAAGAAGCCTTTCGCTAAGACAGTTCTTGTGGAATTGGCAAAGTGATATTTGGAAGCCCATAGAGGGCTTGATGAAAAAGGAAATATCCTCCGATGAAATCTGGAAAGAAGCTTTATGAGAAACTGCTTAGTATTCTGTTAATTATTCTCTGGAGTTACATCTGTGTTTGGTGGATCTCTTTGCTACCCTTTTTTCTGTGGAATCTGAGAACAGATATTTCCTTTCCCTTTGAAGACTATAGGGCCAAAGGAAATATCCTCCGATAACAAAGAGAAAGAAGCTTTCTGAGAAACTTCTTTGTGTTCTGTGAAATCATCTCACAGAGTTACAGCTTTCCCCTCAAGAAGGCTTTCGCTAAGACAGTTCTTGTGGAATTGGCAAAGTGAGATTTGGAAGCCCATAGAGGGCTACGGTGAAAAAGGAAATATCCTCCGATGAAATCTGGAAAGAAGCTTTCTGAGAAACAGTTTAGTGTTCTGTTAATTCATCTCACAGAGTTTCATCTGTATTTCGTGGATCTCTTTGCTAGCCTTATTTCTGTGGAATCTGAGAACAGATATTTCGGATCCGTTTGAAGACTATAGGGCCAAAGGAAATATCCTACGATTTCAAAGAGAAAGAAGCTTTCTGAGAAACTTCTATGTTTTCTGTGAAATCATCTCACAGAGTTACAGCTTTCCCCTCAAGAAGCCTTTGGCTAAGACAGTTCTTGTGGAATTGGCAAAGTGATATTTGGAAGCCCATAGAGGGCTTGATGAAAAAGAAATATCCTCCGATGAAATCTGGAAAGAAGCATTCTGAGAAACTGCTTCGTGTTCTGTTAATTCATCTCCCAGAGTTACATCTGTATTTCGTGGATCTCTTTGCTAGCCTTATTTCTTTGGAATCTGAGAACAGATATTTCGGATCCCTTTGAAGACTATAGAGCCAAAGGAAATATCCTCCGATAACAAAGAGAAAGAAGCTTTCTGAGAAACTTCTTTGTGTTCTGTGAAATCATCTCACAGAGTTACAGCTTTCCCCTCAAGAAGCCTTTTGCTAAGACAGTTCTTGTGGAATTGGGAAAGTGATATTTGGAAGCCCATAGAGGGCTATGGTGAAAAAGGAAATATCCTCCGATGAAATCTGGAAAGAAGCTTTTTGAGAAACTGCTTAGTGTTCTGTTAATTCATCTCCCAGAGTTACACTGTATTTCGTAGATCTCTTTGCTAGCCTTACTTCTGTGGAATCTGAGAACGGATGTTTCGGATCCCTCTGAAGACTATAGGGCCAAAGGAAATATCCTCCGATAACAAAGAGAAAGAAGCTTTCTGAGAAACTTCTTTGGGTTCTGTGAAATCCTCTCACAGAGTTACAGCTTTCCCCTCAAGAAGCCTTTCGCTAAGACACTTCTTGTGGAATTGTCAAAGTGATATTTGGAAGCCCATAGAGGGCTATGGTGAAAAAGGAATTATCCTCGGATGAAATCTGGAAAGAAGCTTTCTGAGAAACTGCTTAGTGTTCTGTTAATTCATCTGCCAGAGTTATATCTGTACTTCGTGGATCTCTTTGCTAGCCTTATTTCTGTGGAATCTGAGACAGATATTTCGGATCCCTTCGAAGACTATAGGGCCAAAGGAAATATCCTCCGATAAGAAAGAGATGGAAGCTTTCTGAGAAACTTCTTTGTGTTCCGTGAAATCATCTCAGAGAGTTACAGCTTTCCCCTCAAGAAGCCTTTCGCTAAGATAGTTCTTGTGGAATTGGCAAAGTGATATTTGGTAGCCCATAGAGGGCTATGGTGAAAAAGGAAATATCCTCCGATGAAATCTGGAAAGAAGCTTTCTGAGAAACTGCTTAGTGTTCTCTTAATTCATCTCCCAGAGTTACATCTGTGTTTCGTGGATCTCTTTGCTAGCCTTATTTCTGTGGAATCTCAGAACAGATATTTCCTTTCCCTTGGAAGACAATAGGGCCAAAGGAAATATCCTCTGATAACAAAGAGGAAGAAGCTTTCTGAGAAACTTCTTTGTGTTCTGTGAAATCATCTCACAGAGTTACAGCTTTCCCCTCAAGAAGCCTTTCTCTAAGACAGTTCTTGTGGAATTGGCAAAGTGACATTTGGAAGCCCATAGAGGGCTTGATGAAAAAGGAAATATCCTCGGATGAAATCTGGAAAGAAGCTTTCTGAGAAACTGCTTAGTGTTCTGTTAATTCATCTCCCAGAGTTACATCTGTATTTCGTGGATCTCTTTGCTAGCCTTATTTCTTTGCAATCTGAGAACAGATATTTCGGATCCCTTTGAAGACTATAGAGCCAAAGGAAATATCCTCCGATAACAAAGAGAAAGAAGCTTTCTGAGAAACTTCTTTGTGTTCTGTGAAATCATCTCACAGAGTTACAGTATTCCCCTCAAGAAGCCTTTCGCTAAGACAGTTCTTGTGGAATTGGCAAAGTGATATTTGTAAGCCCATAGAAGGCTATGGAGAAATAGGAAATATCCTCCGATGAAATCTGGAAAGAAGCTTTCTGAGAAACTGCTTAATGTTCTTTTAGTTCATCTGCCAGAGTTACATCTGTATTTCGTGGATCTCTTTGCTAGCCTTATTTCTGTGGATTCTGAGAACAGATATTTCGGATCCCTTTGAAGACTATAGGGCCAAAGGAAATATCCTCCGATAACAAAGAGAAAGAAGCTTTCTGAGAAACTTCTTTGTGTTCTGTGAAATCATCTCACAGAGTTACAGTTTTCCCCTCAAGAAGCCTTTCGCTAAGACCGTTCTTGTGGAATTTGCAAAGTGATATTTGAAAGCCCGTAGAGGGCTACGGTGAAAGAGGAAATATCCTCTGATGAAATCGGGAAAGAAGCTTTCTGAGAAACTACTTAGTGTTCTGTTAATTCATCTCACAGAGTTACATCTGTATTTCGTGGATCTCTTTGCTAGCCTTATTTCTGTGGAATCTGAGAACAGATATTTCGGATCCCTTTGAAGACTATAGGGCCAAAGGAAATATCCTCCGATAACAAAGAGAAAGAAGCTTTCTGAGAAACTTCTTTGTGTTCTGTGAAATCATCTCACAGAGTTACAGCTTTCCCCTCAATAAGCCTTACGCTAAGACAGTTCTTGCGGAATTTTCAAAGTGATATTTGGAAACCCATAGAGGGCAATGGTGAAAAAGGAAATATCCTCCGAGGAAATCTGGAAAGAAGCTTTCTGAGAAACTGCTTATTGTTCTGTTAATTCATCTAACAGAGTTACATCTGTATTTCGTGGATCTCCTTGACAGCCTTATTTCTCTGGAATCTGAGAACAGATATTTCGGATCCCTTTGAAGACTATAGGGCCAAAGGAAATATCCTCCCATAACAAAGAGAAAGAAGCTTTCTGAGAAACTTCTTTGTCTTCTGTGAAATCATCTCACCGAGTTACAGCTTTCCCCTCAAGAAGCCTTTCGCTAAGAGAGTTCTTGTGGAATTGGCAAAGTGATATTTGGAAGCCCATAGAAGGCTATAATGAAAAAGGAAATATCCTTCAATGAAATCTGGAAAGAAGTTTTCTGAGAAACCGCTTAGTGTTCTGTTAATTCATCTCACAGAGTTACATCTGTATTTCGTGGATCTCTTTGCTAGCCTTATTTCTGTGGAATCTGAGAACAGATATTTCGGATCCCTTTGAAGACTATAGGGCCAGAGGAAATATCCTCTGAAAACAAAGAGAAAGAAGCTTTCTGAGAAACTTCTTTGTGTTCTGTGAAATCATCTCACAGAGTTACAGCTTTCCCCTCAAGAAGCCTTTCTCTAGGACAGTTCTTGTGTAATTGGCAAAGTGATATTTGGAAGCCCCAAAAGGGCTATGGTGAAAAAGGAAATATCCTCCGATGAAATCTGGAAAGCAGCTTTCTGAGAAACTGCTTAGTGTTCTGTTAATTCATCTCACAGAGTTACATCTGTATTTCGTGGATCTCTTTGCTAGCCTTACTTCTGTGGAATCTGAGAACAGATATTTCGGATCCCTTTGAAGACTATAGGGCCAAAGGAAATAGCCTCCGATAAGAAAGAGAAAGAAGCTTTCAGAGAAACTTTTTTGTGTTCTGTGAAATCATCTCACAGAGTTACAGCTTTCCCCTCAAGAAGCCTTTCGCTAAGACAGTTCTTGTGGAATTGGCCAAGTGATATTTGGACGCCCATAGAGGGCTATGGTAAAAAAGGAAATATCCTCCGATGAAATCTGGAAAGAAGCTTTCTGAGAAACTGCTTAGTGTTCTGTTAATTCATCTGCCAGAGTTACATCTGTATTTCGTGGATCTCTTTGATAGCCTTATTTCTGTGGAATCTGACAACAGATATTTCGGATCCCTTTGAAGACTATAGGGCCAAAGGAAATATCCTCCGATAACAAAGAGAAAGAAGCTTTCTGAGAAACTTCTTTGTGTTCTGTGAAATCATCTCACAGAGTTACAGCTTTCCCTTCAAGAAGCCTATCGCTAAGACAGTTCTTGTGGAATTGGCAAAGTGACATTTGGAAGCCCATAGAGGGCTATGGTGAAAAAGGAAATATCCTCCGATGAAATCTGGAAAGAAGCTTTCTGAGAAACTGCTTAGTGTTCTGTTAATGCATCTCCCAGAGTTACATCTGTATGTCGTGGATCTCTTTGCTAGCCTTATTTCTGTTTAATCGGAGAACAGATATTTCGGATCCCTTTGAAGACTATGGGGCCAAAGGAAATATCCTCCGATAGCAAAGAGAAAGAAGCTTTCTGAGAAACTTCTTTGTGTTCTGTGAAATCATCTCACACAGTTACAGCTTTCCCCTCAAGAAGCCTTTCGCTAAGACAGTTCTTGTGGAATTGGCAAAGTGACATTTTGAAGCCCATAGAGGGCTATGGTGAAAAAGGAAATATCCTACGATGAAATCTGGAAAGAAGCTTTCTGAGAAACTGCTTAATGTTCTTTTAGTGCATCTCCCAGAGTTACATCTGTATTTCGTGGATCTCTTTGCTAGCCTTATTTCTGTGGAATCTCAGAACAGATATTTCGGATCCCTTTGAGGACTATAGGGCCAAAGGAAATATCCTCCGATAACAAAGAGAAAGAAGCTTTCTGAGAAACTTCTTTGTGTTCTGCGAAATCACCTCACAGAGTTACAGCTTTACCCTCAAGAAGCCTTTCGCTAAGACAGTTCTTGTGGAATTGGCAAAGTGATATTTGGAAGCCCATAGAGGGCTATGGTGAAAAAGGAAATATCCTCAGATGAAATCTGGAAAGAAGCTTTCTGAGAAACTGCTTAGTGATCTGTTAATTCATCTAACAGAGTTACATCTGTATTTCGTGGATCTCCTTGATAGCCTTATTTCTGTGGAATCTGAGAACAGATATTTCGGATCCCTTTGAAGACTATAGGGCCATAGGAAATATCCTCCGATAACAAAGAGGATGAAGCTTTCTGAGAAACGTCTTTGTGTTCTGTGAAATCATCTCACAAGTCTACAGCTTTCCCCTCAAGAAGCCTTTCGCTAAGACAGTTCTTGTGGAATTGGCAAAGTGACATTTGGAAGCCCTTAGAGGGCAATGGTGAAAAAGGAAATATCCTCCGATGAAATCTGGAAAGAAGCTTTCTGAGAAACTGCATAGTGTTCTGTTAATTCATCTCACAGTGTTACATGTGAATGTCGTGGATCTCTTTAATAGCCTTATTTCTGTGGAATCTGAGAACAGATATTTCGGATCCCTTGAAGACTATAGGGCCAAAGGAAATATCCTCCGATAACAAAGAGAAAGAAGCTTTCTGAGAAACTTCTTTGTGTTCTGTGAAATCATATCACAGAGTTACAGCTTTCCCCTCAAGAAGCCTTTCGCTAAGACAGTTCTTGTGGAATTGGCAAAGTGATATTTGGAAGCCCTTAGAGGGCTATGGTGAAAAAGGAAATATCCTCCGATGAAATCTGGAAAGAAGCTTTCTGAGAAACTGCTTAGTGTTCTGTTAATTCACCTCACAGAGTTATATCTGTATTTCGTGGATCTCTTTGCTTGCCTTATTTCTGTGGAATCTGAGAACTGATATTTCGGATCCCATTGAAGACTATAGTGTGAAAGGAAATATCCTCCGATAAGAAAGAGAAAGAAGCTTTCTGAGAAACTTCTTTGTGTTCTGTGAAATCATCTCACAGAGTTACAGCTTTCCCTTGAAGAAGCCTTTCGCTAAGACAGTTCTTGTGGAATTGGCAAAGTGATATTTGGAAGCCCATAGAGGGCTTGATGAAAAAGGAAATATCCTCGGATGAAATCTGGAAAGAAGCTTTCTGAGAAACTGCTTAGTGTTCTGTTAATTCATCTCCCAGAGTTACATCTGTATTTCGTGGATCTCTTTGCTAGCCTTATTTCTGTGGAATCTGAGAACAGATATTTCAGATCCCTTTGAAGACTATAGGGCCAAAGGATATATCCTCCGATAACAAAGAGAAAGAAGCTTTCTGAGAAACTTCTTTGTGTTCTGTGAAATCATCTCACAGAGTTACAGCTTTCCCCTCAAGAAGCCTTTCGCTAAGACAGTTCTTGTGGAATTGGCAAAGTGATATTTGGAAGCCCATAGAGGGCTTGATGAAAAAGGAAATATCCTCCGATGAAATCTGGAAAGAAGCTTTATGAGAAACTGCTTAGTGTTCTGTTAATTATTCTCTGGAGTTACATCTGTGTTTGGTGGATCTCTTTGCTACCCTTTTTTCTGTGGAATCTGAGAACAGATATTTCCTTTCCCTTTGAAGACTATAGGGCCAAAGGAAATATCCTCCGATAACAAAGAGAAAGAAGCTTTCTGAGAAACTTCTTTGTGTTCTGTGAAATCATCTCACAGAGTTACAGCTTTCCCCTCAAGAAGGCTTTCGCTAAGACAGTTCTTGTGGAATTGGCAAAGTGAGATTTGGAAGCCCATAGAGGGCTACGGTGAAAAAGGAAATATCCTGCGATGAAATCTGGAAAGAAGCTTTCTGAGAAACAGTTTAGTGTTCTGTTAATTCATCTCACATAGTTTCATCTGTATTTCGTGGATCTCTTTGCTAGCCTTATTTCTGTGGAATCTGAGAACAGATATTTCGGATCCGTTTGAAGACTATAGGGCCAAAGGAAATATCCTACGATTTCAAAGAGAAAGAAGCTTTCTGAGAAACTTCTATGTTTTCTGTGAAATCATCTCACAGAGTTACAGCTCTCCCCTCAAGAAGCCTTTGGCTAAGACAGTTCTTGTGGAATTGGCAAAGTGATATTTGGAAGCCCATAGAGGGCTTGATGAAAAAGAAATATCCTCCGATGAAATCTGGAAAGAAGCATTCTGAGAAACTGCTTCGTGTTCTGTTAATTCATCTCCCAGAGTTACATCTGTATTTCGTGGATCTCTTTGCTAGCCTTATTTCTTTGGAATCTGAGAACAGATATTTCGGATCCCTTTGAAGACTATAGAGCCAAAGGAAATATCCTCCGATAACAAAGAGAAAGAAGCTTTCTGAGAAACTTCTTTGTGTTCTGTGAAATCATCTCACAGAGTTACAGCTTTCCCCTGAAGAAGCCTTTTGCTAAGACAGTTCTTGTGGAATTGGCCAAGTGATATTTGGACGCCCATAGAGGGCTATGGAGAAAAAGGAAATATCCTCCGGTGAAATCTGGAAAGAAGCTTTCTGAGAAACTGCTTAGTGTTCTGTTAATTCATCTGCCAGAGTTACATCTGTATTTCGTGGATCTCTTTGATAGCCTTATTTCTGTGGAATCTGACAACAGATATTTCGGATCCCTTTGAAGACTATAGGGCCAAAGGAAATATCCTCCGATAACAAAGAGAAAGAAGCTTTCTGAGAAACTTCTTTGTGTTCTGTGAAATCATCTCACAGAGTTACAGCTTTCCCATCAAGAAGCCTATCGCTAAGACAGTTCTTGTGGAATTGGCAAAGTGACATTTGGAAGCCCATAGAGGGCTATGGTGAAAAAGGAAATATCCTCCGATGAAATCTGGAAAGAAGCTTTCTGAGAAACTGCTTAGTGTTCTGTTAATGCATCTCCCAGAGTTACATCTGTATGTCGTGGATCTCTTTGCTAGCCTTATTTCTGTTTAATCGGAGAACAGATATTTCAGATCCCTTTGAAGACTATGGGGCCAAAGGAAATATCCTCCGATAGCAAAGAGAAAGGAGCTTTCTGAGAAACTTCTTTGTGTTCTGTGAAATCATCTCACAGAGTTACAGCTTTCCCCTCAAGAAGCCTTTCGCTAAGACAGTTCTTGTGGAATTGGCAAAGTGACATTTTGAAGCCCATAGAGGGCTATGGTGAAAAAGGAAATATCCTACGATGAAATCTGGAAAGAAGCTTTCTGAGAAACTGCTTAATGTTCTTTTAGTTCATCTCCCAGAGTTACATCTGTATTTCGTGGATCTCTTTGCTAGCCTTATTTCTGTGGAATCTGAGAACAGATATTTCGGATTCCTTTGAAGACTATAGGGCCAAAGGAAATATCCTCCGATGACAAAGAGAAAGAAGCTTTCTGAGAAACTTCTTTGTGTTCTGTGAAATCATCTCACAGAGTTACAGTTTTCCCCTCAAGAAGCCTTTCGCTAAGACCGTTCTTGTGGAATTGGCAAGGTGATATTTGAAAGCCCGTAGAGGCTACGGTGAAAGAGGAAATATCCTCCGATAACAAAGAGAAAGAAGCTTTCTGAGAAACTTCTTTGTGTTCTGTGAAATCATTTCACAGAGTTACAGTTTTCCCCTCAATAGGCCTTTCGCTAAGACAGTTCTTGTGGAAGTGACAAAGTGATATATGAAAGCCCATAGAGGGCTATGGAGAAAGAAGAAATATCCTCCGATGAAATCTGGAAAGAAGCTTTCCGAGAAACTCCTTAGTGTTCTGTTAATTCATCTCACAGAGTTACATCTGCATTTCGTGGATCTCTTTGTTAGCCTAATTTCTGTGGAATCCGAGAACAGATATTTCGGATCCCTTTGAAGACTGTAGGGCCAAAGGAAATATCCTCCTATAACAAAGAGAAAGAAGCTTTCTGAGAAACTTCTTTGTGTTCTGTGAAATCATCTCACACAGTTACAGCTTTCCCCTCAAGAAGCCTTTCGCTAAGACAGTTCTTGTCGAATTGGCAAAATGATATTTGGAAGCCCATAGAGGGCTATGGTGAAAATGGAAATATCCTCCGATGAAATCTGGAAAGAAGCTTTCTGAGAATCTGCTTAGTGTTCTGTTAATTCATCTAACAGAGTTACATCTGTATTTCGTGGATCTCCTTGATAGCCTTATTTCTGTGGTATCTGAGAACAGATATTTCGGATCCCTTTGAGGACTATAGGGCCAAAGGAAATATCCTCCGATACAAAGAGAAAGAAGCGTTCTGAGAAACTTCTTTGTGTTCTGCGAAATCACCTCACAGAGTTACAGCTTTACCCTCAAGAAGCCTTTCGCTAAGACAGTTCTTGTGGAATTGGCAAAGTGATATTTGGAAGCCCATAGAGGGCTATGGTGAAAAAGGAAATATCCTCAGATGAAATCTGGAAAGAAGCTTTCTGAGAAACTGCTTAGTGATCTGTTAATTCATCTAACAGAGTTACATCTGTATTTCGTGGATCTCCTTGATAGCCTTATTTCTGTGGAATCTGAGAACAGATATTTCGGATCCCTTTGAAGACTATAGGGCCATAGGAAATTTCCTCCGATAACAAAGAGGAAGAAGCTTTCTGAGAAACGTCTTTGTGTTCTGTGAAATCATCTCACAAGTCTACAGCTTTCCCCTCAAGAAGCCTTTCGCTAAGACAGTTCTTGTGGAATTGGCAAAGTGACATTTGGAAGCCCTTAGAGGGCAATGGTGAAAAAGGAAATATCCTCCGATGAAATCTGGAAAGAAGCTTTCTGAGAAACTGCATAGTGTTCTGTTAATTCATCTCACAGTGTTACATGTGAATGTCGTGGATCTCTTTAATAGCCTTATTTCTGTGGAATCTGAGAACAGATATTTCGGATCCCTTGAAGACTATAGGGCCAAAGGAAATATCCTCCGATAACAAAGAGAAAGAAGCTTTCTGAGAAACTTCTTTGTGTTCTGTGAAATCATCTCACAAGTCTACAGCTTTCCCCTCAAGAAGCCTTTCGCTAAGACAGTTCTTGTGGAATTGGCAAAGTGACATTTTGAAGCCCGTAGAGGGCTATGGTGAAAAAGGAAATATCCTCCGATGAAATCTGGAAAGAAGCTTTCTGAGAAACTGCTTAGTGTTCTGTTAATTCACCTCACAGAGTTATATCTGTATTTCGTGGATCTCTTTGCTTGCCTTATTTCTGTGGAATCTGAGAACAGATATTTCGGATCCCATTGAAGACTATAGTGCGAAAGGAAATATCCTCCGATAAGAAAGAGAAAGAAGCTTTCTGAGAAACTTCTTTGTGTTCTGTGAAATCATCTCACAGAGTTACAGCTTTCCCTTCAAGAAGCCTTTCGCTAAGACAGTTCTTGTGGAATTGGCAAAGTGATATTTGGAAGCCCATAGAGGGCTTGATGAAAAAGGAAATATCCTCGGATGAAATCTGGAAAGAAGCTTTCTGAGAAACTGCTTAGTGTTCTGTTAATTCATCTCCCAGAGTTACATCTGTATTTCGTGGATCTCTTTGCTAGCCTTATTTCTGTGGAATCTGAGAACAGATATTTCGGATCCCTTTGAAGAATATAGGGCCAAAGGAAATATCCTCCGATAACAAAGAGAAAGAAGCTTTCTGAGAAACTTCTTTGTGTTTTGTGAAATCATCTCACAGAGTTACAGTTTTCCCCTCAAGAAGCCTTTCGCTAAGACCGTTCTTGTGGAATTGGCAAAATGATATTTGAAAGCCCGCAGAGGGCTACGGTGAAAGAGGAAATATCCTCCGATGAAATCTGGAAAGAAGCTTTCTGAGAATCTGCTTAGTGTTTTGTTAATTCATCTCACAGAGTTATATTTGTATTTCGTGGATCTCTTTGCTAGCCTTATTTCTGTGGAATCTGAGAACAGATATTTCGGATCCCTTTGAAGACTATAGGGCCAAAGGAAATATCCTCCGATAAGAAAGAGAAAGAAGCTTTCTGAGAAACTTCTTTGTGTTCTGTGAAATCATCTCACAGAGTTACAGCTTTCCCCTCAAGAAGCCTTACGCTAAGACAGTTCTTGTGGAATTTTCAAAGTGATATTTGGAAGCCCATAGAGGGCAATGGTGAAAAAGGAAATATCCTCCGATGAAATCTGGAAAGAAGCTTTCTGAGAAACTGCTTATTGTTCTGTTAATTCATCTAACAGAGTTACATCTGTATTTCGTGGATCTCCTTGATAGCCTTATTTCTCTGGAATCTGAGAACAGATAATTCCCATCCCTTTGAAGACTACAGGGCCAAAGGAAATATCCTCCGATAACAAAGAGAAAGAAGCTTTCTGAGAAACTTCTTTGTGTTCTGTGAAATCATCTCACCGAGTTACAGCTTTCCCCTCAAGAAGCCTTTCGCTAAGAGAGTTCTTGTGGAATTGGCAAAGTGATATTTGGAAGCCCATAGAGGGCTATGATGAAAAAGGAAATATCCTTCGATGAAATCTGGAAAGAAGCTTTCTGAGAAACTGCTTAGTGTTCTGTTAATTCATCTCACAGAGTTACATCTGTATTTCGTGGATCTCTTTCCTAGCCTTATTTCTGTGGAATCTGAGAACAGATATTTCGAATCCCTTTGAAGACTATAGGGCCAAAGGAAATATCCTCTGAAAACAAAGAGAAAGAAGCTTTCTGAGAAACTTCTTTGTGTTCTGTGAAATCATCTCACAGAGTTACAGCTTTCCCCTCAAAAAGCCTTTCTCTAGGACAGTTCTTGTGTAATTAGCAAGGTGATATTTGGAAGCCCTTAGAGGGCTATAGAGAAAAAGGAAATATCCTCCGATGAAATCTGGAAAGAAGCTTTCTGAGAAACTGCTAAGTGTTCTGTTAATTCATCTCACAGAGTTATATCTGTATTTCGTGGATCCCTTTGCTAGCCTTATTTCTGTGGAATCTGAGAACAGATATTTCGGTCCCTTTGAAGACTATAGCTCCAAAGGAAATATCCTCCGATAACAAAGAGAAAGAGGGTTTCTGAGAAACTTCTTTGTGTTCTGTGAAATCATCTCACAGAGTTACAGCTTTCCCCTCAAGAAGCCTTTCTCTAAGACAGTTGTTGTGGAATTGGCAAAGTGATATTTGGAAGCCCTTAGAGGACTATGGGGAAAAAGGAAATATCCTCCCATGAAATCTGGAAAGAAGCTTTCTGAGAAACTGCTTAGTGTTCGGTTAATTCATCTAACAGAGGTTCATCTGTGTTTCGTGGATCTCTTTGCTAGCCTTATTTCTGTGGAATCTGAGAACAGATATTTCGGATCCCTCTGAAGACTATAGGGCCAAAGGAAATATCCTCCGATAACAAAGAGAAAGAAGCTTTCTGAGAAACTTCTTTGTGTTCTGTGAAATCATCTCACAGAGTTACAGTTTTCCCTTCAAGAAGCCTTTCGCTAAGACCGTTCTTGTGGAATTGGCAAAGTGATATTTGAAAGCCCGTAGAGGGCTACGGTGAAAGAGGAAATATCCTCCGATGAAATCTGGAAAGAAGCTTTCTGAGAAACTGCTTAGTGTTCTGTTAATTCATCTCACAGAGTTACATTTGTATTTCGTGGATCTCTTTGCTAGCCTTATTTCTGTGGAATCTGAGAACAGATATTTCGGATCCCTTTGAAGACTATAGAGCCAAAGGAAATATCCTCCGATAAGAAAGAGAAAGAAGCTTTCTGAGAAACTTCTCTGTGTTCTGTGAAATCATCTCACAGATTTACAGCTTTTCAATCAAGTACCCTTTCGCTAAGACAGTTCTTGTGGAATTGGAAAAGTGATATTTGGAAGCCTACAGAGGGCTATGGTGAAAGAGGAAATATCCTCCGATGAAATCTGGAAAGAAGCTTTCGGAGAAACTGTTTAGTGTTCTGTTAATTCATCTCACAGAGTTTCATCTGTGTTTCGTGGATCTCTTTGCTAGCCTTATTTCTGTGGAATATGAGAACAGATATTTCGGATCCCTTTGAAGACTATAGGGCCAAAGGAAATATCCTCGGAAAACAAAGAGAAAGAACATTTCTGAGAATCTTCTTTGTGTTCTATGAAATCATCTCAGAGAGTTACAGCTTTCCCCTCAAGAAGCCTTTCGCTAAGACAGTTCTTGTGGAATTGGCAAAGTGATATTTGGAAGCCCCTAGAGGGCTATGGTGAAAAAGGAAATATCCTCCGATGAAATCTGGAAACAAGCTTTCTGAGAAACTGCTTAGTGTTCTGTTAATTCATCTCCCGGAGTTACATGTGTATTTCATGGATCTCTTTGGTAGCCTTATTACTGTGGAATCTGAGAACAGATATTTCAGATCCCTTTGAAGACTATAGGGCCACAGGATATATCCTCCGATAACAAAGAGAAAGAAGCTTTCTGAGAAACTTCTTTGTGTTCTGTGAAATCATCTCACAGAGTTACAGCTTTCCCCTCAAGAAGCCTTTCGCTAAGACAGTTCTTGTGGAATTGACAAAGTTATATTTGGAAGCCAATAGAGGGCTTGATGAAAAAGGAAATATCCTCCGATGAAATCTGGAAAGAAGCTTTCTGAGAAACTGCTTAGGATTCTGTTAATTCATCTCCGAGAGTTACATCTGTATTTCGTGGATCTCTTTGCTAGCCTTATTTTTTTGGAATCTGAGAACAGATATTTCGGATCCCTTTGAAGTCTATAGAGCCAAAGGAAATATCCTCCGATAACAAAGGGAAAGAAGCTTTCTGAGAAACTTCTTTGTGTTCTGTGAAATCATCTCAGAGAGTTACAGCTTTCCCCTCAAGAAGCCTTTCGCTAAGACAGTTCTTGTGGAATTGGCAAAGTGATATTTGGAAGCCCATAGTAGGCTACGGTGAAAAAGGAAATATCCTCCGATGAAATCTGGAAAAAAGCTTTCTGAGAAACTGCTTAGTGTTCTGTTAATTCATCTCACAGAGTTACATCTGTATTTCGTGGATCTCTTTGCTAGCCTTATTTCTGTGGAATCTGACAACAGATATTTCCTTTCTCTTTGAAGACTATAGGGTCAAAGGAAATATCCTCCAATAACAAAGAGAAAGAAGCTTTCTGAGAAACTTCTTTGTGTTCTGTGAAATCATCTCACAGAGTTACAGCTTTCCCCTCAAGAAGCCTTTCGCTAAGACAGTTCTTGTGGAATTGGCAAAGTGACATTTGGTAGCCCATAGAGGGCAATGGTGAAAAAGGAAATATCCTCCGATGAAATCTGGAAAGAAGCTATCTGAGAAACTGCCTAGTGTTCTGTTAATTCATCTCCCAGAGTTACATCTGTATTTCGTGGATCTCTTTGCTAGCCTTATTTCTCTGGAATCTCAGAAAAGATATTTCGGATCCCTTTGAAGATTATAGGCACAAAGGAAACATCCTCCGATAACAAAGAGAAAGAAGCTTTCTGAGAAACTTCTTTGTGTTCTGTGAAATCATCTCACAGAGTTACAGCTTTCCCCTCAAGAAGCCTTTCGCTAAGACAGTTCTTGTGGAATTGGCAAAGTGATATTTGGAAGCCCCTAAAGGGCTATGGTGAAAAAGGAAATATCCTCCGATGAAATCTGGAAAGCAGCTTTCTGAGAAACTGCGTAGTGTTCTGTTAATTGATCTCACAGAGTTACATCTGTATTTCGTGGATCTCTTTGCTAGCCTTACTTCTGTGGAATCTGAGAACAGATATTTCGGATCCCTTTGAAGACTATAGGGCCAAAGGAAATAGACTCCGATAAGAAAGAGAAAGAAGCTTTCTGAGAAACTTTTTTGTGTTCTGTGAAATCATCTCACAGAGTTACAGCTTTCCCCTCAAGAAGCCTTTCGCTAAGACAGTTCTTGTGGAATTGGCAAAGTGATATTTGGACGCCCATAGAGGGCTATGGAGAAAAAGGAAATATCCTCCGATGAAATCTGGAAAGAAGCTTTCTGAGAAACTGCTTAGTGTTCTGTTAATTCATCTGCCAGAGTTACATCTGTATTTTGTGGATCTCTTTGATAGCCTTATTTCTGTGGAATCTGACAACAGATATTACGGATCCCTTTGAAGACTATTGGGCCAAAGGAAATATCCTCCGATAACAAAGAGAAAGAAGCTTTCTGAGAAACGTCTTTGTGTTCTGTGAAATCATCTCACAGAGTTACAGCTTTCCCTTCAAGAAGCCTATCGCTAAGACAGTTCTTGTGGAATTGGCAAAGTGACATTTGGAAGCCCATAGAGGGCTATGGTGAAAAAGGAAATATCCTCCGATGAAATCTGGAAAGAAGCTTTCTGAGAAACTGCTTCGTGTTCTGTTAATGCATCTCCCAGAGTTACATCTGTATTTCGTGGATCTCTTTGCTAGCCTTATTTCTCTGGAATCTGAGAACAGATATTTCGGATCCCTTTGAAGACAATAGGGCCAAAGGAAATATCCTCCGATAACAAAGAGAAAGAAGCTTTCTGAGAAACTTCTTTGTGTTCTGTGAAATCATCTCACAGAGTTACAGCTTTCCCCTCAAGAAGCCTTTCGCTAAGACAGTTCTTGTGGAATTGGCAAAGTGACATTTGGAAGCCCATAGAGGGCAATGGTGAAAAAGGAAATATCCTCCGATGAAATCTGGAAAGAAGCTTTCTGAGAAACTGCTTAGTGTCCTGTTAATTCATCTCACAGAGTTACATCTGAATGTCGTGGTTCTCTTTGCTAGACTTATTTCTGTGGAATCAGAGAACAGATATTTCGGATCCCTTTGAAGACTATGGGGCCAAAGGAAATATCCTCCGATAGCAAAGAGAAAGAAGCTTTCTGAGAAACTTCTTTGTGTTCTGTGAAATCATCTCACAGAGTTACAGCTTTCCCCTCAAGAAGCCTTTCGCTAAGACAGTTCTTGTGGAATTGGCAAAGTGACATTTTGAAGCCCATAGAGGGCTATGGTGAAAAAGGAAATATCCTCCGATGAAATCTGGAAAGAAGCTTTCTGAGAAACTGCTTAGTGTTCTGTTAATTCACCTCACAGAGTTACATCTCTATTTCGTGGATCTCTTTGCTAGCCTTATTTCTGTGGAATCTGAGAACAGATATTTCGGATCCCATTGAAGACTATAGGGCGAAAGGAAATATCCTCCGATAAGAAAGAGAAAGAAGCTTTCTGAGAAACTTCTTTGTGTTCTGTGTAATCATCTCACAGAGTTACTGCTTTCCCTTCAAGAATCCTTTCGCTAAGACAGTTCTTGTGGAATTGGCAAAGTGATATTTGGAAGCCCATAGAGGGCTTGATGAAAAAGGAAATATCCTCGGATGAAATCTGGAAAGAAGCTTTCTGAGAAACTGCTTAGTGTTCTGTTAATTCATCTCCCAGAGTTACATCTGTATTTCGTGGATCTCTTTGCTAGCCTTATTTCTTTGGAATCTGAGAACAGATATTTCGGATCCGTTTGAAGACTATAGAGCCAAAGGAAATATCCTCCGATAACAAAGAGAAAGAAGCTTTCTGAGAAACTTCTTTGTGTTCTGTGAAATCATCTCACAGAGTTACAGCTTTCCCCTCAAGAAGGCTTTCGCTAAGACAGTTCTTGTGGAACTGGCAAAGTGACATTTTGAAGCCCATAAAGGGCTATGGTGAAAAAGGAAATATCCTCCGATGAAATCTGGAAAGAAGCTTTCTCAGAAACTGCTTAGTGTTCGGTTAATTCACCTCACAGAGTTACATCTGTATTTCGTGGATCTCTTTGCTAGCCTTATTTCTGTGGAATCTGAAACAGATATTTAGGAACCCATTGAAGACTATAGGGCGAAAGGAAACATCCTCCGAGAAGAAAGAGAAAGAAGCTTTCTGAGAAACTTCTTTGTGTTCTGTGAAATCATCTCACAGAGTTACAGCTTTCCCTTCAAGAAGCCTTTCGCTAAGACAGTTCTTGTGGAATTGGCAAAGTGACATTTGGTAGCCCATAGAGGGCAATGGTGAAAACAGAAATATCCTCCGATGAAATCTGGAAAGAAGCTATCTGAGAAACTGCCTAGTGTTCTGTTAATTGATCTCCCAGAGTTACATCTGTATTTCGTGGATCTCTTTGCTAGCCTTATTTCTCTGGAATCTCAGAAAAGATATTTTGGATCCCTTTGAAGATTATAGGCACAAAGGAAACATCCTCCGATAACAAAGAGAAAGAAGCTTTCTGAGAAACTTCTTTGTGTTCTGTGAAATCATCTCACAGAGTTACAACTTTCCCCTCAAGAAGCCTTTCGCTAAGACAGTTCTTGTGGATTTCGCAAAGTGATATTTGGAAGCCCCTAAAGGGCTACGGTGAAAAAGGAAATATCCTCTGATGAAATCTGGAAATCAGCTTTCTGAGAAACTGCTTAGTGTTCTGTTAATTGATCTCACAGAGTTACATCTGTATTTCGTGGATCTCTTTGCTAGCCTTACTTCTGTGGAATCTGAGAACAGATATTTCGGATCCCTTTGAAGACTATAGGGCCAAAGGAAATAGCCTCCGATAAGAAAGAGAAGAAGCCTTCTGAGAAACTTTTTTGTGTTCTGTGAAATCATCTCACAGAGTTACAGCTTTCCCCTCAAGAAGCCTTTCTCTAAGACAGTTGTTGTGGAATTGGCAAAGTGATATTTGGAAGCCCTTAGAGGACTATGGGGAAAAAGGAAATATCCTCCCATGAAATCTGGAAAGAAGCTTTCAGAGAAACTGCTTAGTGTTCGGTTAATTCATCTAACAGAGGTTCATTTGTGTTTCGTGGATCTCTTTGCTAGCCTTATTTCTGTGGAATCTGAGAACAGATATTTCGGATCCCTTTGAAGGCTATAGGGCCAAAGGAAATATCCTCCGATAACAAAGAGAAAGAAGCTTTCTGAGAAACTTCTTTGTGTTCTGTGAAATCATCTCACAGAGTTACAGTTTTCCCTTCAAGAAGCCTTTCGCTAAGACCGTTCTTGTGGAATTGGCAAAGTGATATTTGAAAGCCCGTAGAGGGCTACGGTGAAAGAGGAAATATCCTCCGATGAAATCTGGAAAGAAGCTTTCTGAGAAACTGCTTAGTGTTCTGTTAATTCATCTCACAGAGTTACATTTGTATTTCGTGGATCTCTTTGCTAGCCTTATTTCTGTGGAATCTGAGAACAGATATTTCGGATCCCTTTGAAGACTATAGAGCCAAAGGAAATATCCTCCGATAAGAAAGAGAAAGAAGCTTTCTGAGAAACTTCTCTGTGTTCTGTGAAATCATCTCACAGATTTACAGCTTTTCAATCAAGTACCCTTTCGCTAAGACAGTTCTTGTGGAATTGGAAAAGTGATATTTGGAAGCCTACAGAGGGCTATGGTGAAAGAGGAAATATCCTCCGATGAAATCTGGAAAGAAGCTTTCGGAGAAACTGTTTAATGTTCTGTTAATTCATCTCACAGAGTTTCATCTGTGTTTCGTGGATCTCTTTGCTAGCCTTATTTCTGTGGAATATGAGAACAGATATTTCGGATCCCTTTGAAGACTATAGGGCCAAAGGAAATATCCTCGGAAAACAAAGAGAAAGAACATTTCTGAGAATCTTCTTTGTGTTCTATGAAATCATCTCAGAGAGTTACAGCCTTCCCCTCGAGAAGCCTTTCGCTAAGACAGTTCTTGTGGAATTGGCAAAGTGATATTTGGAAGCCCCTAGAGGGCTATGGTGAAAAAGGAAATATCCTCCGATGAAATCTGGAAACAAGCTTTCTGAGAAACTGCTTAGTGTTCTGTTAATTCATCTCCCGGAGTTACATGTGTATTTCATGGATCTCTTTGGTAGCCTTATTACTGTGGAATCTGAGAACAGATATTTCAGATCCCTTTGAAGACTATAGGGCCACAGGATATATCCTCCGATAACAAAGAGAAAGAAGCTTTCTGAGAAACTTCTTTGTGTTCTGTGAAATCATCTCACAGAGTTACAGCTTTCCCCTCAAGAAGCCTTTCGCTAAGACAGTTCTTGTGGAATTGGCAAAGTTATATTTGGAAGCCCATAGAGGGCTTGATGAAAAAGGAAATATCCTCCGATGAAATCTGGAAAGAAGCTTTCTGAGAAACTGCTTAGTATTCTGTTAATTCATCTCACAGAGTTACATCTGTATTTCGTGGATCTCTTTGCTAGCCTTATTTCTGTGGAATCTGACAACAGATATTTCCTTTCTCTTTGAAGACTATAGGGCCAAAGGAAATATCCTCCAATAACAAAGAGAAAGAAGCTTTCTGAGAAACTTCTTTGTGTTCTGTGAAATCATCTCACAGAGTTACAGCTTTCCCCTCAAGAAGCCTTTCGCTAAGACAGTTCTTGTGGAATTGGCAAAGTGACATTTGGTAGCCCATAGAGGGCAATGGTGAAAAAGGAAATATCCTCCGATGAAATCTGGAAAGAAGCTATCTGAGAAACTGCCTAGTGTTCTGTTAATTCATCTCCCAGAGTTACATCTGTATTTCGTGGATCTCTTTGCTAGCCTTATTTCTCTGGAATCTCAGAAAAGATATTTCGGATCCCTTTGAAGATTATAGGCACAAAGGAAACATCCTCCGATAACAAAGAGAAAGAAGCTTTCTGAGAAACTTCTTTGAGTTCTGTGAAATCATCTCACAGAGTTACAGCTTTCCCCTCAAGAAGCCTTTCGCTAAGACAGTTCTTGTGGAATTGGCAAAGTGATATTTGGAAGCCCCTAAAGGGCTATGGTGAAAAAGGAAATATCCTCCGATGAAATCTGGAAAGCAGCTTTCTGAGAAACTGCGTAGTGTTCTGTTAATTGATCTCACAGAGTTACATCTGTATTTCGTGGATCTCTTTGCTAGCCTTACTTCTGTGGAATCTGAGAACAGATATTTCGGATCCCTTTGAAGACTATAGGGCCAAAGGAAATAGCCTCCGATAAGAAAGAGAAAGAAGCTTTCTGAGAAACTTTTTTGTGTTCTGTGAAATCATCTCACAGAGTTACAGCTTTCCCCTCAAGAAGCCTTTCGCTAAGACAGTTCTTGTGGAATTGGCAAAGTGATATTTGGACGCCCATAGAGGGCTAAGGAGAAAAAGGAAATATCCTCCGATGAAATCTGGAAAGAAGCTTTCTGAGAAACTGCTTAGTGATCTGTTAATTCATCTGCCAGAGTTACATCTGTATTTTGTGGATCTCTTTGATAGCCTTATTTCTGTGGAATCTGACAACAGATATTACGGATCCCTTTGAAGACTATTGGGCCAAAGGAAATATCCTCCGATAACAAAGAGAAAGAAGCTTTCTGAGAAACGTCTTTGTGTTCTGTGAAATCATCTCACAGAGTTACAGCTTTCCCTTCAAGAAGCCTATCGCTAAGACAGTTCTTGTGGAATTGGCAAAGTGACATTTGGAAGCCCATAGAGGGCTATGGTGAAAAAGGAAATATCCTCCGATGAAATCTGGAAAGAAGCTTTCTGAGAAACTGCTTCGTGTTCTGTTAATGCATCTCCCAGAGTTACATCTGTATTTCGTGGATCTCTTTGCTAGCCTTATTTCTCTGGAATCTGAGAACAGATATTTCGGATCCCTTTGAAGACAATAGGGCCAAAGGAAATATCCTCCGATAACAAAGAGAAAGAAGCTTTCTGAGAAACTTCTTTGTGTTCTGTGAAATCATCTCACAGAGTTACAGCTTTCCCCTCAAGAAGCCTTTCGCTAAGACAGTTCTTGTGGAATTGGCAAAGTGACATTTGGAAGCCCATAGAGGGCAATGGTGAAAAAGGAAATATCCTCCGATGAAATCTGGAAAGAAGCTTTCTGAGAAACTGCTTAGTGTCCTGTTAATTCATCTCACAGAGTTACATCTGAATGTCGTAGATCTCTTTGCTAGACTTATTTCTGTGGAATCAGAGAACAGATATTTCGGATCCCTTTGAAGACTATGGGGCCAAAGGAAATATCCTCCGATAGCAAAGAGAAAGAAGCTTTCTGAGAAACTTCTTTGTGTTCTGTGAAATCATCTCACAGAGTTGCAGCTTTCCCCTCAAGAAGCCTTTCGCTAAGACAGTTCTTGTGGAATTGGCAAAGTGACATTTTGAAGCCCATAGAGGGCTATGGTGAAAAAGGAAATATCCTCCGATGAAATCTGGAACGACTTTCTGAGAAACTGCTTAGTGTTCTGTTAATTCATCTCACAGAGTTACATCTCTATTTCGTGGATCTCTTTGCTAGCCTTATTTCTGTGGAATCTGAGAACAGATATTTCGGATCCCATTGAAGACTATAGGGCGAAAGGAAATATCCTCCGATAAGAAAGAGAAAGAAGCTTTCTGAGAAACTTCTTTGTGTTCTGTGTAATCATCTCACAGAGTTACAGCTTTCCCTTCAAGAATCCTTTCGCTAAGACAGTTCTTGTGGAATTGGCAAAGTGATATTTGGAAGCCCATAGAGGGCTTGAGGAAAAAGGAAATATCCTCGGATGAAATCTGGAAAGAAGCTTTCTGAGAAACTGCTTAGTGTTCTGTTAATTCATCTCCCAGAGTTACATCTGTATTTCGTGGATCTCTTTGCTAGCCTTATTTCTTTGGAATCTGAGAACAGATATTTCGGATCCCTTTGAAGACTATAGAGCCAAAGGAAATATCCTCCGATAACAAAGAGAAAGAAGCTTTCTGAGAAACTTCTTTGTGTTCTGTGAAATCATCTCACAGAGTTACAGCTTTCCCCTCAAGAAGGCTTTCGCTAAGACAGTTCTTGTGGAACTGGCAAAGTGACATTTTGAAGCCCATAAAGGGCTATGGTGAAAAAGGAAATATCCTCCGATGAAATCTGGAAAGAAGTTTTCTCAGAAACTGCTTAGTGTTCGGTTAATTCACCTCACAGAGTTACATCTGTATTTCGTGGATCTCTTTGCTAGCCTTATTTCTGTGGAATCTGAAACAGATATTTAGGATCCCATTGAAGACTATAGGGCGAAAGGAAACATCCTCCGAGAAGAAAGAGAAAGAAGCTTTCTGAGAAACTTCTTTGTGTTCTGTGAAATCATCTCACAGAGTTACAGCTTTCCCTTCAAGAAGCCTTTCGCTAAGACAGTTCTTGTGGAATTGGCAAAGTGACATTTGGTAGCCCATAGAGGGCAATGGTGAAAACAGAAATATCCTCCGATGAAATCTGGAAAGAAGCTATCTGAGAAACTGCCTAGTGTTCTGTTAATTCATCTCCCAGAGTTACATCTGTATTTCGTGGATCTCTTTGCTAGCCTTATTTCTCTGGAATCTCAGAAAAGATATTTTGGATCCCTTTGAAGATTATAGGCACAAAGGAAACATCCTCCGATAACAAAGAGAAAGAAGCTTACTGAGAAACTTCTTTGTGTTCTGTGAAATCATCTCACAGAGTTACAGCTTTCCCCTCAAGAAGCCTTTCGCTAAGACAGTTCTTGTGGAATTCGCAAAGTGATATTTGGAAGCCCCTAAAGGGCTACGGTGAAAAAGGAAATATCCTCTGATGAAATCTGGAAAGAAGCTTTCTGATAAACTGCTTAGTGTTCTGTTAATTGATCTCACAGAGTTACATCTGTATTTCGTGGATCTCTTTGCTAGCCTTACTTCTGTGGAAACTGAGAACAGATATTTCGGATCCCTTTGAAGACTATAGGGCCAAAGGAAATAGCCTCCGATAAGAAAGAGAAGAAGCTTTCTGAGAAACTTTTTTGTGTTCTGTGAAATCATCTCACAGAGTTACAGCTTTCCCCTCAAGAAGCCTTTCGCTAAGACAGTTCTTGTGGAATTGGCAAAGTGATACTTGGACGCCCATAGAGGGCTATGGAGAAAAAGGAAATATCCTCCGATGAAATCTGGAAAGAAGCTTTCTGAGAAACTGCTTAGTGTTCTGTTAATGCATCTCCCAGAGTTACATCTGTATTTCGTGGATCTCTTTGCTAGCCTTATTTCTCTGGAATCTGAGAACAGATATTTCGGATCCCTTTGAAGACAATAGGGCCAAAGGAAATATCCTCCGATAACAAAGAGAAAGAAGCTTCCTGAGAAACTTCTTTGTGTTCTGCGAAATCATCTCACAGAGTTACAGCTTTCCCTTCAAGAAGCCTTTCGCTAAGACAGTTCTTGTGAAATTGGCAAAGTGATATTTGGAAGCCCATAGAGGGCTTGATGAAAAAGGAAATATCCTCGGATGAAATCTGGAAAGAAGCTTTCTGAGAAACTGCTTAGTGTTCTGTTAATTCATCTCCCAGAGTTACATCTGTATTTCGTGGATCTCTTTGCTAGCCTTATTTCTTTGGAATCTGAGAACAGATATTTCGGATCCCTTTGAAGACTATAGAACCAAAGGAAATATCCTCTGATAACAAAGAGAAAGAAGCTTTCTGAGAAACTTCTTTGTGTTCTGGAAATCATCTCACAGAGTTACAGCTTTCCCTTCAAGAAGCCTTTCGCTAAGAGAGTTCTTGTGGAATTGGCAAAGTGATATTTGGAAGCCCATAGAAGGCTATGGAGAAATAGGAAATATCCTCCGATGAAATCTGGAAAGAAGCTTTCTGAGAAACTGCTTAATGTTCTTTTAGTTCATCTCCCAGAGTTACATCTGTATTTCGTGGATCTCTTTGCTAGCCTTATTTCTGTGGAATCTGAGAACAGATATTTCGGATCCCTTTGAAGACTATAGGGCCAAAGGAAATATCCTCCGATAACAAAGAGAAAGAAGCTTTCTGAGAAACTTCTTTGTGTTCTGTGAAATCATCTCACAGAGTTACAGTTTTCCCTTCAAGAAGCCTTACGCTAAGACCGTTCTTGTGGAATTGGCAAAGTGATATTTGGAAGCCCCTAGAGGGCTATGGTGAAAAAGGAAATATCCTCCGATGAAATCTGGAAACAAGCTTTCTGAGAAACTGCTTAGTGTTCTATTAATTCATCTCCTGGAGTTACATCTGTATTTCATGGATCTCTTTGGTAGCCTTATTACTGTGGAATCTGAGAACAGATATTTCAGATCCCTTTGAAGACTATAGGGCCACAGGATATATCCTCCGATAACAAAGAGAAAGAAGTTTCTGAGAAACTTCTTTGTGTTCTGTGAAATCGTCTCACAGAGTTACAGCTTTCCCCTCAAGAAGCCTTTCGCTAAGACAGTTCTTGTGGAATTGGCAAAGTTATATTTGGAATCCCGTAGAGGGCTTGATGAAAAAGGAAATATCCTCCGATGAAATCTGGAAAGAAACTTTCTGAGAAACTGCTTAGTGTTCTGTTAATTCATCTCCGAGAGTTACATCTGTATTTCGTGGATCTCTTTGCTAGCCTTATTTCTGTGGAATCTGAGCACAGACATTTCGGATCCCTTTGAAGACTATAGGGCCATAGGAAATATCCTCCGATAACAAAGAGAAGGAAGCTTTCTGAGAAACTTCTTTGTGTTCTGTGAAATCATCTCACAGAGTTACAGTTTTCCCTTCAAGAAGCCTTTCGCTAAGACCGTTCTTGTGGAATTGGCAAAGTGATATTTGAAAGCCCGTAGAGGGCTACGGTGAAAGAGGAAATATCCTCCGATGAAATCTGGAAAGAAGCTTTCTGAGAAACTGCTTAGTGTTCTGTTAATTCATCTCACAGAGTTACATTTGTATTTCGTGGATCTCTTTGCTAGCCTTATTTCTGTGGAATCTGAGAACAGATATTTCGGATCCCTTTGAAGACTATAGAGCCAAAGGAAATATCCTCCGATAAGAAAGAGAAAGAAGCTTTCTGAGAAACTTCTTTGTGTTCTGTGAAATCATCTCACAGATTTACAGCTTTCCAATCAAGTACCCTTTCGCTAAGACTGTTCTTGTGGATTTGGAAAAGTGATATTTGGAAGCCTGCAGAGGGCTATGGTGAAAGTGGAAATATCCTCCGATGAAATCTGGAAAGAAGCTTTCGGAGAAACTGTTTAGTGTTCTGTTAATTCATCTCACAGAGTTTCATCTGTGTTTCGTGGATCTCTTTGCTAGCCTTATTTCTGTGGAATCTGAGAACAGATATTTCGGATCCCTTTGAAGACTATAGGGCCAAAGGAAATATCCTCGGAAAAGAAAGAGAAAGAACATTTCTGAGAATCTTCTTTGTGTTCTATGAAATCATCTCAGTGAGTTACAGCTTTCCCCTCAAGAAGCCTTTCGCTAAGACAGTTCTTGTGGAATTGGCAAAGTGATATTTGGAAGCCCCTAGAGGGCTATGGTGAAAAAGGAAATATCCTCCGATGAAATCTGGAAACAAGCTTTCTGAGAAACTGCTTAGTGTTCTGTTAATTCATCTCCCGGAGTTACATCTGTATTTCATGGATCTCTTTGGTAGCCTTATTACTGTGGAATCTGAGAACAGATATTTCAGATCCCTTTGAAGACTATAGGGCCACAAGATATATCCTCCGAAAACAAAGAGAAAGAAGCTTTCTGAGAAACTTCTTTGTGTTCTGTAAAATCATCTCACAGAGTTACAGCTTTCCCCTCAAGAAGCCTTTCACTAAGACAGTTCTTGTGGAATTGGCAAAGTTATATTTGGAAGCCCATAGAGGGCTTGATGAAAAAGGAAATATCCTCCGATGAAATCTGGAAAGAAGCTTTCTGAGAAACTGCTTAGTGTTCTGTTAATTCATCTCACAGAGTTACATCACTATTTCGTGGATCTCTTTGCTAGCCTTATTTCTGTGGAATCTGACAACAGATATTTCCTTTCCCTTTGTAGACTATAGGGCCAAAGGAAATATCCTCCGATAACAAAGAGAAAGAAGCTTTCTGAGAAACTTCGTTGTCTTCTGTGAAATCATCTCACAGAATTACAGCTTTCCCCTCAAGAAGCCTTTCGCTAAGACAGTTCTTGTGGAATTGGCAAAGTGATATTTGGAAGCCCCTAGAGCGCAATGGTGAAAAAGGAAATATCCTCCGATGAAATCTGGAAAGAAGCTTTCTGAGAAACTGCTTAGTGTTCTGTTAATTCTTCTCACAGAGTTACATCTGTATTTCGTGGATCTCTTTGCTAGCTGAATTTCTGTGGAATCTGAGAACAGATATTTCGGATCCATTTGAAGACTATAGGGCCAAAGGAAATATCCTCCAATAACAAAAAGAAAGAAGCTTTCTGAGAAACTTCTTTGTGTTCTGTGAAATCATCTCACAGAGTTAAAGCTTTCCCCTCAAGAAGCCTTTCGCTAAGACACTTCTTGTGGAATTGGCAAAGTGATATTTGGAAGCCCATGGAGGGCTATGGTGAAAAAGGAAATATCCTCCGATGAAATCTGGAAAGAAGCTTTCTGAGAAGCTGCTTAGTGTTCTGTTAATTCATCTCACAGAGTTACATCTGTATTTCGTGGATTTCTTTGCTAGCCTTATTTCTGTGGAATCTGACAACAGATATTTCCTTTCCCTTTGTAGACTATAGGGCCAAAGGAAATATCCTCCGATAACAAAGAGAAAGAAGCTTTCTGAGAAACTTCGTTGTCTTCTGTGAAATCATCTCACAGAGTTACAGCTTTCCCCTCAAGAAGCCTTTCGCTAAGACAGTTCTGTGGAATTGGCAAAGTGATATTTGGAAGCCCATAGAGGGCTACGGTGAAAAAGGAAATATCCTCCAATGAAATCTGGAAAGAAGCTTTCTGAGAAACTGTTTAGTGATCTGTAAATTCATCTCCCAGAGTTTCATCTGTATTTCCTGGATCTCTTTGCTAGCCTTATTTCTGTGGAATCTGAGAACAGATATTTCGGATCCCTTTGAAGACTAGAGGGCCAAAGGAAATATCCTCCGATAACAAAGAGAGAGAACCTTTCTGAGAAACTTCTTTGTGTTCTGTGCAATCATCTCACAGAGTTACAGCTTTCCCCTCAAGAAGCCTTTCGCTAAGACAGTTCTTGTGGAATTGGCAAAGTGATATTTGGAAGCCCATAGAGGGCTATGGTAAAAAAGGAAATATCCTCCCATGAAATCTGTAAAGACTTTCTGAGAAACTTCTTAGTGTTCTGTTAATTCATCTCCCAGAGTTACATCTGTATTTCGTTCATCTCTTTGCTAGCCTTATTTCTTTGGAATCTGATAACAGATATTTCGGATCCCTTTGAAGACTATAGGGCCAAAGGAAATATTCTCTGATAACAAAAAGAAAGAAGCTTTCTGAGAAACTTCTTTGTGTTCTGTGAAATCATCTCACAGAGTTACAGCTTTCCCCTCAAGAAGCCTTTCGGTAAGACAGTTCTTGTGGAATTGGCAAAGTGATATTTGGAAGCCCTTAGAGGGCGATGGTGAAAAAGGAAATATCCTCCGATGAAATCTGGAAAGAAGCTTTCTGAGAAAATGCTTAGTGTTCTGTTAATTCATCTCACATAGTTATATCTGTATTTCGTGGATCTCTTTGCTAGCCTTATTTCTGTGGAATCTGACAACAGATATTTCGGATCCCTTTGAAGACTATTGGGCCAAAGGAAATATCCTCTGATAACAAAGAGAAAGAAGCTTTCTGAGAAACTTCTTTGTGTTCTGTGAAATCATCTCACAGAGTTACAGCTTTCCCCTCAAGAAGCCTTTCGCTAAGACAGTCTCGTGGAATTGGCAAAGTGATATTTGGAAGCCCATAGAGGGCTATGGTGAAAAAGGAAATATCCTCCGATGAAATCTGGAAAGAAGCTTTCTGAGAAACTGCTTAGTGTTCTGTTAATTCACCTCACCGTGTTACATCTGTATATCGTGGATCTCTTTGCTAGCCTTATTTCTGTGGAATCTGAGAACAGATATTTCGGATCCGTTTGAAGGTATAGGGCCAAAGGAAATATCCTCTGATAACAAAGAGAAAGAAGCTTTCTGAGAAACTACTTTGTGTTCTGTGAAATCATCTCACACAGTTACAGCTTTCCCCTCAAGAAGCCTTTCGCTAAGACAGTTCTTGTGGAATTGGCAAAGTGATATTTGGAAGCCCATAGAGGGCTATGGTGAAAAAGGAAATATCCTCCGATGAAATCTGGAAAGACTTTCTGAGAAACTGCTTAGTGTTCTGTTAATTCATCTCCCACAGTTACATCTGTATTTCTTTCATTTCTTTGCTAGCCTTATTTCTGTGGAATCTGAGAACAGATATTTCGGATCCCTTGAAGACTATAGGGCCAAAGGAAATATCCTCCGATAACAAAGAGAAAGAAGCATTCTGAGAAATTTCTTTTTGTTCTGTGAAATAATCTCACAGAGTTACAGCTTTCCCCTCAGGAAGCCTTTCGCTAAGACAGTTCTTGTGGAATTGGCCAAGTGATATTTGGAAGCCCATAGAGGGCTGTGGTGAAAAGGGAAATATCCTCCGATGAAATCTGGAAAGAAGCTTTCTGAGAAACTGCTTAGTGTTCTGTTAATTCATCTCACAGAGTTACATCTGTATTTCGTGGATCTCTTTGCTAGCCTTATTTCTGTGGAATCTGAGAACAGATATTTCCTTTCCCTTTGAAGACTATAGGGCCAAAGGAAACATCCTCGGATAACAAAGAGAAAGAAGCTTACTGAGAACTTCTTTGTGTTCTGTGAAATCATCTCACAGAGATACAGCTTTCCCGTCAAGAAGCCTTTCGCTAAGACAGTTCTTGTGGAATTGGCAAAGTGATATTTGGAAGCCCTTAGAGGGCTATGGTGAAAAAGGAAATATCCTCCGATGAAATCTGGAAAGAAGCTTTCTGAGAAAATACTTAGTGTTCTGTTAATTCATCTCAAAGAGTTACATCTGTATTTCGTGGATCTCTTTGATAGCCTTATTTCTGTGGAATCTGAAAACAGATATTTCAGATCCCTTTGAAGTCTATTGGGCCAAAGGAAACATCGTCGGATAAAAAAGAGAAAGAAGCTTTCTGAGAAACTTCTTTGTGTTCTGTGAAATCATCTCACAGAGTTACTGCTTTCCCCTCAAGAAGCCTTTTGCTAAGACAGTTCTTGTGGATTTCGCAAAGTGATATTTGGAAGCCCATAGAGGGCTATGGTGAAAAAGGAAATATCCTCCGATGAAATCTGGAAAGAAGCTTTCTGAGAACCTGCTTAGTGTTCTGTTAATTCTTCTCACAGAGTTACATCTGTATTTCGTGGATCTCTTTGCTAGCCGAATTTCTGTGGAATCTGAGAACAGATATTTCGGATCCATTTGATGACTATAGGGCCAAAGGAAATATCCTCCGATAACAAACAGAAAGAAGCTTTCTGAGAAACTTCTTTGTGTTCTGTTAAATCATCTCACAGAGTTAAAGCTTTCCCCTCAAGAAGCCTTTCGCTAAGACAGTTCTTGTGGAATTGGCAAAGTGATATTTGGAAGCCCATGGAGGGCTATGGTGAAAAAGGAAATATCCTCCGATGAAATCTGGAAAGAAGCTTTCTGAGAAGCTGCTTAGTGTTCTGTTAATTCATCTCACAGAGTTACATCTGTATTTCGTGGATCTCTTTGCTAGCCTTATTTCTGTGGAATCTGACAACTGATATTTCAAATCCCTTTGAAGACTATAGGGCCAAAGGAATTATCCTCCGATAAAAAAGAGAAAGAAGCTTTCTGAGAAACTTCTTTGTGTTCTGTGAAATCATCTAACAGAATTAAAGCTTTCCCGTCAAGAAGCCTTTCGCTAAGACAGTTCTTGTGGAATTGGCAAAGTGATATTTGGAAGCCCATAGAGGGCTATGGTGAAAAAGAAAATATCCTCCGATGAAATCTGGAAAGAAGCTTTCTGAGAAACAGCTTAGTGTTCTGTTAATTCATCTCCCAGAGTTACATCTGTATTTCGTGGATCTCTTTGCTAGCCTTAATTCTCTGGAATCAGACAACAGATATTTCGGATCCCTTTGAAGACTATAGGGCCAAAGGAAACATCCTCGGATAACAAACTAAGAAGCTTTCTGAGAAACTACTTTGTGTTCTGTGAAATCATCTCAGAGTTACAGCTTTCCCCTCAATAGGCCTTCCGCTAACACAGTTCTTGTGGAATTGGCAAAGTGATATTGGGAAGTCCATAGAGGGCTACGGTGAAAAAGGAAATATCCTCCGATGAAATCTGGAAAGAAGCTTTCTGAGAAACTGCTTAGTGATCTGTTAATTCATCTCACAGAGTTACATCTGTATTTCGTGGATCTCTTTGCTAGCCGTATTTCTGTGGAATCTGACAACAGATATTTCGGATCCCTTTGAAGACTATAGGGCCAAAGGAAATATCCTCTGATAACAAAGAGGAAGAAGCTTTCTGAGAAACTTCTTTATGTTCTGTGACATCATCTCACAGAGTTACAGCTTTCCCGTCAAGAAGCCTTTCGCTAAGACAGTTCTTGTGGAATTGGCAAAGTGATATTTCGACCCCATTGAGGGCTATGGTGAAAAAGGAAATATCCTCCGATGAAATCTGGAAAGAAGCTTTCTGAGAAACTGCTTAGTGTTCTGTTAATTCATCTCACAGAGTTACATCTGTATTTCGTGGATCTCTTTGTTAGCCTTATTTCTGTGGAATCTGACAACAGATATTTCCTTTCTCTTTGTAGACTATAGGGCCAAAGGAAATATCCTCCGATAACAAAGAGAAAGAAGCTTTCTGAGAAACTTCGTTGTCTTCTGTGAAATCATCTCACAGAATTACAGCTTTCCCCTCAAGAAGCCTTTCGCTAAGACAGTTCTGTGGAATTGGCAAAGTGATATTTGGAAGCCCATAGAGGGCTACGGTGAAAAAGGAAATATCCTCCAATGAAATCTGGAATGAAGCTTTCTGAGAAACTGTTTAGTGATCTGTAAATTCATCTCCCAGAGTTTCATCTGTATTTCCTGGATCTCTTTCCTAGCCTTATTTCTGTGGAATCTGAGAACAGATATTTCGGATTCCTTTGAAGACTACAGGGCCAAAGGAAATATCCTCCGATAACAAAGAGAAAGAAGCTTTCTGAGAAACTTCTTTGTGTTCTGTGAAATCATCTCACAGAGTTACAGCTTTCCCCTCAAGAAGCCTTTCGCTAAGACAGTTCTTGTGGAATTGGCAAAGTGATATTTGGAAGGCCATAGAGGGCTATGGTAAAAAAGGAAATATACTCCGATGAAATCTGGAAAGACTTTCTGAGAAACTTCTTAGTGTTCTGTTAATTCATCTCCCAGAGTTACATCTGTATTTCGTTCATCTCTTTGCTAGCCTTATTTCTGTGGAATCTGATAACAGATATTTCGGATCCCTTTGAAGACTATAGGGCCAAAGGAAATATTCTCTGATAACAAAAAGAAAGAAGGTTTCTGAGAAACTTCTTTGTGTTCTGTGAAATCATCTCACAGAGTTACAGGTTTCCCCTCAAGAAGCCTTTTGGTAAGACAGTTCTTGTGGAATTGGCAAAGTGATATTTGGAAGCCCTTAGAGGGCTATGGTGAAAAAGGAAATATCCTCCGATGAAATCTGGAAAGAAGATTTCTGAGAAAATGCTTAGTGTTCTGTGAATTCATCTCACATAGTTACATCTGTATTTCGTGGATCTCTTTGCTAGCCTTATTTCTTTGGAATCTGAGAACAGATATTTCGGATCCCTTTGAAGAGTATTGGGCCAAAGGAAACATCTTCGGATAACAAAGAGAAAGAACCTTACTGAGAAACTTCTTTGTGTTCTGTGAAATCAACTCACAGAGTTACAGCTTTCCCCTCAAGAAGCCTTTCGCTAAGAGAGTTCTTGTGGAATTGGCAAAGTGATATTTGGAAGCCCATAGAGGGCTATGGTGAAAAAGGAAATATCCTCTGATGAAATCTCTAAAGAGGCTTTCTGAGAAGCTGCTTAGTGTTTTGTTAATTCATCTCACAGAGTTACATCTGTATTTCGTGGATTTCTTTGCTAGCCTTATTTCTGTGGAATCTGACAACAGATATTTCAGATCCCTTTGAAGACTATAGGGCCAAAGGAATTATCCTCCGATAAAAAAGTGAAAGAAGCTTTCTGAGAAACTTCTTTGTGTTCTGTGAAATCATCTCACAGAATTAAAGCTTTCCCCGCAAGAAGCCTTTCGCTAAGACAGTTCTTGTGGAATTCGCAAAGTGATATTTGGAAGCCCATAGAGTGCTATGGTGAAAAAGGAAATATCCTCCGATGAAATCTGGAAAGAAGCTTTCTGAGAAAGAGCTTAGTGTTCTGTTAATTCATCTCCCAGAGTTACATCTGTATTTCGTGGATCTCTTTGCTAGCCTTATTTCTGTGGAATCTGACAACAGATATTTCGGATCCCTTTGAAGACTATTGGACCAAAGGAAATATCCTCTGATAACAAAGAGAAAGAAGCTTTCTGAGAAACTTCTTTGTGTTCTGTGAAATCATCTCACAGAGTTACAGCTTTCCCCTCAAGAAGCCTTTCGCTAAGACAGTCTCGTGGAATTGGCAAAGTGATATTTGGAAGCCCAAAGAGGGCTATGGTGAAAAAGGAAATATCCTCCGATGAAATCTGGAAAGAAGCTTTCTGAGAAACTGCTTAGTGTTCTGTTAATTCACCTCACCGAGTTACATCTGTATTTCGTGGATCTCTTTGCTAGCCTTATTTCTGTGGAATCTGAGAACAGATATTTCGGATCCGTTTGAAGGCTATAGGGCCAAAGGAAATATCCTCCGATAACAAAGAGAAAGAAGCTTTCTGAGAACCTTCGTTGTGTTCTGTGAAATCATCTCACAGAGTTACAGCTTTCCCCTCAAGAAGCCTTTCGCTAAGACAGTTCTTGTGGAATTGGCAAAGAGATATTTGGAAGCCCATAGAGGGCTATGGTGAAAAAGGAAGTATCCTCCGATGAAATCTGGAAAGACTTTCTGAGAAACTGCTTAGTGTTCTGTTAATTCATCTCCCACAGTTACATCTGTATTTCTTTCATTTCTTTGCTAGCCTTATTTCTGTGGAATCTGAGAACAGATATTTCGGATCCCTTGAAGACTATAGGGCCAAAGGAAATATCCTCCGATAACAAAGAGAAAGAAGCTTTCTGAGAAATTTCTTTGTGTTCTGTGAAATCATCTCACAGAGTTTCAGCTTTCCCCTCAAGAAGCCTTTCGCTAAGAGTGTTCTTGTGGAATTGGCAAAGTGATATTTGGAAGCCCATAGAGGGCTATGGTGAAAAAGGAAATATCCTCCGATGAAATCTGGAAAGAAGCTTTCTGAGAAACAGCTTTTGTTCTGTTAATTCATCTCCCAGAGTTACATCTGTATTTCGTGGATCTCTTTGCTACCCTTATTTCTGTGGCATCTGAAAACAGATATTTCGGATCCCTTTGAAGACTATATGGCCAAAGCAAACATCCTCGGATAGCAAAGAGAAAGAAGCTTACTGAGAAACTTCTTTGTGTTCTGTGAAATCATCTCACAGAGTTACAGCTTTACCCTCGAGCAGCCTTTCGCTAAGAAAATTCTTGTGGAATTGGCAAAATGATATTTGCAAGCCCATAGAGGGCTATGGTGAAAAAGCAAATATCCTCCGATGAAATCTGGAGAGAAGCTTTCTGAGAAGCTGCTTAGTGTTCTGTTAATTCATCTCACAGAGTTACATCTGTATTTCGTGGATTTCTTTGCTAGCCTTATTTCTGTGGAATCTGACAACAGATATTTCAAATCCCTTTGAAGACTATAGGGCCAAAGGAATTATCCTCCGATAAAAAAGAGAAAGAAGCTTTCTGAGAATCTTCTTTGTGTTCTGTGAAATCATCTAACAGAATTAAAGCTTTCCCGTCAAGAAGCCTTTCGCTAAGACAGTTCTTGTGGAAATGGCAAAGTGATATTTGGAAGCCCATAGAGGGCTATGGTGAAAAAGAAAATATCCTCCGATGAAATCTGGAAAGAAGCTTTCTGAGAAACTGCTTAGTAATCTGTTAATTCATCTCACAGAGTTACATCTGTATTTCGTGGATCTCATTGCTAGCCGTATTTCTGTGGAATCTGACAACAGATATTTCGGATCCCTTTGAAGACTATAAGGCCAAAGGAAATATCCTCCCATAACAAAGAGAAAGAAGCTTTCTGAGAAACTTCTTTGTGTTCTGTGAAATCATCTAACAGAGTTACAGCTTTCCCCTCAAGAAGCCTTTCGCTAAGACAGTTCTTGTGGAATTGGCAAAGTGATATTTGGAAGCCCATAGAGGGCTATGGTGAAAAAGAAATATCCTCCGATGAAATCTGGAAAGACTTTCTGAGAAACTGCTTAGTGATCTGTTAATTCATCTCACAGAGTTACATCTGTATTTCGTGGATCTCTTTTCTAGCCTTATTTCTGTGGAATCTGAGAACAGATATTTCTGATCCTTTTGAAGACTATAGGGACAAAGGAAATATCCTCAGATAACAAAGAGAAAGAAGCTTTCTGAGAAACTTCTTTGTGTTCTGTGAAATCATCTCACAGAGTTACAGCTTTCTCATCAAGAAGCCTTTCACTAAGACAGTTCTTGTGGAATTGGCAAAGTGATATTTGGAAGCCCATAGAGCGCAATGGTGAAAAAGGAAATATCCTCCGATGAAATCTGCAAAGAAGCTTTCTGAGAAACTCCTTAGTGTTCTCTTAATTCTTCTCACAGAGTTACATCTGTATTTCGTGGATCTCTTTGCTAGCCGAATTTCTGTGGAATCTGAGAACAGATATTTCGGATCCACTTGAAGACTATAGGGCCAAAGGAAACATCCTCCGAAAACAAAAATAAAGAAGCTTTCTGAGAAACTTCTTTGTGTTCTGTGAAATCATCTCACAGAGTTACAGCTTTCCCCTCAATAGGCCTTCCGCTAAGACAGCTCTTGTGGAATTGGCAAAGTGATATTGGGAAGCCCATAGTGGGCTACGGTGAAAATGGAAATATCCTCCAAAGAAATCTGGAAAGAAGCTTTCTGAGAAACTGCTTAGTAATCTGTTAATTCATCTCACAGAGTTACATCTGTATTTCGTGGATCTCATTGCTAGCCGTATTTCTGTGGAATCTGACAACAGATATTTCGGATCCCTTTGAAGACTACAGGGCAAAAGGAAATATCCTCCGATAACAAAGAGAAAGAAGCTTTCTGAGAAACTTCTTTGTGTTCTGTGAAATCATCTCACAGAGTTACAGCTTTCCCCTCAAGAAGCCTTTCGCTAAGACAGTTCTTGTTGAATTGGCAAAGTGATATTTGGAAGCCCATAGAGGGCTATGCTGAAAAAGGAAATATCCTCCGATGAAATCTGGAAAGACTTTCTGAGAAACTGCTTAGTGATCTGTTAATTCATCTCACAGAGTTACATCTGTATTTCGTGGATCTCTTTTCTAGCCTTATTTCTGTGGATTCTGAGAACAGATATTTCTGATCCCTTTGAAGACTATAGGGACAAAGGAAATATCCTCTGATAACATAGAGAAAGAAGCTTTCTGAGAAACTTCTTTGTGTTCTGTGAAATCATCTCACAGAGTTACAGCTTTCTCATCGAGAAGCCTTTCGCTAAGACAGTTCTTTTGGAATTGGCAAAGTGATATTTGGAAGCCCATAGAGCGCAATGGTGAAAAAGGAAATATCCTCCGATGAAATCTGGAAAGAAGCTTTCTGAGAAACTGCTTAGTGTTCTGTTAATTCTTCTCACAGAGTTACATCTGTATTTCTTGGATCTCTTTGCAAGCCGAATTTCTGTGGAATCTGAGAACAGATATTTCGGATCCATTTGAAGACTATAGGGCCAAAGGATATATCCTCCGATAACAAAAAGAAAGAAGCTTTCTGAGAAACTTCTTTGTGTTCTGTGAAATCATCTCACAGAGTTAAAGCTTTCCCCTCAAGAAGCCTTTCGCTAAGACAGTTTTTGTGGAATTGGCAAAGTGATATTTGGAAGCCCATGGAGGGCTACGGTGAAAAAGGAAATATCCTCCGATGAAATCTGGAAAGAAGCTTTCTGAGAAGCTGCTTAGTGTTCTGTTAATTCATCTCACAGAGTTACATCTGTATTTGGTGGATTTCTTTGCTAGCCTTATTTCTGTGGAATCTGACAACAGATATTTCAAATCCCTTTGAAGACTATAGGGCCAAAGGAATTATCATCCGATAAAAAAGAGAAAGAAGCTTTCTGAGAAACTTCTTTGTGTTCTGTGAAATCATCTAACAGAATTAAAGCTTTCCCGTCAAGAAGCCTTTCGCTAAGACAGTTCTTGTGGAATTGGCAAAGTGATATTTGGAAGCCCATAGAGGGCTATGGTGAAAAAATAATATCCTCCGATGAAATCTGGAAAGAAGCTTTCTGAGAAACAGCTTAGTGTTCTGTTAATTCATCTCCCAGAGTTACATCTGTATTTCGTGGATCTCTTTGCTAGCCTTATTTCTCTGGAAACAGACAACAGATATTTCGGATCCCTTTGAAGACTATAGGGCCAAAGGAAACATCCTCGGATAACAAACTAAGAAGCTTTCTGAGAAACTACTTTGTGTTCTGTGAAATCATCTCACAGAGTTACAGCTTTCCCCTCAATAGGCCTTCCGCTAAGACAGTTCTTGTGGAATTGGCAAAGTGATATTGGGAAGTCCATATAGGGCTACGGTGAAAAAGGAAATATCCTCCAAAGAAATCTGTAAAGAGGCTTTCTGAGAAACTGCTTAGTGTTCTGTTAATTCATCTCACAGAGTTACATCTGTATTTCGTTGATCTCTTTGCTAGCCTTATTTCTGTGGAATCTGAGAACAGATATTTCTGATCCCTTTGAAGACTATAGGTCCAAAGGAAATATCCTCCGATAACAAAGAGAAAGAAGCTTTCTGAGAAACTTCTTTGTGTTCTGTGAAGTCATCTCACAGAGTTACAGCTTTCCCATCAAGAAGCCTTTCGCTAAGACAGTTCTTGTGGAATTGGCAAAGTGATATTTGGAAGCCCATAGAGCGCAAGGTGAAAAAGGAAATATCCTCCAATGAAATCTGGAAAGAAGCTTTCTGAGAAACTGCTTAGTGTTCTGTTAATTCACCTCACAGAGGTACATCTGTATTTCGTGGATCTCTTTGCTGGCCTTATTTCTGTGGAATCTGAGAACAGATATTTCGGATCCCTTTGAAGACTCTAGGGCCAAAGTAAACATCCTCCGATAACAAAGAGAAAGAAGCTTACTGAGAAACTTCTTTGTGTTCTGTGAAATCATCTCACACAGTTACAGCTTTACCCTCAAGGAGCCTTTCTCTAAGACAGTTCTTGTGGAATTGGCAAAGTGATATTTGGAGCCCATAGAGGGATATGGAGAAAAAGGAAATATCCTCCGATGAAATCTGGAAAGAAGCTTTCTGAGAAACTGCTTGGTGTTCTGATAATTCACCTCACAGAGATACATCTGTATTTCATGGATCTCTTTGCTAGCCTTATTTCTGTGGAATCTGAGAACAGATATTTCGGATCCCTTTGAAGACTATAGGGCCAAAGGAAATATCCTCCGATAACAAAGAGAAAGAAGCTTTCTGAGAAACTTCTTTGTGTTCTGTGAAATCATCTCACACAGTTACAGCTTTCCCATCAAGAAGCCTTTCGCTAAGACAGTTCTTGTGGAATTGGCAAAGTGATATTTGGAAGCCCATAGAGGGCTATGGTGAAAAAGGAAATATCCTCCACTGAAATCTGGAAAGAAGCTTTCTGAGAAACTGCTTAGTGATATGTAAATTCATCTCTCAGAGTTACATCTGTATTTCGTGGATCTCTTTGCTAGCCGTATTTCTGTGGAATCTGAGAACAGATATTTCGGATCCTTTTGAAGACTATAGGGCCAAAGGAAATATCCTCCGATAACAAAAAGAAAGAAGCTTTCTGAGAAACTTCTTTGTGTTCTGTGAAATCATCTCACAGAGTTACAGTTTTCCCTTCAAGAAGCCTTTCGCTAAGACCGTTCTTGTGGAATTGGCAAAGTGATATTTGAAAGCCCGTAGAGGGCTACGGTGAAAGAGGAAATATCCTCCGATGAAATCTGGAAAGAAGCTTTCTGAGAAACTGCTTAGTGTTCTGTTAATTCATCTCACAGAGTTACATTTGTATTTCGTGGATCTCTTTGCTAGCCTTATTTCTGTGGAATCTGAGAACAGATATTTCGGATCCCTTTGAAGACTATAGGGCCAAAGGAAACATCCTCGGATAACAAACTAAGAAGCTTTCTGAGAAACTACTTTGTGTTCTGTGAAATCATCTCACAGAGTTACAGCTTTCCCCTCAATAGGCCTTCCGCTAAGACAGTTCTTGTGGAATTGGCAAAGTGATATTGGGAAGTCCATATAGGGCTACGGTGAAAAAGGAAATATCCTCCAAAGAAATCTGTAAAGAAGCTTTCTGAGAAACTGCTTAGTGTTCTGTTAATTCATCTCACAGAGTTACATCTGTATTTCGTTGATCTCTTTGCTAGCCTTATTTCTGTGGAATCTGAGAACAGATATTTCTGATCCCTTTGAAGACTATAGGTCCAAAGGAAATATCCTCCGATAACAAAGAGAAAGAAGCTTTCTGAGAAACTTCTTTGTGTTCTGTGAAGTCATCTCACAGAGTTACAGCTTTCCCATCAAGAAGCCTTTCGCTAAGACAGTTCTTGTGGAATTGGCAAAGTGATATTTGGAAGCCCATAGAGCGCAATGGTGAAAAAGGAAATATCCTCCGATGAAATCTGGAAAGAAGCTTTCTGAGAAACTGCTTAGTGTTCTGTTAATTCACCTCACAGAGGTACATCTGTATTTCGTGGATCTCTTTGCTGGCCTTATTTCTGTGGAATCTGAGAAGAGATATTTCGGATCCCTTTGAAGACTCTAGGGCCAAAGTAAACATCCTCCGATAACAAAGAGAAAGAAGCTTACTGAGAAACTTCTTTGTGTTCTGTGAAATCATCTCACACAGTTACAGCTTTACCCTCAAGGAGCCTTTCTCTAAGACAGTTCTTGTGGAATTGGCAAAGTGATATTTGGAGCCCATAGAGGGATATGGAGAAAAAGGAAATATCCTCCGATGAAATCTGGAAAGAAGCTTTCTGAGAAACTGCTTGGTGTTCTGATAATTCACCTCACAGAGTTACATCTGTATTTCATGGATCTCTTTGCTAGCCTTATTTCTGTGGAATCTGAGAACAGATATTTCGGATCCCTTTGAAGACTATAGGGCCAAAGGAAATATCCTCCGATAACAAAGAGAAAGAAGCTTTCTGAGAAACTTCTTTGTGTTCCGTGAAATCATCTCACACAGTTACAGCTTTCCCATCAAGAAGCCTTTCGCTAAGACAGTTCTCGTGGAATTGGCAAAGTGATATTTGGAAGCCCATAGAGGGCTATGGTGAAAAAGGAAATATCCTCCACTGAAATCTGGAAAGAAGCTTTCTGAGAAACTGCTTAGTGATATGTAAATTCATCTCTCAGAGTTACATCTGTATTTCGTGGATCTCTTTGCTAGCCGTATTTCTGTGGAATCTGAGAACAGATATTTCGGATCCTTTTGAAGACTATAGGGCCAAAGGAAATATCCTCCGATAACAAAAAGAAAGAAGCTTTCTGAGAAACTTCTTTGTGTTCTGTGAAATCATCTCACAGAGTTACAGTTTTCCCTTCAAGAAGCCTTTCGCTAAGACCGTTCTTGTGGAATTGGCAAAGTGATATTTGAAAGCCCGTAGAGGGCTACGGTGAAAGAGGAAATATCCTCCGATGAAATCTGGAAAGAAGCTTTCTGAGAAACTGCTTAGTGTTCTGTTAATTCATCTCACAGAGTTACATTTGCATTTCGTGGATCTCTTTGCTAGCCTTATTTCTGTGGAATCTGAGAACAGATATTTCGGATCCCTTTGAAGACTATAGAGCCAAAGGAAATATCCTCCGATAAGAAAGAGAAAGAAGCTTTCTGAGAAACTTCTCTGTGTTCTGTGAAATCATCTCACAGATTTACAGCTTTCCAATCAAGTACCCTTTCGCTAAGACAGTTCTTGTGGAATTGGAAAAGTGATATTTGGAAGCCTACAGAGGGCTATGGTGAAAGAGGAAATATCCTCCGATGAAATCTGGAAAGAAGCTTTCGGAGAAACTGTTTAGTGTTCTGTTAATTCATCTCACAGAGTTTCATCTGTGTTTCGTGGATCTCTTTGCTAGCCTTATTTCTGTGGAATATGAGAACAGATATTTCGGATCCCTTTGAAGACTATAGGGCCAAAGGAAATATCCTAGGAAAACAAAGAGAAAGAACATTTCTGAGAATCTTCTTTGTGTTCTATGAAATCATCTCAGAGAGTTACAGCTTTCCCCTCAAGAAGCCTTTCGCTAAGACAGTTCTTGTGGAATTGGCAAAGTGATATTTGGAAGCCCCTAGAGGGCTATGGTGAAAAAGGAAATATCCTCCGATGAAATCTGGAAACAAGCTTTCTGAGAAACTGCTTAGTGTTCTGTTAATTCATCTCCCGGAGTTACATCTGTATTTCATGGATCTCTTTGGTAGCCTTATTACTGTGGAATCTGAGAACAGATATTTCAGATCCCTTTGAAGACTATAGGGCCACAGGATATATCCTCCGATAACAAAGAGAAAGAAGCTTTCTGAGAAACTTCTTTGTATTCTGTGAAATCATCTCACAGAGTTACAGCTTTCCCCTCAAGAAGCCTTTCGCTAAGACAGTTCTTGTGGAATTGGCAAAGTTATATTTGGAAGCCCATAGAGGGCTTGATGAAAAAGGAAATATCCTCCGATGAAATCTGGAAAGAAGCTTTCTGAGAAACTGCTTAGTATTCTGTTAATTCATCTCCGAGAGTTACATCTGTATTTCGTGGATCTCTTTGCTAGCCTTATTTTTTTGGAATCTGAGAACAGATATTTCGGATCCCTTTGAAGTCTATAGAGCCAAAGGAAATATCCTCCGATAACAAAGGGAAAGAAGCTTTCTGAGAAACTTCTTTGTGTTCTGTGAAATCATCTCAGAGAGTTACAGCTTTCCCCTCAAGAAGCCTTTCGCTAAGACAGTTCTTGTGGAATTGGCAAAGTGATATTTGGAAGCCCATAGTAGGCTACGGTGAAAAAGGAAATATCCTCCGATGAAATCTGGAAAAAAGCTTTCTGAGAAACTGCTTAGTGTTCTGTTAATTCATCTCACAGAGTTATATCTGTATTTCGTGGATCTCTTTGCTAGCCTTATTTCTGTGGAATCTGACAACAGATATTTCCTTTCTCTTTGAAGACTATAGGGCCAAAGGAAATATCCTCCGATAACAAAGAGAAAGAAGCTTTCTGAGAAACTTCTTTGTGTTCTGTGAAATCATCTCACAGAGTTACAGCTTTCCCCTCAAGAAGCCTTTCGCTAAGACAGTTCTTGTGGAATTGGCAAAGTGACATTTGGTAGCCCATAGAGGGCTATGGTGAAAAAGGAAATATCCTCCGATGAAATCTGGAAAGAAGCTATCTGAGAAACTGCCTAGTGTTCTGTTAATTCATCTCCCAGAGTTACATCTGTATTTCGTGGATCTCTTTGCTAGCCTTATTTCTCTGGAATCTGAGAACAGATATTTCGGATCCCTTTGAAGACAATAGGGCCAAAGGAAATATCCTCCGATAACAAAGAGAAAGAAGCTTTCTGAGAAACTTCTTTGTGTTCTGTGAAATCATCTCACAGAGTTACAGCTTTCCCCTCAAGAAGCCTTTCGCTAAGACAGTTCTTGTGGAATTGGCAAAGTGACATTAGGAAGCCCATAGAGGGCAATGGTGAAAAAGGAAATATCCTCCGATGAAATCTGGAAAGAAGCTTTCTGAGAAACTGCTTAGTGTCCTGTTAATTCATCTCACAGAGTTACATCTGAATGTCGTGGATCTCTTTGCTAGACTTATTTCTGTGGAATCAGAGAACAGATATTTCGGATCCCTTTGAAGACTATGGGGCCAAAGGAAATATCCTCCGATAGCAAAGAGAAAGAAGCTTTCTGAGAAACTTCTTTGTGTTCTGTGAAATCATCTCACAGAGTTACAGCTTTCCCCTCAAGAAGCCTTTCGCTAAGACAGTTCTTGTGGAATTGGCAAAGTGACATTTTGAAGCCCATAGAGGGCTATGGTGAAAAAGGAAATATCCTCCGATGAAATCTGGAAAGAAGCTTTCTGAGAAACTGCTTAGTGTTCTGTTAATTCACCTCACAGAGTTACATCTCTATTTCTTGGATCACTTTGCTAGCCTTATTTCTGTGGAATCTGAGAACAGATATTTCGGATCCCATTGAAGACTATAGGGCGAAAGGAAATATCCTCCGATAAGAAAGAGAAAGAAGCTTTCTGGGAAACTTCTTTGTGTTCTGTGTAATCACCTCACAGAGTTACAGCTTTCCCTTCAAGAATCCTTTCGCTAAGACAGTTCTTGTGGAATTGGCAAAGTGATATTTGGAAGCCCATAGAGGGCTTGATGAAAAAGGAAATATCCTCGGACGAAATCTGGAAAGAAGCTTTCTGAGAAACTGCTTAGTGTTCTGTTAATTCATCTCCCAGAGTTACATCTGTATTTCGTGCATCTCTTTGCTAGCCTTATTTCTTTGGAATCTGAGAACAGATATTTCGGATCCCTTTGAAGACTATAGAGCCAAAGGAAATATCCTCCGATAACAAAGAGAAAGAAGCTTTCTGAGAAACTTCTTTGTGTTCTGTGAAATCATCTCACAGAGTTACAGCTTTCCCCTCAAGAAGGCTTTCGCTAAGACAGTTCTTGTGGAACTGGCAAAGTGACATTTTGAAGCCCATAAAGGGCTATGGTGAAAAAGGAAATATCCTCCGATGAAATCTGGAAAGAAGCTTTCTCAGAAACTGCTTAGTGTTCGGTTAATTCACCTCACAGAGTTACATCTGTATTTCGTGGATCTCTTTGCTAGCCTTATTTCTGTGGAATCTGAAACAGATATTTAGGATCCCATTGAAGACTATAGGGCGAAAGGAAACATCCTCCGAGAAGAAAGAGAAAGAAGCTTTCTGAGAAACTTCTTTGTGTTCTGTGAAATCATCTCACAGAGTTACAGCTTTTCCTTCAAGAAGCCTTTCGCTAAGACAGTTCTTGTGGAATTGGCAAAGTGACATTTGGTAGCCCATAGAGGGCAATGGTGAAAACAGAAATATCCTCCGATGAAATCTGGAAAGAAGCTATCTGAGAAACTGCCTAGTGTTCTGTTAATTCATCTCCCAGAGTTACATCTGTATTTCGTGGATCTCTTTGCTAGCCTTATTTCTCTGGAATCTCAGAAAAGATATTTCGGATCCCTTTGAAGATTATAGGCACAAAGGAAACATCCTCCGATAACAAAGAGAAAGAAGCTTTCTGAGAAACTTCTTTGTGTTCTGTGAAATCATCTCACAGAGTTACAGCTTTCCCCTCAAGAAGCCTTTCGCTAAGACAGTTCTTGTTGAATTTGCAAAGTGATATTTGGAAGCCCCTAAAGGGCTACGGTGAAAAAGGAAATATCCTCTGATGAAATCTGGAAATCAGCTTTCTGAGAAACTGCTTAGTGTTCTGTTAATTGATCTCACAGAGTTACATCTGTATGTCGTGGATCTCTTTGCTAGCCTTACTTCTGTGGAATCTGAGAACAGATATTTCGGATCCCTTTGAAGACTATAGGGCCAAAGGAAATAGCCTCCGATAAGAAAGAGAAGAAGCTTTCTGAGAAACTTTTTTGTGTTCTGTGAAATCATCTCACAGAGTTACAGCTTTCCCCTCAAGAAGCCTTTCGCTAAGACAGTTCTTGTGGAATTGGCAAAGTGATACTTGGACGCCCATAGAGGGCTATGGAGAAAAAGGAAATATCCTCCGATGAAATCTGGAAAGAAGCTTTCTGAGAAACTGCTTAGTGTTCTGTTAATGCATCTCCCAGAGTTACATCTGTATTTCGTGGATCTCTTTGCTAGCCTTATTTCTCTGGAATCTGAGAACAGATATTTCGGATCCCTTTGAAGACAATAGGGCCAAAGGAAATATCCTCCGATAACAAAGAGAAAGAAGCTTCCTGAGAAACTTCTTTGTGTTCTGCGAAATCATCTCACAGAGTTACAGCTTTCCCTTCAAGAAGCCTTTCGCTAAGACAGTTCTTGTGGAATTGGCAAAGTGATATTTGGAAACCCATAGAGGGCTTGATGAAAAAGGAAATATCCTCGGATGAAATCTGGAAAGAAGCTTTCTGAGAAACTGCTTAGTGTTCTGTTAATTCATCTCCCAGAGTTACATCTGTATTTCGTGGATCTCTTTGCTAGCCTTATTTCTTTGGAATCTGAGAACAGATATTTCGGATCCCTTTGAAGACTATAGAACCAAAGGAAATATCCTCTGATAACAAAGAGAAAGAAGCTTTCTGAGAAACTTCTTTGTGTTCTGGAAATCATCTCACAGAGTTACAGCTTTCCCTTCAAGAAGCCTTTCGCTAAGAGAGTTCTTGTGGAATTGGCAAAGTGATATTTGGAAGCCCATAGAAGGCTATGGAGAAATAGGAAATATCCTCCGATGAAATCTGGAAAGAAGCTTTCTGAGAAACTGCTTAATGTTCTTTTAGTTCATCTCCCAGAGTTACATCTGTATTTCGTGGATCTCTTTGCTAGCCTTATTTCTGTGGAATCTGAGAACAGATATTTCGGATCCCTTTGAAGACTATAGGGCCAAAGGAAATATCCTCCGATAACAAAGAGAAAGAAGCTTTCTGAGAAACTTCTTTGTGTTCTGTGAAATCATCTCACAGAGTTACAGTTTTCCCTTCAAGAAGCCTTTCGCTAAGACCGTTCTTGTGGAATTGGCAAAGTGATATTTGGAAGCCCCAAGAGGGCTATGGTGAAAAAGGAAATATCCTCCGATGAAATCTGGAAACAAGCTTTCTGAGAAACTGCTTAGTGTTCTATTAATTCATCTCCCGGAGTTACATCTGTATTTCATGGATCTCTTTGGTAGCCTTATTACTGTGGAATCTGAGAACAGATATTTCGGATCCCTTTGAAGACTATAGGGCCAAAGGAAATATCCTCCGATAACAAAGAGAAAGAAGCTTTCTGAGAAACTTCTTTGTGTTCTGTGAAATCATCTCACACAGTTACAGCTTTCCCATCAAGAAGCCTTTCGCTAAGACAGTTCTCGTGGAATTGGCAAAGTGATATTTGGAAGCCCATAGAGGGCTATGGTGAAAAAGGAAATATCCTCCACTGAAATCTGGAAAGAAGCTTTCTGAGAAACTGCTTAGTGATATGTAAATTCATCTCTCAGAGTTACATCTGTATTTCGTGGATCTCTTTGCTAGCCGTATTTCTGTGGAATCTGAGAACAGATATTTCGGATCCTTTTGAAGACTATAGGGCCAAAGGAAATATCCTCCGATAACAAAAAGAAAGAAGCTTTCTGAGAAACTTCTTTGTGTTCTGTGAAATCATCTCACAGAGTTACAGTTTTCCCTTCAAGAAGCCTTTCGCTAAGACCGTTCTTGTGGAATTGGCAAAGTGATATTTGAAAGCCCGTAGAGGGCTACGGTGAAAGAGGAAATATCCTCCGATGAAATCTGGAAAGAAGCTTTCTGAGAAACTGCTTAATGTTCTTTTAGTTCATCTCCCAGAGTTACATCTGTATTTCGTGGATCTCTTTGCTAGCCTTATTTCTGTGGAATCTGAGAACAGATATTTCGGATCCCTTTGAAGACTATAGGGCCAAAGGAAATATCCTCCGATAACAAAGAGAAAGAAGCTTTCTGAAAAACTTCTTTGTGTTCTGTGAAATCATCTCACAGAGTTACAGTTTTCCCTTCAAGAAGCCTTTCGCTAAGACCGTTCTTGTGGAATTGGCAAAGTGATATTTGGAAGCCCCAAGAGGGCTATGGTGAAAAAGGAAATATCCTCCGATGAAATCTGGAAACAAGCTTTCTGAGAAACTGCTTAGTGTTCTATTAATTCATCTCCCGGAGTTACATCTGTATTTCATGGATCTCTTTGGTAGCCTTATTACTGTGGAATCTGAGAACAGATATTTCGGATCCCTTTGAAGACTATAGGGCCAAAGGAAATATCCTCCGATAACAAAGAGAAAGAAGCTTTCTGAGAAACTTCTTTGTGTTCTGTGAAATCATCTCACACAGTTACAGCTTTCCCATCAAGAAGCCTTTCGCTAAGACAGTTCTCGTGGAATTGGCAAAGTGATATTTGGAAGCCCATAGAGGGCTATGGTGAAAAAGGAAATATCCTCCACTGAAATCTGGAAAGAAGCTTTCTGAGAAACTGCTTAGTGATATGTAAATTCATCTCTCAGAGTTACATCTGTATTTCGTGGATCTCTTTGCTAGCCGTATTTCTGTGGAATCTGAGAACAGATATTTCGGATCCTTTTGAAGACTATAGGGCCAAAGGAAATATCCTCCGATAACAAAAAGAAAGAAGCTTTCTGAGAAACTTCTTTGTGTTCTGTGAAATCATCTCACAGAGTTACAGTTTTCCCTTCAAGAAGCCTTTCGCTAAGACCGTTCTTGTGGAATTGGCAAAGTGATATTTGAAAGCCCGTAGAGGGCTACGGTGAAAGAGGAAATATCCTCCGATGAAACCTGGAAAGAAGCTTTCTGAGAAACTGCTTAGTGTTCTGTTAATTCATCTCACAGAGTTACATTTGTATTTCGTGGATCTCTTTGCTAGCCTTATTTCTGTGGAATCTGAGAACAGATATTTCGGATCCCTTTGAAGACTATAGAGCCAAAGGAAATATCCTCCGATAAGAAAGAGAAAGAAGCTTTCTGAGAAACTTCTCTGTGTTCTGTGAAATCATCTCACAGATTTACAGCTTTCCAATCAAGTACCCTTTCGCTAAGACAGTTCTTGTGGAATTGGAAAAGTGATATTTGGAAGCCTACAGAGGGCTATGGTGAAAGAGGAAATATCCTCCGATGAAATCTGGAAAGAAGCTTTCGGAGAAACTGTTTAGTGTTCTGTTAATTCATCTCACAGAGTTTCATCTGTGTTTCGTGGATCTCTTTGCTAGCCTTATTTCTGTGGAATATGAGAACAGATATTTCGGATCCCTTTGAAGACTATAGGGCCAAAGGAAATATCCTCGGAAAACAAAGAGAAAGAACATTTCTGAGAATCTTCTTTGTGTTCTATGAAATCATCTCAGAGAGTTACAGCTTTCCCCTCAAGAAGCCTTTCGCTAAGACAGTTCTTGTGGAATTGGCAAAGTGATATTTGGAAGCCCCTAGAGGGCTATGGTGAAAAAGGAAATATCCTCCGATGAAATCTGGAAACAAGCTTTCTGAGAAACTGCTTAGTGTTCTGTTAATTCATCTCCCGGAGTTACATCTGTATTTCATGGATCTCTTTGGTAGCCTTATTACTGTGGAATCTGAGAACAGATATTTCAGATCCCTTTGAAGACTATAGGGCCACAGGATATATCCTCCGATAACAAAGAGAAAGAAGCTTTCTGAGAAACTTCTTTGTGTTCTGTGAAATCATCTCACAGAGTTACAGCTTTCCCCTCAAGAAGCCTTTCGCTAAGACAGTTCTTGTGGAATTGGCAAAGTTATATTTGGAAGCCCATAGAGGGCTTGATGAAAAAGGAAATATCCTCCGATGAAATCTGGAAAGAAGCTTTCTGAGAAACTGCTTAGTATTCTGTTAATTCATCTCCGAGAGTTACATCTGTATTTCGTGGATCTCTTTGCTAGCCTTATTTTTTTGGAATCTGAGAACAGATATTTCGGATCCCTTTGAAGTCTATAGAGCCAAAGGAAATATCCTCCGATAACAAAGGGAAAGAAGCTTTCTGAGAAACTTCTTTGTGTTCTGTGAAATCATCTCAGAGAGTTACAGCTTTCCCCTCAAGAAGCCTTTCGCTAAGACAGTTCTTGTGGAATTGGCAAAGTGATATTTGGAAGCCCATAGTAGGCTACGGTGAAAAAGGAAATATCCTCCGATGAAATCTGGAAAAAAGCTTTCTGAGAAACTGCTTAATGTTCTGTTAATTCATCTCACAGAGTTATATCTGTATTTCGTGGATCTCTTTGCTAGCCTTATTTCTGTGGAATCTGACAACAGATATTTCCTTTCTCTTTGAAGACTACAGGGCCAAAGGAAATATCCTCCGATAACAAAGAGAAAGAAGCTTTCTGAGAAACTTCTTTGTGTTCTGTGAAATCATCTCACAGAGTTACAGCTTTCCCCTCAAGAAGCCTTTCGCTAAGACAGTTCTTGTGGAATTGGCAAAGTGACATTTGGTAGCCCATAGAGGGCTATGGTGAAAAAGGAAATATCCTCCGATGAAATCTGGAAAGAAGCTATCTGAGAAACTGCCTAGTGTTCTGTTAATTCATCTCCCAGAGTTACATCTGTATTTCGTGGATCTCTTTGCTAGCCTTATTTCTCTGGAATCTCAGAAAAGATATTTCGGATCCCTTTGAAGATTATAGGCACAAAGGAAACATCCTCCGATAACAAAGAGAAAGAAGCTTTCTGAGAAACTTCTTTGTGTTCTGTGAAATCATCTCACAGAGTTACAGCTTTCCCCTCAAGAAGCCTTTCGCTAAGACAGTTCTTGTGGAATTGGCAAAGTGATATTTGGAAGCCCCTAAAGGGCTATGGTGAAAAAGGAAATATCCTCCGATGAAATCTGGAAAGCAGCTTTCTGAGAAACTGCGTAGTGTTCTGTTAATTGATCTCACAGAGTTACATCTGTATTTCGTGGATCTCTTTGCTAGCCTTACTTCTGTGGAATCTGAGAACAGATATTTCGGATCCCTTTGAAGACTATAGGGCCAAAGGAAATAGCCTCCGATAAGAAAGAGAAAGAAGCTTTCTGAGAAACTTTTTTGTGTTCTGTGAAATCATCTCACAGAGTTACAGCTTTCCCCTCAAGAAGCCTTTCGCTAAGACAGTTCTTGTGGAATTGGCAAAGTGATATTTGGACGCCCATAGAGGGCTATGGAGAAAAAGGAAATATCCTCCGATGAAATCTGGAAAGAAGCTTTCTGAGAAACTGCTTAGTGTTCTGTTAATTCATCTGCCAGAGTTACATCTGTATTTTGTGGATCTCTTTGATAGCCTTATTTCTGTGGAATCTGACAACAGATATTACGGATCCCTTTGAAGACTATTGGGCCAAAGGAAATATCCTCCGATAAAAAAGAGAAAGAAGCTTTCTGAGAAACGTCTTTGTGTTCTGTGAAATCATCTCACAGAGTTACAGCTTTCCCTTCAAGGAGCCTATCGCTAAGACAGTTCTTGTGGAATTGGCAAAGTGACATTTGGAAGCCCATAGAGGGCTATGGTGAAAAAGGAAATATCCTCCGATGAAATCTGGAAAGAAGCTTTCTGAGAAACTGCTTCGTGTTCTGTTAATGCATCTCCCAGAGTTACATCTGTATTTCGTGGATCTCTTTGCTAGCCTTATTTCTCTGGAATCTGAGAACAGATATTTCGGATCCCTTTGAAGACAATAGGGCCAAAGGAAATATCCTCCGATAACAAAGAGAAAGAAGCTTTCTGAGAAACTTCTTTGTGTTCTGTGAAATCATCTCACAGAGTTACAGCTTTCCCCTCAAGAAGCCTTTCGCTAAGACAGTTCTTGTGGAATTGGCAAAGTGACATTAGGAAGCCCATAGAGGGCAATGGTGAAAAAGGAAATATCCTCCGATGAAATCTGGAAAGAAGCTTTCTGAGAAACTGCTTAGTGTCCTGTTAATTCATCTCACAGAGTTACATCTGAATGTCGTGGATCTCTTTGCTAGTCTTATTTCTGTGGAATCAGAGAACAGATATTTCGGATCCCTTTGAAGACTATGGGGCCAAAGGAAATATCCTCCGATAGCAAAGAGAAAGAAGCTTTCTGAGAAACTTCCTTGTGTTCTGTGAAATCATCTCACAGAGTTACAGCTTTCCCCTCAAGAAGCCTTTCGCTAAGACAGTTCTTGTGGAATTGGCAAAGTGACATTTTGAAGCCCATAGAGGGCTATGGTGAAAAAGGAAATATCCTCCGATGAAATCTGGAAAGAAGCTTTCTGAGAAACTGCTTAGTGTTCTGTTAATTCACCTCACAGAGTTACATCTCTATTTCTTGGATCTCTTTGCTAGCCTTATTTCTGTGGAATCTGAGAACAGATATTTCGGATCCCATTGAAGACTATAGGGCGAAAGGAAATATCCTCCGATAAGAAAGAGAAAGAAGCTTTCTGGGAAACTTCTTTGTGTTCTGTGTAATCATCTCACAGAGTTACAGCTTTCCCTTCAAGAATCCTTTCGCTAAGACAGTTCTTGTGGAATTGGCAAAGTGATATTTGGAAGCCCATAGAGGGCTTGATGAAAAAGGAAATATCCTCGGACGAAATCTGGAAAGAAGCTTTCTGAGAAACTGCTTAGTGTTCTGATAATTCATCTCCCAGAGTTACATCTGTATTTCGTGGATCTCTTTGCTAGCCTTATTTCTTTGGAATCTGAGAACAGATATTTCGGATCCCTTTGAAGACTATAGAGCCAAAGGAAATATCCTCCGATAACAAAGAGAAAGAAGCTTTCTGAGAAACTTCTTTGTGTTCTGTGAAATCATCTCACAGAGTTACAGCTTTCCCCTCAAGAAGGCTTTCGCTAAGACAGTTCTTGTGGAACTGGCAAAGTGACATTTTGAAGCCCATAAAGGGCTATGGTGAAAAAGGAAATATCCTCCGATGAAATCTGGAAAGAAGCTTTCTCAGAAACTGCTTAGTGTTCGGTTAATTCACCTCACAGAGTTACATCTGTATTTCGTGGATCTCTTTGCTAGCCTTATTTCTGTGGAATCTGAAACAGATATTTAGGATCCCATTGAAGACTATAGGGCGAAAGGAAACATCCTCCGAGAAGAAAGAGAAAGAAGCTTTCTGAGAAACTTCTTTGTGTTCTGTGAAATCATCTCACAGAGTTACAGCTTTTCCTTCAAGAAGCCTTTCGCTAAGACAGTTTTTGAGGAATTGGCAAAGTGACATTTGGTAGCCCATAGAGGGCAATGGTGAAAACAGAAATATCCTCCGATGAAATCTGGAAAGAAGCTATCTGAGAAACTGCCTAGTGTTCTGTTAATTCATCTCCCAGAGTTACATCTGTATTTCGTGGATCTCTTTGCTAGCCTTATTTCTCTGGAATCTCAGAAAAGATATTTCGGATCCCTTTGAAGATTATAGGCACAAAGGAAACATCCTCCGATAACAAAGAGAAAGAAGCTTTCTGAGAAACTTCTTTGTGTTCTGTGAAATCATCTCACAGAGTTACAGCTTTCCCCTCAAGAAGCCTTTCGCTAAGACAGTTCTTGTGGAATTTGCAAAGTGATATTTGGAAGCCCCTAAAGGGCTACGGTGAAAAAGGAAATATCCTCTGATGAAATCTGGAAATCAGCTTTCTAAGAAACTGCTTAGTGTTCTGTTAATTGATCTCACAGAGTTACATCTGTATTTCGTGGATCTCTTTGCTAGCCTTACTTCTGTGGAATCTGAGAACAGATATTTCGGATCCCTTTGAAGACTATAGGGCCAAAGGAAATAGCCTCCGATAAGAAAGAGAAGAAGCTTTCTGAGAAACTTTTTTGTGTTCTGTGAAATCATCTCACAGAGTTACAGCTTTCCCCTCAAGAAGCCTTTCGCTAAGACAGTTCTTGTGGAATTGCCAAAGTGATACTTGGGCGCCCATAGAGGGCTATGGAGAAAAAGGAAATATCCTCCGATGAAATCTGGAAAGAAGCTTTCTGAGAAACTGCTTAGTGTTCTGTTAATGCATCTCCCAGAGTTACATCTGTATTTCGTGGATCTCTTTGCTAGCCTTATTTCTCTGGAATCTGAGAACAGATATTTCGGATCCCTTTGAAGACAATAGGGCCAAAGGAAATATCCTCCGATAACAAAGAGAAAGAAGCTTCCTGAGAAACTTCTTTGTGTTCTGCGAAATCATCTCACAGAGTTACAGCTTTCCCTTCAAGAAGCCTTTCGCTAAGACAGTTCTTGTGGAATTGGCAAAGTGATATTTGGAAACCCATAGAGGGCTTGATGAAAAAGGAAATATCCTCGGATGAAATCTGGAAAGAAGCTTTCTGAGAAACTGCTTAGTGTTCTGTTAATTCATCTCCCAGAGTTACATCTGTATTTCGTGGATCTCTTTGCTAGCCTTATTTCTGTGGAATCTGAGAACAGATATTTCGGATCCCTTTGAAGACTATAGAACCAAAGGAAATATCCTCTGATAACAAAGAGAAAGAAGCTTTCTGAGAAACTTCTTTGTGTTCTGGAAATCATCTCACAGAGTTACAGCTTTCCCTTCAAGAAGCCTTTCGCTAAGAGAGTTCTTGTGGAATTGGCAAAGTGATATTTGGAAGCCCATAGAAGGCTATGGAGAAATAGGAAATATCCTCCGATGAAATCTGGAAAGAAGCTTTCTGAGAAACTGCTTAATGTTCTTTTAGTTCATCTCCCAGAGTTACATCTGTATTTCGTGGATCTCTTTGCTAGCCTTATTTCTGTGGAATCTGAGAACAGATATTTCGGATCCCTTTGAAGACTATAGGGCCAAAGGAAATATCCTCCGATAACAAAGAGAAAGAAGCTTTCTGAGAAACTTCTTTGTGTTCTGTGAAATCATCTCACAGAGTTACAGTTTTCCCTTCAAGAAGCCTTTCGCTAAGACCGTTCTTGTGGAATTGGCAAAGTGATATTTGGAAGCCCCTAGAGGGCTATGGTGAAAAAGGAAATATCCTCCGATGAAATCTGGAAACAAGCTTTCTGAGAAACTGCTTAGTGTTCTATTAATTCATCTCCCGGAGTTACATCTGTATTTCATGGATCTCTTTGGTAGCCTTATTACTGTGGAATCTGAGAACAGATATTTCAGATCCCTTTGAAGACTATAGGGCCACAGGATATATCCTCCGATAACAAAGAGAAAGAAGTTTCTGAGAAACTTCTTTGTGTTCTGTGAAATCATCTCACAGAGTTACAGCTTTCCCCTCAAGAAGCCTTTCGCTAAGACAGTTCTTGTGGAATTGGCAAAGTTATATTTGGAATCCCATAGAGGGCTTGATGAAAAAGGAAATATCCTCCGATGAAATCTGGAAAGAAACTTTCTGAGAAACTGCTTAGTGTTCTGTTAATTCATCTCCGAGAGTTACATCTGTATTTCGTGGATCTCTTTGCTAGCCTTATTTCTGTGGAATCTGAGAACAGACATTTCGGATCCCTTTGAAGACTATAGGGCCATAGGAAATATCCTCCGATAACAAAGAGAAAGAAGCTTTCTGAGAAACTTCTTTGTGTTCTGTGAAATCATCTCACAGAGTTACAGTTTTCCCTTCAAGAAGCCTTTCGCTAAGACCGTTCTTGTGGAATTGGCAAAGTGATATTTGAAAGCCCGTAGAGGGCTACGGTGAAAGAGGAAATATCCTCCGATGAAATCTGGAAAGAAGCTTTCTGAGAAACTGCTTAGTGTTCTGTTAATTCATCTCACAGAGTTACATTTGTATTTCGTGGATCTCTTTGCTAGCCTTATTTCTGTGGAATCTGAGAACAGATATTTCGGATCCCTTTGAAGACTATAGAGCCAAAGGAAATATCCTCCGATAAGAAAGAGAAAGAAGCTTTCTGAGAAACTTCTTTGTGTTCTGTGAAATCATCTCACAGATTTACAGCTTTCCAATCAAGTACCCTTTCGCTAAGACAGTTCTTGTGGATTTGGAAAAGTGATATTTGGAAGCCTACAGAGGGCTATGGTGAAAGAGGAAATATCCTCTGATGAAATCTGGAAAGAAGCTTTCGGAGAAACTGTTTAGTGTTCTGTTAATTCATCTCACAGAGTTTCATCTGTGTTTCGTGGATCTCTTTGCTAGCCTTATTTCTGTGGAATCTGAGAACAGATATTTCGGATCCCTTTGAAGACTATAGGGCCAAAGGAAATATCCTCGGAAAAGAAAGAGAAAGAACATTTCTGAGAATCTTCTTTGTGTTCTATGAAATCATCTCAGTGAGTTACAGCTTTCCCCTCAAGAAGCCTTTCGCTAAGACAGTTCTTGTGGAATTGGCAAAGTGATATTTGGAAGCCCCTAGAGGGCTATGGTGAAAAAGGAAATATCCTCCGATGAAATCTGGAAACAAGCTTTCTGAAAAACTGCTTAGTGTTCTGTTAATTCATCTCCCGGAGTTACATCTGTATTTCATGGATCTCTTTGGTAGCCTTATTACTGTGGAATCTGAGAACAGATATTTCAGATCCCTTTGAAGACTATAGGGCCACAGGATATATCCTCCGATAACAAAGAGAAAGAAGCTTTCTGAGAAACTTCTTTGTGTTCTGTGAAATCATCTCACAGAGTTACAGCTTTCCCCTCAAGAAGCCTTTCGCTAAGACAGTTCTTGTGGAATTGGCAAAGTTATATTTGGAAGCCCATAGAAGGCTTGATGAAAAAGGAAATATCCTCCGATGAAATCTGGAAGGAAGCTTTCTGAGAAACTGCTTAGTGTTCTGTTAATTCATCTCACAGAGTTACATCACTATTTCGTGGATCTCTTTGCTAGCCTTATTTCTGTGGAATCTGACAACAGATATTTCCTTTCCCTTTGTAGACTATAGGGCCAAAGGAAATATCCTCCGATAACAAAGAGAAAGAAGCTTTCTGAGAAACTTCGTTGTCTTCTGTGAAATCATCTCACAGAGTTACAGCTTTCCCCTCAAGAAGCCTTTCGCTAAGACAGTTCTGTGGAATTGGCAAAGTGATATTTGGAAGCCCATAGAGGGCTACGGTGAAAAAGGAAATATCCTCCAATGAAATCTGGAAAGAAGCTTTCTGAGAAACTGTTTAGTGATCTGTAAATTCATCTCCCAGAGTTTCATCTGTATTTCCTGGACCTCTTTGCTAGCCTTATTTCTGTGGAATCTGAGAACAGATATTTCGGATCCCTTTGAAGACTACAGGGCCAAAGGAAATATCCTCAGATAACAAAGAGAAAGAAGCTTTCTGAGAAACTTCTTTGTGTTCTGTGAAATCATCTCACAGAGTTACAGCTTTCCCCTCAAGAAGCCTTTCGCTAAGACAGTTCTTGTGGAATTGGCAAAGTGATATTTGGAAGCCCATAGAGGGCTATGGTAAAAAAGGAAATATCCTCCAATGAAATCTGGAAAGACTTTCTGAGAAACTTCTTAGTGTTCTGTTAATTCATCTCCCAGAGTTACATCTGTATTTCGTTCATCTCTTTGCTAGCCTTATTTCTGTGGAATCTGACAACAGATATTTCGGATCCCTTTGAAGACTATAGGGACAAAGGAAATATCCTCTGATAACAAAAAGAAAGAAGCTTTCTGAGAAACTTCTTTGTGTTCTGTGAAATCATCTCACAGAGTTACAGGTTTCCCCTCAAGAAGCCTTTCGGTAAGACAGTTCTTGTGGAATTGGCAAAGTGATATTTGGAAGCCCTTAGAGGGCTATGGTGAAAAAGGAAATATCCTCCGATGAAATCTGGAAAGAAGCTTTCTGAGAAAATGCTTAGTGTTCTGTTAATTCATCTCACATAGTTACATCTGTATTTCGTGGATCTCTTTGCAAGCCTTATTTCTTTGGAATCTGAGAACAGATATTTCGGATCCCTTTGAAGAGTATTGGGCCAAAGGAAACATCCTCGGATAACAAAGAGAAAGAACCTTACTGAGAAACGTCTTTGTGTTCTGTGAAATCATCTCACAGAATTAAAGCTTTCCCCTGAAGAAGCCTTTCTCTAAGAGTGTTCTTGTGGAATTGGCAAAGTAATATTTGGAAGCCCATAGAGGGCTATGGAGAAAAAGGAAATATCCTCCGATGAAATCTGGAAAGAAGCTTTCTGAGAAACTGCTTAGTGTTCTGTTAATTCATCTCCCAGAGTTACATCTGTATTTCGTGGATCTCTTTGCTACCCTTATTTCTGTGGAATCTGAAAACTGATATTTCGGATCCCTTTGAAGACTATAGGGCCAAAGCAAACATCCTCGGATAGCAAAGAGAAAGAAGCTTACTGAGAAACTTCTTTGTGTTCTGTGAAATCATCTCACAGAGTTACAGCTTTACCCTCAAGAAGCCTTTCGCTAAGACAGTTCTTGTGGAATTGGCAAAGTGATATTTGCAAGCCCAAAGAGGGCTATGGTGAAAAAGCAAATATCCTCCAATAAAATCTGGAGAGAAGCTTTCTGAGAAGCTGCTTAGTGTTCTGTTAATTCATCTCACAGAGTTACATCTGTATTTCGTGGATTTCTTTGCTAGCCTTATTTCTGTGGAATCTGACAACTGATATTTCAAATCCCTTTGAAGACTATAGGGCCAAAGGAATTATCCTCCGATAAAAAAGAGAAAGAAGCTTTCTGAGAAACTTCTTTGTGTTCTGTAAAATCATCTAACAGAATTAAAGCTTTCCGGTTAAGAAGCCTTTCGCTAAGACAGTTCTTGTGGAATTGGCAAAGTGATATTTGGAGGCCCATAGAGGGCTATGATGAAAAAGAAAATATCCTCCGATGAAATCTGGAAAGAAGCTTTCTGAGAAACAGCTTAGTGTTCTGTTAATTCATCTCCCAGAGTTACATCTGTATTTCGTGGATCTCATTGCTAGCCTTATTTCTCTGGAATCTGACAACAGATATTTCGGATCCCTTTGAAGACTATAGGGCCAATGGAAATATCCTCCGATAACAAAGAGAAAGAAGCTTTCTGAGAAACTTCTTTGTGTTCTGTGAAATCATCTCACAGAGTTACAGCTTTCCCCTCAATAGGCCTTCCGCTAAGACAGTTCTTGTGGAATTGGCAAAGTGATATTGGGAAGCCCATAGTGGGCTACGGTGAAAAAGGAATTATCCTCCAAAGAAATCTGGAAAGAAGCTTTTGAGAAACTGCTTAGTAATCTGTTAATTCATCTCACAGAGTTACATCTGTATTTCGTGGATCTCATTGCTAGCCGTATTTCTGTGGAATCTGACAGCAGATATTTCGGATCCCTTTGAAGACTATAGGGCCAAAGGAAATATCCTGCGATAACAAAGAGAAAGAAGCTTTCTGAGAAACTTCTTTGAGTTCTGTGAAATCATCTCACAGAGTTACAGCTTGGCCTCAAGAAGCCTTTCGCTAAGACAGTTCTTGTGGAATTGGCAAAGTGATATTTGGAAGCCCATAGAGGGCTATGGTGAAAAAGAAATATCCTCCGATGAAATCTGGAAAGACTTTCTGAGAAACTGCTTAGTGATCTGTTAATTCATCTCACAGAGTTACATCTGTATTTCGTGGATCTCTTTGCTAGCCTTATTTCTGTGGAATCTGAGAACAAATATTTCTGATCCCTTTGAAGACAATAGGGACAAAGGAAATATCCTCTGATAACAAAGAGAAAGAAGCTTTCTGAGAAACTTCTTTGTGTTCTGTGAAATCATCTCACAGAGTTACAACTTTCCCATCAAGAAGCCTTTCGCTAAGACAGTTCTTGTGGAATTGGCAAAGTGATATTTGGAAGCCCCTAGATCGCAATGGTGAAAAAGGAAATATCCTCCGATGAAATCTGGAAAGAAGCTTTCTGAGAAACTGCTTAGTGTTCTGTTAATTCTTCTCACAGAGTTACATCTGTATTTCGTGGATCTCTTTGCTAGCTGAATTTCTGTGGAATCTGAGAACAGATATTTCGGATCCATTTGAAGACTATAGGGCCAAAGGAAATATCCTCCAATAACAAAAAGAAAGAAGCTTTCTGAGAAACTTCTTTGTGTTCTGTGAAATCATCTCACAGAGTTAAAGCTTTCCCCTCAAGAAGCCTTTCGCTAAGACACTTCTTGTGGAATTGGCAAAGTGATATTTGGAAGCCCATGGAGGGCTATGGTGAAAAAGGAAATATCCTCCGATGAAATCTGGAAAGAAGCTTTCTGAGAAGCTGCTTAGTGTTCTGTTAATTCATCTCACAGAGTTACATCTGTATTTCGTGGATTTCTTTGCTAGCCTTATTTCTGTGGAATCTGACAACAGATATTTCCTTTCCCTTTGTAGACTATAGGGCCAAAGGAAATATCCTCCGATAACAAAGAGAAAGAAGCTTTCTGAGAAACTTCGTTGTCTTCTGTGAAATCATCTCACAGAGTTACAGCTTTCCCCTCAAGAAGCCTTTCGCTAAGACAGTTCTGTGGAATTGGCAAAGTGATATTTGGAAGCCCATAGAGGGCTACGGTGAAAAAGGAAATATCCTCCAGTGAAATCTGGAAAGAAGCTTTCTGAGAAACTGTTTAGTGTTCTGTTAATTCACCTCACAGAGGTACATCTGTATTTCGTGGATCTCTTTGCTAGCCTTATTTCTGTGGAATCTGAGAACAGATATTTCGGATCCCTTTGAAGACTCTAGGGCCAAAGTAACCATCCTCCGATAACAAAGAGAAAGAAGCTTACTGAGAAACTTCTTTGTGTTCTGTGAAATCATCTCACACAGTTACAGCTTTACCCTCAAGGAGCCTTTCTCTAAGACAGTTCTTGTGGAATTGGCAAAGTGATATTTGGAGCCCATAGAGGGATATGGAGAAAAAGGAAATATCCTCCGAGGAAATCTGGAAAGAATTTTTCTGAGAAACTGCTTGGTGTTCTGATAATTCACCTCACAGAGTTACATCTGTATTTCGTGGATCTCTTTGCTAGCCTTATTTCTGTGGAATCTGAGAACAGATATTTCGGATCCCTTTGAAGACTATAGGGCCAAAGGAAATATCCTCCGATAACAAAGAGAAAGAAGCTTTCTGAGAAACTTCTTTGTGTTCTGTGAAATCATCTCACACAGTTACAGCTTTCCCCTCAAGAAGCCTTTCGGTAAGACAGTTCTTGTGGAATTGGCAAAGTGATATTTGGAAGCCCATAGAGGGCTATGGTGAAAAAGGAAATATCCTCCACTGAAATCTGGAAAGAAGCTTTCTGAGAAACTGCTTAGTGATATGTAAATTCATCTCTCAGAGTTACATCTGTATTTCGTGGATCTCTTTGCTAGCCTTATTTCTGTGGAATCTGAGAACAGATATTTCGGATCCTTTTGAAGACTATAGGGCCAAAGGAAATATCCTCCGATAACAAAAAGAAAGAAGCTTTCTGAGAAACTTCTTTGTGTTCTGTGAAATCATCTCACAGAGTTAAAGCTTTCCCCTCAGGAAGCCTTTCGCTAAGACAGTTCTTGTGGAATTGGCAAAGTGATATTTGCAAGCCCATGGAGGGCTATGGTGAAAAAGGAAATATCCTCCGATGAAATCTGGAAAGAAGCTTTCTGAGAAGTTGCTTAGTGTTCTGTTAATTCATCTCACAGAGTTACATCTGTATTTCCTGGATTTCTTTGCTAGCCTTATTTCTGTGAAATCTGACAACAGATATTTCAAATCCCTTTGAAGACTATAGTGCCAAAGGAATTATCCTCCGATAAAAAAGAGAAAGGAGCTTTCTGAGAAACTTCTTTGTGTTCTGTGAAATCATCTAACAGAACTAAAGCTTTCCCGTCAAGAAGCCTTTCGCTAAGACAGTTCTTGTGGAATCGGCCAAGTGATATTTGGAAGCCCATAGAGGGCTATGGTGAAAAAGGAAATATCCTCCGATGAAATCTGGAAAGAAGCTTTCTGAGAAACTGCTTATTGTTCTGTTAATTCATCTCACAGAGTTACATCTGTATTTCGTGGATCTCTTTGCTAGCCTTATTTCTGTGGAATCTGAGAACAGATATTGCCGTTCCCTTTGAAGACTATAGGGCCAAAGGAAACATCCTCCGATAACAAAGAGAAAGAAGCTTACTGAGAAACTTCTTTGTGTTCTGTGAAATCATCTCACAGAGATACAGCTTTCCCGTCAGGAAGCCTTCGCTAAGACAGTTCTTGCGCAATTGACAAAGAGATATTTGGAAGCCATTAGAGGGCTACGGTGAAAAAGGAAATATCCTCCGATGAAATCTGGAAAGAAGCTTTCTGTGAATCTGCTTAGTGTATTGTAAATTCAACTCACAGAGTTACATCTGCATTTCGTGGATCGTTTTGCTAGCGTTATTTCTGTGGAATATGACAACAGATATTTCGGATCCCTTTGAAGACTATAGGGCCAAAGGAAATATCCTCCGATAACAAAGAGAAAGAAGCTTTCTGAGAAACTTCTTTGTGTTCGGTGAAATCATCTCACAGAGTTACAGGTTTCCCCTGAAGAAGCCTTTCGCTAAGACGGTTCTTGTATAATTGGCAAAGTGATATTTGGAAGCCCATAGAGGGCTATGGTGAAAAACGAAATATTCTCCGATGAAATCTTGAAAGAAGCTTTCTGAGAAACTGCTTAGTGTTCTGTTAATTCATCTCACAGAGTTACATCTATATTTCGTGGATCTCTTTGCTAGCTTTATTTCTGTGGAATCTGACAACAGATATTTCGGATCCATTTGAAGAATATGGGTCCAAAGGAAATATCCTCCGATAACAAAGAGAAAGAAGCTTTCTGAGAAACTTCTTTGTGTTCTGCGAAATCATCTCACAGAGTTACAGCTTTCCCCTCATGAAGCCTTTCGCTAAGACTGTTCTTGTGGAATTGGCAAAGTGATATTTGGAAGCCGATACAGGGCTATGGTGAAAAAGGAAATATCCTCCGGTGAAATCTGGAAAAAAGCTTTCTGAGAAACTGCTTAGAGTTCTGTTAATTCATCTCACAGTGTTACATCTGTATTTCATGGATCTCTTTGCTAGCCTTATTTCTGTGGAATCTGACAACAGATATTTCGGATCCCTTTGAAGACTATAGGGCCACAGGAAATATCCTCCGATAACAAAGAGAAAGAAGCTTTCTGAGAAACTTCTTTGTGTTCTGTTGAATCATCTCACAGAATTAAAGCTTTCCCCTCAATAAGCCTTTCGCTAAGACAGTTCTTGTGGAATTGGCAAAGTGATATTTGGAAGCCCATAGAGGGCTATGGTGAAAAAGAAAATATCCTCCAATGAAATCTGGAAAGAAGCTTTCTGAGAAACAGCTTAGTGTTCTGTTAATTCATCTCCCAGAGTTACATCTGTATTTCGTGGATCTCTTTGCTAGCCTTATTTCTCTGGAATCTGACAACAGATATTTCGGATCCCTTTGAAGACTATAGGGCCAAAGGAAATATCCTCCGATAACAAAGAGAAAGAAGCTTTCTGAGAAACTTCTTTGTGTTCTGTGAAATCATCTCACAGAGTTACAGCTTTCCACTCAATAGGCCTTCCGCTAAGGCAGTTCTTGTGGAATTGGCAAAGTGATATTGGGAAGCCCATAGTGGGCTACGGTGAAAAAGGAAATATCCTCCAAAGAAATCTGGAAAGAAGCTTTCTGAGAAACTGCTTAGTAATCTGTTAATTCATCTCACAGAGTTACATCTGTATTTCGTGGATCTCTTTGCTAGGCTTATTTCTGTGGAATCTGACAACAGGTATTTCCGATCCCTTTGAAGACTACAGGGCCAAAGGAAATATCCTCCGATAACAAAGAGAAAGAAGCTTTCTGAGAAACTTCTTTGTGTTCTGTGAAATCATCTCACAGAGTTACAGCTTTCCCCTCAAGAAGCCTTTCGCTAAGACAGTTCTTGTGGAATTGGCAAAGTGATATTTGGAAGCCCATAGAGGGCTATGGTGAAAAAGAAATATCCTCCGATGCAATCTGGAAAGACTTTCTGAGAAACTGCTTAGTGATCTGTTAATTCATCTCACAGAGTTACATCTGTATTTCGTGGATCTCTTTGCTAGCCTTATTTCTGTGGAATGTGAGAACAGATATTTCTGATCCCTTTGAAGACTATAGGGACAAAGGAAATATCCTCTGATAACAAAGAGAAAGAAGCTTTCTGAGAAACTTCTTTGTGTTCTGTGAAATCATCTCACAGAGTTACAGCTTTCTCATCGAGAAGCCTTTCGCTAAGACAGTTCTTGTGGAATTGGCAAAGTGATATTTGGAAGCCCATAGAGCGCAATGGTGAAAAAGGAAATATCCTCCGATGAAATCTGGAAAGAAGCTTTCTGAGAAACTGCTAAGTGTTCTGTTAATTCTTCTCACAGAGTTACATCGGTATTTCGTGGATCTCTTTGCTAGCCGAATTTCTGTGGAATCTGAGAACAGATATTTCGGATCCATTTGAAGACTATAGGGCCAAAGGATATATCCTCCGATAACAAAAAGAAAGAAGCTTTCTGAGAAACTTCTTTGTGTTCTGTGAAATCATCTCACAGAGTTAAAGCTTTCCCCTCAAGAAGCCTTTCGCTAAGACAGTTCTTGTGGAATTGGCAAAGTGATATTTGGAAGCCCAAGGAGGGCTATGGTGAAAAAGGAAATATCCTCCACTGAAATCTGGAAAGAAGCTTTCTGAGAAACTGCTAAGTGATATGTAAATTCATCTCTCAGAGTTACATCTGTATTTCGTGGATCTCTTTGCTAGCCGTATTTCTGTGGAATCTGAGAACAGATATTTCGGATCCTTTTGAAGACTATAGGGCCAAAGGAAATATCCTCCGATAAAAAAAAGAAAGAAGCTTTCGGAGTAACTTCTTTGTGTTCTGTGAAATCATCTCACAGAGTTAAAGCATTCCCCTCAAGAAGCCTTTCGCTAAGACAGTTCTTGTGGAATTGGCAAAGTGATATTTGGAAGCCCATGGAGGGCTATGGTGAAAAAGGAAATATCCTCCGATGAAATCTGGAAAGAAGCTTTCTGAGAAGTTACTTAGTGTTCTGTTAATTCATCTCACAGAGTTACATCTGTTTTTCCTGGATTTCTTTGCTAGCCTTATTTCTATGAAATCTGACAACAGATATTTCAAATCCCTTTGAAGACTATAGGGCCAAAGGAATAATCCTCCGATAAAAAAGAGAAAGAAGCTTTCTGAGAAACTTCTTTGTGTTCTGTGAAATCATCTAACAGAATTAAAGCTTTCCCGTCAAGAAGCCTTTCGCTAAGACAGTTCTTGTGGAATTGGCAAAGTGATATTTGGAAGCCCATAGAGGGCTATGGTGAAAAAGAAAATATCCTCCGATGAAATCTGGAAAGAAGCTTTCTGAGAAACAGCTTAGTGTTCTGTTAATTCATCTCCCAGAGTTACATCTGTATTTCGTGGATCTCTTTGCTAGCCTTATTTCTCTGGAATCTGACAACAGATATTTCGGATCCCTCTGAAGACTATAGGGCCAAAGGAAACATCCTCGGATAAAAAACTAAGAAGCTTTCTGAGAAACTACTTTGTATTCTGTGAAATCATCTCACAGAGTTACAGCTTTAACCTCAAGAAGCCTTTCGCTAAGACAGTTCTTGTGGAATCGGCCAAGTGATATTTGGAAGCCCATAGAGGGCTATGGTGAAAAAGGAAATATCCTCCGATAAAATCTGGAAACAAGCTTTCTGAGAAACTGCTTAGTGTTCTGTTAATTCATCTCACAGAGCTACATCTGTATTTCGTGGATCTCTTTGCTAGCCTTATTTCTGTGGAATCTGAGAACAGATATTGCCGTTCCCTTTGAAGACTATAGGGCCAAAGGAAACATCCTCCGATAACAAAGAGAAAGAAGCTTACTGAGAAACTTCTTTGTGTTCTGTGAAATCATCTCACAGAGATACAGCTTTCCCGTCAGGAAGACTTCGCTAAGACAGTTCTTGTGGAATTGACAAAGTAATATTTGGAAGCCCTTAGAGGGCTACGGTGAAAAAGGAAATATCCTCCGATGAAATCTGGAAAGAAGCTTTCTGTGAAACTGCTTAGTGTATTGTAAATTCATCTCACAGAGATACATCTGCATTTCGTGGATCGTTTTGCTAGCCTTATTTCTGTGGAATATGACAACAGATATTTCGGATCCCTTTGAAGACTATAGGGCCAAAGGAAATATCCTCCGATAACAAAGAGAAAGAATCTTTCTGAGAAACTTCTTTGTGTTCTGTGAAATCATCTCACAGAGTTACAGCTTTCCCCTCAAGAAGCCTTTCGCTAAGACGGTTCTTGTCTAATTGGCAAAGTGATATTTGGAAGCCCATAGAGGGCTATGGTGAAAAACGAAATATTCTCCGATGAAATCTGGAAAGAAGCTTTCTGAGAAACTGCTTAGTGTTCTGTTAATTCATCTCACAGAGTTACATCTATATTTCGTGGATCTCTTTCCTAGCCTTATTTCTGTGGAATCTGACAACAGATATTTCGGATCCATTTGAAGATTATGGGTACAAAGGAAATATCCTCCGATAACAAAGAGAAAGAAGCTTTCTGAGAAACTTCTTTGTGTTCTGCGAAATCATCTCACAGAGTTACAGCTTTCCCCTCATGAAGCCTTTCGCTAAGACAGTTCTTGTGGAATTGGCAAAGTGATATTTGGAAGCCGATACAGGGCTATGGTGAAAAAGGAAATATCCTCCGATGAAATCTGGAAAAAAGCTTTCTGAGAAACTGCTTAGTGTTCTGTTAATTCATCTCACAGTGTTACATCTGTATTTCATGGATCTCTTTGCTAGCCTTATTTCTGTGGAATCTGACAACAGATATTTCGGATCCCTTTGAAGACTATAGGGCCACAGGAAATAACCTTCGATAACAAAGAGAAAGAAGCTTTCTGAGAAACTTCTTTGTGTTCTGTGAAATCATCTCACAGAATTAAAGCTTTCCCCTCAAAAAGTCTTTCGCTAAGACAGTTCTTGTGGAATTGGCAAAGTGATATTTGGAAGCCCTTAGATGGCTATGGTGAAAAAGGAAATATCCTCCGATGAAATCTGGAAAGAAGCTTTCAGAGAAACTGCTTAGTGTTCTGTTAATTCATCTCACAGAGTTTCATCTGTATTTCATGGATCTCTTTGCTAGCCTTATTTCTGTGGAATCTGAGAACAGATATCTCGGATCTCTTTGAAGACTCTTGGGCCAAAGGAAACATCCTCGGATAACAAAGAGAAAGAAGCTTACTGAGAAACTTCTTTGTGTTCTGTGAAATCATCTCACAGAGTTACAGCTTTCCCCTCAAGAAGCCTTTCGCTAAGACAGTTCTTGTGTAATTCGCAAAGTGATATTTGGAAGCCCATAGAAGGCTAAGGTGAAAAAGGAAATATCTTCCGATGAAATCTGGAAAGAAGTTTTCTGAGAAACTGCTTAGTGTTCTGTTAATTCACCTCACAGAGGTACATCTGTATTTCGTGGATCTCTTTGCTACCCTTATTTCTGTGGAATCTGAGAAGAGATATTTCGGATCCCTTTGAAGACTCTAGGGCCAAAGGAAACATCCTCGGATAACAAAGAGAAAGAAGCTTACTGAGAAACTTCTTTGTGTTCTGTGAAATCATCTCACAGAGTTACAGCTTTACCCTCGAGAAGCCTTTCGCTAAGACAGTTGTTGTGGAATTGGCCAAGTGATATTTGGAAGCCCATAGAGGGCTATGGTGATAAAGGAAATATCCTCCGATGAAATCTGGAAAGAAGCTTTCTGAGAAACTGCTTAGTGTTCTGTTAATTCATCTCACAGAGTTACATCTGTATTTCGTGGATCTCTTTGCTAGCTTTATTTCTGTGGAATCTGACAACAGATATTTCGGATCCCTTTGAAGACTATAGGGCCAAAGTAAACATCCTCCGATAACAAAGAGAAAGAAGCTAACTGAGAAACTTCTTTGTGTTCTGTGAAATCATCTCACACAGTTACAGCTTTGCCCTCAAGGAGCCTTTCGCTAAGACAGTTCTTGTGGAATTGGCAAAGTGATATTTGGAGCCCATAGAGGGCTATGGAGAAAAAGGAAATATCCTCCGATGAAATCTGGAAAGAAGCTTTCTGAGAAACTGCTTAGTGTTCTGTTAATTCACCTCAGAGAGTTACATCTGTATTTCGTGGATCTCTTTGGTTGCCGTATTTCTGTGGAATCTGAGAAGAGATATTTCGGATCCATTTGAAGACTATAGGGCCAAAGGAAATATCCTCCGATAACAAAAAGAAAGAAGCTTATTGAGAAACTTCTTTGTGTTCTGTGAAATCATCTCACAGATTTAAAGCTTTCCCCTCAAGAAGCCTTTCGCTAAGACAGTTCTTGTGGAATTGGCAAAGTGATATTTGGAAGCCCATGGAGGGCTATGGTGAAAAAGGAAATATCCTCCGATGAAATCTGGAAAGAAGCTTTCTGAGAAGCTGCTTAGTGTTCTGTTAATTCATCTCACAGATTTACATCTGTATTTCGTGGTTTTCTTTGCTAGCCTTATTTCTGTGGAATCTGACAACAGATATTTCAAATCCCTTTGAAGACTATAGGGTCAAAGGAATTATCCTCCGATAAAAAAGAGAAAGAAGCTTTCTGAGAAACTTCTTTGTGTTCTGTGAAATCATCTAACAGAATTAAAGCTTTCCCGTCAAGAAGCCTTTCGCTAAGACAGTTCTTGTGGAATTGGCAAAGTGATATTTGGAAGCCCATAGACTGCTATGGTGAAAAAGAAAATATCCTCCGAAGAAATCTGGAAAGAAGCTTTCTGAGAAACAGCTTAGTGTTCTGTTAATTCATCTCCCAGAGTTACATCTGTATTTCGTGGATCTCTTTGCTAGCCTTATTTCTATGGAATCTGACACCAGATATTTCGGATCCCTTTGAAGACTATAGGGCCAAAGGAAACATCCTCGGATAACAAACTCAGAAGCTTTCTGAGAAACTACTTTGTGTTCTGTGAAATCATCTCACAGAGTTACAGCTTTCCCCTCAATAGGCCTTCCGCTAAGACAGTTCTTGTGGAATTGGCAAAGTGATATTGGGAAGCCCATAGAGGGCTACGATGAAAAAGGAAATATCCTCCAAAGAAATCTCTAAAGAAGCTTTCTGAGAAACTGCTTAGTGATCTGTTAATTCATCTCACAGAGTTACATCTGTATTTCGTGGATCTCATTGCTAGCCGTATTTCTGTGGAATCTGACAACAGATATTTCGGATCCCTTTGAAGACTATAGGGCCAAAGGAAATATCCTCCGATAACAAAGAGAAAGAAGCTTTCTGAGAAACTTCTTTGTGTTCTGTGAAATCATCTCACAGAGTTACAGCTTTCCCCTCAAGAAGCCTTTCGCTAAGACAGTTCTTGTGGAATTGGCAAAGTGATATTTGGAAGCCCATAGAGGGCTACGGTGAAAAAGAAATATCCACCGATGAAATCTGGAAAGACTTTCTGAGAAACTGCTTAGTGTTCTGTTAATTCATCTCACAGAGTTTCATCTGTATTTCGTGGATCTCTTTGCTAGCCTTATTTCTGTGGAATCTGAGAACAGATATCTCGGATCTCTTTGAAGAATATTGGGCCAAAGGAAACATCCTCGGAAAACAAAGAGAAAGAAGCTTACTGAGAAACTTCTTTGTGTTCTGTGAAATCATCTCACACAGTTACAGCTTTGCCCTCAAGGAGCCTTTCGCTAAGACAGTTCTTGTGGAATTGGCAAAGTGATATTTGGAGCCCATAGAGGGCTATGGAGAAAAAGGAAATATCCTCCGATGAAATCTGGAAAGAAGCTTTCTGAGAAACTGCTTAGTGTTCTGTTAATTCACCTCACAGAGTTACATCTGTATTTCGTGGATCTCTTTGCTAGCCTTATTTCTGTGGTATCTGAGAACAGATATTTCGAATCCCTTTGAAGGCTATAGGGCCAAAGGAAATATCCTCCGATAAAAAAGAGAAAGAAGCTTTCGGAGAAACTTCTTTGTGTTCTGTGAAATCATCTCACAGAGTTACAGCTTTCCCCTCAAGAAGCCTTTCGCTAAGACAGTTCTTGTGGAATTGGCAAAGTGATATTTGGAAGCCCATAGAGGGCTATTGTGAAAAAGGAAATATCCTCCAATGAAATCTGGAAAGAAGCTTTCTGAGAAACTGCTTAGTGATCTGTAAATTCATCTCTCAGAGTTACATCTGTATTTCGTGGATCTCTTTGCTAGCCGTATTTCTGTGGAATCTGAGAACAGATATCTCAGATCTCTTTGAAGACTATTGAGCCAAAGGAAACATCCTCGGATAACAAAGAGAAAGAAGCTTACTGAGAAACTTCTTTGTGTTCTGTGAAATCATCTCACAGAGTTACAGCTTTCCCCTCAAGAAGCCTTTCGCTAAGACAGTTCTTGTGGAATTCGCAAAGTGATATTTGGAAGCCCATAGAAGGCTATGGTGAAAAAGGAAATATCTTCCGATGAAATCTGGAAAGAAGCTTTCTGAGAAACTGCTTAGTGTTCTGTTAATTCACCTCACAGAGTTACATCTGTATTTCGTGGATCTCTTTGCTACCCTTATTTCTGTGGAATCTGAGAAGAGATATGTCGGATCCCTTTGAAGACTCTAGGGCCAAAGGAAACATCCTCGGATAACAAAGAGAAAGAAGCTTACTGAGAAACTTCTTTGTGTTCTGTGAAATCATCTCACAGAGTTACAGCTTTACCCTCGAGAAGCCTTTCGCTAAGACAGTTGTTGTGGAATTGGCCAAGTGATATTTGGAAGCCCATAGAGGGCTATGGTGAAAAAGGAAATATCCTCCGATGAAATCTGGAAAGAAGCTTTCTGAGAAACTGCTTAGTGTTCTGTTAATTCATCTCACAGAGTTACATCTGTATTTCGTGGATCTCTTTGCTAGCTTTATTTCTGTGGAATCTGACAACAGATATTTCGGATCCCTTTGAAGACTATAGTGCCAAAGTAAACATCCTCCGATAACAAAGAGAAAGAAGCTTACTGAGAAACTTCTTTGTGTTCTGTGAAATCATCTCACACAGTTACAGTTTTGCCCTCAAGGAGCCTTTCGCTAAGACAGTTCTTGTGGAATTGGCAAAGTGATATTTGGAGCCCATAGAGAGCTATGGAGAAAAAGGAAATATCCTCCGATGAAATCTGGAAAGAAGCTTTCTGAGAAACTGCTTAGTGATCTGTAAATTCATCTCTCAGAGTTACATCTGTATTTCGTGGATCTCTTTGCTAGCCGTATTTCTGTGGAATCTGAGAACAGATATTTCGGATCCATTTGAAGACTATAGGGCCAAAGGAAATATCCTCCGATAACAAAAAGAAAGAAGCTTTCTGAGAAACTTCTTTGTGTTCTGTGAAATCATCTCAGAGAGTTAAAGCTTTCCCCTCAAGAAGCCTTTCACTAAGACAGTTCTTGTGGAATTGGCCAAGTGATATTTGGATGCCCATGGAGGGCTATGGTGAAAAAGGAAATATCCTCCGATGAAATCTGGAAAGAAGCTTTCTGAGAAGCTGCTTAGTGTTCTGTTAATTCATCTCACATAGTTACATCTGTATTTCGTGGATTTCTTTGCTAGCCTTATTTCTGTGAAATCTGACAACAGATATTTCAAATCCCTTTGAAGACTATAGGGCCAAAGGAATCATCCTCCGACAAAAAAGAGAAAGAAGCTTTCTGAGAAACTTCTTTGTGTTCTGTGAAATCATCTAACAGAATTAAAGCTTTCCCGTCAAGAAGCCTATCGCTAAGACAGTTCTTGTGGAATTGGCAAAGTGATATTTGGAAGCCCATAGAGGGCTATGTGTGAAAAAGAAAATATCCTCCGATGAAATCTGGAAAGAAGCTTTCTGAGAAACAGCTTAGTGTTCTGTTAATTCATCTCCCAGAGTTACATCTGTATTTCGTGGATCTCTTTGCTAGCCTTATTTCTCTGGAATCTGACAACAGATATTTCGGATCCCTTTAAAGACTCTAGGGCCAAAGGAAAAATCCTCGGATAACAAACTAAGAAGCTTTCTGAGAAACTACTTTGTGTTCTGTGAAATCATATCACAGAGTTACAGCTTTAACCTCAAGAAGCCTTTCGCTAAGACAGTTCTTGTGGAATCGGCCAAGTGATATTTGGAAGCCCATAGAGGGCTATGGTGAAAAAGGAAATATCCTCCAATGAAATCTGGAAACAAGCTTTCTCAGAAACTGCTTAGTGTTCTGTTAATTCAACTCATAGAGTTACATCTGTATTTCGTGGATCTCTTTGCTAGCCTTATTTCTGTGGAATCTGAGAACAGATATTTCCGTTCCCTTTGAAGACTATAGGGCCAAAGGAAACATCCTCGGATAACAAAGAGTAAGAAGCTTACTGAGAAACTTCTTTTTGTTCTCTGAAATCATCTCACAGAGATACAGGTTTCCCGACAAGAAGCCTTCGCTAAGACAGTTCTTGTGGAATTGACAAAGTGATATTTGGAAGCCCTTTGAGGGCTACGGTGAAAAAGGAATTATCCTCCGATGAAATCTGGAAAGAAGCTTTCCGTGAAACTGCTTAGTGTTCTGTAAATTCATCTCACAGAGTTACATCTGCATTTCGTGGATCGTTTTGCTAGCCTTATTTCTGTGGAATCTGACAACAGATATTTCGGATCCCATTGAAGACAATAGGGCCAAAGGAAATATCCTCCGATAACAAAGAGAAAGAAGCTTTCTGAGAAACTTCTTTGTGTTCTGTGAAATCATCTCACAGAGTTACAGCTTTCCCCTCAAGAAGCCTTTCGCTAAGACGGTTCTTGTCTAATTGGCAAAGTGATATTTGGAGGCCCATAGAGGGCTATGGTGAAAAACGAAATATTCTCCGATGAAATCTGGAAAGAAGCTTTCTGAGAAACTGCTTAGTGTTCTGGTAATTCATCTCACAGAGTTACATCTGTATTTCGTGGATCCCTTTGCTAGCCTTATTTCTGTGGAATCTGAGAACAGATATCTCGGATCTCTTTGAAGACTATTGGGCCAAAGGAAACATCCTCGGATAACAAAGAGAAAGAAGCTTACTGAGAAACTTCTTTGTGTTCTGTGAAATCATCTCACAGAGTTACAGCTTTCCCCTCGAGAAGCCTTTCGCTAAGACAGTTGTTGTGGAATTGGCAAGGTGATATTTGGAAGCCCATAGAGGGCTATGGTGAAAAGGAAATATCCTCCGATGAAATCTGGAAAGAAGCTTTCTGAGAAACTGCTTAGTGTTCTGTTAATTCATCTCACAGAGTTACATCTGTATTTCGTGGATCTCTTTGCTAGCCTTATTTCTGTGGAATCTGACAACAGATATTTCGGATCCCTTTGAAGACTATAGGGCCAAAGGAAATATCCTCCGATAACAAAGAGAAAGAAGCTTTCTGAGAAACTTCTTTGTGTTCTGTGAAATCATCTCACAGAGTTACAGCTTTCCCATCAAGAAGCCTTTCGCTAAGAGAGTTCTTGTGGAATTGGCAAAGTGATATTTGGAAGCCCATAGAGCGCAATGGTGAAAAAGGAAATATCCTCTGATGAAATCTGGAAAGAAGCTTTCTGAGAAACTGCTTAGTGTTCTGTTAATTCTTCTCACAGAGTTACATCTGTATTTCGTGAATCTCTTTGCTAGCCTTATTTCTGTGGAATCTGAGAACAGATATTTCGGATCCCTTTGAAGACTATAGGGCCAAAGTAAACATCCTCCGATAACAAAGAGAAAGAAGCTTACTGAGAAACTTCTTTGTGTTCTGTGAAATCATCTCACACAGTTACAGCTTTGCCCTCAAGGAGCCTTTCGCTAAGACAGTTCTTGTGGAATTCGCAAAGAGATATTTGGAGCCCATAGAGGGCTATGGAGAAAAAGGAAATATCCTCCAATGAAATATGGAAAGAAGCTTTCTGAGAAACTGCTTAGTGTTCTGTTAATTCACCTCACAGAGTTACATCTGTATTTCGTGGATCTCTTTGCTAGCCTTATTTCTGTGGAATCTGAGAACAGATATTTCGGATCCCTTTGAAGACTATAGGGCCAAAGGAAATATCCTCCGATAACAAAGAGAAAGAAGCTTTCTGAGAAACTTCTTTGTGTTCTGTGAAATCATCTCACAGAGTTACAGCTTTCCCCTCAAGAAGCCTTTCGCTAAGACAGTTCTTGTGGAATTGGCAAAGTGATATTTGGAAGCCCATAGAGGGCTATGGTGAAAAAGGAAATATCCTCCAATGAAATCTGGAAAGAAGCTTTCTGAGAAACTGCTTAGTGATCTGTAAATTCATCTCTCAGAGTTACATCTGTATTTCGTGGATCTCTTTGCTAGCCTTATTTCTCTGGAATCTGACAACAGATATTTCGGATCCCTTTGAAGACTTTAGGGCCAAAGGAAACATCCTCGGATAACAAACTAAGAAGCTTTCTGAGAAACTACTTTGTGTTCTGTGAAATCATCTCACAGAGTTACAGCTTTCCCCTCAATAGGCCTTCCGCTAAGACAGTTCTTGTGGAATGGGCAAAGTGATATTGGAAAGCCCATAGAGGGCTACGGTGAAAAAGGAAATATCCTCCAAAGAAATCTGTAAAGAAGCTTTCTGAGAAACTGCTTAGTGATCTGTTAATTCATCTCACAGGGTTACATCTGTATTTCGTGGATCTCATTGCTAGCCGTATTTCTGTGGAATCTGACAACAGATATTTCGGATCCCTTTGAAGACTATAGGGCCAAAGGAAATATCCTCCGATAACAAAGAGAAAGAAGCTTTCTGAGAAACTTCTTTGTGTTCTGTGAAATCATCTCACATAGTTACAGCTTTCCCATCAAGAAGCCTTTCGCTAAGAGAGTTCTTGTGGAATTGGCAAAGTGATATTTGGAAGCCCATAGAGGGCTATGGTGAAAAAGAAATATCCTCCGATGAAATCTGGAAAGACTTTCTGAGAAACTGCTTAGTGTTCTGTTAATTCATCTCACAGAGTTACATCTGTATTTCGTTGATCTCTTTGCTAGCCTTATTTCTGTGGAATCTGAGAAGAGATATTTCTGATCCCTTTGAAGACTATAGGGCCAAAGGAAATATCCTCCGATAAGAAAGAGAAAGAAGCTTTCTGAGAAACTTCTTTGTGTTCTGTGAAATCATCTCACACAGTTACAGCTTTCCCATCAAGAAGCCTTTCGCTAAGACAGTTCTTGTGGAATTGGCAAAGTGATATTTGGAAGCCCATAGAGCGCAATGGTGAAAAAGGAAATATCCTCCGATGAAATCTGGAATGAAGCTTTCTGAGAAACTGCTTAGTGTTCTGTTAATTCTTCGCACAGAGTTACATCTGTATTTCGTGGATCTCTTTGCTAGCCTTATTTCTGTGGAATCTTTGAACAGATATTTCGGATCCCTTTGAAGACTATAGGGCCAAAGTAAACATCCTCCGATAACAAAGAGAAAGAAGCTTACTGAGAAACTTCTTTGTGTTCCGTGAAATCATCTCACACAGTTACAGCTTTGCCCTCAAGGAGCCTTTCGCTAAGACAGTTATTGTGGAATTGGCAAAGTGATATTTGGAGCCCATAGAGGGCTATGGAGAAAAAGGAAATATCCTCCGATGAAATCTGGAAAGAAGCTTTCTGAGAAACTGCTTAGTGTTCTGTTAATTCATCTCACAGAGTTACATATGTATTTCGTGGATTTCTTTGCTAGCCTTATTTCTGTGAAATCTGACAACAGATATTTCAAATCCCTTTGAAGACTATAGGGCCAAAGGAATCATCCTCCGACAAAAAAGAGAAAGAAGCTTTCTGAGAAACTTCTTTGTGTTCTGTGAAATCATCTAACAGAATTAAAGCTTTCCCGTCAAGAAGCCTATCGCTAAGACAGTTCTTGTGGAATTGGCAAAGTGATATTTGGAAGCCCATAGAGGGCTATGGTGAAAAAGAAAATATCCTCCGATGAAATCTGGAAAGAAGCTTTCTGAGAAACAGCTTAGTGTTCTGTTAATTCATCTCCCAGTGTTACATCTGTATTTCGTGGATCTCTTTGCTAGCCTTATTTCTCTGTAATCTGACAACAGATATTTCGGATCCCTTTAAAGACTCTAGGGCCAAAGGAAACATCCTCGGATAACAAACTAAGAAGCTTTCTGAGAAACTACTTTGTGTTCTGTGAAATCATCTCACAGAGTTACAGCTTTAACCTCAAGAAGCCTTTCGCTAAGACAGTTCTTGTGGAATCGGCCAAGTGATATTTGGAAGCCCATAGAGGGCTATGGTGAAAAAGGAAATATCCTCCGATGAAATCTGGAAACTAGCTTTCTCAGAAACTGCTTAGTGTTCTGTTAATTCAACTCACAGAGTTACATCTGTATTTCGTGGATCTCTTTGCTAGCCTTATTTCTGTGGAATCTGAGAACAGATATTTCCGTTCCCTTTGAAGACTATAGGGCCAAAGGAAACATCCTCCGATAACAAAGAGTAAGAAGCTTACTGAGAAACTTCTTTGTGATCTCTGAAATCATCTCACAGTGATACAGGTTTCCCGACAAGAAGCCTTCGCTAAGACAGTTCTTGTGGAATTGACAAAGTGATATTTGGAAGCCCTTTGAGGGCTACGGTGAAAAAGGAAATATCCTCCGATGAAATCTGGAAAGAAGCTTTCCGTGAAACTGCTTAGTGTTCTGTAAATTCATCTCACAGAGTTACATCTGCATTTCGTGGATCGTTTTGCTAGCCTTATTTCTATGGAATCTGACAACAGATATTTCGGATCCCTTTGAAGACAATAGGGCCAAAGGAAATATCCTCCGATAACAAAGAGAAAGAAGCTTTCTGAGAAACTTCATTGTGTTCTGTGAAATCATCTCACAGAGTTACAGCTTTCCCCTCAAGAAGCCTTTCGCTAAGACAGTTCTTGTGGAATTCGCAAAGTGATATTTGGAAGCCCTTAGAGGGCTATGGTGAAAAAGGAAATATCTTCCTATGAAATCTGGAAAGAAGCTTTCTGAGAAACTGCTTAGTGTTCTGTTAATTCACCTCACAGAGTTACATCTGTATTTCGTGGATCTCTTTGCTAGCCTTATTTCTGTGGAATCTGAGAACAGATATTTCGGATCCCTTTGAAGACTCTAGGTCCAAAGGAAACATCCTCGGATAACAAAGAGAAAGAAGCTTACTGAGAAACTTCTTTGTGTTCTGTGAAATCATCTCACAGAGTTACAGCTTTCCCTTCGAGAAGCCTTTCGCTAAGACAGTTCTTGTGGAATTGGCAAAGTGATATTTGGAAGCCCATAGAGGGCTATGGTGAAAAAGGAAATATCCTCCGATGAAATCTGGAAAGAAGCTTTCTGAGAAACTGCTTAGTGTTCTGTTAATTCATCTCACAGAGTTACATCTGTATTTCGTGGATCTCTTTGCTAGCCTTATTTCTGTGGAATCTGACAACAGATATTTCGGATCCCTTTGAAGACTATAGGGCCAAAGGAAATATCCTCCGATAACAAAGAGAAAGAAGCTTTCTGAGAAACTTCTTTGTGTTCTGTGAAATCATCTCACAGAGTTACAGCTTTCCCATCAAGAAGCCTTTCGCTAAGAGAGTTCTTGTGGAATTGGCAAAGTGTTATTTGGAAGCCCATAGAGCGCAATGGTGAAAAAGGAAATATCCTCCGATGAAATCTGGAAAGAAGCTTTCTGAGAAACTGCTTAGTGTTCTGTTAATTCTTCTCACAGAGTTACATCTGTATTTCGTGAATATCTTTGCTAGCCTTATTTCTGTGGAATCTGAGAACAGATATTTCGGATCCCTTTGAAGACTATAGGGCCAAAGGAAACATCCTCGGATAACAAACTAAGAAGCTTTCTGAGAAACTACTTTGTGTTCTGTGAAATCAACTCACAGAGTTACAGCTTTCCCCTGAATAGGCCTTCCGCTAAGACAGTTCTTGTGGAATTGGCAAAGTGATATTGGGAAGCCCATAGAGGGCTACGGTGAAAAAGGAAATATCCTCCAAAGAAATCCGTAAAGAAGCTTTCTGAGAAACAGCTTAGTGATCTGTTAATTCATCTCACAGAGTTACATCTGTATTTCGTGGATCTCATTGCTAGCCGTATTTCTGTGGAATCTGACAACAGATATTTCGGATCCCTTTGAAGACTATAGGGCCAAAGGAAATATCCTCCGATAACAAAGAGAAAGAAGCTTTCTGAGAAACTTCTTTGTGTTCTGTGAAATCATCTCACAGAGTTACAGCTTTCCCATCAAGAAGCCTTTCGCTAAGACAGTTCTTGTGGAATTGGCAAAGTGATATTTGGAAGCCCATAGAGGGCTACGGTGAAAAAGAAATATCCTCCGATGAAATCTGGAAAGACTTTCTGAGAAACTGCTTAGTGTTCTGTTAATTCATCTCACAGAGTTACATCTGTATTTCGTTGATCTCTTTGCTAGCCTTATTTCTGTGGAATCTGAGAACAGATATTTCTGATCCCTTTGAAGACTATAGGGCCAAAGGAAATATCCTCCGATAACAAAGAGAAAGAAGCTTTCTGAGAAACTTCTTTGTGTTCTGTGAAATCATCTCACACAGTTACAGCTTTCCCATCAAGAAGCCTTTCGCTAAGACAGTTCTTGTGGAATTGGCAAAGTGATATTTGGAAGCCCATAGAGCGCAATGGTGAAAAAGGAAATATCCTCCGATGAAATCTGGAAAGAAGCTTTCTGAGAAACTGCTTAGTGTTCTGTTAATTCTTCTCACAGAGTTACATCTGTATTTCGTGGATCTCTTTGCTTGCCTTATTTCTGTGGAATCTTTGAACAGATATTTCGGATCCCTTTGAAGACTATAGGGCCAAAGTAAACATCCTCCGATAACAAAGAGAAAGAAGCTTACTGAGAAACTTCTTTGTGTTCTGTGAAATCCTCTCACACAGTTACAGCTTTGCCCTCAAGGAGCCTTTCGCTAAGACAGTTCTTGTGGAATTGGCAAAGTGATATTTGGAGCCCATAGAGGGCTATGGAGAAAAAGGAAATATCCTCCGATGAAATCTGGAAAGAAGCTTTCTGAGAAACTGCTTAGTGTTCTGTTAATTCACCTCACAGAGTTACATCTGTATTTCGTGGATCTCTTTGCTAGCCTTATTTCTCTGGAATCTGAGAACAGATATTTCGGATCCCTTTGAAGACTATAGGGCCAAAGGAAATATCCTCCGATAACAAAGAGAAAGAAGCTTTCTGAGAAACTTCTTTGTGTTCTGTGAAATCATCACACAGAATTACAGCTTTCCCCTCAAGAAGCCTTTCGCTCAGACAGTTCTTGTGGAATTGGCAAAGTGATATTTGGAAGCCCATAGAGGGCTATGGTGAAAAAGGAAATATCCTCCAATGAAATCTGGAAAGAAGCTTTCTGAGAAACTGCTTAGTGATCTGTAAATTCATCTCTCAGAGTTACATCTGTATTTCGTGGATCTCTTTGCTAGCCTTATTTCTCTGGAATCTGACAACAGATATTTCGGATCCCTTTGAAGACTATAGGGACAAAGGAAACATCCTCGGATAACAAACTAAGAAGCTTTCTGAGAAACTACTTTGTGTTCTGTGAAATCATCTCACAGAGTTACAGCTTTCCCCTCAATAGGCCTTCCGCTAAGACAGTTCTTGTGGAATCGGCAAAGTGATATTGGGAAGCCCATAGAGGGCTACGGTGAAAAAGGAAATATCCTCCAAAGAAATCTGTAAAGAAGCTTTCTGAGAAACTGCTTAGTGATCTGTTAATTCATCTCACAGAGTTACATCTGTATTTCGTGGATCTCATTGCTAGCCGTATTTCTGTGGAATCTGACAACAGATATTTCGGATCTCTTTGAAGACTATAGGGCCAAAGGAAATATCCTCCGATAACAAAGAGAAAGAAGCTTTCTGAGAAACTTCTTTGTGTTCTGTGAAATCATCTCACAGAGTTACAGCTTTCCCATCAAGAAGGCTTTCGCTAAGACAGTTCTTGTGGAATTGGCAAAGTGATATTTGGAAGCCCATAGAGGGCTATGGTGAAAAAGAAATATCCTCCGATGAAATCTGGAACGACTTTCTGAGAAACTGCTTAGTGTTCTGTTAATTCATCTCACAGAGTTACATCTGTATTTCGTTGATCTCTTTGCTAGCCTTATTTCTGTGGAATCTGAGAACAGATATTTCTGATCCCTTTGAAGACTATAGGGCCATAGGAAATATCCTCCGATAACAAAGAGAAAGAAGCTTTCTGAGAAACTTCTTTGTGTTCTGTGAAATCATCTCACACAGTTACAGCTTTCCCATCAAGAAGCCTTTCGCTAAGACAGTTCTTGTGGAATTGGCAAAGTGATATTTGGAAGCCCATAGAGCGCAATGGTGAAAAAGGAAATATCCTCCGATGAAATCTGGAAAGAAGCTTTCTGAGAAACTGCTTAGTGTTCTGTTAATTCTTCTCACAGAATTACATCTGTATTTCGTGGATCTCTTTGCTAGCCTTATTTCTGTGGAATCTGAGAACAGATATTTCGGATCCCTTTGAAGACTATAGGGCCAAAGTAAACATCCTACGATAACAAAGAGAAAGAAGCTTACTGAGAAACTTCTTTGTGTTCTGTGAAATCATCTCACACAGTTACAGCTTTGCCCTCAAGGAGCCTTTCGCTAAGACAGTTCTTGTGGAATTGGCAAAGTGATATTTGGAAGCCGATACAGGGCTATGGTGAAAAAGGAAATATCCTCCGATGAAATCTGGAAAAAAGCTTTCTGAGAAACTGCTTAGTGTTCTGTTAATTCATCTCACAGTGTTACATCTGTATTTCATGGATCTCTTTGCTAGCCTTATTTCTGTGGAATCTGAGAACAGATATTTCGGATCCCTTTGAAGGCTATAGGGCCACAGGAAATATCCTCCGATAACAAAGAGAAAGAAGCTTTCTGAGAAACTTCTTTGTGTTCTGTGAAATCATCTCACAGAATTAAAGCTTTCCCCTCAACAAGCCTTTCGCTAAGACAGTTCTTGTGCAATTGGCAAAGTGATATTTGGAAGCCCATAGAAGGCTATGGAGAAAAAGGAAATATCCTCCAATGAAATCTGGAAAGAAGCTTTCTGAGAAACAGCTTAGTGTTCTGTTAATTCATCTCCCAGAGTTACATCTGTATTTCGTGGATCTGTTTAGTAGCCTTATTTCTCTGGAATCTGACAACAGATATTTCCGTTCCCTTTGAAGACTATAGGGCCAAAGAAAACATCCTCGGATAACAAACTAAGAAGCTTTCTGAGAAACTACTTTGTGTTCTGTGAAATCATCTCACAGAGTTACAGCTTTAACCTCAAGAAGCCTTTCGCTAAGACAGTTCTTGTGGAATCGGCCAAGTGATATTTGGAAGCCCATAGAGGGCTATGGTGAAAAAGGAAATATCCTCCGATGAAATCTGGAAACAAGCTTTCTGAGAAACTGCTTAATGTTCTGTTAATTCATCTCACAGAGTTACATCTGTATTTCGTGGATATCTTTGCTAGCCTTATTTCTGTGGAATCTGAGAACAGATATTTCCATTCCCTTTGAAGACTATAGGGCCAAAGGAAACATCCTCCGATAACGAAGAGAAAGAAGCTTACTAAGAAACTTCTTTGTGTTCTGTGAAATCATCTCACAGAGATACAGCTTTCCCGTCAAGAAACCTTCGCTAAGACAGTTCTTGTGGAATTGACAAAGTGATATTTGGAAGCCCTTAGAGGGCTACGGTGAAAAAGGAAATATCCTCCAATGAAATCTGGAAAGAAGCTTTCTGTGAAACTGCTTAGTGTTCTGTAAATTCATCTCACAGAGTTACATCTGCATTTCGTGGATCGTTTTGCTAGCCTTATTTCTGTGGAATCTGACAACAGATATTTCGGATCCCTTTGAAGACTATAGGGCCAAAGGAAATATCCTCTGATAACAAAGAGAAAGAAGCTTTCTGAGAAACTTCTTTGTGTTCTGTGAAATCATCTCACAGAGTTACAGCTTTCCCCTCAAGAAGCCTTTCGCTAAGACGTTCTTGTCTAATTGGCAAAGTGATATTTGGAAGCCCATAGAGGGCTATGGTGAAAAACGAAATATTCTCCGATGAAATCTAGAAAGAAGTTTCTGAGAATCTGCTTAGTGTTCTGTTAATTCATCTCACAGAGTTACATCTGTAGTTCGTGGATCTCTTTGCTAGCCTTATTTCTGTGGAATCTGACAACAGATATTTCGGATCCATTTGAGGACTATGGGTCCAAAGGAAATATCCTCCGATAACAAAGAGAAAGAAGCTTTCTGAGAAACTTCTTTGTGTTCTGCGAAATCATCTCACAGAGTTACAGCTTTCCCCTCATGAAGCCTTTCGCTAAGACAGGTCTTGTGGAATTGGCAAAGAGATATTTGGAGCCCATAGAGGGCTATGGAGAAAAAGGAAATATCCTCCCATGAAATCTGGAAAGAAACTGCCTGAGAAACTGCTTAGTGTTCTCTTAATTCATCACACACAGTTACATCTGTATTTCGTGGATCTCTTTGCTAGCCTTATTTCTGTGGAATCTGACACCAGATATTTCGGATCCCTTTGAAGACTATAGGGCCAAAGGAAATATCCTCTGATAACAAAGAGAAAGAAGCTTTCTGAGGAACTACTTTGTGTTCTGTGAAATCATCTCACAGAGTTACAGCTTTCCCCTCAAGAAGCCTTTCGCTACGATAGCACTTGTGGAATTGGCAAAGTGATATTTGGAAGCCCTTAGAGGGCTATGGTGAAAAAGGAAATATCCTCCGATGAAATCTGGAAACAAGCTTTCTGAGAAACTGCTTAGTGTTCTGTTAATTCGTCTCACAGAGTTACATCTGTATTTCGTGGATCTCTTTGCTGGCCTTATTTCTGTGGAATCTGAGAGCAGATATTTCCGTTCCCTTTGAAGACTACAGGGCCAAAGTAAACATCCTCCGATAACAAAGAGAAAGAAGCTTACTGAGAAACATCTTTGTGTTCTGTGAAATCATCTCACAGAGATACAGCTTTCCCGTCAAGAAGCCTTCGCTAAGACAGTTCTTGTGGAATTGGCAAAGTGATATTAGGAGCCCATAGAGGGCTATGGAGAAAAAGGAAATATCCTCCGATGAAATCTGGAAAGAAGCTTTCTGAGAAACTGCTTAGTGTTCTGTTAATTCATCTCACAGAGTTACATCTGTATTTCGTCGATCTCTTTGCTAGCCTTATTTCTGAGGAATCTGAGAACAGATATTTCGGATCCCTTTGAAGACTATAAGGCCAAAGGAAATATCCTCCGATAACAAAGAGAAAGAAGCTTTCTGAGAAACCACTTTGTGTTCTGTGAAATCATCTCACAGAGTTACAGCTTTCCCCTCAAGAAGCCTTTCGCTAAGACAGTTCTTGTGGAATTGGCAAAGTGATATTTGGAGCCCATAGAGGGCTATGGAGAAAAAGGAAATATCTTTCGATGAAATCTGGAAAGAAGCTTTCTGAGAAACTGCTTAGTGTTCTCTTAATTCATCTCACAGAGTTACATCTGTATTTCGTGGATCTCTTTGCTAGCCTTATTTCTGTGGAATCTGAGAACAGATATTTCCGTTCCCTTTGAAGACTATAGGGCCAAAGGAAACATCCTCCGATAACAAAGAGAAAGAAGCTTACTGAGAAACTTCTTTGTGTTCTGTGAAATCATCTCACAGAGATACAGCTTTCCCCTCAATAAGCCTTTCGCTAAGACAGTTCTTGTGGAATTGGCAAAGTGATATTTGGAAGCCCTAGAGGGCTATGGTGAAAAAGGAAATATCCTCCGATGAAATCTGGAAAGAAGCTTTCTGAGAAACTGCTTAGTGTTCTGTTAATTCATCTCCCAGAGTTACATCGGTATTTCGTGGATCTCTTTGCTAGCTTATTTCTGTGTAATCTGACAACAGATATTTCGGATCCCTTTGAAGACTATAAGGCCAAAGGAAATATCCTCCGATAACAAAGAGAAAGAAGCTTTCTGAAAAACTTCTTTGTGTTCTGTGAAATCATCTCACAAAGTTACAGCTTTCCCCTCAAGAAGCCTTTCGCTAAGACGGTTCTTGTGGAATTGGCAAAGTGATATTTGGAAGCCCATAGAGGGCTACGGTTAAAAAGGAAATATCCTCCGATGAAATCTGGAAAGAAGCTTTCTTAGAAGCTGCTTAGTGTTCTGTTAATTCATCTCACAGAGTTACATCTGTATCTCGTTTATCTCTTTGCTACCCTTATTTCTGTGGAATCTGACAACAGATATTTCGGATCCCTTTGAAGGCTATAGGGCCAAGGAAATATCCTCCGATAACAAAGAGAAAGAAGCTTTCTGAGAAACTTCTTTGTGTTCTGTGAAATCATCTCACACAGTTACAGCTTTCCCCTCAAGGATCCTTTCGCTAACACAGTTCTTGTGGAATTGGCAAAGAGATATTTGGAGCCCATAGAGGGCTATGGAGAAAAAGGAAATATCCTCCTATGAAATCTGGAAAGAAGCTTTCTGAGAAGCTGCTTAGTGTTCTGTTAATTCATCTCACAGAGTTACCTCTGTTTTTCGTGGATCTCTTTGCTAGCCTTATTTCTGTGGAATCTGAGAAGAGATATTTCGGATCCCTTTGAAGACTATAGGGCCAAAGGAAATATCCTCCGATAACAAAGAGAAAGAAGCTTTCTGAGAAACTTCTTTGTGTTCTGTGAAATCATCTCACAGATTTACAGCTTTCCCCTCAAGAAGCCTTTCGGTAAGACAGTTCTTGTGGAATTGGCAAAGTGATATTTGGAAGCCCATAGAGGGCTATGGTGAAAAAGGAAATATCCTCCGATGAAATCTGGAAAGACTTTCTGAGAAACTGCTTAGTGTTCTGTTAATTCGTCTCACAGAGTTACATCTGTATTTCGTTGATCTCTTTGCTAGCCTTATTTCTGTGGAATCTGAGAACAGATATTTCTGATCCCTTTGAAGACTATAGGGCCAAAGGAAATATCCTCCGATAACAAAGAGAAAGAAGCTTTCTGAGAAACTTCTTTGTGTTCTGTGAAATCATCTCACAGAGTTACAGCTTTCCCATCAAGAAGCCTTTCGCTAAGACAGTTCTTGTGGAATTGGCAAAGTGATATTTGGAAGCCCACAGAGCGCAATGGTGAAAAAGGAAATATCCTCCGATGAAATCTGGAAAGAAGCTTTCTGAGAAATTGCTTAGTGTTCTGTTAATTCATCTCACAGAGTTACATCTGTATTTCGTGGATCTCTTTGCTAGCCTTATTTCTGTGGAATCTCAGAACAGATATTTCGGATCCCTTTGAAGACTATAGGGCCAAAGTAAACACCCTCCGATAACAAAGAGAAAGAAGCTTACTGAGAAACTTCTTTGTGTTCTGTGAAATCACCACACAGAGTTACAGCTTTGCCCTCAAGGAGCCTTTCGCTAAGACAGTTCTTGTGGAATTGGCAAAGTGATATTTGGAAGCCCATAGAGGGCTATGGAGAAAAAGGAAATAACCTCTGATGAAATCTGGAAAGAAGCTTTCTGAGAAACTGCTTAGTGTTCTGTTAATTCACCTCACAGAGTTACATCTGTATTTCGTGGATCTCATTGCTAGCCTTATTTCTGTGGAATCTGAGAACAGATATTTCGGATCCCTTTGAAGACTATAGGGCCAAAGGAAATATCCTCCGATAACAAAGAGAAAGAAGCTTTCTGAGAAACTTCTTTGTGTTCTGTGAAATCATCTCACAAAGTTACAGCTTTCCTCTCAAGAAGCCTTTCGCTAAGACATTTCTTGTGGAATTGGCAAAGTGATATTTGGAAGCCCATAGAGGGCTATGGTGAGAAAGGAAATATCCTCCAATGAAATCTGGAAAGAAGCTTTCTGAGAAACTGCTTAGTGATCTGTAAATTCATCTCTCAGAGTTACATCTGTATTTCGTGGATCTCTTTGCTAGCCGTATTTCTGTGGAATCTGAGAACACATATTTCGGATCCATTTGAAGACTCTAGGGCCAAAGGAAATATCCTCCGATAACAAAAAGAAAGAAGCTTTCTGAGAAACTTCTTTGTGTTCTGTGAAATCATCTCACAGAGTTAAAGCTTTCCCCTCAAGAAGCCTTTCGCTAAGACACTTCTTGTGGAATTGGCAAAGTGATATTTGGAAGCCCATGGAGGGCTATGGTGAAAAAGGAAATATCCTCCGATGAAATCTGGAAAGACTTTCTGAGAAACTGCTTAGTGTTCTGTTAATTCATCTCACAGAGTTACATCTGTATTTCGTGGATCTCTTTGCTAGCCTTATTTCTGTGGAATCTGAGAACAGATATTTCCGTTCCCTTTGAAGACTATAGGGCCAAAGGAAACATCCTCCGATAACAAAGAGAAAGAAGTTTACTGAGAAACTTCTTCGTGTTCTGTGAAATCATCTCACAGAGCTACATCTTTCCCGTCAAGAAGCCTTCGCTAAGACAGTTCTTGTGGAATTGGCAAAGTGATACTTGGAAGCCCTTAGAGGGCTACGGTGAAAAAGGAAATATCCTCCGATGAAATCTGGAAAGAAGCTTTCTGTGAAACTGCTTAGTGTTCTGTAAATTCATCTCACCGAGTTACATCTGCATTTCGTGGATCGTTTTGCTAGCCTTATTTCTGTGGAATCTGACAACAGATATTTCGGATCCCTTTGAAGACAATAGGGCCAAAGGAAATATCCTCCGATAACAAAGAGAAAGAAGCTTTCTGAGAAACTTCTTTGTGTTCTGTGAAATCATCTCACCGTGTTACAGCTTTCCCCTCAAGAAGCCTTTCGCTAAGACGGTTCTTGTCTAATTGGCAAAGTGATATTTGGAAGCCCATAGAGGGCTATGGTGAAAAACGAAATATTCTCCGATGAAATCTGGAAAGAAGCTTTCTGAGAAACTGCTTAGTGTTCTGTTAATTCATCTCACAGTGTTACATCTGTATTTCATGGATCTCTTTGCTAGCCTTATTTCTGTGGAATCTGACAACAGATATTTCGGATCCCTTTGAAGACTATAGGGCCACAGGAAATATCCTCCGATAACAAAGAGAAAGAAGCTTTCTGAGAAACTTCCTTGTGTTCTGTGAAATCATCTCACAGAGTTACAGCTTTCCCCTCAAGAAGCCTTTCGTTAAGACTGTTCTTGTGGAATTGGCAAAGTGATATTTGGAAGCCCATAGAGGGCTATGGTGAAAAAGGAAATATCTTCCGATGAAATCTGGAAAGAAGCTTTCTGAGAAACTGCTTAGTGTTCTGTTAATTCACCTCACAGGGTTACATCTGTATTTTGTGGATCTCTTTGCTAGCCTTATTTCTGTGGAATCTGAGAACAGATATTTCGGATCCCTTTGAGGACTATAGGGCCAAAGGAAACAATCTCGGATAACAAAGAGAAAGAAGCTTACTGAGAAACTTCTTTGTGTTCTGTGAAATCATCTCACAGAATTAAAGCTTTCCCGTCAAGAAGCCTTTCGCTAAGACAGTTCTTGTGGAATTGGCAAAGTGATATTTGGAAGCCCTAGAGGGCTATGGTGAAAAAGGAAATATCCTCCGATGAAATCTGGAAACAAGCTTTCTGAGAAACTGCTTAGTGTTCTGTTAATTCACCTCACAGAGTTACATCTGTATTTCGTGGATCTCATTGCTAGCCTTATTTCTGTGGAATCTGAGAACAGATATTTCGGATCCCTTTGAAGACTATAGGGCCAAAGGAAATATCCTCCGATAACAAAGAGAAAGAAGCTTTCTGAGAAACTTCTTTGTGTTCTGTGAAATCATCTCACAAAGTTACAGCTTTCCTCTCAAGAAGCCTTTCGCTAAGACATTTCTTGTGGAATTGGCAAAGTGATATTTGGAAGCCCCTAGAGGGCTATGGTGAGAAAGGAAATATCCTCCAATGAAATCTGGAAAGAAGCTTTCTGAGAAACTGCTTAGTGATCTGTAAATTCATCTCTCAGAGTTACATCTGTATTTCGTGGATCTCTTTGCTAGCCGTATTTCTGTGGAATCTGAGAACACATATTTCGGATCCATTTGAAGACTCTAGGGCCAAAGGAAATATCCTCCGATAACAAAAAGAAAGAAGCTTTCTGAGAAACTTCTTTGTGTTCTGTGAAATCAAATCACAGAGTTAAAGCTTTCCCCTCAAGAAGCCTTTCGCTAAGACACTTCTTGTGGAATTGGCAAAGTGATATTTGGAAGCCCATGGAGGGCTATGGTGAAAAAGGAAATATCCTCCGATGAAATCTGGAAAGACTTTCTGAGAAACTGCTTAGTGTTCTGTTAATTCATCTCACAGAGTTACATCTGTATTTCGTGGATCTCTTTGCTAGCCTTATTTCTGTGGAATCTGAGAACAGATATTTCCGTTCCCTTTGAAGACTATAGGGCCAAAGGAAACATCCTCCGATAACAAAGAGAAAGAAGTTTACTGAGAAACTTCTTCGTGTTCTGTGAAATCATCTCACAGAGCTACATCTTTCCCGTCAAGAAGCCTTCGCTAAGACAGTTCTTGTGGAATTGGCAAAGTGATACTTGGAAGCCCTTAGAGGGCTACGGTGAAAAAGGAAATATCCTCCGATGAAATCTGGAAAGAAGCTTTCTGTGAAACTGCTTAGTGTTCTGTAAATTCATCTCACCGAGTTACATCTGCATTTCGTGGATCGTTTTGCTAGCCTTATTTCTGTGGAATCTGACAACAGATATTTCGGATCCCTTTGAAGACAATAGGGCCAAAGGAAATATCCTCCGATAACAAAGAGAAAGAAGCTTTCTGAGAAACTTCTTTGTGTTCTGTGAAATCATCTCACAGAGTTACAGCTTTCCCCTCAAGAAGCCTTTCGCTAAGACGGTTCTTGTCTAATTGGCAAAGTGATATTTGGAAGCCCATAGAGGGCTATGGTGAAAAACGAAATATTCTCCGATGAAATCTGGAAAGAAGCTTTCTGAGAAACTGCTTAGTGTTCTGTTAATTCATCTCACAGTGTTACATCTGTATTTCATGGATCTCTTTGCTAGCCTTATTTCTGTGGAATCTGACAACAGATATTTCGGATCCCTTTGAAGACTATAGGGCCACAGGAAATATCCTCCGATAACAAAGAGAAAGAAGCTTTCTGAGAAACTTCCTTGTGTTCTGTGAAATCATCTCACAGAGTTACAGCTTTCCCCTCAAGAAGCCTTTCGTTAAGACTGTTCTTGTGGAATTGGCAAAGTGATATTTGGAAGCCCATAGAGGGCTATGGTGAAAAAGGAAATATCTTCCGATGAAATCTGGAAAGAAGCTTTCTGAGAAACTGCTTAGTGTTCTGTTAATTCACCTCACAGGGTTACATCTGTATTTTGTGGATCTCTTTGCTAGCCTTATTTCTGTGGAATCTGAGAACAGATATTTCGGATCCCTTTGTGGACTATAGGGCCAAAGGAAACAATCTCGGATAACAAAGAGAAAGAAGCTTACTGAGAAACTTCTTTGTGTTCTGTGAAATCATCTCACAGAATTAAAGCTTTCCCGTCAAGAAGCCTTTCGCTAAGACAGTTCTTGTGGAATTCGCAAAGTGATATTTGGAAGCCCTTAGAGGGTTACGGTGAAAAAGGAAATATCCTCCGATGAAATCTGGAAAGAAGCTTTCTGTGAAACTGCTTAGTGTTCTGTAAATTCATCTCACAGAGTTACATCTGCATTTCGTGGATCGTTTTGCTAGCCTTATTTCTGTGGAATCTGACAACAGATATTTCCGATCCCTTTGAAGACAATAGGGCCAAAGGAAATATCCTACGATAACAAAAAGAAAGAAGCTTTCTGAGAAACTTCTTTGTGTTCCGTGAAATCATCTCACAGAGTTACAGCTTTCCCCTCAAGAAGCCTTTCGCTAAGACGGTTCTTGTCTAATTGGCAAAGTGATATTTGGAAGCCCATAGAGGGCTATGTTGAAAAACGAAATATTCTCCGAGGAAATCCGGAAAGAAGCTTTCAGAGAAACTGCTTAGTGTTCTGTTAATTCATCTCACAGAGTTACATCTGTATTTCGTGGATCTCTTTGCTAGCCTTATATCTGTGGAATATGACAACAGATATTTAGGATCCCTTTGAAGACTATGAGTCCAAAGGAAATATCCTCCGATAAAAAAGAGAAAGAAGCCTTCTGAGAAACTTCTTTGGGTTCTGCGAAATCATCTCACAGAGTTACAGCTTTCCCCTCATGAAGCCTTTCGCTAAGACAGTTCTGTGGAATTGGCAAAGTGATATTTGGAAGCCGATACAGGGCTATGGTGAAAAAGGAAATATCCTCCGATGAAATCTGGAGAAAAGCTTTCTGAGAAACTGCTTAGTGTTCTGTTAATTCATCTCACCGTGTTACATCTGTATTTCATGGATCTCTTTGCTAGCCTGATTTCTGTGGAATCTGACACCAGATATTTCGGATCCCTTTGAAGACTATAGGGCCACAGGAAATATCCTCCGATAACAAAGAGAAAGAAGCTTTCTGAGAAACTTCTTTGTGTTCTGTGAAATCATCTCACAGAATTAAAGCTTTCCCCTCAAGAAGCCTTTCGCTAAGACAGTTCTTGTGGAATTGGCAAAGTGATATTTGGAAGCCCATAGAGGGCTTTGGTGAAAAAGGAAACATCCTCCGATGAAATCTGGAAAGAAGCTTTCTGAGAAACTGCTTAGTGTTCTGTTAATTCATCTCACAGAGTTACATCTGTATTTCGTGGATCTCTTTGCTAGCCTTATTTCTGTGGAATATGAGAACAGATATTTCCTTTCCCTTTGAAGACTATAGGGCCAAATTAAATATCCTCCGATAACAAAGAGAAAGAAGCTTTCTGAGAAACTTCTTTGTGTTCTGTGAAATCATCTCACAGAGTTACAGCTTTCCCCTCAAGAAGCCTTTCGCTAAGACAGTTCTTGTGGAATTGGCAAAGTGATATGTGGAAGCCCAAAGAGGGCTATGGTGAAAAAGGATATATCCTCCGATGAAATCTGGAAAGAAGCTTTCTGAGAAACTGCTTAGTGTTCTGGTAATTCATCTCACAGAGTTACATCCGTATTTCGTGTATCTCTTTGCTAGCCTTATTTCTGTTGAATCTGAGAACAGATATTTCGGATCCCTTTGAAGACTATAGGGCCAAAGGTAATATCCTCCGATAACAAAGAGAAAGAAGCTTTCTGAGAAACTTCTTTGTGTTCTGTGAAATCATCTCACAGATTTACAGCTTTCCCCTCAAGAAGCCTTTCGCTAAGACAGTTCTTTTGGAATTGGCAAAATGATATTTGGAAGCCCATAGAGGGCTAAGGTGAAAAAGGAAATATCCTTTGATGAAATCTGGAAAGACTTTCTGAGAAACTGCTTAGTGTTCTGTTAGTTCATCTCTCAGAGTTACATCTGTATTTCGTGGATCTCTTTGCTAGACTTATTTCTGTGGAATCTGAGACCAGATATTTCGGATCCCTTTGAAGACTCTAGGGCCAAATTAAATATCCTCCGATAACAAAGAGAAAGAAGCTTTCTGAGAAACTTCTTTGTGTTCTGTGAAATCATCTCACAGAGTTACAGCTTTCCCCTCAAGAAGCCTTTCGCTAAGACAGTTCTTGTGGAATTGGCAAAGTGATATTTAGACGCCCATAGAGGGCTATGGTGAAAAAGGAAATATCCTGTGATGAAATCTGGAAAGACTTTCTGAGAAACTGCTTAGTGTTCTGTTAATTCATCTCACAGAGTTACATCTCTATTTCGTAGATCTCTTTGCTAGCCTTATTTCTGTGGAATCTGAGAACAGATAATTCGAATCCCTTTGAAGACTATAGGGCCAAATTAAATATCCTCCGATTACAAAGGGAAAGAAGCTTTCTGAGAAACTTCTTTGTGTTCTGTGAAATCATCTCACAGAGTTACAGCTTTCCCCTCAAGAAGCCATTCGCTAAGACAGTTCTTGTGGAATTGGCAAAGTGATATTTGGAAGCCCATAGAGGGCTATGGTGAAAAAGGATATATCCTCCGATGAAATCTGGAAAGAAGCTTTCTGAGAAACTGCTTAGTGTTCTTTTAATTCATCTCACAGTGTTACATCTGTATTTCGTGGATCTCTTTGCTAGCCTTATTTCTATGGAATCTGAGAACAGATATTTCGGATCCCTTTGAACACTATAGGGCCAAAGGAAATATCCTCTGATAACAAAGAGAAAGAAGCTTTCTGAGAAACTTCTTTATGTTCTGTGAAATCATCTCACAGAGTTACAGCATTCCCCTCAAGAAGCCTTTCGCTAAGACAGTTCTTGTGGAATTGGCAAAGTGATATTTGGAAGCCCATAGAAGTCTATGGTGAAAAAGGAAATATCCTCCGGTGAAATCTGGAAAGAAGCTTTCTGAGAAACTGCTTAGTGTTCTGTTAATTCATCTCACAGAGTTACATCTGTATTTCGTTTATCTCTTTGCTAGCCTTATATCTGTGGAATCTGACAACAGATATTTCGGATCCCTTTGAAGACTATAGGGCCAAAGGAAATATCCTCCGATAACAAAGAGAAAGAAGCTTTCTGAGAAACTTCTTTGTGTTCTGTGAAATCATCTCACAGAGTTACAGCTTTCCCCTCAAGAAGCCTTTCGCTAAGACAGTTCTTTTGGAATTGGAAAGTGATATTTGGAAGCCCATAGAGGGCTATGGTGAAAAAGGAAATATCCTCCGATGAAATCTGGAAAGAAGCTTTGGGAGAAACTGCTTAGTGTTCTGTTAATTCATCTCACAGAGTTACATCTGTATTTCGGGGATGTCTTTGCTAGCCTTATTTCTGTGGAATCTGAGAACAGATATTTCCTTTCCCTTTGAAGACTACAGGGCCAAAGGCAACATCCTCCGATAGCAAAGAGAAAGAAGCTTACTGAGAAACTTCTTTGTGTTCTGTGAAATCATCTCACAGAGTTACTGCTTTCCCGTCAAGAAGCCTTCGCTAAGACAGTTCTTGTGGAATTGGCAAAGTGATATTTGGAAGCCCTTAGAGGGCTATGGTGAAAAAGGAAATATCCTCCGATGAAATCTGGAAAGAACCTTTCTGAGAAACAGCTTAGTGTTCTGTTAATTCATCTCACAGAGTTACATCTGTATTTCGTGGATCTCTTTGCTAGCCTTATTTCTGTGGATAATGAGAACAGATATTTGGATCCCTTTGAAGACTCTAGGGACAAAGGAAACATCCTCCAATAACAAAGAGAAAGAAGCTTCCTGGAAACTTCTTTGTGTTCTGTGAAATCATCTCACAGAGTTACAGCTTTCCCCTAAAGGGGACTTTCGCTAAGACAGTTCTTGTGGAATTGGCAAAGTGATATTTGGAAGCCCATGGAGGGCTATGGTGAAAAAGGAAATATCCTCCGATGAAATCTGGAAAGAAGCTTTCTGAGAAACTGCATAGTGTTCTGTTAATTCATCTCACAGTGTTACATCTGTATTTCGTGGATCTCTTTGCTAGCCTTATTTCTGTGGAAACTGAGAACAGATATTTCGGATCCCTTTGAAGACTATAGGGCCAAAGTCAACATCCTCCGATAACAAAGAGAAAGAAGCTTTCTGAGAAACTTCTTTGTGTTCTGTGAAATCATCTCACACAGTTACAGCTTTCCCCTCAAGGATCCTTTCGCTAAGACAGTTCTTGTGGAATTGGTAAAGAGATATTTGGAGCCCATAGAGGGCAATGGAGAAAAAGGAAATATCCTCCCATGAAATCTGGAAAGAAGCTGTCTGAGAAACTGCTTAGTGTTCTCTTAATTCATCTCACAGAGTTACATCTGTATTTCGTGGATCTCTTTGCTAGCCTTATTACTGTGGAAACTGAGAACAGATATTTCAGATCCCTTTGAAGACTATAGGGCCAAAGGAAATATCCTCCGATAAGAAAGAGAAAGAAGCTTTCTGAGAAACTTCTTTGTGTTCTGTGAAATCATCTCACACAGTTACAGCTTTCCCCTCAAGAAGCCTTTCGCTAAGACAGTTCTTGTGGAATTGGCAACGTGATATTTGGAAGCCCATAGAGGGCTATGGTGAAAAAGAAAATATCCTCCGATGAAATCTGGAAAGAAGCTTTCTGAGAAACAGCTTAGTGTTCTGTTAATTCATCTCCCAGAGTTACATCTGTATTTCGTGGATCTCTTTGCTAGCCTTATTTCTCTGGAATCTGACAACAGATATTTCGGATCCCTTTGAAGACTCTAGGGCCAAAGGAAACATCCTCGGATAACAAACTAAGAAGCTTTCTGAGAAACTACTTTGTGTTCTGTGAAATCATCTCACAGAGTTACAGCTTTAAACTCAAGAAGCCTTTCGCTAAGACAGTTCTTGTGGAATCGGCCAAGTGATATTTGGAAGCCCATAGAGGGCTATGGTGAAAAAGGAAATATCCTCCGATGAAATCTGGAAACAAGCTTTCAGAGAAACTGCTTAGTGTTATGTTAATTCATCTCACAGAGTTACATCTGTATTTCGTGGATCTCTTTGCTAGCCTTATTTCTGTGGAATCTGAGAACAGATATTTCCGTTCCCTTTGAAGACTATAGGGCCAAAGGAAACATCCTCCGATAACAAAGAGAAAGAAGCTTACTGAGAAACTTCTTTGTGTTCTGTGAAATCATCTCACAGAGATACAGCTTTCCCCTCAATAACCCTTTCGCTAAGACAGTTCTTGTGGAATTGGCAAAGTGATATTTGGAAGCCCTAGAGGGCTATGGTGAAAAAGGAAATATCCTCCGATGAAATCTGGAAAGAAGCTTTCTGAGAAACTGCTTAGTGTTCTGTTAATTCATCTCCCAGTGTTACATCGGTATTTCGTGGATCTCTTTGCTAGCCTTATTTCTGTGTAATCTGACAACAGATATTTCGGATCCCTTTGAAGACTATAAGGCCAAAGGAAATATCCTCCGATAACAAAGAGAAAGAAGCTTTCTGAAAAACTTCTTTGTGTTCTGTGAAATCATCTCACAGAGTTACAGCTTTCCCCTCAAGAAGCCTTTCGCTAAGACGGTTCTTGTGGAATTGGCAAAGTGATATTTGGAAGCCCATAGAGGGCTACGGTTAAAAAGGAAATATCCTCCGATGAAATCTGGAAAGAAGCTTTCTTAGAAGCTGCTTAGTGTTCTGTTAATTCATGTCACAGAGTTACATCAGTATCTCGTTTATCTCTTTGCTACCCTTATTTCTGTGGAATCTGACAACAGATATTTCGGATCCCTTTGAAGGCTATAGGGCCAAAGGAAATATCCTCCGATAACAAAGAGAAAGAAGCTTTCTGAGAAACTTCTTTGTGTTCTGTGAAATCATCTCACACAGTTACAGCTTTCCCCTCAAGGATCCTTTCGCTAAGACAGTTCTTGTGGAATTGGCAAAGAGATATTTGGAGCCCATAGAGGGCTATGTTGAAAAAGGAAATATCCTGCCATGAAATCTGGAAAGAAACTGCCTGAGAAACTGCTTAGTGTTCTCTTAATTCATCTCACAGAGTTACATCTGTATTTCGTGGATCTCTTTGCTAGCCTTATTTCTGTGGAATCTGAGAACAGATATTTCGGATCCCTTTGAAGACTATAGGGCCAAAGGAAATATCCTCCGATAACAAAGAGAAAGAAGCTTTCTGAGAAACCACTTTGTGTTCTGTGAAATCATCTCACAGAGTTACAGCTTTCCCCTCAAGAAGCCTTTCGCTAAGACAGTTCTTGTGGAATTGGCAAAGTGATATTTGGAAGCCCATAGACGGCTATGGTGAAAAAGGAAATATCCTCCAATGAAATCTGGAAAGAAGCTGTCTGAGAAACTGCTTAGTGATCTGTAAATTCATCTCACAGAGTTACATCTGTATTTCGTGGATCTCTTTGCTAGCCGTATTTCTGTGGAATCTGAGAACAGATATTTTGGATCCCTTTGAAGACTATAGGGCCAAAGGAAATATCCTCCGATAACAAAGAGAAAGAAGCTTTCTGAGAAACTTCTTTGTGTTCTGTGAAATCATCTCACAGAGTTACAGCTTTCCCCTCAAGAAGACTTTCGCTAAGACAGTTCTTGTGGAATTGGCAAAGTGATATTTGGAAGCCCATAGAAGGCTATGGTGAAAAAGGAAATATCCTCCTATGAAATCTGGAAAGAAGCTTTTTGAGAAGCTGCTTAGTGTTCTGTTAATTCATCTCCCAGAGTTACCTCTGTTTTTCGTGGATCTCTTTGCTAGCCTTATTTCTGTGGAATCTGAGAAGAGATATTTCGGATCCCTTTGAAGACTATAGGGCCAAAGGAAATATCCTCCGATAACAAAGAGAAAGAAGCTTTCTGAGAAACTTCTTTGTGTTCTGTGAAATCATCTAACAGATTTACAGCTTTCCCCTCAAGAAGCCTTTCGCTAAGACAGTTCTTGTGGAATTGGCAAAGTGATATTTGGAAGCCCATAGAGGGCTATGGTGAAAAAGGAAATATCCTCCGATGAAATCTGGAAAGACTTTCTCAGAAACTGCTTAGTGTTCTGTTAATTCGTCTCACAGAGTTACATCTGTATTTCGTTGATCTCTTTGCTAGCCTTATTTCTGTGGAATCTGAGAACAGATATTTCTGATCCCTTTGAAGACTATAGGGCCATAGGAAATATCCTCCGATAACAAAGAGAAAGAAGCTTTCTGAGAAACTTCTTTGTGTTCTGTGAAATCATCTCACAGAGTTACAGCTTTCCCATCAAGAAGCCTTTCGCTAAGACAGTTCTTGTGGAATTGGCAAAGTGATATTTGGAAGCCCACAGAGCGCAATGGTGAAAAAGGAAATATCCTCCGATGAAATCTGGAAAGAAGCTTTCTGAGAAATTGCTTAGTGTTCTGTTAATTCATCTCACAGAGTTACATCTGTATTTCGTGGATCTCTTTGCTAGCCTTATTTCTGTGGAATCTGAGAACAGATATTTCGGATCCCTTTGAAGACTATAGGGCCAAAGTAAACACCCTCCGATAACAAAGAGAAAGAAGCTTACTGAGAAACTTCTTTGTGTTCTGTGAAATCATCACACAGAGTTACAGCTTTGCCCTCAAGGAGCCTTTCGCTAAGACAGTTCTTGTGGAATTGGCAAAGTGATATTTGGAAGCCCATAGAGGGCTATGGAGAAAAAGGAAATAACCTCCAATGAAATCTGGAAAGAAGCTTTCTGAGAAACTGCTTAGTGTTCTGTTAATTCACCTCACAGAGTTACATCTGTATTTCGTGGATCTCATTGCTAGCCTTATTTCTGTGGAATCTGAGAACAGATATTTCGGATCCCTTTGAAGACTATAGGGCCAAAGGAAATATCCTCCGATAACAAAGAGAAAGAAGCTTTCTGAGAAACTTCTTTGTGTTCTGTGAAATCATCTCACAGAGTTACAGCTTTCCTCTCAAGAAGCCTTTCGCTAAGACATTTCTTGTGGAATTGGCAAAGTGATATTTGGAAGCCCATAGAGGGCTATGGTGAGAAAGGAAATATCCTCCAATGAAATCTGGAAAGAAGCTTTCTGAGAAACTGCTTAGTGATCTGTAAATTCATCTCTCAGAGTTACATCTGTATTTCGTGGATCTCTTTGCTAGCCGTATTTCTGTGGAATCTGAGAACACATATTTCGGATCCATTTGAAGACTCTAGGGCCAAAGGAAATATCCTCCGATAACAAAAAGAAAGAAGCTTTCTGAGAAACTTCTTTGTGTTCTGTGAAATCATCTCACAGAGTTAAAGCTTTCCCCTCAAGAAGCCTTTCGCTAAGACAGTTCTTGTGGAATTGGCAAAGTGATATTTGGAAGCCCATGGAGGGCTATGGTGAAAAAGGAAATATCCTCCGATGAAATCTGGAAAGACTTTCTGAGAAACTGCTTAGTGTTTTGTTAATTCATCTCACAGAGTTACATCTGTATTTCGTGGATCTCATTGCTAGCCTTATTTCTGTGGAATCTGAGAACAGATATTTCGGATCCCTTTGAAGACTATAGGGTCAAAGGAAACATCCTCGGATAACAAACTAAGAAGCTTTCTGAGAAGATACTTTGTGTTCTGTGAAATCATCTCACAGAGTTACAGCTTTAACCTCAAGAAGCCTTTCGCTAAGACAGTTCTTGTGGAATCGGCGAAGTGATATTTGGAAGCCCATAGAGGGCTATGGTGAAAAAGGAAATATCCTCCGATGAAATCTGGAAACAAGCTTTCTGAGAAACTGCTTAGTGTTCTGTTAATTCATCTCACAGAGTTACATCTGTATTTCGTGGATCTCTTTGCTAGCCTTATTTCTGTGGAATCTGAGAACAGATATTTCCGTTCCCTTTGAAGACTATAGGGCCAAAGGAAACATCCTCCGATAACAAAGAGAAAGAAGTTTACTGAGAAACTTCTTCGTGTTCTGTGAAATCATCTCACAGAGATACAGCTTTCCCGTCAAGAAGCCTTCGCTAAGACAGTTCTTGTGGAATTGGCAAAGTGATATTTGGAAGCCCTTAGAGGGCTACGGTGAAAAAGGAAATATCCTCCGATGAAATCTGGAAAGAAGCTTTCTGTGAAATTGCTTAGTGTTCAGTAAATTCATCTCACCGAGTTACATCTGCATTTCGTGGATCGTTTTGCTAGCCTTATTTCTGTGGAATCTGACAACAGATATTTCGGATCCCTTTGAAGACAATAGGGCCAAAGGAAATATCCTCCGATAACAAAGAGAAAGAAGCTTTCTGAGAAACTTCTTTGTGTTCTGTGAAATCATCTTACAGAGTTACAGCTTTCCCCTCAAGAAGCCTTTCGCTAAGACGGTTCTTGTCTAATTGGCAAAGTGATATTTGGAAGCCCATAGAGGGCTATGGTGAAAAACGAAATATTCTCCGATGAAATCTGGAAAGAAGCTTTCTGAGAAACTGCTTAGTGTTCTGTTAATTCATCTCACAGTGTTACATCTGTATTTCATGGATCTCTTTGCTAGCCTTATTTCTGTGGAATCTGACAACAGATATTTCGGATCCCTTTGAAGGCTATAGGGCCACAGGAAATATCCTCCGATAACAAAGAGAAAGAAGCTTTCTGAGAAACTTCTTTGTGTTCTGTGAAATCATCTCACAGAGTTACAGCTTTTCCCTCAAGAAGCCTTTCGCTAAGACTGTTCTTGCGGAATTGGCAAAGTGATATTTGGAAGCCCATAGAGGGCTATGGTGAAAAAGGAAATATCTTCCGATGAAATCTGGAAAGAAGCTTTCTGAGAAACTGCTTAGTGTTCTGTTAATTCACCTCACAGGGTTACATCTGTATTTTGTGGATCTCTTTGCTAGCCTTATTTCTGTGGAATCTGAGAACAGATATTTCGGATCCCTTTGAGGACTATAGGGCCAAAGGAAACAATCTCGGATAACAAAGAGAAAGAAGCTTACTGAGAAACTTCTTTGTGTTCTGTGAAATCATCTCACAGAATTAAAGCTTTCCCGTCAAGAAGCCTTTCGCTAAGACAGTTCTTGTGGAATTGGCAAAGTGATATTTGGAAGCCCTAGAGGGCTATGGTGAAAAAGGAAATATCCTCCGATGAAATCTGGAAACAAGCTTTCTGAGAAACTGCTTAGTGTTCTGTTAATTCATCTCCCAGAGTGACATCGGTATTTCGTGGATCTCTTTGCTACCCTTATTTCTGTGGAATCTGACAACAGATATTTCGGATCCCTTTGAAGGCTATAGGGGCAAAGGAAATATCCTCCGATAACAAAGAGAAAGAATCTTTCTGAGAAACTTCTTTGTGTTCTGTGAAATCATCTCACACAGTTACAGCTTTCCCCTCAAGGATCCTTTCGCTAAGACAGTTCTTGTGGAATTGGCAAAGAGATATTTGGAGCCCATAGAGGGCTATGGTGAAAAAGGAAATATCCTCCGATGAAATCTGGAAAGACTTTCTGAGAAACTGCTTAGTGTTCTGTTAATTCATCTCACAGAGTTACATCTATATTTCGTTGATCTCTTTGCTAGCCTTATTTCTGTGGAATCTGAGAACAGATATTTCTGATCCCTTTGAAGACTATAGGGCCAAAGGAAATATCCTCCGATAATAAAGAGAAAGAAGCTTTCTGAGAAACTTCTTTGTGTTCTGTGAAATCATCTCACAGAGTTACAGCTTTCCCATCAAGAAGCCTTTCGCTAAGACAGTTCTTGTGCAATTGGCAAAGTGATATTTGGAAGCCCTCAGAGCGCAATGGTGAAAAAGGAAATATCTTCCGATGAAATCTGGAAAGAAGCTTTCTGAGAAACAGCTTAGTGTTCTGTTAATTCATCTCACAGAGTTACATCTGTATTTCGTGGATCTCTTTGCTAGCCTTATTTCTATGGAATCTGAGAACAGATACTTCGGATCCCTTTGAAGACTCTAGGGCCAAAGGAAACATCCTCCAATAACAAAGAGAAAGAAGCTTCCTGGAAACTTCTTTGTGTTCTGTGAAATCACCTAACAGAGTTACAGCTTTCCCCTCAAGAGGACTTTCGCTAAGACAGTTCTTGTGGAATTGGCAAAGTGATATTTGGAAGCCCATAGAGGGCTATGGTGAAAAAGGATATATCCTCAGATGAAATCTGGAAAGAAGCTTTCTGAGAAAATGCTTAGTGTTCTCTTAATTCATCTCACAGAGTTACATCTATATTTCGTGGATCTCTTTGCTAGCCTTATTTCTGTGGAATCTGAGAACAGATATTTCGGATCCCTTTGAAGACTATAGGGCCAATGTAAACATCCTCCGATAACAAAGAGAAAGAAGCGTTCTGAGAAACTTCTTTGTGTTCTGTGAAATCATCTCACACAGTTACAGCTTTCCCCTCAAGGATCGTTTCGCTAAGACAGTTCTTGTGGAATTGGCAAAGAGATATTTGGAGCCCATAAAGGGCAATGGAGAAAAAGGAAATATCCTCCCATGAAATCTGGAAAGAAGCTGTCTGAGAAAATCCTTAGTGTTCTCTTAATTCATCTCACAGAGTTACATCTGTATTTCGTGGATCTCTTTGCTAGCCTTATTTCTGTGGAATCTGAGAACAGATATTTCGGATCCCTTTGAAGACTATAGGGCCAAAGGAAATATCCTCCGATAACAAAGAGAAAGAAGCTTTCTGAGAAACTTCTTTGTGTTCAGTGAAATCATCTCACAGAGTTACAGCTTTCCCATCAAGAAGCCTTTCGCTAAGACAGTTCTTGTGGAATTGGCAAAGTGATATTTGGAAGTCCACAGAGCGCAATGGTGAAAAAGGAAATATCCTCCGATGAAATCTGGAAAGAAGCTTTCTGAGAAACTGCTTAGTGTTCTGTTAATTCATCTCACAGAGTTACATCTGTATTTCGTGGATCTCTTTGCTATCCTTATTTCTGTGGAATCTGAGAACAGATATTTCGGATGCCTTTGAAGACTATAGGGCCAAAGTAAAAATCCTCCGATAACAAACAGAAAGAAGCTTTCTGAGAAACTTCTTTGTGTGCTGTGAAATCATCTCACAGAGTTACAGCTTTCCCCTCAAGAAGCCTTTCGCTAAGACAGTTCTTGTGGAATTGGCAAAGTGATATTTGGAAGCCCATAGAGGGCTATGGTGAAAAAGGAAATATCCTCCAATGAAATCTGGAAAGAAGCTTTCTGAGAAACTGCTTAGTGATCTGTAAATTCATCTCTCAGAGTGACATCTGTATTTCGTGGATCTCTTTGCTAGCCGTATTTCTGTGGAATCTGAGAACAGATATTTCGGATCCATTTGAAGACTATAGGGCCAAAGGAAATATCCTCCGATAACAAAAAGAAAGAAGCTTTCTGAGAAACTTCTTTGTGTTCTGTGAAAATATCTCACAGAGTTAAAGCTTTCCCCTCAAGAAGCCTTTCGCTAAGACAGTTCTTGTGGAATTGGCAAAGTGATATTTGGAAGCCCATGGAGGGCTATGGTGAAAAAGGAAATATCCTCCGATGAAATCTGGAAAGACTTTCTGAGAAACTGCTTAGTGTTTTGTTAATTCATCTCACAGAGTTACATCTGTATTTCGTTGATCTCTTTGCTAGCCTTATTGCTGTGGAATCTGAGAACAGATATTTCGTATCCCTTTGAAGACTATAGGGCCAAAGGAAACATCCTCCGATAACAAAGAGAAAGAAGCTTACTGGGAAACTTCTTTGTGTTCTGTGACATCATCTTACAGAGATACAGCTTTCCCGTCAAGAAGCCTTCGCTAAGACAGTTCTTGTGAAATTGGCAAAGTGATATTTGGAAGCCCTTAGAGGGCTACGGTGAAAAAGGAAATATCCTCCGATGAAATCTGGAAAGTAGCTTTCTGTGAAACTGCTTAGTGTTCTGTAAATTCATCTCACAGAGTTACATCTGCATGTCGTGGATCGTTTTGCTAGCCTTATTTCTGTGGAATCTGACAACAGATATTTCGGATCCCTTTGAAGACAATAGGGCCAAAGGAAATATCCTCCGATAACAAAGAGAAGGAAGCTTTCTGAGAAACTTCTTTGTGTTCTGTGAAATAATCTCACAGAGTTACAGCTTTCCCCTCAAGAAGCCTTTCGCTAAGACGGTTCTTGTCTAATTGGCAAAGTGATATTTGGAAGCCCATAGAGGGCTATGGTGAAAAACGAAATATTCTCCGATGAAATCTGGAAAGAAGCTTTCTGAGAAACTGCTTAGTGTTCTATTAATTCATCTCACAGAGTTACATCTGTATTTCGTAGATCTCTTTCCTAGCCTTACTTCTGTGGAATCTGAGAACAGATATTTCTGATCCCTTTGAAGACTATGGGTCCAAAGGAAATATCCTCCGATAACAAAGAGAAAGAAGCTTTCTGAGAAACTTCTTTGTGTTCTGCGAAATCATCTCACAGAGTTACAGCTATCCCCTCAATAAGCCTTTCGCTAAGACAGTTCTTGTGGAATTGGCAAAGTGATATTTGGAACCCATAGAGGGCTATGGTGAAAAAGGAAATATCCTCCGATGAAATCTGGAAAGAAGCTTTCTGAGAAACTGCTTAGTGTTCTGTTAATTCATCTCCCAGAGTTACATCGGTATTTCGTGGATCTCTTTGCTAGCCTTATTTTTGTGTAATCTGACAACAGATATTTCGGATCCCTTTGAAGACTATAGGGCCAAAGGAAATATCCTCCGATAACAAAGAGAAAGAAGCTTTCTGAAAAACTTCTTTGTGTTCTGTGAAATCATCTCACAGAGTTACAGCTTTCCCCTCAAGAAGCCTTTCGCTAAGACAGTTCTTGTGGAATTGGCCAAGTGATATTTGGAGCCCTTAGAGGGCTATGGTGAAAAAGGAAATATCCTCCAATGAAATCTGGAAAGAAGCTTTCTGAGAAACTTCTTAGTGTTCTGTTAATTCATCTCACAGAGTTTCATCTGTATTTCGTGGATCTCTTTGCTAGCCTTATTTCTGTGGAATCTGAGAACAGATATCTCGGATCTCTTTGAAGACTATTGGGCCAAAGGAAACATCCTCAGATAACAAAGAGAAAGAAGCTTACTGAGAAACTTCTTTGTGTTCTGTGAAATCATCTCACAGAGTTACAGCTTTCCCCTCAAGAAGCCTTTCGCTAAGACAGTTCTTGTGGAATTCGCAAAGTGATATTTGGAAGCCCATAGAGGGCTATGGTGAAAAAGGAAATATCTTCCGATGAAATCTGGAAAGAAGCTTTCTGAGAAACTGCTTAGTGTTCTGTTAATTCACCTCACAGAGTTACATCTGTATTTCGTGGATCTCTTTGCTAGCCTTATTTCTGTGGAATCTGAGAACAGATATTTCCGTTCCCTTTGAAGACTATAGGGCCAAAGGAAACATCCTCGGATAACCAAGAGAAAGAAGCTTACTAAGAAACTTCTTTGTGGTCTGTGAAATCATCTCACAGAGATACAGCTTTCCCGTCAAGAAACCTTCGCTAAGACAGTTCTTGTCTAATTGGCAAAGTGATATTTGGAAGCCCTTAGAGGGTTACGGTGAAAAAGGAAATATCCTCCGATGAAATCTGGAAAGAAGCTTTCTGTGAAACTGCTTAGTGTTCTGTAAATTCATCACACAGAGTTACATCTGCATTTCGTGGATCGTTTTGCTAGCCTTATTTCTGTGGAATCTGACAACAGATATTTCCGATCCCTTTGAAGACAATAGGGCCAAAGGAAATATCCTCCGATAACAAAAAGAAAGAAGCTTTCTGAGAAACTTCTTTGTGTTCTGTGAAATCATCTCACAGAGTTACAGCTTTCCCCTCAAGAAGCCTTTCGCTAAGACGGTTCTTGTCTAATTGGCAAAGTGATATTTGGAAGCCCGTAGAGGGCTATGTTGAAAAACGAAATATTCTCCGAGGAAATCCGGAAAGAAGCTTTCAGAGAAACTGCTTAGTGTTCTGTTAATTCATCTCACAGAGTTACATCTGTATTTCGTGGATCTCTTTGCTAGCCTTATATCTGTGGAATATGACAACAGATATTTCGGATCCCTTTGAAGACTATGAGTCCAAAGGAAATATCCTCCGATAAAAAAGAGAAAGAAGCTTTCTGAGAAACTTCCTTGGGTTCTGCGAAATCATCTCACAGAGTTACAGCTTTCCCCTCATGAAGCCTTTCACTAAGACAGTTCTTGTGGAATTGGCAAAGTGATATTTGGAAGCCGATACAGGGCTATGGTGAAAAAGGAAATATCCTCCGATGAAATCTGGAAAAAAGCTTTCTGAGAAACTGCTTAGTGTTCTGTTAATTCATCTCACAGTGTTACATCTGTATTTCATGGATCTCTTTGCTAGCCTGATTTCTGTGGAATCTGACAACAGATATTTCGGATCCCTTTGAAGACTATAGAGCCACAGGAAATATCCTCCGATAACAAAGAGAAAGAAGCTTTCTGAGAAACTTCTTTGTGTTCTTTGAAATCATCTCACAGAATTAAAGCTTTCCCCTCAAGAAGCCTTTCGCTAAGACAGTTCTTGTGGAATTGGCAAAGTGATATTTGGAAGCCCATAGAGGGCTTTGGTGAAAAAGGAAACATCCTCCGATGAAATCTGGAAAGAAGCTTTCTGAGAAACTGCTTAGTGTTCTGTTAATTCATCTCACAGAGTTACATCTGTATTTCGTGGATCTCTTTGCTAGCCTTATTTCTGTGGAATATGAGAACAGATATTTCCTTTCCCTTTGAAGACTATAGGGCCAAATTAAATATCCTCCGATAACAAACAGAAAGAAGCTTTCTGAGAAACTTCTTTGTGTTCTGTGAAATCATCTCACAGAGTTACAGCTTTCCCCTCAAGAAGCCTTTCGCTAAGACAGTTCTTGTGGAATTGGCAAAGTGATATGTGGAAGCCCAAAGAGGGCTATGGTGAAAAAGGATATATCCTCCGATGAAATCTGGAAAGAAGCTTTCTGAGAAACTGCTTAGTGTTCTGGTAATTCATCTCACAGAGTTACATCTGTATTTCATGTATCTCTTTGCTAGCCTTATTTCTGTTGAATCTGAGAACAGATATTTCGGATCCCTTTGAAGACTATAGGGCCAAAGGAAATATCATCCGATAACAAAGAGAAAGAAGCTTTCTGAGAAACTTCTTTGTGTTCTGTGAAATCATCTCACAGATTTACAGCTTTCCCCTCAAGAAGCCTTTCGCTAAGACAGTTCTTTTGGAATTGGCAAAATGATATTTGGAAGCCCATAGAGGGCTAAGGTGAAAAAGGAAATATCCTTTGATGAAATCTGGAAAGACTTTCTGAGAAACTGCTTAGTGTTCTGTTAGTTCATCTCACAGAGTTACATCTGTATTTCGTGGATCTCTTTGCTAGCCTTATTTCTGTGGAATCTGAGACCAGATATTTCGGATCCCTTTGAAGACTCTAGGGCCAAATTAAATATCCTCCGATAACAAAGAGAAAGAAGCTTTCTGAGAAACTTCTTTGTGTTCTGTGAAATCATCTCACAGAGTTACAGCTTTCCCCTCAAGAAGCCTTTCGCTAAGACAGTTCTTGTGGAATTGGCAAAGTGATATTTAGAAGCCCATAGAGGGCTATGGTGAAAAAGGAAATATCCTCTGATGAAATCTGGAAAGACTTTCTGAGAAACTGCTTAGTGTTCTGTTAATTCATCTCACAGAGTTACATCTGTATTTCGTAGATCTCTTTGCTAGCCTTATTTCTGTGGAATCTGAGTACAGATAATTCGAATCCCTTTGAAGACTATAGGGCCAAATTAAATATCCTCCGATTACAAAGGGAAAGAAGCTTTCTGAGAAACTTCTTTGTGTTCTGTGAAATCATCTCACAGAGTTACAGCTTTCCCCTCAAGAAGCCTTTCGCTAAGACAGTTCTTGTGGAATTGGCAAAGTGATATTTGGAAGCCCATAGAGGGCTATGGTGAAAAAGGATATATCCTCCGATGAAATCTGGAAAGAAGCTTTCTGAGAAACTGCTTAGTGTTCTTTTAATTCATCTCACAGTGTCACATCTGTATTTCGTGGATCTCTTTGCTAGCCTTATTTCTATGGAATCTGAGAACAGATATTTCGGATCCCTTTGAACACTATAGGGCCAAAGGAAATATCCTCCGATAACAAAGAGAAAGAAGCTTTCTGAGAAACTTCTTTATGTTCTGTGAAATCATCTCACAGAGTTACAGCATTCCCCTCAAGAAGCCTTTCGCTAAGACAGTTCTTGTGGAATTGGCAAAGTGATATTTCGAAGCCCATAGAAGTCTATGGTGAAAAAGGAAATATCCTCCGGTGAAATCTGGAAAGAAGCTTTCTGAGAAACTGCTTAGTGTTCTGTTAATTCATCTCACAGAGTTACATCTGTATTTCGTTTATCTCTTTGCTAGCCTTATATCTGTGGAATCTGACAACAGATATTTCGGATCCCTTTGAAGACTATAGGGCCAAAGGAAATATCCTCCGATAACAAAGAGAAAGAAGCTTTCTGAGAAACTTCTTTGTGTTCTGTGAAATCATCTCACAGAGTTACAGCTTTCCCCTCAAGAAGCCTTTCGCTAAGACAGTTCTTTTGGAATTGTAAAGTGATATTTGGAAGCCCATAGAGGGCTATGGTGAAAAAGGAAATATCCTCCGATGAAATCTGGAAAGAAGCTTTGGGAGAAACTGCTTAGTGTTCTGTTAATTCATCTCACAGAGTTACATCTGTATTTCGTTTATCTCTTTGCTAGCCTTATATCTGTGGAATCTGAGAACAGATATTTCGAATCCCTTTGAAGACGATAGGGACAAAGGAAATATCCTCCGACAGCAACGAGAAAGAAGCTTTCAGAGAAACTTCTTTGTGTTCTGTGAAATCATCTCATAGAGTTACAGCTTTCCCCTCAAGAAGCCTTTCACTTAGATAGTTCTTGTGGAATTGGCAAAGTGATATTTGGAAGCCCATAGAGGGCTATGGTGAAAAAGGAAATATCCTCCGATGAAATGTGGAAAGAAGCTTTCTGAGAAACTGCTTAGTGTTCTGTTACTTCACCTCACAGAGTTTCATCTGTATTTCGTGGATCTCTTTGCTAGCCTTATTTCTGTGGTATCTGAGAACAGATATTTCGGATCCCTTTGAAGACTATAGGTCCAAATTAAATATCCTCCGATAACAAAGAGAAAGAAGCTTTCTGAGAAACTTCTCTGTGTTCTGTGAAATCATCGCACAGAGTTACAGCTTTCCCCTCAAGAAGCCTTTCGCTAAGACAGTTCTTGTGGAATTGGCAAAGTGATATTTGGAAGCCCATAGAAGGCTATGGTGAAAAAGGAAATATCCTCCGATGAAATCTGGAAAGAAGCTTTCTGAGAAACTGCTTAGTGTTCTGTTAATTCATCTCACAGAGTTACATCTGTATTTCGTGGATCTCAATGCTAGCCTTATTTCTGTGGAATCTGAGAACAGATATTTCGGATCCCTTTGAAGACCAAAGGGCCAAAGGAAACATCCTCGGATAACAAAGAGAAAGAATTTTTCTGAGAAACTTCTTTGTGTTCTGTGAAATCATCTCACAGAGTTACAGCTTTCCCCTCAAGAAGCCTTTCACTTAGATAGTTCTTGTGGAATTGGCAAAGTGATATTTGGAAGCCCATAGAGGGCTATGGTGAAAAAGGAAATATCCTCCGATGAAATCTGGAAAGAAGCTTTCTGAGAAACTGCTTAGTGTTCTGTTACTTCACCTCACAGAGTTTCATCTGTATTTCGTGGATCTCTTTGCTAGCCTTATTTCTGTGGAATCTGAAAACAGATATTTCGGATCCCTTTGAAGACTATAGGGCCAAAGGAAATATCCTCCGATAAGAAAGAGAAAGAAGCTTTCAGAGAAACTTCTTTGTGTTCTGTGAAATCATCTCACAAAGTTACAGATTTCCCCTCAAGAAGCCTTTCGCTAAGACAGTTCTTGTGGAATTGGCAAAGTGATATTTGGAAGCCCATAGAGGGCTACGGTGAAAAAGGAAATATCCTCCGATGAAATCTGGAAAGAAGCTTTCTGAGAAACTGCTTAGTGTTCTGTTAATTCATCTCCCAGAGTTACATCTGTATTTCGCGCATCTCTTTGCTAGCCTTATTTCTGTGGAATCTGAGAACAGATATTTCGGATCCCTTTGAAGACTACAGGGCCAAAGGAAATATCCTCCGATAACAAAGAGGAAGAAGCTTTCTGAGAAACTTCTTTGTGTTCTGAGAAATCATCTCACAGAGTTACAGCTTTCCCCTCAAGAAGCCTTTCGCTAAGACAGTTCTTGTGGAATTGGCAAAGTTACATTTTGAAGCCCATAGAGGGCAATTGTGAAAAAGGAAATATCATCCGATGAAATCTGGAAAGAAGCTTTCTGAGAAACTGCTTAATGTTCTGTTAATTCATCTCACAGAGTTACATCTGTATTTCGTGGATCTCTTTGCTAGCCTTATTTCTGTGGAATCTGAGAACAGATATTTCGGATCCCTTTGAAGACTATTAGGCCAAAGGAAATATACTCCGATAACAAAGAGGAAGAAGCTTTCTGAGAAACTTCTTTGTGTTCTGTGAAATCATCTCACAGAGTTACAGCTTTCCCCTGAAGAAGCCTTTCGCAAAGACAGTTCTTGTGTAATTGGCAAAGTGATATTTGGAAGCCCATAGAGGGCTATGGAGAAAAAGGAAATATCCTCCGATGAAATCTGGAAAGAAGCTTTCTGAGAAACTGGTTAGTGTTCTGTTAATTCATCTCACAGAGTTACATCTGTATTTCGTGGATCCCTTTGCTAGCCTTATTTCTGTGGAATCTGAGAACAGATATTTCGGATCCCTTTGAAGACTATAGCGCCAAAGGAAATATCCTCCGATAACAAAGAGAAAGAAGCTTTCTGAGAAACTTCTTTGTGTTCTGTGAAATCATCTCACAGAGTTACAGCTTTCCCATCAAGAAGCCTTTCGCTAAGAAAGTTCTTGTGGAATTGGCAAAGTGATATTTGGAAGCGCATAGAGGGCTATGGTGAAAAAGGAAATATCCTCCGATGAAATCTGGAAAGAAGCTTTCTGAGAAACTGCTTAGTGTTCTCTTAATTCACCTCCCAGAGTTACATCTGTATTTCGTGGATCTCTTTGCTAGCCTCATTTCTGTGGAATCTGCGAACAGATATTTCGGATCCCTTTGAAGACTATAGGGCCAAAGGAAATATCCTCCGATAACAAAGAGGAAGAAGCTTTCTGAGAAACTTCTTTGTGTTCTGTGAAATCATCTCAGAGAGTTTCAGCTTTCCCCTCAAGAAGCCTTTCGCTATGACAGTTCTTGTGGAATTGGCAAAGTGATATTTGGAAGCCCATAGAGGGCTATGGTAAAAAGGAATTATTCTCTGATGAAATCTGGAAAGAAGGTTTCTGAGAAACTGCTTAGTGTTCTGTCAATTCATCTCACAGAGTTACATCTGTATTTCGTGGGACTCCTTGCTAGCCTTATTTCTGTGGAATCTGATAACAGATATTTCGGATCCCTTTGAAGACTATAGGGCCAAAGGAAATATCCTCCGATAACAAAGAGAAAGAAGCTTTTTGAGAAACTTCTTTGTGTTCTGTGAAATCATCTCACAGAGTTACAGCTTTCCCCTCAAGAAGCCTTTCGCTAAGACAGTTTTTGTGGAATTGGCAAAGTGATATTTGGAAGCCCATAGAGGGCTGTGGTGAAAAAGGAAATATCCTCCGATGAAATCTGGAAAGAAGCTTTCTGAGAAACTGCTTAGTGTTCTGTTAATTCATCTCACAGAGTTACATCTGTATTTCGTGGATCTCTTTGCTAGCCTTATTTCTGTGGAATCTGAGAACAGATATTTCGGATCCCTTTGAAGACTATAGGGCCAAAGGAAATATCCTCCGATAACAAAGAGAAAGAAGCTTTCTGAGAAACTTCTTTGTGTTCTGTGAAATCATCTCACAGAGTTACAGCTCTCCCCTCAAGAAGCCTTTCGTTAAGACAGTACTTGTGGAATTGGCAAAGTGATATTTGGAAGCCCTTAGAGGGCTATGATGAAAAAGGAAATATCCTTCGATGAAATCTGGAAAGAAGCTTTCTGAGAAACTGCTTAGTGTTGTGTTAATTCATCTCACAGAGTTACATCTGTATTTCGTGGATCTCTTTGCTAGCCTTATTTCTGAGGAATCTGAGAACAGATATTTCGGATCCCTTTGAAGACTATAGGGCCAAAGGAAATATCCTCCCATAACAAAGAGAAAGAAGCTTTCTGAGAAACTTCTTTGTGTTCTGTGAAATCATCTCACGGAGTTACAGCTTTCCCCATAAGAAGCCTTTCGCTAACACAGTTCTTGTGGAATTGGCAAAGTGATATTTGGAATCTCATAGAGGGCTACGGTGAAAAAGGAAATATCCTCCGATGAAATCTGGAAAGACGCTTTCTGAGAATCTGCTTAGTGTTCTGTTACTTCACCTCACAGAGTTTCATCTGTATTTCGTGGATCTGTTTGCTAGCGTTATTTCTGTGGAATCTGAGAACAGATATTTCGGATCCGTTGAAGACTATAGGGCCAAAGGAAATATCCTCCAATAACAAAGAGAAAGAAGCTTTCAGAGAAACTTCTTTGTGTTCTGTGAAATCATCTCCCAGAGTTACAGCTTTTACCTCAAGAAGCCTTTCGCTAAGACAGTTCTTGTGGAAATGGCAAAGTGATATTTGGAACCCCATAGAGGGCTATGGTGAAAAAGGAAATATCCTCCGATGAAATCTGGAAAGAAGCTTTCTGAGAAACTGCTTAGTGTTCTGTTAATTCATCTCCCAGAGTTACATCTGTATTTCGTGGATATCCTTGATAGTCTTATTTCTCTGGAAGCTTTCTGAGAAACTTCTTTGTGTTCTGGGAAATCATCTCACAGAGTTACAGCTTTCCCCTCAAAAAGCCTTTCGCTTAGACAGTACTTGTGGAATTTTCAAAGTGATATTTGGAAGCCCATAGAGGGCTATGAAGAAAAAGGAAATATCCTTCGATGAAATATGGAAAGAAGCTTTCTGAGAAACTGCTTAGTGTTCTGTTAATTCATCTCACAGAGTTACATCTGTATTTCGTGGATCTCTTTGCTAGGCTTATTTCTGTGGAATCTGAGAACAGATATTTCGGATCCCTTTGAAGACTATAGGGCCAAAGGAAATATCCTCCGATAACAAAGAGAAAGAAGCTTTCTGAGAAACTTCTTTGTGTTCTGTGAAATCATCTCACAGAGTTACAGCTTTCCCCTCAAGAAGCCTTTCGCTAACACAGTTCTTGTGGAATTGGTAAAGTGATATTTGGAATCTCATATAGGGCTACGGTGAAAAAGGAAATATCCTCGGATGAAATCTGGAAAGAAGCTTTCTGAGAAACTGCCTAGTGTTCTGTTACTTCACCTCACAGAGTTTCATCTGTATTTTGTGGATCTCTTTGCTAGCCTTATTTCTGTGGAATCTGAGAACAGATATTTCGGATCCACTTGAAGACTATAGGGCCAAAGGAAATATCCTCCGCTAAGAAAGAGAAAGAAGCTTTCAGAGAAACTTCTTTGTGTTCTGTTAAATCATCTCACAGAGTTACAGCTTTCCCCTCAACAAGCCTTTCGCTAAGACAGTTCTTGTGGAATTGGCAAAGTGATATTTGGAAGCCCATAGAGGGCTATGGTGAAAAAGGAAATATCCTCTGATGAAATCTGGATAGAAGCTTTCTGAGAAACTGCTTAGTGTTCTGTTAATTCATCTCCCAGAGTTACATCTGTATTTCCTGCATCTCTTTGCTAGCCTTATTTCTGTGGAATCTGAGAACAGATATTTCGGATCCCTTTGAAGGCTACAGGGCCAAAGTAAATATCCTCCGATAACAAAGAGGAAGAAGCTTTCTGAGAAACTTCTTTGTGTTCTGTGAAATCATCTCACAGAGTTACAGCTTTCCCCTCAAGAAGCCTTTCGCTAAGACAGTTCTTGCGGACTTTTCAAAGTGATATTTGGAAGCCCTTAGAGGGCTATGGTGAGAAAGGAAATATCCTCCGATGAAATCTGGAAAGAAGATTTCCGAGAAACTGCTTAGTGTTCTGTTAATTCATCTCCCAGTGTTACATCTGTATTTCCTGGATCTCTCTGCTAGCCTTATTTCTGTGGAATCTGAGAACAGATATTTCGGATCCCTTTGAAGACTATAGGGCCAAAGGAAATATCCTCCGATCACAAAGAGAAAGAAGCTTTCTGAGAAACTTCTTTGTGTTCTGTGAAATCATCTCACAGAGTTACAGCTTTCCTCTCAAGAAGCCTTTCGCTAAGACAGTTCTTGTCGAATTGCAAAGTGATACTTGAAAGCCCATAGAGGGCTATGGTGAAAAAGGAAATATCCTCCGATGAAATCTGGAAGGAAGCTTTCTCAGAAACTGCTTAGTGTTCTGTTAATTCATCTCACAGATTTACATCCGTATTTCGTGGATCTCTTTGCTAGCCTTATTTCTGTGCAATCTGAGAACAGACATTTCCTTTCCCTTTGGAGACTATAGGGCCAAAGGAAATATCCTCCGATAACAAAGAGAAAGAAGCTTTCTGAGAAACTTCTTTGTGTTCTATGAAATCATCTCACAGAGTTACAGATTTAAACTCCAGAAGCCTTTCGCTAAGACAGTTCTTTTGGAATTGGCAAAGTGATATTTGGAAGCCCATAGGGGGCTATGGTGAAAAAGGAAATATCCTCCGATCAAATCTGGAAAGATGCTTAGTGAGAAACTGCTTAGTGTTCTGTTAATTCATCTCACAGAGTTACATCTGTATTTCGTGGATCTCTTTGCTAGTCTTATTTCTGTGGAATCTGAGAACAGATATTTCGGATCCTTTTGAAGACTATAGGGCGAAAGGAAATATCCTCCGATAACAAAGAGAAAGAAGCTTTCTGAGAAACTTCTTTGTGTTCTGTGAAATCATCTAACAGAGTTACAGCTTTCCCCTCAAGAAGCCTTTCGCTAAGACAGTTCTTGTGGAATTGGCAAAGTGATATTTAGAAGCCCATAGTGGGCTATGGTGAAAAAGGAAATATCCTCTGATGAAATCTGGAAAGACTTTCGGAGAAACTGCTTAGTGTTCTGTTAATTCATCTCACAGAGTTACATCTGTATTTCGTAGATCTCTTTGCTAGCCTTATTTCTGTGGAATCTGAGAACAGATAATTCGAATCCCTTTGAAGACTATAGGGCCAAATTAAATATCCTCCGATTACAAAGGGAAAGAAGCTTTCTGAGAAACTTCTTTGTGTTCTGTTAAATCATCTCACAGAGTTACAGCTTTCCCCTCAAGAAGCCTTGCGCTAAGACAGTTCTTGTGGAATTGGCAAAGTGATATTTGGAAGCCCATAGAGGGCTATGGTGAAAAAGGATATATCCTCCGATGAAATCTGGAAAGAAGCTTTCTGAGAAACTGCTTAGTGTTCTTTTAATTCATCTCACAGTGTTACATCTGTATTTCGTGGATCTCTTTGCTAGCCTTATTTGTATGGAATCTGAGAACAGATATTTCGGATCCCTTTGAACACTATAGGGCCAAAGGAAATATCCTCCGATAACAAAGAGAAAGAAGCTTTATGAGACACTTCTTTATGTTCTGTGAAATCATCTCACAGAGTTACAGCTTTCCCCTCAAGAAGCCTTTCGCTAAGACAGTTCTTGTGGAATTGGCAAAGTGATATTTGGAAGCCCATAGAAGTCTATGGTGAAAAAGGAAATATCCTCCGGTGAAATCTGGAAAGAAGCTTTCTGAGAAACTGCTTAGTGTTCTGTTAATTCATCTCACAGAGTTACATCAGTATTTCGTTTATCTCTTTGCTAGCCTTATATCTGTGGAATCTGACAACAGATATTTCGGATCCCTTTGAAGACTATAGGGCCAAAGGAAATATCCTCCGATAACAAAGAGTAAGAAGCTTTCTGAGAAACTTCTTTGTGTTCTGTGAAATCATCTCACAGAGTTACAGCTTTCCCCTCAAGAAGCCTTTCGCAAAGACAGTTCTTGTGGAATTGGCAATGTGATATTTGGAAGCCCATAGAGGACTATGGTGAAAAACGAAATATCCTCCGATGAAATCTGGAAAGAAGCTTTGGGAGAAACTCCTTAGTGTTCTGTTAATTCATCTCCCAGAGTTACATCTGTATTTCGTGGATCTCTTTGCTAGCCTTATTTCTGTTGAATCTGAGAACAGATATTTCGGATCCCTTTGAAGACTATAGGGCCAAAGGAAATATCATCCGATATTAAAGAGAAAGAAGCTTTCTGAGAAACTTCTTTGTGTTCTGTGAAATCATCTCACAGATTTACAGCTTTCCCCTCAAGAAGCCTTTCGCTAAGACAGTTCTTGTGGAATTGGCAAAATGATATTTGGAAGCCCATAGAGGGCTAAGGTGAAAAAGGAAATATCCTCAGATGAAATCTGGAAAGACTTTCTGAGAAACTGCATAGTGTTCTGTTAATTCATCTCACAGCGTTACATCTGTATTTCGTGGATCTCTTTGCTAGCCTTATTTCTGTGGAATCTGAGAACAGATATTTCGGATCCCTTTGAAGACTATAGGTCCAAATTAAATATCCTCCGATAACAAAGAGAAAGAAGCTTTCTGAGAAACCTCTCTGTGTTCTGTGAAATCATCGCACAGAGTTACAGCTTTCCCCTCAAGAAGCCTTTCGCTAAGACAGTTCTTGTGGAATTGGCAAAGTGATATTTGGAAGCCCATAGAAGGTTATGGTGAAAAAGGAAATATCCTCCGATGAAATCTGGAAAGAAGCTTTCTGAGAAACTGCTTAGTGTTCTGATAATTCATCTCACAGAGTTACATCTGTATTTCGTGGATCTCAATGCTAGCCTTATTTCTGTGGAATCTGAGAACAGATATTTCGGATCCCTTTGAAGACCAAAGGGCCAAAGGAAACATCCTCGGATAACAAAGAGAAAGAAGCTTTCTGAGAAACTTCTTTGTGTTCTGTGAAATCATCTCACAGAGTTACAGCTTTCCCCTCAAGAAGCCTTTCACTTAGATAGTTCTTGTGGAATTGGCAAAGTGATATTTGCAAGCCCATAGAGGGCTATGGTGAAAAAGGAAATATCCTCCGATGAAATCTGGAAAGAAGCTTTCTGAGAAACTGCTTAGTGTTCTGTTACTTCACCTCACAGAGTTTCATCTGTATTTCGTGGATCTCTTTGCTAGCCTTATTTCTGTGGAATCTGAAAACAGATATTTCGGATCCCTTTGAAGACTATAGGGCCAAAGGAAATATCCTCCGATAAGAAAGAGAAAGAAGCTTTCAGAGAAACTTCTTTGTGTTCTGTGAAATCATCTCACAGAGTTACAGATTTCCCCTCAAGAAGCCTTTCGCTAAGACAGTTCTTGTGGAATTGGCAAAGTGATATTTGGAAGCCCATAGAGGGCTACGGTGAAAAAGGAAATATCCTCCGATGAAATGTGGAAAGAAGCTTTCTGAGAAACTGCTTAGTGTTCTGTTAATTCATCTCCCAGAGTTACATCTATATTTCCTGCATCTCTTTGCTAGCCTTATTTCTGTGGAATCTGAGAACAGATATTTCGGATCCCTTTGAAGGCTACAGGGCCAAAGTAAATATCCTCCGATAACAAAGAGGAAGAAGCTTTCTGAGAAACTTCTTTGTGTTCTGTGAAATCATCTCACAGAGTTACAGCTTTCCCCTCAAGAAGCCTTTCGCTAAGACAGTTCTTGCGGACTTTTCAAAGTGATATTTGGAAGCCCTTAGAGGGCTATGGTGAGAAAGGAAATATCCTCCGATGAAATCTGGAAAGAAGATTTCTGAGAAACTGCTTAGTGTTCTGTTAATTCATCTCCCAGTGTTACATCTGTATTTCCTGGATCTCTCTGCTAGCCTTATTTCTGTGGAATCTGAGAACAGATATTTCGGATCCCTTTGAAGACTATAGGGCCAAAGGAAATATCCTCCGATCACAAAGAGAAAGAAGCTTTCTGAGAAACTTCTTTGTGTTCTGTGAAATCATCTCACAGAGTTACAGCTTTCCTCTCAAGAAGCCTTTCGCTAAGACAGTTCTTGTCGAATTGCAAAGTGATACTTGAAAGCCCATAGAGGGCTATGGTGAAAAAGGAAATATCCTCCGATGAAATCTGGAAGGAAGCTTTCTCAGAAACTGCTTAGTGTTCTGTTAATTCATCTCACAGATTTACATCCGTATTTCGTGGATCTCTTTGCTAGCCTTATTTCTGTGCAATCTGAGAACAGACATTTCCTTTCCCTTTGGAGACTATAGGGCCAAAGGAAATATCCTCCGATAACAAAGAGAAAGAAGCTTTCTGAGAAACTTCTTTGTGTTCTATGAAATCATCTCACAGAGTTACAGATTTAAACTCCAGAAGCCTTTCGCTAAGACAGTTCTTTTGGAATTGGCAAAGTGATATTTGGAAGCCCATAGGGGGCTATGGTGAAAAAGGAAATATCCTCCGATCAAATCTGGAAAGATGCTTAGTGAGAAACTGCTTAGTGTTCTGTTAATTCATCTCACAGAGTTACATCTGTATTTCGTGGATCTCTTTGCTAGTCTTATTTCTGTGGAATCTGAGAACAGATATTTCGGATCCTTTTGAAGACTATAGGGCGAAAGGAAATATCCTCCGATAACAAAGAGAAAGAAGCTTTCTGAGAAACTTCTTTGTGTTCTGTGAAATCATCTAACAGAGTTACAGCTTTCCCCTCAAGAAGCCTTTCGCTAAGACAGTTCTTGTGGAATTGGCAAAGTGATATTTAGAAGCCCATAGAGGGCTATGGTGAAAAAGGAAATATCCTCTGATGAAATCTGGAAAGACTTTCGGAGAAACTGCTTAGTGTTCTGTTAATTCATCTCACAGAGTTACATCTGTATTTCGTAGATCTCTTTGCTAGCCTTATTTCTGTGGAATCTGAGAACAGATAATTCGAATCCCTTTGAAGACTATACGGCCAAATTAAATATCCTCCGATTACAAAGGGAAAGAAGCTTTCTGAGAAACTTCTTTGTGTTCTGTGAAATCATCTCACAGAGTTACAGCTTTCCCCTCAAGAAGCCTTGCGCTAAGACAGTTCTTGTGGAATTGGCAACGTGATATTTGGAAGCCCATAGAGGGCTATGGTGAAAAAGGATATATCCTCCGATGAAATCTGGAAAGAAGCTTTCTGAGAAACTGCTTAGTGTTCTTTTAATTCATCTCACAGTGTTACATCTGTATTTCGTGGATCTCTTTGCTAGCCTTATTTGTATGGAATCTGAGAACAGATATTTCGGATCCCTTTGAACACTATAGGGCCAAAGGAAATATCCTCCGATAACAAAGAGAAAGAAGCTTTATGAGACACTTCTTTATGTTCTGTGAAATCATCTCACAGAGTTACAGCTTTCCCCTCAAGAAGCCTTTCGCTAAGACAGTTCTTGTGGAATTGGCAAAGTGATATTTGGAAGCCCATAGAAGTCTATGGTGAAAAAGGAAATATCCTCCGGTGAAATCTGGAAAGAAGCTTTCTGAGAAACTGCTTAGTGTTCTGTTAATTCATCTCACAGAGTTACATCAGTATTTCGTTTATCTCTTTGCTAGCCTTATATCTGTGGAATCTGACAACAGATATTTCGGATCCCTTTGAAGACTATAGGGCCAAAGGAAATATCCTCCGATAACAAAGAGTAAGAAGCTTTCTGAGAAACTTCTTTGTGTTCTGTGAAATCATCTCACAGAGTTACAGCTTTCCCCTCAAGAAGCCTTTCGCAAAGACAGTTCTTGTGGAATTGGCAATGTGATATTTGGAAGCCCATAGAGGACTATGGTGAAAAACGAAATATCCTCCGATGAAATCTGGAAAGAAGCTTTGGGAGAAACTCCTTAGTGTTCTGTTAATTCATCTCCCAGAGTTACATCTGTATTTCGTGGATCTCTTTGCTAGCCTTATTTCTGTTGAATCTGAGAACAGATATTTCGGATCCCTTTGAAGACTATAGGGCCAAAGGAAATATCATCCGATATTAAAGAGAAAGAAGCTTTCTGAGAAACTTCTTTGTGTTCTGTGAAATCATCTCACAGATTTACAGCTTTCCCCTCAAGAAGCCTTTCGCTAAGACAGTTCTTGTGGAATTGGCAAAATGATATTTGGAAGCCCATAGAGGGCTAAGGTGAAAAAGGAAATATCCTCAGATGAAATCTGGAAAGACTTTCTGAGAAACTGCATAGTGTTCTGTTAATTCATCTCACAGCGTTACATCTGTATTTCGTGGATCTCTTTGCTAGCCTTATTTCTGTGGAATCTGAGAACAGATATTTCGGATCCCTTTGAAGACTATAGGTCCAAATTAAATATCCTCCGATAACAAAGAGAAAGAAGCTTTCTGAGAAACCTCTCTGTGTTCTGTGAAATCATCGCACAGAGTTACAGCTTTCCCCTCAAGAAGCCTTTCGCTAAGACAGTTCTTGTGGAATTGGCAAAGTGATATTTGGAAGCCCATAGAAGGCTATGGTGAAAAAGGAAATATCCTCCGATGAAATCTGGAAAGAAGCTTTCTGAGAAACTGCTTAGTGTTCTGATAATTCATCTCACAGAGTTACATCTGTATTTCGTGGATCTCAATGCTAGCCTTATTTCTGTGGAATCTGAGAACAGATATTTCGGATCCCTTTGAAGACCAAAGGGCCAAAGGAAACATCCTCGGATAACAAAGAGAAAGAAGCTTTCTGAGAAACTTCTTTGTGTTCTGTGAAATCATCTCACAGAGTTACAGCTTTCCCCTCAAGAAGCCTTTCACTTAGATAGTTCTTGTGGAATTGGCAAAGTGATATTTGGAAGCCCATAGAGGGCTATGGTGAAAAAGGAAATATCCTCCGATGAAATCTGGAAAGAAGCTTTCTGAGAAACTGCTTAGTGTTCTGTTACTTCACCTCACAGAGTTTCATCTGTATTTCGTGGATCTCTTTGCTAGCCTTATTTCTGTGGAATCTGAAAACAGATATTTCGGATCCCTTTGAAGACTATAGGGCCAAAGGAAATATCCTCCGATAAGAAAGAGAAAGAAGCTTTCAGAGAAACTTCTTTGTGTTCTGTGAAATCATCTCACAGAGTTACAGATTTCCCCTCAAGAAGCCTTTCGCTAAGACAGTTCTTGTGGAATTGGCAAAGTGATATTTGGAAGCCCATAGAGGGCTACGGTGAAAAAGGAAATATCCTCCGATGAAATGTGGAAAGAAGCTTTCTGAGAAACTGCTTAGTGTTCTGTTAATTCATCTCCCAGAGTTACATCTGTATTTCCTGCATCTCTTTGCTAGCCTTATTTCTGTGGAATCTGAGAACAGATATTTCGGATCCCTTTGAAGGCTACAGGGCCAAAGTAAATATCCTCCGATAACAAAGAGGAAGAAGCTTTCTGAGAAACTTCTTTGTGTTCTGTGAAATCATCTCACAGAGTTACAGCTTTCCCCTCAAGAAGCCTTTCGCTAAGACAGTTCTTGCGGACTTTTCAAAGTGATATTTGGAAGCCCTTAGAGGGCTATGGTGAGAAAGGAAATATCCTCCGATGAAATCTGGAAAGAAGATTTCTGAGAAACTGCTTAGTGTTCTGTTAATTCATCTCCCAGTGTTACATCTGTATTTCCTGGATCTCTCTGCTAGCCTTATTTCTGTGGAATCTGAGAACAGATATTTCGGATCCCTTTGAAGACTATAGGGCCAAAGGAAATATCCTCCGATCACAAAGAGAAAGAAGCTTTCTGAGAAACTTCTTTGTGTTCTGTGAAATCATCTCACAGAGTTACAGCTTTCCTCTCAAGAAGCCTTTCGCTAAGACAGTTCTTGTCGAATTGCAAAGTGATACTTGAAAGCCCATAGAGGGCTATGGTGAAAAAGGAAATATCCTCCGATGAAATCTGGAAGGAAGCTTTCTCAGAAACTGCTTAGTGTTCTGTTAATTCATCTCACAGATTTACATCCGTATTTCGTGGATCTCTTTGCTAGCCTTATTTCTGTGCAATCTGAGAACAGACATTTCCTTTCCCTTTGGAGACTATAGGGCCAAAGGAAATATCCTCCGATAACAAAGAGAAAGAAGCTTTCTGAGAAACTTCTTTGTGTTCTATGAAATCATCTCACAGAGTTACAGATTTAAACTCCAGAATCCTTTCGCTAAGACAGTTCTTTTGGAATTGGCAAAGTGATATTTGGAAGCCCATAGGGGGCTATGGTGAAAAAGGAAATATCCTCCGATCAAATCTGGAAAGATGCTTAGTGAGAAACTGCTTAGTGTTCTGTTAATTCATCTCACAGAGTTACATCTGTATTTCGTGGATCTCTTTGCTAGTCTTATTTCTGTGGAATCTGAGAACAGATATTTCGGATCCTTTTGAAGACTATAGGGCGAAAGGAAATATCCTCCGATAACAAAGAGAAAGAAGCTTTCTGAGAAACTTCTTTGTGTTCTGTGAAATCATCTAACAGAGTTACAGCTTTCCCCTCCAGAAGCCTTTCGCTAAGACAGTTCTTGTGGAATTGGCAAAGTGATATTTAGAAGCCCATAGAGGGCTATGGTGAAAAAGGAAATATCCTCTGATGAAATCTGGAAAGACTTTCGGAGAAACTGCTTAGTGTTCTGTTAATTCATCTCACAGAGTTACATCTGTATTTCGTAGATCTCTTTGCTAGCCTTATTTCTGTGGAATCTGAGAACAGATAATTCGAATCCCTTTGAAGACTATAGGGCCAAATTAAATATCCTCCGATTACAAAGGGAAAGAAGCTTTCTGAGAAACTTCTTTGTGTTCTGTTAAATCATCTCACAGAGTTACAGCTTTCCCCTCAAGAAGCCTTGCGCTAAGACAGTTCTTGTGGAATTGGCAACGTGATATTTGGAAGCCCATAGAGGGCTATGGTGAAAAAGGATATATCCTCCGATGAAATCTGGAAAGAAGCTTTCTGAGAAACTGCTTAGTGTTCTTTTAATTCATCTCACAGTGTTACATCTGTATTTCGTGGATCTCTTTGCTAGCCTTATTTGTATGGAATCTGAGAACAGATATTTCGGATCCCTTTGAACACTATAGGGCCAAAGGAAATATCCTCCGATAACAAAGAGAAAGAAGCTTTATGAGACACTTCTTTATGTTCTGTGAAATCATCTCACAGAGTTACAGCTTTCCCCTCAAGAAGCCTTTCGCTAAGACAGTTCTTGTGGAATTGGCAAAGTGATATTTGGAAGCCCATAGAAGTCTATGGTGAAAAAGGAAATATCCTCCGGTGAAATCTGGAAAGAAGCTTTCTGAGAAACTGCTTAGTGTTCTGTTAATTCATCTCACAGAGTTACATCAGTATTTCGTTTATCTCTTTGCTAGCCTTATATCTGTGGAATCTGACAACAGATATTTCGGATCCCTTTGAAGACTATAGGGCCAAAGGAAATATACTCCGATAACAAAGAGTAAGAAGCTTTCTGAGAAACTTCTTTGTGTTCTGTGAAATCATCTCACAGAGTTACAGCTTTCCCCTCAAGAAGCCTTTCGCAAAGACAGTTCTTGTGGAATTGGCAATGTGATATTTGGAAGCCCATAGAGGACTATGGTGAAAAACGAAATATCCTCCGATGAAATCTGGAAAGAAGCTTTGGGAGAAACTCCTTAGTGTTCTGTTAATTCATCTCCCAGAGTTACATCTGTATTTCGTGGATCTCTTTGCTAGCCTTATTTCTGTTGAATCTGAGAACAGATATTTCGGATCCCTTTGAAGACTATAGGGCCAAAGGAAATATCATCCGATATTAAAGAGAAAGAAGCTTTCTGAGAAACTTCTTTGTGTTCTGTGAAATCATCTCACAGATTTACAGCTTTCCCCTCAAGAAGCCTTTCGCTAAGACAGTTCTTGTGGAATTGGCAAAATGATATTTGGAAGCCCATAGAGGGCTAAGGTGAAAAAGGAAATATCCTCAGATGAAATCTGGAAAGACTTTCTGAGAAACTGCATAGTGTTCTGTTAATTCATCTCACAGCGTTACATCTGTATTTCGTGGATCTCTTTGCTAGCCTTATTTCTGTGGAATCTGAGAACAGATATTTCGGATCCCTTTGAAGACTATAGGTCCAAATTAAATATCCTCCGATAACAAAGAGAAAGAAGCTTTCTGAGAAACCTCTCTGTGTTCTGTGAAATCATCGCACAGAGTTACAGCTTTCCCCTCAAGAAGCCTTTCGCTAAGACAGTTCTTGTGGAATTCGCAAAGTGATATTTGGAAGCCCATAGAAGGCTATGGTGAAAAAGGAAATATCCTCCGATGAAATCTGGAAAGAAGCTTTCTGAGAAACTGCTTAGTGTTCTGATAATTCATCTCACAGAGTTACATCTGTATTTCGTGGATCTCAATGCTAGCCTTATTTCTGTGGAATCTGAGAACAGATATTTCGGATCCCTTTGAAGACCAAAGGGCCAAAGGAAACATCCTCGGATAACAAAGAGAAAGAAGCTTTCTGAGAAACTTCTTTGTGTTCTGTGAAATCATCTCACAGACTTACAGCTTTCCCCTCAAGAAGCCTTTCACTTAGATAGTTCTTGTGGAATTGGCAAAGTGATATTTGGAAGCCCATAGAGGGCTATGGTGAAAAAGGAAATATCCTCCGATGAAATCTGGAAAGAAGCTTTCTGAGAAACTGCTTAGTGTTCTGTTACTTCACCTCACAGAGTTTCATCTGTATTTCGTGGATCTCTTTGCTAGCCTTATTTCTGTGGAATCTGAAAACAGATATTTCGGATCCCTTTGAAGACTATAGGGCCAAAGGAAATATCCTCCGATAAGAAAGAGAAAGAAGCTTTCAGAGAAACTTCTTTGTGTTCTGTGAAATCATCTCACAGAGTTACAGATTTCCCCTCAAGAAGCCTTTCGCTAAGACAGTTCTTGTGGAATTCGCAAAGTGATATTTGGAAGCCCATAGAGGGCTACGGTGAAAAAGGAAATATCCTCCGATGAAATCTGGAAAGAAGCTTTCTGAGAAACTGCTTAGTGTTCTGTTAATTCATCTCCCAGAGTTACATCTGTATTTCGCGCATCTCTTTGCTAGCCTTATTTCTGTGGAATCTGAGAACAGATATTTCGGATCCCTTTGAAGACTACAGGGCCAAAGGAAATATCCTCCGATAACAAAAAGGAAGAAGCTTTCTGAGAAACTTCTTTGTGTTCTGTGAAATCATCTCACAGAGTTACAGCTTTCCTCTCAAGAAGCCTTTCGCTAAGACAGTTCTTGTCGAATTGCAAAGTGATACTTGAAAGCCCATAGAGGGCTATGGTGAAAAAGGAAATATCCTCCGATGAAATCTGGAAGGAAGCTTTCTCAGAAACTGCTTAGTGTTCTGTTAATTCATCTCACAGATTTACATCCGTATTTCGTGGATCTCTTTGCTAGCCTTATTTCTGTGCAATCTGAGAACAGACATTTCCTTTCCCTTTGGAGACTATAGGGCCAAAGGAAATATCCTCCGATAACAAAGAGAAAGAAGCTTTCTGAGAAACTTCTTTGTGTTCTATGAAATCATCTCACAGAGTTACAGATTTAAACTCCAGAAGCCTTTCGCTAAGACAGTTCTTGTGGAATTGGCAAAGTGATATTTGGAAGCCCATAGGGGGCTATGGTGAAAAAGGAAATATCCTCCGATCAAATCTGGAAAGATGCTTAGTGAGAAACTGCTTAGTGTTCTGTTAATTCATCTCACAGAGTTACATCTGTATTTCGTGGATCTCTTTGCTAGTCTTATTTCTGTGGAATCTGAGAACAGATATTTCGGATCATTTTGAAGACTATAGGGCGAAAGGAAATATCCTCCGATAACAAAGAGAAAGAAGCTTTCTGAGAAACTTCTTTGTGTTCTGTGAAATCATCTCACAGAGTTACAGCTTTCCCCTCAAGAAGCCTTTCGCTAAGACAGTTCTTGTGGAATTGGCAAAGTGATACTTAGAAGCCCATAGAGGGCTATGGTGAAAAAGGAAATATCCTCTGATGAAATCTGGAAAGACTTTCGGAGAAACTGCTTAGTGTTCTGTTAATTCATCTCACAGAGTTACATCTGTATTTCGTAGATCTCTTTGCTAGCCTTATTTCTGTGGAATCTGAGAACAGATAATTCGAATCCCTTTGAAGACTATAGGGCCAAATTAAATATCCTCCGATTACAAAGGGAAAGAAGCTTTCTGAGAAACTTCTTTGTGTTCTGTGAAATCATCTCACAGAGTTACAGCTTTCCCCTCAAGAAGCCTTTCGCTAAGACAGTTCTTGTGGAATTGGCAAAGTGATATTTGGAAGCCCATAGAGGGCTATGGTGAAAAAGGATATATCCTCCGATGAAATCTGGAAAGAAGCTTTCTGAGAAACTACTTAGTGTTCTTTTAATTCATCTCACAGTGTTACATCTGTATTTCGTGGATCTCTTTGCTAGCCTTATTTCTATGGAATCTGAGAACAGTTATTTCGGATCCCTTTGAACACTGTAGGGCCAAAGGAAATATCCTCCGATAACAAAGAGAAAGAAGCTTTCTGAGAAACTTCTTTGTGTTCTGTGAAATCATCTCACAGAGTTACAGCTTTCCCCTCAAGAAGCCTTTCGCTAAGACAGTTCTTGTGGAATTGGCAAAGTGATATTTGGAAGCCCATAGAGGGCTATGTTGAAAAAGGAAATATCCTCCGATGAAACCTGGAAAGAAGCTTTCTGAGAAACTGCTTAGTGTTCTGTTAATTCATCTCCCAGAGTTACATCTGTATTTCGTGGATCTCTTTGCTAGGCTTATTTCTGTGGAATCTGAGAACAGATATTTCGGATTCCTTTGAAGACTATAGGGCCAAAGGAAATATCCTCCGATAACAAAGAGAAAGAAGCTTTCTGAGAAACTTCTTTGTGTTCTGTGAAATCATCTCACAGAGTTACAGCTTTCCCCTCAAAAAGCCTTTCGCTTAGACAGTACTTGTGGAATTTTCAAAGTGATATTTGGAAGCCCATAGAGGGCTATGAAGAAAAAGGAAATATCCTTCGATGAAATCTGGAAAGAAGCTTTCTGAGAAACTGCTTAGTGTTCTGTTAATTCATCTCACAGAGTTACATCTGTATTTCGTGGATCTCTTTGCTAGGCTTATTTCTGTGGAATCTGAGAACAGATATTTCGGATCCCTTTGAAGACTATAGGGCCAAAGGAAATATCCTCCGATAACAAAGAGAAAGAAGCTTTCTGAGAATCTTCTTTGTATTCTGTGAAATCATCTCACAGAGTTACAGCTTTACCCTCAAAAAGCCTTTCGCTAAGACAGTACTTGTGGAATTTTCAAAGTGATATTTGGAAGCCCATAGAGGGCTATGATGAAAAAGGAAATATCCTTCGATGAAATCTGGAAGGAAGCTTTCTGAGAAACTGCTTAGTGTTCTGTTAATTCATCTCACAGAGTTACATCTGTATTTCGTGGATCTCTTTGCTAGCCTTATTTCTGTGGAATCTGAGAACAGATATTTCTGATCCCTTTGAAGACTATAGGGCCAAAGGAAATATCCTCCGATAACAAAGAGAAAGAAGCTTTCTGAGAAACTTCTTTGTGTTCTGTGAAATCATCTCACAGAGTTACAGCTTTCCCCTTAAGAAGGCTTTCGCTAACACAGTTCTTGTGGAATTGGTAAAGTGATATTTGGAATCTCATATAGGGCTACGGTGAAAAAGGAAATATCCTCCGATGAAATCTGGAAAGAAGCTTTCTGAGAAACTGCCTAGTGTTCTGTTACTTCACCTCACAGAGTTTCATCTGTATTTTGTGGATCTCTTTTCTAGCCTTATTTCTGTGGAATCTGAGAACAGATATTTCGGATCCATTTGAAGACTATATGGCCAAAGGAAATATCCTCCGCTAAGAAAGAGAAAGAAGCTTTCAGAGAAACTTCTTTGTGTTCTGTTAAATCATCTCACAGAGTTACAGCTTTCCCCTCAACAAGCCTTTCGCTAAGACAGTTCTTGTTGAATTGGCAAAGTGATATTTGGAAGCCCATAGAGGGCTATGGTGAAAAAGGAAATATCCTCTGATGAAATCTGGATAGAAGCTTTCTGAGAAACTGCTTAGTGTTCTGTTAATTCATCTCCCAGAGTTACATCTGTATTTCCTGCATCTCTTTGCTAGCCTTTTTTCTGTGGAATCTGAGAACAGATATTTCGGATCCCTTTGAAGGCTACAGGGCCAAAGTAAATATCCTCCGATAACAAAGAGGAAGAAGCTTTCTGAGAAACTTCTTTGTGTTCTGTGAAATCATCTCACAGAGTTACAGCTTTCCCCTCAAGAAGCCTTTCGCTAAGACAGTTCTTGTGGACTTTTCAAAGTGATATTTGGAAGCCCTTAGAGGGCTATGGTGAGAAAGGAAATATCCTCCGATGAAATCTGGAAAAAAGATTTCTGAGAAACTGCTTAGTGTTCTGTTAATTCATCTCCCAGTGTTACATCTGTATTTCCTGGATCTCTCTGCTAGCCTTATTTCTGTGGAATCTGAGAACAGATATTTCGGATCCCTTTGAAGACTATAGGGCCAAAGGAAATATCCTCCGATCACAAAGAGAAAGAAGCTTTCTGAGAAACTTCTTTGTGTTCTGTGAAATCATCTCACAGAGTTACAGCTTTCCTCTCAAGAAGCCTTTCGCTAAGACAGTTCTTGTCGAATTGCAAAGTGATACTTGAAAGCCCATAGATGTCTATGGTTAAAAAGGAAATATCCTCCGATGAAATCTGGAAGGAAGCTTTCTCAGAAACTGCTTAGTGTTCTGTTAATTCATCTCACAGATTTACATCCGTATTTCGTGGATCTCTTTGCTAGCCTTATTTCTGTGCAATCTGAGAACAGACATTTCCTTTCCCTTTGGAGACTATAGGGCCAAAGGAAATATCCTCCGATAACAAAGAGAAAGAAGCTTTCTGAGAAACTTCTTTGTGTTCTATGAAATCATCTCACAGAGTTACAGATTTAAACTCCAGAAGCCTTTCGCTAAGACAGTTCTTGTGGAATTGGCAAAGTGATATTTGGAAGCCCATAGGGGGCTATGGTGAAAAAGGAAATATCCTCCGATCAAATCTGGAAAGATGCTTAGTGAGAAACTGCTTAGTGTTCTGTTAATTCATCTCACAGAGTTACATCTGTATTTCGTGGATCTCTTTGCTAGTCTTATTTCTGTGGAATCTGAGAACAGATATTTCGGATCATTTTGAAGACTATAGGGCGAAAGGAAATATCCTCCGATAACAAAGAGAAAGAAGCTTTCTGAGAAACTTCTTTGTGTTCTGTGAAATCATCTCACAGAGTTACAGCTTTCCCCTCAAGAAGCCTTTCGCTAAGAGAGTTCTTGTGGAATTGGCAAAGTGATATTTGGAAGCCCATAGAAGTCTATGGTGAAAAAGGAAATATCCTCCGGTGAAATCTGGAAAGAAGCTTTCTGAGAAACTGCTTAGTGTTCTGTTAATTCATCTCACAGAGTTACATCTGTATTTCGTTTATCTCTTTGCTAGCCTTATATCTGTGGAATCTGACAACAGATATTTCGGATCCCTTTGAAGACTATAGGGCCAAAGGAAATGTCCTCCGATAACAAAGAGAAAGAAGCTTTCTGAGAAACTTCTTTGTGTTCTGTGAAATCATCTCACAGAGTTACAGCTTTCCCCTCAAGAAGCCTTTCGCTAAGACAGTTCTTTTGGAATTCGAAAGTGATATTTGGAAGCCCATAGAGGGCTATGGTGAAAAAGGAAATATCCTCCGATGAAATCTGGAAAGAAGCTTTGGGAGAAACTGCTTAGTGTTCTGTTAATTCATCTCCCAGAGTTACATCTGTATTTCGTGGATCTCAATGCTAGCCTTATTTCTGTGGAATCTGAGAACAGATATTTCGGATCCCTTTGAAGACCAAAGGGCCAAAGGAAACATCCTAGGATAACAAAGAGAAAGAAGCTTTCTGAGAAACTTCTTTGAGTTCTGTGAAATCATCTCACAGAGTTACAGCTTTCCCCTCAAGAAGCCTTTCACTTAGATAGTTCTTGTGGAATTGGCAAAGTGATATTTGGAAGCCCATAGAGGGCTATGGTGAAAAAGGAAATATCCTCCGATGAAATCTGGAAAGAAGCTTTCTGAGAAACTGCTTAGTGTTCTGTTACTTCACCTCACAGAGTTTCATCTGTATTTCGTGGAACTCTTTGCTAGCCTTATTTCTGTGGAATCTGAAAACAGATATTTCGGATCCCTTTGAAGACTATAGGGCCAAAAAAAATATCCTCCGATAACAAAGAGAAAGAAGCTTTCAGAGAAACTTCTTTGTGTTCTGTGAAATCATCTCACAGAGTTACAGATTTCCCCTCAAGAAGCCTTTCGCTAAGACAGTTCTTGTGGAATTGGCAAAGTGATATTTGGAAGCCCATAGAGGGCTACGGTGAAAAAGGAAATATCCTCCGATGAAATCTGGAAAGAAGCTTTCTGAGAAACTGCTTAGTGTTCTGTTAATTCATCTCCCAGAGTTACATCTGTATTTCGCGCATCTCTTTGCTAGCCTTATTTCTGTGGAATCTGAGAACAGATATTTCGGATCCCTTTGAAGACTACAGGGCCAAAGGAAATATCCTCCGATAACAAAGAGGAAGAAGCTTTCTGAGAAACTTCTTTGTGTTCTGTGAAATCATCTCACAGAGTTACAGCTTTCCCCTCAAGACGCCTTTCGCTAAGACAGTTCTTGTGGAATTTTCAAAGTGATATTTGGAAGCCCTTAGAGGGCTATGGTGAGAAAGGAAATATCCTCCGATGAAATCTGGAAAGAAGATTTCTGAGAAACTGCTTAGTGTTCTGTTAGTTCATCTCCCAGTGTTACATCTGTATTTCGTGGATCTCTTTGCTAGCCTTATTTCTGTGGAATCTGAGAACAGATATTTCGGATCCCTTTGAAGACTCTAGGGCCAAAGGAAATATCCTCCTATAACAAAGAGAAAGAAGCTTTCTGAGAAACTTCTTTGTGTTCTGTGAAATCATCTTACAGAGTTACAGCTGTCCCCTCAAGAAGCCTTTCGCTAAGACAGTTCTTGTGGAATTGGCAAAGTGATATTTGGAAGCCCATAGAGGGCTATGGTGAAAAAGGAAATATCCTCCGATGAAATCTGGAAAGAAGCTTTCTGAGACACTGCTTAGTGTTCTGTTAATTCATCTCCCAGAGTTACATCTGTATTTCGTGGATGTCTTTGCTAGCCTTATTTCTGTGGAATCTGAGAACAGATATTTCGGATCCCTTTGAAGACTATAGAGCCAAAGGAAATATCCTCCGATAACAAAGAGAAAGAAGCTTACTGAGAAACTTCTTTGTGTTCTGTGAAATCATCTCACAGAGTTACAGCTTTCCCCTCAAGAAGCCTTTCGCTAAGACAGTTCTCGTGGAATTGGCAAAGTGATATTTGGAATCCCATAGAGGGCTATGGTGAAAAAGTAAATATCCTCCGATGAAATGTGGAAAGAAGCTTTCTGAGAAACTGCTTAGTGTTCTGTTAATTCATCTCACAGAGTTACATCTGTATTTCGTGGATCTCTTTGCTGGACTTATTTCTGTGGAATCTGAGATCAGATATTTCGGATCCCTTTGAAGACTATAGGGCCAAAGGAAATATCCTCCGATAAGAAAGAGAAAGAAGCTTTCAGAGAAACTTCTTTGTGTTCTGTGAAATCATCTCACAGAGTTACAGCTTTACCCTCAAGAAGCCTTTCGCTAAGACATTTTTTGTGGAATTGGCAAAGTGATATTTGGAAGCCCATAGAGGGCTATGGTGAAAAAGGAAATATCCTCCGATGAAATCTGGAAAGAAGCTTTCTAAGAAACTGCTTAGTGTTCTGTTAATTCATCTCCTAGAGGTACATCTGTATTTCGTGGATCTCTTTGCTAGTCTTATTTCTGTGGAATCTGAGAACAGATATTTCGGATCCCTTTGAAGTCTATAGGGCCAAAGGAAATACCCTCCGATAACAAAGAGAAAGAAGCTTTCTGAGAAACTTCTTTGTGTTCTGAGAAATCATCTCACAGAGTTACAGCTTTTCCCTCAAGAAGCCTTTCGCTAAGACAGTTCTTGTGGAATTGGCAAAGTTACATTTTGAAGCCCATAGAGGGCAATTGTGAAAAAGGAAATATCATCCGATGAAATCTGGAAAGAAGCTTTCTGAGAAACTGCTTAATGTTCTGTTAATTCATCTCACAGAGTTACATCTGTATTTCGTGGATCTCTTTGCTAGCCTTATTTCTGTGGAATCTGAGAAAAGATATTTCGGATCCCTTTGAAGACTATTAGGCCAAAGGAAATATACTCCGATAACAAAGAGGAAGAAGCTTTCTGAGAAACTTCTTTGTGTTCCGTGAAATCATCTCACAGAGTTACAGCTTTCCCCTGAAGAAGCCTTTCGCAAAGACAGTTCTTGTGGAATTGGCAAAGTGATATTTGGAAGCCCATAGAGGGCTATGGAGAAAAAGGAAATATCCTCCGATGAAATCTGGAAAGAAGCTTTCTGAGAAACTGGTTAGTGTTCTGTTAATTCATCTCACAGAGTTACATCTGTATTTCGTGGATCCCTTTGCTAGCCTTATTTCTGTGGAATCTGAGAACAGATATTTCGGATCCCTTTGAAGACTATAGCGCCAAAGGAAATATCCTCCGATAACAAAGAGAAAGAAGCTTTCTGAGAAACTTCTTTGTGTTCTGTGAAATCATCTCACAGAGTTACAGCTTTCCCATCAAGAAGCCTTTCGCTAAGAAAGTTCTTGTGGAATTGGCAAAGTGATATTTGGAAGCGCATAGAGGGCTATGGTGAAAAAGGAAATATCCTCCGATGAAATCTGAAAGAAGCTTTCTGAGAAACTGCTTAGTGTTCTCTTAATTCACTTCCCAGAGTTACATCTGTATTTCGTGGATCTCTTTGCTAGCCTCATTTCTGCGGAATCTGCGAACAGATATTTCGGATTCCTTTGAAGACTATAGGGCCAAAGGAAATATCCTCCGATAACAAAGAGGAAGAAGCTTTCTGAGAAACTTCTTTGTGTTCTGTGAAATCATCTCAGAGAGTTTCAGCTTTCCCCTCAAGAAGCCTTTCGCTATGACAGTTCTTGTGGAATTGGCAAAGTGATATTTGGAAGGCCATAGAGGGCTACGGTAAAAAGGAAATATTCTCCGATGAAATCTGGAAAGAAGCTTTCTGAGAAACTGCTTAATGTTCTCTTAATTCATCTCACAGAGTTACATCTGTATTTCGTGGGACTCCTTGCTAGCCTTATTTCTGTGGAATCTGATAACAGATATTTCAGATCCCTTTGAAGACTATAGGGCCAAAGGAAATATCCTCCGATAACAAAGAGAAAGAAGCTTTCTGAGAAACTTCTTTGTGTTCTGTGAAATCATCTCACGGAGTTACAGCTTTCCCCTCAAGAAGCCTTTCGCTAACACAGTTCTTGTGGAATTGGCAAAGTGATATTTGGAATCTCATAGAGGGCTATGGTGAAAAAGGAAATATCCTCCGATGAAATCTGGAAAGACGCTTTCTGAGAATCTGCTTAGTGTTCTGTTACTTCACCTCACAGAGTTTCATCTGTATTTCGTGGATCTCTTTGCTAGCCTTATTTCTTTGGAATCTGAGAACAGATATTTCGGATCCCTTTGAAGACTATAGGGCCAAAGGAAATATCCTCCGGTAACAAAGAGAAAGAAGCTTTCAGAGAAACTTCTTTGTGTTCTGTAAAATCATCTCACAGAGTTACAGCTTTACCCTCAAGAAGCCTTTCGCTAAGACAGTTCTCGTAGAATTGGCAAAGTGATATTTGGAAGCCAATAGAGGGCTATGGTGAAAAAGGAAATATCCTCCGATGAAATCTGGAAAGAAGCTTTCTGAGAAACTGCTTAGTGTTCTGTTAATTCATTTCCCAAAGTTACATCTGTATTTCGTGAATCTCTTTGCTAGCCTTATTCCTGTGGAATCTGAGAACAGATATTTCGGATCCCTATGAAGACTATAGGGCCAAAGGAAATATCCTCCGATAACAAAGAGATAGAAGCTTTCTGAGAAACTTCCTTGTGTTCTGTGAAATTATCTCACAGAGTTAAAGCTTTCCCCTCAAGAAGTCTTTCGCTAAGACAGTTCTTGTGGAATTGGCAAAGTGATATTTGGAAGCCCATAGAGGGCTACGGTGAAAAAGGAAATATTCTCTGATGAAATCTGGAAAGAAGGTTTCTGAGAAACTGCTTAGTGTTCTGTCAATTCATCTCACAGAGTTACATCTGTATTTCGTGGGACTCCTTGCTAGCCTTATTTCTGTGGAATCTGATAACAGATATTTCGGATCCCTTTGAAGACTATAGGGCCAAAGGAAATATCCTCCGATAACAAAGAGAAAGAAGCTTTCTGAGAAACTTCTCTGTGTTCTGTGAAATCATCGCACAGAGTTACAGCTTTCCCCTCAAGAAGCCTTTCGCTAATACAGTTCTTGTGGAATTGGCAAAGTGATATTTGGAAGCCCATAGAAGGCTATGGTGAAAAAGGAAATATCCTCCGATGAAATCTGGAAAGAAGCTTTCTGAGAAACTGCTTAGTGTTCTGTTAATTCATCTCACAGAGTTACATCTGTATTTCGTGGATCTCAATGCTAGCCTTATTTCTGTGGAATCTGAGAACAGATATTTCGGATCCCTTTGAAGACCAAAGGGCCAAAGGAAACATCCTCGGATAACAAAGAGAAAGAAGCTTTCTGAGAAACTTCTTTGTGTTCTGTGAAATCATCTCACAGAGTTACAGCTTTCCCCTCAAGAAGCCTTTCACTTAGATAGTTCTTGTGGAATTGGCAAAGTGATATTTGGAAGCCCATAGAGGGCTATGATGAAAAAGGAAATATCCTCCGATGAAATCTGGAAAGAAGCTTTCTGAGAAACTGCTTAGTGTTCTGTTACTTCACCTCACAGAGTTTCATCTGTATTTCGTGGATCTCTTTGCTAGCCTTATTTCTGTGGAATCTGAAAACAGATATTTCGGATCCCTTTGAAGACTATAGGGCCAAAGGAAATATCCTCCGATAAGAAAGAGAAAGAAGCTTTCAGAGAAACTTCTTTGTGTTCTGTGAAATCATCTCACAGAGTTACAGATTTCCCCTCAAGAAGCCTTTCGCTAAGACAGTTCTTGTGGAATTGGCAAAGTGATATTTGGAAGCCCATTGAGGGCTACGGTGAAAAAGGAAATATCCTCCGATGAAATCTGGAAAGAAGATTTCTGAGAAACTGCTTAGTGTTCTGTTAATTCATCTCCCAGAGTTACATCTGTATTTCGCGCATCTCTTTGCTAGCCTTATTTCTGTGGAATCTGAGAACAGATATTTCGGATCCCTTTGAAGACTACAGGGCCAAAGGAAATATCCTCCGATAACAAAAGGAAGAAGCTTTCTGAGAAACTTCTTTGTGTTCTGTGAAATCATTTCACAGAGTTACAGCTTTCCCCTCAAGACGCCTTTCGCAAAGACAGTTCTTGTGGAATTTTCAAAGTGATATTTGGAAGCCCTTAGAGGGCTATGGTGAGAAAGGAAATATCCTCCGATGAAATCTGGAAAGAAGATTTCTGAGAAACTGCTTAGTGTTCTGTTAATTCATCTCCCAGTGTTACATCTGTATTTCGTGGATCTCTTTGCTAGCCTTATTTCTGTGGAATCTGAGAACGGATATTTCGGATCCCTTTGAAGACTATAGGGCCAAAGTTAATATCCTCCAATAACAAAGAGAAAGAAGCTTTCTGAGAAACTTCTTTGTGTTCTGTGAAATCATCTTACAGAGTTACAGCTGTCCCCTCAAGAAGCCTTTCGCTAAGACAGTTCTTGTGGAATTGGCAAAGTGATATTTGGAAGCCCATAGAGGGCTATGGTGAAAAAGGAAATATCCTCCGATGAAATCTGGAAAGAAGCTTTCTGAGACACTGCTTAGTGTTCTGTTAATTCATCTCCCAGAGTTACATCTGTATTTCGTGGATGTCTTTGCTAGCCTTATTTCTGTGGAATCTGAGAACAGATATTTCGGATCCGTTGAAGACTATAGGGCCAAAGGAAATATCCTCCGATAACAAAGAGAAAGAAGCTTTCAGAGAAACTTCTTTGTGTTCTGTGAAATCATCTCCCAGAGTTACAGCTTTCCCCTCAAGAAGCCTTTCGCTAAGACAGTTCTTGTGGAAATGGCAAAGTGATATTTGGAACCCCATAGAGGGCTATGGTGAAAAAGGAAATATCCTCCGATGAAATCTGGAAAGAAGCTTTCTGAGAAACTGCTTAGTGTTCTGTTAATTCATCTCCCAGAGTTACATCTGTATTTCGTGGATATCCTTGATAGTCTTATTTCTCTGGAAGCTTTCTGAGAAACTTCTTTGTGTTCTGGGAAATCATCTCACAGAGTTACAGCTTTCCACTCAAGAAGCCTTTCGCTAACACAGTTCTTGTGGAATTGGCAAAGTGATATTTGGAAGCCCATAGAGGGCTATGGTGAAAAAGGAAATATCCTCCGATGAAATCTGGAAAGAAGCTTTCTGAGAAACTGCTTAGTGTTCTGTTAATTCATCTCCCAGAGTTACATCTGTATTTCGTGGATCTCTTTGCTAGGCTTATTTCTGTGGAATCTGAGAACAGATATTTCGGATCCCTTTGAAGACTATAGGGCCAAAGGAAATATCCTCCGATAACAAAGAGAAAGAAGCTTTCTGAGAAACTTCTTTGTGTTCTGTGAAATCATCTCACAGAGTTACAGCTTTCCCCTCAAAAAGCCTTTCGCTTAGACAGTACCTGTGGAATTTTCAAAGTGATATTTGGAAGCCCATAGAGGGCTATGAAGAAAAAGGAAATATCCTTCGATGAAATCTGGAAAGAAGCTTTCTGAGAAACTGCTTAGTGTTCTGTTAATTCATCTCACAGAGTTAGATCTGTATTTCGTGGATCTCTTTGCTAGGCTTATTTCTGTGGAATCTGAGAACAGATATTTCGGATCCCTTTGAAGACTATAGGGCCAAAGGAAATATCCTCCGATAACAAAGAGAAAGAAGCTTTCTGAGAAACTTCTTTGTGTTCTGTGAAATCATCTCACAGAGTTACAGCTTTCCCCTCAAAAAGCCTTTCGCTAAGACAGTACTTGTGGAATTTTCAAAGTGATATTTGGAAGACCATAGAGGGCTATGATGAAAAAGGAAATATCCTTCGATGAAATCTGGAAGGAAGCTTTCTGAGAAACTGCTTAGTGTTCTGTTAATTCATCTCACAGAGTTACATCTGTATTTTGTGGATCTCTTTGCTAGCCTTATTTCTGTGGAATCTGAGAACAGATATTTCTGATCCCTTTGAAGACTATAGGGCCAAAGGAAATATCCTCCGATAACAAAGAGAAAGAAGCTTTCTGAGAAACTTCTTTGTGTTCTGTGAAATCATCTCACAGAGTTACAGCTTTCCCCTCAAGAAGCCTTTCGCTAACACAGTTCTTGTGGAATTGGTAAAGTGATATTTGGAATCTCATATAGGGCTACGGTGAAAAAGGAAATATCCTCCGATGAAATCTGGAAAGAAGCTTTCTGAGAAACTGCCTAGTGTTCTGTTACTTCACCTCACAGAGTTTCATCTGTATTTTGTGGATCTCTTTGCTAGCCTTATTTCTGTGGAATCTGAGAACAGATATTTCGGATCCGTTTGAAGACTATAGGGCCAAAGGAAATATCCTCCGATAAGAAAGAGAAAGAAGCTTTCAGAGAAACTTCTTTGTGTTCTGTTAAATCATCTCACAGAGTTACAGCTTTCCACTCAACAAGCCTTTCGCTAAGACAGTTCTTGTGGAATTGGCAAAGTGATATTTGGAAGCCCATAGAGGGCTATGGTGAAAAAGGAAATATCCTCTGATGAAATCTGGATAGAAGCTTTCTGAGAAACTGCTTAGTGTTCTGTTAATTCATCTCCCAGAGTTACATCTGTATTTCCTGCATCTCTTTGCTAGCCTTATTTCTGTGGAATCTGAGAACAGATATTTCGGATCCCTTTGAAGACTACAGGGCCAAAGTAAATATCCTCCGATAACAAAGAGGAAGAAGCTTTCTGAGAAACTTCTTTGTGTTCTGTGAAATCATCTCACAGAGTTACAGCTTTCCCCTCAAGAAGCCTTTCGCTAAGACAGTTCTTGTGGACTTTTCAAAGTGATATTTGGAAGCCCTTAGAGGGCTATGGTGAGAAAGGAAATATCCTCCGATGAAATCTGGAAAGAAGATTTCTGAGAAACTGCTTAGTGTTCTGTTAATTCATCTCCCAGTGTTACATCTGTATTTCCTGGATCTCTCTGCTAGCCTTATTTCTGTGGAATCTGAGAACAGATATTTCGGATCCCTTTGAAGACTATAGGACCAAAGGAAATATCCTCCGATAACAAAGAGAAAGAAGCTTTCTGAGAAACTTCTTTGTGTTCTGTGAAATCATCTCACAGAGTTACAGCTTTCCTCTCAAGAAGCCTTTCGCTAAGACAGTTCTTGTCGAATTGCAAAGTGATACTTGAAAGCCCATAGAGGGCTATGGTGAAAAAGGAAATATCCTCCGATGAAATCTGGAAGGAAGCTTTCTGAGAAACTTCTTTGTGTTCTGTGAAATATTCTCACAGAATTACAGCTTTCCCCTCAAGAAGCCTTTCGCTAAGACAGTTCTTGTGGAATTGGCAAAGTGATATTTGGAAGCCCATAGAGGGCTACGGTGAAAACGGAAATATCCTCCGATGAAATCTGGAAACAATCTTTCTGAGAAACTGCTTAGTGTTCTGTAAATTCATCTCACAGAGTTACATCTGTATTTCGTGGATCTCTTTGCTAGCTTTATTTCTGTGGAATCTGAGAACAGATATTTCGGATCCCTTTGAAGACTATAGGGCCAAAGGAAATATCCTCCGATAACAAAGAGAAAGAAGCTTTCTGAGAAACTTCTTTGTGTTCTGTGAAATCATCTCACAGAGTTACAGCTTTCCCCTCAAGAAGCCTTTCGCTAAGACAGTTCTTGTGGAATTGGCAAAGTGATATTTGGAATCTCATAGAGGGCTACGGTGAAAAAGGAGATATCCTCCGATGAAATCTGGAAAGAAGCTTTCTGAGAAACTGCTTGGTGTTCTGTTACTTCACCTCACAGAGTTTCATCTGTATTTCGTGGATCTCTTTGCTAGCCTTATTTCTGTGGAATCTGAGAACAGATATTTCGTATCCCTTTGAAGACTATAGGGCCAAAGGAAATATCCTCCAATAAGAAAGAGAAAGAAGCTTTCAGAGAAACTTCTTTGTGTTCTGTGAAATCATCTCACAGAGTTGCAGCTTTCCCCTCAAGAAGCCTTTCGCTAAGACAGTTCTTGTGGAATTGGCAAAGTGATATTCGGAAGCCCATAGAGGGCTGTGGTGAAAAAGGAAATATCCTCCGATGAAATCTGGAAAGAAGCTTTCTGAGAGACTGCTTAGTGTTCTTTTAGTTCATCTCCCAGAGTTACATCTGTATTTCGTGGATCTCTTTGCTAGCCTTATTTCTGTGGAATCTGAGAACAGATATTTCCGATCCCTTTGAAGACTATAGGGCCAAAGGAAATATCCTCCGATAAGAAAGAGAAAGAAGCTTTCTGAGAATCTTCTTTGTGTTCTGTGAAATCATCTCAGAGAGTTACAGCTTTCCCCTCAAGAAGCCTTTCGCTAAGACAGTTCTTGTGGAATTGGCAAGGTGATATTTGGAAGCCCATAGAGGGCTATGGAGAAAAAGGAAATATCCTCAGATGAAATCTGGAAAGAAGCGTTGTGAGAAAGTGCTTAGTGTTCTGTTAATTCTTCTCACAGAGTTACATCTGTATTTCGTGGATCTCTTTGCTAGCCTTATTTCTGTGGAATCTGAGAACAGATATTTCGGATCCCTTTGAAGACTATAGGGCCAAAGGAAATATCCTCCAATAAAAAAGAGAAAGAAGCTTTCTGAGAAACTTCTTTGTGTTCTGTGAAATCATATCACAGAGTTACAGCTTTCCCCTCAAGAAGCCTTTCGCTAAGACAGTTCTTGTGGAATTGGCAAAGTGATATTTGGAAGCCCATAGAAGGCTATGGTGAAAAAGGAAATATCCTCCGATGAAATCTGGAAAGAAGCTTTCTGAGAAACTGCTTAGTGTTCTGTTAATTCATCTCCCAGAGTTACATCTGTATTTCGTGGATCTCTTTGCTAGCCTTATTTCTGTGGAATCTGAGAACAGATATTTCGGATCCCTTTGAAGACTATAGGGCCAAAGGCAATATCCTCCGATAACAAAGAGAAAGAAGCTTTCTGAGAAACTTCTTTGTGTTCTGGGAAATCATCTCACAGAGTTACGGATTTCCCCTCAAGAAGCCTTTCGCTAACACAGTTCTTGTGGAATTGGCAAAGTGATATTTGGAAGCCCATAGAGGGCTATGGTGAAAAAGGAAATATCCTCCGATGAAATCTGGAAAGAAGCTTTCTGAGAAACTGCTTAGTGTTCTGTTAATTCATCTGCCAGAGTTACATCTGTATTTCGTGGATCTCTTTGCTAGCCTTATTTCTGTGGAATCTGAGAACAGATATTTCGGATCCCTTTGAAGACTATTGGGCCAAAGGAAATATCCTCCGATAACAAAGAGAAAGAAGCTTTCTGAAAAACTTCTTTGTGTTCTGTGAAATCATCTCACAGAGTTACAGCTTTCCCCTCAAGAAGCCTTTGGTAAGGCAGTTCTTGTGGAATTGGCAAAGTGATATTTGGAACCCCATAGAGGGCTATGGTGAAAAAGGAAATATCCTCCGATGAAATCTGGAAAGAAGCTTTCTGAGAAACTGCTTAGTGTTCTGTTAATTCATTTCCCAGTGTTACATCTGTATTTCGTGGATCTCCTTGATAGCCTTATTTCTCTGGAAGCTTTCTGAGAAACTTCTTTGTGTTCTGGGAAAGCATCTCAGAGAGTTACAGCTTTCCACTCAAGAAGACTTTCGCTAACACAGTTCTTGTGGAATTGGCAAAGTGATATTTGGAAGCCCATAGAGGGCTATGGTAAAAAAGGAAATATCCTCCGATGAAATCTGGAAAGAAACTTTCTAAGAAACTGCTTAGTGTTCTGTCAATTCATCTCCTAAAGTTACATCTGTATTTCGTGGATCTCTTTGCTATCCTTATTTCTGTGGAATCTGAGAACAGATATTTCGGATCCCTTTGAAGACTATAGGGCCAAAGGAAAGATCCTCCGATAACAAAGAGAAAGAAGCTTTCTGAGAAACTTCTTTGTGTTCTGTGAAATCATCTCACAGAGTTACAGCTTTCCCCTCAAGAACCCTTTCGCTAAGACAGTTCTTGGGGATTGGCAAAGTGATATTTGGAAGCCCATAGAGGGCTATGGTGAGAAAGGAAATATCCTCCGATGAAATCAGGAAAGAAGCTTTCTGAGAAACTGCTTAGTGTTCTGTTAATTCATCTCACAGAGTTACATCTGTATTTCTTGGATCTCTTTGCTAGCCTTACTTCTGTGGAATCTGAGAACAGATATTTCTTATCCCTTTGAAGACTATAGGGCCAAAGGAAATATCCTCCGATAACAAAGAGAAAGAAGCTTTCTTAGAAACTTCTTTGTGTTCTGTGAAATCATGTCACAGAGTTACAGCTTTCCCCGCAAGAAGCCTTTTGCTAAGACAGTTCTTGTGGAATTGGCAAAGTGATATTTGGAAGACGTAGAGGGCTATGGAGAAAAAGGAAATATCCTCCGATGAAATCTGGAAAGAAGCTTTCTGAGAAACTGCTTAGTGTTCTTTTAGTTCATCTCCCAGAGTTACATCTGTATTTCGTGGATCTCTTTGCTAGCTTTATTTCTGTGGAATCTGAGAACAGATATTTCGGATCCCTTTGAAGAGTATAGGGCCAAAGGAAATATCCTCCGATAACAAAGAGAAAGAAGCTTTCAGAGAAACTTCTTTGGGTTCTGTGAAATCATCTCACAGAGTTACAGCTTTCCCCTGAAGAAGCCTTTCGCTAAGACAGTTCTTGTGGAATTGGCAAGGTGATATTTGGAAGCCCATAGAGGGCTATGGAGAAAAAGGAAATATCCTCCGATGAAATCTGGAAAGAAGCTTTCTGAGAAACTGCTTAGTGTTCTGTTAATTCATCTGCCAGAGTTACATCTGTATTTCGTGGATCTCTTTGCTAGCCTTATTTCTGTGGAATCCGAGAACAGATATTTCGGATCCCTTTGAAGACTATAGGGCCAAAGGAGATATCCTCCGATAACAAAGAGAAAGAAGCTTTCTGAAAAACTTCTTTGTGTTCTGTGAAATCATCTCACAGAATTACAGCTTTCCCCTCAAGAAGCCTTTCGTAAGACAGTTCTTGTGGAATTGGCAAAGTGATATTTGGAACCCCATAGAGGGCTATGGTGAAAAAGGAAATATCCTCCGATGAAATCTGGAAAGAAGCTTTCTGAGAAACTGCTTAGTGTTCTGTTAATTCATCTCACAGAGTTACATCTGTATTTCGTGGATCTCTTTGCTAGCCTTACTTCTGTGGAATCTGAGAACAGATATTTCGGATCCCTTTGAAGACTATAGGACCAAAGGAAATATCCTCCGATAACAAAGAGAAAGAAGCTTTCTGAGAATCTTCTTTGTGTTCTGTGAAATCATCTCACAGAGTTACAGCTTTCCACTCAAGAAGTCTTTCGCTAAGATAGTTCTTGTGGAATTGGCAAAGTGATATTTGGAAGCCCATAGAGGGCTATGGAGAAAAAGGAAATATCCTCCCATGAAATCTGGAAAGAAGCTTTCTGTGAAACTGCTTAGTGTTCTGTTAATTCATCTCACAGAGTTACATCTGTATTTCGTGGATCTCTTTGCTAGCCTTATTTCTGTGGAATCTGAGAACAGATATTTCGGATCCCTTTGAAGACTGTAGGGCCAAAGGTAATATCCTCCGATAACAAAGAGAAAGAAGCTTTATGAGACACTTCTTTGTGTTCTGTGAAATCATCTCACAGAGTTACAGCTTTCCCCTCAAGAAGCCTTTCGCTAAGACTGTTCTTGTGGAATTGGCAAAGTGATATTTGGAAACCCATAGAGGGCTATGGTGAAAAAGGAAATATCCTCAGATGTAATCTGGAAAGAAGCTTTCTGAGAAACTGCTTAGTGTTCTGTTAATTCATCTCCCAGAGTTATATCTGTATTTCGTGGATCTCTTTTTTAGCCTTATTTCTGTGGAAACTGAGAACAGATATTTCGGATCCCTTTGAAGACTATAGGGCCGAAGGAAATATCCTCCGATAACAAGGGGAAAGCTTTCTGAGAAATTCTTTGTGTTCTGTGAAATCATCTCACAGAGTTTCAGCTTTAAAATCAAGAAGCCTTTCGCTAAGAGAGTTCTAGTGGAATTGGCAAAGTGATATTTGAAAGCCCATAGAGGGCTATGGTGAAAAATGAAATATCCTCCGATGAAATCTGGAAAGAAGCTTTCTGAGAAACTGCTTAGTGTTCTTTTAGTTCAACTCCCAGAGTTACATCTGTATTTCCTGGATCTCTTTGCTAGCCTTATTTCTGTGGAATCTGAGAACAGATATTTCGGATCCCTTTGAAGACTATAGGGCCAAAGGAAATATCCTCCGATAAAAAAGAGAAAGAAGCTTTCTGAGAAACTTCTTTGTGTTCTGTGAAATCATCTCACAGAGTTACAGCTTTCCCCTCAAGAAGCCTTTCGCTAAGACAGTTCTTGTGGAATTGGCAAAGTGATATTTGGAAGCCCATAGAGGGCTATGGTGAAAAAGGAAATATCCTTCGATGAAATCTGGAAAGAAGCTTTCTGAGAAACTGCTTAGTGTTCTGTTAATTCATCTCACAGAGTTACATCTGTATTTCGTGGTTCTCTTTGCTAACCTTACTTCTGTGGAATCTGAGAACAGATATTTCAGATCCCTTTGAAGACTAGAGGCCAAAGGAAATATCCTCCAATAACAAAGAGAAAGAAGCTTTCTGAGAATCTTCTTTGTGTTCTGTGAAATGATCTCACACAGTTACAGCTTTCCCCTCAAGAAGCCTTTCGCTAAGACAGTTCTTGTGGAATTGGCAAAGTGATATTTGGAAGCCCATAGAGGGCTATGATGAAAAAGGAAATATCCTCCGATGAATTCTGGAAAGAAGCTTTCTGAGAAACTGCTTGGTGTTCTGTTAATTCATCTCACAGAGTTATCTGTATGTCGCGGATCTCTTTTCTAGCCTTATTTCTGTGGAATCTGAGAGCATATATTTGGGATCCCTCTGAAGACTATAGGGCCAAAGGAAATATCCTCCGATAAAAAAGAGAAAGAAGTTTCTGAGAAACTTCTTTGTGTTCTGTGAAATCATCTCACAGAGTTACAGCTTTCCCCTCAAGAAGCCTTTCGTAAGACAGTTGTTGTGGAATTGGCAAAGTGATATTGAGAAGCCCATAGAGGGCTATGGTGAAAAAGGAAATATCCGTCGATGAAATCTGGAAAGAAGGTTTGTGAGAAACTGCTTAGTGTTCTGTTAATTCATCTCACAGAGTTACATCTGTATTTCGTGGATCTCTTTGCTAGCCTTACTTCTGTGGAATCTGAGAACAGATATTTCGGATCCCTTTGAAGACTATAGGGCCAAAGGAAATTTCCTCCGATAACAAAGAGAAAGAAGCTTTCTCATAAACTTCTTTGTGTTCTGTGAAATCATCTCACAGAGTTTCAGCTTTCCCCTCCAGAAGCCTTTCGCTAAGACAGTTCTTGTGGAATTGGCAAAGTGATATTTGGAAGCCCATTGAGGGCTATGGTGAAAAAGGAAATATCCTCAGATGTAATCTGAAAAGAAGCTTTCTGAGAAACTGCTTAGTGTTGTGTTAATTCATCTCCCAGAGTTACATCTGTATTTCGTGGATCTCCTTGCTAGCGTTATTTCTGTGGAATCTGATTACAGATATTTCGGATCCCTTTGAAGAGTATAGGGACAAAGGAAATATCCTCCGATAACAAAGAGAAAGAAGCTTTCTGAGAAACTTCTTTGTGTTCTGTGAAATCATCTCACAGAGTTACAGCTTTCCCCTCAAGAAGCCTTTCACTAAGACAGTTCTTGTGGAATTGGCAAAGTGATATTTGGAAGCCCATGGAGGGCTACTGTGAAAAAGGAAATATCCTCCGATGTAATCTGGAAAGAAGCTATGTGAGAGACTGCTTAATGTTCTCTTAATTCATCTCACAGAGTTACATCTGTATTTAGTGGATCTCTTTGCTAGCCTTTTTTCTGTGGAATCTGAGAACAGATATTTCCTTTCCCTTTGAAGACTATACAGCCAAAGGAAATATCCTCCGATAAGAAAGAGAAAGAAGCTTTCTGAGAAATTTCCTTGTGTTCTGTCAAATCAGCTCACAGAGTTACAGCTACGCCCTCAGGAAGCCTTTCGCTAAGACAGTTTTTGTGGAATTGGCAAAGTGATATTTGGAAGCCCATAGAGGGCTATGGTGAAAAAGTAAATATACTCCGATGAAATCTGGAGAGAAACTTTCTGAAAAACTGCTTAGTGTTCTGTTAATTCATCTCACAGATTTACATCTGTATTTCGTGGGTCTCTTTGCTACCCTTATTTCTGTGGAATCTGACAACAGATATTTCCTTTCCCTTTGAAGACTATAGGGCCAAAGGAAATATCCTCCGATAACAAAGAGAAAGAAGCTTTCTGAGAAACTTCTTTGTGTTCTGTGAAATCATCTCACAGAGTTACAGCTTTCCCCTCAAGAAGCCTTTCGCTAAGACAGTTCTTGTGGAATTGGCAAAGTGATATTTGGAATCTCATAGAGGGCTACGGTGAAAAAGGAAATATCCTCCGATGAAATCTGGAAAGAAGCTTTCTGAGAAACTGCTTGGTGTTCTGTTACTTCACCTCACAGAGTTTCATCTGTATTTCGTGGATCTCTTTGCTAGCCTTATTTCTGTGGAATCTGAGAACAGATATTTCGTATCCCTTTGAAGACTATAGGGCCAAAGGAAATATCCTCCAATAAGAAAGAGAAAGAAGCTTTCAGAGAAACTTCTTTGTGTTCTGTGAAATCATCTCACAGAGTTACAGCTTTCCCCTCAAGAAGCCTTTCGCTAAGACAGTTCTTGTGGAATTGGCAAAGTGATATTCGGAAGCCCATAGAGGGCTGTGGTGAAAAAGGAAATATCCTCCGATGAAATCTGGAAAGAAGCTTTCTGAGAGACTGCTTAGTGTTCTTTTAGTTCATCTCCCAGAGTTACATCTGTATTTCGTGGATCTCTTTGCTAGCCTTATTTCTGTGGAATCTGAGAACAGATATTTCCGATCCCTTTGAAGACTATAGGGCCAAAGGAAATATCCTCCGATAAGAAAGAGAAAGAAGCTTTCTGAGAATCTTCTTTGTGTTCTGTGAAATCATCTCAGAGAGTTACAGCTTTCCCCTCAAGAAGCCTTTCGCTAAGATAGTTCTTGTGGAATTGGCAAAGTGATATTTGGAAGCCCATAGAGGGCTATGGAGAAAAAGGAAATATCCTCAGATGAAATCTGGAAAGAAGCGTTGTGAGAAAGTGCTTAGTGTTCTGTTAATTCTTCTCACAGAGTTACATCTGTATTTCGTGGATCTCTTTGCTAGCCTTATTTCTGTGGAATCTGAGAACAGATATTTCGGATCCCTTTGAAGACTATAGGGCCAAAGGAAATATCCTCCAATAAAAAAGAGAAAGAAGCTTTCTGAGAAACTTCTTTGTGTTCTGTGAAATCATATCACAGAGTTACAGCTTTCCCCTCAAGAAGCCTTTCGCTAAGACAGTTCTTGTGGAATTGGCAAAGAGATATTTGGAAGCCCATAGAAGGCTATGGTGAAAAAGGAAATATCCTCCGATGAAATCTGGAAAGAAGCTTTCTGAGAAACTGCTTAGTGTTCTGTTAATTCATCTCCCAGAGTTACATCTGTATTTCGTGGATCTCTTTGCTAGCCTTATTTCTGTGGAATCTGAGAACAGATATTTCGGATCCCTTTGAAGACTATAGGGCCAAAGACAATATCCTCCGATAACAAAGAGAAAGAAGCTTTCTGAGAAACTTCTTTGTGTTCTGGGAAATCATCTCACAGAGTTACGGATTTCCCCTCAAGAAGCCTTTCGCTAACACAGTTCTTGTGGAATTGGCAAAGTGATATTTGGAAGCCCATAGAGGGCTATGGTGAAAAAGGAAATATCCTCCGATGAAATCTGGAAAGAAGCTTTCTGAGAAACTGCTTAGTGTTCTGTTAATTCATCTCACAGAGTTACATCTGTATTTCGTGGATCTCTTTGCTAGCCTTATTTCTGTGGAATCTGAGAACAGATATTTCGGATCCCTTTGAAGACTATTGGGCCAAAGGAAATATCCTCCGATAACAAAGAGAAAGAAGCTTTCTGAAAAACTTCTTTGTGTTCTGTGAAATCATCTCACAGAGTTACAGCTTTCCCCTCAAGAAGCCTTTGGCAAGGCAGTTCTTGTGGAATTGGCAAAGTGATATTTGGAACCCCATAGAGGGCTATGGTGAAAAAGGAAATATCCTCCGATGAAATCTGGAAAGAAGCTTTCTGAGAAACTGCTTAGTGTTCTGTTAATTCATTTCCCAGTGTTACATCTGTATTTCGTGGATCTCCTTGATAGCCTTATTTCTCTGGAAGCTTTCTGAGAAACTTCTTTGTGTTCTGGGAAAGCATCTCAGAGAGTTACAGCTTTCCACTCAAGAAGACTTTCGCTAACACAGTTCTTGTGGAATTGGCAAAGTGATATTTGGAAGCCCATAGAGGGCTATGGTAAAAAAGGAAATATCCTCCGATGAAATCTGGAAAGAAACTTTCTAAGAAACTGCTTAGTGTTCTGTTAATTCATCTCCTAAAGTTACATCTGTATTTCGTGGATCTCTTTGCTATCCTTATTTCTGTGGAATCTGAGAACAGATATTTCGGATCCCTTTGAAGACTATAGGGCCAAAGGAAAGATCCTCCGATAACAAAGAGAAAGAAGCTTTCTGAGAAACTTCTTTGTGTTCTGTGAAATCATCTCACAGAGTTACAGCTTTCCCCTCAAGAACCCTTTCGCTAAGACAGTTCTTGGGGATTGGCAAAGTGATATTTGGAAGACGTAGAGGGCTATGGAGAAAAAGGAAATATCCTCCGATGAAATCTGGAAAGAAGCTTTCTGAGAAACTGCTTAGTGTTCTTTTAGTTCATCTCCCAGAGTTACATCTGTATTTCGTGGATCTCTTTGCTAGCTTTATTTGTGTGGAATCTGAGAACAGATATTTCGGATCCCTTTGAAGAGTATAGGGCCAAAGGAAATATCCTCCGATAACAAAGAGAAAGAAGCTTTCAGAGAAACTTCTTTGTGTTCTGTGAAATCATCTCACAGAGTTACAGCTTTCCCCTGAAGAAGCCTTTCGCTAAGACAGTTCTTGTGGAATTGGCAAGGTGATATTTGGAAGCCCATAGAGGGCTATGGAGAAAAAGGAAATATCCTCCGATGAAATCTGGAAAGAAGCTTTCTGAGAAACTGCTTAGTGTTCTGTTAATTCATCTCACAGAGTTACATCTGTATTTCGTGGATCTCTTTGCTAGCCTTATTTCTGTGGAATCTGAGAACAGATATTTCGGATCCCTTTGAAGACTATAGGGCCAAAGGAGATATCCTCCGATAACAAAGAGAAAGAAGCTTTCTGAAAAACTTCTTTGTGTTCTGTGAAATCATCTCACAGAATTACAGCTTTCCCCTCAAGAAGCCTTTCGTAAGACAGTTCTTGTGGAATTGGCAAAGTGATATTTGGAACCCCATAGAGGGCTATGGTGAAAAAGGAAATATCCTCCGATGAAATCTGGAAAGAAGCTTTCTGAGAAACTGCTTAGTGTTCTGTTAATTCATCTCACAGAGTTACATCTGTATTTCGTGGATCTCTTTGCTAGCCTTACTTCTGTGGAATCTGAGAACAGATATTTCGGATCCCTTTGAAGACTATAGGACCAAAGGAAATATCCTCCGATAACAAAGAGAAAGAAGCTTTCTGAGAATCTTCTTTGTGTTCTGTGAAATCATCTCACAGAGTTACAGCTTTCCACTCAAGAAGTCTTTCGCTTAGATAGTTCTTGTGGAGTTGGCAAAGTGATATTTGGAAGCCCATAGAGGGCTATGGAGAAAAAGGAAATATCCTCCCATGAAATCTGGAAAGAAGCTTTCTGAGAAACTGCTTAGTGTTCTGTTAATTCATCTCACAGAGTTACATCTGTATTTCGTAGATCTCTTTGCTAGCCTTATTTCTGTGGAATCTGAGAACAGATATTTCGGATCCCTTTGAAGACTGTAGGGCCAAAGGTAATATCCTCCGATAACAAAGAGAAAGAAGCTTTATGAGACACTTCTTTGTGTTCTGTGAAATCATCTCACGGAGTTACAGCTTTCCCCTCAAGAAGCCTTTCGCTAAGACAGTTCTTGTGGAATTGGCAAAGTGATATTTGGAAACCCATAGAGGGCTATGGTGAAAAAGGAAATATCCTCAGATGTAATCTGGAAAGAAGCTTTCTGAGAAACTGCTTAGTGTTCTGTTAATTCATCTCCCAGAGTTATATCTGTATTTCGTGGATCTCTTTTTTAGCCTTATTTCTGTGGAAACTGAGAACAGATATTTCGGATCCCTTTGAAGACTGTAGGGCCGAAGGAAATATCCTCCGATAACAAGGGGAAAGCTTTCTGAGAAATTCTCTGTGTTCTGTGAAATCATCTCACAGAGTTTCAGCTTTAAAATCAAGAAGCCTTTCGCTAAGACAGTTCTAGTGGAATTGGCAAAGTGATATTTGAAAGCCCATAGAGGGCTATGGTGAAAAATGAAATATCCTCCGATGAAATCTGGAAAGAAGCTTTCTGAGAAACTGCTTAGTGTTCTTTTAGTTCATCTCCCAGAGTTACATCTGTATTTCCTGGATCTCTTTGCTAGCCTTATTTCTGTGGAATCTGAGAACAGATATTTCGGATCCCTTTGAAGACTATAGGGCCAAAGGAAATATCCTCCGATAAAAAAGAGAAAGAAGCTTTCTGAGAAACTTCTTTGTGTTCTGTGAAATCATCTCACAGAGTTACAGCTTTCCCCTCAAGAAGCCTTTCGCTAAGACAGTTCTTGTGGAATTGGCAAAGTGATATTTGGAAGCCCATAGAGGGCTATGGTGAAAAAGGAAATATCCTTCGATGAAATCTGGAAAGAAGCTTTCTGAGAAACTGCTTAGTGTTCTGTTAATTCATCTCACAGAGTTACATCTCTATTTCGTGGTTCTCTTTGCTAGCCTTACTTCTGTGGAATCTGAGAACAGATATTTCGGATCCCTTTGAAGACTAGAGGCCAAAGGAAATATCCTCCAATAACAAAGAGAAAGAAGCTTTCTGAGAAACTTCTTTGTGTTCTGTGAAATGATCTCACAGAGTTACAGCTTTCCCCTCAAGAAGCCTTTCGATAAGACAGTTCTTGTGGAATTGGCAAAGTGATATTTGGAAGCCCATAGAGGGCTATGATGAAAAAGGAAATATCCTCCGATGAAATCTGGAAAGAAGCTTTCTGAGAAACTGCTTGGTGTTCTGTTAATTCATCTCACAGAGTTATCTGTATGTCGCGGATCTCTTTTCTAGCCTTATTTCTGTGGAATCTGAGAGCATATATTTGGGATCCCTCTGAGGACTATAGGGCCAAAGGAAATATCCTCCGATAACAAAGAGAAAGAAGCTTTCTGAGAAACTTCTTTGTGTTCTGTGAAATCTTGTCACAGAGTTACAGCTTTCCAATCAAGAAGCCTTAAGCTAAGTCAGTTCATGTGGAATTGGCAAAGTGATATTTGGAAGCCCATAGAGGGCTATGGAGAAAAAGGAAATATCCTCAGATGAAATCTGGAAAGAAGCTTTCTGAGAAACTGCATAGTGTTCTGTTAATTCATCTCACAGAGTTACATCTGTATTTCGTGGATCTCTTTGCTAGCCTTATTTCTGTGGAATCTGAGAGCAGATATTTCAGATCCTTTTGAAGACTATAGGGCCAAAGGAAATATCCTCCGATAACAAAGAGAAAGAAGCTTTCTGAGAAACTTCTTTGTGTTCTGTGAAATCATCTCACAGAGTTTCAGCTTTCCCCTCCAGAAGCCTTTCGCTAAGACAGTTCTTGTGGAATTGGCAAAGTGATATTTGGAAGCCCATTGAGGGCTATGGTGAAAAAGGAAATATCCTCAGATGTAATCTGAAAGGAAGCTTTCTGAGAAACTGCTTAGTGTTGTGTTAATTCATCTCCCAGAGTTACATCTGTATTTCGTGGATCTCCTTGCTAGCGTTATTTCTGTGGAATCTGATTACAGATATTTCGGATCCCTTTGAAGACTATAGGGACAAAGGAAATATCCTCCGATAACAAAGAGAAAGAAGCTTTCTGAGAAACTTCTTTGTGTTCTGTGAAATCATCTCACAGAGTTACAGCTTTCCCCTCAAGAAGCCTTTCACTAAGACAGTTCTTGTGGAATTGGCAAAGTGATATTTGGAAGCCCATGGAGGGCTACTGTGAAAAAGGAAATATCCTCCGATGTAATCTGGAAAGAAGCTATGTGAGAGACTGCTTAATGTTCTCTTAATTCATCTCACAGAGTTACATCTGTATTTCGTGGATCTCTTTGCTAGCCTTTTTTCTGTGGAATCTGAGAACAGATATTTCCTTTCCCTTTGAAGACTATACAGCCAAAGGAAATATCCTCCGATAAGAAAGAGAAAGAAGCTTTCTGAGAAATTTCTTTGTGTTCTGTCAAATCAGCTCACAGAGTTACAGCTACGCCCTCAGGAAGCCTTTCGCTAAGACAGTTTTTGTGGAATTGGCAAAGTGATATTTGGAAGCCCATAGAGGGCTATGGTGAAAAAGTAAATATACTCCGATGAAATCTGGAGAGAAACTTTCTGAAAAACTGCTTAGTGTTCTGTTAATTCATCTCACAGATTTACATCTGTATTTCGTGGGTCTCTTTGCTACCCTTATTTCTGTGGAATCTGACAACAGATATTTCCTTACCCTTTGAAGACTATAGGGCCAAAGGAAATATCCTCCGATAACAAAGAGAAAGAAGCTTTCTGAGAAACTTCTTTGTGTTCTGTGAAATCATCTCACAGAGTTACAGCTTTCCCCTCAAGAAGCCTTTCCCTAAGACAGTTCTTGTGGAATTAGCAAAGTGATATTTGGAAACCCATAGAGGGGTATGGTGAAAAAGGAAATATCCTCCGATGAAATCTGGAAAGAAGCTTTCTGAGAAACTGCTTAGTGTTGTGTTAATTCATCTCACAGAGTTACATCTGTATTTCGTGGATCTCTTTGCTAGCCTTACTTCTGTGGAATCTGAGAACAGATATTTCGGATCCCTTTGAAGACTATAGGGCCAAAGGAAATATGCTCTGATAACAAAGAGAAAGAAGCTTTCTGAGAAACTTCTTTGTGTTCTGTGATATCTTCTCACAGAGTTACAGCTTTACAATCAAGAAGCCTTTCACTAAGACAGTTCATGTGGATTTGGCAAAGTGATATTTGGAAGCCCATAGAGGGCTATGGAGAAAAAGGAAATATCCTCAGATGAAATCTGGAAAGAAGCTTTCTGAGAAACTGCTTAGTGTTCTGTTAATTCATCTCACAGAGTTACATCTGTATTTCGTGGATCTCTTTTCTAGCCTTATTTCTGTGGAATCTGAGAGCATATATTTGGGATCCCTCTGAAGACTATAGGGCCAAAGGAAATATCCTCCGATAACAAAGAGAAAGAAGCTTTCTGAGAAACTTCTTTGTGTTCTGTGAAATCATCTCACAGAGTTACAGCTTTCCCCTCAAGAAGCCTTTCGATAAGACAGTTCTTGTGGAATTGGCAAAGTGATATTTGGAAACCCATAGAGGGCTATGGTGAAAAAGGAAATATCCTCCGATGAAATCTGAAAAGAAGCTTTCTGAGAAAATGCTTAGTGTTGTGTTATTTCATCTCCCAGAGATACATCTGTATTTCGTGGATCTCTTTGCTAGCCTTATTTCTGTGGAATCTGAGAACAGATATGTCGGATCCCTTTGAAGACTATAGGGCCAAAGGAAATATCCTACGATAACAAAGAGAAAGAAGCTTTCTGAGAAACTTCTTTGTGTTCTGTGAAATGATCTCACAGAGTTATAGCTTTCCCCTCAAGAAGCCTTTCGATAAGACAGTTCTTGTGGAATTGGCAAAGTGATATTTGGAAACCCATAGAGGGCTATGATGAAAATGGAAATATCCTCCGATGAAATCTGGAAAGAAGCTTTCTGAGAAACTGCTTAGTGTTCTGTTAATTCATCTCACAGAGTTATCTGTATGTCGCGGATCTCTTTTCTAGCCTTATTTCTGTGGAATCTGAGAGCATATATTTGGGATCCCTCTGAAGACTATAGGGCCAAAGGAAATATCCTCCGATAAAAAAGAGAAAGAAGCTTTCTGAGAAACTTCTTTGTGTTCTGTGAAATCATCTCACAGAGTTACAGCTTTCCCCGCAAGAAGCCTTTCGCTAAGACAGTTCTTGGGGAATTGGCAAAGAGATTTTTGGAAACCCATAGAGGGCTATGGTGAAAAAGGAAATATCCTCCGATGAAATCTGGAAAGAAGCTTTCTGAGAAACTGCTTAGTGTTGTGTTATTTCATCTCCCAGAGATACATCAGTATTTCGTGGATCTCTTTGCAAGCCTTATTTCTGTGGAATCTGAGAACAGATATTTCGGATCTCTTTGAAGACTATAGGGCCAAAGGAAATATCCTACGATAACAAAGAGAAAGAAGCTTTCTGAGAAACTTCTTTGTTTTCTGTGAAATCATCTCACAGAGTTACAGCTTTCCCCTCAAGAAGCCTTTCGCTAAGACAGTTCTTGTGGAATTGGCAAAGTGATATTTGGAAGCCCATAGAGGGCTACGGTGAAAAAGGAAATATCCTTCGATGAAATCTGGAAAGAAGCTTTCTGAGAAACTGCTTAGTGTTCTGTTAATTCATCTCACAGAGTTACATCTGTATTTCGTGGTTCTCTTTGCTAGCCTTACTTCTGTGGAATCTGAGAACAGATATTTCGGATCCCTTTGAAGACTATAGGGCCAAAGGAAATATCCTCCAATAACAAAGAGAAAGAAGCTTTCTGAGAAACTTCTTTGTGTTCTGAGAAATCATCTCACAGAGTTACAGCTTTCCCCTCAAGAAGCCTTTCGCTAAGACAGTTCTTGTGGAATAGGCAAAGTGATATTGGGAAGCCCATAGAGGGCTATGGTGAAAAAGGAAATATCCTTCGATGAAATCTGGAAAGAAGCTTTCTGAGAAACTGCTTAGTGTTCTGTTAATTCATCTCACAGAGTTACATCTGCATTTCGTGGATCTCTTTGCTAGCCTTACTTCTGTCGAATCTGAGAACAGATATTTCGGATCCCTTTGAAGACTATAGGGCCAAAGGAAATATCCTCCGATAACAAAGAGAAAGAAGCTTTCTGAGAAACTTCTTTGTGTTCTGTGAAATCTTCTCACAGAGTTACAGCTTACCAATCAAGAAGCCTTTCGCTAAGACAGTTCATGTGGAATTGGCAAAGTGATATTTGGAAGCCCATAGAGGTCTATGGAGAAAAAGGAAATATCCTCAGATGAAATCTGGAAAGAAGCTTTCTAAGAAACTGCATAGTGTTCTGTTAATTCATCTCACAGAGTTACATCTGTATTTCGTGGATCTCTTTGCTAGCCTTATTTCTGTGGAATCTGAGAGCAGATATTTCGGATCCTTTTGAAGACTATAGGGCCAAAGGAAATATCCTCCGATAACAAAGAGAAAGAAGCTTTCTGAGAAACTTCTTTGTGTTCTGTGATATCATCTCACAGATTTACAGCTTTCCCCTCAAGAAGCCTTTCGCTAAGACAGTTCTTGTGGAATTGGCAAAGTGATATTTGGAAGCCCATTGAGGGCTATGGTGAAAAAGGAAATATCCTCAGATGTAATCTGAAAAGAAGCTTTCTGAGACACTGCTTAGTGTTGTGTTAATTCATCTCCCAGAGTTACATCTGTATTTCGTGGATCTCTTTGCTAGCGTTATTTCTGTGGAATCTGATTACAGATATTTCGGATCCCTTTGAAGACTATAGGGACAAAGGAAATATCCTCCGATAACAAAGAGAAAGAAGCTTTCTGAGAAACTTCTTTGTGTTCTGTGAAATCATCTCACAGAGTTACAGCATTCCCCTCAAGAAGCCTTTCGCTAAGACAGTTCTTGTGGAATTGGCAAAGTGATATTTGGAAGCCCATGGAGGGCTACTGTGAAAAAGGAAATATCCTCCGATGTAATCTGGAAAGAAGCTTTGTGAGAGACTGCTTAATGTTCTCTTAATTCATCTCACAGAGTTACATCTGTATTTCGTGGATCTCTTTGCTAGCCTTTTTTCTGTGGAATCTGAGAACAGATATTTCCTTTCCCTTTGAAGACTATACAGCCAAAGGAAATATCCTCCGATAAGAAAGAGAAAGAAGTTTTCTGAGAAATTTCTTTGTGTTCTGTCAAATCAGCTCACAGAGTTACAGCTACCCCCTCAAGAAGCCTTTCGCTAAGACAGTTTTTGTGAAATTGGCAAAGTGATATTTGGAAGCCCATAGAGGGCTATGGTGAAAAAGGAAATATCCTCCGATGAAATCTGGAGAGAAACTTTCTGAAAAACTGCTTAGTGTTCTGTTAATTCATCTCACAGATTTACATCTGTATTTCGTGGGTCTCTTTGCTACCCTTATTTCTGTGGAATCTGACAACAGATATTTCCTTTCCCTTTGAAGACTATAGGGCCAAAGGAAATATCCTCCGATAACAAAGAGAAAGAAGATTTCTGAGAAACTTCTTTGTGTTCTGTGAAATCATCTCACAGAGTTACAGCTTTCCCCTCAAGAAGCCTTTCGCTAAGACAGTTCTTGTGGAATTGGCAAAGTGATATTTTGAAGCCCTTAGAGGGCTATGGTGAAAAAGGAAATATCCTCCGATGAAATCTGGAAAGAAGCTTTCTCAGAAACTGCTTAGTGTTCTGTTAATTCATCTCACAGATTTACATCCGTATTTCGTGGATCTCTTTGCTAGCCTTATTTCTGTGGAATCTGAGAACAGACATTTCCATTCCCTTTGGAGACTATAGGGCCAAAGGAAATATCCTCTGATAACAAAGAGAAAGAAGCTTTCTGAGAAACTTCTTTGTGTTCTATGAAATCATCTCACAGAGTTACAGACTTAAACTCCAGAAGTCTTTCGCTAAGACAGTTCTTTTGGAATTGGCAAAGTGATATTTGGAAGCCCATAGGGGGCTATGGTGAAAAAGGAAATATCCTCCGATCAAATCTGGAAAGATGCTTACTGAGAAACTGCTTAGTGTTCTGTTAATTCATCTCACAGAGTTACATCTGTATTTCGTGGATCTCTTTGCTAGCCTTATTTCTGTGGAATCTGAGAACACATATTTCCTTTCCCTTTGAAGACTATAGGGCCAAAGGAAATATTCTCCTATAAAAAAGAGAAAGAAGCTTTCTGAAAAACTTCTTTGTGTTCTGTGAAATCATCTCACAGAGTTACAACTTTCCTCTCAAGGAGCCTTTCGCTAAGACAGTTCTTGTGGAATTGGCAAAGTGATATTTGGAAGCCCATAGAGGGCTACGGTGAAAAAGGAAATATCCACCGATGAAATCTGGAAAGAAGCTTTCTGAGAAACTGCTTAGTTTTCTGTTAATTCATCTCACAGAGTTACATCTGTATTTCATGGATCTCTTTGCGAGCCTTATTTCTGTGGAATCTGAGAACAGATATTTCGATTCCCTTTGAAGACTATAGGGCCAAAGGCAATATCCTCCGATAACAAAGAAAAAGAATCTTTGTGAAAAACTTCTTTGTGTTCTGTGAAATCATCTCACAGAGTTACAGCTTTCCCCTCAAGAAGCCTTTCGCTAAGACAGTTCTTGTGGAATTGGCAAAGTGATATTTGGAGGTTCATACAGGGCTATGGAGAAAAAGGAAATATCCTCCGATGAAATCTCGAAAGAAGCTTTCTGAGAAACTGCTTAGTGTTCTGTTAATTCATCTCACAGAGTTACATCTGTATTTCGTGGATCTCTTTCCTAGCCTTTTTTCTGTGGAATCTGAGAACACATATTTCCTTTCCCTTTGAAGACTATATGGCCAAAGGAAATATTCTCTGATAAAAAAGAGAAAGAAGCTTTCTGAGAAACTTCTTTGTGTTCTGTGAAATCATCTCACAGAATTACAACTTTCCTCTCAAGAAGCCTTTCGCTAAGACCGTTCTTGTGGAATTGGCAAAGTGATATTTGGAAGACCATAGAGGGCTATGGTGAAAAAGGAAATATCCACCGATGAAATCTGGAAAGAAGCTTTCTGAGAAACTGCTTAGTGTTCTGATAATTCATCTCACAGAGTTACACCTGTATTTCGTGGATCTCTTTGCTAGCCTTATTTCTGTGGAATCTGAGAACAGATATTTTGATTCCCTTTGAAGACTATAGGGCCAAAGGAAATATCCTCCGATAACAAAGAGAAAGAAGCTTTCTGAGAATCTTCTTTGTGTTCTATGAAATCGTCTCACAGAGTTACAGATATCCATTCCAGAAGCCTCTCGCTAAGACAGTTCTTGTGGAATTGGCAAAGTGATATTTGGAAGCCCATAGAGGGCTATGGTGAAAAAGGAAATATCCTCCGATCAAATCTGGAAAGATGCTTACTGAGAAACTGCTTAGTGTTCTGTTAATTCATCTCACAGAGTTTCATCTGTATTTCGTGGATCTCTTTGCTAGCCTTATTTCTGTGGAATCTGAGAACAGATATTTCGGATCCCTTTGAAGACTATAGGGCCAATGGAAATATACTCCGATAAAAAAGAGAAAGAAGTTTTCTGAGAAACTTCTTTGTGTTCTGTGAAATCATCTCACAGAGTTACAGCTTTCCCCTCAAGAAGCCTTTCGCTAAGACAGTTCTTGTGGATTGACAAAGTGATATTTGGAAGCCCATAGAGGGCTATGGTGAAAAAGGAAATATCGTCCGATGAAATCTGGAAAGAAGCTTTCTGAGAAACAGCTTAGTGTTCTGTTAATTCATCTCACAGAGTTACATCTGCATTTCGTGGATCTCTTTGCTAGCCTTATTTCTGTGGAATCTGAGAACAGATATTTCGGATCCCTTTGAAGACTATAGGGCCAATGGAAATATCCTCCGATAAAAAAGAGAAAGAAGTTTTCTGAGAAACTTCTTTGTGTTCTGTGAAATCATCTCACAGAGTTAAAGCTTTCCCCTCAAGAAGCCTTTCGCTAAGACAGTTCTTGTGGATTGGCAAAGTGATATTTGGAAGCCCATAGAGGGCTATGCTGAAAACGGAAATATCGTCCGATGAAATCTGGAAAGAAGCTTTCTGAGAAACTGCTTAGTGTTCTGTTAATTCATCTCACAGAGTTACATCTGTATTTCGTGGATCTCTTTGCTACCCTATTTTCAGTGGAATCTGAGAATAGATATTTCCTTTCCTTTTGAAGACTATTCGGCCAAAGGAAATATCATCGATAAGAAAGAGAATGAAGCTTTCTGAGAAACTTCTTTGTGTTCTGTGAAATCATCTCACAGAGTTACAGCTTTCCCCTCAAGAAGCCTTTCGCTAAGACAGTTCTTGTGGAATTGGTAAAGTGATATTTGGAAGCCCATAGAGGGCTATGGTGAAAGAGGAAATATCCTCCGATGAAATCTGGAAAGAAGCTTTCTGAGAAACTGCTTAATGTTCTGTTAATTCATCTCACAGAGTTACATCTGCATTTCGTGGATCTCATTGTTAGCCTGATTTCTGTGGAATCTCACAAGAGATATTTCAGATCCCTTTGAAGACTATAGGGCCAAAGGAAATATCCTCCGATAACAAAGAGAAAGAAGCTTTCTGAGAAACTTCTTTGTGTTCTGTGAAATCATCTCACAGAGTTACAGCTTTCCCCTCAAGAAGCCTTTCGCTAAGACAATTCTTGTGGAATTGGCAAAGTGATATTTGGAAGCCTATAGAGGGCTATGGTGAAAGAGGAAATATCCTCCGATGAAATCTGGAAAGAAACTTTCTGAGAAACTGCTTAGTGTTTTGTTAATTCATCTCACATAATTACATCTGTATTTCGTGGGTCTCTTTGCTAGCGTTATTTCTGTGGAATCTAAAAACAGATATTTCCTTTCCCTTTGAAGATTATAGGGCCAAAGGAAATATCCTCCGAAAACAAAGAGAAAGAAGCTTTCTGAGAAAATTCTTTGTGTTCTGTGAAATCATCTCACAGAGTTACAGCTTTCCCCTCAAGAAGCCTTCGCTAAGACAGTTCTTGTGGAATTGGCAAAGGGATATTTGGAAGCCCATAGAGGGCTACGGTGAAAAAGGAACTATCCTCCGATGAAATCTGGAAAGAAGCTTTCTGAGAAACTGCTTTGTGTTCTGTTAATTCATCTCACAGAGTTACATCTGTATTTCGTGGATCTCTTTGCTAGCCTTATTTCTGTGGAATCTGAGAACAGATATTTTGGATCCCTTTGAAGACTATAGGGCCAAAAGGAAATATCCTCCGATAACAAAGGGAAAGAAGCTTTCTGAGAAACTTCTTTGTGTTCTTTGAAATCATCTCACAGAGTTACAGCTTTCCCCTCAAGAAGCCTTTAGCTAAGACAGTTCTTGTGGAATTGGCAAAGTGATATTTGGAAACCCATAGCGGGCTATGGAGAAAAAGGAAATATCCTCCGATGAAATCTGGAAAGAAGCTTTCTGAGAAACTCCTTAGTGTTCTGTTAATTCATCTCACAGAGTTACATCTGTATTTCGTGGATCTCTTAGCTAGCCTTATTTCTGTGGAATCTGAGAACAGATATTTCGGATCCCTTTGAAGACTATAGGGCCAAAGGAAATATCCTCCAATAACAAAGAAAAAGAAGCTTTCTGAGTAACTTCTTTGTGTTCTGTGAAATCATCTCACAGAGTTACAGCTTTCCCCTCAAGAAGCCTTTCGCTAAGACAGTTCTTGTGGAATTGGCAAAGTGATATTCGGAAGCCCATAGAGGACTATGGTGAAAAAGGAAATATCCTCCGATTAAATCTGGAAAGAAGCTTTCTGAAAAACTGCTTAGTGTTCTGTTAATTCATCTCCCAGAGTTACATCTGTATTTCGTGGATCTCTTTCTAGCCTTATTTCTGTGGAATCTGAGAACAGATATTTCGGATCACTTTGAAAACTATAGGGCCAAAGGAAATATCCTCCGATAACAAAGAGAAAGAAGCTTTCTGAGAAACTTCTTTTTTGTTCTGTGAAATCATCTCAAAGACTTACAGTTTTTCACTCAAGTACCCTTTCGCTAAGACAGTTCTTGTGGAATGGCCAAAGTGATATTTCGAAGGCCTTAGAGGGCTGTGGTGAAAAAGGAAATATCCTAAGATGAAATCTGGAAAGAAGCTTTCTGAGAAACTGCTTAATGTTGTGTTAATTCATTTCAAAGAGTTACATCTGCATTTCGTGGATCTCTTTGCTACCCTTATTTCTGTGGAATCTGAGAACACATATTTCGGATCCCTTTGAAGACTATAGGGTCAAAGGAAATATCCACCGATAACAAAGAGAAAGAAGCTTTCTGAGAAACTTCTTTGTGTTCTGTGAAACCAACTCACAGAGTTACAGCTTTCCCCTCAAGAAGCCTTTCGCTAAGACAGTTCTTGTGCAATTGGCAAAGTGATATTTGGAACCCCTAGAGGGCTATGGTGAAAAAGGAAATATCCTCCGATGAAATCTGGAAAGAAGCTTTCTGAGAAACTGCTTAGTGTTCTGTTAATTCATCTCACAGAGTTACATCTGTATTTCGTGGATCTCTTTGCTAGCCTTATTTCTGTGGAATCTGAGAACAGAAATTTCGGATCCCTTTGAAGACTACTGGGCCAAAGGAAATATCCTCCGATAACAAAGAGAAAGAAGCTTTCTGAGAAACTTCCTTGTGTTCTGTGAAATCATCTCACAGAGTTACAGCTTTCCACTCAAGTACCCGTTGGCTAAGACAGTTCTTCTGGAATGGGCAAAGTGATATTTGGAAGCCCATAGAGGGCTATGGTGAAAAAGGCAATATCCTAAGATGAAATCTGGAAAGAAGCATTCTGAGAAACTGATTAATGTTGTGTTAATTCATCTCACTGAGTTACATCTGTATTTAGTGGATCTCTTTGCCAGCCTTATTTCTGTGGAATCTGAGAACAGATATTTCCTTTCCCTTTAAAGACTATACGGCCAAAGGAAATATCTTCCGATAAGAAAGAGAAAGAAGCTTTCTGAGAAACTTCTTTGTGTTCTGTGAAATCATCTCACAGAGTTACAGCTTTCCCCTCAAGAAGCCTTTCGCTAAGACAGTTCTTGTGCAATTGGCAAAGTGATATTTGGAGGCCCCTAGAGGGCTATGGTGAAAAAGGAAATATCCTCCGATGAAATCTGGATGGAAGCTTTCTGAGAAACTGCTTAGTGTTCTGTTAATTCATCTCACAGAGTTACATCTGAATTTAGTGGATCTCTTTGCTCGCCTTATTTCTGTGGAATCTGAGAACAGATATTTCGGATCCCTTTGAAGACTATAGGGCCAAAGGAAATATCCGTCGACAACAAAGACAAAGAAGCTTTCTGAGAAACTGCTTAGTGTTCTGTTAATTCATCTCCCAGCGTTACATCTGCATTTCATGAATCTCTTTGCTCTCCTTATTTCTGTGGAATCTGAGAACAGATATTTCGGATCCCTTTGAAGACTATAAGGCCAAAGGAAATATCCTCCGATAACAAAGAGAAAGAAGCTTTCTGAGAAACTACTTTGTGTTCTGTGAAATCATCTCACAGAGTTACAGCTTTCCCCTCAAGAAGCCTTTCGCTAAGACAGTTCTTCTGGAATTGGCAGAGTGATATTTGGAAGCACATAGAGGATATGGTGAAAAAGGAAATATCCTACGATGAAATCTGGAAAGAAGCTTTCTGAGAAACTGCTTAGTGTTCTGTTAATTCATCCCACAGGGTTACATCTGTATTTCGTGGATCACTTTGCTAGGCTATTTCTGTGGAATCTGAGAAGAGATATTTCGGATCCCTTTGAAGACTATGGGGCCAAAGGAAATATACTCCGATAACAAAGACAAAGAAGCTTTCTGAGAAACTTCTTTGTGTTCTGTGAAATCATCTCACAGAGTTACAGCTCTTTCCCTCAAGAAAACTTTCGCTAAGACAGTTCTTGTGGAATTGGCAAAGTGATATTTGGAAGCCCATAGAGGGCTATGGTGAGAGAGGAAATATCCTCCGATGAAATCTGGAAAGAAGGTTTCTGAGAAACTGCTTAGTGTTCTGTTAATTCATCTCACAGTGTTACATCGGAATTTCGTGGATCTCTTTGCTAGCCTTATTTCTTTGGAATCTGAGAACAGATATTTCGGATAACTTAGAAGACTATATGGCCAAAGGAAATATCCTCCGATAACAAAGAAAAAGAAGCTTTCTGAGAAACTTCTATGCGTTCTGTGAAATCATCTCACTGAGTTACAGCTTTCCGCTCAAGAAGCCTTTCGCTAAGACAGTTCTTGCGGAATTGGCAAAGTGATATTTGGAAGCCCATAGAGGGCTATGGTGAAAAAGGAAATATCCTCCGATGAAATCTGGAAAGAAGCTTTCTGAGAAACTGCTTAGTGTTCTGTTAATTCATCTCACAGAGTTACATCTGTATTTCGTGGATCTCTTTGCAAGCTTTATTTCTGTGGAATCTGAGAACAGATATTTCCTTTCCCTTTGAAGAGTATAGGGCCAAAGGAAATATCCTCCAATAAGAAAGAAAAAGAAGCTTTCTGAGAAACTGCTTAGTGTTCTGTTAATTCATCTCCCAGAGTTACATCTGTATTTCGTGGATCTCTTTGCTAGCCTTATTTCTGTGGAATGAGAACAGATATTTCGGATCCCTTTGAAGACTATAGGGCCAAAGGAAATATCCTCTGATAAGAAAGAGAAAGAAGCTTTCTAAGAAACTACTTTGTGTTCTGTGAAATCATCTCACAGAGTTACAGCTTTCCCCTCAAGAAGCCTTTCGCTAAACAGTTCTTGTGGAATTGGCAAAGTGATATTTGGAAGCCCATAGAGGGCTATGGTGAAAAAGGAAATATCCTCCGATGAAATCTGGAAAGAAGCTTTCTGAGAAACTGCTTAGTGTTCTGTTAATTCATCTCACAGAGTTACATCTGTATTTCGTGGATCCCTTTGCTAGCCTTATTTCTGTGGAATCTGAGAACAGATATTTCGGATCCCTTTGAAAACTACTGGGCCAAAGGAAATATCCTCCGATAACAAAGACAAAGAAGCTTTCTGAGAAACTGCTTAGTGTTCTGTTAATTCATCTCCCAGCGTTACATCTGTATGTCGTGGATCACTTTGCTATGCTATTTGTGTGGAATCTGAGAACAGATATTTCGGATCCCTTTGAAGACTATAGGGCCAAAGGAAATATCCTCCGATAACAAAGACAAAGAAGTTTTCTGAGAAACTTCTTTGTGTTCTGTGAAATCATCTCACAGAGTTACAGCTTTCCCCTCAAGAAGCCTTTCGCTAAGACAGTTCTTGTGGAATTGGCAAAGTGATATTTGGAAGCCCAAAGAGGGCTATGGTGAAAAAGGAAATATCCTCCGATGAAATCTGGAAAGAAGCTTTCTGAGATACTGCTTAGTGTTCTGTTAATTCATCTCACAGAGTTACATCTGTATTTCGTGGATCTCTTTGCTAGCCTTATTTCTGTGGAATCTGAGAACAGATATTTCGGATCCCTTTGAAGACTATAGGGCCAAAGGAAATATCCTCCGATAACAAACAGAAAGAAGCTTTCTGAGAAACGTCTTTGTGTTCTGTGAAATCATCTCACAGAGTTACAGCTTTCCCCTCAAGAAGCCTTTCGCTAAGACAGTTCTTGTGGAATTGGCAAAATGATATTTGGCAGCCAATAGTGGGCTATGGTGAAAAAGGAAATATCCTCTGATGAAATCTGGAAAGAAGCTTTCTGAGAAACTGCTTAGTGTTCTGTTAATTCATCTCACAGAGTTACATCTGCATTTCGTGGATCTCTTTGTTAGCCTAATTTCTGTGGAATCTCACAACAGATATTTCAGATCCCTTTGAAGACTATAGGGCCAAAGGAAATATCCTCCAATAACAAAGAGAAAGAAGCTTTCTGAGAAACTTCTTTTTGTTCTGTGAGATCATCTCACAGAGTTACAGCTTTCCACTCAAGTACCCGTTCGCTAAGAGAGTTCTTGTGGAAATGCAAAGTGATATTTGGAAGCCCATAGAGGGCTATGGTGAAAGAGGAAATATCCTCCGATGAAATCTGGAAAGAAGCTTTCTGAGAAACTGCTTAGTGTTCTGTTAATTCATCTCACAGAGTTACATCTGCATTTCGTGGATCTCTTTGTTAGCCTAATTTCTGTGGAATCTCAAACACATATTTCGGATCCCTTTGAAGACTATAGGGCCAAAGGAAATATCCTCCGATAACAAAGAGAAAGAAGCTTTCTGAGAAACTTCTTTGTGTTCTGTGAAATCATCTCACAGAGTTACAGCTTTCCCCTCAAGAAGCCTTCGCTAAGACAGTTCTTATGGAATTGGCAAAGTGATATTTGGAAGCCCATAGAGGGCTATGGTGAAAGAGGAAATATCCTCCGATGAAATCTGGAAAGAAGCTTTCTGAGAAACTGCTTAGTGTTTTGTTAATTCATCTCACATAATTACATCTGTATTTCGTGGGTCTCTTTGCTAGCGTTATTTCTGTGGAATCTAAAAACAGATATTTCCTTTCCCTTTGAAGATTATAGGGCCAAAGGAAATATCCTCCGAAAACAAAGAGAAAGAAGCTTCCTGAGAAACTTCTTTGTGTTCTGTGAAATCATCTCACAGAGTTACAGCTTTCCCCTCAAGAAGCCTTTCGCTAAGACAGTTCTTGTGGAATTGGCAAAGTGATATTTGGAAGCCCATAGAGGGCTATGGAGAAAGAGGAAATATCCTCCGATGAAATCTTGAAAGAAGCTTTCTGAGAAACTGATTAGTGTTCTGTTAATTCATCTCACAGGGTTACATCTGTATTTCGTGGATCTCTTTGCTAGCCTTATTTCTGTGGAATCTGAGAACAGATATTTCGGATCCCTTTGAAGACTATAGGGCCAAAGGAAATATCCTCCGATAACAAAGAGAAAGAAGCTTTCTGAGAAACTTCTTTGTGTTCTGTGAAATCATCTCACAGAGTTACAGCTTTCCCCTCAAGAAGCCTTTCACTAAGACAGTTCTTGTGGAATTGGCAAAGTGATATTTGGAAGCCCATAGAGGGCTAGGGTGAAAAAGGAAATATCCTCCGATGAAATCTGGAAACAAGCTTTCTGAGAAACTGCTTAGTGTTATGTTAATTCATCTCACAGAGTTACATCTGCATTTCGTGGATCGTTTTGCTAGCCTTATTTCTGTGGAATCTGACAACAGATATTTCCGATCCCTTTGAAGACAATAGGGCCAAAGGAAATATCCTCCGATAACAAAAAGAAAGAAGCTTTCTGAGAAACTTCTTTGTGATCTGTGAAATCATCTCACAGAGTTACAGCTTTCCCCTCAAGAAGCCTTTCGCTAAGACGGTTCTTGTCTAATTGGCAAAGTGATATTTGGAAGCCCATAGAGGGCTTTGTTGAAAAACGAAATATTCTCCGAGGAAATCCGGAAAGAAGCTTTCAGAGAAACTGCTTAGTGTTCTGTTAATTCATCTCACAGAGTTACATCTGTATTTCGTGGATCTCTTTGCTAGCCTTATATCTGTGGAATATGACAACAGATATTTCGGATCCCTTTGAAGACTATGAGTCCAAAGGAAATATCCTCCGATAAAAAAGAGAAAGAAGCTTTCTGAGAAACTTCTTTGGGTTCTGCGAAATCATCTCACAGAGTTACAGCTCTCCCCTCATGAAGCCTTTCGCTAAGACAGTTCTTGTGGAATTGGCAAAGTGATATTTGGAAGCCCATAGAGGGCTATGGTGAAAAAGAAAATATCCTCCGATGAAATCTGGAAAGAAGCTTTCTGAGAAACAGCTTAGTGTTCTGTTAATTCATCTCCCAGAGTTACATCTGTATTTCGTGGATCTCTTTGCTAGCCTTATTTCTCTGGAATCTGACAACAGATATTTCGGATCCCTTTGAAGACTCTAGGGCCAAAGGAAACATCCTCGGATAACAAACTAAGAAGCTTTCTGAGAAACTACTTTGTGTTCTGTGAAATCATCTCACAGAGTTACAGCTTTAAACTCAAGAAGCCTTTCGCTAAGACAGTTCTTGTGGAATCGGCCAAGTGATATTTGGAAGCCCATAGAGGGCTAGGGTGAAAAAGGAAATATCCTCCGATGAAATCTGGAAACAAGCTTTCTGAGAAACTGCTTAGTGTTATGTTAATTCATCTCACAGAGTTACATCTGTATTTCGTGGATCTCTTTGCTAGCCTTATTTCTGTGGAATCTGAGAACAGATATTTCCGTTCCCTTTGAAGACTATAGGGCCAAAGGAAACATCCTCCGATAACAAAGAGAAAGAAGCTTACTGAGAAACTTCTTTGTGTTCTGTGAAATCATCTCACAGAGATACAGCTTTCCCCTCAATAAGCCTTTCGCTAAGACAGTTCTTGTGGAATTGGCAAAGTGATATTTGGAAGCCCTAGAGGGCTATGGTGAAAAAGGAAATATCCTCCGATGAAATCTGGAAAGAAGCTTTCTGAGAAACTGCTTAGTGTTCTGTTAATTCATCTCCCAGAGTTACATCTGTATTTCGTGGATCTCTTTGCTAGCCTTATTTCTGTGTAATCTGAGAACAGATATTTCGGATCCCTTTGAAGACTATAGGGCCAAAGGAAATATCCTCCGATAACAAACAGAAAGAAGCTTTCTGAGAAACGTCTTTGTGTTCTGTGAAATCATCTCACAGAGTTACAGCTTTCCCCTCAAGAAGCCTTTCGCTAAGACAGTTCTTGTGGAATTGGCAAAATGATATTTGGCAGCCAATAGTGGGCTATGGTGAAAAAGGAAATATCCTCTGATGAAATCTGGAAAGAAGCTTTCTGAGAAACTGCTTAGTGTTCTGTTAATTCATCTCACAGAGTTACATCTGCATTTCGTGGATCTCTTTGTTAGCCTAATTTCTGTGGAATCTCACAACAGATATTTCAGATCCCTTTGAAGACTATAGGGCCAAAGGAAATATCCTCCAATAACAAAGAGAAAGAAGCTTTCTGAGAAACTTCTTTTTGTTCTGTGAGATCATCTCACAGAGTTACAGCTTTCCACTCAAGTACCCGTTCGCTAAGAGAGTTCTTGTGGAAATGCAAAGTGATATTTGGAAGCCCATAGAGGGCTATGGTGAAAGAGGAAATATCCTCCGATGAAATCTGGAAAGAAGCTTTCTGAGAAACTGCTTAGTGTTCTGTTAATTCATCTCACAGAGTTACATCTGCATTTCGTGGATCTCTTTGTTAGCCTAATTTCTGTGGAATCTCAAACACATATTTCGGATCCCTTTGAAGACTATAGGGCCAAAGGAAATATCCTCCGATAACAAAGAGAAAGAAGCTTTCTGAGAAACTTCTTTGTGTTCTGTGAAATCATCTCACAGAGTTACAGCTTTCCCCTCAAGAAGCCTTCGCTAAGACAGTTCTTATGGAATTGGCAAAGTGATATTTGGAAGCCCATAGAGGGCTATGGTGAAAGAGGAAATATCCTCCGATGAAATCTGGAAAGAAGCTTTCTGAGAAACTGCTTAGTGTTTTGTTAATTCATCTCACATAATTACATCTGTATTTCGTGGGTCTCTTTGCTAGCGTTATTTCTGTGGAATCTAAAAACAGATATTTCCTTTCCCTTTGAAGATTATAGGGCCAAAGGAAATATCCTCCGAAAACAAAGAGAAAGAAGCTTCCTGAGAAACTTCTTTGTGTTCTGTGAAATCATCTCACAGAGTTACAGCTTTCCCCTCAAGAAGCCTTTCGCTAAGACAGTTCTTGTGGAATTGGCAAAGTGATATTTGGAAGCCCATAGAGGGCTATGGAGAAAGAGGAAATATCCTCCGATGAAATCTTGAAAGAAGCTTTCTGAGAAACTGATTAGTGTTCTGTTAATTCATCTCACAGGGTTACATCTGTATTTCGTGGATCTCTTTGCTAGCCTTATTTCTGTGGAATCTGAGAACAGATATTTCGGATCCCTTTGAAGACTATAGGGCCAAAGGAAATATCCTCCGATAACAAAGAGAAAGAAGCTTTCTGAGAAACTTCTTTGTGTTCTGTGAAATCATCTCACAGAGTTACAGCTTTCCCCTCAAGAAGCCTTTCACTAAGACAGTTCTTGTGGAATTGGCAAAGTGATATTTGGAAGCCCATAGAGGGCTAGGGTGAAAAAGGAAATATCCTCCGATGAAATCTGGAAACAAGCTTTCTGAGAAACTGCTTAGTGTTATGTTAATTCATCTCACAGAGTTACATCTGCATTTCGTGGATCGTTTTGCTAGCCTTATTTCTGTGGAATCTGACAACAGATATTTCCGATCCCTTTGAAGACAATAGGGCCAAAGGAAATATCCTCCGATAACAAAAAGAAAGAAGCTTTCTGAGAAACTTCTTTGTGATCTGTGAAATCATCTCACAGAGTTACAGCTTTCCCCTCAAGAAGCCTTTCGCTAAGACGGTTCTTGTCTAATTGGCAAAGTGATATTTGGAAGCCCATAGAGGGCTTTGTTGAAAAACGAAATATTCTCCGAGGAAATCCGGAAAGAAGCTTTCAGAGAAACTGCTTAGTGTTCTGTTAATTCATCTCACAGAGTTACATCTGTATTTCGTGGATCTCTTTGCTAGCCTTATATCTGTGGAATATGACAACAGATATTTCGGATCCCTTTGAAGACTATGAGTCCAAAGGAAATATCCTCCGATAAAAAAGAGAAAGAAGCTTTCTGAGAAACTTCTTTGGGTTCTGCGAAATCATCTCACAGAGTTACAGCTCTCCCCTCATGAAGCCTTTCGCTAAGACAGTTCTTGTGGAATTGGCAAAGTGATATTTGGAAGCCCATAGAGGGCTATGGTGAAAAAGAAAATATCCTCCGATGAAATCTGGAAAGAAGCTTTCTGAGAAACAGCTTAGTGTTCTGTTAATTCATCTCCCAGAGTTACATCTGTATTTCGTGGATCTCTTTGCTAGCCTTATTTCTCTGGAATCTGACAACAGATATTTCGGATCCCTTTGAAGACTCTAGGGCCAAAGGAAACATCCTCGGATAACAAACTAAGAAGCTTTCTGAGAAACTACTTTGTGTTCTGTGAAATCATCTCACAGAGTTACAGCTTTAAACTCAAGAAGCCTTTCGCTAAGACAGTTCTTGTGGAATCGGCCAAGTGATATTTGGAAGCCCATAGAGGGCTAGGGTGAAAAAGGAAATATCCTCCGATGAAATCTGGAAACAAGCTTTCTGAGAAACTGCTTAGTGTTATGTTAATTCATCTCACAGAGTTACATCTGTATTTCGTGGATCTCTTTGCTAGCCTTATTTCTGTGGAATCTGAGAACAGATATTTCCGTTCCCTTTGAAGACTATAGGGCCAAAGGAAACATCCTCCGATAACAAAGAGAAAGAAGCTTACTGAGAAACTTCTTTGTGTTCTGTGAAATCATCTCACAGAGATACAGCTTTCCCCTCAATAAGCCTTTCGCTAAGACAGTTCTTGTGAAATTGGCAAAGTGATATTTGGAAGCCCTAGAGGGCTATGGTGAAAAAGGAAATATCCTCCGATGAAATCTGGAAAGAAGCTTTCTGAGAAACTGCTTAGTGTTCTGTTAATTCATCTCCCAGAGTTACATCTGTATTTCGTGGATCTCTTTGCTAGCCTTATTTCTGTGTAATCTGACAACAGATATTTCGGATCCCTTTGAAGACTATAAGGCCAAAGGAAATATCCTCCGATAACAAAGAGAAAGAAGCTTTCTGAAAAACTTCTTTGTGTTCTGTGAAATCATCTCACAGAGTTACAGCTTTCCCCTCAAGAAGCCTTTCGCTAAGACGGTTCTTGTGGAATTGGCAAAGTGATATTTGGAAGCCCATAGAGGGCTACGGTTAAAAAGGAAATATCCTCCGATGAAATCTGGAAAGAAGCTTTCTTAGAAGCTGCTTAGTGTTCTGTTAATTCATCTCACAGAGTTACATCTGTATCTCGTTTATCTCTTTGCTACCCTTATTTCTGTGGAATCTGACAACAGATATTTCGGATCCCATTGAAGGCTATAGGGCCAAAGGAAATATCCTCCGATAACAAAGAGAAAGAAGCTTTCTGAGAAACTTCTTTGTGTTCTGTGAAATCATCTCACACAGTTACAGCTTTCCCCTCAAGGATCCTTTCGCTAACACAGTTCTTGTGGAATTGGCAAAGAGATATTTGGAGCCCATAGAGGGCTATGGAGAAAAAGGAAATATCCTCCCATGAAATCTGGAAAGAAACTGCCTGAGAAACTGCTTAGTGTTCTCTTAATTCATCTCACAGAGTTACATCTGTATTTCGTGGATCTCTTTGCTAGCCTTATTTCTGTGGAATCTGAGAACAGATATTTCGGATCCCTTTGAAGACTATAGGGCCAAAGGAAATATCCTCCGATAACAAAGAGAAAGAAGCTTTCTGAGAAAACACTTTGTGTTCTGTGAAATCATCTCACAGAGTTACAGCTTTCCCCTCAAGAAGCCTTTCGCTAAGACAGTTCTTGTGGAATTGGCAAAGTCATATTTGGAAGCCCGTAGACGGCTATGGTGAAAAAGGAAATATCCTCCAATGAAATCTGGAAAGAAGCTTTCTGAGAAACTGCTTAGTGATCTGTAAATTCATCTCTCAGAGTTACATCTGTATTTCGTTGATCTCTTTGCTAGACTTATTTCTGTGGAATCTGAGAACAGATATTTCGGATCCATTTGAAGACTATAGGGCCAAAGGAAATATCCTCCGATAACAAAGAGAAAGAAGCTTTCTGAGAAACTTCTTTGTGTTCTGTGAAATCGTCTCACAGAGTTAAACCTTTCCCCTCAAGAACCCTTTCGCTAAGACAGTTCCTGTGGAATTGGCAAAGTGATATTTGGAAGCCCATAGAGGGCTATGGTGAAAAAGGAAATATCCTCCGATGAAATCTGGAAAGACTTTCTGAGAAACTGCTTAGTGTTTTGTTAATTCATCTCACAGAGTTACATCTGTATTTCGTTGATCTCTTTGGTAGCCTTATTTCTGTGGAATCTGAGAACAGATATTTCGGATCCCTTTGAAGACTATAGGGCCAAAGGAAACATCCTCGGATAACAAACTAAGAAGCTTTCTGAGAAACTACTTTGTGTTCTGTGAAATCATCTCACAGAGTTACAGCTTTAACCTCAAGAAGCCTTTCGCTAAGACAGTTCTTGTGGAATTGGCAAAGTGATATTTGGAAGCCCATAGAAGGCTATGGTGAAAAAGGAAATATCCTCCGATGAAATCTGGAAAGAAGCTTTCTGAGAAGCTGCTTAGTGTTCTGTTAATTCTTCTCACAGAGTTACCTCTGTATTTCGTGGATCTCTTTGCTAGCCTTATTTCTGTGGAATCTGAGAAGAGATATTTCAGATCCCTTTGAAGACTTTAGGGCCAAAGGAAATATCCTCCGATAACAAAGAGAAAGAAGCTTTCTGAGAAACTTCTTTGTGTTCCGTGAAATCATCTCACAGATTTACAGCTTTCCCCTCAAGAAGCCTTTCGCTAAGACAGTTCTTGTGGAATTGGCAAAGTGATATTTGGAAGCCCATAGAGGGCTACGGTGAAAAAGGAAATATCCTCTGATGAAATCTGGAAAGACTTTCTGAGAAAATGCTTAGTGTTCTGTTAATTCTTTTCACAGAGTTACATCTGTATTTCATGGATGTCTTTGCTAGCCTTATTTTTGTGGAATCTGAGAACAGATATTTCGGATCCCTTTGAAGACTATAGGGCCAAAGTAAACATCCTCCGATAACAAAGAGAAAGAAGCTTTCTGAGAAACCTCTTTGTGTTCTGTGAAATTATCTCACACAGTTACAGCTTTCCCCTCGAGGATCCTTTCGCTAAGACAGTTCTTGTGGAATTGGCAAAGAGATATTTGGAACCCATAGAGGGCAAAGGAGAAAAAGGAAATATCCTCCCATGAAATCTGGAAAGAAGCTGTCTGAGAAACTGCTTAGTGTTCTCTTAATTCATCTCACAGAGTTACATCTGTATTTCGTGGATCTCTTTGCTAGCCTTATTTCTGTGGAATCTGAGAACAGATATTTTGGATCCCTTGGAAGTCTATAGGACCAAAGGAAATATCCTCTGATAACAAAGAGAAAGAAGCTTTCTGAGAAACTTCTTTGTGTTCTGTGAAATCATCTCACAGAGTTACAGCTTTCCCCTCAAGAAGCCTTTCGCTAAGACAGTTCTTGTGGAATTGGCAAAGTGATATTTGGAAGCCCATAGAAGGCTATGGTGAAAAAGGAAATATCCTCCTATGAAATCTGGAAAGAAGCTTTCTGAGAAGCTGCTTAGTGTTCTGTTAATTCATCTCCCAGAGTTACCTCTGTTTTTCGTGGATCTCTTTGCTAGCTTTATTTCTGTGGAATCTGAGAAGAGATATTTCGGATCCCTTTGAAGACTATAGGGCCAAAGGAAATATCCTCCGATAACAAAGAGAAAGAAGCTTTCTGAGAAACTTCTTTGTGTTCTGTGAAATCATCTCACAGATTTACAGCTTTCCCCTCAAGAAGCCTTTCGCTAAGACAGTTCTTGTGGAATTGGCAAAGTGATATTTGGAAGCCCATAGAGGGCTATGGTGAAAAAGGAAATATCCTCCGATGAAATCTGGAAAGACTTTCTGAGAAACTGCTTAGTGTTCTGTTAATTCGTCTCACAGAGTTACATCTGTATTTCGTTGATCTCTTTGCTAACCTTATTTCTGTGGAATCTGAGAACAGATATTTCTGATCCCTTTGAAGACTATAGGGCCAAAGGAAATATCCTCCGATAACAAAGAGAAAGAAGCTTTCTGAGAAACTTCTTTGTGTTCTGTGAAATCATCTCACAGAGTTACAGCTTTCCCATCAAGAAGCCTTTCGCTAAGACAGTTCTTGTGGAATTGGCAAAGTGATATTTGGAAGCCCACAGAGCGCAATGGTGAAAAAGGAAATATCCTCCAATGAAATCTGGAAAGAAGCTTTCTGAGAAACTGCTTAGTGATCTGTAAATTCATCTCTCAGAGTTACATCTGTATTTCGTGGATCTCTTTGCTAGCCGTATTTCTGTGGAATCTGAGAACAGATATTTCGGATCCATTTGAAGACTATAGGGCCAAAGGAAATATCCTCCGATAACAAAGAGAAAGAAGCTTTCTGAGAAACTTCTTTGTGTTCTGTGAAATCGTCTCACAGAGTTAAACCTTTCCCCTCAAGAAGCCTTTCGCTAAGACAGTTCCTGTGGAATTGGCAAAGTGATATTTGGAAGCCCATAGAGGGCTATGGTGAAAAAGGAAATATCCTCCGATGAAATCTGGAAAGACTTTCTGAGAAACTGCTTAGTGTTTTGTTAATTCATCTCACAGAGTTACATCTGTATTTCGTTGATCTCTTTGGTAGCCTTATTTCTGTGGAATCTGAGAACAGATATTTCGGATCCCTTTGAAGACTATAGGGCCAAAGGAAACATCCTCGGATAACAAACTAAGAAGCTTTCTGAGAAACTACTTTGTGTTCTGTGAAATCATCTCACAGAGTTACAGCTTTAACCTCAAGAAGCCTTTCGCTAAGACAGTTCTTGTGGAATTGGCAAAGTGATATTTGGAAGCCCATAGAAGGCTATGGTGAAAAAGGAAATATCCTCCGATGAAATCTGGAAAGAAGCTTTCTGAGAAGCTGCTTAGTGTTCTGTTAATTCTTCTCACAGAGTTACCTCTGTATTTCGTGGATCTCTTTGCTAGCCTTATTTCTGTGGAATCTGAGAAGAGATATTTCAGATCCCTTTGAAGACTTTAGGGCCAAAGGAAATATCCTCCGATAACAAAGAGAAAGAAGCTTTCTGAGAAACTTCTTTGTGTTCCGTGAAATCATCTCACAGATTTACAGCTTTCCCCTCAAGAAGCCTTTCGCTAAGACAGTTCTTGTGGAATTGGCAAAGTGATATTTGGAAGCCCATAGAGGGCTACGGTGAAAAAGGAAATATCCTCTGATGAAATCTGGAAAGACTTTCTGAGAAAATGCTTAGTGTTCTGTTAATTCTTTTCACAGAGTTACATCTGTATTTCATGGATGTCTTTGCTAGCCTTATTTTTGTGGAATCTGAGAACAGATATTTCGGATCCCTTTGAAGACTATAGGGCCAAAGTAAACATCCTCCGATAACAAAGAGAAAGAAGCTTTCTGAGAAACCTCTTTGTGTTCTGTGAAATTATCTCACACAGTTACAGCTTTCCCCTCGAGGATCCTTTCGCTAAGACAGTTCTTGTGGAATTGGCAAAGAGATATTTGGAACCCATAGAGGGCAAAGGAGAAAAAGGAAATATCCTCCCATGAAATCTGGAAAGAAGCTGTCTGAGAAACTGCTTAGTGTTCTCTTAATTCATCTCACAGAGTTACATCTGTATTTCGTGGATCTCTTTGCTAGCCTTATTTCTGTGGAATCTGAGAACAGATATTTTGGATCCCTTGGAAGACTATAGGACCAAAGGAAATATCCTCTGATAACAAAGAGAAAGAAGCTTTCTGAGAAACTTCTTTGTGTTCTGTGAAATCATCTCACAGAGTTACAGCTTTCCCCTCAAGAAGCCTTTCGCTAAGACAGTTCTTGTGGAATTGGCAAAGTGATATTTGGAAGCCCATAGAAGGCTATGGTGAAAAAGGAAATATCCTCCTATGAAATCTGGAAAGAAGCTTTCTGAGAAGCTGCTTAGTGTTCTGTTAATTCATCTCCCAGAGTTACCTCTGTTTTTCGTGGATCTCTTTGCTAGCTTTATTTCTGTGGAATCTGAGAAGAGATATTTCGGATCCCTTTGAAGACTATAGGGCCAAAGGAAATATCCTCCGATAACAAAGAGAAAGAAGCTTTCTGAGAAACTTCTTTGTGTTCTGTGAAATCATCTCACAGATTTACAGCTTTCCCCTCAAGAAGCCTTTCGCTAAGACAGTTCTTGTGGAATTGGCAAAGTGATATTTGGAAGCCCATAGAGGGCTATGGTGAAAAAGGAAATATCCTCCGATGAAATCTGGAAAGACTTTCTGAGAAACTGCTTAGTGTTCTGTTAATTCGTCTCACAGAGTTACATCTGTATTTCGTTGATCTCTTTGCTAACCTTATTTCTGTGGAATCTGAGAACAGATATTTCTGATCCCTTTGAAGACTATAGGGCCAAAGGAAATATCCTCCGATAACAAAGAGAAAGAAGCTTTCTGAGAAACTTCTTTGTGTTCTGTGAAATCATCTCACAGAGTTACAGCTTTCCCATCAAGAAGCCTTTCGCTAAGACAGTTCTTGTGGAATTGGCAAAGTGATATTTGGAAGCCCACAGAGCGCAATGGTGAAAAAGGAAATATCCTCCGATGAAATCTGGAAAGAAGCTTTCTGAGAAACTCCTTAGTGTTCTGTTAATTCATCTCACAGAGTTACATCTGTATTTCGTGGATCTCTTAGCTAGCCTTATTTCTGTGGAATCTGAGAACAGATATTTCGGATCCCTTTGAAGACTATAGGGCCAAAGGAAATATCCTCCAATAACAAAGAAAAAGAAGCTTTCTGAGTAACTTCTTTGTGTTCTGTGAAATCATCTCACAGAGTTACAGCTTTCCCCTCAAGAAGCCTTTCGCTAAGACAGTTCTTGTGGAATTGGCAAAGTGATATTCGGAAGCCCATAGAGGACTATGGTGAAAAAGGAAATATCCTCCGATTAAATCTGGAAAGAAGCTTTCTGAAAAACTGCTTAGTGTTCTGTTAATTCATCTCCCAGAGTTACATCTGTATTTCGTGGATCTCTTTCTAGCCTTATTTCTGTGGAATCTGAGAACAGATATTTCGGATCACTTTGAAAACTATAGGGCCAAAGGAAATATCCTCCGATAACAAAGAGAAAGAAGCTTTCTGAGAAACTTCTTTTTTGTTCTGTGAAATCATCTCAAAGACTTACAGTTTTTCACTCAAGTACCCTTTCGCTAAGACAGTTCTTGTGGAATGGCCAAAGTGATATTTCGAAGGCCTTAGAGGGCTGTGGTGAAAAAGGAAATATCCTAAGATGAAATCTGGAAAGAAGCTTTCTGAGAAACTGCTTAATGTTGTGTTAATTCATTTCAAAGAGTTACATCTGCATTTCGTGGATCTCTTTGCTACCCTTATTTCTGTGGAATCTGAGAACACATATTTCGGATCCCTTTGAAGACTATAGGGTCAAAGGAAATATCCACCGATAACAAAGAGAAAGAAGCTTTCTGAGAAACTTCTTTGTGTTCTGTGAAACCAACTCACAGAGTTACAGCTTTCCCCTCAAGAAGCCTTTCGCTAAGACAGTTCTTGTGCAATTGGCAAAGTGATATTTGGAACCCCTAGAGGGCTATGGTGAAAAAGGAAATATCCTCCGATGAAATCTGGAAAGAAGCTTTCTGAGAAACTGCTTAGTGTTCTGTTAATTCATCTCACAGAGTTACATCTGTATTTCGTGGATCTCTTTGCTAGCCTTATTTCTGTGGAATCTGAGAACAGAAATTTCGGATCCCTTTGAAGACTACTGGGCCAAAGGAAATATCCTCCGATAACAAAGAGAAAGAAGCTTTCTGAGAAACTTCCTTGTGTTCTGTGAAATCATCTCACAGAGTTACAGCTTTCCACTCAAGTACCCGTTGGCTAAGACAGTTCTTCTGGAATGGGCAAAGTGATATTTGGAAGCCCATAGAGGGCTATGGTGAAAAAGGCAATATCCTAAGATGAAATCTGGAAAGAAGCATTCTGAGAAACTGATTAATGTTGTGTTAATTCATCTCACTGAGTTACATCTGTATTTAGTGGATCTCTTTGCCAGCCTTATTTCTGTGGAATCTGAGAACAGATATTTCCTTTCCCTTTAAAGACTATACGGCCAAAGGAAATATCTTCCGATAAGAAAGAGAAAGAAGCTTTCTGAGAAACTTCTTTGTGTTCTGTGAAATCATCTCACAGAGTTACAGCTTTCCCCTCAAGAAGCCTTTCGCTAAGACAGTTCTTGTGCAATTGGCAAAGTGATATTTGGAGGCCCCTAGAGGGCTATGGTGAAAAAGGAAATATCCTCCGATGAAATCTGGATGGAAGCTTTCTGAGAAACTGCTTAGTGTTCTGTTAATTCATCTCACAGAGTTACATCTGAATTTAGTGGATCTCTTTGCTCGCCTTATTTCTGTGGAATCTGAGAACAGATATTTCGGATCCCTTTGAAGACTATAGGGCCAAAGGAAATATCCGTCGACAACAAAGACAAAGAAGCTTTCTGAGAAACTGCTTAGTGTTCTGTTAATTCATCTCCCAGCGTTACATCTGCATTTCATGAATCTCTTTGCTCTCCTTATTTCTGTGGAATCTGAGAACAGATATTTCGGATCCCTTTGAAGACTATAAGGCCAAAGGAAATATCCTCCGATAACAAAGAGAAAGAAGCTTTCTGAGAAACTACTTTGTGTTCTGTGAAATCATCTCACAGAGTTACAGCTTTCCCCTCAAGAAGCCTTTCGCTAAGACAGTTCTTCTGGAATTGGCAGAGTGATATTTGGAAGCACATAGAGGATATGGTGAAAAAGGAAATATCCTACGATGAAATCTGGAAAGAAGCTTTCTGAGAAACTGCTTAGTGTTCTGTTAATTCATCCCACAGGGTTACATCTGTATTTCGTGGATCACTTTGCTAGGCTATTTCTGTGGAATCTGAGAAGAGATATTTCGGATCCCTTTGAAGACTATGGGGCCAAAGGAAATATACTCCGATAACAAAGACAAAGAAGCTTTCTGAGAAACTTCTTTGTGTTCTGTGAAATCATCTCACAGAGTTACAGCTCTTTCCCTCAAGAAAACTTTCGCTAAGACAGTTCTTGTGGAATTGGCAAAGTGATATTTGGAAGCCCATAGAGGGCTATGGTGAGAGAGGAAATATCCTCCGATGAAATCTGGAAAGAAGGTTTCTGAGAAACTGCTTAGTGTTCTGTTAATTCATCTCACAGTGTTACATCGGAATTTCGTGGATCTCTTTGCTAGCCTTATTTCTTTGGAATCTGAGAACAGATATTTCGGATAACTTAGAAGACTATATGGCCAAAGGAAATATCCTCCGATAACAAAGAAAAAGAAGCTTTCTGAGAAACTTCTATGCGTTCTGTGAAATCATCTCACTGAGTTACAGCTTTCCGCTCAAGAAGCCTTTCGCTAAGACAGTTCTTGCGGAATTGGCAAAGTGATATTTGGAAGCCCATAGAGGGCTATGGTGAAAAAGGAAATATCCTCCGATGAAATCTGGAAAGAAGCTTTCTGAGAAACTGCTTAGTGTTCTGTTAATTCATCTCACAGAGTTACATCTGTATTTCGTGGATCTCTTTGCAAGCTTTATTTCTGTGGAATCTGAGAACAGATATTTCCTTTCCCTTTGAAGAGTATAGGGCCAAAGGAAATATCCTCCAATAAGAAAGAAAAAGAAGCTTTCTGAGAAACTGCTTAGTGTTCTGTTAATTCATCTCCCAGAGTTACATCTGTATTTCGTGGATCTCTTTGCTAGCCTTATTTCTGTGGAATGAGAACAGATATTTCGGATCCCTTTGAAGACTATAGGGCCAAAGGAAATATCCTCTGATAAGAAAGAGAAAGAAGCTTTCTAAGAAACTACTTTGTGTTCTGTGAAATCATCTCACAGAGTTACAGCTTTCCCCTCAAGAAGCCTTTCGCTAAACAGTTCTTGTGGAATTGGCAAAGTGATATTTGGAAGCCCATAGAGGGCTATGGTGAAAAAGGAAATATCCTCCGATGAAATCTGGAAAGAAGCTTTCTGAGAAACTGCTTAGTGTTCTGTTAATTCATCTCACAGAGTTACATCTGTATTTCGTGGATCCCTTTGCTAGCCTTATTTCTGTGGAATCTGAGAACAGATATTTCGGATCCCTTTGAAAACTACTGGGCCAAAGGAAATATCCTCCGATAACAAAGACAAAGAAGCTTTCTGAGAAACTGCTTAGTGTTCTGTTAATTCATCTCCCAGCGTTACATCTGTATGTCGTGGATCACTTTGCTATGCTATTTGTGTGGAATCTGAGAACAGATATTTCGGATCCCTTTGAAGACTATAGGGCCAAAGGAAATATCCTCCGATAACAAAGACAAAGAAGTTTTCTGAGAAACTTCTTTGTGTTCTGTGAAATCATCTCACAGAGTTACAGCTTTCCCCTCAAGAAGCCTTTCGCTAAGACAGTTCTTGTGGAATTGGCAAAGTGATATTTGGAAGCCCAAAGAGGGCTATGGTGAAAAAGGAAATATCCTCCGATGAAATCTGGAAAGAAGCTTTCTGAGATACTGCTTAGTGTTCTGTTAATTCATCTCACAGAGTTACATCTGTATTTCGTGGATCTCTTTGCTAGCCTTATTTCTGTGGAATCTGAGAACAGATATTTCGGATCCCTTTGAAGACTATAGGGCCAAAGGAAATATCCTCCGATAACAAACAGAAAGAAGCTTTCTGAGAAACGTCTTTGTGTTCTGTGAAATCATCTCACAGAGTTACAGCTTTCCCCTCAAGAAGCCTTTCGCTAAGACAGTTCTTGTGGAATTGGCAAAATGATATTTGGCAGCCAATAGTGGGCTATGGTGAAAAAGGAAATATCCTCTGATGAAATCTGGAAAGAAGCTTTCTGAGAAACTGCTTAGTGTTCTGTTAATTCATCTCACAGAGTTACATCTGCATTTCGTGGTTCTCTTTGTTAGCCTAATTTCTGTGGAATCTCACAACAGATATTTCAGATCCCTTTGAAGACTATAGGGCCAAAGGAAATATCCTCCAATAACAAAGAGAAAGAAGCTTTCTGAGAAACTTCTTTTTGTTCTGTGAGATCATCTCACAGAGTTACAGCTTTCCACTCAAGTACCCGTTCGCTAAGAGAGTTCTTGTGGAAATGCAAAGTGATATTTGGAAGCCCATAGAGGGCTATGGTGAAAGAGGAAATATCCTCCGATGAAATCTGGAAAGAAGCTTTCTGAGAAACTGCTTAGTGTTCTGTTAATTCATCTCACAGAGTTACATCTGCATTTCGTGGATCTCTTTGTTAGCCTAATTTCTGTGGAATCTCAAACACATATTTCGGATCCCTTTGAAGACTATAGGGCCAAAGGAAATATCCTCCGATAACAAAGAGAAAGAAGCTTTCTGAGAAACTTCTTTGTGTTCTGTGAAATCATCTCACAGAGTTACAGCTTTCCCCTCAAGAAGCCTTCGCTAAGACAGTTCTTATGGAATTGGCAAAGTGATATTTGGAAGCCCATAGAGGGCTATGGTGAAAGAGGAAATATCCTCCGATGAAATCTGGAAAGAAGCTTTCTGAGAAACTGCTTAGTGTTTTGTTAATTCATCTCACATAATTACATCTGTATTTCGTGGGTCTCTTTGCTAGCGTTATTTCTGTGGAATCTAAAAACAGATATTTCCTTTCCCTTTGAAGATTATAGGGCCAAAGGAAATATCCTCCGAAAACAAAGAGAAAGAAGCTTCCTGAGAAACTTCTTTGTGTTCTGTGAAATCATCTCACAGAGTTACAGCTTTCCCCTCAAGAAGCCTTTCGCTAAGACAGTTCTTGTGGAATTGGCAAAGTGATATTTGGAAGCCCATAGAGGGCTATGGAGAAAGAGGAAATATCCTCCGATGAAATCTTGAAAGAAGCTTTCTGAGAAACTGATTAGTGTTCTGTTAATTCATCTCACAGGGTTACATCTGTATTTCGTGGATCTCTTTGCTAGCCTTATTTCTGTGGAATCTGAGAACAGATATTTCGGATCCCTTTGAAGACTATAGGGCCAAAGGAAATATCCTCCGATAACAAAGAGAAAGAAGCTTTCTGAGAAACTTCTTTGTGTTCTGTGAAATCATCTCACAGAGTTACAGCTTTCCCCTCAAGAAGCCTTTCACTAAGACAGTTCTTGTGGAATTGGCAAAGTGATATTTGGAAGCCCATAGAGGGCTAGGGTGAAAAAGGAAATATCCTCCGATGAAATCTGGAAACAAGCTTTCTGAGAAACTGCTTAGTGTTATGTTAATTCATCTCACAGAGTTACATCTGCATTTCGTGGATCGTTTTGCTAGCCTTATTTCTGTGGAATCTGACAACAGATATTTCCGATCCCTTTGAAGACAATAGGGCCAAAGGAAATATCCTCCGATAACAAAAAGAAAGAAGCTTTCTGAGAAACTTCTTTGTGATCTGTGAAATCATCTCACAGAGTTACAGCTTTCCCCTCAAGAAGCCTTTCGCTAAGACGGTTCTTGTCTAATTGGCAAAGTGATATTTGGAAGCCCATAGAGGGCTTTGTTGAAAAACGAAATATTCTCCGAGGAAATCCGGAAAGAAGCTTTCAGAGAAACTGCTTAGTGTTCTGTTAATTCATCTCACAGAGTTACATCTGTATTTCGTGGATCTCTTTGCTAGCCTTATATCTGTGGAATATGACAACAGATATTTCGGATCCCTTTGAAGACTATGAGTCCAAAGGAAATATCCTCCGATAAAAAAGAGAAAGAAGCTTTCTGAGAAACTTCTTTGGGTTCTGCGAAATCATCTCACAGAGTTACAGCTCTCCCCTCATGAAGCCTTTCGCTAAGACAGTTCTTGTGGAATTGGCAAAGTGATATTTGGAAGCCCATAGAGGGCTATGGTGAAAAAGAAAATATCCTCCGATGAAATCTGGAAAGAAGCTTTCTGAGAAACAGCTTAGTGTTCTGTTAATTCATCTCCCAGAGTTACATCTGTATTTCGTGGATCTCTTTGCTAGCCTTATTTCTCTGGAATCTGACAACAGATATTTCGGATCCCTTTGAAGACTCTAGGGCCAAAGGAAACATCCTCGGATAACAAACTAAGAAGCTTTCTGAGAAACTACTTTGTGTTCTGTGAAATCATCTCACAGAGTTACAGCTTTAAACTCAAGAAGCCTTTCGCTAAGACAGTTCTTGTGGAATCGGCCAAGTGATATTTGGAAGCCCATAGAGGGCTAGGGTGAAAAAGGAAATATCCTCCGATGAAATCTGGAAACAAGCTTTCTGAGAAACTGCTTAGTGTTATGTTAATTCATCTCACAGAGTTACATCTGTATTTCGTGGATCTCTTTGCTAGCCTTATTTCTGTGGAATCTGAGAACAGATATTTCCGTTCCCTTTGAAGACTATAGGGCCAAAGGAAACATCCTCCGATAACAAAGAGAAAGAAGCTTACTGAGAAACTTCTTTGTGTTCTGTGAAATCATCTCACAGAGATACAGCTTTCCCCTCAATAAGCCTTTCGCTAAGACAGTTCTTGTGGAATTGGCAAAGTGATATTTGGAAGCCCTAGAGGGCTATGGTGAAAAAGGAAATATCCTCCGATGAAATCTGGAAAGAAGCTTTCTGAGAAACTGCTTAGTGTTCTGTTAATTCATCTCCCAGAGTTACATCTGTATTTCGTGGATCTCTTTGCTAGCCTTATTTCTGTGTAATCTGACAACAGATATTTCGGATCCCTTTGAAGACTATAAGGCCAAAGGAAATATCCTCCGATAACAAAGAGAAAGAAGCTTTCTGAAAAACTTCTTTGTGTTCTGTGAAATCATCTCACAGAGTTACAGCTTTCCCCTCAAGAAGCCTTTCGCTAAGACGGTTCTTGTGGAATTGGCAAAGTGATATTTGGAAGCCCATAGAGGGCTACGGTTAAAAAGGAAATATCCTCCGATGAAATCTGGAAAGAAGCTTTCTTAGAAGCTGCTTAGTGTTCTGTTAATTCATCTCACAGAGTTACATCTGTATCTCGTTTATCTCTTTGCTACCCTTATTTCTGTGGAATCTGACAACAGATATTTCGGATCCCATTGAAGGCTATAGGGCCAAAGGAAATATCCTCCGATAACAAAGAGAAAGAAGCTTTCTGAGAAACTTCTTTGTGTTCTGTGAAATCATCTCACACAGTTACAGCTTTCCCCTCAAGGATCCTTTCGCTAACACAGTTCTTGTGGAATTGGCAAAGAGATATTTGGAGCCCATAGAGGGCTATGGAGAAAAAGGAAATATCCTCCCATGAAATCTGGAAAGAAACTGCCTGAGAAACTGCTTAGTGTTCTCTTAATTCATCTCACAGAGTTACATCTGTATTTCGTGGATCTCTTTGCTAGCCTTATTTCTGTGGAATCTGAGAACAGATATTTCGGATCCCTTTGAAGACTATAGGGCCAAAGGAAATATCCTCCGATAACAAAGAGAAAGAAGCTTTCTGAGAAAACACTTTGTGTTCTGTGAAATCATCTCACAGAGTTACAGCTTTCCCCTCAAGAAGCCTTTCGCTAAGACAGTTCTTGTGGAATTGGCAAAGTCATATTTGGAAGCCCGTAGACGGCTATGGTGAAAAAGGAAATATCCTCCAATGAAATCTGGAAAGAAGCTTTCTGAGAAACTGCTTAGTGATCTGTAAATTCATCTCTCAGAGTTACATCTGTATTTCGTTGATCTCTTTGCTAGACTTATTTCTGTGGAATCTGAGAACAGATATTTCGGATCCATTTGAAGACTATAGGGCCAAAGGAAATATCCTCCGATAACAAAGAGAAAGAAGCTTTCTGAGAAACTTCTTTGTGTTCTGTGAAATCGTCTCACAGAGTTAAACCTTTCCCCTCAAGAACCCTTTCGCTAAGACAGTTCCTGTGGAATTGGCAAAGTGATATTTGGAAGCCCATAGAGGGCTATGGTGAAAAAGGAAATATCCTCCGATGAAATCTGGAAAGACTTTCTGAGAAACTGCTTAGTGTTTTGTTAATTCATCTCACAGAGTTACATCTGTATTTCGTTGATCTCTTTGGTAGCCTTATTTCTGTGGAATCTGAGAACAGATATTTCGGATCCCTTTGAAGACTATAGGGCCAAAGGAAACATCCTCGGATAACAAACTAAGAAGCTTTCTGAGAAACTACTTTGTGTTCTGTGAAATCATCTCACAGAGTTACAGCTTTAACCTCAAGAAGCCTTTCGCTAAGACAGTTCTTGTGGAATTGGCAAAGTGATATTTGGAAGCCCATAGAAGGCTATGGTGAAAAAGGAAATATCCTCCGATGAAATCTGGAAAGAAGCTTTCTGAGAAGCTGCTTAGTGTTCTGTTAATTCTTCTCACAGAGTTACCTCTGTATTTCGTGGATCTCTTTGCTAGCCTTATTTCTGTGGAATCTGAGAAGAGATATTTCAGATCCCTTTGAAGACTTTAGGGCCAAAGGAAATATCCTCCGATAACAAAGAGAAAGAAGCTTTCTGAGAAACTTCTTTGTGTTCCGTGAAATCATCTCACAGATTTACAGCTTTCCCCTCAAGAAGCCTTTCGCTAAGACAGTTCTTGTGGAATTGGCAAAGTGATATTTGGAAGCCCATAGAGGGCTACGGTGAAAAAGGAAATATCCTCTGATGAAATCTGGAAAGACTTTCTGAGAAAATGCTTAGTGTTCTGTTAATTCTTTTCACAGAGTTACATCTGTATTTCATGGATGTCTTTGCTAGCCTTATTTTTGTGGAATCTGAGAACAGATATTTCGGATCCCTTTGAAGACTATAGGGCCAAAGTAAACATCCTCCGATAACAAAGAGAAAGAAGCTTTCTGAGAAACCTCTTTGTGTTCTGTGAAATTATCTCACACAGTTACAGCTTTCCCCTCGAGGATCCTTTCGCTAAGACAGTTCTTGTGGAATTGGCAAAGAGATATTTGGAACCCATAGAGGGCAAAGGAGAAAAAGGAAATATCCTCCCATGAAATCTGGAAAGAAGCTGTCTGAGAAACTGCTTAGTGTTCTCTTAATTCATCTCACAGAGTTACATCTGTATTTCGTGGATCTCTTTGCTAGCCTTATTTCTGTGGAATCTGAGAACAGATATTTTGGATCCCTTGGAAGACTATAGGACCAAAGGAAATATCCTCTGATAACAAAGAGAAAGAAGCTTTCTGAGAAACTTCTTTGTGTTCTGTGAAATCATCTCACAGAGTTACAGCTTTCCCCTCAAGAAGCCTTTCGCTAAGACAGTTCTTGTGGAATTGGCAAAGTGATATTTGGAAGCCCATAGAAGGCTATGGTGAAAAAGGAAATATCCTCCTATGAAATCTGGAAAGAAGCTTTCTGAGAAGCTGCTTAGTGTTCTGTTAATTCATCTCCCAGAGTTACCTCTGTTTTTCGTGGATCTCTTTGCTAGCTTTATTTCTGTGGAATCTGAGAAGAGATATTTCGGATCCCTTTGAAGACTATAGGGCCAAAGGAAATATCCTCCGATAACAAAGAGAAAGAAGCTTTCTGAGAAACTTCTTTGTGTTCTGTGAAATCATCTCACAGATTTACAGCTTTCCCCTCAAGAAGCCTTTCGCTAAGACAGTTCTTGTGGAATTGGCAAAGTGATATTTGGAAGCCCATAGAGGGCTATGGTGAAAAAGGAAATATCCTCCGATGAAATCTGGAAAGACTTTCTGAGAAACTGCTTAGTGTTCTGTTAATTCGTCTCACAGAGTTACATCTGTATTTCGTTGATCTCTTTGCTAACCTTATTTCTGTGGAATCAGAACAGATATTTCTGATCCCTTTGAAGACTATAGGGCCAAAGGAAATATCCTCCGATAACAAAGAGAAAGAAGCTTTCTGAGAAACTTCTTTGTGTTCTGTGAAATCATCTCACAGAGTTACAGCTTTCCCATCAAGAAGCCTTTCGCTAAGACAGTTCTTGTGGAATTGGCAAAGTGATATTTGGAAGCCCACAGAGCGCAATGGTGAAAAAGGAAATATCCTCCAATGAAATCTGGAAAGAAGCTTTCTGAGAAACTGCTTAGTGATCTGTAAATTCATCTCTCAGAGTTACATCTGTATTTCGTGGATCTCTTTGCTAGCCGTATTTCTGTGGAATCTGAGAACAGATATTTCGGATCCATTTGAAGACTATAGGGCCAAAGGAAATATCCTCCGATAACAAAGAGAAAGAAGCTTTCTGAGAAACTTCTTTGTGTTCTGTGAAATCGTCTCACAGAGTTAAACCTTTCCCCTCAAGAAGCCTTTCGCTAAGACAGTTCCTGTGGAATTGGCAAAGTGATATTTGGAAGCCCATAGAGGGCTATGGTGAAAAAGGAAATATCCTCCGATGAAATCTGGAAAGACTTTCTGAGAAACTGCTTAGTGTTTTGTTAATTCATCTCACAGAGTTACATCTGTATTTCGTTGATCTCTTTGGTAGCCTTATTTCTGTGGAATCTGAGAACAGATATTTCGGATCCCTTTGAAGACTATAGGGCCAAAGGAAACATCCTCGGATAACAAACTAAGAAGCTTTCTGAGAAACTACTTTGTGTTCTGTGAAATCATCTCACAGAGTTACAGCTTTAACCTCAAGAAGCCTTTCGCTAAGACAGTTCTTGTGGAATTGGCAAAGTGATATTTGGAAGCCCATAGAAGGCTATGGTGAAAAAGGAAATATCCTCCGATGAAATCTGGAAAGAAGCTTTCTGAGAAGCTGCTTAGTGTTCTGTTAATTCTTCTCACAGAGTTACCTCTGTATTTCGTGGATCTCTTTGCTAGCCTTATTTCTGTGGAATCTGAGAAGAGATATTTCAGATCCCTTTGAAGACTTTAGGGCCAAAGGAAATATCCTCCGATAACAAAGAGAAAGAAGCTTTCTGAGAAACTTCTTTGTGTTCCGTGAAATCATCTCACAGATTTACAGCTTTCCCCTCAAGAAGCCTTTCGCTAAGACAGTTCTTGTGGAATTGGCAAAGTGATATTTGGAAGCCCATAGAGGGCTACGGTGAAAAAGGAAATATCCTCTGATGAAATCTGGAAAGACTTTCTGAGAAAATGCTTAGTGTTCTGTTAATTCTTTTCACAGAGTTACATCTGTATTTCATGGATGTCTTTGCTAGCCTTATTTTTGTGGAATCTGAGAACAGATATTTCGGATCCCTTTGAAGACTATAGGGCCAAAGTAAACATCCTCCGATAACAAAGAGAAAGAAGCTTTCTGAGAAACCTCTTTGTGTTCTGTGAAATTATCTCACACAGTTACAGCTTTCCCCTCGAGGATCCTTTCGCTAAGACAGTTCTTGTGGAATTGGCAAAGAGATATTTGGAACCCATAGAGGGCAAAGGAGAAAAAGGAAATATCCTCCCATGAAATCTGGAAAGAAGCTGTCTGAGAAACTGCTTAGTGTTCTCTTAATTCATCTCACAGAGTTACATCTGTATTTCGTGGATCTCTTTGCTAGCCTTATTTCTGTGGAATCTGAGAACAGATATTTTGGATCCCTTGGAAGACTATAGGACCAAAGGAAATATCCTCTGATAACAAAGAGAAAGAAGCTTTCTGAGAAACTTCTTTGTGTTCTGTGAAATCATCTCACAGAGTTACAGCTTTCCCCTCAAGAAGCCTTTCGCTAAGACAGTTCTTGTGGAATTGGCAAAGTGATATTTGGAAGCCCATAGAAGGCTATGGTGAAAAAGGAAATATCCTCCTATGAAATCTGGAAAGAAGCTTTCTGAGAAGCTGCTTAGTGTTCTGTTAATTCATCTCCCAGAGTTACCTCTGTTTTTCGTGGATCTCTTTGCTAGCTTTATTTCTGTGGAATCTGAGAAGAGATATTTCGGATCCCTTTGAAGACTATAGGGCCAAAGGAAATATCCTCCGATAACAAAGAGAAAGAAGCTTTCTGAGAAACTTCTTTGTGTTCTGTGAAATCATCTCACAGATTTACAGCTTTCCCCTCAAGAAGCCTTTCGCTAAGACAGTTCTTGTGGAATTGGCAAAGTGATATTTGGAAGCCCATAGAGGGCTATGGTGAAAAAGGAAATATCCTCCGATGAAATCTGGAAAGACTTTCTGAGAAACTGCTTAGTGTTCTGTTAATTCGTCTCACAGAGTTACATCTGTATTTCGTTGATCTCTTTGCTAACCTTATTTCTGTGGAATCTGAGAACAGATATTTCTGATCCCTTTGAAGACTATAGGGCCAAAGGAAATATCCTCCGATAACAAAGAGAAAGAAGCTTTCTGAGAAACTTCTTTGTGTTCTGTGAAATCATCTCACAGAGTTACAGCTTTCCCATCAAGAAGCCTTTCGCTAAGACAGTTCTTGTGGAATTGGCAAAGTGATATTTGGAAGCCCACAGAGCGCAATGGTGAAAAAGGAAATATCCTCCGATGAAATCTGGAAAGAAGCTTTCTGAGAAATTGCTTAGTGTTCTGTTAATTCATCTCACAGAGTTACATCTGTATTTCGTGGATCTCTTTGCTAGCCTTATTTCTGTTCAATCTGAGAACAGATATTTCGGATCCCTTTGAAGACTATAGGGCCAAAGTAAACACCCTCCGATAACAAAGAGAAAGAAGCTTACTGAGAAACTTCTTTGTGTTCTGTGAAATCATCACACAGAGTTACAGCTTTGCCCTCAAGGAGCCTTTCGCTAAGACAGTTCTTGTGGAATTGGCAAAGTGATATTTGGAAGCCCATAGAGGGCTATGGAGAAAAAGGAAATAACCTCCGATGAAATCTGGAAAGAAGCTTTCTGAGAAACTGCTTAGTGTTCTGTTAATTCACCTCACAGAGTTACATCTGTATTTCGTGGATCTCATTGCTAGCCTTATTTCTGTGGAATCTGAGAACAGATATTTCGGATCCCTTTGAAGACTATAGGACCAAAGGAAATATCCTCCGATAACAAAGAGAAAGAAGCTTTCTGAGAAACTTCTTTGTGTTCTGTGAAATCATCTCACAGAGTTACAGCTTTCCTCTCAAGAAGCCTTTCGCTAAGACATTTCTTGTGGAATTGGCAAAGTGATATTTGGAAGCCCATAGAGGGCTATGGTGAGAAAGGAAATATCCTCCAATGAAATCTGGAAAGAAGCTTTCTGAGAAACTGCTTAGTGATCTGTAAATTCATCTCTCAGAGTTACATCTGTATTTCGTGGATCTCTTTGCTAGCCGTATTTCTGTGGAATCTGAGAACACATATTTCGGATCCATTTGAAGACTCTAGGGCCAAAGGAAATATCCTCCGATAACAAAAAGAAACAAGCTTTCTGAGAAGCTTCTTTGTGTTCTGTGAAATCATCTCACAGAGTTAAGCTTTCCCCTCAAGAAGCCTTTCGCTAAGACAGTTCTTGTGGAATTGGCAAAGTGATATTTGGAAGCCCATGGAGGGCTATGGTGAAAAAGGAAATATCCTCCGATGAAATCTGGAAAGACTTTCTGAGAAACTGCTTAGTGTTTTGTTAATTCATCTCACAGAGTTACATCTGTATTTCGTGGATCTCATTGCTAGCCTTATTTCTGTGGAATCTGAGAACAGATATTTCGGATCCCTTTGAAGACTATAGGGTCAAAGGAAACATCCTCGGATAACAAACTAAGAAGCTTTCTGAGAAAATACTTTGTGTTCTGTGAAATCATCTCACAGAGTTACAGCTTTAACCTCAAGAAGCCTTTCGCTAAGACAGTTCTTGTGGAATCGGCGAAGTGATATTTGGAAGCCCATAGAGGGCTATGTTGAAAAACGAAATATTCTCCGAGGAAATCCGGAAAGAAGCTTTCAGAGAAACTGCTTAGTGTTCTGTTAATTCATCTCACAGAGTTACATCTGTATTTCGTGGATCTCTTTGCTAGCCTTATTTCTGTGGAATCTGAGAACAGATATTTCCGTTCCCTTTCAAGACTATAGGGCCAAAGGAAACATCCTCCGATAACAAAGAGAAAGAAGTTTACTGAGAAACTTCTTCGTGTTCTGTGAAATCATCTCACAGAGATACAGCTTTCCCGTCAAGAAGCCTTCGCTAAGACAGTTCTTGTGGAATTGGCAAAGTGATATTTGGAAGCCCTTAGAGGGCTACGGTGAAAAAGGAAATATCCTCCGATGAAATCTGGAAAGAAGCTTTCTGTGAAACTGCTTAGTGTTCAGTAAATTCATCTCACCGAGTTACATCTGCATTTCGTGGATCGTTTTGCTAGCCTTATTTCTGTGGAATCTGACAACAGATATTTCGGATCCCTTTGAAGACAATAGGGCCAAAGGAAATATCCTCCGATAACAAAGAGAAAGAAGCTTTCTGAGAAACTTCTTTGTGTTCTGTGAAATCATCTCATAGAGTTACAGCTTTCCCCTCAAGAAGCCTTTCGCTAAGACGGTTCTTGTCTAATTGGCAAAGTGATATTTGGAAGCCCATAGAGGGCTATGGTGAAAAACGAAATATTCTCCGATGAAATCTGGAAAGAAGCTTTCTGAGAAACTGCTTAGTGTTCTGTTAATTCATCTAACAGTGTTACATCTGTATTTCATGGATCTCTTTGCTAGCCTTATTTCTGTGGAATCTGACAACAGATATTTCGGATCCCTTTGAAGGCTATAGGGCCACAGGAAATATCCTCCGATAAGAAAGAGAAAGAAGCTTTCTGAGAAACTTCTTTGTGTTCTGTGAAATCATCTCACAGAGTTACAGCTTTCCCCTCAAGAAGCCTTTCGCTAAGACTGTTCTTGTGGAATTGGCAAAGTGATATTTGGAAGCCCATAGAGGGCTATGGTGAAAAAGGAAATATCTTCCGATGAAATCTGGAAAGAAGCTTTCTGAGAAACTGCTTAGTGTTCTGTTAATTCACCTCACAGGGTTACATCTGTATTTTGTGGATCTCTTTGCTAGCCTTATTTCTGTGGAATCTGAGATCAGATATTTCGGATCCCTTTGAGGACTATAGGGCCAAAGGAAACAATCTCGGATAACAAAGAGAAAGAAGCTTACTGAGAAACTTCTTTGTGTTCTGTGAAATCATCTCACAGAATTAAAGCTTTCCCGTCAAGAAGCCTTTCGCTAAGACAGTTCCTGTGGAATTGGCAAAGTGATATTTGGAAGCCCTAGAGGGCTATGGTGAAAAAGGAAATATCCTCCGATGAAATCTGGAAACAAGCTTTCTGAGAAACTGCTTAGTGTTCTGTTAATTCATCTCCCAGAGTTACATCGGTATTTCGTGGATCTCTTTGCTACCCTTATTTCTGTGCAATCTGACAACAGATATTTCGGATCCCTTTGAAGGCTATAGGGGCAAAGGAAATATCCTCCGATAACAAAGAGAAAGAAGCTTTCTGAGAAACTTCTTTGTGTTCTGTGAAATCATCTCACACAGTTACAGCTTTCCCCTCAAGGATCCTTTCGCTAAGACAGTTCTTGTGGAATTGGCAAAGTGGTAGTTGGAAGCCCTTAGAGGGCTATGGTGAAAAAGGAAATATCCTCCGATGAAATCTTGAAAGACTTACTGAGAAACTTCTCAGTGTTCTGTTGATTCATCTCAACGAGTTACATCTGTATTTGGTGTATCTCTTTGCTAGCCTTACTTCTGTGGAATCTGAGAACAGATATTTCGGATCCCTTTGAAGACTCTAGGGCCAAAGGAAATATCCTCCGATAACAAAGAGAAAGAAGCTTTCTGAGAAACTTCTTTGTGTTCTGTGAAACCATCTCACAGAGTTACAGCTTTCCCCTCAAGAAGCCTTTCGCTAAGAAAGTTCTTGCGGAATTCGCAAAGTGATTTTTGTTAGCCCATAGAGGGCTACGGTGAAAAAGGAAATATCTTCCGATGAAATCTGGAAAGAAGCTTTCTGAGAAACAGCTTAGTGTTCTGTTAATTCATCTCTCAGAGTTACATCTGTATTTCGTGGATCTCTTTGCTAGCCTTATTTCTATGGAATCTGAGAACAGATATTTCGGATCCCTTTGAAGACTCTAGGGCCAAAGGAAACATCCTCCAATAACAAAGAGAAAGAAGCTTCCTGGAAACTTCTTTGTGTTCTGTGAAATCACCTAACAGAGTTACAGCTTTCCCCTCAAGAGGACTTTCGCTAAGACAGTTCTTGTGGAATTGGCAAAGTGATATTTGGAAGCCCATAGAGGGCTATGGTGAAAAAGGATATATCCTCAGATGAAATCTGGAAAGAAGCTTTCTGAGAAACTGCTTAGTGTTCTCTTAATTCATCTCACAGAGTTACATCTGTATTTCGTGGATCTCTTTGCTAGCCTTATTTCTGTGGAATCTGAGAACAGATATTTCGGATCCCTTTGAAGACTATAGGGCCAAAGGAAATATCCTCCGATAACAAAGAGAAAGAAGCTTTCTGAGAAACTTCTTTGTGTTCAGTGAAATCATCTCACAGAGTTACAGCTTTCCCATCAAGAAGCCTTTCGCTAAGACAGTTCTTGTGGAATTGGCAAAGTGATATTTGGAAGTCCACAGAGCGCAATGGTGAAAAAGGAAATATCCTCCGATGAAATCTGGAAAGAAGCTTTCTGAGAAACTTCTTAGTGTTCTGTTAATTCATCTCACAGAGTTACATCTGTATTTCGTGGATCTCTTTGCTATCCTTATTTCTGTGGAATCTGAGAACAGATATTTCGGATCCCTTTGAAGACTATAAGGCCAAAGTAAAAATCCTCCGATAACAAAGAGAAAGAAGCTTTCTGAGAAACTTCTTTGTGTGCTGTGAAATCATCTCACAGAGTTACAGCTTTCCCCTCAAGAAGCCTTTCGCTAAGACAGTTCTTGTGGAATTGGCAAAGTGATATTTGGAAGCCCATAGAGGGCTATGGTGAAAAAGGAAATATCCTCCAATGAAATCTGGAAAGAAGCTTTCTGAGAAACTGCTTAGTGATCTGTTAATTCATCTCTCAGAGTTACATCTGTATTTCGTGGATCTCTTTGCTAGCCGTATTTCTGTGGAATCTGAGAACAGATATTTCGGATCCATTTGAAGACTATAGGGCCAAAGGAAATATCCTCCGATAACAAAAAGAAAGAAGCTTTCTGAGAAACTTCTTTGTGTTCTGTGAAAATATCTCACAGAGTTAAAGCTTTCCCCTCAAGAAGCCTTTCGCTAAGACAGTTCTTGTGGAATTGGCAAAGTGATATTTGGAAGCCCATGGAGGGCTATGGTGAAAAAGGAAATATCCTCCGATGAAATCTGGAAAGACTTTCTGAGAAACTGCTTAGTGTTTTGTTAATTCATCTCACAGAGTTACATCTGTATTTCGTTGATCTCTTTGCTAGCCTTATTGCTGTGGAATCTGAGAACAGATATTTCGGATCCCTTTGAAGACTATAGGGCCAAAGGAAACATCCTCCGATAACAAAGAGAAAGAAGCTTACTGGGAAACTTCTTTGTGTTCTGTGACATCATCTCACAGAGATACAGCTTTCCCGTCAAGAAGCCTTCGCTAAGACAGTTCTTGTGAAATTGGCAAAGTGATATTTGGAAGCCCTTAGAGGGCTACGGTGAAAAAGGAAATATCCTCCGATGAAATCTGGAAAGTAGCTTTCTGTGAAACTGCTTAGTGTTCTGTAAATTCATCTCACAGAGTTACATCTGCATATCGTGGATCGTTTTGCTAGCCTTATTTCTGTGGAATCTGACAACAGATATTTCGGATCCCTTTGAAGACAATAGGGCCAAAGGAAATATCCTCCGATAACAAAGAGAAAGAAGCTTTCTGAGAAACTTCGTTGTCTTCTGTGAAATAATCTCACAGAGTTACAGCTTTCCCCTCAAGAAGCCTTTCGCTAAGACGGTTCTTGTCTAATTGGCAAAGTGATATTTGGAAGCCCATAGAGGGCTATGGTGAAAAACGAAATATTCTCCGATGAAATCTGGAAAGAAGCTTTCTGAGAAACTGCTTAGTGTTCTATTAATTCATCTCACAGAGTTACATCTGTATTTCGTGGATCTCTTTGCTAGCCTTACTTCTGTGGAATCTGAGAACAGATATTTCTGATCCCTTTGAAGACTATGGGTCCAAAGGAAATATCCTCCGATAACAAAGAGAAAGAAGCTTTGAGAAACTTCTTTGTGTTCTGCGAAATCATCTCACAGAGTTACAGCTATCCCCTCAATAAGCCTTTCGCTAAGACAGTTCTTGTGGAATTGGCAAAGTGATATTTGGAACCCATAGAGGGCTATGGTGAAAAAGGAAATATCCTCCGATGAAATCTGGAAAGAAGCTTTCTGAGAAACTGCTTAGTGTTCTGTTAATTCATCTCCCAGAGTTACATCGGTATTTCGTGGATCTCTTTGCTAGCCTTATTTCTGTGTAATCTGACAACAGATATTTCGGAACCCTTTGAAGACTATAGGGCCAAAGGAAATATCCTCCGATAACAAAGAGAAAGAAGCTTTCTGAAAAACTTCTTTGTGTTCTGTGAAATCATCTCACAGAGTTACAGCTTTCCCCTCAAGAAGCCTTTCGCTAAGACAGTTCTTGTGGAATTGGCCAAGTGATATTTGGAGCCCTTAGAGGGCTATGGTGAAAAAGGAAATATCCTCCAATGAAATCTGGAAAGAAGCTTTCTGAGAAACTTCTTAGTGTTCTGTTAATTCATCTCACAGAGTTTCATCTGTATTTCTTGGATCTCTTTGCTAGCCTTATTTCTGTGGAATCTGAGAACAGATATCTCGGATCTCTTTGAAGACTATTGGGCCAAAGGAAACATCCTCAGATAACAAAGAGAAAGAAGCTTACTGAGAAACTTCTTTGTGTTCTGTGAAATCATCTCACAGAGTTACAGCTTTCCCCTCAAGAAGCCTTTCGCTAAGACAGTTCTTGTGGAATTCGCAAAGTGATATTTGGAAGCCCATAGAGGGCTATGGTGAAAAAGGAAATATCTTCCGATGAAATCTGGAAAGAAGCTTTCTGAGAAACTGCTTAGTGTTCTGTTAATTCACCTCACAGAGTTACATCTGTATTTCGTGGATCTCTTTGCTAGCCTTATTTCTGTGGAATCTGAGAACAGATATTTCCGTTCCCTTTGAAGACTATAGGGCCAAAGGAAACATCCTCGGATAACAAAGAGAAAGAAGCTTACTAAGAAACTTCTTTGTGTTCTGTGAAATCATCTCACAGAGATACAGCTTTCCCGTCAAGAAACCTTCGCTAAGACAGTTCTTGTCTAATTGGCAAAGTGATATTTGGAAGCCCTTAGAGGGTTACGGTGAAAAAGGAAATATCCTCCGATGAAATCTGGAAAGAAGCTTTCTGTGAAACTGCTTAGTGTTCTGTAAATTCATCTCACAGAGTTACATCTGCATTTCGTGGATCGTTTTGCTAGCCTTATTTCTGTGGAATCTGACAACAGATATTTCCGATCCCTTTGAAGACAATAGGGCCAAAGGAAATATCCTCCGATAACAAAAAGAAAGAAGCTTTCTGAGAAACTTCTTTGTGATCTGTGAAATCATCTCACAGAATTACAGCTTTCCCCTCAAGAAGCCTTTCGCTAAGACGGTTCTTGTCTAATTGGCAAAGTGATATTTGGAAGCCCATAGAGGGCTATGTTGAAAAACGAAATATTCTCCGAGGAAATCCGGAAAGAAGCTTTCAGAGAAACTGCTTAGTGTTCTGTTAATTCATCTCACAGAGTTACATCTGTATTTCGTGGATCTCTTTGCTAGCCTTATAACTGTGGAATATGACAACAGATATTTCGGATCCCTTTGAAGACTATGAGTCCAAAGGAAATATCCTCCGATAAAAAAGAGAAAGAAGCTTTCTGAGAAACTTCTTTGGGTTCTGCAAAATCATCTCACAGAGTTACAGCTTTCCCCTCATGAAGCCTTTCGCTAAGACAGTTCTTGTGGAATTGGCAAAGTGATATTTGGAAGCCGATACAGGGCTATGGTGAAAAAGGAAATATCCTCCGATGAAATCTGGAAAAAAGCTTTCTGAGAAACTGCTTAGTGTTCTGTTAATTCATCTCACAGTGTTACATCTGTATTTCATGGATCTCTTTGCTAGCCTGATTTCTGTGGAATCTGACAACAGATATTTCGGATCCCTTTGAAGACTATAGGGCCACAGGAAATATCCTCCGATAACAAAGAGAAAGAAGCTTTCTGAGAAACTTCTTTGTGTTCTGTGAAATCATCTCACAGATTTACAGCTCTCCCCTCAAGAAGCCTTTCGCTAAGACAGTTCTTGTGGAATTGGCAAAGTGATATTTGGAAGCCCATAGAGGGCTATGGTGAAAAAGGAAATATCCTCCGATGAAATCTGGAAAGAATTTCTGAGAAACTGCTTAGTGTTCTGTTAATTCGTCTCACAGAGTTACATCTGTATTTCGTTGATCTCTTTGCTAGCCTTATTTCTGTGGAATCTGAGAACAGATATTTCTGATCCCTTTGAAGACTATAGGGCCAAAGGAAATATCCTCCGATAACAAAGAGAAAGAAGCTTTCTGAGAAACTTCTTTGTGTTCTGTGAAATCATCTCACAGAGTTACAGCATTCCCATCAAGAAGCCTTTCGCTAAGACAGTTCTTGTGGAATTGGCAAAGTGATATTTGGAAGCCCACAGAGCGCAATGGTGAAAAAGGAAATATCCTCCGATGAAATCTGGAAAGAAGCTTTCTGAGAAATTGCTTAGTGTTCTTTTAATTCATCTCACAGAGTTACATCTGTATTTCGTGGATCTCTTTGCTAGCCTTATTTCTGTGGAATCTGAGAACAGATATTTCGGATCCCTTTGAAGACTATAGGGCCAAAGTAAACACCCTCCGATAACAAAGAGAAAGAAGCTTACTGAGAAACTTCTTTGTGTTCTGTGAAATCATCACACAGAGTTACAGCTTTGCCCTCAAGGAGCCTTTCGCTAAGACAGTTCTTGTGGAATTGGCAAAGTGATATTTGGAAGCCCATAGAGGGCTATGGAGAAAAAGGAAATAACCTCCGATGAAATCTGGAAAGAAGCTTTCTGAGAAACTGCTTAGTGTTCTGTTAATTCACCTCACAGAGTTACATCTGTATTTCGTGGATCTCATTGCTAGCCTTATTTCTGTGGAATCTGAGAACAGATATTTCGGATCCCTTTGAAGACTATAGGGCCAAAGGAAATATCCTCCGATAACAAAGAGAAAGAAGCTTTCTGAGAAACTTCTTTGTGTTCTGTGAAATCATCTCACAGAGTTACAGCTTTCCTCTCAAGAAGCCTTTCGCTAAGACATTTCTTGTGGAATTGGCAAAGTGATATTTGGAAGCCCATAGAGGGCTATGGTGAGAAAGGAAATATCCTCCAATGAAATCTGGAAAGAAGCTTTCTGAGAAACTGCTTAGTGATATGTAAATTTATCTCTCAGAGTTACATCTGTATTTCGTGGATCTCTTTGCTAGCCGTATTTCTGTGGAATCTGAGAACACATATTTCGGATCCATTTGAAGACTCTAGGGCCAAAGGAAATATCCTCCGATAACAAAAAGAAAGAAGCTTTCTGAGAAACTTCTTTGTGTTCTGTGAAATCATCTCACAGAGTTAAAGCCTTCCCCTCAAGAAGCCTTTCGCTAAGACAGTTCTTGTGGAATTGGCAAAGTGATATTTGGAAGCCCATGGAGGGCTATGGTGAAAAAGGAAATATCCTCCGATGAAATCTGGAAAGACTTTCTGAGAAACTGCTTAGTGTTTTGTTAATTCATCTCACAGAGTTACATCTGTATTTCGTGGATCTCATTGCTAGCCTTATTTCTGTGGAATCTGAGAACAGATATTTCGGATCCCTTTGAAGACTATAGGGCCAAAGGAAATATCCTCCGATAACAAAGAGAAAGAAGCTTTCTGAGAAACTTCTTTGTGTTCTGTAAAATCATCTCACAGAGTTACAGCTTTCCCATCAAGAAGCCTTTCGCTAAGACAGTTCTTGTGGAATTGGCAAAGTGATATTTGGAAGCCCTCAGAGCGCAATGGTGAAAAAGGAAATATCCTCCGATGAAATCTGGAAAGAAGCTTTCTGAGAAATTGCTTAGGGTTCTGTTAATTCATCTCACAGAGTTAAATCTGTATTTCGTGGATCTCTTTGCTAGCCTTATTTCTGTGGAATCTGAGAACAGATATTTCGGATCCCTTTGAAGACTATAGGGTCAAAGTAAACAACCTCCGATAACAAAGAGAAAGAAGCTTACTGAGAAACTTCTTTGTGTTCTGTGAAATCATCTCACAGAGTTACAGCTTTCCCCTCAAGAAGCCTTTCGCTAAGACAGTTCTTGTGGAATTGGCAAAGTGATAGTTGGAAGCCCTTAGAGGGCTATGGTGAAAAAGGAAATATACTCCGATGAAATCTTGAAAGACTTACTGAGAAACTGCTCAGTGTTCTGTTGATTCATCTCAACGAGTTACATCTGTATTTGGTGTATCTCTTTGCTAGCCTTACTTCTGTGGAATCTGAGAACAGATATTTCGGATCCCTTTGAAGACTCTAGGGCCAAAGGAAATATCCTCCGATAACAAAGAGAAAGAAGCTTTCTGAGAAACTTCTTTGTGTTCTGTGAAACCATCTCAGAGAGTTACAGCTTTCCCCTCAAGAAGCCTTTCGCTAAGACAGTTCTTGCGGAATTCGCAAAGTGATATTTGGTAGCCCATAGAGGGCTGCGGTGAAAAAGGAAATATCTTCCGATGAAATCTGGAAAGAAGCTTTCTGAGAAACAGCTTAGTGTTCTGTTAATTCATCTCACAGAGTTACATGTGTATTTCGTGGATCTCTTTGCTAGCCTTATTTCTATGGAATCTGAGAACAGATATTTCGGATCCCTTTGAAGACTCTAGGGCCAAAGGAAACATCCTCCAATAACAAAGAGAAAGAACCTTCCTGGAAACTTCTTTGTGTTCTGTGAAATCATCTAACAGAGTTACAGCTTTCCCCTCAAGAGGACTTTCGCTAAGACAGTTCTTGTGGAATTGGCAAAGTGATATTTGGAAGCCCATAGAGGGCTATGGTGAAAAAGGATATATCCTCAGATGAAATCTGGAAAGAAGCTTTCTGAGAAACTGCTTAGTGTTCTCTTAATTCATCTCACAGAGTTACATCTGTATTTCGTGGATCTCTTTGCTAGCCTTATTTCTGTGGAATCTGAGAACAGATATTTCGGATCCCTTTGAAGACTATAGGGCCAATGTAAACATCCTCCGATAACAAAGAGAAAGAAGCGTTCTGAGAAACTTCTTTGTGTTCTGTGAAATCATCTCACACAGTTACAGCTTTCCCCTCAAGGATCGTTTCGCTAAGACAGTTCTTGTGGAATTGGCAAAGAGATATTTGGAGCCCATAGAGGGCAATGGAGAAAAAGGAAATATCCTCCCATGAAATCTGGAAAGAAGCTGTCTGAGAAACTCCTTAGTGTTCTCTTAATTCATCTCACAGAGTTACATCTGTATTTCGTGGATCTCTTTGCTAGCCTTATTTCTGTGGAATCTGAGAACAGATATTTCGGATCCCTTTGAAGACTATAGGGCCAAAGGAAATATCCTCCGATAACAAAGAGAAAGAAGCTTTCTGAGAAACTTCTTTGTGTTCAGTGAAATCATCTCACAGAGTTACAGCTTTCCCATCAAGAAGCCTTTCGCTAAGACAGTTCTTGTGGAATTGGCAAAGTGATATTTGGAAGTCCACAGAGCGCAATGGTGAAAAAGGAAATATCCTCCGATGAAATTTGGAAAGAAGCTTTCTGAGAAACTGCTTAGTGTTCTGTTAATTCATCTCACAGAGTTACATCTGTATTTCGTGGATCTCTTTGCTATCCTTATTTCTGTGGAATCTGAGAACAGATATTTCGGATCCCTTTGAAGACTATAGGGCCAAAGTAAAAATCCTCCGATAACAAAGAGAAAGAAGCTTTCTGAGAAACTTCTTTGTGTGCTGTGAAATCATCTCACAGAGTTACAGCTTTCCCCTCAAGAAGCCTTTCGCTAAGACAGTTCTTGTGGAATTGGCAAAGTGATATTTGGAAGCCCATAGAGGGCTATGGTGAAAAAGGAAATATCCTCCAATGAAATCTGGAAAGAAGCTTTCTGAGAAACTGCTTAGTGATCTGTAAATTCATCTCTCAGAGTGACATCTGTATTTCGTGGATCTCTTTGCTAGCCGTATTTCTGTGGAATCTGAGAACAGATATTTCGGATCCATTTGAAGACTATAGGGCCAAAGGAAATATCCTCCGATAACAAAAAGAAAGAAGCTTTCTGAGAAACTTCTTTGTGTTCTGTGAAAATATCTCACAGAGTTAAAGCTTTCCCCTCAAGAAGCCTTTCGCTAAGACAGTTCTTGTGGAATTGGCAAAGTGATATTTGGAAGCCCATGGAGGGCTATGGTGAAAAAGGAAATATCCTCCGATGAAATCTGGAAAGACTTTCTGAGAAACTGCTTAGTGTTTTGTTAATTCATCTCACAGAGTTACATCTGTATTTCGTTGATCTCTTTGCTAGCCTTATTGCTGTGGAATCTGAGAACAGATATTTCGGATCCCTTTGAAGACTATAGGGCCAAAGGAAACATCCTCCGATAACAAAGAGAAAGAAGCTTACTGGGAAACTTCTTTGTGTTCTGTGACATCATCTTACAGAGATACAGCTTTCCCGTCAAGAAGCCTTTGCTAAGACAGTTCTTGTGAAATTGGCAAAGTGATATTTGGAAGCCCTTAGAGGGCTACGGTGAAAAAGGAAATATCCTCCGATGAAATCTGGAAAGTAGCTTTCTGTGAAACTGCTTAGTGTTCTGTAAATTCATCTCACAGAGTTACATCTGCATATCGTGGATCGTTTTGCTAGCCTTATTTCTGTGGAATCTGACAACAGATATTTCGGATCCCTTTGAAGACAATAGGGCCAAAGGAAATATCCTCCGATAACAAAGAGAAAGAAGCTTTCTGAGAAACTTCTTTGTGTTCTGTGAAATAATCTCACAGAGTTACAGCTTTCCCCTCAAGAAGCCTTTCGCTAAGACGGTTCTTGTCTAATTGGCAAAGTGATATTTGGAAGCCCATAGAGGGCTATGGTGAAAAACGAAATATTCTCCGATGAAATCTGGAAAGAAGCTTTCTGAGAAACTGCTTAGTGGTCTGTTAATTCATCTCACAGAGTTACATCTGTATTTCGTGGATCTCTTTCCTAGCCTTTTTTCTGTGGAATCTGAGATCACATATTTCCTTTCCCTTTGAAGACTATATGGCCAAAGGAAATATTCTCCGATAAAAAAGAGAAAGAAGCTTTCTGAGAAACTTCTTTGTGTTCTGTGAAATCATCTCACAGAATTACAACTTTCCTCTCAAGAAGCCTTTCGCTAAGACCGTTCTTGTGGAATTGGCAAAGTGATATTTGGAAGCCCATAGAGGGCTATGGTGAAAAAGGAAATATCCACCGATGAAATCTGGAAAGAAGCTTTCTGAGAAACTGCTTAGTGTTCTGATAATTCATCTCACAGAGTTACACCTGTATTTCGTGGATCTCTTTGCTAGCCTTATTTCTGTGGAATCTGAAAACAGATATTTTGATTCCCTTTGAAGACTATAGGGCCAAAGGAAATATCCTCCGATAACAAAGAGAAAGAAGCTTTCTGAGAATCTTCTTTGTGTTCTATGAAATCGTCTCACAGAGTTACAGATATCCATTCCAGAAGCCTCTCGCTAAGACAGTTCTTGTGGAATTGGCAAAGTGATATTTGGAAGCCCATAGAGGGCTATGGTGAAAAAGGAAATATCCTCCGATCAAATCTGGAAAGATGCTTACTGAGAAACTGCTTAGTGTTCTGTTAATTCATCTCACAGAGTTTCATCTGTATTTCGTGGATCTCTTTGCTAGCCTTATTTCTGTGGAATCTGAGAACAGATATTTCGGATCCCTTTGAAGACTATAGGGCCAATGGAAATATCCTCCGATAAAAAAGAGAAAGAAGTTTTCTGAGAAACTTCTTTGTGTTCTGTGAAATCATCTCACAGAGTTAAAGCTTTCCCCTCAAGAAGCCTTTCGCTAAGACAGTTCTTGTGGATTGACAAAGTGATATTTGGAAGCCCATAGAGGGCTATGGTGAAAAAGGAAATATCGTCCGATGAAATCTGGAAAGAAGCTTTCTGAGAAACTGCTTAGTGTTCTGTTAATTCATCTCACAGAGTTACATCTGCATTTCGTGGATCTCTTTGCTAGCCTTATTTCTGTGGAATCTGAGAACAGATATTTCGGATCCCTTTGAAGACTATAGGGCCAATGGAAATATCCTCCGATAAAAAAGAGAAAGAAGTTTTCTGAGAAACTTCTTTGTGTTCTGTGAAATCATCTCACAGAGTTAAAGCTTTCCCCTCAAGAAGCCTTTCGCTAAGACAGTTCTTGTGGATTGGCAAAGTGATATTTGGAAGCCCATAGAGGGCTATGGTGAAAACGGAAATATCGTCCGATGAAATCTGGAAAGAAGCTTTCTGAGAAACTGCTTAGTGTTCTGTTAATTCATCTCACAGAGTTACATCTGTATTTCGTGGATCTCTTTGCTACCCTATTTTCAGTGGAATCTGAGAATAGATATTTCCTTTCCTTTTGAAGACTATTCGGCCAAAGGAAATATCATCGATAAGAAAGAGAATGAAGCTTTCTGAGAAACTTCTTTGTGTTCTGTGAAATCATCTCACAGAGTTACAGCTTTCCCCTCAAGAAGCCTTTCGCTAAGACAGTTCTTGTGGAATTGGTAAAGTGATATTTGGAAGCCCATAGAGGGCTATGGTGAAAGAGGAAATATCCTCCGATGAAATCTGGAAAGAAGCTTTCTGAGAAACTGCTTAATGTTCTGTTAATTCATCTCACAGAGTTACATCTGCATTTCGTGGATCTCATTGTTAGCCTGATTTCTGTGGAATCTCACAAGAGATATTTCAGATCCCTTTGAAGACTATAGGGCCAAAGGAAATATCCTCCGATAACAAAGAGAAGGAAGCTTTCTGAGAAACTTCTTTGTGTTCTGTGAAATCATCTCACAGAGTTACAGCTTTCCCCTCAAGAAGCCTTTCGCTAAGACAATTCTTGTGGAATTGGCAAAGTGATATTTGGAAGCCCATAGAGGGCTATGGTGAAAGAGGAAATATCCTCCGATGAAATCTGGAAAGAAACTTTCTGAGAAACTGCTTAGTGTTTTGTTAATTCATCTCACATAATTACATCTGTATTTCGTGGGTCTCTTTGCTAGCGTTATTTCTGTGGAATCTAAAAACAGATATTTCCTTTCCCTTTGAAGATTATAGGGCCAAAGGAAATATCCTCCGAAAACAAAGAGAAAGAAGCTTTCTGAGAAAATTCTTTGTGTTCTGTGAAATCATCTCACAGAGTTACAGCTTTCCCCTCAAGAAGCCTTTCGCTAAGACAGTTCTTGTGGAATTGGCAAAGGGATATTTGGAAGCCCATAGAGGGCTACGGTGAAAAAGGAACTATCCTCCGATGAAATCTGGAAAGAAGCTTTCTGAGAAACTGCTTTGTGTTCTGTTAATTCATCTCACAGAGTTACATCTGTATTTCGTGGATCTCTTTGCTAGCCTTATTTCTGTGGAATCTGAGAACAGATATTTTGGATCCCTTTGAAGACTATAGGGCCAAAAGGAAATATCCTCCGATAACAAAGGGAAAGAAGCTTTCTGAGAAACTTCTTTGTGTTCTTTGAAATCATCTCACAGAGTTACAGCTTTCCCCTCAAGAAGCCTTTCGCTAAGACAGTTCTTGTGGAATTGGCAAAGTGATATTTGGAAACCCATAGCGGGCTATGGAGAAAAAGGAAATATCCTCCGATGAAATCTGGAAAGAAGCTTTCTGAGAAACTGCTTAGTGTTCTGTTAATTCATCTCACAGAGTTACATCTGTATTTCGTGGATCTCTTAGCTAGCCTTATTTCTGTGGAATCTGAGAACAGATATTTCGGATCCCTTTGAAGACTATAGGGCCAAAGGAAATATCCTCCAATAACAAAGAAAAAGAAGCTTTCTGAGTAACTTCTTTGTGTTCTGTGAAATCATCTCACAGAGTTACAGCTTTCCCCTCAAGAAGCCTTTCGCTAAGACAGTTCTTGTGGAATTGGCAAAGTGATATTCGGAAGCCCATAGAGGACTATGGTGAAAAAGGAAATATCCTCCGATTAAATCTGGAAAGAAGCTTTCTGAAAAACTGCTTAGTGTTCTGTTAATTCATCTCCCAGAGTTACATCTGTATTTCGTGGATCTCTTTCTAGCCTTATTTCTGTGGAATCTGAGAACAGATATTTCGGATCACTTTGAAAACTATAGGGCCAAAGGAAATATCCTCCGATAACAAAGAGAAAGAAGCTTTCTGAGAAACTTCTTTTTTGTTCTGTGAAATCATCTCAAAGACTTACAGTTTTTCACTCAAGTACCCTTTCGCTAAGACAGTTCTTGTGGAATGGCCAAAGTGATATTTCGAAGGCCTTAGAGGGCTGTGGTGAAAAAGGAAATATCCTAAGATGAAATCTGGAAAGAAGCTTTCTGAGAAACTGCTTAATGTTGTGTTAATTCATTTCAAAGAGTTACGTCTGCATTTCGTGGATCTCTTTGCTACCCTTATTTCTGTGGAATCTGAGAACACATATTTCGGATCCCTTTGAAGACTATAGGGTCAAAGGAAATATCCACCGATAACAAAGAGAAAGAAGCTTTCTGAGAAACTTCTTTGTGTTCTGTGAAACCAACTCACAGAGTTACAGCTTTCCCCTCAAGAAGCCTTTCGCTAAGACAGTTCTTGTGCAATTGGCAAAGTGATATTTGGAACCCCTAGAGGGCTATGGTGAAAAAGGAAATATCCTCCGATGAAATCTGGAAAGAAGCTTTCTGAGAAACTGCTTAGTGTTCTGTTAATTCATCTCACAGAGTTACATCTGTATTTCGTGGATCTCTTTGCTAGCCTTATTTCTGTGGAATCTGAGAACAGATATTTCGGATCCCTTTGAAGACTACTGGGCCAAAGGAAATATCCTCCGATAACAAAGAGAAAGAAGCTTTCTGAGAAACTTCCTTGTGTTCTGTGAAATCATCTCACAGAGTTACAGCTTTCCACTCAAGTACCCGTTGGCTAAGACAGTTCTTCTGGAATGGGCAAAGTGATATTTGGAAGCCCATAGAGGGCTATGGTGAAAAAGGCAATATCCTAAGATGAAATCTGGAAAGAAGCATTCTGAGAAACTGATTAATGTTGTGTTAATTCATCTCACTGAGTTACAACTGTATTTAGTGGATCTCTTTGCCAGCCTTATTTCTGTGGAATCTGAGAACAGATATTTCCTTTCCCTTTAAAGACTATACGGCCAAAGGAAATATCTTCCGATAAGAAAGAGAAAGAAGCTTTCTGAGAAACTTCTTTGTGTTCTGTGAAATCATCATACAGAGTTACAGCTTTGCCCTCAAGGAGCCTTTCGCTAAGACAGTTCTTGTGCAATTGGCAAAGTGATATTTGGAAGCCCATAGAGGGCTATGGAGAAAAAGGAAATAACCTCCGATGAAATCTGGAAAGAAGCTTTCTGAGAAACTGCTTAGTGTTCTGTTAATTCACCTCACAGAGTTACATCTGTATTTCGTGGATCTCATTGCTAGCCTTATTTCTGTGGAATCTGAGAACAGATATTTCGGATCCCTTTGAAGACTATAGGGCCAAAGGAAATATCCTCCGATAACAAAGAGAAAGAAGCTTTCTGAGAAACTTCTTTGTGTTCTGTGAAATCATCTCACAGAGTTACAGCTTTCCTCTCAAGAAGCCTTTCGCTAAGACATTTCTTGTGGAATTGGCAAAGTGATATTTGGAAGCCCATAGAGGGCTATGGTGAGAAAGGAAATATCCTCCAATGAAATCTGGAAAGAAGCTTTCTGAGAAACTGCTTAGTGATCTGTAAATTCATCTCTCAGAGTTACATCTGTATTTCGTGGATCTCTTTGCTAGCCGTATTTCTGTGGAATCTGAGAACACATATTTCGGATCCATTTGAAGACTCTAGGGCCAAAGGAAATATCCTCCGATAACAAAAAGAAAGAAGCTTTCTGAGAAACTTCTTTGTGTTCTGTGAAATCATCTCACAGAGTTAAAGCTTTCCCCTCAAGAAGCCTTTCGCTAAGACAGTTCTTGTGGAATTGGCAAAGTGATATTTGGAAGCCCATGGAGGGCTATGGTGAAAAAGGAAATATCCTCCGATGAAATCTGGAAAGACTTTCTGAGAAACTGCTTAGTGTTTTGTTAATTCATCTCACAGAGTTACATCTGTATTTCGTGGATCTCATTGCTAGCCTTATTTCTGTGGAATCTGAGAACAGATATTTCGGATCCCTTTGAAGACTATAGGGTCAAAGGAAACATCCTCGGATAACAAACTAAGAAGCTTTCTGAGAAAATACTTTGTGTTCTGTGAAATCATCTCACAGAGTTACAGCTTTAACCTCAAGAAGCCTTTCGCTAAGACAGTTCTTGTGGAATCGGCGAAGTGATATTTGGAAGCCCATAGAGGGCTATGGTGAAAAAGGAAATATCCTCCGATGAAATCTGGTAACAAGCTTTCTGAGAAACTGCTTAGTGTTCTGTTAATTCATCTCACAGAGTTACATCTGTATTTCGTGGATCTCTTTGCTAGCCTTATTTCTGTGGAATCTGAGAACAGATATTTCCGTTCCCTTTGAAGACTATAGGGCCAAAGGAAACATCCTCCGATAACAAAGAGAAAGAAGTTTACTGAGAAACTTCTTCGTGTTCTGTGAAATCATCTCACAGAGATACAGCTTTCCCGTCAAGAAGCCTTCGCTAAGACAGTTCTTGTGGAATTGGCAAAGTGATATTTGGAAGCCCTTAGAGGGCTACGGTGAAAAAGGAAATATCCTCCGATGAAATCTGGAAAGAAGCTTTCTGTGAAACTGCTTAGTGTTCAGTAAATTCATCTCACCGAGTTACATCTGCATTTCGTGGATCGTTTTGCTAGCCTTATTTCTGTGGAATCTGACAACAGATATTTCGGATCCCTTTGAAGACAATAGGGCCAAAGGAAATATCCTCCGATAACAAAGAGAAAGAAGCTTTCTGAGAAACTTCTTTGTGTTCTGTGAAATCATCTCACAGAGTTACAGCTTTCCCCTCAAGAAGCCTTTCGCTAAGACATTTCTTGTGGAATTGGCAAAGTGATATTTGGAAGCCCATAGAGGGCTATGGTGAGAAAGGAAATATCCTCCAATGAAATCTGGAAAGAAGCTTTCTGAGAAACTGCTTAGTGATCTGTAAATTCATCTCTCAGAGTTACATCTGTATTTCGTGGATCTCTTTGCTAGCCGTATTTCTGTGGAATCTGAGAACACATATTTTGGATCCATTTGAAGACTCTAGGGCCAAAGGAAATATCCTCCGATAACAAAAAGAAAGAAGCTTTCTGAGAAACTTCTTTGTGTTCTGTGAAATCATCTCACAGAGTTAAAGCTTTCCCCTCAAGAAGCCTTTCGCTAAGACAGTTCTTGTGGAATTGGCAAAGTGATATTTGGAAGCCCATGGAGGGCTATGGTGAAAAAGGAAATATCCTCCGATGAAATCTGGAAAGACTTTCTGAGAAACTGCTTAGTGTTTTGTTAATTCATCTCACAGAGTTACATCTGTATTTCGTGGATCTCATTGCTAGCCTTATTTCTGTGGAATCTGAGAACAGATATTTCGGATCCCTTTGAAGACTATAGGGTCAAAGGAAACATCCTCGGATAACAAACTAAGAAGCTTTCTGAGAAAATACTTTGTGTTCTGTGAAATCATCTCACAGAGTTACAGCTTTAACCTCAAGAAGCCTTTCGCTAAGACAGTTCTTGTGGAATCGGCGAAGTGATATTTGGAAGCCCATAGAGGGCTATGGTGAAAAAGGAAATATCCTCCGATGAAATCTGGTAACAAGCTTTCTGAGAAACTGCTTAGTGTTCTGTTAATTCATCTCACAGAGTTACATCTGTATTTCGTGGATCTCTTTGCTAGCCTTATTTCTGTGGAATCTGAGAACAGATATTTCCGTTCCCTTTGAAGACTATAGGGCCAAAGGAAACATCCTCCGATAACAAAGAGAAAGAAGTTTACTGAGAAACTTCTTCGTGTTCTGTGAAATCATCTCACAGAGATACAGCTTTCCCGTCAAGAAGCCTTCGCTAAGACAGTTCTTGTGGAATTGGCAAAGTGATATTTGGAAGCCCTTAGAGGGCTACGGTGAAAAAGGAAATATCCTCCGATGAAATCTGGAAAGAAGCTTTCTGTGAAACTGCTTAGTGTTCAGTAAATTCATCTCACCGAGTTACATCTGCATTTCGTGGATCGTTTTGCTAGCCTTATTTCTGTGGAATCTGACAACAGATATTTCGGATCCCTTTGAAGACAATAGGGCCAAAGGAAATATCCTCCGATAACAAAGAGAAAGAAGCTTTCTGAGAAACTTCTTTGTGTTCTGTGAAATCATCTCACAGAGTTACAGCTTTCCCCTCAAGAAGCCTTTCGCTAAGACGGTTCTTGTCTAATTGGCAAAGTGATATTTGGAAGCCCATAGAGGGCTATGGTGAAAAACGAAATATTCTCCGATGAAATCTGGAAAGAAGCTTTCTGAGAAACTGCTTAGTGTTCTGTTAATTCATCTCACAGTGTTACATCTGTATTTCATGGATCTCTTTGCTAGCCTTATTTCTGTGGAATCTGACAACAGATATTTCGGATCCCTTTGAAGGCTATAGGGCCACAGGAAATATCCTCCGATAACAAAGAGAAAGAAGCTTTCTGAGAAACTTCTTTGTGTTCTGTGAAATCATCTCACAGAGTTACAGCTTTCCCCTCAAGAAGCCTTTCGCTAAGACTGTTCTTGTGGAATTGGCAAAGTGATATTTGGAAGCCCATAGAGGGCTATGGTGAAAAAGGAAATATCTTCCGATGAAATCTGGAAAGAAGCTTTCTGAGAAACTGCTTAGTGTTCTGTTAATTCACCTCACAGGGTTACATCTGTATTTTGTGGATCTCTTTGCTAGCCTTATTTCTGTGGAATCTGAGAACAGATATTTCGGATCCCTTTGAGGACTATAGGGCCAAAGGAAACAATCTCGGATAACAAAGAGAAAGAAGCTTACTGAGAAACTTCTTTGTGTTCTGTGAAATCATCTCACAGAGTTACAGCTTTCCCCTCAAGAAGCCTTTCGCTAAGACAGTTCTTGTGGAATTGGCAAAGTGGTAGTTGGAAGCCCTTAGAGGGCTATGGTGAAAAAGGAAATATCCTCCGATGAAATCTTGAAAGACTTACTGAGAAACTGCTCAGTGTTCTGTTGATTCATCTCAACGAGTTACATCTGTATTTGGTGTATCTCTTTGCTAGCCTTACTTCTGTGGAATCTGAGAACAGATATTTCGGATCCCTTTGAAGACTCTAGGGCCAAAGGAAATATCCTCCGATAACAAAGAGAAAGAAGCTTTCTGAGAAACTTCTTTGTGTTCTGTGAAACCATCTCACAGAGTTACAGCTTTCCCCTCAAGAAGCCTTTCGCTAAGACAGTTCTTGCGGAATTCGCAAAGTGATATTATGTAGCCCATAGAGGGCTACGGTGAAAAAGGAAATATCTTCCGATGAAATCTGGAAAGAAGCTTTCTGAGAAACAGCTTAGTGTTCTGTTAATTCATCTCACAGAGTTACATCTGTATTTCGTGGATCTCTTTGCTAGCCTTATTTCTATGGAATCTGAGAACAGATATTTCGGATCCCTTTGAAGACTCTAGGGCCAAAGGAAACATCCTCCAATAACAAAGAGAAAGAAGCTTCCTGGAAACTTCTTTGTGTTCTGTGAAATCACCTAACAGAGTTACAGCTTTCCCCTCAAGAGGACTTTCGCTAAGACAGTTCTTGTGGAATTGGCAAAGTGATATTTGGAAGCCCATAGAGGGCTATGGTGAAAAAGGATATATCCTCAGATGAAATCTGGAAAGAAGCTTTCTGAGAAACTGCTTAGTGTTCTCTTAATTCATCTCACAGAGTTACATCTGTATTTCGTGGATCTCTTTGCTAGCCTTATTTCTGTGGAATCTGAGAACAGATATTTCGGATCCCTTTGAAGACTATAGGGCCAATGTAAACATCCTCCGATAACAAAGAGAAAGAAGCGTTCTGAGAAACTTCTTTGTGTTCTGTGAAATCATCTCACACAGTTACAGATTTCCCCTCAAGGATCGTTTCGCTAAGACAGTTCTTGTGGAATTGGCAAAGAGATATTTGGAGCCCATAGAGGGCAATGGAGAAAAAGGAAATATCCTCCCATGAAATCTGGAAAGAAGCTGTCTGAGAAACTCCTTAGTGTTCTCTTAATTCATCTCACAGAGTTACATCTGTATTTCGTGGATCTCTTTGCTAGCCTTATTTCTGTGGAATCTGAGAACAGATATTTCGGATCCCTTTGAAGACTATAGGGCCAAAGGAAATATCCTCCGATAACAAAGAGAAAGAAGCTTTCTGAGAAACTTCTCTGTGTTCAGTGAAATCATCTCACAGAGTTACAGCTTTCCCATCAAGAAGCCTTTCGCTAAGACAGTTCCTGTGGAATTGGCAAAGTGATATTTGGAAGTCCACAGAGCGCAATGGTGAAAAAGGAAATATCCTCCGATGAAATCTGGAAAGAAGCTTTCTGAGAAACTTCTTAGTGTTCTGTTAATTCATCTCTCAGAGTTACATCTGTATTTCGTGGATCTCTTTGCTATCCTTATTTCTGTGGAATCTGAGAACAGATATTTCGGATCCCTTTGAAGACTATAGGGCCAAAGTAAAAATCCTCCGATAACAAAGAGAAAGAAGCTTTCTGAGAAACTTCTTTGTGTGCTGTGAAATCATCTCACAGAGTTACAGCTTTCCCCTCAAGAAGCCTTTCGCTAAGACAGTTCTTGTGGAATTGGCAAAGTGATATTTGGAAGCCCATAGAGGGCTATGGTTAAAAAAGGAAATATCCTCCAATGAAATCTGGAAAGAAGCTTTCTGAGAAACTGCTTAGTGATCTGTTAATTCATCTCTCAGAGTTACATCTGTATTTCGTGGATCTCTTTGCTAGCCGTATTTCAGTGGAATCTGAGAACAGATATTTCGGATCCATTTGAAGACTATAGGGCCAAAGGAAATATCCTCCGATAACAAAAAGAAAGAAGCTTTCTGAGAAACTTCTTTGTGTTCTGTGAAAATATCTCACAGAGTTAAAGCTTTCCCCTCAAGAAGCCTTTCACTAAGACAGTTCTTGTGGAATTGGCAAAGTGATATTTGGAAGCCCATGGAGGGCTATGGTGAAAAAGGAAATATCCTAAGATGAAATCTGGAAAGACTTTCTGAGAAACAGCTTAGTGTTTTGTTAATTCATCTCACAGAGTTACATCTGTATTTCGTTGATCTCTTTGCTAGCCTTATTGCTGTGGAATCTGAGAACAGATATTTCGGATCCCTTTGAAGACTATAGGGCCAAAGGAAACATCCTCCGATAACAAAGAGAAAGAAGCTTACTGGGAAACTTCTTTGTGTTCTGTGACATCATCTCACAGAGATACAGCTTTCCCGTCAAGAAGCCTTCGCTAAGACAGTTCTTGTGAAATTGGCAAAGTGATATTTGGAAGCCCTTAGAGGGCTACGGTGAAAAAGGAAATATCCTCCGATGAAATCTGGAAAGTAGCTTTCTGTGAAACTGCTTAGTGTTCTGTAAATTCATCTCACAGAGTTACATCTGCATATCGTGGATCGTTTTGCTAGCCTTATTTCTGTGGAATCTGACAACAGATATTTCGGATCCCTTTGAAGACAATAGGGACAAAGGAAATATCCTCCGATCACAAAGAGAAAGAAGCTTTCTGAGAAACTTCTTTGTGTTCTGTGAAATAATCTCACAGAGTTACAGCTTTCCCCTCAAGAAGCCTTTCGCTAAGACGGTTCTTGTCTAATTGGCAAAGTGATATTTGGAAGCCCATAGAGGGCTATGGTGAAAAACGAAATATTCTCCGATGAAATCTGGAAAGAAGCTTTCTGAGAAACTGCTTAGTGTTCTATTAATTCATCTCACAGAGTTACATCTGTATTTCGTGGATCTCTTTGCTAGCCTTACTTCTGTGGAATCTGAAAACAGATATTTCTGATCCCTTTGAAGACTATGGGTCCAAAGGAAATATCCTCCGATAACAAAGAGAAAGAAGCTTTGAGAAACTTCTTTGTGTTCTGCGAAATCATCTCACAGAGTTGCAGCTATCCCCTCAATAAGCCTTTCGCTAAGACAGTTCTTGTGGAATTGGCAAAGTGATATTTGGAACCCATAGAGGGCTATGGTGAAAAAGGAAATATCCTCCGATGAAATCTGGAAAGAAGCTTTCTGAGAAACTGCTTAGTGTTCTGTTAATTCATCTCCCAGAGTTACATCGGTATTTCGTGGATCTCTTTGCTAGCCTTATTTCTGTGTAATCTGACAACAGATATTTCGGAACCCTTTGAAGACTATAGGGCCAAAGGAAATATCCTCCGATAACAAAGAGAAAGAAGCTTTCTGAGAAACTTCTTTGTGATCTGTGAAATCATCTCACAGAATTACAGCTTTCCCCTCAAGAAGCCTTTCGCTAAGACGGTTCTTGTCTAATTGGCAAAGTGATATTTGGAAGCCCATAGAGGGCTATGTTGAAAAACGAAATATTCTCCGAGGAAATCCGGAAAGAAGCTTTCAGAGAAACTGCTTAGTGTTCTGTTAATTCATCTCACAGAGTTACATCTGTATTTCGTGGATCTCTTTGCTAGCCTTATAACTGTGGAATATGACAACAGATATTTCGGATCCCTTTGAAGACTATGAGTCCAAAGGAAATATCCTCCGATAAAAAAGAGAAAGAAGCTTTCTGAGAAACTTCTTTGGGTTCTGCAAAATCATATCACAGAGTTACAGCTTTCCCCTCAAGAAGCCTTTCGCTAAGACAGTTCTTGTGGAATTGGCAAAGTGATATTTGGAAGCCGATACAGGGCTATGGTGAAAAAGGAAATATCCTCCGATGAAATCTGGAAAAAAGCTTTCTGAGAAACTGCTTAGTGTTCTGTTAATTCATCTCACAGTGTTACATCTGTATTTCATGGATCTCTTTGCTAGCCTGATTTCTGTGGAATCTGACAACAGATATTTCGGATCCCTTTGAAGACTATAGGGCCACAGGAAATATCCTCCGATAACAAAGAGAAAGAAGCTTTCTGAGAAACTTCTTTGTGTTCTGTGAAATCATCTCACAGATTTACAGCTTTCCCCTCAAGAAGCCTTTCGCTAAGACAGTTCTTGTGGAATTGGCAAAGTGATATTTGGAAGCCCATAGAGGGCTATGGTGAAAAAGGAAATATCCTCCGATGAAATCTGGAAAGAATTTCTGAGAAACTGCTTAGTGTTCTGTTAATTCGTCTCACAGAGTTACATCTGTATTTCGTTGATCTCTTTGCTAGCCTTATTTCTGTGGAATCTGAGAACAGATATTTCTGATCCCTTTGAAGACTATAGGGCCAAAGGAAATATCCTCCGATAACAAAGAGAAAGAAGCTTTCTGAGAAACTTCTTTGTGTTCTGTGAAATCATCTCACAGAGTTACAGCATTCCCATCAAGAAGCCTTTCGCTAAGACAGTTCTTGTGGAATTGGCAAAGTGATATTTGGAAGCCCACAGAGCGCAATGGTGAAAAAGGAAATATCCTCCGATGAAATCTGGAAAGAAGCTTTCTGAGAAATTGCTTAGTGTTCTTTTAATTCATCTCACAGAGTTACATCTGTATTTCGTGGATCTCTTTGCTAGCCTTATTTCTGTGGAATCTGAGAACAGATATTTCGGATCCCTTTGAAGACTATAGGGCCAAAGTAAACACCCTCCGATAACAAAGAGAAAGAAGCTTACTGAGAAACTTCTTTGTGTTCTGTGAAATCATCACACAGAGTTACAGGTTTGCCCTCAAGGAGCCTTTCGCTAAGACAGTTCTTGTGGAATTGGCAAAGTGATATTTGGAAGCCCATAGAGGGCTATGGAGAAAAAGGAAATAACCTCCGATGAAATCTGGAAAGAAGCTTTCTGAGAAACTGCTTAGTGTTCTGTTAATTCACCTCACAGAGTTACATCTGTATTTCGTGGATCTCATTGCTAGCCTTATTTCTGTGGAATCTGAGAACAGATATTTCGGATCCCTTTGAAGACTATAGGGCCAAAGGAAATATCCTCCGATAACAAAGAGAAAGAAGCTTTCTGAGAAACTTCTTTGTGTTCTGTGAAATCATCTCACAGAGTTACAGCTTTCCTCTCAAGAAGCCTTTCGCTAACACATTTCTTGTGGAATTGGCAAAGTGATATTTGGAAGCCCATAGAGGGCTATGGTGAGAAAGGAAATATCCTCCAATGAAATCTGGAAAGAAGCTTTCTGAGAAACTGCTTAGTGATCTGTAAATTCATCTCTCAGAGTTACATCTGTATTTCGTGGATCTCTTTGCTAGCCGTATTTCTGTGGAATCTGAGAACACATATTTCGGATCCATTTGAAGACTCTAGGGCCAAAGGAAATATCCTCCGATAACAAAAAGAAAGAAGCTTTCTGAGAAACTTCTTTGTGTTCTGTGAAATCATCTCACAGAGTTAAAGCCTTCCCCTCAAGAAGCCTTTCGCTAAGACAGTTCTTGTGGAATTGGCAAAGTGATATTTGGAAGCCCATGGAGGGCTATGGTGAAAAAGGAAATATCCTCCGATGAAATCTGGAAAGACTTTCTGAGAAACTGCTTAGTGTTTTGTTAATTCATCTCACAGAGTTACATCTGTATTTCGTGGATCTCATTGCTAGCCTTATTTCTGTGGAATCTGAGAACAGATATTTCGGATCCCTTTGAAGACTATAGGGCCAAAGGAAATATCCTCCGATAACAAAGAGAAAGAAGCTTTCTGAGAAACTTCTTTGTGTTCTGTAAAATCATCTCACAGAGTTACAGCTTTCCCATCAAGAAGCCTTTCGCTAAGACAGTTCTTGTGGAATTGGCAAAGTGATATTTGGAAGCCCTCAGAGCGCAATGGTGAAAAAGGAAATATCCTCCGATGAAATCTGGAAAGAAGCTTTCTGAGAAATTGCTTAGTGTTCTGTTAATTCATCTCACAGAGTTAAATCTGTATTTCGTGGATCTCTTTGCTAGCCTTATTTCTGTGGAATCTGAGAACAGATATTTCGGATCCCTTTGAAGACTATAGGGCCAAAGTAAACAACCTCCGATAACAAAGAGAAAGAAGCTTACTGAGAAACTTCTTTGTGTTCTGTGAAATCATCTCACAGAGTTACAGCTTTCCCCTCAAGAAGCCTTTCGCTAAGACAGTTCTTGTGGAATTGGCAAAGTGATAGTTGGAAGCCCTTAGAGGGCTATGGTGAAAAAGGAAATATCCTCCGATGAAATCTTGAAAGACTTACGGAGAAACTGCTCAGTGTTCTGTTGATTCATCTCAACGAGTTACATCTGTATTTGGTGTATCTCTTTGCTAGCCTTACTTCTGTGGAATCTGAGAACAGATATTTCGGATCCCTTTGAAGACTCTAGGGCCAAAGGAAATATCCTCCGATAACAAAGAGAAAGAAGCTTTCTGAGAAACTTCTTTGTGTTCTGTGAAACCATCTCACAGAGTTACAGCTTTCCCCTCAAGAAACCTTTCGCTAAGACAGTTCTTGCGGAATTCGCAAAGTGATATTTGGTAGCCCATAGAGGGCTACGGTGAAAAAGGAAATATCTTCCGATGAAATCTGGAAAGAAGCTTTCTGAGAAACAGCTTAGTGTTCTGTTAATTCATCTCACAGAGTTACATCTGTATTTCGTGGATCTCTTTGCTAGCCTTATTTCTATGGAATCTGAGAACAGATATTTCGGATCCCTTTGAAGACTCTAGGGCCAAAGGAAACATCCTCCAATAACAAAGAGAAAGAAGCTTCCTGGAAACTTCTTTGTGTTCTGTGAAATCATCTAACAGAGTTACAGCTTTCCCCTCAAGAGGACTTTCGCTAAGACAGTTCTTGTGGAATTGGCAAAGAGATATTTGGAGCCCATAGAGGGCAATGGAGAAAAAGGAAATATCCTCCCATGAAATCTGGAAAGAAGCTGTCTGAGAAACTCCTTAGTGTTCTCTTAATTCATCTCACAGAGTTACATCTGTATTTCGTGGATCTCTTTGCTAGCCTTATTTCTGTGGAATCTGAGAACAGATATTTCGGATCCCTTTGAAGACTATAGGGCCAAAGTAAACACCCTCCGATAACAAAGAGAAAGAAGCTTACTGAGAAACTTCTTTGTGTTCTGTGAAATCATCACACAGAGTTACAGGTTTGCCCTCAAGGAGCCTTTCGCTAAGACAGTTCTTGTGGAATTGGCAAAGTGATATTTGGAAGCCCATAGAGGGCTATGGAGAAAAAGGAAATAACCTCCGATGAAATCTGGAAAGAAGCTTTCTGAGAAACTGCTTAGTGTTCTGTTAATTCACCTCACAGAGTTACATCTGTATTTCGTGGATCTCATTGCTAGCCTTATTTCTGTGGAATCTGAGAACAGATATTTCGGATCCCTTTGAAGACTATAGGGCCAAAGGAAATATCCTCCGATAACAAAGAGAAAGAAGCTTTCTGAGAAACTTCTTTGTGTTCTGTGAAATCATCTCACAGAGTTACAGCTTTCCTCTCAAGAAGCCTTTCGCTAACACATTTCTTGTGGAATTGGCAAAGTGATATTTGGAAGCCCATAGAGGGCTATGGTGAGAAAGGAAATATCCTCCAATGAAATCTGGAAAGAAGCTTTCTGAGAAACTGCTTAGTGATCTGTAAATTCATCTCTCAGAGTTACATCTGTATTTCGTGGATCTCTTTGCTAGCCGTATTTCTGTGGAATCTGAGAACACATATTTCGGATCCATTTGAAGACTCTAGGGCCAAAGGAAATATCCTCCGATAACAAAAAGAAAGAAGCTTTCTGAGAAACTTCTTTGTGTTCTGTGAAATCATCTCACAGAGTTAAAGCCTTCCCCTCAAGAAGCCTTTCGCTAAGACAGTTCTTGTGGAATTGGCAAAGTGATATTTGGAAGCCCATGGAGGGCTATGGTGAAAAAGGAAATATCCTCCGATGAAATCTGGAAAGACTTTCTGAGAAACTGCTTAGTGTTTTGTTAATTCATCTCACAGAGTTACATCTGTATTTCGTGGATCTCATTGCTAGCCTTATTTCTGTGGAATCTGAGAACAGATATTTCGGATCCCTTTGAAGACTATAGGGCCAAAGGAAATATCCTCCGATAACAAAGAGAAAGAAGCTTTCTGAGAAACTTCTTTGTGTTCTGTAAAATCATCTCACAGAGTTACAGCTTTCCCATCAAGAAGCCTTTCGCTAAGACAGTTCTTGTGGAATTGGCAAAGTGATATTTGGAAGCCCTCAGAGCGCAATGGTGAAAAAGGAAATATCCTCCGATGAAATCTGGAAAGAAGCTTTCTGAGAAATTGCTTAGTGTTCTGTTAATTCATCTCACAGAGTTAAATCTGTATTTCGTGGATCTCTTTGCTAGCCTTATTTCTGTGGAATCTGAGAACAGATATTTCGGATCCCTTTGAAGACTATAGGGCCAAAGTAAACAACCTCCGATAACAAAGAGAAAGAAGCTTACTGAGAAACTTCTTTGTGTTCTGTGAAATCATCTCACAGAGTTACAGCTTTCCCCTCAAGAAGCCTTTCGCTAAGACAGTTCTTGTGGAATTGGCAAAGTGATAGTTGGAAGCCCTTAGAGGGCTCTGGTGAAAAAGGAAATATCCTCCGATGAAATCTTGAAAGACTTACGGAGAAACTGCTCAGTGTTCTGTTGATTCATCTCAACGAGTTACATCTGTATTTGGTGTATCTCTTTGCTAGCCTTACTTCTGTGGAATCTGAGAACAGATATTTCGGATCCCTTTGAAGACTCTAGGGCCAAAGGAAATATCCTCCGATAACAAAGAGAAAGAAGCTTTCTGAGAAACTTCTTTGTGTTCTGTGAAACCATCTCACAGAGTTACAGCTTTCCCCTCAAGAAACCTTTCGCTAAGACAGTTCTTGCGGAATTCGCAAAGTGATATTTGGTAGCCCATAGAGGGCTACGGTGAAAAAGGAAATATCTTCCGATGAAATCTGGAAAGAAGCTTTCTGAGAAACAGCTTAGTGTTCTGTTAATTCATCTCACAGAGTTACATCTGTATTTCGTGGATCTCTTTGCTAGCCTTATTTCTATGGAATCTGAGAACAGATATTTCGGATCCCTTTGAAGACTCTAGGGCCAAAGGAAACATCCTCCAATAACAAAGAGAAAGAAGCTTCCTGGAAACTTCTTTGTGTTCTGTGAAATCATCTAACAGAGTTACAGCTTTCCCCTCAAGAGGACTTTCGCTAAGACAGTTCTTGTGGAATTGGCAAAGAGATATTTGGAGCCCATAGAGGGCAATGGAGAAAAAGGAAATATCCTCCCATGAAATCTGGAAAGAAGCTGTCTGAGAAACTCCTTAGTGTTCTCTTAATTCATCTCACAGAGTTACATCTGTATTTCGTGGATCTCTTTGCTAGCCTTATTTCTGTGGAATCTGAGAACAGATATTTCGGATCCCTTTGAAGACTATAGGGCCAAAGGAAATATCCTCCGATAACAAAGAGAAAGAAGCTTTCTGAGAAACTTCTTTGTGTTCAGTGAAATCATCTCACAGAGTTACAGCTTTCCCATCAAGAAGCCTTTCACTAAGACAGTTCTTGTGGAATTGGCAAAGTGATATTTGGAAGTCCACAGAGCGCAATGGTGAAAAAGGAAATATCCTCCGATGAAATTTGGAAAGAAGCTTTCTGAGAAACTGCTTAGTGTTCTGTTAATTCATCTCACAGAGTTACATCTGTATTTCGTGGATCTCTTTGCTATCCTTATTTCTGTGGAATCTGAGAACAGATATTTCGGATCCCTTTGAAGACTATAGGGCCAAAGTAAAAATCCTCCGATAACAAAGAGAAAGAAGCTTTCTGAGAAACTTCTTTGTGTGCTGTGAAATCATCTCACAGAGTTACAGCTTTCCCCTCAAGAAGCCTTTCGCTAAGACAGTTCTTGTGGAATTGGCAAAGTGATATTTGGAAGCCCATAGAGGGCTATGGTGAAAAAGGAAATATCCTCCAATGAAATCTGGAAAGAAGCTTTCTGAGAAACTGCTTAGTGATCTGTAAATTCATCTCTAAGAGTGACATCTGTATTTCGTGGATCTCTTTGCTAGCCATATTTCTGTGGAATCTGAGAACAGATATTTCGGATCCATTTGAAGACTATAGGGCCAAAGGAAATATCCTCTGATAACAAAAAGAAAGAAGCTTTCTGAGAAACTTCTTTGTGTTCTGTGAAAATATCTCACAGAGTTAAAGCTTTCCCCTCAAGAAGCCTTTCGCTAAGACAGTTCTTGTGGAATTGGCAAAGTGATATTTGGAAGCCCATGGAGGGCTATGGTGAAAAAGGAAATATCCTCCGATGAAATCTGGAAAGACTTTCTGAGAAACTGCTTAGTGTTTTGTTAATTCATCTCACAGAGTTACATCTGTATTTCGTTGATCTCTTTGCTAGCCTTATTGCTGTGGAATCTGAGAACAGATATTTCGGATCCCTTTGAAGACTATAGGGCCAAAGGAAACATCCTCCGATAACAAAGAGAAAGAAGCTTACTGGGAAACTTCTTTGTGTTCTGTGACATCATCTTACAGAGATACAGCTTTCCCGTCAACAAGCCTTCGCTAAGACAGTTCTTGTGAAATTGGCAAAGTGATATTTGGAAGCCCTTAGAGGGCTACGGTGAAAAAGGAAATATCCTCCGATGAAATCTGGAAAGTAGCTTTCTGTGAAACTGCTTAGTGTTCTGTAAATTCATCTCACAGAGTTACATCTGCATGTCGTGGATCGTTTTGCTAGCCTTATTTCTGTGGAATCTGACAACAGATATTTCGGATCCCTTTGAAGACAATAGGGCCAAAGGAAATATCCTCCGATAACAAAGAGAAAGAAGCTTTCTGAGAAACTTCTTTGTGTTCTGTGAAATAATCTCACAGAGTTACAGCTTTCCCCTCAAGAAGCCTTTCGCTAAGACGGTTCTTGTCTAATTGGCAAAGTGATATTTGGAAGCCCATAGAGGGCTATGGTGAAAAACGAAATATTCTCCGATGAAATCTGGAAAGAAGCTTTCTGAGAAACTGCTTAGTGTTCTATTAATTCATCTCACAGAGTTACATCTGTATTTCGTGGATCTCTTTGCTAGCCTTACTTCTGTGGAATCTGAGAACAGATATTTCTGATCCCTTTGAAGACTATGGGTCCAAAGGAAATATCCTCCGATAACAAAGAGAAAGAAGCTTTCTGAGAAACTTCTTTGTGTTCTGCGAAATCATCTCACAGAGTTACAGCTATCCCCTCAATAAGCCTTTCGCTAAGACAGTTCTTGTGGAATTGGCAAAGTGATATTTGGAACCCATAGAGGGCTATGGTGAAAAAGGAAATATCCTCCGATGAAATCTGGAAAGAAGCTTTCTGAGAAACTGCTTAGTGTTCTGTTAATTCATCTCCCAGAGTTACATCGGTATTTCGTGGATCTCTTTGCTAGCCTTATTTCTGTGGAATCTGACAACAGATATTTCGGATCCCTTTGAAGACTATAGGGCCAAAGGAAATATCATCCGATAACAAAGAGAAAGAAGCTTTCTGAGAAACTTCTTTGTGTTCTGTGAAATCATCTCACAGATTTACAGCTTTCCCCTCAAGAAGCCTTTCGCTAAGACAGTTCTTTTGGAATTGGCAAAATGATATTTGGAAGCCCATAGAGGGCTAAGGTGAAAAAGGAAATATCCTTTGATGAAATCTGGAAAGACTTTCTGAGAAACTGCTTAGTGTTCTGTTAGTTCATCTCACAGAGTTACATCTGTATTTCGTGGATCTCTTTGCTAGCCTTATTTCTGTGGAATCTGAGACCAGATATTTCGGATCCCTTTGAAGACTCTAGGGCCAAATTAAATATCCTCCGATAACAAAGAGAAAGAAGCTTTCTGATAAACTTCTTTGTGTTCTGTGAAATCATCTCACAGAGTTACAGCTTTCCCCTCAAGAAGCCTTTCGCTAAGACAGTCCTTGTGGAATTGGCAAAGTGATATTTAGAAGCCCATAGAAGGCTATGGTGAAAAAGGAAATATCCTCTGATGAAATCTGGAAAGACTTTCTGAGAAACTGCTTAGTGTTCTGTTAATTCATCTCACAGAGTTACATCTGTATTTCGTAGATCTCTTTGCTAGCCTTATTCCTGTGGAATCTGAGTACAGATAATTCGAATCCCTTTGAAGACTATAGGGCCAAATTAAATATCCTCCGATTACAAAGGGAAAGAAGCTTTCTGAGAAACTTCTTTGTGTTCTGTGAAATCATCTCACAGAGTTACAGCTTTCCCCTCAAGAAGCCTTTCGCTAAGACAGTTCTTGTGGAATTGGCAAAGTGATATTTGGAAGCCCATAGAGGGCTATGGTGAAAAAGGATATATCCTCCGATGAAATCTGGAAAGAAGCTTTCTGAGAAACTGCTTAGTGTTCTTTTAATTCATCTCACAGTGTTACATCTGTATTTCGTGGATCTCTTTGCTAGCCTTATTTCTATGGAATCTGAGAACAGATATTTCGGATCCCTTTGAACACTATAGGGCCAAAGGAAATATCCTCCGATAACAAAGAGAAAGAAGCTTTCTGAGAAACTTCTTTATGTTCTGTGAAATCATCTCACAGAGTTACAGCATTCCCCTCAAGAAGCCTTTCGCTAAGACAGTTCTTGTGGAATTGGCAAAGTGATATTTCGAAGCCCATAGAAGTCTATGGTGAAAAAGGAAATATCCTCCGGTGAAATCTGGAAAGAAGCTTTCTGAGAAACTGCTTAGTGTTCTGTTAATTCATCTCACAGAGTTACATCTGTATTTCGTTTATCTCTTTGCTAGCCTTATATCTGTGGAATCTGACAACAGATATTTCGGATCCCTTTGAAGACTATAGGGCCAAAGGAAATATCCTCCGATAACAAAGAGAAAGAAGCTTTCTGAGAAACTTCTTTGTGTTCTGTGAAATCATCTCACAGAGTTACAGCTTTCCCCTCAAGAAGCCTTTCGCTAAGACAGTTCTTTTGGAATTGTAAAGTGATATTTGGAAGCCCATAGAGGGCTATGGTGAAAAAGGAAATATCCTCCGATGAAATCTGGAAAGAAGCTTTGGGAGAAACTGCTTAGTGTTCTGTTAATTCATCTCACAGAGTTACATCTGTATTTCGTTTATCTCTTTGCTAGCCTTATATCTGTGGAATCTGAGAACAGATATTTCGAATCCCTTTGAAGACGATAGGGACAAAGGAAATATCCTCCGACAGCAACGAGAAAGAAGCTTTCAGAGAAACTTCTTTGTGTTCTGTGAAATCATCTCACAGAGTTACAGCTTTCCCCTCAAGAAGCCTTTCACTTAGATAGTTCTTGTGGAATTTGCAAAGTGATATTTGGAAGCCCATAGAGGGCTATGGTGAAAAAGGAAATATCCTCCGATGAAATCTGGAAAGAAGCTTTCTGAGAAACTGCTTAGTGTTCTGTTACTTCACCTCACAGAGTTTCATCTGTATTTCGTGGATCTCTTTGCTAGCCTTATTTCTGTGGAATCTGAGAACAGATATTTCGGATCCCTTTGAAGACTATAGGTCCAAATTAAATATCCTCCGATAACAAAGAGAAAGAAGCTTTCTGAGAAACTTCTCTGTGTTCTGTGAAATCATCGCACAGAGTTACAGCTTTCCCCTCAAGAAGCCTTTCGCTAAGACAGTTCTTGTGGAATTGGCAAAGTGATATTTGGAAGCCCATAGAAGGCTATGGTGAAAAAGGAAATATCCTCCGATGAAATCTGGAAAGAAGCTTTCTGAGAAACTGCTTAGTGTTCTGTTAATTCATCTCACAGAGTTACATCTGTATTTCGTGGATCTCAATGCTAGCCTTATTTCTGTGGAATCTGAGAACAGATATTTCGGATCCCTTTGAAGACCAAAGGGCCAAAGGAAACATCCTCGGATAACAAAGAGAAAGAAGCTTTCTGAGAAACTTCTTTGTGTTCTGTGAAATCATCTCACAGAGTTACAGCTTTCCCCTCAAGAAGCCTTTCACTTAGATAGTTCTTGTGGAATTGGCAAAGTGATATTTGGAAGCCCATAGAGGGCTATGGTGAAAAAGGAAATATCCTCCGATGAAATCTGGAAAGAAGCTTTCTGAGACACTGCTTAGTGTTCTGTTAATTCATCTCCCAGAGTTACATCTGTATTTCGTGGATGTCTTTGCTAGCCTTATTTCTGTGGAATCTGAGAACAGATATTTCGGATCCGTTGAAGACTACAGGGCCAAAGGAAATATCCTCCGATAACAAAGAGAAAGAAGCTTTCAGAGAAACTTCTTTGTGTTCTGTGAAATCATCTCCCAGAGTTACAGCTTTTACCTCAAGAAGCCTTTCGCTAAGACAGTTCTTGTGGAAAAGGCAAAGTGATATTTGGAACCCCATAGAGGGCTATGGTGAAAAAGGAATTATCCTCCGATTAAATCTGGAAAGAAGCTTTCTGAGAAACTGCTTAGTGTTCTGTTAATTCATCTCCCAGAGTTACATCTGTATTTCGTGGATATCCTTGATAGTCTTATTTCTCTGGAAGCTTTCTGAGAAACTTTTTTGTGTTCTGTGAAATCATCTCACAGAGTTACAGCTTTCCCCTGAAGAAGCCTTTCGCAAAGACAGTTCTTGTGGAATTGGCAAAGTGATATTTGGAAGCCCATAGAGGGCTATGGAGAAAAAGGAAATATCCTCCGATGAAATCTGGAAAGAAGCTTTCTGAGAAACTGGTTAGTGTTCTGTTAATTCATCTCACAGAGTTACATCTGTATTTCGTGGATCCCTTTGCTAGCCTTATTTCTGTGGAATCTGAGAACAGATATTTCGGATCCCTTTGAAGACTATAGCGCCAAAGGAAATATCCTCCGATAACAAAGAGAAAGAAGCTTTCTGAGAAACTTCTTTGTGTTCTGTGAAATCATCTCACAGAGTTACAGCTTTCCCATCAAGAAGCCTTTCGCTAAGAAAGTTCTTGTGGAATTGGCAAAGTGATATTTGGAAGCGCATAGAGGGCTATGGTGAAAAAGGAAATATCCTCCGATGAAATCTGGAAAGAAGCTTTCTGAGAAACTGCTTAGTGTTCTCTTAATTCACCTCCCAGAGTTACATCTGTATTTCGTGGATCTCTTTGCTAGCCTCATTTCTGTGGAATCTGCGAACAGATATTTCGGATCCCTTTGAAGACTATAGGGCCAAAGGAAATATCCTCCGATAACAAAGAGGAAGAAGCTTTCTGAGAAACTTCTTTGTGTTCTGTGAAATCATCTCAGAGAGTTTCAGCTTTCCCCTCAAGAAGCCTTTCGCTATGACAGTTCTTGTGGAATTGGCAAAGTGATATTTGGAAGCCCGTAGAGGGCTATGGTAAAAAGGAAATATTCTCCGATGAAATCTGGAAAGAAGCTTTCTGAGAAACTGCTTAATGTTCTCTTAATTCATCTCACAGAGTTACATCTGTATTTCGTGGGACTCCTTGCTAGCCTTATTTCTGTGGAATCTGATAACAGATATTTCAGATCCCTTTGAAGACTATAGGGCCAAAGGAAATATCCTCCGATAACAAAGAGAAAGAAGCTTTCTGAGAAACTTCTTTGTGTTCTGTGAAATCATCTCACGGAGTTACAGCTTTCCCCTCAAGAAGCCTTTCGCTAACACAGTTCTTGTGGAATTGGCAAAGTGATATTTGGAATCTCATAGAGGGCTATGGTGAAAAAGGAAATATCCTCCGATGAAATCTGGAAAGACGCTTTCTGAGAATCTGCTTAGTGTTCTGTTACTTCACCTCACAGAGTTTCATCTGTATTTTTTTTATCTCTTTGCTGGCCTTATTTCTTTGGAATCTGAGAACAGATATTTCGGATCCCATTGAAGACTATAGGGCCAAAGGAAATATCCTCCGATAACAAAGAGAAAGAAGCTTTCAGAGAAACTTCTTTGTGTTCTGTAAAATGATCTCACAGAGTTACAGCTTTACCCTCAAGAAGCCTTTCGCTAAGACAGTTCTCGTAGAATTGGCAAAGTGATATTTGGAAGCCAATATAGGGCTACGGTGAAAAAGGAAATATCCTCCGATGAAATCTGGAAAGAAGCTTTCTGAGAAACTGCTTAGTGTTCTGTCAATTCATCTCCCAGAGTTACATCTGTATTTCGTGAATCTCTTTGCTAGCCTTATTTCTGTGGAATCTGATAACAGATATTTCGGATCCCTTTGAAGACTATAGGGCCAAAGGAAATATCCTCCGATAACAAAGAGAAAGAAGCTTTTTGAGAAACTTCTTTGTGTTCTGTGAAATCATCTCACAGAGTTACAGCTTTCCCCTCAAGAAGCCTTTCGCTAAGACAGTTTTTGTGGAATTGGCAAAGTGATATTTGGAAGCCCATAGAGGGCTGTGGTGAAAAAGGAAATATCCTCCGATGAAATCTGGAAAGAAGCTTTCTGAGAAACTGCTTAGTGTTCTGTTAATTCATCTCACAGAGTTACATCTGTATTTCGTGGATCTCTTTGCTAGCCTTATTTCTGTGGAATCTGAGAACAGATATTTCGGATCCCTTTGAAGACTATAGGGCCAAAGGAAATATCCTCCGATAACAAAGAGAAAGAAGCTTTCTGAGAAACTTCTTTGTGTTCTGTGAAATCATCTCACAGAGTTACAGCTCTCCCCTCAAGAAGCCTTTCGTTACGACAGTACTTGTGGAATTGGCAAAGTGATATTTGGAAGCCCTTAGAGGGCTATGATGAAAAAGGAAATATCCTTCGATGAAATCTGGAAAGAAGCTTTCTGAGAAACTGCTTAGTGTTGTGTTAATTCATCTCACAGAGTTACATCTGTATTTCGTGGATCTCTTTGCTAGCCTTATTTCTGTGGAATCTGAGAACAGATATTTCGGATCCCTTTGAAGACTATAGGGCCAAAGGAAATATCCTCCCATAACAAAGAGAAAGAAGCTTTCTGAGAAACTTCTTTGTGTTCTGTGAAATCATCTCACGGAGTTACAGCTTTCCCCATAAGAAGCCTTTCGCTAACACAGTTCTTGTGGAATTGGCAAAGTGATATTTGGAATCTCATAGAGGGCTACGGTGAAAAAGGAAATATCCTCCGATGAAATCTGGAAAGACGCTTTCTGAGAATCTGCTTAGTGTTCTGTTACTTCACCTCACAGATTTTCATCTGTATTTCGTGGATCTCTTTGCTAGCGTTATTTCTGTGGAATCTGAGAACAGATATTTCGGATCCGTTGAAGACGATAGGGCCAAAGGAAATATCCTCCAATAACAAAGAGAAAGAAGCTTTCAGAGAAACTTCTTTGTGTTCTGTGAAATCATCTCCCAGAGTTACAGCTTTTACCTCAAGAAGCCTTTCGCTAAGACAGTTCTTGTGGAAATGGCAAAGTGATATTTGGAACCCCATAGAGGGCTATGGTGAAAAAGGAAATATCCTCCGATGAAATCTGGAAAGAAGCTTCCTGAGAAACTGCTTAGTGTTCTGTTAATTCATCTCCCAGAGTTACATCTGTATTTCGTGGATATCCTTGATAGTCTTATTTCTCTGGAAGCTTTCTGAGAAACTTCTTTGTGTTCTGGGAAATCATCTCACAGAGTTACAGCTTTCCCCTCAAAAAGCCTTTCGCTTAGACAGTACTTGTGGAATTTTCAAAGTGATATTTGGAAGCCCATAGAGGGCTATGAAGAAAAAGGAAATATCCTTCGATGAAATATGGAAAGAAGCTTTCTGAGAAACTGCTTAGTGTTCTGTTAATTCATCTCACAGAGTTACATCTGTATTTCGTGGATCTCTTTGCTAGGCTTATTTCTGTGGAATCTGAGAACAGATATTTCGGATCCCTTTGAAGACTATAGGGCCAAAGGAAATATCCTCCGATAACAAAGAGAAAGAAGCTTTCTGAGAAACTTCTTTGTGTTCTGTGAAATCATCTCACAGAGTTACAGCTTTCCCCTCAAAAAGCCTTTCGCTAAGACAGTACTTGTGGAATTTTCAAAGTGATATTTGGAAGCCCGTAGAGGGCTATGATGAAAAAGGAAATATCCTTCGATGAAATCTGGAAGGAAGCTTTCTGAGAAACTGCTTAGTGTTCTGTTAATTCATCTCACAGAGTTACATCTGTATTTCGTGGATCTCTTTGCTAGCCTTATTTCTGTGGAATCTGAGAACAGATATTTCTGATCCCTTTGAAGACTATAGGGCCAAAGGAAATATCCTCCGATAACAAAGAGAAAGAAGCTTTCTGAGAAACTTCTTTGTGTTCTGTGAAATCATCTCACAGAGTTACAGCTTTCCCCTCAAGAAGCCTTTCGCTAACACAGTTCTTGTGGAATTGGTAAAGTGATATTTGGAATCTCATATAGGGCTACGGTGAAAAAGGAAATATCCTCCGATGAAATCTGGAAAGAAGCTTTCTGAGAAACTGCCTAGTGTTCTGTTACTTCACCTCACAGAGTTTCATCTGTATTTTGTGGATCTCTTTGCTAGCCTTATTTCTGTGGAATCTGAGAACAGATATTTCGGATCCACTTGAAGACTATAGGGCCAAAGGAAATATCCTCCGCTAAGAAAGAGAAAGAAGCTTTCAGAGAAACTTCTTTGTGTTCCGTTAAATCATCTCACAGAGTTACTGCTTTCCCCTCAACAAGCCTTTCGCTAAGACAGTTCTTGTGGAATTGGCAAAGTGATATTTGGAAGCCCATAGAGGGCTATGGTGAAAAAGGAAATATCCTCTGATGAAATCTGGATAGAAGCTTTCTGAGAAACTGCTTAGTGTTCTGTTAATTCATCTCCCAGAGTTACATCTGTATTTCCTGCATCTCTTTGCTAGCCTTATTTCTGTGGAATCTGAGAACAGATATTTCGGATCCCTTTGAAGGCTACAGGGCCAAAGTAAATATCCTCCGATAACAAAGAGGAAGAAGCTTTCTGAGAAACTTCTTTGTGTTCTGTGAAATCATCTCACAGAGTTACAGCTTTCCCCTCAAGAAGCCTTTCGCTAAGACAGTTCTTGTGGACTTTTCAAAGTGATATTTGGAAGCCCTTAGAGGGCTATGGTGAGAAAGGAAATATCCTCCGATGAAATCTGGAAAGAAGATTTCTGAGAAACTGCTTAGTGTTCTGTTAATTCATCTCCCAGTGTTACATCTGTATTTCCTGGATGTCTCTGCTAGCCTTATTTCTGTGGAATCTGAGAACAGATATTTCGGATCCCTTTGAAGACTATAGGGCCAAAGGAAATATCCTCCGATAACAAAGAGAAAGAAGCTTTCTGAGAAACTTCTTTGTGTTCTGTGAAATCATCTCACAGAGTTACAGCTTTCCTCTCAAGAAGCCTTTCGCTAAGACAGTTCTTGTCGAATTGCAAAGTGATACTTGAAAGCCCATAGAGGGCTATGGTGAAAAAGCAAATATCCTCCGATGAAATCTGGAAGGAAGCTTTCTCAGAAACTGCTTAGTGTTCTGTTAATTCATCTCACAGATTTACATCCGTATTTCGTGGATCTCTTTGCTAGCCTTATTTCTGTGCAATCTGAGAACAGACATTTCCTTTCCCTTTGGAGACTATAGGGCCAAAGGAAATATCCTCCGATAACAAAGAGAAAGAAGCTTTCTGAGAAACTTCTTTGTGTTCTATGAAATCATCTCACAGAGTTACAGATTTAAACTCCAGAAGCCTTTCGCTAAGACAGTTCTTTTGGAATTGGCAAAGTGATATTTGGAAGCCCATAGGGTGCTATGGTGAAAAAGGAAATATCCTCCGATCAAATCTGGAAAGATGCTTAGTGAGAAACTGCTTAGTGTTCTGTTAATTCATCTCACAGAGTTACATCTGTATTTCGTGGATCTCTTTGCTAGTCTTATTTCTGTGGAATCTGAGAACAGATATTTCGGATCCTTTTGAAGACTATAGGGCGAAAGGAAATATCCTCCGATAACAAAGAGAAAGAAGCTTTCTGAGAAACTTCTTTGTGTTCTGTGAAATCATCTAACAGAGTTACAGCTTTCCCCTCAAGAAGCCTTTCGCTAAGACAGTTCTTGTGGAATTGGCCAAGTTATATTTAGAAGCCCATAGAGGGCTATGGTGAAAAAGGAAATATCCTCTGATGAAATCTGGAAAGACTTTCGGAGAAACTGCTTAGTGTTCTGTTAATTCATCTCACAGAGTTACATCTGTATTTCGTAGATCTCTTTGCTAGCCTTATTTCTGTGGAATCTGAGAACAGATAATTCGAATCCCTTTGAAGACTATAGGGCCAAATTAAATATCCTCCGATTACAAAGGGAAAGAAGCTTTCTGAGAAACTTCTTTGTGTTCTGTTAAATCATCTCACAGAGTTACAGCTTTCCCCTCAAGAAGCCTTGCGCTAAGACAGTTCTTGTGGAATTGGCAAAGTGATATTTGGAAGCCCATAGAGGGCTATGGTGAAAAAGGATATATCCTCCGATGAAATCTGGAAAGAAGCTTTCTGAGAAACTGCTTAGTGTTCTTTTAATTCATCTCACAGTGTTACATCTGTATTTCGTGGATCTCTTTGCTAGCCTTTTTTCTATGGAATCTGAGAACAGATATTTCGGATCCCTTTGAACACTATAGGGCCAAAGGAAATATCCTCAGATAACAAAGAGAAAGAAGCTTTATGAGACACTTCTTTATGTTCTGTGAAATCACCTCACAGAGTTACAGCTTTCCCCTCAAGAAGCCTTTCGCTAAGACAGTTCTTGTGGAATTGGCAAAGTGATATTTGGAAGCCCATAGAAGTCTATGGTGAAAAAGGAAATATCCTCCGGTGAAATCTGGAAAGAAGCTTTCTGAGAAACTGCTTAGTGTTCTGTTAATTCATCTCACAGAGTTACATCAGTATTTCGTTTATCTCTTTGCTAGCCTTATATCTGTGGAATCTGACAACAGATATTTCGGATCCCTTTGAAGACTATAGGGCCAAAGGAAATATCCTCCGATAACAAAGAGTAAGAAGCTTTCTGAGAAACTTCTTTGTGTTCTGTGAAATCATCTCACAGAGTTACAGCTTTCCCCTCAAGAAGCCTTTCGCAAAGACAGTTCTTGTGGAATTGGCAATGTGATATTTGGAAGCCCATAGAGAACTATGGTGAAAAACGAAATATCCTCCGATGAAATCTGGAAAGAAGCTTTGGGAGAAACTCCTTAGTGTTCTGTTAATTCATCTCCCAGAGTTACATCTGTATTTCGTGGATCTCTTTGCTAGCCTTATTTCTGTTGAATCTGAGAACAGATATTTCGGATCCCTTTGAAGACTATAGGGCCAAAGGAATTATCATCCGATATTAAAGAGAAAGAAGCTTTCTGAGAAACTTCTTTGTGTTCTGTGAAATCATCTCACAGATTTACAGCTTTCCCCTCAAGAAGCCTTTCGCTAAGACAGTTCTTGTGGAATTGGCAAAATGATATTTGGAAGCCCATAGAGGGCTAAGGTGAAAAAGGAAATATCCTCAGATGAAATCTGGAAAGACTTTCTGAGAAACTGCTTAGTGTTCTGTTAATTCATCTCACAGCGTTACATCTGTATTTCGTGGATCTCTTTGCTAGCCTTATTTCTGTGGAATCTGAGAACAGATATTTCGGATCTCTTTGAAGACTATAGGTCCAAATTAAATATCCTCCGATAACAAAGAGAAAGAAGCTTTCTGAGAAACTTCTCTGTGTTCTGTGAAATCATCGCACAGAGTTACAGCTTTCCCCTCAAGAAGCCTTTCGCTAAGACAGTTCTTGTGGAATTGGCAAAGTGATATTTGGAAGCCCATAGAAGGCTATGGTGAAAAAGGAAATATCCTCCGATGAAATCTGGAAAGAAGCTTTCTGAGAAACTGCTTAGTGTTCTGTTAATTCATCTCACAGAGTTACATCTGTATTTCGTGGATCTCAATGCTAGCCTTATTTCTGTGGAATCTGAGAACAGATATTTCGGATCCCTTTGAAGACCAAAGGGCCAAAGGAAACATCCTCGGATAACAAAGAGAAAGAAGCTTTCTGAGATACTTCTTTGTGTTCTGTGAAATCATCTCACAGAGTTACAGCTTTCCCCTCAAGAAGCCTTTCACTTAGATAGTTCTTGTGGAATTGGCAAAGTGATATTTGGAAGCCCATAGAGGGCTATGGTGAAAAAGGAAATATCCTCCGATGAAATCTGGAAAGAAGCTTTCTGAGAAACTGCTTAGTGTTCTGTTACTTCACCTCACAGAGTTTCATCTGTATTTCGTGGATCTCTTTGCTAGCCTTATTTCTGTGGAATCTGAAAACAGATATTTCGGATCCCTTTGAAGACTATAGGGCCAAAGGAAATATCCTCCGATAAGAAAAAGAAAGAAGCTTTCAGAGAAACTTCTTTGTGTTCTGTGAAATCATCTCACAGAGTTACAGATTTCCCCTCAAGAAGCCTTTCGCTAAGACAGTTCTTGTGGAATTGGCAAAGTGATATTTGGAAGCCCATAGAGGGCTACGGTGAAAAAGGAAATATCCTCCGATGAAATCTGGAAAGAAGCTTTCTGAGAAACTGCTTAGTGTTCTGTTAATTCATCTCCCAGAGTTACATCTGTATTTCGCGCATCTCTTTGCTAGCCTTATTTCTGTGGAATCTGAGAACAGATATTTCGGATCCCTTTGAAGACTACAGGGCCAAAGGAAATATCCTCCGATAACAAAGAGGAAGAAGCTTTCTGAGAAACTTCTTTCTGTTCTGTGAAATCATCTCACAGAGTTACAGCTTTCCCCTCAAGACGCCTTTCGCTAAGACAGTTCTTGTGGAATTTTCAAAGTGATATTTGGAAGCCCTTAGAGGGCTATGGTGAGAAAGGAAATATCCTCCGATGAAATCTGGAAAGAAGATTTCTGAGAAACTGCTTAGTGTTCTGTTAATTCATCTCCCAGTGTTACATCTGTATTTCGTGGATCTCTTTGCTAGCCTTATTTCTGTGGAATCTGAGAACAGATATTTCGGATCCCTTTGAAGACTATAGGGCCAAAGGAAATATCCTCCAATAACAAAGAGAAAGAAGCTTTCTGAGAAACTTCTTTGTGTTCTATGAAATCATCTTACAGAGTTACAGCTGTCCCCTCAAGAAGCCTTTCGCTAAGACAGTTCTTGTGGAATTGGCAAAGTGATATTTGGAAGCCCATAGAGGGCTATGGTGAAAAAGGAAATATCCTCCGATGAAATCTGGAAAGAAGCTTTCTGAGACACTGCTTAGTGTTCTGTTAATTCATCTCCCAGAGTTACATCTGTATTTCGTGGATGTCTTTGCTAGCCTTATTTCTGTGGAATCTGAGAATAGATATTTCGGATCCGTTGAAGACTATAGGGCCAAAGGAAATATCCTCCGATAACAAAGAGAAAGAAGCTTTCAGAGAAACTTCTTTGTGTTCTGTGAAATCATCTCCCAGAGTTACAGCTTTTACCTCAAGAAGCCTTTCGCTAAGACAGTTCTTGTGGAAATGGCAAAGTGATATTTGGAACCCCATAGAGGGCTATGGTGAAAAAGGAAATATACTCCGATTAAATCTGGAAAGAAGCTTTCTGAGAAACTGCTTAGTGTTCTGTTAATTCATCTCCCAGAGTTACATCTGTATTTCGTGGATATCCTTGATAGTCTTATTTCTCTGGAAGCTTTCTGAGAAACTTTTTTGTGTTCTGGGAAATCATCTCACAGAGTTACAGCTTTCCACTCAAGAAACCTTTCGCTAACACAGTTCTTGTGGAATTGGCAAAGTGATATTTGGAAGCCAATAGAGGGCTATGGTGAAAAAGGAAATATCCTCCGATGAAACCTGGAAAGAAGCTTTCTGAGAAACTGCTTAGTGTTCTGTTAATTCATCTCCCAGAGTTACATCTGTATTTCGTGGATCTCTTTGCTAGGCTTATTTCTGTGGAATCTGAGAACAGATATTTCGGATTCCTTTGAAGACTATAGGGCCAAAGGAAATATCCTCCGATAACAAAGAGAAAGAAGCTTTCTGAGAAACTTCTTTGTGTTCTGTGAAATCATCTCACAGAGTTACAGCTTTCCCCTCAAAAAGCCTTTCGCTAAGACAGTACTTGTGGAATTTTCTAAGTGATATTTGGAAGCCAATAGAGGGCTATGAAGAAAAAGGAAATATCCTTCGATGAAATATGGAAAGAAGCTTTCTGAGAAACTGCTTAGTGTTCTGTTAATTCATCTCACAGAGTTACATCTGTATTTCGTGGATCTCTTTGCTAGGCTTATTTCTGTGGAATCTGAGAACAGATATTTCGGATCCCTTTGAAGACTATAGGGCCAAAGGAAATATCCTCCGATAACAAAGAGAAAGAAGCTTTCTGAGAAACTTCTTTGTGTTCTGTGAAATCATCTCACAGAGTTACAGCTTTCCCCTCAAAAAGCCTTTCGCTAAGACAGTACTTGTGGAATTTTCAAAGTGATATTTGGAAGCCCATAGAGGGCTATGATGAAAAAGGAAATATCCTTCGATGAAATCTGGAAGGAAGCTTTCTGAGAAACTGCTTAGTGTTCTGTTAATTCATCTCACAGAGTTACATCTGTATTTCGTGGATCTCTTTGCTAGCCTTATTTCTGTTGAATCTGAGAACAGATATTTCTGATCCCTTTGAAGACTATAGGGCCAAAGGAAATATCCTCCGATAACAAAGAGAAAGAAGCTTTCTGAGAAACTTCTTTGTGTTCTGTGAAATCATCTCACAGAGTTACAGCTTTCCCCTCAAGAAGCCTTTCGCTAACACAGTTCTTGTGGAATTGGTAAAGTGATATTTGGAATCTCATATAGGGCTACGGTGAAAAAGGAAATATCCTCCGATGAAATCTGGAAAGAAGCTTTCTGAGAAACTGCCTAGTGTTCTGTTACTTCACCTCACAGAGTTTCATCTGTATTTTGTGGATCTCTTTGCTAGCCTTATTTCTGTGGAATCTGAGAACAGATATTTCGGATCCACTTGAAGACTATAGGTCCAAAGGAAATATCCTCCGCTAAGAAAGAGAAAGAAGCTTTCAGAGAAACTTCTTTGTGTTCTGTTAAATCATCTCACAGAGTTACAGCTTTCCCCTCAACAAGCCTTTCGCTAAGACAGTTCTTGTGGAATTGGCAAAGTGATATTTGGAAGCCCATAGAGGGCTATGGTGAAAAAGGAAATATCCTCTGATGAAATCTGGATAGAAGCTTTCTGAGAAACTGCTTAGTGTTCTGTTAATTCATCTCACAGAGTTACATCTGTATTTCCTGCATCTCTTTGCTAGCCTTATTTCTGTGGAATCTGAGAACAGATATTTCGGATCCCTTTGAAGGCTACAGGGCCAAAGGAAATATCCTCCGATAACAAAGAGGAAGAAGCTTTCTGAGAAACTTCTTTGTGTTCTGTGAAATCATCTCACAGAGTTACAGCTTTCCCCTCAAGAAGCCTTTCGCTAAGACAGTTCTTGTGGACTTTTCAAAGTGATATTTGGAAGCCCTTAGAGGGCTATGGTGAGAAAGGAAATATCCTCCGATGAAATCTGGAAAGAAGATTTCTGAGAAACTGCTTAGTGTTCTGTTAATTCATCTCCCAGTGTTACATCTGTATTTCCTGGATCTCTCTGCTAGCCTTATTTCTGTGGAATCTGAGAACAGATATTTCGGATCCCTTTGAAGACTATAGGGCCAAAGGAAATATCCTCCGATAACAAAGAGAAAGAAGCTTTCTGAGAAACTTCTTTGTGTTCTGTGAAATCATCTCACAGAGTTACAGCTTTCCTCTCAAGAAGCCTTTCGCTAAGACAGTTCTTGTCGAATTGCAAAGTGATACTTGAAAGCCCATAGAGGGCTATGGTGAAAAAGGAAATATCCTCCGATGAAATCTGGAAGGAAGCTTTCTCAGAAACTGCTTAGTGTTCTGTTAATCATCTCACAGATTTACATCCGTATTTCGTGGATCTCTTTGCTAGCCTTATTTCTGTGCAATCTGAGAACAGACATTTCCTTTCCCTTTGGAGACTATAGGGCCAAAGGAAATATCCTCCGATAACAAAGAGAAAGAAGCTTTCTGAGAAACTTCTTTGTGTTCTATGAAATCATCTCACAGAGTTACAGATTTAAACTCCAGAAGCCTTTCGCTAAGACAGTTCTTGTGGAATTGGCAAAGTGATATTTGGAAGCCCATAGGGGGCTATGGTGAAAAAGGAAATATCCTCCGATCAAATCTGGAAAGATGCTTAGTGAGAAACTGCTTAGTGTTCTGTTAATTCATCTCACAGAGTTACATCTGTATTTCGTGGATCTCTTTGCTAGTCTTATTTCTGTGGAATCTGAGAACAGATATTTCGGATCCCTTTGAAGACTACAGGGCCAAAGGAAATATCCTCCGATAACAAAGAGGAAGAAGCCTTCTGAGAAACTTCTTTGTGTTCTGTGAAATCATCTCACAGAGTTACAGCTTTCCCCTCAAGACGCCTTTCGCTAAGACAGTTCTTGTGGAATTTTCAAAGTGATATTTGGAAGCCCTTAGAGGGCTATGGTGAGAAAGGAAATATCCTCCGATGAAATCTGGAAAGAAGATTTCTGAGAAACTGCTTAGTGTTCTGTTAATTCATCTCCCAGTGTTACATCTGTATTTCGTGGATCTCTTTGCTAGCCTTATTTCTGTGGAATCTGAGAACAGATATTTCGGATCCCTTTGAAGACTATAGGGCCAAAGGAAATATCCTCCAATAACAAAGAGAAAGAAGCTTTCTGAGAAACTTCTTTGTGTTCTGTGAAATCATCTTACAGAGTTACAGCTGTCCCCTCAAGAAGCCTTTCGCTAAGACAGTTCTTGTGGAATTGGCAAAGTGATATTTGGAAGCCCATAGAGGGCTATGGTGAAAAAGGAAATATCCTCCGATGAAATCTGGAAAGAAGCTTTCTGAGACACTGCTTAGTGTTCTGTTAATTCATCTCCCAGAGTTACATCTGTATTTCGTGGATGTCTTTGCTAGCCTTATTTCTGTGGAATCTGAGAACAGATATTTCGGATCCCTTTGAAGACTATAGAGCCAAAGGAAATATCCTCCGATAACAAAGAGAAAGAAGCTTACTGAGAAACTTCTTTGTGTTCTGTGAAATCATCTCACAGAGTTACAGCTTTCCCCTCAAGAAGCCTTTCGCTAAGACAGTTCTCGTGGAATTGGCAAAGTGATATTTGGAATCCCATAGAGGGCTCTGGTGAAAAAGGAAATATCCTCCGATGAAATGTGGAAAGAAGCTTTCTGAGAAACTGCTTAGTGTTCTGTTAATTCATCTCACAGAGTTACATCTGTATTTCGTTGATCTCTTTGCTGGACTTATTTCTGTGGAATCTGAGATCAGATATTTCGGATCCCTTTGAAGACTATAGGGCCAAAGGAAATATCCTCCGATAACAAAGAGAAAGAAGCTTTCTGAGAAACTTCTTTGTGTTCTGTGAAATCATCTCACAGAGTTACAGCTTTACAATCAAGAAGCCTTTCGCAAAGACAGTTCTTGTTGAATTGGCAAAGTGATATTTGGAAGCCCATAGAGGGCTATGGAGAAAAAGGAAATATCCTCCGATGAAATCTGGAAAGAAGCTTTCTGAGAAACTGGTTAGTGTTCTGTTAATTCATCTCACAGAGTTACATCTGTATTTCGTGGGACTCCTTGCTAGCCTTATTTCTGTGGAATCTGATAACAGATATTTCGGATCCCTTTGAAGACTATAGGGCCAAAGGAAATATCCTCCGATAACAAAGAGAAAGAAGCTTTCTGAGAAACTTCTTTGTGTTCTGTGAAATCATCTCACGGAGTTACAGCTTTCCCCTCAAGAAGCCTTTCGCTAACACAGTTCTTGTGGAATTGGCAAAGTGATATTTGGAATCTCATAGAGGGCTATGGTGAAAAAGGAAATATCCTCCGATGAAATCTGGAAAGACGCTTTCTGAGAATCTGCTTAGTGTTCTGTTACTTCACCTCACAGAGTTTCATCTGTATTTCGTTAATCATTTTGCTAGCCTTATTTCTTTGGAATCTGAGAACAGATATTTCGGATCCCTTTGAAGACTATAGGGCCAAAGGAAATATCCTCCGATAACAAAGAGAAAGAAGCTTTCAGAGAAACTTCTTTGTGTTCTGTAAAATGATCTCACAGAGTTACAGATTTAAACTCCAGAAGCCTTTCGCTAAGACAGTTCTTGTGGAATTGGCAAAGTGATATTTGGAAGCCCATAGAGGCTATGGTGAAAAAGGAAATATCCTCCGATGAAATCTGGAAAGAAGCTTTCTGAAAAACTGCTTAGTGTTCTGTGAATTCAGCTCACAGAGGTACATCTGTATTTCGTGGATCTCTTTGCTAGCTTTATTTCTATGGATACTGAGTACAGATATTTCGGATCCCTTTGAAGACTATAGGGCCAAAGGAAATATCCCCCGATAAGAAAGAGAAAGAAGCTTCCTGGGAAACTTTTTTGTGTTCTGTGAAATCATCTCACAGAGTTTCAGCTTTCCCCTCAAGAAGCCTTTCGCTAAGACAGTTCTTGAGGAATTGGCAAAGTGATATTTGGAAGCCCATAGAGGTCTATGATGAAAAAGGAAATATCCTCCGATGAAATCTGGAAAGAAGCTTTCTGAGAAACTTCTTTGTGTTCTGTGAAATCATCTCACAGAGTTACAGCTTTCCCCTCAAAAAGCCTTTCGCTAAGACAGTACTTGTGGAATTTTCAAAGTGATATTTGGAAGCCCATAGAGGGCTATGGAGAAAAAGGAAATATCCTCAGATGAAATCTGGAAAGAAGCGTTGTGAGAAAGTGCTTAGTGTTCTGTTAATTCTTCTCACAGAGTTACATCTGTATTTCGTGGATCTCTTTGCTAGCCTTATTTCTGTGGAATCTGAGAACAGATATTTCGGATCCCTTTGAAGACTATAGGGCCAAAGGAAATATCCTCCAATAAAAAAGAGAAAGAAGCTTTCTGAGAAACTTCTTTGTGTTCTGTGAAATCATATCACAGAGTTACAGCTTTCCCCTCAAGAAGCCTTTCGCTAAGACAGTTCTTGTGGAATTGGCAAAGTGATATTTGGAAGCCCATAGAAGGCTATGGTGAAAAAGGAGATATCCTCCGATGAAATCTGGAAAGAAGCTTTCTGAGAAACTGCTTAGTGTTCTGTTAATTCATCTCCCAGAGTTACATCTGTATTTCGTGGATCTCTTTGCTAGCCTTATTTCTGTGGAATCTGAGAACAGATATTTCGGATCCCTTTGAAGACTATAGGGCCAAAGGCAATATCCTCCGATAACAAAGAGAAAGAAGCTTTCTGAGAAACTTCTTTGTGTTCTGGGAAATCATCTCACAGAGTTACGGATTTCCCCTCAAGAAGCCTTTCGCTAACACAGTTCTTGTGGAATTGGCAAAGTGATATTTGGAAGCCCATAGAGGGCTATTGTGAAAAAGGAAATATCCTCCGATGAAATCTGGAAAGAAGCTTTCTGAGAAACTGCTTAGTGATCTTTTAATTCATCTGCCAGAGTTACATCTGTATTTCGTGGATCTCTTTGCTAGCCTTATTTCTGTGGAATCTGAGAACAGATATTTCGGATCCCTTTGAAGACTATTGGGCCAAAGGAAATATCCTCCGATAACAAAGAGAAAGAAGCTTTCTGAAAAACTTCTTTGTGTTCTGTGAAATCATCTCACAGAGTTACAGCTTTCCCCTCAAGAAGCCTTTGGTAAGGCAGTTCTTGTGGAATTGGCAAAGTGATATTTGGAACCCCATAGAGGGCTATGGTGAAAAAGGAAATATCCTCCGATGAAATCTGGAAAGAAGCTTTCTGAGAAACTGCTTAGTGTTCTGTTAATTCATTTCCCAGTGTTACATCTGTATTTCGTGGATCTCCTTGATAGCCTTATTTCTCTGGAAGCTTTCTGAGAAACTTCTTTGTGTTCTGGGAAAGCATCTCAGAGAGTTACAGCTTTCCACTCAAGAAGACTTTCGCTAACACAGTTCTTGTGGAATTGGCAAAGTGATATTTGGAAGCCATTAGAGGGCTATGGTAAAAAAGGAAATATCCTCCGATGAACTCTGGAAAGAAACTTTCTAAGAAACTGCTTAGTGTTCTGTTAATTTATCTCCTAAAGTTACATCTGTATTTCGTGGATCTCTTTGCTATCCTTATTTCTGTGGAATCTGAGAACAGATATTTCGGATCCCTTTGAAGACTATAGGGCCAAAGGAAAGATCCTCCGATAACAAAGAGAAAGAAGCTTTCTGAGAAACTTCTTTGTGTTCTGTGAAATCATCTCACAGAGTTACAGCTTTCCCCTCAAGAACCCTTTCGCTAAGACAGTTCTTGGGGATTGGCAAAGTGATATTTGGAAGCCCATAGAGGGCTATGGTGAGAAAGGAAATATCCTCCGATGAAATCAGGAAAGAAGCTTTCTGAGAAACTGCTTAGTGTTCTGTTAATTCATCTCACAGAGTTACATCTGTATTTCGTGGATCTCTTTGCTAGCCTTACTTCTGTGGAATCTGAGAACAGATATTTCTTATCCCTTTGAAGACTATAGGGCCAAAGGAAATATCCTCCGATAACAAAGAGAAAGAAGCTTTCTTAGAAACTTCTTTGTGTTCTGTGAAATCATGTCACAGAGTTACAGCTTTCCCCTCAAGAAGCCTTTTGCTAAGACAGTTCTTGTGGAATTGGCAAAGTGATATTTGGAAGACGTAGAGGGCTATGGAGAAAAAGGAAATATCCTCTGATGAAATCTGGAAAGAAGCTTTCTGAGAAACTGCTTAGTGTTCTTTTAGTTCATCTCCCAGAGTTACATCTGTATTTCGTGGATCTCTTTGCTAGCTTTATTTCTGTGGAATCTGAGAACAGATATTTCGGATCCCTTTGAAGAGTATAGGGCCAAAGGAAATATCCTCCGATAACAAAGAGAAAGAAGCTTTCAGAGAAACTTCTTTGTGTTCTGTGAAATCATCTCACAGAGTTACAGCTTTCCCCTCAAGAAGCCTTTCGCTAAGACAGTTCTTGTGGAATTGGCAAAGTGATATTTGGAAACCCATAGAGGGCTATGGTGAAAAAGGAAATATCCTCAGATGTAATCTGGAAAGAAGCTTTCTGAGAAACTGCTTAGTGTTCTGTTAATTCATCTCCCAGAGTTATATGTGTATTTCGTGGATCTCTTTTTTAGCCTTATTTCTGTGGAAACTGAGAACAGATATTTCGGATCCCTTTGAAGACTATAGGGCCGAAGGAAATATCCTCCGATAACAAGGGGAAAGCTTTCTGAGAAATTCTTTGTGTTCTGTGAAATCATCTCACAGAGTTTCAGCTTTAAAATCAAGAAGCCTTTCGCTAAGACAGTTCTAGTGGAATTGGCAAAGTGATATTTGAAAGCCCATAGAGGGCTATGGTGAAAAATGAAATATCCTCCGATGAAATCTGGAAAGAAGCTTTCTGAGAAACTGCTTAGTGTTCTTTTAGTTCATCTCCCAGAGTTACATCTGTATTTCGTGGATCTCTTTGCTATCCTTATTTCTGTGGAATCTGAGAACAGATATTTCGGATCCCTTTGAAGACTATAGGGCCAAAGGAAATATCCTCCGATAAAAAAGAGAAAGAAGCTTTCTGAGAAACTTCTTTGTGTTCTGTGAAATCATCTCACAGAGTTACAGCTTTCCCCTCAAGAAGCCTTTCGCTAAGACAGTTCTTGTGGAATTGGCAAAGTGATATTTGGAAGCCCATAGAGGGCTATGGTGAAAAAGGAAATATCCTTCGATGAAATCTGGAAAGAAGCTTTCTGAGAAACTGCTTAGTGTTCTGTTAATTCATCTCACAGAGTTACATCTGTATTTCGTGGTTCTCTTTGCTAACCTTACTTCTGTGGAATCTGAGAACAGATATTTCGGATCCCTTTGAAGACTAGAGGCCAAAGGAAATATCCTCCAATAACAAAGAGAAAGAAGCTTTCTGAGAAACTTCTTTGTGTTCTGTGAAATGATCTCACAGAGTTACAGCTTTCCCCTCAAGAAGCCTTTCGCTAAGACAGTTCTTGTGGAATTGGCAAAGTGATATTTGGAAGCCCATAGAGGGCTATGATGAAAAAGGAAATATCCTCCGATGAAATCTGGAAAGAAGCTTTCTGAGAAACTGCTTTTTGTTCTGTTAATTCATCTCAAAGAGTTATCTGTATGTCGCGGATCTCTTTTCTAGCCTTATTTCTGTGGAATCTGAGAGCATATATTTGGGATCCCTCTGATGACTATAGGGCCAAAGGAAATATCCTCCGATAAAAAAGAGAAAGAAGTTTCTGAGAAACTTCTTTGTGTTCTGTGAAATCATCTCACAGAGTTTCAGCTTTCCCCTCCAGAAGCCTTTCGCTAAGACAGTTCTTGTGGAATTGGCAAAGTGATATTTGGAAGCCCATTGAGGGCTATGGTGAAAAAGGAAATATCCTCAGATGTAATCTGAAAAGAAGCTTTCTGAGAAACTGCTTAGTGTTGTGTTAATTCATCTCCCAGAGTTACATCTGTATTTCGTGGATCTCCTTGCTAGCGTTATTTCTGTGGAATCTGATTACAGATATTTCGGATCCCTTTGAAGAGTATAGGGACAAAGGAAATATCCTCCGATAACAAAGAGAAAGAAGCTTTCTGAGAAACTTCTTTGTGTTCTGTGAAATCTTCTCACAGAGTTACAGCTTTCCAATCAAGAAGCCTTTCGGTAAGTCAGTTCATGTGGAATTGGCAAAGTGATATTTGGAAGCCCATAGAGGGCTATGGAGAAAAAGGAAATATCCTCAGATGAAATCTGGAAAGAAGCTTTCTGAGAAACTGCATAGTGTTCTGTTAATTCATCTCACAGAGTTACATCTGTATTTCGTGGATCTCTTTGCTAGCCTTATTTCTGTGGAATCTGAGAGCAGATATTTCAGATCCTTTTGAAGACTATAGGGCCAAAGGAAATTTCCTCCGATAACAAAGAGAAAGAAGCTTTCTGAGAAACTTCTTTGTGTTCTGTGAAATCATCTCACAGAGTTTCAGCTTTCCCCTCCAGAAGCCTTTCGCTAAGACAGTTCTTGTGGAATTGGCAAAGTGATATTTGGAAGCCCATTGAGGGCTATGGAGAAAAAGGAAATATCCTCAGATGTAATCTGAAAAGAAGCTTTCTGAGAAACTGCTTAGTGTTGTGTTAATTCATCTCCCAGAGTTACATCTGTATTTCGTGGATCTCCTTGCTAGCGTTATTTCTGTGGAATCTGATTACAGATATTTCGGATCCCTTTGAAGAGTATAGGGACAAAGGAAATATCCTTCGATAACAAAGAGAAAGAAGCTTTCTGAGAAACTTCTTTGTGTTCTGTGAAATCATCTCACAGAGTTACAGCTTTCCCCTAAAGAAGCCTTTCACTAAGACAGTTCTTGTGGAATTGGCAAAGTGATATTTGGAAGCCCATGGAGGGCTACTGTGAAAAAGGAAATATCCTCCGATGTAATCTGGAAAGAAGCTATGTGAGAGACTGCTTAATGTTCTCTTAATTCATCTCACAGAGTTACATCTGTATTTAGTGGATCTCTTTGCTAGCCTTTTTTCTGTGGAATCTGAGAACAGATATTTCCTTTCCCTTTGAAGACTATACAGCCAAAGGAAATATCCTCCGATAAGAAAGAGAAAGAAGCTTTCTGAGAAATTTCTTTGTGTTCTGTCAAATCAGCTCACAGAGTTACAGCTACGCCCTCAGGAAGCCTTTCGCTAAGACAGTTTTTGTGGAATTGGCAAAGTGATATTTGGAAGCCCATAGAGGGCTATGGTGAAAAAGTAAATATACTCCGATGAAATCTGGAGAGAAACTTTCTGAAAAACTGCTTAGTGTTCTGTTAATTCATCTCACAGATTTACATCTGTATTTCGTGGGTCTCTTTGCTACCCTTATTTCTGTGGAATCTGACAACAGATATTTCCTTTCCCTTTGAAGACTATAGGGCCAAAGGAAATATCCTCCGATAACAAAGAGAAAGAAGCTTTCTGAGAAACTTCTTTGTGTTCTGTGAAATCATCTCACAGAGTTACAGCTTTCCCCTCAAGAAGCCTTTCGCTAAGACAGTTCTTGTGGAATTGGCAAAGTGATATTTGGAATCTCATAGAGGGCTACGGTGAAAAAGGAAATATCCTCCGATGAAATCTGGAAAGAAGCTTTGTGAGAAACTGCTTGGTGTTCTGTTACTTCACCTCACAGAGTTTCATCTGTATTTTGTGGATCTCTTTGCTAGCCTTATTTCTGTGGAATCTGAGAACAGATATTTCGGATCCCTTTGAAGACTATAGGGCCAAAGGAAATATCCTCCAATAAGAAAGAGAAAGAAGCTTTCAGAGAAACTTTTTTGTGTTCTGTGAAATCATCTCACAGAGTTACAGCTTTCCCCTCAAGAAGCCTTTCGCTAAGACAGTTCTTGTGGAATTGGCAAAGTGATTTTCGGAAGCCCATAGAGGGCTGTGGTGAAAAAGGAAATATCCTCCGATGAAATCTGGAAAGAAGCTTTCTGAGAGACTGCTTAGTGTTCTTTTAGTTCATCTCCCAGAGTTACATCTGTATTTCGTGGATCTCTTTGCTAGCCTTATTTCTGTGGAATCTGAGAACAGATATTTCCGATCCCTTTGAAGACTATAGGGCCAAAGGAAATATCCTCCGATAAGAAAGAGAAAGAAGCTTTCTGAGAATCTTCTTTGTGTTCTGTGAAATCATCTCAGAGAGTTACAGCTTTCCCCTCAAGAAGCCTTTCGCTAAGATAGTTCTTGTGGAATTGGCAAAGTGATATTTGGAAGCCCATAGAGGGCTACGGAGAAAAAGGAAATATCCTCAGATGAAATCTGGAAAGAAGCGTTGTGAGAAAGTGCTTAGTGTTCTGTTAATTCTTCTCACAGAGTTACATCTGTATTTCGTGGATCTCTTTGCTAGCCTTATTTCTGTGGAATCTGAGAACAGATATTTCGGATCCCTTTGAAGACTATAGGGCCAAAGGAAATATCCTCCAATAAAAAAGAGAAAGAAGCTTTCTGAGAAACTTCTATGTGTTCTGTGAAATCATATCACAGAGTTACAGCTTTCCCCTCAAGAAGCCTTTCGCTAAGACAGTTCTTGTGGAATTGGCAAAGTGATATTTGGAAGCCCATAGAAGGCTATGGTGAAAAAGGAAATATCCTCCGATGAAATCTGGAAAGAAGCTTTCTGAGAAACTGCTTAGTGTTCTGTTAATTCATCTCCCAGAGTTACATCTGTATTTCGTGGATCTCTTTGCTAGCCTTATTTCTGTGGAATCTGAGAACAGATATTTCGGATCCCTTTGAAGACTATAGGGCCAAAGGCAATATCCTCCGATAACAAAGAGAAAGAAGCTTTCTGAGAAACTTCTTTGTGTTCTGGGAAATCATCTCACAGAGTTACGGATTTCCCCTCAAGAAGCCTTTCGCTAACACAGTTCTTGTGGAATTGGCAAAGTGATATTTGGAAGCCCATAGAGGGCTATGGTGAAAAAGGAAATATCCTCCGATGAAATCTGGAAAGAAGCTTTCTGAGAAACTGCTTAGTGTTCTGTTAATTCATCTGCCAGAGTTACATCTGTATTTCGTGGATCTCTTTGCTAGCCTTATTTCTGTGGAATCTGAGAACAGATATTTCGGATCCCTTTGAAGACTATTGGGCCAAAGGAAATATCCTCCGATAACAAAGAGAAAGAAGCTTTCTGAAAAACTTCTTTGTGTTCTGTGAAATCATCTCACAGAGTTACAGCTTTCCCCTCAAGAAGCCTTTGGTAAGGCAGTTCTTGTGGAATTGGCAAAGTGATATTTGGAACCCCATAGAGGGCTATGGTGAAAAAGGAAATATCCTCCGATGAAATCTGGAAAGAAGCTTTCTGAGAAACTGCTTAGTGTTCTGTTAATTCATTTCCCAGTGTTACATCTGTATTTCGTGTATCTCCTTGATAGCCTTATTTCTCTGGAAGCTTTCTGAGAAACTTCTTTGTGTTCTGGGAAAGCATCTCAGAGAGTTACAGCTTTCCACTAAAGAAGACTTTCGCTAACACAGTTCTTGTGGAATTGGCAAAGTGATATTTGGAAGCCCATAGAGGGCTATGGTAAAAAAGGAAATATCCTCCGATGAAATCTGGAAAGAAACTTTCTAAGAAACTGCTTAGTGTTCTGTTAATTCATCTCCTAAAGTTACATCTGTATTTCGTGGATCTCTTTGCTATCCTTATTTCTGTGGAATCTGAGAACAGATATTTCGGATCCCTTTGAAGACTATAGGGCCAAAGGAAAGATCCTCCGATAACAAAGAGAAAGAAGCTTTCTGAGAAACTTCTTTGTGTTCTGTGAAATCATCTCACAGAGTTACAGCTTTCCCCTCAAGAACCCTTTCGCTAAGACAGTTCTTGGGGATTGGCAAAGTGATATTTGGAAGCCCATAGAGGGCTATGGTGAGAAAGGAAATATCCTCCGATGAAATCAGGAAAGAAGCTTTCTGAGAAACTGCTTAGTGTTCTGTTAATTCATCTCACAGAGTTACATCTGTATTTCGTGGATCTCTTTGCTAGCCTTACTTCTGTGGAATCTGAGAACAGATATTTCTTATCCCTTTGAAGACTATAGGGCCAAAGGAAATATCCTCCGATAACAAAGAGAAAGAAGCTTTCTTAGAAACTTCTTTGTGTTCTGTGAAATCATGTCACAGAGTTACAGCTTTCCCCTCAAGAAGCCTTTTGCTAAGACAGTTCTTGTGGAATTGGCAAAGTGATATTTGGAAGACGTAGAGGGCTATGGAGAAAAAGGAAATATCCTCCGATGAAATCTGGAAAGAAGCTTTCTGAGAAACTGCTTAGTGTTCTTTTAGTTCATCTCCCAGAGTTACATCTGTATTTCGTGGATCTCTTTGCTAGCTTTATTTCTGTGGAATCTGAGAACAGATATTTCGGATCCCTTTGAAGAGTATAGGGCCAAAGGAAATATCCTCCGATAACAAAGAGAAAGAAGCTTTCAGAGAAACTTCTTTGTGTTCTGTGAAATCATCTCACAGAGTTACAGCTTTCCCCTGAAGAAGCCTTTCGCTAAGACAGTTCTTGTGGAATTGGCAAGGTGATATTTGGAAGCCCATAGAGGGCTATGGAGAAAAAGGAAATATCCTCCGATGAAATCTGGAAAGAAGCTTTCTGAGAAACTGCTTAGTGTTCTGTTAATTCATCTCACAGAGTTACATCTGTATTTCGTGGATCTCTTTGCTAGCCTTATTTCTGTGGAATCTGAGAACAGATATTTCGGATCCCTTTGAAGACTATAGGGCCAAAGGAGATATCCTCCGATAACAAAGAGAAAGAAGCTTTCTGAAAAACTTCTTTGTGTTCTGTGAAATCATCTCACAGAATTACAGCTTTCCCCTCAAGAAGCCTTTCGTAAGACAGTTCTTGTGGAATTGGCAAAGTGATATTTGGAACCCCATAGAGGGCTATGGTGAAAAAGGAAATATCCTCCGATGAAATCTGGAAAGAAGCTTTCTGAGAAACTGCTTAGTGTTCTGTTAATTCATCTCACAGAGTTACATCTGTATTTCGTGGATCTCTTTGCTAGCCTTACTTCTGTGGAATCTGTGAACAGATATTTCGGATCCCTTTGAAGACTATAGGACCAAAGGAAATATCCTCCGATAACAAAGAGAAAGAAGCTTTCTGAGAATCTTCTTTGTGTTCTGTGAAATCATCTCACAGAGTTACAGCTTTCCACTCAAGAAGTCTTTCGCTAAGATAGTTCTTGTGGAATTGGCAAAGTGATATTTGGAAGCCCATAGAGGGCTATGGAGAAAAAGGAAATATCCTCCCATGAAATCTGGAAAGAAGCTTTCTGAGAAACTGCTTAGTGTTCTGTTAATTCATCTCACAGAGTTACATCTGTATTTCGTGGATCTCTTTGCTAGCCTTATTTCTGTGGAATCTGAGAACAGATATTTCGGATCCCTTTGAAGACTGTAGGGCCAAAGGTAATATCCTCCGATAACAAAGAGAAAGAAGCTTTATGAGACACTTCTTTGTGTTCTGTGAAATCATCTCACAGAGTTACAGCTTTCCCCTCAAGAAGCCTTTCGCTAAGACAGTTCTTGTGGAATTGGCAAAGTGATATTTGGAAACACATAGAGGGCTATGGTGAAAAAGGAAATATCCTCAGATGTAATCTGGAAAGAAGCTTTCTGAGAAACTGCTTAGTGTTCTGTTAATTCATCTCCCAGAGTTATATCTGTATTTCGTGGATCTCTTTTTTAGCCTTATTTCTGTGGAAACTGAGAACAGATATTTCGGATCCCTTTGAAGACTGTAGGGCCGAAGGAAATATCCTCCGATAACAAGGGGAAAGCTTTCTGAGAAATTCTCTGTGTTCTGTGAAATCATCTCACAGAGTTTCAGCTTTAAAATCAAGAAGCCTTTCGCTAAGACAGTTCTAGTGGAATTGGCAAAGTGATATTTGAAAGCCCATACAGGGCTATGGTGAAAAATGAAATATCCTCCGATGAAATCTGGAAAGAAGCTTTCTGAGAAACTGCTTAGTGTTCTTTTAGTTCATCTCCCAGAGTTACATCTGTATTTCCTGGATCTCTTTGCTAGCCTTATTTCTGTGGAATCTGAGAACAGATATTTCGGATCCCTTTGAAGACTATAGGGCCAAAGGAAATATCCTCCGATAAAAAAGAGAAAGAAGCTTTCTGAGAAACTTCTTTGTGTTCTGTGAAATCATCTCACAGAGTTACAGCTTTCCCCTCAAGAAGCCTTTCGCTAAGACAGTTCTTGTGGAATTGGCAAAGTGATATTTGGAAGCCCATAGAGGGCTATGGTGAAAAAGGAAATATCCTTCGATGAAATCTGGAAAGCAGCTTTCTGAGAAACTGCTTAGTGTTCTGTTAATTCATCTCACAGAGTTACATCTGTATTTCGTGGTTCTCTTTGCTAGCCTTACTTCTGTGGAATCTGAGAACAGATATTTCGGATCCCTTTGAAGACTAGAGGCCAAAGGAAATATCCTCCAATAACAAAGAGAAAGAAGCTTTCTGAGAAACTTCTTTGTGTTCTGTGAAATGATCTCACAGAGTTACAGCTTTCCCCTCAAGAAGCCTTTCGATAAGACAGTTCTTGTGGAATTGGCAAAGTGATATTTGGAAGCCCATAGAGGGCTATGATGAAAAAGGAAATATCCTCCGATGAAATCTGGAAAGAAGCTTTCTGAGAAACTGCTTGGTGTTCTGTTAATTCATCTCACAGAGTTATCTGTATGTCGCGGATCTCTTTTCTAGCCTTATTTCTGTGGAATCTGAGAGCATATATTGGGATCCCTCTGAAGACTATAGGGCCAAAGGAAATATCATCCGATAACAAAGAGAAAGAAGCTTTCTGAGAAACTTCTTTGTGTTCTGTGAAATCATCTCACAGAGTTACAGCTTTCCCCTCAAGAAGCCTTTCGCTAAGACAGTTCTTGTGGAATTGGCAAAGTGATATTGAGAAGCCCATAGAGGGCTATGGTGAAAAAGGAAATATCCGTCGATGAAATCTGGAAAGAAGCTTTCTGAGAAACTGCTTAGTGTTCTGTTAATTCATCTCACAGAGTTACATCTGTATTTCGTGGATCTCTTTGCTAGCCTTACTTCTGTGGAATCTGAGAACAGATATTTCGGATCCCTTTGAAGACTATAGGGCCAAAGGAAATATCCTCCGATAACAAAGAGAAAGAAGCTTTCTGAGAAACTTCTTTGTGTTCTGTGAAATCTTGTTACAGAGTTACAGCTTTCCAATCAAGAAGCCTTTCGCTAAGTCAGTTCATGTGGAATTGGCAAAGTGATATTTGGAAGCCCCTAGAGGGCTATGGAGAAAAAGGAAATATCCTCAGATGAAATCTGGAAAGAAGCTTTCTGAGAAACTGCATAGTGTTCTGTTAATTCATCTCACAGAGTTACATCTGTATTTCGTGGATCTCTTTGCTAGCCTTATTTCTGTGGAATCTGAGAGCAGATATTTCGGATCCTTTTGAAGACTATAGGGCCAAAGGAAATATCCTCCGATAACAAAGAGAAAGAAGCTTTCTGAGAAACTTCTTTGTGTTCTGTGAAATCATCTCACAGAGTTTCAGCTTTCCCCTCCAGAAGCCTTTCGCTAAGACAGTTCTTGTGGAATTGGCAAAGTGATATTTGGAAGCCCATTGAGGGCTATGGTGAAAAAGGAAATATCCTCAGATGTAATCTGAAAAGAAGCTTTCTGAGAAACTGCTTAGTGTTGTGTTAATTCATCTCCCAGAGTTACATCTGTATTTCGTGGATCTCCTTGCTAGCGTTATTTCTGTGGAATCTGATTACAGATATTTCGGATCCCTTTGAAGACTATAGGGACAAAGGAAATATCCTCCGATAACAAAGAGAAAGAAGCTTTCTGAGAAACTTCTTTGTGTTCTGTGAAATCATCTCACAGAGTTACAGCTTTCCCCTCAAGAAGCCTTTCACTAAGACAGTTCTTGTGGAATTGGCAAAGTGATATTTGGAAGCCCATGGAGGGCTACTGTGAAAAAGGAAATATCGTCCGATGTAATCTGGAAAGAAGCTATGTGAGAGACTGCTTAATGTTCTCTTAATTCATCTCACAGAGTTACATCTGTATTTCGTGGATCTCTTTGCTAGCCTTTTTTCTGTGGAATCTGAGAACAGATATTTCCTTTCCCTTTGAAGACTATACAGCCAAAGGAAATATCCTCCGATAAGAAAGAGAAAGAAGCTTTCTGAGAAATTTCTTTGTGTTCTGTCAAATCAGCTCACAGAGTTACAGCTACGCCCTCAGGAAGCCTTTCGCTAAGACAGTTTTTGTGGAATTGGCAAAGTGATATTTGGAAGCCCATAGAGGGCTATGGTGAAAAAGTAAATATACTCCGATGAAATCTGGAGAGAAACTTTCTGAAAAACTGCTTAGTGTTCTGTTAATTCATCTCACAGATTTACATCTGTATTTCGTGGGTCTCTTTGCTACCCTTATTTCTGTGGAATCTGACAACAGATATTTCCTTACCCTTTGAAGACTATAGGGCCAAAGGAAATATCCTCCGATAACAAAGAGAAAGAAGCTTTCTGAGAAACTTCTTTGTGTTCTGTGAAATCATCTCACAGAGTTACAGCTTTCCCCTCAAGAAGCCTTTCCCTAAGACAGTTCTTGTGGAATTAGCAAAGTGATATTTGGAAACCCATAGAGGGGTATGGTGAAAAAGGAAATATCCTCCGATGAAATCTGGAAAGAAGCTTTCTGAGAAACTGCTTAGTGTTGTGTTAATTCATCTCACAGAGTTACATCTGTATTTCGTGGATCTCTTTGCTAGCCTTACTTCTGTGGAATCTGAGAACAGATATTTCGGATCCCTTTGAAGACTATAGGGCCAAAGGAAATATGCTCTGATAACAAAGAGAAAGAAGCTTTCTGAGAAACTTCTTTGTGTTCTGTGATATCTTCTCACAGAGTTACAGCTTTACAATCAAGAAGCCTTTCACTAAGACAGTTCATGTGGATTTGGCAAAGTGATATTTGGAAGCCCATAGAGGGCTATGGAGAAAAAGGAAATATCCTCAGATGAAATCTGGAAAGAAGCTTTCTGAGAAACTGCTTAGTGTTCTGTTAATTCATCTCACAGAGTTACATCTGTATTTCGTGGATCTCTTTTCTAGCCTTATTTCTGTGGAATCTGAGAGCATATATTTGGGATCCCTCTGAAGACTATAGGGCCAAAGGAAATATCCTCCGATAACAAAGAGAAAGAAGCTTTCTGAGAAACTTCTTTGTGTTCTGTGAAATCATCTCACAGAGTTACAGCTTTCCCCTCAAGAAGCCTTTCGATAAGACAGTTCTTGTGGAATTGGCAAAGTGATATTTGGAAACCCATAGAGGGCTATGGTGAAAAAGGAAATATCCTCCGATGAAATCTGGAAAGAAGCTTTCTGAGAAAATGCTTAGTGTTGTGTTATTTCATCTCCCAGAGATACATCTGTATTTCGTGGATCTCTTTGCTAGCCTTATTTCTGTGGAATCTGAGAACAGATATGTCGGATCCCTTTGAAGACTATAGGGCCAAAGGAAATATCCTACGATAACAAAGAGAAAGAAGCTTTCTGAGAAACTTCTTTGTGTTCTGTGAAATGATCTCACAGAGTTATAGCTTTCCCCTCAAGAAGCCTTTCGATAAAACAGTTCTTGTGGAATTGGCAAAGTGATATTTGGAAGCCCATAGAGGGCTATGATGAAAATGGAAATATCCTCCGATGAAATCTGGAAAGAAGCTTTCTGAGAAACTGCTTAGTGTTCTGTTAATTCATCTCACAGAGTTATCTGTATGTCGCGGATCTCTTTTCTAGCCTTATTTCTGTGGAATCTGAGAGCATATATTTGGGATCCCTCTGAAGACTATAGGGCCAAAGGAAATATCCTCCGATAAAAAAGAGAAAGAAGCTTTCTGAGAAACTTCTTTGTGTTCTGTGAAATCATCTCACAGAGTTACAGCTTTCCCCGCAAGAAGCCTTTCGCTAAGACAGTTCTTGTGGAATTGGCAAAGAGATTTTTGGAAACCCATAGAGGGCTATGGTGAAAAAGGAAATATCCTCCGATGAAATCTGGAAAGAAGCTTTCTGAGAAACTGCTTAGTGTTGTGTTATTTCATCTCCCAGAGATACATCAGTATTTCGTGGATCTCTTTGCAAGCCTTATTTCTGTGGAATCTGAGAACAGATATTTCGGATCTCTTTGAAGACTATAGGGCCAAAGGAAATATCCTACGATAACAAAGAGAAAGAAGCTTTCTGAGAAACTTCTTTGTTTTCTGTGAAATCATCTCACAGAGTTACAGCTTTCCCCTCAAGAAGCCTTTCGCTAAGACAGTTCTTGTGGAATTGGCAAAGTGATATTTGGAAGCCCATAGAGGGCTACGGTGAAAAAGGAAATATCCTTCGATGAAATCTGGAAAGAAGCTTTCTGAGAAACTGCTTAGTGTTCTGTTAATTCATCTCACAGAGTTACATCTGTATTTCGTGGTTCTCTTTGCTAGCCTTACTTCTGTGGAATCTGAGAACAGATATTTCGGATCCCTTTGAAGACTATAGGGCCAAAGGAAATATCCTCCAATAAAAAAGAGAAAGAAGCTTTCTGAGAAACTTCTTTGTGTTCTGAGAAATCATCTCACAGAGTTACAGCTTTCCCCTCAAGAAGCCTTTCGCTAAGACAGTTCTTGTGGAATAGGCAAAGTGATATTGGGAAGCCCATAGAGGGCTATGGTGAAAAAGGAAATATCCTTCGATGAAATCTGGAAAGAAGCTTTCTGAGAAACTGCTTAGTGTTCTGTTAATTCATCTCACAGAGTTACATCTGCATTTCGTGGATCTCTTTGCTAGCCTTACTTCTGTCTAATCTGAGAACAGATATTTCGGATCCCTTTGAAGACTATAGGGCCAAAGGAAATATCCTCCGATAACAAAGAGAAAGAAGCTTTCTGAGAAACTTCTTTGTGTTCTGTGAAATCTTCTCACAGAGTTACAGCTTACCAATCAAGAAGCCTTTCGCTAACACAGTTCTTGTGGAATTGGCAAAGTGATATTTGGAAGCCCATAGAGGGCTATGGAGAAAAAGGAAATATCCTCAGATGAAATCTGGAAAGAAGCTTTCTAAGAAACTGCATAGTGTTCTGTTAATTCATCTCACAGAGTTACATCTGTATTTCGTGGATCTCTTTGCTAGCCTTATTTCTGTGGAATCTGAGAGCAGATATTTCGGATCCTTTTGAAGACTATAGGGCCAAAGGAAATATCCTCCGATAACAAAGAGAAAGAAGCTTTCTGAGAAACTTCTTTGTGTTCTGTGAAATCATCTCACAGAGTTACAGCTTTCCCCTCCAGAAGCCTTTCGCTAAGACAGTTCTTGTGGAATTGGCAAAGTGATATTTGGAAGCCCATTGAGGGCTATGGTGAAAAAGGAAATATCCTCAGATGTAATCTGAAAAGAAGCTTTCTGAGACACTGCTTAGTGTTGTTTTAATTCATCTCCCAGAGTTACATCTGTATTTCGTGGATCTCTTTGCTAGCGTTATTTCTGTGGAATCTGATTACAGATATTTCGGATCCCTTTGAAGACTATAGGGACAAAGGAAATATCCTCCGATAACAAAGAGAAAGAAGCTTTCTGAGAAACTTCTTTGTGTTCTGTGAAATCATCTCACAGAGTTACAGCATTCCCCTCAAGAAGCCTTTCGCTAAGACAGTTCTTGTGGAATTGGCAAAGTGATATTTGGAAGCCCATGGAGGGCTACTGTGAAAAAGGAAATATCCTCCGATGTAATCTGGAAAGAAGCTTTGTGAGAGACTGCTTAATGTTCTCTTAATTCATCTCACAGAGTTACATCTGTATTTCGTGGATCTCTTTGCTAGCCTTTTTTCTGTGGAATCTGAGAACAGATATTTCCTTTCCCTTTGAAGACTATACAGCCAAAGGAAATATCCTCTGATAAGAAAGAGAAAGAAGTTTTCTGAGAAATTTCTTTGTGTTCTGTCAAATCAGCTCACAGAGTTACAGCTACCCCCACAAGAAGCCTTTCGCTAAGACAGTTTTTGTGAAATTGGCAAAGTGATATTTGGAAGCCCATAGAGGGCTATGGTGAAAAAGGAAATATCCTCCGATGAAATCTGGAGAGAAACTTTCTGAAAAACTGCTTAGTGTTCTGTTAATTCATCTCACAGATTTACATCTGTATTTCGTGGGTCTCTTTGCTACCCTTATTTCTGTGGAATCTGACAACAGATATTTCCTTTCCCTTTGAAGACTATAGGGCCAAAGGAAATATCCTCCGATAACAAAGAGAAAGAAGATTTCTGAGAAACTTCTTTGTGTTCTGTGAAATCATCTCACAGAGTTACAGCTTTCCCCTCAAGAAGCCTTTCGCTAAGACAGTTCTTGTGGAATTGGCAAAGTGATATTTTGAAGCCCTTAGAGGGCTATGGTGAAAAAGGAAATATCCTCCGATGAAATCTGGAAAGAAGCTTTCTCAGAAACTGCTTAGTGTTCTGTTAATTCATCTCACAGATTTACATCCGTATTTCGTGGATCTCTTTGCTAGCCTTATTTCTGTGGAATCTGAGAACAGACATTTCCATTCCCTTTGGAGACTATAGGGCCAAAGGAAATATCCTCTGATAACAAAGAGAAAGAAGCTTTCTGAGAAACTTCTTTGTGTTCTATGAAATCATCTCACAGAGTTACAGACTTAAACTCCAGAAGTCTTTCGCTAAGACAGTTCTTTTGGAATTGGCAAAGTGATATTTGGAAGCCCATAGGGGGCTATGGTGAAAAAGGAAATATCCTCCGATCAAATCTGGAAAGATGCTTACTGAGAAACTGCTTAGTGTTCTGTTAATTCATCTCACAGAGTTACATCTGTATTTCGTGGATCTCTTTGCTAGCCTTATTTCTGTGGAATCTGAGAACACATATTTCCTTTCCCTTTGAAGACTATAGGGCCAAAGGAAATATTCTCCTATAAAAAAGAGAAAGAAGCTTTCTGAAAAACTTCTTTGTGTTCTGTGAAATCATCTCACAGAGTTACAACTTTCCTCTCAAGGAGCCTTTCGCTAAGACAGTTCTTGTGGAATTGGCAAAGTGATATTTGGAAGCCCATAGAGGGCTATGGTGAAAAAGGAAATATCCACCGATGAAATCTGGAAAGAAGCTTTCTGAGAAACTGCTTAGTTTTCTGTTAATTCATCTCACAGAGTTACATCTGTATTTCATGGATCTCTTTGCGAGCCTTATTTCTGTGGAATCTGAGAACAGATATTTCGATTCCCTTTGAAGACTATATGACCAAAGGCAATATCCTCCGATAACAAAGAAAAAGAATCTTTGTGAAAAACTTCTTTGTGTTCTGTGAAATCATCTCACAGAGTTACAGCTTTCCCCTCAAGAAGCCTTTCGCTAAGACAGTTCTTGTGGAATTGGCAAAGTGATATTTGGAGGTTCATACAGGGCTATGGAGAAAAAGGAAATATCCTCCGATGAAATCTGGAAAGAAGCTTTCTGAGAAACTGCTTAGTGTTCTGTTAATTCATCTCACAGAGTTACATCTGTATTTCGTGGATCTCTTTCCTAGCCTTTTTTCTGTGGAATCTGAGAACACATATTTCCTTTCCCTTTGAAGACTATATGGCCAAAGGAAATATTCTCCGATAAAAAAGAGAAAGAAGCTTTCTGAGAAACTTCTTTGTGTTCTGTGAAATCATCTCACAGAATTACTACTTTCCTCTCAAGAAGCCTTTCGCTAAGACCGTTCTTGTGGAATTGGCAAAGTGATATTTGGAAGCCCATAGAGGGCTATGGTGAAAAAGGAAATATCCACCGATGAAATCTGGAAAGAAGCTTTCTGAGAAACTGCTTAGTGTTCTGATAATTCATCTCACAGAGTTACACCGGTATTTCGTGGATCTCTTTGCTAGCCTTATTTCTGTGGAATCTGAGAACAGATATTTTGATTCCCTTTGAAGACTATAGGGCCAAAGGAAATATCCTCCGATAACAAAGAGAAAGAAGCTTTCTGAGAATCTTCTTTGTGTTCTATGAAATCGTCTCACAGAGTTACAGATATCCATTCCAGAAGCCTCTCGCTAAGACAGTTCTTGTGGAATTGGCAAAGTGATATTTGGAAGCCCATAGAGGGCTATGGTGAAAAAGGAAATATCCTCCGATCAAATCTGGAAAGATGCTTACTGAGAAACTGCTTAGTGTTCTGTTAATTCATCTCACAGAGTTTCATCTGTATTTCGTGGATCTCTTTGCTAGCCTTATTTCTGTGGAATCTGAGAACAGATATTTCGGATCCCTTTGAAGACTATAGGGCCAATGGAAATATCCTCCGATAAAAAAGAGAAAGAAGTTTTCTGAGAAACTTCTTTGTGTTCTGTGAAATCATCTCACAGAGTTAAAGCTTTCCCCTCAAGAAGCCTTTCGCTAAGACAGTTCTTGTGGATTGACAAAGTGATATTTGGAAGCCCATAGAGGGCTATGGTGAAAAAGGAAATATCGTCCGATGAAATCTGGAAAGAAGCTTTCTGAGAAACTGCTTAGTGTTCTTTTAATTCATCTCACACAGTTACATCTGCATTTCGTGGATCTCTTTGCTAGCCTTATTTCTGTGGAATCTGAGAACAGATATTTCGGATCCCTTTGAAGACTATAGGGCCAATGGAAATATCCTCCGATAAAAAAGAGAAAGAAGTTTTCTGAGAAACTTCTTTGTGTTCTGTGAAATCATCTCACAGAGTTAAAGCTTTCCCCTCAAGAAGCCTTTCGCTAAGACAGTTCTTGTGGATTGGCAAAGTGATATTTGGAAGCCCATAGAGGGCTATGGTGAAAACGGAAATATCGTCCGATGAAATCTGGAAAGAAGCTTTCTGAGAAACTGCTTAGTGTTCTGTTAATTCATCTCACAGAGTTACATCTCTATTTCGTGGATCTCTTTGCTACCCTATTTTCAGTGGAATCTGAGAATAGATATTTCCTTTCCTTTTGAAGACTATTCGGCCAAAGGAAATATCATCGATAAGAAAGAGAATGTAGCTTTCTGAGAAACTTCTTTGTGTTCTGTGAAATCATCTCACAGAGTTACAGCTTTCCCCTCAAGAAGCCTTTCGCTAAGACAGTTCTTGTGGAATTGGTAAAGTGATATTTGGAAGCCCATAGAGGGCTATGGTGAAAGAGGAAATATCCTCCGATGAAATCTGGAAAGAAGCTTTCTGAGAAACTGCTTAATGTTCTGTTAATTCATCTCCCAGAGTTACATCTGCATTTCGTGGATCTCATTGTTAGCCTGATTTCTGTGGAATCTCACAAGAGATATTTCAGATCCCTTTGAAGACTATAGGGCCAAAGGAAATATCCTCCGATAACAAAGAGAAAGAAGCTTTCTGAGAAACTTCTTTGTGTTCTGTGAAATCATCTCACAGAGTTACAGCTTTCCCCTCAAGAAGCCTTTCGCTAAGACAATTCTTGTGGAATTGGCAAAGTGATATTTGGAAGCCCATAGAGGGCTATGGTGAAAGAGGAAATATCCTCCGATGAAATCTGGAAAGAAACTTTCTGAGAAACTGCTTAGTGTTTTGTTAATTCATCTCACATAATTACATCTGTATTTCGTGGGTCTCTTTGCTAGCGTTATTTCTGTGGAATCTGAGAACAGATATTTCGGATCTCTTTGAAGACTATAGGGCCAAAGGAAATATCCTACGATAACAAAGAGAAAGAAGCTTTCTGAGAAACTTCTTTGTTTTCTGTGAAATCATCTCACAGAGTTACAGCTTTCCCCTCAAGAAGCCTTTCGCTAAGACAGTTCTTGTGGAATTGGCAAAGTGATATTTGGAAGCCCATAGAGGGCTACGGTGAAAAAGGAAATATCCTTCGATGAAATCTGGAAAGAAGCTTTCTGAGAAACTGCTTAGTGTTCTGTTAATTCATCTCACAGAGTTACATCTGTATTTCGTGGTTCTCTTTGCTAGCCTTACTTCTGTGGAATCTGAGAACAGATATTTCGGATCCCTTTGAAGACTATAGGGCCAAAGGAAATATCCTCCAATAAAAAAGAGAAAGAAGCTTTCTGAGAAACTTCTTTGTGTTCTGAGAAATCATCTCACAGAGTTACAGCTTTCCCCTCAAGAAGCCTTTCGCTAAGACAGTTCTTGTGGAATAGGCAAAGTGATATTGGGAAGCCCATAGAGGGCTATGGTGAAAAAGGAAATATCCTTCGATGAAATCTGGAAAGAAGCTTTCTGAGAAACTGCTTAGTGTTCTGTTAATTCATCTCACAGAGTTACATCTGCATTTCGTGGATCTCTTTGCTAGCCTTACTTCTGTCTAATCTGAGAACAGATATTTCGGATCCCTTTGAAGACTATAGGGCCAAAGGAAATATCCTCCGATAACAAAGAGAAAGAAGCTTTCTGAGAAACTTCTTTGTGTTCTGTGAAATCTTCTCACAGAGTTACAGCTTACCAATCAAGAAGCCTTTCGCTAACACAGTTCTTGTGGAATTGGCAAAGTGATATTTGGAAGCCCATAGAGGGCTATGGAGAAAAAGGAAATATCCTCAGATGAAATCTGGAAAGAAGCTTTCTAAGAAACTGCATAGTGTTCTGTTAATTCATCTCACAGAGTTACATCTGTATTTCGTGGATCTCTTTGCTAGCCTTATTTCTGTGGAATCTGAGAGCAGATATTTCGGATCCTTTTGAAGACTATAGGGCCAAAGGAAATATCCTCCGATAACAAAGAGAAAGAAGCTTTCTGAGAAACTTCTTTGTGTTCTGTGAAATCATCTCACAGAGTTACAGCTTTCCCCTCCAGAAGCCTTTCGCTAAGACAGTTCTTGTGGAATTGGCAAAGTGATATTTGGAAGCCCATTGAGGGCTATGGTGAAAAAGGAAATATCCTCAGATGTAATCTGAAAAGAAGCTTTCTGAGACACTGCTTAGTGTTGTTTTAATTCATCTCCCAGAGTTACATCTGTATTTCGTGGATCTCTTTGCTAGCGTTATTTCTGTGGAATCTGATTACAGATATTTCGGATCCCTTTGAAGACTATAGGGACAAAGGAAATATCCTCCGATAACAAAGAGAAAGAAGCTTTCTGAGAAACTTCTTTGTGTTCTGTGAAATCATCTCACAGAGTTACAGCATTCCCCTCAAGAAGCCTTTCGCTAAGACAGTTCTTGTGGAATTGGCAAAGTGATATTTGGAAGCCCATGGAGGGCTACTGTGAAAAAGGAAATATCCTCCGATGTAATCTGGAAAGAAGCTTTGTGAGAGACTGCTTAATGTTCTCTTAATTCATCTCACAGAGTTACATCTGTATTTCGTGGATCTCTTTGCTAGCCTTTTTTCTGTGGAATCTGAGAACAGATATTTCCTTTCCCTTTGAAGACTATACAGCCAAAGGAAATATCCTCTGATAAGAAAGAGAAAGAAGTTTTCTGAGAAATTTCTTTGTGTTCTGTCAAATCAGCTCACAGAGTTACAGCTACCCCCACAAGAAGCCTTTCGCTAAGACAGTTTTTGTGAAATTGGCAAAGTGATATTTGGAAGCCCATAGAGGGCTATGGTGAAAAAGGAAATATCCTCCGATGAAATCTGGAGAGAAACTTTCTGAAAAACTGCTTAGTGTTCTGTTAATTCATCTCACAGATTTACATCTGTATTTCGTGGGTCTCTTTGCTACCCTTATTTCTGTGGAATCTGACAACAGATATTTCCTTTCCCTTTGAAGACTATAGGGCCAAAGGAAATATCCTCCGATAACAAAGAGAAAGAAGATTTCTGAGAAACTTCTTTGTGTTCTGTGAAATCATCTCACAGAGTTACAGCTTTCCCCTCAAGAAGCCTTTCGCTAAGACAGTTCTTGTGGAATTGGCAAAGTGATATTTTGAAGCCCTTAGAGGGCTATGGTGAAAAAGGAAATATCCTCCGATGAAATCTGGAAAGAAGCTTTCTCAGAAACTGCTTAGTGTTCTGTTAATTCATCTCACAGATTTACATCCGTATTTCGTGGATCTCTTTGCTAGCCTTATTTCTGTGGAATCTGAGAACAGACATTTCCATTCCCTTTGGAGACTATAGGGCCAAAGGAAATATCCTCTGATAACAAAGAGAAAGAAGCTTTCTGAGAAACTTCTTTGTGTTCTATGAAATCATCTCACAGAGTTACAGACTTAAACTCCAGAAGTCTTTCGCTAAGACAGTTCTTTTGGAATTGGCAAAGTGATATTTGGAAGCCCATAGGGGGCTATGGTGAAAAAGGAAATATCCTCCGATCAAATCTGGAAAGATGCTTACTGAGAAACTGCTTAGTGTTCTGTTAATTCATCTCACAGAGTTACATCTGTATTTCGTGGATCTCTTTGCTAGCCTTATTTCTGTGGAATCTGAGAACACATATTTCCTTTCCCTTTGAAGACTATAGGGCCAAAGGAAATATTCTCCTATAAAAAAGAGAAAGAAGCTTTCTGAAAAACTTCTTTGTGTTCTGTGAAATCATCTCACAGAGTTACAACTTTCCTCTCAAGGAGCCTTTCGCTAAGACAGTTCTTGTGGAATTGGCAAAGTGATATTTGGAAGCCCATAGAGGGCTATGGTGAAAAAGGAAATATCCACCGATGAAATCTGGAAAGAAGCTTTCTGAGAAACTGCTTAGTTTTCTGTTAATTCATCTCACAGAGTTACATCTGTATTTCATGGATCTCTTTGCGAGCCTTATTTCTGTGGAATCTGAGAACAGATATTTCGATTCCCTTTGAAGACTATATGACCAAAGGCAATATCCTCCGATAACAAAGAAAAAGAATCTTTGTGAAAAACTTCTTTGTGTTCTGTGAAATCATCTCACAGAGTTACAGCTTTCCCCTCAAGAAGCCTTTCGCTAAGACAGTTCTTGTGGAATTGGCAAAGTGATATTTGGAGGTTCATACAGGGCTATGGAGAAAAAGGAAATATCCTCCGATGAAATCTGGAAAGAAGCTTTCTGAGAAACTGCTTAGTGTTCTGTTAATTCATCTCACAGAGTTACATCTGTATTTCGTGGATCTCTTTCCTAGCCTTTTTTCTGTGGAATCTGAGAACACATATTTCCTTTCCCTTTGAAGACTATATGGCCAAAGGAAATATTCTCCGATAAAAAAGAGAAAGAAGCTTTCTGAGAAACTTCTTTGTGTTCTGTGAAATCATCTCACAGAATTACTACTTTCCTCTCAAGAAGCCTTTCGCTAAGACCGTTCTTGTGGAATTGGCAAAGTGATATTTGGAAGCCCATAGAGGGCTATGGTGAAAAAGGAAATATCCACCGATGAAATCTGGAAAGAAGCTTTCTGAGAAACTGCTTAGTGTTCTGATAATTCATCTCACAGAGTTACACCGGTATTTCGTGGATCTCTTTGCTAGCCTTATTTCTGTGGAATCTGAGAACAGATATTTTGATTCCCTTTGAAGACTATAGGGCCAAAGGAAATATCCTCCGATAACAAAGAGAAAGAAGCTTTCTGAGAATCTTCTTTGTGTTCTATGAAATCGTCTCACAGAGTTACAGATATCCATTCCAGAAGCCTCTCGCTAAGACAGTTCTTGTGGAATTGGCAAAGTGATATTTGGAAGCCCATAGAGGGCTATGGTGAAAAAGGAAATATCCTCCGATCAAATCTGGAAAGATGCTTACTGAGAAACTGCTTAGTGTTCTGTTAATTCATCTCACAGAGTTTCATCTGTATTTCGTGGATCTCTTTGCTAGCCTTATTTCTGTGGAATCTGAGAACAGATATTTCGGATCCCTTTGAAGACTATAGGGCCAATGGAAATATCCTCCGATAAAAAAGAGAAAGAAGTTTTCTGAGAAACTTCTTTGTGTTCTGTGAAATCATCTCACAGAGTTAAAGCTTTCCCCTCAAGAAGCCTTTCGCTAAGACAGTTCTTGTGGATTGACAAAGTGATATTTGGAAGCCCATAGAGGGCTATGGTGAAAAAGGAAATATCGTCCGATGAAATCTGGAAAGAAGCTTTCTGAGAAACTGCTTAGTGTTCTTTTAATTCATCTCACACAGTTACATCTGCATTTCGTGGATCTCTTTGCTAGCCTTATTTCTGTGGAATCTGAGAACAGATATTTCGGATCCCTTTGAAGACTATAGGGCCAATGGAAATATCCTCCGATAAAAAAGAGAAAGAAGTTTTCTGAGAAACTTCTTTGTGTTCTGTGAAATCATCTCACAGAGTTAAAGCTTTCCCCTCAAGAAGCCTTTCGCTAAGACAGTTCTTGTGGATTGGCAAAGTGATATTTGGAAGCCCATAGAGGGCTATGGTGAAAACGGAAATATCGTCCGATGAAATCTGGAAAGAAGCTTTCTGAGAAACTGCTTAGTGTTCTGTTAATTCATCTCACAGAGTTACATCTCTATTTCGTGGATCTCTTTGCTACCCTATTTTCAGTGGAATCTGAGAATAGATATTTCCTTTCCTTTTGAAGACTATTCGGCCAAAGGAAATATCATCGATAAGAAAGAGAATGTAGCTTTCTGAGAAACTTCTTTGTGTTCTGTGAAATCATCTCACAGAGTTACAGCTTTCCCCTCAAGAAGCCTTTCGCTAAGACAGTTCTTGTGGAATTGGTAAAGTGATATTTGGAAGCCCATAGAGGGCTATGGTGAAAGAGGAAATATCCTCCGATGAAATCTGGAAAGAAGCTTTCTGAGAAACTGCTTAATGTTCTGTTAATTCATCTCCCAGAGTTACATCTGCATTTCGTGGATCTCATTGTTAGCCTGATTTCTGTGGAATCTCACAAGAGATATTTCAGATCCCTTTGAAGACTATAGGGCCAAAGGAAATATCCTCCGATAACAAAGAGAAAGAAGCTTTCTGAGAAACTTCTTTGTGTTCTGTGAAATCATCTCACAGAGTTACAGCTTTCCCCTCAAGAAGCCTTTCGCTAAGACAATTCTTGTGGAATTGGCAAAGTGATATTTGGAAGCCCATAGAGGGCTATGGTGAAAGAGGAAATATCCTCCGATGAAATCTGGAAAGAAACTTTCTGAGAAACTGCTTAGTGTTTTGTTAATTCATCTCACATAATTACATCTGTATTTCGTGGGTCTCTTTGCTAGCGTTATTTCTGTGGAATCTAAAAACAGATATTTCCTTTCCCTTTGAAGATTATAGGGCCAAAGGAAATATCCTCCGAAAACAAAGAGAAAGAAGCTTTCTGAGAAAATTCTTTGTGTTCTGTGAAATCATCTCACAGAGTTACAGCTTTCCCCTCAAGAAGCCTTTCGCTAAGACAGTTCTTGTGGAATTGGCAAAGGGATATTTGGAAGCCCATAGAAGGCTACGGTGAAAAAGGAACTATCCTCCGATGAAATCTGGACAGAAGCTTTCTGAGAAACTGCTTTGTGTTCTGTTAATTCATCTCACAGAGTTACATCTGTATTTCGTGGATCTCTTTGCTAGCCTTATTTCTGTGGAATCTGAGAACAGATATTTTGGATCCCTTTGAAGACTATAGGGCCAAAAGGAAATATCCTCCGATAACAAAGGGAAAGAAGCTTTCTGAGAAACTTCTTTGTGTTCTTTGAAATCATCTCACAGAGTTACAGCTTTCCCCTCAAGAAGCCTTTCGCTAAGACAGTTCTTGTGGAATTGGCAAAGTGATATTTGGAAACCCATAGCGGGCTATGGAGAAAAAGGAAATATCCTCCGATGAAATCTGGAAAGAAGCTTTCTGAGAAACTGCTTAGTGTTCTGTTAATTCATCTCACAGAGTTACATCTGTATTTCGTGGATCTCTTAGCTAGCCTTATTTCTGTGGAATCTGAGAACAGATATTTCGGATCCCTTTGAAGACTATAGGGCCAAAGGAAATATCCTCCAATAACAAAGAAAAAGAAGCTTTCTGAGTAACTTCTTTGTGTTCTGTGAAATCATCTCACAGAGTTACAGCTTTCCCCTCAAGAAGCCTTTCGCTAAGACAGTTCTTGTGGAATTGGCAAAGTGATATTCGGAAGCCCATAGAGGACTATGGTGAAAAAGGAAATATCCTCCGATTAAATCTGGAAAGAAGCTTTCTGAAAAACTGCTTAGTGTTCTGTTAATTCATCTCCCAGAGTTACATCTGTTTTTCGTGGATCTCTTTCTAGCCTTATTTCTGTGGAATCTGAGAACAGATATTTCGGATCACTTTGAAAACTATAGGGCCAAAGGAAATATCCTCCGATAACAAAGAGAAAGAAGCTTTCTGAGAAACTTCTTTTTTGTTCTGTGAAATCATCTCAAAGACTTACAGTTTTTCACTCAAGTACCCTTTCGCTAAGACAGTTCTTGTGGAATGGCCAAAGTGATATTTCGAAGGCCTTAGAGGGCTGTGGTGAAAAAGGAAATATCCTAAGATGAAATCTGGAAAGAAGCTTTCTGAGAAACTGCTTAATGTTGTGTTAATTCATTTCAAAGAGTTACATCTGCATTTCTTGGATCTCTTTGCTACCCTTATTTTTGTGGAATCTGAGAACAGATATTTCGGATCCCTTTGAAGACTATAGGGCCAAAGGAAATATCCGTCGACAACAAAGACAAAGAAGCTTTCTGAGAAACTGCTTAGTGTTCTGTTAATTCACCTCCCAGCGTTACATCTGCATTTCATGAATCTCTTTGCTCTCCTTATTTCTGTGGAATCTGAGAACAGATATTTCGGATCCCTTTGAAGACTATAGGGCCAAAGGAAATATCCTCCGATAACAAAGAGAAAGAAGCTTTCTGAGAAACTACTTTGTGTTCTGTGAAATCATCTCACAGAGTTACAGCTTTCCCCTCAAGAAGCCTTTCGCTAAGACAGTTCTTCTGGAATTGGCAGAGTGATATTTGGAAGCACATAGAGGATATGGTGAAAAAGGAAATATCCTCCGATGAAATCTGGAAAGAAGCTTTCTGAGAAACTGCTTAGTGTTCTGTTAATTCATCCCACAGGGTTACATCTGTATTTCGTGGATCACTTTGCTAGGCTATTTCTGTGGAATCTGAGAAGAGATATTTCGGATCCCTTTGAAGACTATAGGGCCAAAGGAAATATACTCCGATAACAAAGACAAAGAAGCTTTCTGAGAAACTTCTTTTTGTTCTGTGAAATCATCTCACAGAGTTACAGCTCTTTCCCTCAAGAAAACTTTCGCTAAGACAGTTCTTGTGGAATTGGCAAAGTGATATTTGGAAGCCCATAGAGGGCTATGGTGAGAGAGGAAATATCCTCCGATGAAATCTGGAAAGAAGGTTTCTGAGAAACTGCTTAGTGTTCTGTTAATTCATCTCACAGTGTTACATCGGAATTTCGTGGATCTCTTTGCTAGCCTTATTTCTTTGGAATCTGAGAACAGATATTTCGGATACCTTAGAAGACTATATGGCCAAAGGAAATATCCTCCGATAACAAAGAAAAAGAAGCTTTCTGAGAAACTTCTATGCGTTCTGTGAAATCATCTCACTGAGTTTCAGCTTTCCGCTCAAGAAGCCTTTCGCTAAGACAGTTCTTGCGGAATTGGCAAAGTGATATTTGGAAGCCCATAGAGGGCTATGGTGAAAAAGGAAATATCCTCCGATGAAATCTGGAAAGAAGCTTTCTGAGAAACTGCTTAGTGTTCTGTTAATTCATCTCACAGAGTTACATCTGTATTTCGTGGATCTCTTTGCAAGCCTTATTTCTGTGGAATCTGAGAACAGATATTTCCTTTCCCTTTGAAGACTATAGGGCCAAAGGAAATATCCTCCAATAAGAAAGAAAAAGAAGCTTTCTGAGAAACTGCTTAGTGTTCTGTTAATTCATCTCCCAGAGTTACATCTGTATTTCGTGGATCTCTTTGCTAGCCTTATTTCTGTGGAATGAGAACAGATATTTCGGATCCCTTTGAAGACTATAGGGCCAAAGGAAATATCCTCCGATAAGAAAGAGAAAGAAGCTTTCTAAGAAACTACTTTGTGTTCTGTGAAATCATCTCACAGAGTTACAGCTTTCCCCTCAAGAAGCCTTTCGCTAAACAGTTCTTGTGGAATTGGCAAAGTGATATTTGGAAGCCCATAGAGGGCTATGGTGAAAAAGGAAATATCCTCCGATGAAATCTGTAAAGAAGCTTTCTGAGAAACTGCTTAGTGTTCTGTTAATTCATCTCACAGAGTTACATCTGTATTTCGTGGATCCCTTTGCTAGCCTTATTTCTGTGGAATCTGAGAACAGATATTTCGGATCCCTTTGAAAACTACTGGGCCAAAGGAAATATCCTCCGATAACAAAGACAAAGAAGCTTTCTGAGAAACTGCTTAGTGTTCTGTTAATTCATCTCCCAGCGTTACATCTGTATGTCGTGGATCACTTTGCTATGCTATTTGTGTGGAATCTGAGAACAGATATTTCGGATCCCTTTGAAGACTATAGGGCCAAAGGAAATATCCTCCGATAACAAAGACAAAGAAGCTTTCTGAGAAACTTCTTTGTGTTCTGTGAAATCATCTCACAGAGTTACAGCATTCCCCTCAAGAAGCCTTTCGCTAAGACAGTTCTTGTGGAATTGGCAAAGTGATATTTGGAAGCCCATGGAGGGCTACTGTGAAAAAGGAAATATCCTCCGATGTAATCTGGAAAGAAGCTTTGTGAGAGACTGCTTAATGTTCTCTTAATTCATCTCACAGAGTTACATCTGTATTTCGTGGATCTTTTTGCTAGCCTTTTTTCTGTGGAATCTGAGAACAGATATTTCCTTTCCCTTTGAAGACTATACAGCCAAAGGAAATATCCTCTGATAAGAAAGAGAAAGAAGTTTTCTGAGAAATTTCTTTGTGTTCTGTCAAATCAGCTCACAGAGTTACAGCTACCCCCTCAAGAAGCCTTTCGCTAAGACAGTTTTTGTGAAATTGGCAAAGTGATATTTGGAAGCCCATAGAGGGCTATGGTGAAAAAGGAAATATCCTCCGATGAAATCTGGAGAGAAACTTTCTGAAAAACTGCTTAGTGTTCTGTTAATTCATCTCACAGATTTACATCTGTATTTCGTGGGTCTCTTTGCTACCCTTATTTCTGTGGAATCTGACAACAGATATTTCCTTTCCCTTTGAAGACTATAGGGCCAAAGGAAATATCCTCCGATAACAAAGAGAAAGAAGATTTCTGAGAAACTTCTTTGTGTTCTGTGAAATCATCTCACAGAGTTACAGCTTTCCCCTCAAGAAGCCTTTCGCTAAGACAGTTCTTGTGGAATTGGCAAAGTGATATTTTGAAGCCCTTAGAGGGCTATGGTGAAAAAGGAAATATCCTCCGATGAAATCTGGAAAGAATCTTTCTCAGAAACTGCTTAGTGTTCTGTTAATTCATCTCACAGATTTACATCCGTATTTCGTGGATCTCTTTGCTAGCCTTATTTCTGTGGAATCTGAGAACAGACATTTCCATTCCCTTTGGAGACTATAGGGCCAAAGGAAATATCCTCTGATAACAAAGAGAAAGAAGCTTTCTGAGAAACTTCTTTGTGTTCTATGAAATCATCTCACAGAGTTACAGACTTAAACTCCAGAAGTCTTTCGCTAAGACAGTTCTTTTGGAATTGGCAAAGTGATATTTGGAAGCCCATAGGGGGCTATGGTGAAAAAGGAAATATCCTCCGATCAAATCTGGAAAGATGCTTACTGAGAAACTGCTTAGTGTTCTGTTAATTCATCTCACAGAGTTACATCTGTATTTCGTGGATCTCTTTGCTAGCCTTATTTCTGTGGAATCTGAGAACACATATTTCCTTTCCCTTTGAAGACTATAGGGCCAAAGGAAATATTCTCCTATAAAAAAGAGAAAGAAGCTTTCTGAAAAACTTCTTTGTGTTCTGTGAAATCATCTCACAGAGTTACAACTTTCCTCTCAAGGAGCCTTTCGCTAAGACAGTTCTTGTGGAATTGGCAAAGTGATATTTGGAAGCCCATAGAGGGCTATGGTGAAAAAGGAAATATCCACCGATGAAATCTGGAAAGAAGCTTTCTGAGAAACTGCTTAGTTTTCTGTTAATTCATCTCACAGAGTTACATCTGTATTTCATGGATCTCTTTGCGAGCCTTATTTCTGTGGAATCTGAGAACAGATATTTCGATTCCCTTTGAAGACTATATGACCAAAGGCAATATCCTCCGATAACAAAGAAAAAGAATCTTTGTGAAAAACTTCTTTGTGTTCTGTGAAATCATCTCACAGAGTTACAGCTTTCCCCTCAAGAAGCCTTTCGCTAAGACAGTTCTTGTGGAATTGGCAAAGTGATATTTGGAGGTTCATACAGGGCTATGGAGAAAAAGGAAATATCCTCCGATGAAATCTGGAAAGAAGCTTTCTGAGAAACTGCTTAGTGTTCTGTTAATTCATCTCACAGAGTTACATCTGTATTTCGTGGATCTCTTTCCTAGCCTTTTTTCTGTGGAATCTGAGAACACATATTTCCTTTCCCTTTGAAGACTATATGGCCAAAGGAAATATTCTCCGATAAAAAAGAGAAAGAAGCTTTCTGAGAAACTTCTTTGTGTTCTGTGAAATCATCTCACAGAATTACTACTTTCCTCTCAAGAAGCCTTTCGCTAAGACCGTTCTTGTGGAATTGGCAAAGTGATATTTGGAAGCCCATAGAGGGCTATGGTGAAAAAGGAAATATCCACCGATGAAATCTGGAAAGAAGCTTTCTGAGAAACTGCTTAGTGTTCTGATAATTCATCTCACAGAGTTACACCTGTATTTCGTGGATCTCTTTGCTAGCCTTATTTCTGTGGAATCTGAGAACAGATATTTTGATTCCCTTTGAAGACTATAGGGCCAAAGGAAATATCCTCCGATAACAAAGAGAAAGAAGCTTTCTGAGAATCTTCTTTGTGTTCTATGAAATCGTCTCACAGAGTTACAGATATCCATTCCAGAAGCCTCTCGCTAAGACAGTTCTTGTGGAATTGGCAAAGTGATATTTGGAAGCCCATAGAGGGCTATGGTGAAAAAGGAAATATCCTCCGATCAAATCTGGAAAGATGCTTACTGAGAAACTGCTTAGTGTTCTGTTAATTCATCTCACAGAGTTTCATCTGTATTTCGTGGATCTCTTTGCTAGCCTTATTTCTGTGGAATCTGAGAACAGATATTTCGGATCCCTTTGAAGACTATAGGGCCAATGGAAATATCCTCCGATAAAAAAGAGAAAGAAGTTTTCTGAGAAACTTCTTTGTGTTCTGTGAAATCATCTCACAGAGTTAAAGCTTTCCCCTCAAGAAGCCTTTCGCTAAGACAGTTCTTGTGGATTGACAAAGTGATATTTGGAAGCCCATAGAGGGCTATGGTGAAAAAGGAAATATCGTCCGATGAAATCTGGAAAGAAGCTTTCTGAGAAACTGCTTAGTGTTCTGTTAATTCATCTCACACAGTTACATCTGCATTTCGTGGATCTCTTTGCTAGCCTTATTTCTGTGGAATCTGAGAACAGATATTTCGGATCCCTTTGAAGACTATAGGGCCAATGGAAATATCCTCCGATAAAAAAGAGAAAGAAGTTTTCTGAGAAACTTCTTTGTGTTCTGTGAAATCATCTCACAGAGTTAAAGCTTTCCCCTCAAGAAGCCTTTCGCTAAGACAGTTCTTGTGGATTGGCAAAGTGATATTTGGAAGCCCATAGAGGGCTATGGTGAAAACGGAAATATCGTCCGATGAAATCTGGAAAGAAGCTTTCTGAGAAACTGCTTAGTGTTCTGTTAATTCATCTCACAGAGTTACATCTCTATTTCGTGGATCTCTTTGCTACCCTATTTTCAGTGGAATCTGAGAATAGATATTTCCTTTCCTTTTGAAGACTATTCGGCCAAAGGAAATATCATCGATAAGAAAGAGAATGAAGCTTTCTGAGAAACTTCTTTGTGTTCTGTGAAATCATCTCACAGAGTTACAGCTTTCCCCTCAAGAAGCCTTTCGCTAAGACAGTTCTTGTGGAATTGGTAAAGTGATATTTGGAAGCCCATAGAGGGCTATGGTGAAAGAGGAAATATCCTCCGATGAAATCTGGAAAGAAGCTTTCTGAGAAACTGCTTAATGTTCTGTTAATTCATCTCCCAGAGTTACATCTGCATTTCGTGGATCTCATTGTTAGCCTGATTTCTGTGGAATCTCACAAGAGATATTTCAGATCCCTTTGAAGACTATAGGGCCAAAGGAAATATCCTCCGATAACAAAGAGAAAGAAGCTTTCTGAGAAACTTCTTTGTGTTCTGTGAAATCATCTCACAGAGTTACAGCTTTCCCCTCAAGAAGCCTTTCGCTAAGACAATTCTTGTGGAATTGGCAAAGTGATATTTGGAAGCCCATAGAGGGCTATGGTGAAAGAGGAAATATCCTCCGATGAAATCTGGAAAGAAACTTTCTGAGAAACTGCTTAGTGTTTTGTTAATTCATCTCACATAATTACATCTGTATTTCGTGGGTCTCTTTGCTAGCGTTATTTCTGTGGAATCTAAAAACAGATATTTCCTTTCCCTTTGAAGATTATAGGGCCAAAGGAAATATCCTCCGAAAACAAAGAGAAAGAAGCTTTCTGAGAAAATTCTTTGTGTTCTGTGAAATCATCTCACAGAGTTACAGCTTTCCCCTCAAGAAGCCTTTCGCTAAGACAGTTCTTGTGGAATTGGCAAAGGGATATTTGGAAGCCCATAGAGGGCTACGGTGAAAAAGGAACTATCCTCCGATGAAATCTGGACAGAAGCTTTCTGAGAAACTGCTTTGTGTTCTGTTAATTCATCTCACAGAGTTACATCTGTATTTCGTGGATCTCTTTGCTAGCCTTATTTCTGTGGAATCTGAGAACAGATATTTTGGATCCCTTTGAAGACTATAGGGCCAAAAGGAAATATCCTCCGATAACAAAGGGAAAGAAGCTTTCTGAGAAACTTCTTTGTGTTCTTTGAAATCATCTCACAGAGTTACAGCTTTCCCCTCAAGAAGCCTTTCGCTAAGACAGTTCTTGTGGAATTGGCAAAGTGATATTTGGAAACCCATAGCGGGCTATGGAGAAAAAGGAAATATCCTCCGATGAAATCTGGAAAGAAGCTTTCTGAGAAACTGCTTAGTGTTCTGTTAATTCATCTCACAGAGTTACATCTGTATTTCGTGGATCTCTTAGCTAGCCTTATTTCTGTGGAATCTGAGAACAGATATTTCGGATCCCTTTGAAGACTATAGGGCCAAAGGAAATATCCTCCAATAACAAAGAAAAAGAAGCTTTCTGAGTAACTTCTTTGTGTTCTGTGAAATCATCTCACAGAGTTACAGCTTTCCCCTCAAGAAGCCTTTCGCTAAGACAGTTCTTGTGGAATTGGCAAAGTGATATTCGGAAGCCCATAGAGGACTATGGTGAAAAAGGAAATATCCTCCGATTAAATCTGGAAAGAAGCTTTCTGAAAAACTGCTTAGTGTTCTGTTAATTCATCTCCCAGAGTTACATCTGTTTTTCGTGGATCTCTTTCTAGCCTTATTTCTGTGGAATCTGAGAACAGATATTTCGGATCACTTTGAAAACTATAGGGCCAAAGGAAATATCCTCCGATAACAAAGAGAAAGAAGCTTTCTGAGAAACTTCTTTTTTGTTCTGTGAAATCATCTCAAAGACTTACAGTTTTTCACTCAAGTACCCTTTCGCTAAGACAGTTCTTGTGGAATGGCCAAAGTGATATTTCGAAGGCCTTAGAGGGCTGTGGTGAAAAAGGAAATATCCTAAGATGAAATCTGGAAAGAAGCTTTCTGAGAAACTGCTTAATGTTGTGTTAATTCATTTCAAAGAGTTACATCTGCATTTCTTGGATCTCTTTGCTACCCTTATTTTTGTGGAATCTGAGAACACATATTTCGGATCCCTTTGAAGACTATAGGGTCAAAGGAAATATCCACCGATAACAAAGAGAAAGAAGCTTTCTGAGAAACTTCTTTGTGTTCTGTGAAACCAACTCACAGAGTTACAGCTTTCCCCTCAAGAAGCCTTTCGCTAAGACAGTTCTTGTGCAATTGGCAAAGTGATAGTTGGAACCCCTAGAGGGCTATGGTGAAAAAGGAAATATCCTCCGATGAAATCTGGAAAGAAGCTGTCTGAGAAACTGCTTAGTGTTCTGTTAATTCATCTCACAGAGTTACATCTGTATTTCGTGGATCTCTTTGCTAGCCTTATTTCTGTGGAATCTGAGAACAGAAATTTCGGATCCCTTTGAAGACTACTGGGCCAAAGGAAATATCCTCCGATAACAAAGAGAAAGAAGCTTTCTGAGAAACTTCCTTGTGTTCTGTGAAATCATCTCACAGAGTTACAGCTTTCCACTCAAGTACCCGTTGGCTAAGACAGTTCTTCTGGAATGGGCAAAGTGATATTTGGAAGCCCATAGAGGGCTATGGTGAAAAAGGCAATATCCTAAGATGAAATCTGGAAAGAAGCATTCTGAGAAACTGATTAATGTTGTGTTAATTCATCTCACTGAGTTACATCTGTATTTAGTGGATCTCTTTGCCAGCCTTATTTCTGTGGAATCTGAGAACAGATATTTCCTTTCCCTTTAAAGACTATACGGCCAAAGGAAATATCTTCCGATAAGAAAGAGAAAGAAGCTTTCTGAGAAACTTCTTTGTGTTCTGTGAAATCATCTCACAGAGTTACAGCTTTCCCCTCAAGAAGCCTTTCGCTAAGACAGTTCTTGTGCAATTGGCAAAGTGATATTTGGAGGCCCCTAGAGGGCTATGGTGAAAAAGGAAATATCCTCCGATGAAATCTGGATGGAAGCTTTCTGAGAAACTGCTTAGTGTTCTGTTAATTCATCTCACAGAGTTACATCTGAATTTAGTGGATCTCTTTGCTCGCCTTATTTCTGTGGAATCTGAGAACAGATATTTCGGATCCCTTTGAAGACTATAGGGCCAAAGGAAATATCCGTCGACAACAAAGACAAAGAAGCTTTCTGAGAAACTGCTTAGTGTTCTGTTAATTCATCTCCCAGCGTTACATCTGCATTTCATGAATATCTTTGCTCTCCTTATTTCTGTGGAATCTGAGAACAGATATTTCGGATCCCTTTGAAGACTATAGGGCCAAAGGAAATATCCTCCGATAACAAAGAGAAAGAAGCTTTCTGAGAAACTACTTTGTGTTCTGTGAAATCATCTCACAGAGTTACAGCTTTCCCCTCAAGAAGCCTTTCGCTAAGACAGTTCTTGTGGATTGGCAAAGTGATATTTGGAAGCCCATAGAGGGCTATGGTGAAAACGGAAATATCGTCCGAGGAAATCTGGAAAGAAGCTTTCTGAGAAACTGCTTAGTGTTCTGTTAATTCATCTCACAGAGTTACATCTCTATTTCGTGGATCTCTTTGCTACCCTATTTTCAGTGGAATCTGAGAATAGATATTTCCTTTCCTTTTGAAGACTATTCGGCCAAAGGAAATATCATCGATAAGAAAGAGAATGAAGCTTTCTGAGAAACTTCTTTGTGTTCTGTGAAATCATCTCACAGAGTTACAGCTTTCCCCTCAAGAAGCCTTTCGCTAAGACAGTTCTTGTGGAATTGGTAAAGTGATATTTGGAAGCCCATAGAGGGCTATGGTGAAAGAGGAAATATCCTCCGATGAAATCTGGAAAGAAGCTTTCTGAGAAACTGCTTAATGTTCTGTTAATTCATCTCCCAGAGTTACATCTGCATTTCGTGGATCTCATTGTTAGCCTGATTTCTGTGGAATCTCACAAGAGATATTTCAGATCCCTTTGAAGACTATAGGGCCAAAGGAAATATCCTCCGATAACAAAGAGAAAGAAGCTTTCTGAGAAACTTCTTTGTGTTCTGTGAAATCATCTCACAGAGTTACAGCTTTCCCCTCAAGAAGCCTTTCGCTAAGACAATTCTTGTGGAATTGGCAAAGTGATATTTGGAAGCCCATAGAGGGCTATGGTGAAAGAGGAAATATCCTCCGATGAAATCTGGAAAGAAACTTTCTGAGAAACTGCTTAGTGTTTTGTTAATTCATCTCACATAATTACATCTGTATTTCGTGGGTCTCTTTGCTAGCGTTATTTCTGTGGAATCTAAAAACAGATATTTCCTTTCCCTTTGAAGATTATAGGGCCAAAGGAAATATCCTCCGAAAACAAAGAGAAAGAAGCTTTCTGAGAAAATTCTTTGTGTTCTGTGAAATCATCTCACAGAGTTACAGCTTTCCCCTCAAGAAGCCTTTCGCTAAGACAGTTCTTGTGGAATTGGCAAAGGGATATTTGGAAGCCCATAGAGGGCTACGGTGAAAAAGGAACTATCCTCCGATGAAATCTGGACAGAAGCTTTCTGAGAAACTGCTTTGTGTTCTGTTAATTCATCTCACAGAGTTACATCTGTATTTCGTGGATCTCTTTGCTAGCCTTATTTCTGTGGAATCTGAGAACAGATATTTTGGATCCCTTTGAAGACTATAGGGCCAAAAGGAAATATCCTCCGATAACAAAGGGAAAGAAGCTTTCTGAGAAACTTCTTTGTGTTCTTTGAAATCATCTCACAGAGTTACAGCTTTCCCCTCAAGAAGCCTTTCGCTAAGACAGTTCTTGTGGAATTGGCAAAGTGATATTTGGAAACCCATAGCGGGCTATGGAGAAAAAGGAAATATCCTCCGATGAAATCTGGAAAGAAGCTTTCTGAGAAACTGCTTAGTGTTCTGTTAATTCATCTCACAGAGTTACATCTGTATTTCGTGGATCTCTTAGCTAGCCTTATTTCTGTGGAATCTGAGAACAGATATTTCGGATCCCTTTGAAGACTATAGGGCCAAAGGAAATATCCTCCAATAACAAAGAAAAAGAAGCTTTCTGAGTAACTTCTTTGTGTTCTGTGAAATCATCTCACAGAGTTACAGCTTTCCCCTCAAGAAGCCTTTCGCTAAGACAGTTCTTGTGGAATTGGCAAAGTGATATTCGGAAGCCCATAGAGGACTATGGTGAAAAAGGAAATATCCTCCGATTAAATCTGGAAAGAAGCTTTCTGAAAAACTGCTTAGTGTTCTGTTAATTCATCTCCCAGAGTTACATCTGTTTTTCGTGGATCTCTTTCTAGCCTTATTTCTGTGGAATCTGAGAACAGATATTTCGGATCACTTTGAAAACTATAGGGCCAAAGGAAATATCCTCCGATAACAAAGGGAAAGAAGCTTTCTGAGAAACTTCTTTGTGTTCTTTGAAATCATCTCACAGAGTTACAGCTTTCCCCTCAAGAAGCCTTTCGCTAAGACAGTTCTTGTGGAATTGGCAAAGTGATATTTGGAAACCCATAGCGGGCTATGGAGAAAAAGGAAATATCCTCCGATGAAATCTGGAAAGAAGCTTTCTGAGAAACTGCTTAGTGTTCTGTTAATTCATCTCACAGAGTTACATCTGTATTTCGTGGATCTCTTAGCTAGCCTTATTTCTGTGGAATCTGAGAACAGATATTTCGGATCCCTTTGAAGACTATAGGGCCAAAGGAAATATCCTCCAATAACAAAGAAAAAGAAGCTTTCTGAGTAACTTCTTTGTGTTCTGTGAAATCATCTCACAGAGTTACAGCTTTCCCCTCAAGAAGCCTTTCGCTAAGACAGTTCTTGTGGAATTGGCAAAGTGATATTCGGAAGCCCATAGAGGACTATGGTGAAAAAGGAAATATCCTCCGATTAAATCTGGAAAGAAGCTTTCTGAAAAACTGCTTAGTGTTCTGTTAATTCATCTCCCAGAGTTACATCTGTTTTTCGTGGATCTCTTTCTAGCCTTATTTCTGTGGAATCTGAGAACAGATATTTCGGATCACTTTGAAAACTATAGGGCCAAAGGAAATATCCTCCGATAACAAAGAGAAAGAAGCTTTCTGAGAAACTTCTTTTTTGTTCTGTGAAATCATCTCAAAGACTTACAGTTTTTCACTCAAGTACCCTTTCGCTAAGACAGTTCTTGTGGAATGGCCAAAGTGATATTTCGAAGGCCTTAGAGGGCTGTGGTGAAAAAGGAAATATCCTAAGATGAAATCTGGAAAGAAGCTTTCTGAGAAACTGCTTAATGTTGTGTTAATTCATTTCAAAGAGTTACATCTGCATTTCTTGGATCTCTTTGCTACCCTTATTTTTGTGGAATCTGAGAACACATATTTCGGATCCCTTTGAAGACTATAGGGTCAAAGGAAATATCCACCGATAACAAAGAGAAAGAAGCTTTCTGAGAAACTTCTTTGTGTTCTGTGAAACCAACTCACAGAGTTACAGCTTTCCCCTCAAGAAGCCTTTCGCTAAGACAGTTCTTGTGCAATTGGCAAAGTGATAGTTGGAACCCCTAGAGGGCTATGGTGAAAAAGGAAATATCCTCCGATGAAATCTGGAAAGAAGCTGTCTGAGAAACTGCTTAGTGTTCTGTTAATTCATCTCACAGAGTTACATCTGTATTTCGTGGATCTCTTTGCTAGCCTTATTTCTGTGGAATCTGAGAACAGAAATTTCGGATCCCTTTGAAGACTACTGGGCCAAAGGAAATATCCTCCGATAACAAAGAGAAAGAAGCTTTCTGAGAAACTTCCTTGTGTTCTGTGAAATCATCTCACAGAGTTACAGCTTTCCACTCAAGTACCCGTTGGCTAAGACAGTTCTTCTGGAATGGGCAAAGTGATATTTGGAAGCCCATAGAGGGCTATGGTGAAAAAGGCAATATCCTAAGATGAAATCTGGAAAGAAGCATTCTGAGAAACTGATTAATGTTGTGTTAATTCATCTCACTGAGTTACATCTGTATTTAGTGGATCTCTTTGCCAGCCTTATTTCTGTGGAATCTGAGAACAGATATTTCCTTTCCCTTTAAAGACTATACGGCCAAAGGAAATATCTTCCGATAAGAAAGAGAAAGAAGCTTTCTGAGAAACTTCTTTGTGTTCTGTGAAATCATCTCACAGAGTTACAGCTTTCCCCTCAAGAAGCCTTTCGCTAAGACAGTTCTTGTGCAATTGGCAAAGTGATATTTGGAGGCCCCTAGAGGGCTATGGTGAAAAAGGAAATATCCTCCGATGAAATCTGGATGGAAACTTTCTGAGAAACTGCTTAGTGTTCTGTTAATTCATCTCACAGAGTTACATCTGAATTTAGTGGATCTCTTTGCTCGCCTTATTTCTGTGGAATCTGAGAACAGATATTTCGGATCCCTTTGAAGACTATAGGGCCAAAGGAAATATCCGTCGACAACAAAGACAAAGAAGCTTTCTGAGAAACTGCTTAGTGTTCTGTTAATTCATCTCCCAGCGTTACATCTGCATTTCATGAATATCTTTGCTCTCCTTATTTCTGTGGAATCTGAGAACAGATATTTCGGATCCCTTTGAAGACTATAGGGCCAAAGGAAATATCCTCCGATAACAAAGAGAAAGAAGCTTTCTGAGAAACTACTTTGTGTTCTGTGAAATCATCTCACAGAGTTACAGCTTTCCCCTCAAGAAGCCTTTCGCTAAGACAGTTCTTCTGGAATTGGCAGAGTGATATTTGGAAGCACATAGAGGATATGGTGAAAAAGGAAATATCCTCCGATGAAATCTGGAAAGAAGCTTTCTGAGAAACTGCTTAGTGTTCTGTTAATTCATCCCACAGGGTTACATCTGTATTTCGTGGATCACTTTGCTAGGCTATTTCTGTGGAATCTGAGAAGAGATATTTCGGATCCCTTTGAAGACTATAGGGCCAAAGGAAATATACTCCGATAACAAAGACAAAGAAGCTTTCTGAGAAACTTCTTTGTGTTCTGTGAAATCATCTCACAGAGTTACAGCTCTTTCCCTCAAGAAAACTTTCGCTAAGACAGTTCTTGTGGAATTGGCAAAGTGATATTTGGAAGCCCATAGAGGGCTATGGTGAGAGAGGAAATATCCTCCGATGAAATCTGGAAAGAAGGTTTCTGAGAAACTGCTTAGTGTTCTGTTAATTCATCTCACAGTGTTACATCGGAATTTCGTGGATCTCTTTGCTAGCCTTATTTCTTTGGAATCTGAGAACAGATATTTCGGATACCTTAGAAGACTATATGGCCAAAGGAAATATCCTCCGATAACAAAGAAAAAGAAGCTTTCTGAGAAACTTCTATGCGTTCTGTGAAATCATCTCACTGAGTTACAGCTTTCCGCTCAAGAAGCCTTTCGCTAAGACAGTTCTTGCGGAATTGGCAAAGTGATATTTGGAAGCCCATAGAGGGCTATGGTGAAAAAGGAAATATCCTCCGATGAAATCTGGAAAGAAGCTTTCTGAGAAACTGCTTAGTGTTCTGTTAATTCATCTCACAGAGTTACATCTGTATTTCGTGGATCTCTTTGCAAGCCTTATTTCTGTGGAATCTGAGAACAGATATTTCCTTTCCCTTTGAAGACTATAGGGCCAAAGGAAATATCCTCCAATAAGAAAGAAAAAGAAGCTTTCTGAGAAACTGCTTAGTGTTCTGTTAATTCATCTCCCAGAGTTACATCTGTATTTCGTGGATCTCTTTGCTAGCCTTATTTCTGTGGAATGAGAACAGATATTTCGGATCCCTTTGAAGACTATAGGGCCAAAGGAAATATCCTCCGATAACAAAGAGAAAGAAGCTTTCTAAGAAACTACTTTGTGTTCTGTGAAATCATCTCACAGAGTTACAGCTTTCCCCTCAAGAAGCCTTTCGCTAAACAGTTCTTGTGGAATTGGCAAAGTGATATTTGGAAGCCCATAGAGGGCTATGGTGAAAAAGGAAATATCCTCCGATGAAATCTGTAAAGAAGCTTTCTGAGAAACTGCTTAGTATTCTGTTAATTCATCTCACAGAGTTACATCTGTATTTCGTGGATCCCTTTGCTAGCCTTATTTCTGTGGAATCTGAGAACAGATATTTCGGATCCCTTTGAAAACTACTGGGCCAAAGGAAATATCCTCCGATAACAAAGACAAAGAAGCTTTCTGAGAAACTGCTTAGTGTTCTGTTAATTCATCTCCCAGCGTTACATCTGTATGTCGTGGATCACTTTGCTATGCTATTTGTGTGGAATCTGAGAACAGATATTTCGGATCCCTTTGAAGACTATAGGGCCAAAGGAAATATCCTCCGATAACAAAGACAAAGAAGTTTTCTGAGAAACTTCTTTGTGTTCTGTGAAATCATCTCACAGAGTTACAGCTTTCCTCTCAAGAAGCCTTTCGCTAAGACAGTTCTTGTGGAATTGGCAAAGTGATATTTGGAAGCCCAAAGAGGGCTATGGTGAAAAAGGAAATATCCTCCGATGAAATCTGGAAAGAAGCTTTCTGAGAAACTGCTTAGTGTTCTGTTAATTCATCTCACAGAGTTACATCTGTATTTCGTGGATCTCTTTGCTAGCCTTATTTCTGTGGAATCTGAGAACAGATATTTCGGATCCCTTTGAAGACTATAGGGCCAAAGGAAATATCCTCCGATAACAAACAGAAAGAAGCTTTCTGAGAAACGTCTTTGTGTTCTGTGAAATCATCTCACAGAGTTACAGCTTTCCCCTCAAGAAGCCTTTCGCTAAGACAGTTCTTGTGGAATTGGCAAAATGATATTTGGCAGCCAATAGTGGGCTATGGTGAAAAAGGAAATATCCTCTGATGAAATCTGGAAAGAAGCTTTCTGAGAAACTGCATAGTGTTCTGTTAATTCATCTCACAGAGTTACATCTGCATTTCGTGGATCTCTTTGTTAGCCTAATTTCTGTGGAATCTCACAACAGATATTTCAGATCCCTTTGAAGACTATAGGGCCAAAGGAAATATCCTCCAATAACAAAGAGAAGGAAGCTTTCTGAGAAACTTCTTTTTGTTCTGTGAGATCATCTCACAGAGTTACAGCTTTCCACTCAAGTACCCGTTCGCTAAGAGAGTTCTTGTGGAATGGGCAAAGTGATATTTGGAAGCCCATAGAGGGCTATGGTGAAAAAGGAAATATCCTAAGATGAAATCTGGAAAGAAGCTTTCTGAGAAACTGCTTAATGTTGTGTTAATTCATTTCACAGAGTTACATCTGTATTTCGTGGATCTCTTTGCTAGCCTTATTTCTGTGGAATCTGAGAACAGATATTTCGGATCCCTTTGAAGACTATAGGGCCAAAGGAAATATCCTCCGATAACAAAGAGAAAGAAGCTTTCTGAGAAACTTCTTTGTGTTCTGTGAAATCATCTCACAGATTTACAACTTTCTCCTCAAGAAGCTTTTCGCTAAGACAGTTCTTGTGGAATTGGCAAAGTGATATTTGGAAGCCCATAGAGGGCTATGGTGAAAATGGAAATATCCTCCGATGATATCTGGAAAGAAGGTTTCTGAGAAACTGCTTAGTGTTCTGTTAATTCATCTCACAGAGTTACATCTGTATTTCGTGGATCTCTTTGCCAGCCTTATTTCTGTGGAATCTGAGAACAGATATTTCCTTTCCCTTTGAAGACTATAGGGCCAAAGGAAATGCCTTCCGATAAGAAAGAGAAAGAAGCTTTCTGAGAAACTTCTTTGTGTTCTGTGTAATCATCTCACGGAGTTACAGCTTTCCCCTGAAGAAGCCTTTCGCTAAGACAGTTCTTGTGCAATTGGCAAGGTGATATTTGGAAGCCCCTAGAGGGCTATGGTGAAAAAGGAAGTATCCTCCGATGAAATCTGGGAAGCAGCTTTCTGAGAAACTGCTTAGGGTTCTGTTAATTCATCTCACAGAGTTACATCCTTACTGCGTGGATCTCTTTGCTAGCCTTATTTCTGTGGAATCTTAGAATAGATATTTCGGATCCCTTTGAAGACTATAGGGCCAAAGGAAATATCTCCGATAACAAAGAGAAAGAAGCTTTCTGAGAAACTTCTTTGTGTTCTGTGAAATCATCTCACAGAGTTCCAGCTTTCCCCTCAAGAAGCCTTTCGCTAAGACAGTTCTTGTGGAATTGGCAAAGTGATATTTGGAAGCCCATAGAGGGCTATGTTGAAAAAGGAAATATCCTCCGATGAAATCTGGAAAGAAGCTTTCTGAGAAACTGCTTAGTGTTCAGTTAATTCATCTCACAGGGTTACATCTGTATTTCGTGGATCACTTTGCTAGGCTATTTCTGTGGAATCTAAGAACAGATATTTCGGATCCCTTTGAAGACTATAGGGCCAAAGGAAATATCCTCCTATAACAAAGACAAAGAAGCTTTCTGAGAAACTTCTTTGTGTACCGTGAAATCATCTCACAGAGTTACAGCTTTCCCCTCAAGAAGCCTTTCGCTAAGACAGTTCTTGTGTAAATGCAAAGTGATATTTTGATGCCCATAGAGGGCTATGGTGAAAGAGGAAATATCCTCCGATGAAATCTGGAAAGAAGCTTTCTGAGAAACTGCTTAGTGTTCTGTTAATTCATCTCACAGAGTTACATCTGCATTTCGTGGATCTCTTTGTTAGCCTAATTTCTGTGGAATCTCAAACACATATTTCGGATCCCTTTGAAGACTATAGGGCCAAAGGAAATATCCTCCGATAACAAAGAGAAAGAAGCTTTCTGAGAAACTTCTTTGTGTTCTGTGAAATCATCTCACAGAGTTACAGCTTTCCCCTCAAGAAGCCTTCGCTAAGACAGTTCTTATGGAATTGGCAAAGTGATATTTGGAAGCCCATAGAGGGCTATGGTGAAAGAGGAAATATCCTCCGATGAAATCTGGAAAGAAGCTTTCTGAGAAACTGCTTAGTGTTTTGTTAATTCATCTCACATAATTACATCTGTATTTCGTGGGTCTCTTTGCTAGCGTTATTTCTGTGGAATCTAAAAACAGATATTTCCTTTCCCTTTGAAGATTATAGTGCCAAAGGAAATATCCTCCGAAAACAAAGAGAAAGAAGCTTTCTGAGAAACTTCTTTGTGTTCTGTGAAATCATCTCGCAGAGTTACAGCTTTCCCCTCAAGAAGCCTTTCGCTAAGACAGTTCTTGTGGAATTGGCAAAGTGATATTTGGAAGCCCATAGAGGGCTATGGAGAAAGAGGAAATATCCTCCGATGAAATCTTGAAAGAAGCTTTCTGAGAAACTGATTAGTGTTCTGTTAATTCATCTCACAGGGTTACATCTGTATTTCGTGGATCTCTTTGCTAGCCTTATTTCTGTGGAATCTGAGAACAGATATTTCGGATCCCTTTGAAGACTATAGGGCCAAAGGAAATATCCTCCGATAACAAAGAGAAAGAAGCTTTCTGAGAAACTTCTTTGTGTTCTGTGAAATCATCTCACAGAGTTACAGCTTTCCCCTCAAGAAGCCTTTCACTAAGACAGTTCTTGTGGAATTGGCAAAGTGATATTTGGAAGCCCATAGAGGACTATGGTGAAAAAGGAAATATCCTCCGATGAAATCTGGAAAGAAGCTTTCTGAGAAACTGCTTAGTGTTCTGTTAATTCATCTCTCAGGGTTACATCTGTATTTCGTGGATCTCTTTGCTAGGCTATTTCTGTGGAATCTGAGAACAGATATTTCGGATCCCTTTGAAGACTATAGGGCCAAAGGAAATATCCTCCGATGACAAAGACAAAGAAGCTTTCTGAGAAACTTCTTTGCGTTCCGTGAAATCATCTCACAGAGTTACAGCTTTCCCCTCAAGAAGCCTTTCGCTAAGACAGTTCTTGTGCAATTGGCAAAGTGATATTTGGAAGCCCAAAGAGGGCTATGGTGAAAATGGAAATATCCTCCGATGAAATCTGTAAAGAAGCTTTCTGAGAAACTGCTTAGTGTTCTGTTAATTCATCTCACAGAGTTACATCTGTATTTCGTGGATCTCTTTGCTGGCCTTATTTCTGTGGAATCTGAGAACAGATATTTCGGATCCCTTTGAAGACTATAGGGCCAAAGGAAATATCCTCCGATAACAAACAGAAAAAAGCTTTCTGAGAAACTTCTTTGTGTTCTGTGAAATCATCTCACAGAGTTACAGCTTTCCCCTCAAGAAGTCTTTCGCTAAGACAGTTCTTGTGGAATTGGCAAAATGATATTTGGCAGCCCATAGGGGGCTATGGTGAAAAAGGAAATATCCTCCGATGAAATCTGGAAAGAAGCTTTCTGAGAAACTGCTTAGTGTTCTGTTAATTCATCTCACGGAGTTACATCTGCATTTCGTGGATCTCTTTTTTAGCCTAATTTCTGTGGAATCTCACAACAGATATTTCGGATCCCTTTGAAGACTATAGGGCCAAAGGAAATATCCTCCGATAACAAAGACAAAGAAGCTTTCTGAGAAACTGCTTAGTGTTCTGTTAATTCATCTCCCAACGATACCTCTGCATTTCGTGAATCTCTTTGTTATCCTTATTTCTGTGGAATCTGAGAATAGATATTTCGGATCCCTTTGAAGACTATAGGGCCAAAGGAAATATCCTCCGATAACAAAGAGAAAGAAGCTTTCTGAGAAACTACTTTATGTTCTGTGAAATCATCTCACAGAGTTACAGCTTTCCCCTCAAGTAGCCTTTCGCTAAGACAGTTCTTGTGGAATTGGCAAAGTGATATTTGGAAGCCCATAGAGGGCTATGGTGAAAAAGGAAATATCCTCCGATGAAATCTGGAAAGAAGCTTTCTGAGAAACTGCTTAGTGTTCTGTTAATTCATCTCACAGACTTACATCTGTATTTCGTGGATCTCTTTGCCAGCCTTATTTCGGTGGAATCTGAGAACAGATATTTCCTTTCCCTTTAAAGACTATAGGGCCAAAGGAAATATCTTCCGATAAGAAAGAGAAAGAAGCTTTCTGAGAAACTTCTTTGTGTTCTGTGAAATCATCTCACAGAGTTACAGCTTTCCCCTCAAGAAGCCTTTCGCTAAGACAGTTCTTGTGCAATTGGCAAAGTGATATTTGGAGGCCCCTAGAGGGCTATGGTGAAAAAGGAAATATCCTCCGATGAAATCTTAATGGAAGCTTTCTGAGAAACTGCTTAGTGTTCTGTTAATTCATCTCACAGAGTGACATCTGTATTTCGTGGATCTCTTTGCTCGCCTTATTTCTGTGGAATCTGAGAACAGATATTTCGGATCCCTTTGAAGTCTATTGGGCCAAAGGAAATATCCTCCAATAACAAAGACAAAGAAGCTTTCTGAGAAACTGCTTAGTGTTCTGTTAATTCATCTCCCAGCGTTACATCTGTATTTCGTGAATCTCTTTGTTATCCTTATTTCTGTTCAATCTGAGAACAGGTAGTTCAGTTCCTTTTGAAGTTTATAGGGCCAAAGGAAATATCCTCCGATAACAAAGAGAAAGAAGCTTTCTGAGAAACTACTTTGTGGTCTGTGAAATCATCACCCAGAGTTATAGCTTTTCCCTCAAGAAGCATTTCGCCAAGACAGTTCTTGTGGAATTAGCAAAGTGATATTTGGGAGCCCATAGTGGGCTATGGAGAAAAAGGAAATATCCTCCCATGCAATCAGGAAAGAAGCTTTCTGAGAAACTGCTTAGTGTTCTGTTAATTCATCTCACAGTGTTACATGTGTATTTAGTGGATCTCTTTGCTAGAATTATTTCTGTGGAAACTGAGAACAGATATTTCGGATCCCTTTGAAGTCTATTGGGCCAAAGGAAATATCCGCCGATAACAAAGACAAAGAAGCTTTCTGAGAAACTGCTTAGTGTTCTGTTAATTCATCTCCCAGCGTTACATCTGCATTTCGTGAATCTCTTTGCTCTCCTTATTTCTGTGGAATCTGAGAACAGATATTTCGGATCCCTTTGAAGACTATAGGGCCAAAGGAAATATCCTCCGATAACAAAGAGAAAGAAGCTTTCTGAGAAACTACTTTGTGTTCTGTGAAATCATCTCACAGAGTTACAGCTTTCCCCTCAAGAAGCCTTTCGCTAAGACAGTTCTTCTGGAATTGGCAGAGAGATATTTGGAAGCACATAGAGGATATGGTGAAAAAGGAAATATCCTCCGATGAAATCTGGAAAGAAGCTTTCTGAGAAACTGCTTAGTGTTCTGTTAATTCATCCCACAGGGTTACATCTGTATTTCGTGGATCATTTTGCTAGGCTATTTCTGTGGAATCTGAGAATAGATATTTCGGATCCCTTTGAAGACTATAGGGCCAAAGGAAATATCCTCCGATAACAAAGACAAAGAAGCTTTCTGAGAAACTTCTTTGTGTTCTGTGAAATCATCTCACAGAGTTACAGCTCTTTCCCTCAAGAAGCCTTTCGCTAAGACAGTTCTTGTGGAATTGGCAAAGTGATATTTGGAAGCCCATAGAGGGCTATGGTGAAAAAGGAAATATCCTCCGATGATATCTGGAAAGAAGCTTTCTGAGAAACTGCTTAGTGTTCTGTTAATTCATCTCACAGAGTTACATCTGCATTTCGTGGATCTCTTTGCCAGCCTTATTTCTGTGGAATCTGAGAGCAGATAGTTCGGATCCCTTTGAAGACTATAGGGCCAAAGGAAATATCCTCCAACAAACAGAAAGAAGCTTTCTGAGAAACTTCTTTGTGCTCTCTGAAATCATCTCACAGAGTTACAACTTTCCCCTCAACAAGCCTTTCGCTAAGACAGTTCTTGTGGAATTGGCAAAGTGATATTTGGCAGCCCATATAGGGCTATGGTGAAAAAGGAAATATCCTCCGATGAAATCTGGAAACAAGCTTTCTCAGAAACTGCTTAGTGTTCTGTTAATTCATCTCACAGAGTTACATCTGCATTTCGTGGATCTCTTTGTTAGCCTAATTTCTGTGGAATCTCACAACAGATATTTCGGATCCCTTTGAAGACTATAGGGCCAAAGGAAATATCCTCCGATAACAAAGAGAAAGAAGCTTTCTGCGAAACTTCTTTTTCTTCTGTGAAATCATCTCACAGAGTTACAGCTTTCCACTCAAGTATCCGTTCGCTAAGACAGTTCTTGTGGAATGGGCAAAGTGATATTTGGAAGCCCATAGAGGGATATGGTGAAAAAGGAAATATCGTAAGATGAAATCTGGAAAGAAGCTTTCTGAGAAACTGCTTAATGTTGTGTTAATTCACCTCACAGAGTTACATCTGCGTTTCGTGGATCTCTTTGCTAGCCTTATTTCTGTGGAATCTGAGAACAGATATTTCGGATCCCTTTGAAGTCTATTGGGCCAAAGGAAATATCCTCCAATAACAAAGACAAAGAAACTTTCTGAGAAAATGCTTAGTGTTCTGTTAATTCATCTCCCAGCGTTACATCTGTATTTCGTGAATCTCTTTGTTATCCTTATTTCTGTTCAATCTGAGAACAGGTATTTCAGTTCCTTTTGAAGTTTATAGGGCCAAAGGAAATATCCTCCGATAACAAAGAGAAAGAAGCTTTCTGAGAAACTACTTTGTGGTCTGTGAAATCATCACCCAGAGTTATAGCTTTTCCCTCAAGAAGCATTTCGCCAAGACAGTTCTTGTGGAATTAGCAAAGTGATATTTTGGAGCCCATAGTGGGCTATGGAGAAAAAGGAAATATCCTCCCATGCAATCTGGAAAGAAGCTTTCTGAGAAACTGCTTAGTGTTCTGTTAATTCATCTCACAGTGTTACATGTGTATTTAGTGGATCTCTTTGCTAGAATTATTTCTGTGGAAACTGAGAACAGATATTTCGGATCCCTTTGAAGACTATATTGCCAAAGGAAATATCCTCCGATAACTAAGAGAAAGAAGCTTTCTGAGAAACTTCTTTGTGTTCTGTGAAATCACCTCACAGAGTTACAGCTTTCCCCACAAGAAGCCTTTCGCTAAGACAGTTCTTGTGGAATTGGAAAAGTGATATTTGGAAGCCCATAGAAGGCTATGGTGAGAGAGGAAATATCCTCCGATGAAATCTGGAAAGAAGCTTTCAGAGAAACTGCTTAGTGTTCTGTTAATTCATCTCACAGTGTTACATCGGAATTTCGTGGATCTCTTTGCTAGCCCTATTTCTTTGGAATCTGAGAACAGATATTTCGGATACCTTAGAAGACTATATGGCAAAGGAAATATCCTCCGATAACAAAGAAAAAGAAGCTTTCTGAGAAACTTCTATGCGTTCTGTGAAATCATCTCACTGAGGTACAGCTTTCCGGTCAAGAAGCCTTTCGCTAAGACAGTTCTTGTGGAATTGGCAAAGTGATACTTGGAAGCCCTTAGAGGGCTATGGTGAAAAAGGAAATATCCTCAGATGAAATCTGGAAAGAAGCTTTCTGAGAAACTGCTTAGTGTTCTGTTAATTCATCTCACAGAGTTACATCTGTATTTCGTGGATCTCTTTGCTAGCCTTATTTCTGTGGAATCTGAGAACAGATATTTCCTTTCCCATTGAAGACTATAGGGCCAAAGGAAATATGCTCCAATAACAAAGAGAGAGAAGCTTTCTGAGAAACTTCTTTGTGTTCCGTGAAATCATCTCACAGAGTTACAGCTTTCCACTCAAGAAGCCTTTTGCTAAGACAGTTCTTGTTGAATGGTCAAAGTGATATTTGGAAGCCCATAGAGGGCTATGGTGAAAAAGGAAATATCCCAAGATGAAATCTGGAAAGAAGCTTTCTGAGAAACTGCTTAATGTTGTGTTAATTCACCTCACAGAGTTACATCTGCATTTCGTGGATCTCTTTGCTAGTCTTATTTCTGTGGAATCTGAGAACAGATATTTCGGATCCCTTTGAAGACTATAGGGCCAAAGGAAATATCCTCCAACAAACAGAAAGAAGCTTTCTGAGAAACTTCTTTGTGTTCTCTGAAATCATCTCACAGAGTTACAACTTTCCCCTCAACAAGCCTTTCGCTAAGACAGTTCTTGTGGAATTGGCAAAGTGATATTTGGCAGCCCATAGAGGGCTATGGTGAAAGAGGAAATATCCTCCGATGAAATCTGGAAACAAACTTTCTCAGAAACTGCTTAGTGTCTGTTAATTCATCTCACAGAGTTACATCTGCATTTCGTGGATCTCTTTGTTAGCCTAATTTCTGTGGAATCTCACAACAGATATTTCGGATCCCTTTGAAGACTATAGGGCCAAAGGAAATATCCTCCGATAACAAAGAGAAAGAAGCTTTCTGAGAAACTTCTTTTTCTTCTGTGAAATCATCTCACAGAGTTACTACTTTCCACTCAAGTACCCGTTCGCTAAGACAGTTCTTGTGGAATGGGCAAAGTGATATTTGGAAGCCCATAGAGGGCTATGGTGAACAAGGAAATATCCTAAGATGAAATCTGGAAAGAAGCTTTCTGAGAAACTGCTTAATGTTGTGTTAATTCATCTCACAGAGTTACATCTGCGTTTCGTGGATCTCTTTGCTAGCCTTATTTCTGTGGAATCTGAGAACAGATATTTCGGATCCCTTTGAAGACTATTGGGCCAAAGGAAATATCCTCCAATAACAAAGACAAAGAAGCTTTCTGAGAAACTGGTTAGTGTTCTGTTAATTCATCTCCCAGCGTTACATCTGTATTTCGTGAATCTCTTTGCTATCCTTATTTCTGTGGAATCTGAGAACAGATATTTCAGTTCCTTTTGAAGTCTATAGGGCCAAAGGAAATATCCTCCGATAACAAAGAGAAAGAAGCTTTCTGAGAAACTTCTTTGTGTTCTGTGAAATCATCTCACAGAGTTACAGCTTTCCCCTCAAGAAGCCTTTCGCTAAGACAGTTCTTGTGGAATTGGCAAAGTGATATTTGGAAGCCCATAGAGGGCTATGGTGAGAGAGGAAATATCCTCCGATGAAATCTGGAAAGAAGCTTTCTGAGAAACTGCTTAGTGTTCTGTTAATTCATCTCACAGTGTTACATCGGAATTTCGTGGATCTTTTTACTAGCCTTATTCCTTTGGAATCTGAGAACAGATATTTCGGATACCTTAGAAGACTATATGGCCAAAGGAAATATCCTCCGATAACAAAGAAAAAGAATCTTTCTGAGAAACTTCTATGCGTTCTGTGAAATCATCTCACTGAGGTACAGCTTTCCGGTCAAGAAGCCTTTCGCTAAGACAGTTCTTGTGGAATTGGCAAAGTGATACTTGGAAGCCCATAGAGGGCTATGGTGAAAAAGGAAATATCCTCCGATGAAATCTGGAAAGAAGCTTTCTGAGAAACTGCTTAGTGTTCTGTTAATTCATCTCACAGAGTTACATCTGTATTTCGTGGATCTCTTTGCTAGCCTTATTTCTGTGGAATCTGAGAACAGATATTTCCTTTCCCATTGAAGACTATAAGGCCAAAGGAAATATGCTCCGATAACAAAGAGAGCGAAGCTTTCTGAGAAACTTCTTTGTGTTCGGTGAAATCATCTCACAGAGTTACAGCTTTCCACTCAAGAAGCCTTTTGCTAAGACAGTTCTTGTGGAATTGGCGAAGTGATATTTGGGGGCCCATAGAGGGCTATGGAGGAAAAGGAAATATCCTCCGATGAAATCTGGAAAGAAGCTTTCTGAGAAACTGTTTAGTGTTCTGTTAATTCATCTCACAGTGTTACATCTGTATTTCGTGGATCTCTTTGCTAGCCTTATTTCTGTGGAATCTGTGAACAGATATTTCGGATCCCTTTGAAGACCATAGGGCCAAAGGAAATATCCTCCGATAACAAAGAGAAAGAAGCTTTCTGAGAAACTTCTTTGTGTTCTGTGAAATCATCTCACAGAGTTATAGCTTTTCCCTCAAGAAGCCTTTCGCCAAGACAGTTCTTCTGGAATTGAAAAGTGATATTTGGAAGCCCACAGAGGGCTATGGTGAAAGAGGAAATATACTCCGATGAAATCGGGAAAGAAGCTTTCTGAGAAACTGCTTAGTGTTCTGTTAATTCATCTCACAGAGTTACATCTGTATTTCGTGGATCTCTTTGCTAGCCTTATTACTGTGGAATCTGAGAACAGATATTTCGGATCCCTTTGAAGACTACTGGGCCAAAGGCAATATCCTCCGATAACAAAGACAAAGAAGCTTTCTGAGAAACTGCTTAGTGTTCTGTTAATTCATCTCCCAGCGTTACATCTGTATGTCGTGGATCACTTTGCTATGCTATTTCTGTGGAATCTGAGAACAGATATTTCGGATCCCTTTGAAGACTATAGGGCCAAAGGAAATATCCTCCGATAACAAACAGAAAGAAGCTTTCTGAGAAACTTCTTTGTGTTCTGTGAAATCATCTCACAGAGTTACAGCTTTCCCCTCAAGAAGCCTTTCGCTAAGACAGTTCTTGTGGAATTGGCAAAATGATATTTGGCAGCCCATAGAGGGGTATGGTGAAAAAGGAAATATCCTCCGATGAAATCTGGAAAGAAGCTTTCTGAGAAACTGCTTAGTGTTCTGTTAATTCATCTCACACAGTTACATCTGCATTTCGTGGATCTCTTTGTTAGCCTAATTTCTGTGGAATCTCACAACACATATTTCGGATCCCTTTGAAGACTATAGGGCCAAAGGAAATATCCTCCGATAACAAAGAGAAAGAAGCTTTCTGAGAAACTACTTTTTGTTCTGTGAGATCATCTCACAGAGTTACAACTTTCCACTCAAGTACCCGTTCGCTAAGAGAGTTCTTGTGGAATGGTCAAAGTGATATTTGGAAGCCCATAGAGGGCTATGGTGAAAAAGGAAATATCCCAAGATGAAATCTGGAAAGAAGCTTTCTGAGAAACTGCTTAATGTTGTGTTAATTCATCTCACAGAGTTACATCTGCATTTCGTGGATCTCTTTGCTAGCCTTATTGCTGTGGAATCTGAGAACAGATATTTCGGATCCCTTTGAAGACTATAGGGCCGAAGGAAATATCCTCCAACAAACAGAAAGAAGCTTTCTGAGAAACTTCTTTGTGTTCTCTGAAATCATCTCACAGAGTTACAACTTTCCCCTCAACAAGCCTTTCACTAAGACAGTTCATGTGAATTGGCAAAGTGATATTTGGCAGCCCATAGAGGGCTATGGTGAAAAAGGAAATATCCTCCGATGAAATCTGGAAACAAACTTTCTCAGAAACTGCTTAGTGTCTGTTAATTCATCTCACAGAGTTACATCTGCATTTCGTGGATCTCTTTGTGAACCTAATTTCTGTGGAATCTCACAACAGATATTTCGGATCCCTTTGAAGACTATAGGGCCAAAGGAAATATCCTCCGATAACAAAGACAAAGAAGCTTTCTGAGTAACTTCTTTGTGTTCTGTGAAATCATCTCACAGAGTTACAGGTTTCCCCTCAAGAAGTCTTTCGCTAAGACAGTTCTTGTGGAATTAGCAAAGTGATATTTGGAAGCCCATAGAGGACTATGTTGAAAAAGGGAATATCCTCCGATGAAATCTGGAAAGAAGCTTTCTGAAAAACTGCTTAGTTTTCTGTTAATTCATCTCACAGAGTTACATCTGTATTTCGTGGATCTCTTTGCCAGCCTTATTTCTGTGGAATCTGAGAACAGATATTTCCTTTCCTTTGAAGACTATAGGGCCAAAGGAAATATCCTACGATAAGAAAGAGAAAGAAGCTTTCTGAGAGACGTCTTTGTGTTCTGTGAAATCATCTCACAGAGTTACAGCTTCCCCTCAAGAAGCCTTTCGCGAAGACAGTTCTTGTGGAATTGGCAAAGTGATATTTGGAAGCCCAAAGCAGGCTATGGTTAAAAAGGAAATATCCTCCGATGAAATCTGGAAAGAAGCTTTCTGAAAAAGTGCTTAGTGTTCTGTTAATTCATCTCCCAGAGTTACATCTGTATTTCGTGGATCTCTTTTCTAGCCTTTTATGTGTGGAATCTGAGAACAGATATTTCGGATCCCTTTGAAGACTATAGGGCCAAAGGAAATATCCTCCAATAACAAACAGAAAGAAGCTTTCTGAGAAACTTCTTTGTGTTCTGTGAAATCATCTCACAGAGTTACAGCTTTCCCCTCAAGAAGCCTTTCGCTAAGACAGTTCTTGTGGAATTGGCAAAATGATATTTGGCAGCCCATAGAGGGCTATGGTGAAAAAGGAAATATCCTCCGATGAAATCTGGAAAGAAGCTTTCTGAGAAACTGCTTAGTGTTCTGTTAATTCATCTCACACAGTTACATCTGCATTTCGTGGATCTCTTTGTTAGCCTAATTTCTGTGGAATCTCACAACAGATATTTCGGATCCCTTTGAAGACTATAGGGCCAAAGGAAATATCCTCCGATAACAGAGACAAAGAAGCTTTCTGAGAAACTTCTTTGTGTACCGTGAAATCATCTCACAGAGTTACAGCTTTCCCCTCAAGAAGCCTTTCGCTAAGACAGTTCTTTTGTAATTGGCAAAGTGATATTTGGAAGCCCCTAGAGGACTATGGTGAAAAAGGAAATATCCTCCGATGAAATATGGAAAGAAGCTTTCTGAGAAACTGCTTAGTGTTCTGTTAATTCATCTCACAGAGTTACATCTGCATTTCGTGGATCTCTTTGTTAGCCTAATTTCTGTGGAATCTCACAACAGATATTTCGGCTCCCTTTGAAGAATATAGGGCCAAAGTAAATATCCTCCGATAACAAAGAGAAAGAAGCTTTCTGAGAAACTTCTTTTTGTTCTGTGAAATCATTTCACAGAGTTACAGCTTTCCACTCAAGTACCCGTTCGCTAAGACAGTTCTTGTGGAATGGGCAAAGTGATATTTGGAAGCCCATAGAGGGCTATTTTGAAAAAGGAAATATCCTAAGATGAAATCTGGAAAGAAGCTTTCTGAGAAACTGCTTAATGTTGTGTTAATTCATCTCACAGAATTACATCTGCATTTCGTGGATCTCTTTGCTAGCCTTATTTCTGTGGAATCTGACAACAGATATTTACGATCCCGTTGAAGACTATAGGGCCAAAGGAAATATCCTCCGATAACAAAGAGAAAGAAGGTTTCTGAGAAACTTCTTTGTGTTCTGTGAAATCATTAGACAGAGCTACAGATTTCCCCTCAAGGAGCCTTTTGCTAAGACAGTTCTTGTGGAATTAGCAAAGTGATATTTGGGAGCCCATAATGGGCTATGGAGAAAAAGGAAATATCCTCCGATGAAATCTGGAAAGAAGCTTTCTGAGAAACTGCTTAGTGTTCTGTTAATTCATCTCACAGTGTTACATCTGTATTTCGTGGATCTCTTTGCTAGCCTTATTTCTGTGGAATCTGAGAAGAGATATTTCGGATCCCTTTGAAGACTATATTTCCAAAGGAAATATCCTCCGATAACTAACAGAAAGAAGCTTTCTGAGAAACTTCTTTGTGTTCTGTGATATCATCTCACAGAGTTACAGCTTTCCCCTCAAGAAGCCTTTCGCTAAGACAGTTCTTGTGGAATTGGCAAAGTGATATTTGGAAGCCCATAGAGGGCTTTTGTGAAAAAGGAAATATCCTCCGATGAAATCTGGAAAGAAGCTTTTTGAGAAACTGCTTAGTGTTCTGTTAATTCATCTCACAGAGTTACATCTGTATTTCGTGGATCTCTTTGCTAGCCTTATTTCTGTGGAATCTGAGAACAGATATTTTGGATCCCTTTGAAGACTATAGGGCCAAAGGAAATATCCTCTGATAAGAAAGAGAAAGAAGCTTTCTGAGAAACTTCTTTGTGTTCTGTGAAATCATCTCACAGAGTTACAGCTTTCCCCTCAAGAAGCCTTTCGCTTAGACAGTTCTTGTAGAATTGGCAAAGTGATATTTGGAAGCCCATAGAGGGCAATGTTGAAAAAGGGTATATACTCCGATGAAATCTGGAAAGAGACTTTCTGAGAAACTACTTAGTGTTCTGTTACTTCATCTCACAGAGTTACATCTGTATTTCGTGGATCTCTTTGCTAGCCTTATTTCTGTGGAATCTGAGAACAGATATTTCATTTCCCATTGAAGACTATAGGGCCAAAGGAAATATGCTCCGATAGCATAGAGAAAGAAGGTTTCTGAGAAACTTCCTTGTGTTCTGTGAAATCCTCTCACAGAGTTACAGCTTTCTCCTCAAGAAGCCTTTTGCTAAGACAGTTCTTGTGAAATTGGCAAAGTGATATTTGGAGCCCAGAGAGGGCTAAGGAGAAAAAGGAATTATCCTCCGATGAAATCTGGAAAGAAGCTTTCTGAGAAACTGCTTGGTGTTCTGTTAATTCATCTCACAGTGTTACATCTGTACTTCGTGGATCTCTTTGCTAGACTTATTTCTGTGGAATCTGAGAACAGATATTTCGGATCTCTTTGAAGACTATAGGGCCAAAGGAAATATCCTCCGATAACAAAGAGAAAGAAGCTTTCTGAGAAACTTCTATGTGTTCTGTGAAATCATCTCACAGAGTTACAGCTTTCCCCTCAAGAAGCCTTTCGCTAAGACAGTTCTTGCGGAATTGGCAAAGTGATATTTGGAAGCCCACAGAGGGCTATGGTGAAAGAGGAAATATCCTCCGATGAAATCTGGAAAGAAGCTTTCTGAGAAACTGCTTAGTGTTCTGTTAATTCATCTCACAGAGTTACATCTGTATTTCGTGGATCTCTTTGCTAGCCTTATTTCTGTGGAATCTGAGAACAGATATTTTGGATCCCTTTGAAGTCTATAGGGCTAAAAGGAAATATCCTCTGATAACAAAGGGAAAGAAGCTTTCTGAGAAACTTCTTTGTGTTCTGTGAAATCATCTCACAGAGTTACAGCTTTCCCCTGAAGAAGCCTTTCGCTAAGACAGTTCTTGTGGAATTGGCAACGTGACATTTGGAAGCCCATAGAGGGCTATGGTGAAAAAGGAAATATCCTCGAATGAAATCTGGATAGAAGCTTTCTGAGAAACTGCTTAGTGTTCTGTTAATTCATCTCACAGAGTTACATCTGTATTTCGTGGATCTCTTTGCTAGCCTTATTTCTGTGGAATCTGAGAACAGATATTTCGGATCCCTTAGAAGACTATAGGGCCAAAGGAAATATCCTCCGATAACAAAGACAAAGAAGCTTTCTGAGAAACTGCTTAGTGTTCTGTGAAATCATCTCCCAGCGTTACATCTGTATTTCGTGAATCTCTTTGCTATCCTTATTTCTGTGGAATCTGAGAACAGATATTTCGGATCCCTTTGAAGAATATAGTACCAAAGGAAATATCCTCCGATAACAAAGAGAAAGAAGCTTTCCGAGAAACTACTTTGTGTTCCGTGAAATCATCTCACAGAGTTACAGCTTTCCCCTCAAGAAGCCTTTCGCTAAGACAGTTCTTGTGGAATTGGCAAAGTGATAATTGGTAGCCCGTAGAGGGCTATGGTGAAAAAGGAAATATCCTCCGATGAAATCTGGAAAGAAGCTTTCTGAGAAACTGCTTTGTGTTCTGTTAATTCATCTCACAGAGTTACATCTGTATTTCGTTGATCTCTTTGCTAGCCTTATTTCTGTGGAATCTGACAACAGATATTTCCGATCCCTTTGAAGACTATAGGGCCAAAGGAAATATCCTCCGATAACAAAGAGAAAGAAGCTTTCTGAGAAACTTGTTTGTGTTCTGTGAAATCATCTCACAGAGCTACAGATTTCCCCTCAAGAAGCCTTTTGCTAAGACAGTTCTTGTGGAATTAGCAAAGTGATATTTGGGAGCCCTTAGAGGGCTATGGAGAAAAAGGAAATATCCTCCGATGAAATCTGGAAAGAAGCTTTCTGAGAGACTGCTTAGTGTTCTGTTAATTCATCTCATAGTGTTACATCTGTATTTCGTCGATCTCTTTGCTAGCCTTATTTCTGTGGAATCTGAGAACAGATATTTCGGATCCCTTTGAAGACTATATTGCCAAAGGAAATATCCTCCGATAACTAAGAGAAAGAAGCTTTCTGGGAAACTTATTTGTGTTCTGTGTAATAATCTCACAGAGTTACAGCTTTCCCCTCAAGAAGCCTTTCGCTAAGACAGTTCTTGTGGAATTGGCAAAGTGATATTTAGAAGCCCATAGAGGGCTATGGTGAGAGAGGAAATATCCTCCGATGAAATCTGGAAAGAAGCTTTCTGAGAAACTGCTTAGTGTTCTGTTAATTCATCTCACAGAGTTACATCTGTATTTCGTGGATCTCTTTGCTAGCCTTATTTCTTTGGAATCTGAGAACAGATATTTCCGATAACTTAGAAGACTATAGGGCCAAAGGAAATATCCTCCGATAACAAAGAAAAAGAAGCTTTCTGAGAAACTTCTTTGTGTTCTGTGAAGTCTTCTCACTGAGTTACAGCTTTCCCTTAAAGAAGCCTTTCGCTAAGACAGTTCTTGTGGAATTGGCAAAGTGATATTGGGAAGCCCATAGAGGGCTATGGTGAAAAAGGAAATATCCTCCGATGAAATCTGGAAAGAAGCTTTTTGAGAAACTGCTTAGTGTTCTGTTAATTCATCTCACAGAATTACATCTATATTTCATGGATCTCTTTGCTAGACTTATTTCTGTGGAATCTGAGAACAGATATTTCCGATCCCTTTGAAGACTATAGGGCCAAAGGAAATATCCTCCGATAACAAAGAGAAAGAAGCTTTCTGAAAAACTTCTTTGTGTTCTGTTTAATTATCTCACAGAGTTACAGCTTTCCCCTCAAGAAGCCTTTCGCTTAGACAGTTCTTGCGGAATTGGCAAAGTGATATTTCGAAGCCCATAGAGGGCTATGGTGAAAAAGGAAATATCCTCCGATGAAATCTGGAAAGAAGCTTTCTGAGAAACTGCTTAGTGTTCTGTTAATTCATCTCACGGAGTTACATCTGTATTTCGTGGATCTCTTTGCTAGCTTTATTTCTGTGGAATCTGAGAACAGATATTTCCTTTCCCATTGAAGACTATAGGGCCAAAGGAAATATGCTCTGATAAGAAAGAGAAAGAAGCGGTATGGCTTCTTTCTCTTTCTTATCGGAGCATATTTCCTTTGGCCCTATAGTCTTCAATGGGAAAGGAAATAAAGAACAAAGCTGGAGGCATCACACTACCTGACTTCAAACTATACTACAAGGCTACAGTAACCAAAACAGCATGGTACTGGTACCAAAACAGAGATATAGACCAATGGAACAGAACAGAGTCCTCAGAAATAATACCACACATCTACAGCCATTTGATCTTTGACAAACCTGAGAGAAACAAGAAATGGGGAAAGGATTCCCTATTTAATAAATGGTGCTGGGAAAATTGGCTAGCCATAAGTAGAAAGCTGAAACTGGATCCTTTCCTTACTCCTTATACAAAAATTAATTCAAGATGGATTAGAGACTTAAATGTTAGACCTAATACCATAAAAATCCTAGAGGAAAACCTAGGTAGTACCATTCAGGACATAGGCATGGGCAAAGATTTCATGTCTAAAACACCAAAAGCAACAGCAGCAAAAGCCAAAATTGACAAATGGGATCTCATTAAACTAAAGAGCTTCTGCACAGCAAAAGACACTACCATCAGAGTGAACAGGCAACCTACAGAATGGGAGAAAATTTTTGCAATCTACTCATCTGACAAAGGGCTAATATCCAGAACCTACAAAGAACTCAAACAAATTTACAAGAAAAAAACAAACAACCCCATCAAAAAGTGGGCAAAGGACATGAACAGACATTTCTCAAAAGAAGACATTCATACAGCCAACAGACACATGAAAAAATGCTCATCATCACTGGCCATCAGAGAAATGCAAATCAAAACCACCATGAGATACCATCTCACACCAGTTAGAATGGCAATCATTAAAAAGTCAGGAAACAACAGGTGCTGGAGAGGATGTGGAGAAATACGAACACTTTTACACTGTTGGTGGGATTGTAAACTAGTTCAACCATTATGGAAAACAGTATGGCGATTCCTCAAGGATCTAGAACTAGATGTACCATATGACCCAGCCATCCCATTACTGGGTATATACCCAAAGGATTACAAATTATGCTGCTATAAAGACACATGCACACGTATGTTTATTGCAGCACTATTCACAATAGCAAAGACTTGGAATCAACCCAAATGTCCATCAGTGACAGATTGGATTAAGAAAATGTGGCACATATACACCATGGAATACTATGCAGCCATAAAAAAGGATGAGTTTGAGTCCTTTGTAGGGACTTGGATGCAGCTGGAATCCATCATTCTTAGCAAACTATCACAAGAACAGAAAACCAAACACCGCATGTTCTCGCTCATAGGTGGGAACTGAACAATGAGATCACTCGGACTCAGGAAGGGGAACATCACACACCGGGGCCTATCATGGGGAGGGGGGAGGGGGGAGGGATTGCATTGGGAGTTATACCTGATGTAAATGACAAGTTGATGGGTGCAGCACAGCAACATGGCACAAGTATACATATGTAACAAACCTGCACGTTATGCACATGTACCCTACAACTTAAAGTATAATAATAATAAATAAATTAAAAAAAAAAAAAAAAAAAAAAAAAAAAGAAAGAGAAAGAAGCTTTCTGAGAAACATCTTTGGGTTCTGTGAAATCATCACACAGAGTTACAGCTCTCCCCTCAAGAATCCTTTGCTAAGACAGTTCTTGTGGAATTGGCAAAGTGATATTTGGGAGCCCATAGAGGTCTTTGGAGAAAAAGGAAATATCCTCCGATGAAATCTGGAAAGAAGCTTTCTGAGAAACTGCTTAGTGTTCTGTTAATTCATCTCACAGTGTTACATCTGTATTTCGTGGATCTCTTTGCTAGCCTTTTTCTGTGGAATCTGAGAACAGATATTTCCTTTTCCTTGGAAGACTATAGGGCCAAAGGAAATATCCTCCGATAACAAAGAGAAAGAAGCTTTCTGAGAAAATTCTTTGTGTTCTGTGAAATCATCTCACAGAGTTACAGCTTTCCCCTCAAGAAGCCTTTCGCTAAGACAGTTTTTTTGGAATTGGCAAAGTGATATTTGGAAGCCCTTAGAGGGCTATGGTGAAAAAGGAAATATCCTCCGATGAAATCTGGACAAAAGCTTTCTGAGAAACTGCTTAGTGTTCTGTTAATTCATCTCACAGAGTCACATCTGTATTTCGTGGATCTCTTTGCTATCCTTATTTCTGTGGAGTCTGAGAACAGATATTTCGGATCCCTTTGGAGACTATAGGGCCAAAGGAAATATCCTCCGATAACAAAGAGAAAGAAGCTTTCTGAGAAACTTCTTTGTGTTCTGTGAAATCATCTCACAGAGTTACAGCTTTCCCCTCAAGAAGACTTTCGCTAAGACAGTTCTTTTGCTATTGGCAAAGTGATATTTGGAAGCCCATAGAGGGCTATGGTAAAAAAGGAAATATCCTCCGATGAAATCTGGAAAGAAGATTTCTGAGAAACTGCTTAGTGTTCTGTTAATTCATCTCACAGAGTTACATCTGTATTTCGTGGATCTCTTTGCTAGCCTTATTTCTGTGGAATCTGAGAACAGATATTTCAAATCCCTTTGAAGACTACAGGGCCAAAGGAAATATCCTCCGATAACAAAGAGAAAGAAGCTTTCTGAGAAACTTCTTTGTGCTCTGTGAAATCATCTCACAGCGTTACAGCTTTCCCCTCAAGAAGCCTTTCGCTAAGACAGTTCTTGTGCATTTGGCAAAGTGATATTAGGAAGCCCTTACAGGGCTATGGCGAAAAAGAAAATATCCTCTGATGAAATCTGGAAAGAAGCTTTCTGAGAAACTGCTTCGTGTTCTGTTAATTCATCTCACAGAGTTACATCTGTATTTCGTGGATCTCTTTGCTAGCCTTATTTCTGTGGAAACTGAGAACAGATATTTCGGATCCCTTTGAAGACTATAGGGCCAAAGGAAATATCCTCCGATAACAAAGAGAAAGAAGCTTTCTGAGAAACTTCTTTGTGTTCTGTGAAATCATCTCACAGAGTTACAGCTTTCCCCTCAAGAAGCCTTTCGCTAAGACAGTTCTTGTGGAATTGGCAAAGTGATATTTGGAAGCCGATACAGGGCTACGGAGAAAAAGGAAATATCCTCCGATGAAATCTGGTAAGAAGCTTTCTGAGAAACTGCTTAGTGTTCTTTTGATTAATCTCACAGAGTTACATCCGTATTTGGGGGATCTCTTTGCTAGCCTATTTCTGTGGAATCTCAGAACAGATATTTCGGATCCCTTTGAAGACTATAGGACCAAAGTAAACATCCTCCGATAACAAAGAGAAAGAAGCTTACTGAGAAACTTCTTTGTGTTCTGTGAAATCATCTCACAGAGTTACAGCTTTCCCCTCAAGAAGCCTTTCGCTAAGACCGTTCTTGTGCAATTGGCAAAGTGATATTTGGAAGCCCTTAGAGGGCTATGGTGAAAAAGGAAATATCCTCCAATGAAATCTGGAAAGAAGCTTTCTGAGAAACTGCTTAGTGTTCTGTGAATTCATCTCACAGAGTTACATCTGTTTTTCGTGGATCTCTTTGCTATCCTTATTTCTGTGGAATCTGAGAACAGATATTTCCGTTCCCTTTGAAGACTATAGGGCCAAAGGAAATATCCTCCGATAAAAAAGAGAAAGAAGCTTTCTGAGAAACTTCTTTGTGTTCTGTGAAATCATCTCATAGAGTTACAGCTTTCCAATCAAGTACCCTTCCGCTAAGACAGTTCTTGTGGAATTGGCAAAGTGATATTTGGAAGCCCATAGAGGGCTATGGTGAAAAAGGAAATATCCTCCGATGAAATCTGGAAAGAAGCTTTCTGAGAAACTGCTTAGTGTTCTGTGGATTCATCTCACAGAGTTACATCTGTATTTCGTGGATCTCTTTGCTAGCCTTATTTCTGTGGAATCTGAGAAAAGATATTTCGGATCCCTTTGAAGACTATAGGGCCAAAGGAAATATCCTCCGATAACAAAGAGAAAGAAGCTTTCTGAGAAACTTCTTTGTGTTCTGTGAAATCATCTCACAGAGTAAAAGCTTTCCCCTCAAGAAGCCTTTCGCTAAGACAGTTCTTGTGGAATTGGCAAAGTGATATTTGGAAGCCCATGGAGGGCTATGGTGAAAAAGGAAATATCCTCCGATGAAATCTGGAAAGAAGCTTTCTGAGAAACTGCTTAGTGTTCTGTTAATTCATCTCACAGAGTTACATCTGTATTTCGTGGATCTCTTTGCTAGCCTTATTTCTGTGGAATCTGAGAACAGATATTTCGGATCCCTTTGAAGACTATAGGGCCAAAGGAAATATCCTCCGATAACAAAGAGAAAGAAGCTTTCTGAGAAACTTCTTTGTGTTCTGTGAAATCATCTCACAGAGTTACCGCTTTCCCCTTAAGAAGCCTTTCGCTAAGACAGTTTTTCTGGAATCGGCAAAGTGATAATTGCAAGCCCATAGAGGGCTATGGAGAAAATGGAAATATCCTCCGATGAAATCTGGAAAGAATCTTTCTGAGAAACTGCTTTGTGTTCTTTTAGTTCATCTCCCAGAGTTACATCTGTATTTCGTGGATCTCTTACCTACCCTTCTTTCTATGGAATCTGAGAGCAGATATTTCGGATCCCTCTGAAGACTGTAGGGCCAAAGGAGATATGCTCCGATAACAAAGAGAAAGAAGTTTTCTGAGAAACTTCTTTGTGTTCTGTGAAATCATCTCACACAGTTACAGCTTTCCCCTCAAGAACCCTTTCGCTTAGACAGTTCTTGTGGAATTGGAAAAGTGATATTCGGAAACACGTAGAGGGCTATGGTGAAAAAGGAAATATCCTCCGATGAAATCTGGAAAGAAGCTTTCTGAGAAACTGCTTAGTGTTCTGTAAATTCATCTCACAGATTTACATCTGTATTTCGTGGATCTCTTTGCTAGCCTTATTTCTGTGGAATCTGAGAACAGATATTTCGGATCACTTTGACGACGACAGGGCCAAAGGAAATATACTCCGATAACAAAGAAAAAGAAGCTTTCTGAGAAACTTCTTTGTGTTCTGTGAAATCATCTCACAGAGTTACAGCTTTCCCCTCAAGAAGCCTTTCGCTACGACAGTTCTTGTGGAATTTGCAAAGTGATATTTGGAAGCCCATAGAGGGCTATGGTGAAAAAGGAAATATCCTCCGATGAAATCTGGAAAGAAGCTTTCTGAGAAACTGCTTAGTGTTCTGTTAATTCATCTCACAGAGTTACATCTGTACTTCGTGGATCTCTTTGCTAGCCTTATTTCTGCGGAATCTGAGAACAGATATTTCGGATCCCTTTGAAGACTATAGGGCCAAAGGAAATATCCTGCCATAACAAGGAGAAAGAAGCTTTCTGAGAAACTTCTTTGTGTTCTGTGAAAACATCTCACAGAGTTACAGCTTTCCCTTCAAGAAGCCTTTCGCTAAGACAGTTCTTGTGGAATTGGCAAGTGATATTTGGAAGCCCGTAGAGGGCTATGGTGAAAAAGGAAATATCCTCCGATGAAATCCGGAAAGAAGCTTTCTGAGAAACTGCTTAGTGTTCTGTTAATACATCTCACAGAGTTTCATCTGTATTTCGTGGATCTCTTTGCTAGCCTTATTTCTGTGGAATCTGAAAACAGATATTTCCTTTCCCTTTGAAGACTATATTGCCAAAGGAAATATCCTCCGATAACAAAGAGAAAGAAGCTTTCTGAGAAACTTCTTTGTGTTCTGTGAAATCATCTCACAGAGTAAAAGCTTTCCCCTCAAGAAGCCTTTCGCTAAGACAGTTCTTGTGGAATTGGCAAAGTGATATTTGGAAGCCCATGGAGGGCTATGGTGAAAAAGGAAATATCCTCCGATGAAATCTGGAAAGAAGCTTTCTGAGAAACTGCTTAGTGTTCTATTAATTCATCTCACAGAGTTACATCTGTATTTCGTGGATCTCTTTACTAGCCTTATTTCTGTGGAATCTGAGAACAGATATTTCGGATCCCACTGAAGACTATAGGGCCAAAGGAAATATCCTCCGCTAACAAAGAGAAAGAAGCTTTCTGAGAAACTTCTTTGTGTTCTGTGAAATCATCTCACAGAGTTACAGCTTTCCCCTCAAGAAGCCTTTCGCTAAGATAGTTCTTGTGGAATTGGCGAAGTGATATTTGGAAGCCCATAGAGGGCTACGGTGAAAAAGGAAATATCCTCCGATGAAATCTGGAAAGAAGCTTTCTGAGAAACTGCTTAGTGTTCTGTTAATTCATCTCACAGAGTTACATCTGTATTTCGTGGATCTGTTTGCTAGCCTTATTTCTGTGGAATCTGAGAACAGATATTTCGGATCCCTTTGAAGACTCTAGGGCCAAAGGAAATATCCTCCGATAACAAAGAGAAAGAATCTTTCTGAGAAACTTCTTTGTGTTCTGTGAAATCATCTCACAGAGTTACAGCTTTCCCCTCAAGAAGCCTTTCGCTAAGACAGTTCTTGTGGAATTGGCAAAGTGATATTTGGAAGCCCTTAGAGGGCTATGGTGAAAAAGGAAATATCCTCCGATGAAATCTGGAAAGAAGCTTTCTGAGAAACTGCTTAGTGTTTGTTAATTCATCTCACAGAGTTACATCTGTATTTCGTGGATCTCTTTGCTAGCCTTTTTTCTGTGGAATCTGACAACAGATATTTCAGATCCCTTTGAAGACTATATGGCCAAAGGAAATATCCTCCGATAACAAAGAGAAAGAAGCTTTCTGAGAAACTTCTTTGTGTTCTGTGAAATCATCTCACAGAGTTACAGCTTTCCCCTCAAGAAGCCTTTCGCTAAGAGAGTTCTTGTGGAATTGGCAAAGTGATATTTGGAAGCCCTTAGAATGCTATGGAGAAAAAGCAAATATCCTCTGATGAAATCTGGAAAGAAGCTTTCTGAGAAACTGCTTAGTGTTCTGTTAATTTATCTCACAGAGTTACATCTGTATATCGTGGATCTCTTTGCTAGCCTTATTTCTGTGGAATCTGAGAACAGATATTTGGGATCCCTTTGAAGACTATAGGGCCAAAGGAAATATCCTCCGATAACAAAGAGAAAGAAGCTTTCTGAGAAACTTCTTTGTGTTCTATGAAATCATCTCACAGAGTTGCAGCTTTCCCCACAAGAAGACTTTCGCTAAGAGAGTTCTTGTGGAATTGGCAAAGTGATATTTGGAAGCCCTTAGAAGGCTATGCAGAAAAAGCAAATATCCTCCGATGAAATCTGGAAAGAAGCTTTCTGAGAAACTGCTTAGTGTTCTTTTAGTTCATCTCCAAGAGTTACATCTGTATTTCGTGGATCTCTTTGCTAGCCTTATTTCTGTGGAATCTGAGAGCAGATATTTCGGATCCCTCTGAAGTCTGTAGGGCCAAAGGAGATATCCTCCGATAACAAAGAGAAAGAAGCTTTCTGAGAAACTTCTTTGTGTTCTGTGAAATCATCTCACAGAGTTACAGCTTTCCAATCAAGTACCCTTTCGCTAAGACAGTTCTTGTGGAATTTTCAAAGTGATATTTGGAAGTCCATAGAGGGCTATGGTGAAAAAGGAAATATCCTCCGATGAAATCTGGAAAGAAGCTTTCTGAGAAACTGCTTAGTGTTCTGTTAATTCATCTCACAGAGTTACATCTGTATTTCGTGGATCTCTTTGCTAGCCTTATTTCTGTGGAATCTGAGAACAGATATTTCAGATCCCTTTGAAGACTATAGGGCCAAAGGAAATATCCTCCGATAACAAAGAGAAAGAAGCTTTCTGAGAAACTTCTTTGTGTTCTGAGAAATCATCTCACAGAGTTACAGCTTTCCCCTCAAGAAGCCTTTCGCTAAGATAGTTCTTGTGGAATTGGCAAAATGATATTTGGAAGCCCATAGAGGGCTACGGTGAAAAAGGAAATATCCACCGATGAAATCTGGAAAGAAGCTTTCTGAGAAACTGCTTAGTGTTCTGTTAATTCATCTCACACTGATACATCTGTATTTCGTGGATCTGTTTGCTAGCCTTATTTCTGTGGAATCTGACAACAGATATTTCAGATCCCTTTGAAGACTCTAGGGCCATAGGAAATATCCTCCGATAACAAAGAGAAAGAATCTTTCTGAGAAACTTCTTTGTGTTCTGTGAAATCATCTCACAGAGTTACAGCTTTCCCCTCAAGAAGCCTTTCGCTAAGACAGTTCTTGTGGAAATGCAAAGTGATATTTGGAAGCCCATAGAGGGCTATGGTGAAAAAGGAAATATCCTCCGATGAAATCTGGAAAGAAGCTTTCTGAGAAACTGCTTAGTGTTCTGTTAATTCATCTCACAGAGTTACATCTGTAATTCGTGGATCTCTTTGTTAGCCTTATTTCTGTGGAATCTGACAACAGATATTTCGGATCCCTTTGGAGACTATAGGGCCAAAGAAAATATCCTCCGATAACAAAGAGAAAGAATCTTTCTGAGAAACTTCTTTGTGTTCTGTGAAATCATCTCACAGAGTTACAGCTTTCTCCTCCAGAAGCCTTTCGCTCAGAGAGTTCTTGTGGAATTGGCAAAGTGATATTTGGAAGCCCATAGATGGCTATGAGAAAAAGGAAATATCCTCAGATGAAATCTGGAAAGAAGCATTCTGAGAAACTGCTTAGTGTTCTGTTAATTCATCTCACAGAGTTACATCTGTATTACGTGGATCTCTTTGCTAGCTTTGTTTCTGTGGAATCTGAGAACAGATATTTCGGATCCCTTTGGAGACTATAGGGCCAAAGGAAATATCCTCCGATAACAAAGAGAAAGAAGCTTTCTGAGAAACTTCTTTGTGTTCTGTGAAATAATCTCACAGAGTTACAGCTTTCCAATCAAGTACCCTTTCGCTATGACAGTTCTTGTGGAATTTTCAAAGTGATATTTGGAAGCCGATAGAGGGCTATGGTGAAAAAGGAAATATCCTCCGATGAAATCTGGAAATAAGTTTTCTGAGAAACTGCTTAGTGTTCTGTTAGTTCATCTCACAGAGTTACATCTGTATTTCGTGGATCTCCTTGATAGCCTTATTTTTCTGGAATCTGAGAACAGATATTTCGGATCCCTTTGAAGACTATAGGGTCAAAGGAATTATCCTCCGATAACAAAGAGAAAGAAGCTTTCTGAGAAACTTATTTTTCGTTCTGTGAAATCATCTCACAGAGTTACAGCTTTCCCCTCAAGAAGCCTTTCGCTAAGACAGTTCTTGTGGAATTGGCAAAGTGATATTTGGAAGCCCATAGAGGGCTATGGTGAAAAAGGAAATATCCTCCGATGAAATCTGGAAACAAGCTTTCTGAGAAACTGCTTAGTGTTCTGTTAATTCATCTCACAGAGTTACATCTGTATATCGTGGATCTCTTTGCTAGCCTTATTTCTGTGGAATCTGAGAACAGATATTTGGGATCCCTTTGAAGACGATAGGGCCAAAGGAAATATCCTCCGATAACAAAGTGAAAGAAGCTTTCTGAGAAACTTCTTTGTGTTCTGTGAAATCATCTCACAGAGTTACAGCTTTCCCCACAAGAAGCCTTTCGCTAAGAGAGTTCTTGTGGAATTGGCAAAGTGATATTTGGAAGCCCTTAGAAGGCTATGGAGAAAAAGCAAATATCCTCTGATGAAATCTGGAAAGAAGCTTTCTGAGAAACTGCTTAGTGTTCTGTTAATTTATCTCACAGATTACATCTGTATTTCGTGGATCTTCTTGCTAGCCTTATTTCTGTGGAATCTGAGAACAGATATTTCCGATCCCTTTGACGACTACAGGGTCAGGGGAAATATCCTCCGATAACAAAGAGAAAGAAGCTTTCTGAGAAACTTCTCTGTGTTCTGTGAAATCATCTCACAGAGTTACAGCTTTCCCCTCAAGAAGCCTTTCGCTAAGACAGTTCTTGTGGAATTGGCAAAGTAATATTTGGAAGCCCATAGAGGGCTACGGAGAAAATGGAAATATCCTCCGTTGAAATCTGGAAAGAAGCTTTCTGAGAAACTGCTTAGTGTTCTTTTAGTTCATCTCCCAGAGTTACAGCTGTATTTCGTGGATCTCTTTGCTAGCCTTATTTCTGTGGAATCTGACAACAGATATTTCGAATCCCTCTGAAGACTATAGGGCCAAAGGAAATATCTTCCGATAACAAAGAGAAAGAAGCTTACTGAGAAACTTCTTTGTGTTCTGTGAAATCATCTCACAGAGTTACAGCTTTCCCCTCAAGAAGCCTTTCGCTAAGACAGTTCTTGTGGAATTGGCAAAGTGATATTTGCAATCCCGTAGTGGGCTATGGTGAAAAAGGAAATATCCTCCGATGAAATCTGGAAAGAAGCTTTCTGAGAAACTGCTTAGTGTTCTGTTAATTCATCTCACAGAGTTACATCTGTATTTCGTGGATCTCCTTGATAGCCTTATTTCTCTAGAATCTGAGAACAGATATTTCGGATCCCTTTGACGAATACAGGGCAAAAGGAAATATCCTCCGATAACAAAGGGAAAGAAGTTTTCTGAGAAACTTCTTTGTGTTCTGTGAAATCCTCTCACAGAGTTACAGCATTCCCCTCAAGTTGCCTTTCGCTAAGACAGTTCTTGTGGAATTCGCAAAGTGATATTTGGAAGCCCATAGAGGGCTATGGTGAAAAAGGAAATATCCCCCGATGAAATCTGGAAAGAAGGTGTCTGAGAAACTGCTTAGTGTTCTGTTAATTCATCTCACAGAGTTACATCTGTATTTCGTGGATCTCTTTGCTAGCCTTATTTCTGTGGAATCTCACAACAGATATTTCGGATCCCTTTGAAGACTATAGGGCCAAAGGAACTATCATCCGATAACAAAGAGAAAGAATCTTTCTGAGAAACTTCTTTGTGTTCTGTGAAATCATCTCACAGAGTTACAGCTTTCCCCTCAAGAAGCCTTTCGCAAAGACAGTTCTTGTGGAATTGGCAAAGTGATATTTGGAAGCCCATAGAGGACTATGGTGAAAAACGAAATATCCTCCGATGAAATCTGGAAAGAAGCTTTCTGATAAACTGCTTAGTATTCTTTTAGTTCATCTCCCAGAGTTACATCTGTATTTCGTGGATCACTTTGCTAGCCTTATTTCTGTGGAATCTGAGAGCAGATATTTCGGATCCCTCTGAACTGTAGGGCCAAAGGAGATATCCTCCGATAACAAAGAGAAAGAAGCTTTCTGAGAAACTTCTTTGTGTTCTGTGAAATCATCTCACAGAGTTACAGCTTTCCCCTCAAGAAGCCTTTCGCTAAGACAGTTCTTGTGGAATTGGCAAAGTGATATTTGGAAGCCCATAGAGGGCTATGGTGAAAAAGGAAATATCTTATGATGAAATCTGAAAAGAAGCTTTCTGAGAAACTGCTTAGTGTTTTGTTAATTCATCTCACAGAGTTACATCTGTATTTCTTGGCTCTCTTTGCTAGTCTTATTTCTGTGGAATCTGAGAACAGATATTTCGGATCCCTTTGAAGACTATAGGGCCAAAGGAAATATTCTCCGATAACAAAGAGAAAGAATCATTCTGAGAAACTTCTTTGTGTTCTGTGAAATCATCTCACAGAGTTACAGCTTTCCCCTCAAGAAGCCTTTCGCTAAGAGAGTTCTTGTGGAATTGGCAAAGTGATATTTGGAAGCCCATAGAAGGCTATGGAGAAAAAGCAAATATCCTCCGATGAAATCTCGAAAGAAGCTTTCTGAGAAACTGCTTAGTGTTCTGTTAATTCATCTCACAGATTTACATCTGTATTTCGTGGATCTCCTTGATAGCCTTATTTCTCTAGAATCTGAGAACAGATATTTCGGATCCCTTTGACGACTGCAGGGCAAAAGGAAATATCCTCGGATAACAAAGAGAAAGAAGCTTTCTGAGAAACTTCTTTGTGTTCTGTGAAATCATCTCACAGAGTTACAGCTTTCCCCTCAAGATGCCTTTCGTTAAGACAGTTCTTGTGGAATTGGCAAAGTGATATTTGGAAGCCCTTAGAGGGCTAAGGTGAAAAATGAAATATCCTCCGATGAAATATGGAGAGAAGCTTTCTGAGAACCTGCTTACTGTTCTGTAAGTAGATCTCACAGAGTGACATCTGTATTTCGTGGATCTCTTTGCTAGCCTTACTTCTGTGGAATCTGAGAACAGATATTTCGGATCCCTTTGAAGACTATAGGGCCAAAGGAAATATCCTCCGATAACAAAGAGAAAGAGGCTTTCTGAGAAACTTCTTTGTGTTCTGTGAAATCATCTCACAGAGTGACAGCTTTCCCCTGAAGAACACTTTCGCTAAGACAGTTCATGTGGAATCGGCAAAGTAATATTTGGAAGCCCATAGAGGGATATGGAAAATTGGAAACATCCTCCGATGAAACCTGGAAAGAAGCTTTCTGAGAAACTGCTTAGTGTTCTTTTAGTTCATCTCCCAGAGTTACATCTGTATTTCGTGGATCTCTTTGCTAGCCTTATTTCTGTGGAATCTGACAACAGATATTTCGGATCCCTTTGAAGACTATAGGGCCAAAGGAAATATCCTCCGATAACAAAGCGAAAGAAGCTTTCTGAGAAACTTCTTTGTGTTCTGTGAAATCATCTCACAGAGCTACAGCTTTCCAATCAAGTACCCTTTCGCTAAGACAGTTTTTGTGGAATTTTCAAAGTGATATTTGGAAGCCCATAGAGGGCTATGGTGAAAAAGGAAATAACCTCCGAGGAAATCTGGAAAGAAGCTTTCTGAGAAACTGCTTAGTGTTCTGTTAATTCATCTCACAGAGTTACATCTGTATTTCGTGTATCTCCTTGATAGCCTTATTTCTCTAGAATCTGAGAACAGATATTTCAAATCCCGTTGAAGACTATAGGGCCAAAGGAAATATCCTCCGATAACAAAGAGAAAGAAGCTTTCTGAGAAACTTCTTTGTGTTCTGTGAAATCACCTCACAGAGTTACAGCTTTACCCTCAAGAAGCCTTTCGCTAAGACAGTTCTTGTGGAATTGGCAAAGTGATATTTGGAAGCCCATAGAGGGCTATGGTGAAAAAGGAAATATCCTCCGATGAAATCTGGAAAGAAGCTTTCTGAGAAACTGCTTAGTGTTCTGTTAATTGATCTCACAGAGTTACATCTGTATTTCGTGTATCTCCTTGCTAGCCTTACTTCTGTTGAATCTGAGAACAGATATTTCGGATCCCTTTGAAGACTATAGCGCCAAAGGAAATATCCTCCGATAACAAAGAGAAAGAAGCTTTTTGAGAAACTCCTTTGTGTTCTGTGAAATCATCTCACAGAGTTACAGCTTTCCCCTCAAGAAGCCTTTCGCTAAGACAGTTCTTGTGGAATTGGCAAAGTGATATTTGGAAGCCCATAGAGGACTATGGTGAAAAAGGAAATATCCTCTGATGAAATCTGGAAAGATGCGTTCTGAGAAACTGCTTAGTGTTCTGTTAATTGATCTCACAGAGTTACATCTGTATTTCGTGTATCTCCTTGCTAGCCTTACTTCTGTGGAATCTGAGAACAGATATTTCAGATCCCTTTGAAGACTATGGGGCCAAAGGAAATATCCTCCGATAACAAAGAGAAAGAAGCTTTCTGAGAAACTTCTTTGTGTTCTGTGAAATCATCTCACAGAGTTACAGCTTTCCCCTCAAGAAGCCTTTCACTAAGACAGTTCTTGTGGAATTGGCAAAGTGATATTTGGAAGCCCTTAGAGGGCTAAGGTGAAAAATGAAATATCCTCCGATGAAATATGGAGAGAAGCTTTCTGAGAAACTGCTTAGTGTTCTGTAAGTAGATCTCACAGAGTGACATCTCTATTTCGTGGATCTCTTTGCCAGCCTTACTTCGGTGGAATCTGAGAACAGATATTTCGGATCCCTTTGAAGACTATAGGGCCAAAGGAAAAATCCTCCGATAACAAAGAGAAAAAGGCTTTCTGAGAAACTTCTTTGTGTTCTGTGAAATCATCTCACAAAGTTACAGCTTTCCCCTCAAGAAGCCTTTCGCTAAGACAGTTCTTGTGGAATCGGCAAAGAAATATTTGGAAGCCCTTAGAGGGCTATGGAGAAAATGGAAATATCCTACGATGAAATCTGGAAAGAAGCTTTCTGAGAAACTGCTTAGTGTTCTTTTAGTTCATCTCCCAGACTTACATCTGTATTTCGTGGATCTCTTTGCTAGCCTTATTTCTGTGGAATCTAAGAACAGATATTTCGGATCCCATGGAAGACTGTAGGGCCAAAGGAAATATCCTCCGATAACAAAGAGAAAGAAGCTTTCTAAGAAACTTCTTTGTGTTCTGTGAACTCATCTCACAGAGTTACAGCTTTCCAATCAAGTACCCTTTCGCTAAGACAGTTCTTGTGGAATTTTCAAAGTGATATTTGGAAGCCCTTAGAGGGCTATGGTGAAAAAGGAAATATCCTCCGATGAAATCTGGAAAGAAGCTTTCTGAGAAACTGCTTAGTGTTCTGTTAATTCATCTCCCAGAGTTACATCTGTATTTCGTGTATCTCCTTGATAGCCTTATTTCTCTAGAATCTGAGAACAGATATTTCAAATCCCTTTGAAGACTATAGGGCCAAAGGAAATATCCTCCGATAACAAAGAGAAAGAAGCTTTCTGAGAAACTTCTTTGTGTTCTGTGAAATCATCTCACAGAGTTACAGCTTTCCCCTCAAGAAGCCTTTCGCTAAGACAGTTCTTGTGGAATTGGAAAAGTGATATTTGGAAGCCCATAGAAGGCTATGGTGAAAAAGGAAATATCCTCAGATGAAATCTGGAAAGAAGCATTCTGAGAAACTGCTTAGTGTTCTGTTAATTCATCTAACAGAGTTACATCTGTATTACGTGGATCTCTTTGCTAGCTTTGTTTCTGTGGAATCTGAGAACAGATATTTCGGATCCCTTTGGAGACTATAGGGCCAAAGGAAATATCCTCCGATAACAAAGAGAAAGAAGCTTTCTGAGAAACTTCTTTGTGTTCTGTGAAATAATCTCACAGAGTTACAGCTTTCCAATCAAGTACCCTTTCGCTAAGACAGTTCTTGTGGAATTTTCAAAGTGATATTTGGAAGCCGATAGAGGGCTATGGTGAAAAAGGAAATATCCTCCGATGAAATCTGGAAATAAGTTTTCTGAGAAACTGCTTAGTGTTCTGTTAGTTCATCTCACAGAGTTACATCTGTATTTCGTGGATCTCCTTGATAGCCTTATTTTTCTGGAATCTGAGAACAGATATTTCGGATCCCTTTGAAGACTATAGGGTCAAAGGAATTATCCTCCGATAACAAAGAGAAAGAAGCTTTCTGAGAAACTTATTTTTCGTTCTGTGAAATCATCTCACAGTGTTACAGCTTTCCCCTCAAGAAGCCTTTCGCTAAGACAGTTCTTGTGGAATTGGCAAAGTGATATTTGGAAGCCCATAGAGGGCTATGGTGAAAAAGGAAATATCCTCCGATGAAATCTGGAAACAAGCTTTCTGAGAAACTGCTTAGTGTTCTGTTAATTCATCTCACAGAGTTACATCTGTATATCGTGGATCTCTTTGCTAGCCTTATTTCTGTGGAATCTGAGAACAGATATTTGGGATCCCTTTGAAGACGATAGGGCCAAAGGAAATATCCTCCGATAACAAAGTGAAAGAAGCTTTCTGAGAAACTTCTTTGTGTTCTGTGAAATCATCTCACAGAGTTACAGCTTTCCCCACAAGAAGCCTTTCGCTAAGAGAGTTCTTGTGGAATTGGCAAAGTGATATTTGGAAGCCCTTAGAAGGCTATGGAGAAAAAGCAAATATCCTCTGATGAAATCTGGAAAGAAGCTTTCTGAGAAACTGCTTAGTGTTCTGTTAATTTATCTCACAGATTACATCTGTATTTCGTGGATCTTCTTGCTAGCCTTATTTCTGTGGAATCTGAGAACAGATATTTCCGATCCCTTTGACGACTACAGGGTCAGGGGAAATATCCTCCGATAACAAAGAGAAAGAAGCTTTCTGAGAAACTTCTCTGTGTTCTGTGAAATCATCTCACAGAGTTACAGCTTTCCCCTCAAGAAGCCTTTCGCTAAGACAGTTCTTGTGGAATTGGAAAAGTAATATTTGGAAGCCCATAGAGGGCTACGGAGAAAATGGAAATATCCTCCGTTGAAATCTGGAAAGAAGCTTTCTGAGAAACTGCTTAGTGTTCTTTTAGTTCATCTCCCAGAGTTACAGCTGTATTTCGTGGATCTCTTTGCTAGCCTTATTTCTGTGGAATCTGACAACAGATATTTCGAATCCCTCTGAAGACTATAGGGCCAAAGGAAATATCTTCCGATAACAAAGAGAAAGAAGCTTACTGAGAAACTTCTTTGTGTTCTGTGAAATCATCTCACAGAGTTACAGCTTTCCCCTCAAGAAGCCTTTCGCTAAGACAGTTCTTGTGGAATTGGCAAAGTGATATTTGCAATCCCGTAGAGGGCTATGGTGAAAAAGGAAATATCCTCCGATGAAATCTGGAAAGAAGCTTTCTGAGAAACTGCTTAGTGTTCTGTTAATTCATCTCACAGAGTTACATCTGTATTTCGTGGATCTCCTTGATAGCCTTATTTCTCTAGAATCTGAGAACAGATATTTCGGATCCCTTTGACGAATACAGGGCAAAAGGAAATATCCTCCGATAACAAAGGGAAAGAAGTTTTCTGAGAAACTTCTTTGTGTTCTGTGAAATCCTCTCACAGAGTTACAGCATTCCCCTCAAGTTGCCTTTCGCTAAGACAGTTCTTGTGGAATTCGCAAAGTGATATTTGGAAGCCCATAGAGGGCTATGGTGAAAAAGGAAATATCCCCCGATGAAATCTGGAAAGAAGGTGTCTGAGAAACTGCTTAGTGTTCTGTTAATTCATCTCACAGAGTTACATCTGTATTTCGTGGATCTCTTTGCTAGCCTTATTTCTGTGGAATCTCACAACAGATATTTCGGATCCCTTTGAAGACTATAGGGCCAAAGGAACTATCCTCCGATAACAAAGAGAAAGAATCTTTCTGAGAAACTTCTTTGTGTTCTGTGAAATCATCTCACAGAGTTACAGCTTTCCCCTCAAGAAGCCTTTTGCAAAGACAGTTCTTGTGGAATTGGCAAAGTGATATTTGGAAGCCCATAGAGGACTATGGTGAAAAACGAAATATCCTCCGATGAAATCTGGAAAGAAGCTTTCTGATAAACTGCTTAGTATTCTTTTAGTTCATCTCCCAGAGTTACATCTGTATTTCGTGGATCACTTTGCTAGCCTTATTTCTGTGGAATCTGAGAGCAGATATTTCGGATCCCTCTGAACTGTAGGGCCAAAGGAGATATCCTCCGATAACAAAGAGAAAGAAGCCTTCTGAGAAACTTCTTTGTGTTCTGTGAAATCATCTCACAGAGTTACAGCTTTCCCCTCAAGAAGCCTTTCGCTAAGACAGTTCTTGTGGAATTGGCAAAGTGATATTTGGAAGCCCATAGAGGGCTATGGTGAAAAAGGAAATATCTTATGATGAAATCTGAAAAGAAGCTTTCTGAGAAACTGCTTAGTGTTTTGTTAATTCATCTCACAGAGTTACATCTGTATTTCTTGGCTCTCTTTGCTAGTCTTATTTCTGTGGAATCTGAGAACAGATATTTCGGATCCCTTTGAAGACTATAGGGCCAAAGGAAATATTCTCCGATAACAAAGAGAAAGAATCATTCTGAGAAACTTCTTTGTGTTCTGTGAAATCATCTCACAGAGTTACAGCTTTCCCCTCAAGAAGCCTTTCGCTAAGAGAGTTCTTGTGGAATTGGCAAAGTGATATTTGGAAGCCCTTAGAGGGCTAAGGTGAAAAATGAAATATCCTCCGATGAAATATGGAGAGAAGCTTTCTGAGAAACTGCTTAGTGTTCTGTAAGTAGATCTCACAGAGTGACATCTGTATTTCGTGGATCTCTTTGCTAGCCTTACTTCTGTGGAATCTGAGAACAGATATTTCGGATCCCTTTGAAGACTATAGGGCCAAAGGAAATATCCTCCGATAACAAAGAGAAAGAGGCTTTCTGAGAAACTTCTTTGTGTTCTGTGAAATCATCTCACAGAGTGACAGCTTTCCCCTGAAGAACACTTTCGCTAAGACAGTTCATGTGGAATCGGCAAAGTAATATTTGGAAGCCCATAGAGGGATATGGAGAAATTGGAAACATCCTCCGATGAAACCTGGAAAGAAGCTTTCTGAGAAACTGCTTAGTGTTCTTTTAGTTCATCTCCCAGAGTTACATCTGTATTTCGTGGATCTCTTTGCTAGCCTTATTTCTGTGGAATCTGACAACAGATATTTCGGATCCCTTTGAAGACTATAGGGCCAAAGGAAATATCCTCCGATAACAAAGCGAAAGAAGCTTTCTGAGAAACTTCTTTGTGTTCTGTGAAATCATCTCACAGAGCTACAGCTTTCCAATCAAGTACCCTTTCGCTAAGACAGTTTTTGTGGAATTTTCAAAGTGATATTTGGAAGCCCATAGAGGGCTATGGTCAAAAAGGAAATAACCTCCGAGGAAATCTGGAAAGAAGCTTTCTGAGAAACTGCTTAGTGTTCTGTTAATTCATCTCACAGAGTTACATCTGTATTTCGTGTATCTCCTTGATAGCCTTATTTCTCTAGAATCTGAGAACAGATATTTCAAATCCCGTTGAAGACTATAGGGCCAAAGGAAATATCCTCCGATAACAAAGAGAAAGAAGCTTTCTGAGAAACTTCTTTGTGTTCTGTGAAATCACCTCACAGAGTTACAGCTTTACCCTCAAGAAGCCTTTCGCTAAGACAGTTCTTGTGGAATTGGCAAAGTGATATTTGGAAGCCCATAGAGGGCTATGGTGAAAAAGGAAATATCCTCCGATGAAATCTGGAAAGAAGCTTTCTGAGAAACTGCTTAGTGTTCTGTTAATTGATCTCACAGAGTTACATCTGTATTTCGTGTATCTCCTTGCTAGCCTTACTTCTGTTGAATCTGAGAACAGATATTTCGGATCCCTTTGAAGACTATTGGGCCAAAGGAAATATCCTCCGATAACAAAGAGAAAGAATCTTTCTGAGAAACTTCTTTGTGTTCTGTGAAATCATCTCACAGAGTTACAGCTTTCCCCTCAAGAAGCCTTTCGCTAAGAGAGTTCTTGTGGAATTGGCAAAGTGATATTTGGAAGCCCATAGAGGGCTATGGAGAAAAAGGAAATATCCTCGATGGAATCTGGAAAGAAGCTTTCTGATAAACTGATTAGTATTCTTTTAGTTCATCTCCCAGAGTTACATCTGTATTTCGTGGATCACTTTGCTAGCCTTATTTCTGTGGAATCTGAGAGCAGATATTTCGCATCCCTCTGAACTGTAGGGCCAAAGGAGATATCCTCCGATAACAAAGAGAAAGAAGCTTTCTGAGAAACTTCTTTGTGTTCTGTGAAATCATCTCACAGAGTTACAGCTTTCCCCTCAAGAAGCCTTTCGCTAAGACAGTTCTTGCGGAATTGGCAAAGTGATATTTGGAAGCCCATAGAGGGCTATGGTGAAAAAGGAAATATCCTCCGATGAAATCTGGAAAGAAGCTTTCTGAGAAACTGCTTAGTGTTCTGTTAATTCATCTCACAGAGTTACATCTGTATTTCGTGGATCTCTTTGCTAGCCTTATTTCTGTGGAATCTGAGAACAGATATTTCGGATCCCTTTGAAGACTATAGGGCCAAAGGAAATATCCTCCGATAACAAAGAGAAAGAATCTTTCTGAGAAACTTCTTTGTGTTCTGTGAAATCATCTCACAGAGTTACAGCTTTCCAATCAAGTACCGTTTCGCTAAGACAGTTTTTGTGGAATTTTCAAAGTGATACTTGGAAGCCCATAGAGGGCTATGGTGAAAAAGGAAATATCCTCCGATGAAATCTGGAAAGAAGCTTTCTGAGAAACTGCTTAGTGTTCTGTTAATTTATCTCACAGAGTTACATCTCTATTTCGTGGATCTCTTTGCTAGCCTTATTTCTGTGGAATCTGAGAACAGATATTTCGGATCCCTCTGAAGACTATAGGGCCAAAGGAAATATCCTCCGATAACAAAGAGAAAGAAGCTTTCTGAGAAACTTCTTTGTGTTGTGTGAAATCATCTCACAGAGTTACAGCTTTCCCCTCAAGAAGCCTTTCGCTAAGACAGTTCTTGTGGAATAGGCAAAGTGATATTTGGAAGCCCATAGAGGGCTATGGTGAAAAAGGAATTATCCTCCGATGAAATCTGGAAAGAAGCTTTCTGAGAAACTGCTTAGTGTTCGGTTAATTCATCTCACAGAGTTACATCTGTATTTCGTGGATCTCTTTGCTAGCCTTATTTCTGTGGAATCTGAGAACAGATATTTCGGATCCCTTTGAAGACTATAGGGCCAAAGGAAATATCCTCCGATAACAAAGAGAAAGAAGCTTTCTGAGAGACTTCTTTGTGTTCTGTGAAATCATCTCACAGAGTTACAGCTTACCCCTCAAGAAGCCTTTCGCTAAGAGAGATCTTGTGGAATTGGCAAAGTGATATTTGGAAGCCCTTAGAAGGCTATGGAGAAAAAGCAAATATCCTCCGATGAAATCTGGAAAGAAGCTTTCTGAGAAACTGCTTAGTGTTCTGTTAATTCATCTTACAGAGTTACATCTGTATTTCGTGGATCTCTTTGCTAGCCTTATTTCTGTGGAATCTGAGATCAGATATTTCGGATCCCTTTGAAGAGTATAGGGCCAAAGGAAATATCCTCCGATAACAAAGAGAAAGAATCTTTCTGAGAAACTTCTTTGTGTTGTGTGAAATCATCTCACAGAGTTACAGCTTTCCCCTCAAGAAGCCTTTCGCTAAGACAGTTCTTGTAGAATTGGCAAAGTGATATTTGGAAGCCCATAGACGGCTATGTTGAAAAAGGAAATATCCTCCGATGAAATCTGGAAAGAAGCTTTCTGAGAAACTGCTTAGTGTTCTGTTAATTCATCTCACAGAATTACATCTGTATTTCGTGGATCACTTTGATAGCCTTATTTCTGTGGAATCTGAGAACAGATATTTCGGATCCCTTTGAAGACTATAGGGCCAAAGGAAATATCCTCCGATAAAAAAGAGAAAGAAGCTTTCTGAGAAACTTCTTTTTGTTCTGTGAAATCATCGCACAGAGTTACAGGTTTCCCCTCAAGAAGCCTTTCGCTAAGATAGTTCTTGGGGAATTGGCAAAGTGATTATTGGAAGCCCATAGAGGGCTATGGTGAAAAAGGAAATATCCTCCGATGAAATCTGGAAAGAAGCTTTCTGAGAAACTGCTTAGTGTTTTTTAGTTCATCTCCCAGAGTTTCATCGGTATTTCGTGGATGTCTTTGCTAGCCTTATTTCTGTGGAATCTGAAAACAGATATTTCGGATCCCTTTGAAGACTATAGGGCCAAAGGAACTATCCTCTGATAACAACGAGAAAGAAGCTTTCAGAGAAACTTCTTTGTGTTCTGTGAAATCATCTCACAGAGTTACAGCTTTCCCCTCAAGAAGCCTTTCGCTAAGACAGTTCTTGTAGAATTGGCAAAGTGATATTTGGAAGCCCATAGAGGGCTATGGAGAAAAAGGAAATATCCTCCGATGAAATCTGGAAAGAAGCTTTCTGAGAAACTGCTTAGTGTTCTGTTAATTCATCTCCCAGGATTACATCTGTATTTCGTTGATCTCTTTGCTAGCCTTATTTCTGTGGAATCTGAGAACAGATATTTCGGATCCCTTTGAAGACTATAGGGCCAAAGGAAATATCCTCCGATAACAAAGAGAAAGAAGCTTTGTGAGAAACTTCTTTGTGTTCTGTGAAATCATCTCACAGAGTAAAAGCTTTCCCCTCAAGAAGCCTTTCGCTAAGAGAGTTCTTGTGGAATTGGCAAAGTGATATTTTGAAGCCCATAGAAGGCTAAGGAGAAAAAGCAAATATCCTCCGATGAAATCTGGAAAGAAGCTTTCTGAGAAACTGCTTAGTGTTCTGTTAATTGATCTCACAGAGTTACATCTGTATTTCGTGTATCTCCTTGGTAGCCTTACTTCTGTGGAATCTGAGAACAGATATTTCGGATCCCTTTGAAGACTATTGGGCCAAAGGAAATATCCTCCGATAACAAAGAGAAAGAATCTTTCTGAGAAACTTCTTTGTGTTCTGTGAAATCATCTCACAGAGTTACAGCTTTCCCCTCAAGAAGCCTTTCGCTAAGAGAGTTCTTGTGGAATTGGCAAAGTGATATTTGGAAGCCCATAGAGGGCTATGGAGAAAAAGGAAATATCCTCGATGGAATCTGGAAAGAAGCTTTCTGATAAACTGATTAGTATTCTTTTAGTTCATCTCCCAGAGTTACATCTGTATTTCGTGGATCACTTTGCTAGCCTTATTTCTGTGGAATCTGAGAGCAGATATTTCGCATCCCTCTGAACTGTAGGGCCAAAGGAGATATCCTCCGATAACAAAGAGAAAGAAGCTTTCTGAGAAACTTCTTTGTGTTCTGTGAAATCATCTCACAGAGTTACAGCTTTCCCCTCAAGAAGCCTTTCGCTAAGACAGTTCTTGTGGAATTGGCAAAGTGATATTTGGAAGCCCATAGAGGGCTATGGTGAAAAAGGAAATATCCTCCGATGAAATCTGGAAAGAAGCTTTCTGAGAAACTGCTTAGTGTTCTGTTAATTCATCTCACAGAGTTACATCTGTATTTCGTGGAACTCTTTGCTAGCCTTATTTCTGTGGAATCTGAGAACAGATATTTCGGATCCCTTTGAAGACTATAGGGCCAAAGGAAATATCCTCCGATAACAAAGAGAAAGAATCTTTCTGAGAAACTTCTTTGTGTTCTGTGAAATCATCTCACAGAGTTACAGCTTTCCAATCAAGTACCGTTTCGCTAAGACAGTTTTTGTGGAATTTTCAAAGTGATACTTGGAAGCCCATAGAGGGCTATGGTGAAAAAGGAAATATCCTCCGATGAAATCTGGAAAGAAGCTTTCTGAGAAACTGCTTAGTGTTCTGTTAATTTATCTCACAGAGTTACATCTCTATTTCGTGGATCTCTTTGCTAGCCTTATTTCTGTGGAATCTGAGAACAGATATTTCGGATCCCTCTGAAGACTATAGGGCCAAAGGAAATATCCTCCGATAACAAAGAGAAAGAAGCTTTCTGAGAAACTTCTTTGTGTTGTGTGAAATCATCTCACAGAGTTACAGCTTTCCCCTCAAGAAGCCTTTCGCTAAGACAGTTCTTGTGGAATAGGCAAAGTGATATTTGGAAGCCCATAGAGGGCTATGGTGAAAAAGGAATTATCCTCCGATGAAATCTGGAAAGAAGCTTTCTGAGAAACTGCTTAGTGTTCGGTTAATTCATCTCACAGAGTTACATCTGTATTTCGTGGATCTCTTTGCTAGCCTTATTTCTGTGGAATCTGAGAACAGATATTTCGGATCCCTCTGAAGACTATAGGGCCAAAGGAAATATCCTCCGATAACAAAGAGAAAGAAGCTTTCTGAGAAACTTCTTTGTGTTCTGTGAAATCATCTCACAGAGTTACAGCTTACCCCTCAAGAAGCCTTTCGCTAAGAGAGATCTTGTGGAATTGGCAAAGTGATATTTGGAAGCCCTTAGAAGGCTATGGAGAAAAAGCAAATATCCTCCGATGAAATCTGGAAAGAAGCTTTCTGAGAAACTGCTTAGTGTTCTGTTAATTCATCTTACAGAGTTACATCTGTATTTCGTGGATCTCTTTGCTAGCCTTATTTCTGTGGAATCTGAGATCAGATATTTCGGATCCCTTTGAAGAGTATAGGGCCAAAGGAAATATCCTCCGATAACAAAGAGAAAGAATCTTTCTGAGAAACTTCTTTGTGTTGTGTGAAATCATCTCACAGAGTTACAGCTTTCCCCTCAAGAAGCCTTTCGCTAAGACAGTTCTTGTAGAATTGGCAAAGTGATATTTGGAAGCCCATAGACGGCTATGTTGAAAAAGGAAATATCCTCCGATGAAATCTGGAAAGAAGCTTTCTGAGAAACTGCTTAGTGTTCTGTTAATTCATCTCACAGAATTACATCTGTATTTCGTGGATCACTTTGATAGCCTTATTTCTGTGGAATCTGAGAACAGATATTTCGGATCCCTTTGAAGACTATAGGGCCAAAGAAAATATCCTCCGATAAAAAAGAGAAAGAAGCTTTCTGAGAAACTTCTTTTTGTTCTGTGAAATCATCGCACAGAGTTACAGGTTTCCCCTCAAGAAGCCTTTCGCTAAGATAGTTCTTGGGGAATTGGCAAAGTGATTATTGGAAGCCCATAGAGGGCTATGGTGAAAAAGGAAATATCCTCCGATGAAATCTGGAAAGAAGCTTTCTGAGAAACTGCTTAGTGTTTTTTAGTTCATCTCCCAGAGTTTCATCGGTATTTCGTGGATGTCTTTGCTAGCCTTATTTCTGTGGAATCTGAAAACAGATATTTCGGATCCCTTTGAAGACTATAGGGCCAAAGGAACTATCCTCTGATAACAACGAGAAAGAAGCTTTCAGAGAAACTTCTTTGTGTTCTGTGAAATCATCTCACAGAGTTACAGCTTTCCCCTCAAGAAGCCTTTCGCTAAGACAGTTCTTGTAGAATTGGCAAAGTGATATTTGGAAGCCCATAGAGGGCTATGGAGAAAAAGGAAATATCCTCCGATGAAATCTGGAAAGAAGCTTTCTGAGAAACTGCTTAGTGTTCTGTTAATTCATCTCCCAGGATTACATCTGTATTTCGTTGATCTCTTTGCTAGCCTTATTTCTGTGGAATCTGAGAACAGATATTTCGGATTCCTTTGAAGACTATAGGGCCAAAGGAAATATCCTCCGATAACAAAGAGAAAGAAGCTTTCTGAGAAACTTCTTTGTGTTCTGTGAAATCATCTCACAGAGTAAAAGCTTTCCCCTCAAGAAGCCTTTCGCTAAGAGAGTTCTTGTGGAATTGGCAAAGTGATATTTTGAAGCCCATAGAAGGCTAAGGAGAAAAAGCAAATATCCTCCGATGAAATCTGGAAAGAAGCTTTCTGAGAAACTGCTTAGTGTCCTGTTAATTCATCTCAGAGAGTTACATCTGTATTCGTGGATCTCTTTGCTATCCTTACTTCTGTGGAATCTGAGAACAGTTATTTCGGATCCCTTTGACGACTACAGGGCCAAAGGAAATATCCTCCGATAACAAAGAGAAAGAAGCGTTCTGAGAAACTTCTTTGTGTTCTGTGAAATCATCTCACAGAGTTACAGCTTTCCCCTCAAGAAGCCTTTCGCTAAGACAGTTCTTGTGGAATTGGCAAAGTGATATTTGGAAGCCCATAGAGGGCTCTGGAGAAAAAGGAAATATCCTCCGATGAAATCTGGAAAGAAGCTGTCTGAGAAACTGCTTAGTGTTCTTTCAGTTCATCTCCCAGAGTTTCATCTGTATTTCGTGGATCTCTTTGCTAGCCTTATTTCTGTGGAATCTGACAACAGATATTTCGGATCCCTTTGAAGACTATAGGGCCAAAGGAAATATCCTCCGATAACAAAGAGAAAGAATCTTTCTGAGAAACTTCTTTGTGTTCTGTGAAATCATCTCACAGAGTTACAGCTTTCCCCTCAAGAAGCCTTTCGCTAAGAGAGTTCTTGTGGAATTGGCAAAGTGATATTTGGAAGCCCATAGAAGGCTATGGAGAAAAAGCAAATATCCTCCGATGAAATCTGGAAAGAAGCGTTCTGAGAAACTGCTTAGTGTTCTGTTAATTCATCTCACAGAGTTACATCTGTATTTCGTGGATCTCTTTGCTAGCCTTATTTCTGTGGAATCTGAGAACAGATATTTCAGATCCCTTTGACGACTACAGGGTCAAAGGAAATATCCTCCGATAATAAAGAGAAAGAAGCTTTCTGAGAAACTTCTTTGTGTTCTGTGAAATCATCTCACAGAGTTACAGCTTTCCCCTCAAGAAGCCTTTCGCAAAGACAGTTCTTGTGGAATCGGCAAAGTGATATTTGGAAGCCCATAGAGAGCTATGGTGAAAAAGGAAATATCCTCCGATGAAATCTGGAAAGAAGCTTTCTGAGAAACTGGTTAGTGTTCTGTTAATTCATCTTACAGAGTTACATCTGTATTTCGTGGATCTCTTTGCTAGCCTTATTTCTGTGGAATCTGAGATCAGATATTTCGGATCCCTTTGAAGACTATAGGGCCAAAGGAAATATCCTCCGATAACAAAGAGAAAGAATCTTTCTGAGAAACTTCCTTGTGTTCTGTGAAATCATCTCACAGAGTTACAGCTTTCCCCTCAAGAAGCCTTTGGCTAGGACAGTTCTTGTGGAATTGGCAAAGTGATATTTGGAAGCCCATGGAGGGCTATGGTGAAAAAGGAAATATCCTCCGATGAAATCTGGAAAGAAGCTTCCTGAGAAACTGCTTAGTGTTCTGTTAATTCATCTCACAGAGTTACATCTGTATTTCGTGGATCTCTTTGCTAGCCTTATTTCTGTGGAATCTGAGAACAGATATTTCGGATCCCTTTGAAGACTATAGGGCCAAAGGAAATATCCTCCGATAACAAAGAGAAAGAAGCTTTCTGAGAAACTTCTTTGTGTTGTGTGAAATCATCTCACTGAGTTACAGGTTTCCCCTCAAGAAGACTTTCGCTAAGATAGTTCTTGGGGAATTGGCAAAGTGATATTTGGAAGCCCATAGAGGGCTATGGTGAAAAAGGAAATATCCTCCGATGAAATCTGGAAAGAAGCTTTCTGAGAAACTGCTTAGTCTTCTTTTAGTTCATCTCCCAGAGTTTCATCGGTATTTCGTGGATGTCTTTGCTAGCCTTATTTCTGTGGAATCTGAAAACAGATATTTCGGATCCCTTTGAAGACTATAGGGCCAAAGGAACTATCCTCCGATAACAACGAGAAAGAAGCTTTCAGAGAAACTTCTTTGTGTTCTGTGAAATCATCTCACAGAGTTACAGCTTTCCCCTCAAGAAGCCTTTCGCTAAGACAGTTCTTGTGGAATTGGCAAAGTGATATTTGGAAGCCCATAGACGGCTATGGTGATAAAGGAAATATCCTCCGATGAAATCTGGAAAGAAGCTCTATGAGAATCTGCTTAGTGTTCTGTTAATTCATCTCACAGAGTTACATCTGTATTTCGTGGATCTCTTTGCTAGCCTTATTTCTGTGGATTCTGACAACAGATATTTCGGATCCCTTTGAAGACTATAGGGCCAAAGGAAATATCCTCCGATAACAAAGAGAAAGAAGCTTTCTGAGAAACTTCTTTGTGTTCTGTGAAATCATCTCACAGAGCTACAGCTTTCCAATCAAGTACCCTTTCGCTAAGACAGTTTTTATGGAATTTTCAAAGTGATATTTGGAAGCCCATAGAGGGCTACGGTGAAAAAGGAAATAACCTCCGATGAAATCTGGAAAGAAGCTTTCTGAGAAACTGCTTAGTGTTCTGTTAATTCATCTCACAGAGTTACATCTGTATTTCGTGTATCTCCTTGATAGCCTTATTTCTCTAGAATCTGAGAACAGATATTTCAAATCCCGTGGAAGACTATAGGGCCAAAGGAAATATCCTCCGATAACAAAGATAAAGAAGCTTTCTGAGAAACTTCTTTGTGTTCTGTGAAATCATCTCACAGAGTTACAGCTTTTCCCTCAAGAAGCCTTTCGCTAAGACAGTTCTTGTGGAATTGGCAAAGTGATATTTGGAAGCCCATAGATGGCTATGGTGAAAAAGGAAATATCCTCCGATGAAATCTGGAAAGAAGCTTTCTGAGAAACTGCTTTGTGTTCTGTTAATTGATCTCACAGAGTTACATCTGTATTTCGTGTATCTCCTTGGTAGCCTTACTTCTGTGGAATCTGAGAACAGATATTTCGGATCCCTTTGAAGACTATTGGGCCAAAGGAAATATCCTCCGATAACAAGGAGAAAGAATCTTTCTGAGAAACTTCTTTGTGTTCTGTGAAATCATCTCACAGAGTTACAGCTTTCCCCTCAAGAAGCCTTTCGCTAAGAGAGTTTTTGTGGAATTGGCAAAGTGATATTTGGAAGCCCATAGAGGGCTATGGAGAAAAAGGAAATATCCTCGATGGAATCTGGAAAGAAGCTTTCTGAGAAACTGCTTAGTGTTCTTTTAGTTCATCTCCCAGAGTTACATCTGTATTTCGTGGATCACTTTGCTAGCCTTATTTCTGTGGAATCTGAGAGCAGATATTTCGGATCCCTCTGAACTGTAGGGCCAAAGGAGATATCCTCCGATAACAAAGAGAAAGAAGCTTTCTGAGAAACTTCTTTGTGTTCTGTGAAATCATCTCACAGAGTTACAGCTTTCCCCTCAAGAAGCCTTTCACTAAGACAGTTCTTGTGGAATTGGCAAAGTGATATTTGGAAGCCCTTAGAGGGCTAAGGTGAAAAATGAAATATCCTCCGATGAAATATGGAGAGAAGCTTTCTGAGAAACTGCTTAGTGTTCTGTAAGTAGATCTCACAGAGTGACATCTGTATTTCGTGGATCTCTTTGCCAGCCTTACTTCTGTGGAATCTGAGAACAGATATTTCGGATCCCTTTGAAGACTATAGGGCCAAAGGAAAAATCCTCCGATAACAAAGAGAAAGAGGCTTTCTGAGAAACTTCTTTGTGTTTTGTGAAATCATCTCACAGAGTTACAGCTTTCCCCTCAAGAAGCCTTTCGCTAAGACAGTTCTTGTGGAATCGGCAAAGTAATATTTGGAAGCCCTTAGAGGGCTATGGAGAAAATGGAAATATCCTCCGATGAAATCTGGAAAGAAGCTTTCTGAGAAACTGCTTAGTGTTCTTTTAGTTCATCTCCCAGAGTTACATCTGTATTTCGTGGATCTCTTTGCTAGCCTTATTTCTGTGGAATCTAAGAACAGATATTACGGATCCCTTTGAAGACTATAGGGCAAAAGGAAATATCCTCCGATAACAAAGAGAAAGAAGCTTTCGGAGAAACTTCTTTGTGTTCTGTGAAATCACCTCACAGAGTTACAGCTCTCCAATCAAGTACCCTTTCGCTAAGACAGTTTTTGTGGAATTTTCAAAGTGATATTTGGAAGCCCATAGAGGCCTATGGTGAAAAAGGAAATATCCTCCAATGAAATCTGGAAAGAAGCTTTCTGAGAAACTGCTTAGCGTTCTGTTAATTCATCTCACAGAGTTACATCTGTATTTCGTGTATCTCCTTGATAGCCTTATTTCTCTAGAATCTGAGAACAGATATTTCAAATCCCTTTATAGACTATAGGGCCAAAGGAAATATCCTCCGATAAAAAAGAGAAAGAAGCTTTCTGAGAAACTTCTTTGTGTTCTGTGAAATCATCTCACAGAGTTACAGCTTTACCCTCAAGAAGCCTTTCGCTAAGACAGTTCTTGTGGAATTGGCAAAGTGATATTTGGAAGCCCATAGAGGGCTATGGTGAAAACGGAAATATCCTCCGATGAAATCTGGAAAGAAGCTTTCTGAGAAACTGCTTAGTGTTCTGTTAATTGATCTCACAGAGTTACATCTGTATTTCGTGTATCTCCTTGCTAGCCTTACTTCTGTGGAATCTGAGAACAGATATTTCGGATCCCTTTGAAGACTATAGCGCCAAAGGAAATATCCTCCGATAACAAAGAGAAAGAAGCTTTCTGAGAAACTTCTTTGTGTTCTGTGAAATCATCTCACAGAGTTACAGCTTTTCCCTCAAGAAGCCTTTCGCTAAGACAGTTCTTGTGGAATTGGCAAAGTGATATTTGGAAGCCCATAGATGGCTATGGTGAAAAAGGAAATATCCTCCGATGAAATCTGGAAAGAAGCTTTCTGAGAAACTGCTTTGTGTTCTGTTAATTGATCTCACAGAGTTACATCTGTATTTCGTGTATCTCCTTGGTAGCCTTACTTCTGTGGAATCTGAGAACAGATATTTCGGATCCCTTTGAAGACTATTGGGCCAAAGGAAATATCCTCCGATAACAAGGAGAAAGAATCTTTCTGAGAAACTTCTTTGTGTTCTGTGAAATCATCTCACAGAGTTACAGCTTTCCCCTCAAGAAGCCTTTCGCTAAGAGAGTTTTTGTGGAATTGGCAAAGTGATATTTGGAAGCCCATAGAGGGCTATGGAGAAAAAGGAAATATCCTCGATGGAATCTGGAAAGAAGCTTTCTGAGAAACTGCTTAGTGTTCTTTTAGTTCATCTCCCAGAGTTACATCTGTATTTCGTGGATCACTTTGCTAGCCTTATTTCTGTGGAATCTGAGAGCAGATATTTCGGATCCCTCTGAACTGTAGGGCCAAAGGAGATATCCTCCGATAACAAAGAGAAAGAAGCTTTCTGAGAAACTTCTTTGTGTTCTGTGAAATCATCTCACAGAGTTACAGCTTTCCCCTCAAGAAGCCTTTCACTAAGACAGTTCTTGTGGAATTGGCAAAGTGATATTTGGAAGCCCTTAGAGGGCTAAGGTGAAAAATGAAATATCCTCCGATGAAATATGGAGAGAAGCTTTCTGAGAAACTGCTTAGTGTTCTGTAAGTAGATCTCACAGAGTGACATCTGTATTTCGTGGATCTCTTTGCCAGCCTTACTTCTGTGGAATCTGAGAACAGATATTTCGGATCCCTTTGAAGACTATAGGGCCAAAGGAAAAATCCTCCGATAACAAAGAGAAAGAGGCTTTCTGAGAAACTTCTTTGTGTTCTGTGAAAACATCTCACAGAGTTACAGCTTTCCCCTCAAGAAGCCTTTCGCTAAGACAGTTCTTGTGGAATCGGCAAAGTAATATTTGGAAGCCCTTAGAGGGCTATGGAGAAAATGGAAATATCCTCCGATGAAATCTGGAAAGAAGCTTTCTGAGAAACTGCTTAGTGTTCTTTTAGTTCATCTCCCAGAGTTACATCTGTATTTCGTGGATCTCTTTGCTAGCCTTATTTCTGTGGAATCTAAGAACAGATATTTCGGATCCCTTTGAAGACTATAGGGCAAAAGGAAATATCCTCCGATAACAATGAGAAAGAAGCTTTCTGAGAAACTTCTTTGTGTTCTGTGAAATCACCTCACAGAGTTACAGCTCTCCAATCAAGTACCCTTTCGCTAAGACAGTTTTTGTGGAATTTTCAAAGTGATATTTGGAAGCCCATAGAGGCCTATGGTGAAAAAGGAAATATCCTCCAATGAAATCTGGAAAGAAGCTTTCTGAGAAACTGCTTAGCGTTCTGTTAATTCATCTCACAGAGTTACATCTGTATTTCGTGTATCTCCTTGATAGCCTTATTTCTCTAGAATCTGAGAACAGATATTTCAAATCCCTTTATAGAGTATAGGGCCAAAGGAAATATCCTCCGATAAAAAAGAGAAAGAAGCTTTCTGAGAAACTTCTTTGTGTTCTGTGAAATCATCTCACAGAGTTACAGCTTTACCCTCAAGAAGCCTTTCGCTAAGACAGTTCTTGTGGAATTGGCAAAGTGATATTTGGAAGCCCATAGAGGGCTATGGTGAAAACGGAAATATCCTCCGATGAAATCTGGAAAGAAGCTTTCTGAGAAACTGCTTAGTGTTCTGTTAATTGATCTCACAGAGTTACATCTGTATTTCGTGTATCTCCTTGCTAGCCTTACTTCTGTGGAATCTGAGAACAGATATTTCGGATCCCTTTGAAGACTATAGCGCCAAAGGAAATATCCTCCGATAACAAAGAGAAAGAAGCTTTCTGAGAAACTTCTTTGTGTTCTGTGAAATCATCTCACAGAGTTACAGCTTTCCCCTCAAGAAGCCTTTCGCTAAGACAGTTTTTGTGGAATTGGCAAAGTGATATTTGGAAGCCCATAGAGGACTATGGTGAAAAAGGAAATATCCTATGATGAAACCTGGAAAGAAGCTTTCTGAGAAACTGCTTAGTGTTCTGTTAATTGATCTCACAGAGTTACATCTGTATTTCGTGTATCTCCTTGCTAGCCTTACTTCTGTGGAATCTGAGAACAGATAATTCGGATCCCTTTGAAGACTATAGGGCCAAAGGAAATATCCTCCGATAACAAAGAGAAAGAAGCTTTCTGAGAAACTTCTTTGTGTTCTGTGAAATCATCTCACAGAGTTACAGCTTTCCCCTCAAGAAGCCTTTCGCTAAGACAGTTCTTGTGGAATTGGCAAAGTGATATTTGGAAGCCCATAGAGGGCTATGGTGAAAAAGGAAATATCCTCCGATGAAATCTGGAAAGAAGCTTTCTGAGAAACTGCTTAGTGTTCTGTTAATTCATCTCACAGAGTTACATCTGTATTTCGTGGATCTCTTTGCTAGCCTTATTTCTGTGGAATCTGAGAACAGATATTTCGGATCCCTTTGAAGACTATAGGGCCAAAGGAAATATCCTCCGATAACAAAGAGAAAGAATCTTTCTGAGAAACTTCTTTGTGTTCTGTGAAATCATCTCACAGAGTTACAGCTTTCCAATCAAGTACCGTTTCGCTAAGACAGTTTTTGTGGAATTTTCAAAGTGATACTTGGAAGCCCGTAGAGGGCTATGGTGAAAAAGGAAATATCCTCCGATGAAATCTGGAAAGAAGCTTTCTGAGAAACTGCTTAGTGTTCTGTTAATTTATCTCACAGAGTTACATCTCTATTTCGTGGATCTCTTTGCTAGCCTTATTTCTGTGGAATCTGAGAACAGATATTTCGGATCCCTCTGAAGACTATAGGGCCAAAGGAAATATCCTCCGATAACAAAGAGAAAGAAGCTTTCTGAGAAACTTCTTTGTGTTGTGTGAAATCATCTCACAGAGTTACAGCTTTCCCCTCAAGAAGCCTTTCGCTAAGACAGTTCTTGTGGAATAGGCAAAGTGATATTTGGAAGCCCATAGAGGGCTATGGTGAAAAAGGAATTATCCTCCGATGAAATCTGGAAAGAAGCTTTCTGAGAAACTGCTTAGTGTTCGGTTAATTCATCTCACAGAGTTTCATCTGTATTTCGTGGATCTCTTTGCTAGCCTTATTTCTGTGGAATCTGAGAACAGATATTTCGGATCCCTTTGGAGACTATAGGGCCAAAGGAAATATCCTCCGATAACAAAGAGAAAGAAGCTTTCTGAGAAACTTCTTTGTGTTCTGTGAAATCATCTCACAGAGTTACAGCTTACCCCTCAAGAAGCCTTTCGCTAAGAGAGATCTTGTGGAATTGGCAAAGTGATATTTGGAAGCCCTTAGAAGGCTATGGAGAAAAAGCAAATATCCTCCGATGAAATCTGGAAAGAAGCTTTCTGAGAAACTGCTTAGTGTTCTATTAATTCATCTTACAGAGTTACATCTGTATTTCGTGGATCTCTTTGCTAGCCTTATTTCTGTGGAATCTGAGATCAGATATTTCGGATCCCTTTGAAGAGTATAGGGCCAAAGGAAATATCCTCCCATAACAAAGAGAAATAATCTTTCTGAGAAACTTCTTTGTGTTCTGTGAAATCATCTCACAGAGTTACAGCTTTATCATCAAGAGGCCTTTCGCTAAGACAGTCCTTGTGGAATTGGCAAAGTGATATTTGGAAGCCCATAGAGGACTATGGAGAAAAAGGAAATATCCTCCGATGAAATCTGGAAAGAAGCTTTCTGAGAAACTGCTTAGTGTTCTTTGAGTTCATCTCCCAGAGTTTCCTCTGTATTTCGTGGATCTCTTTGCTAGCCTTATTTCTGTGAAATCTGAGAACAGATATTTCGGATCCCTCTGAACTGTAGGGCCAAAGGAGATATCCTCCGATAACAAAGAGAAAGAAGCTTTCTGAGAAACTTCTTTGTGTTCTGTGAAATCATCTCACAGAGTTACAGCTTTCCCCTCAAGAAGCCTTTCACTAAGACAGTTCTTGTGGAATTGGCAAAGTGATATTTGGAAGCCCTTAGAGGGCTAAGGTGAAAAATGAAATATCCTCCGATGAAATATGGAGAGAAGCTTTCTGAGAAACTGCTTAGTGTTCTGTAAGTAGATCTCACAGAGTGACATCTGTATTTCGTGGATCTCTTTGCCAGCCTTACTTCTGTGGAATCTGAAAACAGATATTTCGGATCCCTTTGAAGACTATAGGGCCAAAGGAAAAATCCTCCGATAACAAAGAGAAAGAGGCTTTCTGAGAAACTTCTTTGTGTTCTGTGAAATCATCTCACAGAGTTACAGCTTTCCCCTCAAGAAGCCTTTCGCTAAGACAGTTCTTGTGGAATCGGCAAAGTAATATTTGGAAGCCCTTAGAGGGCTATGGAGAAAATGGAAATATCCTCCGATGAAATCTGGAAAGAAGCTTTCTGAGAAACTGCTTAGTGTTCTTTTAGTTCATCTCCCAGAGTTACATCTGTATTTCGTGGATCTCTTTGCTAGCCTTATTTCTGTGGAATCTAAGAACAGATATTTCGGATCCCTTTGAAGACTATAGGGCAAAAGGAAATATCCTCCGATAACAAAGAGAAAGAAGCTTTCTGAGAAACTTCTTTGTGTTCTGTGAAATCACCTCACAGAGTTACAGCTCTCCAATCAAGTACCCTTTCGCTAAGACAGTATTTGTGGAATTTTCAAAGTGATATTTGGAAGCCCATAGAGGCCTATGGTGAAAAAGGAAATATCCTCCAATGAAATCTGGAAAGAAGCTTTCTGAGAAACTGCTTAGCGTTCTGTTAATTCATCTCACAGAGTTACATCTGTATTTCGTGTATCTCCTTGATAGCCTTATTTCTCTAGAATCTGAGAACAGATATTTCAAATCCCTTTATAGACTATAGGGCCAAAGGAAATATCCTCCGATAAAAAAGAGAAAGAAGCTTTCTTTTTTTTTTTTTTTTTTTTTTTTTTTTTTTTTTTGAGACGGAGTCTTGCTCTGTCACCCAGGCTGGAGTGCAGTGGCCGGATCTCAGCTCACTGCAAGCTCTGCCTCCCGGGTTTACGCCATTCTCCTGCCTCAGCCTCCTGAGTAGCTGGGACTACAGGCGCCCGCCACCTCACCCGGCTATTTTTTTGTATTTTTTAGTAGAGACGGGGTTTCACCGTGTTAGCCGGGTTCGTCTCTCGATCTCCTGACCTCGTGATTCGCCCGTCTCGGCCTCCCAAAGTGCTGGGATTACAGGCTTGAGCCACCGCGCCCGGCCGAAAGAAGCTTTCTGAGAAACTTCTTTGTGTTCTGTCAAATCATCTCACAGAGTTACAGCTTTACCCTCAAGAAGCCTTTCGCTAAGACAGTTCTTGTGGAATTGGCAAAGTGATATTTGGAAGCCCATAGAGGGCTATGGTGAAAAAGGAAATATCCTCCGATGAAATCTGGAAGGAAGCTTTCTGAGAAACTGCTTAGTGTTCTGTTAATTGATCTCACAGAGTTACATCTGTATTTCGTGTATCTCCTTGCTAGCCTTACTTCTGTGGTATCTGAGAACAGATATTTCGGATCCCTTTGAAGACTATAGCGCCAAAGGAAATATCCTCCGATAACAAAGAGAAAGAAGCTTTCTGAGAAACTTCTTTGTGTTCTGTGAAATCATCTCACAGAGTTACAGCTTTCCCCTCTAGAAGCCTTTCGCTAAGACAGTTTTTGTGGAATTGGCAAAGTGATATTTGGAAGCCCATAGAGGACTATGGTGAAAAAGGAAATATCCTCTGATGAAACCTGGAAAGAAGCTTTCTGAGAAACTGCTTAGTGTTCTGTTAATTGATCTCACAGAGTTACATCTGTATTTCGTGTATCTCCTTGCTAGCCTTACTTCTGTGGAATCTGAGAACAGATAATTCGGATCCCTTTGAAGACTATGGGGCCAAAGGAAATATCCTCCGATAACAAAGAGAAAGAAGCTTTCTGAGAAACTTCTTTGTGTTCTGTGAAATCATCTCACAGAGTTACAGCTTTCCCCTCAAGAAGCCTTTCGCTAAGACAGTTCTTGTGGAATTGGCAAAGTGATATTTGGAAGCCCATAGAGGGCTATGGTGAAAAAGGAAATATCCTCCGATGAAATCTGGAAAGAAGCTTTCTGAGAAACTGCTTAGTGTTCTGTTAATTCATCTCACAGAGTTACATCTGTATTTCGTGGATCTCTTTGCTAGCCTTATTTCTGTGGAATCTGAGAACAGATATTTCGGATCTCTTTGAAGACTATAGGGCCAAAGGAAATATCCTCCGATAACAAAGAGAAAGAATCTTTCTGAGAAACTTCTTTGTGTTCTGTGAAATCATCTCACAGAGTTACAGCTTTCCAATCAAGTACCGTTTCGCTAAGACAGTTTTTGTGGAATTTTCAAAGTGATACTTGGAAGCCCATAGAGGGCTATGGTGAAAAGGGAAATATCCTCCGATGAAATCTGGAAAGAAGCTTTCTGAGAAACTGCTTAGTGTTCTGTTAATTTATCTCACAGAGTTACATCTCTATTTCGTGGATCTCTTTGCTAGCCTTATTTCTGTGGAATCTGAGAACAGATATTTCGGATCCCTCTGAAGAATATAGGGCCAAAGGAAATATCCTCCGATAACAAAGAGAAAGAAGCTTTCTGAGAAACTTCTTTGTGTTGTGTGAAATCATCTCACAGAGTTACAGCTTTCCCCTCAAGAAGCCTTTCGCTAAGACAGTTCTTGTGGAATAGGCAAAGTGATATTTGGAAGCCCATAGAGGGCTATGGTGAAAAAGGAATTATCCTCCGATGAAATCTGGAAAGAAGCTTTCTGAGAAACTGCTTAGCGTTCTGTTAATTCATCTCACAGAGTTACATCTGTATTTCGTGGATCTCTTTCCTAGCCTTATTTCTGTGGAATCTGAGAACAGATATTTCAGATCCCTTTGACGACAACAGGGTCAAAGGAAATATCCTCCGATAACAAAGAGAAAGAAGCTTTCTGAGAAACTTCTTTGTGTTCTGTGAAATCATCTCACAGAGTTACAGCTTTCCCCTCAAGAAGCCTTTCGCAAAGACAGTTCTTGTGGAATTGGCAAAGTGATATTTGGAAGCCCATAGAGAGCTATGGTGAAAAAGGAAATATCCTCCGATGAAATCTGGAAAGAAGCTTTCTGAGAAACTGCTTAGTGTTCTGTTAATTCATCTTACAGAGTTACATCTGTATTTCGTGGATCTCTTTGCTAGCCTTATTTCTGTGGAATCTGAGATCAGATATTTCGGATCCCTTTGAAGACTATAGGGCCAAAGGAAATATCCTCCGATAACAAAGAGAAAGAATCTTTCTGAGAAACTTCTTTGTGTTCTGTGAAATCATCTCACAGAGTTACAGCTTTATCATCAAGAAGCCTTTCCCTAAGACAGTTCTTGTGGAATTGGCAAAGTGATATTTGGAAGCCCATAGAGGGCTACGGAGAAAAAGGAAATATACTCCGATGAAATCTGGAAAGAAGCTTTCTGAGAAACTGCGCAGTGTTCTTTTAGATCATCTCCCAAAGTTTCATCTGTATTTCGTGGATCTCTTTGCTAGCCTTATTTCTGTGGAATCTGAGAACAGATATTTCGGATCCCTTTGAAGACTATAGTGCCAAAGGAAATATCCTCCGATAACAACGAGAAAGAAGCTTTCAGAGAAACTTCTTTGTGTTCTGTGAAATCATCTCACAGAGTTACAGCTTTCCCCTCAAGAAGCCTTTCGCTAAGACAGTTCTTGTAGAATTGGCAAAGTGATATTTGGAAGCCCATAGACGGCTATGTTGAAAAAGGAAATATCCTCCGATGAAATCTGGAAAGAAGCTTTCTGAGAAACTGCTTAGTGTTCTGTTAATTCATCTCACAGAATTACATCTGTATTTCGTGGATCACTTTTATAGCCTTATTTCTGTGGAATCTGAGAAGAGATATTTCGGTTCCCTTTGAAGACTATAGGGCCAAAGGAAATATCCTCCGATAAAAAAGAGAAAGAAGCTTTCTGAGAAACTTCTTTTTGTTCTGTGAAATCATCGCACAGAGTTACAGGTTTCCCCTCAAGAAGCCTTTCGCTAAGATAGTTCTTGGGGAATTGGCAAAGTGATTATTGGAAACCCATAGAGGGCTATGGTGAAAAAGGAAATATCCTCCGATGAAATCTGGAAAGAAGCTTTCTGAGAAACTGCTTAGTGTTCTTTTAGTTCATCTCCCAGAGTTTCATCTGTATTTCGTGGATCTCTTTGCTAGCCTTATTTCTGTGGAATCTGAGAACAGATATTTCGGATCCCTTTGAAGACTATAGGGCCAAAGGAAATATCCTCCGATAACAACGAGAAAGAAGCTTTCAGAGAAACTTCTTTGTGTTCTGTGAAACCATCTCACAGAGTTACAGCTTTCCCCTCAAGAAGCCTTTCGCTAAGACAGTTCTTGTAGAATTGACAAAGTGATATGTGGAAGCCCATAGACGGCTATGGTGAAAAAGGAAATATCCTCCGATGAAATCTGGAAAGCAGCTTTCTGAGAAACTGCTTAGTGTTCTGTTAATTCATCTCCCAGAATTACATCTGTATTTCGTGGATCTCTTTGCTAGACTTATTTCTGTGGAATCTGAGAACAGATATTTCGGATCCCTCAGAAGACTATAGGGCCAAAGGAAATATCGTCCGATAACAAAGAGAAAGAAGCTTTCTTAGAAACTTCTTTGTGTTCTGTGAAATCATCTCACAGAGTTACAGCTTTCCCCTCAAGAAGCCTTTCGCTAAGACATTTTTTGTGGAATTGGCAAAGTGATATTTGGAAGCCCATAGAGGGCTATGGTAAAAAAGGAAATATCCTCCGATGAAATATGGAAAGAAGCTTTCTGAGAAACTGCTTAGTGTTCTTTTAGTTCATCTCCCAGACTTACATCTGTATTTCGTGGATCTCTTTGCTAGCCTTATTTCTGTGGAATCTGAGAACAGATATTTCGAATCCCTTTGAAGACGATAGGGACAAAGGAAATATCCTCCGATAGCAACGAGAAAGAAGCTTTCAGAGAAAGTTCTTTGTGTTCTGTGAAATCATCTCACAGAGTTACAGCTTTCCCCTCAAGAAGCCTTTCGCTAAGACAGTTCTTGTGGAATTGGCAAAGTGATATTTGGAAGCCCATAGAGGGCTATGGTGAAAAAGGAAATATCCTCCGATGAAATCTGGAAAGAAGCTTTCTGAGAAACTGCTTAGTGTTCTGTTAATTCATCTCACAGTTACATCTGTATTTCGTGGATCTCTTTGCTAGCCTTATTTCTGTGGAATCTGAGAACAGATATTTCGGATCCCTTTGAAGACTATAGGGCCAAAGGAAATATCCTCCGATAACAAAGAGAAAGAAGCTTTCTGAGAAACTTCTTTGTGTTCTGTGAAATCATCTCACAGAGTTACAGCTTACCCCTCAAGAAGCCTTTCGCTAAGAGAGATCTTGTGGAATTGGCAAAGTGATATTTGGAAGCCCTTAGAAGGCTATGGAGAAAAAGCAAATATCCTCCGATGAAATCTGGAAAGAAGCTTTCTGAGAAACTGCTTAGTGTTCTGTTAATTCATCTTACAGAGTTACATCTGTATTTCGTGGATCTCTTTGCTAGCCTTATTTCTGTGGAATCTGAGATCAGATATTTCGGATCCCTTTGAAGAGTATAGGGCCAAAGGAAATATCCTCCGATAACAAAGAGAAAGAGGCTTTCTGAGAAACTTCTTTGTGTTCTGTGAAATCATCTCACAGAGTTACAGCTGTCCCTTAGAAGCCTTTCGCTAAGACAGTTCTTGTGGAATCGGCAAAGTAATATTTGGAAGCCCATAGAGGGCTATGGAGAAAATGGAAATATCCTCCGATGAAATCTGGAAAGAAGCTTTCTGAGAAACTGCTTAGTGTCCTGTTAATTCATCTCAGAGAGTTACATCTGTATTCGTGGATATCTTTGCTATCCTTACTTCTGTGGAATCTGAGAACAGATATTTCGGATCCCTTTGACGACTACAGGGCCAAAGGAAATATCCTCCGATAACAAAGAGAAAGAAGCTTTCTGAGAAACTTCTTTGTGTTCTGTGAAATCATCTCACAGAGTTACAGCTTTCCCCTCAAGAAGCCTTTCGCTAAGAGAGTTCTTGTGGAATTGGCAAAGTGATATTTGGAAGCCCATAGAGGGCTATGGAGAAAAAGGAAATATCCTCCGATGAAATCTGGAAAGAAGCTTTCTGAGAAACTGCTTAGTGTTCTTTTAGTTCATCTCCCAGAGTTTCATCGGTATTTCGTGGATGTCTTTGCTAGCCTTATTTCTGTGGAATCTGAAAACAGATATTTCGGATCCCTTTGAAGACTATAGGGCCAAAGGAACTATCCTCCGATAACAACGAGAAAGAAGCTTTCAGAGAAACTTCTTTGTTTTCTGTGAAATCATCTCACAGAGTTACAGCTTTCCCCTCAAGAAGCCTTTCGCTAAGACAGTTCTTGTGGAATTGGCAAAGTGATATTTGGAAGCCCATAGACGGCTATGGTGAAAAAGGAAATATCCTCCGATGAAATCTTGAAAGAAGCTCTATGAGAATCTGCTTAGTGTTCTGTTAATTCATCTCACAGAGTTACATCTGTATTTCGTGGATCTCTTTGCTAGCCTTATTTCTGTGGATTCTGACAACAGATATTTCGGATCCCTTTGAAGACTATTGGGCCAAAGGAAATATTCTCCGATAACAAAGAGAAAGAATCTTTCTGAGAAACTTCTTTGTGTTCTGTGAAATCATCTCACAGAGTTACAGCTTTCCCCTCAAGAAGCCTTTCGCTAAGACAGTTCTTGTAGAATTGACAAAGTGATATGTGGAAGCCCATAGACGGCTATGGTGAAAAAGGAAATATCCTCCGATGAAATCTGGAAAGAAGCTTTCTGAGAAACTGCTTAGTGTTCTGTTAATTCATCTCCCAGAATTACATCTGTATTTCGTGGATCTCTTTGCTAGCCTTATTTCTGTGGAATCTGAGAACAGATATTTCGGATCCCTCAGAAGACTATAGGGCCAAAGGAAATATCGTCCGATAACAAAGAGAAAGAAGCTTTCTTAGAAACTTCTTTGTGTTCTGTGAAATCATCTCACAGAGTTACAGCTTTCCCCTCAAGAAGCCTTTCGCTAAGACATTTTTTGTGGAATTGGCAAAGTGATATTTGGAAGCCCATAGAGGGCTATGGTAAAAAAGGAAATATCCTCCGATGAAATCTGGAAAGAAGCTTTCTGAGAAACTGCTTAGTGTTCTGTTAATTCATCTCACAGTTACATCTGTATTTCGTGGATCTCTTTGCTAGCCTTATTTCTGTGGAATCTGAGAACAGATATTTCGGATCCCTTTGAAGACTATAGGGCCAAAGCAAATATCCTCCGATAACAAAGAGAAAGAAGCTTTCTGAGAAACTTCTTTGTGTTCTGTGAAATCATCTCACAGAGTTACAGCTTACCCCTCAAGAAGCCTTTCGCTACGAGAGATCTTGTGGAATTGGCAAAGTGATATTTGGAAGCCCTTAGAAGGCTATGGAGAAAAAGCAAATATCCTCCGATGAAATCTGGAAAGAAGCTTTCTGAGAAACTGCTTAGTGTTCTGTTAATTCATCTTACAGAGTTACATCTGTATTTCGTGGATCTCTTTGCTAGCCTTATTTCTGTGGAATCTGAGATCAGATATTTCGGATCCCTTTGAAGAGTATAGGGCCAAAGGAAATATCCTCCGATAACAAAGAGAAAGAGGCTTTCTGAGAAACTTCTTTGTGTTCTGTGAAATCATCTCACAGAGTTACAGCTGTCCCTTAGAAGCCTTTCGCTAAGACAGTTCTTGTGGAATCGGCAAAGTAATATTTGGAAGCCCATAGAGGGCTATGGAGAAAATGGAAATATCCTCCGATGAAATCTGGAAAGAAGCTTTCTGAGAAACTGCTTAGTGTTCTTTTAGTTCATCTCCCAGAGTTTCATCTGTATTTCGTGGATCTCTTTGCTAGCCTTATTTCTGTGTAATCTGAGATCAGATATTTCGGATCCCTTTGAAGACTATAGGGCCAAAGGAAATATCCTCCGATAACAAAGAGAAAGAATCTTTCTGAGAAACTTCTTTGTGTTCTGTGAAATCATCTCACAGAGTTACAGCTTTATCATCAAGAAGCCTTTCCCTAAGACAGTTCTTGTGGAATTGGCAAAGTGATATTTGGAAGCCCATAGAGGGCTACGGAGAAAAAGGAAATATACTCCGATGAAATCTGGAAAGAAGCTTTCTGAGAAACTGCGTAGTGTTCTTTTAGCTCATCTCCCACAGTTTCATCTGTATTTCGTGGATCTCTTTGCTAGCCTTATTTCTGTGGAATCTGAGAACAGATATTTCGGATCCCTTTGAAGACAATAGTGCCAAAGGAAATATCCTCCGATAACAACGAGAAAGAAGCTTTCAGAGAAACTTCTTTGTGTTCTGTGAAATCATCTCACAGAGTTACAGCTTTCCCCTCAAGAAGCCTTTCGCTAAGACAGTTCTTGTAGAATTGGCAAAGTGATATTTGGAAGCCCATAGACGGCTATGTTGAAAAAGGAAATATCCTCCGATGAAATCTGGAAAGAAGCTTTCTGAGAAACTGCTTAGTGTTCTGTTAATTCATCTCACAGAATTACATCTGTATTTCGTGGATCACTTTGATAGCCTTATTTCTGTGGAATCTGAGAACAGATATTTCGGATCCCTTTGAAGACTATAGGGCCAAAGGAAATATCCTCCGATAAAAAAGAGAAAGAAGCTTTCTGAGAAACTTCTTTTTGTTCTGTGAAATCATCGCACAGTGTTACAGGTTTCCCCTCAAGAAGCCTTTCGCTAAGATAGTTCTTGGGGAAATGGCAAAGTGATTATTGGAAGCCCATAGAGGGCTATGGTGAAAAAGGAAATATCCTCCGATGAAATCTGGAAAGAAGCTTTCTGAGAAACTGCTTAGTGTTCTTTTAGTTCATCTCCCAGAGTTTCATCGGTATTTCGTGGATGTCTTTGCTAGCCTTATTTCTGTGGAATCTGAAAACAGATATTTCGGATCCCTTTGAAGACTATAGGGCCAAAGGAACTATCCTCCGATAACAACGAGAAAGAAGCTTTCAGAGAAACTTCTTTGTGTTCTGTGAAATCATCTCACAGAGTTACAGCTTTCCCCTCAAGAAGCCTTTCGCTAAGACAGTTCTTGTAGAATTGGCAAAGTGATATTTGGAAGCCCATAGAGGGCTATGGAGAAAAAGGAAATATCCTCCGATGAAATCTGGAAAGAAGCTTTTTGAGAAACTGCTTAGTGTTCTGTTAATTCATCTCCCAGAATTACATCTGTATTTCGTTGATCTCTTTGCTAGCCTTATTTCTGTGGAATCTGAGAACAGATATTTCGGATCCCTTTGAAGACTATAGGGCCAAAGGAAATATCCTCCGATAACAAAGAGAAAGAAGCTTTGTGAGAAACTTCTTTGTGTTCTGTGAAATCATCTCACAGAGTAAAAGCTTTCCCCTCAAGAAGCCTTTCGCTAAGAGAGTTCTTGTGGAATTGGCAAAGTGATATTTTGAAGCCCATAGAAGGCTAAGGAGAAAAAGCAAATATCCTCCGATGAAATCTGGAAAGAAGCTTTCTGAGAAACTGCTTAGTGTCCTGTTAATTCATCTCAGAGAGTTACATCTGTATTCGTGGATATCTTTGCTATCCTTACTTCTGTGGAATCTGAGAACAGATATTTCGGATCCCTTTGACGACTACAGGGCCAAAGGAAATATCCTCCGATAACAAAGAGAAAGAATCTTTCTGAGAAACTTCTTTGTGTTCTGTGAAATCATCTCACAGAGTTACAGCTATCCCCTCAAGAAGCCTTTCGCTAAGAGAGTTCTTGTGGAATTGGCAAAGTGATATTTGGAAGCCCATAGAAGGCTATGGAGAAAAAGCAAATATCCTCCGATGAAATCTGGAAAGAAGCTTTCTGAGAAACTGCTTAGTGTTCTGTTAATTCATCCCACAGAGTTACATCTGTATTTCGCGGATCTCTTTGCTAGCCTTATTTCTGTGGAATCTGAGAACAGATATTTCAGATCCCTTTGACGACTACAGGGTCAAAGGAAATATCCTCCGATAACAAAGAGAAAGAAGCTTTCTGAGAAACTTCTTTGTGTTCTGTGAAATCACCTCACAGAGTTACAGCTTTCCCCTCAAGAAGCCTTTCGCAAAGACAGTTCTTGTGGAATTGGCAAAGTGATATTTGGAAGCCCATAGAGAGCTATGGTGAAAAAGGAAATATCCTCCAATGAAATCTGGAAAGAAGCTTTCTGAGAAACTGCTTAGTGTTCTGTTAATTCATCTTACAGAGTTACATCTGTATTTCGTGGATCTCTTTCCTAGCCTTATTTCTGTGGAATCTGAGATCAGATATTTCGGATCCCTTTGAAGACTATAGGGCCAAAGGAAATATCCTCCGATAACAAAGAGAAAGAATCTTTCTGAGAAACTTCTTTGTGTTCTGTGAAATCATCTCACAGAGTTACAGCTTTATCATCAAGAAGCTTTTCGCTAAGACCGTTCTTGTGGAATTGGCAAAGTGATATTTGGAAGCCAATAGAGGGCTATGGAGAAAAAGGAAATATACTCCGATGAAATCTGGAAAGAAGCTTTCTGAGAAACTGCTTAGTGTTCTTTTAGTTCATATCCCACAGTTTCATCTGTATTTCATGGATCTCTTTGCTAGCCTTATTTCTGTGGAATCTGAGAACAGATATTTCGGATCCCTTTGAAGACTATAGGGCCAAAGGAAATATCCTCCGATAACAACGAGAAAGAAGCTTTCAGAGAAACTTCTTTGTGTTCTGTGTAATCTTCTCACAGAGTTACAGCTTTCCCCTCAAGAAGCCTTTCGCTAAGACAGTTCTTGTAGAATTGGCAAAGTGATATTTGGAAGCCCATAGACGGCTATGGTGAAAAAGGAAATATCCTCCGATGAAATCTGGAAAGAAGCTTTCTGAGAAACTGCTTAGTGTTCTGTTAATTCATCTCACAGAATTACATCTGTATTTCGTGGATCTCTTTGCTAGCCTTATCTCTGTGGAATCTGAGAACAGATATTTCGGATCCCTTTGAAGACAATAGGGCCAAAGGAAATATCCTCCGATAAAAAAGAGAAAGAAGCTTTCTGAGAAACTTCTTTGTGTTCTGTGAAATCATCGCACAGAGTTACAGCTTTCCCCTCAAGAAGCCTTTGGCTAGGACAGTTCTTGTGGAATTGGCAAAGTGATATTTGGAAGCCCATGGAGTGCTATGGTGAAAAAGGAAATATCCTCCGATGAAATCTGGAAAGAAGCTTTCTGAGAAACTGCTTAGTGTCCTGTTAATTCATCTCAGAGAGTTACATCTGTATTCGTGGATCTCTTTGCTATCCTTACTTCTGTGGAATCTGAGAACAGTTATGTCGGATCCCTTTGACGACTACAGGGCCAAAGGAAATATCCTCCGATAACAAAGAGAAAGAAGCTTTCTGAGAAACTTCTTTGTGTTCTGTGAAATCATCTCGCAGAGTTACAGCTTTCCCCTCAAGAAGCCTTTCGCTAAGAGAGTTCTTGTGGAATTGGCAAAGTGATATTTGGAAGCCCATAGAGGGCTCTGGAGAAAAAGGAAATATCCTCCGATGAAATCTGGAAAGAAGCTGTCTGAGAAACTGCTTAGTGTTCTTTTAGTTCATCTCCCAGAGTTTCATCTGTATTTCGTGGATCTCTTTGCTAGCCTTATTTCTGTGGAATCTGACAACAGATATTTCGGATCCCTTTGAAGACTATAGGGCCAAAGGAAATATCCTCCGATAACAAAGAGAAAGAATCTTTCTGAGAAACTTCTTTGTGTTCTGTGAAATCATCTCACAGAGTTACAGCTTTCCCCTCAAGAAGCCTTTCGCTAAGAGAGTTCTTGTGGAATTGGCAAAGTCATATTTGGAAGCCCATAGAAGGCTATGGAGAAAAAGCAAATATCCTCCGATGAAATCTGGAAAGAAGCTTTCTGAGAAACTGCTTAGTGTTCTGTTAATTCATCTCACAGAGTTACATCTGTATTTCGTGGATCTCTTTGGTAGCCTTATTTCTGTGGAATCTGAGAACAGATATTTCGGATCCCTTTGAAGACTATAGGGCCAAAGGAAATATCCTCCGATAACAACGAGAAAGAAGCTTTCAGAGAAACTTCTTTGTGTTCTGTGAAATCATCTCACAGAGTTACAGCTTTATCATCAAGAAGCCCTTCGCTAAGACAGTTCTTGTGGAATTGGCAAAGTGATATTTTGAAGCCCATAGACGGCTATGGTGAAAAAGGAAATATCCACTGATGAAATCTGGAAAGAAGCTTTCTGAGAAACTGCTTAGTGTTCTCTTAATTCATCTCACAGAATTACATCTCTAATTCGTGGATCTCTTTGCTAGCCTTATTTCTGTGGAATCTGAGAACAGATATTTCGGATCCCTTTGAAGTCTATAGGGCCAAAGGAAATATCCTCCGATAACAAAGAGAAAGAATCTTTCTGAGAAACTTCTTTGTGTTCTGTGAAATCATCTCACATAGTTACAGCTTTAACATCAAGAAGCCTTTCGCTAAGACAGTTCTTGTGGGATTGGCAAAGTGATATTTGGAAGCCCATAGAGGACGATGGAGAAAAAGGAAATATCCTCCGATGAAATCTGGAAAGAAGCTTTCTGAGAAACTGCTTAGTGTTCTTTTAGTTCATCTCCCAGAGTTTCATCTGTATTTCGTGGATCTCTTTGCTAGCCTTATTTCTGTGGAATCTGAGAACAGATATTTCGGATCCCTTTGAAGACTATAGGGCCAAAGGAAATATCCTCCGATAACAACGAGAAAGAAGCTTTCAGAGAAACTTCTTTGTGTTCTGTGAAACCATCTCACAGAGTTACAGCTTTCCCCTCAAGAAGCCTTTCGCTAAGACAGTTCTTGTAGAATTGACAAAGTGATATGTGGAAGCCCATAGACGGCTATGGTGAAAAAGGAAATATCCTCCGATGAAATCTGGAAAGCAGCTTTCTGAGAAACTGCTTAGTGTTCTGTTAATTCATCTCCCAGAATTACATCTGTATTTCGTGGATCTCTTTGCTAGCCTTATTTCTGTGGAATCTGAGAACAGATATTTCGGATCCCTCAGAAGACTATAGGGCCAAAGGAAATATCGTCCGATAACAAAGAGAAAGAAGCTTTCTTAGAAACTTCTTTGTGTTCTGTGAAATCATCTCACAGAGTTACAGCTTTCCCCTCAAGAAGCCTTTCGCTAAGACATTTTTTGTGGAATTGGCAAAGTGATATTTGGAAGCCCATAGAGGGCTATGGTAAAAAAGGAAATATCCTCCGATGAAATATGGAAAGAAGCTTTCTGAGAAACTGCTTAGTGTTCTTTTAGTTCATCTCCCAGACTTACATCTGTATTTCGTGGATCTCTTTGCTAGCCTTATTTCTGTGGAATCTGAGAACAGATATTTCGAATCCCTTTGAAGACGATAGGGACAAAGGAAATATCCTCCGATAGCAACGAGAAAGAAGCTTTCAGAGAAAGTTCTTTGTGTTCTGTGAAATCATCTCACAGAGTTACAGCTTTATCATCAAGAAGCCTTTCGCTAGGACAGTTCTTGTGGGATTGGCAAAGTGATATTTGGAAGCCCATAGAGGACTATGGAGAAAAAGGAAATATCCTCCGATGAAATCTGGAAAGAAGCTTTCTGAGAAACTGCTTAGTGTTCTTTTAGTTCATCTCCCAGAGTTTCATCTGTATTTGGTGGATCTCTTTGCTAGCCTTATTTCTGTGGAATCTGAGAACAGATATTTCGGATCCCTTTGAAGACTATAGGGCCAAAGGAAATATCCTCCGATAACAACGAGAAAGAAGCTTTCAGAGAAACTTCTTTGTGTTCTGTGAAACCATCTCACAGAGTTACAGCTTTCCCCTCAAGAAGCCTTTCGCTAAGACAGTTCTTGTAGAATTGACAAAGTGATATGTGGAAGCCCATAGACGGCTATGGTGAAAAAGGAAATATCCTCCGATGAAATCTGGAAAGAAGCTTTCTGAGAAACTGCTTAGTGTTCTGTTAATTCATCTCCCAGAATTACATCTGTATTTCGTGGATCTCTTTGGTAGCCTTATTTCTGTGGAATCTGAGAACAGATATTTCGGATCCCTCAGAAGACTATAGGGCCAAAGGAAATATCGTCCGATAACAAAGAGAAAGAAGCTTTCTTAGAAACTTCTTTGTGTTCTGTGAAATCATCTCACAGAGTTACAGCTTTCCCCTCAAGAAGCCTTTCGCTAAGACATTTTTTGTGGAATTGGCAAAGTGATATTTGGAAGCCCATAGAGGGCTATGGTAAAAAAGGAAATATCCTCCGATGAAATATGGAAAGAAGCTTTCTGAGAAACTGCTTAGTGTTCTTTTAGTTCATCTCCCAGACTTACATCTGTATTTGGTGGATCTCTTTGCTAGCCTTATTTCTGTGGAATCTGAGAACAGATATTTCGAATCCCTTTGAAGACGATAGGGACAAAGGAAATATCCTCCGACAGCAACGAGAAAGAAGCTTTCAGAGAAACTTCTTCGTGTTCTGTGAAATCATCTCACAGAGTTACAGCTTTCCCCTCAAGAAGCCTTTCGCTAAGACAGTTCTTGTGGAATTGGCAAAGTGATATTTGGAAGCCCATAGAGGGCTATGGTGAAAAAGGAAATATCCTCCGATGAAATCTGGAAAGAAGCTTTCTGAGAAACTGCTTAGTGTTCTGTTAATTCATCTCACAGTTACATCTGTATTTCGTGGATCTCTTTGCTAGCGTTACTTCTGTGGAATCTGAGAACAGATATTTCGGATCCCTTTGAAGACTATAGGGCCAAAGGAAATATCCTCCGATAACAAAGAGAAAGAAGCTTTCTGAGAAACTTCTTTGTGTTCTGTGAAATCATCTCACAGAGTTACAGCTTACCCCTCAAGAAGCCTTTCGCTAAGAGAGATCTTGTGGAATTGGCAAAGTGATATTTGGAAGCCCTTAGAAGGCTATGGAGAAAAAGCAAATATCCTCCGATGAAATCTGGAAAGAAGCTTTCTGAGAAACTGCTTAGTGTTCTGTTAATTCATCTTACAGAGTTACATCTGTATTTCCTGAATCTCTTTGCTAGCCTTATTTCTGTGGAATCTGAGATCAGATATTTCGGATCCCTGTGAAGAGTATAGGGCCAAAGGAAATATCCTCCGATAACAAAGAGAAAGAGGCTCTGAGAAACTTCTTTGTGTTCTGTGAAATCATCTCACAGAGTTACAGCTGTCCCTTAGAAGCCTTTCGCTAAGACAGTTCTTGTGGAATCGGCAAAGTAATATTTGGAAGCCCATAGAGGGCTATGGAGAAAATGGAAATATCCTCCGATGAAATCTGGAAAGAAGCTTTCTGAGAAACTGCTTAGTGTTTTTTTAGTTCATCTCCCAGAGTTACATCTGTATTTCGTGGATCTCTTTGCTAGCCTTATTTCTGTGGAATCTGAGAACAGATATTTCGGATCCCTTTGAAGACTATAGGGCCAAAGGAAATATCCTCCGATAACAAAGAGAAAGAAGCTTTCTGAGAAACTTCTTTGAGTTTTGTGAAATCATCTCAGAGAGTTACAGCTTACCCCTCAAGAAGCCTTTCGCTAATAGAGATCTTGTGGAATTGGCAAAGTGATATTTGGAAGCCCTTAGAAGGCTATGGAGAAAAAGCAAATATCCTCCGATGAAATCTGGAAAGAAGCTTTCTGAGAAACTGCTTAGTGTTCTGTTAATTCATCTTACAGAGTTACATCTGTATTTTGTGGATCTCTTTGCTAGCCTTATTTCTGTGGAATCTGAGATCAGATATTTCGGATCCCTTTGAACAGTATAGGGCCAAAGGAAATATCCTCCGATAACAAAGAGAAACAATCTTTCTGACAAACTTCTTTGTGTTCTGTGAAATCATCTCACAGAGTTACAGCTTTATCATCAAGAAGCCTTTCGCTAAGACAGTTCTTGTGGGATTGGCAAAGTGATATTTGGAAGCCCATAGAGGACTATGGAGAAAAAGCAAATATCCTCCGATGAAATCTGGAAAGAAGCTTTCTGAGAAACTGCTTAGTGTTCTTTTAGTTCATCTCCCAGAGTTTCATCTGTATTTCGTGGATCTCTTTGCTAGCCTTATTTCTGTGGAATCTGAGAACAGATATTTCGGATCCCTTTGAAGACTATAGGGCCAAAGGAAATATCCTCCGATAACAACGAGAAAGAAGCTTTCAGAGAAACTTCTTTGTGTTCTGTGAAATCATCTCACAGAGTTACAGCTTTCCCCTCAAGAAGCCTTTCGCTAAGACGTTTTTTGTGGAATTGGCAAAGTGATATTTGGAAGCCCTTAGAGGGCTATGGAGAAAAAGGAAATATCCTCCGATGAAATATGGAAAGAAGCTTTCTGAGAAACTGCTTAGTGTTCTTTTAGTTCATCTCCCAGACTTACATCTGTATTTCGTGGATCTCTTTGCTAGCCTTATTTCTGTGGAATCTGAGAACAGATATTTCGAATCCCTTTGAAGACGATAGGGACAAATGAAATATCCTCCGATGGCAACGAGAAAGAAGCTTTCAGAGAAAGTTCTTTGTGTTCTGTGAAATCATCTCACAGAGTTACAGCTTCCCCTCAAGAAGCCTTTCGCTAAGACAGTTCTTGTGGAATTGGCAAAGTGATATTTGGAAGCCCATAGAGGGCTATGGTGAAAAAGGAAATATCCTCCGATGAAATCTGGAAAGAAGCTTTCTGAGAAACTGCTTAGTGTTCTGTTAATTCATCTCACAGTTACATCTGTATTTCGTGGATCTCTTTGCTAGCCTTATTTCTGTGGAATCTGAGAACAGATATTTCGGTTCCCTTTGAAGACTATAGGGCCAAAGGAAATATCCTCCGATAACAAAGAGGAAGAAGCTTTCTGAGAAACTTCTTTGTGTTCTGTGAAATCATCTAACAGAGTTACAGCTTACCCCTCAAGAAGCCTTTCGCTAAGAGAGATCTTGTGGAATTGGCAAAGTGATATTTGGAAGCCCTTAGAAGGCTATGGAGAAAAAGCAAATATCCTCCGATGAAATCTGGAAAGAAGCTTTCTGAGAAACTGCTTAGTGTTCTGTTAATTCATCTTACAGAGTTACATCTGTATTTCGTGGATCTCTTTGCTAGCCTTATTTCTGTGGAATCTGAGATCAGATATTTCGGATCCCTTTGAAGAGTATAGGGCCAAAGGAAATATCCTCCGATAACAAAGAGAAAGAGGCTTTCTGAGAAACTTCTTTGTCTTCTGTGAAATCATCTCACAGAGTTACAGCTTTCCCTTAGAAGCCTTTCGCTAAGACAGTTCTTGTGGAATCGGCAAAGTAATATTTGGAAGCCCATAGAGGGCTATGGAGAAAATGGAAATATCCTCCGATGAAATCTGGAAAGAAGCTTTCTGAGAAACTGCTTAGTGTTTTTTTAGTTCATATCCAAGAGTTACATCTGTATTTCGTGGATCTCTTTGCTAGCCTTATTTCTGTGGAATCTAAGAAGAGATATTTCGGATCCCTTTGAAGACTATAGGGCCAAAGGAAATATCCTCCGATAACAAAGAGAAAGAAGCTTTCTGAGAAACTTCTTTGTGTTCTGTGAAATCATCTCACAGAGTTACAGCTTTCCAATCAAGTACCCTTTCGCTAAGACAGTTTTTGTGGAATTTTAAAAGTGATATTTGGAAGCCCATAGAGGGCTATGGTGAAAAAGGAAATATCCTCAGATGAAATCTGGAAAGAAGCTTTCTGAGAAACTGCTTAGTGTTCTGTTAATTCATCTCACAGTGTTACATCTGTATTTCGTGTATCTCCTTGATAGCCTTATTTCTCTAGAATCTGAGAACAGATATTTCAAGTCCCTTTGAAGACTATAGGGCCAAAGGAAATATCCTCCGATAACAAAGAGAAAGAAGCTTTCTGAGAAACTTCTTTGTGTTCTGTGAAATCATCTCACAGAGTTACAGCTTTCCCCTCAAGAAGCCTTTCGCTAAGACAGTTCTTGTGGAATTGGCAAAGTGATATTTGGAAGGCCATAGAGGGCTATGGTGAAAAAGGAAATATCCTCCGATGAAATCTGGAAAGAAGCTTTCTGAGAAACTGCTTAGTGTTCTGTTAATTGATCTCACAGAGTTTCATCTGTATTTCGTGTATCTCCTTGCTAGCCTTACTTCTGTGGAATCTGAGAACAGATATTTCGGATCCCTTTGAAGACTATAGGGCCAAAGGAAATATCCTCCGATAACAAAGAGAAAGAAGCTTTCTGAGAAACTTCTTTGTGTTCTGTGAAATCATCTCACCGAGTTACAGCTTTCCCCTCAAGAAGCCTTTCGCTAAGACAGTTCTTATGGAATTGGCAAAGTGATATTTGGAATCCCATAGAGGGCTACGGTGGAAAAGGAAATATCCTCTGATGAAATCTGGAAAGAAGCTTTCTGAGAAACTGCTTAGTGTTCTGTTAATTCAACTCACAGAGTTACATCTGTATTTCGTGTATCTCCTTGCTAGCCTTACTTCTGTGGAATCTGAGAACAGATATTTCGGATCCCTTTGAACACTATAGGGCCAAAGGAAATATCCTCCGATAACAAAGAGAAAGAAGTTTTCTGAGAAACTTCTTTGTGTTCTGTGAAATCATCTCACAGAGTTACAGCTTTCCCCTCAAGAAGCCTTTCGCTAAGAGAGTTCTTGTTGAATTGGCAAAGTGATATTTGGAAGCCCATAGAAGGTTATGGAGAAAAAGCAAATATCCTCCGATGAAATCTGGAAAGAAGCTTTCTGAGAAACTGCTTAGTGTTCTGTTAATTCATCTCACAGAGTTACATCTGTGTTTCGTGGATCTCTTTGCTAGCCTTATTTCTGTGGAATCTGAAAACAGATATTTCAGATCCCTTTGACGACTACAGGGTCAAAGGAAATATCCTCCGATAACAAAGAGAAAGAATCTTTCTCAGAAACTTCTTTGTGTTCTGTGAAATCATCTCACAGAGTTACAGCTTTATCATCAAGAAGCCTTTCGCTAAGACAGTTCTTGTGGAATTGGCAAAGTGATATTTGGAAGCCCATAGAGGACTATGGAGAAAAAGGAAATATCCTCTGATGAAATCTGGAAAGAAGCTTTCAGAGAAACTGCTTAGTGTTCTTTGAGTTCATCTCCCAGAGTTTCATCTGTATTTCGTGGATCTCTTTGCTAGCCTTATTTCTGTGGAATCTGAGAACAGATATTTCGGATCCCTTTGAAGACTATAGGGCCAAAGGAAATATCCTCCGATAACAACGAGAAAGAAGCTTTCAGAGAAACTTCTTTGTGTTCTGCGAAATCATCTCACAGAGTTACAGCTTTCCCCTCAAGAAGCCTTTCGCTAAGACAGTTCTTGTAGAATTGACAAAGTGATATGTGGAAGCCCATAGACGGCTATGGTGAAAAAGGAAATATCCTCCGATGAAATCTGGAAAGAAGCTTTCTGAGAAACTGCTTAGTGTTCTGTTAATTCATCTCCCAGAATTACATCTGTATTTCGTGGATCACTTTGCTAGCCTTATTTCTGTGGAATCTGAGAACAGATATTTCGGATCCCTCAGAAGACTATAGGGCCAAAGGAAATATCGTCCGATAACAAAGAGAAAGAAGCTTTCTTAGAAACTTCTTTGTGTTCTGTGAAATCATCTCACAGAGTTACAGCTTTCCCCTCAAGAAGCCTTTCGCTAAGACATTTTTTATGGAATTGGCAAAGTGATATTTGGAAGCCCTTAGAGGGCTATGGAGAAAAAGGAAATATCCTCCGATGAAATACGGAAAGAAGCTTTCTGAGGAACTGCTTAGTGTTCTTTTAGTTCATCTCCCAGACTTACATCTGTATTTCGTGGATCTCTTTGCTAGCCTTATTTCTGTGGAATCTGAGAACAGATATTTCGAATCCCTTTGAAGACGATAGGGACAAAGGAAATATCCTCCGATAGCAACGAGAAAGAAGCTTTCAGAGAAAGTTCTTTGTGTTCTGTGAAATCATCTCACAGAGTTACAGCTTTCCCCTCAAGAAGCCTTTCGCTAAGACAGTTCTTGTGGAATTGGCAAAGTGATATTTGGAAGCCCATAGAGGGCTATGGTGAAAAAGGAAATATCCTCCGATGAAATCTGGAAAGAAGCTTTCTGAGAAACTGCTTAGTGTTCTGTTAATTCATCTCACAGTTACATCTGTATTTCGTGGATCTCTTTGCTAGCCTTATCTCTGTGGAATCTGAGAACAGATATTTCGGATCCCTTTGAAGACTATAGGGCCAAAGGAAATATCCTCCGATAACAAAGAGAATGAAGCTTTCTGAGAAACTTCTTTGTGTTCTGTGAAATCATCTCACAGAGTTACAGCTTACCCCTCAAGAAGCCTTTCGCTAAGAGAGATCTTGTGGAATTGGCAAAGTGATATTTGGAAGCCCTTAGAAGGCTATGGAGAAAAAGCAAATATCCTCCGATGAAATCTGGAAAGAAGCTTTCTGAGAAACTGCTTAGTGTTCTGTTAATTCATCTTACAGAGTTACATCTGTATTTCGTGGATCTCTTTGCTAGCCTTATTTCTGTGGAATATGAGAACAGATATTTCGGATCCCTTTGAAGACTATAGGGCCAAAGGAAATATCCTCCGATAACAAAGAGAAAGAGGCTTTCTGAGAAACTTCTTTGTGTTCTGTGAAATCATGTCACAGAGTTACAGCTTTCCCTTAGAAGCCTTTCGCTAAGACAGTTCTTGTGGAATCGGCAAAGTAATATTTGGAAGCCCATAGAGGGCTATGGAGAAAATGGAAATATCCTCCGATGAAATCTGGAAAGAAGCTTTCTGAGAAACTGCTTAGTGTTTTTTTAGTTCATCTCCCAGAGTTACATCTGTATTTCGTGGATCTCTTTGCTAGCCTTATTTCTGTGGAATCTAAGAAGAGATATTTCGGTTCCCTTTGAAGACTATAGGGCCAAAGGAAATATCCTCCGATAAAAAAGAGAAAGAAGCTTTCTGAGAAACTTCTTTGTGTTCTGTGAAATCATCTCACAGAGTAACAGCTTTCCAATCAAGTACCCGTTCGCTAAGACAGTTTTTGTGGAATTTTCAAAGTGATATTTGGAAGCCCATAGAGGGCTACGGTGAAAAAGGAAATATCCTCAGATGAAATCTGGAAAGAAGCTTTCTGAGAAACTGCTTAGTGTTCTGTTAATTCATCTCACAGTGTTACATCTGTATTTCGTGTATATCCTTGATAGCCTTATTTCTCTAGAATCTGAGAACAGATATTTCAAGTCCCTTTGAAGAGTATAGGGCCAAAGTAAATATCCTCCGATAACAAAGAGAAAGAATCTTTCTGAGAAACTTCTTTGTGTTCTGTGAAATCATCTCACAGAGTTACAGCTTTATCATCAAGAAGCCTTTCGCTAAGACAGTTCTTGTGGAATTGGCAAAGTGATATTTGGAAGCCCATAGAGGACTATGGAGAAAAAGGAAATATCCTCCGATGAAATCTGGAAAGAAGCTTTCTGAGAAACTGCTTAGTGTTCGTTTAGTTCATCTCCCAGAGTTTCATCTGTATTTCGTGGATCTCTTTGCTAGCCTTATTTCTGTGGAATCTGAGAACAGATATTTCGGATCCCTTATAAGACTATAGGGCCAAAGGAAATATCCTCCGATAACAAAGAGAAAGAAGCTTTCGGAGAAACTTCTTTGTGTTCTGTGAAATCATCTCACAGAGTTACAGCTTTCCCCTCAAGAAGCCTTTCGCTAAGACAGTTCTTGTGGAATTGGCAAAGTAATATTTGGAAGCCCATAGAGGGCTATGGTGAAAAAGGAAATATCCTACGATGAAATCTGAAAAGAAGCTTTCTGAGAAACTGCTTACTGTTCTGTTAATTCATCTCACAGAGTTACATCTGTATTTCGTGGATCTCTTTGCTAGCCTTATTTCTGTGGAATCTGAGAACAGATATTTCGGATCCCTTTGAAGACTATAGGGCCAAAGGAAATATCCTCCGATAACAAAGAGAAAGAGGCTTTCTGAGAAACTTCTTTGTGTTCTGTGAAATCATGTCACAGAGTTACAGCTTTCCCTTAGAAGCCTTTCGCTAAGACAGTTCTTGTGGAATCGGCAAAGTAATATTTGTAAGCCCATAGCGGGCTATGGAGAAAATGGAAATATCCTCCGATGAAATCTGGAAAGAAGCTTTCTGAGAAACTGCTTAGTGTTCTTTTAGTTCATCTCCCAGAGTTACATCTGTATTTCGTGGATCTCTTTGCTAGCCTTATTTCGGTGGAATCTAAGAACAGATATTTCGGATCCCTTTGAAGACTATAGGGCCAAAGGAAATATCCTCTGATAACAAAGAGAAAGAAGCTTTCTGAGAAACTTCTTTGTGTTCTGTGAAATCATCTCACAGAGTTACAGCTTTCCAATCAAGTACCCTTTCGCTAAGACAGTTTTTGTGGAATTTTCAAAGTGATATTTGGAAGCCCATAGAGGGCTATGGAGAAAAAGGAAATATCCTCCGATGAAATCTGGAAAGAAGCTTTCTGAGAAACTGCTTAGTGTTCTGTTAATTCATCTGCCAGAGTTACATCTGTATTTCGTGGATCTCTTTGCTAGCCTTATTTCTGTGGAATCTGAGAACAGATATTTCGGATCCCTTTGAAGACTATAGGGCCAAAGGAGATATCCTCCGATAACAAAGAGAAAGAAGCTTTCTGAAAAACTTCTTTGTGTTCTGTGAAATCATCTCACAGAATTACAGCTTTCCCCTCAAGAAGCCTTTCGTAAGACAGTTCTTGCGGAATTGGCAAAGTGATATTTGGAACCCCATAGAGGGCTATGGTGAAAAAGGAAATATCCTCCGATGAAATCTGGAAAGAAGCTTTCTGAGAAACTGCTTAGTGTTCTGTTAATTCATCTCCCAGAGTTATATCTGTATTTCGTGGATCTCTTTTTTAGCCTTATTTCTGTGGAAACTGAGAACAGATATTTCGGATCCCTTTGAAGACTATAGGGCCGAAGGAAATATCCTCCGATAACAAGGGTAAAGCTTTCTGAGAAATTCTTTGTGTTCTGTGAAATCATCTCACAGAGTTTCAGCTTTAAAATCAAGAAGCCTTTCGCTAAGACAGTTCTAGTGGAATTGGCAAAGTGATATTTGAAAGCCCATAGAGGGCTTTGGTGAAAAATGAAATATCCTCCGATGAAATCTGGAAAGAAGCTTTCTGAGAAACTGCTTAGTGTTCTTTTAGTTCATCTCCCAGAGTTACATCTGTATTTCCTGGATCTCTTTGCTAGCCTTATTTCTGTGGAATCTGAGAACAGATATTTCGGATCCCTTTGAAGACTAGAGGCCAAAGGAAATATCCTCCAATAACAAAGAGAAAGAAGCTTTCTGAGAAACTTCTTTGTGTTCTGTGAAATGATCTCACAGAGTTACAGCTTTCCCCTCAAGAAGCCTTTCGATAAGACAGTTCTTGTGGAATTGGCAAAGTGATATTTGGAAGCCCATAGAGGGCTATGATGAAAAAGGAAATATCCTCCGATGAAATCTGGAAAGAAGCTTTCTGAGAAACTGCTTGGTGTTCTGTTAATTCATCTCACAGAGTTATCTGTATGTCGCGGATCTCTTTTCTAGCCTTATTTCTGTGGAATCTGAGAGCATATATTTGGGATCCCTCTGAAGACTATAGGGCCAAAGGAAATATCCTCCGATAAAAAAGAGAAAGAAGCTTTCTGAGAAACTTCTTTGTGTTCTGTGAAATCATCTCACAGAGTTACAGCTTTCCCCTCAAGAAGCCTTTCGCTAAGACAGTTCTTGTGGAATTGGCAAAGTGATATTGAGAAGCCCATAGAGGGCTATGGTGAAAAAGGATATATCCGTCGATGAAATCTGGAAAGAAGCTTTCTGAGAAACTGCTTAGTGTTCTGTTAATTCATCTCACAGAGTTACATCTGTACTTCGTGGATCTCTTTGCTAGCCTTACTTCTGTGGAATCTGAGAACAGATATTTCGGATCCCTTTGAAGACTATAGGGCCAAAGGAAATATCCTCCGATAACAAAGAGAAAGAAGCTTTCTGAGAAACTTCTTTGTGTTCTGTGAAATCTTGTCACAGAGTTACAGCTTTCCAATCAAGAAGCCTTTCGCTAAGTCAGTTCATGTGGAATTGGCAAAGTGATATTTGGAAGCCCATAGAGGGCTATGGAGAAAAAGGAAATATCCTCAGATGAAATCTGGAAAGAAGCTTTCTGAGAAACTGCATAGTGTTCTGTTAATTCATCTCACAGAGTTACATCTGTATTTCGTGGATCTCTTTGCTAGCCTTATTTCTGTGGAATCTGAGAGCAGATATTTCGGATCCTTTTGAAGACTATAGGGCCAAAGGAAATATCCTCCGATAACAAAGAGAAAGAAGCTTTCTGAGAAACTTCTTTGTGTTCTGTGAAATCATCTCACAGAGTTTCAGCTTTCCCCTCCAGAAGCCTTTCGCTAAGACAGTTCTTGTGGAATTGGCAAAGTGATATTTGGAAGCCCATTGAGGGCTATGGTGAAAAAGGAAATATCCTCAGATGTAATCTGAAAAGAAGCTTTCTGAGAAACTGCTTAGTGTTGTGTTAATTCATCTCCCAGAGTTACATCTGTATTTCGTGTATCTCCTTGCTAGCGTTATTTCTGTGGAATCTGATTACAGATATTTCGGATCCCTTTGAAGACTATAGGGACAAAGGAAATATCCTCCGATAACAAAGAGAAAGAAGCTTTCTGAGAAACTTCTTTGTGTTCTGTGAAATCATCTCACAGAGTTACAGCTTTCCCCTCAAGAAGCCTTTCACTAAGACAGTTCTTGTGGAATTGGCAAAGTGATATTTGGAAGCCCATGGAGGGCTACTGTGAAAAAGGAAATATCCTCCGATGTAATCTGGAAAGAAGCTATGTGAGAGACTGCTTAATGTTCTCTTAATTCATCTCACAGAGTTACATCTGTATTTCGTGGATCTCTTTGCTAGCCTTTTTTCTGTGGAATCTGAGAACAGATATTTCCTTTCCCTTTGAAGACTATACAGCCAAAGGAAATATCCTCCGATAAGAAAGAGAAAGAAGCTTTCTGAGAAATTTCTTTGTGTTCTGTCAAATCAGCTCACAGAGTTACAGCTACGCCCTCAGGAAGCCTTTCGCTAAGACAGTTTTTGTGGAATTGGCAAAGTGATATTTGGAAGCCCATAGAGGGCTATGGTGAAAAAGTAAATATACTCCGATGAAATCTGGAGAGAAACTTTCTGAAAAACTGCTTAGTGTTCTGTTAATTCATCTCACAGATTTACATCTGTATTTCGTGGGTCTCTTTGCTACCCTTATTTCTGTGGAATCTGACAACAGATATTTCCTTTCCCTTTGAAGACTATAGGGCCAAAGGAAATATCCTCCGATAACAAAGAGAAAGAAGCTTTCTGAGAAACTTCTTTGTGTTCTGTGAAATCATCTCACAGAGTTACAGCTTTCCCCTCAAGAAGCCTTTCGCTAAGACAGTTCTTGTGGAATTGGCAAAGTGATATTTGGAATCTCATAGAGGGCTACGGTGAAAAAGGAAATATCCTCCGATGAAATCTGGAAAGAAGCTTTCTGAGAAACTGCTTGGTGTTCTGTTACTTCACCTCACAGAGTTTCATCTGTATTTCGTGGATCTCTTTGCTAGCCTTATTTCTGTGGAATCTGAGAACAGATATTTCGTATCCCTTTGAAGACTATAGGGCCAAAGGAAATATCCTCCAATAAGAAAGAGAAAGAAGCTTTCAGAGAAACTTCTTTGTGTTCTGTGAAATCATCTCACAGAGTTACAGCTTTCCCCTCAAGAAGCCTTTCACTAAGACAGTTCATGTGGATTTGGCAAAGTGATATTTGGAAGCCCATAGAGGGCTATGGAGAAAAAGGAAATATCCTCAGATGAAATCTGGAAAGAAGCTTTCTGAGAAACTGCTTAGTGTTCTGTTAATTCATCTCACAGAGTTACATCTGTATTTCGTGGATCTCTTTTCTAGCCTTATTTCTGTGGAATCTGAGAGCATATATTTGGGATCCCTCTGAAGACTATAGGGCCAAAGGAAATATCCTCCGATAAAAAAGAGAAAGAAGATTTCTGAGAAACTTCTTTGTGTTCTGTGAAATCATCTCACAGAGTTACAGCTTTCCCCTCAAGAAGCCTTTCGATAAGACAGTTCTTGTGGAATTGGCAAAGTGATATTTGGAAACCCATAGAGGGCTATGGTGAAAAAGGAAATATCCTCCGATGAAATCTGGAAAGAAGCTTTCTGAGAAAATGCTTAGTGTTGTGTTATTTCATCTCCCAGAGATACATCTGTATTTCGTGGATCTCTTTGCTAGCCTTATTTCTGTGGAATCTGAGAACAGATATGTCGGATCCCTTTGAAGACTATAGGGCCAAAGGAAATATCCTACGATAACAAAGAGAAAGAAGCTTTCTGAGAAACTTCTTTGTGTTCTGTGAAATGATCTCACAGAGTTATAGCTTTCCCCTCAAGAAGCCTTTCGATAAGACAGTTCTTGTGGAATTGGCAAAGTGATATTTGGAAGCCCATAGAGGGCTATGATGAAAATGGAAATATCCTCCGATGAAATCTGGAAAGAAGCTTTCTGAGAAACTGCTTAGTGTTCTGTTAATTCATCTCACAGAGTTATCTGTATGTCGCGGATCTCTTTTCTAGCCTTATTTCTGTGGAATCTGAGAGCATATATTTGGGATCCCTCTGAAGACTATAGGGCCAAAGGAAATATCCTCCGACAAAAAAGAGAAAGAAGCTTTCTGAGAAACTTCTTTGTGTTCTGTGAAATCATCTCACAGAGTTACAGCTTTCCCCGCAAGAAGCCTTTCGCTAAGACAGTTCTTGTGGAATTGGCAAAGAGATTTTTGGAAACCCATAGAGGGCTATGGTGAAAAAGGAAATATCCTCCGATGAAATCTGGAAAGAAACTTTCTGAGAAACTGCTTAGTGTTGTGTTATTTCATCTCCCAGAGATACATCAGTATTTCGTGGTTCTCTTTGCAAGCCTTATTTCTGTGGAATCTGAGAACAGATATTTCGGATCTCTTTGAAGACTATAGGGCCAAAGGAAATATCCTACGATAACAAAGAGAAAGAAGCTTTCTGAGAAACTTCTTTGTTTTCTGTGAAATCATCTCACAGAGTTACAGCTTTCCCCTCAAGAAGCCTTTCGCTAAGACAGTTCTTGTGGAATTGGCAAAGTGATATTTGGAAGCCCATAGAGGGCTACGGTGAAAAAGGAAATATCCTTCGATGAAATCTGGAAAGAAGCTTTCTGAGAAACTGCTTAGTGTTCTGTTAATTCATCTCACAGAGTTACATCTGTATTTCGTGGTTCTCTTTGCTAGCCTTACTTCTGTGGAATCTGAGAACAGATATTTCGGATCCCTTTGAAGACTATAGGGCCAAAGGAAATATCCTCCAATAACAAAGAGAAAGAAGCTTTCTGAGAAACTTCTTTGTGTTCTGAGAAATCATCTCACAGAGTTACAGCTTTCCCCTCAAGAAGCCTTTCGCTAAGACAGTTCTTGTGGAATAGGCAAAGTGATATTGGGAAGCCCTTAGAGGGCTATGGTGAAAAAGGAAATATCCTTCGATGAAATCTGGAAAGAAGCTTTCTGAGAAACTGCTTAGTGTTCTGTTAATTCATCTCACAGAGTTACATCTGCATTTCGTGGATCTCTTTGCTAGCCTTACTTCTGTGGAATCTGAGAACAGATATTTCGGATCCCTTTGAAGACTATAGGGCCAAAGGAAATATCCTCCGATAACAAAGAGAAAGAAGCTTTCTGAGAAACTTCTTTGTGTTCTGTGAAATCTTCTCACAGAGTTACAGCTTACCAATCAAGAAGCCTTTCGCTAAGACAGTTCATGTGGAATTGGCAAAGTGATATTTGGAAGCCCATAGAGGTCTATGGAGAAAAAGGAAATATCCTCAGATGAAATCTGGAAAGAAGCTTTCTAAGAAACTGCATAGTGTTCTGCTAATTCATCTCACAGAGTTACATCTGTATTTCGTGGATCTCTTTGCTAGCCTTATTTCTGTGGAATCTGAGAGCAGATATTTCGGATCCTTTTGAAGACTATAGGGCCAAAGGAAATATCCTCCGATAACAAAGAGAAAGAAGCTTTCTGAGAAACTTCTTTGTGTTCTGTGAAATCATCTCACAGAGTTACAGCTTTCCCCTCCAGAAGCCTTTCGCTAAGACAGTTCTTGTTGAATTGGCAAAGTGATATTTGGAAGCCCATTGAGGGCTATGGTGAAAAAGGAAATATCCTCAGATGTAATCTGAAAAGAAGCTTTCTGAGACACTGCTTAGTGTTGGGTTAATTCATCTCCCAGAGTTACATCTGTATTTCGTGGATCTCTTTGCTAGCGTTATTTCTGTGGAATCTGATTACAGATATTTCGGATCCCTTTGAAGACTATAGGGACAAAGGAAATATCCTCCGATAACAAAGAGAAAGAAGCTTTCTGAGAAACTTCTTTGTGTTCTGTGAAATCATCTCACAGAGTTACAGCATTCCCCTCAAGAAGCCTTTCGCTAAGACAGTTCTTGTGGAATTGGCAAAGTGATATTTGGAAGCCCATGGAGGGCTACTGTGAAAAAGGAAATATCCTCCGATGTAATCTGGAAAGAAGCTTTGTGAGAGACTGCTTAATGTTCTCTTAATTCATCTCACAGTGTTACATCTGTATTTCGTGGATCTCTTTGCTAGCCTTTTTTCTGTGGAATCTGAGAACAGATATTTCCTTTCCCTTTGAAGACTATACAGCCAAAGGATATATCCTCCGATAAGAAAGAGAAAGAAGTTTTCTGAGAAATTTCTTTGTGTTCTGTCAAATCAGCTCACAGAGTTACAGCTACCCCCTCAAGAAGCCTTTCGCTAAGACAGTTTTTGTGGAATTGGCAAAGTGATATTTGGAAGCCCATAGAGGGCTATGGTGAAAAACGAAATATCCTCCGATGAAATCTGGAGAGAAACTTTCTGAAAAACTGCTTAGTGTTCTGTTAATTCATCTCACAGATTTACATCTGTATTTCGTGGGTCTCTTTGCTACCCTTATTTCTGTGGAATCTGACAACAGATATTTCCTTTCCCTTTGAAGACTATAGGGCCAAAGGAAATATCCTCCGATAACAAAGAGAAAGAAGCTTTCTGAGAAACTTCTTTGTGTTCTGTGAAATCATCTCACAGAGTTACAGCTTTCCCCTCAAGAAGCCTTTCGCTAAGAGAGTTCTTGTGGAATTGGCAAAGTGATATTTGGAAGCCCATAGAGGGCTATGGTGAAAGAGGAAATATCCTCCGATGAAATCTGGAAAGAAACTTTCTGAGAAACTGCTAAGTGTTTTGTTAATTCATCTCACATAATTACATCTGTATTTCGTGGGTCTCTTTGCTAGCGTTATTTCTGTGGAATCTAAAAACAGATATTTCCTTTCCCTTTGAAGATTATAGGGCCAAAGGAAATATCCTCCGAAAACAAAGAGAAAGAAGCTTTCTGAGAAAATTCTTTGTGTTCTGTGAAATCATCTCACAGAGTTACAGCTTTCCCCTCAAGAAGCCTTTCGCTAAGACAGTTCTTGTGGAATTGGCAAAGGGATATTTGGAAGCCCATAGAGGGCTATGGTGAAAAAGGAACTATCCTCCGATGAAATCTGGAAAGAAGCTTTCTGAGAAACTGCTTTGTGTTCTGTTAATTCATCTCACAGAGTTACATCTGTATTTCGTGGATCTCTTTGCTAGCCTTATTTCTGTGGAATCTGAGAACAGATATTTTGGATCCCTTTGAAGACTATAGGGCCAAAAGGAAATATCCTCCGATAACAAAGGGAAAGAAGCTTTCTGAGAAACTTCTTTGTGTTCTTTGAAATCATCTCACAGAGTTACAGCTTTCCCCTCAAGAAGCCTTTCGCTAAGACAGTTCTTGTGGAATAGGCAAAGTGATATTGGGAAGCCCATAGAGGGCTATGGTGAAAAAGGAAATATCCTTCGATGAAATCTGGAAAGAAGCTTTCTGAGAAACTGCTTAGTGTTCTGTTAATTCATCTCACAGAGTTACATCTGCATTTCGTGGATCTCTTTGCTAGCCTTACTTCTGTGGAATCTGAGAACAGATATTTCGGATCCCTTTGAAGACTATAGGGCCAAAGGAAATATCCTCCGATAACAAAGAGAAAGAAGCTTTCTGAGAAACTTCTTTGTGTTCTGTGAAATCTTCTCACAGAGTTACAGCTTACCAATCAAGAAGCCTTTCGCTAAGACAGTTCATGTGGAATTGGCAAAGTGATATTTGGAAGCCCAAAGAGGTCTATGGAGAAAAAGGAAATATCCTCAGATGAAATCTGGAAAGAAGCTTTCTAAGAAACTGCATAGTGTTCTGTTAATTCATCTCACAGAGTTACATCTGTATTTCGTGGATCTCTTTGCTAGCCTTATTTCTGTGGAATGTGAGAGCAGATATTTCGGATCCTTTTGAAGACTATATGGCCAAAGGAAATATCCTCCGATAACAAAGAGAAAGAAGCTTTCTGAGAAACTTCTTTGTGTTCTGTGAAATCATCTCACAGAGTTACAGCTTTCCCCTCCAGAAGCCTTTCGCTAAGACAGTTCTTGTGGAATTGGCAAAGTGATATTTGGAAGCCCATTGAGGGCTATGGTGAAAAAGGAAATATCCTCAGATGTAATCTGAAAAGAAGCTTTCTGAGACACTGCTTAGTGTTGTGTTAATTCATCTCCCAGAGTTACATCTGTATTTCGTGGATCTCTTTGCTAGCGTTATTTCTGTGGAATCTGATTACAGATATTTCGGATCCCTTTGAAGACTATAGGGACAAAGGAAATATCCTCCGATAACAAAGAGAAAGAAGCTTTCTGAGAAACTTCTTTGTGTTCTGTGAAATCATCTCACAGAGTTACAGCATTCCCCTCAAGAAGCCTTTCGCTAAGACAGTTCTTGTGGAATTGGCAAAGTGATATTTGGAAGCCCATGGAGGGCTACTGTGAAAAAGGAAATATCCTCCGATGTAATCTGGAAAGAAGCTATGTGAGAGACTGCTTAATGTTCTCTTAATTCATCTCACAGAGTTACATCTGTATTTCGTGGATCTCTTTGCTAGCCTTTTTTCTGTGGAATCTGAGAACAGATATTTCCTTTCCCTTTGAAGACTATACAGCCAAAGGAAATATCCTCCGATAAGAAAGAGAAAGAAGCTTTCTGAGAAATTTCTTTGTGTTCTGTCAAATCAGCTCACAGAGTTACAGCTACGCCCTCAGGAAGCCTTTCGCTAAGACAGTTTTTGTGGAATTGGCAAAGTGATATTTGGAAGCCCATAGAGGGCTATGGTGAAAAAGTAAATATACTCCGATGAAATCTGGAGAGAAACTTTCTGAAAAACTGCTTAGTGTTCTGTTAATTCATCTCACAGATTTACATCTGTATTTCGTGGGTCTCTTTGCTACCCTTATTTCTGTGGAATCTGACAACAGATATTTCCTTACCCTTTGAAGACTATAGGGCCAAAGGAAATATCCTCCGATAACAAAGAGAAAGAAGCTTTCTGAGAAACTTCTTTGTGTTCTGTGAAATCATCTCACAGAGTAACAGCTTTCCCCTCAAGAAGCCTTTCCCTAAGACAGTTCTTGTGGAATTAGCAAAGTGATATTTGGAAACCCATAGAGGGGTATGGTGAAAAAGGAAATATCCTCCGATGAAATCTGGAAAGAAGCTTTCTGAGAAACTGCTTAGTGTTGTGTTAATTCATCTCACAGAGTTACATCTGTATTTCGTGGATCTCTTTGCTAGCCTTACTTCTGTGGAATCTGAGAACAGATATTTCGGATCCCTTTGAAGACTATAGGGCCAAAGGAAATATGCTCCGATAACAAAGAGAAAGAAGCTTTCTGAGAAACTTCTTTGTGTTCTGTGATATCTTCTCACAGAGTTACAGCTTTCCAATCAAGAAGCCTTTCACTAAGACAGTTCATGTGGATTTGGCAAAGTGATATTTGGAAGCCCATAGAGGGCTATGGAGAAAAAGGAAATATCCTCAGATGAAATCTGGAAAGAAGCTTTCTGAGAAACTGCTTAGTGTTCTGTTAATTCATCTCACAGAGTTACATCTGTATTTCGTGGATCTCTTTTCTAGCCTTATTTCTGTGGAATCTGAGAGCATATATTTGGGATCCCTCTGAAGACTATAGGGCCAAAGGAAATATCCTCCGATAAAAAAGAGAAAGAAGATTTCTGAGAAACTTCTTTGTGTTCTGTGAAATCATCTCACAGAGTTACAGCTTTCCCCTCAAGAAGCCTTTCGATAAGACAGTTCTTGTGGAATTGGCAAAGTGATATTTGGAAACCCATAGAGGGCTATGGTGAAAAAGGAAATATGCTCCGATGAAATCTGGAAAGAAGCTTTCTGAGAAAATGCTTAGTGTTGTGTTATTTCATCTCCCAGAGATACATCTGTATTTCGTGGATCTCTTTGCTAGCCTTATTTCTGTGGAATCTGAGAACAGATATGTCGGATCCCTTTGAAGACTATAGGGCCAAAGGAAATATCCTACGATAACAAAGAGAAAGAAGCTTTCTGAGAAACTTCTTTGTGTTCTGTGAAATGATCTCACAGAGTTATAGCTTTCCCCTCAAGAAGCCTTTCGATAAGACAGTTCTTGTGGAATTGGCAAAGTGATATTTGGAAGCCCATAGAGGGCTATGATGAAAATGGAAATATCCTCCGATGAAATCTGGAAAGAAGCTTTCTGAGAAACTGCTTAGTGTTCTGTTAATTCATCTCACAGAGTTATCTGTATGTCGCGGATCTCTTTTCTAGCCTTATTTCTGTGGAATCTGAGAGCATATATTTGGGATCCCTCTGAAGACTATAGGGCCAAAGGAAATATCCTCCGATAAAAAAGAGAAAGAAGCTTTCTGAGAAACTTCTTTGTGTTCTGTGAAATCATCTCACAGAGTTACAGCTTTCCCCGCAAGAAGCCTTTCGCTAAGACAGTTCTTGTGGAATTGGCAAAGAGATTTTTGGAAACCCATAGAGGGCTATGGTGAAAAAGGAAATATCCTCCGATGAAATCTGGAAAGAAGCTTTCTGAGAAACTGCTTAGTGTTGTGTTATTTCATCTCCCAGAGATACATCAGTATTTCGTGGTTCTCTTTGCAAGCCTTATTTCTGTGGAATCTGAGAACAGATATTTCGGATCTCTTTGAAGACTATAGGGCCAAAGGAAATATCCTACGATAACAAAGAGAAAGAAGCTTTCTGAGAAACTTCTTTGTTTTCTGTGAAATCATCTCACAGAGTTACAGCTTTCCCCTCAAGAAGCCTTTCGCTAAGACAGTTCTTGTGGAATTGGCAAAGTGATATTTGGAAGCCCATAGAGGGCTACGGTGAAAAAGGAAATATCCTTCGATGAAATCTGGAAAGAAGCTTTCTGAGAAACTGCTTAGTGTTCTGTTAATTCATCTCACAGAGTTACATCTGTATTTCGTGGTTCTCTTTGCTAGCCTTACTTCTGTGGAATCTGAGAACAGATATTTCGGATCCCTTTGAAGACTATAGGGCCAAAGGAAATATCCTCCAATAACAAAGAGAAAGAAGCTTTCTGAGAAACTTCTTTGTGTTCTGAGAAATCATCTCACAGAGTTACAGCTTTCCCCTCAAGAAGCCTTTCGCTAAGACAGTTCTTGTGGAATAGGCAAAGTGATATTGGGAAGCCCTTAGAGGGCTATGGTGAAAAAGGAAATATCCTTCGATGAAATCTGGAAAGAAGCTTTCTGAGAAACTGCTTAGTGTTCTGTTAATTCATCTCACAGAGTTACATCTGCATTTCCTGGATCTCTTTGCTAGCCTTACTTCTGTGGAATCTGAGAACAGATATTTCGGATCGCTTTGAAGACTATAGGGCCAAAGGAAATATCCTCCGATAACAAAAAGAAAGAAGCTTTCTGAGAAACTTCTTTGTGTTCTGTGAAATCTTCTCACAGAGTTACAGCTTACCAATCAAGAAGCCTTTCGCTAAGACAGTTCATGTGGAATTGGCAAAGTGATATTTGGAAGCCCATAGAGGTCTATGGAGAAAAAGGAAATATCCTCAGATGAAATCTGGAAAGAAGCTTTCTAAGAAACTGCATAGTGTTCTGTTAATTCATCTCAGAGACTTACATCTGTATTTCGTGGATCTCTTTGCTAGCCTTATTTCTGTGGAATCTGAGAGCAGATATTTCGGATCCTTTTGAAGACTATAGGGCCAAAGGAAATATCCTCCGATAACAAAGAGAAAGAAGCTTTCTGAGAAACTTCTTTGTGTTCTGTGAAATCATCTCACAGAGTTACAGCTTTCCCCTCCAGAAGCCTATCGCTAAGACAGTTCTTGTTGAATTGGCAAAGTGATATTTGGAAGCCCATTGAGGGCTATGGTGAAAAAGGAAATATCCTCAGATGTAATCTGAAAAGAAGCTTTCTGAGACACTGCTTAGTGTTGTGTTAATTCATCTCCCAGAGTTACATCTGTATTTCGTGGATCTCTTTGCTAGCGTTATTTCTGTGGAATCTGATTACAGATATTTCGGATCCCTTTGAAGACTATAGGGACAAAGGAAATATCCTCCGATAACAAAGAGAAAGAAGCTTTCTGAGAAACTTCTTTGTGTTCTGTGAAATCATCTCACAGAGTTACAGCATTCCCCTCAAGAAGCCTTTCGCTAAGACAGTTCTTGTGGAATTGGCAAAATGATATTCGGAAGCCCATGGAGGGCTACTGTGAAAAAGGAAATATCCTCCGATGTAATCTGGAAAGAAGCTTTGTGAGAGACTGCTTAATGTTCTCTTAATTCATCTCACAGTGTTACATCTGTATTTCGTGGATCTCTTTGCTAGACTTTTTTCTGTGGAATCTGAGAACAGATATTTCCTTTCCCTTTGAAGACTATACAGCCAAAGGAAATATCCTCCGATAAGAAAGAGAAAGAAGTTTTCTGAGAAATTTCTTTGTGTTCTGTCAAATCAGCTCACAGAGTTACAGCTACCCCCTCAAGAAGCCTTTCGCTAAGACAGTTTTTGTGGAATTGGCAAAGTGATATTTGGAAGCCCATAGAGGGCTATGGTGAAAAACGAAATATCCTCCGATGAAATCTGGAGAGAAACTTTCTGAAAAACTGCTTAGTGTTCTGTTAATTCATCTCACAGATTTACATCTGTATTTCGTGGGTCTCTTTGCTACCCTTATTTCTGTGGAATCTGACAACAGATATTTCCTTTCCCTTTGAAGACTATAGGGCCAAAGGAAATATCCTCCGATAACAAAGAGAAAGAAGCTTTCTGAGAAACTTCTTTGTGTTCTGTGAAATCATCTCACAGAGTTACAGCTTTCCCCTCAAGAAGCCTTTCGCTAAGAGAGTTCTTGTGGAATTGGCAAAGTGATATTTGGAAGCCCATAGAGGGCTATGGTGAAAGAGGAAATATCCTCCGATGAAATCTGGAAAGAAACTTTCTGAGAAACTGCTTAGTGTTTTGTTAATTCATCTCACATAATTACATCTGTATTTCGTGAGTCTCTTTGCTAGCGTTATTTCTGTGGAATCTAAAAACAGATATTTCCTTTCCCTTTGAAGATTATAGGGCCAAAGGAAATATCCTCCGAAAACAAAGAGAAAGAAGCTTTCTGAGAAAATTCTTTGTGTTCTGTGAAATCATCTCACAGAGTTACAGCTTTCCCCTCAAGAAGCCTTTCGCTAAGACAGTTCTTGTTGAATTGGCAAAGGGATATTTGGAAGCCCATAGAGGGCTACGGTGAAAAAGGAACTATCCTCCGATGAAATCTGGAAAGAAGCTTTCTGAGAAACTGCTTTGTGTTCTGTTAATTCATCTCACAGAATTACATCTGTATTTCGTGGATCTCTTTGCTAGCCTTATTTCTGTGGAATCTGAGAACAGATATTTTGGATCCCTTTGAAGACTATAGGGCCAAAAGGAAATATCCTCCGATAACAAAGGGAAAGAAGCTTTCTGAGAAACTTCTTTGTGTTCTTTGAAATCATCTCACAGAGTTACAGCTTTCCCCTCAAGAAGCCTTTCCCTAAGACAGTTCTTGTGGAATTAGCAAAGTGATATTTGGAAACCCATAGAGGGGTATGGTGAAAAAGGAAATATCCTCCGATGAAATCTGGAAAGAAGCTTTCTGAGAAACTGCTTAGTGTTGTGTTAATTCATCTCACAGAGTTACATCTGTATTTCGTGGATCTCTTTGCTAGCCTTACTTCTGTGGAATCTGAGAACAGATATTTCGGATCCCTTTGAAGACTATAGGGCCAAAGGAAATATGCTCCGATAACAAAGAGAAAGAAGCTTTCTGAGAAACTTCTTTGTGTTCTGTGATATCTTCTCACAGAGTTACAGCTTTCCAATCAAGAAGCCTTTCACTAAGACAGTTCATGTGGATTTGGCAAAGTGATATTTGGAAGCCCATAGAGGGCTATGGAGAAAAAGGAAATATCCTCAGATGAAATCTGGAAAGAAGCTTTCTGAGAAACTGCTTAGTGTTCTGTTAATTCATCTCACAGAGTTACATCTGTATTTCGTGGATCTCTTTTCTAGCCTTATTTCTGTGGAATCTGAGAGCATATATTTGGGATCCCTCTGAAGACTATAGGGCCAAAGGAAATATCCTCCGATAAAAAAGAGAAAGAAGATTTCTGAGAAACTTCTTTGTGTTCTGTGAAATCATCTCACAGAGTTACAGCTTTCCCCTCAAGAAGCCTTTCGATAAGACAGTTCTTGTGGAATTGGCAAAGTGATATTTGGAAACCCATAGAGGGCTATGGTGAAAAAGGAAATATCCTCCGATGAAATCTGGAAAGAAGCTTTCTGAGACACTGCTTAGTGTTGTGTTAATTCATCTCCCAGAGATACATCTGTATTTCGTGGATCTCTTTGCTAGCCTTATTACTGTGGAATCTGAGAACAGATATGTCGGATCCCTTTGAAGACTATAGGGCCAAAGGAAATATCCTACGATAACAAAGAGAAAGAAGCTTTCTGAGAAACTTCTTTGTGTTCTGTGAAATGATCTCACAGAGTTATAGCTTTCCCCTCAAGAAGCCTTTCGATAAGACAGTTCTTGTGGAATTGGCAAAGTGATATTTGGAAGCCCATAGAGGGCTATGATGAAAATGGAAATATCCTCCGATGAAATCTGGAAAGAAGCTTTCTGAGAAACTGCTTAGTGTTCTGTTAATTCATCTCACAGAGTTATCTGTATGTCACGGATCTCTTTTCTATCCTTATTTCTGTGGAATCTGAGAGCATATATTTGGGATCCCTCTGAAGACTATAGGGCCAAAGGAAATATCCTCCGATAAAAAAGAGAAAGAAGCTTTCTGAGAAACTTCTTTGTGTTCTGTGAAATCATCTCACAGAGTTACAGCTTTCCCCGCAAGAAGCCTTTCGCTAAGACAGTTCTTGTGGAATTGGCAAAGAGATTTTTGGAAACCCATAGAGGGCTATGGTGAAAAAGGAAATATCCTCCGATGAAATCTGGAAAGAAGCTTTCTGAGAAACTGCTTAGTGTTGTGTTAATTCATCTCACAGAGTTACATCTGTATTTCGTGGTTCTCTTTGCTAGCCTTACTTCTGTGGAATCTGAGAACAGATATTTCGGATCCCTTTGAAGACTATAGGGCCAAAGGAAATATCCTCCAATAACAAAGAGAAAGAAGCTTTCTGAGAAACTTCTTTGTGTTCTGAGAAATCATCTCACAGAGTTACAGCTTTCCCCTCAAGAAGCCTTTCGCTAAGACAGTTCTTGTGGAATAGGCAAAGTGATATTGGGAAGCCCTTAGAGGGCTATGGTGAAAAAGGAAATATCCTTCGATGAAATCTGGAAAGAAGCTTTCTGAGAAACTGCTTAGTGTTCTGTTAATTCATCTCACAGAGTTACATCTGCATTTCGTGGATCTCTTTGCTAGCCTTACTTCTGTGGAATCTGAGAACAGATATTTCGGATCCCTTTGAAGACTATAGGGCCAAAGGAAATATCCTCCGATAACAAAGAGAAAGAAGCTTTCTGAGAAACTTCTTTGTGTTCTGTGAAATCTTCTCACAGAGTTACAGCTTACCAATCAAGAAGCCTTTCGCTAAGACAGTTCATGTGGAATTGGCAAAGTGATATTTGGAAGCCCATAGAGGTCTATGGAGAAAAAGGAAATATCCTCAGATGAAATCTGGAAAGAAGCTTTCTGAGACACTGCTTAGTGTTGGGTTAATTCATCTCCCAGAGTTACATCTGTATTTCGTGGATCTCTTTGCTAGCGTTATTTCTGTGGAATCTGATTACAGATATTTCGGATCCCTTTGAAGACTATAGGGACAAAGGAAATATCCTCCGATAACAAAGAGAAAGAAGCTTTCTGAGAAACTTCTTTGTGTTCTGTGAAATCATCTCACAGAGTTACAGCTTTCCCCTCAAGAAGCCTTTCGCCAAGACAGTTCTTGTGGAATTGGCAAAGTGATATTTGGAAGCCCATGGAGGGCTACTGTGAAAAAGGAAATATCCTCCGATGTAATCTGGAAAGAAGCTTTGTGAGAGACTGCTTAATGTTCTCTTAATTCATCTCACAGTGTTACATCTGTATTTCGTGGATCTCTTTGCTAGCCTTTTTTCTGTGGAATCTGAGAACAGATATTTCCTTTCCCTTTGAAGACTATACAGCCAAAGGAAATATCCTCCGATAAGAAAGAGAAAGAAGTTTTCCGAGAAATTTCTTTGTGTTCTGTCAAATCAGCTCACAGAGTTACAGCTACCCCCTCAAGAAGCCTTTCGCTAAGACAGTTTTTGTGGAATTGGCAAAGTGATATTTGGAAGCCCATAGAGGGCTATGGTGAAAAACGAAATATCCTTCGATGAAATCTGGAGAGAAACTTTCTGAAAAACTGCTTAGTGTTCTGTTAATTCATCTCACAGATTTACATCTGTATTTCGTGGGTCTCTTTGCTACCCTTATTTCTGTGGAATCTGACAACAGATATTTCCTTTCCCTTTGAAGACTATAGGGCCAAAGGAAATATCCTCCGATAACAAAGAGAAAGAAGCTTTCTGAGAAACTTCTTTGTGTTCTGTGAAATCATCTCACAGAGTTACAGCTTTCCCCTCAAGAAGCCTTTCGCTAAGAGAGTTCTTGTGGAATTGGCAAAGTGATATTTGGAAGCCCATAGAGGGCTATGGTGAAAGAGGAAATATCCTCCGATGAAATCTGGAAAGAAACTTTCTGAGAAACTGCTTAGTGTTTTGTTAATTCATCTCACATAATTACATCTGTATTTCGTGGGTCTCTTTGCTAGCGTTATTTCTGTGGAATCTAAAAACAGATATTTCCTTTCCCTTTGAAGATTATAGGGCCAAAGGAAATATCCTCCGAAAACAAAGAGAAAGAGGCTTTCTGAGAAAATTCTTTGTGTTCTGTGAAATCATCTCACAGAGTTACAGCTTTCCCCTCAAGAAGCCTTTCGCTAAGACAGTTCTTGTGGAATTGGCAAAGGGATATTTGGAAGCCCATAGAGGGCTACGGTGAAAAAGGAACTATCCTCCGATGAAATCTGGAAAGAAGCTTTCTGAGAAACTGCTTTGTGTTCTGTTAATTCATCTCACAGAGTTACATCTGTATTTCGTGGATCTCTTTGCTAGCCTTATTTCTGTGGAATCTGAGAACAGATATTTTGGATCCCTTTGAAGACTATAGGGCCAAAAGGAAATATCCTCCGATAACAAAGGGAAAGAAGCTTTCTGAGAAACTTCTTTCTGTTCTTTGAAATCATCTCACAGAGTTACAGCTTTCCCCTCAAGAAGCCTTTCGCTAAGACAGTTCTTGTGGAATAGGCAAAGTGATATTGGGAAGCCCATAGAGGGCTATGGTGAAAAAGGAAATATCCTTCGATGAAATCTGGAAAGAAGCTTTCTGAGAAACTGCTTAGTGTTCTGTTAATTCATCTCACAGAGTTACATCTGCATTTCGTGGATCTCTTTGCTAGCCTTACTTCTGTGGAATCTGAGAACAGATATTTCGGATCCCTTTGAAGACTATAGGGCCAAAGGAAATATCCTCCGATAACAAAGAGAAAGAAGCTTTCTGAGAAACTTCTTTGTGTTCTGTGAAATCTTCTCACAGAGTTACAGCTTACCAATCAAGAAGCCTTTCGCTAAGACAGTTCATGTGGAATTGGCAAAGTGATATTTGGACGCCCATAGAGGTCTATGGAGAAAAAGGAAATATCCTCAGATGAAATCTGGAAAGAAGCTTTCTAAGAAACTGCATAGTGTTCTGTTAATTCATCTCACAGAGTTACATCTGTATTTCGTGGATCTCTTTGCTAGCCTTATTTCTGTGGAATCTGAGAGCAGATATTTCGGATCCTTTTGAAGACTATAGGGCCAAAGGAAATATCCTCCGATAACAAAGAGAAAGAAGCTTTCTGAGAAACTTCTTTGTGTTCTGTGAAATCATCTCACAGAGTTACAGCTTTCCCCTCCAGAAGCCTTTCGCTAAGACAGTTCTTGTGGAATTGGCAAAGTGATATTTGGAAGCCCATTGAGGGCTATGGTGAAAAAGGAAATATCCTCCGATGAAATCTGGAAAGAAGCTTTCTGAGACACTGCTTAGTGTTGTGTTAATTCATCTCCCAGAGATACATCTGTATTTCGTGGATCTCTTTGCTAGCCTTATTTCTGTGGAATCTGAGAACAGATATGTCGGATCCCTTTGAAGACTATAGGGCCAAAGGAAATATCCTCCGAAAACAAAGAGAAAGAAGCTTTCTGAGAAACTTCTTTGTGTTCTGTGAAATGATCTCACAGAGTTATAGCTTTCCCCTCAAGAAGCCTTTCGATAAGACAGTTCTTGTGGAATTGGCAAAGTGATATTTGGAAGCCCATAGAGGGCTATGATGAAAATGGAAATATCCTCCGATGAAATCTGGAAAGAAGCTTTCTGAGAAACTGCTTAGTGTTCTGTTAATTCATCTCACAGAGTTATCTGTATGTCGCGGATCTCTTTTCTAGCCTTATTTCTGTGGAATCTGAGAGCATATATTTGGGATCCCTCTGAAGACTATAGGGCCAAAGGAAATATCCTCCGATAAAAAAGAGAAAGAAGCTTTCTGAGAAACTTCTTTGTGTTCTGTGAAATCATCTCACAGAGTTACAGCTTTCCCCGCAAGAAGCCTTTCGCTAAGACAGTTCTTGTGGAATTGGCAAAGAGATTTTTGGAAACCCATAGAGGGCTATGGTGAAAAAGGAAATATCCTCCGATGAAATCTGGAAAGAAGCTTTCTGAGAAACTGCTGAGTGTTGTGTTATTTCATCTCCCAGAGATACATCAGTATTTCGTGGATCTCTTTGCAAGCCTTATTTCTGTGGAATCTGAGAACAGATATTTCGGATCTCTTTGAAGACTATAGGGCCAAAGGAAATATCCTACGATAACAAAGAGAAAGAAGCTTTCTGAGAAACTTCTTTGTTTTCTGTGAAATCATCTCACAGAGTTACAGCTTTCCCCTCAAGAAGCCTTTCGCTAAGACAGTTCTTGTGGAATTGGCAAAGTGATATTTGGAAGCCCATAGAGGGCTACGGTGAAAAAGGAAATATCCTTCGATGAAATCTGGAAAGAAGCTTTCTGAGAAACTGCTTAGTGTTCTGTTAATTCATCTCACAGAGTTACATCTGTATTTCGTGGTTCTCTTTGCTAGCCTTACTTCTGTGGAATCTGAGAACAGATATTTCGGATCCCTTTGAAGACTATAGGGCCAAAGGAAATATCCTCCAATAACAAAGAGAAAGAAGCTTTCTGAGAAACTTCTTTGTGTTCTGAGAAATCATCTCACAGAGTTACAGCTTTCCCCTCAAGAAGCCTTTCGCTAAGACAGTTCTTGTGGAATAGGCAAAGTGATATTGGGAAGCCCTTAGAGGGCTATGGTGAAAAAGGAAATATCCTTCGATGAAATCTGGAAAGAAGCTTTCTGAGAAACTGCTTAGTGTTCTGTTAATTCATCTCACAGAGTTACATCTGCATTTCGTGGATCTCTTTGCTAGCCTTACTTCTGTGGAATCTGAGAACAGATATTTCGGATCCCTTTGAAGACTATAGGGCCAAAGGAAATATCCTCCGATAACAAAGAGAAAGAAGCTTTCTGAGAAACTTCTTTGTGTTCTGTGAAATCTTCTCACAGAGTTACAGCTTACCAATCAAGAAGCCTTTCGCTAAGACAGTTTATGTGGAATTGGCAAAGTGATATTTGGAAGCCCATAGAGGTCTATGGAGAAAAAGGAAATATCCTCAGATGAAATCTGGAAAGAAGCTTTCTAAGAAACTGCATAGTGTTCTGTTAATTCATCTCACAGAGTTACATCTGTATTTCGTGGATCTCTTTGCTAGCCTTATTTCTGTGGAATCTGAGAGCAGATATTTCGGATCCTTTTGAAGACTATAGGGCCAAAGGAAATATCCTCCGATAACAAAGAGAAAGAAGCTTTCTGAGAAACTTCTTTGTGTTCTGTGAAATCATCTCACAGAGTTACAGCTTTCCCCTCCAGAAGCCTTTCGCTAAGACAGTTCTTGTTGAATTGGCAAAGCGATATTTGGAAGCCCATTGAGGGCTATGGTGAAAAAGGAAATATCCTCAGATGTAATCTGAAAAGAAGCTTTCTGAGACACTGCTTAGTGTTGGGTTAATTCATCTCCCAGAGTTACATCTGTATTTCGTGGATCTCTTTGCTAGCCTTATTTCTGTGGAATCTGACAACAGATATTTACGATCCCTTTGAAGACTATAGGGCCAAAGGAAATATCCTCCGATAACAAAGAGAAAGAAGGTTTCTGAAAAACTTCTTTGTGTTCTGTGAAATCATTAGACAGAGCTACAGATTTCCCCTCAAGGAGCCTTTTGCTAAGACAGTTCTTGTGGAATTAGCAAAGTGATATTTGGGAGCCCATAATGGGCTATGGAGAAAAAGGAAATATCCTCCGATGAAATCTGGAAAGAAGCTTTCTGAGAAACTGCTTAGTGTTCTGTTAATTCATCTCACAGTGTTACATCTGCATTTCGTGGATCTCTTTGCTAGCCTTATTTCTGTGGAATCTGAGAAGAGATATTTCGGATCCCTTTGAAGACTATATTTCCAAAGGAAATATCCTCCGATAACTAACAGAAAGAAGCTTTCAGAGAAACTTCTTTGTGTTCTGTGATATCATCTCACAGAGTTACAGCTTTCCCCTCAAGAAGCCTTTCGCTAAGACAGTTCTTGTGGAATTGGCAAAGTGATATTTGGAAGCCCATAGAGGGCTTTTGTGAAAAAGGAAATATCCTCCGATGAAATCTGGAAAGAAGCTTTTTGAGAAACTGCTTAGTGTTCTGTTAATTCATCTCACAGAGTTACATCTGTATTTCGTGGATCTCTTTGCTAGCCTTATTTCTGTGGAATCTGAGAACAGATATTTTGGATCCCTTTGAAGACTATAGGGCCAAAGGAAATATCCTCTGATACGAAAGAGAAAGAAGCTTTCTGAGAAACTTCTTTGTGTTCTGTGAAATCATCTCACAGAGTTACAGCTTTCCCCTCAAGAAGCCTTTCGCTTAGACAGTTCTTGTAGAATTGGCAAAGTGATATTTGGAAGCCCATAGAGGGCAATGTTGAAAAAGGGTATATACTCCGATGAAATCTGGAAAGAGACTTTCTGAGAAACTACTTAGTGTTCTGTTACTTCATCTCACAGAGTTACATCTGTATTTCGTGGATCTCTTTGCTAGCCTTATTTCTGTGGAATCTGAGAACAGATATTTCATTTCCCATTGAAGACTATAGGGCCAAAGGAAATATGCTCCGATAACAAAGAGAAAGAAGGTTTCTGAGAAACTTCCTTGTGTTCTGTGAAATCTTCTCACAGAGTTACAGCTTTCTCCTCAAGAAGCCTTTTGCTAAGACAGTTCTTGTGAAATTGGCAAAGTGATATTTGGGAGCCCAGAGAGGGCTAAGGAGAAAAAGGAATTATCCTCCGATGAAATCTGGAAAGAAGCTTTCTGAGAAACTGCTTGGTGTTCTGTTAATTCATCTCACAGTGTTACATCTGTATTTCGTGGATCTCTTTGCTAGACTTATTTCTGTGGAATCTGAAAACAGATATTTCGGATCTCTTTGAAGACTATAGGGCCAAAGGAAATATCCTCCGATAACAAAGAGAAAGAAGCTTTCTGAGAAACTTCTTTGTGTTCTGTGAAATCATCTCACAGAGTTACAGCTTTCCCCTCAAGAAGACTTTCGCTAAGACAGTTCTTGCGGAATTGGCAAAGTGATATTTGGAAGCCCACAGAGGGCTATGGAGAAGAGGAAATATCCTCCGATGAAATCTGGAAAGAAGCTTTCTGAGAAACTGCTTAGTGTTCTGTTAATTCATCTCACAGAGTTACATCTGTTTTTCGTGGATCTCTTTGCTAGCCTTATTTCTGTGGAATCTGAGAACAGATATTTTGGATCCCTTTGAAGTCTATAGGGCTAAAAGGAAATATCCTCTGATAACAAAGGGAAAGAAGCTTTCTGAGAAACTTCTTTGTGTTCTGTGAAATCATCTCACAGAGTTACAGCTTTCCCCTGAAGAAGCCTTTCGCTAAGACAGTTCTTGTGGAATTGGCAACGTGACATTTGGAAGCCCATAGAGGGCTATGGTGAAAAAGGAAATATCCTCGAATGAAATCTGGATAGAAGCTTTCTGAGAAACTGCTTAGTGTTCTGTTAATTCATCTCCCAGAGTTACCTCTGTATTTCGTGGATATCTTTGCTAGCCTTATTTCCGTGGAATCTGGGAATAGATATTTCGGATCCCTTTGGAGACTATAGGGCCAAAGGAAATATCCTCCGATAACAAAGAGAAAGAAGCTTTCTGAGAAACTTCTTTGTGTTCTGTGAAATCATCTCACAGAGTTACAGCTTTCCCCTCAAGAAGACTTTCGCTAAGACAGTTCTTTTGCTATTGGCAAAGTGATATTTGGAAGCCCATAGAGGGCTATGGTAAAAAAGGAAATATCCTCCGATGAAATCTGGAAAGAAGATTTCTGAGAAACTGCTTAGTGTTCTGTTAATTCATCTCACAGAGTTACATCTGTATTTCGTGCATCTCTTTGCTAGCCTTATTTCTGTGGAATCTGAGAACAGATATTTCAAATCCCTTTGAAGACTATAGGGCCAAAGGAAATATCCTCCGATAACAAAGAGAAAGAAGCTTTCTGAGAAACTTCTTTGTGCTCTGTGAAATCATCTCACAGCGTTACAGCTTTCCCCTCAAGAAGCCTTTCGCTAAGACAGTTCTTGTGCATTTGGCAAAGTGATATTAGGAAGCCCTTACAGGGCTATGGCGAAAAAGAAAATATCCTCTGATGAAATCTGGAAAGAAGCTTTCTGAGAAACTGCTTCGTGTTCTGTTAATTCATCTAACAGAGTTACATCTGTATTTCGTGGATCTCTTTGCTAGCCTTATTTCTGTGGAAACTGAGAACAGATATTTCGGATCCCTTTGAAGACTATAGGGCCAAAGGAAATATCCTCCGATAACAAAGAGAAAGAAGCTTTCTGAGAAACTTCTTTGTGTTCTGTGAAATCATCTCACAGAGTTACAGCTTTCCCCTCAAGAAGCCTTTCGCTAAGACAGTTCTTGTGGAATTGGCAAAGTGATATTTGGAAGCCGATACAGGGCTACGGAGAAAAAGGAAATATCCTCCGATGAAATCTGGAAAGAAGCTTTCTGAGAAACTGCTTCGTGTTCTTTTAATTAATCTCACAGAGTTACATCCGTATTTGGGGGATCTCTTTGCTAGCCTATTTCTGTGGAATCTCAGAACAGATATTTCGGATCCCTTTGAAGACTATAGGACCAAAGTAAACATCCTCCGATAACAAAGAGAAAGAAGCTTACTGAGAAACTTCTTTGTGTTCTGTGAAATCATCTCACAGAGTTACAGCTTTCCCCTCAAGAAGCCTTTCGCTAAGACCGTTCTTGTGCAATTGGCAAAGTGATATTTGGAAGCCCTTAGAGGGCTATGGTGAAAAAGGAAATATCCTCCAATGAAATCTGGAAAGAAGCTTTCTGAGAAACTGCTTAGTGTTCTGTGAATACATCTCACAGAGTTACATCTGTTTTTCGTGGATCTCTTTGCTATCCTTATTTCTGTGGAATCTGAGAACAGATATTTCCGTTCCCTTTGAAGACTATAGGGCCAAAGGAAATATCCTCCGATAAAAAAGAGAAAGAAGCTTTCTGAGAAACTTCTTTGTGTTCTGTGAAATCACCTCACAGAGTTACAGCTTTCCCCTCAAGAAGCCTTTCGGTAAGACAGTTCTTGTGGAATTGGCAAAGTGATATTTGGAAGCCCATAGAGGGCTATGCTGAAAAAGGAAATATCCTCCGATGAAATCTGGAAAGAAGCTTTCTGAGAAACTGCTTAGTGTTCTGTGGATTCATCTCACAGAGTTACATCTGTATTTCGTAGATCTCTTTGCTAGCCTTCTTTCTTTGGAATCTGACAACAGATATTTCCTTATCCTCTGAAGACTATAGGGCCAAAGGAACTATCCTCCGATAACAAAGCGAAAGAAGCTTTCTGAGAAACTGCTTTGTGTTCTGTTAAATCACCTCACAGAGTTAGAGCTGTATTTCGTGGATCTCTTTGCTAGCCTTATTTCTGTGGAATCTGAGAACAATTATTTCGGATCAATTTGAAGACTATAGGGCCAAGGGAAATATCCTCCGATAACAAAGAGAAAGAAGCTTTCTGAGAAACTTCTTTGTGTTCTGTGAAATCATCTCACACAGTTACAGCTGTCCAGTCAAGAAGCCTTTCGCTAAGACAGTTCTTTAGGAATTGGCAAAGTGATATTTGGAAGCCAAAGAGGGCTATGGTGAAAAAGGAAATATCCTCCGATGAAATCTGGAAAGAAGCTTTATGAGAAACTGCTTAGTGTTCTGTTAATTCATCTCACAGACTTACATCTGTATTTCGTGGATCTCTTTGCTAGCCTTATTTCTGTGGAATCTGAGAACAGATATTTCATATCCCTTTGAAAACTACAGGGCCAAAGGAAATATCCTCCGATAACAAAGAGAAAGAAGCTTTCTGAGAAACTGCTTTGTGTTCTGTTAATTCATCTCACAGAGTTACATCTGTATTTCGTTGATCTCTTTGCTAGCCTTATTTCTGTGGAATCTGACAACAGATATTTCCGATCCCTTTGAAGACTATAGGGCCAAAGGAAATATCCTCCGATAACAAAGAGAAAGAAGCTTTCTGAGAAACTTGTTTGTGTTCTGTGAAATCATCTCACAGAGCTACAGATTTCCCCTCAAGAAGCCTTTCCCTAAGACAGTTCTTGTGGAATTAGCAAAGTGATATTTGGGAGCCCTTAGAGGGCTATGGAGAAAAAGGAAATATCCTCCGATGAAATCTGGAAAGAAGCTTTCTGAGAAACTGCTTAGTGTTCTGTTAATTTATCTCATAGTGTTACATCTGTATTTCGTCGATCTCTTTGCTAGCCTTATTTCTGTGGAATCTGAGAACAGATATTTCGGATCCCTTTGAAGACTATATTGCCAAAAGAAATATCCTCCGATAACTAAGAGAAAGAAGCTTTCTGGGAAACTTATTTGTGTTCTGTGAAATAATCTAACAGAGTTACAGCTTTCCCCTCAAGAAGCCTTTCGCTAAGACAGTTCTTGTGGAATTGGCAAAGTGATATTTAGAAGCCCATAGAGGGCTATGGTGAGAGAGGAAATATCCTCCGATGAAATCTGGAAAGAAGCTTTCTGAGAAACTGCTTAGTGTTCTGTTAATTCATCTCACAGAGTTACATCTGTATTTCGTGGATCTCTTTGCTAGCCTTATTTCTTTGGGATCTGAGAACAGATATTTCCGATACCTTAGAAGACTATAGGCCCAAAGGAAATATCCTCCGATAACTAAGAAAAAGAAGCTTTCTGAGAAACTTCTTTGTGTTCTGTGAAGTCATCTCACTGAGTTACAGCTTTCCCGTCAAGAAGCCTTTCGCTAAGACAGTTCTTGTGGAATTGGCAAAGTGATATTGGGAAGCCCATAGAGGGCTATGGTGAAAAAGGAAATATCCTCCGATGAAATCTGGAAAGAAGCTTTTTGAGAAACTGCTTAGTGTTCTGTTAATTCATCTCCCAGAGTTACATCTGTATTTCGTGTATCTCTTTGCTAGCCTTATTTCTGTGGAATCTGAGAACAGATATTTCATATCCCTTTGAAGACTACAGGTTTCCCCTCAAGAAGCCATTCGCTAAGACACTTCTTGTGGAATTGGCAAAGTGATATTTGGAAGCCCATAGAGGGCTATGGTGAAAAAGGAAATATCCTCCGATGAAATCTGGAAAGAAGCTTTCTGAAAAACTCCTTAGAGTTCTGTTAATTCATCTCCCAGAGTTACATCTGTATTTCCTAGATCTCTTTGCTAGCCTTATTTTTGTTGGATCTGAGAACAGATATTTCCTTTCCCTTTGAAGACTATAGGGCCAAAGGAAATATCCTCCAATAAAAAAGAGAAAGAAGCTTTCTGAGAAACTTCTTTGTGTTCTGTGAAATCACCTCAGAGAGTTACAGCTTTCCCCTCAAGAAGCCTTTCGGTAAGACAGTTCTTGTGGAATTGGCAAAGTGATATTTGGAAGCCCATAGAGGGCTATGCTGAAAAAGGAAATATCTTCCGATGAAATCTGGAAAGAAGCTTTCTGAGAAACTGCTTAGTGTTCTGTGAATTCATCTCACAGAGTTACATCTGTATTTCGTAGATCTCTTTGCTAGCCTAATTTCTTTGGAATCTGACAACAGATATTTCGGATCCCTTTGAAGACTATAGGGTCAAAGGAAATATCCTCCGATAACAAAGTGAAAGAAGCTTTCTGAGAAACTTCTTGGTGTTCTGTGAAATCATCTCACAGAGTTACAGCTTTCCCCTCCAGAAGCCTTTCGCTAAGACAGTTCTTGTGGAATTGGCAAAGTGATATTTTGTAGCCCATAGAGGGCTATGGTGAAAAAGGAAATATCCTCCGATGAAATCTGGAAAGAAGCTTTCTGAGAAACTGCTTAGTGTTCTGTTAATTCATCTCCCAGAGTTACATATGTATTTCGTGGATCTCTTTGCTAGCCTTATTTCTGTGGAATCTGAGAACAGATATTTCGGATCACTTTGACGACTACAGGGCCAAAGGAAATATCCTGCGATAAGAAAGAGAAAGAAGCTTTCTGAGAAACTTCTTTGTGTTCTGTGAAATCATCTCACAGAGTTACAGCTTTCCCCTAAAGAAGCCTTTCGCTAAGACAGTTCTTGTGGAATTGGCAAAGTGATATTTGGAAGCCCATAGAGGGCTATGGTGAAAAAGGAAATATCCTCCGATGAAATCTGGAAAGAAGCTTTCTGAGAAACTGCTTAGTGTTCTGTTAATTCATCTCACAGAGTTACATCTGTATTTCGTGGATCTCTTTGCTAGCCTTATTTCTGTGGAATCTGAGAACAGATATTTCGGATCACTTTGAAGACTATAGGGCCAAAGGAAATATCCTCCCATAACAAAGAGAAAGAAGCTTTCTGAGAAACTTCTTTGTGTTCTGTGAAATCATCTCACAGAGTAAAAGCTTTCCCTTCAAGAAGCCTTTCGCTAAGACAGTTATTGTGGAATTGGCAAAGTGATATATGGAAGCCCATGGAGGGCTATGGTGAAAAAGGAAATATCCTCCGATGAAATATGGAAAGAAGCTTTCTGAGAAACTGCTTAGTGTTCTGTTAATTCATCTCACAGAGTTACATCTGTATTTCGTGGATCTCTTTGCTAGTCTTATTTCTGTGGAATCTGAGAATAGATATTTCGGATACATCTGAAGACTGTAGGGCCAAAGGAGATATGCTCCGATAACAAAGAGAAAGAAGCTTTCTGAGAAACTTCTTTGTGTTCTGTGAAATCATCTCACAGAGTTACAGCTTTCCCCTCAAGAACCCTTTCACTTAGACAGTTCTTGTGGAATTGGAAAAGTGATATTTGGAAACACATATAGGGCTATGGTGAAAAAGGAAATATCCTCCGATGAAATCTGGAAAAAGCTTTCTGAGAAACTGCTTAGTGTTCTGTTAATTCATCTCACGGAGTTACATATGTATTTCGTGGATCTCTTTGCTAGCCTTATTTCTGTGTAATCTGAGAACAGATATTTCCTTTCCCTTTGAAGACTATAGGGCGAAAGGAAATATCCTCCGATAACAAAGAGAAAGAAGCTTTCTGAGAAACTTCTTTGTGTTCTGTGAAATCATCTCACAGAGTTACAGCTTTCCCCTCAAGAAGCCTTTCGCTAAGAGAGTTCTTGTGGAATTGGCAAATGATATTTGGAGGCCCATAGAAGGCTATGGAGAAAAAGCAAATATCCTCCGATGAAATCTGGAAAGAAGCTTTCCGAGAAACTGGTTAGTGTTCTCTAAATTCATCTCACAGATTTACATCTGTATTTCGTGGATCTCTTTGCTAGCCTTATTTCTGTGGAATCTGAGAACAGATATTTCGGATCACTTTGACGACTACAGGGCCAAAGGAAATATCCTCCAATAACAAAGAGAAAGAAGCTTTCTGAGAAACTTCTTTGTGTTCTGTGAAATCATCTCACAGAGCTACAGCTTTCCCCTCAAGAAGCCTTTCGCTAAGACAGTTCTTGTGGAATTGGCAAAGTGATATTTGGAAGCCCATAGAGGGCTATGGAGAAAATGGAAATATCCTCCGTTGAAATATGGAAAGAAGCTTTCTGAGAAACTGCTTAGTGTTCTTTTAGTTCATCTCCCAGAGTTACATCTGTATTTCGTGGATCTCTTTGCTAGCCTTATTTCTGTGGAATCTGAGAACAGATATTTCGGATCCCTGTGAAGACTATAGGGCCAAAGGAAATATCCTCCGATAACAAAGAGAAAGAAGCTTTCTGAGATACTTCTTTGTGTTCTGTGAAATCATCTCACAGCGTTACCGCTTTCCCCTCAAGAAGCCTTTCGCTAAGACAGTTTTTGTGGAATCGGCAAAGTGATATTTGCAAGCCCATAGAGGGCTATGGAGAAAATGGAAATATCCTCCGATGAAATCTGGAAAGAAGCTTTCTGAGAAACTGCTTAGTGTTCTTTTAGTTCATCTCCCAGAGTTACATCTGTATTTCGTGGATCTCTTTCCTACCCTTCTTTCTGTGGAATCTGAGAGCAGATATTTCGGATCCCTCTGAAGACTGTAGGGCCAAAGGAGATATGCTCCGATAACAAAGAGAAAGAAGTTTTCTGAGAAACTTCTTTGTGTTCTGTGAAATCATCTCACACAGTTACAGCTTTCCCCTCAAGACCCCTTTCGCTTAGACAGTTCTTGTGGAATTGGAAAAGTGATATTTGGAAACACATAGAGGGCTATGGTGAAAAAGGAAATATCCTCCGATGAAATCTGGAAAGAAGCTTTCTGAGAAACTGCTTAGTGTTCTGTAAATTCATCTCACAGATTTACATCTGTATTTCGTGGATCTCTTTGCTAGCCTTATTTCTGTGGAATCTGAGAACAGATATTTCAGATCACTTTGACGACTACAGGGCCAAAGGAAATAACCTGCCATAACAAAGGAGAAAGAAGCTTTCTGAGAAACTTCTTTGTGTTCTGTGAAATCATCTCACAGAGTTACAGCTTTCCCTTCAAGAAGCCTTTCGCTAAGACAGTTCTTGTGGAATTGGCAAGTGATATTTGGAGGCCCGTAGAGGGCTATGGTGAAAAAGGAAATATCCTCCGATGAAATCCGGAAAGAAGCTTTCTGAGAAACTGCCTAGTGTTCTGTTAATTCACCTCACAGAGTTACATCTGTATTTCGTGGATCTCTTTGCTAGCCTTATTTCTGTTGAATCTGAGAAAAGATATTCAGGATCCCTTTGAAGAGTATAGGGCCAAACGAAATATCCTCTGATAACAAAGAGAAAGAAGCTTTCTGAGAAACTTCTTTGTGTTCTGTGAAATCATCTCATAGAGTTACAGCTTTCCAATCAAGTACCCTTCCGCTAAGACAGTTCTTGTGGAATTGGAAAGTGATATTTGGAAGCCCATAGAGGGTTATGGTGAAAAAGGAAATATCCTCCGATGTAATCTGGAAAGAAGCTTTCTGAGAAACTGCTTAGTGTTCTGTTAATACATCTCACAGAGTTTCATCTGTATTTCGTGGATCTCTTTGCTAGCCTTATTTCTGTGGAATCTGAGAACAGATAATTCCTTTCCCTTTGAAGACTACAGGGCCAAAGGAAATATCCTCCGATAACAAAGAGAAAGAAGCTTTCTGAGAAACTTCTTTGTGTTCTGTGAAATCATCTCACAGAGTAAAAGCTGTCCCCTCAAGAAGCCTTTCGCTAAGACAGTTCTTGTGGAATTGGAAAAGTGATATTTGGAAGCCCCTAGAGGGATATGGTGAAAAAGGAAATATCCTCCGAAGAAATCTGGAAAGAAGCTTTCTGAGAAACTGCTTAGTGTTCTGTTAATTCATCTCGCAGAGTTACATCTGTATTTCCTGGATCTCTTTGCTAGCCTCATTTCTGTGGAATCTGAGAACAGATATTTCGGATCCTATTGAAGACTATAGGGCCAAAGGAAATATCCTCCGATAACAAAGAGAAAGAAGCTTTCTGAGGAACTGCTTTGTGTTCTGTGAAATCATCTCACACAGTTACAGCTTTCACCTCAAGAAGCCTTTCGCTAAGACAGTTCTTGTGGAATTGGCCAAGTGATATTTGGAAGCCCATAGAGGGCTATGGTGAGAGAGGAAAAATCCTCCGATGAAATCTGGAAAGAAGCTTTCTGAGAAACTGCTTAGTGTTCTGTTAATTCATCTCACAGAGTTACATCTGTATTTCGTGGATCTCTTTGCTAGCCTTATTTCTTTGGAATCTGAGAACAGATATTTCCGATACCTTAGAAGACTATAGGGCCAAAGGAAATATCCTCCGATAACTAAGAAAAAGAAGCTTTCTGAGAAACTTCTTTGTGTTCTGTGAAGTCATCTCACTGAGTTACAGCTTTCCCGTCAAGAAGCCTTTCGCTAAGACAGTTCTTGTGGAATTGGCAAAGTGATATTGGGAAGCCCATAGAGGGCTATGGTGAAAAAGGAAATATCCTCCGATGAAATCTGGAAAGAAGCTTTTTGAGAAACTGCTTAGTGTTCTGTTAATTCATCTCCCAGAGTTACATCTGTATTTCGTGTATCTCTTTGCTAGCCTTATTTCTGTGGAATCTGAGAACAGATATTTCATATCCCTTTGAAGACTACAGGTTTCCCCTCAAGAAGCCATTCGCTAAGACACTTCTTGTGGAATTGGCAAAGTGATATTTGGAAGCCCATAGAGGGCTATGGTGAAAAAGGAAATATCCTCCGATGAAATCTGGAAAGAAGCTTTCTGAAAAACTCCTTAGAGTTCTGTTAATTCATCTCCCAGAGTTACATCTGTATTTCCTAGATCTCTTTGCTAGCCTTATTTTTGTTGGATCTGAGAACAGATATTTCCTTTCCCTTTGAAGACTATAGGGCCAAAGGAAATATCCTCCAATAAAAAAGAGAAAGAAGCTTTCTGAGAAACTTCTTTGTGTTCTGTGAAATCACCTCAGAGAGTTACAGCTTTCCCCTCAAGAAGCCTTTCGGTAAGACAGTTCTTGTGGAATTGGCAAAGTGATATTTGGAAGCCCATAGAGGGCTATGCTGAAAAAGGAAATATCTTCCGATGAAATCTGGAAAGAAGCTTTCTGAGAAACTGCTTAGTGTTCTGTGAATTCATCTCACAGAGTTACATCTGTATTTCGTAGATCTCTTTGCTAGCCTTATTTCTTTGGAATCTGACAACAGATATTTCGGATCCCTTTGAAGACTATAGGGTCAAAGGAAATATCCTCCGATAACAAAGTGAAAGAAGCTTTCTGAGAAACTTCTTGGTGTTCTGTGAAATCATCTCACAGAGTTACAGCTTTCCCCTCCAGAAGCCTTTCGCTAAGACAGTTCTTGTGGAATTGGCAAAGTGATATTTTGTAGCCCATAGAGGGCTATGGTGAAAAAGGAAATATCCTCCGATGAAATCTGGAAAGAAGCTTTCTGAGAAACTGCTTAGTGTTCTGTTAATTCATCTCCCAGAGTTACATATGTATTTCGTGGATCTCTTTGCTAGCCTTATTTCTGTGGAATCTGAGAACAGATATTTCGGATCACTTTGACGACTAGAGGGCCAAAGGAAATATCCTGCGATAAGAAAGAGAAAGAAGCTTTCTGAGAAACTTCTTTGTGTTCTGTGAAATCATCTCACAGAGTTACAGCTTTCCCCTAAAGAAGCCTTTCGCTAAGACAGTTCTTGTGGAATTGGCAAAGTGATATTTGGAAGCCCATAGAGGGCTATGGTGAAAAAGGAAATATCCTCCGATGAAATCTGGAAAGAAGCTTTCTGAGAAACTGCTTAGTGTTCTGTTAATTCATCTCACAGAGTTACATCTGTATTTCGTGGATCTCTTTGCTAGCCTTATTTCTGTGGAATCTGAGAACAGATATTTCGGATCACTTTGAAGACTATAGGGCCAAAGGAAATATCCTCCCATAACAAACAGAAAGAAGCTTTCTGAGAAACTTCTTTGTGTTCTGTGAAATCATCTCACAGAGTAAGAGCTTTCCCTTCAAGAAGCCTTTCGCTAAGACAGTTATTGTGGAATTGGCAAAGTGATATATGGAAGCCCATGGAGGGCTATGGTGAAAAAGGAAATATCCTCCGATGAAATATGGAAAGAAGCTTTCTGAGAAACTGCTTAGTGTTCTTTTAGTTCATCTCCAAGAGTTACATCTGTATTTCGTGGATCTCTTTGCTAGCCTTATTTCTGTGGAATATGAGAGCAGATATTTCGGATCCCTCTGAAGACTGTAGGGCCAAAGGAGATATCCTCCGATAACAAAGAGAAAGAAGCTTTCTGAGAAACTTCTTTGTGTTCTGTGAAATCATCTCACAGAGTTACAGCTTTCCAATCAAGTACCCTTTCGCTAAGACAGTTCTTGTGGAATTGGCAAAGTGATATTTGGAAGCCCATAGAGGGCTACGGTGAAAAAGGAAATATCCTCCGATGAAATCTGGAAAGAAGTTTTCTGAGAAACTGCTTAGTGTTCTGTTAATTCATCTCACAGTGTTACATCTGTATTTCGTGGATCTGTTTGCTAGCCTTATTTCTGTGGAATCTGAGAACAGATATTTCCTTTCCCTCTGAAGACTATAGGGCCAAAGGAACTATCCTCCGATAACAAAGAGAAAGAAGCTATCTGAGAAACTGCTTTGTGTTCTGTGAAATCATCTCATAGAGTTACAGCTGTCCCCTCAAGAAGCCTTTCGCTAAGACAGTTCTTGTGGAATTGGAAAAGTGATATTTGGAAGCCCCTAGAGGGATATGGTGAAAAAGGAATTATCCTCCGAAGAAATCTGGAAAGAAGCTTTCTGAGAAACTGCTTAGTGTTCTGTTAATTCATCTCGCAGAGTTACATCTGTATTTCGTGGATCTCTTTGCTAGCCTCATTTCTGTGGAATCTGAGAACAGATATTTCGGATCCTTTTGAAGACTATAGGGCCAAAGGAAATATCCTCCGATAACAAAGAGAAAGAAGCTTTCTGAGGAACTGCTTTGTGTTCTGTGAAATCATCTCACACAGTTACAGCTTTCACCTCAAGAAGCCTTTCGCTAAGACAGTTCTTGTGGAATTGGCAAAGTGATATTTGGAAGCCCATAGAGGGCTATGCTGAAAAAGGAAATATCCTCCGAAGAAATCTGGAAAGAAGCTTTCTGAGAAACTTCTTAGTGTTCTGTTAATTCATCTCACAGAGTTACATCTGTATTTCGTGGATCTCTTTGCTAGCCTTACTTTTGTGGAATCTGAGAACAGATATTTCCTTTCCCTTTGAAGACTATAGGGCCAAAGAAAATATCCTCCGATAAAAAATAGAAAGAAGCTTTCTGAGAAACTTCTTTGTGTTCTGTGAAATCATCTCACAGAGTTAAAGCTTTCACCTCAAGAAGCCTTTCGCTAAGGCAGTTCTTGTGGAATTCGCAAAGTGATATTTGGAAGCCCATAGAGGGCTATGGTGAAAAAGGAAATATCCTCCGATGAAATCTGGAAAGAAGCTTTCCGAGAAACTGCTTAGTGTTCTGTTAATTCATCTGACAGAGTTACATCTGTACTTGGTGGATCTCTTTGCTAGCCTTATTTCTGTGGAATCTGAGTGCAGATATTTCGAACACATCTGAAGACTGTAGGGCCAAAGGAGATATGCTCCGATAACAAAGAGAAAGAAGTTTTCTGAGAAACTTCTTTGTGTTCTGTGAAATCATCTCACAGAGTTACAGCTTTCCCCTCAAGAACCCTTTCACTTAGACAGTTCTTGTGGAATTGGAAAAGTGATATTTGGAAACACATAGAGGGCTATGGTGAAAAAGGAAATATCCTGCGATGAAATCTGGAAAAAGCTTTCTGAGAAACCGCTTAGTGTTCTGTTAATTCATCTCACGGAGTTACATCTGTATTTCGTGGATCTCTTTGCTAGCCTTATTTCTGTGTAATCTGAGAACAGATATTTCCTTTCCCTTTGAAGACTATAGGGCGAAAGGAAATATCCTCCGATAACAAAGAGAAAGAAGCTTTCTGAGAAACTTCTTTGTGTTCTGTGAAATCATCTCACAGAGTTACAGCTTTCCCCTCAAGAAGCCTTTCGCTAAGAGAGTTCTTGTGGAATTGGCAAAGTGATATTTGGAGGCCTATAGAAGGCTATGGAGAAAAAGCAAATATCCTCCGATGAAATCTGGATAGAAGCTTTCCGAGAAACTCGTTAGTGTTCTGTAAATTCATCTCACAGATTTACATCTGTATTTCGTGGATCTCTTTGCTAGCCTTATTTCTGTGGAATCTGAGAACAGATATTTCGGATCACTTTGACGACTACAGGGCCAAAGGAAATATCCTCCAATAACAAAGAGAAAGAAGCTTTCTGAGAAACTTCTTTGTGTTCTGTGAAATCATCTCACAGAGTTACAGCTTTCCCCTCAAGAAGCCTTTCGCTAAGACATTTCTTGTGGAAATGCAAAGTGATATTTGGACGCCCATAGAGGGCTATGGTGAAAAAGGAAATATCCTCCGATGAAATCTGGAAAGAAGCTTTCTGAGAAACTGCTTAGTGTTCTGTTAATTCATCTCACAGAGTTACATCTGTAATTCGTGGATCTCTTTGTTAGCCTTATTTCTGTGGAATCTGACAACAGATATTTCGGATCCCTTTGGAGACTATAGGGCCAAAGAAAATATCCTCCGATAACAAAGAGAAAGAATCTTTCTGAGAAACTTCTTTGTGTTGTGTGAAATCATCTCACAGAGTTACAGCTTTCCCCTCCAGAAGCCTTTCGCTCAGAGAGTTCTTGTGGAATTGGCAAAGTGATATTTGGAAGCCCATAGATGGCTATGAGAAAAAGGAAATATCCTCAGATGAAATCTGGAAAGAAGCATTCTGAGAAACTGCTTAGTGTTCTGTTAATTCATCTCACAGAGTTACATCTGTATTACGTGGATCTCTTTGCTAGCTTTGTTTCTGTGGAATCTGAGAACAGATATTTCGGATCCCTTTGGAGACTATAGGGCCAAAGGAAATATCCTCCGATAACAAAGAGAAAGAAGCTTTCTGAGAAACTTCTTTGTGTTCTGTGAAATAATCTCACAGAGTTACAGCTTTCCAATCAAGTACCCTTTCGCTAAGACAGTTCTTGTGGAATTTTCAAAGTGATATTTGGAAGCCGATAGAGGGCTATGGTGAAAAAGGAAATATCCTCCGATGAAATCTGGAAATAAGTTTTCTGAGAAACTGCTTAGTGTTCTGTTAGTTCATCTCACAGAGTTACATCTGTATTTCGTGGATCTCCTTGATAGCCTTATTTTTCTGGAATCTGAGAACAGATATTTCGGATCCCTTTGAAGACTATAGGGTCAAAGGAATTATCCTCCGATAACAAAGAGAAAGAAGCTTTCTGAGAAACTTATTTTTTGTTCTGTGAAATCATCTCACAGAGTTACAGCTTTCCCCTCAAGAAGCCTTTCGCTAAGACAGTTCTTGTGGAATTGGCAAAGTGATATTTGGAAGCCCATAGAGGGCTATGGTGAAAAAGGAAATATCCTCCGATGAAATCTGGAAACAAGCTTTCTGAGAAACTGCTTAGTGTTCTGTTAATTTATCTCACAGAGTTACATCTGTATATCGTGGATCTCTTTGCTAGCCTTATTTCTGTGGAATCTGAGAACAGATATTTGGGATCCCTTTGAAGACTATAGGGCCAAAGGAAATATCCTCCGATAACAAAGAGAAAGAAGCTTTCTGAGAAACTTCTTTGTGTTCTATGAAATCATCTCACAGAGTTGCAGCTTTCCCCACAAGAAGACTTTCGCTAAGAGAGTTCTTGTGGAATTGGCAAAGTGATATTTGGAAGCCCTTAGAAGGCTATGCAGAAAAAGCAAATATCCTCCGATGAAATCTGGAAAGAAGCTTTCTGAGAAACTGCTTAGTGTTCTTTTAGTTCATCTCCAAGAGTTACATCTGTATTTCGTGGATCTCTTTGCTAGCCTTATTTCTGTGGAATCTGAGAGCAGATATTTCGGATCCCTCTGAAGACTGTAGGGCCAAAGGAGATATCCTCCGATAACAAAGAGAAAGAAGCTTTCTGAGAAACTTCTTTGTGTTCTGTGAAATCATCTCACAGAGTTACAGCTTTCCAATCAAGTACCCTTTCGCTAAGACAGTTCTTGTGGAATTTTCAAAGTGATATTTGGAAGCCCATAGAGGGCTATGGTGAAAAAGGAAATATCCTCCGATGAAATCTGGAAAGAAGCTTTCTGAGAAACTGCTTAGTGTTCTGTTAATTCATCTCACAGAGTTACATCTGTATTTCGTGGATCTCTTTGCTAGCCTTATTTCTGTGGAATCTGAGAACAGATATTTCAGATCCCTTTGAAGACTATAGGGCCAAAGGAAATATCCTCCGATAACAAAGAGAAAGAAGCTTTCTGAGAAACTTCTTTGTGTTCTGAGAAATCATCTCACAGAGTTACAGCTTTCCCCTCAAGAAGCCTTTCGCTAAGATAGTTCTTGTGGAATTGGCAAAATGATATTTGGAAGCCCATAGAGGGCTACGGTGAAAAAGGAAATATCCACCGATGAAATCTGGAAAGAAGCTTTCTGAGAAACTGCTTAGTGTTCTGTTAATTCATCTCACAGTGTTACATCTGTATTTCGTGGATCTGTTTGCTAGCCTTATTTCTGTGGAATCTGACAACAGATATTTCAGATCCCTTTGAAGACTCTAGGGCCATAGGAAATATCCTCCGATAACAAAGAGAAAGAATCTTTCTGAGAAACTTCTTTGTGTTCTGTGAAATCATCTCACAGAGTTACAGCTTTCCCCTCAAGAAGCCTTTCGCTAAGACATTTCTTGTGGAAATGCAAAGTGATATTTGGACGCCCATAGAGGGCTATGGTGAAAAAGGAAATATCCTCCGATGAAATCTGGAAAGAAGCTTTCTGAGAAACTGCTTAGTGTTCTGTTAATTCATCTCACAGAGTTACATCTGTAATTCGTGGATCTCTTTGTTAGCCTTATTTCTGTGGAATCTGACAACAGATATTTCGGATCCCTTTGGAGACTATACGGCCAAAGAAAATATCCTCCGATAACAAAGAGAAAGAATCTTTCTGAGAAACTTCTTTGTGTTGTGTGAAATCATCTCACAGAGTTACAGCTTTCCCCTCCAGAAGCCTTTCGCTCAGAGAGTTCTTGTGGAATTGGCAAAGTGATATTTGGAAGCCCATAGATGGCTATGAGAAAAAGGAAATATCCTCAGATGAAATCTGGAAAGAAGCATTCTGAGAAACTGCTTAGTGTTCTGTTAATTCATCTCACAGAGTTACATCTGTATTACGTGGATCTCTTTGCTAGCTTTGTTTCTGTGGAATCTGAGAACAGATATTTCAAATCCCTTTGAAGACTATAGGGCCAAAGGAAATATCCTCCGATAACAAAGAGAAAGAAGCTTTCTGAGAAACTTCTTTGTGTTCTGTGAAATCATCTCACAGAGTTACAGCTTTCCCCTCAAGAAGCCTTTCGCTAAGACAGTTCTTGTGGAATTGGAAAAGTGATATTTGGAAGCCCATAGAGGGCTATGGTAAAAAAGGAAATATCCTCCGATGAAATCTGGAAAGAAGCTTTCTGAGACACTGCTTAGTGTTCTGTTAATTGATCTCACAGAATTACATCTGTATTTCGTGTATCTCCTTGCTAGCCTTACTTCTGTGGAATCTGAGAACAGATAATTCGGATCCCTTTGAAGACTATGGGGCCAAAGGAAATATCCTCCGATAACAAAGAGAAAGAAGCTTTCTGAGAAACTTCTTTGTGTTCTGTGAAATCATCTCACAGAGTTACAGCTTTCCCCTCAAGAAGCCTTTCGCTAAGAGAGTTCTTGTGGAATTGGCAAAGTGATATTGGAAGCCCATAGAAGGCTATGGAGAAAAAGCAAATATCCTCCGATGAAATCTGGAAAGAAGCTTTCTGAGAAACTGCTTAGTGTTCTGTTAATTCATCTCCCAGAGTTACATCTGTATTTCGTGGATCTCTTTGCTAGCCTTATTTCTGTGGAATCTGAGAACAGATATTTCAGATCCCTTTGACGACTACAGGGTCAAAGGAAGTATCCTCCGATAACAAAGAGAAAGAATCTTTCTGAGAAACTTCTTTGTGTTCTGTGAAATCATCTCACAGAGTTACAGCTTTCCCCTCAAGAAGCCTTTCGCAAAGACAGTTCTTGTGGAATTGGCAAAGTGATATTTGGAAGCCCATAGAGGACTATGGTGAAAAAGGAAATATCCTCCGATGAAATCTGGAAAGAAGCTTTCTGATAAACTGCTTAGTATTCTTTTAGTCCATCTCCCAGAGTTACATCTGTATTTCATGGATCACTTTGATAGCCTTATTTCTGTGGAATCTGAGAGTAGATATTTCGGATCCCTCTGAACTGTAGGGCCAAAGGAGATATCCTCCGATAACAAAGAGAAAGAAGCTTTCTGAGAAACTTCTTTGTGTTCTGTGAAATCATCTCACAGAGTTACAGCTTTCCCCTCAAGAAGCCTTTCGCTAAGACAGTTCTTGTGGAATTGGCAAAGTGATATTTGGAAGCCCATAGAGGGCTATGGTGAAAAAGGAAATATCTTACGATGAAATCTGAAAAGAAGCTTTCTGAGAAACTGCTTAGTGTTTTGTTAATTCATCTCACAGAGTTACATCTGTATTTCGTGGATCTCTTTGCTAGTCTTATTTCTGTGGAATCTGAGAACAGATATTTCGGATCCCTTTGAAGACTATAGGGCCAAAGGAAATATTCTCCGATAACAAAGAGAAAGAATCATTCTGAGAAACTTCTTTGTGTTCTGTGAAATCATCTCACAGAGTTACAGCTTTCCCCTCAAGAAGCCTTTCGCTAAGAGAGTTCTTGTGGAATTGGCAAAGTGATATTTGGAAGCCCATAGAAGGCTATGGAGAAAAAGCAAATATCCTCCGATGAAATCTCGAAAGAAGCTTTCTGAGAAACTGCTTAGTGTTCTGTTAATTCATCTCACAGATATTCATCTGTATTTCGTGGATCTCCTTGATAGCCTTATTTCTCTAGAATCTGAGAACAGATATTTCGGATCCCTTTGACGACTGCAGGGCAAAAGGAAATATCCTCGGATAACAAAGAGAAAGAAACTTTCTGAGAAACTTCTTTGTGTTCTGTGAAATCATCTCACAGAGTTACAGCTTTCCCCTCAAGATGCCTTTCGCTAAGACAGTTCTTGTGGAATTGGCAAAGTGATATTTGGAAGCCCTTAGAGGGCTAAGGTGAAAAATGAAATATCCTCCGATGAAATATGGAGAGAAGCTTTCTGAGAAACTGCTTAGTGTTCTGTAAGTAGATCTCACAGAGTGACATCTGTATTTCGTGGATCTCTTTGCTAGCCTTACTTCTGTGGAATCTGAGAACAGATATTTCGGATCCCTTTGAAGACTATAGGGCCAAAGGAAATATCCTCCGATAACAAAGAGAAAGAGGCTTTCTGAGAAACTTCTTTGTGTTCTGTGAAATCATCTCACAGAGTTACAGCTTTCCCCTGAAGAACACTTTCGCTAAGACAGTTCATGTGGAATCGGCAAAGTAATATTTGGAAGCCCATAGAGGGCTATGGAGAAATTGGAAACATCCTCCGATGAAATCTGGAAAGAAGCTTTCTGAGAAACTGCTTAATGTTCTTTTAGTTCATCTCCCAGAGTTACATCTGTATTTCGTGGATCTCTTTGCTAGCCTTATTTCTGTGGAATCTGACAACAGATATTTCGGATCCCTTTGAAGACTATAGGGCCAAAGGAAATATCCTCCGATAACAAAGAGAAAGAAGCTTTCTGAGAAACTTCTTTGTGTTCTGTGAAATCATCTCACAGAGCTACAGCTTTCCAATCAAGTACCCTTTCGCTAAGACAGTTTTTGTGGAATTTTCAAAGTGATATTTGGAAGCCCATAGAGGGCTATGGTGAAAAAGGAAATAACCTCCGATGAAATCTGGAAAGAAGCTTTCTGAGAAACTGCTTAGTGTTCTGTTAATTCATCTCACAGAGTTACATCTGTATTTCGTGTATCTCCTTGATAGCCTTATTTCTCTAGAATCTGAGAACAGATATTTCAAATCCCGTGGAAGACTATAGGGCCAAAGGAAATATCCTCCGATAACAAAGAGAAAGAAGCTTTCTGAGAAACTTCTTTGTGTTCTGTGAAATCATCTCACAGAGTTACAGCTTTACCCTCAAGAAGCCTTTCGCTAAGACAGTTCTTGTGGAATTGGCAAAGTGATATTTGGAAGCCCATAGAGGGCTATGGTGAAAAAGGAAATATCCTCCGATGAAATCTGGAAAGAAGCTTTCTCAGAAACTGCTTAGTGTTCTGTTAATTGATCTCACAGAGTTACATCTGTATTTCGTGTATCTCCTTGGTAGCCTTACTTCTGTGGAATCTGAGAACAGATATTTCGGATCCCTTTGAAGACTATTGGGCCAAAGGAAATATCCTCCGATAACAAAGAGAAAGAATCTTTCTGAGAAACTTCTTTGTGTTCTGTGAAATCATCTCACAGAGTTACAGCTTTCCCCTCAAGAAGCCTTTCGCTAAGAGAATTCTTGTGGAATTGGCAAAGTGATATTAGGAAGCCCATAGAGGGCTATGGAGAAAAAGGAAATATCCTCGATGGAATCTGGAAAGAAGCTTTCTGATAAACTGATTAGTATTCTTTTAGTTCATCTCCCAGAGTTACATCTGTATTTCGTGGATCACTTTGCTAGCCTTATTTCTGTGGAATCTCAGAGCAGATATTTCGGATCCCTCTGAACGGTAGGGCCAAAGGAGATATCCTCCGATAACAAAGAGAAAGAAGCTTTCTGAGAAACTTCTTTGTGTTCTGTGAAATCATCTCACAGAGTTACAGCTTTCCCCTCAAGAAGCCTTTCACTAAGACAGTTCTTGTGGAATTGGCAAAGTGATATTTGGAAGCCCTTAGAGGGCTAAGGTGAAAAATGAAATATCCTCCGATGAAATATGGAGAGAAGCTTTCTGAGAAACTGCTTAGTGTTCTGTTAGTAGATCTCACAGAGTGACATCTGTATTTCATGGATCTCTTTGCCAGCCTTACTTCTGTGGAATCTGAGAACAGATATTTCAAATCCCTTTATAGACTATAGGGCCAAAGGAAATATCCTCCGATAACAAAGAGAAAGAAGCTTTCTGAGAAACTTCTTTGTGTTCTGTGAAATCATCTCACAGAGTTACAGCTTTCCCCTCAAGAAGCCTTTCGCTAAGACACTTCTTGTGGAATTGGCAAAGTGATATTTGGAAGCCCTTAGAGGGCTATGGTGAAAAAGGAAATATCCTCCGATGAAATCTGGAAAGAAGCTTTCTGAGAAACTGCTTAGTGTTCTGTTAATTGATCTCACAGTGTTACATCTGTATTTCGTGTATCTCCTTGCTAGCCTTACTTCTGTGGAATCTGAGAACAGATATTTCGGATCCCTTTGAAGACTATAGCGCCAAAGGAAATATCCTCCTATAACAAAGAGAAAGAAGCTTTCTGAGAAACTTCTTTGTGTTCTCTGAAATCATCTCACAGAGTTACAGCTTTCCCCTCAAGAAGCCTTTCGCTAAGACAGTTCTTGTGGAATTGGCAAAGTGATATTTGGAAGCCCATAGAGGGCTATGGTGAAAAAGGAAATATCCTCCGATGAAATCTGGAAAGAAGCTTTCTGAGAAACTGCTTAGTGTTCTGTTAATTCATCTCACAGAGTTACATCTGTATTTCGTGTATCTCTTTGCTAGCCTTATTTCTGTGGAATCTGAGAACAGATATTTCGGATCCCTTTGAAGACGATAGGGCCAAAGAAAATATCCTCCGATAACAAAGAGAAAGAAGCTTTCTGAGAAACTTCTTTGTGTTGTGTGAAATCATCTCACAGAGTTACAGCTTTCCCCTCAAGAAGCCTTTCGCTAAGACAGTTCTTGTGGAATAGGCAAAGTGATATTTGGAAGCCCATAGAGGGCTATGGTGAAAAAGGAATTATCCTCCGATGAAATCTGGAAAGAAGCTTTCTGAGAAACTGCTTAGTGTTCGGTTAATTCATCTCACAGAGTTACATCTGTATTTCGTGGATCTCTTTGCTAGCCTTATTTCTGTGGAATCTGAGAACAGATATTTCGGATCCCTTTGAAGACTATAGGGCCAAAGGAAATATCCTCCGATAACAAAGAGAAAGAAGCTTTCTGAGAAACTTCTTTGTGTTCTGTGAAATCATCTCACAGAGTTACAGCTTTCCCCTCAAGATGCCTTTCGCTAAGACAGTTCTTGTGGAATTGGCAAAGTGATATTTCGAAGCCCTTAGAGGGCTAAGGTGAAAAATGAAATATCCTCCGATGAAATATGGAGAGAAGCTTTCTGAGAAACTGCTTAGTGTTCTGTAAGTAGAACTCACAGAGTGACATCTGTATTTCGTGGATCTCTTTGCTAGCCTTACTTCTGTGGAATCTGAGAACAGATATTTCGGATCCCTTTGAAGACTATAGGGCCAAAGGAAATATCCTCCGATAACAATGAGAAAGAGGCTTTCTGAGAAACTTCTTTGTGTTCTGTGAAATCATCTCACAGAGTTACAGCTTTCCCCTGAAGAACACTTTCGCTAAGACAGTTCATGTGGAATCGGCAAAGTAATATTTGGAAGCCCATAGAGGGCTATGGAGAAATTGGAAACATCCTCCGATGAAACCTGGAAAGAAGCTTTCTGAGAAACTGCTTAGTGTTCTTTTAGTTCATCTCCCAGAGTTACATCTGTATTTCGTGGATCTCTTTGCTAGCCTTATTTCTGTGGAATCTGACAACAGATATTTCGGATCCCTTTGAAGACTATAGGGCCAAAGGAAATATCCTCCGATAACAAAGAGAAAGAAGCTTTCTGAGAAACTTCTTTGTGTTCTGTGAAATCATCTCACAGAGCTACAGCTTTCCAATCAAGTACCCTTTCGCTAAGACAGTTTTTGTGGAATTTTCAAAGTGATATTTGGAAGCCCTTAGAGGGCTATGGTGAAAAAGGAAATAACCTCCGAGGAAATCTGGAAAGAAGCTTTCTGAGAAACTGCTTAGTGTTCTGTTAATTCATCTCACAGAGTTACATCTGTATTTCGTGTATCTCCTTGATAGCCTTATTTCTCTAGAATCTGAGAACAGATATTTCAAATCCCGTTGAAGACTACAGGGCCAAAGGAAATATCCTCCGATAACAAAGAGAAAGAAGCTTTCTGAGAAACTTCTTTGTGTTCTGTGAAATCATCTCACAGAGTTACAGCTTTACCCTCAAGAAGCCTTTCGCTAAGACAGTTCTTGTGGAATTGGCAAAGTGATATTTGGAAGCCCATAGAGGGCTATGGAGAAAAAGGAAATATCCTCCGATGAAATCTGGAAAGAAGCTTTCTGAGAAACTGCTTAGTGTTCCGTTAATTGATCTCACAGAGTTACATCTGTATTTCGTGTATCTCCTTGCTAGCCTTACTTCTGTGGAATCTGAGAACAGATATTTCGGATTCCTTTGAAGACTATGGGGCCAAAGGAAATATCCTCCGATAACAAAGAGAAAGAAGCTTTCTGAGAAACTTCTTTGTGTTCTGTGAAATCATCTCACAGAGTTACAGCTTTCCCCTCAAGAAGCCTTTCACTAAGACAGTTCTTTTGGAATTGGCAAAGTGATATTTGGAAGCCCTTAGAGGGCTAAGGTGAAAAATGAAATATCCTCCGATGAAATATGGAGAGAAGCTTTCTGAGAAACTGCTTAGTGTTCTGTAAGTATATCTCACAGAGTGACATCTCTATTTCGTGGATCTCTTTGCCAGCCTTACTTCTGTGGAATCTGAGAACAGATATTTCGGATCCCTTTGAAGACTATAGGGCCAAAGGAAAAATCCTCCGATAACAAAGAGAAAGAGGCTTTCTGAGAAACTTCTTTGTGTTCTGTGAAATCATCTCACAGAGTTACAGCTTTCCCCTCAAGAAGCCTTTCGCTAAGACAGTTCTTGTGGAATTGGCAAAGTAATATTTGGAAGCCCTTAGAGGGCTATGGAGAAAATGGAAATATCCTATGATGAAATCTGGAAAGAAGCTTTCTGAGAAACTGCTTAGTGTTCTTTTAGTTCATCTCCCAGACTTACATCTGTATTTCGTGGATCTCTTTGCTAGCCTTATTTCTGTGGAATCTAAGAACAGATATTTCGGATCCCATGGAAGACTATAGGGCCAAAGGAAATATCCTCCGATAACAAAGAGAAAGAAGCTTTCTAAAAAACTTCTTTGTGTTCTGTGAACTCATCTCACAGAGTTACAGCTTTCCAATCAAGTACCCTTTCGCTAAGACAGTTCTTGTGGAATTTTCAAAGTGATATTTGGAAGCCCTTAGAGGGCTATGGTGAACAAGGAAATATCCTCCGATGAAATCTGGAAAGAAGCTTTCTGAGAGACTGCTTAGTGTTCTGTTAATTCATCTCCCAGAGTTACAGCTGTATTTCTTGTATCTCCTTGATAGCCTTATTTCTCTAGAATCTGAGAACAGATATTTCAAATCCCTTTGAAGACTATAGGGCCAAAGGAAATATCCTCCGATAACAAAGAGAAAGAAGCTTTCTGAGAAACTTCTTTGTGTTCTGTGAAATCATCTCACAGAGTTACAGCTTTCCCCTCAAGAAGCCTTTCGCTAAGACAGTTCTTGTGGAATTGGAAAAGTGATATTTGGAAGCCCATAGAGGGCTATGGTAAAAAAGGAAATATCCTCCGATGAAATCTGGAAAGAAGCTTTCTGAGACACTGCTTAGTGTTCTGTTAATTGATCTCACAGAATTATATCTGTATTTCGTGTATCTCCTTGCTAGCCTTACTTCTGTGGAATCTGAGAACAGATAATTCGGATCCCTTTGAAGACTATGGGGCCAAAGGAAATATCCTCCGATAACAAAGAGAAAGAAGCTTTCTGAGAAACATCTTTGTGTTCTGTGAAATCATCTCACAGAGTTACAGCTTTCCCCTAAAGAAGCCTTTCGCTAAGAGAGTTCTTGTGGAATTGACAAAGTGATATTTGGAAGCCCATAGAAGGCTATGGTGAAAAAGGAAATATCCTCCGATGAAATCTGGAAAGAAGCTTTCTGAGAAACTGCTTAGTGTTCTGTTAATTCATCTCACAGAGTTACATCTGTATTTCCTGCATCTCTTTGCTAGCCTTATTTCTGTGGAATCTGAGAACAGATATTTCAGATCCCTTTGACGACTACAGGGTCAAAGGAAGTATCCTCCGATAACAAAGAGAAAGAATCTTTCTGAGAAACTTCTTTGTGTTCTGTGAAATCATCTCACAGAGTTACAGCTTTCCCCTCAAGAAGCCTTTCGCAAAGACAGTTCTTGTGGGATTGGCAAAGTTATATTTGGAAGCCCATAGAGGACTATGGTGAAAAAGGAAATATCCTCCCATGAAATCTGGAAAGAAGCTTTCTGATAAACTGCTTAGTATTCTTTTAGTCCATCTCCCAGAGTTACATCTGTATTTCATGGATCACTTTGATAGCCTTATTTCTGTGGAATCTGAGAGCAGATATTTCGGATCCCTCTGAACTGTAGGGCCAAAGGAGATATCCTCCGATAACAAAGAGAAAGAAGCTTTCTGAGAAACTTCTTTGTGTTCTGTGAAATCATCTCACAGAGTTACAGCTTTCCCCTCAAGAAGCCTTTCGCTAAGACAGTTCTTGTGGAATAGGCAAAGTGATATTTGGAAGCCCATAGAGGGCTATGGTGAAAAAGGAATTATCCTCCGATGAAATCTGGAAAGAAGCTTTCTGAGAAACTGCTTAGTGTTCGGTTAATTCATCTCACAGAGTTACATCTGTATTTCGTGGATCTCTTTGCTAGCCTTATTTCTGTGGAATCTGAGAACAGATATTTCGGATCCCTTTGAAGACTATAGGGCCAAAGGAAATATCCTCCGATAACAAAGAGAAAGAAGCTTTCTGAGAAACTTCTTTGTGTTCTGTGAAATCATCTCACAGAGTTACAGCTTACCCCTCAAGAAGCCTTTCGCTAATAGAGATCTTGTGGAATTGGCAAAGTGATATTTGGAAGCCCTTAGAAAGCTATGGAGAAAAAGCAAATATCCTCCGATGAAATCTGGAAAGAAGCTTTCTGAGAAACTGCTTAGTGTTCTGTTAATTCATCTTACAGAGTTACATCTGTACTTCGTGGATCTCTTTGCTAGCCTTATTTCTGTGGAATCTGAGATCAGATATTTCGGATCCCTTTGAAGAGTATAGGGCCAAAGGAAATATCCTCCGATAACAAAGAGAAAGAATCTTTCTGAGAAACTTCTTAGTGTTGTGTGAAATCATCTCACAGAGTTACAGCTTTCCCCTCAAGAAGCCTTTCGCTAAGACAGTTCTTGTGGAATTGGCAAAGTGATATTTGGAAGCCCATAGAGGGCTATGGTGAAAAAGGAAATATCCTCCGATGAAATCTGGAAAGAAGCTCTCTGAGAATCTGCTTAGTGTTCTGTTAATTGATCTCACAGAGTTACATCTGTATTTCGTGGATCTCTTTGCTAGCCTTATTTCTGTGGAATCTGACAACAGATATTTCGGATCCCTTTGAAGACTATTGGGCCAAAGGAAATATCCTCCGATAACAAAGAGAAAGAATCTTTCTGAGAAACTTCTTTGTGTTCTGTGAAATCATCTCACAGAGTTATAGCTTTCCCCTCAAGAAGCCTTTCGCTAAGAGAGTTCTTGTGGAATTGGCAAAGTGATATTTGGAAGCCCATAGAAGGCTATGGAGAAAAAGCAAATATCCTCCGATGAAATCTGGAAAGAAGCTTTCTGAGAAACTGCTTAGTGTTCTGTTAATTCATCTCACAGAGTTACATCTGTATTTCGTGGATCTCTTTGCTAGCCTTATTTCTGTGGAATCTTAGAACAGATATTTCAGATCCCTTTGACGACTACAGGGTCAAAGGAAATATCCTCCGATAACAAAGAGAAAGAAGCTTTCTCAGAAACTTCTTCGTGTTCTGTGAAATCATCTCACAGAGTTACAGCTTTATCATCAAGAAGCCTTTCCCTAAGACAGTTCTTGTGGAATTGGCAAAGTGATATTTGGAAGCCCATAGAGGGCTACGGAGAAAAAGGAAATATACTCCGATGAAATCTTGAAAGAAGCTTTCTGAGAAACTGCGTAGTGTTCTTTTAGCTCATCTCCCACAGTTTCATCTGTATTTCGTGGATCTCTTTGCTAGCCTTATTTCTGTGGGTCTGAGAACAGATATTTCGGATCCCTTTGAAGACTATAGGGCCAAAGGAAATATCCTCCGATAACAACGAGAAAGAAGCTTTCAGAGAAACTTCTTTGTGTTCTGTGAAATCATCTCACAGAGTTACAGCTTTCCCCTCAAGAAGCCTTTCGCTAAGACAGTTCTTGTAGAATTGGCAAAGTGATATTTGGAAGCCCATAGACGGCTATGTTGAAAAAGGAAATATCCTCCGATGAAATCTGGAAAGAAGCTTTCTGAGAAACTGCTTAGTGTTCTGTTAATTCATCTCACAGAATTACATCTGTATTTCGTGGATCACTTTGATAGCCTTATTTCTGTGGAATCTGAGAACAGATATTTCGGATCCCTTTGAAGACTATAGGGCCAAAGGAAATATCCTCCGATAAAAAAGAGAAAGAAGCTTTCTGAGAAACTTCTTTGTGTTCTGTGAAATCATCTCACAGAGTTACAGCTTTCCCCTCAAGAAGCCTTTCGCAAAGACAGTTCTTGTGGAATTGGCAAAGTGATATTTGGAAGCCCATAGAGAGCTATGGTGAAAAAGGAAATATCCTCCGATGAAATCTGGAAAGAAGCTTTCTGAGAAACTGCTTAGTGTTCTGTTAATTCATCTTAAAGAGTTACATCTGTATTTCGTGGATCTCTTTCCTAGCCTTATTTCTGTGGAATCTGAGATCAGATATTTCGGATCCCTTTGAAGACTATAGGGCCAAAGGAAATATCCTCCGATAACAAAGAGAAAGAATCTTTCTGAGAAACTTCTTTGTGTTCTGTGAAATCATCTCACAGAGTTACAGCTTTATCATCAAGAAGCCTTTCGCTAAGACCGTTCTTGTGGAATTGGCAAAGTGATATTTGGAAGCCCATAGAGGGCTATGGAGAAAAAGGAAATATACTCCGATGAAATCTGGAAAGAAGCTTTCTGAGAAACTGCTTAGTGTTCTTTTAGTTCATCTCCCACAGTTTCATCTGTATTTCATGGATCTCTTTGCTAGCCTTATTTCTGTGGAATCTGAGAACAGATATTTCGGATCCCTTTGAAGACTATAGGGCCAAAGAAAATATCCTCCGATAACAACGAGAAAGAAGCTTTCAGAGAAACTTCTTTGTGTTCTGTGAAATCATCTCACAGAGTTACAGCTTTCCCCTCAAGAAGCCTTTCGCTAAGACAGTTCTTGTAGAATTGGCAAAGTGATATTTGGAAGCCCATAGACGGCTATGGTGAAAAAGGAAATATCCTCCGATGAAATCTGGAAAGAAGCTTTCTGAGAAACTGCTTAGTGTTCTGTTAATTCATCTCACAGAATTACATCTGTATTTCGTGGATCTCTTTGCTAGCCTTATTTCTGTGGAATCTGAGAACAGATATTTCGGATCCCTTTGAAGACAATAGGGCCAAAGGAAATATCCTCCGATAAAAAAGAGAAAGAAGCTTTCTGAGAAACTTCTTTGTGTTCTGTGAAATCATCGCACCGAGTTACAGCTTTCCCCTCAAGAAGCCTTTGGCTAGGACAGTTCTTGTGGAATTGGCAAAGTGATATTTGGAAGCCCATGGAGGGCTATGGTGAAAAAGGAAATATCCTCCGATGAAATCTGGAAAGAAGCTTCCTGAGAAACTGCTTAGTGTACTGTTAATTCATCTCACAGAGTTACATCTGTATTTCGTGGATCTCTTTGCTAGCCTTATTTCTGTGGAATCTGAGAACAGATATTTCGGATCCCTTTGAAGACTATAGGGCCAAAGGAAATATCCTCCGATAACAAAGAGAAAGAAGCTTTCTGAGAAACTTCTTTGTGTTGTGTGAAATCATCTCACAGAGTTACAGGTTTCCCCTCAAGAAGACTTTCGCTAAGATAGTTCTTGGGGAATTAGCAAAGTGATATTTGGAAGCCCATAGAGGGCTATGGTGAAAAAGGAAATATCCTCCGATGAAATCTGGAAAGAAGCTTTCTGAGAAACTGCTTAGTCTTCTTTTAGTTCATCTCCCAGAGTTTCATCGGTATTTCGTGGATGTCTTTGCTAGCCTTATTTCTGTGGAATCTGAAAACAGATATTTCGGATCCCTTTGAAGACTATAGGGCCAAAGGAACTATCCTCCGATAACAACGAGAAAGAAGCTTTCAGAGAAACTTCTTTGTGTTCTGTGAAATCATCTCACAGAGTTACAGCTTTCCCCTCAAGAAGCCTTTCGCTAAGACAGTTCTTGTGGAATTGGCAAAGTGATATTTGGAAGCCCATAGACGGCTATGGTGAAAAAGGAAATAACCTCCGATGAAATCTGGAAAGAAGCTTTCTGAGAAACTGCTTAGTGTTCTGTTAATTCATCTCACGGAGTTACATCTGTATTTCGTGTATCTCCTTGATAGCCTTATTTCTCTGGAATCTGAGAACAGATATTTCAAATCCCGTGGAAGACTATAGGGCCAAAGGAAATATCCTCCGATAAGAAAGATAAAGAAGCTTTCTGAGAAACTTCTTTGTGTTCTGTGAAATCATCTCACAGAGTTACAGCTTTTCCCTCAAGAAGCCTTTCGCTAAGACAGTTCTTGTGGAATTGGCAAAGTGATATTTGGAAGCCCATAGAGGGCTATGGTGAAAAAGGAAATATCCTCCGATGAAATCTGGAAAGAAGCTTTCTGAGAAACTGCTTAGTGTTCTGTTAATTGATCTCACAGAGTTACATCTGTATTTCGTGTATCTCCTTGGTAGCCTTACTTCTGTGGAATCTGAGAACAGATATTTCGGATCCCTTTGAAGACTATTGGGCCAAAGGAAATATCCTCCGATAACAAGGAGAAAGAATCTTTCTGAGAAACTTCTTTGTGTTCTGTGAAATCATCTCACAGAGTTACAGCTTTCCCCTCAAGAAGCCTTTCGCTAAGAGAGTTTTTGTGGAATTGGCAAAGTGATATTTCGAAGCCCATAGAGGGCTATGGAGAAAAAGGAAATATCCTCGATGGAATCTGGAAAGAAGCTTTCTGATAAACTGATTAGTATTCTCTTAGTTCATCTCCCAGAGTTACATCTGTATTTCGTGGATCACTTTGCTAGCCTTATTTCTGTGGAATCTGAGAGCAGATATTTCGGATCCCTCTGAACTGTAGGGCCAAAGGAGATATCCTCCGATAACAAAGAGAAAGAAGCTTTCTGAGAAACTTCTTTGTGTTCTGTGAAATCATCTCACAGAGTTACAGCTTTCCCCTCAAGAAGCCTTTCACTAAGACAGTTCTTGTGGAATTGGCAAAGTGATATTTGGAAGCCCTTAGAGGGCTAAGGTGAAAAATGAAATATCCTCCGATGAAATATGGAGAGAAGCTTTCTGAGAAACTGCTTAGTGTTCTGTAAGTAGATCTCACAGAGTGACATCTGTATTTCGTGGATCTCTTTGCCAGCCTTACTTCTGTGGAATCTGAGAACAGATATTTCGGATCCCTTTGAAGACTATAGGGCCAAAGGAAAAATCCTCCGATAACAAAGAGAAAGAGGCTTTCTGAGAAACTTCTTTGTGTTCTGTGAAATCATCTCACAGAGTTACAGCTTTCCCCTCAAGAAGCCTTTCGCTAAGACAGTTCTTGTGGAATCGGCAAAGTAATATTTGGAAGCCCTTAGAGGGCTATGGAGAAAATGGAAATATCCTCCGATGAAATCTGGAAAGAAGCTTTCTGAGAAACTGCTTAGTGTTCTTTTAGTTCATCTCCCAGAGTTACATCTGTATTTCGTGGATCTCTTTGCTAGCCTTATTTCTGTGGAATCTAAGAACAGATATTTCGGATCCCTTTGAAGACTATAGGGCAAAAGGAAATATCCTCCGATAACAAAGAGAAAGAAGCTTTCTGAGAAACTTCTTTGTGTTCTGTGAAATCACCTCACAGAGTTACAGCTCTCCAATCAAGTACCCTTTCGCTAAGACAGTTTTTGTGGAATTTTCAAAGTGATATTTGGAAGCCCATAGAGGCCTATGGTGAAAAAGGAAATATCCTCCAATGAAATCTGGAAAGAAGCTTTCTGAGAAACTGCTTAGCGTTCTGTTAATTCATCTCCCAGAGTTACATCTGTATTTCGTGTATCTCCTTGATAGCCTTATTTCTCTAGAATCTGAGAACAGATATTTCAAATGCCTTTATAGACTATAGGGCCAAAGGAAATATCCTCCGATAAAAAAGAGAAAGAAGCTTTCTGAGAAACTTCTTTGTGTTCTGTGAAATCATCTCACAGAGTTACAGCTTTACCCTCAAGAAGCCTTTCGCTAAGACAGTTCTTGTGGAATTGGCAAAGTGATATTTGGAAGCCCTTAGAGGGCTATGGTGAAAAAGGAAATATCCTCCGATGAAATCTGGAAGGAAGCTTTCTGAGAAACTGCTTAGTGTTCTGTTAATTGATCTCACAGAGTTACATCTGTATTTCGTGTATCCTCTTGCTAGCCTTACTTCTGTGGAATCTGAGAACAGATATTTCGGATCCCTTTGAAGACTATAGCGCCAAAGGAAATATCCTCCGATAACAAAGAGAAAGAAGCTTTCTGAGAAACTTCTTTGTGTTCTGTGAAATCATCTCACAGAGTTACAGCTTTCCCCTCAAGAAGCCTTTCGCTAAGACAGTTTTTGTGGAATTGGCAAAGTGATATTTGGAAGCCCATAGAGGACTATGGTGAAAAAGGAAATATCCTCTGATGAAACCTGGAAAGAAGCTTTCTGAGAAACTGCTTAGTGTTCTGTTAATTGATCTCACAGAGTTACATCTGTATTTCGTGTATCTCCTTGCTAGCCTTACTTCTGTGGAATCTGAGAACAGATAATTCGGATCCCTTTGAAGACTATGGGGCCAAAGGAAATATCCTCCGATAACAAAGAGAAAGAAGCTTTCTGAGAAACTTCTTTGTGTTCTGTGAAATCATCTCACAGAGTTACAGCTTTCCCCTCAAGAAGCCTTTCGCTAAGACAGTTCTTGTGGAATTGGCAAAGTGATATTTGGAAGCCCATAGAGGGCTATGGTGAAAAAGGAAATATCCTCCGATGAAATCTGGAAAGAAGATTTCTGAGAAACTGCTTAGTGTTCTGTTAATTCATCTCACAGAGTTACATCTGTATTTCGTGGATCTCTTTGCTAGCCTTATTTCTGTGGAATCTGAGAACAGATATTTCGGATCCCTTTGAAGACTATAGGGCCAAAGGAAATATCCTCCGATAACAAAGAGAAAGAATCTTTCTGAGAAACTTCTTTGTGTTCTGTGAAATCATCTCACAGAGTTACAGCTTACCCCTCAAGAAGCCTTTCGCTAAGAGAGATCTTGTGGAATTGGCAAAGTGATATTTGGAAGCCCTTAGAAGGCTATGGAGAAAAAGCAAATATCCTCCGATGAAATCTGGAAAGAAGCTTTCTGAGAAACTGCTTAGTGTTCTGTTAATTCATCTTACAGAGTTACATCTGTATTTCGTGGATCTCTTTGCTAGCCTTATTTCTGTGGAATCTGAGATCAGATATTTCGGATCCCTTTGAAGAGTATCGGGCCAAAGGAAATATCCTCCGATAACAAAGAGAAAGAATCTTTCTGAGAAACTTCTTTGTGTTCTGTGAAATCATCTCACAGAGTTACAGCTTTATCATCAAGAAGCCTTTCGCTAAGACAGTCCTTGTGGAATTGGCAAAGTGATATTTGGAAGCCCATAGAGGACTATGGAGAAAAAGGAAATATCCTCCGATGAAAGCTGGAAAGAAGCTTTCTGAGAAACTGCTTAGTGTTCTTTGAGTTCATCTCCCAGAGTTTCATCTGTATTTCGTGGATCTCTTTGCTAGCCTTATTTCTGTGGAATCTGAGAACAGATATTTCGGATCCCTTTGAAGACTATAGGGCCAAAGGAAATATCCTCCGATAACAAAGAGAAAGAAGCTTTCTGAGAAACTTCTTTGTGTTCTGTGAAATCATCTCACAGAGTTACAGCTTTCCCCTCAAGAAGCCTTTCGCTAAGACAGTTCTTGTGGAATTGGCAAAGTGATATTTGGAAGCCCATAGAGGGCTATGGAGAAAAAGGAAACATCCTCGATGGAATCTGGAAAGAAGCTTTCTGATAAACTGCTTAGTATTCTTTTAGTTCATCTCCCAGAGTTACATCTGTATTTCGTGGATCACTTTGCTAGCCTTATTTCTGTGGAATCTGAGAGCAGATATTTCGGATCCCTCTGAAGACTGTAGGGCCAAAGGAGATATCCTCCGATAACAAAGAGAAAGAACCTTTCTGAGAAACTTCTTTGTGTTCTGTGAAATCATCTCACAGAGTTACAGCTTTCCCCTCAAGAAGCCTTTCGCTAAGACAGTTCTTGTGGAATTGGCAAAGTGATATTTGGAAGCCCATAGAGGGCTATGGTGAAAAAGGAAATATCCTACGATGAAATATGAAAAGAAGCTTTCTGAGAAACTGCTTAGTGTTCTCTTAATTCATCTCCCAGAGTTACATCTGTATTTCGTGGATCTCTTTGATAGCCTTATTTCTGTGGAATCTGACAACAGATATTTCGGATCCCTTTGAAGACTATAGGGCCAAAGGAAATATCCTCCGATAACAAAGAGAAAGAATCTTTCTGAGAAACTTCTTTGTGTTCTGTGAAATCATATCACAGAGTTACAGCTTTCCCCTCAAGAAGCCTTTCGCTAAGAGATTTCTTGTGGAATTGGCAAAGTGATATTTGGAAGCCCATAGAAGGCTATGGAGAAAAAGCAAATATCCTCCGATGAAATCTGGAAAGAAGCTTTCTGAGAAACTGCTTAGCGTTCTGTTAATTCATCTCACAGAGTTACATCTGTATTTCGTGGATCTCTTTGCTAGCCTTATTTCTGTGGAATCTGAGAACAGATATTTCAGATCCCTTTGACGACTACAGGGTCAAAGGAAATATCCTCCGATAACAAAGAGAAAGAAGCTTTCTGAGAAACTTCTTTGTGTTCTGTGAAATCATCTCACAGAGTTACAGCTTTCCCCTCAAGAAGCCTTTCGCAAAGACAGTTCTTGTGGAATTGGCAAAGTGATATTTGGAAGCCCATAGAGAGCTATGGTGAAAAAGGAAATATCCTCCGATGAAATCTGGAAAGAAGCTTTCTGAGAAACTGCTTAGTGTTCTGTTAATTCATCTTACAGAGTTACATCTGTATTTCGTGGATCTCTTTGCTAGCCTTATTTCTGTGGAATCTGAGATCAGATATTTCGGATCCCTTTGAAGACTATAGGGCCAAAGGAAATATCCTCCGATAACAAAGAGAAAGAATCTTTCTGAGAAACTTCTTTGTGTTCTGTGAAATCATCTCACAGAGTTACAGCTTTATCATCAAGAAGCCTTTCCCTAAGACAGTTCTTGTGGAATTGGCAAAGTGATATTTGGAAGCCCATAGAGGGCTACGGAGAAAAAGGAAATATACTCCGATGAAATCTGGAAAGAAGCTTTCTGAGAAACTGCGTAGTGTTCTTTTAGCTCATCTCCCACAGTTTCATCTGTATTTCGTGGATCTCTTTGCTAGCCTTATTTCTGTGGAATCTGAGAACAGATATTTCGGATCCCTTTGAAGACTATAGTGCCAAAGGAAATATCCTCCGATAACAACGAGAAAGAAGCTTTCAGAGAAACTTCTTTGTGTTCTGTGAAATCATCTCACAGAGTTACAGCTTTCCCCTCAAGAAGCCTTTCGCTAAGACAGTTCTTGTAGAATTGGCAAAGTGATATTTGGAAGCCAATAGACGGCTATGTTGAAAAAGGAAATATCCTCCGATGAAATCTGGAAAGAAGCTTTCTGAGAAACTGCTTAGTGTTCTGTTAATTCATCTCCCAGAATTACATCTGTATTTCGTTGATCTCTTTGCTAGCCTTATTTCTGTGGAATCTGAGAACAGATATTTCGGATCCCTTTGAAGACTATAGGGCCAAAGGAAATATCCTCCGATAACAAAGAGAAAGAAGCTTTGTGAGAAACTTCTTTGTGTTCTGTGAAATCATCTCACAGAGTAAAAGCTTTCCCCTCAAGAAGCCTTTCGCTAAGAGAGTTCTTGTGGAATTGGCAAAGTGATATTTTGAAGCCCATAGAAGGCTAAGGAGAAAAAGCAAATATCCTCCGATGAAATCTGGAAAGAAGCTTTCTGAGAAACTGCTTAGTGTCCTGTTAATTCATCTCAGAGAGTTACATCTGTATTCGTGGATATCTTTGCTATCCTTACTTCTGTGGAATCTGAGAACAGATATTTCGGATCCCTTTGACGACTACAGGGCCAAAGGAAATATCCTCCGATAACAAAGAGAAAGAAGCTTTCTGAGAAACTTCTTTGTGTTCTGTGAAATCATCTCACAGAGTTACAGCTTTCCCCTCAAGAAGCCTTTCGCTAAGAGAGTTCTTGTGGAATTGGCAAACTGATATTTGGAAGCCCATAGAGGGCTATGGAGAAAAAGGAAATATCCTCCGATGAAATCTGGAAAGAAGCTGTCTGAGAAACTGCTTAGTGTTCTTTTAGTTCATCTCCCAGAGTTTCATCTGTATTTCGTGGATCTCTTTGCTAGCCTTATTTCTGTGGAATCTGACAACAGATATTTCGGATCCCTTTGAAGACTATAGGGCCAAAGGAAATATCCTCCGATAACAAAGAGAAAGAATCTTTCTGAGAAACTTCTTTGTGTTCTGTGAAATCATCTCACAGAGTTACAGCTATCCCCTCAAGAAGCCTTTCGCTAAGAGAGTTCTTGTGGAATTGGCAAAGTGATATTTGGAAGCCCATAGAAGGCTATGGAGAAAAAGCAAATATCCTCCGATGAAATCTGGAAAGAAGCTTTCTGAGAAACTGCTTAGTGTTCTGTTAATTCATCTCACAGAGTTACATCTGTATTTCGTGGATCTCTTTGCTAGCCTTATTTCTGTGGAATCTGAGAACAGATATTTCAGATCCCTTTGACGACTACAGGGTCAAAGGAAATATCCTCCGATAACAAAGAGAAAGAAGCTTTCTGAGAAACTTCTTTGTGTTCTGTGAAATCACCTCACAGAGTTACAGCTTTCCCCTCAAGAAGCCTTTCGCAAAGACAGTTCTTGTGGAATTGGCAAAGTGATATTTGGAAGCCCATAGAGAGCTATGGTGAAAAAGGAAATATCCTCCGATGAAATCTGGAAAGAAGCTTTCTGAGAAACTGCTTAGTGTTCTGTTAATTCATCTTACAGAGTTACATCTGTATTTCGTGGATCTCTTTCCTAGCCTTATTTCTGTGGAATCTGAGATCAGATATTTCGGATCCCTTTGAAGACTATAGGGCCAAAGGAAATATCCTCCGATAACAAAGAGAAAGAATCTTTCTGAGAAACTTCTTTGTGTTCTGTGAAATCATCTCACAGAGTTACAGCTTTATCATCAAGAAGGCTTTCGCTAAGACAGTTCTTGTAGAATTGGCAAAGTGATATTTGGAAGCCCATAGACGGCTATGGTGAAAAAGGAAATATCCTCCGATGAAATCTGGAAAGAAGCTTTCTGAGAAACTGCTTAGTGTTCTGTTAATTCATCTCACAGAATTACATCTGTATTTCGTGGATCTCTTTGCTAGCCTTATTTCTGTGGAATCTGAGAACAGATATTTCGGATCCCTTTGAAGACAATAGGGCCAAAGGAAATATCCTCCGATAAAAAAGAGAAAGAAGCTTTCTGAGAAACTTCTTTGTGTTCTGTGAAATCATCGCACAGAGTTACAGCTTTCCCCTCAAGAAGCCTTTGGCTAGGACAGTTCTTGTGGAATTGGCAAAGTGATATTTGGAAGCCCATGGAGTGCTATGGTGAAAAAGGAAATATCCTCCGATGAAATCTGGAAAGAAGCTTTCTGAGAAACTGCTTAGTGTCCTGTTAATTCATCTCAGAGAGTTACATCTGTATTCGTGGATCTCTTTGCTATCCTTACTTCTGTGGAATCTGAGAACAGTTATTTCGGATCCCTTTGACGACTACAGGGCCAAAGGAAATATCCTCCGATAACAAAGAGAAAGAAGCTTTCTGAGAAACTTCTTTGTGTTCTGTGAAATCATCTCACAGAGTTACAGCTTTCCCCTCAAGAAGCCTTTCGCTAAGAGAGTTCTTGTGGAATTGGCAAAGTGATATTTGGAAGCCCATAGAGGGCTCTGGAGAAAAAGGAAATATCCTCCGATGAAATCTGGAAAGAAGCTGTCTGAGAAACTGCTTAGTGTTCTTTTAGTTCATCTCCCAGAGTTTCATCTGTATTTCGTGGATCTCTTTGCTAGCCTTATTTCTGTGGAATCTGACAACAGATATTTCGGATCCCTTTGAAGACTATAGGGCCAAAGGAAATATCCTCCGATAACAAAGAGAAAGAATCTTTCTGAGAAACTTCTTTGTGTTCTGTGAAATCATCTCACAGAGTTACAGCTTTCCCCTCAAGAAGCCTTTCGCTAAGAGAGTTCTTGTGGAATTGGCAAAGTGATATTTGGAAGCCCATAGAATGCTATGGAGAAAAAGCAAATATCCTCCGATGAAATCTGGAAAGAAGCTTTCTGAGAAACTGCTTAGTGTTCTGTTAATTCATCTCACAGAGTTACATCTGTATTTTGTGGATCTCTTTGCTAGCCTTATTTCTGTGGAATCTGAGAACAGATATTTCAGATCCCTTTTACGACTACAGGGTCAAAGGAAATATCCTCCGATAACAAAGAGAAAGAAGCTTTCTGAGAAACTTCTTTGTGTTCTGTGAAATCATCTCACAGAGTTACAGCTTTCCCCTCAAGAAGCCTTTCGCAAAGACAGTTCTTGTGGAATCGGCAAAGTGATATTTGGAAGCCCATAGAGGGCTATGGTGAAAAAGGAAATATCCTCCGATGAAATCTGGAAAGAAGCTTTCTGAGAAACTGCTTAGTCTTCTTTTAGTTCATCTCCCAGAGTTTCATCGGTATTTCGTGGATGTCTTTGCTAGCCTTATTTCTGTGGAATCTGAAAACAGATATTTCGGATCCCTTTGAAGACTATAGGGCCAAAGGAACTATCCTCCGATAACAACGAGAAAGAAGCTTTCAGAGAAACTTCTTTGTGTTCTGTGAAATCATCTCACAGAGTTACAGCTTTCCCCTCAAGAAGCCTTTCGCTAAGACAGTTCTTGTGGAATTGGCAAAGTGATATTTGGAAGCCCATAGACGGCTATGGTGAAAAAGGAAATATCCTCCGATGAAATCTGGAAAGAAGCTCTATGAGAATCTGCTTAGTGTTCTGTTAATTCATCTCACAGAGTTACATCTGTATTTCGTGGATCTCTTTGCTAGCCTTATCTGTGGATTCTGACAACAGATATTTCGGATCCCTTTGAAGACTATTGGGCCAAAGGAAATATTCTCCGATAACAAAGAGAAAGAATCTTTCTGAGAAACTTCTTTGTGTTCTGTGAAATCATCTCACAGAGTTACAGCTTTCCCCTAAAGAAGCCTTTCACTAAGAGAGTTCTTGTGGAATTGGCAAAGTGATATTTTGAAGCCCATAGACGGCTATGGTGAAAAAGGAAATATCCACTGATGAAATCTGGAAAGAAGCTTTCTGAGAAACTGCTTAGTGTTCTCTTAATTCATCTCACAGAATTACATCTGTATTTCGTGGATCTCTTTGCTAGCCTTATTTCTGTGGAATCTGAGAACAGATATTTCGGATCCCTTTGAAGTCTATAGGGCCAAAGGAAATATCCTCCGATAACAAAGAGAAAGAATCTTTCTGAGAAACTTCTTTGTGTTCTGTGAAATCATCTCACAGAGTTACAGCTTTAACATCAAGAAGCCTTTCGCTAAGACAGTTCTTGTGGGATTGGCAAAGTGATATTTGGAAGCCCATAGAGGACTACGGAGAAAAAGGAAATATCCTCCGATGAAATCTGGAAAGAAGCTTTCTGAGAAACTGCTTAGTGTTCTTTTAGTTCATCTCCCAGGGTTTCATCTGTATTTCGTGGATCTCTTTGCTAGCCTTATTTCTGTGGAATCTAAGAACAGATATTTCGGATCCCTTTGAAGACTATAGGGCCAAAGGAAATATCCTCCGATAACAACGAGAAAGAAGCTTTCAGAGAAACTTCTTTGTGTTCTGTGAAACCATCTCACAGAGTTACAGCTTTCCACTCAAGAAGCCTTTCACTAAGACAGTTCTTGTAGAATTGACAAAGTGATATGTGGAAGCCCATAGACGGCTATGTTGAAAAAGGAAATATCCTCCGATGAAATCTGGAAAGCAGCTTTCTGAGAAACTGCTTAGTGTTCTGTTAATTCATCTCCCAGAATTACATCTGTATTTCGTTGATCTCTTTGCTAGCCTTATTTCTGTGGAATCTGAGAACAGATATTTCGGATCCCTCAGCAGACTATAGGGCCAAAGGAAATATCGTCCGATAACAAAGAGAAAGAAGCTTTCTTAGAAACTTCTTTGTGTTCTGTGAAATCATCTCACAGAGTTACAGCTTTCCCCTCAAGAAGCCTTTCGCTAAGACATTTTTTGTGGAATTGGCAAAGTGATATTTGGAAGCCCATAGAGGGCTATGGTAAAAAAGGAAATATCCTCCGATGAAATATGGAAAGAAGCTTTCTGAGAAACTGCTTAGTGTTCTTTTAGTTCATCTCCCAGACTTACATCTGTATTTCGTGGATCTCTTTGCTAGCCTTATTTCTGTGGAATCTGAGAACAGATATTTCGAATCCCTTTGAAGACGATAGGGACAAAGGAAATATCCTCCGATAGCAACGAGAGAGAAGCTTTCAGAGAAAGTTCTTTGTGTTCTGTGAAATCATCTCACAGAGTTACAGCTTTATCATCAAGAAGCCTTTCGCTAAGACAGTTCTTGTGGGATTGGCAAAGTGATATTTGGAAGCCTATAGAGGACTATGGAGAAAAAGGAAATATCCTCCGATGAAATCTGGAAAGAAGCTTTCTGAGAAACTGCTTAGTGTTCTTTTAGTTCATCTCCCAGAGTTTCATCTGTATTTCGTGGATCTCTTTGCTAGCCTTATTTCTGTGGAATCTGAGAACAGATATTTCGGATCCCTTTGAAGACTATAGGGCCAAAGGAAATATCCTCCGATAACAACGAGAAAGAAGCTTTCAGAGAAACTTCTTTGTGTTCTGTGAAACCATCTCACAGAGTTACAGCTTTCCCCTCAAGAAGCCTTTCGCTAAGACAGTTCTTGTAGAATTGACAAAGTGATATGTGGAAGCCCATAGACGGCTATGGTGAAAAAGGAAATATCCTCCGATGAAATCTAGAAAGAAGCTTTCTGAGAAACTGCTTAGTGTTCTGTTAATTCATCTCCCAGAATTACATCTGTATTTCGTGGATCTCTTTGCTAGCCTTATTTCTGTGGAATCTGAGAACAGATATTTCGGATCCCTCAGAAGACTATAGGGCCAAAGGAAATATCGTCCGATAACAAAGAGAAAGAAGCTTTCTTAGAAACTTCTTTGTGTTCTGTGAAATCATCTCACAGAGTTACAGCTTTCCCCTCAAGAGGCCTTTCGCTAAGACATTTTTTGTGGAATTGGCAAAGTGATATTTGGAAGCCCATAGAGGGCTATGGTAAAAAAGGAAATATCCTCCGATGAAATATGGAAAGAAGCTTTCTGAGAAACTGCTTAGTGTTCTTTTAGTTCATCTCCCAGACTTACATCTGTATTTAGTGGATCTCTTTGCTAGCCTTATTTCTGTGGAATCTGAGAACAGATATTTCGAATCCCTTTGAAGACGATAGGGACAAAGGAAATATCCTCCGACAGCAACGAGAAAGAAGCTTTCAGAGAAAGTTCTTTGTGTTCTGTGAAATCATCTCACAGAGTTACAGCTTTCCCCTCAAGAAGCCTTTCGCTAAGACAGTTCTTGTGGAATTGGCAAAGTGATATTTGGAAGCCCATAGACGGCTATGGTGAAAAAGGAAATATCCTCCGATGAAATCTGGAAAGAAGCTTTCTGAGAAACTGCTTAGTGTTCTGTTAATTCATCTCACAGTTACATCTGTATTTCGTGGATCTCTTTGCTAGCCTTATTTCTGTGGAATCTGAGAACAGATATTTCGGATCCCTTTGAAGACTACAGGGCCAAAGGAAATATCCTCCGATAACAAAGAGAAAGAAGCTTTCTGAGAAACTTCTTTGTGTTCTGTGAAATCATCTCACAGAGTTACAGCTTACCCCTCAAGAAGTCTTTCGCTAAGAGAGATCTTGTGGAATTGGCAAAGTGATATTTGGAAGCCCTTAGAAGGCTATGGAGAAAAAGCAAATATCCTCCGATGAAATCTGGAAAGAAGCTTTCTGAGAAACTGCTTAGTGTTCTGTTAATTCATCTTACAGAGTTACATCTGTATTTCGTGGATCTCTTTGCTAGCCTTATTTCTGTGGAATCTGAGATCAGATATTTCGGATCCCTTTGAAGAGTATAGGGCCAAAGGAAATATCCTCCGATAACAAAGAGAAAGAGGCTTTCTGAGAAACTTCTTTGTGTTCTGTGAAATCATCTCACAGAGTTACAGCTGTCCCTTAGAAGCCTTTCGCTAAGACAGTTCTTGTGGAATCGGCAAAGTAATATTTGGAAGCCCATAGAGGGCTATGGAGAAAATGGAAATATCCTCCGATGAAATCTGGAAAGAAGCTTTCTGAGAAACTGCTTAGTGTTCTTTTAGTTCATCTCCCAGAGTTTCATCTGTATTTCGTGGATCTCTTTGCTAGCCTTATTTCTGTGGAATCTGAGATCAGATATTTCGGATACCTTTGAAGACTATAGGGCCAAAGGAAATATCCTCCGATAACAAAGAGAAAGAATCTTTCTGAGAAACTTCTTTGTGTTCTGTGAAATCATCTCACAGAGTTACAGCTTTATCATCAAGAAGCCTTTCCCTAAGACAGTTCTTGTGGAATTGGCAAAGTGATATTTGGAAGCCCATAGAGGGCTACGGAGAAAAAGGAAATATACTCCGATGAAATCTGGAAAGAAGCTTTCTGAGAAACTGCGTAGTGTTCTTTTAGCTCATCTCCCACAGTTTCATCTGTATTTCGTGGATCTCTTTGCTAGCTTTATTTCTGTGGAATCTGAGAACAGATATTTCAGATCCCTTTGAAGACTATAGTGCCAAAGGAAATATCCTCCGATAACAACGAGAAAGAAGCTTTCAGAGAAACTTCTTTGTGTTCTGTGAAATCATCTCACAGAGTTACAGCTTTCCCCTCAAGAAGCCTTTCGCTAAGACAGTTCTTGTAGAATTGGCAAAGTGATATTTGGAAGCCCATAGACGGCTATGTTGAAAAAGGAAATATCCTCCGATGAAATCTGGAAAGAAGCTTTCTGAGAAACTGCTTAGTGTTCTGTTAATTCATCTCACAGAATTACATCTGTATTTCGTGGATCACTTTGATAGCCTTATTTCTGTGGAATCTGAGAACAGATATTTCGGATCCCTTTGAAGACTATAGGGCCAAAGGAAATATCCTCCGATAAAAAAGAGAAAGAAGCTTTCTGAGAAACTTCTTTTTGTTCTGTGAAATCATCGCACAGAGTTACAGGTTTCCCCTCAAGAAGCCTTTCGCTAAGATAGTTCTTGGGGAATTGGCAAAGTGATTATTGGAAGCCCATAGAGGGCTATGGTGAAAAAGGAAATATCCTCCGATGAAATCTGGAAAGAAGCTTTCTGAGAAACTGCTTAGTGTTCTTTTAGTTCATCTCCCAGAGTTTCATCGGTATTTCGTGGATGTCTTTGCTAGCCTTATTACTGTGGAATCTGAAAACAGATATTTCGGATCCCTTTGAAGACTATAGGGCCAAAGGAACTATCCTCCGATAACAACGAGAAAGAAGCTTTCAGAGAAACTTCTTTGTGTTCTGTGAAATCATCTCACAGAGTTACAGCTTTCCCCTCAAGAAGCCTTTCGCTAAGACAGTTCTTGTAGAATTGGCAAAGTGATATTTGGAAGCCCATAGAGGGCTATGGAGAAAAAGGAAATATCCTCCGATGAAATCTGGAAAGAAGCTTTTTGAGAAACTGCTTAGTGTTCTGTTAATTCATCTCCCAGAATTACATCTGTATTTCGTTGATCTCTTTGCTAGCCTTATTTCTGTGGAATCTGAGAACAGATATTTCGGATCCCTTTGAAGACTATAGGGCCAAAGGAAATATCCTCCGATAACAAAGAGAAAGAAGCTTTGTGAGAAACTTCTTTGTGTTCTGTGAAATCATCTCACAGAGTAAAAGCTTTCCCCTCAAGAAGCCTTTCGCTAAGAGAGTTCTTGTGGAATTGGCAAAGTGATATTTTGAAGCCCATAGAAGGCTAAGGAGAAAAAGCAAATATCCTCCGATGAAATCTGGAAAGAAGCTTTCTGAGAAACTGCTTAGTGTCCTGTTAATTCATCTCAGAGAGTTACATCTGTATTCGTGGATATCTTTGCTATCCTTACTTCTGTGGAATCTGAGAACAGATATTTCGGATCCCTTTGACGACTACAGGGCCAAAGGAAATATCCTCCGATAACAAAGAGAAAGAAGCTTTCTGAGAAGCTTCTTTGTGTTCTGTGAAATCATCTCACAGAGTTACAGCTTTCCCCTCAAGAAGCCTTTCGCTAAGAGAGTTCTTGTGGAATTGGCAAGGTGATATTTGGAAGCCCTTAGAAGGCTATGGAGAAAAAGCAAATATCCTCCGATGAAATCTGGAAAGAAGCTTTCTGAGAAACTGCTTAGTGTTCTGTTAATTCATTTTACAGAGTTACATCTGTATTTCGTGGATCTCTTTGCTAGCCTTATTTCTGTGGAATCTGAGATCAGATATTTCGGATCCCTTTGAAGAGTATAGGGCCAAAGGAAATATCCTCCGATAACAAAGAGAAAGAGGCTTTCTGAGAAACTTCTTTGTGTTCTGTGAAATCATCTCACAGAGTTACAGCTGTCCCTTAGAAGCCTTTCGCTAAGACAGTTCTTGTGGAATCGGCAAAGTAATATTTGGAAGCCCATAGAGGTCTATGGAGAAAATGGAAATATCCTCCGATGAAATCTGGAAAGAAGCTTTCTGAGAAACTGCTTAGTGTTTTTTTAGTTCATCTCCCAGAGTTACATCTGTATTTCGTGGATCTCTTTGCTAGCCTTATTTCTGTGGAATCTGAGAACAGATATTTCGGATCCCTTTGAAGACTGTAGGGCCAAAGGAAATATCCTCCGATAACAAAGAGAAAGAAGGTTTCTGAGAAACTTCTTTGAGTTTTGTGAAATCATCTCTGAGAGTTACAGCTTACCCCTCAAGAAGCCTTTCGCTAATAGAGATCTTGTGGAATTGGCAAAGTGATATTTGGAAGCCCTTAGAAGGCTATGGAGAAAAAGCAAATATCCTCCGATGAAATCTGGAAAGAAGCTTTCTGAGAAACTGCTTAGTGTTCTGTTAATTCATCTTACAGAGTTACATCTGTAGTTTGTGGATCTCTTTGCTAGCCTTATTTCTGTGGAATCTGAGATCAGATATTTCGGATCCCTTTGAACAGTATAGGGCCAAAGGAAATATCCTCCGATAACAAAGAGAAACAATCTTTCTGAGAAACTTCTTTGTGTTCTGTGAAATCATCTCACAGAGTTACAGCTTTATCATCAAGAAGCCTTTCGCTAAGACAGTTCTTGTGGGATTGGCAAAGTGATATTTGGAAGCCCATAGAGGACTATGGAGAAAAAGGGAATATCCTCCGATGAAATCTGGAAAGAAGCTTTCTGAGAAACTGCTTAGTGTTCTTTTAGTTCATCTCCCAGAGTTTCATCTGTATTTCGTGGATCTCTTTGCTAGCCTTATTTCTGTGGAATCAGAGAACAGATATTTCGGATCCCTTTGAAGACTATAGGGCCAAAGGAAATATCCTCCGATAACAACGAGAAAGAAGCTTTCAGAGAAACTTCTTTGTGTTCTGTGAAATCATCTCACAGAGTTACAGCTTTCCCCTCAAGAAGCCTTTCGCTAAGACATTTTTTGTGGAATTGGCAAAGTGATATTTGGAAGCCCTTAGAGGGCTATGGAGAAAAAGGAAATATCCTCCGATGAAATATGGAAAGAAGCTTTCTGAGAAACTGCTTAGTGTTCTTTTAGTTCATCTCCCAGACTTACATCTGTATTTCGTGGATCTCTTTGCTAGCCTTATTTCTGTGGAATCTGAGAACAGATATTTCGAATCCCTTTGAAGACGATAGGGACAAATGAAATATCCTCCGATGGCAACGAGAAAGAAGCTTTCAGAGAAAGTTCTTTGTGTTCTGTGAAATCATTTCACAGAGTTACAGCTTCCCCTCAAGAAGCCTTTCGCTAAGACAGTTCTTGTGGAATTGGCAAAGTGATATTTGGAAGCCCATAGAGGGCTATGGTGAAAAAGGAAATATCCTCCGATGAAATCTGGAAAGAAGCTTCCTGAGAAACTGCTTAGTGTTCTGTTAATTCATCTCACAGTTACATCTGTATTTCGTGGATCTCTTTGCTAGCCTTATTTCTGTGGAATCTGAGAACAGATATTTCGGATCCCTTTGAAGACTATAGGGCCAAAGGAAATATCCTCCGATAACAAAGAGAAAGAAGCTTTCTGAGAAACTTCTTTGTGTTCTGTGAAATCATCTCACAGAGTTACAGCTTACCCCTCAAGAAGCCTTTCGCTAAGAGAGTTCTTGTGGAATTGGCAAAGTGATATTTGGAAGCCCTTAGAAGGCTATGGAGAAAAAGCAAATATCCTCCGATGAAATCTGGAAAGAAGCTTTCTGAGAAACTGCTTAGTGTTCTGTTAATTCATCTTACAGAGTTACATCTGTATTTCGTGGATCTCTTTGCTAGCCTTATTTCTGTGGAATCTGAGATCAGATATTTCGGATCCCTTTGAAGAGTATAGGGCCAAAGGAAATATCCTCCGATAACAAAGAGAAAGAGGCTTTCAGAGAAACTTCTTTGTCTTCTGTGAAATCATCTCACAGAGTTACAGCTTTCCCTTAGAAGCCTTTCGCTAAGACAGTTCTTGTGGAATCGGCAAAGTAATATTTGGAAGCCCATAGAGGGCTATGGAGAAAATGGAAATATCCTCCGATGAAATCTGGAAAGAAGCTTTCTGAGAAACTGCTTAGTGTTTTTTTAGTTCATCTCCAAGAGTTACATCTGTATTTCGTGGATCTCTTTGCTAGCCTTATTTCTGTGGAATCTAAGAAGAGATATTTCGGATCCCTTTGAAGACTATAGGGCCAAAGGAAATATCCTCCGATAACAAAGAGAAAGAAGCTTTCTGAGAAACTTCTTTGTGTTCTGTGAAATCATCTCACAGAGTTACAGCTTTCCAATCAAGTACCCTTTCGCTAAGACAGTTTTTGTGGAATTTTAAAAGTGATATTTGGAAGCCCATAGAGAGCTATGGTGAAAAAGCAAATATCCTCAGATGAAATCTGGAAAGAAGCTTTCTGAGAAACTGCTTAGTGTTCTGTTAATTCATCTCACAGTGTTACATCTGTATTTCGTGTATCTCCTTGATAGCCTTATTTCTCTAGAATCTGAGAACAGATATTTCAAGTCCCTTTGAAGACTATAGGGCCAAAGGAAATATCCTCCGATAACAAAGAGAAAGAAGCTTTCTGAGAAACTTCTTTGTGTTCTGTGAAATCATCTCACAGAGTTACAGCTTTCCCCTCAAGAAGCCTTTCGCTAAGACAGTTCTTGTGGAATTGGAAAAGTGATATTTGGAAGGCCATAGAGGGCTATGGTGAAAAAGGAAATATCCTCCGATGAAATCTGGAAAGAAGCTTTCTGAGAAACTGCTTAGTGTTCTGTTAATTGATCTCACAGAGTTACATCTGTATTTCGTGTATCTCCTTGCTAGCCTTACTTCTGTGGAATCTGAGAACAGATATTTCGGATCCCTTTGAAGACTATAGGGCCAAAGGAAATATCCTCCGATAACAAAGAGAAAGAAGCTTTCTGAGAAACTTCTTTGTGTTCTGTGAAATCATCTCACCGAGTTACAGCTTTCCCCTCAAGAAGCCTTTCGCTAAGACAGTTCTTATGGAATTGGCAAAGTGATATTTGGAATCCCATAGAGTGCTACGGTGGAAAAGGAAATATCCTCTGATGAAATCTGGAAAGAAGCTTTCTGAGAAACTGCTTAGTGTTCTGTTAATTCATCTCACAGAGTTACATCTGTATTTCGTGTATCTCCTTGCTAGCCTTACTTCTGTGGAATCTGAGAACAGATATTTCGGATCCCTTTGAACACTATAGGGCCAAAGGAAATATCCTCCGATAACAAAGAGAAAGAAGTTTTCTGAGAAACTTCTTTGTGTTGTGTGAAATCATCTCACAGAGTTACAGCTTTCCCCTCAAGAAGCCTTTCGCTAAGACAGTTCTTGTGGAATTGGCAAAGTGATATTTGGAATCCCATAGAGGGCTATGGGGAAAAGGAAATATCCTTCGATGAAATCTGGAAAGAAGCTCTATGAGAAACTGCTTAGTGTTCTGTTAATTCATCTTACAGAGTTACATCTGTATGTCGTGGATCTCTTTGCTAGCCTTATTTCTGTGGAATCTGATATCAGATATTTCGGATCCCTTTGAAGACTATAGGGCCAAAGGAAATATCCTCCGATAACAAAGAGAAAGAGGCTTTCTGAGAAACTTCTTTGTGTTCTGTGAAATCATCTCACAGAGTTACAGCTTTCCCTTAGAAGCCTTTCGCTAAGACAGTTCTTGTGGAATCGGCAAAGTAATATTTGGAAGCCCATAGAGGGCTATGGAGAAAATGGAAATATCCTCCGATGAAATCTGGAAAGAAGCTTTCTGAGAAACTGCTTAGTGTTTTTTTAGTTCATCTCCCAGAGTTACATCTGTATTTCGTGGATCTCTTTGCTAGCCTTATTTCTGTGGAATCTAAGAAGAGATATTTCGGTTCCCTTTGAAGACTATAGGGCCAAAGGAAATATCCTCCGATAACAAAGAGAAAGAAGCTTTATGAGAAACTTCTTTGTGTTCTGTGAAATCATCTCACAGAGCAACAGCTTTCCAATCAAGTACCCGTTCGCTAAGACAGTTTTTGTGGAATTTTCAAAGTGATATTTGGAAGCCCATAGAGGGCTATGGTGAAAAAGGAAATATCCTCAGATGAAATCTGGAAAGAAGCTTTCTGAGAAACTGCTTAGTGTTCTGTTAATTCATCTCACAGTGTTACATCTGTATTTCGTGTATCTCCTTGATAGCCTTATTTCTCTAGAATCTGAGAACAGATATTTCAAGTCCCTTTGAAGACTATAGGGCCAAAGGAAATATCCTCCGATAACAAAGAGAAAGAAGCTTTCTGAGAAACTTCTTTGTGTTCTGTGAAATCATCTCACAGAGTTACAGCTTTCCCCTCAAGAAGCCTTTCGCTAAGACAGTTCTTGTGGAATTGGCAAAGTGATATTTGGAAGCCCATAGAGGGCTATGGTGAAAAAGGAAATATCCTCCGATGAAATATGGAAAGAAGCTTTCTGAGAAACTGCTTAGTGTTCTCTTAATTGATCTCACAGAGTTACATCTGTATTTCGTGTATCTCCTTGCTAGCCTTACTTCTGTGGAATCTGAGAACAGATATTTCGGATCCCTTTGAAGACTATACGGCCAAAGGAAATATCCTCCTATAACAAAGAGAAAGAAGCTTTCTGAGAAACTTCTTTGTGTTCTGTGAAATCATCTCACAGAGTTACAGCTTTCCCCTCAAGAAACCTTTCGCTAAGACAGTTCTTGTGTCATTGGCAAAGTGATATTTGGAAGCCCGTAGAGGGCTATGGTGAAAAAGGAAATATCCTCCGATGAAATCTGGAAAGAAGCTTTCTGAGAAACTGCTTAGTGTTCTGTTAATTTATCTCACATAGTTACATCTGTATTTCCTGGATCTCTTTGCTAGCCTTATTTCTGTGGAATCTGAGAACAGATATTTCGGATCCCTCTGAAGAATATAGGGCCAAAGGAAATATCCTCCGATAACAAAGAGAAAGAAGTTTTCTGAGAAACTTCTTTGTGTTGTGTGAAATCATCTCACAGAGTTACAGCTTTCCCCTCAAGAAGCCTTTCGCTAAGACAGTTCTTGTGGAATTGGCAAAGTGATATTTGGAATCCCATAGAGGGCTATGGTGAAAAAGGAAATATCCTCCGATGAAATCTGGAAAGAAGCTCTATGAGAAACTGCTTAGTGTTCTGTTAATTCATCTCACAGAGTTACATCTGTATTTCGTGGATGTCTTTGCTAGCCTTATTTCTGTGGAATCTGAGAACAGATATTTCGGATACCTTTGAAGACTATAGGGCCAAAGGAATTATCCTCTGATAACAAAGAGAAAGAATCTTTCTGAGATACTTCTTTGTGTTCTGTGAAATCATCTCACAGAGTTGCAGCTTTCCCCTCAAGAAGCCTTTCGCTAAGACAGTTCTTGTGGAATTGGCAAAGTGATATTTGGAAGCCCATAGAAGGCTATGGAGAAAAAGCAAATATCCTCCGATGAAATCTGGAAAGAAGCTTTCTGAGAAACTGCTTAGTGTTCTTTTAATTCATCTCACAGAGTTACATCTGTATTTCGTGGATCTCTTTGCTAGCCTTATTTCTGTGGAATCTGACAACAGATATTTCAGATCCCTTTGACGACTACAGGGTCAAAGGAAATATCCTCCGATAACAAAGAGAAAGAATCTTTCTCAGAAACTTCTTTGTGTTCTGTGAAATCAACTCACAGAGTTACAGCTTTCCCCTCAAGAAGCCTTTCGCTAAGAGAGTTCTTGTGGAATTGGCAAAGTGATATTTGGAAGCCCATAGAAGGCTATGGAGAAAAAGCAAATATCCTCCGATGAAATCTGGAAAGAAGCTTTCTGAGAAACTGCTTAGTGTTCTGTTAATTCATCTCACAGAGTTACATCTATATTTCGTTGGTCTCTTTGCTAGCCTTATTTCTGTGGAATCTGAGAACAGATATTTCAGATCCCTTTGACGACTACAGGGCCAAAGGAAATATCCTCCGATAACAAAGAGAAAGAAGCTTTCTCAGAAACTTCTTTGTGTTCTGTGAAATCATCTCACAGAGTTACAGCTTTCCCCTCAAGAAGCCTTTCGCAAAGACAGTTCTTGTGGAATGGGCAAAGTGATATTTGGAAGCCCATAGAGGGCTATGGTGAAAAAGGAAATATCCTCCGATGAAATCTGGAAAGAAGCTTTCTGAGAAACTGCCTAGTCTTCTGTTAATTCATCTCACAGTTACATCTGTATTTCGTGGATCTCTTTGCTAGCCTTATTTCTGTGGAATCTGAGAACAGATATTTCGGATCCCTTTGAAGACTATAGGGCCAAAGGAAATATCCTCCGATAACAAAGAGAAAGAAGCTTTCTGAGAAACTTCTTTGTGTTCTGTGAAATCATCTCACAGAGTTACAGCTTACCCCTCAAGAAGCCTTTCGCTAAGAGAGTTCTTGTGGAATTGGCAAAGTGATATTTGGAAGCCCTTAGAAGGCTATGGAGAAAAAGCAAATATCCTCCGATGAAATCTGGAAAGAAGCTTTCTGAGAAACTGCTTAGTGTTCTGTTAATTCATCTTACAGAGTTACATCTGTATTTCGTGGATCTCTTTCCTAGCCTTATTTCTGTGGAATCTGAGATCAGATATTTCGGATCCCTTTGAAGAGTATAGGGCCAAAGTAAATATCCTCCGATAACAAAGAGAAAGAATCTTTCTGAGAAACGTCTTTGTGTTCTGTGAAATCATCTCACAGAGTTACAGCTTTATCATCAAGAAGCCTTTCGCTAAGACAGTTCTTGTGGAATTGGCAAAGTGATATTTGGAAGCCCATAGAGGACTATGGAGAAAAAGGAAATATCCTCCGATGAAATCTGGAAAGAAGCTTTCTGAGAAACTGCTTAGTGTTCTTTTAGTTCATCTCCCAGAGTTTCATCTGTATTTCGTGGATCTCTTTGCTAGCTTTATTTCTGTGGAATCTGAGAACAGATATGTCGGATCCCTTTGAAGAATGTAGGGCCAAAGGAAATATCCTCCGATAACAAATAGAAAGAAGCTTTCTGAGAAACTTCTTTGTGTTCTGTGAAATAATCTCACAGAGTTACAGCTTTCCAATCAACTACCCTTTCGCTAAGACAGTTCTTGTGGAATTTTCAAAGTGATATTTGGAAGCCCATAGAGGACAATGGTGAAAAAGTATATATCCTCCGATGAAATCTGGAAAGAAGCTTTCTGAGAAACTGCTTAGTGTTCTGTTAATTCATCTCACAGAGTTACATCTGTATTTCGAGGATCTCCTTGATAGCCTTATTTCTCTGGAATCTGAGAACAGATATTTCAGATCCCTTTGAAGACAATAGGGCCAAAGGAAATATCCTACGATAACAAAGAGAAAGAAGCTTTCTCAGAAACTTCTTTGTGTTCTGTGAAATCATCTCACAGAGTTACAGCTTTCCCCTCAAGAAGCCTTTCGCTAAGAGAGTTCTTGTGGAATTGGCAAAGTGATATTCGGAAGCCCATAGAAGGCTATGGAGAAAAAGCAAATATCCTCCGATGAAATCTGGAAAGAAGCTTTCTGAGAAACTGCTTAGTGTTCTGTTAATTCATCTCACAGAGTTACATCTGTATTTCGTGGATCTGTTTGCTAGGCTTATTTCTGTGGAATCTGAGAACAGATATTTCGGATCCCTCTGACTATAGGGCCAAAGGAAATATCCTACGATAACAAAGAGAAAGAAGCTTTGTCAGAATCTTCTTTGCGTTCTGTGAAATCATCTCACAGAGTTACAGCTTTCCCCTCAAAAGCCTTTCGCTAAGACAGTTCTTGTGGAATTGGCAAAGTGATATTTGGAATCCCATAGAGGGCTATGGTGAAAAAGGAAATATCCTCCGATGAAATGTGGAAAGAAGCTTTCTGAGAAACTGCTTAGTGTTCTGTTAATTCCTCTCACAGAGTTACATCTGTATTTGGTGGATCTCCTTGATAGCCTTACTTCTGTGGAATCTGAGAACAGATATTTCGGATCGCTTTGAAGACTATAGGGCCAAAGGAAATACCTTCCGATAACAAAGAGAAAGAAGCTTTCTGAGAAACTTCTTTGTGTTCTGTGAAATCATCTCACAGAGTTACAGCTTTCCCATCAAGAAGCCTTTCGCTAAGACAGTTCTTGTGGAATTGGCAAAGTGATATTTGGAAGCCCATAGAGGACTATGGAGAAAAAGGAAATATCCTCCGATGAAATCTGGAAAGAAGCTTTCTGAGAAACTGCTTAGTGTTCTTTTAGTTCATCTCCCAGAGGTTCATCTGTATTTCGTGGATCTCTTTGCTAGCCTTATTTCTGTGGAATCTGAGAACAGATATTTCGGATCCCTTTGAAGACTATAGGGCCAAAGGAAATATCCTCCGATAACAACGAGAAAGAAGCTTTCAGGTAAACTTCTTTGTGTTCTGTGAAATCATCTCACAGAGGTACAGCTTTCCCCTCAAGAAGCCTTTCGCTAAGATAGTTCTTGTGGAAATTGGCAAAGTGATATATGGAAGCCCTTAGAGGTCTATGGAGAAAAAGGAAATATCCTCAGATGAAATCTGGAAAGAAGCTTTCTGAGAAACTGCTTAGTGTTCTGTTAATTCATCTCACAGAGTTACATCTGTATTTCGTGGATCTCTTTGCTAGCTTTATTTCTGTGGAATCTGAGAACAGATATTTCGGATCCCTCTGAAGACTGTAGGGCCAAAGGAAATATCCTCCGATAACAAAGAAAAAGAAGCTTTCTGAGAAACTTCTTTGTGTTCTGTGAAATCATCTCACAGAGTTACAGCTTTCCCCTCAAGAAGCCTTTGGCTAAGACAGTTCTTCTGGATTTGGCAAAGTGATATTTGGAAGCCCATAGAGGTCTATGGAGAAAAAGGAAATATCCTCCGATGAAATCTGGAAAGAAGCTTTCTGTGAAACTGCTTAGTGTTCTGTTAATTCATCTCACAGAGTTACATCTGTATTTCGTGGATCTCTTTGCTAGCCTTATTTCTGTGGAATCTGAGAACAGATATGTCTGATCCCTTTGAAGACAATAGGGCCAAAGGAAATATCCTACGATAACAAAGAGAAAGAAGCCTTCTAAGAAACTTCTTTGTGTTCTGTGAAATCATCTCACAGAGTTACAGCTTTCCCCTCAAGAAGCCTTTTCCAAGAGAGTTCTTGTGGAATTGGCAAAGTGATATTTGGAAGCCCATAGAGGGCTATGGTGAAAAAGGAAATATGCTCCGATGAAATCTGGAAAGAAGCTTTCTGAGAAACTGCTTAGAGTTCTGTTAATTGATCTCACAGAGTTACATCTGTATCTCGTGGATCTCTTTGCTAGCCTTAATTCTGTGGAATCTGACAACAGATATTTCGGATCCCTTTGAAGACTATAGGGCCAAAGGAAATATCCTCCGATAACAAAGAGAAAGAAGCTTTGTGAGAAACGTCTTTGTGTTCTGTGAAGTCATCTCACAGAGTTACAGCTTTCCCCTCAAGAAGCCTTTCGCTAAGAGAGTTCTTGTGGAATTGGCAAAGTGATATTTGGAAGCCCTTAGAGGGCTATGGTGAAAAAGGAAATATCCTCCGATGAAATCTGGAAAGAAGCTTTCTGAGAAACTGCTTAGTGTTCTGTTTATTCATCTCACAGAGTTACATCTGTATTTCGTGGATCTCCTTTATAGCCTTATTTCTCTAGAATCTGAGAACAGATATTTCAGATCCCTTTGAAGACAATAGGGCCAAAGGAAATATCCTACGATAACAAAGAGAAAGAAGCTTTCTAAGAAACTTCTTTGTGTTCTGTGAAATCATCTCACAGAGTTACAGCTTTCCCCTCTAGAAGCCTTTTTTAAGAGAGTTCTTGGGGAATTGGCAAAGTGATACTTGGAAGCCCCTAGAGGGCTATGGTGAAAAAGGAAATATCCTCCGATGAAATCTGGAAAGAAGCTTTCTGAGAAACTGCTTAGAGTTCTGTTAATTGATCTCACAGAGTTACATCTGTATTTCGTGGATCTCCTTGCCAGCTTTATTTCTGTGGAATCTGAGAACAGATATTTCGGATCCCTCTGACTATAGGGCCAAAGGAAATATCCTACGATAACAAAGAGAAAGAAGCTTTCTAAGAAACTTCTTTGTGTTCTGTGAAATCATCTCACAGAGTTACAGCTTTCCCCTCTAGAAGCCTTTTTTAAGAGAGTTCTTTCGGAATTGGCAAAGTGATATTTGGAAGCCCATAGAGGGCTATGGTGAAAAAGGAAATATCCTCCGATGAAATCTGGAAAGAAGCTTTCTCAGAAACTGCTTAGAGTTCTGTTAATTGATCTCACAGAGTTACATCTGTATTTCGTGGATCTCTTTGCCAGCTTTATTTCTGTGGAATCTGAGAACAGATATTACGGATCCCTCTGACTATAGGGCCAAAGGAAATATCCTACGATAACAAAGAGAAAGAAGCTTTGTCAGAATCTTCTTTGCGTTCTGTGAAATCATCTCACAGAGTTACAGCTTTCCCCTCAAGAAGCCTTTCGCTAAGACAGTTCTTGTGGAATTGGCAAAGTGATATTTGGAATCCCATAGAGGGCTATGGTGAAAAAGGAAATATCCTCCGATGAAATGTGGAAAGAAGCTTTCTGAGAAACTGCTTAGTGTTCTGTTAATTCCTCTCACAGAGTTACATCTGTATTTCGTGGATCTCCTTGATAGCCTTACTTCTGTGGAATCTGAGAACAGATATTTCGGATCGCTTTGAAGACTATAGGGCCAAAGGAAATACCTTCCGATAACAAAGAGAAAGAAGCTTTCTGAGAAACTTCTTTGTGTTCTGTGAAATCATCTCACAGAGTTACAGCTTTCCCATCAAGAAGCCTTTCGCTAAGACAGTTCTTGTTTAATTGGCAAAGTGATATTTGGAAGCCCATAGAGGGCTATGGAGAAAAAGGAAATATCCTCCGATGAAATCTGGAAAGAAGCTTTCTGAGAAACTGCTTAGTGTTCTTTTAGTTCATCTCCCAGAGGTTCATCTGTATTTCGTGGATGTCTTTGCTAGCCTTATTTCTGTGGAATCTGAGAACAGATATTTCGGATCCCTTTGAAGACTATAGGGCCAAAGGAAATATCCTCCGATAACAACGAGAAAGAAGCTTTCAGGGAAACTTCTTTGTGTTCTGTGAAATCATCTCACAGAGTTACAGCTTTCCGCTCAAGAAGCCTTTCGCTAAGATAGTTCTTGTGGAAATTGGCAAAGTGATATATGGAAGCCCTTAGAGGTCTATGGAGAAAAAGGAAATATCCTCAGATGAAATCTGGAAAGAAGCTTTCTGAGAAACTGCTTAGTGTTCTGTTAATTCATCTCACAGAGTTACATCTGTATTTCGTGGATCTCTTTGCAAGCTTTATTTCTGTGGAATCTGAGAACAGATATTTCGGATCCCTCTGAAGACTGTAGGGCCAAAGGAAATATCCTCCGATAACAAAGAAAAAGAAGCTTTCTGAGAAACTTCTTTGTGTTCTGTGAAATCATCTCACAGAGTTACAGCTTTCCCCTCAAGAAGCCTTTGGCTAAGACAGTTCTTGTGGATTTGGCAAAGTGATATTTGGAAGCCCATAGAGGTCTATGGAGAAAAAGGAAATATCCTCCGATGAAATCTGGAAAGAAGCTTTCTGTGAAACTGCTTAGTGTTCTCTTAATTCATCTCACAGAGTTACATCTGTATTTCGTGGATCTCTTTGCTAGCCTTATTTCTGTGGAATCTGAGAACAGATATGTCTGATACCTTTGAAGACAATAGGGCCAAAGGAAATATCCTACGATAACAAAGAGAAAGAAGCCTTCTAAGAAACTTCTTTGTGTTCTGTGAAATCATCTCACAGAGTTACAGCTTTCCCCTCAAGAAGCCTTTTCCAAGAGAGTTCTTGTGGAATTGGCAAAGTGATATTTGGAAGCCCATAGAGGGCTATGGTGAAAAAGGAAATATGCTCCGATGAAATCTGGAAAGAAGCTTTCTGAGAAACTGCTTAGAGTTCTGTTAATTGATCTCACAGAGTTACATCTGTATCTCGTGGATCTCTTTGCTAGCCTTATTTCTGTGGAATCTGACAACAGATATTTCGGATCCCTTTGAAGACTATAGGGCCAAAGGAAATATCCTCCGATAACAAAGAGAAAGAAGCTTTGTGAGAAACGTCTTTGTGTTCTGTGAAGTCATCTCACAGAGTTACAGCTTTCCCCTCAAGAAGCCTTTCGCTAAGAGAGTTCTTGTGGAATTGGCAAAGTGATATTTGGAAGCCCTTAGAGGGCTATGGTGAAAAAGGAAATATCCTCAGATGAAATCTGGAAAGAAGCTTTCTGAGAAACTGCTTAGTGTTCTGTTTATTCATCTCACAGAGTTACATCTGTATTTCGTGGATCTCCTTTATAGCCTTTTTTCTCTGGAATCTGAGAACAGATATTTCAGATCCATTTGAAGACAATAGGGCCAAAGGAAATATCCTACGATAACAAAGACAAAGAAGCTTTCTAAGAAACTTCTTTGTGTTTTGTGAAATCATCTCACAGAGTTACAGCTTTCCCCTCTAGAAGCCTTTTTTAAGAGAGTTCTTGGGGAATTGACAAAGTGATATTTGGAAGCCCATAGAGGGCTATGGTGAAAAAGGAAATATCCTCCGATGAAATCTGGAAAGAAGCTTTCTGAGAAACTGCTTAGAGTTCTGTTAATTGATCTCACAGAGTTACATCTGTATCTCGTGGATCTCTTTGCTAGCCTTATTTCTGTGGAATCTGAGAACAGATATTTCGGATCCCTTTGAGGACTATAGGGCCAAAGGAAATATCCTCCGATAACAAAGAAAAAGAAGCATTCTGAGAAACTTCTTTGTGTTCTGTGAAATAATATCACAGAGTTACAGCTTTCCAATCAACTACCCTTTCGCTAAGACAGTTCTTGTGGAATTTTCAAAGTGATATTTGGAAGCCCATAGAGGGCTATGGTGAAAAAGGAAATATCCTCCGATGAAATCTGGAAAGAAGCTTTCTGAGAAACTGCTTAGTGTTCTGTTAATTCATCTCACAGAGTTACATCTGTATTTCGTGGATCTCTTTGCTAGCCTTATTTCTGTGGAATCTGACAACAGATATTTCGGATCCCTTTGAAGACTATAGGGCCAAAGGAAATATCCTCCGATAACAAAGGGAAAGAAGCTTTCTGAGAAACTTCTTTGTGTTCTGTGAAATCATCTCACACAGTAAAAGCTTTCCAATGAAGTACCCTTTCGCTAAGACCGTTCTTGTGGAATTTTCAAAGTGATATTTGGAAGCCCATAGAAGGCTATGGAGAAAAAGCAAATATCGTCCGATGAAATCTGGAAAGAAGCTTTCTGAGAAACTGCTTAGTGTTCCGTTAATTCATCTAGCAGAGTTACATCTGTATTTCGTGGATCTCTTTACTAGCCTTATTTCTGTGGAATCTGAGAACAGATATTTCAGATCCCTTTGACGACTACAGGGTCAAAGGAAATATCCGCCAATAACAAAGAGAAAGAAGCTTTCTGAGAAACTTCTTTGTGTTCTGTGAAATCATCTCACAGGGTTACAGCTTTCCTCTCAAGAAGCCTTTCGCTAAGAGAGTTCTTGTGGAATTGGCAAAGTGATATTTGGAAGCCCATAGAAGGCTATGGAGAAAAAGCAAATATCCTCCGAAGAAATCCGGAAAGAAGCTTTCTGAGAAACTGCTTAGTGTTCTGTTAATTCATCTCACAGAGTTGCATCTGTATTTCGTGGATCTCTTTGCTAGCCTTATTTCTGTGGAATCTGAGAACAGATATTTCAGATCCCTTTGAAGACTATAGGGCCAAAGGAAATATCCTCCGATATCAAAGGGAAAGAAGCTTTCTGAGAAACTTCTTTGTGTTTTGTGAAATCGTCTCACACAGTAAAACCTTTCCAATCAAGTACCCTTTCGCTAAGACCGTTATTGTGGAATTTTCAAAGTGATATTTGGAAGCCCATAGAAGGCTATGGAGAAAAAGCAAATATCGTCCGATGAAATCTGGAAAGAAGCTTTCTGAGAAACTGCTTAGTGTTCCGTTAATTCATCTCGCAGAGTTACATCTGTATTTCGTGGATCTCTTTACTAGCCTTATTTCTGTGGAATCTGAGAACAGATATTTCCGATCCCTTTGACGACTACAGGGTCAAAGGAAATATCCGCCAATAACAAAGAGAAAGAAGCTTTCTGAGAAACTTCTTTGTGTTCTGTGAAATCATCTCACACAGTTACAGCTTTCTCATCAAGAAGCCTTTCGCTAAGACAGTTCTTGTGGAATTTGCAAAGTAATATTTGGAAGCCCTTAGAGGGCTATGGAGAAAAAGGAAATATCCTCCGATGAAATCTGGAAAGAAGCTTTCTGAGAAACTGCTTAGTGTTCTTTTAGTTAATCTCCCACAGTTTCATCTGTATTTCGTGGATCTCTTTGCTAGCCTTATTTCTGTGGTATCTGAGAACAGATATTTCGGATCCCTTTGAAGACTATAGGGCCAAAGGAAATATCCTCCGATAACAACGAGAAAGAAGCTTTCAGAGAAACTTCTTTGTTTTCTGTGAAATCATCTGAAAGAGTTACAGCTTTCCCCTCAAGAAGCCTTTCGCTAAGACAGTTCTTGTGGAAATTGGCAAAGTGATATATGGAAGCCCATAGAGGTCTATGGAGAAAAAGGAAATATCCTCAAATGAAATCTGGAAAGAAGCTTTCTGAGAAACTGCTTAGTGTTCTGTTAATTCATCTCACAGTGTTACATCTGTATTTCGTGGATCTCTTTGCTAGCTTTATTTCTGTGGAATCTGAGAACAGATATTTCGGATCCCTCTGAAGACTATAGGGCCAAAGGAAATATCCTCCGATAACAAAGAAAAAGAAGCTTTCTGAGAAACTTCTTTGTGTTCTGTGAAATCATCTCACAGAGTTACAGCTTTCCCCTCAAGATGCCTTTCGCTAAGAGAGTTCTTGTGGAATTGGCAAAGTGATATTTGGAAGCCCATAGAAGGCTATGGAGAAAAAGCAAATATCCTCCGATGAAATCTGGAAAGAAGCTTTCTGAGAAACTGCTTAGTGTTCTGTTAATTCATCTCACAGAGTTACATCTGTATTTCGTGGATCTCTTTGCTAGCCTTATTTCTGTGGAATCTGAGAACAGATATTTCAGATACCTTTGACGACTACAGGGTCAAAGGAAATATCCTCCGATAACAAAGAGAAAGAAGCTTTCTGAGAAACTTCTTTGTGTTCTGTGAAATCATCTCACAGAGTTACAGCTTTATCATCAAGAAGCCTTTCGCTAAGACAGTTCTTCTGGAATTGGCAAAGTGATATTTGGAAGCCCATAGAGGGCTATGGAGAAAAAGGAAATATCCTCCGATGAAATCTGGAAAGAAGCTTTCTGAGAAACTGCTTAGTGTTCTGTTAATTCATCTCACAGAGTTACATCTGTATTACGTGGATCTCTTTGCTAGCTTTATTTCTGTGGAATCTGAGAACAGATATTTCGGATCCGTTTGAAGACTATAGGGCCAAAGGCAATATCCTCCGATAACAAAGAGAAAGAAGCTTTCTGAGAAACTTCTTTGTGTTCTGTGAAATCATCTCACAGAGTTACAGCTTTCCCCTCAAGAAGCCTTTCGCTAAGACAGTTCTTGTGGAATTGGCAAAGTGATATTTGGAAGCCCATAGAGGGCTATGGTGAAAAAGGAAATATCCTCCGATGAAATCTGGAAAGAAGATTTCTGAGAAGCTGATTAGCGTTCTGTTAATTCATCTCACAGAGTTACATCGGTATTTCGTGGATTTCTTTGCTAGCCTTATTTCTGTGGAATCTGACAACAGATATTTCAGATCCCTTTGAAGACTATAGGGCCAAAGGAATTATCCTCCGATAAAAAAGAGAAAGAAGCTTTCTGAGAAACTTCTTTGTGTTCCATGAAATCATCTCACAGAATTAAAGCTTTCCCCTCAAGAAGTCTTTCGCTAAGACAGTTCTTGTGGAATTGGCAAAGTGATATTTGGAAGCCCATAGAAGGCTATGGTGAAAAAGGAAATATCCTCCGATGAAATCTGGAAAGAAGCTTTCTGAGAAACAGCTTAGTGTTCTGTTAATTTATCTCCCAGAGTTACATCTGTATTTCGTGGATCTCTTTGGTAGCCTTACTTCTGTGGAATCTCACAACAGATATTTCGGATCCCTTTGAAGACTATAAGGCCAAAGAAAATATCCTCCGATAACAAAGAGAAAGAAGTTTTCTGAGATACTTCTCTGTGTTCTGTGAAATCATCTCACAGAGTTACAGCTTTCCCCTCAAGAAGCCTTTCGCTAAGAGAGCCTCGTGGAATTGGCAAAGTGATATTTGGAAGCCCATAGAGGACTATGTTGAAAAAGGAAATATCCTCCGATGAAATCTGGAAAGAAGCTTTCTGAGAAACTGCTTAGTGTTCTGTTAATTCACCTCACCCAGTTACATCTGTATTTCGTGGATCACTTTGCTAGCCTTATTTCTGTGGAATCTGAGAACAGATATTTCGGATCCCTTTGAAGGCTATAGGGCCAAAGGAAATATCCTCCGATAACAAAGAGAAAGAAGCTTTCTGAGAAACTTCTTTGTATTCTCTGAAATCATCTCACAGAGTTACAGCTTTCCCCTCAAGAAGACTGTCGCTAAGACAGTTCTTGTGGAATTGGCAAAGTGATATTTGGAAGCCCTTAGAGGGCTATGGTGAAAAAGGAAATATCCTCCGATGAAATCTGGAAGGAAGTTTTCTGAGAAACTGCTTATTGTTCTGTTAATTCATCTCACAGAGTTACATCTGTATTTCGTGGATCTCTTTGCTAGCCTTATTTCTGTGGAATCTGAGAACAGATATTTCCTTTCCCTTTGAAGACTAAAGGGCCAAAGGTAATATCCTCAGATAACAAAGAGAAAGAAGCTTTCTGAGAAACTTCTTTATGTTCTGTGACATCATCTCACAGAGTTACAGCTTTCCCCTCAAGAAGCGTTTCGCTAAGACAGTTCTTGTGGAATTGGAAAAGTGATATTTGGAAGCCCATAGAGGGCTATGGTGAAAAAGGAAATATCCTCCGATGAAATCTGGAAAGAAGCTTTCTGAAAAACTGCTTAGTGTTCTGTTAATTCATCTCACAGAGTTACATCTGTATTTCGTGGATCTCTTTGCTAGCCTTATTTCTGTGGAATCTGAGAACAGATATTTCGGATCCCTTGGAAGACTATAGGGCCAAAGGAAATATCCTCCGAAAACAAAGAGAAAGAAGCTTTCTGAGAAACTTCTTTTTTTTCTGTGAAATCATCTCACAGAGTTACAGCTTTCCCCTCAATAAGCCTTCCGCTAAGACAGTTCTTGTGGAATTGGCAAAGTGATATTTGGAAGCCCATAGAGGGCTATCGTGAAAAGGAAATATCCTCCAATGAAATCTGGAAAGAAGCTTTCTGAGAAACTGCTTAGTGATCTGTTAATTCATCTCACAGAGTTACATCTGTGTTTGTGGATCTCTTTGCTAGCCGTATTTCTATAGAATATGAGAACAGATATTTCGGATCCCTTTGAAGACTATAGGGCCAAAGGAAATATCCTCCGATAACAAAGAGAAAGAAGCTTTCGGAGAAACTTCTTTGTGTTCTGTGAAATCATCTCACAGAGTTACAGCTTTCCCCTCAAGAAGCCTTTCGCTAAGACAGTTCTTGTGGAATTGGCACAGTGATATTTGGAAGCCCATAGAGGTCTACGGTGAAAAAGGAAATATCCTTCGATGAAATCTGGAAAACGTTCTGAGAAACTGCTTAGTGTTCTGTTAATTCATCTCACAGAGTTACATCTGTATTTCGTTGATCTCTTTGCTAGCCTTATTTCTGTGGAATCTGAGAATAGATATTTCGGATCCCTTTGAAGACTATAGGGCCAAAGGAAATATCCTCCGATAACAAAGAGAAAGAAGCTTTCTGAGAAACTTCTTTGTGTTCTGTGAAATCATCTCACACAGTTACAGCTTTCCCCTCAAGGAGCCTTTTGCAAAGACAGTTCTCGTGGAATTGGCAAAGTGATATTTGGAAGCCCATAGAGGGCTATGGTGAAAAAGGAAATATAATCCGATGAAATCTGGAAAGAAGCTTTCTGAGAAACTGCTTAGTGTTCTGTCAATTCATCTCACAGAGTTACATCTGTATTTCGTGGATCTCTTTGCTAGCCTTATTTCTGTGGAATCTGACAACAGATATTTCGGATCCCTTTGAAGACTATAGGACCAAAAGAAATATCCTCCGATAACAAAGAGAAAGAAGCTTTCTGAGAACCTTCTTTGTGTTCTGTGAAATCATCTCACAGAGTTAAAGCTTTCCCCTCAACAAGACTTTCGTTAAGACAGTTTTTTTCAAATTGGCAAAGTGATATTTGGAAGCCCATAGAGGGCTATGGTGAAAAGGAAATATCCTCCAATGAAATCTGGGAAAAAGCTGTCTGAGAGACTGCTTAGTGTTCTGTTAATTCATATCCCAGAGTTACATCTGTATTTCGTGGATCTCTGCTTCCTTATTGCTCTGGTAACTGACAACAGATATTTCCTTTCCCTTTGAAGACTATAGGACCAATGGAAATATCCTCCGATAACAAAGAGAAAGAATCATTCTGAGAACCTTCTTTGTGTTCTGTGAAATCATCTCACAGAGTTACAGCTTTCCTCTCAAGAAGCCTTCCGCTAAGACAGTTCTTCTGGAATTGGCAAAGTGATATTTGGAAGCCCCTAGAGGGCTATGGTGAAAAAGGAAATATCCTCCGATGAAATCTGGAAAGAAGCTTTCTGAGAATCTGCTTAGTGTTCTGTTAATTCATCTCACAGAGTTACATCTGTATTTCGTGGATCTCTTTGCTAGCCATATTTCTGTGGAATCTGACAACAGATATTTCGGATCCCTTTGAAGACTACAGGGCCAAAGGAAATATCCTCTGATAACAAAAAGAAAGAAGCTTTTTGAGAAACTTCTTTGTGTTCTGTGAAATCATCTCACCGAGTTACAGGTTTCCCCTCAAGAAGCCTTTCGCTAAGACAGTTCTTCTGGAATTGGCAAAGTGATATTTGGAGGCCCCTAGAGGGCTATGGTGAAAAAGGAAATATCCTCCGATGAAATCTGGAAAGAAGCTTTCTGAGAATCTGCTTAGTGTTCTGTTAATTCATCTCACAGAGTTACATCTGTATTTCGTGGATCTCTTTGCTAGCCTTATTTCTGTGGAATCTGACAACAGATATTTCCTTTCCCTTTGTAGACTCTAGGGCCAAAGGAAATATCCTCCGATAACAAAGAGAAAGAAGCTTTCTGAGAAACTTCTTTGTCTTCTGTGAAATCATCTCACAGAGTTACAGCTTTCCCCTCAAGAAGTCTTTCGCTAAGACAGTTCTTGTGGAATTGGCAAAGTGATATTTGGAAGCCCTTAGAGGGCTACGGTGAAAAAGGAAATATCCTCCGATGAAATCTGGAAAGAAGCTTTCTGAGAAACTGCTTAGTGTTCTGTTAATTCATCTCATAGAGTTACATCTGTATTTCATGGATCTCTTTGCTAGCCTTATTTCTGTGGAATCTGACAACAGATATTTCGGATCCCTTTGAAGACTATAGGGCCAAAGGAAATATCCTCCGATAACAAAGAGAAAGAAGCTTTCTGAGAAACTTCTTTGTATTCTGTGAAATCATCTCACAGGGTTACAGCTTTCCCCTCAAGAAGCCTTTCGCTAAGACAGTTCTTGTGGAATTGGCAAAGTGATATTTGGAATCCCATAGAAGGGAATGGTAAAAAAGGAAATATCCTCCGATGAAATCTGGAAAGGCTTTCTGAGAAACTTCTTAGTGTTCTGTTAATTCATCTCCCAGAGTTACATCTGTACTTCGTTCATCTCTTTGCTAGCCTTATTTCTGTGGAATCTGACAACAGATATTTCCTTTCCCTTTGAAGCCTACAGGGCCAAAGGAACTATCGTCTGATAACAAAGAGAAAGAAGCTTTCTGAGAAACTTCTTTGTGTTCTGTGAAATCATCTCACAGAGTTACAGCTTTCCCCTCTAGAAGCCTTTCGCTAAGATAGTCTCGTGGAATTTGCAAAGTGATATTTCTCAGCCCATAGAGGGCTATGGTGAAAAAGGAAATATCCTCCGATGAAATCTGGAAAGAAGCTTTCTGAGAAACTGCTTAGTGTTCTGTTAATTCATCTCACAGAGTTACATCTGTATTTCGTGGATGTCTTTGCTAGCCTTATTTCTGTGGAATCTGAGAACAGATATTTCGGATCCCTTTGAAGACTATAGGGCTAAAGGAAATATCCTCCGATAACAAAGAGAGAGAAGCTTTCTGAGAAACTTCTTTGTGTTCTGTGAAATCATCTCACAGCGTTACAGCTTTCCGCTCCGGAAGCCTTTCGCTAAGACAGTTCTTGTGGAATTGGCAAAGTGATATTTGGAAGCCCATAGAGGGCTATGGTGAAAAAGGAAATATCCTCCGATGAAATCTGGAAAGTAGCTTTCTGATAAACTGCTTAGTGTTCTGTTAATTCATCTCACAGAGTTACATCTGTTATCGTGGATCTCTTTGCTAACCTTAATTCTGTGGAATCTGAGAACATATATTTCCTTTCCCTTTGAAGACTATATGGCCAAAGGAAACATCCTCCGATAACAAAGATAAAGAAGCTTTCTGAGAAACTTCTTTGTGTTCTGTGAAATCATCTCACAGAGTTGCAGCTTTCCCCTCAAGAAGCCTTTCGCTAAGACAGTTCTTCTGGAATTGGCAAAGTGATATTTGGAAGCCCATAGAGGGCTACGGAGAAAAAGGAAATATCCTCCGATGAAATCTGGAAAGAAGCTTTCTGAGAATCTGCTTAGTGTTCTGTTAATTCATCTCACAGAGTTACATCTGTATTTCGTGGATCTCTTTGCTAGCCTTGTTTCTGTGGAATCTGACAACAGATATTTCGGATCCCTTTGAAGACTACAGGGCCAAAGGAAATATCCTCTGATAACAAAAAGAAAGAAGCTTTCTGAGAAACTTCTTTGTGTTCTGTGAAATCATCTCACCGAGTTACAGGTTTCCCCTCAAGAAGCCTTTCGCTAAGACAGTTCTTCTGGAATTGGCAAAGTGATATTTGGAGGCCCCTAGAGGGCTATGGTGAAAAAGGAAATATCCTCCGATGAAATCTGGAAAGAAGCTTTCTGAGAATCTGCTTAGTGTTCTGTTAATTCATCTCACAGAGTTACATCTGTATTTCGTGGATCTCTTTGCTAGCCTTATTTCTGTGGAATCTGACAACAGATATTTCCTTTCCCTTTGTAGACTATAGGGCCAAAGGAAATATCCTCCGATAACAAAGAGAAAGAAGCTTTCTGAGAAACTTCTTTGTCTTCTGTGAAATCATCTCACAGAGTTACAGCTTTCCCCTCAAGAAGTCTTTCGCTAAGACAGTTCTTGTGGAATTGGCAAAGTAATATTTGGAAGCCCATAGAGGGCTATGGTGAAAAAGGAAATATCCTCCGATGAAATCTGGAAACAAACTTTCTGAGAAACTGCTTAGTGTTCTGTTAATTCATCTCACAGAGTTACATCTGTATTTCGTGGATCTCTTTGCTAGCCTTATTTCTGTGGAATCTGAGAACAGATATTTCCTTTCCCTTTGAAGACTATAAGGCCAAAGGAAACATCCTCGGATAACAAACAGAAAGAAGCTTACTGAGAAACTTCTTTGTGTTCTGTGAAATCATCTCACAGAGATACAGCTTTCCCGTCAAGAAGCCTTCGCTAAGACAGTTCTTGTGGAATTGGCAAAGTGATATTTGGAAGCCCTTAGAGGGCTACGGTGAAAAAGGAAATATCCTCCGATGAAATCTGGAAAGAAGCTTTCTGAGAAACTGCTTAGTGTTCTGTTAATTCATCTCATAGAGTTACATCTGTATTTCATGGATCTCTTTGCTAGCCTTATTTCTGTGGAATCTGACAACAGATATTTCGGATCCCTTTGAAGACTATAGGGCCAAAGGAAATATCCTCCGATAACAAAGAGAAAGAAGCTTTCTGAGAAACTTCTTTGTATTCTGTGAAATCATCTCACAGGGTTACAGCTTTCCCCTCAAGAAGCCTTTCGCTAAGACAGTTCTTGTGGAATTGGCAAAGTGATATTTGGAATCCCATAGAAGGCAATGGTAAAAAAGGAAATATCCTCCGATGAAATCTGGAAAGGCTTTCTGAGAAACTTCTTAGTGTTCTGTTAATTCATCTCCCAGAGTTACATCTGCACTTCGTTCATCTCTTTGCTAGCCTTATTTCTGTGGAATCTGACAACAGATATTTCCTTTCCCTTTGAAGCCTACAGGGCCAAAGGAACTATCGTCTGATAACAAAGAGAAAGAAGCTTTCTGAGAAACGTCTTTGTGTTCTGTGAAATCATCTCACAGAGTTACAGCTTTCCCCTCTAGAAGCCTTTCGCTAAGATAGTCTCGTGGAATTGGCAAAGTGATATTTCTCAGCCCATAGAGGGCTATGGTGAAAAAGGAAATATCCTCCGATGAAATCTGGAAAGAAGCTTTCTGAGAAACTGCTTAGTGTTCTGTTAATTCATCTCACAGAGTTACATCTGTATTTCGTGGATCTCTTTGCTAGCCTTATTTCTGTGGAATCTGAGAACAGATATTTCGGATCCCTTTGAAGACTATAGGGCTAAAGGAAATATCCTCCGATAACAAAGAGAGAGAAGCTTTCTGAGAAACTTCTTTGTGTTCTGTGAAATCATCTCACAGCGTTACAGCTTTCCGCTCCGGAAGCCTTTCGCTAAGACAGTTCTTGTGGAATTGGCAAAGTGATATTTGGAAGCCCATAGAGGGCTATGGTGAAAAAGGAAATATCCTCCGATGAAATCTGGAAAGTAGCTTTCTGATAAACTGCTTAGTGTTCTGTTAATTCATCTCACAGAGTTACATCTGTTATCGTGGATCTCTTTGCTAACCTTAATTCTGTGGAATCTGAGAACATATATTTCCTTTCCCTTTGAAGACTATATGGCCAAAGGAAACATCCTCCGATAACAAAGATAAAGAAGCTTTCTGAGAAACTTCTTTGTGTTCTGTGAAATCATCTCACAGAGTTGCAGCTTTCCCCTCAAGAAGCCTTTCGCTAAGACAGTTCTTGTGGAATTGGCAAAGTGATATTTGGAAGCCCATAGAGGGCTACGGAGAAAAAGGAAATATCCTCCGATGAAATCTGGAAAGAAGCTTTCTGAGAATCTGCTTAGTGTTCTGTTAATTCATCTCACAGAGTTACATCTGTATTTCGTGGATCTCTTTGCTAGCCTTGTTTCTGTGGAATCTGACAACAGATATTTCGGATCCCTTTGAAGACTACAGGGCCAAAGGAAATATCCTCTGATAACAAAAAGAAAGAAGCTTTCTGAGAAACTTCTTTGTGTTCTGTGAAATCATCTCACCGAGTTACAGGTTTCCCCTCAAGAAGCCTTTCGCTAAGACAGTTCTTCTGGAATTGGCAAAGTGATATTTGGAGGCCCCTAGAGGGCTATGGTGAAAAAGGAAATATCCTCCGATGAAATCTGGAAAGAAGCTTTCTGAGAATCTGCTTAGTGTTCTGTTAATTCATCTCACAGAGTTACATCTGTATTTCGTGGATCTCTTTGCTAGCCTTATTTCTGTGGAATCTGACAACAGATATTTCCTTTCCCTTTGTAGACTATAGGGCCAAAGGAAATATCCTCCGATAACAAAGAGAAAGAAGCTTTCTGAGAAACTTCTTTGTCTTCTGTGAAATCATCTCACAGAGTTACAGCTTTCCCCTCAAGAAGTCTTTCGCTAAGACAGTTCTTGTGGAATTGGCAAAGTAATATTTGGAAGCCCATAGAGGGCTATGGTGAAAAAGGAAATATCCTCCGATGAAATCTGGAAACAAACTTTCTGAGAAACTGCTTAGTGTTCTGTTAATTCATCTCACACAGTTACATCTGTATTTCGTGGATCTCTTTGCTAGCCTTATTTCTGTGGAATCTGAGAACAGATATTTCCTTTCCCTTTGAAGACTATAAGGCCAAAGGAAACATCCTCGGATAACAAACAGAAAGAAGCTTACTGAGAAACTTCTTTGTGTTCTGTGAAATCATCTCACAGAGATACAGCTTTCCCGTCAAGAAGCCTTCGCTAAGACAGTTCTTGTGGAATTGGCAAAGTGATATTTGGAAGCCCTTAGAGGGCTACGGTGAAAAAGGAAATATCCTCCGATGAAATCTGGAAAGAAGCTTTCTGAGAAACTGCTTAGTGTTCTGTTAATTCATCTCATAGAGTTACATCTGTATTTCATGGATCTCTTTGCTAGCCTTATTTCTGTGGAATCTGACAACAGATATTTCGGATCCCTTTGAAGACTATAGGGCCAAAGGAAATATCCTCCGATAACAAAGAGAAAGAAGCTTTCTGAGAAACTTCTTTGTATTCTGTGAAATCATCTCACAGGGTTACAGCTTTCCCCTCAAGAAGCCTTTCGCTAAGACAGTTCTTGTGGAATTGGCAAAGTGATATTTGGAATCCCATAGAAGGCAATGGTAAAAAAGGAAATATCCTCCGATGAAATCTGGAAAGGCTTTCTGAGAAACTTCTTAGTGTTCTGTTAATTCATCTCCCAGAGTTACATCTGTACTTCGTTCATCTCTTTGCTAGCCTTATTTCTGTGGAATCTGACAACAGATATTTCCTTTCCCTTTGAAGACTACAGGGCCAAAGGAAATATCGTCTGATAACAAAGAGAAAGAAGCTTTCTGAGAAACTTCTTTGTGTTCTGTGAAATCATCTCACAGAGTTACAGCTTTCCCCTCTAGAAGCCTTTCGCTAAGATAGTCTCGTGGAATTGGCAAAGTGATATTTCTCAGCCCATAGAGGGCTATGGTGAAAAAGGAAATATCCTCCGATGAAATCTGGAAAGAAGCTTTCTGAGAAACTGCTTAGTGTTCTGTTAATTCATCTCACAGAGTTACATCTGTATTTCGTGGATCTCTTTGCTAGCCTTATTTCTGTGGAATCTGAGAACAGATATTTCGGATCCCTTTGAAGACTGTAGGGCTAAAGGAAATATCCTCCGATAACAAAGAGAGAGAAGCTTTCTGAGAAACTTCTTTGTGTTCTGTGAAATCATCTCACAGCGTTCCAGCTTTCCGCTCCGGAAGCCTTTCGCTAAGACAGTTCTTGTGGAATTGGCAAAGTGATATTTGGAAGCCCATAGAGGGCTATGGTGAAAAAGGAAATATCCTCCGATGAAATCTGGAAAGTAGCTTTCTGATAAACTGCTTAGTGTTCTGTTAATTCATCTCACAGAGTTACATCTGTTATCGTGGATCTCTTTGCTAACCTTAATTCTGTGGAATCTGAGAACATATATTTCCTTTCCCTTTGAAGACTATATGGCCAAAGGAAACATCCTCCGATAACAAAGATAAAGAAGCTTTCTGAGAAACTTCTTTGTGTTCTGTGAAATCATCTCACAGAGTTGCAGCTTTCCCCTCAAGAAGCCTTTCGCTAAGACAGTTCTGGTGGAATTGGCAAAGTGATATTTGGAAGCCCATAGAGGGCTACGGAGAAAAAGGAAATATCCTCCGATGAAATCTGGAAAGAAGCTTTCTGAGAAACTGCTAAGTGTTCTGTTAATTCATCTCCCAGAATTACTTCTGTATTTCGTGGATCTCTTTGCTAGCCTTATTTCTGTGGAATCTGAGAACAGATATTTCGGATCCCTTTGAAGACTATAGGGCCAAAGGAAATATCCTCCGATAACAAAGAGAAAGAAGCTTTCTGAGAAACTTCTTAGTGTTTTGTGAAATCATCTCACAAAGTTACAGCATTCCCCTCAAGAAGCCTTTCGCTAAGACAGTTCTTGTGGAATTGGCATAGTGATATTAGGAAGCCGATACAGGGCTATGGTGAAAAAGGAAATATCCTCTGATGAAATCTGGAAAGAAGCTTTCTGAGAGACTGCTTAGTGTTATGTTAATTCATCTCACAGTGTTACATCTGTATTTCATGGATCTCTTTGCTAGCCTTATTTCTGTGGAATCTGACAAAAGATATTTCGGATCCCTTTGAAGACTATAGGGCCAAAGGAAATATCCTCCGATAAGAAAGAGAAAGAAGCTTTCTGAGAAACTTCTTTTTGTTCTGTGAAATAATCTCACACAGTTACAGCTTTCCCCTCAAGGAGCCTTTCGCAAAGACAGTTCTCGTGGAATTGTCAAAGTGATATTTGGAGCCCGTAGAGGGCTATGGAGAAAAAGGAAATATCCTCCGATGAAATCTGGAAAGAAACGTTCTGAGAAACTGCTTAGTGTTCTGTTAATTCACCTCACAGAGTTACATCTGTATTTCGTGAATCTCTTTGCTAGCCTTATTTCTGCGGAATCTGAGAACAGATATTTCGGATCCCTTTGAAGACTATAGGACCAAAGGAAATATCCTCCGATAACAAAGAGAAAGAAGCTTTCTGAGAAACTTCTTTGTGTTCTGTGAAATCATCTCACAGAGTTACAGCTTTCCCCTCAAGAAGCCTTTCGCTAAGACAGTTCTTGTGGAATTGGCAAAGTGATATTTGGAAGCCCATAGAGGGCTATGGTGAAAAAGGAAATATCCTCCGATGAAATCTGGAAAGAAGATTTCTGAGAAGCTGATTAGCTTTCTGTTAATTCATCTCACAGAGTTACATCTGTATTTCGTGGATTTCTTTGCTAGCCTTATTTCTGTGGAATCTGACAACAGATATTTCAGATCCCTTTGAAGACTATAGGGCCAAAGGAATTATCCTCCGATAAAAAAGAGAAAGAAGCTTTCTGAGAAACTTCTTTGTGTTCCATGAAATCATCTCACAGAATTAAAGATTTCCCCTCAAGAAGCCTTTCGCTAAGACAGTTCTTGTGGAATTGGCAAAGTGATATTTGGAAGCCCATAGAAGGCTATGGTGAAAAAGGAAATATCCTCCGATGAAATCTAGAAAGAAGCTTTCTGAGAAACAGCTTAGTGTTCTGTTAATTTTCTCCCAGAGTTACATCTGTATTTCGTGGATCTCTTTGCTAGCCTTATTTCTGTGGAATCTCACAACAGATATTTCGGATCCTTTGAAGACTATAAGGCCAAAGAAAATATCCTCCGATAACAAAGAGAAAGAAGTTTTCTGAGATACTTCTCTGTGTTCTGTGAAATCATCTCACAGAGTTACAGCTTTCCCCTCAAGAAGCCTTTCGCTAAGACAGTTCTTGTGGAATTGGCAAAGTGATATTTGGAAGCCCTTAGAGGGCTATGGTGAAAAAGGAAATATCCTCCGATGAAATCTGGAAAGAAGTTTTCTGAGAAACTGCTTATTGTTCTGTTAATTCATCTCACAGAGTTACATCTGTATTTCGTGGATCTCTTTGCTAGCCTTATTTCTGTGGAATCTGAGAACAGATATTTCCTTTCCCTTTGAAGACTAAAGGGCCAAAGGAAATATCCTCAGATAACAAAGAGAAAGAAGCTTTCTGAGAAACTTCTTTATGTTCTGTGACATCATCTCACAGAGTTACAGCTTTCCCCTCAAGAAGCCTTTCGCTAAGACAGTTCTTGTGGAATTGGCAAAGTGATATTTGGAAGCCCATAGAGGGCTATGGTGAAAAAGGAAATATCCTCCGATGAAATCTGGAAAGAAGCTTTCTGAAAAACTGCTTAGTGTTCTGTTAATTCATCTCACAGAGTTACATCTGTATTTCGTGGATCTCTTTGCTAGCCTTATTTCTGTGGAATCTGAGAACAGATATTTCGGATCCCTTGGAAGACTATAGGGCCAAAGGAAATATCCTCCGATAACAAAGAGAAAGAAGCTTTCTGAGAAACTTCTTTTTTTTCTGTGAAATCATCTCACAGAGTTACAGCTTTCCCCTCAATAAGCCTTCCGCTAAGACAGTTCTTGTGGAATTGGCAAAGTGACATTTGGAATCCCATAGAGGGCTATCGTGAAAAGGAAATATCCTCCAATGAAATCTGGAAAGAAGCTTTCTGAGAAACTGCTTAGTGATCTGTTAATTCATCTCACAGAGTTACATCTGTGTTTCGTGGATCTCTTTGCTAGCCGTATTTCTGTAGAATATGAGAACAGATATTTCGGATCCCTTTGAAGACTATAGGGCCAAAGGAAATATCCTCCGATAACAAAGAGAAAGAAGCTTTCGGAGAAACTTCTTTGTGTTCTGTGAAATCATCTCACAGAGTTACAACTTTCCCCTCAAGTAGCCTTTCGCTAAGACACTTCTTGTGGAATTGGCACAGTGATATTTGGAAGCCCATAGAGGTCTATGGTGAAAAAGGAAATATCCTTCGATGAAATCTGGAAAGACGTTCTGAGAAACTGCTTAGTGTTCTGTTAATTCATCTCACAGAGTTACATCTGTATTTCGTTGATCTCTTTGCTAGCCTTATTTCTGTGGAATCTGAGAACAGATATTTCGGATCCCTTTGAAGACTATAGGGCCAAAGGAAATATCCTCCGATAACAAAGAGAAAGAAGCTTTCTGAGAAACTTCTTTGTGTTCTGTGAAATCATCTCACACAGTTACAGCTTTCCCCTCAAGGAGCCTTTTGCAAAGACAGTTCTCGTGGAATTGGCAAAGTGATATTTGGAGCCCATAGAGGGCTATGGAGAAAAAGGAAATATCCTCCGATGAAATCTGGAAAGAAACTTTCTGAGAAACTGCTTAGTGTTCTGTTAATTCACCTCACAGAGTTACATCTGTATTTCCTGGATCTCTTTGCTAGCCTTATTTCTGTGGAATCTGAGAACAGATATTTCGGATCCCTTTGAAGACTATAGGGTCAAAGGAAATATCCTCCGATAACAAAGAGAAAGAAGCTTTCTGAGAAACTTCTTTGTGTTCTGTGAAATCATCTCACAGAGTTACAGCTTTCCCCTCAAGAAGCCTTTCGCTAAGACAGTTCTTGTGGAATTGGCAAAGTGATATTTGGAAGCCCTTAGAGGGCTATGGTGAAAAAGGAAATATCCTCCGATGAAATCTGGAAAGAAGTTTTCTGAGAAACTGCTTAGTGTTCTGTTAATTCATCTCACAGAGTTACATCTGTATTTCGTGGATCTCTTTGCTAGCCTTATTTCTGTGGAATCTGAGAACAGATATTTCCTTTCCCTTTGAAGACTAAAGGGCCAAAGGAAATATCCTCAGATAACAAAGAGAAAGAAGCTTTCTGAGAAACTTCTTTATGTTCTGTGACATCATCTCACAGAGTTACAGCTTTCCCCTCAAGAAGCCTTTCGCTAAGACAGTTCTTGTGGAATTGGCAAAGTGATATTTGGAAGCCCATAGAGGGCTATGGTGAAAAAGGAAATATCCTCCGATGAAATCTGGAAAGAAGCTTTCTGAGAAACTGCTTAGTGTTCTGTTAATTCATCTCAAAGAGTTACATCTGTATTTCGTGGATCTCTTTGCTAGCCTCATTTCTGTGGAATCTGAGAACAGATATTTCGGATCCCTTGGAAGACTATAGGGCCAAAGGAAATATCCTCCGAAAACAAAGAGAAAGAAGCTTTCTGAGAAACTTCTTTTTTTTCTGTGAAATCATCTCACAGAGTTACAGCTTTCCCCTCAATAAGCCTTCCGCTAAGACAGTTCTTCTGGAATTGGAAAAGTGATATTTGGAAGCCCATAGAGGGCTATCGTGAAAAGGAAATATCCTCCAATGAAATCTGGAAAGAAGCTTTCTGAGAAACTGCTTAGTGATCTGTTAATTCATCTCACAGAGTTACATCTGTGTTTCGTGGAAATCTTTCATAGCCTTATTTCTGTGGAATCTGAGAACAGATATTTCGGATCCCTTTGAAGACTATAGGGCCAAAGGAAATATCCTCCGATAACAAAGAGAAAGAAGCTTTCTGAGAAACTTCTTTGTGTTCTGTGAAATCATCTCACACAGTTACAGCTTTCCCCTCAAGGAGCCTTTCGCAAAGACAGTTCTCGTGGAATTGGCAAAGTGATATTTGGAGCCCATAGAGGGCTATGGAGAATAAGGAAATATCCTCCGATGAAATCTGGAAAGAAACTTTCTGAGAAACTGCTTAGTGTTCTGTTAATTCACCTCACAGAGTTACATCTGTATTTCGTGGATCTCTTTGCTAGCCTTATTTCTGTGGAATCTGAGAACAGATATTTCGGATCCCTTTGAAGACTATATTGTCAAAGGAAATATCCTCCGATAACAAAGAGAAAGAAGCTTTCTGAGAAACTTCTTTGTGTTCTGTGAAATCATCTCACAGAGTTACAGCTTTCCCCTCAAGAAGCCTTTCGCTAAGACAGTTCTTGTGGAATTGTCAAAGTGATATTTGGAAGCCCTTGGAGGGCTACGGTGAAAAAGGAAGTATCCTCCGATGAAATCTGGAAAGAAGCTTTCTGAGAAACTGCTTAGTGTTCTGTTAATTCATCTCCCAGAGTTACATCTGTATTTCGTGGATCTCTTTGCTAGCCTTATTTCTGTGGAATCTGAGAACAGATATTTCCTTTCCCTTTGAAGACTAAAGAGCCAAAGGAAATATCCTCCGATAACAAAGAGAAAGAAGCTTTCTGAGAAACTTCTTTCTGTTCTGTGAAATCATCTCACAGAGTTACAGCTTTCCCATCAAGAAGCCTTTCGCTAAGACAGTTGTTGTGGAATTGGCAAAGTGATATTTGGAAGCCCATAGAGGGCTATGGTGAAAAAGGAAATATCCTCCGATGAAAACTGGAAAGAAGCTGTCTGAGAATCTGCTTAGTGTTCTGTTAATTCATCTCACAGAGTTACATCTGTATTTCGTGGATCTCTTTGCTAGCCTTATTTCTGTGGAATCTGACAACAGATATTTCCTTTCCCTTTGTAGACTATAGGGCCAAAGGAAATATCCTCCGATAACAAAGAGAAAGAAGCTTTCTGAGAAACTTCTTTGTCTTCTGTGAAATCATCTCACAGAGTTACAGCTTTCCCCTCAAGAAGTCTTTCGCTAAGACAGTTCTTGTGGAATTGGCAAAGTAATATTTGGAAGCCCATAGAGGGCTATGGTGAAAAAGGAAATATCCTCCGATGAAATCTGGAAACAAACTTTCTGAGAAACTGCTTAGTGTTCTGTTAATTCATCTCACACAGTTACATCTGTATTTCGTGGATCTCTTTGCTAGCCTTATTTCTGTGGAATCTGACAACAGATATTTCGGATCCCTTTGAAGACTATAGGGCCACAGGAAATATCCTCAGATAACAAAGAGAAAGAAGCTTTCTGAGAAACTTCTTTGTGTTCTGTGAAATCATCTCACAGAGTTAAAGCTTTCCCCTCAATAAGCCTTTCGCTAAGACAGTTCTTGTGGAATTGGCAAAGTGATATTTGGAATCCCATAGAGGGCTATGGTGAAAAAGGAAATATCCTCCGATGAAATCTGGAAAGAAGCTTTCTGAGAAACTGCTTAGTGTTTTGTTAATTCATCTCCCAGAGTTACATCGGTATTTCGTGGATCTCTTTGCTAGCCTTATTTCTGTGTAATCTGACAACAGATATTTCGGATCCCTTTGAAGACTATAAGGCCAAAGGAAATATCCTCCGATAACAAAGAGAAAGAAGCTTTTTGAAAAACTTCTTTGTGTTCCGTGAAATCATCTCACAGAGTTACAGCTTTCCCCTCAAGAAGGCTTTCGCTAAGACAGTTCTTGTGGAATTGGCAAAGTGATATTTGGAAGCCCATAGAGGGCTATGGTGAAAAAGAAATATCCTCCGATGAAATCTGGAAAGACTTTCAGAGAAACTGCTTAGTGTTCTGTTAATTCATCTCACAGAGTTACATCTGTATTTCGTTGATCGCTTTGCTAGCCTTATTTCTGTGGAATCTGAGAACAGATATTTCTGATCCCTTTGAAGACTATAGGGCCAAAGGAAATATCCTCCGATAACAAAGAGAAAGAAGCTTTCTGAGAAACTTCTTTGTGTTCTGTGAAATCATCTCACAGAGTTACAGCTTTCCCATCAAGAAGCCTTTCGCTAAGACAGTTCTTGTGGAATTGGCAAAGTGATATTTGGAAGCTCATAGAGCGCAATGGTGAAAAAGGAAATATCCTCCGATGAAATCTGGAAAGAAGCTTTCTGAGAAACTGCTTAGTGTTCTGTTAATTCACCTCACAGAGTTACATCTGTATTTCGTGAATCTCTTTGCTAGCCTTATTTCTGTGGAATCTGAGAACAGATATTTCGGATCCCTTTGAAGACTATAGGGCCAAAGTAAACATCCTCCGATAACAAAGGGAAAGAAGCTTTCTGAGAAACTTCTTTGTGTTCTGTGAAATCATCTCACAGAGTTACAGCTTTCCCCTCAAGAAGCCTTTCGCTAAGACAGTTCTAGTGGAATTGGCAAAGTGATATTTGGAAGCCCATAGAGGGCTATGGTGAAAAAGTAAATATCCTCCAATGAAATCTGGAAAGAATCTTTCTGAGAAACTGCTTAGTGATATGTAAATTCATCTCTCAGAGTTACATCTGTATTTCGTGGATCTCTTTGCTAGCCGTATTTCTGTTTAATCTGAGAACAGATATTTCGGATCCATTTGAAGACTATAGGGCCAAAGGAAATATCCTCCGATAACAAAAAGAAAGAAGCTTTCTGAGAAACTTCTTTGTATTCTGTGAAATCATCTCACAGAGTTAAAGCTTTCCCCTCAAGAAGCCTTTCGCTAAGACAGTTCTTGTGGAATTGGCAAAGTGATATTTGGAAGCCCATGGAGGGCTATGGTGAAAAAGGAAATATCCTCCGATGAAATCTGGAAAGAAGCTTTCTGAGAAGCTGCTTAGTGTTCTGTTAATTCATCTCACAGAGTTACATCTGTATTTCGTGGATTTCTTTGCTAGCCTTATTTCTGTGAAATCTGACAACAGATATTTCAAATCCCTTTGAAGACTGTAGGGCCAAAGGAATTATCCTCCGATAAAAAAGAGAAAGAAGCTTTCTGAGAAACTTCTTTGTGTTCTGTGAAATCATCTAACAGAATTAAAGCTTTCCCGTCAAGAAGCCTTTCGCTAAGACAGTTCTTGTGGAATTGGCAAAGTGATATTTGGAAGCCCATAGAGGGCTATGGTGAAAAAGAAAATATCCTCCGATGAAATCTGGAAAGAAGCTTTCTGAGAAACAGCTTAGTGTTCTGTTAATTCATCTCCCAGAGTTACATCTGTATTTCGTGGATCTCTTTGCTAGCCTTATTTCTCTGGAATCTGACAAGAGATATTTCGGATCCCTTTGAAGACTATAGGGCCAAAGGAAACATCCTCGGAAAACAAACTAAGAAGCTTTCTGAGAAACTACTTTGTGTTCTGTGAAATCATCTCACAGAGTTACAGCTTTAACCTCAAGAAGCCTTTCGCTAAGACAGTTCTTGTGGAATCGGCCAAGTGATATTTGGAAGCCCATAGAGGGCTATGGTGAAAAAGGAAATATCCTCCTATGAAATCTGGAAACAAGCTTTCTGAGAAATTGTTTAGTGTTCTGTTAATTCATCTCACAGAGTTACATCTGTATTTCCTAGATCTCTTTGCTAGCCTTATTTCTGTGGAATCTGAGAACAGATATTTCCGTTCCCTTTGAAGACTATAGGGCCAAAGGAAACATCCTCGGATAACAAAGAGAAAGAAGCTTACTGAGAAACTTCTTTGTGTTCTGTGAAATCATCTCACAGAGATACAGCTTTCCCGTCAAGAAGCCTTCGCTAAGACAGTTCTTGTGGAATTGACAAAGTGATATTTGGAAGCCCTTGAGGGCTACGGTGAAAAAGGAAATATCCTCCGATGAAATCTGGAAAGAAGCTTTCTGAGAAACTGCTTAGTGTTCTGTTAATTCATCTCACAGAGTTACATCTGTATTTCGTGGATCTCTTTGCTAGCCTTATTTCTGTGGAATCTGAGAAAAGATATTTCGGATCCCTTTGAAGACTATAGGGCCAAAGGAAATATCCTTCGAAAACAAAGAGAAAGAAGCTTTCTGAGAAACTTCTTTTTGTTCTGTGAAATCATCTCACAGAGTTACAGCTTTCCCCTCAATAAGCCTTCCGCTAAGACAGTTCTTGTGGAATTGGCAAAGTGATATTTGGAAGCCCATAGAGGGCTATGGTGAAAAGGAAATATCCTCCTATGAAATCTGGAAAGAAGCTTTCTGAGAAACTGCTTAGTGATCTATTAATTCATCTCACAGAGTTACATCTGTATTTCGTGGATCACTTTGCTAGCCGTATTTCTGTAGAATCTGAGAACAGATATTTCGGATCCCTTTGAAGACTTTAGGGCCAAAGGAAATATCCTCCGATAACAAAGAGAAAGAAGCTTTCTGAGAAACTTCTTTGTGTTCTGTGAAATCATCTCACAGAGTTAAAGCTTTCCCCTCAAGAAGCCTTTCGCTAAGACAGTTCTTGTGGAATTGGCAAAGTGATATTTGGAAGCCCTTAGAGGGCTAGGGTGAAAAACGAAATATTCTCCGATGAAATCTGGAAAGAAGCTTTCTGAGAAACTGCTTAGTGTTCTGTTAATTCATCTCACAGAGTTACATCTGTATTTCATGGATCTCTTTGCTAGCCTTATTTCTGTGGAATCTGACAACAGATATTTCGGATCCATTTGAAGACTATGGGTCAAAAGGAAATATCCTCCGATAACAAAGAGAAAGAAGCTTTCTGAGAAACTTCCTTGTGTTCTGCGAAATCATCTCACAGAGTTACAGCTTTCCCCTCATGAAGCCTTTCGCTAAGACAGTTCTTTTGGAATTGGCAAAGTGATATTTGGAAGCCGATAGAGGGCTATGGTGAAAAAGGAAATATCCTCCGATGAAATCTGGAAAAAAGCTTTCTGAGAAACTGCTTAGTGTTCTGTTAATTCATCTCACAGTGTTACATCTGTATTTCATGGATCTCTTTAATAGCCTTATTTCTGTGGAATCTGACAACAGATATTTCGGATCCCTTTGAAGACTATAGGGCCACAGGAAATATCCTCAGATAACAAAGAGAAAGAAGCTTTCTGAGAAACTTCTTTGTGTTCTGTGAAATCACCTCACAGAACTAAAGCTTTCCCCTCAATAAGCCTTTCGCTAAGACAGTTCTTGTGGAATTGGCAAAGTGATATTTGGAATCCCATAGAGGGCTATGGTGAAAAAGGAAATATCCTCCGATGAAATCTGGAAAGAAGCTTTCTGAGAAACTGCTTAGTGTTTTGTTAATTCATCTCCCAGAGTTACATCGGTATTTCGTGGATCTCTTTGCTAGCCTTATTTCTGTGTAATCTGACAACAGATATTTCGGATCCCTTTGAAGACTATAAGGCCAAAGGAAATATCCTCCGATAACAAAGAGAAAGAAACTTTTTGAAAAACTTCTTTGTGTTCCGTGAAATCATCTCACAGAGTTACAGCTTTCCCCTCAAGAAGCCTTTCGCTAAGACAGTTCTTGTGGAATTGGCAAAGTGATATTTGGAAGCCCATAGAGGGCTATGGTGAAAAAGAAATATCCTCAGATAAAATCTGGAAAGACTTTCAGAGAAACTGCTTAGTGTTCTGTTAATTCATCTCACAGAGTTACATCTGTATTTCGTTGATCGCTTTGCTAGCCTTATTTCTGTGGAATCTGAGAACAGATATTTCTGATCCCTTTGAAGACTATAGGGCCAAAGGAAATATCCTCCGATAACAAAGAGAAAGAAGCTTTCTGAGAAACTTCTTTGTGTTCTGTGAAATCATCTCACAGAGTTACAGCTTTCCCATCAAGAAGCCTTTCGCTAAGACAGTTCTTGTGGAATTGGCAAAGTGATATTTGGAAGCTCATAGAGCGCAATGGTGAAAAAGGAAATATCCTCCGATGAAATCTGGAAAGAAGCTTTCTGAGAAACTGCTTAGTGTTCTGTTAATTCACCTCACAGAGTTACATCTGTATTTCGTGAATCTCTTTGCTAGCCTTATTTCTGTGGAATCTGAGAACAGATATTTCGGATCCCTTTGAAGACTATAGGGCCAAAGTAAACATCCTCCGATAACAAAGAGAAAGAAGCTTACTGAGAAACTTCTTTGTGTTCTGTGAAATCATCTCACAGAGTTACAGCTTTGCCCTCAATGAGCCTTTCGCTAAGACATTTCTTGTGGAATTGGCAAAGTGATATTTGGAGCCCATAGAGGGCTATGGAGAAAAAGGAAATATCCTCCGATGAAATCTGGAAAGAAGCTTTCTGAGAAACTGCTTAGTGTTCTGTTAATTCACCTCACAGAGTTACATCTGTATTTCGTGGATCTCTTTGCTAGCCTTATTTCTGTGGAATCTGAGAACACATATTTCGGATCCCTTTGAAGACTATAGGGCCAAAGGAAATGTCCTCCGATAACAAAGAGAAAGAAGCTTTCTGAGAAACTTCTTTGTGTTCTCTGAAATCATCTCACAGAGTTACAGCTTTCCCCTCAAGAAACCTTTCGCTAAGACAGTTCTTGTGGAATTGGCAAAGTGATATTTGGAAGCCCATAGAGGGCTATGGTGAAAAAGGAAATATCCTCCAATGAAATCTGGAAAGAATCTTTCTGAGAAACTGCTTAGTGATATGTAAATTCATCTCTCAGAGTTACATCTGTATTTCGTGGATCTCTTTGCTAGCCGTATTTCTGTTTAATCTGAGAACAGATATTTCGGATCCATTTGAAGACTATAGGGCCAAAGGTAATATCCTCCGATAACAAAAAGAAAGAAGCTTTCTGAGAAACTTCTTTGTATTCTGTGAATTCATCTCACAGAGTTAAAGCTTTCCCCTCAAGAAGCCTTTCGCTAAGACAGTTCTTGTGGAATTGGCAAAGTGATATTTGGAAGCCCATGGAGGGCTATGGTGAAAAAGGAAATATCCTCCGATGAAATCTGGAAAGAAGCTTTCTGAGAAGCTGCTTAGTGTTCTGTTAATTCATCTCACAGAGTTACATCTGTATTTCGTGGATTTCTTTGCTAGCCTTATTTCTGTGAAATCTGACAACAGATATTTCAAATCCCTTTGAAGACTGTAGGGCCAAAGGAATTATCCTCCGATAAAAAAGAGAAAGAAGCTTTCTGAGAAACTTCTTTGTGTTCTGTGAAATCATCTAACAGAATTAAAGCTTTCCCGTCAAGAAGCCTTTCGCTAAGACAGTTCTTGTGGAATTGGCAAAGTGATATTTGGAAGCCCATAGAGGGCTATGGTGAAAAAGAAAATATCCTCCGATGAAATCTGGAAAGAAGCTTTCTGAGAAACAGCTTAGTGTTCTGTTAATTCATCTCCGAGAGTTACATCTGTATTTCGTGGATCTCTTTGCTAGCCTTATTTCTCTGGAATCTGACAAGAGATATTTCGGATCCCTTTGAAGACTATAGGGCCAAAGGAAACATCCTCGGAAAACAAACTAAGAAGCTTTCTGAGAAACTACTTTGTGTTCTGTGAAATCATCTCACAGAGTTACAGCTTTAACCTCAAGAAGCCTTTCGCTAAGACAGTTCTTGTGGAATCGGCCAAGTGATATTTGGAAGCCCATAGAGGGCTATGGTGAAAAAGGAAATATCCTCCGATGAACTCTGGAAACAAGCTTTCTGAGAAACTGTTTAGTGTTCTGTTAATTCATCTCACAGAGTTACATCTGTATTTCCTAGATCTCTTTGCTAGCCTTATTTCTGTGGAATCTGAGAACAGATATTTCCGTTCCCTTTGAAGACTATAGGGCCAAAGGAAACATCCTCGGATAACAAAGAGAAAGAAGCTTACTGAGAAACTTCTTTGTGTTCTGTGAAATCATCTCACAGAGATACAGCTTTCCCGTCAAGAAGCCTTCGCTAAGACAGTTCTTGTGGAATTGACAAAGTGATATTTGGAAGCCCTTGAGGGCTACGGTGAAAAAGGAAATATCCTCCGATGAAATCTGGAAAGAAGCTTTCTGAGAAACTGCTTAGTGTTCTGTTAATTCATCTCACAGAGTTACATCTGTATTTCGTGGATCTCTTTGCTAGCCTTATTTCTCTGGAATCTGACAACAGATATTTCGGATCCCTTTGAAGACTATAGGGCCAAAGGAAATATCCTTCGAAAACAAAGAGAAAGAAGCTTTCTGAGAAACTTCTTTTTGTTCTGTGAAATCATCTCACAGAGTTACAGCTTTCCCCTCAATAAGCCTTCCGCTAAGACAGTTCTTGTGGAATTGGCAAAGTGATATTTGGAAGCCCATAGAGGGCTATGGTGAAAAGGAAATATCCTCCAATGAAATCTGGAAAGAAGCTTTCTGAGAAACTGCTTAGTGATCTGTTAATTCATCTCACAGAGTTACATCTGTATTTCGTGGATCTCTTTGCTAGCCGTATTTCTGTAGAATCTGAGAACAGATATTTCGGATCCCTTTGAAGACTTTAGGGCCAAAGGAAATATCCTCCGATAACAAAGAGAAAGACGCTTTCTGAGAAACTTCTTTGTGTTCTGTGAAATCATCTCACAGAGTTACAGCTTTCCCCTCAAGAAGCCTTTCGCTAAGACAGTTCTTGTGGAATTGGCACAGTGATATTTGGAAGCCCATAGAGGTCTATGGTGAAAAAGGAAATATCCTTCGATGAAATCTGGAAAGAGTTTCTGAGAAACTGCTTATTGTTCTGTTAATTCATCTCACAGAGTTACATCTGTATTTCGTTGATCTCTTTGCTAGCCTTATTTCTGTGGAATCTGAGAACAGATATTTCGGATCCCTTTGAAGACTATAGGGCCAAAGGAAATATCCTCCGATAACAAAGAGAAAGAAGCTTTCTGAGAAACTTCTTTGTGTTCTGTGAAATCACCTCACACAGTTACAGCTTTCCCCTCAAGGAGCCTTTCGCAAACACTGTTCTCGTGGAATTGGCAAAGTGATATTTGGAGCCCATAGAGGGCTATGGAGAAAAAGGAAATATCCTCCGATGAAATCTGGAAAGAAACTTTCTGAGAAACTGCTTAGTGTTCTGTTAACTCACCTCACAGAGTTACATCTGTATTTCGTGAATCTCTTTGCTAGCCTTATTTCTGTGGAATCAGAGAACAGATATTTCGGATCCCTTTGAAGACTATAGGGCCAAAGGAAATATCCTCCGATAACAAAGAGAAAGAAGCTTTCTGAGAAACTTCTTTGTGTTCTGTGAAATCATTTCACAGAGTTACAGCTTTCCCCTCAAGAAGCCTTTCGCTAAGACAGTTCTTGTGGAATTGGCAAAGTGATATTTGGAAGCCCATAGAGGGCTATGGTGAAAAAGGAAATATCCTCCAATGAAATCTGGAAAGAAGCTTTCTGAGAAACTGCTTAGTGATCTGTAAATTCATCTTTCAGAGTTACATCTGTATTTCGTGGATCTCTTTGCTAGCCGTATTTCTGTGGAATCTGAGAACAGATATTTCGGATCCATTTGAAGACTATAGGGCCAAAGGAAATATCCTCCGATAACAAAAAGAAAGAAGCTTTCTGAGAAACTTCTTTGTGTTCTGTGAAATCATCTCACAGAGTTAAAGCTTTCCCCTCAAGAAGCCTTTCGCTAAGACAGTTCTTGTGGAATTGGCAAAGTGATATTTGGAAGCCCTTAGAGGGCTAGGGTGAAAAACGAAATATTCTCCGATGAAATCTGGAAAGAAGCTTTCTGAGAAACTGCTTAGTGTTCTGTTAATTCATCTCACAGAGTTACATCTGTATTTCATGGATCTCTTTGCTAGCCTTATTTCTGTGGAATCTGACAACAGATATTTCGGATCCATTTGAAGACTATGGGTCAAAAGGAAATATCCTCCGATAACAAAGAGAAAGAAGCTTTCTGAGAAACTTCCTTGTGTTCTGCGAAATCATCTCACAGAGTTACAGCTTTCCCCTCATGAAGCCTTTCGCTAAGACAGTTCTTTTGGAATTGGCAAAGTGATATTTGGAAGCCGATAGAGGGCTATGGTGAAAAAGGAAATATCCTCCGGTGAAATCTGGAAAAAAGCTTTCTGAGAAACTGCTTAGTGTTCTGTTAATTCATCTCACAGTGTTACATCTGTATTTCATGGATCTCTTTGCTAGCCTTATTTCTGTGGAATCTGACAACAGATATTTCGGATCCCTTTGAAGACTATAGGGCCACAGGAAATATCCTCAGATAACAAAGAGAAAGAAGCTTTCTGAGAAACTTCTTTGTGTTCTGTGAAATCACCTCACAGAACTAAAGCTTTCCCCTCAATAAGCCTTTCGCTAAGTCAGTTCTTGTGGAATTGGCAAAGTGATATTTGGAATCCCATAGAGGGCTATGGTGAAAAAGGAAATATCCTCCGATGAAATCTGGAAAGAAGCTTTCTGAGAAACTGCTTAGTGTTTTGTTAATTCATCTCCCAGAGTTACATCGGTATTTCGTGGATCTCTTTGCTAGCCTTATTTCTGTGTAATCTGACAACAGATATTTCGGATCCCTTTGAAGACTATAAGGCCAAAGGAAATATCCTCCGATAACAAAGAGAAAGAAACTTTTTGAAAAACTTCTTTGTGTTCCGTGAAATCATCTCACAGAGTTACAGCTTTCCCCTCAAGAAGCCTTTCGCTAAGACAGTTCTTGTGGAATTGGCAAAGTGATATTTGGAAGCCCATAGAGGGCTATGGTGAAAAAGAAATATCCTCAGATAAAATCTGGAAAGACTTTCAGAGAAACTGCTTAGTGTTCTGTTAATTCATCTCACAGAGTTACATCTGTATTTCGTTGATCGCTTTGCTAGCCTTATTTCTGTGGAATCTGAGAACAGATATTTCTGATCCCTTTGAAGACTATAGGGCCAAAGGAAATATCCTCCGATAACAAAGAGAAAGAAGCTTTCTGAGAAACTTCTTTGTGTTCTGTGAAATCATCTCACAGAGTTACAGCTTTCCCATCAAGAAGCCTTTCGCTAAGACAGTTCTTGTGGAATTGGCAAAGTGATATTTGGAAGCTCATAGAGCGCAATGGTGAAAAAGGAAATATCCTCCGATGAAATCTGGAAAGAAGCTTTCTGAGAAACTGCTTAGTGTTCTGTTAATTCACCTCACAGAGTTACATCTGTATTTCGTGAATCTCTTTGCTAGCCTTATTTCTGTGGAATCTGAGAACAGATATTTCGGATCCCTTTGAAGACTATAGGGCCAAAGTAAACATCCTCCGATAACAAAGAGAAAGAAGCTTACTGAGAAACTTCTTTGTGTTCTGTGAAATCATCTCACAGAGTTACAGCTTTGCCCTCAATGAGCCTTTCGCTAAGACATTTCTTGTGGAATTGGCAAAGTGATATTTGGAGCCCATAGAGGGCTATGGAGAAAAAGGAAATATCCTCCGATGAAATCTGGAAAGAAGCTTTCTGAGAAACTGCTTAGTGTTCTGTTAATTCACCTCACAGAGTTACATCTGTATTTCGTGGATCTCTTTGCTAGCCTTATTTCTGTGGAATCTGAGAACACATATTTCGGATCCCTTTGAAGACTATAGGGCCAAAGGAAATGTCCTCCGATAACAAAGAGAAAGAAGCTTTCTGAGAAACTTCTTTGTGTTCTCTGAAATCATCTCACAGAGTTACAGCTTTCCCCTCAAGAAGCCTTTCGCTAAGACAGTTCTTGTGGAATTGGCAAAGTGATATTTGGAAGCCCATAGAGGGCTATGGTGAAAAAGGAAATATCCTCCAATGAAATCTGGAAAGAATCTTTCTGAGAAACTGCTTAGTGATATGTAAATTCATCTCTCAGAGTTACATCTGTATTTCGTGGATCTCTTTGCTAGCCGTATTTCTGTTTAATCTGAGAACAGATATTTCGGATCCATTTGAAGACTATAGGGCCAAAGGAAATATCCTCCGATAACAAAAAGAAAGAAGCTTTCTGAGAAACTTCTTTGTATTCTGTGAATTCATCTCACAGAGTTAAAGCTTTCCCCTCAAGAAGCCTTTCGCTAAGACAGTTCTTGTGGAATTGGCAAAGTGATATTTGGAAGCCCATGGAGGGCTATGGTGAAAAAGGAAATATCCTCCGATGAAATCTGGAAAGAAGCTTTCTGAGAAGCTGCTTAGTGTTCTGTTAATTCATCTCACAGAGTTACATCTGTATTTCGTGGATTTCTTTGCTAGCCTTATTTCTGTGAAATCTGACAACAGATATTTCAAATCCCTTTGAAGACTGTAGGGCCAAAGGAATTATCCTCCGATAAAAAAGAGAAAGAAGCTTTCTGAGAAACTTCTTTGTGTTCTGTGAAATCATCTAACAGAATTAAAGCTTTCCCGTCAAGAAGCCTTTCGCTAAGATAGTTCTTGTGGAATTGGCAAAGTGATATTTGGAAGCCCATAGAGGGCTATGGTGAAAAAGAAAATATCCTCCGATGTAATCTGGAAAGAAGCTTTCTGAGAAACAGCTTAGTGTTCTGTTAATTCATCTCCGAGAGTTACATCTGTATTTCGTGGATCTCTTTGCTAGCCTTATTTCTCTGGAATCTGACAAGAGATATTTCGGATCCCTTTGAAGACTATAGGGCCAAAGGAAACATCCTCGGAAAACAAACTAAGAAGCTTTCTGAGAAACTACTTTGTGTTCTGTGAAATCATCTCACAGAGTTACAGCTTTAACCTCAAGAAGCCTTTCGCTAAGACAGTTCTTGTGGAATCGGCCAAGTGATATTTGGAAGCCCATAGAGGGCTATGGTGAAAAAGGAAATATCCTCCGATGAACTCTGGAAACAAGCTTTCTGAGAAACTGTTTAGTGTTCTGTTAATTCATCTCACAGAGTTACATCTGTATTTCCTAGATCTCTTTGCTAGCCTTATTTCTGTGGAATCTGAGAACAGATATTTCCGTTCCCTTTGAAGACTATAGGGCCAAAGGAAACATCCTCGGATAACAAAGAGAAAGAAGCTTACTGAGAAACTTCTTTGTGTTCTGTGAAATCATCTCACAGAGATACAGCTTTCCCGTCAAGAAGCCTTCGCTAAGACAGTTCTTGTGGAATTGACAAAGTGATATTTGGAAGCCCTTGAGGGCTACGGTGAAAAAGGAAATATCCTCCGATGAAATCTGGAAAGAAGCTTTCTGAGAAACTGCTTAGTGTTCTGTTAATTCATCTCACAGAGTTACATCTGTATTTCGTGGATCTCTTTGCTAGCCTTATTTCTCTGGAATCTGACAACAGATATTTCGGATCCCTTTGAAGACTATAGGGCCAAAGGAAATATCCTTCGAAAACAAAGAGAAAGAAGCTTTCTGAGAAACTTCTTTTTGTTCTGTGAAATCATCTCACAGAGTTACAGCTTTCCCCTCAATAAGCCTTCCGCTAAGACAGTTCTTGTGGAATTGGCAAAGTGATATTTGGAAGCCCATAGAGGGCTATGGTGAAAAGGAAATATCCTCCAATGAAATCTGGAAAGAAGCTTTCTGAGAAACTGCTTAGTGATCTGTTAATTCATCTCACAGAGTTACATCTGTATTTCGTGGATCTCTTTGCTAGCCGTATTTCTGTAGAATCTGAGAACAGATATTTCGGATCCCTTTGAAGACTTTAGGGCCAAAGGAAATATCCTCCGATAACAAAGAGAAAGACGCTTTCTGAGAAACTTCTTTGTGTTCTGTGAAATCATCTCACAGAGTTACAGCTTTCCCCTCAAGAAGCCTTTCGCTAAGACAGTTCTTGTGGAATTGGCACAGTGATATTTGGAAGCCCATAGAGGTCTATGGTGAAAAAGGAAATATCCTTCGATGAAATCTGGAAAGAGTTTCTGAGAAACTGCTTATTGTTCTGTTAATTCATCTCACAGAGTTACATCTGTATTTCGTTGATCTCTTTGCTAGCCTTATTTCTGTGGAATCTGAGAACAGATATTTCGGATCCCTTTGAAGACTATAGGGCCAAAGGAAATATCCTCCGATAACAAAGAGAAAGAAGCTTTCTGAGAAACTTCTTTGTGTTCTGTGAAATCACCTCACACAGTTACAGCTTTCCCCTCAAGGAGCCTTTCGCAAACACTGTTCTCGTGGAATTGGCAAAGTGATATTTGGAGCCCATATAGGGCTATGGAGAAAAAGGAAATATCCTCCGATGAAATCTGGAAAGAAACTTTCTGAGAAACTGCTTAGTGTTCTGTTAACTCACCTCACAGAGTTACATCTGTATTTCGTGAATCTCTTTGCTAGCCTTATTTCTGTGGAATCAGAGAACAGATATTTCGGATCCCTTTGAAGACTATAGGGCCAAAGGAAATATCCTCCGATAACAAAGAGAAAGAAGCTTTCTGAGAAACTTCTTTGTGTTCTGTGAAATCATTTCACAGAGTTACAGCTTTCCCCTCAAGAAGCCTTTCGCTAAGACAGTTCTTGTGGAATTGGCAAAGTGATATTTGGAAGCCCATAGAGGGCTATGGTGAAAAAGGAAATATCCTCCAATGAAATCTGGAAAGAAGCTTTCTGAGAAACTGCTTAGTGATCTGTAAATTCATCTTTCAGAGTTACATCTGTATTTCGTGGATCTCTTTGCTAGCCGTATTTCTGTGGAATCTGAGAACAGATATTTCGGATCCATTTGAAGACTATAGGGCCAAAGGAAATATCCTCCGATAACAAAAAGAAAGAAGCTTTCTGAGAAACTTCTTTGTGTTCTGTGAAATCATCTCACAGAGTTAAAGCTTTCCCCTCAAGAAGCCTTTCGCTAAGACAGTTCTTGTGGAATTGGCAAAGTGATATTTGGAAGCCCTTAGAGGGCTAGGGTGAAAAACGAAATATTCTCCGATGAAATCTGGAAAGAAGCTTTCTGAGAAACTGCTTAGTGTTCTGTTAATTCATCTCACAGAGTTACATCTGTATTTCATGGATCTCTTTGCTAGCCTTATTTCTGTGGAATCTGACAACAGATATTTCGGATCCATTTGAAGACTATGGGTCCAAAGGAAATATCCTCTGATAACAAAGAGAAAGAAGCTTTCTGAGAAACTTCCTTGTGTTCTGCGAAATCATCTCACAGAGTTACAGCTTTCCCCTCATGAAGCCTTTCGCTAAGACAGTTCTTGTGGAATTGGCAAAGGGATATTTGGAAGCCGATAGAGGGCTATGGTGAAAAAGGAAATATCCTCCGATGAAATCTGGAAAAAAGCTTTCTGAGAAACTGCTTAGTGTTCTGTTAATTCATCTCACAGTGTTACATCTGTATTTCATGGATCTCTTTGCTAGCCTTATTTCTGTGGAATCTGACAACAGATATTTCGGATCCCTTTGAAGACTATAGGGCCACAGGAAATATCCTCCGATAACAAAGAGAAAGAAGCTTTCTGAGAAACTTCTTTGTGTTCTGTGAAATCATCTCACAGAATTAAAGCTTTCCCCTCAATAAGCCTTTCGCTAAGACAGTTCTTGTGGAATTGGCAAAGTGATATTTGGAAGCCCATAGAGGGCTATGGTGAAAAAGGAAATATCCTCCGATGAAATCTGGAAAGAAGCTTTCTGAGAAACTGCTTAGTGTTCTGTTAATTCATCTCCCAGAGTTACATCGGTATTTCGTGGATCTCTTTGCTAGCCTTATTTCTGTGTAATCTGACAACAGATATTTCGGATCCCTTTGAAGACTATAAGGCCAAAGGAAATATCCTCCGATAACAAAGAGAAAGAAGCTTTTTGAAAAACTTCTTTGTGTTCTGTGAAATCATCTCACAGAGTTACAGCTTTCCCCTCAAGAAGCCTTTCGCTAAGACAGTTCTTGTGGAATTGGCAAAGTGATATTTGGAAGCCCATAGAGGGCTATGGTGAAAAAGAAAAATCCTCCGATGAAATCTGGAAAGACTTTCAGAGAAACTGCTTAGTGTTCTGTTAATTCATCTCACAGAGTTACATCTGTATTTCGTGGATCTCTTTGCTAGCCTTATTTCTCTGGAATCTGACAACAGATATTTCGGATCCCTTTGAAGACTATAGGGCCAAAGGAAATATCCTTCGAAAACAAAGAGAAAGAAGCTTTCTGAGAAACTTCTTTTTGTTCTGTGAAATCATCTCACAGAGTTACAGCTTTCCCCTCAATAAGCCTTCCGCTAAGACAGTTCTTGTGGAATTGGCAAAGTGATATTTGGAAGCCCATAGAGGGCTATGGTGAAAAGGAAATATCCTCCAATGAAATCTGGAAAGAAGCTTTCTGAGAAACTGCTTAGTGATCTGTTAATTCATCTCACAGAGTTACATCTGTATTTCGTGGATCTCTTTGCTAGCCGTATTTCTGTAGAATCTGAGAACAGATATTTCGGATCCCTTTGAAGACTTTAGGGCCAAAGTAAATATCCTCCGATAACAAAGAGAAAGACGCTTTCTGAGAAACTTCATTGTGTTCTGTGAAATCATCTCACAGAGTTACAGCTTTCCCCTCAAGAAGCCTTTCGCTAAGACAGTTCTTGTGGAATTGACAAAGTGATATTTGGAAGCCCTTGAGGGCTACGGTGAAAAAGGAAATATCCTCCGATGAAATCTGGAAAGAAGCTTTCTGAGAAACTGCTTAGTGTTCTGTTAATTCATCTCACAGAGTTACATCTGTATTTCGTGGATCTCTTTGCTAGCCTTATTTCTGTGGAATCTGACAACAGATATTTCGGATCCCTTTGAAGACTATAGGGCCAAAGGAAATATCCTTCGAAAACAAAGAGAAAGAAGCTTTCTGAGAAACTTCTTTTTGTTCTGTGAAATCATCTCACAGAGTTACAGCTTTCCCCTCAATAAGCCTTCCGCTAAGACAGTTCTTGTGGAATTGGCAAAGTGATATTTGGAAGCCCATAGAGGGCTATGGTGAAAAGGAAATATCCTCCAATGAAATCTGGAAAGAAGCTTTCTGAGAAACTGCTTAGTGATCTGTTAATTCATCTCAGAGAGTTACATCTGTATTTCGTGGATCTCTTTGCTAGCCGTATTTCTGTAGAATCTGAGAACAGATATTTCGGATCCCTTTGAAGACTTTAGGGCCAAAGGAAATATCCTCCGATAACAAAGAGAAAGACGCTTTCTGAGAAACTTCTTTGTGTTCTGTGAAATCATCTCACAGAGTTACAGCTTTCCCCTCAAGAAGCCTTTCGCTAAGACAGTTCTTGTGGAATTGGCACAGTGATATTTGGAAGCCCATAGAGGTCTATGGTGAAAAAGGAAATATCCTTCGATGAAATCTGGAAAGAGTTTCTGAGAAACTGCTTATTGTTCTGTTAATTCATCTCACAGAGTTACATCTGTATTTCGTTGATCTCTTTGCTAGCCTTATTTCTGTGGAATCTGACAACAGATATTTCGGATCCATTTGAAGACTATGGGTCCAAAGGAAATATCCTCTGATAACAAAGAGAAAGAAGCTTTCTGAGAAACTTCCTTGTGTTCTGCGAAATCATCTCACAGAGTTACAGCTTTGCCCTCATGAAGCCTTTCGCTAAGACAGTTCTTGTGGAATTGGCAAAGGGATATTTGGAAGCCGATATAGGGCTATGGTGAAAAAGGAAATATCCTCCGATGAAATCTGGAAAAAAGCTTTCTGAGAAACTGCTTAGTGTTCTGTTAATTCATCTCACAGTGTTACATCTGTATTTCATGGATCTCTTTGCTAGCCTTATTTCTGTGGAATCTGACAACAGATATTTCGGATCCCTTTGAAGACTATAGGGCCACAGGAAATATCCTCCGATAACAAAGAGAAAGATGCTTTCTGAGAAACTTCTTTGTGTTCTATGAAATCATCTCTCAGAATTAAAGCTTTCCCCTCAATAAGCCTTTCGCTAAGACAGTTCTTGTGGAATTGGCAAAGTGATATTTGGAAGCCCATAGTGGGGTCCGGTGAAAAAGGAAATATCCTCCGATGAAATCTGGAAAGAACCTTTCTGAGAAACTGCTTAGTGATCTGTAAATTCATCTCTCAGAGTTACATCTGTATTTCGTGGATCTCTTTGCTAGCCGTATTTCTGTGGAATCTGAGGACAGATATTTCGGATCCATTTGAAGACCATAGGGCCAAAGGAAATATCCTCCGATAACAAAAAGAAAGAGGCTTTCTGAGAAACTTCTTTGTGTTCTGTGAAATCATCTCACAGAGTTACAGCTTTCCCCTCAAGAAGCCTTTCGCTAAGACAGTTCTTGTGGAATTGGCAAAGTGATATTTGGAAGCCCATAGAGGGCTATGGTGAAAAAGAAATATCCTCCGATAAAATCTGGAAAGAAGCTTTCTGAGAAGCTGCTTAGTGTTCTGTTAATTCATCTCACAGAGTTACATCTGTATTTCGTGGATTTCTTTGCTAGCCTTATTTCTGTGGAATCTGACAACAGATATTTGAAATCCCTTTGAAGACTATAGGGCCAAAGGAATTATCCTCCGATAAAAAAGAGAAAGAAGCTTTTTGAGAAACTTCTTTGTGTTCTGTGAAATCATCTAAAAGAATTAAAGCTTTCCCGTCAAGAAGCCTTTCGCTAAGACAGTTCTTGTGGAATTGGCAAAGTGATATTTGGAAGCCCATAGAGGGCTATGGTGAAAAAGAAAATATCCTCCGATGAAATCTGGATAGAAGCTTTCTGAGAAACAGCTTAGGGTTCTGTTAATTCATCTCCCAGAGTTACATGTGTATTTCGTGGATCTCTTTGCTAGCCTTATTTCTCTGGAATCTGACAACAGATATTTCGGATCCCTTTGAAGACTATAGGGCCAAAGGAAACATCCTCGGATAACAAGCTAAGAAGCTTTCTGAGAAACTACTTTGTGTTCTGTGATATCATCTCACAGAGTTACAGCTTTCCCCTCAATAGGCCTTCCGCTAAGACAGTTCTTGTGGAATTGGCAAAGTGATATTGGGAAGCCCATAGGGGGCTACGGTGAAAAAGGAAATATCCTCCAAAGAAATCTGTAAAGAAGCTTTCTGAGAAACTGCTTAGTGATCTGTTAATTCATCTCACAGAGTTACATCTGTATTTCGTGGATCTCATTGCTAGCCGTATTTCTGTGGAATCTGACAACAGATATTTCGGATCCCTTTGAAGACTATAGGGCCAAAGGAAATATCCTCCGATAACAAAGAGAAAGAAGATTTCTGAGAAACTTCTTTGTGTTCTGTGAAATCATCTCACAGAGTTACAGCTTTCCCCTCAAGAAGCCTTTCGCTAAGACAGTTCTTGTGGAATTGGCAAAGTGATATTTGGAAGCCCATAGAGGGCTATGGTGAAAAAGAAATATCCTCCGATGAAATCTGGAAAGACTTTCTGAGAAACTGCTTAGTGTTCTGTTAATTCTTCTCACAGAGTTACATCTGTATTTCGTTGATCTCTTTGCTAGCCTTATTTCTCTGGAATCTGAGAACAGATATTTCGGATCCCTTTGAAGACTATAGGGCCAAAGGAAATATCCTCCGATAACAAAGAGAAAGAAGCTTTCTGAGAAACTTCTTTCTGTTCTGTGAAATCATCTCACAGAGTTACAGCTCTCCCATCAAGAAGCCTTTCGCTAAGACAGTTCTTGTGGAATTGGCAAAGTGATATTTGGAAGCCCTTAGAGCGCTATGGTGAAAAAGGAAATATCCTCCGATGAAATCTGGAAAGAAGCTTTCTGAGAAACTGCTTAGTGTTCTGTTAATTCTTCTCACAGAGTTACATCTGTATTTCGTGGATCTCTTTGCTAGCCTTATTTCTGTGGAATCTGACAACAGATATTTCGGATCCCTTTGAAGACTATAGGGCCAAAGTAAACATCCTCCGATAACAAAGAGAAAGAAGCTTACTGAGAAACTTCTTTGTGTTCTGTGAAATCATCTCACACAGTTACAGCTTTGCCCTCAAGGAGCCTTTCGCTAAGACAGTTCTTCTGTAATTGGCAAAGTGATATTTGGAGCCCATAGAGGGCTATGGTGAAAAAGGAAATATCCTCTGATGAAATCTGGAAACAAACTTTCTGAGAAACTGCTGAGTGTTCTGTTAATTCATCTCACACAGTTACATCTGTATTTCGTGGATCTCTTAGCTAGCCTTATTTCTGTGGAATCTGACAACAGATATTTCCTTTCCCTTTGAAGACTATAAGGCCCAAGGAAACATCCTCGGATAAGAAACAGAAAGAAGCTTACTGAGAAACTTCTTTGTGTTCTGTGAAATCATCTCACAGAGATACAGCTTTCCCGTCAAGAAGCCTTCGCTAAGACAGTTCTTGTGGAATCGGCCAAGTGATATTTGGAAGCCCATAGAGGGCTATGGTGAAAAAGGAAATATCCTCCGATGAAATCTGGAAAGAAGCTTTCTGAGAAACTGCTTAGTGTTCTGTTAATTCATCTCATAGAGTTACATCTGTACTTCATGGATCTCTTTGCTAGCCTTATTTCTGTGGAATCTGACAACAGATATTTCGGATCCCTTTGAAGACTATAGGGGCAAAGGAAATATCCTCCGATAACAAAGAGAAAGAAGCTTTCTGAGAAACTTCTTTGTGTTCTGTGAAATCATCTCACAGAGTTACAGCTTTCCCCTCAAGAAGCCTTTCGCTAAGACAGTTCTTGTGGAATTGGCAAAGTGATATTTGGAAGCCCATAGAGGGCTATGGTGAAAAAGAAATATCCTCCGATGAAATCTGGAAAGACTTTCTGAGAAACTGCTTAGTGTTCTGTTAATTCATCTCACGGAGTTACATCTGTATTTCGTGGATTTCTTTGCTAGCCTTATTTCTGTGAAATCTGACAACAGATATTTCAAATCCCTTTGAAGACTATAGGGCCAAAGGAATTATCCTCCGATAAAAAAGAGAAAGAAGCTTTCTGAGAAACTTCTTTGTGTTCTGTGAAATCATCTAACGGAATTAAAGCTTTCCCGTCAAGAAGCCTTTCGCTAAGACAGTTCTTGTGGAATTGGCAAAGTGATATTTGGAAGCCCATAGAGGGCTATGGTGAAAAAGCAATTATCCTCCGATGAAATCTGGAAAGAAGCTTTCTGAGAAACAGCTTAGTGTTCTGTTAATTCATCTCCCAGAGTTACATCTGTATTTCGTGGATCTCTTTCCTAGCCTTATTTCTCTGGAATATGACAACAGATATTTCGGATCCCTTTGGAGACTCTAGGGCCAAAGGAAACATCCTCGGATAACAAACTAAGAAGCTTTCTGAGAAACTACTTTGTGTTCTGTGAAATCATCTCACAGAGTTACAGCTTTAACCTCAAGAAGCCTTTCGCTAAGACAGTTCTTGTGGAATCGGCCAAGTGATATTTGGAAGCCCATAGAGGGCTATGGTGAAAAAGGAAATATCCTCCGATGAAATCTGGAAAGAAGCTTTCTGTGAAACTGCTTAGTGTTCTGTAAATTCATCTCACAGAGTTACATCTGCATTTCGTGGATCGTTTTGCTAGCCTAATTTCTGTGGAATATGACAACAGATATTTCGGATCCTTTGAAGACAATAGGGCCAAAGGAAATATCCTCCGATAACAAAGAGAAAGAAGCTTTCTGAGAAACTTCTTTGTGTTCTGTGAAATCATCTCACAGAGTTACAGCTTTCCCCTCAAGTAGCCTTTCGCTAAGACAGTTCTTGTGGAATTGGTAAAGTGATATTTGGAAGCCCTTAGAGGGCTATGGTGAAAAAGGAAATATCCTCCGATGAAATCTGGAAAGAAGCTTTCTGAGAAACTGCTTAGTGTTCTGTTAATTCATCTCACAGAGTTTCATCTGTATTTCGTGGATCTCTTTGCTAGCCTTATTTCTGTGGAATCTGAGAACAGATATATCGGATCTCTTTGAAGACTATTGGGCCAAAGGAAATATCCTCGGATAACAAAGAGAAAAAAGCTTACTGAGAAACTTCCTTGTGTTCTGTGAAATCATCTCACAGAGTTACATCTTTCCCCTCCAGAAGCCTTTCGCTAAGACAGTTCTTGTGGAATTCGCAAAGTGATATTTGGAAGCCCATAGAGGGATATGTTGAAAAAGGAAATATCTTCCGATGAAATCTGGAAAGAAGCTTTCTGAGAAACTGCTTAGTGTTCTGTTAATTCACCTCACAGAGTTACATCTGTATTTCGTGGATCTCTTTGCTAGCCTTATTTCTGTGGAATCTGAGAACAGATATTTCGGATCCCTTTGAAGACTCTAGGGCCAAAGGAAACATCCTCGGATAACAAAGAGAAAGAAGCTTACTGAGAAACTACTTTGTGTTCTGTGAAATCATCTCACAGAGTTACAGCTTTACCCTCGAGAAGCCTTTCGGTAAGACAGTTGTTGTGGAATTCGCAAAGTGATATTTGGAAGCCCATAGAGGGCTGTGGTGAAAAAGGAAATATCCTCCGATGAAATCTGGAAAGAAGCTTTCTGAGAAACTGCTTAGTGTTCTGTTAATTCATCTCACAGAGTTACATCTGTATTTCGTGAATCTCTTTGCTAGCCTTATTTCTGTGGAATCTGACAACAGATATTTCGGATTCCTTTGAAGACTATAGGGCCAAAGGAAATATCCTCCGATAACAAAGAGAAAGAAGCTTTCTGAGAAACTTCTTTGTGTTCTGTGAAATCATCTCACAGAGTTACAGCTTTCCCCTCAAGAAGCCTTTCGCTAAGAGAGTTCTTGTGGAATTGGCAAAGTGATATTTGGAAGCCCATAGAGGGCTACGGTGAAAAAGGAAATATACTCCAATGAAATCTGGAAAGAAGGTTTCTGAGAAACTGCTTAGTGATCTGTTAATTCATCTCCCAGATTTACATCTGTATTTCGTGGATCTCTTTGCTAGGCTTATTTCTCTGGAATCTGACAAGAGATATTTCGGATCCCTTTGAAGACTATAGGGCCAAAGGAAACATCCTCGGATAACAAACTAAGAAGCTTTCTGAGAAACTACTTTGTGTTCTGTGAAATCATCTCACAGAGTTACAGCTTTAACCTCAAGAAGCCTTTCGCTAAGACAGTTCTTGTGGAATTGGCAAAGTGATATTTGGAAGCCCATAGAGCGCAATGGTGAAAAAGGAAATATCCTCCGATGAAATCTGGAAAGAAGCTTTCTGAGAAACTGCTTAGTGTTCTGTTAATTCTTCTCACAGAGTTACATCTGTATTTCGTGGATCTCTTTGCTAGCCTTATTTCTGTGGAATCTGAGAACAGATATTTCGGATCCCTTTGAAGACTATAGGGCCAAAGTAAACATCCTCCGATAACAAAGAGAAAGAAGCTTACTGAGAAACTTCTTTGTGTTCTGTTAAATCATCTCACACAGTTACAGCTTTGCCCTCAAGGAGCCTTTCCCTAAGACAGTTCTTGTGGAATTGGCACAGTGAAATATGGAGCCCATAGAGGGCTATGGAGAAAAAGGAAATATCCTCCGATGAAATCTGGAAAGAAGCTTTCTGAGAAACTGCTTAGTGTTCTGTTAATTCACCTAACAGAGTTACATCTGTATTTCGTGGATCTCTTTGCTAGCCTTATTTTTGTGGAATCTGAGAACAGATATTTCGGATCCCTTTGAAGACTATAGGGCCAAAGGAAATATCCTCCGGTAACAAAGAGAAAGAAGCTTTCTGAGAAACTTCTTTGTGTTCTGTGAAATCATCTCACAGAGTTACAGCTTTCCCCTCAAGAAGCCTTTCGCTAAGACAGTTCTTGTGGAATTGGCAAAGTGATATTTGGAAGCCCATAGTGGGGTATGGTGAAAAAGGAAATATCCTCCAATGAAATCTGGAAAGAAGCTTTCTGAGAAACTGCTTAGTGATCTGTAAATTCATCTCTCAGAGTTACATCTGTATTTCGTGGATCTCTTTGCTAGCCGTATTTCTGTGGAATCTGAGAACAGATATTTCGGATCCATTTGAAGACTATAGGGCCAAAGGAAATATCCTCCGATAACAAAAAGAAAGAAGCTTTCTGAGAAACTTCTTTGTGTTCTGTGAAATCATCTCACAGAGTTCAAGCTTTCCCGTCAAGAAGCCTTTCGCTAAGGCAGTTCTTGTGGAATTTTCAAAGTGATATTTGGAAGCCCATAGAGGGCTATGGTGAAAAAGAAAATATCCTCCGATGAAATCTGTAAAGAAGCTTTCTGAGAAACAGCTTAGTGTTCTGTTAATTCATCTCCCAGAGTTACATCTGTATTTCGTGGATCTCTTTGCTAGCCTTATTTCCTTGGAATGTGACAACAGATATTTCGGATCCCTTTGAAGACTATAGGGCCAAAGGAAACATCCTCGGATAACAAACTAAGAAGCTTTCTGAGAAACTACTTTGTGTTCTGTGAAATCATCTCACAGAGTTACAGCTTTCCCCTCAATAGGCCTTCCGCTAAGACAGTTCTTGTGGAATTGGCAAAGTGATATTGGGAAGCCCATAAGGGGCTACGGTGAAAAAGGAAATATCCTCCAAAGAAATCTGTAAAGAAGCTTTCTGAGAAACTGCTTAGTGATCTGTTAATTCTTCTCACAGAGTTACATCTGTATTTCGTTGATCTCTTTGCTAGCCTTATTTCTGTGGAATCTGGCAATAGATATTTCGGATCCCATTGAAGACTATAGGGCCAAAGGAAATATCCTCCGATAACAAAGAGAAAGAAGCTTTCTGAGAAACTTCTTTGTGTTCTGTGAAATCATCTCACAGAGTTACAGCTTTCCCCTCAAGAAGCCTTTCGCTAAGACAGTTCTTGTGGAATTGGCAAAGTGATATTTGGAAGCCCATAGAGGGCTATGGTGAAAAAGAAATATCCTCCGATGAAATCTGGAAAGACTTTCTTAGAAACTGCTTAGTGTTCTGTTAATTTTTCTCACAGAGTTACATCTGTATTTCGTTGATCTCTTTGCTAGCCTTATTTCTGTGGAATCTGAGAACAGATATTTCGGATCCCTTTGAAGACTATAGGGCCAAAGGAAATATCCTCCGATAACAAAGAGAAAGAAGCTTTCTGAGAAACTTCTTTGTGTTCTGTGAAATCATCTCACAGAGTTACAGGTTTCCCATCAAGAAGCCTTTCGCTAAGACAGTTCTTGTGGAATTGGCAAAGTGATATTTGGAAACCCTTAGAGCGCAATGGTGAAAAAGGAAATATCCTCCGATGAAATCTGGAAAGAAGCTTTCGGAGAAACTGCTTAGTGTTCTGTTAATTCTTCTCCCAGAGTTACATCTGTATTTCGTGGATCTCTTTGCTAGCCTTATTTCTGTGGAATCTGAGAACAGATATTTCGGATCCCTTTGAAGACTATAGGGCCAAAGTAAACATCCTCCGATAACAAAGAGAAAGAAGCTTACTGAGAAACTTCTTTGTGTTCTGTGAAATCATCTCACACAGTTACAGCTTTGCCCTCAAGGAGCCTTTCGCTAAGACAGTTCTTCTGGAATTGGCAAAGTGATATTTGGAGCCCATAGAGGGCTATGGAGAAAAAGGAAATATCCTCCGATGAAATCTGGAAAGAAGCTTTCTGAGAAACTGCTTGGTGTTCTGTTAATTCACCTCACAGAGTTACATCTGTATTTCATGGATCTCTTTGCTAGCCTTATTTCTGTGGAATCTCAGAACAGATATTTCGGATCCCTTGGAAGACTATAGGGCCAAAGGAAATATCCTCCGATAACAAAGAGAAAGAAGCTTTCTGAGAAACTTCTTTGTGTTCTGTGAAATCATCTCACAGAGTTACAGCTTTCCCCTCAAGAAGCCTTTCGCTAAGAGAGTTCTTGTGCAATTGGCAAAGTGATATTTGGAAGCCCATACAGGGCTACGGTGAAAAAGGAAATATACTCCAATGAAATCTGGAAAGAAGGTTTCTGAGAAACTGCTTAGTGATCTGTTAATTCATCTCCCAGATTTACATCTGTATTTCGTGGATCTCTTTGCTAGGCTTATTTCTCTGGAATCTGACAAGAGATATTTCGGATCCCTTTGAAGACTATAGGGCCAAAGGAAACATCCTCGGATAACAAACTAAGAAGCTTTCTGAGAAACTACTTTGTGTTCTGTGAAATCATCTCACAGAGTTACAGCTTTAACCTCAAGAAGCCTTTCGCTAAGACAGTTCTTGTGGAATTGGCAAAGTGATATTTGGAAGCCCATAGAGCGCAATGGTGAAAAAGGAAATATCCTCCGATGAAATCTGGAAAGAAGCTTTCTGAGAAACTGCTTAGTGTTCTGTTAATTCTTCTCACAGAGTTACATCTGTATTTCGTGGATCTCTTTGCTAGCCTTATTTCTGTGGAATCTGAGAACAGATATTTCGGATCCCTTTGAAGACTATAGGGCCAAAGTAAACATCCTCCGATAACAAAGAGAAAGAAGCTTACTGAGAAACTTCTTTGTGTTCTGTTAAATCATCTCACACAGTTACAGCTTTGCCCTCAAGGAGCCTTTCCCTAAGACAGTTCTTGTGGAATTGGCACAGTGAAATATGGAGCCCATAGAGGGCTATGGAGAAAAAGGAAATATCCTCCGATGAAATCTGGAAAGAAGCTTTCTGAGAAACTGCTTAGTGTTCTGTTAATTCACCTAACAGAGTTACATCTGTATTTCGTGGATCTCTTTGCTAGCCTTATTTTTGTGGAATCTGAGAACAGATATTTCGGATCCCTTTGAAGACTATAGGGCCAAAGGAAATATCCTCCGGTAACAAAGAGAAAGAAGCTTTCTGAGAAACTTCTTTGTGTTCTGTGAAATCATCTCACAGAGTTACAGCTTTCCCCTCAAGAAGCCTTTCGCTAAGACAGTTCTTGTGGAATTGGCAAAGTGATATTTGGAAGCCCATAGTGGGGTATGGTGAAAAAGGAAATATCCTCCAATGAAATCTGGAAAGAAGCTTTCTGAGAAACTGCTTAGTGATCTGTAAATTCATCTCTCAGAGTTACATCTGTATTTCGTGGATCTCTTTGCTAGCCGTATTTCTGTGGAATCTGAGAACAGATATTTCGGATCCATTTGAAGACTATAGGGCCAAAGGAAATATCCTCCGATAACAAAAAGAAAGAAGCTTTCTGAGAAACTTCTTTGTGTTCTGTGTAATCATCTCACAGAGTTAAAGCTTTCCCGTCAAGAAGCCTTTCGCTAAGGCAGTTCTTGTGGAATTTTCAAAGTGATATTTGGAAGCCCATAGAGGGCTATGGTGAAAAAGAAAATATCCTCCGATGAAATCTGTAAAGAAGCTTTCTGAGAAACAGCTTAGTGTTCTGTTAATTCATCTCCCAGAGTTACATCTGTATTTCGTGGATCTCTTTGCTAGCCTTATTTCCTTGGAATGTGACAACAGATATTTCGGATCCCTTTGAAGACTATAGGGCCAAAGGAAACATCCTCGGATAACAAACTAAGAAGCTTTCTGAGAAACTACTTTGTGTTCTGTGAAATCATCTCACAGAGTTACAGCTTTCCCCTCAATAGGCCTTCCGCTAAGACAGTTCTTGTGGAATTGGCAAAGTGATATTGGGAAGCCCATAAGGGGCTACGGTGAAAAAGGAAATATCCTCCAAAGAAATCTGTAAAGAAGCTTTCTGAGAAACTGCTTAGTGATCTGTTAATTCTTCTCACAGAGTTACATCTGTATTTCGTTGATCTCTTTGCTAGCCTTATTTCTGTGGAATCTGGCAACAGATATTTCGGATCCCATTGAAGACTATAGGGCCAAAGGAAATATCCTCCGATAACAAAGAGAAAGAAGCTTTCTGAGAAACTTCTTTGTGTTCTGTGAAATCATCTCACAGAGTTACAGCTTTCCCCTCAAGAAGCCTTTCGCTAAGACAGTTCTTGTGGAATTGGCAAAGTGATATTTGGAAGCCCATAGAGGGCTATGGTGAAAAAGAAATATCCTCCGATGAAATCTGGAAAGACTTTCTTAGAAACTGCTTAGTGTTCTGTTAATTTTTCTCACAGAGTTACATCTGTATTTCGTTGATCTCTTTGCTAGCCTTATTTCTGTGGAATCTGAGAACAGATATTTCGGATCCCTTTGAAGACTATAGGGCCAAAGGAAATATCCTCCGATAACAAAGAGAAAGAAGCTTTCTGAGAAACTTCTTTGTGTTCTGTGAAATCATCTCACAGAGTTACAGGTTTCCCATCAAGAAGCCTTTCGCTAAGACAGTTCTTGTGGAATTGGCAAAGTGATATTTGGAAGCCCTTAGAGCGCAATGGTGAAAAAGGAAATATCCTCCGATGAAATCTGGAAAGAAGCTTTCGGAGAAACTGCTTAGTGTTCTGTTAATTCTTCTCCCAGAGTTACATCTGTATTTCGTGGATCTCTTTGCTAGCCTTATTTCTGTGGAATGTGAGAACAGATATTTCGGATCCCTTTGAAGACTATAGGGCCAAAGTAAACATCCTCCGATAACAAAGAGAAAGAAGCTTACTGAGAAACTTCTTTGTGTTCTGTGAAATCATCTCACACAGTTACAGCTTTGCCCTCAAGGAGCCTTTCGCTAAGACAGTTCTTCTGGAATTGGCAAAGTGATATTTGGAGCCCATAGAGGGCTATGGAGAAAAAGGAAATATCCTCCGATGAAATCTGGAAAGAAGCTTTCTGAGAAACTGCTTGGTGTTCTGTTAATTCACCTCACAGAGTTACATCTGTATTTCGTGGATCTCTTTGCTAGCCTTATTTCTGTGGAATCTCAGAACAGATATTTCGGATCCCTTGGAAGACTATAGGGCCAAAGGAAATATCCTCCGATAACAAAGAGAAACAAGCTTTCTGAGAAACTTCTTTGTGTTCTGTGAAATCATCTCACAGAGTTACAGCTTTCCCCTCAAGAAGCCTTTCGCTAAGACAGTTCTTGTGGAATTGGTAAAGTGATATTTGGAAGCCCATAGACGCTATGGTGAAAAAGGAAATATCCTCCAATGAAATCTGGAAAGAAGCTTTCTGAGAAACTGCTTAGTGATCTGTAAATTCATATCTCAGAGTTACATCTGTATTTCGTGGATCTCTTTGCTAGCCTTATTTCTCTGGAATCTGACAACAGATATTTCGGATCCATTTGAAGACTATAGGGCCAAAGGAAACATATTCGGATAACAAACTAAGAAGCTTTCTGAGAAACTACTTTGTGTTCTGTGAAATCATCTCACAGAGTTACAGCTTTAACCTCAAGAAGCCTTTCGCTAAGACAGTTCTTGTGGAATCGGCCAAGTGATATTTGGAAGCCCATAGAGGGCTATGGTGAAAAAGGAAATATCCTCTGATGAAATCTGGAAACAAGCTTTCTGAGAAACTGCTTAGTGTTCTGTTAATTCATCTCACAGAGTTACATCTGTATTTCGTGGATCTCTTTGCTAGCCTTATTTCTGTGGAATCTGAGAACAGATATTTCCGTTCCCTTTGAAGACTATAGGGCCAAAGGAAACATCCTCCGATAACGAAGAGAAAGAAGCTTACTGAGAAACTTCTTTGTGTTCTGTGAAATCATCTCACAGAGATACAGCTTTCCCGTCAAGAAGCCTTTGCTACGACAGTTCTTGTGGAATTGACAAAGTGATATTTGGAAGCCCTTAGAGCGCTACGGTGAAAAAGGAAATATCCTCCGATGAAATCTGGAAAGAAGTTTTCTGTGAAACTGCTTAGTGTTCTGTAAATTCATCTCACTGAGTTACATCTGCATTTCGTGGATCGTTTTGCTAGCCTTATTTCTGTGGAATCTGACAACAGATATTTCGGATCCCTTTGAAGACAATAGGGCCAAAGGAAATATCCTCCGATAACAAAGAGAAAGAAGCTTTCGGAGAAACTTCTTTGTGTTCGGTGAAATCATCTCACAGAGTTACAGCTTTCCCCTCAAGAAGCCTTTCGCTAAGACGGTTCTTGTCTAATTGGCAAAGTGATATTTGGAAGCCCATAGAGGGCTATGGTGAAAAACGAAATATTCTCCGATGAAATCTGGAAAGAAGCTTTCTGAGAAACTGCTTAGTGTTCTGTTAATTCATCTCACAGAGTTACATCTGTATTTCGTGGATCTCTTTGCTAGGCTTATTTCTCTGGAATCTGACAAGAGATATTTCGGATCCCTTTGAAGACTATAGGGCCAAAGGAAACATCCTCGGATAACAAACTAAGAAGCTTTCTGAGAAACTACTTTGTGTTCTGTGAAATCATCTCACAGAGTTACAGCTTTAACCTCAAGAAGCCTTTCGCTAAGACAGTTCTTGTGGAATTGGCAAAGTGATATTTGGAAGCCCATAGAGCGCAATGGTGAAAAAGGAAATATCCTCCGATGAAATCTGGAAAGAAGCTTTCTGAGAAACTGCTTAGTGTTCTGTTAATTCTTCTCACAGAGTTACATCTGTATTTCGTGGATCTCTTTGCTAGCCTTATTTCTGTGGAATCTGAGAACAGATATTTCGGATCCCTTTGAAGACTATAGGGCCAAAGTAAACATCCTCCGATAACAAAGAGAAAGAAGCTTACTGAGAAACTTCTTTGTGTTCTGTTAAATCATCTCACACAGTTACAGCTTTGCCCTCAAGGAGCCTTTCCCTAAGACAGTTCTTGTGGAATTGGCACAGTGAAATATGGAGCCCATAGAGGGCTATGGAGAAAAAGGAAATATCCTCCGATGAAATCTGGAAAGAAGCTTTCTGAGAAACTGCTTAGTGTTCTGTTAATTCACCTAACAGAGTTACATCTGTATTTCGTGGATCTCTTTGCTAGCCTTATTTTTGTGGAATCTGAGAACAGATATTTCGGATCCCTTTGAAGACTATAGGGCCAAAGGAAATATCCTTCGATAACAAAGAGAAAGAAGCTTTCTGAGAAACTTCTTTGTGTTCTGTGAAATCATCTCACAGAGTTAAAGCTTTCCCCTCAAGAAGCCTTTCGTAAGACAGTTCTTGTGGAATTGGCAAAGTGATATTTGGAAGCCCATGGAGGGCTATGGTGAAAAAGGAAATATCCTCCGATGAAATCTGGAAAGAAGCTTTCTGAGAAGCTGCTTACTGTTCTGTTAATTCATCTCTCAGTGTTACATCTGTATTTCGTGGATTTCTTTGCTAGCCTTATTTCTGTGGAATCTGACAACAGATATTTCAAAGACCTTTGAAGACTATAGGGCCAAAGGAATTATCCTCCGATAAAAAAGAGAAAGAAGCTTTTTGAGAAACTTCTTTGTGTTCTGTGAAATCATCTAACAGAATTAAAGCTTTCCCGTCAAGAAGCCTTTCGCTAAGGCAGTTCTTGTGGAATTGGCAAAGTGATATTTGGAAGCCCATAGAGGGCTATGGTGAAAAAGAAAATATTCTCCGATGAAATCTGTAAAGAAGCTTTCTGAGAAACAGCTTAGTGTTCTGTTAATTCATCTCCCAGAGTTACATCTGTATTTCGTGGATCTCTTTGCTAGCCTTATTTCCTTGGAATCTGACAACAGATATTTCGGATCCCTTTGAAGACTATAGGGCCAAAGGAAACATCCTCGGATAACAAACTAAGAAGCTTTCTGAGAAACTACTTTGTGTTCTGTGAAATCATCTCACAGAGTTACAGCTTTCCCCTCAATAGGCCTTCCGCTAAGACAGTTCTTGTGGAATTAGCAAAGTGATATTGGGAAGCCCATAAGGGGCTACGGTGAAAAAGGAAATATCCTCCAAAGAAATCTGTAAAGAAGCTTTCTGAGAATCTGCTTAGTGATCTGTTAATTCTTCTCACAGAGTTACATCTGTATTTCGTTGATCTCTTTGCTAGCCTTATTTCTGTGGAATCTGGCAACAGATATTTCGGATCCCATTGAAGACTATAGGGCCAAAGGAAATATCCTCCGATAACAAAGAGAAAGAAGCTTTCTGAGAAACTTCTTTGTGTTCTGTGAAATCATCTCACAGAGTTACAGCTTTCCCCTCAAGAAGCCTTTCGCTAAGACAGTTCTTGTGGAATTGGCAAAGTGATATTTGGAAGCCCATAGAGGGCTATGGTGAAAAAGAAATATCCTCCGATGAAATCTGGAAAGACTTTCTTAGAAACTGCTTAGTGTTCTGTTAATTTTTCTCACAGAGTTACATCTGTATTTCGTTGATCTCTTTGCTAGCCTTATTTCTGTGGAATCTGAGAACAGATATTTCGGATCCCTTTGAAGACTATAAGGCCAAAGGAAATATCCTCCGATAACAAAGAGAAAGAAGCTTTCTGAGAAACTTCTTTGTGTTCTGTGAAATCATCTCACAGAGTTACAGGTTTCCCATCAAGAAGCCTTTCGCTAAGACAGTTCTTGTGGAATTGGCAAAGTGATATTTGGAAGCCCTTAGAGCGCAATGGTGAAAAAGGAAATATCCTCCGATGAAATCTGGAAAGAAGCTTTCTGAGAAACTGCTTAGTGTTCTGTTAATTCTTCTCCCAGAGTTACATCTGTATTTCGTGGATCTCTTTGCTAGCCTTATTTCTGTGGAATCTGAGAACAGATATTTCGGATCCCTTTGAAGACTATAGGGCCAAAGTAAACATCCTCCGATAACAAAGAGAAAGAAGCTTACTGAGAAACTTCTTTGTGTTCTGTGAAATCATCTCACACAGTTACAGCTTTGCCCTCAAGGAGCCTTTCGCTAAGACAGTTCTTCTGGAATTGGCAAAGTGATATTTGGAGCCCATAGAGGGCTATGGAGAAAAAGGAAATATCCTCCGATGAAATCTGGAAAGAAGCTTTCTGAGAAACTGCTTGGTGTTCTGTTAATTCACCTCACAGAGTTACATCTGTATTTCGTGGATCTCTTTGCTAGCCTTATTTCTGTGGAATCTCAGAACAGATATTTCGGATCCCTTGGAAGACTATAGGGCCAAAGGAAATATCCTCCGATAACAAAGATAAAGAAGCTTTCTGAGAAACTTCTTTGTGTTCTGTGAAATCATCTCACAGAGTTACAGCTTTCCCCTCAAGAAGCCTTTCGCTAAGACAGTTCTTGTGGAATTGGTAAAGTGATATTTGGAAGCCCATAGACGCTATGGTGAAAAAGGAAATATCCTCCAATGAAATCTGGAAAGAAGCTTTCTGAGAAACTGCTTAGTGATCTGTAAATTCATCTCTCAGAGTTACATCTGTATTTCGTGGATCTCTTTGCTAGCCGTATTTCTGTGGAATCTGAGAACAGATATTTCGGATCCATTTGAAGACTATAGGGCCAAAGGAAACATATTCGGATAACAAACTAAGAAGCTTTCTGAGAAACTACTTTGTGTTCTGTGAAATCATCTCACAGAGTTACAGCTTTCCCCTCAAGAAGCCTTTGGCTAGGACAGTTCTTGTGGAATTGGAAAAGTGATATTTGGAAGCCCATGGAGGGCTATGGTGAAAAAGGAAATATCCTCCGATGAAATCTAGAAAGAAGCTTTCTGAGAAACTGCTTAGTGTTCTGTTAATTCATCTCACAGAGTTTCATCTGTATTTCGTGGATCTCTTTGCTAGCCTTATTTCTGTGGAATCTGACAACAGATATTTCGGTTCCCTTTGTAGGCTATAGGGCCAAAGGAAATATCCTCCGATAACAAAGAGAAAGAAACTTTCTGAGAAACTTCTTTGTGTTCTGTGAAATCATCTCACACAGTTTCAGCTTTCCCCTCAAGGATCCTTTCGCTAAGACAGTTCTTGTGGAATTGGCAAAGTGATATTCGGAAGCCCATAGAGGGCTATGGTGAAAAAGGTAATATCCTCCGATGAAATCTGGAAAGAAGCTTCCTGAGAAACTGTTTAGTGTTCTGTTAATTCATCTCACAGTGTTACATGTTTATTTCGTGGATCTCTTTGCTAGCCTTATTTCTGTGGAATCTGACAAAAGATACTTTGGATCCCTTTGAAGACTATAGGGCCAAAGGAAATATCCTCCGATAACAAAGAGAAAGAAGCTTTCTGAGAAACTTCTTTGTGTTCTGGGAAATCATCTCACAGAGTTACAGCTTTCCCCTCAAGAAGCCTTTCGCTAAGATAGCACTTGTGGAATTGGCAAAGTGATATTTGGAAGCCCATAGAGTGCAATGGTGAAAAAGGAAATATCCTCCGATGAAATCTGGAAAGAAGCTTTCTGAGAAACTGCTTAGTGTTCTGTTAATTCATCTCACAGAGTTACATCTGTATTTCGTGGATCTCTTTGCTAGCCTTATTTCTGTGGTATCTGACAACAGATATTTCGGATCCCTTTGAAGACTATAGGGCCAAAGTAAACATCCTCCTATAACAAAGAGAAAGAAGCTTACTGAGAAACTTCTTTGTGTTCTGTGAAATCATCTCACACAGTTACAGCTTTGCCCTCAAGGAGCCTTTCGCTAAGAGTGTTCTTGTGAAATTGGCAAAGTGATATTTGGAGCCCATAGAGGGCTATGGAGAAAAAGGAAATATCCTCCGATGAAATCTGGAAAGAAGCTTTCTGAGAAACTGCTCAGTGTTCTGTTAATTCATCTCACAGAGTTACATCTGTATTTCGTGGATCTCTTTGCTAGCCTTATTTCTGTGGAATCTGAGAACAGATATTTCGGATCCCTTTGAAGACTATAGGGCCAAAGGAAATATCCTCCGATAACGAAAAGAAAGAAGCTTTCTGAGAAACTTCTTTGTGTTCTGTGAAATCATCTCACAGAGTTAAAGCTTTCCCCTCAAGAAGCCTTTCGCTAAGACAGTTCTTGTGGAATTGGCAAAGTGATATTTGGAAGCCCATGGAGGGCTATGGTGAAAAAGGAAATATCCACCGATGAAATCTGGAAAGAAACTTTCTGAGAAGCTGCTTAGTGTCCTGTTAATTCATCTCACAGAGTTACATCTGTATTTCATGGATTTCTTTGCTAACCTTATTTCTGTGAAATATGACAACAGATATTTCAAATCCCTTTGAAGACTATAGGGCCAAAGGAATTATCCTCCGAAAAAAAGAGAAAGAAGGTTTCTGAGAAACTTCTTTGTGTTCTGTGAAATCATCTAACAGAATTAAAACTTTCCCGTCAAGAAGCCTTTCGCTAAGACAGTTCTTGTGGAATTGGCAAAGTGATATTTGGAAGCCCATAGAGTGCTATGGTGAAAAAGAAAATATCCTCCGATGAAATCTGGAAAGAAGCTTTCTGAGAAACACCTTAGTGTTCTGTTAATTCGTCTCCCAGAGTTACATCTGTATTTCGTGGATCTCTTTGCTAGCCTTATTTCTCTGGAATCTGACAACAGATATTTCGGATCCCTTTGAAGACTCTAGGGCCAAAGGAAACATCCTCGGATAACAAACTAAGAAGCTTTCTGAGAAACTACTTTGTGTTCTGTGAAATCGTCTCACAGAGTTACAGCTTTAACCTCAAGAAGCCTTTCGCTAAGACAGTTCTTGTGGAATCGGCCAAGTGATATTTGGAAGCCCATAGAGGGCTATGGTGAAAAAGGAAATATCCTCCGATGAAATCTGGAAACAAGCTTTCTGAGAAACTGCTTAGTGTTCTGTTAATTCATCTCACAGAGTTCCATCTGTATTTCGTGGATCTCTTTGCTAGCCTTATTTCTGTGGAATCTGAGAACAGATATTTCCGTTCCCTTGGAAGACTATAGGGCCAAAGGAAATATCCTCCGATAACAAAGAGAAAGAAGCTTTATGAGAAATTTCTTTGTGTTCTGTGAAATCATCTCACAGAATTAAAGCTTTCCCCTCAATAAGCCTTTCGCTAAGACAGTTCTTGTGGAATTGGCAAAGTGATATTTGGAAGCCCATAGAGGGCTATGGTGAAAAAGGAAATATCCTCCGATGAAATCTGGAAAGAAGCTTTCTGAGAAACTGCTTAGTGTTCCGTTAATTCATCTCCCAGAGTTACATCGGTATTTCGTGGATCTCTTTGCTAGCCTTATTTCTGTGTAATCTGACAACAGATATTTCGGATCCCTTTGAAGACTATAAGGCCAAAGGAAATATCCTCCGATAACAAAGAGAAAGAAGCTTTCTGAAAAACTTCTTTGTTTTCTGTGAAATCATCTCACAGAGTTACAGCTTTCCCCTCAAGAAGCCTTTCGCTAAGACAGTTCTTGTGGAATTGGCAAAGTGATATTTGGAAGCCCTTAGAGGGCTATGGTGAAAAAGGAAATATCCTCCGATGAAATCTGGAAAGAAGCTTTCTGAGAAACTGCTTAGTGTTCTGTTAATTCATCTCACAGAGTTTCATCTGTATTTCGTGTATCTCCTTGCTAGCCTTACTTCTGTGGAATCTGAGAACAGATATCTCAGATCTCTTTGAAGACTATTGGGCCAAAGGAAACATCCCCGGATAACAAAGAGAAAGAAGCTTAATGAGAAACTTCTTTGTGTTCTGTGAAATCATCTCACAGAGTTACAGCTTTCCCCTCAAGAAGCCTTTCGCTAAGACAGTTCTTGTGGAATTCGCAAAGTGATATTTGGAAGCCCATAGAGGGCTATGCTGAAAAAGGAAATATCTTCTGATGAAATCTGGAAAGAAGCTTTCTGAGAAACTGCTTCGTGTTCTGTTAATTCACCTCACAGAGTTACATCTGTATTTCGTGGATCTCTTTGCTAGCCTTATTTCTGTGGAATCTGAGAACAGATATTTCGGATTCCTTTGAAGGCTCTAGGGCCAAAGGAAACATCCTCGGATAACAAAGAGTAAGAAGCTTACTGAGAAACTTCTTTGTGTTCTGTGAAATCATCTCACAGAGTTACAGCTTTACCCTCGAGAAGCCTTTCGCTAAGACAGTTGTTGTGGAATTGGCAAAGTGATATTTGGAAGCCCATAGAGGGCTATGGTGAAAAAGGAAATATCCTCCGATGAAATCTGCAAAGAAGCTTTCTGAGAAACTGCTTAGTGTTCTGTTAATTCATCTCACAGAGTTACATCTGCATTTCATGGATCTCTTTGCTAGCCTTATTTCTGTGGAATCTGACAACAGATATTTCGGATCCCTTTGAAGACTATAGGGCCAAAGGAAATATCCTCCGATAACAAAGAGAAAGAAGCTTTCTGAGAAACTTCTTTGTGTTCTGTGAAATCATCTCACAGAGTTACAGCTCTCCCCTCAAGAAGTCTTTCTCTAAGACAGTTCTTGTGGAATTGGCAAAGTGATATTTGGAAGCCCATAGAGGGCTACGGTGAAAAAGGAAATATCCTCCGATGAAATCTGGAAAGAAGCTTTCTGAGAAACTGCTTAGTGTTCTGTTAATTCATCTCACAGAGTTACATCTGTATTTCGTGGATCTCTTTGCTACCCTTATTTCTGTGGAATCTGACAAAAGATATTTTGGATCCCTTTGAAGACTATAGGGCCAAAGGAAATATACTCCGATAACAAAGAGAAAGAAGCTTTCTGAGAAACTTCTTTGTGTTCTGGGAAATCATCTCACAGAGTTACAGCTTTCCCCTACAGAAGCCTTTCGCTAAGATAGCACTTGTGGAATTGGCAAAGTGATATTTGGAAGCCCATAGAGCGCAATGGTGAAAAAGGAAATATCCTCCGATGAAATCTGGAAAGAAGCTTTCTGAGAAACTGCTTAGTGTTCTCTTAATTCATCTCACAGAGTTACATCTGTATTTCGTGGATCTCTTTGCTAGCCTTATTTCTGTGGAATCTGACTACAGATATTTCGGATCCCTTTGAAGACTATAGGGCCAAAGTAAACATCCTCCGGTAACAAAGAGAAAGAAGCTTACTGAGAAACTTCTTTGTGTTCTGTGAAATCATCTCACACAGTTACAGCATTGCCCTCAAGGAGCCTTTCGCTAAGAGAGTTCTTGTGGAATTGGCAAAGTGATATTTGGAAGCCCTTAGAGGGCTATGGAGAAAAAGGAAATATCCTCCGATGAAATCTGGAAAAAAGCTTTCTGAGACACAGCTTAGTGTTCTGTTAATTCATCTCACAGAGTTACATCTGTATTTCGTGGATCTCTTTGCTAGACTTATTTCTGTGGAATATGAGAACAGATATTTGGATCCCTTTGAAGACTCTAGGGACAAAGGAAACATCCTCCAATAACAAAGAGAAAGAAGCTTCCTGGAAACTTCTTTGTGTTCTGTGAAATCATCTCACAGAGTTACAGCTTTCCCCTCAAGAGGACTTTCGCTAAGACAGTTCTTGTGGAATTGGCAAAGTGATATTTGGAAGCCCATGGAGGGCTATGGTGAAAAAGGATATATCCTCCGATGAAATCTGGAAAGAAGCTTTCTGAGAAACTGCTTAGTGTTCTCTTAATTCATCTCACAGAGTTACATCTGTATTTCGTGGATCTCTTTGCTAGCCTTATTTCTGTGGAATCTGAGAACAGATATTTCGGATCCCTTTGGAGACTATAGGGCCAAAGTAAACATCCTCCGATAACAAAGAGAAAGAAGCTTTCTGAGAAACTTCTTTGTGTTCTGTGAAATCATCTCACACAGTTACAGCTTTCCCCTCAAGGATCCTTTCGCTAAGACAGTTCTTGTGGAATTGGCAAAGAGATATTTTTCTAGCCCATAGAGGGCAATGGAGAAAAAGGAAATATCCTCCCATGAAATCTGGAAAGAAGCTGTCTGAGAAACTGCTTAGTGTTCTCTTAATTCATCTCACAGAGTTACATCTGTATTTCGTGGATCTCTTTGCTAGCCTTACTTCTCTGGAATCTGAGAACAGATATTTCGGATCCCTTTGAAGACTACAGGGCCAAAGGAAATATCCTCCGATAAGAAAGAGAAATAAGCTTTCTGAGAAACTTCTTTGTGTTCTGTGAAATCATCTCACACAATTACAGCTTTCCCCTCAAGAAGCCTTTCGCTAAGACAGTTCTTGTGGAATTGGCAAAGTGATATTTGGAAGCCCATAGAGGGCTATTGTGAAAAAGAAAATATCATCCGATGAAATTTGGAAAGAAGCTTTCTGAGAAACAGCTTAGTGTTCTGTTAATTCATCTCCCAGAGTTACATCTGTATTTCGTGGATCTCTTTGCTAGCCTTATTTCTCTGGAATCTGACAACAGGTATTTCGGATCCCTTTGAAGACTATAGGGCCAAAGGAAACCTCCTCGGATAACAAACTAAGAAGCTTTCTGAGAAACTACTTTGTGTTCTATGAAATCATCTCACAGAGTTACATCTTTAACCTCAAGAAGTCTTTCGCTAAGACAGTTCTTGTGGAATCGGCCAAGTGATATTTGGAAGCCCATAGAGGGCTATGGTGAAAAAGGAAATATCCTCTGATGAAATCTGGAAAGACTTTCTGAGAAACTGCTTAGTGTTCTGTTAATTCATCTCACAGAGGTACATCTGTGTTTCATGGATGTCTTTGCTAGCCTTATTTTTGTGGAATCTGAGAACAGATATTTCGGATCCCTTTGAAGACTATAGGGCCAAAGTAAACATCCTCCGATAACAAAGAGAAAGAAGCTTTCTGAGAAACTTCTTTGTGTTCTGTGAAATCATCTCACACAGTTACAGCTTTCCCCTCAAGGATCCTTTCGCTAAGACAGTTCTTGTGGAATTGGCAAAGAGATATTTGGAGCCCATAGAGGACAATGGAGAAAAAGGAAATATCCTCCCATGAAATCTGGAAAGAAGCTGTCTGAGAAACTGCTTAGTGTTCTCTTAATTCATCTCACAGAGTTACATCTGTATTTCGTGGATCTCTTTGCTAGCCTTATTTCTGTGGAATCTGAGAACAGATATTTCGGATCCCTTTGAAGACTATAGGGCCAAAGGAAATATCCTCCGATAACAAAGAGAAAGAAGCTTTCTGAGAAACTTCTTTGTGTTCTGTGAAATCATCTAACAGAGTTACACCTTTCCCCTCAAGAAGCCTTTCGCTAAGACAGTTCTTGTGGAATTGGCAAAGTGATATTTGGAAGCCCATAGAAGGCTAGGGTGAAAAAGGAAATATCCTCCGATGAAATCTGGAAAGAAGCTTTCTGAGAAGCTGCTTAGTGTTCTGTTAATTCATCTCACAGAGTTACCTCTGTATTTCGTGGATCTCTTTGCTTGCCTTATTTCTGTGGAATCTGAGAAGAGATATTTCGGATCCCTTTGAAGACTATAGGGCCAAAGGAAATATCCTCCGATAACAAAGAGAAAGAAGCTTTCTGAGAAACTTCTTTGTGTTCCGTGAAATCATCTCACAGATTTACAGCTTTCCCCTCAAGAAGCCTTTCGCTAAGACAGTTCTTGTGGAATTGGCAAAGTGATATTTGGAAGCCCATAGAGGGCTATGGTGAAAAAGGAAATATCCTCCGATGAAATCTGGAAAGACTTTCTGAGAAACTGCTTAGTGTTCTGTTAATTCATCTCACAGAGTTACATCTGTATTTGGTGGATCTCTTTGCTAGCCTTATTTCTGTGGAATCTGAGAACAGATATTTCGGATCCCTTTGAAGACTATAGGGCCAAAGGAAATATCCTCCGATAACAAAGAGAAAGAAGCTTTCTGAGAAACTTCTTTGTGTTCTGTGAAATCATCTCACAGAGTTACAGCGTTCCCATCAAGAAGCCTTTCGCTAAGACAGTTGTTGTGGAATTGGCAAAGTGATATTTGGAAGCCCTTAGAGGGCTACGGTGAAAAAGGAAATATCCTCCGATGAAATCTGGAAAGAAGCTTTCTGTGAAACTGCTTAGTGTTCTGTAAATTCATCTCACAGAGTTACATCTGCATTTCGTGGATCGTTTTGCTGGCCTTATTTCTGTGGAATCTGACAACAGATATTTCGGATCCCTTTGAAGACAATAGGGCCAAAGGAAATATCCTCCGATAACAAAGAGAAAGAAGCTTTCTGAGAAATTTCTTTGTGTTCTGTGAAATCATCTCACAGAGTTACAGCTTTCCCCTCAAGAAGCCTTTCGCTAAGACGGTTCTTGTCTAATTGGCAAAGTGATATTTGGAAGCCCATAGAGGGCTATGGTGAAAAACGAAATATTCTCCGATGAAATCTGGAAAGAAGCTTTCTGAGAAACTGCTTAGTGTTCTGTTAATTCATCTCACAGAGTTACATCTGTATTTCGTGGATCTCTTTGCTAGCCTTATTTTTGTGGAATCTGACAACAGATATTTCGGATCCCTTTGAAGACTATGGGTCCAAAGGAAATATCCTCCGATAACAAAGAGAAAGAAGCTTTCTGAGAAACTGCTTTGTGTTCTGTGAAATCATCTCACAGAGTTACAGCTTTCCCCTCAAGAAGCCTTTCGCTAAGACAGTTCTTGTGGAATTGGCAAAGTGATATTTGGAAGCCCTTAGAGGGCTATGGTGAAAAACTAAATATCTTCCGATGAAATCTGGAAAGAAGCTTTCTGAGAAACTGCTTAGTGTTCTGTTAATTCATCTCACAGAGTTACATCTGTGTTTCGTGGATCTCTTTGCTAGCCTTATTTCTGTGGAATCTGAGAACAGATATTTCGGATCCCTTTGAAGACTATAGGGCCAAAGGAAACATCCTCGGATAACAAAGAGAAAGAAGCTCACTGAGAAACTTCTTTGTGTTCTGTGAAATCATCTCACAGAGTTACAGCTTTACCCTCGAGAAGACTTTCGCTAAGACAGTTGTTGTGGAATTGTCAAAGTGATATTTGGAAGCCCATAGTGGGCTATGTTGAAAAAGGAAATATCCTCCGATGAAATCTGGAAAGAAGCTTTCGGATCAACTGCTTAGTGTTCTGTTAATTCATCTCACAGAATTACATCTGTATTTCGTGGATCTCTTTGCTAGCCTTATTTCTGTGGAATCTGACAACAGATATTTCGGATCCCTTTGAAGACTATAGGGCCAAAGGAAATATCCTCCGATAACAAAGAGAAAGAAGCTTTCTGAGAAACTTCTTTGTATTCTTTGAAATCATCTCACAGAGTTACAGCTTTCCCCTCAAGAAGCCTTTCGCTGAGACAGTTCTTGTGGAATTGGCAAAGTGATATTTGGAAGCCCATAGAGGGCTATGGTGAAAAAGGAATTATCCTCCGATGAAATCTGGAAAGAAGCTTTCTGAGAAGCTGCTTAGTGTTCTGTTAATTCATCTCACAGAGTTACATCTGTATTTCGTGGATCTCTTTGCTACCCTTATTTCTGTGGAATCTGACAACAGATATTTCGGATCCCTTTGAAGGCTATAGGGCCAAAGGAAATATCCTCCGATAAAAAAGAGAAAGAAGCTTTCTGAGAAACTTCTTTGTGTTCTGTGAAATCGTCTCACAGAATTAAAGCTTTCCCGTCAAGAAGCCTTTCACTAAGACAGTTCTTGTGGAATTGGCAAAGTGATATTTGGAAGCCCATAGAGGGCTATGGTGAAAAAGAAAATATCCTCCGATGAAATCTGGAAAGAAGCTTTCTGAGAAACAGCTTAGTGTTCTGTTAATTCATCTCCCAGAGTTACATCTGTATTTCGTGGATCTCTTTGCTAGCCTTATTTCTCTGGAATCTGACAACAGATATTTCGGATCCCTTTGAAGACTATAGGGCCAAAAGAAATATCCTAAGATAAAAAAGAAAAATAAGCTTTCTGAGAAACTTCTTTGTGTTCTGTGAAATCGTCTCACAGAGTTAAACCTTTCCCCTCAAGAAGCCTTTCGCTAAGACAGTTCTTGTGGAATTAGCAAAGTTATATTTGGAAGCCCATAGAGGGCTATGGTGAAAAAGGAAATATCCTCCGATGAAATCTGGAAAGACTTTCTGAGAAACTGCTTAGTGTTTTGTTAAGTCATCTCACAAAGTTACATCTGTATTTCGTTGATCTCTTTGGTAGCCTTATTTCTGTGTAATCTGAGAACAGATATTTCGGATACCTTTGAAGACTATAGGGCCAAAGGAAACATTCTCGGATAACAAACTAAGAAGCTTTCTGAGAAACTACTTTGTGTTCTGTGAAATCATCTCACAGAGTTACAGCTTTAACCTCAAGAAGCCTTTCGCTAAGATAATTCTTGTGGAATCGGCCAAGTGATATTTGGAAGCCCAGAGGGGGCTATGGTGAAAAAGGAAATATCCTCCGATGAAATCTGGAAAGAAGCTTTCTGAGAAACTGCTTAGTGTTTTGTTAATTCATCTCACAGAGTTACATCTGTATTTCGTGGATCTCTTTGCTAGCCTTATTTCTGTGGAATCTGAGAACAGATATTTTCTTTCCCTTTGAAGACTATAGGGCCAAAGGAAACATCCTCCGATAACAAAGAGAAAGAAGCTTACTGTGAAACTTCTTTGTGTTCTGTGAAATCATCTCACAGAGATACAGCTTTCCCGTCAAGAATCCTTCGCTAAGACAGTTCTTGTGTAATTGGCAAAGTGATATTTGGAAGGCCTTAGAGGGCTATGGTGAAAAAGGAAATATCCTCCAATGAAATCTGGAAAGAAGCTTTCTGAGAAACAGCTTAGTGTTCTGTTAATTCATCTCACAGAGTTACATCTGTATTTCGTGGATCTCTTTGCTAGCCTTATTTCTGTGCAATCTGAGAACAGATATTTCGGATCCCTTTGAAGTCTCTAGGGCCAAAGGAAACATCCTCCAATAACAGAGAGAAAGAAGCTTCCTGGAAACTTCTTTGTGTTCTGTGAAATTATCTCACAGAGTTACAGCTTTCCCCTCAAGAGGACTTTCGCTAAGACAGTTCTTGTGGAATTGGCAAAGTGATATTTGGAAGCCCATGGAGGGCAATGGTGAAAAAGGTTATATCCTCCGAAGTAATCTGGAAAGAAGCTTTCTGAAAAACTGCTTAGTGTTCTCTTAATTCATCTCACAGAGTTACATCTGTATTTCGTGGATCTCTTTGCTAGCCTTATTTCTGTGGAATCTGAGAACAGATATTTCGGATCCCTTTGAAGTCTATAGGGCCAAAGTAAACATCCTCCGATAACAAAGAGAAAGAAGCTTTCTGAGAAACTTCTTTGTGTTCTGTGAAATCATCTCACACAGTTACAGCTTTCCCCTCAAGGATCCTTTCGCTAAGACAGTTATTGTGGAATTGGCAAAGAGATATTTGGAGCCCATAGAGGGCAATGGAGAAAAAGGAAATATCCTCCCATGAAATCTGGAAAGAAGCTGTCTGAGAAACTGCTTAGTGTTCTCTTAATTCATCTCACAGTGTTACATCTGTATTTCCTGGATCTCTTTGCTAGCCTTATTTCTGTGGAATCTGAGAACATATATTTCGGATCCCTTTGAAGACTATAGGGCCAAAGGAAATATCCTCCGATAACAAAGAGAAAGAAGCTTTCTGAGAAACTTCTTTGTGTTCTGTGAAATCATCTCACAGAGTTACAGCTTTCCCCTCAAGAAGCCTTTCGCTAAGACAGTTCTTGTGGAATTGGCAAAGTGATATTTGGAAGCCCAGAGAAGGCTATGGTGAAAAAGGAAATATCCTCCGATGAAATCTGGAAAGAAGCTTTCTGAGAAGCTGCTTAGTGTTCTGTTAATTCATCTCACAGAGTTACCTCGGTATTTCGTGGATCTCTTTGCTAGCCTTATTTCTGTGGATTCTGAGAACAGATATTTCGGATCCCTTTGAAGACTATAGGGCCAAAGGAAATATCCTCCGATAAAAAAGAGAAAGAAGCTTTCTGAGAAACTTCTTTGTGTTCCGTGAAATCATCTCACAGATTTACAGCTTTCCCCTCAAGAAGCCTTTCGCTAAGACAGTTCTTGTGGAATTGGCAAAGTGATATTTGGAAGCCCATAGAGGGCTAAGGGAAAAAGGAAATATCCTCTGATGAAATCTGGAAAGACTTTCTGAGAAACTGCTTAGTGTTCTGTTAATTCATCTGACAGAGTTACATCTGTATTTCATGGATCTCTTTCCTAGCCTTATTTTTGTGGAATCTGAGAACAGATATTTCGGATCCCTTTGAAGACTATAAGGAGAAAGTGAACATCCTCCGATAACAAAGAGAAAGAAGCTTTCTGAGAAACTTCTTTGTGTTCTGTGAAATTATCTCACAGAGTTACAGCTTTCCCCTCAAGATGCCTTTCGCTAAGACAGTTCTTGTGGAATTCGCAAAGTGATATTTGGAAGCCCTTAGAGGTCTATGGTGAAAAAGGAAATATCCTCCGATGAAATCTGGAAAGAAGCTTTCTGAGAAACTGCTTAGTGTTCTTTTAATTCATCTCAGAGAGTTAATCCGTATTTGGTGGATTTCTTTGCTAGCCTTATTTCTGTGGAATCTGAGAACAGATATTTCGGATCCCTTTGAAGACTATAAGGCCAAAGTGAACATCCTCCGATAACAAAGAGAAAGAAGCTTACTGAGAAACTTCTTTGTGTTCTGGGAAATCATCTCACAGAGTTACAGCTTTCCCCTCCAGAAGCCTTTCGCTAAGACAGTTCTTGTGGAATTGGCAAAGTGATATTTGGAAGCCCTTAGAGGGCTATGGTGAAAAAGGAAATATCCTCCGATGAAATCTTGAAAGACTTACTGAGAAACTGCTTAGTGTTCTGTTGATTCATCTCACCGAGTTACATCTGTATTTGGTGTATCTCTTTGCTAGCCTTATTTCTGTGGATTCTGAGAACAGATATTTCGGATCCCTTTGAAGACTCTAGGGCCAAAGGAAACATCCTCCAATAACAAAGAGAAAGACACTTCCTGGAAACTTCTTTGTGTTCTGTGAAATCATCTCACAGAGGTACAGCTTTCCCCTCAAGAGGACTTTGGCTAAGACAGTTCTTGTGGAATTGGCAAAGTGATATTTGGAAGCCCATAGAGGGCTATGGTGAAAAAGAAAATATCCTCCAATGAAATCTGGAAAGAAGCTTTCTGAGAAACAGCTTAGTGTTCTGTTAATTCACCTCCCAGAATTACATCTGTATTTCGTGGATCTCTTTGCTAGCCTTATTTCTGTGGAATCTGAGATCAGATATTTCGGATCCATTTGAAGACTATAGGGCCAAAAGAAATATCCTAAAGTAAAAAAGAAAAAGAAGCTTTCTGAGAAACTTCTTTGTGTTCTGTGAAATCATCTCACAGAGTTACAGCTTTCCCCTCAAGAAGACTTTCGCTAAGACAGTCTCGTAGAATTGGTAAAGTGATATTTGGAAGCCCTTAGAGGGCTATGGTGAAAAAGGAAATATCCTCCGATGAAATCTGGAAAGAAGCTGTCTGAGAAACTGCTTAGTGTTCTGTTAGTTCATCTCCCAGAGTTACATCTGTATTTCCTAGATCTCTTTGCTAGCCTTATTTCTGTGGAATCTGAGAAGAGATATTTCCTTTCCCTTTGAAGACTATAGGGCCAAAGTAAACATCCTCCGATAACAAAGAGAAAGAAGCTTTCTGAGAAACTTCTTTGTGTTCTGTGAAATCATCTAACACAGTTACATCTTTCCCCTCAAGGATCCTTTCGCTAAGACAGTTCTTGTGGAATTGGCAAAGAGATATTTGGAGCCCATACAGGGCTATGGAGAAAAAGGAAATATCCTCCCATGAAATCTGGAAAGAAACTGCCTGAGAAACTGCTTAGTGTTCTCTTAATTCATCTCACAGAGTTACATTTGTATTTCGTGGATCTCTTTGCTAGCCTTATTTCTGTGGATTCTGAGAACAGATATTTCGGATCCCTTTGAAGACTATAGGGCCAAAGGAAATAACCTCCGATAACAATGAGAAAGAAGCTTTCTGTGAAACTTCTTTCTGTTCTGTGAAATAATCTCAAAGAGTTACAGCTTTCACCTCAAGAAGCCTTTCACTAAGACAGTTCTTGTGGAATTGGCAAAGTGATATTTGGAAGCCCATAGAGGGCTATGGTGAAAAAGGTAATATCCTCCGATGAAATCTGGAAAGAAGCTTCCTGAGAAACTGTTTAGTGTTCTGTTAATTCATCTCACAGAGTTACATGTTTATTTCGTGGATCTCTTTGCTAGCCTTATTTCTGTGTAATCTGACAACAGATATTTCGGATCCCTTTGAAGACTATAGGGCCAAAGGAAATATCCTCCGATAACAAAGAGAAAGAAGCTTTCTGAAAAACTTCTTTGTGTTCTGTGAAATCATCTCACAGAGTTACAGCTTTCCCCTCAAGAAGCCTTTCGCTAAGACAGTTCTTGTGGAATTGGCAAAGTAATATTTGGAAGCCCTTAGAGGGCTAAGGTGAAAAAGTAAATATCCTCCGATGAATTCTGGAAAGAAGCTTTCTGAGAAACTGCTTAGGGTTCTGTTGATTCATCTCACCGAGTTACATCTGTATTTGGTGTATCTCGTGTCTAGCCTTACTTCTGTGGAATCTGAGAACAGATATCTCGGATCTCTTTGAAGACTATTGGGCCAAAGGAAACATCCTCGGATAACAAAGAGAAAGAAGCTTACTGAGAAACTTCTTTGTGTTCTGTGAAATCATCTCACAGAGTTACAGCTTTCCCCTCAAGAAGACTTTCGCTAAGACAGTTCTTGTGGAATTCGCAAAGTGATATTTGGAAGCCCGTAGAGGGCTATGGTGAAAAAGGAAATATCTTCCGATGAAATCTGGAAAGAAGCTTTCTGAGAAACTGCTTAGTGTTCTGTTAATTCACCTCACAGAGTTACATCTGTATTTCGTGGATCTCTTTGCTAGCCTTATTTCTGTGGAAACTGAAAAAAGATATTTTGGATCCCTTTGAAGACAATAGGGCCAAAAGAAATATCCTCCGATAACAAAGAGAAAGAAGCTTTCTGAGAAACTTCTTTGTGTTCTGTGAAATCATCTCACAGAGTTACAGCTTTCCCCTCAAAAAGCCTTTCGCTAAGATAGCACTTGTGGAATTGGCAAAGTGATATTTGGAAGTCCATACAGCGCAATGGTGAAAAAGGAAATATCCTCCGATGAAATCTGGAAAGAAGCTTTCTGAGAAACTACTTAGTGTTCTGTTAATTCATCTCACAGAGTTACATCTGTATTTCGTGGATCTCTTTGCTAGCCTTATTTCTGTGGAATCTGAGAACAGATATTTCGGATCCCTTTGAAGACTATAGGGCCAAAGTAAACATCCTCCGATAACAAAGAGAAAGAAGCTTACTGAGAAACTTCTTTGTTTTCTGTGAAATCATCTCACACAGTTACAGCTTTGCCCTCAAGGAGCCTTTCGCTAAGACAGTTCTTGTGGAATTGGCAAAGAGATATTTGGAGCCCATAGAGGGCAATGGAGAAAAAGGAAATATCCTCCCATGAAATCTGGAAAGAAGCTTTCTGAGAAACTGCTTAGTGTTCTTTTAATTCATCTCAGAGAGTTAATCCGTATTTGGTGGATCTCTTTGGTAGCCTTATTTCTGTGGAATCTGAGAACAGATATTTCGGATCCCTTTGAAGACTATAAGGCCAAAGTGAACATCCTCCGATAACAAAGACAAAGAAGCTTACTGAGAAACTTCTTTGTGTTCTGTGAAATCATCTCACAGAGTTACAGCTTCCCCCTCAAGAAGCCTTTCGCTAAGACAGTTCTTGTGGAATTGGCAAAGTGATATTTGGAAGCCCTTAGAGGGCTATGGTGAAAAAGGAAATATCCTCCGATGAAATCTTGAAAGACTTACTGAGAAACTGCTTAGGGTTCTGTTGATTCATCTCACCGAGTTACATCTGTATTTGGTGTATCTCGTGTCTAGCCTTACTTCTGTGGAATCTGAGAACAGATATTTCGGATCCCTTTGAAGACTCTAGGGCCAAAGGAAATATCCTCCGATAACAAAGAGAAAGAAGCTTTCTGAGAAACTTCTTTGTGTTCTGTGAAATCATCTCACAGAGTTACAGCTTTCCCCTCAAGAAGCCTTTCGCTAAGACAGTTCTTGCGGAATTCGCAAAGTGATATTTGGAAGCCCATAGAGGGCTACGGTGAAAAAGGAAATATCCTCTGATGAAATCTGGAAAGAAGCTTTCTGAGAAACTGCTTAGTGTTCTGTTAATTCATCTCCCAGAGTTACATCGGTATTTCGTGGATCTCTTTGCTAGCCTTATTTCTGTGGAATATGAGAACAGATATTTCCTTTCCCTTTGAAGACTATAGGGCCAAATTAATATCCTCCGATAACAAAGAGAAAGAAGCTTTCTGAGAAACTTCTTTGTGTTGTGTGAAATCATCTCACAGAGTTACAGCTTTCCCCTCAAGAAGCCTTTCGCTAAGACAGTTCTTGTGGAATTGGCAAAATGATATTTGGAAGCCCATAGAGGGCTATGGTGAAAAAGGAAATATCCTCTGATGAAATCTTGAAAGACATTCTGAGAAACTGCTTAGTGTTCTGTTAATTCATCTCACAGAGTTACATCTGTATTTCGTAGATCTCTTTGCTAGCCTTATTTCTGTGGAATCTGAGAACAGATATTTCGGATCCCTTTGAAGAGTATAGGGCCAAATTAAATATCCTCCAATAACAAAGAGAAAGAAGCTTTCTGAGAAACTTCTTTGTGTTCTGTGAAATCATCTCACAGAGTTACAGCTTTTCCCTCAAGAAGCCTTTCGCTAAGACAGTTCTTGTGGAATTGGCAAAGTGATATTTGGAAGCCCATAGAGGGCCATGGTGAAAAAGGATATATCCTCCGATGAAATCTGGAAAGAAGCTTTCTGAGAAACTGCTTAGTGTTCTGTTAATTCATCTCACAGAGTTACATCTGTATTTCGTTTATCTCTTTGCTAGCCTTATATCTGTGGAATCTGACAACAGATATTTCGGATCCCTTTGAAGACTATAGGGCCAAAGGAAATATCCTCCGATAACAAAGAGAAAGAAGCTTTCTGAGAAACTTCTTTGTGTTCTGTGAAATCATCTCACAGAGTTAAAGCTTTCCCCTCAATAAGCCTTACGCTAAGACAGTTATTGTGGAATTGGCAATGTGATATTTGGAAGCCCTTAGAGGGCTATGGGGAAAAGGAAATATCCTCCGATGAAATCTGGAAAGACTTACTGAGAAACTGCTTAGTGTTCTGTTAATTCATCTCACCTAGTTACATCTGTATTTCATGGATGTCTTTGCTAGCCTTTCTTCTGTGGAATCTGAGAACAGATATTTCGGATCCCTTTGAAGACTCTAGGGCCAAAGGAAATATCCTCCGATAACAAAGAGAAAGAAGCTTTCTGAGAAACTTCTTTGTGTTCTGTGAAATCATCTCACAGAGTTACAGCTTTCCCCTCAAGAAGCCTTTCGCTAAGACAGTTCTTGCAGAATTCGAAAAGTGATATTTGGAAGCCCTTAGAGGGCTATGGTGAAAAAAGAAATATCCTCCGATGAAATCTGGAAAGAAGCTTTCTGAGAAACTGCTTAGTGTTCTTTTAATTCATCTCACAGAGTTACATCCGTATTTGGTGGATCTCTTTGCTAGCCTTATTTCTGTGGAATCTGACAACAGATATTTCGGATCCCTTTGAAGACTATTGGGCAAAAGGAAATATCCTCCGATAACAAAGAGAAAGAAGCTTTCTGAGAAACCTCTTAGTGTTCTGTATAATCATCTCACAGAGTTACAGCTTTCCCCTCAAGAAGCCTTTCGCTAAGACAGTTCTTGTGGAATTGGCAAAGAGATATTTGGAGCCCATAGAGGGCTATGGAGAAAAAGGAAATATCCTCCTATGAAATCTGGAAAGAAGCTGTCTGAGAAACTGCTTAGTGTTCTGTTAATTCATCTCACAGAGTTACATCTGTATATCGTGGACCTCAATGCTAGCCTTATTTCTGTGGAATCTGAGAAAAGATATTTCGGATCCCTTCGAAGACTAAAGGGCCAAAGGAAACATCCTCGGATAACAAAGAGAAAGAATCTTCCTGGAAACTTCTTTGTGTTCTGTGAAATCATCTCACAGAGTTACAGCTTTCCCCTCAAGAGGCCTTTCGCTAAGACAGTTCTTGTGGAATTGGCAAAGTGATATTTGGAAGCCCCTAGAGGGCTATGGTGAAAAAGGAAATATCCTCCCATGAAATCTGGAAAGAAGCTTTCTGAGAAACTGCTTAGTGTTCTGTTAATTCATCTCCCAGAGTTACATCTGTATTTCGTGGATCTCTTTGCTAGCCTTATATCTGTGGAATCTAACAACAGATATTTCAGATCCCTTTGACTATAGGGCCAAAGGAAATATCCTCCGATAACAAAGAGAAAGAAGCTTTCTGAGAAACTTCTTTGTGTTCTGTGAGATCATCTCACAGAGTTACAGCTTTCTACCAAACAAGCCTTTCGCTAAGACAGTTCTTGTGGAATTGGCAAAGTGATATTTGGAAGCCCATAGAGGGCTATGGTGAAATAGGAAATATCCTCCGATGAAATCTGGAAAGACTTTCTGAGAAACTGCTTAGTGTTCTGCTAATTCATCTCACCGAGTTACATCTGTATTCGTGGATCTCTTTGCTAATCTTATTTTCGTGGAATCTGAGAACAGATATTTCGGATCCCTTTGAAGACTATAGGGCCAAAGGAAATATCCTCCGATTACAAAGAGAAAGAAGCTTTCTGAGAAACGTCTTTGTGTTCTGTGAAATCATCTCACCGAGTTACAGCTTTCCGCTCAAGAAGCCTTTCGCTAAGTCATTTCTTGTGGAATTGGCAAAGTGATATTTGGAAGCCCATAGAGGGCTATGGTGAAAAAGGAAATATCCTCCGATGAAATCTGGAAAGAAGCTTTCGGAGAAACTGCTTAGTGTTCTGTTAATTCATCTCCCAGAGTTACATCTGTATTTCATGGATCTCTTTGCTAGTCTTATTTCTGTTGAATCTGAGAACAGATATTTCGGATCCCATTGAAGACTATAGGGCCAAAGGAAATATCATCCGATTACAAAGAGAAAGAAGCTTTCTGAGAAACTTCTTTGTGTTCTGTGAAATCATCTCACAGATTTACAGTTTTCCCCTCAAGAAGCCTTTACTAAGATAGTTCTTGTGCAATTGGCAAAATGATATGTGGAAGCCCCCAGATGGCTATGGTGAAAAAGGATATATGCTCCGATGAAATCTGGAAAGAAGCTTTCTGAGAAACTGCTTAGTGTTCTGGTAATTCATCTCACAGAGTTACATCTGTATTTCGTGGATCTCTTTGCTAGCCTTATTTCTGTGGAATCTGACAGCAGATATTTCGGATCCCTTTGAAGATTATAGGGCCAAAAGAAATATCGTCTGATAACAAAGAGAAAGAAGCTTTCAGAGAAACTTCTTTGGGTTCTGTGAAATCATCTCACAGAGTTACAGCTTTACCCTCAAGAAGCCTTTCGCTAAGACAGTTCTTGTGGAATTGTAAAAGTGATATTTGGAAGCCCATAGAGGGCTATGGTGAAAAAGGAAATATCCTCCGATGAAATCTGGAAAGACGCTTTCTGAGAAACTGCTTAGTGTTCTTTTAATTCATCTCACAGAGTTACATCCGTATTTGGTGGATCTCTTTGCTAGCCTTATTTCTGTGGAATCTGATAACAGATATTTCGGATCCCTTTGAAGACTATTGGGCAAAAGGAAATATCCTCCGATAACAAAGAGCAAGAAGCTTTCTGAGAAACCTCTTAGTGTTCTGTATAATCATCTCACAGAGTTACAGCTTTCCCCTCAAGAAGCCTTTCGCTAAGACAGTTCTTGTGGAATTGGCAAAGAGATATTTGGAGCCCATAGAGGGCTATGGAGAAAAAGGAAATATCCTCCTATGAAATCTGGAAAGAAGCTGTCTGAGAAACTGCTTAGTGTTCTGTTAATTCATCTCACAGGGTTACATCTGTATATCGTGGATCTCAATGCTAGCCTTATTTCTCTGGAATCTGAGAACAGATATTTCGGATCCCTTCGAAGACTAAAGGGCCAAAGGAAACATCCTCGGATAACAAAGAGAAAGAAGCTTCCTGGAAACTTCTTTGTGTTCTGTGAAATCATCTCACAGAGTTACAGCTTTCCCCTCAAGAGGCCTTTCGCTAAGACAGTTCTTTTGGAATTGGCAAAGTGATATTTGGAAGCCCATAGAGGGCTAGGGTGAAAAAGGAAATATCCTCCCATGAAATCTGGAAAGAAGTTTTCTGAGAAACTGCTTAGTGTTCTGTTAATTCATCTCCCAGAGTTACATCTGTATTTCGTGGATCTCTTTGCTAGCCTTATATCTGTGGAATCTGACAACAGATATTTCAGATCCCTTTGACTATAGGGCCAAAGGAAATATCCTCCGATAATAAAGAGAAAGAAGCTTTCTGAGAAACTTCTTTGTGTTCTGTGAGATCATCTCACAGAGATACAGCTTTCTACCAAACAAGCCTTTCGCTAAGACAGTTCTTGTGGAATTGGCAAAGTGATATTTGGAAGCCCATAGAGGGCTATGGTGAAAAAGGAAATAACCTCCGATGAAATCTGGAAAGACTTTCTGAGAAACTGCGTAGTGTTCTGCTAATTCATCTCACAGAGTTACATCTGCATTTCGTGGATCTCTTTGTTAGCCTAACTTCTGTGGAATCCGAGAACAGATATTTCGTATCCCTTTGAAGACTATAGGGCCAAAGGAAATATCCTCCGATTACAAAGAGAAAGAAGCTTTCTGAGAAACTTCTTTGTGTTCTGTGAAATCATCTCACAGAGTTACAGCTTTCCCCTCAAGAAGCCTTTCGCTAAGACATTTCTTGTGGAATTGGCAAAGTGATATTTGGAAGCCCATAGAGGGCTATGGTGAAAAAGGAAATATCCTCTGATGAAATCTGGAAAGAAGCTTTCGGAGAAACTGCTTAGTGTTCTGTTAATTCATCTCCCAGAGTTACATCTGTATTTCATGGATCTCTTTGCTAGTCTTATTTCTGTTGAATCTGAAAACAGATATTTCGGATCCCTTTGAAGACTATAGGGCGAAAGGAAATATCATCCGATAACAAAGACAAAGAAGCTTTCTGAGAAACTTCTTTGTGTTCTGTGAAATCATCTCACAGATTTACAGCTTTCCCCTCAAGAAGCCTTTCGCTAAGATAGTTCTTGTGGAATTGGCAAAATGATATTTGGAAGCCCATAGAGGGCTAAGGTGCAAAAGGAAATATCCTCTGATGAAATCTGGAAAGACTTTCTGAAAAACTGCTTAGTGTTCTTTAATTCATCTCACAGAGTTACATCTGTATTTCGTGGATCTCTTTGCTAGCCTTATTTCTGTGGAATCTGAGAACAGATATTTCTGATCCCTTTGAAGACTATAGGGCCAAATTAAATATCCTCCGATAACAAAGAGAAAGAAGCTTTCTGAGAAACTTCTTTGTGTTCTGTGAAATCATCTCACAGAGTTACAGCTTTCCCCTCAAGAAGCCTTTCGCTAAGACAGTTCTTGTGGAATTGGCAAAGTGATATGTGGAAGCCCCTAGAGGGCTATGGTGAAAAAGGATATATCCTCCGATGAAATCTGGAAAGAAGCTTTCTGAGAAACTGCTTAGTGTTCTGGTAATTCATCTCACAGAGTTACATCTGTATTTCGTGGATCTCTTTGCTAGCCTTATTTCTGTGGAATCTGACAGCAGATATTTCGGATCCCTTTGAAGACTATAGGGCCAAAAGAAATATCCTCTGATAACAAAGAGAAAGAAGCTTTCAGAGAAACTTCTTTGGGTTCTGTGAAATCATCTCACAGAGTTACAGCTTTACCCTCAAGAAGCATTTCGCTAAGACAGTTCTTGTGGAATTGGAAAAGTGATATTTGGAAGCCCATAGAGGGCTATGGTGAAAAAGGAAATATCCTCCGATGAAATCTGGAAAGAAGCTTTCTGAGAAACTGCTTAGTGTTCTTTTAATTCATCTCACAGAGTTACATCCGTATTTGGTGGATCTCTTTGCTAGCCTTATTTCTGTGGAATCTGACAACAGATATTTCGGATCCCTTTGAAGACTATTGGGCAAAAGGAAATATCCTCCGATAACAAAGAGAAAGAAGCTTTCTGAGAAACCTCTTAGTGTTCTGTATAATCATCTCACAGAGTTACAGCTTTCCCCTCAAGAAGCCTTTCGCTAAGACAGTTCTTGTGGAATTGGCAAAGATATATTTGGAGCCCACAGAGGGCTATGGAGAAAAAGGAAATATCCTCCTATGAAATCTGGAAAGAAGCTCTCTGAGAAACTGCTTAGTGTTCTGTTAATTCATCTCACAGAGTTACATCTGTATATCGTGGATCTCAATGCTAGCCTTATTTCTCTGGAATCTGAGAACAGATATTTCAGATCCCTTCGAAGACTAAAGGGCCAAAGGAAACATCCTCGGATAACAAAGAGAAAGAAGCTTCCTGGAAACTTCTTTGTGTTCTGTGAAATCATCTCACAGAGTTACAGCTTTCCCCTCAAGAGGCCTTTCGCTAAGACAGTTCTTGTGGAATTGGCAAAGTGATATTTGGAAGCCCATAGAGGGCTATGGTGAAAAAGGAAATATCCTCCCATGAAATCTGGAAAGAAGCTTTCTGAGAAACTGCTTAGTGTTCTGTTAATTCATCTCCCAGAGTTACATCTGTATTTCGTGGCTCTCTTTGCTAGCCTTATATCTGTGGAATCTGACAACAGATATTTCAGATCCCTTTGACTATAGGGCCAAAGGAAATATCCTCCGATAACAAAGAGAAAGAAGCTTTCTGAGAAACTTCTTTGTGTTCTGTGAAATCATCTCACAGATTTACAGCTTTCCCCTCAAGAAGCCTTTCGCTAAGATAGTTCTTGTGGAATTGGCAAAATGATATTTGGAAGCCCATAGAGGGCTAAGGTGAAAAAGGAAATATCCTCTGATGAAATCTGGAAAGACTTTCTTAGAAACTGCTTAGTGTTCTGTTAATTCATCTTACAGAGTTACATCTGTATTTCGTGGATCTCTTTGCTAGCCTTATTTCTGTGGAATCTGAGAACAGATATTTCGGATCCCTTTGAAGACTATAGGGCCAAATTTAATATCCTCCGATAACAAAGAGAAAGAAGCTTTCTGAGAAACTTCTCTGTGTTCTGTGAAATCATCTCACAGAGTTACAGCTTTCCCCTCAAGAAGCCTTTCGCTAAGACAGTTCCTGTGGAATTGGCAAAGTGATATTTGGAAGCCCATAGAAGGCTATGGTGAAAAAGGAAATATCCTCCGATGAAATCTGGAAAGAAGCTTTTTGAGAAACTGCTTAGTGTTCTGTTAATTCACCTCACAGAGTTACATCTGTATTTCGTGGATCTCAATGCTAGCCTTATTTCTGTGGAATCTGAGAACAGATATTTCGGATCCCCTTGAAGACCAAAGGGCCAAAGGAAACATCCTCGGATAACAAAGAGAAAGAAGCTTTCTGAGAAACTACCTTGTGTTCTGTGAAATCATCTCACAGAGTTACAGCTTTCCCCTCAAGAAGCCTTTCGCTAAGACACTTCTTGCAGAATTCGCAAAGTGATATTTGGAAGCCCATAGAGGGCAACGGTGAAAAAGGAAATATCCTCCGATGAAATCTGGAAAGAAGCTTTCTGAGAAACTGCTTAGTGTTCTGATAACTCATCTCACAGAGTTACATCTGTTTTTCGTGGATCTCTTTGCTAGCCTTATTTCTGTGGAATCTGAGAAGAGATATTTCAGAAACCATTGAAGACTATAGGGCCAAAGGAAATATCCTCCGATAACAAAGAGAAAGAAGCTTTCTGAGAAACTTCTTTGTGTTCTGTGATATCATCTCACAGATTTACAGCTTTCCCCTCAAGAAGCCTTTCGCTGAGACAGTTCTTGTGGAATTGGCAAAGTGATATTTGGAAGACCATAGAGGGCTAAGGTGAAAAAGGAAATATCCTCCGATGAAATCTGGAAAGAAGCTTTCTGAGAAACTGCTTAGTGTTCTGTTAATTCATCTCACAGAGTTACATCTCTATATCGTGGATCTCTTTTCTAGCCTTATATCTGTGGAATCTGAGAACAGATATTTCGGATCCCTTTGACTATAGGGCCAAAGGAAATATCCTCCGATAACAAAGAGAAAGAAGCTTTCTGAGAAACTTCTTTGTGTTCTGTGAAATCATCTTACAGAGTTAAAGCTTTCCCCTCAAGAAGCCTTACGCTAAGACAGTTCTTGTGGAATTGGCAAAGTGATGTTTGGAAGCCCTAAGAGGGCTATGGTGAAAAAGGAAATATCCTCTTATGAAATCTGGAAAGACTTACTGCGAAACTGCTTAGTGTTCTGTTAATTCATCTCACCGAGTTACATCTGTATTTCGTGGATCTCTTTGTTAGCCTTACTTCTGGGGAATCTGAGAATAGATATTTCGGATCCCTTTGAAGACTCTAGGGCCAAAGGAAATATCCTTCGATAACAAAGAGAAAGAAGCTTTCTGAGAAACTTCTTTGTGTTCTGTGAAATCATCTCACACTGTTACAGCTTTCCCCTCAAGGATTCTTTCGCTAAGACAGTTCTTGTGGAATTTGCAAAGAGATACTTGGAGCCCATAGAGGGCTATGGAGAAAAAGGAAATATCCTCCTATGAAATCTGGAAAGAAGCTGTCTGAGAAACTGCTTAGTGTTCTCTTAATTCATCTCACAGAGTTACATCTGTATTTCGTGGATCTCTTTGCTAGCCTTATTTCTGTGTAATCTGAGAACAGATATTTCGGATCCCTTTGAAGACTATAGGGCCAAAGGAAATATCCACCGATAACAAAGAGAAAGAAGCTTTCTGAGAAACTTCTTTATGTTCTGTGAAATCATCTCACAGAGTTACAGCTTTCCCCTCAAGAAGCCTTTCGCTAAGACAGTTCTTGTGGAATTGGCAAAGTGATATTTGGAAGCCCATAGAAGTCTATGGTGAAAAAGGAAATATCCTCCGATGAAATCTGGAAAGAAGCATTCTGAGAAACTGCTTAATGTTCTGTTAATTCATCTCACAGAGTTACATCTGTATTTCGTGGATCTCTTTGATAGCCTTATTTCTGTGGAATCTGAGAACAGATATTTCGGATCCCTTTGAAGACTAAAGGGCCAAAGGAAACATCCTCGGATAACAAAGAGAAAGAAACTTCCTGGAAACTTCTTTGTGTTCTGAGAAATCATCTCACAGAGTTACAGCTTTCCCCTCAAGAGGCCTGTCGCTAAGACAGTTCTTGTGGAATTGGCAAAGTGATATTTGGAAGCCCATAGAGGGCAATGGTGAAAAAGGAAATATCCTCCCATGAAATCTGGAAAGAAGCTTTATGAGAAACTGCTTAGTGTTCTGTTAATTCATCTCCCAGAGTTACATCTGTATTTCGTGGATCTCTTTGCTAGCCTTATTTCTGTGGAATCTGAGAAGAGATATTTCAGATCCCATTGAAGACTATAGGGCCAAAGGAAATATCCTCCGATAACAAAGAGAAAGAAGCTTTCTGAGAAACTTCTTTGTGTTCTGTGATATCATCTCACAGATTTACAGCTTTCCCCTCAAGAAGCCTTTCGCTGAGACAGTTCTTGTGGAATTGGCAAAGTGATATTTGGAAGCCCATAGAGGGCTATGGTGAAAAAGGAAATATCCTCCGATGAAATCTGGAAAGAAGCTTTCTGAGAAACTGCTTAGTGTTCTGTTAATTCATCTCCCAGAGTTACATCTGTATATCGTGGATCTCTTTTCTAGCCTTATATCTGTGGAATCTGACAACAGATATTTCGGATCCCTTTGACTATAGGGCCAAAGGAAATATACTCCGATAACAAAGAGAAAGAAGCTTTCTGAGAAACTTCTTTGTGTTCTGTGACATCATCTTACAGAGTTAAAGCTTTCCCCTCAAGAAGCCTTACGCTAAGACAGTTCTTGTGGAATTGGCAAAGTGATGTTTGGAAGCCCTTAGAGGGCTATGGTGAAAAAGGAAATATCCTCTGATGAAATCTGGAAAGACTTACTGCGAAACTGCTTAGTGTTCTGTTAATTCATCTCACCGAGTTACATCTGTATTTCGTGGATCTCTTTGTTAGCCTTACTTCTGTGGAATCTGAGAACAGATATTTCGGATCCCTTTGAAGACTCTAGGGCCAAAGGAAATATCCTCCGATAACAAAGACAAAGAAGCTTTCTGAGAAACTTCTTTGTGTTCTGTGAAATCATCTCACAGAGTTACAGCTTTCCCCTCAAGAAGCCTTTCGCTAAGGCAGTTCTTGTGGAATTGGCAAAGTGATATGTGGAAGCCCATAGAGGGCTATGGTGAAAAAGGATATATCCTCCGATGAAATCTGGAAAGAAGCCTTCTGAGAACCTGCTTAGTGTTCTGGTAATTCATCTCACAGAGTTACATCGGTATTTCGTGGATCTCTTCGCTAGCCTTATTTCTGTGGAATCTGACAACAGATATTTCGGATCACTTTGAAGACTATAGGGCCAAAAGAAATATCCTCTGATAACAAAGAGAAAGAAGCTTTCAGAGACACTTCTTTGGGTACTGTGAAATCATCTCACAGAGTTACAGCTTTCCACCAAAGAAGCCTTTCGGTAAGACAGTTATTGTGGAATGGGCAAACTGATATTTGCAAGCCCATAGAGGGCTATGGTGAAAAAGGAAATAACCTCCGATGAAATCTGGAAAGAATTTCTGAGAAACTGCTTAGTGTTCTGCTAATTCATCTCACCGAGTTACATCTGTATTCGTGGATCTCTTTGCTAATCTTATTTCCGTGGAATCTGAGAACGGATATTTCGGATCCCTTTGAAGACTATAGGGCCAAAGGAAATATCCTCGGATAACAAAGAGAAAGAAGCTTTCTGAGAAACTTCTTTGTGTTCTGTGAAATCATCTCACAGAGTTACAGCTTTCCCCTCAAGAAGCCTTTCGCTAAGATAGTTCTTGTGGAATTGGCAAAGTGATATTTGGAAGACCATAGAGGGCTATGGTGGAAAAGGAAATATCCTCCGATGAAACCTGGAAAGAAGCTTTCTCAGAAACTGCTTACTTAGTGTTCTGTTAATTCATCTCACAGAGTTACATGTGTATTTCGTGCATCTCTTTGCTGGCCTTATTTCTGTGGAATCTGACAAAAGATATTTCGGATCCCTTTGAAGACTGTAGGGCCAAAGGAAATATCCTCCGACAACAAAGAGAAAGAAGCTTTCTCAGAAACTTCTTTGTGTTCTGTGAAATCATCTCACAGAGTTACAGCTTTCCCCTCAAGAAGCCTTTCGCTAAGATAGTACTTGTGGAATGGGCAAAGTGATATTTGGAAGTCCTTAGAGGGCTATGGTGAAAAAGGAAATATCCTCCGATGAAATCTGGAAAGAAGCTTTCTGAGAAACTGCTTAGTGTTCTGTTAATTCATCTCACAGAGGTACATCTGTATTTCGCGGATCTCTTTGCTAGCCTTAGTTCTGTGGAATCTGAGAACAGATATTTCGGATCCCTTTGAAGACTATAGGGCCAAAGGAAACATCCTCTAATTACAAAGAGAAAGAAGCTTCCTGGAAACTCCTTTGTGTTCTGTGAAATCAACTCACAGAGTTACAGCTTTCCCCTCAAGATGCCTTTCGCTACGACAGTTCTTGTGGAATTGGCAAAGTGATATTTGGAAGCGCATTGAGGGCTACGATGAAAAAGGAAATATCCTCTGATGAAATCTGGAAGGAAGCTTTCTGTGAAACTGCTTAGTGTTCTGTTTATTCATCTCACAGAGTGACATCTGTATTTCGTGGATCTCTTTGCTAGCCTTATTTCTGTGGAATCTGAGAACAGATATTTCGGATCCCTTTGAAGACTATAGGGCCAAAGGATATATCCTCCGATAACAAAGAGAAAGAAGCTTTCTGAGAAACTTCTTTGTGTTCTGTGAAATCAACTCACAGAGTTACAGCTTTCCCCTCAAGAAGCCTTTCGCTAAGACAGTTCTTGTGGAATTGGCAAAGTGATATTTGGAAGCCCATAGAGGGCTATGGTGAAAAAGGAAATATCCTCCGATGAAATCTGGAAAGAAGCTTTCTGAGAAACTGCTTAGTGTTCTTTTAATTCATCTCACAGAGTTAATCCGTATTTGGTGGATCTCTTTGCTAACCTTATTTGTGTGGAATCTGAGAACAGATATTTCGGATCCCTTTGAAGACTATAGAGCCAAAGTAAACATCCTCCGATAACAAAGAGAAAGAAGCTTACTGAGAAACTTCTTTGTGTTCTGCGAAATCATCTCACAGAGTTACAGCTTTCCCCTCAAGAAGCCTTTCGCTAAGACAGTTCTTGTGGAATTGGCAAAGTGATATTTGGAAGCCCATAGAGGGCTATGGTGAAAAAGGAAATATCCTCCGATGAAATCTGGAAAGAAGCTTTCTGAGAAACTGCTTAGCGTTCTGTTAAATCATCTCAGAGAGTTACATCTGTATTTCGTGGATCTCTAGGCTAGCCTTATTTCTGTGGAATCTGGGAACGGATATTTCGGATCCCTTTGAAGACTATAGGGCCAAAGGAAATATCCTCCGATAACAAAGAGAAAGAAGCTTTCTGAGAAACTACTTTGTGTTCTGTGAAATCATCTCACAGAGTTAAAGCTTTCCCCTCAAGAAGCCTTACGCTAAGACAGTTCTTGTGGAATTGGCAAAGTGATGTTTGGAAGCCCTAAGAGGGCTATGGTGAAAAAGGAAATATCCTCTTATGAAATCTGGAAAGACTTACTGCGAAACTGCTTAGTGTTCTGTTAATTCATCTCACCGAGTTACATCTGTATTTCGTGGATCTCTTTGTTAGCCTTACTTCTGGGGAATCTGAGAATAGATATTTCGGATCCCTTTGAAGACTCTAGGGCCAAAGGAAATATCCTTCGATAACAAAGAGAAAGAAGCTTTCTGAGAAACTTCTTTGTGTTCTGTGAAATCATCTCACACTGTTACAGCTTTCCCCTCAAGGATTCTTTCGCTAAGACAGTTCTTGTGGAATTTGCAAAGAGATACTTGGAGCCCATAGAGGGCTATGGAGAAAAAGGAAATATCCTCCTATGAAATCTGGAAAGAAGCTGTCTGAGAAACTGCTTAGTGTTCTCTTAATTCATCTCACAGAGTTACATCTGTATTTCGTGGATCTCTTTGCTAGCCTTATTTCTGTGTAATCTGAGAACAGATATTTCGGATCCCTTTGAAGACTATAGGGCCAAAGGAAATATCCACCGATAACAAAGAGAAAGAAGCTTTCTGAGAAACTTCTTTATGTTCTGTGAAATCATCTCACAGAGTTACAGCTTTCCCCTCAAGAAGCCTTTCGCTAAGACAGTTCTTGTGGAATTGGCAAAGTGATATTTGGAAGCCCATAGATGTCTATGGTGAAAAAGGAAATATCCTCCGATGAAATCTGGAAAGAAGCATTCTGAGAAACTGCTTAATGTTCTGTTAATTCATCTCACAGAGTTACATCTGTATTTCGTGGATCTCTTTGATAGCCTTATTTCTCTGGAATCTGAGAACAGATATTTCGGATCCCTTTGAAGACTAAAGGGCCAAAGGAAACATCCTCGGATAACAAAGAGAAAGAAACTTCCTGGAAACTTCTTTGTGTTCTGAGAAATCATCTCACAGAGTTACAGCTTTCCCCTCAAGAGGCCTGTCGCTAAGACAGTTCTTGTGGAATTGGCAAAGTGATATTTGGAAGCCCATAGAGGGCAATGGTGAAAAAGGAAATATCCTCCCATGAAATCTGGAAAGAAGCTTTATGAGAAACTGCTTAGTGTTCTGTTAATTCATCTCCCAGAGTTACATCTGTATTTCGTGGATCTCTTTGCTAGCCTTATTTCTGTGGAATCTGAGAAGAGATATTTCAGATCCCATTGAAGACTATAGGGCCAAAGGAAATATCCTCCGATAACAAAGAGAAAGAAGCTTTCTGAGAAACTTCTTTGTGTTCTGTGATATCATCTCAAAGATTTACAGCTTTCCCCTCAAGAAGCCTTTCGCTGAGACAGTTCTTGTGGAATTGGCAAAGTGATATTTGGAAGCCCATAGAGGGCTATGGTGAAAAAGGAAATATCCTCCGATGAAATCTGGAAAGAAGCTTTCTGAGAAACTGCTTAGTGTTCTGTTAATTCATCTCCCAGAGTTACATCTGTATATCGTGGATCTCTTTTCTAGCCTTATATCTGTGGAATCTGACAACAGATATTTCGGATCCCTTTGACTATAGGGCCAAAGGAAATATACTCCGATAACAAAGAGACAGAAGCTTTCTGAGAAACTTCTTTGTGTTCTGTGACATCATCTTACAGAGTTAAAGCTTTCCCCTCAAGAAGCCTTACGCTAAGACAGTTCTTGTGGAATTGGCAAAGTGATGTTTGGAAGCCCTTAGAGGGCTATGGTGAAAAAGGAAATATCCTCTGATGAAATCTGGAAAGACTTACTGCGAAACTGCTTACTGTTCTGTTAATTCATCTCACCGAGTTACATCTGTATTTCGTGGATCTCTTTGTTAGCCTTACTTCTGTGGAATCTGAGAACAGATATTTCGGATCCCTTTGAAGACTCTAGGGCCAAAGGAAATATCCTCCGATAACAAAGACAAAGAAGCTTTCTGAGAAACTTCTTTGTGTTCTGTGAAATCATCTCACAGAGTTACAGCTTTCCCCTCAAGAAGCCTTTCGCTAAGGCAGTTCTTGTGGAATTGGCAAAGTGATATGTGGAAGCCCATAGAGGGCTATGGTGAAAAAGGATATATCCTCCGATGAAATCTGGAAAGAAGCCTTCTGAGAACCTGCTTAGTGTTCTGGTAATTCATCTCACAGAGTTACATCGGTATTTCGTGGATCTCTTGGATAGCCTTATTTCTGTGGAATCTGACAACAGATATTTCGGATCACTTTGAAGACTATAGGGCCAAAAGAAATATCCTCTGATAACAAAGAGAAAGAAGCTTTCAGAGACACTTCTTTGGGTACTGTGAAATCATCTCACAGAGTTACAGCTTTCCACCAAAGAAGCCTTTCGGTAAGACAGTTATTGTGGAATGGGCAAACTGATATTTGCAAGCCCATAGAGGGCTATGGTGAAAAAGGAAATAACCTACGATGAAATCTGGAAAGAATTTCTGAGAAACTGCTTAGTGTTCTGCTAATTCATCTCACCGAGTTACATCTGTATTCGTGGATCTCTTTGCTAATCTTATTTCCGTGGAATCTGAGAACGGATATTTCGGATCCCTTTGAAGACTATAGGGCCAAAGGAAATATCCTCGGATAACAAAGAGAAAGAAGCTTTCTGAGAAACTTCTTTGTGTTCTGTGAAATCATCTCACAGAGTTACAGCTTTCCCCTCAAGAAGCCTTTCGCTAAGATAGTTCTTGTGGAATTGGCAAAGTGATATTTGGAAGACCATAGAGGGCTATGGTGGAAAAGGAAATATCCTCCGATGAAACCTGGAAAGAAGCTTTCTCAGAAACTGCTTACTTAGTGTTCTGTTAATTCATCTCACAGAGTTACATGTGTATTTCGTGCATCTCTTTGCTGGCCTTATTTCTGTGGAATCTGACAAAAGATATTTCGGATCCCTTTGAAGACTGTAGGGCCAAAGGAAATATCCTCCGACAACAAAGAGAAAGAAGCTTTCTCAGAAACTTCTTTGTGTTCTGTGAAATCATCTCACAGAGTTACAGCTTTCCCCTCAAGAAGCCTTTCGCTAAGATAGTACTTGTGGAATGGGCAAAGTGATATTTGGAAGTCCTTAGAGGGCTATGGTGAAAAAGGAAATATCCTCCGATGAAATCTGGAAAGAAGCTTTCTGAGAAACTGCTTAGTGTTCTGTTAATTCATCTCACAGAGGTACATCTGTATTTCGCGGATCTCTTTGCTAGCCTTAGTTCTGTGGAATCTGAGAACAGATATTTCGGATCCCTTTGAAGACTATAGGGCCAAAGGAAACATCCTCTAATAACAAAGAGAAAGAAGCTTCCTGGAAACTCCTTTGTGTTCTGTGAAATCAACTCACAGAGTTACAGCTTTCCCCTCAAGATGCCTTTCGCTACGACAGTTCTTGTGGAATTGGCAAAGTGATATTTGGAAGCGCATTGAGGGCTACGATGAAAAAGGAAATATCCTCTGATGAAATCTGGAAGGAAGCTTTCTGTGAAACTGCTTAGTGTTCTGTTTATTCATCTCACAGAGTGACATCTGTATTTCGTGGATCTCTTTGCTAGCCTTATTTCTGTGGAATCTGAGAACAGATATTTCGGATCCCTTTGAAGACTATAGGGCCAAAGGATATATCCTCCGATAACAAAGAGAAAGAAGCTTTCTGAGAAACTTCTTTGTGTTCTGTGAAATCAACTCACAGAGTTACAGCTTTCCCCTCAAGAAGCCTTTCGCTAAGACAGTTCTTGTGGAATTGGCAAAGTGATATTTGGAAGCCCATAGAGGGCTATGGTGAAAAAGGAAATATCCTCCGATGAAATCTGGAAAGAAGCTTTCTGAGAAACTGCTTAGTGTTCTTTTAATTCATCTCACAGAGTTAATCCGTATTTGGTGGATCTCTTTGCTAACCTTATTTGTGTGGAATCTGAGAACAGATATTTCGGATCCCTTTGAAGACTATAGAGCCAAAGTAAACATCCTCCGATAACAAAGAGAAAGAAGCTTACTGAGAAACTTCTTTGTGTTCTGCGAAATCATCTCACAGAGTTACAGCTTTCCCCTCAAGAAGCCTTTCGCTAAGACAGTTCTTGTGGAATTGGCAAAGTGATATTTGGAAGCCCATAGAGGGCTATGGTGAAAAAGGAAATATCCTCCGATGAAATCTGGAAAGAAGCTTTCTGAGAAACTGCTTAGCGTTCTGTTAAATCATCTCAGAGAGTTACATCTGTATTTCGTGGATCTCTAGGCTAGCCTTATTTCTGTGGAATCTGGGAACGGATATTTCGGATCCCTTTGAAGACTATAGGGCCAAAGGAAATATCCTCCGATAACAAAGAGAAAGAAGCTTTCTGAGAAACTACTTTGTGTTCTGTGAAATCATCTCACAGAGTTAAAGCTTTCCCCGCAAGAAGCCTTTCGCTAAGACAGTTCTTGTGGAATTGGCAAAGTGATATTTAAGCCCATAGAGGACTATGGTGAAAAAGGAAATATCCTCCGATGAAATCTGGAAAGAAGCTTTCTGAGAAACTGCTTAGTGTTCTGTTAATTCATCTCACAGAGTTACATCTGTATTTCGTGGATCCCTTTGCTAGTCATATTTCTGTGGAATCTGAGAACAGATATTTCGGATCCATTTGAATGCTATAGGGCCAAAGGAAGTATCCTCTGATAACAAAGAGAAAGAAGCTTTCTGAGAAACTTCTTTGTGTTCTGTGAAATCGTCTCACAGAGTTACAGCTTTCCCCTCAAGAAGCCTTTCGCTCAGACAGTTCTTGTGGAATTGGCAAAGTGATATTTGGAAGCCCATAGAGGGCTATGGAGAAAAAGGAAATATCCTCCTATGAAATCTGGAAAGAAGCTGTCTGAGAAACTGCTTAGTGTTCTCTTAATTCATCTCACAGAGTTACATCTGTATTTCGTGGATCTCTTTGCTAGCCTTATTTCTGTGTAATCTGAGAACAGATATTTCGGATCCCTTTGAAGACTATAGGGCCAAAGGAAATATCCACCGATAACAAAGAGAAAGAAGCTTTCTGAGAAACTTCTTTATGTTCTGTGAAATCATCTCAGAGAGTTACAGCTTTCCCCTCAAGAAGCCTTTCGATAAGACAGTTCTTGTGGAATTGGCAAAGTGATATTTGGAAGCCCATAGAAGTCTATGGTGAAAAAGGAAATATCCTCCGATGAAATCTGGAAAGAAGCATTCTGAGAAACTGCTTAATGTTCTGTTAATTCATCTCACAGAGTTACATCTGTATTTCGTGGATCTCTTTGATAGCCTTATTTCTCTGGAATCTGAGAACAGATATTTCGGATCCCTTTGAAGACTAAAGGGCCAAAGGAAACATCCTCGGATAACAAAGAGAAAGAAACTTCCTGGAAACTTCTTTGTGTTCTGAGAAATCATCTCACAGAGTTACAGCTTTCCCCTCAAGAGGCCTGTCGCTAAGACAGTTCTTGTGGAATTGGCAAAGTGATATTTGGAAGCCCATAGAGGGCAATGGTGAAAAAGGAAATATCCTCCCATGAAATCTGGAAAGAAGCTTTATGAGAAACTGCTTAGTGTTCTGTTAATTCATCTCCCAGAGTTACATCTGTATTTCGTGGATCTCTTTGCTAGCCTTATTTCTGTGGAATCTGAGAAGAGATATTTCAGATCCCATTGAAGACTATAGGGCCAAAGGAAATATCCTCCGATAACAAAGAGAAAGAAGCTTTCTGAGAAACTTCTTTGTGTTCTGTGATATCATCTCACAGATTTACAGCTTTCCCCTCAAGAAGCCTTTCGCTGAGACAGTTCTTGTGGAATTGGCAAAGTGATATTTGGAAGCCCATAGAGGGCTATGGTGAAAAAGGAAATATCCTCCGATGAAATCTGGAAAGAAGCTTTCTGAGAAACTGCTTAGTGTTCTGTTAATTCATCTCCCAGAGTTACATCTGTATATCGTGGATCTCTTTTCTAGCCTTATATCTGTGGAATCTGACAACAGATATTTCGGATACCTTTGACTATAGGGCCAAAGGAAATATACTCCGATAACAAAGAGAAAGAAGCTTTCTGAGAAACTTCTTTGTGTTTTGTGAAATCATCTTACAGAGTTAAAGCTTTCCCCTCAAGAAGCCTTACGCTAAGACAGTTCTTGTGGAATTGGCAAAGTGATGTTTGGAAGCCCTTAGAGGGCTATGGTGAAAAAGGAAATATCCTCTGATGAAATCTGGAAAGACTTACTGCGAAACTGCTTAGTGTTCTGTTAATTCATCTCACCGAGTTACATCTGTATTTCGTGGATCTCTTTGTTAGCCTTACTTCTGTGGAATCTGAGAACAGATATTTCGGATCCCTTTGAAGACTATAGGGCCAAAGGAAACATCCTCTAATAACAAAGAGAAAGAAGCTTCCTGGAAACTCCTTTGTGTTCTGTGAAATCATCTCACAGAGTTACAGCTTTCCCCTCAAGAGGCCTTTCGCTACGACAGTTCTTGTGGAATTGGCAAAGTGATATTTGGAAGCGCATTGAGAGCTACGATGAAAAAGGAAATATCCTCTGATGAAATCTGGAAGGAAGCTTTCTGTGAAACTGCTTAGTGTTCTGTTTATTCATCTCACAGAGTGACATCTGTATTTCGTGGATCTCTTTGCTAGCCTTATTTCTGTGGAATCTGAGAACAGATATTTCGGATCCCTTTGAAGACTATAGGGCCAAAGGATATATCCTCCGACAACAAAGAGAAAGAAGCTTTCTGAGAAACTTCTTTGTGTTCTGTGAAATCATCTCACAGAGTTACAGCTTTCTCCTCAAGAAGCCTTTCGCTAAGACAGTTCTTGTGGAATTGGCAAAGTGATATTTGGAAGCCCATAGAGGGCTATGGTGAAAAAGGAAATATCCTCCGATGAAATCTGGAAAGAAGCTTTCTGAGAAACTGCTTAGTGTTCTGTTAAATCATCTCAGAGAGTTACATCTGTATTTCGTGGATCTCTAGGCTAGCCTTATTTCTGTGGAATCTGGGAACGGATATTTCGGATCCCTTTGAAGACTATAGGGCCAAAGGAAATATCCTCCGATAACAAAGAGAAAGAAGCTTTCTGAGAAACTTCTTTGTGTTCTGTGAAATCATCTCACAGAGTTAAAGCTTTCCCCGCAAGAAGCCTTTCGCTAAGACAGTTCTTGTGGAATTGGCAAAGTGATATTTAAGCCCATAGAGGACTATGGTGAAAAAGGAAATATCCTCCAATGAAATCTGGAAAGAAGCTTTCTGAGAAACTGCTTAGTGTTCTGTTAATTCATCTCACAGAGTTACATCTGTATTTCGTGGATCCCTTTGCTAGTCATATTTCTGTGGAATCTGAGAACAGATATTTCGGATCCATTTGAATGCTATAGGGCCAAAGGAAGTATCCTCCGATAACAAAGAGAAAGAAGCTTTCTGAGAAACTTCTTTGTGTTCTGTGAAATCGTCTCACAGAGTTACAGCTTTCCCCTCAAGAAGCCTTTCGCTCAGACAGTTCTAGTGGAAATTGCAAAGTGATATTTGGAAGCCCATAGAGGGCTATGGTGAAAAAGGAAATATCCTCCGATGAAATCTGGAAAGAAGCTTTCTGAGAAACTGCTTAGTGTTCTGTTAATTCATCTCACAGAGTTACATCTGTATTTCGTGGATCTCTTTGCTAGCCTTATTTCTGTGGAATCTGAGAACAGATATTTCCTTTCCCTTTGAAGACTATAAGGCCAAAGGAAATATCCTCCGATAACAAAGAGAAAGACGCTTTCTGAGAAACTTCTTTGTGTTCTGTGAAATCATCTCACAGTTACAGCTTTCCCCTCAAGAAGCCTTTCGCTAAGACAGTTCTTGTGGAATTGGCAAGTGATATTTGAAAGCCCATGGAGGGCTAAGGTGAAAAAGGAAATATCCTAGGATGATATCTGGAAGGAAACTTTCTGAGAAACTGCTTAGTGTTCTTTTAATTCATCTCCCAGAGTTACATCTGTATTTCGTTGATCTCTTTGCTAGCCTTATTTCTGTGGAATCTGACTACAGATATTTCGGATCCCTTTGAACCCTATAGGGCCAAAGGAAATATCCTCCGATAACAAAGAGAAAGAAGCTTTCTGAGAAACGTCTTTGTGTTCTGTGAAATCATCCCACCGAGTTACAGCTTTCCGCTCAAGAAGCCTTTCGCTAAGACAGTTCTTGTGGAATTGGCAAAGTGATATTTGGAAGCCCTTAGAGGGCTATGATGAAAAAGGAAATATCCTCCGATGAAATCTGGAAAGAAGCTTTCTGAGAAACTGCTTAGTGTTCTGTTAATTCACCTCACAGAGTTACATCTGTATTTCGTGGATCTCTTTGCTAGCCTTATTGCTGTGGAATCTGAGAACAGATATTTCGGATCCCTTTGAAGACTATAGGGCCAAAGGAAATATCCTCCGATAACAAAGAGAAAGACGCTTTCTGAGAAACTTCTTGGTGTTCTGTGAAATCATCTCACAGAGTTACAGCTTTCCCCTCAAGAAGCCTTTCGCTAAGACAATTCTTGTGGAATTGGCAAAGTGATATTTGGAAGCCCATAGAGGGCTATGGTGAAAAAGGAAACATCCTCGGATGAAATCTGGAAGAAGCTTTCTGAGAAACTGCATAGTGTTCCGTTAATTCATTTCGCAGTGTTACATCTGTATTTCGTGGATCTCTTTGCTAGCCTTATTTCTGTGGAATCTGACAACAGATATTTCGGATCCCTTTGAACGCTATTGGGCCAAAGGAAATATCGTCCGATAAGAAAGAGAAAGCAGCTTTCTGAGAAACTTCTTTGTGCTCTGTGAAACCATCTCACAGAGTTACAGCTTGCCCCACAAGAATCCTTTCACTAAGACAGTTCTTCTGGAATTGGCAAAGTGACATTTCGAAGCCCTTAGAGGGCTATGGTGAAAAAGGAAATATCCTCCGATGAAATCTGGAAAGAAGCTTTCTGAGAAACTGCTTAGTGTTGTGTTAATTCATCTGCCAGAGTTACATCTGTATTTCGTGGATCTCTTTGCTAGCCTTATTTCTGTGGAATCTGAGTACAGATATTTCGTATCCCTTTGAACGCCATAGGGCCAAAGGAAATATCCTCCGATAACAAAGAGAAAGAAGCTTTCTTAGAAACGTCTTTGTGTTCTGTGAAATCATGTCACCGAGTTACAGATTTCCCCTCAAGAAGCCTTTCGCTAAGACAGTTCTTGTGGAATTGGCAAAGTGATATTTGGAAGCCCATAGAGGGCTATGGTGAAAAAGGAAATATCCTCCGATGAAATCTGGAAAGAAGCTTTCTGAGAAACTGCTTAGTGTTCTGTTAATTCATCTCACAGAGTTACATCTGTATTTCCTGGATCTCTTTGCTAGCCTTATTTCTGTGGAATCTGAGAACAGATATTTCCTTTCCCTTTGAAGACTATAGGGACAAAGGAAATATCCTCCGATAACAAAGAGAAAGAAGCTTTCTGAGAAACTTCTTTGTGTTCTGCGAAATCATCTCACAGAGTTACAGCTTTCCCCTCAAGAAGCCTTTCGCTAAGACAGTTCTTTTGGAATTGGCAAGTGATATTTGGAAGCCCATAGAGGGCTAAGGTGAAAAAGGAAATATCCTTCGATGATATCTGGAAAGAAGCTTTCTGAGAAACTGCTTAGTCTTCTTTTAATTCATCTTCCAGTGTTACATCTGTATATCGTTGATCTCTTTGCTAGCCTTATTTCTGTGGAATCTGAGTACAGATATTTCGTATCCCTTTGAACGCCATAGGGTCAAAGGAAATATCCTCCGATAACAAAGAGAAAGAAGCTTTCTGAGAAACGTCTTTGTGTTCTGTGAAATCATCTCACCGAGTTACAGATTTCCCTTCAAGAAGCCTTTCGCTAAGACAGTTCTTGTGGAATTGGCAAAGTGATATTTGGAAGCCCTTAGAGGGCTATGGTGAAAAAGGAAATATCCTCCGATGAAATCTGGAAAGAAGCTTTCTGAGAAACTGCTTAGTGTTCTGTTAATTCACCTCACAGAGTTACATCTGTATTTCGTGGATCTCTTTGCCAGCCTTATTTCTGTGGAATCTGAGAACAGATATTTCGGATACCTTTGAAGACTATAGGGCCAAAGGAAATATCCTCCGATAACAAAGAGAAAGACGCTTTCTGAGAAACTTCTTTGTGTTCTGTGAAATCTTCTCACAGAGTTACAGCTTTCCCCTCTAGAAGCCTTTCGGTAAGACAATTCTTGTGGAATTGGCAAAGTGATATTTGGAAGCCCATAGAGGGTTATGGTGAAAAAGGAAACATCCTCCGATGAAATCTGGAAAGAAGCTTTCTGAGAAACTGCTTAGTATTCCATTAATTCATCTCACAGAGTTACATCTGTATTTCGTGGATCTCTTTGCTAGCCTTATTTCTGTGGAATCTGAGAACAGATATTTCGGATCCCTTTGAACGCTATAGGGCCAAAGGAAATATCCTCCGATAACAAAGAGAAAGAAGCTTTCTGAGAAACTTCTTTGTGTTCTGTCAAATCATCTCACAGAGTTACAGGTTTTCCCTCAAGACGCCTTTTGTTAAGACAGTTCTTGTGGAATTGGCAAAGTGATATTTTGAAGCCCATAGAGGGCTATGATGAAAAAGGAAATATCCTCCGATGAAATCTGGAAAGAAGCTTTCTGAGAAACTGCTTAGTGTTCTGTTAATTCATCTCACAGAGTTACATCTGTATTTCGTGGATCTCTTTGCTAGCCTTATTTCTGTGGAATCTGAGAACAGATATTTCCTTTCCCTTTGAAGACTATAGGGACAAAGGAAATATCCTCCGATAACAAAGAGAAAGAAGCTTTCTGAGAAACTTCTTTGTGTTCTGCGAAATCATCTCACAGAGTTACAGCTTTCCCCTCAAGAAGCCTTTCGCTAAGACAGTTCTTTTGGAATTGGCAAGTGAAATTTGGAAGCCCATAGAGGGCTAAGGTGAAAAAGGAAATATCCTTCGATGATATCTGGAAAGAAGCTTTCTGAGAAACTGCTTAGTCTTCTTTTAATTCATCTTCCAGTGTTACATCTGTATATCGTTGATCTCTTTGCTAGCCTTATTTCTGTGGAATCTGAGTACAGATATTTCGTATCCCTTTGAACGCCATAGGGCCAAAGGAAATATCCTCCGATAACAAAGAGAAAGAAGCTTTCTGAGAAACGTCTTTGTGTTCTGTGAAATCATCTCACCGAGTTACAGATTTCCCCTCAAGAAACCTTTCGCTAAGACAGTTCTTGTGGAATTGGCAAAGTGATATTTGGAAGCCCATAGAGGGCTATGGTGAAAAAGGAAATATCCTCCGATGAAATCTGGAAAGAAGCTTTCTGAGAAACTGCTTAGTGTTCTGTTAATTCACCTCACAGAGTTACATCTGTATTTCGTGGATCTCTTTGCCAGCCTTATTTCTGTGGAATCTGAGAACAGATATTTCGGATACCTTTGAAGACTATAGGGCCAAAGGAAATATCCTCCGATAACAAAGAGAAAGACGCTTTCTGAGAAACTTCTTTGTGTTCTGTGAAATCATCTCACAGAGTTACAGCTTTCCCCTCAAGAAGCCTTTCGGTAAGACAATTCTTGTGGAATTGGCAAAGTGATATTTGGAAGCCCATAGAGGGCTATGGTGAAAAAGGAAACATCCTCCGATGAAATCTGGAAAGAAGCTTTCTGAGAAACTGCTTAGTATTCCATTAATTCATCTCACAGAGTTACATCTGTATTTCGTGGATCTCTTTGCTAGCCTTATTTCTGTGGAATCTGAGAACAGATATTTCGGATCCCTTTGAACGCTATAGGGCCAAAGGAAATATCCTCCGATAACAAATAGAAAGAAGCTTTCTGAGAAACTTCTTAGTGTTCTGTCAAATCATGTCACAGAGTTACAGGTTTTCCCTCAAGAGGCCTTTTACTAAGACAGTTCTTGTGGAATTGGCAAAGTGATATTTGGAAGCCCATAGAGGGCTATGATGAAAAAGGAAATATCCTCCTATGAAATCTGGAAAGAAGCTTTCTGAGAAACTGCTTAGTGTTCTGTTAATTCATCTCACAGAGTTACATCTGTATTTCGTGGATCTCTTTGCTAGCCTTATTTCTGTGGAATCTGAGAACAGATATTTCCTTTCCCTTTGAAGACTATAGGGACAAAGGAAATATCCTCCGATAACAAAGAGAAAGAAGCTTTCTGAGAAACTTCTTTGTGTTCTGTGAAATCATCTCACAGAGTTACAGCTTTCCCCTCAAGAAGCCTTTCGTTAAGACAGTTCTTTCGGAATTGGCAAGTGATATTTGGAAGCCCATAGAGGGCTAAGGTGAAAAAGGAAATATCCTTCGATGATATCTGGAAAGAAGCTTTCTGAGAAACTGCTTAGTCTTCTTTTAATTCATCTTCCAGTGTTACAACTGTATATCGTTGATCTCTTTGCTAGCCTTATTTCTGTGGAATCTGAGTACAGATATTTCGTATCCCTTTGAACGCCATAGGGCCAAAGGAAATATCCTCCGATAACAAAGAGAAAGAAGCTTTCTGAGAAACGTCTTTGTGTTCTGTGAAATCATCTCACCGAGTTACAGATTTCCCCTCAAGAAGCCTTTCGCTAAGACAGTTCTTGTGGAATTGGCAAAGTGATATTTGGAAGCCCATAGAGGGCTATGGTGAAAAAGGAAATATCCTCCGATGAAATCTGGAAAGAAGCTTTCTGACAAACTGCTTAGTGTTCTGTTAATTCACCTCACAGAGTTACATCTGTATTTCGTGGATCTCTTTGCCAGCCTTATTTCTGTGGAATCTGAGAACAGATATTTCGGATACCTTTGAAGACTATAGGGCCAAAGGAAATATCCTCCGATAACAAAGAGAAAGACGCTTTCTGAGAAACTTCTTTGTGTTCTGTGAAATCATCTCACAGAGTTACAGCTTTCCCCTCAAGAAGCCTTTCGGTAAGACAATTCTTGTGGAATTGGCAAAGTGATATTTCCCAGCCCGTAGAGGGCTATGGTGAAAAAGGAAACATCCTCCGATGAAATCTGGAAAGAAGCTTTCTGAGAAACTACTTAGTATTCCATTAATTCATCTCACAGAGTTACATCTGTATTTCGTGGATCTCTTTGCTAGCCTTATTTCTTTGGAATCTGAGAACAGATATTTCGGATCCCTTTGAACACTACAGGGCCAAAGGAAATATCCTCCGATAACAAAGAGAAAGAAGCTTTCTGAGAAACTTCTTTGTGTTCTGTCAAATCGTCTCACAGAGTTAAAGGTTTTCCCTCAAGACGCCTTTTGCTAAGACAGTTCTTGTGGAATTGGCAAAGTGATATTTGGAAGCCCCTAGAGGGCTATGGTGAAAAAGGAAATATCCTCCGATGAAATCTGGAAACAAGCTTTCTGAGAAACTGCTTAGTGTTCTGTTAATTCATCTCCCAGAGTTACATCTGTATTTCGTGGATCTCTTTGCTAGCCTTATTTCTGTGGAATCTGAGAACAGATATTTCCTTTCCCTTGGAAGACTATAGGGCCAAAGGAAATATCCTCCGATAAGAAAGAGAAAGAAGCTTTCTGAGAAACTTCTTTTTGTTGTGTGAAATCATCTCACAGAGTTACAGCTTTCCCCTCAAGAAGCCTTCCGCTAAGACAGTTCTTGTGGAATTGGCAAAGTGATATTTGGAAGCCCATAGAGGGCTATGGTGAAAAAGGAAATATCCTCCGATGAAATCTGGAAAGAAGCTTTCTGAGAAACTGCTTAGTGTTCTGTTAATTCATCTCCCAGATTTACATCTGTATTTCATGGATGTCTTTGGTAGCCTTATTACTGTGGAATCTGAGAACAGATATTTCAGATCCCTTTGAAGACTACAGGGCCAAAGTATATATCCTCCGATAACAAAGAGAAAGAAGCTTTCTGAGAAACTTCTTTGTGTTCTGTGAAATCATCTCACAGAGTTACAGCTTTCCCCTCAAGAAGCCTTTCGCTAAAACAGTTCTTGTGGAATTGGCAAAGTGATATTTGGAAGCCCATAGAGGGCTTGATGAAAAATAAATATCCTCCGATGAAATCTGGAAAGAAGCTTTCTGAGAAACTGCTTAGTGTTCTTTTAATTCATCTCACAGAGTTACATCTGTATTTCGTGGATCTCTTTGCTAGCCTTATTTTTGTGGAATCTGAGAACAGATATTTCGGATCCCTTTGTAGACTATAGGGCCAAAGGAAATATCCTCCGATAACAAAGAGAAAGAAGCTTTCTGAGAAACTTCTTAGTGTTCTGTGAAATCATCTCACAGAGTTACAGCTTTCCCTTCAAGAAGCCTTTCGCTAAGACAGTTCTTGTGGAATTGGCAAAGTGATATTTGGAAGCCCCTAGAGGGCTATGGTGAAAAAGTAAATATCTTCTGATGAAATCTGGAAAGCAGCTTTCTGAGAAACTGCGTAGTGTTCTGTTAATTGATCGCACAGAGTTACATCTGTATTTCGTGGATCTCTTTGCTGGCCTTACTTCTGTGGAATCTGAGAACAGATATTTCGGATCCCTTTGAAGACTATAGGGCCAAAGGAAATATCCTCCGATAACAAAGAGAAAGAAGCTTTCTGAGAAACTTCTTTGTGTTCTGTGAAATCATCTCACAGAGTTACAGCTTTCCCCTCAAGAAGCCTTTCGCTAAGACAGTTCTTGTGGAATTGGCAAAGTGATATTTGGAAGCCCATAGAGGGCTATTGAGAAAAGGAAATATCCTCCGATGAAATCTGGAAAGAAGATTTCAGAGAATCTGCTTAGTGTTCTGTTAATTCATCTGCCAGAGTTACATCTTTATTTCGTGGATCTCTTTGCTAGCCTTATTTCTGTGGAATCTGAGAACAGATATTTCGGATCCCTTTGAAGACTATTGGGCCAAAGGAAATATCCTCCGATAACAAAGAGAAAGAAGCTTTCTGAGAAACTTCTTTGTGTTCTGTGAAATCATCTCACCGAGTTACAGCTTTCCCCTCAAGAAGCCTTTCCCTAAGACAGTTCTTGTGGAATTGGCAAAGTGATATTTGCAAGCTCATAAAGGGCTATGGTGAAAAAGGAAATATCCTCCGATGAAATCTGGAAAGAAGCTTTCTGAGAAACTGCTTAGTGTTCTGTTAATTCATCTGCCAGAGTTACATCTGTATTTCGTGGATCTCTTTGCTAGCCTTATTTCTCTGGAATCTGAGAACAGATATTTCCTTTCCCTTTGAAGACTATAGGGCCAAAGGAAATATCCTCCGACAAGAAAGAGAAAGAAGCTTTCTGAGAAACTTCTTTGTGTTCTGTGAAATCATATCACAGAGTTACAGCTTTCCCCTCAAGAAGCCTTTCGCTAAGACAGTTCTTGTGGAATTGGCAAAGTGATATTTGGAAGCCCATAGAAGGCTATGGTGAAAAAGGAAATATCCTCCGATGAAATCTGGAAAGAAGCTTTCTGAGAAACTGTTTAGTGTTCTGTTAATTCATCTCACAGAGTTACATCTGTATTTCGTGGATCTCTTTGCTAGCCTTATTTCTGTGGAATCTGACAACAGATATTTCCTTTCTCTTTGAAGACTATAGGGCCAAAGGAAATATCCTCCGATAACAAAGAGAAAGAAGCTTTCTGAGAAACTTCTTTGTGTTCTCTGAAATCATCTCACAGAGTTACAGCTTTCCCCTCAAGAAGCCTTTCGCTAAGACAGTTCTTGTGGAATTGGCAAAGTGACATTTGCTAGCCCATAGAGGGCAACGGTGAAAAAGGAAATATCCTCCGATGAAATCTGGAAAGAAGCTTTCTGAGAAACTGCTTAGTGTTCTGTTAATTCATCTCCCAAAGTTACATCTGTATTTCGTGGATCTCTTTGCTAGCCTTATTTCTCTGGAATCTAAGAAAAGATATTTCGGATCCCTTTGAAGATTATAGGCACAAAGGAAACATCCTCCGATAACAAAGAGAAAGAAGCTTTCTGAGAAACTTCTTTGTGTTCTGTGAAATCATATCACAGAGTTACAGCTTTCCCCTAAAGAAGCCGTTCGCTAAGACAGTTCTTGTGGAATTGGCAAACTGATATTTGGAAGCCCCTAAATGGCTATGGTGAAAAAGGAAATATCCTCCGATGAAATCTGGAAAGCAGCTTTCTGAGAAACTGCTTAGTGTTCTGTTAATTGATCTCACAGAGTTACATCTGTATTTCGTGGATCTTTGCTAGCCTTACTTCTGTGGAATCTGAGAACAGATATTTCGGATCCCTTTGAAGACTATTGGGCCAAAGGAAATATCCTCCGATAACAAAGAGAAAGAAGCTTTCTGCGAAACTTCTTTGTGTTCTGTGAAATCATCTCACAGAGTTACAGCTTTCCCATCGAGAAGCCTATCGCTAAGACAGTTCTTGTGGAATTGGCAAAGTGACATTTGGAAGCCCATAGAGGGCTATGGTGAAAAAGGAAATATCCTCCGATGAAATCTGGAAAGAAGCTTTCTGAGAAACTGCTTAGTGTTCTGTTAATTCATCTCCCAGAGTTACATCTGTATTTCGTGGCTCTCTTTGCTAGCCTTATATCTGTGGAATCTGACAATAGATATTTCAGATCCCTTTGACTATAGGGCCAAAGGAAATATCCTCCGATAACAAAGAGAAAGAAGCTTTCTGAGAAACTTCTTTGTGTTCTGTGAGATCATCTCACAGAGTTACAGCTTTCTACCAAACAAGCCTTTCGCTAAGACAGTTCTTGTGGAATTGGCAAAGTGATATTTGGAAGCCCATAGAGGGCTATGGTGAAAAAGGAAATATCCTCCGATGAAATCTGGAAAGACTTTCTGAGAAACTGCTTAGTGTTCTGCTAATTCATCTCACCGAGTTACATCTGTATTCGTGGATCTCTTTGCTAATCTTATTTCCGTGGAATCTGAGAACAGATATTTCGGATCCCTTTGAAGACTATAGGGCCAAAGGAAATATCCTACGATTACAAAGAGAAAGAAGCATTCTGAGAAACTTCTTTGTGTTCTGTGAAATCATCTCACAGAGTTACAGCTTTCCCCTCAAGAAGCCTTTCGCTAAGACATTTCTTGTGGAATTGGCAAAGTGATATTTGGAAGCCCCTAGAGGGCTATGGTGAAAAAGTAAATATCTTCTGATGAAATCTGGAAAGCAGCTTTCTGAGAAACTGCGTAGTGTTCTGTTAATTGATCACACAGAGTTACATCTGTATTTCGTGGATCTCTTTGCTGGCCTTACTTCTGAGGAATCTGAGAACAGATATTTCGGATCCCTTTGAAGACTATAGGGCCAAAGGAAATATCCTCCGATAACAAAGAGAAAGAAGCTTTCTGAGAAACTTCTTTGTGTTCTGTGAAATCATCTCACAGAGTTACAGCTTTCCCCTCAAGAAGCCTTTCGCTAAGACAGTTCTTGTGGAATTGGCAAAGTGATATTTGGAAGCCCATAGAGGGCTATTGAGAAAAGGAAATATCCTCCGATGAAATCTGGAAAGAAGATTTCAGAGAATCTGCTTAGTGTTCTGTTAATTCATCTGCCAGAGTTACATCTTTATTTCGTGGATCTCTTTGCTAGCCTTATTTCTGTGGAATCTGAGAACAGATATTTCGGATCCCTTTGAAGACTATTGGGCCAAAGGAAATATCCTCCGATAACAAAGAGAAAGAAGCTTTCTGAGAAACTTCTTTGTGTTCTGTGAAATCATCTCACAGAGTTACAGCTTTCCCCTCAAGAAGCCTTTCCCTAAGACAGTTCTTGTGGAATTGGCAAAGTGATATTTGCAAGCTCATAAAGGGCTATGGTGAAAAAGGAAATATCCTCCGATGAAATCTGGAAAGAAGCTTTCTGAGAAACTGCTTAGTGTTCTGTTAATTCATCTGCCAGAGTTACATCTGTATTTCGTGGATCTCTTTGCTAGCCTTATTTCTCTGGAATCTGAGAACAGATATTTCCTTTCCCTTTGAAGACTATAGGGCCAAAGGAAATATCCTCCGACAAGAAAGAGAAAGAAGCTTTCTGAGAAACTTCTTTGTGTTCTGTGAAATCATATCACAGAGTTACAGCTTTCCCCTCAAGAAGCCTTTCGCTAAGACAGTTCTTGTGGAATTGGCAAAGTGATATTTGGAAGCCCATAGAAGGCTATGGTGAAAAAGGAAATATCCTCCGATGAAATCTGGAAAGAAGCTTTCTGAGAAACTGTTTAGTGTTCTGTTAATTCATCTCACAGAGTTACATCTGTATTTCGTGGATCTCTTTGCTAGCCTTATTTCTGTGGAATCTGACAACAGATATTTCCTTTCTCTTTGAAGACTATAGGGCCAAAGGAAATATCCTCCGATAACAAAGAGAAAGAAGCTTTCTGAGAAACTTCTTTGTGTTCTCTGAAATCATCTCACAGAGTTACAGCTTTCCCCTCAAGAAGCCTTTCGCTAAGACAGTTCTTGTGGAATTGGCAAAGTGACATTTGCTAGCCCATAGAGGGCAACGGTGAAAAAGGAAATATCCTCCGATGAAATCTGGAAAGAAGCTTTCTGAGAAACTGCTTAGTGTTCTGTTAATTCATCTCCCAAAGTTACATCTGTATTTCGTGGATCTCTTTGCTAGCCTTATATCTCTGGAATCTAAGAAAATATATTTCGGATCCCTTTGAAGATTATAGGCACAAAGGAAACATCCTCCGATAACAAAGAGAAAGAAGCTTTCTGAGAAACTTCTTTGTGTTCTGTGAAATCATATCACAGAGTTACAGCTTTCCCCTAAAGAAGCCGTTCGCTAAGACAGTTCTTGTGGAATTGGCAAACTGATATTTGGAAGCCCCTAAATGGCTATGGTGAAAAAGGAAATATCCTCCGATGAAATCTGGAAAGCAGCTTTCTGAGAAACTGCTTAGTGTTCTGTTAATTGATCTCACAGAGTTACATCTGTATTTCGTGGATCTTTGCTAGCCTTACTTCTGTGGAATCTGACAACAGATATTTCGGATCCCTTTGAAGACTATTGGGCCAAAGGAAATATCCTCCGATAACAAAGAGAAAGAAGCTTTCTGAGAAACTTCTTTGTGTTCTGTGAAATCATCTCACAGAGTTACAGCTTTCCCTTCGAGAAGCCTATCGCTAAGACAGTTCTTGTGGAATTGGCAAAGTGACATTTGGAAGCCCATAGAGGGCTATGGTGAAAAAGGAAATATCCTCCGATGAAATCTGGAAAGAAGCTTTCTGAGAAACTGCTTAGTGTTCTGTTAATTCATCTCCCAGAGTTACATCTGTATTTCGTGGCTCTCTTTGCTAGCCTTATATCTGTGGAATCTGACAATAGATATTTCAGATCCCTTTGACTATAGGGCCAAAGGAAATATCCTCCGATAACAAAGAGAAAGAAGCTTTCTGAGAAACTTCTTTGTGTTCTGTGAGATCATGTCACAGAGTTACAGCTTTCTACCAAACAAGCCTTTCGCTAAGACAGTTCTTGTGGAATTGGCAAAGTGATATTTGGAAGCCCATAGAGGGCTATGGTGAAAAAGGAAATATCCTCCGATGAAATCTGGAAAGACTTTCAGAGAAACTGCTTAGTGTTCTGCTAATTCATCTCACCGAGTTACATCTGTATTCGTGTATCTCTTTGCTAATCTTATTTCCGTGGAATCTGAGAACAGATATTTCGGATCCCTTTGAAGACTATAGGGCCAAAGGAAATATCCTACGATTACAAAGAGAAAGAAGCATTCTGAGAAACTTCTTTGTGTTCTGTGAAATCATCTCACAGAGTTACAGCTTTCCCCTCAAGAAGCCTTTCGCTAAGACATTTCTTGTGGAATTGGCAAAGTGATATTTGGAAGCCCAGAGAGGGCTATGGTGAAAAAGGAAATATCCTCCGATGAAATCTGGAAAGAAGCTTTCGGAGAAACTGCTTAGTGTTCTGTTAATTCATCTCCCAGAGTTACATCTGTATTTCATGGATCTCTTTGCTAGTCTTATTTCTGTTGAATCTGAGAACAGATATTTCGGATCCCTTTGAAGACTATAGGGCCAAAGGAAATATCATCCGATAACAAAGAGAAAGAAGCTTTCTGAGAAACTTCTTTGTGTTCTGTGAAATCATCTCACACAGTTACAGCTTTCCCCTCAAGGATTCTTTCGCTAAGACAGTTCTTGTGGAATTGGCAAAGAGATATTTGGAGCCCATAGAGGGCTATGGAGAAAAAGGAAATATCCTCCTATGAAATCTGGAAGGAAGCAGTCTGAGAAACTGCTTAGTGTTCTCTTAATTCATCTCACAGAGTTACATCTGTATTTCGTGGATCTCTTTGCTAGCCTTATTTCTGTGGAATCTGAGAACAGATATTTCGGATCCCTTTGAAGACTATAGGGCCAAATGAAATATCCTCCGATAACAAAGAGAAAGAAGCTTTCTGAGAAACTTCTATATGTTCTGTGAAATCATCTCACAGAGTTACAGCTTTCCCCTCAAGAAGCCTTTCGCTAAAACAGTTCTTGTGGAATTGGCAAAGTGATATTTGGAAGCCCATAGAAGTCTATGGTGAAAAAGGAAATATCCTCCGATGAAATCTGGAAAGAAGCTTTTTGAGAAACTGCTTAATGTTCTGTTAATTCATCTCACAGAGTTACATCTGTATTTCGTGGATCTCTTTGCTAGCCTTATTTCTCTGGAATCTGAGAACAGATATTTCGGATCCCTTTGAAGACTAAAGGGCCAAAGGAAATATCCTCGGATAACAAAGAGAAAGAAACTTCCTGGAAACTTCTTTGTGTTCTGAGAAATCATCTCACAGAGTTACAGCTTTCCCCTCAAGAGGCCTGTCGCTAAGACAGTTCTTGTGGAATTGGCAAAGTGATATTTGGAAGCCCATAGAGGGCTATGGTGGAAAAGGAAATATCCTCCCATGAAATCTGGAAAGAAGCTTTATGAGAAACTGCTTAGTGTTCTGTTAATTCATCTCCCAGGGTTACATCTGTATTTCGTGGATCTCTTTGCTAGCCTTATTTCAGTGGAATCTGAGAAGAGATATTTCAGATCCCATTGAAGACTATAGGGCCAAAGGAAATATCCTCCGATAACAAAGAGAAAGAAGCTTTCTGAGAAACTTCTTTGTGTTCTGTGATATAATCTCACAGATTTACAGCTTTCCCCTCAAGAAGCCTTTCGCTGAGACAGTTCTTGTGGAATTGGCAAAGTGATATTTGGAAGCCCATAGAGGGCTAAGGTGAAAAAGGAAATATCCTCCGATGAAATCTGGAAAGAAGCTTTCTGAGAAACTGCTTAGTGTTCTGTTAATTCATCTCACAGAGTTACATCTCTATATCGTGGATCTCTTTTCTAGCCTTATATCTGTGGAATCTGACAACAGATATTTCGGATCCCTTTGACAATAGGGCCAAAGGAAATATCCTCCGATAACAAAGAGAAAGAAGCTTTCTGAGAAACTTCTTTGTGTTCTGTGAAATCATCTTACAGAGTGACAGCTTTCCCCTCAAGAAGCCTTACGCTAAGACAGTTCTTGTGGAATTGGCAAAGTGCTGTTTGGAAGCTCTTAGAGGGCTATGGTGAAAAAGGAAATATCATCTGATGAAATCTGGAAAGACTTACTGCGAAACTGCTTAGTGTTCTGTTAATTCATCTCGCCGAGTTACATCTGTATTTCGTGGATATCTTTGTTAGCCTTACTTCTGTGGAATCTGAGAATAGATATTTCGGATCCCTTTGAAGACTCTAGGGCCAAAGTAAATATCCTTCGATAACAAAGAGAAAGAATCTTTCTGAGAAACTTCTTTGTGTTCTGTGAAATCATCTCACACAGTTACAGCTTTCCCCTCAAGGATTCTTTCGCTAAGACAGTTCTTGTGGAATTTGCAAAGAGATATTTGGAGCCCATAGAGGGCTATGGAAAAAAAGGAAATATCCTCCTATGAAATCTGGAAAGAAGCTGTCTGAGAAACTGCTTAGTGTTCTCTTAATTCATCTCACAGAGTTACATCTGTATTTCGTGGATCTCTTTGCTAGCCTTATTTCTGTGTAGTCTGAGAACAGATATTTCGGATCCCTTTGAAGACTATAGGGCCAGAGGAAACATCCTCCGATAACAAAGAGAAAGAAGCTTTATGAGAAACTTCTTTATGTTCTGTGAAATCATCTCACAGAGTTACAGCTTTCCCCTCAAGAAGCCTTTCGCTGAGACAGTTCTTGTGGAATTGGCAAAGTGATATTTGGAACCCCTAGAAGTCTATGGTGAAAAAGGAAATATCCTCCGATGAAATCTGGAAAGAAGCATTCTGAGAAACTGCTTAATGTTTTGTTAATTCATCTCACAGAGTTACATCTGTATTTCGTGGATCTCTTTGCTAGCCTTATTTCTCTGGAATCTGAGAACAGATATTTCGGATCCCTTTGAAGACTAAAGGGCCAAAGGAATCATCCTCGGATAACAAAGAGAAAGAAACTTCCTGGAAACTTCTTTGTGTTCTCAGAAATCATCTCACAGAGTTACTGCTTTCCCCTCAAGAGGCCTGTCGCTAAGACAGTTCTTGTGTAATTGGCAAAGTGATATTTGGAAGCCCATAGAGGGCTACGGTGAAAAAGGAAATATCCTCCCATGAAATCTGGAAAGAAGCTTTATGAGAAACTGCTTAGTGTTCTGTTAATTCATCTCCCAGAGTTACATCTGTATTTCGTGGATCTCTTTGCTAGCCTTATTTCTGTGGAATCTGAGAAGAGATATTTCAGATCCCATTGAAGACTATAGGGCCAAAGGAAATATCCTCCGATAACAAAGAGAAAGAAGCTTTCTGAGAAACTTCTTTGTGTTCTGTGATATCAACTCACAGATTTACAGCTTTCCCCTCAAGAAGCCTTTCGCTGAGACAGTTCTTGTGGAATTGTCAAAGTGATATTTGGAAGCCCATAGAGGGCTATGGTGAAAAAGGAAATATCCTCCGATGAAATCTGGAAAGAAGCTTTCTGAGAAACTGCTTAGTGTTCTGTTAATTCATCTCACAGAGTTACATCTGTATATCGTGGATCTCTTTTCTAGCCTTATATCTGTGTAATCTGAAACAGATATTTCGGATCCCTTTGACTATAGGGCCAAAGGAAATATACTCCGATAACAAAGAGAAAGAAGCTTTCTGAGAAACTTCTTTGTGTTCTGTGAAATCATCTTACAGAGTTAAAGCTTTCCCCTCAAGAAGCCTTACGCTAAGACAGTTCTTGTGGAATTGGCAAAGTGATGTTTGGAAGCCCTTAGAGGGCTATGGTGAAAAAGGAAATATCCTCTGATGAAATCTGGAAAGACTTACTGCGAAACTGCTTAGTGTTCTGTTAATTCATCTCACCGAGTTACATCTGTATTTCGTGGATCTCTTTGTTAGCCTTTCTTCAGTGGAATCTGAGAACAGATATTTCGGATCCCTTTGAAGACTCTAGGGCCAAAGGAAATATCCTCGGATAACAAAGAGAAAGAAGCTTTCTGAGAAACTTCTTTGTGTTCTGTGAAATCATCTCACAGAGTTACAGCTTTCCCCTCAAGAAGCCTTTCGCTAAGATAGTTCTTGTGGAATTGGCAAAGTGATATTTGGAAGACCATAGAGGGCTATGGTGAAAAAGGAAATATCCTCCGATGAAATCTGGAAAGAAGCTTTCTCAGAAACTGCTTACTTAGTGTTCTGTTAATTCATCTCACAGAGTTACATGTGTATTTCGTGCATCTCTTTGCTGGCCTTATTTCTGTGGAATCTGACAAAAGATATTTCGGATCCCTTTGAAGACTATAGGGCCAAAGGAAATATCCTACGACAACAAAGAGAAAGAAGCTTTCTCAGAAACTTCTTTGTGTTCTGTGAAATCATCTCACAGAGTTACAGCTTTCCCCTCAAGAAGCCTTTCGCTAAGATAGTACTTGTGGAATGGGCAAAGTGATATTTGGAAGTCCTTAGAGGGCTATGGTGAAAAAGGAAATATCCTCCGATGAAATCTGGAAAGAAGCTTTCTGAGAAACTGCTTAGTGTTCTGTTAATTCATCTCACAGAGGTACATCTGTATTTCGCGGATCTCTTTGCTAGCCTTAGTTCTGTGGAATCTGAGAACAGATATTTCGGATCCCTTTGAAGACTATAGGGCCAAAGGAAACATCCTCTAATAACAAAGAGAAAGAAGCTTCCTGGAAACTCCTTTGTGTTCTGTGAAATCATCTCACAGAGTTACAGCTTTCCCCTCAAGAGGCCTTTCGCTACGACAGTTCTTGTGGAATTGGAAAAGTGATATTTGGAAGCGCATTGGGGGCTACGATGAAAAAGGAAATATCCTCTGATGAAATCTGGAAGGAAGCTTTCTGTGAAACTGCTTAGTGTTCTGTTTATTCATCTCACAGAGTGACATCTGTATTTCGTGGATCTCTTTGCTAGCCTTATTTCTGTGGAATCTGAGAACAGATATTTCGGATCCCTTTGAAGACTCTAGGGCCAAAGGATATATCCTCCGATAACAAAGAGAAAGAAGCTTTCTGAGAAACTTCTTTGTGTTCTGTGAAATCATCTCACAGAGTTACAGCTTTCCCCTCAAGAAGCCTTTCGCTAAGACAGTTCTTGTGGAATTGGCAAAGTGATATTTGGAAGCCCATAGAGGGCTATGGTGAAAAAGGAAATATCCTCCGATGAAATCTGGAAAGAAGCTTTCTGAGAAACTGCTTAGTGTTCTTTTAATTCATCTCACAGAGTTAATCCGTATTTGGTGGATCTCTTTGCTAACCTTATTTGTGTGGAATCTGAGAACAGATATTTCGGATCCCTTTGAAGACTATAGGGCCAAAGTAAACATCCTCCGATAACAAAGAGAAAGAAGCTTACTGAGAAACTTCTTTGTGTTCTGCGAAATCATCTCACAGAGTTACAGCTTTCCCCTCAAGAAGCCTTTCGCTAAGACAGTTCTTGTGGAATTGGCAAAGTGATATTTGGAAGCCCATAGAGGGCTATGGTGAAAAAGGAAATATCCTCCGATGAAATCTGGAAAGAAGCTTTCTGAGAAACTGCTTAGTGTTCGGTTAAATCATCTCAGAGAGTTACATCTGTATTTCGTGGATCTCTAGGCTAGCCTTATTTCTGTGGAATCTGGGAACGGATATTTCGGATCCCTTTGAAGACTCTAGGGCCAAAGGAAATATCCTCCGATAACAAAGAGAAAGAAGCTTTCTGAGAAACTTCTTTGTGTTCTGTGAAATCATCTCACAGAGTTAAAGCTTTCCCCGCAAGAAGCCTTTCGCTAAGACAGTTCTTGTGGAATTGGCAAAGTGATATTTAAGCCCATAGAGGACTATGGTGAAAAAGGAAATATCCTCCGATGAAATCTGGAAAGAAGCTTTCTGAGAAACTGCTTAGTGTTCTGTTAATTCATCTCACAGAGTTACATCTGTATTTCGTGGATCCCTTTGCTAGTCATATTTCTGTGGAATCTGAGAACAGATATTTCGGATCCATTTGAATGCTATAGGGCCAAAGGAAGTATCCTCCGATAACAAAGAGAAAGAAGCTTTCTGAGAAACTTCTTTGTGTTCTGTGAAATCATCTCACAGAGTTACAGCTTTCCCCTCAAGAAGCCTTTCGCTCAGACAGTTCTTGTGGAATTGGCAAAGTGATATTTGGAAGCCCATAGAGGGCTATGGTGAAAAAGGAAATATCCTCCGATGAAATCTGGAAAGAAGCTTTCTGAGAAACTGCTTAGTGTTCTGTTAATTCATCTCACAGAGTTACATCTGTATTTCGTGGATCTCTTTGCTAGCCTTATTTCTGTGGAATCTGAGAACAGATATTTCCTTTCCCTTTGAAGACTATAAGGCCAAAGGAAATATCCTCCGATAACAAAGAGAAAGACGCTTTCTGAGAAACTTCTTTGTGTTCTGTGAAATCATCTCACAGTTACAGCTTTCCCCTCAAGAAGCCTTTCGCTAAGACAGTTCTTGTGGAATTGGCAAGTGATATTTGAAAGCCCATGGAGGGCTAAGGTGAAAAAGGAAATATCCTAGGATGATATCTGGAAGGAAACTTTCTGAGAAACTGCTTAGTGTTCTTTTAATTCATCTCCCAGAGTTACATCTGTATTTCGTTGATCTCTTTGCTAGCCTTATTTCTGTGGAATCTGAGTACAGATATTTCGGATCCCTTTGAACCCTATAGGGCCAAAGGAAATATCCTCCGATAACAAATAGAAAGAAGCTTTCTGAGAAACGTCTTTGTGTTCTGTGAAATCATCTCACCGAGTTACAGCTTTCCGCTCAAGAAGCCTTTCGCTAAGACAGTTCTTGTGGAATTGGCAAAGTGATATTTGGAAGCCCTTAGAGGGCTATGATGAAAAAGGAAATATCCTCCGATGAAATCTGGAAAGAAGCTTTCTGAGAAACTGCTTAGTGTTCTGTTAATTCACCTCACAGAGTTACATCTGTATTTCGTGGATCTCTTTGCTAGCCTTATTGCTGTGGAATCTGAGAACAGATATTTCGGATCCCTTTGAAGACTATAGGGCCAAAGGAAATATCCTCCGATAACAAAGAGAAAGACGCTTTCTGAGAAACTTCTTGGTGTTCTGTGAAATCATCTCACAGAGTTACAGCTTTCCCCTCAAGAAGCCTTTCGCTAAGACAGTTCTTGTGGAATTGGCAAAGTGATATTTGGAAGCCCATAGAGGGCTATGGTGAAAAAGGAAATATCCTCCGATGAAATCTGGAAAGAAGCTTTCTGAGAAACTGCTTAGTGTTCTGTTAATTCACCTCACAGAGTTACATCAGTATTTCGTGGATCTCTTTGCCAGCCTTATTTCTGTGGAATCTGAGGACAGATATTTCGGATACCTTTGAAGACTATAGGGCCAAAGGAAATATCCTCCGATAACAAAGAGAAAGACGCTTTCTGAGAAACTTCTTTGTGTTCTGTGAAATCATCTCACAGAGTTACAGCTTTCCCCTCAAGAAGCCTTTCGGTACACAATTCTTGTGGAATTGGCAAAGTGATATTTGGAAACCCCTAGAGGGCTATGGTGAAAAAGGAAACATCCTACGATGAAATCTGGAAAGAAGCTTTCTGAGAAACTGCTTAGTATTCCATTAATTCATCTCACAGAGTTACATCTGTATTTCGTGGATCTCTTTGCTAGCCTTATTTCTGTGGAATCTGAGAACAGATATTTCGGATCCCTTTGAACGCTATAGGGCCAAAGGAAATATCCTCCGATAACAAAGAGAAAGAAGCTTTCTGAGAAACTTCTTTGTGTTCTCTGAAATCATCTCACAGAGTTACAGGTTTTCCCTAAAGACGCCTTTTGCTAAGACAGTTCTTGTGGAATTGGCAAAGTGATATTTGGAAGCCCATAGAGAGCTATGATGAAAAAGGAAATATCCTCCGATGAAATCTGGAAAGAAGCTTTCTGAGAAACTGCTTAGTGTTCTGTTAATTCATCTCACAGAGTTACATCTGTATTTCGTGGATCTCTTTGCTAGCCTTATTTCTGTGGAATCTGAGAACAGATATTTCCTTTCCCTTTGAAGACTATAGGGACAAAGGAAATATCCTCCGATAACAAAGAGAAAGAAGCTTTCTGAGAAACTTCTTTGTGTTCTGCGAAATCATCTCACAGAGTTACAGCTTTCCCCTCAAGAAGCCTTTCGCTAAGACAGTTCTTTTGGAATTGGCAAGTGAAATTTGGAAGCCCATAGAGGGCTAAGGTGAAAAAGGAAATATCCTTCGATGATATCTGGAAAGAAGCTTTCTGAGAAACTGCTTAGTCTTCTTTTAATTCATCTTCCTGTGTTACATCTGTATATCGTTGATCTCTTTGCTAGCCTTATTTCTGTGGAATCTGAGTACAGATATTTCGTATCCCTTTGAACGCCATAGGGCCAAAGGAAATATCCTCCGATAACAAAGAGAAAGAAGCTTTCTGAGAAACGTCTTTGTGTTCTGTGAAATCATCTCACCGAGTTACAGATTTCCCCTCAAGAAGCCTTTCGCTAAGACAGTTCTTGTGGAATTGGCAAAGTGATATTTGGAAGCCCATAGAGGGCTATGGTGAAAAAGGAAATATCCTCCGATGAAATCTGGAAAGAAGCTTTCTGAGAAACTGCTTAGTGTTCTGTTAATTCACCTCACAGAGTTACATATGTATTTCGTGGATCTCTTTGCCAGCCTTATTTCTGTGGAATCTGAGAACAGATATTTCGGATACCTTTGAAGACTATAGGGCCAAAGGAAATATCCTCCGATAACAAAGAGAAAGACGCTTTCTGAGAAACTTCTTTGTGTTCTGTGAAATCATCTCACAGAGTTACAGCTTTCCCCTCAAGAAGCCTCTCGGTAAGACAATTCTTGTGGAATTGGCAAAGTGATATTTGGAAGCCCGTAGAGGGATATGGTGAAAAAGGAAACATCCTCCGATGAAATCTGGAAAGAAGCTTTCTGAGAAACTGCTTAGTATTCCATTAATTCATCTCACAGAGTTACACCTGTATTTCGTGGATCTCTTTGCTAGCCTTATTTCTGTGTAATCTGAGAACAGATATTTCGGATCCCTTTGAACGCTATAGGGCCAAAGGAAATATCATCCGATAACAAATAGAAAGAAGCTTTCTGAGAAACTTCTTAGTGTTCTGTCAAATCATGTCACAGAGTTACAGGTTTTCCCTCAAGAGGCCTTTTGCTAAGACAGTTCTTGTGGAATTGGCAAAGTGATATTTGGAAGCCCATAGAGGGCTATGATGAAAAAGGAAATATCCTCCTATGAAATCTGGAAAGAAGCTTTCTGAGAAACTGCTTAGTGTTCTGTTAATTCATCTCACAGAGTTACATCTGTATTTCGTGGATCTCTTTGCTAGCCTTATTTCTGTGGAATCTGAGAACAGATATTTCCTTTCCCTTTGAAGACTATAGGGACAAAGGAAATATCCTCCGATAACAAAGAGAAAGAAGCTTTCTGAGAAACTTCTTTGTGTTCTGTGAAATCATCTCACAGAGTTACAGCTTTCGCCTCAAGAAGCCTTTCGTTAAGACAGTTCTTTCGGAATTGGCAAGTGATATTTGGAAGCCCATAGAGGGCTAAGGTGAAAAAGGAAATATCCTTCGATGATATCTGGAAAGAAGCTTTCTGAGAAACTGCTTAGTCTTCTTTTAATTCATCTTCCAGTGTTACAACTGTATATCGTTGATCTCTTTGCTAGCCTTATTTCTGTGGAATCTGAGTACAGGTATTTCGTATCCCTTTGAACGCCATAGGGCCAAAGGAAATATCCTCCGATAACAAAGAGAAAGAAGCTTTCTGAGAAACGTCTTTGTGTTCTGTGAAATCATCTCACCGAGTTACAGATTTCCCCTCAAGAAGCCTTTCGCTAAGACAGTTCTTGTGGAATTGGCAAAGTGATATTTGGAAGCCCATAGAGGGCTATGGTGAAAAAGGAAATATCCTCCGATGAAATCTGGAAAGAAGCTTTCTGAGAAACTGCTTAGTGTTCTGTTAATGCATCTCCCAGAGTTACATCTGTATTTCGTGGATCTCTTTGCTAGCCTTATTTCTCTGGAATCTGAGAACAGATATTTCGGATCCCTTTGAAGACAATAGGGCCAAAGGAAATATCCTCCGATAACAAAGAGAAAGAAGCTTTCTGAGAAACTTCTTTGTGTTCTGTGAAATCATCTCAGAGAGTTACAGCTTTCCCCTCAAGAAGCCTTTCGCTAAGACAGTTCTTGTGGAATTGGCAATGTGATATTTGGAAACCCATAGAGGGCTATGGAGAAAAAGGAAATATCCTCCGATGAAATCTGGAAAGAAGCTTTCTGAGAAACTGCTTAGTGTTCTGTGAATGCATCTCAAAGAGTTACATCTGTATTTCGTGGATCTCTTTGCTAGCCTTATTTCTGTGGAATCTGAGAACAGATATTTCGGATCCCTTTGAAGACAATAGGGCCAAAGGAAATATCCTCTGATAACAAAGAGAAAGAAGCTTTCTGAGAAACTTCTTTGTGTTCTGTGAAATCATCTCACAGAGTTACAGCTTTGCCCTCAAGAAGCCTTTCGCTAAGACAGTTCTTGTGGATTTGGCAAAGTGACATTTGGAAGCCCATAGAGGGCAATGGTGAAAAAGGAAATATCCTCCGATGAAATCTGGAAAGAAGCTTTCTGAAAAACTGCTTAGTGTTCTGTTAATTCATCTCACAGAGTTACATCTGAATGTCGTGGATCTCTTTGCTAGCCTTATTTCTGTGGAATCTGAGAACAGATATTTCGGATCCTTTTGAAGACTATAGGGCTAATGGAAATATCCTCCGATAGCAAAGAGAAAGAAGCTTTCTGAGAAACTTCTTTGTGTTCTGTGAAATCATCTCACAGAGTTACAGCTTTCCCCTCAAGAAGACTTTCGCTAAGACAGTTCTTGTGGAATTGGCAAAGTGACATTTTGAACCCCATAGAGGGCTATGGTGAAAAAGGAAATATCCTCCGATGAAATCTGGAAAGAAGCTTTCTGAGAAACTGCTTAGTGTTCTGTTTATTCACCTCACAGAGTTACATCTGTATTTCGTGGATCTCTTTGCTAGCCTTATTTCTGTGGAATCTGAAACAGATATTTCGGATCCCATTGAAGACTATAGGGCGAAAGGAAATATCCTCCGATAAGAAAGAGAAAGAAGCTTTCTGAGAAACTTCTTTGTGTTCTGTGAAATCATCTCACAGAGTTACAGCTTTCCCCTCAAGAAGCCTTTCGCTAAGACAGTTCTTGTGGAATTGGCAAAGTGATATTTGGAAGCCCATAGAGGGCTTGATGAAAAAGGAAATATCCTCGGGTGAAATCTGGAAAGAAGCTTTCTGAGAAACTGCTTAGTGTTCTGTTAATTCATCTCCCAGAGTTTCATCTGTATTTCGTGCATCTCTTTGCTAGCCTTATTTCTTTGGAATCTGAGAACAGATATTTCGGATCCCTTTGAAGACTATAGAGCCGAAGGAAATATCCTCCGATAACAAAGAGAAAGAAGCTTTCTGAGAAACTTCTTTGTTTTCTGTGAAATCATCTCACAGAGTTACAGCTTTCCTCTCAAGAAGCCTTTCGCTAAGACAGTTCTTGTGGAATTGGCAAAGTGATATTTGGAAGCCCATAGAAGGCTATGGAGAAATAGGAAATATCCTCCGATGAAATCTGGAAAGAAGCTTTCTGAGAAACTGCTTAATGTTCTTTTAGTTCATCTCCCAGAGTTACATCTGTATTTCGTGGATCTCTTTGCTAGCCTTATTTCTGTGGAATCTGAGAACAGATATTTCGGAACCCTTTGAAGACTATAGGGCCAAAGGAAATATCCTCTGATTACAAAGAGAAAGAAGCTTTCTGAGAAACTTCTTTGTGTTCTGTGAAATCATCTCACAGAGTTACAGTTTTCCCCTCAAGAAGCCTTTCGCTAAGACCGTTCTTGTGGAATTGGCAAAGTGATATTTGAAAGCCCGTAGAGGGCTACGGTGAAAGGGAAATATCCTCTGATGAAATCTGGAAAGAAGCTTTCTGAGAAACTGCTTAGTGTTCTGTTAATTCATCTAACAGAGTTACATCTGTATTTCGTGGATCTCCTTGACAGCCTTATTTCTCTGGAATCTGAGAACAGATATTTCGGATCCCTTTGAAGACTACAGGGCCAAAGGAAATATCCTCCGATAACAAAGAGAAAGAAGATTTCTGAGAAACTTCTTTGTGTTCTGTGAAATCATCTCACCGAGTTACAGCTTTCCCCTCAAGAAGCCTTTCGCTAAGAGAGTTCTTGTGGAATTGGCAAAGTGATATTTGGAAGCCCTTAGAGGGCTATGATGAAAAAGGAAATATCCTTCAATGAAATCTGGAAAGAAGTTTTCTGAGAAACCGCTTAGTGTTCTGTTAATTCATCTCACAGAGTTACATCTGTATTTCGTTGATCTCTTTGCTAGACTTATTTCTGTGGAATCTGAGAACAGATATTTCGGATCCCTTTGAAGACTATAGAGTCAAAGGAAATATCCTCCGATAACAAAGAGAAAGAAGCTTTCTGAGAATCTTCTTTGTGTTCTGTGAAATCATCCCACAGAGTTACAGCTTTCCCCTCAAGAAGCCTTTCGCTAAGACAGTTCTTGTGGAATTGGCAAAGTGATATTTGGACGCCCATAGAAGGCTATGGAGAAATAGGAAATATCCTCCGATGAAATCTGGAAAGAAGCTTTCTGAGAAACTGCTTAGTGTTCTGTAAATTCATCTCACAGAGTTACATCTGCATTTCGTGGATCGTTTTGCTGGCCTTATTTCTGTGGAATCTGACAACAGATATTTCGGATCCCTTTGAAGACAATAGGGCCAAAGGAAATATCCTCCGATAACAAAGAGAAAGAAGCTTTCTGAGAAATTTCTTTGTGTTTTGTGAAATCATCTCACAGAGTTACAGCTTTCCCCTCAAGAAGCCTTTCGCTAAGACGGTTCTTGTCTAATTGGCAAAGTGATATTTGGAAGCCCATAGAGGGCTATGGTGAAAAACGAAATATTCTCCGATGAAATCTGGAAAGAAGCTTTCTGAGAAACTGCTTAGTGTTCTGTTAATTCATCTCACAGAGTTACATCTGTATTTCGTGGATCTCTTTGCTAGCCTTATTTTTGTGGAATCTGACAACAGATATTTCGGATCCCTTTGAAGACTATGGGTCCAAAGGAAATATCCTCCGATAACAAAGAGAAAGAAGCTTTCTGAGAAACTGCTTTGTGTTCTGTGAAATCATCTCACAGAGTTACAGCTTTCCCCTCAAGAAGCCTTTCGCTAAGACAGTTCTTGTGGAATTGGCAAAGTGATATTTGGAAGCCCTTAGAGGGCTATGGTGAAAAACTAAATATCTTCCGATGAAATCTGGAAAGAAGCTTTCTGAGAAACTGCTTAGTGTTCTGTTAATTCATCTCACAGAGTTACATCTGTGTTTCGTGGATCTCTTTGCTAGCCTTATTTCTGTGGAATCTGAGAACAGATATTTCGGATCCCTTTGAAGACTATAGGGCCAAAGGAAACATCCTCGGATAACAAAGAGAAAGAAGCTCACTGAGAAACTTCTTTGTGTTCTGTGAAATCATCTCACAGAGTTACAGCTTTACCCTCGAGAAGACTTTCGCTAAGACAGTTGTTGTGGAATTGTCAAAGTGATATTTGGAAGCCCATAGTGGGCTATGTTGAAAAAGGAAATATCCTCCGATGAAATCTGGAAAGAAGCTTTCGGATCAACTGCTTAGTGTTCTGTTAATTCATCTCACAGAATTACATCTGTATTTCGTGGATCTCTTTGCTAGCCTTATTTCTGTGGAATCTGACAACAGATATTTCGGATCCCTTTGAAGACTATAGGGCCAAAGGAAATATCCTCCGATAACAAAGAGAAAGAAGCTTTCTGAGAAACTTCTTTGTATTCTTTGAAATCATCTCACAGAGTTACAGCTTTCCCCTCAAGAAGCCTTTCGCTGAGACAGTTCTTGTGGAATTGGCAAAGTGATATTTGGAAGCCCATAGAGGGCTATGGTGAAAAAGGAATTATCCTCCGATGAAATCTGGAAAGAAGCTTTCTGAGAAGCTGCTTAGTGTTCTGTTAATTCATCTCACAGAGTTACATCTGTATTTCGTGGATCTCTTTGCTACCCTTATTTCTGTGGAATCTGACAACAGATATTTCGGATCCCTTTGAAGGCTATAGGGCCAAAGGAAATATCCTCCGATAAAAAAGAGAAAGAAGCTTTCTGAGAAACTTCTTTGTGTTCTGTGAAATCGTCTCACAGAATTAAAGCTTTCCCGTCAAGAAGCCTTTCACTAAGACAGTTCTTGTGGAATTGGCAAAGTGATATTTGGAAGCCCATAGAGGGCTATGGTGAAAAAGAAAATATCCTCCGATGAAATCTGGAAAGAAGCTTTCTGAGAAACAGCTTAGTGTTCTGTTAATTCATCTCCCAGAGTTACATCTGTATTTCGTGGATCTCTTTGCTAGCCTTATTTCTCTGGAATCTGACAACAGATATTTCGGATCCCTTTGAAGACTATAGGGCCAAAAGAAATATCCTAAGATAAAAAAGAAAAATAAGCTTTCTGAGAAACTTCTTTGTGTTCTGTGAAATCGTCTCACAGAGTTAAACCTTTCCCCTCAAGAAGCCTTTCGCTAAGACAGTTCTTGTGGAATTAGCAAAGTTATATTTGGAAGCCCATAGAGGGCTATGGTGAAAAAGGAAATATCCTCCGATGAAATCTGGAAAGACTTTCTGAGAAACTGCTTAGTGTTTTGTTAATTCATCTCACAAAGTTACATCTGTATTTCGTTGATCTCTTTGGTAGCCTTATTTCTGTGTAATCTGAGAACAGATATTTCGGATACCTTTGAAGACTATAGGGCCAAAGGAAACATTCTCGGATAACAAACTAAGAAGCTTTCTGAGAAACTACTTTGTGTTCTGTGAAATCATCTCACAGAGTTACAGCTTTAACCTCAAGAAGCCTTTCGCTAAGATAATTCTTGTGGAATCGGCCAAGTGATATTTGGAAGCCCAGAGGGGGCTATGGTGAAAAAGGAAATATCCTCCGATGAAATCTGGAAAGAAGCTTTCTGAGAAACTGCTTAGTGTTTTGTTAATTCATCTCACAGAGTTACATCTGTATTTCGTGGATCTCTTTGCTAGCCTTATTTCTGTGGAATCTGAGAACAGATATTTTCTTTCCCTTTGAAGACTATAGGGCCAAAGGAAACATCCTCCGATAACAAAGAGAAAGAAGCTTACTGTGAAACTTCTTTGTGTTCTGTGAAATCATCTCACAGAGATACAGCTTTCCCGTCAAGAATCCTTCGCTAAGACAGTTCTTGTGTAATTGGCAAAGTGATATTTGGAAGGCCTTAGAGGGCTATGGTGAAAAAGGAAATATCCTCCAATGAAATCTGGAAAGAAGCTTTCTGAGAAACAGCTTAGTGTTCTGTTAATTCATCTCACAGAGTTACATCTGTATTTCGTGGATCTCTTTGCTAGCCTTATTTCTGTGCAATCTGAGAACAGATATTTCGGATCCCTTTGAAGACTCTAGGGCCAAAGGAAACATCCTCCAATAACAGAGAGAAAGAAGCTTCCTGGAAACTTCTTTGTGTTCTGTGAAATTATCTCACAGAGTTACAGCTTTCCCCTCAAGAGGACTTTCGCTAAGACAGTTCTTGTGGAATTGGCAAAGTGATATTTGGAAGCCCATGGAGGGCAATGGTGAAAAAGGTTATATCCTCCGAAGTAATCTGGAAAGAAGCTTTCTGAAAAACTGCTTAGTGTTCTCTTAATTCATCTCACAGAGTTACATCTGTATTTCGTGGATCTCTTTGCTAGCCTTATTTCTGTGGAATCTGAGAACAGATATTTCGGATCCCTTTGAAGTCTATAGGGCCAAAGTAAACATCCTCCGATAACAAAGAGAAAGAAGCTTTCTGAGAAACTTCTTTGTGTTCTGTGAAATCATCTCACACAGTTACAGCTTTCCCCTCAAGGATCCTTTCGCTAAGACAGTTATTGTGGAATTGGCAAAGAGATATTTGGAGCCCATAGAGGGCAATGGAGAAAAAGGAAATATCCTCCCATGAAATCTGGAAAGAAGCTGTCTGAGAAACTGCTTAGTGTTCTCTTAATTCATCTCACAGTGTTACATCTGTATTTCCTGGATCTCTTTGCTAGCCTTATTTCTGTGGAATCTGAGAACAGATATTTCGGATCCCTTTGAAGACTATAGGGCCAAAGGAAATATCCTCCGATAACAAAGAGAAAGAAGCTTTCTGAGAAACTTCTTTGTGTTCTGTGAAATCATCTCACAGAGTTACAGCTTTCCCCTCAAGAAGCCTTTCGCTAAGACAGTTCTTGTGGAATTGGCAAAGTGATATTTGGAAGCCCAGAGAAGGCTATGGTGAAAAAGGAAATATCCTCCGATGAAATCTGGAAAGAAGCTTTCTGAGAAGCTGCTTAGTGTTCTGTTAATTCATCTCACAGAGTTACCTCGGTATTTCGTGGATCTCTTTGCTAGCCTTATTTCTGTGGAATCTGAGAACAGATATTTCGGATCCCTTTGAAGACTATAGGGCCAAAGGAAATATCCTCCGATAAAAAAGAGAAAGAAGCTTTCTGAGAAACTTCTTTGTGTTCCGTGAAATCATCTCACAGATTTACAGCTTTCCCCTCAAGAAGCCTTTCGCTAAGACAGTTCTTGTGGAATTGGCAAAGTGATATTTGGAAGCCCATAGAGGGCTAAGGGAAAAAGGAAATATCCTCTGATGAAATCTGGAAAGACTTTCTGAGAAACTGCTTAGTGTTCTGTTAATTCATCTGACAGAGTTACATCTGTATTTCATGGATCTCTTTCCTAGCCTTATTTTTGTGGAATCTGAGAACAGATATTTCGGATCCCTTTGAAGACTATAAGGAGAAAGTGAACATCCTCCGATAACAAAGAGAAAGAAGCTTTCTGAGAAACTTCTTTGTGTTCTGTGAAATTATCTCACAGAGTTACAGCTTTCCCCTCAAGATGCCTTTCGCTAAGACAGTTCTTGTGGAATTCGCAAAGTGATATTTGGAAGCCCTTAGAGGTCTATGGTGAAAAAGGAAATATCCTCCGATGAAATCTGGAAAGAAGCTTTCTGAGAAACTGCTTAGTGTTCTTTTAATTCATCTCAGAGAGTTAATCCGTATTTGGTGGATTTCTTTGCTAGCCTTATTTCTGTGGAATCTGAGAACAGATATTTCGGATCCCTTTGAAGACTATAAGGCCAAAGTGAACATCCTCCGATAACAAAGAGAAAGAAGCTTACTGAGAAACTTCTTTGTGTTCTGGGAAATCATCTCACAGAGTTACAGCTTTCCCCTCAAGAAGCCTTTCGCTAAGACAGTTCTTGTGGAATTGGCAAAGTGATATTTGGAAGCCCTTAGAGGGCTATGGTGAAAAAGGAAATATCCTCCGATGAAATCTTGAAAGACTTACTGAGAAACTGCTTAGTGTTCTGTTGATTCATCTCACCGAGTTACATCTGTATTTGGTGTATCTCTTTGCTAGCCTTATTTCTGTGGATTCTGAGAACAGATATTTCGGATCCCTTTGAAGACTCTAGGGCCAAAGGAAACATCCTCCAATAACAAAGAGAAAGACACTTCCTGGAAACTTCTTTGTGTTCTGTGAAATCATCTCACAGAGGTACAGCTTTCCCCTCAAGAGGACTTTGGCTAAGACAGTTCTTGTGGAATTGGCAAAGTGATATTTGGAAGCCCATAGAGGGCTATGGTGAAAAAGAAAATATCCTCCAATGAAATCTGGAAAGAAGCTTTCTGAGAAACAGCTTAGTGTTCTGTTAATTCACCTCCCAGAATTACATCTGTATTTCGTGGATCTCTTTGCTAGCCTTATTTCTGTGGAATCTGAGATCAGATATTTCGGATCCATTTGAAGACTATAGGGCCAAAAGAAATATCCTAAAGTAAAAAAGAAAAAGAAGCTTTCTGAGAAACTTCTTTGTGTTCTGTGAAATCATCTCACAGAGTTACAGCTTTCCCCTCAAGAAGACTTTCGCTAAGACAGTCTCGTAGAATTGGTAAAGTGATATTTGGAAGCCCTTAGAGGGCTATGGTGAAAAAGGAAATATCCTCCGATGAAATCTGGAAAGAAGCTGTCTGAGAAACTGCTTAGTGTTCTGTTAGTTCATCTCCCAGAGTTACATCTGTATTTCCTAGATCTCTTTGCTAGCCTTATTTCTGTGGAATCTGAGAAGAGATATTTCCTTTCCCTTTGAAGACTATAGGGCCAAAGTAAACATCCTCCGATAACAAAGAGAAAGAAGCTTTCTGAGAAACTTCTTTGTGTTCTGTGAAATCATCTAACACAGTTACATCTTTCCCCTCAAGGATCCTTTCGCTAAGACAGTTCTTGTGGAATTGGCAAAGAGATATTTGGAGCCCATACAGGGCTATGGAGAAAAAGGAAATATCCTCCCATGAAATCTGGAAAGAAACTGCCTGAGAAACTGCTTAGTGTTCTCTTAATTCATCTCACAGAGTTACATTTGTATTTCGTGGATCTCTTTGCTAGCCTTATTTCTGTGGATTCTGAGAACAGATATTTCGGATCCCTTTGAAGACTATAGGGCCAAAGGAAATAACCTCCGATAACAATGAGAAAGAAGCTTTCTGTGAAACTTCTTTCTGTTCTGTGAAATAATCTCAAAGAGTTACAGCTTTCACCTCAAGAAGCCTTTCACTAAGACAGTTCTTGTGGAATTGGCAAAGTGATATTTGGAAGCCCATAGAGGGCTATGGTGAAAAAGGTAATATCCTCCGATGAAATCTGGAAAGAAGCTTCCTGAGAAACTGTTTAGTGTTCTGTTAATTCATCTCACAGAGTTACATGTTTATTTCGTGGATCTCTTTGCTAGCCTTATTTCTGTGTAATCTGACAACAGATATTTCGGATCCCTTTGAAGACTATAGGGCCAAAGGAAATATCCTCCGATAACAAAGAGAAAGAAGCTTTCTGAAAAACTTCTTTGTGTTCTGTGAAATCATCTCACAGAGTTACAGCTTTCCCCTCAAGAAGCCTTTCGCTAAGACAGTTCTTGTGGAATTGGCAAAGTAATATTTGGAAGCCCTTAGAGGGCTAAGGTGAAAAAGTAAATATCCTCCGATGAATTCTGGAAAGAAGCTTTCTGAGAAACTGCTTAGGGTTCTGTTGATTCATCTCACCGAGTTACATCTGTATTTGGTGTATCTCGTGTCTAGCCTTACTTCTGTGGAATCTGAGAACAGATATCTCGGATCTCTTTGAAGACTATTGGGCCAAAGGAAACATCCTCGGATAACAAAGAGAAAGAAGCTTACTGAGAAACTTCTTTGTGTTCTGTGAAATCATCTCACAGAGTTACAGCTTTCCCCTCAAGAAGACTTTCGCTAAGACAGTTCTTGTGGAATTCGCAAAGTGATATTTGGAAGCCCGTAGAGGGCTATGGTGAAAAAGGAAATATCTTCCGATGAAATCTGGAAAGAAGCTTTCTGAGAAACTGCTTAGTGTTCTGTTAATTCACCTCACAGAGTTACATCTGTATTTCGTGGATCTCTTTGCTAGCCTTATTTCTGTGGAAACTGAAAAAAGATATTTTGGATCCCTTTGAAGACAATAGGGCCAAAAGAAATATCCTCCGATAACAAAGAGAAAGAAGCTTTCTGAGAAACTTCTTTGTGTTCTGTGAAATCATCTCACAGAGTTACAGCTTTCCCCTCAAAAAGCCTTTCGCTAAGATAGCACTTGTGGAATTGGCAAAGTGATATTTGGAAGTCCATACAGCGCAATGGTGAAAAAGGAAATATCCTCCGATGAAATCTGGAAAGAAGCTTTCTGAGAAACTACTTAGTGTTCTGTTAATTCATCTCACAGAGTTACATCTGTATTTCGTGGATCTCTTTGCTAGCCTTATTTCTGTGGAATCTGAGAACAGATATTTCGGATCCCTTTGAAGACTATAGGGCCAAAGTAAACATCCTCCGATAACAAAGAGAAAGAAGCTTACTGAGAAACTTCTTTGTTTTCTGTGAAATCATCTCACACAGTTACAGCTTTGCCCTCAAGGAGCCTTTCGCTAAGACAGTTCTTGTGGAATTGGCAAAGAGATATTTGGAGCCCATAGAGGGCAATGGAGAAAAAGGAAATATCCTCCCATGAAATCTGGAAAGAAGCTTTCTGAGAAACTGCTTAGTGTTCTTTTAATTCATCTCAGAGAGTTAATCCGTATTTGGTGGATCTCTTTGGTAGCCTTATTTCTGTGGAATCTGAGAACAGATATTTCGGATCCCTTTGAAGACTATAAGGCCAAAGTGAACATCCTCCGATAACAAAGACAAAGAAGCTTACTGAGAAACTTCTTTGTGTTCTGTGAAATCATCTCACAGAGTTACAGCTTCCCCCTCAAGAAGCCTTTCGCTAAGACAGTTCTTGTGGAATTGGCAAAGTGATATTTGGAAGCCCTTAGAGGGCTATGGTGAAAAAGGAAATATCCTCCGATGAAATCTTGAAAGACTTACTGAGAAACTGCTTAGGGTTCTGTTGATTCATCTCACCGAGTTACATCTGTATTTGGTGTATCTCGTGTCTAGCCTTACTTCTGTGGAATCTGAGAACAGATATTTCGGATCCCTTTGAAGACTCTAGGGCCAAAGGAAATATCCTCCGATAACAAAGAGAAAGAAGCTTTCTGAGAAACTTCTTTGTGTTCTGTGAAATCATCTCACAGAGTTACAGCTTTCCCCTCAAGAAGCCTTTCGCTAAGACAGTTCTTGCGGAATTCGCAAAGTGATATTTGGAAGCCCATAGAGGGCTACGGTGAAAAAGGAAATATCCTCTGATGAAATCTGGAAAGAAGCTTTCTGAGAAACTGCTTAGTGTTCTGTTAATTCATCTCCCAGAGTTACATCGGTATTTCGTGGATCTCTTTGCTAGCCTTATTTCTGTGGAATATGAGAACAGATATTTCCTTTCCCTTTGAAGACTATAGGGCCAAATTAAATATCCTCCGATAACAAAGAGAAAGAAGCTTTCTGAGAAACTTCTTTGTGTTGTGTGAAATCATCTCACAGAGTTACAGCTTTCCCCTCAAGAAGCCTTTCGCTAAGACAGTTCTTGTGGAATTGGCAAAATGATATTTGGAAGCCCATAGAGGGCTATGGTGAAAAAGGAAATATCCTCTGATGAAATCTTGAAAGACATTCTGAGAAACTGCTTAGTGTTCTGTTAATTCATCTCACAGAGTTACATCTGTATTTCGTAGATCTCTTTGCTAGCCTTATTTCTGTGGAATCTGAGAACAGATATTTCGGATCCCTTTGAAGAGTATAGGGCCAAATTAAATATCCTCCAATAACAAAGAGAAAGAAGCTTTCTGAGAAACTTCTTTGTGTTCTGTGAAATCATCTCACAGAGTTACAGCTCTTCCCTCAAGAAGCCTTTCGCTAAGACAGTTCTTGTGGAATTGGCAAAGTGATATTTGGAAGCCCATAGAGGGCCATGGTGAAAAAGGATATATCCTCCGATGAAATCTGGAAAGAAGCTTTCTGAGAAACTGCTTAGTGTTCTGTTAATTCATCTCACAGAGTTACATCTGTATTTCGTTTATCTCTTTGCTAGCCTTATATCTGTGGAATCTGACAACAGATATTTCGGATCCCTTTGAAGACTATAGGGCCAAAGGAAATATCCTCCGATAACAAAGAGAAAGAAGCTTTCTGAGAAACTTCTTTGTGTTCTGTGAAATCATCTCACAGAGTTAAAGCTTTCCCCTCAATAAGCCTTACGCTAAGACAGTTATTGTGGAATTGGCAATGTGATATTTGGAAGCCCTTAGAGGGCTATGGGGAAAAGGAAATATCCTCCGATGAAATCTGGAAAGACTTACTGAGAAACTGCTTAGTGTTCTGTTAATTCATCTCACCTAGTTACATCTGTATTTCATGGATGTCTTTGCTAGCCTTTCTTCTGTGGAATCTGAGAACAGATATTTCGGATCCCTTTGAAGACTCTAGGGCCAAAGGAAATATCCTCCGATAACAAAGAGAAAGAAGCTTTCTGAGAAACTTCTTTGTGTTCTGTGAAATCATCTCACAGAGTTACAGCTTTCCCCTCAAGAAGCCTTTCGCTAAGACAGTTCTTGCAGAATTCGAAAAGTGATATTTGGAAGCCCTTAGAGGGCTATGGTGAAAAAAGAAATATCCTCCGATGAAATCTGGAAAGAAGCTTTCTGAGAAACTGCTTAGTGTTCTTTTAATTCATCTCACAGAGTTACATCCGTATTTGGTGGATCTCTTTGCTAGCCTTATTTCTGTGGAATCTGACAACAGATATTTCGGATCCCTTTGAAGACTATTGGGCAAAAGGAAATATCCTCCGATAACAAAGAGAAAGAAGCTTTCTGAGAAACCTCTTAGTGTTCTGTATAATCATCTCACAGAGTTACAGCTTTCCCCTCAAGAAGCCTTTCGCTAAGACAGTTCTTGTGGAATTGGCAAAGAGATATTTGGAGCCCATAGAGGGCTATGGAGAAAAAGGAAATATCCTCCTATGAAATCTGGAAAGAAGCTGTCTGAGAAACTGCTTAGTGTTCTGTTAATTCATCTCACAGAGTTACATCTGTATATCGTGGACCTCAATGCTAGCCTTATTTCTGTGGAATCTGAGAAAAGATATTTCGGATCCCTTCGAAGACTAAAGGGCCAAAGGAAACATCCTCGGATAACAAAGAGAAAGAATCTTCCTGGAAACTTCTTTGTGTTCTGTGAAATCATCTCACAGAGTTACAGCTTTCCCCTCAAGAGGCCTTTCGCTAAGACAGTTCTTGTGGAATTGGCAAAGTGATATTTGGAAGCCCCTAGAGGGCTATGGTGAAAAAGGAAATATCCTCCCATGAAATCTGGAAAGAAGCTTTCTGAGAAACTGCTTAGTGTTCTGTTAATTCATCTCCCAGAGTTACATCTGTATTTCGTGGATCTCTTTGCTAGCCTTATATCTGTGGAATCTAACAACAGATATTTCAGATCCCTTTGACTATAGGGCCAAAGGAAATATCCTCCGATAACAAAGAGAAAGAAGCTTTCTGAGAAACTTCTTTGTGTTCTGTGAGATCATCTCACAGAGTTACAGCTTTCTACCAAACAAGCCTTTCGCTAAGACAGTTCTTGTGGAATTGGCAAAGTGATATTTGGAAGCCCATAGAGGGCTATGGTGAAATAGGAAATATCCTCCGATGAAATCTGGAAAGACTTTCTGAGAAACTGCTTAGTGTTCTGCTAATTCATCTCACCGAGTTACAACTGTATTCGTGGATCTCTTTGCTAATCTTATTTTCGTGGAATCTGAGAACAGATATTTCGGATCCCTTTAAAGACTATAGGGCCAAAGGAAATATCCTCCGATTACAAAGAGAAAGAAGCTTTCTGAGAAACTTCTTTGTGTTCTGTGAAATCATCGCACAGATTTACAGCTTTCCCCTCAAGAAGCCTTTCGCTAAGTCATTTCTTGTGGAATTGGCAAAGTGATATTTGGAAGCCCATAGAGGGCTATGGTGAAAAAGGAAATATCCTCCGATGAAATCTGGAAAGAAGCTTTCGGAGAAACTGCTTAGTGTTCTGTTAATTCATCTCCCAGAGTTACATCTGTATTTCATGGATCTCTTTGCTAGTCTTATTTCTGTTGAATCTGAGAACAGATATTTCGGATCCCATTGAAGACTATAGGGCCAAAGGAAATATCATCCGATTACAAAGAGAAAGAAGCTTTCTGAGAAACTTCTTTGTGTTCTGTGAAATCATCTCACAGATTTACAGTTTTCCCCTCAAGAAGCCTTTACTAAGATAGTTCTTGTGCAATTGGCAAAATGATATGTGGAAGCCCCCAGATGGCTATGGTGAAAAAGGATATATGCTCCGATGAAATCTGGAAAGAAGCTTTCTGAGAAACTGCTTAGTGTTCTGGTAATTCATCTCACAGAGTTACATCTGTATTTCGTGGATCTCTTTGCTAGCCTTATTTCTGTGGAATCTGACAGCAGATATTTCGGATCCCTTTGAAGATTATAGGGCCAAAAGAAATATCGTCTGATAACAAAGAGAAAGAAGCTTTCAGAGAAACTTCTTTGGGTTCTGTGAAATCATCTCACAGAGTTACAGCTTTACCCTCAAGAAGCCTTTCGCTAAGACAGTTCTTGTGGAATTGTAAAAGTGATATTTGGAAGCCCATAGAGGGCTATGGTGAAAAAGGAAATATCCTCCGATGAAATCTGGAAAGACGCTTTCTGAGAAACTGCTTAGTGTTCTTTTAATTCATCTCACAGAGTTACATCCGTATTTGGTGGATCTCTTTGCTAGCCTTATTTCTGTGGAATCTGATAACAGATATTTCGGATCCCTTTGAAGACTATTGGGCAAAAGGAAATATCCTCCGATAACAAAGAGCAAGAAGCTTTCTGAGAAACCTCTTAGTGTTCTGTATAATCATCTCACAGAGTTACAGCTTTCCCCTCAAGAAGCCTTTCGCTAAGACAGTTCTTGTGGAATTGGCAAAGAGATATTTGGAGCCCATAGAGGGCTATGGAGAAAAAGGAAATATCCTTCTATGAAATCTGGAAAGAAGCTGTCTGAGAAACTGCTTAGTGTTCTGTTAATTCATCTCACAGGGTTACATCTGTATATCGTGGATCTCAATGCTAGCCTTATTTCTCTGGAATCTGAGAACAGATATTTCGGATCCCTTCGAAGACTAAAGGGCCAAAGGAAACATCCTCGGATAACAAAGAGAAAGAAGCTTCCTGGAAACTTCTTTGTGTTCTGTGAAATCATCTCACAGAGTTACAGCTTTCCCCTCAAGAGGCCTTTCGCTAAGACAGTTCTTTTGGAATTGGCAAAGTGATATTTGGAAGCCCATAGAGGGCTAGGGTGAAAAAGGAAATATCCTCCCATGAAATCTGGAAAGAAGTTTTCTGAGAAACTGCTTAGTGTTCTGTTAATTCATCTCCCAGAGTTACATCTGTATTTCGTGGATCTCTTTGCTAGCCTTATATCTGTGGAATCTGACAACAGATATTTCAGATCCCTTTGACTATAGGGCCAAAGGAAATATCCTCCGATAATAAAGAGAAAGAAGCTTTCTGAGAAACTTCTTTGTGTTCTGTGAGATCATCTCACAGAGATACAGCTTTCTACCAAACAAGCCTTTCGCTAAGACAGTTCTTGTGGAATTGGCAAAGTGATATTTGGAAGCCCATAGAGGGCTATGGTGAAAAAGGAAATAACCTCCGATGAAATCTGGAAAGACTTTCTGAGAAACTGCGTAGTGTTCTGCTAATTCATCTCACAGAGTTACATCTGCATTTCGTGGATCTCTTTGTTAGCCTAACTTCTGTGGAATCCGAGAACAGATATTTCGTATCCCTTTGAAGACTATAGGGCCAAAGGAAATATCCTCCGATTACAAAGAGAAAGAAGCTTTCTGAGAAACTTCTTTGTGTTCTGTGAAATCATCTCACAGAGTTACAGCTTTCCCCTCAAGAAGCCTTTCGCTAAGACATTTCTTGTGGAATTGGCAAAGTGATATTTGGAAGCCCATAGAGGGCTATGGTGAAAAAGGAAATATCCTCTGATGAAATCTGGAAAGAAGCTTTCGGAGAAACTGCTTAGTGTTCTGTTAATTCATCTCCCAGAGTTACATCTGTATTTCTTGGATCTCTTTGCTAGTCTTATTTCTGTTGAATCTGAAAACAGATATTTCGGATCCCTTTGAAGACTATAGGGCGAAAGGAAATATCATCCGATAACAAAGACAAAGAAGCTTTCTGAGAAACTTCTTTGTGTTCTGTGAAATCATCTCACAGATTTACAGCTTTCCCCTCAAGAAGCCTTTCGCTAAGATAGTTCTTGTGGAATTGGCAAAATGATATTTGGAAGCCCATAGAGGGCTAAGGTGAAAAAGGAAATATCCTCTGATGAAATCTGGAAAGACTTTCTGAAAAACTGCTTAGTGTTCTTTAATTCATCTCACAGAGTTACATCTGTATTTCGTGGATCTCTTTGCTAGCCTTATTTCTGTGGAATCTGAGAACAGATATTTCTGATCCCTTTGAAGACTATAGGGCCAAATTAAATATCCTCCGATAACAAAGAGAAAGAAGCTTTCTGAGAAACTTCTTTGTGTTCTGTGAAATCATCTCACAGAGTTACAGCTTTCCCCTCAAGAAGCCTTTCGCTAAGACAGTTCTTGTGGAATTGGCAAAGTGATATGTGGAAGCCCCTAGAGGGCTATGGTGAAAAAGGATATATCCTCCGATGAAATCTGGAAAGAAGCTTTCTGAGAAACTGCTTAGTGTTCTGGTAATTCATCTCACAGAGTTACATCTGTATTTCGTGGATCTCTTTGCTAGCCTTATTTCTGTGGAATCTGACAGCAGATATTTCGGATCCCTTTGAAGACTATAGGGCCAAAAGAAATATCCTCTGATAACAAAGAGAAAGAAGCTTTCAGAGAAACTTCTTTGGGTTCTGTGAAATCATCTCACAGAGTTACAGCTTTACCCTCAAGAAGCATTTCGCTAAGACAGTTCTTGTGGAATTGGAAAAGTGATATTTGGAAGCCCATAGAGGGCTATGGTGAAAAAGGAAATATCCTCCGATGAAATCTGGAAAGAAGCTTTCTGAGAAACTGCTTAGTGTTCTTTTAATTCATCTCACAGAGTTACATCCGTATTTGGTGGATCTCTTTGCTAGCCTTATTTCTGTGGAATCTGACAACAGATATTTCGGATCCCTTTGAAGACTATTGGGCAAAAGGAAATATCCTCCGATAACAAAGAGAAAGAAGCTTTCTGAGAAACCTCTTAGTGTTCTGTATAATCATCTCACAGAGTTACAGCTTTCCCCTCAAGAAGCCTTTCGCTAAGACAGTTCTTGTGGAATTGGCAAAGATATATTTGGAGCCCACAGAGGGCTATGGAGAAAAAGGAAATATCCTCCTATGAAATCTGGAAAGAAGCTCTCTGAGAAACTGCTTAGTGTTCTGTTAATTCATCTCACAGAGTTACATCTGTATATCGTGGATCTCAATGCTAGCCTTATTTCTCTGGAATCTGAGAACAGATATTTCGGATCCCTTCGAAGACTAAAGGGCCAAAGGAAACATCCTCGGATAACAAAGAGAAAGAAGCTTCCTGGAAACTTCTTTGTGTTCTGTGAAATCATCTCACAGAGTTACAGCTTTCCCCTCAAGAGGCCTTTCGCTAAGACAGTTCTTGTGGAATTGGCAAAGTGATATTTGGAAGCCCATAGAGGGCTATGGTGAAAAAGGAAATATCCTCCCATGAAATCTGGAAAGAAGCTTTCTGAGAAACTGCTTAGTGTTCTGTTAATTCATCTCCCAGAGTTACATCTGTATTTCGTGGCTCTCTTTGCTAGCCTTATATCTGTGGAATCTGACAACAGATATTTCAGATCCCTTTGACTATAGGGCCAAAGGAAATATCCTCCGATAACAAAGAGAAAGAAGCTTTCTGAGAAACTTCTTTGTGTTCTGTGAAATCATCTCACAGATTTACAGCTTTCCCCTCAAGAAGCCTTTCGCTAAGATAGTTCTTGTGGAATTGGCAAAATGATATTTGGAAGCCCATAGAGGGCTAAGGTGAAAAAGGAAATATCCTCTGATGAAATCTGGAAAGACTTTCTTAGAAACTGCTTAGTGTTCTGTTAATTCATCTTACAGAGTTACATCTGTATTTCGTGGATCTCTTTGCTAGCCTTATTTCTGTGGAATCTGAGAACAGATATTTCGGATCCCTTTGAAGACTCTAGGGCCAAATTTAATATCCTCCGATAACAAAGAGAAAGAAGCTTTCTGAGAAACTTCTCTGTGTTCTGTGAAATCATCTCACAGAGTTACAGCTTTCCCCTCAAGAAGCCTTTCGCTAAGACAGTTCCTGTGGAATTGGCAAAGTGATATTTGGAAGCCCATAGAAGGCTATGGTGAAAAAGGAAATATCCTCCGATGAAATCTGGAAAGAAGCTTTTTGAGAAACTGCTTAGTGTTCTGTTAATTCACCTCACAGAGTTACATCTGTATTTCGTGGATCTCAATGCTAGCCTTATTTCTGTGGAATCTGAGAACAGATATTTCGGATCCCCTTGAAGACCAAAGGGCCAAAGGAAACATCCTCGGATAACAAAGAGAAAGAAGCTTTCTGAGAAACTACCTTGTGTTCTGTGAAATCATCTCACAGAGTTACAGCTTTCCCCTCAAGAAGCCTTTCGCTAAGACACTTCTTGCAGAATTCGCAAAGTGATATTTGGAAGCCCATAGAGGGCAACGGTGAAAAAGGAAATATCCTCCGATGAAATCTGGAAAGAAGCTTTCTGAGAAACTGCTTAGTGTTCTGATAACTCATCTCACAGAGTTACATCTGTTTTTCGTGGATCTCTTTGCTAGCCTTATTTCTGTGGAATATGAGAAGAGATATTTCCTTTCCCTTTGAAGAATACAGGGCCAAAGGAAATGTCCTCCGATAAGAAAGAGAAAGAAGCTTTCTGAGAAACTTCTTTGTGTTCTGTGAAATCACCTCACAGAGTTACAGCTTTCCCCTCAAGAAGCCTTTCGCTAAGACAGTTCTTGTGGAATTTGCAAAGTGATATTTTGAAGCCCATAGAGGGCTATGGAGAAAAAGGATATATCCACCGATGAAATCTGGAAAGAAGCTTTCTGAGAAACTGCTTAGTGTTCTTTTATTTCATCTCACAGAGTTACATCCGTATTTCGTGTATCTCTTTGCTTGCCTTATTTCTGTGGAATCTGAGAATAGATATATCGGATCCCTTAGAAGACTATAGGGCCAAAGTAAAAATCCTCCGATAACAAAGAGAAAGAAGCTTTCTGAGAAACTTCTTTGTGTTCTGTGAAATCATCTCACACAGTTACAGCTTTCCCCTCAAGGATTCTTTCGCTAACACAGTTCTTGTGGAATTGGCAAAGAGATATTTGGAGCCCATAGAGGGCTATGGAGAAAAAGGAAATATCCTCCTATGAAATCTGGAAAGAAGCAGTCTGAGAAACTGCTTAGTGTTCTCTTAATTCATCTCACAGAGTTACATCTGTATTTCGTGGATCTCTTTGCTAGCCTTATTTCTGTGGATTCTGAGAACAGATATTTGGGATCCCTTTGAAGACTCTAGGGCCAAAGGAAATATCCTCCGATAACAAAGAGAAAGAAGCTTTCTGAGAAACTTCTTTATGTTCTGTGAAATCGTCTCACAGAGTTACAGCTTTCCCCTCAAGAAGCCTTTCGCTAAAACAGTTCTTGTGGAATTGGCAAAGTGATATTTGGAAGCCCATAGAAGTCTATGGTGAAAAAGGAAATATCCTCCGATGAAATCTGGAAAGAAGCTTTTTGAGAAACTGCTTAATGTTCTGTTAATTCATCTCACAGAGTTACATCTGTATTTCGTGGATCTCTTTGCTAGCCTTATTTCTCTGGAATCTGAGAACAGATATTTCGGATCCCTTTGAAGCCTAAAGGGCCAAAGGAAACATCCTCGGATAACAAAGAGAAAGAAACTTCCTGGAAACTTCTTTGTGTTCTGAGAAATCATCTCACAGAGTTACAGCTTTCCCCTCAAGAGGCCTGTCGCTAAGACAGTTCTTGTGGAATTGGCAAAGTGATATTTGGAAGCCCATAGAAGGCTATGGTGAAAAAGGAAATATCCTCCCATGAAATCTGGAAAGAAGCTTTATGAGAAACTGCTTAGTGTTCTGTTAATTCATCTCCCAGAGTTACATCTGTATTTCGTGGATCTCTTTGCTAGCCTTATTTCTGTGGAATCTGAGAAGAGATATTTCAGAAACCATTGAAGACTATAGGGCCAAAGGAAATATCCTCCGATAACAAAGAGAAAGAAGCTTTCTGAGAAACTTCTTTGTGTTCTGTGATATCATCTCACAGATTTACAGCTTTCCCCTCAAGAAGCCTTTCGCTGAGACAGTTCTTGTGGAATTGGCAAAGTGATATTTGGAAGACCATAGAGGGCTAAGGTGAAAAAGGAAATATCCTCCGATGAAATCTGGAAAGAAGCTTTCTGAGAAACTGCTTAGTGTTCTGTTAATTCATCTCACAGAGTTACATCTCTATATCGTGGATCTCTTTTCTAGCCTTATATCTGTGGAATCTGAGAACAGATATTTCGGATCCCTTTGACTATAGGGCCAAAGGAAATATCCTCCGATAACAAAGAGAAAGAAGCTTTCTGAGAAACTTCTTTGTGTTCTGTGAAATCATCTTACAGAGTTAAAGCTTTCCCCTCAAGAAGCCTTACGCTAAGACAGTTCTTGTGGAATTGGCAAAGTGATGTTTGGAAGCCCTAAGAGGGCTATGGTGAAAAAGGAAATATCCTCTTATGAAATCTGGAAAGACTTACTGCGAAACTGCTTAGTGTTCTGTTAATTCATCTCACCGAGTTACATCTGTATTTCGTGGATCTCTTTGTTAGCCTTACTTCTGGGGAATCTGAGAATAGATATTTCGGATCCCTTTGAAGACTCTAGGGCCAAAGGAAATATCCTTCGATAACAAAGAGAAAGAAGCTTTCTGAGAAACTTCTTTGTGTTCTGTGAAATCATCTCACACTGTTACAGCTTTCCCCTCAAGGATTCTTTCGCTAAGACAGTTCTTGTGGAATTTGCAAAGAGATACTTGGAGCCCATAGAGGGCTATGGAGAAAAAGGAAATATCCTCCTATGAAATCTGGAAAGAAGCTGTCTGAGAAACTGCTTAGTGTTCTCTTAATTCATCTCACAGAGTTACATCTGTATTTCGTGGATCTCTTTGCTAGCCTTATTTCTGTGTAATCTGAGAACAGATATTTCGGATCCCTTTGAAGACTATAGGGCCAAAGGAAATATCCACCGATAACAAAGAGAAAGAAGCTTTCTGAGAAACTTCTTTATGTTCTGTGAAATCATCTCACAGAGTTACAGCTTTCCCCTCAAGAAGCCTTTCGCTAAGACAGTTCTTGTGGAATTGGCAAAGTGATATTTGGAAGCCCATAGAAGTCTATGGTGAAAAAGGAAATATCCTCCGATGAAATCTGGAAAGAAGCATTCTGAGAAACTGCTTAATGTTCTGTTAATTCATCTCACAGAGTTACATCTGTATTTCGTGGATCTCTTTGATAGCCTTATTTCTCTGGAATCTGAGAACAGATATTTCGGATCCCTTTGAAGACTAAAGGGCCAAAGGAAACATCCTCGGATAACAAAGAGAAAGAAACTTCCTGGAAACTTCTTTGTGTTCTGAGAAATCATCTCACAGAGTTACAGCTTTCCCCTCAAGAGGCCTGTCGCTAAGACAGTTCTTGTGGAATTGGCAAAGTGATATTTGGAAGCCCATAGAGGGCAATGGTGAAAAAGGAAATATCCTCCCATGAAATCTGGAAAGAAGCTTTATGAGAAACTGCTTAGTGTTCTGTTAATTCATCTCCCAGAGTTACATCTGTATTTCGTGGATCTCTTTGCTAGCCTTATTTCTGTGGAATCTGAGAAGAGATATTTCAGATCCCATTGAAGACTATAGGGCCAAAGGAAATATCCTCCGATAACAAAGAGAAAGAAGCTTTCTGAGAAACTTCTTTGTGTTCTGTGATATCATCTCACAGATTTACAGCTTTCCCCTCAAGAAGCCTTTCGCTGAGACAGTTCTTGTGGAATTGGCAAAGTGATATTTGGAAGCCCATAGAGGGCTATGGTGAAAAAGGAAATATCCTCCGATGAAATCTGGAAAGAAGCTTTCTGAGAAACTGCTTAGTGTTCTGTTAATTCATCTCCCAGAGTTACATCTGTATATCGTGGATCTCTTTTCTAGCCTTATATCTGTGGAATCTGACAACAGATATTTCGGATCCCTTTGACTATAGGGCCAAAGGAAATATACTCCGATAACAAAGAGAAAGAAGCTTTCTGAGAAACTTCTTTGTGTTCTGTGACATCATCTTACAGAGTTAAAGCTTTCCCCTCAAGAAGCCTTACGCTAAGACAGTTCTTGTGGAATTGGCAAAGTGATGTTTGGAAGCCCTTAGAGGGCTATGGTGAAAAAGGAAATATCCTCTGATGAAATCTGGAAAGACTTACTGCGAAACTGCTTAGTGTTCTGTTAATTCATCTCACCGAGTTACATCTGTATTTCGTGGATCTCTTTGTTAGCCTTACTTCTGTGGAATCTGAGAACAGATATTTCGGATCCCTTTGAAGACTCTAGGGCCAAAGGAAATATCCTCCGATAACAAAGACAAAGAAGCTTTCTGAGAAACTTCTTTGTGTTCTGTGAAATCATCTCACAGAGTTACAGCTTTCCCCTCAAGAAGCCTTTCGCTAAGGCAGTTCTTGTGGAATTGGCAAAGTGATATGTGGAAGCCCATAGAGGGCTATGGTGAAAAAGGATATATCCTCCGATGAAATCTGGAAAGAAGCCTTCTGAGAACCTGCTTAGTGTTCTGGTAATTCATCTCACAGAGTTACATCGGTATTTCGTGGATCTCTTCGCTAGCCTTATTTCTGTGGAATCTGACAACAGATATTTCGGATCACTTTGAAGACTATAGGGCCAAAAGAAATATCCTCTGATAACAAAGAGAAAGAAGCTTTCAGAGACACTTCTTTGGGTACTGTGAAATCATCTCACAGAGTTACAGCTTTCCACCAAAGAAGCCTTTCGGTAAGACAGTTATTGTGGAATGGGCAAACTGATATTTGCAAGCCCATAGAGGGCTATGGTGAAAAAGGAAATAACCTCCGATGAAATCTGGAAAGAATTTCTGAGAAACTGCTTAGTGTTCTGCTAATTCATCTCACCGAGTTACATCTGTATTCGTGGATCTCTTTGCTAATCTTATTTCCGTGGAATCTGAGAACGGATATTTCGGATCCCTTTGAAGACTATAGGGCCAAAGGAAATATCCTCGGATAACAAAGAGAAAGAAGCTTTCTGAGAAACTTCTTTGTGTTCTGTGAAATCATCTCACAGAGTTACAGCTTTCCCCTCAAGAAGCCTTTCGCTAAGATAGTTCTTGTGGAATTGGCAAAGTGATATTTGGAAGACCATAGAGGGCTATGGTGGAAAAGGAAATATCCTCCGATGAAACCTGGAAAGAAGCTTTCTCAGAAACTGCTTACTTAGTGTTCTGTTAATTCATCTCACAGAGTTACATGTGTATTTCGTGCATCTCTTTGCTGGCCTTATTTCTGTGGAATCTGACAAAAGATATTTCGGATCCCTTTGAAGACTGTAGGGCCAAAGGAAATATCCTCCGACAACAAAGAGAAAGAAGCTTTCTCAGAAACTTCTTTGTGTTCTGTGAAATCATCTCACAGAGTTACAGCTTTCCCCTCAAGAAGCCTTTCGCTAAGATAGTACTTGTGGAATGGGCAAAGTGATATTTGGAAGTCCTTAGAGGGCTATGGTGAAAAAGGAAATATCCTCCGATGAAATCTGGAAAGAAGCTTTCTGAGAAACTGCTTAGTGTTCTGTTAATTCATCTCACAGAGGTACATCTGTATTTCGCGGATCTCTTTGCTAGCCTTAGTTCTGTGGAATCTGAGAACAGATATTTCGGATCCCTTTGAAGACTATAGGGCCAAAGGAAACATCCTCTAATAACAAAGAGAAAGAAGCTTCCTGGAAACTCCTTTGTGTTCTGTGAAATCAACTCACAGAGTTACAGCTTTCCCCTCAAGATGCCTTTCGCTACGACAGTTCTTGTGGAATTGGCAAAGTGATATTTGGAAGCGCATTGAGGGCTACGATGAAAAAGGAAATATCCTCTGATGAAATCTGGAAGGAAGCTTTCTGTGAAACTGCTTAGTGTTCTGTTTATTCATCTCACAGAGTGACATCTGTATTTCGTGGATCTCTTTGCTAGCCTTATTTCTGTGGAATCTGAGAACAGATATTTCGGATCCCTTTGAAGACTATAGGGCCAAAGGATATATCCTCCGATAACAAAGAGAAAGAAGCTTTCTGAGAAACTTCTTTGTGTTCTGTGAAATCAACTCACAGAGTTACAGCTTTCCCCTCAAGAAGCCTTTCGCTAAGACAGTTCTTGTGGAATTGGCAAAGTGATATTTGGAAGCCCATAGAGGGCTATGGTGAAAAAGGAAATATCCTCCGATGAAATCTGGAAAGAAGCTTTCTGAGAAACTGCTTAGTGTTCTTTTAATTCATCTCACAGAGTTAATCCGTATTTGGTGGATCTCTTTGCTAACCTTATTTGTGTGGAATCTGAGAACAGATATTTCGGATCCCTTTGAAGACTATAGAGCCAAAGTAAACATCCTCCGATAACAAAGAGAAAGAAGCTTACTGAGAAACTTCTTTGTGTTCTGCGAAATCATCTCACAGAGTTACAGCTTTCCCCTCAAGAAGCCTTTCGCTAAGACAGTTCTTGTGGAATTGGCAAAGTGATATTTGGAAGCCCATAGAGGGCTATGGTGAAAAAGGAAATATCCTCCGATGAAATCTGGAAAGAAGCTTTCTGAGAAACTGCTTAGCGTTCTGTTAAATCATCTCAGAGAGTTCCATCTGTATTTCGTGGATCTCTAGGCTAGCCTTATTTCTGTGGAATCTGGGAACGGATATTTCGGATCCCTTTGAAGACTATAGGGCCAAAGGAAATATCCTCCGATAACAAAGAGAAAGAAGCTTTCTGAGAAACTACTTTGTGTTCTGTGAAATCATCTCACAGAGTTAAAGCTTTCCCCGCAAGAAGCCTTTCGCTAAGACAGTTCTTGTGGAATTGGCAAAGTGATATTTAAGCCCATAGAGGACTATGGTGAAAAAGGAAATATCCTCCGATGAAATCTGGAAAGAAGCTTTCTGAGAAACTGCTTAGTGTTCTGTTAATTCATCTCACAGAGTTACATCTGTATTTCGTGGATCCCTTTGCTAGTCATATTTCTGTGGAATCTGAGAACAGATATTTCGGATCCATTTGAATGCTATAGGGCCAAAGGAAGTATCCTCTGATAACAAAGAGAAAGAAGCTTTCTGAGAAACTTCTTTGTGTTCTGTGAAATCGTCTCACAGAGTTACAGCTTTCCCCTCAAGAAGCCTTTCGCTCAGACAGTTCTTGTGGAATTGGCAAAGTGATATTTGGAAGCCCATAGAGGGCTATGGAGAAAAAGGAAATATCCTCCTATGAAATCTGGAAAGAAGCTGTCTGAGAAACTGCTTAGTGTTCTCTTAATTCATCTCACAGAGTTACATCTGTATTTCGTGGATCTCTTTGCTAGCCTTATTTCTGTGTAATCTGAGAACAGATATTTCGGATCCCTTTGAAGACTATAGGGCCAAAGGAAATATCCACCGATAACAAAGAGAAAGAAGCTTTCTGAGAAACTTCTTTATGTTCTGTGAAATCATCTCACAGAGTTACAGCTTTCCCCTCAAGAAGCCTTTCGCTAAGACAGTTCTTGTGGAATTGGCAAAGTGATATTTGGAAGCCCATAGAAGTCTATGGTGAAAAAGGAAATATCCTCCGATGAAATCTGGAAAGAAGCATTCTGAGAAACTGCTTAATGTTCTGTTAATTCATCTCACAGAGTTACATCTGTATTTCGTGGATCTCTTTGATAGCCTTATTTCTCTGGAATCTGAGAACAGATATTTCGGATCCCTTTGAAGACTAAAGGGCCAAAGGAAACATCCTCGGATAACAAAGAGAAAGAAACTTCCTGGAAACTTCTTTGTGTTCTGAGAAATCATCTCACAGAGTTACAGCTTTCCCCTCAAGAGGCCTGTCGCTAAGACAGTTCTTGTGGAATTGGCAAAGTGATATTTGGAAGCCCATAGAGGGCAATGGTGAAAAAGGAAATATCCTCCCATGAAATCTGGAAAGAAGCTTTATGAGAAACTGCTTAGTGTTCTGTTAATTCATCTCCCAGAGTTACATCTGTATTTCGTGGATCTCTTTGCTAGCCTTATTTCTGTGGAATCTGAGAAGAGATATTTCAGATCCCATTGAAGACTATAGGGCCAAAGGAAATATCCTCCGATAACAAAGAGAAAGAAGCTTTCTGAGAAACTTCTTTGTGTTCTGTGATATCATCTCACAGATTTACAGCTTTCCCCTCAAGAAGCCTTTCGCTGAGACAGTTCTTGTGGAATTGGCAAAGTGATATTTGGAAGCCCATAGAGGGCTATGGTGAAAAAGGAAATATCCTCCGATGAAATCTGGAAAGAAGCTTTCTGAGAAACTGCTTAGTGTTCTGTTAATTCATCTCCCAGAGTTACATCTGTATATCGTGGATCTCTTTTCTAGCCTTATATCTGTGGAATCTGACAACAGATATTTCGGATCCCTTTGACTATAGGGCCAAAGGAAATATACTCCGATAACAAAGAGAAAGAAGCTTTCTGAGAAACTTCTTTGTGTTTTGTGAAATCATCTTACAGAGTTAAAGCTTTCCCCTCAAGAAGCCTTACGCTAAGACAGTTCTTGTGGAATTGGCAAAGTGATGTTTGGAAGCCCTTAGAGGGCTATGGTGAAAAAGGAAATATCCTCTGATGAAATCTGGAAAGACTTACTGCGAAACTGCTTAGTGTTCTGTTAATTCATCTCACCGAGTTACATCTGTATTTCGTGGATCTCTTTGTTAGCCTTACTTCTGTGGAATCTGAGAACAGATATTTCGGATCCCTTTGAAGACTCTAGGGCCAAAGGAAATATCCTCCGATAACAAAGACAAAGAAGCTTTCTGAGAAACTTCTTTGTGTTCTGTGAAATCATCTCACAGAGTTACAGCTTTCCCCTCAAGAAGCCTTTCGCTAAGGCAGTTCTTGTGGAATTGGCAAAGTGATATGTGGAAGCCCATAGAGGGCTATGGTGAAAAAGGATATATCCTCCGATGAAATCTGGAAAGAAGCCTTCTGAGAACCTGCTTAGTGTTCTGGTAATTCATCTCACAGAGTTACATCTGTATTTCGTGGATCTCTTCGCTAGCCTTATTTCTGTGGAATCTGACAACAGATATTTCGGATCACTTTGAAGACTATAGGGCCAAAAGAAATATCCTCTGATAACAAAGAGAAAGAAGCTTTCAGAGACACTTCTTTGGGTACTGTGAAATCATCTCACAGAGTTACAGCTTTCCACCAAAGAAGCCTTTCGGTAAGACAGTTATTGTGGAATGGGCAAACTGATATTTGCAAGCCCATAGAGGGCTATGGTGAAAAAGGAAATATCCTCCGATGAAATCTGGAAAGAATTTCTGAGAAACTGCTTAGTGTTCTGCTAATTCATCTCACCGAGTTACATCTGTATTCGTGGATCTCTTTGCTAATCTTATTTCCGTGGAATCTGAGAACGGATATTTCGGATCCCTTTGAAGACTATAGGGCCAAAGGAAATATCCTCGGATAACAAAGAGAAAGAAGCTTTCTGAGAAACTTCTTTGTGTTCTGTGAAATCATCTCACAGAGTTACAGCTTTCCCCTCAAGAAGCCTTTCGCTAAGATAGTTCTTGTGGAATTGGCAAAGTGATATTTGGAAGACCATAGAGGGCTATGGTGAAAAAGGAAATATCCTCCGATGAAATCTGGAAAGAAGCTTTCTCAGAAACTGCTTACTTAGTGTTCTGTTAATTCATCTCACAGAGTTACATGTGTATTTCGTGCATCTCTTTGCTGGCCTTATTTCTGTGGAATCTGACAAAAGATATTTCGGATCCCTTTGAAGACTATAGGGCCAAAGGAAATATCCTCCGACAACAAAGAGAAAGAAGCTTTCTCAGAAACTTCTTTGTGTTCTGTGAAATCATCTCACAGAGTTACAGCTTTCCCCTCAAGAAGCCTTTCGCTAAGATAGTACTTGTGGAATGGGCAAAGTGATATTTGGAAGTCCTTAGAGGGCTATGGTGAAAAAGGAAATATCCTCCGATGAAATCTGGAAAGAAGCTTTCTGAGAAACTGCTTAGTGTTCTATTAATTCATCTCACAGAGGTACATCTGTATTTCGCGGATCTCTGCTAGCCTTAGTTCTGTGGAATCTGAGAACAGATATTTCGGATCCCTTTGAAGACTATAGGGCCAAAGGAAACATCCTCTAATAACAAAGAGAAAGAAGCTTCCTGGAAACTCCTTTGTGTTCTGTGAAATCATCTCACAGAGTTACAGCTTTCCCCTCAAGAGGCCTTTCGCTACGACAGTTCTTGTGGAATTGGCAAAGTGATATTTGGAAGCGCATTGAGGGCTACGATGAAAAAGGAAATATCCTCTGATGAAATCTGGAAGGAAGCTTTCTGTGAAACTGCTTAGTGTTCTGTTTATTCATCTCACAGAGTGACATCTGTATATCGTGGATCTCTTTGCTAGCCTTATTTCTGTGGAATCTGAGAACAGATATTTCGGATACCTTTGAAGACTATAGGGCCAAAGGATATATCCTCCGATAACAAAGAGAAAGAAGCTTTCTGAGAAACTTCTTTGTGTTCTGTGAAATCATCTCACAGAGTTACAGCTTTCTCCTCAAGAAGCCTTTCGCTAAGACAGTTCTTGTGGAATTGGCAAAGTGATATTTGGAAGCCCATAGAGGGCTATGGTGAAAAAGGAAATATCCTCCGATGAAATCTGGAAAGAAGCTTTCTGAGAAACTGCTTAGTGTTCTTTTAATTCATCTCACAGAGTTAATCCGTATTTGGTGGATCTCTTTGCTAACCTTATTTGTGTGGAATCTGAGAACAGATATTTCGGATCCCTTTGAAGACTATAGAGCCAAAGTAAACATCCTCCGATAACAAAGAGAAAGAAGCTTTCTGAGAAACTTCTTTGTGTTCTGTGAAATCATCTCACAGAGTTACAGCTTTCCCCTCAAGAAGCCTTTCGCTAAGACAGTTCTTGTGGAATTGGCAAAGTGATATTTGGAAGCCCATAGAGGGCTATGGTGAAAAAGGAAATATCCTCCGATGAAATCTGGAAAGAAGCTTTCTGAGAAACTGCTTAGTGTTCTGTTAAATCATCTCAGAGAGTTACATCTGTATTTCGTGGATCTCTAGGCTAGCCTTATTTCTGTGGAATCTGGGAACGGATATTTCGGATCCCTTTGAAGACTATAGGGCCAAAGGAAATATCCTCCGATAACAAAGAGAAAGAAGCTTTCTGAGAAACTTCTTTGTGTTCTGTGAAATCATCTCACAGAGTTAAAGCTTTCCCCGCAAGAAGCCTTTCGCTAAGACAGTTCTTGTGGAATTGGCAAAGTGATATTTAAGCCCATAGAGGACTATGGTGAAAAAGGAAATATCCTCCGATGAAATCTGGAAAGAAGCTTTCTGAGAAACTGCTTAGTGTTCTGTTAATTCATCTCACAGAGTTACATCTGTATTTCGTGGATCCCTTTGCTAGTCATATTTCTGTGGAATCTGAGAACAGATATTTCGGATCCATTTGAATGCTATAGGGCCAAAGGAAGTATCCTCTGATAACAAAGAGAAAGAAGCTTTCTGAGAAACTTCTTTGTGTTCTGTGAAATCGTCTCACAGAGTTACAGCTTTCCCCTCAAGAAGCCTTTCGCTCAGACAGTTCTTGTGGAATTGGCAAAGTGATATTTGGAAGCCCATAGAGGGCTATGGAGAAAAAGGAAATATCCTCCTATGAAATCTGGAAAGAAGCTGTCTGAGAAACTGCTTAGTGTTCTCTTAATTCATCTCACAGAGTTACATCTGTATTTCGTGGATCTCTTTGCTAGCCTTATTTCTGTGTAATCTGAGAACAGATATTTCGGATCCCTTTGAAGACTATAGGGCCAAAGGAAATATCCACCGATAACAAAGAGAAAGAAGCTTTCTGAGAAACTTCTTTATGTTCTGTGAAATCATCTCACAGAGTTACAGCTTTCCCCTCAAGAAGCCTTTCGCTAAGACAGTTCTTGTGGAATTGGCAAAGTGATATTTGGAAGCCCATAGAAGTCTATGGTGAAAAAGGAAATATCCTCCGATGAAATCTGGAAAGAAGCATTCTGAGAAACTGCTTAATGTTCTGTTAATTCATCTCACAGAGTTACATCTGTATTTCGTGGATCTCTTTGATAGCCTTATTTCTCTGGAATCTGAGAACAGATATTTCGGATCCCTTTGAAGACTAAAGGGCCAAAGGAAACATCCTCGGATAACAAAGAGAAAGAAACTTCCTGGAAACTTCTTTGTGTTCTGAGAAATCATCTCACAGAGTTACAGCTTTCCCCTCAAGAGGCCTGTCGCTAAGACAGTTCTTGTGGAATTGGCAAAGTGATATTTGGAAGCCCATAGAGGGCAATGGTGAAAAAGGAAATATCCTCCCATGAAATCTGGAAAGAAGCTTTATGAGAAACTGCTTAGTGTTCTGTTAATTCATCTCCCAGAGTTACATCTGTATTTCGTGGATCTCTTTGCTAGCCTTATTTCTGTGGAATCTGAGAAGAGATATTTCAGATCCCATTGAAGACTATAGGGCCAAAGGAAATATCCTCCGATAACAAAGAGAAAGAAGCTTTCTGAGAAACTTCTTTGTGTTCTGTGATATCATCTCACAGATTTACAGCTTTCCCCTCAAGAAGCCTTTCGCTGAGACAGTTCTTGTGGAATTGGCAAAGTGATATTTGGAAGCCCATAGAGGGCTATGGTGAAAAAGGAAATATCCTCCGATGAAATCTGGAAAGAAGCTTTCTGAGAAACTGCTTAGTGTTCTGTTAATTCATCTCCCAGAGTTACATCTGTATATCGTGGATCTCTTTTCTAGCCTTATATCTGTGGAATCTGACAACAGATATTTCGGATCCCTTTGACTATAGGGCCAAAGGAAATATACTCCGATAACAAAGAGAAAGAAGCTTTCTGAGAAACTTCTTTGTGTTCTGTGACATCATCTTACAGAGTTAAAGCTTTCCCCTCAAGAAGCCTTACGCTAAGACAGTTCTTGTGGAATTGGCAAAGTGATGTTTGGAAGCCCTTAGAGGGCTATGGTGAAAAAGGAAATATCCTCTGATGAAATCTGGAAAGACTTACTGCGAAACTGCTTAGTGTTCTGTTAATTCATCTCACCGAGTTACATCTGTATTTCGTGGATCTCTTTGTTAGCCTTACTTCTGTGGAATCTGAGAACAGATATTTCGGATCCCTTTGAAGACTATAGGGCCAAAGGAAACATCCTCTAATAACAAAGAGAAAGAAGCTTCCTGGAAACTCCTTTGTGTTCTGTGAAATCATCTCACAGAGTTACAGCTTTCCCCTCAAGAGGCCTTTCGCTACGACAGTTCTTGTGGAATTGGCAAAGTGATATTTGGAAGCGCATTGAGGGCTACGATGAAAAAGGAAATATCCTCTGATGAAATCTGGAAGGAAGCTTTCTGTGAAACTGCTTAGTGTTCTGTTTATTCATCTCACAGAGTGACATCTGTATTTCGTGGATCTCTTTGCTAGCCTTATTTCTGTGGAATCTGAGAACAGATATTTCGGATCCCTTTGAAGACTATAGGGCCAAAGGATATATCCTCCGATAACAAAGAGAAAGAAGCTTTCTGAGAAACTTCTTTGTGTTCTGTGAAATCATCTCACAGAGTTACAGCTTTCTCCTCAAGAAGCCTTTCGCTAAGACAGTTCTTGTGGAATTGGCAAAGTGATATTTGGAAGCCCATAGAGGGCTATGGTGAAAAAGGAAATATCCTCCGATGAAATCTGGAAAGAAGCTTTCTGAGAAACTGCTTAGTGTTCTGTTAAATCATCTCAGAGAGTTACATCTGTATTTCGTGGATCTCTAGGCTAGCCTTATTTCTGTGGAATCTGGGAACGGATATTTCGGATCCCTTTGAAGACTATAGGGCCAAAGGAAATATCCTCCGATAACAAAGAGAAAGAAGCTTTCTGAGAAACTTCTTTGTGTTCTGTGAAATCATCTCACAGAGTTAAAGCTTTCCCCGCAAGAAGCCTTTCGCTAAGACAGTTCTTGTGGAATTGGCAAAGTGATATTTAAGCCCATAGAGGACTATGGTGAAAAAGGAAATATCCTCCGATGAAATCTGGAAAGAAGCTTTCTGAGAAACTGCTTAGTGTTCTGTTAATTCATCTCACAGAGTTACATCTGTATTTCGTGGATCCCTTTGCTAGTCATATTTCTGTGGAATCTGAGAACAGATATTTCGGATCCATTTGAATGCTATAGGGCCAAAGGAAGTATCCTCCGATAACAAAGAGAAAGAAGCTTTCTGAGAAACTTCTTTGTGTTCTGTGAAATCGTCTCACAGAGTTACAGCTTTCCCCTCAAGAAGCCTTTCGCTCAGACAGTTCTAGTGGAAATTGCAAAGTGATATTTGGAAGCCCATAGAGGGCTATGGTGAAAAAGGAAATATCCTCCGATGAAATCTGGAAAGAAGCTTTCTGAGAAACTGCTTAGTGTTCTGTTAATTCATCTCACAGAGTTACATCTGTATTTCGTGGATCTCTTTGCTAGCCTTATTTCTGTGGAATCTGAGAACAGATATTTCCTTTCCCTTTGAAGACTATAAGGCCAAAGGAAATATCCTCCGATAACAAAGAGAAAGACGCTTTCTGAGAAACTTCTTTGTGTTCTGTGAAATCATCTCACAGTTACAGCTTTCCCCTCAAGAAGCCTTTCGCTAAGACAGTTCTTGTGGAATTGGCAAGTGATATTTGAAAGCCCATGGAGGGCTAAGGTGAAAAAGGAAATATCCTAGGATGATATCTGGAAGGAAACTTTCTGAGAAACTGCTTAGTGTTCTTTTAATTCATCTCCCAGAGTTACATCTGTATTTCGTTGATCTCTTTGCTAGCCTTATTTCTGTGGAATCTGACTACAGATATTTCGGATCCCTTTGAACCCTATAGGGCCAAAGGAAATATCCTCCGATAACAAAGAGAAAGAAGCTTTCTGAGAAACGTCTTTGTGTTCTGTGAAATCATCCCACCGAGTTACAGCTTTCCGCTCAAGAAGCCTTTCGCTAAGACAGTTCTTGTGGAATTGGCAAAGTGATATTTGGAAGCCCTTAGAGGGCTATGATGAAAAAGGAAATATCCTCCGATGAAATCTGGAAAGAAGCTTTCTGAGAAACTGCTTAGTGTTCTGTTAATTCACCTCACAGAGTTACATCTGTATTTCGTGGATCTCTTTGCTAGCCTTATTGCTGTGGAATCTGAGAACAGATATTTCGGATCCCTTTGAAGACTATAGGGCCAAAGGAAATATCCTCCGATAACAAAGAGAAAGACGCTTTCTGAGAAACTTCTTGGTGTTCTGTGAAATCATCTCACAGAGTTACAGCTTTCCCCTCAAGAAGCCTTTCGCTAAGACAATTCTTGTGGAATTGGCAAAGTGATATTTGGAAGCCCATAGAGGGCTATGGTGAAAAAGGAAACATCCTCCGATGAAATCTGGAAGAAGCTTTCTGAGAAACTGCTTAGTGTTCTGTTAATTCACCTCACAGAGTTACATCTGTATTTCGTGGATCTCTTTGCCAGCCTTATTTCTGTGGAATCTGACAACAGATATTTCGGATCCCTTTGAACGCTATTGGGCCAAAGGAAATATCGTCCGATAAGAAAGAGAAAGCAGCTTTCTGAGAAACTTCTTTGTGCTCTGTGAAACCATCTCACAGAGTTACAGCTTGCCCCACAAGAATCCTTTCACTAAGACAATTCTTGTGGAATTGGCAAAGTGACATTTGGAAGCCCATAGAGGGCTATGGTGAAAAAGGAAACATCCTCCGATGAAATCTGGAAAGAAGCTTTCTGAGAAACTGCTTAGTATTCCATTAATTCATCTGCCAGAGTTACATCTGTATTTCGTGGATCTCTTTGCTAGCCTTATTTCTGTGGAATCTGAGTACAGATATTTCGTATCCCTTTGAACGCCATAGGGCCAAAGGAAATATCCTCCGATAACAAAGAGAAAGAAGCTTTCTTAGAAACGTCTTTGTGTTCTGTCAAATCATGTCACAGAGTTACAGGTTTTCCCTCAAGAGGCCTTTCACTAAGACAGTTCTTGTGGAATTGGCAAAGTGATATTTGGAAGCCCATAGAGGGCTATGATGAAAAAGGAAATATCCTCCTATGAAATCTGGAAAGAAGCTTTCTGAGAAACTGCTTAGTGTTCTGTTAATTCATCTCACAGAGTTACATCTGTATTTCGTGGATCTCTTTGCTAGCCTTATTTCTGTGGAATCTGAGAACAGATATTTCCTTTCCCTTTGAAGACTATAGGGACAAAGGAAATATCCTCCGATAACAAAGAGAAAGAAGCTTTCTGAGAAACTTCTTTGTGTTCTGTGAAATCATCTCACAGAGTTACAGCTTTCCCCTCAAGAAGCCTTTCGCTAAGACAGTTCTTTCGGAATTGGCAAGTGATATTTGGAAGCCCATAGAGGGCTAAGGTGAAAAAGGAAATATCCTTCGATGATATCTGGAAAGAAGCTTTCTGAGAAACTGCTTAGTCTTCTTTTAATTCATCTTCCAGTGTTACATCTGTATATCGTTGATCTCTTTGCTAGCCTTATTTCTGTGGAATCTGAGTACAGATATTTCGTATCCCTTTGAACGCCATAGGGTCAAAGGAAATATCCTCCGATAACAAAGAGAAAGAAGCTTTCTGAGAAACGTCTTTGTGTTCTGTGAAATCATCTCACCGAGTTACAGATTTCCCTTCAAGAAGCCTTTCGCTAAGACAGTTCTTGTGGAATTGGCAAAGTGATATTTGGAAGCCCTTAGAGGGCTATGGTGAAAAAGGAAATATCCTCCGATGAAATCTGGAAAGAAGCTTTCTGAGAAACTGCTTAGTGTTCTGTTAATTCACCTCACAGAGTTATATCTGTATTTCGTGGATCTCTTTGCCAGCCTTATTTCTGTGGAATCTGAGAACAGATATTTCGGATACCTTTGAAGACTATAGGGCCAAAGGAAATATCCTCCGATAACAAAGAGAAAGACGCTTTCTGAGAAACTTCTTTGTGTTCTGTGAAATCTTCTCACAGAGTTACAGCTTTCCCCTCTAGAAGCCTTTCGGTAAGACAATTCTTGTGGAATTGGCAAAGTGATATTTCCCAGCCCGTAGAGGGCTATGGTGAAAAAGGAAACATCCTCCGATGAAATCTGGAAAGAAGCTTTCTGAGAAACTACTTAGTATTCCATTAATTCATCTCACAGAGTTACATCTGTATTTCGTGGATCTCTTTGCTAGCCTTATTTCTGTGGAATCTGAGAACAGATATTTCGGATCCCTTTGAACGCTATAGGGCCAAAGGAAATATCCTCCGATAACAAAGAGAAAGAAGCTTTCTGAGAAACTTCTTTGTGTTCTGTCAAATCATCTCACAGAGTTACAGGTTTTCCCTCAAGACGCCTTTTGTTAAGACAGTTCTTGTGGAATTGGCAAAGTGATATTTTGAAGCCCATAGAGGGCTATGATGAAAAAGGAAATATCCTCCGATGAAATCTGGAAACAAGCTTTCTGAGAAACTGCTTAGTGTTCTGTTAATTCATCTCACAGAGTTACATCTGTATTTCGTGGATCTCTTTGCTAGCCTTATTTCTGTGGAATCTGAGAACAGATATTTCCTTTCCCTTTGAAGACTATAGGGACAAAGGAAATATCCTCCGATAACAAAGAGAAAGAAGCTTTCTGAGAAACTTCTTTGTGTTCTGCGAAATCATCTCACAGAGTTACAGCTTTCCCCTCAAGAAGCCTTTCGCTAAGACAGTTCTTTTGGAATTGGCAAGTGAAATTTGGAAGCCCATAGAGGGCTAAGGTGAAAAAGGAAATATCCTTCGATGATATCTGGAAAGAAGCTTTCTGAGAAACTGCTTAGTCTTCTTTTAATTCATCTTCCAGTGTTACATCTGTATATCGTTGATCTCTTTGCTAGCCTTATTTCTGTGGAATCTGAGTACAGATATTTCGTATCCCTTTGAACGCCATAGGGCCAAAGGAAATATCCTCCGATAACAAAGAGAAAGAAGCTTTCTGAGAAACGTCTTTGTGTTCTGTGAAATCATCTCACCGAGTTACAGATTTCCCCTCAAGAAACCTTTCGCTAAGACAGTTCTTGTGGAATTGGCAAAGTGATATTTGGAAGCCCATAGAGGGCTATGGTGAAAAAGGAAATATCCTCCGATGAAATCTGGAAAGAAGCTTTCTGAGAAACTGCTTAGTGTTCTGTTAATTCACCTCACAGAGTTACATCTGTATTTCGTGGATCTCTTTGCCAGCCTTATTTCTGTGGAATCTGAGAACAGATATTTCGGATACCTTTGAAGACTATAGGGCCAAAGGAAATATCCTCCGATAACAAAGAGAAAGACGCTTTCTGAGAAACTTCTTTGTGTTCTGTGAAATCATCTCACAGAGTTACAGCTTTCCCCTCAAGAAGCCTTTCGGTAAGACAATTCTTGTGGAATTGGCAAAGTGATATTTGGAAGCCCATAGAGGGCTATGGTGAAAAAGGAAACATCCTCCGATGAAATCTGGAAAGAAGCTTTCTGAGAAACTGCTTAGTATTCCGTTAATTCATCTCACAGAGTTACATCTGTATTTCGTGGATCTCTTTGCTAGCCTTATTTCTGTGGAATCTGAGAACAGATATTTCGGATCCCTTTGAACGCTATAGGGCCAAAGGAAATATCCTCCGATAACAAATAGAAAGAAGCTTTCTGAGAAACTTCTTAGTGTTCTGTCAAATCATGTCACAGAGTTACAGGTTTTCCCTCAAGAGGCCTTTTACTAAGACAGTTCTTGTGGAATTGGCAAAGTGATATTTGGAAGCCCATAGAGGGCTATGATGAAAAAGGAAATATCCTCCTATGAAATCTGGAAAGAAGCTTTCTGAGAAACTGCTTAGTGTTCTGTTAATTCATCTCACAGAGTTACATCTGTATTTCGTGGATCTCTTTGCTAGCCTTATTTCTGTGGAATCTGAGAACAGATATTTCCTTTCCCTTTGAAGACTATAGGGACAAAGGAAATATCCTCCGATAACAAAGAGAAAGAAGCTTTCTGAGAAACTTCTTTGTGTTCTGTGAAATCATCTCACAGAGTTACAGCTTTCCCCTCAAGAAGCCTTTCGTTAAGACAGTTCTTTCGGAATTGGCAAGTGATATTTGGAAGCCCATAGAGGGCTAAGGTGAAAAAGGAAATATCCTTCGATGAAATCTGGAAAGAAGCTTTCTGAGAAACTGCTTAGTGTTCTGTTAATTCATCTGCCAGAGTTACATCTGTATTTCGTGGATCTCTTTGCTAGCCTTATTTCTCTGGAATCTGAGAACAGATATTTCCTTTCCCTTTGAAGACTATAGGGCCAAAGGAAATATCCTCCGACAAGAAAGAGAAAGAAGCTTTCTGAGAAACTTCTTTGTGTTCTGTGAAATCATATCACAGAGTTACAGCTTTCCCCTCAAGAAGCCTTTCGCTAAGACAGTTCTTGTGGAATTGGCAAAGTGATATTTGGAAGCCCATAGAAGGCTATGGTGAAAAAGGAAATATCCTCCGATGAAATCTGGAAAGAAGCTTTCTGAGAAACTGTTTAGTGTTCTGTTAATTCATCTCACAGAGTTACATCTGTATTTCGTGGATCTCTTTGCTAGCCTTATTTCTGTGGAATCTGACAACAGATATTTCCTTTCTCTTTGAAGACTATAGGGCCAAAGGAAATATCCTCCGATAACAAAGAGAAAGAAGCTTTCTGAGAAACTTCTTTGTGTTCTCTGAAATCATCTCACAGAGTTACAGCTTTCCCCTCAAGAAGCCTTTCGCTAAGACAGTTCTTGTGGAATTGGCAAAGTGACATTTGCTAGCCCATAGAGGGCAACGGTGAAAAAGGAAATATCCTCCGATGAAATCTGGAAAGAAGCTTTCTGAGAAACTGCTTAGTGTTCTGTTAATTCATCTCCCAAAGTTACATCTGTATTTCGTGGATCTCTTTGCTAGCCTTATTTCTCTGGAATCTAAGAAAAGATATTTCGGATCCCTTTGAAGATTATAGGCACAAAGGAAATATCCTCCGATAACAAAGAGAAAGAAGCTTTCTGAGAAACTTCTTTGTGTTCTGTCAAATCATATCACAGAGTTACAGGTTTTCCCTCAAGACGCCGTTCGCTAAGACAGTTCTTGTGGAATTGGCAAAGTGATATTTGGAAGCCCCTAGAGGGCTATGGTGAAAAAGGAAATATCCTCCGATGAAATCTGGAAACAAGCTTTCTGAGAAACTGCTTAGTGTTCTGTTAATTCATCTCCCAGAGTTACATCTGTATTTCGTGGATCTTTGCTAGCCTTATTTCTGTGGAATCTGAGAACAGATATTTCCTTTCCCTTGGAAGACTATTGGGCCAAAGGAAATATCCTCCGATAACAAAGAGAAAGAAGCTTTCTGAGAAACTTCTTTTTGTTGTGTGAAATCATCTCACAGAGTTACAGCTTTCCCCTCGAGAAGCCTTCCGCTAAGACAGTTCTTGTGGAATTGGCAAAGTGACATTTGGAAGCCCATAGAGGGCTATGGTGAAAAAGGAAATATCCTCCGATGAAATCTGGAAAGAAGCTTTCTGAGAAACTGCTTAGTGTTCTGTTAATTCATCTCCCAGATTTACATCTGTATTTCGTGGCTCTCTTTGGTAGCCTTATTACTGTGGAATCTGAGAACAGATATTTCAGATCCCTTTGAAGACTACAGGGCCAAAGTATATATCCTCCGATAACAAAGAGAAAGAAGCTTTCTGAGAAACTTCTTTGTGTTCTGTGAGATCATCTCACAGAGTTACAGCTTTCTACCAAACAAGCCTTTCGCTAAGACAGTTCTTGGGGAATTGGCAAAGTGATATTTGGAAGCCCATAGAGGGCTTGATGAAAAAGGAAATATCCTCCGATGAAATCTGGAAAGACTTTCTGAGAAACTGCTTAGTGTTCTGCTAATTCATCTCACCGAGTTACATCTGTATTCGTGGATCTCTTTGCTAATCTTATTTCCGTGGAATCTGAGAACAGATATTTCGGATCCCTTTGAAGACTATAGGGCCAAAGGAAATATCCTACGATTACAAAGAGAAAGAAGCATTCTGAGAAACTTCTTTGTGTTCTGTGAAATCATCTCACAGAGTTACAGCTTTCCCCTCAAGAAGCCTTTCGCTAAGACATTTCTTGTGGAATTGGCAAAGTGATATTTGGAAGCCCCTAGAGGGCTATGGTGAAAAAGTAAATATCTTCTGATGAAATCTGGAAAGCAGCTTTCTGAGAAACTGCGTAGTGTTCTGTTAATTGATCACACAGAGTTACATCTGTATTTCGTGGATCTCTTTGCTGGCCTTACTTCTGAGGAATCTGAGAACAGATATTTCGGATCCCTTTGAAGACTATAGGGCCAAAGGAAATATCCTCCGATAACAAAGAGAAAGAAGCTTTCTGAGAAACTTCTTTGTGTTCTGTGAAATCATCTCACAGAGTTACAGCTTTCCCCTCAAGAAGCCTTTCGCTAAGACAGTTCTTGTGGAATTGGCAAAGTGATATTTGGAAGCCCATAGAGGGCTATTGAGAAAAGGAAATATCCTCCGATGAAATCTGGAAAGAAGATTTCAGAGAATCTGCTTAGTGTTCTGTTAATTCATCTGCCAGAGTTACATCTTTATTTCGTGGATCTCTTTGCTAGCCTTATTTCTGTGGAATCTGAGAACAGATATTTCGGATCCCTTTGAAGACTATTGGGCCAAAGGAAATATCCTCCGATAACAAAGAGAAAGAAGCTTTCTGAGAAACTTCTTTGTGTTCTGTGAAATCATCTCACAGAGTTACAGCTTTCCCCTCAAGAAGCCTTTCCCTAAGACAGTTCTTGTGGAATTGGCAAAGTGATATTTGCAAGCTCATAAAGGGCTATGGTGAAAAAGGAAATATCCTCCGATGAAATCTGGAAAGAAGCTTTCTGAGAAACTGCTTAGTGTTCTGTTAATTCATCTGCCAGAGTTACATCTGTATTTCGTGGATCTCTTTGCTAGCCTTATTTCTCTGGAATCTGAGAACAGATATTTCCTTTCCCTTTGAAGACTATAGGGCCAAAGGAAATATCCTCCGACAAGAAAGAGAAAGAAGCTTTCTGAGAAACTTCTTTGTGTTCTGTGAAATCATATCACAGAGTTACAGCTTTCCCCTCAAGAAGCCTTTCGCTAAGACAGTTCTTGTGGAATTGGCAAAGTGATATTTGGAAGCCCATAGAAGGCTATGGTGAAAAAGGAAATATCCTCCGATGAAATCTGGAAAGAAGCTTTCTGAGAAACTGTTTAGTGTTCTGTTAATTCATCTCACAGAGTTACATCTGTATTTCGTGGATCTCTTTGCTAGCCTTATTTCTGTGGAATCTGACAACAGATATTTCCTTTCTCTTTGAAGACTATAGGGCCAAAGGAAATATCCTCCGATAACAAAGAGAAAGAAGCTTTCTGAGAAACTTCTTTGTGTTCTCTGAAATCATCTCACAGTGTTACAGCTTTCCCCTCAAGAAGCCTTTCGCTAAGACAGTTCTTGTGGAATTGGCAAAGTGACATTTGCTAGCCCATAGAGGGCAACGGTGAAAAAGGAAATATCCTCCGATGAAATCTGGAAAGAAGCTTTCTGAGAAACTGCTTAGTGTTCTGTTAATTCATCTCCCAAAGTTACATCTGTATTTCGTGGATCTCTTTGCTAGCCTTATTTCTCTGGAATCTAAGAAAAGATATTTCGGATCCCTTTGAAGATTATAGGCACAAAGGAAACATCCTCCGATAACAAAGAGAAAGAAGCTTTCTGAGAAACTTCTTTGTGTTCTGTGAAATCATATCACAGAGTTACAGCTTTCCCCTAAAGAAGCCGTTCGCTAAGACAGTTCTTGTGGAATTGGCAAACTGATATTTGGAAGCCCCTAAATGGCTATGGTGAAAAAGGAAATATCCTCCGATGAAATCTGGAAAGCAGCTTTCTGAGAAACTGCTTAGTGTTCTGTTAATTGATCTCACAGAGTTACATCTGTATTTCGTGGATCTTTGCTAGCCTTACTTCTGTGGAATCTGAGAACAGATATTTCGGATCCCTTTGAAGACTATTGGGCCAAAGGAAATATCCTCCGATAACAAAGAGAAAGAAGCTTTCTGCGAAACTTCTTTGTGTTCTGTGAAATCATCTCACAGAGTTACAGCTTTCCCTTCGAGAAGCCTATCGCTAAGACAGTTCTTGTGGAATTGGCAAAGTGACATTTGGAAGCCCATAGAGGGCTATGGTGAAAAAGGAAATATCCTCCGATGAAATCTGGAAAGAAGCTTTCTGAGAAACTGCTTAGTGTTCTGTTAATTCATCTCCCAGAGTTACATCTGTATTTCGTGGCTCTCTTTGCTAGCCTTATATCTGTGGAATCTGACAATAGATATTTCAGATCCCTTTGACTATAGGGCCAAAGGAAATATCCTCCGATAACAAAGAGAAAGAAGCTTTCTGAGAAACTTCTTTGTGTTCTGTGAGATCATCTCACAGAGTTACAGCTTTCTACCAAACAAGCCTTTCGCTAAGACAGTTCTTGTGGAATTGGCAAAGTGATATTTGGAAGCCCATAGAGGGCTATGGTGAAAAAGGAAATATCCTCCGATGAAATCTGGAAAGACTTTCTGAGAAACTGCTTAGTGTTCTGCTAATTCATCTCACCGAGTTACATCTGTATTCGTGGATCTCTTTGCTAATCTTATTTCCGTGGAATCTGAGAACAGATATTTCGGATCCCTTTGAAGACTATAGGGCCAAAGGAAATATCCTACGATTACAAAGAGAAAGAAGCATTCTGAGAAACTTCTTTGTGTTCTGTGAAATCATCTCACAGAGTTACAGCTTTCCCCTCAAGAAGCCTTTCGCTAAGACATTTCTTGTGGAATTCGCAAAGTGATATTTGGAAGCCCCTAGAGGGCTATGGTGAAAAAGTAAATATCTTCTGATGAAATCTGGAAAGCAGCTTTCTGAGAAACTGCGTAGTGTTCTGTTAATTGATCACACAGAGTTACATCTGTATTTCGTGGATCTCTTTGCTGGCCTTACTTCTGAGGAATCTGAGAACAGATATTTCGGATCCCTTTGAAGACTATAGGGCCAAAGGAAATATCCTCCGATAACAAAGAGAAAGAAGCTTTCTGAGAAACTTCTTTGTGTTCTGTGAAATCATCTCACAGAGTTACAGCTTTCCCCTCAAGAAGCCTTTCGCTAAGACAGTTCTTGTGGAATTGGCAAAGTGATATTTGGAAGCCCATAGAGGGCTATTGAGAAAAGGAAATATCCTCCGATGAAATCTGGAAAGAAGATTTCAGAGAATCTGCTTAGTGTTCTGTTAATTCATCTGCCAGAGTTACATCTTTATTTCGTGGATCTCTTTGCTAGCCTTATTTCTGTGGAATCTGAGAACAGATATTTCGGATCCCTTTGAAGACTATTGGGCCAAAGGAAATATCCTCCGATAACAAAGAGAAAGAAGCTTTCTGAGAAACTTCTTTGTGTTCTGTGAAATCATCTCACAGAGTTACAGCTTTCCCCTCAAGAAGCCTTTCCCTAAGACAGTTCTTGTGGAATTGGCAAAGTGATATTTGCAAGCTCATAAAGGGCTATGGTGAAAAAGGAAATATCCTCCGATGAAATCTGGAAAGAAGCTTTCTGAGAAACTCCTTAGTGTTCTGTTAATTCATCTGCCAGAGTTACATCTGTATTTCGTGGATCTCTTTGCTAGCCTTATTTCTCTGGAATCTGAGAACAGATATTTCCTTTCCCTTTGAAGACTATAGGGCCAAAGGAAATATCCTCCGACAAGAAAGAGAAAGAAGCTTTCTGAGAAACTTCTTTGTGTTCTGTGAAATCATATCACAGAGTTACAGCTTTCCCCTCAAGAAGCCTTTCGCTAAGACAGTTCTTGTGGAATTGGCAAAGTGATATTTGGAAGCCCATAGAAGGCTATGGTGAAAAAGGAAATATCCTCCGATGAAATCTGGAAAGAAGCTTTCTGAGAAACTGTTTAGTGTTCTGTTAATTCATCTCACAGAGTTACATCTGTATTTCGTGGATCTCTTTGCTAGCCTTATTTCTGTGGAATCTGACAACAGATATTTCCTTTCTCTTTGAAGACTATAGGGCCAAAGGAAATATCCTCCGATAACAAAGAGAAAGAAGCTTTCTGAGAAACTTCTTTGTGTTCTCTGAAATCATCTCACAGAGTTACAGCTTTCCCCTCAAGAAGCCTTTCGCTAAGACAGTTCTTGTGGAATTGGCAAAGTGACATTTGCTAGCCCATAGAGGGCAACGGTGAAAAAGGAAATATCCTCCGATGAAATCTGGAAAGAAGCTTTCTGAGAAACTGCTTAGTGTTCTGTTAATTCATCTCCCAAAGTTACATCTGTATTTCGTGGATCTCTTTGCTAGCCTTATATCTCTGGAATCTAAGAAAAGATATTTCGGATCCCTTTGAAGATTATAGGCACAAAGGAAACATCCTCCGATAACAAAGAGAAAGAAGCTTTCTGAGAAACTTCTTTGTGTTCTGTGAAATCATATCACAGAGTTACAGCTTTCCCCTAAAGAAGCCGTTCGCTAAGACAGTTCTTGTGGAATTGGCAAACTGATATTTGGAAGCCCCTAAATGGCTATGGTGAAAAAGGAAATATCCTCCGATGAAATCTGGAAAGCAGCTTTCTGAGAAACTGCTTAGTGTTCTGTTAATTGATCTCACAGAGTTACATCTGTATTTCGTGGATCTTTGCTAGCCTTACTTCTGTGGAATCTGACAACAGATATTTCGGATCCCTTTGAAGACTATTGGGCCAAAGGAAATATCCTCCGATAACAAAGAGAAAGAAGCTTTCTGAGAAACTTCTTTGTGTTCTGTGAAATCATCTCACAGAGTTACAGCTTTCCCTTCGAGAAGCCTATCGCTAAGACAGTTCTTGTGGAATTGGCAAAGTGACATTTGGAAGCCCATAGAGGGCTATGGTGAAAAAGGAAATATCCTCCGATGAAATCTGGAAAGAAGCTTTCTGAGAAACTGCTTAGTGTTCTGTTAATTCATCTCCCAGAGTTACATCTGTATTTCGTGGCTCTCTTTGCTAGCCTTATATCTGTGGAATCTGACAATAGATATTTCAGATCCCTTTGACTATAGGGCCAAAGGAAATATCCTCCGATAACAAAGAGAAAGAAGCTTTCTGAGAAACTTCTTTGTGTTCTGTGAGATCATGTCACAGAGTTACAGCTTTCTACCAAACAAGCCTTTCGCTAAGACAGTTCTTGTGGAATTGGCAAAGTGATATTTGGAAGCCCATAGAGGGCTATGGTGAAAAAGGAAATATCCTCCGATGAAATCTGGAAAGACTTTCAGAGAAACTGCTTAGTGTTCTGCTAATTCATCTCACCGAGTTACATCTGTATTCGTGTATCTCTTTGCTAATCTTATTTCCGTGGAATCTGAGAACAGATATTTCGGATCCCTTTGAAGACTATAGGGCCAAAGGAAATATCCTACGATTACAAAGAGAAAGAAGCATTCTGAGAAACTTCTTTGTGTTCTGTGAAATCATCTCACAGAGTTACAGCTTTCCCCTCAAGAAGCCTTTCGCTAAGACATTTCTTGTGGAATTGGCAAAGTGATATTTGGAAGCCCAGAGAGGGCTATGGTGAAAAAGGAAATATCCTCCGATGAAATCTGGAGAGAAGCTTTCGGAGAAACTGCTTAGTGTTCTGTTAATTCATCTCCCAGAGTTACATCTGTATTTCATGGATCTCTTTGCTAGTCTTATTTCTGTTGAATCTGAGAACAGATATTTCGGATCCCTTTGAAGACTATAGGGCCAAAGGAAATATCATCCGATAACAAAGAGAAAGAAGCTTTCTGAGAAACTTCTTTGTGTTCTGTGAAATCATCTCACACAGTTACAGCTTTCCCCTCAAGGATTCTTTCGCTAAGACAGTTCTTGTGGAATTGGCAAAGAGATATTTGGAGCCCATAGAGGGCTATGGAGAAAAAGGAAATATCCTCCTATGAAATCTGGAAGGAAGCAGTCTGAGAAACTGCTTAGTGTTCTCTTAATTCATCTCACAGAGTTACATCTGTATTTCGTGGATCTCTTTGCTAGCCTTATTTCTGTGGAATCTGAGAAGAGATATTTCGGATCCCTTTGAAGACTATAGGGCCAAATGAAATATCCTCCGATAACAAAGAGAAAGAAGCTTTCTGAGAAACTTCTATATGTTCTGTGAAATCATCTCACAGAGTTACAGCTTTCCCCTCAAGAAGCCTTTCGCTAAAACAGTTCTTGTGGAATTGGCAAAGTGATATTTGGAAGCCCATAGAAGTCTATGGTGAAAAAGGAAATATCCTCCGATGAAATCTGGAAAGAAGCTTTTTGAGAAACTGCTTAATGTTCTGTTAATTCATCTCACAGAGTTACATCTGTATTTCGTGGATCTCTTTGCTAGCCTTATTTCTCTGGAATCTGAGAACAGATATTTCGGATCCCTTTGAAGACTAAAGGGCCAAAGGAAATATCCTCGGATAACAAAGAGAAAGAAACTTCCTGGAAACTTCTTTGTGTTCTGAGAAATCATCTCACAGAGTTACAGCTTTCCCCTCAAGAGGCCTGTCGCTAAGACAGTTCTTGTGGAATTGGCAAAGTGATATTTGGAAGCCCATAGAGGGCTATGGTGGAAAAGGAAATATCCTCCCATGAAATCTGGAAAGAAGCTTTATGAGAAACTGCTTAGTGTTCTGTTAATTCATCTCCCAGGGTTACATCTGTATTTCGTGGATCTCTTTGCTAGCCTTATTTCAGTGGAATCTGAGAAGAGATATTTCAGATCCCATTGAAGACTATAGGGCCAAAGGAAATATCCTCCGATAACAAAGAGAAAGAAGCTTTCTGAGAAACTTCTTTGTGTTCTGTGATATAATCTCACAGATTTACAGCTTTCCCCTCAAGAAGCCTTTCGCTGAGACAGTTCTTGTGGAATTGGCAAAGTGATATTTGGAAGCCCATAGAGGGCTAAGGTGAAAAAGGAAATATCCTCCGATGAAATCTGGAAAGAAGCTTTCTGAGAAACTGCTTAGTGTTCTGTTAATTCATCTCACAGAGTTACATCTCTATATCGTGGATCTCTTTTCTAGCCTTATATCTGTGGAATCTGACAACAGATATTTCGGATCCCTTTGACAATAGGGCCAAAGGAAATATCCTCCGATAACAAAGAGAAAGAAGCTTTCTGAGAAACTTCTTTGTGTTCTGTGAAATCATCTTACAGAGTTAAAGCTTTCCTCTCAAGAAGCCTTACGCTAAGACAGTTCTTGTGGAATTGGCAAAGTGCTGTTTGGAAGCTCTTAGAGGGCTATGGTGAAAAAGGAAATATCATCTGATGAAATCTGGAAAGACTTACTGCGAAACTGCTTAGTGTTCTGTTAATTCATCTCGCCGAGTTACATCTGTATTTCGTGGATATCTTTGTTAGCCTTACTTCTGTGGAATCTGAGAATAGATATTTCGGATCCCTTTGAAGACTCTAGGGCCAAAGTAAATATCCTTCGATAACAAAGAGAAAGAATCTTTCTGAGAAACTTCTTTGTGTTCTGTGAAATCATCTCACACAGTTACAGCTTTCCCCTCAAGGATTCTTTCGCTAAGACAGTTCTTGTGGAATTTGCAAAGAGATATTTGGAGCCCATAGAGGGCTATGGAAAAAAAGGAAATATCCTCCTATGAAATCTGGAAAGAAGCTGTCTGAGAAACTGCTTAGTGTTCTCTTAATTCATCTCACAGAGTTACATCTGTATTTCGTGGATCTCTTTGCTAGCCTTATTTCTGTGTAGTCTGAGAACAGATATTTCGGATCCCTTTGAAGACTATAGGGCCAGAGGAAACATCCTCCGATAACAAAGAGAAAGAAGCTTTATGAGAAACTTCTTTATGTTCTGTGAAATCATCTCACAGAGTTACAGCTTTCCCCTCAAGAAGCCTTTCGCTAAGACAGTTCTTGTGGAATTGGCAAAGTGATATTTGGAACCCCTAGAAGTCTATGGTGAAAAAGGAAATATCCTCCGATGAAATCTGGAAAGAAGCATTCTGAGAAACTGCTTAATGTTCTGTTAATTCATCTCACAGAGTTACATCTGTATTTCGTGGATCTCTTTGCTAGCCTTATTTCTCTGGAATCTGAGAACAGATATTTCGGATCCCTTTGAAGACTAAAGGGCCAAAGGAATCATCCTCGGATAACAAAGAGAAAGAAACTTCCTGGAAACTTCTTTGTGTTCTCAGAAATCATCTCACAGAGTTACTGCTTTCCCCTCAAGAGGCCTGTCGCTAAGACAGTTCTTGTGTAATTGGCAAAGTGATATTTGGAAGCCCATAGAGGGCTACGGTGAAAAAGGAAATATCCTCCCATGAAATCTGGAAAGAAGCTTTATGAGAAACTGCTTAGTGTTCTGTTAATTCATCTCCCAGAGTTACATCTGTATTTCGTGGATCTCTTTGCTAGCCTTATTTCTGTGGAATCTGAGAAGAGATATTTCAGATCCCATTGAAGACTATAGGGCCAAAGGAAATATCCTCCGATAACAAAGAGAAAGAAGCTTTCTGAGAAACTTCTTTGTGTTCTGTGATATCAACTCACAGATTTACAGCTTTCCCCTCAAGAAGCCTTTCGCTGAGACAGTTCTTGTGGAATTGTCAAAGTGATATTTGGAAGCCCATAGAGGGCTATGGTGAAAAAGGAAATATCCTCCGATGAAATCTGGAAAGAAGCTTTCTGAGAAACTGCTTAGTGTTCTGTTAATTCATCTCACAGAGTTACATCTGTATATCGTGGATCTCTTTTCTAGCCTTATATCTGTGTAATCTGAAACAGATATTTCGGATCCCTTTGACTATAGGGCCAAAGGAAATATACTCCGATAACAAAGAGAAAGAAGCTTTCTGAGTAACTTCTTTGTGTTCTGTGAAATCATCTTACAGAGTTAAAGCTTTCCCCTCAAGAAGCCTTACGCTAAGACAGTTCTTGTGGAATTGGCAAAGTGATGTTTGGAAGCCCTTAGAGGGCTATGGTGAAAAAGGAAATATCCTCTGATGAAATCTGGAAAGACTTACTGCGAAACTGCTTAGTGTTCTGTTAATTCATCTCACCGAGTTACATCTGTATTTCGTGGATCTCTTTGTTAGCCTTTCTTCAGTGGAATCTGAGAACAGATATTTCGGATCCCTTTGAAGACTCTAGGGCCAAAGGAAATATCCTCGGATAACAAAGAGAAAGAAGCTTTCTGAGAAACTTCTTTGTGTTCTGTGAAATCATCTCACAGAGTTACAGCTTTCCCCTCAAGAAGCCTTTCGCTAAGATAGTTCTTGTGGAATTGGCAAAGTGATATTTGGAAGACCATAGAGGGCTATGGTGAAAAAGGAAATATCCTCCGATGAAATCTGGAAAGAAGCTTTCTCAGAAACTGCTTACTTAGTGTTCTGTTAATTCATCTCACAGAGTTACATGTGTATTTCGTGCATCTCTTTGCTGGCCTTATTTCTGTGGAATCTGACAAAAGATATTTCGGATCCCTTTGAAGACTATAGGGCCAAAGGAAATATCCTACGACAACAAAGAGAAAGAAGCTTTCTCAGAAACTTCTTTGTGTTCTGTGAAATCATCTCACAGAGTTACAGCTTTCCCCTCAAGAAGCCTTTCGCTAAGATAGTACTTGTGGAATGGGCAAAGTGATATTTGGAAGTCCTTAGAGGGCTATGGTGAAAAAGGAAATATCCTCCGATGAAATCTGGAAAGAAGCTTTCTGAGAAACTGCTTAGTGTTCTGTTAATTCATCTCACAGAGGTACATCTGTATTTCGCGGATCTCTTTGCTAGCCTTAGTTCTGTGGAATCTGAGAACAGATATTTCGGATCCCTTTGAAGACTATAGGGCCAAAGGAAACATCCTCTAATAACAAAGAGAAAGAAGCTTCCTGGAAACTCCTTTGTGTTCTGTGAAATCATCTCACAGAGTTACAGCTTTCCCCTCAAGAGGCCTTTCGCTACGACAGTTATTGTGGAATTGGAAAAGTGATATTTGGAAGCGCATTGGGGGCTACGATGAAAAAGGAAATATCCTCTGATGAAATCTGGAAGGAAGCTTTCTGTGAAACTGCTTAGTGTTCTGTTTATTCATCTCACAGAGTGACATCTGTATTTCGTGGATCTCTTTGCTAGCCTTATTTCTGTGGAATCTGAGAACAGATATTTCGGATCCCTTTGAAGACTCTAGGGCCAAAGGATATATCCTCCGATAACAAAGAGAAAGAAGCTTTCTGAGAAACTTCTTTGTGTTCTGTGAAATCATCTCACAGAGTTACAGCTTTCCCCTCAAGAAGCCTTTCGCTAAGACAGTTCTTGTGGAATTGGCAAAGTGATATTTGGAAGCCCATAGAGGGCTATGGTGAAAAAGGAAATATCCTCCGATGAAATCTGGAAAGAAGCTTTCTGAGAAACTGCTTAGTGTTCTTTTAATTCATCTCACAGAGTTAATCCGTATTTGGTGGATCTCTTTGCTAACCTTATTTGTGTGGAATCTGAGAACAGATATTTCGGATCCCTTTGAAGACTATAGGGCCAAAGTAAACATCCTCCGATAACAAAGAGAAAGAAGCTTACTGAGAAACTTCTTTGTGTTCTGCGAAATCATCTCACAGAGTTACAGCTTTCCCCTCAAGAAGCCTTTCGCTAAGACAGTTCTTGTGGAATTGGCAAAGTGATATTTGGAAGCCCATAGAGGGCTATGGTGAAAAAGGAAATATCCTCCGATGAAATCTGGAAAGAAGCTTTCTGAGAAACTGCTTAGTGTTCGGTTAAATCATCTCAGAGAGTTACATCTGTATTTCGTGGATCTCTAGGCTAGCCTTATTTCTGTGGAATCTGGGAACGGATATTTCGGATCCCTTTGAAGACTCTAGGGCCAAAGGAAATATCCTCCGATAACAAAGAGAAAGAAGCTTTCTGAGAAACTTCTTTGTGTTCTGTGAAATCATCTCACAGAGTTAAAGCTTTCCCCGCAAGAAGCCTTTCGCTAAGACAGTTCTTGTGGAATTGGCAAAGTGATATTTAAGCCCATAGAGGACTATGGTGAAAAAGGAAATATCCTCCGATGAAATCTGGAAAGAAGCTTTCTGAGAAACTGCTTAGTGTTCTGTTAATTCATCTCACAGAGTTACATCTGTATTTCGTGGATCCCTTTGCTAGTCATATTTCTGTGGAATCTGAGAACAGATATTTCGGATCCATTTGAATGCTATAGGGCCAAAGGAAGTATCCTCCGATAACAAAGAGAAAGAAGCTTTCTGAGAAACTTCTTTGTGTTCTGTGAAATCATCTCACAGAGTTACAGCTTTCCCCTCAAGAAGCCTTTCGCTCAGACAGTTCTTGTGGAATTGGCAAAGTGATATTTGGAAGCCCATAGAGGGCTATGGTGAAAAAGGAAATATCCTCCGATGAAATCTGGAAAGAAGCTTTCTGAGAAACTGCTTAGTGTTCTGTTAATTCATCTCACAGAGTTACATCTGTATTTCGTGGATCTCTTTGCTAGCCTTATTTCTGTGGAATCTGAGAACAGATATTTCCTTTCCCTTTGAAGACTATAAGGCCAAAGGAAATATCCTCCGATAACAAAGAGAAAGACGCTTTCTGAGAAACTTCTTTGTGTTCTGTGAAATCATCTCACAGTTACAGCTTTCCCCTCAAGAAGCCTTTCGCTAAGACAGTTCTTGTGGAATTGGCAAGTGATATTTGAAAGCCCATGGAGGGCTAAGGTGAAAAAGGAAATATCCTAGGATGATATCTGGAAGGAAACTTTCTGAGAAACTGCTTAGTGTTCTTTTAATTCATCTCCCAGAGTTACATCTGTATTTCGTTGATCTCTTTGCTAGCCTTATTTCTGTGGAATCTGAGTACAGATATTTCGGATCCCTTTGAACCCTATAGGGCCAAAGGAAATATCCTCCGATAACAAATAGAAAGAAGCTTTCTGAGAAACGTCTTTGTGTTCTGTGAAATCATCTCACCGAGTTACAGCTTTCCGCTCAAGAAGCCTTTCGCTAAGACAGTTCTTGTGGAATTGGCAAAGTGATATTTGGAAGCCCTTAGAGGGCTATGATGAAAAAGGAAATATCCTCCGATGAAATCTGGAAAGAAGCTTTCTGAGAAACTGCTTAGTGTTCTGTTAATTCACCTCACAGAGTTACATCTGTATTTCGTGGATCTCTTTGCTAGCCTTATTGCTGTGGAATCTGAGAACAGATATTTCGGATCCCTTTGAAGACTATAGGGCCAAAGGAAATATCCTCCGATAACAAAGAGAAAGACGCTTTCTGAGAAACTTCTTGGTGTTCTGTGAAATCATCTCACAGAGTTACAGCTTTCCCCTCAAGAAGCCTTTCGCTAAGACAGTTCTTGTGGAATTGGCAAAGTGATATTTGGAAGCCCATAGAGGGCTATGGTGAAAAAGGAAATATCCTCCGATGAAATCTGGAAAGAAGCTTTCTGAGAAACTGCTTAGTGTTCTGTTAATTCACCTCACAGAGTTACATCAGTATTTCGTGGATCTCTTTGCCAGCCTTATTTCTGTGGAATCTGAGGACAGATATTTCGGATACCTTTGAAGACTATAGGGCCAAAGGAAATATCCTCCGATAACAAAGAGAAAGACGCTTTCTGAGAAACTTCTTTGTGTTCTGTGAAATCATCTCACAGAGTTACAGCTTTCCCCTCAAGAAGCCTTTCGGTACACAATTCTTGTGGAATTGGCAAAGTGATATTTGGAAACCCCTAGAGGGCTATGGTGAAAAAGGAAACATCCTACGATGAAATCTGGAAAGAAGCTTTCTGAGAAACTGCTTAGTATTCCATTAATTCATCTCACAGAGTTACATCTGTATTTCGTGGATCTCTTTGCTAGCCTTATTTCTGTGGAATCTGAGAACAGATATTTCGGATCCCTTTGAACGCTATAGGGCCAAAGGAAATATCCTCCGATAACAAAGAGAAAGAAGCTTTCTGAGAAACTTCTTTGTGTTCTCTGAAATCATCTCACAGAGTTACAGGTTTTCCCTCAAGACGCCTTTTGCTAAGACAGTTCTTGTGGAATTGGCAAAGTGATATTTGGAAGCCCATAGAGGGCTATGATGAAAAAGGAAATATCCTCCGATGAAATCTGGAAAGAAGCTTTCTGAGAAACTGCTTAGTGTTCTGTTAATTCATCTCACAGAGTTACATCTGTATTTCCTGGATCTCTTTGCTAGCCTTATTTCTGTGGAATCTGAGAACAGATATTTCCTTTCCCTTTGAAGACTATAGGGACAAAGGAAATATCCTCCGATAACAAAGAGAAAGAAGCTTTCTGAGAAACTTCTTTGTGTTCTGCGAAATTATCTCACAGAGTTACAGCTTTCCCCTCAAGAAGCCTTTCGCTAAGACAGTTCTTTTGGAATTGGCAAGTGATATTTGGAAGCCCATAGAGGGCTAAGGTGAAAAAGGAAATATCCTTCGATGATATCTGGAAAGAAGCTTTCTGAGAAACTGCTTAGTCTTCTTTTAATTCATCTTCCAGTGTTACATCTGTATATCGTTGATCTCTTTGCTAGCCTTATTTCTGTGGAATCTGAGTACACATATTTCGTATCCCTTTGAACGCCATAGGGTCAAAGGAAATATCCTCCGATAACAAAGAGAAAGAAGCTTTCTGAGAAACGTCTTTGTGTTCTGTGAAATCATCTCACCGAGTTACAGATTTCCCCTCAAGAAGCCTTTCGCTAAGACAGTTCTTGTGGAATTGGCAAAGTGATATTTGGAAGCCCATAGAGGGCTATGGTGAAAAAGGAAATATCCTCCGATGAAATCTGGAAAGAAGCTTTCTGAGAAACTGCTTAGTGTTCTGTTAATTCACCTCACAGAGTTACATCTGTATTTCGTGGATCTCTTTGCCAGCCTTATTTCTGTGGAATCTGAGAACAGATATTTCGGATACCTTTGAAGACTATAGGGCCAAAGGAAATATCCTCCGATAACAAAGAGAAAGACGCTTTCTGAGAAACTTCTTTGTGTTCTGTGAAATCATCTCACAGAGTTACAGCTTTCCCCTCAAGAAGCCTTTCGCTAAGACAATTCTTGTGGAATTGGCAAAGTGATATTTGGAAGCCCGTAGAGGGCTATGGTGAAAAAGGAAACATCCTCCGATGAAATCTGGAAAGAAGCTTTCTGAGAAACTGCTTAGTATTCCATTAATTCATCTCACAGAGTTACATCTGTATTTCGTGGATCTCTTTGCTAGCCTTATTTCTGTGGAATCTGAGAACAGATATTTCGGATCCCTTTGAACGCTATAGGGCCAAAGGAAATATCCTCCGATAACAAATAGAAAGAAGCTTTCTGAGAAACTTCTTTGTGTTCTGTCAAATCATCTCACAGAGTTACAGGTTTTCCCTCAAGACGCCTTTTGCTAAGACAGTTCTTGTGGAATTGGCAAAGTGATATTTGGAAGCCCATAGAGGGCTATGATGAAAAAGGAAATATCCTCCGATGAAATCTGGAAAGAAGCTTTCTGAGAAACTGCTTAGTGTTCTGTTAATTCATCTCACAGAGTTACATCTGTATTTCGTGGATCTCTTTGCTAGCCTTATTTCTGTGGAATCTGAGAACAGATATTTCCTTTCCCTTTGAAGACTATAGGGACAAAGGAAATATCCTCCGATAACAAAGAGAAAGAAGCTTTCTGAGAAACTTCTTTGTGTTCTGCGAAATCATCTCACAGAGTTACAGCTTTCCCCTCAAGAAGCCTTTCGCTAAGACAGTTCTTTTGGAATTGGCAAGTGAAATTTGGAAGCCCATAGAGGGCTAAGGTGAAAAAGGAAATATCCTTCGATGATATCTGGAAAGAAGCTTTCTGAGAAACTGCTTAGTCTTCTTTTAATTCATCTTCCTGTGTTACATCTGTATATCGTTGATCTCTTTGCTAGCCTTATTTCTGTGGAATCTGAGTACAGATATTTCGTATCCCTTTGAACGCCATAGGGCCAAAGGAAATATCCTCCGATAACAAAGAGAAAGAAGCTTTCTGAGAAACGTCTTTGTGTTCTGTGAAATCATCTCACCGAGTTACAGATTTCCCCTCAAGAAGCCTTTCGCTAAGACAGTTCTTGTGGAATTGGCAAAGTGATATTTGGAAGCCCATAGAGGGCTATGGTGAAAAAGGAAATATCCTCCGATGAAATCTGGAAAGAAGCTTTCTGAGAAACTGCTTAGTGTTCTGTTAATTCACCTCACAGAGTTACATATGTATTTCGTGGATCTCTTTGCCAGCCTTATTTCTGTGGAATCTGAGAACAGATATTTCGGATACCTTTGAAGACTATAGGGCCAAAGGAAATATCCTCCGATAACAAAGAGAAAGACGCTTTCTGAGAAACTTCTTTGTGTTCTGTGAAATCATCTCACAGAGTTACAGCTTTCCCCTCAAGAAGCCTCTCGGTAAGACAATTCTTGTGGAATTGGCAAAGTGATATTTGGAAGCCCGTAGAGGGATATGGTGAAAAAGGAAACATCCTCCGATGAAATCTGGAAAGAAGCTTTCTGAGAAACTGCTTAGTATTCCATTAATTCATCTCACAGAGTTACACCTGTATTTCGTGGATCTCTTTGCTAGCCTTATTTCTGTGTAATCTGAGAACAGATATTTCGGATCCCTTTGAACGCTATAGGGCCAAAGGAAATATCATCCGATAACAAATAGAAAGAAGCTTTCTGAGAAACTTCTTAGTGTTCTGTCAAATCATGTCACAGAGTTACAGGTTTTCCCTCAAGAGGCCTTTTGCTAAGACAGTTCTTGTGGAATTGGCAAAGTGATATTTGGAAGCCCATAGAGGGCTATGATGAAAAAGGAAATATCCTCCTATGAAATCTGGAAAGAAGCTTTCTGAGAAACTGCTTAGTGTTCTGTTAATTCATCTCACAGAGTTACATCTGTATTTCGTGGATCTCTTTGCTAGCCTTATTTCTGTGGAATCTGAGAACAGATATTTCCTTTCCCTTTGAAGACTATAGGGACAAAGGAAATATCCTCCGATAACAAAGAGAAAGAAGCTTTCTGAGAAACTTCTTTGTGTTCTGTGAAATCATCTCACAGAGTTACAGCTTTCGCCTCAAGAAGCCTTTCGTTAAGACAGTTCTTTCGGAATTGGCAAGTGATATTTGGAAGCCCATAGAGGGCTAAGGTGAAAAAGGAAATATCCTTCGATGATATCTGGAAAGAAGCTTTCTGAGAAACTGCTTAGTCTTCTTTTAATTCATCTCCCAGTGTTACAACTGTATATCGTTGATCTCTTTGCTAGCCTTATTTCTGTGGAATCTGAGTACAGGTATTTCGTATCCCTTTGAACGCCATAGGGCCAAAGGAAATATCCTCCGATAACAAAGAGAAAGAAGCTTTCTGAGAAACGTCTTTGTGTTCTGTGAAATCATCTCACCGAGTTACAGATTTCCCCTCAAGAAGCCTTTCGCTAAGACAGTTCTTGTGGAATTGGCAAAGTGATATTTGGAAGCCCATAGAGGGCTATGGTGAAAAAGGAAATATCCTCCGATGAAATCTGGAAAGAAGCTTTCTGAGAAACTGCTTAGTGTTCTGTTAATGCATCTCCCAGAGTTACATCTGTATTTCGTGGATCTCTTTGCTAGCCTTATTTCTCTGGAATCTGAGAACAGATATTTCGGATCCCTTTGAAGACAATAGGGCCAAAGGAAATATCCTCCGATAACAAAGAGAAAGAAGCTTTCTGAGAAACTTCTTTGTGTTCTGTGAAATCATCTCAGAGAGTTACAGCTTTCCCCTCAAGAAGCCTTTCGCTAAGACAGTTCTTGTGGAATTGGCAATGTGATATTTGGAAACCCATAGAGGGCTATGGAGAAAAAGGAAATATCCTCCGATGAAATCTGGAAAGAAGCTTTCTGAGAAACTGCTTAGTGTTCTGTGAATGCATCTCAAAGAGTTACATCTGTATTTCGTGGATCTCTTTGCTAGCCTTATTTCTGTGGAATCTGAGAACAGATATTTCGGATCCCTTTGAAGACAATAGGGCCAAAGGAAATATCCTCTGATAACAAAGAGAAAGAAGCTTTCTGAGAAACTTCTTTGTGTTCTGTGAAATCATCTCACAGAGTTACAGCTTTGCCCTCAAGAAGCCTTTCGCTAAGACAGTTCTTGTGGATTTGGCAAAGTGACATTTGGAAGCCCATAGAGGGCAATGGTGAAAAAGGAAATATCCTCCGATGAAATCTGGAAAGAAGCTTTCTGAAAAACTGCTTAGTGTTCTGTTAATTCATCTCACAGAGTTACATCTGAATGTCGTGGATCTCTTTGCTAGCCTTATTTCTGTGGAATCTGAGAACAGATATTTCGGATCCTTTTGAAGACTATAGGGCTAATGGAAATATCCTCCGATAGCAAAGAGAAAGAAGCTTTCTGAGAAACTTCTTTGTGTTCTGTGAAATCATCTCACAGAGTTACAGCTTTCCCCTCAAGAAGACTTTCGCTAAGACAGTTCTTGTGGAATTGGCAAAGTGACATTTTGAACCCCATAGAGGGCTATGGTGAAAAAGGAAATATCCTCCGATGAAATCTGGAAAGAAGCTTTCTGAGAAACTGCTTAGTGTTCTGTTTATTCACCTCACAGAGTTACATCTGTATTTCGTGGATCTCTTTGCTAGCCTTATTTCTGTGGAATCTGAAACAGATATTTCGGATCCCATTGAAGACTATAGGGCGAAAGGAAATATCCTCCGATAAGAAAGAGAAAGAAGCTTTCTGAGAACCTTCTTTGTGTTCTGTGAAATCATCTCAAAGAGTTACAGCTTTCCCCTCAAGAAGCCTTTCGCTAAGACAGTTCTTGTGGAATTGGCAAAGTGATATTTGGAAGCCCATAGAGGGCTTGATGAAAAAGGAAATATCCTCGGGTGAAATCTGGAAAGAAGCTTTCTGAGAAACTGCTTAGTGTTCTGTTAATTCATCTCCCAGAGTTTCATCTGTATTTCGTGCATCTCTTTGCTAGCCTTATTTCTTTGGAATCTGAGAACAGATATTTCGGATCCCTTTGAAGACTATAGAGCCGAAGGAAATATCCTCCGATAACAAAGAGAAAGAAGCTTTCTGAGAAACTTCTTTGTTTTCTGTGAAATCATCTCACAGAGTTACAGCTTTCCTCTCAAGAAGCCTTTCGCTAAGACAGTTCTTGTGGAATTGGCAAAGTGATATTTGGAAGCCCATAGAAGGCTATGGAGAAATAGGAAATATCCTCCGATGAAATCTGGAAAGAAGCTTTCTGAGAAACTGCTTAATGTTCTTTTAGTTCATCTCCCAGAGTTACATCTGTATTTCGTGGATCTCTTTGCTAGCCTTATTTCTGTGGAATCTGAGAACAGATATTTCGGAACCCTTTGAAGACTATAGGGCCAAAGGAAATATCCTCTGATTACAAAGAGAAAGAAGCTTTCTGAGAAACTTCTTTGTGTTCTGTGAAATCATCTCACAGAGTTACAGTTTTCCCCTCAAGAAGCCTTTCGCTAAGACCGTTCTTGTGGAATTGGCAAAGTGATATTTGAAAGCCCGTAGAGGGCTACGGTGAAAGGGAAATATCCTCTGATGAAATCTGGAAAGAAGCTTTCTGAGAAACTGCTTAGTGTTCTGTTAATTCATCTAACAGAGTTACATCTGTATTTCGTGGATCTCCTTGACAGCCTTATTTCTCTGGAATCTGAGAACAGATATTTCGGATCCCTTTGAAGACTACAGGGCCAAAGGAAATATCCTCCGATAACAAAGAGAAAGAAGATTTCTGAGAAACTTCTTTGTGTTCTGTGAAATCATCTCACCGAGTTACAGCTTTCCCCTCAAGAAGCCTTTCGCTAAGAGAGTTCTTGTGGAATTGGCAAAGTGATATTTGGAAGCCCTTAGAGGGCTATGATGAAAAAGGAAATATCCTTCAATGAAATCTGGAAAGAAGTTTTCTGAGAAACCGCTTAGTGTTCTGTTAATTCATCTCACAGAGTTACATCTGTATTTCGTTGATCTCTTTGCTAGACTTATTTCTGTGGAATCTGAGAACAGATATTTCGGATCCCTTTGAAGACTATAGAGTCAAAGGAAATATCCTCCGATAACAAAGAGAAAGAAGCTTTCTGAGAAACTTCTTTGTGTTCTGTGAAATCATCCCACAGAGTTACAGCTTTCCCCTCAAGAAGCCTTTCGCTAAGACAGTTCTTGTGGAATTGGCAAAGTGATATTTGGAAGCCCATAGAAGGCTATGGAGAAATAGGAAATATCCTCCGATGAAATCTGGAAAGAAGCTTTCTGAGAAACTGCTTAATGTTCTTTTAGTTCATCTCCCAGAGTTACATCTGTATTTCGTGGATCTCTTTGCTAGCCTTATTTCTGTGGAATCTCAGAACAGACATTTCGGATCCCTTTGAAGACTATAGGGCCAAAGGAAATATCCTCCTATAACAAAGAGAAAGAAGCTTTCTGAGAAACTTCTTTGTGTTCTGTGAAATCATCTCACAGAGTTACAGTTTTCCCCTCAAGAAGCCTTTCGCTAAGACCGTTCTTGTGGAATTGGCAAAGTGATATTTGAAAGCCCGTAGAGGGCTACGGTGAAAGAGGAATTATCCTCTGATGAAATCTGGAAAGAAGGTTTCTGAGAAACTGCTTAGTGTTCTGTTAATTCATCTAACAGAGTTACATCTCTATTTCGTGGATCTCCTTGATAGCCTTATTTCTCTGGAATCTGAGAACAGATATTTCGGATCCCTTTGAAGACTACAGGGCCAAAAGAAATATCCTCCGATAACAAAGAGAAAGAAGCTTTCTGAGAAACTTCTTTGTGTTCTGTGAAATCATCTCACCGAGTTACAGCTTTCCCCTCAAGAAGCCTTTTGCTAAGACAGTTCCTGTGGAATTGGCAAAGTGATATTTGGAAGCCCCTAGAGGGCTATGGTGAAAAAGGAAATATCCTCCGATGAAATATGGAAAGAAGCTTTCTGAGAAACTGCTTAGTGTTCTGTTAATTCATCTCACAGTGTTACATCTGTATTTCGTGGATCTCTTTGCTAGCCTTATTTCTGTGTAATCTGAGAACAGATATTTCGGATCCCTTTGAAGACTATAGGGCCAAAGGAAATATCCTCCGATAACAAAGAGAAAGAAGCTTTCTGAGAAACTTCTTTGTGTTCTGTGAAATCATCTCACAGAGTTACAGCTTTCCCCTCAAGAAGCCTGTCGCTAAGACAGTTCTTGTGTAATTGGCAAAGTGATATTTGGAAGCCCATAGAGGTCTATGGTGAAAAAGGGAATATTCTCCGATGAAATCTGGAAAGAAGCTTTCTGAGAAACTGCTAAGTGTTCTGTTAATTCATCTCCCAGAGTTACATCTGTATTTCGTGGATCTCTTTGCTTGCCTTATTTCTGTGGAATCTGAGAACAGATCTTTCCTTTGCCTTTGAAGACTATAGGGACAAAGGAAATATCCTCCGATAATAAAGAGAAAGAAGCTTTCTGAGAAACTTCTTTGTGTTCTGTGAAATCATCTCTCAGAGTTACAGCTTTTCCCTCAAGAATCCTTTCGCTAAGACAGTTCTTGTGGAATTAGCAAAGTGATATTTGGAAGCCCATAGAGGGCTATGGAGAAAAAGGAATTATCCTCCGATGAAATCTGGAAAGAAGCTTTCTGAGAAACTGCTTAGTGTTCTGTTAATTCATCTCCCAGAGTTACATATGTATTTCGTGGATGTCTTTGCTAGCCTTATTTCTGTGGAATGTGAGAACAGATATTTCGGATCCCTCTGAAGACTATAGGGCCAAAGGAAATATCCTCCGATAACAAAGAGAAAAAAGCTTTCTGAGAAACTTCTTTGTGTTCTGTGAAATCATCTCACAGAGTTTCTTCTTACGCCTCAAGAACCCTTTCGCTGAGACAGTTCTTGTGAGATTGGCAAAGTGATATTTGGAAGCCCCTAGAGGGCTATGGTGAAAAAGGAAATATCCTCCGATGAAATCTGGAAAGAAGCTTTCTGAGAAACTGCTTAGTGTTCTGTTAATTCATCTCACAGAGTTACATCTGTATTTCGTGGATCTCTTTGCTAGCCTTATTTCTGTGGAATCTGAGAACAGATATTTCGGATCCCTTTGAAGACTATAGGGCCAAAGGAAATACCCTCCGATAACAAAGAGAAAGAAGCTTTCTGAGAAACTTCTTTGTGTTCTGTGAAATCATCTCACAGAGTTACAGCTTTCCCCTCAAGAAGCCTTTCGCTAAGACAGTTCTTGTGGAATTGGCAAAGTTATATTTTGAAGCCCATAGAGGGCAATGGTAAAAAAGGAAATATCCTCCGATGAAATCTGGAAAGAAGCTTTCTGGGAAACTGCTTAGTGTTCTGTTAATTCATCTCACAGAGTTACATCTGAATGTCGTGGATCTCTTTGTTAGCCTTATTTCTGTGGAATCTGAGAAGAGATATTTCGGATCCCTTTGAAGACTGAAGGGCCAAAGGAAATATCCTCCGATAAGAAAGAGAAAGAAGCTTTCTGAGAAACTTCTTTGTGTTCTGTGAAATCATCTCACAGAGTTACAGCTTTCCTCTCAAGAACTCTTTCTCTAAGACAGTTCTTGTGGAATTGGCAAAGTGATATTTGGAAGCCCATAGAGGACTATGGTGAAAAAAGAAATATCCTCCGATGATATCTGGAAAGAAGCTTTCTGAGAAACTGCTTAGTGTTCTGTTAATTCATCTCACAGAGTTACATCTGTATTTCGTGGATCTCTTTGCTAGCCTTATTTCTGTGGAATCTGAGAACAGATATTTCGGATCCTTTTGAAGACTATTGGGCCAAAGGAAATATACTCCGATAACAAATACGAAGAAGCTTTCTGAGAAACTTCTTTGTGTTCTGTGAAATCATCTCACAGAGTTACAGCTTTCCCTTCAAGAAGCCTTTCGCAAAGACAGTTCTTGTGGAATTGGCAAAGAGATATTTGGAAGCCCATAGAGGGCTATGGTGAAAAAGGAAATATCCTCCGATGAAATCTGGAAAGAAGCTTTCTGAGAAACTGCTTAGTGATCTGTTAATTCATCTAACAGAGTTACATCTGTATTTCCTCGATCTCCTTGATAGCCTTATTTTTGTGGAATCTGAGAACAGATATTTCGGATCCCTTTGAACACTATAGGGCCATAGGAAATATCCTCCGATAACAAAGACGAATAACCTTTCTGAGAAACGTCTTTGTGTTCTGTGAAATCATCTCACAGAGTTACAGCTTTCCCCTCAAGAAGCCTTTCGCTAAGAGAGTTCTTGTGGAATTGGCAAAGTGATATTTGGAAGCACATAGAGGGCTATGATGAAAAAGGAAATATCCTTCGATGAAATCTGGAAAGAAGCTTTCTGAGAAACCGCTTAGTGTTCTGTTAATTCATCTCACAGAGTTACATCTGTATTTCGTGGATCTCTTTGCTAGCCTTATTTCTGTGGAATCTGAGAACAGATATTTCGGATCCCTTTGAAGACTATAGGGCCAAAGGAAATATCCTCTGAAAACAAAGAGAAAGAAGCTTTCTGAGAAACTTCTTTGTGTTCTGTAAAATCATCTCACAGAGTTACAGCTTCCCCCTCAAGAAGCCTTTCTCTAGGACAGTTCTTGTGTAATTGGCAAAGTGATATTTGGAAGCCCATAGAGGGCTATGGTGAAAAAGGAAATATCCTCCGATGAAATCAGGAAAGAAGCTTTTTGAAAACTGCTTAGTGTTCTGTTAATTCATCTCCCAGGGTTACATCTGTATTTCGTGAATCTCTTTGCTAGCCTTTCGCTAAGAGAGTTCTTGTGGAATTGGCAAAGTGATATTTGGAAGCCCATAGAGGGCTATGGAGAAAAAGGAAATATCCTCCGATGAAATCTGGAAAGAAGCTTTCTGAGAAACTGCTTAGTGTTCTGTTAATTCATCTCCCAGAGTTACATATGTATTTCGTGGATGTCTTTGCTAGCCTTATTTCTGTGTAATGTGAGAACAGATATTTCGGATCCCTCTGAAGACTATAGGGCCAAAGGAAATATCCTCCGATAACAAAGAGAAAAAAGCTTTCTGAGAAACTTCTTTGTGTTCTGTGAAATCATCTCACAGAGTTTCTTCTTACACCTCAAGAACCCTTTCGCTGAGACAGTTCTTGTGAGATTGGCAAAGTGATATTTGGAAGCCCCTAGAGGGCTATGGTGAAAAAGAAAATATCCTCCGATGAAATCTGGAAAGAAGCTTTCTGAGAAACTGCTTAGTGTTCAGTTAATTCATCTCACAGAGTTACATCTGTATTTCGTGGATCTCTTTGCTAGCCTTATTTCTGTGGAATCTAAGAACAGATATTTCGGATCCCTTTGAAGACTGAAGGGCCAAAGGAAATATCCTCCGATAAGAAAGAGAAAGAAGCTTTCTGAGAAACTTCTTTGTGTTCTGTGAAATCATCTCACAGAGTTACAGCTTTCCTCTCAAGAACTCTTTCTCTAAGACAGTTCTTGTGGAATTGGCAAAGTGATATTTGGAAGCCCATAGAGGACTATGGTGAAAAAAGAAATATCCTCCGATGATATCTGGAAAGAAGCTTTCTGAGAAACTGCTTAGTGTTCTGTTAATTCATCTCACAGAGTTACATCTGTATTTCGTGGATCTCTTTGCTAGCCTTATTTCTGTGGAATCTGAGAACAGATATTTCGGATCTTTTGAAGACTATTGGGCCAAAGGAAATATACTCCGATAACAAAGAGGAAGAAGCTTTCTGAGAAACTTCTTTCTGTTCTGTGAAATCATCTCACAGAGTTACAGCTTTCCCCTCAGGAAGCCTTTCGCAAAGACAGTTCTTGTGGAATTGGCAAAGTGATATTTGGAATCCCATAGAGGGCTATGGAGAAAAAGGAAATATCCTCCGATGAAATCTGGAAAGAAGCTTTCTGAGAAACTGCTTAGTGTTCTGTTAATTCATCTCACAGAGTTACATCTGTATTTCGTGGATCCCTTTGCTAGCCTTATTTCTGTGGAATCTGAGAAGAGATATTTCGGATCCCTCTGAAGACTATAGCGCCAAAGGAAATATCCTCTGATAACAAAGAGAAAGAAGCTTTCTGAGAAACTTCTTTGTGTTCTGTGAAATCATCTCACAGAGTTACAGCTTTCCCCTCAAGAAGCCTTTCGCTAAGGCAGTTCCTGTGGAATTGGCAAAGTGATATTTGGAAGCCCATAGAGGGCTTGATGAGAAAGGAAATATCCTCGGATGAAATCTGGAAAGAAGCTTTCTGAGAAACTGCTTAGTGTTCTGTTAATTCATCTCACAGAGTTACATCTCTATTTCGTGGATCTCCTTGCTAGCCTTATTTCTTTGGAATCTGAGAACAGATATTTCGGATCCCTCTGAAGAGTATAGAGCCAAAGGAAATATCCTCCGATAACAAAGAGAAAGAAACTTTCTGAGAAACTTCTTTGTGTTCTGTGAAATCATCTCACAGAGTTACAGCTTCCCCTCAAGAAGCCTTTCGCTAAGAGAGTTCTTGTGGAATTGGCAAAGTGATATTTGGAAGCCCATGGAAGGCTTTGGAGAAACAGGAAATATCCTCCGATGAAATCTGGAAAGAAGCTTTCTGAGAAACTGCTTAATGTTCTTTTAGTTGATCTCACAGAGTTACATATGTATTTCGTGGATGTCTTTGCTAGCCTTATTTCTGTGGAATCTGAGAACAGATATTTCGGATCCCTTTGAAGACTATAGGGCCAAAGGAAATATCCTCCGATAACAAAGAGAAAGAAGCTTTCGGAGAAACTTCTTTGTGTTCTGTGAAATCATCTCACAGAGTTACAGTTTTCCCTTCAAGAAGCCGTTCGCTAAGACCGTTCTTGTGGAATTGGCAAAGTGATACTTGAAAGCCCGTAGAGGGCTACGGTGAAAGAGGAAATATCCTCCGATGAAATCTGGAAAGAAGCTTTCTGAGAAACTGCTTAGTGTTCTGTTAATTCATCTCACAGAGTTACATTTGTATTTCATGGATCTCTTTGCTAGCCTTATTTCTGTGGAAACTGAGAACAGATATTTCGGATCCCTTTGAAGACTATAGGGCCAAAGGAAATATCCTCCGATAACAAAGAGAAAGAAGCTTTCTGAGAAACTTCTTTGTGTTCTGTGAAATCATCTCACAGAGTTACAGCTTTCCCCTCAAGAAGCCTTACGCTAAGACAGTTCTTGTGGAATTTTCAAAGTGATATTTGGAAGCCCATAGAGGGCAATGGTGAAAAAGGAAATATCCTCCGACGAAATCTGGAAAGAAGCTTTCTGAGAAACTGCTTAGTGTTCTGTTAATTCATCTAACAGAGTTACATCTGTATTTCGTGGATCTCCTTGATAGCCTTATTTCTCTGGAATCTGAGAACAGATTATTCGGATCCCTTTGGAGACTACAGGACCAAAGGAAATATCCTCCGATAACAAAGAGAAAGAAGCTTTCTGAGAAACTTCTTTGTGTTCTGTGAAATCATCTCACCGAGTTACACCTTTCCCCTCAAGAAGCCTTTCGCTAAGAGAGTTCTTGTGGAATTGGCAAAGTGATATTTGGAAGCCCATAGAGGGCTATGATGAAAAAGGAAATATCCTTCGATGAAATCTGGAAAGAAGCTTTCTGAGAAACCGCTTAGTGTTCTGTTAATTCATCTAACAGAGTTACATCTGTATTTCGTGGATCTCTTTGCTAGCCTTATTTCTGTGGAATCTGAGAACAGATATTTCGGATCCCTTTGAAGACTATAGGGCCAAAGGAAATATCCTCTGAAAACAAAGAGAAAGAAGCTTTCTGAGAAACTTCTTTGTGTTCTGTAAAATCATCTCACAGAGTTACAGCTTCCCCCTCAAGAAGCCTTTCTCTAGGACAGTTCTTGTGTAATTGGCAAAGTGATATTTGGAAGCCCATAGTGGGCTATGGAGAAAAAGGAAATATCCTCCGATGAAATCTGGAAAGATGCTTTCTGAGAAACTGCTTAGTGTTCTGTTAATTCATCTCACAGAGTTACATCTGTATTTCGTGCATCCCTTTGCTAGCCTTATTTCTGTGGAATCTGAGAACAGATATTTCGGATCCCTTTGAAGACTATAGCTCCAAAGGAAATATCCTCCGATAACAAAGAGAAAGAAACTTTCTGAGAAACTTCTTTGTGTTCTGTGAAATCATCTCACAGAGTTACAGCTTTCACCTCAAGAAGCCTTTCGCTAAGACATTTGTTGTGGAATTGGCAAGGTGATATTTGGAAGCCCTTAGAGGACTATGGGGAAAAAGGAAGTATCCTCCGATGAAATCTGGAAAGAAGCTTTCTGAGAAACTGCTTAGTGTTCTGTTAATTCATCTCACAGCGTTACATATGTATTTCGTGGATCTCTATGCTAGCCTTATTTCTGTGGAATCTGCGAACAGATATTTCGGATCACTCTGAAGACTATAGGGCCAAAGGAAATATCCTCCGATAACAAAGAGAAAGAAGCTTTCTGAGAAACTACTTTGTGTACTGTAAATCATCTCACAGAGTTACAGCTTTCCCCTCAAGAAGCCTTTTGCTATGACAGTTCCTGTGGAATTGGCAAAGTGATATTTGGAAGCCCCTAAAGGGCAATGGTGAAAAAGGAAATATCCTCCGATGAAATCTGGAAAGAAGCTTTCTGAGAAACTGCTTAGTGTTCTGTTAATTCACCTCACAGAGTTACATCTGTATTTCGTGGATGTCTTTGCTAGCCTTATTTCTGTGGAATCTGACAACAGATATTTCCATTCCCTTTGAAGACTATAGGGCCAAAGGAAATATCCTCCGATAACAAAGAGAAAGAAGGTTTCTGAGAAACTTCTTTGTATTCTGTGAAATCATCTCACAGAGTTACAGCTTTACCCTCAAGAAGCCTTTCGCTAAGACAGTTCTTGTGGAATTGGCAAAGTGATATTTGGAAGCCCTTAGAGGGCTATGGTGAAAAAGGTAATATCCTGCGATGAAATCTGGAAAGAAGCTTTCTGAGAAACTGCTTAGTGTTCTGTTAATTCATCTCACAGAGTTACATATGTATTTCGTGGATCTCTTTGCTAGCCTTATTTCTGTGGAATCTGAGAACAGATATTTCGGATCCCTTTGAAGACTATAGGGCCAAAGGAAATATCCTCCGATAACAAAGAGAAAGAAGCTTTCTGAGAAACTTCTTTGTGTTCTGTGAAATCATCTCACTGAGTTACAGTTTTCCCCTCAATAGGCCTTTCACTAAGACAGTTCTTGTGGAATTGGCAAAGTGATATATGAAAGCCCATAGAGGGCTATGGTGAAAGAGGAAATATCCTCCGATGAAATCTGGAAAGAAGCTTTCTGAGAAACTGCTTAGTGTTCTGTTAATTCATCTCACAGAGTTACATCTGCATTTCGTGGATCTCTTTGTTAGCCTAATTTCGGTGGAATCCGAGAAAAGATATTTCGGATCCCTTTGAAGACTATAGGGCCAAAGCAAATATCCTCCGATAACAAAGAGAAAGAAGCTTTCTGAGAAAATTCTTTGTGTTCTGTGAAATCATCTCACAGAGTTACAGCTTTCCCCTCAAGAAGCCTTTCGCTAAGACAATTCTTGTCGAATTGGCAAAATGATATTTGGAAGCCCATAGAGGGCTATGGTGAAAATGGAAATATCCTCCGATGAAATCTGGAAAGAAGCTTTCTGAGAAACTGCTTAGTGTTCTGTTAATTCATCTAACAGAGTTACATCTGTATTTCGTTTATCTCCTTGATAGCCTTATTTCTGTGAAATCTGAGAACAGATATTTCGGATCCCTTTGAAGACTATAGGGCCAAAGGAAATATCCTCCGATAACAAAGAGAAAGAAGCTTTCTGAGAAACTTCTTTGTGTTCTGCGAAATCACCTCACAGAGTTACAGCTTTACCCTCAAGAAGCCTTTCGCTAAGACAGTTCTTGTGGAATTGGCAAAGAGATATTTGGAAGCCCATAGAGGGCTATGGTGAAAAAGGAAATATCCTCCGATGAAATCTGGAAAGAAGCTTTCTGAGAAACTGCTTAGTGATCTGTTAATTCATCTAACAGAGTTACATCTGTATTTCCTCGATCTCCTTGATAGCCTTATTTTTATGGAATCTGAGAACAGATATTTCGGATCCCTTTGAAGACTATAGGGCCATAGGAAATATCCTCCGATAACAAAGAGGAAGAAGCTTTTTGAGAAACGTCTTTGTGTTCTGTGAAATCATCTCACAGAGTTACAGCTTTCCCCTCAAGAAGCCTTTCGCTAAGAGAGTTCTTGTGGAATTGGCAAAGTGATATTTGGTAGCCCATAGAGGGCAATGATGAAAAAGGAAATATCCTTCGATGAAATCTGGAAAGAAGCTTTCTGAGAAACTGCTTAGTGTTCTGTTAATTCACCTCACAGAGTTACATCTGTATTTCGTGGATGTCTTTGCTAGCCTTATTTCTGTGGAATCTGACAACAGATATTTCCTTTCCCTTTGAAGACTATAGGGCCAAAGGAAATATCCTCCGATAACAAAGAGAAAGAAGGTTTCTGAGAAACTTCTTTGTATTCTGTGAAATCATCTCACAGAGTTACAGCTTTACCCTCAAGAAGCCTTTCGCTACGACAGTTCTTGTGGAATTGGCAAAGTGATATTTGGAAGCCCTTAGAGGGCTATGGTGAAAAAGGTAATATCCTGCGATGAAATCTGGAAAGAAGCTTTCTGAGAAACTGCTTAGTGTTCTGTTAATTCATCTCACAGAGTTACATATGTATTTCGTGGATGTCTTTGCTAGCCTTATTTCTGTGGAATCTGAGAACAGATATTTCGGATCCCTTTGAAGACTATAGGGCCAAAGGAAATATCCTCCGATAACAAAGAGAAAGAAGCTTTCGGAGAAACTTCTTTGTGTTCTGTGAAATCATCTCACAGAGTTACAGTTTTCCCCTCAATAGGCCTTTCACTAAGACAGTTCTTGTGGAATTGGCAAAGTGATATATGAAAGCCCATAGAGGGCTATGGTGAAAGATGAAATATCCTCCGATGAAATCTGGAAAGAAGCTTTCTGAGAAACTGCTTAGTGTTCTGTTAATTCATCTCACAGAGTTACATCTGCATTTCGTGGATCTCTTTGTTAGCCTAATTTCTGTGGAATCCGAGAAAAGATATTTCGGATCCCTTTGAAGACTATAGGGCCAAAGCAAATACCCTCCGATAACAAAGAGAAAGAAGCTTTCTGAGAAAATTCTTTGTGTTCTGTGAAATCATCTCACAGAGTTACAGCTTTCCCCTCAAGAAGCCTTTCGCTAAGACAATTCTTCTCGAATTGGCAAAATGATATTTGGAAGCCCATAGAGGGCTATGGTGAAAAAGGAAATATCCTCCGATGAAATCTGGAAAGAAGCTTTCTGAGAAACTGCTTAGTGATCTGTTAATTCATCTAACAGAGTTACATGTGTATTTCCTCGATCTCCTTGATAGCCTTATTTTTGTGGAATCTGAGAACAGATATTTCGGATCCCTTTGAAGACTATAGGGCCAAAGGAAATATCCTCCGATAACAAAGAGAAAGAAGCTTTCTGAGAAACTTCCTTGTGTTCTGTGAAATCATCTCACAATGTTGCAGCTTTCCCCTAAAGAAGCCTTTCGCTATGACAGTTCTTGTGGAATTGGCAAAGTGACATTTTGAAGCCCAAAGAGGGCTTTGCTGAAAAAGGAAATATCCTCCGATGAAATCTGGAAAGAAGCTTTCTGAGAAACTGCTTAGTGTTCTGTTAATTTATCTCACAGAGTTACATCTGTATTTCGTGGATCTCTTTGCTAGCCTTATTTCCCTGGAATCTAAGAAAAGATATTTCGGATCCCTTTGAAGATTACTGGCACAAAGGAAACATCTTCCGATAACAAAGAGAAAGAAGCTTTCTGAGAAACTTCGTTGTCTTCTGTGAAATCATCTCACAGAGTTACAGCTTTCCCCTCCAGAAGCCTTTCGCTAAGACAGTTCTTGTGGAATTGGCAAAGTGATATTTGGAAGCCCATAGAGGGCTATGGTGAAAAAGGAAATGTCCTCCGATGAAATCTGGAAAGAAGCTTTCTGAGAAACTGCTTAATGTTCTTTTAGTTCATCTCCCAGAGTTACATCTGTATGTCGTGGATCTCTTTGCAAGCCTTATTTCTGTGGAATCTGAGGACAGATATTTCGGATCCCTATGAAGACTATAGGGCCAAAGGAAATATCCTCCGATAACAAAGAGAAATAGTCTTTCTGATAAACTTCTTTGTGTTCTGTGAAATCTTCTCACAGAGTTACAGTTTTCCGCTCGAGATGCCTTTCGCTAAGACTGTTCTTGTGGAATTGACAAAGTGATATTTGGAAGCCATTGAGGGCTATGGTGAAAAAGAAAATATCCTCCGATGAAATCTGGAAGGAAGCTTTCTGAGAAACTGCTTAGTGTTCTTTTAATTGATCTCACAGAGTTACATAAGAATTTCGTTCATCTCTTTTCTAGCCTTACTTCTGTGGAATCTGAGAACAGATATTTCGGATCCCTTTGAAGACTATAGGGCCAAAGGAAATATCCACCGATAACAAAGAGAAAGAAGCTTTCTGAGAAACTTCTTTGTGTTCTGTGAAATCATCTCACAGAATTACAGCTTTCCCCTCAAGAAGCCTTTCGCTAAGACAGTTCTTGTGGAATTGGCAAAGTGATATTTGGAAGCCCATAGAGGGCTATGGTGAAAAAGGAAATATCCTCCAATGAATTCTGGAAAGAAGCTTTCTGAGAAACTGCTTAGTGTTCTGTTAATTCATCTCACAGACTTACATCTGTATTTCGTGGATCTCTTTGCTAGCCTTATTTCTGTTGAATCTGAGAACAGATATTTCGGATCCCTCTGAAGACTATAGGGCCAAAGGAAATATCCTCCGATAACAAAGAGAAAGAAGCTTTCTGAGAAACTTCTTTGTGTTCTGTGAAATCATCTCACAGAGTTACAGCTTTCCCTTCAACAAGCCTTTTGCTAAGACAGTTCTTGTGGAATTGGCAAAGTGATATTTGGAAGCCCATAGAGGGCTTTGGTGAAAAAGGAAATATCCTCCGATGAAATCTGGAAAGAAGCTTTCTGAGAAACTGCTTAGTGTTCTGTTAATTCATCTCCCAGAGTTACAGCTGTATTTCGTGGATCTCTTTGCTAGCCTTATTTCTGTGGAATCTGAGAACAGATATTTCGGATCCCTTTGAAAACTCTAGGGTCACAGGAAATATCCTCCGATAACAAAGAGGAAGAAGCTTTCTGAGAAACTTCTTTGTGTTCTGTGAAATCATCTCACAGAGTTACAGCTTTCCCCTCAAGAAGCCCTTCGCTAATACAGTTCTAGTGGAATTGGAAAAGTGATATTTGGAAGACCCTAGAGGTCTATGGAGAAAAAGGAAATATCCTCCGATGAAATCTGGAAAGACGCTTTCTGAGAAACTGCTTAGTGTTCTTTTAATTCATCTCACAGAGTTACATCTGTATTTCGTGGATCTCTTTGCTAGCCTTATTTCTGGGGAATCTGAGAACAGATATTTCGGATCCCTTTGAAGACTATAGGGCCAAAGGAAATATCCTGCGATAACAAAGAGAAAGAAGCTTTCTGAGAAACTTCTTTGTGTTCTGTGAAATCATCTCACAGTGTTACAGCTTTCCCCACAAGAAGCCTTTCGCTACGACAGTTCTTGTGGAATTGGCAAAGTGATATTTGGAAGCCCATAGAGGGCTATGGAGAAAAAGGAAATAGCCTCCGATGAAATCGGGAAAGAAGATGTCTGAGAAACTGCTTAGTGTTCTGTTAATTCATCTCACAGAGTTACATCTGTATTTCGTGGATCTCTTTGCTAGCCTTATTTCTGTGGAATCTGAGAACAGATATTTCGGATCCCTTTGAAGACTATAGGGCCAAAGGAAATACCCTCCGATAACAAAGAGAAAGAAGCTTTCTGAGAAACTTCTTTGTGTTCTGTGAAATCATCTCACAGAGTTTCGGCTTTCCCCTCAAGAAGCCTTTCGCTAAGACAGTTCTTGTGGAATTGGCAAAGTGATATTTAGAAGCCCATAGAGGGCTATGGTAAAAAGGAAATATTCTCCGATGAAATCTGGAAAGAAGCTTTCTGAGAAACTGCTTAATGTTCTCTTAATTCGTCTCCCAGAGTTACATCTGTATTTCATGGATCTCTTTGCTAGCCTTATTCCTGTGGAATCTGAGAACAGATATTTCGGATCCCTATGAAGACTATAGAGCCAAAGGAAATATGCTCCGATAACAAAGAGAAAGAAGCTTTCTGAGAAACTTCTTTGTGTTCTGTGAAATTATCTCACAGATTTAAAGCTTTCCCCTCAAGAAGTCTTTCGCTAAGATAGTTCTTGTGGAATTGGCAAAGTGATATTTGGAAGCCCATAGAGGGCTATGATGAAAAAGGAAATATCCTCCGATGAAATCTGGAAAGAAGGTTTTTGAGAAACTGCTTAGTGTTCTGTTAATTCATCTCCCAGAGTTACAGCTGTATTTCGTGGATCTCTTTGCTAGCCTTATTTCTGTGGAATCTGAGAACAGATATTTCGGATCCCTTTGAAAACTCTAGGGCCACAGGAAATATCCTCCGATAACAAAGAGGAAGAAGCTTTCTGAGAAACTTCTTTGTGTTCTGTGAAATCATCTCACAGAGTTACAGCTTTCCCCTCAAGAAGCCCTTCGCTAATACAGTTCTTGTGGAATTGGAAAAGTGATATTTGGAAGACCCTAGAGGTCTATGGAGAAAAAGGAAATATCCTCCGATGAAATCTGGAAAGACGCTTTCTGAGAAACTGCTTAGTGTTCTTTTAATTCATCTCACAGAGTTACATCTGTATTTCGTGGATCTCTTTGCTAGCCTTATTTTTTTGGAATCTGAGAACAGATATTTCGGATCCCTTTGAAGACTATAGGGCCAAAGGAAATATCCTGCGATAACAAAGAGAAAGAAGCTTTCTGAGAAACTTCTTTGTGTTCTGTGAAATCATCTCACAGTGTTACAGCTTTCCCCACAAGAAGCCTTTCGCTACGACAGTTCTTGTGGAATTGGCAAAGTGATATTTGGAAGCCCATAGAGGGCTCTGGAGAAAAAGGAAATAGCCTCCGATGAAATCGGGAAAGAAGATTTCTGAGAAACTGCTTAGTGTTCTGTTAATTCATCTCACAGAGTTACATCTGTATTTCGTGGATCTCTTTGCTAGCCTTATTTCTGTGGAATCTGAGAACAGATATTTCGGATCCCTTTGAAGACTATAGGGCCAAAGGAAATACCCTCCGATAACAAAGAGAAAGAAGCTTTCTGAGAAACTTCTTTGTGTTCTGTGAAATCATCTCACAGAGTTTCAGCTTTCCCCTCAAGAAGCCTTTCGCTAAGACAGTTCTTGTGGAATTGGCAAAGTGATATTTAGAAGCCCATAGAGGGCTATGGTAAAAAGGAAATATTCTCCGATGAAATGTGGAAAGAAGCTTTCTGAGAAACTGCTTAATGTTCTCTTAATTCGTCTCCCAGAGTTACATCTGTATTTCATGGATCTCTTTGCTAGCCTTATTCCTGTGGAATCTGAGAACAGATATTTCGGATCCCTATGAAGACTATAGAGCCAAAGGAAATATGCTCCGATAACAAAGAGAAAGAAGCTTTCTGAGAAACTTCTTTGTGTTCTGTGAAATTATCTCACAGATTTAAAGCTTTCACCTCAAGAAGTCTTTCGCTAAGACAGTTCTTGTGGAATTGGCAAAGTGATATTTGGAAGCCCATAGAGGGCTATGATGAAAAAGGAAATATCCTCCGATGAAATCTGGAAAGAAGGTTTCTGAGAAACTGCTTAGTGTTCTGTCAATTCATCTCACAGAGTTACATCTGTATTTCGTGGGACTCCTTGCTAGCCTTATTTCTGTGGAATTTGAGAACAGATATTTCGGATCCCTTTGAAGACTATAGGGCCAAAGGAAATATCCTCCGATAACAAAGAGAAAGAAGCTTTCTGAGAAACTTCTTTGTGTTCTGTGAAATCATCTCACAGAGTTACAGCTTTCCCCTCAAGAAGCCTTTCGCTAACACAGTTCTTGTGGAATTGGCAAAGTGATATTTGGAATCTCATAGAGGGCTATGGTGAAAAAGGAAATATCCTCCGATGAAATCTGGAAAGAAGCTTTCTGAGAAACTGCTTAGTGTTCTGTTACTTCACCTCACAGAGTTTCATCTGTATTTCGTGGATCTCTTTGCTAGCCTTATTTCTGTAGAATCTGAGAACAGATATTTCGGATCCCTTTGAAGACTATAGGGCCAAAGGAAATATCCTCCGATAACAAAGAGGAAGAAGCTTTCTGAGAAACGTCTTTGTGTTCTGTGAAATCATCTCACAGAGTTACAGCTTTCCCCTCAAGATGCCTTTCGCTAAGACAGTTCTTGTGGAATTGGCAAAGTGATATTTGGAAGCCAATAGAGGTCTTTGGAGAAAAAGGAAATAGCCTCCGATGAAATCTGGAAAGAAGCTTTCTGAGAAACTGCTTAGTGTTCTGTTAATTCATCTCCCAGAGTTACATCTGTATTTCGTGAATCTCTTTGCTAGCCTTATTTATGTGGAATCTGAGAACAGATACTTCGGATCCCTTTGAAGACTATAGGGCCAAAGGAAATACCCTCCGATAACAAAGAGAAAGAAGCTTTCTGAGAAACTTCTTTGTGTTCTGTGAAATCATTTCACAGAGTTACAGCTATCCCCTCAAGAAGCCTTTCGCTAAGACAGTTCTTGTGGAATTGGCAAAGTGACATTTGGAAGCCCTTAGAGGGCAATGGTGAAAAAGGAAATATCCTCCGATGAAATGTGGAAAGAAGCTTTCTGAGAAACTGCTTAGTGTTCTTTTAATTCATCTCACAGTGTTACATATGAATGTCGTGGATCTCTTTGAGAGCCTTATTTCTGTGGAATCTGAGAACAGATATTTCGGATCCCTTTGAAGACTATAGGGCCAAAGGAAATATCCTCCGATAACAAAGAGAAAGAAGCTTTCTGAGAAACTTCTTTGTGTTCTGTGAAATCATCTCACAGAGTTACAGCTTTGCCCTCAAGGAGCCTTACGCTAAGACAGTTCTTGTGGAATTTTCAAAGTGATATTTGGAAGCCCATAGAGGGCAATGGTGAAAAAGGAAATATCCTCCGATGAAATATGGAAAGAAGCTTTCTGAGAAACTGCTTAGTGTTCTGTTAATTCATCTAACAGAGTTACATCTGTATTTCGTGGATCTCCTTGATACCCTTATTTCTGTGGAAACTGAGAACAGATATTTCGGATCCCTTTGAAGACTATAGGGCCAAAGGAAATATCCTCCGATAACAAAGAGAAAGAAGCTTTCTGAGAAACTTCTTTGTGTTCTGTGAAATCATCTCACAGAGTTACAGCTTTCCCCTCAAGAAGCCTTACGCTAAGACAGCTCTTGTGGAATTTTCAAAGTGATATTTGGAAGCCCATAGAGGGCAATGGTGAAAAAGGAAATATCCTCCGATGAAATCTGGAAAGAAGCTTTCTGAGAAACTGCTTAGTGTTCTGTTAATTCATCTAACAGAGTTACATCTGTATTTCGTGGATCTCCTTGATAGCCTTATTTCTCTGGAATCTGAGAACAGATTATTCGGATCCCTTTGGAGACTACAGGACCAAAGGAAATATCCTCCGATAACAAAGAGAAAGAAGCTTTCTGAGAAACTTCTTTGTGTTCTGTGAAATCATCTCACCGAGTTACACCTTTCCCCTCAAGAAGCCTTTCGCTAAGAGAGTTCTTGTGGAATTGACAAAGTGATATTTGGAAGCCCATAGAGGGCTATGATGAAAAAGGAAATATGCTTCGATGAAATCTGGAAAGAAGCCTTCTGAGAAACCGCTTAGTGTTCTGTTAATTCATCTCACAGAGTTACATCTGTATTTCGTGGATCTCTTTGCTAGCCTTATTTCTGTGGAATCTGAGAACAGATATTTCGGATCCCTTTGAAGACTATAGGGCCAAAGGAAATATCCTCTGAAAACAAAGAGAAAGAAGCTTTCTGAGAAACTTCTTTGTGTTCTGTAAAATCATCTCACAGAGTTACAGCTTGCCCCTCAAGAAGCCTTTCTCTAGGACAGTTCTTGTGTAATTGGCAAAGTGATATTTGGAAGCCCATAGTGGGCTATGGAGAAAAAGGAAATATCCTCCGATGAAATCTGGAAAGATGCTTTCTGAGAAACTGCTTAGTGTTCTGTTAATTCATCTCACAGAGTTACATCTGTATTTCGTGGATCCCTTTGCTAGCCTTATTTCTGTGGAATCTGCGAACAGATATTTCGGATCCCTCTGAAGACTATAGGGCCAAAGGAAATATCCTCCGATAACAAAGAGAAAGAAGCTTTCTGAGAAACTACTTTGTGTACTGTAAATCATCTCACAGAGTTACAGCTTTCCCCTCAAGAAGCCTTTTGCTAAGACAGTTCCTGTGGAATTGGCAAAGTGATATTTGGAAGCCCCTAAAGGGCAATGGTGAAAAAGGAAATATCCTCCGATGAAATCTGGAAAGAAGCTTTCTGAGAAACTGCTTAGTGTTCTGTTAATTCACCTCACAAAGTTACATCTGTATTTCGTGGATGTCTTTCCTAGCCTTATTTCTGTGGAATCTGACAACAGATATTTCCATTCCCTTTGAAGACTATAGGGCCAAAGGAAATATCCTCCGATAACAAAGAGAAAGAAGGTTTCTGAGAAACTTCTTTGTATTCTGTGAAATCATCTCACAGAGTTACAGCTTTACCCTCAAGAAGCCTTTCGCTAAGACAGTTCTTGTGGAATTGGCAAAGTGATATTTGGAAGCCCTTAGAGGGCTATGGTGAAAAAGGTAATATCCTGCGATGAAATCTGGAAAGAAGCTTTCTGAGAAACTGCTTAGTGTTCTGTTAATTCATCTCACAGAGTTACATATGTATTTCGTGGATCTCTTTGCTAGCCTTATTTCTGTGGAATCTGAGAACAGATATTTCGGATCCCTTTGAAGACTATAGGGCCAAAGGAAATATCCTCCGATAACAAAGAGAAAGAAGCTTTCTGAGAAACTTCTTTGTGTTCTGTGAAATCATCTCACAGAGTTACAGTTTTCCCCTCAATAGGCCTTTCACTAAGACAGTTCTTGTGGAATTGGCAAAGTGATATATGAAAGCCCATAGAGGGCTATGGTGAAAGAGGAAATATCCTCCGATGAAATCTGGAAAGAAGCTTTCTGAGAAACTGCTTAGTGTTCTGTTAATTCATCTCACAGAGTTACATCTGCATTTCGTGGATCTCTTTGTTAGCCTAATTTCTGTGGAATCCGAGAAAAGATATTTCGGATCCCTTTGAAGACTATAGGGCCAAAGCAAATATCCTCCGATAACAAAGAGAAAGAAGCTTTCTGAGAAAATTCTTTGTGTTCTGTGAAATCATCTCACAGTGTTACAGCTTTCCCCTCAAGAAGCCTTTCGCTAAGACAATTCTTGTCGAATTGGCAAAATGATATTTGGAAGCCCATAGAGGGCTATGGTGAAAAAGGAAATATCCTCCGATGAAATCTGGAAAGAAGCTTTCGGAGAAACTGCTTAGTGTTCTGTTAATTCATCTAACAGAGTTACATCTGTATTTCGTGGATCTCCTTGATAGCCTTATTTCTGTGAAATCTGAGAACAGATATTTCGGATCCCTTTGAAGACTATAGGGCCAAAGGAAATATCCTCCGATAACAAAGAGAAAGAAGCTTTCTGAGAAACTTCTTTGTGTTCTGCGAAATCACCTCACAGAGTTACAGCTTTACCCTCAAGAAGCCTTTCGCTAAGACAGTTCTTGTGGAATTGGCAAAGAGATATTTGGAAGCCCATAGAGGGCTATGGTGAAAAAGGAAATATCCTCCGATGAAATCTGGAAAGAAGCTTTCTGAGAAACTGCTTAGTGATCTGTTAATTCATCTAACAGTGTTACATCTGTATTTCCTCGATCTCCTTGATAGCCTTATTTTTATGGAATCTGAGAACAGATATTTCGGATCCCTTTGAAGACTATAGGGCCATAGGAAATATCCTCCGATAACAAAGAGGAAGAAGCTTTCTGAGAAACGTCTTTGTGTTCTGTGAAATCATCTCACAGAGTTACAGCTTTCCCCTCAAGAAGCCTTTCGCTAAGAGAGTTCTTGTGGAATTGGCAAAGTGATATTTGGAAGCCCATAGAGGGCAATGATGAAAAAGGAAATATCCTTCGATGAATCTGGAAAGAAGCTTTCTGAGAAACCGCTTAGTGTTCTGTTAATTCATCTCACAGAGTTACATCTGTATTTCGTGGATCTCTTTGCTAGCCTTATTTCTGTGGAATCTGAGAACAGATATTTCGGATCCCTTGGAAGACTATAGGGCAAAAGGAAATATCCTCTGAAAACAAAGAGAAAGAAGCTTTCTGAGAAACTTCTTTGTGTTCTGTAAAATCATCTCACGGAGTTACAGCTTTCCCCTCAAGAAGCCTTTCTCTAGGACAGTTCTTGTGTAATTGGCAAAGTGATATTTGGAAGCCCATAGAGGGCTATGGAGAAAAAGGAAATATCCTCCGATGAAATCTGGAAAGATGCTTTCCTAGAAACTGCTTAGTGTTCTGTTAATTCATCTCACAGAGTTACATCTGTATTTCTTGGATCCCTTTGCTAGCCTTATTTCTGTGGAATCTGAGAACAGATATTTCGGATCCCTTTGAAGACTATAGCTCCAAAGGAAATATCCTCCTATAACAAAGAGAAAGAAGCTTTCTGAGAAACTTCTTTGTGTTCCGTGAAATCATCTCACAGAGTTACAGCTTTCCCCTCAAGAAGCCTTTCGCTAAGACAGTTGTTGTGGAATTGGCAAGGTGATATTTGGAAGCCCTTAGAGGACTATGGGGAAAAAAGAAATATCCTCCGATGAAATCTGGAAAGAAGCTTTCTGAGAAACTGCTTAGTGTTCTGTTAATTCATCTCACAGCGTTACATCTGTATTTCGTGGATCTGTATGCTAGCCTTATTTCTGTGGAATCTGCGAACAGATATTTCGGATCCCTCTTAAGACTATAGGGCCAAAGGAAATATCCTCTGATAACAAAGAGAAAGAAGCTTTCTGAGAAACTAGTTTGTGTACTGTAAATCATCTCACAGAGTTACAGCTTTCCCCTCAAGAAGCCTTTTGCTAAGACAGTTCCTGTGGAATTGGCAAAGTGATATTTGGAAGCCCCTAAAGGGCAATGGTGAAAAAGGAAATAGCCTCCGATGAAATCGGGAAAGAAGATTTCTGAGAAACTGCTTAGTGTTCTGTTAATTCATCTCACAGAGTTACATCTGTAGTTCGTGGATCTCTTTGCTAGCCTTATTTCTGTGGAATCTGAGAACAGATATTTCGGATCCCTTTGAAGACTATAGGGCCAAAGGAAATACCCTCCGATAACAAAGAGAAAGAAGCTTTCTGAGAAACTTCTTTGTGTTCTGTGAAATCATCTCACAGAGTTACAGCTTTCCCCTCAAGAAGCCTTTCGCTAAGACAGTTCTTGTGGAATTGGCAAAGTGATATTTAGAAGCCCATAGAGGGCTATGGTAAAAAGGAAATATTCTCCGATGAAATCTGGAAAGAAGCTTTCTGAGAAACTGCTTAATGTTCTCTTAATTCGTCTCCCAGAGTTACATCTGTATTTCGTGGATCTCTTTGCTAGCCTTATTCCTGTGGAATCTGAGAACAGATATTTCGGATCCCTTTGAAGACTATAGAGCCAAAGGAAATATGCTCCGATAACAAAGAGAAAGAAGCTTTCTGAGAAACTTCTTTGTGTTCTGTGAAATTATCTCACAGATTTAAAGCTTTCCCCTCAAGTAGTCTTTCGCTAAGACAGTTCTTGTGGAATTGGGAAAGTGATATATGGAAGCCCGTAGAGGGCTATGATGAAAAAGGAAATATCCTCCGATGAAATCTGGAAAGAAGGTTTCTGAGAAACTGCTTAGTGTTCTGTCAATTCATCTCACAGAGTTACATCTGTATTTCGTGGGACTCCTTGCTAGCCTTATTTCTGTGGAATTTGAGAACAGATATTTCGGATCCCTCTGAAGACTATAGGGCCAAAGGAAATATCCTCCGATAACAAAGAGAAAGAAGCTTTCTGAGAAACTTCTTTGTGTTCTGTGAAATCATCTCACAGAGTTACAGCTTTCCCCTCAAGAAGCCTTTCGCTAACACAGTTCTTGTGGAATTGGCAAAGTGATATTTGGAATCTCATAGAGGGCTATGGTGAAAAAGGAAATATCCTCCGATGAAATCTGGAAAGAAGCTTTGTGAGGAACTGCTTAGTGTTCTGTTACTTCACCTCATAGAGTTTCATCTGTATTTCGTGGATCTCTTTGCTAGCCTTATTTCTGTAGAATCTGAGAACAGATATTTCGGATCCCTTTGAAGACTATAGGGCCAAAGGAAATATCCTCCGATAAGAAAGAGAAAGAAGCTTTCAGAGAAACTTCTTTGTGTTCTGTGAAATCATCTCACAGTGTTACACCTTTACTCTCAAGAAGCCTTTCGCTAAGACAGTTGTTGTGGATTTGGCAAAGTGATATTTGGAAGCCCATAGAGGGCTATGGTGAAAAAGGAAATATCCTCCGATGAAATCTGGAAAGAAACTTTCTGAGAAACTGCTTAGTGTTCTGTTAATTCATCTCCCAGAGTAACATCTGTATTTCGTGGATCTCTTTGCTAGCCTTATTTCTGTGGAATCTGAAAACAGATATTTCGGATCCCTTTGAAGACTACAGGGCCAAAGGAAATATCCTCCGATAACAAAGAGGAAGAGGCTTTCTGAGAAACTTCTTTGTGTTCTCTGAAATCATCTCACAGAGTTACAGCTTTCCCCTCAAGACGCCTTTCGCTAAGTCAGTTCTTGTGGAATTTTCAAAGTGATATTTGGAAGCCCTTAGAAGGCTATGGTGAGAAAGGAAATATCCTCCGATGAAATCTGGAAAGAAGATTTCTGAGAAACTGCTTAGTGTTCTGTTAATTCATCTCCCAGTGTTACATCTGTATTTCCTGGATCTCTTTGCTAGCCTTATTTCTGTGGAATCTGAGAACAGATATTTCGGATCCCTTTGAAGACTATAGGGCCAAAGGAAATATCCTCCAATAACAAAGAGAAAGAAGCTTTCTGAGAAACTTCTTTGTGTTCTGTGAAATCATCTCACAGAGTTACAGCTGTCCCCTCAAGAAGCCTTTCGCTAAGACAGTTCTTGTGGAATTGGCAAAGTGATATTTGGAAGCCCATAGAGGCAAATGGTGAAAAAGGAAATATCCTCCGATGAAATCTTAAAAGAAGCTGTCTGAGACACTGCTTAGTGTTCTGTTAATTCATCTCCCAGAGTTACATCTGTATTTCGTAGACGTCTTTGCTAGCCTTATTTCTGTGGAATCTGAGAACAGATATTTCGGATCCCTTTGAAGACTATAGGGCCAAAGGAAATATCCTCCGGTAACAAAGAGAAAGAAGCTTTCTGAGAAACTACTTTGTGTTCTGTGAAATCATTACACAGAGTTACAGCTTTCCCCTCAAGAAGCCTTTCGCTAAGACAGTTTTTGTGGAATTGGCAAAGTGATATTTGGAAGCCAATAGAGGTCTTTGGAGAAAAAGGAAATAGCCTCCGATGAAATCTGGAAAGAAGCTTTCTGAGAAACTGCTTAGTGTTCTGTTAATTCATCTCCCAGAGTTACATCTGTATTTCGTGAATCTCTTTGCTAGCCTTATTTATGTGGAATCTGAAAACAGATATTTCGGATCCCTTTGAAGACTATAGGGCCAAAGGAAATACCCTCCGATAACAAAGAGAAAGAAGCTTTCTGAGAAACTTCTTTGTGTTCTGTGAAATCATATCACAGAGTTACAGCTATCCCCTCAAGAAGCCTTTCGCTAAGACAGTTCTTGTGGAATTGGCAAAGTGACATTTGGAAGCCCTTAGAGGGCAATGGTGAAAAAGGAAATATCCTCCGATGAAATGTGGAAAGAAGCTTTCTGAGAAACTGCTTAGTGTTCTTTTAATTCATCTCACAGAGTTACATGTGAATGTCGTGGATCTCTTTGAGAGCCTTATTTGGGTGGAATCTGAGAACAGATATTTCGGATCCCTTTGAAGACTATAGGGCCAAAGGAAATATCCTCCGATAACAAAGAGAAAGAAGCTTTCTGAGAAACTTCTTTGTGTTCTGTGAAATCATCTCACAAGGTTACAGCTTTCCCCTAAAGAAGCCTTTCGCTATGACAGTTCTTGTGGAATTGGCAAAGTGACATTTTGAAGCCCAAAGAGGTCTTTGCTGAAAAAGGAAATATCCTCCGATGAAATCTGGAAAGAAGCTTTCTGAGAAACTGCTTAGTGTTCTGTTAATTTATCTCACAGAGTTACATCTGTATTTCGTGGATCTCTTTGCTAGCCTTATTTCTGTGGAATCTGAGAACAGATATTTCGGATCCCTTTGAAGACTATAGGGCCAAAGGAAATACCCTCCGATAACAAAGAGAAAGAAGCTTTCTGAGAAACTTCGTTGTCTTCTGTGAAATCATCTCACAGAGTTACAGCTTTCCCCTCCAGAAGCCTTTCGCTAAGACAGTTCTTGTGGAATTAGCAAAGTGATATTTGGAAGCCCATAGAGGGCTATGGTGAAAAAGGAAATGTCCTCCGATGAAATCTGGAAAGAGGCTTTCTGAGAAACTGCTTAATGTTCTTTTAGTTCATCTCCCAGAGTTACATCTGTATGTCGTGGATCTCTTTGCAAGCCTTATTTCTGTGGAATCTGAGAACAGATATTTCGGATCCCTAAGAAGACTATAGGGCCAAAGGAAATATCCTCCGATATCAAAGAGAAATAGTCTTTCTGAGAAACTTCTTTGTGTTCTGTGAAATCTTCTCACAGAGTTACAGTTTTCCGCTCGAGAAGCCTTTCGCTAAGACTGTTCTTGTGGAATTGACAAAGTGATATTTGGAAGCCATTGAGGGCTATGGTGAAAAAGAAAATATCCTCCGATGAAATCTGGAAGGAAGCTTTCTGAGAAACTGCTTAGTGTTCTGTTAATTGATCTCACAGAGTTACATAAGAATTTCGTTGATCTCTTTTCTAGCCTTACTTCTGTGGAATCTGAGAACAGATATTTCGGATCCCTTTGAAGACTATAGGGCCAAAGGAAATATCCACCGATAACGAAGAGAAAGAAGCTTTCTGAGAAACTTCTTTGTGTTCTCTGAAATCATCTCACAGAATTACAGCTTTCCCCTCAAGAAGCCTTTCGCTAAGACAGTTTTTGTGGAATTGGCAAAGTGATATTTGGAAGCCCATAGAGGGCTATGGTGAAAAAGGAAATATCCTCCAATGAATTCTGGAAAGAAGCTTTCTGAGAAACTGCTTAGTGTTCTGTTAATTCATCTCACAGACTTACATCTGTATTTCGTGGATCTCTTTGCTAGCCTTATTTCTGTTGAATCTGAGAACAGATATTTCGAATCCCTCTGAAGACTATAGGGCCAAAGGAAATATCCTCCGATAACAAAGAGAAAGAAGCTTTCTGAGAAACTTCTTTGTGTTCTGTGAAATCATCTCACAGAGTTACAGCTTTCCCTTCAAGAAGCCTTTTGCTAAGACAGTTCTTGTGGAATTGGCAAAGTGATATTTGGAAGCCCATAGAGGGCTTTGGTGAAAAAGGAAATATCCTCCGATGAAATCTGGAAAGAAGCTTTCTGAGAAACTGCTTAGTGTTCTGTTAATTCATCTCCCAGAGTTACAGCTGTATTTCGTGGATCTCTTTGCTAGCCTTATTTCTGTGGAATCTCAGAACAGATATTTCGGATCCCTTTGAAAACTCTAGGGCCACAGGAAATATCCTCCGATAACAAAGAGGAAGAAGCTTTCTGAGAAACTTCTTTGTGTTCTGTGAAATCATCTCACAGAGTTACAGCTTTCCCCTCAAGAAGCCCTTCGCTAATACAGTTCTTGTGGAATTGGAAAAGTGATATTTGGAAGACCCTAGAGATCTATGGAGAAAAAGGAAATATCCTCCGATGAAATCTGGAAAGACGCTTTCTGAGAAACTGCTTAGTGTTCTTTTAATTCATCTCACAGAGTTACATCTGTATTTCGTGGATCTCTTTGCTAGCCTTATTTTTTTGGAATCTGAGAACAGATATTTCGGATCCCTTTGAAGACTATAGGGCCAAAGGAAATATCCTGCGATAAGAAAGAGAAAGAAGCTTTCTGAGAAACTTCTTTGTGTTCTGTGAAATCATCTCACAGTGTTACAGCTTTCCCCACAAGAAGCCTTTCGCTACAACAGTTCTTGTGGAATTGGCAAAGTGATATTTGGAAGCCCATAGAGGGCTATGGACAAAAAGGAAATAGCCTCCGATGAAATCGGGAAAGAAGATATCTGAGAAACTGCTTAGTGTTCTGTTAATTCATCTCACAGAGTTACATCTGTAGTTCGTGGATCTCTTTGCTAGCCTTATTTCTGTGGAATCCGAGAACAGATATTTCGGATCCCTTTGAAGACTATAGGGCCAAAGGAAATACCCTCCGATAACAAAGAGAAAGAAGCTTTCTGAGAAACTTCTTTGTGTTCTGTGAAATCATCTCACAGAGTTTCAGCTTTCCCCTCAAGAAGCCTTTCGCTAAGACAGTTCTTGTGGAATTGGCAAAGTGATATTTAGAAGCCCATAGAGGGCTATGGTAAAAAGGAAATATTCTCCGATGAAATCTGGAAAGAAGCTTTCTGAGAAACTGCTTAATGTTCTCTTAATTCGTCTCCCAGAGTTACATCTGTATTTCGTGGATCTCTTTGCTAGCCTTATTCCTGTGGAATCTGAGAACAGATATTTCGGATCCCTTTGAAGACTATAGAGCCAAACGAAATATGCTCCGATAACAAAGAGAAAGAAGCTTTCTGAGAAACTTCTTTGTGTTCTGTGAAATTATCTCACAGATTTAAAGCTTTCCCCTCAAGAAGTCTTTCGCTAAGACAGTTCTTGTGGAATTGGCAAAGTGATATTTGGAAGCCCATAGAGGGCTATGATGAAAAAGGAAATATCCTCCGATGAAATCTGGAAAGAATGTTTCTGAGAAACTGCTTAGTGTTCTGTCAATTCATCTCACAGAGTTACATCTGTATTTCGTGGGACTCCTTGCTAGCCTTATTTCTGTGGAATTTGAGAACAGATATTTCGGATCCCTTTGAAGACTATAGGGCCAAAGGAAATATCCTCCGATAACAAAGAGAAAGAAGCTTTCTGAGAAACTTCTTTGTGTTCTGTGAAATCATCTCACAGAGTTACAGCTTTCCCCTCAAGAAGCCTTTCGCTAACACAGTTCTTGTGGAATTGGCAAAGTGATATTTGGAATCTCATAGAGGGCTATGGTGAAAAAGGAAATATCCTCCGATGAAATCTGGAAAGAAGCTTTCTGAGAAACTGCTTAGTGTTCTGTTACTTCACCTCACAGAGTTTCATCTGTATTTCGTGGATCTCTTTGCTAGCCTTATTTCTGTAGAATCTGAGAACAGATATTTCGGATCCCTTTGAAGACTATAGGGCCAAAGGAAATATCCTCCAATAAGAAAGAGAAAGAAGCTTTCAGAGAAACTTCTTTGTGTTCTGTGAAATCATCTCACAGAGTTACACCTTTACCCTCAAGAAGCCTTTCTCTAAGACAGTTCTTGTGGAATTGGCAAAGTGATATTTGGAAGCCCATAGAGGGCTATGGTGAAAAAGGAAATATCCTCCGATGAAATCTGGAAAGAAGCTTTCTGAGAAACTGCTTAGTGTTCTGTTAATTCATCTCCCAGAGTTACATCTGTATTTCGTGGATCTCTTTGCTAGCCTTATTTCTGTGGAATCTGAAAACAGATATTTCGGATCCCTTTGAAGACTACAGGGCCAAAGGAAATATCCTCCGATAACAAAGAGGAAGAGGCTTTCTGAGAAACTTCTTTGTGTTCTGTGAAATCATCTCACAGAGTTACAGCTTTCCCCTCAAGACGCCTTTCGCTAAGTCAGTTCTTGTGGAATTTTCAAAGTGATATTTGGAAGCCCTTAGAGGGCTATGGTGAGAAAGGAAATATCCTCCGATGAAATCTGGAAAGAAGATTTCTGAGAAACTGCTTAGTGTTCTGTTAATTCATCTCCCAGTGTTACATCTGTATTTCCTGGATCTCTTTGCTAGCCTTATTTCTGTGGAATCTGAGAACCGATATTTCGGATCCCTTTGAAGACTATAGGGCCAAAGGAAATATCCTCCAATAACAAAGAGAAAGAAGCTTTCTGAGAAACTTCTTTGTGTTCTGTGAAATCATCTCACAGGGTTACAGCTGTCCCCTCAAGAAGCCTTTCGCTAAGACAGTTCTTGTGGAATTGGCAAAGTGATATTTGGAAGCCCATAGAGGCAATGGTGAAAAAGGAAATATCCTCCGATGAAATCTTAAAAGAAGCTTTCTGAGACACTGCTTAGTGTTCTGTTAATTCATCTCCCAGAGTTACATCTGTATTTCGTAGATGTCTTTGCTAGCCTTATTTCTGTGGAATCTGAGAACAGATATTTCGGATACCTTTGAAGAGTATAGGGCCAAAGGAAATATCCTCCGGTAACAAAGAGAAAGAAGCTTTCTGAGAAACTACTTTGTGTTCTGTGAAATCATTACACAGAGTTACAGCTTTCCCCTCAAGAAGCCTTTCGCTAAGACAGTTCTTGTGGAATTGGCAAAGTGATACTTGGAATCCCAAAGAGGGCTATGGTGAAAAAGGAAATATCCTCCGATGAAAAGTGGAAAGAAGCTTTCTGAGAAACTGCTTAGTGTTCTGTTAATTCATCTCACAGAGTTACATCTGTATTTCGTGGATCTCTTTGCTGGCCTTATTTCTGTGGAATCTGAGATCAGATATTTCGGATCCCTTTGAAGACTATAGGGCCAAGGGAAATATCCTCCGATAAGAAAGACAAAGAAGCTTTCTGAGAAACTTCTTTGTGTTCTGTGAAATCATCTCACAGAGTTACAGCTTTACCCTCAAGAAACATTTCGCTAAGACAGTTTTTGTGGAATTGGCAAAGTGATATTTGGAAGCCCATAGAGGGCTATGGTGAAAAAGGAAATATCCTCCGATGAAATCTGGAAAGAAGTTTTCTGAGAAACTGCTTAGTGTTCTCTTAATTCACCTCCCAGAGTTACATCTGTATTTCGTGGATCTCTTTGCTAGCCTCATTTCTGTGGAATCTGCGAACAGATATTTCGGATCCCTTTGAAGACTATAGGGCCAAAGGAAATATCCTCCGATAACAAAGAGAAAGAAGCTTTTTGAGAAACTTCTTTGTGTTCTGTGAAATCATCTCACAGAGTTACAGCTTTCCCGTCAAGAAGCCTTTCGCTAAGACAGTTCTTGTGGAATTGGCAAAGTGATATTTGGAAGCCCATAGAGGGCTATGATGAAAAAGGAAATATCCTTCGATGAAATCTGGAAAGAAGCTTTCTGAGAAACTGCTTAGTGTTCTGTTAATTCATCTCACAGAGTTACATCTGTATTTCGTGGATCTCTTTGCTAGCCTTATTTCTGTGGAATCTGAGAACAGATATTTCCTTTCCCTTTGAAGACTATAGTGCAAAAGGAAATATCCTCCGATAACAAAGAGAAAGAAGCTTTCTGAGAAACTTCTTTGTGTTCTGTGAAATCATCTCACAGAGTTACAGCTTTCCCCTCAAGAAGCCTTTCGCTAACACAGTTCTTGTCGAATTGGCAAAGTGATATTTGGAATCTCATAGAGGGCTATAGTGAAAAAGGAAATATCCTCCGATGAAATCTGGAAAGAAGCTTTCTGAGAATCTGCTTAGTGTTCTGTTACTTCTCCTCACAGAGTTTCATCTGTATTTCGTGGATCTCCTTGCTAGCCTTATTTCTGTGGAATCTGAGAACAGATATTTCGGATCCCTTTGAAGACTATAGGGCCAAAGGAAATATCCTCTGATAACAAAGAGGAAGAAGCTTTCTGAGAAACTTCTTTATGTTCTGTGACATCATCTCACAGAGTTACAGCTTTCCCGTCAAGAAGCCTTTCGCTAAGACAGTTCTTGTGGAATTGGCAAAGTGATATTTCGACCCCATTGAGGGCTATGGTGAAAAAGGAAATATCCTCCGATGAAATCTGGAAAGAAGCTTTCTGAGAAATGGCTTAGTGATCTGTTAATTCATCTCCCAGTGTTACATCTGTATTTCGTGGATCTCTTTGCTAGCCTTATTTCTGTGGAATCTGAGAACAGATATTTCGGATCCCTTTGAAGACTATAGGGCCAAAGGAAATATCCTCCAATAACAAAGAGAAAGAAGCTTTCTGAGAAACTTGTTTGTGTTCTGTGAAATCATCTGACAGAGTTACAGCTTTTACCTCAAGAAGCCTTTCGCTAAGACAGTTCTTGTGCAAATGGCAAAGTGATATTTGGAAGCCTTTAGAGGGCTATGGTGAAAAAGGAAATATCCTCCGATGAAATCTGGAAAGAAGCTTTCTGAGAAACTGCTTAGTGTTCTGTTAATTCATGTCACAGAGTTACATCTGTATTTCGTGGATGTCTTTGCTAGCCTTATTTCTGTGGAATCTGACAACAGATATTTCGGATCCTTTGAAGACTATAGGGCCAAAGGAAATACCCTCCGATAACAAAGAGAAAGAAGCTTTCTGAGAAACTTCTTTGTGTTCTGTGAAATCATCTCACAGAGTTACAGCTTTCCCCTCAAGAAGCCTTTCGCTAAGACAGTTCTTGTGGAATTGGCAAAGTGATATTTGGAATCCCATAGAGGGCTGTGGTGAAAAAGGAAATATCCTCCGATGAAATCTGGAAAGAAGCTTTCTGAGAAACTGCTTAGTGTTCTGTTAATTCATCTCCCAGAGTTACATCTGTATTTCGTGTATCTCTTTGCTAGCCTTATTTCTGTGGATTCTGAGAACAGATATTTCGGATCCCTCTGAAGACTATAGGGACAAAGGAAATATCCTCTGATAACAAAGAGAAAGAAGCTTTCTGAGAAACTGCTTAATGTTCTCTTAATTCTTCTCACAGAGTTACATCTGTATTTCGTGGATCTCTTTGCTAGCCTTATTCCTGTGGAATCTGAGAACAGATATTTCAGATCCCTTTGAAGACTATAGGGCCAAAGGAAATATCCTCCGATAACAAAGAGAAAGAAGTTTTCTGAGAAACTTTGTGTTCTGTGAAATTATCTCACAGAGTTAAAGCTTTCCCCTCAAGAAGTCTTTCGCTAAGACAGTTCTTGTGGAATTGGCAAAGTGATATTTGGAAACCCATAGAGGGCTATGGTGAAAAAGGAAATATCCTCCGATGAAATCTGGAAAGAAGCTTTCTGAGAATCTGCTTAGTGTTCTGTTACTTCACCTCACAGAGTTTCATCTGTATTTCGTGGATATCCTTGCTAGCCTTATTTCTGTGGAATCTGAGAACAGATATTTCGGATCCCTTTGAAGACTATAGGGCCAAAGGAAATATCCTCCGATAACAAAGAGAAAGAAGCTTTCAGAGAAACTTCTTTGTGTTCTGTGAAATCATCTCACCGAGTTACAGCTTTAACCTCAAGAAGCCTTTCGCTAAGACAGTTCTCGTGGAATTGGCAAAGTGATATTTGGAAGCCCATAGAGGGCTATGGTGAAAAAGGAAATATCCTCCGATGAAATCTGGAAAGAAGCTTTCTGAGAAACTGCTTAGTGTTCTGTTAATTCATCTCCCAGAGTTACATCTGTATTTCGTGCATCTCTTTGCTAGCCGTATTTCTGTGGAATCTGAGAACAGATATTTCGGATCCCTTTGAAGACTACAGGGCCAAAGGAAATATCCTCCGATAACAAAGAGGAAGAAGCTTTCTGAGAAACTTCTTTGTGTTCTGTGAAATCATCTCACAGAGTTACAGCTTTCCCCTCAAGAAGCCTTTCGCTAAGACAGTTCTTGTGGAATTGGCAAAGTGATATTTGGAAGCCCATAGAGGGCTATTGTGAAAAAGGAAATATCCTCCGATGAAATCTGGAAAGAAGCTTTCTGAGAAACTGCTTAGTGTTCTGTTAATTCATCTCACAGAGTTACATCTGTATTCCGTGTATCTCTTTGCTAGCCTTATTTCTGTGGAATCTGAGAACAGATATTTCGGATCCCTCTGAAGACTACAGGGCCAAAGGAAATATACTCCGATAACAAAGAGAAAGAAGCTTTCAGAGAAACTTCTTTGTGTTCTGTGAAATCATCTCACAGAGTTACAGCTTTAACCTCAAGAAGCCTTTCGCTAAGACAGTTCTCGTGGAATTGGCAAAGTGATATTTGGAAACCCATAGAGGGCTATGGTGAAAAAGGAAATATCCTCCGATGAAATCTGGAAAGAAGCTTTCTGAGAAACTGCTTAGTGTTCTGTTAATTCATCTCCCAGAGTTACATCTGTATTTCGTGCATCTCTTTGCTAGCCGTATTTCTGTGGAATCTGAGAACAGATATTTCGGATCCCTTTGAAGACTACAGGGCCAAAGGAAATATCCTCCGATAACAAAGAGGAAGAAGCTTTCTGAGAAACTTCTTTGTGTTCTGTGAAATCATCTCACAGAGTTACAGCTTTCCCCTCAAGAAGCCTTTCGCTAAGACAGTTCTTGTGGAATTGGCAAAGTGATATTTGGAAGCCCATAGAGGGCTATGGTGAAAAAGGAAATATCCTCCGATGAAATCTGGAAAGAAGCTTTCTGAGAAACTGCTTAGTGTTCTGTTAATTCATCTCACAGAGTTACATCTGTATTCCGTGGATCTCTTTGCTAGCCTTATTTCTGTGGAATCTGAGAACAGATATTTCGGATCCCTCTGAAGACTATAGGGCCAAAGGAAATATCCTCCGATAACAAAGAGAAAGAAGCTTTCTGAGAAACTTCTTTGTGTTCTGTGAAATCATCTCACAGAGTTATAGCTGTCCCCTCAAGAAGCCTTTCGCTAAGACAGTTCTTGTGGAATGGGCAAAGTGATATTTGGAAGCCCATAGAGGGCTATAGTGAAAAAGGAAATATCCTCCGATGAAATCTGAAAAGAAGCATTCTGAGAAACTGCTTAGTGTTCTCTTAATTCATCTCCCAGAGTTACATCTTTATTTCGTGGATCTTTTTGCTAGCCTCATTTCTGTGGAATCTGAGAACAGATATTTCGGAACCCTTTGAAGACTCTAAGGCCAAAGGAAATATCCTCCGATAACAAAGAGGAAGAAGCTTTCTGAGAAACTTCTTTGTGTTCTGTGAAATCATCTCACAGAGTTACAGCTTTCCCCTCAAGAAGCCTTTCGCTAAAACAGTTCTTGTGGAATTGGCAAAGTGATATTTGGAAGCCCATAGAGGGCTATGGAGAAAAAGGAAATAGCCTCCGATGAAATCGGGAAAGAAGATTTCTGAGAAACTGCTTAGTGTTCTGTTAATTCATCTCACAGAGTTACATCTGTATTTCGTGGATCTCTTTGCTACCCTTATTTCTGTGGAATCTGAGAACAGATATTTCGGATCCCTTTGAAGACTATAGGGCCAACGGAAATACCCTCCGATAACAAAGAGAAAGAAGCTTTCTGAGAAACTTCTTTGTGTTCTGTGAAATCATCTCACAGAGTTTCAGCTTTCCCCTCAAGAAGCCTTTCGCTAAGACAGTTCTTGTGGAATTGGCAAAGTGATATTTAGAAGCCCATAGAGGGCTATGGTAAAAAGGAAATATTCTCCGATGAAATCTGGAAAGAAGCTTTCTGAGAAACTGCTTAATGTTCTCTTAATTCGTCTCCCAGAGTTACATCTGTATTTCGTGGATCTCTTTGCTAGCCTTATTCCTGTGGAATCTGAGAACAGATATTTCGGATCTCTTTGAAGACTATAGAGCCAAAGGAAATATGCTCCGATAACAAAGAGAAAGAAGCTTTCAGAGAAACTTCTTTGTGTTCTGTGAAATTATCTCACAGATTTAAAGCTTTCCCCTCAAGAAGTCTTTCGCTAAGACAGTTCTTGTGGAATTGGCAAAGTGATATTTGGAAGCCCATAGAGGGCTATGATGAAAAAGGAAATATCCCCCGATGAAATCTGGAAAGAAGGTTTCTGAGAAACTGCTTAGTGTTCTGTCAATTCATCTCACAGAGTTACATCTGTATTTCGTGGGACTCCTTGCTAGCCTTATTTCTGTGGAATTTGAGAACAGATATTTCGGATCCCTTTGAAGACTATAGGGCCAAAGGAAATATCCTCCGATAACAAAGAGAAAGAAGCTTTCTGAGAAACTTCTTTGTGTTCTGTGAAATCATCTGACAGAGTTACAGCTTTTACCTCAAGAAGCCTTTCGCTAAGACAGTTCTTGTGCAAATGGCAAAGTGATATTTGGAAGCCTTTAGAGGGCTATGGTGAAAAAGGAAATATCCTCCGATGAAATCTGGAAAGAAGCTTTCTGAGAAACTGCTTAGTGTTCTGTTAATTCATGTCACAGAGTTACATCTGTATTTCGTGGATGTCTTTGCTAGCCTTATTTCTGTGGAATCTGACAACAGATATTTCGGATCCTTTGAAGACTATAGGGCCAAAGGAAATACCCTCCGATAACAAAGAGAAAGAAGCTTTCTGAGAAACTTCTTTGTGTTCTGTGAAATCATCTCACAGAGTTACAGCTTTCCCCTCAAGAAGCCTTTCGCTAAGACAGTTCTTGTGGAATTGGCAAAGTGATATTTGGAATCCCATAGAGGGCTGTGGTGAAAAAGGAAATATCCTCCGATGAAATCTGGAAAGAAGCTTTCTGAGAAACTGCTTAGTGTTCTGTTAATTCATCTCCCAGAGTTACATCTGTATTTCGTGTATCTCTTTGCTAGCCTTATTTCTGTGGATTCTGAGAACAGATATTTCGGATCCCTCTGAAGACTATAGGGACAAAGGAAATATCCTCTGATAACAAAGAGAAAGAAGCTTTCTGAGAAACTGCTTAATGTTCTCTTAATTCTTCTCACAGAGTTACATCTGTATTTCGTGGATCTCTTTGCTAGCCTTATTCCTGTGGAATCTGAGAACAGATATTTCAGATCCCTTTGAAGACTATAGGGCCAAAGGAAATATCCTCCGATAACAAAGAGAAAGAAGTTTTCTGAGAAACTTTGTGTTCTGTGAAATTATCTCACAGAGTTAAAGCTTTCCCCTCAAGAAGTCTTTCGCTAAGACAGTTCTTGTGGAATTGGCAAAGTGATATTTGGAAACCCATAGAGGGCTATGGTGAAAAAGGAAATATCCTCCGATGAAATCTGGAAAGAAGCTTTCTGAGAATCTGCTTAGTGTTCTGTTACTTCACCTCACAGAGTTTCATCTGTATTTCGTGGATATCCTTGCTAGCCTTATTTCTGTGGAATCTGAGAACAGATATTTCGGATCCCTTTGAAGACTATAGGGCCAAAGGAAATATCCTCCGATAACAAAGAGAAAGAAGCTTTCAGAGAAACTTCTTTGTGTTCTGTGAAATCATCTCACCGAGTTACAGCTTTAACCTCAAGAAGCCTTTCGCTAAGACAGTTCTCGTGGAATTGGCAAAGTGATATTTGGAAGCCCATAGAGGGCTATGGTGAAAAAGGAAATATCCTCCGATGAAATCTGGAAAGAAGCTTTCTGAGAAACTGCTTAGTGTTCTGTTAATTCATCTCCCAGAGTTACATCTGTATTTCGTGCATCTCTTTGCTAGCCGTATTTCTGTGGAATCTGAGAACAGATATTTCGGATCCCTTTGAAGACTACAGGGCCAAAGGAAATATCCTCCGATAACAAAGAGGAAGAAGCTTTCTGAGAAACTTCTTTGTGTTCTGTGAAATCATCTCACAGAGTTACAGCTTTCCCCTCAAGAAGCCTTTCGCTAAGACAGTTCTTGTGGAATTGGCAAAGTGATATTTGGAAGCCCATAGAGGGCTATTGTGAAAAAGGAAATATCCTCCGATGAAATCTGGAAAGAAGCTTTCTGAGAAACTGCTTAGTGTTCTGTTAATTCATCTCACAGAGTTACATCTGTATTCCGTGTATCTCTTTGCTAGCCTTATTTCTGTGGAATCTGAGAACAGATATTTCGGATCCCTCTGAAGACTACAGGGCCAAAGGAAATATACTCCGATAACAAAGAGAAAGAAGCTTTCAGAGAAACTTCTTTGTGTTCTGTGAAATCATCTCACAGAGTTACAGCTTTAACCTCAAGAAGCCTTTCGCTAAGACAGTTCTCGTGGAATTGGCAAAGTGATATTTGGAAACCCATAGAGGGCTATGGTGAAAAAGGAAATATCCTCCGATGAAATCTGGAAAGAAGCTTTCTGAGAAACTGCTTAGTGTTCTGTTAATTCATCTCCCAGAGTTACATCTGTATTTCGTGCATCTCTTTGCTAGCCGTATTTCTGTGGAATCTGAGAACAGATATTTCGGATCCCTTTGAAGACTACAGGGCCAAAGGAAATATCCTCCGATAACAAAGAGGAAGAAGCTTTCTGAGAAACTTCTTTGTGTTCTGTGAAATCATCTCACAGAGTTACAGCTTTCCCCTCAAGAAGCCTTTCGCTAAGACAGTTCTTGTGGAATTGGCAAAGTGATATTTGGAAGCCCATAGAGGGCTATGGTGAAAAAGGAAATATCCTCCGATGAAATCTGGAAAGAAGCTTTCTGAGAAACTGCTTAGTGTTCTGTTAATTCATCTCACAGAGTTACATCTGTATTCCGTGGATCTCTTTGCTAGCCTTATTTCTGTGGAATCTGAGAACAGATATTTCGGATCCCTCTGAAGACTATAGGGCCAAAGGAAATATCCTCCGATAACAAAGAGAAAGAAGCTTTCTGAGAAACTTCTTTGTGTTCTGTGAAATCATCTCACAGAGTTATAGCTGTCCCCTCAAGAAGCCTTTCGCTAAGACAGTTCTTGTGGAATGGGCAAAGTGATATTTGGAAGCCCATAGAGGGCTATAGTGAAAAAGGAAATATCCTCCGATGAAATCTGAAAAGAAGCATTCTGAGAAACTGCTTAGTGTTCTCTTAATTCATCTCCCAGAGTTACATCTTTATTTCGTGGATCTTTTTGCTAGCCTCATTTCTGTGGAATCTGAGAACAGATATTTCGGAACCCTTTGAAGACTCTAAGGCCAAAGGAAATATCCTCCGATAACAAAGAGGAAGAAGCTTTCTGAGAAACTTCTTTGTGTTCTGTGAAATCATCTCACAGAGTTACAGCTTTCCCCTCAAGAAGCCTTTCGCTAAAACAGTTCTTGTGGAATTGGCAAAGTGATATTTGGAAGCCCATAGAGGGCTATGGAGAAAAAGGAAATAGCCTCCGATGAAATCGGGAAAGAAGATTTCTGAGAAACTGCTTAGTGTTCTGTTAATTCATCTCACAGAGTTACATCTGTATTTCGTGGATCTCTTTGCTACCCTTATTTCTGTGGAATCTGAGAACAGATATTTCGGATCCCTTTGAAGACTATAGGGCCAACGGAAATACCCTCCGATAACAAAGAGAAAGAAGCTTTCTGAGAAACTTCTTTGTGTTCTGTGAAATCATCTCACAGAGTTTCAGCTTTCCCCTCAAGAAGCCTTTCGCTAAGACAGTTCTTGTGGAATTGGCAAAGTGATATTTAGAAGCCCATAGAGGGCTATGGTAAAAAGGAAATATTCTCCGATGAAATCTGGAAAGAAGCTTTCTGAGAAACTGCTTAATGTTCTCTTAATTCGTCTCCCAGAGTTACATCTGTATTTCGTGGATCTCTTTGCTAGCCTTATTCCTGTGGAATCTGAGAACAGATATTTCGGATCTCTTTGAAGACTATAGAGCCAAAGGAAATATGCTCCGATAACAAAGAGAAAGAAGCTTTCAGAGAAACTTCTTTGTGTTCTGTGAAATTATCTCACAGATTTAAAGCTTTCCCCTCAAGAAGTCTTTCGCTAAGACAGTTCTTGTGGAATTGGCAAAGTGATATTTGGAAGCCCATAGAGGGCTATGATGAAAAAGGAAATATCCCCCGATGAAATCTGGAAAGAAGGTTTCTGAGAAACTGCTTAGTGTTCTGTCAATTCATCTCACAGAGTTACATCTGTATTTCGTGGGACTCCTTGCTAGCCTTATTTCTGTGGAATTTGAGAACAGATATTTCGGATCCCTTTGAAGACTATAGGGCCAAAGGAAATATCCTCCGATAACAAAGAGAAAGAAGCTTTCTGAGAAACTTCTTTGTGTTCTGTGAAATCATCTGACAGAGTTACAGCTTTTACCTCAAGAAGCCTTTCGCTAAGACAGTTCTTGTGCAAATGGCAAAGTGATATTTGGAAGCCCTTAGAGGGCTATGGTGAAAAAGGAAATATCCTCCGATGAAATCTGGAAAGAAGCTTTCTGAGAAACTGCTTAGTGTTCTGTTAATTCATGTCACAGAGTTACATCTGTATTTCGTGGATGTCTTTGCTAGCCTTATTTCTGTGGAATCTGACAACAGAAATTTCGGATCCCTTTGAAGACTATAGGGCCAAAGGAAATATCCTCCGATAACAAAGAGAAAGAAGCTTTCTGAGAAACTTCTTTGTGTTCTGTGAAATCATCTCACAGAGTTACAGCTTTCCCCTCAAGAAGACTTTCGCTAAGACAGTTCTTGTGGAATTGGCAAAGTGATATTTGGAATCCCATAGAGGGCTATGGTGAAAAAGGAAATATCCTCCGATGAAATCTGGAAAGAAGCTTTCTGAGAAACTGCTTAGTGTTCTGTTAATTCATCTCACAGAGTTACATCTGTATTTCGTGTATCTCTTTGCTAGCCTTATTTCTATGGATTCTGAGAACAGATATTTCGGATCCCTCTGAAGACTATAGGGACAAAGGAAATATCCTCTGATAACAAAGAGAAAGAAGCTTTCTGAGAAACTGCTTAATGTTCTCTTAATTCGTCTCACAGAGTTACATCTGTATTTCGTGGATCTCTTTGCTAGCCTTACTCCTGTGGAATCTGAGAACAGATATTTCGGATCCCTTTGAAGACTATAGGGCCAAAGGAAATATCCTCCGATAACAAAGAGAAAGAAGTTTTCTGAGGAACTTTGTGTTCTGTGAAATTATCTCACAGAGTTAAAGCTTTCCCCTCAAGAAGTCTTTCGCTAAGACAGTTCTTGTGGAATTGGCAAAGTGATATTTGGAAGCCCATAGAGGGCTATGGTGAAAAAGGAAATATCCTCCGATGAAATCTGGAAAGAAGCTTTCTGAGAATCTGCTTAGTGTTCTGTTACTTCACCTCACAGAGTTTCATCTGTATTTCGTGGATCTCCTTGCTAGCCTTATTTTTGTGGAATCTGACAACAGATATTTCGGATCCCTTAGAAGACTATAGGGACAAAGGATATATCCTCCGATAACAAAGAGAAAGAAGCTTTCAGAGAAACTTCTTTGTGTTCTGTGAAATCATCTCACAGAGTTACAGCGTTAACCTCAAGAAGCCTTTCGCTAAGACAGTTCTCATGGAATTGGCAAAGTGATATTTGGAAGCCCATAGAGGGCTATGGTGAAAAAGGAAATATCCTCCGATGAAATCTGGAAAGAAGCTTTCTGAGAAACTGCTTAGTGTTCTGTTAATTCATCTCCCAGAGTTACATCTGTATTTCGTGCACCTCTTTGCTAGCCGTATTTCTGTGGAATCTGAGAACAGATATTTCGGATCCCTTTGAAGACTACAGGGCCAAAGGAAATATCCTCCGATAACAAAGAGGAAGAAGCTTTCTGAGAAACTTCTTTGTGTTCTGTGAAATCATCTCACAGAGTTACAGCTTTCCCCTCAAGACGCCTTTCGCTAAGACAGTTCTTGTGGAATATTCAAAGTTATATTTGGAAGCCCTTAGAGGGCTATGGTGAGAAAGGACATATCCTCCGATGAAATCTGGAAAGAAGATTTCTGAGAAATGGCTTAGTGATCTGTTAATTCATCTCCCAGTGTTACATCTGTATTTCGTGGATCTCTTTGCTAGCCTTATTTCTGTGAAATCTGAGAACAGATACTTCGGATCCCTTTGAAGACTATAGGGCCAAAGGAAATATCCTCCAATAACAAAGAGAAAGAAGCTTTCTGAGAAACTTCTTTGTGTTCTGTGAAATCATCTGATAGAGTTACAGCATTTACCTCAAGAAGCCTTTCGCTAAGACAGTTGTTGTGCAAATGGCAAAGTGATATTTGGAAGCCCATAGAGGGCTATGGTGAAAAAGGAAATATCCTCCGATGAAATCTGGAAAGAACCTTTCTGAGAAACTGCTTAGTGTTCTGTTAATTCATGTCACAGAGTTACATCTGTATTTCGTGGATGTCTTTGCTAGCCTTATTTCTGTGGAATCTGACAACAGATATTTCGGATCCCTTTGAAGACTATAGGGCCAAAGGAAATATCCTCCGATAACAAAGAGAAAGAAGCTTTCTGAGAAACTTCTTTGTGTTCTGTGAAATCATCTCACAGAGTTACAGCTTTCCCCTCAAGAAGCCTTTCGCTAAGACAGTTCTTGTGGAATTGGCAAAGTGATATTTGGAAGCCCATAGAGGGCTATGGTGAAAAAGGAAATATCCTCCGATGAAATCTGGAAAGAAGCTTTCTGAGAAACTGCTTAGTGTTCTGTTAATTCATCTCACAGAGTTACATCTGTATTTCGTGTATCTCTTTGCTAGCCTTATTTCTGTGGATTCTGAGAACAGATATTTCGGATCCCTCTGAAGACTATAGGGACAAAGGAAATATCCTCTGATAACAAAGAGAAAGAAGCTTTCTGAGAAACTGCTTAATGTTCTCTTAATTCGTCTCACAGAGTTACATCTGTATTTCGTGGATCTCTTTGCTAACCTTATTCCTTTGGAACCTGAGAACAGATATTTCGGATCCCTTTGAAGACTATAGGGCCAAAGGAAATATCCTCGATAACAAAGAGAAAGAAGCTTTCAGAGAAACTTCTTTGTGTTCTGTGAAATTATCTCACAGTGTTAAAGCTTTCCCCTCAAGAAGTCTTTCGCTAAGACAGTTCTTGTGGAATTGGCAAAGTGAAATTTGGAAGCCCATAGAGGGGTATGGTGAAAAAGGAAATATCCTCCGATGAAATCTGGAAAGAAGGTTTCTGAGAAACTGCTTAGGGTTCTGTCAATTCATCTCACAGAGTTACATCTCTATTTCGTGGGACTCCTTGCTAGCCTTATTTCTGTGGAATTTGAGAACAGATATTTCGGATCCCTTTGAAGACTATAGGGCCAAAGGAAATATCCTCCGATAACAAAGAGAAAGAAGCTTTCTGAGAAACTTCTTTGTGTTCTGTGAAATCATCTCACAGAGTTACAGCTTTCCCCTCAAGAAGCCTTTCGCTAACACAGTTCTTGTGGAATTGGCAAAGTGATATTTGGAATCTCATAGAGGGCTATGGTAAAAAGGAAATATTCTCCGATGAAATCTGGAAAGAAGCTTTTTGAGAAACTGCTTAATGTTCTCTTAATTCGTCTCCCAGAGTTACATCTGTATTTCGTGGATCTCTTTGCTAGCCTTATTCCTGTGGAATCTGAGAACAGATATTTCGGATCCCTTTGAAGACTATAGGGCCAAAGGAAATATCCTCCGATAACAAAGAGAAAGAAGCTTTCAGAGAAACTTCTTTGTGTTCTGTGAAATCATCTCACAGAGTTACAGCTTTACCCTCAAGAAGCCTTTCGCTAAGACAGTTCTTGTGGAATTGGCAAAGTGATATTTGGAAGCCCATAGAGGGCTATGGTGAAAAAGGAAATATCCTCCTATGAAATCTGGAAAGAAGCTTTCTGAGAAACTGCTTAGTGTTCTGTTAATTCATCTCCCAGGGTTACATCTGTATTTCGTGGATCTCTTTGCTAGCCTTATTTCCTTGGAATCTGAGAACAGATATTTCGGATCCCTTTGAAGACTAAAGGGCCAAAGGAAATATCCTCCGATAACAAAGAGGAAGAAGCTTTATGAGAAACTTCTTTGTGTTCTGGGAAATCATCTCACAGAGTTACAGCTTTCCCCTCAAGACGCCTTTCGCTAAGTCAGTTCTTGTGGAATTTTCAAAGTTATATTTGGAAGCCCTTAGAGGGCTATGGTGAGAAAGGAAATATCCTCCGATGAAATCTGGAAAGAAGATTTCTGAGAAACTGCTTAGTGTTCTGTTAATTCATCTCCCAGTGTTACATCTGTGTTTCCTGGATCTCTTTGCTAGCCTTATTTCTGTGGAATCTGAGAACAGATATTTCGGATCCCTTTGAAGACTATAGGGCCAAAGGAAATATCCTTCAATAACAAAGAGAAAGAAGCTTTCTGAGAAACTTCTTTGTGTTCTGTGAAATCATCTCACAGAGTTACAGCTGTCCCCTCAAGAAGCCTTTCGCTAAGACAGTTCTTGTGGAATTGGCAAAGTGATATTTGGAAGCCCATAGAGGCAAATGGTGAAAAAGGAAATATCCTCCGATGAAATCTTAAAAGAAGCTTTCTGAGACACTGCTTAGTGTTCTGTTAATTCATCCCCCAGAGTTACATCTGTATTTCGCGGATGTCTTTGCTAGCCTTATTTCTGTGGAATCTGAGATCAGATATTTCGGATCCCTTTGAAGACTATAGGGCCAAAGGAAATATCCTCCGGTAAAGAAGAGAAAGAAGCTTTCTGAGAAACTTCTTTGTGTTCTGTGAAATCATTACACTGAGTTACAGCTTTTCCTTCAAGAAGCCTTTCGATAAGACAGTTCTTGTGGTATTGGCAAAGTGATACTTGGAATCCCATAGAGGGTTATGGTGAAAAAGGAAATATCCTCCGATGAAATGTGGAAAGAAGCTTTCTGAGAAACTGCTTAGTGTTCTGTTAATTCACCTCACAGAGTTACATCTGTATTTCATGGATCTCTTTGCTGGCCTTATTTCTGTGGAATCTGAGATCAGATATTTCGGACCCCTTTGAAGACTATAGGGCCAAAGGAAATATCCTCCGATAAGAAAGAGAAAGAAGCTTTCTGAGAAACTTCTTTGTGTTCTGTGAAATCATCTCACAGAGTTACAGCTTCACCCTCAAGAAGCCTTTCGCTAACACAGTTTTTGTGGAATTGGCAAAGTGATATTTGGAAGCCCATAGAGGGCTATGGTGAAAAAGGAAATATCCTCCGATGAAATCTGGAAAGAAGCTTTCTGAGAAACTGCTTAGTGTTCTGTTAATTCATCTCCCAGAGTTACATCTGTCTTTCGTGGATCTCTTTGCTAGCCTTATTTTTATGGAATCTGAGAACAGATATTTCGGATCCCTTTGAAGACTATAGGGCCAAAGGAAATATCCTGCGATAACAAAGAGAAAGAAGCTTTCTGAGAAACTTCTTTGTGTTCTGTGAAATCATCTCACAGTGTTACAGCTTTCCCCACAAGAAGCCTTTCGCTACGACAGTTCTTGTAGAATTGGCAAAGTGATATTTGGAAGCCCATAGAGGGCTATGGTGAAAAAGGAAATATCCTCCGATGAAATCTGGAAAGCAGCTTTCTGAGAAACTGCTTAGTGTTCTGTTAATTGATCTCACAGAGTTACATCTGTATTTCGTGGATCTCTTTGCTGGCCTTACTTCTGTGGAATCTGAGAACAGATATTTCGGATCCCTTTGAAGACTATAGGTCCAAAGGAAATACCCTCCGATAACAAAGAGAAAGAAGCTTTCTGAGAAACTTCTTTGTGTTCTGTGAAATCATCTCACAGAGTTACAGCTGTCCCCTCAAGAAGCCTTTCGCTAAGACAGTTCTTGTGGAATTGGCAAAGTGATATTTGGAAGCCCATAGAGGGCTATAGTGAAAAAGGAAATATCCTCCGATGAAATCTGAAAAGAAGCTTTCTGAGAAACTGGTTAGTGTTCTCTTAATTCATCTCCCAGAGTTACATCTTTATTTCGTGGATCTTTTTGCTAGCCTCCTTTCTGTGGAATCTGAGAACAGATATTTCGGAACCCTTTGAAGACTCTAAGGCCAAAGGAAATATCCTCCGATAACAAAGAGGAAGAAGCTTTCTGAGAAACTTCTTTGTGTTCTGTGAAATCATCTCACAGAGTTACAGCTTTCCCCTCCAGAAGCCTTTCGCTAAGACAGTTCTTGTGGAATTGGCAAAGTGATATTTGGAAGCCCATAGAGGGCTATGGTGAAAAAGGAAATATCCTCCGATGAAATCTGGAAAGAAGCTTTCTGAGAAACTGCTTAGTGTTCTGTTAATTCATCTCACAGAGTTAAATCTGTATTTCGTGGATCTGTTTGCTAGCCTTATTTCTGTGGAATCTGAGAACAGATATTTCGGATCCCTCTGAAGACTATAGGGCCAAAGGAAATATCCTCCGATAACAAAGAGAAAGAAGCTTTCTGAGAAACTTCTTTGTGTTCTGTAAATCATCTCACAGAGTTACAGCTTTCCCTTCAAGAAGCCTTTCGCTACGACAGTTCTTGTGGAATTGGCAAAGTGATATTTGGAAGCCCATAGAGGGCTATGGTGAAAAAGGAAATATCCTCCGATGAAATCTGGAAGGCAGCTTTCTGAGAAACTGCTTAGTGTTCTGTTAATTGATCTCACAGAGTTACATCTGTATTTCCTGGATCTCTTTGCTGGCCTTACTTCTGTGGAATCTGAGAACAGATATTTCGGATCCCTTTGAAGAATATAGGTCCAAAGGAAATATCCTCCGATAACAAAGAGAAAGAAGCTTTCTGAGAAACTTCTTTGTGTTCTGTGAAATCATCTCACAGAGTTATAGCTGTCGCCTCAAGAAGCCTTTCGCTAAGACAGTTCTTGTGTAATGGGCAAAGTGATATTTGGAAGCCCATAGAGGGCTATAGTGAAAAAGGAAATACCCTCCGATGAAATCTGAAAAGAAGCTTTCTGAGAAACTGCTTAGTGTTCTCTTAATTCATCTCCCAGAGTTACATCTTTATTTCGTGGATCTTTTTGCTAGCCTCATTTCTGTGGAATCTGAGAACAGATATTTCGGAACCCTTTGAAGACTCTAAGGCCAAAGGAAATATCCTCCGATAACAAAGAGGAAGAAGCTTTCTGAGAAACTTCTTTGTGTTCTGTGAAATCATCTCACAGAGTTACAGCTTTCCCCTCAAGAAGCCTTTCGCTAAGACAGTTCTTGTGGAATTGGCAAAGTGATATTTGGAAGCCCATAGAGGGCTATGGAGAAAAAGGAAATAGCCTCCGATGAAATCGGGAAAGAAGATTTCTGAGAAACTGCTTAGTGTTCTGTTAATTCATCTCACAGAGTTACATCTGTATTTCGTGGATCTATTGCTAGCCTTATTTCTGTGGAATCTGAGAACAGATATTTCGGATCCCTTTGAAGACTAAAGGGCCAAAGGAAATACCCTCCGATAACAAAGAGAAAGAAGCTTTCTGAGAAACTTCTTTGTGTTCTGTGAAATCATCTCACAGAGTTACAGCTTTCCCCGCAAGAAACCTTTCGCTAAGACAGTTCATGTGGAGTTGGAAAAGTTATATTTTGAAGCCCCTAGAGGGCAATGGTGAAAAAGGAAATATCCTCTGATGAAATCTGGAAAGAAGCTTTCTGAGAAACTGCTTAGTGTTCTGTTAATTCATCTCACAGAGTTACATCTGTATTTCGTGGATCCCTTTGCTAGCCTTATTTCTGTGGAATCTGAGAACAAATATTTCGGATCCCTCTGAAGACTATAGGGACATAGGAAATATCCTCTGATAACAAAGAGAAAGAGGCTTTCTGAGAAACTGCTTAATGTTCTCTTAATTCGTCTCACAGAGTTACATCTGTATTTCGTGGATCTCTTTGCTAGCCTTATTCCTGTGGAATCTGAGAACAGATATTTCGGATCCCTTTGAAGACTCTAGGGCCAAAGGAAATATCCTCCGATAACAAAGAGGAAGAAGCTTTCTGAGAAACTTCTTTGTGTTCTGTGAAATCATCTCACAGAGTTTCAGCTTTCCCCTCAAGAAGCCTTTCGCTAAGACAGTTCTTGTGGAATTGGCAAAGTGATATTTGGAAGCCCATAGAGGGCTATGGTAAAAAGGAAATATTCTCCGATGAAATCTGGAAAGAAGCTTTCTGAGAAACTGCTTAATGTTCTCTTAATTCGTCTCACAGAGTTACATCTGTATTTCGTGGGTCTCTTTGCTAGCCTTATTCCTGTGGAATCTGAGAACAGATATTTCGGATCCCTTTGAAGACTATAGAGCCAAAGGAAATATGCTCCGATAACAAAGAGAAAGAAGCTTTCTGAGAAACTTCTTTGTGTTCTGTGAAATTATCTCACAGATTTAAAACTTTCCCCTCAAGAAGTCTTTCGCTAAGACAGTTCTTGTGGAATTGGCAAAGTGATATTTGGAAGCCCATAGAGGGCTATGATGAAAAAGGAAATATCCTCCGATGAAATCTGGAAAGAAGGTTTCTGAGAAACTGCTTAGTGTTCTGTCAATTCATCTCACAGAGTTACATCTGTATTTCGTGGGACTCCTTGCTAGCCTTATTTCTGTGGAATTTGAGAACAGATATTTCGGATCCCTTTGAAGAATATAGGGCCAAAGGAAATATCCTCCGATAACAAAGAGAAAGAAGCTTTCTGAGAAACTTCTTTGTGTTCTGTGAAATCATCTCACAGAGTTACAGCTTTCCCATCAAGAAGCCTTTCGCTAACACAGTTCTTGTGGAATTGGCAAAGTGATATTTGGAATCTCATAGAGGGCTATGGTGAAAAAGGAAATATCCTCCGATGAAATCTGGAAAGAAGCTTTCTGAGAAACTGCTTAGTGTTCTGTTAATTTATCTCCCAGAGTTACATCTGTATTTCGTGGATCTCTTTGCTAGCCTTATTTCTGTGGAATCTGAGAACAGATATTTCGGATCCCTTTGAAGACTACAGGGCCAAAGGAAATATCCTGCAATAACAAAGAGGAAGAAGCTTTCTGAGAAACTTCTTTGTGTTCTGTGAAATCATCTCACAAAGTTACAGCTTTCCCCTCAAGACGCCTTTCGCTAAGTCAGTTATTGTGGAATTTTCAAAGTGATATTTGGAAGCCCTTAGAGGGCGATGGTGAGAAAGGAAATATCCTCCGATGAAATCTGGAAAGAAGATTTCTGAGAAACTGGTTAGTGTTCTGTTAATTCATCTCCCAGAGTTACATCTGTATTTCGTGGATCTCTTTGCTAGGCTTATTTCTGTGGAATCTGATAACAGATATTTCGGATCCCTTTGAAGACCATGGGGCCAAAGGAAATATCCTCCAATAACAAAGAGAAAGAAGCTTTCTGAGAAACTTCTTTGTGTTCTGTGAAATCATCTCACAGAGTTACAGCTTTCCCCTCAGAAGCCTTTCGCTAAGACAGTTCTTGTGGAACTTTCACAGTGATATTTGGAAGCCCATAGAGGGCTATGATGAAAAAGGAAATATCCTTCGATGAAATCTGGAAAGAAGCTTTCTGAGAAACTGCTTAGTGTTCTGTTAATTCATCTCACAGAGTTACATCTGTATTTCGTGGATCTCTTTGCTAGCCTTATTTCTGTGGAATCTGAGAACAGATATTTCCTTTCCCTTTGAAGACTATAGGGCAAAAGGAAATATCCTCCGATAACAAAGAGAAAGAAGCTTTCTGAGAAACTTCTTTGTGTTCTGTGAAATCATCTCACAGAGTTACAGCTTTCCCCTCAAGAAACCTATCGCTAACACAGTTCTTGTGGAATTGGCAAAGTGATATTTGGAATCTCATAGAGGGCTATGGTGAAAAAGGAAATATCCTCCGATGAAATCTGGAAAGAAGCTTTCTGAGAATCTGCTTAGTGTTCTGTTACTTCACGTCACAGAGTTTCATCTGTATTTCGTGGATCTCCTTGCTAGCCTTATTTCTGTGGAATCTGAGAACAGATATTTCGGATCCCTTTGAAGACTATAGGGCCAAGGGAAATATCCTCCGATAACAAAGAGAAAGAAGCTTTCAGAGAAACTTCTTTGTGTTCTGTGAAATCATCTCACAGAGTTACAGCTTTAACCTCAACAAGCCTTTCGCTAAGACAGTTCTCGTGGAATTGGCAAAGTGATATTTGGAAGCCCATAGAGTGCTATGGAGAAAAAGGAAATATCCTCCGATGAAATCTGGAAAGAAGCTTTCTGAGAAACTGCTTAGTGTTCTGTTAATTCATCTCCCAGAGTTACATCTGTATTTCGTGCATCTCTTTGCTAGCCGTGTTTCTGTGGAATCTGAGAACAGATATTTCAGATCCCTTTGAAGACTACAGGGCAAAAGGAAATATCCTCCAATAACAAAGAGAAAGAAGCTTTCTGAGAAACTTCTTTGTGTTCTGTGAAATCATCTCACAGAGTTACAGCTTTCCCGTCAAGAAGCTTTTCGCTAAGACAGTTCTTGTGGAATTGTCAAAGTGATATTTAGAAGCCCATAGAGGGCTATGGTGAAAAAGGAAATATCCTCCGATGAAATCTGGAAAGAAGCTTTCTGAGAAACTGCTTAGTGTTCTGTTAATTCATCTCCCAGAGTTACATCTGTATTTCGTGGATCTCTTTGCTATCCTTATTTCTGTGGAATCTGAGAACAGATATTTCGGATCCCTTTGAAGACTCCAGGGCCAAAGGAAATATCCTCCGATAACAAAGAGGAAGAAGCTTTCTGAGAAACTTCTTTGTGTTCTGTGAAATCATCTCACAGAGTTACAGCTTTCCCCTCAAGAAGCCTTTCGCTAAGACAGTTCTTGTGGTATTGGCAAAGTGATACTTGGAATCCCATAGAGGGCTATGGTGAAAAAGGAATTATCCTCCGATGAAATGTGGAAAGAAGCTTTCTGAGAAACTGCTTAGTGTTTTGTTAATTCATCTCACAGAGTTATATCTGTATTTCGTGGATCTCTTTGCTGGCCTTATTTCTGTGGAATCTGAGAACAGATATTTCGGATCCCTTTGAAGACTACAGGGCCAGAGGAAATATCCTCCGATAACAAAGAGGAAGAAGCTTTCTGAGATACTTCTTTGTGTTCTGTGAAATCATCTCACAGAGTTACAGCTTTCCCCTCAAGACGCCTTTCGCTAAGACAGTTCTTGTGGAATTTTCAAAGTGATATTTGGAAGCCCTTAGAGGGCAATGGTGAGAAAGGAAATATCCTCCGATGAAATCTGGAAAGAAGATTTCTGAGAAACTGCTTAGTGTTCTGTTAATTCATCTCCCAGTGTTACATCTGTATTTCCTGTATCTCTTTGCTAGCCTTATTTCTGTGGAATCTGACAACAGATATTTCGGATCCCTTTGAAGACTATAGGGCCAAAGGAAATATCCTCCAATAACAAAGAGAAAGAAGCTTTCAGAGAAACTTCTTTGTGTTCTGTGAAATCATTACACAGAGTTACAGCTTTCCGCTCAAGAAGCCTTTCGCTAAGACAGTTCTTGTGGAATTGGCAAAGTGATACTTGGAATCCCATAGAGGGCTATGGTGAAAAAGGAAATATCCTCCGAAGAAATGTGGAAACAAGCTTTCTGAGAAACTGCTTAGTGTTCTGTTAATTCATCTCACAGAGTTACATCTGTATTTCGTGGATCTCTTTGCTGGCCTTATTTCTGTGGAATCTGAGATCAGATATTTCGGATTCCTTTGAAGACTATAGGGCCAAAGGAAATATCCTCCGATAAGAAAGACAAGGAAGCTTGCTGAGAAACTTCTTTGTGTTCTGTGAAATCATCTCACAGAGTTACAGCTTTACCCTCAAGAAGCCTTTCGCTAACACAGTTTTTGTGGAATTGGCAAAGTGATATTTGGAAGCCCATAGAGGGCTATGGTGAAAAAGGAAATATCCTCCGATGAAATCTGGAAAGAAGTTTTCTGAGAAACTGCTTAGTGTTCTCTTAATTCACCTCCCAGAGTTACATCTGTATTTCGTGGATCTCTTTGCTATCCTCATTTCTGTGGAGTCTGCGAACAGATATTTCGGATCCCTTTGAAGACTATAGGGCCAAAGGAAATATCCTCCGATAACAAAGAGGAAGAAGCTTTCTGAGAAACTTCTTTGTGTTCTGTGAAATCATCTCACAGAGTTTCAGCTTTCCCCTCAAAATCCTTTCGCTAACACAGTTCTTGTGGAATTGGCAAAGTGATATTTGGAATCTCATAGAGGGCTATGGTGAAAAAGGAAATATCCTCCGATGAAATCTGGAAAGAAGCTTTCTGAGAAACTGCTTAGTGTTCTGTTACTTCACCTCACAGAGTTTCATCTGTATTTCGTGGATCTCTTTGCTAGCCTTATTTCTGTAGAATCTGAGAACAGATATTTCGGATCCCTTTGAAGACTATAGGGCCAAAGGAAATATCCTCCGATAAGAAAGAGAAAGAAGCTTTCAGAGAAACTTCTTTGTGTTCTGTGAAATCATCTCACAGAGTTACACCTTTACCCTCAAGAAGCCTTTCGCTAAGACAGTTGTTGTGGAATTGGCAAAGTGATATTTGGAAGCCCATAGAGGGCTATGGGAAAAAGGAAATATTCTCCGATGAAATCTGGAAAGAAACTTTCTGAGAAACTGCTTAGTGTTCTGTTAATTCATCTCCCAGAGTTACATCTGTATTTCGTGGATCTCTTTGCTAGCCTTATTTCTGTGGAATCTGAAAACAGATATTTCGGATCCCTTTGAAGACTACAGGGCCAAAGGAAATATCCTCCGATAACAAAGAGGAAGAGGCTTTCTGAGAAACTTCTTTGTGTTCTCTGAAATCATCTCACAGAGTTACAGCTTTCCTCTCAAGACGCCTTTCGCTATGTCAGTTCTTGTGGAATTTTCAAAGTGATATTTGGAAGCCCTTAGAGGGCTATGGTGAGAAAGGAAATATCCTCCGATGAAATCTGGAAAGAAGATTTCTGAGAAACTGCTTAGTGTTCTGTTAATTCATCTCCCAGTGTTACATCTGTATTTCCTGGATCTCTTTGCTAGCCTTATTTCTGTGGAATCTGCGAACAGATATTTCGGATCCCTTTGAAGACTATAGGGCCAAAGGAAATATCCTCCAATAACAAAGAGAAAGAAGCTTTCTGAGAAACTTCTTTGTGTTCTGTGAAATCATCTCACAGAGTTACAGCTGTCCCCTCAAGAAGCCTTTCGCTAAGACAGTTCTTGTGGAATTGGCAAAGTGATATTTGGAAGCCCATAGAGGCAAATGGTGAAAAAGGAAATATCCTCCGATGAAATCTTAAAAGAAGCTTTCTGAGACACTGCTTAGTGTTCTGTTAATTCATCTCCCAGAGTTACATCTGTATTTCCTAGATGTCTTTGCTAGCCTTATTTCTGTGGAATCTGAGAACAGATATTTCGGATCCCTTTGAAGACTATAGGGCCAAAGGAAATATCCTCCGGTAACAAAGAGAAAGAAGCTTTCTGAGAAACTACTTTGTGTTCTGTGAAATCATTACACAGAGTTACAGCTTTCCCCTCAAGAAGCCTTTCGCTAAGACAGTTCTTGTGGAATTTGCAAAGTGATACTTGGAATCCCATAGAGGGCTATGGTGAAAAAGGAAATATCCTCCGATGAAATGTGGAAAGAAGCTTTCTGAGAAACTGCTTAGTGTTCTGTTAATTCATCTCACAGAGTTACATCTGTATTTCGTGGATCTCTTTGCTGGCCTTATTTCTGTGGAATCTGAGATCAGATATTTCGGATCCCTTTGAAGACTATAGGGCCAAGGGAAATATCCTCCGATAAGAAAGACAAAGAAGCTTTCTGAGAAACTTCTTTGTGTTCTGTGAAATCATCTCACAGAGTTACAGCTTTACCCTCAAGAAACCTTTCGCTAAGACAGTTTTTGTGGAATTGGCAAAGTGATATTTGGAAGCCCATAGAGGGCTATGGTGAAAAAGGAAATATCCTCCGATGAAATCTGGAAAGAAGTTTTCTGAGAAACTGCTTAGTGTTCTCTTAATTCACCTCCCAGAGTTACATCTGTATTTCGTGGATCTCTTTGCTAGCCTCATTTCTGTGGAATCTGCGAACAGATATTTCGGATCCCTTTGAAGACTATAGGGCCGAAGGAAATATCCTCCGATAACAAAGAGAAAGAAGCTTTTTGAGAAACTTCTTTGTGTTCTGTGAAATCATCTCACAGAGTTACAGCTTTCCCGTCAAGAAGCCTTTCGCTAAGACAGTTCTTGTGGAATTGGCAAACTGATATTTGGAAGCCCATAGAGGGCTATGATGAAAAAGGAAATATCCTTCGATGAAATCTGGAAAGAAGCTCTCTGAGAAACTGCTTAGTGTTCTGTGAATTCATCTCACAGAGTTACATCTGTATTTCGTGGATCTCTTTGCTAGCCTTATTTCTGTGGAATCTGAGAACAGATATTTCGGATCCCTTTGAAGACTATAGGGCCAAAGGAAATATCCTCCGATAACAAAGAGAAAGAAGCTTTCTGAGAAACTTCTTTGTGTTCTGTGAAATCATCTCACAGAGTTACAGCTTTCCCCTCAAGAAGCCTTTCGCTAACACAGTTCTTGTCGAATTGGCAAAGTGATATTTGGAATCTCATAGAGGGCTATGGTGAAAAAGGAAATATCCTCCGATGAAATCTGGAAAGAAGCTTTCTGAGAATCTGCTTAGTGTTCTGTTACTTCTCCTCACAGAGTTTCATCTGTATTTCGTGGATCTCCTTGCTAGCCTTATTTCTGTGGAATCTGAGAAGAGATATTTCGGATCCCTTTGAAGACTATAGGGCCAAAGGAAATATCCTCCGATAACAAAGAGAAAGAAGCTTTCAGAGAAACTTCTTTGTGTTCTGTGAAATCATCTCACAGAGTTACAGCTTTAACCTCAAGAAGCCTTTCGCTAAGACAGTTCTCGTGGAATTGGCAAAGTGATATTTGGAAGCCCATAGAGGGCTATGGTGAAAAAGGAAATATCCTCCGATGAAATCTGGAAAGAAGCTTTCTGAGAAACTGCTTAGTGTTCTGTTAATTCATCTCCCAGAGTTACATATGTATTTCGTGCATCTCTTTGCTAGCCATATTTCTGTGGAATCTGAGAACAGATATTTCGGATCCCTTTGAAGACTACAGGGCCAAAGGAAATATCCTCCGATAACAAAGAGGAAGAAGCTTTCTGAGAAACTTCTTTGTGTTCTGTGAAATCATCTCACAGAGTTACAGCTTTCCCCTCAAGACGCCTTTCGCTAAGACAGTTCTGGTGGAATTTTCAAAGTTATATTTGGAAGCCCTTAGAGGGCTATGGTGAGAAAGGACATATCCTCTGATGAAATCTGGAAAGAAGATTTCTGAGAAATGGCTTAGTGATCTGTTAATTCATCTCCCAGTGTTACATCTGTATTTCGTGGATCTCTTTGCTAGCCTTATTTCTGTGGAATCTGAGAACAGATATTTCGGATCCCTTTGAAGACTATAGGGCCAAAGGAAATGTCCTCCAATAACAAAGAGAAAGAAGCTTTCTGAGAAACCTGTTTGTGTTCTGTGAAATCATCTGACAGAGTTACAGCTTTTACCTCAAGAAGCCTTTCGCTAAGACAGTTCTTGTGCAAATGGCAAAGTGATATTTGGAAGCCTTTAGAGGGCTATGGTGAAAAAGGAAATATCCTCCGATGAAATCTGGAAAGAAGCTTTCTGAGAAACTGCTTAGTGTTCTGTTAATTCATGTCACAGAGTTACATCTGTATTTCGTGGATGTCTTTGCTAGCCTTATTTCTGTGGAATCTGCCAACAGATATTTCGGATCCCTTTGAAGACTATAGGGCCAAAGGAAATACCCTCCGATAACAAAGAGAAAGAAGCTTTCTGAGAAACTACTTTGTGTTCTGTGAAATCATCTCACAGAGTTACAGCTTTCCCCTCAAGAAGACTTTCGCTAAGACAGTTCTTGTGGAATTGGCAAAGGGATATTTGGAATCCCATAGAGGGCTGTGGTGAAAAAGGAAATATCCTCCGATGAAATCTGGAAAGAAGCTTTCTGAGAAACTGCTTAGTGTTCTGTTAATTCATCTCCCAGAGTTACATCTGTATTTCGTGTATCTCTTTGCTAGCCTTATTTCTGTGGATTCTGAGAACAGATATTTCGGATCCCTCTGAAGACTATAGGGACAAAGGAAATATCCTCTGATAACAAAGAGAAAGAAGCTTTCTGAGAAACTGCTTAATGTTCTCTTAATTCGTCTCACAGAGTTACATCTGTATTTCGTGGATCTCTTTGCTAGCCTTATTCCTGTGGAATCTGAGAACAGATATTTCGGATCCCTTTGAAGACTATAGGGCCAAAGGAAATATCCTCCGATAACAAAGAGAAAGAAGTTTTCTGAGAAACTTTGTGTTCTGTGAAATTATCTCACAGAGTTAAAGCTTTCCCCTCAAGAAGTCTTTCGCTAAGACAGTTCTTGTGGAATTGGCAAAGTGATATTTGGAAGCCCATAGAGGGCTATGGTGAAAAAGGAAATATCCTCCGATGAAATCTGGAAAGAAGCTTTCTGAGAATCTGCTTAGTGTTCTGTTACTTCACCTCACAGAGTTTCATCTGTATTTCGTGGATATCCTTGCTAGCCTTATTTCTGTGGAATCTGAGAACAGATATTTCGGATCCCTTTGAAGACTATAGGGCCAAAGGAAATATCCTCCGATAACAAAGAGAAAGAAGCTTTCAGAGAAACTTCTTTGTGTTCTGTGAAATCATCTCACAGAGTTACAGCTTTAACCTCAAGAAGCCTTTCGCTAAGACAGTTCTCGTGGAATTGGCAAAGTGATATTTGGAAGCCCATAGAGGGCTATGGTGAAAAAGGAAATATCCTCCGATGAAATCTGGAAAGAAGCTTTCTGAGAAACTGCTTAGTGTTCTGTTAATTCATCTCCCAGAGTTACATCTGTATTTCGTGCATCTCTTTGCTAGCCGTATTTCTGTGGAATCTGAGAACAGATATTTCGGATCCCTTTGAAGACTACAGGGCCAAAGGAAATATCCTCCGATAACAAAGAGGAAGAAGCTTTCTGAGAAACTTCTTTGTGTTCTGTGAAATCATCTCACAGAGTTATAGCTGTCCCCTCAAGAAGCCTTTCGCTAAGACAGTTCTTGTGGAATGGGCAAAGTGATATTTGGAAGCCCATAGAGGGCTATAGTGAAAAAGGAAATATCCTCCGATGAAATCTGAAAAGAAGCTTTCTGAGAAACTGCTTAGTGTTCTCTTAATTCATCTCCCAGAGTTACATCTTTATTTCGTGGATCTCTTTGCTAGCCTCATTTCTGTGGAATCTGAGAACAGATATTTCGGAACCCTTTGAAGACTCTAAGGCCAAAGGAAATATCCTCCGATAACAAAGAGGAAGAAGCTTTCTGAGAAACTTCTTTGTGTTCTATGAAATCATCTCACAGAGTTACAGCTTTCCCCTCAAGAAGCCTTTCGCTAAAACAGTTCTTGTGGAATTGGCAAAGTGATATTTGGAAGCCCATAGAGGGCTATGGAGAAAAAGGAAATAGCCTCCGATGAAATCGGGAAAGAAGATTTCTGAGAAACTGCTTAGTGTTCTGTTAATTCATCTCACAGAGTTACATCTGTATTTCGTGGATCTCTTTGCTAGCCTTATTTCTGTGGAATCTGAGAACAGATATTTCGGATCCCTTTAAAGACTATAGGGCCAAAGGAAATACCCTCCGATAACAAAGAGAAAGAAGCTTTCTGAGAAACTTCTTTGTGTTCTGTGAAATCATCTCACAGAGTTTCAGCTTTCCCCTCAAGAAGCCTTTCGCTAAGACAGTTCTTGTGGAATTGGCAAAGTGATATTTAGAAGCCCATAGAGGGCTATGGTAAAAAGGAAATATTCTCCGATGAAATCTGGAAAGAAGCTTTCTGAGAAACTGCTTAATGTTCTCTTAATTCGTCTCCCAGAGTTACATCTGTATTTCGTGGATCTCTTTGCTAGCCTTATTCCTGTGGAGTCTGAGAACAGATATTTCGGATCTCTTTGAAGACTATAGAGCCAAAGGAAATATGCTCCGATAACAAAGAGAAAGAAGCTTTCTGAGAAACTTCTTTGTGTTCTGTGAAATTATCTCACAGTTTTAAAGCTTTCCCCTCAAGAAGTCTTTCGCTAAGACAGTTCTTGTGGAATTGGCAAAGTGATATTTGGAAGCCCATAGAGGGCTATGATGAAAAAGGAAATATCCTCCGATGAAATCTGGAAACAAGGTTTCTGAGAAACTGCTTAGTGTTCTGTCAATTCATCTCACAGAGTTACATCTGTATTTCGTGGGACTCCTTGCTAGCCTTATTTCTGTGGAATTTGAGAACAGATATTTCGGATCCCTTTGAAGACTATAGGGCCAAAGGAAATATCCTCCGATAACAAAGAGAAAGAAGCTTTCTGAGAAACTTCTTTGTGTTCTGTGAAATCATCTGACAGAGTTACAGCTTTTACCTCAAGAAGCCTTTCGCTAAGACAGTTCTCGTGGAATTGGCAAAGTGATATTTGGAAGCCCATAGAGGGCTATGGTGAAAAAGGAAATATCCTCCGATGAAATCTGGAAAGAAGCTTTCAGAGAAACTGCTTAGTGTTCTGTTAATTCATCTCACAGAGTTACATCTGTATTTCGTGTATCTCTTTGCTAGCCTTATTTCTGTGGATTCTGAGAACAGATATTTCGGATCCCTCTGAAGACTATAGGGACAAAGGAAATATCCTCTGATAACAAAGAGAAAGAAGCTTTCTGAGAAACTGCTTAATGTTCTCTTAATTCGTCTCACAGAGTTACATCTGTATTTCGTGGATCTCTTTGCTTGCCTTATTCCTGTGGAATCTGAGAACAGATATTTCGGATCCCTTTGAAGACTATAGGGCCAAAGGAAATATCCTCCGATAACAAAGAGAAAGAAGTTTTCTGAGGAACTTTGTGTTCTGTGAAATTATCTCACAGAGTTAAAGCTTTCCCCTCAAGAAGTCTTTCGCTAAGACAGTTCTTGTGGAATTGGCAAAGTGATATTTGGAAGCCCATAGAGTGCTATGGTGAAAAAGGAAATATCCTCCGATGAAATCTGGAAAGAAGCTTTCTGAGAATCTGCTTAGTGTTCTGTTACTTCACCTCACAGAGTTTCATCTGTATTTCGTGGATCTCCTTGCTAGCCTTATTTTTGTGGAATCTGAGAACAGATATTTCGGATCCCTTTGAAGACTATAGGGACAAAGGAAATATCCTCCGATAACAAAGAGGAAGAAGCTTTCTGAGAAACTTCTTTGTGTTCTGTGAAATCATCTCACAGAGTTACAGCTTTCCCCTCAAGACGCCTTTCGCTAAGACAGTTCTTGTGGAATATTCAAAGTTATATTTGGAAGCCCTTAGAGGGCTATGGTGAGAAAGGACATATCCTCCGATGAAATCTGGAAAGAAGATTTCTGAGAAATGGCTTAGTGATCTGTTAATTCATCTCCCAGTGTTACATCTGTATTTCGTGGATCTCTTTGCTAGCCTTATTTCTGTGGAATCTGAGAACAGATACTTCGGATCCCTTTGAAGACTATAGGGCCAAAGGAAATATCCTCCAATAACTAAGAGAAAGAAGCTTTCTGAGAAACTTCTTTGTGTTCTGTGAAATCATCTGACAGAGTTACAGCTTTTACCTCAAGAAGCCTTTCGCTAAGACAGTTGTTGTGCAAATGGCAAAGTGATATTTGGAAGCCCATAGAGGGCTATGGTGAAAAAGGAAATATCCTCCGATGAAATCTGGAAAGAAGCTTTCTGAGAAACTGCTTAGTGTTCTGTTAATTCATGTCACAGAGTTACATCTGTATTTCGTGGATGTCTTTGCTAGCCTTATTTCTGTGGAATCTGACAACAGATATTTCGGATCCCTTTGAAGACTATAGGGCCAAAGGAAATATCCTCCGATAACAAAGAGAAAGAAGCTTTCTGAGAAACTTCTTTGTGTTCTGTGAAATCATCTCACAGAGTTACAGCTTTCCACTCAAGAAGCCTTTCGCTAAGACAGTTCTTGTGGAATTAGCAAAGTGATATTTGGAATCCCATAGAGGGCTATGGTGAAAAAGGAAATATCCTCTGATGAAATCTGGAAAGAAGCTTTCTGAGAAACTGCTTAGTGTTCTGTTAATTCATCTCACAGAGTTAAATCTGTATTTCGTGTATCTCTTTGCTAGCCTTATTTCTATGGATTCTGAGAACAGATATTTCGGATCCCTCTGAAGACTATAGGGACAAAGGAAATATCCTCTGATAACAAAGAGAAAGAAGCTTTCTGAGAAAATGCTTAATGTTCTCTTAATTCGTCTCACAGAGTTACATCTGTATTTCGTGGATCTCTTTGCTAGCCTTATTCCTTTGGAACTTGAGAAAAGATATTTCGGATCCCTTTGAAGACTATAGGGCCAAAGGAAATATCCTCGATAACAAAGAGAAAGAAGATTTCAGAGAAACTTCTTTGTGTTCTGTGAAATTATCTCACAGAGTTAAAGCTTTCCCCTCAAGAAGTCTTTCGCTAAGACAGTTCTTGTGGAATTGGCAAAGTGAAATTTGGAAGCCCATAGAGGGGTATGGTGAAAAAGGAAATATCCTCCGATGAAATCTGGAAAGAAGCTTTCTGAGAAACTGCTTAGTGTTCTGTTAATTCATTTCCCAGAGTTACATCTGTATTTCGTGGATCTCTTTGCTAGGCTTTTTTCTGTGGAAACTGAGAACAGATATTTCGGATCCCTTTGAAGACTATAGGGCCAAAGGAAATATCCTCCGATAACAAAGAGAAAGAAGCTTTCTGAGAAACTTCTTTGTGTTCTCTGAAATCATCTCACAGAGTTACAGCTTTCCCCTCAAAAAGCCTTTCGCTAAGACAGTACTTGTGGAATTTTCAAAGTGATATTTGGAAGCCCATAGAGGGCTATGATGAAAAAGGAAATATCCTTCGATGAAATCTGGAAAGAAGCTTTCTGAGAAACTGCTTAGTGTTCTGTTAATTCATCTCACAGAGTTACATCTGTATTTCGTGGATCTCTTTGCTAGCCTCATTTTAGTGGAATCTGAGAACAGATATTTCGGATCCCTTTGTAGACTCTAGGGCCAAAGGAAATATCCTCCGATAACAAAGAGGAAGAAGCTTTCTGAGAAACTTCTTTGTGTTCTGTGAAATCATCTCACAGAGTTTCCGCTTTCCCCTCAAGAAGCCTTCCGCTAAGACAGTTCTTGTGGAATTGGCAAAGTGATATTTGGAAGCCCATAGAGGGCTATGGTAAAAAGGAAATATTCTCCGATGAAATCTGGAAAGAAGCTTTTTGAGAAACTGCTTAATGTTCTCTTAATTTGTCTCCCAGAGTTACATCTGTATTTCGTGGATCTCTTTGCTAGCCTTATTCCTGTGGAATCTGAGAACAGATATGTCGGATCCCTTTGAAGACTATAGAGCCAAAGGAAATATGCTCCGATAACAAAGAGAAAGAAGCTTTCTGAGAAACTTCTTTGTGTTCTGTGAAATTATCTCACAGATTTAAAGCTTTCCCCTCAAGAAGTCTTTCGCTAAGACAGTTCTTGTGGAATTGGCAAAGTGATATTTGGAAGCCCATAGAGGGCTATGATGAAAAAGGAAATATCCTCCGATGAAATCTGGAAAGAAGGTTTCTGAGAAACTGCTTAGGGTTCTGTCAATTCATCTCACAGAGTTACATCTGTATTTCGTGGGACTCCTTGCTAGCCTTATTTCTGTGGAATTTGAGAACAGATATTTCGGATCCCTTTGAAGACTATAGGGCCAAAGGAAATATCCTCCGATAACAAAGAGAAAGAAGCTTTCTGAGAAACTTCTTTGTGTTCTGTGAAATCATCTCACAGAGTTACAGCTTTCCCCTCAAGAAGCCTTTCGCTAACACAGTTCTTGTGGAATTGGCAAAGTGATATTTGGAATCTCATAGAGGGCTATGGTAAAAAGGAAATATTCTCCGACGAAATCTGGAAAGAAGCTTTTTGAGAAACTCCTTAATGTTCTCTTAATTCGTCTCCCAGAGTTACATCTGTATTTCGTGGATCTCTTTGCTAGCCTTATTCCTGTGGAATCTGAGAACAGATATTTCGGATCCCTTTGAAGACTATAGAGCCAAAGGAAATATGCTCCGATAACAGAGAGAAAGAAGCTTTCTGAGAAACTTCTTTGTGTTCTGGGAAATCATCTCACAGAGTTACAGCTTTCCCCTCAAGACGCCTTTCGCTAAGTCAATTCTTGTGGAATTTTCAAAGTTATATTTGGAAGCCCTTAGAGGGCTATGGTGAGAAAGGAAATATCCTCCGATGAAATCTGGAAAGAAGATTTCTGAGAAACTGCTTAGTGTTCTGTTAATTCATCTCCCAGAGTTACATCTGTGTTTCCTGGATCTCTTTGCTAGCCTTATTTCTGTGGAATCTGAGAACAGATATTTCGGATCCCTTTGAAGACTATAGGGCCAAAGGAAATATCCTTCAATAACAAAGAGAAAGAAGCTTTCTGAGAAACTTCTTTGTGTTCTGTGAAATCATCTCACAGAGTTACAGCTGTCCCCTCAAGAAGCCTTTCGCTAAGACAGTTCTTGTGGAATTGGCAAAGTGATATTTGGAAGCCCATAGAGGCAAATGGTGAAAAAGGAAATATCCTCCGATGAAATCTTAAAAGAAGCTTTCTGAGACACTGCTTAGTGTTCTGTTAATTCATCCCCCAGAGTTACATCTGTATTTCGCGGATGTCTTTGCTAGCCTTATTTCTGTGGAATCTGAGAACAGATATTTCGGATCCCTTTGAAGACTATAGGGCCAAAGGAAATATCCTCCGGTAAAGAAGAGAAAGAAGCTTTCTGAGAAACTTCTTTGTGTTCTGTGAAATCATTACACAGAGTTACAGCTTTCCCCTCAAGAAGCCTTTCGCTAAGACAGTTCTTGTGGTATTGGCAAAGTGATACTTGGAATCCCATAGAGGGTTATGGTGAAAAAGGAAATATCCTCCGATGAAATGTGGAAAGAAGCTTTCTGAGAAACTGCTTAGTGTTCTGTTAATTCATCTCACAGAGTTACATCGGTATTTCATGGATCTCTTTGCTGGCCTTATTTCTGTGGAATCTGAGATCAGATATTTCGGATCCCTTTGAAGACTATAGGGCCAAAGGAAATATCCTCCGATAAGAAAGAGAAAGAAGCTTTCTGAGAAACTTCTTTGTGTTCTGTGAAATCATCTCACAGAGTTACATCTTCACCCTCAAGAAGCCTTTCGCTAACACAGTTCTTGTGGAATTTGCAAAGTGATATTTGGAAGCCCATAGAGGGCTATGGTGAAAAAGGAAATATCCTCCGATGAAATCTGGAAAGAAGCTTTCTGAGAAACTGCTTAGTGTTCTGTTAATTCATCTCCCAGAGTTACATCTCTCTTTCGTGGATCTCTTTGCTAGCCTTATTTTTATGGAATCTGAGAACAGATATTTCGGATCCCTTTGAAGACTATAGGGCCAAAGGAAATATCCTGCGATAACAAAGAGAAAGAAGCTTTCTGAGAAACTTCTTTGAGTTCTGTGAAATCATCTCACAGTGTTACAGCTTTCCCCACAAGAAGCCTTTCGCTACGACAGTTCTTGTGGAATTGGCAAAGTGATATTTGGAAGCCCATAGAGGGCTGTGGTGAAAAAGGAAATATCCTCCGATGAAATCTGGAAAGCAGCTTTCTGAGAAACTGCTTAGTGTTCTGTTAATTGATCTCACAGAGTTACATCTGAATTTCGTGGATCTCTTTGCTGGCCTTACTTCTGTGGAATCTGAGAACAGATATTTCGGATCCCTTTGAAGACTATAGGTCCAAAGGAAATATCCTCCGATAACAAAGAGAAAGAAGCTTTCTGAGAAACTTCTTTGTGTTCTGTGAAATCATCTCACAGAGTTACAGCTGTCCCCTCAAGAAGCCTTTCGCTAAGACAGTTCTTGTGGAATTGGCAAAGTGATATTTGGAAGCCCATAGAGGGCTATAGTGAAAAAGGAAATATCCTCCGATGAAATCTGAAAAGAAGCTTTCTGAGAAACTGGTTAGTGTTCTCTTAATTCATCTCCCAGAGTTACATCTTTATTTCGTGGATCTTTTTGCTAGCCTCATTTCTGTGGAATCTGAGAACAGATATTTCGGAACCCTTTGAAGACTCTAAGGCCAAAGGAAATATCCTCCGATAACAAAGAGGAAGAAGCTTTCTGAGAAACTTCTTTGTGTTCTGTGAAATCATCTCACAGAGTTACAGCTTTCCCCTCAAGAAGCCTTTCGCTAAGACAGTTCTTGTGGAATTGGCAAAGTGATATTTGGAAGCCCATAGAGGGCTATGGTGAAAAAGGAAATATCCTCCGATGAAATCTGGAAAGAAGCTTTCTGAGAAACTGCTTAGTGTTCTGTTAATTCATCTCACAGAGTTAAATCTGTATTTCGTGGATCTCTTTGCTAGCCTTATTTCTGTGGAATCTGAGAACAGATATTTCGGATCCCTCTGAAGACTATAGGGCCAAAGGAAATATCCTCCGATAACAAAGAGAAAGAAGCTTTCTGAGAAACTTCTTTGTGTTCTGTAAATCATCTCACAGAGTTACAGCTTTCCCTTCAAGAAGCCTTTTGCTAAGACAGTTCTTGTGGAATTGGCAAAGTGATATTTGGAAGCCCATAGAGGGCTGTGGTGAAAAAGGAAATATCCTCCGATGAAATCTGGAAAGAAGCTTTCTGAGAAACTGCTTAGTGTTCTGTTAATTCATCTACCAGAGTTACATCTGTATTTCGTGGATCTCTTTGCTAGCCTTATTTCTGTGGAATCTGTGAACAAATATTTCGGATCCCTTTGAAGACTCTAGGGCCACAGGAAATATCCTCCGATAACAAAGAGGAAGAAGCTTTCTGAGAAACTTCTTTGTGTTCTGTGAAATCATCTCACAGTGTTACAGCTTTCCCCACAAGAAGCCTTTCGCTACGACAGTTCTTGTGGAATTGGCAAAGTGATATTTGGAAGCCCATAGAGGGCTATGGTGAAAAAGGAAATATCCTGAGATGAAATCTGGAAGGCAGCTTTCTGAGAAACTGCTTAGTGTTCTGTTAATTCATCTCACAGCATTACTTCTGTATTTCGTGTATCTCTTTGCTAGCCTTATTTCTGTGCATTCTGAGAACAGATATTTCGGATCCCTCTGAAGACTATAGGGACAAAGGAAATATCCTCTGATAACAAAGAGAAAGAAGCTTTCTGAGAAACTGCTTAATGTTCTCTTAATTCGTCTCACAGAGTTACATCTGTATTTCGTGGGACTCCTTGCTAGCCTTATTTCTGTGGAATTTGAGAACAGATATTTCGGATCCCTTTGAAGAATATAGGGCCAAAGGAAATATCCTCCGATAACAAAGAGAAAGAAGCTTTCTGAGAAACTTCTTTGTGTTCTGTGAAATCATCTCACAGAGTTACAGCTTTCCCATCAAGAAGCCTTTCGCTAACACAGTTCTTGTGGAATTGGCAAAGTGATATTTGGAATCTCATAGAGGGCTATGGTGAAAAAGGAAATATCCTCCGATGAAATCTGGAAAGAAGCTTTCTGAGAAACTGCTTAGTGTTCTGTTACTTCACCTCACAGAGTTTCATCTGTATTTCGTGGATCTCTTTGCCAGCCTTATTTCTGTAGAATCTGAGAACAGATATTTCGGATCCCTTTGAAGACTATAGGGCCAAAGGAAATATCCTCCGATAACAAAGAGAAAGAAGTTTTCTGAGAAACTTTGTGTTCTGTGAAATTATCTCACAGAGTTAAAGCTTTCCCCTTAAGAAGTCTTTCGCTAAGACAGTTCTTGTGGAATTGGCAAAGTGATATTTGGAAGCCCATAGAGGGCTATGGTGAAAAAGGAAATATCCTCCGATGAAATCTGGAAAGAAGCTTTCTGAGAATCTGCTTAGTGTTCTGTTACTTCACCTCACAGAGTTTCATCTGTATTTCGTGGATATCCTTGCTAGCCTTATTTCTGTGGAATCTGAGAACAGATATTTCGGATCCCTTTGAAGACTATAGGGCCAAAGGAAATATCCTCCGATAACAAAGAGAAAGAAGCTTTCAGAGAAACTTCTTTGTGTTCTGTGAAATCATCTCACAGAGTTACAGCTTTAACCTCAAGAAGCCTTTCGCTAAGACAGTTCTCGTGGAATTGGCAAAGTGATATTTGGAAGCCCATAGAGGGCTATGGTGAAAAAGGAAATATCCTCCGATGAAATCTGGAAAGAAGCTTTCTGAGAAACTGCTTAGTGTTCTGTTAATTCATCTCCCAGAGTTACATCTGTATTTCGTGCATCTCTTTGCTAGCCGTATTTCTGTGGAATCTGAGAACAGATATTTCGGATCCCTTTGAAGACTACAGGGCCAAAGGAAATATCCTCCGATAACAAAGAGGAAGAAGCTTTCTGAGAAACTTCTTTGTGTTCTGTGAAATCATCTCACAGAGTTATAGCTGTCCCCTCAAGAAGCCTTTCGCTAAGACAGTTCTTGTGGAATGGGCAAAGTGATATTTGGAAGCCCATAGAGGGCTATAGTGAAAAAGGAAATATCCTCCGATGAAATCTGAAAAGAAGCTTTCTGAGAAACTGCTTAGTGTTCTCTTAATTCATCTCCCAGAGTTACATCTTTATTTCGTGGATCTCTTTGCTAGCCTCATTTCTGTGGAATCTGAGAACAGATATTTCGGAACCCTTTGAAGACTCTAAGGCCAAAGGAAATATCCTCCGATAACAAAGAGGAAGAAGCTTTCTGAGAAACTTCTTTGTGTTCTGTGAAATCATCTCACAGAGTTACAGCTTTCCCCTCAAGAAGCCTTTCGTTAAAACAGTTCTTGTGGAATTGGCAAAGTGATATTTGGAAGCCCATAGAGGGCTATGGAGAAAAAGGAAATAGCCTCCGATGAAATCGGGAAAGAAGATTTCTGAGAAACTGCTTAGTGTTCTGTTAATTCATCTCACAGAGTTACATCTGTATTTCGTGGATCTCTTTGCTAGCCTTATTTCTGTGGAATCTGAGAACAGATATTTCGGATCCCTTTAAAGACTATAGGGCCAAAGGAAATACCCTCCGATAACAAAGAGAAAGAAGCTTTCTGAGAAACTTCTTTGTGTTCTGTGAAATCATCTCACAGAGTTTCAGCTTTCCCCTCAAGAAGCCTTTCGCTAAGACAGTTCTTGTGGAATTGGCAAAGTGATATTTAGAAGCCCATAGAGGGCTATGGTAAAAAGGAAATATTCTCCGATGAAATCTGGAAAGAAGCTTTCTGAGAAACTGCTTAATGTTCTCTTAATTCGTCTCCCAGAGTTACATCTGTATTTCGTGGATCTCTTTGCTAGCCTTATTCCTGTGGAGTCTGAGAACAGATATTTCGGATCTCTTTGAAGACTATAGAGCCAAAGGAAATATGCTCCGATAACAAAGAGAAAGAAGCTTTCTGAGAAACTTCTTTGTGTTCTGTGAAATTATCTCACAGTTTTAAAGCTTTCCCCTCAAGAAGTCTTTCGCTAAGACAGTTCTTGTGGAATTGGCAAAGTGATATTTGGAAGCCCATAGAGGGCTATGATGAAAAAGGAAATATCCTCCGATGAAATCTGGAAACAAGGTTTCTGAGAAACTGCTTAGTGTTCTGTCAATTCATCTCACAGAGTTACATCTGTATTTCGTGGGACTCCTTGCTAGCCTTATTTCTGTGGAATTTGAGAACAGATATTTCGGATCCCTTTGAAGACTATAGGGCCAAAGGAAATATCCTCCGATAACAAAGAGAAAGAAGCTTTCTGAGAAACTTCTTTGTGTTCTGTGAAATCATCTGACAGAGTTACAGCTTTTACCTCAAGAAGCCTTTCGCTAAGACAGTTCTTGTGCAAATGGCAAAGTGATATTTGGAAGCCCTTAGAGGGCTATGGTGAAAAAGGAAATATCCTCCGATGAAATCTGGAAAGAAGCTTTCTGAGAAACTGCTTAGTGTTCTGTTAATTCATGTCACAGAGTTACATCTGTATTTCGTGGATGTCTTTGCTAGCCTTATTTCTGTGGAATCTGACAACAGATATTTCGGATCCCTTTGAAGACTATAGGTCCAAAGGAAATATCCTCCGATAACAAAGAGAAAGAAGCTTTCTGAGAAACTTCTTTGTGTTCTGTGAAATCATCTCACAGAGTTACAGCTTTCCCCTCAAGAAGCCTTTCGCTAAGACAGTTCTTGTGGAATTGGCAAAGTGATATTTGGAATCCCATAGAGGGCTATGGTGAAAAAGGAAATATCCTCCGATGAAATCTGGAAAGAAGCTTTCAGAGAAACTGCTTAGTGTTCTGTTAATTCATCTCACAGAGTTACATCTGTATTTCGTGTATCTCTTTGCTAGCCTTATTTCTGTGGATTCTGAGAACAGATATTTCGGATCCCTCTGAAGACTATAGGGACAAAGGAAATATCCTCTGATAACAAAGAGAAAGAAGCTTTCTGAGAAACTGCTTAATGTTCTCTTAATTCGTCTCACAGAGTTACATCTGTATTTCGTGGATCTCTTTGCTAGCCTTATTCCTGTGGAATCTGAGAACAGATATTTCGGATCCCTTTGAAGACTATAGGGCCAAAGGAAATATCCTCCGATAACAAAGAGAAAGAAGTTTTCTGAGGAACTTTGTGTTCTGTGAAATTATCTCACAGAGTTAAAGCTTTCCCCTCAAGAAGTCTTTCGCTAAGACAGTTCTTGTGGAATTGGCAAAGTGATATTTGGAAGCCCATAGAGTGCTATGGTGAAAAAGGAAATATCCTCCGATGAAATCTGGAAAGAAGCTTTCTGAGAATCTGCTTAGTGTTCTGTTACTTCACCTCACAGAGTTTCATCTGTATTTCGTGGATCTCCTTGCTAGCCTTATTTTTGTGGAATCTGAGAACAGATATTTCGGATCCCTTTGAAGACTATAGGGACAAAGGAAATATCCTCCGATAACAAAGAGGAAGAAGCTTTCTGAGAAACTTCTTTGTGTTCTGTGAAATCATCTCACAGAGTTACAGCTTTCCCCTCAAGACGCCTTTCGCTAAGACAGTTCTTGTGGAATATTCAAAGTTATATTTGGAAGCCCTTAGAGGGCTATGGTGAGAAAGGACATATCCTCCGATGAAATCTGGAAAGAAGATTTCTGAGAAATGGCTTAGTGATCTGTTAATTCATCTCCCAGTGTTACATCTGTATTTCGTGGATCTCTTTGCTAGCCTTATTTCTGTGGAATCTGAGAACAGATACTTCGGATCCCTTTGAAGACTATAGGGCCAAAGGAAATATCCTCCAATAACTAAGAGAAAGAAGCTTTCTGAGAAACTTCTTTGTGTTCTGTGAAATCATCTGACAGAGTTACAGCTTTTACCTCAAGAAGCCTTTCGCTAAGACAGTTGTTGTGCAAATGGCAAAGTGATATTTGGAAGCCCATAGAGGGCTATGGTGAAAAAGGAAATATCCTCCGATGAAATCTGGAAAGAAGCTTTCTGAGAAACTGCTTAGTGTTCTGTTAATTCATGTCACAGAATTACATCTGTATTTCGTGGATGTCTTTGCTAGCCTTATTTCTGTGGAATCTGACAACAGATATTTCGGATCCCTTTGAAGACTATAGGGCCAAAGGAAATATCCTCCGATAACAAAGAGAAAGAAGCTTTCTGAGAAACTTCTTTGTGTTCTGTGAAATCATCTCACAGAGTTACAGCTTTCCACTCAAGAAGCCTTTCGCTAAGACAGTTCTTGTGGAATTGGCAAAGTGATATTTGGAATCCCATAGAGGGCTATGGTGAAAAAGGAAATATCCTCCGATGAAATCTGGAAAGAAGCTTTCTGAGAAACTGCTTAGTGTTCTGTTAATTCATCTCACAGAGTTAAATCTGTATTTCGTGTATCTCTTTGCTAGCCTTATTTCTGTGGATTCTGAGAACAGATATTTCGGATCCCTCTGAAGACTATAGGGACAAAGGAAATATCCTCTGATAACAAAGAGAAAGAAGCTTTCTGAGAAAATGCTTAATGCTCTCTTAATTCGTCTCACAGAGTTACATCTGTATTTCGTGGATCTCTTTGCTAGCCTTATTCCTTTGGAACTTGAGAAAAGATATTTCGGATCCCTTTGAAGACTATAGGGCCAAAGGAAATATCCTCGATAACAAAGAGAAAGAAGATTTCAGAGAAACTTCTTTGTGTTCTGTGAAATTATCTCACAGAGTTAAAGCTTTCCCCTCAAGAAGTCTTTCGCTAAGACAGTTCTTGTGGAATTGGCAAAGTGAAATTTGGAAGCCCATAGAGGGGTATGGAGAAAAAGGAAATATCCTCCGATGAAATCTGGAAAGAAGCTTTCTGAGAAACTGCTTAGTGTTCTGTTAATTCATTTCCCAGAGTTACATCTGTATTTCGTGGATCTCTTTGCTAGGCTTTTTTCTGTGGAAACTGAGAACAGATATTTCGGATCCCTTTGAAGACTATAGGGCCAAAGGAAATATCCTCCGATAACAAAGAGAAAGAAGCTTTCTGAGAAACTTCTTTGTGTTCTCTGAAATCATCTCACAGAGTTACAGCTTTCCCCTCAAAAAGCCTTTCGCTAAGACAGTACTTGTGGAATTTTCAAAGTGATATTTGGAAGCCCATAGAGGGCTATGATGAAAAAGGAAATATCCTTCGATGAAATCTGGAAAGAAGCTTTCTGAGAAACTGCTTAGTGTTCTGTTAATTCATCTCACAGAGTTACATCTGTATTTCGTGGATCTCTTTGCTAGCCTCATTTTAGTGGAATCTGAGAACAGATATTTCGGATCCCTTTGTAGACTCTAGGGCCAAAGGAAATATCCTCCGATAACAAAGAGGAAGAAGCTTTCTGAGAAACTTCTTTGTGTTCTGTGAAATCATCTCACAGAGTTTCCGCTTTCCCCTCAAGAAGCCTTCCGCTAAGACAGTTCTTGTGGAATTGGCAAAGTGATATTTGGAAGCCCATAGAGGGCTATGGTAAAAAGGAAATATTCTCCGATGAAATCTGGAAAGAAGCTTTTTGAGAAACTGCTTAATGTTCTCTTAATTTGTCTCCCAGAGTTACATCTGTATTTCGTGGATCTCTTTGCTAGCCTTATTCCTATGGAATCTGAGAACAGATATTTCGGATCCCTTTGAAGACTATAGAGCCAAAGGAAATATGCTCCGATAACAAAGAGAAAGAAGCTTTCTGAGAAACTTCTTTGTGTTCTGTGAAATTATCTCACAGATTTAAAGCTTTCCCCTCAAGAAGTCTTTCGCTAAGACAGTTCTTGTGGAATTGGCAAAGTGATATTTGGAAGCCCATAGAGGGCTATGATGAAAAAGGAAATATCCCCAGATGAAATCTGGAAAGAAGGTTTCTGAGAAACTGCTTAGGGTTCTGTGAATTCATCTCACAGAGTTACATCTGTATTTCGTGGGACTCCTTGTTAGCCTTATTTCTGTGGAATTTGAGAACAGATATTTCGGATCCCTTTGAAGACTATAGGGCCAAAGGAAATATCCTCCGATAACAAAGAGAAAGAAGCTTTCTGAGAAACTTCTTTGTGTTCTGTGAAATCATCTCACAGAGTTACAGCTTTCCCCTCAAGAAGCCTTTCGCTAACACAGTTCTTGTGGAATTGGCAAAGTGATATTTGGAATCTCATAGAGGGCTATGGTAAAAAGGAAATATTCTCCGATGAAATCTGGAAAGAAGCTTTTTGAGAAACTCCTTAATGTTCTCTTAATTCGTCTCCCAGAGTTACATCTGTATTTCGTGGATCTCTTTGCTAGCCTTATTCCTGTGGAATCTGAGAACAGATATTTCGGATCCCTTTGAAGACTATAGAGCCAAAGGAAATATGCTCCGATAACAGAGAGAAAGAAGCTTTCCGAGAAACTTCTTTGTGTTCTGGGAAATCATCTCACAGAGTTACAGCTTTCCCCTCAAGACGCCTTTCGCTAAGTCAATTCTTGTGGAATTTTCAAAGTTATATTTGGAAGCCCTTAGAGGGCTATGGTGAGAAAGGAAATATCCTCCGATGAAATCTGGAAAGAAGATTTCTGAGAAACTGCTTAGTGTTCTGTTAATTCATCTCCCAGTGTTACATCTGTGTTTCCTGGATCTCTTTGCTAGCCTTATTTCTGTGGAATCTGAGAACAGATATTTCGGATCCCTTTGAAGACTATAGGGCCAAAGGAAATATCCTTCAATAACAAAGAGAAAGAAGCTTTCTGAGAAACTTCTTTGTGTTCTGTGAAATCATCTCATAGAGTTACAGCTGTCCCCTCAAGAAGCCTTTCGCTAAGACAGTTCTTGTGGAATTGGCAAAGTGATATTTGGAAGCCCATAGAGGCAAATGGTGAAAAAGGAAATATCCTCCGATGAAATCTTAAAAGAAGCTTTCTGAGACACTGCTTAGTGTTCTGTTAATTCATCCCCCAGAGTTACATCTGTATTTCGCGGATGTCTTTGCTAGCCTTATTTCTGTGGAATCTGAGAACAGATATTTCGGATCCCTTTGAAGACTATAGGGCCAAAGGAAATATCCTCCGGTAAAGAAGAGAAAGAAGCTTTCTGAGAAACTTCTTTGTGTTCTGTGAAATCATTACACAGAGTTACAGCTTTCCCCTCAAGAAGCCTTTCGCTAAGACAGTTCTTGTGGTATTGGCAAAGTGATACTTGGAATCCCATAGAGGGTTATGGTGAAAAAGGAAATATCCTCCGATGAAATGTGGAAAGAAGCTTTCTGAGAAACTGCTTAGTGTTCTGTTAATTCATCTCACAGAGTTACATCGGTATTTCATGGATCTCTTTGCTGGCCTTATTTCTGTGGAATGTGAGAAGAGATATTTCGGATCCCTTTGAAGACTATAGGGCCAAAGGAAATATCCTCCGATAAGAAAGAGAAAGAAGCTTTCTGAGAAACTTCTTTGTGTTCTGTGAAATCATCTCACAGAGTTACATCTTCACCCTCAAGAAGCCTTTCGCTAACACAGTTCTTGTGGAATTTGCAAAGTGATATTTGGAAGCCCATAGAGGGCTATGGTGAAAAAGGAAATATCCTCCGATGAAATCTGGAAAGAAGCTTTCTGAGAAACTGCTTAGTGTTCTGTTAATTCATCTCCCAGAGTTACATCTGTCTTTCGTGGATCTCTTTGCTAGCCTTATTTTTATGGAATCTGAGAACAGATATTTCGGATCCCTTTGAAGACTATAGGGCCAAAGGAAATATCCTGCGATAACAAAGAGAAAGAAGCTTTCTGAGAAACTTCTTTGTGTTCTGTGAAATCATCTCACAGTGTTACAGCTTTCCCCACAAGAAGCCTTTCGCTACGACAGTTCTTGTGGAATTGGCAAAGTGATATTTGGAAGCCCATAGAGGGCTGTGGTGAAAAAGGAAATATCCTCCGATGAAATCTGGAAAGCAGCTTTCTGAGAAACTGCTTAGTGTTCTGTTAATTGATCTCACAGAGTTACATCTGAATTTCGTGGATCTCTTTGCTGGCCTTACTTCTGTGGAATCTGAGAACAGATATTTCGGATCCCTTTGAAGACTATAGGTCCAAAGGAAATATCCTCCGATAACAAAGAGAAAGAAGCTTTCTGAGAAACTTCTTTGTGTTCTGTGAAATCATCTCACAGAGTTACAGCTGTCCCCTCAAGAAGCCTTTCGCTAAGACAGTTCTTGTGGAATTGGCAAAGTGATATTTGGAAGCCCATAGAGGGCTATGGTGAAAAAGGAAATATCCTCCGATGAAATCTGGAAAGAAGCTTTCTGAGAAACTGTTTAGTGTTCTGTTAATTCATCTCACAGAGTTAAATCTGTATTTCGTGGATCTCTTTGCTAGCCTTATTTCTGTGGAATCTGAGAACAGATATTTCGGATCCCTCTGAAGACTATAGGGCCAAAGGAAATATCCTCCGATAACAAAGAGAAAGAAGCTTTCTGAGAAACTTCTTTGTGTTCTGTAAATCATCTCACAGAGTTACAGCTTTCCCTTCAAGAAGCCTTTTGCTAAGACAGTTCTTGTGGAATTGGCAAAGTGATATTTGGAAGCCCATAGAGGGCTGTGGTGAAAAAGGAAATATCCTCCGATGAAATCTGGAAAGAAGCTTTCTGAGAAACTGCTTAGTGTTCTGTTAATTCATCTCACAGCATTACTTCTGTATTTCGTGTATCTCTTTGCTAGCCTTATTTCTGTGGATTCTGAGAACAGATATTTCGGATCCCTCTGAAGACTATAGGGACAAAGGAAATATCCTCTGATAACAAAGAGAAAGAAGCTTTCTGAGAAACTGCTTAATGTTCTCTTAATTCGTCTCCCAGAGTTACATCTGCATTTCGTGGATCTCTTTGCTAGCCTTATTCCAGTGGAATCTCAGAACAGATATTTCGGATCCCTTTGAAGACTATAGAGCCAAAGGAAATATGCTCCGATAACAAAGAGAAAGAAGCTTTCTGAGAAACTTCTTTGTGTTCTGTGAAATTATCTCACAGATTTAAAGCTTACCCCTCAAGAAGTCTTTCGCTAAGACAGTTCTTGTGGAATTGGCAAAGTGATATTTGGAAGCCCATAGAGGGCTATGATGAGAAAGGAAATATCCTCCGATGAAATCTGGAAAGAAGGTTTCTGAGAAACTGCTTAGTGTTCTGTCAATTCATCTCACAGAGATACATCTGTATTTCGTGGGACTCCTTGCTAGCCTTATTTCTGTGGAATTTGAGAACAGATATTTCGGATCCCTTTGAAGACTATAGGGCCAAAGGAAATATCCTCCGATAACAAAGAGAAAGAAGCTTTCTGAGAAACTTCTTTGTGTTCTGTGAAATCATCTCACAGAGTTACAGCTGTCCCCTCAAGAAGCCTTTCGTTAAGACAGTTCTTGTGGAATTGGCAAAGTGATATTTGGAAGCCCATAGAGGGCTATAGTGAAAAAGGAAATATCCTCCGATGAAATCTGGAAAGAAGCTTTCTGAGAAACTGGTTAGTGTTCTCTTAATTCATCTCCCAGAGTTACATCTTTATTTCGTGGATCTTTTTGCTAGCCTCATTTCTGTGGAATCTGAGAACAGATATTTCGGAACCCTTTGAAGACTCTAAGGCCAAAGGAAATATCCTCCGATAACAAAGAGGAAGAAGCTTTCTGAGAAACTTCTTTGTGTTCTGTGAAATCATCTCACAGAGTTACAGCTTTCCCCTCAAGAAGCCTTTCGCTAAGACAGTTCTTGTGGAATTGGCAAAGTGATATTTGGAAGCCCATAGAGGGCTATGGTGAAAAAGGAAATATCCTCCGATGAAATCTGGAAAGAAGCTTTCTGAGAAACTGCTTAGTGTTCTGTTAATTCATCTCACAGAGTTAAATCTGTATTTCGTGGATCTCTTTGCTAGCCTTATTTCTGTGGAATCTGAGAACAGATATTTCGGATCCCTCTGAAGACTATAGGGCCAAAGGAAATATCCTCCGATAACAAAGAGAAAGAAGCTTTCTGGGAAACTTCTTTGTGTTCTGTAAATCATCTCACAGAGTTACAGCTTTCCCTTCAAGAAGCCTTTTGCTAAGACAGTTCTTGTGGAATTGGCAAAGTGATATTTGGAAGCCCATAGAGGGCTGTGGTGAAAAAGGAAATATCCTCCGATGAAATCTGGAAAGAAGCTTTCTGAGAAACTGCTTAGTGTTCTGTTAATTCATCTCCCAGAGTTACATCTGTATTTCGTGGATCTCTTTGCTAGCCTTATTTCTGTGGAATCTGTGAACAGATATTTCGGATCCCTTTGAAGACTCTAGGGCCACAGGAAATATCCTCCGATAACAAAGAGGAAGAAGCTTTCTGAGAAACTTCTTTGTGTTCTGTGAAATCATCTCACAGTGTTACAGCTTTCCCCACAAGAAGCCTTTCGCTACGACAGTTCTTGTGGAATTGGCAAAGTGATATTTGGAAGCCCATAGAGGGCTATGGTGAAAAAGGAAATATCCTCCGATGAAATCTGGAAGGCAGCTTTCTGAGAAACTGCTTAGTGTTCTGTTAATTCATCTCACAGAGTTACATCTGTATTTCGTGGATCTCTTTGCTAGCCTTATTTCTGTGGAATCTGAGAACAGATATTTCGGATCCCTTTGAAGACTAAAGGGCCAAAGGAAATACCCTCCGATAACAAAGAGAAAGAAGCTTTCTGAGAAACTTCTTTGTGTTCTGTGAAATCATCTCACAGAGTTACAGCTTTCCCCTCAAGAAGCCTTTCGCTAAGACAGCTCTTGTGGAATTGGCAAAGTGATATTTGGAAGCCCATAGAGGGCTATGGTGAAAAAGGAAATATCCTCCGATGAAATCTGGAAAGAAGCTTTCTGAGAAACTGCTTAGTGTTCTGTTAATTCATGTCACAGAGTTACATCTGTATTTCGTGGATGTCTTTGCTAGCCTTATTTCTGTGGAATCTGACAACAGATATTTCGGATCCCTTTGAAGACTATAGGGCCAAAGGAAATATCCTCCGATAACAAAGAGAAAGAAGCTTTCTGAGAAACTTCTTTGTGTTCTGTGAAATCATCTCACAGAGTTACAGCTTTCCCCTCAAGAAGCCTTTCGCTAAGACAGCTCTTGTGGAATTGGCAAAGTGATATTTGGAAGCCCATAGAGGGCTATGGTGAAAAAGGAAATATCCTCCGATGAAATCTGGAAAGAAGCTTTCTGAGAATCTGCTTAGTGTTCTGTTACTTCACGTCACAGAGTTTCATCTGTATTTCGTGGATCTCCTTGCTAGACTTTTTTCTGTGGAATCTGAGAACAGATATTTCGGATCCCTTTGAAGACTATAGGGCCAAAGGAAATATCCTCCGATAACAAAGAGAAAGAAGCTTTCAGAGAAACTTCTTTGTGTTCTGTGAAATCATCTCACAGAGTTACAGCTTTAACCTCAAGAAGCCTTTCGCTAAGACAGTTCTCGTGGAATTGGAAAAGTGATATTTGGAAGCCCATAGAGGGCTATGGTGAAAAAGGAAATATCCTCCGATGAAATCTGGAAAGAAGCTTTCTGAGAAACTGCTTAGTGTTCTGTTAATTCATCTCCCAGAGTTACATCTGTATTTCGTGCATCTCTTTGCTAGCCGTGTTTCTGTGGAATCTGAGAACAGATATTTCAGATCCCTTTGAAGACTACAGGGCAAAAGGAAATATCCTCCGATAACAAAGAGAAAGAAGCTTTCTGAGAAAGTTCTTTGTGTTCTGTGAAATCATCTCACAGAGTTACAGCTTTCCCGTCAAGAAGCTTTTCGCTAAGACAGTTCTTGTGGAATTGGCAAAGTGAAATTTGGAAGCCCATAGAGGGGTATGGTGAAAAAGGAAATATCCTCCGATGAAATCTGGAAAGAAGCTTTCTGAGAAACTGCTTAGTGTTCTGTTAATTCATGTCACAGAGTTACATCTGTATTTCGTGGATGTCTTTGCTAGCCTTATTTCTGTGGAATCTGCCAACAGATATTTCGGATCCCTTTGAAGACTATAGGGCCAAAGGAAATACCCTCCGATAACAAAGAGAAAGAAGCTTTCTGAGAAACTTCTTTGTGTTCTGTGAAATCATCTCACAGAGTTACAGCTTTCCCCTCAAGAAGCCTTTCGCTAAGACAGTTCTCGTGGAATTGGCAAAGGGATATTTGGAATCCCATAGAGGGCTGTGGTGAAAAAGGAAATATCCTCCGATGAAATCTGGAAAGAAGCTTTCTGAGAAACTGCTTAGTGTTCTGTTAATTCATCTCCCAGAGTTACATCTGTATTTCGTGTATCTCTTTGCTAGCCTTATTTCTGTGGATTCTGAGAACAGATATTTCGGATCCCTCTGAAGACTATAGGGACAAAGGAAATATCCTCTGATAACAAAGAGAAAGAAGCTTTCTGAGAAACTGCTTAATGTTCTCTTAATTCGTCTCACAGAGTTACATCTGTATTTCGTGGATCTCTTTGCTAGCCTTCTTCCTGTGGAATCTGAGAACAGATATTTCGGATCCCTTTGAAGACTATAGGGCCAAAGGAAATATCCTCCGATAACAAAGAGAAAGAAGTTTTCTGAGAAACTTTGTGTTCTGTGAAATTATCTCACAGAGTTAAAGCTTTCCCCTCAAGAAGTCTTTCGCTAAGACAGTTCTTGTGGAATTGGCAAAGTGATATTTGGAAGCCCATAGAGGGCTATGGTGAAAAAGGAAATATCCTCCGATGAAATCTGGAAAGAAGCTTTCTGAGAATCTGCTTAGTGTTCTGTTACTTCACCTCACAGAGTTTCATCTGTATTTCGTGGATATCCTTGCTAGCCTTATTTCTGTGGAATCTGAGAACAGATATTTCGGATCCCTTTGAAGACTATAGGGCCAAAGGAAATATCCTCCGATAACAAAGAGAAAGAAGCTTTCAGAGAAACTTCTTTGTGTTCTGTGAAATCATCTCACAGAGTTACAGCTTTAACCTCAAGAAGCCTTTCGCTAAGACAGTTCTCGTGGAATTGGCAAAGTGAAATTTGGAAGCCCATAGAGGGCTATGGTGAAAAAGGAAATATCCTCCGATGAAATCTGGAAAGAAGCTTTCTGAGAAACTGCTTAGTGTTCTGTTAATTCATCTCCCAGAGTTACATCTGTATTTCGTGCATCTCTTTGCTAGCCGTATTTCTGTGGAATCTGAGAACAGATATTTCGGATCCCTTTGAAGACTACAGGGCCAAAGGAAATATCCTCCGATAACAAAGAGGAAGAAGCTTTCTGAGAAACTTCTTTGTGTTCTGTGAAATCATCTCACAGAGTTATAGCTGTCCCCTCAAGAAGCCTTTCGCTAAGACAGTTCTTGTGGAATGGGCAAAGTGATATTTGGAAGCCCATAGAGGGCTATAGTGAAAAAGGAAATATCCTCCGATGAAATCTGAAAAGAAGCTTTCTGAGAAACTGCTTAGTGTTCTGTTAATTCATCTCCCAGAGTTACATCTGTATTTCGTGCATCTCTTTGCTAGCCGTGTTTCTGTGGAATCTGAGAACAGATATTTCAGATCCCTTTGAAGACTACAGGGCAAAAGGAAATATCCTCCGATAACAAAGAGAAAGAAGCTTTCTGAGAAAGTTCTTTGTGTTCTGTGAAATCATCTCACAGAGTTACAGCTTTCCCGTCAAGAAGCTTTTCGCTAAGACAGTTCTTGTGGAATTGGCAAAGTGAAATTTGGAAGCCCATAGAGGGGGATGGTGAAAAAGGAAATATCCTCCGATGAAATCTGGAAAGAAGCTTTCTGAGAAACTGCTTAGTGTTCTGTTAATTCATTTCCCAGAGTTACATCTGTATTTCGTGGATCTCTTTGCTAGGCTTTTTTCTGTGGAAACTGTGAAAAGATATTTCGGATCCCTATGAAGACTATAGGGCCAAAGGAAATATCCTCCGATAAGAAAGAGAAAGAAGCTTTCTGAGAAACTTCTTTGTGTTCTGTGAAATCATCTCACAGAGTTTCCGCTTTCCGCTCAAGAAGCCTTTCGCTAAGACAGTTCTTGTGGAATTGGCAAAGTGATATTTGGAAGCCCATAGAGGGCTATGGTAAAAAGGAAATATTCTCCAATGAAATCTGGAAAGAAGCTTTCTGAGAAACTGCTTAATGTTCTCTTAATTCGTCTCCCAGAGTTACATCTGCATTTCGTGGATCTCTTTGCTAGCCTTATTCCAGTGGAATCTCAGAACAGATATTTCGGATCCCTTTGAAGACTATAGAGCCAAAGGAAATATGCTCCGATAACAAAGAGAAAGAAGCTTTCTGAGAAACTTCTTTGTGTTCTGTGAAATTATCTCACAGATTTAAAGCTTTCCCCTCAAGAAGTCTTTCGCTAAGACAGTTCTTGTGGAATTGGCAAAGTGATATTTGGAAGCCCATAGAGGGCTATGATGAAAAAGGAAATATCCTCCGATGAAATCTGGAAAGAAGGTTTCTGAGAAACTGCTTAGTGTTCTGTCAATTCATCTCACAGAGATACATCTGTATTTCGTGGGACTCCTTGCTAGCCTTATTTCTGTGGAATTTGAGAACAGATATTTCGGATCCCTTTGAAGACTATAGGGCCAAAGGAAATATCCTCCGATAACAAAGAGAAAGAAGCTTTCTGAGAAACTTCTTTGTGTTCTGTGAAATCATCTCACAGAGTTACAGCTGTCCCCTCAAGAAGCCTTTCGCTAAGACAGTTCTTGTGGAATTGGCAAAGTGATATTTGGAAGCCCATAGAGGGCTATAGTGAAAAAGGAAATATCCTCCGATGAAATCTGGAAAGAAGCTTTCTGAGAAACTGGTTAGTGTTCTCTTAATTCATCTCCCAGAGTTACATCTTTATTTCGTGGATCTTTTTGCTAGCCTCATTTCTGTGGAATCTGAGAACAGATATTTCGGAACCCTTTGAAGACTCTAAGGCCAAAGGAAATATCCTCCGATAACAAAGAGGAAGAAGCTTTCTGAGAAACTTCTTTGTGTTCTGTGAAATCATCTCACAGAGTTACAGCTTTCCCCTCAAGAAGCCTTTCGCTAAGACAGTTCTTGTGGAATTGGCAAAGTGATATTTGGAAGCCCATAGAGGGCTATGGTGAAAAAGGAAATATCCTCCGATGAAATCTGGAAAGAAGCTTTCTGAGAAACTGCTTAGTGTTCTGTTAATTCATCTCACAGAGTTAAATCTGTATTTCGTGGATCTCTTTGCTAGCCTTATTTCTGTGGAATCTGAGAACAGATATTTCGGATCCCTCTGAAGACTATAGGGCCAAAGGAAATATCCTCCGATAACAAAGAGAAAGAAGCTTTCTGAGAAACTTCTTTGTGTTCTGTAAATCATCTCACAGAGTTACAGCTTTCCCTTCAAGAAGCCTTTTGCTAAGACAGTTCTTGTGGAATTGGCAAAGTGATATTTGGAAGCCCATAGAGGGCTGTGGTGAAAAAGGAAATATCCTCCGATGAAATCTGGAAAGAAGCTTTCTGAGAAACTGCTTAGTGTTCTGTTAATTCATCTCCCAGAGTTACATCTGTATTTCGTGGATCTCTTTGCTAGCCTTATTTCTGTGGAATCTGTGAACAGATATTTCGGATCCCTTTGAAGACTCTAGGGCCACAGGAAATATCCTCCGATAACAAAGAGGAAGAAGCTTTCTGAGAAACTTCTTTGTGTTCTGTGAAATCATCTCACAGTGTTACAGCTTTCCCCACAAGAAGCCTTTCGCTACGACAGTTCTTGTGGAATTGGCAAAGTGATATTTGGAAGCCCATAGAGGGCTATGGTGAAAAAGGAAATATCCTCCGATGAAATCTGGAAGGCAGCTTTCTGAGAAACTGCTTAGTGTTCTGTTAATTCATCTCACAGAGTTACATCTGTATTTCGTGGATCTCTTTGCTAGCCTTATTTCTGTGGAATCTGAGAACAGATATTTCGGATCCCTTTGAAGACTAAAGGGCCAAAGGAAATACCCTCCGATAACAAAGAGAAAGAAGCTTTCTGAGAAACTTCTTTGTGTTCTGTGAAATCATCTCACAGAGTTACAGCTTTCCCCTCAAGAAACCTTTCGCTAAGACAGTTCTTGTGGAATTGGCAAAGTTATATTTTGAAGCCCATAGAGGGCAATGGTGAAAAAGGAAATATCCTCTGATGAAATCTGGAAAGAAGCTTTCTGAGAAACTGCTTAGTGTTCTGTTAATTCATCTCACCGAGTTACATCTGTATTTCGTGGATCCCTTTGCTAGCCTTATTTCTGTGGAATCTGAGAACAGATATTTCGGATCCCTTTGAAGACTATAGGGCCAAAGGAAATATCCTCCGATAAAAAAGAGAAAGAAGCTTTCTGAGAAACTTCTTTGTGTTCTGTGAAATCATCTCACAGAGTTACAGCTTTCCCCTCAAACAGCCTTTCGCTAAGAAAGTTCTTGTGGAATTGGCAAAGTGATATTTGGAAGTCCATAGAGGACTATGGGGAAAAAGGAAATATCCTCCGATGAAATCTGGAAAGAAACTTTCTGAGAAACTGCTTAGTGTTCTGTTAATTCATCTCACAGCATTACTTCTGTATTTCGTGTATCTCTTTGCTAGCCTTATTTCTGTGGATTCTGAGAACAGATATTTCGCATCCCTCTGAAGACTATAGGGACAAAGGAAATATCCTCTGATAACAAAGAGAAAGAAGTTTCTGAGAAACTGCTTAATGTTCTCTTAATTCGTCTCACAGAGTTACATCTGTATTTCGTGGGACTCCTTGCTAGCCTTATTTCTGTGGAATTTGAGAACAGATATTTCGGATCCCTTTGAAGAATATAGGGCCAAAGGAAATATCCTCCGATAACAAAGAGAAAGAAGCTTTCTGAGAAACTTCTTTGTGTTCTGTGAAATCATCTCACAGAGTTACAGCTTTCCCATCAAGAAGCCTTTCGCTAACACAGTTCTTGTGGAATTGGCAAAGTGATATTTGGAATCTCATAGAGGGCTATGGTGAAAAAGGAAATATCCTCCGATGAAATCTGGAAAGAAGCTTTCTGAGAAACTGCTTAGTGTTCTGTTACTTCACCTCACAGAGTTTCATCTGTATTTCGTGGATCTCTTTGCCAGCCTTATTTCTGTAGAATCTGAGAACAGATAGTTCGGATCCCTTTGAAGACTATAGGGCCAAAGGAAATATCCTCCGATAACAGAGAGAATGAAGCTTTCAGAGAAACTTCTTTGTGTTCTGTGAAATCATCTCACAGAGTTACAGCTTTACCCTCAAGAAGCCTTTCGCTAAGACAGTTCTTGTGGAATTGGCAAAGTGATATTTGGAAGCCCATAGAGGGCTATGGTGAAAAAGGAAATATCCTTCGATGAAATCTGGAAAGAAGCTTTCTGAGAAACTGCTTAGTGTTCTGTTAATTCATCTCACAGAGTTACATCTGTATTTCGTGGATCTCTTTGCTAGCCTCATTTCAGTGGAATCTGAGAACAGATATTTCGGATCCCTTTGTAGACTCTAGGGCCAAAGGAAATATCCTCCGATAACAAAGAGGAAGAAGCTTTCTGAGAAACTTCTTTGTGTTCTGTGAAATCATCTCACAGAGTTTCCGCTTTCCCCTCAAGAAGCCTTTCGCTAAGACAGTTCTTGTGGAACTTTCACAGTGATATTTGGAAGCCCATAGAGGGCTATGATGAAAAAGGAAATATCCTTCGATGAAATCTGGAAAGAAGCTTTCTGAGAAACTGCTTAGTGTTCTGTTAATTCATCTCACAGAGTTACATCTGTATTTCGTGGATCTCTTTGCTAGCCTTATTTCTGTGGAATCTGAGAACAGATATTTCCTTTCCCTTTGAAGACTATAGGGCAAAAGGAAATATCCTCCGATAACAAAGATAAAGAAGCTTTCTGAGAAACTTCTTTGTGTTCTGTGAAATCATCTCACAGAGTTACAGCTTTCCCCTCAAGAAGCCTATCGCTAACACAGTTCTTGTCGAATTGGCAAAGTGATATTTGGAATCTCATAGAGGGCTATGGTGAAAAAGGAAATATCCTCCGATGAAATCTGGAAAGAAGTTTTCTGAGAATCTGCTTAGTGTTCTGTTACTTCACGTCACAGAGTTTCATCTGTATTTCGTGGATCTCCTTGCTAGCCTTTTTTCTGTGGAATCTGAGAACAGATATTCCGGATCCCTTTGAAGACTATAGGGCCAAAGGAAATATCCTCCGATAACAAAGAGAAAGAAGCTTTCAGAGAAACTTCTTTGTGTTCTGTGAAATCATCTCACAGGGTTACAGCTTTAACCTCAAGAAGCCTTTCGCTAAGACAGTTCTCGTGGAATTGGCAAAGTGATATTTGGAAGCCCATAGAGGGCTATGGTGAAAAACGAAATATCCTCCGATGAAATCTGGAAAGAAGCTTTCTGAGAAACTGCTTAGTGTTCTGTTAATTCATCTCCCAGAGTTACATCTGTATTTCGTGCATCTCTTTGCTAGCCGTGTTTCTGTGGAATCTGAGAACAGATATTTCAGATCCCTTTGAAGACTACAGGGCAAAAGGAAATATCCTCCGATAACAAAGAGAAAGAAGCTTTCTGAGAAAGTTCTTTGTGTTCTGTGAAATCATCTCACAGAGTTACAGCTTTCCCGTCAAGAAGCTTTTCGCTAAGACAGTTCTTGTGGAATTGGCAAAGTGAAATTTGGAAGCCCATAGAGGGGTATGGTGAAAAAGGAAATATCCTCCGATGAAATCTGCAAAGAAGCTTTCTGAGAAACTGCTTAGTGTTCTGTTAATTCATTTCCCAGAGTTACATCTGTATTTCGTGGATCTCTTTGCTAGGCTTTTTTCTGTGGAAACTGTGAAAAGATATTTCGGATCCCTATGAAGACTATAGGGCCAAAGGAAATATCCTCCGATAAGAAAGAGAAAGAAGCTTTCTGAGAAACTTCTTTGTGTTCTGTGAAATCATCTCACAGAGTTTCCGCTTTCCGCTCAAGAAGCCTTTCGCTAAGACAGTTCTTGTGGAATTGGCAAAGTGATATTTGGAAGCCCATAGAGGGCTATGGTAAAAAGGAAATATTCTCCAATGAAATCTGGAAAGAAGCTTTCTGAGAAACTGCTTAATGTTCTCTTAATTCGTCTCCCAGAGTTACATCTGCATTTCGTGGATCTCTTTGCTAGCCTTATTCCAGTGGAATCTCAGAACAGATATTTCGGATCCCTTTGAAGACTATAGAGCCAAAGGAAATATGCTCCGATAACAAAGAGAAAGAAGCTTTCTGAGAAACTTCTTTGTGTTCTGTGAAATTATCTCACAGATTTAAAGCTTTCCCCTCAAGAAGTCTTTCGCTAAGACAGTTCTTGTGGAATTGGCAAAGTGATATTTGGAAGCCCATAGAGGGCTATGATGAAAAAGGAAATATCCTCCGATGAAATCTGGAAAGAAGGTTTCTGAGAAACTGCTTAGTGTTCTGTCAATTCATCTCACAGAGATACATCTGTATTTCGTGGGACTCCTTGCTAGCCTTATTTCTGTGGAATTTGAGAACAGATATTTCGGATCCCTTTGAAGACTATAGGGCCAAAGGAAATATCCTCCGATAACAAAGAGAAAGAAGCTTTCTGAGAAACTTCTTTGTGTTCTGAGAAATCATCTCACAGAGTTACAGCTTTCCCCTCAAGAAGCCTTTCGCTAACACAGTTCTTGTGGAATTGGCAAAGTGATATTTGGAATCTCATAGAGGGCTATGGTGAAAAAGGAAATATCCTCCGATGAAATCTGGAAAGAAGCTTTCTGAGAAACTGTTTAGTGTTCTGTTACTTCACCTCACAGAGTTTCATCTGTATTTCGTGGATCTCTTTGCTAGCCTTATTTCTGTGGAATCTGAGAACAGATATTTCGGATCCCTTTGAAGACTATAGGGCCAAAGGAAATATCCTCCGATAAGAAAGAGAAAGAAGCTTTCAGAGAAACTTCTTTGTGTTCTGTGAAATCATCTCACAGAGTTACAGCTTTACCCTCAAGAAGCCTTTCGCTAAGACAGTTCTTGTGGAATTGTCAAAGTGATATTTAGAAGCCCATAGAGGGCTATTGTGAAAAAGGAAATATCCTCCGATGAAATCTGGAAAGAAGCTTTCTGAGAAACTGCTTAGTGTTCTGTTAATTCATCTCCCAGAGTTACAACTGTATTTCGTGGATCTCTTTGCTAGCCTTATTTCTGTGGAATCTGAGAACAGATATTTCGGATCCCTTTGAAGACTATAGGGCCAAAGGAAATATCCTTCAATAACAAAGAGAAAGAAGCTTTCTGAGAAACTTCTTTGTGTTCTGTGAAATCATCTCACAGAGTTACAGCTGTCCCCTCAAGAAGCCTTTCGCTAAGACAGTTCTTGTGGAATTGGCAAAGTGATATTTGGAAGCCCATAGAGGCAAATGGTGAAAAAGGAAATATCCTCCGATGAAATCTTAAAAGAAGCTTTCTGACACACTGCTTAGTGTTCTGTTAATTCATCTCCCAGAGTTACATCTGTATTTCGTGGATGTCTTTGCTAGCCTTATTTCTGTGGAATCTGAGAACAGATATTTCGGATCCCTTTGAAGACTATAGGGCCAAAGGAAATATCCTCCGGTAACGAAGAGAAAGAAGCTTTCTGAGAAACTTCTTTGTGTTCTGTGAAATCATTACACAGAGTTACAGCTTTCCCCTCAAGAAGCCTTTCGCTAAGACAGTTCTTGTGGTATTGGCAAAGTGATACTTGGAATCCCATAGAGGGCTATGGTGAAAAAGGAATTATCCTCCGATGAAATGTGGAAAGAAGCTTTCTGAGAAACTGCTTAGTGTTTTGTTAATTCATCTCACAGAGTTACATCTGTATTTCGTGGATCTCTTTGCTGGCCTTATTTCTGTGGAATCTGAGAACAGATATTTCGGATCCCTTTGAAGACTACAGAGCCAGAGGAAATATCCTCTGATAACAAAGAGGAAGAAGCTTTCTGAGATACTTCTTTGTGTTCTCTGAAATCATCTCACAGAGTTACAGCTTTCCCCTCAAGACGCCTTTCGCTAAGGCAGTTCTTGTGGAATTTTCAAAGTGATATTTGGAAGCCCTTAGAGGGCTATGGTGAGAAAGGAAATATCCTCCGATGAAATCTGGAAAGAAGATTTCTGAGAAACTGCTTAGTGTTCTGTTAATTCATCTCCCAGTGTTACATCTGTATTTCCTGTATCTCTTTGCTAGCCTTATTTCTGTGGAATCTGAGAACAGATATTTCGGATCCCTTTGAAGACTATAGGGCCAAAGGAAATATCCTCCAATAACAAAGAGAAAGAAGCTTTCTGAGAAACTTCTTTGTGTTCTGTGAAATAATCTCACAGAGTTACAGCTGTCCCCTCAAGAAGCCTTTCGCTAAGACAGTTCTTGTGGAATTGGCAAAGTGATATTTGGAAGCCCATAGAGGGCTATGGTGAAAAAGGAAATATCCTCTGATGAAATCTGGAAAGAAGCTTTCTGAGACACTGCTTAGTGTTCTGTTAATTCATCTCCCAGAGTTACATCTGTATTTCGTGGATGTCTTTGCTAGCCTTATTTCTGTGGAATCTGAGAACAGATATTTCGGATCCCTTTGAATACTGTAGGGCCAAAGGAGATATCCTCCGGTATCAAAGAGAAAGAAGCTTTCTGAGAAACTTCTTTGTGTTCTGTGAAATCATTACACAGAGTTACAGCTTTCCCCTCAAGAAGCCTTTCGCTAAGACAGTTCTTGTGGAATTGGCAAAGTGATACTTGGAATCCCATAGAGGGCTATGGTGAAAAAGGAAATATCCTCCGATGAAATGTGGAAAGAAGCTTTCTGCGAAACTGCTTAGTGTTCTGTTAATTCATTTCACAGAGTTACATCTGTATTTCGTGGATCTCTTTGCTGGCCTTATTTCTGTGGAATCTGAGATCAGATATTTCGGATTCCTTTGAAGACTATAGGGCCAAAGGAAATATCCTCCGATAAGAAAGACAAGGAAGCTTGCTGAGAAACTTCTTTGTGTTCTGTGAAATCATCTCACAGAGTTACAGCTTTACCCTCAAGAAGCCTTTCACTAACACAGTTTTTGTGGAATTGGCAAAGTGATATTTGGAAGCCCATAGAGGGCTAAGGTGAAAAAGGAAATATCCTCCGATGAAATCTGGAAAGAAGCTTTCTGAGAAACTGCTTAGTGTTCTCTTAAGTCACCTCCCAGAGTTACATCTGTATTTCGTGGATCTCTTTGCTAGACTCATTTCTGTGGAATCTGCGAACAGATATTTCGGATCCCTTTGAAGACTATAGGGCCAAAGGAAATATCCTCCGATAACAAAGAGGAAGAAGCTTTCTGAGAAACTTCTTTGTGTTCTGTGAAATCATCTCACAGAGTTTCAGCTTTCCCCTCAAGAAGCCTTTCGCTATGACAGTTCTTGTGGAATTGGCAAAGTGATATTTGGAAGCCCTTTGAGGGCTGTGGTAAAAAGGAAATATTCTCCGATGAAATCTGTAAAGAAGCTTTCTGAGAAACTGCTTAATGTTCTCTTACTTCGTCTCGCAGAGTTACATCTGTATTTCGTCAATCTCTTTGCTAGCCTTATTCCTGTGGAATCTGAGAACAGATATTTCGGATCCCTTTGAAGACTATAGGGCCAAAGGAAATATCCTCCGATAACAAAGAGAAAGAAGCTTTCTGAGAAACTTCTTTGTGTTCTGTGAAATTATCTCACAGAGTTAAAGCTTTCCCCTCAAGAAGTCTTTCGCTAAGACAGTTCTTGTGGAATTGGCAAAGTGATATTTGGAAGCCCATAGAGGGCTATTTTGAAAAAGGAAATATTCTCCGATGAAATCTGGAAAGAAGTTTTCTGAGAAACTGCTTAGTGTTCTGTCAATTCATCTCACAGAGTTACATCTGTATTTCGTGGGGCTCCTTGCTAGCCTTATTTCTGTGGAATCTGATAACAGATATTTCGGATCCCTTTGAAGACTATAGGGCCAAAGGAAATATCCTCCGATAACAAAGAGAAAGAAGCTTTCTGAGAAACTTCTTTGAGTTCTGTGAAATCATCTCACAGAGTTACAGCTTTCCCCTCAAGAAGTCTTTCGCTAAGACAGTTCTTGTGGAATTTTCAAAGTGATATTTGGAAGCCCATAGAGGGCTATGATGAAAAAGGAAATATCCTTCGATGAAATCTGGAAAGAAGCTTTCTGAGAAACTGCTTAGTGTTCTGTTAATTCATCTCACAGAGTTACATCTGTATTTCGTGGATCTCTTTGCTAGCCTTATTTCTGTGGAATCTGAGAACAGATATTTCCTTTCCCTTTGAAGACTATAGGGCCAAAGGAAATATCCTCCGATAACAAAGAGAAAGAAGCTTTCTGAGAAACTTCTTTGTGTTCTGTGAAATCATCTCACAGAGTTACAGCTTTCCCCTCAAGAAGCCTTTCGCTAACACAGTTCTTGTCGAATTGGCAAAGTGATATTTGGAATCTCATAGAGGGCTATGGTGAAAAAGGAAATATCCTCCGATGAAATCTGGAAAGAAGCTTTCTGAGAATCTGCTTAGTGTTCTGTTACTTCACCTCACAGAGTTTCATCTGTATTTCGTGGACCTCCTTGCTAGCCCTATTTCTGTGGAATCTGAGAACAGATATTTCGGATCCCTTTGAAGAATATAGGGCCAAAGGAAATATCCTCCGATAACAAAGAGAAAGAAGCTTTCAGAGAAACTTCTTTGTGTTCTGTGAAATCATCTCACAGAGTTACAGCTTTACCCTCAAGAAGCCTTTCGCTAAGACAGTTCTCGTGGAATTGGCAAAGTGATATTTGGAAGCCCATAGAGGGCTATGGTAAAAAAGGAAATATCCTCCGATGAAATCTGGAAAGAAGCTTTCTGAGAAACTGCTTAGTGTTCTGTTAATTCATCTCCGAGAGTTACATCTGTATTTCGTGCATCTCTTTGCTAGCCGTATTTCTGTGGAATCTGAGAACAGATATTTCGGATCCCTTTGAAGACTACAGGGTCAAAGGAAATATCCTCCAATAACAAAGAGGAAGAAGCTTTCTGAGAAACTTCTTTGTGTTCTGTGAAATCATCTCACAGAGTTACAGCTTTCCCCTCAAGACGCCTTTCGCTAAGACAGTTCTTGTGGAATTTTCAAAGTTATATTTGGAAGCCCTTAGAGGGCTATGGTGAGAAAGGAAATATCCTCCGATGAAATCTGGAAAGAAGATTTCTGAGAAATGGCTTGGTGATCTGTTAATTCATCTCCCAGTGTTACATCTGTATTTCGTGGATCTCTTTGCTAGCCTTATTTCTGTGGAATCTGAGAACAGATATTTCGTAACCCTTTAAAGACTATAGGGCCAAAGGAAATATCCTCCAATAACAAAGAGAAAGAAGCTTTCTGAGAAACTTCTTTGTGTTCTGTGAAATCATCTCACAGAGTTACAGCTTTTACCTCAAAGAGCCTTTCGCTAAGACAGTTCTTGTGGAAATGGCAAAGTGATATTTGGAAGCCCATAGAGGGCTATGGTGAAAAAGGAAATATCCTCCGATGAAATCTGCAAAGAAGCTTTCTGAGAAACTGCTTAGTGTTCTGTTAATTCATGTCACAGAGTTACATCTGTATTTCGTGGATGTCTTTGCTAGCCTTATTTCTGTGGAAATTGACAACAGATATTTCGGATCCCTTTGAAGACTATAGGGCCAAAGGAAATATCCTCCGATAACAAAGAGAAAGAAGCTTTCTGAGAAACTTCTTTGTGTTCTGTGAAATCATCTCACAGAGTTACAGCTTTCCCCTCAAGAAGTCTTTTGCTAAGACAGTTCTTGTGGAATTTTCAAAGTGATATTTGGAAGCCCATAGAGGGCTATGATGAAAAAGGAAATATCCTTCGATGAAATCTGGAAAGAAGCTTTCTGAGAAACTGCTTAGTGTTCTGTTAATTCATCTCACAGAGTTACATCTGTATTTCGTGGATCTCTTTGCTAGCCTTATTTCTGTGGAATCTGAGAACAGATATTTCCTTTCCCTTTGAAGACTATAGGGCCAAAGGAAATATCCTCCGATAACAAAGAGAAAGAAGCTTTCTGAGAAACTTCTTTGTGTTCTGTGAAATCATCTCACAGAGTTACAGCTTTCCCCTCAAGAAGCCTTTCGCTAACACAGTTCTTGTCGAATTGGCAAAGTGATATTTGGAATCTCATAGAGGGCTATTGTGAAAAAGGAAATATCCTCCGATGAAATCTGGAAAGAAGCTTTCTGAGAATCTGCTTAGTGTTCTGTTACTTCACCTCACAGAGTTTCATCTGTATTTCGTGGACCTCCTTGCTAGCCCTATTTCTGTGGAATCTGAGAACAGATATTTCGGATCCCTTTGAAGAATATAGGGCCAAAGGAAATATCCTCCGATAACAAAGAGAAAGAAACTTTCAGAGAAACTTCTTTGTGTTCTGTGAAATCATCTCACAGAGTTACAGCTTTACCCTCAAGAAGCCTTTCGCTAAGACAGTTCTCGTGGAATTGGCAAAGTGATATTTGGAAGCCCATAGAGGGCTATGGTAAAAAAGGAAATATCCTCCGATGAAATCTGGAAAGAAGCTTTCTGAGAAACTGCTTAGTGTTCTGTTAATTCATCTCCCAGAGTTACATCTGTATTTCGTGCATCTCTTTGCTAGCCGTATTTCTGTGGAATCTGAGAACAGATATTTCGGATCCCTTTGAAGACTACAGGGCCAAAGGAAATATCCTCCAATAACAAAGAGGAAGAAGCTTTCTGAGAAACTTCTTTGTGTTCTGTGAAATCATCTCACAGAGTTACAGCTTTCCCCTCAAGACGCCTTTCGCTAAGACAGTTCTTGTGGAATTGCCAAAGTGATATTTGGAATCCCATAGAGGGCTATGGTGAAAAAGGAAATATCCTCCGATGAAATCTGGAAAGAAGCTTTCTGAGAAACTGCTTAGTGTTCTGTTAATTCGTCTCACAGAGTTACATCTGTATTTCGTGAATCTCTTTGCTGGCCTTATTTCTGTGGAATCTGAGATCAGATATTTCGGATCCCTTTGAAGACTATAGGGCCAAAGGAAATATCCTCCGATAAGAAAGAGAAAGAAGCTTTCTGAGAAACTTCTTTGTGTTCTGTGAAATCATCTCACAGAGTTACAGCTTTACCCTCAAGAAGCCTTTCGCTAAGACAGTTTTTGTGGAATTGGCAAAGTGATATTTGGAAGCCCATAGAGGGCTATGGTGAAAAAGGAAATATCCTCCGATGAAATCTGGAAAGAAGATTTCTAAGAAACTGCTTAGTGTTCTGTTAATTCATCTCCTAGAGTTACATCTGTATTTCGTGGATCTCTTTGCTTGCCTTATTTCTGTATAATCTGAGAACAGATATTTCGGATCTCTTTGAAGACTATAGGGCCAAAGGAAATATCCTCCGAGAACAAAGAGAAAGAAGCTTTCTGAGAAACTTCTTTGTGTTCTGTGAAATCATCTCACAGAGTTACGGCTTTCCCCTCAAGAAGCCTTTCGCTAAGACAGTTCTTGTTGAATTGGCAAAGTGATATTTGGAATCCCATAGAGGGCTATGGTGAAAAAGGAAATATCCTCTGATGAAATCTGGAAAGAAGCTTTCTGAGAAACTGCTTAGTGTTCTGTTAATTCATCTCACAGAGTTACATCTGTATTTCGTGGATCTCTTTGCTGGCCTTATTTCTGTGGAATCTGAGATCAGATATTTCGGATCCCTTTGAAGACTATAGGGCCAAAGGAAATATCCTCCGATAAGAAAGAGAAAGAAGCTTTCAGAGAAACTTCTTTGTGTTCTGTGAAATCATCTCACAGCGTTACAGCTTTCCCCTCAAGAAGCCTTTCGCTAAGAAAGTTCTTGTGGAATTGGCAAAGTGATATTTGGAAGCCTATAGAGGGCTATGGTGAAAAAGGAAATATCCTCCGATGAAATCTGGAAAAAATCTTTCTGAGAAACTGCTTAGTGTTCTGTTAATTCATCTCACAGAGTTACATCTGTATTTCGTGGATCTCTTTGCTAGCCTTATTTCTGTGTAATCTGAGAACAGATATTTCGGATCCCTTTGGAGACTATAGGGCCAAAGGAAATATCCTCCGATAAGAAAGAGAAAGAAGCTTTCACAGAAACTTCTTTGTGTTCTGCGAAATCATCTCACAGAGTTACAGCTTTCCCCTCAAGAAGCCTTTCGCTAAGACAGTTCTTGTGGAATTGGCAATGTGATATTTGGAAGCCCATAGAGGGCTATGGAGAAAAAGGAAATATCCTCCGATGAAATCTGGAAAGAAGCTTTCTGAGAGACTGCTTAGTGTTCTTTTAGTTCATCTCCCAGAGTTACATCTGTATTTCGTGGATCTCTTTGCTAGCCTTATTTCTGTGGAATCTGAGAACAGATATTTCGGATCCCTTTGAAGACTATAGGGCCAAAGGAAATATCCTCTGATAACAAAGAGAAAGAAGCTTTCTGAGAAACTTCTTTGTGTTCTGTGAAATCATCTCACAGAGTTACAGCTTTCCCCTCAAGAAGCCTTTCGCTAACACAGTTCTTGTGGAATTGGCAAAGTGATATTTGGAATCTCATAGAGGGCTACGGTGAAAAAGGAAATATCCTCCGATGAAATCTGGAAAGAAGCTTTGTGAGAAACTGCTTAGTGTTCTGTTACTTCACCTCACAGAGTTTCATCTGTATTTCGTGGATCTCTTTGCTAGCCTTATTTCTGTGGAATCTGAGAACAGATATTTAGGATCCCTTTGAAGACTATAGGGCCAAAGGAAATATCCTCCGATAAGAAAGAGATTGAAGCTTTCAGAGAAACTTCTTTGTGTTCTGTTAAATCATCTCACTGAGTTACAGCTTTGCCCTCAAGAAGCCTTTCGCTAAGACAGTTCTTGTGGAATTGGCAAAGTGATATTTGGAAGCCCATAGAGGGCTACGGTGAAAAAGGAAATATCCTCCGATGAAATCTGGAAAGAAGCTTTCTGAGAAACTGCTTAGTGTTCTGTTAATTCATCTCCCAGAGTTACATCTGTATTTCGTGGATCTCTTTGCTAGCCTTATTTCTGTGGAATCTGAGAACAGATATTTCGGATCCCTTTGAAGACTATAGGGCCAAAGGAAATATCCTCCCATAAGAAAGAGAAAGAAGCTTTCAGAGAAACTTCTTTGTGTTCTGTGAAATCATCTCACAGAGTTACAGCTTTCCCCTCAAGAAGCCTTTCGCTAAGACAGTTCTTGTGGAATTGGCAATGTGATATTTGGTAGTCCATAGAGGGCTATGGAGAAAAAGGAAATATCCTCCGATGAAATCTGGAAAGAAGCTTTCTGAGAGACTGCTTAGTGTTCTTTTAGTTCATCTCCCAGAGTTACATCTGTATTTCGTGGATCTCTTTGCTAGCCTTATTTCTGTGGAATCTGAGAACAGATATTTCGGATCCCTTTGAAGACTATAGGGCCAAAGAAAATATCCTCCAATAACAAAGAGAAAGAAGCTTTCTGAGAAACTTCTTTGTGTTCTGTGAAATCAACTTACAGAATTACAGCTGTCCCCTCAAGAAGCCTTTCGCTAAGACAGTTCTTGTGGAATTGGCAAAGTGATATTTGGAAGCCCATAGAGGGCTATGGTGAAAAAGGAAATATCCTCCGATGAAATCTGGAAAGAAGCTTTCTGAGACACTGCTTAGTGTTCTGTAAATTCATCTCCCAGAGTTACATCTGTATTTCGTGGATGTCTTTGCTAGCCTTATTTCTGTGGAATCTGAGAACAGATATTTCGGATCCCTTTGAAGACTATAGGGCCAAAGGAAATATCCTCTGATAACAAAGAGAAAGAAGCTTTCTGAGAAACTTCTTTGTGTCCTGTGAAATCATCTCACAGAGTTACAGCTTTCCCCTCAAGAAGCCTTTCGCTAAGACAGTTCTTGTGGAATTGGCAAAGTGATATTTGGAAGCCCATAGAGGACTATGGTGAAAAAGGAAATATCCTCCGATGATATCTGGAAAGAAGCTTTCTGAGAAACTGCTTAGTGTTCTGTTAATTCATCTCACAGAGTTACATCTGTATTTCGTGGATCTCTTTGCTAGCCTTATTTCTGTGGAATCTGAGAACAGATATTTCGGATCCCTTTGAAGACTATTGGGCCAAAGGAAATATACTCCGATAACAAAGGAGAAGAAGCTTTCTGAGAAACTTCTTTGTGTTCTGTGAAATCATCTCACAGAGTTACAGCTTTCCCCTGAAGAAGCCTTTCGCAAAGACAGTTCTTGTGGAATTGGCAAAGTGATATTTGGAAGCCCATAGAGGGCTATGGAGAAAAAGGAAATATCCTCCGATGAAATCTGGAAAGAAGCTTTCTGAGAAACTTGTTAGTGTTCTGTTAATTCATCTCACAGAGTTACATCTGTATTTCGTGGATCCCTTTGCTAGCCTTATTTCTGTGGAATCTGAGAACAGATATTTCGGATCCCTTTGAAGACTATAGCGCCAAAGGATATATCCTCCGATAACAAAGAGAAAGAAGCTTTCTGAGAAACTTCTTTGTGTTCTGTGACATCTTCTCACAGAGTTACAGCTTTCCCCTCAAGGAGCCTTTCGCTAAGAAAGTTCTTGTAGAATTGGCAAAGTGATATTTGGAAGTCCATAGAGAACTATGGGGAAAAAGGAAATATCCTCCGATGAAATCTGGAAAGAAGCTTTCTGAGAAACTGCTTAGTGTTCTGTTAATTCATCTCACAGCGTTACATCTGTATTTCGTGTATCTCTTTGCTAGCCTTATTTCTGTGGAATCTGAGAACAGATATTTCGGATACCTCTGAAGACTATAGGGACAAAGGAAATATCCTCCGATAACAAAGAAAAGAAGCTTTCTGAGAAACTTCTTTGTGTTCTGTAAATCATCTCACAGAGTTACATCTCTCCCCTCAAGAAGCCTTTTGCTAAGACAGTTCTTGTGGAATTGGCAAAGTGATATTTGGAAGCGCATAGTGGGCTATGGTGAAAAAGGAAATATCCTCCGATGAAATCTGGAAAGAAGCTTTCTGAGAAACTGCTTAGTGTTCTCTTAATTCACCTCCCGGAGTTACATCTGTATTTCGTGGATCTCTTTGCTAGCCTCATTTCTTTGGAATCTGCGAACAGATATTTCGGATCCCTTTGAAGACTATAGGGCCAAAGGAAATATCCTCCGATAACAAAGAGGAAGAAGCTTTCTGAGAAACTTCTTTGTGTTCTGTGAAATCATCTCAGAGAGTTTCAGCTTTCCCCTCAAGAAGCCTTTCGCTATGACAGTTCTTGTGGAATTGGCAAAGTGACATTTGGAAGCCCATAGAGGGCTATGGTAAAAAGGAAATATTCTCCGATGAAATCTGGAAATAAGCTTTCTGAGAAACTGCTTAATGTTCTCTTAATTCGTCTCACAGAGTTACATCTGTATTTCGTGAATCTCTTTGCTAGCCTTATTCCTGTGGAATCTGAGAACAGATATTTCGGATCCCTATGAAGACTATAGGGCCAAAGGAAATATCCTCCGATAACAAAGAGAAAGAAGCTTTCTGAGAAACTTCTTTGTGTTCTGTGAAATCATCTCACAGAGTTAAAGTTTTCCCCTCAAGAAGTCTTTCGCTAACACAGTTCTTGTGGAATTGGCAAAGTGATATTTGGAAGCCCATAGAGGGCTATGGTGAAAAAGGAAATATTCGCTGATGAAATCTGGAAAGAAGGTTTCTGAGAAACTGCTTAGTGTTCTGTCAATTCATCTCACAGAGTTACATCTGTATTTCGTGGGACTCCTTGCTAGCCTTATTTCTGTGGAATCTGATAACAGATATTTCGGATCCCTTTGAAGACTATAGGGCAAAAGGAAATATCCTCCGATAACGAAGAGAAAGAAGCTTTCTGAGAAACTTCTTTGTGTTCTGAGAAATCATCTCACAGAGTTACTGCTTTCCCCTGAAGAAGCCTTTCGCTAACACAGTTCTTGTCGAATTGGCAAAGTGATATTTGGAATCTCATAGAGGGCTATGGAGAAAAAGGAAATATCCTCCGATGAAATCTGGAAAGAAGCTTTCTGAGAAACTGCTTAGTGTTCTGTTAATTCATCTCCCAGAGTTACATCTGTATTTCGTGCATCTCTTTGCTAGCCGTATTTCTGTGGAATCTGAGAACAGATATTTCGGATCCCTTTGAAGACTACAGGGCCAAAGGAAATATCCTCCAATAACAAAGAGGAAGAAGCTTTCTGAGAAACTTCTTTGTGTTCTGTGAAATCATCTCACAGAGTTACAGCATTCCCCTCAGGACGCCTTTCGCTAAGACAGTTCTTGTGGAATTTTCAAAGTTATATTTGGAAGCCCTTTGAGGGCTATGGTGAGAAAGGAAATATCCTCCGACGAAATCTGGAAAGAAGATTTCTGAGAAACGGCTTAGTGATCTGTTAATTCATCTCCCAGTGTTACATCTGTATTTCGTGGATCTCTTTGCTAGCCTTATTTCTGTGGAATCTGAGAACAGATATTTCGGATCCCTTTGAAGACTATAGGGCCAAAGGAAATATCCTCCAATAACAAAGAGAAAGAAGCTTTCTGAGAAACTTCTTTGTGTTCTGTGAAATCATCTGACAGAGTTACAGCTTTTACCTAAAGAAGCCTTTCGCTAAGACAGTTCTTGTGGAAATGGCAAAGTGATATTTGGAAACCCATGGAGGGCTATGGTGAAAAAGGAAATATCCTCCGATGAAATCTGGAAAGAAGCTTTCTGAGAAACTGCTTAGTGTTCTGTTAATTCATGTCACAGAGTTACATCTGTATTTCGTGGATGTCTTTGCTAGCCTTATTTCTGTGGAATCTGACAACAGATATTTCGGATCCCTTTGAAGACTCTTGGGCCAAAGGAAATATCCTCCGATAACAAAGAGAAAGAAGCTTTCTGAGAAACTTCTTTGTGTTCTGTGAAATCATCTCACAGAGTTACAGCTTTCCCCTCAAGAAGCCTTTCGCTAAGACAGTTCTTGTGGAATTGGCAAAGTGATATTTGGAATCCCATAGAGGGCTATGGTGAAAAAGGAAATATCCTCCGATGAAATCTGGAAAGAAGCTTTCTGAGAAACTGCTTAGTGTTCTGTTAATTCATCTCACAGAGTTACATCTGTATTTCGTGAATCTCTTTGCTGGCCTTATTTCTGTGGAATCTGAGATCAGATATTTAGGATCCCTTTGAAGACTATAGGGCCAAAGGAAATATCCTCCGATAACAAAGAGAAAGAAGCTTTCTGAGAAACTTCTTTGTGTTCTGTGAAATCATCTCACAGAGTTACAGCTTTACCCTCAAGAAGCCTTTCGCTAAGACAGCTCTCGTGGAATTGGCAAAGTGATATTTGGAAGCCCATAGAGGGCTATGGTGAAAAAGGAAATATCCTCCGATGAAATCTGGAAAGAAGCTTTCTGAGAAACTGCTTAGTGTTCTGTTAATTCATCTCCCAGAGTTACATCTGTATTTCGTGCATCTCTTTGCTAGCCGTATTTCTGTGGAATCTGAGAACAGATATTTCGGATCCCTTTGAAGACTAGAGGGCCAAAGGAAATATCCTCCGATAACAAAGAGGAAGAAGCTTTCTGAGAAACTTCTTTGTGTTCTGTGAAATCATCTCACAGAGTTACAGCATTCCCCTCAGGACGCCTTTCGCTAAGACAGTTCTTGTGGAATTTTCAAAGTTATATTTGGAAGCCCTTTGAGGGCTATGGTGAGAAAGGAAATATCCTCCGACGAAATCTGGAAAGAAGATTTCTGAGAAACGGCTTAGTGATCTGTTAATTCATCTCCCAGTGTTACATCTGTATTTCGTGGATCTCTTTGCTAGCCTTATTTCTGTGGAATCTGAGAACAGATATTTCGGATCCCTTTGAAGACTATTGGGCCAAAGGAAATATCCTCCAATAACAAAGAGAAAGAAGCTTTCTGAGAAACTTCTTTGTGTTCTGTGAAATCATCTGACAGAGTTACAGCTTTTACCTAAAGAAGCCTTTCGCTATGACAGTTCTTGTGGAAATGGCAAAGTGATATTTGGAAGCCCATAGAGGGCTATGGTGAAAAAGGAAATATCCTCCGATGAAATCTGGAAAGAAGCTTTCTGAGAAACTGCTTAGTGTTCTGTTAATTCATGTCACAGAGTTACAACTGTATTTCGTGGATGTCTTTGCTAGCCTTATTTCTGTGGAATCTGACAACAGATATTTCGGATCCCTTTGAAGACTCTTGGGCCAAAGGAAATATCCTCCGATAACAAAGAGAAAGAAGCTTTCTGAGAAACTTCTTTGTGTTCTGTGAAATCATCTCACAGAGTTACAGCTTTCCCCTCAAGAAGCCTTTCGCTAAGACAGTTCTTGTGGAATTGGCAAAGTGATATTTGGAATCCCATAGAGGGCTATAGTGAAAAAGGAAATATCCTCCGATGAAATCTGGAAAGAAGCTTTCTGAGAAACTGCTTAGTGTTCTGTTAATTCATCTCCCAGTGTTACATCTGTATTTCGTGGATCTCTTTGCTAGCCTTATTTCTGTGGAATCTGAGAACAGATATTTCGGAAACCTTTGAAGACTATAGGGCCAAAGGAAATATCCTCCAATAACAAAGAGAAAGAAGCTTTCTGAGAAACTTCTTTGTGTTCTGCGAAATCATCTCACAGAGTTACAGCTTTACCCTCAAGAAGCCTTTCGCTAAGACATTTTTTGTGGAATTGGCAAAGTGATATTTGGAAGCCCATGGAGGGCTATGGAGAAAAAGGAAATATCCTCCGATGAAATCTGGAAAGAAGCTTTCTGAGAAACTGGTTAGTGTTCTGTTAATTCATCTCACAGAGTTACATCTGTATTTCGTGGATCCCTTTGCTAGCCTTATTTCTGTGGAATCTGAGAACAGATATTTCGGATCCCTTTGAAGACTATAGCGCCAAAGGAAATATCCTCCGATAACAAAGAGAAAGATGCTTTCAGAGAAACTTCTTTGTGTTCTGTGAAATCATCTCACAGAGTTACAGCTCTCCCCTCAAGAAGCCTTTCGCTAAGACAGTTCTTGTGGAATTGGCAAAGTGATATTTGGAAGCCCATAGAGGGCTATTGTGAAAAACGAAATATCCTCCGATGAAATCTGGAAAGAAGCTTTCTGAGAAACTGCTTAGTGTTCTGTTAATTCATCTCACAGAGTTACATCTGTATTTCGTGGATCTCTTTGCTAGCCTTATTTCTGTGTAATCTGAGAACAGATATTTCGGATCCCTTTGAAGACTATAGGGCCAAAGGAAATATCCTCCGATAAGAAAGAGAAAGAAGCTTTCAGAGAAACTTCTTTGTGTTCTGTGAAATCATCTCACAGAGTTACTGCTTTCCCCTCAAGAAGACTTTCGCTAAGACAGTTATTGTGTAATTGGCAATGTGATATTTGGAAGACCATAGAGGGCTATGGAGAAAAAGGAAATATCCTCCGATGAAATCTGGAAAGAAGCTTTCTGAGAGACTGCTTAGTGTTCTTTTAGTTCATCTCCCAGAGTTACATCTGTATTTCCTGGATCTCTTTGCTAGCCTTATTTCTGTGGAATCTGATAACAGATATTTCGGATCCCTTTGAAGACTAGAGGGCCAAAGGAAATATACTCCGATAACAAAGAGAAAGAAGCTTTCCGAGAAACTTCTTTGTGTTCTGTGAAATCATCTCACAGAGTTACAGCTTTCCCCTCAAGAAGCCTTTCGCTAACACAGTTCTTGTGGAATTGGCAAAGTGATATTTGGAATATCATAGAGGGCTACCGTGAAAAAGGAAATATCCTCCGATGAAATCTGGAAAGAAGCTTTCTGAGAAGCTGCTTAGTGTTCTGTTAATTATCTCACATAGTTACATCTGTATATCGTGAATCTCTTTGCTAGTCTTATTTCTGTGGAATCTGAGAACAGATATTTCCGATCCCTCTGAAGACTATAGGGCCAAAGGAAATATCCTCCGATACCAAAGAGAAAGAAGCTTTCTGAGAAACTTCTTTGTGTTCTGTGAAATCATCTCACAGAGTTACAGCTTTTTCCTCAAGAAGCCTTTCGCTAAGACAGTTCTTGTGGAATTGGCAAAGTGATATTTGGAAGCCCAGAGAGGGCTATGATGAAAAAGGAAATATCCTTCGAGAAAATTTGGAAAGAAGCTTTCTGAGAAACTGCTTAGTGTTCTGTTAATTCATCTCCCAGAATTACATCTGTATTTCGTGCATCTCTTTGCTAGCCTTATTTCTGTGGAATCTGAGAACAGATATTTCGGATCCCTTTGAAGACTACAGGACCAAAGGAAATATCCTCCGATAACAAAGAGGAAGAAGCTTTCTGAGAAACTTCTTTGTGTTCTGTGAAATCATCTCACAGAGTTACAGATTTCCCCTCAAGACGCCTTTCGCTAAGACAGTTCTTGTGGAATTTTCAAAGTGATATTTGGAAGCCCTTAGAGGGCTATGGTGAGAAAGGAAATATCCTCCGATGAAATCTGGAAAGAAGCTTTCTGAGAAACTGCTTAGTGTTCTGTTAATTCATCTCCCAGTGTTACATCTGTATTTCGTGGATCTCTTTGCTAGCCTTATTTCTGTGGAATCTGAGAACAGATATTTCGGAAACCTTTGAAGAATATAGGGCCAAAGGAAATATCGTCCAATAACAAAGAGAAAGAAGCTTTCTGAGAAACTTCTTTGTGTTCTGCGAAATCATCTCACAGAGTTACAGCTTTACCCTCAAGAAGCCTTTCGCTAAGACATTTTTGTGGAATTGGCAAAGTGATATTTTGAAGCCCATAGAGGGCTATGGTGAAAAAGGAAATATCAGCCGATGAAATCTGGAAAGAAGCTTTCTAAGAAACTGCTTAGTGTTCTGTTAATTCATCTCCTAGAGGTACATCTGTATTTCGTGGATCTCTATGCTAGCCTTATTTCTGTGGAATCTGAGAACAGATATTTCGGATCCCTTTGAAGTCTATAGGGCCAAAGGAAATACCCTCCAATAACAAAGAGAAAGAAGCTTTCTGAGAAACTTCTTTGTGTTCTGAGAAATCATCTCACAGAGTTACAGCTTTCCCCTCAAGAAGCCTTTCGATAAGACAGTTCTTGTGGAATTGGCAAAGTGATATTTGGAAGCCCATGGAGGGCTATGGTGAAAAAGGAAATATCCTCAGATGTAATCTGGAAAGAAGCTTTCTGAGAAACTGCTTAGTGTTCTGTTAATTCATCTCCCAGAGTTATATCTGTATTTCGTGGATCTCTTTTTTAGCCTTATTTCTGTGGAAACTGAGAACAGATATTTCGGATCCCTTTGAAGAATATAGGGCCGAAGGAAATATCCTCCGATAACAAGAGGAAAGAAGCTTTCTGTGAAATTCTTTGTGTTCTGTGAAATCATCTCACAGAGTTTCAGCTTTAAAATCAAGAAGCCTTTCGCTAAGACAGTACTAGTGGAATTGGCAAAGTGATATTTGAAAGCCCATAGAGGGCTATTGTGAAAAAGGAAATATCCTCCGATGAAATCTGGAAAGAAGCTTTCTGAGAAACTGCTTAGTGTTCTTTTAGTTCATCTCCCAGAGTTACATCTGTATTTCGTGGATGTCTTTGCTAGCCTTATTTCTGTGGAATCTGAGAACAGATATTTCGGATCCCTTTGAAGACTATAGGGCCAAAGGAAATATCCTCCGATAAAAAAGAGAAAGAATCTTTCTGACAAACTTCTTTGTGTTCTGTGAAATCATCTCACAGAGTTACAGCTTTCCCCTCAAGAAGCCTTTCGCTAAGCCAGTTCTTGTGGAATTGGCAAAGTGATATTTGTAAGCCCATAGAAGGGTATGGTGAAAAAGGAAATATCCTTCGATGAAATCTGGAAAGAAGCTTTCTGAGAAACTGCTTAGTGTTCTGTTAATTCATCTCACAGAGTTATATCTGTATTTCGTGGATCTCCTTGATAGCCTTATTTCTGTGGAATCTGAGAACAGATATTTCGGATCCCTTTGAAGACTATAGGGCCAAAGGAAATATCCTCCGATAACAAAGAGAAAGAAGCTTTCTGAGAAACTTCTTTGTGTTCTGTGAAATGATCTCACAGAGTTACAGCTTTCCCCTCAAGAAGCCTTTCGCTAAGACAGTTCTTGTGGAATTGCCAAAGTGATATTTGGAAGCCCATAGAGGGCTATGATGAAAAAGGACATATCCTCCGATGAAATCGGGAAAGAAGCTTTCTGAGAAACTGCTTAGTGTTCTGTTAATTCATCTCACAGAGTTACATCTGTATGTCGTGGATCTCTTTTCTAGCCTTATTTCTGTGGATTCTGAGAGCATATATTTGGGATCCCTCTGAAGACTATAGGGCCAAAGGAAATATCCTCCGATAACAAAGAGAAAGAAGCTTTCTGAGAAACTTCTTTGTGTTCTGTGAAATCATCTCACAGAGTTACAGCTTTCCCCTCAAGAAGCCTTTCGCTAAGACAGTTCTTGTGGAATTGGCAAAGTGATATTTGGAAACCCATAGAGGGCTATGGTGAAAAAGGAAATATCCTCCGATGACATCTTGAAAGAAGCTTTCTGAGAAACTGCTTAGTGTTGTGTTATTTCATCTCCCAGAGATACATCTGTATTTCGTGGATCTCTTTGCTAGCCTTATTTCTGTGGAATCTGAGAACAGATATTTCGGATCCCTTTGAAGACTATAGGCCCAAAGGAAATACCCTACGATAACAAAGAGAAAGAAGCTTTCTGAGAGACTTCTTTGTGTTCTGTGAAATCATCTCACAGAGTTACAGCTTTCCTCTCAAGAAGCCTTTCGCAAAGACAGTTCTTGTGGAATTGGCAAAGTGATATTTGGAAGCCCATAGAGGGCTATGGTGAAAAAGGACATATCCTTCGATGAAATCTGGAAAGAAGCTTTCTGAGAAACTGCTTAGTGTTCTGTTAATTCATCTCCCAGAGTTACATCTGTATTTCGTGTTTCTCTTTGCTAGCCTTACTTCTGTGGAATCTGAGAACAGATATTTCGGATCCCTTTGAAGACTAGAGGCCAAAGGAAATATCCTCCAATAACAAAGAGAAAGAAGCTTTCTGAGAAACTTCTTTGTGTTCTGTGAAATGATCTCTCAGAGTTACAGCTTTCCCCTCAAGAAGCCTTTCGATAAGACAGTTCTTGCGGAATTGGCAAAGTGATATTTGGATGCCCATAGAGGGCTATGGTGAAAAAGGAAATATCCTCCGATCAAATATGGAAAGATGCTTACTGAGAAACTGCTTAGTGTTCTGTTAATTCATCTCACAGAGTTACATCTGTATTTCGTGGATCTCTTTGCTAGTCTTATTTCTGTGGAATCTGATAACAGATATTTCGGATCCTTTTGAAGACTATAGGGCGAAAGGAAATATCCTCCGATAACAAAGAGAAAGAAGCTTTCTGAGAAACTTCTTTGTGTTCTCTGAAATCATCTCACAGAGTTACAGCTTTCCCCTCAAGAAGCCTTTCGCTAAGACAGTTCTTGTGGAATTGGCAAAGTGATATTTGGAAGCCCATAGAGGGCTATGGTGTAAAAAGGAAATATCCTCCGATGAAATCTGGAAAGAAGCTTTCTGAAAAACTGCTTGGTGTTCTGTGAATTCATCTAACAGAGTTACATCTGTATTTCGTGGATCTCTTTGCTAGTTTTATTTCTGTGGATACTGAGAACAGATATTTCGGATACCTTTGAAGACTATAGGGCCAAAGGAAATATCCTCCGATAAGAAAGAGAAAGAAGCTTCCTGAGAAACTTTTTTGTGTTCTGTGAAATCATCTCACAGAGTTTCAGCTTTCCCCTCAAGAAGCCTTTCGCTAAGACAGTTCTTGAGGAATTGGCAAAGTGATATTTGGAAGCCCATAGAGGTCTATGATGAAAAAGGAAATATCCTCCGATGAAATCTGGAAAGAAGCTTTCTGAGAAACTTCTTTGTGTTCTGTGAAATCATCTCACAGAGTTACAGCTTTCCCCTCAAGAAGCCTTTCGCTAAGACAGTTCTTGTGGAATTGGCAAAGTGATATTTGGAAGCCCATAGAGGGCTACGGTGAAAACGGAAATATCCTCCGATGAAATCTGGTAAGAATCTTTCTGAGAAACTGCTTAGTGTTCTGTTAATTCATCTCACAGAGTTACATCTGTATTTCGTGGATCTCATTGCTAGCCTTATTTTTGTGGAATCTGACAACGGATATTTCCTTTCCCTTTGAAGACTATAGGGCCAAAGGAAATATCCTCCGATAACAAAGAGAAAGAAGCTTTCTGAAAAACTTCTTTGTGTTCTCAGAAATCATCTCACAGAGTTACAGCTTTCCCCTGAAGAAGCCTTTCGCTAAGACAGTTCTTGTGGAATTGGCAAAGTGATATTTGGAAGCCCATGGAGGGCTATGGTGAAAAGGAAATATCCTCCGATGAAATCTGGAAAGAAGCTTTCTGAGAAACTGCTTAGTGTTCTGTTAATTCATCTCACAGAGTTACATCTGTATTTCGTGGATCTCTTTGCTAGCCTAATTTCTGTGCAATCTGAGAACACATATTTACTTTCCCTTTGAAGACTATAGGGCCAAAGGAAATATTCTCCTATAAAAAAGAGAAAGAAGCTTTCTGAAAACCTTCTTTGTGTTCTGTGAAATCATCTCACAGAGTTACAACTTTCCTCTCAAGAAGCCTTTCGCTAAGACAGTTCTTGTGGAATTGGCAAAGTGATATTTGGAAGCCCATAGAGGGCTATGGTGAAAAAGGAAATATCCTCCGATGAAATGTGGAAAGAAGCTTTATGAGAAACTGCTTAGTTTTCTGTTAATTCATCTCACAGAGTTCCATCTGTATTTCGTGGATCTCTTTGCGAGCCTTATTTCTGTGGAATCTGAGAACAGATATTTCGATTCCCTTTGAAGACTATAGGGCCAAAGGAAATATCCTCTGATAACAAAGAGAAAGAAGCTTTCTGAAAAACTTCTTTGTGTTCTGTGAAATCATCTCACAGAGTTACAGCTTTCCCCTCAAGAAGCCTTTCGCTAAGACAGTTCTTGTGGAATTGGCAAAGTGATATTTGGAAGCTCATAGAGGGCTATGGAGAAAAAGGAAATATCCTCCGATGAAATCTGGAAAGAAGCTTTCTGAGAAACTGCTTAGTGTTCTGTTAATTCATCTCACAGATTTACATCTGTATTTCGTGGGTCTCTTTGCTACCCTTATTTCCGTGGAATCTGAGAACAGATATTTCCTTTCCCTTTGAAGACTATAGGGCCAAAGGAAGTATCCTCCGATAACAAAGAGAAAGAAGGTTTCTGAGAAACTTCTTTGTGTTCTGTGAAATCATCTCACAGAGTTACAGCTTTCCCCTCAAGAAGCCTTTCGCTAAGACAGTTCTTGTCGAATTGCAAAGTGATATTTGGAAGCCCATAGAGGGCTAAGGTGAAAAAGGAAATATCCTCCGATGAAATCTGGAAAGAAGCTTTCTGAGAAACTGCTTAGTGTTCTGTTAATTCATCTCACAGATTTACATCCGTATTTCGTGGATCTCTTTGCTAGCCTTATTTCTGTGGAATCTGAGAACAGACATTTCCTTTCCCTTTGGAGACTATAGGGCCAAAGGAAATATCCTCTGATAACAAAGAGAAATAAGCTTTCTGAGAAACTTCTTTGTGTTCTGTGAAATCATCTCACAGAGTTACAACTTTCCTCTCAAGAAGCCTTTCGCTAAGACCGTTCTTGTGGAATTGGCAAAGTGATATTTGGAAGCCCATAGAGGGCTATGGTGAAAAAGGAAATATCCACCGATGAAATCTGGAAAGAAGCTTTCTGAGAAACTGCTTAGTGTTCTGTTAATTCATCTCACCGAGTTACACCTGTATTTCGTGGATCTCTTTGCTAGCCTTATTTATGTGGAATCTGAGATCAGATATTTCGGATCCCTTTGAAGACTATAGGGCCAAAGGAAATATCCTCCGATAACAAAGAGAAAGAAGCTTTCTGAGAATCTTCTTTGTGTTCTGTGAAATCGTCTCACAGAGTTACAGATATTCACTCCAGAAGCCTTTCGCTAAGACAGTTCTTGTGGAATTGGCAAAGTGATATTTGGAAGCCCATAGAGGGCTATGGTGAAAAAGGAAATATCCTCCGATCAAATCTGGAAAGATGCTTACTGAGAAACTGCTTAGTGTTCTGTTAATTCATCTCACAGATTTACATCCGTATTTCGTGGATCTCTTTGCTAGCCTTATTTCTGTGGAATCTGAGAACAGACATTTCCTTTCCCTTTGGAGACTATAGGGCCAAAGGAAATATCCTCTGATAACAAAGAGAAATAAGCTTTCTGAGAAACTTCTTTGTGTTCTGTGAAATCATCTCACAGAGTTACAGCTTTCCCCTCAAGAAGCCTTTCGCTAAGACAGTTCTTGTGGAATTGGCAAAGTGATATTTGGAAGTCCTTAGAGGGCTATGGAGAAAAAGGAAATATCCTCCGATGACATCTGGAAAGAAGTTTTCTGAGAAACTGCTAAGTGTTCTGTTAATTCATCTCACAGAGTTACATCTGTATTTCGTGGATCTCTTTGCTAGCCTTATTTCTGTGGAATCTGAGAACAGATATTTCCGTTCCCTTTGAAGATTATAGGGCCAAAGTAAATATCCTCTGATAACAAAGAGAAAGAAGCTTTCTGAGAAACTTCTTTGTGTTCTGTGAAATCATCTCACAGAGTTACAACTTTCCTCTCAAGAAGCCTTTCGCTAAGACCGTTCTTGTGGAATTGGCAAAGTGATATTTGGAAGCCCATAGAGGGCTATGGTGAAAAAGGAAATATCCACCGATGAAATCTGGAAAGAAGCTTTCTGAGAAACTGCTTAGTGTTCTGTTAATTCATCTCACCGAGTTACACCTGTATTTCGTGGATCTCTTTGCTAGCCTTATTTATGTGGAATCTGAGATCAGATATTTCGGATCCCTTTGAAGACTATAGGGCCAAAGGAAATATCCTCCGATAACAAAGAGAAAGAAGCTTTCTGAGAATCTTCTTTGTGTTCTGTGAAATCGTCTCACAGAGTTACAGATATCCACTCCAGAAGCCTTTCGCTAAGACAGTTCTTGTGGAATTGGCAAAGTGATATTTGGAAGCCCATAGAGGGCTATGGTGAAAAAGGAAATATCCTCCGATCAATTCTGGAAAGATGCTTACTGAGAAACTGCTTAGTGTTCTGTTAATTCATCTCACAGAGTTTCATCTGTATTTCGTGGAACTCTTTGCTAGCCTTATTTCTCTGGAATCTGAGAACAGATATTTCGGATCCCTTTGAAGACTATAGGGCCAATGGAAATATCCTCCGATAAAAAAGAGAAAGAAGTTTTCTGAGAAACTTCTTTGTGTTCTGTGAAATCATCTCACAGAGTTAAAGCTTTCCCCTCAAGAAGCCTTTCGCTAAGACAGTTCTTGTGGATTGGCAAAGTGATAATTGGAAGCCCATAGTGGGCTATGGTGAAAACGGAAATATCGTCCGATGAAATCTGGAAAGAAGCTTTCTGAGAAACTGCTTAGTGTTCTGTTAATTCATCTCACAGAGTTACATCTGCATTTCGTGGATCTCTTTGCTAGGCTTATTTCTGTGGAATCTGAGAACAGATATTTCGGATCCCTTAGAAGACTATAGGGCCAAAGGAAATATCCTCCGATTAGAAAGAGAAAGAAGCTTTCTGAGAAACTTCTTTGTGTTCTGTGAAATTATCTCACAGAGTTACAGCTTTCCCCTCAAGAAGCCTTTCACTAAGACAGTTCTTGTGGAATTGGCAAAGTGATATTTGGAAGCCCATATAGGGCTATGGTGAAAAAGCAAATATCCTCCGATGAAATCTGGAAAGAAGCTTTCTGAGAAACTGCTCAGTGTTCTGTTAATTCATCTCACAGAGTTACATCTGTATTTCGTGGATCTCTTTGCTACCCTATTTTCAGTGGAATCTGAGAATAGATATTTCCTTTCCTTTTGAAGACTATTCGGCCAAAGGAAATATCCTCGATAAGAAAGAGAAAGAAGCTTTCTGAGAAACTTCTTTGTGTTGTGTGAAATCATCTCACAGAGTTACAGCTTTCCCCTCAAGAAGACTTTCGCTAAGACAGTTCTTGTGGAATTGGCAAAGTGATATTTGGAAGCCCATAGAGGGCTATGGTGAAAGAGGAAATATCCTCCGATGAAATCTGGAAAGAAGCTTACTGAGAAACTGCTTAATGTTCTGTTAATTCATCTCACAGAGTTACATCTGCATTTCGTGGATCTCATTGTTAGCCTGATTTCTGTGGAATCTCACAAGAGATATTTCAGATCCCTTTGAAGACTATAGGGCCAAAGGAAATATCCTCAGATAACAAAGAGAAAGAAGCTTTCTGAGAAACTTCTTTGTGTTCTGTGAAATCATCTCACAGAGTTACAGCTTTCCCCTCAAGAAGACTTTCGCTAAGACAGTTCTTGTGGAATTGGCAAAGTGATATTTGGAATCCCATAGAGGGCTATGGTGAAAGAGGAAATATCCTCCGATGAAATCTGGAAAGAAGCTTTCTGAGAAACTGCTTAGTGTTTTGTTAATTCATCACACATAATTACATCTGTATTTCGTGGGTCTCTTTGCTAGCGTTATTTCTGTGGAATCTAAAAACAGATATTTCCTTTCCCTTTGAAGATTATAGGGCCAAAGGAAATATCCTCCGAAAACAAAGAGAAAGAAGCTTTCTGAGAAACTTCTTTGTGTTCTGTGAAATCATCTCACAGAGTTACAGCTTTTCCCTCAAGAAGCCTTTCGCTAAGACAGTTTTTGTGGAATTGGCAAAGTGATATTTGGAAGCCCATAGAGGGCTACGGTGAAAAAGGAAATATCCTCCGATGAAATCTGGAAAGAAGCTTTCTGAGAAACTGCTTAGTGTTCTGTTAATTCATCTCACAGAGTTACATCTGTATTTCGTGGATCTCTTTGCTAGCCTTACTTCTGTGGAATCTGAGAACAGATATTTCGGATCCCTTTGAAGACTATAGGGCCAAAGGAAATATCCTCCGATAACAAAGAGAAAGAAGCTTTCTGAGAAACTTCTTTGTGTTCTGAGAAATCATCTCACAGAGTTAAAGCTTTCCCCTCAAGAAGCCTTTCGCTAAGACAGTTCTTGTGGAATTGGCAAAGTGATATTGGGAAGCCCATAGAGGGCTATGGTGAAAAAGGAAATATCCTTCGATGAAATCTGGAAAGAAGATTTCTGAGAAACTGCTTAGTGTTCTGTTAATTCATCTCACAGAGTTACATCTGTATTTCGTGGATCTCTTTTTTCTAGCCTTACTTCTGTGGAATCTGTGAACAGATATTTCGGATCCCTTTGAAGACTATAGGGCCAAAGGAAATATCCTCCGATAAAAAAGAGAAAGAAGCTTTCTGAGAAACTTCTTTGTGTTCTGTGAAATCTTCTCACAGAGTTACAGCTTTCCAATCAAGAAGCCTTTCGCTAAGACAGTTCATGTGGAATTGGCAAAGTGATATTTGGAAGCCCATAGAGGGCTATGGAGAAAAAGGAAATATCCTCAGATGAAATCTGGAAAGAAGCTTTTTGAGAAACTGCATAGTGTTCTGTTAATTCATCTCCCAGAGTTACATCTGTATTTCGTGGATCTCTTTGCTAGCCTTATTTCTGTGGAATCTGAGAGCAGATATTTCGGATCCTTTTGAAGACTATAGGGCCAAAGGAAATATCCTCCGATAACAAAGAGAAAGAAGCTTTCTGAGAAACTTCTTTGTGTTCTGTGAAATCATCTCCCAGAGTTACAGCTTTCCCCTCAAGAAGCCTTTCGCTAAGACAGTTCTTGTCGAATTGGCAAGTGATATTTGGAAGCCCATAGAGGGCTATGGTGAAAGAGGAAACATCCTCCGATGAAATCTGGAAAGAAGCTTTCTGAGAAACTGCTTAGTCTTTTGTTAATTAATCTCACACAATTACATCTGTATTTCGTGGGTCTCTTTGCTAGCGTTATTTCTGTGTAATCTAACAACAGATATTTCCCTTCCCTTTGAAGATTATAGGGCCAAAGGAAATATCCTCCGAAAACAAAGACAAAGAAGTTTTCTGAGAAACTTCTCTGTGTTCTGTTTAATTATCTCACAGAGTTACAGCTTTCCCCTCAAGAAGCCTTTCGCTAAGACAGTTCTTGTGGAATTGGCAAAGTGATATTTGTAAGCCCATAGAGGGCTATGGTGAAAAAGGAAATATCCTCCGATGAAATCTGGAAAGAAGCTTTCTGAGAAACTGCTTAGTGTTCTGTTAATTCATCTCACAGAGTTACATCTGTATTTCGTGGATCTCTTTGCTAGCCTTATTTCTGTGGAATCTGAGAACAGATATTTTGGATCAGTTTGAAGTCTATAGGGCCAAAGGGAAATATCCTCCGATAACAAAGGGAAAGAAGCTTTCTGAGAAACTTCTTTGTGTTCTGTGAAATCATCTCACAGAGTTACAGCTTTCTCCTCAAGAAGCCTTTCGCTAAGACAGTTCTTGTGGAATTGGCAAAGTGATATTTGGAAACAAATAGAGGGCTATGGAGAAAAAGGAAATATCCTCCGATGAAATGTTGAAAGAAGCTTTCTGAGAAACTGCTTAGTGTTCTGTTAATTCATCTCACAGAGTTACATCTGTATTTCGTGGATCTCTTTGCTAGCCTTATTTCTGTGGAATCTGAGAACAGATATTTCCTTTCCCTTTGAAGACTATAGGGCCAAAGGAAATATTCTCCTATAAAAAAGAGAAAGAAGCTTTCTGAAAACCTTCTTTGTGTTCTGTGAAATCATCTCACAGAGTTACAACTTTCCTCTCAAGAAGCCTTTCGCTAAGACAGTTCTTGTGGAATTGGCAAAGTGATATTTGGAAGCCCATAGAGGGCTATGGTGAAAAAGGAAACATCCTCCGATGAAATCTGGAAAGAAGCTTTATGAGAAACTGCTTAGTTTTCTGTTAATTCATCTCACAGAGTTACATCTGTATTTTGTGGATCTCTTTGCGAGCCTTATTTCTGTGGAATCTGAGAACAGATATTTCGATTCCCTTTGAAGACTATAGGGCCAAAGGAAATATCCTCTGATAACAAAGAGAAAGAAGCTTTCTGAAAAACTTCTTTGTGTTCTGTGAAATCATCTCACAGAGTTACAGCTTTCCCCTCAAGAAGCCTTTCGCTAAGACAGTTCTTGTGGAATTGGCAAAGTGATATTTGGAAGCTCATAGAGGGCTATGGAGAAAAAGGAAATATCCTCCGATGAAATCTGGAAAGAAGCTTTCTGAGAAACTGCTTAGTGTTCTGTTAATTCATCTCACAGATTTACATCTGTATTTCGTGGGTCTCTTTGCTACCCTTATTTCCGTGGAATCTGACAACAGATATTTCCTTTCCCTTTGAAGACTATAGGGCCAAAGGAAGTATCCTCCGATAACAAAGAGAAAGAAGGTTTCTGAGAAACTTCTTTGTGTTCTGTGAAATCATCTCACAGAGTTACAGCTTTCCCGTCAAGAAGCCTTTCGCTAAGACAGTTCTTGTCGAATTGCAAAGTGATATTTGGAAGCCCATAGAGGGCTAAGGTGAAAAAGGAAATATCCTCCGATGAAATCTGGAAAGAAGCTTTCTGAGAAACTGCTTAGTGTTCTGTTAATTCATCTCACAGATTTACATCCGTATTTCGTGGATCTCTTTGCTAGCCTTATTTCTGTGGAATCTGAGAACAGACATTTCCTTTCCCTTTGGAGACTATAGGGCCAAAGGAAATATCCTCTGATAACAAAGAGAAATAAGCTTTCTGAGAAACTTCTTTGTGTTCTGTGAAATCATCTCACAGAGTTACAGCTTTCCCCTCAAGAAGCCTTTCGCTAAGACAGTTCTTGTGGAATTGGCAAAGTGATATTTGGAAGTCCTTAGAGGGCTATGGAGAAAAAGGAAATATCCTCCGATGACATCTGGAAAGAAGTTTTCTGAGAAACTGCTAAGTGTTCTGTTAATTCATCTCACAGAGTTACATCTGTATTTCGTGGATCTCTTTGCTAGCCTTATTTCTGTGGAATCTGAGAACAGATATTTCCGTTCCCTTTGAAGATTATAGGGCCAAAGTAAATATCCTCTGATAACAAAGAGAAAGAAGCTTTCTGAGAAACTTCTTTGTGTTCTGTGAAATCATCTCACAGAGTTACAACTTTCCTCTCAAGAAGCCTTTCGCTAAGACCGTTCTTGTGGAATTGGCAAAGTGATATTTGGAAGCCCATAGAGGGCTATGGTGAAAAAGGAAATATCCACCGATGAAATCTGGAAAGAAGCTTTCTGAGAAACTGCTTAGTGTTCTGTTAATTCATCTCACCGAGTTACACCTGTATTTCGTGGATCTCTTTGCTAGCCTTATTTATGTGGAATCTGAGATCAGATATTTCCGATCCCTTTGAAGACTATAGGGCCAAAGGAAATATCCTCCGATAACAAAGAGAAAGAAGCTTTCTGAGAATCTTCTTTGTGTTCTGTGAAATCGTCTCACAGAGTTACAGATATCCACTCCAGAAGCCTTTCGCTAAGACAGTTCTTGTGGAATTGGAAAAAGTGATATTTGGAAGCCCATAGAGGGCTATGGTGAAAAAGGAAATATCCTCCGATCAAATCTGGAAAGATGCTTACTGAGAAACTGCTTAGTGTTCTGTTAATTCATCTCACAGATTTACATCCGTATTTCGTGGATCTCTTTGCTAGCCTTATTTCTGTGGAATCTGAGAACAGACATTTCCTTTCCCTTTGGAGACTATAGGGCCAAAGGAAATATCCTCTGATAACAAAGAGAAATAAGCTTTCTGAGAAACTTCTTTGTGTTCTGTGAAATCATCTCACAGAGTTACAGCTTTCCCCTCAAGAAGCCTTTCGCTAAGACAGTTCGTGTGGAATTGGCAAAGTGATATTTGGAAGTCCTTAGAGGGCTATGGAGAAAAAGGAAATATCCTCCGATGACATCTGGAAAGAAGTTTTCTGAGAAACTGCTAAGTGTTCTGTTAATTCATCTCACAGAGTAACATCTGTATTTCGTGGATCTCTTTGCTAGCCTTATTTCTGTGGAATCTGAGAACAGATATTTCCGTTCCCTTTGAAGATTATAGGGCCAAAGTAAATATCCTCTGATAACAAAGAGAAAGAAGCTTTCTGAGAAACTTCTTTGTGTTCTGTGAAATCATCTCACAGAGTTACAACTTTCCTCTCAAGAAGCCTTTCGCTAAGACCGTTCTTGTGGAATTGGCAAAGTGATATTTGGAAGCCCATAGAGGGCTATGGTGAAAAAGGAAATATCCACCGATGAAATCTGGAAAGAAGCTTTCTGAGAAACTGCTTAGTGTTCTGTTAATTCATCTCACCGAGTTACACCTGTATTTCGTGGATCTCTTTGCTAGCATTATTTATGTGGAATCTGAGATCAGATATTTCGGATCCCTTTGAAGACTATAGGGCCAAAGGAAATATCCTCCGATAACAAAGAGAAAGAAGCTTTCTGAGAATCTTCTTTGTGTTCTGTGAAATCGTCTCACAGAGTTACAGATATCCACTCCAGAAGCCTTTCGCTAAGAAAGTTCTTGTGGAATTGGCAAAGTGATATTTGGAAGCCCATAGAGGGCTATGGTGAAAAAGGAAATATCCTCCGATCAAATCTGGAAAGATGCATACTGAGAAACTGCTTAGTGTTCTGTTAATTCATCTTACAGAGTTTCATCTGTATTTCGTGGAACTCTTTGCTAGCCTTATTTCTCTGGAATCTGAGAACAGATATTTCGGATCCCTTTGAAGACTATAGGGCCAATGGAAATATCCTCCGATAAAAAAGAGAAAGAAGTTTTCTGAGAAACTTCTTTGTGTTCTGTGAAATCATCTCACAGAGTTAAAGCTTTCCCCTCAAGAAGCCTTTCGCTAAGACAGTTCTTGTGGATTGGCAAAGTGATAATTGGAAGCCCATAGTGGGCTATGGTGAAAACGGAAATATCCTCCGATGAAATCTGGAAAGAAGCTTTCTGAGAAACTGCTTAGTGTTCTGTTAATTCATCTCACAGAGTTACATCTGCATTTCGTGGATCTCTTTGCTAGACTTATTTCTGTGGAATCTGAGAACAGATATTTCGGATCCCTTTGAAGACTATAGGGCCAAAGGAAATATCCTCCGATTAGAAAGAGAAAGAAGCTTTCTGAGAAACTTCTTTGTGTTCTGTGAAATTATCTCACAGAGTTACAGCTTTCCCCTCAAGAAGCCTTTCACTAAGACAGTTCTTGTGGAATTGGCAAAGTGATATTTGGAAGCCCATAGAGGGCTATGGTGAAAAAGCAAATATCCTCCGATGAAATCTGGAAAGAAGCTTTCTGAGAAACTGCTCAGTGTTCTGTTAATTCATCTCACAGAGTTACATCTGTATTTCGTGGATCTCTTTGCTACCCTATTTTCAGTGGAATCTGAGAATAGATATTTCCTTTCCTTTTGAAGACTATTCGGCCAAAGGAAATATCCTCGATAAGAAAGAGAAAGAAGCTTTCTGAGAAACTTCTTTGTGTTGTGTGAAATCATCTCACAGAGTTACAGCTTTCCCCTCAAGAAGCCTTTCGCTAAGACAGTTCTTGTGGAATTGGCAAAGTGATATTTGGAAGCCCATAGAGGGCTATGGTGAAAGAGGAAATATCCTCCGATGAAATCTGGAAAGAAGCTTTCTGAGAAACTGCTTAATGTTCTGTTAATTCATCTCACAGAGTTACATCTGCATTTCGTGGATCTCATTGTTAGCCTGATTTCTGTGGAATCTCACAAGAGATATTTCAGATCCCTTTGAAGACTATAGGGCCAAAGGAAATATCCTCAGATAACAAAGAGAAAGAAGCTTTCTGAGAAACTTCTTTGTGTTCTGTGAAATCATCTCACAGAGTTACAGCTTTCCCCTCAAGAAGCCTTTCGCTAAGACAGTTCTTGTGGAATTTGGCAAAGTGATATTTGGAAGCCCATAGAGGGCTATGGTGAAAGAGGAAATATCCTCCGATGAAATCTGGAAAGAAGCTTTCTGAGAAACTGCTTAGTGTTTTGTTAATTCATCACACATAATTACATCTGTATTTCGTGGGTCTCTTTGCTAGCGTTATTTCTGTGGAATCTAAAAACAGATATTTCCTTTCCCTTTGAAGATTATAGGGCCAAAGGAAATATCCTCCGATAACAAAGAGAAAGAAGCTTTCTGAGAAACTTCTTTGTGTTCTGTGAAATCTTCTCACAGAGTTACAGCTTTCCCCTCAAGAAGCCTTTCGCTAAGACAGTTCATGTGGAATTGGCAAAGTGATATTTGGAAGCCCATAGAGGGCTATGGAGAAAAAGGAAATATCCTCAGATGAAATCTGGAAAGAAGCTTTTTGAGAAACTGCATAGTGTTCTGTTAATTCATCTCCCAGAGTTACATCTGTATTTCGTGGATCTCTTTGCTAGCCTTATTTCTGTGGAATCTGAGAGCAGATATTTCGGATCCTTTTGAAGACTATAGGGCCAAAGGAAATATCCTCCGATAACAAAGAGAAAGAAGCTTTCTGAGAAACTTCTTTGTGTTCTGTGAAATCATCTCCCAGAGTTACAGCTTTCCCCTCAAGAAGCCTTTCGCTAAGACAGTTCTTGTCGAATTGGCAAGTGATATTTGGAAGCCCATAGAGGGCTATGGTGAAAGAGGAAACATCCTCCGATGAAATCTGGAAAGAAGCTTTCTGAGAAACTGCTTAGTCTTTTGTTAATTAATCTCACACAATTACATCTGTATTTCGTGGGTCTCTTTGCTAGCGTTATTTCTGTGTAATCTAACAACAGATATTTCCTTTCCCTTTGAAGATTATAGGGCCAAAGGAAATATCCTCCGAAAACAAAGAGAAAGAAGTTTTCTGAGAAACTTCTTTGTGTTCTGTTTAATTATCTCACAGAGTTACAGCTTTCCCCTCAAGAAGCCTTTCGCTAAGACAGTTCTTGTGGAATTGGCAAAGTGATATTTGTAAGCCCATAGAGGGCTATGGTGAAAAAGGAAATATCCTCCGATGAAATCTGGAAAGAAGCTTTCTGAGAAACTGCTTAGTGTTCTGTTAATTCATCTCACAGAGTTACATCTGTATTTCGTGGATCTCTTTGCTAGCCTTATTTCTGTGGAATCTGAGAACAGATATTTTGGATCACTTTGAAGTCTATAGGGCCAAAAGGAAATATCCTCCGATAACAAAGGGAAAGAACCCTTCTGAGAAACTTCTTTGTGTTCTGTGAAATCATCTCACAGAGTTACAGCTTTCTCCTCAAGAAGCCTTTCGCTAAGACAGTTCTTGTGGAATTGGCAAAGTGATATTTGGAAACCCATAGAGGGCTATGGAGAAAAAGGAAATATCCTCCGATGAAATGTTGAAAGAAGCTTTCTGAGAAACTGCTTAGTGTTCTGTTAATTCATCTCACAGAGTTACATCTGTATTTCGTGGATCTCTGTGCTAGCCTTATTTCTCTGGAATCTGAGAACAGATATTTCGGATCCCTTTGAAGACTATAGGGTCAAAGGAAATATCCTCCGATAACAAAGACAAAGAAGCTTTCTGAGTAACTTCTTTGTGTTGTGTGAAATCATCTCACAGAGTTACAGCTTTCCCCTCAAGAAGTCTTTCGCTAAGACAGTTCTTGTGGAATTGGCAAAGTGATATTTGGAAGCCCATAGAGGACTATGTTGAAAAAGGAAATATCCTTCGATGATATCTGGAAAGAAGCTTTCTGAAAAACTGCTTAGTTTTCTGTTAATTCATCTCACAGAGTTACATCTGTATTTCGTGGATCTCTTTGCCAGGCTTATTTCTGTGGAATCTGAGAACAGATATTTCCTTTCCTTTAAAGACTATAGGGCCAAAGGAATTATCCTCCGATAAGAAAGAGAAAGAGGCTTTCTGAGAAACTTCTTTGTGTTCTGTGAAATCATCGCACAGAGTTACAGCTTTCCCCTCAAGAAGCCTTCCGCTATGACAGTTCCTGTGGAATTGGCAAAGTGATATTTGGAAGCCCACGGAGGGCTATGGTGAAAAAGGAAATATCCTCCGATGAAATCTGGAAAAAAGCTTTCTGAAAAACTGCTTAGTGTTCTGTTAATTCATCTCACAAAGTTACATCTGTATTTCGTGAGTCTCTTTGCTAGCCTTATTTCTGTGGAATCTAACAACAGATATTTCCTTTCCCTTAGAAGTCTATAGGGCCAAAGGAAATATCCTCTGATAACAAAGAGAAAGAAGCTTTCTGAGAACCTTCTTTGTGTTCTGTGAAATCATCTCACAGAGTTACAGCTTCCCCTCAAGAAGCCTTTCGCGAAGACAGTTCTTGTGGAATTGGCAAAGTGATATTTGGAAGCCCATAGAAGGCTACGGTTAAAAAGGAAATATCCTCCAATGAAACCTGGAAAGAACCTTTCTGAAAAAGTGCTTAGTGTTCTGTTAATTCATCTCCCAGAGTTACATCTGTATTTCGTGGATCTCTTTTCTAGCCTTATATGTGTGGAATCTGAGAACAGATATTTCGGATCCCTTTGAAGACTATAGGGCCAAAGGAAATATCCTCCGATAACAAACAGAAAGAAGCTTTCTGAGAAACTGCTTAGTGTTCTGTTAATTCATCTCACACAGTTACATCTGCATTTCGTGGATCTCTTTGTTAGCCCAATTTCTGTGGAATCTCACAACAGATATTTCGGAGCCCTTTGAAGACTATAGGGCCAAAGGAAATATCCTCCGATAACAAAGAGAAAGAAGCTTTCTGAGAAACTTCTTTTTGTTCTGTGAGATCATCTCACAGAGTTACAATTTTCCACTCAAGTACCCGTTCGCTAAGAGAGTTCTTGTGGAGTGGGCAAAGTGATATTTGGAAGCCCATAGATGGCTATGGTGAAAAAGGAAATATCCTAGGATGAAATCAGGAAAGAAGCTTTCTGAGAAACTGCTTAATGTTGTGTTAATTCCTCTCACAGAGTTACATCTGCATTTCGTGGATCTCTTTGCTAGCCTTATTTCTGTGGAATCTGAGAACAGATATTTCGGATCCGTTTGAAGACTATAGGGCCAAAGGAAATATCCTCCGATAAGAAAGAGAAAGAAGCTTTCTGAGAAACTTCTTTGTGTTCTGTGAAATCATCTCACAGATTTACAACTTTCTCCTCAAGAAGCTTTTCGCTAAGACAGTTCTTGTGGAATTGGCAAAGTGATATTTGGAAGCCCATAGAGGGCTATGGTGAAAAAGGAAATATCCTCCGATGAAATCTGGAAAGAAGCTTTCTGAGAAACTGCTTAGTGTTCTGTTAATTCATCTCACAGAGTTACATCTGTATTTCGTGGATCTCTTTGCCAGCCTTATTTCTGTGGAATCTGAGAACAGATATTTCCTTTCCCTTTGAAGACTATAGGGCCAATGGAAATATCTTTCGATAAGAAAGAGAAAGAGGCTTTCTGAGAAACTTTTTTGTGTTCTGTGAAATCATCTCACAGAGTTACAGCTTTCCCCTGAAGAAGCCTTTCGCTAAGATAGTTCTTGTGCAATTGGCAAAGTGATATTTGGAAGCCCCTAGAGGGCTATGGTGAAAAAGGAAATATCCTCCGATGAAATCTGGAAAGCAGCTTTCTGAGAAACTGCTTAGGGTTCTGTTAATTCATCTCACAGAGTTACATCCTTATTTCGTGGATCTCTTTGCTAGCCTTATTTCTGTGGAAACTTAGAATAGATATTTCGGATCCCTTTGAAGACTATAGGGTCAAAGGAAATATCCTCCGATAACAAAGAGAAAGAAGCTTTCTGAGAAACTTCTTCGTGTTCTGTGAAATCATCTCACAGAGTTACAGCTTTCCCCTCAAGAAGCCTTTCGCTAAGACAGTTCTTGTGGAATTGGCAAAGTGATATTTGGAAGCCCATAGAGGGCTATGTTGAAAAAGGAAATATCCTCCGATGAAATCTGGAAAGAAGCTTTCTGAGAAACTGCTTAGTGTTCTGTTAATTCATCTCACAGGGTTACATCTGTATTTCGTGGATCACTTTGCTAGGCTATTTCTGTGGAATCTAAGAACAGATATTTCGGATCCCTTTGAAGACTATAGGGCCAAAGGAAATATCCTCCGATAACAAAGACAAAGAAGCTTTCTGAGAAACTTCTTTGTGTACCGTGAAATCATCTCACAGAGTTACAGCTTTCCCCTCAAGAAGCCTTTCGCTAAGACAGTTCTTGTGGAATTGGCAAAGTGATATTTGGAAGCCCATAGAGGGCTATGGTGAAAAAGGAAATATCCTCCGATGAAATCTGGAAAGAAGCTTTCTGAGAAACTGCTTGGTGTTCTGCTAATTCATCTCACAGAGTTACATCTGCATTTCGAGGATCTCTTTGTTAGCCTAATTTCTGTGGAATCTCACAACAGATATTTGGGATCCCTTTGAAGAATATAGGGCCAAAGGAAATATCCTCCGATAACAAAGAGAAAGAAGCTTTCTGAGAAACTTCTTTTTGTTCTTTGACATCATTTCACAGAGTTACAGCTTTCCACTCAAGTACCCGTTCGCTAAGACAGTTCATGTGGAATGGGCTAAGTGATATTTGGAAGCCCATAGAGGGCTATTTTGAAAAAGGAAATATCCTAAGATGAAATCTGGAAAGAAGCTTTCTGAGAAACTGCTTAATGTTGTGTTAATTCATCTCACAGAGTTACATCTGCATTTCGTGGATCTCTTTGCTAGCCTTATTTCTATGGAATCTGACAACAGATATTTCCGATCCCTTTGAAGAGTATAGGGCCAAAGGAAATATCCTCCGATAACAAAGAGAAAGAAGCTTTCTGAGAAACTTCTTTGTGTTCTGTGAAATCATTAGACAGAGCTACAGATTTCCCTTCAAGGAGACTTTTGCTAAGACAGTTCTTGTGGAATTAGCAAAGTGATATTCGGGAGCCCATAGTGGGCTATGGAGAAAAAGGAAATATCCTCCGATGAAATCTGGAAAGAAGCTTTCTGAGAAACTGCTTAGTGTTCTGTTAATTCATCTCACAGTGTTACATCTGTATTTCGTGGATCTCGTTGCTAGCCTTATTTCTGTGGAATCTGAGAAGAGATATTTCGGATCCCTTTGAAGACTATATTGCCAAAGGAAATATCCTCTGATAACTAACAGAAAGAAGCTTTCTGAGAAACTTCTTTGTGTTCTGTGAAATCATCTCACAGAGTTACAGCTTTCCCCTCAAGAAGCCTTTCGCTAAGACAGTTCTTGTGGAATTGGCAAAGTGATAAATGGAAGCCCATAGAGGGCTATGGTGAGAGAGGAAATATCCTCCGATGAAATATGGAAAGAAGCTTTCTGAGAAACTGCTTAGTGTTCTGTTAATTCATCTCACGGAGTTATATCTGTATTTTGTGGATCTCTTTGCTAGCCTTATTGCTGTGGAATGAGAACAGATATTTCGGATCCCTTTGAAGACTATAGGGCCAAAGGAAATATCCTCCGATAACAAAGAGAAAGAAGCTTTCTAGGAAACTACTTTGTGTTCTGTGAAATCATCTCACAGAGTTACAGCTTTCCCCTCAAGAAGCCTTTCGCTAAACAGTTCTTGTGGAATTGGCAAAGTGATATTTGGAAGCCCATAGAGGGCTATGGTGAAAAAGGAAATATCCTCTGATGAAATCTGGAAAGAAGCTTTCTGAGAAACTGCTTAGTGTTCTGTTAATTCATCTCACAGAGTTACATCTGTATTTCGTGGATATCTTTCCTAGCCTTATTTCTGTGGAATCTGGGAACAGATATTGCGGATCCCTTTGAAGACTATAGTTCAAAAGGAAATATCTTCCGATAACAAAGAGAAAGAAGCTTTCTGAGAAACTTCTTTGTATTCTGTGAAATCATCTCACAGAGTTACAGCTTTCCCCTCCAGAAGCCTTTCGCTAAGACAGTTATTGTGGAATTGGCAAAGTGTTATTTGTAAGCCCATAGAGGACTATGAGGTAAAAGTAAATATCCTCCGATGAAATCTGGAAAGAAGCTTTCAGAGAAACTGCTTAGTGTTCTGTTAATTTATCTCCCAGAGTTACATCTGTATTTCGTGGATCTCTTTGCTAGCCTTATTTCTGTGGAATCTGAGAACAGATATTTCCTTTCCCTCTGAAGGCTATAAGGCCAAAGGAACTATCCTCCGATAACAAAGAGAAAGAAGCTTTCTGAGAAACTGCTTTGTGTTCTGTTAAATCACCTCACAGAGTTACAGCTGTATTTCGTGGATCTCTTTGCTAGCCTTATTTCTGTGGAATCTGAGAACAGATATTTCGGATCAATTTGAAGACTATAGGGGCAAAGGAAATATCCTCCGATAACAAAGAGAAAGAAGCTTTCGGAGAAACTTCTTTGGGTTCTGTGAAATCATCTCACTGAGTTACAGGTGTCCCGTCAAGAAGCCTTTCGCTAAGACAGTTCTTGTGGCATTGGCAAAGTGATATATGGAAGCCCATAGTGGGCTATGGTGAAAAAGGAAATATCCTCCGATGAAATGTGGAAAGAAGCTTTTTGAGAAACTGCTTAGTGTTTTGTTAATTCATCTCACAGAGTTACATCTGTATTTCGTGGATCTCTTTGCTAGCCTGTTTTCTGTGGAATCTGAGAACAGATATTTCCTTTCCCTTTGAAGACTATACGGCCAAAGGAAATATCCTCCGATAACAAAGAGAAAGAAGCTTTCTGAGAAACTTGTTTGTGTTCTGTGAAATTATCTCACAGAGTTACAGCTTTCCCCTCAAGAAGCCTTTCGCTAAGACAGTTCTTGTGGAATTTGCAAAGTGATATTTGGAAGCCCATAGAGGGCTATGGTGAAAAAGGAAATATCCTCCGAAGAAATCTGGAAAGGAGCTTTCTGAGAAACTGCTTAGTCTGCTGTTAATTAATCTCACAGAGTTACATCTATATTTCGTCGTTCTCTTTGCTAGCCTTATTTCTGTGGAATCTGAGAAAAGATATTTCCTTTCCCTTTGAAGACTATTGGGCCAAAGGAAATATCCTCCGATAACAAAGAGAAAGAAGCTTTCTGAGAAACTTCTTAGTGTTCTGTGAAATCATCTCATAGAGTTACAGCTTTCCCTTCAAGAAGCCTTTCGCTAAGACAGTTCTTGTGGAATTTTCAAAGTGATATTTGGAAGAACTTAGAGGGCTATGGTGAAAAAGGAAGTATCCTCCAATGAAATCTGGAAAGAAGCTTTCTGAGAAACTGCTTAGTGTTCTGTTAATTCATCTGCAGAGTTACCTCTGTATTTCGTGGATCTCTTTGCTAGCCTTATTTCTGTGGAATCAGAGAACAGATATTTCGGATCCCTTTGGAGACTATAGGGCCAAAGGAAATATCCTCCGATAACAAAGAGAAAGAAGCTTTCTGAGAAACTTCTTTGTGTTCTGTAAAATCATCTCACAGAGTTACAGCTTTCCCCTTAAGAAGCCTTTCGCTAAGACAGTTCTTGTGGAATTGGCAAAGTGATATTTGGAAGCCCATAGAGGGCTATGGTGAAAAAGGAAATATCCTCCGATGAAATCTGGAAAGAAGCTTTCTGAGAAACTGCTTAGCGTTCTGTTAATTCATCTCATAGCGTTACAGCTTTCCCCTAAAGAAGCCTTTCGCTAAGACAGTTCTTGGGGAATTGGAAAAGTGATATTTGGAAGCCCATAGAGGGCTATGGTGAAAAAGGAACTATCCTCCGATGAAATCTGGAAAGAAGCTTTCTGAGAAACTGCTTAGTGTTCTGTTAATTCACCTCACTGAGTTACATCTGTATTTCGTGGATCTCTTTGCTAGCCTTATTTTTGTGGAATCTGAGAACAGATATTTTCTTTGCCTTTGAAGACTATAGGGTGAAAGGAAATATCCTCCGATAAGAAAGAGAAAGAAGCTTTCTGAGAAACTTCTTTGTGTTCTGTGAAATCATCTCACAGAGTTACAGCTTTCCCCCCAAAAAGCCTTTCGCTAAGACAGTTCTTGTGGAATAGGCAAAGTGATATTTGGAAGCCCATAGATGGCTATGGTGAAAAAGGAAATATCCTCTGATGAAATCTGGAAAGAAGCTTTCTGAGAAACTGCTTAGTGTTCTGTTAATTCATCTCCCAGAGTTACATCTGCATTTCGTGGATCTCTTTGCTAGCCTTATTTCTGTGGAATCTGACAACAGATATTTCGGATCCCTTTGAAGACTATAGGGCCTAAGGAAATATCCTCCGATAACAAAGAGAAAGAAGCTTTCTGAGAAACTTCTTTGTGTACTGTGAAATCATCTCACAGAGTTACAGCTTTCCCCTCAAGAAGCTAAGACAGTTCTTGTGGAATTGGCAAAGTGATATTTGGAACCCCTTAGACGGCTATGGTGAAAAAGGAAATATCCTCCAATAAAATCTGGAAAGAAGCTTTCTGAGAAACTGCTTAGTGTTCTGTTAATTCATCTCCGAGAGTTACCTCTGTATTTAGTGGATATCTTTGCTAGCCTTATTTCTGTGGAATCTGAGAACAGATATTTCGGATCAATTTGGAGACAGTAGGGCCAAAGGAAATATCCTCCGGTAACAAAGACAAAGAAGCTTTCTGAGAAACTTCTTTGTGTTCTGTGAAATCATCTCCCAGAGTTACAGCTTTCCCCTTAAGAAGCCTTTCGCTAAGACAGTTCTTGGGGAATTGGCAAAGTGATATTTGGAAGCCCATAGAGGGCTATGATGAAAAAGGAAATATCCTCCGATGAAATCTGGAAAGAAGCTTTCTGAGAAACTGCTTAGTGTTCAGTTAATTCATCTCACAGAGTTACATCTGTATTTCGTGGATCTCTTTGCTAGCCTTATTTCTGTGGAATCTGAGAACAGATATTTCCTTTGCCTTTGAAGACTATAGGGCGAAAGGAAATATCCTCCGATAAGAAAGAGAAAGAAGTTTCTGAGAAACTTCTTTGTGTTCTGTGAAATCATCTCACAGAGTTACAGCTGTCCCCTCAAGAAGCCTTTCGGTAAGGCAGTTCTTGTGGAATTGGCAAAGTGATATTTGGAAGCCCATAGAGGGCTGAGGAGAAAAAGGAAATATCCACCGATGAAATCTGGAAAGAAGCTTTCTGAGAAACTGCTTAGTGTTCTGTTAATTCATCTCACAGACTTACATCTGTATTTCGTGGATCTCCTTGCTAGCCTTATTTCTGTGGAATCTGAGAACAGATATTTCGGATCCCTTTGAAGACTATAGGGCCAAAGGAAATATCCTCCGATAACAAAGAGAAAGAAATTTCTGAGAAACTTCTTGGTGTTCTGAGAAATCATCTCACAGCGTTACAGCTGTCCCCTCAATAAGCCTTTCGCTAAGACAGTTCTTGTGGAATGGGCAAAGTGATATTTGGAAGCCCAGAGAGGGCTATGGTGAAAAAGAAATATCCTCCGATGAAATCTGGAAAGAAGCTTCCTGATAAACTGCTTAGTGTTCTGTTAATTGATCTCACAAGAGTTACATCTGTATTTCGTGGATGTCTTTGCTAGCCTTATTTCTGTGGAATCTGAGAACAGATATTTCGTATCCCTTTGAAGACTATAGGGCCAAAGTAAATATCCTCCGATAACAAAGAGAAAGAAGCTTTCTGAGAAACTGCTTTGTGATCTGTGAAATCATCTCAAAGAGTTACAGTTGTCCCGTCAAGAAGCCTTTCGCTAAGACAGTTCTTGTGGAATTGGCATAGTGATATTTGGAAGCCCATAGAGGGCTATGCTGAAAAAGGAAATATCCTCCGATGAAATCTTGAAGGAAGCTTTCTGAGAATCTGCTTAGTGTTCTGTTAATTCATTTCACAGACTTACATCTGTATTTCGTGGATCTCTTTGCTAGCCTTATTTTTGTGGAATCTGAGAACAGATATTTCCTTTCCCTTTGAAGACTATAGGGCCAAAGGAAATATCCTCCGATAACAAAGAGAAAGAAGCTTTCTGAGAAACTGCTTTGTGTTCTGCTAATTCATCTCACAGAGTTACATCTGTATTTCGTGGATCTCTTTGCTAGCCTTATTTCTGTGGAATTTGAGAACAGATATTTCTGATCCTTTTGAAGACTATAGGGCCAAAGGAAATATCCTCCGATAACAAAGAGAAAGAAGCTTTCTGAGAAACTTCTTTGTAACCTGTGAAATCATCTCAGAGAGTTACAACTTTCCCCTCAAGAAGCCTTTTGCTACGACAGTTCTTGTGGAATTTGCAAAGTGATATTTGGAAGCCCATAGAGGGCTATGGTGAAAAAGGAAATATTCTCCAATGAAATCTGGAAAGAAGCTTTCTGAGAAACTGCTTAGTGTTCTGTGAATTCATCTCACAGAGTTACATCTGTATTTGGTGGATCTCTTTGATAGCCTTATTTCTGTGGAATCTGAGAACAGATATTTCCTTTCCCTCTGAAGACTATAGGGCCAAAGGAAATATCCTCTGATAACAAAGAGAAAGAAGCTTTCTGAGAAACTTCTTGGTGTTCTGTGAAATCATCTCACAGAGTTACAGCTTTCCCCTCCAGAAGCCTTTCGCTAAGACAGTTCCTGTGGAATTGGCAAAGTGATATTTTGAAGCCCATAGAGGGCTATGGTGAAAAAGGAAATATCCTCCGATGAAATCTGGAAAGAAGCTTTCTGAGAAACTGCTTAGTGTTCTGTTAATTCATCTCACAGTGTTACATCTGTATTTCGTTGATCTCTTTGCTAGCCTTATTTCTGTGGAATCTGAGAACAGATATTTCCTTTCCCTCTGAAGACTATAGGGCCAAAGGAACTATGCTCCGATAACAAAGAGAAAGAAGCTTTCTGAGAAACTGCTTTGTGTTCTGTGAAATCATCTCATAGAGTTACAGCTGTCCCCTCAAGAAGGCTTTCGCTAAGACAGTTCTTGTGGAATTGGCAAAGTGATATTTGGAAGCCCATAGAGGGATATGGTGAAAAAGGAAATATCCTCCGATGAAATCTGGAAAGAAGCTTTCTGAGAAACTGCTTAGTGTTCTATTAATTCATCTCGCAGACTTACATCTGTATTTCGTGGATCTCTTTGCTAGCCTCATTTCTGTGGAATCTGAGAACAGATATTTCGGATCCCTTTGAAGACTATAGGGCCAAAGGAAATATCCTCCGATAACAAAGAGAAAGAAGCTTTCTGAGAAACTCCTTTGTGTTCTGTGAAATCACCTCACAGAGCTACAGCTTTCACCTCAAGAAGCCTTTCGCTAAGACAGTTCTTGTGGAATTGGCCAAGTGATATTTGGAAGCCCATAGAAGGCTATGGTGAAAAAGGAAATATCCTCCGATGAAATCTGGAAAGACTTTCTGAGAAACGGCTTAGTGTTCTGTTAATTCATCTCACAGAGTTACATCTGTATTTCGTGGATCTCTTTGCTAGCCTTATTTCTGTGGAATCTGGGAACAGATATTTCGGATCCCTTTGAAGACTATAGGTCCAAATTAAATATCCTCCGATAAGAAAGAGAAAGAAGATTTCTGAGAATCTTCTTAGTGTTCTGTGAAATCATCTCACAGAGTTACAGCTTTCCCCTCAAGAAGCCTTTCGCTAAGACAGTTCTTCTGGAATTGGCAAAGTGATATTTGGAAGCCCATAGAGGGCTATGCTGAAAAAGGAAATATCCTCCGATGAAATCTGGAAAGAAGCTTTCTGAGAAACTGCTTAGTGTTCTGTTAATTCATCTCACAGAGTTACATCTGTATTTCGTGGATCTCTTTGCTATCCTTACTTTTGTGGAATCTGAGAACAGATATTTCCTTTCCCTTTGAAGACTATAGGGCCAAAGAAAATATCCTCCGATAAAAAATAGAAAGAAGCTTTCTGAGAAACTTCTTTGTGTTCTGTGAAATCACCTCACAAAGTTCCAGCTTTCTCCTCAAGAAGCCTTTCGGTAAGACAGTGCTTGTGGAATTGGCAAAGTGATATTTGGAAGCCCATAGAGTGGTATGGTGAAAAAGGAAATATCCTCCGATGAAATCTGGAAAGAAGCTTTCTGAGAAACTGCTTAGTGTTCTGTTAATTCATCTCACAGAGTTACATCTGTATTTCGTAGATCTCTTTGCTAGCATTATTTCTTTGGAATCTGACAACAGATATTTCGGATCCCTTTGAAGACAATAGGGCCAAAGGAAATATCTTCCGATAACAAAGAGAAAGAAGCTTTCTGAGCAACTTCTTTGTGTTCTGTGAAATCATCTCACAGAGTTACAGCTTTCCCCTCAAGAAGCCTTTCGTTACGACAGTTCTCGTGGAATTGGCAAAGTGATATATGGAAGCCCATAGAGGGCTACGGTGAAAAAGGAAATATCCTCCGATGAAATCTGGAAAGAAGCTTTCTGAGAAACTGCTTAGTGTTCTGTTAATTCCTCTCCCAGAGTTACATCTGTATTTCGTGGATCTCTTTGCTAGCCTTATTTCTGTGGAATCTGACAACAGATATTTCGGATCCCTTTGAAGACTATAGGGCCAAAGGAAATATCCTCCGATAACAAAGAGAAAGACGCTTTCTGAGAAACTTCTTTGTGTTCTGTGAAATCATCTCACAGTTACAGCTTTCCCCTCAAGAAGCCTTTCGCTAAGACACTTCTTGTGGAATTGGCAAGTGATATTTGAAAGCCCATAGAGGGCTAAGGTGAAAAAGGAAATATCCTCCGATGATATCTGGAAGGAAGCTTTCTGAGAAACTGCTTAGTGTTCTATTAATTCATCTTCCAGTGTTACATCTGTATTTCGTTGATCTCTTTGCTAGCCTTATTTCTGTGGAATCTGAGTACAGATATTTCGGATCCCTTTGAACGCCATTGGGCCAAAGGAAATATCCTCCGATAAGAAAGAGAAAGCAGCTTTCTGAGAAACTTCTTTGTGTTCTGTGAAACCATCTCACAGAGTTACAGCTTGCCCCACAAGAATCCTTTCACTAAGACAGTTCTTCTGGAATTGGCAAAGTGACATTTCGAAGCCCATAGAGGGCTATGGTGAAAAAGGAAATATCCTCCGATGAAATCTGGAAAGAAGCTTTCTGAGAAACTGCTTAGTGTTCTGTTAATTCATCTGCCAGAGTTACATCTGTATTTCGTGGATCTCTTTGCTAGCCTTATTTCTGTGGAATCTGACAACAGATATTTCGGATCCCTTTGAAGACTATAGCGCCAAAGGAAATATCCTCCGATAACAAAGAGAAAGAAGCTTTCTGAGAAACTGCTTTGTGTTCTGTGAAATCACCTCAGAGAGTTACAGCTTTCCCCTCAAGAAGCCATTCGCTAAGACACTTCTTGTGGAATTGGCAAAGTGATATTTGGAAGCCCATAGAGGGCTATGGTGAAAAAGGAAATATCCTCCGATGAAATCTGGAAAGAAGATTTCTGAGAAACTCCTTAGAGTTCTGTTAATTCATCTCCCAGAGTTACATCTGTATTTCGTGGATCTCTTTGCTAGCCTTATTTTTGTGGAATCTGAGAACAGATATTTCCTTTCCCTTTGAAGACTATAGGGCCAAAGGAAATATCCTCTGATAAAAAAGAGAAAGAAGCTTTCTGAGAAACTTCTTTGTGTTCTGTGAAATCACCTCAGAGAGTTACAGCTTTCCCCTCAAGAAGCCTTTTGGTAAGACAGTTCTTGTGGAATTGGCAAAGTGATATTTGGAAGCCCATAGAGGGCTATGCTGAAAAAGGAAATATCTTCCGATGAAATCTGGAAAGAAGCTTTCTGAGAAACTGCTTAGTGTTCTGTGAATTCATCTCACAGAGTTACATCTGTATTTCGTAGATCTCTTTGCTAGCCATATTTCTTTGGAATCTGAAAACAGATATTTCGGATCCCTTTGAAGACAAAGGGCCAAAGGGAATATCCTCCGATAACAAAGTGAAAGAAGCTTTCTGAGAAACTTCTTGGTGTTCTGTGAAATCATCTCACAGAGTTACAGCTTTCCCCTCCAGAAGCCTTTCGCTAAGACTGTTCTTGTGGAATTGGCAAAGTGATATTTTGTAGCCCATAGAGGGCTATGGTGAAAAAGGAAATATCCTCCGATGAAATCTGGAAAGAAGCTTTCTGAGAAACTGCATAGTGTTCTGTTAATTCATCTCACAGTGTTACATCTGTATTTCGTGGATCTCTTTGCTAGCCTTATTTCTGTGGAATCTGAGAACAGATATTTCCTTTCCCTCTGAAGACTATAGGGCAAAAGGAACTATCCTCCGATAACAAAGAGAAAGAAGCTTTCTGAGAAACTGCTTTGTGTTCTGTGAAATCATCTCACAGAGTTACAGCTGTCCCCTCAAGAATCCTTTCGCTAAGACAGTTCTTGTGGAATTGGCAAAGTGATATTTGGAAGCCCATAGAGGGATATGGTGAAAAAGGAAATATCCTCCGATGAAATCTGGAAAGAAGCTTTCTGAGAAACTGCTTAGTGTTCTGTTAATTCATCTCGCAGAGTTACATCTGTATTTCGTGGATCTCTTTGCTAGCCTTATTTCTGTGGAATCTGACAACAGATATTTCGGATCCCTTTGAATGCTATTGGGCCTAAGGAAATATCCTCCGATAAGAAAGAGAAAGCAGCTTTCTGAGAGACTTCTTTGTGTTCTGTGAAACCATCTCACAGAGTTACAGCTTGCCCCACAAGAATCCTTTAACTAAGACAGTTCTTCTGGAATTGGCAAAGTGACATTTCGAAGCCCATAGATGGCTATGGTGAAAAAGGAAATATCCTCCGATGAAATCTGGAAAGAAGCTTTCTGAGAAACTGCTTAGTGTTCTGTTAATTCATCTGCCAGAGTTACATCTGTATTTCGTGGATCTCTTTGCTAGCCTTATTTCTGTGGAATCTGACAACAGATATTTCGGATCCCTTTGAAGACTATAGCGCCAAAGGAAATATCCTCCGATAACAAAGAGAAAGAAGGTTTCTGAGAAACTTCTTTGTGTTCTGTGAAATCATTTCACAGAGGTACAACTTTCCCCTCAAGAAGCCTTTCACTAAGACAGTTCTTGTAGAATTGGCAAAGTGATATTTGGAAGCCCATAGAGGGCTATGATGAAAACGGAAATATCCTCCGAAGAAATCTGGAAAGAAGCTTTCTGAGAAACTGCTTAGTGTTCTGTTAATTCATCTCACAGAGTTACATCTGTATTTCGTGGATCTCTTTGCTAGCCTTATTTCTGTGGAATCTGAGAACAGATATTTCCTTTCCCTTTGAAGACTATAGGGCCAAAGGAAATATCCTCCGATAAAAAATAGAAAGAAGCTTTCTGAGAAACTTCTTTGTGTTCTGTGAAATCACCTCACAAAGTTACAGCTTTCTCCTCAAGAAGCCTTTCGGTAAGACAGTTCTTGTGGAATTGGCAAAGTGATATTTGGAAGCCCATAGAGTGGTATGGTGAAAAAGGAAATATCCTCCGATGAAATCTGGAAAGAAGCTTTCTGAGAAACTGCTTAGTGTTCTGTTAATTCATCTCACTGATTTACATCTGTATTTCGTAGATCTCCTTGCTAGCATTATTTCTTTGGAATCTGACAACAGATATTTCGGATCCCTTTGAAGACAATAGGGCCAAAGGAAATATCTTCCGATAACAAAGAGAAAGAAGCTTTCTGAGAAACTTCTTTGTGTTCTGTGAAATCATCTCACAGAGTTACAGCTTTCCCCTCAAGGAGCCTTTCGCTATGACAGTTCTCGTGGAATTGGCAACGTGATATATGGAAGCCCATAGAGGGCTATGGTGAAAAAGGAAATATCCTCCGATGAAATCTGGAAAGAAGCTTTCTGAGAAACTCCTTGGTGTTCTGTTAAGTCATCTCCCAGAGTTACATCTGTATTTCGTGGATCTCTTTGCTAGACTTATTTCTGTGGAATCTGAGAACAGATATTTCATATCCCTTTGAAGACTACAGGGCCAAAGGAAATATCCTCCGATAACAAAGAGAAAGAAGCTTTCTGAGAAACTGCTTTGTGTTCTGTGAAATCACCTCACAGAGTTACAGCTTTCCCCTCAAGAAGCCATTCACTAAGACAGTTCTTGTGGAATTGGCAAAGTGATATTTGGAAGCCCATAGAGGGCTATGCTGAAAAAGGAAATATCCTCCGATGAAATCTGGAAAGAAGCTTTCTGAGAAACTGCTTAGTGTTCTGTGAATTCATCTCACAGAGTTACATCTGTATTTCGTAGATCTCTTTGCTAGCCTTATTTCTGTGGAATTTGACAACAGATATTTCGGATCCCTTTGAAGACAATAGGGCCAAAGGAAATATCGTCCGATAACAAAGTGAAAGAAGCTTTCTGAGAAACTTCTTTGTGTTCTGTGAAATCATCTCACAGAGTTACAGCTTCACCCTCAAGAAGCCTTTCGCTCAGACAGTTCTTGTGGAATTGTCAAAGTGATATTTGGAAGCCCTTAGAGGGCTACGGTGAAAAAGGAAATATCCTCCGATGAAATCTGGAAAGAAGCTTTCTGAGAAACTGCTTATTGTTCTGTTAATTCATCTCACAGAGTTACATCTGTTTTTCGTGGATCTCTTTGCTAGCCTTATTTCTGTGGAATCTGAGAACAGATATTTCCTTTCCCTTTGAAGATTATAGGGCCAAAGGAAGTATCCTCCGATAAAAAAGAGTAAGAAGCTTTCTGAGAAACTACTTTTTGTTCTGTGAAATCACCTCACAGAGTTACAGCTTTCTACTCAAGAAGCCTTTCGGTAAGACAGTTCTTGTGGAATTGGCAAAGTGATATTTGGAAGCCCATAGAGGGCTATGGTGAAAAAGGAAATATCCTCCGATGAAATCTGGAAAGAAGCTTTCTGAGAAACTGCTTAGTGTTCTGTTAATTCATCTCACAGAGTTACATCTGTATTTCGTAGATCCCTTTGCTAGCCTTATTTCTTTGGAATCTGACAACAGATATTTCGGATCTCTTTGAAGACAATAGGGCCAAAGGAAATATCCTCCAATAACAAAGAGAAAGAAGCTTTCTGAGAAACTTCTTTGTGTTCTGTGAAATCATCTCACAGATTTACAGCTTTCCCCTCCAGAAGCCATTCGCTAAAACAGTTCTTGTGGAATTGGCAAAGTGATATTTGGAAGCCCATAGAGGGCTATGGTGAAAAAGGAAATATCCTCCGATGAAATCTGGAAAGAAGCTTTCTGAGAAACTGCTCAGTGTTCTGTTAATTCATCTCACAGAGTTACTTCTGTATTTCGTGGATCTCTTTGCTAGCCTTATTTCTGTGGAATCTGAGAACAGATATTTCGGATCCCTTTGAAGACTATAGGGCCAAAGGAAATATCCTCCGATAACAAAGAGAAAGACGCTTTCTGAGAAACTTCTTTGTGTTCTGTGAAATCATCTCACAGTTACAGCTTTCCCCTCAAGAAGCCTTTCGCTAAGACACTTCTTGTGGAATTGGCAAGTGATATTTGAAAGCCCATAGAGGGCTAAGGTGAAAAAGGAAATATCCTCCGATGATATCTGGAAGGAAGCTTTCTGAGAAACTGCTTAGTGTTCTTTTAATTCATCTTCCAGTGTTACATCTGTATTTCGTTGATCTCTTTGCTAGCCTTATTTCTGTGGAATCTGAGTACAGATATTTCGGATCCCTTTGAACGCTATTGGGCCAAAGGAAATATCCTCCGATAAGAAAGAGAAAGCAGCTTTCTGAGAAACTTCTTTGTGTTCTGTGAAACCATCTCACAGAGTTACAGCTTGCCCCACAAGAATCCTTTCACTAAGACAGTTCTTCTGGAATTGGCAAAGTGACATTTCGAAGCCCATAGAGGGCTATGGTGAAAAAGGAAATATCCTCCGATGAAATCTGGAAAGAAGCTTTCTGAGAAACTGCTTAGTGTTCTGTTAATTCATCTGCCAGAGTTACATCTGTATTTCGTGGATCTCTTTGCTAGCCTTATTTCTGTGGAATCTGACAACAGATATTTCGGATCCCTTTGAAGACTATAGCGCCAAAGGAAATATCCTCCGATAACAAAGAGAAAGAAGCTTTCTGAGAAACTTCTTTGTGTTTTGTGAAATCATCTCACAGAGTTACAGCTTTCCCCTCAAGAAGCCTTTCACTAAGACAGTTCTTGTAGAATTGGCAAAGTGATATTTGGAAGCCCATAGAGGGCTATGATGAAAAAGGAAATATCCTCCGATGAAATCTGGAAAGAAGCTTTCTGAGAAACTGCTTAGTGTTCTGTTAATTCATCTCACAGAGTTACATCTGTATTTCGTGGATCTCTTTGCTAGCCTTATTTCTGTGGAATCTGACAACAGATATTTCGGATCCCTTTGAAGACAATAGGGCCAAAGGAAATATCTTCCGATAACAAAGAGAAAGAAGCTTTCTGAGAAACTTCTTTGTGTTCTGTGAAATCATCTCACAGAGTTACAGCTTTCCCCTCAAGAAGCCTTTCGCTACGACAGTTCTCGTGGAATTGGCAAAGTGATATATGGAAGCCCATAGAGGGCTATGGTGAAAAAGGAAATATCCTCCGATGAAATCTGGAAAGAAGCTTTCTGAGAAACTCCTTAGTGTTCTGTTAAGTCATCTCCCAGAGTTACATCTGTATTTCGTGGATCTCTTTGCTAGCCTTATTTCTGTGGAATCTGAGAACAGATATTTCATATCCCTTTGAAGACTACAGGGCCAAAGGAAATATCCTCCGATAACAAAGAGAAAGAAGCTTTCTGAGAAACTTCTTTGTGTTCTGTGAAATCACCTCAGAGAGTTACAGCTTTCCCCTCAAGAAGCCTTTCGGTAAGACAGTTCGTGTGGAATTGGCAAAGTGATATTTGGAAGCCCATAGAGGGCTGTGCTGAAAAAGGAAATATCCTCCGATGAAATCTGGAAAGAAGCTTTCTGAGAAACTGCTTAGTGTTCTGTGATTCATCTCACAGATTTACATCTGTATTTCGTAGATCTTTTGCTAGCCTTATTTCTTTGGAATCTGACAACAGATATTTCGGATCCCTTTGAAGACAATAGGGCCAAAGGAAATATTCTCCGATAACAAAGAGAAAGAAGCTTTCTGAGAAACTTCTTGGTGTTCTGTGAAATCATCTCACAGAGTTACAGCTTTCCCCTCAAGAAGCCTTTCCTTAAGACAGTTCTTGTGGAATTGGCAAAGTGATATTTTGAAGCCCATAGAGGGCTATGGTGAAAAAGGAAATATCCTACGATGAAATCTGGAAAGAAGCTTTCTGAGAAACTGCTTAGTGTTCTGTTAATTCATCTCACTGTGTTACATCTGTATTTCGTTGATCTGTTTGCTAGCCTTATTTCTGTGGAATCTGAGAACAGATATTTCCTTTCCCTCTGAAGACTATAGGGCCAAAGGAACTATCCTGCGATAACAAAGAGAAAGAAGCTTTCTGAGAAACTGCTTTGTGTTCTGTGAAATCACCTCACAGAGCTACAGCTTTCACCTCAAGAAGCCTTTCGCTAAGACAGTTCTTGTGGAATTGGCCAAGTGATATTTGGAAGCCCATAGAGGGCTATGGTGAAAAAGGAAATATCCTCCGATGAAATTTGGAAAGACATTCTGAGAAACGGCTTAGTGTTCTGTTAATTCATCTCACAGAGTTACATCTGTATTTCGTGGATCTCTTTGCTAGCCTTATTTCTGTGGAATCTGGGAACAGATATTTCGGATCCCTTTGAAGACTATAGGTCCAAATTAAATATCCTCCGATAAGAAAGAGAAAGAAGCTTTCTGAGAATCTTCTTTGTGTTCTGTGAAATCATCTCACAGAGTTACAGCTTTCCCCTCAAGAAGACTTTCGCTACGACAGTTCTCGTGGAATTGGCAAAGTGATATATGGAAGCACATAGAGGGCTATGGTGAAAAAGGAAATATCCTCCGATGAAATCTGGAAAGAAGCTTTCTGAGAAACTGCTTAGTGTTCTGTTAATTCATCTCCCAGAGTTACATCTGTATTTCGTGGATCTCTTTGCTAGCCTTATTTCTGTGGAATCTGAGAACAGATATTTCATATCCCTTTGAAGACTACAGGGCCAAAGGAAATATCCTCCGATAACAAAGAGAAAGAAGCTTTCTGAGAAACTTCTTTGTGTTCTGTGAAATCACCTCAGAGAGTTACAGCTATCCCCTCAAGAAGCCTTTCTGAAAGACAGTTCTTGTGGAACTGGCAAAGTGATATTTGGAAGCCCATAGAGGGCTATGCTGAAAAAGGAAATATCCTCCGATGAAATCTGGAAAGAAGCTTTCTGAGAAACTGCTTAGTGTTCTGTTAATTCATCTCACAGAGTTACATCTGTATTTCGTAGATCTCTTTCCTAGCCTTATTTCTTTGGAATCTGACAACAGATATTTCGGATCCCTTTGAAGACAATAGGGCCAAAGGAAATATCCTCCGATAACAAAGTGAAAGAAGCTTTCTGAGAAACTTCTTTGTGTTCTGTGAAATCATCTCACAGAGTAACAGCTTGCCCCTCAAGAAGCCTTTCGCTAAGACAGTTCTTGTGGAATTGGCAAAGTGATATTTGCAAGCCCGTAGAGGGCTAAGGTGAAAAAGGAAATATCCTCCGATGAAATCTGGAAAGAAGCTTTCTGAGAAACTGCTTAGTGTTCTGTTAATTTATCTCACAGAGTTATATCTGTACTTCTTGGATCTTTTTGCTAGCCTTATTTCTGTGGAATCTGAGAACAGATATTTCCTTTCCCTTTGAAGATTATAGGGCCAAAGGAAGTATCCTCCGATAAAAAAGAGTAAGAAGCTTTCTGAGAAACTACTTTTTGTTCTGTGAAATCACCTCACAGAGTTACAGCTTTGTACTCAAGAAGCCTTTCGGTAAGACAGTTCTTGTGGAATTGGCAAAGTGATATTTGGAAGCCCATAGAGGGCTATGGTGAAAAAGGAAATATCCTCCGATGAAATCTGGAAAGAAGCTTTCTGAGAAACTGCTTAGTGTTCTGTTAATTCATCTCACAGAGTTACATCTGTATTTCGTAGATCCCTTTGCTAGCCTTATTTCTTTGGAATCTGACAACAGATATTTCGGATCTCTTTGAAGACAATAGGGCCAAAGGAAATATCCTCCAATAACAAAGAGAAAGAAGCTTTCTGAGAAACTTCTTTGTGTTCTGTGAAATCATCTCACAGATTTACAGCTTTCCCCTCCAGAAGCCTTTCGCTAAGACAGTTCTTGTGGAATTGGCAAAGTGATATTTGGAAGCCCTTAGAGGGCTATGGTGAAAAAGGAAATATCCTCCGATGAAATCTGGAAAGAAGCTTTCTGAGAAACTGCTCAGTGTTCTGTTAATTCATCTCACAGAGTTACATCTGTATTTCGTGGATCTCTTTGCTAGCCTTATTTCTGTGGAATCTGAGAACAGATATTTCGGATCCCTTTGAAGACTATAGGGCCAAAGGAAATATCCTCCGATAACAAAGAGAAAGACGCTTTCTGAGAAACTTCTTTGTGTTCTGTGAAATCATCTCACAGTTACAGCTTTCCCCTCAAGAAGCCTTTAGCTAAGACACTTCTTGTGGAATTGGCAAGTGATATTTGAAAGCCCATAGAGGGCTAAGGTGAAAAAGGAAATATCCTCCGATGATATCTGGAAGGAAGCTTTCTGAGAAACTGCTTAATGTTCTTTTAATTCATCTTCCAGTGTTACATCTGTATTTCGTTGATCTCTTTGCTAGCCTTATTTCTGTGGAATCTGAGTACAGATATTTCGGATCCCTTTGAACGCTATTGGGCCAAAGGAAATATCCTCCGATAAGAAAGAGAAAGCAGCTTTCTGAGAAACTTCTTTGTGTTCTGTGAAACCATCTCACAGAGTTACAGCTTGCCCCACAAGAATCCTTTCACTAAGACAGTTCTTCTGGAATTGGCAAAGTGACATTTCGAAGCCCATAGAGGGCTATGGTGAAAAAGGAAATATCCTCCGATGAAATCTGGAAAGAAGCTTTCTGAGAAACTGCTTAGTGTTCTGTTAATTCATCTGCCAGAGTTACATCTGTATTTCGTGGATCTCTTTGCTAGCCTTATTTCTGTGGAATCTGACAACAGATATTTCGGATCCCTTTGAAGACAATAGGGCCAAAGGAAATATCTTCCGATAACAAAGAGAAAGAAGCTTTCTGAGAAACTTCTTTGTGTTCTGTGAAATCATCTCACAGAGTTACAGCTTTCCCCTCAAGAAGCCTTTCGCTACGACAGTTCTCGTGGAATTGGCAAAGTGATATATGGAAGCCCATAGAGGGCTATGGTGAAAAAGGAAATATCCTCCGATGAAATCTGGAAAGAAGCTTTCTGAGAAACTCCTTAGTGTTCTGTTAAGTCATCTCCCAGAGTTACATCTGTATTTCGTGGATCTCTTTGCTAGACTTATTTCTGTGGAATCTGAGAACAGATATTTCATATCCCTTTGAAGACTACAGGGCCAAAGGAAATATCCTCCGATAACAAAGAGAAAGAAGCTTTCTGAGAAACTTCTTTGTGTTCTGTGAAATCACCTCAGAGAGTTACAGCTTTCCCCTCAAGAAGCCTTTCGGTAAGACAGTTCGTGTGGAATTGGCAAAGTGATATTTGGAAGCCCATAGAGGGCTGTGCTGAAAAAGGAAATATCCTCCGATGAAATCTGGAAAGAAGCTTTCTGAGAAACTGCTTAGTGTTCTGTGATTCATCTCACAGATTTACATCTGTATTTCGTAGATCTTTTGCTAGCCTTATTTCTTTGGAATCTGACAACAGATATTTCGGATCCCTTTGAAGACAATAGGGCCAAAGGAAATATTCTCCGATAACAAAGAGAAAGAAGCTTTCTGAGAAACTTCTTGGTGTTCTGTGAAATCATCTCACAGAGTTACAGCTTTCCCCTCAAGAAGCCTTTCCTTAAGACAGTTCTTGTGGAATTGGCAAAGTGATATTTTGAAGCCCATAGAGGGCTATGGTGAAAAAGGAAATATCCTACGATGAAATCTGGAAAGAAGCTTTCTGAGAAACTGCTTAGTGTTCTGTTAATTCATCTCACTGTGTTACATCTGTATTTCGTTGATCTGTTTGCTAGCCTTATTTCTGTGGAATCTGAGAACAGATATTTCCTTTCCCTCTGAAGACTATAGGGCCAAAGGAACTATCCTGCGATAACAAAGAGAAAGAAGCTTTCTGAGAAACTGCTTTGTGTTCTGTGAAATCACCTCACAGAGCTACAGCTTTCACCTCAAGAAGCCTTTCGCTAAGACAGTTCTTGTGGAATTGGCCAAGTGATATTTGGAAGCCCATAGAGTGCTATGGTGAAAAAGGAAATATCCTCCGATGAAATTTGGAAAGACATTCTGAGAAACGGCTTAGTGTTCTGTTAATTCATCTCACAGAGTTACATCTGTATTTCGTGGATCTCTTTGCTAGCCTTATTTCTGTGGAATCTGGGAACAGATATTTCGGATCCCTTTGAAGACTATAGGTCCAAATTAAATATCCTCCGATAAGAAAGAGAAAGAAGCTTTCTGAGAATCTTCTTTGTGTTCTGTGACATCATCTCACAGAGTTACAGCTTTCCCCTCAAGAAGACTTTCGCTACGACAGTTCTCGTGGAATTGGCAAAGTGATATATGGAAGCACATAGAGGGCTATGGTGAAAAAGGAAATATCCTCCGATGAAATCTGGAAAGAAGCTTTCTGAGAAACTGCTTAGTGTTCTGTTAATTCATCTCCCAGAGTTACATCTGTATTTCGTGGATCTCTTTGCTAGCCTTATTTCTGTGGAATCTGAGAACAGATATTTCATATCCCTTTGAAGACTACAGGGCCAAAGGAAATATCCTCCGATAACAAAGAGAAAGAAGCTTTCTGAGAAACTTCTTTGTGTTCTGTGAAATCACCTCAGAGAGTTACAGCTATCCCCTCAAGAAGCCTTTCTGAAAGACAGTTCTTGTGGAACTGGCAAAGTGATATTTGGAAGCCCATAGAGGGCTATGCTGAAAAAGGAAATATCCTCCGATGAAATCTGGAAAGAAGCTTTCTGAGAAACTGCTTAGTGTTCTGTTAATTCATCTCACAGAGTTACATCTGTGTTTCGTAGATCTCTTTCCTAGCCTTATTTCTTTGGAATCTGACAACAGATATTTCGGATCCCTTTGAAGACAATAGGGCCAAAGGAAATATCCTCCGATAACAAAGTGAAAGAAGCTTTCTGAGAAACTTCTTGGTGTTCTGTGAAATCATCTCACAGAGTTACAGCTTTCCCCTCAAGAAGCCTTTCGCTACGACAGTTCTTGTGAAATTGGCAAAGTGATAGTTGGAAGCCCATAAAGGGCTTTGGTGAAAAAGGAAATATCCTCCGATGAAATCTGGAAAGAAGCTTTCTGAGAAACTGCTTATTTTTCTGTTAATTCATCTCACAGAGTTACATCTGTTTTTTGTGGATCTCTTTGCTAGCCTTATTTCTGTGGAATCTGAGAACAGATATTTCCTTTCCCTTTGAAGACTATAGGGCCAAAGGAAGTATCCTCCGATAAAAAAGAGTAAGAAGCTTTCTGAGAAACTTCTTTGTGTTCTGTGAAATCACGTCACAGAGTTATAGCTTTCTACTCAAGAAGCCTTTCGGTAAGACAGTTCTCGTGGAATTGGCAAAGTGATATTTGGAAGCCCATAGAGGGCTATGCTGAAAAACGAAATATCCTCCGATGAAATCTGGAAAGAAGCTTTCTGAGAAACTGCTTAGTGTTCTATTAATTCATCTCACAGAGTTACATGTGTATTTCGTAGATCTCTTTGCTAGCCTTATTTCTTTGGAATCTGACAACAGATATTTCGGATCTCTTTGAAGACAATAGAGCCAAAGGAAATATCCTCCAATAACAAAGAGAAAGAAGCTTTCTGAGAAACTTCTTTGTGTTCTGTGAAATCATCTCACAGATTTACAGCTTTCCCCTCAAGAAGCCTTTCGCTAAGACAGTTCTTGTGGAATTGGCAAAGTGATATTTGGAAGCCCATAGAGGGCTATGGTGAAAAAGGAAATATCCTCCGTTGAAATCTGGAAAGAAGCTTTCTGAGAAACTGCTTAGTGTTCTGTTAATTCATCTCACAGAGTTACATCTGTATTTCGTGGATTTCTTTGCTAGCCTTATTTCTGTGGAATCTGAGAACAGATATTTCGTATCCGTTTGAAGACTATAGGGCTAAAGGAAATATCCTCCGATAACAAAGAGAAAGAAGCTTCCTGAGAAACTTCTTTGTGTTCTGTGAAATCATCTCACAGAGTTTCAGCATTCCCCTCAAGAAGCCTTTCGCTAAGACAGTTCTTGTGGAATTTGCAAAGTGATATTTGGAAGCCCATAGAGGGCTATGTTGAAAAAGGAAAAATCCTCCGATGAAATCTGGAAAGAAGCTTTCTGATAAACTGCTTAGAGTTCTGTTAATTCATCTCTCAGAGTTACATCTGTATTTCGTGGATCTCTTTGCTAGCCTTATTTCTGTGGAATCTGACAACAGATATTTCGGATCGCTTTGATGACTACAGGGCCAAAGGAAATATCCTCCGAAAACAAAGAGAAAGAAGCTTTCAGAGAAATTTCTTTGTGTTCTGTGAAATCGTCTCACAGAGTTTCAGCTTTCCACTCAAGAAGCCATTCGCTAAGACTGTTCTTGTGGAATTGGCAAAGTGATATTTGGAAGCCCATAGAGGGCTATGGTGAAAAAGGAAATATCCTCCGATGAAATCTGGAAACAAGCTTTCTGAGAAACTGCTTAGTGTTCTGCTAATTCATCTCACAGAGTTACATCTGTATTTGGTGGATCTCTTTGCTAGCCTTATTTCTGTGGAATCTGAGAACAGATATTTCCTTTCCCTCTGAAGACTATAGGGCCAAAGGAACTATCCTCCGATAGCAAAGAGAAATAAGCTTTCTGAGTAACTTCTTTGTGTTCTGTGAAATCATCTCACAGAGTTACAGCTTTCCTCTCCAGAAGTCTTTCGCTAAGGCAGTTCTTGTGGGATTGGCAAAGTGATATTTGGAAGCCCATAGAGGACTATGAGGAAAAAGGAAATATCCTCCGATGAAATCTGGAAAGAAGGTTTCTGAGAAACTGCTTATTGTTCTGTTCATTCATCTCACAGAGTTACATCTGTATTTCGTGGATCTCTTTGCTAGCCTTATTTCTGTGGAATCTGAGAAGAGATATTTCGGATCCTTTTGAAGACAACTGGGCCAAAGGAAATATCCTCCGATAACAAAGAGAAAGAAGCTTTCTGAGAAACTTCTTTGTGTTCTGTGAAATCATCTCACAGAGTTACAGCTTTCCCCTCAAGAAGCCTTTCGCTACGACAGTTCTCGTGGAATTGGCAAAGTGATATTTGGAAGGCCATGGAGGGCTTTGGTGCAAAAGGAAATATCCTCCGATGAAATCTGGAAAGAAGCTTTCTGAGAAACTACTTAGTGTTCTGTTAATTCATCTCCCAGAGTTACATCTGTATTTCGTGGATCTCTTTGCTAGCCTTATTTTTGTGGAATCTGAGAACAGATATTTCCTTTCCCTATGAAGACTATTGGGCCATAGGAAATATCCTCCGATAAAAAAGAGAAAGAAGCTTTCTGAGAACCTTCTTTGTGTTCTGTGAAATCACCTCACAGAGTTACAGCTTTCCCCTCAAGAAGCCTTTCACTAAGACAGTTCTTGTGGAATTCTTAAAGTGATATTTGGAAGCCCATACAGGGCTATGCTGAAAAAGGAAATATCCTCCGATGAAATCTGGAAAGAAGCTTTCTGAGAACCTGCTTAGTGTTCTATTAATTCATCTCACAGTGTTACATCTGTATTTCGTAGATCTCTTTGCTAGCCTTATTTCTTTGGAATCTGACAACAGATATTTGGCATCCCTCTGAAGACAAAAGGGACAAAGGAAATATCCTCCGATAACAAAGAGAAAGAAGCTTTCTGAGAAACTTCTTTGTGTTCTGTGAAATCATCTCACAGAGTTACAGCTTTCCCCTCAGGAAGCGTTTGGCTACCACAGTTCTTGTGAAATTGGGAAAGTGATATTTGGAAGCCCATAGAGGGCTATGGTGAAAAAGGAAATATCCTCCGATGAAATCTGGAAAGAAGCTTTCTGAGAAACTGCTTAGTGTTCTGTTAATTCATCTCACAGAGTTACATCTGTATTGGTGTATCTCTTTGATAGCCTTATTTCTGTGGAATCTGAGAACAGATATTTCCTTTCCCTCTGAAGACTATAGGGCCAAAGGAAGTATCCTCCGATAACAAAGAGAAAGAAGCTTTCTGAGAAACTGCTGTGTGTTCTCTTAAATCACATCACAGAGTTACAGCTTTCCCCTAAAGAAGCCTTTCGTTAAGACAGTTCTTGTGGAATTGGCAAAGTGATATTTGGAAGCCCATAGAGGGCTATGGTGAAAAAGGAAATATCCTCAGATGAAATCTGGAAAGAAGCTTTCTGAGAAACTGCTTAGTGTTCTGTTAATTCATCTCACAGAGTTACATCTGTATTTCGTGGATCTCTTTGCTAGCCTTATTTCTGTGGAATCTGAGAACAGATATTTCGTATCCCTTTGAAGTCTATAGGGCCAAAGGAACTATCCCCCGTTAACAAAGAGAAAGAAGCTTTCTGAGAAACTGCTTTCTGTTCTGTTAAATCACCTCACAGAGTTACAGCTTTCCCCTAAAGAAGCCTTTCGCTAAGACAGTTCTTGTGGAATTGGCAAAGTGATATTTGGAAGCCCATAGAGGGCTATGGTGAAAAAGGAAATATCCTCAGATGAAATCTGGAAAGAAGCTTTCTGAGAAACTGCTTAGTGTTCTGTTAATTCATCTCACAGAGTTACATCTGTATTTCGTGGATCTCTTTGCTAGCCTTATTTCTGTGTAATCTGAGAACAGATATTTCGTATCCCTTTGAAGACTATAGGGCCAAAGGAAATATCCTCCGATAACAAAGAGGAAGAAGCTTTCTGTGAAACTTCTTTGTGTTCTGTGAAATCATCTCACAGAGTTACAGCTGTCCCTTCAAGAAGCCTTTCGCTAAGACAGTTCTTGTGGAATTGGCAAAGTGATATTTGGAAGCCCATAGAGGGCTATGGTGAAAAAGGAAATATCCTCCGATGAAATCTGGAAAGAAGCTTTTTGAGAAACTGCTTAGTGTTCTGTTAATTCATCTAACAGAGTTACATCTGTATTTCGTGGATCTCTTTGCTATCCTTATTTCTTTGGAATCTGACAACAGATATTTCGGATCCCTTTGAAGACAATAGGGGCAAAGGAACTATCCTCCGATAACGAAGAGAAAGAAGCTGTCTGAGAAACTTCTTTGTGTTCTGTGAAATCCTCTCAAAGAGTTACAGCTTTCCCCTCAAGAAGCCTTTCGCTACGACAGTTCTTGTGAAATTGACAAAGTGATATTTGGAAGCCCATAGAGGGCTATGGTGAAAAAGGAAATATACTCCGATGAAATCTGGAAAGAAGCTTTCTGAGAAACTGCTTAGTGTTCTGTTAATTCATCTCACAGAGTTACATCTGTATTTGGTGGATCTCTTTGATAGCCTTATTTCTGTGGAATCTGAGAACAGATATTTCCTTTCCCTCTGAAAACTATAGGGCCAAAGGAACTATCCTTCGAAAACAAAGAGAAAGAAGCTTTCTGAGAAACTGCTTTCTGTTCTGTTATATCACCTCACAGAGTTACAGCTTTCCTCTCAAGAAGCCTTTCGCTAAGACAGTTCTTGTGGAATTGGCAAAGTGATATTTGGAAGTCAATAGAGGGCTATGTTGAAAAAGGAAATATCCTCAGATGAAATCTGGAAAGAAGCTCTCTGAGAAACTGCTCAGTGTTCTGTTAATTCATCTCCCAGAGTAACATCTGTATTTCGTGGATCTCTTTGCTAGCCTTATTTCTGTGGAATCTGAGAACAGATATTTCCTTTCCCTCTGAAGACTATAGGGCTAAAGGAAATATCCTCCAATAACAAAGAGAAAGAAGCTTTCTGAGAAACTTCTTTGTGTTCTGTGAAATCATCTAACAGAGTTTCTGCATTCCCCTCAAGAAGCCTTTCGCTAAGACAGTTCTTGTGGAATTTGCAAAGTGATATTTGGAAGCCCATAGAGAGCTATGGTGAAAAAGGAAAAATCCTCCGATGAAATCTGGAAAGAAGCTTTCTGAGAAACAGCTTAGTGTTCTGTTAATTCATCTCTCAGAGTTACATCTATATTTCCTGGATCTCTTTGCTAGCCTTATTTATGTGGAATCTGACAACAGATATTTCGGATCGCTTTGATGACTACAGGGCCAAAGGAAATATCCTCCGAAAACAAAGAGAAAGAAGCTTTCAGAGAAATTTCTTTGTGTTCTGTGAAATCGTCTCACAGAGTTTCAGCTTTCCACTCAAGAAGCCTTTCGCTAAGACAGTTCTTGTGGAATAGGCAAAGTGATATTTGGAAGTCCATAGAGGGCTATGGTGAAAAAGGAAATATCCTCAGATGAAATCTGGAAAGAAGCTTTTTGAGAAACTGCTCAGTGTTCTGTTAATTCATCTCCTAGAGTTACATCTGTATTTCGTAGATTTCTTTGCTAGCCTTATTTCTGTGGAATCTGACAGCAGATATTTCGGATCCCTTTGAAGACAATATGGCCAAAGGAAATATCCTCCGATAGCAAAGAGAAATAAGCTTTCTGAGTAACTTCTTTGTGTTCTGTGAAATCATCTCACAGAGTTACAGCTTTCCTCTCCAGAAGTCTTTCGCTAAAGCAGTTCTTGTGGAATTGGCAAAGTGATATTTGGAAGCCCATAGAGGGCTATGATGAAAAAGGAAATATCCTCCTATGAAATCTGGAAAGAAGGTTTCTGAGAAACTGCTTATTGTTCTGTTAATTCATCTCACAGAGTTACATCTGTATTTCGTGGATCTCTTTGCTAGCCTTATTTCTGTGGAATCTGAGAACAGATATTTCGGATCCCTTTGAAGACTTTAGGGCCAAAGGAAATATCCTCCGATAACAAAGAGAAAGAAGCTTTCTGAGAAACTTCTTTGTGTTTTGTGAAATCATCTCACAGAGTTACAGCTTTCCCCTCAAGAAGCCTTTCACTACGACAGTTCTCGTGGAATTGGCAAAGTGATATTTGGAAGGCCATAGAGGGCTATGGTGCAAAAGGAAATATCCTCCGATGAAATATGGAAAGAAGCTTTCTGAGAAACTGCTGAGTGTTCTGTTAATTCATCTCACAGAGTTACATCTGCATTTCGTGGATCTCTTTGCTAGCCTTATTTCTGTGGAATCTGAGAACAGGTATTTCGGATCCCTTTGAAGACTATAGGGCGAAAGGAAATATCCTCCGATAACAAAGAGAAAGAAGCATTCTGAGAAACTTCTTTGTGTTCTGTGAAATCATCTCACAGAGTTACAGCTGTCCCCTCAAGAAGCCTTTCGCTAAGACACTTCTTGTGGAATTGGCAAAGTGATATTTGGAAGCCCATAGAGGGCTATGGTGAAAAAGGAAATATCCTCCGATGAAATCTGGAAAGAAGATTTCTGAGAAACTCCTTAGAGTTCTGTTAATTCATCTCCCAGAGTTACATCTGTATTTCGTGGATCTCTTTGCTAGCCTTATTTTTGTGGAATCTGAGAACAGATATTTCCTTTCCCTTTGAAGACTATAGGGCCAAAGGAAATATCCTCTGATAAAAAAGAGAAAGAAGCTTTCTGAGAAACTTCTTTGTGTTCTGTGAAATCACCTCAGAGAGTTACAGCTTTCCCCTCAAGAAGCCTTTCGGTAAGACAGTTCTTGTGGAATTGGCAAAGTGATATTTGGAAGCCCATAGAGGGCTATGCTGAAAAAGGAAATATCTTCCGATGAAATCTGGAAAGAAGCTTTCTGAGAAACTGCTTAGTGTTCTGTGAATTCATCTCACAGAGTTACATCTGTATTTCGTAGATCTCTTTGCTAGCCATATTTCTTTGGAATCTGAAAACAGATATTTCGGATCCCTTTGAAGACAAAGGGCCAAAGGAAATATCCTCCGATAACAAAGTGAAAGAAGCTTTCTGAGAAACTTCTGGGTGTTCTGTGAAATCATCTCACAGAGTTACAGCTTTCCCCTCCAGAAGCCTTTCGCTAAGACAGTTCTTGTGGAATTGGCAAAGTGATATTTTGTAGCCCATAGAGGGCTATGGTGAAAAAGGAAATATCCTCCGATGAAATCTGGAAAGAAGCTTTCTGAGAAACTGCATAGTGTTCTGTTAATTCATCTCACAGTGTTACATCTGTATTTCGTGGATCTCTTTGCTAGCCTTATTTCTGTGGAATCTGAGAACAGATATTTCCTTTCCCACTGAAGACTATAGGGCAAAAGGAACTATCCTCCGATAACAAAGAGAAAGAAGCTTTCTGAGAAACTGCTTTGTGTTCTGTGAAATCATCTCACAGAGTTACAGCTGTCCCCTCAAGAATCCTTTCGTTAAGACAGTTCTTGTGGAATTGGCAAAGTGATATTTGGAAGCCCATAGAGGGATATGGTGAAAAAGGAAATATCCTCCGATGAAATCTGGAAAGAAGCTTTCTGAGAAACTGCTTAGTGTTCTGTTAATTCATCTCGCAGAGTTACATCTGTATTTCGTGGATCTCTTTGCTAGCCTTATTTCTGTGGAATCTGACAACAGATATTTCGGATCCCTTTGAACGCTATTGGGCCTAAGGAAATATCCTCCGATAAGAAAGAGAAAGCAGCTTTCTGAGAGACTTCTTTGTGTTCTGTGAAACCATCTCACAGAGTTACAGCTTGCCCCACAAGAATCCTTTAACTAAGACAGTTCTACTGGAATTGGCAAAGTGACATTTCGAAGCCCATAGATGGCTATGGTGAAAAAGGAAATATCCTCCGATGAAATCTGGAAAGAAGCTTTCTGAGAAACTGCTTAGTGTTCTGTTAATTCATCTGCCAGAGTTACATCTGTATTTCGTGGATCTCTTTGCTAGCCTTATTTCTGTGGAATCTGACAACAGATATTTCGGATCCCTTTGAAGACTATAGCGCCAAAGGAAATATCCTCCGATAACAAAGAGAAAGAAGGTTTCTGAGAAACTTCTTTGTGTTCTGTGAAATCATTTCACAGAGGTACAACTTTCCCCTCAAGAAGCCTTTCACTAAGACAGTTCTTGTAGAATTGGCAAAGTGATATTTGGAAGCCCATAGAGGGCTATGATGAAAACGGAAATATCCTCCGAAGAAATCTGGAAAGAAGCTTTCTGAGAAACTGCTTAGTGTTCTGTTAATTCATCTCACAGAGTTACATCTGTATTTCGTGGATCTCTTTGCTAGCCTTATTTCTGTGGAATCTGAGAACAGATATTTCCTTTCCCTTTGAAGACTATAGGGCCAAAGGAAATATCCTCCGATAAAAAATAGAAAGAAGCTTTCTGAGAAACTTCTTTGTGTTCTGTGAAATCACCTCACAAAGTTACAGCTTTCTCCTCAAGAAGCCTTTCGGTAAGACAGTTCTTGTGGAATTGGCAAAGTGATATTTGGAAGCCCATAGAGTGGTATGGTGAAAAAGGAAATATCCTCCGATGAAATCTGGAAAGAAGCTTTCTGAGAAACTGCTTAGTGTTCTGTTAATTCATCTCACAGATTTACATCTGTATTTCGTAGATCTCCTTGCTAGCATTATTTCTTTGGAATCTGACAACAGATATTTCGGATCCCTTTGAAGACAATAGGGCCAAAGGAAATATCTTCCGATAACAAAGAGAAAGAATCTTTCTGAGAAACTTCTTTGTGTTCTGTGAAATCATCTCACAGAGTTACAGCTTTCCCCTCAAGGAGCCTTTCGCTATGACAGTTCTCGTGGAATTGGCAACGTGATATATGGAAGCCCATAGAGGGCTATGGTGAAAAAGGAAATATCCTCCGATGAAATCTGGAAAGAAGCTTTCTGAGAAACTCCTTAGTGTTCTGTTAAGTCATCTCCCAGAGTTACATCTGTATTTCGTGGAACTCTTTGCTAGACTTATTTCTGTGGAATCTGAGAACAGATATTTCATATCCCTTTGAAGACTACAGGGCCAAAGGAAATATCCTCCGATAACAAAGAGAAAGAAGCTTTCTGAGAAACTGCTTTGTGTTCTGTGAAATCACCTCACAGAGTTACAGCTTTCCCCTCAAGAAGCCATTCACTAAGACAGTTCTTGTGGAATTGGCAAAGTGATATTTGGAAGCCCATAGAGGGCTATGCTGAAAAAGGAAATATCCTCCGATGAAATCTGGAAAGAAGCTTTCTGAGAAACTGCTTAGTGTTCTGTGAATTCATCTCACAGAGTTACATCTGTATTTCGTAGATCTCTTTGCTCGCCTTATTTCTTTGGAATTTGACAACAGATATTTCGGATCCCTTTGAAGACAATAGGGCCAAAGGAAATATCGTCCGATAACAAAGTGAAAGAAGCTTTCTGAGAAACTTCTTGGTGTTCTGTGAAATCATCTCACAGAGTTACAGCTTTCCCCTCAAGAAGCCGTTCGCTACGACAGTTCTTGTGAAATTGGCAAAGTGATATTTGGAAGCCCATAAAGGGCTATGGTGAAAAAGGAAATATCCTCCGATGAAATCTGGAAAGAAGCTTTCTGAGAAACTGCTTATTGTTCTGTTAATTCATCTCACAGAGTTACATCTGTTTTTCGTGGATCTCTTTGCTAGCCTTATTTCTGTGGAATCTGAGAACAGATATTTCCTTTCCCTTTGAAGATTATAGGGCCAAAGGAAGTATCCTCCGATAAAAAAGAGTAAGAAGCTTTCTGAGAAACTACTTTTTGTTCTGTGAAATCACCTCACAGAGTTACAGCTTTCTACTCAAGAAGCCTTTCGGTAAGACAGTTCTTGTGGAATTGGCAAAGTGATATTTGGAAGCCCATAGAGGGCTATGGTGAAAAAGGAAATATCCTCCGATGAAATCTGGAAAGAAGCTTTCTGAGAAACTGCTTAGTGTTCTGTTAATTCATCTCACAGAGTTACATCTGTATTTCGTAGATCCCTTTGCTAGCCTTATTTCTTTGGAATCTGACAACAGATATTTCGGATCTCTTTGAAGACAATAGGGCCAAAGGAAATATCCTCCAATAACAAAGAGAAAGAAGCTTTCTGAGAAACTTCTTTGTGTTCTGTGAAATCATCTCACAGATTTACAGCTTTCCCCTCCAGAAGCCTTTCGCTAAAACAGTTCTTGTGGAATTGGCAAAGTGATATTTGGAAGCCCATAGAGGGCTATGGTGAAAAAGGAAATATCCTCCGATGAAATCTGGAAAGAAGCTTTCTGAGAAACTGCTCAGTGTTCTGTTAATTCATCTCACAGAGTTACTTCTGTATTTCGTGGATCTCTTTGCTAGCCTTATTTCTGTGGAATCTGAGAACAGATATTTCGGATCCCTTTGAAGACTATAGGGCCAAAGGAAATATCCTCCGATAACAAAGAGAAAGACGCTTTCTGAGAAACTTCTTTGTGTTCTGTGAAATCATCTCACAGTTACAGCTTTCCCCTCAAGAAGCCTTTCGCTAAGACACTTCTTGTGGAATTGGCAAGTGATATTTGAAAGCCCATAGAGGGCTAAGGTGAAAAAGGAAATATCCTCCGATGATATCTGGAAGGAAGCTTTCTGAGAAACTGCTTAGTGTTCTTTTAATTCATCTTCCAGTGTTACATCTGTATTTCGTTGATCTCTTTGCTAGCCTTATTTCTGTGGAATCTGAGTACAGATATTTCGGATCCCTTTGAACGCTATTGGGCCAAAGGAAATATCCTCCGATAAGAAAGAGAAAGCAGCTTTCTGAGAAACTTCTTTGTGTTCTGTGAAACCATCTCACAGAGTTACAGCTTGCCCCACAAGAATCCTTTCACTAAGACAGTTCTTCTGGAATTGGCAAAGTGACATTTCGAAGCCCATAGAGGGCTATGGTGAAAAAGGAAATATCCTCCGATGAAATCTGGAAAGAAGCTTTCTGAGAAACTGCTTAGTGTTCTGTTAATTCATCTGCCAGAGTTACATCTGTATTTCGTGGATCTCTTTGCTAGCCTTATTTCTGTGGAATCTGACAACAGATATTTCGGATCCCTTTGAAGACTATAGCGCCAAAGGAAATATCCTCCGATAACAAAGAGAAAGAAGCTTTCTGAGAAACTTCTTTGTGTTTTGTGAAATCATCTCACAGAGTTACAGCTTTCCCCTCAAGAAGCCTTTCACTAAGACAGTTCTTGTAGAATTGGCAAAGTGATATTTGGAAGCCCATAGAGGGCTATGATGAAAAAGGAAATATCCTCCGATGAAATCTGGAAAGAAGCTTTCTGAGAAACTGCTTAGTGTTCTGTTAATTCATCTCACGGAGTTACATCTGTATTTCGTGGATCTCTTTGCTAGCCTTATTTCTGTGGAATCTGACAACAGATATTTCGGATCCCTTTGAAGACAATAGGGCCAAAGGAAATATCTTCCGATAACAAAGAGAAAGAAGCTTTCTGAGAAACTTCTTTGTGTTCTGTGAAATCATCTCACAGAGTTACAGCTTTCCCCTCAAGAAGCCTTTCGCTACGACAGTTCTCGTGGAATTGGCAAAGTGATATATGGAAGCCCATAGAGGGCTATGGTGAAAAAGGAAATATCCTCCGATGAAATCTGGAAAGAAGCTTTCTGAGAAACTCCTTAGTGTTCTGTTAAGTCATCTCCCAGAGTTACATCTGTATTTCGTGGATCTCTTTGCTAGCCTTATTTCTGTGGAATCTGAGAACAGATATTTCATATCCCTTTGAAGACTACAGGGCCAAAGGAAATATCCTCCGATAACAAAGAGAAAGAAGCTTTCTGAGAAACTTCTTTGTGTTCTGTGAAATCACCTCAGAGAGTTACAGCTTTCCCCTCAAGAAGCCTTTCGGTAAGACAGTTCGTGTGGAATTGGCAAAGTGATATTTGGAAGCCCATAGAGGGCTGTGCTGAAAATGGAAATATCCTCCGATGAAATCTGGAAAGAAGCTTTCTGAGAAACTGCTTAGTGTTCTGTGATTCATCTCACAGATTTACATCTGTATTTCGTAGATCTTTTGCTAGCCTTATTTCTTTGGAATCTGACAACAGATATTTCGGATCCCTTTGAAGACAATAGGGCCAAAGGAAATATTCTCCGATAACAAAGAGAAAGAAGCTTTCTGAGAAACTTCTTGGTGTTCTGTGAAATCATCTCACAGAGTTACAGCTTTCCCCTCAAGAAGCCTTTCCTTAAGACAGTTCTTGTGGAATTGGCAAAGTGATATTTTGAAACCCATAGAGGGCTATGGTGAAAAAGGAAATATCCTACGATGAAATCTGGAAAGAAGCTTTCTGAGAAACTGCTTAGTGTTCTGTTAATTCATCTCACTGTGTTACATCTGTATTTCGTTGATCTGTTTGCTAGCCTTATTTCTGTGGAATCTGAGAACAGATATTTCCTTTCCCTCTGAAGACTATAGGGCCAAAGGAACTATCCTGCGATAACAAAGAGAAAGAAGCTTTCTGAGAAACTGCTTTGTGTTCTGTGAAATCACCTCACAGAGCTACAGCTTTCACCTCAAGAAGCCTTTCGCTAAGACAGTTCTTGTGGAATTGGCCAAGTGATATTTGGAAGCCCATAGAGGGCTATGGTGAAAAAGGAAATATCCTCCGATGAAATTTGGAAAGACATTCTGAGAAACGGCTTAGTGTTCTGTTAATTCATCTCACAGAGTTACATCTGTATTTCGTGGATCTCTTTGCTAGCCTTATTTCTGTGGAATCTGGGAACAGATATTTCGGATCCCTTTGAAGACTATAGGTCCAAATTAAATATCCTCCGATAAGAAAGAGAAAGAAGCTTTCTGAGAATCTTCTTTGTGTTCTGTGAAATCATCTCACAGAGTTACAGCTTTCCCCTCAAGAAGACTTTCGCTACGACAGTTCTCGTGGAATTGGCAAAGTGATATATGGAAGCACATAGAGGGCTATGGTGAAAAAGGAAATATCCTCCGATGAAATCTGGAAAGAAGCTTTCTGAGAAACTGCTTAGTGTTCTGTTAATTCATCTCCCAGAGTTACATCTGTATTTCGTGGATCTCTTTGCTAGCCTTATTTCTGTGGAATCTGAGAACAGATATTTCATATCCCTTTGAAGACTACAGGGCCAAAGGAAATATCCTCCGATAACAAAGAGAAAGAAGCTTTCTGAGAAACTTCTTTGTGTTCTGTGAAATCACCTCAGAGAGTTACAGCTATCCCCTCAAGAAGCCTTTCTGAAAGACAGTTCTTGTGGAACTGGCAAAGTGATATTTGGAAGCCCATAGAGGGCTATGCTGAAAAAGGAAATATCCTCCGATGAAATCTGGAAAGAAGCTTTCTGAGAAACTGCTTAGTGTTCTGTTAATTCATCTCACAGAGTTACATCTGTATTTCGTAGATCTCTTTCCTAGCCTTATTTCTTTGGAATCTGACAACAGATATTTCGGATCCCTTTGAAGACAATAGGGCCAAAGGAAATATCCTCCGATAACAAAGTGAAAGAAGCTTTCTGAGAAACTTCTTTGTGTTCTGTGAAATCATCTCACAGAGTAACAGCTTGCCCCTCAAGAAGCCTTTCGCTAAGACAGTTCTTGTGGAATTGGCAAAGTGATATTTGCAAGCCCGTAGAGGGCTAAGGTGAAAAAGGAAATATCCTCCGATGAAATCTGGAAAGAAGCTTTCTGAGAAACTGCTTAGTGTTCTGTTAATTTATCTCACAGAGTTATATCTGTACTTCTTGGATCTTTTTGCTAGCCTTATTTCTGTGGAATCTGAGAACAGATATTTCCTTTCCCTTTGAAGATTATAGGGCCAAAGGAACTATCCTCCGATAAAAAAGAGTAAGAAGCTTTCTGAGAAACTACTTTTTGTTCTGTGAAATCACCTCACAGAGTTACAGCTTTCTACTCAAGAAGCCTTTCGGTAAGACAGTTCTTGTGGAATTGGCAAAGTGATATTTGGAAGCCCATAGAGGGCTATGGTGAAAAAGGAAATATCCTCCGATGAAATCTGGAAAGAAGCTTTCTGAGAAACTGCTTAGTGTTCTGTTAATTCATCTCACAGAGTTACATCTGTATTTCGTAGATCCCTTTGCTAGCCTTATTTCTTTGGAATCTGACAACAGATATTTCGGATCTCTTTGAAGACAATAGGGCCAAAGGAAATATCCTCCAATAACAAAGAGAAAGAAGCTTTCTGAGAAACTTCTTTGTGTTCTGTGAAATCATCTCACAGATTTACAGCTTTCCCCTCCAGAAGCCTTTCGCTAAGACAGTTCTTGTGGAATTGGCAAAGTGATATTTGGAAGCCCATAGAGGGCTATGGTGAAAAAGGAAATATCCTCCGATGAAATCTGGAAAGAAGCTTTCTGAGAAACTGCTCAGTGTTCTGTTAATTCATCTCACAGAGTTACTTCTGTATTTCGTGGATCTCTTTGCTAGCCTTATTTCTGTGGAATCTGAGAACAGATATTTCGGATCCCTTTGAAGACTATAGGGCCAAAGGAAATATCCTCCGATAACAAAGAGAAAGACGCTTTCTGAGAAACTTCTTTGTGTTCTGTGAAATCATCTCACAGTTACAGCTTTCCCCTCAAGAAGCCTTTCGCTAAGACACTTCTTGTGGAATTGGCAAGTGATATTTGAAAGCCCATAGAGGGCTAAGGTGAAAAAGGAAATATCCTCCGATGATATCTGGAAGGAAGCTTTCTGAGAAACTGCTTAATGTTCTTTTAATTCATCTTCCAGTGTTACATCTGTATTTCGTTGATCTCTTTGCTAGCCTTATTTCTGTGGAATCTGAGTACAGATATTTCGGATCCCTTTGAACGCTATTGGGCCAAAGGAAATATCCTCCGATAAGAAAGAGAAAGCAGCTTTCTGAGAAACTTCTTTGTGTTCTGTGAAACCATCTCACAGAGTTACAGCTTGCCCCACAAGAATCCTTTCACTAAGACAGTTCTTCTGGAATTGGCAAAGTGACATTTCGAAGCCCATAGAGGGCTATGGTGAAAAAGGAAATATCCTCCGATGAAATCTGGAAAGAAGCTTTCTGAGAAACTGCTTAGTGTTCTGTTAATTCATCTGCCAGAGTTACATCTGTATTTCGTGGATCTCTTTGCTAGCCTTATTTCTGTGGAATCTGACAACAGATATTTCGGATCCCTTTGAAGACTATAGCGCCAAAGGAAATATCCTCCGATAACAAAGAGAAAGAAGCTTTCTGAGAAACTTCTTTGTGTTCTGTGAAATCATCTCACAGAGTTACAGCTTTCCCCTCAAGAAGCCTTTCACTAAGACAGTTCTTGTAGAATTGGCAAAGTGATATTTGGAAGCCCATAGAGGGCTATGATGAAAAAGGAAATATCCTCCGATGAAATCTGGAAAGAAGCTTTCTGAGAAACTGCTTAGTGTTCTGTTAATTCATCTCACAGAGTTACATCTGTATTTCGTGGATCTCTTTGCTAGCCTTATTTCTGTGGAATCTGACAACAGATATTTCGGATCCCTTTGAAGACAATAGGGCCAAAGGAAATATCTTCCGATAACAAAGAGAAAGAAGCTTTCTGAGAAACTTCTTTGTGTTCTGTGAAATCATCTCACAGAGTTACAGCTTTCCCCTCAAGAAGCCTTTCGCTACGACAGTTCTCGTGGAATTGGCAAAGTGATATATGGAAGCCCATAGAGGGCTATGGTGAAAAAGGAAATATCCTCCGATGAAATCTGGAAAGAAGCTTTCTGAGAAACTCCTTAGTGTTTTGTTAAGTCATCTCCCAGAGTTACATCTGTATTTCGTGGATCTCTTTGCTAGACTTATTTCTGTGGAATCTGAGAACAGATATTTCATATCCCTTTGAAGACTACAGGGCCAAAGGAAATATCCTCCGATAACAAAGAGAAAGAAGCTTTCTGAGAAACTTCTTTGTGTTCTGTGAAATCACCTCAGAGAGTTACAGCTTTCCCCTCAAGAAGCCTTTCGGTAAGACAGTTCGTGTGGAATTGGCAAAGTGATATTTGGAAGCCCATAGAGGGCTGTGCTGAAAAAGGAAATATCCTCCGATGAAATCTGGAAAGAAGCTTTCTGAGAAACTGCTTAGTGTTCTGTGATTCATCTCACAGATTTACATCTGTATTTCGTAGATCTTTTGCTAGCCTTATTTCTTTGGAATCTGACAACAGATATTTCGGATCCCTTTGAAGACAATAGGGCCAAAGAAATATTCTCCGATAACAAAGAGAAAGAAGCTTTCTGAGAAACTTCTTGGTGTTCTGTGAAATCATCTCACAGAGTTACAGCTTTCCCCTCAAGAAGCCTTTCCTTAAGACAGTTCTTGTGGAATTGGCAAAGTGATATTTTGAAGCCCATAGAGGGCTATGGTGATAAAGGAAATATCCTACGATGAAATCTGGAAAGAAGCTTTCTGAGAAACTGCTTAGTGTTCTGTTAATTCATCTCACTGTGTTACATCTGTATTTCGTTGATCTGTTTGCTAGCCTTATTTCTGTGGAATCTGAGAACAGATATTTCCTTTCCCTCTGAAGACTATAGGGCCAAAGGAACTATCCTGCGATAACAAAGAGAAAGAAGCTTTCTGAGAAACTGCTTTGTGTTCTGTGAAATCACCTCACAGAGCTACAGCTTTCACCTCAAGAAGCCTTTCGCTAAGACAGTTCTTGTGGAATTGGCCAAGTGATATTTGGAAGCCCATAGAGTGCTATGGTGAAAAAGGAAATATCCTCCGATGAAATTTGGAAAGACATTCTGAGAAACGGCTTAGTGTTCTGTTAATTCATCTCACAGAGTTACATCTGTATTTCGTGGATCTCTTTGCTAGCCTTATTTCTGTGGAATCTGGGAACAGATATTTCGGATCCCTTTGAAGACTATAGGTCCAAATTAAATATCCTCCGATAAGAAAGAGAAAGAAGCTTTCTGAGAATCTTCTTTGTGTTCTGTGACATCATCTCACAGAGTTACAGCTTTCCCCTCAAGAAGACTTTCGCTACGACAGTTCTCGTGGAATTGGCAAAGTGATATATGGAAGCACATAGAGGGCTATGTTGAAAAAGGAAATATCCTCCGATGAAATCTGGAAAGAAGCTTTCTGAGAAACTGCTTAGTGTTCTGTTAATTCATCTCCCAGAGTTACATCTGTATTTCGTGGATCTCTTTGCTAGCCTTATTTCTGTGGAATCTGAGAACAGATATTTCATATCCCTTTGAAGACTACAGGGCCAAAGGAAATATCCTCCGATAACAAAGAGAAAGAAGCTTTCTGAGAAACTTCTTTGTGTTCTGTGAAATCACCTCAGAGAGTTACAGCTATCCCCTCAAGAAGCCTTTCTGAAAGACAGTTCTTGTGGAACTGGCAAAGTGATATTTGGAAGCCCATAGAGGGCTATGCTGAAAAAGGAAATATCCTCCGATGAAATCTGGAAAGAAGCTTTCTGAGAAACTGCTTAGTGTTCTGTTAATTCATCTCACAGAGTTACATCTGTATTTCGTAGATCTCTTTCCTAGCCTTATTTCTTTGGAATCTGACAACAGATATTTCGGATCCCTTTGAAGACAATAGGGCCAAAGGAAATATCCTCCGATAACAAAGTGAAAGAAGCTTTCTGAGAAACTTCTTGGTGTTCTGTGAAATCATCTCACAGAGTTACAGCTTTCCCCTCAAGAAGCCTTTCGCTACGACAGTTCTTGTGAAATTGGCAAAGTGATATTTGGAAGCCCATAAAGGGCTTTGGTGAAAAAGGAAATATCCTCCGATGAAATCTGGAAAGAAGCTTTCTGAGAAACTGCTTATTTTTCTGTTAATTCATCTCACAGAGTTACATCTGTTTTTTGTGGATCTCTTTGCTAGCCTTATTTCTGTGGAATCTGAGAACAGATATTTCCTTTCCCTTTGAAGACTATAGGGCCAAAGGAAGTATCCTCCGATAAAAAAGAGTAAGAAGCTTTCTGAGAAACTTCTTTGTGTTCTGTGAAATCACGTCACAGAGTTACAGCTTTCTACTCAAGAAGCCTTTCGGTAAGACAGTTCTCGTGGAATTGGCAAAGTGATATTTGGAAGCCCATAGAGGGCTATGCTGAAAAACGAAATATCCTCCGATGAAATCTGGAAAGAAGCTTTCTGAGAAACTGCTTAGTGTTCTATTAATTCATCTCACAGAGTTACATGTGTATTTCGTAGATCTCTTTGCTAGCCTTATTTCTTTGGAATCTGACAACAGATATTTCGGATCTCTTTGAAGACAATAGAGCCAAAGGAAATATCCTCCAATAACAAAGAGAAAGAAGCTTTCTGAGAAACTTCTTTGTGTTCTGTGAAATCATCTCACAGATTTACAGCTTTCCCCTCAAGAAGCCTTTCGCTAAGACAGTTCTTGTGGAATTGGCAAAGTGATATTTGGAAGCCCATAGAGGGCTATGGTGAAAAAGGAAATATCCTCCGTTGAAATCTGGAAAGAAGCTTTCTGAGAAACTGCTTAGTGTTCTGTTAATTCATCTCACAGAGTTACATCTGTATTTCGTGGATTTCTTTGCTAGCCTTATTTCTGTGGAATCTGAGAACAGATATTTCGTATCCGTTTGAAGACTATAGGGCTAAAGGAAATATCCTCCGATAACAAAGAGAAAGAAGCTTCCTGAGAAACTTCTTTGTGTTCTGTGAAATCATCTCACAGAGTTTCAGCATTCCCCTCAAGAAGCCTTTCGCTAAGACAGTTCTTGTGGAATTTGCAAAGTGATATTTGGAAGCCCATAGAGGGCTATGTTGAAAAAGGAAAAATCCTCCGATGAAATCTGGAAAGAAGCTTTCTGATAAACTGCTTAGAGTTCTGTTAATTCATCTCACAGAGTTACATCTGTATTTCGTGGATCTCTTTGCTAGCCTTATTTCTCTGGAATCTGACAACAGATATTTAGGATCCCTTTGAAGACTATAGGGCCAAAGGAAATATCTTCCGATAAAAAAGAGAGAGAAGCTTTCTGAGAAACTTCTTTATGTTCTGTGAAATCATCTCAAAGAGTTACAGCTGTCCCCTCAAGAAGCCTTTCGCTACGACAGTTCTCGTGGAATTGGCAAAGTGATATATGGAAGCCCATAGAGGGCTATGGTGAAAAAGGAAATATCCTCCGATGAAATCTGGAAAGAAGCTTTCTGAGAAACTGCTTAGTGTTCTGTTAATTCATCTCACAGAGTTACATCTGTATTTCGTGGATCTGTTTGCTAGCCTTATTTCTGTGGAATATGAGAACAGATATTTCCTTTCCCTCTAAAGACTATAGGGCCAAAGGAACTATCCTCCGATAACAAAGAGAAAGAACCTTTCAGAGAAACTGCTTTGTGTTCTGTGAAATCATCTCACAGAGTTACAGCTGTCCCCTCAAGAAGCCTTTCGCTAAGACAGTTCTTGTGGAATTGACAAGTGATATTTGGAAGCCCATAGAGGGCTATGGTGAAAAAGGAAATAACTCCGATGAAATCTGGAAGGAAGCTTTCTGAGAAACGGCTTAGTGTTCTGTTAATTCATCTCACAGAGTTACATCTGTATTTCGTGGATCTCTTTGCTAGCCTTATTTTTGTGGAATCTGAGAACAGATATTTTGGATCCCTTTGAAGACTATAGGGCCAAAGGAAATATCCTCCGAAAACAAGGAGAAAGAAGCTTTCTGAGAAACTGCTTTGTGTTCTGTGAAATCACCTCACAGAGTTATAGCTTTCACCTCAAGAAGCCTTTCGCTAAGACAGTTCTTGTGGAATTGGCAAAGTGATATTTGGAAGCCCTTAGAGGGCTATGGTGAAAAAGGAAATATCCTCTGATGAAATCTGGAAAGAAGCTTTCTGAGAAACTACTTAGTGTTCTGTTAATTCATCTCCCAGAGTTACATCTGAATTTCTTGGATCTCTTTGCTAGCCTTATTTTTGTGGAATCTGAGAACAGATATTTCCTTTCCCTCTGAAGACTATAGGGCCAAAGGAACTATTCTCCGATAAGAAAGAGAAAGAAGCTTTCTGAGAAACTGCTTTGTGTTCTGTTAAATCACCTCACAGAGTTACAGCTTTCCCCTCAAGAATCCTTTCGCTAAGACAGTTCTTGTGGAATTGGCAAAGTGATATTTGGAATCCAATAGAGGTCTATGGTGAAAAAGGAAATATCCTCCGATGAAATCTGGAAAGAAGCTTTCAGAGAAACTGCTTAGTGTTCTGTTAATTCATCTCACAGAGTTACATCTGTATTTCGTGGATCTCTTTGTTAGCCTTATTTCTGTGGAATCTGAGAACAGATATTTCGTATCCCTTTGAAGACTATAGGGCTAAAGGAAATATCCTCCGATAACAAAGAGAAAGAAGCTTTCTGAGAAACTTCTTTGTGTTCTGTGAAATCATCTCACAGAGTTTCAGCATTCCCCTCAAGAAGCCTTTCACTAAGACAGTTCGTGTGGAATTTGCAAAGTGATATTTGGAAGCCCATAGAGGGCTATGGTGAAAAAGGAAAAATCCTCCGATGAAATCTGGAAAGAAGCTTTCTGAGAAACAGCTTAGTGTTCTGTTAATTCATCTCTCAGAGTTACATCTGTATTTCGTGGATCTCTTTGCTAGCCTTATTTCTGTGGAATCTGACAACAGATATTTCGGATCGCTTTGATGACTACAGGGCCAAAGGAAATATCCTCCGAAAACAAAGAGAAAGAAGCTTTCAGAGAAATTTCTTTGTGTTCTGTGAAATCGTCTCACAGAGTTTCAGCTTTCCACTCAAGAAGCCATTCGCTAAGACAGTTCTTGTGGAATTGGCAAAGTGATATTTGGAAGCCCATAGAGGGCTATGGTGAAAAAGGAAATATCCTCCGATGAAATCTGGAAACAAGCTTTCTGAGAAACTGCTTAGTGTTCTGCTAATTCATCTCACAGAGTTACATCTGTATTTGGTGGATCTCTTTGCTAGCCTTATTTCTGTGGAATCTGAGAACAGATATTTCCTTTCCCTCTGAAGACTATAGGGCCAAAGGAACTATCCTCCGATAGCAAAGAGAAATAAGCTTTCTGAGTAACTTCTTTGTGTTCTGTGAAATCATCTCACAGAGTTACAGCTTTCCTCTCCAGAAGTCTTTCGCTAAGGCAGTTCTTGTGGGATTGGCAAAGTGATATTTGGAAGCCCATAGAGGACTATGAGGAAAAAGGAAATATCCTCCGATGAAATCTGGAAAGAAGGTTTCTGAGAAACTGCTTATTGTTCTGTTCATTCATCTCACAGAGTTACATCTGTATTTCGTGGATCTCTTTGCTAGCCTTATTTCTGTGGAATCTGAGAAGAGATATTTCGGATCCTTTTGAAGACTACTGGGCCAAAGGAAATATCCTCCGATAACAAAGAGAAAGAAGCTTTCTGAGAAACTTCTTTGTGTTCTGTGAAATCATCTCACAGAGTTACAGCTTTAACCTCAAGCAGCCTTTCGCTACGACAGTTCTCGTGGAATTGGCAAAGTGATATTTGGAAGGCCATGGAGGGCTTTGGTGCAAAAGGAAATATCCTCCGATGAAATCTGGAAAGAAGCTTTCTAAGAAACTACTTAGTGTTCTGTTAATTCATCTCCCAGAGTTACATCTGTATTTCGTGGATCTCTTTGCTAGCCTTATTTTTGTGGAATCTGAGAACAGATATTTCCTTTCCCTATGAAGACTATTGGGCCATAGGAAATATCCTCCGATAAAAAAGAGAAAGAAGCTTTCTGAGAACCTTCTTTGTGTTCTGTGAAATCACCTCACAAAGTTACAGCTTTCCCCTCAAGAAGCCTTTCACTAAGACAGTTCTTGTGGAATTCTTAAAGTGATATTTGGAAGCCCATACAGGGCTATGCTGAAAAAGGAAATATCCTCCGATGAAATCTGGAAAGAAGCTTTCTGAGAACCTGCTTAGTGTTCTATTAATTCATCTCACAGTGTTACATCTGTATTTCGTAGATCTCTTTGCTAGCCTTATTTCTTTGGAATCTGACAACAGATATTTGGCATCCCTCTGAAGACAAAAGGGACAAAGGAAATATCCTCCGATAACAAAGAGAAAGAAGCTTTCTGAGAAACTTCTTTGTGTTCTGTGAAATCATCTCACAGAGTTACAGCTTTCCCCTCAGGAAGCCTTTGGCTACCACAGTTCTTGTGAAATTGGGAAAGTGATATTTGGAAGCCCATAGAGGGCTATGGTGAAAAAGGAAATATCCTCCGATGAAATCTGGAAAGAAGCTTTCTGAGAAACTGCTTAGTGTTCTGTTAATTCATCTCACAGAGTTACATCTGTATTGGTGTATCTCTTTGATAGCCTTATTTCTGTGGAATCTGAGAACAGATATTTCCTTTCCCTCTGAAGACTATAGGGCCAAAGGAAGTATCCTCCGATAACAAAGAGAAAGAAGCTTTCTGAGAAACTGCTGTGTGTTCTCTTAAATCACATCACAGAGTTACAGCTTTCCCCTAAAGAAGCCTTTCGTTAAGACAGTTCTTGTGGAATTGGCAAAGTGATATTTGGAAGCCCATAGAGGGCTATGGTGAAAAAGGAAATATCCTCAGATGAAATCTGGAAAGAAGCTTTCTGAGAAACTGCTTAGTGTTCTGTTAATTCATCTCACAGAGTTACATCTGTATTTCGTGGATCTCTTTGCTAGCCTTATTTCTGTGGAATCTGAGAACAGATATTTCGTATCCCTTTGAAGTCTATAGGGCCAAAGGAACTATCCCCCGTTAACAAAGAGAAAGAAGCTTTCTGAGAAACTGCTTTCTGTTCTGTTAAATCACCTCACAGAGTTACAGCTTTCCCCTAAAGAAGCCTTTCGCTAAGACAGTTCTTGTGGAATTGGCAAAGTGATATTTGGAAGCCCATAGAGGGCTATGGTGAAAAAGGAAATATCCTCAGATGAAATCTGGAAAGAAGCTTTCTGAGAAACTGCTTAGTGTTCTGTTAATTCATCTCACAGAGTTACATCTGTATTTCGTGGATCTCTTTGCTAGCCTTATTTCTGTGTAATCTGAGAACAGATATTTCGTATCCCTTTGAAGACTATAGGGCCAAAGGAAATATCCTCCGATAACAAAGAGGAAGAAGCTTTCTGTGAAACTTCTTTGTGTTCTGTGAAATCATCTCACAGAGTTACAGCTGTCCCTTCAAGAAGCCTTTCGCTAAGACAGTTCTTGTGGAATTGGCAAAGTGATATTTGGAAGCCCATAGAGGGCTATGGTGAAAAAGGAAATATCCTCCGATGAAATCTGGAAAGAAGCTTTCTGAGAAACTGCTTAGTGTTCTGTTAATTCATCTAACAGAGTTACATCTGTATTTCGTGGATCTCTTTGCTATCCTTATTTCTTTGGAATCTGACAACAGATATTTCGGATCCCTTTGAAGACAATAGGGGCAAAGGAACTATCCTCCGATAACGAAGAGAAAGAAGCTTTCTGAGAAACTTCTTTGTGTTCTGTGAAATCCTCTCAAAGAGTTACAGCTTTCCCCTCAAGAAGCCTTTCGCTACGACAGTTCTTGTGAAATTGACAAAGTGATATTTGGAAGCCCATAGAGGGCTATGGTGAAAAAGGAAATATACTCCGATGAAATCTGGAAAGAAGCTTTCTGAGAAACTGCTTAGTGTTCTGTTAATTCATCTCACAGAGTTACATCTGTATTTGGTGGATCTCTTTGATAGCCTTATTTCTGTGGAATCTGAGAACAGATATTTCCTTTCCCTCTGAAAACTATAGGGCCAAAGGAACTATCCTTCGAAAACAAAGAGAAAGAAGCTTTCTGAGAAACTGCTTTCTGTTCTGTTATATCACCTCACAGAGTTACAGCTTTCCTCTCAAGAAGCCTTTCGCTAAGACAGTTCTTGTGGAATTGGCAAAGTGATATTTGGAAGTCAATAGAGGGCTATGTTGAAAAAGGAAATATCCTCAGATGAAATCTGGAAAGAAGCTTTCTGAGAAACTGCTCAGTGTTCTGTTAATTCATCTCCCAGAGTAACATCTGTATTTCGTGGATCTCTTTGCTAGCCTTATTTCTGTGGAATCTGAGAACAGATATTTCCTTTCCCTCTGAAGACTATAGGGCTAAAGGAAATATCCTCCAATAACAAAGAGAAAGAAGCTTTCTGAGAAACTTCTTTGTGTTCTGTGAAATCATCTAACAGAGTTTCAGCATTCCCCTCAAGAAGCCTTTCGCTAAGACAGTTCTTGTGGAATTTGCAAAGTGATATTTGGAAGCCCATAGAGAGCTATGGTGAAAAAGGAAAAATCCTCCGATGAAATCTGGAAAGAAGCTTTCTGAGAAACAGCTTAGTGTTCTGTTAATTCATCTCTCAGAGTTACATCTGTATTTCCTGGATCTCTTTGCTAGCCTTATTTATGTGGAATCTGACAACAGATATTTCGGATCGCTTTGATGACTACAGGGCCAAAGGAAATATCCTCCGAAAACAAAGAGAAAGAAGCTTTCAGAGAAATTTCTTTGTGTTCTGTGAAATCGTCTCACAGAGTTTCAGCTTTCCACTCAAGAAGCCTTTCGCTAAGACAGTTCTTGTGGAATAGGCAAAGTGATATTTGGAAGTCCATAGAGGGCTATGGTGAAAAAGGAAATATCCTCAGATGAAATCTGGAAAGAAGCTTTTTGAGAAACTGCTCAGTGTTCTGTTAATTCATCTCCTAGAGTTACATCTGTATTTCGTAGATTTCTTTGCTAGCCTTATTTCTGTGGAATCTGACAGCAGATATTTCGGATCCCTTTGAAGACAATATGGCCAAAGGAAATATCCTCCGATAGCAAAGAGAAATAAGCTTTCTGAGTAACTTCTTTGTGTTCTGTGAAATCATCTCACAGAGTTACAGCTTTCCTCTCCAGAAGTCTTTCGCTAAAGCAGTTCTTGTGGAATTGGCAAAGTGATATTTGGAAGCCCATAGAGGGCTATGATGAAAAAGGAAATATCCTCCTATGAAATCTGGAAAGAAGGTTTCTGAGAAACTGCTTATTGTTCTGTTAATTCATCTCACAGAGTTACATCTGTATTTCGTGGATCTCTTTGCTAGCCTTATTTCTGTGGAATCTGAGAACAGATATTTCGGATCCCTTTGAAGACTTTAGGGCCAAAGGAAATATCCTCCGATAACAAAGAGAAAGAAGCTTTCTGAGAAACTTCTTTGTGTTTTGTGAAATCATCTCACAGAGTTACAGCTTTCCCCTCAAGAAGCCTTTCACTACGACAGTTCTCGTGGAATTGGCAAAGTGATATTTGGAAGGCCATAGAGGGCTATGGTGCAAAAGGAAATATCCTCCGATGAAATATGGAAAGAAGCTTTCTGAGAAACTGCTGAGTGTTCTGTTAATTCATCTCACAGAGTTACATCTGCATTTCGTGGATCTCTTTGCTAGCCTTTTTTCTGTGGAATCTGAGAACAGGTATTTCGGATCCCTTTGAAGACTATAGGGCCAAAGGAAATATCCTCCGATAACAAAGAGAAAGAAGCATTCTGAGAAACTTCTTTGTGTTCTGTGAAATCATATCACAGAGTTACAGCTTGCCCCTCACGAAGCCTTTCGCTAAGACAGTTCTTGTGGAATTGGCAAAGTGATATTTGGAAGCCCATAGAGGGCAATGGTGAAAATGGAAATATCCTCCGATGAAATCTGGAAAAAAGCTTTCTGAGAAACTGCTTAGTGTTCTCTTAATTCATCTCCCAGAGTTACATCTGTATTTCGTGGATCTCTTTGCTAGCCTTATTTCTGTGGAATCTGACAAGAGATATATCGGATCCCTTTGAAGACTATAGGGCGAAATTAAATGTCCTCTGATAACAAGGAGAAAGAAGCTTTCTGAGAAAGTTCTGTGTGTTCTCTGAAATCATCTCACAGAGTTACAGCTTTTCCCTCAAGAAGCCTTTCGCTAAGACAGTTCTTGTGGAATTGGCAAAGTGATATTTGGAAGCCCATAGAGGGCTATGGTGAAAAAGGAAATATCCTCCGATGAAATCTGGAAAGAAGCTTTCTGAGAAACTACTTAGTGTTCTTTTAATTCAACTCACCGAGTTACATCTGTATTTCGTGGATCTCTGTGCTAGCCTTATTTCTGTGGAATCTGAGAACAGATATCTCCTTTCCCTCTGTAGACTATAGGGCCAAAGGAACTATCCTCCGATAACGAAGAGAAAGAAGCTTTCTGAGAAACTTCTTTGTGTTCTGTGAAATCATCTCACAGAGTTACAGCTGTCCCCTCAAGAAGCCTTTCGCTAAGACAGTTCTTGTGGAATTGGCAAAGTGATATTTGGAAGTCAATAGAGGGCTATGTTGAAAAAGGCAATATCCTCAGATGAAATCTGGAAAGAAGCTTTCTGAGAAACTGCTTAGTGTTCTGTTAATTCATGGCCCTGAGTTACATCTGTATTTCGTGGATCTCTTTGCTAGCTTTATTTCTGTGGAATCTGAGAACAGATATTTCCTTTCCCTCTGTAGACTATAGGGCCAAAGGAACTATCCTCCGATAACGAAGAGAAAGAAGCTTTCTGAGAAACTTCTTTGTGTTCTGTGAAATCATCTCACAGAGTTATAGCTTTTCCCTCAAGAAGCCTTTCGCCAAGACAGTTCTTGTGGAATTGGCAAAGTGATATTTGGAAGCCCATAGAGGGCTATGGTGAAAAAGGAAATATCCTCCGATGAAATCTGGAAAGAAGCTTTCTGAGAAACTGCTTAGTGTTCTGTTAATTCATCTCACAGAGTTACATCTGTATTTCGTGGATCTCTTTGCTATCCTTATTTCTTTGGAATCTGACAACAGATATTTCGGATCCCTTTGAAGACAATAGGGGCAATGGAACTATACTCCGATAACAAAGAGAAAGAAGCTTTCTGAGAAACTTCTTTGTGTTCTGTGAAATCCTCTCACAGAGTTACAGCTTTCCCCTCAAGAAGCCTTTCGCTACGACAGTTCTTGTGAAATTGACAAAGTGATATTTGGAACCCCTAGAGGGCTATGGTGAAAAAGGAAATATCCTCCGATGAAATCTGGAAAGAAGCTTTCTGAGAAACTGTTTAGTGTTCTGTTAATTCATCTCACAGAGTTACATCTGTATTTGGGGATCTCTTTGATAGCCTTATTTCTGTGGAATCTGAGAACAGATATTTCCTTTTCCTCTGAAGACTATAGGGCCAAAGGAACTATCCTCCGATAACAAAGAGAAAGAAGCTTTCCGAGAAACTGCTTTCTGTTCTGTTAAATCACCTCACAGAGTTACAGCTTTCCCCTCAAGAAGCCTTTCGCTAAGACAGTTCTTGTGGAATTGGCAAAGTGATATTTGGAAGCCCATAGAGGGCTATGGTGAAAAAGGAAGTATCCTCAGATGAAATCTGGAAAGAAGCTTTCTGAGAAACTGCTTAGTGTTCTTTTAATTCATCTCACAGAGTTACATCTGTATTTCGTGGATCGCTTTGCTGGACTTATTTCTGTGGAATCTGAGAACAGATATTTCGGATCCCTTTGAAGCCTATAGGGCCAAAGGAAATAGCCTCCGATAACAAAGAGAAAGAAGCTTTCTGAGAAACTTCTTTGTGTTCTGTGAAATCACCTCACAGAGTTACAGCTTTCCCCTCAAGAAGCCTTTCGCTAAGACAGTTCTTGTGGAATTGGCAAAGTGATATTTGGAAGTCAATAGAGGGCTATGTTGAAAAAGGAAATATCCTCAGATGAAATCTGGAAAGAAGCTTTCTGAGAAACTGCTTAGTGTTCTGTTAATTCATGGCCCAGAGTTACATCTGTATTTCGTGGATCTCTTTGCTAGCCTTATTTCTGTGGAATCTGAGAACAGATATTTCCTTTCCCTCTGTAGACTATAGGGCCAAAGGAACTATCCTCCGATAACGAAGAGAAAGAAGTTTTCTGAGAAACTTCTTTGTGTTCTGTGAAATCATCTCACAGAGTTATAGCTTTTCCCTCAAGAAGCCTTTCGCCAAGACAGTTCTTGTGGAATTGGCAAAGTGATATTTGGAAGCCCATAGAGGGCTATGGTGAAAAAGGAAATATCCTCCGATGAAATCTGGAAAGAAGCTTTCTGAGAAACTGCTTAGTGTTCTGTTAATTCATCTAACAGAGTTACATCTGTATTTCGTGGATCTCTTTGCTATCCTTATTTCTTTGGAATCTGACAACAGATATTTCGGATCCCTTTGAAGACAATAGGGGCAATGGAACTATACTCCGATAACAAAGAGAAAGAAGCTTTCTGAGAAACTTCTTTGTGTTCTGTGAAATCCTCTCACAGAGTTACAGCTTTCCCCTCAAGAAGCCTTTCGCTACGACAGTTCTTGTGAAATTGACAAAGTGATATTTGGAACCCCTAGAGGGCTATGGTGAAAAAGGAAATATCCTCCGATGAAATCTGGAAAGAAGCTTTCTGAGAAACTGTTTAGTGTTCTGTTAATTCATCTCACAGAGTTACATCTGTATTTGGTGGATCTCTTTGATAGCCTTATTCCTGTGGAATCTGAGAACAGATATTTCCTTTTCCTCTGAAGACTATAGGGCCAAAGGAACTATCCTCCGATAACAAAGAGAAAGAAGCTTTCTGAGAAACTGCTTTCTGTTCTGTTAAATCACCTCACAGAGTTACAGCTTTCCCCTCAAGAAGCCTTTCGCTAAGACAGTTCTTGTGGAATTGGCAAAGTGATATTTGGAAGCCCATAGAGGGCTATGGTGAAAAAGGAAATATCCTCAGATGAAATCTGGAAAGAAGCTTTCTGAGAAACTGCTTAGTGTTCTGTTAATTCATCTCACAGAGTTACATCTGTATTTCGTGGATCTCTTTGCTAGCCTTATTTCTGTGGAATCTGACAACAGATATTTCGGATCCCTTTGAAGACTATAGGGCCAAAGGAAATATCCTCCGATAACAAAGAGGAAGAAGCTTTCTGAGAAACTTCTTTGTGTTCTGTGAAATCATCTCACAGAGTTACAGCTTTCCTCTCAAGAAGCCTTTTGCTAAGACAGTTCTTGTGGAATTGGCAAAGTGATGTTTGGAAGTCCATAGAGGGCTATGGTGAAAAAGGAAATATCCTCAGATGAAATCTGGAAAGAAGCTTTCTGAGAAACTGCTCACTGTTCTGTTAATTAATCTCACAGAGTTACATCTTTATTTCGTAGATCTCTTTGCTAGCCTTATTACTGTTGAATCTAACAGCAGATATTTCGGATCCCTTTGAAGACAATAGGGCCAAAGGAAATATCCTCCGATAACAAAGAGAAAGAAGCTTTCTGAGTAACTTCTTTGTGTTCTGTGAAATCATCTCACAGAGTTACAGCTTTTCCCTCAAGATGCCTTTCGCTAAGACAGTTCTTGTGGAATTGGCAAAGTGATATTTGGAAGCCCATAGAGGGCTATGGTGAAAAAGGAAATATCCTCCGATGAAATCTGGAAAGAAGCTTTCTGAGAAACGGCTTACTGTTCTTTTAATTCATCTCACAGAGTTACATCTGTATTTCGTGGATCTCTTTGCTAGCCTTATTTCTGTGTAATCTGAGAACAGATATTTCCTTTCCCTCTGAAGACTATAGGGCCAAAGGAACTATCCTCCAATAACAAAGAGAAAGAAGCTTTCTGAGAAACTTCTTTGTGTTCTTTGAAATCATCTCATAGTGTTACAGCTTTCCACTCAAGAAGCCTTTCACTAAGACAGTTCTTGTGGAATTGGCAAAGTGATATTGGAAGCCCATAGAGGGCTATGGTGAAAAAGGAAATATCCTCCGATGAAAACTGGAAAGAAGCTTTCTGAGAAACTGCTTAGTGTTCTGTTAATTCATGTCACAGAGTTACATCTGTATTTCGTGGATCTCTTTGCAAGGCCTACTTTTGTGGAATCTGAGAACAGATATTTCCTTTCCCTTTGAAGACTATAGGGCCAAAGAAAATATCCTCCGATAAAAAATAGAAAGAAGCTTTCTGAGAAACTTCTTTGTGTTCTGTGAAATCATCTCACAAAGTTACAGCTTTCTCCTCAAGAAGCCTTTCGGTAAGACAGTTCTTTTGGAATTGGCAAAGTGATATTTGGAAGCCCATAGAGGGCTATGGTGAAAAAGGAAATATCCTCCGATGAAATCTGGAAAGAAGCTTTTTGAGAAACTGCTTAGTGTTCTGTAAATTCATCTCACAAAGTTACATCTGTATTTCGTAGATCTCTTTGCTAGCATTATTTCTTTGGTATCTGACAACAGATATTTCGGATCCCTTTGAAGACAATAGGGCCAAAGGAAATATCTTCCGATAACAAAGAGAAAGAAGCTTTCTGAGAAACTTCTTTGTGTTCTGTGAAATCATCTCACAGAGTTACAGCTTTCCCCTCAAGAAGACTTTCGCTACGACAGTTCTCGTGGAATTGGCAAAGTGATATATGGAACCCCATAGAGGGCTATGGTGAAAAAGGAAATATCCTCCGATGAAATCTGGAAAGAAGCTTTCTGAGAAACTGCTTAGTGTTCTGTTAATTCATCTCACAGAGTTACATCTGTATTTCGTGGATCTCTTTGCTAGCCTTATTTCTGTGGAATATGAGAACAGATATTTCCTTTCCCTCTAAAGACTATAGGGCCAAAGGAACTATCCTCCGATATCAAAGAGAAAGAAGCTTTCTGAGAAACTGCTTTGTGTTCTGTGAAATCACCTCACAGAGTTATAGCTTTCCCCTCAAGAAGCCTTTCGCTAAGACAGTTCTTGTGGAATTGGCAAAGTGATATTTGGAAGCCCTTAGAGGGCTATGGTGAAAAAGGAAATATCCTCCGATGAAATCTGGAAAGAAGCTTTCTGAGAAACTGCTTAGTGTTCTGTTAATTCACCTCAAAGAGTTACATCTGTATTTCGTGGATCTCTTTGCTCGCCTTATTTCTGTGGAATATGAGAACAGATATTTCGAATCCCTTTGAAGACTATAGGGCCAAAGGAAATATCCTCCGATAACAAAGAGAAAGAAGCTTTCTGATAAACTTCTTTTTGTTCTGTGAAATCACCTCACAGCGTTAGAGCTTTCCACTCAAGAAGCCTTTCGTTAAGACAGTTCTTGTGGAATTGGCAAAGTGATATTTGGAAGCCCATAGAGGGCTATGGTGAAAAAGGAAATATCCTCCGATGAATTCTGGAAAGAAGCTTTCTGATAAACTGCTTAGTGTTCTGTTAATTCATCTCACAGTGTTACATCTGTTATCGTGAATCTCTTTGCTTGCCTTTTTTCTGTGGAATCTGACAACAGATATTTCGGATCCCTTTGAAGACTATAAGGCCAAAGGAAATATCCTCCGATAACAAAGAGAATGAAGCTTTCTGAGAAACTTCTTTGTGTTCTGTTAAATCATCTCACAGCGTTACAGCTTTCCGCTCCGGAAGCCTTTCGCTAAGACAGTTCTTGTGGAATTGGCAAAGTGATATTTGGAAGCCCATAGAGGGCTATGGAGAAAAAGGAAATAACCTCCGATGAAATCTGGATAGAAGCTTTCTGATAAACTGCTTAGTGTTCTGTTAATTCATCTCACAGAGTTACATCTGTTATCGTGGATCTCTTTGCTAGTCTTATTTCTGTGGAATGTGAGGACAGATATTTCTTTCCCTTTGAAGACTATATGGCCAAAGGAAACATCCTCCGATAACAAAGAGAAAGAAGCTTTCTGAGAAACTTCTTTGTGTTCTGTGAAATCATCTCACAGAGTTGCAGCTTTCCCCTCAAGAAGCCTTTCGCTAAGACAGTTCTTGTGGAATTGGCAAAGTGATATTTGGAAGCCAATAGAGGGCTACGGAGAAATAGGAAATATCCTCCGATGAAATCTGGAAAGAAGCTTTCTGAGAAACTGCTTAGTGTTCTGTTAATTCATCTCCCAGAATTACTTCTGTATTTCGTGGATCTCTTTGCTAGCCTTATTTCTGTGGAATCTGAGAACAGATATTTCGGATCCCTTTGATGACTATAGGGCCAAAGGAAATATCCTCCGATAACAAAGAGAAAGAAGCTTTCTGAGAAACTTCTTAGTGTTCTGTGAAATCATCTCACAAAGTTACACTTTCCCCTCAAGAAGACTTTCGCTAAGACAGTTCTTGTGGAATTGGCAAAGTGATATTTGGAAGCCCATAGAGGGCTACGGTGAAAAAGGAAATATTCTCTGATGAAATCTGGAAAGAAGCTTTCTGAGAAACTGCTTAGTGTTCTGTTAATTCATCTCACAGAGTTACATCTGTATTTCGTGGATCACCTTGCTAGCCTTATTTCTGTGGATTCTGAGAACAGATATTTCGGATCCCTTTGAAGACTATAGGGCCAAAGGAAATATCCTCCGATAACAAAGAGAAAGAAGCTTTCTGAGAAACTGCTTTGTGTTCTGTGAAATCATCTCACAGCGTTACAGCTTTCCCCTCAAGAAGCCTTTCGCTAAGACAGTTCTTGTGGAATTGGCAAAGTGATATTTGGAAGCCCATAGAGGGCTATGATGAAAAAGGAAATATCCTCCTATGAAATATGGAAGGAAGCTTTCTGAGAAACTGTTTGGTGTTCTGTCAATTCATCTAACAGAGTTACATCTGTATTTGGTGGATCTCTTTGCTAGCCTTATTTCTCTGGAATCTGACAACAGATATTTCGGATCCCTTTGAAGACTATAGGACCAAAGGAAATATCCTCCGATAACAAAGAGAAAGAAGCTTTCTGAGAACCTTCTTTGTGTTCTGTGAAATCACCTCACAGAGTTAAAGCTTTCCCCTCAAGAAGACTTTCGCTAAGACAGTTTTTTTGGAATTTGCAAAGTGATATTTGGAAGCCCATTCAGGGCTACGGTGAAAAAGGAAATATCCTCCAATGAAATCTGGAAAGAAGCTTTCTGAGAAACTGCTTAGTGTTCTGTTAATTCATCTCCCAGAGTTACATCTGTATTTCGTGGATCTCTTTGCTAGCCTTATTTCCGTGGAATCTGACAACAGATATTTCGGATCCCTTGGATGACTATAGGGCCAAAGGAAATATCCTCCGATAACAAAGAGAAAGAAGCTTTCTGAGAAACTTCTTTGTGTTCTGTGAAATCATCTCACAGAGTTACAGCTTTCCCCTCAAGAAGCCTTTCGCTAAGACAGTTCTTGTGGAATTGGCAAAGTGATATATGGAAGCCCTCAGAGAGCTATGCTGAAAAAGGAAATATCCTCCGATGAAATCTGGAAAGAAGCTTTCTGAGAAACTGCTTAGTGTTCTGTTAATTCATCTCACAGTGTTACATCTGTATTTCGTGGATCTCTTTGCTAGCCTTATTTCTGTGGAATCTGAGAACACATATTTCCTTTCCCTTTGAAGACTATAGGGCCAAAGGAAATATCCTCCGATAACAAAGAGAAAGAAGCTTTCTGAGAAACTTCTTTGTGTTCTGTGAAATCATCTCACAGAGTTAAAGCTTTCCCCTCAAGAAGCTTTTCGCTAAGACAGTTCTTGTGGAATTGGAAAAAGTGATATTTGGAAGCCCATAGAGGGCTATGGGGAAAAAGGAAATATCCTCTGATGAAATCTGGAGAGAAGCTTTCTGAGAAAATGCTTAATGTTCTGTTAATTCATCGCCCAGAGTTACATCTGTATTTCGTGGATCTCTTTGCTAGCCTTATTTCTGTGGAATCTGACAGCAGATTTTTCTGATACCTTTGAAGACTATGGGGCCAAAGGAAATATCCTCCGATAACAAAGAGAAAGAAGCTTTTTGAGAAACTTCTTTGTGTTCTGTGAAATCATCTCACAGAGTTACAGCTTTCCCCTCAAGAAGCCTTTCGCTAAGACAGTTCTTGTGGAATTGGCAAAGTGATATTTGGAAGCCGATACAGGGCTAAGGTGAAAAAGGAAATATCCTCCGATGAAATCTGGAAAGAAGCTTTCTGAGAGACTGCTTAGTGTTCTGTTAATTCATCTCACAGTGTTACATCTGTATTTCATGGATCTCTTTGCTAGCCTTATTTCTGTGGAATCTGACAACAGATATTTCGGATCCCTTTGAAGACTATAGAGCCAAAGGAAATATCCTCCGATAAGAAAGAGAAAGAAGCTTTCTGAGAAACTTCTGTTTGTTCTGTGAAATCATCTCTCACAGTTACAGCTTTCCCCTCAAGGAGCCTTTCGCAAAGATAGTTCTCGTGGAATTGTCAAAGTGATATTTGGAGCCCTTAGAGGGCTATGGAGAAAAAGGAAATATCCTCCGATGAAATCTGGAAAGAAACTTTCTGAGAAACTGCTTAGTGTTCTGTTAATTCACCTCACAGATTTACATCTGTATTTCGTGGATCTCTTTGCTAGCCTTATTTCTGCGGAATCTGAGAACAGATATTTCGGATCCCTTTGAAGACTATAGGGCCAAAGGAAATATCCTCCGATAACAAAGAGAAAGAAGCTTTCTGAGAAACTTCTTTGTGTTCTGTGAAATCATCTCACACAGTTACAGCTTTCTCCTCAAGAAGCCTTTCGCTAAGACAGTTCTTGTGGAATTGGCAAAGTGATATTTGGAAGCCCATAGAGGGCTCTGGTGAAAAAGGAAATATCCTCTGATGAAATCTGGAAAGAAGATTTCTGAGAAGCTGCTTAGTGTTCTGTTAATTCATCTCACAGAGTTACATCTGTATTTCGTGGATGTCTTTGCTAGCCTTATTTCTGTGGAATCTGACAACAGATATTTCAGATCCCTTTGAAGACTATAGGGCCAAAGGAATTATCCTCCGATAAAAAAGAGAAAGAAGCTTTCTGAGAAACTTCTCTGTGTTCCATGAAATCATCTCACAGAATTAAAGCTTTCCCCTCAAGAAGCCTTTCGCTAAGACAGTTCTTCTGGAATTGGCAAAGTGATATTTGGAAGCCCATAGAAGGCTACGGTGAAAAAGGAAATATCCTCCGATGAAATCTGGAAAGAAGCTTTCTGAGAAACAGCTTAGTGTTCTGTTAATTCATCTCCCAGAGTTACATCTGTATTTCTTTAATCTCTTTGCTAGCCTTATTTCTGTGTAATCTGACAACAGATATTTCGGATCCCTTTGAAGACTATAAGGCCAAAGAAAATATCCTCCGATAACAAAGAGAAAGAAGTTTTCTAGAAACTTCTTTGTGTTCCGTGAAATCATCTTACAGAGTTACAGCTTTCCCCTCAAGAAGCTTTTCGCTTAGACAGTTCTTGTGGAATTGGCACAGTGATATTTAGAAGCCCATAGAGGTCTATGGTGAAAAAGGAAATATCCTTCGATGAAATCTGGAAAGACTTTCTGAGAAACTGCTTAGTGTTCTGTTAATTCATCTCACAGAGTTACATCTGTATTTCGTTGATCTCTTTGCTAGCCTTATTTCTGTGGAATCTGAGTACAGATATTTCGGATCCCTTTGAAGACTATAGGGCCAAAGGAAATATCCTCCGATAACAAAGAGAAAGAAGCTTTCTGAGAAACTTCTTCGTGTTCTGTGAAATCATCTCACAGAGTTACAGCTTCACCCTCAAGAAGCCTTTCGCTCAGACAGTTCTTGTGGAATTGTCAAAGTGATATTTGGAAGCCCTTAGAGGGCTACGGTGAAAAAGGAAATATCCTCCGATGAAATCTGGAAAGAAGCTTTCTGAGAAACTGCTTAGTGTTCTGTTAATTCATCTCCCAGAGTTACATCTGTATTTCGTGGATCTCTTTGCTAGGCCTACTTTTGTGGAATCTGAGAACCGATATTTCCTTTCCCTTTGAAGACTATAGGGCCAAAGAAAATATCCTCCGATAAAAAATAGAAAGAAGCTTTCTGAGAAACTTCTTTGTGTTCTGTGAAATCATCTCACAAAGTTACAGCTTTCTCCTCAAGAAGCCTTTCGGTAAGACAGTTCTTTTGGAATTGGCAAAGTGATATTTGGAAGCCCATAGAGGGCTATGGTGAAAAAGGAAATATCCTCCGATGAAATCTGGAAAGAAGCTTTCTGAGAAACTGCTTAGTGTTCTGTAAATTCGTCTCACAGAGTTACATCTGTATTTCGTAGATCTCTTTGCTAGCATTATTTCTTTGGTATCTGACAAGAGATATTTCGGATCCCTTTGAAGACAATAGGGCCAAAGGAAATATCTTCCGATAACAAAGAGAAAGAAGCTTTCTGAGAAACTTCTTTGTGTTCTGTGAAATCATCTCACAGAGTTACAGCTTTCCCCGCAAGAAGACTTTCGCTACGACAGTTCTCGTGGAATTGGCAAAGTGATATATGGAAGCCCATAGAGGGCTATGGTGAAAAAGGAAATATCCTCCGATGAAATCTGGAAAGAAGCTTTCTGAGAAACTGCTTAGTGTTCTGTTAATTCATCTCACAGTGTTACATCTGTATTTCGTGGATCTCTTTGCTAGCCTTATTTCTGTGGAATATGAGAAGAGATATTTCCTTTCCCTCTAAAGACTATAGGGCCAAAGGAACTATCCTCCGATAACAAAGAGAAAGAAGCTTTCAGAGAAACTGCTTTGTGTTCTGTGAAATCATCTCACAGAGTTACAGCTGTCCCCTCAAGAAGCCTTTCGCTAAGACAGTTCTTGTGGAATTGGCAAAGTGATATTTGGAAGCCCATATAGGGCTATGGTGAAAAAGGAAATATCCTCCGATGAAATCTGGAAAGAAGCTTTCTGAGAAACGTCTTAGTGTTCTGTTAATTCATCTCCGAGAGTTACATCTGTATTTCGTGGATCTCTTTGCTAGCCTTATTTCTGTGGAATCTGAGAACAGATATTTTGGATCCCTTTGAAGACTATAGGGCCAAAGGAAATATCCTCCGAAAACAAAGAGAAAGAAGCTTTCTGAGAAACTGCTTTGTGTTCTGTGAAATCACCTCACAGAGTTATAGCTTTCCCCTCAAGAAGCCTTTCGCTTAGACAGTTCTTGTGGAATTGGCAAAGTGATATTTGGAAGCCCTTAGAGGGCTATGGTGAAAAAGGAAATATCCTCCGATGAAATCTGGAAAGAAGCTTTCTGAGAAACTGCTTAGTGTTCTGTTAATTCACCTCACAGAGTTACATCTGTATTTCGTGGATCTCTTTGCTAGCCTTATTTCTGTGGAATCTGAGAACAGATATTTCGGATCCCTTTGAAGATTATAGGGCCAAAGGAAATATCCTCCGATAACAAAGAGAAAGAAGCTTTCTGAGAAACTTCTTTTTGTTCTGTGAAATCATCTCACAGCGTTAGAGCTTTCCGCTCAAGAAGCCTTTCGTTAAGACAGTTCTTGTGGAATTGGCAAAGTGATATTTGGAAGCCCATAGAGGGCTATGGTGAAAAAGGAAATATCCTCCGATGAATTCTGGAAAGAAGCTTTCTGATAAACTGCTTAGTGTTCTGTTAATTCATCTAACAGAGTTACATCTGTTATCGTGAATCTCTTTGCTACCCTTATTTCTGTGGAATCTGAGAACAGATATTTCCTTTCCCTTTGAAGACTATAGGGACAAAGGAACCATCCTCCGATAACAAAGAGAAAGAAGCTTTCTGAGAAACATCTTTGTGTTCTGTGAAATCATCTCACAGAGTTGCAGCTTTCCCCTCAGGAAACCTTTCGCTAAGACAGTTCTTGTGGAATTGGCAAAGTGATATTTGGAAGCCCTTAGAGGGCTATGGAGAAAAAGGAAATATCCTCCGATGAAATCTGGAAAGAAGCTTTCTGAGAAACTGCTTAGTGTTCTGTCAATTCATCTCACAGAGTTACATCTGCATTTCGTGAATCTCTTTGCTGGCCTTTTTTCTGTGGAATCTGAGAACAGATATTCTGGATCCCTTTGAAGACTATAGGGCCAAAGGAAATATCCTCCGATAACAAAGAGAAAGGAGCTTTCTGAGAAACTTCTTTGTATTCTGTGAAATCATCTCACAGAGTTACAGCTTTCCCCTCAAGAAGCCTTTCACTTAGACAGTTCTTGTGGAATTGGCAAAGTGATATTTCGAAGCCCATAGAGGGCTATGGTGAAAAAGGAAATATCCTCCGATGAAATCTGGGAAGAAGCTTTCTGAGAGACTGCTTAGTGTTCTGTTAATTCATCTCCAAGAGTTACATCTGTATTTCGTGGATCTCTTTGCTAGCCTTATTTCTGTGGTAACTGACAACAGATATTTCCTTTCCCTTTGAAGACTATAGGACCAAAGGAAATATCCTCCGATAACAAAGAGAAAGAAGCTTTCTGAGAACCTTCTTTGTGTTCTGTGAAATCATCTCACAGAGTTAAAGCTTTCCCCTCAAGAAGACTTTCGTTAATACAGTTTTTTTCGAATTGGCAAAGAGATATTTGGAAGCCCATAGAGGGCTATGGTGAAAAAGGAAATATCCTCCAGTGAAATCTGGAAAGAAGCTTTCAGAGACTGCTTTGTGTTCTGTTAATTCATCTCACAGAGTTACATCTGTATTTCGTGGATCTCCTTGCTAGCCTTATTTCTGTGTAATCTGAGAACAGATATTTCCTTTTCTTCTGAAGACTATAGGGCCAAAGGAAATATCCTCCGATAATAAAGAGAAAGAAGCTTTCTGAGAAACTTCTTTGTGTTCTGTGAAATCATATCACAGAGTTACACTTTCCCCTCAAGAAGCCTTTCGCTAAGACAGTTCTTGTGGAATTGGCAAAGTGATATTTGTCAGCCCATAGAGGGCTATGGTGAAAAAGGAAATATCCTCCGATGAAATCTGGAAAGAAGCTTTCTGAGAAACTGCTTAGTGTTCTGTCAATTCATCTCACAGAGGTACAACTGTATTTCGTGGATCTTTTTGCTAGCCTTATTTCTGTGGAATCTGAGAACAGATATTTCGGATCCCTTTGAAGACTATAGGGCCAAAGGAAATATCCTCCGATAACAAAGAGAAGGGAGGTTTCTGAGAAACTTCTGTGTGTTCTGTGAAATCATCCCACAGAGTTACAGCTTTCCCCTCAAGAAGCCTTTCGCTTAGACAGTTCTTGAGGAATTGGCAAAGTGATATTTCGAGACCGTAGAGGGCTATGGTGAAAAAGGAAATATCCTCCGATGACTACTGGGAAGAAGCTTTCTGAGAAACTGCTTAGTGTTCTGTTAATTCATCTCCCAGAGTTACATCTGTATTTCGTGGATCTCTTTGCTAGCCTTATTTCTGTGGAATCTGACAACAGATATTTCGGATCCCTTTGAAGACTATAAGGCCAAAGGAAATATCCTCCGATAACAAAGACAAAGAAGCTTTCTGAGAAACTTCTTTGTGTTCTGTGAAATCATCTCACAGAGTTACACTTTCCCCTCAAGAAGCCTTTCGCTAAGACAGTTCTTGTGGAATTGGCAAAGTGATATTTGGAAGCCCATAGAGGGCTATGGTGAAAAAGGAAATATCCTCCGATGAAATCTGGAAAGAAGCTTTCTGAGAAACTGCTTAGTGTTCTGTAAATTCATCTCACAGAGTTACATCTGTATTTCGTAGATCTCTTTGCTAGCATTATTTCTTTGGTATCTGACAACAGATATTTCGGATCCCTTTGAAGACAATAGGGCCAAAGGATATATCTTCCGATAACAAAGAGAAAGAAGCTTTCTGAGAAACTTCTTTGTGTTCTGTGAAATCATCTCACAGAGTTACAGCTTTCCCCGCAAGAAGACTTTCGCTACGACAGTTCTCGTGGAATTGGCAAAGTGATATATGGAAGCCCATAGAGGGCTATGGTGAAAAAGGAAATATCCTCCGATGAAATCTGGAAAGAAGCTTTCTGAGAAACTGCTTAGTGTTCTGTTAATTCATCTCACAGAGTTACATCTGTATTTCGTGGATCTCTTTGCTAGCCTTATTTCTGTGGAATATGAGAAGAGATATTTCCTTTCCCTCTAAAGACTATAGGGCCAAAGGAACTATCCTCCGATAACAAAGAGAAAGAAGCTTTCAGAGAAACTGCTTTGTGTTCTGTGAAATCATCTCACAGAGTTACAGCTGTCCCCTCAAGAAGCCTTTCGCTAAGACAGTTCTTGTGGAATTGGCAAAGTGATATTTGGAAGCCCATATAGGGCTATGGTGAAAAAGGAAATATCCTCCGATGAAATCTGGAAAGAAGCTTTCTGAGAAACGTCTTAGTGTTCTGTTAATTCATCTCCGAGAGTTACATCTGTATTTCGTGGATCTCTTTGCTAGCCTTATTTCTGTGGAATCTGAGAACAGATACTTTGGATCCCTTTGAAGACTATAGGGCCAAAGGAAATATCCTCCGAAAACAAAGAGAAAGAAGCTTTCTGAGAAACTTCTTTGTGTTCTGTGAAATCATCTCACAGAGTTACAGCTTTCCCATCAAGAAGCCTTTCGCTAAGACATTTCTTGTGGAATTGGCAAAGTGATATTTGGAAGCCGATACAGGGCTATGGTGAAAAAGGAAATATCCTCCGATGAAATCTGGAAAGAAGCTTTCTGAGAGACTGCTTAGTGTTCTGTTAATTCATCACACAGTGTTACATCTGTATTTCATGGATCTCTTTGCTAGCCTTATTTCTGTGGAATCCGACAACAGATATTTCGGATCCCTTTGAAGACTATAGGGCCACAGGAAATATCCTCCGATAACAAAGAGAAAGAAGCTTTCTGAGAAACTTCTTTGTGTTCTGTGAAATCAACTCACACAGTTACAGCTTTCCCCTCAAGAAGCCTTTCGCTAAGACAGTTCTTGTGGAATTGGCAAAGTGATATTTGGAAGCCCATAGAGGGCTATGGTGAAAAAGGAAATATCCCCCGATGAAATCTGAAAAGAAGATTTCTGAGAAGCTGCTTAGTGTTCTGTTAATTCATCTCACAGAGTTACATCTGTATTTCGTGGATTTCTTTGCTAGCCTTATTTCTGTGGAATCTGACAACAGATATTTCAGATCCCTTTGAAGACTATAGGGCCAAAAGAATTATCCTCCGATAAAAAAGAGAAAGAAGCTTTCTGAGAAACTTCTTTGTGTTCTATGAAATCATCTCACAGAATTAAAGCTTTCCCCTCAAGAAGCCTTTCGCTAAGACAGTTCTTGTGGAATTGGCAAAGTGATATTTGGAAGCCCATAGAAGGCTACGGTGAAAAAGGAAATATCCTCCGATGAAATCTGGAAAGAAGCTTTCTGAGAAACAGCTTAGTGTTCTGTTAATTCATCTCCCAGAGTTACATCTGTATTTCGTGGATCTCTTTGCTAGCCTTATTTCTGTGGAATCTGACAACAGATATTTCGGATCCCTTTGAAGAATATAAGGCCAAAGAAAATATCCTCCGATAACAAAGAGAAAGAAGTTTTCTGAGAAACTTCTCTGTGTTCTGTGAAATCATATCACAGAGTTACTCTTTCCTCTCAAGAAGCCTTTCGCTAAGAGAGCCTCGTGGAATTGGCAAAGTGATATTTGGAAGCCCATAGAGGGCTATGTTGAAAAAGGAAATATCCTCCGATGAAATCTGGAAAGAGGCTTTCTGTGAAACTGCTTAGTGTTCTGTTAATTCACCTCACCCAGTTACATCTGTATTTCCTGGATCTCTTTACTAGCCTTATTTTTGTGGAATCTGAGAACAGGTATTTCGGATCCCTTTGAAGGATATAGGGCCAAAGGAAATATCCTCCGATAACAAAGAGAAAGAAGCTTTCTGAGAAACTTCTTTGTGTTCTGTGAAATCATCTCACAGAGTTACAGCTTTCCCCTCAAGAAGCCTTTCGCTAAGACAGTTCTTGTGGAATTGGCAAAGTGATATTTGGAAGCCCATAGAGGGCTATGATGAAAAAGGAAATATCCTCCGATGAAATCTGGAAAGAAGTTTTCTGAGAAACTGCTTAGTGTTCTGTTAATTCATCTCCCAGAGTTACATCTGTATTTCGTGGATCTCTTTGCTAGACTTATTTCTGTGGAATCTGAGAACAGATATTTCCTTTCCCTTTGAAGACTAAAGGGCCAAAGGAAATATCCTCCGATAACAAAGAGAAAGAAGCTTTCTGAGAAACTTCTTTGTGTTCTGTGAAATCATCTCACACAGTTACAGCTTTCCCCTCAAGGAGCCTTTCGCCAAGACAGTTCTCGTGGAATTGGTAAAGTGATATTTGGAGCCCATAGAGGGCTATGGAGAAAAAGGAAATATCCTCCGATGAAATCTGGAAAGAAACTTTCTGAGAAACTGCTTAGTGTTCTGTTAATTCACCTCACATAGTTACATCTGTATTTCGTGGATCTCTTTGCTATCCTTATTTCTGTGGAATCTGAGAACAGATATTTCGGATCCCCTTGAAGACTATAGGGTCAAAGGAAATATCCTCCGATAACAAAGAGAAAGAAGCTTTCTGAGAAACTTCTTTGTGTTCTGTGAAATCATCTCACAGAGTTAGAGCTTTCTCCTCAAGAAGCCTTTCGCTAAGACAGTTCTTGTGGAATTGTCAAAGTGATATTTGGAAGCCCTTGGAGGGCTACGGTGAAAAAGGAAATATCCTCCGAAGAAATCTGGAAAGAAGCTTTCTGAGAAACGGCTTAGTGTTCTGTTAATTCATCTCCCAGAGTTACATCTGTATTTCGTGGATCTCTTTTCTAGCCTTATTTCTGTGGAATCTGAGAACAGATATTTCCTTTCCCTTTGAAGACTAAAGAGCCAAAGGAAATATCCTCTGATGACAAAGAGAAAGAAGCTTTCTGAGAAACTTCTTTGTGTTCTGTGAAATCATCTCACAGAGTTACAGCTTTCCCCTCAAGAAGCCTTTCGCTAAGACAGTTCTTGTGGAATTGGCAAAGTGATATTTGGAAGCCCATAGAGGGCTATGGTGAAAAAGAAATATCCTCCGATGAAATCTGGAAAGACTTTCTGAGAAACTGCTTAGTGATCTGTTAATTCATCTCACAGAGTTACATCTGTATTTCGTGGATCTCTTTGCTAGCCTTATTTCTGTGGAATCTGACAACAGATATTTTGGATCCCTTTGAAGACTATATGGCCAAATGAAATATCCTCTGATAACAAAGAGAAAGAAGCTTTCTGAGAAACTTCTTTGTGTTCTGTGAAATCATCTCACAGAGTTACAGCTTTCCCATCAAGAAGCCTTTTGCTAAGACAGTTCTTGTGGAATTGGCAAAGTGATATTTGGAAGCCCATAGAGCGCAATGGTGAAAAAGGAAATATCCTCCGATGAAATCTGGAAAGAAGCTTTCTGAGAAGCTGCTTAGTGTTCTGTTAATTCATCTCACAGAGTTACATCTGTATTTCGTGGATTTCTTTGCTAACCTTATTTCTGTGGAATCTGACAACAGATATTTCAAATCCCTTTGAAGACTATAGGGCCAAAGGAATTATCCTCCGATAAAAAAGAGAAAGAAGCTTTCTGAGAAACTTCTTTGTGTTCTGTGAAATCATCTAACAGAATTAAAGCTTTCCCGTCAAGAAGCCTTTCGCTAAGACAGTTCTTGTGGAATTGGCAAAGTGATATTTGGAAGCCCATAGAGGGCTATGGTGAAAAAGAAAATATCCTCCGATGAAATCTGGAAAGAAGCTTTCTGAGAAACAGCTTAGTGTTCTGTTAATTCATCTCCAGAGTTATATCTGTATTTCGTGGATCTCTTTGCTAGCCTTATTTCTCTGGAATCAGACAACAGATATTTCGGATCCCTTTGAAGACTATAGGGCCAAAGGAAACATCCTCGGATAACAAACTAAGAAGCTTTCTGAGAAACTACTTTGTGTTCTGTGAAATCATCTCACAGAGTTACAGCTTTCCCCTCAATAGGCCTTCCGCTAAGACAGTTCTTGTGGAATTGGCAAAGTGATATTGGGAAGCCCATAGAGGGCTACGGTGAAAAAGGAAATATCCTCCAAAGAAGTCTGTAAAGAAGCTTTCTGAGAAACTGCTTAGTGATCTGTTAATTCATCTCACACAGTAACATCTGTATTTCGTGGATCTCATTGCTAGCCGTATTTCTGTGGAATCTGACAACAGATATTTCGGATCCCTTTGAAGACTATAGGGCCAAAGGAAATATCCTCCGATAACAAAGAGAAAGAAGCTTTCTAGGAAACTTCTTTATGTTCTGTGAAATCATCTCACAGAGTTACAGCTTTCCCCTCAAGAAGCCTTTCGCTAAGACAGTTCTTGTGGAATTGGCAAAGTGATATTTGGAAGCCCATAGAGGGCTATGGTGAAAAAGAAATATCCTCCGATGAAATCTGGAAAGACTTTCTGAGAAACTGCTTAGTGTTCTGTTAATTCACCTCACAGAGTTACATCTGTATTTCGTGGATCTCTTTGCTAGCCTTATTTCTGCGGAATCTGAGAACAGATATTTCGGATCCCTTTGAAGACTATAGGGCCAAAGGAAATATCCTCCGATAACAAAGAGAAAGAAGCTTTCTGAGAAACTTCTTTGTGTTCTGTGAAATCAACTCACACAGTTACAGCTTTCCCCTCAAGAAGCCTTTCGCTAAGACAGTTCTTGTGGAATTGGCAAAGTGATATTTGGAAGCCCATAGAGGGCTATGGTGAAAAAGGAAATATCCTCCGATGAAATCTGGAAAGAAGATTTCTGAGAAGCTGCTTAGTGTTCTGTTAATTCATCTCACAGAGTTACATCTGTATTTCGTGGATTTCTTTGCTAGCCTTATTTCTGTGGAATCTGACAACAGATATTTCAGATCCCTTTGAAGACTATAGGGCCAAAAGAATTATCCTCCGATAAAAAAGAGAAAGAAGCTTTCTGAGAAACTTCTTGGTGTTCTATGAAATCATCTCACAGAATTAAAGCTTTCCCCTCAAGAAGCCTTTCGCTAAGACAGTTCTTGTGGAATTGGCAAAGTGATATTTGGAAGCCCATAGAAGGCTACGGTGAAAAAGAAAATATCCTCCGATGAAATCTGGAAAGAAGCTTTCTGAGAAACAGCTTAGTGTTCTGTTAATTCATCTCCCAGAGTTACATCTGTATTTCGCGGATCTCTTTGCTAGCCTTATTTCTGTGGAATCTGACACAGATATTTCGGATCCCTTTGAAGAATATAAGGCCAAAGAAAATATCCTCCGATAACAAAGAGAAAGAAGTTTTCTGAGAAACTTCTCTGTGTTCTGTGAAATCATATCACAGAGTTACTCTTTCCCCTCAAGAAGCCTTTCACTAAGAGAGCCTCGTGGAATTGGCAAAGTGATATTTGGAAGCCCATAGAGGGCTATGTTGAAAAAGGAAATATCCTCCGATGAAATCTGGAAAGAGGCTTTCTGAGAAACTGCTTAGTGTTCTGTTAATTCACCTCACCCAGTTACATCTGTATTTCGTGGATCTCTTTGCTAGCCTTATTTCTGTGGAATCTGAGAACAGATATTTCGGATCCCTTTGAAGGATATAGGGCCAAAGGAAATATCCTCCGATAAGAAAGAGAAAGAAGCTTTCTGAGAAACTTCTTTGTGTTCTGTGAAATCATCTCACAGAGTTAGAGCTTTCCCCTCAAGAAGCCTTTCGCTAAGACAGTTCTTGTGGAATTGGGAAAGTGATATTTGGAAGCCCTTAGAGGGCTATGATGAAAAAGGAAATATCCTCCGATGAAATCTGGAAAGAAGTTTTCTGAGAAACTGCTTAGTGTTCTGTTAATTCATCTCCCAGAGTTACATCTGTATTTCGTGGATCTCTTTGCTAGACTTATTTCTGTGGAATCTGAGAACAGATATTTCCTTTCCCTTTGAAGACTAAAGGGCCAAAGGAAATATCCTCCGATAACAAAGAGAAAGAAGCTTTCTGAGAAACTTCTTTGTGTTCTGTGAAATCATCTCACACAGTTACAGCTTTCCCCTCAAGGAGCCTTTCGCCAAGACAGTTCTCGTGGAATTGGTAAAGTGATATTTGGAGCCCATAGAGGGCTATGGAGAAAAAGGAAATATCCTCCGATGAAATCTGGAAAGAAACTTTCTGAGAAACTGCTTAGTGTTCTGTTAATTCACCTCACATAGTTACATCTCTATTTCGTGGATCTCTTTGCTAGCCTTATTTCTGTGGAATCTGAGAACAGATATTTCGGATCCCCTTGAAGACTATAGGGTCAAAGGAAATATCCTCCGATAACAAAGAGAAAGAAGCTTTCTGAGAAACTTCTTTGTGTTCTGTGAAATCATCTGACAGAGTTAGAGCTTTCTCCTCAAGAAGCCTTTCGCTAAGACAGTTCTTGTGGAATTGTCAAAGTGATATTTGGAAGCCCTTGGAGGGCTACGGTGAAAAAGGAAATATCCTCCGAAGAAATGTGGAAAGAAGCTTTCTGAGAAACTGCTTAGTGTTCTGTTAATTCATCTCCCAGAGTTACATCTGTATTTCGTGGATCTCTTTTCTAGCCTTATTTCTGTGGAATCTGAGAACAGATATTTCCTTTCCCTTTGAAGACTAAAGAGCCAAAGGAAATATCCTCCGATAACAAAGAGAAAGAAGCTTTCTGAGAAACTTCTTTGTGTTCTGTGAAATCATCTCACAGAGTTACAGCTTTCCCCTCAAGAAGCCTTTCGCTAAGACAGTTCTTGTGGAATTGGCAAAGTCATATTTGGAAGCCGATAGAGGGCTATGGTGAAAAAGGAAATATCCTCCGATGAAATCTGGAAAGAAGCTTACTGAGAAACTGCTTAGTGTTTTGTTAATTCATCTCCCAGAGTTTCATCTGTATTTCGTGGATCTCTTTGCTAGCATTATTTCTGTGGAATCTGAGAACAGATATTTCGGATCCCTTTGAAGACTATAGGGCCAAAGGAAATATCCTCCGATAACAAAGAGAAAGAAGCTTTCTGAGAAACTTCTTTTTATTCCGTGAAATCATTTCACAGAGTTACAGCTTTCCCCTCAAGAAGCCTTTCGCTAAGACAGTTCTTGTGGAATTGGCAAAGTGATATTTGGAAGCCCCTAGAGGGCTATGGTGAAAAAGGAAATATCCTCCGATGAAATCTGGAAAGAAGCTTTCTGAGAAACTACTTAGTGTTCTGTTAATTCATCTCACAGAGTTACATCTGTATTTCGTGGATCTCTTTGCTAGCCTTATTTCTGTGGAATCTGACAACAGATATTTCGGATCCCTTTGAAGACTATAGGGCCAAAGGAAATATCTTCTGATAACAAAAAGAAAGAAGCTTTCTGAGAAACTTCTTTGTGTTCTGTGAAATCATCTCACAGAGTTACAGGTTTCCCCTCAAGAAGCCTTTCGCTAAGACAGGTCTTGTGGAATTGGCAAAGTGATATTTGGAAGCCCTTAGAGAGCTATGGTGAAAAAGGAAATATCCTCCGATGAAATCTGGAAAGTAGATTTCTGAGAAAATGCTTAGTGTTCTGTTAATTCATCTCACAGAGTTACATGTGTATTTCGTGGATCTCTTTGCTAGCCTTATTTCTTTGGAATATGAGAACAGATATTTCGGATCCCTTTGAAGAGTATTGGGCCAAAGGAAACATCCTCGGATAACAAAGAGAAAGAAGCTTACTGAGAAACTTCTTTGTGTTCTGTGAAATCATCTCACAGAGTTACAGCTTTCCCCTCAAGAAGCCTTTCGCTAAAACAGTTCTTGTGGAATTGGCAAAGTGATATTTGGAAGCCCATAGAGGGCTATGGTGAAAAAGGAAATATCCTCCGATGAAATCTGGAAAGAGGCTTTCTGAGAAGCTGCTTAGTGTTCTGTTAATTCACCTGACAGAGTTACATCTGTATTTCGTGGATTTCTTTGCTAGCCTTATTTCGGTGGAATCTGACAACAGATATTTCAGAACCCTTTGAAGACAATAGGGCCAAAGGAATTATCCTCCGATAAAAAAGAGAAAGAAGCTTTCTGAGAAACTTCTTTGTGTTCTAAGAAATCATCTCACAGAATTAAAGCTTTCCCCTCAAGAAGCCTTTCGCTAAGACAGTTCTTGTGGAATTCGCAAAGTGATATTTGGAAGCCCATAGAGTGCTATGGAGAAAAAGGAAATATCCTCCGATGAAATCTGGAAAGAAGCTTTCTGAGAAACAGCTTAGTGTTCTGTTAATTCATCTCCCAGAGTTTCATCTGTATTTCGTGGAACTCTTTGCTAGCCTTATTTCTGTGGAATCTGACAACAGATATTTCGGATCCCTTTGAAGACTATAGGGCCAAAGGAAATATCCTCTGATAACAAAGAGAAAGAAGCTTACTGAGAAACTTCTTTGTGTTCTGTGAAATCATCTCACAGAGTTACAGCTTTCCCCTCTAGAAGCCTTTCGCTAAGACAGTCTCGTGGAATTGGCAAAGTGATATTTGGAAGCCCATAGAGGGCTATGGTGAAAAAGGAAATATCCTCCGATGAAATCTGGAAAGAAGCTTTCTGAGAAACTGCTTACTGTTCTGTTAATTCTCCTCACCGAGTTACACCTGTATTTCGTGGATCTCTTTGCTAGCCTTATCTCTGTGGAATCTGAGAACAAATATTTCGGATCCGTTTGAAGGCTATAGGTCCAAAGGAAATATCCTCTGATAACAAAGAGAAAGAAGCTTTCTGAGAAACTTCTTTGTGTTCTGTGAAATCATCTCACAGAGTTACAGCTTTCCCATCAAGAAGCCTTTCGCTAAGACAGTTCTTGTGGAATTGGCAAAGTGATATTTGGAAGCCCTTAGAGGGCTATGGTGAAAAAGGAAATATCCTCCGATGAAATCTGGAAAGAAACTTACTGAGAAACTGCTTAGTGTTCTGTTAATTCATATCCCAGAGTTTCATCTGTATTTCGTTGATCTCTTTGCTAGCCTTATTTCTGTGGAATCTGAGAACAGATATTTCGGGTCCCTTTGAAGACTATAGGGCCATGGGAAATATCCTCCGATAACAAAGAGAAAGAAGCTTTCTGAGAAACTTCTTTTTATTCTGTGAAATCATCTCACAGAGTTACAGCTTTCGCCTCAAGAAGCCTTTCGCTAAGACAGTTCTTGTGGAATTGGCAAAGTGATATTTGGAAGCCCCTAGAGGGCTATGGTGAAAAAGGAAATATCCTCCGATGAAATCTGGAAAGAAGCTTTCTGAGAAACTGCTTAGTAATCTGTTAATTCATCTCACAATGTTACATCGGTATTTCGTGGATCTCATTGCTAGCCGTATTTCTGTGGAATCTGACAACAGATATTTCGGATCCCTTTGAAGACTATAGGGCCAAAGGAAATATCCTCCGAAAACAAAGAGAAAGAAGCTTTCTGAGAAACTTCTTTGTGTTCTGTGAAATCATCTCACACAGTTACAGCTTTCCCCTGAAGAAGCCTTTCGCTAAGACAGTTCTTGTGGAATTGGCAAAGTGATATTTGGAAGCCCATAGAGGGCTATGGTGAAAAAGAAATATCCTCCAATGAAATCTGGAAAGACTTTCTGAGAAACTGCTTAGTGATGTGTTAATTCATCTCACAGAGTTACATCTGTATTTCGTGGATCTCTTTGCTAGCCTTATTTCTGTGGAATCTGACAACAGATATTTCGGATCCCTTTGAAGAGTATATGGCCAAATGAAATATCCTCTGATAACAAAGAGAAAGAAGCTTTCTGAGAAACTTCTTTGTGTTCTGTGAAATCATCTCACAGAGTTACAGCTTTCCCATCAAGAAGCCTTTTGCTAAGACAGTTCTTGTGGAATTGGCAAAGTGATATTTGGAAGCCCATAGAGCGCAATGGTGAAAAAGGAAATATCCTCCGATGAAATCTGGAAAGAAGCTTTCTGAGAAGCTGCTTTGTGTTCTGCTAATTCATCTCACAGAGTTACATCTGTATTTCGTGGATTTCTTTGCTAGCCTTATTTCTGTGGAATCTGACAACAGATATTTCAAATCCATTTGAAGACTATAGGGCCAAAGGAATTATCCTCCGATAAAAAAGAGAAAGAAGCTTTCTGAGAAACTTCTTTGTGTTCTGTGAAATCATCTAACAGAATTAAAGCTTTCCCGTCAAGAAGCCTTTCGCAAAGACAGTTCTTGTGGAATTGGCAAAGTGATATTTGGAAGCCCATAGAGGGCTATGGTGAAAAAGAAAATATCCTCCGATGAAATCTGGAAAGAAGCTTTCTGAGAAACAGCTTAGTGTTCTGTTAATTAATCTCCCAGAGTTATATCTGTATTTCGTGGATCTCTTTCCTAGCCTTATTTCTCTGGAATCAGACAACAGATATTTCGGATCCCTTTGAAGACTATAGGGCCAAAGGAAACATCCTCGGATAACAAACTAAGAAGCTTTCTGAGAAACTACTTTGTGTTCTGTGAAATCATCTCACAGAGTTACAGCTTTCCCCTCAATAGGCCTTCCGCTAAGACAGTTCTTGTGGAATTGGCAAAGTGATATTGGGAAGCCCATAGAGGGCTACGGTGAAAAAGGAAATATCCTCCAAAGAAGTCTGTAAAGAAGCTTTCTGAGAAACTGCTTAGTGATCTGTTAATTCATCTCACACAGTAACATCTGTATTTCGTGGATCTCATTGCTAGCCGTATTTCTGTGGAATCTGACAACAGATATTTCGGATCCCTTTGAAGACTATAGGGCCAAAGGAAATATCCCCCGATAACAAAGAGAAAGAAGCTTTCTAGGAAACTTCTTTATGTTCTGTGAAATCATCTCACAGAGTTACAGCTTTCCCCTCAAGAAGCCTTTCGCTAAGACAGTTCTTGTGGAATTGACAAAGTGATATTTGGAAGCCCATAGAGGGCTACGGTGAAAAAGAAATATCCTCCGATGAAATCTGGAAAGAAGCTTTCTGAGAAACTGCTTAGTGTTCTCTTAATTTATCTCACAGAGTTACATCTGTATTTCGTTGATCTCTTTGCTAGCCTTATTTCCGTGGAATCTGAGAACAGATATTTCTAATCCCTTTGAAGACTATAGGGCCAAAGGAAATGTCCTCCGATAACAAAGAGAAAGAAGCTTTCTGAGAAACTTCTTTGTGTTCTGTGAAATCATCTCACAGAGTTACAGCTTTCCCATCAAGAAGCCTTTCGCTAAGACATTTCTTGTGGAATTGGCAAAGTGATATTTGGAAGCCCATAGAGCGCAATGGTGAAAAAGGAAATATCCTCCGATGAAATCTGGAAAAAAGCTTTCTGAGAAACTGCTTAGTGTTCTGTTAATTCACCTCACAGAGTTACATCTGTATTTCGTGGATCTCTTTGCTAGCCTTATTTCTGTGGAATCTTAGAACAGATATTTCGGATCCCTTTGAAGACTATAGGGCCAAAGTAAACATCCTCCGATAACAAAGAGAAAGAAGCTTACTGAGAAACTTCTTTGTGTTCTGTGAAATCATCTCACACAGTTACAGCTTTGCCCTCAAGGAGCCTTTCGCTAAGACAGTTCTTGTGGAATTGGCAAAGTGCTATTTGGAGCCCATAGAGGACTATGGAGAAAAAGGAAATATCCTCTGATGAAATCTGGAAAGAAGCTTTCTGAGAAGCTGCTTAGTGTTCTGTTAATTCATCTCACAGAGTTACATCTGTATTTCGTGGATTTCTTTGCTAGCCTTATTTCTGTGAAATCTGACAACAGATATTTCAAATCCCTTTGAAGACTATAGGGCCAAAGGAATTATCCTCCGATAAAAAAGAGAAAGAAGCTTTCTGAGAAACTTCTTTGTGTTCTGTGAAATCATCTAACAGAGTTAAAGCTTTCCCGTCAAGAAGCCTTTCGCTAAGACAGTTCTTGTGGAATTGGCAAAGTGATATTTGGAAGCCCATAGATGGCTATGGTGAAAAAGAAAATATCCTCCGATGAAATGTGGAAAGAAGCTTTCTGAGAAACAGCTTAGTGTTCTGTTAATTCATCTCCCAGAGTTACATCTGTATTTCGTGGATCTCTTTGCTAGCCTTATTTCTCTGGGATCTGACAACAGATATTTCGGATCCCTTTGAAGACTATAGGGCCAAAGGAAACTTCCTCGGATAAAAAACTAAGAAGCTTTCTGAGAAACTACTTTGTGTTCTGTGAAATCATCTCACAGAGTTACAGCTTTAACCTCAAGAAGCCTTTCGCTAAGACAGTTCTTGTGGAATTGGCAAAGTGATATTTGGAAGCCCATAGAGGGCTATGGTGAAAAGGAAATATCCTCCAATGAAATCTGGAAAGAAGCTTTCTGAGAAACTGCTTAGTTATCTGTTAATTCATCTCACAGAGTTACATCTGTATTTCGTGGATCTCTTTGCTAGCCGTATTTCTGTAGAATATGAAAACAGATATTTCGGATCCCTTTGAAGACTATAGGGCCAAAGGAAATATCCTCCGATAACAAAGAGAAAGAAGCTTTCTGAGAAACTTCTTTGTGTTCTGTGAAATCATCTCACAGAGTTACAGCTTTCCCCTCAAGAAGCTTTTCGCTTACACAGTTCTTGTGGAATTGGCACAGTGATATTTAGAAGCCCATAGAGGTCTATGGTGAAAAAGGAAATATCCTTCGATGAAATCTGGAAAGACTTTCTGAGAAACTGCTTAGTGTTCTGTTAATTCATCTCACAGAGTTACATCTGTATTTCGTTGATCTCTTTGCTAGCCTTATTTCTGTGGAATCTGAGTACAGATATTTCGGATCCCTTTGAAGACTATAGGGCCAAAGGAAATATCCTCCGATAACAAAGAGAAAGAAGCTTTCTGAGAAACTTCTTTGTGTTCTGTGAAATCATCTCACAGAGTTACAGCTTTACCCTCAAGAAGCCTTTCGCTAAGACAGTTCTTGTGGAATTGTCAAAGTGATATTTGGAAGCCCTTAGAGGGCTACGGTGAAAAAGGAAATATCCTCCGATGAAATCTGGAAAGAAGCTTTCTGAGAAACTGCTTAGTGTTCTGTTAATTCATCTCCCAGAGTTACATCTGTATTTCGTGGATCTCTTTGCTAGGCCTACTTTTGTGGAATCTGAGAACAGATATTTCCTTTCCCTTTGAAGACTATAGGGCAAAAGAAAATATCCTCCGATAAGAAAGAGAAAGAAGCTTTCTGAGAAACTTCTTTGTGTTCTGTGAAATCATCTCACAAAGTTACAGCTTTCTCCTCAAGAAGCCTTTCGTTAAGACAGTTCTTTTGGAATTGGCAAAGTGATATTTGGAAGCCCATAGAGGGCTATGGTGAAAAAGGAAATATCCTCCGATGAAATCTGGAAAGAAGTTTCTGAGAAACTGCTTAGTGTTCTGTAAATTCATCTCACAGAGTTACATCTGTATTTCGTAGATCTCTTTGCTAGCATTATTTCTTTGGTATCTGACAACAGATATTTCGGATCCCTTTGAAGACAATAGGGCCAAAGGAAATATCTTCCGATAACAAAGAGAAAGAAGCTTTCTGAGAAACTTCTTTGTGTTCTGTGAAATCATCTCACAGAGTTACAGCTTTCCCCGTAAGAAGACTTTCGCTACGACAGTTCTCGTGGAATTGGCAAAGTGATATATGGAAGCCCATAGAGGGCTATGGTGAAAAAGGAAATATCCTCCGATGAAATCTGGAAAGAAGCTTTCTGAGAAACTGCTTAGTGTTCTGTTAATTCATCTCACAGAGTTACATCTGTATTTCGTGGATCTCTTTGCTAGCCTTATTTCTGTGGAATATGAGAAGAGATATTTCCCTTCCCTCTAAAGACTATAGGGCCAAAGGAACTATCCTCCGATAACAAAGAGAAAGAAGCTTTCTGATAAACTTCTTTTTGTTCTGTGAAATCATCTCACAGCGTTAGAGCTTTCCGCTCAAGAAGCCTTCGGTTAAGACAGTTCTTGTGGAATTGGCAAAGTGATATTTGGAAGCCCATAGAGGGCTATGGTGAAAAAGGAAATATCCTCCGATGAATTCTGGAAAGAAGCTTTCTGATAAACTGCTTAGTGTTCTGTTAATTCATCTCACAGATTTACATCTGTTTTCGTGAATCTCTTTGCTACCCTTATTTCTGTGGAATCTGAGAACAGATATTTCCTTTCCCTTTGAAGACTATAGGGCCAAAGGAACCATCCTCTGATAACAAAGAGAAAGAAGCTTTCTGAGAAACTTCTTTGTGTTCTGTGAAATCATCTCACAGAGTTGCAGCTTTCCCCTCAGGAAACCTTTCGCTAAGACAGTTCTTGTGGAATTGGCAAAGTGATATTTGGAAGCCCATAGAGGGCTACGGAGAAAAAGGAAATATCCTCCGATGAAATCTGGAAAGAAGCTTTCTGAGAAACTGCTTAGTGTTCTGTCAATTCATCTCACAGAGTTACATCTGCATTTCGTGAATCTCTTTGCTGGCCTTTTTTCTGTGGAATCTGAGAACAGATATTTCGGATCCCTTTGAAGACTATAGGGCCAAAGGAAATATCCTCCGATAACAAAGAGAAAGGAGCTTTCTGAGAAACTTCTTTGTATTCTGTGAAATCATCTCACAGAGTTACAGCTTTCCCCTCAAGAAGCCTTTCACTTAGACAGTTCTTGTGGAATTGGCAAAGTGATATTTCGAAGCCCATAGAGGGCTATGGTGAAAAAGGAAATATCCTCCGATGAAATCTGGGAAGAAGCTTTCAGAGAGACTGCTTAGTGTTCTGTTAATTCATCTCCAAGAGTTACATCTGTATTTCGTGGATCTCTTTGCTAGCCTTATTTCTGTGGTAACTGACAACAGATATTTCCTTTCCCTTTGAAGACTATAGGACCAAAGGAAATATCCTCCGATAACAAAGAGAAAGAAGCTTTCTGAGAACCTTCTTTGTGTTCTGTGAAATCATCTGACAGAGTTACAGCTTTCCCCTAAAGAAGCCTTCCGCTAAGACAGTTCTTGTGGAATTGGCAAAGTGATATTTGGAAGCCCATAGAGGGCTATGGTGAAAAAGGAAATATCCTCCGATGAAATCTGGAAACAAGCTTTCTGAGAAACTGCTTAGTGTTCTGTCAATTCATCTCACAGGGTTACATCTGTATTTCGTGGATCTCTTTGCTAGCCTTATTTCTGTGGAATCTGACAACAGATATTTCGGATCCCTTTGAAGACTATAGGACCAAAAGAAATATCCTCCGATAACAAAGAGAAAGAGGCTTTCTGAGAACCTTCTTTGTGTTCTGTGAAATCATCTCACAGAGTTAAAGCTTTCCCCTCAAGAAGACTTTCGTTAAGACAGTTTTTTTCGAATTGGCAAAGTGATATTTGGAAGCCCATAGAGGGCTATGGTGAAAAAGGAAATATCCTCCAGTGAAATCTGGAAAGAAGCTTTCAGAGACTCCTTTGTGTTCTGTTAATTCATCTCCCAGAGTTACATCTGTATTTCGTGGATCTCTTTGCTAGCCTTATTTCCGTGGAATCTGACAACAGATATTTCGGATCCCTTGGATGACTATAGGGCCAAAGGAAATATCCTCCGATAACAAAGAGAAAGAAGCTTTCTGAGAAACTTCTTTGTGTTCTGTGAAATCATCTCACAGAGTTACAGCTTTCCCCTCAAGAAGCCTTTCGCTAAGACAGTTCTTGTGGAATTGGCAAAGTGATATTTGGAAGCCCATAGAGGGCTATGGTGAAAAAGGAAATATCCTCCTATGAAATCTGGATAGAAGCTTTCTGAGAAAGTGCTTAGTGTTCTGTTAATTCATCTCATAGAGTTACATCTGGATTTCATGGATCTCTTTGCTAGCCTTATTTCTGTGTAATCTCACAACAGATATTTCGGATCCCTTTGAAGACTATAGGGCCAAAGGAAATATCCTCCGATAAGAAAGAGAAAGAAGCTTTCTGAGAAACTTCTTTTTGTTCTGTGAAATCATCTCACACAGTTACAGCTTTCCCCTCAAGGAGCCTTTCGCAAAGACAGTTCTCGTGGAATTGTCAAAGTGATATTTGGAGCCCATAGAGGGCTATGGAGAAAATGGAAATATCCTCCGATGAAATCTGGAAAGAAACTTTCTGAGAAACTGCTTAGGGTTCTGTTAATTCACCTCACAGAGTTACATCTGTATTTCGTGGATCTCTTTGCTAGCCTTATTTCTGCGGAATCTGAGAACAGATATTTCGGATCCCTTTGAAGACTATAGGGCCCAAGGAATTATCCTCCGATAAAAAAGAGAAAGAAGCTTTCTGAGAAACTTCTTTGTGTTCTATGAAATCATCTCACAGAATTAAAGCTTTCCCCTCAAGAAGCCTTTCGCTAAGACAGTTCTTGTGGAATTGGCAAAGTGATATTTGGAAGACCATAGAAGGCTACGGTGAAAAAGGAAATATCCTCCGATGAAATCTGGAAAGAAGCTTTCTGAGAAACTGCTTAGTGTTTTGTTAATTCATCTCCCAGAGTTACATCTGTATTTCGTGGATCTCTTTGCTAGCCTTATTTCTGTGGAATCTGACAACAGATATTTCGGATCCCTTTGAAGAATATAAGGCCAAAGAAAATATCCTTCGATAACAAAGAGAAAGAAGTTTTCTGAGAAACTTCTCTGTGTTCTGTGAAATCATCTAACAGAGTTACAGCTTTCCCCTCAAGAAGCCTTTCGCTAAGAGAGCCTCGTGGAATTGGCAAAGTGATATTTGGAAGCCCATAGAGGGCTATGTTGAAAAAGGAAATATCCTCCGATGAAATCTGGAAAGAGGCTTTCTGAGAGACTGCTTAGTGTTCTGTTAATTCATCTCACAGTGTTACATCTGTATTTCATGGATCTCTTTGCTAGCCTTATTTCTGTGGAATCTGACAACAGATATTTCGGATCCCTTTGAAGACTATAGGGCCACAGGAAATATCCTCCGATAACAAATAGAAAGAAGCTTTCTGAGAGACTTCTTTGTGTTTTTTGAAATCATCTTACAGAATTAAAGCTTTCCCCTCAATAAGCCTTTCGCTAAGACAGTTCTTGTGGAATTGGCAAAGTGATATTTGGAAGCCCATAGAGGGCTATGGTGAAAAAGGAAATATCCTCCGATGAAATCTGGAAAGAAGCTTTCTGAGAAACTGCTTAGTGTTCTGTTAATTCATCTCCCAGAGTTACATCTGTATTTCGTGGATCTCTTTGCTAGCCTTATTTCTGTGTAATCTTACAACAGATATTTCGGATCCCTTTGAAGACTATAGGGCCAAAGGAAATATCCTCTGATAACAAAGAGAAAGAAGCTTTCTGAGAAACTTCTTTGTGTTCTGTGAAATCATCTCACAGAGTTACAGCTTTCCCCTCAAGACGCCTTTCGCTAAGACAGTTCTTGTGGAATTGGCAAAGTGATATTTGGAAGCCCTTAGAGGGCTACGGTGAAAAAGGAAATATCCTCCTATGAAATCTGGATAGAAGCTTTCTGAGAAACTGCTTAGTGTTCTGTTAATTCATCTCATAGAGTTACATCTGGATTTCATGGATCTCTTTGCTAGCCTTATTTCTGTGTAATCTGACAACAGATATTTCGGATCCCTTTGAAGACTATAGGGCCAAAGGAAATATCCTCCGATAAGAAAGAGAAAGAAGCTTTCTGAGAAACTTCTTTTTGTTCTGTGAAATCATCTCACACAGTTACAGCTTTCCCCACAAGGAGCCTTTCGCAAAGACAGTTCTCGTGGAATTGTCAAAGTGATATTTGGAACCCATAGAGGGCTATGGAGAAAAAGGAAATATCCTCCGATGAAATCTGGAAAGAAACTTTCTGAGAAACTGCTTAGTGTTCTGTTAATTCACCTCACAGAGTTACATCTGTATTTCGTGGATCTCTTTGCTAGCCTTATTTCTGCGGAATCTGAGAACAGATATTTCGGATCCCTTTGAAGACTATAGGGCCAAAGGAAATATCCTCCGATAACAAAGAGAAAGAAACATTCTGAGAAACTTCTTTGTGTTCTGTGAAATCATCTCACACAGTTACAGCTTTCCCCTCAAGAAGCCTTTCGCTAAGACAGTTCTTGTGGAATTGGCAAAGTGATATTTGGAAGCCCATAGAGGGCTATGGTGAAAAAGGAAATATCCTCCGATGAAATCTGGAAAGAAGATTTCTGAGAAGCTGCTTACTGTTCTGTTAATTCATCTCACAGAGTTACATCTGTATTTCGTGGATTTCTTTGCTAGCCTTCTTTCTGTGGAATCTGACAACAGATATTTCAGATCCCTTTGAAGACTATAGGGCCAAAGGAATTATCCTCCGATAAAAAAGAGAAAGAAGCTTTCTGAGAAACTTCTTTGTGTTCTATGAAATCATCTCACAGAATTAAAGCTTTCCCCTCAAGAAGCTTTTCGCTAAGACAGTTCTTGTGGAATTGGAAAAAGTGATATTTGGAAGCCCATAGAGGGCTATGGTGAAAAAGGAAATATCCTCTGATGAAATCTGGAGAGAAGCTTTCTGAGAGAAGGCTTAGTGTTCTGTTAATTCATCTCCCAGAGTTACATCTGTATTTCGTGGATCTCTTTGCTAGCCTTATTTCTGTGGAATCTGACAGCAGATATTTCGGATACCTTTGAAGATTATGGGGCCAAAGGAAATATCCTCCGATAACAAAGAGAAATAAGCTTTCTTAGAAACTTCTTTGTGTTCTGTGAAATCATCTCACAGAGTTACAGCTTTCGCCTCAAGAAGCCTTTCGCTAAGACAGTTCTTGTGGAATTGGCAAAGTGATATTTGGAAGCCGATACAGGGCTATGGTGAAAAAGGAAATATCCTCCGATGAAATCTGGAAAGAAGCTTTCTGAGAGACTGCTTAGTGTTCTGTTAATTCATCTCACAGTGTTACATCTGTATTTCATGGATCTCTTTGCTAGCCTTATTTCTGTGTAATCTGAGAACAGATATTTCGGATCCCTTTGAAGACTATAGGGCCACAGGAAATATCCTCCGATAACAAATAGAAAGAAGCTTTCTGAGAGACTTCTTTGTGTTTTGTGAAATCATCTTACAGAATTAAAGCTTTCCCCTCAAGAAGCCTTTCGCTAAGACAGTTCTTGTGGAATTGGCAAAGTGATATTTGGAAGCCCATAGAGGGCTATGGTGAAAAAGGAAATATCCTCCGATGAAATCTGGAAAGAAGCTTTCTGAGAAACTGCTTAGTGTTCTGTTAATTCATCTCCCAGAGTTACATCTGTATTTCGTGGATCTCTTTGCTAGCCTTATTTCTGTGTAATCTTACAACAGATATTTCGGATCCCTTTGAAGACTATAGGGCCAAAGGAAATATCCTCTGATAACAAAGAGAAAGAAGCTTTCTGAGAAACTTCTTTGTGTTCTGTGAAATCATCTCACAGAGTTACAGCTTTCCCCTCAAGAAGCCTTTCGCTAAGACAGTTCTTGTGGAATTGGCAAAGTGATATTTGGAAGCCCTTAGAGGGCTATGGTGAAAAAGGAAATATCCTCCTATGAAATCTGGATAGAAGCTTTCTGAGAAACTGCTTAGTGTTCTGTTAATTCATCTCATAGAGTTACATCTGGATTTCATGGATCTCTTTGCTAGCCTTATTTCTGTGTAATCTGACAACAGATATTTCGGATCCCTTTGAAGACTATAGGGCCAAAGGAAATATCCTCCGATAAGAAAGAGAAAGAAGCTTTCTGAGAAACTTCTTTTTGTTCTGTGAAATCATCTCACACAGTTACAGCTTTCCCCTCAAGGAGCCTTTCGCAAAGACAGTTCTCGTGGAATTGTCAAAGTGATATTTGGAGCCCATAGAGGGCTATGGAGAAAAAGGAAATATCCTCCGATGAAATCTGGAAAGAAACTTTCTGAGAAACTGCTTAGTGTTCTGTTAATTCACCTCACAGAGTTACATCTGTACTTCGTGGATCTCTTTGCTAGCCTTATTTCTGCGGAATCTGAGAACAGATATTTCGGATCCCTTTGAAGACTATAGGGCCAAAGGAAATATCCTCCGATAACAAAGAGAAAGAAGCTTTCTGAGAAACTTCTTTGTGTTCTGTGAAATCATCTCACACAGTTACAGCTTTCCCCTCAAGAAGCCTTTCGCTAAGACAGTTCTTGTGGAATTGGCAAAGTGATATTTGGAAGCCCATAGAGGGCTATGGTGAAAAAGGAAATATCCTCCGATGAAATCTGGAAAGAAGATTTCTGAGAAGCTGCTTAGTGTTCTGTTAATTCATCTCACAGAGTTACATCTGTATTTCGTGGATTTCTTTGCTAGCCTTATTTCTGTGGAATCTGACAACAGATATTTCAGATCCCTTTGAAGACTATAGGGCCAAAGGAATTATCCTCCGATAAAAAAGAGAAAGAAGCTTTCTGAGAAACTTCTTTGTGTTCTATGAAATCATCTCACAGAATTAAAGCTTTCCCCTCAAGAAGCCTTTCGCTAAGACAGTTCTTGTGGAATTGGGAAAGTGATATTTGGAATACCATAGAAGGCTACGGTGAAAAAGGAAATATCCTCCGATGAAATCTGGAAAGAAGCTTTCTGAGAAACAGCTTAGTGTTCTGTTAATTCATCTCCCAGAGTTACATCTGTATTTCGTGGATCTCTTTGCTAGCCTTATTTCTGTGGAATCTGACAACAGATATTTGGGATCCCTTTCAAGAATATAAGGCCAAAGAAAATATCCTCCGATAACAAAGAGAAAGAAGTTTTCTGAGAAACTTCTCTGTGTTCTGTGAAATCATCTCACAGAGTTACAGCTTTCCCCTCAAGAAGCCTTTCGCTAAGAGAGCCTCGTGGAATTGGCAAAGTGATATTTGGAAGCCCATAGAGGGCTATGTTGAAAAAGGAAATATCCTCCGATGAAATCTGGAAAGAGGCTTTCTGAGAAACTGCTTAGTGTTCTGTTAATTCACCTCACCCAGTTACATCTGTATTTCGTGGATCTCTTTGCTAGCCTTATTTCTGTGGAATCTGAGAACAGATATTTCGGATCCCTTTGAAGGATATAGGGCCAAAGGAAATATCCTCCGATAACAAAGAGAAAGAAGCTTTCTGAGAAACTTCTTTGTGTTCTGTGAAATCATCTCACAGAGTTACAGCTTTCCCCTCAAGAAGCCTTTCGCTAAGACAGTTCTTGTGGAATTGGCAAAGTGATATTTGGAAGCCCATAGAGGGCTATGATGAAAAAGGAAATATCCTCCGATGAAATCTGGAAAGAAGTTTTCTGAGAAACTGCTTAGTGTTCTGTTAATTCATCTCCCAGAGTTACATATGTATTTCGTGGATCTCTTTGCTAGCCTTATTTCTGTGGAATCTGAGAACAGATATTTCGGATCCCCTTGAAGACTATAGGGTCAAAGGAAATATCCTCCGATAACAAAGAGAAAGAAGCTTTCTGAGAAACTTCTTTGTGTTCTGTGAAATCATCTCACAGAGTTAGAGCTTTCTCCTCAAGAAGCCTTTCGCTAAGACAGTTCTTGTGGAATAGTCAAAGTGATATTTGGAAGCCCTTGGAGGGCTATGGTGAAAAAGGAAATATCCTCCGAAGAAATCTGGAAAGAAGCTTTCTGAGAAACTGCTTAGTGTTCTGTTAATTCATCTCCCAGAGTTACATCTGTATTTCGAGGATCTCTTTTCTAGCCTTATTTCTGTGGAATCTGAGAACAGATATTTCCTTTCCCTTTGAAGACTAAAGAGCCAAAGGAAATATCCTCCGATAACAAAGAGAAAGAAGCTTTCTGAGAAACTTCTTTGTGTTCTGTGAAATCATCTCACAGAGTTACAGCTTTCCCCTCAAGAAGCCTTTCGCTAAGACAGTTCTTGTGGAATTGGCAAAGTGATATTTGGAAGCCCATAGAGGGCTATGATGAAAAAGGAAATATCCTCCGATGAAATCTGGAAAGAAGTTTTCTGAGAAACTGCTTAGTGTTCTGTTAATTCATCTCCCAGAGTTACATCTGTATTTCGTGGATCTCTTTGCTAGCCTTATTTCTGTGGAATCTGAGAACAGATATTTCGGATCCCCTTGAAGACTATAGGGTCAAAGGAAATATCCTCCGATAACAAAGAGAAAGAAGCTTTCTGAGAAACTTCTTTGTGTTCTGTGAAATCATCTCACAGAGTTAGAGCTTTCTCCTCAAGAAACCTTTCGCTAAGACAGTTCTTGTGGAATAGTCAAAGTGATATTTGGAAGCCCTTGGAGGGCTATGGTGAAAAAGGAAATATCCTCTGAAGAAATCTGGAAAGAAGCTTTCTGAGAAACTGCTTAGTGTTCTGTTAATTCATCTCCCAGAGTTACATCTGTATTTCGAGGATCTCTTTTCTAGCCTTATTTCTGTGGAATCTGAGAACAGATATTTCCTTTCCCTTTGAAGACTAAAGAGCCAAAGGAAATATCCTCCGATAACAAAGAGAAAGAAGCTTTCTGAGAAACTTCTTTGTGTTCTGTGAAATCATCTCACAGAGTTACAGCTTTCCCATCAAGAAGCCTTTCGCTAAGACAGTTCTTGTGGAATTGGCCAAGTGATATTTGGAAGCCCATAGAGGGCTATGGTGAAAAAGGATATATCCTCCGATGAAATATGGAAAGAAGCTTACTGAGAAACTGCTTAGTGTTCTGTTAATTCATCTCCCAGAGTTTCATCTGTATTTCGTGGATCTCTTTGCTAGCATTATTTCTGGGGAATCTGAGAACAGATATTTCGGATCCCTTTGAAGACTATAGGGCCAAAGGAAATATCCTCCGAAAACAAAGAGAAAGAAGCTTTCTGAGAAACTTCTTTTTATTCCGTGCAATCATCTCACAGAGTTACAGCTTTCCCCTCAAGAAGCCTTTCGCTAAGACAGTTCTTGTGGAATTGGCAAAGTGATATTTGGAAGCCCCTAGAGGGCTATGGTGAAAAAGGAAATATCCTCCAATGAAATCTGGAAAGTAGCTTTCTGAGAAAATGCTTAGTGTTCTGTTAATTCATCTCACAGAGTTACATGTGTATTTCGTGGATCTCTTTGCTAGCCTTATTTCTTTGGAATCTGAGAACAGATATTTCGGATCCCTTTGAAGAGTATTGGGCGAAAGGAAACATCCTCGGATAACAAAGAGAAAGAAGCTTACTGAGAAACTTCTTTGTGTTCTGTGAAATCATCTCACAGAGTTACAGCTTTCCCCTCAAGACGCCTTTCGCTAAGACAGTTCTTGTGGAATTTTCAAAGTGATATTTGGAAGCCCTTAGAGGGCTATGGTGAGAATGGAAATATCCTCCGATGAAATCTGCAAAGAAGCTTTCTGAGAAACTGCTTAGTGTTCTGTTAATTCACCTCACAGAGTTACATCTGTATTTCGTGGATTTCTTTGCTAGCCTTATTTCTGTGGAATCTGACAACAGATATTTCAGAACCCTTTGAAGACTATAGGGCCAAAGGAATTATCCTCCGATAAAAAAGAGAAAGAAGCTTTCTGAGAAACTTCTTTGTGTTCTTTGAAATCATCTCACAGAATTAAAGCTTTCCCCTCAAGAAGCCTTTCGCTAAGACAGTTCTTGTGGAATTCGCAAAGTGATATTTGGAAGTCCATAGAGTGCTATGGAGAAAAAGGAAATATCGTCCGAATAATCTGTAAAGAAGCTTTCTGAGAAACAGCTCAGTGTTCTGTTAATTCATCTCCCAGAGTTTCATCTGTATTTATGGAACTCTTTGCTAGCCTTATTTCTGTGGAATCTGACAACAGATATTTCGGATCCCTTTGAAGACTATAGAGCCAAAGGAAATATCCTCCGATAACAAAGAGAAAGAAGCTTTCTGAGAAACTTCTTTGTGTTCTGTGAAATCATCTCACAGAGTTACAGCTTTCCCCTCTAGAAGCCTTTCTCTAAGACAGTCTCGTGGAATTGGCAAAGTGATATTTGGAAGCCCATAGAGGGCTATGGTGAAAAAGGAAATATCCTCCGATGAAATCTGGAAAGAAGCTTTCTGAGAAACTGCTTACTGTTCTGTTAATTCACCTCACTGAGTTACATCTGTATTTCGTGGATCTCTTTGCTAGCCTTATCTCTGTGGAATCTGAGAACAGATATTTCGGATCCGTTTGAAGGCTATAGGTCCAAAGGAAATATCCTCCGATAAGAAAGAGAAAGAAGCTTTCTGAGAAACTTCTTTGTGTTCTGTGAAATCATCTCACAGAATTAAAGCTTTCCCCTCAAGAAGCCTTTCGCTAAGACAGTTCTTGTGGAATTCGCAAAGTGATATTTGGAAGCCCATAGAGTGCTATGGAGAAAAAGGAAATATCCTCCGAATAATCTGTAAAGAAGCTTTCTGAGAAACAGCTTAGTGTTCTGTAAATTCATCTCACAGAGTTACATCTGCATTTCGTGGATCGTTTTGCTAGCCTTATTTCTGTGGAATCTGAGAACAGATATCTCGGATCTCTTTGAAGACTATTGGGCCAAAGGAAACATCCTCGGATAACAAAGAGAAAGAAGCTTACTGAGAAACTTCTTTGTGTTCTGTGAAATCATCTCACAGAGTTACAGCTTTCCCCTCAAGAAGCCTTTCGCTAAGACAGTTCTTGTGGAATTCGCAAAGTGATATTTGGAAGCCCTTAGAGGGCTATGGTGAAAAAGGAAATATCTTCCGATGAAATCTGGAAAGAAGCTTTCTGAGAAAATGCTTAGTGTTCTGTTAATTCACCTCACAGAGTTACATCTGTATTTCGTGGATTTCTTTGCTAGCCTTATTTCTGTGGAATCTGAGAACAGATATTTCGGATCCCTTTGAAGACTCTAGGGCCAAAGGAAACATCCTCGGATAACAAAGAGAAAGAAGCTTCTTGAGAAACTTCTTTGTCTTCTGTGAAATCATCTCACAGAGTTACAGCTTTACACTCGAGAAGCCTTTCGCTAAGACAGTTCTTGTGGAATTGGCAAAGTGATATTTGGAAGCCCTTAGAGGGCTATGGTGAAAAAGGAAATATCCTCCGATGAAATCTGGAAAGAAGCTTTCTGAGAAACTGCTTAGTGTTCTGTTAATTCATCTCACAGAGTTACATCTGAATTTCGTGGATCTCTTTGCTACCCTTATTTCTGTGGAATCTGACAACAGATATTTCGGATCCCTTTGAAGACTATAGGGTCAAAGGAAATATCCTCCGATAACAAAGAGAAAGAAGCTTTCTGAGAAACTTCTTTGTGTTCTGTGAAATCATCTCACAGAGTTACAGCTTTCCCCTCAAGAAGCTTTTCGCTAAGACGGTTCTTGTCTAATTGGCAAAGTGATATTTGGAAGTCCATAGAGGGCTATGGTGAAAAACGAAATATTCTCCGATGAAATCTGGAAAGAAGCTTTCTGAGAAACTGCTTAGTGTTCTGTTAATTCATCTCACAGAGTTACATCTGTATTTCGTGGATCTCTTTGCTAGCCTTATTTCTGTGGAATCTGACAACAGATATTTCGGATCCATTTGAAGACTATGGGTCAAAAGGAAATATCCTCCGATAACAAAGAGAAAGAAGCTTTCTGAGAAACTTCTTTGTGTTCTGCGAAATCATCTCACAGAGTTACAGCTTTCCCCTCATGAAGCCTTTCGCTAAGACAGTTCTTGTGGAATTGGCAAAGTGATATTTGGAAGCCGATACAGGGCTATGGTGAAAAAGGAAATATCCTCCGATGAAATTTGGAAAAAAGCTTTCTGAGAAACTGCTTAGTGTTCTGTTAATTCATCTCACAGTGTTACATCTGTATTTCATGGATCTCTTTGCTAGCCTTATTTCTGTTGAATCTGACAACAGATATTTCGGATCCCTTTGAAGACTATAGGGCCACAGGGATTATCCTCCGATAACAAAGAGAAAGAAGCTTTCTGAGAAACTTCTTTGTGTTCTGTGAAATCATCTCACAGAGTTACAGCTTTCCCCTCAAGAAGCCTTTCGCTAAGACAGTTCTTGTGGAATTGTCAAAGTGATATTTGGAAGCCCTTAGAGGGCTACGGTGAAAAAGGAAATATCCTCTGATGAAATCTGGAAAGAAGCTTTCTGAGAAACTGCTTAGTGTTCTGTTAATTCATCTCCCAGAATTACATCTGTATTTCGTGGATCTCTTTTCTAGCCTTATTTCTGTGGAATCTGACAACAGATATTTCCTTTCCCTTTGAAGACTAAAGAGCCAAAGGAAATATCCTCTGATAACAAAGAGAAAGAAGCTTTCTGAGGAACTTCTTTGTGTTCTGTGAAATCATCTCACAGAGATACAGCTTTCCCATCAAGAAGCCTTTCGCTAAGACAGTTCTTGTGGAATTGGCAAAGTGATATTTGGAAGCCCACAGAGGGCTACGGTGAAAAAGGAAATATCCTCCGATGAAATCTCGAAAGAAGCTTAATGAGAAACTGCTTAGTGTTCTGTTAATTCATATCCCAGAGTTTCATCTGTATTTCGTGGATCTCTTTGCTAGCCTTATTTCTGTGGAATCTGAGAACAGATATTTCGGATCCCTTTGAAGACTATAGGGCCAAAGGAAATATCCTCCGATAACAAAGAGAAAGAAGCTTTCTGAGAAACTTCTTTGTGTTCTGTGAAATCATCTCACAGAGTTACAGCGTTCCCCTCAGGAAGCCTTTCGCTAAGACAGTTCTTGTGGAATTGGCAAAGTGATATATGGAAGCCCTTAGAGAGCTATGCTGAAAAAGGAAATATCCTCCGATGAAATCTGGAAAGAAGCTTTCTGAGAAACTGCTTAGTGTTCTGTTAATTCATCTCACAGAGTTACATCTGTATTTCGTGGATCTCTTTGCTAGCCTTATTTCTGTGGAATCTGAGAACACATATTTCCTTTCCCTTTGAAGACTATAGGGCCAAAGGAAATATCCTCCGATAACAAAGAGAAAGAAGCTTTCTGAGAAACTTCTTTGTGTTCTGTGAAATCATCTCACAGAGTTAAAGCTTTCCCCTCAAGAAGCTTTTCGCTAAGACAGTTCTTGTGGAATTGGAAAAAGTGATATTTGGAAGCCCATAGAGGGCTATGGTGAAAAAGGAAATATCCTCTGATGAAATCTGGAGAGAAGCTTTCTGAGAGAATGCTTAGTGTTCTGTTAATTCATCGCCCAGAGTTACATCTGTATTTCGTGGATCTCTTTGCTAGCCTTATTTCTGTGGAATCTGACAGCAGATATTTCGGATACCTTTGAAGACTATGGGGCCAAAGGAAATATCCTCCGATAACAAAGAGAAATAAGCTTTCTGAGAAACTTCTTTGTGTTCTGTGAAATCATCTCACAGAGTTACAGCTTTCCCCTCAAGAAGCCTTTCGCTAAGATAGTTCTTGTGGAATTGGCAAAGTGATATTTGGAAGCCGATACAGGGCTATGGTGAAAAAGGAAATATCCTCCGATGAAATCTGGAAGGAAGCTTTCTGAGAGACTGCTTAGTGTTCTGTTAATTCATCTCACAGTGTTACATCTGTATTTCATGGATCTCTTTGCTAGCCTTATTTCTTTGGAATCTGACAACAGATATTTCGGATCCCTTTGAAGACTATAGGGCCACAGGAAATATCCTCCGATAACAAAGAGAAAGAAGCTTTCTGAGAGACTTCTTTGTGTTTTGTGAAATCATCTTACAGAATTAAAGCTTTCCCCTCAATAAGCCTTTCGCTAAGACAGTTCTTGGGGAATTGGCAAAGTGATATTTGGAAGCCCATAGAGGGCTATGGTGAAAAAGGAAATATCCTCCGATGAAATCTGGAAAGAAGCTTTCTGAGAAACTGCTTAGTGTTCTGTTAATTCATCTCCCAGAGTTACATCTGTATTTCGTGGATCTCTTTGCTAGCCTTATTTCTGTGTAATCTTACAACAGATATTTCGGATATCTTTGAAGACTATAGGGCCAAAGGAAATATCCTCTGATAACAAAGAGAAAGAAGCTTTCTGAGAAACTTCTTTGTGTTCTGTGAAATCATCTCACAGAGTTACAGCTTTCCCCTCAAGAAGCCTTTCGCTAAGACAGTTCTTGTGGAATTGGCAAAGTGATATTTGGAAGCCCTTAGAGGGCTATGGTGAAAAAGGAAATATCCTCCTATGAAATCTGGATAGAAGCTTTCTGAGAAACTGCTTAGTGTTCTGTTAATTAATCTCATAGAGTTACATCTGGATTTCATGGATCTCTTTGCTAGCCTTATTTCTGTGTAATCTGACAACAGATATTTCGGATCCCTTTGAAGACTATAGGGCCAAAGGAAATATCCTCCGTTAAGAAAGAGAAAGAAGCTTTCTGAGAAACTTCTTTTTGTTCTGTGAAATCATCTCACACAGTTACAGCTTTCCCCTCAAGGAGCCTTTCGCAAAGACAGTTCTCGTGGAATTGTCAAAGTGATATTTGGAGCCCATAGAGGGCTATGGAGAAAAAGGAAATATCCTCCGATGAAATCTGGAAAGAAACTTTCTGAGAAACTGCTTAGTGTTCTGTTAATTCACCTCACAGAGTTACATCTGTATTTCGTGGATCTCTTTGCTAGCCTTATTTCTGCGGAATCTGAGAACAGATATTTCGGATCCCTTTGAAGACTATAGGGCCAAAGGAAATATCCTCCGATAACAAAGAGAAAGAAGCTTTCTGAGAAACTTCTTTGTGTTCTGTGAAATCATCTCACAGAGTTAGAGCTTTCTCCTCAAGAAGCCTTTCGCTAAGACAGTTCTTGTGGAATTGTCAAATAGATATTTGGAAACCCTTGGAGGGCTATGGTGAAAAAGGAAATATCCTCCGAAGAAATCTGGAAAGAAGCTTTCTGAGAAACTGCTTAGTGTTCTGTTAATTCATCTCCCAGAGTTACATCTGTATTTCGAGGATCTCTTTTCTAGCCTTATTTCTGTGGAATCTGAGAACAGATATTTCCTTTCCCTTTGAAGACTAAAGAGTCAAAGGAAATATCCTCCGATAACAAAGAGAAAGAAGCTTTCTGAGAAACTTCTTTGTGTTCTGTGAAATCATCTCACAGAGTTACAGCTTTCCCATCAAGAAGCCTTTCGCTAAGACAGTTCTTGTGGAATTGGCAAAGTGATATTTGGAAGCCCATAGAGGGCTATGGTGAAAAAGGAAATATCCTCCGATGAAATCTGGAAAGAAGCTTACTGAGAAACTGCTTAGTGTTCTGTTAATTCATCTCCCAGAGTTTCATCTGTATTTCGTGGATCTCTTTGCTAGCATTATTTCTGTGGAATCTGAGAACAGATATTTCGGATCCCTTTGAAGACTATAGGGCCAAAGGAAATATCCTCCGATAACAAAGAGAAAGAAGCTTTCTGAGAAACTTCTTTGTCTTCTGCGAAATCACCTCACAGAGTTACAGCTTTACCCTCAAGAAGCCTTACGCTAAGACAGTTCTTGTGGAATTGGCAAAGAGATATTTGGAAGCCCTTAGAGGGCTATGGTGAAAAAGGAAATATCCTCCGATGAAATCTGGAAAGAAGCTTTCTGAGAAACTGCTTAGTGATCTGTTAATTCATCTAACAGAGTTACATCTGTATTTCCTTGATCTCCTTGAGAGCCTTATTTCTGTGGAATCTGAGAACAGATATTTCGGATCCCTTTGAAGACTATAGGGCCATAGGAAATATCCTCCGATAACAAAGAGGAAGAAGCTTTCTGAGAAACGTCTTTGTGTTCTGTGAAATCATCTCACAGAGTTACAGCTTTCCCCTCAAGAAGCCTTTCGCTAAGACAGTTCTTGTGGAATTGGCAAAGTGATATTTGGAAGCCCTTAGAGGGCTACGGTGAAAAAGGAAATATCCTCCGATGAAATCTGGAAAGAAGCTTTCTCAGAAACTACTTAGTGTTCTGTTAATTCATCTCCCAGAGTTACATCTGTATTTCATGGATCTCTTTTCTAGCCTTATTTCTGTGGAATCTGACAACAGATATTTCCTTTCCCTTTGAAGAATAAAGAGCCAAAGGAAATATCCTCCGATAACAAAGAGAAAGAAGCTTTCTGAGAAACTTCTTTGTGTTCTGTGAAATCATCTCACAGAGTTACAGCTTTCCCATCAAGAAGCCTTTCGCTATGACAGTTCTTGTGGAATTGGCAAAGTGATATTTGGAAGCCCATAGAGGGCTATGGTGAAAAAGGAAATATCCTCCGATGAAATTTGGAAAGAAGCTTAATGAGAAACTGCTTAGTGTTCTGTTAATTCATATCCCTGAGTTTCATCTGTATTTCGTGGATCTCTTTGCTAGCCTTATTTCTGTGGAATCTGAGAACAGATATTTGGGATCCCTTTGAAGACTATAGGGCCAAAGGAAATATCTTCCGATAACAAAGAGAACGAAGCTTTCTGAGAAACTTCTTTTTATTCTGTGAAATCATCTCACAGAGTTACAGCTTTGCCCTCAAGAAGCCTTTCGCTAAGACAGTTCTTGTGGAATTGGCAAAGTGATATTTGGAAGCCCAAAGAGGGCTATGCTGAAAAAGGAAATATCCTCTGATGAAATCTGGAAAGAAGCTTTCTGAGAAACTGCTTAGTGTTCTGTTAATTCATCTCACAGAGTTACATCTGTATTTCGTGGATCTCTTTGCTAGCCTTATTTCTGTGGAATCTAACAACAGATATTTCCTTTCCCTTTGTAGACTATAGGGCCAAAGGAAATATCCTCCGATAACAAAGAGAAAGAAGCTTTCTGAGAAACTTCTTTGTCTTCTGTGAAATCATCTCACAGAGTTACAGCTTTCCCCTCAAGAAGCCTTTCGCTAAGACAGTTCTGTGGAATTGGCAAAGTGATATTTGGAAGCCCATAGAGGGCTACGGTGAAAAAGGAAATATCCTCCAATGAAATCTGGAAAGAAGCTTTCTGAGAAACTGTTTAGTGATCTGTAAATTCATCTCCCAGAGTTTCATCTGTATTTCCTGGATCTCTTTTCTAGCCTTATTTCTGTGGAATCTGAGAACAGATATTTCGGATCCCTTTGAAGACTACAGGGCCAAAGGAAATATCCTCCGATAACAAAGAGAAAGAAGCTTTCTGAGAAACTTCTTTGTGTTCTGTGAAATCATCTCACAGAGTTACAGCTTTCCCCTCAAGAAGCCTTTCGCTAACACAGTTCTTGTGGAATTGGCAAAGTGATATTTGGAAGCCCATAGAGGGCTATGGTAAAAAAGGAAATATCCTCCGATGAAATCTGGAAAGACTTTCTGAGAAACTTCTTAGTGTTCTGTTAATTCATCTCCCAGAGTTACATCTGTATTTCGTTCATCTCTTTGCTAGCCTTACTTCTGTGGAATCTGACAACAGATATTTCGGATCCCTTTGAAGAGTATTGGGCCAAAGGAAACATCCTCGGATAACAAAGAGAAAGAACCTTACTGAGAAACGTCTTTGTGTTCTGTGAAATCAACTCACAGAGTTACAGCTTTCCCCTCAAGAAGCCTTTCGCTAAGACAGTTCTTGTGGAATGGGCAAAGTGATATTTGGAAGCCCATAGAGGGCTATGGTGAAAAAGGAAATATCCTCTGATGAAATCTGGAAAGAGGCTCTCTGAGAAGCTGCTTAGTGTTTTGTTAATTCATCTCACAGAGTTACATCTGTATTTCGTGGATTTCTTTGCTAGCCTTACTTCTGTGGAATCTGACAACAGATATTTCGGATCCCTTTGAAGACTCTGGGGCCAAAGGAATTATCCTCCGATAAAAAAGAGAAAGAAGCTTTCTGAGAAACTTCTTTGTGTTCTGTGAAATCATCTAACAGAGTTAAAGCTTTCCCGTCAAGAAGCCTTTCGCTAAGACAGTTCTTGTGGAATTGGCAAAGTGATATTTGGAAGCCCATAGAGGGCTATGGTGAAAAAGAAAATATCCTCCGATGAAATGTGGAAAGAAGCTTTCTGAGAAACAGCTTAGTGTTCTGTTAATTCATCTCCCAGAGTTACATCTGTATTTCGTGGATCTCTTTGCTAGCCTTATTTCTCTGGGATCTGACAACAGATATTTCGGATCCCTTTGAAGACTATAGGGCCAAAGGAAACTTCCTCGGATAAAAAATTAAGAAGCTTTCTGAGAAACTACTTTGTGTTCTGTGAAATCATCTCACAGAGTTACAGCTTTAACCTCAAGAAGCCTTTCGCTAAGACAGTTCTTGTGGAATCGGCCAAGTGATATTTGGAAGCCCATAGAGGGCTATGGTGAGAAAGGAAATATCCTCCGATGAAATCTGGAAACAAGCTTTCTGAGAAACTGCTTAGTGTTCTGTTAATTCATCTCACAGAGTTACATCTGTATTTCGTGGATCTCTTTGCTATCCTTATTTCTCTGGAATCTGACAACAGATATTTCCGTTCCCTTTGAAGACTATAGGGCCAAAGGAAACATCCTCCGATAACAAAGAGAAAGAAGCTTACTGACAAACTTCTTTGTGTTCTGTGAAATCATCTCACAGAGATACAGCTTTCCCGTCAAGAAGCCTTCGCTAAGACAGTTCTTGTGGAATTGACAAAGTGATATTTGGAAGCCCTTAGAGGGCTACGGTGAAAAAGGAAATATCCTCCGATGAAATCTGGAAAGAAGTTTTCTGTGAAACTGCTTAGTGTTCTGTAAATTCATCTCACAGAGTTACATCTGCATTTCGTGGATCGTTTTGCTAGCCTTATTTCTGTGGAATATGACAACAGATATTTCGGATCCCTTTGAAGACAATAGGGCCAAAGGAAATATCCTCCGATAACAAAGAGAAAGAAGCTTTCTGAGAAACTTCTTTGTGTTCTGTGAAATCATCTCACAGAGTTACAGCTTTCCCCTCAAGAAGCCTTTCGCTAAGACAATTCTTGTCGAATTGGCAAAATGATATTTGGAAGCCCATAGAGGGCTATGGTGAAAAAGGAAATATCCTCCGATGAAATCTGGAAAGAAGCTTTCTGAGAAACTGCTTAGTGTTCTGTTAATTCATCTAACAGAGTTACATCTGTATTTCGTGGATCTCCTTGATAGCCTTATTTCTGTGAAATCTGAGAACAGATATTTCGGATCCCTTTGAAGACTATAGGGCCAAAGGAAATATCCTCCGATAACAAAGAGAAAGAAGATTTCTGAGAAACTTCTTTGTGTTCTGCGAAATCACCTCACAGAGGTACAGCTTTACCCTCAAGAAGCCTTACGCTAAGACACTTCTTGTGGAATTGGCAAAGAGATATTTGGAATCCCTTAGAGGGCTATGGTGAAAAAGGAAATATCCTCCGATGAAATCTGGAAAGAAGCTTTCTGAGAAACTGCTTAGTGATCTGTTAATTCATCTAACAGAGTTACATCTGTATTTCCTTGATCTCCTTGAGAGCCTTATTTCTGTGGAATCTGAGAACAGATATTTCGGATCCCTTTGAAGACTATAGGGCCATAGGAAATATCCTCCGATAACAAAGAGGAAGAAGCTTTCTGAGAAACGTCTTTGTGTTCTGTGAAATCATCTCACAGAGTTACAGCTTTCCCCTCAAGAAGACTTTCGCTAAGACAGTTCTTGTGGAATTGGCAAAGTGATATTTGGAAGCCCTTAGAGGGCTACGGTGAAAAAGGAAATATCCTCCGATGAAATCTGGAAAGAAGCTTTCTGAGAAACTGCTTAGTGTTCTGTTAATTCATCTCCCAGAGTTACATCTGTATTTCGTGGATCTCTTTTCTAGCCTTATTTCTGTGGAATCGGACAACAGATATTTCCTTTCCCTTTGAAGAATAAAGAGCCAAAGGAAATATCCTCCGATAACAAAGAGAAAGAAGCTTTCTGAGAAACTTCTTTGTGTTCTGTGAAATCATGTCACAGAGTTACAGCTTTCCCATCAAGAAGCCTTTCGCTAAGACAGTTCTTGTGGAATTGGCAAAGTGATATTTGGAAGCCCATAGAGGGCTATGGTGAAAAAGGAAATATCCTCCGATGAAATCTGGAAAGAAGCTTAATGAGAAACTGCTTAGTGTTCTGTTAATTCATATCCCCGAGTTTCATCTGTATTTCGTGGATCTCTTTGCTAGCCTTATTTCTGTGGAATCTGAGAACAGATATTTCGGATCCCTTTGAAGACTACAGGGCCAAAGGAAATATCCTCCGATAACAAAGAGAAAGAAGCTTTCTGAGAAACTTCTTTTTATTCTGTGAAATCATCTCACAGAGTTACAGCTTTGCCCTCAAGAAGCCTTTCGCTAAGACAGTTCTTGTGGAATTGTCAAAGTGATATTTGGAAGCCCAAAAGGGCTATGCTGAAAAAGGAAATATCCTCCGATGAAATCTGGAAAGAAGCTTTCTGAGAAACTGCTTAGTGTTCTGTTAATTCATCTCACAGAGTTACATCTGTATTTCGTGGATCTCTTTGCTAGCCTTATTTCTGTGGAATCTGACAACAGATATTTCCTTTCCCTTTGTAGACTATAGGGCCAAAGGAAATATCCTCCGATAACAAAGAGAAAGAAGCTTTCTGAGAAACTTCTTTGTGTTCTGTGAAATCATCTCACAGAGTTACAGCTTTCCCCTCGAGAAGCCTTTCGCTAAGACAGTTCTGTGGAATTGGCAAAGTGATATTTGGAAGCCCATAGAGGGCTATGGTAAAAAAGGAAATATCCTCCGATGAAATCTGGAAAGACTTTCTGAGAAACTTCTTAGTGTTCTGTTAATTCATCTCCCAGAGTTACATCTGTATTTCGTTCATCTCTTTGCTAGCCTTACTTCTGTGGAATCTGACAACAGATATTTCGGATCCCTTTGAAGAGTATTGGGCCAAAGGAAACATCCTCGGATAACAAAGAGAAAGAACCTTACTGAGAAACGTCTTTGTGTTCTGTGAAATCAACTCACAGAGTTACAGCTTTCCCCTCAAGAAGCCTTTCGCTAAGACAGTTCTTGTGGAATTGGCAAAGTGATATTTGGAAGCCCATAGAGGGCTATGGTGAAAAAGGAAATATCCTCTGATGAAATCTGGAAAGAGGCTTTCTGAGAAGCTGCTTAGTGTTTTGTTAATTCATCTCACAGAGTTACATCTGTATTTCGTGGATTTCTTTGCTAGCCTTATTTCTGTGGAATCTGACAACAGATATTTCAGATCCCTTTGAAGACTCTAGGGCCAAAGGAATTATCCTCCGATAAAAAAGAGAAAGAAGCTTTCTGAGAAACTTCTTTGTGTTCTGTGAAATCATCTAACAGAGTTAAAGCTTTCCCGTCAAGAAGCCTTTCGCTAAGACAGTTCTTGTGGAATTGGCAAAGTGATATTTGGAAGCCCATAGAGGGCTGTGGTGAAAAAGAAAATATCCTCCGATGAAATGTGGAAAGAAGCTTTCTGAGAAACAGCTTAGTGTTCTGTTAATTCATCTCCCAGAGTTACATCTGTATTTCGTGGATCTCTTTGCTAGCCTTATTTCTCTGGGATCTGACAACAGATAATTCGGATCCCTTTGAAGACTATAGGGCCAAAGGAAACTTCCTCGGATAAAAAACTAAGAAGCTTTCTGAGAAACTACTTTGTGTTCTGTGAAATCATCTCACAGAGTTACAGCTTTCCCATCAAGAAGCCTTTCGCTAAGACAGTTCTTGTGGAATCGGCCAAGTGATATTTGGAAGCCCATAGAGGGCTATGGTGAGAAAGGAAATATCCTCCGATGATATCTGGAAACAAGCTTTCTGAGAAACTGCTTAGTGTTCTGTTAATTCAATTCACAGAGTTACATCTGTATATCGTGGATCTCTTTGCTATCCTTATTTCTCTGGAATCTGACAACAGATATTTCCATTCCCTTTGAAGACTATAGGGCCAAAGGAAACATCCTCCAATAACAAAGAGAAAGAAGCTTACTGAGAAACTTCTTTGTGTTCTGTGAAATCATCTCACAGAGATACAGCTTTCCCGTCAAGAAGCCTTCGCTAAGACAGTTCTTGTGGAATTGACAAAGTGATATTTGGAAGCCCTTAGAGGGCTACGGTGAAAAAGGAAATATCCTCCGATGAAATCTGGAAAGAAGCTTTCTGTGAAACTGCTTAGTGTTCTGTAAATTCATCTCACAGAATTACATCTGCATTTCGTGGATCGTTTTGCTAGCCTTATTTCTGTGGAATATGACAACAGATATTTCGGATCCCTTTGAAGACAATAGGGCCAAAGGAAATATCCTCCGATAACAAAGAGAAAGAAGCTTTCTGAGAAACTTCTTTGTGTTCTTTGAAATCACCTCACAGAGTTGCAGCTTTCCCGTCAAGAAGCCTTCGCTAAGACAGTTCTTGTGGAATTCGCAAAGTGATATTTGGAAGCCCATAGAGGGCTATAGTGAAAAAGGAAATATCTTCCGATGAAATCTGGAAGGAAGCTTTCTGAGAAAATGCTTAGTGTTCTGTTAATTCACCTCACAGAGTTACATCTGTATTTCGTGGATTTCTTTGCTTGCCTTATTTCTGTGGAATCTGAGAACAGATATTTCGGATCCCTTTGAAGACTCTAGGGCCAAAGGAAACATCCTCGGATAACAAAGAGAAAGAAGCTTACTGAGAAACTTCTTTGTGTTCTGTGAAATCATCTCACAGAGTTACAGCTTTACCCTCGAGAAGCCTTTCGCTAAGACAGTTGTTGTGGAATTGGCAAAGTGATATTTGGAAGCCCTTAGAGGGCTATGGTGAAAAAGGAAATATCCTCCGATGAAATCTGGAAAGAAGCTTTCTGAGAAACTGCTTAGTGTTCTGTTAATTCATCTCACAGAGTTACATCTGTATTTCGTGGATCTCTTTGCTAGCCTTATTTCTGTGGAATCTGACAACAGATATTTCCTTTCCCTTTGTAGACTATAGGGCCAAAGGAAATATCCTCCGATAACAAAGACAAAGAAGCTTTCTGAGAAACTTCTTTGTCTTCTGTGAAATCATCTCACAGAGTTACAGCTTTCCCCTCAAGAAGCCTTTCGCTAAGACATTTCTGTGGAATTGGCAAAGTGATATTTGGAAGCCCATAGAGGGCTACGGTGAAAAAGGAAATATCCTCCAATGAAATCTGGAAAGAAGCTTTCTGAGAAACTGTTTAGTGATCTGTAAATTCATCTCCCAGAGTTTCATCTGTATTTCCTGGATCTCTTTTCTAACCTTATTTCTGTGGAATCTGAGAACAGATATTTCGGATCCCTTTGAAGACTACAGGGCCAAAGGAAATATCCTCCGATAACAAAGAGAAAGAAGCTTTCTGAGAAACTTCTTTGTGTTCTGTGAAATCATCTCACAGAGTTACAGTTTTCCCCTCAAGAAGCCTTTCGCTAACACAGTTCTTGTGGAATTGGCAAAGTGATATTTGGAAGCCCATAGAGGGCTATGGTAAAAAAGGAAATATCCTCCGATGAAATCTGGAAAGACTTTCTGAGAAACTTCTTAGTGTTCTGTTAATTCATCTCCCAGAGTTACATCTGTATTTCGTTCATCTCTTTGCTAGCCTTACTTCTGTGGAATCTGACAACAGATATTTCGGATCCCTTTGAAGAGTATTGGGCCAAAGGAAACATCCTCGGATAACAAAGAGAAAGAACCTTACTGAGAAACGTCTTTGTGTTCTGTGAAATCAACTCACAGAGTTACAGCTTTCCCCTCAAGAAGCCTTTCGCTAAGACAGTTCTTGTGGAATTGGCAAAGTGATATTTGGAAGCCCATAGAGGGCTATGGTGAAAAAGGAAATATCCTCTGATGAAATCTGGAAAGAGGCTTTCTGAGAAGCTGCTTAGTGTTTTGTTAATTCATCTCACAGAGTTACATCTGTATTTCGTGGATTTCTTTGCTAGCCTTACTTCTGTGGAATCTGACAACAGATATTTCGGATCCCTTTGAAGACTCTGGGGCCAAAGGAATTATCCTCCGATAAAAAAGAGAAAGAAGCTTTCTGAGAAACTTCTTTGTGTTCTGTGAAATCATCTAACAGAGTTAAAGCTTTCCCGTCAAGAAGCCTTTCGCTAAGACAGTTCTTGTGGAATTGGCAAAGTGATATTTGGAAGCCCATAGAGGGCTATGGTGAAAAAGAAAATATCCTCCGATGAAATGTGGAAAGAAGCTTTCTGAGAAACAGCTTAGTGTTCTGTTAATTCATCTCCCAGAGTTACATCTGTATTTCGTGGATCTCTTTGCTAGCCTTATTTCTCTGGGATCTGACAACAGATATTTCGGATCCCTTTGAAGACTATAGGGCCAAAGGAAACTTCCTCGGATAAAAAATTAAGAAGCTTTCTGAGAAACTACTTTGTGTTCTGTGAAATCATCTCACAGAGTTACAGCTTTAACCTCAAGAAGCCTTTCGCTAAGACAGTTCTTGTGGAATCGGCCAAGTGATATTTGGAAGCCCATAGAGGGCTATGGTGAGAAAGGAAATATCCTCCGATGAAATCTGGAAACAAGCTTTCTGAGAAACTGCTTAGTGTTCTGTTAATTCATCTCACAGAGTTACATCTGTATTTCGTGGATCTCTTTGCTATCCTTATTTCTCTGGAATCTGACAACAGATATTTCCGTTCCCTTTGAAGACTATAGGGCCAAAGGAAACATCCTCCGATAACAAAGAGAAAGAAGCTTACTGACAAACTTCTTTGTGTTCTGTGAAATCATCTCACAGAGATACAGCTTTCCCGTCAAGAAGCCTTCGCTAAGACAGTTCTTGTGGAATTGACAAAGTGATATTTGGAAGCCCTTAGAGGGCTACGGTGAAAAAGGAAATATCCTCCGATGAAATCTGGAAAGAAGCTTTCTGTGAAACTGCTTAGTGTTCTGTAAATTCATCTCACAGAGTTACATCTGCATTTCGTGGATCGTTTTGCTAGCCTTATTTCTGTGGAATATGACAACAGATATTTCGGATCCCTTTGAAGACAATAGGGCCAAAGGAAATATCCTCCGATAACAAAGAGAAAGAAGCTTTCTGAGAAACTTCTTTGTGTTCTGTGAAATCATCTCACAGAGTTACAGCTTTCCCCTCAAGAAGCCTTTCGCTAAGACAATTCTTGTCGAATTGGCAAAATGATATTTGGAAGCCCATAGAGGGCTATGGTGAAAAAGGAAATATCCTCCGATGAAATCTGGAAAGAAGCTTTCTGAGAAACTGCTTAGTGTTCTGTTAATTCATCTAACAGAGTTACATCTGTATTTCGTGGATCTCCTTGATAGCCTTATTTCTGTGAAATCTGAGAACAGATATTTCGGATCCCTTTGAAGACTATAGGGCCAAAGGAAATATCCTCCGATAACAAAGAGAAAGAAGATTTCTGAGAAACTTCTTTGTGTTCTGCGAAATCACCTCACAGAGGTACAGCTTTACCCTCAAGAAGCCTTACGCTAAGACACTTCTTGTGGAATTGGCAAAGAGATATTTGGAATCCCTTAGAGGGCTATGGTGAAAAAGGAAATATCCTCCGATGAAATCTGGAAAGAAGCTTTCTGAGAAACTGCTTAGTGATCTGTTAATTCATCTAACAGAGTTACATCTGTATTTCCTTGATCTCCTTGAGAGCCTTATTTCTGTGGAATCTGAGAACAGATATTTCGGATCCCTTTGAAGACTATAGGGCCATAGGAAATATCCTCCGATAACAAAGAGGAAGAAGCTTTCTGAGAAACGTCTTTGTGTTCTGTGAAATCATCTCACAGAGTTACAGCTTTCCCCTCAAGAAGACTTTCGCTAAGACAGTTCTTGTGGAATTGGCAAAGTGATATTTGGAAGCCCTTAGAGGGCTACGGTGAAAAAGGAAATATCCTCCGATGAAATCTGGAAAGAAGCTTTCTGAGAAACTGCTTAGTGTTCTGTTAATTCATCTCCCAGAGTTACATCTGTATTTCGTGGATCTCTTTTCTAGCCTTATTTCTGTGGAATCGGACAACAGATATTTCCTTTCCCTTTGAAGAATAAAGAGCCAAAGGAAATATCCTCCGATAACAAAGAGAAAGAAGCTTTCTGAGAAACTTCTTTGTGTTCTGTGAAATCATGTCACAGAGTTACAGCTTTCCCATCAAGAAGCCTTTCGCTAAGACAGTTCTTGTGGAATTGGCAAAGTGATATTTGGAAGCCCATAGAGGGCTATGGTGAAAAAGGAAATATCCTCCGATGAAATCTGGAAAGAAGCTTAATGAGAAACTGCTTAGTGTTCTGTTAATTCATATCCCCGAGTTTCATCTGTATTTCGTGGATCTCTTTGCTAGCCTTATTTCTGTGGAATCTGAGAACAGATATTTCGGATCCCTTTGAAGACTACAGGGCCAAAGGAAATATCCTCTGATAACAAAGAGAAAGAAGCTTTCTGAGAAACTTCTTTTTATTCTGTGAAATCATCTCACAGAGTTACAGCTTTGCCCTCAAGAAGCCTTTCGCTAAGACAGTTCTTGTGGAATTGTCAAAGTGATATTTGGAAGCCCAAAGAGGGCTATGCTGAAAAAGGAAATATCCTCCGAGGAAATCTGGAAAGAAGCTTTCTGAGAAACTGCTTAGTGTTCTGTTAATTCATCTCACAGAGTTACATCTGTATTTCGTGGATCTCTTTGCTAGCCTTATTTCTGTGGAATCTGACAACAGATATTTCCTTTCCCTTTGTAGACTATAGGGCCAAAGGAAATATCCTCCGATAACAAAGAGAAAGAAGCTTTCTGAGAAACTTCTTTGTGTTCTGTGAAATCATCTCACAGAGTTACAGCTTTCCCCTCAAGAAGCCTTTCGCTAAGACAGTTCTGTGGAATTGGCAAAGTGATATTTGGAAGCCCATAGAGGGCTATGGTAAAAAAGGAAATATCCTCCGATGAAATCTGGAAAGACTTTCTGAGAAACTTCTTAGTGTTCTGTTAATTCATCTCCCAGAGTTACATCTGTATTTCGTTCATCTCTTTGCTAGCCTTACTTCTGTGGAATCTGACAACAGATATTTCGGATCCCTTTGAAGAGTATTGGGCCAAAGGAAACATCCTCGGATAACAAAGAGAAAGAACCTTACTGAGAAACGTCTTTGTGTTCTGTGAAATCAACTCACAGAGTTACAGCTTTCCCCTCAAGAAGCCTTTCGCTAAGACAGTTCTTGTGGAATTGGCAAAGTGATATTTGGAAGCCCATAGAGGGCTATGGTGAAAAAGGAAATATCCTCTGATGAAATCTGGAAAGAGGCTTTCTGAGAAGCTGCTTAGTGTTTTGTTAATTCATCTCACAGAGTTACATCTGTATTTCGTGGATTTCTTTGCTAGCCTTATTTCTGTGGAATCTGACAACAGATATTTCAGATCCCTTTGAAGACTCTAGGGCCAAAGGAATTATCCTCCGATAAAAAAGAGAAAGAAGCTTTCTGAGAAACTTCTTTGTGTTCTGTGAAATCATCTAACAGAGTTAAAGCTTTCCCGTCAAGAAGCCTTTCGCTAAGACAGTTCTTGTGGAATTGGCAACGTGATATTTGGAAGCCCATAGAGGGCTGTGGTGAAAAAGAAAATATCCTCCGATGAAATGTGGAAAGAAGCTTTCTGAGAAACAGCTTAGTGTTCTGTTAATTCATCTCCCAGAGTTACATCTGTATTTCGTGGATCTCTTTGCTAGCCTTATTTCTCTGGGATCTGACAACAGATAATTCGGATCCCTTTGAAGACTATAGGGCCAAAGGAAACTTCCTCGGATAAAAAACTAAGAAGCTTTCTGAGAAACTACTTTGTGTTCTGTGAAATCATCTCACAGAGTTACAGCTTTCCCATCAAGAAGCCTTTCGCTAAGACAGTTCTTGTGGAATCGGCCAAGTGATATTTGGAAGCCCATAGAGGGCTATGGTGAGAAAGGAAATATCCTCCGATGATATCTGGAAACAAGCTTTCTGAGAAACTGCTTAGTGTTCTGTTAATTCATCTCACAGAGTTACATCTGTATATCGTGGATCTCTTTGCTATCCTTATTTCTCTGGAATCTGACAACAGATATTTCCGTTCCCTTTGAAGACTATAGGGCCAAAGGAAACATCCTCCAATAACAAAGAGAAAGAAGCTTACTGAGAAACTTCTTTGTGTTCTGTGAAATCATCTCACAGAGATACAGCTTTCCCGTCAAGAAGCCTTCGCTAAGACAGTTCTTGTGGAATTGACAAAGTGATATTTGGAAGCCCTTAGAGGGCTACGGTGAAAAAGGAAATATCCTCCGATGAAATCTGGAAAGAAGCTTTCTGTGAAACTGCTTAGTGTTCTGTAAATTCATCTCACAGAATTACATCTGCATTTCGTGGATCGTTTTGCTAGCCTTATTTCTGTGGAATATGACAACAGATATTTCGGATCCCTTTGAAGACAATAGGGCCAAAGGAAATATCCTCCGATAACAAAGAGAAAGAAGCTTTCTGAGAAACTTCTTTGTGTTCTTTGAAATCACCTCACAGAGTTGCAGCTTTCCCGTCAAGAAGCCTTCGCTAAGACAGTTCTTGTGGAATTCGCAAAGTGATATTTGGAAGCCCATAGAGGGCTATAGTGAAAAAGGAAATATCTTCTGATGAAATCTGGAAGGAAGCTTTCTGAGAAAATGCTTAGTGTTCTGTTAATTCACCTCACAGAGTTACATCTGTATTTCGTGGATTTCTTTGCTTGCCTTATTTCTGTGGAATCTGAGAACAGATATTTCGGATCCCTTTGAAGACTCTAGGGCCAAAGGAAACATCCTCGGATAACAAAGAGAAAGAAGCTTACTGAGAAACTTCTTTGTGTTCTGTGAAATCATCTCACAGAGTTACAGCTTTACCCTCGAGAAGCCTTTCGCTAAGACAGTTGTTGTGGAATTGGCAAAGTGATATTTGGAAGCCCTTAGAGGGCTATGGTGAAAAAGGAAATATCCTCCGATGAAATCTGGAAAGAAGCTTTCTGAGAAACTGCTTAGTGTTCTGTTAATTCATCTCACAGAGTTACATCTGAATTTCGTGGATCTCTTTGCTACCCTTATTTCTGTGGAATCTGAGAACAGATATTTCGGATCCCTTTGAAGAGTATAGGGTCAAAGGAAATATCCTCCGATAACAAAGAGAAAGAAGCTTTCTGAGAAACTTCTTTGTGTTCTGTGAAATCATCTCACAGAGTTAGAGCTTTCCCCTGAAGAAGCCTTTCGCTAAGACAGTTCTTGTGCAATTGGCAAAGTGATATTTGGAAGCCCATAGAGCGCAATGGTGAAAAAGGAAATATCCTCCGATGAAATCTGGAAAGAAGCTTTCTGAGAAACTGCTTAGTGTTCTGTTAATTCTTCTCACAGAGTTACATCTGTATTTCGTGGATCTCTTTGCTAGCCTTATTTCTGTGGAATCTGAGAACAGATATTTCGGATCCCTTTGAAGACTATAGGGCCAAAGTAAACATCCTCCGATAACAAAGAGAAAGAAGTTTTCTGAGAAACTTCTTTGTCTTCTGTGAAATCATCTCACACAGTTACAGCTTTGCCCTCAAGGAGCCTTTCGCTAAGACAGTTCTTGTGGAATTGACAAAGTGATATTTGGAAGCCCTTAGAGGGCTACGGTGAAAAAGGAAATATCCTCTGATGAAATCTGGAAAGAAGCTTTCTGTGAAACTGCTTAGTGTTCTGTAAATTCATCTCACAGGGTTACATCTGCATTTCGTGGATCGTTTTGCTAGCCTTATTTCTGTGGAATCTGACAACAGATATTTCGGATCCCTTTGAAGACAATAGGGCCAAAGGAAATATCCTCCGATAACAAAGAGAAAGAAGCTTTCTGAGAAACTTCTTTGTGTTCTGTGAAATCATCTCACAGAGTTACAGCTTTCCCCTCAAGAAGCTTTTCGCTAAGACGGTTCTTGTCTAATTGGCAAAGTGATATTTGGAAGCCCATAGAGGGCTATGGTGAAAAACGAAATATTCTCCGATGAAATCTGGAAAGAAGCTTTCTGAGAAACTGCTTAGTGTTCTGTTAATTCATCTCACAGAGTTACATCTGTATTTCGTGGATCTCTTTGCTAGCCTTATTTCTGTGGAATCTGACAACAGATATTTCGGATCCATTTGAAGACTATGGGTCAAAAGGAAATATCCTCCGATAACAAAGAGAAAGAAGCTTTCTGAGAAACTTCTTTGTGTTCTGCGAAATCATCTCACAGAGTTACAGCTTTCCCCGCATGAAGCCTTTCGCTAAGACAGTTCTTGTGGAATTGGCAAAGTGATATTTGGAAGCCGATACAGGGCTATGGTGAAAAAGGAAATATCCTCCGATGAAATCTGGAAAAAAGCTTTCTGAGAAACTGCTTAGTGTTCTGTTAATTCATCTCACAGTGTTACATCTGTATTTCATGGATCTCTTTGCTAGCCTTATTTCTGTGGAATCTGACAACAGATATTTCGGATCCCTTTGAAGACTAAAGGGCCACAGGGAATATCCTCCGATAACAAAGAGAAAGAAGCATTCTGAGAAACTCCTTTGTGTTCTGTGAAATCATCTCACAGAATTAAAGCTTTCCCCTCAATAAGTCTTTCGCTAAGACAGTTCTTGTGGAATTGGAAAAGTGATATTTGGAAGCCGATACAGGGCTATGGTGAAAAAGGAAATATCCTACGATGAAATCTGGAAAAAAGCTTTCTGAGAAACTGCTTAGTGTTCTGTTAATTCATCTCACAGTGTTACATCTGTATTTCATGGAACTCTTTGCTAGCCTTATTTTTGTGGAATCTGACAACAGATATTTCGGATCCCTTTGAAGACTATAGGGCCACAGGAAATATCCTCCGATAACAAAGAGAAAGAAGATTTCTGAGAAACTTCTTTGTGTTCTAGAAATCATCTCACAGAATTAAACCTTTCCCCTCAATAAGCCTTTCACTAAGACAGTTCTTGTGGAATTGGCAAAGTGATATTTGGAAGCCCATAGAGGGCTATGGTGAAAAAGGAAATATCCTCCGATGAAATCTGGAAGGAAGCTTTCTGAGAAACTGCTTAGTGTTCTGTTAATTCATCTCACGGAGTTACATCGGTATTTCGTGGATCTCTTTGCTAGCCGTATTTCTGTAGAATATGAGAACAGATATTTCGGATCCCTTTGAAGACTACAGGGCCAAAGGAAATATCCTCCGATAACAAAGAGAAAGAAGCTTTCTGAGAAACTTCTTTGTCTTCTGTGAAATCATCTCACAGAGTTACAGCTTTCCCCTCAAGAGGCCTTTCGCTAAGACAGTTCTTGTGGAATTGGCACAGTGATATTTGGAAGCCCACAGAGGTCTATGGTGAAAAAGGAAATATCCTTCGATGAAATCTGGAAAGACTTTCTGAGAAACTGCTTAGTGTTCTGTTAATTCATCTCACAGAGTTACATCTGTATTTCGTTGATCTCTTTGCTAGCCTTATTTCTGTGGAATCTGAGAACAGATATTTCGGATCCCTTTGAAGACTATAGGGCCAAAGGAAATATCCTCCGATAACAAAGAGAAAGAAGCTTTCTGAGAAACTTCTTTGTGTTCTGTGAAATCATCTCACACAGTTACAGCTTTCCCCTCAAGGAGCCTTTCGCAAAGACAGTTCTCGTGGAATTGGCAAAGTGATATTTGGAAGCCCTTAGAGGGCTACGGTGAAAAAGGAAATATCCTCCGATGAAATCTGGAAAGAAGCTTTCTGAGAAACTGCTTAGTGTTCTGTTAATTCATCTCCCAGAGTTACATCTGTATTTCGTGGATCTCTTTTCTAGCCTTATTTCTGTGGAATCTGACAACAGATATTTCCTTTCCCTTTGAAGACTAAAGAGCCAAAGGAAATATCCTCCGATAACAAAGAGAAAGAAGCTTTCTGAGAAACTTCTTTGTGTTCTGTGAAATCATCTCACAGAGTTACAGCTTTCCCATCAAGAAGCCTTTCGCTAAGACAGTTCTTGTGGAATTGGCCAAGTGATATTTGGAAGCCCATAGAGGGCTATGGTGAAAAAGGAAATATCCTCCGATGAAATCTGGAAAGAAGCTTAATGAGAAACTGCTTAGTGTTCTGTTAATTCATATCCCAGAGTTTCATGTGTATTTCGTGGATCTCTTTGCTAGCCTTATTTCTGTGGAATCTGAGAACAGATATTTCGGATCCCTTTGAAGACTATAGGGCCAAAGGAAATATCGTCCGATAACAAAGAGAAAGAAGCTTTCTGAGAAACTTCTTTTTATTCTGTGAAATCATCTCACAGAGTTACAGCTTTCCCCTCAAGAAGCCTTTCGCTAAGACAGTTCTTGTAGAATTGGCAAAGTGATATTTGGAAGCCCAGAGAGGGCTATGCTGAAAAAGGAAATATCCTCCGATGAAATCTGGAAAGAAGCTTTCTGAGAAACTGCTTAGTGTTCTGTTAATTCATCTCACAGAGTTACATCTGTATTTCGTGGATCTCCATGCTAGCCTTATTTCTGTGGAATCTGACAACAGATATTTCCTTTCCCTATGTAGACTATAGGGCCAAAGGAAATATCCTCCGATAACAAAGAGAAAGAAGCTTTCTGAGAAACTTCTTTGTCTTCTGTGAAATCATCTCACAGAGTTACAGCTTTCCCCTCAAGAAGCCTTTCGCTACGACAGTTCTGTGGAATTGGCAAAGTGATATTTGGAAGCCCATAGAGGGCTACGGTGAAAAAGGAAATATCCTCCGATGAAATCTGGAAAGAAGCTTTCTGAGAAACTGTTTAGTGTTCTGTTAATTCATCTCCCAGAGTTACATCTGTATTTCCTGGATCTCTTTGCTAGCCTTATTTCTGTGGAATCTGAGAACAGATATTTCGGATCCCTTTGAAGAGTATTGGGCCAAAGGAAACATCCTCGGATAACAAAGAGAAAGAACCTTACTGAGAAACGTCTTTGTGTTCTGTGAAATCAACTCACAGAGTTACAGCTTTCCCCTCAAGAAGCCTTTCGCTAAGACAGTTCTTGTGGAATTGGCAAAGTGATATTTGGAAGCCCATAGAGGGCTATGGTGAAAAAGGAAATATCCTCTGATGAAATCTGGAAAGAGGCTTTCTGAGAAGCTGCTTAGTGTTTTGTTAATTCATCTCACAGAGTTACATCTGTATTTCGTGGATTTCTTTGCTAGCCTTATTTCTGTGGAATCTGACAACAGATATTTCAGATCCCTTTGAAGACTATAGGGCCAAAGGAATTATCCTCCGATAAAAAAGAGAAAGAAGCTTTCTGAGAAACTTCTTTGTGTTCTGTGAAATCATCTCACAGAATTAAAGCTTTCCCCTCAAGAAGCCTTTCGCTAAGACAGTTCTTGTGGAATTCGCAAAGTGATATTTGGAAGCCCATAGAGTGCTACGGTGAAAAAGGAAATATCCTCTGATGAAATCTGGAAAGAAGCTTTCTGAGAAACAGCTTAGTGTTCTGTTAATTCATCTCCCAGAGTTACATCTGTATTTCGTGGATCTCTTTGCTAGCCTTATTTCTGTGGAATCTGACAACAGATATTTCGGAACCCTTTGAAGACTATAGGGACAAAGGAAATATCCTCTGATAACAAAGAGAAAGAAGCTTTCTGAGAAACTTCTTTTTGTTCTGTGAAATCATCTCACAGAGTTACAGCTTTCCCCTCAAGAAGCCTTTCGCTAAGACAGTCTCGTGGAATTGGCAAAGTGATATTTGGAAGCCCATAGAGGGCTATGGTGAAAAAGGAAATATCCTCCGATGAAATCTTGAAAGAAGCTTTCTGAGAAACTGCTAAGTGTTCTGTTAATTCACCTCACCGAGTTACATCTGTGTTTCATGGATCTCTTTGCTAGCCTTATTTCTGTGGAATCTGAGAACAGATATTTCGGATCCGTTTGAAGGCTGTAGGGCCAAAGGAAATATCCTCCGATAACAAAGAGAAAGAAGCTTTCTGAGAAACTTCTTTGTGTTCTGTCAAATCATCTCACAGAGTTACAGCTTTCCCCTCAAGAAGCCTTTCGCTAAGACAGTTCTTGTGGAATTGGCAAAGTGATATTTGGAAGCCAATAGAGGGCTATGGTGAAAAAGGAAATATCCTCCGATGAAATCTGGAAAGACTTTCTGAGAAACTGCTTAGTGTTCTGTTAATTCATCTCCCACAGTTACATCTGTATTTCTTTCATTTCTTTGCTAGCCTTATTTTTGTGGAATCTGAGAACAGATATTTCGGATCCCTTGAAGACTATAGGGCCAATGGAAATATCCTCCGATAACAAAGAGAAAGAAGCTTTCTGAGAAATTTCTTTTTGTTCTGTGAAATCATCTCACAGAGTTACAGCTTTCCCCTCAAGAAGCCTTTCACTAAGACAGTTCTTGTGGAATTGGCCAAGTGATATTTGGAAGCCCATAGAGGGCTACGGTGAAAAAGGAAATATCCTCCAATGAAATCTGGAAAGAAGCTTTCTGAGAAACTGCTTAGTGATCTGTTAATTCATCTCACAGAGTTACAACTGCATTTCGTGGATCTCTTTGCTAGCCTTATTTCTTTGGAATCTGAGAACAGATATTTCGGATCCCTTTGAAGACTATAGGGCCAAACGAAATATCCTCTGATAACAAACAGAAAGATGCTTTCTGAGAAACTTCTTTGTGTTCTGTGAAATCATCTCACAGAGTTACTGCTTTCCCCTCAAGAAGCCTTTCGCTAAGACAGTTCTTGTGGAATTGGCCAAGTGATATTTGGAAGCCCATAGAGGGCTATGGTGAAAAAGGAAATATCCTCCGATGAAATCTGGAAAGAAGCTTTCTGAGAAACAGCTTAGTGTTCTGTTAATTCATCTCCCAGAGTTACATCTGTATTTCGTGGATCTCTTTGCTAGCCTTATATCTCTGAAATCTGACAACAGATATTTCGGATCCCGTTGAAGACTATAGAGCCAAAGGAAATATCCTCCGATAACAAAGAGAAAGAAGCTTTCTGAGAAACTTCTTTGTGTTCTGTGAAATCATCTCACAGAGTTACAGCTTTCCCCTCAATAGGCCTTCCGCTAAGACAGTTCTTGTGGAATTGGCAAAGTGATATTTGGAAGCCCATAGAGGGCTATGGTGAAAAAGGAAATATCCTCCGATGAAATCTGGAAAGAAGCTTTCTGAGAAACTGCTTAGTGTTCTGTTAATTCATCTCCCAGAGTTACATCTGTATTTCGTGGATCTCTTTGCTAGGCTTATTTCTGTGGAATCTGAGAACAGATATTTCGGATCCCTTTGAAGACTATAGGGCCAAAGGAAATATCCTCCGATAACAAAGAGAAAGAAGCTTTCTCAGAAACTTCTTTGTGTTTTGTGAAATCATCTCACAGAGTTACAGCTTTCCCCTCAAGAAGCCTTTCGCTAAGACAGTTCTTGTGGAATTTTCAAAGTGATATTTGGAAGCCCATAGAGGGCTATGATGAAAAAGGAAATATCCTTCGATGAAATCTGGAAAGAAGCTTTCTGAGAAACTGCTTAGTGTTCTGTTAATTCATCTCACAGAGTTACATGTGTATTTCGTGGATCTCTTTGCTAGCCTTATTTCTGTGGAATCTGAGAACAGATATTTCCTTTCCCTTTGAAGACTATAGGGCAAAAGGAAATATCCTCCGATAACAAAGAGAAAGAAGCTTTCTGAGAAACTTCTTTGTGTTCTGTGAAATCATCTCACAGAGTTACAGCTTTCCCCTCAAGAAGCCTTTCGCTAACACAGTTCTTGTCGAATTGGCAAAGTGATATTTGGAATCTCATAGAGGGCTATGGTGAAAAAGGAAATATCCTCCGATGAAATCTGGAAAGAAGCTTTCTGAGAATCTGCTTAGTGTTCTGTTACTTCACCTCACAGAGTTTCATCTGTATTTCGGGGATCTCCTTGCTAGCCTTATTTCTGTGGAATCTGAGAACAGATATTTCGGATCCCTTTGAAGACTATAGGGCCAAAGGAAATATCCTCCGATAACAAAGACAAAGAAGCTTTCAGAGAAACTTCTTTGTGTTCTGTGAAATCATCTCACAGAGTTACAGCTTTACCCTCAAGAAGCCTTTCGCTAAGACAGTTCTCGTGGAATTGGCAAAGTGATATTTGGAAGCCCCTAGAGGGCTATGGTGAAAAAGGAAATATCCTCCGATGAAATCTGGAAAGAAGCTTTTGAGAAACTGCTTAGTGTTCTGTTAATTCATGTCACAGAGTTACATCTGTATTTCGTGCATCTCTTTGCTAGCCGTATTTGTGTGGAATCTGAGAACAGATATTTCGGATCCCTATGAAGACTACAGGGCCAAAGGAAATATCCTCCGATAACAAAGAGGAAGAAGCTTTCTGAGAAACTTCTTTGTGTTCTGTGAAATCATCTCACAGAGTTACAGCTTTCCCCTCAAGAAGCCTTTCGCTAAGACAGTTCTTGTGGAATTGGCAAAGTGATATTTGGAAGCCCATAGAGGGCTATGGTGAAAAAGGAAATATCCTCTGATGAAATCTGGAAAGAAGCTTTCTGAGAAACTGCTTAGTGTTCTGTTAATTCATCTCACAGAGTTACATCTGTATTTCGTGGATCTCTTTCCTAGCCTTATTTCTGTGTAATCTGAGAACAGATATTTCGCATCCCTTTGAAGACTATAGGGCCAAAGGAAATATCCTCCGATAGGAAAGAGAAAGAAGCTTTCAGAGAGACTTCTTTGTGTTCTGTGAAATCATCTCACAGAGTTACAGCTTTCCCCTCAAGAAGCCTTTCGCTAAGACAGTTCTTGTGGAATTGGCAATGTGATATTTGGAAGCCCATAGAGGGCTATGGAGAAAAAGGAAATATCCTCCGATGAAATCTGGAAAGAAGCTTTCTGAGAGACTGCTTAGTGTTCTTTTAGTTCATCTCCCAGAGTTACATCTGTATTTCGTGGATCTCTTTGCTAGCCTTATTTCTGTGGAATCTGAGAACAGATATTTCGGATCCCTTTGAAGACTATGGGGCCAAAGGAAATATCCTCCGATAACAAAGAGAAGGAAGCTTTCTGAGAAACTTCTTTGTGTTCTGTGAAATCATCTCACAGAGTTACAGCTTTCCCCTCAAGAAGCCTTTCGCTAACACAGTTCTTGTGGAATTCGCAAAGTGATATTTGGAATCTCATAGAGGGCTACGGTGAAAAAGGAAATATCCTCCGATGAAATCTGGAAAGAAGCTTTCTGAGAAACTGCTTAGTGTTCTGTTACTTCACCTCACAGAGTTTCATCTGTATTTCGTGGATCTCTTTGCTAGCCTTATTTCTGTGGAATCTGAGAACAGATATTTCGGATCCCTTTGAAAACTATAGGGCCAAAGGAAATATCCTCCGATAAGAAAGAGAAAGAAGCTTTCAGAGAAACTTCTTTGTGTTCTGTTAAATCATCTCACAGAGTTACAGCTTTCCCCTCAAGAAGCCTTTCGCTAAGGCAGTTCTTGTGGAATTGGCAAAGTGATATTTGGAAGCCCATAGAGGGCTACGGTGAAAAAGGAAATATCCTCCGATGAAATCTGGAAAGAAGCTTTCTGAGAAACTGCTTAGCGTTCTGTTAATTCATCTCACAGAGTTACATCTGTATTTCGTGGATCTCTTTGCTGGCCTTATTTCTGTGGAATCTGAGATCAGATATTTCGGATCCCTTTGAAGACTATAGGGCCAAAGGAAATATCCTCCGATAACAAAGAGAAAGAAGCTTTCTGAGAAACTTCTTTGTGTTCTGTGAAATCATCTCACAGAGTTACAGCTTTCCCCTCAAGAAGCCTTTCGCTAACACAGTTCTTGTGGAATTGGCAAAGTGATATTTGGAATCTCATAGAGGGCTACAGTGAAAAAGGAAATATCCTCCGATGAAATCTGGAAAGAAGCTTTCTGAGAAACTGCTTCGTGTTCTGTTACTTCACCTCACAGAGTTTCATCTGTATTTCGTGGATCTCTTTGCTAGCCTTATTTCTGTGGAATCTGAGAACAGATATTTCGGATCCCTTTGAAGACTATAGGGCCAAAGGAAATATCCTCCGATAACAAAGAGAAAGAAGCTTTCAGAGAAACTTCTTTGTGTTCTGTGAAATCATCTCACAGAGTTACAGCTTTCCCCTCAAGAAGCCTTTCGCTAAGACAGTTCTTGTGGAATTGGCAAAGTGATATTTGGAAGCCCATAGAGGGCTATGGTGAAAAAGGAAATATCCTCCGATGAAATCTGGAAAGAAGCTTTCTGAGAAACTGCTTAGTGTTCTGTTAATTCATCTCACAGAGTTACATCTGTATTTCGTGGATCTCTTTGCTAGCCTTATTTCTGTGTAATCTGAGAACAGATATTTCGGATCCCTTTGAAGACTATAGGGCCAAAGGAAATATCCTCCGATAAGAAAGAGAAAGAAGCTTTCAGAGAAACTTCTTTGGGTTCTGTGGAATCATCTCACAGAGTTACAGCTTTCCCCTCAAGAAGCCTTTCGCTAAGATAGTTCTTGTGGAATTGGCAATGTGATATTTGGAAGCCCATAGAGGGCTATGGAGAAAAAGGAAATATCCTCCGATGAAATCTGGAAAGAAGCTTTCTGAGAGACTGCTTAGTGTTCTTTTAGTTCATCTCCCAGAGTTACATCTGTATTTCGTGGATCTCTTTGCTAGCCTTATTTCTGTGGAATCTGAGAACAGATATTTCGGATCCCTTTGAAGACTATAGGGCCAAAGGAAATATCCTCCAATAACAAAGAGAAAGAAGCTTTCTGAGAAACTTCTTTGTGTTCTGTGAAATCATCTCACAGAGTTACAACTTTCCCCTCAAGAAGCCTTTCGCTAACACAGTTCTTGTGGAATTGGCAAAGTGATATTTGGAATCTCATAGAGGGCTACGGTGAAAAAGGAAATATCCTCCGATGAAATCTGGAAAGAAGCTTTCTGAGAAACTGCTTAGTGTTCTGTTACTTCACCTCACAAAGTTTCATCTGTATTTCGTGGATCTCTTTGCTAGCCTTATTTCTGTGGAATCTGAGAACAGATATTTCGGATCCCTTTGAAGACTATAGGGCCAAAGGAAATATCCTCCGATAAGAAAGAGAAAGAAGCTTTCAGAGAAACTTCTTTGTGTTCTGTGAAATCATCTCACAGAGTTACAGCTTTCCCCTCAAGAAGCCTTTCGCTAAGACAGTTCTTGTGGAATTGGCAAAGTGATATTTGGAAGCCCATAGAGGGCTACGGTGAAAAAGGAAATATCCTCCGATGAAATCTGGAAAGAAGCTTTCTGAGAAACTGCTTAGTGTTCTGTTAATTCATCTCCCAGAGTTACATCTGTATTTCGTGGATCTCTTTGCTAGCCTTATTTCTGTGGAATCTGAGAACAGATATTTCGGATCCCTTTGAAGACTACAGGACCAAAGGAAATATCCTCCGATAACAAAGAGGAAGAAGCTTTCTGAGAAACTTCTTTGTGTTCTGTGAAATCATCTCACAGAGTTACAGCTTTCCCCTCAAGACGCCTTTCGCTAAGACAGTTCTTGTGGAATTTTCAAAGTGATATTTGGAAGCCCTTAGAGGGCTATGGTGAGAAAGGAAATATCCTCCGATGAAATCTGGAAAGAAGCTCTCTGAGAAACTGCTTAGTGTTCTGTTAATTCATCTCCCAGTGTTACATCTGTATTTCGTGGATCTCTTTGCTAGCCTTATTTCTGTGGAAACTGAGAACAGATATTTCGGATCCCTTTGAAGACTATAGGGCCAAAGGAAATATCCTCCAATAACAAAGAGAAAGAAGCTTTCTGAGAAACTTCTTTGTGTTCTGTGAAATCATCTTACAGAGTTACAGCTGTCCCCTCAAGAAGCCTTTCGCTAAGACAGTTCTTGTGGAATTGGCAAAGTGATATTTGGAAGCCCATAGAGGGCTATGGTGAAAAAGGAAATATCCTCCGATGAAATCTGGAAAGAAGCTTTCTGAGACACTGCTTAGTGTTCTGTTAATTCATCTCACAGAGTTACATCTGTATTTCGTGGATCTCTTTGCTGGCCTTATTTCTGTGGAATCTGAGATCAGATAATTCGGATCCCTTTGAAGACTATAGGGCCAAAGGAAATATCCTCCGATAAGAAAGAGAAAGAAGCTTTCTGAGAAACTTCTTTGTGTTCTGCGAAATCATCTCACAGAGTTACAGCTTTACCCTCAAGAAGCCTTTCGCTAAGACAGTTCTCGTGGAATTGGCAAAGTAATATTTGGAAGCCCATAGAGGGCTATGGTGAAAAAGGAAATATCCTCAGATGAAATCTGGAAAGAAGCTTTCTGAGAAACTGCTTAGTGTTCTGTTAATTCATCTCCCAGAGTTACATCTGTATTTCGTGCATCTCTTTGCTAGCCGTATTTCTGTGGAATCTGAGAACAGATATTTCGGATCCCTTTGAAGACAAGGAAATATCCTCCGATAACAAAGAGGAAGAAGCTTTCTGAGAAACTTCTTTGTGTTCTGTGAATTCATCTCACAGAGTTACAGCTTTCCCCTCAAGACGCCTTTCGCTAAGACAGTTCTTGTGGAATTTTCAAAGTGATATTTCGAAGACCTTAGAGGGCTACGGTGAGAAAGGAAATATCCTCCGATGAAATCTGGAAAGAAGCTTTCTGAGAAACTGCTTAGTGTTCTGTTAATTCATCACACAGAGTTACATCTGTATTTCGTGGATCTCTTTGCTAGCCTTATTTCTGTGTAATCTGAGAACAGATATTTCGGATCCCTTTGAAGACTATAGGGCCAAAGGAAATATCCTCCGATAAGAAAGAGAAAGAAGCTTTCTGAGAAACTTCTTTGTGTTCTGCGAAATCATCTCACAGAGTTACAGCTTTACCCTCAAGAAGCCTTTCGCTAAGACAGTTCTCGTGGAATTGGCAAAGTGATATTTGGAAGCCCATAGAGGGCTATGGTGAAAAAGGAAATATCCTCAGATGAAATCTGGAAAGAAGCTTTCTGAGAAACTGCTTAGTGTTCTGTTAATTCATCTCCCAGAGTTACATCTGTATTTCGTGCATCTCTTTGCTAGCCGTATTTCTGTGGAATCTGAGAACAGATATTTCGGATCCCTTTGAAGACAAGGAAATATCCTCCGATAACAAAGAGGAAGAAGCTTTCTGAGAAACTTCTTTGTGTTCTGTGAATTCATCTCACAGAGTTACAGCTTTCCCCTCAAGACGCCTTTCGCTAAGACAGTTCTTGTGGAATTTTCAAAGTGATATTTCGAAGACCTTAGAGGGCTATGGTGAGAAAGGAAATATCCTCCGATGAAATCTGGAAAGAAGCTTTCTGAGAAACTGCTTAGTGTTCTGTTAATTCATCACACAGAGTTACATCAGTATTTCGTGGATCTCTTTGCTAGCCTTATTTCTGTGTAATCTGAGAACAGATATTTCGGATCCCTTTGAAGACTATAGGGCCAAAGGAAATATCCTCCGATAAGAAAGAGAAAGAAGCTTTCTGAGAAACTTCTTTGTGTTCTGCGAAATCATCTCACAGAGTTACAGCTTTACCCTCAAGAAGCCTTTCGCTAAGACAGTTCTCGTGGAATTGGCAAAGTGATATTTGGAAGCCCATAGAGGGCTATGGTGAAAAAGGAAATATCCTCAGATGAAATCTGGAAAGAAGCTTTCTGAGAAACTGCTTAGTGTTCTGTTAATTCATCTCCCAGAGTTACATCTGTATTTCGTGCATCTCTTTGCTAGCCGTATTTCTGTGGAATCTGAGAACAGATATTTCGGATCCCTTTGAAGACAAGGAAATATCCTCCGATAACAAAGAGGAAGAAGCTTTCTGAGAAACTTCTTTGTGTTCTGTGAATTCATCTCACAGAGTTACAGCTTTCCCCTCAAGACGCCTTTCGCTAAGACAGTTCTTGTGGAATTTTCAAAGTGATATTTCGAAGACCTTAGAGGGCTATGGTGAGAAAGGAAATATCCTCCGATGAAATCTGGAAAGAAGCTTTCTGAGAAACTGCTTAGTGTTCTGTTAATTCATCACACAGAGTTACATCTGTATTTCGTGGATCTCTTTGCTAGCCTTATTTCTGTGTAATCTGAGAACAGATATTTCGGATCCCTTTGAAGACTATAGGGCCAAAGGAAATATCCTCCGATAAGAAAGAGAAAGAAGCTTTCAGAGAAACTTCTTTGTGTTCTGTGAAATCATCTCACAGAGTTACAGCTTTCCCCTCAAGAAGCCTTTCGCGAAGACAGTTCTTGTGGAATTGGCAATGTGATATTTGGAAGCCCTTAGAGGGCTATGGAGAAAAAGGAAATATCCTCCGATGAAATCTGGAAAGAAGCTTTCTGAGAGACTGCTTAGTGTTCCTTTAGTTCATCTCCCAGAGTTACATCTGTATTTCTTGGATCTCTTTGCTAGCCTTATTTCTGTGGAATCTGAGAACAGATATTTCGGATCCCTTTGAAGACTATAGGGCCAAAGGAAATATCCTCCGATAACAAAGAGAAAGAAGCTTTCTGAGAAACTTCTTTGTGTTCTGTGCAATCATCTCACAGAGTTACAGCTTTCCCCTCAAGAAGCCTTTCGCTCACACAGTTCTTCTGGAATTGGCAAGGTGATATTTGGAATCTCATAGAGGGCTACGGTGAAAAAGGAAATATCCCCCGATGAAATCTGGAAAGAAGCTTTCTGAGAAACTGCTTAGTGTTCTGTTACTTCACCTAACAGAGTTTCATCTGTATTTCGTGGATCTCTTTGCTAGCCTTATTTCTGTGGAATCTGAGAACAGATATTTCGGATCCCTTTGAAGACTATAGGGCCAAAGGAAATATCCTCCAATAACAAAGAGAATGAAGCTTTCTGAGAAACTTCTTTGTGTTCTGTGAAATCATCTGACAGAGTTACAGCTTTTACCTCAAGAAGCCTTTCGCTAAGACAGTTCTTGTGGAAATGGCAAAGTGATATTTGGAAGCCCATAGAGGGCTACGGTGAAAAAGGAAATATCCTCCGATGAAATCTGGAAAGAAGCTTTCTGAGAAACTGCTTAGTGTTCTGTTAATTCATCTCCTAGAGGTACATCTGTATTTCGTGGATCTCTTTGCTAGCCTTATTTCTGTGGAATCTGAGAACAGATATTTCGGATCCCTTTGAAGTCTATAGGGCCAAAGGAAATACCCTCCGATAACAAAGAGAAAGAAGCTTTCTGAGAAACTTCTTTGTGTTCTGAGAAATCATCTCAAAGAGTTACAGCTTTCCCGTCAAGAAGCCTTTCGATAAGACAGTTCTTGTGGAATTGGCAAAGTTACATTTTGAAGCCCATAGAGGCAATGGTGAAAAAGGAAATATCCCCTGATGAAATCTGGAAAGAAGCTTTCTGAGAAACTGCTTAGTGTTCTGTTAATTAATCTCACAGAGTTATATCTGAATGCCGTGGATCTCTTTGTTAGCCTTATTTCTGTCGAATCTGAGAAGAGATATTTCGGATCCCTTTGAAGTCTGAAGGGCCAAAGGAAATATCCTCCGATAAGAAAGAGAAAGAAGCTTTCTGAGAAACTTCTTTGTGTTCTGTGAAATCATCTCACAGAGTTACAGCTTTCCTCTAAAGAACCCTTTCGCTAAGACAGTTCTTGTGGAATTGGCAAAGTGATATTTGGAAGCCCATAGAGGACTATGGTGAAAAAGGAAATATCCTCCGATGATATCTGGAAAGAAGCTTTCTGAGAAACTGCTTAGTGTTCTGTTAATTCATCTCACAGAGTTACATCTGTATTTCGTGGATCACTTTGCTAGCCTTATTTCTGTGGAATATGAGAACCGATATTTCGGATCCCTTTGAAGACTATAGCGCCAAAGGAAATATCCTCCGATAACAAAGAGAAAGAAGCTTTCTGAGAAACTTCTTTGTGTTCTGTGAAACCATCTCACAGAGTTACAGCTTTCCCCTGAAGAAGCCTTTCGCTAAGACAGTTCTTGTGGAATTGGCAAGGTGATATTTGGAAGCCCATAGAGGGCTATGGAGAAAAAGGAAATATCCTCCGATGAAATCTGGAAAGAAGCTTTCTGAGAAACTGCTTAGTGTTCTGTTAATTCATCTCAGAGAGATACATCTGTATTTCGTGGATCTCTTTGCTAGCCTTATTTCTGTGGAATCTGAGAACAGATATTTCGGATCCCTTTGAAGACTATAGGGCCAAAGGAGATATCCTCCGATAACAAAGAGAAAGAAGTTTCTGAAAAACTTCTTTGTGTTCTGTGACATCATCTCACAGAATTACAGCTTTCCCCTCAAGAAGCCTTTCGTAAGACAGTTCTTCTGGAATTGGCAAAGTGATATTTGGAACCCCATAAAGGGCTATGGTGAAAAAGGAAATATCCTCCGATGAAATCTGGAAAGAAGCTTTCTGAGAAACTGCTTAGTGTTCTCTTAATTCATCTCACAGAGTTACATCTGTATTTCGTGGATCTCTTTGCTAGCCTTACTTCTGTGGAATCTGAGAACAGATATTTCGGATCCCTTTGAAGACTATAGGACCAAAAAATATCCTCCGATAACAAAGAGAAAGAAGCTTTCTGAGAATCTTCTTCGTGTTCTTTGAAATCATCTCACAGAGTTTCAGCTTTCCACTCAAGAAGTCTTTCGCTAAGATAGTTCTTGTGGAATTGGCAATGTGATATTTGGAAGCCCATAGAGGGCTATGGAGAAAAAGGAAATATCCTCCCATGAAATCTGGAAAGAAGCTTTCTGAGAAACTGCTTAGTGTTCTGTTAATTCATCTCACAGAGTTACATCTGTATTTCGTGGATCTCTTTGCTAGCCTTATTTCTGTGGAATCTGAGAACAGATATTTCGGATCCCTTTGAAGACTGTAGGGCCGAAGGTAATATCCTCCGATAACAAAGAGAAAGAAGCTTTATGAGAAACTTCTTTGTGTTCTGTGAAATCATCTCACAGAGTTACAGCTTTCCCCTCTAGAAGCCTATCGCTAAGACAGTTCTTGTGGAATTGGCAAAGTGATATTTGGAAACCCTTAGAGGGCTATGGTGAAAAAGGAAATATCCAAAGATGTAATCTGGAAAGAAGCTTTCTGAGAAACTGCTTAGTGTTCTGTTAATTCATCTTCCAGAGTTATATCTGTATTTCGTGGATCTCTTTTTTAGCCTTATTTCTGTGGAAATTGAGAACAGATATTTCGGATCCCTTTGAAGACTATAGGGCCGAAGGAAATATCCTCCGATAACAAGGGGAAAGAAGCTTTCTGAGAAATTCTTTGTGTTCTGTGAAACCATCTCACAGAGTTTCAGCTTTAAAATCAAGAAGCCTTTCGCTAAGACAGTTCTAGTGGAATTGGCAAAGTGATATTTGAAAGCCCATAGAGGGCTATGGTGAAAAAGGAAATATCCTCCGATGAAATCTGGAAAGAAGCTTTCTGAGAAACTGCTTAGTGTTCTTTTAGTTCATCTCCCAGAGTTACATCTGTATTTCGTGGATCTCTTTGCTAGCCTTATTTCTGTGGAATCTGAGAACAGATATTTCGGATCCCTTTGAAGACTATAGGGAAAAAAGTAAATATCCTCCGATAACAAAGAGAAAGAAGCTTTCTGACAAACTTCTTTGTGTTCTGTGAAATCATCTCACAGAGTTACAGCTTTCCCCTCAAGAAGCCTTTCGCTAAGACAGTTCTAGTGGAATTGGCAAAGTGATATTTGAAAGCCCATAGAGGGCTATGGTGAAAAAGGAAATATCCTCCGATGAAATCTGGAAAGAAGCTTTCTGAGAAACTGCTTAGTGTTCTTTTAGTTCATCTCCCAGCGTTACATCTGTATTTCGTGGATCTCTTTGCTAGCCTTATTTCTGTGGAATCTGAGAACAGATATTTCGGATCCCTTTGAAGACTGTAGGGAAAAAAGGAAATATCCTCCGATAACAAAGAGAAAGAAGCTTTCTGACAAACTTCTTTGTGTTCTGTGAAATCATCTCACAGAGTTACAGCTTTCCCCTCAAGAAGCCTTTCGCTAAGACAGTTCTTGTGGAATTGGCAAAGTGATATTTGGAAGCCCATAGAAGACTATGGTGAAAAAGGAAATATCCACCCTTGAAATCTGGAAAGACGCTTTCTGAGAAACTGCTTAGTGTTTTTTTAATTCATCTCCCAGAGTTACATCTGTATTTCGTGGATCTGTTTGCTATCCTTATATCTGTGGAATCTGAGAACAGATATTTCGGATCCCTTTGAAGACTATAGGGCCAAAGGCAATATCCTCCGATAACAAAGAGAAAGAAGCTTTCTGAGAAACTTCTTTGTGTTGTGGGAAATCATCTCACAGAGTTACGGCTTTCCCCTCAAGAAGCCTTTCGCTAACACAGTTCTTGTGGAATTGGCAAAGTGATATTTGGAAGCCCGTAGAGGGCTATGGTGAAAAAGGAAATATCCTCCGATGAAATCTGGAAAGAAGCTTTCTGAGAAACTGCTTATTGTTCTGTTAATTCATCTCCCAGAGTTACATCTGTATTTCGTGGATCTCTTTGCTAGCCTTATTTCTGTGGAATCTGAGAACAGATATTTCGGATCCCTTTGAAGACTATTGGGCCAAAGGAAATATCCCCCGATAACAAAGAGAAAGAAGCTTTCTGAAAAACTTCTTTGTGTTCTGTGAAATCATCTCACAGAGTTACAGCTTTCCCCTCAAGAAGCCTTTGGTAAGGCAGTTCTTGTGGAATTGGCAAAGTGATATTTGGAAACCCATAGAGGGCTATGGTGAAAAAGGAAATATCCTCCGATGAAATCTGGAAAGAAGCTTTCTGAGAAACTGCTTAGTGTTCTGTTAATTCATTTCCCAGTGTTACATCTGTATTTCGAGAATCTCCTTGATAGCCTTATTTCTCTGGAAGCTTTCTGAGGAACTTCTTTGTGTTCTGGGAAATCATCTCACAGAGTTACAACTTTCCCCTCAAGAAGCCTTTCGCTAAGACAGTTTTTGTGGAATTGGCAAAGTGATATTTGGAAACCCATAGAGGGCTATGGTGAAAAAGGAAATATCCTCAGATGTAATCTGGAAAGAAGCTTTCTGAGAAACTGCTAAGTGTTCTGTTAATTCATCTCCCAGAGTTATATCTGTACTTCGTGGATCCCTTTTTTAGCCTTATTTCTGTGGAAACTGAGAACAGATATTTCGGATCCCTTTGAAGACTATAGGGCCGAAGGAAATATCCTCCGATAACAAGGGGAAAGAAGCTTTCTTAGAAATTCTTTGTGTTCTGTGAAATCATCTCGCAGAGTTTCAGCTTTAAAATCAAGAAGCCTTTCGCTAAGACAGTTCTAGTGGAATTGGCAAAGTGATATTTGAAAGCCCATAGAGGGCTATGGTGAAAAAGGAAATATCCTCCAATGAAATCTGGAAAGAAGCTTTCTGAGAAACTGCTTAGTGTTCTTTTAGTTCATCTCCCAGAGTTACATCTGTATTTCGTGGACCTCTTTGCTAGCCTTATTTCTGTGGAATCTGAGAACAGATATTGATCCCTTTGAAGACTATAGGGCCAAAGGAAATATCCTCCGATAACAAAGAGAAAGAAGCTTTCTGACAAACTTCTTCGTGTTCTCTGAAATCATCTCACAGAGTTACAGCTTTCCCCTCAAGAAGCCTTTCGCTAAGACAGTTCTTGTGGAATTGGCAAAGTGATATTTGGAAGCCCATAGAGGGCTATGATGAAAAAGGACATATCCTCCGATGAAATCGGGAAAGAAGCTTTCTGAGAAACTGCTTAGTGTTCTGTTAATTCATCTCACTTAGTTACATCTGTATGTCGTGGATCTCTTTTCTAGCCTTATTTCTGTGGAATCTGAGAGCATATATTTGGGATCCCTCTGAAGACTATAGGGCCAAAGGAAATATCCTCCGATAACAAAGAGAAAGAAGCTTTCTGAGAAACTTCTTTGTGTTCTGTGAAATCATCTCACAGAGTTACAGCTTTGCGCTCAAGAAGCCTTTCGCTAAGACAGTTCTTGTGGAATTGGCAAAGTGATATTTGGAAACCCATAGAGGGCTATGGTGAAAAAGGAAATATCCTCCGATGAAAACTGGAAAGAAGCTTTCTGAGAAACTGCTTAGTGTTGTGTTATTTCATCTCCCAGAGAAACATCTGTATTTCGTGGATCTCTTTGGTAGCCTTATTTCTGTGGAATCTGAGAAAAGATATTTCGGATCCCTTTGAAGACTATAGGGCCAAAGGAAATATCCTACGATAACAAAGAGAAGGAAGCTTTCTGAGAAACTTCTTTGTGTTCTGTGAAATCATCTCACAGAGTTGCAGCTTTCCCCTCAAGAAGCCTTTCGCTAAGACAGTTCTTGTGGAATTGGCAAAGTGATATTTGGAAGCCCATAGAGGGCTATGGTGAAAAAGGAAATATCCTCCGATGAAATCTGGAAAGAAGCTTTCTGAGAAACTGCTTAGTGTTCTGTTAATTCATCTCACAGAGTTACATCTGTATTTCGTGGATCTCTTTGCTAGCCTTATTTCTGTGGAATCTGAGAACAGATATTTCGAATCCCTTTGAAGACTATAGGGCCAAAGGAAATATCCTCCGATAACAAAGAGAAAGAATCTTTCTGAGAAACTTCTTTGTGTTCTGTGAAATCATCTCACAGAGTTACAGCTTTCCCCGCAAGAAGCCTTTCGATAAGACAGTTCTTGTGGAATTGGCAAAGTGATATTTGGAAGCCCATTGAGGGCTATGGTGAAAAAGGAAATATCCTCAGATGTAATCTGAAAAGAAGCTTTCTGAGAAACTGATTAATGTTGTGTTAATTCATCTCACTGAGTTACAACTGCATTTCGTGGATCTCTCTGCTAGCCTTATTTCTGTGGAATCTGAGAACACATATTTCGGATCCCTTTGAAGACTATAGGGCCAAAGGAAATATCCTCCGATAACAAAGAGAAAGAAGCTTTCTGAGAAACTTCTTTGTGTTCTGTGAAATCATCTCACAGATTTACAGCTTTCTCCTCAAGAAACCTTTCGCTAAGACCGTTCTTTTGCAAATGGCAAAGAGATATTTGGAAGCCCATAGAGGGCTATGGTGAAAAAGGAAATATCCTCCGATGAAATCTGGAAAGAAGCTTTCTGAGAAACTGCTTAGTGTTCTGTTAATTCATCTCACAGACTTACATCTGTATTTCGTGGATCTCTTTGCCAGCCTTATTTCTGTGGAATCTGAGAACAGATATTTCCTTTCCCTTTAAAGACTAAAGGGCCAAAGGAAATATCTTCCGATAAGAAAGAGAAAGAAGCTTTCTGAGAAACTTCTTTGTGTTCTGTGAAACCATCTCACAGAGTTACAGCTTTCCCCTCTAGAAGCCTTTCGCTAAGACAGTTCTTGTGCAATTGGCAAAGTGATATTTGGAAACCCATAGAGGGCTATGGTGAAAAAGGAAATATCCTCCGATGAAATCTGGATGGAAGCTTTCTGAGAAACTACTTAGTGTTCTGTTAATTCATCTCACAGAGTGACATCTGTATTTCGTGGATCTATTTGCTCGCCTTATTTCTGTGGAATCTGAGAACAGATATTTCGGATCCCTTTGAAGACTATAGGGCCAAAGGAAATATCCGCCAATAACAAAGACAAAGAGGCTTTCTGAGAAACTGCTTAGTGTTCTGTTAATTCATCTCCCAGCGTTACATCTGCATTTCGTGAATCTCTTTGCTCTCCTTATTTCTGTGGAATCTGAGAACAGATATTTCGGATCCCTTTGAAGACTATAGGGCCAAGGGAAATATCCTCTGATAACAAAGAGAAAGAAGCTTTCTGAGAAACTGCTTTGTGTTCTGTGAAATCATCTCACACAGTTACAGCTTTCCCCTCAAGAAGCCTTTCGCTAAGACAGTTCTTCTGGAATTGGCAGAGTGATATTTGGAAGCACATAGAGGATATGGTGAAAAAGGAAATATCCTCCGATGAATTCTGGAAAGAAGCTTTCTGAGAAACTGCTTAGTGTTCTGTTAATTCATCCCACAGGGTTACATCTGTATTTCGTGGATCACTTTGCTAGGCTATTTCTGTGGAATCTGAGAATAGATATTTCGGATCCCTTTGAAGACTATAGGGCCAAAGGAAATATCCTCCGATAACAAAGACAAAGAAGCTTTCTGAGAAACTTCTTTGTGTTCTGTGAAATCATCTCACAGAGTTACAGCTCTTTCCCTCAAGAAGCCTTTCGCTAAGACAGTTCTTGTGGAATTGGCAAAGTGATATTTGGAAGCCCATAGAGGGCTATGGTGAAAAAGGAAATATCCTCCGATGAAATCTGGAAAGAAGCTTTCTGAGAAACTGCTTAGTGTTCTGTTAATTCATCTCACAGAGTTACATCTGCATTTCGTGGATCTCTTTCCTAGCCTTATTTCTGTGGAATCTGAGAACAGATAGTTCGGATCCCTTTGATGACTATAGGGCCAAAGGAAATATCCTCCAACAAACAGAAAGAAGCTTTCTGAGAAACTTCTTTGTGTTCTCTGGAATCATCTCACAGAGTTACAACTTTCCCCTCAACAAGCCTTTCGCTAAGACAGTTGTTGTGGAATTGGCAAAGTGATATTTGGGAGCCCATAGAGGGCTTTGGAGAAAAAGGAAATATCCTCCGATGAAATCTGGAAAGAAGCTTTCGGAGAAACTGTTTAGTGTTCTGTCAATTCATCTCACAGTGTTACATCTGTATTTCGTAGATCTGTTTGCTAGCCTTATATCTGTTGAATCTGAGAACAGATATTTCAGATCCCTTTGAAGACTATTGGGCCAAAGGAAATATCCTCCAATAACAAAGACAAAGAAGCTTTCTGAGAAACTGCTTAGTGTTCTGTTAATTCATCTCCCAGCGTTACATCTGTATTTCGTGAATCTCTTTGCTATCCTTATTTCTGTTCAATCTGAGAACAGATATTTCAGTTCCTTTTGAAGTCTATAGGGCCAAAGGAAATATCCTCCGATAACAAAGAGAAAGAAGCTTTCTGAGAAACTACTTTGTGTTCTGTGAAATTATCTCACAGAGTTACAGCTTTCCTCTCAAGAAGCCTTTCGCTAACACAGTTCTTGTGGAATTGGCAAAGTGATATTTGGAAGCCCATAGAGGGCTATGGTGAAAAACGAAATATCCTCCGATGAAATCTGGAAAGAAGCTTTCTGAGAAACTGCTTTGTGTTCTGTTAATTCATCTCACAGAGTTACATCTGTATTTCGTGGATCTCTTTGCTAGCCTTATTTCTGTGGAATCTGACAACAGGTATTTCCGATCCCTTTGAAGACTATAGGGCCAAAGGAAATATCCTCCGATAACAAAGAGAAAGAAGCTTTCTGAGAAACTTCTTTGTGTTCTGTGAAATCATTACACAGAGCTACAGATTTCCCCTCAAGGAGCCTTTTGCTAAGACAGTTCTTGTGGAATTAGCAAAGTGATATTTGGGAGCCCATAGTGGGCTATGGAGAAAAAGGAAATATCCTCCGATGAAATCTGGAAAGAAGCTTTCTGAGAAACTGCTTAGTGTTCTGTTAATTCATCTCACAGTGTTACATCTGTATTTAGTGGATCTCTTTACTAGAATTACTTCTGTGGAATCTGAGAACAGATATTTCGGATCCTTTTGAAGACTATATTGCCAAAGGATATATCCTCCGATAACTAAGAGAAAGAAGCTTTCTGAGAAACTTCTTTGTGTTCTGTGAAATCATCTCACAGAGTTACAGCTTTCCCCTCAAGACGCCTTTCGCTAAGACAGTTCTTGTGGAATTGGCAAAGTGATATTTGGAAGCCCATAGAGGGCTATGGTGAGAGAGGAAATATCCTCCGATGAAATCTGGAAAGAAGCTTTCTGAGAAACTGCTTAGTGTTCTGTTAATTCATCTCACAGTGTTACATCGGAATTTCGTGGATCTCTTTGCTAGCCTTATTTCTTTGGAATCTGAGAACAGATATTTCGCATACCTTAGAAGACTAAATGGCCAAAGGAAATATCCTCCGATAACAAAGAAAAAGAAGCTTTCTGAGAAACTTCTATGCGTTCTATGAAATCATCTCACTGAGTTACAGCTTTCCGCTCAAGAAGCCTTTCGGTAAGACAGTTCTTGTGGAATTGACAAAGTGATATTTGGAAGCCCATAGAGGGCTATGGAGAAAAAGGAAATATCCTCCGATGAAATCTGGAAAGAAGCTTTCTGAGAAACTGCTTAGTGTTCTGTTAATTCATCTCACAGAGTTACATCTGTATTTCGTGGATCTCTTTGCTAGCCTTATTTCTGTGGAATCTGAGAACAGATATTTCCTTTCCCATTGAAGACTATAGGGCCAAAGGAAATATGCTCCGATAACAAAGACAGAGAAGCTTTCTGAGAAACTTCTTTGTGTTCCGTGAAATCATCTCACAGAGTTAAAGCTTTCCCCTCAAGAAGCCTTTTGCTAAGACAGTTCTTGTGGAATTGGCGAAGTGATATTTGGGAGCCCATAGAGGGCTTTGGAGAAAAAGGAAATATCCTCCGATGAAATCTGGAAAGAAGCTTTCTGAGAAACTGTTTAGTGTTCTGTCAATTCATCTCACAGTGTTACATCTGTATTTCGTAGATCTCTTTGCTAGCCTTATTTCTGTTGAATCTGAGAACAGATATTTCGGATCCCTTTGAAGACCATAGGGCCAAAGGAAATATCCTCCGATAACAAAGAGAAAGAAGCTTTCTGAGAAACTTCTTTGTGTTCTGTGAAATCATCTCACAGAGTTATAGCTTTTCCCTCAAGAAGCCTTTCGCCAAGACAGTTCTTGTGGAATTGGCAAAGTGATATTTGGAAGCCCACAGAGGGCTATGGTGAAAGAGGAAATATCCTCCGATGAAATCGGGAAAGAAGCTTTCTGAGAAACTGCTTAGTGTTCTGTTAATTCATCTCACAGAGTTACATCTGCGTTTCGTGGATCTCTTTGCTAGCCTTATTTCTGTGGAATCTGAGAACAGATATTTCGGATCCCTTTGGAGACTACTGGGCCAAAGGAAATATCCTCCGATAACAAAGACAAAGAAGCTTTCTGAGAAACTGCTTAGTGTTCTGTTAATTCATCTCCCAGCGTTACATCTGTATGTCATGGATCACTTTCCTATGCTATTTCTGTGGAATCTGAGAACAGATATTTCGGATCCCTTTGAAGACTTTAGGGCCAAAGGAAATATCCTCCGATGAAAAACAGAAAGAAGCTTTCTGAGAAACTTCTTTGTTTTCTGTGAAATCATCTCACAGAGTTACAGCTTTCCCCTCAAGAAGCCTTTCGCTAAGACAGTTCTTGTGGAATTGGCAAAATGATATTTGGCAGCCCATAGAGGGCTATGGTGAAAAAGGAAATATCCTCCGATGAAATCTGGAAAGAAGCTTTCTGAGAAACTGCTTAGTGTTCTGTTAATTCATCTCACACAGTTACATCTGCATTTCATGGATCTCTTTGTTAGCCTAATTTCTGTGGAATCTCACAACAGATATTTCGGATCCCTTTGAAGACTATAGGGCCAAGGGAAATATCCTCCGATAACAAAGAGAAAGAAGCTTTCTGAGAAACTGCTTTGTGTTCTGTGAAATCATCTCACACAGTTACAGCTTTCCCCTCAAGAAGCCTTTCGCTAAGACAGTTCTTCTGGAATTGGCAGAGTGATATTTGGAAGCACATAGAGGATATGGTGAAAAAGGAAATATCCTCCGATGAATTCTGGAAAGAAGCTTTCTGAGAAACTGCTTAGTGTTCTGTTAATTCATCTCCCAGCGTTACATCTGTATGTCGTGGATCACTTTCCTATGCTATTTCTGTGGAATCTGAGAACAGATATTTCGGATCCCTTTGAACACTATAGGGCCAAAGGAAATATCCTCCGATGACAAACAGAAAGAAGCTTTCTGAGAAACTTCTTTGTGTTCTGTGAAATCATCTCACAGAGTTACAGCTTTCCCCTCAAGAAGCCTTTCGCTAAGACAGTTCTTGTGGAATTGGCAAAATGATATTTGGCAGCCATAGAGGGCTATGGTGAAAAAGGAAATATCCTCCGATGAAATCTGGAAAGAAGCTTTCTGAGAAACTGCTTAGTGTTCTGTTAATTCATCTCACACAGTTACATCTGCATTTCGTGGATCTCTTTGTTAGCCTAATTTCTGTGGAATCTCACAACAGATATTTCGGATCCCTTTGAAGACTATAGGGCCAAAGGAAATATTCTCTGATAACAAAGAGAAAGAAGCTTTCTGAGAAAATTCTTTTTGTTCTGTGAGATCATCTCACAGAGTTACAGCTTTCCACTCAAGTACCCGTTCGCTAAGAGAGTTCTTGTGGAATTGGCAAAGTGATATTTGGAAGGCCATAGAGGGCTATGGTGAAAAAGGAAATATCCTAAGATGAAATCTGGAAAGAAGCTTTCTGAGAAACTGCTTAATGTTGTTTTAATTCATCTCACAGAGTTACATCTGCATTTCGTGGATCTCTTTGCTAGCCTTATTTCTGTGGAATCTGAGAACAGATATTTCGGATCCCTTTGAAGACTATAGGGCCAAAGGAAATATCCTCCAACAAACAGAAAGAAGCTTTCTGAGAAACTTCTTTGTGTTCTCTGAAATCATCTCACAGAGTTACAACTTTCCCCTCAACAAGCCTTTCGCTAAGACAGTTCTTGTGGAATTGGCAAAGTGATATTTGGCAGCCCATAGAGGGCTTTGGTGAAAAAGGAAATATCCTCCGATGAAATCTGGAAACAAGCTTTCTCAGAAACTGCTTAGTGTCTGTTAATTCAACTCACAGAGTTACATCTGCATTTCGTGGATCTCTTTGTTAGCCTAATTTCTGTGGAATCTCACAACAGATATTTCGGATCCCTTTGAAGACTATAGGGCCAAAGGAAATATCCTCCGATAACAAAGAGAAAGAAGCTTTCTGAGAAACTGCTTAGTGTTCTGTTAATTCATCTCCCAGCGTTACATCTGTATTTCGTGAATCTCTTTGCTATCCTCATTTCTGTGGAATCTGAGAACAGATATTTCAGTTCCTTTTGAAGACTATAGGACCAAAGGAAATATCCTCCGATAACAAAGAGAAAGAAGCTTTCTGAAAAACTACTTTGTGTTCTGTGAAATCATCTCACAGAGTTACAGCTTTCCTCTCAAGAAGCCTTTCGCTAAGACAGTTCTTGTGGAATTGGCAAAGTGATATTTGGAAGCCCATAGAGGGCTATGGTGAAAAACGAAATATCCTCCGATGAAATCTGGAAAGAAGCTTTCTGAGAAACTGCTTTGTGTTCTGTTAATTCATCTCACAGAGTTACATCTGTATTTCGTGGATCTCTTTGCTAGCCTTATTTCTGTGGAATCTGACAATAGGTATTTCCGATCCCTTTGAAGACTATAGGGCCAAAGGAAATATCCTCCGATAACAAAGAGAAAGAAGCTTTCTGAGAAACTTCTTTGTGTTCTGTGAAATCATTACACAGAGCTACAGATTTCCCCTCAAGGAGCCTTTTGCTAAGACAGTTCTTGTGGAATTGGCAAAGTGATATTTAGGAGCCCATAGTGGGCTATGGAGAAAAAGGAAATATCCTCCGATGAAATCTGGAAAGAAGCTTTCTGAGAAACTGCTTAGTGTTCTGTTAATTCATCTCACAGTGTTACATCGGAATTTCGTGGATCTCTTTGCTAGCCTTATTTCTTTGGAATCTGAGAACAGATATTTCGGATACCTTAGAAGACTATATGGCCAAAGGAAATATCCTCCGATCACAAAGAAAAAGAAGCTTTCTGAGAAACCACTTTGTGTTCTGTGAAATCATCTCACAGAGTTACAGCTTTCCTCTCAAGAAGCCTTTCGCTAAGACAGTTCTTGTGGAATTGGCAAAGTGATATTTGGAAGCCCATAGAGGGCTATTGTGAAAAAGGAAATATCCTTCGAAAAAATCTGGAAAGAAGCTTTCTGAGAAACTGCTTAGTGTGCTGTTATTTCATCTCACAGAGTTACATCTATATATCGTTGATCTCTTTGCTAGCCTTATTTCTGTGGAATCTGAGAACAGCTATTTCCTTTCCCTTTGAAGACTATAGGGCCAAAGGAAATATCCTCAAATAAGAAAGAAAAAGAAGCTTTCTGAGAAACTGCTTAGTGTTCTGTTAATTCATCTCCCAGAGTTACATCTGTATTTCTTGAATCTCTTTGCTAGCCTTAATTCATGTGGAATGAGAACAGATACTTCGGATCCCTTTGAAGACTTTAAGGCCAAAGGAAATATCCTCCGATAACAAAGAGAAAGAAGCTTTCTAAGAAACTACTTTGTGTTCTGTGAAATCATCTCACAGAGTTACAGCTTTCCCCTCAAGAAGCCTTTCACTAAACAGTTCTTGTGGAATTGGCAATGTGATATTTGGAAGCCCATAGAGGTCTATGGTGAAAAAGGAAATATCCTCCGATGAAATCTGGAAAGAAGCTTTCTGAGAAACTGCTTAGTGTTCTGTTAATTCATCTCACAGGGTTACATCTGTATTTCGTGGATCACTTTGCTAAGCTATTTCTGTGGAATCTAAGAACAGATATTTCGGATCCCTTTGAAGTCTATAGGGCCAAAGGAAATATCCTCCGATAACAAAGACAAAGAAGCTTTCTGAGAAACTTCTTTGTGTACCGTGAAATCATCTCACAGAGTTGCAGCTTTCCCCTCAAGAAGCCTTTCGCTAAGACAGTTCTTGTGGAATTGGCAAAGTGATATTTGGAAGCCCATAGAGGGCTATGGTGAAAAAGGAAATATCCTCCGATGAAATCTGGAAAGAAGCTTTCTGAGAAACTGCTTAGTGTTCTGTTACTTCATCTCACAGAGTTACATCTGCATTTCGTGGATCTCTTTGTTAGCCTAATTTCTGTGGAATCTCACAACAGATATTTCGGATCCCTTTGAAGAATATAGGGCCAAAGGAAATATCCTGCGATAACAAAGAGAAAGAAGCTTTCTGAGAAACTTCTTTTTGTTCTTTGAAATCATTTCACAGAGTTACAGCTTTCCACTCAAGTACCCGTTCGCTAAGACAGTTCTTGTGGAATGGGCAAAGTGATATTTGGAAGCCCATAGAGGTCTATTTTGAAAAAGGAAATATCCTAAGATGAAATCTGGAAAGAAGCTTTCTGAGAAACTGCTTAATGTTGTGTTAATTCATCTCACAGAGTTACATCTGCATTTCGTGGATCTCTTTGCTAGCCTTATTTCTGTGGAATCTGACAACAGATATTCCCGATCCCTTTGAAGACTATAGGGCCAAAGGAAATATCCTCCGATAACAAAGAGAAAGAAGCTTTCTGAGAAACTTCTTTGTGTTCTGTGAAATCATTAGACAGAGCTACAGATTTCCCCTCAAGGAGCCTTTTGCTAAGACAGATCTTGTGGAATTAGCAAAGTGATATTTGGGAGCCCATAGTGGGCTATGGAGAAAAAGGAAATATCCTCCGATGAAATCTGGAAAGAAGCTTTCTGAGAAACTGCTTAGTGTTCTGTTAATTCATCTCACAGTGTTACATCTGTATTTCGTGGATCTCTTTGCTAGACTTATTTCTGTGGAATCTGAGAAGAGATATTTCGGATCCCTTTTAAGACTATATTGCCAAAGGAAATATCCTCCGATAACTAACAGAAAGAAGCTTTCTGAGAAACTTCTTTGTGTTCTGTGAAATCATCTCACAGAGTTACAGCTTTCCCCTCAAGAAGCCTTTCGCTAAGACAGTTCTTGTGGAATTGGCAAAGTGATAAATGGAAGCCCATAGAGGGCTATGGTGAGAGAGGAAATATCCTCCGATGAAATATGGAAAGAAGCTTTCTGAGAAACTGCTTAGTGTTCTGTTAATTCATCTCACAGAGTTATATCTGTATTTCGTGGATCTCTTTGCTAGCCTTATTGCTGTGGAATGAGAACAGATATTTCGGATCCCTTTGAAGACTATAGGGCCAAAGGAAATATCCTCCGATATCAGAGAGAAAGAAGCTTTCTAAGAAACTACTTTGTGTTCTGTGAAATCATCTCACAGAGTTACAGCTTTCCCCTCAAGAAGCCTTTCACTAAACAGTTCTTGTGTAATTGGCAAAGTGATATTTGGAAGCCCATAGAGGGCTATGGTGTAAAAGGAAATATCCTCCGATGAAATCTGGAAAGAAGCTTTCTGAGAAACTGCTTAGTGTTCTGTTAATTCATCTCACAGAGATACATCTGTATTTCGTGGATCTCTTTGCTAGCCTTATTTCTGTGGAATCTGGGAACAGATATTGCGGATCCCTTTGAAGACTATAGGGCCAAAGGAAATATCTTCCGATAACAAAGAGAAAGAAGCTTTCTGAGAAACTTCTTTGTATTCTGTGAAATCATCTCAGAGAGTTACAGCTTTCCCCTCAAGAAGCCTTTCGCTAAGACAGTTCTTGTGGAATTGGCAAAGTGATATTTGGAAGCCCATAGAGGGCTTTTGTGAAAAAGGAAATATCCTCGGATGAAATCTGGAAAGAAGCTTTTTGAGAAACTGCTTAGTGTTCTGTTAATTCATCGTACAGAGTTACATCTGTATTTCATGGATCTCTTTGCTAGCCTTATTTTTGTGGAATCTGAGAACAGATATTTTGGATCCCTTGAAGACTATAGGGCCAAAGGAAATATCCTCTGAGAAGAAAGAGAAAGAAGCTTTCTGAGAAACTTCTTTGTGTTCTGTGAAATCATCTCACAGAGTTACAGCTTTCCCCTCAAGAAGCCTTTGGCTTAGACAGTTCTTGTAGAATTGGCAAAGTGATATTTGGAAGCCCATAGAGGGCAATGTTGAAAAAGGGAATATACTCCGAAGAAATCTGGAAAGAAGCTTTCTGAGAAACTACTTAGTGTTCTGTTACTTCATCTCACAGAGTTACATCTGTATTTCGTGGATCTCTTTGCTAGCCTTATTTCTGTGGAATCTGAGAACAGATATTTCATTTCCCATTGAAGACTATAGGGCCAAAGGAAATATGCTCCGATAACAAAGAGAAAGATGGTTTCTGAGAAACTTCCTTGTGTTCTGTGAAATCCTCTCACAGAGTTACAACTTTCTCCTCAAGAAGCCTTTCGCTAAGACAGTTCTTGTGGAATTGGCAAAGTGATATTTGGGAGCCCATAGAGGGCTAAGGAGAAAAAGGAATTATCCTCCGATGAAATCTGGAAAGAAGCTTTCTGAGAAACTGCCTGGTGTTCTGTTATTTTATCTCACAGTGTTACATCTGTATTTCGTGGATCTCTTTGCTAGACTTATTTCTGTGGAATCTGACAACAGATATTTCGGATCTCTTTGAAGACTATAGGGCCAAAGGAAATATCCTCCGATAACAAAGAGAAAGAAGCTTTCTGAGAAACTTCTTTGTGTTCTGTGAAATCATCTCACAGAGTTACAGCTTTCCCCTCAAGAAGCCTTTCGCTAAGACAGTTCTTGTGGAATTGGCAAAGTGATATTTGGAAGCCCACAGAGGGCTATGGTGAAAGAGGAAATATCCCCCGATGAAATCTGGAAAGAAGCTTTCTAGGAAACTGCTTAGTGTTCTGTTAACTCATCTCACAGAGTTACATCTGTATTTCGTGGATCTCTTTGCTAGCCTTATTTCTGTGGAATCTGAGAACACATATTTCGGATCCCTTTGAAGTCTATAGGGCCAAAGGAAATATCCTCCGATAACAAAGAGAAAGAAGCTTTCTGAGTAACTTCTTTGTGTTCTGTGAAATCATCTCACAGAGTTACAGCTTTCCCCTCAAGAAGCCTTTTGCTAAGACAGTTCTTGTGGAATTGGCAAAGTGATATTTGGAAGCCCATAGAGGGCTATGGTGAAAAAGGGAATATCCTCCGATGAAATCTGGAAAGAAGCTTTCTGGGAAACTGCTTGGTGTTCTGTTAATTCATCTCACAGTGTTACATCTGTATTTCGTGGATCTCTTTGCTAGCCTTATTTCTGTGGAATCTGAGAACAGATATTTAGGATCCTTTTGAAGACTATAGGGCCAAAGGAAATATCCTCGATAACAAAGAGAAATAAGCTTTCTGAGAAACTTCTTTGTGTTCTGTGAAATCATCTCACAGAGTTACAGCTTTCCCCTCAAGAAGCCTTTCGCTAAGACAGTTCTTGTGGAATTGGCAAAGTGATATTTGGAAGCCCATAGAGGGCTATGGTGAAAAAGGAAATATCCTTGAATGAAATCTGGATAGAAGCTTTCTCAGAAACTGCTTAGTGTTCTGTTAATTCATCTCACAGAGATATTTCCTTTGGCCCTATAGTCTTCAAAGGGAACCGAAATATCTGTTGTCAGATTCCACAGAAATAAGGCTAGCGAAGTGATCCACGAAATACAGATGTAACTCTGTGAGAAGAACTAACAGAACACTAAGCAGTTTCTCAGAAATCTTCTTTCCAGATTTCATCGGTGGATATTTCCTTTTTCCTCATAGTCCTCTATGGGCTTCCAAATATCACTTTGCCATTTCCACAAGAACTGCCTTAGCGAAAGACCTCTGGAGGGGAAAGCTGTAACTCTGTGAGATGATTTCACAGAACACAAAGAAGTTACTCAGAAAGCTTCTTTCTCTTTGTCATCAGAGGATATTTCCTTTGGCCCTATTGTCTTCAAAGGGATCCGAAATATCTGCTGTCAGATTCCACAGAAATAAGGCTAGCAAAGAGATCTACGAAATACTGATGTAACTCTATGTGATGAATTAGCAGAACACTGAGCAGTTTCTCAGAAAGCTTCTTTCCAGATTTCATCGGAGGATATTTCCTTTTTCACCCTAGCCCTCTATGGACTTCCAAATATCACTTTGCCAATTCCACAAGAACTGCCTTAGCGAAAGGCTTCTTGAGGGGAAAGCTGTAACTCTGTGAGATGATTTCACAGAACACAAAGAAGTTTCTCAGAAAGATTCTTTCTCTTTGTTATCAGAGAATAGTTCCTTTGGCCCTATAGTCTTCAGAGGGAAAGGAAATATCTGTTCTCAGATTCCACAGAAATAAGGCTATCAAAGAGATCCACCAAATACAGATGTAACTCTGTGAGATGAATTAACGGAACACTAAGCAGTTTCTCAGAAAGCTTCTTTCCAGATTTCATCGGAGGACATTTCCTTTTTCACCATAGCCCTCTATGGGCTTCCAAATATCACTTTGCCAATTCCACAAGAACTGTCTTAGCGAAAGGCTTCTTGAGGGAAAAGCTGTAACTCCGTGAGATGATTTCACAGAACACAAAGAAGTTTCTCAGAAAGCTTCTTTCTCTTTGTTATCGGAGGATATTTCCATTGGCCCTAGAGCGTTCAAACGGATCCGAAATATCTGTTCTCAGATTCCGCAGAAATAAGGCCAGCAAAGAGATCCACGAAATACAGATGTAACCCTTTGAGTGGAAGTAACACATCACAGAGCAGTTTCTCAGAAAGCTTCTTTGCAGATTTCATCGGAGGATATTTCCTTTTTCACCATAGCCCTCTATGGGCTTCCAAATACCACTTTGACAATTCCACAAGAACTGTCTTAGCGAAAGGCTTCTTGAGGGGAAAGCTGTAACTCTGTGAGACGATTTCACAGAACACAAAGTAGTTTCTCAGAAAGCTTCTTTCTCTTTGTTATCGGAGGATATATCCTTTAACCCTATAGTCTTCAAAGGGAAAGGAAATATCTGTTCTCAGATTCCACAGAAATAAGGCTAGCAAAGAGATCCACGAAATACAGATGTAACTCTGTGAGATGAATTAAAAGAACATTAAGCAGTTTCGCAGAAAGCTTCTTTCCAGATTTCATCGGAGGATATTTCCTTTTTCACCATAGCCCTCTATGGGCTTCCAAATATCACTTTGCCAATTCCACAAGAACTGACTTAACGAAAGGCTTCTTGAGGGGAAATCTGTAATTCTCTGTGATGATTTCACATAACACAAAGCAGTTTCTCATAAAGCTTTTTTCTGTTTGTTATCGGAGGATATTTCCTTTGGCCCTATAGTCTTCAAAGGGATCCGTAATATCTGCTCTCATTTTCCACAGAAATAAGGCTAGCAAAGAGATCCACGAAATACAGGTGTAACTCTGTGAGATGAATTAACAGAACACTAAGCAGTTTCTCAGAAACCTTCTTTCCAGATTTCATCGGAGGATATTTCCTTTTTCACCATAGCCCTCTATGGGCTTCCAACTATCACTTTGCCAATTCCACAACAACTGTCTTACCGAAAGGCTCCTTGAGGGGAAAGCTGTAACTCCGTGAGATGATTTCACAGAACACAAAGAAGTTTCTCAGAAAGCTTCTTTCTCTTTGTTATCGAAGGATATTTCCTTTGGCCCTAAAGTCTTCAAAGGGATCCGAAATATGTGTTCTCAGATTCCACAGAAATAAGGCTAGCAAAGAGATCCACGAAATACAGATGTAACTCTTTGAGATGAATTAAGCGAACACTAAGCAGTTTCTGAGAAAGCTTCTTTCCAGCTTTCATCGGAGGATATTTCCTTTTTCACCATAGCCCTCTACGGGCTTCCAAATATCACTTTGCCAATTCCACAAGAACTGTCTTAGCGAATGGCTTCTTGAGTGGAATGCTGAAACTCTGTGAGATGATTTCACGGAACACAAAGAAGTTTCTCAGAAAGCTTCTTTCTCTTTGTTATCGGAGGATATTTCCTTTGGCCCTGTAGTCTTCAAAGGGATCCGAAATATCTGTTTTCAGATTCCACAGAAATAAGGCTAGCAAAGAGATCCACGAAATACAGATGTAACTCTGTGAGATGAATTAACAGAACACTAAGCAGTTTCTCAGAAAGCTTCTTTCCAGATTTCATCGGAGGATATTTCCTTTTTCCTCATAGTCCTCTATGGGCTTCCAAATATCACTCTGCCAATTCCACAAGAACTGCCTTAGCGAAAGACTTCTGGAGGGGAAAGCTGTAACTCTGTGAGATGATTTCACAGAATACAAAGAAGTTTCTCAGAAAGCTTCTTTCTCTTTGTTATCGGATGATATTTCCTTTGGCCCTATTGTCTTCAAAGGGATCCGAAATATCTGCTGTCAGATTCCACAGAAATAGGGCTAGCAAAGAGATCTACGAAATACTGATGTAACTCTATGTGATGAATTAACAGAACACTGAGCAGTTTCTCAGAAAGCTTCATTCCAGATTTCATCTGAGGATATTTCCCTTTTCACCCTAGCCCTCTATGGACTTCCAAGTATCACTTTGCCAATTCCACAAGAACTGTCTTAGCGAAAGGCTTCTTGAGGAGAAAGCTGTAACTCTGTGAGATGATTTCACAGAACACAAAGAAGTTTCTCAGAAAGCTTCTTTCTCTTTGTTATCGGAGGATAGTTCCTTTGGCCCTATAGTCTTCAGAGGGAAAGGAAATATCTGTCTCAGATTCCACAGATAAGGCTATCAAAGAGATCCACCAAATACAGATGTAACTCTGTGAGATGAATTAACAGAACACTAAGCAGTTTCTCAGAAAGCTTCTTTCCAGATTTCATCGGAGGACATTTCCTTTTTCACCATAGACCTCTAAGGGCTTCCAAATATCACTTTGCCAATTTCACAAGAACTGTCTTAGCGAATGGCTTCTTGAGGGGAAAGCTGTCACTGTGTGAGATGATTTCACAGAACACAAAAAAGTTTCTCAGAAAGCTTCTTTCTCTTTGTTATCGGAGGATATTTCCTTTGACCCTATAGTCTTCAAAAGGATCCGAAATATCTGTTCTCAGATTCCACAGAAATAAGGCTATCAAAGAGATCCACGAAATACAGATGTAACTCTGGAGATGAATTAACAGAACACTAAGCAGTTTCTCAGAAAGCTTCTTTCCAGATTTCATCTGAGGATATTTCCTTTTTCCTCATAGTCCTCTATGGGCTTCCAAATATCACTTTGCCAATTCCACAAGAACTGTCTTACCGAAAGGCTTCTTGAGGGGAAAGCTGTAACTCTGTGAGTTGATTTCACAGAACACATAGAAGTTACTCAGAAAGCTTCTTTCTCTTTCTTATCGGAGGATATTTCCTTTGTCCCTATGGTCTTCAAAGGGATCCGAAATATCTGCTGTCAGATTCCACAGAAATAAGGCTAGCAAAGAGATCTACGAAATACAGATGTAACTCCGTGAGATGAATTCACAGAACACTAAGCAGTTTCTCAGAAAGCTTCTTTCTCTTTGTTATCGGAGGATATTTAATTTAGCCCTATATTCTTCAAAGGGATCCGAAATATCTCTTGTCATATCCCACAGAAATAAGGCTAGCAAAGAGATCCACGAAATACAGATGTAACTCTGGGAGATGAATTAAGAGAACACTAAGCAGTTTCTCAGAAAGCTTCTTTCCAGATTTCATCGGAGGATATTTCCTTTTTCACCATAGCACTCTATGGGCTTCCAAATATCACTTTGCCAATTCCACGAGAACTGTCGTAGCGAAAGGCATCTTTAGGGGAAAGCTGTAACTCTGTGAGATGATTTCACAGAACACAAAGAAGTTTCTCAGAAAGCTTCTTTCTCTTTGTTATCGGAGGATATTTCCTTTGGCCCCATAGTCTTCAAAGGGATCCGAAATATCTGTTCTCAGATTCCACAGAAATAAGGCTAGCAAAGACATCCATGAAATACAGATGTAGCTCTGTGAGATGAATTAACAGAACACTAAGCAGTTTCTCAGAAAGCTTCTTTCCAGATTTCATTGGAGGATTTTTCCTTTTTCAGCATAGCCCTCTATGGGTTTCCAAATATCACTTTGCCAATTCCACAAGAACTGTCTTAGCGAAAGGCTTCTTGATTGGAAAGGTGAAACTCTGTGAGATGATTTCACAGAACACAAAGAAGTTTCTCAGAAAGCTTCTTTCTCTTTGTTATCGAAGGATATTTCCTTTGGCCCTATCGTCTTCAAAAGGATCCGAAAGATCTGTTCTCAGATTCCACAGAAATAAGGGTAGCAAAGAGATCCACGAAATACAGATGTAACTCTTTGAGATGAATTAAGAGAACACTAAGCAGTTTCTGAGAAAGCTTCTTTCCAGATTTCATTGGAGGATTTTTCCTTTTTCACCATAGCCCTCTATAGGCTTCCAAATATCTCTTTGCCAGTTCCACAAGAACTGTCTTAGCGAAAGGCTTCTTGAGGGGAAAGCTGTAACTCTGTGAGATGATTTCACAGAACACAAAGAAGTTTCTCAGAAAGCTTCTTTCTCTTTGTTATCGGAGGATATTTAATTTAGCCCTATATTCTTCAAAGGGATCCGAAATATCTCTTGTCATATTCCACAGAAATAAGGCTAGCAAAGAGATCCACGAAATACAGATGTAACTCTGGGAGATGAATTAAGAGAACACTAAGCAGTTTCTCAGAAAGCTTCTTTCCAGATTTCCTCTGAGGATATTTCTTTTTTCACCATAGCCCTCTATGGACTTCCAAATATCACTTTGCCAATGCCACAACTGTCTTAGCGAAAGGCTTCTTGAGGGGAAAGCTGTAACTCTGTGAGATGATTTCACAGAACACAAAGAAGTTTCTCAGAAAGCTTCTTTCTCTTTGTTATCGGAGGATATTTCCGTTGGCCCTATAGTCTTCAAAGGGATACGAAATATCTGTTCTCATATTCCACAGAAATAAGGCTAGCAAAGAGATCCACGAAATACAGATGTAACTCTGTGAAATGAATTAAAAGAACACTAAGCAGTTTCTCAGAAAGCTTCTTTCCAGATTTCATCTGAGGATATTTCCTTTTTCACCATAGCCCTCTATGGGCTTCCAAATATCACTTTGCCAATTCCACAAGAACTGTCTTAGCGAAAGGCTTCTTTGGGGAAAGCTGTAACTCTGTGAGGTGATTTAACAGAACACAAAGCAGTTTCTCAGAAAGCTTCTTTCTCTTTGTTATCGGAGGAGAGTTCCTTTGGCCCTATAGTCTTCAGAGGGAAAGGAAATATCTGTTCTCAGATTCCACAGAAATAAGGCTATCAAAGAGATCCACCAAATACAGATGTAACTCTTTGAGATGAATTAACAGAACACTAAGCAGTTTCTCAGAAAGCTTCTTTCCAGACTTCATCGGAGGATATTTCCTTTTTCACCATAGCCCTCTATGGGCTTCCAACTATCACTTTGCCAATTCCACAACAACTGTCTTACCGAAAGGCTCCTTGAGGGGAAAGCTGTAACTCCGTGAGATGATTTCACAGAACACAAAGAAGTTTCTCAGAAAGCTTCTTTCTCTTTGTTATCGAAGGATATTTCCTTTGGCCCTAAAGTCTTCAAAGGGATCCGAAATATCTGTTCTCAGATTCCACAGAAATAAGGCTAGCAAAGAGATCCACGAAATACAGATGTAACTCTTTGAGATGAATTAAGAGAACACTAAGCAGTTTCTGAGAAAGCTTCTTTCCAGATTTCATTGGAGGATTTTTCCTTTTTCACCATAGCCCTGTATAGGCTTCCAAATATCACTTTGCCAATTCCACAAGAACTGCCTTAGCGAAAGACTTCTGGAGGGGAAAGCTGTAACTCTGTGAGATGATTTCACAGAACACAAAGAAGTTACTCAGAAAGCTTCTTTCTGTTTGTTATCGGAGGATATTTCCTTTGGCCCTATTGTCTTCAATGGGATCCGAAATATCTGCTGTCAGATTCCACAGAAATAAGGCTAGCAAAGAGATCTACGAAATACTGATGTAACTCTATGTGATGAATTAACAGAACACTGAGCAGTTCCTCAGAAAGCTTCTTTCCAGATTTCATCTGAGGATATTTCCCTTTTCACCCTAGCCCTCTATGGACTTCCAAATATCACTTTGCCAATTCCACAAGAACTGTCTTAGCGAAAGGCTTCTTGAGGAGAAAGCTGTAACTCTGTGAGATGATTTCACAGAACACAAAGAAGTTTCTCAGAAAGCTTCTTTCTCTTTGTTATCGGAGGATAGTTCCTTTGGCCCTATAGTCTTCAGAGGGAAAGGAAATATCTGTCTCAGATTCCCCAGATAAGGCTATCAAAGAGATCCACCAAATACAGATGTAACTCTGTGAGATGAATTAACAGAACACTAAGCAGTTTCTCAGAAAGCTTCTTTCCAGATTTCATCGGAGGACATTTCCTTTTTCACCATAGACCTCTAAGGGCTTCCAAATATCACTTTGCCAATTTCACAAGAACTGTCTTAGCGAATGGCTTCTTGAGGGGAAAGCTGTAACTCTGTGAGATGATTTCACAGAACACAAAGAAGTTTCTCAGAAAGCTTCTTTCTCTTTGTTATCGGAGGATATTTCCTTTGACCCTATAGTCTTCAAAAGGATCCGAAATATCTGTTCTCAGATTCCACAGAAATAAGGCTAGCAAAGAGATCCACGAAATACAGATGTAACTCTGGAGATGAATTAACAGAACAATAAGCAGTTTCTCAGAAAGCTTCTTTCCAGATTTCATCTGAGGATATTTCCTTTTTCCTCATAGTCCTCTATGGGCTTCCAAATATCACTTTGCCAATTCCACAAGAACTGTCTTACCGAAAGGCTTCTTGAGGGGAAAGCTGTAACTCTGTGAGTTGATTTCACAGAACACATAGAAGTTACTCAGAAAGCTTCTTTCTCTTTCTTATCGGAGGATATTTCCTTTGTCCCTATGGTCTTCAAAGGGATCCGAAATATCTGCTGTCAGATTCCACAGAAATAAGTCTAGCAAAGAGATCTACGAAATACAGATGTAACTCCGTGAGATGAATTAACAGAACACTAAGCAGTTTCTCAGAAAGCTTCTTTCTCTTTGTCATCGGAGGATATTTCCTTTGGCCCTATTGTCTTCAAAGGGATCCGAAATATCTGCTGTAAGATTCCACAGAAATAAGGCTAGCAAAGAGATCTACGAAATACTGATGTAAGTCTATGTGATGAATTAACAGAACACTGAGCAGTTTCTCAGAAAGCTTCTTTCCAGATTTCATCGGAGGATATTTCCTTTTTCACCCTAGCCCTCTATGGACTTCCAAATATCACTTTGCCAATTCCACAAGAACTGCCTTATCGAAAGGCTTCTTGAGGGGAAAGCTGTAACTCTGTGAGATGATTTCACAGAACACAAAGAAGTTTCTCAGAAAGATTCTTTCTCTTTGTTATCGGAGGATAGTTCCTTTGGCCCTATAGTCTTCATAGGGAAAGGAAATATCTGTTCTCAGATTCCACAGAAATAAGGCTATCAAAGAGATCCACCAAATACAGATGTAACTCTGTGAGATGAATTAACAGAACACTAAGCAGTTTCTCAGAAAGCTTCTTTCCAGATTTCATCGGAGGACATTTCCTTTTTCACCATAGCCCTCTATGGGCTTCCAAATATCACTTTGCCAATTCCACAAGAACTGTCTTAGCGAAAGGCTTCTTGAGGGAAAAGCTGTAACTCTGTGAGATGATTTCACAGAACACAAAGAAGTTTCTCAGAAAGCTTCTTTCTCTTTGTTATCGGAGTATATTTCCATTGGCCCTAGAGCGTTCAAACGGATCGGAAATATCTGTTCTCAGATTCCGCAGAAATAAGGCCAGCAAAGAGATCCACGAAATACAGATGTACCCTTTGAGTGGAAGTAACACATCACAGAGCAGTTTCTCAGAAAGCTTCTTTCCAGATTTCATCGGAGGATATTTCCTTTTTCACCATAGCCCTCTATGGTCTTCCAAATACCACTTTGACAATTCCACAAGAACTGTCTTAGCGAAAGGCTTCTTGAGGGGAAAGCTGTAACTCTCTGAGATGATTTCACAGAAAACAAAGTAGTTTCTCAGAAAGCTTCTTTCTCTTTGTTATCGGAGGATATTTCCTTTAACCCTATAGTCTTCAAAGGGAAAGGAAATATCTGTTCTCAGATTCCACAGAAATAAGGCTAGCAAAGAGATCCACGAAATACAGATGTAACTCTGTGAGATGAATTAACAGAACACTGAGCAGTTTCTCAGAAAGCTTCTTTCCAGATTTCATCGGAGGATATTTCCTTTTTCACCATAGCCCTCTATGGGCTTCCAAATATCACTTTGCCAATTCCACAAGAACTGACTTAACGAAAGGCTTCTTGAGGGGAAATCTGTAATTCTCGGTGATGATTTCACAGAACACAAAGCAGTTTCTCAGAAAGCTTTTTTCTGTTTGTTATTGGAGGATATTTCCTTTGGCCCTATAGTCGTCAAAGGGATCCGTAATATCTGCTCTCAGATTCCACAGAAATAAGGCGAGCAAAGAGATCCAGGAAATACAGGTGTAACTCTGTGAGATGAATTAACAGAACACTAAGCAGTTTCTCAGAAAGCTTCTTTCCAGATTTCATCGGAGGATATTTCCTTTTTCACCATAGCCCTCTATGGGCTTCCAACTATCACTTTGCCAATTCCACAACAACTGTCTTACCGAAACGCTCCTTGAGGGGAAAGCTGTAACTCCGTGAGATGATTTCACAGAACACAAAGAAGTTTCTCAGAAAGCTTCTTTCTCTTTGTTATCGAAGGATATTTCCTTTGGCCCTATAGTCTTCAAAGGGATCCGAAATATCTGTTCTCAGATTCCACAGAAATAAGGCTAGCAAAGAGATCCACGAAATACAGATGTAACTCTTTGAGATGAATTAAGAGAACACTAAGCAGTTTCTGAGAAAGCTTCTTTCCAGATTTCATTGGAGGATTTTTCCTTTTTCACCATAGCCCTCTATAGGCTTCCAAATATCACTTTGCCAATTCCACAAGAACTGTCTTAGCGAAAGGCTTCTTGAGGGGAAAGCTGAAACTCTGTCAGATGATTTCACAGAACACAAAGATGTTTCTCAGAAAGCTTCTTTCTCTTTGTTATCGGAGGATATTTCCTTTGGCCCTATAGTCTTCAAAGGGATCCGAAATATCTGTTCTCAGATTCCACAGAAATAAGGCTAGCAAAGAGATCCACGAAATACAGATGTAACTCTGTGAGATGAATTAAAAGTACACTAAGCAGTTTCTGAGAAAGCTTCTTTCCAGCTTTCATCGGAGGATATTTCCTTTTTCACCATAGCCCTCTATGGGCTTCCAAATATCACTTTGCCAATTCCACAAGAACTGTCTTAGCGAAAGACTTCTGGAGGGGAAAGCTGTAACTCTGTGAGATGATTTCACAGAACACAAAGAAGTTACTCAGAAAGCTTCTTTCTCTTTGTTATCGGAGAATATTTCCTTTGGCCCTATTGTCTTCAAAGGGATCCGAAATATCTGCTGTCAGATTCCACAGAAATAAGGCTAGCAAAGAGATCTACGAAATACTGATATAACTCTATGTGATGAATTAACAGAACACTGAGCAGTTTCTCAGAAAGCTTCTTTCCAGATTTCATCTGAGGATATTTCCCTTTTCACCCTAGACCTCTATGGACTTCCAAATATCACTTTGCCAATTCCACAAGAACTGTCTTAGCGAAAGGCTTCTTGAGGAGAAAGCTGTAACTCTGTGAGATGATTTCACAGAACACAAAGAAGTTTCTCAGAAAGCTTCTTTCTCTTTGTTATCGGAGGATAGTTCCTTTGGCCCTATAGTCTTCAAAGGGATCCGAAATATCTGTTCTCAGATTGCACAGAAATAAGGCTAGCAAAGAGATCTACGAAATACAGATGTAAGTCCGTGAGATGAATTAACAGAACACTAAGCAGTTTCTCAGGAAGCTTCTTTCTCTTTGTTATTGGAGGATATTTAATTTAGCCCTATATTCTTCAAAGGGATCCGAAATATCTCTTGTCATATTCCACAGAAATAAGGCTAGCAAAGAGATCCATGAAATACAGAAGTAACTCTGGGAGATGAATTAAGAGAACACTAAGCAGTTTTTCAGAAAGCTTCTTTCCAGATTTCATCGGAGGATATTTCCTTTTTCACCATAGCCCTCTATGGACTTCCAAATATCACTTTGCCAATTCCACAAGAACTGTCTTAGCGAAAGGCTTCTTGAGGGGACAGCTGTAACTCTGTGGGATGATTTCACAGAACACAAAGAAGTTTCTCAGAAAGCTTCTTTCTCTTTGTAATCGGAGGATATTTCCTTTGGCCCTATAATCTTCAAAGGGATCCGAAATATCTGTTATGAGATTCCACAGAAATAAGGCTAACAAAGAGATCCACGAAATACAGATGTAACTCTGTGAGATGAATTAACAGAACACTAAGCAGTTTCTCAGAAAGCTTCTTTCCAGATTTCATCGGAGGATATTTCCTTTTTCACCATAGCCCTCTATGGGCTTCCAAATATCACTTTGCCAATTCCACGAGAACTGTCGTAGCAAAAGGCTTCTTTAGGGGAAAGCTGTAACTCTGTGAGATGATTTCACAGAACACAAAGAAGTTTCTCAGAAAGCTTCTTTCTCTTAGTTATCGGAGGATATTTCCTTTGGCCCTATAGTCTTCAAAGGGATCCGAAATATCTGTTCTCAGATTCCACAGAAATAAGGCTAGCAAAGACATCCACGAAATACAGATGTAGCTCTGTGAGATGAATTAACAGAACACTAAGCAGTTTCTCAGAAAGCTTCTTTCCAGATTTCATTGGAGGATTTTTCCTGTTTCAGCATAGCCCTCTATGGGCTTCCAAATATCACTTTGCCAATTCCACAAGAACTGTCTTAGCGAAAGGCTTCTTGATTGGAAAGCTGAAACTCTGTGAGATGATTTCACAGAACACAAAGAAGTTTCTCAGAAAGCTTCTTTCTCTTTGTTATCGAAGGATATTTCCTTTGGCCCTATAGTCTTCAAAAGGATCCGAAAGATCTGTTCTCAGATTCCACAGAAATAAGGCTAGCAAAGAGATCCACGAAATACAGATGTAACTCTTTGAGATGAATTAACAGAACACTGAGCAGTTTCTCAGAAAGCGTCTTTCCAGATTTCCTCTGAGGATATTTCTTTTTTCACCATAGCCCTCTATGGACTTCCAAATATCACTTTGCCAATTCCACAACAACTGTCTTAGCGAAAGGCTTCTTGAGGGGAAAGCTGTAACTCTGTGAGATGATTTCACAGAACACAAAGAAGTTTCTCAGAAAGCTTCTTTCTCTTTGTTATCGGAGGATATTTCCGTTGGCCCTCTAGTCTTCAAAGGGATACGAAATATCTGTTCTCAGATTTCACAGAAAAAAGGCTAGAAAAGAGATCCACGAAATACAGATGTAACTCTGTGAAATGAATTAAAAGAACACTAAGCAGTTTCTCAGAAAGCTTCTTTCCAGATTTCATCTGAGGATATTTCCTTTTTCACCATAGCCCTCTATGGACTTCCAAATATCACTTTGCCAATTCCACAAGAACTGTCTTAGCGAAAGGCTTCTTTAGGGGAAAGCTGTAACTCTGTGAGGTGATTTAACAGAACACAAAGCAGTTTCTCAGAAAGCTTCTTTCTCTTTGTTATCGGAGGAGAGTTCATTTGGCCCTATAGTCTTCAGAGAGAAAGGAAATATCTGTTCTCAGATTCCACGGAAATAAGGCTATCAAAGAGATCCACCAAATACAGATGTAACTCTGTGAGATGAATTAACAGAACACTAAGCAGTTTCTCAGAAAGCTTCTTTCCAGATTTCATCGGAGGATATTTCCTTTTTCACCATAGCCCTCTAGGGTCTTCCAAATATCACTTTGCCAATTTCACAAGAACTGTCGTAGCGAAAGGCTTCTTGAGTGGAAAGCTATAACTCTGTGAGATGATTTCACAGAACACAAAGAAGTTTCTCAGAAAGCTTCTTTCTCTTTCTTATCGGAGGATATTTCCTTTGGCCCTATTGTCTTCAAAGGGATCCGAAATATCTGTTATCAGATTCCAAAGAAATAAGGATAGCAAAGAGATCTACGAAATACAGATGTAACTCTGTGAGATGAATTCACAGAACACTAAGCAGTTTCTCAGAAAGCTTCTGTCCAGATTTCATCGGAGGATATTTCCTTTTTCAGCATAGCCCTCTAAGGGCTTCCAAATATCACTTTGCCAATTCCACAAGAACTGTCTTACCGAAAGGCTTCTTGAGGGGAAAGCTGTAACTCTGTGAGGTGATTTCACGGAACACAAAGATGTTTCTCAGAAAGATTCTTTCTCTTTTTTATCGGAGGATATTTCCTTAGGCCCTATAGTATTCAAAGGGATCCGAAATATCTTTTCTCAGATTTCACAGAAATAAGGCTAGCAAAGAGATCGACGAAATACAGATGTAACTCTGTGAGATGAATTAACAGAACATTAAGCAGTTTCTCAGAAAGCTTCTTTCCAGATTTCATCGGAGGATATTTCCTTTTTCACCATAGCCCTCTATGGGCTTCCAAATATCACTTTGCCAATTCCACGAGAACTGTCTTAGCGAAAGGCTTCTTGAGGAGACAGCTGTAACTCTGTGAGATGATTTCACAGAACATAAAGCAGTTTCTCTGAAAGCTTCTTTCTCTTTGTTATCGGAGGATAGTTCCTTTGGCCCAATAGTCTTCAGAGGGAAAGGAAATATCTGTTCTCAGATTCCACAGAAATAAGGCTAGCAAAGAGATCCACGAAATACAGATGTAACTCTGTGAGATGAATTAACAGAACACTAAGCAGTTTCTCAGAAAGCTTCTTTCCAAAGATCATCAGAGGATATTTCCTTTTTCACCATAGCCCTCCATGGGCTTCCAAATATCACTTTGCCAATTCCACGAGAACTGTCGTAGCGAAAGGCTACTTGAGGGGAAAGCTGTAACTCCGTGAGGTGATTTCACAGAACACAAAGTAGTTTCTCAGAAAGCTTGTTTCTCTTTGTTATCGGAGGATATTTCCTTTGGCCCTATAGTCTTCAAAGGGATCCGAAATATCTGTTGTCAGATTCCACAGGAAAAAGGCTAGGAAAGAGATCCACGAAATACAGATGTAACTCTGTGAGATGAATTAACAGAACACTAAGCAGTTTCTCAGAAAGCTTCTTTCCAGATTTCATCGGAGGATATTTCCTTTTCACCGTAGCCCTCTATGGACTTCCAAATATCACTTTGCCAATTTCACAAGAACTGTCTTAGCGAAAGGCTTCTTGAGGGGAGAGCTGTAACTCTGTGAGATGATTTCACAGAACACAAAGAAGTTTCTCAGAAAGCTTCTTTCTCTTTGTTATCTGAGGATGTTTCCTTTGGCCCTATAATCTTCAAAGGGATCCGAAATATCTGTTATGAGATTCCACAGAAATAAGGCTAGCAAAGAGATCCACGAAATACAGATGTAACTCTGTGAGATGAATTAACAGAACACTAAGCAGTTTCTCAGAAAGCTTCTTTCCAGATTTCATCAGAGGATATTTCCTTTTTCACCATAGCCCTCTATGGGCTTCCAAATATCACTTTGCCAATTCCACGAGAACTGTCGTAGCGAAAGGCTTCTTTAGGGGAAAGCTGTAACTCTGTGAGATGATTTCACAGAACACAAAGAAGTTTCTCAGAAAGCTTCTTTCTTTTTGTTATCGGAGGATATTTCCTTTGGCCCTATCGTCTTCAAAGGGATCCGAAATATCTGTTCTCAGATTCCACAGAAATAAGGCTAGCAAAGAGATCCACGAAATACAGATGTAACTCTGTGAGATGAATTAAAAGAACACTAAGCAGTTTCTGAGAAAGCTTCTTTCCAGCTTTCATCGGAGAATATTTCCTTTTTCACCATAGCCCTGTATGGGCTTCCAAATATCACTTTGCCAATTCCACAAGAACTGTCTTAGCGAATGGCTTCTTGAGTGGAAAGCTGAAACTCTGTGAGATGATTTCACAGAACACAAAGAAGTTTCTCAGAAAGCTTCTTTCTCTTTGTTATCGGAGGATATTTCCTTTGGCCCTATAGTCTTCAAAGGGATCCGAAATATCTGTTGTCAGATTCCACAGAAATAAGGCTAGCAAAGAGATCCACGAAATACAGATGTAACTCTGTGAGATGAATTAACAGAACACTAAGCAGTTTCTCAGAAAGCTTCTTTCCAGATTTCATCGGAGGATATTTCCTTTTTCCTCATAGTCCTCTACGGGCTTCCAAATATCACTTTGCCAATTCCACAAGAACTGCCTTAGCGAAAGACTTCTGGAGGGGAAAGCTGTAACTCTGTGAGATGATTTCACAGAACACAAAGAAGTTTCTCAGAAAGCTTCTTTCTCTTTGTTATCGGAGGATAGTTCCTTTGGCCCTATAGTCTTCAGAGGGAAAGGAAATATCTGTTCTCAGATTCCACAGAAATAAGGCTATCAAAGAGATCCACCAAATACAGATGTAACTCTGTGAGATGAATTAACAGAACACTAAGCAGTTTCTCAGAAAGCTTCTTTCCAGATTTCATCGGAGGACATTTCCTTTTTCAGCATAGCCCTCTAAGGGCTTCCAAATATCACTTTGCCAATTTCACAAGAACTGTCTTAGCGAATGGCTTCTTGAGGGGAAAGCTGAAACTGTGTGAGATGACTTCACAGAACACAAAGAAGTTTCTCAGAAAGCTTCTTTATCTTTGTTATCGGAGGATATTTCCCTTGGCCCTGTAGTCTTCAAAGGGATCCGAAATATCTTTTGTCAGATTCCACAGAAATAAGGCTAGCAAAGATATCCACGAAATACAGATTTAACTCTGTTAGATGAATTAACAGAACACTAAGCAGTTTCTCAGAAAGCTTCTTTCCAGATTTCATCGTAGGATTTTTCCCTTTTCACCATAGCCTTCTATGGGCTTCCAAATATCACTTTGCAAATTCCACAAGAACTGTCTTAGCGAAAGGTTTCTTGAGGGGAATGCTGAAACTCTGTGAGACGATTTTACAGAACACAAAGAAGTTTCTCAGAAAGCTTCTTTCTCTTTGTTATCGGAGGATATTTCCTTTGGCCCTATAGTCTTCAAAGGGATCCGAAATATCTGTTCTCAGATTCCACAGAAATAAGGCTAGCAAAGAGATACACGAAATACAGATGTAACTCTGGAAGACGAATTAACAGAACAATAAGCAGTTTCTCAGAAAGCTTCTTTCCAGATTTCATCGGAGGATATTTCCTTTTTCCTCATAGTCCTCTATGGGCTTCCAAATATCACTTTGCCAATTCCACAAGAACTGTCTTACCAAAAGGCTTATTGAGGGTAAAGCTGTAACTCTGTGAGATGATTTCACAGAACACAAAGAAGTTACTCAGAAAGCTTCTTTCTCTTTGATATCGGAGGATATTTCCTTTGTCCCTATTGTCTTCAAAGGGATCCGAAATATCTGCTGTCAGATTCCACAGAAATAAGGCTAGCAAAGAGATCTACAAAATACAGATGTAACTCCGTGAGATGAATTAACAGAACACTAAGCAGTTTCTCAGAAAGCTTCTTTCTCTTTGTTATCGGAGGATAGTTCCTTTGGCCCTATAGTCTTCAAAATGATCCGAAATATCTGTTCTCAGATTCCACAGAAATAAGGCTAGTAAAGAGATCCACGAAATACAGATGTAACTCTGTCAGATGAATTCAAAGAACATTAAGCAGTTTCTCAGAAAGCTTCTTTCCAGATTTCATCGGAGGATATTTCCCTTTTCACCATAGCCCTCTATAGGCTTCCAAATATCAGTTTGCCAATTCCACAAGAACTGACTTAACGAAAGGCTTCTTGAGGGGAAATCTGTAACTCTCGGTGATGATTTCACAGAACACAAAGCAGTTTCCAGAAAGCTTCTTTCTGTTTGTTATCGGAGGATATTTCCTTTGGCCCTATAGTCTTCAAAGGGATCCGTAATATCTGCTCTCAGATTCCACAGAAATAAGGCTAGCAAAGAGATCTACGAAATACAGGTGTAACTCTGTGAGATGAATTAACAGAACACTAAGCAGTTTCTCAGAAAGCTTCTTTCCAGATTACATCGGAGGATATTTCCTTTTTCACCATAGCCCTCTATGGGCTTCCAACTATCACTTTGCCAATTCCACAACAACTGTCTTACCGAAAGGCTTCTTGAGGGGAAAGCTGTAACTCCGTGAGATGATTTCACAGAACACAATGAAGTTTCTCAGAAAGCTTCTTTCTCTTTGTTATCGGAGGATATTTCCTTTGGCCCTATAGTCTTCAAAGGGAAAGGAAATATCTGTTCTCAGATTCCACAGAAATAAGTGTAGCAAAGAGATCCACCAAATACAGACGTAACTCTGGGAGATGAATTAACAGAACACTAAGCAGTTTCTCAGAGAGCTTCTTTCCAGATTTCATCGGAGGATATTTCCTTTTTCACCATAGCCCTCTATGGGCTTCTAAATATCACTTTGCCAATTCCCCAAGAACTGTCTTAGCGAATGGCTTCTTGAGGGGAAAGCTGAAACTCTGTGAGATGATTTCACAGAACACAAAAAGTTTCTCAGAAAGCTTCTTTCTCTTTGTTATCGAAGGATATTTCCTTTGGCCCTATAGTCTTCAAAGGGATCCGAAATATCTGTTCTCAGATTCCACAGAAATAAGGCTAGCAAAGAGATCCACGAAATACAGATGTAACTCTTTGAGATGAATTAAGAGAACAATAAGCAGTTTCTGAGAAAGCTTCTTTCCAGATTTCATCGGAGGATATTTCCTTTTTCACCGTAGCCCTCTATGGGCTTCCAAATATCACTTTGCCAATTCCACAAGAACTGTCTTAGCGAAAGGCTTCTTGAGGGGAAAGCTGTAACTCTGTGAAATGATTTCACAGAACACAAAGAAGTTTCTCAGAAAGCTTCTTTCTCTTTGTTATCGGAGGATATTTCCTTTGGCCCTATAGTCTTCAAAGGGATCCGAAATATCTGTTCTCAGATTCCACAGAAATAAGGCTAGCAAAGAGATCCACGAAATACAGATGTAACTCTGTGAGATGAATTATCAGAACACTAAGCAGTTTCTCAGAAAGCTTCTTTCCAGATTTCATCGGAGGATATTTCCTTTTTCACCATAGCCCTCTATGGGCTTCCAAATATCACTTTCCCAATTCCACGAGAACTGTCGTAGCGAAAGGCTTCTTGAGGGGAAAGCTGTAACTCTGTGAGATGATTTCACAGAACACAAAGAAGTTTCTCAGAAAGCTTCTTCCTCTTTGTTATCGGAGGATAGTTCCTTTGGCCCTATAATCTTCAGAGGGAAAGGAAATATCTGTTCTCAGATTCCACAGAAATAAGGCTATCAAAGAGATTCACCAAATACAGATGTAACTCTGTGAGATGAATTAACAGAACACTAAGCAGTTTCTCAGAAAGCTTCTTTCCAGATTTCATCGGAGGACATTTCCTTTTTCACCATAGCCCTCTAAGGGCTTCCAAATATCACTTTGCCAATTCCACAAGAACTGTCTTACCGAAAGGCTTATTGAGGGGAAAGCTGTAACTCTGTGAGATGATTTCACAGAACACAAAGAAGTTACTCCGAAAGCTTCTTTCTCTTTGATATCGGAGGATATTTCCTTTGTCCCTATTGTCTTCAAAGGGATCCGAAATATCTGCTGTCAGATTCCACAGAAATAAGGCTAGCAAAGAGATCTACAAAATACAGATGTAACTCCGTGAGATGAATTAACAGAACACTAAGCAGTTTCTCAGAAAGCTTCTTTCTCTTTGTTATCGGAGGATATTTAATTTAGCCCTATATTCTTCAAAGGGATCCGAAATATGTCTTGTCATATTCCACAGAAATAAGGCTAGCAAAGAGATCCACGAAATACAGATGTAATTCTGAGAGATGAATTAAGAGAACACTAAGCAGTTTCTCAGAAAGCTTCTTTCCAGATTTCATCTGAGAATAATTCCTTTTTCACCATAGCCCTCTATGAACTTCCAAATATCACTTTGCCAATTCCACAAGAACTTTCTTAGCGAATGGCTTCTTGAGGGGAAAGCTGAAACTCTGTGAGATGATTTCACAGAACGCAAAGAAGTTTCTCAGAAAGCTTCTTTCTCTTTGATATCGGAGGATATTTCCTTTGGCCCTGTAGTCTTCAAAGGGATATGAAATATATCTTCTCAGATTCCACAGAAATAAGGCTAGCAAAGAGATCCACGAAATACAGATGTAACTCTGTGAGATGAATTAACAGAACACTAAGCAGTTTCTCAGAAAGCTTCTTTCCAGATTTCGTCGAAGGATATTTCCTTTTTCACCATCGCCCTCTATGGGCTTCCAAATATCACTTTGCCAATTCCACAAAAATTGTCTTAGCGAAAGGCTTTTTAAGAGGAAAGCTGTAACTCTGTGAGAAGATTTCTCAGAACACAAAGAAGTTTCTCAGAAAGCTTCTTTCTGTTTGTTATCGGAGGATATTTCCTATGGCCCTATAGTCTTCAGAGGGAAAGGAAATATCTGTTCTCAGATTCCACAGAAATAAGGCTAGCAAAGAGATCCACGAAATACAGATGTAACTCTGTGAGATGAATTAACAGAACACTAAGCAGTTTCTCAGAAAGCTTCTTTCCAGATTTCATCGGAGGATATTTCCTTTTTCACCTTAGCCCTGTATGGGCTTCCAAATATCACTTTGCCAATTCCACAAGAACTGTCTTAGCGAAAGGCTTCTTTAGGGGAAAGCTGTAACTCTGTGAGATGATTTCACAGAACACAAAGAACCTTTCAGAAAGCTTCTTTCTCTTTGTTATCGGAGGATATTTCCTTTGGCCCTATAGTCTTCAAAAGGATCCGAAATATCTGTTCTCAGATTCCACAGAAATAAGGCTAGTAAAGAGATCCACGAAATACAGATGTAACTCTGTGAGATGAATTAAAAGAACATTAAGCAGTTTCTCAGAAAGCTTCTTTCCAGATTTCATCGGAGGATATTTCCCTTTTCACCATAGCCCACTATAGGCTTCCAAATATCACTTTGCCAATTCCACAAGAACTGACTTAACGAAAGGCTTCTTGAGGGGAAATCTGTAACTCTCGGTGATGATTTCACAGAACACAAAGCAGTTTCTCAGAAAGCTTCTTTCTGTTTGTTATCGGAGGATATTTCCTTTGGCCCTATAGTCTTCAAAGGGATCCGTAATATCTACTCTCAGATTCCACAGAAATAAGGCTAGCAAAGAGATCCACGAAATACAGGTGTAACTCTGTGAGATGAATTAACAGAACAGTAAGCAGTTTCTCAGAAAGCTTCTTTCCAGATTTCATCGGAGGATATTTCCTTTTTCACCATAGCCCTCTATGGGCTTCCAACTATCACTTTGCCAAATCCCCAAGAACTGTCTTAGCGAATGGCTTCTTGAGGGGAAAGCTGAAACTCTGTGAGATGATTTCACAAAACACAAAGAAGTTTCTCAGAAAGCTTCTTTCTCTTTGTTCTCGGAGGATATTTCCTTTGGCCCTATAGTCTTCAAAGGGATGCGAAATATCTGTTCTCAGATTCCACAGAAATAAGGCTAGCAAAGAGATCCACGAAATACAGGTGTAACTCTGGGAGATGAATTAACAGAACACTAAGCAGTTTCTCAGAAAGCTTCTTTCCAGATTTCATCGGAGGATATTTCCTTTTTCACCATAGCCCTCTATGGGCTTCCAAATATCACTTTGCCAATTCCACAAGAACTGTCTTACCGAAAGGCTTCTTGAGGGGAAAGCTGTCACTCCGTGAGATGATTTCACAGAACACAAAGAAGTTTCTCAGAAAGCTTCTTTCTCTTTGTTATCGGAGGATATTTCCTTTGGCCCTATAGTCTTCAAAGGGAAAGGAAATATCTGTTCTCAGATTCCACAGAAATAAGTGTAGCAAAGAGACCCACCAAATACAGATGTAACTCTGGGAGATGAATTAACAGAACACTAAGCAGTTTCTCAAAAAGCTTCTTTCCAGATTTCATTAGAGGATTTTTCCTTTTTCAGCATAGCCCTCTATGGGCTTCCAAATATCACTTTGCCAATTACACAAGAACTGTCTTAGCGAAAGGCTTCTTGAGGGGAAAGCTGAAACTCTGTGAGATGATTTCACAAAACACAAAGAAGTTTCTCAGAAAGCTTCTTTCTCTTTGTTCTCGGAGGATATTTCCTTTGGCCCTATAGTCTTCAAAGGGATCCGAAATATCTGCTCTCAGATTCCACAGAAATAAGGCTAGCAAAGAGATCCACGAAATACAGGTGTAACTCTGTGAGATGAATTAACAGAACACTAAGCAGTTTCTCAGAAAGCTTCTTTCCAGATTTCATCGGGGGATATTTCCTTTTTCACCATAGCCCTCTATGGGCTTCCAAATATCACTTTGCCAATTCCACAAGAACTGTCTTACCGAAAGGCTTCTTGAGGGGAAAGCTGTCACTCCGTGAGATGATTTCACAGAACACAAAGAAGTTTCTCAGAAAGCTTCTTTCTCTTTGTTATCGGAGGATATTTCCTTTGGCCCTATAGTCTTCAAAGGGAAAGGAAATATCTGTTCTCAGATTCCACAGAAATAAGTGTAGCAAAGAGACCCACCAAATACAGATGTAACTCTGGGAGATGAATTAACAGAACACTAAGCAGTTTCTCAGAAAGCTTCTTTCCAGATTTCATTGGAGGATTTTTCCTTTTTCAGCATAGCCCTCTATGGGCTTCCAAATATCATATTGCCAATTCCACAAGAACTGTCTTAGCGAAAGGCTTCTTGAGGGGAAAGCTGAAACTCTGTGAGATGATTTCACAGAACACAAAGAAGTTTCTCAGAAAGCTTCTTTCTCTTTGTTATCGAAGGATATTTCCTTTGGCCCTATAGTCTTCAAAAGGATCCGAAATATCTGTTCTCAGATTCCACAGAAATAAGGCTAGTAAAGAGATCCACGAAATACAGATGTAACTCTGTGAGATGAATTAAAAGAACATTAAGCAGTTTCTCAGAAAGCTTCTTTCCAGATTTCATCGGAGGATATTTCGCTTTTCACCATAGTCCTCTATAGGCTTCCAAATATCACTTTGCCAATTCCACAAGAACTGACTTAACGAAAGGCTTCTTGAGGGGAAATCTGTAACTCTCGGTGATGATTTCACAGAACACAAAGCAGTTTCTCAGAAAGCTTCTTTCTGTTTGTTATCGGAGGATATTTCCTTTGGCCCTATAGTCTTCAAAGGGATCCGTAATATCTGCTCTCAGATTCCACAGAAATAAGGCTAGCAAAGAGATCTACGAAATACAGGTGTAACTCTGTGAGATGAATTAACAGAACACTAAGCAGTTTCTCAGAAAGCTTATTTCCAGATTTCATCGGAGGATATTTCCTTTTTCAATATAGCCCTCTATGGGCTTCCAACTATCACATTGCCAATTCCACAACAACTGTCTTACCGAAAGGCTTCTTGAGGGGAAAGCTGTAACTCCGTGAGATGATTTCACAGAACACAATGAAGTTTCTCAGAAAGCTTCTTTCTCTTTGTTATCGGAGGATATTTCCTTTGGCCCTATAGTCTTCAAAGGGAAAGGAAATATCTGTTCTCAGATTCCACAGAAATAAGTGTAGCAAAGAGATCCACCAAATACAGACGTAACTCTGGGAGATGAATTAACAGAACACTAAGCAGTTTCTCAGAGAGCTTCTTTCCAGATTTCATCGGAGGATATTTCCTTTTTCACCATAGCCCTCTATGGGCTTCTAAATATCACTTTGCCAATTCCCCAAGAACTGTCTTAGCGAATGGCTTCTTGAGGGGAAAGCTGAAACTCTGTGAGATGATTTCACAAAACACAAAGAAGTTTCTCAGAAAGCTTCTTTCTCTTTGTTCTCGGAGGATATTTCCTTTGGCCCTATAGTCTTCAAAGGGATCCGAAATATCTGTTCTCAGATTCCACAGAAATAAGGCTAGCAAAGAGATCCATGAAATACAGGTGTAACTCTGTGAGATGAATTAACAGAACACTAAGCAGTTTCTCAGAAACCTTCTTTCCAGATGTCATCGGAGGATATTTCCTTTTTCACCCTAGCCCTCTATGGGCTTCCAAATATCACTTTGCCAATTCCACAAGAACTGTCTTACCGAATGGCTTCTTGAGGGGAAAGCTGTAACTCCGTGAGATGATTTCACAGAACACAAAGAAGTTTCTCAGAAAGCTTCTTTCTCTTTGTTATCGGAGGATATTTCCTTTGGCCCTGTAGTCTTCAAAGGGAAAGGAAATATCTGTTCTCAGATTCCACAGAAATAATTGTAGCAAAGAGATCCACCAAATACAGATGTAACTCTGGGAGATGAATTAACAGAACACTAAGCAGTTTCTGAGAAAGCTTCTTTCCAGATTTCATTGGAGTATATTTCCTTTTTCAGCATAGCCCTCTATGGGCTTCCAAATATCACTTTGCCTATTCCACAAGAACTGTCTTAGCGAATGGCTTCTTGAGTGGAAAGCTGAAACTCTGTGAGATGATTTCACAGAACACAAAGAAGTTTCTCAGAAAGCTTCTTTCTCTTTGTTATCGGAGGATATTTCCTTTGGCCCTATTGTCTTCAAAGGGATCCGAAATATCTGCTGTCAGATTCCACAGAAATAAGGCTAGCAAAGAGATCTACGAAATACTGATGTAACTCTATGTGATGAATTAACAGAACACTGAGCAGTTTCTCAGAAAGCTTCTTTCCAGATTTCATCTGAGGATATTTCCTTTTTCACCCTAGCCCTCTATGGGCTTCCAAATATCACTTTGCCTATTCCACAAGAACTGTCTTAGCGAAAGGCTTCTTGAGGGGAAAGCTGTAACTCTGTGAAATGATTTCACAGAACACAAAGAAGTTTCTCAGAAAGCTTCTTTCTCTTTGTTATCGGAGGATATTTCCTTTGGCCCTATAGTCTTCAAAGGGATCCGAAATATCTGTTCTCAGATTCCACAGAAATAAGGCTAGCAAAGAGATCCACGAAATACAGATGTAACTCTGTGAAATGAATTAACAGAACACTAAGCAGTTTCTCAGAAAGCTTCTTTCCAGATTTCATCGGAGGATATTTCCTTTTTCACCATAGCCCTCTATGGGCTTCCAAATATCACTTTCCCAATTCCAAGAGAACTGTCGTAGCGAAAGGCTTCTTGAGGGGAAGGCTGTAACTCTGTGAGATGATTTCACAGAACACAAAGAAGTTTCTCCGAAAGCTTCTTTCTCTTTGTTATCGGAGGATATTTCCTTTGGCCCTATAGTCTTCAAAAGGATCCGAAATATCTGTTCTCAGATTCCACAGAAATAAGGCTAGCAAAGAGATCCATGAAATACAGATGTAACTCTGGGAGATGAATTAACAGAACAATAAGCAGTTTCTCAGAAAGCTTCTTTCCAGATTTCATCGGAGGATATTTCCTTTTTCCTCATAGTCCTCTATGGGCTTCCAAATATCACTTTGCCAATTCCACAAGAACTGTCTTACCGAAAGGCTTCTTGAGGGGAAAGCTGTAACTCTGTGAGATGATTTCACAGAACACAAAGAAGTTACTCAGAAAGCTTCTTTCTCTTTGTTATCGGAGGATATTTCCTTTGTCCCTATTGTCTTCAAAGGGATCCGAAATATCTGCTGTCAGATTCCACAGAAATAAGGCTAGCAAAGAGATCTACGAAATACAGATGTAACTCCGTGAGATTAATTAACAGAACACTAAGCAGTTTCTCAGAAAGCTTCTTTCTCTTTGTTATCGGAGGATATTTAATTTAGCCGTATATTCTTCAAAGGGATCCGAAATATCTCTTGTCATATTCCACAGAAATAAGGCTAGCAAAGAGATCCACGAAATACAGATGTAACTCTCGGAGATGAATTAAGAGAACACTAAGCAGTTTCTCAGAAACCTTCCTTCCAGATTTCATCTGAGGATATTTCCTTTTTCACCATAGCCCTCTATGGACTTCCAAATATCACTTTGCCAATTCCACAACAACTGTCTTAGCGAAAGGCTTCTTGAGGGGAAAGCTGTAACTCTGTGAGATGATTACACAGAACACAAAGAAGTTTCTCAGAAAGCTTCTTTCTCTTTGTTATCGGAGGATATTTCCGTTGGCCCTATAGTCTTCAAAGGGATACGAAATATCTGTTCTCAGATTCCACAGAAATAAGGCTAGCAAAGAGATCCACGAAATAGAGACGTAACTCTGTGAGATGAATTAAAAGAACTCTAAGCAGTTTCTCAGAAAGCTTCTTTCCAGATTTCATCTGAGGATATTTCCTTTTTCACCATAGCCCTCTATGGGCTTCCAAATATCACTTTGCCAATTCCACAAGAACTGTCTTAGCGAAAGGCTTCTTTAGGGGAAAGCTGTAACTCTGTGAGGTGATTTAACAGAACACAAAGCAGTTTCTCAGAAAGCTTCTTTCCCTTTGTTATCGGAGGATAGTTCCTTTGGCCCTATAGTCTTCAGAGGGAAAGGAAATATCTGTTCTCAGATTCCACAGAAATAAGGCTATCAAAGGGATCCACCAAATACAGATGTAACTCTGTGAGATGAATTAACAGAACACTAAGCAGTTTCTCAGAAAGCTTCTTTCCAGATTTCATCGGAGGATATTTCCTTTTTCACCATAGCCCTCTATGGGCTTCCAAATATCACTTTGCAATTTCACAAGAACTGTCGTAGCGAAAGGCTTCTTGAGGGGAAAGCTGTAACTCTGTGAGGTGATTTCACAGAACACAAAGAAGTTTCTCAGAAAGCTTCTTTCTCTTTGTTATCGGAGGATATTTCCTTTGGCCCTATAGTCTTCAAAGGGATCCGAAATATCTGTTGTCAGATTCCACAGAAAAAAGGCTAGCAAAGAGATCCACGAAATACATATGTAACTCTGTGAGATGAATTAACAGAACACAAAGCAGTTTCTCAGAAAGCTTCTTTCCAGATTTCATCGGAGGATATTTCCTTTTTCCCCATAGCCCTCTATGGACTTCCAAATATCACTTTGCCAATTCCTCAAGAACTGTCTTAGCGAAAGGCTTCTTGAGGGGACAGCTGTAACTCTGTGAGATGATTTCACAGAACACAAAGAAGTTTCTCAGAAATCTTCTTTCTCTTTGTTATCGGAGGATATTTCCTTTAGCCCGATAATCTTCAAAGGGATCCGAAATATCTGTTATGAGATTCCACAGAAATAAGGCTAGCAAAGAGATCCACGAAATACAGATGTAACTCTGTGAGATGAATTAACAGAACACTAAGCAGTTTCTCAGAAAGCTTCTTTCCAGATTTCATCGGAGGATATTTCCTTTTTCACCATAGCCCTCTATGGGCTTCCAAATATCACTTTGCCAATTCCACAAAAATTGTCTTAGCGAAAGGCTTCTTGAGAGGAACGCTGTAACTCTGTGAGAAGATTTCTCAGAACACAAAGAAGTTTCTCAGAAAGCTTCTTTCTCTTTGTTATCGGAGGATATTTCCTATGGCCCTATAGTCTTCAGAGGGAAAGGAAATATCTGTTCTCAGATTCCACAGAAATAAGGCTAGCAAAGAGATCCACGAAATACAGATGTAACTCTGTGAGATGAATTAACAGAACACTAAGCAGTTTCTCAGAAAGCTTCTTTCCAGATTTCATCGGAGGATATTTCCTTTTTCACCTTAGCCCTGTATGGGCTTCCAAATATCACTTTGCCAATTCCACAAGAACTGTCTTAGCGAAAGGCTTCTTTAGGGGAAAGCTGTAACTCTGTGAGATGATTTCACAGAACACAAAGAAGTTTCTCAGAAAGCTTCTTTCTCTTTGTTATCGGAGGATATTTCCTTTGGCCCTATAGTCTTCAAAAGGATCCGAAATATCTGTTCTCAGATTCCACAGAAATAAGGCTAGTGAAGAGATCCACGAAATACAGATGTAACTCTGTGAGATGAATTAAAAGAACATTAAGCAGTTTCTCAGAAAGCTTCTTTCCAGATTTCATCGGAGGATATTTCCTTTTTCACCATAGCCCTCTATGGGCTTCCAAATATCACTTTGCCAATTCCACAAGAACTGTCTTAGCGAATGGCTTCTTGAGTGGAAAGCTGAAACTCTGTGAGATGATTTCACAGAACACAAAGAAGTTTCTCAGAAAGCTTCTTTCTCTTTGTTATCGGAGGATATTTCCTTTGGCCCTATTGTCTTCAAAGGGATCCGAAATATCTGCTGTCAGATTCCACAGAAATAAGGCTAGCAAAGAGATCTACGAAATACTGATGTAACTCTATGTGAGGAATTAACAGAACACTGAGCAGTTTCTCAGAAAGCTTCTTTCCAGATTTCATCTGAGGATATTTCCTTTTTCACCCTAGCCCTCTATGGACTTCCAAATATCACTTTGCCAATTCCACAAGAACTGTGTTAGCGAAAGGCTTCTTGAGGGGAAAGCTGTAACTCTGTGAAATGATTTCACAGAACACAAAGAAGTTTCTCAGAAAGCTTATTTCTCTTTGTTATCGGAGGATATTTCCTTTGGCCCTATAGTCTTCAAAGGGATCCGAAATATCTGTTCTCAGATTCCACAGAAATAAGGCTAGCAAAGAGATCCACGAAATACAGATGTAATTCTGTGAGATGAATTAACAGAACACTAAGCAGTTTCTCAGAAAGCTTCTTTCCAGATTTCATCGGAGGATATTTCCTTTTTCACCATAGCCCTCTATGGGCTTCCAAATATCACTTTCCCAATTCCACGAGAACTGTCGTAGCGAAAGGCTTCTTGAGGGGAAAGCTGTAACTCTGTGAGATGATTTCACAGAACACAAAGAAGTTTCTCAGAAAGCTTCTTTCTCTTTGTTATCGGAGGATATTTCCTTTGGCCCTATAGTCTTCAAAAGGATCCGAAATATCTGTTCTCAGATTCCACAGAAATAAGGCTAGCAAAGAGATCCACGAAATACAGATGTAACTCTGGGAGATGAATTAACAGAACACTAAGCAGTTTATCAGAAAGCTTCTTTCTCTTTGTTATCGGAGGATATTTAATTTAGCCCTATATTCTTCAAAGGGATCCGAAATATCTCTTGTCATATTCCACAGAAATAAGGCTAGCAAAGAGATCCACGAAATACAGATGTAACTCTGGGAGATGAATTAAGAGAACACTAAGCAGTTTCTCAGAAAGCTTCTTTCCAGATTTCATCTGAGGATATTTCCTTTTTCAACATAGCCCTCTATGGACTTCCAAATATCACTTTGCCAATTCCACAACAACTGTCTTAGCGAAAGGCTTCTTGAGGGGAAAGCTGTAACTCTGTGAGATGATTACACAGAACACAAAGAAGTTTCTCAGAAAGCTTCTTTCTCTTTGTCATCGGAGGATATTTCCGTTGGCCCTATAGTCTTCAAAGGGATACGAAATATCTGTTCTCAGATTCCACAGAAATAAGGCTAGCAAAGAGATCCAGGAAATAGAGACGTAACTCTGTGAGATGAATTAAAAGAACTCTAAGCAGTTTCTCAGAAAGCTTCTTTCCAGATTTCATCTGAGGATATTTCCATTTTCACCATAGCCCTCTATGGGCTTCCAAATATCACTTTGCCAATTCCACAAGAACTGTCTTAGCGAAAGGCTTCTTTAGGGGAAAGCTGTAACTCTGTGAGGTGATTTAACAGAACACAAAGCAGTTTCTCAGAAAGCTTCTTTCTCTTTGTTATCGGAGGATAGTTCCTTTGGCCCTATAGTCTTCAGAGGGAAAGGAAATATCTGTTCTCAGATTCCACAGAAATAAGGCTATCAAAGAGATCCACCAAATACAGATGTAACTCTGTGAGATGAATTAACAGAACACTAAGCAGTTTCTCAGAAAGCTTCTTTCCAGATTTCATCGGAGGATATTTCCTTTTTCACCATAGCCCTCTATGGGCTTCCAAATATCAGTTTGCCAATTTCACAAGAACTGTCGTAGCGAAAGGCTTCTTGAGGGGAAAGCTGTAACTCTGTGAGGTGATTTCACAGAACACAAAGAAGTTTCTCAGAAAGCTACTTTCTCTTTGTTATCGGAGGATATTTCCTTTGGCCCTATAGTCTTCAAAGGGATCCGAAATATCTGTTGTCAGATTCCACAGAAAAAAGGCTAGCAAAGAGATCCACGAAATACATATGTAACTCTGTGAGAAGAATTAACAGAACACAAAGCAGTTTCTAAGAAAGCTTCTTTCCAGATTTCATCGGAGGATATTTCCTTTTTCCCCATAGCCCTCTATGGACTTCCAAATATCACTTTGCCAATTCCTCAAGAACTGTCTTACCGAAAGGCTTCTTGAGGGGACAGCTGTAACTCTGTGAGATGATTTCACAGAACACAAAGAAGTTTCTTAGAAAGCTTCTTTCTCTTTGTTATCGGAGGATATTTCCTTTGGCCCTATAATCTTCAAAGGGATCCGAAATATCTGTTATGAGATTCCACAGAAATAAGGCTAGCAAAGAGATCCACGAAATACAGATGTAACTCTGTGAGATGAATTCACAGAACACTAAGCAGTTTCTGAGAAAGCTTCTTCCCAGATTTCATCGGAGGATATTTCCTTTTTCACCATAGCCCTCAATGGGCTTCCAAATATCACTTTGCCAATTCCACAAAAATTGTCTTAGTGAAAGGCTTCTTGAGAGGAAAGCTGTAACTCTGTGAGAAGGTTTCTCAGAACACAAAGAAGTTTCTCAGAAAGCTTCTTTCTCTTTGTTATCGGAGGATATTTCCTATGGCCTTGTAGTCTTCAGAGGGAAAGGAAATATCTGTTCTCAGATTCCACAGAAATAAGGCTAGCATAGAGATCCACGAAATACAGATGTAACTCTGTGAGATCAATTAACAGAACACTGAGCAGTTTCTAAGAAAGCTTCTTTCCAGATTTCCTCTGAGGATATTTCTTTTTTAACCATAGCCCCCTATGGACTTCCAAATATCACTTTGCCAATTCCACAACAACTGTCTTAGGGAAAGGCTTCTTGAGGGGAAAGCTGTAACTCTGTGAGATGATTTCCCAGAACAAGGAAGTTTCTCAGAAAGCTTCTTTCTCTTTGTTATCGGAGGATATTTCCGTTGGCCCTATAGTTTTCAAAGGGATACGAAATATCTGTTCTCAGATTCCACAGAAATAAGGCTAGCAAAGAGATCCACGAAATACAGATGTAACTCTGTGAGATGAATTAACAGAACACTAAGCAGTTTCTCAGAAAGCTTCTTTCCAGATTTCATCGGAGGATATTTCCTTTTTCAGCCTAGCCCTCTGTGGGCTTCCAAATATCACTTTGCCAATTCCACAAGAACTGTCTTAGCGAAAGGCTTCTTGAGGAGAAAGCTGTAACTCTGTGAGATGATTTCACAGAACACAAATAAGTTTCTCAGAAAGCTTCTTTCTGTTTGTTATCGAAGGATAATTCCTTTGGCCCTATAATCTTCATAGGGATCCGAAATATCTGTTGTCAGATTCCACAGAAATAAGGCTAGCAAAGAGATCCACGAAATACAGATGTAACTCTCTGAGATGAATTAACAGAACACTAAGCAGTTTCTCAGAAAGCTTCTTTCCACATTTCATCGGATGATATTTCCTTTTTCAAGAAAGACCCCTATGGGCTTCCAAATATCACTTTGCCAATTCCACAAGAACTGTCTTAGCTTCTTGAGGGGAAAGCTGTAACTCTGTGAGATGATTTCACAGAACACAAAGAAGTTTCTCAGAAAGCTTCTTTCTCTTTGTTATCGGAGGATATTTAATTTGGCCCTATAGTCTTCAAAGGGATCCGAATTATCTGTTCTCAGATTCCACAGAAATAAGGCTATCAAAGAGATCCACGAAATACAGATGTAACTCTGTGAGATGAATTAACAGAACACTAAGCAGTTTCTCATAAAGCTTCTTTCCAGATTTCAGTGGAGGATATTCCCTTTTTCACTATAGCCCTCTATGGGCTTCCAAATATAACTTTGCCAATTCCACAAGAACTGTCTTAGCGAAAGGCTTCTTGAGGGGAAAGCTGTAACTCTGTGAGATGATTTCACAGAACACAAAGAAGTTTCTCAGAAAGCTTTTTTCTCTTTGTTATCGGAGGATATTTCCTTGAGCCCTATACTCTTCAAATGGATACGAAATATCTTTTCTCAGATTCCACAGAAATAAGGCTAGCAAAGAGATCCATGAAATACAGATGTAACTCTGTGAGATGAATTAAAAGAACACTAAGCAGTTTCTCAGAAAGCTTCTTTCCAGATTTCATCGGAGGATATTTCCTTTTTCACCATAGCCCTCTATGGGCTTCCAAATATCACTTTGCCAATTCCACAAGAACTGTTTAGCAAAAGGCTTCTTGAGGGTAAAGCTGTAACTCTGTGAAATGATTTCACAGAACACAAAGAAGTTTCTCAGAAAGCTTCTTTCTCTTTGTTATCGGAGGATATTTCCTTTGGCCCTATAGTCTTCAAAGGGATCCGAAATATCTGTTCTCAGATTCCACAGAAATAAGGCTAGCAAAGAGATCCAGGAAATACAGATGTAACTCTGGGAGATGAATTAAGAGAACACTAAGCAGTTTCTCAGAAAGCTTCTTTCCAGATTTCATCTGAGGATATTTCCTTTTTCACCATAGCCCTCTATGGACTTCCAAATATCACTTTGCCAATTCCACAACAACTGTCTTAGCGAAAGGCTTCTTGAGGGGAAAGCTGTAACTCTGTGAGATGATTACACAGAACACAAATTAGTTTCTCAGAAAGCTTCTTTCTCTTTGTTATCGGAGGATATTTCCGTTGGCCCTATAGTCTTCAAAGGGATACGAAATATCTGTTCTCAGATTCCACAGAAATAAGGCTAGCAAAGGGATCCACGAAATACAGATGTAACTCTGTGAGATGAATTAAAAGAACACTAAGCAGTTTCTCAGAAAGCTTCTTTCCAGATTTCATCTGAGGATATTTCCATTTTCACCATAGCCCTCTATGGGCTTCCAAATATCACTTTGCCAATTCCACAAGAACTGTCTTACCGAAAGGCTTCTTGAGGGGAAAGCTGTAACTCTGTGAGATGATTTCACAGAACACAAAGAAGTTACTCAGAAAGCTTCTTTCTCTTTGTTATCGGAGGATATTTCCTTTGGCCCTATTGTCTTCAAAGGGATCCGAAATATCTGCTGTCAGATTCCACAGAAATAAGGCTAGCAAAGAGATCTACGAAATACAGATGTAACTCCGTGAGATGAATTAACAGAACACTAAGCAGTTTCTCAGAAAGCTTCTTTCTCTTTGTTATCGGAGGATATTTAATTTAGCCCTATATTCTTCAAAGGGATCCGAAATATCTCTTGTCATATTCCACAGAAATAAGGCTAGCAAAGAGATCCACGAAATACAGATGTAACTCTGGGAGATGAATTAAGAGAACACTAAACAGTTCCTCAGAAAGCTTCTTTCCAGATTTCATCTGAGCATATTTCCTTTTTCACCATAGCCCTCTATGGACTTCCAAATATCACTTTGCCAATTCCACAACAACTGTCTTAGCGAAAGGCTTCTTGAGGGGAAAGCTGTAACTCTGTGAGATGATTACACAGAACACAAAGAAGTTTCTCAGAAAGCTTCTTTCTCTTTGTTATCGGAGGATATTTCCGTTGGCCCTATAGTCTTCAAAGGGATACGAAATATCTGTTCTCAGATTCCACAGAAATAAGGCTAGCAAAGAGATCCACGAAATAGAGACGTAACTCTGTGAGATGAATTAAAAGAACTCTAAGCAGTTTCTCAGAAAGCTTCTTTCCAGATTTCATCTGAGGATATTTCCATTTTCACCATAGCCCTCTATGGGCTTCCAAATATCACTTTGCCAATTCCACAAGAACTGTCTTAGCGAAAGGCTTCTTTAGGGGAAAGCTGTAACTCTGTGAGGTGATTTAACAGAACACAAAGCAGTTTCTCAGAAAGCTTCTTTCTCTTTGTTATCGGAGGATAGTTCCTTTGGCCCTATAGTCTTCAGAGGGAAAAGAAATATCTGTTCTCAGATTCCACAGAAATAAGGCTATCAAAGAGATCCACCAAATACAGATGTAACTCTGTGAGATGAATTAACAGAACACTAAGCAGTTTCTCAGAAAGCTTCTTTCCAGATTTCATCGGAGGATATTTCCTTTTTCACCATAGCCCTCTATGGGCTTCCAAATATCACTTTGCCAATTTCACAAGAACTGTCGTAGCGAAAGGCTTCTTGAGGGGAAAGCTGTAACTCTGTGAGGTGATTTCACAGAACACAAAGAAGTTTCTCAGAAAGCTACTTTCTCTTTGTTATCGGAGGATATTTCCTTTGGCCCTATAGTCTTCAAAGGGATCCGAAATATCTGTTGTCAGATTCCACAGAAAAAAGGCTAGCAAAGAGATCCACGAAATACATATGTAACTCTGTGAGATGAATTAACAGAACACAAAGCAGTTTCTCAGAAAGCTTCTTTCCAGATTTCATCGGAGGATATTTCCTTTTTCCCCATAGCCCTCTATGGACTTCCAAATATCACTTTGCCAATTCCTCAAGAACTGTCTTAGCGAAAGGCTTCTTGAGGGGACAGCTGTAACTCTGTGAGATGATTTCACAGAACACAAAGAAGTTTCTTAGAAAGCTTCTTTCTCTTTGTTATCGGAGGATATTTCCTTTGGCCCTATAATCTTCAAAGGGATCCGAAATATCTGTTATGAGATTCCACAGAAATAAGGCTAGCAAAGAGATCCACGAAATACAGATGTAACTCTGTGAGATGAATTCACAGAACACTAAGCAGTTTCTGAGAAAGCTTCTTCCCAGATTTCATCGGAGGATATTTCCTTTTTCACCATAGCCCTCAATGGGCTTCCAAATATCACTTTGCCAATTCCACAAAAATTGTCTAAGTGAAAGGCTTCTTGAGAGGAAAGCTGTAACTCTGTGAGAAGGTTTCTCAGAACACAAAGAAGTTTCTCAGAAAGCTTCTTTCTCTTTGTTATCGGAGGATATTTCCTATGGCCTTGTAGTCTTCAGAGGGAAAGGAAATATCTGTTCTCAGATTCCACAGAAATAAGGCTAGCATAGAGATCCACGAAATACAGATGTAACTCTGTGAGATCAATTAACAGAACACTGAGCAGTTTCTAAGAAAGCTTCTTTCCAGATTTCCTCTGAGGATATTTCTTTTTTAACCATAGCCCCCTATGGACTTCCAAATATCACTTTGCCAATTCCACAACAACTGTCTTAGGGAAAGGCTTCTTGAGGGGAAAGCTGTAACTCTGTGAGATGATTTCCCAGAACAAGGAAGTTTCTCAGAAAGCTTCTTTCTCTTTGTTATCGGAGGATATTTCCGTTGGCCCTATAGTTTTCAAAGGGATACGAAATATCTGTTCTCAGATTCCACAGAAATAAGGCTAGCAAAGAGATCCACGAAATACAGATGTAACTCTGTGAGATGAATTAACAGAACACTAAGCAGTTTCTCAGAAAGCTTCTTTCCAGATTTCATCGGAGGATATTTCCTTTTTCAGCCTAGCCCTCTATGGGCTTCCAAATATCACTTTGCCAATTCCACAAGAACTGTCTTAGCGAAAGGCTTCTTGAGGAGAAAGCTGTAACTCTGTGAGATGATTTCATAGAACACAAAGAAGTTTCTCAGAAAGCTTCTTTCTGTTTGTTATCGAAGGATAATTCCTTTGGCCCTATAATCTTCATAGGGATCCGAAATATCTGTTGTCAGATTCCACAGAAATAAGGCTAGCAAAGAGATCCACGAAATACAGATGTAACTCTCTGACATGAATTAACAGAACACTAAGCAGTTTCTCAGAAAGCTTCTTTCCAGATTTCATCGGATGATATTTCCTTTTTCAAGAAAGACCCCTATGGGCTTCCAAATATCACTTTGCCAATTCCACAAGAACTGTCTTAGCTTCTTGAGGGGAAAGCTGTAACTCTGTGAGATGATTTCACAGAACACAAAGAAGTTTCTCAGAAAGCTTCTTTCTCTTTGTTATCGGAGGATATTTAATTTGGCCCTATAGTCTTCAAAGGGATCCGAATTATCTGTTCTCAGATTCCACAGAAATAAGGCTATCAAAGAGATCCACGAAATACAGATGTAACTCTGTGAGATGAATTAACAGAACACTAAGCAGTTTCTCATAAAGCTTCTTTCCAGATTTCAGTGGAGGATATTCCCTTTTTCACTATAGCCCTCTATGGGCTTCCAAATATAACTTTGCCAATTCCACAAGAACTGTCTTAGCGAAAGGCTTCTTGAGGGGAAAGCTGTAACTCTGTGAGATGATTTCACAGAACACAAAGAAGTTTCTCAGAAAGCTTTTTTCTCTTTGTTATCGGAGGATATTTCCTTGAGCCCTATACTCTTCAAATGGATACGAAATATCTTTTCTCAGATTCCACAGAAATAAGGCTAGCAAAGAGATCCATGAAATACAGATGTAACTCTGTGAGATGAATTAAAAGAACACTAAGCAGTTTCTCAGAAAGCTTCTTTCCAGATTTCATCGGAGGATATTTCCTTTTTCACCATAGCCCTCTATGGGCTTCCAAATATCACTTTGCCAATTCCACAAGAACTGTTTAGCGAAAGGCTTCTTGAGGGGAAAGCTGTAACTCTGTGAAATGATTTCACAGAACACAAAGAAGTTTCTCAGAAAGCTTCTTTCTCTTTGTTATCGGAGGATATTTCCTTTGGCCCTATAGTCTTCAAAGGGATCCGAAATATCTGTTCTCAGATTCCACAGAAATAAGGCTAGCAAAGAGATCCAGGAAATACAGATGTAACTCTGGGAGATGAATTAAGAGAACACTAAGCAGTTTCTCAGAAAGCTTCTTTCCAGATTTCATCTGAGGATATTTCCTTTTTCACCATTGCCCTCTATGGACTTCCAAATATCACTTTGCCAATTCCACAACAACTGTCTTAGCGAAAGGCTTCTTGAGGGGAAAGCTGTAACTCTGTGAGATGATTACACAGAACACAAAGAAGTTTCTCAGAAAGCTTCTTTCTCTTTGTTATCGGAGGATATTTCTGTTGGCCCTATAGTCTTCAAAGGGATACGAAATATCTGTTCTCAGATTCCACAGAAATAAGGCTAGCAAAGGGATCCACGAAATACAGATGTAACTCTGTGAGATGAATTAAAAGAACACTAAGCAGTTTCTCAGAAAGCTTCTTTCCAGATTTCATCTGAGAATATTTCCTTTTTCACCATAGCCCTCTAGGGGCTTCCAAATATCACTTTGCCTATTCCACAAGAACTGTCTTAGCGAAAGGCTTCTTTAGGGGAAAGCTGTAACTCTGTGAGGTGATTTAACAGAACACAAAGCAGTTTCTCAGAAAGCTTCTTTCTCTTTGTTATCGGAGGATAGTTCCTTTGGCCGTATAGTCTTCAGAGGGAAAGGAAATACCTGTTCTCAGATTCCACAGAAATAAGGCTATCAAAGAGATCCACCAAATACAGATGTAACTCTGTGAGATGAATTAACAGAACACTAAGCAGTTTCTCAGAAAGCTTCTTTCCACATTTCATCGGAGGATATTTCCTTTTTCACCATAGCCCTCTATCTGCTTCCAAATATCACTTTGCCAATTCCACGAGAACTGTCGTAGCGAAAGGCTTCTTGAGGGGAAAGCTGTAACTCTGTGTGGTGATTTCACAGAACACAAAGAAGTTTCTCAGAAAGCTTCTTTCTCTTTGTTATCGGAGGATATTTCCTTTGGCCCTATAGTCTTCAAAGGGATCCGAAATATCTGTTGTCAGATTCCACAGAAAAAAGGCTAGCAAAGAGATCCACGAAACACAGATGTAACTCTGTGAGATGAATTAACAGAACACTAAGCAGTTTCTCAGAAAGCTTCTTTCCAGATTTCATCGGAGGATATTTCCTTTTTCACCATAGCCCTCTATGGGCGTCCAAATATCACTTTGCCAATTCCACAAGAACTGTCTTAGCGAAAGGCTTCTTTAGGGGAAAGCTGTAAATCTGTGAGGTGATTTCACAGAACACAAAGCAGTTTCTCAGAAAGCTTCTTTCTCTTTGTTATCGGAGGATATTTCCTTTGGCCCTATAGTCTTCAAAGGGAAAGGAAATATCTGTTCTCAGATTAAACAGAAATAAGGCTAGCAAAGAGATCCACGAAATACAGATGTAACTCTTTGAGATGAATTAAGAGAACACTAAACAGTTTCTCAGAAAGCTCCTTTCCAGATTTCATCGGAGGATATTTCCTTTTTCACCATAGCCCTCTTTGGGCTTCCAAATATCACTTTGCCAATTCTACAAGAACTGTCTTAGCGAAAGGCTTCTTGAGGGAAAAGCTGTAACTCTGTAAGATGATTTCACAGAACACAAAGAAGTTTCTCAGAAAGCTTCTTTCTCTTTGTTATCGGAGGATATTTCCTTTGGCCCTATTGTCTTCAAAGGGATCCGAAATATCTGTTCTTGATTCCACAGAAATAAGGCTAGCAAACAGATAAGCGAAATACTGATGTAACTCTGTGAGATAAATTAACAGAACACTAAGCAGTTTCTCAGAAAGCTTCTTTTCAAATTTCATCGGAGGATAGTTCCTTTTTCACCATAGCCCTCTATGGGCTTCCAAATATCACTTTGCCAATTCCACAAGAACTTTCTTCGTGAAAGGCTTCTTGAGGGGAAAGCTGTAACTCTGTGAGTTGATTTCACAGAACACAAAGAAGTTTCTCAGAAAGCTTCTTTCTCTTTGTTATCGGAGGATATTTCCTTTGGCCGTATAGTCTTCAAAGGGAAAGGAAATATCTGTTCTCAGATTCAACAGAAATAAGGCTAACAAAGACATCCACGAAATACAGATGTAACTCTGTGAGATGAATTAACAGAACACCAAACAGTTTATCAGAAAGCTACTTTCCAGATTTCATCGGATGATATTTCCTTTTTCACCATAGCCCTCTAGGGGCTTCCAAATATCACTTTGCCAATTCCACAATAACTGTTTTAGCGAAAGTCTTCTTGAGGGGAAAACTGTAACTCTGTTAGATGATTTCACAGAACACAAAGAAGTTTCTCAGAAAGCTTCTTTCTCTTTGTTATCGGAGGTTATTTCCTTTGGCCCTATAGTCTTCAAAGGGAAAGGAAATATCTGTTCTCAGATTCCACAGAAATAAGGCTAGCAAAGAGATCCACGAAATACAGATGTAACTCTGTGAGATGAATTAACAGAACACTAAGCAGTTTCTCAGAAAGCTTCTTTCCAGATTTCATCGGAGGATATTCCCTTTTTCACCATAGCCCTCTAGGGGTTCTAAATATCACTTTGCCAATTCCACAAGAACTGTCTTAGCGAAAGGCTTCTTGAGGGGAAAGCTGTAACTCCGTGAGATGATTTCACAGAACACAAAGAAGTTCCTCAGAAAGCTTCTTTCTCTATGTTGTAGGAGGATATTTCCTTTGGCCCTATAATCTTCAAAGGGATCCGAAATATTTGTTGTCAGATTCCACAGAAATAAGGCTAGCAAAGAGATCCACGAAATACAGATGTAACTCTGTGAGATGAATTAACAGAACACTAAGCAGTTTCTCAGAAAGCTTCTTTCCAGATTTCATTGGAGAATATTTCCTTTTTCGCCATAGCCCTCTATCTGCTTCCAAATATCACTTTGCCAATTTCACAAGAACTGTCTTAGCCAAAGGCTTCTTCATGGGAGATCTGTAACTCTGTGAGATGATTTCACAGAACACAAAGAAGTTTCTCAGAAAGCTTCTTTCTCTTTGTTATCGGAGGATATTTCCTTTGCCCCTATTGTCTTCAAAGGGATCCGAAATATCTGTTCTCAGATTCCACAGAAATAAGGCTAGCAAAGAGATCCACCAAATACAGATGTAACTCTGTGAGATGAATTAACAGAACACTAAGCAGTTTCTCAGAAAGCTTCTTTCCAGATTTCATCGGAGGATATTTCCTTTTACAGCCTAGCCCTCTATGGGCTTCCAAATATCACTTTGCCAATTCCACAAGAACTGTCTTAGCGAAAGACTTCTTGAGCAGAAAGCTGTAACTCTGTGAGATGATTTCACAGAACGCAAAGAAGTTACTCAGAAAGCTTCTTTCTCTTTGTTATCGGAGGATATTTCCTTTGGCCCTATTGTCTTCAAAGGGATCCGAAATATCTGCTGTCAGATTCCACAGAAATAAGGCTAGCAAAGAGATCTACGAAATACTGATGTAACTCTATGTGATGAATTAACAGAACACTGAGCAGTTTCTCAGAAAGCTTCTTTCCAGATTTCATCGGAGGGTATTTCCTTTTTCAAGAAAGCCCCCTATGGGCTTCCAAATATCACTTTGCCAATTCCACAAGAACTGTCTTAGCTTCTTGAGGGGAAAGCTGTAACTCTGTGAGATGATTTCACAGAACACAAAGAAGTTTCTCAGAAAGCTTCTTTCTCTTTGTTATCGGAGGATATTTCCTTTGGCCCTATAGTCTTCAAAGGGAAAGGAAATATCTGTTGTCAGATTCCACAGAAATAAGGCTAGCAAAGAGATCCACGAAATACAGATGAAACTCTGAGAGATGAATTAACAGAAGACTGAGCAGTTTCTCAGAAATCTTCTTTCCAGATTTCATCGTTGGATATTTTCTTTTTCACCATAGCCCTAATGGGCTTCCAAATATCACTTTTCCAATTCCACAAGAACTGTCTTAGCAAAAGGCTTCTTGAGGCGAAAGCTGTAACTCTGTGAGATGATTTCACAGAACACAAAGAAGTTTCTCAGAAAGCTTCTTTCTCTTTGTTATCGGAGGATATTTCCTTTGGCCCTACAGTCTTTAAAGGGATCCGAAATATCTGTTCTCAGATTCCAGAGAAATAAGGTTAGCCAAGAGATCTACGAAATACAGATGTAACTCTGTGAGATGAATTAACAGAACACTAAGCAGTTTCTCAGAAAGCTTCTTTCCAGATTTCATCTGAGGATATTTCCTTTTTCACCTTCGCCCTCTATGGGCTTCCAAATATCACTTTGCCAATTCCACAAGAACTGTCTTAGCGAAAGGCTTCTTGAGGGGAAAGCTGTAACTCTGTGAGTTGATTTCACAGAACACAAAGAAGTTTCTCAGAAAGCTTCTTTCTCTTTGTTATCGGAGGATATTTCCTTTGGCCGTATAGTCTTCAAAGGGAAATGAAATATCTGTTCTCAGATTCAACAGAAATACGGCTAACAAAGACATCCACGAAATACAGATGTAACTCTGTGAGATGAATTAACAGAACACCAAACAGTTTATCAGAAAGCTACTTTCCAGATTTCATCGGATGATATTTCCTTTTTCACCATAGCCCTCTAGGGGCTTCCAAATATCACTTTGCCAATTCCACAATAACTGTTTTAGCGAAAGTCTTCTTGAGGGGAAAACTGTAACTCTGTTAGATGATTTCACAGAACACAAAGAAGTTTCTCAGAAAGCTTCTTTCTCTTTGTTATCGGAGGTTATTTCCTTTGGCTCTATAGTCTTCAAAGGGAAAGGAAATATCTGTTCTCAGATTCCACAGAAATAAGGCTATCAAAGAGATCCACGAAATACAGATGTAACTCTGTGAGATGAATTAACAGAACACTAAGCAGTTTCTCATAAAGCTTCTTTCCAGATTTCAGTGGAGGATATTCCCTTTTTCACTATAGCCCTCTATGGGCTTCCAAATATCACTTTGCCAATTCCACAAGAACTGTCTTAGCGAAAGGCTTCTTGAGGGGAATGCTGTAACTCTGTGAGATGATTTCACAGAACACAAAGAAGTTTCTCAGAAAGCTTCTTTCTCTTTGTTATCGGTGGATATTTCCTTTGGCCCAATAGTCTTCAGAGGGAAAGGAAATATCTGTTCTCAGATTCCACAGAAATAAGGCTAGCAAAGAGATCCACAAAATACAGATGTAACTCTGTGAGATGAATTAACAGAACACTAAGCAGTTTCTCAGAAAACTTCTTTCCAGATTTCATCGGAGGACATTTCCTTTTTCACCATAGCCCTCTAAGGGCTTCCAAATATCACTTTGCCAATTTCACAAGAACTGTCTTAGCGAATGGCTTCTTGAGGGGAAAGCTGAAACTGTGTGAGATGATTTCACAGAACACAAAGAAGTTTCTCAGAAAGCTTCTTTATCTTTGTTATCGGAGGATATTTCCCTTGGCCCTGTAGTCTTCAAAGGGATCCGAAATATCTTTTGTCAGATTCCACAGAAATAAGGCTAGCAAAGATATCCACGAAATACAGATTTAACTCTGTTAGATGAATTAACAGAACACTAAGCAGTTTCTCAGAAAGCTTCTTTCCAGATTTCATCGTAGGATTTTTCCCTTTTCACCATAGCATTCTATGGGCTTCCAAATATCACTTTGCAAATTCCACAAGAACTGTCTTAGCGAAAGTTTTCTTGAGGGGAATGCTGAAACTCTGTGAGACGATTTCACAGAACACAAAGAAGTTTCTCAGAAAGCTTCTTTCTCTTTGTTATCAGAGGATATTTCCTTTGGCCCTATAGTCTTCAAAGGGATCCGAAATATCTGTTCTCAGATTCCACAGAAATAAGGCTAGCAAAGAGATACACGAAATACAGATGTAACTCTGGAAGACGAATTAACAGAACAATAAGCAGTTTCTCAGAAAGCTTCTTTCCAGATTTCATCGGAGGATATTTCCTTTTTCCTCATAGTCCTCTATGGGCTTCCAAATATCACTTTGCCAATTCCACAAGAACTGTCTTACCGAAAGGCTTATTGAGGGGAAAGCTGTAACTCTGTGAGATGATTTCACAGAACACAAAGAAGTTACTCAGAAAGCTTCTTTCTCTTTGATATCGGAGGATATTTCCTTTGTCCCTATTGTCTTCAAAGGGATCCGAAATATCTGCTGTCAGATTCCACAGAAATAAGGCTAGCAAAGAGATCTACAAAATACAGATGTAACTCCGTGAGATGAATTAACAGAACACTAAGCAGTTTCTCAGAAAGCTTCTTTCTCTTTGTTATCGGAGGATATTTAATTTAGCCCTATATTCTTCAAAGGGATCCGAAATATGTCTTGTCATATTCCACAGAAATAAGGCTAGCAAAGAGATCCACGAAATACAGATGTAATTCTGGGAGATGAATTAAGAGAACACTAAGCAGTTTCTCAGAAAGCTTCTTTCCAGATTTCATCTGAGGATATTTCCTTTTTCACCATAGGCCACTATGGACTTCCAAATATCACTTTGCCAATTCCACAAAAACTGTCTTAGCGAATGGCTTCTTGAGGGGAAAGCTGAAACTCTGTGAGATGATTTCACAGAACACAAAGAAGTTTCTCAGAAAGCTTCTTTCTCTTTGATATCGGAGGATATTTCCTTTGGCCCTGTAGTCTTCAAAGGGATATGAAATATATCTTCTCAGATTCCACAGAAATAAGGCTAGCAAAGAGATCCACGAAATACAGATGTAACTCTGTGAGATGAATTAACAGAACACCGAGCAGTTTCTCAGAAAGCTTCTTTCCAGATTTCCTCTGAGGATATTTCTTTTTTCACCATAGCCCTCTATGGACTTCCAAATATCACTTTGCAAATTCCACAACAACTGTCTTAGCGAAAGGCTTCTTGAGGGGAAAGCTGTAACTCTGTGAGATGATTTCACAGAACAAAAAGAAGTTTCTCAGAAAGCTTCTTTCTCTTTGTTATCGGAGGATATTTCCGTTGGCCCTATATTCTTCAAAAAGAAAGGAAATATCTGTTCTCAGATTCCACAGAAATAAGGCTAGCAAAGAGATCCACGAAATACAGATGTAACTCTGTGAGATGAATTAACAGAACACTAAGCAGTTTCTCAGAAAGCTTCTTTCCAGATTTCATCGGAGGATATTTCCTTTTTAACCATCGCCCTCTATGGGCTTCCAAATATCACTTTGCCAATTCCACAAAAATTGTCTTAGCGAAAGGCTTCTTAAGAGGAAAGCTGTAACTCTGTGAGAAGATTTCTCAGAACACAAAGAAGTTTCTCAGAAAGCTTCTTTCTCTTTGTTATCGGAGGATATTTCCTATGGCCCTATAGTCTTCAGAGGGAAAGGAAATATCTGTTCTCAGATTCCACAGAAATAAGGCTAGCAAAGAGATCCACGAAATACAGATGTAACTCTGTGAGATGAATTAACAGAACACTAAGCAGTTTCTCAGAAAGCTTCTTTCCAGATTTCATCGGAGGATATTTCCTTTTTCACCTTAGCCCTGTATGGGCTTCCAAATATCACTTTGCCAATTCCACAAGAACTGTCTTAGCGAAAGGCTTCTTTAGGGGAAAGCTGTAACTCTGTGAGATGATTTCACAGAACACAAAGAAGCTTCTCAGAAAGCTTCTTTCTCTTTGTTATCGGAGGATATTTCCTTTGGCCCTATAGTCTTCAAAAGGATCCGAAATATCTGTTCTCAGATTCCACAGAAATAAGGCTAGTAAAGAGATCCACGAAATACAGATGTAACTCTGTGAGATGAATTAAAAGAACATTAAGCAGTTTCTCAGAAAGCTTCTTTCCAGATTTCATCGGAGGATATTTCCCTTTTCACCATAGCCCACTATAGGCTTCCAAATATCACTTTGCCAATTCCACAAGAACTGACTTAACGAAAGGCTTCTTGAGGGGAAATCTGTAACTCTCGGTGATGATTTCACAGAACACAAAGCAGTTTCTCAGAAAGCTTCTTTCTGTTTGTTATCGGAGGATATTTCCTTTGGCCCTATAGTCTTCAAAGGGATCCGTAATATCTGCTCTCAGATTCCACAGAAATAAGGCTAGCAAAGAGATCCACGAAATACAGGTGTAACTCTGTGAGATGAATTAACAGAACAGTAAGCAGTTTCTCAGAAAGCTTCTTTCCAGATTTCATCGGAGGATATTTCCCTTTTCACCATAGCCCACTATAGGCTTCCAAATATCACTTTGACAATTCCACAACAACTGTCTTACCGAAAGGCTTCTTGAGGGGAAAGCTGTAACTCCGTGAGATGATTTCACAGAACACAATGAAGTTTCTCAGAAAGCTTCTTTCTCTTTGTTATCGGAGGATATTTCCTTTGGCCCTATAGTCTTCAAAGGGAAAGGAAATATCTGTTCTCAGATTCCACAGAAATAAGTGTAGCAAAGAGATCCACCAAATACAGACGTAACTCTGGGAGATGAATTAACAGAATACTAAGCAGTTTCTCAGAGAGCTTCTTTCCAGATTTCATCGGAGGATATTTCCTTTTTCACCATAGCCCTCTATGGGCTTCTAAATATCACTTTGCCAATTCCCCAAGAACTGTCTTAGCGAATGACTTCTTGAGGGGAAAGCTCAAACTCTGTGAGATGATTTCACAAAACACAAAGAAGTTTCTCAGAAAGCTTCTTTCTCTTTGTTATCGGAGGATATTTCCTTTGGCCCTATAGTCTTCAAAGGGAAAGGAAATATCTGTTCTCAGATTCCACAGAAATAAGTGTAGCAAAGAGATCCACCAAATACAGACGTAACTCTGGGAGATGAATTAACAGAACACTAAGCAGTTTCTCAGAGAGCTTCTTTCCAGATTTCATCGGAGGATATTTCCTTTTTCACCATAGCCCTCTATGGGCTTCTAAATATCACTTTGCCAATTACCCAAGAACTGTCTTAGCGAATGGCTTCTTGAGGGGAAAGCTGAAACTCTGTGAGATGATTTCACAAAACACAAAGAAGTTTCTCAGAAAGCTTCTTTCTCTTTGTTATCGGAGTATATTTCCTTGAGCCCTCTAGTCTTCAAAGGGATCTGAAATATCTGTTCTCAGATTCCACAGAAATAAGGCTAGCAAAGAGATCCACGAAATACAGATGTAACACTGTGAGATGAATTGAAAGAACACTAAGAAGTTTCTCAGAAAGCTTCTTTCCAGATTTCATTGGAGGATATTTCCTTTTTCACCGTAGCCCTCTATGGGCTTCCAAATATCACTTTGCCAATTCCACAAGAACTGTCTTAGCGAAAGGCTTCTTGAGGGGAAAGCTGTAACTCTGTGAAATGATTTCACAGAACACAAAGAAGTTTCTCAGAAAGCTTCTTTCTCTTTGTTATCGGAGGATATTTCCTTTGGCCCTATAGTCTTCAAAGGGATCCGAAATATCTGTTCTCAGATTCCACAGAAATATGGCTAGCAAAGAGATCCACGAAATACAGATGTAACTCTGTGAGATGAATAATCAGAACAATAAGCAGTTTCTCAGAAAGCTTCTTTCCAGATTTCATCGGAGGATATTTCCTTTTTCACCATAGCCCTCTATGGGCTTCCAAATATCACTTTCCCAATTCCACGAGAACTGTCGTAGCGAAAGGCTTCTTGAGGGGAAAGCTGTAACTCTGTGAGATGATTTCACAGAACACAAAGAAGTTTCTCAGAAAGCTTGTTTCTCTTTTTTATCGGAGGATATTTCCTTTGGCCCTATAGTCTTCAAAAGGATCCGAAATATCTGTTCTCAGATTCCACAGAAATAAGGCTAGCAAAGAGATCCACGAAATACAGATGTAACTCTGGGAGATGAATTAACAGAACACTAAGCAGTTTCTCAGAAAGCTTCTTTCCAGATTTCATCTGAGGATATTTCCTTTTTCACCATGGCCCTCTATGGAGTTCCAAATATCACTTTGCCAATTCCACAAGGACTGTCTTAGCAAATGGCTTCTTGAGGGGAAAGCTGAAACTCTGTGAGATGATTTCACAGAACACAAAGAAGTTTCTCAGAAAGCTTCTTTCTCTTTGATATCGGAGGATGTTTCCTTTGGCCCTGTAGTCTTCAAAGTGATATGAAATATATCTTCTCAGATTCCACAGAAATAAGGCTAGCAGAGAGATCCACGAAATACAGATGTAACTCTGTGAGATGAATTAAGAGAACACTGAGCAGTTTCTCAGAAAGCTTCTTTCCAGATTTCCTCTGAGGATATTTCTTTTTTCACCATAGCCCTCTATGGACTTCCAAATATCACTTTGCCAATTCCACAAGAACTGTCTTAGCGAAAGGCTTCTTTAGGGGAAAGCTGTAACTCTGTGAGATGATTACACAGAACACAAAGAAGTTACTCAGAAAGCTTCTTTCTCTTTGTTATCGGAGGATATTTCCTTTGGCCCTATTGTCTTCAAAGGGATCCGAAATATCTATTGTCAGATTCCACAGAAATAAGGCTAGCAAAGAGATCTACGAAATACTGATGTAACTCTATGTGATGAATTAACAGAACACTGAGCAGTTTCTCAGAAAGCTTCTTTCCAGATTTCATCTGAGGATATTTCCTTTTTCACCCTAGCCCTCTATGGACTTCCAAATATCACTTTGCCAATTCCACAAGAACTGTCTTAGCGAAAGGCTTCTTGAGGGGAAAGCTGTAACTCTGTGAGATGATTTCACAGAACACAAAGAAGTTTCTCAGAAAGCTTCTTCCTCTTTGTTACCGGAGGATAGTTCCTTTGGCCCTATAGTCTTCAGAGGAAAGGAAATATCTGTTCTCAGATTCCACAGAAATAAGGCTATCAAAGAGATTCACCAAATACAGATGTAACTCTGTGAGATGAATTAACAGAACACTAAGCAGTTTCTCAGAAAGCTTCTTTCCAGATTTCATCGGAGGACATTTCCTTTTTCACCATAGCCCTCTAAGGGCTTCCAAATATCACTTTGCCAATTTCACAAGAACTGTCTTAGCGAATGGCTTCTTGACGGGAAAGCTGAAACTGTGTGAGATGATTTCACAGAACACAAAGAAGTTTCCCAGAAAGCTTCTTTATCTTTGTTATCGGGGGATATTTCCCTTGGCCCTGTAGTCTTCAAAGGGATCCGAAATATCTTTTGTCAGATTCCACAGAAATAAGGCTAGCAAAGATATCCACGAAATACAGATTTAACGCTGTTAGATGAATTAACAGAACACTAAGCAGTTTCTCAGAAAGCTTCTTTACAGATTTCATCGTAGGATTTTTCCCTTTTCACCATAGCCTTCTATGGGCTTCCAAATATCACTTTGCAAATTCCACAAGAACTGTCTTAGCGAAAGGTTTCTTGAGGGGAATGCTGAAACTCTGTGAGACGATTTCACAGAACACAAAGAAGTTTCTCAGAAAGCTTCTTTCTCTTTGTTATCGGAGGATATTTCCTTTGGCCCTATAGTCTTCAAAGGGATCCGAAATATCTGTTCTCAGATTCCACAGAAATAAGGCTAGCAAAGAGATACACGAAATACAGATGTAACTCTGGAAGACGAATTAACAGAACAATAAGCAGTTTCTCAGAAAGCTTCTTTCCAGATTTCATCGGAGGATATTTCCTTTTTCCTCATAGTCCTCTATGGGCTTCCAAATATCACTTTGCCAATTCCACAAGAACTGTCTTACCGAAAGGCTTATTGAGGGGAAAGCTTTAACTCTGTGAGATGATTTCACAGAACACAAAGAAGTTACTCAGAAAGCTTCTTTCTCTTTGATATCGGAGGATATTTCCTTTGTCCCTATTGTCTTCAAAGGGATCCGAAATATCTGCTGTCAGATTCCACAGAAATAAGGCTAGCAAAGAGATCTACAAAATACAGATGTAACTCCGTGAGATGAATTAACAGAACACTAAGCAGTTTCTCAGAAAGCTTCTTTCTCTTTGTTATCGGAGGATATTTAATTTAGCCCTATATTCTTCAAAGGGATCCGAAATATGTCTTGTCATATTCCACAGAAATAAGGCTAGCAAAGAGATCCACGAAATACAGATGTAATTCTGGGAGATGAATTAAGAGAACACTCAGCAGTTTCTCAGAAAGCTTCTTTCCAGATTTCATCTGAGGATATTTCCTTTTTCACCATAGCCCTCTATGGACTTCCAAATATCACTTTGCCAATTCCACAAGAACTGTCTTAGCGAATGGCTTCTTGAGGGGAAAGCTGAAACTCTGTGAGATGATTTCACAGAACACAAAGAAGTTTCTCAGAAAGCTTCTTTCTCTTTGATATCGGAGGATATTTCCTTTGGCCCTGTAGTCTTCAAAGGGATATGAAATATATCTTCTCAGATTCCACAGAAATAAGGCTAGCAAAGAGATCCACGAAATACAGATGTAACTCTGTGAGATGAATTAACAGAACACCGAGCAGTTTCTCAGAAAGCTTCTTTCCAGATTTCCTCTGAGGATATTTCTTTTTTCACCATAGCCCTCTATGGACTTCCAAATATCACTTTGCAAATTCCACAACAACTGTCTTAGCGAAAGGCTTCTTGAGGGGAAAGCTGTAACTCTGTGAGATGATTTCACAGAACAAAAAGAAGTTTCTCAGAAAGCTTCTTTCTCTTTGTTATCGGAGTATATTTCCGTTGGCCCTATAGTCTTCAAAGGGAAAGGAAATATCTGTTCTCAGATTCCACAGAAATAAGGCTAGCAAAGAGGTCCACGAAATACAGATGTAACTCTGTGAGATGAATTAACAGAACACTAAGCAGTTTCTCAGAAAGCTTCTTTCCAGATTTCATCGGAGGATATTTCCTTTTTCACCATCGCCCTCTATGGGCTTCCAAATATCACTTTGCCAATTCCACAAAAATTGTCTTAGCGAAAGGCTTCTTAAGAGGAAAGCTGTAACTCTGTGAGAAGATTTCTCAGAACACAAAGAAGTTTCTCAGAAAGCTTCTTTCTGTTTGTTATTGGAGGATATTTCCTATGGCCCTATAGTCTTCAGAGGGAAAGGAAATATCTGTTCTCAGATTCCACAGAAATAAGGCTAGCAAAGGGATCCACGAAATACAGATGTAACTCTGTGAGATGAATTAACAGAACACTAAGCAGTTTCTCAGAAAGCTTCTTTCCAGATTTCATCGGAGGATATTTCCTTTTTCACCTTAGCCCTGTATGGGCTTCCAAATATCACTTTGCCAATTCCACAAGAACTGTCTTAGCGAAAGGCTTCTTGAGGGGAAAGCTGTAACTCTGTGAGATGATTTCACAGAACACAAAGAAGCTTCTCAGAAAGCTTCTTTCTCTTTGTTATCGGAGGATATTTCCTTTGGCCCTATAGTCTTCAAAAGGATCCGAAATATCTGTTCTCAGATTCCACAGAAATAAGGCTAGTAAAGAGATCCACGAAATACAGATGTAACTCTGTGAGATGAATTAAAAGAACATTAAGCAGTTTCTCAGAAAGCTTCTTTCCAGATTTCATCGGAGGATATTTCCCTTTTCACCATAGCCCACTATAGGCTTCCAAATATCACTTTGCCAATTCCACAAGAACTGACTTAACGAAAGGCTTCTTGAGGGGAAATCTGTAACTCTCGGTGATGATTTCACAGAACACAAAGCAGTTTCTCAGAAAGCTTCTTTCTGTTTGTTATCGGAGGATATTTCCTTTGGCCCTATAGTCTTCAAAGGGATCCGTAATATCTGCTCTCAGATTCCACAGAAATAAGGCTAGCAAAGAGATCCACGAAATACAGGTGTAACTCTGTGAGATGAATTAACAGAACACTAAGCAGTTTCTCAGAAAGCTTCTTTCCAGATTTCATCGGAGGATATTTCCTTTTTCACCATAGCCCTCTATGGGCTTCCAACTATCACTTTGCCAATTCCACAACAACTGTCTTACCGAAAGGCTTCTTGAGGGGAAAGCTGTAACTCCGTGAGATGATTTCACAGAACACAATGAAGTTTCTCAGAAAGCTTCCTTCTCTTTGTTATCGGAGGATATTTCGTTTGGCCCTATAGTCTTCAAAGGGAAAGGAAATATCTGTTCTCAGATTCCACAGAAATAAGTGTAGCAAAGAGATCCACCAAATACATACGTAACTCTGGGAGATGAATTAACAGAATACTAAGCAGTTTCTCAGAGAGCTTCTTTCTAGATTTCATCGGAGGATATTTCCTTTTTCACCATAGCCCTCTATGGGCTTCTAAATATCACTTTGCCAATTACCCAAGAACTGTCTTAGCGAATGGCTTCTTGAGAGGAAAGCTGAAACTCTGTGAGATGATTTCACAAAACACAAAGAAGTTTCTCAGAAAGCTTCTTTCTCTTTGTTCTCGGAGGATATTTCCTTTGGCCCTATAGTCTTCAAAGGGATCCGAAATATCTGTTCTCAGATTCCACAGAAATAAGGCTAGCAAAGAGATCCACGAAATACAGGTGTAACTCTGTGAGATGAATTAACAGAACACTAAGCAGTTTCTCAGAAAGCTTCTTTCCAGATTTCATCGGAGGATATTTCCTTTTTCACCATAGCCCTCTATGGGCTTCCAAATATCACTTTGCCAATTCCACAAGAACTGTCTTACCGAAAGGCTTCTTGAGGGGAAAGCTGTCACTCCGTGAGATGATTTCACAGAACACAAAGAAGTTTCTCAGAAAGCTTCTTTGTCTTTGTTATCGGAGGATATTTCCTTTGGCCCTATAGTCTTCAAAGGGAAAGGAAATATCTGTTCTCAGATTCCACAGAAATAAGTGTAGCAAAGAGACCCACCAAATACAGATGTAACTCTGGGAGATGAATTAACAGAACACTAAGCAGTTTCTCAGAAAGCTTCTTTCCAGATTTCATTGGAGGATTTTTCCTTTTTCAGCATAGCCCTCTATGGGCTTCCAAATATCACTTTGCCAATTCCACAAGAACTGTCTTAGCGAAAGGCTTCTTGAGGGGAAAGCTGAAACTCTGTGAGATGATTTCACAGAACACAAAGAAGTTTCTCAGAAAGCTTCTTTCTCTTTGTTATCGAAGGATATTTCCTTTGGCCCTATAGTCTACAAAAGGATCCGTAATATCTGTTCTCAGATTCCACAGAAATAAGGCTAGTAAAGAGATCCACGAAATACAGATGTAACTCTGTGAGATGAATTAAAAGAACATTAAGCAGTTTCTCAGAAAGCTTCTTTCCAGATTTCATCGGAGGATATTTCCCTTTTCACCATAGCCCTCTTTAGGCTTCCAAATATCACTTTGCCAATTCCACAAGAACTGACTTAACGAAAGGCTTCTTGAGGGGAAATCTGTAACTCTCGGTGATGATTTCACAGAACACAAAGCAGTTTCTCAGAAAGCTTCTTTCTGTTTGTTATCGGAGGATATCTCCTTTGGCCCTATAGTCTTCAAAGGGATCCGTAATATCTGCTCTCAGATTCCACAGAAATAAGGCTAGCAAAGAGATCTACGAAATACAGGTGTAACTCTGTGAGATGAATTAACAGAACACTAAGCAGTTTCTCAGAAAGCTTCTTTCCAGATTTCATCGGAGGATATTTCCTTTTTCACCATAGCCCTCTATGGGCTTCCAACTATCACTTTCCAATTCCACAACAACTGTCTTACCGAAAGGCTTCTTGAGGGGAAAGCTGTAACTCCGTGAGATGATTTCACAGAACACAATGAAGTTTCTCAGAAAGCTTCTTTCTCTTTGTTATCGGAGGATATTTCCTTTGGCCCTATAGTCTTCAAAGGGAAAGGAAATATCTGTTCTCAGATTCCACAGAAATAAGTGTAGCAAAGAGATCCAACAAATACAGACGTAACTCTGGGAGATGAATTAACAGAACACTAAGCAGTTTCTCAGAGAGCTTCTTTCCAGATTTCATCGGAGGATATTTCCTTTTTCACCATAGCCCTCTATGGGCTTCTAAATATCACTTTGCCAATTCCACAAGAACTGTCTTAGCGAATGGCTACTTGAGGGGAAAGCTGAAACTCTGTGAGATGATTTCACAAAACACAAAGAAGTTTCTCAGAAAGCTTCTTTCTCTTTGTTCTCGGAGGATATTTCCTTTGGCCCTATAGTCTTCAAAGGGATCCGAAATATCTGCTCTCAGATACCACAGAAATAAGGCTAGCAAAGAGATCCACGAAATACAGGTGTAACTCTGTGAGATGAATTAACAGAACACTAAGCAGTTTCTCAGAAAGCTTCTTTCCAGATTTCATCGGAGGATATTTCCTTTTTCACCATAGCCCTCTATGGGCTTCCAAATATCACTTTGCCAATTCCACAAGAACTGTCTTACCGAAAGGCTTCTTGAGGGGAAAGCTGTCACTCCATGAGATGATTTCACAGAACACAAAGAAGTTTCTCAGAAAGCTTCTTTCTCTTTGTTATCGGAGGATATTTCCTTTGGCCCTATAGTCTTCAAAGGGAAAGGAAATATCTGTTCTCAGATTCCACAGAAATAAGTGTAGCAAAGAGACCCAACAAATACAGATGTAACTCTGGGAGATGAATTAACAGAACACTAAGCAGTTTCTCAGAAAGCTTCTTTCCAGATTTCATTGGAGGATTTTTCCTTTTTCAGCATAGCCCTCTATGGGCTTCCAAATATCATATTGCCAATTCCACAAGAACTGTCTTAGCGAAAGGCTTCTTGAGGGGAAAGCTGAAACTCTGTGAGATGATTTCACAGAACACAAAGAAGTATCTCAGAAAGCTTCTTTCTCTTTGTTATCGAAGGATATTTCCTTTGGCCCTATAGTCTTCAAAAGGATCCGAAATATCTGTTCTCAGATTCCACAGAAATAAGACTAGTAAAGAGATCCACGAAATACAGATGTAACTCTGTGAGATGAATTAAAAGAACATTAAGCAGTTTCTCAGAAAGCTTCTTTCCAGATTTCATCGGAGGATATTTCCCTTTTCACCATAGCCCTCTATAGGCTTCCAAATATCACTTTGCCAATTCCACAAGAACTGACTTAACGAAAGGCTTCTTGAGGGGAAATCTGTAACTCTCGGTGATGATTTCACAGAACACAAAGCAGTTTCTCAGAAAGCTTCTTTCTGTTTGTTATCGGAGGATATTTCCTTTGGCCCTATAGTCTTCAAAGGGATCCGTAATATCTGCTCTCAGATTCCACAGAAATAAGGCTAGCAAAGAGATCTACGAAATACAGGTGTAACTCTGTGAGATGAATTAACAGAACACTAAGCAGTTTCTCAGAAAGCTTCTTTCCAGATTTCATCGGAGGATATTTACTTTTTCAATATAGCCCTCTATGGGCTTCCAACTATCACTTTGCCAATTCCACAACAACTGTCTTACCGAAAGGCTTCTTGAGGGGAAAGCTGTAACTCCGTGAGATGATTTCACAGAACACAATGAAGTTTCTCAGAAAGCTTCTTTCTCTTTGTTATCGGAGGATATTTCCTTTGGCCCTATAGTCTTCAAAGGGAAAGGAAATATCTGTTCTCAGATTCCACAGAAATAAGTGTAGCAAAGAGATCCACCAAATACAGACGTAACTCTGGGAGATGAATTAACAGAACACTAAGCAGTTTCTCAGAGAGCTTCTTTCCAGATTTCATCGGAGGATATTTCCTTTTTCACCATAGCCCTCTATGGGCTTCTAAATATCACTTTGCCAATTCCCCAAGAACTGTCTTAGCGAATGGCTTCTTGAGGGGAAAGCTGAAACTCTGTGAGATGATTTCACAAAACACAAAGAAGTTTCTCAGAAAGCTTCTTTCTCTTTGTTATCGGAGGATATTTCCTTTGGCCCTATAGTCTTCAAAGGGATCCGAAATATCTGTTCTCAGATTCCACAGAAATAAGGCTAGCAAAGAGATCCACGAAATACAGGTGTAACTCTGTGAGATGAATTAACAGAACACTAAGCAGTTTCTCAGAAACCTTCTTTCCAGATGTCATCGGAGGATATTTCCTTTTTCACCCTAGCCCTCTATGGGCTTCCAAATATCACTTTGCCAATTCCACAAGAACTGTCTTACCGAAAGGCTTCTTGAGGGGAAAGCTGTAACTCCGTGAGATGATTTCACAGAACACAAAGAAGTTTCTCAGAAAGCTTCTTTCTCTTTGTTATCGGAGGATATTTCCTTTGGCCCTATAGTCTTCAAAGGGAAAGGAAATATCTGTTCTCAGATTCCACAGAAATAAGTGCAGCAAAGAGATCCACCAAATACAGATGTAACTCTGGGAGATGAATTAACAGAACACTAAGCAGTTTCTCAGAAAGCTTCTTTCCAGATTTCATTGGAGGATTTTTCCTTTTTCAGCATAGCCCTCTATGGGCTTCCAAATATCACTTTGCCAATTCCACAAGAACTGTCTTAGCGAAAGGCTTCTTGAGGGGAAAGCTGAAACTCTGTGAGATGATTTCACAGAACACAAAGAAGTTTCTCAGAAAGCTTCTTTCTCGTTGTTATCGGAGGATATTTCCTTTGGCCCTATAATCTTCAAAGGGATCCGAAATATCTGTTCTCAGATTCCACAGAAATAAGGCTAGCAAAGAGATCCACGAAATACAGATGTAACTCTTTGAGATGAATTAAGAGGACAATAAGCAGTTTCTGAGAAAGCTTCTTTCCAGATTTCATTGGAGGATATTTCCTTTTTCACCATAGCCCTCTATAGGCTTCCAAATATCACTTTGCCAATTCCACAAGAACTGTCTTAGCGAAAGGCTTCTTGAGGGGAAAGCTGAAACTCTGTCAGATGATTTCACAGAACACAAAGAAGTTTCTCATAAAGCTTCTTTCCTTTTGTTATCGGAGGATATTTCCTTTGGCCCTATAGTCTTCAAAGGGAAAGGAAATAGCTGTTGTCAGATTCCACAGAAATAAGGCTAGCAAAGAGATCCACGAAATACAGATGTAACTCTGTGAGATGAATTAAAAGAACACTAAGCAGTTTCTGAGAAAGCTTCTTTCCAGCTTTCATCGGAGGATATTTCCTTTTTCACCATAGCCCTCTATGGGCTTCCAAATATCACTTTGCCAATTCCACAAGAACTGTCTTAGCGAATGGCTTCTTGAGTGGAAAGCTGAAACTCTGTGAGATGATTTCACAGAACACAAAGAAGTTTCTCAGAAAGCTTCTTTCTCTTTGTTATCGGAGGATATTTCCTTTGGCCCTATAGTCTTCAAAGGGATCCGAAATATCTGTTGTCAGATTCCACAGAAATAAGGCTATCAAAGAGATCCACGAAATACAGATGTAACTCTGTGAGATGAATTAAAAGAACACTAAGCAGCTTCTGAGAAAGCTTCTTTCCAGCTTTCATCGGAGGATATTTCCTTTTTCACCATAGCCCTCTCTGGGCTTCCAAATATCACTTTGCCAATTCCACAAGAACTGTCTTAGCGAATGGCTTCTTGAGTGGAAAGCTGAAACTCTGTGAGATGATTTCACAGAACACAAAGAAGTTTCTCAGAAAGCTTCTTTCTCTTTGTTATCGGAGGATATTTACTTTGGCCCTATTGTCTTCAAAGGGATCCGAAATATCTGCTGTCAGATTCCACAGAAATAAGGCTAGCAAAGAGATCTACGAAATACTGATGTAACTCTATGTGATGAATTAACAGAACACTGAGCAGTTTCTCAGAAAGCTTCTTTCCAGATTTCATCTGAGGATATTTCCTTTTTCACCCTAGCCCTCTATGGACTTCCAAATATCACTTTGCCAATTCCACAAGAACTGTCTTAGCGAAAGGCTTCTTGAGGGGAAAGCTGTAACTCTGTGAAATGATTTCACAGAACACAAAGAAGTTTCTCAGAAAGCTTCTTTCTCTTTGTTATCGGAGGATATTTCCTTTGGCCCTATAGTCTTCAAAGGGATCCGAAATATCTGTTCTCAGATTCCACAGAAATAAGGCTAGCAAAGAGATCCACGAAATACAGATGTAACTCTGTGAGATGAATTAACAGAACACTAAGCAGTTTCTCAGAAAGCTTCTTTCCAGATTTCATCTGAGGATATTTCCTTTTTCACCATAGCCCTCTATGGGCTTCCAAATATCACTTTCCCAATTCCACGAGAACTGTCGTAGCGAAAGGCTTCTTGAGGGGAAGGCTGTAACTCTGTGAGATGATTTCACAGAACACAAAGAAGTTTCTCAGAAAGCTTCTTTCTCTTTGTTATCGGAGGATATTTCCTTTGGCCCTATAGTCTTCAAAAGGATCCGAAATATCTGTTCTCAGATTCCACAGAAATAAGGCTAGCAAAGAGATCCACGAAATACAGATGTAACTCTGTGAGATGAATTAACAGAACACTAAGCAGTTTCTCAGAAAGCTTCTTTCCAGATTTCATCGGAGGATATTTCCTTTTTCACCTTAGCCCTGTATGGGCTTCCAAATATCACTTTGCCAATTCCACAAGAACTGTCTTAGCGAAAGGCTTCTTGAGGGGAAAGCTGAAACTCTGTCAGATGATTTAACAGAACACAAAGAAGTTTCTCAGAAAGCTTCTTTCTCTTTGTTATCGGAGGATATTTCCTTTGGCCCTATAGTCTTCAAAAGGATCCGAAATATCTGTTCTCAGATTCCACAGAAATAAGGCTAGGGAAGAGATCCACGAAATACAGATGTAACTCTGTGAGATGAATTAAAAGAACATTAAGCAGTTTCTCAGAAAGCTTCTTTCCAGATTTCATCCGAGGATATTTCCTTTTTCACCATAGCCCTCTATGGGATTCCAAATATCACTTTGCCAATTCCACAAGAAGTGTCTTAGCGAAAGGCTTCCTGAGGGGAAAGCTGAAACTCTGTCAGATGATTTCACAGAACACAAAGAAGTTACTCAGAAAGCTTCTTTCTCTTTGTTATCGGAGGATATTTCCTTTGTCCCTATTGTCTTCAAAGGGATCCGAAATATCTGCTGTCAGATTCCACAGAAATAAGGCTAGCAAAGAGATCTACGAAATACAGATGTAACTCCGTGAGATGAATTAACAGAACACTAAGCAGTTTCTCAGAAAGCTTCTTTCTCTTTGTTATCGGAGGATATTTAATTTAGCCCTATATTCTTCAAAGGGATCCGAAATATCTCTTGTCATATTCCACAGAAATAAGGCTAGCAAAGAGATCCACGAAATACAGGTGTAACTCTGGGAGATGAATTAACAGAACAATAAGCAGTTTCTCAGAAAGCTTCTTTCCAGATTTCATCTGAGGATATTTCCTTTTTCACCATAGCCCTCTATGCTCTTCCAAATATCACTTTGCCAATTCCACAACAACTGTCTTAGCGAAAGGCTTCTTGAGGGGAAAGCTGTAACTCTGTGAGATGATTACACAGAACACAAAGAAGTTTCTCAGAAAGCTTCTTTCTCTTTGTTATCGGAGGATATTTCCGTTGGCCCTATAGTCTTCAAAGGGATACGAAATATCTGTTCTCAGATTCCACAGAAATAAGGCTAGCAAAGAGATCCACGAAATAGAGACGTAACTCTGTGAGATGAATTAAAAGAACTCTAAGCAGTTTCTCAGAAAGCTTCTTTCCAGATTTCATCTGAGGATATTTCCATTTTCACCATAGCCCTCTATGGGCTTCCAAATATCACTTTGCCAATTCCACAAGAACTGTCTTAGCGAAAGGCTTCTTTAGGGGAAAGCTGTAACTCTGTGAGGTGATTTAACAGAACACAAAGCAGTTTCTCAGAAAGCTTCTTTCTCTTTGTTATCGGAGGATAGTTCCTTTGGCCCTATAGTCTTCAGAGGGAAATAAAATATCTGTTCTCAGATTCCACAGAAATAAGGCTATCAAAGAGATCCACCAAATACAGATGTATATCTGTGAGATGAATTAACAGAACACTAAGCAGTTTCTCAGAAAGCTTCTTTCCAGATTTCATCGGAGCATATTTCCTTTTTCACCATAGCCCTCTATGGGCTTCCAAATATCACTTTGCCAATTTCACAAGAACTGTCGTATCGAAAGGCTTCTTGAGGGGAAAGCTGTAACTCTGTGAGGTGATTTCACAGAACACAAAGAAGTTTCTCAGAAAGCTTCTTTCTCTTTGTTATCGGAGGATATTTCCTTTGGCCCTATAGTCTTCAAAGGGATCCGAAATATCTGTTGTCAGATTCCACAGAAAAAAGGCTAGCAAAGAGATCCACGAAATACATATGTAACTCTGTGAGATGAATTAACAGAACACAAAGCAGTTTCTCAGAAAGCTTCTTTCCAGATTTCATCGGAGGATATTTCCTTTTTCCCCATAGCCCTCTATGGACTTCCAAATATCACTTTGCCAATTCCTCAAGAACTGTCTTAGCGAAAGGCTTCTTGAGGGGACATCTGTAACTCTGTGAGATGATTTCACAGAACACAAAGAAGTTTCTTAGAAAGCTTCTTTCTCTTTGTTATCGGAGGATATTTCCTTTGGCCCTATAATCTTCAAAGGGATCCGAAATATCTGTTATGAGATTCCACAGAAATAAGGCTAGCAAAGAGATCCACGAAATACAGATGTAACTCTGTGAGATGAATTCACAGAACACTAAGCAGTTTCTCAGAAAGCTTCTTCCCAGATTTCATCGGAGGATATTTCCTTTTTCACCATAGCCCTCAATGGGCTTCCAAATATCACTTTGCCAATTCCACAAAAATTGTCTTAGTGAAAGGCTTCTTGAGAGGAAAGCTGTAACTCTGTGAGAAGGTTTCTCAGAACACAAAGAAGTTTCTCAGAAAGCTTCTTTCTCTTTGTTATCGGAGGATATTTCCTATGGCCTTGTAGTCTTCAGAGGGAAAGGAAATATCTGTTCTCAGATTCCACAGAAATAAGGCTAGCATAGAGATCCACGAAATACAGATGTAACTCTGTGAGATCAATTAACAGAACACTGAGCAGTTTCTCAGAAAGCTTCTTTCCAGATTTCCTCTGAGGATATTTCTTTTTTAACCATAGCCCCCTATGGACTTCCAAATATCACTTTGCCAATTCCACAACAACTGTCTTAGGGAAAGGCTTCTTGAGGGGAAAGCTGTAACTCTGTGAGATGATTTCCCAGAACAAGGAAGTTTCTCAGAAAGCTTCTTTCTCTTTTTTATCGGAGGATATTTCCGTTGGCCCTATAGTTTTCAAAGGGATACGAAATATCTGTTCTCAGATTCCACAGAAATAAGGCTAGCAAAGAGATCCACGAAATACAGATGTAACTCTGTGAGATGAATTAACAGAACACTAAGCAGTTTCTCAGAAAGCTTCTTTCCAGATTTCATCGGAGGATATTTCCTTTTTCAGCCTAGCCCTCTATGGGCTTCCAAATATCACTTTGCCAATTCCACAAAAACTGTCTTAGCGAAAGGCTTCTTGAGGAGAAAGCTGTAACTCTGTGAGATGATTTCACAGAACACAAAGAAGATCCTCAGAAAGCTTCTTTCTCTATGTTATAGGAGGATATTTCCGTTGGCCCTATAGTCTTCAAAGGGATACGAAATATCTGTTCTCAGATTCCACAGAAATAAGGCTAGAAAAGAGATCCACGAAATACAGATGTAACTCTGTGAGATGAATTAAAAGAACACTAAGCAGTTTCTCAGAAAGCTTCTTTCCAGATTTCATCTGAGGATATTTCCTTTTTCACCATAGCCCTCTATGGGCTTCCAAATATCACTTTGCCAATTCCACAAGAACTGTCTTAGCGAAAGGCTTCTTTAGGGGAAAGCTGTAACTCTGTGAGGTGATTTCACAGAACACAAAGCAGTTTCTCAGAAAGCTTCTTTCTCTTTGTTATCGGAGGATAGTTCCTTTGGCCATATAGTCTTCAGAGGGAAAGGAAATACCTGTTCTCAGATTCCACAGAAATAAGGCTATCAAAGAGATCCACCAAATACAGATGTAACTCTGTGAGATGAATTAACAGAACACTAAGCAGTTTCTCAGAAAGCTTCTTTCCACATTTCATCGGAGGATATTTCCTTTTTCACCATAGCCCTCTATCTGCTTCCAAATATCACTTTGCCAATTCCACGAGAACTGTCGTAGCGAAAGGCTTCTTGAGGGGAAAGCTGTAACTCTGTGTGGTGATTTCACAGAACACAAAGAAGTTTCTCAGAAAGCTTCTTTCTCTTTGTTATCGGAGGATATTTCCTTTGGCCCTATAGCCTTCAAAGGGATACGAAATATCTGTTGTCAGATTCCACAGAAAAAAGGCTAGCAAAGAGATCCACGAAATACAGATGTAACTCTGTGAGATGAATTAACAGAACACTAAGCAGTTTCTCAGAAAGCTTCTTTCCAGATTTCATCGGAGGGTATTTCCTTTTTCCCCATAGCCCTCTACGGACTTCCAAATATCACTTTGCCAATTCCACAAGAACTGTCTTAGCGAAAGGCTTCTTGAGGGGACAGCTGTAACTCTGTGAGATGATTTCACAGAACACAAAGAAGTTTCTCAGAAAGCTTCTTTCTCTTTGTTATCGGAGGAGATTTCCTTTGGCCCTATAATCTTCAAAGGGATCCGAAATATCTATTATGAGATTCCACAGAAATAAGGCTAGCAAAGTGATCGACGAAATACAGATGTAACTCTGTGAGATGAATTAAAAGAACACTAAGCAGTTTCTCAGAAAGCTTCTTTTCAAATTTCATCGGAGGATATTTCGTTTTTCACCATAGCCCTCTATGGGCTTCCAAATATCACTTTGCCAATTCCACAAGAACTTTCTTAGTGAAAGGCTTCTTGAGGGGAAAGCTGTAACTCTGTGAGTTGATTTCACAGAACACAAAGAAGTTTCTCAGAAAGCTTCTTTCTCTTTGTTATCGGAGGATATTTCCTTTGGCCGTATAGTCTTCAAAGGGAAAGGAAATATCTGTTCTCAGATTCAACAGAAATAAGGCTAACAAAGACATCCACGAAATACAGATGTAACTCTGTGAGATGAATTAACAGAACACCAAACAGTTTATCAGAAAGCTACTTTCCAGATTTCATCGGATGATATTTCCTTTTTCACCATAGCCCTCTAGGGGCTTCCAAATATCACTTTGCCAATTCCACAATAACTGTTTTAGCGAAAGTCTTCTTGAGGGGAAAACTGTAACTCTGTTAGATGATTTCACAGAACACAAAGAAGTTTCTCAGAAAGCTTCTTTCTCTTTGTTATCGGAGGTTATTTCCATTGGCCCTATAGTCTTCAAAGGGAAAGGAAATATCTGTTCTCAGATTCCACAGAAATAAGGCTAGCAAAGAGATCCACGAAATACAGATGTAACTCTGTGAGATGAATTAATAGAACACTAAGCAGTTTCTCAGAAAGCTTCTTTCCAGATTTCATCGGAGGATATTCCCTTTTTCACCATAGCCCTCTAGGGGTTCTAAATATCACTTTGCCAATTCCACAAGAACTGTCTTAGCGAAAGGCTTCTTGAGGGGAAAGCTGTAACTCCGTGAGATGATTTCACAGAACACAAAGAAGATCCTCAGAAAGCTTCTTTCTCTATGTTATAGGAGGATATTTCCTTTGGCCCTATAATCTTCAAAGGGATCCGAAATATTTGTTGTCAGATTCCACAGAAATAAGGCTAGCAAAGAGATCCACGAAATACAGATGTAACTCTGTGAGATGAATTAAGAGAACACTAAGCAGTTTCTCAGAAAGCTTCTTTCCAGATTTCATCGGAGAATATTTCCTTTTTCGCCATAGCCCTCTATCTGCTTCCAAATATCACTTTGCCAATTCCACAAGAACTGTCTTAGCCAAAGGCTTCTTTAGAGGAGATCTGTAACTCTGTGAGATGATTTCAGAGAACACAAAGAAGTTTCTCAGAACGCTTCTTTCTCTTTGTTATCGGAGGACATTTCCTTTGCCCCTATTGTCTTCAAAGGGATCCGAAATATCTGTTCTCAGATTCCACAGAAATAAGGCTAGCAAAGAGATCCACGAAATACAGATGTAACTCTGTGAGATGAATTAACAGAACACTAAGCAGTTTCTCAGAAAGCTTCTTTCCAGATTTCATCGGAGGATATTTCCTTTTACAGCCTAGCCCTCTATGGGCTTCCAAATATCACTTTGCCAATTCCACAAGAACTGTCTTAGCGAAAGGCTTCTTGAGGAAAAAGCTGTAACTCTGTGAGATGATTTCACAGAACGCAAAGAAGTTTCTCAGAAAGCTTCTTTCTGTTTGGTATCGGAGGATAATTCCTTTGGCCCTATAATCTTCATAGGGATCGAAATATCTGTTGTCAGATTCCACAGAAATAAGGCTAGCAAAGAGATCCACGAAATACAGATGTAACTCTGTGAGGTGAATTAACAGAACACTAAGCAGTTTCTCAGAAAGCTTCTTTCCAGATTTCATCGGAGGATATTTCCTTTTTCAAGAAAGCCCCCTATGGGCTTCCAAATATCACTTTGCCAATTCCACAAGAACTGTCTTAGCTTCTTGAGGGGAAAGCTGTAACTCTGTGAGATGATTTCACAGAACACAAAGAAGTTTCTCAGAAAGCTTCTTTCTCATTGTTATCGGAGGATATTTAATTTGGCCCTATAGTCTTCAAAGGGATCCGAATTATCTGTTCTCAGATTCCACAGAAATAAGGCTATCAAAGAAATCCACGAAATACAGATGTAACTCTGTGAGATGAATTATCAGAACACTAAGCCGTTTCTCAGAAAGCTTCTTTCCAGATTTCATCGGAGGATATTTTCATTTTCCCCATAATCCCCTAAGGGCTTCCAAATATCACTTTGCCAATTCCACAAGAACTGCCTTAGCGAAAGACTTCTGGAGGGGAAAGCTGTAATTCTGTGAGATGATTTCACGGAACAGAAAGAAGTTTCTCAGTAAACTTCTTTCTCTTTGTTATAAGAGGATGTTTACTTTGGCTCTATAGTGTTCAAAGGGAAAGGAAATATCTGTTCTCAGATTCCACAGAAATAAGGCTAGCAAAGACATCCACAAAATACAGATGTAACTCTCTGAGATGAATTAACAGAACACTAAGCAGTTTCTCAGAAAGCTTCTTTCCAGATTTCATCGGAGGATATTTCCTTTTTCACCATAGCCCTCTATGGGCTTCCAAATATCACTTTGCCAATTCCACAAGAACTGTGTTACCGAAAGGCTTCTTGAGGGAAAGCTGTAACTCTGTGAGGTGATTTCACAGAACACAAAGAAGTTTCTCAGAAAGCTTCTTTCTCTTTGTTATCGGAGGATATTTCCTTTGGCCCTATAATCTTCAAAGTTAAAGAAAATATCTGTTCTCAGATTCCACAAAAATAAGGCTAGCAAAGAGATCCACGAAATACAGATGTAACACTGTGAGATGATTTAAAAGAACACTAAGCAGTTTCTAAGAAAGCTTCTTTCGAGATTTCATCTGAGGATATTTCCTTTTTCACCATAGCCCTCGATGAGCTTCCAAATATCACTTTGCCACTTCCACAAGAACTGTCTTAGCGAAAGGCTTCTTGAGGGGAAAGCTGTAACTCTGTGAGGTGATTTCACAGAACACCAAGCAGTTTCTCAGAAAGCTTCTTTCTCTTTGTTATCGGAGGATAGTTCCTTTGGCCCTATAGTCTTCAGAGGGAAAGGAAATATCTGTTCTCAGATTCCACAGAAATAAGGCTATCAAAGAGATCCACCAAATACAAATGTAACTCTGTGAGATGAATTAACAGAACAATAAGCAGTTTCTCAGAAACCTTCTTTCCAGATTTCATCGGAGGATATTTCCTTTTTCCTCATAGTCCTCTATGGGATTCCAAATATCACTTTGCCAATTCCACAAGAACTGCCTTAGCGAAAGGTTCTGGAGGGGAAAGCTGTAACTCTGGGAGATGATTTCACAGAACACAAAGAAGTTACTCAGAAAGCTTCTTTCTCTTTGTTATCGGAGGATATTTCCTTTGGCCCTATAGTCTTCAAAGTTAAAGAAAATATCTGTTCTCAGATTCCACAAAAATAAGGCTAGCAAAGAGATCCACGAAATACAGATGTAACTCTGGGAGATGAATTAACAGAACACTAAGCAGTTTCTCAGAAAGCTTATTTCCAGATTTCATTGGAGGATATTTCCTTTTTCACCAAAGCCCTCTATGGGCTTCCAAATATCACTTTGCCAATTTCAAAAGAACTGTCGTAGCGAAAGGCTTCTTGAGGGGAAAGCTGTAACTCTGTGAGATGATTTCACAGAACACAAAGAAGTTTCTCAGAAAGCTTCTTTCTCTTTGTTATCGGAGGATATTTCCTTTGGCCCTATTGTCTTCAAAGGTATCCGAAATATCTGTTGTCAGATTCCAAAGAAATAAGGCTAGCAAAGAGATCTACGAAATACAGATGTAACTCTGTGAGATGGATTAACACAACCCTAAGCAGTTTCTCAGAAAGCTTCATTCCAGATTTCATAGGAGGATATTTCCTTTTTCAGCATAGCCCTCTATGGGCTTCCAAATATCACTTTGCCAATTCCACAAGAACCGTCTTACCGAAAGGCTTCTTGAGGTGAAAGCTGTAACTCTGTGAGGTGATTTCACAGAACACAAAGAAGTTTCTCAGAAAGCTTCTTTCTCTTTGTTATCGGAGGATATTTCCTTTGGCCCTATAGTCTTCAAAGTAAAAGAAAATATCTGTTCTTAGATTCCACAAAAATAAGGCTAGCAAAGAGATGCACGAAATACAGATGTAACTCTGGGAGATGAATTAACAGAACACTAAGTAGTTTCTCAGAAAGCTTCTTTCTCTTTGTTATTGGAGGATAGTTCCTTTGGCCCTATATTCTTCAGAGGGAAAGGAAATATCTGTTCTCAGATTCCACAGAAATAAGGCTAGCAAAGAGATCCAAGAAATACAGATGTAACTCTGTGAGATGAATTAAAAGAACACTAAGCAGTTTCTCAGAAAGCTTCTTTCCAGATTTCATCGGAGGATATTTACTTTTTCACCGTAGCCCTCTAAGGGCTTCCAAATATCACTTTGCCAATTCCACAAGAACTGTCTTAGCGAAAGGCTTCTTGAGGGGAACGCTGTAACTCTGTGAGATGATTCCACAGAACACAAAGAAGTTTCTCAGAAAGCTTCTTTCTCTTTGTTATCGGAAGATATTTAATTTGGCCCTGTGGTCTTCAAAGGAATCCGAAATATCTCTTGTCAGATTCCACAGAAATCAGGCTAGCAAAGAGATCCACGAAATACAGATGTAACTCTGTGAGATGAATTAACAGAACACAAAGCAGTTTCTCAGAAAGCTTCTTTCCAGATTTCATCGGAGGATATTTCCTTTTTCACCATAGCCCTCTACGGGCTTCCAAATATCACTTTGCCAATTCCACGAGAACTGTCGTAGCGATAGGCTTCTTGAAGGGAAAGCTGTAACTCTGTGACATGATTTCACAGAACACAAAGAAGTTTCTCAGAAAGCTTCTTTCTCTTTGTTATCGGAGGATATTTCCTTTGGCCCTATAGTCTTCAAAAGGATCCGAAATATCAGTTCTCAGATTCCACAGAAATAAGGCTAGCAAAGAGATCCACGAAATACAGATGTAACTCTGTGAGATGAATTAACCGAACAATAAGCAGTTTCTCAGAAAGCTTCTTTCCAGATTTCATCGGAGGATATTTCCTTTTTCACCGTAGCCCTCCATGGGCTTCTAAATATCACTTTGCCAATTCCACAAGAACTGTCTTAGCGAAAGGCTTCTTGAGGGGAAAGCTGAAATTCTGTGAGATGATTTCACAGAACACAAAGAAGTTACTCAGAAAGCTTCTTTCTCTTTGTTATCGAAGGATATTTCCTTTGGCCCTATTGTCTTCAAAGGGATCCGAAATATCTGCTGTCAGATTCCACAGTAATAAGGCTAGCAAAGAGATCCACGAAATAAAGATGTAACACTGTGAGATGGATTAAAAGAACACTAAGCAGTTTCTCAGAAAGCTTCTTTCCAGATCTCATCTGAGGATATTTCCTTTTTCACCATAGCCCTCTATGGGCTTCCAAATATCACTTTGCAAATTCCACAAGAACTGTCTTAGCGAAAGGCTTCTTGAAGGGAAAGCTGTAACTCTGTGAGGTGATTTCACAGAACACAAAGAAGTTTCTCAGAAAGCTTCTTTCTCTTTGTTATCGGAGGATAGTTCCTTTGGCCCTACAGTCTTCAGAGGGAAAGGAAATATCTGTTCTCAGATTCCACAGAAATAAGGCTATCAAAGAGATCCACCAAATACAGATGTAACTCTGTGAGATGAATTAACAGAACACTAAGCGGTTTCTCAGAAAGCTTCTTTCCAGATTTCATCGGAGGATATTTCCTTTTTCACCGTAGCCCTCTATGGGCTTCCAAATATCACTTTGACAATTTCACAAGAACTGTCGTAGCGAAAGGCTTCTTGAGGGGAAAGCTGTCACTCTGTGAGATGATTTCACAGAACACAAAGAAGGTTCTCAGAAAGCTTCTTTCTCTTTGTTATCGGAGGATATTTCCTTTGGCCCTATTGTCTTCAAAGGGATCAGAAATATCTGTTGTCAGATTCCCAAGAAATAAGGCTAGCAAAGAGATCCACGAAATACAGATGTAACTCTGGGAGATGAATTAACAGAACACTAAGGAGTTTCTCAGAAAGCTGCTTTCCAGATTTCATCGGAGGATATTTCCTTTTTCACCATAGCCCTCTTTGGGCTTCCAAATATCACTTTGCCAATTCCACAAGAACAGTCTTAGCGAAAGGCTTCTTGAGAGGAAAGCTGTAACTCTGTGAGATGATTTCACAGAACACAAAGAAGTTTCTCAGAAAGCTTCTTTCTCTTTGTTATCGGAGGATATTTACTTTGGCCATATAATCTTTAAAGGGATCCGAAATATCTGCTCTCAGATTCCACAGAAATAAAGCTACCAAAGAGATCCACGAAATACAGAAGTAACTCTGTGAGATGAATTAACAGAACACTAAGCAGTTTCTCAAAAGCTTCTTTCCAGATTTCATCAGAGGATATTTCCTTTTTCACCATAGCCCTCTATGGGCTTCCAAATATCACTTTGCCAATTCCACGAGAACTGTCGTAGCGAAAGGCTTCTGGAGGGGAAAGCTGTAACTCTGTAGATGATTTCACAGAACACAAAGAAGTTTCTCAGAAAGCTTCTTTCTCTTTGTTATCGGAGGATATTTCCTTTGGCCCTATAGTCTTCAAAGTTAAAGAAAATATCTCTTCTCAGATTCCACAAAAATAAGGCTAGCAAAGAGATCCCCGAAATACAGATGTAACTCTGGGAGATGAATTAACAGAACACTAAGTAGTTTCTCAGAAAGCTTCTTTCCAGATTTCATTGGAGGATATTTCCTTTTTCACCATAGCCCTCTATGGCCTTCCAAATATCACTTTGCCAATTCCACAAGAACTGTCTTAGCGAAAACTTCTTGAAGGCAATGCTGTAACTCTGTGAGATGATTTCACAGAACGCAAAGCAGTTTCTCAGAAAGCTTCTTTCTCTTTGTTTTCTGAGGATATTTCCTTTGGCCCTATAGTCTTCAAAGGGATCCGAAATATCTGTTCTCAGATTCCACAGAAATAAGGCTAGCAAAGAGATCCACGAAATACAGATGTAACTCTGTGAGATGAATTAACAGAACACTAAGCAGTTTGTCAGAAAGCTTCCTTCCAGATTTCATCTGAGGATATTTCCTTTTCCACCATAGCCCTCTATGGGCTTCCAAATATCACTTTGCCAATTCCACAAGAACTGTCTTAGCGAAAGGCTTCTTGAGGGGACAGCTGTAACTCTGTGAGAGGATTTCACAACACAAAGCAGTTTCTCGGAAAGCTTCTTTCTCTTTGTTATCGGAAGATATTTAATTTGGCCCTATGGTCTTCAAAGGAATCCGAAATATCTCTTGTCAGATTCCACAGAAATCAGGCTAGCAAAGAGATCCACGAAATACAGATGTAACTCTGTGAGATGAATTAACAGAACACAAAGCAGTTTCTCAGAAAGTTTCTTTCCAGATTTCATCGGAAGATATTTCCTTTTTCACCATAGCCCTCTATGGGCTTCTAAATATCACTTTGCCAATTCCACGAGAACTGTCGTAGCGATAGGCTTCTTGAGGGGAAAGCTGTAACTCTGTGAGATGATTTCACAGAACACAAAGAAGTTTCTCGAAAAGCTTCTTTCTCTTTGTTATCGGAGTATATTTCCTTTGGCCCTATAGTCTTCAAAAGGATCCGAAATATCAGTTCTCAGATTCCACAGAAATAAGGCTAGCAAAGAGATCCACGAAATACAGATGTAACTCTGTGAGATGAATTAACAGAACACTAAGCAGTTTCTCAGAAAGCTTCTTTCCAGATTTCATCGGAGGATATTTCCTTTTTCCCCATAGTCCTCTATGGGCTTCCAAATATCACTTTGCCAATTCCACAAGAACTGTCTTAGCGAAAGGATTCTTGAGGGGAAAGCTGAAACTCTGTGAGATGATTTCACAAAACACAAAGAAGTTACTCAGAAAGCTTCTTTCTCTTTGTTATCGAAGGATATTTCCTTTGGCCCTATTGTCTTCAAAGGGATCCGAAATATCTGCTGTCAGATTCCACAGTAATAAGGCTAGCAAAGAGATCAACGAAGTACAGATGTAACACAGTGAGATGGATTAAAAGAACACTAAGCAGTTTCTCAGAAAGCTTCTTTCCATATTTCATCTGAGGATATTTCCTTTTTCACCATAGCCCTCTATGGGCTTCCAAATATCACTTTGCAAATTCCACTAGAACTGTCTTAGCGAAAGGCTTCTTGAGGGGAAAGCTGTAACTCTGTGAGATGATTTCACAGAACACAAAGCAGTTTCTCAGAAAGCTGCTTTCTCTTTGTTATCGGAGGATAGTTCCTTTGGCCCTACAGTCTTCAGAGGGAAAGGAAATATCTGTTCTCAGATTCCACAGAAATAAGGCTATCAAAGAGATCCACTAAATACAGATGTAACTCTGTGAGATGAATTAACAGAACACTAAGAGTTTCTCAGAAAGCTTCTTTCCAGATTTCATCGGAGGATATTTCCTTTTTCAACGTAGCCCTCTATGGGCTTCCAAATATCACTTTGCCAATTTCACAAGAACTGTCGTAGCGAAAGGCTTCTTGAGGGGAAAGCTGTAACTCTGTGAGGTGATTTCACAGAACACAAAGAAGTTTCTCAGAAAGCTTCTTTCTCTTTTTTATCGGAGGATATTTTCTTTGGCCCTACAGTCTTCAAAGGGAAAGGAAATATCTGTTCTCAGATTCCACAAAAATAAGGCTAGCAAAGAGATCCACGAAATACAGATGTAACTCTGGGAGATGAATGAACAGAACACTAAGGAGTTTCTCAGAAAGCTGCTTTCCAGATTTCATCGGAGGATATTTCCTTTTTCACCATAGCCCTCTTTGGGCTTCCAAATATCACTTTGCCAATTCCACAAGAACAGTCTTAGCGAAAGGCTTCTTGAGAGGAAAGCTGTAACTCTGTGAGATGATTTCACAGAACACAAAGAAGTTTCTCAGAAAGCTTCTTTCTCTTTGTTATCGGAGGATATTTCCTTTGGCCCTATAGTCTTCAAAGTTAAAGAAAATATCTCTTCTCAGATTCCACAAAAATAAGGCTAGCAAAGAGATCCCCGAAATACAGATGTAACTCTGGGAGATGAATTAACAGAACACTTAGTAGTTTCTCAGAAAGCTTCTTTCCAGATTTCATTGGAGGATATTTCCTTTTTCACCATAGCCCTCTATGGGCTTCCAAATATCACTTTGCCAATTCCACAAGAACTGTCTTAGCGAAAACTTCTTGAAGGCAATGCTGTAACTCTGTGAGATGATTTCACAGGACGCAAAGCAGTTTCTCAGAAAGCTTCTTTCTCTTTGTTATCGGAGAATATTTCCTTTGGCCCTATAGTCTTCAAAGTTAAAGAAAATAATTCTTCTCAGATTCCACAAAAATAAGGCTAGCAAAGGGATCCACGAAATACAGATGTAACTCTGGGAGATGAATTAACAGAACACTAAGTAGTTTCTCAGAAAGCTTCTTTCCAGATTTCATTGGAGGATATTTCCTTTTTCACCATAGCCCTCTATGGGCTTCCAAATATCACTTTGCCAATTCCCCAAGAACTGTCTTAGTGAAAACTTCTTGAAGGCAATGCTGTAACTAAGTGAGATGATTTCACAGAACGCAAAGCAGTTTCTCAGAAAGCTTCTTTCTCTTTGTTTTCTGAGGATATTTCCTTTGGCCCTATAGTCTTCAAAGGGATCCGAAATATCTGTTCTCAGATTCCACAGAAATAAGGCTAGCAAAGAGATCCACGAAATACAGATGTAACTCTGTGAGATGAATTAACAGAACACTAAGCAGTTTGTCAGAAAGCTTCTTTCCATATTTCATCTGAGGATATTTCCTTTTCCACCATAGCCCTCTATGGGCTTCCAAATATCACTTTGCCAATTCCACAAGAACTGTCTTAGCGAAAGGCTTCTTGAGGGGACAGCTGTAACTCTGTGAGATGATTTCACAACACAAAGCAGTTTCTCAGAAAGCTTCTTTCTCTTTGTTATCGGAAGATATTTAATTTGGCCCTATGGTCTTCAAAGGAATCCGAAATATCTCTTATCAGATTCCACAGAAATCAGGCTAGCAAAGAGATCCACGAAATACAGATGTAACTCTGTGAGATGAATTAACAGAACACAAAGCAGTTTCTCAGAAAGTTTCTTTCCAGATTTCATCGGAGGATATTTCCTTTTTCACCATAGCCCTCTATGGGCTTCCAAATATCACTTTGCCAATTCCACGAGAACTGTCGTAGCGATAGGCTTCTTGAGGGGAAAGCTGTAACTCTGTGAGATGATTTCACAGAACACAAAGAAGTTTCTCAGAAAGCTTCTTTCTCTTTGTTATCGGAGGATATTTCCTTTGGCCCTATAGTCTTCAAAAGGTTCCGAAATATCAGTTCTCAGATTCCACAGAAATAAGGCTAGCAAAGAGATCCACGAAATACAGATGTAACTCTGTGAGATGAATTAACAGAACAATAAGCAGTTTCTCAGAAAGCTTCTTTCCAGATTTCATCGGAGGATATTTGCTTTTTCCTCATAGTCCTCTATGGGCTTCCAAATAATACTTTGCCAATTCCACAAGAACTGTCTTAGCGAAAGGCTTCTTGAGGGGAAAGCTGAAACTCTGTGAGATGATTTCACAGAACACAAAGAAGTTACTCAGAAAGCTTCTTTCTCTTTGTTATCGAAGGATATTTCCTTTGGCCCTATTGTCTTCAAAGGGATCCGAAATATCTGCTGTCAGATTCCACAGTAATAAGGCTAGCAAAGAGATCCACCAAATAAAGATGTAACACTGTGAGATGGATTAAAAGAACACTAAGCAGTTTCTCAGAAAGCTTCTTTCCAGATTTCATCTGAGGATATTTCCTTTTTCACCATAGCCCTCTATGGGCTTCCAAATATCACTTTGCCAATTCCACAAAAACTGTCGTAGCGAAAGGCTTCTTGAGGGGAAAGCTGTAACTCTGTGAGATTATTTCACAGAACACAAAGAAGTTTCTCAGAAAGCTTCTTTCTCTTTGTTATCGGAGGATATTTACTTTGGCCCTATAATCTTCAAAGGGATCCGAAATATCTGCTCTCAGAATCCACAGAAATAAGGCTAGCAAAGAGATCGACGAAATACAGAAGTAACTCTGTGAGATGAATTAACGGAACACTAAGCAGTTTCTCAAAAGCTTCTTTCCAGATTTCATCGGAGGATATTTCCTTTTTCACCATAGCCCTCTATGGGCTTCCAAATATCACTTTGCCAATTCCACGAGAACTGTCGTAGCGAAAGGCTTCTGGAGGGGAAAGCTGTAACTCTGTGAGATGATTTCACAGAACACAAAGAAGTTTCTCAGAAAGCTTCTTTCTCTTTGTTATCGGAGGATATTTCCTTTGGCCCTATACTCTTCAAAAGGATCCGAAATATCTGTTCTCAGATTCCACAGAAATAAGGCTAGAAAAGAGAACCACGAAATACAGATGTAACTCTGTGAGATGAATTAACAGAACACTAAGCAGTTTCTCAGAAAGCTTCTTTCCAGATTTCATCGGAGGATATTTCCTTTTTCACCATAGCCCTCTAAGGGCTACCAAATATCACTTTGCCAATTACACAAGAACTGTCTTAGCGAAAGGCTTCTTGAGGGGAAAGCTGTAACTCTGTGAGATGAATTCACAGAACACAAAGAAGTTTCTCAGAAAGCTTCTTTCTCTTTGTTATCGAAGGATATTTCCTTTGGCCCTATAGTCTTCAAAGGTATCCGAAATATCTGTTCTCAGAATCCACAGAAATAAGGCTAGCAAAGAGACTCACGAAACACAGATGTAACTCTGTGAGATGAATTAACAGAACACTAAGCAGTTTCTTAGAAAGCTTCTTTCCAGATTTCATCGGAGGATATTTCCTTTTTCACCAAAGCCTTCTATGGGCTTCCAAATATCCCTTTGCCAATTCCACAAGAACTGCCTTAGCGAAAGGCTTCTTGAGGGGAAAGCTGTAACTCTGTGAGATGATTTCACAGAACACAAAGAAGTTTCTCAGAAAGCTTCTTTCTCTTTGGTATCGGAGGATATTTCCTTTGGCTCTATAGTCTTCAAAGGGATCCCAAATATCTGTTCTCAGATTCCACAGAAATAAGGCTAGCAAAGAGATCCACCAAATGCACATGAAACTCTGTGCGATGAATTAACACAACATTAAGCAGTTTCTCAGAAAGCTTCTTTCCAGATTTCATCGGAGGATATTTCCTTTTTCACCATAGCCCTCTATGGGCTTACAAATATCACTTTGCCAATTCCACAAGAACTGTCGTAGCGAAAGTCTTCTTGAGGGGAAAGCTGTAACTCTGTGAGATGATTTCACAGAACACAAAGAAGTTTCTCAGAAAGCTTCCTTCTCGTTGTTATCGGAGGATATTTCCTTTGGCCCTATAGTCTTCAAAGGGATCCGAAATATCTGTTCTCAGATTCCACAGAAATAAGGCCAGCAAAGAGATCCACGAAATACAGTTGTAACACTGTGAGATGAATTAACAGAACACTAAGCATTTTCTCAGAAAGCTTCTTTCCACATTTCATCGGAGGATATTTCCTTTTTCACCATAGCCCTCTATGGGCTTCCAAATATCACTTTGCCAATACCACAAGAACTGTCTTAGCCCAAAGGGTACTAGATTGGAAAGCTGTTACTCTGTTAGATGATTTCATAGAACACAAAGATGTTTCTCAGAAAGCTTCTTTCTCTTTGTTATCAGAGGATATTTCCTTTGGCCCTATAGTCTTCAAAGGGATCCGAAATATCTGTTCTCAGATTCCACAGAAATAAGTCCAGGAAAGAGATCCACGAAATACAAATGTAACTCTGTGAGATGAATTAACAGAACACTAAGCAGTTTCTCAGAAAGCTTCTTTCCAGATTTTATCGGAGGATATTTGCTTTTTCACATTATAACTCTATGGGCTTCCAAATATCACTTTGCCAATTCCACAAGAACTGTCTTAGCGAAAGGCTTCCTGAGGGGAAAGCTGTAACTCTGTGACATGATTTCACAGAACACAAAGAAGTTTCTCACAAAGCTTCTTTCTCTTTGTTATAGGAGGATATTTCCTTTGGCCCTATAGTCTTCAAAGGGATCCGAAAAATCTGTTGTCAGATTCCACAGAAATAAGACTAGCAAAGAGATCCACGAAATGCAGATGTAACTCTGTGAGATGAATTAACAGAACACTAAGCAGTTTCTCAGAAAGCTTCTTTCCAGATTTCATCGGAGGAAATTTCCTTTTTCACCCTATCCCTCTATGGGCCTCCAAGTATCACTTTGCCAATTCCACAAGAACTGTCTTGGCGAAAGTCTTCTTGAGGGGAAAGCTTTAACTCTGTGAGATGATTTCACAGAACACAAAGAAGTTTCTCAGAAAGCTTCTTTCTCTTTGTTATCGGAGGATATTTCCTTTGGCCCTATAGTCTTCAAAGGGATCCGAAATATCTGTTCTCAGATTCCACAGAAAAAAGGCTAGCAAACAGATCCACGAAATACAGATGTAACTCTGTGAGACGAATTAACAGAACACTAAGCAGTTTCTCAGTAAGCTTCTTTCCAGATTTTATTGGATGATATTTCCTTTTTCACCATAGCTCTCTAAGTGCTTCCAAATATCATTTTGCCAATTCCACAAGAACTGTCTTAGCGAAAGGCTTCTTGAGTGGAAATCTGTAACTCTGTGAGATTATTTCATAGAACACAAAGAAGTTTCTCAGAAAGCTTCTTACTCTTTGTTATCGGAGGATATTTCCTTTGGCCCTATAGTCTTCAAATGGAAAGGAAATATGTGTTCTCAGATTCCACAGAAATAAGGCTAGCAAAGAGATCCATGAAATACAGATGTAACTCTGTGAGATGAATTAACAGAACACTAAGCAGTTTCTCAGAAAGCTTCCTTCCAGATTTCATCGGAGGATATTTCCTTTTTCACCATAGCCCTCTATGGGCTTCCAAATATCACTTTGCCAATTCCACAAGAACTGTCTTAGTGAAAGGCTTATTGAGGGGAAAGCTGTAAATCTGTGAGATGATTTCACAGAACACCAAGAAGTTTCTCGGAAACCTTCTTTCTCTTTCTTATCGAAGTATATTTCCTTGGGTTATAGTCTTCAAAGGGATCCGAAATATCTGTTCTCAGATTCCACAGAAATTAGGCTAACAAAGAGATCCACGAAATGCAGATGTAACTCTGTGAGATGAATTAACGGAACACTAAGCAGTTTCTCAGAAAGCTTCTTTCCAGATTTCATCGTAGGATATTTCCTTTTTCACCATAGCCCTCTATGGGCTTCCAATTATGACTTTGCCAATTCCACAAGAACTGTCTTAGGGAAAGGGTACCAGAGTGGAAAGCTGTTACTCTGTTAGATGATATCATAGAACACAAAGAAGTTTCTCAGAAAGCTTCTTTCTCTTTGTTATCGGAGGATATTTCCTTTGGCCCTATAGTCTTCAAAGGGATCCGAAATATCTGTTCTCAGATTCCACAGAAATAAGGCTAGCAAAGAGATCCACGAAATACAGATGTAACTCTGTGAGATGAATTAACAGAAAACTAAGCAGTTTGTCAGAAAGTTTCTTTCCAGATTTCATCGGAGGATATTTCCTTTTTCACCATAGCCCTCTATGGGCTTCCAAATATCACTTTGCCAATTCCCCAAGAACTGTCGTAGCGAAAGGCTTCTTGAGGGGAAAGCTGGAACTCTGTGAGATGATTTCACAGAACACAAAGAACTTTTTCAGAAAGCTTCTTTCTGTTTGTTATCGGAGGATATTTCCTTTGGCCCTATAGTCTTCAAAGGGATCCGAAATATCTGCTCTCAGATTCCACAGAAATAAGGCTAGCAAAGAGATCTACGATATACAGATGTAACTCTGTGAGATGAATTAACAGAACACTAAGCAGTTTCTCACAAAGCTTCTTTCCAGATTTCATCAGAGGATATTTCCTTTTTCAGCATAGCCCTCTAAGGGCTACCAAATATCACTTTGCCAATTCCACAAGAACTGTCTTAGCGAAAGGCTTCTTGAGGGGAAAGCTGTAACTCTGTGAGATGAATTCACAGAACACAAAGAAGTTTCTCAGAAAGCTTCTTTCTCTTTGTTATCGAAGGATATTTCCTTTGACCCTATAGTCTTCAAAGGGATCCGAAATATCTGTTCTCAGAATCCACAGAAATAAGGCTAGCAAAGAGACTCACGAAACACAGATGTAACTCTGTGAGATGAATTAACAGAACACTAAGCAGTTTCTTAGAAAGCTTCTTTCCAGATTTCATCGGAGGATATTTCCTTTTTCACCAAAGCCTTCTATGGGCTTCCAAATATCCCTTTGCCAATTCCACAAGAACTGCCTTAGCGAAAGGCTTCTTGAGGGGAAAGCTGTAACTCTGTGAGATGATTTCACAGAACACAAAGAAGTTTCTCAGAAAGCTTCTTTCTCTTTCGTATCGGAGGATATTTCCTTTGGCTCTATAGTCTTCAAAGGGATCCCAAATATCTGTTCTCAGATTCCACAGAAATAAGGCTAGCAAAGAGATCCACGAAATGCACATGAAACTCTGTGCGATGAATTAACACAACATTAAGCAGTCTCTCAGAAAGCTTCTTTCCAGATTTCATCGGAGGATATTTCCTTTTTCACCATAGCCCTCTATGGGCTTCCAAATATCACTTTGCCAATTCCACAAGAACTGTCGTAGCGAAAGTCTTCTTGAGGGGAAAGCTGTAACTCTGTGAGATGATTTCACAGAACACAAAGAAGTTTCTGAGAAAGCTTCCTTCTCGTTGTTATCGGAGGATATTTCCTTTGGCCCTATAGTCTTCAAAGGGATCCGAAATATCTGTTCTCAGATTCCACAGAAATAAGGCCAGCAAAGAGATCCACGAAATACAGTTGTAACACTGTGAGATGAATTAACAGAACACTAAGCATTTTCTCAGAAAGCTTCTTTCCACATTTCATCGGAGGATATTTCCTTTTTCACCATAGCCCTCTATGGGCTTCCAAATATCACTTTGCCAATACCACAAGAACTGTCTTAGCCAAAGGGTACTAGATTGGAAAGCTGTTACTCTGTTAGATGATTTCATAGAACATAAAGATGTTTCTCAGAAAGCTTCTTTCTCTTTGTTATCAGAGGATATTTCCTTTGGCCCTATAGTCTTCAAAGGGATCCGAAATATCTTTTCTCAGATTCCACAGAAATAAGGCCAGGAAAGAGATCCACGAAATACAAATGTAACTCTGTGAGATGAATTAACAGAACACCGAGCAGTTTCTCAGAAAGCTTCTTTCCAGATTTCATCGGAGGATATTTGCTTTTTCACAGTATAACTCTATGGGCTTCCAAATATCACTTTGCCAATTCCACAAGAACTGTCTTAGCGAAAGGCTTCTTGAGGGGAAAGCTGTAACTCCGTGAGATGATTTCACAGAACACAAAGAAGTTTCTCACAAAGCTTCTTTCTCTTTGTTATAGGAGGATATTTCCTTTGGCCCTATAGTCTTCAAAGGGATCCGAAATATCTGTTGTCAGATTCCACAGAAATAAGACTAGCAAAGAGATCCACGACATGCACATGTAACTCTGGGAGATGAATTAACAGAACACTAAGCAGTTTCTCAGAAAGCTTCTTTCCATATTTCACCGGAGGAAATTTCCTTTTTCAACCTATCCCTGTATGGGCCTCCAAGTATCACTTTGCCAATTCCACAAGAACTGTCTTAGCGAAAGGCTTCTTGAGGGGAAAGCTTTAACTCTGTGAGATGATTTCACAGAACACAAAGAAGTTTCTCAGAAAGCTTCTTTCTCTTTGTTATTGGAGGATATTTCCTTTGGCCCTATAGTCTTCAAAGGATCCGAAATATCTGTTCTCAGATTCCACAGAAATAAGGCTAGCAAAGAGATCCACGAAATACAGATGTAACTCTGTGAGACGAATTAACGGAACACTAAGCAGTTTCTCAGTAAGATTCTTTCCAGATTTTATTGGATGATATTTCCTTTTTCACCATAGAGCTCTAAGTGCTTCCAAATATCATTTTGCCAATTCCACAAGAACTGTCTTAGCGAAAGGCTTCTTGATTGGAAATCTGTAACTCTGTGAGATTATTTCATAGAACACAAAGAAGTTTCTCAGAAAGCTTCTTTCTCGTTGTTATCGGAGGATATTTCCTTTGGCCCTATAGTCTTCAAAGGGATCCGAAATATCTGTTCTCAGATTCCACAGAAATAAGGCTAGCAAAGAGATCCACGAAATACAGATGTAACTCTGTGAGACGAATTAACGGAACACTAAGCAGTTTGTCAGTAAGCTTCTTTCCAGATTTTATTGGATGATATTTCCTTTTTCACCATAGCCCTCTAAGTGCTTCCAAATATCATTTTGCCAATTCCACAAGAACTGTCTTAGCGAAAGGCTTCTTGAGTGGAAATCTGTAACTCTGTGAGATTATTTCATAGAACACAAAGAAGTTTATCAGAAAGATTCTTACTCTTTGTTATCGGAGGATATTTCCTTTGGCCCTATAGTCTTCAAATGGAAAGGAAATATGTGTTCTCAGATTCCACAGAAATAAGGCTAGCAAAGAGATCCATGAAATACAGATGTAACTCTGTGAGATGAATAAACAGAATACTAAGCAGTTTCTCAGAAAGCTTCCTTCCAGATTTCATCGGAGGATATTTCCTTTTTCACCATAGCCCTCTATGGGCTTCCAAATATCACTTTGCCAATTCCACAAGAACTGTCTTAGCGAAAGGCTTCTTGAGGGGAAAGCTGTAACTCTGTGAGATGATTTCACAGAACACAAAGAAGTTTCTCAGAAAGCTTCTTTCTCTTTGGTATCGGAGGATATTTCCTTTGGCCCTATATTCTTCAAAGGGATCCGAAATATCTATTCTCAGATTCCAGAGAAATAAGGCTATCAAGGACATCCACGAAATACAGATGTAACTCTGTGAGATGAATTAACAGAACACTAAGCAGTTTCTCAGAAAGCTTCTTTCCAGATTTCATCGGAGGATATTTCCTTTTTCACCATTGCCCTCTATGGGCTTCCAAATATCACTTTGCCAATTCCACAAGAACTGTCTTAGCGAAAGGCTTCTTGAGTGGAAAGCTGTAACTCTGTGAGATGATTTCACAGAACACAAAGAAGTTTCTCAGCAAGCTTCTTTTTCTTTGTTATCGGAGGATATTTCCTTTGGCCCTATAGTCTTCAAAGGGATCCGAAATATCTGTTCTCAGATTCCACAAAATAAGGCTCGCAAAGAGATCCACGATATACAGATGTAACTCTGGGAGATGAATTAACAGAACACTAAGTGGTTTCTCATAAAGCTTCTTTCCAGATTTCATCGGAGGATATTTCCTTTTTCACCGTAGCCCTCTATATGCTTCCAAATATCACCTTGCCAATTCCACAAGAAGTGTCTTAGCGAAAGGCTTCTTGAGGGTAAAGCTGAATCTCTGTGAGATGATTTCACAGAACACAAGGAAATTTCTCTGAAAGCATCTTTCTCTTTCTGATCGGAGGATATTTCCTTTGGCCCTATAGTCTTCAAAGGATCCGAAATATCTGTTCTCAGATTCCACAGAAATAAGGCTAGCAAAGAGATCCACGAAATACAGATGTAACTCTGTGAGATGAATTAACAGAACACTAAGCAGTTTCTCAGAAAGCTACTTTCCAGATTACATCTGAGGATATTTCCTTTTTCACCATAGCCCTCTATGGGCTTCCAAATATCACTTTGCCAATTCCACAAGAACTCTCTTAGCGAAAGGCTTCTGGAGGGGAAAGCTGTAACTCTGTGAGATGATTTCACAGAACACAAAGAAGTTTCTCAGAAAGCTTCTTTCTCTTTGTTATCGGAGGATATTTCCTTTGGCCCTAAAGTCTTCAAAGGGATCCGAAATATCTGTTTTCAGATTCCACAGAAATAAGGCTAGCAAACAGATCTAGGAAGTACAGATGTAACTCTGTGAGATGAATTAACAGAACACTAAGCAGTTTCTCAGAAAGCTTCTTTCCAGATTTCATCGAAGGATATTTCCTTTTTCACAATAGCCCTCTATGGGCTTCCAAATATCACTTTGCCAATTCCACAAGAACTGTCTTAGCGAAAGGCTTCTTGAGGGGAAAGCTGTAACTCTGTGAGATGATTTCACAGAACACAAAGAAGTTTCTCAGAAAGCTTCTTTTTCTTTGTTATCGGAGGATATTTCCTTTGGCCCTATAGTCTTCAAAGGGATCCGAAATATCTGTTCTCAGATTCCACAAAATAAGGCTCGCAAAGAGATCCACGAAATACAGATGTAACTCTGGGATATGAATTAACAGAACACTAAGTTGTTTCTCATAAAGCTTCTTTCCAGATTTCATCGGAGGATATTTCTTTTTCACCATAGCCCTCTATGGGCTTCCAAATATCACCTTGCCAATTCCACAAGAACTGTCTTAGCGAAAGGCTTCTTGAGGGTAAAGCTGAATCTCTGTGAGATGATTTCACAGAACACAAAGAAATTTCTCTGAAAGCTTCTTTCTCTTTCTTATCGGAGGATATTTCCTTTGGCCCTATAGTCTTCAAAGGGATCCGAAATATCTGTTCTCAGATTCCACAGAAATAAGGCTAGCAAAGAGATCCACGAAATACAGATGTAACTCTGTGAGATGAATTAACGGAACCCTAAGCAGTTTCTCAGAAAGCTTCTTTCCAGATTTCATCGGAGGATATTTCCTTTTTCACCATAGCCCTCTATGGGCTTCCAAATATCACTTTGCCAATTCCACAAGAACTGTCCTAGCGAAAGGCTTCTGGAGAGGAAAGCTGTAACTCTGTGAGATGATTTCACAGAACACAAAGAAGTTTCTCAGAAAGCTTCTTTCTCTTTGTTATCAGAGGATATTTCCTTTGGCCATTTAGTCTTCAAAGGGATCAGAAATATCTGTTCTCAGATTCCACAGAAATAAGGCTACTAAAGAGATCCACGAAATACAGATGTAACTTTGGAGATGAACTAAAAGAACACTAAGCAATTTCTAAGAAAGCTTCTTTCCAGGTTTCATCGGAGGATACTTCCTTTTTCTCCATAGCCCTCTATGGGCTTCCAAATATCACTTTGCCAATTCCACAAGAACTCTCTTAGCAAAAGGCTTCTTGAGGGGAAAGCTGTAACTCTGTGAGATGATTTCACAGAACACAAAGAAGTTTCTCAGAAAGCTTCTTTCTCTTTGTTATCGGAGGATATTTCCTTTGGCTCTATAGTCTTCAAAGGGATCCGAAATATCTGTTCTCAGATTCCACAATAGTAAGGCTAGCAAACAGATCTAGGAAATACAGATGTAACTCTGTGAGATGAATTAACAGAACACTAAGCAGTTTCTCAGAAAGCTTCGTTCCAGATTTGATCGGAGGATATTTCCTTTTTCACCATAGCCCTCTATGGGCTTAGAAATATCACTTTGCCAATTCCACAAGAACTGTCTTAGCGAAAGGCTTCTTGAGGGGAAAGCCGTAACTCTGTGAGATGATTTCACAGAACACAAAGAAGTTTCTCAGAAAGCATCTTTCTCTTTGTTATCGGAGGATATTTCCTTTGGCCCTAAAGTCTTCAAAGGGATCCGAAATATCCGTTCTCAGATTCCACAGAAATAAGGCTAGCAAAGAGATCCATGAAATACAGATGTAACTCTGTGAGATGAATTAACAGAACACTAAGCAGTTTCTCAGAAAGTTTCCCTCCAGATTTCATTGGAGGATATTTCCTTTTTCACCATAGCCCTCTATGGGCTTCCAAATATCACTTTGCCAATTCCACAAGAACTGTCTTAGCGAAAGGCTTCTTGAGGGAAAAGCTGTAACTCTGTGGGATGATTTCACAGAACACAAAGAAGTTTCTCTGAAAGCTTCTTTCTCTTTTTTATCGGAGAATATTTCCTCTGGCCCTATAGTCTTCAAAGGAAACCGAAATATCTGTTCTCAGATTCCACAGAAATAAGGCTAGCAAAGAGATCCACGAAATACAGATGTAACTCTGTGAGATGAATTAACGGAACCCTAAGCAGTTTCTCAGAAAGCTTCTTTCCAGATTTCATCAGAGGATATTTCCTTTTTCACCATTGCCCTCTATGGGCTTCCAAATATCACTTTTCCAATTCCACAAGAACTGTCTTAGCGAAAGGCTTCTTGAAGGGAAAGCTGTATCTCTGTGAGATGATTTCAGAGAACACAAAGAAGTTTCTCAGAAAGCTTCTTTCTCTTTGTTATCGGAGGACATTTCCTTTGGCCCTATATTCTTCAAAGGGATCCAAAATATCTGTTCTCAGATTCCACAGAAATAAGGCTAGCAAAGAGATCCACGAAATGCAGATGTAACTCTGTGAGATGAATTAACAGAACACTAAGCAGTTTCTCAGAAAGCTTCTTTCTAGATTTCATCGGAGGATATTTCCTTTTTCACCATAGCCCCCTATGGGCTTCCAAATATCACTTTGCCAATTCCACAAGAACTGTCGTAGCGAAAGGCTTCTTGAGGGGAAAGCTTTAACTCAGTGAGATGATTTCACAGAACACAAAGAAGTTTCTCAGAAAGCTTCTTTCTCTTTGTTATCGGAGGATATTTCCTTTGGCCCTATAGTCTTCAAAGGGAAAGGAAATATCTGTTGTCAGATTCCACAGAAATAAGGCTAGCAAAGAGACCCACGAAATACAGATGTAACTCTGTGAGATGAATTAACAGTACACTAAGCAGTTTTTCAGAAAGCTTCTTTCCAGATTTCATCGCAGGATATTTCCTTTTTCACCATAGCCCTCTATGGGCTTCCAAATATCACTTTGCCAATTCCACAAGAACTGTCTTAGTGAAAGGCTTTTTGAGGGGAAAGATGTAACTCTGTGAGCTGATTTCACAGAACACAAAGAAGTTTCTCAGAAAGCTTCTTTCTCTTTCTTTTCGGAGGATATTTCCTTTGGCCGTATAGTCTTCAAAGGGAAAGGAAATATCTGTTCTCAGATTCCACAGAAAAAAGGCTAGCAAATTGATCCACGAAATACAGATGTAACTCTGCAAGATGAATGAACATAACACTAAGCAGTTTCTCAAAAAGCCTCTTTCCAGATTACATCGGAGGATATTTCCTTTTTCACAGTAGCCCTCTAGGGGTTAAAAATATCACTTTGCCAATTCCACAAGAACTGTCTTAACGAAAGGCTTCTTGTGGGGAAAGCTTTAACTCTGTGAGATGAATTCACAGAACACAAAGAGGTTTCTCAGAAAGCTTCTTTCTCTTTGTTATCGGAGGATATTTCCTTTGGCTCTGTAGTCTTCAAAGGGATCCGAAATGTATGTCGTCATTTCCACAGAAATAAGGCTAGCAAAGAGATCCACGAAATACAGATGTAACTCTGTGAGTTGAATTAACAGAACACTAAGCAGTTTCACAGAAAGTTTCTTTCCAGATTTCATCGGAGGATATTTCCTTTTTCACCATAGCCCTCTATGGGCTTCCAAATATCACTTTGAAAATTCCACAAGAACTCTATTAGCGAAAGGCTTCTTGAGGGGAAAGCTGTAACTCTGTGAGATGATTTCACAGAACACAAAGAAGTTTCTCAGAAAGCTTCTTTCTCTTTGTTATCGGAGGATATTTCCTTAGGCCCTATAGTCTTCAAAGGGATCCGAAATATCTGTTCTCAGATTCCAGAGAAATAAGGCTATCAAGGAGATCCACGAAATACAGATGTAACACTGTGAGATGAATTTACAGAACACTAAGCAGTTTCTCAGAAATCTTCTTTCCAGATTTCATCGGAGGATATTTCCTTTTTCACCATAGCCCTCTATGGGCTTTCTAATATCACTTTGCAAATTCCACAAGAACTGTCTTAGCGAAAGGGTACTTGATTGGAAAGCTGTAACTCTGTGTGATGATTTCATAGAACACAAAGAAGTTTCTCAGAAAGCTTCTTTCTCTTTGTTATCGGAGGATATTTCCTTTGGCCCTATAGTCTTCAAAAGGATCCGAAATATCTGTTCTCTGATTCCACAGAAATAAGGGTAGCCAAGAGATCCACGAAATACGGATGTATCTCTGTGAGATGAATTAACAGAACACTAAGCAGTTTCTCAGAACGCTTCTTTCCAGATTTCATCGGAGGATATTTCCTTTTTCTCCATAGCCCTCTATGGGCTTCCAAATATGACTTTGCCAATTCCACAAGAACTGTCTTAGCGAAAGGCTTCTTGACGGGAAATCTGTAACTCTGTGAGATGATTTCAGAGAACACAAAGAAGTTTCTCAGAAAGCTTCTTTCTCTTTCTTATCGGAGGATATTTCCTTTGGCCCTATAGTCTTCAAAGGGAAAGGAAATATCTGTTCTCAGATTCCACAGAAATAAGGCTAGCAAAGAGATCCACGAAATACAGATGTAACTCTATGAGATCAATTAACAGAACTCTAAACAGTTTCTCAGAAAGCTTCTTTCCAGATTTGATGGGAGAATGTTTCCTTTTTCTCCATAGCCCTCTAAGGGCTTCCAAATATCACTTTGCCAATTCCACAAGAACTATCTTAGCGAAAGGCTTCTTGAGTGGAAAGCGGTAACTCTGTGAGATGATTTCACAGAACACAAAGAAGTTTCTCAGAAAGCTTCTTTCTCTTTGTTATCGGAGGATATTTCCTTTGACCTTATAGTCTTCAAAGGGATCCAAAATATCTGTTCTCAGATTCCACAGAAGTAAGGCTGGCAAAGAGATCCACGAAATACAGATGTAACTCTGTGAGATGAATTAACAGTACACTAAGCAGTTTCTCATAAAGCTTCTTTCCAGATTTCATCGGAGGATATTTCCTTTTTCACCATAGCCCTCTATGGGTTTCCAAATATCACCTTGCCAATTCCACAAGAACTGTCTTAGCGAAAGGCTTCTTGAGGGTAAAGCTGAAACTCTGTGATATGATTTCACAGAACACAAAGAAGTTTCTCAGAAAGCTTCTTTCTCTTTCTGATCGGAGGATATTTCCTCTGGCCCTATAGTCTTCAAAGGGATCCGAAATATCTGTTGTCAGATTCCACAGAAATAAGGCTAGCAAAGAGATCCACGAAATACAGATGTAACTCTGTGAGATGAATTAACGGAATCCTAAGCAGTTTCTCAGAAAGCTTCTTTCCAGATTTCATCGGAGGATATTTCCTTTTTCACCATAGCCCTCTATGGGCTTCCAAATATCACTTTGCCAATTCCACAAGAACTGTCTTAGCGAAAGGCTTCTTGAGGGGAAAGCTGTAACTCTGTGAGATGATTTCACAGAACACAAAGAAGTTTCTCAGAAAGCTTCCTTCTCTTTCTTATCGGAGGACATTTCCTTTGGCCCTATATTCTTCAAAGGGATCCGAAATATCTGTTCTCAGATTCCACAGAAATAAGGCTAGCAAAGAGATCCACGAAATACAGATGTAACTCTGTGAGATGAATTAACAGAACACTAAGCAGTTTCTCAGAAAGCTTCTTTCCAGATTTCATCGGAGGATATTTCCTTTTTCACCATAGCCCCCTATGGGCTTCCAAATATCACTTTGCCAATTCCACAAGAACTGTCTTAGCGAAAGACTTCTTGAGGGAAAAGCTGTAACTCTGTGAGATGATTTCACAGAACACAAAGAAGTTTCTCAGAAAGCTTCTTTCTCTTTGTTATCGGAGGATATTTCCTTTGGCCCTATAATCTTCAAAGGGATCCGAAATGTCTGTTCTCAGATTCCACAGAAATAAGGCTAGCAAAGAGATCCACGAAATACAGATGTAACCCTGTGAGATGAATTAACAGAACACTAAGCAGTTTCTCTGAAAGCTTCTTTCCAGATTTCATCGGAGGATATTTCCTTTTTCACGATAGCCCTCTATGTTCTGCCAAATATCACTTTGCCAATTCCACAAGAACTGTCTTAGCGAAAGGCTTCTGGAGGGGAAACCTGTAACTCTGTGAGATGAATTCACAGAACACAAAGAAGTTTCTCAGAAAGCTTCTTTCCCTTTGTTATCGGAGGATAATTCCTTTGGCCCTGTAGTCTTCAAAGGGATCCGAAATATATGTCGTCATTTTCACAGAAATAAGGCTAGCAAAGAGATCCACGAAATACAGATGTAACTCTGTGAGATGAATTAACAGAACATTAAGCAGTTTCACAGAAAGTTTCTTTGCAGATTTCATCGGAGGATATTTCCTTTTTCTCCATAGCCCTCTAAGGGCTTCCAAATATCACTTTGCCAGTTCCACAAGAACTGTCTTAGCGAAAGGCTTCTTGAGGGTAAAGCTGTAACTCTGTGAGATGATTTCTCAGAACACAAAGAAGTTTCTCAGAAAGCTTCTTTCTCTTTGTTATCGGAGGATATTTCCTTTGGCCCTGTAGTCTTTAAAGGGAAAGGAAATATCTGTTCTCAGATTCCACAGAAATAAGGCTAGCAAAGAGATCCACGAAATACAGATGTAACTCTGTGAGATGAATTAACAGAACACTAAGCAGTTTCTCAGAAAGCTTCTTTCCAGATTTCATCGGATGATATTTCCTTTTTCACCATAGCCCTCTATGGGCTTCCAAATATCACTTTACCAATTCCACAAGAACTGTCTTAGCGAAAGTCTTCTTGAGGGGAAAGCTGTAACTCTGTGAGATGATTTCACAGAACACAAAGAAGTTTCTCAGAAAGCTTCTTTCTCTTTGTTATCAGAGGATAATTTCTTTGGCCCTATAGTCTTCAAAGGGATCCGAAATATCTGTTCTCAGATTCCACAGAAATAAGGCTAGCAAAGAGATCCACGAAATACAGATGTAACTCTGTGAGATGAATTAACAGAACACTAAGCAGTTTCTCAGAAAGCTTCTTTCCAGATTTCATCGGAGGATATTTCCTTTTTCACCATAGCCCTCTATGGGCTTCCATATATCACTTTGCCAATTCCACAAGAAGTGTCTTAGCGAAAGGCTTCTTGAGGGGAAAGCTTTAACTCTGTGAGTTGATTTCACAGAACACAAAGAAGTTTCTCAGAAAGCTTCTTTCTCTTTCTTATCGGAGGATATTTCCTTTGGCCCTATAGTCTTCAAAGGGATCCGAAATATCTGTTCTCAGATTCCACAGAAATATGGCTAGCAAAGAGATCCATGAAACACAGATGTAACTCTGGGAGATGAATTAGCAGAACACTAAGCAGTTTCTTTAAAAGCTTCCTTCCAGATTTCATCGGAGGATATTTCCTTTTTCACGATAGCCCTCTATGTTCTGCCAAATATCACTTTGCCAATGCCACAAGAACTGTCTTAGCGAAAGGCTTCTTGTGGGGAAAGCTTTAACTCTGTGAGATGAATTCACAGAACACAAAGAAGTTTCTCAGAAAGCTTCTTTCTCTTTGTTATCGGAGGATATTTCCTTTGGCCCTGTAGTCTTCAAAAGGATCCGAAATATATGTCGTCAGATTCCACAGAAATAAGGCTAGCAAAGAGATCCACGAAATACAAATGTAACTCTGTGAGATGAATTAACAGAACACTAAGCAGTTTCACAGAAAGTTTCTTTCCAGATTTCATCGGAGGATATTTCCTTTTTCACCATAGCCCTCTATGGGCTTCCAAATACCCCTTTCGAAATTCCACAAGATCTGTCTTAGCGAAAGGCTCCTTGAGGGTAAAGCTGTAACTCTGTGAGATGATTTCGCAGAACACAAAGAAGTTTCTCAGAAAGCTTCTTTCTCTTTGTTATCGGAGGATATTTCCTTAGGCCCTATAGTCTTCAAAGGGATCCGAAATATCTGTTCTCAGATTCCAGAGAAATAAGGCTATGAAGGAGATCCACGAAATACAGATGTAACTCTGTGAGATGAATTAACCGAACACTAAGCAGTTTCTCAGAAAGCTTCTTTCCAGATTTCATCGGAGGATATTTCCTTTTTCACCATAGCCCTCTATGGGCTTCCAAATATCTCTTTGCAAATTCAACAAGAACTGTCTTAGCGAAAGGGTACTTGATTGGAAAGCTGTAACTCTGTGTGATGATTTCACAGAACACAAAGAAGTTTCTCAGAAATCTTCTTTCTCTTTGTTATCGGAGGATATTTCCTTTGGCCCTATAGTCTTCAAAGGGATCCGAAATATCTGTTCTCTGATTCCACAGAAATTAGGTTAGCCAAGAGATCCACGAAATACAAATGTATCTCTGTGACATGAATTAACAGAACACTAAGCAGTTTCTCAGAAAGCTTCTTTCCAGATTTCATCGGAGGATATTTCCTTTTTCACCATGGCCCTCTATGGGCTTCCAAATATCACTTTGCCAATTCCACAAGAACTGTCTTAGCGAAAGGCTTCTTGAGGGGAAAGCTGTAACTCTGTGAGATGATTTCACAGAACACAAAGAAGTTTTCCAGAAAGCTTCTTTCTCTTTGTTATTGGAGGATATTTCCTTTGGCCCTATAGTCTTCAAAGGGATCCGAAATATCTGCTCTCAGATTCCACAGAAATAAGACTAGCAAAGAGATCCACGAAATACAGGTGTAACTCAGGGAGATGAATTAACAGAACACTAAGCAGTTTCTCCGAAAGCATCTTTCCAGATTTCATCGGAGGATATTTCCTTTTTCACCATAGCCCTCTATGGGCTTCCAAATATCACTTTGCCAATTCCACAAGAACTGTCTTAGCGAAAGGCTTCTTGAGGGGAAAGGTGGAACTCTGTGAGATGATTTCACAGAACCCAAAGAAGTTTCTCAGAAAGCTTCTTTCTCTTTGTTATCGGAGGATATTCCCTTTGGCCCTATAGTCTTCAGAGGGATCCGAAATATCTGTTCTCAGATTCCACAGAAATAAGGCTAGCAAAGAGATCCACGAAATACAGATGTAACTCTGGGAGATGAATTAACAGAACACTAAGCAGTTTCTCAGAAAGCTTCTTTACAGATTTCATCGCAGGATATTTCCTTTTTCACCGTAGCCCTCTATGGGCTTAGAAATATCACTTTGCCAATTCCACAAGAACTGTCTTAGCGAAAGGCTTCTTGAGGGGAAAGCCGTAACTCTGTGAGTTGATTTCACAGAACACAAAGAAGTTTCTCAGAAAGCTTCTTTCTCTTTGTTATCGGAGGATATTTCCTTTGGCCCTAAAGTCTTCAAAGGGATCCGAAATATCTGTTCTCAGATTCCACAGAAATAAGGCTAGCAAAGAGATCCACGAAATACAGATGTACCTCTGTGAGATGAATTAACAGAACACTAAGCAGTTTCTCAGAAAGTTTCTTTCCAGATTTCATCGGAGGATATTTCCTTTTTCACCATAGCCCTCTATGGGCTTCCAAATATCACTTTGCCAATTCCACAAGAACTGTCTTAGCGAAAGGCTTCTGGAGTGGAAAGCTGTAACTCTGTGAGATGATTTCACAGAACACAAAGAAGTTTCTCAGAAAGCTTCTTTCTCTTTGTTATTGGAGGATATTTCCTTTGGCCCAATAGTCTTCAAAGGGATCCGAACTATCTGTTCTCAGATTCCAGAGAAATAATGCTGTCAAGGAGATCCACGAAATACAGATGTAACTATGTGAGATGAATTAACAGAACACTAAGCAGTTTCTCAGAAAGCTTCTTTCCAGATTTCATCGGAGGATATTTCCTTTTTCACCATAGCCCTCTAGGGGCTTCCAAATATCACTTTGCCAGTTCCACAAGAACTGTCTTAGCGAAAGGCTTCTGGAGGGGAAAGCTGTAACTCAGTGAGATGATTTCACAGAACACAAAGAAGTTTCTCAGAAAGCTTCCTTCTCTTTGTTATCGGAGGATATTTCCTTTTGCCCTATAGTCTCCAAAGGGAAAGGAAATGTCTGTTCTGAGATTCCACAGAAATAAGGCTAGCAAAGAGATCCACGAAATACGGATGTAAATCTGTGAGATGAATTAACAGAACACTAAGCAGTTTCTCAGAAAGCTTCCTTCCAGATTTCATCGGAGGATATTTCCTTTTTCACCATAGCCCTCTATGGGCTTCCAAATATCACTTTGCCAATTCCACAAGAACTGTCTTAGCGAAAGGCTTCTTGAGGGGAAAGCTGTAACTCTGTGAGATGATTTCACAGAACACAAAGAAGTTTCTCAGAAAGCTTCTTTCTCTTTGTTATCGGAGGATATTTCCTTTGGCCCTATAGTCTTCAGAGGGATCCGAAATATCTGTTCTCAGATTCCACAGAAATAAGGCTAGCAAAGAGATCCACGAAATACAGATGTAACTCTGGGAGATGAATTAACAGAACACAAAGCAGTTTCTCAGAAAGCTTCTTTCTCTTTCTTATCGGAGGATATTTCCTTTGGCCCTATAGTCTTCAAAGGGAAAGGAAATATCTGTTCTCATATTCCACAGAAATAAGGCTAGCCAAGAGATCCAAGAAATACAAATGTAACACTGTGAGATGAATTAACAGAACACTAAGCAGTTTCTCTGGAAGCTTCCTTCCAGATTTCATCGGAGGATATTTCCTTTTTCACGATAGCCCTCTATGTTCTGCAAAATATCACTTTGCCAATTCCACAAGAACTGTCTTAACGAAAGGCTTCTTGTGGGGAAAGCTTTAACTCTGTGAGATGAATTCACAGAACACAAAGAGGTTTCTCAGAAAGCTTCTTTCTCTTTGTTATCGGAGGATATTTCCTTTGGCTCTGTAGTCTTCAAAGGGATCCGAAATGTATGTCGTCATTTCCACAGAAATAAGGCTAGCAAAGAGATCCACGAAATACAGATGTAACTCTGTGAGTTGAATTAACAGAACACTAAGCAGTTTCACAGAAAGTTTCTTTCCAGATTTCATCGGAGGATATTTCCTTTTTCACCATAGCCCTCTATGGGCTTCCAAATATCACTTTGAATATTCCACAAGAACTGTATTAGCGAAAGGCTTCTTGAGGGGAAAGCTGTAACTCTGTGAGATGATTTCACAGAACACAAAGAAGTTTCTAAGAAAGCTTCTTTCTCTTTGTTATCGGAGGATATTTCCTTAGGCCCTATAGTCTTCAAAGGGATCCGAAATATCTGTTCTCAGATTCCAGAGAAATAAGGCTATCAAGGAGATCCACGAAATACAGATGTAACACTGTGAGATGAATTTACAGAACACTAAGCAGTTTCTCAGAAATCTTCTTTCCAGATTTCATCGGAGGATATTTCCTTTTTCACCATAGCCCTCTATGGGCTTTCTAATATCACTTTGCAAATTCCACAAGAACTGTCTTAGCGAAAGGGTACTTGATTGGAAAGCTGTAACTCTGTGTGATGATTTCATAGAACACAAAGAAGTTTCTCAGAAAGCTTCTTTCTCTTTGTTATCGGAGGATATTTCCTTTGGCCCTATAGTCTTCAAAAGGATCCGAAATATCTGTTCTCTGATTCCACAGAAATAAGGGTAGCCAAGAGATCCACGAAATACGGATGTATCTCTGTGAGATGAATTAACAGAACACTAAGCAGTTTCTCAGAACGCTTCTTTCCAGATTTCATCGGAGGATATTTCCTTTTTCTCCATAGCCCTCTATGGGCTTCCAAATATGACTTTGCCAATTCCACAAGAACTGTCTTAGCGAAAGGCTTCTTGACGGGAAATCTGTAACTCTGTGAGATGATTTCAGAGAACACAAAGAAGTTTCTCAGAAAGCTTCTTTCTCTTTCTTATCGGAGGATATTTCCTTTGGCCCTATAGTCTTCAAAGGGAAAGGAAATATCTGTTCTCAGATTCCACAGAAATAAGGCTAGCAAAGAGATCCACGAAATACAGATGTAACTCTATGAGATCAATTAACAGAACTCTAAACAGTTTCTCAGAAAGCTTCTTTCCAGATTTGATGGGAGAATGTTTCCTTTTTCTCCATAGCCCTCTAAGGGCTTCCAAATATCACTTTGCCAATTCCACAAGAACTATCTTAGCGAAAGGCTTCTTGAGTGGAAAGCGGTAACTCTGTGAGATGATTTCACAGAACACAAAGAAGTTTCTCAGAAAGCTTCTTTCTCTTTGTTATCGGAGGATATTTCCTTTGACCTTATAGTCTTCAAAGGGATCCAAAATATCTGTTCTCAGATTCCACAGAAGTAAGGCTGGCAAAGAGATCCACGAAATACAGATGTAACTCTGTGAGATGAATTAACAGTACACTAAGCAGTTTCTCATAAAGCTTCTTTCCAGATTTCATCGGAGGATATTTCCTTTTTCACCATAGCCCTCTATGGGTTTCCAAATATCACCTTGCCAATTCCACAAGAACTGTCTTAGCGAAAGGCTTCTTGAGGGTAAAGCTGAAACTCTGTGATATGATTTCACAGAACACAAAGAAGTTTCTCAGAAAGCTTCTTTCTCTTTCTGATCGGAGGATATTTCCTCTGGCCCTATAGTCTTCAAAGGGATCCGAAATATCTGTTGTCAGATTCCACAGAAATAAGGCTAGCAAAGAGATCCACGAAATACAGATGTAACTCTGTGAGATGAATTAACGGAATCCTAAGCAGTTTCTCAGAAAGCTTCTTTCCAGATTTCATCGGAGGATATTTCCTTTTTCACCATAGCCCTCTATGGGCTTCCAAATATCACTTTGCCAATTCCACAAGAACTGTCTTAGCGAAAGGCTTCTTGAGGGGAAAGCTGTAACTCTGTGAGATGATTTCACAGAACACAAAGAAGTTTCTCAGAAAGCTTCCTTCTCTTTCTTATCGGAGGACATTTCCTTTGGCCCTATATTCTTCAAAGGGATCCGAAATATCTGTTCTCAGATTCCACAGAAATAAGGCTAGCAAAGAGATCCACGAAATACAGATGTAACTCTGTGAGATGAATTAACAGAACACTAAGCAGTTTCTCAGAAAGCTTCTTTCCAGATTTCATCGGAGGATATTTCCTTTTTCACCATAGCCCCCTATGGGCTTCCAAATATCACTTTGCCAATTCCACAAGAACTGTCTTAGCGAAAGACTTCTTGAGGGAAAAGCTGTAACTCTGTGAGATGATTTCACAGAACACAAAGAAGTTTCTCAGAAAGCTTCTTTCTCTTTGTTATCGGAGGATATTTCCTTTGGCCCTATAATCTTCAAAGGGATCCGAAATGTCTGTTCTCAGATTCCACAGAAATAAGGCTAGCAAAGAGATCCACGAAATACAGATGTAACCCTGTGAGATGAATTAACAGAACACTAAGCAGTTTCTCTGAAAGCTTCTTTCCAGATTTCATCGGAGGATATTTCCTTTTTCACGATAGCCCTCTATGTTCTGCCAAATATCACTTTGCCAATTCCACAAGAACTGTCTTAGCGAAAGGCTTCTGGAGGGGAAACCTGTAACTCTGTGAGATGAATTCACAGAACACAAAGAAGTTTCTCAGAAAGCTTCTTTCCCTTTGTTATCGGAGGATAATTCCTTTGGCCCTGTAGTCTTCAAAGGGATCCGAAATATATGTCGTCATTTTCACAGAAATAAGGCTAGCAAAGAGATCCACGAAATACAGATGTAACTCTGTGAGATGAATTAACAGAACATTAAGCAGTTTCACAGAAAGTTTCTTTGCAGATTTCATCGGAGGATATTTCCTTTTTCTCCATAGCCCTCTAAGGGCTTCCAAATATCACTTTGCCAGTTCCACAAGAACTGTCTTAGCGAAAGGCTTCTTGAGGGTAAAGCTGTAACTCTGTGAGATGATTTCTCAGAACACAAAGAAGTTTCTCAGAAAGCTTCTTTCTCTTTGTTATCGGAGGATATTTCCTTTGGCCCTGTAGTCTTTAAAGGGAAAGGAAATATCTGTTCTCAGATTCCACAGAAATAAGGCTAGCAAAGAGATCCACGAAATACAGATGTAACTCTGTGAGATGAATTAACAGAACACTAAGCAGTTTCTCAGAAAGCTTCTTTCCAGATTTCATCGGATGATATTTCCTTTTTCACCATAGCCCTCTATGGGCTTCCAAATATCACTTTACCAATTCCACAAGAACTGTCTTAGCGAAAGGCTTCTTGAGGGGAAAGCTGTAACTCTGTGAGATGATTTCACAGAACACAAAGAAGTTTCTCAGAAAGCTTCTTTCTCTTTGTTATCAGAGGATAATTTCTTTGGCCCTATAGTCTTCAAAGGGATCCGAAATATCTGTTCTCAGATTCCACAGAAATAAGGCTAGCAAAGAGATCCACGAAATACAGATGTAACTCTGTGAGATGAATTAACAGAACACTAAGCAGTTTCTCAGAAAGCTTCTTTCCAGATTTCATCGGAGGATATTTCCTTTTTCACCATAGCCCTCTATGGGCTTCCATATATCACTTTGCCAATTCCACAAGAAGTGTCTTAGCGAAAGGCTTCTTGAGGGGAAAGCTTTAACTCTGTGAGTTGATTTCACAGAACACAAAGAAGTTTCTCAGAAAGCTTCTTTCTCTTTCTTATCGGAGGATATTTCCTTTGGCCCTATAGTCTTCAAAGGGATCCGAAATATCTGTTCTCAGATTCCACAGAAATATGGCTAGCAAAGAGATCCATGAAACACAGATGTAACTCTGGGAGATGAATTAGCAGAACACTAAGCAGTTTCTTTAAAAGCTTCCTTCCAGATTTCATCGGAGGATATTTCCTTTTTCACGATAGCCCTCTATGTTCTGCCAAATATCACTTTGCCAATGCCACAAGAACTGTCTTAGCGAAAGGCTTCTTGTGGGGAAAGCTTTAACTCTGTGAGATGAATTCACAGAACACAAAGAAGTTTCTCAGAAAGCTTCTTTCTCTTTGTTATCGGAGGATATTTCCTTTGGCCCTGTAGTCTTCAAAAGGATCCGAAATATATGTCGTCAGATTCCACAGAAATAAGGCTAGCAAAGAGATCCACGAAATACAAATGTAACTCTGTGAGATGAATTAACAGAACACTAAGCAGTTTCACAGAAAGTTTCTTTCCAGATTTCATCGGAGGATATTTCCTTTTTCACCATAGCCCTCTATGGGCTTCCAAATACCCCTTTCGAAATTCCACAAGATCTGTCTTAGCGAAAGGCTCCTTGAGGGTAAAGCTGTAACTCTGTGAGATGATTTCGCAGAACACAAAGAAGTTTCTCAGAAAGCTTCTTTCTCTTTGTTATCGGAGGATATTTCCTTAGGCCCTATAGTCTTCAAAGGGATCCGAAATATCTGTTCTCAGATTCCAGAGAAATAAGGCTATGAAGGAGATCCACGAAATACAGATGTAACTCTGTGAGATGAATTAACCGAACACTAAGCAGTTTCTCAGAAAGCTTCTTTCCAGATTTCATCGGAGGATATTTCCTTTTTCACCATAGCCCTCTATGGGCTTCCAAATATCTCTTTGCAAATTCAACAAGAACTGTCTTAGCGAAAGGGTACTTGATTGGAAAGCTGTAACTCTGTGTGATGATTTCACAGAACACAAAGAAGTTTCTCAGAAATCTTCTTTCTCTTTGTTATCGGAGGATATTTCCTTTGGCCCTATAGTCTTCAAAGGGATCCGAAATATCTGTTCTCTGATTCCACAGAAATTAGGTTAGCCAAGAGATCCACGAAATACAAATGTATCTCTGTGACATGAATTAACAGAACACTAAGCAGTTTCTCAGAAAGCTTCTTTCCAGATTTCATCGGAGGATATTTCCTTTTTCACCATGGCCCTCTATGGGCTTCCAAATATCACTTTGCCAATTCCACAAGAACTGTCTTAGCGAAAGGCTTCTTGAGGGGAAAGCTGTAACTCTGTGAGATGATTTCACAGAACACAAAGAAGTTTTCCAGAAAGCTTCTTTCTCTTTGTTATTGGAGGATATTTCCTTTGGCCCTATAGTCTTCAAAGGGATCCGAAATATCTGCTCTCAGATTCCACAGAAATAAGACTAGCAAAGAGATCCACGAAATACAGGTGTAACTCAGGGAGATGAATTAACAGAACACTAAGCAGTTTCTCCGAAAGCATCTTTCCAGATTTCATCGGAGGATATTTCCTTTTTCACCATAGCCCTCTATGGGCTTCCAAATATCACTTTGCCAATTCCACAAGAACTGTCTTAGCGAAAGGCTTCTTGAGGGGAAAGGTGGAACTCTGTGAGATGATTTCACAGAACCCAAAGAAGTTTCTCAGAAAGCTTCTTTCTCTTTGTTATCGGAGGATATTCCCTTTGGCCCTATAGTCTTCAGAGGGATCCGAAATATCTGTTCTCAGATTCCACAGAAATAAGGCTAGCAAAGAGATCCACGAAATACAGATGTAACTCTGGGAGATGAATTAACAGAACACTAAGCAGTTTCTCAGAAAGCTTCTTTACAGATTTCATCGCAGGATATTTCCTTTTTCACCGTAGCCCTCTATGGGCTTAGAAATATCACTTTGCCAATTCCACAAGAACTGTCTTAGCGAAAGGCTTCTTGAGGGGAAAGCCGTAACTCTGTGAGTTGATTTCACAGAACACAAAGAAGTTTCTCAGAAAGCTTCTTTCTCTTTGTTATCGGAGGATATTTCCTTTGGCCCTAAAGTCTTCAAAGGGATCCGAAATATCTGTTCTCAGATTCCACAGAAATAAGGCTAGCAAAGAGATCCACGAAATACAGATGTACCTCTGTGAGATGAATTAACAGAACACTAAGCAGTTTCTCAGAAAGTTTCTTTCCAGATTTCATCGGAGGATATTTCCTTTTTCACCATAGCCCTCTATGGGCTTCCAAATATCACTTTGCCAATTCCACAAGAACTGTCTTAGCGAAAGGCTTCTGGAGTGGAAAGCTGTAACTCTGTGAGATGATTTCACAGAACACAAAGAAGTTTCTCAGAAAGCTTCTTTCTCTTTGTTATTGGAGGATATTTCCTTTGGCCCAATAGTCTTCAAAGGGATCCGAACTATCTGTTCTCAGATTCCAGAGAAATAATGCTGTCAAGGAGATCCACGAAATACAGATGTAACTATGTGAGATGAATTAACAGAACACTAAGCAGTTTCTCAGAAAGCTTCTTTCCAGATTTCATCGGAGGATATTTCCTTTTTCACCATAGCCCTCTAGGGGCTTCCAAATATCACTTTGCCAGTTCCACAAGAACTGTCTTAGCGAAAGGCTTCTGGAGGGGAAAGCTGTAACTCAGTGAGATGATTTCACAGAACACAAAGAAGTTTCTCAGAAAGCTTCCTTCTCTTTGTTATCGGAGGATATTTCCTTTTGCCCTATAGTCTCCAAAGGGAAAGGAAATGTCTGTTCTGAGATTCCACAGAAATAAGGCTAGCAAAGAGATCCACGAAATACGGATGTAAATCTGTGAGATGAATTAACAGAACACTAAGCAGTTTCTCAGAAAGCTTCCTTCCAGATTTCATCGGAGGATATTTCCTTTTTCACCATAGCCCTCTATGGGCTTCCAAATATCACTTTGCCAATTCCACAAGAACTGTCTTAGCGAAAGGCTTCTTGAGGGGAAAGCTGTAACTCTGTGACATGATTTCACAGAACACAAAGAAGTTTCTCAGAAAGCTTCTTTCTCTTTGTTATCGGAGGATATTTCCTTTGGCCCTATAGTCTTCAGAGGGATCCGAAATATCTGTTCTCAGATTCCACAGAAATAAGGCTAGCAAAGAGATCCACGAAATACAGATGTAACTCTGGGAGATGAATTAACAGAACACAAAGCAGTTTCTCAGAAAGCTTCTTTCTCTTTCTTATCGGAGGATATTTCCTTTGGCCCTATAGTCTTCAAAGGGAAAGGAAATATCTGTTCTCATATTCCACAGAAATAAGGCTAGCCAAGAGATCCACGAAATACAAATGTAACACTGTGAGATGAATTAACAGAACACTAAGCAGTTTCTCTGGAAGCTTCCTTCCAGATTTCATCGGAGGATATTTCCTTTTTCACGATAGCCCTCTATGTTCTGCAAAATATCACTTTGCCAATTCCACAAGAACTGTCTTAACGAAAGGCTTCTTGTGGGGAAAGCTTTAACTCTGTGAGATGAATTCACAGAACACAAAGAGGTTTCTCAGAAAGCTTCTTTCTCTTTGTTATCGGAGGATATTTCCTTTGGCTCTGTAGTCTTCAAAGGGATCCGAAATGTATGTCGTCATTTCCACAGAAATAAGGCTAGCAAAGAGATCCACGAAATACAGATGTAACTCTGTGAGTTGAATTAACAGAACACTAAGCAGTTTCACAGAAAGTTTCTTTCCAGATTTCATCGGAGGATATTTCCTTTTTCACCATAGCCCTCTATGGGCTTCCAAATATCACTTTGAATATTCCACAAGAACTGTATTAGCGAAAGGCTTCTTGAGGGGAAAGCTGTAACTCTGTGAGATGATTTCACAGAACACAAAGAAGTTTCTAAGAAAGCTTCTTTCTCTTTGTTATCGGAGGATATTTCCTTAGGCCCTATAGTCTTCAAAGGGATCCGAAATATCTGTTCTCAGATTCCAGAGAAATAAGGCTATCAAGGAGATCCACGAAATACAGATGTAACACTGTGAGATGAATTTACAGAACACTAAGCAGTTTCTCAGAAATCTTCTTTCCAGATTTCATCGGAGGATATTTCCTTTTTCACCATAGCCCTCTATGGGCTTTCTAATATCACTTTGCAAATTCCACAAGAACTGTCTTAGCGAAAGGGTACTTGAGTGGAAAGCTGTAACTCTGTGTGATGATTTCATAGAACACAAAGAAGTTTCTCAGAAAGCTTCTTTCTCTTTGTTATCGGAGGATATTTCCTTTGGCCCTATAGTCTTCAAAAGGATCCGAAATATCTGTTCTCTGATTCCACAGAAATAAGGGTAGCCAAGAGATCCACGAAATACGGATGTATCTCTGTGAGATGAATTAACAGAACACTAAGCAGTTTCTCAGAACGCTTCTTTCCAGATTTCATCGGAGGATATTTCCTTTTTCTCCATAGCCCTCTATGGGCTTCCAAATATGACTTTGCCAATTCCACAAGAACTGTCTTAGCGAAAGGCTTCTTGACGGGAAATCTGTAACTCTGTGAGATGATTTCACAGAACACAAAGAAGTTTCTCAGAAAGCTTCTTTCTCTTTCTTATCGGAGGATATTTCCTTTGGCCCTATAGTCTTCAAAGGGAAAGGAAATATCTGTTCTCAGATTCCACAGAAATAAGGCTAGCAAAGAGATCCACGAAATACAGATGTAACTCTATGAGATCAATTAACAGAACTCTAAACAGTTTCTCAGAAAGCTTCTTTCTCTTTCTTATCGGAGGATATTTCCTTTGACCCTATAGTCTTCAAAGGGATCCAAAATATCTGTTCTCAGATTCCACAGAAGTAAGGCTGGCAAAGAGATCCAGGAAATACAGATGTAACTCTGTGAGATGAATTAACAGTACACTAAGCAGTTTCTCATAAAGCTTCTTTCCAGATTTCATCGGAGGATATTTCCTTTTTCACCATAGCCCTCTATGGGCTTCCAAATATCACCTTGCCAATTCCACAAGAACTGTCTTAGCGAAAGGCTTCTTGAGGGTAAAGCTGAAACTCTGTGATATGATTTCACAGAACACAAAGAAGTTTCTCAGAAAGCTTCTTTCTCTTTCTGATCGGAGGATATTTCCTCTGGCCCTATAGTCTTCAAAGGGATCCGAAATATCTGTTGTCAGATTCCACAGAAATAAGGCTAGCAAAGAGATCCACGAAATACAGATGTAACTCTGTGAGATGAATTAACGGAATCCTAAGCAGTTTCTCAGAAAGCTTCTTTCCAGATTTCATCGGAGGATATTTCCTTTTTCACCATAGCCCTCTATGGGCTTCCAAATATCACTTTGCCAATTCCACAAGAACTGTCTTAGCGAAAGGCTTCTTGAGGGGAAAGCTGTAACTCTGTGAGATGATTTCACAGAACACAAAGAAGTTTCTCAGAAAACTTCCTTGTCTTTCTTATCGGAGGACATTTCCTTTGGCCCTATATTCTTCAAAGGGATCCGAAATATCTGTTCTCAGATTCCACAGAAATAAGGCTAGCAAAGAGATCCACGAAATACAGATGTAACTCTGTGAGATGAATTAACAGAACACTAAGCAGTTTCTCAGAAAGCTTCTTTCCAGATTTCATCGGAGGATATTTCCTTTTTCACCATAGCCCCCTACGGGCTTCCAAATATCACTTTGCCAATTCCACAAGAACTGTCTTAGCGAAAGACTTCTTCAGGGAAAAGCTGTAACTCTGTGAGATGATTTCACAGAACACAAAGAAGTTTCTCAGAAAGCTTCTTTCTCTTTGTTATCGGAGGATATTTCCTTTGGCCCTATAATCTTCAAAGGGATCCGAAATGTCTGTTCTCAGATTCCACAGAAATAAGGCTAGCAAAGAGATCCACGAAATACAGATGTAACTCTGTGAGATGAATTAACAGAACACTAAGCAGTTTCTCTGAAAGCTTCTTTCCAGATTTCATCGGAGGATATTTCCTTTTTCACGATAGCCCTCTATGTTCTGCCAAATATCACTTTGCCAATTCCACAAGAACTGTCTTAGCGAAAGGCTTCTGGAGGGGAAACCTGTAACTCTGTGAGATGAATTCACAGAACACAAAGAAGTTTCTCAGAAAGCTTCTTTCTCTTTGTTATCGGAGGATAATTCCTTTGGCCCTGTAGTCTTCAAAGGGATCCGAAATATATGTCGTCATTTTCACAGAAATAAGGCTAGCAAAGAGATCCACGAAATACAGATGTAACTCTGTGAGATGAATTAACAGAACATTAAGCAGTTTCACAGAAAGTTTCTTTCCAGATTTCATCGGAGGATATTTCCTTTTTCTCCATAACCCTCTAAGGGCTTCCAAATATCACTTTGCCAGTTCCACAAGAACTGTCTTAGCGAAAGGCTTCTTGAGGGGAAAGCTGTAACTCTGTGAGATGAATTCACAGAACACAAAGAAGTTTCTCAGAAAGCTTCTTTCTCTTTGTTATCAGAGGATAATTTCTTTGGCCCTATAGTCTTCAAAGGGATCCGAAATATCTGTTCTCAGATTCCACAGAAATAAGGCTAGCAAAGAGATCCACGAAATACAGATGTAACTCTGTGAGATGAATTAACAGAACACTAAGCAGTTTCTCAGAAAGCTTCTTTCCAGATTTCATCGGAGGATATTTCCTTTTTCACCATAGCCCTCTATGGGCTTCCATATATCACTTTGCCAATTCCACAAGAAGTGTCTTCGCGAAAGGCTTCTTGAGGGGAAAGCTTTAACTCTGTGAGTTGATTTCACAGAACACAAAGAAGTTTCTCAGAAAGCTTCTTTCTCTTTCTTATCGGAGGATATTTCCTTTGGCCCTATAGTCTTCAAAGGGATCCGAAATATCTGTTCTCAGATGCCACAGAAATAAGGCTAGCAAAGAGATCCATGAAACACAGATGTAACTCTGGGAGATGAATTAGCAGAACACTAAGCAGTTTCTTTAAAAGCTTTCTTCCAGATTTCATCGGAGGATATTTCCTTTTTCACGATAGCCCTCTATGTTCTGCCAAATATCACTTTTCAAATGCCACAAGAACTGTCTTAGCGAAAGGCTTCTTGTGGGGAAAGCTTTAACTCTGTGAGATGAATTCACAGAACACAAAGAAGTTTCTCAGAAAGCTTCTTTCTCTTTGTTATCGGAGGATATTTCCTTTGTCCCTGTAGTCTTCAAAAGGATCCGAAATATATGTCGTCAGATTCCACAGAAATAAGGCTAGCAAAGAGATCCACGAAATACAGATGTAACTCTGTGAGATGAATTAACAGAACACTAAGCAGTTTCACAGAAAGTTTCTTTCCAGATTTCATCGGAGGATATTTCCTTTTTCACCATAGCCCTCTATGGGCTTCCAAATACCCCTTTCGAAATTCCACAAGAGCTGTCTTAGCGAAAGGCTCCTTGAGGGTAAAGCTGTAACTCTGTGAGATGATTTCGCAGAACCCAAAGAAGTTTCTCAGAAAGCTTCTTTCTCTTTGTTATCGGAGGATATTTCCTTAGGCCCTATAGTCTTCAAAGGGATCCGAAATATCTGTTCTCAGATTCCAGAGAAATAAGGCTATGAAGGAGATCCACGAAATACAGATGTAACTCTGTGAGATGAATTAACCGAACACTAAGCAGTTTCTCAGAAAGCTTCTTTCCAGATTTCATCGGAGGATATTTCCTTTTTCACCATAGCCCTCTATGGGCTTCCAAATATCTCTTTGCAAATTCAACAAGAACTGTCTTAGCGAAAGGGTACTTGATTGGAAAGCTGTAACTCTGTGTGATGATTTCACAGAACACAAAGAAGTTTCTCAGAAAGCTTCTTTCTCTTTGTTATCGGAGGATATTTCCTTTGGCCCTATAGTCTTCAAAGGGATCCCAAATATCTGTTCTCTGATTCCACAGAAATTAGGTTAGCCAAGAGATCCACGAAATACAAATGTATCTCTGTGACATGAATTAACAGAACACTAAGCAGTTTCTCAGAAAGCTTCTTTCCAGATTTCATCGGAGGATATTTCCTTTTTCACCATGGCCCTCTATGGGCTTCCAAATATCACTTTGCCAATTCCACAAGAACTGTCTTAGCGAAAGGCTTCTTGAGGGGAAAGCTGTAACTCTGTGAGATGATTTCACAGAACACAAAGAAGTTTTCCAGAAAGTTTCTTTCTCTTTGTTATTGGAGGATATTTCCTTTGGCCCTATAGTCTTCAAAGGGATCCGAAATATCTGTTCTCAGATTCCACAGAAATAAGACTAGCAAAGAGATCCACGAAATACAGGTGTAACTCAGGGAGATGAATTAACAGAACACTAAGCAGTTTCTCCGAAAGCATCTTTCCAGATTTCATCGGAGGATATTTCCTTTTTCACCATAGCCCTCTATGGGCTTCCAAATATCACTTTGCCAATTCCACAAGAACTGTCTTAGCGAAAGGCTTCTTGAGGGGAAAGGTGGAACTCTGTGAGATGATTTCACAGAACCCAAAGAAGTTTCTCAGAAAGCTTCTTTCTCTTTGTTATCGGAGGATATTCCCTTTGGCCCTATAGTCTTCAGAGGGATCCGAAATATCTGTTCTCAGATTCCACAGAAATAAGGCTAGCAAAGAGATCCACGAAATACAGATGTAACTCTGGGAGATGAATTAACAGAACACTAAGCAGTTTCTCAGAAAACTTCTTTACAGATTTCATCGCAGGATATTTCCTTTTTCACCGTAGCCCTCTATGGGCTTAGAAATATCACTTTGCCAATTCCACAAGAACTGTCTTAGCGAAAGGCTTCTTGAGGGGAAAGCCGTAACTCTGTGAGTTGATTTCACAGAACACAAAGAAGTTTCTCAGAAAGCTTCTTTCTCTTTGTTATCGGAGGATATTTCCTTTGGCCCTAAAGTCTTCAAAGGGATCCGAAATATCTGTTCTCAGATTCCACAGAAATAAGGCTAGCAAAGAGATCCACGAAATACAGATGTACCTCTGTGAGAAGAATTAACAGAACACTAAGCAGTTTCTCAGAAAGTTTCTTTCCAGATTTCATCGGAGGATATTTCCTTTTTCACCATAGCCCTCTATGGGCTTCCAAATATCACTTTGCCAATTCCACAAGAACTGTCTTAGCGAAAGGCTTCTGTAGTGGAAAGCTGTAACTCTGTGAGATGATTTCACAGAACACAAAGAAGTTTCTCAGAAAGCTTCTTTCTCTTTGTTATTGGAGGATATTTCCTTTGGCCCAATAGTCTTCAAAGAGATCCGAACTATCTGTTCTCAGATTCCAGAGAAATAATGCTGTCAAGGAGATCCACGAAATACAGATGTAACTATGTGAGATGAATTAACAGAACACTAAGCAGTTTCTCAGAAAGCTTCTTTCCAGATTTCATCGGAGGATATTTCCTTTTTCATCATAGCCCTCTAGGGGCTTCCAAATATCACTTTGCCAGTTCCACAAGAACTGTCTTAGCGAAAGGCTTCTGGAGGGGAAAGCTGTAACTCAGTGAGATGATTTCACAGAACACAAAGAAGTTTCTCAGAAAGCTTCTTTCTCTTTGGTATCGGAGGATATTTAATTTGGCCCTATAGTCTTCAAAGGGATCCGAAATATCTGTTCTCAAATTCCACAGATATAAGGCTAGCAAAGAGATCCACGAAATACAGATGTAACACTGTGAGATGAATTAACAGAACACTAAGCATTTTCTCAGAAAGCTTCTTTCCAGATTTCATCTGAGGATATTTCCTTTTTCTCCATAGCCCTCTATGGGCTTCCAAATATCACTTTGCCAATTCCACAAGAACTATCTTAGCGAAAGGCTTCTTGAGTGGAAAGCTGTAACTCTGTGAGATGATTTCACAGAACACAAAGAAGTTTCTCAGAAAGCTTCTTTCTCTTTGTTATCGGAGGATATTTCCTTTGACCCTATAGTCTTCAAAGGGATCCGAAATATCTGTTCTCAGATTCCACAGAAGTAAGGCTGGCAAAGAGATCCACGAAATACAGATGTAACTCTGTGAGATGAATTAACAGAACACTAAGCAGTTTCTCAGAAAGCTTCTTTCCAGATTTCATCGAAGGATATTTCCTTTTTCACAATAGCCCTCTATGGGCTTCCAAATATCACTTTGCCAATACCACAAGAACTGTCTTAGCGAAAGGCTTCTGGAGGGGAAAGCTGTAACTCTGTGAGATGATTTGACAGAACACAAAGAAGTTTCTGAGAAAGCTTCTTTCTCTTTGTTATTGGAGGATATTTCCTTTGGCCCTATAGTCTTCAAAGGGATCCGAAATATCTGTTCTCAGATTCCACAAAATAAGGCTCGCAAAGAGATCCACGAAATACAGATGTAACTCTGGGAGATGAATTAACAGAACACTAAGCAGTTTCTCAGAAAGCTTCTTTCCAGATTTCATCGCAGGATATTTCCTTTTTCACCATAGCCCTCTATGGGCTTCCAATATCACCTTGCCAATTCCACAAGAACTGTCTTAGCGAAAGGCTTCTTGAGGGTAAAGCTGTAACTCTGTGAGATGATTTCACAGAACACAAAGAAGTTTCTCTGAAAGCTTCTTTGTCTTTCTTATCGGAGGATATTGCCTTTGGCCCTATAGTCTTCAAAGGGATCCGATATATCTGTTCTCAGATTCCACAGAAATAAGGCCAGCAAAGAGATCCATGAAACACAGATGTAACTCTGGGAGATGAATTAGCAGAACACTAAGCAGTTTCTCTAAAAGCTTCCTTCCAGATTTCATCGGAGGATATTTCCTTTTTCACGATAGCCCTCTATGTTCTGCCAAATATCACTTTGCCAATGCCACAAGAACTGTCTTAGCGAAAGGCTTCTTGTGATGAAAGCTTTAACTCTGTGAGATGAATTCACAGAACACAAAGAAGTTTCTCAGAAAGCTTCTTTCTCTTTGTTATCGGAGGATATTTCCTTTGGCCCTGTAGTCTTCAAAAGGATCCGAAATATATGTCGTCAGATTCCACAGAAATAAGGCTAGCAAAGAGATCCACGAAATACAGATGTAACTCTGTGAGATGAATTAACAGAACACTAAGCAGTTTCACAGAAAGTTTCTTTCCAGATTTCATCGGAGGATATTTCCTTTTTCACCATAGCCCTCTATGGGCTTCCAAATACCCCTTTCGAAATTCCACAAGAACTGTCTTAGCCAAAGGCTCCTTGAGGGTAAAGCTGTAACTCTGTGAGATGATTTCACACAACACAAAGAAGTTTCTCAGAAAGCTTCTTTCTCTTTGTTATCGGAGGATATTTCCTTAGGCCCTATAGTCTTCAAAGGGATCCGAAATATCTGTTCTCAGATTCCAGAGAAATAAGGCTATGAAGGAGATCCACGAAATACAGATGTAACTCTGTGAGATGAATTAACAGAACACTAAGCAGTTTCTCAGCAAGCTTCTTTCCAGATTTCATCGGAGGATATTTCCTTTTTCACCATAGCCCTCTATGGGCTTCCAAATATCTCTTTGCAAATTCAACAAGAACTGTCTTAGCGAAAGGGTACTTGATTGGAAAGCTGTAACTCTGTGTGATGATTTCACAGAACACAAAGAAGTTTCTCAGAAAGCTTCTTTCTCTTTGTTATCGGAGGATATTTCCTTTGGCCCTATAGTCTTCAAAGGGATCCGAAATATCTGTTCTCTGATTCCACAGAAATTAGGTTAGCCAAGAGATCCACGAAATACAAATGTATCTCTGTGTCATGAATTAACAGAACACTAAGCAGTTTCTCAGAAAGCTTCTTTCCAGGTTTCATCGGAGGATATTTCCTTTTTCATCATTGCCCTCTATGGGCTTCCAAATATCACTTTGCCAATTCCACAAGAACTGTCTTAGCGAAAGGCTTCTTCAGGGGAAAGCTGTAACTCTGTGAGATGATTTCACAGAACACAAAGAAGTTTTCCAGAAAGCTTCTTTCTCTTTCTTATTGGAGGATATTTCCTTTGGCCCTATAGTCTTCAAAGGGATCCGAAATATCTGTTCTCAGATTCCACAGAAATAAGACTAGCAAAGAGATCCACGAAATACAGGTGTAACTCTGGGAGATGAATTAACAACACTAAGCAGTTTCTCCGAAAGCTTCTTTCCAGATTTCATCGGAGGATATTTCCTTTTTCACCATAGCCCTCTATGGGCTTCCAAATATCACTTTGCCAATTCCACAAGAACTGTCTTAGCGAAAGGCTTCTTGAGGGGAAAGGTGGAACTCTGTGAGATGATTTCACAGAACCCAAAGAAGTTTCTCAGAAAGCTTCTTTCTCTTTGTTATCGGAGGATATTTCCTTTGACCCTATAGTCTTCAAAGGGAAAGGAAATATCTGTTCTCAGATTCCAAAGAAATAAGGCTAGCAAAGAGATCCACGAAATACAAATGTATCTCTGTGAGATGAATTAACAGAACACTAAGCAGTTTCACAGAAAGTTTCTTTCCAGATTTGATCGGAGGATATTTCCTTTTTCTCCATAGCCCTCTATGTTTTGCCAAATATCACTTTGCCAATTCCACAAGAACTGTCTTAGCGAAAGGCTCCTTGAGGGGAAAGCTGTAACTCTGTGAGATGATTTCACAGAACACAAAGGAGTTTCTCAGAAAGCTTCTTTCTCTTTGTTATCAGAGGATATTTCCTTAGGCCCTATAGTCTTCAAAGGGATCCGAAATATCTGTACTCAGATTCCAGAGAAATAAGGCTAGCAAAGAGATCCACGAAATACAGATGTAACTCTGTGAGATGAATTAACAGAACACTAAGCAGTTTCTCAGAAAGCTTCTTTCCAGATTACATCTGAGGATATTTCCTTTTTCACCATAGACCTCTATGGGCTTCCAAATATCACTTTGACAATTCCACAAGAACTGTCTTAGCGAAAGGCTTCTGGAGGGGAAAGCTGTAACTCTGTGAGATGATTTCACAGAACACAAAGAAGTTTCTCAGAAAGCTTCTTTCTCTTTGTTATCGGAGGATATTTCCTTTGGCCCTATAGTCTTCAAAGGGATCCGAAATATCTGTTTTCAGATTCCACAGAAATAAGACTAGCAAACAGATCTAGGAAATACAGATGTAACTCTGTGAGATGAATTAACAGAACACTAAGCAGTTTCTCAGAAAGCTTCTTTCCAGATTTCATCGAAGGATATTTCCTTTTTCACAATAGCCCTCTATGGGCTTCCAAATATCACTTTGCAAATTCCACAAGAACTGTCGTAGCGAAAGGCTTCTTGAGGGGAAAACTGTAACTCTGTGAGATGATTTCACAGAACACAAAGAAGTTTCTCAGAAAGCTTCTTTTTCTTTGTTATCGGAGGATATTTCCTTTGGCCCTATAGTCTTCAAAGGGATCCGAAATATCTGTTCTCAGATTCCACAAAATAAGGCTCGCAAAGAGATCCACGAAATACAGATGTAACTCTGGGAGATGAATTAACAGAACACTAAGTGGTTTCTCATAAAGCTTCTTTCCAGATTTCATCGGAGGATATTTCCTTTTTCACCATAGCCCTCTATATGCTTCCAAATATCACCTTGCCAATTCCACAAGAAGTGTCTTAGCGAAAGGCTTCTTGAGGGTAAAGCTGAATCTCTGTGAGATGATTTCACAGAACACAAAGAAGTTTCTCTGAAAGCTTCTTTCTCTTTCTGATCGGAGGATATTTCCTTTGGCCCTATAGTCTTCAAAGGGATCCGAAATATCTGTTCTCAGATTCCACAGAAATAAGGCTAGCAAAGAGATCCACGAAATACAGATGTAACTCTGTGAGATGAATTAACAGAACACTAAGCAGTTTCTCAGAAAGCTACTTTCCAGATTACATCTGAGGATATTTCCTTTTTCACCAAAGCCTTCTATGGGCTTCCAAATATCACTTTGCCAATTCCACAAGAACTGTCTTAGCGAAAGGCTTCTTGAGGGTAAAGCTGAATCTCTGTGAGATGATTTCACAGAACACAAAGAAGTTTCTCAGAAAGCTTCTTTCTCTTTGTTATCGGAGGATATTTCCTTTGGCCCTATAGTCTTCAAAGGGATCCGAAATATCTGTTCTCAGATTCCACAGAACTAAGGCTAGCAAAGAGATCCACGAAATACAGATGTAACTCTGTGAGATGAATTAACGGAACCCTAAGCAGTTTCTCAGAAAGCTTCTTTCCAGATTTCATCAGAGGATATTTCCTTTTTCACCATAGCCCTCTATGGGCTTCCAAACATCACTTTGCCAATTCCACAAGAACTGTCTTGGCGAAAGGCTTCTTGAGGGGAAAGCTGTAACTCTGTGAGATGATTTCACAGAAACAAAGAAGTTTCTCAGAAAGCTTCTTTCTCTTTCTTATCAGAGGATACTTCCTTTGGCCCTATATTCTTCAAAGGGATCCGAAATATCTGTTCTCAGATTCCACAGAAATAAGGCTAGCAAAGAGATCCACGAAATACAGATGTAACTCTCTGAGATGAATTAACAGAACACTAAGCAGTTTCTCAGAAAGCTTCTTTCCAGATTTCATCGGAGGATATTTCCTTTATCACCAAATCCCTCTATGGGATTCCAAATATCACTTTGCCAATTCCACAAGAACTGTCTTAGCGAAACTATTCTTGAGGGAAAAGCTGTAACTCTGTGAGATGATTTCACAGAACACAAAGAAGTTTCTCAGAAAGCTTCTTTCTCTCTGTTATCGGAGGATATTTCCTTTGGCCCTATAGTCTTCAAAGGGATCTGAAGTATCTGCTGTCAGATTCCACAGAAATAAGGCTAGCAAAGAGATCCACGAAATATAGATGTAACTCTGTGAGATGAATTAACAGAACACTAAGCAGTTTCTCAGAAAGCTTCTTTCCAGATTTCATCGAAGGATATTTCCTTTTTCATCTTAGTCCTCTATGGGCTTCCAAATACCACTTTGCCAATTCCACAAGAACCGTCTTAGTGAAAGGCTTCTTGAGGGGAAAGCTGTAACTCTGTGAGATCATTTCACAGAACACAAAGAAGTTTCTCAGAAAGCTTCTTTCTCTTTGTTATCAGAGGATATTTCCTTTGGCCCTATAGTCTTCAAAGGGAAAGGAAATATCTGTTCTCAGATTCCACAGAAATAAGGCTAGCAAAGAGATCCACGAAATACAGATGTAACTCTGTGAGATCAATTAACAGAACACTAAGCAGTTTCTCAGAAAGCTTCTTTCCAGATTTGATCGGAGGATATTTCCTTTTTCTCCATAGCCCTCTATGTTCTGCCAAATATCACTTTGCCAATTCCACAAGAACTGTCTTAGCGAAAGGCTTCTTGTGGGGAAAGCTTTAACTCTGTGAGATGAATTCACAGAACACAAAGAAGTTTCTCAGAAAGCTTCTTTCTCTTTGTTATCGGAGGATATTTCCTTTGGCCCTGTAGTCTTCAAAGGGATCCGAAATATATGTCGACATTTGCACAGAAATAAGGCTAGCAAAGAGATCCACGAAATACAGATGTAACTCTGTGAGATGAATTAACAGAACACTAAGCAGTTTCACAGAAAATTTCTTTCCAGATTTCATCGGAGGATATTTCCTTTTTCACCATAGCCCTCTATGGGCTTCCAAATATCACTTTGAAAATTCCACAAGAACTGTCTTAGCGAAAGGCTCCTTGAGTGGAAAGCTGTAACTCTGTGAGATGATTTCAGAGAACACAAAGAAGTTTCTCAGAAAGCTTCTTTCTCTTTGTTATCGGAGGATATTTCTTTGACCCTATAGTCTTCAAAGGGATCCGAAATATCTGTTCTCAGATTCCACAGAAGTAAGGCTGGAAAAGAGATCCACGAAATACAGATGTAACTCTGTGAGATGAATTAACAGAACACTAAGCAGTTTCTCAGAAAGCTTCTTTCCAGATTTCATCGAAGGATATTTCCTTTTTTATCTTAGCCCTCTATGGGCTTCCAAATACCACTTTGCCAATTCCACAAGAACTGTCTTAGTGAAAGGCTTCTTGAGGAGAAAGCTGTAACTCTGTGAGATCATTTCACAGAACACAAAGAAGTTTCTCAGAAAGCTTCTTTCTCTTTGTTATCGGAGGATATTTCCTTTGGCCCTATAGTCTTCAAAGGGATCCGAAATATCTGTTTTCAGATTCCACAAAATAAGGTTCGTAAAGAGATCCACGAAATACAGATGTAACTCTGGGAGTTGAATTAACAGAACACTAAGCAGTTACTCATAAAGCTTCTTTCCAGATTGCATCCGAGGATATTTCCTTTTTCACCATAGCCCTCTATGCGCTTCCAAATATCACCTTGCCAATTACACAAGAACTGTCTTAGCAAAAGGCTTCTTGAGGGAAAAGCTGTAACTCTGTGAGATGATTTCACAGAACACAAAGAAGTTTCTCTGAAAGCTTCTTTCTCTTTCTTATCGGAGGATATTTCCTCCGGCCCTATAGTCTTCAAAGGAATCCGAAATATCTGTTCTCAGATTCCACAGAAATAAGGCTAGCAAAGAGATCCACGAAATACAGATGTAACGCTGTGAGATGAATTAACGGAACCCTAAGCAGTTTCTCAGAAAGCTTCTTTCCAGATTTCATCGGAGGATATTTCCTTTTTCACCATAGCCCTCTATGGGCTTCCAAATATCACTTTGCCAATTCCACGAGAACTGTCTTAGCGAAAGGCTTCTTGAGGGGAAAGCTGTAACTCTGTGAGATGATTTCACAGAACACGAAGACGTTTCTCAGAAAGCTTCTTTCTCTTTCTTATCGGAGGATACTTCCTTTGGCCCTATATTCTTCAAAGGGATCCGAAATATCTGTTCTCAGATTCCACAGAAATAAGGCTAGCAAAGAGATCCACGAAATACAGATGTAACTCTGTGAGATGAATTAACAGAACACTAAGCAGTTTCTCAGAAAGCTTCTTTCCAGATTTCATCGGAGGATATTTCCTTTTTCACCAAAGCCCTCTATGGGATTCCAAATATCACTTTGTCAATTCCACAAGAACTGTCTTAGCGAAAGGCTTCTTGAGGGAAAAGCTGTAACTCTGTGAGATGATTTCACAGAACACAAAGAAGTTTCTCACAAAGCTTCTTTCTCTTTGTTATCGGAGGATATTTCCTTTGGCCCTATAGTCTTCAAAGGGATCTGAAGTATCTGCTGTCAGATTCCACAGAAATAAGGCTAGCAAAGAGATCCACGAAATACAGATGTAACTCTGTGAGATGAATTAAAAGAACACTAAGCAGTTTCTCAGAAAGCTTCTTTCCAGATTTCATCGAAGGATATTTCCTTTTTCATCTTAGCCCACTATGGGCTTCCAAATACCACTTTGCCAATTCCACAAGAACTGTCTTAGTGAAAGGCTTCTTGAGGGGAAAGCTGTAACTCTGTGAGATCATTTCACAGAACACAAAGAAGTTTCTCAGAAAGCTTCTTTCTCTTTGTTATCGGAGGATATTTCCTTTGGCCCTATAGTCTTCAAAGGGATCCGAAATATCTGTTCTCACATTCCAGAGAAATAAGGCTATCAAGGAGATCCACGAAATACAGATGTAACTCTGTGAGATGAATTAACAGAACACTAAGCAGTTTATCAGAAATTTTCTTTCCAGATTTCATCGGAGGATATTTCCTTTTTCACCATTGCCCTCTATGGGCTTCCAAATATCACTTTGCCAATTCCACAAGAACTGTCTTAGCGAAAGGCTTCTTGAGGAAAAAGCTGTAACTCTGTGAGATGATTTCACAGAACACAAAGAAGTTTTCCAGAAAGCTTCTTTCTCTTTGTTATTGGAGGATATTTCCTTTGGTCCTATTGTCTTCAAAGGGATCCGAAATATCTGTTCTCAGATTCCACAGACATAAGGCTAGCAAAGAGATCCAGGAAATACAGATGTAACTCTGGGAGATGAATTAACAGAACACTAAGCAGTTTCTCAGAAAGCTTCTTTCCGGATTTCACCGGAGGATATTTCCTTTTTCTCCATAGCCCTCTATGGGCTTCCAAATATCACTTTGCCAATTCCACAAGAACTGTCTTAGCGAAAGGCTTCTTGAGGGGAAATCTGTAACTCTGTGAGACGATTTCACAGAACACAAAGAAGTTTCTCAGAAAGCTTCTTTCCCTTTGTTATCAGAGGATATTTCCATTCGCCCTATAGTCTTCAAAGGGAAAGGATATATCTGTTCTCAGATTCCACAGAAATAAGGCTAGAAAAGAGACCCACGGAATACAGATGTAACTCTGTGAGATGAATTAACAGAACACTAAGCAGCTTCTCAGAAACCTTCTTTCCAGATTTGATCGGAGGATATTTCCTTTTTCTCCATAGCCCTCTATGTTCTACCAAATATCACTTTGCCAATTCCACAAGAACTGTCTTAGCGAAAGAATTCTTGTGGGGAAAGCTTTAACTCTGTGAGATGAATTCACAGAACACAAAGAAGTTTCTCAGAAGGCTTCTTTCTCTTTGTTATCGGAGGATATTTCCTTTGGCCCTGTAGTCTTCAAAGGGATCCGAAATATATGTCGTCATTTCCACAGAAATAAGGCTAGCAAAGAGATCCACGAAATACAGATGTAACTCTGTGAGATGAATTAACAGAACACTAAGCAGTTTCTCAGAAAGCTTCTTTCCAGATTTCATCGAAGGATATTTCCTTTTTCACAATAGCCCTCTATGGGCTTCCAAATATCACTTTGCCAATACCACAAGAACTGTCTTAGCGAAAGGCTTCTGGAGGGGAAAGCTGTAACTCTGTGAGATGATTTCACAGAACACAAAGAAGTTTCTCAGAAAGCTTCTTTCTCTTTGTTATGGGAGGATATTTCCTTTGGCCCTATAGTCTTCAAAGGGATCCGAAATATCTGTTCTCAGATTCCACAAAATAAGGTTCGCAAAGAGATCCACGAAATAGAGATGTAACTCTTGGAGTTGAATTAACAGAACACTAAGCATTTACTCATAAAGCTTCTTTCCAGATTTCATCGGAGGATATTTCCTTTTTCACCATAGCCCTCTATGCGCTTCCAAATGTCACCTGGCCAATTCCACAAGAACTGTCTTAGCGAAAGGCTTCTTGAGGGAAAAGCTGTAACTCTGTGAGATGATTTCACAGAACACAAAGAAGTTTCTCTGAAAGCTTCTTTCTCTTTCTTATCGGAGGATATTTCCTCTGGCCCTATAGTCTTCAAAGGAATCCGAAATATCTGTTCTCAGATTCCACAGAAATAAGGCTAGCAAAGAGATCCACGAAATACAGATGTAACTCTGTGAGATGAATTAACGGAACCCTAAGCAGTTTCTCAGAAAGCTTCTTTCCAGATTTCATCGGAGGATATTTCCTTTTTCACCATTGCCCTCTATGGGCTTCCAAATATCACTTTTCCAATTCCACAAGAACTGTCTTAGCGAAAGGCTTTTTGAAGGGAAAGCTGTATCTCTGTGAGATGATTTCAGAGAACACAAAGAAGTTTCTCAGAAAGCTTCTTTCTCTTTGTTATCAGAGGACATTTCCTTTGGCCCTATATTCTTCAATGGGATCCAAAATATCTGTTCTCAGATTCCACAGAAATAAGGCTGGCAAAGAGACCCAGGAAATACAGATGTAACTCTGGGAGATGAATTAACAGAACACTAATCAGTATCTCAGAAAGATTCTTTCCAGATTTAGTCTGAAGATATTTCCTTTTTCACCGTAGCCCTCTATGGGCTTCCAAATATCACTTTGCCAATTCCACAAGAACTGTCTTAGCGAAAGGCTTCTTGAGGGGAAAGCTGTAACTCTGTGAGATGATTTCACAGAACACAAAGAAGTTTCTCAGAAACCTTCTTTTTCTTTGTTATCGGAGGATATTTCCTTTGGCCCTATTGTCTTCAATGGGATCTGAAATACCTGTTCTCTGATTCCACTGAAATAAGGCTAGCAAAGAGATCCACGAAATACAGATGTAACTCTGTGAGATGAATTAACAGAACACTAAGCAGTTTCTCAGAAAGCTTCTTTCCAGATTTCATCTGATGATGTTTCCTTTTTCAACATAGCCCTCTATGGGCTTCCAAATATCATTTGCCAATTCCACAAGAAGTGTCTTAGCGAAAGGCTTCTTGAGGGGAAAGCTGTAACTCTGTGATATGAATTCACAGAACACAAAGAAGTTTCTAAGAAAGCTTCTTTCTCTTTGTAATCGGAGGATATTTCCTTTGGCCCTATAGTCTTCAAAGGGATCTGAAATACCTGTTCTCAGATTACACAGAAATAAGGCTAGCAAAGAGATCCACGAAATACAGATGTAACTCTGTGAGATGAATGAACAGAACACTAAGCAGTTTCTCAGAAATCTTCTTTCCAGATTTCATCTGAGGATATTTCCTTTTTCACCATAGCCCTCTATGGGCTTCCAAATATCACTTTGCCAATTCCACAACAACTGTCTTAGCGAAATACTTCTTGAGGGGAAAGCTGTAACTCTGTGAGATGATTTCACAGAAGACAAAGAAGTTTCACAGAAAGCTTCTTTCTCTTTGTTATCGGAGGATATTTCCTTTGGCCCTATAGTCTTCAAAGGGATCCGAAATATCTGTTGTCACATTCCACAGAAATAAGGCTAGCAAAGAGATCCACGAAATACAGATGTAACTCAGTGAGATGAATTAACAGAACACTAAGCAGTTTCTCAGAAAGCTTCTTTCCAGATTTCATCTGAGGATATTTCCTTTTTCACCATAGCCCTCTAGGGGCTTTCAAATATCACTTTGCCAATTCCACAAGAACTGTCTTAGCGAAAGTCTTCTTGAGGGGAAAGCTGTAACTCTGTGAGATGATTTCACAGAACGCAAAGAAGTTTCTCAGAAAGCTTCTTTCTCTTTGTTATCGGAGGATATTTCCTTTGGCCCTACTGTCTTCAATGGGATCTGAAATACCTGTTCTCAGATTCCACAGAAATAAGGCGAGCAAAGAGATCCACGAAATACAGATGAAACTCTGTGACATGAATTAACAGAACGCTAAGCAGATTCTCAGAAAGCTTCTTTCCAGATTTCATCTGAGGATATTTCCTTTTTCACCCTAGTCCTCTATGGCCTTCCAAATATCACTTTGCCAATTCCACAAGAACTGTCTTAGCGAAAGGCTTTCTGAGGGGAAAGCTGTAACTCTGTGAGATGATCTCACAGAACGCAAAGAAGTTTCTCAGAAAGCTTCTTTCTCTTTGTTATCGGAGGATATTTCCTTTGGCCCTAGAGTCTTCAATGGGATCCGAAATATCTGTTCTCAGATTCCACAGAAAGAAGGCTAGCCAAGAGATCCACGAAATACAGATGTAACTCTGTGAGATGAATGAACAGAACACTAAGCAGTTTCTCAGAAAGCTTCTTTCCAGATTTCATCTGAGGATATTTCCTTTTTCACCACAGCCCTCTATGGGCTTCCAAATATCACTTTGCCAATTCCACAAGAACTGTCTTCGCGAAAGGCTTCTTGAGGGGAAAGCTGGAACTCTGTGAGATGATTTCACAGAACACAAAGAAATTTCTCAGAAAGCTTCTTGCTCTTTGTTATCGGAGGATATTTCCTTTGGCCCTATCATCTTCAAAAGGATCCGAAATATCTGTTCTCAGATTCCACAGAAAGAAGGCTAGCAAAGAGATCCACGAAATACACATGTAACTCTGTGAGATGAATTAACAGAACACTAAGCAGTTTCTCAGAAAGCTTCTTTCCAGATTTCATCTTAGGATATTTCCTTTTTCACCATAGCCCTCTATGGGCTTTCAAATATCACTTTGCCAATTCCACAAGAACTGTCTTAGCGAAAGGCTTCTTGAGGGGAAAGCTGTAACTTTGTAAGATGATTTCACAGAACGCAAAGAAGTTTCTCAGAAAGCTTCTTTCTCTTTGTTATCGGAGGATATTTCCTTTGGCCCTATAGTCTTCAATGGGATCCGAAATATCTGTTCTCAGATTCCACAGAAATAAGGCTAGCAAAGAGATCCACGAAATACAGATGTAACTCTGTGAGATGAATGAACAGAAAACTAAGCAGTTTCTCAGAAAGCTTCTTTCCAGATTTCATCTGAGGATATTTCCTTTTTCACCCTAGCCCTCTATGGGCTTTCAAATATCACTGTGCCAATTCCACAAGAACTGTCTTAGCGAAAGGCTTTCTGAGGGGAAAGCTGTAACTCTGTGAGATGATCTCACAGAACGCAAAGAAGTTTCTCAGAAAGCTTCTTTCTCTTTGTTATCGGAGGATATTTCCTTTGGCCCTATAGTCTTCAATGGGATCCGAAATATCTGTTCTCAGATTCCACAGAAATAAGGCAAGCAAAGAGATCCAAGAAATACAGATGTAACTCTGTGAGATGAATTAACAGAGCACTAAGCAGTTTCTCAGAAAGCTTCTTTCCAGATTTCATCTGAGGATATTTCCTTTTTCACCATAGCCCTCTATGGGCTTCCAAATATCACTTTGCGAACTCCACAAGAACTGTCGTAGCGAAAGGCTTCTTGAGGGGAAAGCTGTAACTCTGTGAGATGATTTCACAGAACACAAAGAAGTTTCTCAGAAAGCTTCTTTTTCTTTGTTATCGGAGGATATTTCCTTTGGCCCTATAGTCTTCAATGGGATCTGAAATACATGTTCTCAGATTCCACAGAAATAAGGCTAGCAAAGAGATTCACGAAATACAGATGTAACTCTGTGAGATGAATTAACAGAACACGAAGCAGATTCTCAGAAAGCTTCTTTCCAGATTTCATCGAAGGATATTTCCTTTTTCACCATAGCCCTCTATGGGCTTCCAAATATCACTTTGTCAATTCCACAAGAACTGTCTTAGCGAAAGGCTTCTTGAGGGGAAAGCTGTAACTCTGTGAGATGATTTCACAGAAGACAAAGAAGTTTCTCAGAAAGCTTCTTTCTCTTTGTTATCGGAGGATATTTCCTTTGTCCCTATAGTGTTCAAAGGGATCCGAAATATCTGTTCTCACATTCCACAGAAATAAGGCTACCAAAGAGATCCACGAAATACAGAAGTAACTCTGTGAGATGAATTAACCGAACACTAAGCAGTTTCTCAGAAAGATTCTTTCCAGATTTCATCTGAGGATATTTCCTTTTTCACCACAGCCCTCTAAGGGCTTCCGAATATCACTTTGCCAATTCCACAAGAACTGTCTTAGCGAAAGACTTCTTGAGGGGAAAGCTGTAACTCTGTGAGATGATTTCACAGAACGCTAAGAAGTTTCACAGAAAGCTTCTTTCTCTTTGTTATCGGAGAATATTTCCATTGGCCCTATAGTCTTCAATGGGATCCGAAATATCTGTTCTCAGTTTCCACAGAAATAAGGCTAGCAAAGAGATCCACGAAATACAGATGTAACTCTGTGAGATGAATTAACAGAACACTAAGCAGTTTCTCAGAAACCTTCTTTCCAGATTTCATCTGAGGATATTTCCTTTTTCACCATAGCCCTCTATGGGCTTCCAAATATCACTTTGCCAATTCCACAAGAACTGTAGTAGCGAAAGGCTTCTTGAGGGGAAAGCTGTAAGTCTGTGAGATGATTTCACAGAACACAAAGAAGTTTCTCAGAAAGCTTCCTTTTCTTTGTTATCGGAGGATATTTCCTTTGGTCCTATAGTCTTCAATGGGATCTGAAATACCTGTTCTCAGATTCCACAGAAATAAGGCTAGCAAAGAGATCCACGAAATACAGATGTAACTCTGTGAGATAAATTAACAGAACACTAAGCAGATTCTCAGAAAGCTTCTTTCCAGATTTCATCTGAGGATATTTCCTTTTTCACCATAGCCCTCTATGGGCTTCAAAATATCACTTTGCCAATTCCACAAGAACTGTCTTAGCGAAATGCTTCTTGAGGGGAAAGCTGTAACTCTGTGAGATGAATTCACAGAATGCAAAGAAGTTTCTCAGAAAGCTTCTTTCTCTTTGTTATCGGAGGATATTTCCTTTGGCCCTATATTCTTCAATGGGATCCGAAATATCTGTTCTCATATTCCACAGAAATAAGGCTAGGAAAGAGATCCACGAAATACAGATGTAACTCTGTGAGATGAATTAACAGAAAACTAAGCAGTTTATCAGAAAGCTTCTTTCCAGATTTCATCTGTGGATATTTCCTTTTTCACCATAGCCCTCTATGGGCTTCCAAATATCACTTTGCCAATTCCACAAGAACTGTCCTTGCGAAAGGCTTCTTGAGGGGAAAGCTGTAACTCTGTGACATGATTTCACAGAACACAAAGAAGTTTCTCAGAAAGCTTCTTTCTCTTTGTTATCGGAGGATATTTCCTTTGGCCCTATAGTCTTCAAAGGGATCCGAAATATCTGTTCTCAGATTCCACAGAAATAAGGCTAGCAAAGAGATCCAGGAAATACAGATGTAACTCTGGGAGATGAATTAACAGAACACTAAGCAGTATCACAGAAAGCTTCTTTCCAGATTTAATCTGAGGATATTTCCTTTTTCACCATAGCCCTCTAGGGGCTTCCAAATATCACTTTGCCAATTCCACAAGAACTGTCTTAGCGAAAGGCTTCTTGAGGGGAAAGCTGTAACTCTGTGAGATGATTTCACAGAACGCAAAGAAGTTTCTCAGAAAGCTTCTTTCTTTTGGTTATCGGAGGATAATTCCTTTGGCCCCATAGTCTTCAATGGGATCCGAAATATCTGTTCTCAGATTCCACAGAAATAAGGCTATCAAAGAGATCCACGAAATACAGATGTAACTCTGTGAGATGAATTAACAGAAAACTAAGCAGTTTCTCAGAAAGCTTCTTTCCAGATTTCATCTGAGGATATTTCCTTTTTCACCATAGCCCTGTAAGGGCTTCCAAATATCACTTTGCCAATTCCACAAGAACTGTCTTAGCGAAAGGCTTCTTGAGGGGAAAGCTGTAACTCTGTGACATGATTTCACAGAACACAAAGAAGTTTCTCAGAAAGCTTCTTTCTCTTTGTTATCGGAGGATATTTCCTTTGGCCCTATGGTCTTCAAAGGGATCCGAAATATCTGTTCTCAGATTCCACAGAAATAAGGCTAGCAAAGAGATCCACGAAATACAGATGTAACTCTGGGAGATGAATTAACAGAACACTAAGCAGTATCTCAGAAAGCTTATTTCCAGATTTAATCTGAGGATATTTCCTTTTTCACCATAGCCCTCTATGGGCTTCCAAATATCACTTTGCCAATTCCACAAGAACTGTCTTAGCGAAAGGCTTCTTGAGGGGAAAGCTGTAACTCTGTGAGATGATTTCACAGAACGCAAAGAAGTTTCACAGAAAGCTTCTTTCTCTTTGTTATCAGAGGATATTTCCTTTGGCCCTATAGTCTTCAATGGGATCCGAAGTATCTGTTCTCAGATTCCACAGAAATAAGGCTAGCAAAGAGATCCACGAAATACAGATGTAACTCTGTGAGATGAATTAACAGAACACTAAGCAGTTTCTCAGAAAGCTTCTTTCCACATTTCATCTGAGGATATTTCGTTTTTCACCATAGCCCTCTATAGGATTCCAAATATCACTTTGCCAATTCCACAAGAACTGTCTTAGCGAAAGGCTTCTTGAGGGGAATGCTGTAACTCTGTGAGATGATTTCACAGAACACAAGGAAGTTTCTCAGACAGTTTCTTTCTCTTTTTAATCGGAGGATATTTCCTTTGGCCCCATAGTCTTCAAAGGGATCCGAAATATCTGTTCTCAGATTCCACAGAAATAAGGCTACCAAAGAGATCCACGAAATACAGAAGTAAATCTGTGAGATGAATTAACCAAACACTAAGCAGTTTCTCAGAAAGATTCTTTCCAGATTTCATCTGAGGATATTTCCTTTTTCACCACAGCCCTCTAAGGGCTTCCGAATATCACTTTGCCAATTCCACAAGAACTGTCTTAGCGAAAGGCTTCTTGAGGGGAAAGCTGTAACTCGGTGAGATGATTTCACAGAACGCTAAGAAGTTTCTCAGAAAGCTTCTTTCTCTTTGTTATCGGAGAATATTTCCATTGGCCCTATAGTCTTCAATGGGATCCGAAATATCTGTTCTCAGATTCCACAGAAATAAGGCTAGCAAAGAGATCCACGAAATACAGATGTAACTCTGTGAGATGAATTAACAGAACACTAAGCAGTTTCTCAGAAAGCTTCTTTCCACATTTCATCTGAGGATATTTGCTTTTTCACCATAGCCCTCTAGGGGCTTTCAAATATCACTTTGCCAATTCCACAAGAACTGTCTTAGCGAAAGTCTTCTTGAGGGGAAAGCTGTAACTCTGTGAGATGATTTCACAGAATGCAAAGAAGTTTCTCAGAAAGCTTCTTTCTCTTTGTTATCAGAGGATATTTCCTTTGGCCCTATAGTCTTCAATGGGATCCGAAATATCTGTTCTCAGATTCCACAGAAATAAGGCTAGCAAAGAGATCCACGAAATACAGATGTAACTCTGTGAGATGAATTAACAGAACACTAAGCAGTTTCTCAGAAAGCTTCTTTCCAGATTTCATCTGAGGATATTTCCTTTTTCACCACAGCCCTCTATGGGCTTCCAAATATCACTTTGCCAATTCCACAAGAACTGTCTTAGCGAAAGGCTTCTTGAGGGGAAAGCTGTAACTCTGTGAGATGATTTCACAGAACACAAAGAAGTTTCTCAGAAAGCTTCTTTTTCTTTGTTATCGGAGGATATTTCTTTTGGCCCTATTGTCTTCAATGGGATCTGAAATACCTGTTCTCTGATTCCACTGAAATAAGGCTAGCAAAGAGATCCACGAAATACAGATGTAACTCTGTGAGATGAATTAACAGAACACTAAGCAGTTTCTCAGAAAGCTTCTTTCCAGATTTCATCTGAGGATGTTTCCTTTTTCACCATAGCCCTCTACGGGCTTCCAAATATCACTTTGCCAATTCCACAAGAAGTGTCTTAGCGAAAGGCTTCTTGAGGGGAAAGCTGTAACTCTGTGAGATGAATTCACAGAACACAAAGAAGTTTCTAAGAAAGCTTCTTTCTCTTTGTAATCGGAGGATATTTCCTTTGGCCCTATAGTCTTCAAAGGGATCTGAAATACCTGTTCTCAGATTACACAGAAATAAGGCTAGCAAAGAGATCCACGAAATACAGATGTAACTCTGTGAGATGAATGAACAGAACACTAAGCAGTTTCTCAGAAATCTTCTTTCCAGATTTCATCTGAGGATATTTCCTTTTTCACCATAGCCCTCTATGGGCTTCCAAATATCACTTGCCAATTCCACAACAACTGTCTTAGCGAAATAATTCTTGATGGGAAAGCTGTAACTCTGTGACATGATTTCACAGAAGACAAAGAAGTTTCACAGAAAGCTTCTTTCTCTTTGTTATCGGAGGATATTTCCTTTGGCCCTATAGTCTTCAAAGGGATCCGAAATATCTGTTCTCAGATTCCACAGAAATAAGGCTAGCAAAGAGATCCACGAAATACAGATGTAACTCTGTGAGATGAATTAACAGAACACTAAGCAGTTTCTCAGAAAGCTTCTTTCCAGATTTCATCTGAGGATATTTCCTTTTTCACCATAGCCCTCTAGGGGCTTTCAAATATCACTTTGCCAATTCCACAAGAACTGTATTAGCGAAAGTCTTCTTGAGGGGAAAGCTGTAACTCTGTGAGATGATTTCACAGAATGCAAAGAAGTTTCTCAGAAAGCTTCTTTCTCTTTGTTATCAGAGGATATTTCCTTTGGCCCTATAGTCTTCAATGGGATCCGAAATATCTGTTCTCAGATTCCACAGAAATAAGGCTAGCAAAGAGATCCACGAAATACAGATGTAACTCTGTGAGATGAATTAGCAGAACACTAAGCAGTTTCTCAGAAAGCTTCTTTCCAGATTTCATCTGAGGATATTTCCTTTTTCACCATAGCCCTCTATGGGCTTCCAAATTTCACTTTGCCAATTCCACAAGAACTGTCTTAGCGAAAGGCTTCTTGAGGGGAAAGCTGTAACTCTGTGAGATGATTTCACAGAACACAAAGAAGTTTCTCAGAAACCTTCTTTTTCTTTGTTATCGGAGGATATTTCCTTTAGCCCTATTGTCTTCAAAGGGATCTGAAATACCTGTTCTCTGATTCCACTGAAATAAGGCTAGCAAAGAGATCCACGAAATACAGATGTAACTCTGTGAGATGAATTAACAGAACACTAAGCAGTTTCTCAGAAAGCTTCTTTCCAGATTTCATCTGAGGATGTTTCCTTTTTCACCACAGCCCTCTATGGGCTTCCAAATATCACTTTGCCAATTGCACAAGAAGTGTCTTAGCGAAAGGCTTCTTGAGGGGAAAGCTGTAACTCTGTGAGATGAATTCACAGAACACAAAGAAGTTTCTAAGAAAGCTTCTTTCTCTTTGTAATCGGAGGATATTTCCTTTGGCCCTATAGTCTTCAAAGGGATCTGAAATACCTGTTCTCAGATTCCACAGAAATAAGGCTAGCAAAGAGATCCACGAAATACAGATGTAACTCTGTGAGATGAATGAACAGAACACTAAGCAGTTTCTCAGAAATCTTCTTTCCAGATTTCATCTGAGGATATTTCCTTTTTCACCATAGCCCTCTTTGGGCTTCCAAATATAACTTTGCCAATTCCACAACAACTGTCTTAGCGAAATATTTCTTGAGGGGAAAGCTGTAACTCTGTGAGATGATTTCACGGAAGACAAAAAAGTTTCACAGAAAGCTTCTTTCTCTTTGTTATCGGAGGATATTTCCTTTGGCCCTATAGTCTTCAAAGGGATCTGAAATATCTGTTGTCAGATTCCACAGAAATAAGGCTAGCAAAGAGATCCACGAAATACAGATGTAACTCTGTGAGATGAATTAACAGAACACTAAGCAGTTTCTCAGAAAGCTTCTTTCCAGATTTCATCTGAGGATATTTCCTTTTTCACCATAGCCCTCTAGGGGCTTTCAAATATCACTTTGCCAATTCCACAAGAACTGTCTTAGCAAAAGGCTTCTTGAGGGGAAAGCTGTAACTCTGTGAGATGATTTCACAGAACGCAAAGAAGTTTCTCAGAAAGCTTCTTTCTCTTTGTTATCGGAGGATATTTCCTTTGGCCCTACTGTCTTCAATGGGATCTGAAATACCTGTTCTCAGATTCCACAGAAATAAGGCTAGCAAAGAGATCCACGAAATACAGATGTAACTCTGTGAGATGAATTAACAGAACGCAAAGCAGATTCTCAGAAAGCTTCTTTCCAGATTTCATCTGAGGATATTTCCTTTTTCACCCTAGCTCTCTATGGCCTTCCAAATATCACTTTGCCAATTCCACAAGAACTGTCTTAGCGAAAGGCTTTCTGAGGGGAAAGCTGTAACTCTGTGAGATGATTTCACAGAACACCAAGAAGTTTCTCAGAAAGCTTCTTTCTCTTTGTTATCGGAGGATATTTCCTTTGGCCCTATAGTCTTCAATGGGAACCGAAATATCTGATCTCAGATTCCACAGAAATAAGGCTAGCAAGGAGATCCACGAAATACAGATGTAACTCTGTGAGATGAATTAACAGAACACTAAGCAGTTTCTCAGAAAGCTTCTTTCCAGATTTCATCTGAGGATATTTCCTTTTTCACCATAGCCCTCTATGGGCTTTCAAATATCACTTTGCCAATTCCACAAGAACTGTCTTAGCGAAAGGCTTCTTGAGGGGAGAGCTGTAACTCTGTGAGCTGATTTCACAGAATGCAAAGAGGTTTCTCAGAAAGCTTCTTTCTCTTTGTTATCGGAGGATATTTCCTTTGGCCCTATAGTCTTCAATGGGATCCGAAATATCTGTTCTCAGATTCCACAGAAAGAAGGCTAGCCAAGAGATCCACGAAATACAGATGTAACTCTGTGAGATGAATGAACAGAACACTAAGCAGTTTCTCAGAAAGCTTCTTTCCAGATTTCATCTGAGGATATTTCCTTTTTCACCACAGCCCTCTATGGGCTTCCAAATATCACTTTGCCAATTCCACAAGAACTGTCTTCGCGAAAGGCTTCTTGAGGGGAAAGCTGGAACTCTTTGAGATGATTTCACAGAACACAAAGAAATTTCTCAGAAAGCTTCTTTCTCTTTGTTATCGGAGGATATTTCCTTTGGCCCTATCGTTTTCAAAGGGATCCGAAATATCTGTTCTCAGATTCCACAGAAAAAAGGCTAGCAAAGAGATCCACGAAATACACATGTAACTCTGTGAGATGAATTAACAGAACACTAAGCAGTTTCTCAGAAAGCTTCTATCCAGATTTCATCTTAGGATATTTCCTTTTTCAACATAGCCCTCTATGGGCTTTCAAATATCACTTTGCCAATTCCACAAGAACTGTCTTAGCGAAAGGCTTCTTGAGGGGAAAGCTGTAACTTTGTAAGATGATTTCACAGAACGCAAAGAAGTTTCTCAGAAAGCTTCTTTCTCTTTGTTATCGGAGGATATTTCCTTTGGCCCTATAGTCTTCAAGGGGATCCGAAATATCTGTTCTCAGATTCCACAGAAATAAGGCTAGCAAAGAGATCCACGAAATACAGATGTAACTCTGTGAGATGAATGAACAGAAAACTAAGCAGTTTCTCAGAAACTTCTTTCCAGATTTCATCTGAGGATATTTCCTTTTTCACCCTAGCCCTCTATGGCCTTCCAAATATCACTTTGCCAATTCCACAAGAACTGTCTTAGCGAAAGGCTTTCTGAGGGGAAAGCTGTAACTCTGTGAGATGATCTCACAGAACGCAAAGAAGTTTCTCAGAAAGCTTCTTTCTCTTTGTTATCGGAGGATATTTCCTTTGGCCCTATAGACTTCAATGGGATCCGAAATATCTGTTCTCAGATTCCACAGAAATAAGGCTAGCAAAGAGATCCACGAAATACAGATGTAACTCTGTGAGATGAATTAACAGAACACTAAGCAGTTTCTCAGAAAGCTTCTTTCCAGATTTCATCTGAGGATATTTCCTTTTTCACCATAGCTCTCTATGGGCTTCCAAATATCACTTTGCGAACTCCACAACAACTGTCGTAGCGAAAGGCTTCTTGAGGGGAAAGCTGTACCTCTGTGAGATGATTTCACAGAACACAAAGAAGTTTCTTAGAAAGCTTCTTTTTCTTTGTTATCGGAGGATATTTCCTTTGGCCCTATAGTCTTCAATGGGATCTGAAATACATGTTCTCAGATTCCACAGAAATAAGGCTAGCAAAGAGATCCACGAAATACAGATGTAACTCTGTGAGATGAATGAACAGAACACTAAGCAGATTCTCAGAAAGCTTCTTTCCAGATTTCATCTGAGGATATTTCCTTTTTCACCATAGCCCTCTATGGGCTTCCAAATATCACTTTGTCAATTCCACAAGAACTGTCTTAGCGAAAGGCTTCTTGAGGGGAAAGCTGTAACTCTGTGAGATGATTTCACAGAAGACAAAGAAGTTTCTCAGAAGGCTTCTTTCTCTTTGTTATCGGAAGATATTTCCTTTGGCCCTATAATCTTCAATGGGATCCGAAATACCTGTTCTCAGATTCCACAGAAATAAGGCTAGCAAAGAGATCCACGAAATACAGATGTAACTCTGTGAGATGAATGAACAGAACACTAAGCAGTTTCTCAGAAATCTTCTTTCCAGATTTCATCTGAGGATATTTCCTTTTTCACCATAGCCCTCTATGGGCTTCCAAATATCACTTTGCCAATTCCACAAGAACTGTCTTAGCGAAATGCTTCTTGAGGGGAAAGCTGTAACTCTGTGAGATGATTTCACAGAATGCAAAGAAGTTTCTCAGAAAGCTTCTTTCTCTTTGTTATCGGAGGATATTTCCTTTGGCCCTATATTCTTCAATGGGATCCGAAATATCTGTTCTCAGCTTCCACAGAAATAAGGCTAGCAAAGAGATCCAGGAAATACAGATGTAACTCTGTGAGATGAATTAACAGAAAACTAAGCAGTTTATCAGAAAGCTTCTTTCCAGATTTCATCTGTGGATATTTCCTTTTTCGCCATAGCCCTCTATGGGCTTCCAAATATCACTTTGCCAATTCCACAAGAACTGTCTTAGCGAAAGGCTTCTTGATTGGTAAGCTGTAACTCTGTGAGAAGATTTCACAGAACACAAAGAAGTTTCTCAGAAAGCTTCTTTCTCTTTGTTATCGGAGGATATTTCCTTTGGCCCTATAGTCTTCAAAGGGATCCGAAATATCTGTTCTCAGATTCCACAGAAGTAAGGCTAGCAAAGAGATCCACGAAATGCAGATGTAACTCTGTGAGATGAATTAACAGAACACTAAGCAGTTTCTCAGAAAGCTTCTTTCCAGATTTCATCGAAGGATATTTCCTTTTTCACCATAGCCCTCTATGGGCTTCCCAATATCACTTTGCCTATTCCACAAGAACTGTCTTAGCGAAAGGCTTCTTGAGGGGAAAGCTGTAACTCTGTGAGATGATTTCTAAGAACACAAAGAAGTTTCTCAGAAAGCTTCTTTCTCTTTGTTATTGGAGGATATTTCCTTTGGCCCTATAGTCTTCAAAGGGATCCGAAATATCTGTTCTCAGATTCCACAGAAGTAAGGCTAGCAAAGAGAACCACGAAATACAGATGTAACTCTGTGAGATGAATTAACAGAACACTAAGCAGTTTCTCTGAAAGCTTCTTTCCAGATTTCATCGGAGGATATTTCCTCCCTCACCATAGCCCTCTATGGGCTTCCAAATATCACTTTTCCAATTCCACAAGAACTGTCTTAGCGAAAGGCTTCTTGTGGGGAAAGCTGTAACTCTGTGAGGTGATTTCACAGAACACAAAGAAGTTTCTCAGAAAGCTTCTTTCTCTTAGTTATCGGAGGATATTTCCTTTGGCAATATAGTCTTCAAAGGGATCCGAAATATCTGTTCTCAGATTCCACAGAAATAATTCTAGCAAAGAGATCCACTAAATACACATGTAACACTGTGAGATGAATTAACAGAACACTAAGCAGTTTCTCAGAAAGCTTCTTTCCAGATTGCATGGGAGGATATTTCCTTTTTCTCCATATCCCACTATGGGCTCCCAAATATCACTTTGCTAATTCCACAAGAACTGTCTTGGCGAAATGCTTCTTGAGGGAAAAGCTATAACTCTGGGTGATGATTTCACAGACCACAAAGTAGTTTCTCAGAAAGCTTCTTTCTCTTTGTTATCGGAGGATATTTCCTTTGGCCCTATAAACTTCAAAAGGAACTGAAATACCTGTTCTCAGATTGAACAGAAATAAGGATAGCAAAGAGATTCACGAAATACAGATGTAACGCTGGGAGATGAATTAACAGAACACTAAGCAGTTTCTCAGAAAGCTTCTTTGTCTTTGTTATTGGAGGATATTTCCTTTGGCCCAATAGACTTCAAAGGGATCCGAAATATCTGTTCTCAGATTCCACAGAAATAAGGCTAGCAAAGAGATCCACGAAACGCAGATGTAACTCTGTGAGGTGAATTAACACAACATTAAGCAGTTTCTCAGAAAGCTTCTTTCCAGATTTCATCTTACGATATTTCCTTTTTCACCATAGCCCTCTATGGGCTTCCAAATATCACTTTGCCCATTCCACAAGAACTGTCTTAGCGAACGGGTACTTCAGTGGAAAGCTGTAACTCTGTGAGATGATTTCACAGAAGAAAAAGAAGTTTCGCAGAAAGCTTCTTTCTCTTTGTTATCGGAGGATATTTCCTTTGGCCCTATAGTCTTCAAAGGGATCCGAAATATCTGTTGTGAGATTCCACAGAAATTAGGCTAACAAAGAGATCCACGAAATGCAGATGTAACTCTGTGAGATGAATTAACAGAACACTAAGCAGTTTCTGAGAAAGCTTGTTTCCAGATTTCATCGGAGGATATTTCCTTTTTCACCATAGCCCTATATGGGCTGCCAAATATCACTTTGCCAATTCCACAAGAACTGTCTTAGCGAAAGGCTTGTTGAGGGGAAAGTTGTAACTCTGTGAGATGATTTCAGAGAGCACAAAGAAGTTTCTCAGAAAGCTTCTTTCTGTTTGTTGGAGGATATTTCCTTTGGCCCTATAGTCTTCAAAGGGATCCGAACTATCTGTTCTCAGATTCCACAGAAATAAGGCTAGCAAAGAGATCCACGAAATGCAGATGTAACTCTGTGAGATGAATTAACAGAACACTAAGCAGTTTCTCAGAAAGCTTCTTTCCAGATATCATCGGAGGATATTTCCTTTTTCACCATAGCCCTCTATGGGCTTCCAAATATCACTTTGCCAATTCCACAAGAACTGTCTTAGCGAAAGGCTTCTTGAGGGAAAGAGCTGTAACTCTGTGAGATGATTTCACAGAACACAAAGAAGTTTCTCAGAAAGCTTCTTTGTCTTTGTTATCGGAGGATATTTCCTTTGGCCCTATAGTCTTCAAAGGGATCCGAAATATCTATTCTCAGATTCCACAGAAATAGCCTAGCAAAATGATCCACGAAATACAGATGTAACCCTGTGGGATGAATTAACAGAACACTAAGCAGTTTCTCAGAAAGCTTCTTTCCAGATTTCATCGGAGGATATTTCCTTTTTCACCATATCCTCTATGTGCTTCCAAATATCTCTCTGCCAATTCCAGAAGAACTGTCTTAGCGAAAGGCTTCTTGAGGGGAAAGCTGTAACTCTGTGAGATGATTTCACAGAACACAAAGTAGTTTCTCAGAAAGCTTCTTTCTCTTTGTTATCGGAGGATATTTCCTTTGGCCCTATAGTCTTCAAAGGGATCCGAAATATCTGTTCTCAGATTCCACAGAAATAAGGAGAGCAAAGAGATTCACGAAATGCAGATGTAACGCTGGGAGATGAATTAACAGAACACTAAGCAGTTTCTCAGAAAGCTTCTTTGTCTTTGTTATCGGCGGATATTTTCTTCAGCCCTATAGTCTTCAAAGGGATCCGAAATATCTGTTCTCAGATTCCACAGAAATAAGGCGAGCAAAGAGATCCACGAAATACAGATGTCACTCTGTGAGATGAATTAACAGAACACTAAGCAGTTTCTCAGAAAGCTTCCATCCAGATTTCATCGGAGGATATTTCCTTTTTCACCATAGCCCTCTAGGGGCCTCCAAATATCACTTTGCCAATTGCACAAGAACTGTCTTAGCGAAAGGCTTCTTGAGGGGAAAGCTGTAACTCTGTGAGATGATTTCACAGAACACAAAGAAGTTTCTCAGAAAGCTTCTTTCTCTTTCTTATCGGAAGATATTTCCTTTGGCCCTATAGTCTTTAAAGGGAAAGGAAATATCTGTTCTCAGATTCCACCGAAATAAGGCTGGCAAAGAGATCCACGAAATACAGATGTAAGTCTGTGAGATGAATTAACAGAACACTAAGCAGTTTCTCAGAAAGCTTCTTTCCAGATTTCATCGGAGGATATTTCCTTTTTCACCATAGCCCTCTATGGGCTTCCAAATTTCACTTTGCCAATTACACAAGAACTGTCTTAGCGAAAGGCTACTTGAGGGGAAAGCTGTAACTCTGTGAGATGATTTCACAGAACATAAAGTAGTTTCTCAGAAAGCTTCTTTCTCTTTGTTATCGGAGGATATTTCCTTTGGCCCTATAGTCTTCAAAGGGATCCGAAATATCTATTCTCAGATTCCACAGAAATAAGGATAACAAAGAGATTCACGAAATGCAGAGGTATCGTTGGGAGATGAATTAACAGAACACTAAGCAGTTTCTCAGAAAGCTTCTTTGTCTTTGTTATCGGAGGATATTTCCTTTGGCCTTATAGTCTTCAAAGGGATGCGAAATATCTGTTCTCAGATTCCACAGAAATAAGGCTAGCAAAGAGATCCACGAAATACAGATGTAACTCTGTGAGATGAATTAACAGAACACTAAGCAGTTTGTCAGAAAGTTGCTTTCCAGATTTCATCGGAGGATATTTCCTTTTTCACCATAACCCTCTAGGGGCTTCCAAATATCACTTTGCCAATTGCACAAGAACAGTCTTAGCGAAAGGCTTCTTGAGGGGAAAGCTGTAACTCTGTGAGATGATTTCCCAGAACAAAAAGAAGTTTCTCAGAAAGCTTCTTTCTCTTTCTTATCGGAAGATATTTCCTTTGGCCCTATAGTCTTCAAAGGGATCCGAAATATCTGTTCTCAGATTCCACAGAAATAAGGCTGGCAAAGAGATCCACGAAATACAGATGTAACTCTGTGAGATGAATTAACAGAACACTAATCAGTTTCTCAGAAAGCTTCTTTCCAGATTTCATCGGAGGATATTTCCTTTTTAACCATAGCACTCTATGGGCTTCCAAATATCACTTTGCCAATTCCACAGGAACTGTCTTAGCGAAAAGCTTCTTGAGGGGAAAGCTGTAAATCTGGGAGATGATTTCACAGAACACAAAGAAGTTTCTCAGGAAGCTTCTTTCTCTTTGTTATCGGAGGATATTTCCTTTGGTCCTATAGTCTTCAAAGGGACCCGAAATATCTGTTCTCAGATTCCACAGAAATAAGGCTAGCAAAGAGATCCACGAAATGCAGATGTAACTCTGTCAGATGAATTAACACAACATTAAGCAGTTTCTCAGAAACCTTCTTTCCAGATTTCATCTTAGGATATTTCCTTTTTCATCATAGCCCTCTATGGGCTTCCAAATATCACTTTGCCCATTCCACAAGAACTGTCTTAGCGAACGGGTCCTTGAGTGGAAAGCTGTAACTCTGTGAGATGATTTCACAGAACAAGAAGAAGTTTCTCAGAAAGCTTCTTTCTCTTTGTTATCGGAGGATATTTCCTTTGGCCCTATAGTCTTCAAAGGGATCTGAAATATCTGTTGTGAGATTCCACAGAAATTAGGCTAACAAAGAGATCCACGAAATGCAGATGTAACTCTGTGAGATGAATTAACAGAACACTAAGCAGTTTCTCAGAAAGCTTCTTTCCAGATTTCATGAGAGGATATTTCCTTTTTCACCATAGCCCACTATTGGCTGCCAAATATCATTTTGCCAATTCCACAAGAACTGTCTTAGCGAAAGGCTTCTTGAGGGGAAAGCTGTAACTCTGTGAGATGATTTCACAGAACACAAAGACGTTTCTCAGAAAGCTTCTTTCTGTTTGTTATCGGAGGATATTTCCTTTGACCCTATAGTCTTCAAAGGGATCCGAAATATCTGTTCTCAGATTCCACAGAAATAAGGCTAGCAAAGAGATCCACGAAATACAGATGTAACTCTGTGAGATGAATTAACAGAACACTAAGCAGTTTCTCAGAAAGCTTCTTTCCAGATTTCATCGGAGGATATTTCCTTTTTCACCATAGCCCTCTTTGGGCTTCCAAATATCACTTTGCCAATTCCACAAGAACTGTCTTAGCGAAAGGCTTCTTGAGGGGAAAGCTGTAACTCTGTGAGATGATTTCACAGAACACAAAGAAGTTTCTCAGAAAACTTCTTTGTCTTTGTTATCGGAGGATATTTCCTTTGGCCCTATAGTCTTCAAAGGGATCCGAAATATCTGTTCTCAGATTCCACACAAATAGCATAGCAAAGTGATCCACGACATACAGATGTAACGCTGGGAGATGAATTAACAGAACACTAAGCAGTTTCTCAGAAAGCTTCTTTGTCTTTGTTATCGGAGGATATTTCCTTTGGCCCAGTAGTCTTCAAAGGGATCCGAAATATCTGTTCTCAGATTCCACAGAAATAAGGCTAGCAAAGTGATCCACGAAATACAGATGTAACTCTGTGAGATGAATTAACAGAACACTAAGCAGTTTCTCAGAAAGCTTCTTTACAGATTTCATCGGAGGATATTTCCTTTTTCACCATAGCCCTCTATGGGCTTCCAAATATCACTTTGCCAATTCCACAAGAACTGTTTAGCGAAAGGCTTCTTGAGGGGAAAGCTGTAACTCTGCGAGATGATTTCACAGAACACAAAGTAGTTTCTTAGAAAGCTTCTTTCTCTTTCTTATCGGAGGATATTTCCTTTGGCCCTATAGTCTTCAAAGGGATCCGAAATATCTGTTCTCATTCCACAGAAATAAGGCTAGCAAAGAGATCCACGAAATACAGATGTAACTCTGTGAGATGAATTAACAGAACACTAAGCAGTTTCTCAGAAAGCTTCTTTCCAGATTTCATCGGAGGATATTTCCTTTTTCACCATAGCCCACTATTGGCTGCCAAATATCATTTTGCCAATTCCACAAGAACTGTCTTAGCGAAAGGCTTCTTGAGGGGAAAGCTGTAACTCTGTGAGATGATTTCACAGAACACAAAGACGTTTCTCAGAAAGCTTCTTTCTGTTTGTTATCGGAGGATATTTCCTTTGACCCTATAGTCTTCAAAGGGATCCGAAATATCTGTTCTCAGATTCCACAGAAATAAGGCTAGCAAAGAGATCCACGAAATACAGATGTAACTCTGTGAGATGAATTAACAGAACACTAAGCAGTTTCTCAGAAAGCTTCTTTCCAGATTTCATCGGAGGATATTTCCTTTTTCACCATAGCCCTCTTTGGGCTTCCAAATATCACTTTGCCAATTCCACAAGAACTGTCTTAGCGAAAGGCTTCTTGAGCGGAAAGCTGTAACTCAGTGAGATGATTTCACAGAACGCATAGAAGTTTCTCAGAAAGCTTCTTTTTCTTTGTTATCGGAGGATATTTCCTTTGGCCATATAGTCTTCTAAGGTATCCGAAATATCTGTTCTCAGATTCCAAAGAAATAAGGCTAGCAAAGAGATCCACGAAATTCCGATGTAACACTGTGAGATGAATTAACAGAACACTAAGCAGTTTCTCAGAAAGCTTCTTTCCAGATTTCATCGGAGGATATTTCCTCTCTCACCATAGCCCTCTATGGGCTTCCAAATATCACTTTGCCAATTCCACAAGAACTGTCTTAGCGAAAGTTTTCTTGAGGGAAAGAGCTGTAACTCTGTGAGATGATTTCACAGAACACAAAGAAGTTTCTCAGAAAGCTTCTTTGTCTTTGTTATCGGAGTATATTTCCTTTGGCCCTATAGTCTTCAAAGGGATCCGAAATATCTCTTCTCAGATTCCACAGAAATAGCCTAGCAAAGTGATCCACGAAATACAGATGTAACCCTGTGGGATGAATTAACAGAACACTAAGCAGTTTCTCAGAAAGCTTCTTTCCAGATTTCATCGGAGGATATTTCCTTTTTCACCATATCCTCTATGTGCTTCCAAATATCACTCTGCCAATTCCAGAAGAACTGTCTTAGCGAAAGGCTTCTTGAGGGGAAAGCTGTAACTCTGTGAGATGATTTCACAAAACACAAAGTAGTTTCTCAGAAAGCTTCTTTCTCTTTGTTATCGGAGGATATTTCCTTTGGCCCTATAGTCTTCAAAGGGATCCGAAATATCTGTTCTCAGATTCCACAGAAATAAGGAGAGCAAAGAGATTCATGAAATGCAGATGTAACGCTGGGAGGTGAATTAACAGAACACTAAGCAGTTTCTCAGAAAGCTTCTTTGACTTTGTTGTCGACGGATATTTCCTTTGGCCCTATAGTCTTCAAAGGGATCCGAAATATCTGTTCTCAGATTCCACAGAAATAAGGCGAGCAAAGAGATCCACTAAATTCAGATGTAACTCTGTGAGATGAATTAACAGAACACTAAGCAGTTTCTCAGAAAGCTTCTTTCCAGATTTCATCGGAGGATATTTCCTTTTTCACCATAGCCCTCTAGGGGCCTCCAAATATCACTTTGCCAATTGCACAAGAACTGTCTTAGCGAAAGGCTTCTTGAGGGGAAAGCTGTAACTCTGTGAGATGATTTCACAGAACACAAAGAAGTTTCTCAGAAAGCTTCTTTCTCTTTCTTATCGGAAGATATTTCCTTTGGCCGTATAGTCTTTGAAGGGAAAGGAAATATCTGTTCTCAGATTCCACAGAAATAAGGCTCGCAAAGAGATCCACTAAATACAGATGTAACTCAGTGAGATGAATTAACACAACATTAATCAGTTTCTCAGAATGCTTCTTTCCAGATTTCATCTTAGGATATTGCCTTTTTCACCATAGCCCTCTATGGGCTTCCAAATATCACTTTGCCCATTCCAGAAGAACTGTCTTAGCCAACGGGTACTTGAGTGGAAAGCTGTAACTCTGTGAGATGATTTCACAGAACACAAGGAAGTTTCTCAGAAAGCTTCTTTCTCTTTGTTATCGGAGGATTTTTCCTTTGGCCCAGTAGTCTTCAAAGGGATCCGAAATTTCTGTTCTCAGATTCCACAGAAATAAGGCTAGCAAAGAGATCCACGAAATACAGATGTAACTCTGTGAGATGAATTAACAGAACACTAAGCACTTTCTCAGAAAGCTTCTTTCCAGATTTCATCGGAGGATATTTCCTTTTTCACCATAGCCCTCTAGGGGTTCCAAATATCACTTTGCCAATTGCACAAGAACTGTCTTAGCGAAAGGCTTCTTGAGGGGAAAGCTGTAACTCTGTGAGTTGGTTTCACAGAACACAAAGAAGTTTCTCAGAAAGCTTCTTTCTCTTTGTTATCGGTGGATATTTCCTTTGACCCTATAGTCTTCAAAGGGATCCGAAATATGTGTTCTCAGATTCCACAGAAATAAGGGTAGCAAAGAGATCCACGAAATGCAGATGTAACTCTGTGAAATGAATTAACACAACATTAAGCAGTTTCTCAGAAAGCTTCTTTCCAGATTTCATCTTAGGATATTTCCTTTTTCACCACAGCCCTCTAAGGCCTTCGAAATATCACTTTGGCCATTCCACAAGAACTGTCTTAGCGAAAGGGTACTTGAGTGAAAAACTGTAAGTCTTTGAGATGATTTCACAGAACAAAAAAGAAGTTTCTCAGAAAGCTTCTTTCTCTTTGTTATCGGAGGATATTTCCTTTGGCCCTATAGTTTTCAAAGTGATCCGAAATATCTGTTCTCAGATTCCACAGAAATAAGGCTAGAAAGAGATCCACGAAATACAGATGTAACTCTGGGAGATGAATTAACAGAACACTAAGCAGTTTTTCAGAAAGCTTCTTTCCAGATTTAATCGGAGGATATTTCCTTTTTCACCATAGTCCTCTATGGGCTTCCGAATATCACTTTGCCAATTCCACAAGAACTGTCTTAGCGAAAGGCTTCTTGAGGGGAAAGCTGTAACTCTGTGAGATGATTTCACAGAACACAAAGAAGTTACTCAGAAAGCTTCTTTTTCTTTGTTATTGGAGGATATTTCCTTTGGCCCTATAGTCTTCAAAGGGATCCGAAATATCTGTTCTCAGATTCCACAGAAATAAGGCTAGCTAAGAGATCCACGAAATACAGATGTAACTCTGTGAGATGAATTAACAGAACACTAAGCAGTTTCTCAGAAAGCTTCTTTCCAGATTTCATCGGAGGATATTTCCTTTTTCTCCATAGCCCGCTATGGGTTTCCAAATATCACTTTGCCAATTCCACAAGAACTGTCTTAGAGAAAGGCTTCTTGAGGGGAAAGCTGTAACTCTGTGAGATGATTTCACAGAACACAAAGACGTTTCTCAGAAAGCTTCTTTCTCTTTGTTATCGGAGAATATTTCCTTTGGCCCTATAGTCTTCAAAGGGATCCGAAATATCTCTTCTCAGATTCCACAGAAATAGCCTAGCAAAGTGATCCACGAAATACAGATGTAATTATGTGAGATGAATTAACAAAACACTAAGCAGTTTATCAGAAAGTTTCTTTCCAGATTTCATCGGAGGATATTTCCTCTTTCACCATAGCCCTCTATGGGCTTCCAAATATCACTTTGCCAATTCCACAAGAACTGTCTTAGCGAAAGGCTTCTTGAGGGGAAAGCTGTAACTCTGTGAGATGATTTCACAGAACACAAAGAAGTTTCTCAGAAAGCTTCTTTCTCTTTGTTATCGGAGGATATTTCCTTTGGCCCTATAGTCTTCAAAGGGATCTGAAATATCTCTTGTGAGATTCCACAGAAATCAGGCTAACAATGAGATCCACGAAATGCAGATGTAACTCTGTGAGATGAATTAACAGAACATTAAGCAGTTTCTCAGAAAGCTTCTTTCCAGATTTCATCGGAGGATATTTCCTCTTTCACCATAGCCCTCTATGGGCTTCCAAATATCACTTTACCAATTCCACAAGAACTGTCTTAGCGAAAGGCTTCTTGAGGGGAAAGCTGTAACTCTGTGAGATGATTTCACAGAACACAAAGAAGTTTTTCAGAAAGCTTCTTTCTCTTTGTTATCGGAGGATATTTCCTTTGGCCCTATAGTCTTCAAAGGGAATCAAAATATCTGTTCTCAGATTCCACAGAAATAAGGCTAGCAAAGAGATCCACGAAATACAGGTGTAACTCTGTGAGATGAATTATCAGAACACTAAGCAGTTTCTCAGAAAGCTTCTTTCCAGATTTCATCGGTGGATATTTCCTTTTTCACCATAGCCCTCTATGGGCTTCCAAATATCACTTTGCCAATTCCACAAGAACGGTCTTAGCGAAAGGCTTCTTGAGAGGAAAGTTGTAATTCTGTGAGATGATTTCACAGAACACAAAGAAGTTTCTCAGAAAGCTTCTTTCTCTTTTTTATCGGAGAATATTTCCTTTGGCCATATAGTCTTCAAAGGGAAAGGAAATATGTGTTCTCAGATTCCACAGAAAAAAGGCTAGGAAAGAGATCCACGAAATACAGATGTAACTCTGTGAGATGAATTAACAGAACACTAAGCAGTTTCTCAGAAAGCTTCTTTCCAGATTTCATCGGAGGATATTTCCTTTTTCTCCATAGCCCTGTATGAACCTCCAAATATCACTTTGCCAATTCCACAAGAACTGTCTTAGCGAAAGGCTTCTTGAGGGGAAAGCTGTAACTCTGTGAGATGATTTCACAGAACACAAAGAAGTTTTTCACAAAGATTATTTTTCTTTGTTATCGGAGGATATTGCCTTTGGCCCTATAGTCTTCAAAGGGAATCGAAATATCTGTTCTCAGATTCCACAGAAATAAGGCTCGCAAAGAGATCCACGAAATACAGATGTAACTCTGTGAGATGAATTAACAGAACACTAAGCAGTTTCTCAGTAAGCATCTTTCCAGATTTGATCGGAGGATATTTCCTTTTTCACCATAGCCCCCTATGGGCTTCCAAATATCACTTTGCCAATTCCAAAAGAACTGTCTTAGCGAAAGACTTCTGGAGTTTAAGTCTGTAACTCTGTGAGATGATTTCATAGAACACAAAGAAGTTTCTCAGAAAGCTTCTTTCTCTTTGTTATCAGAGGATATTTCCTTCGGCCCTATAGTCTCCAAAGGGAATGGAAATGTCTGTTCTCAGATTCCACAGAAATAAGGCTAGCAAAGAGATCCACGAAATACGGATGTAAATCTGTGAGATGAATTAACAGAACACTAAGCAGTTTCTGAGAAAGCTTCTTTCCAGATTTCATCGGAGGATATTTCCTTTTTCACCATAGCCCTCTAAGGGCTTCAAAATATCACTTTGCCAATTCCACAAGAACTGTCTTAGCGAAAGGCTTCTTGAGGGGAAAGCTGTAACTCTGTGAGATGATTTCACAGAACACAAAGAAGTTTCTCAGAAATCTTCTTTCTCTTTGTTATCGGAGGATATTTCCTTTGGCCCTATAGTCTTCAAAGGGAAAGGAAATATCTGTTGTCAGATTCCACAGAAATAAGGGTAGCAAAGAGACCCACGAAATACAGATGTAAATCTGTGAGATGAATTAACAGAACACTAAGCAGTTTTTCAGAAAGTTTCTCTCCAGATTTCATCGGAGGATATTTCCTTTTTCACCATAGCCCTCTATGGGCTTCCAAATATCACTTTGCCAATTCCACAAAAACTGTCTTAGCGAAAGGCTTCTTGAGGGGGTAGCTGTAACTCTGTGAGCTGATTTGACAGAACACAAAGAAATTTCTCAGAAAACTTCTTTCTCTTTCTTATCGGAGGATATTTCCTTTGGCTGTATAGTCTTCAAAGGGAAAGGAAATATCTGTTCTCAGATTCCACAGAAAAAAGGCTAGCAAAGAGATCCACGAAATACAGATGTAACTCTGTGAGATGAATTAAGAGAACATTAAGCAGTCTCTCACAAAGCTTCTTTCCAGATTACATCGGAGGATATTTCCTTTTTCACAGTAGCCCTCCATGGGCTTCCAAATATCACTTTGCCAATTCCACAAGAACTGTCTTAGCGAAAGGCTTCTTGAGGGGAATGCTGTAACTCTGTGAGATGATTTCACAGAACACAAAGAAGTTTCTCAGAAAGCTTCTTTCTCTTTGTTATCGGAGGATATTTCCTTTGTCCCTATAGTCTTCAAAGGGATCCGAAATATCTGTAATCAGATTCCACAGAAATAACGCTAGCAAAGAGATCCACGAAATACAGATGTAACTCTGGGAGATGAATTAACACAACACTAAGCAGTGTCTCAGAAAGCTTCTTTTCAGATTACATCTGAGGATATTTCCTTTTTCACCATAGCCCTCAATGGGCTTCCAAATATCACTTTGCCAATTCCACAAGAACTGTCTTAGCGAAAGGCTTCTGGAGGGGAAAGCTGTAACTCTGTGAGATGATTTCACAGAACACAAAGAAGTTTCTCAGAAAGCTTCTTTCTCTTTGTTATCGGAGGATATTTCCTTTGGCCCTATAGTCTTCAAAAGGATCCGAAATATCTGCTCTCAGATTCCACAGAAATAAGGCTAGCAAAGAGATCCACGAAATACAGATGTAACTCTGTGAGATGAATTAACAGAACACTATGCAGTTTCTTAGAAAGCTTCTTTCCAGATTTCATCTGAGGATATTTCCTTTTTCTCCATAGACCTCTATGGGCTTCCAAATATCACTTTGCCAATTCCACATGAACTGTCTTAGCGAAAGGCTTCTTGATTGGTAAGCTGTAACTCTGTGAGAAGATTTCACAGAACACAAAGAAGTTTCTCAGAAAGCTTCTTTCTCTTTGTTATCGGAGGATATTTCCTTTGGCCCTATAGTCTTCAAAGGGATCCGAAATATCTGTTCTCAGATTCCACAGAAGTAAGGCTAGCAAAGAGATCCACGAAATGCAGATGTAACTCTGTGAGATGAATTAACAGAACACTAAGCAGTTTCTCAGAAAGCTTCTTTCCAGATTTCATCGAAGGATATTTCCTTTTTCACCATAGCCCTCTATGGGCTTCCCAATATCACTTTGCCTATTCCACAAGAACTGTCTTAGCGAAAGGCTTCTTGAGGGGAAAGCTGTAACTCTGTGAGATGATTTCTAAGAACACAAAGAAGTTTCTCAGAAAGCTTCTTTCTCTTTGTTATTGGAGGATATTTCCTTTGGCCCTATAGTCTTCAAAGGGATCCGAAATATCTGTTCTCAGATTCCACAGAAGTAAGGCTAGCAAAGAGAACCACGAAATACAGATGTAACTCTGTGAGATGAATTAACAGAACACTAAGCAGTTTCTCTGAAAGCTTCTTTCCAGATTTCATCGGAGGATATTTCCTCCCTCACCATAGCCCTCTATGGGCTTCCAAATATCACTTTTCCAATTCCACAAGAACTGTCTTAGCGAAAGGCTTCTTGTGGGGAAAGCTGTAACTCTGTGAGGTGATTTCACAGAACACAAAGAAGTTTCTCAGAAAGCTTCTTTCTCTTAGTTATCGGAGGATATTTCCTTTGGCAATATAGTCTTCAAAGGGATCCGAAATATCTGTTCTCAGATTCCACAGAAATAATTCTAGCAAAGAGATCCACTAAATACACATGTAACACTGTGAGATGAATTAACAGAACACTAAGCAGTTTCTCAGAAAGCTTCTTTCCAGATTGCATGGGAGGATATTTCCTTTTTCTCCATATCCCACTATGGGCTCCCAAATATCACTTTGCTAATTCCACAAGAACTGTCTTGGCGAAATGCTTCTTGAGGGAAAAGCTATAACTCTGGGTGATGATTTCACAGACCACAAAGTAGTTTCTCAGAAAGCTTCTTTCTCTTTGTTATCGGAGGATATTTCCTTTGGCCCTATAAACTTCAAAAGGAACTGAAATACCTGTTCTCAGATTGAACAGAAATAAGGATAGCAAAGAGATTCACGAAATACAGATGTAACGCTGGGAGATGAATTAACAGAACACTAAGCAGTTTCTCAGAAAGCTTCTTTGTCTTTGTTATTGGAGGATATTTCCTTTGGCCCAATAGACTTCAAAGGGATCCGAAATATCTGTTCTCAGATTCCACAGAAATAAGGCTAGCAAAGAGATCCACGAAACGCAGATGTAACTCTGTGAGGTGAATTAACACAACATTAAGCAGTTTCTCAGAAAGCTTCTTTCCAGATTTCATCTTACGATATTTCCTTTTTCACCATAGCCCTCTATGGGCTTCCAAATATCACTTTGCCCATTCCACAAGAACTGTCTTAGCGAACGGGTACTTCAGTGGAAAGCTGTAACTCTGTGAGATGATTTCACAGAAGAAAAAGAAGTTTCGCAGAAAGCTTCTTTCTCTTTGTTATCGGAGGATATTTCCTTTGGCCCTATAGTCGTCAAAGGGATCCGAAATATCTGTTGTGAGATTCCACAGAAATTAGGCTAACAAAGAGATCCACGAAATGCAGATGTAACTCTGTGAGATGAATTAACAGAACACTAAGCAGTTTCTGAGAAAGCTTGTTTCCAGATTTCATCGGAGGATATTTCCTTTTTCACCATAGCCCTATATGGGCTGCCAAATATCACTTTGCCAATTCCACAAGAACTGTCTTAGCGAAAGGCTTGTTGAGGGGAAAGTTGTAACTCTGTGAGATGATTTCAGAGAGCACAAAGAAGTTTCTCAGAAAGCTTCTTTCTGTTTGTTGGAGGATATTTCCTTTGGCCCTATAGTCTTCAAAGGGATCCGAACTATCTGTTCTCAGATTCCACAGAAATAAGGCTAGCAAAGAGATCCACGAAATGCAGATGTAACTCTGTGAGATGAATTAACAGAACACTAAGCAGTTTCTCAGAAAGCTTCTTTCCAGATATCATCGGAGGATATTTCCTTTTTCACCATAGCCCTCTATGGGCTTCCAAATATCACTTTGCCAATTCCACAAGAACTGTCTTAGCGAAAGGCTTCTTGAGGGAAAGAGCTGTAACTCTGTGAGATGATTTCACAGAACACAAAGAAGTTTCTCAGAAAGCTTCTTTGTCTTTGTTATCGGAGGATATTTCCTTTGGCCCTATAGTCTTCAAAGGGATCCGAAATATCTATTCTCAGATTCCACAGAAATAGCCTAGCAAAATGATCCACGAAATACAGATGTAACCCTGTGGGATGAATTAACAGAACACTAAGCAGTTTCTCAGAAAGCTTCTTTCCAGATTTCATCGGAGGATATTTCCTTTTTCACCATATCCTCTATGTGCTTCCAAATATCTCTCTGCCAATTCCAGAAGAACTGTCTTAGCGAAAGGCTTCTTGAGGGGAAAGCTGTAACTCTGTGAGATGATTTCACAGAACACAAAGTAGTTTCTCAGAAAGCTTCTTTCTCTTTGTTATCGGAGGATATTTCCTTTGGCCCTATAGTCTTCAAAGGGATCCGAAATATCTGTTCTCAGATTCCACAGAAATAAGGAGAGCAAAGAGATTCACGAAATGCAGATGTAACGCTGGGAGATGAATTAACAGAACACTAAGCAGTTTCTCAGAAAGCTTCTTTGTCTTTGTTATCGGCGGATATTTTCTTCAGCCCTATAGTCTTCAAAGGGATCCGAAATATCTGTTCTCAGATTCCACAGAAATAAGGCGAGCAAAGAGATCCACGAAATACAGATGTCACTCTGTGAGATGAATTAACAGAACACTAAGCAGTTTCTCAGAAAGCTTCCATCCAGATTTCATCGGAGGATATTTCCTTTTTCACCATAGCCCTCTAGGGGCCTCCAAATATCACTTTGCCAATTGCACAAGAACTGTCTTAGCGAAAGGCTTCTTGAGGGGAAAGCTGTAACTCTGTGAGATGATTTCACAGAACACAAAGAAGTTTCTCAGAAAGCTTCTTTCTCTTTCTTATCGGAAGATATTTCCTTTGGCCCTATAGTCTTTAAAGGGAAAGGAAATATCTGTTCTCAGATTCCACCGAAATAAGGCTGGCAAAGAGATCCACGAAATACAGATGTAAGTCTGTGAGATGAATTAAGAGAACACTAAGCAGTTTCTCAGAAAGCTTCTTTCCAGATTTCATCGGAGGATATTTCCTTTTTCACCATAGCCCTCTATGGGCTTCCAAATATCACTTTGCCAATTCCACAAGAACTGTCTTAGCGAAAGGCTACTTGAGGGGAAAGCTGTAACTCTGTGAGATGATTTCACAGAACATAAAGTAGTTTCTCAGAAAGCTTCTTTCTCTTTGTTATCGGAGGATATTTCCTTTGGCCCTATAGTCTTCAAAGGGATCCGAAATATCTATTCTCAGATTCCACAGAAATAAGGATAACAAAGAGATTCACGAAATGCAGAGGTATCGTTGGGAGATGAATTAACAGAACACTAAGCAGTTTCTCAGAAAGCTTCTTTGTCTTTGTTATCGGAGGATATTTCCTTTGGCCTTATAGTCTTCAAAGGGATGCGAAATATCTGTTCTCAGATTCCACAGAAATAAGGCTAGCAAAGAGATCCACGAAATACAGATGTAACTCTGTGAGATGAATTAACAGAACACTAAGCAGTTTGTCAGAAAGTTGCTTTCCAGATTTCATCGGAGGATATTTCCTTTTTCACCATAACCCTCTAGGGGCTTCCAAATATCACTTTGCCAATTGCACAAGAACAGTCTTAGCGAAAGGCTTCTTGAGGGGAAAGCTGTAACTCTGTGAGATGATTTCACAGAACAAAAAGAAGTTTCTCAGAAAGCTTCTTTCTCTTTCTTATCGGAAGATATTTCCTTTGGCCCTATAGTCTTCAAAGGGATCCGAAATATCTGTTCTCAGATTCCACAGAAATAAGGCTGGCAAAGAGATCCACGAAATACAGATGTAACTCTGTGAGATGAATTAACAGAACACTAATCAGTTTCTCAGAAATCTTCTTTCCAGATTTCATCGGAGGATATTTCCTTTTTACCATAGCACTCTATGGGCTTCCAAATATCACTTTGCCAATTCCACAGGAACTGTCTTAGCGAAAAGCTTCTTGAGGGGAAAGCTGTAAATCTGGGAGATGATTTCACAGAACACGAAGAAGTTTCTCAGGAAGCTTCTTTCTCTTTGTTATCGGAGGATATTTCCTTTGGTCCTATAGTCTTCAAAGGGACCCGAAATATCTGTTCTCAGATTCCACAGAAATAAGGCTAGCAAAGAGATCCACGAAATGCAGATGTAACTCTGTGAGATGAATTAACACAACATTAAGCAGTTTCTCAGAAAGCTTCTTTCCAGATTTCATCTTAGGATATTTCCTTTTTCATCATAGCCCTCTATGGGCTTCCAAATATCACTTTGCCCATTCCACAAGAACTGTCTTAGCGAACGGGTCCTTGAGTGGAAAGCTGTAACTCTGTGAGATGATTTCACAGAACAAAAAGAAGTTTCTCAGAAAGCTTCTTTCTCTTTGTTATCGGAGGATATTTCCTTTGGCCCTATAGTCTTCAAAGGGATCTGAAATATCTGTTGTGAGATTCCACAGAAATTAGGCTAACAAAGAGATCCACGAAATGCAGATGTAACTCTGTGAGATGAATTAACAGAACACTAAGCAGTTTCTCAGAAAGCTTCTTTCCAGATTTCATGAGAGGATATTTCCTTTTTCACCATAGCCCACTATTGGCTGCCAAATATCATTTTGCCAATTCCACAAGAACTGTCTTAGCGAAAGGCTTCTTGAGGGGAAAGCTGTAACTCTGTGAGATGATTTCACAGAACACAAAGACGTTTCTCAGAAAGCTTCTTTCTGTTTGTTATCGGAGGATATTTCCTTTGACCCTATAGTCTTCAAAGGGATCCGAAATATCTGTTCTCAGATTCCTCAGAAATAAGGCTAGCAAAGAGATCCACGAAATACAGATGTAACTCTGTGAGATGAATTAACAGAACACTAAGCAGTTTCTCAGAAAGCTTCTTTCCAGATTTCATCGGAGGATATTTCCTTTTTCACCATAGCCCTCTTTGGGCTTCCAAATATCACTTTGCCAATTCCACAAGAACTGTCTTAGCGAAAGGTTTCTTGAGGGGAAAGCTGTAACTCTGTGAGATGATTTCACAGAACACAAAGAAGTTTCTCAGAAAACTTCTTTGTCTTTGTTATCGGAGGATATTTCCTTTGGCCCTATAGTCTTCAAAGGGATCCGAAATATCTGTTCTCAGATTCCACACAAATAGCATAGCAAAGTGATCCACGACATACAGATGTAACGCTGGGAGATGAATTAACAGAACACTAAGCAGTTTCTCAGAAAGCTTCTTTGTCTTTGTTATCGGAGGATATTTCCTTTGGCCCAGTAGTCTTCAAAGGGATCCGAAATATCTGTTCTCAGATTCCACAGAAATAAGGCTAGCAAAGTGATCCACGAAATACAGATGTAACTCTGTGAGATGAATTAACAGAACACTAAGCAGTTTCTCAGAAAGCTTCTTTACAGATTTCATCGGAGGATATTTCCTTTTTCACCATAGCCCTCTATGGGCTTCCAAATATCACTTTGCCAATTCCACAAGAACTGTTTAGCGAAAGGCTTCTTGAGGGGAAAGCTGTAACTCTGCGAGATGATTTCACAGAACACAAAGTAGTTTCTTAGAAAGCTTCTTTCTCTTTCTTATCGGAGGATATTTCCTTTGGCCCTATAGTCTTCAAAGGGATCCGAAATATCTGTTCTCATTCCACAGAAATAAGGCTAGCAAAGAGATCCACGAAATACAGATGTAACTCTGGGAGATGAATTAACAGAACACTAAGCAGTTTCTCAGAAAGCTTCTTTTTCTTTCTTATTGGAGGATATTTCCTTTGGCCCTATAGTCTTCAAAGGGAAAGGAAATATCTGTTCTCAGATTCCACAGAAATAAGGCTTGCAAAGAGATCCACGAAATACAGATGTAACTCTGTGAGATGAATTAACAGAACACTAAGCAGTTTCTCAGAAAGCTTCTTTCCAGATTTCATCGGAGGATATTTCCTTTTTCACCATAGCCCACTATTGGCTGCCAAATATCATTTTGCCAATTCCACAAGAACTGTCTTAGCGAAAGGCTTCTTGAGGGGAAAGCTGTAACTCTGTGAGATGATTTCACAGAACACAAAGACGTTTCTCAGAAAGCTTCTTTCTGTTTGTTATCGGAGGATATTTCCTTTGACCCTATAGTCTTCAAAGGGATCCGAAATATCTGTTCTCAGATTCCACAGAAATAAGGCTAGCAAAGAGATCCACGAAATACAGATGTAACTCTGTGAGATGAATTAACAGAACACTAAGCAGTTTCTCAGAAAGCTTCTTTCCAGATTTCATCGGAGGATATTTCCTTTTTCACCATAGCCCTCTTTGGGCTACCAAATATCACTTTGCCAATTCCACAAGAACTGTCTTAGCGAAAGGCTTCTTGAGCGGAAAGCTGTAACTCAGTGAGATGATTTCACAGAACGCATAGAAGTTTCTCAGAAAGCTTCTTTTTCTTTGTTATCGGAGGATATTTCCTTTGGCCATATAGTCTTCTAAGGTATCCGAAATATCTGTTCTCAGATTCCAAAGAAATAAGGCTAGCAAAGAGATCCACGAAATTCCGATGTAACACTGTGAGATGAATTAACAGAACACTAAGCAGTTTCTCAGAAAGCTTCTTTCCAGATTTCATCGGAGGATATTTCCTCTCTCACCATAGCCCTCTATGGGCTTCCAAATATCACTTTGCCAATTCCACAAGAACTGTCTTAGCGAAAGTTTTCTTGAGGGAAAGAGCTGTAACTCTGTGAGATGATTTCACAGAACACAAAGAAGTTTCTCAGAAAGCTTCTTTGTCTTTGTTATCGGAGTATATTTCCTTTGGCCCTATAGTCTTCAAAGGGATCCGAAATATCTCTTCTCAGATTCCACAGAAATAGCCTAGCAAAGTGATCCACGAAATACAGATGTAACCCTGTGGGATGAATTAACAGAACACTAAGCAGTTTCTCAGAAAGCTTCTTTCCAGATTTCATCAGAGGATATTTCCTTTTTCACCATATCCTCTATGTGCTTCCAAATATCACTCTGCCAATTCCAGAAGAACTGTCTTAGCGAAAGGCTTCTTGAGGGGAAAGCTGTAACTCTGTGAGATGATTTCACAAAACACAAAGTAGTTTCTCAGAAAGCTTCTTTCTCTTTGTTATCGGAGGATATTTCCTTTGGCCCTATAGTCTTCAAAGGGATCCGAAATATCTGTTCTCAGATTCCACAGAAATAAGGAGAGCAAAGAGATTCATGAAATGCAGATGTAACGCTGGGAGGTGAATTAACAGAACACTAAGCAGTTTCTCAGAAAGCTTCTTTGTCTTTGTTGTCGACGGATATTTCCTTTGGCCCTATAGTCTTCAAAGGGATCCGAAATATCTGTTCTCAGATTCCACAGAAATAAGGCGAGCAAAGAGATCCACTAAATTCAGATGTAACTCTGTGAGATGAATTAACAGAACACTAAGCAGTTTCTCAGAAAGCTTCTTTCCAGATTTCATCGGAGGATATTTCCTTTTTCACCATAGCCCTCTAGGGGCCTCCAAATATCACTTTGCCAATTGCACAAGAACTGTCTTAGCGAAAGGCTTCTTGAGGGGAAAGCTGTAACTCTGTGAGATGATTTCACAGAACACAAAGAAGTTTCTCAGAAAGCTTCTTTCTCTTTCTTATCGGAAGATATTTCCTTTGGCCGTATAGTCTTTGAAGGGAAAGGAAATATCTGTTCTCAGATTCCACAGAAATAAGGCTGGCAAAGAGATCCACTAAATACAGATGTAACTCAGTGAGATGAATTAACACAACATTAATCAGTTTCTCAGAATGCTTCTTTCCAGATTTCATCTTAGGATATTGCCTTTTTCACCATAGTCCTCTATGGGCTTCCAAATATCACTTTGCCCATTCCAGAAGAACTGTCTTAGCCAACGGGTACTTGAGTGGAAAGCTGTAACTCTGTGAGATGATTTCACAGAACACAAGGAAGTTTCTCAGAAAGCTTCTTTCTCTTTGTTATCGGAGGATATTTCCTTTGGCCCAGTAGTCTTCAAAGGGATCCGAAATTTCTGTTCTCAGATTCCACAGAAATAAGGCTAGCAAAGAGATCCACGAAATACAGATGTAACTCTGTGAGATGAATTAACAGAACACTAAGCAGTTTCTCAGAAAGCTTCTTTCCAGATTTCATCGGAGGATATTTCCTTTTTCACCATAGCCCTCTAGGGGTTCCAAATATCACTTTGCCAATTGCACAAGAACTGTCTTAGCGAAAGGCTTCTTGAGGGGAAAGCTGTAACTCTGTGAGTTGGTTTCACAGAACACAAAGAAGTTTCTCAGAAAGCTTCTTTCTCTTTGTTATCGGTGGATATTTCCTTTGACCCTATAGTCTTCAAAGGGATCCGAAATATGTGTTCTCAGATTCCACAGAAATAAGGGTAGCAAAGAGATCCACGAAATGCAGATGTAACTCTGTGAAATGAATTAACACAACATTAAGCAGTTTCTCAGAAAGCTTCTTTCCAGATTTCATCTTAGGATATTTCCTTTTTCACCACAGCCCTCTAAGGCCTTCGAAATACACTTTGGCCATTCCACAAGAACTGTCTTAGCGAAAGGGTACTTGAGTGAAAAACTGTAAGTCTTTGAGATGATTTCACAGAACAAAAAAGAAGTTTCTCAGAAAGCTTCTTTCTCTTTGTTATCGGAGGATATTTCCTTTGGCCCTATAGTTTTCAAAGTGATCCGAAATATCTGTTCTCAGATTCCACAGAAATAAGGCTAGAAAGAGATCCACGAAATACAGATGTAACTCTGGGAGATGAATTAACAGAACACTAAGCAGTTTTTCAGAAAGCTTCTTTCCAGATTTAATCGGAGGATATTTCCTTTTTCACCATAGTCCTCTATGGGCTTCCGAATATCACTTTGCCAATTCCACAAGAACTGTCTTAGCGAAAGGCTTCTTGAGGGGAAAGCTGTAACTCTGTGAGATGATTTCACAGAACACAAAGAAGTTACTCAGAAAGCTTCTTTTTCTTTGTTATTGGAGGATATTTCCTTTGGCCCTATAGTCTTCAAAGGGATCCGAAATATCTGTTCTCAGATTCCACAGAAATAAGGCTAGCTAAGAGATCCACGAAATACAGATGTAACTCTGTGAGATGAATTAACAGAACACTAAGCAGTTTCTCAGAAAGCTTCTTTCCAGATTTCATCGGAGGATATTTCCTTTTTCTCCATAGCCCGCTATGGGTTTCCAAATATCACTTTGCCAATTCCACAAGAACTGTCTTAGCGAAAGGCTTCTTGAGGTGAAAGCTGTAACTCTGTGAGATGATTTCACAGAACACAAAGAATTTTCTCAGAAAGCTTCTTTCTCTTTGTTTTCGGAGGATATTTCCTTTGGTCCTATAATCTTCAAAGGGAAAGGAAATATCTGTTTTTAGATTCCACAGAAATAACGCTAGCAAAGAGACCCACGAAATACAGATGTAATTATGTGAGATGAATTAACAAAACACTAAGCAGTTTATCAGAAAGTTTCTTTCCAGATTTCATCGGAGGATATTTCCTCTTTCACCATAGCCCTCTATGGGCTTCCAAATATCACTTTGCCAATTCCACAAGAACTGTCTTAGCGAAAGGCTTCTTGAGGGGAAAGCTGTAACTCTGTGAGATGATTTCACAGAACACAAAGAAGTTTCTCAGAAAGCTTCTTTCTCTTTGTTATCGGAGGATATTTCCTTTGGCCCTATAGTCTTCAAAGGGATCTGAAATATCTCTTGTGAGATTCCACAGAAATCAGGCTAACAATGAGATCCACGAAATGCAGATGTAACTCTGTGAGATGAATTAACAGAACATTAAGCAGTTTCTCAGAAAGCTTCTTTCCAGATTTCATCGGAGGATATTTCCTCTTTCACCATAGCCCTCTATGGGCTTCCAAATATCACTTTACCAATTCCACAAGAACTGTCTTAGCGAAAGGCTTCTTGAGGGGAAAGCTGTAACTCTGTGAGATGATTTCACAGAACACAAAGAAGTTTTTCAGAAAGCTTCTTTCTCTTTGTTATCGGAGGATATTTCCTTTGGCCCTATAGTCTTCAAAGGGAATCAAAATATCTGTTCTCAGATTCCACAGAAATAAGGCTAGCAAAGAGATCCACGAAATACAGATGTAACTCTATGAGATGAATTAACAGAACACTAAGCAGTTTCTCAGAAATCTTCTTTCCAGATTTCATCCGAGGATATTTCCTTTTTCACCATAGCCCTCTATGGGCTTCCAAATATCTCTTTGCAAATTCAACAAGAACTGTCTTAGCGAAAGGCTTCTTGAGGGGAAAGCTGTAACTCTGTGAGATGATTTCACAGAACACAAAGAAGTTTCTCAGAAAGCTTCTTTTTCTTTGTTATCGGAGGATATTTCCTTTGGCCCTATAGTCTTCAAAGGGATCCGAAATATCTGTTCTCAGATTCCACAAAATAAGGCTCGCAAAGAGATCCACGAAATACAGATATAACTCTGGGAGATGAATTAACAGAACACTAAGCAGTTTCTCAGAAAGCTTCTTTCCAGATTTCATTGGAGGATATTTCCTTTTTCACCATAGCCCTCTATGGGCTTCCAAATATCACCTTGCCAATTCCACAAGAACTGTCTCAGCGAAAGGCTTCTTGAGGGTAAAGCTGAAACTCTGTGAGATGATTTCACAGAACACAAAGAAATTTCTCAGAAAGCTTCTTTCTCTTTCTTATCGGAGGATATTTCCTTTGGCCCTATAGTCTTCAAAGGGATCCGAAATATCTGTTCTCAGATTCCACAGAAATAAGGCTAGCAAAGAGATCCACGAAATACAGAAGTAACTCTCTGAGTTGAATTAACGGAACCCTAAGCAGTTTCTCAGAAAGCTTCTTTCCAGATTTCATCGGAGGATATTTCCTTTTTCACGATAGCCCTCTATGTTCTGCCAAATATCTCTTTGCCAGTACCACAAGAACTGCCTTAGCGAAAGGCTTCTTCTGGGGAAAGCTTTAACTCTGTGAGATGAATTCACAGAACACAAAGAAGTTTCTCAGAAAGCTTCTTTCTCTTTGTTGTCGGAGGATATTTCCTTTGGCCCTGTAGTCTTCAAAGGGATCCGAAATATATGTCGTCAGATTCCACAGAAATAAGGCTAGCAAAGAGATCCACGAAATACAGATGTAACTCTGTGAGATGAATTAACAGAACACTAAGCAGTTTCACAGAAAGTTTCTTTCCAGATTTCATCGGAGGATATTTCCTTTTTCACCATAGCCCTCTATGGGCTTCCAAATATCACTTTGAAAATTCCACAAAACTGTCTTAGCGAAAGGCTTCTTGAGGGGAAAGCTGTAACTCTGTGAGATGATTTCACAGAACACAAAGAAGTTTCTCAGAAAGCTTCTTTCTCTTTGTTATCGGAGGATATTTCCTTAGGCCCTATAGTCTTCAAAGGGATCCGAAATATCTGGTCTCAGATTCCAGAGAAACAAGGCTATCAAGCAGATCCACGAAATACAGATGTAACTCTATGAGATGAATTAACAGAACACTAAGCAGTTTCTCAGAAATCTTCTTTCCAGATTTCATCCGAGGATATTTCCTTTTTCACCATAGCCCTCTATGGGCTTCCAAATATCTCTTTGCAAATTCAACAAGAACTGTCTTAGCGAAAGGCTTCTTGAGGGGAAAGCTGTAACTCTGTGAGATGATTTCACAGAACACAAAGAAGTTTCTCAGAAAGCTTCTTTTTCTTTGTTATTGGAGGATATTTCCTTTGGCCCTATAGTCTTCAAAGGGATCCGAAATATCTGTTCTCAGATTCCACAAAATAAGGCTCGCAAAGAGATCCACGAAATACAGATATAACTCTGGGAGATGAATTAACAGAACACTAAGCAGTTTCTCATAAAGCTTCTTTCCAGATTTCATCGGAGGATATTTCCTTTTTCACCATAGCCCTCTATGGGCTTCCAAATATCACCTTGCCAATTCCACAAGAACTGTCTTAGCGAAAGGCTTCTTGAGGGTAAAGCTGAAACTCTGTGAGATGATTTCACAGAACACAAAGAAATTTCTCTGAAAGCTTCTTTCTCTTTCTTATCGGAGGATATTTCCTTTGGCCCTATAGTCTTCAAAGGGATCCGAAATATCTGTTCTCAGATTCCACAGAAATAAGGCTAGCAAAGAGATCCACGAAATACAGAAGTAACTCTGTGAGATGAATTAACGGAACCCTAAGCAGTTTCTAACAAAGCTTCTTTCCAGATTTCATCGGAGGATATTTCCTTTTTCACCATAGCCCTCTACGGGCTTCCAAATATCACTTTGCCAATTCCACAAGAACTGTCTTAGCGAAAGGCTCCTTGAGGGGAAAGCTGTAACTCTGTGAGATGATTTCACAGAACACAAAGAAGTTTCTCAGAAAGCTTCTTTCTATTTGTTATCGGAGGATATTTCCTTAGGCCCTATAGTCTTCAAAGGGATCCGAAATATCTGTTCTCAGATTCCAGAGAAATAAGGCTATCAAGGAGATCCACGAAATACAGATGTAACTCTATGAGATGAATTAACAGAACACTAAGCAGTTTCTCAGAAAGCTTCTTTCCAGATTTCATCGGAGGATATTTCCTTTTTCACCATAGCCCTCTATGGGCTTCCAAATATCTCTTTGCAAATTCAACAAGAACTGTCTTAGCGAAAAGCTTCTTGAGGGGAAAGCTGTAACTCTGTGAGATGATTTCACAGAACACAAAGAAGTTTCTCAGAAAGCTTCTTTTTCTTTGTTATCGGAGGATATTTCCTTTGGCCCTATAGTCTTCAAAGGGATCCGAAATATCTGTTCTCAGATTCCACAAGATAAGGCTCGCAAAGAGATCCACGAAATACAGATATAACTCTGGGAGATGAATTAACAGAACACTAAGCAGTTTCTCATAAAGCTTCTTTCCAGATTTCATCGGAGGATATTTCCTTTTTCAGCATAGCCCTCTATGGGCTTCCAAATATCACCTTGCCAATTCCACAAGAACTGTCTTAGCGAAGGCTTCTTGAGGGTAAAGCTGAAACTCTGTGAGATGATTTCACAGAACACAAAGAAATTTCTCTGAAAGCTTCTTTCTCTTTCTTATCGGAGGATATTTCCTTTGGCCCTATAGTCTTCAAAGGGATCCGAAATATCTGTTCTCAGATTCCACAGAAATAAGGCTAGCAAAGAGATCCACGAAATACAGAAGTAACTCTGTTCGATGAATTAACGGAACCCTAAGCAGTTTCTCAGAAAGCTTCTTTCCAGATTTCATCGGAGGATATTTCCTTTTTCACCATTGCCCTCTATGGGCTTCCAAATATCACTTTGCCAATTCCACAAGAACTGTCATAGCGAAAGGCTTCTTCAGGGGAAAGCTGTAACTCTGTGAAATGATTTCACAGAACACAAAGAAGTTTTGCAGAAAGCTTCTTTCTCTTTGTTATTGGAGGATATTTCCTTGGGCCCTATAGTCTTCAAAGGGATCCGAAATATCTGTTCTCAGATTCCACAGAAATAAGACCAGCAAAGAGATCCACGAAATACAGATGTAACTCTGGGAGATGAATTAACAGAACACTAAGAAGTTTCTCCGAAAGCTTCTTTCCAGTTTTCATCGGAGGATATTTCCTTTTTCACCATAGCCCTCTATGGGCTTCCAAATATCACTTTGCCAATTCCATAAGAATTGTCTTAGCGATAGGCTTCTTGAGGGGCAAGGTGGAACTCTGTGAGATGATTTCACAGAACACAAAGAAGTTTCTCAGAAAGCTTCTTTCTCTTTGTTATCGGAGGATATTTCCTTTGGCTCTATAGTCTTGAAAGGGATCCGAAATATCTGTTCTCAGATTCCACAGAAGTAAGGCTAGCAAACAGATCTAGGAAATACAGATGTAACTCTGTGAGATGAATTAACAGAACACTAAGCAGTTTCTCAGAAAGCTTCGTTCCAGATTTGATCGGAGGATATTTCCTTTTTCAAATAGACCTCTACGGGCTTAGAAATATCACTTTGCCAATTCCACAAGAACTGTCTCAGCGAAAGGCTTCTAGAGGGAAAAGCTGTAACTCTGGGAGATGATTTCACAGAACACAAAGAAGTTTCTCAGAAAGCTTCTTTCTCTTTGTTATCGGAGGATATTTCCTTTGGCCCTAAAGTCTTCAATGGATCCGAAATATCTGTTGTCAGATTCCACAGAAATAAGGCTAGCAAAGAGATTCACGAAATACAGATGTAACTCTGTGAGATGAATTAACGGAACCCTAAGCAGTTTCTCAGAAAGCTTCTTTCCAGATTTCATCGGAGGATATTTCCTTGTTCACCATAGCCCTCTATGGGATTCCAAATATTACTTTGCCAATTCCACAAGAACTGTCTTAGCGAAAGGTTTCTTGAGGGTAAAGCTGTAACTCTGTGAGATGATTTCACAGAACACAAAGAAGTTTCTCTGAAAGCTTCTTTCTCTTTGTTATCGGTGGATATTTCCTTTGGCCCTATAGTCTTCAAAGGGATCCGAAATATCTGTTCTCAGATTCCACAGAAATAAGGCCAGCAAAGAGATCCACGAAATACAGATGTAACTCTCGGAGATGAATTAACAGAACACTAAGCAGTTTCTCAGAAAGCTTCTTTCCAGATTTCATCCGAGGATATTTCCTTTTTCACCATAGCCCTCTATGGGCTTCCAAATATCACTTTGCCAATTCCACAAGAACTGTCTTAGTGAAAGGCTTCTTGAGTGGAAAGCTGTAACTCTGTGAGATGATTTCACAGAACACAAAGAATTTTCTCAGAAAGCTTCTTTCTCTTTGTTATCGGAGGATATTTCCTTTGGCCCTATAGACTTCAAAGGGATCCGAAATATCTGCTGTCAGATTCCACAGAAATAACGCTAGCAAAGAGATCCACGAAATACAGATGTAACACTGTGAGATGAATTAACAGAACACTAAGCAGTTTCTCAGAAAGCTTCTTTCCACATTTCATCGGAGGATATTTCCTTTTTCATCATAGCCCTCTATGGGCTTCCAAATATCACTTTGCCTATTCCACAAGAACTGTCTTAGTGAAAGGCTTCTTGAGGGGAAAGCTGTAACTCTGTGAGATCCTTTCACAGAACACTAAGAAGTTTCTCAGAAAGCTTCTTTCTCTTTGTTATCGGAGGAAATTTCCTTTGGCCCTATAGTCTTCAAAGGGATCCGAAATATCTGTTCTCAGATTCCAGAGAAATAAGGCTATCAAGGAGATCCACGAAATACAGATGTAACCCTGTGAGGTGAATTAACAGAACACTAAGCAGTTTCTCAGAAAGCTTCTTTTCCAGATTTCATCGAAGTATATTTCCTTTTTCACCATAGCCCTCAATGGGCTTCCAAATATCACTTCGACAATTACACAAGAACTGTCTTAGCGAAAGGCTTCTTGAGGGGAAAGCTGTAACTCTGTGAGATGATTTCACAGAACACAAAGAAGTTTCTCAGAAAGCTTCTTACTCTTTGTTATCGGAGGGTATTTCCTTTGGCCCTATAGTCTTCAAAGGGATCCGAAATATCTGTTCTCAGATTCCACAGAAATAAGACTAGCAAAGAGATCCACGAAATACAGATGTAACTCTGGGAGGTGAATTAACAGAACACTAAGCAGTTTCTCAGAAAGCTTCTTTCCAGATTTCATCGGAGGATATTTCCTTTTTCACCATAGCCCTCTATGGGCTTCCAAATATCACTTTGCCAATTCCACAAGAACTGTCAGCGAAAGGCTTCTTGAGGGGAAAGCCGTAACTCTGTGAGATGATTTCACAGAACACAAAGAAGTTTCTCAGAAAGCTTCTTTGTCTTTGTTATCGGAGGATATTTCCTTTGGCCCTATAGTCTTCAAAGGGATCCGAAATATCTGTTCTCAGATTCCACAGAAATAATGATAGCAAAGAGATCCACGAAATACAGATGTAACTCTGGGAGATGAATTAACAGAACACTAAGCAGTTTCTCAGAAAGCTTCTTTCCAGATTTAATCGGAGGATATTTCCTTTTTCACCGTAGCCTTCTATGGGCTTCCAAATATCACTTTTCCAATTCCAGAAGAACTGTCTTAGGGAAAGGCTTCTTGAGATGAAAGCTGTAACTATGTGAGATGATTTCACAGAACACAAAGAAGTTTCTCAGAAAGCTTCTTTCTCTTTGTTATCGGAGGATATTTCCTTTGGCCCTATAGTCTTCAAAGGATCCGAAATATCTGTTGTCAGATTCCACAGAAATAAGGCTAGCAAAGAGATCCACGAAATACAGATGAAACTCTGTGAGGTGAACTAACAGAACACTAAACAGTTTCTCAGAAAGCTTCGTTCCAGATTTCATCTGAGGATATTTCCTCTTTCTCCATACCCCTCTAAGGGCTTCCAAATATCACCTTGCCAATTCCACAAGAACTGTCTTAGCGATAGGCTTCTTGAGGGGAAAGCTGTAATTCTGTGAGATGATTTCACAGAACACAAAGAAGTTTCTCAGAAAGCTTCTTTATCTTTGTTATCGGAGGATATTTCCTTTGTCCCTATAGTCTTCAAAGGGAAAGGAAATATCTGTTCTCAGAATCCACAGAAATAAGCCTAGCAAAGAGATCCACGAAATACAGATGTACCCCTGGGAGATGAATTAACAGAACACTAAGCAGTTTCTCAGAAAGCTTCTTTCCAGCTTTCATCGGAGGCTATTTCCTTTTTCACCATAGCCCTCTATGTGCTTCCAAATATCACTTTGCCAATTCCACAAGAACTGTCTTAGCGAAAGGCTTCTTGAGGGGAAAGCTGTAACTCTGTGAGATGATTTCACAGAACACAAAGAAGTTTCTCAGAAAGCTTCTTTCTCTTTGTTATCGGAGCATGTTTCCTTTGTGCCTATAATCTTCAAAGGGATCCGAAATATCTGTTCTCAGATTCCACAGAAATGAGGCTAGCAAAGAGATCCACGAAATACAGATGTAACTCTGGGAGATGAAATAAGAGAACACTAAGCAGTTTCTCAGAAAGCTTCTTTCCAGATTTCATTGGAGGATATTTCCTTTTTCACCGTATCCCTCTATGGGCTTCCAAATATCACTTTGCTAATTCCACAAGAACTGTCTTAGCAAAAGGCTTCTTGAGGGGAAAGCTTTAACTCTGTGAGATGATTTACAGAACACAAAGGAGTTTCTCAGAAAGCTTCTTTCTCTTTGTTATCGGAGGATATTTCCTTTGGCCCTATAGTCTTCAGAGGGATCCGAAATATCTGTTCTCAGATTCCACAGAAATAAGGCTAGCAAAGAGGTCCACGAATTACAGATGTAACTCTGGGAGATGAATTAAGAGAACACTAAGCAGTTTCTCAGAAAGCTTCTTTCCAGATTTCATCGGAGGATATTTCCTTTTTCACCGTAGCCTTCTATGGGCTTCCAAATATCACTTTGCCAATTCCAAAGAACTGTCTTAGGGAAAGGCTTCTTGAGAGGAAAGCTGTAACTATGTGAGATGATTTCACAGAAAACAAAGAAGTTTCTCAGAAAGCTTCTTTCTCTTTGTTATCGGAGGATATTTCCTTTGGCCCTATAGTCTTCAAAGGGATCCGAATTATCTGTTGTCAGATTCCACAGAAATAAGGCTAGCAAAGAGATCCACGAAATACAGATGAAACTCTGTGAGGTGAAGTAACAGAACACTAAGCAGTTTCTCAGAAAGCTTCTTTCCAGATTTCATCTGAGGATATTTCCTTTTTCACCGTAGCCCTCTATGGGATTCCAAATATCACTTTGCCAATTCCACAAGAACTGTCTTAGCGAAAGGCTTCTTAAGGGGAAAGCTGTAACTCTGTGAGATGATTTCACAGAACACAAAGAAGTTTCTCAGAAAGCTTCTTTCTCTTTGTTATCGGAGGATATTTCCTTTGGCCCTATAGTCTTCAAAGGGATCCGAAATATCTGTTGTCAGATTCCACAGAAATAAGGCTAGCAAAGAGATCCACGACATACAGATGTAACTCTAGGAGATGAATTAACAAAACACTAAGCAGTTTCCCAGAGAGCTTCTTTCCAGATTTCATCGGAGGATATTTCCTTTTTCACCATAGCCCTCTATGGGCTTCAAAATATCACTTTGCAATTCCACAAGAACTGTTTTAGCGAAAGGCTTCTTGAGGGTAAAGCTGTAACTCTGTGAGATGATTTCACAGAACACAAAGAAGTTTATCAGAAAGCTTCTTTCTCTTTGTTATCGGAGGGTATTTCCTTTGGCCCTATAGTCTTCAAAGGGATCCGAAATATCTGTTCTCAGATTCCACAGAAATAAGGCTAGCAAAGAGATCCACGAAATACAGATGTAACTCTGGGAGTTGAATTAAGAGAACACTAAGCAGTTTCTCAGAAAGCTTCTTTCCAGATTTCATCGGAGGATATTTCCTTTTTCACCACAGCCCTCTATGGGCTTCCAAGTATCACTATGCCAATTCCACAAGAACTATCTTAGCAAAAGGCTTCTTGAGGGGAAAGCTGTAACTCTGTGAGATGATTTCACAGAACACAAAGAAGTTTCTCAGAAAGCTTTTTTCTCTTTGTTATCGGAGGATATTTCCTTTGGCCCTATAGTCTTCAGAGGGATCCGAAATATCTGTTCTCAGATTCCACAGAAATAAGGCTAGCAAAGAGATCCACGAAATACATATGTAACTCTGGGAGATGAATTAACAGAACACTAAGCAGTTTCTCAGAAAGCTTCTTTCCAGATTTCATCGGAGGATATTTCCTTTTTCTCCATAGCCCTCTATGGGCTTCCAAATATCACTTTGCCAATTCCACAAGAACTGTCTTAGCGAAAGGCTTCTTGAGGGGAAAGCTGTAATTCTGTGAGATGATTTCACAGAACCCAAAGAAGTTTCCCAGAAAGCTTCTTTCTCTTTGTTATCGGAGGATATTTCCTTTGCCCCTATAGTCTTCAGAGGGATCCGAAACATCCGTTCTCAGATTCCACAGAAATAAGGCTAGCAAAGAGATCCACGAAATACAGATGTAACTCTGGGAGATGAATTAAGAGAACACTAAGCAGTTTCTCAAAAAGCTTCTTTCCAGATTTCATCCGAGGATATTTCCTTTTTCACCGTAGCCCTCTATGGGCTTCCAAATATCACTTTGCCAATTCCATAAGAACTGTCTTAGTGAAAGGCTTCTTGAGGGGAAAGCTGTAACTCTGTGAGATGATTTCACAGAACAGAAAGAAGTTTCTCAGAAAGCTCCTTTCTCTTTCTTATCGGAGGATATTTCCTTTGGCTCTATTGTCTTCAAAGGGATCCGAAATATCTGTTCTCAGATTCCAAAGAAATAAGGCTAGCAAAGACATTCACGAAATACAGATGTAACTCTGGGAGATGAATTAACAGAACACTAAGCAGTTTCTCAGAAAGCTTCTTTCCAGATTTCATCGGAGGATATTTCCTTTTTCATCAAGCCCTCTATGGGTTTCCAAATATCACTTTGCCAATTACACAAGAACTGTATTAGCGAAGGCTTCTTGAGGGGAAAGCTGTAACTCTGTGAGATGATTTCACAGAACACAAAGAAGTTTCTCAGAAAGATTCTTTCTCTTTGAAATCAGAGGATATTTCCTTTGGCCCTATAGTCGTCAAAGGGTTCCAAAATATCTATTCTCAGATTCCACAGAAATAAGGCTAGCAAAGACATCCAAGAAATACAGATGAAACACTGTGAGATGAATTAACAGAACACTAAACAGTTTCTCAGAAAGTTTCTATCCAGATTTCATCGGAGGATATTTCCTCTTTCACCATAGCCCTCTATGGGCCTCCAAATATCACTTTTCCAATTCCACAAGAACTGTCCTAGCGGGAGGGTACTTGATTAGAAAGCTGGAACTCTGTGAGATTATTTCACAGAACACAAAGAAGTTTCTCAGAAAGCATCTTTCTCATTGTTATCGGAGGATATTTCCTTTGGCCCTATAGTCTTCAAAGGGATCCGAATTATCTGTTGTCAGATTCCACAGAAATAAGGCTAGCAAAGACATCCACGAAATACAGATGAAACTCTGTGAGGTGAAGTAACAGAACACTAAGCAGTTTCTCAGAAAGCTTCTTTCCAGATTTCATCTGAGGATATTTCCTTTTTCTCCATACCCCTCTAAGGGCTTCCAAATATCACTTTGCCAATTCCACAAGAACTGTCTTAGCGAAAGGGTTCTTGAGGCCAAAGCTGTAACTCTGTGAGATGATTTCACAGAAGACAAAGAAGTTTCTCAGAAAGCTTCTTTCTCTTTGTTATCGGAGGATATTTCCTTTGGCCCTATAGTCTTCAAATGGAAAGGAAATATCTGAACTCAGATTCCACAAAAATAAGGCTAGCAAAGAGATCCACGAAATACGGATGTAACTCTGTGAGATGAATTAACAGAACACTAAGCAGTATCTCAGAAAGCTTCTTTCCAGATTTCATCGGAGGATATTTCCTTTTTCCCCATAGTCCTCTATGGGCTTCCAAATATCACTTTGCCAATTCCACAAGAACTGTCTTAGCGAAAGGCTTCTTGAGGGGAAAGCTGTAACTCTGTGAGATGATTTCACAGAACACAAAGAAGTTTCTCACAAAGATTCTTTCTCTTTGTTATCGGAGGATATTTCCTTTGGCCCTAAAGTCTTCAATGGATCCAAAATATCTGTTGTCATATTCCACAGAAATAAGGCTAGCAAAGAGATCCACGAAATACAGATGTAACTCTGGGAGATGTATTAACAGAACACTAAGCAGTTTCTCAGAAAGCTTCTTTCCAGATTTCATCGGAGAATATTCACTTTTTCACCATAGCCCTCTATGGTCTTCCAAATATCACTTTGCCAATTACACAAGAACTGTCTTAGCGACAGGCTTCCTGAGGGGAAAGTTGTATCTCTGTGAGATGATTTCACCGAACACAAAGAAGTTTCTCAGAATGCTTCTTTCTCTTTCTTATCGGAGGATATTTCCTTTGTCCCTATAGTCTTCAAAGGGAAATGAAATATCTGTTCTCAGAATCCACAGAAATAAGGCTAGCAAAGAGATCCACGAAATACAGATGTACCACTGGGAGATGAATTAACAGAACACTAAGCAGTTTCTCAGAAAGCTTCTTTCCAGATTTCATCGGAGGATATTTCCTTTTTCACCGTAGCCTTCTATGGGCTTCCAAATATCACTTTGCCAATTCCACAAAAACTGTCTTAGGGAAAGGCTTCTTGAGGAGAAAGCTGTAACTCTGTGAGATGATTTCACAGAACACAAAGAAGTTTCTCACAAAGCTTCTTTCTCTTTGTTATCGGAGGATATTTCCTTTGGCCCTAAAGTCTTCAATGGATCCAAAATATCTGTTGTCATATTCCACAGAAATAAGGCTAGCAAAGAGATCCACGAAATACAGATGTAACTCTGGGAGATGAATTAACAGAACACTAAGCAGTTTCTCAGAAAGCTTCTTTCCAGATTTCATCGGAGAATATTCACTTTTTCACCATAGCCCTCTATGGTCTTCCAAATATCACTTTGCCAATTACACAAGAACTGTCTTAGCGACAGGCTTCCTGAGGGGAAAGCTGTATCTCTGTGAGATGATTTCACCGAACACAAAGAAGTTTCTCAGAATGCTTCTTTCTCTTTCTTATCGGAGGATATTTCCTTTGTCCCTATAGTCTTCAAAGGGAAATGAAATATCTGTTCTCAGAATCCACAGAAATAAGGCTAGCAAAGAGATCCACGAAACACAGATGTACCACTGGGAGATGAATTAACAGAACACTAAGCAGTTTCTCAGAAAGCTTCTTTCCAGATTTCATCGGAGGATATTTCCTTTTTCACCGTAGCCTTCTATGGGCTTCCAAATATCACTTTGCCAATTCCACAAAAACTGTCTTAGGGAAAGGCTTCTTGAGGGGAAAGCTGTAACTATGTGAGATGATTTAACAGAACACAAAGAAGTTTCTCAGAAAGCTTCTTTCTCTTTGTTATCGGAGGATATTTCCTTTGGCCCTATAGTCTTCAAAGGGATCCGAATTATCTGTTGTCAGATTCCACAGAAATAAGGCTAGCAAAGAGATCCACGAAATACAGATGAAACTCTGTGAGGTGAAGTAACAGAACACTAAGCAGTTTCTCAGAAAGCTTCTTTCCAGATTTCATCTGAGGATATTTCCTTTTTCTCCGTACCCCTCTAGGGCTTCCAAATATCACCTTGCCAATTCCACAAGAACTGTCTTAGCGAAAGGCTTCTTGAGGGGAAAGCTGTAAATCTGTGAGATGATTTCACAGAACACAAAGATGTTTCTCAGAAAGCTTCTTTCTCTTTGTTATCGGAGGATATTTCCTTTGGCCCTATAGTCTTCAAAGGGAACCGAAATATCTGTTCTCAGATTCCACAGATATAAGGCTAGCAAAGAGATACACGAAATACAGATGAAACTCTGTGAGGTGAAGTAACAGAACACTAAGCAGTTTCTCAGAAAGCTTCTTTCCAGATTTCATCGGAGGATATTTCCTTTTTCACCATAGCCCTCTATGGGATTCCAAATATCACTTTGCCAATTCCACAAGAACTGTGTTAGCGAAAGGCTTCTTGAGGGGAAAGCTGTAACTCTGTGAGATGATTTCACAGAACACAAAGAAGTTTCTCAGAAAGCTTCTTTCTCTTTGTTATCGGAGGATATTTCCTTTGGCCCTTTAGTCTTCAAAGGGATCCGAAATATCTGTTCTCAGATTCCACAGAAATAAGGCTAGCAAAGAGATCCACGAAATACAGATGTAACTCTTGGAGATGAATTAAAAGAACACTAAGTAGTTTCCCAGAGAGCTTCTTTCCAGATTTCATCGCAGGATATTTCCTTTTTCACCATAGCCCTCTATGGGCTTCAAAATATCACTTTGCCAATTCCACAAGAACTGTTTTAGCGAAAGGCTTCTTGAGGGTAAAGCTGTAACTCTGTGAGATGATTTCACAGAACACAAAGAAGTTTATCAGAAAGCTTCTTTCTCTTTGTTATCGGAGGATATTTTCTTTGGCCCTATAGTCTTCAGAGGGATCCGAAATATCTGTTCTCAGATTCCACAGAAATAAGGCTAGCAAATAGATCCCCGAAATACATATGTAACTCTGGGAGATGAATTAACAGAACACTAAGCAGTTTCTCAGAAAGCTTCTTCCCAGATTTCATCGGAGGATATTTCCTTTTTCTCCATAGCCCTCTCTGGGCTTCCAAATATCACTTTGCCAATTCCACAAGAACTGTCTTAGCGAAAGGCTTCTTGAGGGGAAAGCTGTAATTCTGTGAGATGATTTCACAGAACCCAAAGAAGTTTCCCAGAAAGCTTCTTTCTCTTTGTTATCGGAGGATATTTCCTTTGCCCCTATAGTCTTCAGAGGGATCCATAACATCCGTTCTCAGATTCCACAGAAATAAGGCTAGCAAAGAGATCCACGAAATACAGATGTAACTCTGGGACATGAATTAACAGAACACTAAGCAGTTTCTCAAAAAGTTTTTTTCCAGATTTCATGGGAGGATATATCCTTTTTCACCATAGCCCTCTAGGGGCTTCCAAATATCACTTTGCCAATTCCACAAGAACTGTCTTAGCGAAAGGCTTCTTGAGGGGAAAGGTGTAACTCTGTGAGATGATTTCACAGAACACAAAGAAGTTTCTCAGAAAGCTTCTTTCTCTTTGTTATCGGTGGATATTTCTTTTGGCCCTATAGTCTTCAAAGGGATCCGAAATATCTGTTCTGAGATTCCACAGAAGTAAGGCTAGCAAAGAGATCAACGAAATTCATATGTAACTCTCTGAGATCAATTACAGAAGACTAAGCAGTTACTCAGAAAGCTTCTTTCCAGATTTCATCAGAGAATATTTCCTTTTTCTCCATAGCCCTCTATGGGCTTTCAAATATCACTTTGCCAATTCCACAGGAACTGTCTTAGCGAAAGGCTTCTTGAGGGGAAAGCTGAAACTCTGTGAGATGATTTCACAGAACACAAAGAAGTTTCTCAGAAAGCTTCCTTCTCTTTGAAATCATAGGATATTTCCTTTGGCCCAATAGTCTTCAAAGGGATCCGAAATATCTGTTCTCAGATTCCACAGAAATAAGGCTAGCAAAGAGATCCACGAAATACAGATGAAACTCTGTGAGATGAATTAAGAGAACACTAAACAGTTTCTCAGAAAGTTTCTATCCAGATTTCCTCGGAGGATATTTCCTCTTTCACCACAGCCCTCTATGGGCTTCCAAATATCACTTTTCCAATTCCACAAGAACTGTCCTAGCCAGAGGGTACTTGATTAGAAAGATGGAACTCTGTGAGATTATTTCACAGAACACAAAGAAGTTTCTCAGAAAGCTTCCTTCTCTTTGTTATCGGAGGATATTTCCTTTGGGATTATAGTCTTCAAAGGGATCCGAAATATCTGTTCTCAGATTCCACAGAAATAAGGCTAGCAAAGAGATCCACGAAATACAGATGTAACTCTGGGAGATGAATTAACCGAACACTAAGCAGTTTCTCAGAAAGCTTCTTTCCAGATTTCATCGGAGGATATTTTCTTTTTCACCATAGCCCTCTAGGGGCTTCCAAATATCACTTTGCCAATTCCACAAGAACTGTCTTAGCGAAAGGCTTCTTGAGGGGAAAGCTGTAACTCTGTGAGAAGATTTCACGGAACACAAAGAAGTTTCTCAGAAAGCTTCTTTCTCTTTGTTATCATGGGATATTTCCTTAGGCCCTAGAGTCTTCGAAGTGATCCGAAATATCTGTTGTCAGATTCCACAGAAATAAGGCTAGCAAAGAGATCCACGAAGTACAGATGTAACTCTGGCAGATGAATTAACAGAACACTAAGCAGTTTCTCAGAAAGCTTCTTTCCAGATTTCATGGGAGGATATATCCTTTTTCACCATAGCCCTCTATGGGTTTCCAAATATCACTTTGACAGTTCCACAAGAACTGTCTTAGCGAAAGGCTTCTTGAGGGGAAAGCTGTAACTCTGTGAGATGATTTCACAGAACACAAAGAAGTTTCTCAGAAAGCTTCTTTCTCTTTGTTATCGGAGGATATTTCCTTTGGCCCTACAGTCTTCAGAGGGATCCGAAATATCTGTTCTCCGATTCCATTGAAATAAGGCGAGCAAAGAGATCCACGAAATACAGATGTAACGCTGTGAGATGAATTAACAGAACACTAAGCAGTTTCTCAGAAAGCTTCTTTCCAGATTTCATCGGAGGATATTTCCTTTTTCCCCATAGTCCTCTATGGGCTTCCAAATATCACTTTGCCAATTCCACAAGAACTTTCTTAGCGAAAGGCTTCTTGAGGGGAAAGCTGTAACTCTGTGAGATGATTTCACAGAACACAAAGAAGTTTCTCAGAAAGCTTCTTTCTCTTTGTTATCGGAGGATATTTCCTTTGGCCCTATAGTCTTCAAAGGCAAAGGAAATATCTGTTCTCAGATTCCACAGAAATAAGGCTAGCAAAGAGATCCACGAAATACAGATGTAACTCTGGGAGATGAATTAACAGAACACTAAGCAGTTTCTCAGAAAGCTTCTTTCCAGATTTCATCGGAGAATATTCACTTTTTCACCATAGCCCTCTATGGTCTTCCAAATATCACTTTGCCAATTACACAAGAACTTTCTTAGCGACAGGCTTCTTGAGGAGAAAGCTGTAACTCTTTGAGATGATTTCACAGAACACAAAGAAGTTTCTCAGAAAGCTTCTTCCTCTTTGTTATCGGAGAATATTTCCTTTGGCCCTAGAGTCTTCAAAGGGATGCGAAATATCTGTTCTCAGATTCCACAGAAATAAGGCTAGCAAAGAGATCCACGAAATACAGATGCAACTCTGGGAGATGAATTAACAGAACACTAAGCATTTTCTCAGAAAGCTTCTTTCCAGATTTCATCGGAGGATATTTCCTTTTTCACCATAGTCCTCTAAGGGCTTCCAAATATCACTTTGCCAATTCCACAAGAACTGTCTTAGCAAAAGGCTTCTTGAAGGGAAAGCTGTAACTCTGTGAGAAGATTTAAAGAACACAAAGAAGTTTCTCAGAAAGCTTCTTTCTCTTTGTTATCGGAGGATATTTCCTTTGGCCCTATAGTCTTCAGAGGGATGCGAAATATCTGTTGTCAGATTCCACAGAAATAAGGCTAGCAAAGAGATCCACGATATACAGATGTAACGCTGTGAGATGAATTAACACAAAGCTAAGCAGTTTCTCAGAAACTTCTTTCCAGGTTTCATCGGACGATATTTCCTTTTTCCCAATAGTCCTCTATGGGTTTCCAAATATCACTTTGCCATTCCACAAGAACTGTCTTAGCGAAAGGCTTCTTGAGGAGAAAGCTGTAACTCTGTGACACGATTTCACAGAACACAAAGAAGTTTCTCAGAAAGCTTCTTTCTCTTTCTTATCGGAGGATATTTCCTTTGGCCTTATAGTCTTCAAAGGGATCCGAAATATCTGTTCTCAGATTCCACAGAAGTAAGGCTAGCAAAGAGATCAACGAAATTCATATGTAACTCTGTGAGATCAGTTAACAGAACACTAAGCAGTTTCTCAGAAAGCTTCTTTCCAGATTTCATCGGAGGATATTTCCTTTTTCATCAAGCCCTCTATGGGCTTCCAAATATCACTTTGGCAATTCCACAAAAACTGTCTTAGCGAAAGGCTTCTTGAGGGGAAAGCTGTAACTCTGTGACATGATTTCACAGAACACAAAGAAGTTTCTCAGAAAGCTTCTTTCTCTTTCTTATCGGAGGATATTTCCTTTGTCCCTATAGTCTTCAAAGGGAAAGGAAATATCTGTTCTCAGAATCCACAGAACTAAGGCTAGCAAAGAGATCCACGAAATACAGATGTACCACTGGGAGATGAATTAACAGAACACTAAGCAGTTTCTCAGAAAGCTTCTTTCCAGATTTCATCGGAGGATATTTCCTTTTTTACCATATCCCTCTATGTGCTTCCAAATATCACTTTGCCAATTCCACAAGAACTGTCTTAGCGAAAGGCTTCTTGAGGGGAAAGCTGTAACTCTGTGAGATGATTTCACAGAACACAAAGAAGTTTCTCAGAAAGCTTCTTTCTCTTTGTTATCGGAGGATGTTTCCTTTGTGCCTATTATCTTCAAAGGGATCCGAAATATCTGTTCTTAGAATCCAGAGAAATAAGGCTAGCAAGGAGATCCACGAAATACAGATGTAACTCTGTGAGATAAATTAACAGAACGCTAAGCAGTTTCTCAGAAAGCTTCTTTCCAGATTTCATCGGAGGATATTTCCTTTTTCACCATAGCCCTCTTTGGGCTTCAGAATGTCACTTTGCCAATTCCACAAGAACTGTCTTAGCGACAGGCTTCTTCAGGGGAAGCTGTTAGTCTGTGAGATGATTTCACAGAACACAAAGAAGTTTCTCAGAAAGCTTCTTTCTCTTTGTTATCGGAGGATATTTCCTTTGGCCCTATAGTTTTCAGAGGGATCCGAAATATCTGTTCTCAGATTCCACAGAAATAAGGCTAGCAAAGAGATCCACGAAATACAGATGTAACGCTGTGAGTTGAATTAACAGAACACTAAGCAGTTTCTCAGAAAGCTTCTTTCCAGATTTCATCGGAGGATATTTCCTTTTTCCCCATAGTCCTCTATGGGCTTCCAAATATCACTTTGCCAATTCCACAAGAACTGTCTTAGCGAAAGGCTTCTTGAGGGGAAAGCTGTAATTCTGTGAGATGATTTCACAGAACACAAAGAAGTTTCTCAGAAAGGTTTTTCTCTTTGTTATCGGTGGATATTTCCTTTGGCCTTATAGTATTCAAAGGGATCCGAAATATCTGTTCTCAGATTCCATAGAAGTAAGGCTAGCAAAGACATCAACGAAATTCATATGTAACTCTGTGAGATCAATTAACAGAACACTAAGCAGTTTCTCAGAAAGCTTCTTTCCAGATTTCATCGGAGGATATTTCCGTTTTCACCATAGCCCTCTATGGGCTTGAAATATCACTTTGCCAATTCCACAAGAACTGTCTTAGCGAAAGGCTTCTTGAGGGGAAAGCTGTATCTCTGTGAGATGATTTCACAGAACCCAGAGAAGTTTCTCAGAAAGCTTCTTTCTCTTTGTTATCGGAGGATATTTCCTTTGGCCCTATAGTCTTCAGAGGGATCCGAAACATCCGTTCTCAGATTCCACAGAAATAAGGCTAGCAAAGAGATCCACGAAATACAGATGTAACTCTGGGACATGAATTAACAGAACACTAAGCAGTTTCTCAAAAAGCTTTTTTCCAGATTTCATCGGAGGATATTTCCTTTTTCACCATAACCCTCTATGGGCTTCCAAATATCACTTTGCCAATTCCACAAGAACTGTCTTAGCGAAAGGCTTCTTGAGGGGAAAGCTGTAACTCTGTGAGATGATTTCACAGAACACAAAGAAGTTTCTCAGAAAGCTTCTTTCTCTTTCTTATCGGAGGATATTTCCTTTGTCCCTATAGTCTTCAAAGGGAAAGGAAATATCTGTTCTCAGAATCCACAGAACTAAGGCTAGCAAAGAGATCCACGAAATACAGATGTACCACTGGGAGATGAATTAACAGAACACTAAGCAGTTTCTCAGAAAGCTTCTTTCCAGATTTCATCGGAGGATATTTCCTTTTTCACCATAACCCTCTATGGGCTTCCAAATATCACTTTGCCAATTCCACAAGAACTGTCTTAGCGAAAGGCTTCTTGAGGGGAAAGCTGTAACTCTGTGAGATGATTTCACAGAACACAAAGAAGTTTCTCAGAAAGCTTCTTTCTCTTTCTTATCGGAGGATATTTCCTTTGTCCCTATAGTCTTCAAAGGGAAAGGAAATATCTGTTCTCAGAATCCACAGAACTAAGGCTAGCAAAGAGATCCACGAAATACAGATGTACCACTGGGAGATGAATTAACAGAACACTAAGCAGTTTCTCAGAAAGCTTCTTTCCAGATTTCATCGGAGGATATTTCCTTTTTTACCATAGCCCTCTATGTGCTTCCAAATATCACTTTGCCAATTCCACAAGAACTGTCTTAGCGAAAGGCTTCTTGAGGGGAAAGCTGTAACTCTGTGAGATGATTTCACAGAACACAAAGAAGTTACTCAGAAAGCTTCTTTCTCTTTGTTATCGGAGGATGTTTCCTTTGTGCCTATTATCTTCAAAGGGATCCGAAATATCTGTTCTTAGAATCCAGAGAAATAAGGCTAGCAAGGAGATCCACGAAATACAGATGTAACTCTGTGAGATAAATTAACAGAACGCTAAGCAGTTTCTCAGAAAGCTTCTTTCCAGATTTCATCGGAGGATATTTCCTTTTTCACCATAGCCCTCTTTGGGCTTCAGAATGTCACTTTGCCAATTCCACAAGAACTGTCTTAGCGACAGGCTTCTTCAGGGGAAAGCTGTTAGTCTGTGAGATGATTTCACAGAACACAAAGAAGTTTCTCAGAAAGCTTCTTTCTCTTTGTTATCGGAGGATATTTCCTTTGGCCCTATAGTTTTCAGAGGGATCCGAAATATCTGTTCTCAGATTCCACAGAAATAAGGCTAGCAAAGAGATCCACGAAATACAGATGTAACGCTGTGAGTTGAATTAACAGAACACTAAGCAGTTTCTCAGAAAGCTTCTTTCCAGATTTCATCGGAGGATATTTCCTTTTTCCCCATAGTCCTCTATGGGCTTCCAAATATCACTTTGCCAATTCCACAAGAACTGTCTTAGCGAAAGGCTTCTTGAGGGGAAAGCTGTAATTCTGTGAGATGATTTCACAGAACACAAAGAAGTTTCTCAGAAAGGTTTTTCTCTTTGTTATCGGTGGATATTTCCTTTGGCCTTATAGTATTCAAAGGGATCCGAAATATCTGTTCTCAGATTCCATAGAAGTAAGGCTAGCAAAGACATCAACGAAATTCATATGTAACTCTGTGAGATCAATTAACAGAACACTAAGCAGTTTCTCAGAAAGCTTCTTTCCAGATTTCATCGGAGGATATTTCCGTTTTCACCATAGCCCTCTATGGGCTTGAAATATCACTTTGCCAATTCCACAAGAACTGTCTTAGCGAAAGGCTTCTTGAGGGGAAAGCTGTATCTCTGTGAGATGATTTCACAGAACCCAGAGAAGTTTCTCAGAAAGCTTCTTTCTCTTTGTTATCGGAGGATATTTCCTTTGGCCCTATAGTCTTCAGAGGGATCCGAAACATCCGTTCTCAGATTCCACAGAAATAAGGCTAGCAAAGAGATCCACGAAATACAGATGTAACTCTGGGACATGAATTAACAGAACACTAAGCAGTTTCTCAAAAAGCTTTTTTCCAGATTTCATCGGAGGATATTTCCTTTTTCACCATAACCCTCTATGGGCTTCCAAATATCACTTTGCCAATTCCACAAGAACTGTCTTAGCGAAAGGCTTCTTGAGGGGAAAGCTGTAACTCTGTGAGATGATTTCACAGAACACAAAGAAGCTTCTCAGAAAGCTTCTTTCTCTTTCTTATCGGGGGATATTTCCTTTGACCCTATAGTCTTCAAAGGGAAAGGAAATATCTCTTTTCAGATTCCACAGAAATAAGGCTAGCAAAGAGATCCCCGAAATACAGATGTAACTCTGTGAGATGAATTTACAGAACACTAAGCAGTTTCTCAGAAAGCTTCTTTCCAGATTTCATCGGAGGATATTTCCTTTTTCACCATAGCCCTCTAGGGGCTTCCAAATATCACTTTGAAAATTCCACAAGAACTGTCTTAGCGAAAGGCTTCTTCAGGGGAAAGCTGTATCTCTGTGAGATGATTTCACAGAACACAAAGAAGTTTCTCAGAAAGCTTCTTTCTCTTTCTTATCGGAGGATATTTCCTTTGGCCCTATAGTCTTTAAAGGGAAAGGAAATATCTGTTCTCAGATTCCACAGAAATAAGGCTAGCAAAGACATCCACGAAATACAGATGTAACTCTGTGAGGTGAATTAACAGAACACTAAGCAGTTTCTCAGAAAGCTTCTTTCCAGATTTCATCGAAGGATATTTCCTTTTTCATCATAGCCTTCTATGGGCTTACAAATATCACTTTGCCAATTCCACAAGAACTCTCTTAGCGAAAGGCTTCTTGAGGGAAAAGCTGTAACTCGGTGAGATGATTTCACAGAACACAAAGAAGTTTCTCAGAAAGCTTCTTTCTCTTTGTTATCAGAGGGTATTTCCTTTGGCCCTATAGTCTTCAGAGGGATCAGAAATATCTGTTCTCAGATTCCACAGAAATAAGGCTAGCAAAGAGATCCACGAAATACAGATGAAACTCTGTGAGATGAATTAAGAGAACACTAAACAGTTTCTCAGAAAGCTTCTTTTCAGATTTCATCGGAGGATATTTCCTCTTTCACCATAGCCCTCTATGAGCTTCCAAATATCACTTTTCCAATTCCACAAGAACTGTCTTAGCGAAAGGGTACTTGATTGGAAAGCTGTAACTCTGTGAGATGATTTCATAGAACACAAAGAAGTTTCTCAGAAAGCTTCTTTCTCTTTGTTATCGCAGGATATTTCCTTTGGCCCTATAGTCTTCAGAGGGATCCGAAACATCCGTTCTCAGATTCCACAGAAATAAGGCTAGCAAAGACATCCACGAAATACAGATGTAACTCTGGGACATGAATTAACAGAACACTAAGCAGTTTCTCAAAAAGCTTTTATCCAGATTTCATCGGAGGATATTTCCTTTTTCACCATAACCCTCTATGGGCTTCCAAATATCACTTTGCCAATTCCACAAGAACTGTCTTAGCGAAAGGCTTCTTGAGGGGAAAGCTGTAACTCTGTGAGATGATTTCACAGAACACAAAGAAGTTTCTCAGAAAGCTTCTTTCTCTTTGTTATCGGAGGATATTTCCTTTGGCTCTATAGTCTTCAAAGGGATCCGAAATATCTGTTCTCAGATTCCAAAGAAATAAGGCTAGAAAAGAGATCCACGAAATACAGATGTAACTCTGGGAGATGAATTAACAGAACACTAAGCAGTTTCTCAGAAAGCTTCTTTCCAGATTTCATCGGAGGATATTTCCTTTTTCATCAAGCCCTCTATGGGCTTCCAAATATCACTTTGCCAATTCAAGAACTGTCTTAGCGAAAGGCTTCTTGAGGGGAAAGCTGTAACTCTGTGAGATGATTTCACAGAAAACAAAGAAGTTTCTTAGAAAGCTTCTTTCTCTTTCTTATCAGAGGATATTTCCTTTGGCCCTATAGTCTTCAAAGGGAAAGGAAATATTTGTTCTCAGATTCCACAGAAATAAGGCTAGCAAAGAGATCCACGAAATACAGATGTAACTCTGTGAGATGAATTAACAGAACACTAAGCAGTTTCTCAGAAAGCTTCTTTCCAGATTTCATCGGAGGATATTTCCTTTTTCACCATAGCCCTCTAGGTGCTTCCAAATATCACTTTGAAAATTCCACAAGAACTGTCTTAGCGAAAGGCTTCTTGAGGGGAAAGCTGTATCTCTGTGAGATGATTTCACAGAACACAAAGAAGTTTCTCAGAAAGCTTCTTTCTCTTTCTTATCAGGGGATATTTCCTTTGTCCCTATAGTCTTCAAAGGGAAAGGAAATATCTGTTCTCAGATTCCACAGAAATAAGGCTAGCAAAGAGATCCACGAAATACAGATGTAACTCTGTGAGATGAATTAACAGAACACTAAGCAGTTTTTCAGAAAGCTTCTTTCCAGATTTCATCGAAGGATATTTCCTTTTTCATCATAGCCCTCCATGGGCTTCCAAATATCACTTTGCCAATTCCACAAGAACTCTCTTAGCGAAAGGCTTCTTGAGGGAAAAGCTGTAACTCGGTGAGATTATTTCACAGAACACAAAGAAGTTTCTAAGAAAGCTTCTTTCTCTTTGTTATCGGAGGATATTTCTTTTGGCCCTATAGTCTTCAAAGGGATCCGAAATATCTGTTCTCAGACTCCACAGAAATAAGGCTAGCAAAGAGATCCACGAAATACAGATGTAACTCTGGGAGATGAACTAAAACAACATTAAGCAGTATCTCAGAAAGCTTCTTTCCAGATTTCATCGGAGGATATTTCCTTTTTCTCCATAGCCCTCTAGGGGCTTCCAAATATCACTTTGCCAATTCCACAAGTACTGTCTTAGCGAAAGGCTTCTTGAGGGGAAAGCTGTAACTCTGTGAGATGATTTCACAGAACACAAAGAAGTTTCTCAGAAAGCTTATTCCTCTTTTTTATCGGAGAATATTTCCTTTGGCCCTAGAGTATTCAAAGGGATCCGAAATATCTTTTCTCAGATTCCACAGAAATAAGGCTAGCTAAGAGATCCACGAAATACAGATGTAACTCTGTGAGATGAATTAACAGAACACTAAGCATTTTTTCAGAAAGCTTCTTTCCAGATTTCATCGGACGATATTTCCTTTTTCACCATAGCCCTTATGGGCTTCCAAATATCACTTTGCCAATTCCACAAGAACTGTCTTAGCAAAAGGCTTCTTGAGGGGAAAGCTGTAACTCTGTGAGATGATTTCACAGAACACAAAGAAGATTCTCAGAAATCTTCTTTCTCTTTGTTATCGGAGGGTATTTCCTTTGCCCCTATAGTCTTCAAAGGGATCCGAAATATCTGTTCTCAGATTCCACAGAAATAAGGCTAGCAAAGAGATCCACGACATTCAGATGTAACTCTGTGAGATGAACTAACAGAACACTAAGCAGTTTCTCAGAAAGCTTCTTTCCAGATTTCATCGGAGGATATTTCCTTTTTCACCATTGCCCTCTATGGGCTTCCAAATGTCACTTTGAAAATTCCACAAGAACTGTCTTAGCGAAAGGCTTCTTCAGGGGAAAGCTGTAACTCTGTGAGATGATTTCACGGAACACAAAGAAGTTTCTCAGAAAGCTTCTTTCTCTTTGTTATCGGAGGATATTTCCTTTGGCCCAATAGTCTTCGAAGGGATCCGAAATATCTGTTCTCAGATTCCACAGAAATAAGGCTAGCAAAGAGATCCACGAAGTACAAATGTAACTCTGGCAGATGAATTAACAGAACACTAAGCAGTTTCTCAGAAAGCTTCTTTCCAGATTTCATGGGAGGATATATCCTTTTTCACCATAGCCCTCTATGGGTTTCCAAATATCACTTTGAGAGTTCCACAAGAACTGTCTTAGCGAAAGGCTTCTTGTGGGGAAAGCTGTAACTGTGTGAGATGATTTCTCAGAACACTAAGAAGTTTCTCAGAAAGCTTCTTTCTCTTTGTTATCGGAGGCTATTTCCTTTGGCCCTATAGTCTTCAAAGGGATCCGAAATATCTGTTCTCAGATTCCACCGAAATAAAGCTAGCAAAGAGATCAACGAAATACAGATGTAACTCTGGAAGATGAATTAAAAGAACACTAAGCAGTTTCTCAGAAAGCTTCTTTCTCTTTCTTGTTGGAGGATACTTCCTTTGGCCCTATAGTCGTCAAAGAGAAAGGAAATATCTGTTGTCAGATTCCACAGAAATAATGCTAGCAAAGAGATCCACGAAATACAGATGTAACTCTGTTAGATGAATTAACAGATCACTACACAGTTTCTCAGAAAGCTTCTTTCCAGATTTCATCGGAGGATATTTCCTTTTTCACCATAGCCCTCTATGGGCTTCCAAATATCACTTTGCCAATCCCACAAGAACTGTGTTAGCGAAAGGCTTCTTGAGGGGAAAGCTGTAACTCTCTGAGATGATTTCACAGAACACAAAGAAGTTTCTCAGAAAGCATCTTTCTCTTTCTTGTCAGAGGATATTTCCTTTGGCCCTATAGTCTTCAAAGGGAAAGGAAGTATCTGTTCTCAGATTCCACAGAAATAAGGCTAGCAAAGAGATCCACGAAATACAGATGTAACTCTGGCAGATGAATTAACAGAATACTAAGTAGTTTCTCAGAAAGCTTCCTTCCAGATTTCATCGGAGGATATTTCCTTTTTCACCGTAGCCCTCTAAGGACTTCCAATTATCACTTTGCCAATTCCACAAGAACTGTCTTAGCACAAGGCTTCTTGAGGGGAAAGCTGAATCTCTGTGAGATGATTTCACAGAACACAAAGAAGTTTCTCAGAAACCTTCTTTCTCTTTTTTATCGGAGGATATTTCCTTTGGCCCTATAGTCTTCAAAGGGATCCGAAATATCTGTTCTCAGATTGCACAGAAATAAGGCTAGCAAAGAGATCCACGAAATACAGATGTAACTCTGTGAGATGAATTAACAGAACACTAAGCAGTTTCTCAGAAAGCTTCTTTCCAGATTTCATCGGAGGATATTTCCTTTTTCACCGTAGCCCTCTATGGGCTTCCAAATATCACTTTGCCAATTCCACAAGAACTGTCTTAGCGAAAGGCTTCTTGAGGGGCAAGCTGTAACTCTGTGAGATGATTTCACAGAACACAAAGAAGTTTCTCAGAAAGCTTCTTTCTCTTTGTTATCGGAAGATATTTCCTTTGGCCCAATAGTCTTCAAAGGGATCCGAAATATCTGTTCTCAGATTCCACAGAAGTAAGGCTAGCAAGGAGATCCACGAAATACAGATGTAACTCTGTGAAATCAATTAACAGAACACTAAGCAGTTTCTCAGAAAGCTGCTTTCCAGATTTTCTCGGAGGATATTTACTTTTTCACCATAGCCCACTATGTGTTTCCAAATATCACTTTGCCAATTCCACAAGAACTGTCTTAGCGAAAGGCTTCTTGAGGGGAAAGCTGTAACTCTGTGAGATGATTTCACAGAACACAAAGAAGGTTCTCAGAAAGCTCCTTCTCTTTGTTATCGGAGGATATTTCCTTTGGCCCTATAGTCTTCAAAGGGATCCGAAATATCTCTTCTCCGATTCCACAGAAATAAGGCTAGCAAAGAGATCCACGAAATACAGATGTAACTCTGTGAGATGAATTAAAAGAACACTAAGCAGTTTCTCAGAAATCTTCTTTACAGATTTCATCGGAGGATATTTGCTTTTTCTCCATAGCCCTCTAGGGGCTTCCAAATATCACTTTGCCAATTCCAGAAGAACTGTCTTAGCGAAAGGCTTCTTGAGGGGAAAGCTGTAACTCTGTGAGACGGTTTCACAGAACACAAAGAAGTTTCTCAGAAAGTTCATTCTCTTTGTTATCGGAGGATGTTTCCTTTGGCCCTATTGTCTTCAAAGGGATCCGAAATATCTGTTTTCAGATTCCACAGAAATAAGGCTAGCAAAGAGATCCACCAAATACAGATGTAACTATGGGAGATGAATTATCGGAACACTAAGCAGTTTCTCAGAAAGCTTCTTTCCAGATTTCATCAGAGGATATTTCCTTTTTCACCATAGCCCTCTAAGGGCTTCCAAATATCACTTTGCCAATTCCACAAGAACTGTCTTAGCGAAAAGCTTCTTGAGGGGAAAGCTGTAACTCTCTGAGATGATTTCATAGAACACAAAGAAGATTCTCAGAAAGCTTCTTTCTCTTTGTTTTCCGAGGATATTTCCTTTGGACCTATAGTCTTCAAAGGGATCCGAAATATCTGTTGTCATATTCCACAGAAATAAGGCTAGCAAAGAGATCCACGAAATACAGATATAACTCTGTGAGATGAATTAACAGAACCCTAAGCAGTTTCTCAGAAAGCTTCTTTCCAGATTTCATCGGAGGATATTTCCTTTTTCACCATAGACCTCTATGGGCTTCCCAATATCACTTTGCGAATTCCACAAGAACTGTCTTAGCGAAAGGCTTCTTGAGGGGAAAGCTGTAACTCTGTGAGATGATTTCACAGAACACAAAGAAGTTTCTCAGAAAGCTTCTTTCTCTTTGTTATCGGAGGATATTTCCTTTGGCCCTATAGTCTTCAAAGGGAAAGGAAATATCCGTTCTCAGATTCCACAGAAATAAGGCTAGCAAAGAGATCCACGAAATACAGATGTAACACTGGGAGATGAATTAACAGAACACTAAGCAGTTTCTCAGAAAGTTTCTTTCCAGATTTCATCGGAGAATATTCCCTTTTTCACCATAGCCCTCTATGGGCTTCCAAATATCACTTTGCCAATTACAGAAGAACTGTCTTAGCGAAAGGCTTCTTGAGGTGAAAGCTGTAACTCTGTGAGATGATTTCACAGAACACAAAGAAGTTTCTCAGAAAGCTTCTTTCTCTTTGTTATCGGAGGATATTTCCTTTGGCCCCATAGTCTTCAAAGGGATCCGAAATATCTGTTCTCAGATTCCACAGAAATAAGGCTATCAAAGAGATCCATGTAATACAGATGTAACTCTGGCAGATGAATTAACAGAACACAAAGCAGTTTCTCAGAAAGCTTCTTTCCAGATTTCATCGGAGGATATTTCCTTTTTCACCATAGCCCTCTATGGGCTTGCAAATATCACTTTGCCAATTCCACAAGAACTGTTTTAGCGAAGGGCTTCTTGAGGGGAAAGCTGTAACTCTGTGAGATGATTTCACAGAACACAGAGAAGTTTCTCAGAAAGCTTCTTTCTCTTTGTTATCGGAGGATATTTCCTTAGGCCCTATAGTCTTCAAAGGGATCCGAAATATCTGTTCTCAGATTCCACAGACATAAGGCTATGAAGGAGATACACGAAATACAGATGTAACTCTTTGAGATGAATTAACAGAACACTAAGCAGTTTCTCAGAAAGCTTCTTTCCAGATTTCATCGGAGGATATTTCTTTCTTCACCATAGCCCTCTATGGGCTTCCAAATATCACTTTGCCAATTCCACAAGAACTGTCTTAGCGAAAGGCTTCTTGAAGGGAAAGCTGTAACTCTGTGAGATGGTTTCACAGAACACAAAGAAGTTTCTCAGAAAGTTTTTTTCTCTTTGTTATCGGAGGATGTTTCCTTTGGCCCTATAGTCTTCAAAGGGATCAGAAATATCTGTTGTCAGATTCCACAGAAATAAGGCTAGCAAAGAGATCCACCAAATACAGATGTAACTATGGGAGATGAATTATCGGAACACTAAGCAGTTTCTCAGAAAGCTTCTTTCCAGATTTCATCAGAGGATATTTCCTTTTTCACCATAGCCCTCTAATGGCTTCCAAATATCACTTTGCCAATTCCACAAGAACTGTCTTAGCGAAAAGCTTCTTGAGGGAAAAGCTGTAACTCTCTGAGATGATTTCATAGAACACAAAGAACATTCTCAGAAAGCTTCTTTCTCTTTGTTATCGGAGGATATTTCCTTTGGCCCTGTAGTCTTTAAAGGGAAAGGAAATATCTGTTCTCAGATTCCACAGAAATAAGGCTAGCAAAGAGATCCACGAAATACAGATGTAACTCTGTGAGATGAATTAACAGAACACTAAGCAGTTTCTCAGAAAGCTTCTTTCCAGATTTCATCGGAGGATATTTCCTTTTTCACCATAGCCCTCTATGGGATTCCAAATATCACTTTGCCAGTTCCACAAGAAGTGTCTTAGCGAAAGGCTTCTTGAGGGGAAAGCTTTAACTCTGTGAGATGATTTCACAGAACACAAAGAAGTTTCTCAGAAAGCTTCTTTCTCTTTGTTATCGGAGGATATTTCCTTTGGCCCTGTAGTCTTCAAAAGGATCCGAAATATATGTCGTCAGATTCCACAGAAATAAGGCTAGCAAAGAGATCCACGAAATACAGATGTAACTCTGTGAGATGAATTAACAGAACACTAAGCAGTTTCACAGAAAGTTTCTTTCCAGATTTCATCGGAGGATATTTCCTTTTTCACCATAGCCCTCTATGGGCTTCCAAATACCCCTTTCGAAATTCCACAAGAACTGTCTTAGCGAAAGGCTCCTTGAGGGTAAAGCTGTAACTCTGTGAGATGATTTCGCAGAACACAAAGAAGTTTCTCAGAAAGCTTCTTTCTCTTTGTTATCGGAGGATATTTCCTTAGGCCCTATAGTCTTCAAAGGGATCTGAAATATCTGTTCTCAGATTCCAGAGAAATAAGGCTATGAAGGAGATCCACGAAATACAGATGTAACTCTGTGAGATGAATTAACAGAACACTAAGCAGTTTCTCAGAAAGCTTCTTTCCAGATTTCATCGGAGGATATTTCCTTTTTCACCATAGCCCTCTATGGGCTTCCAAATATCTCTTTGCAAATTCAACAAGAACTGTCTTAGCGAAAGGGTACTTGATTGGAAAGCTGTAACTCTGTGTGATGATTTCACAGAACACAAAGAAGTTTCTCAGAAAGCTTCTTTCTCTTTGTTATCGGAGGATATTTCCTTTGGCCCTATAGTCTTCAAAGGGATCCGAAATATCTGTTCTCTGATTCCACAGAAATTAGGTTAGCCAAGAGATCCACGAAATACAAATGTATCTCTGTGACATGAATTAACAGAACACTAAGCAGTTTCTCAGAAAGCTTCTTTCCAGATTTCATCGGAGGATATTTCCTTTTTCACCATGGCCCTCTATGGGCTTCCAAATATCACTTTGCCAATTCCACAAGAACTGTCTTAGCGAAAGGCTTCTTCAGGGGAAAGCTGTAACTCTGTGAGATGATTTCACAGAACACAAAGAAGTTTTCCAAAAAGCTTCTTTCTCTTTGTTATTGGAGGATATTTCCTTTGGCCCTATAGTCTTCAAAGGGATCCGAAATATCTGTTCTCAGATTCCACAGAAATAAGACTAGCAAAGAGATCCACGAAATACAGGTGTAACTCTGGGAGATGAATTAACAGAACACTAAGCAGTTTCTCCGAAAGCTTCTTTCCAGATTTCATCGGAGGATATTTCCTTTTTCACCATAGCCCTCTATGGGCTTCCAAATATCACTTTGCCAATTCCACAAGAACTGTCTTAGCGAAAGGCTTCTTGAGGGGAAAGGTGGAACTCTGTGAGATGATTTCACAGAACCCAAAGAAGTTTCTCAGAAAGCTTCTTTCTCTTTGTTATCGGAGGATATTCCCTTTGGCCCTATAGTCTTCAGAGGGATCCGAAATATCTGTTCTCAGATTCCACAGAAATAAGGCTAGCAAAGAGATCCACGAAATACAGATGTAACTCTGGGAGATGAATTAACAGAACACTAAGCAGTTTCTCAGAAAGCTTCTTTCCAGATTTCATCGCAGGATATTTCCTTTTTCACCGTAGACTTCTATGGGCTTAGAAATATCACTTTGCCAATTCCACAAGAACTGTCTTAGCGAAAGGGTTCTTGAGGGGAAAGCCGTAACTCTGTGAGTTGATTTCACAGAACACAAAGAAGTTTCTCAGAAAGCTTCTTTCTCTTTGTATCGGAGGATATTTCCTTTGGCCCTAAAGTCTTCAAAGGGATCCGAAATATCTGTTCTCAGATTCCACAGAAATAAGGCTAGCAAAGAGATCCACGAAATACAGATGTACCTCTGTGAGATGAATTAACAGAACACTAAGCAGTTTCTCAGAAAGTTTCTTTCCAGATTTCATCGGAGGATATTTCCTTTTTCACCATAGCCCTCTATGGGCTTCCAAATATCACTTTGCCAATTCCACAAGAACTGTCTTAGCGAAAGGCTTCTGGAGTGGAAACTGTAACTCTGTGAGATGATTTCACAGAACACAAAGAAGTTTCTCAGAAAGCTTCTTTCTCTTTGTTATCGGAGGATATTTCCTTTGGCCCAATAGTCTTCAAAGGGATCCGAACTATCTGTTCTCAGATTCCAGAGAAATAATGCTGTCAAGGAGATCCACGAAATACAGATGTAACTATGTGAGATGAATTAACAGAACACTAAGCAGTTTCTCAGAAAGCTTCTTTCCAGATTTCATTGGAGGATATTTCCTTTTTCACCATAGCCCTCTATGGGCTTCCAAATATCACTTTGCCAGTTCCACAAGAACTGTCTTAGCGAAAGGCTTCTGGAGGGGAAAGCTGTAACTCTGTGAGATGATTTGACAGAACACAAAGAAGTTTCTCAGAAAGCTTCTTTCTCTTTGTTATCGGAGGATATTTCCTTTGGCCCTATAGTCTTCAAAGGGATCCGAAATATCTGTTCTCAGATACCACAAAATAAGGCTCGCAAAGAGATCCACGAAATACAGATGTAACTCTGGGAGATGAATTAACAGAACACTAAGCAGTTTCTCAGAAAGCTTCTTTCCAGATTTCATCGCAGGATATTTCCTTTTTCACCATAGCCCTCTATGGGCTTCCAAATATCACCTTGCCAATTCCACAAGAACTGTCTTAGCGAAAGGCTTCTTGAGGGTAAAGCTGTAACTCTGTGAGATGATTTCACAGAACACAAAGAAGTTTCTCTGAAAGCTTCTTTTTCTTTCTTATCGGAGGATATTTCCTTTGGCCCTATAGTCTTCAAAGGGATCCGATATATCTGTTCTCAGATTCCACAGAAATAAGGCTAGCAAAGAGATCCATGAAACACAGATGTAACTCTGGGAGATGAATTAGCAGAACACTAAGCAGTTTCTCTAAAAGCTTCCTTCCAGATTTCATCGGAGGATATTTCCTTTTTCACGATAGCCCTCTATTTTCTGCCAAATATCACTTTGCCAATGCCACAAGAACTGTCTTAGCAAAAGGCTTCTTGTGGGGAAAGCTTTAACTCTGTGAGATGAATTCACAGAACACAAAGAAGTTTCTCAGAAAGCTTCTTTCTCTTTGTTATCGGAGGATATTTCCTTTGGCCCTGTAGTCTTCAAAAGGATCCGAAATATATGTCGTCAGATTCCAGAGAAATAAGGCTAGCAAAGAGATCCACGAAATACACATGTAACTCTGTGAGATGAATTAACAGAACACTAAGCAGTTTCACAGAAAGTTTCTTTCCAGATTTCATCGGAGGATATTTCCTTTTTCACCATAGCCCTCTATGGGCTTCCAAATACCCCTTTCGAAATTCCACAAGAACTGTCTTAGCGAAAGGCTCCTTGAGGGTAGAGCTGTAACTCTGTGAGATGATTTCACACAACACAAAGAAGTTTCTCAGAAAGCTTCTTTCTCTTTGTTATCGGAGGATATTTCCTTAGGCCCTATAGTCTTCAAAGGGATCCGAAATATCTGTTCTCAGATTCCACAGAAATAAGGCTAGCAAAGATATCCACGAAATACAGATGTAACTCTGGGAGATGAATTAACAGAACACTAAGCAGTATCTCAGAAAGCTTCTTTCCAGATTTCATCGCAGGATATTTCCTTTTTCACCGTAGCCCTCTATGGGCTTAGAAATATCACTTTGCCATTTCCACAAGAACTGTCTTAGCGAAAGGCTTCTTGAGGGAAAGCCGTAACTCTGTGAGTTGATTTCACAGAACACAAAGAAGTTTCTCAGAAAGCTTCTTTCTCTTTGTTATCGGAGGATATTTCCTTTGGCCCTATAGTCTTCAAAAGGATCCGAAATATCTGTTCTCTGATTCCACAGAAATAAGGGTAGCCAAGAGATCCACGAAATACAGATGTATCTCTGTGAGATGAATTAACAGAACACTAAGCAGTTTCTCAGAACGCTTCTTTCCAGATTTCATCGGAGGATATTTCCTTTTTCTCCATAGCCCTCTATGGGCTTCCAAATATGACTTTGCCAATTCCACAAGAACTGTCTTAGCGAAAGGCTTGTTGACGGGAAATCTGTAACTCGGTGAGATGATTTCACAGAACACAAAGAAGTTTCTCAGAAAGCTTCTTTCTCTTTCTTATCGGAGGATATTTCCTTTGGCCCTATAGTCTTCAAAGGGAAAGGAAATATCTGTTCTCAGATTCCACAGAAATAAGGCTAGCAAAGAGATCTACGAAATACAGATGTAACTCTGTGAGATGAATTAACAGAACACTAAGCAGTTTCTCAAAAAGCTTCTTTCCAGATTTCATCGGAGGATATTTCCTTTTGCTCCATAGCCCTCTAAGGACTTCCAAATATCACTTTGCCAATTCCACAAGAACTGTCTTAGCGAAAGGCTTCTTGAGGGGAAAGCTGTAACTCTGTGAGATGATTTCACAGAACACAAAGAAGTTTCTCAGAAAGCTTCCTTCTCTTTGTTATCGGACGATATTTCCTTTTGCCCCATAGTCTCCAAAGGGAAAGGAAATGTCTGTTCTGAGATTCCACAGAAATAAGGCTAGGAAAGAGATCCACGAAATACGGATGTAAATCTGTGAGATGAATTAACAGAACACTAAGCAGTTTCTCAGAAAGCTTCTTTCCAGATTTCATCGGAGGATATTTCCTTTTTCACCATAGCCCTCTATGGGCTTCCAAATATCACTTTGCCAATTCCACAAGAACTGTCTTAGCGAAAGGCTTCTTGAGGGGAAAGCTGTAACTCTGTGAGATGATTTCACAGAACACAAAGAAGTTTCTCAGAAAGCTTCTTTCTCTTTGTTATCGGAGGATATTTCCTTTGGCCCTATAGTCTTCAAAGGGAAAGATAATATCTGTTGTCAGATTCCACAGAAATAAGGCTAGCAAAGATACCCACGAAATACAGATGTAACTCTGTGAGATGAATTAACAGTACACTAAGCAGTTGTTCAGAAAGCTTCTTTCCAGATTTCATCGGAGGATATTTCCTTTTTCACCATAGCCCTCTATGGGCTTCCAAATATCACTTTGCCAATTCCACAAGAACTGTCTTAGCGAAAGGCTTCTTGAGGGGAAAGATGTAACTCTGTGAGCTGATTTCACAGAACACAAAGAAGTTTCTCAGAAAGCTTCTTTCTCTTTCTTATCGGAGGATATTTCGTTTGTCCGTATAGTCTTCAAAGGGATAGGAAATATCTGTTCTCAGATTCCACAGAAAAAAGGCTAGCAAATTGATCCACGAAATACAGATGTAACTCTGCAAGATGAATTAACATAACACTAAGCAGTTTCTCAAAAAGCTTCTTTCCAGATTACATCGGAGGATATTTCCTTTTTCACAGTAGCCCTCTAGGGGTTCCAAATATCACTTTGCCAATTCCACAAGAACTGTCTCAGCGAACGGTACTTGAGTGGAAAGCTGTAACTCTGTGAGATGATTTCACAGAACAAAAAGAAGTTTCTCAGAAAGCTTCTTTGTCTTTGATATCGGAGGATATTTCCTTTGGCCCTGCAGTCTTCAAAGGGATCCGAAATATCTGTTCTCAGATTCCACAGAATTAAGGCTAGCAAAGAGATCCACGAAATACAGATGTAACGCTGGGAGATGAATTAACAGAACACAAAGCGGTTTCTCAGTAAGCATCTTTCCAGATTACATCGGAGGATATTTCCTTTTTCACAGTAGCCCTCTAGGGGTTCCAAATATCACTTTGCCAATTCCACAAGAACTGTCTTAGCGAAAGGCTTCTTGAGGGGAAAGCTGTATCTCTGTGAGATGATATCACAGAACACAAAGGAGTTTCTCAGAAAGCTTCTTTCTCTTTGTTATCGGAGGATATTTCCTTTGGCCCTATAGTCTTCAGAGGGATCCGAAATATCTGTTCTCAGACTCCACAGAAATAAGGCTAGCAAAGAGATCCACGAAATACAGATGTAACTCTGGGAGATGAATTAACAGAACACAAAGCAGTTTCTCAGAAAATTTCTTTCCAGATTTCATCGCAGGATATTTCCTTTTTCACCATAGCCCTCTATGGGCTTCCAAATATCACTTTGCCAATTCCACAAGAACTGTCTTAGCGAAAGGCTTTTTAAGGGGAAAGCTGTAACTCTGTTAGATGATTTCACAGAACACAAAGAAGTTTCTCAGAAAGCTTCTTTCTCTTTCTTATCGGAGGATATTTCCTTTGGCCCTATAGTCTTCAAAGGGAAAGGAAATATCTGTTCTCAGATTCCACAGAAATAAGGCTAGCAAAGAGATCCACGAAATACAGATGTAACTCTGTGAGATGAATTAACAGAACACTAAGCAGTTTCTCTGAAAGCTTCCTTCCAGATTTCATCGGAGGATATTTGCTTTTTCACGATAGCCCTCTATGTTCTGCCAAATATCACTTTGCCAATTCCACAAGAACTGTCTTAACGAAAGGCTTCTTGTGGGGAAAGCTTTAACTCTGTGAGATGAATTCACAGAACACAAAGAAGTTTCTCAGAAAGCTTCTTTCTCTTTGTTATCGGAGGATATTTCCTTTGGCTCGGTAGTCTTCAAAGGGATCCGAAATGTATGTCGTCATTTCCACAGAAATAAGGCTAGCAAAGAGATCCACGAAATACAGATGTAACTCTGTGAGTTGAATTAACAGAACACTAAGCAGTTTCACAGAAAGTTTCTTTCCAGATTTCATCGGAGGATATTTCCTTTTTCACCATAGCCCTCTATGGGCTTCCAAATATCACTTTGAAAATTCCACAAGAACTGTATTAGCGAAAGGCTTCTTGAGGGGAAAGCTGTAACTCTGTGAGATGATTTCACAGAACACAAAGAAGTTTCTCAGAAAGCTTCTTTCTCTTTGTTATCGGAGGATATTTCCTTAGGCCCTAGAGTCTTCAAAGGGATCCGAAATATCTGTTGTCAGATTTCACAGAAATAAGACTAGCAAAGAGATCAACGAAATGCAGATGTAACTCTGTGAGATGAATTAACAGTACACTAAGCAGTTTCTCATAAAGCTTCTTTCCAGATTTCATCGGAGGATATTTCCTTTTTCACCATAGCCCTCTATGGGCTTCCAAATATCACCTTGCCAATTCCACAAGAACTGTCTTAGCGAAAGGCTTCTTGAGGGTAAAGCTGAAACTCTGTGATATGATTTCACAGAACACAAAGAAGTTTCTCAGAAAGCTTCTTTCTCTTTCTGATCGGAGGATATTTCCTCTGGCCCTATAGTCTTCAAAGGGATCCGAAATATCTGTTCTCAGATTCCACAGAAATAAGGCTAGGAAAGAGATCCACGAAATACAGATGTAACTCTGTGAGATGAATTAACGGAACCCTAAGCAGTTTCTCAGAAAGCTTCTTTCCAGATTTCATCGGAGGATATTTCCTTTTTCACCATAGCCCTCTATGGGCTTCCAAATATCACTTTGCCAATTCCACAAGAACTGTCTTAGCGAAAGGCTTCTTGAGGGGAAAGCTGTAACTCTGTGAGATGATTTCACAGAACACAAAGAAGTTTCTCAGAAAGCTTCCTTCTCTTTCTTATCGCAGGACATTTCCTTTGGCCCTATACTCTTCAAAGGGATCCGAAATATCTGTTCTCAGATTCCACAGAAATAAGGCTAGCAAAGAGATCCACGAAATACAGATGTAACTCTGTGAGATGAATTAACAGAACACTAAGCAGTTTCTCAGAAAGCTTCTTTCCAGATTTCATCGGAGGATATTTCCTTTTTCACCATAGCCCCCTAAGGGCTTCCAAATATCACTTTGCCAATTCCACAAGAACTGTCTTAGCGAAAGACTTCTTGAGGGAAAAGCTGTAACTCTGTGAGATGATTTCACAGAACACAAAGAAGTTTCTCAGAAAGCTTCTTTCTCTTTGTTATCGGAGGATATTTCCTTTGGCCCTATAATCTTCAAAGGGATCCGAAATGTCTGTTCTCAGATTCCACAGAAATAAGGCTAGCAAAGAGATCCACGAAATACAGATGTAACTCTGTGAGATGAATTAACAGAACACTAAGCAGTTTCTCTGAAAGCTTCTTTCCAGATTTCATCGGAGGATATTTCCTTTTTCACGATAGCCCTCTATGTTCTGCCAAATATCACTTTGCCAATTCCACAATAACTGTCTTAGCGAAAGGCTTCTGGAGGGGAAACCTGTAACTCTGTGAGATGAATTCACAGAACACAAAGAAGTTTCTCAGAAAGCTTCTTTCTCTTTGTTATCGGAGGATATTTCCTTTGGCCCTGTAGTCTTCAAAGGGATCCGAAATATATGTCGTCATTTCCACAGAAATAAGGCTAGCAAAGAGATCCACGAAATACAGATGTAACTCTGGGAGATGAATTAATAGAACACTAAGCAGTTTCACAGAAAGTTTCTTTCCAGATTTCTTCGGAGGATATTTCCTTTTTCACCATAGTCCTCTATGGGCTTCCAAATATAACTTTGAAAATTCCACAAGAACTGTCTTAGCGAAAGGCTTCTTGAGGGGAAAGCTGTAACTCTGTGAGATGATTTCACAGAACACAAAGAAGTTTCTCAGAAAGCTTCTTTCTCTTTGTTATCGGAGGATATTTCCTTAGGCCCTATAGTCTTCAAAGGGATCCGAAATATCTGTTCTCAGATTCCACAGAAATAAGGCTAGCAAAGAGATCCACGAAATACAGATGTAACTCTGTGAGATGAATTAAAAGAACACTAAGCAGTTTCTCAGAAAGCTTCTTTCCAGATTTCATCGGAGGATATTTCCTTTTTCACCATAGCCCTCTATGGGCTTCCAAATATCACTTTGCCAATTCCACAAGAACTGTCTTAGCGAAAGGCTTCTTGAGGGGAAAGCAGTAACTCTGAGAGATGATTTCACAGAACACAAAGAAGTTTCTCAGAAAGCTTCTTTCTCTTTGTTATCGGAGTATATTTCCTTAGGCCCTATAGTCTTCAAAGGGATCCAAAATATCTGTTCTCAGATTCCAGAGAAATAAGGCTATCAAGGATATCCACGAAATACAGATGTAACTCTGTGAGATGAATTAACAGAACACTAAGCAGTTTCTCAGAAAGCTTCTTTCCAGATTTCATCGGAGGATATTTCCTTTTTCACCATAGCCCTCTATGGGCTTTCTAATATCACTTTGCAAATTCCACAAGAACTGTCTTAGCGTAAGGGTACTTTATTGGAAAGCTGTAACTCTGTGTGATGATTTCACAGAACACAAAGAAGTTTCTCAGAAAGCTTCTTTTTCTTTGTTATCGGAGGATATGTCCTTTGGCCCTATAGTCTTCAAAAGATCCGAAATATCTGTTCTCTGATTCCACAGAAATAAGGTTAGCCAAGAGATCCACGAAATACAGATGTATCTCTGTGAGATGAATTAACAGAACACTAAGCAGTTTCTCATAAAGCTTCTTTCCAGATTTCATCGGAGGATATTTCCTATTTCTCCATAGCCCTCTAAGGGCTTCCAAATATCACTTTGCCAGTTCCACAAGAACTGTCTTAGCGAAAGGCTTCTTGAGGTTAAAGCTGTAACTCTGTGAGATGATTTCTCAGAACACAAAGAAGTTTCTCAGAAAGCTTCTTTCTCTTTGTTATCGGAGGATATTTCCTTTAACCCTGTAGTCTTTAAAGGGAAAGGAAATATCTGTTGTCAGATTCCACAGAAATAAGGCTAGCAAAGAGATCCACGAAATACAGATGTAACTCTGTGAGATGAATTAACAGAACACTAAGCAGTTTCTCAGAAAGCTTCTTTCCAGATTTCATCGGAGGATATTTCCTTTTTCACCATAGCCCTCTATGGGCTTCCAAATATCACTTTGCCGATTCCACAAGAACTGTCTTAGCGAAAGGCTTCTTGAGGGGAAAGCTGTAACGCTGTGAGATGATTTCACAGAACACAAAGAAGTTTCTCAGAAAGCTTCTTTCTCTTTGTTATCAGAGGATAATTTCTTTGGCCCTATAGTCTTCAAAGGGATCCGAAATATCTGTTCTCAGATTCCACAGAAATAAGGCTAGCAAAGAGATCCACGAAATACAGATGTAACTCTGTGAGATGAATTAACAGAACACTAAGCAGTTTCTCAGAAAGCTTCTTTCCAGATTTCATCGGAGGATATTTCCTTTTTCACCATAGCCCTCTATGGGCTTCCATATATCACTTTGCCAATTCCACAGGAAGTGTCTTAGCGAAAGGCTTCTTGAGGGGAAAGCTTTAACTCTGTGAGATGATTTCACAGAACACAAAGAAGTTTCTCAGAAAGCTTCTTTGTCTTTCTTATCGGAGGATATTTCCTTTGGCCCTATAGTCTTCAAAGGGATCCGAAATATCTGTTCTCAGATTCCACAGAAATAAGGGTAGCAAAGAGATCCATGAAACACAGATGTAACTCTGGGAGATGAATTAGCAGAACACTAAGCAGTTTCTCAAAAAGCTTCCTTCCAGATTTCATCGGAGGATATTTCCTTTTTCACGATAGCCCTCTATGTTCTGCCAAATATCACTTTGCCAATGCCACAAGAACTGTCTTAGCGAAAGGCTTCTTTTGGGGAAAGCTTTAACTCTGTGAGATGAATTCACAGAACACAAAGAAGTTTCTCAGAAAGCTTCTTTCTCTTTGTTATCGGAGGATATTTCCTTTGGCCCTGTAGTCTTCAAAAGGATCCGAAATATATGTCGTGAGATTGCACAGAAATAAGGCTAGCAAAGAGATCCACGAAATACAGATGTAACTCTGTGAGATGAATTAACAGAACACTAAGCAGTTTCACAGAAAGTTTCTTTCCAGATTTCATCGGAGGATATTTCCTTTTTCACCATAGCCCACTATGGGCTTCCAAATACCCCTTTCGAAATTCCACAAGAACTGTCTTAGCGAAAGGCTCCTTGAGGGTAAAGCTGTAACTCTGTGAGATGATTTCGCAGAACACAAAGAAGTTTCTCAGAAAGCTTCTTTCTCTTTGTTATCGGAGGATATTTCCTTTGGCCCTATAGTCTTCAAAGGGATCCGAAATATCTGTTCTCAGATTCCAGAGAAATAAGGCTATGAAGGAGATCCACGAAATACAGATGTAACTCTGTGAGATGAATTAACAGAACACTAAGCAGTTTCTCAGAAAGCTTCTTTCCAGATTTCATCGGAGGATATTTCCTTTTTCACCATAGCCCTCTATGGGCTTCCAAATATCTCTTTGCAAATTCAACAAGAACTGTCTTAGCGAAAGGGTACTTGATTGGAAAGCTGTAACTCTGTGTGATGATTTCACAGAACACAAAGAAGTTTCTCAGAAAGCTTCTTTCTCTTTGTTATCGGAGGATATTTCCTTTGGCCCTATAGTCTTCAAAGGGATCCGAAATATCTGTTCTTTGATTCCACAGAAATTAGGTTAGCCAAGAGATCCACGAAATACAAATGTATCTCTGTGACATGAATTAACAGAACACTAAGCAGTTTCTCAGAAAGCTTCTTTCCAGATTTCATCGGAGGATATTTCCTTTTTCACCATGGCCCTCTATGGGCTTCCAAATATCACTTTGCCAATTCCACAAGAACTGTCTTAGCGAAAGGCTTCTTCAGGGGAAAGCTGTAACTCTGTGAGATGATTTCACAGAACACAAAGAAGTTTTCCAGAAAGCTTCTTTCTCTTTGTTATTGGAGGATATTTCCTTTGGCCCTATAGTCTTCAAAGGGATCCGAAATATCTGTTCTCAGATTCCACAGAAATAAGACTAGCAAAGAGATCCACGAAATACAGGTGTAACTCTGGGAGATGAATTAACAGAACACTAAGCAGTTTCTCCGAAAGCTTCTTTCCAGATTTCATCGGAGGATATTTCCTTTTTCACCATAGCCCTCTATGGGCTTCCAAATATCACTTTGCCAATTCCACAAGAACTGTCTTAGGGAAAGGCTTCTTGAGGGGAAAGGTGGAACTCTGTGAGATGATTTCACAGAACCCAAAGAAGTTTCTCAGAAAGCTTCTTTCTCTTTGTTATCGGAGGATATTCCCTTTGGCCCTATAGTCTTCAGAGGGATCCGAAATATCTGTTCTCAGATTCCACAGAAATAAGGCTAGCAAAGATATCCACGAAATACAGATGTAACTCTGGGAGATGAATTAACGGAACACTAAGCAGTTTCTCAGAAAGCTTCTTTCCAGATTTCATCGCAGGATATTTCCTTTTTCACCGTAGCCCTCTATGGGCTTAGAAATATCACTTTGCCATTTCCACAAGAACTGTCTTAGCGAAAGGCTTCTTGAGGGGAAAGCCGTAACTCTGTGAGTTGATTTCACAGAACACAAAGAAGTTTCTCAGAAAGCTTCTTTCTCTTTGTTATCGGAGGATATTTCCTTTGGCCCTAAAGTCTTCAAAGGGATCCGAAATATCTGTTCTCAGATTCCACAGAAATAAGGCTAGCAAAGAGAACCACGAAATACAGATGTACCTCTGTGAGGTGAATTAACAGAACACTAAGCAGTTTCTCAGAAAGTTTCTTTCCAGATTTCATCGGAGGATATTTCCTTTTTCACCATAGCCCTCTATGGGCTTCCAAATATCACTTTGCCAATTCCACAAGAACTGTCTTAGCGAAAGGCTTCTGGAGTGGAAAGCTGTAACTCTGTGAGATGATTTCACAGAACACAAAGAAGTTTCTCAGAAAGCTTCTTTCTCTTTGTTATCGGAGGATATTTCCTTTGGCCCAATAGTCTTCAAAGGGATCCGAACTATCTGTTCTCAGATTCCAGAGAAATAATGCTGTCAAGGAGATCCACGAAATACAGATGTAACTATGTGAGATGAATTAACAGAACACTAAGCAGTTTCTCAGAAAGCTTCTTTCCAGATTTCATCGGAGGATATTTCCTTTTTCACCATAGCCCTCTATGGGCTTCCAAATATCACTTTGCCAGTTCCACAAGAACTGTCTTAGCGAAAGGCTTCTGGTGGGGAAAGCTGTAACTCTGTGAGATGATTTCACAGAACACAAAGAAGTTTCTCAGAAAGCTTCTTTCTCTTTGTTATCGGAGGATATTTCCTCTGGCCCTATAGTCTTCAAGGGGATCCGAAATATCTGTTCTCAAATTCCAGAGATATAAGGCTAGCAAAGAGATCCACGAAATACAGATGTAACACTGTGAGATGAATTAACAGAACACTAAGCAGTTTCTCAGAAAGCTTCTTTCCAGATTTCATCGGAGGATATTTCCTTTTTCACCGTAGCCCTCTATGGGCTTAGAAATATCACTTTACCAATTCCACAAGAACTGTGTTAGCGAAAGGCTTCTTGAGGGGAAAGCCGTAACTCTGTGAGTTGATTTCACAGAACACAAAGAAGTTTCTCAGAAAGCTTCTTTCTCTTTGTTATCGGAGGATATTTCCTTTGGCCCTAAAGTCTTCAAAGGGATCCGAAATATCTGTTCTCAGATTCCACAGAAATAAGGCTAGCAAAGAGATCCACGAAATACAGATGTAACTCTGTGAGATGAATTAACAGAACACTAAGCAGTTTCTCAGAAAGCTTCTTTCCAGATTTCATCCGAGGATATTTCCTTTTTCAACATAGCCCTCTATGGGATTCCAAATATCACTTTGCCAATTCCACAACAACTGTCTTAGCGAAAGGCTTATTGAGGGAAAAGCTGTAACTCTGTGAGATGATTTCACAGAACACAAAGAAGTTTCTCAGAAAGCTTCTTTCTCTTTGTTATCGGAGGATATTTCCTTTGGCCCTAAAGTCTTCAAAGGGATCCGAAATATCTGCTGTAAGATTCCACAGAAATAACGCTAGCAAAGCGATCCACGAAATACAGATGTAACTCTGTGAGATGAATTAACAGAACACTAAGCAGTTTCTCAGAAAGCTTCTTTCCAGATTTCATCGAAGGATATTTCCTTTTTCACAATAGCCCTCTATGGGCTTCCAAATATCACTTTGCCAATTCCACAAGAACTGTCTTAGCGAAAGGCTTCTTGAGGGGAAAACTGTAACTCTGTGAGATGATTTCACAGAACACAAAGAAGTTTCTCAGCAAGCTTCTTTTTCTTTGTTATCGGAGGATATTTCCTTTGGCCCTATAGTCTTCAAAGGGATCCGAAATATCTGTTCTCAGATTCCACAAAATAAGGCTCGCAAAGAGATCCACGATATACAGATGTAACTCTGGGAGATGAATTAACAGAACACTAAGTGGTTTCTCATAAAGCTTCTTTCCAGATTTCATCGGAGGATATTTCCTTTTTCACCATAGCCCTCTATATGCTTCCAAATATCACCTTGCCAATTCCACAAGAAGTGTCTTAGCGAAAGGCTTCTTGAGGGTAAAGCTGAATCTCTGTGAGATGATTTCACAGAACACAAGGAAGTTTCTCTGAAAGCATCTTTCTCTTTCTGATCGGAGGATATTTCCTTTGGCCCTATAGTCTTCAAAGGATCCGAAATATCTGTTCTCAGATTCCACAGAAATAAGGCTAGCAAAGAGATCCACGAAATACAGATGTAACTCTGTGAGATGAATTAACAGAACACTAAGCAGTTTCTCAGAAAGCTACTTTCCAGATTACATCTGAGGATATTTCCTTTTTCACCATAGCCCTCTATGGGCTTCCAAATATCACTTTGCCAATTCCACAAGAACTGTCTTAGCGAAAGGCTTCTGGAGGGGAAAGCTGTAACTCTGTGAGATGATTTCACAGAACACAAAGAAGTTTCTCAGAAAGCTTCTTTCTCTTTGTTATCGGAGGATATTTCCTTTGGCCCTAAAGTCTTCAAAGGGATCCGAAATATCTGTTTTCAGATTCCACAGAAATAAGGCTAGCAAACAGATCTAGGAAGTACAGATGTAACTCTGTGAGATGAATTAACAGAACACTAAGCAGTTTCTCAGAAAGCTTCTTTCCAGATTTCATCGAAGGATATTTCCTTTTTCACAATAGCCCTCTATGGGCTTCCAAATATCACTTTGCCAATTCCACAAGAACTGTCTTAGCGAAAGGCTTCTTGAGGGGAAAGCTGTAACTCTGTGAGATGATTTCACAGAACACAAAGAAGTTTCTCAGAAAGCTTCCTTCTCTTTGTTATCGGAGGATATTTCCTTTTGCCCTATAGTCTCCAAAGGGAAAGGAAATGTCTGTTCTGAGATTCCACAGAAATAAGGCTAGCAAAGAGATCCACGAAATACGGATGTAAATCTGTGAGATGAATTAACAGAACACTAAGCAGTTTCTCAGAAAGCTTCCTTCCAGATTTCATCGGAGGATATTTCCTTTTTCACCATAGCCCTCTATGGGCTTCCAAATATCACTTTGCCAATTCCACAAGAACTGTCTTAGCGAAAGGCTTCTTGAGGGGAAAGCTGTAACTCTGTGAGATGATTTCACAGAACACAAAGAAGTTTCTCAGAAAGCTTCTTTCTCTTTGTTATCGGAGGATATTTCCTTTGGCCCTATAGTCTTCAGAGGGATCCGAAATATCTGTTCTCAGATTCCACAGAAATAAGGCTAGCAAAGAGATCCACGAAATACAGATGTAACTCTGGGAGATGAATTAACAGAACACAAAGCAGTTTCTCAGAAAGCTTCTTTCTCTTTCTTATCGGAGGATATTTCCTTTGGCCCTATAGTGTTCAAAGGGAAAGGAAATATCTGTTCTCAGATTCCACAGAAATAAGGCTAGCCAAGAGATCCACGAAATGCAAATGTAACACTGTGAGATGAATTAACAGAACACTAAGCAGTTTCTCTGGAAGCTTCCTTCCAGATTTCATCGGAGGATATTTCCTTTTTCACGATAGCCCTCTATGTTCTGCCAAATATCACTTTGCCAATTCCACAAGAACTGTCTTAACGAAAGGCTTCTTGTGGGGAAAGCTTTAACTCTGTGAGATGAATTCACAGAACACAAAGAGGTTTCTCAGAAAGCTTCTTTCTCTTTGTTATCGGAGGATATTTCCTTTGGCTCTGTAGTCTTCAAAGGGATCCGAAATGTATGTCGTCATTTCCACAGAAATAAGGCTAGCAAAGAGATCCACGAAATACAGATGTAACTCTGTGAGTTGAATTAACAGAACACTAAGCAGTTTCACAGAAAGTTTCTTTCCAGATTTCATCGGAGGATATTTCCTTTTTCACCATAGCCCTCTATGGGCTTCCAAATATCACTTTGAAAATTCCACAAGAACTGTATTAGCGAAAGGCTTCTTGAGGGGAAAGCTGTAACTCTGTGAGATGATTTCACAGAACACAAAGAAGTTTCTCAGAAAGCTTCTTTCTCTTTGTTATCGGAGGATATTTCCTTAGGCCCTATAGTCTTCAAAGGGATCCGAAATATCTGTTCTCAGATTCCAGAGAAATAAGGCTATCAAGGAGATCCACGAAATACAGATGTAACACTGTGAGATGAATTTACAGAACACTAAGCAGTTTCTCAGAAATCTTCTTTCCAGATTTCATCGGAGGATATTTCCTTTTTCACCATAGCCCTCTATGGGCTTTCTAATATCACTTTGCAAATTCCACAAGAACTGTCTTAGCGAAAGGGTACTTGATTGGAAAGCTGTAACTCTGTGTGATGATTTCATAGAACACAAAGAAGTTTCTCAGAAAGCTTCTTTCTCTTTGTTATCGGAGGATATTTCCTTTGGCCCTATAGTCTTCAAAAGGATCCGAAATATCTGTTCTCTGATTCCACAGAAATAAGGGTAGCCAAGAGATCCACGAAATACGGATGTATCTCTGTGAGATGAATTAACAGAACACTAAGCAGTTTCTCAGAACGCTTCTTTCCAGATTTCATCGGAGGATATTTCCTTTTTCTCCATAGCCCTCTATGGGCTTCCAAATATGACTTTGCCAATTCCACAAGAACTGTCTTAGCGAAAGGCTTCTTGACGGGAAATCTGTAACTCTGTGAGATGATTTCACAGAACACAAAGAAGTTTCTCAGAAAGCTTCTTTCTCTTTCTTATCGGAGGATATTTCCTTTGGCCCTATAGTCTTCAAAGGGAAAGGAAATATCTGTTCTCAGATTCCACAGAAATAAGGCTAGCAAAGAGATCCACGAAATACAGATGTAACTCTATGAGATCAATTAACAGAACTCTAAACAGTTTCTCAGAAAGCTTCTTTCTCTTTCTTATCGGAGGATATTTCCTTTGACCCTATAGTCTTCAAAGGGATCCAAAATATCTGTTCTCAGATTCCACAGAAGTAAGGCTGGCAAAGAGATCCAGGAAATACAGATGTAACTCTGTGAGATGAATTAACAGTACACTAAGCAGTTTCTCATAAAGCTTCTTTCCAGATTTCATCGGAGGATATTTCCTTTTTCACCATAGCCCTCTATGGGCTTCCAAATATCACCTTGCCAATTCCACAAGAACTGTCTTAGCGAAAGGCTTCTTGAGGGTAAAGCTGAAACTCTGTGATATGATTTCACAGAACACAAAGAAGTTTCTCAGAAAGCTTCTTTCTCTTTCTGATCGGAGGATATTTCCTTTGGCCCTATAGTCTTCAAAGGGATCCGAAATATCTGTTGTCAGATTCCACAGAAATAAGGCTAGCAAAGAGATCCACGAAATACAGATGTAACTCTGTGAGATGAATTAACGGAATCCTAAGCAGTTTCTCAGAAAGCTTCTTTCCAGATTTCATCGGAGGATATTTCCTTTTTCACCATAGCCCTCTATGGGCTTCCAAATATCACTTTGCCAATTCCACAAGAACTGTCTTAGCGAAAGGCTTCTTGAGGGGAAAGCTGTAACTCTGTGAGATGATTTCACAGAACACAAAGAAGTTTCTCAGAAAGCTTCCTTCTCTTTCTTATCGGAGGACATTTCCTTTGGCCCTATATTCTTCAAAGGGATCCGAAATATCTGTTCTCAGATTCCACAGAAATAAGGCTAGCAAAGAGATCCACGAAATACAGATGTAACTCTGTGAGATGAATTAACAGAACACTAAGCAGTTTCTCAGAAAGCTTCTTTCCAGATTTCATCGGAGGATATTTCCTTTTTCACCATAGCCCCCTATGGGCTTCCAAATATCACTTTGCCAATTCCACAAGAACTGTCTTAGCGAAAGACTTCTTCAGGGAAAAGCTGTAACTCTGTGAGATGATTTCACAGAACACAAAGAAGTTTCTCAGAAAGCTTCTTTCTCTTTGTTATCGGAGGATATTTCCTTTGGCCCTATAATCTTCAAAGGGATCCGAAATGTCTGTTCTCAGATTCCACAGAAATAAGGCTAGCAAAGAGATCCACGAAATACAGATGTAACTCTGTGAGATGAATTAACAGAACACTAAACAGTTTCTCTGAAAGCTTCTTTCCAGATTTCATCGGAGGATATTTCCTTTTTCACGATAGCCCTCTATGTTCTGCCAAATATCACTTTGCCAATTCCACAAGAACTGTCTTAGCGAAAGGCTTCTGGAGGGGAAACCTGTAACTCTGTGAGATGAATTCACAGAACACAAAGAAGTTTCTCAGAAAGCTTCTTTCTCTTTGTTATCGGAGGATAATTCCTTTGGCCTTGTAGTCTTCAAAGGGATCCGAAATATATGTCGTCATTTTCACAGAAATAAGGCTAGCAAAGAGATCCACGAAATACAGATGTAACTCTGTGAGATGAATTAACAGAACATTAAGCAGTTTCACAGAAAGTTTCTTTCCAGATTTCATCGGAGGATATTTCCTTTTTCTCCATAGCCCTCTAAGGGCTTCCAAATATCACTTTGCCAGTTCCACAAGAACTGTCTTAGCGAAAGGCTTCTTGAGGGGAAAGCTGTAACTCTGTGAGATGATTTCTCAGAACACAAAGAAGTTTCTCAGAAAGCTTCTTTCTCTTTGTTATCGGAGGATATTTCCTTTGGCCCTGTAGTCTTTAAAGGGAAAGGAAATATCTGTTCTCAGATTCCACAGAAATAAGGCTAGCAAAGAGATCCACGAAATACAGATGTAACTCTGTGAGATGAATTAACAGAACACTAAGCAGTTTCTCAGAAAGCTTCTTTCCAGATTTCATCGGATGATATTTCCTTTTTCACCATAGCCCTCTATGGGCTTCCAAATATCACTTTACCAATTCCACAAGAACTGTCTTAGCGAAAGGCTTCTTGAGGGGAAAGCTGTAACTCTGTGAGATGATTTCACAGAACACAAAGAAGTTTCTCAGAAAGCTTCTTTCTCTTTGTTATCAGAGGATAATTTCTTTGGCCCTATAGTCTTCAAAGGGATCCGAAATATCTGTTCTTAGATTCCACAGAAATAAGGCTAGCAAAGAGATCCACGAAATACAGATGTAACTCTGTGAGATGAATTAACAGAACACTAAGCAGTTTCTCAGAAATCTTCTTTCCAGATTTCATCGGAGGATATTTCCTTTTTCACCATAGCCCTCTATGGGCTTCCATATATCACTTTGCCAATTCCACAAGAACTGTCTTAGCGAAAGGCTTCTTGAGGGGAAAGCTTTAACTCTGTGAGTTGATTTCACAGAACACAAAGAAGTTTCTCAGAAAGCTTCTTTCTCTTTCTTATCGGAGGATATTTCCTTTGGCCCTATAGTCTTCAAAGGGATCCGAAATATCTGTTCTCAGATTCCACAGAAATAAGGCTAGCAAAGAGATCCATGAAACACAGATGTAACTCTGGGAGATGAATTAGCAGAACACTAAGCAGTTTCTTTAAAAGCTTCCTTCCAGATTTCATCGGAGGATATTTCCTTTTTCACGATAGCCCTCTATGTTCTGCCAAATATCACTTTGCCAATGCCACAAGAACTGTCTTAGCGAAAGGCTTCTTGTGGGGAAAGCTTTAACTCTGTGAGATGAATTCACAGAACACAAAGAAGTTTCTCAGAAAGCTTCTTTCTCTTTGTTATCGGAGGATATTTCCTTTGGCCCTGTAGTCTTCAAAAGGATCCGAAATATATGTCGTCAGATTCCACAGAAATAAGGCTAGCAAAGAGATCCACGAAATACAGATGTAACTCTGTGAGATGAATTAACAGAACACTAAGCAGTTTCACAGAAAGTTTCTTTCCAGATTTCATCGGAGGATATTTCCTTTTTCACCATAGCCCTCTATGGGCTTCCAAATACCCCTTTCGAAATTCCACAAGAGCTGTCTTAGCGAAAGGCTCCTTGAGGGTAAAGCTGTAACTCTGTGAGATGATTTCGCAGAACACAAAGAAGTTTCTCAGAAAGCTTCTTTCTCTTTGTTATCGGAGGATATTTCCTTAGGCCCTATAGTCTTCAAAGGGATCCGAAATATCTGTTCTCAGATTCCAGAGAAATAAGGCTATGAAGGAGATCCACGAAATACAGATGTAACTCTGTGAGATGAATTAACCGAACAATAAGCAGTTTCTCAGAAAGCTTCTTTCCAGATTTCATCGGAGGATATTTCCTTTTTCACCATAGCCCTCTATGGGCTTCCAAATATCTCTTTGCAAATTCAACCAGAACTGTCTTAGCGAAAGGGTACTTGATTGGAAAGCTGTAACTCTGTGTGATGATTTCACAGAACACAAAGAAGTTTCTCAGAAAGCTTCTTTCTCTTTGTTATCGGAGGATATTTCCTTTGGCCCTATAGTCTTCAAAGGGATCCGAAATATCTGTTCTCTGATTCCACAGAAATTAGGTTAGCCAAGAGATCCACGAAATACAAATGTATCTCTGTGACATGAATTAACAGAACACTAAGCAGTTTCTCAGAAAGCTTCCTTCCAGATTTCATCGGAGGATATTTCCTTTTTCACCATAGCCCTCTATGGGCTTCCAAATATCACTTTGCCAATTCCACAAGAACTGTCTTAGCGAAAGGCTTCTTGAGGGGAAAGCTGTAACTCTGTGAGATGATTTCACAGAACACAAAGAAGTTTCTCAGAAAGCTTCTTTCTCTTTGTTATCGGAGGATATTTCCTTTGGCCCTATAGTCTTCAGAGGGATCAGAAATATCTGTTCTCAGATTCCACAGAAATAAGGCTAGCAAAGAGATCCACGAAATACAGATGTAACTCTGGGAGATGAATTAACAGAACACAAAGCAGTTTCTCAGAAAGCTTCTTTCTCTTTCTTATCGGAGGATATTTCCTTTGGCCCTATAGTCTTCAAAGGGAAAGGAAATATCTGTTCTCAGATTCCACAGAAATAAGGCTAGCCAAGAGATCCACGAAATACAAATGTAACACTGTGAGATGAATTAACAGAACACTAAGCAGTTTCTCTGGAAGCTTCCTTCCAGATTTCATCGTAGGATATTTCCTTTTTCACGATAGCCCTCTATGTTCTGCCAAATATCACTTTGCCAATTCCACAAGAACTGTCTTAACGAAAGGCTTCTTGTGGGGAAAGCTTTAACTCTGTGAGATGAATTCACAGAACACAAAGAGGTTTCTCAGAAAGCTTCTTTCTCTTTGTTATCGGAGGATATTTCCTTTGGCTCTGTAGTCTTCAAAGGGATCCGAAATGTATGTCGTCATTTCCACAGAAATAAGGCTAGCAAAGAGATCCACGAAATACAGATGTAACTCTGTGAGTTGAATTAACAGAACACTAAGCAGTTTCACAGAAAGTTTCTTTCCAGATTTCATCGGAGGATATTTCCTTTTTCACCATAGCCCTCTATGGGCTTCCAAATATCACTTTGAAAATTCCACAAGAACTGTATTAGCGAAAGGCTTCTTGAGGGGAAAGCTGTAACTCTGTGAGATGATTTCACAGAACACAAAGAAGTTTCTCAGAAAGCTTCTTTCTCTTTGTTATCGGAGGATATTTCCTTAGGCCCTATAGTCTTCAAAGGGATCCGAAATATCTGTTCTCAGATTCCAGAGAAATAAGGCTATCAAGGAGATCCACGAAATACAGATGTAACATTGTGAGATGAATTTACAGAACACTAAGCAGTTTCTCAGAAATCTTCTTTCCAGATTTCATCGGAGGATATTTCCTTTTTCACCATAGCCCTCTATGAGCTTTCTAATATCACTTTGCAAATTCCACAAGAACTGTCTTAGCGAAAGGGTACTTGATTGGAAAGCTGTAACTCTGTGTGATTATTTCATAGAACACAAAGAAGTTTCTCAGAAAGCTTCTTTCTCTTTGTTATCGGAGGATATTTCCTTTGGCCCTATAGTCTTCAAAAGGATCCGAAATATCTGTTCTCTGATTCCACAGAAATAAGGGTAGCCAAGAGATCCACGAAATACGGATGTATATCTGTGAGATGAATTAACAGAACACTAAGCAGTTTCTCAGAACGCTTCTTTCCAGATTTCATCGGAGGATATTTCCTTTTTCTCCATAGCCCTCTATGGGCTTCCAAATATGACTTTGCCAATTCCACAAGAACTGTCTTAGCGAAAGGCTTCTTGACGGGAAATCTGTAACTCTGTGAGATGATTTCACAGAACACAAAGAAGTTTCTCAGAAAGCTTCTTTCTCTTTCTTATCGGAGGATATTTCCTTTGGCCCTATAGTCTTCAAAAGGAAAGGAAATATCTGTTCTCAGATTCCACAGAAATAAGGCTAGCAAAGAGATCCACGAAATACAGATGTAACTCTATGACATCAATTAACAGAACTCTAAACAGTTTCTCAGAAAGCTTCTTTCCAGATTTGATCGGAGGATGTTTCCTTTTTCCCCATAGCCCTCTAAGGGCTGCCAAATATCACTTTGCCAATTCCACAAGAACTATCTTAGCGAAAGGCTTCTTGAGTGGAAAGCGGTAACTCTGTGAGATGATTTCACAGAACACAAAGAAGTTTCTCAGAAAGCTTCTTTCTCTTTGTTATCGGAGGATATTTCCTTTGACCCTATAGTCTTCAAAGGGATCCAAAATATCTGTTCTCAGATTCCACAGAAGTAAGGCTGGCAAAGAGATCCACGAAATACAGATGTAACTCTGTGAGATGAATTAACAGTACACTAAGCAGTTTCTCATAAAGCTTCTTTCCAGATTTCATCGGAGGATATTTCCTTTTTCACCATAGCCCTCTATGGGCTTCCAAATATCACCTTGCCAATTCCACAAGAACTGTCTTAGCGAAAGGCTTCTTGAGGGTAAAGCTGAAACTCTGTGATATGATTTCACAGAACACAAAGAAGTTTCTCAGAAAGCTTCTTTCTCTTTCTGATCGGAGGATATTTCCTCTGCCCCTATAGTCTTCAAAGGGATCCGAAATATCTGTTGTCAGATTCCACAGAAATAAGGCTAGCAAAGAGATCCACGAAATACAGATGTAACTCTGTGAGATGAATTAACGGAATCCTAAGCAGTTTCTCAGAAAGCTTCTTTCCAGATTTCATCGGAGGATATTTCCTTTTTCACCATAGCCCTCTATGGGCTTCCAAATATCACTTTGCCAATTCCACAAGAACTGTCTTAGCGAAAGGCTTCTTGAGGGGAAAGCTGTAACTCTGTGAGGTGATTTCACAGAACACAAAGAAGTTTCTCAGAAAGCTTCCTTCTCTTTCTTATCGGAGGACATTTCCTTTGGCCCTATATTCGTCAAAGGGATCCGAAATATCTGTTCTCAGATTCCACAGAAATAAGGCTAGCAAAGAGATCCACGAAATACAGATGTAACTCTGTGAGATGAATTAACAGAACACTAAGCAGTTTCTCAGAAAGCTTCTTTCCAGATTTCATCGGAGGATATTTCCTTTTTCACCATAGCCCCCTATGGGCTTCCAAATATCACTTTGCCAATTCCACAAGAACTGTCTTAGCGAAAGACTTCTTGAGGGAAAAGCTGTAACTCTGTGAGATGATTTCACAGAACACAAAGAAGTTTCTCAGAAAGCTTCTTTCTCTTTGTTATCGGAGGATATTTCCTTTGGCCCTATAATCTTCAAAGGGATCCGAAATGTCTGTTCTCAGATTCCACAGAAGTAAGGCTAGCAAAGAGATCCACGAAATACAGATGTAACTCTGTGAGATGAATTAACAGAACACTAAGCAGTTTCTCTGAAAGCTTCTTTCCAGATTTCATCGGAGGATATTTCCTTTTTCACGATAGCCCTCTATGTTCTGCCAAATATCACTTTGCCAATTCCACAAGAACTGTCTTAGCGAAAGGCTTCTGGAGGGGAAACCTGTAACTCTGTGAGATGAATTCACAGAACACAAAGAAGTTTCTCAGAAAGCTTCTTTCTCTTTGTTATCGGAGGATAATTCCTTTGGCCCTGTAGTCTTCAAAGGGATCCGAAATATATGTCGTCATTTTCACAGAAATAAGGCTAGCAAAGAGATCCACGAAATACAGATGTAACTCTGTGAGATGAATTAACAGAACATTAAGCAGTTTCACAGAAAGTTTCTTTATAGATTTCATCGGAGGATATTTCCTTTTTCTCCATAGCCCTCTAAGGGCTTCCAAATATCACTTTGCCAGTTCCACAAGAACTGTCTTAGCGAAAGGCTTCTTGAGGGTAAAGCTGTAACTCTGTGAGATGATTTCTCAGAACACAAAGAAGTTTCTCAGAAAGCTTCTTTCTCTTTGTTATCGGAGGATATTTCCTTTGGCCCTGTAGTCTTTAAAGGGAAAGGAAATATCTGTTCTCAGATTCCACAGAAATAAGGCTAGCAAAGAGATCCACGAAATACAGATGTAACTCTGTGAGATGAATTAACAGAACACTAAGCAGTTTCTCAGAAAGCTTCTTTCCAGATTTCATCGGATGATATTTCCTTTTTCACCATAGCCCTCTATGGGCTTCCAAATATCACTTTACCAATTCCACAAGAACTGTCTTAGCGAAAGGCTTCTTGAGGGGAAAGCTGTAACTCTGTGAGATGATTTCACAGAACACAAAGAAGTTTCTCAGAAAGCTTCTTTCTCTTTGTTATCAGAGGATAATTTCTTTGGCCCTATAGTCTTCAAAGGGATCCGAAATATCTGTTCTCAGATTCCACAGAAATAAGGCTAGCAAAGAGATCCACGAAATACAGATGTAACTCTGTGAGATGAATTAACAGAACACTAAGCAGTTTCTCAGAAAGCTTCTTTCCAGATTTCATCGGAGGATATTTCCTTTTTCACCATAGCCCTCTATGGGCTTCCATATATCACTTTGCCAATTCCACAAGAAGTGTCTTAGCGAAAGGCTTCTTGAGGGGAAAGCTTTAACTCTGTGAGATGATTTCACAGAACACAAAGAAGTTTCTCAGAAAGCTTCTTTCTCTTTCTTATCGGAGGATATTTCCTTTGGCCCTATAGTCTTCAAAGGGATCCGAAATATCTGTTCTCAGATTCCACAGAAATAAGGCTAGCAAAGAGATCCATGAAACACAGATGTAACTCTGGGAGATGAATTAGCAGAACACTAAGCAGTTTCTTTAAAAGCTTCCTTCCAGATTTCATCGGAGGATATTTCCTTTTTCACGATAGCCCTCTATGTTCTGCCAAATATCACTTTGCCAATGCCACAAGAACTGTCTTAGCGAAAGGCTTCTTGTGGGGAAAGCTTTAACTCTGTGAGATGAATTCACAGAACACAAAGAAGTTTCTCAGAAAGCTTCTTTCTCTTTGTTATCGGAGGATATTTCCTTTGGCCCTGTAGTCTTCAAAAGGATCCGAAATATATGTCGTCAGATTCCACAGAAATAAGGCTAGCAAAGAGATCCACGAAATACAGATGTAACTCTGTGAGATGAATTAACAGAACACTAAGCAGTTTCACAGAAAGTTTCTTTCCAGATTTCATCGGAGGATATTTCCTTTTTCACCATAGCCCTCTATGGGCTTCCAAATACCCCTTTCGAAATTCCACAAGAACTGTCTTAGCGAAAGGCTCCTTGAGGGTAAAGCTGTAACTCTGTGAGATGATTTCGCAGAACACAAAGAAGTTTCTCAGAAAGCTTCTTTCTCTTTGTTATCGGAGGATATTTCCTTAGGCCCTATAGTCTTCAAAGGGATCCGAAATATCTGTTCTCAGATTCCAGAGAAATAAGGCTATGAAGGAGATCCACGAAATACAGATGTAACTCTGTGAGATGAATTAACCGAACACTAAGCAGTTTCTCAGAAAGCTTCTTTCCAGATTTCATCGGAGGATATTTCCTTTTTCACCATAGCCCTCTATGGGCTTCCAAATATCTCTTTGCAAATTCAACAAGAACTGTCTTAGCGAAAGGGTACTTGATTGGAAAGCTGTAACTCTGTGTGATGATTTCACAGAACACAAAGAAGTTTCTCAGAAAGCTTCTTTCTCTTTGTTATCGGAGGATATTTCCTTTGGCCCTATAGTCTTCAAAGGGATCCGAAATATCTGTTCTCTGATTCCACAGAAATTAGGTTAGCCAAGAGATCCACGAAATACAAATGTATCTCTGTGACATGAATTAACAGAACACTAAGCAGTTTCCCAGAAAGCTTCTTTCCAGATTTCATCGGAGGATATTTCCTTTTTCACCATGGCCCTCTATGGGCTTCCAAATATGACTTTGCCAATTCCACAAGAACTGTCTTAGCGAAAGGCTTCTTGAGGGGAAAGCTGTAACTCTGTGAGATGATTTCACAGAACACAAAGAAGTTTTCCAGAAAGCTTCTTTCTCTTTGTTATTGGAGGATATTTCCTTTGGCCCTGTAGTCTTCAAAGGGATCCGAAATATCTGTTCTCAGATTCCACAGAAATAAGACTAGCAATGAGATCCACGAAATACAGGTGTAACTCAGGGAGATGAATTAACAGAACACTAAGCAGTTTCTCCGAAAGCATCTTTCCAGATTTCATCGGAGGATATTTCCTTTTTCACCATAGCCCTCTATGGGCTTCCAAATATCACTTTGCCAATTCCACAAGAACTGTCTTAGGGAAAGGCTTCTTGAGGGGAAAGGTGGAACTCTGTGAGATGATTTCACAGAACCCAAAGAAGTTTCTCAGAAAGCTTCTTTCTCTTTGTTATCGGAGGATATTCCCTTTGGCCCTATAGTCTTCAGAGGGATCCGAAATATCTGTTCTCAGATTCCACAGAAATAAGGCTAGCAAAGAGATCCACGAAATACAGATGTAACTCTGGGAGATGAATTAACAGAACACTAAGCAGTTTCTCAGAAAGCTTCTTTACAGATTTCATCGCAGGATATTTCCTTTTTCACCGTAGCCCTCTATGGGCTTAGAAATATCACTTTGCCAATTCCACAAGAACTGTCTTAGCGAAAGGCTTCTTGAGGGGAAAGCCGTAACTCTGTGAGTTGATTTCACAGAACACAAAGAAGTTTCTCAGAAAGCTTCTTTCTCTTTGTTATCGGAGGATATTTCCTTTGGCCCTAAAGTCTTCAAAGGGATCCGAAATATCTGTTCTCAGATTCCACAGAAATAAGGCTAGCAAAGACATCCACGAAATACAGATGTACCTCTGTGAGATGAATTAACAGAACACTAAGCAGTTTCTCAGAAAGTTTCTTTCCAGATTTCATCGGAGGATATTTCCTTTTTCACCATAGCCCTCTATGGGCTTCCAAATATCACTTTGCCAATTCCACAAGAACTGTCTTAGCGAAAGGCTTCTGGAGTGGAAAGCTGTAACTCTGTGAGATGATTTCACAGAACACAAAGAAGTTTCTCAGAAAGCTTCTTTCTCTTTGTTATTGGAGGATATTTCCTTTGGCCCAATAGTCTTCAAAGAGATCCGAACTATCTGTTCTCAGATTCCAGAGAAATAATGCTGTCAAGGAGATCCACGAAATACAGATGTAACTATGTGAGATGAATTAACAGAACACTAAGCAGTTTCTCAGAAAGCTTCTTTCCAGATTTCATCGGAGGATATTTCCTTTTTCACCATAGCCCTCTAGGGGCTTCCAAATATCACTTTGCCAGTTCCACAAGAACTGTCTTAGCGAAAGGCTTCTGGAGGGGAAAGCTGTAACTCAGTGAGATGATTTCACAGAACACAAAGAAGTTTCTCAGAAAGCTTCTTTCTCTTTGGTATCGGAGGATATTTAATTTGGCCCTATAGTCTTCAAGGGGATCCGAAATATCTGTTCTCAAATTCCACAGATATAAGGCTAGCAAAGAGATCCACGAAATGCAGATGTAACACTGTGAGATGAATTAACAGAACACTAAGCATTTTCTCAGAAAGCTTCTTTCCAGATTTCATCTGAGGATATTTCCTTTTTCTCCATAGCCCTCTATGGGCTTCCAAATATCACTTTGCCAATTCCACAAGAACTATCTTAGCGAAAGGCTTCTTGAGTGGAAAGCTGTAACTCTGTGAGATGATTTCACAGAACACAAAGAAGTTTCTCAGAAAGCTTCTTTCTCTTTGTTATCGGAGGATATTTCCTTTGACCCTATAGTCTTCAAAGGGATCCGAAATATCTGTTCTCAGATTCCACAGAAGTAAGGCTGGCAAAGAGATCCACGAAATACAGATGTAAATCTGTGAGATGAATTAACAGAACACTAAGCAGTTTCTCAGAAAGCTTCTTTCCAGATTTCATCGAAGGATATTTCCTTTTTCACAATAGCCCTCCATGGGCTTCCAAATATCACTTTGCCAATACCACAAGAACTGTCTTAGCGAAAGGCTTCTGGAGGGGAAAGCTGTAACTCTGTGAGATGATTTGACAGAACACAAAGAAGTTTCTGAGAAAGCTTCTTTCTCTTTGTTATCGGAGGATATTTCCTTTGGCCCTATAGTCTTCAAAGGGATCCGAAATATCTGTTCTCAGATTCCACAAAATAAGGCTCGCAAAGAGATCCACGAAATACAGATGTAACTCTGGGAGATGAATTAACAGAACACTAAGCAGTTTCTCAGAAAGCTTCTTTCCAGATTTCATCGCAGGATATTTCCTTTTTCACCATAGCCCTCTATGGGCTTCCAATATCACCTTGCCAATTCCACAAGAACTGTCTTAGCGAAAGGCTTCTTTAGGGTAAAGCTGTAACTCTGTGAGATGATTTCACAGAACACAAAGAAGTTTCTCTGAAAGCTTCTTTGTCTTTCTTATCGGAGGATATTGCCTTTGGCCCTATAGTCTTCAAAGGGATCCGATATATCTGTTCTCAGATTCCACAGAAATAAGGCTAGCAAAGAGATCCATGAAACACAGATGTAACTCTGGGAGATGAATTAGCAGAACACTAAGCAGTTTCTCTAAAAGCTTCCTTCCAGATTTCATCGGAGGATATTTCCTTTTTCACGATAGCCCTCTATGTTCTGCCAAATATCACTTTGCCAATGCCACAAGAACTGTCTTAGCGAAAGGCTTCTTGTGGGGAAAGCTTTAACTCTGTGAGATGAATTCACAGAACACAAAGAAGTTTCTCAGAAAGCTTCTTTCTCTTTGTTATCGGAGGATATTTCCTTTGGCCCTGTAGTCTTCAAAAGGATCCGAAATATATGTCGTCAGATTCCACAGAAATAAGGCTAGCAAAGAGATCCACGAAATACAGATGTAACTCTGTGAGATGAATTAACAGAACACTAAGCAGTTTCACAGAAAGTTTCTTTCCAGATTTCATCGGAGGATATTTCCTTTTTCACCATAGCCCTCTATGGGCTTCCAAATACCCCTTTCGAAATTCCACAAGAACTGTCTTAGCCAAAGGCTCCTTGAGGGTAAAGCTGTAACTCTGTGAGATGATTTCACACAACACAAAGAAGTTTCTCAGAAAGCTTCTTTCTCTTTGTTATCGGAGGATATTTCCTTAGGCCCTATAGTCTTCAAAGGGATCCGAAATATCTGTTCTCAGATTCCAGAGAAATAAGGCTATGAAGGAGATCCACGAAATACAGATGTAACTCTGTGAGATGAATTAACAGAACACTAAGCAGTTTCTCAGCAAGCTTCTTTCCAGATTTCATCGGAGGATATTTCCTTTTTCACCATAGCCCTCTATGGGCTTCCAAATATCTCTTTGCAAATTCAACAAGAACTGTCTTAGCGAAAGGGTACTTGATTGGAAAGCTGTAACTCTGTGTGATGATTTCACAGAACACAAAGAAGTTTCTCAGAAAGCTTCTTTCTCTTTGTTATCAGAGGATATTTCCTTTGGCCCTATAGTCTTCAAAGGGATCCGAAATATCTGTTCTCTGATTCCACAGAAATTAGGTTAGCCAAGAGATCCACGAAATACAAATGTATCTCTGTGTCATGAATTAACAGAACACTAAGCAGTTTCTCAGAAAGCTTCTTTCCAGATTTCATCGGAGGATATTTCCTTTTTCATCATTGCCCTCTATGGGCTTCCAAATATCACTTTGCCAATTCCACAAGAACTGTCTTAGCGAAAGGCTTCTTCAGGGGAAAGCTGTAACTCTGTGAGATGATTTCACAGAACACAAAGAAGTTTTCCAGAAAGCTTCTTTCTCTTTCTTATTGGAGGATATTTCCTTTTGCCCTATAGTCTTCAAAGGGATCCGAAATATCTGTTCTCAGATTCCACAGAAATAAGACTAGCAAAGAGATCCACGAAATACAGGTGTAACTCTGGGAGATGAATTAACAGAACACTAAGCAGTTTCTCCGAAAGCTTCTTTCCAGATTTCATCGGAGGATATTTCCTTTTTCACCATAGCCCTCTATGGGCTTCCAAATATCACTTTGCCAATTCCACAAGAACTGTCTTAGCGAAAGGCTTCTTGAGGGGAAAGGTGGAACTCTGTGAGATGATTTCACAGAACCCAAAGAAGTTTCTCAGAAAGCTTCTTTCTCTTTGTTATCGGAGGATATTTCCTTTGACCCTATAGTCTTCAAAGGGAAAGGAAATATCTGTTCTCAGATTCCAAAGAAATAAGGCTAGCAAAGAGATCCACGAAATACAAATGTAACTCTGTGAGATGAATTAACAGAACACTAAGCAGTTTCACAGAAAGTTTCTTTCCAGATTTGATCGGAGGATATTTCCTTTTTCTCCATAGCCCTCTATGTTTTGCCAAATATCACTTTGCCAATTCCACAAGAACTGTCTTAGCGAAAGGCTCCTTGAGGGGAAAGCTGTAACTCTGTGAGATGATTTCACAGAACACAAAGGAGTTTCTCAGAAAGCTTCTTTCTCTTTGTTATCAGAGGATATTTCCTTAGGCCCTATAGTCTTCAAAGGGATCCGAAATATCTGTACTCAGATTCCAGAGAAATAAGGCTAGCAAAGAGATCCACGAAATACAGATGTAACTCTGTGAGATGAATTAACAGAACACTAAGCAGTTTCTCAGAAAGCTTCTTTCCAGATTACATCTGAGGATATTTCCTTTTTCACCATAGACCTCTATGGGCTTCCAAATATCACTTTGACAATTCCACAAAACTGTCTTAGCGAAAGGCTTCTGGAGGGGAAAGCTGTAACTCTGTGAGATGATTTCACAGAACACAAAGAAGTTTCTCAGAAAGCTTCTTTCTCTTTGTTATCGGAGGATATTTCCTTTGGCCCTATAGTCTTCAAAGGGATCCGAAATATCTGTTTTCAGATTCCACAGAAATAAGACTAGCAAACAGATCTAGGAAATACAGATGTAACTCTGTGAGATGAATTAACAGAACACTAAGCAGTTTCTCAGAAAGCTTCTTTCCAGATTTCATCAAAGAATATTTCCTTTTTCACAATAGCCCTCTATGGGCTTCCAAATATCACTTTGCCAATTCCACAAGAACCGTCTTAGTGAAAGGCTTCTTGAGGGGAAAGCTGTAACTATGTGAGATCATTTCACAGAACACAAAGAAGTTTCTCAGAAAGCTTCTTTCTCTTTGTTATCAGAGGATATTTCCTTTGGCCCTATAGTCTTCAAAGGGAAAGGAAATATCTGTTCTCAGATTCCACAGAAATAAGGCTAGCAAAGAGATCCACGAAATACAGATGTAACTCTGTGAGATCAATTAACAGAACACTAAGCAGTTTCTCAGAAAGCTTCTTTCCAGATTTGATCGGAGGATATTTCCTTTTTCTCCATAGCCCTCTATGTTCTGCCAAATATCACTTTGCCAATTCCACAAGAACTGTCTTAGCGAAAGGCTTCTTGTGGGGAAAGCTTTAACTCTGTGAGATGAATTCACAGAACACAAAGAAGTTTCTCAGAAAGCTTCTTTCTCTTTGTTATCGGAGGATATTTCCTTTGGCCCTGTAGTCTTCAAAGGGATCCGAAATATATGTCGACATTTGCACAGAAATAAGGCTAGCAAAGAGATCCACGAAATACAGATGTAACTCTGTGAGATGAATTAACAGAACACTAAGCAGTTTCACAGAAAGTTTCTTTCCAGATTTCATCGGAGGATATTTCCTTTTTCACCATAGCCCTCTATGGGCTTCCAAATATCACTTTGAAAATTCCACAAGAACTGTCTTAGCGAAAGGCTCCTTGAGTGGAAAGCTGTAACTCTGTGAGATGATTTCAGAGAACACAAAGAAGTTTCTCAGAAAGCTTCTTTCTCTTTGTTATCGGAGGATATTTCTTTGACCCTATAGTCTTCAAAGGGATCCGAAATATCTGTTCTCAGATTCCACAGAAGTAAGGCTGGAAAAGAGATCCACGAAATACAGATGTAACTCTGTGAGATGAATTAACAGAACACTAAGCAGTTTCTCAGAAAGCTTCTTTCCAGATTTCATCGAAGGATATTTCCTTTTTTATCTTAGCCCTCTATGGGCTTCCAAATACCACTTTGCCAATTCCACAAGAACTGTCTTAGTGAAAGGCTTCTTGAGGAGAAAGCTGTAACTCTGTGAGATCATTTCACAGAACACAAAGAAGTTTCTCAGAAAGCTTCTTTCTCTTTGTTATCGGAGGATATTTCCTTTGGCCCTATTGTCTTCAAAGGGATCCGAAATATCTGTTTTCAGATTCCACAAAATAAGGTTCGTAAAGAGATCCACGAAATACAGATGTAACTCTGGGAGTTGAATTAACAGAACACTAAGCAGTTACTCATAAAGCTTCTTTCCAGATTGCATCCGAGGATATTTCCTTTTTCACCATAGCCCTCTATGCGCTTCCAAATATCACCTTGCCAATTACACAAGAACTGTCTTAGCGAAAGGCTTCTTGAGGGAAAAGCTGTAACTCTGTGAGATGATTTCACAGAACACAAAGAAGTTTCTCTGAAAGCTTCTTTCTCTTTCTTATCGGAGGATATTTCCTCCGGCCCTATAGTCTTCAAAGGAATCCGAAATATCTGTTCTCAGATTCCACAGAAATAAGGCTAGCAAAGAGATCCACGAAATACAGATGTAACGCTGTGAGATGAATTAACGGAACCCTAAGCAGTTTCTCAGAAAGCTTCTTTCCAGATTTCATCGGAGGATATTTCCTTTTTCACCATAGCCCTCTATGGGCTTCCAAATATCACTTTGCCAAATCCACGAGAACTGTCTTAGCGAAAGGCTTCTTGAGGGGAAAGCTGTAACTCTGTGAGATGATTTCACAGAACACAAAGACGTTTCTCAGAAAGCTTCTTTCTCTTTCTTATCGGAGGATACTTCCTTTGGCCCTATATTCTTCAAAGGGATCCGAAATATCTGTTCTCAGATTCCACAGAAATAAGGCTAGCAAAGAGATCCACGAAATACAGATGTAACTCTGTGAGATGAATTAACAGAACACTAAGCAGTTTCTCAGAAAGCTTCTTTCCAGATTTCATCGGAGGATATTTCCTTTTTCACCAAAGCCCTCTATGGGATTCCAAATATCACTTTGTCAATTCCACAAGAACTGTCTTAGCGAAAGGCTTCTTGAGGGAAAAGCTGTAACTCTGTGAGATGATTTCACAGAACACAAAGAAGTTTCTCACAAAGCTTCTTTCTCTTTGTTATCGGAGGATATTTCCTTTGGCCCTATAGTCTTCAAAGGGATCTGAAGTATCTGCTGTCAGATTCCACAGAAATAAGGCTAGCAAAGAGATCCACGAAATACAGATGTAACTCTGTGAGATGAATTAAAAGAACACTAAGCAGTTTCTCAGAAAGCTTCTTTCCAGATTTCATCGAAGGATATTTCCTTTTTCATCTTAGCCCACTATGGGCTTCCAAATACCACTTTGCCAATTCCACAAGAACTGTCTTAGTGAAAGGCTTCTTGAGGGGAAAGCTGTAACTCTGTGAGATCATTTCACAGAACACAAAGAAGTTTCTCAGAAAGCTTCTTTTTCTTTGTTATCGGAGGATATTTCCTTTGGCCCTATAGTCTTCAAAGGGATCCGAAATATCTGTTCTCACATTCCAGAGAAATAAGGCTATCAAGGAGATCCACGAAATACAGATGTAACTCTGTGAGATGAATTAACAGAACACTAAGCAGTTTATCAGAAATTTTCTTTCCAGATTTCATCGGAGGATATTTCCTTTTTCACCATTGCCCTCTATGGGCTTCCAAATATCACTTTGCCAATTCCACAAGAACTGTCTTAGCGAAAGGCTTCTTGAGGAAAAAGCTGTAACTCTGTGAGATGATTTCACAGAACACAAAGAAGTTTTCCAGAAAGCTTCTTTCTCTTTGTTATTGGAGGATATTTCCTTTGGTCCTATTGTCTTCAAAGGGATCCGAAATATCTGTTCTCAGATTCCACAGACATAAGGCTAGCAAAGAGATCCAGGAAATACAGATGTAACTCTGGGAGATGAATTAACAGAACACTAAGCAGTTTCTCAGAAAGCTTCTTTCCGGATTTCATCGGAGGATATTTCCTTTTTCTCCATAGCCCTCTACGGGCTTCCAAATATCACTTTGCCAATTCCACAAGAACTGTCTTAGCGAAAGGCTTCTTGAGGGGAAATCTGTAACTCTGTGAGACGATTTCACAGAACACAAAGAAGTTTCTCAGAAAGCTTCTTTCTCTTTGTTATCAGAGGATATTTCCATTCGCCCTATAGTCTTCAAAGGGAAAGGATATATCTGTTCTCAGATTCCACAGAAATAAGGCTAGAAAAGAGACCCACGGAATACAGATGTAACTCTGTGAGATGAATTAACAGAACACTAAGCAGCTTCTCAGAAAGCTTCTTTCCAGATTTGATCGGAGGATATTTCCTTTTTCTCCATAGCCCTCTATGTTCTACCAAATATCACTTTGCCAATTCCACAAGAACTGTCTTAGCGAAAGAATTCTTGTGGGGAAAGCTTTAACTCTGTGAGATGAATTCACAGAACACAAAGAAGTTTCTCAGAAAGCTTCTTTCTCTTTGTTATCGGAGGATATTTCCTTTGGCCCTGTAGTCTTCAAAGGGATCCGAAATATATGTCGTCATTTCCACAGAAATAAGGCTAGCAAAGAGATCCACGAAATACAGATGTAACTCTGTGAGATGAATTAACAGAACACTAAGCAGTTTCTCAGAAAGCTTCTTTCCAGATTTCATCGAAGGATATTTCCTTTTTCACAATAGCCCTCTATGGGCTTCCAAATATCACTTTGCCAATACCACAAGAACTGTCTTAGCGAAAGGCTTCTGGAGGGGAAAGCTGTAACTCTGTGAGATGATTTCACAGAACACAAAGAAGTTTCTCAGAAAGCTTCTTTCTCTTTGTTATGGGAGGATATTTCCTTTGGCCCTATAGTCTTCAAAGGGATCCGAAATATCTGTTCTCAGATTCCACAAAATAAGGTTCGCAAAGAGATCCACGAAACACAGATGTAACTCTTGGAGTTGAATTAACAGAACACTAAGCATTTACTCATAAAGCTTCTTTCCAGATTGCATCGGAGGATATTTCCTTTTTCACCATAGCCCTCTATGCGCTTCCAAATGTCACCTTGCCAATTCCACAAGAACTGTCTTAGCGAAAGGCTTCTTGAGGGAAAAGCTGTAACTCTGTGAGATGATTTCACAGAACACAAAGAAGTTTCTCTGAAAGCTTCTTTCTCTTTCTTATCGGAGGATATTTCCTCTGGCCCTATAGTCTTCAAAGGAATCCGAAATATCTGTTCTCAGATTCCACAGAAATAAGGCTAGCAAAGAGATCCACGAAATACAGATGTAACTCTGTGAGATGAATTAACGGAACCCTAAGCAGTTTCTCAGAAAGCTTCTTTCCAGATTTCATCGGAGGATATTTCCTTTTTCACCATTGCCCTCTATGGGCTTCCAAATATCACTTTTCCAATTCCACAAGAACTGTCTTAGCGAAAGGCTTCTTGAAGGGAAAGCTGTATCTCTGTGAGATGATTTCAGAGAACACAAAGAAGTTTCTCAGAAAGCTTCTTTCTCTTTGTTATCAGAGGACATTTCCTTTGGCCCTATATTCTTCAATGGGATCCAAAATATCTGTTCTCAGATTCCACAGAAATAAGGCTAGCAAAGAGATCCACGAAATGCAGATGTAACTCTGTGAGAGGAATTAACAGAACACTAAGCAGTTTCTCAAAAAGCTTGTTTCCAGATTTCATCGGAGGATATTTCCTTTTTCACCATAGCCCGCTATGGGCTTCCAAATATCACTTTGCCAATTCCACAAGAACTGTCGTAGCGAAAGGCTTCTTGAGGGGAAAGCTTTAACTCAGTGAGATGATTTCACAGAACACAAAGAAGTTTCTCAGAAAGCTTCTTTCTCTTTGTTATCGGAGGATATTTCCTTTGACCCTATAGTCTTCAAAGGGAAAGGAAATATGTGTTCTCAGATTCCACAGAAATAAGGCTAGCAAAGAGATCCACGAAATACAGATGTAACTCTGTGAGATGAATTAACAGAACACTAAGCAGTTTCTCAGAAAGCTTCTTTCCAGATTTGATCGGAGGATATTTCCTTTTCCTCCATAGCCCTCTATGTTCTGCCAAATATCACTTTGCCAATTCCACAAGAACTGTATTAGCGAAAGGCTTCTTGTGGGGAAAGCTTTAACTCTGTGAGATGAATTCACAGAACACAAAGAAGTTTCTCAGAAAGCTTCTTTCTCTTTGTTATCGGAGGATATTTCCTTTGGCCCTGTAGTCTTCAAAGGGATCCGAAATATATGTCGTCATTTCCACAGAAATAAGGCTAGCAAAAAGATCCACGAAATACAGATGTAACTCTGTGAGATGAATTAACAGAACACTAAGCAGTTTCACAGAAAGTTTCTTTCCAGATTTCATCGGAGGATATTTCTTTTTTCACCATAGCCCTCTATGGGCTTCCAAATATCACTTTGAAAATTCCACAAGAACTGTCTTAGCGAAAGGCTCCTTGAGTGGAAAGCTGTAACTCTGTGAGATGATTTCACAGAACACAAAGAAGTTTCTCAGAAAGCTTCTTTCTCTTTGTTATCGGAGGATATTTCCTTTGACCCTATAGTCTTCAAAGGGATCCGAAATATCTGTTCTCACAGTCCACAGAAGTAAGGCTGGCAAAGAGATCCACGAAATACAGATGTAACTCTGTGAGATGAATTAACAGAACACTAAGCAGTTTCTCAGAAAGCTTCTTTCCAGATTTCATCGAAGGATATTTCCTTTTTCACCATTGCCCTCTATGGGCTTCCAAATATCACTTTGAAAATTCCACAAGAAGTGTCTTAGCGAAAGGCTTCTTGAGGGAAAAGCTGTAACTCTGTGAGATGATTTCACAGAACACAAAGAAGTTTCTCACAAAGCTTCTTTCTCTTTGTTATCGGAGGATATTTCCTTTGGCCCTATAGTCTTCAAAGGGATCTGAAGTATCTGCTGTCAGATTCCACAGAAATAAGGCTAGCAAAGAGATCCACGAAATACAGATGTAACTCTGTGAGATGAATTAACAGAACACTAAGCAGTTTCTCAGAAAGCTTCTTTCCAGATTTCATCGAAGGATATTTTCTTTTTCATCTTAGCCCTCTATGGGCTTCCAAATACCACTTTGCCAATTCCACAAGAACTGTCTTAGTGAAAGGCTTCTTGAGGAGAAAGCTGTAACTCTGTGAGATCATTTCACAGAACACAAAGAAGTTTCTCAGAAAGCTTCTTTCTCTTTGTTATCAGAGGATATTTCCTTTGGCCCTATAGTCTTCAAAGGGAAAGGAAATATCTGTTCTCAGATTCCACAGAAATAAGGCTAGCAAAGAGATCCACGAAATACAGATGTAACTCTGTGAGATCAATTAACAGAACACTAAGCAGCTTCTCAGAAAGCTTCTTTCCAGATTTGATCGGAGGATATTTCCTTTTTCTCCATAGCCCTCTATGTTCTGCCAAATATCACTTTGCCAATTCCACCAGAACTGTCTTAGCGAAAGGCTTCTTGTGGGGAAAGCTTTAACTCTGTGAGATGAATTCACAGAACACCAAGAAGTTTCTCAGAAAGCTTCTTTCTCTTTGTTATCGGAGGATATTTCCTTTGGCCCTGTAGTCTTCAAAGGGATCCGAAATATATATCGTCATTTCCACAGAAATAAGGCTAGCAAAGAGATCCACGAAATACAGATGTAAGTCTGTGAGATGAATTAACAGAACACTAAGCAGTTTCACAGAAAGTGTCTTTCCAGATTTCATCGGAGGATATTTCCTTTTTCACCATAGCCCTCTATGGGCTTCCAAATATCACTTTGAAAATTCCACAAGAACTGTCTTAGCGAAAGGCTTCTTGAGGGGAAAGCTGTAACTCTGTGAGATGGTTTCACAGAACACAAAGAAGTTTCTCAGAAAGGTTCTTTCTCTTTGTTATCGGAGGATATTTCCTTAGGCCGTATAGTCTTCAAAGGGATCCGAAATATCTGTTCTCAGATTCCAGAGAAATAAGGCTATCAAGGAGATCCTCGAAATACAGATGTAACTCTATGAGATGAATTAACAGAACACTAAGCAGTTTCTCAGAAAGCTTCTTTCCAGATTTCATCGGAGGATATTTCCTTTTTCACCATAGCCCTCTATGGGCTTCCAAATATCTCTTTGCAAATTCAACAAGAACTGTCTTAGCTAAAGGCTTCTTGAGGGGAAAACTGTAACTCTGTGAGATGATTTCACAGAACACAAAGAAGTTTCTCAGAAAGCTTCTTTTTCTTTGTAATCGGAGGATATTTCCTTTGGCCCTGTAGTCTTCAAAGGGATCCGAAATATCTGTTCTCAGATTCCACAAAATAAGGCTCGAAAAGAGATCCACGAAATACAGATATAACTCTGGGAGATGAATTAACAGAACACTAAGCAGTTTCTCATATGGCTTCTTTCCAGATTTCATCGGAGGATATTTCCTTTTTCACCATAGCCCTCTATGGGCTTCCAAATATCACCTTGCCAATTCCACAAGAACTGTCTTAGCGAAAGGCTTCTTGAGGGTAAAGCTGAAACTCTGTGAGATGATTTCACAGAACACAAAGAAATTTCTCTGAAAGCTTCTTTCTCTTTCTTATCGGAGGATATTTCCTTTGGCCCTATAGTCTTCAAAGGGATCCGAAATATCTGTTCTCAGATTCCACAGAAATAAGGCTAGCAAAGAGATCCACGAAATACAGAAGTAACTCTGTTCGATGAATTAACGGAACCCTAAGCAGTTTCTCAGAAAGCTTCTTTCCAGATTTCATCGGAGGATATTTCCTTTTTCACCATAGCCCTCTATGGGCTTCCAAATATCACTATGCCAATTCCACAAGAACTGTCTTAGCGAAAGGCTCTTTGAGGGGAAAGCTGTAACTCTGTGAGATGATATCACAGAACACAAAGAAGTTTCTCAGAGGGCTTCTTTCTCTTTGTTATCGGAGGATATTTCCTTAGGCCCTATAGTCTTCAAAGGGATCCGAAATATCTGTTCTCAGATTCCAGAGAAATAAGGCTATGAAGGAGATCCCCGAAATACAGATGTAACTCTTTGAGATGAATTAACAGAACACTAAGCAGTTTCGCAGAAAGCTTCTTTCCAGATTTCATCGCATGATATTTCCTTTTTCACCATAGCCCTCTACGGGCTTCCAAATATCTCTTTGCAAATTCAACCAGAACTGTCTTAGCGAAAGGGTACTTGATTGGAAAGCTGTAACTCTGTGTGATGATTTCACAGAACACAAAGAAGTTTTTCAGAAAGCTTCTTTCTCTTTGTTATCGGAGGATATTTGATTTGGCCCTATAGTCTTCAAAGGGATCCGAAATATCTGTTCTCTGATTCCACAGAAATTAGGTTAGCCAAGAGATCCACGAAATACAGATGTATCTCTGTGAGATGAAATAACAGAACACTAAGCAGTTTCTCAGAAAGCTTCTTTCCAGATTTCATCGGAGGATATTTCCTTTTTCTCCATAGCCCTCTATGGGCTTCCAAATATCACTTTGCCAATTCCACAAGAACTGTCTTAGCGAAAGGCTTCTTGAGGGAAAAGCTGTAACTCTGTGAGATGATTTTACAGGACACAAAGAAGTTTCTCAAAAGCTTCTTTCTCTTTCGTATCAGAGGATATTTCCTTTGGCCCTATAGTCTTCAAAGGGATCCGAAATATCTGTTCTCAGATTCTCCAGAAATAAGGCTAGCAAAGAGATCCACGAAACACATATGTAACTCTGGGAGACGAATTAACAGAACACTAAGCAGTTTCACAGAAAGTTTCTTTCCAGATTTCATCGGAGGATATTTCCTTTTTCACCATAGCCCTCTATGGGCTTCCAAATATCACTTTGAAAATTCCACAAGAACTGTCTTAGCGAAAGGCTTCTTGAGGGGAAAGCTGTAACTGTGTGAGATGATTTCACAGAACACAAAGAAGTTTCTCAGAAAGCTTCTTTCTCTTTGTTATCGGAGGATATTTCCTTTGGCCCTATAGTCTTCAAAGGGATCCGAAATATCTGTTCTCAGATTCCAGAGAAATAAGGCTATCAAGGAGATCCACGAAATACAGATATAACTCTGGGAGATGAATTAACAGAACACTAAGCAGTTTCTCAGAAAGCTTCTTTCCAGATTTCATCGGAGGATATTTCCTTTTTCACCATAGCCCTCTATGGGCTTCCAAATATCACCTTGCCAATTCCACAAGAACTGTCTCAGCGAAAGGCTTCTTGAGGGTAAAGCTGAAACTCTGTGAGATGATTTCACAGAACACAAAGAAATTTCTCAGAAAGCTTCTTTCTCTTTCTTATCGGAGGATATTTCCTTTGGCCCTATAGTCTTCAAAGGGATCCGAAATATCTGTTCTCAGATTCCACAGAAATAAGGCTAGCAAAGAGATCCACGAAATACAGAAGTAACTCTCTGAGTTGAATTAACGGAACCCTAAGCAGTTTCTCAGAAAGCTTCTTTCCAGATTTCATCGGAGGATATTTCCTTTTTCACGATAGCCCTCTATGTTCTGCCAAATATCTCTTTGCCAGTACCACAAGAACTGCCTTAGCGAAAGGCTTCTTCTGGGGAAAGCTTTAACTCTGTGAGATGAATTCACAGAACACAAAGAAGTTTCTCAAAAAGCTTCTTTCTCTTTGTTGTCGGAGGATATTTCCTTTGGCCCTGTAGTCTTCAAAGGGATCCGAAATATATGTCGTCAGATTCCACAGAAATAAGGCTAGCAAAGAGATCCACGAAATACAGATGTAACTCTGTGAGATGAATTAACAGAACACTAAGCAGTTTCACAGAAAGTTTCTTTCCAGATTTCATCGGAGGATATTTCCTTTTTCACCATAGCCCTCTATGGGCTTCCAAATATCACTTTGAAAATTCCACAAAACTGTCTTAGCGAAAGGCTTCTTGAGGGGAAAGCTGTAACTCTGTGAGATGATTTCACAGAACACAAAGAAGTTTCTCAGAAAGCTTCTTTTTCTTTGTTATCGGAGGATATTTCCTTAGGCCCTATAGTCTTCAAAGGGATCCGAAATATCTGGTCTCAGATTCCAGAGAAACAAGGCTATCAAGCAGATCCACGAAATACAGATGTAACTCTATGAGATGAATTAACAGAACACTAAGCAGTTTCTCAGAAATCTTCTTTCCAGATTTCATCCGAGGATATTTCCTTTTTCACCATAGCCCTCTATGGGCTTCCAAATATCTCTTTGCCAATTCCACAAGAACTGTCTTAGCGAAAGGCTTCTTGAGGGTAAAGCTGAAACTCTGTGAGATGATTTCACAGAACACAAAGAAATTTCTCTGAAAGCTTCTTTCTCTTTCTTATCGGAGGATATTTCCTTTGGCCCTATAGTCTTCAAAGGGATCCGAAATATCTGTTCTCAGATTCCACAGAAATAAGGCTAGCAAAGAGATCCACGAAATACAGAAGTAACTCTGTGAGATGAATTAACGGAACCCTAAGCAGTTTCTAACAAAGCTTCTTTCCAGATTTCATCGGAGGATATTTCCTTTTTCACCATAGCCCTCTACGGGCTTCCAAATATCACTTTGCCAATTCCACAAGAACTGTCTTAGCGAAAGGCTCCTTGAGGGGAAAGCTGTAACTCTGTGAGATGATTTCACAGAACACAAAGAAGTTTCTCAGAAAGCTTCTTTCTATTTGTTATCGGAGGATATTTCCTTAGGCCCTATAGTCTTCAAAGGGATCCGAAATATCTGTTCTCAGATTCCAGAGAAATAAGGCTATCAAGGAGATCCACGAAATACAGATGTAACTCTATGAGATGAATTAACAGAACACTAAGCAGTTTCTCAGAAAGCTTCTTTCCAGATTTCATCGGAGGATATTTCCTTTTTCACCATAGCCCTCTATGGGCTTCCAAATATCTCTTGGCAAATTCAACAAGAACTGTCTTAGCGAAAAGCTTCTTGAGGGGAAAGCTGTAACTCTGTGAGATGATTTCACAGAACACAAAGAAGTTTCTCAGAAAGCTTCTTTCTCTTTGTTATCGGAGGATATTTCCTTTGGCTCTATAGTCTTGAAAGAGATCCGAAATATCTGTTCTCAGATTCCACAGAAGTAAGGCTAGCAAACAGATCTAGGAAATACAGATGTAACTCTGTGAGATGAATTAACAGAACACTAAGCAGTTTCTCAGAAAGCTTCGTTCCAGATTTGATCGGAGGATATTTCCTTTTTCACATAGACCTCTACGGGCTTAGAAATATCACTTTGCCAATTCCACAAGAACTGTCTCAGCGAAAGGCTTCTAGAGGGAAAAGCTGTAACTCTGGGAGATGATTTCACAGAACACAAAGAAGTTTCTCAGAAAGCTTCTTTCTCTTTGTTATCGGAGGATATTTCCTTTGGCCCTAAAGTCTTCAATGGATCCGAAATATCTGTTGTCAGATTCCACAGAAATAAGGCTAGCAAAGAGATTCACGAAATACAGATGTAACTCTGTGAGATGAATTAACGGAACCCTAAGCAGTTTCTCAGAAAGTTTCTTTCCAGATTTCATCGGAGGATATTTCCTTGTTCACCATAGCCCTCTATGGGATTCCAAATATTACTTTGCCAATTCCACAAGAACTGTCTTAGCGAAAGGTTTCTTGAGGGTAAAGCTGTAACTCTGTGAGATGATTTCACAGGACACAAAGAAGTTTCTCTGAAAGCTTCTTTCTCTTTGTTATCGGTGGATATTTCCTTTGGCCCTATAGTCTTCAAAGGGATCCGAAATATCTGTTCTCAGATTCCACAGAAATAAGGCCAGCAAAGAGATCCACGAAATACAGATGTAACTCTCGGAGATGAATTAACAGAACACTAAGCAGTTTCTCAGAAAGCTTCTTTCCAGATTTCATCCGAGGATATTTCCTTTTTCACCATAGCCCTCTATGGGCTTCCAAATATCACTTTGCCAATTCCACAAGAACTGTCTTAGTGAAAGGCTTCTTGAGTGGAAAGCCGTAACTCTGTGAGATGATTTCACAGAACACAAAGAAGTTTCTCAGAAAGCTTCTTTCTCTTTGTTATCGGAGGATATTTCCTTTGGCCCTATAGACTTCAAAGGGATCCGAAATATCTGCTGTCAGATTCCACAGAAATAACGCTAGCAAAGAGATCCACGAAATACAGATGTAACACTGTGAGATGAATTAACAGAACACTAAGCAGTTTCTCAGAAAGCTTCTTTCCAGATTTCATCGGAGGATATTTCCTTTTTCATCATAGCCCTCTATGGGCTTCCAAATATCACTTTGCCTATTCCACAAGAACTGTCTTAGTGAAAGGCTTCTTGAGGGGAAAGCTGTAACTCTGTGAGATCCTTTCACAGAACACTAAGAAGTTTCTCAGAAAGCTTCTTTCTCTTTGTTATCGGAGGAAATTTCCTTTGGCCCTATAGTCTTCAAAGGGATCCGAAATATCTGTTCTCAGATTCCAGAGAAATAAGGCTATCAAGGAGATCCACGAAATACAGATGTAACCCTGTGAGGTGAATTAACAGAACACTAAGCAGTTTCTCAGAAAGCTTCTTTTCCAGATTTCATCGAAGTATATTTCCTTTTTCACCATAGCCCTCAATGGGCTTCCAAATATCACTTCGACAATTACACAAGAACTGTCTTAGCGAAAGGCTTCTTGAGGGGAAAGCTGTAACTCTGTGAGATGATTTCACAGAACACAAAGAAGTTTCTCAGAAAGCTTCTTACTCTTTGTTATCGGAGGGTATTTCCTTTGGCCCTATAGTCTTCAAAGGGATCCGAAATATCTGTTCTCAGATTCCACAGAAATAAGACTAGCAAAGAGATCCACGAAATACAGATGTAACTCTGGGAGGTGAATTAACAGAACACTAAGCAGTTTCTCAGAAAGCTTCTTTCCAGATTTCATCAGAGGATATTTCCTTTTTCACCATAGCCCTCTATGGGCTTCCAAATATCACTTTGCCAATTCCACAAGAACTGTCAGCGAAAGGCTTCTTGAGGGGAAAGCCGTAACTCTGTGAGATGATTTCACAGAACACAAAGAAGTTTCTCAGAAAGCTTCTTTGTCTTTGTTATCGGAGGATATTTCCTTTGGCCCTATAGTCTTCAAAGGGATCCGAAATATCTGTTCTCAGATTCCACAGAAATAATGATAGCAAAGAGATCCACGAAATACAGATGTAACTCTGGGAGATGAATTAACAGAACACTAAGCAGTTTCTCAGAAAGCTTCTTTCCAGATTTAATCGGAGGATATTTCCTTTTTCACCGTAGCCTTCTATGGGCTTCCAAATATCACTTTTCCAATTCCAGAAGAACTGCCTTAGGGAAAGGCTTCTTGAGATGAAAGCTGTAACTATGTGAGATGATTTCACAGAACACAAAGAAGTTTCTCAGAAAGCTTCTTTCTCTTTGTTATCGGAGGATATTTCCTTTGGCCCTATAGTCTTCAAAGGATCCGAAATATCTGTAGTCAGATTCCACAGAAATAAGGCTAGCAAAGAGATCCACGATATACAGATGAAACTCTGTGAGGTGAAGTAACAGAACACTAAGCAGTTTCTCAGAAAGCTTCGTTCCAGATTTCATCTGAGGATATTTCCTCTTTCTCCATACCCCTCTAAGGGCTTCCAAATATCACCTTGCCAATTCCACAAGAACTGTCTTAGCGATAGGCTTCTTGAGGGGAAAGCTGTAATTCTGTGAGATGATTTCACAGAACACAAAGAAGTTTCTCAGAAAGCTTCTTTATCTTTGTTATCGGAGGATATTTCCTTTGTCCCTATAGTCTTCAAAGGGAAAGGAAATATCTGTTCTCAGAATCCACAGAAATAAGCCTAGCAAAGAGATCCACGAAATACAGATGTACCCCTGGGAGATGAATTAACAGAACACTAAGCAGTTTCTCAGAAAGCTTCTTTCCAGATTTCATCGGAAGATATTTCCTTTTTCACCATAGCCCTCTATGTGCTTCCAAATATCACTTTGCCAATTCCACAAGAACTGTCTTAGCGAAAGGCTTCTTGAGGGGAAAGCTGTAACTCTGTGAGATGATTTCAAAGAACACAAAGAAGTTTCTCAGAAAGCTTCTTACTCTTTGTTATCGGAGGGTATTTCCTTTGTGCCTATAATCTTCAAAGGGATCCGAAATATCTGTTCTCAGATTCCACAGAAATGAGGCTAGCAAAGAGATCCACGAAATACAGATGTAACTCTGGGAGATGAAATAAGAGAACACTAAGCAGTTTCTCAGAAAGATTCTTTCCAGATTTCATTGGAGGATATTTCCTTTTTCACCGTATCCCTCTATGGGCTTCCAAATATCACTTTGCTAATTCCACAAGAACTGTCTTAGCAAAAGGCTTCTTGAGGGGAAAGCTTTAACTCTGTGAGATGATTTACAGAACACAAAGGAGTTTCTCAGAAAGCTTCTTTCTCTTTGTTATCGGAGGATATTTCCTTTGGCCCTATAGTCTTCAGAGGGATCCGAAATATCTGTTCTCAGATTCCACAGAAATAAGGCTAGCAAAGAGATCCACGAATTACAGATGTAACTCTGGGAGATGAATTAAGAGAACACTAAGCAGTTTCTCAGAAAGCTTCTTTCCAGATTTCATCGGAGGATATTTCCTTTTTCACCGTAGCCTTCTATGGGCTTCCAAATATCACTTTGCCAATTCCAGAAGAACTGTCTTAGGGAAAGGCTTCTTGAGAGGAAAGCTGTAACTATGTGAGATGATTTCACAGAAAACAAAGAAGTTTCTCAGAAAGCTTCTTTCTCTTTGTTATCGGAGGATATTTCCTTTGGCCCTATAGTCTTCAAAGGGATCCGAATTATCTGTTGTCAGATTCCACAGAAATAAGGCTAGCAAAGAGATCCACGAAATACAGATGAAACTCTGTGAGGTGAAGTAACAGAACACTAAGCAGTTTCTCAGAAAGCTTCTTTCCAGATTTCATCGGAGGATATTTCCTTTTTCACCATAGCCCTCTATGGGCTTCCAAATATCACTTTGAAAATTCCACAATAACTGTCTTAGCGAAAGGCTCCTTGAGTGGAAAGCTGTAACTCTGTGAGATGATTTCACAGAACACAAAGAAGTTTCTCAGAAAGCTTCTTTCTCTTTGTTATCGGAGGATATTTCCTTTGACCCTATAGTCTTCAAAGGGATCCGAAATATCTGTTCTCACAGTCCACAGAAGTAAGGCTGGCAAAGAGATCCACGAAATACAGATGTAACTCTGTGAGATGAATTAACAGAACACTAAGCAGTTTCTCAGAAAGCTTCTTTCCAGATTTCATCGAAGGATATTTCCTTTTTCACAATAGCCCTCTATGGGCTTCCAAATATCACTTTGCCAATACCACAAGAACTGTCTTAGTGAAAGGCTTCTGGAGGGGAAAGCTGTAACTCTGTGAGATGATTTCACAGAACACAAAGAAGTTTCTCAGAAAGCTTCTTTCTCTTTTTTATGGGAGGATATTTCCTTTGGCCCTATAGTCTTCAAAGGGATCCGAAATATCTGTTCTCAGATTCCACAAAATAAGGTTCGCAAAGAGATCCACGAAATACAGATGTAACTCTTGGAGTTGAATTAACAGAACACTAAGCAGTTACTCATAAAGCTTCTTTCCAGATTGCATCGGAGGATATTTCCTTTTTCACCATAGCCCTCTATGCGCTTCCAAATGTCACCTTGCCAATTCCACAACAACTGTCTTAGCGAAAGGCTTCTTGAGGGAAAAGCTGTAACTCTGTGAGATGATTTCACAGAACACAAAGAAGTTTCTCTGAAAGCTTCTTTCTCTTTCTTATCTGAGGATATTTCCTTTGGCCCTATAGTCTTCAAAGGGATCTGAAGTATCTGCTGTCAGATTCCACAGAAATAAGGCTAGCAAAGAGATCCACGAAATATAGATGTAACTCTGTGAGATGAATTAACAGAACACTAAGCAGTTTCTCAGAAAGCTTCTTTCCAGATTTCATCGAAGCATATTTCCTTTTTCATCTTAGTCCTCTATGGGCTTCCAAATACCACTTTGCCAATTCCACAAGAACCGTCTTAGTGAAAGGCTTCTTGAGGGGAAAGCTTTAACTCAGTGAGATCATTTCACAGAACACAAAGAAGTTTCTCAGAAAGCTTCTTTCTCTTTGTTATCAGAGGATATTTCCTTTGGCCCTATAGTCTTCAAAGGGATCCGAAATATCTGTTCTCACATTCCAGAGAAATAAGGCTATCAAGGAGATCCACGAAATACAGATGTAACTCTGTGAGATGAATTAACAGAACACTAAGCAGTTTCTCAGAAAGCTTCTTTCCAGATTTCATCGGAGGATATTTCCTTTTTCACCATTGCCCTCTATGGGCTTCCAAATATCACTTTGCCAATTCCACAAGAAGTATCTTAGCGAAAGGCTTCTTGAGGGAAAAGCTGTAACTCTGTGAGATGATTTCACAGAACACAAAGAAGTTTCTCACAAAGCTTCTTTCTCTTTGTTATCGGAGGATATTTCCTTTGGCCCTATAGTCTTCAAAGGGATCTGAAGTATCTGCTGTCAGATTCCACAGAAATAAGGCTAGCAAAGAGATCCACGAAATACAGATGTAACTCTGTGAGATGAATTAACAGAACACTAAGCAGTTTCTCAGAAAGCTTCTTTCCAGATTTCATCGAAGGATATTTTCTTTTTCATCTTAGCCCTCTATGGGCTTCCAAATACCACTTTGCCAATTCCACAAGAACTGTCTTAGTGAAAGGCTTCTTGAGGAGAAAGCTGTAACTCTGTGAGATCATTTCACAGAACACAAAGAAGTTTCTCAGAAAGCTTCTTTCTCTTTGTTATCAGAGGATATTTCCTTTGGCCCTGTAGTCTTCAAAGGGAAAGGAAATATCTGTTCTCAGATTCCACAGAAATAAGGCTAGCAAAGAGATCCACGAAATACAGATGTAACTCTGTGAGATCAATTAACAGAACACTAAGCAGCTTCTCAGAAAGCTTCTTTCCAGATTTGATCGGAGGATATTTCCTTTTTCTCCATAGCCCTCTATGTTCTGCCAAATATCACTTTGCCAATTCCACCAGAACTGTCTTAGCGAAAGGCTTCTTGTGGGGAAAGGTTTAACTCTGTGAGATGAATTCACAGAACACCAAGAAGTTTCTCAGAAAGCTTCTTTCTCTTTGTTATCGGAGGATATTTCCTTTGGCCCTGTAGTCTTCAAAGGGATCCGAAATATATGTCGTCATTTCCACAGAAATAAGGCTAGCAAAGAGATCCACGAAATACAGATGTAAGTCTGTAAGATGAATTAACAGAACACTAAGCAGTTTCACAGAAAGTGTCTTTCCAGATTTCATCGGAGGATATTTCCTTTTTCACCATAGCCCTCTATGGGCTTCCAAATATCACTTTGAAAATTCCACAAGAACTGTCTTAGCGAAAGGCTTCTTGAGGGGAAAGCTGTAACTCTGTGAGATGGTTTCACAGAACACAAAGAAGTTTCTCAGAAAGCTTCTTTCTCTTTGTTATCGGAGGATATTTCCTTAGGCCCTATAGTCTTCAAAGGGATCCGAAATATCTGTTCTCAGATTCCAGAGAAATAAGGCTATCAAGGAGATCCTCGAAATACAGATGTAACTCTATGAGATGAATTAACAGAACACTAAGCAGTTTCTCAGAAAGCTTCTTTCCAGATTTCATCGGAGGATATTTCCTTTTTCACCATAGCCCTCTATGGGCTTCCAAATATCTCTTTGCAAATTCAACAAGAACTGTCTTAGCTAAAGGCTTCTTGAGGGGAAAACTGTAACTCTGTGAGATGATTTCACAGAACACAAAGAAGTTTCTCAGAAAGCTTCTTTTTCTTTGTAATCGGAGGATATTTCCTTTGGCCCTGTAGTCTTCAAAGGGATCCGAAATATCTGTTCTCAGATTCCACAAAATAAGGCTCGAAAAGAGATCCACGAAATACAGATATAACTCTGGGAGATGAATTAACAGAACACTAAGCAGTTTCTCATATGGCTTCTTTCCAGATTTCATCGGAGGATATTTCCTTTTTCACCATAGCCCTCTATGGGCTTCCAAATATCACCTTGCCAATTCCACAAGAACTGTCTTAGCGAAAGGCTTCTTGAGGGTAAAGCTGAAACTCTGTGAGATGATTTCACAGAACACAAAGAAATTTCTCTGAAAGCTTCTTTCTCTTTCTTATCGGAGGATATTTCCTTTGGCCCTATAGTCTTCAAAGGGATCCGAAATATCTGTTCTCAGATTCCACAGAAATAAGGCTAGCAAAGAGATCCACGAAATACAGAAGTAACTCTGTTCGATGAATTAACGGAACCCTAAGCAGTTTCTCAGAAAGCTTCTTTCCAGATTTCATCGGAGGATATTTCCTTTTTCACCATAGCCCTCTATGGGCTTCCAAATATCACTATGCCAATTCCACAAGAACTGTCTTAGCGAAAGGCTCTTTGAGGGGAAAGCTGTAACTCTGTGAGATGATATCACAGAACACAAAGAAGTTTCTCAGAGGGCTTCTTTCTCTTTGTTATCGGAGGATATTTCCTTAGGCCCTATAGTCTTCAAAGGGATCCGAAATATCTGTTCTCAGATTCCAGAGAAATAAGGCTATGAAGGAGATCCACGAAATACAGATGTAACTCTTTGAGATGAATTAACAGAACACTAAGCAGTTTCGCAGAAAACTTCTTTCCAGATTTCATCGCATGATATTTCCTTTTTCACCATAGCCCTCTACGGGCTTCCAAATATCTCTTTGCAAATTCAACCAGAACTGTCTTAGCGAAAGGGTACTTGATTGGAAAGCTGTAACTCTGTGTGATGATTTCACAGAACACAAAGAAGTTTTTCAGAAAGCTTCTTTCTCTTTGTTATCGGAGGATATTTGATTTGGCCCTATAGTCTTCAAAGGGATCCGAAATATCTGTTCTCTGATTCCACAGAAATTAGGTTAGCCAAGAGATCCACGAAATACAGATGAATCTCTGTGAGATGAAATAACAGAACACTAAGCAGTTTCTCAGAAAGCTTCTTTCCAGATTTCATCGGAGGATATTTCCTTTTTCTCCCTAGCCCTCTATGGGCTTCCAAATATCACTTTGCCAATTCCACAAGAACTGTCTTAGCGAAAGGCTTCTTGAGGGAAAAGCTGTAACTCTGTGAGATGATTTTACAGGACACAAAGAAGTTTCTCAAAAGCTTCTTTCTCTTTCGTATCAGAGGATATTTCCTTTGGCCCTATAGTCTTCAAAGGGATCCGAAATATCTGTTCTCAGATTCTCCAGAAATAAGGCTAGCAAAGAGATCCATGAAACACATATGTAACTCTGGGAGACGAATTAACAGAACACTAAGCAGTTTCACAGAAAGTTTCTTTCCAGATTTCATCGGAGGATATTTCCTTTTTCACCATAGCCCTCTATGGGCTTCCAAATATCACTTTGAAAATTCCACAAGAACTGTCTTAGCGAAAGGCTTCTTGAGGGGAAAGCTGTAACTCCGTGAGATGATTTCACAGAACACAAAGTAGTTTCTCAGAAAGCTTCTTTCTCTTTGTTATCGGAGGATATTTCCTTAGGCCCTATAGTCTTCAAAGGGATCCGAAATATCTGTTCTCAGATTCCAGAGAAATAAGGCTATCAAGGAGATCCACGAAATACAGATATAACTCTGGGAGATGAATTAACAGAACACTAAGCAGTTTCTCAGAAAGCTTCTTTCCAGATTTCATCGGAGGATATTTCCTTTTTCACCATAGCCCTCTATGGGCTTCCAAATATCACCTTGCCAATTCCACAAGAACTGTCTCAGCGAAAGGCTTCTTGAGGGTAAAGCTGAAACTCTGTGAGATGATTTCACAGAACACAAAGAAGTTTCACAGAAAGCTTCTTCCTCTTTCTTATCGGAGGATATTTCCTTTGGCCCTATAGTCTTCAAAGGGATCCGAAATATCTGTTCTCAGATTCCACAGAAATAAGGCTAGCAAAGAGATCCACGAAATACAGAAGTAACTCTCTGAGTTGAATTAACGGAACCCTAAGCAGTTTCTCAGAAAGCTTCTTTCCAGATTTCATCGGAGGATATTTCCTTTTTCACGATAGCCCTCTATGTTCTGCCAAATATCTCTTTGCCAGTACCACAAGAACTGCCTTAGCGAAAGGCTTCTTCTGGGGAAAGCTTTAACTCTGTGAGATGAATTCACAGAACACAAAGAAGTTTCTCAGAAAGCTTCTTTCTCTTTGTTGTCGGAGGATATTTCCTTTGGCCCTGTAGTCTTCAAAGGGATCCGAAATATATGTCGTCAGATTCCACAGAAATAAGGCTAGCAAAGAGATCCACGAAATACAGATGTAACTCTGTGAGATGAATTAACAGAACACTAAGCAGTTTCACAGAAAGTTTCTTTCCAGATTTCATCGGAGGATATTTCCTTTTTCACCATAGCCCTCTATGGGCTTCCAAATATCACTTTGAAAATTCCACAAAACTGTCTTAGCGAAAGGCTTCTTGAGGGGAAAGCTGTAACTCTGTGAGATGATTTCACAGAACACAAAGAAGTTTCTCAGAAAGCTTCTTTCTCTTTGTTATCGGAGAATATTTCCTTAGGCCCTATAGTCTTCAAAGGGATCCGAAATATCTGGTCTCAGATTCCAGAGAAACAAGGCTATCAAGCAGATCCACGAAATACAGATGTAACTCTAAGAGATGAATTAACAGAACACTAAGCAGTTTCTCAGAAATCTTCTTTCCAGATTTCATCCGAGGATATTTCCTTTTTCACCATAGCCCTCTATGGGCTTCCAAATATCTCTTTGCAAATTCAACAAGAACTGTCTTAGCGAAAGGCTTCTTGAGGGGAAAGCTGTAACTCTGTGAGATGATTTCACAGAACACAAAGAAGTTTCTCAGAAAGCTTCTTTTTCTTTGTTATCGGAGGATATTTCCTTTGGCCCTATAGTCTTCAAAGGGATCCGAAATATCTGTTCTCAGATTCCACAAAATAAGGCTCGCAAAGAGATCCACGAAATACAGATATAACTCTGGGAGATGAATTAACAGAACACTAAGCAGTTTCTCATAAAGCTTCTTTCCAGATTTCATCGGAGGATATTTCCTTTTTCACCATAGCCCTCTATGGGCTTCCAAATATCACCTTGCCAATTCCACAAGAACTGTCTTAGTGAAAGGCTTCTTGAGGGTAAAGCTGAAACTCTGTGAGATGATTTCACAGAACACAAAGAAATTTCTCTGAAAGCTTCTTTCTCTTTCTTATCGGAGGATATTTCCTTTGGCCCTATAGTCTTCAAAGGGATCCGAAATATCTGTTCTCAGATTCCACGGAAATAAGGCTAGCAAAGAGATCCACGAAATACAGAAGTAACTCTGTGAGATGAATTAACGGAACCCTAAGCAGTTTCTAACAAAGCTTCTTTCCAGATTTCATCGGAGGATATTTCCTTTTTCACCATAGCCCTCTACGGGCTTCCAAATATCACTTTGCCAATTCCACAAGAACTGTCTTAGCGAAAGGCTCCTTGAGGGGAAAGCTGTAACTCTGTGAGATGATTTCACAGAACACAAAGAAGTTTCTCAGAAAGCTTCTTTCTATTTGTTATCGGAGGATATTTCCTTAGGCCCTATAGTCTTCAAAGGGATCCGAAATATCTGTTCTCAGATTCCAGAGAAATAAGGCTATCAAGGAGATCCACGAAATACAGATGTAACTCTATGAGATGAATTAACAGAACACTAAGCAGTTTCTCAGAAAGCTTCTTTCCAGATTTCATCGGAGGATATTTCCTTTTTCACCATAGCCCTCTATGGGCTTCCAAATATCTCTTTGAAAATTCAACAAGAACTGTCTTAGCGAAAAGCTTCTTGAGGGGAAAGCTGTAACTCTGTGAGATGATTTCACAGAACACAAAGAAGTTTCTCAGAAAGCTTCTTTTTCTTTGTTATCAGAGGATATTTCCTTTGGCCCTATAGTCTTCAAAGGGATCCGAAATATCTGTTCTCAGATTCCACAAGATAAGGCTCGCAAAGAGATCGACGAAATACAGATATAACTCTGGGAGATGAATTAACAGAACACTAAGCAGTTTTCATAAAGCTTCTTTCCAGATTTCATCGGAGGATATTTCCTTTTTCACCATAGCCCTCTATGGGCTTCCAAATATCACCTTGCCAATTCCACAAGAACTGTCTTAGCGAAGGCTTCTTGAGGGTAAAGCTGAAACTCTGTGAGATGATTTCACAGAACACAAAGAAATTTCTCTGAAAGCTTCTTTCTCTTTCTTATCGGAGGATATTTCCTTTGGCCCTATAGTCTTCAAAGGGATCCGAAATATCTGTTCTCAGATTCCACAGAAATAAGGCTAGCAAAGAGATCCACGAAATACAGAAGTAACTCTGTTCGATGAATTAACGGAACCCTAAGCAGTTTCTCAGAAAGCTTCTTTCCAGATTTCATCGGAGGATATTTCCTTTTTCACCATTGCCCTCTATGGGCTTCCAAATATCACTTTGCCAATTCCACAAGAACTGTCATAGCGAAAGGCTTCTTCAGGGGAAAGCTGTAACTCTGTGAAATGATTTCACAGAACACAAAGAAGTTTTGCAGAAAGCTTCTTTCTCTTTGTTATTGGAGGATATTTCCTTGGGCCCTATAGTCTTCAAAGGGATCCGAAATATCTGTTCTCAGATTCCACAGAAATAAGACCAGCAAAGAGATCCACGAAATACAGATGTAACTCTGGGAGATGAATTAACAGAACACTAAGAAGTTTCTCCGAAAGCTTCTTTCCAGTTTTCATCGGAGGATATTTCCTTTTTCACCATAGCCCTCTATGGGCTTCCAAATATCACTTTGCCAATTCCATAAGAATTGTCTTAGCGATAGGCTTCTTGAGGGGCAAGGTGGAACTCTGTGAGATGATTTCACAGAACACAAAGAAGTTTCTCAGAAAGCTTCTTTCTCTTTGTTATCGGAGGATATTTCCTTTGGCTCTATAGTCTTGAAAGGGATCCGAAATATCTGTTCTCAGATTCCACAGAAGTAAGGCTAGCAAACAGATCTAGGAAATACAGATGTAACTCTGTGAGATGAATTAACAGAACACTAAGCAGTTTCTCAGAAAGCTTCGTTCCAGATTTGATCGGAGGATATTTCCTTTTTCACATAGACCTCTACGGGCTTAGAAATATCACTTTGCCAATTCCACAAGAACTGTCTCAGCGAAAGGCTTCTAGAGGGAAAAGCTGTAACTCTGGGAGATGATTTCACAGAACACAAAGAAGTTTCTCAGAAAGCTTCTTTCTCTTTGTTATCGGAGGATATTTCCTTTGGCCCTAAAGTCTTCAATGGATCCGAAATATCTGTTGTCAGATTCCACAGAAATAAGGCTAGCAAAGAGATTCACGAAATACAGATGTAACTCTGTGAGATGAATTAACGGAACCCTAAGCAGTTTCTCAGAAAGTTTCTTTCCAGATTTCATCGGAGGATATTTCCTTGTTCACCATAGCCCTCTATGGGATTCCAAATATTACTTTGCCAATTCCACAAGAACTGTCTTAGCGAAAGGTTTCTTGAGGGTAAAGCTGTAACTCTGTGAGATGATTTCACAGAACACAAAGAAGTTTCTCTGAAAGCTTCTTTCTCTTTGTTATCGGTGGATATTTCCTTTGGCCCTATAGTCTTCAAAGGGATCCGAAATATCTGTTCTCAGATTCCACAGAAATAAGGCCAGCAAAGAGATCCACGAAATACAGATGTAACTCTCGGAGATGAATTAACAGAACACTAAGCAGTTTCTCAGAAAGCTTCTTTCCAGATTTCATCCGAGGATATTTCCTTTTTCACCATAGCCCTCTATGGGCTTCCAAATATCACTTTGCCAATTCCACAAGAACTGTCTTAGTGAAAGGCTTCTTGAGTGGAAAGCTGTAACTCTGTGAGATGATTTCACAGAACACAAAGAAGTTTCTCAGAAAGCTTCTTTCTCTTTGTTATCGGAGGATATTTCCTTTGGCCCTATAGACTTCAAAGGGATCCGAAATATCTGCTGTCAGATTCCACAGAAATAACGCTAGCAAAGAGATCCACGAAATACAGATGTAACACTGTGAGATGAATTAACAGAACACTAAGCAGTTTCTCAGAAAGCTTCTTTCCAGATTTCATCGGAGGATATTTCCTTTTTCATCATAGCCCTCTATGGGCTTCCAAATATCACTTTGCCTATTCCACAAGAACTGTCTTAGTGAAAGGCTTCTTGAGGGGAAAGCTGTAACTCTGTGAGATCCTTTCACAGAACACTAAGAAGTTTCTCAGAAAGCTTCTTTCTCTTTGTTATCGGAGGAAATTTCCTTTGGCCCTATAGTCTTCAAAGGGATCCGAAATATCTGTTCTCAGATTCCAGAGAAATAAGGCTATCAAGGAGATCCACGAAATACAGATGTAACCCTGTGAGGTGAATTAACAGAACACTAAGCAGTTTCTCAGAAAGCTTCTTTTCCAGATTTCATCGAAGTATATTTCCTTTTTCACCATAGCCCTCAATGGGCTTCCAAATATCACTTCGACAATTACACAAGAACTGTCTTAGCGAAAGGCTTCTTGAGGGGAAAGCTGTAACTCTGTGAGATGATTTCACAGAACACAAAGAAGTTTCTCAGAAAGCTTCTTACTCTTTGTTATCGGAGGGTATTTCCTTTGGCCCTATAGTCTTCAAAGGGATCCGAAATATCTGTTCTCAGATTCCACAGAAATAAGACTAGCAAAGAGATCCACGAAATACAGATGTAACTCTGGGAGGTGAATTAACAGAACACTAAGCAGTTTCTCAGAAAGCTTCTTTCCAGATTTCATCGGAGGATATTTCCTTTTTCACCATAGCCCTCTATGGGCTTCCAAATATCACTTTGCCAATTCCACAAGAACTGTCAGCGAAAGGCTTCTTGAGGGGAAAGCCGTAACTCTGTGAGATGATTTCACAGAACACAAAGAAGTTTCTCAGAAAGCTTCTTTGTCTTTGTTATCGGAGGATATTTCCTTTAGCCCTATAGTCTTCAAAGGGATCCGAAATATCTGTTCTCAGATTCCACAGAAATAATGATAGCAAAGAGATCCACGAAATACAGATGTAACTCTGGGAGATGAATTAACAGAACACTAAGCAGTTTCTCAGAAAGCTTCTTTCCAGATTTAATCGGAGGATATTTCCTTTTTCACCGTAGCCTTCTATGGGCTTCCAAATATCACTTTTCCAATTCCAGAAGAACTGTCTTAGGGAAAGGCTTCTTGAGATGAAAGCTGTAACTATGTGAGATGATTTCACAGAACACAAAGAAGTTTCTCAGAAAGCTTCTTTCTCTTTGTTATCGGAGGATATTTCCTTTGGCCCTATAGTCTTCAAAGGATCCGAAATATCTGTTGTCAGATTCCACAGAAATAAGGCTAGCAAAGAGATCCACGAAATACAGATGAAACTCTGTGAGGTGAAGTAACAGAACACTAAGCAGTTTCTCAGAAAGCTTCTTTCCAGATTTCATCTGAGGATATTTCCTTTTTCACCGTAGCCCTCTATGGGATTCCAAATATCACTTTGCCAATTCCACAAGAACTGTCTTAGCGAAAGGCTTCTTGAGGGGAAAGCTGTAACTCTGTGAGATGATTTCACAGAACACAAAGAAGTTTCTCAGAAAGCTTCTTTCTCTTTGTTATCGGAGGATATTTCCTTTGGCCCTATAGTCTTCAAAGGGATCCGAAATATCTGTTCTCATATTCCACAGAAATAAGGCTAGCAAAGAGATCCACGACATACAGATGTAACTCTAGGAGATGAATTAACAAAACACTAAGCAGTTTCCCAGAGAGCTTCTTTCCAGATTTCATCGGAGGATATTTCCTTTTTCACCATAGCCCTCTATGGGCTTCAAAATATCACTTTGCAATTCCACAAGAACTGTTTTAGCGAAAGGCTTCTTGAGGGTAAAGCTGTAACTCTGTGAGATGATTTCACAGAACACAAAGAAGTTTATCAGAAAGCTTCTTTCTCTTTGTTATCGGAGGGTATTTCCTTTGGCCCTATAGTCTTCAAAGGGATCCGAAATATCTGTTCTCAGATTCCACAGAAATAAGGCTAGCAAAGAGATCCACGAAATACAGATGTAACTCTGGGAGATGAATTAAGAGAACACTAAGCAGTTTCTCAGAAAGCTTCTTTCCAGATTTCATCGGAGGATATTTCCTTTTTCACCACAGCCCTCTATGGGCTTCCAAATATCACTATGGCAATTCCACAAGAACTATCTTAGCAAAAGGCTTCTTGAGGGAAAAGCTGTAACTCTGTGAGATGATTTCACAGAACACAAAGAAGTTTCTCAGAAAGCTTTTTTCTCTTTGTTATCGGAGGATATTTCCTTTGGCCCTATAGTCTTCAGAGGGATCCGAAATATCTGTTCTCAGATTCCACAGAAATAAGGCTAGCAAAGAGATCCACGAAATACATATGTAACTCTGGGAGATGAATTAACAGAACACTAAGCAGTTTCTCAGAAAGCTTCTTTCCAGATTTCATCGGAGGATATTTCCTTTTTCTCCATAGCCCTCTATGGGCTTCCAAACATCACTTTGCCAATTCCACAAGAACTGTCTTAGCGAAAGGCTTCTTGAGCGGAAAGCTGTAATTCTGTGAGATGATTTCACAGAACCCAAAGAAGTTTCCCAGAAAGCTTCTTTCTCTTTGTTATCGGAGGATATTTCCTTTGCCCCTATAGCCTTCAGAGGGATCCGAAACATCCGTTCTCAGATTCCACAGAAATAAGGCTAGCAAAGAGATCCACGAAATACAGATGTAACTCTGGGAGATGAATTAAGAGAACACTAAGCAGTTTCTCAAAAAGCTTCTTTCCAGATTTCATCCGAGGATATTTCCTTTTTCACCATAGCCCTCTATGGGCTTCCAAATATCACTTTGCCAATTCCATAAGAACTGTCTTAGTGAAAGGCTTCTTGAGGGGAAAGCTGTAACTCTGTGAGATGATTTCACAGAACACAAAGAAGTTTCTCAGAAAGCTTCTTTCTCTTTCTTATCGGAGGATATTTCCTTTGTCCCTATAGTCTTCAAAGGGAAATGAAATATCTGTTCTCAGAATCCACAGAAATAAGGCTAGCAAAGAGATCCACGAAATACAGATGTACCACTGGGAGATGAATTAACAGAACACTAAGCAGTTTCTCAGAAAGCTTCTTTCCAGATTTCATCAGAGGATATTTCCTTTTTCACCGTAGCCTTCTATGGGCTTCCAAATATCACTTTGCCAATTCCACAAAAACTGTCTTAGGGAAAGGCTTCTTGAGGAGAAAGCTGTAACTCTGTGAGATGATTTCACAGAACACAAAGAAGTTTCTCACAAAGCTTCTTTCTCTTTGTTATCGGAGGATATTTCCTTTGGCCCTAAAGTCTTCAATGGATCCAAAATATCTGTTGTCATATTCCACAGAAATAAGGCTAGCAAAGAGATCCACGAAATACAGATGTAACTCTGGGAGATGAATTAACAGAACACTAAGCAGTTTCTCAGAAAGCTTCTTTCCAGATTTCATCGGAGAATATTCACTTTTTCACCATAGCCCTCTATGGTCTTCCAAATATCACTTTGCCAATTACACAAGAACTGTCTTAGCGACAGGCTTCCTGAGGGGAAAGCTGTATCTCTGTGAGATGATTTCACCGAACACAAAGAAGTTTCTCAGAATGCTTCTTTCTCTTTCTTATCGGAGGATATTTCCTTTGTCCCTATAGTCTTCAAAGGGAAATGAAATATCTGTTCTCAGAATCCACAGAAATAAGGCTAGGAAAGAGATCCACGAAATACAGATGTACCACTGGGAGATGAGTTAACAGAACACTAAGCAGTTTCTCAGAAAGCTTCTTTCCAGATTTCATCGGAGGATATTTCCTTTTTCACCGTAGCCTTCTATGGGCTTCCAAATATCACTTTGCCAATTCCACAAAAACTGTCTTAGGGAAAGGCTTCTTGAGGGGAAAGCTGTAACTATGTGAGATGATTTAACAGAACACAAAGAAGTTTCTCAGAAAGCTTCTTTCTCTTTGTTATCGGAGGATATTTCCTTTGGCCCTATAGTCTTCAAAGGGATCCGAATTATCTGTTGTCAGATTCCACAGAAATAAGGCTAGCAAAGAGATCCACGAAATACAGATGAAACTCTGTGAGGTGAAGTAACAGAACACTAAGCAGTTTCTCAGAAAGCTTCTTTCCAGATTTCATCTGAGGATATTTCCTTTTTCTCCGTACCCCTCTAAGGGCTTCCAAATATCACCTTGCCAATTCCACAAGAACTGTCTTAGCGAAAGGCTTCTTGAGGGGAAAGCTGTAAATCTGTGAGATGATTTCACAGAACACAAAGAAGTTTCTCAGAAAGCTTCTTTCTCTTTGTTATCGGAGGATATTTCCTTTGGCCCTATAGTCTACAAAGGGAACCGAAATATCTGTTCTCAGATTCCACAGAAATAAGGCTAGCAAAGAGATCCACGAAATACAGATGAAACTCTGTGAGGTGAAGTAACAGAACACTAAGCAGTTTCTCAGAAAGCTTCTTTCCAGATTTCATCGGAGGATATTTCCTTTTTCACCATAGCCCTCTATGGGATTCCAAATATCACTTTGCCAATTCCACAAGAACTGTGTTAGCGAAAGGCTTCTTGAGGGGAAAGCTGTAACTCTGTGAGATGATTTCACAGAACACAAAGAAGTTTCTCAGAAAGCTTCTTTCTCTTTGTTACCGGAGGATATTTCCTTTGGCCCTTTAGTCTTCAAAGGGATCCGAAATATCTGTTCTCAGATTCCACAGAAATAAGGCTAGCAAAGAGATCCACGAAATACAGATGTAACTCTTGGAGATGAATTAAAAGAACACTAAGTAGTTTCCCAGAGAGCTTCTTTCCAGATTTCATCGGAGGATATTTCCTTTTTCACCATAGCCCTCTATGGGCTTCAAAATATCACTTTGCCAATTCCACAAGAACTGTCTTAGCGAAAGGCTTCTTGAGGGGAAAGCTGTAATTCTGTGAGATGATTTCACAGAGCCCTAAGAAGTTTCCCAGAAACCTTCTTTCTCTTTGTTATCGGAGGATATTTCCTTTGCCCCTATAGTCTTCAGAGGGATCCGAAACATCCGTTCTCAGATTCCACAGAAATAAGGCTAGCAAAGAGATCCACGAAATACAGATGTAACTCTGGGACATGAATTAACAGAACACTAAGCAGTTTCTCAAAAAGCTTTTTTCCAGATTTCATGGGAGGATATATCCTTTTTCACCATAGCCCTCTAGGGGCTTCCAAATACCACTTTGCCAATTCCACAAGAACTGTCTTAGCGAAAGGCTTCTTGAGGGGAAAGGTGTAACTGTGTGAGATGATTTCACAGAACACAAAGAAGTTTCTCAGAAAGCTTCTTTCTCTTTGTTATCGGTGGATATTTCTTTTGGCCCTATAGTCTTCAAAGGGATCCGAAATATCTGTTCTGAGATTCCACAGAAGTAAGGCTAGCAAAGAGATCAACGAAATTCATATGTAACTCTCTGAGATCAATTACAGAACACTAAGCAGTTACTCAGAAAGCTTCTTTCCAGATTTCATGAGAGAATATTTCCTTTTTCTCCATAGCCCTCTATGGGCTTTCAAATATCACTTTGCCAATTCCACAGGAACTGTCTTAGCGAAAGGCTTCTTGAGGGGAAAGCTGAAACTCTGTGAGATGATTTCACAGAACACAAAGAAGTTTCTCAGAAAGCTTCCTTCTCTTTGAAATCATAGGATATTTCCTTTGGCCCAATAGTCTTCAAAGGGATCCGAAATATCTGTTCTCAGATTCCACAGAAATAAGGCTAGCAAAGAGATCCACGAAATACAGATGAAACTCTGTGAGATGAATTAAGAGAACACTAAACAGTTTCTCAGAAAGTTTCTATCCAGATTTCCTCGGAGGATATTTCCTCTTTCACCACAGCCCTCTATGGGCTTCCAAATATCACTTTTCCAATTCCACAAGAACTGTCCTAGCGAGAGGGTACTTGATTAGAAAGATGGAACTCTGTGAGATTATTTCACAGAACACAAAGAAGTTTCTCAGAAAGCTTCTTTCTCTTTGTTATCGGAGGATATTTCCTTTGGGATTATAGTCTTCAAAGGGATCCGAAATATCTGTTCTCAGATTCCACAGAAATAAGGCTAGCAAAGAGATCCACGAAATACAGATGTAACTCTGGGAGATGAATTAACCGAACACTAAGCAGTTTCTCAGAAAGCTTCTTTCCAGATTTCATCGGAGGATATTTTCTTTTTCACCATAGCCCTCTAGGGGCTTCCAAATATCACTTTGCCAATTCCACAAGAACTGTCTTAGCGAAAGGCTTCTTGAGGGGAAAGCTGTAACTCTGTGAGAAGATTTCACGGAACACAAAGAAGTTTCTCAGAAAGCTTCTTTCTCTTTGTTATCATGGGATATTTCCTTAGGCCCTAGAGTCTTCGAAGTGATCCGAAATATCTGTTGTCAGATTCCACAGAAATAAGGCTAGCAAAGAGATCCACGAAGTACAGATGTAACTCTGGCAGATGAATTAACAGAACACTAAGCAGTTTCTCAGAAAGCTTCTTTCCAGATTTCATGGGAGGATATATCCTTTTTCACCATAGCCCTCTATGGGTTTCCAAATATCACTTTGACAGTTCCACAAGAACTGTCTTAGCGAAAGGCTTCTTGAGGGGAAAGCTGTAACTCTGTGAGATGATTTCACAGAACACAAAGAAGTTTCTCAGAAAGCTTCTTTCTCTTTGTTATCGGAGGATATTTCCTTTGGCCCTACAGTCTTCAGAGGGATCCGAAATATCTGTTCTCCGATTCCATTGAAATAAGGCGAGCAAAGAGATCCACGAAATACAGATGTAACGCTGTGAGATGAATTAACAGAACACTAAGCAGTTTCTCAGAAAGCTTCTTTCCAGATTTCATCGGAGGATATTTCCTTTTTCCCCATAGTCCTCTATGGGCTTCCAAATATCACTTTGCCAATTCCACAAGAACTTTCTTAGCGAAAGGCTTCTTGAGGGGAAAGCTGTAACTCTGTGAGATGATTTCACAGAACACAAAGAAGTTTCTCAGAAAGCTTCTTTCTCTTTGTTATCGGAGGATATTTCCTTTGGCCCTATAGTCTTCAAAGGCAAAGGAAATATCTGTTCTCAGATTCCACAGAAATAAGGCTAGCAAAGAGATCCACGAAATACAGATGTAACTCTGGGAGATGAATTAACAGAACACTAAGCAGTTTCTCAGAAAGCTTCTTTCCAGATTTCATCGGAGAATATTCACTTTTTCACCATAGCCCTCTATGGTCTTCCAAATATCACTTTGCCAATTACACAAGAACTTTCTTAGCGACAGGCTTCTTGAGGAGAAAGCTGTAACTCTTTGAGATGATTTCACAGAACACAAAGAAGTTTCTCAGAAAGCTTCTTCCTCTTTGTTATCGGAGAATATTTCCTTTGGCCCTAGAGTCTTCAAAGGGATGCGAAATATCTGTTCTCAGATTCCACAGAAATAAGGCTAGCAAAGAGATCCACGAAATACAGATGCAACTCTGGGAGACGAATTAACAGAACACTAAGCATTTTCTCAGAAAGCTTCTTTCCAGATTTCATCGGAGGATATTTCCTTTTTCACCATAGTCCTCTATGGGCTTCCAAATATCACTTTGCCAATTCCACAAGAACTGTCTTAGCAAAAGGCTTCTTGAAGGGAAAGCTGTAACTCTGTGAGAAGATTTAAAGATCACAAAGAAGTTTCTCAGAAAGCTTCTTTCTCTTTGTTATCGGAGGATATTTCCTTTGGCCCTATAGTCTTCAGAGGGATGCGAAATATCTGTTCTCAGATTCCACAGAAATAAGGCTAGCAAAGAGATCCACGATATACAGATGTAACGCTGTGAGATGAATTAACAGAAAACTAAGCAGTTTCTCAGAAACTTCTTTCCAGGTTTCATCGGACGATATTTCCTTTTTCCCAATAGTCCTCTATGGGTTTCCAAATATCACTTTGCCATCCCACAAGAACTGTCTTAGCGAAAGGCTTCTTGAGGGGAAAGCTGTAACTCTGTGAGATGATTTCACAGAACACAAAGAAGTTTCTCAGAAAGCTTCTTTCTCTTTTTTATCGGAGGATATTTCCTTTGGCCCTATAGTCTTCAAAGGGATCCGAAATATCTGTTCTCAGATTCCACAGAAATAAGGCTAGCAAAGAGATCCACGAAATACAGATGAAACTCTGTGAGATGAATTAAGAGAACACTAAACAGTTTCTCAGAAAGCTTCTTTTCAGATTTCATCGGAGGATATTTCCTCTTTCACCATAGCCCTCTATGAGCTTCCAAATATCACTTTTCCAATTCCACAAGAACTGTCTTAGCGAAAGGGTACTTGATTGGAAAGCTGTAACTCTGTGAGATGATTTCACAGAACACAAAGAAGTTTCTCAGAAAGCTTCTTTCTCTTTCTTATCGGAGGATAATTCCGTTGGCCATATAGTCTTCAATGGGATCCGAAATATCTATTCTCAGATTCCACAGAAATAAGGCTAGCAAAGAGATCCACGAAATACAGATGTAACTCTGGGAGATGAATTAACAGAACACTAAGCAGTTTCTCCGAAAGCTTCTTTCCAGATTTCATCGGAGGATACTTCCTTTTTCTCCATAGCCCTCTAGGGGCTTCCAAATATCACTTTGCCAATTCCACAAGAACTGTCTTAGCCAAAGGCTTCTTGAGGGGAAAGCTGTAACTCTGTGAGATGATTTCACAGAACACAAAGAAGTTTCTCAGAAAGCTTCTTCCTCTTTGTTATTGGAGGATATTTCCTTTGGCCCTAGAGTATTCAAAGGGATCCGAAATATCTGTTCTCAGATTCCACAGAAATACGGCTAGCAAAGAGATCCAAGAAATACAGATGTAACTCTGGGAGATGAATTAACAGAACACTAAGCAGTTTCTCAGAAAGCTTCTTTCCAGATTTCATCAGGGGATATTTCCTTTTTCACCATAGCCCTCTATGTTCTTCCAAATATCACTTTGCCAATTCCACAAGAACTGTCTTAGCGAAAGGCTTCTTCAGGGGAAAGCTGTAATTCTGTGAGATGATTTCACAGAACACAAAGAAGTTTCTCAGAAAGCTTCTTTCTCTTTGTTATGGGTGGATATTTCCTTTGGCCCTATAGTCTTCAAAGGGATCCGAAATATCTGTTCTCAGATTCCACAGAAGTAAGGCTAGCAAAGAGATCAACGAAATTCATATGTAACTCTGTGAGATCAACTAACAGAACACTAAGCAGTTTCTCAGAAAGCTTCTTTCCAGATTTCATCGGAGGATATTTCCTTTTTCATCAAGCCCTCTATGGGCTTCCAAATATCACTTTGGCAATTCCACAAAAACTGTCTTAGCGAAAGGCTTCTTGAGGGGAAAGCTGTAACTCTGTGAGATGATTTCACAGAACACAAAGAAGTTTCTCAGAAAGCTTCTTTCTCTTTCTTATCGGAGGATATTTCCTTTGTCCCCATAGTCTTCAAAGGGAAAGGAAATATCTGTTCTCAGAATCCACAGAACTAAGGCTAGCAAAGAGATCCACGAAATACAGATGTACCACTGGGAGATGAATTAACAGAACACTAAGCAGTTTCTCAGAAAGCTTCTTTCCAGATTTCATCGGAGGATATTTCCTTTTTCACCATAGCCCTCTATGTGCTTCCAAATATCACTTTGCCAATTCCACAAGAACTGTCTTAGCGAAAGGCTTCTTGAGGGGAAAGCTGTAACTCTGTGAGATGATTTCACAGAACACAAAGAAGTTTCTCAGAAAGCTTCTTTCTCTTTGTTATCGGAGGATGTTTCCTTTGTGCCTATTATCTTCAAAGGGATCCGAAATATCTGTTCTTAGAATCCAGAGAAATAAGGCTAGCAAGGAGATCCACGAAATACAGATGTAACTCTGTGAGATAAATTAACAGAACGCTAAGCAGTTTCTCAGAAAGCTTCTTTCCAGATTTCATCGGAGGATATTTCCTTTTTCACCATAGCCCTCTTTGGGCTTCAGAATGTCACTTTGCCAATTCCACAAGAACTGTCTTAGCGACAGGCTTCTTCAGGGGAAAGCTGTTAGTCTGTGAGATGATTTCACAGAACACAAAGAAGTTTCTCAGAAAGCTTCTTTCTCTTTGTTATCGGAGGATATTTCCTTTGGCCCTATAGTTTTCAGAGGGATCCGAAATATCTGTTCTCAGATTCCACAGAAATAAGGCTAGCAAAGAGATCCACGAAATACAGATGTAACGCTGTGAGTTGAATTAACAGAACACTAAGCAGTTTCTCAGAAAGCTTCTTTCCAGATTTCATCGGAGGATATTTCCTTTTTCCCCATAGTCCTCTATGGGCTTCCAAATATCACTTTGCCAATTCCACAAGAACTGTCTTAGCGAAAGGCTTCTTGAGGGGAAAGCTGTAATTCTGTGAGATGATTTCACAGAACACAAAGAAGTTTCTCAGAAAGGTTTTTCTCTTTGTTATCGGTGGATATTTCCTTTGGCCTTATAGTATTCAAAGGGATCCGAAATATCTGTTCTCAGATTCCATAGAAGTAAGGCTAGCAAAGACATCAACGAAATTCATATGTAACTCTGTGAGATCAATTAACAGAACACTAAGCAGTTTCTCAGAAAGCTTCTTTCCAGATTTCATCGGAGGATATTTCCGTTTTCACCATAGCCCTCTATGGGCTTGAAATATCACTTTGCCAATTCCACAAGAACTGTCTTAGCGAAAGGCTTCTTGAGGGGAAAGCTGTATCTCTGTGAGATGATTTCACAGAACCCAGAGAAGTTTCTCAGAAAGCTTCTTTCTCTTTGTTATCGGAGGATATTTCCTTTGGCCCTATAGTCTTCAGAGGGATCCGAAACATCCGTTCTCAGATTCCACAGAAATAAGGCTAGCAAAGAGATCCACGAAATACAGATGTAACTCTGGGACATGAATTAACAGAACACTAAGCAGTTTCTCAAAAAGCTTTTTTCCAGATTTCATCGGAGGATATTTCCTTTTTCACCATAACCCTCTATGGGCTTCCAAATATCACTTTGCCAATTCCACAAGAACTGTCTTAGCGAAAGGCTTCTTGAGGGGAAAGCTGTAACTCTGTGAGATGATTTCACAGAACACAAAGAAGCTTCTCAGAAAGCTTCTTTCTCTTTCTTATCGGGGGATATTTCCTTTGACCCTATAGTCTTCAAAGGGAAAGGAAATATCTCTTTTCAGATTCCACAGAAATAAGGCTAGCAAAGAGATCCCCGTAATACAGATGTAACTCTGTGAGATGAATTTACAGAACACTAAGCAGTTTCTCAGAAAGCTTCTTTCCAGATTTCATCGGAGGATATTTCCTTTTTCACCATAGCCCTCTAGGGGCTTCCAAATATCACTTTGAAAATTCCACAAGAACTGTCTTAGCGAAAGGCTTCTTCAGGGGAAAGCTGTATCTCTGTGAGATGATTTCACAGAACACAAAGAAGTTTCTCAGAAAGCTTCTTTCTCTTTCTTATCGGAGGATATTTCCTTTGGCCCTATAGTCTTCAAAGGGAAAGGAAATATCTGTTCTCAGATTCCACAGAAATAAGGCTAGCAAAGACATCCACGAAATACAGATGTAACTCTGTGAGGTGAATTAACAGAACACTAAGCAGTTTCTCAGAAAGCTTCTTTCCAGATTTCATCGAAGGATATTTCCTTTTTCATCATAGCCTTCTATGGGCTTACAAATATCACTTTGCCAATTCCACAAGAACTCTCTTAGCGAAAGGCTTCTTGAGGGAAAAGCTGTAACTCGGTGAGATGATTTCACAGAACACAAAGAAGTTTCTCAGAAAGCTTCTTTCTCTTTGTTATCAGAGGGTATTTCCTTTGGCCCTATAGTCTTCAGAGGGATCAGAAATATCTGTTCTCAGATTCCACAGAAATAAGGCTGGCAAAGAGATCCACGAAATACAGATGAAACTCTGTGAGATGAATTAAGAGAACACTAAACAGTTTCTCAGAAAGCTTCTTTTCAGATTTCATCGGAGGATATTTCCTCTTTCACCATAGCCCTCTATGAGCTTCCAAATATCACTTTTCCAATTCCACAAGAACTGTCTTAGCGAAAGGGTACTGATTGGAAAGCTGTAACTCTGTGAGATGATTTCATAGAACACAAAGAAGTTTCTCAGAAAGCTTCTTTCTCTTTGTTATCGCAGGATATTTCCTTTGGCCCTATAGTCTTCAGAGGGATCCGAAACATCCGTTCTCAGATTCCACAGAAATAAGGCTAGCAAAGAGATCCACGAAATACAGATGTAACTCTGGGACATGAATTAACAGAACACTAAGCAGTTTCTCAAAAAGCTTTTATCCAGATTTCATCGGAGGATATTTCCTTTTTCACCATAACCCTCTATGGGCTTCCAAATATCACTTTGCCAATTCCACAAGAACTGTCTTAGCGAAAGGCTTCGTGAGGGGAAAGCTGTAACTCTGTGAGATGATTTCACAGAACACAAAGAAGTTTCTCAGAAAGCTTCTTTCTCTTTGTTATCGGAGGATATTTCCTTTGGCTCTATAGTCTTCAAAGGGATCCGAAATATCTGTTCTCAGATTCCAAAGAAATAAGGCTAGAAAAGAGATCCACGAAATACAGATGTAACTCTGGGAGATGAATTAACAGAACACTAAGCAGTTTCTCAGAAAGCTTCTTTCCAGATTTCATCGGAGGATATTTCCTTTTTCATCAAGCCCTCTATGGGCTTCCAAATATCACTTTGCCAATTCAAGAACTGTCTTAGCGAAAGGCTTCTTGAGGGGAAAGCTGTAACTCTGTGAGATGATTTCACAGAAAACAAAGAAGTTTCTTAGAAAGCTTCTTTCTCTTTCTTATCAGAGGATATTTCCTTTGGCCCTATAGTCTTCAAAGGGAAAGGAAATATTTGTTCTCAGATTCCACAGAAATAAGGCTAGCAAAGAGATCCACGAAATACAGATGTAACTCTGTGAGATGAATTAACAGAACACTAAGCAGTTTCTCAGAAAGCTTCTTTCCAGATTTCATAGGAGGATATTTCCTTTTTCACCATAGCCCTCTAGGGGCTTCCAAATATCACTTTGAAAATTCCACAAGAACTGTCTTAGCGAAAGGCTTCTTGAGGTTAAAGCTGTATCTCTGTGAGATGATTTCACAGAACACAAAGAAGTTTCTCAGAAAGCTTCTTTCTCTTTCTTATCAGGGGATATTTCCTTTGTCCCTATAGTCTTCAAAGGGAAAGGAAATATCTGTTCTCAGATTCCACAGAAATAAGGCTAGCAAAGAGATCCACGAAATACAGATGTAACTCTGTGAGATGAATTAACAGAACACTAAGCAGTTTTTCAGAAAGCTTCTTTCCAGATTTCATCGAAGGATATTTCCTTTTTCATCATAGCCCTCCATGGGCTTCCAAATATCACTTTGCCAATTCCACAAGAACTCTCTTAGCGAAAGGCTTCTTGAGGGAAAAGCTGTAACTCGGTGAGATTATTTCACAGAACACAAAGAAGTTTCTAAGAAAGCTTCTTTCTCTTTGTTATCGGAGGATATTTCTTTTGGCCCTATAGTCTTCAAAGGGATCCGAAATATCTGTTCTCAGACTCCACAGAAATAAGGCTAGCAAAGAGATCCACGAAATACAGATGTAACTCTGGGAGATGAACTAAAACAACATTAAGCAGTATCTCAGAAAGCTTCTTTCCAGATTTCATCGGAGGATATTTCCTTTTTCTCCATAGCCCTCTAGGGGCTTCCAAATATCACTTTGCCAATTCCACAAGTACTGTCTTAGCGAAAGGCTTCTTGAGGGGAAAGCTGTAACTCTGTGAGATGATTTCACAGAACACAAAGAAGTTTCTCAGAAAGCTTCTTCCTCTTTTTCATCGGAGAATATTTCCTTTGGCCCTAGACTATTCAAAGGGATCCGAAATATCTTTTCTCAGATTCCACAGAAATAAGGCTAGCTAAGAGATCCACGAAATACAGATGTAACTCTGTGAGATGAATTAACAGAACACTAAGCATTTTTTCAGAAAGCTTCTTTCCAGATTTCATCGGACGATATTTCCTTTTTCACCATAGCCCTTTATGGGCTTCCAAATATCACTTTGCCAATTCCACAAGAACTGTCTTAGCAAAAGGCTTCTTGAGGGGAAAGCTGTAACTCTGTGAGATGATTTCACAGAACACAAAGAAGATTCTCAGAAATCTTCTTTCTCTTTGTTATCGGAGGGTATTTCCTTTGCCCCTATAGTCTTCAAAGGGATCCGAAATATCTGTTCTCAGATTCCACAGAAATAAGGCTAGCAAAGAGATCCACGACATTCAGATGTAACTCTGTGAGATGAACTAACAGAACACTAAGCAGTTTCTCAGAAAGCTTCTTTCCAGATTTCATCGGAGGATATTTCCTTTTTCACCATTGCCCTCTATGGGCTTCCAAATGTCACTTTGAAAATTCCACAAGAACTGTCTTAGCGAAAGGCTTCTTCAGGGGAAAGCTGTAACTCTGTGAGATGATTTCACGGAACACAAAGAAGTTTCTCAGAAAGCTTCTTTCTCTTTGTTATCGGAGGATATTTCCTTTGGCCCTGTAGTCTTCGAAGGGATCCGAAATATCTGTTCTCAGATTCCACAGAAATAAGGCTAGCAAAGAGATCCACGAAGTACAAATGTAACTCTGGCAGATGAATTAACAGAACACTAAGCAGTTTCTCAGAAAGCTTCTTTCCAGATTTCATGGGAGGATATATCCTTTTTCACCATAGCCCTCTATGGGTTTCCAAATATCACTTTGAGAGTTCCACAAGAACTGTCTTAGCGAAAGGCTTCTTGTGGGGAAAGCTGTAACTGTGTGAGATGATTTCTCAGAACACTAAGAAGTTTCTCAGAAAGCTTCTTTCTCTTTGTTATCGGAGGCTATTTCCTTTGGCCCTAGAGTCTTCAAAGGGATCCGAAATATCTGTTCTCAGATTCCACCGAAATAAAGCTAGCAAAGAGATCAACGAAATACAGATGTAACTCTGGAAGATGAATTAAAAGAACACTAAGCAGTTTCTCAGAAAGCTTCTTTCTCTTTCTTGTTGGAGGATACTTCCTTTGGCCCTATAGTCGTCAAAGAGAAAGGAAATATCTGTTGTCAGATTCCACAGAAATAATGCTAGCAAAGAGATCCACGAAATACAGATGTAACTCTGTTAGATGAATTAACAGATCACTACACAGTTTCTCAGAAAGCTTCTTTCCAGATTTCATCGGAGGATATTTCCTTTTTCACCATACCCCTCTATGGGCTTCCAAATATCACTTTGCCAATTCCACAAGAACAGTGTTAGCGAAAGGCTTCTTGAGGGGAAAGCTGTAACTCTCTGAGATGATTTCACAGAACACAAAGAAGTTTCTCAGAAAGCATCTTTCTCTTTCTTGTCGGAGGATATTTCCTTTGGCCCTATATTCTTCAAAGGGAAAGGAAATATCTGTTCTCAGATTCCACAGAAATAAGGCTAGCAAAGAGATCCACGAAATACAGATGTAACTCTGGCAGATGAATTAACAGAATACTAAGTAGTTTCTCAGAAAGCTTCCTTCCAGATTTCATCGGAGGATATTTCCTTTTTCACCGTAGCCCTCTGTGGACTTCCAATTATCACTTTGCCAATTCCACAAGAACTGTCTTAGGACAAGGCTTCTTGAGGGGAAAGCTGAATCTCTGTGAGATGATTTCACAGAACACAAAGAAGTTTCTCAGAAACCTTCTTTCTCTTTTTTATCGGAGGATATTTCCTTTGGCCCTATAGTCTTCAAAGGGATCCGAAATATCTGTTCTCAGATTGCACAGAAATAAGGCTAGCAAGGAGATCCACGAAATACAGATGTAACTCTTTGAAATCAATTAACAGAACACTAAGCAGTTTCTCAGAAAGCTGCTTTCCAGATTTTCTCGGAGGATATTTAGTTTTTCACCATAGCCCACTATGTGTTTCCAAATATCACTTTGCCAATTCCACAAGAACTGTCTTAGCGAAAGGCTTCTTGAGGGGAAAGCTGTAACTCTGTGAGATGATTTCACAGAACACAAAGAAGGTTCTCAGAAAGCTCCTTCTCTTTGTTATCGGAGGATATTTCCTTTGGCCCTATAGTCTTCAAAGGGATCCGAAATATCTGTTCTCAGATTCCACAGAAATAAGGCTAGCAAAGAGATCCACGAAATACAGATGTAACTCTGTGAGATGAATTAAAAGAACACTAAGCAGTTTCTCAGAAATCTTCTTTACAGATTTCATCGGAGGATATTTGCTTTTTCTCCATAGCCCTCTAGGGGCTTCCAAATATCACTTTGCCAATTCCAGAAGAACTGTCTTAGCGAAAGGCTTCTTGAGGGGAAAGCTGTAACTCTGTGAGACGGTTTCACAGAACACAAAGAAGTTTCTCAGAAAGTTCATTCTCTTTGTTATCGGAGGATGTTTCCTTTGGCCCTATAGTCTTCAAAGGGATCCGAAATATCTGTTTTCAGATTCCACAGAAATAAGGCTAGCAAAGAGATCCACCAAATACAGATGTAACTATGGGAGATGAATTACCGGAACACTAAGCAGTTTCTCAGAAAGCTTCTTTCCAGATTTCATCAGAGGATATTTCCTTTTTCACCATAGCCATCTAAGGGCTTCCAAATATCACTTTGCCAATTCCACAAGAACTGTCTTAGCGAAAAGCTTCTTGAGGGGAAAGCTGTAACTCTCTGAGATGATTTCATAGAACACAAAGAAGATTCTCAGAAAGCTTCTTTCTCTTTGTTTTCCGAGGATATTTCCTTTGGACCTATAGTCTTCAAAGGGATCCGAAATATCTGTTGTCATATTCCACAGAAATAAGGCTAGCAAAGAGATCCACGAAATACAGATATAACTCTGTGAGATGAATTAACAGAACCCTAAGCAGTTTCTCAGAAAGCTTCTTTCCAGATTTCATCGGAGGATATTTCCTTTTTCACCATAGCCCTCTATGGGCTTCCCAATATCACTTTGCGAATTCCACAAGAACTGTCTTAGCGAAAGGCTTCTTGAGGGGAAAGCTGTAACTCTGTGAGATGATTTCACAGAACACAAAGAAGTTTCTCAGAAAGCTTCTTTCTCTTTGTTATCGGAGGATATTTCCTTTGGCCCTATAGTCTTCAAAGGGAAAGGAAATATCCGTTCTCAGATTCCACAGAAATAAGGCTAGCAAAGAGATCCACGAAATACAGATGTAACACTGGGAGATGAATTAACAGAACACTAAGCAGTTTCTCAGAAAGTTTCTTTCCAGATTTCATCGGAGAATATTCCCTTTTTCACCATAGCCCTCTATGGGCTTCCAAATATCACGTTGCCAATTACAGAAGAACTGTCTTAGCGAAAGGCTTCTTGAGGTGAAAGCTGTAACTCTGTGAGATGATTTAACAGAACACAAAGAAGTTTCTCAGAAAGCTTCTTTCTCTTTGTTATCGGAGGATATTTCCTTTGGCCCCATAGTCTTCAAAGGGATCCGAAATATCTGTTCTCAGATTCCACAGAAATAAGGCTATCAAAGAGATCCATGTAATACAGATGTAACTCTGGCAGATGAATTAACAGAACACAAAGCAGTTTCTCAGAAAGCTTCTTTCCAGATTTCATCGGAGGATATTTCCTTTTTCACCATAGCCCTCTATGGGCTTGCAAATATCACTTTGCCAATTCCACAAGAACTGTTTTAGCGAAGGGCTTCTTGAGGGGAAAGCTGTAACTCTGTGAGATGATTTCACAGAACACAGAGAAGTTTCTCAGAAAGCTTCTTTCTCTTTGTTATCGGAGGATATTTCCTTAGGCCCTATAGTCTTCAAAGGGATCCGAAATATCTGTTCTCAGATTCCACAGAAATAAGGCTATGAAGGAGATACACGAAATACAGATGTAACTCTTTAAGATGAATTAACAGAACACTAAGCAGTTTCTCAGAAAGCTTCTTTCCAGATTTCATCGGAGGATATTTCCTTCTTCACCATAGCCCTCTATTGGCTTCCAAATATCACTTTGCCAATTCCACAAGAACTGTCTTAGCGAAAGGCTTCTTGAGGTGAAAGCTGTAATTCTGTGAGATGATTTCACAGAACACAAAGAAGTTTCTCAGAAAGCTTCTTTCTCTTTGTTATCGGTGGATATTTCCTTTGGCCCTATAGTCTTCAAAGGGATCTGAAATATCTGTTCTCAGATTCCACAGACGTAAGGCTAGCAAAGAGATCAACGAAATTCATATGTAACACTGAGAGATCAATTAACAGAACACTAAGCAGTTTGTCAGAAAGCTTCTTTCCAGATTTCATCGGAGGATATTTCCTTTTTCACCATAGCCCTCTATGGGATTCCAAATATCACTTTGCCAATTCCACAAGAACAGTCTTAGCGAAAGGCTTCTTGAGGGGAAAGCTGTAACTCTGTGAGATAATTTCACAGAACACAAAGAAGTTTTTCAGAAAACTTCTTTCTCTTTGTTATCAGAGGATATTTCCTTTGGCCCTATACTCTTCAAAGGGATCCGAAATATCTGTTCTCAGATTCCACAGAAACAACGCTAGCAAAGAGGTCCACGAAATACAGATGTAACTCTGTGAGGTGAACTAACAGAACACTAAGCAGTTTCGCAGAAAGCTTCTTTCCAGATTTCATCGGAGGATATTTTCTTTTTCACCATAGCCCTCTAGGGGCTTGCAAATATCACTTTGCCAATTCCACAAGAACTGTCTTAGCGAAAGGGTTCCTGAGGCGAAAGCTGTAACTCTGTGAGATGATTTCACAGAACACAAAGAAGTTTCTCAGAAAGCTTCTTTCTCTTTGTTATCGGAGGATATTTCCTTTGGCCCTATAGTCTTCAGAGGGATCCGAAATATCCCCTCTCAGATTCCACAGAAATAAGGCTAGCAAAGAGATCCACGAAATACAGATGAAACTCTGTGAGATCAATTAAGAGAACACTAAACAGTTTCTCAGAAAGCTTCTTTTCAGATTTCATCGGAGGATATTTCCTCTTTCACCATAGCCCTCTATGAGCTTCCAAATATCACTTTTCCAATTCCACAAGAACTGTCTTAGCGAAAGGGTACTTGATTGGAAAGCTGTAACTCTGTGAGATGATTTCACAGAACACAAAGAAGTTTCTCAGAAAGCTTCTTTCTCTTTGTTATCAGTGGATATTTCCTTTGGCCCTATAGTCTTCAAAGGGATCCGAAATATCTGTTCTGAGATTCCACAGAAGTAAGGCTAGCAAAGAGATCAACGAAATTCATATGTAACTCTGTGAGATCAATTACAGAACACTAAGCTGTTTGTCAGAAAGCTTCTTTCCAGATTTCATCAGAGGATATTTCCTTTTTCTCCATAGCCCTCTATGGGCTTCCAAATATCACTTTGCCAATTCCACAGGAACTGTCTTAGCGAACGGCTTCTTGAGGGGAAAGCTGTAACTCTGTGAGATGATTTCACAGAACACAAAGTAGTTTCTCAGAAAGCTTCTTTCTCTTTCTTATCGGAGGATATTTCCTTTGGCCCTATAGTCTTCAATGGGATCCGAAATATCTGTTCTCAGATTCCACAGAAATAAGGCTAGCAAAGAGATCCACGAAATACAGATGTAAATCTGTGAGGTGGATTAACAGAACACTAAGCAGTTTCTTTGAAAGTTTCTTTCCAGATTTCATCGGAGGAGATTTCCTTTTTCACCATAGCCCTCTATGGGCTTCAAAATGTCACTTTGCCAATTCCACAAGAACTGTCTTAGCGAAAGGCTTCTTGAGGGGAAAGCTGTAACTCTGTGAGATGATTTCACAGAACACAAAGAAGATTCTCAGAAATCTTCTTTCTCTGTGTTATCGGAGGATATTTCCTTTGCCCCTATAGTCTTCAAAGGGATCCGAAATATCTGTTCTCAGATTCCACAGAAATAAGGCTAGCAAAGAGATCCACGACATTCAGATGTAACTCTGTGAGATGAATTAACAGAACACTAAGGAGTTTCTCAGAAAGCTTCTTTCCAGATTTCATCGGAGGAGATTTCCTTTTTCACCATTGCCCTCTATGGGCTTCCAAATGTCACTTTGCCAATTCCACAAGAACTGTCTTAGCGAAAGGCTTCTTCAGGGGAAAGCTGTAACTCTGTGAGATGAATTCACGGAACACAAAGAAGTTTCTCAGAAAGCTTCTTTCTCTTTGTTATCGGAGGATATTTCCTTTGGCCCTATAGTCTTCGAAGGGATCCGAAATATCTGTTCTCAGATTCCACAGAAATAAGGCTAGCAAAGAGATCCACGAAGTACAAATGTAACTCTGGCAGATGAATTAACAGAACACTAAGCAGTTTCTCAGAAAGCTTCTTTCCAGATTTCATGGGAGGATATATCCTTTTTCACCATAGCCCTCTATGGGTTTCCAAATATCACTTTGAGAGTTCCACAAGAACTGTCTTAGCGAAAGGCTTCTTGAGGGGAAAGCTGTAACTCTGTGAGATGATTTCTCAGAACACTAAGAAGTTTCTCAGAAAGCTTCTTTCTCTTTGTTATCGGAGGCTATTTCCTTTGGCCATATAGTCTTCAAAGGGATCCGAAATATCTGTTCTCAGATTCCACCGAAATAAGGCTAGCAAAGAGATCAACGAAATACAGATGTAACTCTGGAAGATGAATTAAAAGAACACTAAGCAGTTTCTCAGAAAACTTCTTTCTCTTTCTTGTTGGAGGATACTTCCTTTGGCCCTATATTCTTCAAAGAGAAAGGAAATATCTGTTGTCAGATTCCACAGAAATAATGCTAGCAAGGAGATCCACGAAACACAGATGTAACTCTGTGAGATGAATTAACAGAACCCTAAGCAGTTTCTCAGAAAGCTTCTTTCCAGATTTCATCGGAGGATATTTCCTTTTTCACCTTAGCCCTCTATGGGCTTCCAAATATCACTTTGCCAATTCCACAAGAACTGTCTTAGCGAAAGGCTTCTTGAGGTGAAAGCTGTAATTCTGTGAGATGATTCCACAGAACACAAAGAAGTTTCTCAGAAAGCTTCTTTCTCTTTGTTATCGGTGGATATTTCCTTTGGCCCTATAGTCTTCAAAGGAATCAGAAATATCTCTTCTCAAATTCCACAGAAGTAAGGCTAGCAAAGAGATCAACGAAATTCATATGTAACTCTGTGAGATCAATTAACAGAACACTAAGCAGTTTGTCAGAAAGCTTCTTTCCAGATTTCATCGGAGGATATTTCCTTTTTCACCATAGCCCTCTATGGGATTCCAAATATCACTTTGCCAATTTCACAAGAACAGTCCTAGCGAAAGGCTTCTTGAGGGGAAAGCTGTAACTCTGTGAGATGATTTCACAGAACACAAAGAAGTTTTTCAGAAAACTTCTTTCTCTTTGTTATCGGAGGATATTTCCTTTGGCCCTATACTCTTCAAAGGGATCCGAAATATCTGTTCTCAGATTCCACAGAAATAAGGCTAGCAAAGAGGTCCACGAAACACAGATGTAACTCAGTGAGATGAATTAACAGAACACTAAGCAGTTTCTCAGAAAGCTTCTTTCCAGATTTCATCGGAGGATATTTCCTTTTTCACCGTAGCCCTCTATGGGCTTCCAAATATCACTTTGCCAATTCCACAAGAAATGTCTTAGCGAAAGGCTTCTTGAGGGGAAAGCTTTAACTGTTTGAGATGATTTCACAGAACACAAAGAAGTTTTTCAGAAAGCTTCTGTCTCTTTGTTATCGGAGGCTATTTACTTTGGCCCTATAGTCTTCAAAGGGAAAGGAAATATGTGTTCTCAGATTCCACAGAAATAAGGCTAGCACAGAGATCCACGAAATACGGATGTAACTCTGTGAGATGAATTAACAGAACACTAAGCAGTTTCTCAGAAAGCTTCTTTCCAGATTTCATCTTAGGATACTTCCTTTTTCAACATAGCCGTCTATGGGCTTCCAAATATCACTTTGCCAATTCCACAAGAACTGTCTTAGCGAAAGGCTTCTTGAAGGGAAAGCTGTAACTCTGTGAGACGGTTTCACAGAACACAAAGAAGTTTCTCAGAAAGTTCATTCTCTTTGTTATCGGAGGATGTTTCCTTTGGCCCTATAGTCTTCAAAGGGATCCGAAATATCTGTTGTCAGATTCCACAGAAATAAGGCTAGCAAAGAGATCCACCAAACACAGATGTAACTATGGGAGATGAATTATCGGAACACTAAGCAGTTTCTCAGAAAGCTTCTTTCCAGATTTCATCAGAGGATATTTCCTTTTTCACCATAGCCCTCTAAGGGCTTCCAAATATCACTTTGCCAATTCCACAAGAACTGTCTTAGCGAAAAGCTTCTTGAGGGGAAAGCTGTAACTCTCTGAGATGATTTCATAGAACACAAAGAAGATTCTCAGAAAGCTTCTTTCTCTTTGTTTTCCGAGGATATTTCCTTTGGACCTATAGTCTTCAAAGGGATCCGAAATATCTGTTGTCATATTCCACAGAAATAAGGCTAGCAAAGAGATCCACGAAATACAGATATAACTCTGTGAGATGAATTAACAGAACCCTAAGCAGTTTCTCAGAAAGCTTCTTTCCAGATTTCATCGGAGGATATTTCCTTTTTCACCATAGCCCTCTATGGGCTTCCCAATATCACTTTGCGAATTCCACAAGAACTGTCTTAGCGAAAGGCTTCTTGAGGGGAAAGCTGTAACTCTGTGAGATGATTTCACAGAACACAAAGAAGTTTCTCAGAAAGCTTCTTTCTCTTTGTTATCGGAGGATATTTCCTTTGGCCCTATAGTCTTCAAAGGGAAAGGAAATATCCGTTCTCAGATTCCACAGAAATAAGGCTAGCAAAGAGATCCACGAAATACAGATGTAACACTGGGAGATGAATTAACAGAACACTAAGCAGTTTCTCAGAAAGTTTCTTTCCAGATTTCATCGGAGAATATTCCCTTTTTCACCATAGCCCTCTATGGGCTTCCAAATATCACTTTGCCAATAACAGAAGAACTGTCTTAGCGAAAGGCTTCTTGAGGGGAAAGCTGTAACTCTGTGAGATGATTTAACAGAACACAAAGAAGTTTCTCAGAAAGCTTCTTTCTCTTTGTTATCGGAGGATATTTCCTTTGGCCCCATAGTCTTCAAAGGGATCCGAAATATCTGTTCTCAGATTCCACAGAAATAAGGCTATCAAAGAGATCCATGTAGTACAGATGTAACTCTGGCTGATGAATTAACAGAACACAAAGCAGTTTCTCAGAAAGCTTCTTTCCAGATTTCATCGGAGGATATTTCCTTTTTCACCATAGCCCTCTATGGGCTTGCAAATATCACTTTGCCAATTCCACAAGAACTCTTTTAGCGAAGGGCTTCTTGAGGGGAAAGCTGTAACTCTGTGAGATGATTTCACAGAACACAGAGAAGTTTCTCAGAAAGCTTCTTTCTCTTTGTTATCGGAGGCTATTTCCTTTGGCCCTATAGTGTTCAAAGGGATCCGAAATATTTGTACTCAGATTCCACAGAAATAAGGCTAGCAAAGAGATCCACGAAGTACAGATGTAACTCTGGCAGATGAATTAACAGAACACTAAGCAGTTTCTCAGAAAGCTTCTTTCCAGATTTCATCGGAGGATATTTCCTTTTTCACCATAGCCCTCTATGGGCTTCCAAATATCACTTTGCCAATTCCACAAGAACTGTCTTAGCGAAAGGCTTCTTGAAGGGAAAGCTGTAACTCTGTGAGATGGTTTCACAGAACACAAAGAAGTTTCTCAGAAAGTTTTTTTCTCTTTGTTATCGGAGGATGTTTCCTTTGGCCCTATAGTCTTCAAAGGGATCAGAAATATCTGTTGTCAGATTCCACAGAAATAAGGCTAGCAAAGAGATCCACCAAATACAGATGTAACTATGGGAGATGAATTATCGGAACACTAAGCAGTTTCTCAGAAAGCTTCTTTCCAGATTTCATCAGAGGATATTTCCTTTTTCACCATAGCCCTCTAATGGCTTCCAAATATCACTTTGCCAATTCCACAAGAACTGTCTTAGCGAAAAGCTTCTTGAGGGAAAAGCTGTAACTCTCTGAGATGATTTCATAGAACACAAAGAACATTCTCAGAAAGCTTCTTTCTCTTTGTTTTCCGAGGATATTTCCTTGGGACCTATAGTCTTCAAAGGGATCCGAAATATCTGTTGTCATATTCCACAGAAATAAGGCTAGCAAAGAGATCCACGAAATACAGATGTAACTCTGTGAGATTAATTAACAGAACACTAAGCAGTTTCTCAGAAAGCTTCTTTCCAGATTTCATCGGAGGATATTTCCTTTTTCACCATAGCCCTCTATGGGCTTCCAAATATCACTTTGCGAATTCCAAAAGAAGTGTCTTAGGGAAAGGCTTCTTGAGGGGAAAACTGTAACTCTGTGAGATGATTTCACAGAACACAAAGAAGTTTCTCAGAAAGCTTCTTTCTCTTTGTTATCGGAGGATATTTCCTTTGGCCCTATAGTCTTCAAAGGCAAAGGAAATATCTGTTGTCAGATTCCACAGAAATAAAGCTAGCAAAGAGATCCACGAAATACAGATGTAACTCTGGGAGATGAATTAACAGAACACTAAGCAGTTTCTCAGAAAGCTTCTTTCCAGATTTCATCGGAGGATATTTCCTTTTTCACCATAGCCCTCTATGGGCTACCCAATATCACTTTGCGAATTCCACAAGAACTGAATTAGCGAAAGGCTTCTTGAGGGGAAAGCTGTAACTCTGTGAGATGATTTCACAGAACACAAAGAAGTTTCTCAGAAAGCTTCTTTCTCTTTGTTATCGGAGGATATTTCCTTTGGCCCTATAGTCTTCAAAGGGAAAGGAAATATCCGTTCTCAGATTCCACAGAAATAAGGCTAGCAAAGAGATCCACGAAATACAGATGTAACACTGGGAGATGAATTAACAGAACACTAAGCAGTTTCTCAGAAAGTTTCTTTCCAGATTTCATCGGAGAATATTCCCTTTTTCACCATAGCCCTCTATGGGCTTCCAAATATCACTTTGCCAATTACAGAAGAACTGTCTTAGCGAAAGGCTTCTTGAGGGGAAAGCTGTAACTCTGTGAGATGATTTAACAGAACACAAAGAAGTTTCTCAGAAAGCTTCTTTCTCTTTGTTATCGGAGGATATTTCCTTTGGCCCCATAGTCTTCAAAGGGATCCGAAATATCTGTTCTCAGATTCCACAGAAATAAGGCTATCAAAGAGATCCATGTAATACAGATGTAACTCTGGCTGATGAATTAACAGAACACAAAGCAGTTTCTCAGAAAGCTTCTTTCCAGATTTCATCGGAGGATATTTCCTTTTTCACCATAGCCCTCTATGGGCTTGCAAATATCACTTTGCCAATTCCACAAGAACTGTTTTAGCGAAGGGCTACTTGAGGGGAAAGCTGTAACTCTGTGAGATGATTTCACAGAACACAGAGAAGTTTCTCAGAAAGCTTCTTTCTCTTTGTTATCGGAGGCTATTTCCTTTGTCCCTATAGTGTTCAAAGGGATCCGAAATATTTGTACTCAGATTCCACAGAAATAAGGCTAGCAAAGAGATCCACGAAGTACAGATGTAACTCTGGCAGATGAATTAACAGAACACTAAGCAGTTTCTCAGAAAGCTTCTTTCCAGATTTCATCGGAGGATATTTCCTTTTTCACCATAGCCCTCTATGGGCTTCCAAATATCACTTTGCCAATTCCACAAGAACTGTCTTAGCGAAAGGCTTCTTGAAGGGAAAGCTGTAACTCTGTGAGATGGTTTCACAGAACACAAAGAAGTTTCTCAGAAAGTTTTTTTCTCTTTGTTATCGGAGGATGTTTCCTTTGGCCCTATAGTCTTCAAAGGGATCAGAAATATCTGTTGTCAGATTCCACAGAAATAAGGCTAGCAAAGAGATCCACCAAATACAGATGTAACTATGGGAGATGAATTATCGGAACACTAAGCAGTTTCTCAGAAAGCTTCTTTCCAGATTTCATCAGAGGATATTTCCTTTTTCACCATAGCCCTCTAATGGCTTCCAAATATCACTTTGCCAATTCCACAAGAACTGTCTTAGCGAAAAGCTTCTTGAGGGAAAAGCTGTAACTCTCTGAGATGATTTCATAGAACACAAAGAACATTCTCAGAAAGCTTCTTTCTCTTTGTTTTCCGAGGATATTTCCTTGGGACCTATAGTCTTCAAAGGGATCCGAAATATCTGTTGTCATATTCCACAGAAATAAGGCTAGCAAAGAGATCCACGAAATACAGATGTAACTCTGTGAGATTAATTAACAGAACACTAAGCAGTTTCTCAGAAAGCTTCTTTCCAGATTTCATCGGAGGATATTTCCTTTTTCACCATAGCCCTCTATGGGCTTCCAAATATCACTTTGCGAATTCCAAAAGAACTGTCTTAGGGAAAGGCTTCTTGAGGGGAAAGCTGTAACTCTGTGAGATGATTTCACAGAACACAAAGAAGTTTCTCAGAAAGCTTCTTTCTCTTTGTTATCGGAGGATATTTCCTTTGGCCCTATAGTCTAAAAAGGGATCTGCAATATCTGTTCTCAGATTCCACAGAAATAAGGCTAGCAAAGAGATCTACGAAATACAGATGTAACTCTGGGAGATGAATTAACAGAACACTAAGCAGTTTCTCAGAAAGCTTCTTTCCAGATTTCATCGGAGAATATTCCCTTTTTCACCGTAGCCCTCTATGGGCTTCCAAATATCACTTTGCCAATTACAGAAGAACTGTCTTAGCGAAAGGCTTCTTGAGGGGAAAGTTGTAACTCTGTGAGGTGATTTAACAGAACACGAAGAAGTTTCTCAGAAAGCTTCTTTCTCTTTGTTATCGGAGGATATTTCCTTTGGCCCCATAGTCTTCAAAGGGATCCGAAATATCTGTTCTCAGATTCCAAAGAAATAAGGCTATCAAAGAGATCCATGTAATACAGATGTAACTCTGGCAGATGAATTAAAACAACACTAAGCAGTTTCTCGGAAAGCTTCTTTCCAGATTTCATCGGAGGATATTTCCTTTTTCACCATAGCCCTCTAAGGGCTTCCAAATATCACTTTGCCAATTCCAGAAGAACTGTCTTAGCGAAAGGCTTCCTGAGGGGAAAGCTGTAACTCTGTGAGATGATTTCACAGAACACAAAGAAGTTTCTCAGAAAGCTTCTTCCTCTTTGTTATTGGAGGATATTTCCTTTGGAACGAGAGTCTTCAAAGGGATCCGAAATATCTGTTCTCAGATTCCACAGAAATAAGGCTAGCAAAGAGATCCACGAAAAAACAGATGTAACTCTGTGAGGTCAATTAACAGAACACTAAGCGGTTTGTCAGAAAGCTTCTTTCCAGATTTCATCGGAGGATATTTCCTTTTTCACCATAGTCCTCTATGGGCTTCCAAATATCACTTTGCCAATTCCACAAGAACAGTCTTAGCGAAAGTCTTCCTGAGGGGAAAGCTGTAAGTCTGTGAGATGATTTCACAGAACACAAAGAAGTTTCTCAGAAAGCTTCTTTCTCTTTGAAATCGTAGGATATTTCCTTTGGCCCTATAGTCTTCAAAGGGATCCAAAATATCTGTTCTCAGATTCCACAGAAATAAGGCTAGCAAAGAGATCCACGAAATACAGATGAAACTCTGTGAGATGAATTAACAGAACACTAAACAGTTTCTCAGAAAGCTTCTTTCCAGATTTCATCGGAGGATATTTCCTCTTTCACCATAGCCCTCTATGGGCTTCCAAATATCACTTTGCCAATTCCACAAGAACTGTATTAGCGAAAGGCTTCTTGAGGGGAAAGCTGTAACTCTGTGAGATGATTTCACACAACAAAAAGAAGTTTCTCAGAAAGCTTCTTTCTCTTTCTTATTGGAGGATATTTCCTTTGGCCCTATAGTCTTCAAGGGAAAGGAAATGTCTGATCTCAGATTCTGCAGAATTAAGGCTAGCAAAGAGATCCACGAAATACAGATGTAACTCTGGCAGATGAATTAACAGAACACTAAGCATTTTCTCAGAAAGCTTCTTTCCAGATTTCATCGGAGCGTATTTCCTTTTTCACCATACCCCTCTATGGGCTTCCAAATATCACTTTGCCAATTCCACAAGAACTGTCTTAGCGAAAGGCTTCTTGAGGGGAAAGCTGTAACTCTGTGAGATGATTTCACAGAACACAAAGAAGTTTCTCAGAAAGCTTCTTTCTCTTTGTTATCGGAGGATATTTCCTTTGGCCCTATAGTCTTCAAAGGCAAAGGAAATATCTGTTCTCAGATTCCACAGAAATAAGGCTAGCAAAGAGATCCACGAAATAGAGAAGTAACTCTGGGAGATGAATTAACAGAACACTAAGCAGTTTCTCAGAAAGCTTCTTTCCAGATTTCATCGGAGAATATTCCCTTTTTCACCATAGCCCTCTATGGGCTTCCAAATATCACTTTGCCAATTACACAAGAAATGTCTTAGCGAAAGTCTTCTTGAGGGGAAAGCTGCAACTCTGTGAGATGATTTCACAGAACACAAAGAAGTTTCTCAGAAAGCTTCTTTCTCTTTGTTATCGGAGGATATTTCCTTTGGCCCAATAGCCTTCAAAGGGATCCGAAATATCTATTCTCAGATTCCACAGAAATAAGGCTATCAAATAGATCCATGTAATACAGATGTAACTCTGGCAGATGAATTAACAGAACACTAAGCAGTTTCTCAGAAAGCTTCCTTCCAGATTTCATCGGAGGATATTTCCTTTTTCACCATAGCCCTCTAAGGGCTTCCAAATATCACTTTGCCAATTCCAGAAGAACTGTCTTAGCGAAAGGCTTCTTGAGGGGAAAGCTGTAACTCTGTGAGATGATAACACAGAACACAAAGAAGTTTCTCAGAAAGCTTCTTCCTCTTTGTTGTTGGAGGATATTTCCTTTGGAACTAGAGTCTTCAAAGGGATCCGAAATATCTGTTGTAAGATTCCACAGAAATAAGGCTAGCAAAGAGATCCACGAAATACAGATGTAACTCTGGGAGATGAATTAACAGAACAGTAAGCAGTTTATCAGAAAGCTTCTTTCCAGATTTCATCGGAGGATATTTCCTTTTTCACCATAGCTCTCTATGGGCTTCCAAATATCACTTTGCCAATTCCACAAGAACTGTCTTAGCAAAAGGCTTCTTGAGGGGAAAGCTGTAACTCTGTGACATGATTTCACAGAACAAAAAGAAGTTTCTCAGAAAGCTTCTTTCTCTTTGTTATCAGAAGATATATCCTTTGGCCCTATAGTCTTCAAAGGGATCCGAAATATCTGTTCTCAGATTCCACAGAAATAAGGCTAGCAAAGAGATCCACGAAATACAGATGTAACTCTGAGAGATGAATTAACAGAACACTAAGCAGTTTCTCAGAAGGCTTCTTTCCAGATTTCATCAGAGGATATTTCCTTTTTCACCATAGACCTCTATGGGCTTCGAAATATCACTTTGCAATTCCACAAGAACTATATTAGCGAAAGGCTTCTTAGGGGGTAAGCTGTAATTCTGTGAGATGATTTCACAGAACACAAAGAAGTTTCTCAGAAAGCTTCCTTCTCTTTGTTATCGGTGGATATTTCCTTTGGCCCTATAGTCTTCAAAGGGATCCGAAACATCTGTTCTCAGATTCCACAGAAGTAAGGCTAGCAAAGAGATCAACGAAATTCATATGTAACTCTGTGAGATCAATTAACAGAACACTAAGCAGTTTGTCGGAAAACTTCTTTCAAGATTTCATCGGAGGATATTTCCTTTTTCACCATAGCCCTCTATGGGCTTCCAAATATCACTTTGCAAATTCCACAAGAACTGTCTTAGCGAAAGGCTTCTTGAGGGGAAAGCTGTAACTCTGTGAGATGATTTCACAGAACACAAAGAAGTTTCTCAGAAAGCTTCTTTCTCTTTGTTATCGGAGGATATTTCCTTAGGCCCTATAGTCTTCAGAGGCATCCGAAACATCCGTTCTCAGATTCCACAGAAATAAGGCTAGCAAAGAGATCCACGAAATACAGATGTAACTCTGGGAGATGAATTAACAGAACACTAAGCAGTTCCTCAAAAAGCTTCTTTCCAGATTTCATCGGAGGATATTTCCTTTTTCACCATAGCCCTCTATGGGCTTTCAAATATCACTTTGCCAATTCCACAAGAACTGTCTTAGCGAAAGGCTTTTTGAGGGGAAAGCTGTAACTCTGTGAGATGATTTCAGAGAACACAAAGAAGTTTCTCAGAAAGCTTCTTTCTCTTTGTTATCGGAGGATAATTCCTTTGGCCCTATAGTCTTCAAAGGGATCCTAAATATCTGTTCTCAGAATCCAAAGAAATAAGGCTAGCAAAGAGATCCACGAAATACAGATGTAACTCTGGGAGATGAATTAACAGAACACTAAGCAGTTTCTCAGAAAGCTTCTTTCCAGATTTCATCAGAGGATATTTCCTTTTTCACCATAGCCGTCTATGGGCTTCCAAATATCACTTTGCCAATTCCACAAGAACTGTCTTAGCGAAAGGCTTCTTGAGGGTAAAGCTGTAACTCTGTGAGATGATTTCACACAACAAAAAGAAGTTTCTCAGAAAGCTTCTTTCTCTTTCTTATTGGAGGATATTTCCTTTGGCCTTATAGTCTTCAAAGGGATCCGACATATATGTTCTCAGATTCCACAGAAATAAGGCTAGCAAAGAGATCCACGAAATACTGATGAAACTCTGTGAGATGAATTAACAGAACACTAAACAGTTTCTCAGAAAGCTTCTTTCCAGATTTCATCGGAGGACATTTCCTCTTTCACCATAGCCCTCTATGGGCTTCCAAATATCACTTTGCCAATTCCACAAGAACTGTATTAACGAAAGGCTTCTTGAGGGGAAAGCTGTAACTCTGTGAGATGATTTCACACAACAAAAAGAAGTTTCTCAGAAGGCTTCTTTCTCTTTGTTTTCCGAGGATATTTCCTTTGGACCTATAGTCTTCAAAGGGATCCGAAATATCTGTTGTCATATTCCACAGAAATAAGCCAGCAAAGAGATCCACGAAATACAGATATGACTCTGTGAGATGAATTAACAGAACCCTAAGCAGTTTCTCAGAAAGCTTCTTTCCAGATTTCATCGGAGGATATTTCCTATTTCACCATAGCCCTCTATGGGCTTCCCAATATCACTTTGCGAATTCCACAAGAACTGTCTTAGCGAAAGGCTTCTTGAGGGGAAAGCTGTAACTCTGTGAGATGATTTCACAGAACACAAAGAAGTTTCTCAGAAAGCTTCTTTCTCTTTGTTATCGGAGGATATTTCCTTTGGCCCTATAGTCTTCAAAGGGATCCGAAATATCTGTTCTCAGATTCCACAGAAATAAGGCTAGCAAAGAGATCCACGAAATGCAGATGTAAGTCTGTGAGATGAATTAACAGAACACTACGCAGATTCTCAGAAAGCTTCTTTCCAGATTTCATCGTAGGATATTTCCTTTTTCACCATAGTCCTCTATGGGCTTCCAAATGTCACTTTGCCAATTCCACAAGAACTGTTTTAGAGAAAGACTTCTTGAGGGGAAAGTTGTAACACTGTGAGATGATTTCACAGAACACAAAGAAGTTTCTCAGAAAGCTTCTTCCTCTTTGTTATCGGAGGATATTTCCTTTGGCCCTATAGTCTTCAAAGGGATACGAAATATCTGTTCTCAGATTCCACAGAAATAAGGCTAGCAAAGAGATCCACGAAGTACAGATGTAACTCTGGCAGATGAATTAACAGAACACTAAGCAGTTTCTCAGAAAGCTTCTTTCCACATTTCATCGGAGGATATTTCCTTTTTCACCATAGCCCTCTAAGGGCTTGCAAATGTCACTTTGCCAATTCCAGAAGAACTGTCTTAGCGAAAGGCTTCTTGAGGGGAAAGCTGTAACTCTGTGAGATGATTTCACAGAACACAAAGAAGTTTCTCAGAAAGCTTCTTCCTCTTTGTTATTGGAGGATATTTCCTTTGGAACTAGAGTCTTCACAGGGATCTGAAATATCTGTTGTCAGATTCAACAGAAATAAGGCTAGCAAAGAGATCCACGAAATACAGATGAAACTCTGGGAGATGAATTAACAGAACAAGAAGCAGTTTCTCAAAAAGCTTCTTTCCAGATTTCATTGGAGGATATTTCCTTTTTCACCATAGCCCTCTACGGGCTTCCAAATATCACTTTGCAAATTCCACAAGAACTGTCTTAGCGAAAGGGTTCTTGAGGCGAAAGCTGTAACTCTGTGAGATGATTTCACAGAACACAAAGAAGTTTCTCAGAAAGCTTTTTTCTCTTTGTTATCGGAAGATATTTCCTTGGGCCCTATAGTCTTCAGTGGGATCCGAAATATCTGTTCTCAGATTCCACAAAACTAAGGCTAGCAAAGAGATCCACGAAATATATATGTAACTCTGGGAGATGAATTAACAGAACACTAAGCAGTTTCTCAGAAAGCTTCTTTCCAGATTTCATCGGAGGATATTTCCTTTTTCTCCATAGCCCTCTATGGGCTTCCAAATATCACTTTGCCTATTCCACAAGAATTGTCTTAGCGTAAGGTTTCTTGAGGGGAAAGCTGTAACTCTGTGAGATGATTTCACAGAACACAAAGAAGTTTCTCAGAAAGCTTCTTTCTCTTTGTTATCGGAGGATATTTCCTTAGGCCATATAGTCTTCAGAGGCATCCGAAACATCCGTTCTCAGATTCCACAGAAATAAGGCTAGCAAAGAGATCCACGAAATACAGATGTAACTCTGGGAGATGAATTAACAGAACACTAAGCAGTTCCTCAAAAAGCTTCTTTCCAGATTTCATCGGAGTATATTTCCTTTTTCACCATAGCCCTCTATGGGCTTCCAAATATCACTTTGCCAATTCCACAAGAACTGTCTTAGCGAAAGGCTTCTTGAGGGTAATGCTGTAACTCTGTGAGATGATTTCACACAACAAAAAGAAGTTTCTCAGAAAGCTTCTTTCTCTTTCTTATTGGAGGATATTTCCTTTGGCCCAATAGTCTTCCAAGGGTTAGGAAATATCTGATATCAGATTCTACAGAAATAAGGCTAGCAAAGAGACCCACGAAATACAGATGTAACTCTGGGAGATGAATTAACAGAACACTAAGCAGTTTCTCAGAAAGCTTCTTTCCAGATTTCATCGGAGGGTATTTCCTTTTTCACCATAGCCCTCTATGGGCTTCCAAATATCACTTTGCCAATTCCACAAGAACTGTCTTAGCGAAAGGCTTCTTGAGGGGAAAGCTGTAACTCTGTGAGATGATTTCACAGAACACAAATAAGTTTCTCAGAAAGCTTCTTTCTCTTTGTTATCGGAGGATATTTCCTTTGGCCCTATAGACTTCAAAGGCAAAAGAAATATCTGTTCTCAGATTCAACAGAAATAAGGCTAGCAAAGAGATCCATGAAATACAGATGTAACTCTGGGAGATGAATTAACTGAACACTAAGCGTTTCTCAGAAAGCTTCTTTCCAGATTTCATTGGAGAATATTTGCTTTTTCACCATAGCCCTCTATGGGCTTCCAAATATCACTTTGCCAATTCCACAAGAACTGTCTTAGCGAAAGGGTTCTTGAGGCGAAAGCTGTAACTCTGTGAGATGATTTCACAGAACACAAAGAAGTTTCTCAGAAAGCTTTTTTCTCTTTGTTATCGGAAGATATTTCCTTGGGCCCTATAGTCTTCAGTGGGATCCGAAATATCTGTTCTCAGATTCCACAAAACTAAGGCTAGCAAAGAGATCCACGAAATATATATGTAACTCTGGGAGATGAATTAACAGAACACTAAGCAGTTTCTCAGAAAGCTTCTTTCCAGATTTCATCGGAGGATATTTCCTTTTTCTCCATAGCCCTCTATGGGCTTCCAAATATCACTTTGCCAATTCCACAAGAATTGTCTTAGCGAAAGGCTTCTTGAGGGGAAAGCTGTAACTCTGTGAGATGATTTCACAGAACACAAAGAAGTTTCTCAGAAAGCTTCTTTCTCTTTGTTATCGGAGGATATTTCCTTAGGCCGTATAGTCTTCAGAGGCATCCGAAACATCCGTTCTCAGATTCCACAGAAATAAGGCTAGCAAAGAGATCCACGAAATACAGATGTAACTCTGGGAGATGAATTAACAGAACACTAAGCAGTTCCTCAAAAAGCTTCTTTCCAGATTTCATCGGAGTATATTTCCTTTTTCACCATAGCCCTCTATGGGCTTCCAAATATCACTTTGCCAATTCCACAAGAACTGTCTTAGCGAAAGGATTTTTGAGGGGAAAGCTGAAACTCTGTCAGATGATTTCACAGAACACAAAGAAGTTTCTCAGAAAGCTTCTTTCTCTTTGTTATCGGTCGATATTTCCTTTGGCCCTATAGTCTTCAAAGGGATCCGAAATATCTGTTCTCAGATTCCAAAGAAATAATGCTAGCAAAGAGATCCACGAAATACAGATGTAACTCTGGGAGATGAATTAACAGAACACTAAGAAGTTTCTCAGAAAGCTTCTTTCCAGATTTCATCGGAGGATATTTCCTTTTTCATCAAGCCCTCTATGGGCTTCCAAATATCACTTTGCCAATTCCACATGAACTGTCTTAGCGAAAGGCTTCTTGAAGGGAAAGCTGTAACTCTGTGAGATGATTTCACAGAACACAAAGAAGTTTCTCAGAAAGCTTCTTTCTCTTTGAAATCGTAGGATATTTCCTTTGGCTCTACAGTCTTCAAAGGGATCCGAAATATCTGTTCTCAGATTCCAAAAAATAAGGCTAGCAAAGAGATAAACGAAATACAGATGAAACTCTGTGAGATGAATTAACAGAACACTAAACAGTTTCTCAGAAAGCTTCTTTCCAGATTTCATCGGAGGATAGTTTCTCTTTCACCATAGCCCTCTATGGTCTTCCAAATATCACTTTGCCAATTCCACAAGAACTGTTTTAGCGAAAGGCTTCTTGAGGGGAAAGCTGTAACGCAGTGAGATGATTTCACAGAACACAAAGAAGTTTTCAAGAAAGCTTCTTTCTCTTTCTTATTGGAGGATATTTCCTTTGGCCCTATAGTCTTCCAAGGGAAAGGAAATATCTGTTCTCACATACCACAGAAGTAAGGCTAGCAAAGAGATCCACGAAATACAGATGTAACTGTGGGAGATGAATTAAGAGAACACTTAGCAGTTTCTCAGAAAGCTTCTTTCCAGATTTCATCGGAGGATATTTCCTATTTCACCATAGCCCTCTATGGCCTTCCAAATATCACTTTGCCAATTCCACAAGAACTGTCTTAGCGAAAGGCTTCTTGAGGGAAAACCTGTAACTCTGTGAGATGATTTCACAGAACACAAATAAGTTTCTCAGAAAGCTTCTTTCTCTTTGTTATTGGAGGATATTTCCTTTGGCCCTATAGTCTTCAAAGGGAAAGGAAATATCTGTTCTCAGATTCCACAGAAATAAGGCTAGCAAAGAGATCCACGAAATACGGATGTAACTCTGTGAGATGAATTCACAGAACACTAAGCAGTTTCTCAGAAAGCTTCTTTCCAGATTTCATCGGAGGATATTTCCTTTTTCACCATAGCCCTCTATGGGCTTCCAAATATCACTTTGCCAATTCCACAAGAACTGTCTTAGCGAAAGGCTTCTTGAAGGGAAAGCTGTAACTCTGTGAGATGGTTTCACAGAACACAAAGAAGTTTCTCAGAAAGTTTTTTTCTCTTTGTTATGGGAGGATATTTCCTTTGGCCCAATAGTCTTCAAAGGGATCCGAAATATCTGTTGTCAGATTCCACAGAAATAAGGCTAGCAAAGAGATCCACCAAATACAGATGTAACTATGGGAGATGAATTATCAGAACCCTAAGCAGTTTCTCAGAAAGCTTCTTTCCAGATTTCATCGGAGGATATTTCCTATTTCACCATAGCCCTCTATGGGCTTCCAAATATCACTTTGCGAATTCCACAAGAACTGTCTTAGCGAAAGGCTTCTTGAGGGGAAAGCTGTAACTCTGTGAGATGATTTCACAGAACACAAAGAAGTTTCTCAGAAAGCTTCTTTCTCTTTTTTATCGGAGGATATTTCCTTTGGCCCAATAGTCTTCAAAGGGATCCGAAATATCTGTTCTCAGATTCCACAGAAATAAGGCTATCAAAGAGATCCATGAAATACAGATGTAACTCTGGCAGATGAATTAACAGAACACTAAGCAGTTTCTCAGAAAGCTTCTTTCCAGATTTCATCGGAGGATATTTCCTTTTTCACCATAGCCCTCTATGGGCTTCCAAATGTCACTTTGCCAATTCCACAAGAACTGTCTTAGCGAAAGGTTTCTTGACGGGAAACCTGTAACACTGTGAGATGATTTCACAGAACACAAAGAAGTTTCTCAGAAAGCTTCTTTCTCTTTGTTATCGGAGGATATTTCCTTTGGCCCTATAGTCTTCAAAGGGATCCGAAATATCTGTTCACAGATTCCACAGAAATAAGGCCAGCAAAGAGATCAACGAAATACAGATGTAACTCGGGAAGATGAATTAAAAGCACACTAAGCAGTATCTCAGAAAGCTTCTTTCCAGATTTCATCGGAGGATATTTCCTTTTTCACCATAGCGTTCTAAGGGCTTCCAAATATCACTTTGCCAATTCCACAATAACTGTCTTAACGAAAGGCTTCTTGAGGACAAAGCTGTAACTCTGTGAGATGATTTCACAGAACACAAAGAAGTTTCTCAGAAAGCTTCTTTCTCTTTGTTATCGGAGGATATTTCCTTTGGCCCTATAGTCTTCAGAGGGATCCGAAATATCTGTTCTCAGATTCCACAGATATAAGGCTAGCAAAGAGATCCACGAAGTATAGAAGTAACGCTGGCAGATGAATTAACAGAACACTAAGCAGTTTCTCAGAAAGCTTCTTTCCAGATTTCATCGCAGGATATTTCCTTTTTCACCATAGCCCTCTAAGGGCTTCCAAATATCACTGTGCCAATTCCACAAGAACTGTCTTAGCGAAAAGCTTCTTGAGGGGAAAGCTGTAACTCTCTGAGATGATTTCATAGAACACAAAGAAGATTCTCAGAAAGCTTCTTTCTCTTTGTTTTCCGAGCATATTTCCTTGGGACCTATAGTCTTCAAAGGTATCCGAAATATCTGTTGTCAGATTCCACAGAAATAAGGCTAGCAAAGAGATCCACGAAATACAGATGTAACTCTGTGAGATGATTTAACAGAACACTAAGCAGTTTCTCAGAAAGCTTCTTTCCAGATTTCATCGGAGGATATTTTATATTTCACCATAGCCCTCTATGGGCTTCCAAATATCACTTTGCGAATTCCACAAGAACTGTCTTAGCGAAAGGCTTCTTGAGGGGAAAGCTGTAACTCTGTGAGATGATTTCACAGAACACAAAGAAGTTTCTCAGAAAGCTTCTTTCTCTTTGTTATCGGATGATATTTCCTTTGGCCCAATAGCCTTCAAAGGGATCCGAAATATCTGTTCTCAGATTCCACAGAAATAAGGCTATCAAAGAGATCCATGAAATACAGATGTAACTCTGGCAGATGAATTAACAGAACACTAAGCAGTTTCTCAGAAAGCTTCCTTCCAGATTTCATCGGAGGATATTTCCATTTTCACCATAGCCCTCTATGGGCTTCCAAATATCACTTTGCCAATTCCACAAGAACTGTCTTAGAGAAAGGCTTCTTGAGGGGAAAGCTGTAACTTTGTGAGATGATTTCACAGAACACAGAGAAGTTTCTCAGGAAGCTTCTTTCTCTTTATTATCGGAGGCTATTTCCTTTGGCCCTATAGTCTTCAAAGGGATCCGAAATATCTGTTCTCAGATTCCAAAAAATAAGGCTACAAAGAGATAAAGGAAATACAGATGAAACTCTGTGAGATGAATTAACAGAACACTAAACAGTTTCTCAGAAAGCTTCTTTCCAGATTTCATCGGAGGATATTTTCTCTTTCACCATAGCCCTCTATGGTCTTCCAATTATCACTTTGCCAATTCCACAAGAACTGTTTTAGCGAAAGGCTTCTTGAGGGGAAAGCTGTAACTCTGTGAGATGATTTCACAGAACACAAAGAAGTTTTTCAGAAAGCTTCTTTCTCTTTCTTATTCGAGGATATTTCCTTTGGCCCTATAGTCTTCCAAGGGAAAGGAAATATCTGTTCTCACATACCACAGAAGTAAGGCTAGCAAAGAGATCCACAAAATACATATGTAACTCTGGGAGATGAATTAACAGAACACTAAGCAGTTTCTCAGAAAGCTTCTATCCAGATTTCATCGGACGATATTTCCTTTTTCACCATAGCCCTCTATGGGCTTCCAAATATCACTTTGCCAATTCCACAAGAAATGTCTTAGCGAAAGGCTTCTTGAAGGGAACGCTGTAACTCTGTGAGATGGTTTCACAGAACACAAAGAAGTTTCTCAGAAAGTTTTTTTCTCTTTGTTATCGGAGGATATTTCCTTTGGCCCTATAGTCTTCAAAGGGATCCGAAATATCTGTTGTCAGATTCCACAGAAATAAGGCTAGCAAAGAGATCCACCAAATGCAGATGTAACTATGGGAGATGAATTATCAGAACCCTAAGCAGTTTCTCAGAAAGCTTCTTTCCATATTTCATCAGAGGATATTTCTTTTTTCACCATAGCCCTCTAAGGGCTTCCAAATATCACTTTGCCAATTACACAAGTACTGTCTTAGCGAAAGGCTTCTTGAGGGGAAAGCTGTAACTCTCTGAGATGATTTCATAGAACACAAAGAAGATTATCAGAAAGCTTCTTTCTCTTTGTTTTCCGAGGATATTTCCTTTGGACCTATAGTCTTCAAAGGGATCCGAAATATCTGTTGTCAGATTCCACAGAAATAAGGCTAGCAAAGAGATCCACGAAATACAGATGTAACACTGTGAGATGAATTAACAGAACACTAAGCAGTTTCTCAGAAAGCTTCTTTCCAGATTTCATCGGAGGATATTTCCTTTTTCACCATAGCCCTCTATGGGCTTCCAAATATCACTTTGCCAATTCCACAAGAACTGTCTTAGCGAAAGGCTTCTTGAGGGGAAAGCTGTAACTCTGTGAGATGATTTCACAGAACACAAAGAAGTTTCTCAGAAAGCTTCTTTCTCTTTGTTATCGGAGGATATTTCCATTGGCCCTATAGTCTTCAAAGGGATCGAAATATCTGTTCTCAGATTCCACAGAAATAAGGCTAGCAAAGAGATCCATGAAATACAGATGTAACTCTGAGAGATGAATTAACAGAACACTAAGCAGTTTCTCAGAAACTTTCTTTCCAGATTTCACCGGAGGATATTTCCTTTTTCACCATAGCCCTCTATGGGCTTCCAAATATCACTTTGCCAATTCCGCAAGAACTGTCTTAACGAAAGGCTTCTTGAGGGGAAAGCTGTAACTCTGTGAGATGATTTCACAGAACACAAAGAAGTTTCTCAGAAAGCTTCTTTCTCTTTGTTATCGGAGGATATTTCCTTTGGCAATATAGTCTTCAAAGGCATCCGAAATATCTGTTCTCAGATTCCACAGAAATAAGGCTAGCAAAGAGATCCACGAAATACAGATGTAACTCTGTGAGATGAAGTAACAGAACACTAAGCAGTTTCTCAGAATGCTTCTTTCCAGATTTCATCCGAGGATATTTCCTTTTTCACCATACCCTCTATGGGCTTCCAAATATCACTTTGCCAATTCCACAAGAACTGTCTTAGCGAAAGGATTCTTGAGGGGAAAGCTGTAACTCTGTGAGATTATTTCACAGAACAAAAAGAAGTTTCTCAGAAAGCTTTTTCTCTTTGTTATCAGAGGATATTTCCTTTGGCCCTATAGTCTACAAAGGCATACGAAATATCTGTTCTGAGGTTCCACAGAAATAAGGCTAGCAAAGAGATCCACGAAATACAGATGTAACCCTGGGAGATGAATTAACAGAACACTAAGCAGTTTCTCAGAAAGCTTCTTTCCAAATTTTATCGAAGGATATTTCCTTTTTCATCCTAGCCCTCTATGGGCTTCCAAATATCACTTTGCCAATTCCACAAGAACTGTCTTAGCACAAGGCTTCTTGAAGAAAAAGCTGTAACTCTGTGAGATGATTTCACAGAACACAAAGAAGTTTCTCAGAAAGCTTCTTTCTCTTTGTTATCGGAGGATATTTCCTTTGGCCTTATAGTCTTCAGAGGGATCCGAAATATCTGTTCTCAGATTCCACAGAAATAAGACTAGCAAAGAGATTCACGAAATACAGATGTAACTGTGTGAGATGAATTAACAGAACACTAAGCAGTTTCTCAGAAAGCTTCTTTTCAGATTTCATCGGAGGATATTTCCTTTTTCACCATAGCCCTCTATGGGCTTCCAAATATCACTTTGCCAATTCCACTAGAACTGTCTTAGCGAAAGGCTTCTTGAGGGGAAAGCTTTAGCTCTGTGAGATGATTTCACAGAACACAAAGAAGTTTCTCAGAAAGCTTCTTTCTCTTCGTTATCGGAGGATATTTCCTTTGGCCCTATAGTCTTCAAAGGGATCCGAAATATCTGTTCTCAGATTCCACAGAAATTAGGCTAGCAAAGAGATACACGAAATACAGATTAACTCTGTGAGATGAATTAACAGAACACTAAGCAGTTTCTCAGAAAGCTTCTTTCTCTTTGTTATCGGAGGATATTTCCTTTGGCCCTATAGTCTCCAAAGGGATCCGAAATATCTCTTCTCAGATTCCACAGAAATAAGGCTAGCAAAGAGATCCACGAAATACAGATGTAATTCTGGGAGATGAATTAACAGAACACTAAGCAGTTTCTCAGAAAGCTTCTTTCCAAATTTTCTCGAAGGATATTTCCTTTTTCATCATAGCCCTCTATGGGCTTCCAAATATCACTTTGCCATATCCACAAGAACTGTCTTAACGAAAGGCTTCTTGAGGGGAAAGCTGTAACTCTGTGAGATGATTTCACAGAACACAAAGAAGTTTCTCAGAAAGCTTCTTTCTCTTTGTTATCGGAGGATATTTCCTTTGGCCCTATAGTCTTCAAAGGCAAAGGAAATATCTGTTGTAAGATTCCACAGAAATAAGGCTAGCAAAGAGATCCACGAAATACAGATGTAACTCTGGGAGATGAATTAACTGAACACTAAGCGTTTCTCAGAAAGCTTCTTTCCAGATTTCATTGGAGAATATTCCCTTTTTCACCATAGCCCTCTATGGGCTTCCAAATATCACTTTGCCAATTACACAAGAAATGTCTTAGCGAAAAGCTTCTTGAGGGGAAAGCTGTAACTCTGTGAGATGATTTAACAGAACACAAAGAAGTTTCTCAGAAAGCTTCTTTCTCTTTGTTATCGGAGGATATTTCCTTTGGCCCAATAGTCTTCAAAGGGATCCGAAATATCTGTTCTCAGTTTTCACAGAAATAAGGCTATCAAAGAGATCCATGTAATACAGATGTAACTCTGGCAGATGAATTAACAGAACACTAGCAGTTTCTCAGAAAGCTTCTTTCCAGATTTCATCGGAGGATATTTCCTTTTTCACCATAGCCCTCTATGGGCTTCCAAATATCACTTTGCCAATTCCACAAGAACTGTCTTAGCGAAAGGCTTCTTGAGGGTAAAGCTGTAACTCTGTGAGATGATTTCACACAACAAAAAGAAGTTTCTCAGAAAGCTTCTTTCTCTTTCTTATTGGAGGATATTTCCTTTGGCCCAATAGTCTTCCAAGGGTAAGGAAATATCTGATATCAGATCCTACAGAAATAAGGCTAGCAAAGAGATCCACGAAATACAGATGTAACTCTGGGAGATGAATTAACAGAACACTAAGCAGTTTCTCAGAAAGCTTCTTTCCAGATTTCATCGGAGGGTATTTCCTTTTTCACCATAGCCCTCTAAGGGCTTGCAAATATAACTTTGCCAATTCCAGAAGAACTGTCTTAGCGAAAGGCTTCTTGAGGGGAAAGCTGTAACTCTGTGAGATGATTTCACAGAACACAAAGAAGTTTCTCAGAAAGCTTCTTCCTCTTTGTTATTGGAGGATATTTCCTTTGGAACTAGAGTCTTCAAAGGGATCTGAAATATCTGTTGTCAGATTCCACAGAAATAAGGCTAGCAAAGAGATCCACGAAATACAGATGTAACTCTGGGAGATGAATTAACAGAACAATAAGCAGTTTCTCAAAAAGCTTCTTTCCAGATTTCATTGGAGGATATTTCCTTTTTCACCATAGCCCTCTATGGGCTTCCAAATATCACTTTGCCAATTCCACAAGAACTGTCTTAGCGAAAGGGTTCTTGAGGCGAAAGCTGTAACTCTGTGAGATGATTTCACAGAACACAAAGAAGTTTCTCAGAAAGCTTTTTTCTCTATGTTATCGGAAGATATTTCCTTGGGCCCTATAGTCTTCAGTGGGATCCGAAATATCTGATCTCAGATTCCACAAAACTAAGGCTAGCAAAGAGATCCACGAAATATATGTAACTCTGGGAGATGAATTAACGAACACTAAGCAGTTTCTCAGAAAGCTTCTTTCCAGATTTCATCGGAGAATATTTCCTTTTTCTCCATAGCCCTCTATGGGCTTCCAAATATCACTTTGCCAATTCCACAAGAATTGTCTTAGCGAAAGGCTTCTTGAGGGGAAAGCTGTAACTCTGTGAGATGATTTCACAGAACACAAAGAAGTTTCTCAGAATGCTTCTTTCTCTTTGTTATCGGAGGATATTTCCTTAGGCCATATAGTCTTCAGAGGCATCCGAAACATCCGTTCTCAGATTCCACAGAAATAAGGCTAGCAAAGAGATCCACGAAATACAGATGTAACTCTGGGAGATGAATTAACAGAACACTAAGCAGTTCCTCAAAAAGCTTCTTTCCAGATTTCATCGGAGTATATTTCCTTTTTCACCATAGCCCTCTATGGGCTTCCAAATATCACTTTGCCAATTCCACAAGAACTGTCTTAGCGAAAGGCTTCTTGAGGGTAAAGCTGTAACTCTGTGAGATGATTTCACACAACAAAAAGAAATTTCTCAGAAAGCTTCTTTCTCTTTCTTATTGGAGGATATTTCCTTTGGCCCAATAGTCTTCCAAGGGTAAGGAAATATCTGATATCAGATTCTACAGAAATAAGGCTAGCAAAGAGATCCACGAAATACAGATGTAACTCTGGGAGATGAATTAACAGAACACTAAGCAGTTTCTCAGAAAGCTTCTTTCCAGATTTCATCGGAGGGTATTTCCTTTTTCACCATAGCCCTCTATGGGCTTCCAAATATCACTTTGCCAATTCCACAAGACCTGTCTTAGCGAAAGGCTTCTTGAGGGGAAAGCTGTAACTCTGTGAGATGATTTCACAGAACACAAATAAGTTTCTCAGAAAGCTTCTTTCTCTTTGTTATCGGAGGATATTTCCTTTGGCCCTATAGACTTCAAAGGCAAAGGAAATATCTGTTCTCAGATTCAACAGAAATAAGGCTAGCAAAGAGATCCACGAAATACAGATGTAACTCTGGGAGATGAATTAACTGAACACTAAGCGTTTCTCAGAAAGCTTCTTTCCAGATTTGATTGGAGAATATTCCCTTTTTCACCATAGCCCTCTATGGGCTTCCAAATATCACTTTGCCAATTACACAAGAAATGTCTTAGCGAAAAGCTTCTTGAGGGGAAAGCTGTAACTCTGTGAGATGATTTAACAGAACACAAAGAAGTTTCTCAGAAAGCTTCTTTCTCTTTGTTATCAGAGGATATTTCCTTTGGCCCAATAGTCTTCAAAGGGATCCGAAATATCTGTTCTCAGTTTCCACAGAAATAAGGTTATCAAAGAGATCCATGTAATACAGATGTAACTCTGGCAGATGAATTAACAGAACACTAGCAGTTTCTCAGAAAGCTTCTTTCCAGATTTCATCGGAGGATATTTCCTTTTTCACCATAGCCCTCTATGGGCTTCCAAATATCACCTTGACAATTCCACAAGAACTGTCTTAGCGAAAGGCTTCTTGAGGGGAAAGCTGTAACTCTGTGACATGATTTCACAGAACACAGAGAAGTTTCTCAGAAAGCTTCTTTCTCTTTGTTATTGGAGGCTATTTCCTTTGGCCCTATAGTCTTCAAAGGGATCCGAAATATCTGTTCTCAGATTCCACAGAAATAAGGCTAGCAAAGAGATCCACGAAATGCAGATGTAAGTCTGTGAGATGAATTAACAGAACACTACGCAGATTCTCAGAAAGCTTCTTTCCAGATTTCATCGGAGGATATTTCCTTTTTCACCATAGTCCTCTATGGGCTTCCAAATATCACTTTGCCAATTCCACAAGAACTGTCTTAGCGAAAGGATTTTTGAGGGGAAAGCTGAAACTCTGTCAGATGATTTCACAGAACACAAAGAAGTTTCTCAGAAAGCTTCTTTCTCTTTGTTATCGGAGGATATTTCCTTTGGCCCAATAGTCTTCAAAGGGATCCGAAATATCTGTTCTCAGTTTCCACAGAAATAAGGCTATCAAAGAGATCCATGTAATACAGATATAACTCTGGCAGATGAATTAACAGAACACTAGCAGTTTCTCAGAAAGCTTCTTTCCAGATTTAATCGGAGGATATTTCCTTTTTCACCATAGCCCTCTATGGGCTTCCAAATATCACTTTGCCAATTCCACAAGAACTGTCTTAGCGAAAGGCTTCTTGAGGGGAAAGGTGTAACTCTGTGAGATGATTTCACAGAACACAGAGAAGTTTCTCAGAAAGCTTCTTTCTCTTTGTTATCGGAGGATATTTCCTTTGGCCCTGTAGTCTTCAAAGGGATCCGAAATATCTCTTCTCAGATTCCACAGAAATAAGGCTAGCAAAGAGATCCACGAAATACAGATGTAACTCTGGGAGATGAATTAACAGAACACTAAGCAGTTTCTCAGAAAGCTTCTTTCCAAATTTTCTCGAAGGATATTTCCTTTTTCATCATAGCCCTCTATGGGCTTCCAAATATCACTTTGCCAATTGCCCAAGAACTGTCTTAGCGAAAGGCTTCTTGAGGGGAAAGCTGTAACTCTGTGAGATGATTTCACAGAACACAAAGAAGTTTCTCAGAAAGCTTCTTTCTCTTTGAAATCGTAGGATATTTCCTTTGGCTCTACAGTCTTCAAAGGGATCCGAAATATCTGTTCTCAGATTCCAAAAAATAAGGCTACAAAGAGATAAAGGAAATACAGATGAAACTCTGTGAGATGAATTAACAGAACACTAAACAGTTTCTCAGAAAGCTTCTTTCCAGATTTCATCGGAGGATATTTTCTCTTTCACCATCTCCCTCTATGGTCTTCCAATTATCACTTTGGCAATTCCACAAGAACTGTTTTAGCGAAAGGCTTCTTGAGGGGAAAGCTGTAACTCTGTGAGATGATTTCACAGAACACAAAGAAGTTTTTCAGAAAGCTTCTTTCTCTTTCTTATTCGAGGATATTTCCTTTGGCCCTATAGTCTTCCAAGGGAAAGGAAATATCTGTTCTCACATACCACACAAGTAAGGCTAGCAAAGAGATCCACGAAATATAGATGTAACTCTTTGAGATGAATTAACAGAACACTAAGCAGTTTCTCAGAAAGCTTCTTTCCAGATTTCATCGGAGGATATTTCCTTTTTCACCATAGCCCTCTATGGGCTTCCAAATATCACTTTGACAATTCCACAAGAACTGTCTTAGCGAAAGGCTTCTTGAGGGTAAAGCTGTAACTCTGTGAGAAGATTTCACACAACAAAAAGAAGTTTCTCAGAAAGCTTCTTTCTCTTTCTTTTTGGAGGATATTTCCTTTGGCCCAATAGTCTTCCAAGGGTAAGGAAATATCTGATATCAGATTCTACAGAAATAAGGCTAGCAAAGAGATCCACAAAATACATATGTAACTCTGGGAGATGAATTAACAGAACACTAAGCAGTTTCTCAGAAAGCTTCTATCCAGATTTCATCGGACGATATTTCCTTTTTCACCATAGCCCTCTAAGGGCTTCCAAATATCACTTTGCCAATTACACAAGTACTGTCTTAGCGAAAGGCTTCTTGAGGGGAAAGCTGTAACTCTCTGAGATGATTTCATAGAACACAAAGAAGATTATCAGAAAGCTTCTTTCTCTTTGTTTTCCGAGGATATTTCCTTTGGACCTATAGTCTTCAAAGGGATCCGAAATATCTGTTGTCAGATTCCACAGAAATAAGGCTAGCAAAGAGATCCACGAAACACAGATGTAACACTGTGAGATGAATTAACAGAACACTAAGCAGTTTCTCAGAAAGCTTCTTTCCAGATTTCATCGGAGGATATTTCCTTTTTCACCATAGCCCTCTATGGGCTTCCAAATATCACTTTGCCAATTCCACAAGAACTGTCTTAGCGAAAGGCTTCTTGAGGGGAAAGCTGTAACTCTGTGAGATGATTTCACAGAACACAAAGAAGTTTCTCAGAAAGCTTCTTTCTCTTTGTTATCGGAGGATATTTCCATTGGCCCTATAGTCTTCAAAGGGATCGAAATATCTGTTCTCAGATTCCACAGAAATAAGGCTAGCAAAGAGATCCATGAAATACAGATGTAACTCTGAGAGATGAATTAACAGAACACTAAGCAGTTTCTCAGAAACTTTCTTTCCAGATTTCACCGGAGGATATTTCCTTTTTCACCATAGCCCTCTATGGGCTTCCAAATATCACTTTGCCAATTCCACAAGAACTGTCTAAACGAAAGGCTTCTTGAGGGGAAAGCTGTAACTCTGTGAGATGATTTCACAAAACACAAAGAAGTTTCTCAGAAAGCTTCTTTCTCTTTGTTATCGGAGGATATTTCCTTTGGCAATATAGTCTTCAAAGGCATCCGAAATATCTGTTCTCAGATTCCACAGAAATAAGGCTAGCAAAGAGATCCACGAAATACAGATGTAACTCTGTGAGATGAAGTAACAGAACACTAAGCAGTTTCTCAGAAAGCTTCTTTCCAGATTTCATCCGAGGATATTTCCTTTTTCACCATACCCTCTATGGGCTTCCAAATATCACTTTGCCAATTCCACAAGAACTCTCTTAGCGAAAGGATTCTTGAGGGGAAAGCTGTAACTCTATGAGATTATTTCACAGAACAAAAAGAAGTTTCTCAGAAAGCTTCTTTCTCTTTGTTATCAGAGGATATTTCCTTTGGCCCTATAGTCTACAAAGGCATACGAAATATCTGTTCTGAGGTTCCACAGAAATAAGGCTAGCAAAGAGATCCACGAAATACAGATGTAACCCTGGGAGATGAATTAACAGAACACTAAGCAGTTTCTCAGAAAGCTTCTTTCCAAATTTTCTCGAAGGATATTTCCTTTTTCATCCTAGCCCTCTATGGGCTTCCAAATATCACTTTGCCAATTCCACAAGAACTGTCTTAGCACAAGGCTTCTTGAAGAAAAAGCTGTAACTCTGTGAGATGATTTCACAGAACACAAAGAAGTTTCTCAGAAAGCTTCTTTCTCTTTGTTATCGGAGGATATTTCCTTTGGCCCTATAGTCTTCAGAGGGATCCGAAATATCTGTTCTCAGATTCCAGAGAAATAAGACTAGCAAAGAGATTCACGAAATACAGATGTAACTGTGTGAGATGAATTAACAGAACACTAAGCAGTTTCTCAGAAAGCTTCTTTTCAGATTTCATCGGAGGATATTTCCTTTTTCACCATAGCCCTCTATGGGCTTCCAAATATCACTTTGCCAATTCCACAAGAACTGTCTTAGCGAAAGGCTTCTTGAGGGGAAAGCTTTAGCTCTGTGAGATGATTTCACAGAACACAAAGAAGTTTCTCAGAAAGCTTCTTTCTCTTCGTTATCGGAGGATATTTCCTTTGGCCCTATAGTCTTCAAAGGGATCCGAAATATGTGTTCTCAGATTCCACAGAAATAAGGCTAGCAAAGAGATACACGAAATACAGATTAACTCTGTGAGATGAATTAAAAGAACACTAAGCAGTTTCTCAGAAAGCTTCTTTCTCTTGGTTATCGGAGGATATTTCCTTTGGCCCTATAGTCTTCAAAGGGATCCGAAATATCTCTTCTCAGATACCACAGAAATAAGGCTAGCAAAGAGATCCACGAAATACAGATGTAATTCTGGGAGATGAATTAACAGAACACTAAGCAGTTTCTCAGAAAGCTTCTTTCCAAATTTTCTCGAAGGATATTTCCTTTTTCATCATAGCCCTCTCTGGGCTTCCAAATATCACTTTGCCAATTCCACAAGAACTGTCTTAGCGAAAGGCTTCTTGAGGAAAAAGCTGTAACTCTGTGAGATGATTTCACAGAACACAAAGAAGTTTCTCAGAAAGCTTCTTTCTCTTTGGTATCGGAGGATATTTCCTTTGGCCCTATAGTCTTCAGAGGGATCGGAAATATCTGTTCTCAGATTCCACAGAAATAAGACTAGCAAAGAGATTCACGATATACAGATGTAACTATGTGAGATAATTAACAGAACACTAAGCAGTTTCTCAGAAAGCTTCTTTCCAGATTTCATCGGAGGATATTTCCTTTTTCACCATAGCCCTCTATGGGCTTCCAAATATCACTTTGCCAATTCCACAAGAACTGTCTTAGCGAAAGGCTTCTTGAGGGTAAAGCTGTAACTCTGTGAGATAATTTCACAGAACACAAAGAAGTTTCTCAGAAAGCTTCTTTCTCTTTGTTATCGGAGGATATTTCCTTTGGCCCTATAGTCTTCAAAGGGATCCGAAATATCTGTTCTCAGATTCCACAGAAATAAGGCTAGCAAACAGATCCACGAAATAGAGATGTAACTGTGTGAGATGAATTAACAGAACACTAAGCAGTTTCTCAGAAAGCCTCTTTCCAGATTTCATCGGAGGATATTTCCTTTTTCACCATAGCCCTCTATGGGCTTCCAAATATCACTTTGCCAATTGCACAAGAACTGTCTTAGCCAAAGGCTTCTTGAGGGGAAAGCTGTAACTCTGTGAGATAATTTCACAGAACACAAAGAAGTTTCTCAGAAAGCTTCTTTCTCTTTGTTATCGGAGGATATTTCCTTTGGCCCTATAGTCTTCAAAGGGATCCAAAATATCTGTTCTCAGATTCCACAGAAATAAGGCTAGCAAACAGATCCACGAAACAGAGATGTAACTCTGTGAGATGAATTATCAGAACACTAAGCAGTTTCTCAGAAAGCTTCTTTCCAGATTTCATCGTAGGATATTTCCTTTTTCACCATAGCCCTCTATGGGCTTCCAAATATCACTTTGCCAATTGCCCAAGAACTGTCTTAGCGAAAGGCTTCTTGAGGGGAAAGCTGTAACTCTGTGAGATGATTTCAGAGAACACAAAGAAGTTTCTCAGAAAGCTTCTTTCTCTTTGTTATCGGAGGATATTTCCTTTGGCCCTATAGTCTCAAAGGGATCAGAAATATCTGTTCTCAGATTCCACACAAATAAGGCTGGCAAAGAGATCGACGAAATACAGATGTAACTCTGTGAGATGAATTAACAGAACACTAAGCAGTTTCTCAGAAAGCTTCTTTCCAGATTTCATCGGAGGATATTTCCTTTTTCACCATAGCCCTCTATGGGCTTCCAAATATCACTTTGCCAATTCCACAAGAACTGTCTTAGCGAAAGGCTTCTTGAGGGTAAAGCTGTAACTCTGTGAGATGATTTCACACAACAAAAAGAAGTTTCTCAGAAAGCTTCTTTCTCTTTCTTATTGGAGGATATTTCCTTTGGCCCAATAGTCTTCCAAGGGTAAGGAAATATCTGATATCAGATTCTACAGAAATAAGGCTAGCAAAGAGATCCACAAAATACATATGTAACTCTGGGAGATGAATTAACAGAACACTAAGCAGTTTCTCAGAAAGCTTCTTTCCAGATTTCATCGGAGGGTATTTCCTTTTTCAACATAGCCCTCTATGGGCTTCCAAATATCACTTTGCCAATTCCACAAGAACTGTCTTAGCGAAAGGCTTCTTGAGGGGAAAGCTGTAACTCTGTGAGATGATTTCACAGAACACAAAGAAGTTTCTCAGAAAGCTTCTTTCTCTTTGTTATCGGAGGATATTTCCTTTGGCCCTATAGTCTTCAAAGGGAAAGGAAATATCTGTTGTAAGATTCCACAGAAATAAGGCTAGCAAAGAGATCCACGAAATACAGATGTAACTCTGGGAGATGAATTAACTGAACACTAAGCGTTTCTCAGAAAGCTTCTTTCCAGATTTCATTGGAGAATATTCCCTTTTTCACCGTAGCCCTCTATGGGCTTCCAAATATCACTTTGCCAATTACACAAGAAATGTCTTAGCGAAAAGGTTCTTGAGGGGAAAGCTGTAACTCTGTGAGATGATTTAACAGAACACAAAGAAGTTTCTCAGAAAGCTTCTTTCTCTTTGTTATCGGAGGATATTTCCTTTGGCCCAATAGTCTTCAAAGGGATCCGAAATATCTGTTCTCAGTTTTCACAGAAATAAGGCTATCAAAGAGATCCATGTAATACAGATGTAACTCTGGCAGATGAATTAACAGAACACTAGCAGTTTCTCAGAAAGCTTCTTTCCAGATTTCATCGGAGGATATTTCCTTTTTCACCATAGCCCTCTATGGGCTTCCAAATATCACTTTGCCAATTCCACAAGAACTGTCTTAGCGAAAGGCTTCTTGAGGGTAAAGCTGTAACTCTGTGAGATGATTTCACACAACAAAAAGAAGTTTCTCAGAAAGCTTCTTTCTCTTTCTTATTGGAGGATATTTCCTTTGGCCCAGTAGTCTTCCAAGGGTAAGGAAATATCTGATATCAGATCCTACAGAAATAAGGCTAGCAAAGAGATCCACGAAATACAGATGTAACTCTGGGAGATGAATTAACAGAACACTAAGCAGTTTCTCAGAAAGCTTCTTTCCAGATTTCATCGGAGGGTATTTCCTTTTTCACCATAGCCCTCTAAGGGCTTGCAAATATCACTTTGCCAATTCCAGAAGAACTGTCTTAGCGAAAGGCTTCTTGAGGGGAAAGCTGTAACTCTGTGAGATGATTTCACAGAACACAAAGAAGTTTCTCAGAAAGCTTCTTCCTCTTTGTTATTTTAGGATATTTCCTTTGGAACTAGAGTCTTCAAAGGGATCTGAAATATCTGTTGTCAGATTCTACAGAAATAAGGCTAGCAAAGAGATCCACGAAATACAGATGTAACTCTGGGAGATGAATTAACAGAACAATAAGCAGTTTCTCAAAAAGCTTCTTTCCAGATTTCATTGGAGGATATTTCCTTTTTCACCATAGCCCTCTACGGGCTTCCAAATATCACTTTGCAAATTACACAAGAACTGTCTTAGCGAAAGGGTTCTTGAGGCGAAAGCTGTAACTCTGTGAGATGATTTCACAGAACACAAAGAAGTTTCTCAGAAAGCTTTTTTCTCTTTGTTATCGGAAGATATTTCCTTGGGCCCTATAGTCTTCAGTGGGATCCGAAATATCTGATCTCAGATTCCACAAAACTAAGGCTAGCAAAGAGATCCACGAAATATATATGTAATTCTGGGAGATGAATTAACAGAACACTAAGCAGTTTCTCAGAAAGCTTCTTTCCAGATTTCATCGGAGGATATTTCCTTTTTCTCCATAGCCCTCTATGGGCTTCCAAATATCACTTTGCCAATTCCACAAGAATTGTCTTAGCGAAAGGCTTCTTGAGGGGAAAGCTGTAACTCTGTGAGATGATTTCACAGAACACAAAGAAGTTTCTCAGAAAGCTTCTTTCTCTTTGTTATCGGAGGATATTTCCTTAGGCCATATAGTCTTCAGAGGCATCCGAAGCATCCGTTCTCAGATTCCACAGAAATAAGGCTAGCAAAGAGATCCACGAAATACAGATGTAACTCTGGGAGATGAATTAACAGAACACTAAGCAGTTCCTCAAAAAGCTTCTTTCCAGATTTCATCGGAGTATATTTCCTTTTTCACCATAGCCCTCTATGGGCTTCCAAATATCACTTTGCCAATTCCACAAGAACTGTCTTAGCGAAAGGCTTCTTGAGTGTAAAGCTGTAACTCTGTGAGATGATTTCACACAACAAAAAGAAGTTTCTCAGAAAGCTTCTTTCTCTTTCTTATTGGAGGATATTTCCTTTGGCCCAATAGTCTTCCAAGGGTAAGGAAATATCTGATATCAGATTCTACAGAAATAAGGCTAGCAAAGAGATCCACGAAATACATATGTAACTCTGGGAGATGAATTAACAGAACACTAAGCAGTTTCTCAGAAAGCTTCTTTCCAGATTTCATCGGAGGGTATTTCCTTTTTCACCATAGCCCTCTATGGGCTTCCAAATATCACTTTGCCAATTCCACAAGACCTGTCTTAGCGAAAGGCTTCTTGAGGGGAAAGCTGTAACTCTGTGAGATGATTTCACAGAACACAAATAAGTTTCTCAGAAAGCTTCTTTCTCTTTGTTATCGGAGGATATTTCCTTTGGCCCTATAGACTTCAAAGGCAAAGGAAATATCTGTTCTCAGATTCAACAGAAATAAGGCTAGCAAAGAGATCCACGAAATACAGATGTAACTCTGGGAGATGAATTAACTGAACACTAAGCGTTTCTCAGAAAGCTTCTTTCCAGATTTCATTGGAGAATATTCCCTTTTTCACCATAGCCCTCTATGGGCTTCCAAATATAACATTGCCAATTACACAAGAAATGTCTTAGCGAAAAGCTTCTTGAGGGGAAAGCTGTAACTCTGTGAGATGATTTAACAGAACACAAAGAAGTTTCTCAGAAAGCTTCTTTCTCTTTGTTATCGGAGGCTATTTCCTTTGGCCCAATAGTCTTCAAAGGGATCCGAAATATCTGTTCTCAGTTTCCACAGAAATAAGGCTATCAAAGAGATCCATGTAATACAGATGTAACTCTGGCAGATGAATTAACAGAACACTAGCAGTTTCTCAGAAAGCTTCTTTCCAGATTTCATCGGAGGATATTTCCTTTTTCACCATAGCCCTCTATGGGCTTCCAAATATCACCTTGCCAATTCCACAAGAACTGTCTTAGCGAAAGGCTTCTTGAGGGGAAAGCTGTAACTCTGTGACATGATTTCACAGAACACAGAGAAGTTTCTCAGAAAGCTTCTTTCTCTTTGTTATTGGAGGCTATTTCCTTTGGCCCTATAGTCTTCAAAGGGATCCGAAATATCTGTTCTCAGATTCCACAGAAATAAGGCTAGCAAAGAGATCCACGAAATGCAGATGTAAGTCTGTGAGATGAATTAACAGAACACTACGCAGAATCTCAGAAAGCTTCTTTCCAGATTTCATCGGAGGATATTTCCTTTTTCACCATAGTCCTCTATGGGCTTCCAAATATCACTTTGCCAATTCCACAAGAACTGTCTTAGCGAAAGGATTTTTGAGGGGAAAGCTGAAACTCTGTCAGATGATTTCACAGAACACAAAGAAGTTTCTCAGAAAGCTTCTTTCTCTTTGTTATCGGAGAATATTTCCTTTGGCCCAATAGTCTTCAAAGGGATCCGAAATATCTGTTCTCAGTTTCCACAGAAATAAGGCTATCAAAGAGATCCATGTAATACAGATAAAACTCGGGCAGATGAATTAACAGAACACTAGCAGTTTCTCAGAAAGCTTCTTTCCAGATTTAATCGGAGGATATTTCCTTTTTCACCATAGCCCTCTATGGGCTTCCAAATATCACTTTGCCAATTCCACAAGAACTGTCTTAGCGAAAGGCTTCTTGAGGGGAAAGCTGTAACTCTGTGAGATGATTTCACAGAACACAGAGAAGTTTCTCAGAAAGCTTCTTTCTCTTTGTTATCGGAGGATATTTCCTTTGGCCCTGTAGTCTTCAAAGGGATCCGAAATATCTCTTCTCAGATTCCACAGAAATAAGGCTAGCAAAGAGATCCACGAAATACAGATGTAACTCTGGGAGATGAATTAACAGAACACTAAGCAGTTTCTCAGAAAGCTTCTTTCCAAATTTTCACGAAGGATATTTCCTTTTTCATCATAGCCCTCTATGGGCTTCCAAATATCACTTTGCCAATTCCACAAGAACTGTCTTAGCGAAAGGCTTCTTGAGGGGAAAGCTGTAACTCTGTGAGATGATTTCACAGAACACAAAGAAGTTTCTCAGAAAGCTTCTTTCTCTTTGAAATCATAGGATATTTCCTTTGGCTCTACAGTCTTCAAAGGGATCCGAAATATCTGTTCTCAGATTCCAAAAAATAAGGCTACAAAGAGATAAAGGAAATACAGATGAAACTCTGTGAGACGAATTAACAGAACACTAAACAGTTTCTCAGAAAGCTTCTTTCCAGATTTCATCGGAGGATATTTTCTCTTTCACCATAGCCCTCTATGGTCTTCCAATTATCACTTTGCCAATTCCACAAGAACTGTTTTAGCGAAAGGCTTCTTGAGGGGAAAGCTGTAACTCTGTGAGATGATTTCACAGAACACAAAGAAGTTTTTCAGAAAGCTTCTTTCTCTTTCTTATTCGAGGATATTTCCTTTGGCCCTATAGTCTTCCAAGGGAAAGGAAATATCTGTTCTCACATACCACAGAAGTAAGGCTAGCAAAGAGATCCACGAAATACAGATGTAACTCTTTGAGATGAATTAACAGAACACTAAGCAGTTTCTCAAAAAGCTTCTTTCCAGATTTCATCGGAGGATATTTCCTTTTTCACCATAGCCCTCTATGGGCTTCCAAATATCACTTTGCCAATTCCACAAGAACTGTCTTAGCGAAAGGCTTCTTGAGGGTAAAGCTGTAACTCTGTGAGATGATTTCACACAACAAAAAGAAGTTTCTCAGAAAGCTTCTTTCTCTTTCTTATTGGAGGATATTTCCTTTGGCCCAGTAGTCTTCCAAGGGTAAGGAAATATCTGATATCAGATTCTACAGAAATAAGGCTAGCAAAGAGATCCACAAAATACATATGTAACTCTGGGAGATGAATTAACAGAACACTAAGCAGTTTCTCAGAAAGCTTCTATCCAGATTTCATCGGACGATATTTCCTTTTTCACCATAGCCCTCTATGGGCTTCCAAATATCACTTTGCCAATTCCACAAGAAATGTCTTAGCGAAAGGCTTCTTGAAGGGAACGCTGTAACTCTGTGAGATGGTTTCACAGAACACAATGAAGTTTCTCAGAAAGTTTTTTTCTCTTTGTTATCGGAGGATATTTCCTTTGGCCCTATAGTCTTCAAAGGGATCCGAAATATCTGTTGTCAGATTCCACAGAAATAAGGCTAGCAAAGAGATCCACCAAATGCAGATGTAACTATGGGAGATGAATTATCAGAACCCTAAGCAGTTTCTCAGAAAGCTTCTTTCCATATTTCATCAGAGGATATTTCCTTTTTCACCATAGCCCTCTAAGGGCTTCCAAATATCACTTTGCCAATTACACAAGTACTGTCTTAGCGAAAGGCTTCTTGAGGGGAAAGCTGTAACTCTCTGAGATGATTTCATAGAACACAAAGAAGATTATCAGAAAGCTTCTTTCTCTTTGTTTTCCGAGGATATTTCCTTTGGACCTATAGTCTTCAAAGGGATCCGAAATATCTGTTGTCAGATTCCACAGAAATAAGGCTAGCAAAGAGATCCACGAAATACAGATGTAACACTGTGAGATGAATTAACAGAACACTAAGCAGTTTCTCAGAAAGCTTCTTTCCAGATTTCATCGGAGGATATTTCCTTTTTCACCATAGCCCTCTAAGGGCTTGCAAATATCACTTTGCCAATTCCAGAAGAACTGTCTTAGCGAAAGGCTTCTTGAGTGGAAAGCTGTAACTCTGTGAGATGATTTCACAGAACACAAAGAAGTTTCTCAGAAAGCTTCTTCCTCTTTGTTATTGGAGGATATTTCCTTTGGAACTAGAGTCTTCAAAGGGATCTGAAATATCTGTTGTCAGATTCCACAGAAATAAGGCTAGCAAAGAGATCCACGAAATACAGATGTAACTCTGGGAGATGAATTAACAGAACACTAAGCAGTTTCTCAAAAAGCTTCTTTCCAGATTTCATTGGAGGATATTTCCTTTTTCACCATAGCCCTCTACGGGCTTCCAAATATCACTTTGCAAATTCCACAAGAACTGTCTTAGCGAAAGGGTTCTTGAGGCGAAAGCTGTAACTCTGTGAGATGATTTCACAGAACACAAAGAAGTTTCTCAGAAAGCTTTTTTCTCTTTGTTATCGGAAGATATTTCCTTGGGCCCTATAGTCTTCAGTGGGATCCGAAATATCTGTTCTCAGATTCCACAAAACTAAGGCTAGCAAAGAGATCCACGAAATATATATGTAACTCTGGGAGATGAATTAACAGAACACTAAGCAGTTTCTCAGAAAGCTTCTTTCCAGATTTCATCGGAGGATATTTCCTTTTTCTCCATAGCCCTCTATGGGCTTCCAAATATCACTTTGCCAATTCCACAAGAATTGTCTTAGCGAAAGGCTTCTTGAGGGGAAAGCTGTAACTCTGTGAGATGATTTCACAGAACACAAAGAAGTTTCTCAGAAAGCTTCTTTCTCTTTGTTATCGGAGGATATTTCCTTAGGCCATATAGTCTTCAGAGGCATCCGAAACATCCGTTCTCAGATTCCACAGAAATAAGGCTAGCAAAGAGATCCACGAAATACAGATGTAACTCTGGGAGATGAATTAACAGAACACTAAGCAGTTCCTCAAAAAGCTTCTTTCCAGATTTCATCGGAGTATATTTCCTTTTTCACCATAGCCCTCTATGGGCTTCCAAATATCACTTTGCCAATTCCACAAGAACTGTCTTAGCGAAAGGCTTCTTGAGGGTAAAGCTGTAACTCTGTGAGATGATTTCACACAACAAAAAGAAGTTTCTCAGAAAGCTTCTTTCTCTTTCTTATTGGAGGATATTTCCTTTGGCCCAATAGTCTTCCAAGGGTAAGGAAATATCTGATATCAGATTCTACAGAAATAAGGCTAGCAAAGAGATCCACGAAATACAGATGTAACTCTGGGAGATGAATTAACAGAACACTAAGCAGTTCCTCAAAAAGCTTCTTTCCAGATTTCATCGGAGTATATTTCCTTTTTCACCATAGCCCTCTATGGGCTTCCAAATATCACTTTGCCAATTCCACAAGAACTGTCTTAGCGAAAGGATTTTTGAGGGGAAAGCTGAAACTCTGTCAGATGATTTCACAGAACACAAAGAAGTTTCTCAGAAAGCTTCTTTCTCTTTGTTATCGGACGAAATTTCCTTTGGCCCTATAGTCTTCAAAGGGATCCGAAATATCTGTTCTCAGATTCCAAAGAAATAATGCTAGCAAAGAGATCCACGAAATACAGATGTAACTCTGGGAGATGAATTAACAGAACACTAAGCAGTTTCTCAGAGAGCTTCTTTCCAGATTTCATCGGAGGATATTTCCTTTTTCATCAAGCCCTCTATGGGCTTCCAAATATCACTTTGCCAATTCCACAAGAACTGTCTTAGCGAAAGGCTTCTTGAAGGGAAAGCTGTAACTCTGTGAGATGATTTCACAGAACACAAAGAAGTTTCTCAGAAAGCTTCTTTCTCTTTGAAATCGTAGGTTATTTCCTTTGGCTCTACAGTCTTCAAAGGGATCCGAAATATCTGTTCTCAGATTCCAAAAAATAAGGCTAGCAAAGAGATAAACGAAATACAGATGAAACTCTGTGAGATGAATTAACAGAACACTAAACAGTTTCTCAGAAAACTTCTTTCCAGATTTCATCGGAGGATAGTTTCTCTTTCACCATAGCCCTCTATGGTCTTCCAAATATCACTTTGCCAATTCCACAAGAACTGTTTTAGCGAAAGGCTTCTTGAGGGGAAAGCTGTAACTCAGTGAGATGATTTCACAGAACACAAAGAAGTTTTCAAGAAAGCTTCTTTCTCTTTCTTATTGGAGGATATTTCCTTTGGCCCTATAGTCTTCCAAGGGAAAGGAAATATCTGTTCTCACATACCACAGAAGTAAGGCTAGCAAAGAGATCCACGAAATACAGATGTAACTGTGGGAGATGAATTAAGAGAACACTTAGCAGTTTCTCAGAAAGCTTCTTTCCAGATTTCATCGGAGGATATTTCCTATTTCACCATAGCCCTCTATGGCCTTCCAAATATCACTTTGCCAATTCCACAAGAACTGTCTTAGCGAAAGGCTTCTTGAGGGAAAACCTGTAACTCTGTGAGATGATTTCACAGAACACAAAGAAGTTTCTCAGAAAGCTTCTTTCTCTTTGTTATTGGAGGATATTTCCTTTGGCCCTATAGTCTTCAAAGGGAAAGGAAATATCTGTTGTCAGATTCCACAGAAATAAGGCTAGCAAAGAGATCCACGAAATACGGATGTAACTCTGTGAGATGAATTCACAGAACACTAAGCAGTTTCTCAGAAAGCTTCTTTCCAGATTTCATCGGAGGATATTTCCTTTTTCACCATAGCCCTCTATGGGCTTCCAAATATCACTTTGCCAATTCCACAAGAACTGTATAGCGAAAGGTTTCTTGAGGGGAAAGCTGTAACACTGTGAGATGATTTCACAGAACACAAAGAAGTTTCTCAGAAAGCTTCTTTCTCTTTGTTATCGGAGGATATTTCCTTTGGCCCTATAGTCTTCAAAGGGATCCGAAATATCTGTTCACAGATTCCACAGAAATAAGGCCAGCAAAGAGATCCACGAAATACAGATGTAACTCGGGAAGATGAATTAAAAGCACACTAAGCAGTTTCTCAGAAAGCTTCTTTCCAGATTTCATCGGAGGATATTTCCTTTTTCACCATAGCCCTCTGGGGCTTCCAAATATCACTTTGCCAATTCCACAATAACTGTCTTAGCGAAAGGCTTCTTGAGGAGAAAGCTGTAACTCTGTGAGATGATTTCACAGAACACAAAGAAGTTTCTCAGAAAGCTTCTTTCTCTTTGTTATCGGAGGATATTTCCTTTGGCCCTATAGTCTTCAGAGGGATCCTAAATATCTATTCTTAGATTCCACAGATATAAGGCTAGCAAAGAGATCCACGAAGTACAGATGTAACACTGGCAGATGAATTAACAGAACACTAAGCAGTTTCTCAGAAAGCTTCTTTACAGATTTCATCTGAGTATACTTCCTTTTTCTCCATAGCCCTCTATGGGTTTCCAAATATCACTTTGCCAATTCCACAAGAACAGTCTTAGCGAAAGGCTTCTTGAGGGAAAAGCTGTAACTCTGTGAGATGATTTCACAGAACACAAAGAAGTTTCTCAGAAAGCTTCTTTCTCTTTTTTATCGGAGGATAATTCCTTTGGCCCTATAGCCTTCAGAGGCATCCGAAACATCCGTTCTCAGATTCCACAGAAATAAGGCTAGCAAAGAGATCCACGAAATACAGATGTAACTCTGGGAGATGAATTAAGAGAACACTAAGCAGTTTCTCAAAAAGCTTTTTTCCAGATTTCATCGGAGTATATTTCCTTTTTCACCTTAGCCCTCTATTGGCTTCCAAATATCCCTTTGCCAATTCCAAAAGAACTGTCTTAGCGAAAGGCTTCTCGAGGGGAAAGCTGTAACTCTGTGAGATGATTTCACAGAACACAAAGAAGTTTCTCAGAAAGCTTCTTTCTCTTTGTTATCGGAGGATATTTCCTTTGACCCTATAGTCTTCAAAGGGATCCGAAATATCTGTTCTCAGATTCCAAAGAAATAAGGCTAGAAAAGAGATCCACGAAATACAGATGTAACTCTGGGAGATGAATTAACAGAACACTAAGCAGTTTCTCATAAAGCTTCTTTCCAGGTTTCATCGGAGGATATTTCCTTTTTCATCAAGCCCTCTATGGGCTTCCAAATATCACTTTGCCAATTCCACAAGAACTGTCTTAGCGAAAGGCTTCTTGAGGGGAAAGCTTTAGCTCTGTGAGATGATTTCACAGAACACAAAGAAGTTTCTCAGAAAGCTTCTTTCTCTTCGTTATCGGAGGATAATTCCTTTGGCCCTATAGTCTTCAAAGGGATCCGAAATATCTGTTCTCAGATTCCAAAGAAATAAGGCTAGCAAAGAGATCCACCAAATACAGATGTAACTATGGGAGATGAATTATCAGAACCCTAAGCAGTTTCTCAGAAAGCTTCTTTCCATATTTCATCAGAGGATATTTCCTTTTTCACCATAGCCCTTAAGGGCTTCCAAATATCACTTTGCCAATTACACAAGTACTCTCTTAGCGAAAGGCTTCTTGAGGGGAAAGCTGTAACTCTCTGAGATGATATCATAGAACACAAAGAAGATTATCAGAAAGCTTCTTTCTCTTTGTTTTCCGAGGATATTTCCTTTGGACCTATAGTCTTCAAAGGGATCCGAAATATCTGTTCTCAGATTCCACAGAAATAAGGCTAGAAAAGAGATCCACGAAATACAGATGTAACACTGGGAGATGAATTAACAGAACACTAAGCAGTTTCTCAGAAAGCTTCTTTCCAGATTTCATCGGAGGATATTTCCTTTTTCACCATAGCCCTCTATGGGCTTCCAAATATCACTTTGCCAATTCCACAAGAACTGTCTTAGCGAAAGGCTTCTTGAGGGGAAAGCTGTAACTCTGTGAGATGATTTCACAGAACACAAAGAAGTTTCTCAGAAAGCTTCTTTCTCTTTGTTATCGGAGGATATTTCCATTGGCCCTATAGTCTTCAAAGGGATCGAAATATCTGTTCTCAGATTCCACAGAAATAAGGCTAGCAAAGAGATCCATGAAATACAGATGTAACTCTGAGAGATGAATTAACAGAACACTAAGCAGTTTCTCAGAAACTTTCTTTCCAGATTTCACCGGAGGATATTTCCTTTTTCACCATAGCCCTCTATGGGCTTCCAAATATCACTTTGCCAATTCCACAAAAACTGTCTTAACGAAAGGCTTCTTGAGGGGAAAGCTGTAACTCTGTGAGATTATTTCACAGAACAAAAAGAAGTTTCTCAGAAAGCTTCTTTCTCTTTGTTATCAGAGGATATTTCCTTTGGCCCTATAGTCTTCAAAGGCATACGAAATATCTGTTCTGAGGTTCCACAGAAATAAGGCTAGCAAAGAGATCCACGAAATACAGATGTAACCCTGGGAGATGAATTAACAGAACACTAAGCAGTTTCTCAGAAAGCTTCTTTCCAAATTTTCTCGAAGGATATTTCCTTTTTCATCCTAGCCCTCTATGGGCTTCCAAATATCACTTTGCCAATTCCACAAGAACTGTCTTAGCACAAGGCTTCTTGAGGAAAAAGCTGTAACTCTGTGAGATGATTTCACAGAACACAAAGAAGTTTCTCAGAAAGCTTCTTTCTCTTTGTTATCGGAGGATATTTCCTTTGGCCCTATAGTCTTCAGAGGGATCCGAAATATCTGTTCTCAGATTCCACAGAAATGGGACTAGCAAAGAGATTCACGAAATACAGATGTAACTGTGTGAGATGAATTAACAGAACACTAAGCAGTTTCTCAGAAAGCTTCTTTTCAGATTTCATCGGAGGATATTTCCTTTTTCACCATAGCCCTCTATGGGCTTCCAAATATCACTTTGCCAATTCCACAAGAACTGTCTTAGCGAAAGGCTTCTTGAGGGGAAAGCTTTAGCTCTGTGAGATGATTTCACAGAACACAAAGAAGTTTCTCAGAAAGCTTCTTTCTCTTCGTTATCGGAGGATAATTCCTTTGGCCCTATAGTCTTCAAAGGGATCCGAAATATCTGTTCTCAGATTCCAAAGAAATAAGGCTAGCAAAGAGATACACGAAATACAGATTAACTCTGTGAGATGAATTAACAGAACACTAAGCAGTTTCTCAGAAAGCTTCTTTCTCTTTGTTATCGGAGGATATTTCCTTTGGCCCTATAGTCTTCAAAGGGATCCGAAATATCTCTTCTCAGATTCCACAGAAATAAGGCTAGCAAAGAGATCCACGAAATACAGATGTAACTCTGGGAGATGAATTAACAGAACACTAAGCAGTTTCTCAGAAAGCTTCTTTCTAAATTTTCTCGAAGGATATTTCCTTTTTCACCATAGCCCTCTCTGGGCTTCAAAATATCACTTTGCCAATTCCACAAGAACTGTCTTAGCGAAAGGCTTCTTGAGGAAAAAGCTGTAACTCTCTGAGATGATTTCACAGAACACAAAGAAGTTTCTCAGAAAGCTTCTTTCTCTTTGTTATCGGAGGATATTTCCTTTGACCCTATAGTCTTCAAAGGGATCCGAAATATCTGTTCTCAGATTCCAAAGAAATAAGGCTAGAAAAGAGATCCACGAAATACAGATGTAACTCTGGGAGATGAATTAACAGAACACTAAGCAGTTTCTCATAAAGCTTCTTTCCAGGTTTCATCGGAGGATATTTCCTTTTTCATCAAGCCCTCTATGGGCTTCCAAATATCACTTTGCCAATTCCACAAGAACTGTCTTAGCGAAAGGCTTCTTGAGGGGAAAGCTGTAACTCTGTGAGATGATTTCACAGAACACAAAGAAGTTTCTCAGAAAGCTTCTTTCTCTTTGTTATCGGAGGATATATCCTTTGGCCCTATAGTCTTCAAAGGAAAAGGAAATATCTGTTCTCAGATTCCACAGAAATAAGGCTAGCAAAGAGATCCACGAAATACGGATGTAACTCTGTGAGATGAAGTAACAGAACACTAAGCAGTTTCTCAGAAAGCTTCTATCCAGATTTCATCGGACGATATTTCCTTTTTCACCATAGCCCTCTATGGGCTTCCAAATATCACTTTGCCAATTCCACAAGAAATGTCTTAGCGAAAGGCTTCTTGAAGGAAACGCTGTAACTCTGTGAGATGGTTTCACAGAACACAAAGAAGTTTCTCAGAAAGCTTCTTTCTCTTTGGTATCGGAGGATATTTCCTTTGGCCCTATAGTCTTCAGAGGGATCAGAAATATCTGTTCTCAGATTCCACAGAAATAAGACTAGCAAAGAGATTCACGAAATACAGATGTAACTATGTGAGATAATTAACAGAACACTAAGCAGTTTCTCAGAAAGCTTCTTTCCAGATTTCATCGGAAGATATTTCCTTTTTCACCATAGCCCTCTATGGGCTTCCAAATATCACTTTGCCAATTCCACAAGAACTGTCTTAGCGAAAGGCTTCTTGAGGGTAATACTGAAACTCTGTGAGATAATTTCACAGAACACAAAGAAGTTTCTCAGAAAGCTTCTTTCTCTTTGTTATCGGAGGATATTTCCTTTGGCCCTATAGTCTTCAAAGGGATCCAAAATATCTGTTCTCAGATTCCACAGAAATAAGGCTAGCAAACAGATCCACGAAATAGAGATGTAACTGTGTGAGATGAATTAACAGAACACTATGCAGTTTCTCAGAAAGCCTCTTTCCAGATTTCATCGGAGGATATTTCCTTTTTCACCATAGCCCTCTATGGGCTTCCAAATATCACTTTGCCAATTGCACAAGAACTGTCTTAGCCAAAGGCTTCTTGAGGGGAAAGCTGTAACTCTGTGAGATAATTTCACAGAACACAAAGAAGTTTCTCAGAAAGCTTCTTTCTCTTTGTTATCGGAGGATATTTCCTTTGGCCCTATAGTCTTCAAAGGGATCCAAAATATCTGTTCTCAGATTCCACAGAAATAAGGCTAGCAAACAGATCCACGAAATAGAGATGTAACTCTGTGAGATGAATTATCAGAACACTAAGCAGTTTCTCAGAAAGCTTCTTTCCAGATTTCATCGTAGGATATTTCCTTTTTCACCATAGCCCTCTATGGGCTTCCAAATATCAATTTGCCAATTGCCCAAGAACTGTCTTAGCGAAAGGCTTCTTGAGGGGAAAGCTATAACTCTGTGAGATGATTTCACAGAACACAAAGAAGTTTCTCAGAAAGCTTCTTTCTCTTTGTTATCGGAGGATATTTCCTTTGGCCCTATAGTCTTCAAAGGGATCAGAAATATCTGTTCTCAGATTCCACACAAATAAGGCTGGCAAAGAGATCGACGAAATACAGATGTAACTCTGTGAGATGAATTAACAGAACACTATGCAGTTTCTCAGAGCTTCTTTCCAGATTTCATCGGAGGATATTTCCTTTTTCACCATAGCCCTCTATGGGCTTCCAAATATCACTTTGACAATTCCACAAGAACTGTCTTAGCGAAAGGCTTCTTGAGGGGAAAGCTGTAACTCTGTGAGATTATTTCACAGAACACAAAGAAGTTTCTCAGAAAGCTTCTTTCTCTTTGTTATCGGAGGATATTTCCTTTGGCCCTATAGTCTACAAAGGGATCCGAAATATCTCTTCTCAGATTCCAGAGAAATAAGGCTAGCAAAGAGATCCACGAAATACAGATGTAACTCTGGGAGATGAATTAACAGAACACTAAGCAGTTTCTCAGAAACTTCTTTCCAGATTTCATCGGAGGATATTTCCTTTTTCACCATAGCCCTATAGGGGCTTCCAAATATCACTTTGCCAATTCCACAAGAACTGTCTTAGCGAAAGGCTTCTTGAGGGGAAAGCTGTAACTCTGTGAGATGATTTCACAGAACACAAAGAAGTTTCTCAGAAAGCTTCTTTCTCTTAGTTATCGGAGGATATTTCCATTGGCCCTATAGTCTACAGAAGGGATCGAAATATCTGTTCTCAGATTCCACAGAAATAAGGCTACCAAAGAGATCCATGAAATACAGATGTAACTCTGAGAGATGAATTAACAGAACACTAAGCAGTTTCTCAGAAACCTTCTTTCCAGATTTCATCGGAGGATATTTCCTTTTTCACCATAGCCCTCTATGGGCTTCCAAATATCACTTTGCCAATTCCACAAGAACTGTCTTAACGAAAGGCTTCTTGAGGGGAAAGCTGTAACTCTGTGAGATGATTTCACAGAACACAAAGAAGTTTCTCAGAAAGCTTATTTCTCTTTGTTATCGGAGGATATTTCCTTTGGCAATATAGTCTTCAAAGGCATCCGAAATATCTGTTCTCAGATTCCACAGAAATAAGGCTAGCAAAGAGATCCACGAAATACAGATGTAACACTGTGAGATGAAGTAACAGAACACTAAGCAGTTTCTCAGAAAGCTTCTTTCCAGATTTCATCCGAGGATATTTCCTTTTTCACCATATCCCTCTATGGGCTTCCATATATCACTTTGCCAAATCCACAAGAACTGTCTTAGCGAAAGGCTTCTTGAGGGGAAAGCTGTAACTCTGTGAGATGATTTCACAGAACACAAAGAAGTTTCTCAGAAAGCTTCTTTCTCTTTGTTATCGGAGGATATTTCCTTTGGCCCTATATTCTTCAAAGGGATGCGAAATATCTGTTCTGAGGATCCACAGAAATAAGGCTAGCAAAGAGATCCACGAAATACAGATGTAACCCTGGGAGATGAATTAACAGAACACTAAGCAGTTTCTCAGAAAGCTTCTTTCCAAATTTTCTCGAAGGATATTTCCTTTTTCATCCTAGACCTCTATGGGCTTCCAAATATCACTTTGCCAATTCCACAAGAACTGTCTTAGCACAAGGCTTCTTGAGGAAAAAGCTGTAACTCTGTGAGATGATTTCACAGAACACAAAGAAGTTTCTCAGAAAGCTTCTTTCTCTTTGTTATCGGAGGATATTTCCTTTGGCCCTATAGTCTTCAGAGGGATCCGAAATATCTGTTCTCAGATTCCACAGAAATAAGACTAGCAAAGAGATTCACGAAATACAGATGTAACTGTGTGAGATGAATTAACAGAACACTAAGCAGTTTCTCAGAAAGCTTCTTTTCAGATTTCATCGGAGGATATTTCCTTTTTCACCATAGCCCTCTATGGGCTTCCAAATATCACTTTGCCAATTCCACAAGAACTGTCTTAGCGAAAGGTTTCTTGAGGGGAAAGCTTTAGCTCTGTGAGATGATTTCACAGAACACAAAGAAGTTTCTCAGAAAGCTTCTTTCTCTTCGTTATCGGAGGATATTTCCTTTGGCACTATAGTCTTGTAAAGGGATCCGAAATATCTGTTCTCAGATTCCACAGAAATAAGGCTAGAAAAGAGATCCATTAAATACAGATGTAACTCTGAGAGATGAATTAACAGAACACTAAGCAGTTTCTCAGAAAACTTCTTTCCAGATTTCATCGGAGGATATTTCCTTTTTCACCATAGCCCTCTATGGGCTTCCGAATATCACTTTGCCAATTCCACAAGAACAGTCTTAGCGAAAGGCTTCTTGAGGGGAAAGCTGTAACTCTGTGAGATGATTTCACAGAACACAAAGAAGTTTCTCAGAAAGCTTCTTTCTCTTTGTTATCGGAGGATATTTCCTTTGGCCCTATTGTCTTCAAAGGGATCCGAAATATCTGCTGTCAGATTCCACAGAAATAAGGCTAGCAAAGAGATCTACGAAATACAGATGTAACTCCGTGAGATGAATTAACAGAACACTAAGCAGTTTCTCAGAAAGCTTCTTTCTCTTTGTTATCGGAGGATATTTAATTTAGCCCTATATTCTTCAAAGGGATCCGAAATATCTCTTGTCATATTCCACAGAAATAAGGCTAGCAAAGAGATCCACGAAATACAGATGTAACTCTGGGAGATGAATTAAGAGAACACTAAACAGTTTCTCAGAAAGCTTCTTTCCAGATTTCATCTGAGCATATTTCCTTTTTCACCATAGCCCTCTATGGACTTCCAAATATCACTTTGCCAATTCCACAACAACTGTCTTAGCGAAAGGCTTCTTGAGGGGAAAGCTGTAACTCTGTGAGATGATTACACAGAACACAAAGAAGTTTCTCAGAAAGCTTCTTTCTCTTTGTTATCGGAGGATATTTCCGTTGGCCCTATAGTCTTCAAAGGGATACGAAATATCTGTTCTCAGATTCCACAGAAATAAGGCTAGCAAAGAGATCCACGAAATAGAGACGTAACTCTGTGAGATGAATTAAAAGAACTCTAAGCAGTTTCTCAGAAAGCTTCTTTCCAGATTTCATCTGAGGATATTTCCATTTTCACCATAGCCCTCTATGGGCTTCCAAATATCACTTTGCCAATTCCACAAGAACTGTCTTAGCGAAAGGCTTCTTTAGGGGAAAGCTGTAACTCTGTGAGGTGATTTAACAGAACACAAAGAAGTTTCTCAGAAAGCTTCTTTCTCCTTGTTATCGGAGGATATATACTTTGGCCCTATAGTCTTCAAAGGGATCCGAAATATCTCTTCTCAGATTCCACAGAAATAAGGCTAGCAAAGAGATCCACGAAATACAGATGTAACTCTGGGAGATGAATTAACAGAACACTAAGCAGTTTCTCAGAAAGCTTCTTTCCAAATTTTCTCGAAGGATATTTCCTTTTTCATCATTGCCCTCTATGGGCTTCCAAATATCACTTTGCCAATTCCACAAGAACTGTCTTAGCGAAAGGCTTCTTGAGGAAAAAGCTGTAACTCTGTGAGATGATTTCACAGAACACAAAGAAGTTTCTCAGAAAGCTTCTTTCTCTTTGGTATCGCAGGATATTTCCTTTGGCCCTATAGTCTTCAGAGGGATCCGAAATATCTGTTCTCAGATTCCACAGAAATAAGTCTAGCAAAGAGATTCACGAAATACAGATGTAACTCTGTGAGATAATTAACAGAACACTAAGCAGTTTCTCAGAAAGCTTCTTTCCAGATTTCATCGGAGGATATTTCCTTTTTCAACATAGCCCTCTATGGGCTTCCAAATATCACTTTGCCAATACGACAAGAACTGTCTTAGCGAAAGGCTTCTTGAGGGTAAAGCTGTAACTCTGTGAGATGATTTCACAAAACACAAAGAAGTTTCTCAGAAAGCTTCTTTCTCTTTGTTATCGGAGGATATTTCCTTTGGCCCTATAGTCTTCAAAGGGATCCAAAATATCTGTTCTCAGATTCCACAGAAATAAGGCTAGCAAACAGATCCACGAAATAGAGATGTAACTCTGTGAGATGAATTAACAGAACACTAAGCAGTTTCTCAGAAAGCCTCTTTCCAGATTTCATCGGAGGATATTTCCTTTTTCACCATAGCCCTCTAAGGGCTTCCAAATATCACTTTGCCAATTGCACAAGAACTGTCTTAGCGAGAGGCTTCTTGAGGGGAAAGCTGTAACTCTGTGAGATGATTTCACAGAACACAAAGAAGTTTCTCAGAAAGCTTCTTTCTCTTTGTTATCGGAGGATATTTCCTTTGGCCCTATTTGCTTCAAAGGGATCCGAAATATCTGTTCTCAGATTCCACACAAATAAGGCTGGCAAAGAGATCGACGAAATACAGATGTAACTCTGTGAGATGAATTAACAGAACACTATGCAGTTTCTCAGAAAGCTTCTTTCCAGATTTCATCGGAGGATATTTCCTTTTTCACCATAGCCCTCTAAGGGCTTCCAAATATCACTTTGCCAATTCCACAAGAACTGTCTTAGCGAAAGGCTTCTTGAGGGGAAAGCTGTAACTCTGTGAGATGATTTCACAGAACACAAAGAAGTTTCACAGAAAGCTTCTTTCTCTTTGTTATCGGAGGATATTTCCTTTGGCCCTATAGTCTTCAAAGGGATCCGAAATATCTCTTCTCAGATTCCACAGAAATAAGGCTAGCAAAGAGATCCACGAAATAGAGATGTAACTCTGTGAGATGAATTAACAGAACACTAAGCAGTTTCTCAGAAAGCTTCTTTCCAGATTTCATCGGAGGATATTTCCTTTTTCACCATAGCCCTCTAGGGGCTTCCAAATATCACTTTGAAAATTCCACAAGAACTGTCTTAGCGAAAGGCTTCTTGAGGGGAAAGCTATAACTCTGTGAGATGATTTCACAGAACACAAAGAAGTTTCTCAGAAAGCTTCTTTCTCTTTGTTATCGGAGGATATTTCCATTGGCCCTATAGTCTTCTAAGGGATCCGAAATATCTGTTCTCAGATTCCACAGAAAAAAGGCTAGCAAAGAGATCCATGAAATACAGATGTAACTCTGAGAGATGAATTAGCAGAACACTAAGCAGTTTCTCAGAAAGCTTCTTTCCAGATTTCATCGTAGGATATTTCCTTTTTCACCATAGCCCTCTATGGGCTTCCAAATATCACTTTGCCAATTGCCCAAGAACTGTCTTAGCGAAAGGCTTCTTGAGGGGAAAGCTGTAACTCTGTGAGATGATTTCACAGAACACAAAGAAGTTTCTCAGAAAGCTTCTTTCTCTTTGTTATCGGAGGATATTTCCTTTGGCCCTATAGTCTTCAAAGGGATCAGAAATATCTGTTCTCAGATTCCACACAAATAAGGCTGGCAAAGAGATCGACGAAATACAGATGTAACTCTGTGAGATGAATTATCAGAACACTAAGCAGTTTCTCAGAAAACTTCTTTCCAGATTTCATCGTAGGATATTTCCTTTTTCACCATAGCCCTCTATGGGCTTCCAAATATCACTTTGCCAATTGCCCAAGAACTGTCTTAGCGAAAGGATTCTTGAGGGGAAAGCTGTAACTCTGTGAGATTATTTCACAGAACACAAAGAAGTTTCTCAGAAAGCTTCTTTCTCTTTGTTATCGAAGGACATTTCCTTTGGCCCTGTAGTTTTCAAAGGGATCCGAAATATCTCTTCTCAGATTCCACAGAAATAAGGCTAGCAAAGAGATCCACGAAATACAGATGTAACTCTGGGAGATGAATTAACAGAACACTAAGCAGTTTCTCAGAAAGCTTCTTTCCAAATTTTCTCGAAGGATATTTCCTTTTTCATCATAGCCCTCTATGGGCTTCCAAATATCACTTTGCCAATTCCACAAGAACTGTCTTAGCGAAAGGCTTCTTGAGGGGAAAGCTGTAACTCTGTGAGATGATTTCACAGAACACAAAGAAGTTTCTCAGAAAGCTTCTTTCTCTTTGAAATCGTAGGATATTTCCGATGGCTCTACAGTCTTCAAAGGGATCCGAAATATCTGTTCTCAGATTTCAAAAAATAATGCTACAAAGAGATAAAGGAAATACAGATGAAACTCTGTGAGATGAATTAACAGAACACTAAACAGTTTCTCAGAAAGCTTCTTTCCAGATTTCATCGGAGGATATTTTCTCTTTCACCATAGCCCTCTATGGTCTTCCAATTATCACTTTGCCAATTCCACAAGAACTGTTTTAGCGAAAGGCTTCTTGAGGGGAAAGCTGTAACTCTGTGAGATGATTTCACAGAACACAAAGAAGTTTTTCAGAAAGCTTCTTTCTCTTTCTTATTCGAGGATATTTCCTTTGGCCCTATAGTCTTCCAAGGGAAAGGAAATATCTGTTCTCACATACCACAGAAGTAAGGCTAGCAAAGAGATCCACGAAATACAGATGTAACTCTTTGAGATGAATTAACAGAACACTAAGCAGTTTCTCAGAAATCTTCTTTCCAGATTTCATCGGAGGATATTTCCTTTTTCACCATAGCCCTCTATGGGCTTCCAAATATCACTTTGCCAATTCCACAAGAACTGTTTTAGCGAAAGGCTTCTTGAGGGGAAAGCTGTAACTCTGTGAGATGATTTCACAGAACACAAATAAGTTTCTCAGAAAGCTTCTTTCTCTTTGTTATCGGAGGATATTTCCTTTGGCCCTATAGTCTTCAAAGGCAAAGGAAATATCTGTTGTAAGATTCCACAGAAATAAGGCTAGAAAAGAGATCCACGAAATACAGATGTAACTCTGGGAGATGAATTAACTGAACACTAAGGGTTTCTCAGAAAGTTTCTTTCCAGATTTCATTGGAGAATATTCCCTTTTTCACCATAGCCCTCTATGGGCTTCCAAATATCACTTTGCCAATTACACAAGAAATGTCTTAGCGAAAAGCTTCTTGAGGGGAAAGCTGTAACTCTGTGAGATGATTTAACAGAACACAAAGAAGTTTCTCAGAAAGCTTCTTTCTCTTTGTTATCGGAGGATATTTCCTTGGGCCCAATAGTCTTCAAAGGGATCTGAAATATCTGTTCTCAGTTTCCACAGAAATAAGGCTATCAAAGAGATCCATGTAATACAGATGTAACTCTGGCAGATGAATTAACAGAACACTAGCAGTTTCTCAGAAAGCTTCTTTCCAGATTTCATCGGAGGATATTTCCTTTTTCACCATAGCCCTCTATGGGCTTCCAAATATCACTTTGCCAATTCCACAAGAACTGTCTTAGCGAAAGGCTTCTTGAGGGGAAAGCTGTAACTCTGTGAGATGATTTCACAGAACACAGAGAAGTTTCTCAGAAAGCTTCTTTCTCTTTGTTATTGGAGGCTATTTCCTTTGGCCCTATAGTCTTCAAAGGGATCCGAAATATCTGTTCTCAGATTCCACAGAAATAAGGCTAGCAAAGAGATCCACGAAATGCAGATGTAAGTCTGTGAGATGAATTAACAGAACACTACGCAGATTCTCAGAAAGCTTCTTTCCAGATTTCATCGGAGGATATTTCCTTTTTCACCATAGTCCTCTATGGGCTTCCAAATGTCACTTTGCCAATTCCACAAGAACTGTCTTAGAGAAAGGCTTCTTGAGGGGAAAGCTGTAACACTGTGAGATGATTTCACAGAACACAAAGAAGTTTCTCAGAAAGCTTCTTCCTCTTTGTTATCGGAGGATATTTCCTTTGGCCCTATAGTCTTCAAAGGGATCCGAAATATCTGTTCTCAGATTCCACAGAAATAAGGCTCCCAAAGAGATCCACGAAGTACAGATGTAACTCTGGCAGATGAATTAACAGAACACTAAGCAGTTTCTCAGAAAGCTTCTTTCCAGATTTCATCGGAGGATATTTCCTTTTTCACCATAGCCCTCTAAGGGCTTGCAAATATCACTTTGCCAATTCCAGAAGAACTGTCTTAGCGAAAGGCTTCTTGAGTGGAAAGCTGTAACTCTGTGAGATGATTTCACAGAACACAAAGAAGTTTCTCAGAAAGCTTCTTCCTCTTTGTTATTGGAGGATATTTCCTTTGGAACTAGAGTCTTCAAAGGGATCTGAAATATCTGTTGTCAGATTCCACAGAAATAAGGCTAGCAAAGAGATCCACGAAATACAGATGAAACTCTGGGAGATGAATTAACAGAACACTAAGCAGTTTCTCAAAAAGCTTCTTTCCAGATTTCATTGGAGGATATTTCCTTTTTCACCATAGCCCTCTACGGGCTTCCAAATATCACTTTGCAAATTCCACAAGAACTGTCTTAGCGAAAGGGTTCTTGAGGCGAAAGCTGTAACTCTGTGAGATGATTTCACAGAACACAAAGAAGTTTCTCAGAAAGCTTTTTTCTCTTTGTTATCGGAAGATATTTCCTTGGGCCCTATAGTCTTCAGTGGGATCCGAAATATCTGTTCTCAGATTCCACAAAACTAAGGCTAGCAAAGAGATCCACGAAATATATATGTAACTCTGGGAGATGAATTAACAGAACACTAAGCAGTTTCTCAGAAAGCTTCTTTCCAGATTTCATCGGAGGATATTTCCTTTTTCTCCATAGCTCTCTATGGGCTTCCAAATATCACTTTGCCAATTCCACAAGAATTGTCTTAGCGAAAGGCTTCTTGAGGGGAAAGCTGTAACTCTGTGAGATGATTTCACAGAACACAAAGAAGTTTCTCAGAAAGCTTCTTTCTCTTTGTTATCGGAGGATATTTCCTTAGGCCATATAGTCTTCAGAGGTATCCGAAACATCCGTTCTCAGATTCCACAGAAATAAGGCTAGCAAAGAGATCCACGAAATACAGATGTAACTCTGGGAGATGAATTAACAGAACACTAAGCAGTTCCTCAAAAAGCTTCTTTCCAGATTTCATCGGAGTATATTTCCTTTTTCACCATAGCCCTCTATGGACTTCCAAATATCACTTTGCCAATTCCACAAGAACTGTCTTAGCGAAAGGCTTCTTGAGGGTAAAGCTGTAACTCTGTGAGATGATTTCACACAACAAAAAGAAGTTTCTCAGAAAGCTTCTTTCTCTTTCTTATTGGAGGATATTTCCTTTGGCCCAATAGTCTTCCAAGGGTAAGGAAATATCTGATATCAGATTCTACAGAAATAAGGCTAGCAAAGAGATCCACGAAATACAGATGTAACTCTGGGAGATGAATTAACAGAACACTAAGCAGTTTCTCAGAAAGCTTCTTTCCAGATTTCATCGGAGGGTATTTCCTTTTTCACCATAGCCCTCTATGGGCTTCCAAATATCACTTTGCCAATTCCACAAGAACTGTCTTAGCGAAAGGCTTCTTGAGGGGAAAGCTGTAACTCTGTGAGATGATTTCACAGAACACAAATAAGTTTCTCAGAAAGCTTCTTTCTCTTTGTTATCGGAGGATATTTCCTTTGGCCCTATAGACTTCAAAGGCAAAGGAAATATCTGTTCTCAGATTCAACAGAAATAAGGCTAGCAAAGAGATCCACGAAATACAGATGTAACTCTGGGAGATGAATTAACTGAACACTAAGCGTTTCTCAGAAAGCTTCTTTCCAGATTTCATTGGAGAATATTCCCTTTTTCACCATAGCCCTCTATGGGCTTCCAAATATCACTTTGCCAATTACACAAGAAATGTCTTAGCGAAAAGCTTCTTGAGGGGAAAGCTGTAACTCTGTGAGATGATTTAACAGAACACAAAGAAGTTTCTCAGAAAGCTTCTTTCTCTTTGTTATCGGAGGATATTTCCTTTGGACCAATAGTCTTCAAAGGGATCCGAAATATCTGTTCTCAGTTTCCACAGAAATAAGGCTATCAAAGAGATCCATGTAATACAGATGTAACTCTGGCAGATGAATTAACAGAACACTAGCAGTTTCTCAGAAAGCTTCTTTCCAGATTTCATCGGAGGATATTTCCTTTTTCACCATTGCCCTCTATGGGCTTCCAAATATCACTTTGCCAATTCCACAAGAACTGTCTTAGCGAAAGGCTTCTTGAGGGGAAAGCTGTAACTCTGTGACATGATTACACAGAACACAGAGAATTTTCTCAGAAAGCTTCTTTCTCATTGTTATTGGAGGCTATTTCCTTTGGCCCTATAATCTTCAAAGGGATCCGAAATATCTGTTCTCAGATTCCACAGAAATAAGGCTAGCAAAGAGATCCACGAAATGCAGATGTAAGTCTGTGAGATGAATTAACAGAACACTACGCAGATTCTCAGAAAGCTTCTTTCCAGATTTCATCGGAGGATATTTCCTTTTTCACCATAGTCCTCTGTGGGCTTCCAAATGTCACTTTGCCAATTCCACAAGAACTGTCTTAGCGAAAGGCTTCTTGAGGGGAAAGCTGTAACACTGTGAGATGATTTCACAGAACACAAAGAAGTTTCTCAGAAAGCTTCTTCCTCTTTGTTATCAGAGGATATTTCCTTTGGCCCTATAGTCTTCAAAGGGATCCGAAATATCTGTTCTCAGATTCCACAGAAATAAGGCTAGCAATGAGATCCACGAAGTACAGATGTAACTCTGGCAGATGAATTAACAGAACACTAAGCAGTTTCTCAGAAAGCTTCTTTCCAGATTTCATCGGAGGATATTTCCTTTTTCACCATAGCACTCTAAGGGCTTGCAAATATCACTTTGCCAATTCCAGAAGAACTGTCTTAGCGAAAGGCTTCTTGAGGGGAAAGCTGTAACTCTGTGAGATGATTTCACAGAACACAAAGAAGTTTCTCAGAAAGCTTCTTCCTCTTTGTTATTGGAGGATATTTCCTTTGGAACTAGAGTCTTCAAAGAGATTTGAAATATCTGTTGTCAGATTCCACAGAAATAAGGCTAGCAAAGAGATCCACGAAATACAGATGTAACTCTGGGAGATGAATTAACAGAACAATAAGCAGTTTCTCAGAAAGCTTCTTTCCAGATTTCATCGGAGGATATTTCCATTTTCACCATAGCCCTCTATGGGCTTCCAAATATCACTTTGCCAATTCCACAAGAACTGTCTTAGCGAAAGGGTTCTTGAGGCGAAAGCTGTAACTCTGTGAGATGATTTCACAGAACACAAAGAAGTTTCTCAGAAAGCTTTTTTCTCTTTGTTATCGGAAGATATTTCCTTGGGCCCTATAGTCTTCAGTGGGATCCGAAATATCTGTTCTCAGATTCCACAAAACTAAGGCTAGCAAAGAGATCCACGAAATATATATGTAACTCTGGGAGATGAATTAACAGAACACTAAGCAGTTTCTCAGAAAGCTTCTTTCCAGATTTCATCGGAGGATATTTCCTTTTTCTCCATAGCCCTCTATGGGCTTCCAAATATCACTTTGCCAATTCCACAAGAATTGTCTTAGCGAAAGGCTTCTTGAGGGGAAAGCTGTAACTCTGTGAGATGATTTCACAGAACACAAAGAAGTTTCTCAGAAAGCTTCTTTCTCTTTGTTATCGGAGGATATTTCCTTAGGCCGTATAGTCTTCAGAGGCATCCGAAACATCCGTTCTCAGATTCCACAGAAATAAGGCTAGCAAAGAGATCCACGAAATACAGATGTAACTCTGGGAGATGAATTAACAGAACACTAAGCAGTTCCTCAAAAAGCTTCTTTCCAGATTTCATCGGAGTATATTTCCTTTTTCACCATAGCCCTCTATGGGCTTCCAAATATCACTTTGCCAATTCCACAAGAACTGTCTTAGCGAAAGGATTTTTGAGGGGAAAGCTGAAACTCTGTCAGATGATTTCACAGAACACTAAGAAGTTTCTCAGAAAGCTTCTTTCTCTTTTTTATCGGACGAAATTTCCTTTGGCCCTATAGTCTTCAAAGGGATCCGAAATATCTGTTCTCAGATTCCAAAGAAATAATGCTAGCAAAGAGATCAACGAAATACAGATGTAACTCTGGGAGATGAATTAACAGAACACTAAGCAGTTTCTCAGAAAGCTTCTTTCCAGATTTCATCGGAGGATATTTCCTTTTTCATCAAGCCCTCTATGGGCTTCCAAATATCACTTTGCCAATTCCACAAGAACTGTCTTAGCGAAAGGCTTCTTGAAGGGAAAGCTGTAACTCTGTGAGATGATTTCACAGAACACAAAGAAGTTTCTCAGAAAGCTTCTTTCTCTTTGAAATCGTAGGATATTTCCTTTGGCTCTACAGTCTTCAAAGGGATCCGAAATATCTGTTCTCAGATTCCAAAAAATAAGGCTAGCAAAGAGATAAACGAAATACAGATGAAACTCTGTGAGATGAATTAACAGAACACTAAACAGTTTCTCAGAAAGCTTCTTTCCAGATTTCATCGGAGGATAGTTTCTCTTTCACCATAGCCCTCTATGGTCTTCCAAATATCACTTTGCCAATTCCACAAGAACTGTTTTAGCGAAAGGCTTCTTGAGGGGAAAGCTGTAACTCAGTGAGATGATTTCACAGAACACAAAGAAGTTTTCAAGAAAGCTTCTTTCTCTTTCTTATTGGAGGATATTTCCTTTGGCCCTATAGTCTTCCAAGGGAAAGGAAATATCGGTTCTCACATACCACAGAAGTAAGGCTAGCAAAGAGATCCACGAAATACAGATGTAACATGGGACATGAATTAAGAGAACACTTAGCAGTTTCTCAGAAAGCTTCTTTCCAGATTTCATCGGAGGATATTTCCTATTTCACCATAGCCCTCTATGGCCTTCCAAATATCACTTTGCCAATTCCACAAGAACTGTCTTAGCGAAAGGCTTCTTGAGGGAAAACCTGTAACTCTGTGAGATGATTTCACAGAACACAAAGAAGTTTCTCAGAAAGCTTCTTTCTCTTTGTTATTGGAGGATATTTCCTTTGGCCCTATAGTCTTCAAAGGGAAAGGAAATATCTATTCTCAGATTCCACAGAAATAAGGCTAGCAAAGAGATCCACGAAATACGGATATAACTCTGTGAGATGAATTCACAGAACACTAAGCAGTTTCTCAGAAAGCTTCTTTCCAGATTTCATCGGAGGATATTTCCTTTTTCACCATAGCCCTCTATGGGCTTCCAAATATCACTTTGCGAATTCCACAAGAACTGTCTTAGCGAAAGGCTTCTTGAGGGGAAAGCTGTAACTCTGTGAGATGATTTCACAGAACACAAAGAAGTTTCTCAGAAAGCTTCTTTCTCTTTTTTATCGGAGGATATTTCCTTTGGCCCAATAGTCTTCAAAGGGATCCGAAATATCTGTTCTCAGATTCCACAGAAATAAGGCTATCAAAGAGATCCATGAAATACAGATGTAACTCTGGCAGATGAATTAACAGAACACTAAGCAGTTTCTCAGAAAGCTTCTTTCCAGATTTCATCGGAGGATATTTCCTTTTTCACCATAGCCCTCTATGGGCTTCCAAATGTCACTTTGCCAATTCCACAAGAACTGTCTTAGCGAAAGGTTTCTTGAGGGGAAACCTGTAACACTGTGAGATGATTTCACAGAACACAAAGAAGTTTCTCAGAAAGCTTCTTTCTCTTTGTTATCGGAGGATATTTCCTTTGGCCCTATAGTCTTCAGAGGGATCCGAAATATCTGTTCTCAGATTCCACAGATATAAGGCTAGCAAAGAGATCCACGAAGTACAGAAGTAACACTGGCAGATGAATTAACAGAACACTAAGCAGTTTCTCAAAAAGCTTCTTTCCAGATTTCATCGCAGGAGATTTCCTTTTTCACCATAGCCCTCTAAGGGCTTCCAAATATCACTGTGCCAATTCCACAAGAACTGTCTTAGCGAAAAGCTTCTTGAGGGGAAAGCTGTAACTCTCTGAGATGATTTCATAGAACACAAAGAAGATTCTCAGAAAGCTTCTTTCTCTTTGTTTTCCGAGGATATTTCCTTGGGACCTATAGTCTTCAAAGGGATCCGAAATATCTCTTCTCAGATTCCACAGAAATAAGACTAGCAAAGAGATCCACGAAATACAGATGTAACTCTGGGAGATGAATTAACAGAACACTAAGCAGTTTCTCAGAAAGCTTCTTTCCAAATTTTCTCGAAGGATATTTCCTTTTTCATCATAGCCCTCTCTGGGCTTCCAAATATCACTTTGCCAATTCCACAAGAACTGTCTTAGCGAAAGGCTTCTTGAGGAAAAAGCTGTAACTCTCTGAGATGATTTCACAGAACACAAAGAAGTTTCTCAGAAAGCTTCTTTCTCTTTGGTATCGGAGGATATTTCCTTTGGCTCTATATTCTTCAGAGGGATCCGAAATATCTGTTCTCAGATTCCACAGAAATAAGACTAGCAAAGAGATTCACGAAATACAGATGTAACTATGTGAGATAATTAACAGAACACTAAGCAGTTTCTCAGAAAGCTTCTTTCCAGATTTCATCGGAGGATATTTCCTTTTTCACCATAGCCCTCTATGTGCTTCCAAATATCACTTTGCCAATTCCACAAGAACTGTCTTAGCGAAAGGCTTCTTGAGGGTAAAGCTGTAACTCTGTGAGATAATTTCACAGAACACAAAGAAGTTTCTCAGAAAGCTTCTTTCTCTTTGTTATCGGAGGATATTTCCTTTGGCCCTATAGTCTTCAAAGGGATCCAAAATATCTGTTCTCAGATTCCACAGAAATAAGGCTAGCAAACAGATCCACGAAATAGAGATGTAACTGTGTGAGATGAATTAACAGAACACTAAGCAGTTTCTCAGAAAGCCTCTTTCCAGATTTCATCGGAGGATATTTCCTTTTTCACCATAGCCCTCTATGGGCTTCCAAATATCACTTTGCCAATTGCACAAGAACTGTCTTAGCCAAAGGCTTCTTGAGGGGAAAGCTGTAACTCTGTGAGATAATTTCACAGAACACAAAGAAGTTTCTCAGAAAGCTTCTTTCTCTTTGTTATCGGAGGATATTTCCTTTGGCCCTGTAGTCTTCAAAGGGATCCGAAATATCTCTTCTCAGATTCCACAGAAATAAGGCTAGCAAAGAGATCCACGAAATACAGATGTAACTCTGGGAGATGAATTAACAGAACACTAAGCAGTTTCTCAGAAAGCTTCTTTCCAAATTTTCTCGAAGGATATTTCCTTTTTCATCATAGCCCTCTATGGGCTTCCAAATATCACTTTGCCAATTCCGCAAGAACTGTCTTAGCGAAAGGCTTCTTGAGGAAAAAGCTGTAACTCTCTGAGATGATTTCACAGAACACAAAGAAGTTTCTCAGAAAGCTTCTTTCTCTTTGGTATCGGAGGATCTTTCCTTTGGCCCTATATTCTTCAGAGGGATCCGAAATATCTGTTCTCAGATTCCACAGAAATAAGACTAGCAAAGAGATTCACGAAATACAGATGTAACTCTGTGAGATAATTAACAGAATACTAAGCAGTTTCTCAGAAAGCTTCTTTCCAGATTTCATCGGAGGATATTTCCTTTTTCACCATAGCCCTCTATGGGCTTCCAAATATCTCTTTGCCAATTGCCCAAGAACTGTCTTAGCGAAAGGCTTCTTGAGGGGAAAGCTGTAACTCTGTGAGATGATTTCACAGAACACAAAGAAGTTTCTCAGAAAGCTTCTTTCTCTTTGTTATCGGAGGATATTTCCTTTGGCCCTATAGTCTTCAAAGGGATCAGAAATATCTCTTCTCAGATTCCACACAAATAAGGCTGGCAAAGAGATCGAAGAAATACAGATGTAACTCTGTGAGATGAATTAACAGAACACTATGCAGTTTCTCAGAAAGCTTCTTTCCAGATTTCATTGGAGGATATTTCCTTTTTCACCATAGCCCTCTATGGGCTTCCAAATATCACTTTGACAATTTCACAAGAACTGTCTTAGCGAAAGGCTTCTTGAGGGGAAAGGTGTAACTCTGTGAGATTATTTCACAGAACACAAAGAAGTTTCTCAGAAAGCTTCTTTCTCTTTGTTATCGGAGGATATTTCCTTTGGCCCTATAGTCTTCAAAGGGATCCGAAATATCTGTTCTCAGATTCCACAGAAATAAGGCTAGCAAAGAGATCCACGAAATACAGATGTAACTCTGGGAGATGAATTAACAGAACACTAAGCAGTTTCTCAGAAAGCTTCTTTCCAAATTTTCTCGAAGGATATTTCCTTTTTCATCATAGCCCTCTATGGGCTTCCAAATATCACTTTGCCAATTCCACAAGAACTGTCTTAGCGAAAGGCTTCTTGAGAAAAAAGCTGTAACTCTGTGAGATGATTTCACAGAACACAAAGAAGTTTCTCAGAAAGCTTCTTTCTCTTTGGTATCGGAGCATATTTCCTTTGGCCCTATAGTCTTCAGAGGGATCCGAAATATCTGTTTTCAGATTCCACAGAAATAAGACTAGCAAAGAGATTCACGAAATACAGATGTAACTATGTGAGATAATTAACAGAACACTAAGCAGTTTCTCAGAAAGCTTCTTTCCAGATTTCATCTGAGGATATTTCCTTTTTCACCATAGCCCTCTATGGGCTTCCAAATATCACTTTGCCAATTCCACAAGAACTGTCTTAGCGAAAGGCTTCTTGAGGGTAAAGCTGTGACTCTGTGAGATAATTTCACAGAACACAAAGAAGTTTCTCAGAAACCTTCTTTCTCTTTGTTATCGGAGGATATTTCCTTTGGCCCTATAGTCTTCAAAAGGATCCAAAATATCTGTTCTCAGATTCCACAGAAATAAGGCTAGCAAACAGATCCACGAAATAGAGATGTAACTGTGTGAGATGAATTAACAGAACACTAAGCAGTTTCTCAGAAAGCCTCTTTCCAGATTTCATCGGAGGATATTTCCTTTTTCACCATAGCCCTCTATGGGCTTCCAAATATCACTTTGCCAATTGCACAAGAACTCTCTTAGCCAAAGGCTTCTTTGGGGAAAGCTGTAACTCTGTGAGATAATTTCACAGAACACAAAGAAGTTTCTCAGAAAGCTTCTTTCTCTTTGTTATCGGAGGATATTTCCTTTGGCCCTATAGTCTTCTAAGGGATCAGAAATATCTGTTCTCAGATTCCACACAAATAAGGCTGGCAAAGAGATCGACGAAATACAGATGTAACTCTAGGAGATGAATTAACAGAACACTAAGCAGTTTCTCAGAAAGCTTCTTTCCAAATTTTCTCGAAGGATATTTCCTTTTTCATCATAGCCCTCTATGGGCTTCCAAATATCACTTTGCCAATTCCACAAGAACTGTCTTAGCGAAAGGCTTCTTGAGGAAAAAGCTGTAACTCTCTGAGATGATTTCACAGAACACAAAGAAGTTTCTCAGAAAGCTATTTTCTCTTTGGTATCAGAGGATATTTCCTTTGGCCCTATAGTCTTCAGAGGGATCCGAAATATCTGTTCTCAGATTCCACAGAAATAAGACTAGCAAAGAGATTCACGAAATACAGATGTAACTCTGTGAGATAATTAACAGAACACTAAGTAGTTTCTCAGAAAGCTTCTTTCCAGATTTCATCGGAGGATATTTCCTTTTTCACCGTAGCCCTCTATGGGCTTCCAAATATCACTTTGCCAATTCCACAAGAACTGTCTTAGCGAAAGGCTTCTTGTGGGTAAAGCTGTAACTCTGTGAGATAATTTCACAGAACACAAAGAAGTTTCTCAGAAAGCTTCTTTCTCTTTGTTATCGGAGGATATTTCCTTTGGCCCTATAGTCTTCACAGGGATCCAAAATATCTGTTCTCAGATTCCACAGAAATAAGGCTAGCAAACAGATCCACGAAATAGAGATGTAACTCTGTGAGATGAATTAACAGAACACTAAGCAGTTTCTCAGAAAGCTTCTTTCCAGATTTCATCGTAGGATATTTCCTTTTTCACCATAGCCCTCTATGGGCTTCCAAATATCACTTTGCCAATTGCCCAAGAACTGTCTTAGCGAAAGGCTTATTGAGGGGACAGCTGTAACTCTGTGAGATGATTTCACAGAACACAAAGAAGTTTCTCAGAAAGCTTCTTTCTCTTTGTTATCGGAGGATATTTCCTTTGGCAATATAGTCTTCAAAGGCATCCGAAATATCTGTTCTCAGATTCCACAGAAATAAGGATAGCAAAGAGATCCACGAAATACAGATGTAACTCTGTGAGATGAAGTAACAGAACACTAAGCAGTTTCTCAGAAAGCTTCTTTCCAGATTTCATCCGAGGATATTTCCTTTTTCACCATATCCCTCTATGGGCTTTCATATATCACTTTGCCAAATCCACAAGAACTGTCTTAGCAAAAGGCTTCTTGAGGGGAAAGCTGTAACTCTGTGAGATGATTTCGCAGAACACAAAGAAGTTTCTCAGAAAGCTTCTTTCTCTTTGTTATCGGAGGATATTTCCTTTGGCCCTATATTCTTCAAAGGGATGCGAAATATCTGTTCTGAGGATCCACAGAAATAAGGCTAGCAAAGAGATCCAGGAAATACAGATGTAACCCTGGGAGATGAATTAACAGAACACTAAGCAGTTTCTCAGAAAGCTTCTTTCCAAATTTTCTCGAAGGATATTTCCTTTTCCATCCTAGCCCTCTATGGGCTTCCAAATATCACTTTGCCAATTCCACAAGAACTGTCTTAGCACAAGGCTTCTTGAGGAAAAAGCTGTAACTCTGTGAGATGATTTCACAGAACACAAAGAAGTTTCTCAGAAAGCTTCTTTCTCTTTGTTATCGGAGGATATTTCCTTTGGCCCTATAGTCTTCAGAGGGATCCGAAATATCTGTTCTCAGATTCCACAGAAATAAGACTAGCAAAGAGATTCACGAAATACAGATGTAACTGTGTGAGATGAATTAACAGAACACTAAGCAGTTTCTCAGAAAGCTTCTTTCCAGATTTCATCGGAGGATATTTCCTTTTTCACCATAGCCCTCTATGGGCTTCCAAATATCACTTTGCCAATTCCACAAGAACTGTCTTAGCGAAAGGTTTCTTGAGGGGAAAGCTTTAGCTCTGTGAGATGATTTCACAGAACACAAAGAAGTTTCTCAGAAAGCTTCTTTCTCTTCGTTATCGGAGGATATTTCCTTTGGCCCTATAGTCTTCAAAGGGATCCGAAATATCTGTTCTCAGATTCCACAGAAATAAGGCTAGAAAAGAGATCCATTAAATACAGATGTAACTCTGAGAGATGAATTAACAGAACACTAAGCAGTTTCTCAGAACCTTCTTTCCAGATTTCATCGGAGGATATTTCCTTTTTCACCATAGCCCTCTAAGGGCTTCCGAATATCACTTTGCCAATTCCACAAGAACAGTCTTAGCGAAAGGCTTCTTGAGGGGAAAGCTGTAACTCTGTGAGATGATTTCACAGAACACAAAGAAGTTTCTCAGAAAGCTTCTTTCTCTTTGTTATCGGAGGATATTTCCTTTGGCCCTATAGTGTTCAGAGGGATCCGAAATATCTGTTCTCAGATTCCACAGAAATAAGACTAGCAAAGAGATTCACGAAATACAGATGTAACTCTGTGAGATGAATTAACAGAACACTAAGCAGTTTCTCAGAGAGCTTCTTTCCAGATTTCATCGGAGGATATTTCCTTTTTCACCATAGCCCTCTAGGGGCTTCCAAATATCACTTTGCCAATTCCACAAGAACTGTCTTACCGAAAGGCTTCTTGAGGGGAAAGCTGTAACTCTGTGAGATGTTTTCACAGAACACAAAGAAGTTTCTCAGAAGGCTTCTTTCTCTTTGTTATCGGAGGATTTTTCCTTTGGCCCTATAGTCTTCAAAGGGATCAGAAATATCTGTTCTCAGATTCCACACAAATAACGCCGGCAAAGAGATCGACGCAATACAGATGTAACTCTGTGAGATGAATTAACAGAACACTATGCAGTTTCTCAGAAAGCTTCTTTCCAGATTTCATCGGAGGATATTTCCTTTTTCACCATAGCCCTCTATGGGCTTCCAAATATCACTTTGACAATTCCACAAGAACTGTCTTAGCGAAAGGCTTCTTGAGGGGAAAGCTGTAACTCTGTGAGATGATTTCACAGAACACAAAGAAGTTTCTCAGTAAGCTTCTTTCTCTTTGGTATCGGAGGATATTTACTTTGGCCCTATAGTCTTCAGAGGGATAGGAAATATCTGTTCTCAGATTCCACAGAAATAAGGCTAGCAAACAGATCCACGAAATAGAGATGTAACTCTGTGAGATAAATTAACAGAACACTAAGCAGTTTCTCAGAAAGCCTCTTTCCAGATTTCATCGGAGGATATTTCCTTTTTCACCATAGCCCTCTAAGGGCTTCCAAATATCATTTTGCCAATTGCACAAGAACTGTCTTAGCGAACGGCTTCTTGAGGGGAAGGCTGTAACTCTGTGAGATGATTTCACAGAACACAAAGAAGTTTCTCAGAAAGCTTCTTTCTCTTTGTTATCGGAGGATATTTACTTTGGCCCTATAGTCTTCAAAGGGATCCGAAATATCTCTTCTCAGATTCCACAGAAATAAGGCTAGCAAAGAGATCCACGAAATAGAGATGTAACTCTGTGAGATGAATTAACAGAACACTAAGCAGTTTCTCAGAAAGCTTCTTTCCAGATTTCATCGGAGGATATTTCCTTTTTCACCATAGCCCTCTAGGGGCTTCCAAATATCACTTTGAAAATTCCATAAGAACTGTCTTAGCGAAAGGCTTCTTGAGGGGAAAGCTATAACTCTGTGAGATGATTTCACAGAACACAAAGACGTTTCTCAGAAAGCTTCTTTCTCTTTGTTATCGGAGGATATTTCCATTGGCCCTATAGTCTTCAAAGGGATCCGAAATATCTGTTCTCAGATTCCACAGAAATAAGGCTAGCAAAGAGATCCACGAAATACAGATGTAACTCTGTGAGATGAATTAACAGAACACTAAGCAGTTTCCAAGAAAACTTCTTTCCAGATTTCATCGGAGGATATTTCCTTTTTCACCATAGCCCTGTATGGGCTTCCAAATATCACTTTGCCAATTCCACAAGAACTGTCTTAGCGAAAGGCTTCTTGAGGAAAAAGCTGTAACTCTCTGAGATGATTTCACAGAACACAAAGAAGTTTCTCAGAAAGCTTCTTTCTCTTTGTTATCGTAGGATATTTCCTTTGGCCCTATAGTCTTCAGAGGGATCCGAAATATCTGTTCTCAGATTCCACAGAAATAAGACTAGCAAAGAGATTCACGAAATACAGATGTTACTCTGTGAGATAATTAAGAGAACACTAAGCAGTTTCTCAGAAAGCTTCTTTCCAGATTTCATCGGAGGATATTTCCTTTTTCACCATAGTCCTCTATGGGCTTCCAAATATCACTTTGCCAATTCCACAAGAACTGTCTTAGCGAAAGGCTTCTTGAGCGTAAAGCTGTAACTCTGTGAGATAATTTCACAGAACACAAAGAAGTTTCTTAGAAAGCTTCTTTCTCTTTGTTATCGGAGGATATTTCCTTTGGCGCTATAGTCTTCAAAGGGATCCAAAATATCTGTTCTCAGATTCCACAGAAATAAGGCTAGCAAACAGATCCATGAAATAGAGATGTAACTCTCTGAGATGAATTAACAGAACCCTAAGCAGTTTCTCAGAAAGCCTCTTTCCAGATTTCATCGGAGGATATTTCCTTTTTCTCCATAGCCCTCTAAGGGCTTCCAAATATCACTTTGCCAATTGCACAAGAACTGTCTTAGCGAAAGGCTTCTTGAGGGGAAAGCTGTAACTCTGTGAGATTATTTCACAGAACACAAAGAAGTTTCTCAGAAAGCTTCTTTCTCTTTGTTATCGGAGGATATTTCCTTTGGACCTATTTGCTTCAAAGGGATCCGAAATATCTGTTCTCAGATTCCACAAAAATAAGGCTGGCAAAGAGATCGACGAAATACAGATGTAACTCTGTGAGATGAATTAACAGAACACTATGCAGTTTCTCAGAAAGCTTCTTTCCATATTTCATCGGAGGATATTTCCTTTTTCACCATAGGCCTCTAAGGGCTTCCAAATATCACTTTGCCAATTCCACAAGAACTGTCTTAGCGAAAGGCTTCTTGAAGGGAAAGCTGTAACTCTGTGAGATGATTTCCCAGAACACGAAGAAGTTTCACAGAAAGCTTCTTTCTCTTTGTTATCGGAGGATAATTCCTTTGGCCCTATAGTCTTCAAAGGGATCCGAAATATCTCTTCTCGGATTCCACAGAAATAAGGCTAGCAAAGAGGTCCACGAAATACAGATGTAACTCTGTGAGATGAATTAACAGAACACTAAGCAGTTTCTCAGAAAGCTTCTTTCCAGATTTCATACGAGGATATTTCCTTTTTCACCATAGCCCTCTATGGGCTTCCAAATATAACTTTTCCAAATCCACAAGAATTGTCTTAGCAAAAGGCTTCTTGAGGGGAAAGCTGTAACTCTGTGAGATGGTTTCACAGAACACAAGAAGTTTCTCAGAAAGCTTCTTTCTCTTTGTTATCGGAGGATATTTCCTTTGGCCCTATAGTCTTCAAAGGGATCCGAAATATCTATTCTCAGATTCCACGAAATAAGGCTAGCAAAGAGATGCACGAAATACAGATGTAACTCTGTGAGATGAATTAACAGAACACTAAGTAGTTTCTCAGAAAGCTTCTTTCCAGTTTTCATCCGAGGATATTTCCTTTTTCACCATAGCAATCTATGGGCTTCCAAATATCACTTTGCCAAATCCACAAGAACTGTCTTAGCGAAAGGCTTCTTGAGGGGAAAGCTGTAACTCTGTGAGATGATTTCACAGTACACAAAGAAGTTTCTCAGAAAGCTTCTTTATCTTTGTTATCGGAGGATATTTCCTTTGGCCCTATAGTCTTTAGAGGGATCCGAAATATCTGTTCTCAGATTCCACAGAAATAAGACTAGCAAAGAGATTCACGAAATACAGATGTTACTCTGTGAGATAATTAAGAGAACACTAAGCAGTTTCTCAGAAAGCTTCTTTCCAGATTTCATCGGAGGATATTTCCTTTTTCACCATAGTCCTCTAAGGGCTTCCAAATATCACTTTGCCAATTCCACAAGAACTGTCTTAGCGAAAGGCTTCTTGAGCGTAAAGCTGTAACTCTGTGAGATAATTTCACAGAACACAAAGAAGTTTCTTAGAAAGCTTCTTTCTCTTTGTTATCGGAGGATATTTCCTTTGGCCCTATAGTCTTCAAAGGGATCCAAAATATCTGTTCTCAGATCCCACAGAAATAAGGCTAGCAAACAGATCCATGAAATAGAGATGTAACTCTCTGAGAAGAATTAACAGAACCCTAAACAGTTTCTCAGAAAGCCTCTTTCCAGATTTCATCGGAGGATATTTCCTTTTTCTCCATAGCCCTCTATGGGCTTCCAAATATCACTTTGCCAATTGCACAAGAACTGTCTTAGCGAAAGGCTTCTTGAGGGGAAAGCTGTAACTCTTTGAGATGATTTCACAGAACACAAAGAAGTTTCTCAGAAAGCTTCTTTCTCTTTTTTATCGGAGGATATTTCCTTTGGCCCTATTTGCTTCAAAGGGATCCGAAATATCTGTTCTCAGATTCCACACAAATAAGGCTAGCAAAGAGATCGACGAAATACAGATGTAACTCTGTGAGATGAATTAACAGAACACTATGCAGTTTCTCAGAAAACTTCTTTCCATATTTCATCGGAGGATATTTCCTTTTTCACCATAGCCCTCTAAGGGCTTCCAAATATCACTTTGCCAATTCCACAAGAACTGTCTTAGCGAAAGGCTTCTTGAAGGGAAAGCTGTAACTCTGTGAGATGATTTCCCAGAACACAAAGAAGTTTCACAGAAAGCTTCTTTCTCTTTGTTATCGGAGGATATTTCCTTTGGCCCTATAGTCTTCAAAGGGATCCGAAATATCTCTTCTCAGATTCCACAGAAATAAGGCTAGCAAAGAGATCCACGAAATACAGATGTAACTCTGGGAGATGAATTAACAGAACACTAAGCAGTTTCTCAGAAAGCTTCTTTCCAGATTTCATCGGAGGATATTTCCTTTTTCACCATAGCCCTCTATGGGCTTCCAAATATCACTTTGCCAATTCCACAAGAACTGTCTTAGCGAAAGGTTTCTAGAGGGGAAAGCTGTAACTCTGTGAGATGATTTCACAGAACACAAAGAAGTTTCTCAGAAAGCTTCTTTCTCTTTGTTAGCGGAGGATATTTCCTTTGGCCCTATAGTCTTCAAAGGGATCCGAATTATCTCTTCTCGGATTCCACAGAAATAAGGCTAGCAAAGAGGTCCACGAAATACAGATGTAACTCTGTGAGATGAATTAACAGAACACTAAGCAGTTTCTCAGAAAGCTTCTTTCCAGATTTCATACGAGGATATTTCCTTTTTCACCATAGCCCTCTATGGGCTTCCAAATATCACTTTGCCAAATCCACAAGAACTGTCTTAGCAAAAGGCTTCTTGAGGGGAAAGCTGTAACTCTGTGAGATGGTTTCACAGAACACAAGAAGTTTCTCAGAAAGCTTCTTTCTCTTTGTTATCGGAGGATATTTCCTTTGGCCCTATAGTCTTCAAAGGGATCGAAATATCTATTCTCAGATTCCACAGAAATAAGGCTAGCAAAGAGATGCACGAAATACAGATGTAACTCTGTGAGATGAATTAACAGAACACTAAGTAGTTTCTCAGAAATCTTCTTTCCAGTTTTCATCCGAGGATATTTCCTTTTTCACCATAGCAATCTATGGGCTTCCAAATATCACTTTGCCAAATCCAAAAGAACTGTTTTAGCGAAAGGCTTCTTGAGGGGAAAGCTGCAACTCTGTGAGATGATTTCACAGTACACAAAGAAGTTTCTCAGAAAGCTTCTTTATCTTTGTTATCGGAGGATATTTCCTTTGGCGCTATAGTCTTCAAAGGGATCCGAAATATATCTTCTCAGATTCCACAGAAATAAGGCTAGCAAAGAGATCCACGAAATACAGATGTAACTCTGGGAGATGAATTAACAGAACACTAAGCAGTTTCTCAGAAAGCTTCTTTCCAGATTTCATCGGAGGATATTTCCTTTTTCACCATAGCCCTCTATGGGCTTCCAAATATCACTTTGCCAATTGCCCAAGAACTGTCTTAGCGAAAGGCTTCTTGAGGGGAAAGCTGTAACTCTGTGAGATTATTTCACAGAACACAAAGAAGTTTCTCAGAAAGCTTCTTTCTCTTTGTTATCGGAGGATATTTCCTTTGGCCCTATAGTCTTCAAAGGGATCCGAAATATCTGTTCTCAGATTCCACAGAAATAAGGCTAGCAAAGAGATCCACGAAATACAGATGTAACTCTGGGAGATGAATTAACAGAACACTAAGCAGTTTCTCAGAAAGCTTCTTTCCAAATTTTCTCGAAGGATATTTCCTTTTTCATCATAGCCCTCTATGGGCTTCCAAATATCACTTTGCCAATTCCACAAGAACTGTCTTAGCGAAAGACTTCTTGAGGGGAAATCTGTAACTCTGTGAGATTTTTTTCAGAGAACACAAAGAAGTTTCTCAGAAAGCTGCTTTCTCTTTGTTATCGGAGGATATTTCCTTTGGCCCTATAGTCTTCAAAGGGATCCGAAATATCTCTTCTCAGATTCCACAGAAATAAGGCTAGCAAAGAGATCCACGTAATACAGATGTAACTCTGGGAGATGAATTAACAGAACACTAAGCAGTTTCTCAGAAAGCTTCTTTCCAGATTTCATCGGAGGATATTTCCTTTTTCACCATAGCCCTCTATGGGCTTCCAAATATCACTTTGCCAATTGCCCAAGAACTGTCTTAGCGAAAGGCTTCTTGAGGGGAAAGCTGTAACTCTGTGAGATTATTTCACAGAACACAAAGAAGTTTCTCAGAAAGCTTCTTTCTCTTTGTTATCGGAGGATATTTCCTTTGGCCCTATAGTCTTCAAAGGGATCCGAAATATCTGTTCTCAGATTCCACAGAAATAAGGCTAGCAAAGAGATCCACGAAATACAGATGTAACTCTGGGAGATGAATTAACAGAACACTAAGCAGTTTCTCAGAAAGCTTCTTTCCAAATTTTCTCGAAGGATATTTCCTTTTTCATCATAGCCCTCTATGGGCTTCCAAATATCACTTTGCCAATTCCACAAGAACTGTCTTAGCGAAAGGCTTCTTGAGGAAAAAGCTGTAACTCTCTGAGATGATTTCACAGAACACAAAGAAGTTTCTCAGAAAGCTTCTTTCTCTTTGGTATCGGAGGATATTTCCTTTGGCCCCATAGTCTTCAGAGGGATCCGAAATATCTGTTTTCAGATTCCACAGAAATAAGACTAGCAAAGAGATTCACGAAATACAGATGTAACTATGTGAGATAATTAACAGAACACTAAGCAGTTTCTCAGAAAGCTTCTTTCCAGATTTCATCGGAGGATATTTCCTTTTTCACCATAGCCCTCTATGGGCTTCCAAATATCACTTTGCCAAATCCACAAGAACTGTCTTAGCGAAAGGCTTCTTGAGGGGAAAGCTGTAACTCTGTGAGATGATTTCACAGAACACAAAGAAGTTTCTCAGAAAGCTTCTTTCTCTTTGTTATCGGAGGATATTTCCTTTGGCCCTATATTCTTCAAAGGGATGCGAAATATCTGTTCTGAGGATCCACAGAAATAAGGCTAGCAAAGAGATCCACGAAATACAGATGTAACCCTGGGAGATGAATTAACAGAACACTAAGCAGTTTCTCAGAAAGCTTCTTTCCAAATTTTCTCGAAGGATATTTCCTTTTTCATCCTAGCCCTCTATGGGCTTCCAAATATCACTTTGCCAATTCCACAAGAACTGTCTTAGCACAAGGCTTCTTGAGGAAAAAGCTGTAACTCTGTGAGATGATTTCACAGAACACAAAGAAGTTTCTCAGAAAGCTTCTTTCTCTTTGTTATCGGAGGATATTTCCTTTGGCCCTATAGTCTTCAGAGGGATCCGAAATATCAGTTATCAGATTCCACAGAAATAAGACTAGCAAAGAGATTCAAGAAATACAGATGTAACTGTGTGAGATGTATTAACAGAACACTATGCAGTTTCTCAGAAAGCTTCTTTCCAGATTTCATCGGAGGATATTTCCTTTTTCACCATAGCCCTCTAAGGGCTTCCAAATATCACTTTGCCAATTCCACAAGAACTGTCTTAGCGAAAGGCTTCTTGAGGGGAAAGCTGTAACTCTGTGAGATGATTTCACAGAACACAAAGAAGTTTCACAGAAAGCTTCTTTCTCTTTGTTATCGGAGGATATTTACTTTGGCCGTATAGTCTTCAAAGGGATCCGAAATATCTCTTCTCAGATTCCACAGAAATAAGGCTAGCAAAGAGATCCACGAAATAGAGATGTAACTCTGTGAGATGAATTAACAGAACACTAAGCAGTTTCTCAGAAAGCTTCTTTCCAGATTTCATCGGAGGATATTTCCTTTTTCACCATAGCCCTCTAGGGGCTTCCAAATATCACTTTGAAAATTCCACAAGAACTGTCTTAGCGAAAGGCTTCTTGAGGGGAAAGCTATAACTCTGTGAGATGATTTCACAGAACACAAAGAAGTTTCTCAGAAAGCTTCTTTCTCTTTGTTATCGGAGGATATTTCCATTGGCCCTATAGTCTTCAAAGGGATCCGAAATATCTGTTCTCAGATTCCACAGAAATAAGGCTAGCAAAGAGATCCATGAAATACAGAGTAACTCTGAGAGATGAATTAGCAGAACACTAAGCAGTTTCTCAGAAACCTTCTTTCCAGATTTCATCGGAGAATATTTCCTTTTTCACCATAGGCCTCTATGGGCTTCCAAAAATCACTTTGCCAATTCCACAAGAACTGTCTTAGCGAAAGGCTTTTTGAGGGGAAAGCTGTAACTCTGTGAGATGATTTCACAGAACACAAAGAAGTTTCTCAGAAAGCTTCTTTCTCTTTGATATCGGAGGATATTTCCTTTGGCAATATGGTCTTCAAAGGGATCCGAAATATCTGTTCTCAGGATCCACAGAAATAAGGCTAGCAAAGAGATTCACGAAATACAGATGTTACTCTGTGAGATAATTAAGAGAACACTAAGCAGTTTCTCAGAAAGCTTCTTTCCAGATTTCATCGGAGGATATTTCCTTTTTCACCATAGTCCTCTATGGGCTTCCAAATATCACTTTGCCAATTCGACAAGAACTGTCTTAGCGAAAGGCTTCTTGAGCGTAAAGCTGTAACTCTGTGAGATAATTTCACAGAACACAAAGAAGTTTCTTAGAAAGCTTCTTTCTCTTTGTTATCGGAGGATATTTCCTTTGGCCCTATAGTCTTCAAAGGGATCCAAAATATCGTTCTCAGATTCCACAGAAATAAGGCTAGCAAACAGATCCATGAAATAGAGATGTAACTCTCTGAGATGAATTAACAGAACCCTAAGCAGTTTCTCAGAAAGCCTCTTTCCAGATTTCATCGGAGGATATTTCCTTTTTCTCCATAGCCCTCTATGGGCTTCCAAATATCACTTTGCCAATTGCACAAGAACTGTCTTAGCGAAAGGCTTCTTGAGGGGAAAGCTGTAACTCTGTGAGATGATTTCACAGAACACAAAGAAGTTTCTCAGAAAGCTTCTTTCTCTTTGTTATCGGAGGATATTTCCTTTGGCCCTATTTGCTTCAAAGGGATCCGAAATATCTGTTCTCAGATTCCACACAAATAAGGCTGGCAAAGAGATCGACGAAATACAGATGTAACTCTGTGAGATGAATTAACAGAACACTATGCAGTTTCTCAGAAAGCTTCTTTCCATATTTCATCGGAGGATATTTCCTTTTTCACCATAGCCCTCTAAGGGCTTCCAAATATCACTTTGCCAATTCCACAAGAACTGTCTTAGCGAAAGGCTTCTTGAGGGGAAAGCTGTAACTCTGTGAGATGATTTCCCAGAACACAAAGAAGTTTCACAGAAAGCTTCTTTCTCTTTGTTATCGGAGGATATTTCTTTTGGCCCTATAGTCTTCAAAGGGATCCGAAATATCTCTTCTCAGATTCCACAGAAATAAGGCTAGCAAAGAGATCCACGAAATACAGATGTAACTCTGGGAGATGAATTAACAGAACACTAAGCAGTTTCTCAGAAAGCTTCTTTCCAGATTTCATCGGAGGATATTTCCTTTTACACCATAGCCCTCTATGGGCTTCCAAATATCACTTTGCCAATTCCACAAGAACTGTCTTAGCGAAAGGTTTCTAGAGGGGAAAGCTGTAACTCTGTGAGATGATTTCACAGAACACAAAGAAGTTTCTCAGAAAGCTTCTTTCTCTTTGTTAGCGGAGGATATTTCCTTTGGCCCTATAGTCTTCAAAGGGATCCGAAATATCTCTTCTCGGATCCCACAGAAATAAGGCTAGCAAAGAGGTCCACGAAATACAGATGTAACTCTGTGAGATGAATTAACAGAACACTAAGCAGTTTCTCAGAAAGCTTCTTTCCAGATTTCATACGAGGATATTTCCTTTTTCAACATAGCCCTCTATGGGCTTCCAAATATAACTTTGCCAAATCCACAAGAACTGTCTTAGCAAAAGGCTTCTTGAGGGGAAAGCTGTAACTCTGTGAGATGGTTTCACAGAACACAAGAAGTTTCTCAGAAAGCTTCTTTCTCTTTGTTATCGGAGGATATTTCCTTTGGCCCTATAGTCTTCAAAGGGATCCGAAATATCTATTCTCAGATTCCACAGAAATAAGGATAGCAAAGAGACGCACGAAATACAGATGTAACTCTGTGAGATGAATTAACAGAACACTAAGTAGTTTCTCAGAAAGCTTCTTTCCAGTTTTCATCCGAGGATATTTTTGCTTTTTCACCATAGCAATCTATGGGCTTCCAAATATCACTTTGCCAAATCCACAAGAACTGTCTTAGCGAAAGGCTTCTTGAGGGGAAAGCTGTAACTCTGTGAGATGATTTCACAGTACACAAAGAAGTTTCTCAGAAAGCTTCTTTATCTTTGTTATCGGAGGATATTTCCTTTGGCGCTATAGTCTTCAAAGGGATCCGAAATATCTGTTCTCAGATTCCACAGAAATAAGGCTAGCAAAGAGATCCACGAAATACAGATGTAACTCTGTGAGATGAATTAACAGAACACAAAGCAGTTACCAAGAAAACTTCTTTCCAGATTTCATCGGAGGATATTTCCTTTTTCACCATAGCCCTCTATGGGCTTCCAAATATCACTTTGCCAATTCCACAAGAACTGTCTTAGCGAAAGGCTTCTCCAGGGGAAACTGTAACTCTGTGAGATGATTTCACAGAACACAAAGGAGTTTCTCAAAAGCTTCTTTCTCTTTGTTATCGGAGGATATTTCCTTAGGCCCTATAGTCTAAAAATGGATCTGCAATATCTGTTCTCAGATTCCACAGAAATAAGGCTACCAAAGAGATCCACGAAATACAGATGTAACTCTGGGAGATGAATTAACAGAACACTAAGCAGTTTCTCAGAATGCTTCTTTCCAGATTTCATCGGAAGATATTTCCTTTTTCACCATAGCCCTCTATTGGCTTCCAAATATCACTTTGCCAATTCCACAAGAACTGTCTTAGCGAAAGGCTTCTTGAGGGGAAAGCTGTAACTCTGTGAGATGATTTCACAGAACACAAAGAAGTTTCTCAGAAAGCTTCTTTCTCTTTGTTATAGGAGGATATTTCCTTTGGCTCTATAGTCTTCAAAGGGATCCGAAATATCTCTTCTCAGATTCCACAGAAATAAGGCTAGCAAAGAGATCCATGAAACACAGATGTAACTCTGTGAGATGAATTATCAGAACACTAAGCAGTTTCTCAGAAAGCTTCTTTCCAGCTTTCATCGGAGGATATTTCCTTTTTCACCATAGCCCTTTATGGGCTTCCAAATATCACTTTGCCAATACCACAAGAACTTTCTTAGCGAAAGACTTCTCCAGCGGAAAGCTGTAACCCTGTGACATGATTTCACAGAACACAAAGGAGTTTCTCAGAAAGCTTCTTTCTCTTTGTTATCGGAGGATATTTCCTTTGGCCCTATAGTCTAAAAACGGATCTGCAATATCTGTTCTCAGATTCCACAGAAATAAGGCTATCAAAGAGATCCACGAAATACAGATGTAACTCTGGGAGATGAATTAACAGAACACTAAGCAGTTTCTCAGAAAGATTCTTTCCAGATTTCATCGGAGGATATTTCCTTTTTCTCCATAGCCCTCTAAGGGCTTCCAAATATCACTTTGCCAATTCCACAAGAACTGTCTTAGCGAAAGGCTTCTTGAGGGGAAAGCTGTAACTCTGTGAGATGATTTCACAGAACACAAAGAAGTTTCACAGAAAGCTTCTTTCTCTTTGTTATCGGAGGATATTTCCTTTGGCCCTATAGTCTTCAAAGGGATCCGAAATATCTCTTCTCAGATTCCACAGAAATAGGCTAGCAAAGAGATCCACGAAATACAGATGTAACTCTGGGAGAGGAATTAACAGAACACTAAGCAGTTTCTCAGAAAGCTTCTTTCCAGATTTCATCGGAGGATATTTCCTTTTTCACCATAGCCCTCTATGGGCTTCCAAATATCACATTGCCAATTCCACAAGAACTGTCTTAGCGAAAGGCTTCTTGAGGGGAAAGCTGTAACTCTGTGAGATGATTTCACAGAACACAAAGAAGTTTCTCAGAAAGCTTCTTTCTCTTTGTTATCGGAGGATATTTCCATTGGCCCTATTGTCTTCAAAGGGATCCGAAATATCTGTTCTCAGATTCCACAGAAATAAGGCTAGCAAAGAGATCCATGAAATACAGATGTAACTCTCTGAGATGAATTAACAGAACACTAAGCAGTTTCTCAGAGAGCATCTTTCCAGATTTCATCGGAGGATATTTCCTTTTTCACCATAGCCCTCTATGGGCTTCCAAATATCACTTTGCCAATTCCACAAGAACTGTCTTAGCGAAAGGCTTCTTGAGGGGAAAGCTGTAACTCTGTGAGATGATTTCACAGAACACAAAGAAGTTTCTCAGAAAGCTTCTTTCTCTTTGTTATCGGAGGATATTTCCTTTGGCCCTATTTGCTTCAAAGGGATCCGAAATATCTGTTCTCAGATTCCACACAAATAAGGCTGGCAAAGAGATCGACGAAATACAGATGTAACTCTGTGAGATGAATTAACAGAACACTATGCAGTTTCTCAGAAAGCTTCTTTCCATATTTCATCGGAGGATATTTCCTTTTTCACCATAGCCCTCTAAGGGCTTCCAAATATCACTTTGCCAATTCCACAAGAACTGTCTTAGCGAAAGGCTTCTTGACGGGAAAGCTGTAACACTGTGAGATGATTTCCCAGAACACAAAGAAGTTTCACAGAAAGCTTCTTTCTCTTTGTTATCGGAGGATATTTCCTTTGGCCCTATAGTCTTCAAAGGGATCCGAAATATCTCTTCTCAGATTCCACAGAAATAAGGCTAGCAAAGAGATCCACGAAATACAGATGTAACTCTGGGAGATGAATTAACAGAACACTAAGCACTTTCTCAGAAAGCTTCTTTCCAGATTTCATCGGAGGATATTTCCTTTTTCACCATAGCCCTCTATGGGCTTCCAAATATCACTTTGCCAATTCCACAAGAACTGTCTTAGCGAAAGGTTTCTAGAGGGGAAAGCTGTAACTCTGTGAGATGATTTCACAGAACACAAAGAAGTTTCTCAGAAAGCTTCTTTCTCTTTGTTAGCGGAGGATATTTCCTTTGGCCCTATAGTCTTCAAAGGGATCCGAAATATCCCTTCTCGGATTCCACAGAAATAAGGCTAGCAAGGAGGTCCACGAAATACAGATGTAACTCTGTGAGATGAATTAACAGAACACTAAGCAGTTTCTCAGAAAGCTTCTTTCCAGATTTCATACGAGGATATTTCCTTTTTCACCATAGCCCTCTATGGGCTTCCAAATATAACTTTGCCAAATCCACAAGAACTGTCTTAGCAAAAGGCTTCTTGAGGGGAAAGCTGTAACTCTGTGAGGTGGTTTCACGGAACACAAGAAGTATCTCAGAAAGCTTCTTTCTCTTTGTTATCGGAGGATATTTCCTTTGGCCATATAGTCTTCAAAGGGATCCGAAATATCTATTCTCAGATTCCACAGAAATAAGGATAGCAAAGATACGCACGAAATACAGATGTAACTCTGTGAGATGAATTAACAGAACACTAAGTAGTTTCTCAGAAAGCTTCTTTCCAGTTTTCATCCGAGGATATTTTTGCTTTTTCACCATAGCAATCTATGGGCTTCCAAATATCACTTTGCCAAATCCACAAGAACTGTCTTAGCGAAAGGCTTCTTGAGGGGAAAGCTGTAACTCTGTGAGATGATTTCACAGTACACAAAGAAGTTTCTCAGAAAGCTTCTTTATCTTTGTTTTCGGAGGATATTTCCTTTGGCGCTATAGTCTTCAAAGGGATCCGAAATTTATCTTCTCAGATTCCACAGAAATAAGGCTAGCAAAGAGATCCACGAAATACAGATGTAACTCTGGCAGATGAATTAACAGAACACTAAGCAGTTTCTCAGAAAGCTTCTTTCCAGATTTCATCGGAGGATATTTCCTTTTTCACCATAGCCCTCTATGGGCTTCCAAATATCACTTTGCCAATTCCACAAGAACTGTCTTAGCGAAAGACTTCTTGAGGGGAAATCTGTAACTCTGTGAGATGTTTTCAGAGAACACAAAGAAGTTTCTCAGAAGGCTTCTTTCTCTTTGTTATCGGAGGATATTTCCTTTGGCCCTATAGTCTTCAAAGGGATCCGAAATATCTGTTCTCAGATTCCACAGAAATAAGGCTAGCAAAGAGATCCACGAAATACAGATGTAATTCTGGGAGATGAATTAACAGAACACTAAGCAGTTTCTCAGAAAGCTTCTTTCCAGATTTCATCGGAGGATATTTCCTTTTTCACCATAGACCTCTATGGGCTTCCAAATATCACTTTGCCAATTCCACAAGAACTGTCTTAGCGTAAGGCTTCTTGAGGGGAAAGCTGTAACTCTGTGAGATGATTTCACAGAACACAAAGAAGTTTCTCAGAAAGCTTCTTTCTCTTTGTTATCGGAGGATATTTCCATTGGCCCTATAGTCTTCAAAGGGATCCGAAATATCTGTTCTCAGATTCCACAGAAATAAGGCTAGCAAAGAGATCCATGAAATACAGATGTAACTCTGAGAGATGAATTAACAGAACACTAAGCAGTTTCTCAGAAACCTTCTTTCGAGATTTCATCGGAGGATATTTCCTTTTTCACCATAGCCCTCTATGGGCTTCCAAATATCACTTTGCCAATTCCACAAGAACTGTCTTAGCGAAAGGCTTCTTGAGGGGAAAGCTGTAATTCTGTGAGATGATTTCACAGAACACAAAGAAGTTTCTCAGAAAGCTTCTTTCTCTTTGTTATCGGAGGATATTTCCTTTGGCAATATAGACTTCAAAGGGATCCGAAATATCTGTTCTCAGATTCCACAGAAATAAGGCTAGCAAAGAGATCCACGAAATACAGATGTAACTCTGTGAGATGAAGTAACAGAACACTAAGCAGTTTCTCAGAAAGCTTCTTTCCAGATTTCATCGGAGGATATTTCCTTTTTCACCATAGCCCTCCGTGGGCTTCCAAATATCACTTTGCCAATTCCAAAAGAACTGTCTTAACGAAAGGCTTCTTGAGGGTAAAGCTGTAACTCTGTGAGATGATTTCACAGAGCACAAAGAAGTTTCTCAGAAAGCTTCTTTCTCTTTGTTATCGCAAGATATTTCCTTAGGCCCTATAGTCTTCAAAGGTATCCGAAATATCTGTTCTCAGATTCCACAGAAATAAGGCTAGCAATGAGATCCATGAAACACAGATGTAACTCTGTGAGATGAATTATCAGAACACTAAGCAGTTTCTCAGAAAGCTTCTTTCCAGATTTCATCGGAGGATATTTCCTTTTTCACCATAGCCCTTTATGGGCTTCCAAATATCACTTTGCCAATACCACAAGAACTTTCTTAGCGAAAGACTTCTCCAGCGGAAAGCTGTAACCCTGTGACATGATTTCACAGAACACAAAGTAGTTTCTCAGAAAGCTTCTTTCTCTTTGTTATCGGAGGATATTTCCTTTGGCCCTATAGTCTAAAAACGGATCTGCAATATCTGTTCTCAGATTCCACAGAAATAAGGCTATCAAACAGATCCACGAAATACAGATGTAACTCTGGGAGATGAATTAACAGAACACTAAGCAGTTTCTCAGAAAGCTTCTTTCCAGATTTCATCGGAGGATATTTCCTTTTTCTCCATAGCCCTCTAAGGGCTGCCAAATATCACTTTGCCAATTCCACAAGAACTGTCTTAGCGAAAGGCTTCTTGAGGGGAAAGCTGTAACTCTGTGAGATGATTTCACAGAACACAAAGAAGTTTCACAGAAAGCTTCTTTCTCTTTGTTATCGGAGGATATTTCCTTTGGCCCTATAGTCTTCAAAGGGATCCGAAATATCTCTTCTCAGATTCCACAGAAATAGGCTAGCAAAGAGATCCACGAAATACAGATGTAACTCCGGGAGATGAATTAACAGAACACTAAGCAGTTTCTCAGAAAGCTTCTTTCCAGATTTCATCGGAGGATATTTCCTTTTTCACCATAGCCCTCTATGGGCTTCCAAATATCACATTGCCAATTCCACAAGAACTGTCTTAGCGAAAGGCTTCTTGAGGGTAAAGCTGTAACTCTGTGAGATGATTTCACAGAACACAAAGAAGTTTCTCAGAAAGCTTCTTTCTCTTTGTTATCGGAGGATATTTCCATTGGCCCTATAGTCTTCAAAGGGATCCGAAATATCTGTTCTCAGATTCCACAGAAATAAGGCTATCAAAGAGATCCATGAAATACAGATGTAACTCTGAGAGATGAATTAACAGAACACTAAGCAGTTTCTCAGAGAGCTTCTTTCCAGATTTCATCGGAGGATATTTCCTTTTTCACCATAGCCCTCTATGGGCTTCCAAATATCACTTTGCCAATTCCACAAGAACTGTCTTAGCGAAAGGCTTCTTGAGGGGAAAGCTGTAACTCTGTGAGATGATTTCACAGAACACAAAGAAGTTTCTCAGAAAGCTTCTTTCTCTTTGTTATCGGAGGATATTTCCTTTGGCAATATAGTCCTCAAAGGGATCCGAATTATCTGTTCTCACATTCCACAGAAATAAGGCTAGCAAAGAGATCCACGAAATACATATGTAACTCTGTGAGATGAATTATCAGATCACTAAGCAGTTTCTCAGAAAGCTTCTTTCCAGATTTCATCGGAGGATATTTCCTTTTTCACCATAGCCCTCTGTGGGCTTCCAAATATCACTTTGCCAATTCCACAAGAACTGTCTTAACGAAAGGCTTCTTGAGGGTAAATCTGTAACTCTGTGAGATGATTTCACAGAACACAAAGAAGTTTCTCGGAAAGCTTCTTTCTCTTTGTTATCGGAAGATATTTCCTTGGGCCCTATAGTCTTCAAAGGGATCCGAAATATCTGTTCTCAGATTCCACAGAAATAAGGCTAGCAAAGAGATCCACGAAATACAGATTTAACTCTGTGAGATGAATTAACAGAACACTAAGCATTTTCCAAGAAAACTTCTTTCCAGATTTCATCGGAGGATATTTCCTTTTTCACCATAGCCCTGTATGGGCTTCCAAATATCACTTTGCCAATTCCACAAGAACTGTCTTAGCGAAAGGCTTCTCCAGGGGAAAGCTGTAACTCTGAGAGATGATTTCACAGAACACAAAGGAGTTTCTCAGAAAGCTTCTTTCTCTTTGTTATCGGAGGATATTTCCATTGGCCCTATAGTCTTCAAAGGGATCCGAAATATCTTTTCTCAGATTCCACAGAAATTAGGCTACCAAAGAGATCCACGAAATACAGATGTAACTCTGTGAGATGAATCAACAGAACACTAAGCAGTTTCCAAGAAAACTTCTTTCCAGATTTCATCGGAGGATATTTCCTTTTTCACCATAGCCCTGTATGGGCTTCCAAATATCACTTTGCCAATTCCACAAGAACAGTCTTAGCGAAAGGCTTCTCCAGGGGAAAGCTGTAACTCTGTGAGATGATTTCACAGAACACAAAGGAGTTTCTCAGAAAGCTTCTTTCTCTTTGTTATCGGAGGATATTTCCTTAGGCCTTATAGTCTAAAAATGGATCTGCAATATCTGTTCTCAGATTCCACAGAAATAAGGCTACCAAAGAGATCCACGAAATACACATGTAACTCTGGGAGATGAATTAACAGAACACTAAGCAGTTTCTCAGAAAGCTTCTTTCCAGATTTCATCGGAAGATATTTCCTTTTTCACCATAGCCCTCTATGGGCTTCCAAATATCACTTTGCCAATTCCACAAGAACTGTCTTAGCGAAAGGCCTCTTAAGGGGAAAGCTGTAACTCTGTGAGATGATTTCACAGAACACAAAGAAGTTTCTCAGAAAGCTTCTTTCTCTTTGTTATGGGAGGATATTTCCTTTGGCTCTATAGTATTCAAAGGGATCCGAAATATCTCTTCTCAGATTCCACAGAAATAAGACTAGCAAAGAGATCCACGAAATACAGATGTAACTCTGGGAGATGAATTAACAGAACACTAAGCAGTTTCTCAGAAAGCTTCTTTCCAGATTTCATCGGAGGATATTTCCTTTTTCACCATAGCCCTCTATGGGCTTCCAAATATCACTTTGCCAATTCCACAAGAACTGTCTTAGCGAAAGGTTTCTAGAGGGGAAAGCTGTAACTCTGTGAGATGATTTCACAGAACACAAAGAAGTTTCTCAGAAAGCTTCTTTCTCTTTGTTAGCGGAGGATATTTCCTTTGGCCCTATAGTCTTCAAAGGGATCCGAAATATCTCTTCTCGGATTCCACAGAAATAAGGCTAGCAAAGAGATCCACGAAATACAGATGTAACTCTGTGAGATGAATTAACAGAACACTAAGCAGTTTCTCAGAAAGCTTCTTTCCAGATTTCATACGAGGATATTTCCTTTTTCACCATAGCCCTCTATGGGCTTCCAAATATCACTTTGCCAAATCAACAAGAACTGTCTTAGCAAAAGGCTTCTTGAGGGGAAAGCTGTAACTCTGTGAGATGGTTTCACAGAACACAAGAAGTTTCTCAGAAAGCTTCTTTCTCTTTGTTATCGGAGGATATTTCCTTTGTCCCTATAGTCTTCAAAGGGATCCGAAATATCTATTCTCAGATTCCACAGAAATAAGGCTAGCAAAGAGATGCACGAAATACAGATGTAACTCTGTGAGATGAATTAACAGAACACTAAGTAGTTTCTCAGAAAGCTTCTTTCCAGTTTTCATCCGAGGATATTTCCTTTTTCACCATAGCAATCTATGGGCTTCCAAATATCACTTTGCCAAATCCACAAGAACTGTCTTAGCGAAAGGCTTCTTGAGGGGAAAGCTGTAACTCTGTGAGATGATTTCACAGTACACAAAGAAGTTTCTCAGAAAGCTTCTTTATCTTTGTTATCGGAGGATATTTCCTTTGGCGCTATAGTCTTCAAATGGATCCGAAATATATCTTCTCAGATTCCACAGAAATAAGGCTAGCAAAGAGATCCACGAAATACAGATGTAACTCTGGGAGATGAATTAACAGAACACGAAGCAGTTTCTCAGAAAGCTTCTTTCCAGATTTCATCGGAGGATATTTCCTTTTTCACCATAGCCCTCTATGGGCTTCCAAATATCACATTGCCAATTCCAAAAGAACTGTCTTAGCGAAAGACTTCTTGAGGGGAAATATGTAACTCTGTGAGATGTTTTCAGAGAACACAAAGAAGTTTCTCAGAAAGCTTCTTTCTCTTTGTTATCGGAGGATATTTCCTTTGGCCCTATAGTCTTCAAAGGGATCCGAAATATCTCTTCTCAGATTCCACAGAAAAAAGGCTAGCAAAGAGATCCACGAAATACAGATGTAACTCTGGGAGATGAATTAACAGAACACTAAGCAGTTTCTCAGAAAGCTTCTTTCCAGATTTCATCGGAGGATATTTCCTTTTTCACCATAGCCCTCTATGGGCTTCCAAATATCACTTTGCCAATTCCAAAAGAACTGTCTTAACGAAAGGCTTCTTGAGGGTAAACCTGTAACTCTGTGAGATGATTTCACAGAGCACAAAGAAGTTTCTCAGAAAGCTTCTTTCTCTTTGTTATCGCAAGATATTTCCTTAGGCCCTATAGTCTTCAAAGGTATCCGAAATATCTGTTCTCAGATTCCACAGAAATAAGGCTAGCAAAGAGATCCACGAAATACAGATGTAACTCTGTGAGATGAATTAACAGAACACAAAGCAGTTACCAAGAAAACTTCTTTCCAGATTTCATCGGAGGATATTTCCTTTTTCACCATAGCCCTCTATGGGCTTCCAAATATCACTTTGCCAATTCCACAAGAACAGTCTTAGCGAAAGGCTTCTCCAGGGGAAACTGTAACTCTGTGAGATGATTTCACAGAACACAAAGGAGTTTCTCAAAAGCTTCTTTCTCTTTGTTATCGGAGGATATTTCCTTAGGCCCTATAGTCTAAAAATGGATCTGCAATATCTGTTCTCAGATTCCACAGAAATAAGGCTACCAAAGAGATCCACGAAATACAGATGTAACTCTGGGAGATGAATTAACAGAACACTAAGCAGTTTCTCAGAAAGCTTCTTTCCAGATTTCATCGGAAGATATTTCCTTTTTCACCATAGCCCTCTATTGGCTTCCAAATATCACTTTGCCAATTCCACAAGAACTGTCTTAGCGAAAGGCTTCTTCAGGGGAAAGCTGTAACTCTGTGAGATGATTTCACAGAACACAAAGAAGTTTCTCAGAAAGCTTCTTTCTCTTTGTTATAGGAGGATATTTCCTTTGGCTCTATAGTCTTCAAAGGGATCCGAAATATCTCTTCTCAGATTCCACAGAAATAAGGCTAGCAAAGAGATCCATGAAACACAGATGTAACTCTGTGAGATGAATTATCAGAACACTAAGCAGTTTCTCAGAAAGCTTCTTTCCAGATTTCATCGGAGGATATTTCCTTTTTCACCATAGCCCTTTATGGGCTTCCAAATATCACTTTGCCAATACCACAAGAACTTTCTTAGCGAAAGACTTCTCCAGCGGAAAGCTGTAACCCTGTGACATGATTTCACAGAACACAAAGGAGTTTCTCAGAAAGCTTCTTTCTCTTTGTTATCGGAGGATATTTCCTTTGGCCCTATAGTCTAAAAACGGATCTGCAATATCTGTTCTCAGATTCCACAGAAATAAGGCTATCAAAGAGATCCACGAAATACAGATGTAACTCTGGGAGATGAATTAACAGAACACTAAGCAGTTTCTCAGAAAGCTTCTTTCCAGATTTCTTCGGAGGATATTTCCTTTTTCTCCATAGCCCTCTAAGGGCTTCCAAATATCACTTTGCCAATTCCACAAGAACTGTCTTAGCGAAAGGCTTCTTGAGGGGAAAGCTGTAACTCTGTGAGATGATTTCACAGAACACAAAGAAGTTTCACAGAAAGCTTCTTTCTCTTTGTTATCGGAGGATATTTCCTTTGGCCCTATAGTCTTCAAAGGGATCCGAAATATCTCTTCTCAGATTCCACAGAAATAGGCTAGCAAAGAGATCCACGAAATACAGATGTAACTCTGGGAGAGGAATTAACAGAACACTAAGCAGTTTCTCAGAAAGCTTCTTTCCAGATTTCATCGGAGGATATTTCCTTTTTCACCATAGCCCTCTATGGGCTTCCAAATATCACATTGCCAATTCCACAAGAACTGTCTTAGCGAAAGGCTTCTTGAGGGGAAAGCTGTAACTCTGTGAGATGATTTCACAGAACACAAAGAAGTTTCTCAGAAATCTTCTTTCTCTTTGTTATCGGAGGATATTTCCATTGGCCCTATTGTCTTCAAAGGGATCCGAAATATCTGTTCTCAGATTCCACAGAAATAAGGCTAGCAAAGAGATCCATGAAATACAGATGTAACTCTGAGAGATGAATTAACAGAACACTAAGCAGTTTCTCAGAGAGCTTCTTTCCAGATTTCATCGGAGGATATTTCCTTTTTCACCATAGCCCTCTATGGGCTTCCAAATATCACTTTGCCAATTCCACAAGAACTGTCTTAGCGAAAGGCTTCTTGAGGGGAAAGCTGTAACTCTGTGAGATGATTTCACAGAACACAAAGAAGTTTCTCAGAAAGCTTCTTTCTCTTTGTTATCGGAGGATATTTCCTTTGGCAATATAGTCCTCAAGGGGATCCGAAATATCTGTTCTCACATTCCACAGAAATAAGGCTAGCAAAGAGATCCACGAAATACATATGTAACTCTGTGAGATGAATTATCAGATCACTAAGCAGTTTCTCAGAAAGCTTCTTTCCAGATTTCATCGGAGCATATTTCCTTTTTCACCATAGCCCTCTAGGGGCTTCCAAATATCACTTTGCCAATTCCACAAGAACTGTCTTAACGAAAGGCTTCTTGAGGGTAAAGCTGTAACTCTGTGAGATGATTTCACAGAACACAAAGAAGTTTCTCAGAAAGCTTCTTTCTTTTTGTTATCGGAAGATATTTCCTTGGGCCCTATATTCTTCAAAGGGATCCGAAATATCTGTTCTCAGATTCCACAGAAATAAGGCTAGCAAAGAGATCCACGAAATACAGATGTAACTCTGTGAGATGAATTAACAGAACACTAAGCATTTTCCAAGAAAACTTCTTTCCATATTTCATCGGAGGATATTTCCTTTTTCACCATAGCCCTGTATGGGCTTCCAAATATCACTTTGCCAATTCCACAAGAACTGTCTTAGCGAAAGGCTTCTCCAGGGGAAAGCTGTAACTCTGTGAGATGATTTCACAGAACACAAAGGAATTTCTCAGAAAGCTTCTTTCTCTTTGTTATCGGAGGATATTTCCTTAGGCCCTATAGTCTAAAAATGGATCTGCAATATCTGTTCTCAGATTCCACAGAAATAAGGCTACCAAAGAGATCAACGAAATACAGATGTAACTCTGGGAGATGAATTAACAGAACACTAAGCAGTTTCTCAGAAAGCTTCTTTTCAGATTTCATCGGAAGATATTTCCTTTTTCACCGTAGCCCTCTATGGGCTTCCAAATATCACTTTGCCAATTCCACAAGAACTGTCTTAGCGAAAGGCTTCTTGAGGGGAAAGCTGTAACTCTGTGAGATGATTTCACAGAACACAAAGAAGTTTCTCAGAAAGCTTCTTTCTCTTTGTTATCGGAGGATATTTCCTTTGGCCCTATAGTCTTCAAAGGGATCCGAAATATCTCTTGTCAGATTCCACAGAAATAAGGCTAGCAAAGAGATCCACGAAATACAGATGTAATTCTGGGAGATGAATTAACAGAACACTAAGCAGTTTCTCAGAAAGCTTCTTTCCAGATTTCATCCGAGGATATTTCCTTTTTCACCATAGCCCTCTATGGGCTTCCAAATATCACTTTGCCAATTCCACAAGAACTGTCTTAGCGAAAGGCTTCTTGAGGGGAAAGCTGTAACTCTGTGAGATGATTTCACAGAACACAAAGAAGTTTCTCAGAAAGCTTCTTCCTCTTTGTTATCGGAGGATATTTCCTTTGGCTCTATAGTCTTCAAAGGGATCCGAAATATCTCTTCTCAGATTCCACAGAAATAAGACTAGCAAAGAGATTCACGAAATACAGATGTAACTATGTGAGAATATTAACAGAACACTAAGCAGTTTCTCAGAAAGCTTCTTTCCAGATATCATCGGAGGATATTTCCTTTTTCACCATAGCCCACTATGGTCTTCCAAATATCACTTTGCCAATACCACATGAACTGTCTTAGCGAAAGGCTTCTTGAGGGTAAAGCTGTAACTCTGTGAGATAATTTCACAGAACACAAAGAAGTTTCTCAGAAAGCTTCTTTCTCTTTGTTATCGGAGGATATTTCCTTTGGCCCTATAGTCTTCAAAAGGATCCAAAATATCTGTTCTCAGATTCCACAGAAATAAGGCTAGCAAACAGATCCACGAAATAGAGATGTAACTGTGTGAGATGAATTAACAGAACACTAAGCAGTTTCTCAGAAAGCCTCTTTCCAGATTTCATCGGAGGATATTTCCTTTTTCACCATAGCCCTCTATGGGCTTCCAAATATCACTTTGCCAATTGCACAAGAACTGTCTTAGCCAAAGGCTTCTTGAGGGGAAAGCTGTAACTCTAGAGATAATTTCACAGAACACAAAGAAGTTTCTCAGAAAGCTTCTTTCTCTTTGTTATCGGAGGATATTTCCTTTGGCCCTATAGTCTTCAAAGGGATCCAAAATATCTGTTCTCAGATTCCACAGAAATAAGGCTAGCAAACAGATCCACGAAATAGAGATGTAACTCTGTGAGATGAATTATCAGAACACTAAGCAGTTTCTCAGAAAGCTTCTTTCCAGATTTCATCGTAGGATATTTCCTTTTTCACCATAGCCCTCTATGGGCTTCCAAATATCACTTTGCCAATTCCACAAGAACTGTCTTAGCGAAAGGCTTCTTGAGGGTAAAGCTGTAACTCTGTGAGATGATTTCACAGAACACAAAGAAGTTTCTCAGAAAGCTTCTTTCTCTTTGTTATCGGAAGATATTTCCTTTGGCAATATAGTCTTCAAAGGGATCCGAAATATCTGTTCTAAGATTCCACAGAAATAAGACTAGCAAAGAGATCCACGAAATACAGATGTAACTCTGTGAGATGAATTATCAGAACACTAAGCAGTTTCTCAGAAAGCTTCTTTCCAGATTTCATCGGAGGATATTTCCTTTTTTACCATAATCCTCTAAGGGCTTCCAAATATCACTTTGCCAATTCCACAAGAACTGTGTTAGCGAAAGGCTTCTTGAGCGTAAAGCTGTAACTCTGTGAGATAGTTTCACAGAACACAAAGAAGTTTCTTAGAAAGCTTCTTTCTCTTTGTTATCGGAGGATATTTCCTTTGGCCCTATAGTCTTCAAAGGGATCCAAAATATCTGTTCTCAGATTCCACAGAAATAAGGCTAGCAAACAGATCCATGAAATAGAGATGTAACTCTCTGAGATGAATTAAGAGAACCCTAAGCAGTTTCTCAGAAAGCCTCTTTCCAGATTTCATCGGAGGATATTTCCTTTTTCTCCATAGCCCTCTGTGGGCTTCCAAATATCACTTTGCCAATTCCGCAAGAACAGTCTTAGCGAAAGGCTTCTTGAGGGGAAAGCTGTAACTCTGTGAGATGATTTCACAGAACACAAAGAAGTTTCTCAGAAAGCTTCTTTCTCTTTGTTATCGGAGGATATTTCCTTTGGCCCTATTTGCTTCAAAGGGATCCGAAATATCTGTTCTCAGATTCCACACAAATAAGGCTGGCAAAGAGATCGACGAAATACAGATGTAATTCTGTGAGATGAATTAACAGAACACTATGCAGTTTCTCAGAAAGCTTCTTTCCAGATTTCATCGGAGGATATTTCCTTTTTCACCATAGCCCTCAATGGGCTTCTAAATATCACTTTGCCAATTGCCCAAGAACTGTCTTAGCGAAAGGCTTCTTGAGGGGAAAGCTGTAACTCTGTGAGATTATTTCACAGAACACAAAGAAGTTTCTCAGAAAGCTTCTTTCTCTTTGTTATCGGAGGATATTTCCTTTGGCCCTATAGTCTTCAGAGGGATCCGAAATATCTGTTCTCAGATTCCACAGAAATAAGACTAGCAAAGAGATTCACGAAATACAGATGTAACTGTGTGAGATGAATTAACAGAACACTAAGCAGTTTCTCAGAAAGCTTCTTTTCAGATTTCATCGGAGGATATTTCCTTTTTCACCATAGCCCTCTATGGGCTTCCAAATATCACTTTGCCAATTCCACAAGAACTGTCTTAGCGAAAGTTTTCTTGAGGGGAAAGCTTTAGCTCTGTGAGATGATTTCACAGAACACAAAGAAGTTTCTCAGAAAGCTTCTTTCTCTTCGTTATCGGAGGATATTTCCTTTGGCCCTATAGTCTTCAAAGGGATCCGAAATATCTGTTCTCAGATTCCACAGAAATAAGGCTAGAAAAGAGATCCATTAAATACAGATGTAACTCTGAGAGATGAATTAACAGAACACTAAGCAGTTTCTCAGAAACCTTCTTTCCAGATTTCATCGGAGGATATTTCCTTTTTCACCCTAGCCCTCTATGGGCTTCCGAATATCACTTTGCCAATTCCGCAAGAACAGTCTTAGCGAAAGGCTTCTTGAGGGGAAAGCTGTAACTCTGTGAGATGATTTCACAGAACACAAAGAAGTTTCTCAGAAAGCTTCTTTCTCTTTGTTATCGGAGGATATTTCCTTTGGCCCTATAGTCTTCAGAGGGATCCGAAATATCTGTTCTCAGATTCCACAGAAATAAGACTAGCAAAGAGATTCACGAAATACAGATGTAACTCTGTGAGATGAATTAACAGAACACTAAGCAGTTTCTCAGAGAGCTTCTTTCCAGATTTCATCGGAGGATTTTTCCTTTTTCACCATAGCCCTCTATGGGCTTCCAAATATCACTTTTCCTATTCCACAAGAACTGTCTTAGCGAAAGGCTTCTTGAGGGGAAAGCTGTAACTCTGTGAGATGATTTCACAGAACACAAAGAAGTTTCTCAGAAGGCTTCTTTCTCTTTGTTATCGGAGGATATTTCCTTTGGCCCTATAGTCTTCAAAGGGATCCGAAATATCTGTTCTCAGATTCCACACAATTAACGCTGGCAAAGAGATCGACGCAATACAGATGTAACTCTGTGAGATGAATTAACAGAACACTATGCAGTTTCTCAGAAAGCTTCTTTCCAGATTTCATCGGAGGATATTTCCTTTTTCACCATAGCCCTCTATGGGCTTCCAAATATCACTTTGACAATTCCACAAGAACTGTCTTAGCGAAAGGCTTCTTGAGGGGAAAGCTGTAACTCTGTGAGATGATTTCACAGACCACAAAGAAGTTTCTCAGAAAGCTTCTTTCTCCTTGTTATCAGAGGATATTTACTTTGGCCCTATAGTCTTCAAAGGGATCCGAAATATCTCTTCTCAGATTCCACAGAAATAAGGCTAGCAAAGAGATTCACGAAATAGAGATGTAACTCTGGGAGATGAATTAACAGAACACTAAGCAGTTTCTCAGAAAGCTTCTTTCCAAATTTTCTCGAAGGATATTTCCTTTTTCATCATTGCCCTCTAAGGGCTTCCAAATATCACTTTGCCAATTCCACAAGAACTGACTTAGCGTAAGGCTTCTTGAGGAAAAAGCTGTAACTCTGTGAGATAATTTCACAGAACACAAAGAAGTTTCTCAGAAAGCTTCTTTCTCTTTGGTATCGGAGGGTATTTCCTTTGGCCCTATAGTCTTCAGAGGGATCCGAAATATCTGTTCTCAGATTCCACAGAAATAAGACTAGCAAAGAGATTCACGAAATACAGATGTAACTCTGTGAGATAATTAACAGAACACTAAGCAGTTTCTCAGAAAGCTTCTTTCCAGATTTCATCGGAGGATATTTCCTTTTTCAACATAGCCCTCTATGGGCTTCCAAATATCACTTTGCCAATTCGACAAGAACTGTCTTAGCGAAAGGCTTCTTGAGGGTAAAGCTATAACTCGGTGAGATGATTTCACAGAACACAAAGAAGTTTCTCAGAAAGCTTCTTTCTCTTTGTTATGGGAGGATATTTCCTTTGGCCCTATAGTCTTCAAAGGGATCCAAAATATCTGTTCTCAGATTCCACAGAAATAAGGCTAGCAAACAGATCCACGAAATAGAGATGTAACTCTGTGAGATGAATTAACAGAACACTAAGCAGTTTCTCAGAAAGCCTCTTTCCAGATTTCATCGGAGGATATTTCCTTTTTCACCATAGCCCTCTATGGGCTTCCAAATATCACTTTGCCAATTCCACAAGAACTGTCTTAGCGAAAGGCTTCTTGAGGGTAAAGCTGTAACTCTGTGAGATGATTTCACAGAACACAAAGAAGTTTCTCAGAAAGCTTCTTTCTCTTTGTTATCGGAAGATATTTCCTTTGGCCCTACAGTCTTCAAAGGGATCCGAAATATCTGTTCTCAGATTCCACAGAAATAAGGCTAGCAAAGAGATCCACGAAATACAGATGTAACTCTGTGAGATGAATTAACAGAACACTAAGCAGTTTCCAAGAAAACTTCTTTCCAGATTTCATCGGAGGATATTTCCTTTTTCACCATAGCCCTGTATGGGCTTCCAAATATCACTTTGCCAATTCCACAAGAACTGTCTTAGCGAAAGGCTTCTTGAGGGGAAAGCTGTAACTCTGTGAGATGATTTCACAGAACACAAAGAAGTTTCTCAGAAAGCTTCTTTCTCTTTGTTATCGGAGGATATTTCCTTTGTCAATATAGTCTTCAAATGGATCCGAAATATCTGTTCTCAGATTCCACAGAAATAAGACTAGCAAAGAGATCCACGAAATACAGATGTAACTCTGTGAGATGAATTATCAGAACACTAAGCAGTTTCTCAGAAAGCTTCTTTCCAGATTTCATCGGAGGATATTTCCTTTTTCACCATAATCCTCTAAGGGCTTCCAAATATCACTTTGCCAATTCCACAAGAACTGTCTTAGCGAAAGGCTTCTTGAGCGTAAAGCTGTAACTCTGTGAGATAATTTCACAGAACACAAAGAAGTTTCTTAGAAAGCTTCTTTCTCTTTGTTATCGGAGGATATTTCCTTTGGCCCTATAGTCTTCAAAGGGATCCAAAATATCTGTTCTCAGATTCCACAGAAATAAGGCTAGCAAACAGATCCATGAAATAGAGATGTAACTCTCTGAGATGAATAAAGAGAACCCTAAGCAGTTTCTCAGAAAGCCTCTTTCCAGATTTCATCGGAGGATATTTCCTTTTTCTCCATAGCCCTCTGTGGGCTTCCAAATATCACTTTGCCAATTGCACAAGAACTGTCTTAGCGAACGGCTTCTTGAGGGGAAAGCTGTAACTCTGTGAGATGATTTCACAGAACACAGAGAAGTTTCTCAGAAAGCGTCTTTCTCTTTGTTATCGGAGGATATTTCCTTTGGCCCTATTTGCTTCAAAGGGATCCGAAATATCTGTTCTCAGATTCCACACAAATAAGGCTGGCAAAGAGATCGACGAAATGCAGATGTAACTCTGTGAGATGAATTAACAGAACACTATGCAGTTTCTCAGAAAGCTTCTTTCCAGATTTCATCGGAGGATATTTCCTTTTTCACCATAGCCCTCTAAGGGCTTCCAAATATCACTTTGCCAATTCCACAAGAACTGTCTTAGCGAAAGGCTTCTTGAGGGGAAAGCTGTAACTCTGTGAGATGATTTCCCAGAACACAAAGAAGTTTCACAGAAAGCTTCTTTCTCTTTGTTATCGGAGGATATTTCCTTTGGCCCTATAGTCTTCAAAGCGATCCGAAATATCTCTTCTCAGATTCCACAGAAATAAGGCTAGCAAAGAGATCCACGAAATACAGATGTAACTCTGGGAGATGAATTAACAGAACACTAAGCAGTTTCTCAGAAAGCTTCTTTCCAGATTTCATCGGAGGATATTTCCTTTTTCACCATAGCCCTCTATGGGCTTCCAAATATCACTTTGCCAATTCCACAAGAACTGTCTTAGCGAAAGGTTTCTAGCGGGGAAAGCTGTAACTCTGTGAGATGATTTCACAGAACACAAAGAAGTTTCTCAGCAAGCTTCTTTATCTTTGTTAGCGGAGGATATTTCCTTTGGCCCTAGAGTCTTCAAAGGGATCCGAAATATCTCTTCTCGGATTCCACAGAAATAAGGCTAGCAAAGAGGTCCACGAAATACAGATGTAACTCTGTGAGATGAATTAACAGAACACTAAGCAGTTTCTCAGAAAGCTTCTTTCCAGATTTCATACGAGGATATTTCCTTTTTCACCATAGCCCTCTATGGGCTTCCAAATATCACTTTGCCAAATCCACAAGAACTGTCTTAGCAAAAGTCTTCTTGAGGGGAAAGCTGTAACTCTGTGAGATGGTTTCACAGAACACAAGAAGTTTCTCAGAAAGCTTCTTTCTCTTTGTTATCGGAGGATATTTCCTTTGGCCCTATAGTCTTCAAAGGGATCCGAAATATCTCTTCTCAGATTCCACAGAAATAAGGCTAGCAAAGAGATGCACGAAATACAGATGTAACTCTGAGAGTTGAATTAACAGAACACTAAGTAGTTTCTGAGAAAGCTTCTTTCCAGTTTTCATCCGAGGATATTTCCTTTTTCACCATAGCAATCTATGGGCTTCCAAATATCACTTTGCCAATTCCACAGGAACTGTCTTAGCGAAAGGCTTCTTGAGGGGAAAGCTGTAACTCTGTGAGATGATTTCACAGTACACAAAGAAGTTTCTCAGAAAGCTTCTTTATCTTTGTTATCGGAGGATATTTCCTTTGGCCCTATAGTCTTCAAAGGGATCCGAAATATATCTTCTCAGATTCCACAGAAATAAGGCTAGCAAACAGATCCACGAAATACAGATGTAACTCTGGGAGATGAATTAACAGAACCCTAAGCAGTTTCTCAGAAAGCCTCTTTCCAGATTTCATCGGAGGATATTTCCTTTTTCTCCATAGCCCTCTATGGGCTTCCAAATATCACTTTGCCAATTGCACAAGAACTGTCTTAGCGAAAGGCTTCTTGAGGGGAAAGCTGTAACTCTGTGAGATGATTTCACAGAACACAAAGAAGTTTCTCAGAAAGCTTCTTTATCTTTGTTATCGGAGGATATTTCCTTTGGCGCTATAGTCTTCAAAGGGATCCGAAATATATCTTCTCAGATTCCACAGAAATAAGGCTAGCAAAGAGATCCACGAAATACAGATGTAACTCTGGGAGATGAATTAACAGAACACTAAGCAGTTTCTCAGAAAGCTTCTTTCCAGATTTCATCGGAGGATATTTCCTTTTTCACCATAGCCCTCTATGGGCTTCCAAATATCACTTTGCCAATTCCACAAGAACTGTCTTAGCGAAAGACTTCTTGAGGGGAAATCTGTAACTCTGTGAGATGTTTTCAGGGAACACAAAGAAGTTTCTCAGAAAGCTTCTTTCTCTTTGTTATCGGAGGACAATTCCTTTGGCCCTATAGTCTTCAAAGGGATCTGAAATATCTGTTCTCAGATTCCACAGAAATAAGGCTAGCAAAGAGATCCATTAAATACAGATGTAACTCTGAGAGATGAATTAACAGAACACTAAGCAGTTTCTCAGAAACCTTCTTTCCAGATTTCATCGGAGGATATTTCCTTTTTCACCATAGCCCTCTATGGGCTTCCAAATATCACTTTGCCAATTCCACAAGAACTATCTTAGCGAAAGGCTTCTTGAGGGGAAAGCTGTAAATCTGTAAGATGATTTCACAGAACACAAAGAGGTTTCTCAGAAAGCTTCTTTCTCTTTGTTATCGGAGGATATTTCCTTTGGCCCTATAGTCCTCAAAGGGATCCGAAATATCTCTTCTCAGATTCCACAGAAATAAGGCTAGCAAAGACATCCACGAAATACAGATGTAACTCTGAGAGATGAATTAACAGGACACTAAGCAGTTTCTCAGAAAGCTTCTTTCCAAACTTTCTCGAAGGATATTTCCTTTTTCATCCTAGCCCTCTATGGGCTTCCAAATATCACTTTTCCAATTCCACAAGAACTGTCTTAGCGAAAGTATTCTTGAGGAAAAAGCTGTAACTCTGTGAGATGATTTCACAGAACACAAAGAAGTTTCTCAGAAAGCTTCTTTCTGTTTGTTATCGGAGGATATTTCCTTTGGCCCTATAGTCTTCAGAGGGATCCGAAATATCTGTTCTCAGATTCCACAGAAATAAGACTAGCAAAGAGATTCAAGAAATACAGATGTAACTCTGTGAGATGAATTAACAGAACACTAAGCAGTTTCTCAGAGAACTTCTTTCCAGATTTCATCGGAGGATATTTCCTTTTTCACCATAGCCCTCTATGGGCTTCCAAATATCACTTTGCCAATTCCACAAGAACTGTCTTAGCGAAAGGCTTCTTGAGGGGAAAGCTGTAACTCTGTGAGATAATTTCACAGAACACAAAGAAGTTTCTCAGAAAGCTTCTTTCTCTTTGTTATCAGAGGATATTTCCTTTGGCCCTATAGTCTTCAAAGGGATCCAAAATATCTGTTCTCAGATTCCACAGAAATAAGGCTAGCAAAGAGATCCACGAAATACAGATGTAACTCTGTGAGATGAATTAACAGAACACTAAGCAGTTTCTCAGAAAGCTGCTTTCCATTTTTCATCGTAGGATATTTCCTTTTTCACCATAGCCCTCTATGGGCTTCCAAATATCACTTTGCCAATTGCACAAGAACTGTCTTAGCGAAAGGCTTGTTGAGGGGAAAGCTGTAACACTGTGAGATGATTTCACAGAACACAAAGAAGTTTCACAGAAAGATTCTTTCTCTTTGTTATCGGAGGATATTTCCTTCGGCCGTATAGTCTTCAAAGGGATCAGAAATATCTGTTCTCAGATTCCACACAAATAAGGCTGACAAAGAGATGCACGAAATACAGATGTAACTCTGTGAGATGAATTAGCAGAACACGAAGCAGTTTCCAAGAAAACTTCTTTCCAGATTTCATCGGAGGATATTTCCTTTTTCACCATAGCCCTCTATGGGCTTCCAAATATCACTTTGATAATTCCACAAGAACTGTCTTAGCGAAAGGCTTCTTGAGGGGAAAGCTGTAACTCTGTGAGATGATTTCACAGAACACAAAGAAGTTTCTCAGAAAGCTTCTTTCTCTTTGTTATCGGAGGATATTTCCTTTGGCACTATAGTCTTCAAAGGGATCCGAAATATCTGTTCTGAGGTTCCACAGAAATAAGGCTAGCAAAGAGATCCACGAAATACAGATGTAACCCTGGGAGATGAATTAACAGAACACTAAGCAGTTTCTCAGAAAGCTTCTTTCCAGATTTCATCGGAGGATATTTCCTTTTTCACCATAGCCCTCTAAGGGCTTCCAAATATCACTTTGCCAATTCCACAAGAACTGTCTTAGCGAAAGGCTTCTTGAGGGGAAAGCTGTAACTCTGTGAGATGATTTCACAGAACACAAAGAAGTTTCACAGAAAGCTTCTTTCTCTTTGTTATCGGAGGATATTTCCTTTGGCCCTATAGTCTTCAAAGGGAATCGAAATATCTCTTCTCAGATTCCACAGAAATAAGGCTAGCAAAGAGATCCACGAAATACAGATGTAACTCTGTGAGATGAATTAACAGAACACTAAGCAGTTTCTCAGAAAGCTTCTTTCCAGATTTCATCGGAGGATATTTCCTTTTTCACCATAGCCCTCTATGGGCTTCCAAATATCACTTTGCCAATTCCACAAGAACTGTCTTAGCGAAAGGCTTCTTGAGGGGAAAGCTGTAACTCTGTGAGATGATTTCACGGAACACAAAGAAGTTTCTCAGAAAGCTTCTTTCTCTTTGTTATCGGAGGATATTTCCTTAGGCCCTATAGTCTAAAAATGGATCTGCAATATCTGTTCTCAGATTCCACAGAAATAAGGCTACCAAAGAGATCCACGAAATACAGGTGTAACTCTGGGAGATGAATTAACAGAACACTAAGCAGTTTCTCAGAAAGCTTCTTTCCAGATTTCATCGAAAGATATTTCCTTTTTCACCATAGCCCTCTATGGGCTTCCAAATATCACTTTGCCAATTCCACAAGAACTGTCTTAGCGAAAGGCTTCTTGAGGGGAAAGCTGTAACTCTGTGAGATGATTTCACAGAACACAAAGAAGTTTCTCAGAAAGCTTCTTTCTCTTTGTTATCGGAGGATATTTCCTTTGGCTCTATAGTCTTAAAGGGATCCGAAATATCTCTTCTCAGATTCCACAGAAATAAGGCTAGCAAAGAGATCCATGAAACACAGATGTAACTCTGTGAGATGAATTAACAGAACACTAAGCAGTTTCTCAGAAAGCTTCTTTCCAGATTTCATCGGAGGATATTTCCTTTTTCACCATAGCCCTTTATGGGCTTCCAAATATCACTTTGCCAATACCACAAGAACTTTCTTAGCGAAAGACTTCTCCAGGGGAAAGCTGTAACCCTGTGACATGATTTCACAGAACACAAAGGAGTTTCTCAGAAAGCTTCTTTCTCTTTGTTATTGGAGGATATTTCCTTTGGCCCTATAGTCTAAAAACGGATCTGCAATATCTGTTCTCAGATTCCACAGAAATAAGGCTATCAAAGAGATCCACGAAATACAGATGTAACTCTGGGAGATGAATTAACAGAACACTAAGCAGTTTCTCAGAAAGCTTCTTTCCAGATTTCATCGGAGGATATTTCCTTTTTCTCCATAGCCCTCTAAGGGCTTCCAAATATCACTTTGCCAATTCCACAAGAACTGTCTTAGCGAAAGGCTTCTCCAGGGGAAAGCTGTAACTCTGTGAGATGATTTCACAGAACACAAAGATGTTTCACAGAAAGCTTCTTTCTCTTTGTTATCAGAGGATATTTCCTTTGGCCCTATAGTCTTCAAAGGGATCCGAAATATCTCTTCTCAGATTCCACAGAAATAGGCTAGCAAAGAGATTCACGAAATACAGATGTAACTCTGGGAGATGAATTATCAAAACACTAAGCAGTTTCTCAGAAAGCTTCTTTCCAGATTTCATCGGAGGATATTTCCTTTTTCACCATAGCCCTCTATGGGCTTCCAAATATCACATTGCCAATTCCACAAGAACTGTCTTAGCGAAAGGCTTCTTGAGGGGAAAGCTGTAACTCTGTGAGATGATTTCACAGAACACAAAGAAGTTTCTCAGAAAGCTTCTTTCTCTTTGTTATCGGAGGATATTTCCTTTGGCAATATAGTCCTCAAAGGGATCCGAAATATCTGTTCTCACATTCCACAGAAATAAGGCTAGCAAAGAGATCCACGAAATACAGATGTAACTCTGTGAGATGAATTAACAGAACACTAAGCAGTTTCCAAGAAAACTTCTTTCCAGATTTCATCGGAGGATATTTCCTTTTTCACCATAGCCCTATATGGGCTTCCAAATATCACTTTGCCAATTCCACAAGAACTGTCTTAGCGAAAGGCTTCTCCAGGGGAAAGCTGTAACTCTGTGAGATGATTTCACAGAACACAAAGGAGTTTCTCAGAAAGCTTCTTTTTCTTTGTTATCAGAGGATATTTCCTTAGGCCCTATAGTCTAAAAATGGATCTGCAATATCTGTTCTCAGATTCCACAGAAATAAGGCTACCAAAGAGATCCACGAAATACACATGTAACTCTGGGAGATGAATTAACAGAACACTAAGCAGTTTCTCAGAAAGCTTCTTTCCAGATTTCATCGGAAGATATTTCCTTTTTCACCATAGCCCTCTATGGGCTTCCAAATATCACTTTCCCAATTCCACCAGAACTTTCTTAGCGAAAGACTTCTCCAGGGGAAAGCTGTAACTCTGCGAGATGATTTCACAGAACACAAAGGAGTTTCTCAGAAAGCTTCTTTCTCTTTGTTATCGGAGGATATTTCCTTTGGCCCTATAGTCTTCAGAGGGATCCGAAATATCTGTTCTGAGATTCCACAGAAATAAGGCTAGCAAAGAGATCCACGAAATACATATGTAACTCTGTGAGATGAATTAACAGAACACTAAGCAGTTTCTTTGAAAGCTTCTTTCCATATTTCATCGGAGGATATTTCCTTTTGCACCATAGCCCTCTAAGGGCTTCCAAATATCACTTTGCCAATACCAAAAGAACTGTCTTAGCGAAAGGCTTCTTGAGGGGAAAGTTGTAACTCTGTGAGATGATTTCACAGAACACAAAGAAGTTTCCTAGAAAGCTTCTTTCTCTTTGTTATTGGAGGATATTTCCTTTGGCCCTATAGTCTTCAAAGTGATCCGAAATGTCTGTTCTCAGATTCCACAGAAATAAGGCTAGCAAAGAGATTCACGTAATACAGATGTAACTTAGTGAGATGAATTAACAGAACACTAAGCAGTTTCTCAGAAAGCTTCTTTCCAGATTTCATCGGAGTATATTTTCTTTTTCACCAAAGACCTGTATGGGTTTCCAAATATCACTTTGCCAATTCCACAAGAACTGTCTTAGCGAAAGGCTTCTTGAGGGGAAAGCTGTAACTCTGTGAGATGATTTCACAGAACACAAAGAAGTTCCTCACAAAGCTTCTTTCTCTTTGTTATCGGAGGATATTTCCTTTGGCCCTATAGTCTAAAAAGGGATCCGAAATATCTTTTCTCAGATTCCACAGAAATAAGGCTAGCAAAGAGATCCAAGAAATACAGATGTAACTCTGTGAGATGAATTAACAGAACACTAAGCAGTTTCTCAGAAAGTTTCTTTCCAGATTTCATCGGAGGATATTTCCTTTTTCACCATAGACCCCTATGGGCTTCCAAATATCACTTGCCAATTCCACAAGAACTGTCTTTGCGAAAGGCTTCTTGAGGTGAAAGCTGTAACTCTGTTAGATGATTTCACAGAACACAAAGAAGTTTCTCAGAAAGCTTCTTTCTCTTTGTTATCAGAGGATATTTCCTTTGTCCCTATAGTCTTCAAAGGGATCCGAAATATCTCTTCTCAGATTCCACAGAAATAAGGCTACCAAAGAGATACAAGAAATACAGATGTAACTCTGGGAGACGAATTAACAGAACACTAAGCAGTTTCTCAGAAATCCTCTTTCCATATTTCATTTGAGGATATTTCCTTTTTCTCCATAGCCCTCTATGGGCATCCAAATATCACTTTGCCAATTCCACAAGAACTGTCTCAGCGAAAAGCTTCTTGAGGAGAAAGATGTAACTCTGTGAGATGATTTCACAGAACACAAAGAAGTTTCTCTGAAAGCTCTTTCTCTTTGTTATCGGATGATATTTCTTTTGGCCCTATAGTCTTCAAAGGGATCCGAAATATCTGTTCTCAGATTCCACAGAAATAAGGCTAGCAAAGAGATCCACGAAATACAGATGTAACTCTGGGAGACGAACTAAAAGAACACTAAGCAGTTTCTCAGAAAGCTTCTTTCCAGATTTCATCGGAGGATATTTCCTTTTTCACCATAGCCCTCTATGGACTTCCAAATATCACTTTGCCAATTCCACAAGAACGGTCTTAGCGAAAGGCTTCTTGAGGGAAAAGCTGTAACTCTGTGAGATGATTTCACAGAACACAAAGAAGTTTCGCAGAAAGCTTCTTTCTCTTTGTTATCGGAGGATATTTCCTTAGGCCCTATAGTCTTCAAAGGGATCCGAAATATCTCTTCTCAGATTCCACAGAAAAAAGGCTAGCAAAGAGATCCACGAAATACAGATGTAACTCTGTGAGATGAATTAACAGAACACTAAGCAGTTTCTCAGAAAGCTTCTTCCCAGATTTCATCGGAGGATATTTCCTTTTTCACCATAGCCCTCTATGGGCTTCCAAATATCACTTTGCCAATTCCACAAGAACTGTCTTAGCGAAAGGCTTCTTGAGGGGAAAGCTGTAACTCTGTGAGATGATTTCACAGAACACAAAGAAGTTTCTCAGAAAGCTTCTTTCTCTTTGTTATCGGAGGATATTTCATTTGGCAATATAGTCTTCAAAGGGATCCGAAGTATATCTTCTCAGATTCCACAGAAATAAGGCGAGCAAAGAGATCCACGAAATACAGATGTAACTCTGTGAGATGAATTATCAGAACACTAAGCAGTTTCTCAGAAAGCTTCTTTCCAGATTTCATCGGAGGATATTTCCTTTTTCACCATAGCCCTCTATGGGCTTCCAAATATCACTTTGCCGATTCCACAAGAACTGTCTTAGCGAAAGGCTTCTTGACGGTAAAGCTGTAACTCTGTGAGATGATTTCAAAGAACACAAAGAAGTTTCTCAGAAAGCTTCTTTCTCTTTGTTATTGGAGGATATTTCCTTTGGCCCTATAGTCTTCAAAGGGATCCGAAATATCTGTTCTCATATTCCACAGAAATAAGGCTAGCAAAGAGATCCACGAAATACAAATGTAACTCTGTGAGATGAATTAACAGAACACTAAGCAGTTTCTCAGAAAGTTTCTTTCCAGATTTCTTCAGAGGATATTTCCTTTTTCACCATAGCCCTCTATGGGCTTCCAAATATCACTTTGCCAATTCCACAAGAACTGTCTTTGCGAAAGGCTTCTCCAGGGTAAAGCTGTAACTCTGCGAGATGATTTCACAGAACACAAAGGAGTTTCTCAGAAAGCTTCTTTCTCTTTGTTAGCGGAGGATATTTCCTTAGGCCCTATAGTCTAAAAATGGATCGGCAATATCTGTTCTCAGATTCCACAGAAATAAGGCTAGCAAAGAGATCCACGAAATACAGATGTAACTCTGGGAGATGAATTAACAGAACACTAAGCAGTTTCTCAGAAAGCTTCTTTCCAGATTTCATCGGAAGATATTTCCTTTTTCACCATAGCCCTCTATAGGCTTCCAAATATCACTTTGCCAATTCCACAAGAACTGTCTTAGCGAAAGGCTTCTTGAGTGGAAAGCTGTATCTCTGTGAGATGATTTTACAGAACACAAAGAAGTTTCTCAGAAAGCTTCTTTCTCTTTGTTATCGGAGGATATTTCCTTTGGCCCTATAGTCTTCAGAGGGATCCGAAATATCTGTTCTGAGATTCCACAGAAATAAGGCTAGCAAAGAGATCCACGAAATACATATGTAACTCTGTGAGATGTATTAACAGAACACTAAGCAGTTTCTTTGAAAGTTTCTTTCCATATTTCATCGGAGGATATTTCCTTTTGCACCATAGCCCTCTAAGGGCTTCCAAATATCACTTTGCCAATTCCACAAGAACTGTCTTAGCGAAACGCTTCTTGAGGGGAAAGTTGTAACTCTGTGAGATGATTTCACAGAACACAAAGAAGTTTCCTAGAAAGCTTCTTTCTCTTTGTTATTGGAGGATATTTCCTTTGGCCCTATAGTCTTCAAAGTGATCCGAAATGTCTGTTCTCAGATTCCACAGAAATAAGGCTAGCAAAGAGATCCACGAAATACAGATGTAACTCTGTGAGATGAATTAACAGAACACTAAGCAGTTTCTCAGAAAGCTTCTTTCCAGATTTCATCGGAGTATATTTTCTTTTTCACCAAAGACCTCTATGGGCTTCCAAATATCACTTTGCCTATTCCACAAGAACTGTCTTAGCGAAAGGCTTCTTGAGGGGAAAGCTGTAACTCTGTGAGATGATTTCAAAGAACACAAAGAAGTTTCTCACAAAGCTTCTTTCTCTTTGTTATCGGAGGATATTTCCATTGGCCCTATAGTCTTCAAAGGGATCCGAAATATCTGTTCTCAGATTCCACAGAAATAAAGCTAGCAAAGAGATCCAAGAAATACAGATGTAACTCTGTGAGATGAATTAACAGAACACTAAGCAGTTTCTCAGAAAGTTTCTTTCCAGATTTCATCGGAGGATATTTCCTTTTTCACCATAGACCCCTATGGGCTTCCAAATATCACTTTGCCAATTCCACAAGAACTGTCTTTGCGAAAGGCTTCTTGAGGTGAAAGCTGTAACTCTGTGAGATGATTTTACAGAACACAAAGAAGTTTCTCAGAAAGCTTCTTTCTCTGTGTTATCGGAGGATATTTCCTTTGGCCCTATAGTCTTCAAAGGGATCCGAAATATCTCTTCTCAGATTCCACAGAAATAAGGCTACCAAAGAGATACAAGAAATACAGATGTAACTCTGGGAGATGAATTAACAGAACACTAAGCAGTTTCTCAGAAATCTTCTTTCCATATTTCATTTGAGGATATTTCCTTTTTCTCCATAGCCCTCTATGGGCATCCAAATATCACTTTGCCAATTCCACAAGAACTGTCTCAGCGAAAAGCTTCTTGAGGAGAAAGATGAAACTCTGTGAGATGATTTCACAGAACACAAAGAAGTTTCTCTGAAAGCTCTTTCTCTTTGTTATCGGAGGATATTTCCTTTGGCAATATAGTCTTCAAAGGGATCCGAAATATCTGTTCTCAGATTCCACAGAATTAAGGCTAGCAAAGAGATCCACGAAATACAGATGTAAGTCTGTGAGATGAATTATCAGAACACTAAGCAGTTTCTCAGAATGCTTCTTTCCAGATTTCATCGGAGGATATTTCCTTTTTCACCATAGCCCTGTATGGGCTTCCAAATATCACTTTGCCAATTCCACAAGAACTGTCTTACTGAAAGGCTTCTTGAGGAAAAAGCTGTAACTCTCTGAGATGATTTCAGAGAACACAAAGAAGTTTCTCAGAAAGCTTCTTTCTCTTTGTTATCGGAGGATATTTCCTTTGGCCCTATAGTCTTCAGAGGGATCCGAAATATCTGTTCTTAGATTCCACAGAAATAAGACTAGCAAAGAGATTCACGAAATACAGATGTAACTCTGTGAGATAATTTACAGAACACTAAGGAGTTTCTCAGAAAGCTTCTTTCAGATTTCATCGGAGGATATTTCCTTTTTCACCATAGCCCTCTATGGGCTTCCAAATATCACTTTGCCAATTGCACAAGAACTGTCTTAGCGAAAGGCTTCTTGAGGGGAAAGCTGTAACTCTGTGAGATGATTTCACAGAACACAAAGAAGTTTCTCACAAAGCTTCTTTCTCTTTGTTATCGGAGGATATTTCCTTTGGCCCTATTTGCTTCAAAGTGATCTGAAATATCTGTTCTCAGATTCCACACAAATAAGGCTGGCAAAGAGATCCAAGAAATACAGATGTAACTCTGGGAGATGAATTTACAGAACACTAAGCAGTTTCTCAGAAAGCTTCTTTCGAGATTTCATCGGAGGATATTTCCTTTTTCACCATAGCCCTCTATGGGCTTCCAAATATCACTTTGCCAATTCCACAAGAACGGTCTTAGCGAAAGGCTTCTTGAGGGAAAAGCTGTAACTCTGTGAGATGATTTCACAGAACACAAAGAAGTTTCGCAGAAAGCTTCTTTCTCTTTGTTATCGGAGGATATTTCCTTAGGCCCTATAGTCTTCAAAGGGATCCGAAATATCTGTTCTCAGATTCCACAGAAATAAGGCTAGCAAAGAGATCCATGAAATACAGATGTAACTCTGAGAGATGAATTAACAGAACACTAAGCAGTTTCTCAGAAACCTTCTTTCCAAATTTCATCGGAGGATATTTCTTTTTTCACCATAGCCCTCTATGGGCTTCCAAATATCACTTTGCCAATTCCACAAGAACTGTCTTAGCGAAAGGTTTCTAGAGGGGAAAGGTGTAACTCTGTGAGATGATTTCACAGAGCACAAAGAAGTTTCTCAGAAAGCTTCTTTCTCTTTGTTAGCGAAGGATATTTCCTTTGGCCCTATAGTCTTCAAAGGGATACGAAATATCTCTTCTCGGATTCCACAGAAATCAGGCTAGCAAAGAGGTCCACGAAATACAGATGTAACTCTGTGAGATGAATTAACAGAACACTAAGCAGTTTCTCAGAAAGCTTCTTTCCAGATTTCATACGAGGATATTTCCTTTTTCACCATAGGCCTCTATGGGCTTCCAAATATCACTTTGCCAAATCCACAAGAACTGTCTTAGCAAAAGGCTTCTTGAGGGGAAAGCTGTAACTCTGTGAGATGGTTTCACAGAACACAAGAAGTTTCTCAGAAAGCTTCTTTCTCTTTGTTATCGGAGGATATTTCCTTTGGCCCTATAGTCGTCAAAGGGATCCGAAATATCTGTTCTAAGATTCCACAGAAATAAGGCTAGCAAAGAGATCCACGAAATACAGATGTAACTTTGTGAGATGAATTAACAGAACACTGAGCAGTTTCTCAGAAAGCTTCTTTCCAGATTTCATCTGAGGATATTTCCTTTTTCACCATAGCAATCTATGGGCTTCCAAATATCACTTTGCCAAATCCACAAGAACTGTCTTAGCGAAAGGCTTCTTGAGGGGAAAGCTGTAACTCTGTGAGATGATTTCACAGTACACAAAGAAGTTTCTCAGAAAGCTTCTTTATCTTTGTTATCGGAGGATATTTCCTTTGGCGCTATAGTCTTCAAAGGGATCCGAAATATCTGTTCTCAGATTCCACAGAAATAAGGCTAGCAAAGAGATCCACGAAATACAGATGTAACTCTGGGAGATGAATTAACAGAACACTAAGCAGTTTCTCAGAAAGCTTCTTTCCAGATTTCATCGGAGGATATTTCCTTTTTCACCATAGCCCTCTATGGGCTTTCAAATATCACTTTGCCAATTCCACAAGAACTGTCTTAGCGAAAGACTCCTGGAGGGGAAAGCTGTAACTCTGTGAGATGATTTGAGAGAACACAAAGAAGTTTCTCAGAAAGCTTCTTTCTCTTTGTTATCGGAGGATATTTCCTTTGGCCCTATAGTCTTCAAAGGGATCCGAAATATCTGTTCTCAGATTCCACAGATATAAGGCTAACAAAGAGATCCATTAAATACAGATGTAACTCTGAGAGATGAATTAACAGAACACTAAGCAGTTTCTCAGAAAGCTTCTTTCCAGATTTCATCGGAGGATATTTCCTTTTTCACCATAGCCCTCTATGGGCTTCCGAATATCACTTTGCCAATTCCACAAGAACAGTCTTAGCGAAAGGCTTCTTGAGGGGAAAGCTGTAACTCTGTGAGATGATTTCACAGAACACAAAGAAGTTTCTCAGAAAGCTTCTTTCTCTTTGTTATCGGAGGATATTTCCTTTGGCCCTATAGTCTTCAGAGGGATCCGAAATATCTCTTCTCAGATTCCACAGAAATAAGGCTACCAAAGAGATCCACGAAATACAGATGTAACTCTGTGAGATAATTAACAGAACACTAAGCAGTTTCTCAGAAAGCTTCTTTCCAGATTTCATCGGAGGATATTTCCTTTTTCACCATAGCCCTCTATGGGCTTCCAAATATCACTTTGCCAATTCCACAAGAACTGTCTTAGCGAAAGGCTTCTTGAGGGGAAAGCTGTAACTCTGTGAGATGATTTCACAGAACACAAAGAAGTTTCTCAGAAAGCTTCTGTCTCTTTGTTATCGGAGGATATTTCCATTGGCCCTATAGTCTTCAAAGGGATCCGAAATATCTGTTCTCACATTCCACAGAAATAAGGCTAGCAAAGAGATCCATGAAATACAGATGTAACTCTGAGAGATGAATTAACAGAACACTAAGCAGTTTCTCAGAAACCTTCTTTCCAGATTTCATCGGAGGATATTTCCTTTTTCACCATAGCCCTCTATTTGCTTCCAAATATCACTTTGCCAATTCCACAAGAACTGTCTTAGCAAAAGGCTTCTTGAGGGGAAAGCTGTAACTCTGTGAGATGATTTCACAGAACACAAAGAAGTTTTTCAGAAAGCTTCTTTCTCTTTGTTATCGGAAGATATTTCCTTTGTCCCTATAGTCTTCAAAGGGATCCGAAATATCTCTTCTCAGATTCCACAGAAATAAGGCTAGCAAAGAGATCCACGAAATACAGATGTAACTCTGTGAGATGAATTATCAGAACACTAAGCAGTTTCTCAGAAAGCTTCTTTCCAGATTTCATCGGAGGATATTTCCTTTTTCACCATAGCCCTCTGTGGGCTTCCAAATATCACTTTGCCAATTCCACAAGAACTGTCTTAGCGAAAGGCTTCTTGAGGGTAAAGCTGTAACTCTGTGAGATGATTTTTCAGAAAACAAAGAAGTTTCTCAGAAAGCTTCTTTCTCTTTGTTATCGGAAGATATTTCCTTTGGCCCTATAGTCTTCAAAGGGATCCGAAATATCTGTTCTCAGATTCCACAGAAATAAGGCTAGCAAAGAGATCCACGAAATACAGATGTAACTCTGTGAGATGAATTAACAGAACACTAAGCAGTTTCCAAGAAAACTTCTTTCCAGATTTCATCGGAGGATATTTCCTTTTTCACCATAGCCCTCTATGGGCTTCCAAATATCACTTTGCCAATTCCACAAGAACTGTCTTAGCGAAAGGCTTCTTGAGGGGAAAGCTGTAACTCTGTTAGACGATTTCACAGAACACAAAGAAGTTACTCAGAAAGCTTCTTTCTCTTTGTTATCGGAGGATATTTCCTTTGGCAATATAGTCTTCAAAGGCATCCGAAATATCTGTTCTCAGATTCCACAGAAATAAGGCTAGCAAAGAGATCCAAGAAATACAGATGTAACTCTGTGAGATGAATTAACAGAACACTAAGCAGTTTCTCAGAAAGCTTCTTCCCAGATTTCATCGGAGGATATTTCCTTTTTCACCATAGCCCTCTATGGGCTTCCAAATATCACTTTGCCAATTCCACAAGAACTGTCTTAGTGAAAGGCTTCTTGAGGGGAAAGCTGTAACTCTGTGAGATGATTTCACAGAACACAAAGAAGTTTCTCAGAAAGCTTCTTTCTCTTTGTTATCGGAGGATATTTCATTTGGCAATATAGTCTTCAAAGGGATCCGAAGTATATCTTCTCAGATTCCACAGAAATAAGGCGAGCAAAGAGATCCACGAAATACAGATGTAACTCTGTGAGATGAATTATCAGAACACTAAGCAGTTTCTCAGAAAGCTTCTTTCCAGATTTCATCGGAGGATATTTCCTTTTTCACCATAGCCCTCTATGGGCTTCCAAATATCACTTTGTCGATTCCACAAGAACTGTCTTAGCGAAAGGCTTCTTGACGGTAAAGCTGTAACTCTGTGAGATGATTTCAAAGAACACAAAGAAGTTTCTCAGAAAGCTTCTTTCTCTTTGTTATTGGAGGATATTTCCTTTGGCCCTATAGTCTTCAAAGGGATCCGAAATATCTGTTCTCAGATTCCACAGAAATAAGGCTAGCAAAGAGATCCACGAAATACAGATGTAACTCTGTGAGATGAATTAACAGAACACTAAGCAGTTTCTCAGAAAATTCTTTCCAGATTTCTTCGGAGGATATTTCCTTTTTCACCATAGCCCTCTATGGGCTTCCAAATATCACTTTGCCAATTCCACAAGAACTGTCTTAGCGAAAGGCTTCTCCAGGGGAAAGCTGTAACTCTGCGAGATGATTTCACAGAACACAAAGGAGTTTCTCAGAAAGCTTCTTTCTCTTTGTTATTGGAGGATATTTCCTTTGGCCCTATAGTCTTCAAAGTGATCCGAAATGTCTGTTCTCAGATTCCACAGAAAAAAGGCTAGCAAAGAGATTCACGGAATACAGATGTAACTCTGTGAGATGAATTAACAGAACACTAAGCAGTTTCTCAGAAAGCTTCTTTCCAGATTTCATCGGAGTATATTTTCTTTTTCACCAAAGACCTCTATGGGCTTCCGAATATCACTTTGCCAATTCCACAAGAACTGTCTTAGCGAAAGGCTTCTTGAGGGGAAAGCTGTAACTCTGTGAGATGATTTCACAGAACACAAAGAAGTTTCTCACAAAGCTTCTTTCTCTTTGTTATCGGAGGATATTTCCATTGGCCCTATAGTCTTCAAAGGGATCCGAAATATCTGTTCTCAGATTCCACAGAAATAAAGCTAGCAAAGAGATCCAAGAAATACAGATGTAACTCTGTGAGATGAATTAACAGAACACTAAGCAGTTTCTCAGAAAGTTTCTTTCCAGATTTCATCGGAGGATATTTCCTTTTTCACCATAGACCCCTATGGGCTTCCAAATATCACTTTGCCAATTCCACAAGAACTGTCTTTGCGAAAGGCTTCTTGAGGTGAAAGCTGTAACTCTGTGAGATGATTTCACAGAACACAAAGAAGTTTCTCAGAAAGCTTCTTTCTCTGTGTTATCAGAGGATATTTCCTTTGGCCCTATAGTCTTCAAAGGGATCCGAAATATCTCTTCTCAGATTCCACAGAAATAAGGCTACCAAAGAGATACAAGAAATACAGATGTAACTCTGGGAGATGAATTAACAGAACACTAAGCAGTTTCTCAGAAATCTTCTTTCCATATTTCATTTGAGGATATTTCCTTTTTCTCCATAGCCCTCTATGGGCATCCAAATATCACTTTGCCAATTCCACAAGAACTGTCTCAGCGAAAAGCTTCTTGAGGAGAAACATGTAACTCTGTGAGATGATTTCACAGAACACAAAGAAGTTTCTCTGAAAGCTCTTTCTCTTTGTTATCGGAGGATATTTCTTTTGGCCCTATAGTCTTCAAAGGGATCCGAAGTATCTGTTCTCAGATTCCACAGAAATAAGGCTAGCAAAGAGATCCACGAAATACAGATGTAACTCAGGGAGACGAACTAAAAGAACACTAAGCAGTTTCTCAGAAAGCTTCTTTCCAGATTTCATCGGAGGATATTTCCTTTTTCACCATAGCCCTCTATGGGCTTCCAAATATCACTTTGCCAATTCCACAAGAACTGTCTTAGCGAAAGGCTTCTTGAGGGGAAAGCTGTAACTCTGTGAGATGATTTCACAGAACACAAAGAAGTTTCTCAGAAAGCTTCTTTCTCTTTGTTATCGGAGGATATTTCCATTGGCCCTATAGTCTTCAAAGGGATCCGAAATATCTGTTCTGAGATTCCGCAGAAATAAGGCTGGCAAAGAGATCCATGAAATACAGATGTAACTCTGAGAGATGAATTAACAGAACACTAAGCAGTTTCTCAGAAACCTTCTTTCGAGCTTTCATCGGAGGATATTTTCTTTTTCACCATAGCCCACTATGGGCTTCCAAATATCACTTTGCCAATTCCACAAGAACTGTCTTAGCGAAAGGCTTCCTGAGGGGAAAGCTGTAACTCTGTGAGATGATTTCACAGAACACAAAGAAGTTTCTCAGAAAGCTTCTTTCTCTTTGTTATCGGAGGATATTTCCTTTGGCAATATAGTCTTCAAAGGGATCCGAAATATCTGTTCTCAGATTCCACAGAATTAAGGCTAGCAAAGAGATCCACGAAATACAGATGTAACTCTGTGAGATGAATTATCAGAACACTAAGCAGTTTCTCAGAATGCTTCTTTCCAGATTTCATCGGAGGATATTTCCTTTTTCACCATAGCCCTGTATGGGCTTCCAAATATCACTTTGCCAATTCCACAAGAACTGTCTTAGTGAAAGGCTTCTTGAGGAAAAAGCTGTAACTCTCTGAGATGATTTCAGAGAACACAAAGAAGTTTCTCAGAAAGCTTCTTTCTCTTTGTTATCGGAGGATATTTCCTTTGGCCCTATAGTCTTCAGAGGGATCCGAAATATCTGTTCTTAGATTCCACAGAAATAAGACTAGCAAAGAGATTCACGAAATACAGATGTAACTCTGTGAGATAATTAACAGAACACTAAGCAGTTTGTCAGAAAGCTTCTTTCAGATTTCATCGGAGGATATTTCCTTTTTCACCATAGCCCTCTATGGGCTTCCAAATATCACTTTGCCAATTGCACAAGAACTGTCTTAGCGAAAGGCTTCTTGAGGGGAAAGCTGTAACTCTGTGAGATGATTTCACAGAACACAAAGAAGTTTCTCACAAAGCTTCTTTCTCTTTGTTATCGGAGGATATTTCCTTTGGCCCTATTTGCTTCAAAGTGATCTGAAATATCTGTTCTCAGATTCCACACAAATAAGGCTGGCAAAGAGATCCAAGAAATACAGATGTAACTCTGGGAGATGAATTTACAGAACACTAAGCAGTTTCTCAGAAAGCTTCTTTCCAGATTTCATCGGAGGATATTTCCTTTTTCACCATAGCCCTCTATGGGCTTCCAAATATCACTTTGCCAATTCCACAAGAACGGTCTTAGCGAAAGGCTTCTTGAGGTGAAAGGTGTAACTCTGTGAGATGATTTCACAGAGCACAAAGAAGTTTCTCAGAAAGCTTCTTTCTCTTTGTTAGCGAAGGATATTTCCTTTGGCCCTATAGTCTTCAAAGGGATACGAAATATCTCTTCTCGGATTCCACAGAAATCAGGCTAGCAAAGAGGTCCACGAAATACAGATGTAACTCTGTGAGATTAATTAACAGAACACTAAGCAGTTTCTCAGAAAGCTTCTTTCCAGATTTCATACGAGGATATTTCCTTTTTCACCATAGGCCTCTATGGGCTTCCAAATATCACTTTGCCAAATCCACAAGAACTGTCTTAGCAAAAGGCTTCTTGAGGGGAAAGCTGTAACTCTGTGAGATGGTTTCACAGAACACAAGAAGTTTCTCAGAAAGCTTCTTCCTCTTTGTTATCGGAGGATATTTCCTTTGGCCCTATAGTCTTCAGAGGGATCCGAAATATCTGTTCTCAGATTCCACAGAAATAAGGCTAGCAAAGAGATCCACGAAATACAGATGTAGCTTTGTGAGATGAATTAACAGAACACTGAGCAGTTTCTCAGAAAGCTTCTTTCCAGATTTCATCTGAGGATATTTCCTTTTTCACCATAGCAATCTATGGGCTTCCAAATATCACTTTGCCAAATCCACAAGAACTGTCTTAGCGAAAGGCTTCTTGAGGGGAAAGTTGTAACTCTGTGAGATGATTTCACAGTACACAAAGAAGGTTCTCAGAAAGCTTCTTTATCTTTGTTATCGGAGGATATTTCCTTTGGCGCTATAGTCTTCAAAGGGATCCGAAATATCTGTTCTCAGATTCCACAGAAATAAGGCTAGCAAAGAGATCCACGAAATACAGATGTAACTCTGGGAGATGAATTAACAGAACACTAAGCAGTTTCTCAGAAAGCTTTTTTCCAGATTTCATCGGAGGATATTTCCTTTTTCACCATAGCCCTCTATGGGCTTTCAAATATCACTTTGCCAATTCCACAAGAACTGTCTTAGCGAAAGACTTCTTGAGGGGAAAGCTGTATCTCTGTGAGATGATTTCACAGAACACAAAGAAGTTTCTCAGAAAGCTTCTTTCTCTTTGTTATCGGAGGATATTTCCTTTGGCCCTATAGTCTTCAAAGGGATCAGAAATATCTGTTCTCAGATTCCACAGATATAAGGCTAGCAAGGAGATCCATTAAATACAGATGTAACTCTGAGAGATGAATTAACAGAACACTAAGCAGTTTCTCAGAAACCTTCTTTCCAGATTTCATCGGAGGATATTTTCTTTTTCACCATAGCCCTCTATGGGCTTCCAAATATCACTTTGCCAATTCCACAAGAACTATCTTAGCGAAAGCCTTCTTGAGGGGAAAGCTGTAACTCTGTGAGATGATTTCACAGAACACAAAGAAGTTTCTCAGAAAGCTTCTTTCTCTTTTTTATCGGAGGATATTTCCTTTGGCCCTATAGCCTTCAAAGGGATCCGAAATATCTCTTCTCAGATTCCACAGAAATAAGGCTACCAAAGAGATCCACGAAATACAGATGTAACTCTGGGAGATGAATTAATAGAACACTAAGCAGTTTCTCCGAAAGCTTCTTTCCAGATTTCATCGGAGGATATTTCCTTTTTCACCATAGCAATCTATGGTCTTCCGAATATCACTTTGCCAATTCCACAAGAACTGTCTTAGCGAAAGGCTTCTTGAGGGGAAAGCTGTAACTCTGTGAGATGATTTCACAAAACACAAAGAAGTTTCTCAGAAAGCTTCTTTCTCTTTGTTATCGGAGGATATTTCCAATGGCCCTATAGTCTTCAAAGGGATCCGAATTATCTGTTCTCACATTCCACAGAAATAAGGCTAGCAAAGAGATCCATGAAATACAGATGTAACTCTGAGAGATGAATTAACAGAAAACTAAGCAGTTTCTCAGAAACCTTCTTTCCAGATTTCATCGGAGGATATTTCCTTTTTCACCATAGCCCTCTATTTGCTTCCAAATATCACTTTGCCAATTCCACAAGAACTGTCTTAGCGAAAGGCTTCTTGAGGGGAAAGCTGTAACTCTGTGAGATGATTTCACAGAACACAAAGAAGTTTTCCAGAAAGCTTCTTTCTCTTTGTTATCGGAAGATATTTCCTTTGTCCCTATAGTCTTCAAAGGGATCCGAAATATCTGTTCTCAGATTCCACAGAAATAAGGCTAGCAAAGAGATCCACGAAATACAGATGTAACTCTGTGAGATGAATTAACAGAACACTAAGCAGTTTCCAAGAAAACTTCTTTCCAGATTTCATCGGAGGATATTTCCTTTTTCACCATAGCCCTCTATGGGCTTCCAAATATCACTTTGCCAATTCCACAAGAACTGTCTTAGCGAAAGGCTTCTCCAGGGGAAAGCTGTAACTCTGTGAGATGATTTCACAGAACACAAAGGAGATTCTCAGAAAGCTTCTTCCTCTTTGTTATCGGAGGATATTCCCTTAGGCCCTATAGTCTAAAAATGGATCTGCAATATCTGTTCTCAGATTCCACAGAAATAAGGCTACCAAAGAGATCCACGAAATACAGATGTAACTCTGGGAGATGTATTAACAGAACACTAAGCAGTTTCTCAGAAAGCTTCTTTCCAGATTTCATCGGAAGATATTTCCTTTTTCACCATAGCCCTCTATGGGCTTCCAAATATCACTTTGCCAATTCCACAAGAACTGTCTTAGCCAAAGGCTTCTTGAGGGTAAAGCTGTAACTCTGTGAGATGATTTCACAGAACACAAAGAAGTTTCTCAGAAAGCTTCTTTCTCTTTGTTATAGGAGGATATTTCCTTTGGCTCTATAGTCTTCTAAGGGATCCGAAATATCTCTTCTCAGATTCCACAGAAATAAGGCTAGCAAAGAGATCCACGAAATACAGATGTAACTCTGTGAGATGAATTAACAGAACACTAAGCAGGTTCTCAGAAAGCTTCTTTCCAGATTTCATCGGAGGATATTTCCTTTTTCACCATAGCCCTTTATGGGCTTCCAAATATCACTTTGCCAATTCCACAAGAACTTTCTTAGCGAAAGACTTCTCCAGGGGAAAGCTGTAACTCTGTGACATGATTTCACAGAACACAAAGAAGTTTCTCAGAAAGCTTCTTTCTCTTTGTTATCGGAGGATATTTCCTTTGGCCCTATAGTCTAAAAAGGGATCTGCAATATCTGTTCTCAGATTCCACAGAAATAAGGCTAGCAAAGAGATCTACGAAATACAGATGTAACTCTGGGAGATGAATTAACAGAACACTAAGCAGTTTCTCAGAAAGCTTCTTTCCAGATTTCATCGGAGGATATTTCCTTTTTCACCATAGCCCTCTATGGGCTTTCAAATATCACTTTGCCAATTCCACAAGAACTGTCTTAGCGAAAAACTTCTTGAGGGGAAAGCTGTAACTCTGTGAGATGATTTCAGAGAACACAAAGAAGTTTCTCAGAAAGCTTCTTTTTCTTTGTTATCGGAGGATATTTCCTTTGACCCTATAGTCTTCAGAGGGATCCGAAATATCTGTTCTCAGATTCCACAGATATAAGGCTAGCAAAGAGATCCATTAAATACAGATGTAACTCTGAGAGATGAATTAACAGAACACTAAGCAGTTTCTCAGAAACCTTCTTTCCAGATTTCATCGGAGGATATTTCCTTTTTCACCATAGCCCTCTATTGGCTTCCAAATATCACTTTGCCAATTCCACAAGAACTATCTTAGCGAAAGGCTTCTTGAGGGGAAAGCTGTAACTCTGTGAGATGATTTCACAGAACACAAAGAAGTTTCTCAGAAAGCTTCTTTCTCTTTGTTATCGGAGGATATTTCCTTTGGCCCTATAGCCTTCAAAGGGATCCGAAATATCTTTTCTCAGATTCCACAGAAATAAGGCTAGCAAAGACATCCACGAAATACAGATGTAACTCTGGGAGATGAATTAACAGAACACTAAGCAGTTTCTCAGAAAGCTTCTTTCCAGATTTCATCGGAGGATATTTCCTTTTTCACCATAGCCCTCTATGGGCTTCCGAATATCACTTTACCAATTCCACAAGAACAGTCTTAGCGAAAGACTTCTTGAGGGGAAAGCTGTAACTCTGTGAGATGATTTCACAGAACACAAAGAAGTTTCTCAGAAAGCTTCTTTCTCTTTGTTATCGGAGGATATTTCATTTGGCAATATAGTCTTCAAAGGGATCCGAAGTATCTCTTCTCAGATTCCACAGAAATAAGGCGAGCAAAGAGATCCACGAAATACAGATGTAACTCTGTGAGATGAATTATCAGAACACTAAGCAGTTTCTCAGAAAGCTTCTTTCCAGATTTCATCAGAGGATATTTCCTTTTTCACCATAGCCCTTTATGGGCTTCCAAATATCACTTTGCCGATTCCACAAGAACTGTCTTAGTGAAAGGCTTCTTGACGGTAAAGCTGTAACTCTGTGAGATGATTTCAAAGAACACAAAGAAGTTTCTCAGAAAGCTTCTTTCTCTTTGTTATTGGAGGATATTTCCTTTGGACCTATAGTCTTCAAAGGGATCCGAAATATCTGTTCTCAGATTCCACAGAAATAAGGCTAGCAAAGAGATCCACGAAATACAGATGTAACTCTGTGAGATGAATTAACAGAACACTAAGCAGTTTCCAAGAAAACTTCTTTCCAGATTTCATCGGAGGATATTTCCTTTTTCACCATAGCCCTCTATGGGCTTCCAAATATCACTTTGCCAATTCCACAAGAACTGTCTTAGCGAAAGGCTTCTCCAGGGGAAAGCTGTAACTCTGCGAGATGATTTCACAGAACACAAAGGAGTTTCTCAGAAAGCTTCTTCCTCTTTGTTAGCGGAGGATATTTCCTTAGGCCCTATAGTCTAAAAATGGATCGGCAATATCTGTTCTCAGATTCCACAGAAATAAGGCTAGCAAAGAGATCCATGAAATACAGATGTAACTCTGGGAGATGAATTAACAGAACACTAAGCAGTTTCTCAGAAAGCTTCCTTGCAGATTTCATAGGAAGATATTTCCTTTTTCATCATAGTCCTCTATAGGCTTCCAAATATCACTTTGCCAATTCCACAAGAACTGTCTTAGCGAAAGGCTTCTTGAGGAAAAAGCTGTAACTCTCTGAGATGATTTTACAGAACACAAAGAAGTTTCTCAGAAAGCTTCTTTCTCTTTGTTATCGGAGGATATTTCCTTTGCCCCTATAGTCTTCAGAGGGATCCGAAATATCTGTTCTGAGATTCCACAGAAATAAGGCTGGCAAAGAGATCCACGAAATGCAGATGTAACTCTGTGAGATGAATTAACAGAACACTAAGCAGTTTCTTTGAAAGCTTCTTTCCATATTTCATCGGAGGATATTTCCTTTTGCACCGTAGCCCTCTAAGGGCTTCCAAATATCACTTTGCCAATTCCACAAGAACTGTCTTAGCGAAAGGCTTCTTGAGGGGAAAGTTGTAACTCTGTGAGATGATTTCACAGAACACAAAGAAGTTTCCTAGAAAGCTTCTTTCTCTTTGTTATTGGAGGATATTTCCTTTGGCCCTATAGTCTTCAAAGTGATCCGTAATGTCTGTTCTCAGATTCCACAGAAATAAGGCTAGCAAAGAGATCCACGAAATACAGATGTAACTCTGTGAGATGAATTAACAGAACACTAAGCAGTTTCTCAGAAAGCTTCTTTCCAGATTTCATCGGAGTATATTTTCTTTTTCACCAAAGACCTCTATGGGCTTCCAAATATCACTTTGCCAATTCCACAAGAACTGTCTTAGCGAAGGCTTCTTGAGGGGAAAGCTGTAACTCTGTGAGATGATTTCACAGAACACAAAGAAGTTTCTCACAAAGCTTCTTTCTCTTTGTTATCGGAGGATATTTCCTTTGGCCCTATAGTCTTCAAAGGGATCCGAAATATCTGTTCTCAGATTCCACAGAAATAAGGCTAGCAAAGAGATCCAGGAAATACAGATGTAACTCTGTGAGATGAATTAACAGAACACTAAGCAGTTTCTCAGAAAGTTTCTTTCCAGATTTCATCGGAGGATATTTCCTTTTTCACCATAGACCCCTATGGGCTTCCAAATATCACTTTGCCAATTCCACAAGAACTGTCTTTGCTAAAGGCTTCTTGAGGTGAAAGCTGTAACTCTGTGAGATGATTTCACAGAACACAAAGAAGTTTCTCAGAAAGCTTCTTTCTCTTTGTTATCGGAGGATATTTCCTTTGGCCCTATAGTCTTCAAAGGGATCCGAAATATCTCTTCTCAGATTCCACAGAAATAAGGCTACCAAAGAGATACAAGAAATACAGATGTAACTCTGGGAGATGAATTAACAGAACACTAAGCAGTTTCTCAGAAATCTTCTTTCCATATTTCATTTGAGGATATTTCCTTTTTCTCCATAGCCCTCTAGGGGCATCCAAATATCACTTTGCCAATTGCACAAGAACTGTCTCAGCGAAAAGCTTCTTGAGGAGAAAGATGTAACTCTGTGAGATGATTTCACAGAACACAAAGAAGTTTCTCTGAAAGCTCTTTCTCTTTGTTATCGGAGGATATTTCTTTTGGCCCTATAGTCTTCAAAGGGATCCGAAATATCTGTTCTCAGATTCTACAGAAATAAGGCTAGCAAAGAGATCCACGAAATACAGATGTAACTCTGGGAGACGAACTAAAAGAACACTAAGCAGTTTCTCAGAAAGCTTCTTTCCAGATTTCATCGGAGGATATTTCCTTTTTCACCATAGCCCTCTATGGGCTTCCAAATATCACTTTGCCAATTCCACAAGAACTGTCTTAGCGAAAGGCTTCTTGAGGGGAATGCTGTAACTCTGTGAGATGATTTTTTAGAACACAAAGAAGTTTCTCAGAAAGCTTCTTTCTCTTTGTTATCGGAGGATATTTCCTTTGGCAATATAGTCTTCAAAGGGATCCGAAACATCTGTTCTCAGATTCCACAGAAATAAGGCTAGCAAAGAGATCCACGAAATACAGATGTAACTCTGTGAGATGAATTATCAGAACACTAAGCAGTTTCTCAGAATGCTTCTTTCCAGATTTCATCGGAGGATATTTCCTTTTTCACCATAGCCCTCTGTGGGCTTCCAAATATCACTTTGCCAATTCCACAAGAACTGTCTTAGCGAAAGGCTTCTTGAGGGTAAAGCTGTAACTCTGTGAGATGATTTCACAGAACACAAAGAAGTTTCTCAGAAAGCTTCTTTCTCTTTGTTATCGGAAGATATTTCCTTCGGCCCTATAGTCTTCAAAGGGATCCGAAATATCTGTTCTCAGATTCCACAGAAATAAGGCTAGCAAAGAGATCCACGAAATACAGATGTAACTCTGTGAGATGAATTAACAGAACACTAAGCAGTTTCCACGAAAACTTCTTTTCAGATTTCATCGGAGGATATTTCCTTTTTCACCATAGCCCTGTATGGGCTTCCAAATATCACTTTGCCAATTCCACAAGAACTGTCTTATCGAAAGGCTTCTTGAGGAAAAAGCTGTAACTCTCTGAGATGATTTCACAGAACACAAAGTAGTTTCGCAGAAAGCTTCTTTCTCTTTGTTATCGGAGGATATTTCCTTAGGCCCTATAGTCTTCAAAGGGATCCAAAATATCTGTTCTCAGATTCCACAGAAATAAGGCTAGCAAAGAGATCCATGAAATACAGATGTAACTCTGAGAGATGAATTAACAGACACTAAGCAGTTTCTCAGAAACCTTCTTTCCAAATTTCATCGGAGGATATTTCCTTTTTCACAATAGACCTCTATGGGCTTCCAAATATCACTTTGCCAATTCCACAAGAACTGTCTTAGCGAAAGGTTTCTAGAGGGGAAAGCTGTAACTCTGTGAGATGATTTCACAGAACACAAAGAAGTTTCTCAGAAAGCTTCTTTCTCTTTGTTAGCGAAGGATATTTCCTTTGGCCCTATAGTCTTCAAAGGGATACGAAATATCTCTTCTCGCATTCCACAGAAATAAGGCTAGCAAAGAGGTCCACGAAATACAGATGTAACTCTGTGAGATGAATTAACAGAACACTAAGCAGTTTCCAAGAAAACTTCTTTCCAGATTTCATCCGAGGATGTTTCCTTTTTCTCCATAGCCCTCTATGGGCATCCAAATATCACTTTGCCAATTCCACAAGAACTGTCTCAGCGAAAAGCTTCTTGAGGAGAAAGATGTAACTCTGTGAGATGATTTCACAGAACACAAATAAGTTTCTCTGAAAGCTTCTTTCTCTTTGTTATCGGAGGATATTTCTTTTGGCCCTATAGTCTTCAAAGGGATCCGAAATATCTGTTCTCAGATTCCACAGAAATAAGGCTAGCAAAGAGATCCACGAAATACAGATGTAACTCTGGGAGACGAACTAAAAGAACACTAAGCAGTTTCTCAGAAAGCTTCTTTCCAGATTTCATCCGAGGATGTTTCCTTTTTCACCATAGCCCTCTATGGGCTTCCAAATATCACTTTGCCAATTCCACAAGAAATCTCTTAGCGAAAGGCTTCTTGAGGGGAAAGCTGTAACTCTGTGAGATGATTTCACAGAACACAAAGAAGTTTCTCTGAAAGCTTATTTCTCTTTTATATGGGAGGATATTTCCTTTGGCCCTATATTCTTCAAAGGGATCCGAAATATCTGTTCTCAGATTCCACAGAAATAAGGCTAGCAAAGAAATCCACGAAACAGATGTAACTCTGGGAGATGAATTATCAGAACACTAAGCAGTTTCTCAGAAAGTTTCTTTCCAGATTTCATCGGAGGATATTTCCTTTTTCTCCGTAGCCCTCTATGGGCTTCCAAATATCACTTTGCCAATACCACAAGAACTGTCTTAGCGAAAGGCTTCTGGAGGCGAAAGCTGTAACTCTGTGAGATGATTTCACAGAACACAAAGAAGTTTCTCAGAAAGCTTCTTTCTCTTTGTTATCGGAGGATATTTCCTTTGGCCCTATAGTCTTCAAAGGGATCCGAAATATCTGTTCTCAGATTCCACAGAAATAAGGCTAGCAAAGAGATCCACGAAATACAGATGTAACTCTGGGAGATGAATTAACTGAACACTAAGCAGTTTCTCAGAAAGCTTCTTTCCAGATTTCATCGGAGGATATTTCCTTTTTTACCATAGCCCTTTAGGGGTTCCAAACATCACTTTGCCAATTCCACAAGAACTGTCGTAGCGAAACGCTTCTTCAGGGGAAAGCTGTAACTCTGTGAGATGATTTACAGAACACAAAGATGTTTCTCAGAAAGCTTCTTTCTCTTTGCTATCGGAGGATATTTCCTTTGGCCCTGTAGTCTTCAAAGGGATCCGAAATATCTCTTCTCTGATTCCACAGAAATAAGGCTAGCAAAGAGATACAAGAAATACAGATGTAACTCCGTTAGATGAATTAACAGAACACTAAGAAGTTTCTCAGAAATCTTCTTTCCAGATTTCATCTGAGGATATTTCCTTTTTCTCCATAGCCCTCTAGGTTCATCCAAATATCACTTTGCCAATTCCACAAGAACTGTCTTAGCGAAAGGCTTCTTGAGGGGAAAGCTGTAACTCTGTGAGATGATTTCACAGAACACAAAGAAGTTTCTCTGAAAGCTTCTTTCTCTTTGCTATCGGAGGATATTTCCTTTGGCCCTATAGTCTTCAAAGGGATCCGAAATATCTCTTCTCAGATTCCACAGAAATAAGGCTAGCAATGAGATACAAGAAATACAGATGTAACTCCGTGAGATGAATTAACAGAACACTAAGCAGTTTCTCAGAAATCTTCTTTCCAGATTTCATCTGAGGATATTTCCTTTTTCTCCATAGCCCTCTATGTTCATCCAAATATCACTTTGCCAATTCCACAAGAACTTTCTTAGCGAAAGGCTTCTTGAGGGGAAAGCTGTAACTCTGTGAGATGATTTCACAGAACACAAAGAAGTTTCTCTGAAAGCTTCTTTCTCTTTGTTATCAGAGGATATTTCCTTTGGCCCTATAGTCTTCAAAAGGGATGCGAAATATCTGTTCTCAGATTCCACAGAAATAAGGCTAGCAAAGAGATCCACGAAATACAGATGTAACTCTGTGAGATGAATTAACAGAACACTAAGCAGTTTCTCAGAAAGCTTCTTTCCAGATTTCATCGGAGGATATTTCCTTTTTCACCATAGTCCTCTATGGGTTTCCAAATATCACTTTGTCAATTCCACAAGAACTGTGTTAGCGAAAGGCTTCTTCAGGGGAAAGCTGTAACTCTGTGAGATGATTTCACAGAACACAAAGAAGTTTCTCAGAAAGCTTCTTTCTCTTTGTTATCGGAGGATATTTCCTTTGGCACTATAGTCTTCAAAGGGATCCGAAATATCTGTTCTCAGATTCCACAGAAATAAGTCTAGCAAAGAGATCCACGAAATACAGATGTAACTCTGGGAGATGAATTAACAGAACACTAAGCAGTTTCTCAGAAACCTTCTTTCCAGATTTCATCCGAGGATATTTCCTTTTTCTCCATAGCCCTCTATGGGCTTCCAAATATCACTTTCCCAATTCCACAAGAACTGCCTTATCGAAAGGCTTCTTCAGGGGAAAGCTGTAACTCTGTGAGATGATTTCACAGAACACAAAGAAGTTTCTCAGAAAGCTTCTTTCTCTTTGTTATCGGAGGATATTTCCTTTGGCCCTATATTCTTCAAAGGGATCCGAAATATCTGTTCTCAGATTCCACACAAATAAGGCTAGCAAAGAGATCCACGAAATACAGATGTAACTCTGTGAGATGAATTAACAGAACACTAAGCTGTTTCTCAGAAAGCTTCTTTCCAGATTTCATCCGAGGATATTTCCTTTTTCTCCATATCCCTCTAAGGGCTTCCAAATATCACTTTGCCAATTCCACAAGAACTGTCTTAGCGAAAGGCTTCTTGAGGGAAAAGCTGTAACTCTGTGAGATGATTTCACAGAACACAAAGAAGTTTCTCTGAAAGCTTCTTTCTCTTTGTTATCGGAGGATATTTCCTTTGGCCCTATAGTCTTCAAAGGGATCCGAAATATCTTTTCTCAAATTCCACAGAAATAAGGCTAGCAAAGAGTTCCAGGAAATACAGATGTAACTCTGGGAGATGAATTAACAGAACACTAAGCAGTTTCTCAGAAACCTTCTTTCCAGATTTCATGGGAGGATATTTCCTTTCTCTCCATAGCCCTCTATGGGCTTCCAAATATCACTTTGCCAATTCCACAAGAACTGTCTTAGCGAAAGGCTTCTTGAGGGGAAAGCTGTAACTCTGTGAGATGATTTCACAGAACACAAAGAAGTTTCTCAGAAAGCTTCTTTCTCTTTGTTATCGGAGGATATTTCCTTTGGCCCTATAGTCTTCAAAGGGATCCAAAATATCAGTTCTCAGATTCCACAGAAATAAGGCTAGCAAAGAGATCCACGAAATACAGATGTAACGCTGGGAGATGAATTAACTGAACTCTAAGCAGTTTCTCATAAAGCTTCTTTCCAGATTTCATCGGAGGTTATTTCCTTTTTCACCAAAGTCCTCTATGGGCTTCCAAATATCACTTTGCCAGTTCCACAAGAACTGTCTTAGCGAAAGGCTTCTTGAGGGGAAAGCTGTAACTCTGTGAGATGATTTCACAGAACACAAAGAAGTTTCTCAGAAAGCTTCTTTCTCTTTGCTATCGGAGGATATTTCCTTTGGCCCTATAGTCTTCAAAGGGATCCGAAATATCTCTTCTCAGATTCCACAGAAATAAGGCTAGCAAAGAGATACGAGAAATACAGATGTAACTCCGTTAGATGAATTAACAGAACACTAAGCAGTTTCTCAGAAATCTTCTTTCCAGATTTCATCTGAGGATATTTCCTTTTTCTCCATAGCCCTCTATGTTCATCCAAATATCACTTTGCCAATTCCACAGGAACTGTCTTAGCGAAAGGCTTCTTGAGGGGAAAGCTGTAACTCTGTGAGATGATTTCACAGAACACTAAGAAGTTTCTCTGAAAGCTTCTTTCTCTTTGTTATCGGAGGATATTTCCTTTGGCCCTATAGTCTTTAAAAGGGATGAGAATTATCTGTTCTCAGATTACACAGAAATAAGGCTAGCAAAGAGATGCACGAAACACAGATGTAACGCTGGGAGATGAATTAACAGAACACTAAGCAGTTTCTCAGAAAGCTTCTTTCCCGATTTCATCGGAGGATATTTCCTTTTTCACCATAGTCCCTTATGGGTTTCCAAATATCACTTTGTCAATTCCACAAGAACTGTCTTAGCGAAAGGCTTCTTCAGTGGAAAGCTGTAACTCTGTGAGATGATTTCACAGAACACAAAGAAGTTTCTCTGACAGCTTCTTTCTCTTTGTTAACGGAGGATATTACCTTTGGCCCTATAGTCTTCAAAGGGATCCGAAATATCTGTTCTCAGATTCCACAGAAATAAGTCTAGCAAAGAGATCCACGAAATACAGATGTAACTCTGGGAGATGAATTAACCGAACACTAAGCAGTTTCTCAGAAACCTTCTTTCCATTTTTCATCCGAGGATATTTCCTTTTTCTCCATAGCCCTCTATGGGCTTCCAAATATCACTTTGCCAATTCCACAAGAACTGTCTTATCGAAAGGCTTCTTCAGAGGAAAGCTGTAACTCTGTGAGATGATTTCAAAGAACACAAAGAAGTTTCTCAGAAAGCTTCTTTCTCTTTGTTATCGGAGGATATTTCCTTTGGCCCTATAGTCTTCAAAGGGATCCGAAATATCTGTTCTCAGATTCCACAGAAATAAGGCTAGCAAAGAGATCCACGAAATACAGATGAAACTCTGTGAGATGAATTAACAGAACACTAAGCTGTTTCTCAGAAAGCTTCTTTCCAGATTTCATCCGAGGATATTTCCTTTTTCTCCATATCCCTCTATGGGCTTCCAAATATCACTTTGCCAATTCCACAAGAACTGTCTTAGCGAAAGACTTCTTGAGGGAAAAGCTGTAAATCTGTGAGATGATTTCACAGAACACAAAGAAGTTTCTCTGAAAGCTTCTTTCTCTTTTATATCGGAGGATATTTCCTTTGGCCCTATAGTCTTCAAAGGGATCCGAAATATCTTTTCTCAAATTCCACAGAAATAAGGCTAGCAAAGAGTTCCAGGAAATACAGATGTAACTCTGGGAGATGAATTAACAGAACACTAAGCAGTTCCTCAGAAACCTTCTTTCCAGATTTCATGGGAGGATATTTCCTTTCTCTCCATAGCCCTCTATGGGCTTCCAAATATCACTTTGCCAATTCCACAAGAACTGTCTTTGCGAAAGGCTTCTTGAGGGGAAAGCTGTAACTCTGTGAGATGATTTCACAGAACACAAAGAAGTTTCTCAGAAAGCTTCTTTCTCTTTGTTATCGGAGGATATTTCCTTTGGCCCTATAGTCTTCAAAGGGATCCGAAATATCTCTTCTCAGATTCCACAGAAAAAAGGCTAGCAAAGAGATCCACGAAATACAGATGTAACTCTGTGAGATGAATTATCAGAACACTAAGCAGTTTCTCAGAAAGCTTCTTTCCAGATTTCATCGGAGGATATTTCCTTTTTCACCATAGCCCTCTATGGGCTTCCAAATGTCACTTTCCCAATTCCACAAGAACTGTCTTAGCGAAAGGCTTCTTGAGGGGAAAGCTGTAACTCTGTGAGATGATTTCACAGAACACAAAGAAGTTTCTCAGAAAGCTTCTTTCTCTTTGTTATCGGAGGATATTTCCTTTGGCCCTATAGTCTTCAAAGGCATCCGAAATATCTGTTCTCAGATTCCACAGAAATAAGGCTAGCAAAGAGATCCACGAAATACAGATGTAACTCTGTGAGATTAATTAACAGAACACTCAGCAGTTTCTCAGAAAGCTTCTTTCCAGATTTCATCGGAGGATATTTCCTTTTTCACTGTTGCCCTCTATGGGTTTCCAAATGTCACTTTGTCAATTCCACAAGAACTGTCTTAGCGAAATGCTTCTTGAGGGGAAAGCTGTAACTCTGTGAGACGATTTCACAGAACACAAAGAAGTTTCTCAGAAAGCTTCTTTCTCTTTGTTATCGGAGGATATTTCCTTTGGCCCTATAGTCTTCAAATTGATCCGAAATATCTGTTCTCAGATTCCAGAGAAATAATCCTAGCAAAGAGATCCACGAAATACAGATGTAACTCTGTGAGATTAATTAACAGAACACTCAGCAGTTTCTCAGAAAGCTTCTTTCCAGATTTCATCGGAGGATATTTCCTTTTTCACCATAGCCCTCTATGGGCTTCCAAATATCACTTTGCCAATTCCACAAGAACTGCCTTAGCGAAAGGCTTCTTGAGGGGAAACTGTAACTCAGTGAGATGATTTCACAGAACACAAAGACGTTTCTCAGAAATCTTCTTTCTCTTTTTTATCGGAGGATATTTCCTTTGGCCCTATAGTCTTCAAAGGGAAAGGAAATATCTGTTCTCAGATTCCACAGAAATAAGGCTAGCAAAGAGATCCACGAAATACAGATGTAACTCTGTGAGATGAATTAACAGAACACTAAGCAGTTTCTCAGAAAGCATCTTTCCAGATTTCATCGGAGGATATTTCCTTTTTCTCCGTAGCCGTCTATGGGCTTCCAAATATCACTTTGCCAATTCCACAAGAACTGTCTTAGCGAAAGGCTTCTTGAGGGGAAAGCTGTAACTCTGTGAGATGATTTCACAGAACACAAAGAAGTTTCTCAGAAAGCTTCTTTCTCTTTGTTATCGGAGGATATTTCCTTTGGCCCTATATTCTTCAAAGAGATCCGAAATATCTGTTCTCAGATTCCACAGAAATAAGGCTAGCAAAGAGATCCACGAAATACAGATGTAACTCTGTGAGATGAATTAACAGAACACTAAGCTGTTTCTCAGAAAGCTTCTTTCCAGATTTCATCCGAGGATATTTCCTTTTTCTCCATATCCCTCTATGGGCTTCCAAATATCACTTTGCCAATTCCACAAGAACTGTCTTAGCGAAAGGCTTCTTGAGGGAAAAGCTGTAACTCTGTGAGATGATTTCACAGAACACAAAGAAGTTTCTCTGAAAGCTTCTTTCTCTTTTATATCGGAGGATATTTCCTTTGGCCCTATAGTCTTCAAAGGGATCCGAAATATCTTTTCTCAAATTCCACAGAAATAAGACTAGCAAAGAGTTCCAGGAAATACAGAAGTAACTCTGGGAGATGAATTAACAGAACACTAAGCAGTTTCTCAGAAACCTTCTTTCCAGATTTCATGGGAGGATATTTCGTTTCTCTCCATAGCCCTCTATGGGCTTCCAAATATCACTTTGCCAATTCCACAAGAACTGTCTTAGCGAAAGGCTTCTTGAGGGGAAAGCTGTAACTCTGTGAGATGATTTCGTAGAACACTAAGAAGTTTCTCAGAAAGCTTCTTTCTCTTTGTTATCGGAGGATATTTCCTTTGGCCCTATAGTCTTCAAAGGGATCCAAAATATCAGTTCTCAGATTCCACAGAAATAAGGCTAGCAAAGAGATCCACGAAATAAAGATGTAAAGCTGGGAGATGAATTAACCGAACACTAAGCGGTTTCTCAGAAAGCTTCTTTCCAGAATTCATCGGGGGATATTTCCTTTTTCACCATAGCCCTCTAAGGGTTTCCAAACATCACTTTGCCAATTCCACAAGAACTGTCTTAGTGAAACGCTTCTTCTGGGGAAAGCTGTAATTCTGTGAGATGATTTCCCAGAACACAAAGAAGTTTCTCAGAAAGCTTCTTTCTCTTTGTTATCGGAGGATATTTCCTTTGGCCCTATAGTCTTCAAAGAGATCCGAAATATCTGTTCTCAGATTCAACAGAAATAAGGCTAACAAAGAGATCCACGAAATACATATGTAACTCTGTGAGATGAATTAACAGAACACTAAGCAGTTTCTCCGAAAGCTTCTTTCCAGATTTCATCGGACGATATTTCCTTTTCCACCATAGCCATCTAAGGGCTTCCAAATATCACTTTGCCAATTCCACAAGAACTGTCTTAGCGAAAGGCTTCTTGAAGGGAAAGCTGTAACTCTGTGAGATGATTTCACAGAACACAAAGAAGTTTCTCAGAAAGCTTCTTTCTCTTTGTTATCGGAGGATATTTCCTTTGGCCCTATAGTCTTCAAAGGGATCCGAAATATCTGTTCTCAGATTCCACAGAAATAAGGCTAGCAAAGAGATCCACGAAATACAGATGTAACTCTGAGAGATGAATTAACTGAACACTAAGCAGTTTCTCAGAAAGCTTCTTTCCAGATTTCATCGGAGGATATTTCCTTTTTCACCATAGCCCTTTAGGGGTTCCAAACATCACTTTGCCAATTCCACAAGAACTGTCTTAGCGAAAGGCTTCTTGAGGGGAAAGCTGTAACTCTGTGAGATGATTTCACAGAACACAAAGAAGTTTCTCTGAAAGCTTCTTTCTCTTTGTTATCGGAGGGAATTTCCTTTGGCCCTATAGTCTTCAAAAGGGATGCGAAATATCTGTTCTCAGATTCCACAGAAATAAGGCTAGCAAAGAGATCCACGAAATACAGATGTAACTCTGTGAGATGAATTAACAGAACACTAAGCAGTTTCTCAGAAAGCTTCTTTCCCGATTTCATCGGAGGATATTTCCTTTTTCACCATAGTCCTCTACGGGTTTCCAAATATCACTTTGTCAATTCCACAAGAACTGTCTTAGCGAAAGGCTTCTTCAGGGGAAAGATGTAACTCTGTGAGATGATTTCACAGAACACAAAGAAGTTTCTCAGAAAGCTTCTTTCTCTTTGTTATCGGAGGATATTTCCTTTGGCCCTAGAGTCTTCATAGGGATCCGAAATATCTCTTCTTAGATTCCACAGAAAGAAGGCTAGCAAAGAGATCCACGAAATACAGATGTAACTCTGGGAGATGAATTAACAGAACACTAAGCAGTTTCTCAGAAAGCTTCTTTCCAGAATTCATCGGAGGATATTTCCTTTTTCACCATAGCCCTCTATGGGTTTCCAAACATCACTTTGCCAATTCCACAAGAACTGTCTTAGTGAAACGCTTCTTCAGGGGAAAGCTGTTACTCTGTGAGATGATTTCACAGAACACAAAGAAGTTTCTCAGAAAGCTTCTTTCTCTTTGTTATCGGAGGATATTTCCTTTGGCCCTATAGTCTTCAAAGAGATCCGAAATATCTGTTCTCAGATTCAACAGAAATAAGTCTAACAAAGAGATCCACGAAATACATATGTAACTCTGTGAGATGAATTAACAGAACACTAAGCAGTTTCTCCGAAAGCTTCTTTCCAGATTTCATCGGACGTTATTTCCTTTTCCACCATAGCCATCTAAGGGCTTCCAAATATCACTTTGCCAATTCCACAAGAACTGTCTTAGCGAAAGGCTTCTTGAGGGGAAAGCTGGAACTCTGGAAGATGATTTCACAGAACACAAAGAAGTTTCTCAGAAAGCTTCTTTCTCTTTGTTATCGGAGGATATTTCCTTTGACCCTATAGTCTTCAAAGGGATCCAAAATATCTGTTCTCAGATTCCACAGAAATAAGGCTAGCAAAGAGATCCACGAAATACAGATGTAACTCTGGGAGATGAATTAACTGAACACTAAGCACTTTCTCAGAAAGCTTCTTTCCAGATTTCATCGGAGGATATTTCCTTTTTCACCATAGCCCTTTAGGGGTTCCAAACATCACTTTGCCAATTCCACAAGAACTGTCTTAGCGAAACGCTTCTTGAGGGGAAAGCTGTAACTCTGTGAGATGATTTCACAGAACACAAAGAAGTTTCTCAGAAAGCTTCTTTCTCTTTGCTATCGGAGGATATTTCCTTTGGCCCTATAGTCTTCAAAGGGATCCGAAATATCTCTTCTCAGATTCCACAGAAATAAGGCTAGCAATGAGATACAAGAAATACAGATGTAACTCCGTGAGATGAATTAACAGAACACTAAGCAGTTTCTCAGAAATCTTCTTTCCAGATTTCATCTGAGGATATTTCCTTTTTCTCCATAGCCCTCTATGTTCATCCAAATATCACTTTGCCAATTCCACAAGAACTTTCTTAGCGAAAGGCTTCTTGAAGGGAAAGCTGTAACTCTGTGAGATGATTTCACAGAACACAAAGAAGTTTCTCTGAAAGCTTCTTTCTCTTTGTTATCGGAGGATATTTCCTTTGGCCCTATAGTCTTCAAAAGGGATGCGAAATATCTGTTCTCAGATGCCACAGAAATAAGGATAGCAAAGAGATCCACGAAATACAGATGTAACTCTGTGAGATGAATTAACAGAACACTAAGCAGTTTCTCAGAAAGCTTCTTTCCAGATTTCATCGGAGGATATTTCCTTTTTCACCATAGTTCTATGGGTTTCCAAATATCACTTTGTCAATTCCACAAGAACTGTCTTAGCGAAAGGCTTCTTCAGGGGAAAGCTGTAACTCTGTGAGATGATTTCACAGAACACAAAGAAGTTTCTCAGAAAGCTTCTTTCTCTTTGTTATCGGAGGATATTTCCTTTGGCCCTATAGTCTTCAAAGGGATCCGAAATATCTGTTCTCAGATTCCACAGAAATAAGTCTAGCAAAGAGATCCACGAAATACAGATGTAACGCTGGGAGATGAATTAACTGAACACTAAGCAGTTTCTCATAAAGCTTCTTTCCAGATTTCATCGGAGGATATTTCCTTTTTCACCAAAGTCCTCTATGGGCTTCCAAATATCACTTTGCCAGTTCCACAGGAACTGTCTTAGCGAAAGGCTTCTTGAGGGGAAAGCTGTAACTCTGTGAGATGATTTCACAAAACACTAAGAAGTTTCTCTGAAAGCTTCTTTCTCTTTGTTATCGGAGGATATTTCCTTTGGCCCTATAGTCTTCAAAAGGGATGCGAATTATCTGTTCTCAGATTACACAGAAATAAGGCTAGCAAAGAGATGCACGAAATACAGATGTAACTCTGTGAGATGAATTAACAGAACACTAAGCAGTTTCTCAGAAAGCTTCTTTCCCGATTTCATCGGAGGATATTTCCTTTTTCACCATAGTCCCTTATGGGTTTCCAAATATCACTTTGTCAATTCCACAAGAACTGTCTTAGCGAAAGGCTTCTTCAGTGGAAAGCTGTAACTCTGTGAGATGATTTCACAGAACACAAAGAAGTTTCTCTGACAGCTTCTTTCTCTTTGTTAACGGAGGATATTTCCTTTGGCCCTATAGTCTTCAAAGGGATCCGAAATATCTGTTCTCAGATTCCACAGAAATAAGTCTAGCAAAGAGATCCACGAAATACAGATGTAACTCTGGGAGATGAATTAACAGAACACTAAGCAGTTTCTCAGAAACCTTCTTTCCATATTTCATCCGAGGATATTTCCTTTTTCTCCATAGCCCTCTATGGGCTTCCAAATATCACTTTGCCAATTCCACAAGAACTGTCTTATCGAAAGGATTCTTCAGAGGAAAGCTGTAACTCTGTGAGATGATTTCACAGCACACAAAGAAGTTTCTCAGAAATCTTCTTTCTCTTTGTTATCGGTGGATATTTCCTTTGGCCCTATAGTCTTCAAAGGGATCCGAAATATCTGTTCTCAGATTCCACAGAAATAAGGCTAGCAAAGAGATCCACGAAATACAGATGAAATTCTGTGAGATGAATTAACAGAACACTAAGCTGTTTCTCAGAAAGCTTCTTTCCAGATTTCATCGGAGGATATTTCCTTTTTCTCCATATCCCTCTATGGGCTTCCAAATATCACTTTGCCAATTCCACAGGAACTGTCTTAGCGAAAGACTTCTTGAGGGAAAAGCTGTAACTCTGTGAGATGATTTCACAGAACACAAAGAAGTTTCTCTGAAAGCTTCTTTCTCTTTTATATCGGAGGATATTTCCTTTGGCCCTATAGTCTTCAAAGGGATCCGAAATATCTTTTCTCAAATTCCACAGAAATAAGGCTAGCAAAGAGTTCCAGGAAATACAGATGTAACTTTGGGGGATGAATTAACAGAACACTAAGCAGTTTCTCAGAAGCCTTCTTTCCAGATTTCATGGGAGGATATTTCCTTTCTCTCCATAGCCCTCTATGGGCTTCCAAATATCACTTTGCCAATTCCACAAGAACTGTCTTAGCGAAAGGCTTCTTGAGGGGAAAGCTGTAACTCTGTGAGATGATTTCACAGAACACAAAGAAGTTTCTCAGAAAGCTTCTTTCTCTTTGTTATCGGGGGATATTTCCTTTGGCCCTATAGTCTTCAAAGGGATCCGAAATATCTGTTCTCAGATTCCACAGAAATAAGGCTAGCAAAGAGATCCACGAAATACAGATGTAACTCTGGGAGATGAATTAACTGAACACTAAGCAGTTTCTCAGAAAGCTTCTTTCCAGATTTCATCGGAGGATATTTCCTTTTTCACCATAGCCCTTTAGGGGTTCCAAACATCACTTTGCCAATTCCACAGGAACTGTCTTAGCGAAACGCTTCTTGAGGGGAAAGCTGTAACTCTGTGAGATGATTTCACAGAACACAAAGAAGTTTCTCAGAAAGCTTCTTTCTCTTTGCTATCGGAGGATATTTCCTTTGGCCCTATAGTCTTCAAAGGGATCCAAAATATCTCTTCTCAGATTCCACAGAAATAAGGCTAGCAAAGAGATACGAGAAATACAGATGTAACTCCGTTAGATGAATTAACAGAACACTAAGCAGCTTCTCAGAAATCTTCTTTCCAGATTTCATCTGAGGATATTTCCTTTTTCTCCATAGCCCTCTATGTTCATCCAAATATCACTTTGCCTATTCCACAGGAACTGTCTTAGCGAAAGGCTTCTTGAGGGGAAAGCTGTAACTCTGTGAGATGATTTCACAGAACACTAAGAAGTTTCTCTGAAAGCTTCTTTCTCTTTGTTATCGGAGGATATTTCCTTTGGCCCTATAGTCTTCAAAAGGGATGCGAATTATCTGTTCTCAGATTACACAGAAATAAGGCTAGCAAAGAGATGCACGAAATACAGATGTAACTCTGTGAGATGAATTAACAGAACACTAAGCAGTTTCTCAGAAAGCTTCTTTCCCGATTTCATCGGAGGATATTTCCTTTTTCACCATAGTCCCTTATGGGTTTCCAAATATCACTTTGTCAATTCCACAAGAACTGTCTTAGCGAAAGGCTTCTTCAGTGGAAAGCTGTAACTCTGTGAGATGATTTCACAGAACACAAAGAAGTTTCTCTGACAGCTTCTTTCTCTTTGTTAACGGAGGATATTTCCTTTGGCCCTATAGTCTTCAAAGGGATCCGAAATATCTGTTCTCAGATTCCACAGAAATAAGTCTAGCAAAGAGATCCACGAAATACAGATGTAACTCTGGGAGATGAATTAACAGAACACAAAGCAGTTTCTCAGAAACCTTCTTTCCATATTTCATCCGAGGATATTTCCTTTTTCTCCATAGCCCTCTTTGGGCTTCCAAATATCACTTTGCCAATTCCACAAGAACTGTCTTATCGAAAGGCTTCTTCAGAGGAAAGCTGTAACTCTGTGAGATGATTTCACAGAACACAAAGAAGTTTCTCAGAAATCTTCTTTCTCTTTGTTATCGGAGGATATTTCCTTTGGCCCTATAGTCTTCAAAGGGATCCGAAATATCTGTTCTCAGATTCCACAGAAATAAGGCTAGCAAAGAGATCCACGAAATACAGATGAAACTCTGTGAGATGAATTAACAGAACACTAAGCTGTTTCTCAGAAAGCTTCTTTCCAGATTTCATCCGAGGATATTTCCTTTTTCTCCATATCCCTCTATGGGCTTCCAAATATCACTTTGCCAATTCCACAGGAACTGTCTTAGCGAAAGACTTCTTGAGGGAAAAGCTGTAACTCTGTGAGATGATTTCACAGAACACAAAGAAGTTTCTCTGAAAGCTTCTTTCTCTTTTATATCGGAGGATATTTCCTTTGGCCCTATAGTCTTCAAAGGGATCCGAAATATGTTTTCTCAAATTCCACAGAAATAAGGCTAGCAAAGAGTTCCAGGAAATACAGATGTAACTCTGGGGGATGAATTAACAGAACACTAAGCAGTATCTCAGAAGCCTTCTTTACAGATTTCATGGGAGGATATTTCCTTTCTCTCCATAGCCCTCTATGGGCTTCCAAATATCACTTTGCCAATTCCACAAGAACTGTCTTAGCGAAAGGCTTCTTGAGGGGAAAGCTGTAACTCTGTGAGATGATTTCACAGAACACAAAGAAGTTTCTCAGAAAGCTTCTTTCTCTTTGTTATCGGAGGATATTTCCTTTGGCCCTATAGTCTTCAAAGGGATCCGAAATGTCTCTTCTCAGATTACACAGAAAAAAGGCTAGCAAAGAGATCCACGAAATACAGATGTAACTCTGGGAGATGAATTATCAGAACACTAAGCAGTTTCTCAGAAAGCTTCTTTCCAGATTTCATCGGAGGATATTTCCTTTTTCACCATAGCCCTCTATGGGCTTCCAAATGTCACTTTCCCAATTCCACAAGAACTGTCTTAGCGAAAGGCTTCTTGAGGGGAAAGCTGTAACTCTGTGAGATGATTTCACAGAACACAAAGAAGTTTCTCAGAAAGCTTCTTTCTCTTTGTTATCGGAGGATATTTCCTTTGGCCCTATATTCTTCAAAGGCATCCGAAATATCTGTTCTCAGATTCCACAGAAATAAGGCTAGCAAAGAGATCCACGAAATACAGATGTAACTCTGTGAGATTAATTAACAGAACACTCAGCAGTTTCTCAGAAAGCTTCTTTCCAGATTTCATCGGAGGATATTTCCTTTTTTACTGTTGCCCTCTATGGGTTTCCAAATGTCACTTTGTCAATTCCACAAGAACTGTCTTAGCGAAATGCTTCTTTAGGGGAAAGCTGTAACTCTGTGAGACGATTTCACAGAACACAAAGAAGTTTCTCAGAAAGCTTCTTTCTCTTTGTTATCGGAGGATATTTCCTTTGGCCCTATAGTCTTCAAATTGATCCGAAATATCTGTTCTCAGATTCCAGAGAAATAATCCTAGCAAAGAGATCCACGAAATACAGATGTAACTCTGTGAGATTAATTAACAGAACACTCAGCAGTTTCTCAGAAAGCTTCTTTCCAGATTTCATCGGAGGATATTTCCTTTTTCACCATAGCCCTCTATGGGCTTCCAAATATCACTTTGCCAATTCCACAAGAACTGCCTTAGCGAAAGGCTTCTTGAGGGGAAACTGTAACTCAGTGAGATGATTTCACAGAACACAAAGACGTTTCTCACAAAGCTTCTTTCTCTTTTTTATCGGAGGATATTTCCTTTGACCCTATAGTCTTCAAAGGGAAAGGAAATATCTGTTCTCAGATTCCACAGAAATAAGGCTAGCAAAGAGATCCACGAAATACAGATGTAACTCTGTGCGATGAATTAACAGAACACTAAGCAGTTTCTCAGAAAGCATCTTTCTAGATTTCATCGGAGGATATTTCCTTTTTCTCCGTAGCCGTCTATGGGCTTCCAAATATCACTTTGCCAATTCCACAAGAACTGTCTTAGCGAAAGGCTTCTTGAGGGGAAAGCTGTAACTCTGTGAGATGATTTAACAGAACACAAAGAAGTTTCTCAGAAAGCTTCTTTCTCTTTGTTATCGGAGGATATTTCCTTTGGCCCTATATTCTTCAAAGGGATCCGAAATATCTGTTCTCAGATTCCACAGAAATAAGGCTAGCAAAGAGATCCACGAAATACAGATGTAACTCTGTGAGATGAATTAACAGAACACTAAGCTGTTTCTCAGAAAGCTTCTTTCCAGATTTCATCCGAGGATATTTCCTTTTTCTCCATATCCCTCTATGGGCTTCCAAATATCACTTTGCCAATTCCACAAGAACTGTCTTAGCGAAAGGCTTCTTGAGGGAAAAGCTGTAACTCTGTGAGATGATTTCACAGAACACAAAGAAGTTTCTCTGAAAGCTTCTTTCTCTTTTATATCGGAGGATATTTCCTTTGGCCCTATAGTCTTCAAAGGGATCCGAAATATCTTTTCTCAAATTCCACAGAAATAAGGCTAGCAAAGAGTTCCAGGAAATACAGATGTAACTCTGGGAGATGAATTAACAGAACACTAAGCAGTTTCTCAGAAACCTTCTTTCCAGATTTCATGGGAGGATATTTCCTTTCTCTCCATAGCCCTCTATGGGCTTCCAAATATCACTTTGCCAATTCCACAAGAACTGTCTTAGCGAAAGGCTTCTTGAGGGGAAAGCTGTAACTCTGTGAGATGATTTCACAGAACACAAAGAAGTTTCTCAGAAAGCTTCTTTCTCTTTGTTATCGGAGGATATTTCCTTTGGCCCTATAGTCTTCAAAGGGATCCAAAATATCAGTTCTCAGATTCCACAGAAATAAGGCTAGCAAAGAGATCCACGAAATACAGATGTAACGCTGGGAGATGAATTAACTGAACACTAAGCAGTTTCTCATAAAGCTTCTTTCCAGATTTCATCGGAGGATATTTCCTTTTTCACCAAAGCCCTCTATGGGCTTCCAAATATCACTTTGCCAATTCCACAAGAACTGTCTTAGCGAAAGGCTTCTTGAGGGGAAAGCTGTAACTCTGTGAGATGATTACACAGAACACAAAGAAGTTTCTCAGAAAGCTTCTTTCTCTTTGTTATCGGAGGATATTTCCTTTGGCCCTATAGTCTTCAAAGGGATCCGAAATATCTCTTCTTAGATTCCACAGAAAGAAGGCTAGCAAAGAGATCCACGAAATACAGATGTAACTCTGGGAGATGAATTAACAGAACACTAAGCGGTTTCTCAGAAAGCTTCTTTCCAGAATTCATCGGGGGATATTTCCTTTTTCACCATAGCCCTCTATGGGTTTCCAAACATCACTTTGCCAATTCCACAAGAACTGTCTTAGTGAAACGCTTCTTCTGGGGAAAGCTGTAATTCTGTGAAATGATTTCACAGAACACAAAGAAGTTTCTCAGAAAGCTTCTTACTCTTTGTTATCGGAGGATATTTCCTTTGGCCCTATAGTCTTCAAAGAGATCCGAAATATCTGTTCTCAGATTCAACAGAAATAAGGCTAACAAAGAGATCCACGAAATACATATGTAACTCTGTGAGATGAATTAACAGAACACTAAGCAGTTTCTCCGAAAGCTTCTTTCCAGATTTCATCGGACGATATTTCCTTTTCCACCATAGCCATCTAAGGGCTTCCAAATATCACTTTGCCAATTCCACAAGAACTGTCTTAGCGAAAGGCTTCTTGAAGGGAAAGCTGTAACTCTGTGAGATGATTTCACAGAACACAAAGAAGTTTCTCAGAAAGCTTCTTTCTCTTTGTTATCGGAGGATATTTCCTTTGGCCCTATAGTCTTCAAAGGGATCCGAAATATCTGTTCTCAGATTCCACAGAAATAAGGCTAGCAAAGAGATCCACGAAATACAGATGTAACTCTGGGAGATGAATTAACTGAACACTAAGCAGTTTCTCAGAAAGCTTCTTTCCAGATTTCATCGGAGGATATTTCCTTTTTCACCATAGCCCGTTATGGGTTCCAAACATCACTTTGCCAATTCCACAAGAACTGTCTTAGCGAAAGGCTTCTTGAGGGGAAAGCTGTAACTCTGTGAGATGATTTCACAGAACACAAAGAAGTTTCTCTGAAAGCTTCTTTCCCTTTGTTATCGGAGGATATTTCCTTTGGCCCTATAGTCTTCAAAAGGGATGCGAAATATCTGTTCTCAGATTCCAAAGAAATAAGGCTAGCAAAGAGATCCACGAAATACAGATGTAACTCTGTGAGATGAATTAACAGAACACTAAGCAGTTTCTCAGAAAGCTTCTTTCCCGATTTCATCGGAGGATATTTCCTTTTTCACCATAGTCCTCTACGGGTTTCCAAATATCACTTTGTCAATTCCACAAGAACTGTCTTAGCGAAAGGCTTCTTGAGGGGAAAGCTGTAACTCTGTGAGATGATTTCACAGAACACAAAGAAGTTTCTCAGAAAGCTTCTTTCTCTTTGTTATCGGAGGATATTTCCTTTGGCCCTAGAGTCTTCAAAGGGATCCGAAATATCTCTTCTTAGATTCCACAGAAAGAAGGCTAGCAAAGAGATCCACGAAATACAGATGTAACTCTGGGAGATGAATTAACAGAACACTAAGCAGTTTCTCAGAAAGCTTCTTTCCAGAATTCATCGGAGGATATTTCCTTTTTCACCATAGCCCTCTATGGGTTTCCAAACATCACTTTGCCAATTCCACAAGAACTGTCTTAGTGAAACGCTTCTTCAGGGGAAAGCTGTTACTCTGTGAGATGATTTCACAGAACACAAAGAAGTTTCTCAGAAAGCTTCTTTCTCTTTCTTATCGGAGGATATTTCCTTTGGCCCTATAGTCTTCAAAGAGATCCGAAATATCTGTTCTCAGATTCAACAGAAATAAGTCTAACAAAGAGATCCACGAAATACATATGTAACTCTGTGAGATGAATTAACAGAACACTAAGCAGTTTCTCCGAAAGCTTCTTTCCAGATTTCATCGGACGATATTTCCTTTTCCACCATAGCCATCTAAGGGCTTCCAAATATCACTTTGCCAATTCCACAAGAACTGTCTTAGCGAAAGGCTTCTTGAGGGGAAAGCTGTAACTCTGGAAGATGATTTCACAGAACACAAAGAAGTTTCTCAGAAAGCTTCTTTCTCTTTGTTATCGGAGGATATTTCCCTTGGCCCTATAGTCTTCAAAGGGATCCAAAATATCTGTTCTCAGATTCCACAGAAATAAGGCTAGCAAAGAGATCCACGAAATACAGATGTAACTCTGGGAGATGAATTAACTGAACACTAAGCAGTTTCTCAGAAAGCTTCTTTCCAGATTTCATCGGAGGATATTTCCTTTTTCACCATAACCCTTTAGGGGTTCCAAACATCACTTTGCCAATTCCACAAGAACTGTCTTAGCGAAACGCTTCTTGAGGGGAAAGCTGTAACTCTGTGAGATGATTTCACAGAACACAGAGAAGTTTCTCAGAAAGCTTCTTTCTCTTTGCTATCGGAGGATATTTCCTTTGGCCCTATAGTCTTCAAAGGGATCTGAAATATCTCTTCCCAGATTCCACAGAAATAAGGCTAGCAATGAGATACAAGAAATACAGATGTAACTCCCTGAGATGAATTAACAGAACACTAAGCAGTTTCTCAGAAATCTTCTTTCCAGATTTCATCTGAGGATATTTCCTTTTTCTCCATAGCCCTCTATGTTCATCCAAATATCACTTTGCCAATTCCACAAGAACTTTCTTAGCGAAAGGCTTCTTGAAGGGAAAGCTGTAACTCCGTGAGATGATTTCACAGAACACAAAGAAGTTTCTCTGAAAGCTTCTTTCTCTTTGTTATCGGAGGATATTTCCTTTGGCCCTATAGTCTTCAAAAGGGATGCGAATTATCTGTTCTCAGATTCCACAGAAATAAGGCTAGCAAAGAGATCCACGAAATACAGATGTAACTCTGTGAGATGAATTAACAGAACACTAAGCAGTTTCTCAGAAAGCTTCTTTCCAGATTTCATCGGAGGATATTTCCTTTTTCACCATAGTCCTCTATGGGTTTCCAAATATCACTTTGTCAATTCCACAAGAACTGTCTTAGCGAAAGGCTTCTTCAGGGGAAAGCTGTAACTCTGTGAGATGATTTCACAGAACACAAAGAAGTTTCTCAGAAAGCTTCTTTCTCTTTGTTATCGGAGGATATTTCCTTTGGCCCTATAGTCTTCAAAGGGATCCGAAATATCTGTTCTCAGATTCCACAGAAATAAGTCTAGCAAAGAGATCCACGAAATACAGATGTAACTCTGGGAGATGAATTAACAGAACACTAAGCAGTTTCTCAGAAACCTTCTTTCCAGATTTCATCCGAGGATATTTCCTTTTTCTCCATAGCCCTCTATGGGCTTCCAAATATCACTTTCCCAATTCCACAAGAACTGCCTTATCGAAATGCTTCTTCAGGGGAAAGCTGTAACTCTGTGAGATGATTTCTCAGAACACAAAGAAGTTTCTCAGAAAGCTTCTTTCTCTTTGTTATCGGAGGATATTTCCTTTGGCCCTATATTCTTCAAAGGGATCCGAAATATCTGTTCTCAGATTCCACAGAAATAAGGCTAGCAAAGAGATCCACGAAATACAGATGTAACTCTGTGAGATGAATTAACAGAACACTAAGCTGTTTCTCAGAAAGCTTCTTTCCAGATTTCATCCGAGGATATTTCCTTTTTCTCCATATCCCTCTAAGGGCTTCCAAATATCACTTTACCAATTCCACAAGAACTGTCTTAGCGAAAGGCTTCTTGAGGGAAAAGCTGTAACTCTGTGAGATGATTTCACAGAACACAAAGAAGTTTCTCTGAAAGCTTCTTTCTCTTTGTTATCGGAGGATATTTCCTTTGGCCCTATAGTCTTCAAAGGGATCCGAAATATCTTTTCTCAAATTCCACAGAAATAAGGCTAGCAAAGAGTTCCAGGAAATACAGATGTAACTCTGGGTGATGAATTAACAGAACACTAAGCAGTTTCTCAGAAACCTTCTTTCCAGATTTCATGGGAGGATATTTCCTTTCTCTCCATAGCCCTCTATGGGCTTCCAAATATCACTTTGCCAATTCCACAAGAACTGTCTTAGCGAAAGGCTTCTTGAGGGGAAAGCTGTAACTCTGTGAGATGATTTCACAGAACACAAAGAAGTTTCTCAGAAAGCTTCTTTCTCTTTGTTATCGGAGGATATTTCCTTTGGCCCTATAGTCTTCAACGGGATCCAAAATATCAGTTCTCAGATTCCACAGAAATAAGGCTAGCAAAGAGATCCACGAAATACAGATGTAACGCTGGGAGATGAATTAACTGAACACTAAGCAGTTTCTCATAAAGCTTCTTTCCAGATTTCATCGGAGGATATTTCCTTTTTCACCAAAGTCCTCTATGGGCTTCCAAATATCACTTTGCCAGTTCCACAAGAACTGTCTTAGCGAAAGGCTTCTTGAGGGGAAAGCTGTAACTCTGTGAGATGATTTCACAGAACACAAAGAAGTTTCTCAGAAAGCTTCTTTCTCTTTGTTATCGGAGGATATTTCCTTTGGCCCTATAGTCTTCAAAGGGATCCGAAATATCTGTTCTCAGATTCCACAGAAATAAGGCTAGCAAAGAGATCCACGAAATACAGATGTAACTCTGGGAGATGAATTAACTGAACACTAAGCAGTTTCTCAGAAAGCTTCTTTCCAGATTTCATCGGAGGATATTTCCTTTTTCACCATAGCCCTTTAGGGGTTCCAAACATCACTTTGCCAATTCCACAGGAACTGTCTTAGCGAAACGCTTCTTGAGGGGAAAGCTGTAACTCTGTGAGATGATTTCACAGAACACAAAGAAGTTTCTCAGAAAGCTTCTTTCTCTTTGCTATCGGAGGATATTTCCTTTGGCCCTATATTCTTCAAAGGGATCCGAAATATCTCTTCTCAGATTCCACAGAAATAAGGCTAGCAAAGAGATACGAGAAATACAGATGTAACTCCGTTAGATGAATTAACAGAACACTAAGCAGTTTCTCAGAAATCTTCTTTCCAGATTTCATCTGAGGATATTTCCTTTTTCTCCATAGCCCTCTATGTTCATCCAAATATCACTTTGCCAATTCCACAGGAACTGTCTTAGCGAAAGGCTTCTTGAGGGGAAAGCTGTAACTCTGTGAGATGATTTCACAGAACACTAAGAAGTTTCTCTGAAAGCTTCTTTCTCTTTGTTATCGGAGGATATTTCCTTTGGCCCTATAGTCTTCAAAAGGGATGCGAATTATCTGTTCTCAGATTACACAGAAATAAGGCTCGCAAAGAGATGCACGAAATACAGATGTAACTCTGTGAGATGAATTAACAGAACACTAAGCAGTTTCTCAGAAAGCTTCTTTCCCGATTTCATCGGAGGATATTTCCTTTTTCACCATAGTCCCTTATGGGTTTCCAAATATCACTTTGTCAATTCCACAACAACTGTCTTAGCGAAAGGCTTCTTCAGTGGAAAGCTGTAACTCTGTGAGATGATTTCACAGAACACAAAGAAGTTTCTCTGACAGCTTCTTTCTCTTTGTTAACGGAGGATATTTCCTTTGGCCCTATAGTCTTCAAAGGGATCCGAAATATCTGTTCTCAGATTCCACAGAAATAAGTCTAGCAAAGAGATCCACGAAATACAGATGTAACTCTGGGAGATGAATTAACAGAACACTAAGCAGTTTCTCAGAAACCTTCTTTCCAGATTTCATCCGAGGATATTTCCTTTTTCTCCATATCCCTCTATGGGCTTCCAAATATCACTTTGCCAATTCCACAGGAACTGTCTTAGCGAAAGACTTCTTGAGGGAAAAGCTGTAACTCTGTGAGATGATTTCACAGAACACAAAGAAGTTTCTCTGAAAGCTTCTTTCTCTTTTATATCGGAGGATATTTCCTTTGGCCCAATAGTCTTCAAAGGGATCCGAAATATCTTTTCTCAAATTCCACAGAAATAAGGCTAGCAAAGAGTTCCAGGAAATACAGATGTAACTCTGGGAGATGAATTAACAGAACACTAAGCAGTTTCTCAGAAACCTTCTTTCCAGATTTCATGGGAGGATATTTCCTTTCTCTCCATAGCCCTCTATGGGCTTCCAAATATCACTTTGCCAATTCCACAAGAACTGTCTTAGCGAAAGGCTTCTTGAGGGGAAAGCTGTAACTCTGTGAGATGATTTCACAGAACACAAAGAAGTTTCTCAGAAAGCTTCTTTCCAGATTTCATCGGAGGATATTTCCTTTTTCACCATAGCCCTCTATGGGCTTCCAAATGTCACTTTCCCAATTCCACAAGAACTGTCTTAGTGAAAGGCTTCTTGAGGGGAAAGCTGTAACTCTGTGAGATGATTTCACAGAACACAAAGAAGTTTCTCAGAAAGCTTCTTTCTCTTTGTTATCGGAGGATATTTCCTTTGGCCCTATAGTCTTCAAAGGCATCCGAAATATCTGTTCTCAGATTCCACAGAAATAAGGCTAGCAAAGAGATCCACGAAATACAGATGTAACTCTGTGAGATTAATTAACAGAACACTCAGCAGTTTCTCAGAAAGCTTCTTTCCAGATTTCATCGGAGGATATTTCCTTTTTCACTGTTGCCCTCTATGGGTTTCCAAATGTCACTTTGTCAATTCCACAAGAACTGTCTTAGCGAAATGCTTCTTGAGGGGAAAGCTGTAACTCTGTGAGACGATTTCACAGAACACAAAGAAGTTTCTCAGAAAGCTTCTTTCTCTTTGTTATCGGAGGATATTTCCTTTGGCCCTATAGTCTTCAAATTGATCCGAAATATCTGTTTTCAGATTCCAGAGAAATAATCCTAGCAAAGAGATCCACGAAATACAGATGTAACTCTGTGAGATTAATTAACAGAACACTCAGCAGTTTCTCAGAAAGCTTCTTTCCAGATTTCATCGGAGGATATTTCCTTTTTCACCATAGCCCTCTAAGGGCTTCCAAATATCACTTTGCCAATTCCACAAGAACTGCCTTAGCGAAAGGCTTCTTGAGGGGAAACTGTAACTCAGTGAGATGATTTCACAGAACACAAAGAAGTTTCTCAGAAAGCTTCTTTCTCTTTTTTATCGGAGGATATTTCCTTTGGCCCTATAGTCTTCAAAGGGAAAGGAAATATCTGTTCTCAGATTCCACAGAAATAAGGCTAGCAAAGAGATCCACGAAATACAGATGTAAATCTGTGCGATGAATTAACAGAACACTAAGCAGTTTCTCAGAAAGCATCTTTCCAGATTTCATCGGAGGATATTTCCTTTTTCTCCGTAGCCGTCTATGGGCTTCCAAATATCACTTTGCCAATTCCACAAGAACTGTCTTAGCGAAAGGCTTCTTGAGGGGAAAGCTGTAACTCTGTGAGATGATTTCACAGAACACAAAGAAGTTTCTCAGAAAGCTTCTTTCTCTTTGTTATCGGAGGATATTTCCTTTGGCCCTATATACTTCAAAGGGATCCGAAATAGCTGTTCTTAGATTCCACAGAAATAAGGCTAGCAAAGAGATGCAGGAAATACAGATGTAACTATGAGAGATAAATTAACAGAACATTAAGCAGTTTCTCAGAAAGCTTCTTTCCAGACTTCATGGGAGGATATTTCCTTTTTCACCATAGCCCTCTATATGCTTCCAAATATCACTTTGCCAATTCCACAGAACTGGATTAGCCAAAGGCTTCTTGAGGGGAAAGCTGTAACTCTGTGAGATGATTTCACAGAACACAAAGACGTTTCTCAGAAAGCTTCTTTCTCTTTGTTATCGGAGAATATTTCCCTTGGCCCTATAGTCTTCAAAGGGATCCGAAATATCTGTTCTCAGATCCCACAGAAATAAGGCTAGCAAAGAGATCCACGAAATACAGATGTAACTCAGTGAGATGAATTAACAGAACACTAAGAAGTTTCTCAGAAAGCTTCTTTCCAGATTTCATCGGAGGATATTTTCTTTTTCACCCTAGCCCTCTATGGGCTTCCAAATGTCACCTTGCCAATTCCACAAGAACTGTCTTAGCGAAAGGCTTCTTGAGGGGAAAGCTGTAACTCTGTGAGATGATTTCACAGAACACAAAGAAGTTTCTCAGAAAGCTTCTTTTTCTTATCGAAGTATATTTCCTTGGGTCTATAGTCTTCAAAGTGATCCGAAATATCTGTTCTCAGATTCCACAGAAATAAGGCTAGCAAAGAGATCCACGAAATACACATGTAACTCTGTGAGATGAATTAACAGAACACTAAGCAGTTTCTCAGAAAGCTTCTTTCCAGATTTCATCGGAGGATATTTCCTTTTTCACCATAGCCCTTTATGGGCTTCCAAATGTCCCTTTGCCAATTCCACAAGAACTGTCTTAGCGAAAGGTTCTTGAGGGGAAAGCTGTAACTCTGTGAGATGATTTCACAGAACACAAAGAAGTTTCTCAGAAAGCTTCTTTCTCTTTGTTATCGGAGGATATTTCCTTTGGCCCTATAGTCTTCAAAGGGATCCGAAATATCTGTTCTCAGATTCCACAGAAAAATGGCTAGCACAGAGATCCACGAAATACAGATGCAACTCTGTGAGATTAATTACCAGAACACTCAGCAGTTTCTCAGAAAGCTTCTTTCCAGATTTCATCGGAGGATATTTCCTTTTTCACCGTAGCCCTCTATGGGCTTCCAAATGTCACTTTGTCAATTCCACAAGAACTGTCTTAGCGAAAGGCTTCTTGAGGGAAAAGCTGTAACTATGTGAGATGATTTCACAGAACACAAAGAAGTTTCTCAGAAAGCTTCTTTCTCTTTGTTATCGGAGGATATTTCCTTTGGCCCTACAGTCTTCAAAGGGATCCGAAATATCTTTTCTCAAATTCCACAGAAATAAGGCTAGCAAAGAGTTCCAGGAAATACAGATGTAACTCTGGGAGATGAATTAACAGAACACTAAGCAGTTTCTCAGAAACCTTCTTTCCAGATTTCATGGGAGGATATTTCCTTTCTCTCCATAGCCCTCTATGGGCTTCCAAATATCACTTTGCCAATTCCACAAGAACTGTCTTAGCGAAAGGCTTCTTGAGGGGAAAGCTGTAACTCTGTGAGATGATTTCACAGAACACAAAGAAGTTTCTCAGAAAGCTTCTTTCTCTTTGTTATCGGAGGATATTTCCTTTGGCCCTATAGTCTTCAAAGGGATCCAAAATATCAGTTCTCAGATTCCACAGAAATAAGGCTAGCAAAGAGATCCACGAAATACAGATGTAACGCTGGGAGATGAATTAACTGAACACTAAGCAGTTTCTCATAAAGCTTCTTTCCAGATTTCATCGGAGGATATTTCCTTTTTCACCAAACCCCTCTATGGGCTTCCAAATATCACTTTGCCAATTCCACAAGAACTGTCTTAGCGAAAGGCTTCTTGAGGGGAAAGCTGTAACTCTCTGAGATGATTACACAGAACACAAAGAAGTTTCTCAGAAAGCTTCTTTCTCTTTGTTATCGGAGGATATTTCCTTTGGCCCTATAGTCTTCAAAGGGATCAGAAATATCTCTTCTTAGATTCCACAGAAAGAAGGCTAGCAAAGAGATCCACGAAATACAGATGTAACTCTGGGAGATGAATTAACAGAACACTAAGCAGTTTCTCAGAAAGCTTCTTTCCAGAATTCATCGGGGGATATTTCCTTTTTCACCATAGCCCTCTATGGGTTTCCAAACATCACTTTGCCAATTCCACAAGAACTGTCTTAGTGAAACGCTTCTTCTGGGGAAAGCTGTAATTCTGTGAGATGATTTCACAGAACACAAAGAAGTTTCTCGGAAAGCTTCTTTCTCTTTGTTATCGGAGGATATTTCCTTTGGCCCTATAGTCTTCAAAGAGATCCGAAATATCTGTTCTCAGATTCAACAGAAATAAGGCTAACAAAGAGATCCACGAAATACATATGTAACTCTGTGAGATGAATTAACAGAACACTAAGCAGTTTCTCAGAAAGCTTCTTTCCAGATTTCATCGGAGGATATTTCCTTTTTCACCATAGCCCTCTATGGGTTTCCAAATATCACTTTCCCAATTCCACAAGAACTGTCTTAGCGAAAGGCTTCTTGAGGGGAAAGCTGTAACTCTGTGAGATGATTTCACAGAACACAAAGAAGTTTCTCAGAAAGCTTCTTTCTCTTTGTTATCGGAGGATATTTCCTTTGGCCCTATAGTCTTCAAAGGCATCCGAAATATCTGTTCTCAGATTCCACAGAAATAAGGCTAGCAAAGAGATCCACGAAATACAGATGTAACTCTGTGAGATTAATTAACAGAACACTCAGCAGTTTCTCTGAAAGCTTCTTTCCAGATTTCATCGGAGGATATTTCCTTTTTCACTGTTGCCCTCTATGGGTTTCCAAATGTCACTTTGTCAATTCCACAAGAACTGTCTTACTGAAAGGCTTCTTGAGGCGAAAGCTGTAACTCTGTGAGACGATTTCACAGAACACAAAGAAGTTTCTCAGAAAGCCTCTTTCTCTTTGTTATCGGAGGATATTTCCTTTGGCCCTATAGTCTTCAAAGGCATCCGAAATATCTGTTCTCATATTCCACAGAAAAAAGGCTAGCAAAGAGATCCACGAAATACAGATGTAACTCTGTGAGATGAATTATCAGAACACTAAGCAGTTTCTCAGAAAGCTTCTTTCCAGATTTCATCGGAGGATATTTCCTTTTTCACCATAGCCCTCTATGGACTTCCAAATATCACTTTGCCAATTCCACAAGAACTGTCTTAGCGAAAGGCTTCTTGAGGGGAAAGCTGTAACTATGTGAGATGATTTCACAGAACACAAAGAAGTTTCTCAGAAAGCTTCTTTCTCTTTTTTATCGGAGGATATTTCCTTTGGCCCTATAGTCTTCAAAGGGAAAGGAAATATCTGTTCTCAGATTCCACAGAAATAAGGCTAGCAAAGAGATACAAGAAATACAGATGTAACTCCGTGAGATGAATTAACAGAACACTAAGCAGTTTCTCAGAAATCTTCTTTCCAGATTTCATCTGAGGATATTTCCTTTTTCTCCATAGCCCTCTATGTTCATCCAAATATCACTTTGCCAATTCCACAAGAACTGTCTTAGCGAAACGCTTCTTGAGGGGAAAGATGTAACTCTGTGAGATGATTTCACAGAACACAAAGAAGTTTCTCTGAAAGCTTCTTTCTCTTTGTTATCGGAGGATATTTCCTTTGGCCCTATAGTCTTCAAAAGGGATCCGAAATATCTGTTCTCAGATTCCACAGAAATAAGTCTAGCAAAGAGATCCACGAAATACAGATGTAACTCTGTGATATGAATTAACAGAACACTAAGCAGTTTCTCAGAAAGCTTCTTTCCCGATTTCATTGCAGGATATTTCTTTTTTCACCATAGTCCTCTATGGGTTTCCAAACATCACTTTGTCAATTACACAAGAACTGCTTAGCGAAAGGCTTCTTCAGGGGAAAGCTGTAACTCTGTGAGATGATTTCACAGAACACAAAGAAGTTTCTCAGAAAGCTTCTTTCTCTTTGTTATCGGAGGATATTTCCTTTGGCCCTATAGTCTTCAAAGGGATCCGAAATATCTGTTATCACATTCCACAGAAATAAGGCTAGCAAAGAGATCCACGAAATACAGATGTAACCCTGTGAGATGAATTAACAGAACACTAAGCAGTTTCTTAGAAAGCTTCTTTCCAGATTTCATCCGAGGATATTTCCTTTTTCTCCATAGCCCTCTATTGGCTTCCAAATATCACTTTGCCAATTCCACAAAAACTGTGTTAGCGAAAGGCTTCTTGAGGGCAAAGCTGTAACTCTGTGAGATGATTTCACAGAACACAAAGAAGTTTCTCTGAAAGCTTCTTTGTTTTTTATATCGGAGGATATTTCCTTTGGCCCTGTAGTCTTCAAAGGGATCCGAAATATCTGTTCTCAAATTCCACAGATATAAGGCTAGCAAAGAGTTCCAGGAAATACAGATGTAACTCTGGGAGATGAATTAACAGAACACTAAGCAGTTTCTCAGAAACCTTCTTTCCAGATTTCATCGGAGGATATTTCCTTTTCCACCATAGCCATCTAAGGGCTTCCAAATATCACTTTGCCAATTCCACAAGAACTGTCTTAGCGAAAGGCTTCTTGAGGGGAAAGCTGTAACTATGGAAGATGATTTCACAGAACACAAAGAAGTTTCTCAGAAAGCTTCTTTCTCTTTGTTATCGGAGGATATTTCCTTTGGCCCTATACTCTTCAAAGGGATCCGAAATATCTCTTCTCAGATTCCACAGAAATAAGGCTAGCAAAGAGATCCACGAAATACAGATGTAACTCTGAGAGATGAATTAACTGAACACTAAGCAGTTTCTCAGAAAGCTTCTCTCCAGATTTCATCGGAGGATATTTCCTTTTTCACCATAGCCCTTTAGGGGTTCCAAACATCACTTTGCCAATTCCACAAGAACTGTCTTAGCGAAACGCTTCTTGAGGGGAAAGCTGTAACTCTGTGAGATGATTTCACAGAACACAAAGAAGTTTCTCAGAAAGCTTCTTTCTCTTTGCTATCGGAGGATATTTCCTTTGGCCCTATAGTCTTCAAAGGGATCGGAAATATCTCTTCTCAGATTCCACAGAAATAAGGCTAGCAAAGAGATACAAGAAATACAGATATAACTCCGTTAGATGAATTAACAAAACACTAAGCAGTTTCTCAGAAATCTTCTTTCCAGATTTCATCTGAGGATATTTCCTTTTTCTCCATAGCCCTCTATGTTCATCCAAATATCACTTTGCCAATTCCACAAGAACTGTCTTAGTGAAAGGCTTCTTGAGGTTAAAGCTGTAACTCTGTGAGATGATTTCACAGAACACAAAGAAGTTTCGCTGAAAGCTTCTTTCTCTTTGTTATTGGAGGATATTTCCTTTGGCCCTATAGTCTTCAAAAGGGATGCGAAATATCTGTTCTCAGATTCCACAGAAGTAAGGCTAGCAAAGAGATCCACGAAATACAGATGTAACTTTGTGAGATGAATTAACAGAACACTAAGCAGTTTCTCTGAAAGCTTCTACCCAGATTTTATCGGAGGACATTTCCTTTTTCACCATAGCCCTCTAAGGGCTTCCAAATATCACTTTGCCAATTCCACAAGAACTGTCTTAGCGAAAGGCTTCTTGAGGGGAAAGTTGTAACTCTGTGAGATGATTTCACAGAACACAAAGAAGTTTCTCAGAAAGCTTCTTTCCCCTTGTTATCGGAGGATATTTCCTTTGGCCCTATAGTCTTCAAAGGGATCCGAAATATCTGTTCTCAGATTACACAGAAATAAGGCTAGCAAGAGATCCACGAAATACAGATGTAACTCTGTGAGATGACTTAACAGACACTAAGAAGTTTCTCAGAAAGCTTCTTTCCAGATTTCATCGGAGGATATCTCCTTTTTCACCATAGCCCTCTATGGGCTTCCAAATATCACTTTGCCAATTCCACAAGAACTGTCTTAGCGAAAGGCTTCTTGAGGGGAAAGCTGTAACTCTGTGAGATGATTTCACAGAACACAAAGAAGTTTCTCTGAAAGCTTCTTTCTCTTTGTTATCGGAGGATATTTCCTTTGGCCCTATAGTCTTCAAAGGGATCCGAAATATCTGTTCTCAGATTCCACAGATGTAAGGCTGGCAAAGAGATCCACGGAATATAGATGTAAATCTGTGAGATGAATTAATAGAACACTAAGCAGTTGCTCAGAAAGCTTCTTTCCAGATTTCATCGGAGGATATTTCCTTTTTCACCATAGCCCTCTATGGGCTTCCAAATATCACTTTGCCAATTCCACAAGAACTGTCTGAGCGAAAGGCTTTCTGAGGGGAAAGCTGTAACTCTCTGAGATGATTTCACAGAACACAAAGAAGTTTCTCAGAAAACTTCTTTCTCTTTGTTATCGGAGGATATCTCCTTTGGCCCTACAGTCTTCAGAGGGATCTGAAATATCTGCTCTCAGATACCACAGAAATAAGGTTAGCAAAGAGATCCACGAAATACAGATGTAACTCTGTGGATGAATTAACAGACACTAAGAAGTTTATCAGAAAGCTTGTTTCCAGATTTCATCGGAGGATATTTCCTTTTTCACCATAGCCCTCTATGGGCTTCCAAATATCACTTTGCCAATTCCACAAGAACTGTCTTAGCGAAAGGCTTCTTGAGGGGAAAGCTGTAACTCTGTGAGATGATTTCACAGAACACAAAGAAGTTTCTCAGAAAGCTTCTTTCTCTTTGTTATCGGAAGATATTTCCTTTGGCCCTATAGTCTTCAAAGGGATCCGAAATATCTGTTCTCAGATTCCACAGAAGTAAGGCAAGCAAAGAGATCCACGAAATACAGATGTAACTCTATGAGATCAATTAACAGAACACTAAGCAGTTTCTCAGAAAGCTTCTTTCCAGATTTCATCGGAGGATATTTCCTTTTTCACCATAGACCTCTATGGGCTTCCAAATATCACTTTGTCAATTCCACAAGAACTGTCTTAGCGAAAGGCTTCTTGAGGGGAAAGTTGTAACTCTGTGAGATGATTTCACAGAACACAAAGAAGTTTCTCAGAAAGCTTCTTTCTCTTTGTTATCGGAGGATATTTCCTTTGTCCCTATAGTCTTCAAAGGGAAAGGAAATATCTGTTCTCAGATTCCACAGAAATAAGGCTAGCAAAGAGATCCACGAAATACAGATGTAACTCTGTGAGATGAATTAACAGACACTAAGAAGTTTCTCAGAAAGCTTCTTTCCAGATTTCATCGGAGGATATTTCCTTTTTCACCATAGCCCTCTATGGGCTTCCAAATATCACTTTGCCAATTCCACAAGAACTGTCTTAGCGAAAGGCTTCTTGAGGGGAAAGCTGTAACTCTGTGAGATGATTTCACACAACAAAAAGAAGTTTCTCAGAAAGCTTCTTTCTCTTTGTTATCGGAGGATATTTCCTTTGGCCCTATAGTCTTCAAAGAGATCCGAAATATCTGTTCTCAGATTCAACAGAAATAAGGCTAACAAAGAGATCCACGAAATACATATGTAACTCTGTGAGATGAATTAACAGAACACTAAGCAGTTTCTCAGAAAGCTTCTTTCCCGATTTCATCGGAGGATATTTCCTTTTTCACCATAGTCCCTTATGGGTTTCCAAATATCACTTTATCAATTCCACAAGAACTGTCTTAGCGAAAGGCTTCTTCAGAGGAAAGCTGTAACTCTGTGAGATGATTTCACAGAACACAAAGAAGTTTCTCAGAAATCTTCTTTCTCTTTGTTATCGGAGGATATTTCCTTTGGCCCTATAGTCTTCAAAGGGATCCGAAATATCTGTTCTCAGATTCCACAGAAATAAGGCTAGCAAAGAGATCCACGAAATACAGATGAAACTCTGTGAGATGAATTAACAGAACACTAAGCTGTTTCTCAGAAAGCTTCTTTCCAGATTTCATCCGAGGATATTTCCTTTTTCTCCATATCCCTCTATGGGCTTCCAAATATCACTTTGCCAATTCCACAAGAACTGTCTTAGCGAAAGACTTCTTGAGGGAAAAGCTGTAACTCTGTGAGATGATTTCACAGAACACAAAGAAGTTTCTCTGAAAGCTTCTTTCTCTTTTATATCGGAGGATATTTCCTTTGGCCCTATAGTCTTCAAAGGGATCCGAAATATCTTTTCTCAAATTCCACAGAAATAAGGCTAGCAAAGAGTTCCAGGAAATACAGATGTAACTCTGGGAGATGAATTAACAGAACACTAAGCAGTTTCTCAGAAACCTTCTTTCCAGATTTCATGGGAGGATATTTCCTTTCTCTCCATAGCCCTCTATGGGCTTCCAAATATCACTTTGCCAATTCCACAAGAACTGTCTTAGCGAAAGGCTTCTTCAGGGGAAAGCTGTAACTCTGTGAGAAGATTTCACAGAACACAAAGAAGTTTCTCAGAAAGCTTCTTTCTCTTTGTTATCGGAGGATATTTCCTTTGGCCCTATAGTCTTCAAAGGGATCCGAAATATCTCTTCTCAGATTCCACAGAAAAAAGGCTAGCAAAGAGATCCACGAAATACAGATGTAACTCTGTGAGATGAATTATCAGAACACTAAGCAGTTTCTCAGAAAGCTTCTTTCCAGATTTCATCGGAGGATATTTCCTTTTTCACCATAGCCCTCTATGGGCTTCCAAATGTCACTTTCCCAATTCCACAAGAACTGTCTTAGCGAAAGGCTTCTTGAGGGGAAAGCTGTAACTCTGTGAGATGATTTCACAGAACACAAAGAAGTTTCTCAGAAAGCTTCTTTCTCTTTGTTATCGGAGGATATTTCCTTTGGCCCTATAGTCTTCAAAGGCATCCGAAATATCTGTTCTCAGATTCCACAGAAATAAGGCTAGCAAAGAGATCCACGAAATACAGATGTAACTCTGTGAGATTAATTAACAGAACACTCAGCAGTTTCTCTGAAAGCTTCTTTCCAGATTTCATCGGAGGATATTTCCTTTTTCACTGTTGCCCTCTATGGGTTTCCAAATGTCACTTTGTCAATTCCACAAGAACTGTCTTACTGAAAGGCTTCTTGAGGCGAAAGCTGTAACTCTGTGAGACGATTTCACAGAACACAAAGAAGTTTCTCAGAAAGCCTCTTTCTCTTTGTTATCGGAGGATATTTCCTTTGGCCCTATAGTCTTCAAAGGCATCCGAAATATCTGTTCTCATATTCCACAGAAAAAAGGCTAGCAAAGAGATCCACGAAATACAGATGTAACTCTGTGAGATGAATTATCAGAACACTAAGCAGTTTCTCAGAAAGCTTCTTTCCAGATTTCATCGGAGGATATTTCCTTTTTCACCATAGCCCTCTATGGACTTCCAAATATCACTTTGCCAATTCCACAAGAACTGTCTTAGCGAAAGGCTTCTTGAGGGGAAAGCTGTAACTCTGTGAGATGATTTCACAGAACACAAAGAAGTTTCTCAGAAAGCTTCTTTCTCTTTTTTATCGGAGGATATTTCCTTTGGCCCTATAGTCTTCAAAGGGAAAGGAAATATCTGTTCTCAGATTCCACAGAAATAAGGCTAGCAAAGAGATACAAGAAATACAGATGTAACTCCGTGAGATGAATTAACAGAACACTAAGCAGTTTCTCAGAAATCTTCTTTCCAGATTTCATCTGAGGATATTTCCTTTTTCTCCATAGCGCTCTATGTTCATCCAAATATCACTTTGCCAATTCCACAAGAACTGTCTTAGCGAAACGCTTCTTGAGGGGAAAGATGTAACTCTGTGAGATGATTTCACAGAACACAAAGAAGTTTCTCTGAAAGCTTCTTTCTCTTTGTTATCGGAGGATATTTCCTTTGGCCCTATAGTCTTCAAAAGGGATCCGAAATATCTGTTCTCAGATTCCACAGAAATAAGTCTAGCAAAGAGATCCACGAAATACAGATGTAACTCTGTGATATGAATTAACAGAACACTAAGCAGTTTCTCAGAAAGCTTCTTTCCCGATTTCATTGCAGGATATTTCTTTTTTCACCATAGTCCTCTATGGGTTTCCAAACATCACTTTGTCAATTACACAAGAACTGCTTAGCGAAAGGCTTCTTCAGGGGAAAGCTGTAACTCTGTGAGATGATTTCACAGAACACAAAGAAGTTTCTCAGAAAGCTTCTTTCTCTTTGTTATCGGAGGATATTTCCTTTGGCCCTATAGTCTTCAAAGGGATCCGAAATATCTGTTATCACATTCCACAGAAATAAGGCTAGCAAAGAGATCCACGAAATACAGATGTAACCCTGTGAGATGAATTAAAAGAACACTAAGCAGTTTCTTAGAAAGCTTCTTTCCAGATTTCATCCGAGGATATTTCCTTTTTCTCCATAGCCCTCTATTGGCTTCCAAATATCACTTTGCCAATTCCACAAAAACTGTGTTAGCGAAAGGCTTCTTGAGGGCAAAGCTGTAACTCTGTGAGATGATTTCACAGAACACAAAGAAGTTTCTCTGAAAGCTTCTTTGTTTTTTATATCGGAGGATATTTCCTTTGGCCCTGTAGTCTTCAAAGGGATCCGAAATATCTGTTCTCAAATTCCACAGATATAAGGCTAGCAAAGAGTTCCAGGAAATACAGATATAACTCTGGGAGATGAATTAACAGAACACTAAGCAGTTTCTCAGAAACCTTCTTTCCAGATTTCATCGGAGGATATTTCCTTTTCCACCATAGCCATCTAAGGGCTTCCAAATATCACTTTGCCAATTCCACAAGAACTGTCTTAGCGAAAGGCTTCTTGAGGGGAAAGCTGTAACTATGGAAGATGATTTCACAGAACACAAAGAAGTTTCTCAGAAAGCTTCTTTCTCTTTGTTATCGGAGGATATTTCCTTTGGCCCTATACTCTTCAAAGGGATCCGAAATATCTCTTCTCAGATTCCACAGAAATAAGGCTAGCAAAGAGATCCACGAAATACAGATGTAACTCTGAGAGATGAATTAACTGAACACTAAGCAGTTTCTCAGAAAGCTTCTCTCCAGATTTCATCGGAGGATATTTCCTTTTTCACCATAGCCCTTTAGGGGTTCCAAACATCACTTTGCCACTTCCACAAGAACTGTCTAAGCGAAACGCTTCTTGAGGGGAAAGCTGTAACTCTGTGAGATGATTTCACAGAACACAAAGAAGTTTCTCAGAAAGCTTCTTTCTCTTTGCTATCGGAGGATATTTCCTTTGGCCCTATAGTCTTCAAAGGGATCGGAAATATCTCTTCTCAGATTCCACAGAAATAAGGCTAGCAAAGAGATACAAGAAATACAGATATAACTCCGTTAGATGAATTAACAAAACACTAAGCAGTTTCTCAGAAATCTTCTTTCCAGATTTCATCTGAGGATATTTCCTTTTTCTCCATAGCCCTCTATGTTCATCCAAATATCACTTTGCCAATTCCACAAGAACTGTCTTAGTGAAAGGCTTCTTGAGGGGAAAGCTGTAACTCTGTGAGATGATTTCACAGAACACAAAGAAGTTTCGCTGAAAGCTTCTTTCTCTTTGTTATTGGAGGATATTTCCTTTGGCCCTATAGTCTTCAAAAGGGATGCGAAATATCTGTTCTCAGATTCCACAGAAGTAAGGCTAGCAAAGAGATCCACGAAATACAGATGTAACTTTGTGAGATGAATTAACAGAACACTAAGCAGTTTCTCTGAAAGCTTCTACCCAGATTTTATCGGAGGACATTTCCTTTTTCACCATAGCCCTCTAAGGGCTTCCAAATATCACTTTGCCAATTCCACAAGAACTGTCTTAGCGAAAGGCTTCTTGAGGGGAAAGTTGTAACTCTGTGAGATGATTTCACAGAACACAAAGAAGTTTCTCAGAAAGCTTCTTTCCCCTTGTTATCGGAGGATATTTCCTTTGGCCCTATAGTCTTCAAAGGGATCCGAAATATCTGTTCTCAGATTACACAGAAATAAGGCTAGCAAGAGATCCACGAAATACAGATGTAAGTCTGGGAGATGAATTAACAGAACACTAAGCAGTTTCTCTGAAAGCTTCTTTCCAGATTTCATCGGAGGATATTTCCTTTTTCACGATAGCCCTCTAAGGGCTTCCAAATATCACTTTGCCAATTCCACAAGAACTGTCTTAGCGAAGGCTTCTTGAGGGGAAAGTTGTAACTCTGTGACATGATTTCACAGAACACAAAGAAGTTTCTCAGAAAGCTTCTTTCTCTTTCTTATCGGAGGATATTTCCTTTGGCCCTATAGTCTTCAAAGGGATCTGAAATATCTGTTCTCAGATTCCACAGAAATAAGGCTAGCAAAGAGATCCACGAAATACAGATGTAACTCTGTGAGATGACTTAACAGACACTAAGAAGTTTCTCAGAAAGCTTCTTTCCAGATTTCATCGGAGGATATTTCCTTTTTCACCATAGCCCTCTATGGGCTTCCAAATATCACTTTGCCAATTCCACAAGAACTGTCTGAGCGAAAGGCTTTCTGAGGGGAAAGCTGTAACTCTCTGAGATGATTTCACAGAACACAAAGAAGTTTCTCAGAAAACTTCTTTCTCTTTGTTATCGGAGGATATCTCCTTTGGCCCTACAGTCTTCAGAGGGATCTGAAATATCTGCTCTCAGATACCACAGAAATAAGGTTAGCAAAGAGATCCACGAAATACAGATGTAACTCTGTGGATGAATTAACAGACACTAAGAAGTTTATCAGAAAGCTTGTTTCCAGATTTCATCGGAGGATATTTCCTTTTTCACCATAGCCCTCTATGGGCTTCCAAATATCACTTTGCCAATTCCACAAGAACTGTCTTAGCGAAAGGCTTTTTGAGGGGAAAGCTGTAACTCTGTGAGGTGATTTCACAGAACACAAAGAAGTTTCTCAGAAAACTTCTTTGTCTTTGTTATCGGAGGATATCTCCTTTGGCCCTACAGTCTTCAGAGGGACCCGAAATATCTGCTCTCAGATTCCACAGAAATAAGGCTAGCAAAGAGATCCACGAAATACAGATGTAACTCTGTGAGATGAATTAACAGAACACTAAGAAGTTTCTCGGAAAGCTTCTTTCCAGATTTCATCGGAGGATATTTCCTTTTTCACCATAGCCCTCTATGGGCTTCCAAATATCACTTTGCCAATTCCACAAGAACTGTCTTAGCAAAAGGCTTCTTGAGGGGAAAGCTGTAACTCTGTGAGATGATTTCACAGAACACAAAGAAGTTTCTCAGAAAGCTTCTTTCTCTTTGTTATCGGAGGATATTTCCTTTGGCCCTATACTCTTCAAAGGGATCCGAAATATCTGTTCTCAGATTCCACAGAAATAAGGCTAGCAAAGAGATCCACGAAATACAGATGTCACTCTGTGAGATGAATTAACAGAACACTAAGCAGTTTCTCAGAGAGCTTCTTTCCAGATTTCATCGGAGGATATTTCCTTTTTCACCATAGCCCTCTATGGGCTTCCAAATATCACTTTGCCAATTCCACAAGAACGGCCTTAGCGAAAGCTTCTTGAGGGGAAAGCTTTAACTCTGTGAGATGATTTCACAGAACACAAAGAAGTTTCTCAGAAAGCTTCTTTCTGTTTGTTATCGGACGATATTTCCTTTGGCCCTATGGTCTTCAAAGGGATCCGAAATATCTGTTGTCAGATTCCACCGAAATAAGGCTAGCAAAGAGATCCACGAAATACAGATGTAACTCTGGGAGATTAACTAACAGAACACTAAGCAGTTTCTCAGAAAGCTTCTTTCCAGATTTCATCGGAGGATATTTCGTTTTTAATCATAGCCCTCTATGGGCTTGCAAATATCACTTTGCCAATTCCACAAGAACTGTCTTAGATAAAGGCTTCTTGAGGGGAAAGCTGTAACGCTGTGAGATGATTTCACAGAACACAAAGAAGTTTCTCAGAAAGCTTCTTTCTCTTTGTTATCGGAGGATATTTCCTTTGGCCCTATAGTCTACAAAGGGAAAGGAAATATCTGTTCTCAGATTCCACAGAAATAAGGCTAGCAAAGAGATCCACGAAATACAGATGTAACTCTGGGAGATGAATTAACAGAACACTAAGCAGTTTCTGAGAAAGCTTCTTTCCAGATTTCATCGGAGGATATTTCCTTTTTCACCATAGTCCTCTATGGGCTTCCAAATATCACTTTGCCAATTCCACAAGAACTGTCTTAGCGAAAGGCTTCTTGAGGGGAAAGCTGTAACACTGTAGATGATTTCACAGAACACAAAGAAGTTTCTCAGAAAGGATCTTTCTCTTTTTTATCAGAGGATATTTCCTTTGGCCCTATAGTCTTCAAAGGGAAAGGAAATATCTCTTCTCAGATTCCACAGAAATAAGGCTAGTAAAGACATCCACGAAATACAGATGTATCTCTGAGATGAATTAACAGAACACTAAGCAGTTTCTCAGAAAGCTTCTTTCCAGATTTCATCGGAGGATATTTCCTTTTTCACCATAGCCCTCTATGGGCTTCCAAATATCACTTTGCCAATTCCACAAGAACTGTCTTAGCGAAAGCCTTCTTGAGGGGAAAGCTGTAACTCTGTGAGATGATTTCATAGAACACAAAGAAGTTTCTCAGAAATCTTCTTTCTCTTTGTTTTCGGAGGATATTTCCTTTGGCCCTATAGTCTTCAAAGGGATCTGAAATATCTGTTCTCAGATTCCACAGAAATAAGCCTAGCAAAGACATCCACGAATTACAGATGTAACTCTGTGAGATGAATAAACAGAACACTAAGCACTTTCTCAGAATGCTTCTTTCCAGATTTCATCTAGTATAATTCCTTTTTCACCACAGTCCTCTGTGGGCTTCCAAATATCACTTTGCCAATTCCACAAGAACTGTCTTAGCGAAAGGCTTCTTGAAGGGAAAGCTGTATCTCTGTGAGATGATTTCACAGAACACAAAGAAGTTTCTCAGAAAGCTTCTTTCTCTTTGTTATTGGGGATACTTCCTTTGGCCCTATAGTCTTCAAAGGGATCCGAAATAACTGTTCTCAGATTCCACAGAAATAAGGCTAGCAAAGAGATCCACGAAATACAGATGTAATTCTGTGAGATGAATTAACAGAACACTAAGAAGTTTCTCAGAAAGCTTCTTTCCAGATTTCATCGGAGGATATTTCCTATTTCACCATAGCCCTCTAGGGACTTCCAAATATCACTTTGCCATTTCCACAAGAACTGTCTTAGCGAAAGGCTTCTTGAGGGGAAAGCTGTACTCTGTGAGATGATTTCACAGAACACAAAGAAGTTTCTCAGAAAGCTTCTTTCTATTTGTTATCGGAGGATATTCCCTTTGGCCCTATAGTCTTCAAAGGGAAAGAAATATCTGTTCTCAGATTCCACAGAAATAAGGCTAGCAAAGAGATCCACGAAATACAGATGTAACTCTGTGAAATGAATTAACGGAACACTAAGCAGTTTCTCAGAAAGCTTCTTTCCTGATTTCATCGGAGGATATTTCCTTTTTCAACATAGCCCTCTATGGGCTTCCAAATATCACTTTTCAAATTCCACAAAAACTGCCTTAGCGAAAGGCTTCTTGAGGGGAAAGCTGTAACTCTGTGAGATGCTTTCACAGAACACAAAGAAGTTTCTCAGAAAGATTCTTTCTCTTCTTTATCGGAGGATATTTCCTTTGGCTTATAGTCTTCAAAGGGATCCGAAATATCTGTTCTCAGATTCCAAGAAATAAGGCTAGCAAAGAGATCCACGAAATACAGATGTAACTCTGTGAGATGAATTAACAGAACACTAAGCAGTTTCTGAGAAAGCTTCTTTCCAGATTTCATCGGAGGATATTTCCTTTTTAATCATAACCCTCTATGGGCTTCCTAATATCACTTTGCCAATTCCACAAGAACTGTCTTAGAGAAAGGCTTCTTGAGGGGAAAGCTGTAACTCTGTGAGATGATTTCACAGAACACAAAGAAGTTTCTCAGAAAGCTTCTTTCTCTTTGTTACCGGAGGATATTTCCTTTGGCGATATAGTCTACAAAGGGAAAGGAAATATCTGTTCTCAGATTCCACAGAAATAAGGCTAGCAAAGAGATCCACGAAATACAGATGTAACTCTGGGAGATGAATTAACAGAACACTAAGCAGTTTCTCAGAACGCTTCTCTCCAGATTTCATCGGAGGATATTTCCTTTTTCACCATAGTCCTCTATGGGCTTCCAAATATCACTTTGCCAATTCCACAAGAACTGTCTTAGCGAAAGGCTTCTTGAGGGGAAAGCTGTAACTCTGTAGATGATTTCACAGAACACAAAGAAGTTTCTCAGAAAGGATCTTTCTCTTTTTTATCAGAGGATATTTCCTTTGGCCCTATAGTCTTCAAAGGGAAAGGAAATATCTCTTCTCAGATTCCACAGAAATAAGGCTAGTAAAGACATCCACGAAATACAGAAGTAACTCTGAGATGAATTAACAGAACACTAAGCAGTTTCTCAGAAAGCTTCTTTCCAGATTTCATTGGAGGATATTTCCTTTTTCACGATAGCCCTCTATGTGCTTCCAAATATTACTTTGCCAATTCCACAAGAACTGTCTTAGCGAAAGGGTTCTAGAGGGGAAAGCGGTAACTCTGTGAGATGATTTCACAGAACACAAAGAAATTTCTCAAAAAGCCTTTTTCTCTTTGTTATCGGAGGATATTTCCTTTGGCCCTATAGTCTTCAAAGGGATCCGAAATATCTGTTCCCAGATTCCACAGAAATAACGCTAGCAAAGAGATCCACGAAATACAGATGTAACGCTGTGAGATGAATTAACAGAACACTAAGCCGTTTCTCAGAAAGCTTCTTTCCAGATTTCTTCGGAGGATATTTCCTTTTTCACCTTAGCCCTCTATGGACTTCCAAATATCACTTTGCCAATTCCACAAGAACTGTCTTAGCGACAGCCTTCTTGAGCGGAAAGCTGTAACTCTGTGAGATGAATTCACAGAACACAAAGAAGTTTCTCAGAAAGCTTCTTTCTCTTTGTTATCGGAGGATATTTCCTTTGGCCCTATAGTCTTCAAAGGGATCCGAAATATCTGTTCTCAGATTCCACAGAAATAAGGCTAGCAAAGAGATCCACGAAATACATATGTAACTCTGGGAGATGAATTAACAGAACACTAAGCAGTTACTCAGAGCTTCTTTCCAGATTTCTTCGGAGGATATTTCCTTTTTCACCTTAGCCCTCTATGGACTTCCAAATATCACTTTGTCAATTCCACAAGAACTGTCTTAGCGAAAGGCTTCTTGAGGGGAAAGCTGTAACTCTGTGAGATGATTTCACAGAACACAAAGAAGTTTCTCAGAAAGCTTCTTTCTCTTTGTTATCGGAGGATATTTCCTTTGGCCCTATAGTCTTCAAAAGAATCTGAAATATCTGTTCTCAGATTCCACAGAAATAAGGCTAGCAAAGACATCCACGAATTACAGATGTAACTCTGTGAGATGAATAAACAGAACACTAAGCACTTTCTCAGAATGCTTCTTTCCAGATTTCATCTAGTATAATTCCTTTTTCACCATAGCCCTCTTTGGGCTTCCAAATATCACTTTGCCAATTCCACAAGAACTGTCTTAGCGAAAGGCTTCTTGAAGGGAAAGCTTTAACTCGGTGAGATGATTTCACAGAACACAAAGAAGTTTCTCAGAAAGCTTCTTTCTCTTTGTTATCGGAGGATATTTCCTTTGGCCCTATACTGTTCAAAGGGATCCAAAATATCTGTTCTCAGATTCCACAGAAATAAGGATAGCAAAGAGATCCACGAAATACAGATGTAACTCTGGGAGATGAATTAACAGAACACTAAGCAGTTTCTCAGAAAGCTTCTTTCCAGATTTCATCGGAGGATATTTCCTTTATCAACATAGCCCTCTAGGGGCTTCCAAATATCACTTTGCCAATTCCACAAGAACTGTCTAAGCGAAAGGCTTCTTGAGGGGAAAGCTGTACTCTGTGAGATGATTTCATAGAACACAAAGAAGTTTCTTAGAGAGCTTCTTTCTCTTTGTTCTCGGAGGATATTCCCTTTGGCCCTATAGTCTTCAAAGGGAAAGGAAATATCTGCTCTCAGATTCCACAGAAATAAGCCCAGCAAAGAGATCCACGAAATACACATGTAACTCTGTGAGATGAATTAACAGAACACTAAGCAGTTTCTCAGAAAGCTTCTTTCCAGATTTCATCGGAGGATATTTCCTTTTTCACCATAGCTCTCTATGGGCTTCCAAATATCACTTTGCCAATTCCACAAGAACTGTCTTAGCGAAAGGCTTCTTGAGGGGAAAGCTGTAACTCTGTGAGATGATTTCACAGAACACAAAGAAGTTTCTCAGAAAGCTTCTTTCTCTTTGTTATCGCAGTATACTTCCTTTGGCCCTATAGTCTTCAAAGTGAAGGATATATCTGTTCTCAGATTCCACAGAAATAAGGCTAGCAAAGAGATCCACGAAATACAGATGTAACCCTGTGAGATGAATTAACAGAACACTAAGCAGTTTCTCAGAAAACTTCTTTCCAGATTTCATCGGAGGATATTTCCTTTTTTACCATTGCCCTCTATGGGCTTCCAAATATCACTTTGCCAATTCCACAAGAACTGTCTTAGCGAAAGGCTTCTTGAGGGGAAAGCTGTAACTCTGTGAGATGATTTCACAGAACACGAAGAAGTTTCTCAGAAAGCTTCTTTCTCTTTGTTATCGGAGGATATTTACTTTGGCCCAATAGTCCTCAAAGGGAAAGGAAATATCTGTTGTCAGATTGCACAGAAATAAGGCTAGCAAAGAGATCCACGAAATACAGATGTAACTCTGGGAGATGAATTAACAGAAAACTAAGCAGTTTCTCAGAAAGCTTCTTTCCAGATTTCATCGCAGGATATTTCCTTTTTCACCATAGCCCTCTACGGGCTTCCAAATGTCACTTTGCCAATTCCACAAGAACTGTCTTAGCGAAAGGCTTCTTGAGGGGAAAGCTGTAACTCTGTAGATGATTTCACAGAACACAAAGAAGTTTCTCAGAAAGTATCTTTCTCTTTTTTATCAGAGGATATTTCCTTTGGCCCTATAGTCTTCAAAGGGAAAGGAAATATCTGTTCTCAGATTCCACAGAAATAACGCTAGTAAAGAGATCCACGAAATACAGATGTAACTCTGTGAGATGAATTAACAGAACACTAAGCAGTTTATCAGAAACCTTCTTTCCAGATTTCATCGGAGGATATTTCCTTTTTCACCATAGTCCTCTATGGGCTTCCAAATATCACTTTGCCAATTCCACAAGAACTGTCTTAGCGAAAGTCTTCTTGAGGGAAAAGCTGTAACTCGGGGAGATGATTTCACAGAACACAAAGAAGTTTCTCAGAAAGCTTCTTTCTCTTTCTCATCGGAGTATATTTCCTTTGGCCCTATAGCGTTAAAAGGGATCCGAAATATCTGTTCTCAGATTCCACAGAAATAAGGCTAGCAAAGAGATCCACGAAATTCAGATGTAACTCTGTGAGATGAATTAACAGAACACTAAGCAGTTTCTCAAAAAGCTTCTTTCCAGATTTCATCGGAGGATATTTCCTTTTTCACCATAGCCCTCTATGAGCTTCCAAATATCACTTTGCCAATTCCACAAGAACTGTCTTAGCGAAAGGCTTCTTGAGGGGGAAGCTGAAACTCTGTGAGATGATTTCACAGAACACAAAGAAGTTTCTCGGAAAGCTTCTTTCTCTTTCTTATCGAAGTATATTTCCTTGGGTCTATAGTCTTCAAAGGGATCCGAAATATCTGTTCTCAGATTCCACAGAAATAAGGCTAGCAAAGAGATCCACGAAATACAGATGTAACTCTGTGAGATGAATTAACAGAACACTAAGCAGTTTCTCAGAAAGCTTCTTTCCAGATTTCATCGGAGGATATTTCCTTTTTCACCATAGCCCTCTATGGGCTTCCAAATATCACTTTGCCAATTCCACAAAACTGTGTAAGCGAAAGGCTTCTTGAGGGGAAAGCTGTAACTCTGTGAGATGACTTCACAGAACACAAAGAAGTTTCTCAGAAAGCTTCTTTCTCTTTGTTATTGGGGGATATTTCCTTTGGCCCAATAGTCTTCAAAGGGAAAGGAAATATCTGTTGTCAGATTCCACAGAAATAAGGCGAGGAAAGAGATCCACGAAATACACATGTAACTCTCTGAGATGAATTAACAGAACACTAAGCAGTTTCTCACAAATCTTTTTTCCAGATTTCATCGGAGGATATTTCCTTTTTCAACATAGCCCTCTATGGGCTTCCAAATATCACTTTGCCAATTCCACAAGAACTGTCTTAGCAAAAGGCTTCTTGAGGGAAAAGCTGTAATTCTGTAGATGATTTCACAGAACACAAAGAAGTTTCTCAGAAAGCTAATTTCTCTTTGTTATCAGAGGATATTTCCTTTGGCCCTATAGTCTTCAAAGGGATAAGAAATATCTGTTTTCAGATTCCACAGAAATAAGGCTAGCAAAGAGATCCACGAAATACAGATGTAACTCTGTGAGATGAATTACCAGAACACTAAGCAGTTTCTCAGAAAGCTTCTTTCCAGATTTCGTCGGAGGATATTTCCTTTTTCACCGTAGCCCTCTATGGGCTTCCAAATATCACTTTGGCAATTCCACAAGAACTGTCTTAGCGAAAGGCTTCTTGAGGGGAAAGCTGTAACTCTGTGAGATGATTTCACAGAACACAAAGAAGTTTCTCAGAAAGCTTCTTTCTCTTTGTTATCGGAGGATATTTCCTTTGGCCCTATAGTCTTCAAAGAGATCCGAAATATCTGTTCTCAGATTCCACAGAAATAAGGCTAGCAAAGAGATCCACGAAATACAGATGTAATACTCGGAGATGAATTAACAGAACACTAAGCAGTTTCTCAGAAAGCTTCTTTTCAGATTTCATCGGAGGATATTCCCTTTTTCACCATAGCCCTCTATGGGCTTCCAAATATCACTTTGACAATTCCACAAGAACTGTTTTAGCGAAAGGCTTCTTGAGGGGAAAGCTGTAACTCTTTGAGATGCTTTCACAGAACACAAAGAAGTTTCTCAGAAAGCTTCTTTCTCTTTTTTATCAGAGGATATATACTTTGGCCCTATAGTCTTCAAAGGGATCCGTAATATCTGTTCTCAGATTCCACAGAAATAATGCTAGCAAAGAGATCCACGAAATACAGATGTAACTCTGTGAGGTGAATTAAGAGAACACTAAGCAGTTTCTCAGAAAGCTTCTTTCCAGATTTCATCGGAGGATATTTCCTTTTTCAACATAGCCCTCTATGGACTTCCAAATATCACTTTGCCAATTCCACAAGAACTGTCTAGCGAAAGGCTCCTTGAGGGGAAAGCTGTAACTCTGTGAGATGATTTCACAGAACACAAAGAAGTTTCTCAGAAAGCTTCTTTCTCTTTGTTATCGGAGGATATTTCCTTTGGCCCTATAGTCTTCAAAGGGAAAGGATATATCTGTTCTCAGATTCCACAGAAGTAAGGCAAGCAAAGAGATCAACGAAATACAGATGTAACTCTGTGAGATGAATTAACAGAACACTAAGCAGTTTTTCAGAAAGCTTCTTTCCAGATTTCATCGGAGGATATTTCCTTTTTCACAATAGCCCTCTATGGGCTTCCAAATATCATTTTTCCAATTCCACAAGAACTGTCTTATCGAAAGGGTTCTTGAAGGGAAAGCTGTAACTCTGTGAGATGATTTCACAGAACACAAAGTAGTTTCTCAGAAAGCTTCTTTCTCCTTGTTATCGGAGGATATTTCCTTTGGCCCTAGAGTCTTCAAAGGGATCCGAAATATCTGTTCTCAGATTCCACAGAAATAAGGCTAGCAAAGAGATCCATGAAATACTGATGTAACACTGTGAGATGAATTAACAGAACACTAAGCAGTTTCTCAGAAAGCTTCTTTCCAGATTTCATCGGAGGAGATTTCCTTTTTCACCATAGCCCTCTATGGGCTTCCAAATGTCACTTTGCCAATTCCACAAGAAATGTCTTAGCCAAAGGCTTCTTGAGGGGAAAGCTGTAAATCTGTGAGATGATTTCACAGAACACAAAGACGTTTCTCAGAAATCTTCTTTCTCTTTGTTATCGGAGGATATTTCCCTTGGCCCTATAGTCTTCAAAGGGATCCGAAATATCTGTTCTCAGATTCCACAGAAATAAGGCTAGCAAAGAGATCCACGAAATACAGATGTAACTCTGTGAGATGAATTAACAGAACACTAAGCAGTTTCTCAAAAAGATTCTTTCCAGATTTCATCGGAGGATATTTCCTTTTTCACCATAGCCCTCTATGGGCTTCCAAATATCACTTTTCCAATTCCACAAGAACTGTCTTACCGAAAGGCTTCTTGAGGGGAAAGCTGTAACTCTGTGAGATGATTTCACAGAACACAAAGAAGTTTCTCTGAAAGCTTCTTTCTCTTTGATATCGGAGGATATTTCCTTTGGCCCTATAGTCTTCAAAGGGATCCGAAATATCTGTTCTCAGATTCCACAGAAATAAGGCTAGCAAAGAGTTCCACGAAATACAGATGCAACTCTGGGAGATGATCTCAAAGAACACTAAGCAGTTTCTCAGAAAGCTTCTTTCCAGATTTCATCCGAGGATATTTAATTGTTCTCCATAGCCCTCTAAGGGGTTCCAAATATCACTTTTAAAATTCCACAAGAACTGTCTTAGCGAAAGGGTACTTGACTGGAAAGCTGTAACTCTGTGAGATGATTTCACAGAACACAAAGAAGTTTCTCAGAAAGCTTCTTTCTCTTTGTTATCGGAGGATATTTCCTTTGGCCCTATAGTCTTCAAAGGGATCCGAAATATCTGTTCTCAGATTCCACAGAAATAAAGCTAGCAAAGAGATCCACGAAATACAGATGTAAATCTTTGAGATGAATTAACAGAACACTAAGCAGTTTCTCAGAAAGCTTCTTTCCAGATTTCATCGGAGGATATTTCCTTTTTCTCCATTGCCTTCTATAGGCTTCCAAATATCACTTTGCCAATTCCACAAGAACTCGCTTAGCGAAAGACTTCTTTACGCGAAAGCTGTAACTCTGTGAGATGATTTCACAGAAACCAAAGGACTTTCTCAGAAAGCTTCTTTCTCTTTGTTATCGGAGGATATTTCCTTTGGCCCTATAGTCTTCAAAGGGATCCGAAATATCTGTCCTCAGAATCCACAGAAATAAGGCTAGCAAAGAGATCCACGAAATACAGATGTAACTCTGGGAGATGAAGTAAAAGAATACTAAGCAGTTTCTCAGAAAGCTTCTTTCCAGATTTCATCGGAGGATATTTCCTTTTTCTCCATTGCCCTCCATGGGCTTCCAAATATCACTTTGCCAATTCCACAAGAACTGTCTTAGCGAAAGGCTTCTTGAGGGGAAAGCTGTAACTCTGTGAGATGATTTCACAGAACACAAAGAAGTTTCTCAGAAGCTTCTTTGTCTTTGTTATCTGAGGATATTTCCTTTGGCCCTATAGTCTTCAGAGGGATCCGAAATATCTGCTGTCAGATTCCACAGAAATAAGGCTAGCAAACAGATCCACGAAATACAGATGTAACTCTGTGAGATGAATTAACAGAACACTAATCAGTTTCTCAGAAAGCTTCTTTCCAGATTTCATCGGAGGATATTTCCTTTTTCATCATAGCCCTCTATGGGCTTCCAAATATCACTTTGCCAATTCCACAAGAACTATCTTAGCGAAAGGCTTCTTGAGGGGAAAGCTGTAACTCTGTGAGATGATTTCACAGAACACAAAGAAGTTTCTCAGAAAGCCTCTTTCTCTTTGTTATCGGAGGATATTTCCTTTGGCCCTATAGTCTTCAGAGGGATCCGAAATATCTGTTCACAGATTCCACAGAAATAAGTCTAGCAAAGAGATCCAGGAAATACAGATGTAACTCTGTGAGATGAATTAACAGAACACTAAGCAGTTTCTCAGAAAGCTTCTTTCCAGATTTCATCGGAGGATATTTCCTTTTTCACCATAGCCCTCCATGGGCTTCCAAATATCACTTTGCCAAACCACAAGAACTGTCTTAGCGAAAGGCTTCTTGAGGGGAAAGCTTTTATTCTGTGAGATGATTTCACAGAACACAAAGAAGTTTCTCAGAAAGCTTCTTTCTCTTTGTTATTGGAGGATATTTCCTTTGGCCCTATAGTCTTCAGAGGGATCCGAAATATCTGTTCTCAGTTTCCACAGAAATAAAGCTAGCAAAGAGATCCACGAAATACAGATGTAACTCTCTGAGATGAATTAACAGAACACTTAGCAGTTTCTCAGAAAGCTTCTTTCCCCATTTCATCTGAGGATATTTCCTTTTTCTCCCTAGACCTCTATGGGCTTCCAAATATCACTTTGCCAATTTCCACAAGAACTGTCTTAGTGAAAGGCTTCTTGAGAGGAAAGCTGTAACTCTGTGAGATGATTTCACAGAACACTAAGAAGTTTCTCTGAAAGCTTCTTTCTCGTTGTTATCGGAGGATATTTCCTTTCGCCCTATAGTCTTCAAAGGGATCCGAAATATCTGTTCTCAGATTCCACAGAAAGAAGGCTAGCAAAGAGATCCACGAAATACAGATGTAACTCTGGGAGATGAACTAAAAGAACACTAAGCAGTTTCTCAGAAAGCTTCTTTCGAGATATCATCGGAGAATATTTCCTTTTTCTCCATAGCCCTCTATGGGCTTCCAAATATCACTTTGCCAATTCCACAAGAACTGTCTTAGCGACAGGCTTCTTGAGGGGAAAGCTGTAACTCTGTGAGATGATTTCACAGAACACAAGAAGTTTCTCAGAAAGCTTCTTTCTCTTTGTTATCGGAGGATATTTCCTTTGGCCCTGTAGTCTTCAAAGGGATCTGAAATATCTATTCTCAGATTCCACAGAAAAAAGGCTAGCAAAGAGATCCACGAAATACAGATGTAACTCTGTGAGAAGAATTAACAGAACACTAAGCAGTTTCTCAGAAAGCTTTTTTCCAGATTTCATCGGAGGATATTTCCTTTTTCACAATAACCCTCTATGGGCTTCCAAATATCACTTTGAAAATTCCTCAAGAACTCTCTTAGCGAAAGGGTACTTGATTGGAAAGCTTTTACTCTGTGAGATGATTTCACAGAAGACAAAGAAGTTTCTCAGAAAGCTTCTTTCTATTTGTTATCGGAGGATATTTCCTTTGGCCCTATAGTCTTCAAAGGGATCCGAAATATCTGTTGTCAGATTCCACAGAAATAAGGCTAGCAAAGAGATCCACGAAATACAGATGTAACTCTGGGAGATGAAGTAAAAGAATACTAAGCAGTTTCTCAGAAAGATTCTTTCCAGATTTCATCGGAGGATATTTCCTTTTTCTCCACTGCCCTCTATGGGCTTCCAAATATCACTTTGCCAATTCCACAAGAACTGTCTTAGCGAAAGGCTTCGTGAGGGGAAAGCTGTAACTCTGTGAGACGATTTCACGGAACACAAAGAAGTTTCTCAGAAGCTTCTTTGTCTTTGTTATCGGAGGATATTTCCTTTGGCCCTATAGTCTTCAGGGGGATCCGAAATATCTGTTCACAAATTCCACAGAAATAAGGCTAGCAAACAGATCCACGAAATACAGATGTAACTCTGTGAGATGAATTAACAGAACACTAATCAGTTTCTCAGAAAGCTTCTTTCCAGATTTCATCGGAGGATATTTCCTTTTTCATCATAGCCCTCTATGGGCTTCCAAATATCACTTTGCCAATTCCACAAGAACTATCTTAGCGAAAGGCTTCTTGAGGGGAAAGCTGTAACTCTGTGAGATGATTTCACAGAACACAAAGAAGTTTCTCAGAAAGCTTCTTTCTCTTTGTTATCGGAGGATATTTCCTTTGGCACTATAGTCTTCAGAGGGATCCGAAATATCTGTTCACAGATTCCACAGAAATAAGGCTAGCAAAGAGATCCACGAAATACAGATGTAACTCTGTGAGATGAATTAACAGAACACTAAGCAGTTTCTCAGAAAGCTTCTTTCCAGATTTCATCGGAGGATATTTCCTTTTTCACCATAGCCCTCCATGGGCTTCCAAATATCACTTTGCCAATCCACAAGAACAGTCTTAGCGAAAGGCTTCTTGAGGGGAAAGCTTTTATTCTGTGAGATGATTTCACAGAACACAAAGAAGTTTCTCAGAAAGCTTCTTTCTCTTTATTATCGGAGGATATTTCCTTTGGCCCTATAGTCTTCAAAGGGATCCGAAATATCTGTTCTCAGTTTCCACAGAAATAAAGCTAGCAAAGGGATCCACGAAATACAGATGTAACTCTCTGAGATGAATTAACAGAACACTAAGCAGTTTCTCAGAAAGCTTCTTTCCCCATTTCATCTGAGGATATTTCCTTTTTCTCCCTAGACCTCTATGGGCTTCCAAATATCACTTTGCCAATTTCCACAAGAACTCTCTTAGTGAAAGGCTTCTTGAGAGGAAAGCTGTAACTCTGTGAGATGATTTCACAGAACACTAAGAAGTTTCTCAGAAAGCTTCTTTCTCTTTGTTATCGGAGGATATTTCCTTTGGCAATATACTCTTCAAAGGGATCCGAAATATCTGTTCTCAAATTCCACAGAAATAAGGCTAGCAAAGTGATACACGAAATACAGAAGTAACACTGTTAGATGAATTAACAGAACACTAAGCAGTTTCTCAGAAACTTCTTTCCAGATTTCATCGGAGGATATTTGCTTTTTCTCCATAGCCTTCTAAGGGCTTCCAAATATCACTTTGCCAATTCCACAGGAACTCTCTTAGCGAAACGCTTCTTGAGGGGAATGCTGTAACTCTGTGAGATGATTTCACAGTACACAAAGACGTTTCTCAGAAAGCTTCTTTCTCTTTGTTATCGGAGAATATTTCCTTTGGCCCTATAGTCTTCAAAGGGATCCGAAATATCTGTTCTCAGATTCCACAGAAATAAGGCTAGCAAAGAGATCCACGAAATACAGATGTAACTCTTTGAGATGAATTAACAGAACACCAAGCAGTTGCTCAGAAAGCTTCTTTCCAGATTTCATCAGAGGATATTTCCTTTTTCACCATAGCCCTCTATGGGCTTCCAAATATCACTTTGCCAATTCCACAAGAACTGTCTTAGCGAAAGGCTTCTTGAGGGGAAAGCTGTAACTCTGTGAGATGATTTCACAGAACACAAAGAAGTTTCTCAGAAAGCTTCTTTCTCTTTGTTATCAGAGGATAATTCCTTTGGCCCTATGGTCTTCAAAGGGATCTGAAATATCTGTTCTCAGATTCCAGAGAAATAAGGCTATCAAGGAGATCCACGAAATGCAGATGTAACTCTGTGAGATGAATTAACAGAACACTAAGCAGTTTCTCAGAAAGCTTCTTTCCAGATTTCATCGGAGGGTATTTCCTTTTTCACCATAGCCCTCTATGTGCTTCCAAAGATCACTTTGCCAATACCACAAGAACTGTCTTAGCGAAAGGGTACTTGATTGGAAAGCTGTAACTCTGTGAGATGATTTCACAGAACACAAAGAAGTTTCTCAGAAAGTTTCTTTCTATTTGTTAACGGAGGATGTTTCCTTTGGCCCTATAGTCTTCAAAGGGTTCCGAAATATCTGTTCTCAGATTCCACAAAAATAAAGCTAGCAAAGGGATCCACGAAATACAGATGTAACTCTGTGAGATGAATTAACAGAACACTAAGCAGTTTCTCGGAAAGTTTCTTTCCAGATTTCATCTGAGGATATTTCCTTTTTCTCCATAGACCTCTAAGGGCTTCCAAATATCACTTTGCCAATTTCCACAAGAACTGTCTTAGCGAAAGGCTTCTTGAGGGGAAAGCTGTAACTCTGTGAGATGATTTCACAGAACACAAAGAAGTTTCACAGAAAGGTTCTTTCTCGTTGTTATCGGAGGATATTTCCTTTGGCCCTATAGTCTTCAAAGGGATCCGAAATATCTGTTCTCAGATTCCACAGAAATAAGGCTAGCAAAGAGATCCACGAAATACAGATGTAACTCTGGGAGATGAATTAACAGAACACTAAGCAGTTTCTCGGAAAGCTTCTTTCCAGATTTCATCGGAATATATTTCCTTTTTTACCATAGCCCTCTATGGGCTTCCAAATATCAATTGCCAATTCCACAAGAACTGTCTAAGCGAAAGGCTTCTTGAGGGGAAAGCTGTAACTCTGTGAGATGATTTCACAGAACACAAAGAAGTTTCTCAGAAAGCTTCTTTGTCTTTTTTATCGGAGGATATTTCCTTTGGCCCTATAGCCTTCATAGGGATCTGAAATATCTGTTGTCAGATTCCACACAAATAAGGCTAGCAAAGAGATCCACAAAATACAGATGTAACTCTGTGAGATGAATTGACAGAACACTAAGCAGTTTCTCAGAAAGCTTCTTTCCAGATTTCATCGGAGGATATTTCCTTTTTCACCATAGCCCTCTATGGGCTTCCAAATATCACTTTGCCAATTCCACAAGAACTGTCTTAGCGAAAGGCTTCATGAGGGGAAAGCTGTAACTCCGTGAGATGATTTCAAAGAACACAAAGAAGTTTCTCAGAAATCTTCTTTCTCTTTGTTATCGCAGGATATTTCCTTTGGCCCTGTAGTCATCAAAGGGATCCGAAATATCTGATCTCAGATTCCAAACAAATAAGGCTAGCAAAGAGATACACGAAATACAGATGTAACTCTGGGAGATGAATTAACAGGACAGTAAGCAGTTTCTCAGAAAGCTTCTTTCCAGATTTCATCGGAGGATATTTGCTTTTTCTCCATAGCCTTCTATGGGCTTCCAAATATCACTTTGCCAATTCCACAAGAACTCTCTAAGCGAAAGGCTTCTTGAGGGGAAAGCTGTAACTCTGTGAGATGTTTTCACAGAACACAAAGAAGTTTCTCAGAAAGATTCTTTCTCTTTGTTATCGGAGGATATTTCCTTTGGCCCTATAGTCTTCAAAGGGATCCGAAATATCTGTTCTCAGATTCCACAGAAATAAGGCTAGCAAAGAGATCCACGGAATATAGATGTAACTCTGTGAGATGAATTAACAGAACACTAAGCAGTTTCTCAGAAAGCTTCTTTCCAGATTTCATTGGAGGATATTTCCTTTTTCACCATAGCCCTCTATGGGCTTCCAAATATCACTTTGCCAATTCCACAAGAACGGTCTTAGCGAAAGGCTTTTAGAGGGGAAGCTGTAACTCTGTGAGATGATTTCACAGAACACAAAGAAGTTTCTCAGAAAACTTCTTTGTCTTTGTTATCGGAGGATATCTCCTTTGGCCCTACAGTCCCCAGAGGGATCCGAAATATCTGTTCTCAGATTCCACAGAAATAAGGCTAGCAAAGAGATCCACGGAATATAGATGTAACTCTGTGAGATGAATTAACAGAACACTAAGCAGTTTCTCAGAAAGCTTCTTTCCAGATTTCATTGGAGGTATTTCCTTTTTCACCATAGCCCTCTATGGGCTTCCAAATATCACTTTGCCAATTCCACAAGAACTGTCTTAGCGAAGGGCTTTTAGAGGGGAAAGCTGTAACTCTGTGAGATGATTTCATAGAACACAAAGAAGTTTCTCAGAAAACTTCTTTGTCTTTGTTATCGGAGGATATCTCCTTTGGCCCTACAGTCCTCAGAGGGATCCGAAATATCTGTTCTCAGATTCCACAGAAATAAGGCTAGCAAGGGATTCACGAAATACAGATGTAACTCTGTGAGATGAATTAACAGAACACTAAGCAGTTTCTCAGAAAGCTTCATTCCAGATTTCATCGGAGGATATTTCCTTTTTCACCATAGCCCTCTATGGGCTTCCAAATATCACTTTGCCAATTCCACAAGAACTGTCTTAGCGAAAGGCTTCTTGAGGGGAAAGCTGTAACTCTGAGAGATGATTTCACAGAACACAAAGAAGTTTCTCAGAAACCTTCTTTCTCTTTGTCATCGGAGGATATTTCCTTTGGCCCTATAGTCTTCAAAGGGATCCGAAATAATTGTTCTCAGATTCCACAGAAATAAGGCTAGCAAAGAGATCCACGGAATATAGATGTAACTCTGAGAGATGAATTAACAGAACACTAAGCAGTTTCTCAGAAAGCTTCTTTCCAGATATCATCAGAGGATATTTCCTTTTTCACCATAGCCCTCTATGGGCTTCCAAATATCACTTTTCCAAATCCACAAGAACTGTCTTAGCGAAAGGCTTTTTGAGGGGAAAGCTGTCACTCTGTGAGATGATTTCACAGAACTGAAAGAAGTTTCTCAGAAAACTTCTTTCTCTTTGTTATCGGAGGATATCTCCTTTGGCCCTACAGTCTTCATACGGATCCGAAATATCTGCTCTCAGATTCCACAGAAATAAGGCTAGCAAAGAGATCCACGAAATACAGATGTAACTCTGTCAGATGAATTAACAGGACACTAAGCAGTTTCTCAGAAAGCTTCCTTCCAGATTTCATTGGAGGATATTTCCGTTTTCACCATACCCCTTAAAGGCTTCCAAATATCACTTTGCCAATTCCACAAGAACTGTCTTAGCGAAAGGCTTCTTGAGGGCAAAGCTGTAACTCTGTGAGATGATTTCACAGAACACAAAGAAGTTTCTTAGAAAGCTTCTTTCTCTTTTTTATCGGAGGATATTTCTTTGGCCCTGTAGTCGTCAAAGGGATCCGAAATATCTGTTGTCAGATTCCACAGAAATAAGGCTAGCAAAGAGATCCACGAAATACAGATGTAACTCTGTGAGACGAATTAACAGAACACTAAGCAGTTTCTCAGAAAGCTTCTTTCCAGATTTCATAGGAGGATATTTCCTTTTTCACCATAGCCCTCTATGGGCTTCCAAATATCACTTTGCCAAATCCACAAGAACTGTCTTAGCGAAAGGCTTCTTGAGGGCAAAGCTTTAACTCTGTGAGATGATTTCACAGAACACAAAGAAGTTTCTCATAGAGATTCTTTCCCTTTGTTATAGGAGGATATTTCCTTGGGCCCTATAGTCTTCAAAGGGATCCGAAATATCTGTTCTCAGATTCCACAGAAATAAGGCTAGCAAAGAGATCCACGGAATATAGATGTAACTCTGTGAGATGAATTAACAGAACACTAAGCAGTTTCTCAGAAAGCTTCTTTCCAGATTTCATCGGAGGATATTTCCTTTTTCACCATAGGCCTCTATGGACTTCCAAATATCACTTTGCCAATTCCACAAGAACTGTCTTAGCGAAAGGCTTCTTGAGGGGAAAGCTGTAACTCTGTGAGATGATTTCACAGAACACAAAGAAGTTTCTCAGAAAACTTCTTTGTCTTTGTTATGGGAGGATATCTCCTTTGTCCCTACCGTCTTCAGTGGGATCCGAAATATCTGCTCTCAGATTCCACAGAAATAAGGCTAGCAAAGAGATCCACGAAATGCAGATGTAACACTGTGAGATGAATTAACAGAACACTAAGCAGTTTCTCGGAAAGCTTCTTTCCAGATTTCATCGGAGGATATTTCCTTTTTCACCATAGCCCTCTATGGGCTTCCAAATATCACTTTGCCAATTCCACAAGAACTGTCTTAGCGAAAGGCTTCTTGAGGGGAAAGCTGTATCTCTGTGAGATGATTTCACAGAACACAAAGAAGTTTCTCAGAAAGCTTCTTTCTCTTTGTTATCGGAGGATATTTCCTTTGGCCCAATAGTCTTCAAAGGGATCCGAAATATCTGTTCTCAGATTCCACAGAAATAAGGCTAGCAAAGAGATCCACGAAATACAGATGTAACTCTGTGAGATGAATTAACAGAACATTAAGCAGTTTCTCAGAAAGCTTCTTTCCAGATTTCATCGGAGGATATTTCCTTTTTCGCCATAGCCCTCTGTGGGCTTCCAAATATCACTTTGCCAATTCCACAAGAACTGTCTTAGCGAAAGGCTTCTCGAGGGGAAAGCTGTAACTCTGTGAGATGATTTCACAGAACACAAAGAAGTTTCTCAGAAAGCTTCTTTCTCTTTGTTATCGGAAGATATTTCCTTTGGCCCTATAGTCTTCAAAGGGATCCGAAATATCTGTTCTCAGATTCCACAGAAGTAAGGCTAGCAAATAGAAACACGAAATACAGATGTAACTCTGTGAGATGAATTAACAGAACACTAAGCAGTTTCTCCGAAAGCTTCTTTCCAGATTTCATCGGAGGATATTTGCTTTTTCTCCCTAGCCTTCTATGGGCTTCCAAATATCACTTTGCTAATTCCACAAGAACTCTCTAAGCGAAAGGCTTCTTGAGGGGAAAGCTGTAACTCTGTGAGATGATTTCACAGAACACAAAGCAGTTTCTCAGAAAGATTCTTTCCCTTTGTTATGGAGGATATTTCCTTGGGCCCTATAGTCTTCAAAGGGATCCGAAATATCTGTTCTCAGATTCCACAGAAATAAGGCTAGCAAAGAGATCCACGAAATACAGATGTAACTCTGTGAGATGAATTAACAGAACACTAAGCAGTTTCTCAGAAAGCTTCTTTCCAGATTTTATCGGAGAATATTCCCTTTTTCACCATAGTCCTCTAGGTGCTTCCAAATATCACTTTGCCAATTCCACAAGAACTGTCTTAGCGAAAGGGTTCTTGAGGGGAAAACTGTAACTCTGAGAGATGATTTCACAGAACACAAATGAGTTTCTCAGAAAGCTTCTTTCTCTTTGTTATCGGAGGATATTTCCTTTGGCCCTATAGTCTTCAAAGGGAAACGAAATATCTGTTCTCAGATTCCACAGAAATAAGGCTAGCAAAGAGAACCACGAAATAATGATGTAACTCTGTGAGATGAAATAACAGAACACTAAGCAGTTTCTCAGAAAGTTTCTTTCCAGATTTCATCGGAGGATATTTCCTTTTTCACCATAGCTCTCTATGGGCTTATAATATCACTTTGCCAATTCCACAAGAACTGCCTTAACGAAAGGCTTCTTGAGGGGAAAGCTGTAACTCTGTGAGATGATTTCACAGAACACAAAGAAGTTTCTCAGAAAGCTTCTTTCTCTTTGTTATCGGAGGATATTTCCTTTGGCCCAATAGTCTTCAACGGGATCCGAAATATCTGTTCTCAGATTCCACAGAAATAAGGCTAGCAAAGAATTCCACGAAATACAGAGGTAACTCTGGGAGATGAATTAACAGAACACTAAGCAGTTTCTCAGAAAGCTTCTTTCAGGATTTCATCGGAGAATATTCCCTTTTTCACCATAGTCCTCTATGTGCTTCCAAATATCACTTTGCCAATTCCACAAGAACTGTCTTAGCGAAAGGGTTCTTGAGGGGTAAACTGTAACTCTGAGAGATGATTTCACAGAACACAAAGAAGTTTCTCAGAAAGCTTCTTTCTCTTTGTTATCGGAGGATATTTCCTTTGGCCCTATAGTCTTCAAAGGGAAACGAAATATCTGTTCTCAGATTCCACAGAAATAAGGCTAGCAAAGAGATCCACGAAATAAAGATGTAACTCTGTGAGATGAAATAACAGACACTAAGCAGTTTCTCAGAAAGCTTCTTTCCAGATTTCATCGGAGGATATTTCCTTTTTCACCATAGCTCTCTATGGGCTTATAATATCACTTTGCCAATTCCACAAGAACTGCCTTAACGAAAGGCTTCTTGAGGGGAAACTGAAACTCTGTGAGATGATTTCACAGAACACAAAGAAGTTTCTCAGAAAGCTTCTTTCTCTTTGTTATCGGAGGATATTTCCTTTGGCCCTATAGTCTTCAAATGGATCCGAAATATCTGTTGTAAGATTCCACCGAAGTAAGGTTAGCAGAGAGATCCAAGAAATACACATGTAACTCTGTGAGATGAATTAACAGAACACTAAGCAGTTTCTCAGAAAGCTTCTTTCCAGATTTCATAGGAGGATATTTCCTTTTTCACTGTAGCCCTCTATGGGCTACCAAATGTCACTTTGCCAATTCCACAAGAACTGTCTTAGCGAAAGGCTTCTTGAGGGGAAAGCTGTAACTCTGTGAGATGATTTCACAGAACACAAAGAAGTTTCTCAGAAAGCTTCTTTCTCTTTGTTATCGGAGGATATTTACTTTGGCCCTTTAGTCTTCAAACGGATCCGAAATATCTGTTGTCAGACTCCACAGAAATAATGCTAGCAAAGAGATCCACGAAATACAGATGTAACTCCGAGAGATGAATTAACAGAACACTAAGCAGATTCTCAGAAAGCTTCCTTCCAGATTTCATCGGAGGATATTTCCTTTTTCACCATAGCCCTCTATGGGCTTCCAAATATCACTTTGCCAATTCCACAAGAACTGTCTTAGCGAAAGGCTTCTTGAGTGAAAAGCTGTAACTCTGTGAGATGATTTCACAGAACACAAAGAAGTTTCTCAGAAAGCTTCTTTCTCTTTGTAATCGGAGGATATTTCCTTTGGCCCTAGAGTCTTCAAAGGGATCCGAAATATCTGTTGTCAGATTCCACAGAAATAAGGCTAGCAGAGAGTTCGACGAAATACAGATGTAACTCTGTGAGATGAATTAACAGAACACTAAGCAGTTTCTCAGAAAGCTTTTTCCAGATTTCATCGGAGGATATTTCCTTTTTCACCATAGCCCTCTATGGGCTTCCAAATATCACTTTGCCAATTCCACAAGAACTGTCTTAGCGAAAGGCTTCTTGAGGGAAAGCTGTAACTCTGTGAGATGATTTCACAGAACACAAGGAAGTTTCTCAGAAAGCTTCTTTCTCTTTGTTATCGGAGGATATTTCCTTTGGCCCTATAGTCTTCAAAGGGAAAGGAAATATCTGTTCTCAGATTCCACAGAAATAAGGCTAGCAAAAAGAACCATGAAATACCGATGTAACTCTGTGAGATGAATTAACAGAACACTAAGCAGTTTCTCAGAAAGCTTCTTTCCAGATTTCATCGGAGGATATTTCCTTTTTCAGCATAGCCATCTATGGGCTTCCAAATATCACTTTGCCTATTCCACAAGAACTGTCTTAGCGAAAGGCTTCTTGAGGGGAAAGCTGTGACTCTGTGAGATGATTTCACAGAACACAAAGAAGTTTCTCAGAAAGCTTCTTTCTCTTTGTTATCGGAGGATATTTCCTTTGGCCCTAGAGTCTTCAAAGGGATCCGAAATATCTTTTCTCAGACTTCACAGAAATAAGGCTAGCAAAGAGATCCAGGAAATAAAAATATAACACTGTGAGATGTATTAACAGAGCACTAAGCAGTTTCTCAGAAAGTTTCTTTCCAGATTTCATCAGAGGATATTTCCTTTTTCACCATAGCCCTCTATGGGCTTCCAAATATCACTTTGCCAATTCCACAGGAACTGTCTTAGCGAAAGTCTTCTGGAGGGGAAAGCTGTAACTCTGTGAGATGATTTCGCAGAACACAAACAAGTTTCTCAGAAAGCTTCTTTCTCTTTGTTATCGGAGGATATTACCTTTGGCCCTATAGTCTTCAAAGGGATCCGAAATATCTGTTCTCAGATTCCACAGAAATAAGCCTAGCAAAGAGATCCACGAAATACAGATGTAACTCTGTGAGATAAATTAACAGAACACTAAGCAGTTTCTCAGAAAGCTTCTTTCCAGATTTCATCGGAGGATATTTCCTTTTTCACCTTAGCCCTCTATAGGCATCCAAATATCACTTTGCCAATTCCGCAAGAACTGTCTTAGCGAAAGTCTTCTTGAGGGGAAAGCTGCAACTCTGTGAGGTGATTTCACAGAACACAAAGAAGTTTCTCAGAAAGCTTCTTTCTCTTTGTTATCGGAGGATATTTCCTTTGGCCCTATAGTCTTCAAAGGGATCCGAAATGTCTGTTCTCAGATTCCTCAGAAATAAGGCTGTCAAGGAGATCAACGAAGTACAGATTGAAATCTGTGAGATGAATTAACAGAACACTAAGCAGTCTCTCAGAAAGCTTCTTTCCAGATTTCATCGGAGGATATTTCGTTTTTCACCATAGCCCTCTATGGGCTTCCAAATATCACTTTCACAATTCCACAAGAACTGTCTTAGCAAAAGGATTCTTGAGCAGTAAGCTGTAACTCTGTGAGATGATTTCACAGAACACAAAGAAGTTTCTCAGTTAGCTTCTTTTTCTTTGTTATCGGAGGATATTTCCTTTGGCCCTATATTCTTAAAAGGGATCCGAAAAATCTGTTCTGAGATTCCACAGAAATAAGGCTAGCAAAGAGATCCACGAAATACAGATGTAACTCTGGGATATGTATTAACAGAACACTAAGCAGTTTCTCAGAAAGCTTCTTTCCAGATTTCATCGGAGGATACTTCCTTTTTCACCATAGCCCTCTATCGGCTACCAAATATGACTTTGCCATTCCACAAGGACTGTCTTAGCGAAAGGCTTCTTGAGGGGAAAGCTGAAACTCTGTGAGATGATTTCACAGAACACAAAGAAGTTTCTGAGAAAGCTTCTTTCTCTTTTTTATTGGAGGATATTTCCTTTGACCCTATAGTCTTCAAAGGGAAAGGAAATATCTGTTCTCAGATTCCACAGAAATAAGGCTAGCAAAGAGATAGACGAAATACAGATGTAACTCTGTGAGATGTATTAACAGAACACTAAGTAGTTTCTCAGAAAGCTTCTTTCCAGATTTCATTGGAGGATATTTCCTTTTTCACCATAGCCCTCTATGGGCTTCCAAATATCACTTTGCCAATTCCACAAGAACGGCCTTCACGAAAGGCTTCTTGAGGGGAAAGCTGTAACTCTTTGAGATGATTTCACAGAACACAAAGAAGTTTCTTAGAGAGCTTCTTTCTCTTTGTTATCGGAGGATATTTCCTTTGGCGCTATAGTCTTCAAAGGGAAAGGAAATATCTATTCTCAGATTCCACAGAAATGAGGCTAGCAAAGAGATGCACCAAACACAGATGTAATTCTGGGAGATGAATTAACAGAACACTGAGCAGTTTCTCAGAAATCTTCTTTCCAGATTTCAACAGAGTATATTTCGTTTTTCACCATAGCCCTCTATGGGCTTCCAAATATCACTTTGCCATTCCACAAGAACTGTCTTAGCGAAAGGCTTCTTGAGGGGAAAGCTGTAACTCTGTGAGATGATTTCACAGAGCACAAAGAAGTTTCTCAGAAAGCTTCTTTCTCTTTGTTATCGGAGGTTATTTCCTTTGTCCCTATAGTCATCAAAGGGATCCGAAATATCTACTGTCAGATTCCACAGAAATAAGGCTAGCAAAGAGATCCACGAAATACAGATGTAACTCTGTGAGATGAATTAACAGAACACTAAGCAGTCTCACAGAAAGCTTCTTTACGGATTTCATCAGGGGATATTTCCTTTTTCACCATAGCCCTCTTTGGGCTTCCAAATATCACTTTGCCAATTCCACAAGAACTGTCTTAGCGAAAGGCTTCTTGAGGGGTAAGCTGTAACTCTGTGAGATGATTTCACGGAACACAGAGAAGTTTCTCAGAAAGCTCCTTTCTCATTTTTATCGGAGGATATTTCCTTTGGCCCTATAGTCTTCAAAGGGATCTGAAATATCTGTTCTCAGAATCCACAGAAATAAGGCTAGCAAAGAGATCCACGACATTCAGATGTAATTCTCGGAGATGAATTAACAGAAAAATAAGCAGTTTCTCAGAAAGCTTCTCCCCAGATTTCATCGGAGGATATTTCCTAGTTCACCATAGCCCACTATGGGCTTCCGAATATCACTTTGCCAATTCCACAAGAACTGTCTTAGCGAAAGGCTTCTTGAGGGGAAAGCTGTAACTCTGTGAGGTGATTTCAAAGAACAAAAAATAGTTTCTCAGAAAGCTTCTTTATCTTTGTTATCGGAAGACATTTCCTTTGGCCCTGTAGTCCTCAAAGGGATCCGAAATATCTGTTGTCAGATTCCTCAGAAATAAGGCTAGCAAAGAGATCCATGAAATACAGATGTAACTCTGTGAGATGAATTAACAGAACACTAAGCTGTTTCTCAGAAAGCTTCTTTCCAGATTTCATCGGAGGATATTTCCTTTTTCACCATAGCCCTCTATGGGCTTCCAAATATCACTTTTCCAATTCCACAAGAACTGTCGTAGCGAAAGGCTTCTTGAGGGGAAAGCTGTAACTCTGTGAGATGATTTCACAGAACACAAAGAAGTTTCTCAGAAAGCTTCTTTCTATTTGTTATCGGAGGATGTTTCCTTTGGCCCTGTAGTCTTCAAAGGGATCCGAAATATCTGTTGTCAGATTCCACAGAAATAAGGCTAGAAAAGAGATCCACGAAATACAGATGTAACTCTGTGAATTGATTTCACAGAACACAAAGAAGTTTCTCAGAAAGCTTCATTCTCTTTCTTATCGGAGGATATTTCCTTTGGCCCTATAGTCTTCAAAGAGATCCGAAATATCTGTTCTGAGATTACACAGAAATAAGGCTAGCAAAGAGATCCACGAAATACAGATGTATCTCTGTGAGGTGAATTAACAGAACACTAAGCAGTTTCTCAGAAAGCTTCTTTCCAGATTTCATCGGAGGACATTTCCTTTTTCACCATAGCCCTCTATGGGCTTCCAAATATCACTTTGACAATTCCACAAGAACTGTCTTAGCGAAAGGCTTCTTGAGGGGAAAGCTGTAACTCTGTGAGATGATTTCAAGAACACAAAGAAGTTTCTCAGAAAGCTTCTTTCTCTTTGTTATCGGAGGATATTTCCTTTGGCCTTTAGTCTTCGAATTGATCCGAAATATCTGTTGTCAGATTCCACAGAAATAAGGCTAGCAAAGAGATCCACGAAATACAGATGTAACTCTGTGAGATGAATTAACAGAACACTAAGCAGTTTCTCAGAAAGCTTCTTTCCAGATTTCATCGGAGGATATTGCCTTTTTCACCGTAGCCCTCTATGGGGTTCCAAATATCACTTTGCCAATTCCACAAGAACTGTCTTAGCGAAAGGCTTCTTGAGGGGAAAGCTGTAACTCTCTGAGATGATTTCACAGAACACAAAGTAGTTTCTCAGAAAGCTTCTTTCTCTTTGTTTTCGGAGGATATTTCCTTTGGCCCTATAGTCTTCAAAGGGATCTGAAATATCTGTTCTGAGATTCCACAGAAATAAGGCTAGCAAAGAGATCCACGAAATACAGATGTAACTCTGTGAGATGAATTAACAGAACACTAAGCACTTTCTCAGAAAACTTCTTTCCAGATTTCATCGGAGGATATTTCCTTTTTCACCATAGCACACTATGGGCTTCCAAATATCACTTTGCCAATTCCACAAGAACTGTCTTAGCGAAAGGCTTCCTGAGGGGAAAGCTGTAACTCTGTGAGATGATTTCACAGAACACAAAGAAGTTTCTCAGAAAGCTTCTTTCTCTTTGTTATCGGAGGATATTTCCTTTGGCCCTGTAGTCGATAAAGGGATCCGAAATATCTGTTGTCAGATTCCACAGAAATAAGGCTAGCAAAGAGATCTACGAAATACAGATGTAACTCTGTGAGATGAAGTAACAGAACACTAAGCTGTTTCTCAGAAGGCTTCTTTCCAGATTTCATCGGAGGATATTTCCTTTTTCACCATAGCCCTCTATTGGCTTCCGAATATCACTTTGCCAATTCCCCAAGAACTGTCTTAGCGAAAGGCTTCTTGAGGGGAAAGCTGTAACTCTGTGACATGATTTCACAGAACAAAAAGAAGTTTCTCAGAAAGCTTCTTTCTCTTTGTTATAGGAGGATATTTCCTTTGGCCCTATAATCCTCAAAGGAATCCGAAATATCTGTTGTCAGAATCCACAGAAATAAGGCTAGCAAAGACATCCACGACACACCGATGTAACTCTGTGAGATGAATTAACAGAACACTACGCAGTTTCTCAGAAAACTTCTTTCCAGATTTCATCGGAGGATATTTCCTTTTTCACCGTAGCCTCTGTGGGATTCCAAATATCACTTTGACAATTCCACAATAACTGTCTTAGCGAAAGGCTTGTTGAGGGGACAGCTGTAACTCTGTGAGATGATTTCACAGAACACAAAGAAGTTTCACAGAAAGCTTCTTTCTCTTTGTTATCGGAGGATATTTCCTTTGGCCCTATAGTATTCAAAGGGATCCGATATATCTGTTGTCAGATTCCACAGAAATAAGGCTAGCAAAGAGATCCACGAAATACAGATGTAACTCTGTGAGATGAATTCACAGAACACTAAGCAGTTTCTCAGAAAGCTTCTTTCCAGATTTCATCGGAGGATATTTCCTTTTTCACCGTAGCCCTCTATGGGCTTCCAAATATCACTTGCCAATTCCACAAGAACCGTCTTAGCGAAAGGCTTCTTGAGGGGAAAGCTGTAACTCTTTGAGATGATTTCACAGAGCCCAAAGAAGTTTCTCAGAAAGCTTCTTTCTCTTTGTTATCGGAGGTTATTTCCTTTGTCCCTATAGTCATCAAAGGGATCCGAAATATCTACTGTCAGATTCCACAGAAATAAGGCTAGCAAAGAGATCCACGAAATACAGATGTAACTCTGTGAGATGAATTAACAGAACACTAAGCAGTCTCACAGAAAGCTTCTTTACGGATTTCATCAGGGGATATTTCCTTTTTCACCATAGCCCTCTTTGGGCTTCCAAATATCACTTTGCCAATTCCACAAGAACTGTCTTAGCGAAAGGCTTCTTGAGGGGTAAGCTGTAACTCTGTGAGATGATTTCACGGAACACAAAGAAGTTTCTCAGAAAGCTCCTTTCTCATTTTTATCGGAGGATATTTCCTTTGGCCCTATAGTCTTCAAAGGGATCTGAAATATCTGTTCTCAGAATCCACAGAAATAAGGCTAGCAAAGAGATCCACGACATTCAGATGTAATTCTCGGAGATGAATTAACAGAAAAATAAGCAGTTTCTCAGAAAGCTTCTCCCCAGATTTCATCGGAGGATATTTCCTAGTTCACCATAGCCCACTATGGGCTTCCGAATATCACTTTGCCAATTCCACAAGAACTGTCTTAGCGAAAGGCTTCTTGAGGGGAAAGCTGTAACTCTGTGAGGTGATTTCAAAGAACAAAAAATAGTTTCTCAGAAAGCTTCTTTATCTTTGTTATCGGAAGACATTTCCTTTGGCCCTGTAGTCCTCAAAGGGATCCGAAATATCTGTTGTCAGATTCCTCAGAAATAAGGCTAGCAAAGAGATCCATGAAATACAGATGTAACTCTGTGAGATGAATTAACAGAACACTAAGCTGTTTCTCAGAAAGCTTCTTTCCAGATTTCATCGGAGGATATTTCCTTTTTCACCATAGCCCTCTATGGGCTTCCAAATATCACTTTTCCAATTCCACAAGAACTGTCGTAGCGAAAGGCTTCTTGAGGGGAAAGCTGTAACTCTGTGAGATGATTTCACAGAACACAAAGAAGTTTCTCAGAAAGCTTCTTTCTATTTGTTATCGGAGGATGTTTCCTTTGGCCCTGTAGTCTTCAAAGGGATCCGAAATATCTGTTGTCAGATTCCACAGAAATAAGGCTAGAAAAGAGATCCACGAAATACAGATGTAACTCTGTGAATTGATTTCACAGAACACAAAGAAGTTTCTCAGAAAGCTTCATTCTCTTTCTTATCGGAGGATATTTCCTTTGGCCCTATAGTCTTCAAAGAGATCCGAAATATCGGTTCTGAGATTACACAGAAATAAGGCTAGCAAAGAGATCCACGAAATACAGATGTATCTCTGTGAGGTGAATTAACAGAACACTAAGCAGTTTCTCAGAAAGCTTCTTTCCAGATTTCATCGGAGGACATTTCCTTTTTCACCATAGCCCTCTATGGGCTTCCAAATATCACTTTGACAATTCCACAAGAACTGTCTTAGCGAAAGGCTTCTTGAGGGGAAAGCTGTAACTCTGTGAGATGATTTCAAGAACACAAAGAAGTTTCTCAGAAAGCTTCTTTCTCTTTGTTATCGGAGGATATTTCCTTTGGCCTTTAGTCTTCGAATTGATCCGAAATATCTGTTGTCAGATTCCACAGAAATAAGGCTAGCAAAGAGATCCACGAAATACAGATGTAACTCTGTGAGATGAATTAACAGAACACTAAGCAGTTTCTCAGAAAGCTTCTTTCCAGATTTCATCGGAGGATATTGCCTTTTTCACCGTAGCCCTCTATGGGGTTCCAAATATCACTTTGCCAATTCCACAAGAACTGTCTTAGCGAAAGGCTTCTTGAGGGGAAAGCTGTAACTCTCTGAGATGATTTCACAGAACACAAAGTAGTTTCTCAGAAAGCTTCTTTCTCTTTGTTATCGGAGGATATTTCCTTTGGCCCTATAGTCTTCAAAGGGATCTGAAATATCTGTTCTGAGATTCCACAGAAATAAGGCTAGCAAAGAGATCCACGAAATACAGATGTAACTCTGTGAGATGAATTAACAGAACACTAAGCACTTTCTCAGAAAACTTCTTTCCAGATTTCATCGGAGGATATTTCCTTTTTCACCATAGCACACTATGGGCTTCCAAATATCACTTTGCCAATTCCACAAGAACTGTCTTAGCGAAAGGCTTCCTGAGGGGAAAGCTGTAACTCTGTGAGATGATTTCACAGAACACAAAGAAGTTTCTCAGAAAGCTTCTTTCTCTTTGTTATCGGAGGATATTTCCTTTGGCCCTGTAGTCGATAAAGGGATCCGAAATATCTGTTGTCAGATTCCACAGAAATAAGGCTAGCAAAGAGATCTACGAAATACAGATGTAACTCTGTGAGATGAAGTAACAGAACACTAAGCTGTTTCTCAGAAGGCTTCTTTCCAGATTTCATCGGAGGATATTTCCTTTTTCACCATAGCCCTCTATTGGCTTCCGAATATCACTTTGCCAATTCCCCAAGAACTGTCTTAGCGAAAGGCTTCTTGAGGGGAAAGCTGTAACTCTGTGACATGATTTCACAGAACAAAAAGAAGTTTCTCAGAAAGCTTCTTTCTCTTTGTTATAGGAGGATATTTCCTTTGGCCCTATAATCCTCAAAGGAATCCGAAATATCTGTTGTCAGAATCCACAGAAATAAGGCTAGCAAAGACATCCACGACACACCGATGTAACTCTGTGAGATGAATTAACAGAACACTACGCAGTTTCTCAGAAAACTTCTTTCCAGATTTCATCGGAGGATATTTCCTTTTTCACCGTAGCCTCTGTGGGATTCCAAATATCACTTTGACAATTCCACAATAACTGTCTTAGCGAAAGGCTTGTTGAGGGGACAGCTGTAACTCTGTGAGATGATTTCACAGAACACAAAGAAGTTTCACAGAAAGCTTCTTTCTCTTTGTTATCGGAGGATATTTCCTTTGGCCCTATAGTATTCAAAGGGATCCGATATATCTGTTGTCAGATTCCACAGAAATAAGGCTAGCAAAGAGATCCACGAAATACAGATGTAACGCTGTGAGATGAATTCACAGAACACTAAGCAGTTTCTCAGAAAGCTTCTTTCCAGATTTCATCGGAGGATATTTCCTTTTTCACCGTAGCCCTCTATGGGCTTCCAAATATCACTTGCCAATTCCACAAGAACCGTCTTAGCGAAAGGCTTCTTGAGGGGAAAGCTGTAACTCTTTGAGATGATTTCACAGAGCCCAAAGAAGTTTCTCAGAAAGCTTCTTTCTCTTTGTTATCGGAGGATATTTCCTTTGGCCCTATAGTCTTCAAAGGGAAAGGAAATATCTGTTCTCAGATTCCACAGAAAGAAGGCAAGCAAAGAGATCCACGAAATAGAGATGTAACTCTGTGAGATGAATTAACAGAACACTAAGCAGTCTCACAGAAAGCTTCTTTCCGGATTTCATCAGAGGATATTTCCTTTTTCACCATAGCCCTCTATGGGCTTCCAAATATCACTTTGCCAATTCCACAAGAACTGTCTTAGCGAAAGGATTCTTGAGGGGTAAGCTGTAACTCTGTGAGATGATTTCACGGAACACAAAGAAGTTTCTCAGAAAGCTCCTTTCTCTTTTTTATCGGAGGATATTTCCTTTGGCCCTATAGTCTTCAAAGGGATCTGAAATATCTGTTCTCAGAATCCACAGAAATAAGGCTAGCGAAGAGATCCACGACATTCAGATGTAATTCTGGGAGATGAATTAACAGAAAAATAAGCAGTTTCTCAGAAAGCTTCTCCCCAGATTTCATCGGAGGATATTTCCTAGTTCACCATAGCCCACTATGGGCTTCCGAATATCACTTTGCCAATTCCACAAGAACTGTCTTAGCGAAAGGCTTCTTGAGGGGAAAGCTGTAACTATGTGAGATGATTTCACAGAACAAAAAATAGTTTCTCAGAAAGCTTCTTTCTCTTTGTTATCGGAAGACATTTCCTTTGGCCCTGTAGTCCTCAAAGGGATCCGAAATATCTGTTGTCAGATTCCTCAGAAATAAGGCTAGCAAAGAGATCCATGAAATACAGATGTAACCCTGTGAGATGAATTAACAGAACACTAAGCTGTTTCTCAGAAAGCTTCTTTCCAGATTTCATCGGAGGATATTTCCTTTTTCACCATAGCCCTCTATGGGCTTCCAAATATCACTTTTCCAATTCCACAAGAACTGTCGTAGCGAAAGGCTTCTTGAGGGGAATGCTGTAACTCTGTGAGATGATTTCACAGAACACAAAGAAGTTTCTCAGAAAGCTTCTTTCTATTTGTTATCGGAGGATGTTTCCTTTGGCCCTGTAGTCTTCAAAGGGATCCGAAATATCTGTTGTCAGATTCCACAGAAATAAGGCTAGCAAAGAGATCCACGAAATACAGATGTAACTCTGTGAGATGATTTCACAGAACACAAAGAAGTTTCTCAGAAAGCTTCATTCTCTTTCTTATTGGAGGATATTTCCTTTGGCCCTATAGTCTTCAAAGGGATCCGAAATATCTGTTCTGAGATTACACAGAAATAAGGCTAGCAAAGTGATCCACGAAATACAGATGTAACTCTGGGAGATGAATTAACAGAAAACTAAGCAGTTTCTCAGAAAGCTTGCCTCCAGATTTCATCAGAGGATATTTCCTTTTTCACCATAGCCCTCTCTGGGCTTCCGAATATCACTTTGCCAATTCCACAAGAACTGTCTTAGCGAAAGGCTTCTTGAGGGGAAAGCTGCAACTCTGTGACATGATTTCACAGAACAAAAAGAAGTTTCTCAGAAAGCTTCTTTCTCTTTGTTATAGGAGAATATTTCCTTTGGCCCTATAATCCTCAAAGGAATCCGAAATATGTGTTGTCAGAATCCACAGAAATAAGGCTAGCAAAGAGATCCACGAAATACAGATGTAACTCTGTGAGATGAATTAACAGAACACTAAGCAGTTTCTCAGAAAGCTTCTTTCCAGATTTCATCGGAGGATATTGCCTTTTTCACCGTAGCCCTCTATGGGGTTCCAAATATCACTTTGCCAATTCCACAAGAACTGTCTTAGCGAAAGGCTTCTTGAGGGGAAAGCTGTAACTCTCTGAGATGATTTCACAGAACACAAAGTAGTTTCTCAGAAAGCTTCTTTCTCTTTGTTATCGGAGGATATTTCCTTTGGCCCTATAGTCTTCAAAGGGATCTGAAATATCTGTTCTGAGATTCCACAGAAATAAGGCTAGCAAAGAGATCCACGAAATACAGATGTAACTCTGTGAGATGAATTAACAGAACATTAAGCACTTTCTCAGAAAACTTCTTTCCAGATTTCATCGGAGGATATTTCCTTTTTCACCATAGCACTCTATGGGCTTCCAAATATCACTTTGCCAATTCCACAAGAACTGTCTTAGCGAAAGGCTTCCTGAGGGGAAAGCTGTAACTCTGTGAGATGATTTCACAGAACACAAAGAAGTTTCTCAGAAAGCTTCTTTCTCTTTGTTATCGGAGGATATTTCCTTTGGCCCTGTAGTCGATAAAGGGATCCGAAATATCTGTTGTCAGATTCCACAGAAATAAGGCTAGCAAAGAGATCCACGAAATACAGATGTAACTCTGTGAGATGAAGTAACAGAACACTAAGCTGTTTCTCAGAAGGCTTCTTTCCAGATTTCATCGGAGGATATTTCCTTTTTCACCATAGCCCTCTATTGGCTTCCAAATATCACTTTGCCAATTCCACAAGAACTGTCTTAGCGAAAGGCTTCTTGAGGGGTAAGCTGTAACTCTGTGAGATGATTTCACAGAACACTAAGAAGTTTCTCAGAAAGCTTCTTTCTCTTTGTTATCGGAGGATATTTCCTTTGGCCCTATTGTCTTCAAAGGGATCCGAAATATCTGTTCTCAGAATCCACAGAAATAAGGCTAGCAAAGAGATCCACGAAATACAGATGTAACTCTGTGAGATGAATTAACAGAAAACTAAGCAGTTTCTCAGAAAGCTTGCCTCCAGATTTCATCAGAGGATATTTCCTTTTTCACCATAGCCCTCTATGGGCTTCCGAATATCACTTTGCCAATTCCCCAAGAACTGTCTTAGCGAAAGGCTTCTTGAGGGGAAAGCTGTAACTCTGTGACATGATTTCACAGAACAAAAAGAAGTTTCTCAGAAAGCTTCTTTCTCTTTGTTATAGGAGGATATTTCCTTTGCCCCTATAATCCTCAAAGGAATCCGAAATATCTGTTGTCAGAATCCGCAGAAATAAGGCTAGCAAAGAGATCCACGACACACCGATGTAACTCTGTGAGATGAATTAACAGAACACTACGCAGTTTCTCAGAAAACTTCTTTACAGATTTCATCGGAGGATATTTCCTTTTTCACCGTAGCCTCTGTGGGATTCCAAATATCACTTTGACAATTCCACAATAACTGTCTTAGCGAAAGGCTTGTTGAGGGGAAAGCTGTAACTCTGTGAGATGATTTCACAGAACACAAAGAAGTTTCACAGAAAGCTTCTTTCTCTTTGCTATCGGAGGATATTTCCTTTGGCCCTATAGTCTTCAAAGGGATCCGATATATTTGTTGTCAGATTCCACAGAAATAAGGCTAGCAAAGAGATCCACGAAATACAGATGTAACTCTGTGAGATGAATTCACAGAACACTAAGCAGTTTCTCAGAAAGCTTCTTTCCAGATTTCATCGGAGGATATTTCCTTTTTCACCGTAGCCCTCTATGGGCTTCCAAATATCACTTGCCAATTCCACAAGAACCGTCTTAGCGAAAGGCTTCTTGAGGGGAAAGCTGTAACTGTTTGAGATGATTTCACAGAGCCCAAAGAAGTTTCTCAGAAAGCTTCTTTCTCTTTGTTATCGGAGGATATTTCCTTTGGCCCTATAGTCTTCAAAGGGAAAGGAAATATCTGTTCTCAGATTCCACAGAAAGAAGGCAAGCAAAGAGATCCACGAAATAGATATGTAACTCTGTGAGATGAATTAACAGAACACTAAGCAGTCTCACAGAAAGCTTCTTTCCGGATTTCATCAGAGGATGTTTCCTTTTTCACCATAGCCCTCTATGGGCTTCCAAATATCACTTTGCCAATTCCACAAGAACTGTCTTAGCGAAAGGCTTCTTGAGGGGTAAGCTGTAACTCTGTGAGATTATTTCACAGAACACAAAGAAGTTTCTCAGAAAGCTCCTTTCTCTTTTTTATCGGAGGATATTTCCTTTGGCCCTATAGTCTTCAAAGGGATCTGAAATATCTGTTCTCAGAATCCACAGAAATAAGGCTAGCAAAGAGATCCACGACATTCAGATGTAATTCTGGGAGATGAATTAACAGAAAAATAAGCAGTTTCTCAGAAAGCTTCTCCCCAGATTTCATCGGAGGATATTTCCTAGTTCACCATAGCCCACTATGGGCTTCCGAATATCACTTTGCCAATTCCACAAGAACTGTCTTAGCGAAAGGCTTCTTGAGGGGAAAGCTGTAACTCTGTGAGATGATTTCACAGAACAAAAAATAGTTTCTCAGAAAGCTTCTTTCTCTTTGTTATCGGAAGACATTTCCTTTGGCCCTGTAGTCCTCAAAGGGATCCGAAATATCTGTTGTCAGATTCCTCAGAAATAAGGCTAGCAAAGAGATCCATGAAATACAGATGTAACTCTGTGAGATGAATTAACAGAACACTAAGCTGTTTCTCAGAAAGCTTCTTTCCAGATTTCATCGGAGGATATTTCCTTTTTCACCATAGCCCTCTATGGGCTTCCAAATATCACTTTTCCAATTCCACAAGAACTGTCGTAGCGAAAGGCTTCTTGAGGGGAAAGCTGTAACTCTGTGAGATGATTTCACAGAACACAAAGAAGTTTCTCAGAAAGCTTCTTTCTATTTGTTATCGGAGGATGTTTCCTTTGGCCCTGTAGTCTTCAAAGGGATCCGAAATATCTGTTGTCAGATTCCACAGAAATAAGGCTAGCAAAGAGATCCACGAAATACAGATGTAACTCTGTGAGATGATTTCACAGAACACAAAGAAGTTTCTCAGAAAGCTTCATTCTCTTTCTTATCGGAGGATATTTCCTTTGGCCCTATAGTCTTCAAAGGGATCCGAAATATCTGTTCTGAGATTACACAGAAATAAGGCTAGCAAAGTGATCCACGAAATACAGATGTAACTCTGGGAGATGAATTAACAGAAAACTAAGCAGTTTCTCAGAAAGCTTGCCTCCAGATTTCATCAGAGGATATTTCCTTTTTCACCATAGCCCTCTCTGGGCTTCCGAATATCACTTTGCCAATTCCACAAGAACTGTCTTAGCGAAAGGCTTCTTGAGGGGAAAGCTGCAACTCTGTGACATGATTTCACAGAACAAAAAGAAGTTTCTCAGAAAGCTTCTTTCTCTTTGTTAGAGGAGAATATTTCCTTTGGCCCTATAATCCTCAAAGGAATCCGAAATATGTGTTGTCAGAATCCACAGAAATGCGGCTAGCAAAGAGATCCACGACATACCGATGTAACTCTGTGAGATGAATTAACAGAACACTACGCAGTTTCTCAGAAAACTTCTTTCCAGATTTCATCGGAGGATATTTCCTTTTTCACCGTAGCCTCTATGGGATTGCAAATATCACTTTGACAATTCCACAATAACTGTCTTAGCAAAAGGCTTGTTGAGGGGACAGCTGTAACTCTGTGAGACGATTTCACAGAACACAAAGAAGTTTCACAGAAAGCTTCTTTCTCTTTGCTATCGGAGGATATTTCATTTGGCCCTATAGTCTTCAAAGGGATCCGAAATATCTGTTCTTAGATTCCCCAGAAATACTGCCCGCAAAGAGATCCAAGAAATACAGATGTAACACTGGGAGATGAATTAACAGAACACTAAGCAGTTTCTCAGAAAGCTTCCTTCCAGATTTCATCCGAGGATATTTCGTTTTTCACCATTGCCCTCTATGGGCTTCCAAATATCACATTGCCAATTCCACAAGAACTTTCTTAGCGAAAGGCTTCTTGAGGGGAAAGCTGTAACTCTGTGAGATGATTTCACAGAACACAAAGAAGTTTCTCAGAAAGCTTCTTTCTCTTTGTTATAGGAGGATATTTCCATTGGCCCTATAGTCTTCAAAGGGATCCGAAGTATCTGTTCTCAGAATCCACAGAAATAAGGCTAGCAAAGAGATCCAAGAAATAGAGATTTCACTCTGTGAGATGAATTAACAGAACACTAAACAGTTTCTCAGAAAGATTCTTTCCAGATTTCATCGGAGGATATTTCCTTTTTCACCATAGCCCTCTAAAGTCTTCCAAATATCACTTTGACAATTCCACAAGAACTGTCTTAGTAAAAGGCTTCTTGAGGGGAAAAATGTAACTCTGTGAGATGATTTCACAGAACACAAAGAAGTTTCTCAGAAAGCTTCTTTCTCTTTGTTATAGGAGGATATTTCCATTGGCCCTATAGTCTTCAAAGGGATCCGAAGTATCTGTTCTCAGAATCCACAGAAATAAGGCTATCAAAGAGATCCAAGAAATAGAGATTTCACTCTGTGAGATGAATTAACAGAACACTAAGCAGTTTCTCAGAAAGCTTCTTTCCAGATTTCATCGGAGGATATTTCCTTTTTCAACATAGCCCTCTATGGGCTTCCAAATATCACTTTGCCAATTCCAGAAGAACTGTCTTAGCGAAAGGCTTCTTGAAGGGAAAGCTGTAACTCTTTGAGAAGATTTCACAGAACACAAAGAAGTTTCTCAGAAAGCTTCTTTCTCTTTGTTATCGGAAGATATTTCCTTTGGCCCTAGAGTCTTCAAAGGGATCCGAAATATCTGTTCTGAGATTCTTCAGAAATAAGGCTAGCAAAGAGATCCACGAAATACAGATGTAACTCTGGGAGAAGAATTAACAGAACACTAAGCAGTTTCTCAGAAAGATTCTTTCCAGATTTCATCGGAGGATATTTCCTATTTCACCATAGCCCTCTATGGGCTTCCAAATATCACTTTGCCAATTCCACAAGAACTGTCTTAGCGAAAGGCTTCTTGAGGGCAAAGCTGTAACTCTGTGAGATGATTTCACAGAACACAAAGAAGTTTCTCAGAAAGCTTCTTTCTCTTTGTTATCGGAGGATATTTCCTTTGGCCCTATAGTCTTCAAAGGGATCTGATATATCTGTTCTCAGATTCCACAGAAATAAGGCTAGCAAAGAGATCCACGAAATACAGATGTAACTCTGTGAGATGAATTAAGAGAACACTAAGCAGTTTCTCAGAAATCTTCTTTCCAGATTTCATCGGAGGATATTTCCTTTTTCACCATAGCCCTCTATGAGCTTCCAAATATCACTTTGCCAATTCCACAAGAACTTTCCTAGTGAAAGGCTTCTTGAGGGGAAAGCTGTAACTCTGTGAAATGATTTCACAGAACACAAACAAGTTTCTCAGAAATCTTCTTTCTCTTTGTTATCGGAGGATATTTCCTTTGGCCCTATAGTCTTCAAAGTGAAAGGAAATATCTCTTGTCAGATTCCACAGAAATAAGGCTGGCAAAGAGATCCACGAAATACAGATGTAACTCTGTGAGATGAATTAACAGAACACTAAGCAGTTTCTCAGAAAGTTTCTTTCCAGATTTCATCGGAGGATATTTCCTTTTTCACCATATCGCTCCATGGGCTTCCAAATATCACTTTGCCAATGCCACAAGAACTGTCTTAGCGAAAGGCTTCTTGAGGGGAAAGCTGTAACTCTGTGATATGATTTCACAGAACAAAAACAAGTTTCTCAGAAAGCTTCTTTCTCTTTGATATCGCAGGATATTTCCTTTGGCCCTATAGTCTTCAAAAGGATCCGAATTACCTCTTCTGAGATTCCACAGAAAAAAGGCTAACAAAGAGATCCACGAAATACAGATGTAACTCGGTAAGATGAATTTACAGAACACTAATCATTTTCTCAGAAAGCTTCTTTCCAGATTTCATCGGAGGATATTTCCTTTTTCACCATAGCCCTCTAGGGGCTTCCAATTATCACTGCGGCAATTCCACAAGAAGTGTCTTATCGAAAGGCTTCTTGAGGGGAAAGCTGTAACTCTGTGAGATGATTTCACAGAACACAAAGAAGTTTCTCAGAAAGCTTCTTTCTCTTTGTTATCGGAGGATATTTCCTTTGGCCCTATAGTCTTCAAAGGGATCCGTAATATCTATTCTCAGATTCCACAGAAATAAGGCTAGCAAAGAGATCCACGAAATACAGATGTAAGTCTGTGAGAAGAATTAACAGAACACTAAGCAGTTTCTCAGAAAGCTTCTTTCCAGATTTCATCAGAGGATATTTCATTTTTCACGATAGCCCTCTATGGGCTTCCAAATTTCACTTTGCCAACCCACAAGAACTGTCTTAGAGAAAGGCTTCTTGAGGGGAAAGCTGTAACTCTGTGATATAATTTCACAGAACGCAAAGAAGTTTCTCAGAAAGCTTCTTTCTCTTTGTTATCGCAGGATATTTCCTTTGGGCCTATAGCCTTCAAAGGGATCCAAAATATCTGTTCTCAGATTCCACAGAAATAAGGATAGCAAAGAGATGCACGAAATACAGATGTAACTCTGTGAGATGAATTAACAGAGCACTGAGCAGTTTCTCAGAAAGCTTCTTTCCAGATTTCATCGGAGGATATTTCCTTTTTCACCATAGCCCTCTATGGGCTTCCAAATATCACTTTGCCAATTCCACGAGAACTGTCTTAGCGAAAGGCTTCTTGAGGGGAAAGCTGTAACTCTGTGAGATGATTTCACAGAATACAAAGAAGTTTCTCAGAAAGCTTCTTTCTCTTTGTTATCGGAGGATATTTCCTATGGCCCTATAATCTTCAACGGGAAAGGAAATATCTGTTCTCAGATTCCACAGAAATAAGGCTCGCAAAGAGATCGATGAAATACAGATGTAACTCTGGGAAATGAATTAAGAGAACCTTAAGCAGTTTCTAAGAAAGCTTCTTTCCAGATTTTATCGGAGGATATTTCCTTTCTCACCATAGCCCTCTATCGGCTTACAAATATCACTTTGCCAATTCCACAAGAACTGTCTTAGCGAAAGGCTTCTTGAGGGGAAAGCTGTAACTCCGTGAGATGATTTCACAGAACACAAAGAAGTTTCTCAGACAGCTTCTTTCTCTTTGTTATCGGAGGATATTTCCTTTGGCCCTATAGTCTTCAAAGGGATCTGAAATATCTGTTCTCAGATTCCACAGAAATAAGGCTAGCAATGAGATCCACGAAATACAGATGTAACTCTGTGAGATGAATTAACAGAACACTAAGCAGTTTCTCAGAATGCTTCTTTCCAGATTTCATCGGAGGATATTTCGTTTTTAATCATAGCCCTCTATGGGCTTCCAAATATCACTATGCCAATTCCAGAAGAACTGTCTTAGCGAAAGGCTTCTTCAGGGGAAAGCTGTAACTTTGTGAGATGATTTCACAGAATACAAAGAAGTTTCTCAGAAAGCTTCTTTCTCTTTGTTATCGGAGGATATTTCCTTTGGCCATATACTCTTCAAAGGGAAAGGAAATATCTGTTCTGAGATTCCACAGAAATAAGGCTAGCAAAGAGATCCACGAAATACAGATGTAACTCTGTGAGATGGATTAACAGAAAACTAAGCAGTTTCTCAGAAAGTTTCTTTCCAGATTTCATCGGAGGATATTTCCTTTTTCACCATAGCCCTCTATGGGCTTCCAAATATCACTTTGCCAATTCCACAAGAACTGTCTTAGCGAAAGGCTTCTTGAGGGGAAAGCTGTAATTCGGTGAGACGATTTCAGAGAACACAAAGAAGTTTCACAGAAAGCTTTTTCTCTTTGTTATCGGAGGATATTTCCTTTGGGCCTATAGTCTTCAAAGGTTTCCGAAATATCTGTTGTCAGAATACACAGAAATAAGTCTAGTAAAGAGATCCACGAAATGCAGATGTAACTCTGTGAGATGAATTAACAGAACACTAAGCAGTTTCTCAGAAAGCTTCTTTCCAGATTTCATCGGAGGATATTTCCTTTTTTACCGTAGCCCTCTATGGGCTTCCAAATATCACTTTGCCAATTCCACAAGAACTGTCTTAGCGAAAGGCTTCTTGAGGGGAAAGCTGTAACTCTGTGAGATGATTTCACAGAACACAAAGAAGTTTCTCAGAAAGCTTCTTTCTCTTTGTTATCGGAGGATATTTCCTTTGGCCCTATAGTCTTCAATGGGATCCGAAATATCTGTTCTCAGATTCCACAGAAATAAGGTTAGCAAAGAGATCCACGAAATACAGATGTAACTCTGTGAGATGAATTAACAGAACACTAAGCAGTTTCTCAGAAAACGTCTTTCCAGATTTCATCGGAGGATATTTCCTTTTTCACCATTGCCCTCTAGGGGCTTCCAAATATCACTTCGGCAATTACACAAGAACTGTCTTAGCGAAAGGCTTCTTGAGGGGAAAGCTGTAACTCTGTGAGATGATTTCACAGAACACAAAGAAGTTTCTCAGAAAGCTTCTTTCTCTTTGTTATCGGAGGATATTTCCTTTGGCCCTATAGTCTTCAAAGGGAAAGGATATATCTGTTGTCAGATTCCACAGAAATAAGGCTAGCAAAGAGACCAAGAAATACAGATGTAACTCTGTGAGGTGAATTAACAGAACACTAACCAGTTTTTCAGAAAGCTTCTTTCCAGATTTCATCGGAGGACATTTCCTTTTTCACCATAGCCCTCTATGGGCTTCCAAATATCACTTTGCCAATTCCACAAGAACTGTCTTAGCGAAAGGCTTCTTGAGGGGAAAGCTGTAACTCTGTGAGATGATTTCACAGAACACAAAGAAGTTTCTCAGAAAGCTTCTTTCTCTTTGTTATCGGAGGATATTTCCTTTGGCCCTAGAGTCTTCAAAGGGATCCGAAATATCTATTCTCAGATTCCACAGAAATAAGGCTAGCAAAGAGATCCACGAAATAAAAATTTAACACTGTGAGATGAATTAACAGAACACTAAGCAGTTTCTCAGAAAGTTTCTTTCCAGATTTCATCAGAGGATATTTCCTTTTTCACCATAGCCCTCAATGGGCTTGCAAATATCACTTTGCTAATTCCACAAGAACTGTCTTAGCGAAAGGCTTCTTGACGGGAAAGCTGTAACTCTCTGAGATGATTTCACAGAATACAAAGAAGTTTCTCAGAATGCTTCTTTCTCTTTGTATCGGAGGGTATTTCCTTTGGCCCTATAGTCTTCAAAGGGATCCGAAATATCTGTTGTCAGATTCCACAGAAATAAGGCTAGCAAAGAGATCCACGAAATACAGATGTAACTCTGTGAGATGAATTAACAGAACACTAAGCAGTTTCTCAGAAAGCTTCTTTCCAGATTTCATCGGAGGATATTTCCTTTTTCACCATAGCCCTCAATGGGCTTGCAAATATCACTTAGCTAATTTCACAAGAACTGTCTTAGCGAAAGGCTTCTTGACGGGAAAGCTGTAACTCTCTGAGATGATTTCACATTATACAAAGAAGTTTTTCAGAAAGCTTCTTTCTCTTTGTATCGGAGGGTACTTCCTTTGGCCCTATAGTCTTCAAAGGGATCCGAAATATCTGTTCTCAGATTCCACAGTAATAAGGCTAGCAAAGAGATCCACGAAATACAGATGTAAATCTGTGAGATGAATTAACAGAACACTAAGCAGTTTCTCAGAAAGCTTCTTTCCAGATTTCATCGGAGGATATTTCCTTTTTTACCAGAGCCCTCTACGGGCTTCCAAATATCACTTTGCCAATTCCACAAGAACTGTCTTAGCGAAAGGCTTCTTGAGGGGAAAGCTGTAACTCTGTGAGATGATTTCACAGAACACAAAGAATTTTCTCAGAAAGCTTCTTTCTCTTTGTTATCGAAGGATATTTCCTTTGGCCCTATAGTCTTCAATGGGATCCGAAATATCTGTTCTCAGATTCCACAGAAATAAGGCTAGCAAAGAGATCCACGAAATACAGATGTAACTCTGTGAGATGAATTAACAGAACACTAAGCAGTTTTTCAGAAAACTTCTTTCCAGATTTCATCGGAGGATATTTCCTTTTTCACCATTGCCCTCTAGGGGCTTCCAAATATCACTTCGGCAATTACACAAGAACTGTCTTAGCGAAAGGCTTCTTGAGGGCAAAGCTGTAACTCTGTGAGATGATTTCACAGAACACAAAGAAGTTTCTCAGAAAGCTTCTTTCTCTTTGTTATCGGAGGATATTTCCTTTGGCCCTAGAGTCTTCAAAGGGATAAGAAATATCTATTCTCAGATTCCACAGAAATAAGGCTAGCAAAGAGATCCACGAAATAAAAATTTAACACTGTGAGATGAATTAACAGAACACTAAGCAGTTTCTCAGAAAGTTTCTTTCCAGATTTCATCAGAGGATATTTCCTTTTTCACCATAGCCCTCTATGGGTTTCCAAATATCACTTTGCCAATTCCACAAGAACTGTCTTAGCGAAAGGCTTCTTGAGGGGAAAGCTATAACTTTGTCAGATGATTTCACAGAACACAAAGAAGTTTCTCAGAAAGCTTCTTTCTCTTTCTTATCGGAGGATATTTCCTTTGGCTCTATAGAATTCAAAGCTATCCGAAATATCTGTTGTCAGATTCCACAGAAATAAGGCTAGCAAAGAGATCCACGAAACACAGATGTAACTCTGTGAGATGAATTAACAGAACACTAAGCGGTTTCTCAGAAAGTTTTTTTCCACATTTCATCGGAGGATATTTCCTTTTTCACCATAGCCCTCAATGGGCTTGCAAATATCACTTTGCTAATTTCACAAGAACTGTCTTAGCGAAAGGCTTCTTGACGGGAAAGCTGTAACTCTCTGAGATGATTTCACAGAATACAAAGAAGTTTTTCAGAAAGCTTCTTTCTCTTTGTATCGGAGGGTACTTCCTTTGGCCCTATAGTCTTCAAAGGGATCCGAAATATCTGTTCTCAGATTCCACAGAAATAAGGCTAGCAAAGAGATCCACGAAATACAGATGTAAATCTGTGAGATGAATTAACAGAACACTAAGCAGTTTCTCAGAAAGCTTCTTTCCAGATTTCATCGGAGGATATTTCCTTTTTTACCAGAGCCCTCTACGGGCTTCCAAATATCACTTTGCCAATTCCACAAGAACTGTCTTAGCGAAAGGCTTCTTGAGGGGAAAGCTGTAACTCTGTAAGATGATTTCACAGAACACAAAGAAGTTTCTAAGAAAACTTCTTTCTCTTTGTTATCGGAGGATATTTCCTATGGCCCTATAATCTTCAACGGGAAAGGAAATATCTGTTTTCAGATTCCACAGAAATAAGGCTCCCAAAGAGATCGATGAAATACAGATGTAACTCTGGGAAATGAATTAAGAGAACCTTAAGCAGTTTCTAAGAAAGCTTCTTTCCAGATTTTATCGGAGGATATTTCCTTTCAAACCATAGCCCTCTATGGGCTTCCAAATATCACTTTGCCAATTCCACAAGAACTGTCTTAGCGAAAGGCTTCTTGAGGGGAAAGCTGTAACTTTGTGAGATGATTTCACAGAACACAAAGAAGTTTCTCAGAAAGCTTCTTTCTCTTTGTTATCGGAGGATATTTCCTTTGGACCTAGAGTCTTCAAAGGGATCCGAAATATCTGTTCTCAGATTCCACAGAAAAAAGGCTAGCAAAGAGATACACGAAATACAGATGTAACTCTGTGAGATGAATTAACAGAACACTAAGCAGTTTCTCAGAAAACTTCTTTCCAGATTTCATCGGAGGATATTTCCTTTTTCACCATTGCCCTCTAGGGGCTTCCAAATATCACTTTGGCAATTCCACAAGAACTGTCTTAGCGAAAGGCTTCTTTAGGGGAAAGCTGTAACTCTGTGAGATGATTTCACAGAACACAAAGAAGTTTCTCAGAAAGCTTCTTTCTCTTTGTTATAGTAGGATATTTTCTTTGGCCCTATATTTTTCAAATGGAAAGGATATATCTGTTCTCAGATTCCACAGAAATAAGGCTACCAAGGAGATCCACGAAATACAGATGTAACTCTGGGAGATGAATTAACAGAACACTAAGCAGTTTTTCAGAAAACTTCTTTCCAGATTTCATCGGAGGATATTTCCTTTTTCACCATTGCCCTCTATGGGCTTCCAAATATCACTTCGGCAATTACACAAGAACTGTCTTAGCGAAAGGCTTCTTGAGGGCAAAGCTGTAACTCTGTGAGATGATTTCACAGAACACAAAGAAGTTTCTCAGAAAGCTTCTTTCTCTTTGTTATCGGAGGATATTTCCTTTGACCCTAGAGTCTTCAAAGGGATCCGAAATATCTATTCTCAGATTCCACAGAAATAAGGCTAGCAAAGAGATCCACGAAATAAAAATTTAACACTGTGAGATGAATTAACAGAACACTAAGCAGTTTCTCAGAAAGTTTCTTTCCAGATTTCATCAGAGGATATTTCCTTTTTCACCGTAGCCCTCTATGGGTTTCCAAATATCACTTTGCCAATTCCACAAGAACTGTCTTAGCGAAAGGCTTCTTGAGGGGAAAGCTATAACTTTGTGAGATGATTTCACAGAACACAAAGAAGTTTCTCAGAACGCTTCTTTCTCTTTGTTATCGGAGGATATTTCCTTTGGCTCTATAGAATTCAAAGCTATCCGAAATATCTGTTGTCAGATTCCACAGAAATAAGGCAAGCAAAGAGATCCACGAAACAGAGATGTAACTCTGTGAGATGAATTAACAGAACACTAAGCGGTTTCTCAGAAAGTTTTTTTCCACATTTCATCGGAGGATATTTCCTTTTTCACCATAGCCCTCAATGGGCTTGCAAATATCACTTTGCTAATTCCACAAGAACTGTCTTAGCGAAAGGCTTCTTGACGGGAAAGCTGTAACTCTCTGAGATGATTTCACAGAATACAAAGAAGTTTCTCAGAAAGCTTCTTTCTCTTTGTATCGGAGAGTACTTCCTTTGGCCCTATAGTCTTCAAAGGGATCCGAAATATCTGTTCTCAGATTCCACAGAAATAAGGCTAGCAAAGAGATCCACGAAATACAGATGTAAATCTGTGCGATGAATTAACAGAACACTAAGCAGTTTCTCAGAAATCTTCTTTCCAGATTTCATCGGAGGATATTTCCTTTTTCACCATAGCCCTCTACGGGCTTCCAAATATCAATTTGCCAATTCCACAAGAACTGTGTTAGCGAAAGGCTTCTTGAGTGGAAAGCTGTAACTCTGTGAGATGATTTCACAGAACACAAAGAAGTTTCTCAGAAACCATCTTTCTCTTTGTTATTGGAGGATATTTCCTTTGGCCCTATACTCTTCAAAGGCATCCGAAATATCTGTTCTCACATTCCACAGAAATAAGACTAGCAAAGAGATCAACGAAATACAGATGTAACTCTGGGAGATGAATTAACAGAAAACTAAGCAGTTTCTCAGAAAGCTTCTTTCCAGATTTCATCGGAGGATATTTCCTTTTTCACCACAGCCCTCTATGGGCTTCCAAATATCACTTTGCCAATTCCACAAGAACTGTCTTAGCGAAAGGCTTCTTGAGGGGAAAGCTGTAACTCTGTAAGATGATTTCACAGAACACAAAGAAGTTTCTAAGAAAACTTCTTTCTCTTTGTTATCGGAGGATATTTCCTATGGCCCTATAATCTTCAACGGGAAAGGAAATATCTGTTTTCAGATTCCACAGAAATAAGGCTCCCAAAGAGATCGATGAAATACAGATGTAACTCTGGGAAATGAATTAAGAGAACCTTAAGCAGTTTCTAAGAAAGCTTCTTTCCAGATTTTATCGGAGGATATTTCCTTTCAAACCATAGCCCTCTATGGGCTTCCAAATATCACTTTGAAATTCCACAAGAACTGTCTTAGCGAAAGGCTTCTTGAGGGGAAAGCTGTAACTTTGTGAGATGATTTCACAGAACACAAAGAAGTTTCTCAGAAAGCTTCTTTCTCTTTGTTATCGGAGGATATTTCCTTTGGCCCTAGAGTCTTCAAAGGGATCCGAAATATCTGTTCTCAGATTCCACAGAAAAAAGGCTAGCAAAGAGATACACGAAATACAGATGTAACTCTGTGAGATGAATTAACAGAACACTAAGCAGTTTCTCAGAAAACTTCTTTCCAGATTTCATCGGAGGATATTTCCTTTTTCACCATTGCCCTCTAGGGGCTTCCAAATATCACTTTGGCAATTCCACAAGAACTGTCTTAGCGAAAGGCTTCTTTAGGGGAAAGCTGTAACTCTGTGAGATGATTTCACAGAACACAAAGAAGTTTCTCAGAAAGCTTCTTTCTCTTTGTTATAGTAGGATATTTTCTTTGGCCCTATATTTTTCAAATGGAAAGGATATATCTGTTCTCAGATTCCACAGAAATAAGGCTACCAAGGAGATCCACGAAATACAGATGTAACTCTGGGAGATGAATTAACAGAACACTAAGCAGTTTTTCAGATGGCTTCTTTCCAGAATTCATCGGAGGATATTTCCTTTTTCAGCATAGCTCTCTATGGGCTTCCAAATATCACTTTGCCAATTCCACAAGAACTGTCTTAGCGAAAGGCTTCTTGAGGGGAAAGCTGTAACTCTGTGAGATGATTTCACAGAACACAAAGAAGTTTCTCAGAAAGCTTCTTTCTCTTTGTTATCGGAGGATATTTCCTTTGGCCCTAGAGTCTTCAAAGGGATCCGAAATATCTATTCTCAGATTTCACAGAAATAAGGCTAGCAAAGTGATCCAGGAAATAAAAATAAAACACTGTGAGATGAATTAACAGAGCACTAAGCAGTTTCTTAGAAAGTTTCTTTCCTTATTTCGTCAGAGGATATTTCCTTTTTCACCATAGCCCTCTATGGGCGTCCAAATATCACTTTGCCAATTCCACAAGAACTGTCTTAGCGAAAGGCTTCTTGAGGGGAAAGCTGTAACTCTGTGAGATGATTTCACAGAACACAAAGAAGTTTCTCGGAAAGCTTCTTTCTCTTTGTTATCGGAGGATATTTCCTTTGGCCCTAGAGTCTTCAAAGGGATCCGAAATATCTGTTCTCAGATTCCACAGAAATAAGGCTAGCAAAGAGATCCACGAAATACAGATGTAACTCTGTGAGATGAATTAACAGAACACTAAGCAGTTTCTCAGAAAGCTTCCTTCCAGATTTCATCGGAGGATATTTCCTTTTTCACCATAGCCCTCTATGGGCTTCCAAATGTCACTTTGCCAAATCCACAAGAACTGTCTTAGCGAAAGGTTTCTTGAGGGGAAAGCTGTAAATCTGTGAGATGAATTCACAGAACACAAAGAAGTTTCTCAGAAAGCTTCTTTCTCTTTGTTATCGGAGGATATTTCCTTTGGCCCTAGAGTCTTCAAAGGGATCCGAAATATCTGTTCTCAGATTCCACAGAAATAAGGCTACCAAAGAGATCCTTGAAATACAAATGTAACTCTGTGAGATGAATTAACAGAACACTAAGCAGTTTCCCAGAAAGCTTCTTTGCAGATTTCAACGGAGGATATTTCCTTTTTCACCGTAGCCCTCTATGGTCTTCCAAATATCACTTTGACAATTCCACAGGAACTGTCTTAGCGAAAGGCTTCTTGAGGGGAAAGCTGTAACTCTGTGAGATAATTTCACAGAACACTAAGAAGTTTCTCAGAAAGCATCTTTCACTTTGTTATCGGAGGATATTTCCTTTGGCCCTATAGTCTTCAAAGGGATCCGAAATATCTGTTCTCAGATTCCACAGAAATAAGGCTAGCAAAGAGATCCACGAAATACAGATGTAACTCTGTGAGATGAATTAACAGAACACTAAGCAGTCTCCCTGAAAGCTTCTTTCCAGATTTCATCGGAAGATATTTACTTTTTCACCATAGCCCTCTATGGGCTTCCAAATATCACTTTGCCAATTCCACAAGAACTGTCTTAGCGAAAGGCTTCTTGAGGGGAAAGCTGGAACTCTGTGAGATGATTTCACAGAACACAAAGAAGTTTCTCAGAAAGCTTCTTTCTCTTTGTTATCGGAGGATATTTCCTTTGGCCCTTTATTCTTCAAAGGGATCCGAAATATCTGTTCTCAGATTCCACAGAAATAAGGCTAGCAAAGAGATCCACGAAATACAGATGTAACTCTGTGAGATGAATTAACAGAACACTTAGCAGTTTCTCAGAAAGCTTCTTTCCAGATTTCATCGGAGGATATTTCCTTTTTCACCAAAGCCCTCTATGGGCTTCCAAATATCACTTTACCAATTCCACAAGAACTGTCTTAGCGAAAGGCTTCTTGAGGGGAAAGCTGTAACTCTCTGAGATGATTTCACAGAACAAAAAGAAGTTTCTCAGAAAGCTTCTTTCTCTTTGTTATCGGAGGATATTTCCTTTGGCCCTAGAGTCTTAAAAGGGAAAGGAAATATCTGTTCTCAGATTCCACAGAAATAAGGCTAGCAAAGAGATCCACGAAATACAGATGTAACTCTGTGAGATGAATTAACAGAACACTAAGCACTTTCTCAGAAAGCTTCTTTCCAGATTTCATCGGAAGATATTTACTTTTTCACCATAGCCCTCTATGGGCTTCCAAATATCACTTTGTCAATTCCACAAGAACTGTCTTAGCGAAAGGCTTCTTGAGGGGAAAGCTGTAACTCTGTGAGATGATTTCACAGAACACAAAGAAGTTTCTCAGAAAGCTTCTTTCTCTTTGTTATCGGAGAATATTTCCTTTGGCCCTTTAGTCTTCAAAGGGATCCGAAATATCTGTTCTCAGATTCCACAGAAATAAGGCTAGCAAAGAGATCCACGAAATACAGATGTAATTCTGAGAGATGAATTAACAGAACACTAAGCAGTTTCTCAGAAAGCTTCTTTCCAGATTTCATCGGAGGATATTTCCTTTTTCACCATAGCCCTCTATGGGCTTCCAAATATCACTTTGCCAATTCCACAAGAACTGTCTTAGCGAAAGGCTTCTTGAGGGGAAAGCTGTAACTCTGTCAGATGATTTCACAGAACATAAAGTGATTTTTCAGAAAGCTTCTTTCTCTTTGTTATCGGAGGATATTACCTTTGGCCCTAGAGTCTTCAAAGGGATCCGAAATATCTGTTGTCAGATTCCACAGAAATAAGGCTAGCAGAGAGATCAACGAAATACAGATGTAACTCTGTGAGATGAATTAACAGAACACTAAGCAGTTTCTCAGAAAGCTTCTTTCCAGATTTCATCGGAGGATATTTCCTTTTTCACCATAGCCCTCTATGGGCTTCCAAATATCACTTTGCCAATTCCACAAGAACTGTCTTAGCGAAAGGCTTCTTGAGGGGAAAGCTGTAACTCTGTGAGATGATTTCACAGAACACAAGGAAGTTTCTCAGAAAGCTGCTTTCTCTTTGTTATCGGAGGATATTTCCTTTGGCCCTATAGTCTTCAAAGGGAAAGGAAATATCTGTTCTCAGATTCCACAGAAATAAGGCTAGCAAAAAGATCCACGAAATACCGATGTAACTCTGTGAGATGAATTAACAGAACACTAAGCAGTTTCTCAGAAAGCTTCTTTCCAGATTTCTTCGGATGATATTTCCTTTTTCACCCTAGCCCTCTATGGGCTTCCAAATATCACTTTCCCAATTCCACAAGAACTGTCTTAGCGAAAGTCTTCCTGAGAGGAAAGCTGTAACTCTGTGAGATGATTTCACAGAACACAAAGAAGTTAATCAGAAAGCTTCTTTCTCTTTGTTATCGGAGGATATTTCCTTTTGCCCTAGAGTCTTCAAAGGGAAAGGAAATATCTGTTCTCAGATTCCACAGAAAAAGGCTAGCAAAGATATCCACGAAATACAGATGTAACTCTGTCAGATGAATTAACAGGACACTAAGCAGTTTCTCAGAAAGCTTCTTTCCAGGTTTCATCGGAGGATATTTCCTTTTTCACCATAGCCCTCTATCGGCTTCCAAATATCACTTTGCCAATTCCACAAGAACTGTCTTAGCGAAAGGCTTCTTGAGGGGAAAGCTGTAACTCTGTTAGATGATTTCACAGAACACAAAGAAGTTTCTCAGAAAGCTTCTTTCTCTTTGTTATCGGAGGATATTTCCTTTGCCCCTAGAGTCTTCAAAGGGATCCGAAATATCTATTCTCAGATTTCACAGAAATAAGGGTAGCAAAGAGATCCAGGAAATAAAAATATAACACTGTGAGATGAATTAACAGTGCACTAAGCAGTTTCTCAGAAAGTTTCTTTCCAGATTTCATCAGAGGATATTTCCTTTTTCACCGTAGCCCTCTATGGGCTTCCAAATATCACTTTGCCAATTCCACAGGAACTGTCTTAGCTAAAGGCTTCTGGAGGGGAAAGCTGTAACTCTGTGAGATGATTTCACAGAACACAAACAAGTTTCTCAGAAAGCTTCTTTCTCTTTGTTATCGGAGGATATTACCTTTGGCCCTGTAGTCTTCAAAGGGATCCGAAATATCTGTTCTCAGATTCCACAGAAATAAGCCTAGCAAAGAGATCCACGAAATACAGATGTAACTCTGTGAGATAAATTAACAGAACACTAAGCAGTTTCTCAGAAAGCTTCTTTCCAGATTTCATCGGAGGATATTTCCTTTTTCACCTTAGCCCTCTATAGGAATCCAAATATCACTTTGCCAATTCCACAAGAACTGTCTTAGCGAAAGGCTTCTTGAGGGGACAGCTGTAACTCTGTTCGATGATTTCATAGAACACAAAGAAGTTTCTCAGAAAGCTTCTTTCTCTTTGTTATCGGAGGATATTACCTTTGGCCCTATAGTCTTCAAAGGGATCTGAAATATCTGTTCTCAGATTCCACAGAAATAAGGCTAGCAAAGAGATCCACGAAATACAGATGTAACTCTGTGAGATGAATTAACAGAACACTAAGCAGTTTCTCAGAAAGCTTCCTTCCAGATTTCATCGGAGGATATTTCCTTTTTCACCATAGCCCTCTATGGGCTTCCAAATATCACTTTGCCAAATCCACAAGAACTGTCTTAGCGAAAGGCTTCTTGAGGGGAAAGCTGTAAATCTGTGAGATGAATTCACAGAACACAAAGAAGTTTCTCAGAAAGCTTCTTTCTCTTTGTTATCGGAGGATATTTCCTTTGGCCCTAGAGTCTTCAAAGGGATCCGAAATATCTGTTCTCAGATTCCACAGAAATAAGGCTACCAAAGAGATCCTTGAAATACAAATGTAACTCTGTGAGATGAATTAACAGAACACTAACCAGTTTCTCAGAAAGCTTCTTTCCAGATTTCATCGGAGGATATTTCCTTTTTCACCAGAGCCCTCTAAGGGCTTCAAAATATCACTTTGCCAATTCCACAAGAACTGTCTTAGCCAAAGGCTTCTTGAGGGGAAAGCTGTAACTCTGTGAGATGATTTCACAGAACACAAAGAAGTTTCTCAGAAAGCTTCTTTCTCTTTGTTATCGGAGGATATTTCCTTTGGCCCTATAGTCCTCAAAGGGATCCGAAATATCTGTTGTCAGATTCCACAGAAATAAGGCTAGCAAAGAGATCCACGAAATACAGATGTAACTCTGTGAGATGAATTAACAGAACACTGAGCAGTTTCTCAGAATGCTTCTTTCCAGATGTCAACGGAGGATATTTCCTTTTTCTCCATAGCCCTCTAAGGGCTTCCAAATATCACTTTGCCAATTCCACAAGAACTGTCTTTGCGAAAGGCTTCTTGGGGGGAAAGCTGCAACTCTGTGAGATGATTTGACAGAACACAAAGAAGTTTCTCAGAAAGCTTCTTTCTCTTTATTATCGGAAGATATTTCCTTTGGCCCTAGAGTCTTCAAAGGGAAAGAAAATATCTGTTCTCAGATTCCACAGAAATAAGGCTAGCAAAGAGATCCACGAAATACAGATGTAACTCGGTGAGATAAGTTAACAGGACACTAAGCAGTTTCTCAGAAAGCTTCTTTCCAGATTTCATCGGAGGATATTTCCTTTTTCACCATAGCCCTCTATGGGCTTCCAAATATCACTTTGCCAATTCCACAAGAATTGTCTTAGCGAAAGGCTTCTTGAGGGGAAAGCTGTAACTCTGTGAGATGATTTCACAGAACACAAAGAAGTTTCTCAGAAAGCTTCTTTCTCTTTGTTATGGGAGGATATTTCCTTTGGCCCTAGAGTCTTCAAAGGGATCCGAAATATCTGTTCTCAGATTCCACAGAAATAAGGCTACCAAAGAGATCCATGAAATACAAATGTAACTCTGTGAGATGAATTAACAGAACACTAAGCAGTTTCTCAGAAAGCTTCTTTGCAGATTTCAACGGAGGATATTTCCTTTTTCACCATTGCCCTCTACGGGCTTCCAAATATCACTTTGCCAATTCCACAAGAACTGTCTTAGCGAAAGGCTTCTTTAGGGGAAAGGTGTAACTCTGTGAGATAATTTCACAGAACACTAAGAAGTTTCTCAGAAAGCTTCTTTCACTTTGTTATCGGAGGATATTTCCTTTGGCCCTACAGTCTTCAAAGGGATCCGATATATCTGTTCTCAGATACCACAGAAATAAGGCTAGCAAAGAGATCCACGAAATACAGATGTAACTCTGTGAGATGAATTAACAGAACACTAAGCAGTCTCCCTGAAAGCTTCTATCCAGATTTCATCGTAGAATATTTACTTTATCACCATACCCCTCTATGGGCTTCCAAATATCGCTTTGCCAATTCCACAAGAACTGTCTTAGCGAAAGGCTTCTTGAGGGGAAAGCTGGAACTCTGTGAGATGATTTCACAGAACACAAAGAAGTTTCTCAGAAAGCTTCTTTCACTTTGTTATCGGAGGATATTTCCTTTGGCCCTTTATTCTTCAAAGGGATCCGAAATATCTGTTCTCAGATTCCACAGAAATAAGGCTAGCAAAGAGATCCACGAAATACAGATGTAACTCTGAGAGATGAATTAACAGAACACTAAGCAGTTTCTCAGAAAGCTTCTTTCCAGATTTCATCGGAGGATATTTCCTTTTTCACCAAAGCCCTCTATGGGCTTCCAAATATCACTTTACCAATTCCACAAGAACTGTCTTAGCGAAAGGCTTCTTGAGGGGAAAGCTGTAACTCTGTGAGATGATTTCACAGAACACAAAGAAGTTTCTCAGAAAGCTTCTTTCTCTTTGTTATTGGAGGATATTACCTTTGGTCCTATGGTCCTCAAAGCGATCCAAAATATCTGTTCTCAGATTCCACAGAAATAAGGCTAGCAAAGAGATCCACGAAATACAGATGTAACTCTGTGAGATGAATTAACAGAACACTAAGCAGTTTCTCAGAAAGCTTCTTCCCAGATTTCATGGGAGGATATTTCCTTTTTCACCATAGTCCTCTATGGGCTTCCAAATATCACTTTGCCAATTCCACAAGAACTGTCTTAGCGAAAGGCTTCTTGAGGGGAAAGCTGGAACTCTGTGAGATGATTTCACAGAACACAAAGAAGTTTCTCAGAAAGCTTCTTTCTCTTTGTTATCGGAGGATATTTCCTTTGGCCCTTTAGTCTTCAAAGGGATCCGAAATATCTGTTCTCAGATTCCACAGAAATAAGGCTAGCAAAGAGATCCACGAAATACAGATGTAACTCTGAGAGATGGATTAACAGAACACTAAGCAGTTTCTCAGAAAGCTTCTTTCCAGATTTCATCGGAGGATATTTCCTTTTTCACCATAGCCCTCTATGGGCTTCCAAATATCACTTTGCCAATTCCACAAGAACTGTCTTAGCGAAAGGCTTCTTGAGGGGAAAGCTGTAACTCTGTCAGATGATTTCACAGAACACAAAGAAGTTTCTCAGAAAGCTTCTTTCTCTTTGTTATCGGAGGATATTTCCTTTGACCCTAGAGTCTTCAAAGGGATCCGAAATATCTGTTGTCAGATTCCACAGAGATAAGGCTAGCAGAGAGATCGACGAAATACAGACGTAACTCTGTGAGATGAACTAACAGAACACTAAGCAGTTTCTCAGAAAGCTTCTTTCCAGATTTCACCGGAGGATATTTCCTTTTTCACCTGAGCCCTCTATGGGCTTCCAAATATCACTTTGCCAATTCCACAAGAACTGTCTTAGCGAAAGGCTTCTTGAGGGGAAAGCTGTAACTCTGTGAGATGATTTCACAGAACACAAGGAAGTTTCTCAGAAAGCTGCTTTCTCTTTGTTATCGGAGGATATTTCCTTTGGCCCTATAGTCTTCAAAGGGAAAGGAAATATCTGTTCTCAGATTCCACAGAAATAAGGCTAGTAAAAAGATCCACGAAATACCGATGTAACTCTGTGAGTTGAATTAACAGAACACTAAGCAGTTTCTCAGAAAGCTTCTTTCCAGATTTCATCGGAGGATATTTCCTTTTTCTCCATAGCCCTCTATGGGCTTCCAAATATCACTTTGCCAATTCCACAAGAACTGTCTTAGCGAAAGGCTTCTTGGGGGGAAAGCTGCAACTCTGTGAGATGATTTCACAGAACACAAAGAAGTTTCTCAGAAAGCTTCTTTCTCTTTGTTATCGGAAGATATTTCCTTTGGCCCTAGAGTCTTCAAATGGAAAGAAAATATCTGTTCTCAGATTCCACAGAAATAAGGCTAGCAAAGAGATCCACGAAATAGAGATGTAACTCTGTGAGATGAATTAACAGAACACTAACCAGTTTCTCAGAAAGCTTCTTTCCAGATTTCATCGGAGGATATTTCCTTTTTCACCAGAGCCCTCTAAGGGCTTCAAAATATCACTTTGCCAATTCCACAAGAACTGTCTTAGCCAAAGGCTTCTTGAGGGGAAAGCTGTAACTCTGTGAGATGATTTCACAGAACACAAAGAAGTTTCTCAGAAAGCTTCTTTCTCTTTGTTATCGGAGGATATTTCCTTTGGCCCTATAGTCCTCAAAGGGATCCGAAATATCTGTTGTCAGATTCCACAGAAATAAGGCTAGCAAAGAGATCCACGAAATACAGATGTAACTCTGTGAGATGAATTAACAGAACACTGAGCAGTTTCTCAGAATGCTTCTTTCCAGATGTCAACGGAGGATATTTCCTTTTTCTCCATAGCCCTCTAAGGGCTTCCAAATATCACTTTGCCAATTCCACAAGAACTGTCTTTGCGAAAGGCTTCTTGGGGGGAAAGCTGCAACTCTGTGAGATGATTTGACAGAACACAAAGAAGTTTCTCAGAAAGCTTCTTTCTCTTTATTATCGGAAGATATTTCCTTTGGCCCTAGAGTCTTCAAAGGGAAAGAAAATATCTGTTCTCAGATTCCACAGAAATAAGGCTAGCAAAGAGATCCACGAAATACAGATGTAACTCGGTGAGATAAGTTAACAGGACACTAAGCAGTTTCTCAGAAAGCTTCTTTCCAGATTTCATCGGAGGATATTTCCTTTTTCACCATAGCCCTCTATGGGCTTCCAAATATCACTTTGCCAATTCCACAAGAATTGTCTTAGCGAAAGGCTTCTTGAGGGGAAAGCTGTAACTCTGTGAGATGATTTCACAGAACACAAAGAAGTTTCTCAGAAAGCTTCTTTCTCTTTGTTATGGGAGGATATTTCCTTTGGCCCTAGAGTCTTCAAAGGGATCCGAAATATCTGTTCTCAGATTCCACAGAAATAAGGCTACCAAAGAGATCCATGAAATACAAATGTAACTCTGTGAGATGAATTAACAGAACACTAAGCAGTTTCTCAGAAAGCTTCTTTGCAGATTTCAACGGAGGATATTTCCTTTTTCACCATTGCCCTCTACGGGCTTCCAAATATCACTTTGCCAATTCCACAAGAACTGTCTTAGCGAAAGGCTTCTTTAGGGGAAAGGTGTAACTCTGTGAGATAATTTCACAGAACACTAAGAAGTTTCTCAGAAAGCTTCTTTCACTTTGTTATCGGAGGATATTTCCTTTGGCCCTACAGTCTTCAAAGGGATCCGATATATCTGTTCTCAGATACCACAGAAATAAGGCTAGCAAAGAGATCCACGAAATACAGATGTAACTCTGTGAGATGAATTAACAGAACACTAAGCAGTCTCCCTGAAAGCTTCTATCCAGATTTCATCGTAGAATATTTACTTTATCACCATACCCCTCTATGGGCTTCCAAATATCGCTTTGCCAATTCCACAAGAACTGTCTTAGCGAAAGGCTTCTTGAGGGGAAAGCTGTAACTCTGTGAGGCGATTTCACAGAACACAAAGAAGTTTCTCAGAAAGCTTCTTTCTCTTTGTTATCAGAGGATATTTCCTTTGGCCCTATAGTCTTCAAAGGGATCCGAAATATCTGCTGTCAGATTCCACAGAAATAAGGCTAGCAAAGAGATCCACCAAATACAGATGTAACTATGTGAGATGAATTAACAGAACACTAAGCAGTTTCTCAGAAAGCTTCTTTCCAGATTTCATCGGAGGATATTTCCTTTTTCACCATAACCCTCTATGGGCTTCCAAATATCACTTTGCCAGTTCCACAAGAACAGTCTTAGCGAAAGGCTTCTTGAGGGGAAAGCTGTAACTCTGTGAGATGATTTCACAGAACACAAAGAAGTTTCTCAGAAAGCTTCTTTCTCTTTGTTATCGGAGGATATTTCCTTTGGCCCTGTAGTCTTCAAAGGGAAAGGAAATATCTGTTCTAAGATCCACAGAAATAAGGCTAGCAAAGAGATAAACGAAATATAGATGTAACTCTGTGAGATGAATTAACAGAACACTAAGCAGTTTCTCAGAAAGCTTCTTTCCAGATTTCATCGGAGGATATTTCCTTTTTCACCATAGCCCTCTATGGGTTTCCAAATATCACTTTGCCAATTCCACAAGAACTGTCTTAGCGAAAGGCTTCTTGAGGGGAAAGCTGTAACTCTGTGAGATGATTTCACAGAACACAAAGAAGTTTCTCAGAAAGCTTCTTTCTCTTTGTTATCGGAGGATATTTCCTTTGGCCCTATACTCTTCAAAGGGATCCGAAATATCTGTTCTCAGATTCCATAGAAATAAGGCTAGCAAAGAGATCCACGAAATACAGATGTAACTCTGTGAGATGAATTAACAGAACACTAAGCAGTTTCTCAGAAGGCTTCTTTCCAGATTTCATCGGAGGATATTTCCTTTTTCTCCCTAGCCCTCAATGGGCTTGCAAATATCACTTTGCGAATTCCACAAGAACTGTTTTAGCGAAAGGATTCTTGAGGGGAAAGCTGTAACTCTGTGAGATGATTTCACAGAACACCAAGAATTTTCTCAGAAAGCTTCTTTCTGTTTGTCATCGGAGGATAATTCCTTTGGCCCTATAGTCTTCAAAGGGATCCGAAATATCTGTTCTCAGATTCCACAGAAATAAGGATAGCAAAGATATCCACGAAATACAGATGTAACTCTGGGAGATGAATTAACAGAACACTAACCACTTTTTCAGAAAGCTTCTTTCCAGATTTCATCGGAGGATATTTCCTTTTTCACCATAGCCCTCTATGGGCTTCCAAATATCACTTTGCCAATTCCACAACAACTGTCTTAGCGAAAGGCTTCTTGAGGGGAGAGCTGTAACTCTCTGAGATGATTTCACAGAACACAAAGAAGATTCTGAGAAAGCTTCTTTCTCTTTGTTATCGGACGGTATTTCCTTTGGCCCTATAGTCTTCAAAGGGATCCGAAATATCTGTTCTCAGATTCCACAGAAAAAGGGCTAGCAAGGATATCCACGAAATACAGATGTAACTCTGTGAGATGATTTCACAGAACACAAGGAAGTTTCTCAGAAAGCTTCTTTCTCTTTGTTATCGAAGGATATTTACTTTGGCCCTATAGTCTTCAAAGGGATCCGATATATCTATTCTCAGATTCCACAGAAGTAAGGCTGGCAAAGACATCCACGAAATACAGATATAACTCTGTGAGATGAATTAACAGAACACTAAGCAGTTTCTCAGAAAGCTTCTTTCCAGATTTCATCGGAGGATATTTCCTTTTTCACCATAGCCCTCTATGGGATTCCAAATATCACTTTACCAATTCCACAAGAACTGTCTTAGCGAAAGGCTTCTTGAATGGAAAGCTGTAACTCTCTGAGATGATTTCAAAGAACACAAAGAAGTTTCTCAGAAAGCTTCTTTCTCTTTGTTATCGGAGGATATTTCCTTTGGCCCTAGAGTCTTCAAAGGGAAAGGAAATATCTGTTCTCAGATTCCACAGAAATAAGGCTAGCAAAGAGATCCACGAAATACAGATGTAACTCTCTGAGATGAATTAACAGAACACTAAGCAGTTTCTCAGAAAGCTTCTTTCCAGATTTCATCGGAGGATATTTCCTTTTTCACCATAGCCCTCTATGGGCTTCCAAATATCACTTTACCAATTCCACAAGAACTGTCTTAGCGAAAGGCTTCCTGGGGGGAAAGCTGCAACTCTGTGAGATGATTTCACAGAACACAAAGAAGTTTCTCGGAAAGCTTCTTTCTCTTTGTTATCGGAGGATATTTCCTTTGGCCCCAGAGTCTTCAAAGGGAAAGGAAATATCTGCTCTCAGATTCCACAGAAATAAGGCTAGCAAAGAGATCCACGAAATACAGATGTAACTCGGTGAGATAAATTAACCGGACACTAAGCAGTTTCTCAGAAAGCTTCTTTCCAGATTTCATCGGAGGATATTTCCTTTTTCACCATAGCCTTCTAAGGGCTTCCAAATATCACTTTGCCAATTCCACAAGAACTGTCTTAGCGAAAGGCATCTTGAGGGGAAAGCTGTAACTCTGTGAGATGATTTCATAGAACACAAAGAAGTTTCTCAGAAAGCTTCTTTCTCTTTGTTATCCCAGGATATTTCCTTTGGCCCTATAGTCTTCAAAGGGATCCGAAATATCTGTTCTCAGATTCCACAGAAATAAGGCTAGCAAAGAGATCCACGAAATACAGATGTAACTCTGTGAGATGAATTAACAGAACACTAAGCAGTTTCTCAGAATGCTTCTTTCCAGATTTCATCGGAGGATATTTCCTTTTTCACCATAGCCCTCTATGGGCTTCCAAATATCACTTTGCCAATTCCACAAGAACTGTCTTAGCGAAAGGCTTCTTGAGGGGAAGCTGTAACTCTGTGAGATGATTTCACAGAATACAAAGAAGATTCTCAGAAAGCTTCTTTCTCTTTGTTATCGGAGGATATTTCCTTTGGCCCTATAGTCTTCAAAGGGATCCGAAATATCTGTTCTCAGATTCCACAGAAATAAGGCTAGCAAAGAGATCCACGAAATACAGATGTAACTCTGTGAGATGAATTAACAGAACACTAAGCAGTCTCCCTGAATGCTTCTTTCCAGATTTCATCGGAGGATATTTACTTTTTCACCATAGCCCTCTATGGGCTTCCAAATATCACTTTGCCAATTCCACAAGAACTGTCTTAGCGAAAGGCTTCTTGAGGGGAAAGCTGGAACTCTGTGAGATGATTTCACAGAACACAAAGAAGTTTCTCAGAAAGCTTCTTTCTCTTTGTTATCGGAGGATATTTCCTTTGGCCCTTTAGTCTTCAAAGGGATCCGAAATATCTGTTCTCAGATTCCACAGAAAAAGGCTAGCAAAGAGATCCACGAAATACAGATGTAACTCTGTCAGATGAATTAACAGGACACTAAGCAGTTTCTCAGAAAGCTTCTTTCCAGATTTCATCGGAGGATATTTCCTTTTTCACCATAGCCCTCTATCGGCTTCCAAATATCAGTTTGCCAATTCCACAAGAACTGTCTTAGCGAAAGGCTTCTTGAGGGGAAAGCTGTAACTCTGTGAGATGATTTCACAGAACACAAAGAAGTTTCTCAGAAAGCTTCTTTCTCTTTCTTATCGGAGGATATTTCCTTTGGCCCTAGAGTCTTCAAAGGGATCCGAAATATCTGTTGTCAGATTCCACAGAAATAAGGCTAGCAAAGAGATCCAGGAAATACAGATGAAACTCTGAGAGATGAATTAACAGAACACTATGCAGTTTCCCAGAAAGCTTCTTTCCAGATTTCATCGGAGGATATTTCCTTTTTCATCATAGCCCTCTATGGGCGTCCAAATATCACTTTGCCAATTCCACAACAACAGTCTTAGCGAAAGGCTTCTTGAGGGGAAAGCTGTAACTCTGTGAGATGATTTCACAGAACACAAAGAAGTTTCACAGAAAGCTTCTTTCTCTTTGTTATCGGAGGATATTTCCTTTGGTCCTATACTCTTCAAAGGGATCCGAAATATCTGTTCTCAGATTCCATAGAAATAAGGCTAGCAAAGAGATCCACGAAATACAGATGTAACTCTGTGAGATGAATTAACAGAACACTAAGCAGTTTCTCAGAAGGCTTCTTTCCAGATTTCATCGGAGGATATTTCCTTTTTCTCCCTAGCCCTCAATGGGCTTGCAAATATCACTTTGCGAATTCCACAAGAACTGTTTTAGCGAAAGGATTCTTGAGGGGAAAGCTGTACCTCTGTGAGATGATTTCACAGAACACCAAGAAGTTTCTCAGAAAGCTTCTTTCTGTTTGTCATCGGAGGATAATTCCTTTGGCCCTATAGTCTTCAAAGGGATCCGAAATATCTGTTCTCAGATTCCACAGAAATAAGGATAGCAAAGATATCCACGAAATACAGATGTAACTCTGGGAGATGAATTAACAGAACACTAACCACTTTTTCAGAAAGCTTCTTTCCAAATTTCATCGGAGGATATTTCCTTTTTCACCATAGCCCTCTATGGGCTTCCAAATATCACTTTGCCAATTCCACAACAACTGTCTTAGCGAAAGGCTTCTTGAGGGGAGAGCTGTAACTCTCTGAGATGATTTCACAGAACACAAAGAAGATTCTGAGAAAGCTTCTTTCTCTTTGTTATCGGAGGGTATTTCCTTTGGCCCTATAGTCTTCAAAGGGATCCGAAATATCTGTTCTCAGATTCCACAGAAAAAGGGCTAGCAAGGATATCCACGAAATACAGATGTAACTCTGTGAGATGATTTCACAGAACACAAGGAAGTTTCTCAGAAAGCTTCTTTCTCTTTGTTATCAAAGGATATTTCCTTTGGCCCTATAGTCTTCAAAGGGATCCGATATATCTATTCTCAGATTCCACAGAAGTAAGGCTGGCAAAGACATCCACGAAATACAGATATAACTCTGTGAGATGAATTCACAGAACACTAAGCAGTTTCTCAGCAAGCTTCTTTCCAGATTTCATCGGAGGATATTTCCTTTTTCACCATAGCCCTCTATGGGCTTCCAAATATCACTTTGCCATTTCCACAAGAACTATCTTAGCGAAAGGCTTCTTGGGGGGAAAGCTGCAACTCTGTGAGATGATTTCACAGAACACAAAGAAGTTTCTCGGAAAGCTTCTTTCTCTTTGTTATCGGAGGATATTTCCTTTGGCCCCAGAGTCTTCAAAGGGAAAGGAAATATCTGCTCTCAGATTCCACAGAAATAAGGCTAGCAAAGAGATCCACGAAATACAGATGTAACTCTGTGAGATGAATTAACAGAACACTAAGCAGTTTCTCAGAATGCTTCTTTCCGGATTTCATCGGAGGATATTTCGTTTTTAACCATAGCCCTCTATGGGATTCCAAATATCTCTATGCCAATTCCACAAGAACTGTCTTAGCGAAAGGCTTCTTGAGGGGAAAGCTGTAACTTTGTGAGATGATTTCCCAGAATACAAAGAAGTTTCTCAGAAAGCTTCTTTCTCTTTGTTATCGGAGGATATTTCCTTTGGCCATATACTCTTCAAAGGGAAAGGAAATATCTGTTCTGAGATTCCACAGAAATAAGGCTAGCAAAGAGATCCACGAAATACAGATGTAACTCTGTGAGATGGATTAACAGAAAACTAAGCAGTTTCTCAGAAAGCTTCTTTCCAGATTTCATCGGAGGATATTTCCTTTTTCACCATAGCCCTCTATCGGCTTCCAAATATCACTTTGCCAATTCCACAAGAACTGTCTTAGCGAAAGGCTACTTGAGGGGAAAGCTGTAACTCTGTGAGATGATTTCACAGAACACAAAGAAGTTTCTCAGAAAGCTTCTTTCTCTTTGTTATCGTAGGATATTTCCTTTGGCCCTATAGTCTCTAAAGGGATCCGAAATATCTGTTCTCAGATTCCACAGAAATAAGGCTAGCAAAGAGATCCACGAAATACAGATGTAACTCTGTGAGATGAATGAACAGAACACTAAGCAGTTTCTCAGAATGCTTCTTTCCAGATTTCATCGGAGGATATTTCGTTTTTAACCATAGCCCTCTATGGGCTTCCAAATATCACTATGCCAATTCCACAAGAACTGTCTTAGCGAAAGGCTTCTTGAGGGGAAAGCTGTAACTCTGTGAGATAATTTCACAGAACACAAAGAAGTTTCTCAGAAAGCTTCTTTCTCTTTGTTATCGTAGGATATTTCCTTTGGCCCTAGAGTCTTCAAAGGGATCCGAAATATCTGTTCTCAGATTCCACAGAAATAAGGCTAGCAAAGAGATCCACGAAATACAGATGTAAGTCTGTGAGATGAATTAACAGAACACTAAGCAGTTTCTCAGAAAGCTTCTTTCCAGATTTCATCGGAGGATATTTCCTTTTTCACCATAGCCCTCTATGGGCTTCCAAATATCACTTTGCCAATTCCACAAGAACTGTCTTAGAGAAAGGCTTCTTGAGGGGAAAGCTGGAACTCTGTGAGATGATTTCACAGAACACAAAGAAGTTTCTCAGAAAGCTTCTTTCTCTTTGTTATCGGAGGATATTTCCTTTGGCCCTAGAGTCTTCAAAGGGATCCGAAATATCTGTTCTCAGATTCCACAGAAATAAGGCTAGCAAAGAGATCCACGAAATACAGATGTAACTCTGTGAGATGCATTAACAGAACACTAAGCAGTTTCTCAGAAAGCTTCTTTCCAGATTTCATCGGAGGATATTTCCTTTTTCACTATAGCCCTCTATGGGCTTCCAAATATCACTTTGCCAATTCCACAAGAACTGTCTTAGCGAAAGGCTTCTTGAGGGGACAGCTGTAACTCTGTGAGATGATTTCACAGAATACAAAGAAGTTTCTCACAAAGCTTCTTTTTCTTTGTTATCCGAGGATATTTCCTTTGGTCCTATACTCTTCAAAGGGAAAGGAAATATCTGTTTTGAGATTCCACAGAAATAAGGCTAGCAAAGAGATCCAGGAAATACAGATGTAACACTGTGAGATGAGTGAACAGAACACTAAGCAGTTTCTCAGAAAGCTTCTTTCCAGATTTCATCGGAGGATATTTCCTTTTTCACCATAGCCCTCTATGGGCTTCCAAATATCACTTTCTCAATTCCACAAGAACTGTCCTAGTGAAAGGCTTCTTGAGGGGAAAGCTGTAACTCTGTGAGATAATTTCACAGAACACTAAGAAGTTTCTCAGAAAGCTTCTTTCACTTTGTTATCGGAGGATATTTCCTTTGGCCCTATAGTCTTCAAAGGGATCCGAAATATCTGTTTTCAGATTCCACAGAAATAAGGCTAGCAAAGAGATCCACGAAATACAGATGTAACTCTGTGAGATGAATTAACAGAACACTAAGGAGTTTCCCTCAAAGCTTCTTTCCAGATTTCATCGGAGGATATTTACATTTTCACCATAGCCCTCTATGGGCTTCCAAATATCGCTTTGCCAATTGCACAAGAACTGTCTTAGCGAAAGGCTTCTTGAGGGGAAAGCTGTAACTCTGTGAGGTGATTTCACAGAACACAAAGAAGTTTCTCAGAAAGCTTCTTTCTCTTTGTTATCGGAGGATATTTCCTTTGGCCCTATAGTCTTCAAAGGGATCCGAAATATCTGCTGTCAGATTCCACAGAAATAAGGCTAGCAAAGAGATCCACCAAATACAGATGTAACTATGTGAGATGAATTAACAGAACACTAAGCAGTTTCTCAGAAAGCTTCTTTCCAGATTTCATCGGAGGATATTTCCTTTTTCACCAGAGCCCTCTATGGGCTTCCAAATATCACTTTGCCAATTCCACAAGAACTGTCTTGGCGAAAGGATTCTTGAGGGGAAAGCTGTAACTATGTGAGATGATTTCAGAGAACACAAAGAAGTTTCTCAGAAAGCTTCTTTCTCTTTGTTATCGGAGGATATTTCTTTTGGCCCTGTAGTCTTCAAAGGGAAAGGAAATATCTGTTCTCAGATCCACAGAAATAAGGCTAGCAAAGAGATACACGAAAAACAGATGTAACTCTGTGAGATGAATTAACAGAACACTAAGCAGTTTCTCAGAAAGCTTCTTTCCAGATTTCATCGGAGGATATTTCCTTTTTCACCATAGCCCTCTATGGGCTTCCAAATATCACTTTGCCAATTCCACAAGAACTGTCTTAGCGAAAGGCTTCTTGAGGGGAAAGCTGTAACTCTGTGAGATGATTTCACAGAACACAAAGAAGTTTCTCAGAAAGCTTCTTTCTCTTTCTTATCGGAGGATATTTCCTTTGGCCCTAGAGTCTTCAAAGGGATCCGAAATATCTGTTCTCAGATTCCACAGAAATAAGGCTAGCAAAGAGATCCACGAAATACAGATGTAACTCTGTGAGATGCATTAACAGAACACTAAGCAGTTTCTCAGAATGCTTCTTTCCAGATTTCATCGGAGGATATTTCCTTTTTCACCATAGCCCTCTATGGGCTTCCAAATATCACTTTGCCAATTCCACAAGAACTGTCTTAGCGAAAGGCTTCTTGAGGGGACAGCTGTAACTCTGTGAGATGATTTCACAGAATACAAAGAAGTTTCTCACAAAGCTTCTTTTTCGTTGTTATCCGAGGATATTTCCTTTGGTCCTATACTCTTCAAAGGGAAAGGAAATATCTGTTTTGAGATTCCACAGAAATAAGGCTAGCAAAGAGATCCAGGAAATACAGATGTAACACTGTGAGATGAGTGAACAGAACACTAAGCAGTTTCTCAGAAAGCTTCTTTCCAGATTTCATCGGAGGATATTTCCTTTTTCACCATAGCCCTCTATGGGCTTCCAAATATCACTTTCTCAATTCCACAAGAACTGTCCTAGTGAAAGGCTTCTTGAGGGGAAAGCTGTAACTCTGTGAGATGATTTCACAGAACACCAAGAAGTTTCTCAGAAAGCTTCTTTCTGTTTGTCATCGGAGGACATTTCCTTTGGCCCTATAGTCTTCAAAGGGATCCGAAATATCTGTTCTCAGATTCCACAGAAATAAGGATAGCAAAGATATCCAAGAAATACAGATGTAACTCTGGGAGATGAATTAACAGAACACTAACCAGTTTTTCAGAAAGCTTCTTTCCAGATTTCATCGGAGGATATTTCCTTTTTCACCATAGCCCTCTATGGGCTTCCAAATATCACTTTGCCAATTCCACAAGAACTGTCTTAGTGAAAGGCTTCTTGAGGGGAGAGCTGTAACTCTCTGAGATGATTTCACAGAACACAAAGAAGATTCTGAGAAAGCTTCTCTCTCTTTGTTATCGGAGGATATTTCCTTTGGCCCTATAGTCTCCAAAGGGATCCGAAATATCTGTTCTCAGATTCCACAGAAAAAAGGCTAGCAAGGAGATCCACGAAATACAGATGTAACTCTGTGAGATGAATTAACAGATCACTAAGCAGTTTCTCAGAAAGCTTCTTTCCAGATTTCATCGGAGGATATTTCCTTTTTCACCATAGCCCTCTATGGGCTTCCAAATATCACATTTTCCATTCCACAAGAATTGTCTTAGCGAAAGGCTTCTTAATGGGAAAGCTATAACTCTGTGAGATGATTTCACAGAACACAAAGAAGTTTCTCAGAAAGCTTCTTTCTCTTTGTTATCGGAGGATATTTCCTTTGGCCCTATAGTCTTCAAAGGGATCCGAAATATCTGTTCTCAGATTCCACAGAAATAAGGCTAGCAAAGAGATCCACGAAATACAGATGTAACTCTGTGAGATGAATTAACAGAACACTAAGCAGTTTCTCAGAAAGCTTCTTTCCAGATTTCATCGGAGGATATTTCCTTTTTCACCTTAGCCCTCTATGGGCTTCCAAATATCACTTTGCAAATTCCACAAGAACTGTCTTAGCGAAAGGCTTCTTGAGGGGAAAGCTGTAACTCTGTGAGATGATTTCACAGAACACAAAGAAGTTTCTCAGACAGCTTCTTTCTCTTTGTTATCGTAGGATATTTCCTTTGGCCCTATAGTCTTCAAAGGGATCCGAAATATCTGTTCTCAGATTCCACAGAAATAAGGCTAGCAAAGAGATCCTTGAAATACAGATGTAACTCTGTGAGATGAATTAACAGAACACTAAGCAGTTTCTCAGAAAGCTTCTTTCCAGATTTCATCGGAGGATATTTCCTTTTTCACCAGAGCCCTCTATGGGCTTCCAAATATCACTTTGCCAATTACACAAGAACTGTCTTAGCGAAAGGCTTCTTGAGGGGAAAGCTGTAACTCTGTGAGATGATTTCACAGAACACAAAGAAGTTTCTCAGAAAGCTTCTTTCTCTTTGTTATCGGAGGATATTTCCTTTGGCCCTATAGTCTTCAAAGGGAAAGGAAATATCTGTTCTCAGATTCCACAGAAATAAGGCTAGCAAAGAGATCCACGAAATACAGATGTAACTCTGTGAGATGAATTAAAAGAACACTGAGCAGTTTCTCAGAATGCTTCTTTCCAGATTTCAATGGAGGATATTTCCTTTTTCTCCATAGCCCTCTATGGGCTTCCAAATATCACTCTGCCAATTCCACAAGAACTGTCTTAGCGAAAGGCTTCTTGGGGGGAAAGCTGCAACTCTGTGAGATGATTTCACAGAACACAAAGAAGTTTCTCAGAAAGCTTCTTTCTCTTTGTTATCGGAGGATATTTCCTTTGGCCCTAGAGTCTTCAAAGGGAAAGGAAATATCTGTTCTCAGATTCCACAGAAATAAGGCTAGCAAAGAGATCCACGAAATACAGATGTAACTCGGTGAGATAAATTAACAGTACACTAAGCAGTTTCTCAGAAAGCTTCTTTAAAGATTTCATCGGAGGATATTTCCTTTTTCACCATAGCCTTCTATAGGCTTCCAAATATCACTTTGCCAATTCCACAAGAACGGTCTTAGCGAAAGGTTTCTTGAGGGGAAAGCTGTAACTCTGTGAGATGATTTCATAGAACACAAAGAAGTTTCTCAGAAAGCTTCTATCTCTTTGTTATCGGAGGATATTTCCATTGGCCCTATAGTCTTCAAAGGGATCCGAAATATCTGTTCTCAGATTCCACAGAAATAAGGCTAGCAAAGAGATCCACGAAATACAGATGTAACTCTGTGAGATGAATTAACAGAACACTAAGCAGTTTCTCAGAATGCTTCTTTCCAGATTTCATCGGAGGATATTTCCTTTTTCACCATAGCCCTCTATGGGCTTCCAAATATCACTTTGCCAATTCCACAAGAACTGTCTTAGCGAAAGGCTTCTTGAGGGGACAGCTGTAACTCTGTGAGATGATTTCACAGAATACAAAGAAGTTTCTCAGAAAGCTTCTTTTTCTTTGTTATCGGAGGATATTTCCTTTGCTCCTCTACTCTTCAAAGGGAATGGAAATATCTGTTTTGAGATTCCACAGAAATAAGGCTAGCAAAGAGATCCAGGAAATACAGATGTAACACTGTGACATGAGTGAACAGAACACTAAGCAGTTTCTCAGAAAGCTTCTTTCCAGATTTCATCGGAGGATATTTCCTTTTTCACCATAGCCCTCTATCGGCTTCCAAATATCACTTTCTCAATTCCACAAGAACTGTCCTAGTGAAAGGCTTCTTGAGGGGAAAGCTGTAACTCTGTGAGATAATTTCACAGAACACTAAGAAGTTTCTCAGAAAGCTTCTTTCACTTTGTTATCGGAGGATATTTCCTTTGGCCCTATAGTCTTCAAAGGGATCCGAAATATCTGTTTTCAGATTCCACAGAAATAAGGCTAGCAAAGAGATCCACGAAATACAGATGTAACTCTGTGAGATGAATTAACAGAACACTAAGGAGTTTCCCTCAAAGCTTCTTTCCAGATTTCATCGGAGGATATTTACATTTTCACCATAGCCCTCTATGGGCTTCCAAATATCGCTTTGCCAATTCCACAAGAACTGTCTTAGCGAAAGGCTTCTTGAGGGGAAAGCTGTAACTCTGTGAGGTGATTTCACAGAACACAAAGAAGTTTCTCAGAAAGCTTCTTTCTCTTTGTTATCGGAGGATATTTCCTTTGGCCCTATAGTCTTCAAAGGGATCCGAAATATCTGCTGTCAGATTCCACAGAAATAAGGCTAGCAAAGAGATCCACCAAATACAGATGTAACTATGTGAGATGAATTAACAGAACACTAAGCAGTTTCTCAGAAAGCTTCTTTCCAGATTTCATCGGAGGATATTTCCTTTTTCACCAGAGCCCTCTATGGGGTTCAAAATATCACTTTGCCAATTCCACAAGAACTGTCTTAGCGAAAGGCTTCTTGAGGGGAAAGCTGTAACTCTGTGAGATGATTTCACAGAACACAAAGAAGTTTCTCAGAAAGCTTCTTTCTCTTTGTTATCGGAGGATATTTCCTTTGGCCCTATAGTCTTCAAAGGGATCCGAAATATCTGTTGTCAGATTCCACAGAAATAAGGCTAGCAAAGAGATCCACGAAATACAGATGTAAATCTGTGAGGTGAATTAACAGAACACTAAGCAGTTTCTCAGAAAGCTTCTTTCCAGATTTCATCGGAGGATATTTCCTTTTTCACCATAGCCCTCTATGGGCTTCCAAATATCACTTTGCCAATTCCACAAGAACTGTCTTGGCGAAAGGATTCTTGAGGGGAAAGCTGTAACTATGTGAGATGATTTCAGAGAACACAAAGAAGTTTCTCAGAAAGCTTCTTTCTCTTTGTTATCGGAGGATATTTCCTTTGGCCCTGTAGTCTTCAAAGGGAAAGGAAATATCTGTTCTCAGATCCACAGAAATAAGGCTAGCAAAGAGATACACGAAAAACAGATGTAACTCTGTGAGATGAATTAACAGAACACTAAGCAGTTTCTCAGAAAGCTTCTTTCCAGATTTCATCGGAGGATATTTCCTTTTTCACCATAGCCCTCTATGGGCTTCCAAATATCACTTTGCCAATTCCACAAGAACTGTCTTAGCGAAAGGCTTCTTGAGGGGAAAGCTGTAACTCTGTGAGATGATTTCACAGAACACAAAGAAGTTTCTCAGAAAGCTTCTTTCTCTTTCTTATCGGAGGGTATTTCCTTTGGCCCTAGAGTCTTCAAAGGGATCCGAAATATCTGTTGTCAGATTCCACAGAAATAAGGATAGCAAAGAAATCCAGGAAATACAGATGAAACTCTGAGAGATGAATTAACAGAACACTATGCAGTTTCCCAGAAAGCTTCTTCCCAGATTTCATCGGAGGATATTTCCTTTTTCACCATAGCCCTCTATGGGCGTCTAAATATCACTTTGCCAATTCCACAAGAACTGTCTTAGCGAAAGGCTTCTTGAGGGGAAAGCTGTAACTCTGTGAGATGATTTCACAGAACACAAAGAAGTTTCTCAGAAAGCTTCTTTCTCTTTGTTATCGGAGGATATTTCCTTTGGCCCTATACTCTTCAAAGGGATCCGAAATATCTGTTCTCAGATTCCACAGAAATGAGGCTAGCAAAGAGATCCACGAAATACAGATGTAACTCTGTGAGATGAATTAACAGAACACTAAGCAGTTTCTCAGAAGGCTTCTTTCCAGATTTCATCGGAGGATATTTCCTTTTTCTCCATAGCCCTCAATGGGCTTGCAAATATCACTTTGCGAATTCCACAAGAACTGTTTTAGCGAAAGGATTCTTGAGGGGAAAGCTGTAACTCTGTGAGATGATTTCACAGAACACCAAGAAGTTTCTCAGAAAGCTTCTTTCTGTTTGTCATCGGAGGACATTTCCTTTGGCCCTATAGTCTTCAAAGGGATCCGAAATATCTGTTCTCAGATTCCACAGAAATAAGGATAGCAAAGATATCCACGAAATACAGATGTAACTCTGGGAGATGAATTAACAGAACACTAACCAGTTTTTCAGAAAGCTTCTTTCCAGATTTCATCGGAGGATATTTCCTTTTTCACCATAGCCCTCTATGGGCTTCCAAATATCACTTTGCCAATTCCACAAGAACTGTCTTAGCGAAAGGCTTCTTGAGGGGAGAGCTGTAACTCTCTGAGATGATTTCACAGAACACAAAGAAGATTCTGAGAAAGCTTCTTTCTCTTTGTTATCGGAGGATATTTCCTTTGGCCCTATAGTCTCCAAAGGGATCCGAAATATCTGTTCTCAGATTCCACAGAAAAAAGGCTAGCAAGGAGATCCACGAAATACAGATGTAACTCTGTGAGATGAATTAACAGATCACTAAGCAGTTTCTCAGAAAGCTTCTTTCCAGATTTCATCGGAGGATATTTCCTTTTTCACCATAGCCCTCTATGGGCTTCCAAATATCACATTTTCCATTCCACAAGAATTGTCTTAGCGAAAGGCTTCTTAATGGGAAAGCTATAACTCTGTGAGATGATTTCACAGAACACAAAGAAGTTTCTCAGAAAGCTTCTTTCTCTTTGTTATCGGAGGATATTTCCTTTGGCCCTATAGTCTTCAAAGGGATCCGAAATATCTGTTCTAGGATTCCACAGAAATAAGGCTAGCAAAGAGATCCACGAAATACAGATGTAACTCTGTGAGATGAATTAACAGAACACTAAGCAGTTTCTCAGAAAGCTTCTTTCCAGATTTCATCGGAGGATATTTCCTTTTTCACCTTAGCCCTCTATGGGCTTCCAAATATCACTTTGCCAATTCCACAAGAACTGTCTTAGCGAAAGGCTTCTTGAGGGGAAAGCTGTAACTCTGTGAGATGATTTCACAGAACACAAAGAAGTTTCTCAGACAGCTTCTTTCTCTTTGTTATCGTAGGATATTTCCTTTGGCCCTATAGTCTTCAAAGGGATCCGAAATATCTGTTCTCAGATTCCACAAAAATAAGGCTAGCAAAGAGATCCACGAAATACAGATGTAACTCTGTGAGATGAATTAACAGAACACTAAGCAGTTTCTCAGAAAGCTTCTTTCCAGATTTCATCGGAGGATATTTCCTTTTTCACCAGAGCCCTCTATGGGCTTCCAAATATCACTTTGCCAATTCCACAAGAACTGTCTTAGCGAAAGGCTTCTTGAGGGGAAAGCTGTAACTCTGTGAGATGATTTCACAGAACACAAAGAAGTTTCTCAGAAAGCTTCTTTCTCTTTGTTATCGGAGGATATTTCCTTTGGCCCTATAGTCTTCAAAGGGAAAGGAAATATCTGTTCTCAGATTCCACAGAAATAAGGCTAGCAAAGAGATCCACGAAATACAGTTGTAACTCTGTGAGATGAATTAAAAGAACACTGAGCAGTTTCTCAGAATGCTTCTTTCCAGATTTCAATGGAGGATATTTCCTTTTTCTCCATAGCCCTCTATGGGCTTCCAAATATCACTCTGCCAATTCCACAAGAACTGTCTTAGCGAAAGGCTTCTTGGGGGGAAAGCTGCAACTCTGTGAGATGATTTCACAGAACACAAAGAAGTTTCTCAGAAAGCTTCTTTCTCTTTGTTATCGGAGGATATTTCCTTTGGCCCTAGAGTCTTCAAAGGGAAAGGAAATATCTGTTCTCAGATTCCACAGAAATAAGGCTAGCAAAGAGATCCACGAAATACAGATGTAACTCGGTGAGATAAATTAACAGTACACTAAGCAGTTTCTCAGAAAGCTTCTTTCCAGATTTCATCGGAGGATATTTCCTTTTTCACCATAGCCTTCTATAGGCTTCCAAATATCACTTTGCCAATTCCACAAGAACGGTCTTAGCGAAAGGTTTCTTGAGGGGAAAGCTGTAACTCTGTGAGATGATTTCATAGAACACAAAGAAGTTTCTCAGAAAGCTTCTATCTCTTTGTTATCGGAGGATATTTCCATTGGCCCTATAGTCTTCAAAGGGATCCGAAATATCTGTTCTCAGATTCCACAGAAATAAGGCTAGCAAAGAGATCCACGAAATACAGATGTAACTCTGTGAGATGAATTAACAGAACACTAAGCAGTTTCTCAGAATGCTTCTTTCCAGATTTCATCGGAGGATATTTCCTTTTTCACCATAGCCCTCTATGGGCTTCCAAATATCACTTTGCCAATTCCACAAGAACTGTCTTAGCGAAAGGCTTCTTGAGGGGACAGCTGTAACTCTGTGAGATGATTTCACAGAATACAAAGAAGTTTCTCAGAAAGCTTCTTTTTCTTTGTTATCGGAGGATATTTCCTTTGGTCCTCTACTCTTCAAAGGGAAAGGAAATATCTGTTTTGAGATTCCACAGAAATAAGGCTAGCAAAGAGATCCAGGAAATACAGATGTAACACTGTGAGATGAGTGAACAGAACACTAAGCAGTTTCTCAGAAAGCTTCTTTCCAGATTTCATCGGAGGATATTTCCTTTTTCACCATAGCCCTCTATCGGCTTCCAAATATCACTTTCTCAATTCCACAAGAACTGTCCTAGTGAAAGGCTTCTTGAGGGGAAAGCTGTAACTCTGTGAGATAATTTCACAGAACACTAAGAAGTTTCTCAGAAAGCTTCTTTCACTTTGTTATCGGAGGATATTTCCTTTGGCCCTATAGTCTTCAAAGGGATCCGAAATATCTGTTTTCAGATTCCACAGAAATAAGGCTAGCAAAGAGATCCACGAAATACAGATGTAACTCTGTGAGATGAATTAACAGAACACTAAGGAGTTTCCCTCAAAGCTTCTTTCCAGATTTCATCGGAGGATATTTACATTTTCACCATAGCCCTCTATGGGCTTCCAAATATCGCTTTGCCAATTCCACAAGAACTGTCTTAGCGAAAGGCTTCTTGAGGGGAAAGCTGTAACTCTGTGAGGTGATTTCACAGAACACAAAGAAGTTTCTCAGAAAGCTTCTTTCTCTTTGTTATCGGAGGATATTTCCTTTGGCCCTATAGTCTTCAAAGGGATCCGAAATATCTGCTGTCAGATTCCACAGAAATAAGGCTAGCAAAGAGATCCACCAAATACAGATGTAACTATGTGAGATGAATTAACAGAACACTAAGCAGTTTCTCAGAAAGCTTCTTTCCAGATTTCATCGGAGGATATTTCCTTTTTCACCATAGCCCTCTATGGGCTTCCAAATATCACTTTGCCAATTCCACAAGAACTGTCTTAGCGAAAGCCTTCTCGTGGGGAAAGCTGTAACTCTGTGAGATGATTTCACAGAACACAAAGAAGTTTCTCAGAAAGCTTCTTTCTCTTTGTTATCGGAGGATATTTCCTTTGGCCCTATAGTCTTCAAAGGGATCCGAAATATCTGTTGTCAGATTCCACAGAAATAAGGCTAGCAAAGAGATCCACGAAATACAGATGTAAATCTGTGAGGTGAAATAACAGAACACTAAGCAGTTTCTCAGAAAGCTTCTTTCCAGATTTCATCGGAGGATATTTCCTTTTTCACCATAGCCCTCTATGGGCTTCCAAATATCACTTTGCCAATTCCACAAGAACTGTCTTGGCGAAAGGATTCTTGAGGGGAAAGCTGTAACTCTGTGAGATGATTTCAGAGAACACAAAGAAGTTTCTCAGAAAGCTTCTTTCTCTTTGTTATCGGAGGATATTTCCTTTGGCCCGGTAGTCTTCAAAGGGAAAGGAAATATCTGTTCTCAGATCCACAGAAATAAGGCTAGCAAAGAGATACACGAAAAACAGATGTAACTCTGTGAGATGAATTAACAGAACACTAAGCAGTTTCTCAGAAAGCTTCTTTCCAGATTTCATCGGAGGATATTTCCTTTTTCACCATTGCCCTCTATGGGCTTCCAAATATCACTTTGCCAATTCCACAAGAACTGTCTTAGCGAAAGGCTTCTTGAGGGGAAAGCTGTAACTCTGTGAGATGATTTCACAGAACACAAAGAAGTTTCTCAGAAAGCTTCTTTCTCTTTCTTATCGGAGGATATTTCCTTTGGCCCTAGAGTCTTCAAAGGGATCCGAAATATCTGTTGTCAGATTCCACAGAAATAAGGATAGCAAAGAAATCCAGGAAATACAGATGAAACTCTGAGAGATGAATTAACAGAACACTATGCAGTTTCCCAGAAAGCTTCTTCCCAGATTTCATCGGAGGATATTTCCTTTTTCACCTTAGCCCTCTATGGGCGTCTAAATATCACTTTGCCAATTCCACAAGAACTGTCTTAGCGAAAGGCTTCTTGAGGGGAAAGCTGTAACTCTGTGAGATGATTTCACAGAACACAAAGAAGTTTCTCAGAAAGCTTCTTTCTCTTTGTTATCGGAGGATATTTCCTTTGGCCCTATACTCTTCAAAGGGATCCGAAATATCTGTTCTCAGATTCCACAGAAATGAGGCTAGCAAAGAGATCCACGAAATACAGATGTAACACTGTGAGATGAATTAACAGAACACTAAGCAGTTTCTCAGAAGGCTTCTTTCCAGATTTCATCGGAGGATATTTCCTTTTTCTCCATAGCCCTCAATGGGCTTGCAAATATCACTTTGCGAATTCCACAAGAACTGTTTTAGCGAAAGGATTCTTGAGGGGAAAGCTGTAACTCTGTGAGATGATTTCACAGAACACCAAGAAGTTTCTCAGAAAGCTTCTTTCTGTTTGTCATCGGAGGATATTTCCTTTGGCCCTATAGTCTTCAAAGGGATCCGAAATATCTGTTCTCAGATTCCACAGAAATAAGGATAGCAAAGATATCCAAGAAATACAGATGTAACTCTGGGAGATGAATTAACAGAACACTAACCAGTTTTTCAGCAAGCTTCTTTCCAGATTTCATCGGAGGATATTTCCTTTTTCACCATAGACCTCTATGGGCTTCCAAATATCACTTTGCCAATTCCACAAGAACTGTCTTAGCGAAAGGCTTCTTGAGGGGAGAGCTGTAACTCTCTGAGATGATTTCACAGAACACAAAGAAGATTCTGAGAAAGCTTCTTTCTCTTTGTTATCGGAGGATATTTCCTTTGGCCCTATAGTCTCCAAAGGGATCCGAAATATCTGTTCTCAGATTCCACAGAAAAAAGGCTAGCAAGGAGATCCACGAAATACAGATGTAACTCTGTGAGATGAATTAACAGATCACTAAGCAGTTTCTCAGAAAGCTTCTTTCCAGATTTCATCGGAGGATATTTCCTTTTTCACCATAGCCCTCTATGGGCTTCCAAATATCACATTTTCCATTCCACAAGAATTGTCTTAGCGAAAGGCTTCTTAATGGGAAAGCTGTAACTCTGTGAGATGATTTCACAGAACACAAAGAAGTTTCTCAGAAAGCTTCTTTCTCTTTGTTATCGGAGGATATTTCCTTTGGCCCTATAGTCTTCAAAGGGATCCGAAATATCTGTTCTCAGATTCCACAGAAATAAGGCTAGCAAAGAGATCCACGAAATACAGATGTAACTCTGTGAGATGAATTAACAGAACACTAAGCAGTTTCTCAGAAAGCTTCTTTCCAGATTTCATCGGAGGATATTTCCTTTTTCACCTTAGCCCTCTATGGGCTTCCAAATATCACTTTGCCAATTCCACAAGAACTGTCTTAGCGAAAGGCTTCTTGAGGGGAAAGCTGTAACTCTGTGAGATGATTTCACAGAACACAAAGAAGTTTCTCAGACAGCTTCTTTCTCTTTGTTATCGTAGGATATTTCCTTTGGCCCTATAGTCTTCAAAGGGATCCGAAATATCTGTTCTCAGATTCCACAGAAATAAGGCTAGCAAAGAGATCCACGAAATACAGATGTAACTCTGTGAGATGAATTAACAGAACACTAAGCAGTTTCTCAGAAAGCTTCTTTGCAGATTTCATCGGAGGATATTTCCTTTTTCACCATAGCCCTCTATGGGCTTCCAAATATCACTTTGCCAATTCCACAAGAACTGTCTTAGCGAAAGGCTTCTTGAGGGGAAAGCTGCAACTCTGTGAGATGATTTCACAGAACACAAAGAAGTTTCTCAGAAAGCTTCTTTCTCTTTGTTATCGGAGGATATTTCCTTTGGCCCTAGAGTCTTCAAAGGGATCGGAAATATCTGTTCTCAGATTCCACTGAAATAAGGCTAGCAAAGAGATCCTTGAAATACAGATGTAACTCTGTGAGATGAATTAACAGAACACTAAGCAGTTTCTCAGAAAGCTTCTTTCCAGATTTCATCGGAGGATATTTCCTTTTTCACCAGAGCCCTCTATGGGCTTCAAAATATCACTTTGCCAATTCCACAAGAACTGTCTTAGCGAAAGGCTTCTTGAGGGGAAAGCTGTAACTCTGTGAGATGATTTCACAGAACACAAAGAAGTTTCTCAGAAAGCTTCTTTCTCTTTGTTATCGGAGGATATTTCCTTTGGCCCTATCGTCTTCAAAGGGAAAGGAAATATCTGTTCTCAGATTCCACAGAAATAAGGCTAGCAAAGAGATCCACGAAATACAGATGTAACTCTGTGAGATGAATTAACAGAACACTAAGCACTTTCTCAGAAAGCTTCTTTCCAGATTTCATCGGAGGATATTTCCTTTCTCACCATAGCCCTCTATGGGCTTCCAAATATCACTTTGCCAATTCCACAAGAACTGTCTTAGCGAAAGGCTTCTTGAGGGGAAAGCTGTAACTCTGTGAGATGATTTCACAGAACACAAAGAAGTTTCTCAGAAAGCTTCTTTCTCTTTGTTATCGGAGGATATTTCCTTTGGCCCTATAGTCCTCAAAGGGATCCGAAATATCTGTTGTCAGATTCCACAGAAATAAGGCTAGCAAAGAGATCCACGAAATACAGATGTAACTCTGTGAGATGAATTAAGAGAACACTGAGCAGTTTCTCAGAATGCTTCTTTCCAGATTTCAATGGAGGATATTTCCTTTTTCTCCATAGCCCTCTATGGGCTTCCAAATATCACTCTGCCAATTCCACAAGAACTGTCTTAGCGAAAGGCTTCTTGGGGGGAAAGCTGCAACTCTGTGAGATGATTTCACAGAACACAAAGAAGTTTCTCAGAAAGCTTCTTTCTCTTTGTTATCGGAGGATATTTCCTTTGGCCCTAGAGTCTTCAAAGGGAAAGGAAATATCTGTTCTCAGATTCCACAGAAATAAGGCTAGCAAAGATATCCACGAAATACAGATGTAACTCGGTGAGATAAATTAACAGGACACTAAGCAGTTTCTCAGAAAGCTTCTTTCCAGATTTCATCGGAGATATTTCCTTTTTCACCATAGCCTTCTATAGGCTTCCAAATATCACTTTGCCAATTCCACAAGAACGGTCTTAGCGAAAGGTTTCTTGAGGGGAAAGCTGTAACTCTGTGAGATGATTTCATAGAACACAAAGAAGTTTCTCAGAAAGCTTCTATCTCTTTGTTATCGGAGGATATTTCCATTGGCCCTATAGTCTTCAAAGGGATCCGAAATATCTGTTGTCAGATTCCACAGAAATAAGGCTAGCAAAGAGATCCACGAAATACAGATGTAACTCTGTGAGATGAATTAACAGAACACTAAGCAGTTTCTCAGAATGCTTCTTTCCAGATTTCATCGGAGGATATTTCCTTTTTCACCATAGCCCTCTATGGGCTTCCAAATATCACTTTGCCAATTCCACAAGAACTGTCTTAGCGAAAGGCTTCTTGAGGGGACAGCTGTAACTCTGTGAGATGATTTCACAGAATACAAAGAAGTTTCTCAGAAAGCTTCTTTTTCTTTGTTATCGGAGGATATTTCCTTTGGTCCTATACTCTTCAAAGGGAAAGGAAATATCTGTTTTGAGATTCCACAGAAATAAGGCTAGCAAAGAGATCCAGGAAATACAGATGTAACACTGTGAGATGAGTGAACAGAACACTAAGAAGTTTCTCAGAAAGCTTCTTTCCAGATTTCATCAGAGGATATTTCCTTTTTCACCATAGCCCTCTATCGGCTTCCAAATATCACTTTCTCAATTCCACAAGAACTGTCCTAGTGAAAGGCTTCTTGAGGGGAAAGCTGTAACTCTGTGAGATAATTTCACAGAACACTAAGAAGTTTCTCAGAAAGCTTCTTTCACTTTGTTATCGGAGGATATTTCCTTTGGCCCTATAGTCTTCAAAGGGATCCGAAATATCTGTTTTCAGATTCCACAGAAATAAGGCTAGCAAAGAGATCCACGAAATACAGATGTAACTCTGTGAGATGAATTAACAGAACACTAAGGAGTTTCCCTCAAAGCTTCTTCCAGATTTCATCGGAGGATATTTACATTTTCACCATAGCCCTCTATGGGCTTCCAAATATCACTTTGCCAATTCCACAAGAACTGTCTTAGCGAAAGCCTTCTTGAGGGGAAAGCTGTAACTCTCTGAGATGATTTCAAAGAACACAAAGAAGTTTCTCAGAAAGCTTCTTTCTCTTTGTTATCGGAGGATATTTCCTTTGGCCCTATAGTCTTCAAAGGGATCCGAAATATCTGTTGTCAGATTCCACAGAAATAAGGCTAGCAAAGAGATCCACGAAATACAGATGTAAATCTGTGAGGTGAATTAACAGAACACTAAGCAGTTTCTCAGAAAGCTTCTTTCCAGATTTCATCGGAGGATATTTCCTTTTTCACCATAGCCCTCTATGGGCTTCCAAATATCACTTTGCCAATTCCACAAGAACTGTCTTGGCGAAAGGATTCTTGAGGGGAAAGCTGTAACTCTGTGAGATGATTTCAGAGAACACAAAGAAGTTACTCAGAAAGCTTCTTTCTCTTTGTTATCGGAGGATATTTCCTTTGGCCCTGTAGTCTTCAAAGGGAAAGGAAATATCTGTTCTCAGATCCACAGAAATAAGGCTTAGCAAAGAGATACACGAAAAACAGATGTAACTCTGTGAGATGAATTAACAGAACACTAAGCAGTTTCTCAGAAAGCTTCTTTCCAGATTTCATCGGAGGATATTTCCTTTTTCACCATAGCCCTCTATGGGCTTCCAAATATCACTTTGCCAATTCCACAAGAACTGTCTTAGCGAAAGGCTTCTTGAGGGGAAAGCTGTAACTCTCTGAGATGATTTCACAGAACACAAAGAAGTTTCTCAGAAAGCTTCTTTCTCTTTCTTATCGGAGGATATTTCCTTTGGCCCTAGAGTCTTCAAAGGGATCCGAAATATCTGTTGTCAGATTCCACAGAAATAAGGATAGCAAAGAGATCCAGGAATTACAGATGAAACTCTGAGAGATGAATTAACAGAACACTATGCAGTTTCCCAGAAAGCTTCTTTCCAGATTTCATCGGAGGATATGTCCTTTTTCACCATAGCCCTCTATGGGCGTCCAAATATCACTTTGCCAATTCCACAAGAACTGTCTTAGCGAAAGGCTTCTTAAGGGGAAGGCTGTAACTCTGTGAGATGATTTCACAGAACACAAAGAAGTTTCTCAGAAAGCTTCTTTCTCTTTGTTATCGGAGGATATTTCCTTTGGCCCTATACTCTTCAAAGGGATCCGAAATATCTGTTCTCAGATTCCACAGAAATGAGGCTAGCAAAGAGATCCACGAAATACAGATGTAACTCTGAGAGATGAATTAACAGAACACTAAGCAGTTTCTCAGAAGGCTTCTTTCCATATTTCATCGGAGGATATTTCCTTTTTCTCCATAGCCCTCAAAGGGCTTGCAAATATCACTTTGCGAATTCCACAAGAACTGTTTTAGCGAAAGGATTCTTGAGGGGAAAGATGTAACTCTGTGAGATGATTTCACAGAACACCAAGAAGTTTCTCAGAAAGCTTCTTTCTGTTTGTCATCGGAGGATATTTCCTTTGGCCCTATAGTCTTCAAAGGGATCCGAAATATCTGTTCTCAGATTCCACAGAAATAAGGAGAGCAAAGATATCCACGAAATACAGATGTAACTCTGGGAGATGAATTAACAGAACACTAACCAGTTTTTCAGAAAGCTTCTTTCCAGATTTCATCGGAGGATATTTCCTTTTTCACCATAGACCTCTATGGGCTTCCAAATATCACTTTGCCAATTCCACAAGAACTGTCTTAGCGAAAGGCTTCTTGAGGGGAGAGCTGTAACTCTCTGAGATGATTTCACAGAACACAAAGAAGATTCTGAGAAAGCTTCTTTCTCTTTGTTATCGGAGGATATTTCCTTTGGCCCTATAGTCTCCAAAGGGATCCGAAATATCTGTTCTCAGATTCCACAGAAAAAAGGCTAGCAAGGAGATCCACGAAATACAGATGTAACTCTGTGAGATGAATTAACAGATCACTAAGCAGTTTCTCAGAAAGCTTCTTTCCAGATTTCATCGGAGGATATTTCGTTTTTCACCATAGCACTCTATGGGCTTCCAAATATCACATTTTCCATTCCACAAGAATTGTCTTAGCGAAAGGCTTCTTAATGGGAAAGCTGTAACTCTGTGAGATGATTTCACAGAACACAAAGAAGTTTCTCAGAAAGCTTCTTTCTCTTTGTTATGGGAGGATATTTCCTTTGGCCCTATAGTCTTCAAAGGGATCCGAAATATCTGTTCTCAGATTCCACAGAAATAAGGCTAGCAAAGAGATCCACGAAATACAGATGTAATTCTGTGAGATGAATTAACAGAACACTAAGCAGTTTCTCAGAAAGCTTCTTTCCAGATTTCATCGGAGGATATTTCCTTTTTCACCTTAGCCCTCTATGGGCTTCCAAATATCACTTTGCCAATTCCAGAAGAACTGTCTTAGCGAAAGGCTTCTTGAGGGGAAAGCTGTAACTCTGTGAGATGATTTCACAGAACACAAAGAAGTTTCTCAGAAAGCTTCTTTCTCTTTGTTATCGGAGGATATTTCCTTTGGCCCTAGAGTCTTCAAAGGGAAAGGAAATATCTGTTCTCGGATTCCACAGAAATAAGGCTAGCAAAGAGATCCACGAAATACAGATGTAACTCTGTGAGATGAATTAACAGAACACTAGGCAGTCTCCCTGAAAGCTTCTTTCCAGATTTCATCGGAAGATATTTCCTTTCTCACCATAGCCCTCTATGGGCTTCCAAATATCACTTTGCCAATTCTACAAGAACTGTCTTAGCGAAATGCTTCTTGAGGGGAAAGCTGTAACTCTGTGAGGTGATTTCACAGAACACAAAGAAGTTTCTCAGAAAGCTTCTTTCTCTTTGTTATCGGAGGATATTTCCTTTGGCCCTTTAGTCTTCAAAGGGATCCGAAATATCTGTTGTCAGATTCCACAGAAATAAGGCTAGCAAAGAGATCCACGAAATACAGATGTAACTCTGAGAGATGAATTAACAGATCACTAAGCTGTTTCTCAGAAAGCTTCTTTCCATATTTCATCGGAGGATATTTCCTTTTTCACCATAGCCCTCTATGGGCTTCCAAATATCACTTTGCCAATTCCACAAGAACTGTCTTAGCGAAAGTCTTCTTGAGAGGAAAGCTGTAACTCTGTGAGATGATTTCACAGAACACAAAGAAGTTAATCAGAAAGTTTCTTTCTCTTTGTTATCGGAGGATATTTCCTTTTGCCCTAGAGTCTTCAAAGGGAAAGGAAATATCTGTTCTCAGATTCCACAGAAAAAGGCTAGCAAAGAGATCCACGAAATACAGATGTAACTCTGTCATATGAATTAACAGGACACTAAGCAGTTTCTCAGAAAGCTTCTTTCCAGATTTCATCGGAGGATATTTCCTTTTTCACCATAGCCCTCTATCGGCTTCCAAAAATCACTTTGCCAATTCCACAAGAACTGTCTTAGCGAAAGGCTTCTTGAGGGGAAAGCTGTATCTCTCTGAGATGATTTCACAGAACACAAAGAAGTTTCTCAGAAAGCTTCTTTCTCTTTGTTATCGGAGGATATTTCCTTTCGACCTATAGTCTTCAAAGAGATCAGAAATATCTGTTCTCAGATTCCACAGAAATAAGGCTAGCAAAGAGATCCACAAAATACAGTTGTAACTCTGTGAGATGAATTAGCAGAACACTAAGCAGTTTCTCAGAAAGCTTCTTTCCAGATTTCATCGGAGGATATTTCCTTTTTCACCATTGCCCTCTAGGGGTTCCAAATATCACTTTGCCAATTCCACAAGAACTGTCTTAGCGAACGGCTTCTTGAGGGGAAAGCTTTAACTCTGTGAGATGATTTCACAGAACACAAAGAAGTTTCTCAGAAAGCTTCTTTCTCTTTGTTATCGGAGGATATTTCCTTTGGCCCTAGAGTCTTCACGCGGAAAGGAAATATCTGTTCTCAGATTCCACAGAAATAAGGCTAGCAAAGAGATCCACGAAACACAGATGTAACTCTGTGAGATGAATTAACAGAACACTAAGAAGTTTCTCAGAAAGCTTCTTTCCAGATTTCATCGGAGGATATTTCCTTTTTCACCATAGCCCTCTATGGGCTTCAAAATATCACTTTGCCAATTCCACAAGAAGTGTCTTAGCGAAAGGCTTCTTGAGGGGAAAGCTGTAACTCTGTGAGATGATTTCACAGAACACAAAGAAGTTTCTCAGAAAGCTTCTTTCTCTTTGTTATCGGAGGAGATTTCCTTTGGCCCTAGAGTCATCAACGGGAAAGGAAATATCTGTTCTCAGATTCCACAGAAATAAGGCTAGCAAAGGGACCCACGAAATACAGATGTAACTCTGTGAGATGAATTAACAGAACACTAAGCACTTTCTCAGAAAGCTTCTTTCCAGATTTCATCGGAGGATATTTCCTTTTTCACCATAGCCCTCTATGGGCTTCCAAATATCACTTTGCCAATTCCACAAGAACTGTCTTAGCGAAAGGCTTCTTGAGGGGAAAGCTGTAACTCTGTGAGATGATTTCACCCAACACAAAGAAGTTTCTCAGAAAGCTTCTTTCTCTTTGTTATCGGAGGATATTTCCTTTGGCCCTATAGTCCTCAAAGGGATCCGAAATATCTGTTGTCAGATTCCACAGAAATAAGGCTGGCAAAGAGATCCACGAAATACAGATGTAACTCTGTGAGATGAATTAACAGAACACTGAGCAGTTTCTCAGAATGCTTGTTTCCAGATTTCAACGGAGGATATTTCCTTGTTCTCCATAGCCCTCTATGGGCGTAAAAATATCACTTTGCCAAATCCACAAGAACTGTCTTAGCGAAAGGCTTCTTGGGGGGAAAGCTGCAACTCTGTGAGATGATTTCACAGAACACAAAGAAGTTTCTCAGAAAGCTTCTTTCTCTTTCTTATCGGAGGATATTTCCTTTGGCCCCATAGTCTTTAAGGGGATCCGAAATATCTGTTCTCAGATTCCACAGAAATAAGGCTAGCAAAGAGATCCACGAAACACAGATGTAACTCTGTGAGATGAATGAACAGAACCCTAAGCAGTTTCTCAGAAATCTTCTTTCCAATTTCATCTGAAGATATTTCCTTTTTCACTATAGCCCTCTATGGGCTTCCAAATATCACTATGCCAATTCCACAAGAACTGTCTTAGCGAAAGGCTTCTTGAGGAGAAAGCTGTAACTCTGTGAGATGATTTCACAGAACACAAAGAAGTTTCTCGGAAAGCTTCTTTCTCTTTGTTATCGGAGGATATTTCCTTTGGCCCCAGAGTCTTCAAAGGGAAAGGAAATATCTGCTCTCAGATTCCACTGAAATAAGGCTAGCAAAGAGATCCACGAAATACAGATGTAACTCTGTGAGATGAATTAACAGAACACTAACCAGTTTCTCAGAATGCTTCTTTCCAGATTTCATCGGAGGATATTTCGTTTTTAACCATAGCCCTCTATGGGCTTCCAAATATCACTATGCCAATTCCACAAGAACTGTCTTAGCGAAAGGCTTCTTGAGGGGAAAGCTGTAACTTTGTGAGATGATTTCCCAGAATACAAAGAAGTTTCTCAGAAAGCTTCTTTCTCTTTGTTATCGGAGGATATTTCCTTTGGCCATATACTCTTCAAAGGGAAAGGAAATATCTGTTCTGAGATTCCACAGAAATAAGGCTAGCAAAGAGATCCACGAAATACAGATGTAACTCTGTGAGATGGATTAACAGAAAACTAAGCAGTTTCTCAGAAAGCTTCTTTCCAGATTTCATCGGAGGATATTTCCTTTTTCACCATAGCCCTCTATCGGCTTCCAAATATCACTTTGCCAATTCCACAAGAACTGTCTTAGCGAAAGGCTACTTGAGGGGAAAGCTGTAACTCTGTGAGATGATTTCACAGAACACAAAGAAGTTTCTCAGAAAGCTTCTTTCTCTTTGTTATCGGAGGATATTTCCTTTGGCCCTAGAGTCTTCAAAGGGAAAGGAAATATCTGTTCTCAGATTCCACAGAAATAAGGCTAGCAAAGAGATCCACGAAATACAGATGCAACTCTGTGAGATGAATTAACAGAACACTAAGCAGTTTCTCAGAAAGCTTCTTTCCAGATTTCATCGGAGGATATTTCCTTTTTCACCATAGCCCTCTATGGGCTTCCAAATATCACTTTACCAATTCCACAAGAACTGTCTTAGCGAAAGGCTTCTTGAATGGAAAGCTGTAACTCTCTGAGATGATTTCAAAGAACACAAAGAAGTTTCTCAGAAAGCTTCTTTCTCTTTGTTATCGGAGGATATTTCCTTTGGCCCTAGAGTCTTCAAAGGGAAAGGAAATATCTGTTCTCAGATTCCACAGAAATAAGGCTAGCAAAGAGATCCACGAAATACAGATGTAACTCTGTGAGAAGAATTAACAGAACACTAAGCAGTTTCTCAGAAAGCTTCTTTCCAGATTTCATCGGAGGATATTTCCTTTTTCACCATAGCCCTCTATGGGCTTCCAAATATCACTTTGCCAATTCCACAAGAACTGTCTTAGCGAAAGGCTTCTTGAGGGGAAAGCTGTAACTCTGTGAGATGATTTCACAGAACACAAAGAAGTTTCTCAGAAAGCTTCTTTCTCTTTGTTATCGGAGGATATTTCCTTTGGCCCTAGAGTCTTCAAAGGGAAAGGAAATATCTGTTCTCAGATTCCACAGAAATAAGGCTACCAAAGAGATCCATGAAATACAAATGTAACTCTATGAGATGAATTAACAGAACACTAAGCAGTTTCTCAGAAAGCTTCTTTGCAGATTTCAACGGAGGATATTTCCTTTTTCACCATAGCCTTCTATGGGCTTCCTAATATCACTTTGCCAATTCCACAAGAACTGTCTTAGCGAAAGGCATCTTGAGGGGAAAGCTGTAACTCTGTGAGATGATTTCATAGAACACAAAGAAGTTTCTCAGAAAGCTTCTTTCTCTTTGTTATCGGAGGATATTTCCTTTGGCCCTATAGTCTTCAAAGGGATCCGAAATATCTGTTCTCAGATTCCACAGAAATAAGGCTAGCAAAGAGATCCACGAAATACAGATGTAACTCTGTGAGATGAATTAACAGAACACTAAGCAGTTTCTCAGAATGCTTCTTTCCAGAATTCATCGGAGGATATTTCCTTTTTCACCATAGCCCTCTATGGGCTTCCAAATATCACTTTGCCAATTCCACAAGAACTGTCTTAGCGAAAGGCTTCTTGAGGGGAAAGCTGTAACTCTCTGAGATGATTTCACAGAATACAAAGAAGTTTCTCAGAAAGCTTCTTTCTCTTTGTTATCGGAGGATATTTCCTTTGGTCCTATACTCTTCAAAGGGAAAAGAATTATCTGTTCTGAGATTCCACAGAAATAAGGCTAGCAAAGAGATCCACAAAATACAGATGTAACACTGTGAGATGAGTGAACAGAACACTAAGCACTTTCTCAGAAAGCTTCTTTCCAGATTTCAACGGAGGATATTTCCTTTTTCACCATAGCCCTCTATCGGCTTCCAAATATCATTTTCCCAATTCCACAAGAACTGTCTTAGCGAAAGGCTTCTTGAGGGGAAAGCTGTAACTCTGTGAGATGATTTCACAGAACACAAAGAAGTTTCTCAGACAGCTTATTTCTCTTTGTTATCGTAGGATATTTCCTTTGGCCCTATAGTCTCTAAAGGGATCCGAAATATCTGTTCTCAGATTCCACAGAAATAAGGCTAGCAAAGAGATCCACGAAATACAGATGTAACTCTGTGAGATGAATTAACAGAACACTAAGGAGTTTCTCAGAATGCTTCTTTCCAGATTTCATCGGAGGATATTTCGTTTTTAACCATAGCCCTCTATGGGCTTCCAAATATCACTATGCCAATTCCACAAGAACTGTCTTAGCGAAAGGTATCTTGAGGGGAAAGCTGTAACTCTGTGAGATGATTTCACAGAACACAAAGAAGTTTCTCAGAAAGCTTCTTTCTCTTTGTTATCGTAGGATATTTCCTTTGGCCCTAGAGTCTTTAAAGGGATCCGAAATATCTGTTCTCAGATTCCACAGAAATAAGGCTAGCAAAGAGATCCACGAAATACAGATGTAAGTCTGTGAGATGAATTAACAGAACACTAAGCAGTTTCTCAGAAAGCTTCTTTCCAGATTTCATCGGAGGATATTTCCTTTTTCACCATAGCCCTCTATGGGCTTCCAAATATCACTTTGCCAATTGCACAAGAACTGTCTTAGCGAAAGGCTTCTTGAGGGGAAAGCTGTAACTCTGTGAGATGATTTCACAGAACACAAAGAAGTTTCTCAGAAAGCTTCTTTCTCTTTGTTATCGGAGGATATTTCCTTTGGCCCTAGAGTCTTCAAAGGGATCGGAAATATCTGTTCACAGATTCCACAGAAATAAGGCTAGCAAAGAGATCCACGAAATACAGATGTAACTCTGTGAGATGAATTAACAGAACACTAAGCAGTTTCTCAGAAAGCTTCTTTCCAGATTTCATCGGAGGATATTTCCTTTTTCACCAGAGCCCTCTATGGGCTTCAAAATATCACTTTGCCAATTCCAAAAGAACTGTCTTAGCGAAAGGCTTCTTGAGGGGAAAGCTGTAACTCTGTGAGATGATTTCACAGAACACAAAGAAGTTTCTCAGAAAGCTTCTTTCTCTTTGTTATCGGAGGATATTTCCTTTGGCCCTAGAGTCTTCAAAGGGAAAGGAAATATCTGTTCTCAGATTCCACAGATAAGGCTAGCAAAGAGATCCACGAAATACAGATGTAACTCTGTGAGATGAATTAACAGAACACTAAGCACTTTCTCAGAAAGCTTCTTTCCAGATTTCATCGGAGGATATTTCCTTTTTCACCATAGCCCTCTATGGGCTTCCAAATATCACTTTGCCAATTCCACAAGAACTGTCTTAGCGAAAGGCTTCTTGAGGGGAAAGCTGTAACTCTCTGAGATGATTTCACAGAACACAAAGAAGTTTCTCAGAAAGCTTCTTTCTCTTTGTTATCGGAGGATATTTCCTTTGGCCCTATAGTCCTCAAAGGGATCCGAAATATCTGTTGTCAGATTCCACAGAAATAAGGCTAGCAAAGAGATCCACGAAATACAGATGTAACTCTGTGAGATGAATTAACAGAACACTGAGCAGTTTCTCAGAATGCTTCTTTCCAGATTTCAATGGAGGATATTTCCTTTTTCTCCATAGCCCTCTATGGGCTTCCAAATATCACTCTGCCAATTCCACAAGAACTGTCTTAGCGAAAGGCTTCTTGGGGGGAAAGCTGCAACTCTGTGAGATGATTTCAAAGAACACAAAGAAGTTTCTCAGAAAGCTTCTTTCTCTTTGTTATCGGAGGATATTTCCTTTGGCCCTAGAGTCTTCAAAGGGAAAGGAAATATCTGTTCTCAGATTCCACAGAAATAAGGCTAGCAAAGAGATCCACGAAATACAGATGTAACTCGGTGAGATAAATTAACAGGACACTAAGCAGTTTCTCAGAAAGCTTCTTTCCAGATTTCATCGGAGGATATTTCCTTTTTCACCATAGCCTTCTATAGTCTTCCAAATATCACTTTGCCAATTCCACAAGAACGGTCTTAGCGAAAGGTTTCTTGAGGGGAAAGTTGTAACTCTGTGAGATGATTTCATAGAACACAAAGAAGTTTCTCAGAAAGCTTCTATCTCTTTGATATCGGAGGATATTTCCATTGGCCCTATAGTCTTCAAAGGGATCCGAAATATCTGTTCTCAGATTCCACAGAAATAAGGCTAGCAAAGAGATCCACGAAATACAGATGTAACTCTGTGAGATGAATTAACAGAACACTAAGCAGTTTCTCAGAATGCTTCTTTCCAGATTTCATCGGAGGATATTTCCTTTTTCACCATAGCCCTCTATCGGCTTCCAAATATCACTTTGCCAATTCCACAAGAACTGTCTTAGAGAAAGGCTTCTTGAGGGGAAAGCTGTAACTTTGTGAGATGATTTCACAGAACACAAAGAAGTTTCTCAGAAAGCTTCTTTCTCTTTGTTATCGGAGGATATTTCCTTTGGCCCTATACTCTTCAAAGGGATCCGAAATATCTGTTCTCAGATTCCACAGAAATGAGGCTAGCAAAGAGATCCACGAAATACAGATGTAACTCTGTGAGATGAATTAACAGAACACTAAGCAGTTTCTCAGAAGGCTTCTTTCCAGATTTCATCGGAGGATATTTCCTTTTTCTCCATAGCCCTCAAAGGGCTTGCAAATATCACTTTGCGAATTCCACAAGAACTGTTTTAGCGAAAGGATTCTTGAGGGGAAAGATGTAACTCTGTGAGATGATTTCACAGAACACCAAGAAGTTTCTCAGAAAGCTTCTTTCTGTTTGTCATCGGAGGATATTTCCTTTGGCCCTATAGTCTTCAAAGGGATCCGAAATATCTGTTCTCAGATTCCACAGAAATAAGGATAGCAAAGATATCCACGAAATACAGATGTAACTCTGGGAGATGAATTAACAGAACACTAACCAGTTTTTCAGAAAGCTTCTTTCCAGATTTCATCGGAGGATATTTCCTTTTTCACCATAGACCTCTATGGGCTTCCAAATATCACTTTGCCAATTCCACAAGAAATGTCTTAGCGAAAGGCTTCTTGAGGGGAGAGCTGTAACTCTCTGAGATGATTTCACAGAACACAAAGAAGATTCTGAGAAAGTTTCTTTCTCTTTGTTATCGGAGGATATTTCCTTTGGCCCTATAGTCTCCAAAGGGATCCGAAATATCTGTTCTCAGATTCCACAGAAAAAAGGCTAGCAAGGAGATCCACGAAATACAGATGTAACTCTGTGAGATGAATTAACAGATCACTAAGCAGTTTCTCAGAAAGCTTCTTTCCAGATTTCATCGGAGGATATTTCCTTTTTCACCTTAGCCCTCTATGGGCTTCCAAATATCACTTTGCCAATTCCAGAAGAACTGTCTTAGCGAAAGGCTTCTTGAGGGGAAAGCTGTAACTCTATGACATGATTTCACAGAACACAAAGAAGTTTCTCAGAAAGCTTCTTTCTCTTTGTTATCGGAGGATATTTCCTTTGGCCCTAGAGTCTTCAAAGGGAAAGGAAATATCTGTTCTCGGATTCCACAGAAATAAGGCTAGCAAAGAGATCCACGAAATACAGATGTAACTCTGTGAGATGAATTAACAGAACACTAGGCAGTCTCCCTGAAAGCTTCTTTCCAGATTTCATCGGAAGATATTTCCTTTTTCACCATAGCCCTCTATGGGCTTCCAAATATCACTTTGCCAATTCCACAAGAACTGTCTTAGCGAAATGCTTCTTGAGGGGAAAGCTGTAACTCTGTGAGGTGATTTCACAGAACACAAAGAAGTTTCTCAGAAAGCTTCTTTCTCTTTGTTATCAGAGGATATTTCCTTTGGCCCTTTAGTCTTCAAAGGGATCCGAAATATCTGTTGTCAGATTCCACAGAAATAAGGCTAGCAAAGAGATCCACGAAATACAGATGTAACTCTGAGAGATGAATTAACAGATCACTAAGCTGTTTCTCAGAAAGCTTCTTTCCATATTTCATCGGAGGATATTTCCTTTTTCACCATAGCCCTCTATGGGCTTCCAAATATCACTTTGCCAATTCCACAAGAACTGTCTTAGCGAAAGGCTTCTTGAGGGGAAAGCTGTAACTCTGTGAGATGATTTCACAGAACACAAAGAAGTTTCTCAGAAAGCTTCTTTCTCTTTGTTATCGGAGGATATTTCCTTTGGCCCTAGAGTCTTCAAAGGGATCCGAAATATCTGTTGTCAGATTCCACAGAAATAAGGCGAGCAGAGAGATCGACGAAATGCAGACGTAACTCTGTGAGATGAATTAACAGAACACTAAGCAGTTTCTCAGAAAGCTTCTTTCCAGATTTCATCGGAGGATATTTCCTTTTTCACCATAGCCCTCTATGGGCTTCCAAATATCACTTTGCCAATTCCACAAGAACTGTCTTAGCGAAAGGCTTCTTGAGGGGAAAGCTGTAACTCTGTGAGATGATTTCACAGAACACAAGGAAGTTTCTCAGAAAGCTTCTTTCTCTTTGTTATCGGAGGATATTTCCTTTGGCCCTATAGTCTTCAAAGGGAAAGGAAATATCTGTTCTCAGATTCCACAGAAATAAGGCTAGCAAAAAGATCCACGAAATACCGATGTAACCCTGTGAGATGAATTAACAGAACACTAAGCAGTTTCTCAGAAAGCTTCTTTCCAGATTTCATCGGAGGATATTTCCTTTTTCACCATAGCCCTCTATGGGCTTCCAAATATCACTTTGCCAATTCCACAAGAACTGTCTTAGCGAAAGTCTTCTTGAGAGGAAAGCTGTAACTCTGTGAGATGATTTCACAGAACACAAAGAAGTTAATCAGAAAGTTTCTTTCTCTTTGTTATCGGAGGATATTTCCTTTTGCCCTAGAGTCTTCAAAGGGAAAGGAAATATCTGTTCTCAGATTCCACAGAAAAAGGCTAGCAAAGAGATCCACGAAATACAGATGTAACTCTGTCATATGAATTAACAGGACACTAAGCAGTTTCTCAGAAAGCTTCTTTCCAGATTTCATCGGAGGATATTTCCTTTTTCACCATAGCCCTCTATCGGCTTCCAAATATCACTTTGCCAATTCCACAAGAACTGTCTTAGCGAAAGGCTTCTTGAGGGGAAAGCTGTAACTCTCTGAGATGATTTCACAGAACACAAAGAAGTTTCTCAGAAAGCTTCTTTCTCTTTGTTATCGGAGGATATTTCCTTTCGACCTATAGTCTTCAAAGAGATCCGAAATATCTGTTCTCAGATTCCACAGAAATAAGGCTAGCAAAGAGATCCACAAAATACAGTTGTAACTCTGTGAGATGAATTAACAGAACACTAAGCAGTTTCTCAGAAAGCTTCTTTCCAGATTTCATCGGAGGATATTTCCTTTTTCACCATTGCCCTCTATGGGCTTCCAAATATCACTTTGCCAATTCCACAAGAACTGTCTTAGCGAAAGGCTTCTTGAGGGGAAAGCTTTAACTCTGTGAGATGATTTCACAGAACACAAAGAAGTTTCTCAGAAAGCTTCTTTCTCTTTGTTATCGGAGGATATTTCCTTTGGCCCTAGAGTCTTCACGCGGAAAGGAAATATCTGTTCTCAGATTCCACAGAAATAAGGCTAGCAAAGAGATCTACGAAATACAGATGTAACTCAGTGAGATGAATTAACAGAACACTAAGAAGTTTCTCAGAAAGCTTCTTTCCAGATTTCATCGGAGGATATTTCCTTTTTCAGCAGAGCCCTCTATGGGCTTCAAAATATCACTTTGCCAATTCCACAAGAAGTGTCTTAGCGAAAGGCTTCTTGATGGGAAAGCTGTAACTCTGTGAGATGATTTCACAGAACACAAAGAAGTTTCTCAGAAAGCTTCTTTCTCTTTGTTATCGGAGGATATTTCCTTTGGCCCTAGAGTCATCAACGGGAAAGGTAATATCTGTTCTCAGATTCCACAGAAATAAGGCTAGCAAAGGGATCCACGAAATACAGATGTAACTCTGTGAGATGAATTAACAGAACACTAAGCAGTTTCTCAGAAAGCTTCTTTCCAGATTTCATCGGAGGATATTTCCTTTTTCACCATAGCCCTCTATGGGCTTCCAAATATCACTTTGCCAATTCCACAAGAACTGTCTTAGCGAAAGGCTTCTTGAGGGGAATGCTGTAACTCTGTGAGATGATTTCACAGAACACAAAGAAGTTTCTCAGAAAGCTTCTTTCTCTTTGTTATCGGAGGATATTTCCTTTGGCCCTATAGTCCTCAAAGGGATCCGAAATATCTGTTGTCAGATTCCACAGAAATAAGGCTAGCAAAGAGATCCACGAAATACAGATGTAACTCTGTGAGATGAATTAACAGAACACTGAGCAGTTTCTCAGAATGCTTCTTTCCAGATTTCAACGGAGGATATTTCCTTGTTCTCCATAGCCCTCTATGGGCTTCCAAATATCACTTTGCCAAATCCACAAGAACTGTCTTAGCGAAAGGCTTCTTGGGGGGAAAGCTGCAACTCTGTGAGATGATTTCACAGAACACAAAGAAGTTTCTCAGAAAGCTTCTTTCTCTTTGTTATCGGAGGATATTTCCTTTGGCCCTAGAGTCTTCAAAGGGAAAGGAAATATCTGTTCTCAGATTCCACAGAAATAAGGCTAGCAAAGAGATCCACGAAATACAGATGTAACTCTGTGAGATGAATTAGCAGAACACTAAGCAGTTTCTCAGAAAGCTTCTTTCCAGATTTCATGGGAGGATATTTCCTATTTCACCCTAGCCCTCTATGGGCTTCCAAATGTCACTTTACCAATTCCACAAGAACTGTCTTAGCGAAAGTCTTCTTGAATGGAATGCTGTAACTCTGAGATGATTTCACCGAACACAAAGAACTTTCTCAGAAAGCTTCTTTCTCTTTGTTATCGGAGGATATTTCCTTTGGCCCTAGAGTCTTAAAAGGGAAAGGAAGTATCTGTTCTCAGATTCCACAGAAATAAGGCTAGCAAAGAGATCAACGAAATACAGATGTAACTCTGTGAGATGAATTAACAGAACACTAAGCAGTTTCTCAGAAAGCTTCTTTCCAGATTTCATCGGAGGATATTTCCTTTTTCACCATAGCCCTCTATGGGCTTCCAAATATCACTTTGCCAATTCCACAAGAACTCTCTAAGCGAAAGGCTTCTTGAGGGGAAAGCTGTAACTCTGTGAGATGATTTCACAGAACACAAAGAAGTTTCTCAGAAAGCTTCTTTCTCTTTGTTATCGGAGAATATTTCCTTTGGCCCTAGAGTCTTCAAAGGGATCCGAAATATCTGTTCTCAGATTCCACAGAAATAAGGCTACCAAAGAGATCCTTGAAATACAAATGTAAGTCTGTGAGATGAATTAACAGAACACTAAGCAGTTTCTCAGAAAGCTTCTTTGCAGATTTCAACGGAGGATATTTCCTTTTTCACCACAGCCCTCTCTGGGCTTCCAAATATCACTTTGACAATTCCACAAGAACTGTCTTAGCGAAAGGCTTCTTGAGGGGAAAGCTGTAACTCTGTGAGATAATTTCACAGAACTCAAAGAAGTTTCTCAGAAAGCTTCTTTCACTTTGTTATCGGAGGATATTTCCTTTGGCCCTATAGTCTTCAAAAGGATCCGAAATATCTGTTCTCAGATTCCACAGAAATAAGGCTAGCAAAGAGATCCACGAAATACAGATGTAACTCTGTGAGATGAATTAACAGAACACTAAGCAGTCTCCCTGAAAGCTTCTTTCCAGATTTCATCGGAAGATATTTACTTTTTCACCATAGTCCTCTATGGGCTTCCAAATATCACTTTGCCAATTCCACAAGAACTGTCTCAGCGAAAGACTTCTTGAGGGGAAAGCTGTAACTCTGCGAGGTGATTTCACAGAACACAAAGAAGTTTCTCAGAAAGCTTCTTTCTCTTTGTTATCGGAGGATATTTCCTTTGGCCCTAGAGTCTTCAAAGTGATCCGAAGTATCTGTTCTCAGATTCCACAGAAATAAGGCTAGCAAAGAGATCCACGAAATACAGATGTAATTCTGTGAGATGAATTAACAGAACACTAAGCAGTTTCTCAGAAAGCTTCTTTCCAGATTTCATCGGAGGATATTTCCTTTTTCACCTTAGCCCTCTATGGGCTTCCAAATATCACTTTGCCAATTCCAGAAGAACTGTCTTAGCGAAAGGCTTCTTGAGGGGAAACCTGTAACTCTGTGAGATGATTTCTCAGAACACAAAGAAGTTTATCAGAAAGCTTCTTTCTCTTTGTTATCGGAGGATATTTCCTTTGGCCCTAGAGTTTTCAAAGGGAAAGGAAATATCTGTTCTCAGATTCCACAGAAATAAGGCTAGCAAAGAGATCCACGACATACAGATGTAACTCTGTGAGATGAATTAACAGAACACTAAGCAGTTTCTCAGAAAGCTTCTTTCCAGATTTCATCGGAGGATATTTCCTTTTTCACCATAGCCCTCTATGGGCTTCCAAATATCACTTTGCCCATTCCACAAGAACTGTCTTAGCGAAAGGCTTCTTGAGGGGAAAGCTGTAACTCTGTGAGATGATTTCACAGAACACAAAGAAGTTTCTCAGAAAGCTTCTTTCTGTTTGTTATGGAGAATATTTCCTTTGGCCCTATAGTCTTCAAAGGATCCGAAATATCTGTTGTCAGATTCCACAGAAATAAGGCTAGCAAAGAGATCCACGTAATACAGATGTAACTCTTTGAGATGAATTAACAGAACACTAAGCAGTTTCTCAGAATGCTTCTTTCCAGATTTCAACGGAGGTTATTTCCTTTTTCTCCATAGCCCTCTATGGGCTTCCAAATATCACTTTGCCAATTCCACAAGAACTGTCTTAGCGAAAGGCTCCTTGAGGGGAAAGCTGTAACTCTGTGAGATGATTTTACAGAACACAAAGAAGTTTCTCAGAAAGCTTCTTTCTCTTTGTTATCGAAGGATATTTCCTTTGGCCCTATAGTCTTCAAAGGGATCCGAAATATCTATTCTCAGATTCCACAGAAATAAGGCTAGCAAAGACATCCACGAAATACAGATATAACTCTGTGAGATGAATTCACAGAACACTAAGCAGTTTCTCAGAAAGCTTCTTTCCAGATTTCATCGGAGGATATTTCCTTTTTCACCATAGCCCTCTATGGGCTTCCAAATATCACTTTGCCAATTCCACAAGAACTATCTTAGCGAAAGGCTTCTTGGGGGGAAAGCTGCAACTCTGTGAGATGATTTCACAGAACACAAAGAAGTTTCTCGGAAAGCTTCTTTCTCTTTGTTATCGGAGGATATTTCCTTTGGCCCCAGAGTCTTCAAAGGGAAAGGAAATATCTGTTCTCAGATTCCACAGAAATAAGGCTAGCAAAGAGATCCACGAAATACAGATGTAACTCTGTGAGATGAATTAACAGAACACTAAGCAGTTTCTCAGAATGCTTCTTTCCAGATTTCATCGGAGGATATTTCCTTTTTCATCATAGCCCTCTATGGGCTTCCAAATATCACTTTGCCAATTCCACAAGAACTGTCTTAGCGAATGGCTTCTTGAGGGGAAAGCTGTAACTCTGTGAGATGATTTCACAGAATACAAAGAAGTTTCTCAGAAAGCTTCTTTCTCTTTGTTATCGGAGGATATTTCCTTTGGTCCTATACTCTTCAAAGGGAAAGGAATTATCTGTTCAGAGATTCCACAGAAATAAGGCTAGCAAAGAGATCCACGAAATACAGATGTAACACTGTGAGATGAGTTAACAGAACACTAAGCAGTTTCTCAGAAAGCTTCTTTCCAGATTTCATTGGAGGATATTTCCTTTTTCACCATAGCCCTCTATCTGCTTCCAAATATCATTTTCCCAATTCCACAAGAACTGTCTTAGGAAAGGCTTCTTGAGGGGAAAGCTGTAACTCTGTGAGATTCTTTCACAGAACACAAAGAAGTTTCTCAGACAGCTTTTTTCTCTTTGTTATCGTAGGATATTTCCTTTGGCCCTATAGTCTTCAAAGGGAACCGAAATATCTGTTCTCAGATTCCACAGAAATAAGGCTAGCAAAGAGATCCACGAAATACAGATGTAGCTCTGTGAGATGAATTAACAAAACACTAAGCAGTTTCTCAGAATGCTTCTTTCCAGATTTCGTCGGAGGATATTTCGTTTTTAAACATAGCCCTCTATGGGCTTCCAAATATCACTATGCCAATTCCACAAGAACTGTATTAGCGAAAGGCTTCTTGAGGGGAAAGCTGTAACTTTGTGAGATAATTTCACAGAATACAAAGAAGTTTCTCAGAAAGCTTCTTTCTCTTTGTTATCGGAGGATATTTCCTTTGGCCATATTCTCTTCAAAGGGAAAGGAAATATCTGTTCTGAGATTCCACAGGAATAAGGCTAGCAAAGACATCCACGAAATACAGATGTAACTCTGTGAGATGGATTAACAGAAAACTAAGCAGTTTCTCAGAAAGCTTCTTTCCAGATTTCATCGGAGGATATTTCCTTTTTCACCATAGCCCTCTATCGGCTTCCAAATATCTCATTGCCAATTCCACAAGAACTGACTAAGCGAAAGGCTACTTGAGGGGAAAGTTTTAACTCTGTGAGATGATTTCACAGAACACAAAGAAGTTTCTCAGAAAGCTTCTTTCTCTTTGTTATCGGAGGATATTTCCTTTGGCCCTAGAGTCTTCAAAGGGAAAGGTAATATCTGTTCTCAGATTCCACAGAAATAAGGCTAGAAAAGAGATCCACGAAATACAGATGTAACTCTGTGAGATGAATTAACAGAACACTAAGCAGTTTCTCAGAAAGCTTCTTTCCAGATTTCATCGGAGGATATTTCCTATTTCACCATAGCCCTCTATGGGCTTCCAAATATCACTTTACCAATTCCACAAGAACTGTCTTAGCGAAAGGCTTCTTGAATGGAAAGCTGTAACTCTGAGATGATTTCACCGAACACAAAGAAGTTTCTCAGAAAGCTTCTTTCTCTTTGTTATCGGAGGATATTTCCTTTGGTCCTATACTCTTCAAAGGGAAAGGAATTATCTGTTCTGAGATTCCACAGAAATAAGGCTAGCAAAGAGATCCACGAAATACAGATGTAACACTGTGAGATGAATTAACAGAACACTAAGCAGTTTCTCAGAAAGCTTCTTTCCAGATTTCATCGGAGGATATTTCCTTTTTCACCCTAGCCCTCTTTGGACTTCCAAATATCACTTTGCCAATTCCACAAGAACTGTCTTAGCGAAAGGATTCTTCAGGGGAAAGCTGTAACTCTGTGAGATGATTTCACAGAACACAAAGAAGTTTCTCAGACAACTTCTTTCTCTTTGTTATCGTAGGATATTTCCTTTGTCCCTATAGTCTTCAAAGGGATCCGAAATATCTGTTCTCAGATTCCACAGAAATAAGGCTAGCAAAGAGATCCACGAAATACAGATGTAACTCTGTGAGATGAATTAACAAAACACTAAGCAGTTTCTCAGAATGCTTCTGTCCAGATTTCATCGGAGGATATTTCGTTTTTAAACATAGCCCTCTATGGGCTTCCAAATATCACTATGCCAATTCCACAAGAACTGTCTTAGCGAAAGGCTTCTTGAGCGGAAAGCTGTAACTCTGTGAGATGATTTCACAGAACACAAAGAAGTTTCTCAGAAAGCTTCTTTCTCTTTGTTATCGGAGGATATTTCCTTTGGCCCTAGAGTCTTCAAAGGGATCCGAATTATCTGTTCTCACATACCACAGAAATAAGGCTAGCAAAGAGATCCAGGAAATACAGATGTAACTCTGTGAGATGAATGAACAGAACACTAAGCAGTTTTTCAGAATGCTTCTTTCCAGATTTCATCGGAGGATATTTCCTTTTTCACCATAGCCCTCCATGGGCTTACAAATATCACTTTGCCAATTCCACAGGAACTGTCTTAGCGAAAGTCTTCTTGAGGGGAAAGCTGTAACTCTGTGAGATGATTTCACAGAACACAAAGAAGTTTCTCAGACAGCTTATTTCTCTTTGTTATCGTAGGATATTTCCTTTGGCCCTATAGTCTCTAAAGGGATCCGAAATATCTGTTCTCAGATTCCACAGAAATAAGGCTAGCAAAGAGATCCACGAAATACAGATGTAACTCTGTGAGATGAATTAACAGAACACTAAGCAGTTTCTCAGAATGCTTCTTTCCAGATTTCATCGGAGGATATTTCGTTTTTAACCATAGCCCTCTATGGGCTTCCAAATATCACTATGCCAATTCCACAAGAACTGTCTTAGCGAAAGTTATCTTGAGGGGAAAGCTGTAACTCTGTGAGATGATTTCACAGAACACAAAGAAGTTTCTCAGAAAGCTTCTTTCTCTTTGTTATCGGAGGATATTTCCTTTGGCCCTAGAGTCTTCAAAGGGATCCGAAATATCTGTTGTCAGATTCCACAGAAATAAGGCTAGCAAAGAGATCCACGAAATACAGATGTAAGTCTGTGAGATGAATTAACAGAACACTAAGCAGTTTCTCAGAAAGCTTCTTTCCAGATTTCATCGGAGGATATTTCCTTTTTCACCATAGCCCTCTATGGGCTTCCAAATATCACTTTGCCAATTGCACAAGAACTGTCTTAGCGAAAGGCTTCTTGAGGGGAAAGCTGTAACTCTGTGAGATGATTTCACAGAACACAAAGAAGTTTCTCAGAAAGCTTCTTTCTCTTTGTTATCGGAGGATATTTCCTTTGGCCCTAGAGTCTTCAAAGGGATCGGAAATATCTGTTCTCAGATTCCACAGAAATAAGGCTAGCAAAGAGATCCTTGAAATACAGATGTAACTCTGTGAGATGAATTAACAGAACACTAAGCAGTTTCTCAGAAAGCTTCTTTCCAGATTTCATCGGAGGATATTTCCTTTTTCACCAGAGCCCTCTATGGGCTTCAAAATATCACTTTGCCAATTCCACAAGAACTGTCTTAGCGAAAGGCTTCTTGAGGGGAAAGCTGTAACTCTCTGAGATGATTTCACAGAACACAAAGAAGTTTCTCAGAAAGCTTCTTTCTCTTTGTTATCGGAGGATATTTCCTTTGGCCCTATAGTCCTCAAAGGGATCCGAAATATCTGTTGTTAGATTCCACAGAAATAAGGCTAGCAAAGAGATCCACGAAATACAGATGTAACTCTGTGAGATGAATTAACAGAACACTGAGCAGTTTCTCAGAATGCTTCTTTCCAGATTTCAATGGAGGATATTTCCTTTTTCTCCATAGCCCTCTATGGGCTTCCAAATATCACTCTGCCAATTCCACAAGAACTGTCTTAGCGAAAGGCTTCTTGGGGGGAAAGCTGCAACTCTGTGAGATGATTTCACAGAACACAAAGAAGTTTCTCAGAAAGCTTCTTTCTCTTTGTTATCGGAGGATATTTCCTTTGGCCCTAGAGTCTTCAAAGGGAAAGGAAATATCTGTTCTCAGATTCCACAGAAATAAGGCTAGCAAAGAGATCCACGAAATACAGATGTAACTCGGTGAGATAAATTAACAGGACACTAAGCAGTTTCTCAGAAAGCTTCTTTCCAGATTTCATCGGAGGATATTTCCTTTTTCACCATAGCCTTCTATAGTCTTCCAAATATCACTTTGCCAATTCCACAAGAACGGTCTTAGAGAAAGGTTTCTTGAGGGGAAAGTTGTAACTCTGTGAGATGATTTCATAGAAAACAAAGAAGTTTCTCAGAAAGCTTCTATCTCTTTGTTATCGGAGGATATTTCCATTGGCCCTATAGTCTTCAAAGGGATCCGAAATATCTGTTCTCAGATTCCACAGAAATAAGGCTAGCAAAGAGATCCACGAAATACAGATGTAACTCTGTGAGATGAATTAACAGAACACTAAGCAGTTTCTCAGAATGCTTCTTTCCAGATTTCATCGGAGGATATTTCCTTTTTCACCATAGCCCTCTATGGGCTTCCAAATATCACTTTGCCAATTCCACAAGAACTGTCTTAGCGAAAGGCTTCTTGAGGGGACAGCTGTAACTCGGTGAGATGATTTCACAGAATACAAAGAAGTTTCTCAGAAAGCTTCTTTTTCTTTTTTATCGTTGGATATTTCCTTTGGTCCTATACTCTTCAAAGGGAAAGGAAATATCTGTTTTGAGATTCCACAGAAATAAGGCTAGCAAAGAGATCCAGGAAATACAGATGTAACACTGTGAGATGAGTGAACAGAACACTAAGCATTTTCTCAGAAAGCTTCTTTCCAGATTTCATCGGAGGATATTTCCTTTTTCACCATAGCCCTCTATCGGCTTCCAAATATCACTTTCTCAATTCCACAAGAACTGTCATAGCGAAAGGCTTCTTGAGGGGAAAGCTGTAACTCTGTGAGATAATTTCACAGAACACTAAGAAGTTTCTCAGAAAGCTTCTTTCACTTTGTTATCGGAGGATATTTCCTTTGGCCCTATAGTCTTCAAAGGGATCCGAAATATCTGTTTTCAGATTCCACAGAAATAAGGCTAGCAAAGAGATCCACGAAATACAGATGTAACTCTGTGAGATGAATTAACAGAACACTAAGGAGTTTCCCTCAAAGCTTCTTTCCAGATTTCATCGGAGGATATTTACATTTTCACCATAGCCCTCTATGGGCTTCCAAATATCGCTTTGCCAATTCCACAAGAACTGTCTTAGCGAAAGGCTTCTTGAGGGGAAAGCTGTAACTCTGTGAGGTGATTTCACAGATCACAAAGAAGTTTCTCAGAAAGCTTCTTTCTCTTTGTTTTCGGAGGATATTTCCTTTGGCCCTATAGTCTTCAAAGGGATCCGAAATATCTGCTGTCAGATTCCACAGAAATAAGGCTAGCAAAGAGATCCACCAAATACAGATGTAACTATGTGATTTGAATTAACAGAACACTAAGCAGTTTCTCAGAAAGCTTCTTTCCAGATTTCATCGGAGGATATTTCCTTTTTCACCATAGCCCTCTATGGGCTTCCAAATATCACTTTGCCAATTCCACAAGAACTGTCTTAGCGAAAGCCTTCTTGAGGGGAAAGCTGTAACTCTGTGAGATGATTTCAAAGAACACAAAGAAGTTTCTCAGAAAGCTTCTTTCTCTTTGTTATCGGAGGATATTTCCTTTGGCCCTATAGTCTTCAAAGGGATCCGAAATATCTGTTGTCAGATTCCACAGAAATAAGGCTAGCAAAGAGATCCACGAAATACAGATGTAAATCTGTGAGGTGAATTAACAGAACACTAAGCAGTTTCTCAGAAAGCTTCTATCCAGATTTCATCGGAGGATATTTCCTTTTTCACCATAGCCCTCTATGGGCTTCCAAATATCACTTTGCCAATTCCACAAGAACTGTCTTGGCGAAAGGATTCTTGAGGGGAAAGCTGTAACTCTGTGAGATGATTTCAGAGAACACAAAGAAGTTTCTCAGAAAGCTTCTTTCTCTTTGTTATCGGAGGATATTTCCTTTGGCCCTGTAGTCTTCAAAGGGAAAGGAAATATCTGTTCTCAGATCCACAGAAATAAGGCTAGCAAAGAGATACACGAAAAACAGATGTAACTCTGTGAGATGAATTAACAGAACACTAAGCAGTTTCTCAGAAAGCTTCTTTCCAGATTTCATCGGAGGATATTTCCTTTTTCACCATAGCCCTTATGGGCTTCCAAATATCACTTTGCCAATTCCACAAGAACTGTCTTAGCGAAAGGCTTCTTGAGGGGAAAGCTGTAACTCTTTGAGATGATTTCACAGAACACAAAGAAGTTTCTCAGAAAGCTTCTTTCTCTTTGTTATCGGAGGATATTTCCTTTGGCCCTAGAGTCTTCAAAGGGATCCGAAATATCTGTTGTCAGATTCCACAGAAATAAGGATAGCAAAGAGATCCAGGAAATACAGATGAAACTCTGAGAGATGAATTAACAGAACACTATGCAGTTTCCCAGAAAGCTTCTTTCCAGATTTCATCGGAGGATATTTCCTTTTTCACCATAGCCCTCTATGGGCGTCCAAATATCACTTTGCCAATTCCACAAGAACTGTCTTAGAGAAAGGCTTCTTGAGGGGAAAGCTGTAACTCTGTGAGATGATTTCACAGAACACAAAGAAGTTTCTCAGAAAGCTTCTTTCTCTTTGTTATCGGAGGATATTTCCTTTGGCCCTATACTCTTCAAAGGGATCCGAAATATCTGTTCTCAGATTCCACAGAAATGAGGCTAGCAAAGAGATCCACGAAATACAGATGTAACTCTGTGAGATGAATTAACAGAACACTAAGCAGTTTCTCAGAAGGCTTCTTTCCAGATTTCATCGGAGGATATTTCCTTTTTCTCCATAGCCCTCAAAGGGCTTGCAAATATCACTTTGCGAATTCCACAAGAACTGTTTTAGCGAAAGGATTCTTGAGGGGAAAGATGTAACTCTGTGAGATGATTTCACAGAACACCAAGAAGTTTCTCAGAAAGCTTCTTTCTGTTTGTCATCGGAGGATATTTCCTTTGGCCCTATAGTCTTCAAAGGGATCCGAAATATCTGTTCTCAGATTCCACAGAAATAAGGATAGCAAAGATATCCACGAAATACAGATGTAACTCTGGGAGATGAATTAACAGAACACTAACCAGTTTTTCAGAAAGCTTCTTTCCAGATTTCATCGGAGGATATTTCCTTTTTCACCATAGACCTCTATGGGCTTCCAAATATCACTTTGCCAATTCCACAAGAACTGTCTTAGCGAAAGGCTTCTTGAGGGGAGAGCTGTAACTCTCTGAGATGATTTCACAGAACACAAAGAAGATTCTGAGAAAGTTTCTTTCTCTTTGTTATCGGAGGATATTTCCTTTGGCCCTATAGTCTCCAAAGGGATCCGAAATATCTGTTCTCAGATTCCACAGAAAAAAGGCTAGCAAGGAGATCCACGAAATACAGATGTAACTCTGTGAGATGAATTAACAGATCACTAAGCAGTTTCTCAGAAAGCTTCTTTCCAGATTTCATCGGAGGATATTTCGTTTTTCACCATAGCCCTCTATGGGCTTCTAAATATCACATTTTCCATTCCACAAGAATTGTTTAGCGAAAGGCTTCTTAATGGGAAAGCTGTAACTCTGTGAGATGATTTCACAGAACACAAAGAAGTTTCTCAGAAAGCTTCTTTCTCTTTGTTATCGGAGGATATTTCCTTTGGCCCTATAGTCTTCAAAGGGATCCGAAATATCTGTTCTCAGATTCCACAGAAATAAGGCTAGCAAAGAGATCCACGAAATACAGATGTAACTCTGTGAGATGAATTAACAGAACACTAAGCAGTTTCTCAGAAAGCTTCTTTCCAGATTTCATCGGAGGATATTTCCTTTTTCACCTTAGCCCTCTATGGGCTTCCAAATATCACTTTGCCAATTCCAGAAGAACTGTCTTAGCGAAAGGCTTCTTGAGGGGAAAGCTGTAACTCTATGAGATGATTTCACAGAACACAAAGAAGTTTCTCAGAAAGCTTCTTTCTCTTTGTTATCGGAGGATATTTCCTTTGGCCCTAGAGTCTTCAAAGGGAAAGGAAATATCTGTTCTCGGATTCCACAGAAATAAGGCTAGCAAAGAGATCCACGAAATACAGATGTAACTCTGTGAGATGAATTAACAGAACACTAGGCAGTCTCCCTGAAAGCTTCTTTCCAGATTTCATCGGAAGATATTTCCTTTTTCACCATAGCCCTCTATGGGCTTCCAAATATCACTTTGCCAATTCCACAAGAACTGTCTTAGCGAAATGCTTCTTGAGGGGAAAGCTGTAACTCTGTGAGGTGATTTCACAGAACACAAAGAAGTTTCTCAGAAAGCTTCTTTCTCTTTGTTATCGGAGGATATTTCCTTTGGCCCTTTAGTCTTCAAAGGGATCCGAAGTATCTGTTGTCAGATTCCACAGAAATAAGGCTAGCAAAGAGATCCACGAAATACAGATGTAACTCTGAGAGATGAATTAACAGATCACTAAGCTGTTTCTCAGAAAGCTTCTTTCCATATTTCATCGGAGGATATTTCCTTTTTCACCATAGCCCTCTATGGGCGTCCAAATATCACTTTGCCAATTCCACAAGAACTGTCTTAGAGAAAGGCTTCTTGAGGGGAAAGCTGTAACTCTGTGAGATGATTTCACAGAACACAAAGAAGTTTCTCAGAAAGCTTCTTTCTCTTTGTTATCGGAGGATATTTCCTTTGGCCCTATACTCTTCAAAGGGATCCGACATATCTGTTCTCAGATTCCACAGAAATGAGGCTAGCAAAGAGATCCACGAAATACAGATGTAACTCTGTGAGATGAATTAACAGAACACTAAGCAGTTTCTCAGAAGGCTTCTTTCCAGATTTCATCGGAGGATATTTCCTTTTTCTCCATAGCCCTCAAAGGGCTTGCAAATATCACTTTGCGAATTCCACAAGAACTGTTTTAGCGAAAGGATTCTTGAGGGGAAAGATGTAACTCTGTGAGATGATTTCACAGAACACCAAGAAGTTTCTCAGAAAGCTTCTTTCTGTTTGTCATCGGAGGATATTTCCTTTGGCCCTATAGTCTTCAAAGGGATCCGAAATATCTGTTCTCAGATTTCACAGAAATAAGGATAGCAAAGATATCCACGAAATACAGATGTAACTCTGGGAGATGAATTAACAGAACACTAACCAGTTTTTCAGAAAGCTTCTTTCCAGATTTCATCGGAGGATATTTCCTTTTTCACCATAGACCTCTATGGGCTTCCAAATATCACTTTGCCAATTCCACAAGAACTGTCTTAGCGAAAGGCTTCTTGAGGGGAGAGCTGTAACTCTCTGAGATGATTTCACAGAACACAAAGAAGATTCTGAGAAAGTTTCTTTCTCTTTGTTATCAGAGGATATTTCCTTTGGCCCTATAGTCTCCAAAGGGATCCGAAATATCTGTTCTCAGATTCCACAGAAAAAAGGCTAGCAAGGAGATCCACGAAATACAGATGTAACTCTGTGAGATGAATTAACAGATCACTAAGCAGTTTCTCAGAAAGCTTCTTTCCAGATTTCATCGGAGGATATTTCGTTTTTCACCATAGCCCTCTATGGGCTTCTAAGTATCACATTTTCCATTCCACAAGAATTGTTTAGCGAAAGGCTTCTTAATGGGAAAGCTGTAACTCTGTGAGATGATTTCACAGAACACAAAGAAGTTTCTCAGAAAGCTTCTTTCTCTTTGTTATCGGAGGATATTTCCTTTGGCCCTATAGTCTTCAAAGGGATCCGAAATATCTGTTCTCAGATTCCACAGAAATAAGGCTAGCAAAGAGATCCAAGAAATACAGATGTAACTCTGTGAGATGAATTAACAGAACACTAAGCAGTTTCTCAGAAAGCTTCTTTCCAGATTTCATCCGAGGATATTTCCTTTTTCACCTTAGCCCTCTATGGGCTTCCAAATATCACTTTGCCAATTCCAGAAGAACTGTCTTAGCGAAAGGCTTCTTGAGGGGAAAGCTGTAACTCTATGAGATGATTTCACAGAACACAAAGAAGTTTCTCAGAAAGCTTCTTTCTCTTTGTTATCGGAGGATATTTCCTTTGGCCCTAGAGTCTTCAAAGGGAAAGGAAATATCTGTTCTCGGATTCCACAGAAATAAGGCTAGCAAAGAGATCCACGAAATACAGATGTAACTCTGTGAGATGAATTAACAGAACACTAGGCAGTCTCCCTGAAAGCTTCTTTCCAGATTTCATCGGAAGATATTTCCTTTTTCACCATAGCCCTCTATGGGCTTCCAAATATCACTTTGCCAATTCCACAAGAACTGTCTTAGCGAAATGCTTCTTGAGGGGAAAGCTGTAACTCTGTGAGGTGATTTCACAGAAAACAAAGAAGTTTCTCAGAAAGCTTCTTTCTCTTTGTTATCGGAGGATATTTCCTTTGGCCCTTTAGTCTTCAAAGGGATCCGAAATATCTGTTGTCAGATTCCACAGAAATAAGGCTAGCAAAGAGATCCACGAAATACAGATGTAACTCTGAGAGATGAATTAACAGATCACTAAGCTGTTTCTCAGAAAGCTTCTTTCCATATTTCATCGGAGGATATTTCCTTTTTCACCATAGCCCTCTATGGGCTTCCAAATATCACTTTGCCAATTCCACAAGAACTGTCTTAGCGAAAGGCTTCTTGAGGGGAAAGCTGTAACTATGTCAGATGATTTCACAGAACACAAAGAAGTTTCTCAGAAAGCTTCTTTCTCTTTGTTATCGGAGGATATTTCCTTTGGCCCTAGAGTCTTCAAAGGGATCCGAAATATCTGTTGTCAGATTCCACAGAAATAAGGCGAGCAGAGAGATCGACGAAATGCAGACGTAACTCTGTGAGATGAATTAACAGAACACTAAGCAGTTTCTCAGAAAGCTTCTTTCCAGATTTCATCGGAGGATATTTCCTTTTTCACCATAGCCCTCTATGGGCTTCCAAATATCACTTTGCCAATTCCACAAGAACTGTCTTAGCGAAAGTCTTCTTGAGAGGAAAGCTGTAAATCTGTGAGATGATTTCACAGAACACAAAGAAGTTAATCAGAAAGTTTCTTTCTCTTTGTTATCGGAGGATATTTCCTTTTGCCCTAGAGTCTTCAAAGGGAAAGGAAATATCTGTTCTCAGATTCCACAGAAAAAGGCTAGCAAAGAGATCCACGAAATACAGATGTAACTCTGTCATATGAATTAACAGGACACTAAGCAGTTTCTTAGAAAGCTTCTTTCCAGATTTCATCGGAGGATATTTCCTTTTCACCATAGCCCTCTATCGGCTTCCAAATATCACTTTGCCAATTCCACAAGAACTGTCTTAGCGAAAGGCTTCTTGAGGGGAAAGCTGTAACTCTCTGAGATGATTTCACAGAACACAAAGAACTTTCTCAGAAAGCTTCTTTCTCTTTGTTATCGGAGGATATTTCCTTTCGACCTATAGTCTTCAAAGAGATCCGAAATATCTGTTCTCAGATTCCACAGAAATAAGGCTAGCAAAGAGATCCACAAAATACAGTTGTAACTCTGTGAGATGAATTAACAGAACACTAAGCAGTTTCTCAGAAAGCTTCTTTCCAGATTTCATCGGAGGATATTTCCTTTTTCACCATTGCCCTCTATGGGCTTCCAAATATCACTTTGCCAATTCCACAAGAACTGTCTTAGCGAACGGCTTCTTGAGGGGAAAGCTTTAACTCTGTGAGATGATTTCACAGAACACAAAGAAGTTTCTCAGAAAGCTTCTTTCTCTTTGTTATCGGAGGATATTTCCTTTGGCCCTAGAGTCTTCACGCGGAAAGGAAATATCTGTTCTCAGATTCCACAGAAATAAGGCTAGCAAAGAGATCCACGAAATACAGATGTAACTCTGTGAGATGAATTAACAGAACACTAAGAAGTTTCTCAGAAAGCTTCTTTCCAGATTTCATCGGAGGATATTTCCTTTTTCAGCAGAGCCCTCTATGGGCTTCAAAATATCACTTTGCCAATTCCACAAGAAGTGTCTTAGCGAAAGGCTTCTTGAGGGGAAAGCTGTAACTCTGTGAGATGATTTCACAGAACACAAAGAAGTTTCTCAGAAAGCTTCTTTCTCTTTGTTATCGGAGGATATTTCCTTTGGCCCTAGAGTCATCAACGGGAAAGGAAATATCTGTTCTCAGATTCCACAGAAATAAGGCTAGCAAAGGGATCCACGAAATACAGATGTAACTCTGTGAGATGAATTAACAGAACACTAAGCAGTTTCTCAGAAAGCTTCTTTCCAGATTTCATCGGAGGATATTTCCTTTTTCACCATAGCCCTCTATGGGCTTCCAAATATCACTTTGCCAATTCCACAAGAACTGTCTTAGCGAAAGGCTTCTTGAGGGGAAAGCTGTAACTCTGTGAGATGATTTCACAGAACACAAAGAAGTTTCTCAGAAAGCTTCTTTCTCTTTGTTATCGGAGGATATTTCCTTTGGCCCTATAGTCCTCAAAGGGATCCGAAATATCTGTTGTCAGATTCCACAGAAATAAGGCTAGCAAAGAGATCCACGAAATACAGATGTAACTCTGTGAGATGAATTAACAGAACACTGAGCAGTTTCTCAGAATGCTTCTTTCCAGATTTCAACGGAGGATATTTCCTTGTTCTCCATAGCCCTCTATGGGCTTCCAAATATCACTTTGCCAAATCCACAAGAACTGTCTTAGCGAAAGGCTTCTTGGGGGGAAAGCTGCAACTCTGTGAGATGATTTCACAGAACACAAAGAAGTTTCTCAGAAAGCTTCTTTCTCTTTGTTATCGGAGGATATTTCCTTTGGCCCTAGAGTCTTAAAAGGGAAAGGAAGTATCTGTTCTCAGATTCCACAGAAATAAGGCTAGCAAAGAGATCCACGAAATACAGATGTAACTCTGTGAGATGAATTAACAGAACACTAAGCAGTTTCTCAGAAAGCTTCTTTCCAGATTTCATCGGAGGATATTTCCTTTTTCACCATAGCCCTCTATGGGCTTCCAAATATCACTTTGCCAATTCCACAAGAACTCTCTAAGCGAAAGGCTTCTTGAGGGGAAAGCTGTAACTCTGTGAGATGATTTCACAGAACACAAAGAAGTTTCTCAGAAAGCTTCTTTCTCTTTTTTATCGGAGGATATTTCCTTTGGCCCTAGAGTCTTCAAAGGGATCCGAAATATCTGTTCTCAGATTCCACAGAAATAAGGCTACCAAAGAGATCCTTGAAATACAAATGTAAGTCTGTGAGATGAATTAACAGAACACTAAGCAGTTTCTCAGAAAGCTTCTTTGCAGATTTCAACGGAGGATATTTCCTTTTTCACCACAGCCCTCTCTGGGCTTCCAAATATCACTTTGACAATTCCACAAGAACTGTCTTAGCGAAAGGCTTCTTGAGGGGAAAGCTGTAACTCTGTGAGATAATTTCACAGAACTCAAAGAAGTTTCTCAGAAAGCTTCTTTCACTTTGTTATCGGAGGATATTTCCTTTGGCCCTATAGTCTTCAAAGGGATCCGAAATATCTGTTCTCAGATTCCACAGAAATAAGGCTAGCAAAGAGATCCACGAAATACAGATGTAACTCTGTGAGATGAATTAACAGAACACTAAGCAGTCTCCCTGAAAGCTTCTTTCCAGATTTCATCGGAAGATATTTACTTTTTCACCATAGTCCTCTATGGGCTTCCAAATATCACTTTGCCAATTCCACAAGAACTGTCTTAGCGAAAGACTTCTTGAGGGGAAAGCTGTAACTCTGCGAGGTGATTTCACAGAACACAAAGAAGTTTCTCAGAAAGCTTCTTTCTCTTTGTTATCGGAGGATATTTCCTTTGGCCCTAGAGTCTTCAAAGTGATCCGAAATATCTGTTCTCAGATTCCACAGAAATAAGGCTAGCAAAGAGATCCACGAAATACAGATGTAATTCTGTGAGATGAATTAACAGAACACTAAGCAGTTTCTCAGAAAGCTTCTTTCCAGATTTCATCGGAGGATATTTCCTTTTTCACCTTAGCCCTCTATGGGCTTCCAAATATCACTTTGCCAATTCCAGAAGAACTGTCTTAGCGAAAGGCTTCTTGAGGGGAAACCTGTAACTCTGTGAGATGATTTCTCAGAACACAAAGAAGTTTCTCAGAAAGCTTCTTTCTCTTTGTTATCGGAGGATATTTCCTTTGGCCCTAGAGTCTTCAAAGGGAAAGGAAATATCTGTTCTCAGATTCCACAGAAATAAGGCTAGCAAAGAGATCCACGAAATACAGATGTAACTCTGTGAGATGAATTAACAGAACACTATGCAGTTTCTCAGAAAGCTTCTTTCCAGATTTCATCGGAGGATATTTCCTTTTTCACCATAGCCCTCTATGGGCTTCCAAATATCACTTTGCCTATTCCACAAGAACTGTCTTAGCGAAAGGCTTCTTGAGGGGAAAGCTGTAACTCTGTGAGATGATATCACAGAACACAAAGAAGTTTCTCAGAAAGCTTCTTTCTGTTTGTTATGGAGAATATTTCCTTTGGCCCTATAGTCTTCAAAGGATCCGAAATATCTGTTGTCAGATTCTACAGAAATAAGGCTAGCAAAGAGATCCACGAAATACAGATGTAACTCTTTGAGATGAATTAACAGAACACTAAGCAGTTTCTCAGAATGCTTCTTTCCAGATTTCAACGGAGGTTATTTCCTTTTTCTCCATAGCCCTCTATGGGCTTCCAAATATCACTTTGCCAATTCCACAAGAACTGTCTTAGCGAAAGGCTTCTTGAGGGGAAAGCTGTAACTCTGTGAGATGATTTTACAGAACACAAAGAAGTTTCTCAGAAAGCTTCTTTCTCTTTGTTATCGAAGGATATTTCCTTTGGCCCTATAGTCTTCAAAGGGATCCGAAATATCTATTCTCAGATTCCACAGAAAAAAGGCTAGCAAAGACATCCACGAAATACAGATATAACTCTGTGAGATGAATTCACAGAACACTAAGCAGTTTCTCAGAAAGCTTCTTTCCAGATTTCATCGGAGGATATTTCCTTTTTCACCATAGCCCTCTATGGGCTTCCAAATATCACTTTGCCAATTCCACAAGAACTATCTTAGCGAAAGGCTTCTTGGGGGGAAAGCTGCAACTCTGTGAGATGATTTCACAGAACACAAAGAAGTTTCTCGGAAAGCTTCTTTCTCTTTGTTATCGGAGGATATTTCCTTTGGCCCCAGAGTCTTCAAAGGGAAAGGAAATATCTGTTCTCAGATTCCACGGAAATAAGGCTAGCAAAGAGATCCACGAAATACAGATGTACCTCTGTGAGATGAATTAACAGAACACTAAGCAGTTTCTCAGAATGCTTCTTTCCAGATTTCATCGGAGGATATTTCCTTTTTCATCATAGCCCTCTATGGGCTTCCAAATATCACTTTGCCAATTCCACAAGAACTGTCTTAGCGAAAGGCTTCTTGAGGGGAAAGCTGTAACTCTGTGAGATGATTTCACAGAACACAAAGAAGTTTCTCAGAAAGCTTCTTTCTCTTTGTTATCGGAGGATATTTCCTTTGGCCCTATAGTCCTCAAAGGGATCCGAAATATCTGTTGTCAGATTCCACAGAAATAAGGCTAGCAAAGAGATCCACGAAATACAGATGTAACTCTGTGAGATGAATTAACAGAACACTGAGCAGTTTCTCAGAATGCTTCTTTCCAGATTTCAACGGAGGATATTTCCTTGTTCTCCATAGCCCTCTATGGGCTTCCAAATATCACTTTGCCAAATCCACAAGAACTGTCTTAGCGAAAGGCTTCTTGGGGGGAAAGCTGCAACTCTGTGAGATGATTTCACAGAACACAAAGAAGTTTCTCAGAAAGCTTCTTTCTCTTTGTTATCGGAGGATGTTTCCTTTGGCCCTAGAGTCTTCAAAGGGAAAGGAAATATCTGTTCTCAGATTCCACAGAAATAAGGCTAGCAAAGAGATCCACGAAATACAGATGTAACTCTGTGAGATGAATTAACAGAACACTAAGCAGTTTCTCAGAAAGCTTCTTTCCAGATTTCATCGGAGGATATTTCCTATTTCACCCTAGCCCTCTATGGGCTTCCAAATATCACTTTACCAATTCCACAAGAACTGTCTTAGCGAAAGTCTTCTTGAATGGAATGCTGTAACTCTGAGATGATTTCACCGAACACAAAGAAGTTTCTCAGAAAGCTTCTTTCTCTTTGTTATCGGAGGATATTTCCTTTGGCCCTAGAGTCTTAAAAGGGAAAGGAAGTATCTGTTCTCAGATTCCACAGAAATAAGGCTAGCAAAGAGATCAACGAAATACAGATGTAACTCTGTGAGATGAATTAACAGAACACTAAGCAGTTTCTCAGAAAGCTTCTTTCCAGATTTCATCGGAGGATATTTCCTTTTTCACCATAGCCCTCTATGGGCTTCCAAATATCACTTTGCCAATTCCACAAGAACTCTCTAAGCGAAAGGCTTCTTGAGGGGAAAGCTGTAACTCTGTGAGATGATTTCTCAGAACACAAAGAAGTTTCTCAGAAAGCTTCTTTCTCTTTTTTATCGGAGGATATTTCCTTTGGCCCTAGAGTCTTCAAAGGGATCCGAAATATCTGTTCTCAGATTCCACAGAAATAAGGCTACCAAAGAGATCCATGAAATACAAATGTAAGTCTGTGAGATGAATTAACAGAACACTAAGCAGTTTCTCAGAAAACTTCTTTGCAGATTTCAACGGAGGATATTTCCTTTTTCACCACAGCCCTCTCTGGGCTTCCAAATATCACTTTGACACTTCCACAAGAACTGTCTTAGCGAAAGGCTTCTTGAGGGGAAAGCTGTAACTCTGTGAGATAATTTCACAGAACTCAAAGAAGTTTCTCAGAAAGCTTCTTTCACTTTGTTATCGGAGGATATTTCCTTTGGCCCTATAGTCTTCAAAGGGATCCGAAATATCTGTTCTCAGATTCCACAGAAATAAGGCTAGCAAAGAGATCCACGAAATACAGATGTAACTCTGTGAGATGAATTAACAGAACACTAAGCAGTCTCCCTGAAAGCTTCTTTCCAGATTTCATCGGAAGATATTTACTTTTTCACCATAGTCCTCTATGGGCTTCCAAATATCACTTTGCCAATTCCACAAGAACTGTCTTAGCGAAAGACTTCTTGAGGGGAAAGCTGTAACTCTGCGAGGTGATTTCACAGAACACAAAGAAGTTTCTCAGAAAGCTTCTTTCTCTTTGTTATCGGAGGATATTTCCTTTGGCCCTAGAGTCTTCAAAGTGATCCGAAATATCTGTTCTCAGATTCCACAGAAATAAGGCTAGCAAAGAGATCCACGAAATACAGATGTAATTCTGTGAGATGAATTAACAGAACACTAAGCAGTCTCCCTGAAAGCTTCATTCCAGATTTCATCGGAGGATATTTCCTTTTTCACCTTAGCCCTCTATGGGCTTCCAAATATCACTTTGCCAATTCCAGAAGAACTGTCTTAGCGAAAGGCTTCTTGAGGGGAAACCTGTAACTCTGTGAGATGATTTCTCAGAACACGAAGAAGTTTCTCAGAAAGCTTCTTTCTCTTTGTTATCGGAGGATATTTCCTTTGGCCCTAGAGTCTTCAAAGGGAAAGGAAATATCTGTTCTCAGATTCCACAGAAATAAGGCTAGCAAAGAGATCCACGAAATACAGATGTAACTCTGTGAGATGAATTAACAGAACACTAAGCAGTTTCTCAGAAAGCTTCTTTCCAGATTTCATCGGAGGATATTTCCTTTTTCACCATAGCCCTCTATGGGCTTCCAAATATCACTTTGCCTATTCCACAAGAACTGTCTTAGCGAAAGGCTTCTTGAGGGGAAAGCTGTAACTCTGTGAGATGATATCACAGAACACAAAGAAGTTTCTCAGAAAGCTTCTTTCTGTTTGTTATGGAGAATATTTCCTTTGGCCCTATAGTCTTCAAAGGATCCGAAATATCTGTTGTCAGATTCCACAGAAATAAGGCTAGCAAAGAGATCCACGAAATACAGATGTAACTCTTTGAGATGAATTAACAGAACACTAAGCAGTTTCTCAGAATGCTTCTTTCCAGATTTCAACGGAGGTTATTTCCTTTTTCTCCATAGCCCTCTATGGGCTTCCAAATATCACTTTGCCAATTCCACAAGAACTGTCTTAGCGAAAGGCTTCTTGAGGGGAAAGCTGTAACTCTGTGAGATGATTTTACAGAACACAAAGAAGTTTCTCAGAAAGCTTCTTTCTCTTTGTTATCGAAGGATATTTCCTTTGGCCCTATAGTCTTCAAAGGGATCCGAAATATCTATTCTCAGATTCCACAGAAAAAAGGCTAGCAAAGACATCCACGAAATACAGATATAACTCTGTGAGATGAATTCACAGAACACTAAGCAGTTTCTCAGAAAGCTTCTTTCCAGATTTCATCGGAGGATATTTCCTTTTTCACCATAGCCCTCTATGGGCTTCCAAATATCACTTTGCCAATTCCACAAGAACTATCTTAGCGAAAGGCTTCTTGGGGGGAAAGCTGCAACTCTGTTAGATGATTTCACAGAACACAAAGAAGTTTCTCGGAAAGCTTCTTTCTCTTTGTTATCGGAGGATATTTCCTTTGGCCCCAGAGTCTTCAAAGGGAAAGGAAATATCTGTTCTCAGATTCCACGGAAATAAGGCTAGCAAAGAGATCCACGAAATACAGATGTACCTCTGTGAGATGAATTAACAGAACACTAAGCAGTTTCTCAGAATGCTTCTTTCCAGATTTCATCGGAGGATATTTCCTTTTTCATCATAGCCCTCTATGGGCTTCCAAATATCACTTTGCCAATTCCACAAGAACTGTCTTAGCGAATGGCTTCTTGAGGGGAAAGCTGTAACTCTGTGAGATGATTTCACAGAATACAAAGAAGTTTCTCAGAAAGCTTCTTTCTCTTTGTTATCGGAGGATATTTCCTTTGGTCCTATACTCTTCAAAGGGAAAGGAATTATCTGTTCTGAGATTCCACAGAAATAAGGCTAGCAAAGAGATCCACGAAATACAGATGTAACACTGTGAGATGAGTTAACAGAACACTAAGCAGTTTCTCAGAAAGCTTCTTTCCAGATTTCACTGGAGGATATTTCCTTTTTCACCATAGCCCTCTATCTGCTTCCAAATATCATTTTCCCAATTCCACAAGAACTGTCTTAGGAAAGGCTTCTTGAGGGGAAAGCTGTAACTCTGTGAGATGATTTCACAGAACACAAAGAAGTTTCTCAGACAGCTTTTTTCTCTTTGTTATCGTAGGATATTTCCTTTGGCCCTATAGTCTTCAAAGGGATCCGAAATATCTGTTCTCAGATTCCACAGAAATAAGGCTAGCAAAGAGATCCACGAAATACAGATGTAGCTCTGTGAGATGAATTAACAAAACACTAAGCAGTTTCTCAGAATGCTTCTTTCCAGATTTCATCGGAGGATATTTCGTTTTTAAACATAGCCCTCTATGGGCTTCCAAATATCACTATGCCAATTCCACAAGAACTGTATTAGCGAAAGGCTTCTTGAGGGGAAAGCTGTAACTTTGTGAGATAATTTCACAGAATACAAAGAAGTTTCTCAGAAAGCTTCTTTCTCTTTGTTATCGGAGGATATTTCCTTTGGCCATATTCTCTTCAAAGGGAAAGGAAATATCTGTTCTGAGATTCCACAGGAATAAGGCTAGCAAAGACATCCACGAAATACAGATGTAACTCTGTGAGATGGATTAACAGAAAACTAAGCAGTTTCTCAGAAAGCTTCTTTCCAGATTTCATCGGAGGATATTTCCTTTTTCACCATAGCCCTCTATCGGCTTCCAAATATCACATTGCCAATTCCACAAGAACTGACTAAGCGAAAGGCTACTTGAGGGGAAAGCTTTAACTCTGTGAGATGATTTCACAGAACACAAAGAAGTTTCTCAGAAAGCTTCTTTCTCTTTGTTATCGGAGGATATTTCCTTTGGCCCTAGAGTCTTCAAAGGGAAAGGTAATATCTGTTCTCAGATTCCACAGAAATAAGGCTAGAAAAGAGATCCACGAAATACAGATGTAACTCTGTGAGATGAATTAACAGAACACTAAGCAGTTTCTCAGAAAGCTTCTTTCCAGATTTCATCGGAGGATATTTCCTATTTCACCATAGCCCTCTATGGGCTTCCAAATATCACTTTACCAATTCCACAAGAACTGTCTTAGCGAAAGGCTTCTTGAATGGAAAGCTGTAACTCTGAGATGATTTCACCGAACACAAAGAAGTTTCTCAGAAAGCTTCTTTCTCTTTGTTATCGGAGGATATTTCCTTTGGTCCTATACTCTTCAAAGGGAAAGGAATTATCTGTTCTGAGATTCCACAGAAATAAGGCTAGCAAAGAGATCCACGAAATACAGATGTAACACTGTGAGATGAATTAACAGAACACTAAGCAGTTTCTCAGAAAGCTTCTTTCCAGATTTCATCGGAGGATATTTCCTTTTTCACCCTAGCCCTCTATGGACTTCCAAATATCACTTTGCCAATTCCACAAGAACTGTCTTAGCGAAAGGATTCTTGAGGGGAAAGCTGTAACTCTGTGAGATGATTTCACAGAACACAAAGAAGTTTCTCAGACAGCTTCTTTCTCTTTGTTATCGTAGGATATTTCCTTTGGCCCCAGAGTCTTCAAAGGGATCCGAAATATCTGTTCTCAGATTCCACAGAAATAAGGCTAGCAAAGAGATCCACGAAATACAGATGTAACTCTGTGAGATGAATTAACAAAACACTAAGCAGTTTCTCAGAATGCTTCTTTCCAGATTTCATCGGAGGATATTTCGTTTTTAAACATAGCCCTCTATGGGCTTCCAAATATCACTATGCCAATTCCACAAGAACTGTCTTAGCGAAAGGCTTCTTGAGCGGAAAGCTGTAACTCTGTGAGATGATTTCACAGAACACAAAGAAGTTTCTCAGAAAGCTTCTTTCTCTTTGTTATCGGAGGATATTTCCTTTGGCCCTAGAGTCTTCAAAGGGATCCGAATTATCTGTTCTCACATACCACAGAAATAAGGCTAGCAAAGAGATCCAGGAAATACAGATGTAACTCTGTGAGATGAATGAACAGAACACTAAGCAGTTTTTCAGAATGCTTCTTTCCAGATTTCATCGGAGGATATTTCCTTTTTCACCATAGCCCTCCATGGGCTTACAAATATCACTTTGCCAATTACACAGGAACTGTCTTAGCGAAAGTCTTCTTGAGGGGAAAGCTGTAACTCTGTGAGATGATTTCACAGAACACAAAGAAGTTTCTCAGAAAGCTTCTTTCACTTTGTTATCGGAGGATATTTCCTTTGGCCCTATAGTCATCAAAGGGATCCGAAATATCTGTTGTCAGATCCAACAGAGATAAGGCTAGCAAAGAGATCCACGAAATACAGATGTAACTCTGTGAGATGAATTAACAGAACACTAAGCAGTTTCTCAGAAAGCTTCTTTCCAGATTTCATCGGAGGATATTTTCTTTTTCACCATAGCCCCCTATGGGCTTCCAAATATCGCTTTGCCAATTCCACAATAACTGTCTTAGCGAAAGGCTTCTTGAGGGGAAAGCTGTAACTCTGTGAGATGATTTCACAGAACACAAAGAAGTTTCTCAGAAAGATTCTTTCTCTTTGTTATCGGAAGATATTTCCTTTGGCAATAGATTCTTCAAAGGTAAAGGAAATATCTGTTCTCAGATTCCACAGAAATAAGGCTAGCAAAGAGATCCACGAAATACAGATGTAACTCTGTGAGATGAATTAACAGAACACTAAGCAGTTTCTCAGAAGCTTCTTTCCAGATTTCATCGGAGGATATTTCCTTTTTCACCATAGCCCTCTATGGGCTTCAAAATATCACTTTGCCAATTCCACAAAAACTGTCTTATAGAAAGGCTTCTTGAGGGGAAAGCTGTATCTCTGTGAGATGATTTCACAGAACACAAAGAAGTTTCTCAGAAAGCTTCTTTCTCTTTGTTATCGGAGGATATTTCCTTTGGCCCTAAAGACTTCAAAGGGATCCGAAATATCTGTTCTCAGGTTCCACAGAAATAAGGCTAGCAAAGAGATCCACGAAATACAGATGTAACTCTGTGAGATGAATTAACAGAACACTAAGCAGTTTCTCAGAAAGCTTCTTTCCAGATTTCATCGGAGGATATTTCCTTTTTCAACAAAGCCCTCTATGGGCTTCCAAATATCACTTTAGATATTCCACAAGAACTGTCTTAGCGAAAGCCTTCTTGAGGGGAAAGCTGTAACTCAGGAGATGATTTCACAGAACACAAAGAAGTTTCTCAGAAAGCTTCTTTCTCTTTGTTATCGGAGGAAATTTCTTTGGCCCTATAGTCTTCAACGGGATCCGAAATATCTGTTCTCAGATTCCACAGAATTAAGGCTAGCAAAGAGATCCACGAAATACAGATGTAACTCTGTGAGATGAATTAAGAGAACACTAAGCAGTTTCTCAGAAAGCTTCTTACCAGATTTCCTCGGAGGATATTTCCTTTTTCACCATAGACCTCTATGAGCTTCCAACTATCACTTTGCCAATTCCACAAGAACTGTCTTAGCGAAAGGCTTCTTGAGGGGAAAGCTGTAACTCTGTGAGATGATTTCACAGAACACAAAGAAGTTTCTCAGAAAGCTTCTTTCTCTTTGTTATCGGAGGATATTTCCTTTGGCCCTATCCTCTTCAAAGGGAAAGGAAATATGTGTTTTCCGATTCCACAGAAATAAGGCTAGCAAAGAGATACACGAAATAGAGATGTAACTCTGTGAGATGAATTAACAGAACACTGAGCAGTTTCTCAGAAAGCTTCTTTCCAGATTTCATCGGAGGATATTTCCTTTTTCACCATAGCCCTCTATGGGCTTCCAAATATCACTTTGCCAATTCCACAAGAACTGTCTTAGCGAAAGGCTTCTTGAGGGGAAAGCTGTAACTCTGTGAAATGATTTCACAGAACACCAAGAAGTTTCTCAGAAAGTTTCTTTCTGTTTGTCATCGGAGGATAATTCCTTTGGCCCTATAGTCTTCAAAGGGATCCGAAATATCTGTTCTCAGATTCCACAGAAATTAGGCTAGCAAAGGGATCCATGAAATACAGATGAAACTCTGTGAGATGAATTAACAGAACACTAAGCAGTTTCTCAGAAAGCTTCTTTCCAGATTTCATCGGAGGATATTTCCTTTTTCACCGTAGCCCTCTATGGGCTTCCAAATATCACTTTGCCAATTCCACAAGAACTGTCTTCGCGAAAGGCTTCTTGAGGGGAAAGCTGTAACTCTGTCAGATGATTTCACAGAACGCAAAGAAGTTTCTCAGAAAGCTTCTTTCTCTTTGTTATCGGAGGATGTTTCCTTTGGCCCTAAAGTCTTCAAAGGGATCCGAAATATCTGTTCTGAGATTCCACAGAAATAAGGCTAGCAAAGGGATCCACGAAATACTGATGTAACTCTGGGAGATGAATTAACAGAACACTAAGCAGTTTCTCAGAAAACTTCTTTCCAGATTTCATCGGAGGATATTTCCTTTTTCACCATAGCCCTCTATGGGCTTCCAAATATCACTTTGCCAATTCCACAAGAACTATCTTAGCGAAAGGCTTCTTGAGGGGAAAGCTGTAACTCTGTGAGATGATTTCACAGAACAAAAGAAGCTTCTCAGAAAGCTTCTTTCTCTTTGTTATCGGAGGATATTTCCTTTGGGCCTATAGTCTTCAAAGGGATCCGAAATATCTGTTGTCAGATTCCACAGAAATAAGGCTAGCAAAGAGATCCACGAAATACAGATGTAACTCTGTGAGATGAATTAACAGAACACTAAGCAGTTTCTCAGAATGCTTCTTTCCAGATTTCATCGGAGGATATTTCCTTTTTCACCATAGCCCTCTATGGGCTTCCAAATATCACTTTGCCAATTCCACAAGAACTGTCTTAGCGAAAGGCTTCTTGAGGGGACAGCTGTAACTCTGTGAGATGATTTCACAGAATACAAAGAAGTTTCTCAGAAAGCTTCTTTTTCTTTGTTATCGGAGGATATTTCCTTTGGTCCTATACTCTTCAAAGGGAAAGGAAATATCTGTTTTGAGATTCCACAGAAATAAGGCTAGCAAAGAGATCCAGGAAATACAGATGTAACACTGTGAGATGAGTGAACAGAACACTAAGCAGTTTCTCAGAAAGCTTCTTTCCAGATTTCATCGGAGGATATTTCCTTTTTCACCATAGCCCTCTATCGGCTTCCAAATATCACTTTCTCAATTCCACAAGAACTGTCCTAGTGAAAGGCTTCTTGAGGGGAAAGCTGTAACTCTGTGAGATAATTTCACAGAACACTAAGAAGTTTCTCAGAAAGCTTCTTTCACTTTGTTATCGGAGGATATTTCCTTTGGCCCTATAGTCTTTAAAGGGATCCGAAATATCTGTTTTCAGATTCCACAGAAATAAGGCTAGCAAAGAGATCCACGAAATACAGATGTAACTCTGTGAGATGAATTAACAGAACACTAAGGAGTTTCCCTCAAAGCTTCTTTCCAGATTTCATCGGAGGATATTTACATTTTCACCATAGCCCTCTATGGGCTTCCAAATATCGCTTTGCCAATTCCACAAGAACTGTCTTAGCGAAAGGCTTCTTGAGGGGAAAGCTGTAACTCTGTGAGGTGATTTCACAGATCACAAAGAAGTTTCTCAGAAAGCTTCTTTCTCTTTGTTTTCGGAGGATATTTCCTTTGGCCCTATAGTCTTCAAAGGGATCCGAAATATCTGCTGTCAGATTCCACAGAAATAAGGCTAGCAAAGAGATCCACCAAATACAGATGTAACTATGTGATTTGAATTAACAGAACACTAAGCAGTTTCTCAGAAAGCTTCTTTCCAGATTTCATCGGAGGATATTTCCTTTTTCACCATAGCCCTCTATGGGCTTCCAAATATCACTTTGCCAATTCCACAAGAACTGTCTTAGCGAAAGCCTTCTTGAGGGGAAAGCTGTAACTCTCTGAGATGATTTCAAAGAACACAAAGAAGTTTCTCAGAAAGCTTCTTTCTCTTTGTTATCGGAGGATATTTCCTTTGGCCCTATAGTCTTCAAAGGGATCCGAAATATCTGTTGTCAGATTCCACAGAAATAAGGCTAGCAAAGAGATCCACGAAATACAGATGTAAATCTGTGAGGTGAATTAACAGAACACTAAGCAGTTTCTCAAAAAGCTTCTATCCAGATTTCATCGGAGGATATTTCCTTTTTCACCATAGCCCTCTATGGGCTTCCAAATATCACTTTGCCAATTCCACAAGAACTGTCTTGGCGAAAGGATTCTTGAGGGGAAAGCTGTAACTCTGTGAGATGATTTCAGAGAACACAAAGAAGTTTCGCAGAAAGCTTCTTTCTCTTTGTTATCATAGGATATTTCCTTTGGCCTTATACTCTTCAAAGGGATCCGAAATATCTGTTCTCAGATTCCACAGAAATGAGGCTAGCAAAGAGATCCACGAAATACAGATGTAACTCTGTGAGATGAATTAACAGAACACTAAGCAGTTTCTCAGAAGGCTTCTTTCCAGATTTCATCGGAGGATATTTCCTTTTTCTCCATAGCCCTCAAAGGGCTTGCAAATATCACTTTGCGAATTCCACAAGAACTGTTTTAGCGAAAGGATTCTTGAGGGGAAAGATGTAACTCTGTGAGATGATTTCACAGAACACCAAGAAGTTTCTCAGAAAGCTTCTTTCTGTTTGTCATCGGAGGATATTTCCTTTGGCCCTATAGTCTTCAAAGGGATCCGAAATATCTGTTCTCAGATTCCACAGAAATAAGGATAGCAAAGATATCCACGAAATACAGATGTAACTCTGGGAGATGAATTAACAGAACACTAACCAGTTTTTCAGAAAGCCTCTTTCCAGATTTCATCGGAGGATATTTCCTTTTTCACCATAGACCTCTATGGGCTTCCAAATATCACTTTGCCAATTCCACAAGAACTGTCTTAGCGAAAGGCTTCTTGAGGGGAGAGCTGTAACTCTCTGAGATGATTTCACAGAACACAAAGAAGATTCTGAGAAAGTTTCTTTCTCTTTGTTATCGGAGGATATTTCCTTTGGCCCTATAGTCTCCAAAGGGATCCGAAATATCTGTTCTCAGATTCCACAGAAAAAAGGTTAGCAAGGAGATCCACGAAATACAGATGTAACTCTGTGAGATGAATTAACAGATCACTAAGCAGTTTCTCAGAAAGCTTCTTTCCAGATTTCATCGGAGGATATTTCGTTTTTCACCATAGCCCTCTATGGGCTTCTAAATATCACATTTTCCATTCCACAAGAATTGTTTAGCGAAAGGCTTCTTAATGGGAAAGCTGTAACTCTGTGAGATGATTTCACAGAACACAAAGAAGTTTCTCAGAAAGCTTCTTTCTCTTTGTTATCGGAGGATATTTCCTTTGGCCGTATAGTCATCAAAGGGATCCGAAATATCTGTTGTCAGATCCAACAGAGATAAGGCTAGCAAAGAGATCCAGGAAATACAAATGTAACTCTGTGAGATAAATTAACAGAACACTAAGCAGTTTTTCAGAAAGCTTCTTTCCAGATTTCATCGGAGGATATTTCCTTTTTCACCATAGCCCTATATGGGCTTCCAAATATGTCTTTGCCAATTCCACAAGAACTGTTTTAGCGAAAGGCTTCTTGAGGGGAAAGCTGTAACTCTGTGAGGTGATTAAACAGAACACAAAGAAGTTTCTCAGAAAGCTTCTTTCTCTTTGTTATCGGAGGATATTACCTTTGGCCCTATACTCATCAAAGGGAAAGGAAATATGTGTTTTCCGATTCCACAGAAATAAGGCTAGCAAAGAGATCCACGAAATACAGATGTAACTCTGTGAGATTAATTAACAGAACACTAAGCAGTTTTTCAGAAAGCTTCTTTCCAGATTTCATCGGGGGATATTTCCTTTTTCACCATAGCCCTCTATGGGCTTCCAAATATCACTTTCCCCATTCCACAAGAACTGTCTTAGGGAAAGGCTTCTTGAGGGGAAAGCCGTAACTCTGTGAGATGATTTCACAGAACACAAAGAAGTTTCTCAGAAAGCTTCTTTCTCTTTGTTATCGGAGGATGTATCCTTTGACCCTAAAGTCTTCAAAGGGATCCGAAATATCTGTTCTGAGATTCCACAGAATTAAAGCTCGCAAAGGGATGCACGAAATACAGATGTAACTCTGGGAGATGAATTAACAGAACACTAAGCAGTTTCTCATAAAACTTCTTTCCAGATTTCATCGGAGGATATTTCCTTTTTCACCATAGCCCTCTATGGTCTTCCAAATATCACTTTGCCAATTCCACAAGAACTGTCTTAGCGAAAGGCTTCTTGAGGGGAAAGCTGTAACTCTGTGAGATGATTTCACAGAACACAAAGAAGCTTCTCAGAAAGCTTCATTCTCTTTGTTATGGGAGGATATTTCCTTTGGCCCTATAGTCATCAAAGGGATCCGAAATATCTGTTGTCAGATTCCACAGAAAAAAGGCCAGCAAAGAGATCCAGGAAATACAGATGTAACTCTGTGAGATGAATTAACAGAACACTAAGCAGTTTCTCAGAAAGCTTCTTTCAAGATTTCATTGGAGGATATTTGCTTTTTCTCCATAGCCTTCTAAGGGCTTCCAAATATCACTTTGCCAATTCCACAAGAACTCTCTAAGCGAAAGGCCACTTGAGGGGAAAGCTGTAACTCTGTGAGATGATTTCACAGAACACAAAGAAGTTTCTCAGAAAGCTTCTTTCTCTTTGTTATCGGAGGATATTTCCTTTGGTCCTGTAGTCTTCAAAGGGATCCGAAATATCTGTTCTCAGATTCCACAGAAATAAGGCAAGCAAAGAGATCCACGAAATACAGATGTAACTCTGTGAGATGAATTAACAGAACACTAAGCAGTTTCTCAGAAAGCTTCTTTCCAGATTTCATCGGAGGATATTTCCTTTTTCAACATAGCCCTCTATGGGCTTCCAAATATCACTTTGCCAATTCCACAGGAACTGTCTTAGCGAAAGGGTTCTTGAGGGGAAAGCTGTAACTCTGTGAGATGATTTCACAGAACACAAAGAAGTTTCTCAGAAAGCTTCTTTCTCTTTGTTATCGGAGGATATTTCCTTTGGCCCTAGAGTCTTCAAAGGGATCCGAATTATCTGTTCTCAGATTCCACAGAAGTAAGGCTAGCAAAGAGATCCACAAAATACAGATGTAACTCTGTGAGATGAATTAACAGAACACTAAGCAGTTTCTCAGAAAGCTTCTTTCCAGATTTCATCGGGGGATATTTCCTTTTTCTCCATAGCCCTCTATGGGCTTCCAAATATCACTTTGCCAATTCCACAAGAACTGTCTTAGCGAACGGCTTCTTGAGGGGAAAGCTTTAACTCTGTGAGATGATTTCACAGAACACAAAGAAGTTTCTCAGAAAGCTTCTTTCTCTTTGTTATCGGAGGATATTTCCTTTGGCCCTATAGTCTTCAAAGGGAAAGGGAATATCTGTTGTCAGAATCCACAGAAATAAGGCTAGCAAAGAGATCCACGAAATACAGATGTAACTCTGTGAGATGAATTAACAGAACACTAAGCAGTTTCTCAGAAAGCTTCTTTCCAGATTTCATCGGAGGATAATTCCTTTTTCACCATAGCCCTCTATGGGCTTCTAAATATCACTTTGCCAATTCCACAAGAACTGTCTTAGCGAAAGGCTTCTTGAGGGGAAAGCTGTAACTCTGTGAGATAATTTCACAGAACACAAAGAAGTTTCGCAGAAAGCTTCTTTCTCTTTGTTTTCGGAGGATATTTCCTTTGGCCCTACAGTCTTCAGAGGGTTCCGAAATATCAGTTCTCAGATTCCACAAAAATAAGGCTAGCAAAGAGATCCACGAAATACAGATGTAACTCTGTGAGATGAAATAACAGAACACTGAGCAGTTTCTCAGAAAGCTTCTTTCCAGATTTCATCGGAGGATATTTCCTTTTTCACCATAGCCCTCTCTGGGCTTCCAAATATCACTTTGCCACTTCCACAAGAACTGTCTTACCGAAAGGCTTCTTGAGGGGAAAGCTGTAACTCTGTGAGATGATTTCACAGAACACAAAGAAGTTTCTCAGAAAGCTTCTTTCTCTTTGTTATCGGAGGATATTTCCTTTTGCCCTGTAGTCGTCAAAGGGATCCGAAATATCTCTTCCCAGAATCCACAGAAATAATGCTAGCAAAGAGATCCACGAAATACAGATGTAAATCTGTGAGATGAATTAACAGAACACTAAGCAGTTTCTCAGAAAGCTTCTTTCCAGATTTCATCGGAGGATATCTGCTTTTTCTCCATAGCCTTCTATGGGCTTTCAAATATCACTTTGCCAATTCCACAAGAACTCTCTAAGCGAAAAGCTTCTTGAGGGGAAAGCTGTAACTCTGTGAGATGATTTCACAGAACACAAAGAAGTTTCTCAGAAAGCTTCTTTCTCTTTTTTATCGGAGGATATTTCCTTTCGCCCTATAGTCTTCAAAGCGAAAGGAAATATCTGTTGTCAGATTCCACAGAAATAAGGCTAGCAAAGAGATCCACGAAATACAGATGTAACTCTGTGAGATGAATTAACAGAACACTAAGCAGTTTCTCAGAAAGCTTCTTTCCAGATTTCATCGGAGGATATTTCCTTTTTCACCATAGCCCTCTATGGGCTTCCAAATATCACTTTGCCAATTCCACAAGAACTGTCTTAGCGAAAGGCTTCTTGAGGGGAAAGCTGTAACTCTGTGAGATGATTTCACAGAACACAAAGAAGTTTCTCAGAAAGCTTCTTTCTCTTTGTTATCGGAGGATATTTCCTTTGGCCCTATAGTCGTCAAAGGGATCGGAAATATCTGTTCTCAGATTCCACAGAAATAAGGCTAGCAAAGAGATCCACGAAATACAGATGTAACTCTGTGAGATGAATTAACAGAACACTAAGCAGTTTCTCAGAAAGCTTCTTTCAACATTTCATCGGAGTTATTTGCTTTTTCTCCATAGCCTTCTAAGGGCTTCCAAATATCACTTTGCCAATTCCACAAGAACTCTCTAAGCGAAAGGCTTCTTGAGGGGAAAGCTGTAACTCTATGAGATGATTTCACAGAACACAAAGAAGTTTCTCAGAAAGCTTCTTTCTCTTTGTTATCAGATGATATTTCCTTTGGCCCTATTGTCCTCAAAGGGATCCTGAATATCTGTTCTCAGATTCCACAGAAATAATGCTAGCAAAGAGATTCACGAAATACAGATGTAACTTTGAGAGGTGAATTAACAGAACACTAGGCAGTTTCTCAGAAAGCTTCTTTCCGGATTTCATCGGAGGATATTTCCTTTTTCACCATAGCCCTCTATGGGCTTCCAAATATCACTTTGCCTATTCCACAAGAACTGTCTTAGCGAAAGGCTTCTTGAAGGGAAAGCTGTAACTCTGTGACATGATTTCACAGAACACAAAGAAGTTTCGCAGAAAGCTTCTTTCTCTTTGTTATCGGAGGATATTTCCTTTGGCCCTATAGTCATGAAAGCGATCCGAAATATCTGTTCTCAGATTCCACAGAAATAATGCTAGCAAAGAGATCGATGAAATACAGATGTAACTCTGTGAGATGAATTAACAGAACACTAAGCAGTTTCTCAGAAAGCTTCTTTCCAGATTTCATCGGAGGATATTTCCTTTTTCACCATAGCCCTCTATAGGCTTCGAAATATCACTTTGCCAATTCAACAAGAACTGTTTTAGCGAAAGGCTTCTTGAGGGGAAAGCTGTAACTCTGTGAGATGATTTCAAAGAACACAAAGAAGTTTCTCAGAAAGCTTCTTTCTCTTTGTTATCGGAGGATATTTCCTTTGGCCCTATAGTGTTCAAAGGGATGCGAAATAACTGTCCTCAGATTCCACAGAAATAAGGCTAGCAAAGAGATCCACGAAATACAGATGTAATTCTGTGAGATGAATTAACAGAACACTAAGCAGTTTCTCAGAAAGCTTCTTTCCAGATTACATCAGAGGATATTTCCTTTTTCACCATAGCCCTCTATGGGCTTCCAAATATCACTTTGCCAATTCCACAAGAACTGTCTTAGCGAAAGGCTTCTTGAGGGGAAAGCTGTAACTCTGTGAGATGATTTCAGAGAACACGAAGAAGTTTCTCAGAAAGCTTCTTTCTGTTTGTTATCTGAGGATATTTCCTTTGCCCGTATAGTCTTCAAAGGGATCCGAAATATCTGTTGTAAGATTCCACCGAAATAAGGCTAGCAGAGGGATCCATGAAATGTAGATGTAACTCTGTGAGATGAATTAACAGAACACTAAGCAGTTTCTCAGAAAGCTTCTTTCCAGATTTCATCAGTGGATATTTCCTTTTTCACCGTAGCCCTCTATGGGCTACCAAATGTCACTTTGCCAATTCCACAAGAACTGTCTTAACGAAAGGCTTCTTGAGTGAAAAGCTGTAACTCTGTGAGATGATTTCACAGAACACAAAGAAGTTTCTCAGAAAGCTTTTTTCTGTTTGTTTTGGGAGAATTTTTCCTTTAGTCCTATAGTCTTCAAAGCGATTCGAAATAACTGTTCTCAGATTCCACAGAAATAAGGCTAGCAAGGAGATCCACGAAATACAGATGTAACTCTGTGAGATGAATTAACAGAACACTAAGTAGTTTCTGAGAAAGCTTCTTTCCAGATTTCATCGGAGGATATTTCCTTTTTCACCATAGCCCTCTATGGGCTTCCAAATATCACTTTGCCAATTCCACAAGAACTGTCTTAGCGAAAGGCTTCTTGAGGGGAAAGCTGTAACTCTGTGAGATGATTTCACAGAACACAAAGAAGTTTCTGAGAAAGCTTATTTCTCTTTGTTATCGGAGGATGATTCCTTTGGGCCTATAATCTTCAAAGGGATCCGAAATATCTTTTCTTAGATTCCACAGAAATAAGGCTAGCAAAGAGATCCACGAAATACAGATGTAACTCTGTGAGATAAATTAACAGATCACTAAGCAGTTTCTCAGAAAGCTTCTTTCCAGATTTCATCGGAGGATATTTCCTTTTTCACCATAGTCCTCTATGGGCTTCCAAATGTCACTTTGCCAATTCCACAAGAACTGTCTTAGCGAAAGGCTTCTTGAGGGGAAAGCTGTAACTCTGTGAGATGATTTCACAGAACACAAAGCAGTTTCTCAGAAAGGTTCTTTCTCTTTGTTATCGGAGGATATTTCCTTTGGCCCTATTGTCTTCAAAGGGATCCGAAATATCTGTTCTGAGATACCACAGAAATAAAGCTAGCAAAGAGATGAACGAAATACAGATGTAACTCGGTGAGATGAATTAACAGAATACTAAGCAGTTTCTCAGAAAGCTTCTTTCCAGATTTCATCGGAGGATATTTCCTTTTTCACCATTGCCCCCTTTTGCTTCCAAATGTCACTTTGCCAATTCCACAAGAACTGTCTTAGCGAAAGGCTTCTTGAGGGGAAAGCTGTAACTCTGTGAGACGATTTCACAGAACACAAAGAAGTTTCTCAGAAAGCTTCTTTCTCTTTGTTATCGGAGGATATTTCCTTTGGCCTTAAGGTCTTCAAAGGGATACGAAATATCTGTTCTCAGATTCCACAGAAATAAGGCTAGCAAAGAGATCCACGAAATACAGAGGTAACTCTGTGAGGTGAAATAACAGAACACTAAGCAGTTTCTCAGAAAGCATCTTTCCAGATTTCATCGGGGGATATTTCCTTTTTCACCGTAGCCCTCTATGGGCTACCAAATATCACTTTGCCAATTCCACAAAAACTGCCTTAGCGAAAGGCTTCTTGAGTGGAAAGCTGTAACTCTGTGAGATGATTTCACAGAACACAAAGAAGTTTCTCAGAAAGCTTCTTTCTCTTTGTTATCGGAGGATATTTCCTTTGGCCCTAAGGTCTTCAAAGGGATCCGAAATATCTGTTGTAAGATTCCACCGAAATAAGGCTAGCAAAGAGATCCACGAAATGCAGATGTAACTCTGTGAGATGAATTAACATAACAGTAATCAGGTTCTCAGAAAGCTTCTTTCCAGATTTCATCCGAGGATATTTCCTTTTTCACCGTAGCCCTCTATGGGCTACCAAATGTCACTTTGCCAATTCCACCAGAACTGTCTTAGCGAAAGGCTTCTTGAGGTGAAAGCTGTAACTCTGTGAGATAATTTCACAGAACACATAGAAGTTTCCAAGAAAGCTTCTTTCTCTTTGTTGTGGTAGGATATTTACTTTAAACCCATAGTCTTCTACGGGATCGGAAATATCTGTTCTCAGATTCCACAGAAATAAGGCTAGCAAAGAGATCCACGAAATACAGATGTAACTCTGTGAGTTGAATTAACGTAACACTAACCAGTTTCTCAGAAAACTTCTTTCCAGATTTCATCGGAGGATATTTCCTTTTTCACCATAGTCGTCTAAGGGCTTCCAAATATCACTTTGCCAATTCCACAAGAACTGTCTCAGCGAAAGGCTTCTAGAGGGGAAAGATGTAACTCTGTGAGATGATTTCACAGAACACAAAGAAGTTTCTCAGAAAGATTCTGTCTCTTTGTTATCGGAGGATATTTCCTTTGGCCGTATAGTGTTCAAAGGGATCCGAAATATCTGTTCTCAGATTCCACAGAAATAAGGATAGCAAAGAGATCCATGAAATACAGATGTAACTCTGTGAGATGAATTAACAGAACACTAAGCAGTTTCTCAGAAAGCTTCTTTCCAGATTTCATCGGAGGATATTTCCTTTTTCACCATAGCCCTCTATGGGCTTCGAAATATCACTTTGCCAATTCCACAAGAACTGTCTCAGCGAAAGGCTTCTTGAGGGGAAAGCTCTAATTCTGTGAGATGATTTCACAGAACACAAAGAAGTTGCTCAGAAAGCTTCTTTCTCTTTGTTATCGGAGGATATTTCCTTTGGTCCTATATTCTACAAAGGGAAAGGAAATATCTGTTCTCAGATTCCACAGAAATAAGGCTAGCAAAGAGATCCACGAAATACAGATGTAACTCTGTGAGATGAATTAACAGAACACTAAGCAGTTTCTCAGAAAGCTTCTTTCCAGATTTCATCGGAGGATATTTCCTTTTTCACCATAGCCCTCTATGGGCTTCCAAATATCACTTTGCCAATTCCACAAGAACTGTCTTAGCGAAAGAGTTCTTGAGGGGAAAGCTGTAACTCTGTAGATGATTTCACAGAAACAAAGAAGTTTCTCAGAAAGGATCTTTCTCTTTTTTATCAGAGGATATTTCCTTTGGCCCTATAGTCTTCAAAGGGAAAGGAAATATCTGTTCTCAGAGTCCACAGAAATAAGGCTAGTAAAGAGATCCACGAAATACAGATGTAACTCTGTGAGATGAATTAACAGAACACTAAGCAGTTTCTCAGAAAGCTTCTTTCCAGATTTCATCGGAGGATATTTCCTTTTTCACCATAGCCCTCTATGGGCTTCCAAATATCACTTTGCCAAATCCACAAGAACTGTCTTAGCGAAAGGCTTCTTGAGCGGAAAGTTGTAACTCTGTGAGATGATTTCACAGAACACAAACAAGTTTCTCAGAAAGCTTCTTTCTCTTTGTTATCGGAGGATATTTCCTTTGGCCCTACAGTCTTCAAAGGGATCTGAAATATCTGTTCTCAGATTCCACAGAAATAAGGCTACCAAAGACATCCACGAATTACAGATTTAACTCTGTGAGATGAATAAACAGAACACTAAGCACTTTCTCAGAATGCTTCTTTCCAGATTTCATCTAGTATAATTCCTTTTTCACCATAGCCCTCTGTGGGCTTCCAAATATCACTTTGCCAATTCCACAAGAACTGTCTTAGCGAAAGGCTTCTTGAAGGGAAAGCTGTAACTCTGTGAGATGATTTCACAGAACACAAAGAAGTTTCTCAGAAAGCTTCTTTCTCTTTGTTATCGGAGGATATTTCCTTTGGCCCTATAGTCTTCAAAGGGATCCGAAATATCTGTTCTCAGATTCCACAGAAATAAGGATAGCAAAGAGATCCACGAAATACAGATGTAACTCTGTGAGATGAATTAACAGAACACTAAGCAGTTTCTCAGAAAGCTTCTTTCAAGATTTCATCGGAGGATATTTGCTTTTTCTCCATAGCCTTCTAAGGGCTTCCAAATATCACTTTGCCAATTCCACAAGAACTCTCTAAGCGAAAGGCTTCTTGAGGGGAAAGCTGTAACTCTGTGAGATGATTTCACAGAACACAAAGAAGTTTCTCAGAAAGGTTCTTTCTCTTTGTTATCGGAGGATATTTCCTTTGGTCCTATAGTGTTCAAAGGGTTCCGAAATATCTGTTCTCAGATTCCACAGAAATAAGGCAAGCAAAGAGATCCACGAAATACAGATGTAACTCTGTGAGATGAATTAACAGAACACTAAGCAGTTTCTCAGAAAGCTTCTTTCCAGATTTCGTCGGAGGATATTTCCTTTTTCACCATAGCCCTCTATGGGCTTCCAAATATCACTTTGCCAATTCCACAAGAAATGACTTAGCGAAAGGCTTCCTGAGGGGAAAGCTGTAACTCTCTGAGACGATTTCACAGAACACAAAGAAGTTTCGCAGAAAGCTTCTTTCTGTTTTTTATCGGAGGATACTTCCTTTGGCCCTATAGTCTTCAAAGGGATCCAAAATATCTGTTCTCAGATTCCACAGAAATAAGGCTAGCAAAGAGATCCACGAAATACAGATGTAAATCTGTGAGATGAATTAACAGAACACTAAGCAGTTTTTCAGGAAGCTTCTTTCCAGATTTCATCAGACGATATTTCCTTTTTCACCATAGGCCTCTATGGGCTTCCAAATATCACTTTGCCAATTCCAGAAGAACTCTCTTAGCGAAAGGCTTCTTGAGGGGAAAGCTGTAACTCTGTGAGATGATTTCACAGAACACAAAGAAGTTTCTCAGAAATCTTCTTTCTCTTTGTTATCGGAGGATATTACCTTTGACCCTGTAGTGGTCAAAGGGATCCGAAATATCTGTTCTCAGATTCCACAGAAATAAGGCTAGCAAAGAGATCCACGAAATACAGATGTAACTCTGTGAGATGAATTAACAGAACACTAAGCAGTTTCTCAGAAAGCTTCTTTCCAGATTTCATCGGAGGATATTTCCTTTTTCACCATAGCCCTCTATGGGCTTCTAAATATCACTTTGCCAATTCCACAAGAACTGTCTTAGCGAAAGGCTTCTTGAGGGGAAAGCTGTAACTCTGTGAGATGATTTCACAGAACACAAAGAAGTTTCTCAGAAAGCTTCTTTCTCTTTTTTATCGGAGGATATTTCCTTTGGCCCTGTAGTCGTCAAAGTGATCCGTAATATCTGTTCCCAGATTCCACAGAAATAAGGCTAGCAAAGAGATCCACGAAATACAGATGTAAATCTGTGAGGTGAATTAACAGAACACTAAGCAGTTTCTCAGAAATCTTCTTTCCATATTTCATCGGAGGATATTTGCTTTTTCTCCATAGTCTTTTATGGGCTTCCAAATATCACTTTGCCAATTCCACAAGAACTCTCTTAGCGAAAGGCTTCTTGAGGGGAAAGCTGTAACTCTGTCAGATGATTACACAGAACACAAAGAAGTTTCTCAGAAAGATTCTTTCTCTTTGTTATAGGAGGATATTTCCTTTGGCCCTATAGTCTTCAAAGGGATCCAAAATATCTGGTCTCAGATTCCACAGAAATAAGGCTAGCAAAGAGATCCATGAAATATAGATGTAACTCTGTGAGATGAATTAACGGAACACTAAGAAGTTTTTCAGAAAGCTTCTTTCCAGATTTCATCGGAGGATATTTCCTTTTTCACCATAGCCCTCTATGGGCTTCTAAATATCACTTTGCCAATTCCAAAAGAACTGTCTTACCGAAAGGCTTTTTGAGGGGAAAGCTGTAACTCTGTGAGATGATTTCACAGAACACAAAGAAGTTTCTCAGAAAACTTCTTTCTCTTTGTTATCGGAGGATATCTCCTTTGGCCCTACAGTCTTCAGAGGGATCCGAAATATCTGCTCTCAGATTCCACAGAAATAAGGGTAGCAAGGAGATCCACGAAATACAGATGTAACTCTGTCAGATGAATTAACAGAACACTAAGCAGTTTCTCGGAAATCTTCTTTCCGGATTTCATCGGAGGATATTTCCTTTTTCACCAGAGCCCTCTATGGGCTTCCAAATATCACTTTGCCAATTCCACAAGAACTCTCTTAGCGAAAAGCTTCTTCAAGGGAAAGCTGTAGCTCTGTGACATGATTTCACAGAACACAAAGAAGTTTCTCAGAAAGCTTCCTTCTCTTTGTTATTGGAGGATATTTCCTTTGGCCCTATAGTCTTCAAAGGGAAAGGAAATATCTGTTCTCAGATTCCACAGAAATAAGGCTAGCAAAGAGATCCACGAAATACACATGAAACTCTGTGAGATGAATTAACAGAACACTAAGCAGTTTCTCAGAAAGCTTCTCAGAAAGATTTCGTCGGAGGATATTTCCTTTTTCGCCATAGCCCTCTATGGTCTTCCAAATATCACTTTGCCAATTCCACAAGAACTCTCTTAGCGAAAGGGTAGTTGACTGGAAAGCTGTAACTCTATGAGATGATTTCACAGAACACAAAGAAGTTTCTCAGAAAGCTTCTTTCTGTTTGTTATCGGAGGATATTTCCTTTGCCCCTATATTCTTCAAAGGGATCTGAAATATCTGTTCTCAGATTCCACAGAAATAAGGCTACCAAAGACATCCACGAATTACAGATGTAATTCTGTGAGATGAATAAACAGAACACTAAGCACTTTCTCAGAATGCTTCTTTCCAGATTTCATCTAGTATAATTCCTTTTTCACCATAGCCCTCTGTGGGCTTCCAAATATCACTTTGACAATTCCTCAATAACTGTCTTAGCGAAAGGCTTCTTGAGGGGAAAGCTGTAACTCTGTGAGATGATTTCATAGAACACAAAGAAGTTTCTCAGAAAGCTTCTTTCTCTTTGTTAACGGAGGATATTTCCTTTGGCCCTTTAGTCTACAAAGCTAAAGGAAATATCTGTTCTCAGATTCCACAGAAATAAGGCTAGAAAAGAGATCCACGAAATACAGATGTAACTCTGTGACATGAATTAACAGAACACTAAGCAGTTTCTCAGAAAGCTTCTTTCCAGATTTCATCGGAGGATATTTCCTTTTTCACCATAGCCCTCTATGGGCTTCCAAATATCACTTTGCCAATTCCACAAGAACTGTCTTAGCGAAAGGCTTCTTGAGGGGAAAGCTGTAACTCTGTAGATGATTTCACAGAAACAAAGAAGTTTCTCAGAAAGGATCTTTCTCTTTTTTATCAGAGGATATTTCCTTTGGCCCTATAGTCTTCAAAGGGAAAGGAAATATCTGTTCTCAGATTCCACAGAAATAAGGCTAGTAAAGAGATCCACGAAATACAGATGTAACTCTGTGAGATGAATTAACAGAACACTAAGCAGTTTCTCAGAAAGCTTCTTTCCAGATTTCATCGGAGGATATTTCCTTTTTCACCATAGCCCTCTATAGGCTTCCAAATATCACTTTGCCAATTCCACAAGAACTGTCTTAGCGAAAGGCTTCTTGAGGGGAAAGTTGTAACTCTGTGAGATGATTTCACAGAACACAAAGAAGTTTCTCAGAAAGCTTCTTTCTCTTTGTTATCGGAGGATATTTCCTTTGGCCCTCAGGTCTTCAAAGGGATCTGAAATATCTGTTCTGAGATTCCACAGAAATAAAGCTAGCAAAGAGATCCACGAAATACAGATGTAACTCTGTGAGATGAATTAACAGAACACTAAGCAGTTTCTCAGAAAGCTTCTTTCCAGATTTCATCGGAGGATATTTCCTTTTTCACCATTGCCCCCTTTTGCTTCCAAATGTCACTTTGCCAATTCCACAAGAACAGTCTTAGCGAAAGACTTCTTGAGGGGAAAGCTGTAACTCTGTGAGATGATTTCACAGAACACAAAGAAGTTTCTCAGAAAGCTTCTTCTCTTTCTTATCGGAGGATATTTCCTTTGGCCCTATAGTCTTCAAAGGGATCCGAAATATCTGTTCTCAGATTCCACAGAAATAAGGCTAGCAAAGAATTCCACGAAATACAGATGTAACTCTGGGAGATGAATTAACAGAACACTAGGCAGTTTCTCAGAAAGCTTCTTTCAAGATTTCATCGGAGGATATTTCTTTTTTCACCATAGCCCTCTATGGGCTTACAAATATCACTTTTCCAATTCCACAAGAACTGTCTTAGCGAAAGGCTTCTTGACGGGAAAGCTGTAACTCTGTGAGATGATTTCACAGAACACAAAGAAGTTTCTCATAAAGCTTCTTTCTCTTTGTTATGGGAGGATATTTTCTTTGGTCCTATAGTCTACAAAGGGAAAGGAAATATCTGTTCTCAGATTCCACAGAAATAAGGCTAGCAAAGAGATCCGCGAAATACAGATGTAACTCTGTGAGATGAATTAACAGAACACTAAGCAGTTTCTCAGAAAGCTTCTTTACAGATTTCATCGGAGGATATTTCCTTTTTCACCATAGACTTCTATGGGCTTCCAAATATCACTTTGCCAATTCCACAAGAACTGTCTTAGCGAAATTCTTCTTGAGGGGAAAGCTGTACTCTGTGAGATGATTTCACAGAACACAAAGAAGTTTCTCAGAAAGCTTCTTTCTCTTTGTTATCGGAGGATGTTCCCTTTGGCACTATGGTCTTCAAAGGGAAAGGAAATATCTGTTCTCAGATTCCACAGGAATAAGGCTAGCAAAGAGATCCGCGAAATACAGATGTAACTCTGTGAGATGAATTAACAGAACACTAAGCAGTTTCTCAGAAAGCTTCTTTCCAGATTTCATCGGAGGATATTTCCTTTTTCACCATAGACTTCTATGGGCTTCCAAATATCACTTTGCCAATTCCACAAGAACTGTCTTAGCGAAATTCTTCTTGAGGGGAAAGCTGTACTCTGTGAGATGATTTCACAGAACACAAAGAAGTTTCTCAGAAAGCTTCTTTCTCTTTGTTTTCGGAGGATATTTCCTTTGACCCAATAGTCTTCAAAGGGAAAGGAACTATCTGTTGTCAGATTCCACAGAAATAAGGCTAGCAAAGAGATCCCCGAAATACAGATGTAACTCTGTGAGGTGAATTAACAGAACACTAAGCAGTTTCTCAGAAAGCTTCTTTCCAGATTTCATCGTAGGATATTTCCTTTTTCACCATAGCCCTGTATGGGCTTCCAATGTCACTTTGCCAATTCCACAAGAACTGTCTTAGCGAAAGGCTTCTTGAGGGGAAAGCTGTAACTCTGTGAGATGATTTCACAGAACACAAAGAAGTTTCTCAGAAAGCTTCTTTCTCTTTGTTATCGGAGGATATTTCCTTCGGCCCTATAGTCTTCAAAGGGAAAGGATATATCTCTTCTCAGATTCCACAGAAATAAGGCTAGCAAAGAGATCCACGAAATACAGACGTAACTCTGTGAGATGAATTAACGGAACACTAAGCAGTTTCTCAGAAAGCTTCTTTCCTGATTTCATCAGAGGATATTTCCTTTTTCAACCTAGCCCTCTAAGGGCTTCCAAATATCACTTTTCCAATTCCACAAGAACTGCCTTAGCGAAAGGCTTCTTGAGGGGAAAGCTGTAACTCTGTGAGATGCTTTCACAGAACAAAAAGAAGTTTCTCAGAAAGCTTCTTTCTCTTTTTTATCGGAGGATATTTCCTTTGGCCCTATAGTCTTCAAAGGGATCCGAAATATCTGTTCTCTGATTCCAAGAAATAAGGCTAGCAAAGAGATCAACGAAATACCGATGTAACTCTGTGAGATGAATTATCAGAACACTAAGCAGTTTCTCAGAAAGCTTCTTTACAGATTTCATCGGAGGATATTTCCTTTTTCACCGTAGCCCTCTATGGGCTTCCAAATATCACTTTGCCAATTCCACAAGAACTGTCTTAGCGAAAGGCTTCTTTAGGGGAAAGCTGTAACTCTGTGAGATGATTTCACAGAACACAAAGAAGTTTCTCAGAATGCTTCTTTCTCTTTGTTATCGGAGGCTATTTCCTTTGGCCCTATAGTCTTCAAAGGGAAAGGAAATATCTGTTCTCAGATTCCACAGAAATAAGGCTAGCAAAGAGATCCACGAAATACAGATGTAACTCTGTGAGATGAATTAACAGAACACTGAGCAGTTTTTCAGAAAACTTCTTTCCAGATTTCATTGGAGGATATTTCCTTTTTCACCAAGGCCCGCTATGTGCTTCCAAATATTACTTTGCCAATTCCAAAAGAACTGTCTTAGCGAAAGGGTTCTAGAGCGGAAAGCTGTAACTCTGTGAGATGATTTCACAGAACACAAAGAGGTTTCTCAGAAAGCCTTTTTCTCTTTGTAATCGGAGGATATTTCCTTTGGCCCTATAGTCTTCAAAGGGATCCGAAATATCTGTTCTCAGATTCCACAGAAATAACGATAGCAAAGAGATCCACGAAATACAGATGTAACGCTGAGAGATGAATTAAAAGAACACTAAGCAGTTTCTCAGAAAGCTTCTTTCCAGGTTTCATCAGAGGATATTTCCTTTTTCACCATAGCCCTCTATGGGCTTCCAAATATCACTTTGCCATTTCCACAAGAATTGTCTTAGCGAAAGGGTACTTGATTGGAAAGCTGTAACTCTGTGAGATGATTTCACAGAACACAAAGAAGTTTCTCAGAAAGCTTCTTTCTCTTTGTTATCGGAGGATATTTCCTTTGGCCCTATAGTCTTCAAATCGATCCGAAATATCTGTTCTCAGATTCCACAGAAATAACGCTAGCAAAGAGATCCACGAAATACAGATGTAACGCTGTGAGATGAATTAACAGAACACTAAGCACTTTCTCAGAAAGCTTCTTTCCAGATTTCATCGGAGGATATTTCCTTTTTCACCATAGCCCTCTATGGGCTTCCAAATATCACTTTGCCAATTCCACAAGAACTGCATTAGCGAATGGCTTCTTGAGGGGAAAGCTGTAACTCTGTGAGATGATTTCACAGAACACAAAGAAGTTTCTCACAAAGCTTCTTTCTCTTTGTTATCGGAGATTATTTCCTTTGGCCCAGTAGTCTTCAAATGGAAAGGAAATATCTGTTCTCAGATTCCACAGAAATGAGGCTAGCAATGAGGTCCATGAAATATTGATGTAATTCTGTGAGATGAATTAACAGAACACTAAGCAGTTTCTCAGACAGCTTCTTTCCAGATTTCATCGGAGGAGATTTCCTCTTTCACCATAGCCCTCTAAGGGCTTCCAAATATCACTTTGCCAATTCCACAAGAACTGTCTTAGCGAAAGGATTCTTGAGGGGAAAGCTGTAACTCTGTGAGATGATTTCACAGAACACAAAGAAGTTTCTCAGAAAGCTTCTTTCTCTTTGTTTTCGGAGGATATTTCCTTTGACCCAATAGTCTTCAAAGGGAAAGGAACTATCTGTTGTCAGATTCCACAGAAATAAGGCTAGCAAAGAGATCCACGAAATACAGATGTAACTCTGTGAGGTGAATTAACAGAACACTAAGCAGTTTCTCAGAAAGCTTCTTTCCAGATTTCATCGGAGGATATTTCCTTTTTCACCATAGCCCTGTATGGGCTTCCAATGTCACTTTGCCAATTCCACAAGAACTGTCTTAGCGAAAGGCTTCTTGAGGGGAAAGCTGTAACTCTGTGAGATGATTTCACAGAACACAAAGAAGTTTCACAGAAAGTTTCTTTCTCTTTGTTATCGGAGGATATTTCCTTTGGCCCTATAGTCTTCAAAGGGATCCGAAATATCTGTTCTGAGATTACACAGAAATAAGGCTACCAAAGAGATCCACGAAATACAGATGTAACTCTGTGAGATTAATTAACAGAACACTCAGCACTTTCTCAGAAAGCTTCTTTCCAGATTTCATCGGTGGATATTTCCTTTTTCACCGTTGCCCACTATGGGATTGCAAATGTCACTTTGTCATTTCCACAAGAACTGTCTTAGCGAAAGGCTTCTTGAGGGAAAAGCTGTAACTCTGTTAGATGATTTCACAGAACACAAAGAAGTTTCTCAGAAAGCTTCTTTCTCTTTGTTATCGGAGGATATTTCCTTTGGCCCAATAGTCTTCAAAGGGAAAGGAACTATCTGTTGTCAGATTCTACAGAAATAAGGCAGGCAAAGAGATCCACGAAATACAGATGTAACTCTGTGAGATGAATTAACGGAACACTAAGCAGTTTCTCAGAAAGCTTCTTTCCAGATTTCATCGGAGGATATTTCCTTTTTCTCCATAGCCCTCTATGGGCTTCCAAATATCACTTTTAGAATTCCAAAAGAACTGTCTTAGCGAAAGGCTTACTGAGGGGAAAGCTGTAACTCTGTGAGATGATTTCACAGAACACAAAGAAGTTTCTCTGAAAGCTTCTTTCTCTTTGTTATTGGAGGATATTTCTTTCGCCCATTAGTCTTCAAAGGGATCCGAAATATCTGTTCTCAGATTCCACAGAAATAAGGCTAGCAAAGAGATCCACTAAATACAGATGTAACTCTGGCAGATGAATTAACAGAACAGTAAGCAGTTTCTCAGAAAGCTTCTTTCCAGATTTCATCGGAGGATATTTCCTTTTTCACCATAGCCCTCTACAGGCTTCCAAATATCACTTTGCCAATTCCACAAGAACTGTCTTAGCGAAAGGCTTCTTGAGGGGAAAGCTGTAACTCTGTGAGATGATTTCACAGAACACAAAGAAGTTTCTCAGAAAGCTTCTTTCTCTTTGTTATCGGAGGATATTTCCTTTGGCCCTATAGTCTTCAAAGGGATCCGCAATATGTTTTCTGAGATTCCACAGAAATAAGGCTAGCAAAGAGATCCACGAAATACAGATGTAACTCTGTGAGATGAATTATCAGAACACTAAGAAGTTTCTCAACAAGCTTCTTTCCAGATTTCATCGGAGGATATTTCCTTTTTCACCATAGCCCTCTATAGGCTTCCAAATATCACTTTGCCAATTCCACAAGAACTGTCTTAGCGAAAGGCTTCTTGAGGGGAAAGCTGTAACTCTGTGAGACGATTTCACAGAACACAAAGAAGTTTCTCAGAAAGCTTCTTTCTCTTTGTTATCGGAGGATATTTCCTTTGGCCCTATAGTCTTCAAAGGGATCTGAAATATCTGTTCTCAGATTCCACAGAAATAAGGCTACCAAAGACATCCACGAATTACAGATGTAATTCTGTGAGATGAATAAACAGAACACTAAGCACTTTCTCAGAATGCTTCTTTCCAGATTTCATCTAGTATAATTCCTTTTTCACCATAGCCCTCTGTGGGCTTCCAAATATCACTTTGACAATTCCTCAATAACTGTCTTAGCGAAAGGCTTCTTGAGGGGAAAGCTGTAACTCTGTGAGATGATTTCACAGAACACAAAGAAGTTTCTCAGAAAGCTTCTTTCTCTTTGTTAACGGAGGATATTTCCTTTGGCCCTTTAGTCTACAAAGCTAAAGGAAATATCTGTTCTCAGATTCCACAGAAATAAGGCTAGAAAAGAGATCCACGAAATACAGATGTAACTCTGTGACATGAATTAACAGAACACTAAGCAGTTTCTCAGAAAGCTTCTTTCCAGATTTCATCGGAGGATATTTCCTTTTTCACCATAGCCCTCTATGGGCTTCCAAATATCACTTTGCCAATTCCACAAGAACTGTCTTAGCGAAAGGCTTCTTGAGGGGAAAGCTGTAACTCTGTAGATGATTTCACAGAAACAAAGAAGTTTCTCAGAAAGGATCTTTCTCTTTTTTATCAGAGGATATTTCCTTTGGCCCTATAGTCTTCAAAGGGAAAGGAAATATCTGTTCTCAGATTCCACAGAAATAAGGCTAGTAAAGAGATCCACGAAATACAGATGTAACTCTGTGAGATGAATTAACAGAACACTAAGCAGTTTCTCAGAAAGCTTCTTTCCAGATTTCATCGGAGGATATTTCCTTTTTCACCATAGCCCTCTATAGGCTTCCAAATATCACTTTGCCAATTCCACAAGAACTGTCTTAGCGAAAGGCTTCTTGAGGGGAAAGTTGTAACTCTGTGAGATGATTTCACAGAACACAAAGAAGTTTCTCAGAAAGCTTCTTTCTCTTTGTTATCGGAGGATATTTCCTTTGGCCCTCAGGTCTTCAAAGGGATCTGAAATATCTGTTCTGAGATTCCACAGAAATAAAGCTAGCAAAGAGATCCACGAAATACAGATGTAACTCTGTGAGATGAATTAACAGAACACTAAGCAGTTTCTCAGAAAGCTTCTTTCCAGATTTCATCGGAGGATATTTCCTTTTTCACCATTGCCCCCTTTTGCTTCCAAATGTCACTTTGCCAATTCCACAAGAACAGTCTTAGCGAAAGACTTCTTGAGGGGAAAGCTGTAACTCTGTGAGATGATTTCACAGAACACAAAGAAGTTTCTCAGAAAGCTTCTTCTCTTTCTTATCGGAGGATATTTCCTTTGGCCCTATAGTCTTCAAAGGGATCCGAAATATCTGTTCTCAGATTCCACAGAAATAAGGCTAGCAAAGAATTCCACGAAATACAGATGTAACTCTGGGAGATGAATTAACAGAACACTAGGCAGTTTCTCAGAAAGCTTCTTTCAAGATTTCATCGGAGGATATTTCTTTTTTCACCATAGCCCTCTATGGGCTTACAAATATCACTTTTCCAATTCCACAAGAACTGTCTTAGCGAAAGGCTTCTTGACGGGAAAGCTGTAACTCTGTGAGATGATTTCACAGAACACAAAGAAGTTTCTCATAAAGCTTCTTTCTCTTTGTTATGGGAGGATATTTTCTTTGGTCCTATAGTCTACAAAGGGAAAGGAAATATCTGTTCTCAGATTCCACAGAAATAAGGCTAGCAAAGAGATCCGCGAAATACAGATGTAACTCTGTGAGATGAATTAACAGAACACTAAGCAGTTTCTCAGAAAGCTTCTTTACAGATTTCATCGGAGGATATTTCCTTTTTCACCATAGACTTCTATGGGCTTCCAAATATCACTTTGCCAATTCCACAAGAACTGTCTTAGCGAAATTCTTCTTGAGGGGAAAGCTGTACTCTGTGAGATGATTTCACAGAACACAAAGAAGTTTCTCAGAAAGCTTCTTTCTCTTTGTTATCGGAGGATGTTCCCTTTGGCACTATGGTCTTCAAAGGGAAAGGAAATATCTGTTCTCAGATTCCACAGGAATAAGGCTAGCAAAGAGATCCGCGAAATACAGATGTAACTCTGTGAGATGAATTAACAGAACACTAAGCAGTTTCTCAGAAAGCTTCTTTCCAGATTTCATCGGAGGATATTTCCTTTTTCACCATAGACTTCTATGGGCTTCCAAATATCACTTTGCCAATTCCACAAGAACTGTCTTAGCGAAATTCTTCTTGAGGGGAAAGCTGTACTCTGTGAGATGATTTCACAGAACACAAAGAAGTTTCTCAGAAAGCTTCTTTCTCTTTGTTTTCGGAGGATATTTCCTTTGACCCAATAGTCTTCAAAGGGAAAGGAACTATCTGTTGTCAGATTCCACAGAAATAAGGCTAGCAAAGAGATCCCCGAAATACAGATGTAACTCTGTGAGGTGAATTAACAGAACACTAAGCAGTTTCTCAGAAAGCTTCTTTCCAGATTTCATCGTAGGATATTTCCTTTTTCACCATAGCCCTGTATGGGCTTCCAATGTCACTTTGCCAATTCCACAAGAACTGTCTTAGCGAAAGGCTTCTTGAGGGGAAAGCTGTAACTCTGTGAGATGATTTCACAGAACACAAAGAAGTTTCTCAGAAAGCTTCTTTCTCTTTGTTATCGGAGGATATTTCCTTCGGCCCTATAGTCTTCAAAGGGAAAGGATATATCTCTTCTCAGATTCCACAGAAATAAGGCTAGCAAAGAGATCCACGAAATACAGACGTAACTCTGTGAGATGAATTAACGGAACACTAAGCAGTTTCTCAGAAAGCTTCTTTCCTGATTTCATCAGAGGATATTTCCTTTTTCAACCTAGCCCTCTAAGGGCTTCCAAATATCACTTTTCCAATTCCACAAGAACTGCCTTAGCGAAAGGCTTCTTGAGGGGAAAGCTGTAACTCTGTGAGATGCTTTCACAGAACAAAAAGAAGTTTCTCAGAAAGCTTCTTTCTCTTTTTTATCGGAGGATATTTCCTTTGGCCCTATAGTCTTCAAAGGGATCCGAAATATCTGTTCTCTGATTCCAAGAAATAAGGCTAGCAAAGAGATCAACGAAATACCGATGTAACTCTGTGAGATGAATTATCAGAACACTAAGCAGTTTCTCAGAAAGCTTCTTTACAGATTTCATCGGAGGATATTTCCTTTTTCACCGTAGCCCTCTATGGGCTTCCAAATATCACTTTGCCAATTCCACAAGAACTGTCTTAGCGAAAGGCTTCTTTAGGGGAAAGCTGTAACTCTGTGAGATGATTTCACAGAACACAAAGAAGTTTCTCAGAATGCTTCTTTCTCTTTGTTATCGGAGGCTATTTCCTTTGGCCCTATAGTCTTCAAAGGGAAAGGAAATATCTGTTCTCAGATTCCACAGAAATAAGGCTAGCAAAGAGATCCACGAAATACAGATGTAACTCTGTGAGATGAATTAACAGAACACTGAGCAGTTTTTCAGAAAACTTCTTTCCAGATTTCATTGGAGGATATTTCCTTTTTCACCAAGGCCCGCTATGTGCTTCCAAATATTACTTTGCCAATTCCAAAAGAACTGTCTTAGCGAAAGGGTTCTAGAGCGGAAAGCTGTAACTCTGTGAGATGATTTCACAGAACACAAAGAGGTTTCTCAGAAAGCCTTTTTCTCTTTGTAATCGGAGGATATTTCCTTTGGCCCTATAGTCTTCAAAGGGATCCGAAATATCTGTTCTCAGATTCCACAGAAATAACGATAGCAAAGAGATCCACGAAATACAGATGTAACGCTGAGAGATGAATTAAAAGAACACTAAGCAGTTTCTCAGAAAGCTTCTTTCCAGGTTTCATCAGAGGATATTTCCTTTTTCACCATAGCCCTCTATGGGCTTCCAAATATCACTTTGCCATTTCCACAAGAATTGTCTTAGCGAAAGGGTACTTGATTGGAAAGCTGTAACTCTGTGAGATGATTTCACAGAACACAAAGAAGTTTCTCAGAAAGCTTCTTTCTCTTTGTTATCGGAGGATATTTCCTTTGGCCCTATAGTCTTCAAATCGATCCGAAATATCTGTTCTCAGATTCCACAGAAATAACGCTAGCAAAGAGATCCACGAAATACAGATGTAACGCTGTGAGATGAATTAACAGAACACTAAGCACTTTCTCAGAAAGCTTCTTTCCAGATTTCATCGGAGGATATTTCCTTTTTCACCATAGCCCTCCATGGGCTTCCAAATATCACTTTGCCAATTCCACAAGAACTGCATTAGCGAATGGCTTCTTGAGGGGAAAGCTGTAACTCTGTGAGATGATTTCACAGAACACAAAGAAGTTTCTCACAAAGCTTCTTTCTCTTTGTTATCGGAGATTATTTCCTTTGGCCCAGTAGTCTTCAAATGGAAAGGAAATATCTGTTCTCAGATTCCACAGAAATGAGGCTAGCAATGAGGTCCATGAAATATTGATGTAATTCTGTGAGATGAATTAACAGAACACTAAGCAGTTTCTCAGACAGCTTCTTTCCAGATTTCATCGGAGGAGATTTCCTCTTTCACCATAGCCCTCTAAGGGCTTCCAAATATCACTTTGCCAATTCCACAAGAACTGTCTTAGCGAAAGGATTCTTGAGGGGAAAGCTGTAACTCTGTGAGATGATTTCACAGAACACAAAGAAGTTTCTCAGAAAGCTTCTTTCTCTTTGTTTTCGGAGGATATTTCCTTTGACCCAATAGTCTTCAAAGGGAAAGGAACTATCTGTTGTCAGATTCCACAGAAATAAGGCTAGCAAAGAGATCCACGAAATACAGATGTAACTCTGTGAGGTGAATTAACAGAACACTAAGCAGTTTCTCAGAAAGCTTCTTTCCAGATTTCATCGGAGGATATTTCCTTTTTCACCATAGCCCTGTATGGGCTTCCAATGTCACTTTGCCAATTCCACAAGAACTGTCTTAGCGAAAGGCTTCTTGAGGGGAAAGCTGTAACTCTGTGAGATGATTTCACAGAACACAAAGAAGTTTCACAGAAAGTTTCTTTCTCTTTGTTATCGGAGGATATTTCCTTTGGCCCTATAGTCTTCAAAGGGATCCGAAATATCTGTTCTGAGATTACACAGAAATAAGGCTACCAAAGAGATCCACGAAATACAGATGTAACTCTGTGAGATTAATTAACAGAACACTCAGCACTTTCTCAGAAAGCTTCTTTCCAGATTTCATCGGTGGATATTTCCTTTTTCACCGTTGCCCACTATGGGATTGCAAATGTCACTTTGTCATTTCCACAAGAACTGTCTTAGCGAAAGGCTTCTTGAGGGAAAAGCTGTAACTCTGTTAGATGATTTCACAGAACACAAAGAAGTTTCTCAGAAAGCTTCTTTCTCTTTGTTATCGGAGGATATTTTCTTTGGCCCAATAGTCTTCAAAGGGAAAGGAACTATCTGTTGTCAGATTCTACAGAAATAAGGCAGGCAAAGAGATCCACGAAATACAGATGTAACTCTGTGAGATGAATTAACGGAACACTAAGCAGTTTCTCAGAAAGCTTCTTTCCAGATTTCATCGGAGGATATTTCCTTTTTCTCCATAGCCCTCTATGGGCTTCCAAATATCACTTTTAGAATTCCACAAGAACTGTCTTAGCGAAAGGCTTACTGAGGGGAAAGCTGTAACTCTGTGAGATGATTTCACAGAACACAAAGAAGTTTCTCTGAAAGCTTCTTTCTCTTTGTTATTGGAGGATATTTCTTTCGCCCATTAGTCTTCAAAGGGATCCGAAATATCTGTTCTCAGATTCCACAGAAATAAGGCTAGCAAAGAGATCCACTAAATACAGATGTAACTCTGGCAGATGAATTAACAGAACAGTAAGCAGTTTCTCAGAAAGCTTCTTTCCAGATTTCATCGGAGGATATTTCCTTTTTCACCATAGCCCTCTACAGGCTTCCAAATATCACTTTGCCAATTCCACAAGAACTGTCTTAGCGAAAGGCTTCTTGAGGGGAAAGCTGTAACTCTGTGAGATGATTTCACAGAACACAAAGAAGTTTCTCAGAAAGCTTCTTTCTCTTTGTTATCGGAGGATATTTCCTTTGGCCCTATAGTCTTCAAAGGGATCCGCAATATGTTTTCTGAGATTCCACAGAAATAAGGCTAGCAAAGAGATCCACGAAATACAGATGTAACTCTGTGAGATGAATTATCAGAACACTAAGAAGTTTCTCAACAAGCTTCTTTCCAGATTTCATCGGAGGATATTTCCTTTTTCACCATAGCCCTCTATAGGCTTCCAAATATCACTTTGCCAATTCCACAAGAACTGTCTTAGCGAAAGGCTTCTTGAGGGGAAAGCTGTAACTCTGTGAGACGATTTCACAGAACACAAAGAAGTTTCTCAGAAAGCTTCTTTCTCTTTGTTATCGGAGGATATTTCCTTTGGCCCTATAGTCTTCAAAGGGATCCGCAATATCTGTTCTGAGATTCCACAGAAATAAGGCTAGCAAAGAGATCCACGAAATACAGATGTAACTCTGTGAGATGAATTATCAGAACACTAAGAAGTTTCTCAAGAAGCTTCTTTCCAGATTTCATCGGAGGATATTTCCTTTTTCACCATAGCCCTCTATGGGCTTCCAAATGTCACTTTGCCAATTCCACAACAACTGTCTTAGCAAAAGGCTTCTTGAGGGGAAAGCTGTAACTCTGTGAGATGATTTCACAGAACACAAAGAAGTTTCTCAGAAAGCTTCTTTCTCTTTGTTATCGGAGGATATTTCCTTTGGCCCTATAGTCTTCAAAGGGATCCGAAATATCTGTTCTCAGATTCCACAGAAATAAGGCTAGCAAATAGATCCACGTAATACAGATGTAACTCTGTGAGGTGAATTAACAGAACACTAAGCAGTTTCTCAGAAACTTCTTTCCAAATTTCATCGGAGGATATTTCCTTTTTCACGATAGCCCTCTATGGGCTTCCAAATATCACTTTGCCAGTTCCACAAGAACTGTCTTAGCGAAAGGCTTCTTGAGGGGAAAGCTGTAACTCTGTGAGATGATTTCACAGAACACAAAGAAGTTTCTCAGAAAGCTTCTTTCTCTTTGTTATCGGAGGATATTTCCTTTGGCCCAATAGTCTTCAAAGGGAAAGGAAATATCTGTTCTCAGGTTCCACAGAAATAAGGCTAGGAAAGAGATCCATGAAATATTGATGTAACTCTGTCAGATGAATTAACAGAACACTAAGCAGTTTCTCAGAAAGCTTCTTTCCAGATTTCATCGGAGGATATTTCCTTTTTCACCATCGCCCTCTAAGGGCTTCCAAATATCACTTTGCCACTTCCACAAGAACTGTCTTAGCGAAAGGCTTCTTGAGGTGAAAGCTGTAACTCTGTGAGATGATTTCACATAACATAAAGAAGTTTCTCAGAAAGCTTCTTTCTCTTTGTTATCGGAGGATATTTCCTTTGACCCAATAGTGTTCAAAGGGAAAGGAACTATCTGTTGTCAGATTCCACAGAAATAAGGCTAGCAAAGAGATCCACGAAATACAGATGTAACTCTGTGAGATGAATTAACAGAACACTGAGCAGTTTCTCAGAAAGCTTCTTTCCAGATTTCATCGGAGGATATTTCCTTTTTCACCATAGCCCTCTATGGGCTTCCCAATGTCACTTTGCCAATTCCACAAGAACTTTCTCAGCCAAAGGCTTCTTGAGGGGAAAGCTGTAACTCTGTGAGATGATTTCAGAGAACACAAAGACGTTTCTCAGAAAGCCTCTTTCTCTTTGTTATCAGAGGATATTTCCCTTGGCCCTATAGTCTTCAAAGGGATCCGAAATATCTGTTCTCAGATTCCACAGAAATAAGGGTAGCAAGGAGTTCCACGAAATACAGATGTAACTCTGTGAGATGAATTAACAGAACACTAAGCAGTTTCTCAGAAAGATTCTTTACAGATTTCATCGGAGGATATTTCCTTTTTCACCGTAGCAATCTAGGGGCTCCCAAATATCACTTTAGCAATTCCACAAGAACTGTCTAAGCGAAAGGCTTCTTGAAGGGAAAGCTGTAACTCTGTGAGATGATTTCACAGAACACAAAGAAGTTTCTCAGAAAGCTTCTTTCTCTTTGTTATCGGAGGATATTTCCTATGGCCCTATAGTCTTCAAAGGGATTCGAAATATCTGTTCTCAGATTCCACAGAAATAAGGCTAGCAAAGAGATCCACGAAATACAGATGTAACTCTGTGAGATGAAATAACAGAACACTAAGCAGTTTCTCAGAAAGCTTCTTTCCAGATTTCATCGGAGGATATTTCCTTTTTCACCATAGCTCTCCAGAGGCTTCCAAATATCACTCTGCCAATTCCACAAGAACTGCCTTAACGAAAGGCTTCTTGAGGGGAAAGCTGTAACTCTGTGAGATGATTTCACAGAACACAAAGAAGTTTCTCAGAATGCTTCTTTCTCTTTGTTATCGGAGGCTATTTCCTTTGGCCCTATAGTCTTCAAAGGGAAAGGAATTATCTGTTCTCAGATTCCACAGAAATAAGGATAGCAAAGAGATCCACGAAATACAGATGTAACTCTGGGAGATGAATTAGCAGAACACTAAGCAGTTTCTCAGAAAGCTTCTTTCCAGATTTCATCGGAGGATATTTCCTTTTTCACCATAGCCCTCTATGGGCATCCAAATATCACTTTGCCAATTCCACAAGAACTGTCTTAGCGAAAGGCTTCTTGAAGGGAAAGCTGTAACTCTGTGAGATGATTTCACAGAACACAAAGAAGTTTCTCAGAATGCTTCTTTCTCTTTGTTATCGGAGGCTATTTCCTTTGGCCCTATAGTCTTCAAAGGGAAAGGAATTATCTGTCCTCAGATTCCACAGAAATAAGGCTAGCAAAGAGATCCACGAAATACAGATGTAACTCTGTGAGATTAATTAACAGAACACTCAGCACTTTCTCAGAAAGCTTCTTTCCAGATTTCATCGGTGGATATTTCCTTTTTCACCATTGCCCACTATGGGATTGTAAATGTCACTTTGTCATTTCCACAAGAACTGTCTTAGCGAAAGGCTTCTTGAGGGAAAAGCTGTAACTCTGTTAGATGATTTCACAGAACACAAAGAAGTTTCTCAGAAAGCTTCTTTCTCTTTGTTATCCGAGGATATTTCCTTTGGCCCAATAGTCTTCAAAGGGAAAGGAACTATCTGTTGTCAGATTCTACAGAAATAAGGCAGGCAAAGAGATCCACGAAATACAGATGTAACTCTGTGAGATGAATTAACAGAACACTAAGCAGTTTCTCAGAAAGCTTCTTTCCAGATTTCATCAGAGGAGATTTCCTTTTTCTCCATAGCCCTCTATGGGCTTCCAAATATCACTTTTAGAATTCCACAAGAACTGTCTTAGCGAAAGGCTTACTGAGGGGAAAGCTGTAACTCTGTGAGATGATTTCACAGAACACAAAGAAGTTTCTCAGAAAGCTTCTTTCTCTTTGTTATCGGAGGATATTTCTTTCGCCCTATAGTCTTCAAAGGGATCCGAAATATCTGTTCTCAGATTCCACAGAAATAAGGCTAGCAAAGAGATCCACTAAATACAGATGTAACTCTGGCAGATGAATTAACAGAACAGTAAGCAGTTTCTCAGAAAGCTTCTTTCCAGATTTCATCGGAGGATATTTCCTTTTTCACCATAGCCCTCTATAGGCTTCCAAATATCACTTTGCCAATTCCACAAGAACTGTCTTAGCGAAAGGATTCTTGAGGGGAAAGCTGTAAGTCTCTGAGTCGATTTCACAGAACACAAAGAAGTTTCTCAGAAAGCTTCTTTCTCTTTGTTATCGGAGGATATTTCCTTTGGCCCTATAGTCTTCAAAGGGATCCGCAATATCTGTTCTGAGATTCCACAGAAATAAGGCTAGCAAAGAGATCCACGAAATACAGATGTAACTCTGTGAGATGAATTATCAGAACACTAAGAAGTTTCTCAAGAACCTTCTTTCCAGATTTCATCGGAGGATATTTCCTTTTTCACCATAGCCCTCTATGGGCTTCCAAATGTCACTTTGCCAATTCCACAACAACTGTCTTAGCAAAAGGCTTCTTGAGGGGAAAGCTGTAACTCTGTGAGATGATTTCACAGAACACAAAGAAGTTTCTCAGAAAGCTTCTTTCTCTTTGTTATCGGAGGCTATTTCCTTTGGCCCTATAGTCTTCAAAGGGAAAGGAATTATCTGTTCTCAGATTCCACAGAAATAAGGATAGCAAAGAGATCCAGGAAATACAGATGTAACTCTGGGAGATGAATTAGCAGAACACTAAGCAGTTTCTCAGAAAGCTTCTTTCCAGATTTCATCGGAGGATATTTCCTTTTTCAACATAGCCCTCTATGGGCATCCAAATATCACTTTGCCAATTCCACAAGAACTGTCTTAGCGAAAGGCTTCTTGAAGGGAAAGCTGTAACTCTGTGAGATGATTTCACAGAACACAAAGAAGTTTCTCAGAATGCTTCTTTCTCTTTGTTATCGGAGGCTATTTCCTTTGGCCCTATAGTCTTCAAAGGGAACGGAATTATCTGTCCTCAGATTCCACAGAAATAAGGCTAGCAAAGAGATCCACGAAATACAGATGTAACTCTGTGAGATTAATTAACAAAACACTCAGCACTTTCTCAGAAAGCTTCTTTCCAGATTTCATCGGTGGATATTTCCTTTTTCACCGTTGCCCACTATGGGATTGCAAATGTCACTTTGTCATTTCCACAAGAACTGTCTTAGCGAAAGGCTTCTTGAGGGAAAAGCTGTAACTCTGTTAGATGATTTCACAGAACACAAAGAAGTTTCTCAGAAAGCTTCTTTCTCTTTGTTATCCGAGGATATTTCCTTTGGCCCAATAGTCTTCAAAGGGAAAGGAACTATCTGTTGTCAGATTCTACAGAAATAAGGCAGGCAACGAGATCCACGAAATACAGATGTAACTCTGTGAGATGAATTAACAGAACAGTAAGCAGTTTCTCAGAAAGCTTCTTTCCAGATTTCATCGGAGGATATTTCCTTTTTCTCCATAGCCCTCTATGGGCTTCCAAATATCACTTTTAGAATTCCACAAGAACTGTCTTAGCGAAAGGCTTACTGAGGGGAAAGCTGTAACTCTGTGAGATGATTTCACAGAACACAAAGAAGTTTCTCAGAAAGCTTCTTTCTCTTTGTTATCGGAGGATATTTCTTTCGCCCTATAGTCTTCAAAGGAATCCGAAATATCTGTTCTCAGATTCCACAGAAATAAGGCTAGCAAAGAGATCCACTAAATACAGATGTAACTCTGGCAGATGAATTAACAGAACAGTAAGCAGTTTCTCAGAAAGCTTCTTTCCAGATTTCATCGGAGGATATTTCCTTTTTCACCATAGCCCTCTATAGGCTTCCAAATATCACTTTGCCAATTCCACAAGAACTGTCTTAGCGAAAGGCTTCTTGAGGGGAAAGCTGTAACTCTGTGAGATGATTTCACAGAACACAAAGAAGTTTCTCACAAAGCTTCTTTCTCTTTGTTATCGGAGGATATTTCCTTTGGCCCTATAGTCTTCAAAGGGATCCGCAATATCTGTTCTGAGATTCCACAGAAATAAGGCTAGCAAAGAGATCCACGAAATACAGATGTAACTCTGTGAGATGAATTATCAGAACACTAAGAAGTTTCTCAAGAAGCTTCTTTTCAGATTTCATCGGAGGATATTTCCTTTTTCACCATAGCCCTCTATGGGCTTCCAAATGTCACTTTGCCAATTCCACAACAACTGTCTTAGCAAAAGGCTTCTTGAAGGGAAAGCTGTAACTCTGTGAGATGATTTCACAGAACACAAAGAAGTTTCTCAGAAAGCTTCTTTCTCTTTGTTATCGGAGGATATTTCCTTTGGCCCTATAGTCTTCAAAGGGATCCGAAATATCTGTTCTCAGATTCCACAGAAATAAGGCTAGCAAATAGATCCACGTAATACAGATGTAACTCTGTGAGGTGAATTAACAGAACACTAAGCAGTTTCTCAGAAAGCTTCTTTCCAGATTTCATCGGAGGATATTTCCTTTTTCACGATAGCCCTCTATGGGCTTCCAAATATCACTTTGCCAGTTCCACAAGAACTGTCTTAGCGAAAGTCTTCTTGAGGGGAAAGCTGTAACTCTGTGAGATGATTTCACAGAACACAAAGAAGTTTCTCAGAAAGCTTCTTTCTCTTTGTTATCGGAGGATATTTCCTTTGGCCCAATAGTCTTCAAAGGGAAAGGAAATATCTGTTCTCAGGTTCCACAGAAATAAGGCTAGGAAAGAGATCCATGAAATATTGATGTAACTCTGTCAGATGAATTAACAGAACACTAAGCAGTTTCTCAGAAAGCTTCTTTCCAGATTTCATCGGAGGATATTTCCTTTTTCACCATAGCCCTCTAAGGGCTTCCAAATATCACTTTGCCACTTCCACAAGAACTGTCTTAGCGAAAGGCTTCTTGAGGTGAAAGCTGTAACTCTGTGAGATGATTTCACATAACATAAAGAAGTTTCTCAGAAAGCTTCTTTCTCTTTGTTATCGGAGGATATTTCCTTTGACCCAATAGTGTTCAAAGGGAAAGGAACTATCTGTTGTCAGATTCCACAGAAATAAGGCTAGCAAAGAGATCCACGAAATACAGATGTAACTCTGTGAGGTGAATTAACAGAACATTAAGCAGTTTCTCAGAAAGATTCTTTCCAGATTTCATCGGAGGATATTTCCTTTTTCACCATAGCCCTCTATGGGCTTCCCAATGTCACTTTGCCAATTCCACAAGAACTTTCTCAGCCAAAGGCTTCTTGAGGGGAAAGCTGTAACTCTGTGAGATGATTTCAGAGAACACAAAGACGTTTCTCAGAAAGCCTCTTTCTCTTTCTTATCGGAGGATATTTCCCTTGGCCCTATAGTCTTCAAAGGGATTCGCAATATCTGTTCTCAGATTCCACAGAAATAAGGGTAGCAAGGAGTTCCACGAAATACAGATGTAACTCTGTGAGATGAATTAACAGAACACTAAGCAGTTTCTCAGAAAGATTCTTTACAGATTTCATCGGAGGATATTTCCTTTTTCACCGTAGCACTCTAGGGGCTCCCAAATATCACTTTAGCAATTCCACAAGAACTGTCTAAGCGAAAGGCTTCTTGAAGGGAAAGCTGTAACTCTGTGAGATGATTTCACAGAACACAAAGAAGTTTCTCAGAAAGCTTCTTTCTCTTTGTTATCGGAGGATATTTCCTTTGGCCCTATAGTCTTCAAAGGGATTCGAAATATCTCTTCTCAGATTCCACAGAAATAAGGCTAGCAAAGAGATCCACGAAATACAGATGTAACTCTGTGAGATGAAATAACAGAACACTAAGCAGTTTCTCAGAAAGCTTCTTTCCAGATTTCATCGGTGGATATTTCCTTTTTCACCGTTGCCCACTATGGGATTGCAAATGTCACTTTGTCATTTCCACAAGAACTGTCCTAGCGAAAGGCTTCTTGAGGGAAAAGCTGTAACTCTGTTAGATGATTTCACAGAACACAAAGAAGTTTCTCAGAAAGCTTCTTTCTCTTTGTTATCCGAGGATATTTCCTTTGGCCCAATAGTCTTCAAAGGGAAAGGAACTATCTGTTGTCAGATTCTACAGAAATAAGGCAGGGAAAGAGATCCACGAAATACAGATGTAACTCTGTGAGATGAATTAACAGAACACTAAGCAGTTTCTCAGAAAGCTTCTTTCCAGATTTCATCGGAGGATATTTCCTTTTTCTCCATAGCCCTCTATGGGCTTCCAAATATCACTTTTAGAATTCCACAAGAACTGTCTTAGCGAAAGGCTTACTGAGGGGAAAGCTGTAACTCTGTGAGATGATTTCACAGAACACAAAGAAGTTTCTCAGAAAGCTTCTTTCTCTTTGTTATCTGAGGATATTTCTTTCGCCCTATAGTCTTCAAAGGAATCCGAAATATCTGTTCTCAGATTCCACAGAAATAAGGCTAGCAAAGAGATCCACTAAATACAGATGTAACTCTGGCAGATGAATTAACAGAACAGTAAGCAGTTTCTCAGAAAGCTTCTTTCCAGATTTCATCGGAGGATATTTCCTTTTTCACCATAGCCCTCTATAGGCTTCCAAATATCACTTTGCCAATTCCACAAGAACTGTCTTAGCGAAAGGCTTCTTGAGGGGAAACCTGTAACTCTGTGAGATGATTTCACAGAACACAAAGAAGTTTCTCAGAAAGCTTCTTTCTCTTTGTTATCGGAGGATATTTCCTTTGGCCCTATAGTCTTCAAAGGGATCCGCAATATCTGTTCTGAGATTCCACAGAAATAAGGCTAGCAAAGAGATCCACGAAATACAGATGTAACTCTGTGAGATGAATTATCAGAACACTAAGAAGTTTCTCAAGAAGCTTCTTTTCAGATTTCATCGGAGGATACTTCCTTTTTCACCATAGCCCTCTATGGGCTTCCAAATGTCACTTTGCCAATTCCACAACAACTGTCTTAGCAAAAGGCTTCTTGAAGGGAAAGCTGTAACTCTGTGAGATGATTTCACAGAACACAAAGAAGTTTCTCAGAAAGCTTCTTTCTCTTTGTTATCGGAGGATATTTCCTTTGGCCCTATAGTCTTCAAAGGGATCCGAAATATCTGTTCTCAGATTCCACAGAAATAAGGCTAGCAAATAGATCCACGTAATACAGATGTAACTCTGTGAGGTGAATTAACAGAACACTAAGCAGTTTCTCAGAAAGCTTCTTTCCAGATTTCATCGGAGGATATTTCCTTTTTCACGATAGCCCTCTATGGGCTTCCAAATATCACTTTGCCAATTCCACAAGAACTGTCTTAGCGAAAGTCTTCTTGAGGGGAAAGCTGTAACTCTGTGAGATGATTTCACAGAACACAAAGAAGTTTCTCAGAAAGCTTCTTTCTCTTTGTTATCGGAGGATATTTCCTTTGGCCCAATAGTCTTCAAAGGGAAAGGAAATATCTGTTCTCAGGTTCCACAGAAATAAGGCTAGGAAAGAGATCCATGAAATATTGATGTAACTCTGTCAGATGAATTAACAGAACACTAAGCAGTTTCTCAGAAAGCTTCTTTCCAGATTTCATCAGAGGATATTTCCTTTTTCACCATAGCCCTCTAAGGGCTTCCAAATATCACTTTGCCACTTCCACAAGAACTGTCTTAGCGAAAGGCTTCTTGAGGTGAAAGCTGTAACTCTGTGAGATGATTTCACATAACATAAAGAAGTTTCTCAGAAAGCTTCTTTCTCTTTGTTATCGGAGGATATTTCCTTTGACCCAATAGTGTTCAAAGGGAAAGGAACTATCTGTTGTCAGATTCCACAGAAATAAGGCTAGCAAAGAGATCCACGAAATACAGATGTAACTCTGTGAGGTGAATTAACAGAACATTAAGCAGTTTCTCAGAAAGATTCTTTCCAGATTTCATCGGAGGATATTTCCTTTTTCACCATAGCCCTCTATGGGCTTCCCAATGTCACTTTGCCAATTCCACAAGAACTTTCTCAGCCAAAGGCTTCTTGAGGGGAAAGCTGTAACTCTGTGAGATGATTTCAGAGAACACAAAGACGTTTCTCAGAAAGCCTCTTTCTCTTTGTTATCGGAGGATATTTCCCTTGGCCCTATAGTCTTCAAAGGGATCCGAAATATCTGTTCTCAGATTCCACAGAAATAAGGGTAGCAAGGAGTTCCACGAAATACAGATGTAACTCTGTGAGATGAATTAACAGAACACTAAGCAGTTTCTCAGAAAGATTCTTTACAGATTTCATCGGAGGATATTTCCTTTTTCACCGTAGCACTCTAGGGGCTCCCAAATATCGCTTTAGCAATTCCACAAGAACTGTCTAAGCGAAAGGCTTCTTGAAGGGAAAGCTGTAACTCTGTGAGATGATTTCACAGAACACAAAGAAGTTTCTCAGAAAGCTTCTTTCTCTTTGTTATCGGAGGATATTTCCTTTGGCCCTATAGTCTTCAAAGGGATTCGAAATATCTGTTCTCAGATTCCACAGAAATAAGGCTAGCAAAGAGATCCACGAAATACAGATGTAACTCTGTGAGATGAAATAACAGAACACTAAGCAGTTTCTCAGAAAGCTTCTTTCCAGATTTCATCGGAGGATATTTCCTTTTTCACCATAGCCCTCTATGGGCATCCAAATATCACTTTGCCAATTCCACAAGAACTGTCTTAGCGAAAGGCTTCTTGAAGGTAAAGCTGTAACTCTGTGAGATGATTTCACAGAACACAAAGAAGTTTCTCAGAATGCTTCTTTCTCTTTGTTATCGGAGGCTATTTCCTTTGGCCCTATAGTCTTCAAAGGGAAAGGAATTATCTGTCCTCAGATTCCACAGAAATAAGGCTAGCAAAGAGATCCACGAAATACAGATGTAACTCTGTGAGATTAATTAACAGAACACTCAGCACTTTCTCAGAAAGCTTCTTTCCAGATTTCATCGGTGGATATTTCCTTTTTCACCGTTGCCCACTATGGGATTGCAAATGTCACTTTGTCATTTCCACAAGAACTGTCTTAGCGAAAGGCTTCTTGAGGGAAAAGCTGTAACTCTGTTAGATGATTTCACAGAACACAAAGAAGTTTCTCAGAAAGCTTCTTTCTCTTTGTTATCCGAGGATATTTCCTTTGGCCCAATAGTCTTCAAAGGGAAAGGAACTATCTGTTGTCAGATTCTACAGAAATAAGGCAGGCAAAGAGATCCACGAAATACAGATGTAACTCTGTGAGATGAATTAACAGAACACTAAGCAGTTTCTCAGAAAGCTTCTTTCCAGATTTCATCGGAGGATATTTCCTTTTTCTCCATAGCCCTATATGGGCTTCCAAATATCACTTTTAGAATTCCACAAGAACTGTCTTAGCGAAAGGCTTACTGAGGGGAAAGCTGTAACTCTGTGAGATGATTTCACAGAACACAAAGAAGTTTCTCAGAAAGCTTCTTTCTCTTTGTTATCGGAGGATATTTCTTTCGCCCTATAGTCTTCAAAGGGATCCGAAATATCTGTTCTCAGATTCCACAGAAATAAGGCTAGCAAAGAGATCCACTAAATACAGATGTAACTCTGGCAGATGAATTAACAGAACAGTAAGCAGTTTCTCAGAAAGCTTCTTTCCAGATTTCATCGGAGGATATTTCCTTTTTCACCATAGCCCTCTATAGGCTTCCAAATATCACTTTACCAATTCCACAAGAACTGTCTTAGCGAAAGGCTTCTTGAGGGGAAAGCTGTAACTCTGTGAGATGATTTCACAGAACACAAAGAAGTTTCTCAGAAAGCTTCTTTCTGTTTGTTATGGAGAATATTTCCTTTGGCCCTATAGTCTTCAAAGGATCCGAAATATCTGTTGTCAGATTCCACAGAAATAAGGCTAGCAAAGAGATCCACGAAATACAGATGTAACTCTTTGAGATGAATTAACAGAACACTAAGCAGTTTCTCAGAATGCTTCTTTCCAGATTTCAACGGAGGTTATTTCCTTTTTCTCCATAGCCCTCTATGGGCTTCCAAATATCACTTTGCCAATTCCACAAGAACTGTCTTAGCGAAAGGCTTCTTGAGGGGAAAGCTGTAACTCTGTGAGATGATTTTACAGAACACAAAGAAGTTTCTCAGAAAGCTTCTTTCTCTTTGTTATCGAAGGATATTTCCTTTGGCCCTATAGTCTTCAAAGGGATCCGAAATATCTATTCTCAGATTCCACAGAAATAAGGCTAGCAAAGACATCCACGAAATACAGATATAACTCTGTGAGATGAATTCACAGAACACTAAGCAGTTTCTCAGAAAGCTTCTTTCCAGATTTCATCGGAGGATATTTCCTTTTTCACCATAGCCCTCTATGGGCTTCCAAATATCACTTTGCCAATTTCACAAGAACTATCTTAGCGAAAGGCTTCTTGGGGGGAAAGCTGCAACTCTGTGAGATGATTTCACAGAACACAAAGAAGTTTCTCGGAAAGCTTCTTTCTCTTTGTTATCGGAGGATATTTCCTTTGGCCAAAGAGTCTTCAAAGGGAAAGGAAATATCTGTTCTCAGATTCCACAGAAATAAGGCTAGCAAAGAGATCCACAAAATACAGATGTAACTCTGTGAGATGAATTAACAGAACACTAAGCAGTTTCTCAGAATGCTTCTTTCCAGATTTCCTCGGAGGATATTTCCTTTTTCATCATAGCCCTCTATGGGCTTCCAAATATCACTTTGCCACTTCCACAAGAACTGTCTTAGCGAAAGGCTTCTTGAGGTGAAAGCTGTAACTCTGTGAGATGATTTCACATAACATAAAGAAGTTTCTCAGAAAGCTTCTTTCTCTTTGTTATCGGAGGATATTTCCTTTGACCCAATAGTGTTCAAAGGGAAAGGAACTATCTGTTGTCAGATTCCACAGAAATAAGGCTAGCAAAGAGATCCACGAAATACAGATGTAACTCTGTGAGGTGAATTAACAGAACATTAAGCAGTTTCTCAGAAAGATTCTTTCCAGATTTCATCGGAGGATATTTCCTTTTTCACCATAGCCCTCTATGGGCTTCCCAATGTCACTTTGCCAATTCCACAAGAACTTTCTCAGCCAAAGGCTTCTTGAGGGGAAAGCTGTAACTCTGTGAGATGATTTCAGAGAACACAAAGACGTTTCTCAGAAAGCCTCTTTCTCTTTGTTATCGGAGGATATTTCCCTTGGCCCTATAGTCTTCAAAGGGATCCGAAATATCTGTTCTCAGATTCCACAGAAATAAGGGTAGCAAGGAGTTCCACGAAATACAGATGTAACTCTGTGAGATGAATTAACAGAACACTAAGCAGTTTCTCAGAAAGATTCTTTACAGATTTCATCGGAGGATATTTCCTTTTTCACCGTAGCACTCTAGGGGCTCCCAAATATCACTTTAGCAATTCCACAAGAACTGTCTAAGCGAAAGGCTTCTTGAAGGGAAAGCTGTAACTATGTGAGATGATTTCACAGAACACAAAGAAGTTTCTCAGAAAGCTTCTTTCTCTTTGTTATCGGAGGATATTTCCTTTGGCCCTATAGTCTTCAAAGGGATTCGAAATATCTGTTCTCAGATTCCACAGAAATAAGGCTAGCAAAGAGATCCACGAAATACAGATGTAACTCTGTGAGATGAAATAACAGAACACTAAGCAGTTTCTCAGAAAGCTTCTTTCCAGATTTCATCGGAGGATATTTCCTTTTTCACCATAGCTCTCCAGAGGCTTCCAAATATCACTCTGCCAATTCCACAAGAACTGCCTTAACGAAAGGCTTCTTGAGGGGAAAGCTGTAACTCTGTGAGATGATTTCACAGAACACAAAGAAGTTTCTCAGAATGCTTCTTTCTCTTTGTTATCGGAGGCTATTTCCTTTGGCCCTATAGTCTTCAAAGGGAAAGGAATTATCTGTTCTCAGATTCCACAGAAATAAGGATAGCAAAGAGATCCACGAAATACAGATGTAACTCTGGGAGATGAATTAGCAGAACACTAAGCAGTTTCTCAGAAAGCTTCTTTCCAGATTTCATCGGAGGATATTTCCTTTTTCACCATAGCCCTCTATGGGCATCCAAATATCACTTTGCCAATTCCACAAGAACTGTCTTAGCGAAAGGCTTCTTTAAGGGAAAGCTGTAACTCTGTGAGATGATTTCACAGAACACAAAGAAGTTTCTCAGAATGCTTCTTTCTCTTTGTTATCGGAGGCTATTTCCTTTGGCCCTATAGTCTTCAAAGGGAAAGGAATTATCTGTCCTCAGATTCCACAGAAATAAGGCTAGCAAAGAGATCCACGAAATACAGATGTAACTCTGTGAGATTAATTAACAGAACACTCAGCACTTTCTCAGAAAGCTTCTTTCCAGATTTCATCGGTGGATATTTCCTTTTTCACCGTTGCCCACTATGGGATTGCAAATGTCACTTTGTCATTTCCACAAGAACTGTCCTAGCGAAAGGCTTCTTGAGGGAAAAGCTGTAACTCTGTTAGATGATTTCACAGAACACAAAGAAGTTTCTCAGAAAGCTTCTTTCTCTTTGTTATCCGAGGATATTTCCTTTGGCCCAATAGTCTTCAAAGGGAAAGGAACTATCTGTTGTCAGATTCTACAGAAATAAGGCAGGGAAAGAGATCCACGAAATACAGATGTAACTCTGTGAGATGAATTAACAGAACACTAAGCAGTTTCTCAGAAAGCTTCTTTCCAGATTTCATCGGAGGATATTTCCTTTTTCTCCATAGCCCTCTATGGGCTTCCAAATATCACTTTTAGAATTCCACAAGAACTGTCTTAGCGAAAGGCTTACTGAGGGGAAAGCTGTAACTCTGTGAGATGATTTCACAGAACACAAAGAAGTTTCTCAGAAAGCTTCTTTCTCTTTGTTATCTGAGGATATTTCTTTCGCCCTATAGTCTTCAAAGGAATCCGAAATATCTGTTCTCAGATTCCACAGAAATAAGGCTAGCAAAGAGATCCACTAAATACAGATGTAACTCTGGCAGATGAATTAACAGAACAGTAAGCAGTTTCTCAGAAAGCTTCTTTCCAGATTGCATCGGAGGATATTTCCTTTTTCACCATAGCCCTCTATAGGCTTCCAAATATCACTTTGCCAATTCCACAAGAACTGTCTTAGCGAAAGGCTTCTTGAGGGGAAAGCTGTAACTCTGTGAGATGATTTCACAGAACACAAAGAAGTTTCTCAGAAAGCTTCTTTCTCTTTGTTATCGGAGGATATTTCCTTTGGCCCTATAGTCTTCAAAGGGATCCGCAATATCTGTTCTGAGATTCCACAGAAATAAGGCTAGCAAAGAGATCCACGAAATACAGATGTAACTCTGTGAGATGAATTATCAGAACACTAAGAAGTTTCTCAAGAAGCTTCTTTTCAGATTTCATCGGAGGATATTTCCTTTTTCACCATAGCCCTCTATGGGCTTCCAAATGTCACTTTGCCAATTCCACAACAACTGTCTTAGCAAAAGGCTTCTTGAAGGGAAAGCTGTAACTCTGTGAGATGATTTCACAGAACACAAAGAAGTTTCTCAGAAAGCTTCTTTCTCTTTGTTATCGGAGGATATTTCCTTTGGCCCTATAGTCTTTAAAGGGATCCGAAATATCTGTTCTCAGATTCCACAGAAATAAGGCTAGCAAATAGATCCACGTAATACAGATGTAACTCTGTGAGGTGAATTAACAGAACACTAAGCAGTTTCTCAGAAAGCTTCTTTCCAGATTTCATCGGAGGATATTTCCTTTTTCACGATAGCCCTCTATGGGCTTCCAAATATCACTTTGCCAGTTCCACAAGAACTGTCTTAGCGAAAGTCTTCTTGAGGGGAAAGCTGTAACTCTGTGAGATGATTTCAAAGAACACAAAGAAGTTTCTCAGAAAGATTCTTTCTCTTTGTTATCGGAGGATATTTCCTTTGGCCCAATAGTCTTCAAAGGAAAAGGAAATATCTGTTCTCAGGTTCCACAGAAATAAGGCTAGGAAAGAGATCCATGAAATATTGATGTAACTCTGTCAGATGAATTAACAGAACACTAAGCAGTTTCTCAGAAAGCTTCTTTCCAGATTTCATCAGAGGATATTTCCTTTTTCACCATAGCCCTCTAAGGGCTTCCAAATATCACTTTGCCACTTCCACAAGAACTGTCTTAGCGAAAGGCTTCTTGAGGTGAAAGCTGTAACTCTGTGAGATGATTTCACATAACATAAAGAAGTTTCTCAGAAAGCTTCTTTCTCTTTGTTATCGGAGGATATTTCCTTTGACCCAATAGTGTTCAAAGGGAAAGGAACTATCTGTTGTCAGATTCCACAGAAATAAGGCTAGCAAAGAGATCCACGAAATACAGATGTAACTCTGTGAGGTGAATTAACAGAACATTAAGCAGTTTCTCAGAAAGATTCTTTCCAGATTTCATCGGAGGATATTTCCTTTTTCACCATAGCCCTCTATGGGCTTCCCAATGTCACTTTGCCAATTCCACAAGAACTTTCTCAGCCAAAGGCTTCTTGAGGGGAAAGCTGTAACTCTGTGAGATGATTTCAGAGAACACAAAGACGTTTCTCAGAAAGCCTCTTTCTCTTTGTTATCGGAGGATATTTCCCTTGGCCCTATAGTCTTCAAAGGGATCCGAAATATCTGTTCTCAGATTCCACAGAAATAAGGGTAGCAAGGAGTTCCACGAAATACAGATGTAACTCTGTGAGATGAATTAACAGAACACTAAGCAGTTTCTCAGAAAGATTCTTTACAGATTTCATCGGAGGATATTTCCTTTTTCACCGTAGCACTCTAGGGGCTCCCAAATATCACTTTAGCAATTCCACAAGAACTGTCTAAGCGAAAGGCTTCTTGAAGGGAAAGCTGTAACTCTGTGAGATGATTTCACAGAACACAAAGAAGTTTCTCAGAAAGCTTCTTTCTCTTTGTTATCGGAGGATATTTCCTTTGGCCCTATAGTCTTCAAAGGGATTCGAAATATCTGTTCTCAGATTCCACAGAAATAAGGCTAGCAAAGAGATCCACGAAATACAGATGTAACTCTGTGAGATGAAATAACAGAACACTAAGCAGTTTCTCAGAAAGCTTCTTTCCAGATTTCATCGGAGGATATTTCCTTTTTCACCATAGCTCTCCAGAGGCTTCCAAATATCACTCTGCCAATTCCACAAGAACTGCCTTAACGAAAGGCTTCTTGAGGGGAAAGCTGTAACTCTGTGAGATGATTTCACAGAACACAAAGAAGTTTCTCAGAATGCTTCTTTCTCTTTGTTATCGGAGGCTATTTCCTTTGGCCCTATAGTCTTCAAAGGGAAAGGAATTATCTGTTCTCAGATTCCACAGAAATAAGGATAGCAAAGAGATCCACGAAATACAGATGTAACTCTGGGAGATGAATTAGCAGAACACTAAGCAGTTTCTCAGAAAGCTTCTTTCCAGATTTCATCGGAGGATATTTCCTTTTTCACCATAGCCCTCTATGGGCATCCAAATATCACTTTGCCAATTCCACAAGAACTGTCTTAGCGAAAGGCTTCTTGAAGGGAAAGCTGTAACTCTGTGAGATGATTTCACAGAACACAAAGAAGTTTCTCAGAATGCTTCTTTCTCTTTGTTATCGGAGGCTATTTCCTTTGGCCCTATAGTCTTCAAAGGGAAAGGAATTATCTGTCCTCAGATTCCACAGAAATAAGGCTAGCAAAGAGATCCACGAAATACAGATGTAACTCTGTGAGATTAATTAACAGAACACTCAGCAGTTTCTCAGAAATCTTCTTTCCAGATTTCATCGGTGGATATTTCCTTTTTCACCGTTGCCCACTATGGGATTGCAAATGTCACTTTGTCATTTCCACAAGAACTGTCTTAGCGAAAGGCTTCTTGAGGGAAAAGCTGTAACTCTGTTAGATGATTTCACAGAACACAAAGAAGTTTCTCAGAAAGCTTCTTTCTCTTTGTTATCCGAGGATATTTCCTTTGGCCCAATAGTCTTCAAAGGGAAAGGAACTATCTGTTGTCAGATTCTACAGAAATGAGGCAGGCAAAGAGATCCACGAAATACAGATGTAACTCTGTGAGATGAATTAACAGAACACTCAGCAGTTTCTCAGAAAGCTTCTTTCCAGATTTCATCGGAGGATATTTCCTTTTTCTCCATAGCCCTATATGGGCTTCCAAATATCACTTTTAGAATTCCACAAGAACTGTCTTAGCGAAAGGCTTACTGAGGGGAAAGCTGTAACTCTGTGAGATGATTTCACAGAACACAAAGAAGTTTCTCAGAAAGCTTCTTTCTCTTTGTTATCGGAGGATATTTCTTTCGCCCTATAGTCTTCAAAGGGATCCGAAATATCTGTTCTCAGATTCCACAGAAATAAGGCTAGCAAAGAGATCCACTAAATACAGATGTAACTCTGGCAGATGAATTAACAGAACAATAAGCAGTTTCTCAGAAAGCTTCTTTCCAGATTTCATCGGAGGATATTTCCTTTTTCACCATAGCCCTCTATAGGCTTCCAAATATCACTTTACCAATTCCACAAGAACTGTCTTAGCGAAAGGCTTCTTGAGGGGAAAGCTGTAACTCTGTGAGATGATTTCACAGAACACAAAGAAGTTTCTCAGAAAGCTTCTTTCTGTTTGTTATGGAGAATATTTCCTTTGGCCCTATAGTCTTCAAAGGATCCGAAATATCTGTTGTCAGATTCCACAGAAATAAGGCTAGCAAAGAGATCCACGAAATACAGATGTAACTCTTTGAGATGAATTAACAGAACACTAAGCAGTTTCTCAGAATGCTTCTTTCCAGATTTCAACGGAGGTTATTTCCTTTTTCTCTATAGCCCTCTATGGGCTTCCAAATATCACTTTGCCAATTCCACAAGAACTGTCTTAGCGAAAGGCTTCTTGAGGGGAAAGCTGTAACTCTGTGAGATGATTTTACAGAACACAAAGAAGTTTCTCAGAAAGCTTCTTTCTCTTTGTTATCGAAGGATATTTCCTTTGGCCCTATAGTCTTCAAAGGGATCCGAAATATCTATTCTCAGATTCCACAGAAATAAGGCTAGCAAAGACATCCACGAAATACAGATATAACTCTGTGAGATGAATTCACAGAACACTAAGCAGTTTCTCAGAAAGCTTCTTTCCAGATTTCATCGGAGGATATTTCCTTTTTCACCATAGCCCTCTATGGGCTTCCAAATATCACTTTGCCAATTCCACAAGAACTATCTTAGCGAAAGGCTTCTTGGGGGGAAAGCTGCAACTCTGTGAGATGATTTCACAGAACACAAAGAAGTTTCTCGGAAAGCTTCTTTCTCTTTGTTATCGGAGGATATTTCCTTTGGCCCCAGAGTCTTCAAAGGGAAAGGAAATATCTGTTCTCAGATTCCACAGAAATAAGGCTAGCAAAGAGATCCACGAAATACAGATGTAACTCTGTGAGATGAATTAACAGAACACTAAGCAGTTTCTCAGAATGCTTCTTTCCAGATTTCCTCGGAGGATATTTCCTTTTTCATCATAGCCCTCTATGGGCTTCCAAATATCACTTTGCCAATTCCACAAGAACTGTCTTATCGAATGGCTTCTTGAGGGGAAAGCTGTAACTCTGTGAGATGATTTCACAGAATGCAAAGAAGTTTCTCAGAAAGCTTCTTTCTCTTTGTTATCGGAGGATATTTCCTTTGGTCCTATACTCTTCAAAGGGAAAGGAATTATCTGTTCTGAGATTCCACAGAAATAAGGCTAGCAAAGAGATCCACGAAATACAGATGTAACACTGTGAGATGAGTTAACAGAACACTAAGCAGTTTCTCAGAAAGCTTCTTTCCAGATTTCATTGGAGGATATTTCCTTTTTCACCATAGCCCTCTATCTGCTTCCAAATATCATTTTCCCAATTCCACAAGAACTGTCTTAGGAAAGGCTTCTTGAGGGGAAAGCTGTAACTCTGTGAGATGATTTCACAGAACACAAAGAAGTTTCTCAGACAGCTTTTTTCTCTTTGTTATCGTAGGATATTTCCTTTGGCCCTATAGTCTTCAAAGGGATCCGAAATATCTGTTCTCAGATTCCACAGAAATAAGGCTAGCAAAGAGATCCACGAAATACAGATGTAGCTCTGTGAGATGAATTAACAAAACACTAAGCAGTTTCTCAGAATGCTTCTTTCCAGATTTCATCGGAGGATATTTCGTTTTTAAACATAGCCCTCTATGGGCTTCCAAATATCACTATGCCAATTCCACAAGAACTGTATTAGCGAAAGGCTTCTTGAGGGGAAAGCTGTAACTTTGTGAGATAATTTCACAGAATACAAAGAAGTTTCTCAGAAAGCTTCTTTCTCTTTTTTATCGGAGGATATTTCCTTTGGCCATATTCTCTTCAAAGGGAAAGGAAATATCTGTTCTGAAATTCCACAGGAATAAGGCTAGCAAAGACATCCACGAAATACAGATGTAACTCTGTGAGATGGATTAACAGAAAACTAAGCAGTTTCTCAGAAAACTTCTTTCCAGATTTCATTTGAGGATATTTCCTTTTTCACCAAGGCCCGCTATGTGCTTCCAAATATTACTTTGCCAATTCCACAAGAACTGTCTTAGCGAAAGGGTTCTAGAGCGGAAAGCTGTAACTCTGTGAGATGATTTCACAGAACACAAAGAAGTTTCTCAGAAAGCCTTTTTCTCTTCGTAATCTGAGGATATTTCCTTTGGCCCTATAGTCTTCAAAGGGATCCGAAATATCTGTTCTCAGATTCCACAGAAATAACGCTAGCAAAGAGATCCACGAAATACAGACGTAACGCTGTGAGATGAACTAACAGAACACTAAGCAGTTTCTCAGAAAGCTTCTTTCCAGGTTTCATCAGAGGATATTTCCTTTTTCACCATAGCCCTCTAAGGGCTTCCAAATATCACTTTGCCAATTCCACAAGAACTGTCTTAGCGAAAGTCTTCTTGAGGGGAAAGCTGTAACTCTGTAGATGATTTCACAGAAACAAAGAAGTTTCTCAGAAAGGAACTTTCTCTTTTTTATCAGAGGATATTTCCTTTGGCCCTACAGTCTTCAAAGGGAAAGGAAATATCTGTTCTCAGATTCCACAGAAATAAGGCTAGTAAAGAGATCCACGAAATACAGATGTAACTCTGTGAGATGAATTAACAGAACACTAAGCAGTTTCTCAGAAAGCTTCTATCCAGATTTCATCGGAGGATATTTCCTTTTCCACCATAGCCCTCTATGGGCTTCCAAATATCACTTTGCCAATTCCTCAAGAACTGTCTTAGCGAAAGGCTTCTTGAGGGGAAAGCTGTAACTCTGTGAGATGATTTCACAGACCACAAAGAAGTTTCTCAGAAAGCTTCTTTCTCTTAGTTATCGGAGGATATTTCCTTTGGTCCTATAGTCTTCAAAGGGATCTGAAATATCTGTTCTCAGATTCCACAGAAATAAGGCTACCAAAGACATCCACGAATTACAGATGTAGCTCTGTGAGATGAATAAACAGAACACTAAGCAATTTCTCAGAATGCTTCTTTCCAGATTTCATCTAGTATAATTCCTTTTTCACCATAGCCCTCTGTGGCCTTCCAAATATCACTTTGCCAATTCCTCAATAACTGTCTTAGCGAAACGCTTCTTGAAGGGAAAGCTGTAACTCTGTGAGATGATTTCACAGAACACAAAGAAGTTTCTCAGAAAGCTTCTTTCTCTTTGTTATCGGAGGATATTTCCTTTGGCCCTATAGTCTTCAAAGGGATCCGAAATATCTGTTCTCAGATTCCACAGAAATAAGGCTAGCAAAGAGATCCACGAAATACAGATGTAACTCTTCGAGATGAATTAACAGAGCACTAAGCAGTTTCTCAGAAAGTTTCTTTCCAGATTTCATTGGAGGATATTTCCTTTTTCACCGTAGCCCTCTATGGACTTCCAAATATCACTTTGCCAATTCCACAAGAACTGTCTTAGCGAAAGGCTTCTTGAGGGGAAAGCTGTCACTCTGTGAGATGATTTCACAGAACACAAAGAAGTTTCTCAGAAAGCTTCTTTCTCTTTGTTATCGGAGGCTATTTCCTTTGGCCCTATAGTCTTCAAATGGAAAGGATATATCTGTTCTCAGATTCCACACAAATAAGGCTAGCAAAGAGATCCACGAAATACAGATGTAACTCTGTGAGATGAATTAACAGAACACTAAGCAGTTTCTCAGAAAGCTTCTTTCCAGATTTCATCAGAGGATATTTCCTTTTTCGCCATAGCCCTCTATGGGCTTCCAAATATCACTTTTACAATTCAACAAGAACTGTCTTAGGGAAAGGCTTCTTGAGGGGAAAGCTGTAACTCTTTGAGATGCTTTCACAGAACACAAAGAAGTTTCTTAGACAGCTTCTTTCTCTTTTTTATCGGAGGATATTTCCTTTGGCCCTATAGTCTTCAAAGGGATCCGAAATATCTGTTCTCAGAATCTCCAGAAATAAGGCAAGGAAAGAGATCCACGAAATACACATGTATCTCTGTGAGATGAATTAACAGAACACTAAGCAGTTTCTCAGATAGCTTCTTTCCAGATTTCATCGGAGGATATTTCCTTTTTCACCATAGCCCTCTATGGGCTTCCAAGTATCACTTTGCCAATTCCACAAGAACTGTCTTAGCGAAAGGCTTCTTGAAGGGAAAGCTGTAACTCTGTGAGATGATTTCACAGAACACAAAGAAGTTTCTGAGAAAGCTTCTTTCTCTTTCTTATCGAAGTATATTTCCTTGGGTCTATAGTCTTCAAAGGGATCCGAAATATCTGTTCTCAGATTCCACAGAAATAAGGCTAGCAAAGAGATCCACGAAATACAGATGTAACTCTCTGAGATGAATTAACAGAATACTAAGCAGTTTCTCAGAAAGCTTCTTTCCAGATTTCATCGGAGGATATTTCTTTTTCACCATAGCCCTCTATGGGCTTCCAAATGTCACTTTGCCAATTCCACAAGAACTGTCTTAGCGAAAGGCTTCTTGAGGGGAAAGCTGTAACTCTGTGAGACGATTTCACAGAACACAAAGAAGTTTCTCAGAAAGCTTCTTTCTCTTTGTTATCGGAGGATATTTCCTTTGGCCCTATAGTCTTCAAATTGATCAGAAATATCTGTTCTCAGATTCCAGAGAAATAAGGCTAGCAAAGAGATCCACGAAATACAGATGTAACTCTGTGAGATTACTTAACAGAACACTCAGTAGTTTCTCAGAAAGCTTCTTTCCAGATTTCATCGGAGGATATTTCCTTTTTCACCGTTGCCCTCTATGGGCTTCCAAATGTCACTTTGTCAATTCCACAAGAACTGTCTTAGCGAAAGGCTTCTTGAGGGAAAAGCTGTAACTCTGTTAGATGATTTCACAGAACACAAAGAAGTTTCTCAGAAAGCTTCTTTCTCTTTGGTATCGGAGGATATTTCCTTTGGCCCAGTAGTCTTCAAAAGGAAAGGAACTATCTGTTGTCAGATTCCACAGAAATAAGGCTAGCAAAGAGATCCACGAAATACAGATGTAACTCTGTGAGATGAATTAACAGAACACTAAGCAGTTTCTCAGAAAGCTTCTTTCCAGATTTCATCGGAGGATATTTCCTTTTTCACCGTAGCCCTCTATGGGCTTCCAAATGTCACTTTGTCAATTCCACAAGAACTGTCTTAGCGAAAGTCTTCTTGAGGGAAAAGCTGTAACTATGTGAGATGATTTCACAGAACACAAAGAAGTTTCTCAGAAAGCTTCTTTCTCTTTGTTATCGGAGGATATTTCCTTTGGCCCTATAGTCTTCAAAGGGATCCGAAATATCTGTTCTCAGATTCCACAGAAATAAGGCTAGCAAAGAGATCCACGAAATACAGATGTAACTGTGGGAGATGAATTAACAGAACACTAAGCAGTTTCTCAGAAAGCTTCTTTCCAGATTTCATCGGAGGATATGTCCTTTTTCACCATAGCCCTCTATGGACTTCCAAATATCACTTTGCCAATTCCACAAGAACTGTCTTAGCGAAAGGCTTCTTGAGGGAAAAGCTGTAACTCTGTGAGATGATTTCACAGAACACAAAGAAGTTTCTCAGAAAGCTTCTTTCTCTTTTTTATGGGAGATTATTTCCTTTGGCCCTATAGTCTTCAAAGGGAAAGGAATTATCTGTTCTCAGATTCCGAGAAATAAGTCTAGGAAAGAGATCCACGAAATACAGATGTAACTCTGTGAGATGAATTAACAGAACACTAAGCAGTTTCTCAGAAAGCATCTTTCCAGATTTCATCGGAGGATATTTCCTTTTTCACCGTACCCGTCTATGCGCTTCCAAATATCACTTTGCCAATTCCACAAGAACTGTCTTAGCGAAAGTCTTCTTGAGGGGAAAGCTGGAACTCTGTGAGATGATTTCACAGAAACAAAGAAGTTTCTCAGAAAGCTTCTTTCTCTTTGTTATCAGAGGATATTTCCTTTGGCCCTACAGTCTTCAAAGGGAAAGGAAATATCTGTTCTCAGATTCCACAGAAATAAGGCTAGTAAAGAGATCCACGAAATACAGATGTAACTCTGTGAGATGAATTAACAGAACACTAAGCAGTTTCTCAGAAAGCTTCTCTCCAGATTTCATCGGAGGATATTTCCTTTTCCACCATAGTCCTCTATGGGCTTCCAAATATCACTTTGCCAATTCCTCAAGAACTGTCTTAGCGAAAGGCTTCTTGAGGGGAAAGCTGTAACTCTGTGAGATGATTTCACAGACCACAAAGAAGTTTCTCAGAAAGCTTCTTTCTCTTAGTTATCGGAGGATATTTCCTTTGGTCCTATAGTCTTCAAAGGGATCTGAAGTATCTGTTCTCAGATTCCACAGAAATAAGGCTACCAAAGACATCCACGAATTACAGATGTAACACTGTGAGATGAATAAACAGAACACTAAGCAATTTCTCAGAATGCTTCTTTCCAGATTTCATCTACTATAATTCCTTTTTCACCATAGCCCTCTGTGGCCTTCCAAATATCACTTTGCCAATTCCTCAATAACTGTCTTAGCGAAAGGCTTCTTGAGGGGAAAGCTGTAACTCTGTGAGATGATTTCACAGAACACAAAGAAGTTTCTCAGAAAGCTTCTTTCTCTTTGTTATCGGAGGCTATTTCCTTTGGCCCTATAGTCTTCAAATGGAAAGGATATATCTGTTCTCAGATTCCACAGAAATAAGGCTAGCAAAGAGATCCACGAAATACAGATGTAACTCTCTGAGATGAATTAACAGAACACTAAGCAGTTTCTCAGAAAGCTTCTTTCCAGATTTCATCAGAGGATATTTCCTTTTTCGCCATAGCCCTCTATGGGCTTCCAAATATCACTTTTACAATTCAACAAGAACTGTCTTAGCGAAAGGCTTCTTGATGGGAAAGCTGTAACTCTTTGAGATGCTTTCACAGAACACAAAGAAGTTTCTTAGACAGCTTCTTTCTCTTTTTTATCGGAGGATATTTCCTTTGGCCCTATAGTCTTCAAAGGGATCCGAAATATCTGTTCTCAGAATCTCCAGAAATAAGGCAAGGAAAGAGATCCACGAAACACACATGTATCTCTGTGAGATGAATAAACAGAACACTAAGCAGTTTCTCAGATAGCTTCTTTCCAGATTTCATCGGAGGATATTTCCTTTTTCACCATAGCCCTCTATGGGCTTCCAAGTATCACTTTGCCAATTCCACAAGAACTGTCTTAGCGAAAGGCTTCTTGAAGGGAAAGCTGTAACTCTGTGAGATGATTTCACAGAACACAAAGAAGTTTCTCAGAAAGCTTCCTTCTCTTTGTTATCGGAGGATATTTCCTTTGGCCCTATAGTCTTCAAATGGATCCGAAATATCCGTTCTCAGATTCCACAGAAATAAGCCTAGCAAAGAGATACGCAAAATACAGATGTAACTCTGGGAGATGAATTAACAGAACACTAAGCAGTTTCTCAGAAAGCTTCTTTCCAGATTTCATCGGAGGATATTTCCTTTTTCACCGTAGCCCTCGATGGGCTTGCAAATGTCACTTTGTCAATTCCACAAGAACTGTCTTAGCGAAAGGCTTCTTGAGGGGAAAGCTGCAACTCAGTGAGATGATTTCACAGAACACAAAGAAGTTTCTCAGAAAGCTTCTTTCCCTTTTTATCGGAGGATATTTCCTTTGGCCCTATAGTCTTCAAAGGGAAAGGAAATATCTGTTCTCAGATTCCACAGAAATAAGGCAAGCAAAGAGATCCATGAAATACACATGTAACTCTGTGAGATGAATTAACAGAACACTAAGCAGTTTCTCACAAAGCTTTTTTCCATATTTCATCGGAGGATATTTCCTTTTTCACCGTAACCCTCTATGGGCTTCCAAATATCACTTTGCCAATTCCACAAGAACTGTCTTAGCACAAGGCTTCTTGAGGGGAAAGCTGTAACTCTGTGAGATGATTTCACAGAACACGAAGAAGTTTCTCAGAAAGCTTCTTTCTCTTTGGTATCGGAGGATATTTCCTTTGGCCCAATAGTCTTCAAAGGGATCCGAAATATCTGTTGTCAGATTCCACAGAAATGAGGCTAGCAAATAGATCCATGAAATATTGATGTAACTCTGTGAGATGAATTAACAGAACACTAAGCAGTTTCTCAGAAAGCTTCTTTCCAGATTTCATCGGAGGATATTTCCTTTTTCACCATAGCCCTCTAAGGGCTTCCAAATATCACTTTGCCAATTCCACAAGAACTGTCTTAGCGAAAGGCTTCTGGAGGGGAAAGCTGTAACTCTTTGAGATGATTTCACAGAACACAAAGAAGTTTCTCAGAAAGCTTCTTTCTCTTTCTTATCGAAGTATATTTCCTTGGGTCTATAGTCTTCAAAGGGATCCGAAATATCTGTTCTCAGATTCCACAGAAATAAGGCTAGCAAAGAGATCCACGAAATACAGATGTAACTCTGTGAGATGAATTAACAGAATACTAAGCAGTTTCTCAGAAAGCTTCTTTCCAGATTTCATCGGAGGATATTTCCTTTTTCACCATAGCCCTCTATGGGCTTCCAAATGTCACTTTGCCAATTCCACAAGAACTGTCTTAGTGAAAGGCTTCTTGAGGGGAAAGCTGTAACTCTGTGAGATGATTTCACAGAACACAAAGAAGTTTCTCAGAAAGCTTCTTTCTCTTTGTTATCAGAGGATATTTCCTTTGGCCCTATAGACTTCAAAGGGATTCGAAATAGCTGTTCTCAGATTCCACAGAAATAAGGCTAGCAAAGAGATCCTGGAAATACAGATGTAACACTGAGAGATAAATTAACAGAACATTAAGCAGTTTCTCAGAAAGCTTCTTTCCAGATTTCATCGGAGGATATTTCCTTTTTCACCATAGCCCTCTATAGACTTCCAAATATCACTTTGCTAATTCCACAAGTACTAGATTAGCCAAAGGCTTCTTGAGGGGAAAGATGTAACTCTGTGAGATGATTTCACAGAACACAATGATGCTCCTCAGAAAGCTTCTTTCTCTTTGTTATCGGAGGATATTTCCCTTGGCCCTATAGTCTTCAAAGGGATCCGAAATATCTGTTCTCAGATACCACAGAAATAATGCTAGCAAAGAGATCCATGAAATACAGATGTAACTCTGTGAGATGAATTAACAGAACACTAAGCAGTTTCTCAGAAAGCTTCTTTCCAGATTTCATCAGAGGATATTTCCTTTTTCACTGAAGCCCTCTATGGGTTTCCAAATGTCACTTTGTCAATTCCACAACAACTGTCTTAGCGAAAGGCTTCTTGAGGGAAAACTGTAACTCTGTGAGATGATTTCACAGAACACAAAGAAGTTTCTCAGAAAGCATCTTTCTCTTTTTTATCGGAGGATAATTTCTTTGGCCCCAAAGACTTCAAAGGAATCCGAAATATCTGTTCTCAGATTCCTCAGAAATAAGGCTAGCAAAGAAATCCACGATATACAGATGTAACTCTGGGAGATGAATTAACAGAAAACTAAGCAGTTTCTCAGAAAGCTTCGTTCCAGATTTCATCAGAGGATATTTCCTTTTTCACCATAGCCCTCTATGGGCTTCCAAATATCACTTTCCCAATGCCACAAGAACTGTTTTAGCGAAACGCTTCTTGAGGGGAAAGCTGTAACTCAGTGAAATGATTTCACAGAACACAAAGAAGTTTCTCAGAAAGCTGCTTTCTCTTTTTATTGGAGGATATTTCCTTTGGCCCAATAGTCTTCAAAGGGAAAGGAAATATCTCTTCTCAGATTCCACAGAAATAAGCCTAGCAAAGAGATCCACGAAATACAGATGTAACTCTGTGAGATGAATTAACAGAACACTAAGCAGTTTCTCACAAAGCTTTTTTCCAGATTTCATCGGAGGATATTTCCTTTTTCAACATAGCCCTCTATGGGCTTCCAAATATCACTTTGCCAATTCCACAAGAACTGTCTTAGCGAAAGGCTTCTTGAGGGGAAAGCTGTAACTCTGTGAGATGATTTCACAGAACACAAAGAAGTTTCTCAGAAAGCTTCTTTCTCTTTGTTATCGCAGGATATTTCCTTTGGCCCTATAGACTTCAAAGGGATCCGAAATATCTGTTGTCAGATACCACAGAAATAAGGCTAGCAAACAGATCCACGAAATACAGATGTAACTCTGTGAGGTGAATTTACAGAACACTAAGCAGTTTCTCAGATAGCTTCTTTCCAGATTTCATCGGAGGATATTTCCTTTTTCACCATAGCCCTCTATGGGCTTCCAAATATCACTTTGCCAGTTCCACAAGAACTGTCTTAGCGAATGGCTTCTTGAGGGGAAAGCTGTAACTCTGTGAGATGATTTCACAGAACACAAAGAAGTTTCTCACAAAGCTTCTTTCTCTTTGTTATCGGAGGATATTTCCTTTGGCCCAATAGTCTTCAAATGGAAAGGAAATATCTGTTCTCAGATTCCACAGAAATAAGGCTAGCAATGAGATCCATGAAATATTGATGTAACTCTGTGAGATGAATTAACAGAACACTAAGCAGTTTCTCAGAAAGCTTCTGTCCAGATTTCATCGGAGGAGATTTCCTTTTTCACCGTAGCCGTCTATGGGCTTCCAAATATCACTTTGCCAATTCCACAAGAACTGTCTTAGCGAAAGGCTTCTTGAGGGAAAAGCTGTAACTCTGTGAGATGATTTCACAGAACACAAAGAAGTTTCTCAGAAAGCTTCTTTCTCTTTTTTATCGGAGGATATTTCCTTTGGCCCTATAGTCTTCAAAGGGAAAGGAAATATCTGTTCTCAGATTCCACAGAAATAAGGCTAGCAAAGAGATCCACGAAATACAGATGTAACTCTGTGAGATGAATTAACAGAACACTAAGCAGTTTCTCAGAAAGCATCTTTCCAGATTTCATCGGAGGATATTTCCTTTTTCACCGTAGCCGTCTATGGGCTTCCAAATATCACTTTGCCAATTCCACAAGAACTGTCTTAGCGAAAGGCTTCTTGAGGAGAAAGCTGTAACTCTGTGAGATGATTTCACAGAACACAAAGAAGTTTCTCAGAAAGCTTCTTTCTCTTTGTTACCAGAGGATATTTCCTTTGGCCCTATAGACTTCAAAGGGATTCGAAATAGCTGTTCTCAGATTCCACAGAAATAAGGCTAGCAAAGAGATCCTGGAAATACAGATGTAACACTGAGAGATAAATTAACAGAACATTAAGCAGTTTCTCAGAAAGCTTCTTTCCAGATTTCATCGGAGGATATTTCCTTTTTCACCATAGCCCTCTATAGACTTCCAAATATCAATTTGCCAATTCCACAAGTACTGGATTAGCCAAAGGCTTCTTGAGGGGAAAGCTGTAACTCTGTGAGATGATTTCACAGAACACAATGATGCTTCTCAGAAAGCTTCTTTCTCTTTGTCATCGGAGGATATTTCCCTTGGCCCTATAGTCTTCAAAGGGATCCGAAATATCTGTTCTCAGATACCACAGAAATAATGCTAGCAAAGAGATCCACGAAATACAGATGTAACTCTGTGAGATGAATTAACAGAACACTAAGCAGTTTCTCAGAAAGCTTCTTTCCAGATTTCATCGGAGGATATTTCCTTTTTCACTGAAGCCCTCTATGGGTTTCCAATAGTCACTTTGTCAATTCCACAACAACTGTCTTAGCGAAAGGCTTCTTGAAGGAAAACTGTAACTCTGTGAGATGATTTCACAGAACACAAAGAAGTTTCTCAGAAAGCATCTTTCTCTTTGTTATCGGAGGATATTTTCTTTGGCCCCAAAGTCTTCAAAGGAATCCGAAATATCTGTTCTTAGATTCCACAGAAATAAAGCTAGCAAAGAAATCCACGATATACAGATGTAACTCTGGGAGATGAATTAACAGAAAACTAAGCAGTTTCTCAGAAAGCTTCGTTCCAGATTTCATCAGAGGATATTTCCTTTTTCACCATAGCCCTCTATGGGCTTCCAAATATCACTTTCCCAATGCCACAAGAACTGTTTTAGCGAAACGCTTCTTGAGGGGAAAGCTGTAACTCAGTGAGATGATTTCACAGAACACAAAGAAGTTTCTCGGAAAGCTTCTTTCTCTTTTTATCGGAGGATATTTCCTTTGGCCCAATAGTCTTCAAAGAGAAAGGAAATATCTCTTCTCAGATTCCACAGAAATAAGCCTAGCAAAGAGATCCACGAAATACAGATGTAACTCTGTGAGATGAATTAACAGAACACTAAGCAGTTTCTCACAAAGCTTTTTTCCAGATTTCATCGGAGGATATTTCCTTTTTCAACATAGCCCTCTATGGGCTTCCAGATATCACTTTGCCAATTCCACAAGAACTGTCTTAGCGAAAGGCTTCTTGAGGGGAAAGCTGTAACTCTGTGAGATGATTTCACAGAACACAAAGAAGTTTCTCAGAAAGCTTCTTTCTCTTTGTTATCGGAAGATATTTCCTTTGGCCCTATAGACTTCAAAGGGATCCGAAATATCTGTTGTCAGATACCACAGAAATAAGGCTAGCAAACAGATCCACGAAATACAGATGTAACTCTGTGAGGTGAATTTACAGAACACTAAGCAGTTTCTCAGATAGCTTCTTTCCAGATTTCATCGGAGGATATTTCCTTTTTCACCATAGCCCTCTATGGGCTTCCAAATATCACTTTGCCAGTTCCACAAGAACTGTCTTAGCGAATGGCTTCTTGAGGGGAAAGCTGTAACTCTGTGAGATGATTTCACAGAACACAAAGACGTTTCTCACAAAGCTTCTTTCTCTTTGTTATCGGAGGATATTTCCTTTGGCCCAATAGTCTTCAAATGGAAAGGAAATATCTGTTCTCAGATTCCACAGAAATAAGGCTAGCAATGAGATCCATGAAATATTGATGTAACTCTGTGAGATGAATTAACAGAACACTAAGCAGTTTCTCAGAAAGCTTCTGTCCAGATTTCATCGGAGGAGATTTCTTTTTCACCATAGCCCTCTAAGGGCTTCCAAATATCACTTTGCCACTTCCACAAGAACTGTCTTAGCGAAAGGCTTCTTGAGGGGAAACTGTAACTCTGTGTGATGATTTCAAAAAACACAAAGAAGTTTCTCAGAAAGCTTCTTTCTCTTTGTTTTCGGAGGATATTTCCTTTGACCCAATAGTCTTCAAAGGGAAAGGAACTATCTGTTGTCAGATTCCACAGAAATAAGGCTAGCAAAGAGATCCACGAAATACAGATGTAACTCTGTGAGGTGAATTAACAGAACACTAAGCAGTTTCTCAGAAAGATTCTTTCCAGATTTCATCGGAGGATATTTCCTTTTTCACCATAGCCCTCTATGGGCTTCCAAATGTCACTTTGCCAATTCCACAAGAACTTTCTCAGCCAAAGGCTTCTTGCGGGGAAATCTGTAACTCTGTGAGATGATTTCACAGAACGCAAAGACATTTCTCAGAAAGTTTCTTTCTCTTTGTTATCGGAGGATATTTCCCTTGGCCCTATAGTGTTCAAAGGGATCCGAAATATCTGTTCTCAGATTCCAGAGAAATAAGGCTAGCAAAGAGATCCACGAAATGCAGATGTAACTCTGTGAGATGAAATAACAGAATACTAAGCAGTTTCTCAGAAAGCTTCTTTCCAGATTTCATCGGAGGATATTTCCTTTTTCACCATAGCCCTCTATGGGCTTCCAAATATCACTTTGCCAATTCCACAAGAACTGACTTATCGAAAGGCTTCTTGAGGGGAAAGCTGTAACTCTGTGAGATGATTTCACAGAACACAAAGAAGTTTCTCAGAAAGCTTCTTTCTCTTTTTTATCGGAGGATACTTCCTTTGGCCCTATAGTCTTCAAAGGGATCCGAAATATCTGTTCTCAGATTCCACAGAAATAAGGCTAGCAAAAAAAATCCACGAAATACAGATGTAACTCTGTGAGATGAATTAACAGAACACTAAGCAGTTTCTCAGAAAGCATCTTTCCAGATTTCATCAGAGGATATTTCCTTTTTCTCCGTAGCCGTCTATGGGCTTCCAAATATCACTTTGCCAATTCCACAAGAACTGTCTTAGCGAAAGGCTTCTTGAGGGGAAAGCTGTAACTCTGTGAGATGATTTCACAGAACACAAAGAAGTTTCTCAGAAAGCTTCTTTCTCTTTGTTATCGGAGGATATTTCCTTTGGCCCTATAGATTTCAAAGGGATCCGAAATAGCTGTTCTTAGATTCCACAGAAATAAGGCTAGCAAAGAGATGCAGGAAATACAGATGTAACTATGAGAGATAAATTAACAGAACATTAAGCAGTTTCTCAGAAAGCTTCTTTCCAGATTTCATCGGAGGATATTTCCTTTTTCACCATAGCCCTCTATAGTCTTCCAAATATCACTTTGCCAATTCCACAAGTACTGGATTAGCCAAAGGCTTCTTGAGGGGAAAGCTGTAACTCTGTGAGATGATTTCACAGAACACAATGATGCTTCTCAGAAAGCTTCTTTCTCTTTGTTATCGGAGGATATTTCCCTTGGCCCTATAGTCTTCAAAGGGATCCGAAATATCTGTTCTCAGATACCACAGAAATAAGGCTAGCAAAGAGATCCACGAAATAGAGATGTAACTCTGTGAGATGAATTAACAGAACACTAAGCAGTTTCTCAGAAAGCTTCTTTCCAGATTTCATCGGAGGATATTTCCTTTTTCACTGAAGCCCTCTATGGGTTTCCAAATGTCACTTTGTCAATTCCACAACAACTGTCTTAGCGAAAGGCTTCTTGAGGGAAAACTGTAACTCTGTGAGATGATTTCACAGAACACAAAGAAGTTTCTCAGAAAGCATCTTTCTCTTTGTTATCGGAGGATATTTTCTTTGGCCTCAAAGTCTTCAAAGGAATCCGAAATATCTGTTCTTAGATTCCACAGAAATAAGGCTAGCAAAGAAATCCACGATATACAGATGTAACTCTGGGAGATGAATTAACAGAAAACTAAGCAGTTTCTCAGAAAGCTTCGTTCCAGATTTCATCAGAGGATATTTCCTTTTTCACCATAGCCCTCTATGGGCTTCCAAATATCACTTTCCCAATGCCACAAGAACTGTTTTAGCGAAACGCTTCTTGAGGGGAAAGCTGGAACTCAGTGAGATGATTTCACAGAACACAAAGAAGTTTCTCAGAAAGCTGCTTTCTCTTTTTATTGGAGGATATTTCCTTTGGCCCAATAGTCTTCAAAGAGAAAGGAAATATCTCTTCTCAGATTCCACAGAAATAAGCCTAGCAAAGAGATCCACGAAATACAGATGTAACTCTGTGAGATGAATTAACAGAACACTAAGCAGTTTCTCACAAAGCTTTTTTCCAGATTTCATCGGAGGATATTTCCTTTTTCAACATAGCCCTCTATGGGCTTCCAAATATCACTTTGCCAATTCCACAAGAACTGTCTTAGCGAAAGGCTTCTTGAGGGGAAAGCTGTAACTCTGTGAGATGATTTCACAGAACACAAAGAAGTTTCTCAGAAAGCTTCTTTCTCTTTGTTATCGCAGGATATTTCCTTTGGCCCTATAGACTTCAAAGGGATCCGAAATATCTGTTGTCAGATACCACAGAAATAAGGCTAGCAAACAGATCCACGAAATACAGATGTAACTCTGTGAGGTGAATTTACAGAACACTAAGCAGTTTCTCAGATAGCTTCTTTCCAGATTTCATCGGAGGATATTTCCTTTTTCACCATAGCCCTCTATGGGCTTCCAAATATCACTTTGCCAGTTCCACAAGAACTGTCTTAGCGAATGGCTTCTTGAGGGGAAAGCTGTAACTCTGTGAGATGATTTCACAGAACACAAAGAAGTTTCTCACAAAGCTTCTTTCTCTTTGTTATCGGAGGATATTTCCTTTGGCCCAATAGTCTTCAAATGGAAAGGAAATATCTGTTCTCAGATTCCACAGAAATAAGGCTAGCAATGAGATCCATGAAATATTGATGTAACTCTGTGAGATGAATTAACAGAACACTAAGCAGTTTCTCAGAAAGCTTCTGTCCAGATTTCATCGGAGGAGATTTCTTTTTCACCATAGCCCTCTAAGGGCTTCCAAATATCACTTTGCCACTTCCACAAGAACTGTCTAAGCGAAAGGCTTCTTGAGGGGAAACTGTAACTCTGTGAGATGATTTCAAAAAACACAAAGAAGTTTCTCAGAAAGCTTCTTTCTCTTTGTTTTGGGAGGATATTTCCTTTGACCCAATAGTCTTCAAAGGGAAAGGAACTATCTGTTGTCAGATTCCACAGAAATAAGGCTAGCAAAGAGATCCACGAAATGCAGATGTAACTCTGTGAGGTGAATTAACAGAACACTAAGCAGTTTCTCAGAAAGATTCTTTCCAGATTTCATCGGAGGATATTTCCTTTTTCACCATAGCCCTCTATGGGCTTCCAAATGTCACTTTCCCAATTCCACAAGAACTTTCTCAGCCAAAGACTTCTTGAGGGGAAAGCTGTAACTCTGTGAGATGATTTCACAGAACGCAGAGACATTTCTCAGAAAGTTTCTTTCTCTTTGTTATCGGAGGATATTTCCCTTGGCCCTATAGTCTTCAAAGGGATCCGAAATATCTGTTCTCAGATTCCACAGAAATAAGGCTAGCAAAGAGATCCACGAAATACAGATGTAACTCTGTGAGATGAATTAACAGAACACTAAGCAGTTTCTCAGAAAGCTTCTTTCCAGATTTCATCGGAGGATATTTCCTTTTTCACCATAGCCCTCTATGGGCTTCTAAATATCACTTTGCCAATTCCACAAGAACTGTCTTATCGAAAGGCTTCTTGAGGGGAAAGCTGTAACACTGTGAGATGATTTCACAGAACACAAAGAAGTTTCACAGAAAGCTTCTTTCCCTTTCTTATCGGAGTATATTTCCTTTGGCCATATAGCGTTCAAAGGGATCCGAAATATCTGTTCTCAGATTCCACAGAAATGAGGCTAGCCAAGAAATCCACGAAATACAGATGTAACTCTGTGAGAGAAATCAACAGAACACTAAGCAGTTTCTCAGAAAGCTTCTTTCCAGATTTCATTGGAGGATATTTCCTTTTTCACCATAGCCCTCTATGTGCTTCCAAATATCACTTTGCCAATTCCACAAGAACTGTCTTAGCGAAAGGCTTCTTGAGGGGAAACTGTAACTCAGTGAGATGATTTCACAGAACACAAAGAAGTTTCTCAGAAAGCTTCTTTCTCTTTTTTATCGGAGGATATTTCCTTTGGCCCTATAGTCTTCAAAGGGAAAGGAAATATCTGTTCTCAGATTCCACAGAAATAAGGCTAGCAAAGAGATCCACGAAATACAGATGTAACTCTGTGAGATGAATTAACAGAACACTAAGCAGTTCCTCAGAAAGCATCTTTCCAGATTTCATCGGAGGATATTTCCTTTTTCTCCGTAGCCGTCTATGGGCTTCCAAATATCACTTTGCCAATTCCACAAGAACTGTCTTAGCGAAAGGCTTCTTGAGGGGAAAGCGGTAACTCTGTGAGATGATTTCACAGAACACAAAGAAGTTTCTCAGAAAGCTTCTTTCTCTTTGTTATCGGAGAATATTTCCCTTGGCCCTATAGTCTTCAAAGGGATCCGAAATATCTGTTCACAGATCCCACAGAAATAAGGCTAGCAAAGAGATCCACGAAATACAGATGTAACTCAGTGAGATGAATTAACAGAACACTAAGAAGTTTCTCAGAAAGCTTCTTTCCAGATTTCATCGGAGGATATTTTCTTTTTCACCCTAGCCCTCTATGGGCTTCCAAATGTCACCTTGCCAATTCCACAAGAACTGTCTTATCGAAAGGCTTCTTGAGGGGAAAGCTGTAACACTGTGAGATGATTTCACAGAACACAAAGAACTTTCTCAGAAAGCTTCTTTCTCTTTCTTATCGAAGTATATTTCCTTGGGTCTATAGTCTTCAAAGGGATCCGAAATATCTGTTCTCAGATTCCACAGAAATAAGGCTAGCAAAGAGATCCACGAAATACAGATGTAACTCTGTGAGATGAATTAACAGAACACTAAGCAGTTTCTCAGAAAGCTTCTTTCCAGATTTAATCGGAGGATATTCCTTTTTCACCATAGCCCTTTATGGGCTTCCAAATGTCCCTTTGCCAATTCCACAAGAACTGTCTTAGCGAAAGGTTCTTGAGGGGAAAGCTGTAACTCTGTGAGATGATTTCACAGAACACAAAGAAGTTTCTCAGAAAGCTTCTTTCTCTTTGTTATCGGAGGATATTTCCTTTGGCCCTATAGTCTTCAAAGGGATCCGAAATATCTGTTCTCAGATTCCACAGAAAAAAGGCTGGCACAGAGATCCACGAAATACAGATGTAACTCTGTGAGATTAATTACCAGAACACTCAGCAGTTTCTCAGAAAGCTTCTTTCCAGATTTCATCGGAGGATATTTCCTTTTTCACCGTAGCCCTCTATGGGCTTCCAAATGTCACTTTGTCAATTCCACAAGAACTGTCTTAGCGAAAGGCTTCTTGAGGGAAAAGCAGTAACTGTGTGAGATGATTTCACAGAACACAAAGAAGTTTCTCAGAAAGTTTTTCTTTCTCTTTGTTATCGGAGGATATTTCCTTTGGCCCTATAGTCTTCAAAGGGATCCGAAATATCTGTTCTCAGATTCCACAGAAATAAGGCTAGCAAAGAGATCCACGAAATACAGATGTAACTATGGGATATGAATTAACAGAACACTAAGCAGTTTCTCAGAAAGCTTCTTTCCAGATTTCATCGGAGGATATTTCCTTTTTCACCATAGCCCTCTATGGACTTCCAAATATCACTTTGCCAATTCCACAAGAACTGTCTTAGCGAAAGGCTTCTTGAGGGAAAAGCTGTAACTCTGTGAGATGATTTCACAGAACACAAAGAAGTTTCTCAGAAAGCTTCTTTCTCTTTTTTATCGGAGGATATTTCCTTTGGCCCTATAGTCTTCAAAGGGAAAGGAAATATCTGTTCTCAGATTCCACAGAAATAAGGCTAGCAAAGAGATCCACGAAATACAGATGTAACTCTGTGAGATGAATTAACAGAACACTAAGCAGTTTCTCAGAAAGCATCTTTCCAGATTTCATCGGAGGATATTTCCTTTTTCACCGTAGCCGTCTATGGGCTTCCAAATATCACTTTGCCAATTCCACAAGAACTGTCTTAGCGAAAGGCTTCTTGAGGAGAAAGCTGTAACTCTGTGAGATGATTTCACAGAACACAAAGAAGTTTCTCCGAAAGCTTCTTTCTCTTTGTTACCAGAGGATATTTCCTTTGGCCCTATAGACTTCAAAGGGATTCGAAATAGCTGTTCTCAGATTCCACAGAAATAAGGCTAGCAAAGAGATCCTGGAAATACAGATGTAACACTGAGAGATAAATTAACAGAACATTAAGCAGTTTCTCAGAAAGCTTCTTTCCAGATTTCATCGGAGGATATTTCCTTTTTCACCATAGCCCTCTATAGACTTCCAAATATCAATTTGCCAATTCCACAAGTACTGGATTAGCCAAAGGCTTCTCGAGGGGAAAGCTGTAACTCTGTGAGATGATTTCACAGAACACAATGATGCTTCTCAGAAAGCTTCTTTCTCTTTGTCATCGGAGGATATTTCCCTTGGCCCTATAGTCTTCAAAGGGATCCGAAATATCTGTTCTCAGATACCACAGAAATAATGCTAGCAAAGAGATCCACGAAATACAGATGTAACTCTGTGAGATGAATTAACAGAACACTAAGCAGTTTCTCAGAAAGCTTCTTTCCAGATTTCATCGGAGGATATTTCCTTTTTCACTGAAGCCCTCTATGGGTTTCCAAATGTCACTTTGTCAATTCCACAACAACTGTCTTAGCGAAAGGCTTCTTGAAGGAAAACTGTAACTCTGTGAGATGATTTCACAGAACACAAAGAAGTTTCTCAGAAAGCATCTTTCTCTTTGTTATCGGAGGATATTTTCTTTGGCCCCAAAGTCTTCAAAGGAATCCGAAATATCTGTTCTTAGATTCCACAGAAATAAGGCTAGCAAAGAAATCCACGATATACAGATGTAACTCTGGGAGATGAATTAACAGAAAACTAAGCAGTTTCTCAGAAAGCTTCGTTCCAGATTTCATCAGAGGATATTTCCTTTTTCACCATAGCCCTCTATGGGCTTCCAAATATCACTTTCCCAATGCCACAAGAACTGTTTTAGCGAAACGCTTCTTGAGGGGAAAGCTGTAACTCAGTGAGATGATTTCACAGAACACAAAGAAGTTTCTCAGAAAGCTTCTTTCTCTTTTTATCGGAGGATATTTCCTTTGGCCCAATAGTCTTCAAAGAGAAAGGAAATATCTCTTCTCAGATTCCACAGAAATAAGCCTAGCAAAGAGATCCACGAAATACAGATGTAACTCTGTGAGATGAATTAACAGAACACTAAGCAGTTTCTCACAAAGCTTTTTTCCAGATTTCATCGGAGGATATTTCCTTTTTCAACATAGCCCTCTATGGGCTTCCAGATATCACTTTGCCAATTCCACAAGAACTGTCTTAGCGAAAGGCTTCTTGAGGGGAAAGCTGTAACTCTGTGAGATGATTTCACAGAACACAAAGAAGTTTCTCAGAAAGCTTCTTTCTCTTTGTTTTCGGAGGATATTTCCTTTGACCCAATAGTCTTCAAAGGGAAAGGAACAATCTGTTGTCAGATTCCACAGAAATAAGGCTAGCAAAGAGATCCACGAAATACAGATGTAACTCTGTGAGGTGAATTAACAGAACACTAAGCAGTTTCTCAGAAAGATTCTTTCCAGTTTTCATCGGAGGATATTTCCTTTTTCACCATAGCCCTCTATGGGCTTCCAAATGTCACTTTGCCAATTCCACAAGAACTTTCTCAGCCAAAGGCTTCTTGCGGGGAAAGCTGTAACTCTGTGAGATGATTTCACAGAACGCAAAGACATTTCTCAGAAAGTTTCTTTCTCTTTGTTATCGGAGGATATTTCCCTTGGCCCTATAGTGTTCAAAGGGATCCGAAATATCTGTTCTCAGATTCCACAGAAATAAGGCTAGCAAAGCGATCCACGAAATGCAGATGTAACTCTGTGAGATGAATTAACAGAATACTAAGCAGTTTCTCAGAAAGCATCTTTCCAGATTTCATCGGAGGATATTTCCTTTTTCTCCGTAGCCGTCTATGGGCTTCCAAATATCACTTTGCCAATTCCACAAGAACTGTCTTAGCGAAAGGCTTCTTGAGGGGAAAGCTGTAACTCTGTGAGATGATTTCACAGAACACAAAGAAGTTTCTCAGAAAGCTTCTTTCTCTTTGTTATCGGAGGATATTTCCTTTGGCCCTATAGACTTCAAAGGGATCCGAAATAGCTGTTCTTAGATTCCACAGAAATAAGGCTAGCAAAGAGATGCAGGAAATACAGATGTAACTATGAGAGATAAATTAACAGAACATTAAGCAGTTTCTCAGAAAGCTTCTTTCCAGATTTCATCGGAGGATATTTCCTTTTTCACCATAGCCCTCTATAGTCTTCCAAATATCACTTTGCCAATTCCACAAGAACTGGATTAGCCAAAGGCTTCTTGAGGGGAAAGCTGTAACTCTGTGAGATGATTTCACAGAACACAAAGAAGTTTCTCAGAAAGCTTCTTTCTCCTTCTTATCGAAGTATATTTCCTTGGGTCTATAGTCTTCAAAGGGATCCGAAATATCTGTTCTCACATTCCACAGAAATAAGGCTAGCAAAGAGATCCACGAAATACAGATGTAACTCTGTGAGATGAATTAACAGAACACTAAGCAGTTTCTCAGAAAGCTTCTTTCCAGATTTCATCGGAGGATATTTCCTTTTTCACCATAGCCCTCTATGGGCTTCCAAATGTCACTTTGCCAATTCCACAACAACTGTCTTAGCAAAGGCTTCTTGAGGGGAAAGCTGTAACTCTGTGAGATGATTTCACAGAACACAAAGAAGTTTCTCAGAAAGCTTCTTTCTCTTTGTTATCGGAGGATATTTCCTTTGGCCCTATAGTCTTCAAAGGGATCCGAAATATCTGTTCTCAGATTCCACAGAAATAAGGCTAGCAAATAGATCCACGTAATACAGATGTAACTCTGTGAGGTGAATTAACAGAACACTAAGCAGTTTCTCAGAAAGCTTCATTCCAGATTTCATCGGAGGATATTTCCTTTTTCACGATAGCCCTCTATGGGCTTCCAAATATCACTTTGCCAGTTCCACAAGAACTGTCTTAGCGAAAGGCTTCTTGAGGGGAAAGCTGTAACTCTGTGAGATGATTTCACAGAACACAAAGAAGTTTCTCAGAAAGCTTCTTTCTCTTTGTTATCGCAGGATATTTCCTTTGGCCCAATAGTCTTCAAAGGGAAAGGAAATATCTGTTCTCAGGTTCCACAGAAATAAGGCTAGGAAAGAGATCCATGAAATATTGATGTAACTCTGTCAGATGAATTAACAGAACACTAAGCAGTTTCTCAGAAAGCTTCTTTCCAGATTTCATCGGAGGATATTTCCTTTTTCACCATAGCCCTCTAAGGGCTTCCAAATATCACTTTGCCACTTCCACAAGAACTGTCTTAGCGAAAGGCTTCTTGAGGTGAAAGCTGTAACTCTGTGAGATGATTTCACATAACATAAAGAAGTTTCTCAGAAAGCTTCTTTCTCTTTGTTATCGGAGGATATTTCCTTTGGCCCAATAGTGTTCAAAGGGAAAGGAACTATCTGTTGTCAGATTCCACAGAAATAAGGCTAGCAAAGAGATCCACGAAATACAGATGTAACTCTGTGAGGTGAATTAACAGAACACTAAGCAGTTTCTCAGAAAGCTTCTTTCCAGATTTCATCGGAGGATATTTCCTTTTTCACCATAGCCCTCTATGGGCTTCCCAATGTCACTTTGCCAATTCCACAAGAACTTTCTCAGCCAAAGGCTTCTTGACTGGAAAGCTGTAACTCTGTGAGATGATTTCAGAGAACACAAAGACGTTTCTCAGAAAGCTTCTTTCTCTTTGTTATCGTAGGATATTTCCCTTGGCCCTATAGTCTTTAAAGGGATCCGAAATATCTGTTCTCAGATTCCACAGAAATAAGGGTAGCAAAGAGTTCCACGAAATACAGATGTAAGTCTGTGAGATGAATTAACAGAACACTAAGCAGTTTCTCAGAAAGATTCTTTACAGATTTCATCGGAGGATATTTCCTTTTTCACCGTAGCACTCTAGGGGCTCCCAAATATCACTTTAGCAATTCCACAAGAACTGTCTAAGCGAAAGGCTTCTTGAAGGGAAAGCTGTAACTCTGAGAGATGATTTCACAGAACACAAAGTAGTTTCTCAGAAAGCTTCTTTCTCTTTGTTATCGGAGGATATTTCCTTTGGCCCTATAGTCTTCAAAGGGATTCGAAATATCTGTTCTCAGATTCCACAGAAATAAGGCTAGCAAAGAGATCCACGAAATACAGATGTAACTCTGTGAGATGAAATAACAGAACACTAAGCAGTTTCTCAGAAAGCTTCTTTCCAGATTTCATCGGAGGATATTTCCTTTTTCACCATAGCTCTCCAGAGGCTTCCAAATATCACTCTGCCAATTCCACAAGAACTGCCTTAACGAAAGGCTTCTTGAGGGGAAAGCTGTAACTCTGTGAGATGATTTCACAGAACACAAAGAAGTTTCTCAGAAAGCTTCTTTCTCTTTGTTATCGGAGGATATTCCCGTTGGCCCTATAGTCTTCAAAGGGAAAGGAAATATCTGTTGTCTGATGCCACAGAAATAAGGCTATCAAAGAGATCCACAAAATACAGATGTAACTCTGTGAGATGAATTAACAGAACACTAAGCAGTTTCTCAGAAAACTTCTTTCCAGATTTCATGTGAGGATATTTCCTTTTTCACCAAGGCCCGCAATGTGCTTCCAAATATTACTTTGCCAATTCCACAAGAACTGTCTTAGCGAGAGGGTTCTAGAGCGGAAAGCTGTAACTCTGTGAGATGATTTCACAGAACACAAAGAAGTTTCTCAGAAAGCCTTTTTCTCTTTGTAATCTGAGGATATTTCCTTTGGCCCTATAGTCTTCAAAGGGATCCGAAATATCTGTGCTCAGATTCCACAGAAATAACGCTAGCAAAGAGATCCACGAAATACAGATGTAACGCTGTGAGATGAATTAACAGAACACTAAGCAGTTTCTCAGAAAGCTTCTTTCCAGATTTCTTCGGAGGATATTTCCTTTTTCACCATAGCCCTCTAAGGGCTTCCAAATATCACTTTGCCATTTCCAGAAGAACTGTCTTAGCGAAAGGGTACTTGATTGGAAAGCTGTAATTCTGTGAGATGATTTCACAGAACACAAAGAAGTTTCTCAGAAAGCTTCTTTCTCTTTGTTATCGGATGATATTTCCTTTGGCCCTATAGTATTCAAATGGATCCGAAATATCTGTTCTCAGATTCCACAGAAATAAGGCTAGCAAAGAGATCCACGAAATACAGATGTACCTCTGGCTGATGAATTAACAGAACACTAAGCAGTTTCTCAGACAGCTTCTTTCCAGATTTCATCGGAGGATATTTCCTTTTTCACCATAGCCCTCTGAGGGCTTCCAAATGTCACTTTGCCAATTCCACAAGAACTGTCTTAGCGAAAGGCTTCTTGAAAGTAAACCTGTAACTCTGTGAGATGATTTCACAGAACACAAAAAAGTTTCTCAGAAAGCTTCTTTCTCTTTGTTATCGGAGGATATTTCCTTTGGCCATATAGTCTTCAAAGGGATCGGAAATATCTGTTCTCAGATTCCACAGAAATAAGGCTAGCAAAGAGATCCACGAAATACAGATGTAACTCTGTGAAATGAATTAACAGAACACTCAGCAGTTTCTCAGAAAGCTTCTTTCCAGATTTCATCGGAGGATATTTCCTTTTTCACTGTTGCCCTCTATGGGTTTCCAAATGTCACTTTGTCAATTCCACAAGAACTGTCTTAGTGAAAGGCTTCTTGAGGGAAAACTGTAACTCTGTGAGATGATTTCACAGAACACAAAGAAGTTTCTCAGAAAGCATCTTTCTCTTTGATATCGGAGGATATTTTCTTTGGCCCCATAGTCTTCAAAGGAATCCGAAATATCTGTTCTCAGATTCCACAGAAACAATGCTAGGAAAGAAATCCACGATATACAGATGTAACTCTGGGAGATGAATTAACAGAACACTAAGCAGTTTCTCAGAAAGCTTCATTCCAGATTTCATCAGAGGATATTTCCTTTTTCACCATAGCCCTCTATGGGCTTCCAAATATCACTTTGCCAATGCCACAAGAACTGTTTTAGCGAAAGGCTTCTGGAGGGGAAAGCTGTAACTCAGTGAGATGATTTCACAGAACACAAAGAAGTTTCTCAGAAAGCTTCTTTCTCTTTTTATCGTAGGATATTTCCTTTGGCCCAATAGTCTTCAAAGGGAAAGGAAATATCTGTTCTCAGATTCCACAGAAATAAGCCTAGCAAAGAGATCCACGAAATACACATGTAACTCTGTGAGATGAATTAACAGAACACTAAGCAGTTTCTCACAAAGCTTTTTTCCAGATTTCATCGGAGGATATTTCCTTTTTCACCATAGCCCTCTATGGGCTTCCAAATATCACTTTGCCAATTCCACAAGAACTGTCTTAGCGAAAGGCTTCTTGAGGGGAAAGCTGTAACTCTGTGAGATGATTTCACAGAACACAAAGAAGTTTCTCAGAAAGCTTCTTTCTCTTTGTTATCGGAGGATATTTCCTTTGGCCCAATAGTCTTCAAAGGGATCCGAAATATCTGTTGTCAGATTCCACAGAAATAAGGCTAGCAAATAGATCCACGAAATACAGATGTAACTCTGTGAGGTGAATTAACAGAACACTAAGCAGTTTCTCAGAAAGCTTCCTTCCAGATTTCATCGGAGGATATTTCCTTTTTCACCATAGCCCTCTACGGGCTTCCAAATATCACTTTGCCAGTTCCACAAGAACTGTCTTAGCGAATGGCTTCTTGAGGGGAAGCTGTAACTCTGTGAGATGATTTCACAGAACACAAAGAAGTTTCTCAGAAAGCTTCTTTCTCTTTCTTATCGAAGTATATTTCCTTGGGTCTATAGTCTTCAAAGGGATCCGAAATATCTGTTCTCAGATTCCACAGAAATAAGGCTAGCAAAGAGATCCACGAAATACAGATGTAACTCTGTGAGATGAATTAACAGAACACTAGGCAGTTTCTCAGAAAGCTTCTTTCCAGATTTCATCGGAGGATATTTCCTTTTTCACCATAGCCCTCTATGGGCTTCCAAATGTCACTTTGCCAATTCCACAAGAACTGTCTTAGCGAAAGGCTTCTTGAGGGGAAAGCTGTAACTCTGTGAGACGATTTCACAGAACACAAAGAAGTTTGTCAGAAAGCTTCTTTCTCTTTGTTATCGGAGGATATTTCCTTTGGCCCTATAGTCTTCAAATTGATCCGAAATATCTGTTCTCAGATTCCAGAGAAATAAGGCTAGCAAAGAGATCCACGAAATACAGATGTAACTCTGTGAGATTACTTAACAGAACACTCAGCAGTTTCTCAGAAAGCTTCTTTCCAGATTTCATCGGAGGATATTTCCTTTTTCACCGTTGCCCTCTATGGGCTTCCAAATGTCACTTTGTCAATTCCACAAGAACTGTCTTAGCTAAAGGCTTCTTGAGGGAAAAGCTGTAACTCTGTTAGTTGATTTCACAGAACACAAAGAAGTTTCTCAGAAAGCTTCTTTCTCTTTGGTATCGGAGGATATTTCCTTTGGCCCAGTAGTCTTCAAAAGGAAAGGAACTATCTGTTGTCAGATTCCACAGAAATAAGGCTAGCAAAGAGATCCACGAAATACAGATGTAACTGTGGGAGATGAATTAACAGAACACTAAGCAGTTTCTCAGAAAGCTTCTTTCCAGATTTCATCGGAGGATATTTCCTTTTTCACCATAGCCCTCTATGGACTTCCAAATATCACTTTGCCAATTGCCCAAGAACTGTCTTAGCGAAAGGCTTCTTGAGGGGAAAGCTGTAACTCTGTGAGATGATTTCACAGAACACAAAGAAGTTTCTCAGAAAGCTTCTTTCTCTTTGTTATCAGAGGATATTTCCTTTGGCCCTATAGACTTCAAAGGGATTCGAAATAGCTGTTCTCAGATTCCACAGAAATAAGGCTAGCAAAGAGATCCTGGAAATACAGATGTAACACTGAGAGATAAATTAACAGAACATTAAGCAGTTTCTCAGAAAGCTTCTTTCCAGATTTCATCGGAGGATATTTCCTTTTTCACCATAGCCCTCTATAGACTTCCAAATATCACTTTGCCAATTCCACAAGTACTGGATTAGCCAAAGGCTTCTTGAGGGGAAAGCTGTAACTCTGTGAGATGATTTCACAGAACACAAAGAAGTTTCTCAGAAAGCATCTTTCTCTTTGTTATCGGAGGATATTTTCTTTGGCCCCAAAGTCTTCAAAGGAATCCGAAATATCTGTTCTCAGATTCCACAGAAATAAGGCTAGCAAAGAAATCCACGATATACAGATGTAACTCTGGGAGATGAATTAACAGAAAACTAAGCAGTTTCTCAGAAAGCTTCATTCCAGATTTCATCAGAGGATATTTCCTTTTTCACCATAGCCCTCTATGGGCTTCCAAATATCACTTTCCCAATGCCACAAGAACTGTTTTATCGAAACGCTTCTTGAGGGGAAAGCTGTAACTCAGTGAGATGATTTCACAGAACACAAAGAAGTTTCTCAGAAAGCTTTTTTCTCTTTTTATCGGAGGATATTCCCTATGGCCCAATAGACTTCAAAGGGAAAGGAAATATCTGTTCTCAGATTCCACAGAAATAAGCCTAGCAAAGAGATCCACGAAATACAGATGTAACTCTGTGAGATGAATTAACAGAACACTAAGCAGTTTCTCACAAAGCTTTTTTCCAGATTTCATCGGAGGATATTTCCTTTTTCAACATAGCCCTCTATGGGCTTCCAAATATCACTTTGCCAATTCCACAAGAACTGTCTTAGGGAAAGGCTTCTTGAGGGGAAAGCTGTAACTCTGTGAGATGATTTCACAGAACACAAAGAAGTTTCTCAGAAAGCTTCTTTCTCTTTGTTATCGGAGGATATTTCCTTTGGCCCTATAGTCTTCAAAGGGATCCGAAATATCTGTTGTCAGATTCCACAGAAATAAGGCTAGCAAACAGATCCACGAAATACAGATGTAACTCTGTGAGGTGAATTTACAGAACACTAAGCAGTTTCTCAGATAGCTTCTTTCCAGATTTCATCGGAGGATATTTCCTTTTTCACCATAGCCCTCTATGGGCTTCCAAATATCACTTTGCCAGTTACACAAGAACTGTCTTAGCGAATGGCTTCTTGAGGGGAAAGCTGTAACTCTGTGAGATGATTTCACAGAACACAAAGAAGTTTCTCAGAAAGCTTCTTTCTCTTTGTTATCGGAGGATATTTCCTTTGGCCCAATAGTCTTCAAATGGTAAGGAAATATCTGTTCTCAGATTCCACAGAAATAAGGCTAGCAATGAGATCCATGAAATATTGATGTAACTCTGTGAGATGAATTAACAGAACACTAAGCAGTTTCTTAGAAAGCTTCTTTCCAGTTTTCTTCGGAGGAGATTTCTTTTTCACCATAGCCCTCTAAGGGCTTCCAAATATCACTTTGCCAATTCCACAAGAACTGTCTTAGCGAAAGGCTTCTTGAGGGGAAACTGTAACTCTGTGAGATGATTTCAAAAAACACAAAGAATTTTCTCAGAAAGCTTCTTTCTCTTTGTTTTGGCAGGATATTTCCTTTGACCCAATAGTCTTCAAAGGGAAAGGAACTATCTGTTGTCAGATTCCACAGAAATAAGGCTAGCAAAGAGATCCACGAAATACAGATGTAACTCTGTGAGGTGAATTAACAGAACCCTGAGCAGTTTCTCAGAAAGCTTCTTTCCAGATTTCATCGGAGGATATTTCCTTTCTCACCATAGCCCTCTATGGGCTTCCAAATATCACATTGCCAATTCCACAAGAACTGTCTTAGCGAAAGGCTTCTTGAGGGGAAAGCTGTAACTCTGTGAGATGATTTCACAGAACACAAAGAAGTTTCTCAGAAAGCTTCTTTCCCTTTGTTATCGGAGGATATTTCCTTTGGCCCTATAGTCTTCAAAGGGATCCGAAATATCTGTACTCAGATTCCACAGAAATAAGGCTAGCAAAGAGATCCACGAAATACAGATGTAACTCTGTGAGATGAATTAACAGAACACTAAGCAGTTTCTCAGAAAGCTTCTTTCCAGATTTCAACGGAGGATATTTCCTTTTTCACCATAGCCCTCTATGGGCTTCCAAATATCACTTTGCCAATTCCACAAGAACTGTCTTAGCGAAAGGCTTCTTGACGGGAAAGCTGTAACTCTGTGAGATGATTTCACAGAACACAAAGCAGTTTCTCAGAAAGCTTCTTTCTCTTTGTTATCGGAGGATATTTCCTTTGGCCCTATAGTCTTCAAAGGGAAAGGAAATATCTGTTGTCAGATTCCACAGAAATAAGGCTAGCAAAGAGAGCCACGAAATACAGAGGTACCTCTGTGAGATGAATTAAGAGAACACTGAGCAGTTTCTCAGAAAGCTTCTTTCCAGATTTCATCGGAGGATATTTCCTTTTTCACCATAGCCCTTATGGGCTTCCAAATATCACTTTGCCAATTCCACAAGAACTGTCTTACCGAAAGGCTTCTAGAGGGGAAAGCTGTAACTCTATGAGATGATTTCACAGAACACAAAGAAGTTTCTCAGAAAGCTTCTTTCTCTTTGTTATCGGAGGGTATTTCCTTTGGCCCTATAGTCTTCCAAGGGAAAGGAAATATCTGTTGTCAGAATCCAGAGAAATAAGGCTAGCAAAGAGATCCACGAAATACAGATGTAACTATGTGAGATGAATTAACAGAACACGGAGCAGTTTCTCAGAAAGCATCTTTCCAGATTTCATCGGAGGATATTTCCTTTTTCACCATAGCCCTTATGGGCTTCCAAATATCACTTTGCCAATTCCACAAGAACTGTCTTAGCGAAAGGCTTCTTGAGGGGAAAGATGTCACTCTGTGAGATGATTTCACAGAACACAAAGAAGTTTCTCAGAAAGCTTCTTTCCCTTTGTTATCGGAGGATATTTCCTTTGGCCCTATAGTCTTCAAAGGGATCCGAAATATCTGTTCTCAGATTCCACAGAAATAAGGCTAGCAAAGAGATCCACGAAATACAGATGTAACTCTGTGAGATGAATTAACAGAACACTAAGCAGTTTCTCAGAAAGCTTCTTTCCAGATTTCATCCGAGGATATTTCCTTTTTCACCATAGCACTCTACGGGCTTCCAAATATCACTTTGCCAATTCCACAAAAACTGTCTTAGCGAAAGGCTTCTTGAGGGGAAAGCTGTAACTCTGTGAGATGATTTCACAGAACACAAAGAAGTTTCTCAGAAAGCTTCCTTCTCTTTGTTAACGGAGGATATTTCCTTGGGCCTTTTGTCTTCAAAGGGAAAGTAAATATCTGTTCTCAGATTCCACAGAAATAAGGCTAGCAAAGAGATCCACGAAATACAGATGTAACTGTGTGAGATGAATTAACAGAACACTAAGCAGTTTCTCAGAAAGCTTCTTTCCATTTTTCATCGGAGGATATTTCCCTTTTCAACATAGCCCTCTATGGGCTTCCAAATATCACTTAGCCAATTCCACAAGAACTGTCTTAGCGAAAGGCTTCTTGAGGGGAAAGCTGTAACTCTGTTAGATGATTTCACAGAACACAAAGAAGTTTCTCAGAAAGCTTCTTGCTCTTTGTTATCGGAGGATATTTCCTTTGGCCCTATAGTCTTCAAAGGGATCCGAAATATCTGTTCTCAGATTCCACAGAAATAAGGCTAGCAAAGAGATCCACGAAATACAGATGTAACTCTTTGAGATGAATTAACAGAACACTAAGCAGTTTCTCAGAAAGCTTCTTTCCAGATTTCATCGGAGGATATTTCCTTTTTCACCATAGCCCTCTATGGGCTTCCAAATATCACTTTGCCCATTCCACAAGAACTGTCTTAGCGAAAGGCTTCTTGAGGGGAAAGCTGTAACTCTGTGAGATGATTTCACAGAACAAAAAGAAGTTTCTCAGAAAGCATCTTTCTCTTTGTTATCGGAGGATATTTCCTTTGGCCCTATAGTCTTCAAAGGGATCCCAAATATGTGTTCTCAGATTCCACAGAAATAATGCTAGCAAAGAGATCCACGAAATACAGATGTAACTCGGCGAGATGAATTATCAGAACACTAAGCAGTTTCTCAAAAAGCTTCTTTCCAGATTTCATCGGAGGATATTTCCTTTTTCTCCATAGCCCTCTATGAGCTTCCAAATATCACTTTGCCAATTCCACAAGAACTGTCTTAGCGAAAGGCTTCTGGAGGGGAAAGCTGTAATTCTGTGAGATGATTTCACAGATCACAAAGAAGTTTCTCAGAAAGCTTCTTTCTCTTTGTTATCGGAGGATATTTCCTTTGGCCCTATAGTCTTCAAAGGGAAAGGAAATATCTGTTGTCTGATTCCACAGAAATAAGGCTAGCAAAGAGATCCACGAAATACAGATGTAACTTGTGAGATGAGTTAACAGAACACTAAGCAGTTTCTCAGAAAGCTTCTTTCCAGATTTCATCGGAGGATATTTCCTTTTTCACCATAGCCCTCTAAGGGCTTCCAAATATAACTATGCCAATTCCACAAGAACTGTCTTAGCGAAAGGCTTCTTCAGGGGAAAGCTGTCACTCTGTGAGATGATTTCACAGAACACAAAGAAGTTTCTCAGAAAGCTTCTTTCTCTTTGTTATCGGAGGATATTTCCTTTGGCCCTGTAGTCTTCAAAGGGAAAGGAAAAATCAGTTCTCAGATTCCACAGAAATAAAGCTAGCAAAAAGATCCACGAAATACAGATGTAACTCTGTGAGATGAATTAACAGAACACTAAGCAGTTTCTCAGAAAGCTTCTTTCCAGATTTCATCGGAGGTTATTTCCTTTTTCACCGTAGCCCTCTATGGGCTTCCAAATATCACTTTGCCAATTCTACAAGAACTGTCTTAGCGAAAGGGTTCTTGAGGGGAAAGCTGTCACTCTGTGAGATGATTTCACAGAACACAAAGAAGTTTCTCAGAAAGCTTCTTTCTCTTTGTTATCGGAGGATATTTCCTTTGGCCCTATAGTCTTCAAAGGGAAAGGAAATATCTGTTCTCAGATTCCACAGAAATAAGGATAGCAAAGAGATCCACGAAATACAGATGTAACTCTGTGAGATGAATTAACAGAACACTGAGCAGTTTCTCAGAAAGCTTCTTTCCAGATTTCATCGGAGGATATTTCCTTTTTCACCATAGCCCTCTATGGGCTTCCAAATATCACTTTGCCAATTCCACAAGAACTGTCTTAGCGAAAGGCTTCTTGAGGGGAAAGCTGTAACTCTGTGAGATGATTTCACAGAATAGAAAGAAGTTTCTCAGAAAGCTTCTTTCCCTTTGTTATCGGAGGATATTTCCTTTGGCCCTATAGTCTTCAAAGGGATCCGAAATATCTGCTCTCAGATTCCACAGAAATAAGGCTAGCAAAGAGATCCACGAAATACAGATGTAACTCTGTGAGATGAATTAACAGAACACTAAGCAGTTTCTCAGAAAGCTTCTTTCCAGATTTCAACGGAGGATATTTCCTTTTTCACCATAGCCCTCTATGGGCTTCCAAATATCACTTTGCCAATTCCACAAGAACTGTCTTAGAGAAAGGCTTCTTGACGGGAAAGCTGTAACTCTGTGAGATGATTTCACAGAACACAAAGCAGTTTCTCAGAAAGCTTCTTTCTCTTTGTTATCGGAGGATATTTCCTTTGGCCCTATAGTCTTCAAAGGGAAAGGAAATATCTGTTGTCAGATTCCACAGAAATAAGGCTAGCAAACAGAGCCACGAAATACAGAGGTACCTCTGTGAGATGAATTAACAGAACACTGAGCAGTTTCTCAGAAAGCTTCTTTCCAGATTTCATCGGAGGATATTTCCTTTTTCACCATAGCCCTTATGGGCTTCCAAATATCACTTTGCCAATTCCACAAGAACTGTCTTACCGAAAGGCTTCTAGAGGGGAAAGCTGTAACTCTATGAGATGATTTCACAGAACACAAAGAAGTTTCTTAGAAAGCTTCTTTCTCTTTGTTATCGGAGGATATTTCCTTTGGCCCTATAGTCTTCCAAGGGAAAGGAAATATCTGTTGTCAGAATCCACAGAAATAAGGCTAGCAAAGAGATCCACGAAATACAGATGTAACTATGTGAGATGAATTAACAGAACACGGAGCAGTTTCTCAGAAAGCTTCTTTCCAGATTTCATCGGAGGATATTACCTTTTTCACCATAGCCCTTATGGGCTTCCAAATATCACTTTGCCAATTCCACAAGAACTGTCTTAGCGAAAGGCTTCTTGAGGGGAAAGATGTCACTCTGTGAGATGATTTCACAGAACACGAAGAAGTTTCTCAGAAAGCTTCTTTCTCTTTGTTATCGGAGGATATTTCCTTTGGCCCTATAGTCTTCAAAGGGATCCGAAATATCTGTTCTCAGATTCCACAGAAATAAGGCTAGCAAAGAGATCCACGAAATACAGATGTAACTCTGTGAGATGAATTAACAGAACACTAAGCAGTTTCTCAGAAAGCTTCTTTCGAGATTTCATCCGATGATATTTCCTTTTTCAACATAGCACTCTACGGGCTTCCAAATATCACTTTGCCAATTCCACAAGAACTGTCTTAGCGAAAGGCTTCTTGAGGGGAAAGCTGTAACTCTGTGAGATGATTTCACAGAACACAAAGAAGTTTCTCAGAAAGCTTCTTTCTCTTTGTTAACGGAGGATATTTCCTTGGGCCTTTTGTCTTCAAAGGGAAAGTAAATATCTGCTCTCACATTCCACAGAAATAAGGCTAGCAAAGAGATCCACGAAATACAGATGTAACTGTGTGAGATGAATTAACAGAACACTAAGCAGTTTCTCAGAAAGCTTCTTTCCATTTTTCATCAGAGGATATTTCCCTTTTCACCATAGCCCTCTATGGGCTTCCAAATATCACTTTGCCAATTCCAAAAGAACTGTCTTAGCGAAAGGCTTCTTGAGGGGAAAGCTGTCACTCTGTGAGATGATTTCACAGAACACAAAGAAGTTTCTCAGAAAGCTTCTTTCTCTTTGTTATCGGAGGATATTTCCTTTGGCCCTGTAGTCTTCAAAGGGAAAGGAAATATCTGTTGTCCGATTCCACAGAAATAAGGCTAGCAAAGAGATCCACGAAATACAGATGTAATTTGTGAGATGTATTCACAGAACACTAAGCAGTTTCTCAGAAAGCTTCTTTCCAGATTTCATCGGAGGATATTTCCATTTTCACCATAGCCCTCTATGGGCTTCCAAATATCACTTTGCCAATTCCACAAGAACTGTCTTGGCCAAAGGCTTCTTGAGGGGAAAGCTGTAACTCTGTGAGATGATTTCACAGATCACAAAGAAGTTTCTCAGAAAGCTTCTTTCTCTTTGTTATTGGAGGATATTTCCTTTGTCCCTATAGTCTTCAAAGGGAAAGGAAATATCTGTTGTCAGATTCCACAGAAATAAGGCTAGCAAAGAGATCCACGAAATACAGATGTAACTCTGTGAGATGAATTAATAGAACACTGAGCAGTTTCTCAGAAAGCTTATTTCCAGATTTTATCCGAGGATATTTCCTTTTTCACCATAGCCCTCTATGGGCTTCCAAATATCACTTTGCCAATTCCACAAGAACTGTGTTAGCGAAAGGCTTCTTGAGGGGAAAGCTGTAACTCTGTGAGATGATTTCAGAGAACACAAAGAAGTTTCTCAGAAAGCTTCTTTCCCTTTGTTATCGGACGATATTTCCTTTGGCCCTATAATCTTTAAAGGGATCCGAAATATCTGTTCTCAGATTCCACGGAAATAAGGCTAGCAAGGAGATCCATGAAATACAGATGTAACTCTGTGAGATGAATTAACAGAACACTGAGCAGTTTCTCAGAAAGCTTCTTTCCAGATTTCATCGGAGGATATTTCCTTTTTCACCATAGCCCTCTATGGGCTTCCAAATATCACTTTGCCAATTCCACAAGAACTGTCTTAGCGAAAGGCTTCTTGAGGGGAAAGCTGTCACTCTGTGAGATGATTTCACAGAACACAAAGAAGTTTCTCAGAAAGCTTCTTTCTCTTTGTTATCGGAGGATATTTCCTTTGGCCCTGTAGTCTTCAAAGGGAAAGGAAAAATCTGTTGTCAGATTCCACAGAAATAAGGCTAGCAAAGAGATCCACGAAATACAGATGTAACTCTGTGAGATGAATTAACAGAACACTAAGCAGTTTCTCAGAAAGCTTCTTTCCAGATTTCATCGGAGGATATTTCCTTTTTCACCATAGCCCTCTATGGGTTTCCAAATATCACTTTGCCAATTCCACAAGAACTGTCTTAGCGAAAGGCTTCTTGAGAGGAATGCTGTAACTCTGTGAGATGATTTCACAGAACACAAAGAAGTTTCTCAGAAAGCTTCTTTCTCTTTGTTATTGGAGGATATTTCATTTGGCCCTGTATACTTCAAAGGGAAAGGAAATATCTGTTGTCAGATTCCAGAGAAATAAGGCTAGCAAAGCGATCCACGAAATACAGATATAACTCTGTGAGATGAATTAGCAGAACACTGAGCAGTTTCTCAGAAAGCTGCTTTCCAGATTTCATCGGAGGATATTTCCTTTTTCACCATAGCACTTATGGGCTTCCAAATATCACTTTGCCAGTTCCACAAGAACTGTATTAGCGAAAGGGTTCTAGAGGGGAAAGCTGTCACTCTGTGAGATGATTTCACAGAACACTAAGAAGTTTCTCAGAAAGCTTCTTTCTCTTTGTTATCGGAGGATATTTCCTTTGGCCGTATAGTCTTCAAAGGGATCCGAAATATCTGTTCTCAGATTCCACAGAAATAAGGCTAGCAAAGAGATCCACGAAATGCAGATGTAACACTGTGAGATGAATTAACAGAACACTAAGCAGTTTCTCAGAAAGCTTCTTTCCAGATTTCATCGGAGGATATTTCCTTTTTCACCATAGCCCTCTAAGGGCTTCCAAGTATCACTTTGCCAATTCCACAAGAACTGTCTTAGCGAAAGGCTTCTTGAGGGGAAAGCTGTCACTCTGTGAGATGATTTCACAGAACACAAAGAAGTTTCTCAGAAAGCTTCTTTCTCTTTGTTATCGGAGGATATTTCCTTTGGCCCTATGGTCTTTAAAGGGATCCGAAATATCTGTTCTCAGATTCCACAGAAATAAGGCTAGCAAAGAGATCCACGAAATACAGATGTAACTCTGTGAGATGAATTAACAGAACACTAAGCAGTTTCTCAGAAAGCTTCTTTCCAGATTTCATCGGAGGATATTTCCTTTTTCACCATAGCCCTCTATGGGCTTCCAAATATAACTTTGCCAATTCCACAAGAACTGTCTTAGCGAAAGGCTTCTTGAGGTGAAAGGTGTAACTCTGTGCGATGATTTCACAGAACATAAAGAAGTTTCTCAGAAAGCTTCTTTCTCTTTGTTATCGGAGGATATTTCCTTTGGCCCTGTAGTCTTCAAAGGGATCCGAAATATCTGTTCTCAGATTCCACAGAAATAAGGCTAGCAAAGAGATCCACGAAATACAGATGTAACTCTGTCAGATGAATTAACAGAACGCTGAGCAATCTCTCAGAAAGCTTCTTTAAAGATTTCATCGGAGGATATTTCGTTTTTCACCATAGCCCTCTATGGGCTTCCAAATATCACTTTGCCAATTCCACAAGAACTGTCTTAGCGAAATGCTTCTTGAGGGGAAAGCTGTAACTCTGTGAGATGATTTCACAGAACACAAAGAAGTTTCTCAGAAAGCTTCTTTCTCTTTGTTATCGGAGGATATTTCCTTTGGCCCTATAGTCTTTAAAGGGATCCGAAATATCTGTTCTCAGATTCCACAGAAATAAGCTAACAAAGAGATCCACGAAATACAGATGTAACTCTGTGAGATGAATTAACAGAACACTGAGCAGTTTCTCAGAAAGCTTCTTTCCAGATTTCATCGGAGGATATTTCCTTTTTCACCATAGCCCCCCATGGGCTTCCAAATATCACTTTGCCAATTCCACAAGAACTGTCTTAGCGAAAGGCTTCTTGAGAGGAAAGCTGTAACTCTGTGAGATGATTTCACAGAACACTAAGAAGTTTCTCAGAAAGCTTCTTTCTCTTTGTTATTGGAGGATATTTCCTTTGGCCCTGTAGACTTCAAAGGGAAAGGAAATATCTGTTGTCAGATTCCACAGAAATAAGGCTAGCAAAGCGATCCACGAAATACAGATATAACTCTGTGAGATGAATTAGCAGAACACTGTGCAGTTTCTCAGAAAGCTTCTTTCCAGATTTCATCGGAGGATATTTCCTTTTTCACCAAAGCACTTATGGGCTTCCAAATATCACTTTGCCAATTCCACAAGAACTGTCTTAGCGAAAGGCTTCTTGAGGGGAAAGCTGTCACTCTGTGAGATGATTTCACAGAACACTAAGAAGTTTCTCAGAAAGCTTCTTTCTCTTTGTTATCGGAGGATATTTCCTTTAGCCGTATAGTCTTCAAAGGGATCCGAAATATCTGTCCTCATATTCCACAGAAATAAGGCTGGCAAAGAGATCCACGAAATACAGATGTAACTCTGTGAGATGAATTAACAGAACACTAAGCAGTTTCTCAGAAAGCTTCTTTCCAGATTTCATCCGAGGATATTTCCTTTTTCACCGTAGCCCTCTAAGGGCTTCCAAATATCACTTTGCCAATTTCACAAGAACTGTCTTAGCGAAAGGCTCCTTGAGGGGAAAGCTGTAACTCTGTGAGATGATTTCACAGAACACAAAGAAGTTTCTCAGAAAGCTTCTTTCTCTTTGTTATCGGAGGATATTTCCTTTGGCTCTATGGTCTTTAAAGGGATCCGAAATATCTGTTCTCAGATTCCACAGAAATAAGGCTAGCAAAGAGATCCACGAAATACAGATGTAACTCTGTGAGATGAATTAACAGAACACTAAGCGGTTTCTCAGAAAGCTTCTTTCCAGATTTCATCGGAGGATATTTCCTTTTTCACCATAGCCCTCTATGGGCTTCCAAATATCACTTTGCCAATTCCACAAGAACTGTCTTAGCGAAAGGCTTCTTGAGGGGAAAGGTGTAACTCTGTGCGATGATTTCACAGAACACAAAGAAGTTTCTCAGAAAGCTTCTTTCTCTTTGTTATCGGAGGATATTTCCTTTGGCCCTGTAGTCTTCAAAGGGAAAGGAAATATCTGTTGTCAGATTCCACAGAAATAAGGCTAGCAAAGAGATCCACGAAATACACATGTAACACTGTGAGATGAATTAACAGAACACTAACCAGTTTCTCAGAAAGCTTCTTTCCAGATTTCATCGGAGGATATTTCCTTTTTTAACCATAGCCCTCTATGGGGTTCCAAATATCACTTTGCCAATTCCACAAGAACTGTCTTAGCAAAAGGCTTCTTGAGGAGAAAGCTGTAACTCTGTGAGATGATTTCACAGAACAAAAAGAAGTTTCTCAGAAAGCTTCTTTCTCTTTCTTATCGGAGGACATTTCCTTTGGCCCTATAGTCTTCAAAGGGATCGCAAATATGTGTCCTCAGATTCCACAGAAATAAGTTTAGCAAAGAGATCCACGAAACACAGATGTAACTCTGTGAGATGAATTATCAGAACACTAAGCAGTTTCTCAGAAAGCTTGTTTCCAGATTTCATCGGAGGATATTTCCTTTTTCTCCATGGCCCTCTATGAGCTTCGAAATATCACTTTGCCAATTCCACAAGAACTGTCTTAGCGAAAGGCTTCTTGACGGGAAAGCTGTAACTCTGTGAGATGATTTCACAGAACACAAAGAAGTTTCTCAGAAAGCTTCTTTCCCTTTGTTATCGGAGGATATTTCCTTTGGCCCTATAGTCTTCAATGGGAAAGGAAATATCTGTTGTCAGATTCCACGGAAATAAGGCTAGCAAAGAGATCCACGAAATACAGATGTAACTCTGTGAGATGAATTAACAGAACCCTAAGCAGTTCCTCAGAAAGCTTCTTTCCAGATTTTATCGGAGGATATTTCCTTTTTCACCGTAGCCCTCTATGGGCTTCCAAATATCACTTTGCCAATTCCACACGAACTGTCTTAGCGAAAGGCTTCTTGAGGGGAAAGCTGTCACTCTGTGAGATGAATTCACAGAACACAAAGAAGTTTCTCAGAAAGCTTCTTTCTCTTTGTTATCGGAGGATATTTCCTTTGGCCCTGTAGTCTTCAAAGGGAAAGGAAATATCTGTTGTCAGATTCCACAGAAATAAGGCTAGCAAAGAGATCCACGAAATACACATGTAACACTGTGAGATGAATTAACAGAACACTAACCAGTTTCTCAGAAAGCTTCTTTCCAGATTTCATCGGAGGATATTTCCTTTTTTAACCATAGCCCTCTATGGGGTTCCAAATATCACTTTGCCAATTCCACAAGAACTGTCTTAGCAAAAGGCTTCTTGAGGAGAAAGCTGTAACTCTGTGAGATGATTTCACAGAACAAAAAGAAGTTTCTCAGAAAGCTTCTTTCTCTTTCTTATCGGAGGACATTTCCTTTGGCCCTATAGTCTTCAAAGGGATCGCAAATATGTGTCCTCAGATTCCACAGAAATAACTTTAGCAAAGAGATCCACGAAACACAGATGTAACTCTGTGAGATGAATTATCAGAACACTAAGCAGTTTCTCAGAAATCTTCTTTCCAGATTTCATCGTAGGATATTTCCTTTTTCTCCCTGGCCCTCTAAGAGCTTCTAAATATCACTTTGCCAATTCCACAAGAACTGTCTTAGCGAAAGGCTTCTTGACGGGAAAGCTGTAACTCTGTGAGATGATTTCACAGAACACAAAGAAGTTTCTCAGAAAGCTCTTTCCCTTTGTTATCGGAGGATATTTCCTTTGGCCCTATAGTCTTCAATGGGAAAGGAAATATCTGTTGTCAGATTCCACGGAAATAAGGCTAGCAAAGAGATCCACGAAATACAGATGTAACTCTGTGAGATGAATTAACAGAACCCTAAGCAGTTTCTCAGAAAGCTTCTTTCCAGATTTTATCGGAGGATATTTCCTTTTTCACCGTAGCCCTCTATGGGCTTCCAAATATCACTTTGCCAATTCCACAAAAACTGTCTTAGCGAAAGGCTTCTTGAGGGGAAAGCTATCACTCTGTGAGATGAATTCACAGAACACAAAGAAGTTTCTCAGAAAGCTTCTTTCTCTTTGTTATCGGATGATATTTCCTTTGGCCCTATAGTCTTCAAAGGGAAAGGAAATATCTGTTGTCAGATTCCACAGAAATAAGGCTAGCAAAGAGATCCACGAAATACAGATGTAACTCTGTGAGATGAATTAACAGAACACTGAGCAGCTTCTCAGAAAGCTTCTTTCCAGATTTAATCAGAGGATATTTCCTTTTTCACCATAGCCCTTATGGGCTTCCAAATATCACTTTGCCAATTCCACAAGAACTGTCTTAGCGAAAGGCTTCTTGAGGGGAAAGCTGTAACTCTGTGAGATGATTTCACAGAACACAAAGAAGTTTCTCAGAAAGCTTCTTTCTCTTTGTTATCGGAGGATATTTCCTTTGGCCCTATAGTCTTCAAAGGGATCAGAAATATCTGTTCTCAGATTCCACAGAAATAAGGCTAGCAAAGAGATCCACGAAATACAGATGTAACTCTGTGAGATGAATTAACAGAACACTAAGCAGTTTCTCAGAAAGCTTCTTTCCAGATTTCGTCAGAGGATATTTCCTTTTTCACCATAGCCCTCTATGGGCCCTCATATATCACTTTGCCAATTCCACAAGAACTGTCTTAGCGAAAGGCTTCTTGAGGGGAAAGGTGTAACTCTGTGAGATGATTTCACAGAACACAAAGAAGTTTCTCAGAAAGCTTCTTTCTCTTTTTTATCGGAGGATATTTCCTTTGGCTCTATAGTCTTCAAAGGGATAGGAAATATCTGTTGTCAGATTCCACAGAAATAAGGCTAGCAAAGAGATCCACAAAATACAGATGTAACTCTGTGAGATGAATTAACAGAACACTAAGCAGTTTCTCAGAAAGCTTCTTTCCAGATTTCATCGGAGGATATTTCCTTTTTTAACCATAGGCCTCTGTGGGCTTCCAAATATCACTTTGCCAATTCCACAAGAACTGTCTTAGCAAAAGGCTTCTTGAGGGGAAAGATGTAACTCTATGAGATGATTTCACAGAACACAAAGAAGTTTCTCAGAAAGCTTCTTTCTCTTTGTTATCGGAGTATATTTCCTTTGGCCCTATAGTCTTCAAAGGGAAAGGAAATATCTGTTGTCAGAATCCACAGAAATAAGGCTAGCAAAGAGATCCACGAAATACAGATGTAACTATGTGAGGTGAATTAACAGAACACGGAGCAGTTTCTCAGAAAGCTTCTTTCCAGATTTCATCGGAGGATATTTCCTTTTTCACCATAGCCGTTATGGGCTTCCAAATATCACTTTGCCAATTCCACAAGAACTGTCTTAGCGAAAGGCTTCTTGAGGGGAAAGCTGTCACTCTGTGAGATGATTTCACAGAACACAAAGAAGTTTCTCAGAAAGCTTCTTTCTCTTTGTTATCGGAGGGTATTTCCTTTGGCCCTATAGTCTTCAAAGGGATCCGAAATATCTGTTCTCAGATTCCACAGAAATAAGGCTAGCAAACAGATCCACGAAATACAGATGTAACTCTGTGAGATGAATTAACAGAACACTAAGCAGTATCTCAGAAAGCTTCTTTCCAGATTTCATCCGAGGATATTTCCTTATTCACCATAGCACTCTATGGGCTTCCAAATATCACTTTGCCAATTCCACAAGAACTCTCTGAGCGAAAGGCTTCTTGAGGGGAAAGCTGTAACTCTGTGAGATGATTTCACAGAACACAAAGAAGTTTCTCAGAAAGCTTCTTTCCCTTTGTTATCGGAGGATATTTCCTTTGGCCCTTTAGTCTTCAAAGGGATCCGAAATATCTGTTCTCAGATTCCACAGAAATAAGGCTAGCAAAGAGATCCACGAAATACAGATGTAACTCTGTGAGATGAATTAACAGAACACTAAGCAGTTTCTCAGAAAGCTTCTTTCCATTTTTCATCGGAGGATATTTCCTTTTTCACCATAGCCCTCTATGGGCTTCCAAATATCACTTTGCCAATTCCACAAGAACTGTCTTAGCGAAAGGCTTCTTGAGGGGAAAGCTGTAAGTCTGTGAGATGATTTCACAGAACACAAAGAAGTTTCTCAGAAAGCTTCTTTCTCTTTGTTATCGGAGGATATTTCCTTTGGCCCTATATTCTTCAAAGGGAAAGGAAATATCTGTTGTCAGATTCCACAGAAATAAGGCTAGCAAAGAGATCCACGAAATACAGATGTAACTCTGTGAGATGAATTAATAGAACACTGAGCAGTTTCTCAGAAAGCTTCTTTCCAGATTTTATCCGAGGATATTTCCTTTTTCACCATAGCCCTCTATGGGCTTCCAAATATCACTTTGCCAATTCCACAAGAACTGTCTTAGCGAAAGGCTTCTTGAGGGGAAAGCTGTAACTCTGTGACATGATTTCACAGAACACAAAGAAGTTTCTCAGAAAGCTTCTTTCCCTTTGTTATCGGAGGATATTTCCTTTGGCCCTATAATCTTTAAAGGGATCCGAAATATCTGTTCTCAGATTCCACGGAAATAAGGCTAGCAAGGAGATCCATGAAATACAGATGTAACTCTGTGAGATGAATTAACAGAACACTGAGCAGTTTCTCAGAAAGCTTCTTTCCAGATTTCATCGGAGGAGATTTCCTTTTTCACCATAGTCCTCTATGGGCTTCCAAATATCACTTTGGCAATTCCACAAGAACTGTCTTAGCGAAAGGCTTCTTGAGGGGAAAGCTGTCACTCTGTGAGATGATTTCACAGAACACAAAGAAGTTTTACAGAAAGCTTCTTTCTCTTTGTTATCGGAGGATATTTCCTTTGGCCCCATAATCTTCAAAGGGAAAGGAAAAATCTGTTCTCAGATTCCACAGAAATAAAGCTAGCAAAAAGATCCACGAAATACAGATGTAACTCTGTGAGATGAATTAACAGAACACTAAGCAGTTTCTCAGAAAGCTTCTTTCCAGATTTCATCGGAGGTTATTTCCTTTTTCACCGTAGCCCTATATGGGCTTCCAAATATCACTTTGCCAATTCCACAAGAACTGTCTTAGCGAAAGGCTTCTTGAGGGGAAAGCTGTAACTCTGTGAGATGATTTCACAGAACACAAAGAAGTTTCTCAGAAAAGTTCTTTCTCTTTGTTATCGGAGGATATTTCCTTTGTCCGTATAGTCTTCAAAGGGAAAGGGAATATCTGTTGTCAGATTCCACAGAAATAAGGCTAGCAAAGAGATCCACGAAATACAGATGTAACTCTGTGAGATGAATTAACAGAACACTAAGCAGTTTCTCAGAAATCTTCTTTCCAGATTTCATCGGAGGATATTTCCTTTTTCACCATAGCCCTCTATGGGTTTTAAAATATCACTTTGCCAATTCCACAAGAACTGTCTTAGCGAAAGGCTTCTTGAGAGGAATGCTGTAACTCTGTGAGATGATTTCACAGAACACAAAGAAGTTTCTCAGAAAGCTTCTTTCTCTTTGTTATTGGAGGATATTTCCTTTGGCCCTGTAGAATTCAAAGGAAAAGGAAATATCTGTTGTCAGATTCCACAGAAATAAGGCTAGCAAAGCGATCCACGAAATACAGATATAACTCTGTGAGATGAATTAGCAGAACACTGAGCAGTTTCTCAGAAAGCTTCTTTCCAGATTTCATCGGAGGATATTTCCTTTTTCACCATAGCACTTATGGGCTTCCAAATATCACTTTGCCAATTCCACAAGAACTGTCTTAGCGAAAGGGTTCTTGAGGGGAAAGCTGTCACTCTGTGAGATGATTTCACAGAACACTAAGAAGTTTCTCAGAAAGCTTCTTTCTCTTTGTTATCGGAGGATATTTTCTTTGGCCCTGTAGACTTCAAAGGGAAAGGAAATATCTGTTCTCAGATTCCACAGAAATAAGGCTAGCAAAGAGATCCACGAAATACAGATGTAACTCTGTGAGATGAATTAACAGAACACTAAGCAGTTTCTCAGAGAGCTTCTTTCCAGATTTCATCGGAGGATATTTCCTTTTTTAACCATAGCCCTCTATGGGGTTCCAAATATCACTTTGCCAATTCCACAAGAACGGTCTTAGCAAAAGACTTCTTGAGGAGAAAGCTGTAACTCTGTGAGATGATTTCACAGAACGAAAAGAAGTTTCTCAGAAAGCTTCTTTCTCTTTGTTATCGGAGGACATTTCCTTTGGCCCTATAGTCTTCAAAGGGATCCCAAATATGTGTCCTCAGATTCCACAGAAATAAGTTTAGCAAAGAGATCCACGAAATACAGATGTAACTCTGTGAGATGAATTATCAGAACACTAAGCAGTTTCTCGGAAAGCTTCTTTCCAGATTTCATCGGAGGATATTTCCTTTTTCTCCATGGCCCTCTATGAGCTTCGAAATATCACTTTGCCAATTCCACAAGAACTGTCTTAGCGAAAGGCTTCTTGACGGGAAAGCTGTAACTCTGTGAGATGATTTCACAGAACACAAAGAAGTTTCTCAGAAAGCTTCTTTCCCTTTGTTATCGGAGGATATTTCCTTTGGGCCTATAGTCTTCAATGGGAAAGGAAATATCTGTTGTCAGATTCCACGGAAATAAGGCTAGCAAAGAGATCCACGAAATACAGATGTAACTCTGTGAGATGAATTAACAGAACACTAAGCAGTTTCTCAGAAAGCTTCTTTCCAGATTTCATCGGAGGATATTTCCTTTTTCACCGTAGCCCTCTATGGGCTTCCAAATATCACTTTGCCAATTCCACAAAAACTGTCTTAGCGAAAGGCTTCTTGAGGGGAAAGCTGTCACTCTGTGAGATGAATTCACAGAACACAAAGAAGTTTCTCAGAAAGCTTCTTTCTCTTTCTTATCGGATGATATTTCCTTTGGCCCTATAGTCTTCAAAGGGAAAGGAAATATCTGTTGTCAGATTCCACAGAAATAAGGCTAGCAAAGAGATCCACGAAATACAGATGTAACTCTGTGAGATGAATTAACAGAACACTGAGCAGCTTCTCAGAAAGCTTCTTTCCAGATTTAATCAGAGGATATTTCCTTTTTCACCATAGCCCTTATGGGCTTCCAAATATCAATTTGCCAATTCCACAAGAACTGTCTTAGCGAAAGGCTTCTTGAGGGGAAAGCTGTAACTCTGTGAGATGATTTCACAGAACACAAAGAAGTTTCTCAGAAAGCTTCTTTCTCTTTGTTATCGGAGGATATTTCCTTTGGCCCTATAGTCTTCAAAGGGATCAGAAATATCTGTTCTCAGATTCCACAGAAATAAGGCTAGCAAAGAGATCCACGAAATACAGATGTAACTCTGTGAGATGAATTAACAGAACACTAAGCAGTTTCTCAGAAAGCTTCTTTCCAGATTTCATCCGAGGATATTTCCTTTTTCACCATAGCACTCTATGGGCTTCCAAATATCACTTTGCCAATTCCACAAGAACTCTCTCAGCGAAAGGTTTCTTGAGGGGAAAGCTGTAACTCTGTGAGATGATTTCACAGAACACAAAGAAGTTTCTCAGAAAGCTTCTTTCTCTTTGTTATCGGAGGATATTTCCTTTGGCCCTATAGTCTTCAAAGGGAAAGGAAATATCTGTTCTCAGATTCCACAGAAATAAGGCTAGCAAAGAGATCCACGAAATACAGATGTAACTCTGTGAGATGAATTAACAGAACACTGAGCAGTTTCTCAGAAAGCTTCTTTCCAGATTTCATCGGAGAATATTTCCTTTTTCACCATAGCCCTCTATGGGCTTCCAAATATAACTTTGCCAATTCCACAAGAACTGTCTTAGCGAAAGGCTTCTTGAGGGGAAAGGTGTAACTCTGTGCGATGATTTCACAGAACACAAAGAAGTTTCTCAGAAAGCTTCTTTCTCTTTGTTATCGGAGGATATTTCCTTTGACCCTGTAGTCTTCAAAGGGAAAGGAAATATCTGTTGTCAGATTCCACAGAAATAAGGCTAGCAAAGAGATCCACGAAATACACATGTAACTCTGTGAGATGAATTAACAGAACACTAAGCAGTTTCTCAGAAAGCTTCGTTCCAGATTTCATCGGAGGATATTTCCTTTTTTAACCATAGCCCTCTATGGGGTTCCAAATATCACTTTGCCAATTCCACAAGAACTGTCTTAGCAAAAGGCTTCTTGAGGAGAAAGCTGTAACTCTGTGAGATGATTTCACAGAACAAAAAGAAGTTTCTCAGAAAGCTTCTTTCTCTTTCTTATCGGAGGACATTTCCTTTGGCCCTATAGTCTTCAAAGGGATCCCAAATATGTGTCCTCAGATTCCACAGAAATAAGTTTAGCAAAGAGATCCACGAAATACAGATGTAACTCTGTGAGATGAATTATCAGAACACTAAGCAGTTTCTCAGAAAGCTTCTTTCCAGATTTCATCCGAGGATATTTCCTTTTTCTCCATGGCCCTCTATGAGCTTCGAAATATCACTTTGCCAATTCCACAAGAACTGTCTTAGCGAAAGGCTTCTTGACGGGAAAGCTGTAACTCTGTGAGATGATTTCACAGAACACAAAGAAGTTTCTCAGCAAGCTTCTTTCCCTTTGTTATCGGAGGATATTTCCTTTGGCCCTATAGTCTTCAATGGGAAAGGAAATATCTGTTGTCAGATTCCACAGAAATAAGGCTAGCAAAGAGATCCACGAAATACAGATGTAACTCTGTGAGATGAATTAACAGAACACTAAGCAGTTTCTCAGAAAGCTTCTTTCCAGATTTCATCGGAGGATATTTCCTTTTTCACTGTAGCCCTCTATGGGCTGGCAAATATCACTTTGCCAATTCCACAAAAACTGTCTTAGCGAAAGGCTTCTTGAGGGGAAAGCTGTAACTCTGTGAGATGATTTCACAGAACACAAAGAAGTTTCTCAGAAAGCTTCTTTCTCTTTGTTATCGGAGGATATTTCCTTTGGCCCTGTAGTCTTCAAAGGGAAAGGAAATATCTGTTGTCAGATTCCACAGAAATAAGGCTAGCAAAGAGATCCACGAAATACAGATGTAACTCTGTGAGATGAATTAACAGAACACTGAGCAGTTTCTCAGAAACCTTCTTTCCAGATTTAATCAGAGGATATTTCCTTTTTCACCGTAGCCCTTATGGGCTTCCAAATATCACTTTGCCAATTCCACAAGAACTGTCTTAGCGAAAGGCTTCTTGAGGGGAAAGCTGTAACTCTGTGAGATGATTTCACAGAACACAAAGAAGTTTCTCAGAAAGCTTCTTTCTCTTTGTTATCGGAGGATATTTCCTTTGGCCCTATAGTCTTCAAAGGGATCAGAAATATCTGTTCTCAGATTCCACAGAGATAAGGCTAGCAAAGAGATCCACGAAATACAGATGTAACTCTGTGAGATGAAGTAACAGAACACTAAGCAGTTTCTCAGAAAGCTTCTTTCCAGATTTCGTCAGAGGATATTTCCTTTTTCACCATAGCCCTCTATGGGCCCTCAAATATCACTTTGCCAATTCCACAAGAACTGTCTTAGCGAAAGGCTTCTTGAGGGGAAAGGTGTAACTCTGTGAGATGATTTCACAGAACACAAAGAAGTTTCTCAGAAAGCTTCTTTCTCTTTTTTATCGGAGGATATTTCCTTTGGCTCTATAGTCTTCAAAGGGATAGGAAATATCTGTTCTCAGATTCCACAGAAATAAGGCTAGCAAAGAGATCCACGAAATACAGATGTAACTCTGTGAGATGAATTAACAGAACACTAAGCAGTTTCTCAGAAAGCTTCTTTCCAGATTTCATCGGAGGATATTTCCTTTTTTAACCATAGGCCTCTATGGGCTTCCAAATATCACTTTGCCAATTCCACAAGAACTGTCTTAGCAAAAGGCTTCTTGAGGCGAAAGCTGTAACTCTGTGAGATGATTTCACAGAACACAAAGAAGTTTCTCAGAAAGCTTCTTTCTCTTTGTTATCGGAGGATATTTCCTTTGGCCCTATAGTCTTCAAAGGGAAAGGAAATATCTGTTGTCAGATTCCACAGAAATAACGCTAGCAAACAGAGCCACGAAATACAGATGTAACTCTGTGAGATGAATTAACAGAACACTGAGCAGTTTCTCAGAAAGCTTCTTTCCAGATTTCGTCGGAGGATATTTCCTTTTTGACCATAGCCCTTATGGGCTTCCAAATATCACTTTGCCAATTCCACAAGAACTGTCTTACCGAAAGGCTTCTTGAGGGGAAAGCTGTAACTCTATGAGATGATTTCACAGAACACAAAGAAGTTTCTCAGAAAGCTTCTTTCTCTTTGTTATCGGAGGATATTTCCTTTGGCCCTATAGTCTTCAAAGGGAAAGGGAATATCTGTTGTCAGAATCCACAGAAATAAGGCTAGCAAAGAGATCCACGAAATACAGATGTAACTATGTGAGACGAATTAACAGAACACCTAGCAGTTTCTCAGAAAGCTTCTTTCCAGATTTCATCGGAGGATATTTTCTTTTTCACCATAGCCCTTATGGGCTTCCAAATATCACTTTGCCAATTCCACAAGAACTGTCTTAGCGAAAGGCTTCTTGAGGGGAAAGCTGTCACTCTGTGAGATGATTTCACAGAACACAAAGAAGTTTCTCAGAAAGCTTCTTTCTCTTTGTTATCGGAGGTTATTTCCTTTGGCCCTATAGTCTTCAAAGGGATCCGAAATATCTGTTCTCAGATTCCACAGAAATAAGGCTAACAAAGAGATCCACGAAATACAGATGTAACTCTGTGAGATGAATTAACAGAACACTAAGCAGTATCTCAGAAAGCTTCTTTCCAGATTTCATCCGAGGATATTTCCTTTTTCACCATAGCACTCTATGGGCTTCCAAATATCACTTTGCCAATTCCACAAGAACTCTCTGAGCGAAAGGCTTCTTGAGGGGAAAGCTGTAACTCTGTGAGATGATTTCACAGAACACAAAGAAGTTTCTCAGAAAGCTTCTTTCTCTTTGTTATCGGAGGATATTACCTTTGGCCCTATAGTCTTCAAAGGGAAAGGAAATATCTGTTCTCAGATTCCACAGAAATAAGGCTAGCAAAGAGATCCACGAAATACAGATGTAACTCTGTGAGATGAATTAACAGAACACTGAGCAGTTTCTCAGAAAGCTTCTTTCCAGATTTCATCGGAGGATATTTCCTTTTTCACCATAGCCCTCTATGGGGTTCCAAATATCACTTTGCCAATTCCACAAGAACTGTCTTAGCGAAAGGCTTCTTGAGGGGAAAGCTGTAACTCTGTGAGATGATTTCACAGAACACAAAGAAGTTTCTCAGAAAGCTTCTTTCTCTTTGTTATCGGAGTATATTTCCTTTGGCCCTATAGTCTTCAAAGGGAAAGGAAATATCTGTTGTCAGAATCCACAGAAATAAGGCTAGCAAAGAGATCCACGAAATACAAATGTAACTATGTGAGGTGAATTAACAGAACACGGAGCAGTTTCTCAGAAAGCTTCTTTCCAGATTTCATCGGAGGATATTTCCTTTTTCACCATAGCCCTTATGGGCTTCCAAATATCACTTTGCCAATTCCACAAGAACTGTCTTAGCGAAAGGCTTCTTGAGGAGAAAGCTGTCACTCTGTGAGATGATTTCACAGAACACAAAGAAGTTTCTCAGAAAGCTTCTTTCTCTTTGTTATCGGAGGGTATTTCCTTTGGCCCTATAGTCTTCAAAGGGATCCGAAATATCTGTTCTCAGATTCCACAGAAATAAGGCTAGCAAACAGATCCACGAAATACAGATGTAACTCTGTGAGATGAATTAACAGAACACTAAGCAGTATCTCAGAAAGCTTCTTTCCAGATTTCATCCGAGGATATTTCCTTTTTCACCATAGCACTCTATGGGCTTCCAAATATCACTTTGCCAATTCCACAAGAACTCTCTGAGCGAAAGGCTTCTTGAGGGGAAAGCAGTAACTCTGTGAGATGATTTCACAGAACACAAAGAAGTTTCTCAGAAGGCTTCTTTCTCTTTGTTATCGGAGGATATTTCCTTTGGCCCTATAGTCTTCAAAGGGAAAGGAAATATCTGTTCTCAGATTCCACAGAAATAAGGCTAGCAAAGAGATCCACGAAATACAGATGTAACTCTGTGAGATGAATTAACAGAACACGGAGCAGTTTCTCAGAAATCTTCTTTCCAGATTTCATCGGAGGATATTTCCTTTTTGACCATAGCCCTTATGGGCTTCCAAATATCACTTTGCCAATTCCACAAGAACTGTCTTAGAGAAAGGCTTCTTGAGGGGAAGATGTCACTCTGTGAGATGATTTCACAGAACACAAAGAAGTTTCTCAGAAAGCTTCTTTCCCTTTGTTATCGGAGGATATTTCCTTTGGCCCTATAGTCTTCAAAGGGATCCGAAATATCTGTTCTCAGATTCCACAGAAATAAGGCTAGCAAAGAGATCCACGAAATACAGATGTAACTCTGTGAGATGAATTAACAGAACACTAAGCAGTTTCTCAGAAAGCTTCTTTCCATTTTTCATCGGAGGATATTTCCTTTTTCACCATAGCCCTCTATGGGCTTCCAAATATCACTTTGCCAATTCCAAAAGAACTGTCTTAGCGAAAGGCTCCTTGAGGGGAAAGCTGTAAGTCTGTGAGATGATTTCACAGAACACAAAGAAGTTTCTCAGAAAGCTTCTTTCTCTTTGTTATCGGAGGATATTTCCCTTGGCCCTATATTCTTCAAAGGGAAAGGAAATATCTGTTGTCAGATTCCACAGAAATAAGGCTAGCAAAGAGATCCACGAAATACAGATGTAACTCTGTGAGATGAATTAATAGAACACTGAGCAGTTTCTCAGAAAGCTTCTTTCCAGATTTTATCCGAGGATATTTCCTTTTTCACCATAGCCCTCTATGGGCTTCCAAATATCACTTTGCCAATTCCACAAGAACTGTCTTAGCGAAAGGCTTCTTGTTGGGAAAGCTGTAACTCTGTGAGATGATTTCACAGAAGACAAAGAAGTTTCTCAGAAAGCTTCTTTCCCTTTGTTATCGGAGGATATTTCCTTTGGCCCTATAATCTTTAAAGGGATCCGAAATATCTGTTCTCAGATTCCACGGAAATAAGGCTAGCAAGGAGATCCATGAAATACAGATGTAACTCTGTGAGATGAATTAACAGAACACTGAGCAGTTTCTCAGAAAGCTTCTTTCCAGATTTCATCGGAGGAGATTTCCTTTTTCACCATAGCCCTCTTGGGCTTCCAAATATCACTTTGGCAATTCCACAAGAACTGTCTTAGCGAAAGGGTTCTTGAGGGGAAAGCTGTCACTCTGTGAGATGATTTCACAGAACACAAAGAAGTTTCTCAGAAAGCTTCTTTCTCTTTGTTATCGGAGGATATTTCCTTTGGCCCTATAATCTTCAAAGGGAAAGGAAAAATCTGTTCTCAGATTCCACAGAAATAAAGCTAGCAAAAAGATCCACGAAATACAGATGTAACTCTGTGAGATGAATTAACAGAACACTAAGCAGTTTCTCAGAAAGCTTCTTTCCAGATTTCATCGGAGGTTATTTCCTTTTTCACCGTAGCCCTCTATGGGCTTCCAAATATCACTTTGCCCATTCCACAAGAACTGTCTTAGCGAAAGGCTTCTTGAGGGGAAAGCTGTAACTCTGTGAGATGATTTCACAGAACACAAAGAAGTTTCTCAGAAAAGTTCTTTCTCTTTGTTATCGGAGGATATTTCCTTTGGCCGTAAAGTCTTCAAAGGGAAAGGGAATATCTGTTGTCAGATTCCACAGAAATAAGGCTAGCAAAGCGATCCACGAAATACAGATATAACTCTGTGAGATGAATTAGCAGAACACTGAGCAGTTTCTCAGAAAGCTTCTTTCCAGATTTCATCGGAGGATATTTCCTTTTTCACCATAGCACTTATGGGCTTCCAAATATCACTTTGCCAATTCCACAAGAACTGTCTTAGCGAAAGGGTTCTTGAGGGGAAAGCTGTCACTCTGTGAGATGATTTCACAGAACACTAAGAAGTTTCTCAGAAAGCTTCTTTCTCTTTGTTATCGGAGGATATTTCCTTTGGCCGTATAGTCTTCAAAGGGATCCGAAATATCTGTTCTCAGATTCCACAGAAATAAGGCTAGCAAAGAGATCCACGAAATACAGATGTAACTCTGTGAGATGAATTAACAGAACACTAAGCAGTTTCTCAGAAAGCTTCTTTCCAGATTTCATCCGAGGATATTTCCTTTTTCACCATAGCCCTCTAAGGGCTTCCAAGTATCACTTTACCAATTTCACAAGAACTGTCTTAGCGAAAGGCTTCTTGAGGGGAAAGCTGTCACTCTGTGAGATGATTTCACAGAACACAAAGAAGTTTCTCAGAAAGCTTCTTTCTCTTTGTTATCGGAGGATATTTCCTTTGGCCCTATGGTCTTTAAAGGGATCCGAAATATCTGTTCTCAGATTCCACAGAAATAAGGCTAGCAAAGAGATCCACGAAATACAGATGTAACTCTGTGAGATGAATTAACAGAACACTGAGCAGTTTCTCAGAAAGCTTCTTTCCAGATTTCATCGGAGAATATTTCCTTTTTCACCATAGCCCTCTATGGGCTTCCAAATATCACATTGCCAATTCCACAAGAACTGTCTTAGCGAAAGGCTTCTTGAGGGGAAAGGTGTAACTCTGTGCGATGATTTCACAGAACACAAAGAAGTTTCTCAGAAAGCTTCTTTCTCTTTGTTATCGGAGGATATTTCCTTTGACCCTGTAGTCTTCAAAGGGAAAGGAAATATCTGTTGTCAGATTCCACAGAAATAAGGCTAGCAAAGAGATCCACGAAATACACATGTAACTCTGTGAGATGAATTAACAGAACACTAAGCAGTTTCTCAGAAAGCTTCGTTCCAGATTTCATCGGAGGATATTTCCTTTTTTAACCATAGCCCTCTATGGGTTTCCAAATATCACTTTGCCAATTCCACAAGAACTGTCTTAGCAAAAGGCTTCTTGAGGAGAAAGCTGTAACTCTGTGAGATGATTTCACAGAACAAAAAGAAGTTTCTCAGAAAGCTTCTTTCTCTTTCTTATCGGAGGACATTTCCTTTGGCCCTATAGTCTTCAAAGGGATCCCAAATATGTGTCCTCAGATTCCACAGAAATAAGTTTAGCAAAGAGATCCACGAAATACAGATGTAACTCTGTGAGATGAATTATCAGAACATTAAGCAGTTTCTCAGAAAGCTTCTTTCCAGATTTCATCCGAGGATATTTCCTTTTTCTCCATGGCCCTCTATGAGCTTCGAAATATCACTTTGCCAATTCCACAAGAACTGTCTTAGCGAAAGGCTTCTTGACGGGAAAGCTGTAACTCTGTGAGATGATTTCACAGAACACAAAGAAGTTTCTCAGCAAGCTTCTTTCCCTTTGTTATCGGAGGATATTTCCTTTGGCCCTATAGTCTTCAATGGGAAAGGAAATATCTGTTGTCAGATTCCACAGAAATAAGGCTAGCAAAGAGATCCACGAAATACAGATGTAACTCTGTGAGATGAATTAACAGAACACTAAGCAGTTTCTCAGAAAGCTTCTTTCCAGATTTCATCGGAGGATATTTCCTTTTTCACCGTAGCCCTCTGTGGGCTTGCAAATATCACTTTCCCAATTCCACAAAAACTGTCTTAGCGAAAGGCTTCTTGAAGGGAAAGCTGTAACTCTGTGAGATGATTTCACAGAACACAAAGAAGTTTCTCAGAAAGCTTCTTTCTCTTTTTTATCGGAGGATATTTCCTTTGGACCTATAGTCTTCAAAGGGAAAGGAAATATCTGTTGTCAGATTCCACAGAAATAAGGCTAGCAAAGAGATCCACGAAATACAGATGTAACTCTGTGAGATGAATTAACAGAACACTGAGCAGTTTCTCAGAAAGCTTCTTTCCAGATTTAATCAGAGGATATTTCCTTTTTCACCATAGCCCTTATGGGCTTCCAAATATCACTTTGCCAATTCCACAAGAACTGTCTTAGCGAAAGGCTTCTTGAGGGGAAAGCTGTAACTCTGTGAGATGATTTCACAGAACACAAAGAAGTTTCTCAGAAAGCTTCTTTCTCTTTGTTATCGGAGGATATTTCCTTTGGCCCTATAGTCTTCAAAGGGATCAGAAATATCTGTTCTCAGATTCCACAGAAATAAGGCTAGCAAAGAGATCCACGAAATACAGATGTAACTCTGTGAGATGAAGTAACAGAACACTAAGCAGTTTCTCAGAAAGCTTCTTTCCAGATTTCGTCAGAGGATATTTCCTTTTTCACCATAGCCCTCTATGGGCCCTCAAATATCACTTTGCCAATTCCACAAGAACTGTCTTAGCGAAAGGCTTCTTGAGGGGAAAGGTGTAACTCTGTGAGATGATTTCACAGAACACAAAGAAGTTTCTCAGAAAGCTTCTTTCTCTTTTTTATCGGAGGATATTTCCTTTGGCTCTACAGTCTTCAAAGGGATAGGAAATATCTGTTCTCAGATTCCACAGAAATAAGGCTAGCAAAGAGATCCACGAAATACAGATGTAACTCTGTGAGATGAATTAACAGAACACTAAGCAGTTTCTCAGAAAGCTTCTTTCCAGATTTCATCGGAGGATATTTCCTTTTTTAACCATAGGCCTCTATGGGCTTCCAAATATCACTTTGCCAATTCCACAAGAACTGTCTTAGCAAAAGGCTTCTTGAGGGGAAAGCTGTAACTCTGTGAGATGATTTCACAGAACACAAAGAAGTTTCTCAGAAAGCTTCTTTCTCTTTGTTATCGGAGGATATTTCCTTTGGCCCTATAGTCTTCAAAGGGAAAGGAAATATCTGTTGTCAGATTCCACAGAAATAAGGCTAGCAAACAGAGCCACGAAATACAGATGTAACTCTGTGAGATGAATTAACAGAACACTGAGCAGTTTCTCAGAAAGCTTCTTTCCAGATTTCATCGGAGGATATTTCCTTTTTGACCATAGCCCTTATGGGCTTCCAAATATCACTTTGCCAATTCCACAAGAACTGTCTTACAGAAAGGCTTCTTGAGGGGAAAGCTGTAACTCTATGAGATGATTTCACAGAACACAAAGAAGTTTCTCAGAAAGCTTCTTTCTCTTTGTTATCGGAGGATATTTCCTTTGGCCCTATAGTCTTCAAAGGGAAAGGGAATATCTGTTGTCAGAATCCACAGAAATAAGGCTAGCATAGAGATCCACGAAATACATATGTAACTATGTGAGATGAATTAACAGAACACGGAGCAGTTTCTCAGAAAGCTTCTTTCCAGATTTCATCGGAGGATATTTCCTTTTTCACCATAGCCCTTATGGGCTTCCAAATATCACTTTGCCAATTCCACAAGAACTGTCTTAGCGAAAGGCTTCTTGAGGGGAAAGCTGTAACTCTGTGAGATGATTTCACAGAACACAAAGAAGTTTCTCAGAAAGCTTCTTTCTCTTTGTTATCGGAGGGTATTTCCTTTGGCCCTATAGTCTTCAAAGGGATCCGAAATATCTGTTCTCAGATTCCACAGAAATAAGGCTAGCAAAGAGATCCACGAAATACAGATGTAACTCTGTGAGATGAATTAACAGAACACTAAGCAGTATCTCAGAAAGCTTCTTTCCAGATTTCATCCGAGGATATTTCCTTTTTCACCATAGCACTCTATGGGCTTCCAAATATCACTTTGCCAATTCCACAAGAACTCTCTGAGCGAAAGGCTTCTTGAGGGGAAAGCTGTAACTCTGTGAGATGATTTCACAGAACACAAAGAAGTTTCTCAGAAAGCTTCTTTCTCTTTGTTATCGGAGGATATTACCTTTGGCCCTATAGTCTTCAAAGGGAAAGGAAATATCTGTTCTCAGATTCCACAGAAATAAGGCTAGCAAAGAGATCCACGAAATACAGATGTAACTCTGTGAGATGAATTAACAGAACACTGAGCAGTTTCTCAGAAAGCTTCTTTCCAGATTTCATCGGAGGATATTTCCTTTTTCACCATAGCCCTCTATGGGCTTCCAAATATCACTTTGCCAATTCCACAAGAACTGTCTTAGCGAAAGGCTTCTTGAGGGGAAAGCTGTAACTCTGTGAGATGATTTCACAGAACACAAAGAAGTTTCTCAGAAAGCTTCTTTCCCTTTGTTATCGGAGGATATTTCCTTTGGCCCTATAGTCTTCAAAGGGATCCGAAATATCTGTTCTCAGATTCCACAGAAATAAGGCTAGCAAAGAGATCCACGAAATACACATGTAACTCTGTGAGATGAATTAACAGAACACGGAGCAGTTTCTCAGAAAGCTTCTTTCCAGATTTCATCGGAGGATATTTCCTTTTTCACCATAGCCCTTATGGGCTTCCAAATATCACTTTGCCAATTCCACAAGAACTGTCTTAGCGAAAGGCTTCTTGAGGGGAAAGCTGTAACTCTGTGAGATGATTTCACAGAACACAAAGAAGTTTCTCAGAAAGCTTCTTTCTCTTTGTTATCGGAGGGTATTTCCTTTGGCCCTATAGTCTTCAAAGGGATCCGAAATATCTGTTCTCAGATTCCACAGAAATAAGGCTAGCAAAGAGATCCACGAAATACAGATGTAACTCTGTGAGATGAATTAACAGAACACTAAGCAGTATCTCAGAAAGCTTCTTTCCAGATTTCATCCGAGGATATTTCCTTTTTCACCATAGCACTCTATGGGCTTCCAAATATCACTTTGCCAATTCCACAAGAACTCTCTGAGCGAAAGGCTTCTTGAGGGGAAAGCTGTAACTCTGTGAGATGATTTCACAGAACACAAAGAAGTTTCTCAGAAAGCTTCTTTCTCTTTGTTATCGGAGGATATTACCTTTGGCCCTATAGTCTTCAAAGGGAAAGGAAATATCTGTTCTCAGATTCCACAGAAATAAGGCTAGCAAAGAGATCCACGAAATACAGATGTAACTCTGTGAGATGAATTAACAGAACACTGAGCAGTTTCTCAGAAAGCTTCTTTCCAGATTTCATCGGAGGATATTTCCTTTTTCACCATAGCCCTCTATGGGCTTCCAAATATCACTTTGCCAATTCCACAAGAACTGTCTTAGCGAAAGGCTTCTTGAGGGGAAAGCTGTAACTCTGTGAGATGATTTCACAGAACACAAAGAAGTTTCTCAGAAAGCTTCTTTCCCTTTGTTATCGGAGGATATTTCCTTTGGCCCTATAGTCTTCAAAGGGATCCGAAATATCTGTTCTCAGATTCCACAGAAATAAGGCTAGCAAAGAGATCCACGAAATACAGATGTAACTCTGTGAGATGAATTAACAGAACACTAAGCAGTTTCTCAGAGAGCTTCTTTCCACATTTCAACGGAGGATATTTCCTTTTTCACCATAGCCCTCTATGGGCTTCCAAATATCACTTTGCCAATTCCACAAGAACTGTCTTAGCGAAAGGCTTCTTGACGGGAAAGCTGTAACTCTGTGAGATGATTTCACAGAACACAAAGCAGTTTCTCAGAAAGCTTCTTTCTCTTTGTTATCGGAGGATATTTCCTTTGGCCCTATAGTCTTCAAAGGGAAAGGAAATATCTGTTGTCAGATTCCACAGAAATAAGGCTAGCAAAGAGAGCCACGAAATACAGATGTAACTCTGTGAGATGAATTAACAAAACACTGAGCAGTTTCTCAGAGCGCTTCTTTCCAGATTTCATCGGAGGATATTTCCTTTTTCACCATAGCCCTTATGGGCTTCCAAATATCACTTTGCCAATTCCACAAGAACTGTCTTACCGAAAGGCTTCTTGAGGGGAAAGCTGTAACTCTATGAGATGATTTCACAGAACACAAAGAAGTTTCTCAGAAAGCTTCTTTCTCTTTGTTATCGGAGGATATTTCCTTTAGCCCTATAGTCTTCCAAGGGAAAGGAAATATCTGTTGTCAGAATCCACAGAAATAAGGCTAGCAAAGAGATCCACGAAATACAGATGTAACTATGTGGGATGAATTAACAGAACACGGAGCAGTTTCTCAGAAAGCTTCTTTCCAGATTTCATCGGAGGATATTTCCTTTTTCACCATAGCCCTTATGGGCTTCCAAATATCACTTTGCCAATTCCACAAGAACTGTCTTAGAGAAAGGCTTCTTGAGGGGAAGATGTCACTCTGTGAGATGATTTCACAGAACACAAAGAAGTTTCTCAAAAAGCTTCTTTCCCTTTGTTATCGGAGGATATTTCCTTTGGCCCTATAGTCTTCAAAGGGATCCGAAATATCTGTTGTCAGATTCCACAGAAATAAGGCTAGCAAAGAGATCCACGAAATACAGATGTAACTCTGTGAGATGAATTAACAGAACACTAAGCAGTTTCTCAGAAAGCTTCTTTCCAGATTTCATCCGAGGATATTTCCTTTTTCACCATAGCACTCTACGGGCTTCCAAATATCAATTTGCCAATTCCACAAGAACTCTCTGAGCGAAAGGCTTCTTGAGGGGAAAGCTGTAACTCTGTGAGATGATTTCGCAGAACACAAAGAAGTTTCTCAGAAAGCTTCTTTCTCTTTGTTAACGGAGGATATTTCCTTGGGCCTTTTGTCTTCAAATGGAAAGTAAATATCTGTTCTCAGATTCCACAGAAATAAGGCTAGCAAAGAGATCCACGAAATACAGATGTAACTGTGTGAGATGAATTAACAGAACACTAAGAAGTTTCTCAGAAAGCTTCTTTCCATTTTTCATCGGAGGATATTTCCTTTTTCACCATAGCCCTCTATGGGCTTCCAAATATCACTTTGCCAATTCCACAAGAACTGTCTTAGCGAAAGGCTTCTTGAGGGGAAAGCTGTAACTCTGTGAGATGATTTCACAGAACACAAAGAAGTTTCTCAGAAAGCTTCTTTCTCTTTGTTATCGGAGGATATTTCCTTTGGCCCTATATTCTTCAAAGGGAAAGGAAATATCTGTTGTCAGATTCCACAGAAATAAGGCTAGCAAAGAGATCCACGAAATACAGATGTAACTCTGTGAGATGAATTAACAGAACACTAAGCAGTTTCTCAGACTGCTTCTTTCCAGATTTCATCGGAGGATATTTCCTTTTTCAACATAGCCCTCTATGGGCTTCCAAATATCACTTTGCCCATTCCACAAGAACTGTCTTAGCGAAAGGCTTCTTGAGGGGAAAGCTGTAACTCTGTGAGATGATTTCACAGAACAAAAAGAAGTTTCTCAGAAAGCATCTTTCTCTTTGTTATCGGAGGATATTTCCTTTGGCCTTATAGTCTTCAAAGGGATCCCAATATGTGTTCTCAGATTCCACAGTAATAATGCTAGCAAAGAGATCCACGAAATACAGATGTAACTCGGTGAGATGAATTATCAGAACACTAAGCAGTTTCTCAGAAAGCTTCTGTCCAGATTTCATCGGAGGATATTTCCTTTTTCACCATAGCCCTCTATGGGCTTCCAAATATCACTTTGCCAATTCCACAAGAACTGTCTTAGCGAAAGGCTTCTTGAGGGGAAAGCTGTAACTCTGTGAAATTATTTCACAGAACACAAAGAAGTTTCTCAGAAAGCTTCTTTCCCTTTGTTATCGGAGGATATTTCCTTTGGCCCTATAATCTTTAAAGGGATCCGAAATATCTGTTCTCAGATTCCACGGAAATAAGGCTAGCAAGGAGATCCATGAAATACAGATGTAACTCTGTGAGATGAATTAACAGAACACTGAGCAGTTTCTCAGAAAGCTTCTTTCCAGATTTCATCGGAGGAGATTTCCTTTTTCACCATAGCCCTGTATGGGCTTCCAAATATCACTTTGGCAATTCCACAAGAACTGTCTTAGCGAAAGGCTTCTTGAGGGGAAAGGTGTAACTCTGTGCAATGATTTCACAGAACACAAAGAAGTTTCTCAGAAAGCTTCTTTCTCTTTCTTATCGGAGGATATTTCCTTTGGCCCTGTAGTCTTCAAAGGGAAAGGAAATAACTGTTCTCAGATTCCACAGAAATAAGGCTAGCAAAGAGATCCACGAAATACAGATGTAACTCTGTGAGATGAATTAACAGAACACTAAGCAGTTTCTCAGAGAGCTTCTTTCCAGATTTCATCGGAGGATATTTCCTTTTTTAACCATAGCCCTCTATGGGGTTCCAAATATCACTTTGCCAATTCCACAAGAACGGTCTTAGCAAAAGGCTTCTTGAGGAGAAAGCTGTAACTCTGTGAGATGATTTCACAGAACGAAAAGAAGTTTCTCAGAAAGCTTCTTTCTCTTTGTTATCAGAGGACATTTCCTTTGGCCCTATAGTCTTCAAAGGGATCCCAAATATGTGTCCTCAGATTCCACAGAAATAAGGTTAGCAAAGAGATCCACGAAATACAGATGTAACTCTGTGAGATGAATTATCAGAACACTAAGCAGTTTCTCAGAAAGCTTCTTTCCAGATTTCATCGGAGGATATTTCCTTTTTCTCCATGGCCCTCTATGAGCTTCGAAATATCACTTTGCCAATTCCACAAGAACTGTCTTAGCGAAAGCCTTCTTGACGGGAAAGCTGTAACTCTGTGAGATGATTTCACAGAACACAAAGAAGTTTCTCAGAAAGCTTCTTTCCCTTTGTTATCGGAGGATATTTCCTTTGGCCCTATAGGATTCAATGGGAAAGGAAATATCGGTTGTCAGATTCCACAGAAATAAGGCTAGCAAAGAGATCCACGAAATACAGATGTAACTCTGTGAGATGAATTAACAGAACGCTGAGCAGTTTCTCAGAAAGCTTCTTTAAAGATTTCATCGGAGGATATTTCGTTTTTCACCATAGCCCTCTATGGGCTTCCAAATATCACTTTGCCAATTCCACAAGAACTGTCTTAGCAAAAGGCTTCTTGAGGGGAAAGCTGTAACTCTGTGAGATGATTTCACAGAACACAAAGAAGTTTCTCAGAAAGCTTCTTTCTCTTTGTTATCGGAGGATATTTCCTTTGGCCCTAAATTCTTCAAAGGGATCAGAAATATCTGTTGTCAGATTCCACAGAAATAAGGCTAGCAAAGAGATCCAAGAAATACAGATGTAACTCTGTGAGATGAATTAACAGAACAGTAAGCAGTTTCTCAGAAAGCTTCTTTCCAGATTTCGTCAGAGGATATTTCCTTTTTCACCATAGCCCTCTATGGGCCCTCAAATATCACTTTGCCAATTCCACAAGAACTGTCATAGCGAAAGGCTTCTTGAGGGGAAAGGTGTAACTCTGTGAGATGATTTCACAGAACACAAAGAAGTTTCTCAGAAAGCTTCTTTCCCTTTTTTATCGGAGGATATTTCCTTTGGCTCTATAGTCTTCAAAGGGATAGGAAATATCTGTTCTCAGATTCCACAGAAATAAGGCTAGCAAAGAGATCCACGAAATACACATGTAACTCTGTGAGATGAATTAACAGAACACTAAGCAGTTTCTCAGAAAGCTTCTTTCCAGATTTCATCGGAGGATATTTCCTTTTTTAACCATAGGCCTCTATGGGCTTCCAAATATCACTTTGCCAATTCCACAAGAACTGTCTTAGCAAAAGGCTTCTTGAGGGGAAAGCTGTAACTCTGTGAGATGATTTCACAGAACACAAAGAAGTTTCTCAGAAAGCTTCTTTCTCTTTGTTATCGGAGGATATTTTCTTTGGCCCTATAGTCTTCAAAGGGAAAGGAAATATCTGTTGTCAGATTCCACAGAAATAAGGCTAGAAAACAGAGCCACGAAATACAGATGTAACTCTGTGAGATGAATTAACAGAACACTGAGCAGTTTCTCAGAAAGCTTCTTTCCAGATTTAATCGGAGGATATTTCCTTTTTGACCATAGCCCTTATGGGCTTCCAAATATCACTTTGCCAATTCCACAAGAACTGTCTTAGCGAAAGGCTTCTTGAGGGGAAAGCTGTAACTCTGTGAGATGATTTCACAAAACACAAAGAAGTTTCTCAGAAAGCTTCTTTCCCTTTGTTATGGGAGGATATTTCCTTTGGCCCTATAGTCTTCAAAGGGATCCGAAATATCTGTTGTCAGATTCCACAGAAATAAGGCTAGCAAAGAGATCCACGAAATACAGATGTTACACTGTGAGATGAATTAACAGAACACTAAGCAGTTTCTCAGAAAGCTTCTTTCCAGATTTCATCCGAGGATATTTCCTTTTTCACCATAGCACTCTACGGGCTTCCAAATATCACTATGCCAATTCCACAAGAACTCTCTGAGCGAAAGGCTTCTTGAGAGGAAAGCTGTAACTCTGTGAGATGATTTCACAGAACACAAAGAAGTTTCTCAGAAAGCTTCTTTCTCTTTGTTAACGGAGGATATTTCCTTGGGCCTTTTGACTTCAAATGGAAAGTAAATATCTGTTCTCAGATTCCACAGAAATAAGGCTAGCAAAGAGTTCCACGAAATACAGATGTAACTGTGTGAGATGAATTAACAGAACACTAAGCAGTTTCTCAGAAAGCTTCTTTCCATTTTTCATCGGAGGATATTTCCTTTTTCACCATAGCCCTCTATGGGCTTCCAAATATCACTTTGCCAATTCCACAAGAACTGTCTTAGCGAAAGGCTTCTTGAGGGGAAAGCTGTAACTCTGTGAGATGATTTCACAGAACACAAAGAAGTTTCTCAGAAAGCTTCTTTCTCTTTGTTATCAGAGGATATTTCCTTTGGCCCTATATTCTTCAAAGGGAAAGGAAATATCGGTTGTCAGATTCCACAGAAATAAGGCTAGCAAACAGATCCACGAAATACAGATGTAACTCTGTGAGATGAATTAACAGAACACTAAGCAGTTTCTCAGACAGCTTCTTTCCAGATTTCATCGGAGGATATTTCCTTTTTCAACATAGCCCTCTATAGGCTTCCAAATATCACTTTGCCAATTCCACAAGAACTGTCTTAGCGAAAGGCTTCTTGAGGGGAAAGCTGTAACTCTGTGAAATGATTTCACAGAACACAAAGAAATTTCTCAGAAATCTTCTTTCTCTTTGTTATCGGAGGATATTTCCTTTGGCCCTATAGTCTTCAAAGGGATCCGAAATATCTGTTCTCAGATTCCACAGAAATAAGGCTAGCAAAGAGATCCACGAAATACAGATGTAACTCTGTGAGATGAATTAACAGAACACTAAGCAGTTTCTCAGAAAGCTTCTTTCCAAATTTCATCGGAGGATATTTCCTTTTTCACCATAGCCCTCTATGGGCTTCCAAATATCACTTTGCCCATTCCACAAGAACTGTCTTAGCGAAAGGCTTCTTGAGGGGAAAGCTGTAACTCTGTGAGATGATTTCACAGAACAAAAAGAAGTTTCTCAGAAAGCATCTTTCTCTTTGTTATCGGAGGATATTTCCTTTGGCCCTATAGTCTTCAAAGGGATCCCAAATATGTGTTCTCAGATTCCACAGAAATAATGCTAGCAAAGAGATCCACGAAATACAGATGTAACTCTGTGAGATGAATTATCAGAACACTAAGCAGTTTCTCAGAAAGCTTCTTTCCAGATTTCATCGGAGGATATTTCCTTTTTCACCATAGCCCTCTATGGGCTTCCAAATATCACTTTGCCAATTCCACAAGAACTGTCTTAGCGAAAGGCTTCTTGAGGGGAAAGCTGTAACTCTGTGAGATGATTTCACAGATCACAAAGAAGTTTCTCAGAAAGCTTCTTTCTCTTTGTTATCGGAGGATATTTCCTTTGTCCCTATAGTCTTCAAAGGGAAAGGAAATATCTGTTGTCAGATTCCACAGAAATAAGGCTAGCAAAGAGATCCACGAAATACAGATGTAACTCTGTGAGATGAATTAATAGAACACTGAGCAGTTTCTCAGAAAGCTTATTTCCAGATTTTATCCGAGGATACTTCCTTTTTCACCGTAGCCCTCTATGGGCTTCCAAATATCACTTTGCCAATTCCACAAGAACTGTCTTAGCGAAAGGCTTCTTGAGGGGAAAGCTGTAACTCTGTGAGATGATTTCAGAGAACACAAAGAAGTTTCTCAGAAAGCTTCTTTCCCTTTGTTATCGGAGGATATTTCCTTTGGCCCTATAATCTTTAAAGGGATCCGAAATATCTGTTCTCAGATTCCACGGAAATAAGGCTAGCAAGGAGATCCATGAAATACAGATGTATCTCTGTGAGATGAATTAACAGAACACTGAGCAGTTTCTCAGAAAGCTTCTTTCCAGATTTCATCGGAGGATATTTCCTTTTTCACCATAGCCTTCTATGGGCTTCCAAATATCACTTTGCCAATTCCACAAGAACTGTCTTAGCGAAAGGCTTCTTGAGGGGAAAGCTGTCACTCTGTGAGATGATTTCACAGAACACAAAGAAGTTTCTCAGAAAGCTTCTTTCTCTTTGTTATCGGGGGATATTTCCTTTGGCCCTGTAGTCTTCAAAGGGAAAGGAAAAATCTGTTCTCAGATTCCACAGAAATAAAGCTAGCAAGAAGGTCCACGAAATACAGATGTAACTCTGTGAGATGAATTAACAGAACACTAAGCAGTTTCTCAGAAGGCTTCTTTCCAGATTTCATCGGAGGTTATTTCCTTTTTCACCGTAGCCCTCTATGGGCTTCCAAATATCACTTTGCCAATTCCACAAGAACTGTCTTAGCGAAAGGCTACTTGAGGGGAAAGCTGTCACTCTGTGAGATGATTTCACAGAACACAAAGAAGTTTCTCAGAAAGCTTCTTTCTCTTTGTTATCGGAGGATATTTCCTTTGGCCCTATAGTCTTTAAAAGGATTCGAAATATCTGTTCTCAGAGGCCACAGAAATAAGGCTAGCAAAGAGATCCACGAAATACAGATGTAACTCTGTGAGATGAATTAACAGAACACTAAGCAGTTTCTCAGCACGCTTCTTTCCAGATTTCATCGGAGGATATTTCCTTTTTCACCATAGCCCTCTATGGGCTTCCAAATATCACTTTGCCAATTCTACAAGAACTGTCTTAGCGAAAGACTTCTTGAGGGGAAAGCTGTAACTCTGTGAGATGATTTCACAGAACACAAAGAAGTTTCTCAGGAAGCTTCTTTCTCTTTGTTATCGGAGGATATTTCCTTTGGCCCTGTAGTCTTCAAAGGGAAAGGAAATATCTATTCTCAGATTCCACAGAAATAAAGATAGAAAAGAGATCCACGAAATACAGATGTAACTCTGTGAGATGAATTAACAGAACACTAAGCAGTTTCTCAGAAAGCTTCTTTCCAGATTTCACCGGAGGATATTTCCTTTTTCACCGTAGCCCTCTATGGGCGTCGAAATATCACTTTGCCAATTCCACAAGAACTGTCTTAGCGAAAGGCTTCTTGAGGGGAAAGCTGTAACTCTGTGAGATGATTTCACAGAACACAAAGAAGTTTCTCAGAAAAGTTCTTTCTCTTTGTTATCGGAGGATATTTCCTTTGGCCGTATAGTCTTCAAAGGGAAAGGAATTATCTGTTCTCAGATTCCACAGAAATAAGGCTAGCAAAGAGATCCACGAAATACAGATGTAACTCTGTGAGATGAATTAACAGAACACGTAGCAGTTTCTCAGAAAGCTTCTTTCCAGATTTCATCCGAGGATATTTCCTTTTTCACCATAGCCCTCTAAGGGCTTCCAAGTATCACTTTGCCAATACCACAAGAACTGTCTTAGCAAAAGGCTTCTTGAGGGGAAAGCTGTCACTCTGTGAGATGATTTCACAGAACACAAAGAAGTTTCTCAGAAAGCTTCTTTCTCTTTGTTATCGGAGGATATTTCCTTTGGCCCTATGGTCTTTAAAGGGATCCGAAATATCTGTTCTCAGATTCCACAGAAATAAGGCTAGGAAAGAGATCCACGAAATACACATGTAACTCTGTGAGATGAATTAACAGAACACTAAGCAGTTTCTCAGAGAGCTTCTTTCCAGATTTCATCTGAGGATATTTCCTTTTTTAACCGTAGCCCTCTATGGGGTTCCAAATATCACTTTGCAAATTCCACAAGAACTGTCTTAGCAAAAGGCTTCTTGAGGAGAAAGCTGTAACTCTGTGAGATGATTTCACAGAACAAATAGAAGTTTCTCAGAAAGCTTCTTTCTCTTTGTTATCGGAGGACATTTCCTTTGGCCCTGTAGTCTTCAAAGGGATCCCAAATATGTGTCCTCAGATGCCACAGAAATAAGGTTAGCAAAGAGATCCACGAAATACAGATGTAACTCTGTGAGATGAATTATCAGAACACTAAGCAGTTTCTCAGAAAGCTTCTTTCCAGATTTCATCGGGGGATATTTCCTTTTTCACCATAGCCCTCTATGGGCTTCGAAATATCACTTTGCCAATTCCACAAGAACTGTCTTAGCGAAAGGCTTCTTGACGGGAAAGCTGTAACTCTGTGAGATGATTTCACAGAACACAAAGAAGTTTCTCAGAAAGCTTCTTTCCCTTTGTTATCGGAGGAAATTTCCTTTGGCCCTATAGGATTCAATGGGAAACGAAATATCTGTTGTCAGATTCCACAGAAATAAGGCTAGCAAAGAGATCCACGAAATACAGATGTAACTCTGTGAGATGAATTAACAGAACGCTGAGCAGTTTCTCAGAAAGCTTCTTTAAAGATTTCATCGGAGGATATTTCGTTTTTCACCATAGCCCTCTATGGGCTTCCAAATATCACTTTGCCAATTCCACAAGAACTGTCTTAGCGAAAGGCTTCTTGAGGGGAAAGCTGTAACTCTGTGAGATGATTTCACAGAACACAAAGAAGTTTCTCAGAAAGCTTCTTTCTCTTTGTTATCGGAGGATATTTCCTTTGGCCCTATAGTCTTTAAAGGGATCCGAAATATCTGTTCTCAGATTCCACAGAAATAAGGCTAGCAAAGAGATACACGAAATACAGATGTAACTCTGTGAGATGAATTAACAGAACAGTGAGCAGTTTCTCAGAAAGCTTCTTTCCAGATTTCATCGGAGGATATTTCCTTTTTCACCATAGCCCCCCATGGGCTTCCAAATATCACTTTGCCAATTCCACAAAAACTATCTTAGCGAAAGGCTTCTGTAGGGGAAAGCTGTCACTCTGTGAGATGATTTCACAGAACACAAAGAAGTTTCTCAGAAAGCTTCTTTCTCTTTGTTATTAGGATATTTCCTTTGGCCCTATAGTCTTCAAAGGGAAAGGAAATATCTGTTCTCAGATTCCACAGAAATAAGGCTAGCAAAGAGATCCACGAAATACAGATGTAACACTGTGAGATGAATTAACAGAACACTGAGCAGTTTCTCAGAAATCTTCTTTCCAGATTTCATCAGAGGATATTTCCTTTTTCACCATAGCCCTTATGGGCTTCCAAATATCACTTTGCCAATTCCACAAGAACTGTCTTAGCGAAAGGCTTCTTGAGGGGAAAGCTGTCACTCTGTGAGATGATTTCACAGAACACAAAGAAGTTTCTCAGAAAGCTTCTTTCTCTTTGTTATCGGAGGATATTTCCTTTGGCCCTAGAGTCTTCAACGGGATCCGAAATATCTGTTCTCAGATTCCACAGAAATAAGGCTAGCAAAGAGATCCACGAAATACTGATGTAACTCTGTGAGATGAATTAACAGAACACTAAGCAGTTTCTCAGAAGGCTTCTTTCCAGATTTCATCCGAGGATATTTCCTATTTCACCATAGCCCTCTATGGGCTTCGAAATATCACTTTGCCAATTCCTCAAGAACTATCTTAGCGAAAGGCTTCTTGAGGGGAAAGCTGGAACTCTGTGAGATGATTTCACAGAACAAAAAGAAGTTTCTCAGAAAGCTTCTTTCTCTTTCTTATCGGAGGACATTTCCTTTGGCCCTATAGTCTTCAAAGGGATCCAAAATATGTGTCCTCAGATTCCACAGAAATAAGTTTAGCAAAGAGATCCACAAAATACAGATGTAACTCTGTGAGATGAATTATCAGAACACTAAGCAGTTTCTCAGAAAGCTTCTTTCCAGATTTCATCGGAGGATATTTCCTTTTTCTCCATGGCCCTCTATGAGCTTCGAAATATCACTTTGCCAATTCCACAAGAACTGTCTTAGCGAAAGGCTTCTTGACGGGAAAGCTGTAACTCTGTGAGATGATTTCACAGAACACAAAGAAGTTTCTCAGCAAGCTTCTTTCCCTTTGTTATCGGAGGATATTTCCTTTGGCCCTATAGTCTTCAATGGGAAAGGAAATATCTGTTGTCAGATTCCAAAGAAATAAGACTAGCAAAGAGATCCACGAAATACAGATGTAACTCTGTGAGATGAATTAACAGAACACTAAGCAGTTTCTCAGAAAGCTTCTTTCCAGATTTCATCGGAGGATATTTCCTTTTTCACCGTAGCCCTCTATAGGCTTCCAAATATCACTTTGCCAATACCACAAAAACTGTCTTAGCGAAAGGCTTCTTGAGGGGAAAGCTCTCACTCTGTGAGATGATTTCACAGAACACAAAGAAGTTTCTCAGAAAGCTTCTTTCTCTTTGTTATCGGATGATATTTCCTTTGGCCCTATAGTCTTCAAAGGGAAAGGAAATATCTGTTGTCAGATTCCACAGAAATAAGGCTAGCAAAGAGATCCACGAAATACAGATGTAACTCGGTGAGATGGATTAACAGAACACTGAGCAGTTTCTCAGAAAGCTTCTCTCCAGATTTCATCAGAGGATATTTCCTTTTTCACCATAGCCCTTATGGGCTTCCAAATATCACTTTGCCAATTACACAAGAACTGTCTTAGCGAAAGGCTTCTTGAGGGGAAAGCTGTCACTCTGTGAGATGATTTCACAGAACACAAAGAAGTTTCTCAGAAAGCTTCTTTCTCTTTGTTATCGGAGGATATTTCCTTTGGCCCTATAGTCTTTAAAGGGATCCGAAATATCTGTTCTCAGATTCCACAGAAATAAGGCTAGCAAAGAGATCCACGAAATACAGATGTAACTCTGTGAGATGAATTAACAGAACAGTGAGCAGTTTCTCAGAAAGCTTCTTTCCAGATTTCATCGGAGGATATTTCCTTTTTCACCATAGCCCCCCATGGGCTTCCAAATATCACTTTGCCAATTCCACAAAAACTATCTTAGCGAAAGGCTTCTTTAGGGGAAAGCTGTCACTCTGTGAGATGATTTCACAGAACACAAAGAAGTTTCTCAGAAAGCTTCTTTCTCTTTGTTATCGGAGGATATTTCCTTTGGCCCTATAGTCTTCAAAGGGAAAGGAAATATCTGTTCTCAGATTCCACAGAAATAAGGCTAGCAAAGAGATCCACGAAATACAGATGTAACACTGTGAGATGAATTAACAGAACACTGAGCAGTTTCTCAGAAATCTTCTTTCCAGATTTCATCAGAGGATATTTCCTTTTTCACCATAGCCCTTATGGGCTTCCAAATATCACTTTGCCAATTCCACAAGAACTGTCTTAGCGAAAGGCTTCTTGAGGGGAAAGCTGTCACTCTGTGAGATGATTTCACAGAACACAAAGAAGTTTCTCAGAAAGCTTCTTTCTCTTTGTTATCGGAGGATATTTCCTTTGGCCCTATAGTCTTCAACGGGATCCGAAATATCTGTTCTCAGATTCCACAGAAATAAGGCTAGCAAAGAGATCCACGAAATACTGATGTAACTCTGTGAGATGAATTAACAGAACACTAAGCAGTTTCTCAGAAGGCTTCTTTCCAGATTTCATCCGAGGATATTTCCTATTTCACCATAGCCCTCTATGGGCTTCGAAATATCACTTTGCCAATTCCTCAAGAACTATCTTAGCGAAAGGCTTCTTGAGGGGAAAGCTGTAACTCTGTGAGATGATTTCACAGAACAAAAAGAAGTTTCTCAGAAAGCTTCTTTCTCTTTCTTATCGGAGGACATTTCCTTTGGCCCTATAGTCTTCAAAGGGATCCAAAATATGTGTCCTCAGATTCCACAGAAATAAGTTTAGCAAAGAGATCCACAAAATACAGATGTAACTCTGTGAGATGAATTATCAGAACACTAAGCAGTTTCTCAGAAAGCTTCTTTCCAGATTTCATCGGAGGATATTTCCTTTTTCTCCATGGCCCTCTATGAGCTTCGAAATATCACTTTGCCAATTCCACAAGAACTGTCTTAGCGAAAGGCTTCTTGACGGGAAAGCTGTAACTCTGTGAGATGATTTCACAGAACACAAAGAAGTTTCTCAGCAAGCTTCTTTCCCTTTGTTATCGGAGGATATTTCCTTTGGCCCTATAGTCTTCAATGGGAAAGGAAATATCTGTTGTCAGATTCCAAAGAAATAAGACTAGCAAAGAGATCCACGAAATACAGATGTAACTCTGTGAGATGAATTAACAGAACACTAAGCAGTTTCTCAGAAAGCTTCTTTCCAGATTTCATCGGAGGATATTTCCTTTTTCACCGTAGCCCTCTATAGGCTTCCAAATATCACTTTGCCAATACCACAAAAACTATCTTAGCGAAAGGCTTCTTGAGGGGAAAGCTCTCACTCTGTGAGATGATTTCACAGAACACAAAGAAGTTTCTCAGAAAGCTTCTTTCTCTTTGTTATCGGATGATATTTCCTTTGGCCCTATAGTCTTCAAAGGGAAAGGAAATATCTGTTGTCAGATTCCACAGAAATAAGGCTAGCAAAGAGATCCACGAAATACAGATGTAACTCTGTGAGATGGATTAACAGAACACTGAGCAGTTTCTCAGAAAGCTTCTCTCCAGATTTCATCAGAGGATATTTCCTTTTTCACCATAGCCCTTATGGGCTTCCAAATTTCACTTTGCCAATTACACAAGAACTGTCTTAGCGAAAGGCTTCTTGAGGGGAAAGCTGTCACTCTGTGAGATGATTTCACAGAACACAAAGAAGTTTCTCAGAAAGCTTCTTTCTCTTTGTTATCGGAGGATATTTCCTTTGGCCCTATAGTCTTCAAAGGGAAAGGAAATATCTGTTGTCAGATTCCACAGAAATAAGGCTAGCAAAGAGATCCACGAAATACAGATGTAACTCTGTGAGATGAATTAACAGAACACTAAGCAGTTTCTCAGAAAGCTTCTTTCCAGATTTCATCGGAGGATATTTCCTTTTTCAAAATAGCCCTCTATGGGCTTCCAAATATCACTTTGCCAATTCCACAAGAACTGTCTTAGCGAAACGCTTCTTGAGGGGAAAGCTGTAACTCTGTGAGATGATTTCACAGATCACAAAGAAGTTTCTCAGAAAGCTTCTTTCTCTTTGTTATCGGAGGATATTTCCTTTGGCCCTATAGTCTTCAAAGGGAATGGAAATATCTGTTGTCAGATTCCACAGAAATAAGGCTAGCAAAGAGATCCACGAAATACAGATGTAACTCTGTGAGATGAATTAACAGAACACTGAGCAGTTTCTCAGAAAGCTTCTTTCCAGATTTAATCGGAGGATATTTCCTTTTTCACCATAGCCCTTATGGGCTTCCAAATATCACTTTGCCAATTCCACAAGAACTGTCTTAGTGAAAGGCTTCTTGAGGTGAAAGCTGTCACTCTGTGAGATGATTTCACAGAACACTAAGAAGTTTCTCAGAAAGCTTCTTTCTCTTTGTTATCGGAGGATATTTCCTTTGGCCCTATAGTCTTCAAAGGGAAAGGAAATATCTGTTGTCAGATTCCACAGAAATAAGGCTAGCAAAGAGATCCACGAAATACATATGTAACTCTGTGAGATGAATTAACAGAACACTGAGCAGTTTCTCAGAAAGCTTCTTTCCAGATTTCATCGCAGGATATTTCCTTTTTCACCATAGCCCTCTAAGGGCTTCCAAATATCACTTTGCCAATTTCACAAGAACTGTCTTAGCGAAAGGCTTCTTGAGGGGAAAGCTGTAACTCTGTGAGATGATTTCACAGAACACAAAGAAGTTTCTCAGAAAGCTTGTTTCTCTTTGTTATCGGAGGATATTTCCTTTGGCCCTATAGTCTTCAAAGGGAAAGGAAATATCTGTTGTCAGATTCCTCAGAAATAAGGCTAGCAAAGAGATCCACGAAATACAGATGTAACTCTGTGAGATGAATTAACAGAACACGTAGCAGTTTCTCAGAAAGCTTCTTTCCAGATTTCATCGGAGGATATTTCCTTTTTCACCATAGCCCTTATGGGCTTCCAAATATCACTTTGCCAATTCCACAAGAACTGTCATAGCGAAAGGCTTCTTGAGGGAAAGCTGTCACTCTGTGAGATGATTTAACAGAACACAAAGAAGTTTCTCAGAAAGCTTCTTTCTCTTTGTTATCGGAGGATATTTTCTTTGGCCCTATAGTCTTCAAAGGGAAAGGAAATATCTGTTGTCAGATTCCACAGAAATAAGGCTAGCAAAGAGATCCACGAAATACAGACGTAACTCTGTGAGATGAATTAACAGAACACTAAGCAGTTTCTCAGAAAGCTTCTTTCCAGATTTCATCGGAGGATATTTCCTTTTTCACCATAGCCCTCTATGGGCTTCCAAATATCACTTTGCCAATTCCACAAGAACTGTCTTAGCGAAAGTCTTCTAGAGGGGAAAGCTGTCACTCTGTGAGATGATTTCACAGAACACAAAGAAGTTTCTCAGAAAGCTTCTTTCTCTTTGTTATTGGAGGATATTTCCTTTGGTCCTATAGCCTTTAAAGGGATCCGAAATATCTGTTGTCAGATTCCACAGAAATAAGGCTAGGAAAGAGATCCACGAAATACAGATGTAACTCTCTGAGATGAATTAACAGAACACTAAGCAGTTTCTCAGAAAGCTTCTTTCCAGATTTCATTGGAGGATATTTCCTTTTTCACCACAGCCCTCTATGGGCTTCCAAATATCACTTTGCCAATTCCACAAGAACTGTCTTAGCGAAAGGCTTCTTGAGGGGAAAGCTGTCACTCTGTGAGATGATTTCACAGAACACAAAGAAGTTTCTCAGAAAGCTTCTTTCTCTTTGTTATCGGAGGATATTTCCTTTGGCCCTATAGTCTTCAAAGGGATCTGAAATATCTGTTGTCAGATTCCACAGAAATAAGGCTAGCAAAGAGATCCACGAAATACAGATGTAACTCTGTGAGATGAATTAACAGAACACTAAGCAGTTTCTCAGAAAGCTTCTTTCCAGATTTCATCGGAGGATATTTCCTTTTCCCCATAGCCCTCTATGGGTTTCCAAATATCACTTTGCCAATTCCACAAGAACTGTCTTAGCGAAAGGCTTCTTGAGAGGAATGCTGTAACTCTGTGAGATGATTTCACAGAACACAAAGAAGTTTCTCAGAAAGCTTCTTTCTCTTTGTTATTGGAGGATATTTCCTTTGGCCCTGTAGACTTCAAAGGGAAAGGAAATATCTGTTGTCAGATTCCACAGAAATAAGGCTAGCAAAGCGATCCACGAAATACAGATATAACTCTGTGAGATGAATTAGCAAAACACTGAGCAGTTTCTCAGAAAGCTTCTTTCCAGATTTCATCGGAGGATATTTCCTTTTTCACCATAGCACTTATGGGCTTCCAAATATCACTTTGCCAATTCCACAAGAACTGTCTTAGCGAAAGGGTTCTTGAGGGGAAAGCTGTCACTCTGTGAGATGATTTCACAGAACACTAAGAAGTTTCTCAGAAAGCTTCTTTCTCTTTGTTTTCGGAGGATATTTCCTTTGGCCGTATAGTCTTCAAAGGGATCCGAAATATCTGTTTTCAGATTCCACAGAAAGAAGGCTAGCAAAGAGATCCACGAAATACAGATGTAACTCTGTGAGATGAATTAACAGAACACTAAGCAGTTTCTCAGAAAGCTTCTTTCCAGATTTCATCCGAGGATATTTCCTTTTTCACCATAGCCCTCTAAGGGCTTCCAAGTATCACTTTGCCAATTCCACAAGAACTGTCATAGCGAAAGGCTTCTTGAGGGGAAAGCTGTCACTCTGTGAGATGATTTCACAGAACACAAAGAAGTTTCTCAGAAAGCTTCTTTCTCTTTGTTATCGGAGGATATTTCCTTTGGCCCTATGGTCTTTAAAGGGATCCGAAATATCTGTTCTCAGATTCCACAGAAATAAGGCTAGCAAAGAGATCCACGAAATACAGATGTAACTCTGTGAGATGAATTAACAGAACACTAAGCAGTTTCTCAGAAAGCTTCTTTCCAGATTTCATCGGAGGATATTTCCTTTTTCACCATAGCCCTCTATGGGCTTCCAAATATCACTTTGCCAATTCCACAAGAACTGTCTTAGCGAAAGGCTTCTTGAGGGGAAAGGTGTAACTCTGTGCAATGATTTCCCAGAACACAAAGAAGTTTCTCAGAAAGCTTCTTTCTCTTTGTTATCGGAGGATATTTCCTTTGGCCCTGTAGTCTTCAAAGGGAAAGGAAATATCTGTTCTCAGATTCCACAGAAATAAGGCTAGCAAAGAGATCCACGAAATACACATGTAACTCTGTGAGATGAATTAACAGAACACTAAGCAGTTTCTCAGAGAGCTTCTTTCCAGATTTCATCGGAGGATATTTCCTTTTTTAACCATAGCCCTCTATGGGGTTCCAAATATCACTTTGCCAATTCCACAAGAACTGTCTTAGCAAAAGGCTTCTTGAGGAGAAAGCTCTAACTCTGTGAGATGATTTCACAGAACAAACAGAAGTTTCTCAGAAAGCTTCTTTCTCTTTGTTATCGGAGGACATTTCCTTTGGCCCTATAGTCTTCAAACGGATCCCAAATATGTGTCCTCAGATGCCACAGAAATAAGGTTAGCAAAGAGATCCACGAAATACAGATGTAACTCTGTGAGATGAATTATAAGAACACTAAGCAGTTTCTCAGAAAGCTTCTTTCAGATTTCATCGGAGGATATTTCCTTTTTCTCCATGGCCCTCTATGAGCTTCGAAATATCACTTTGCCAATTCCACAAGAACTGTCTTAGCGAAAGGCTTCTTGACGGGAAAGCTGTAACTCTGTGAGATGATTTCACAGAACACAAAGAAGTTTCTCAGAAACCTTCTTTCCCTTTGTTATCGGAGGATATTTCCTTTGGCCCTATAGGATTCAATGGGAAAGGAAATATCTGTTGTCAGATTCCACAGAAATAAGGCTAGCAAAGAGATCCACGAAATACAGATGTAACTCTGTGAGATGAATTAACAGAACGCTGAGCAGTTTCTCAGAGAGCTTCTTTCCAGATTTCATCGGAGGATATTTACTTTTTCACCATAGCACTTATGGGCTTCCAAATATCACTTTGCCAATTCCACAAGAACTGTCTTAGCGAAAGGGTTCTTGAGGGGAAAGCTGTCACTCTGTGAGATGATTTCACAGAACACTAAGAAGTTTCTCAGAAAGCTTCTTTCTCTTGTTATCAGAGGATATTTCCTTTGGCCGTATAGTCTTCAAAGGGATCCGAAATATCTGTTCTCAGATTCCACAGAAATAAGGCTAGCAAAGAGATCCACGAAATACAGATGTAACTCTGTGAGATGAATTAACAGAACACGTAGCAGTTTCTCAGAAAGCTTCTTTCCAGATTTCATCCGAGGATATTTCCTTTTTCACCATAGCCCTCTAAGGGCTTCCAAGTATCACTTTGCCAATTCCACAAGAACTGTCTTAGCGAAAGGCTTCTTGAGGGGAAAGCTGTCACTCTGTGAGATGATTTCACAGAACACAAAGAAGTTTCTCAGAAAGCTTCTTTCTCTTTGTTATCGGAGGATATTTCCTTTGGCCCTATAGTCTTCAAAGGGAAAGGAAATATCTGTTGTCAGATTCCACAGAAAGAAGGCTAGCAAAGAGATCCACGAAATACAGATGTAACACTGTGAGATGAATTAACAGAACACTGAGCAGTCTCTCAGAAAGCTTCTTTCCAGATTTCATCAGAGGATATTTCCTTTTTCACCATAGCCCTTATGGGCTTCCAAATATCACTTTGCCAATTCCACAAGAACTGTCTTAGCGAAAGGCTTCTTTACGGGAAAGCTGTAACTCTGTGAGATGATTTCACAGAACACAAAGAAGTTTCTCAGAAAGCTTCTTTCCCTTTGTTATCGGAGGATATTTCCTTTGGCCCTATAGGATTCAATGGGAAAGGAAATATCTGTTGTCAGATTCCACAGAAATAAGGCTAGCAAAGAGATCCACGAAATACAGATATAACTCTGTGAGATGAATTAACAGAACGCTGAGCAGTTTCTCAGAAAGCTTCTTTAAAGATTTCATCGGAGGATATTTCGTTTTTCACCATAGCCCTCTATGGGCTTCCAAATATCACTTTGCCAATTCCACAAGAACTGTCTTAGCGAAAGGCTTCTTGAGGGGAAAGCTGTAACTCTGTGAGATGATTTCACAGAACACAAAGAAGTTTCTCAGAAAGCTTCTTTCTCTTTGTTATCGGAGGATATTTCCTTTGGCCCTATAGTCTTTAAAGGGATCCGAAATATCTGTTCTCAGATTCCACAGAAATCAGGCTAGCAAAGAGATCCATGAAATACAGATGTAACTCTGTGAGATGAATTAACAGAACACTAAGCAGTTTCTCAGAAAGCTTCTTTCCAGATTTCATCGGAGGATATTTCCTTTTTCACCACAGCCCCCCATGGGCTTCCAAATATCACTTTGCCAATTCCACAAAAACTGTCTTAGCGAAAGGCTTCTTTAGGGGAAAGCTGTCACTCTGTGAGATGATTTCACAGAACACAAAGAAGTTTCTCAGAAAGCTTCTTTCTCTTTGTTATCGGAGGATATTTCCTTTGACCCTATAGTCTTCAAAGGGAAAGGAAATATCTGTTGTCAGATTCCACAGAAATAAGGCTAGCAAAGAGATCCACGAAATACAGATGTAACACTGTGAGATGAATTAACAGAACACTGAGCAGTCTCTCAGAAAGCTTCTTTCCAGATTTCATCAGAGGATATTTCCTTTTTCACCATAGCCCTTATGGGCTTCCAAATATCACTTTGCCAATTCCACAAGAACTGTCTTAGCGAAAGGCTTCTTGAGGGGAAACCTGTCACTCTGTGAGATGATTTCACAGAACACAAAGAAGTTTCTCAGAAAGCTTCTTTCTCTTTGTTATCGGAGGATATTTCCTTTGGCCCTATGGTCTTTAAAGGGATCCGAAATATCTGTTCTCAGATTCCACAGAAATAAGGCTAGCAAAGAGATCCACGAAATACAGAGGTAACTCTGTGAGATGAATTAACAGAACACGTAGCAGTTTCTCAGAAAGCTTCTTTCCAGATTTCATCGGAGGATATTTCCTTTTTCACCATAGCCCTCTATGGGCTTCCAAATATAACTTTGCCAATTCCACAAGAACTGTCTTAGCGAAAGGCTTCTTGAGGGGAAAGGTGTAACTCTGTGCAATGATTTCACAGAACACAAAGAAGTTTCTCAGAAAGCTTCTTTCTCTTTGTTATCGGAGGATATTTCCTTTGGCCCTGTAGTCTTCAAAGGGAAAGGAAATATCTGTTCTCAGATTCCACAGAAATAAGGCTAGCAAAGAGATCCACGAAATACACATGTAACTCTGTGAGATGAATTAACAGAACACTAAGCAGTTTCTCAGAGAGCTTCTTTCCAGATTTCATCGGAGGATATTTCCTTTTTTAACCATAGCCCTCTATGGGGTTCCAAATATCACTTTGCCAATTCCACAAGAACTGTCTTAGCAAAAGGCTTCTTGAGGAGAAAGCTGTAACTCTGTGAGATGATTTCACAGAACAAATAGAAGTTTCTCAGAAAGCTTCTTTCTCTTTGTTATCGGAGGACATTTCCTTTGGCCCTATAGTCTTCAAACGGATCCCAAATATGTGTCCTCAGATGCCACAGAAATAAGGTTAGCAAAGAGATCCACGAAATACAGATGTAACTCTGTGAGATGAATTATCAGAACACTAAGCAGTTTCTCAGAAAGCTTCTCTCAGATTTCATGGGAGGATATTTCCTTTTTCTCCATGGCCCTCTATGAGCTTCGAAATATCACGTTGCCAATTCCACAAGAACTGTCTTAGCGAAAGGCTTCTTGACGGGAAAGCTGTAACTCTGTGAGATGATTTCACAGAACACAAAGAAGTTTCTCAGAAAGCTTCTTTCCCTTTGTTATCGGAGGATATTTCCTTTGTCCCTATAGGATTCAATGGGAAAGGAAATATCTGTTGTCAGATTCCACAGAAATAAGGCTAGCAAAGAGATCCACGAAATACAGATGTAACTCTGTGAGATGAATTAACAGAACGCTGAGCAGTTTCTCAGAAAGCTTCTTTCCAGATTTCATCGGAGGATATTTCCTTTTTCACCATAGCACTTATGGGCTTCCAAATATCACTTTGCCAATTCCACAAGAACTGTCTTAGCGAAAGGGTTCTTGAGGGGAAAGCTGTCACTCTGTGAGATGATTTCACAGAACACTAAGAAGTTTCTCAGAAAGCTTCTTTCTCTTTGTTATCGGAGGATATTTCCTTTGGCCGTATAGTCTTCATAGGGATCCGAAATATCTGTTCTCAGATTCCACAGAAATAAGGCTAGCAAAGAGATCCACGAAATACAGATGTAACTCTGTGAGATGAATTAACAGAACACGTAGCAGTTTCTCAGAAAGCTTCTTTCCAGATTTCATCCGAGGATATTTCCTTTTTCACCATAGCCCTCTAAGGGCTTCCAAGTATCACTTTGCCAATTCCACAAGAACTGTCTTAGCGAAAGGCTTCTTGAGGGGAAAGCTGTCACTCTGTGAGATGATTTCACAGAACACAAAGAAGTTTCTCAGAAAGCTTCTTTCTCTTTGTTATCGGAGGATATTTCCTTTGGCCCTATGGTCTTTAAAGGGATCCGAAATATCTGTTCTCAGATTCCACAGAAATAAGGCTAGCAAAGAGATCCACGAAATACAGATGTAACTCTGTGAGATGAATTAACAGAACACTAAGCAGTTTCTCTGAAAGCTTCTTTCCAGATTTCATCGGAGGATATTTCCTTTTTCACCATAGCCCTCTAGGGGCTTCCAAATATCACTTTGCCTATTCCACAAGAACTGTCTTAGCGAAAGGCTTCTTGAGGGGAAAGGTGTAATTCTGTGCAATGATTTCACAGAACACAAAGAAGTTTCTCAGAAAGCTTCTTTCTCTTTGTTATCGGAGGGTATTTCCTTTGGCCCTGTAGTCTTCAAAGGGAAAGGAAATATCTGTTCTCAGATTCCACAGAAATAAGGCTAGCAAAGAGATCCACGAAATACACATGTAACTCTGTGAGATGAATTAAGAGAACACTAAGCAGTTTCTCAGAGAGCTTCTTTCCAGATTTCATCGGAGGATATTTCCTTTTTTAACCATAGCCCTCTATGGGGTTCCAAATATCACTTTGCCAATTCCACAAGAACTGTCTTAGCAAAAGGCTTCTTGAGGAGAAAGCTGTAACTCTGTGAGATGATTTCACAGAACAAATAGAAGTTTCTCAGAAAGCTTCTTTCTCTTTGTTATCGGAGGACATTTCCTTTGGCCCTGTAGTCTTCAAAGGGATCCCAAATATGTGTCCTCAGATGCCACAGAAATAAGGTTAGCAAAGAGATCCACGAAATACAGATGTAACTCTGTGAGATGAATTATCAGAACACTAAGCAGTTTCTCAGAAAGCTTCTTTCCAGATTTCATCGGAGGATATTTCCTTTTTCTCCATGGCCCTCTAAGAGCTTCGAAATATCACTTTGCCAATTCCACAAGAACTGTCTTAGCGAAAGGCTTCTTGACGGGAAAGCTGTAACTCTGTGAGATGATTTCACAGAACACAAAGAAGTTTCTCAGAAAGCTTCTTTCCCTTTGTTATCGGAGGATATTTCCTTTGGCCCTATAGGATTCAATGGGAAAGGAAATATCTGTTGTCAGATTCCACAGAAATAAGGCTAGCAAAGAGATCCACGAAATACAGATGTAACTCTGTGAGATGAATTAACAGAACGCTGAGCAGTTTCTCAGAAAGCTTCTTTAAAGATTTCATCGGAGGATATTTCGTTTTTCACCATAGCCCTCTATGGGCTTCCAAATATCACTTTGGCAATTCCACAAGAACTGTCTTAGCGAAAGGCTTCTTGAGGGGAAAGCTGTAACTCTGTGAGATGATTTCACAGAACACAAAGAAGTTTCTCAGAAAGCTTCTTTCTCTTTGTTATCGGAGGATATTTCCTTTGGCCCTATAGTCTTTAAAGGGATCCGAAATATCTGTTCTCAGATTCCACAGAAATCAGGCTAGCAAAGAGATCCATGAAATACAGATGTAACTCTGTGAGATGAATTAACAGAACACTAAGCAGTTTCTCAGAAAGCTTCTTTCCAGATTTCATCGGAGGATATTTCCTTTTTCACCACAGCCCCCCATGGGCTTCCAAATATCACTTTGCCAATTCCACAAAAACTGTCTTAGCGAAAGGCTTCTTTAGGGGAAAGCTGTCACTCTGTGAGATGATTTCACAGAACACAAAGAAGTTTCTCAGAAAGCTTCTTTCTCTTTGTTATCGGAGGATATTTCCTTTGGCCCTATAGTCTTCAAAGGGAAAGGAAATATCTGTTGTCAGATTCCACAGAAATAAGGCTAGCAAAGAGATCCACGAAATACAGATGTAACACTGTGAGATGAATTAACAGAACACTGAGCAGTCTCTCAGAAAGCTTCTTTCCAGATTTCATCAGAGGATATTTCCTTTTTCACCATAGCCCTTATGGGCTTCCAAATATCACTTTGCCAATTCCACAAGAACTGTCTTAGCGAAAGGCTTCTTGAGGGGAAAGCTGTCACTCTGTGAGATGATTTCACAGAACACAAAGAAGTTTCTCAGAAAGCTTCTTTCTCTTTGTTATCGGAGGATATTTCCTTTGGCCCTATGGTCTTTAAAGGGATCCGAAATATCTGTTCTCAGATTCCACAGAAATAAGGCTAGCAAAGAGATCAACGAAATACAGAGGTAACTCTGTGAGATGAATTAACAGAACACGTAGCAGTTTCTCAGAAAGCTTCTTTCCAGATTTCATCGGAGGATATTTCCTTTTTCACCATAGCCCTCTATGGGCTTCCAAATATAACTTTGCCAATTCCACAAGAACTGTCTTAGCGAAAGGCTTCTTGAGGGGAAAGGTGTAACTCTGTGCAATGATTTCACAGAACACAAAGAAGTTTCTCAGAAAGCTTCTTTCTCTTTGTTATCGGAGGATATTTCCTTTGGCCCTGTAGTCTTCAAAGGGAAAGGAAATATCTGTTCTCAGATTCCACAGAAATAAGGCTAGCAAAGAGATCCACGAAATACACATGTAGCTCTGTGAGATGAATTAACAGAACACTAAGCAGTTTCTCAGAGAGCTTGTTTCCAGATTTCATCGGAGGATATTTCCTTTTTTAACCATAGCCCTCTATGGGGTTCCAAATATCGCTTTGCCAATTCCACAAGAACTGTCTTAGCAAAAGGCTTCTTGAGGAGAAAGCTGTAACTCTGTGAGATGATTTCACAGAACAAATAGAAGTTTCTCAGAAAGCTTCTTTCTCTTTGTTATCGGAGGACATTTCCTTTGGCCCTGTAGTCTTCAAAGGGATCCCAAATATGTGTCCTCAGATGCCACAGAAATAAGGTTAGCAAAGAGATCCACGAAATACAGATGTAACTCTGTGAGATGAATTATCAGAACACTAAGCAGTTTCTCAGAAAGCTTCTTTCCAGATTTCATCGGAGGATATTTCCTTTTTCTCCATGGCCCTCTAAGAGCTTCGAAATATCACTTTGCCAATTCCACAAGAACTGTCTTAGCGAAAGGCTTCTTGACGGGAAAGCTGTAACTCTGTGAGATGATTTCACAGAACACAAAGAAGTTTCTCAGAAAGCTTCTTTCCCTTTGTTATCGGAGGATATTTCCTTTGGCCCTATAGGATTCAATGGGAAAGGAAATATCTGTTGTCAGATTCCACAGAAATAAGGCTAGCAAAGAGATCCACGAAATACAGATGTAACTCTGTGAGATGAATTAACAGAACGCTGAGCAGTTTCTCAGAAAGCTTCTTTAAAGATTTCATCGGAGGATATTTCGTTTTTCACCATAGCCCTCTATGGGCTTCCAAATATCACTTTGCCAATTCCACAAGAACTGTCTTAGCGAAAGGCTTCTTGAGGGGAAAGCTGTAAATCTGTGAGATGATTTCACAGAACACAAAGAAGTTTCTCAGAAAGCTTCTTTCTCTTTGTTATCGGAGGATATTTCCTTTGGCCCTATAGTCTTTAAAGGGATCCGAAATATCTGTTCTCAGATTCCACAGAAATCAGGCTAGCAAAGAGATCCATGAAATACAGATGTAACTCTGTGAGATGAATTAACAGAACACTAAGCAGTTTCTCAGAAAGCTTCTTTCCAGATTTCATCGGAGGATATTTCCTTTTTCACCACAGCCCCCCATGGGATTCCAAATATCACTTTGCCAATTCCACAAAAACTGTCTTAGCGAAAGGCTTCTGTAGGGGAAAGCTGTCACTCTGTGAGATGATTTCACAGAACACAAAGAAGTTTCTCAGAAAGCTTCTTTCTCTTTGTTATCGGAGGATATTTCCTTTGGCCCTATAGTCTTCAAAGGGAAAGGAAATATCTGTTGTCAGATTCCACAGAAATAAGGCTAGCAAAGAGATCCACGAAATACAGATGTAACACTGTGAGATGAATTAACAGAACACTGAGCAGTCTCTCAGAAAGCTTCTTTCCAGATTTCAGCAGAGGATATTTCCTTTTTCACCATAGCCCTTATGGGCTTCCAAATATCACTTTGCCAATTCCACAAGAACTGTCTTAGCGAAAGGCTTCTTGAGGGGAAAGCTGTCACTCTGTGAGATGATTTCACAGAACACAAAGAAGTTTCTCAGAAAGCTTCTTTCTCTTTGTTATCGGAGGATATTTCCTTTGGCCCTATGGTCTTTAAAGGGATCCGAAATATCTGTTCTCAGATTCCACAGAAATAAGGCTAGCAAAGAGATCCACGAAATACAGAGGTAACTCTGTGAGATGAATTAACAGAACACGTAGCAGTTTCTCAGAAAGCTTCTTTCCAGATTTCATCGGAGGATATTTCTTTTTTCACCATAGCCCTCTATGGGCTTCCAAATATAACTTTGCCAATTCCGCAAGAACTGTCTTAGCGAAAGGCTTCTTGAGGGGAAAGGTGTAACTCTGTGCAATGATTTCACAGAACACAAAGAAGTTTCTCAGAAAGCTTCTTTCTCTTTGTTATCGGAGGATATTTCCTTTGGCCCTGTAGTCTTCAAAGGGAAAGGAAATATCTCTTCTCAGATTCCACAGAAATAAGGCTAGCAAAGAGATCCACGAAATACACATGTAACTCTGTGAGATGAATTAACAGAACACTAAGCAGTTTCTCAGAGAGCTTGTTTCCAGATTTCATCGGAGGATATTTCCTTTTTTAACCATAGCCCTCTATGGGGTTCCAAATATCGCTTTGCCAATTCCACAAGAACTGTCTTAGCAAAAGGCTTCTTGAGGAGAAAGCTGTAACTCTGTGAGATGATTTCACAGAACAAATAGAAGTTTCTCAGAAAGCTTCTTTCTCTTTGTTATCGGAGGACATTTCCTTTGGCCCTGTAGTCTTCAAAGGGATCCCAAATATGTGTCCTCAGATGCCACAGAAATAAGGTTAGCAAAGAGATCCACGAAATACAGATGTAACTCTGTGAGATGAATTATCAGAACACTAAGCAGTTTCTCAGAAAGCTTCTTTCCAGATTTCATCGGAGGATATTTCCTTTTTCTCCATGGCCCTCTAAGAGCTTCGAAATATCACTTTGCCAATTCCACAAGAACTGTCTTAGCGAAAGGCTTCTTGACGGGAAAGCTGTATCTCTGTGAGATGATTTCACAGAACACAAAGAAGTTTCTCAGAAAGCTTCTTTCCCTTTGTTATCGGAGGATATTTCCTTTGGCCCTATAGGATTCAATGGGAAAGGAAATATCTGTTGTCAGATTCCACAGAAATAAGGCTAGCAAAGAGATCCACGAAATACAGATGTAACTCTGTGAGATGAATTAACAGAACGCTGAGCAGTTTCTCAGAAAGCTTCTTTAAAGATTTCATCGGAGGATATTTCGTTTTTCACCATAGCCCTCTATGGGCTTCCAAATATCACTTTGCCAATTCCACAAGAACTGTATTAGCGAAAGGCTTCTTGAGGGGAAAGCTGTAACTCTGTGAGATGATTTCACAGAACACAAAGAAGTTTCTCAGAAAGCTTCTTTCTCTTTGTTATCGGAGGATATTTCCTTTGGCCCTATAGTCTTTAAAGGGATCCGAAATATCTGTTCTCAGATTCCACAGAAATCAGGCTAGCAAAGAGATCCATGAAATACAGATGTAACTCTGTGAGATGAATTAACAGAACACTAAGCAGTTTCTCAGAAAGCTTCTTTCCAGATTTCATCGGAGGATATTTCCTTTTTCACCACAGCCCCCCATGGGATTCCAAATATCACTTTGCCAATTCCACAAAAACTGTCTTAGCGAAAGGCTTCTGTAGGGGAAAGCTGTCACTCTGTGAGATGATTTCACAGAACACAAAGAAGTTTCTCAGAAAGCTTCTTTCTCTTTGTTATCGGAGGATATTTCCTTTGGCCCTATAGTCTTCAAAGGGAAAGGAAATATCTGTTGTCAGATTCCACAGAAATAAGGCTAGCAAAGAGATCCACGAAATACAGATGTAACACTGTGAGATGAATTAACAGAACACTGAGCAGTCTCTCAGAAAGCTTCTTTCCAGATTTCATCAGAGGATATTTCCTTTTTCACCATAGCCCTTATGGGCTTCCAAATATCACTTTGCCAATTCCACAAGAACTGTCTTAGCGAAAGGCTTCTTGAGGGGAAAGCTGTCACTCTGTGAGATGATTTCACAGAACACAAAGAAGTTTCTCAGAAAGCTTCTTTCTCTTTGTTATCGGAGGATATTTCCTTTGGCCCTATGGTCTTTAAAGGGATCCGAAATATCTGTTCTCAGATTCCACAGAAATAAGGCTAGCAAAGAGATCCACGAAATACAGAGGTAACTCTGTGAGATGAATTAACAGAACACGTAGCAGTTTCTCAGAAAGCTTCTTTCCAGATTTCATCGGAGGATATTTCCTTTTTCACCATAGCCCTCTATGGGCTTCCAAATATAACTTTGCCAATTCCACAAGAACTGTCTTAGCGAAAGGCTTCTTGAGGGGAAAGGTGTAACTCTGTGCAATGATTTCACAGAACACAAAGAAGTTTCTCAGAAAGCTTCTTTCTCTTTGTTATCGGAGGATATTTCCTTTGGCCCTGTAGTCTTCAAAGGGAAAGGAAATATCTGTTCTCAGATTCCACAGAAATAAGGCTAGCAAAGAGATCCACGAAATACACATGTAACTCTGTGAGATGAATTAACAGAACACTAAGCAGTTTCTCAGAGAGCTTCTTTCCAGATTTCATCGGAGGATATTTCCTTTTTTAACCATAGCCCTCTATGGGGTTCCAAATATCACTTTGCCAATTCCACAAGAACTGTCTTAGCAAAAGGCTTCTTGAGGAGAAAGCTGTAACTCTGTGAGATGATTTCACAGAACAAATAGAAGTTTCTCAGAAAGCTTCTTTCTCTTTGTTATCGGAGGACATTTCCTTTGGCCCTATAGTCTTCAAACGGATCCCAAATATGTGTCCTCAGATGCCACAGAAATAAGGTTAGCAAAGAGATCCACGAAATACAGATGTAACTCTGTGAGATGAATTATCAGAACACTAAGCAGTTTCTCAGAAAGCTTCTTTCAGATTTCATCGGAGGATATTTCCTTTTTCTCCATGGCCCTCTATGAGCTTCGAAATATCACTTTGCCAATTCCACAAGAACTGTCTTAGCGAAAGGCTTCTTGACGGGAAAGCTGTAACTCTGTGAGATGATTTCACAGAACAAAAGAAGTTTCTCAGAAAGCTTCTTTCCCTTTGTTATCGGAGGATATTTCCTTTGGCCCTATAGGATTCAATGGGAAAGGAAATATCTGTTGTCAGATTCCACAGAAATAAGGCTAGCAAAGAGATCCACGAAATACAGATGTAACTCTGTGAGATGAATTAACAGAACGCTGAGCAGTTTCTCAGAAAGCTTCTTTCCAGATTTCATCGGAGGATATTTTCTTTTTCACCATAGCACTTATGGGCTTCCAAATATCACTTTGCCAATTCCACAAGAACTGTCTTAGCGAAAGGGTTCTTGATGGGAAAGCTGTCACTCTGTGAGATGATTTCACAGAACACTAAGAAGTTTCTCAGAAAGCTTCTTTCTCTTTGTTATCGGAGGATATTTCCTTTGGCCGTATAGCCTTCAAAAGGATCCGAAATATCTGTTCTCAGATTCCACAGAAATAAGGCTAGCAAAGAGATCCACGAAATACAGATGTAACTCGGTGAGATGAATTAACAGAACACGTAGCAGTTTCTCAGAAAGCTTCTTTCCAGATTTCATCCGAGGATATTTCCTTTTTCACCATAGCCCTCTAAGGGCTTCCAAGTATCACTTTGCCAATTCCACAAGAACTGTCTTAGCGAAAGGCTTCTTGAGGGGAAAGCTGTCACTCTGTGAGATGATTTCACAGAACACAAAGAAGTTTCTCAGAAAGCTTCTTTCTCTTTGTTATCGGAGGATATTTCCTTTGGCCCTATGATCTTTAAAGGGATCCGAAATATCTGTTCTCAGATTCCACAGAAATAAGGCTAGCAAAGAGATCCACGAACTACAGATGTAACTCTGTGAGATGAATTAACAGAACACTAAGCAGTTTCTCAGAAAGCTTCTTTCCAGATTTCATCGGAGGATATTTCCTTTTTCACCATAGCCCTCTAGGGGCTTCCAAATATCACTTTGCCTATTCCACAAGAACTGTCTTAGCGAAAGGCTTCTTGAGGGGAAAGGTGTAATTCTGTGCAATGATTTCACAGAACACAAAGAAGTTTCTCAGAAAGCTTCTTTCTCTTTGTTATCGGAGGATATTTCCTTTGGCCCTGTAGTCTTCAAAGGGAAAGGAAATATCTGTTCTCAGATTCCACAGAAATAAGGCTAGCAAAGAGATCCACGAAATACACATGTAACTCTGTGAGATGAATTAACAGAACACTAAGCAGTTTCTCAGAGAGCTTCTTTCCAGATTTCATCGGAGGATATTTCCTTTTTTAACCATAGCCCTCTATGGGGTTCCAAATATCACTTTGCCAATTCCACAAGAACTGTCTTAGCAAAAGGCTTCTTGAGGAGAAAGCTGTAACTCTGTGAGATGATTTCACAGAACAAATAGAAGTTTCTCAGAAAGCTTCTTTCTCTTTGTTATCGGAGGACATTTCCTTTGGCCCTGTAGTCTTCAAAGGGATCCCAAATATGTGTCCTCAGATGCCACAGAAATAAGGTTAGCAAAGAGATCCACGAAATACAGATGTAACTCTGTGAGATGAATTATCAGAACACTAAGCAGTTTCTCAGAAAGCTTCTTTCCAGATTTCATCGGAGGATATTTCCTTTTTCTCCATGGCCCTCTAAGAGCTTCGAAATATCACTTTGCCAATTCCACAAGAACTGTCTTAGCGAAAGGCTTCTTGACGGGAAAGCTGTAACTCTGTGAGATGATTTCACAGAACAAAAGAAGTTTCTCAGAAAGCTTCTTTCCCTTTGTTATCGGAGGATATTTCCTTTGGCCCTATAGGATTCAATGGGAAAGGAAATATCTGTTGTCAGATGCCACAGAAATAAGGCTAGCAAAGAGATCCACGAAATACAGATGTAACTCTGTGAGATGAATTAACAGAACGCTGAGCAGTTTCTCAGAAACCTTCTTTAAAGATTTCATCGGAGGATATTTCGTTTTTCACCATAGCCCTCTATGGGCTTCCAAATATCACTTTGCCAATTCCACAAGAACTGTCTTAGCGAAAGGCTTCTTGAGGGGAAAGCTGTAACTCTGTGAGATGATTTCACAGAACAAAAAGAAGTTTCTCAGAAAGCTTCTTTCTCTTTCTTATAGGAGGACATTTCCTTTGGCCCTATAGTCTTCAAAGGGATCCAAAATATGTGTCCTCAGATTCCACAGATATAAGTTTAGCAAAGAGATCCACAAAATATAGATGTAACTCTGTGAGATGAATTATCAGAACACTAAGCAGTTTCTCAGAAAGCTTCTTTCCAGATTTCATCGGAGGATATTTCCTTTTTCTCCATGGCCCTCTATGAGCTTCGAAATATCACTTTGCCAATTCCACAAGAACTGTCTTAGCGAAAGGCTTCTTGACGGGAAAGCTGTAACTCTGTGAGATGATTTCACAGAACACAAAGAAGGTTCTCAGAAAGCTTCTTTCCCTTTGTTATCGGAGGATATTTCCTTTGGCCCTATAGTCTTCAATGGGAAAGGAAATATCTGTTGTCAGATTCCACAGAAATAAGACTAGCAAAGAGATCCACGAAATACAGATGTAACTCTGTGAGATGAATTAACAGAACACTAAGCAGTTTCTCAGAAAGCTTCTTTCCAGATTTCATCGGAGGATATTTCCTTTTTCACCGTAGCCCTCTATAGGCTTCCAAATATCACTTTGCCAATACCACAAAAACTGTCTTAGCGAAAGGCTTCTTGAGGGGAAAGCTCTCACTCTGTGAGATGATTTCACAGAACACAAAGAAGTTTCTCAGAAAGCTTCTTTCTCTTTGTTATCGGATGATATTTTCTTTGGCCCTATAGTCTTCAAAGGGAAAGGAAATATCTGTTGTCAGATTCCACAGAAATAAGGCTAGCAAAGAGATCCACGAAATACAGATGTAACTCTGTGAGATGAATTAACAGAACACTGAGAAGTTTCTCAGAAAGCTTCTTTCCAGATTTCATCAGAGGATATTTCCTTTTTCACCATAGCCCTTATGGGCTTCCAAATATCACTTTGCCAATTACACAAGAACTGTCTTAGCGAAAGGCTTCTTGAGGGGAAAGCTGTCACTCTGTGAGATGATTTCACAGAACACAAAGAAGTTTCTCAGAAAGCTTCTTTCTCTTTGTTATCGGAGGATATTTCCTTTGGCCCTATAGTCTTCAAAGGGAAAGGAAATATCTGTTGTCAGATTCCACAGAAATAAGGCTAGCAAAGAGATCCACGAAATACAGATGTAACTCTGTGAGATGAATTAACAGAACACTAAGCAGTTTCTCAGAAAGCTTCTTTCCAGATTTCATCGCAGGATATTTCCTTTTTCAACATAGCCCTCTATGGGCTTCCAAATATCACTTTGCCAATTCCACAAGAACTGTCTTAGCGAAAGGCTTCTTGAGGGGAAAGCTGTAACTCTGTGAGATGATTTCACAGATCACAAAGAAGTTTCTCAGAAAGCTTCTTTCTCTTTGTTATCGGAGGATATTTCCTTTGGCCCTAGAGTCTTCAAAGGGAAAGGAAATATCTGCTGTCAGATTCCACAGAAATAAGGCTAGCAAAGAGATCCACGAAATACAGATGTAACTCTGTGAGATGAATTAACAGAACACTGAGCAGTTTCTCAGAAAGCTTCTTTCCAGATTTCATCGGAGGATATTTCCTTTTTCACCATAGCCCTCTAAGGGCTTCCAAATATCACTTTGCCAATTTCACAAGAACTGTCTTAGCGAAAGGCTTCTTGAGGGGAAAGCTGTAACTCTGTGAGATGATTTCACAGAACACAAAGAAGTTTCTCAGAAAGCTTGTTTCTCTTTGTTATCGGAGGATATTTCCTTTGGCCCTATAGTCTTCAAAGGGAAAGGAAATATCTGTTGTCAGATACCTCAGAAATAAGGCTAGCAAAGAGATCCACGAAATACAGATGTAACTCTGTGAGATGAATTAACAGAACACTGAGCAGTTTCTCAGAAAGCTTCTTTCCAGATTTCATCGGAGGATATTTCCTTTTTCACCATAGCCCTTATGGGCTTCCAAATATCACTTTGCCAATTCCACAAGAACTGTCATAGCGAAAGGCTTCTTGAGGGAAAGATGTCACTCTGTGAGATGATTTAACAGAACACAAAGAAGTTTCTCAGAAAGCTTCTTTCTCTTTGTTATCGGAGGATATTTTCTTTGGCCCTATAGTCTTCAAAGGGAAAGGAAATATCTGTTATCAGATTCCACAGAAATAAGGCTAGCAAAGGATCCACGAAATACAGATGTAACTCTGTGAGATGAATTAACAGAACACTAAGCAGTTTCTCTGAAAGCTTCTTTCCAGATTTCATCGGAGGATATTTCCTTTTTCACCATAGCCCTCTATGGGCTTCCAAATATCACTTTGCCAATTCCACAAGAACTGTCTTAGCGAAAGTCTTCTAGAGGGGAAAGCTGTCACTCTGTGAGATGATTTCACAGAACACAAAGAAGTTTCTCAGAAAGCTTCTTTCTCTTTGTCATTGGAGGATATTTCCTTTGGCCCTATAGCCTTTAAAGGGATCCGAAATATCTGTTGTCAGATTCCACAGAAATAAGGCTAGCAAAGAGATCCACGAAATACAGATGTAACTCTGTGAGATGAATTAACAGAACACTAAGCAGTTTCTCAGAAAGCTTCTTTCCAGATTTCATTGGAGGATATTTCCTTTTTCACCACAGCCCTCTATGGGCTTCCAAATATCACTTTGCCAATTCCACAAGAACTGTCTTAGCGAAAGGCTTCTTGAGGGGAAAGCTGTCACTCTGTGAGATGATTTCACAGAACACAAAGAAGTTTCTCAGAAAGCTTCTTTCTCTTTGTTATCGGAGGATATTTCCTTTTGCCCTATAGTCTTCAAAGGGATCCGAAATATCTGTTGTCAGATTCCACAGAAATAAGGCTAGCAAAGAGATCCACGAAATACAGATGTAACTCTGTGAGATGAATTAACAGAACACTAAGCAGTTTCTCAGAAAGCTTCTTTCCAGATTTCATCGGAAGATATTTCCTTTTTCACCATAGCCCTCTATCGGTTTCCAAATATCACTTTGCCAATTCCACAAGAACTGTCTTAGTGAAAGGCTTCTTGAGAGGAATGCTGTAACTCTGTGAGATGATTTCAGAGAACACAAAGAAGTTTCTCAGAAAGCTTCTTTCTCTTTGTTATTGGAGGATATTTCCTTTGGCCCTGTAGACTTCAAAGGGAAAGGAAATATCTGTTGTCAGATTCCACAGAAATAAGGCTAGCAAAGCTATCCACGAAATACAGATATAACTCTGTGAGATGAATTAGCAGAACACTGAGCAGTTTCTCAGAAAGCTTCTTTCCAGATTTCATCGGAGGATATTTCCTTTTTCACCATAGCACTTATGGGCTTCCAAATATCACTTTGCCAATTCCACAAGAACTGTCTTAGCGAAAGGGTTCTTGAGGGGAAAGCTGTCACTCTGTGAGATGATTTCACAGAACACTAAGAAGTTTCTCAGAAAGCTTCTTTCTCTTTGTTATCGGAGGATATTTCCTTTGGCCGTATAGTCTTCAAAGGGATCCGAAATATCTGTTCTCAGATTCCACAGAAATAAGGCTAGCAAAGAGATCCTCGAAATACAGATGTAACTCTGTGAGATGAATTAGCAGAACACTAAGCAGTTTCTCAGAAAGCTTCTTTCCAGATTTCATCCGAGGATATTTCCTTTTTCACCATAGCCCTCTAAGGGCTTCCAAGTATCACTTTGCCAATTCCACAAGAACTGTCTTAGCGAAAGCCTTCTTGAGGGGAAAGCTGTCACTCTGTGAGATGATTTCACAGAACACAAAGAAGTTTCTCAGAAAGCTTCTTTCTCTTTGTTATCGGAGGATATTTCCTTTGGCCCTATGGTCTTTAAAGGGATCCGAAATATCTGTTCTCAGATTCCACAGAAATAAGGCTAGCAAAGAGATCCACGAAATACAGATGTAACTCTGTGAGATGAATTAACAGATCACTAAGCAGTTTCTCAGAAAGCTTCTTTCCAGATTTCATCGGAGGATATTTCCTTTTTCACCATAGCCCTCTATGGGCTTCCAAATATAACTTTGCCAATTCCACAAGAACTGTCTTAGCGAAAGGCTTCTTGAGGGGAAAGGTGTAACTCTGTGCAATGATTTCACAGAACACAAAGGAGTTTCTCAGAAAGCTTCCTTCTCTTTGTTATCGGAGGATATTTCCTTTGGCCCTGTAGTCTTCAAAGGGAAAGGAAATATCTGTTCTCAGATTCCACAGAAATAAGGCTAGCAAAGAGATCCACGAAATACACATGTAACTCTGTGAGATGAATTAACAGAACACTAAGCAGTTTCTCAGAGAGCTTCTTTCCAGATTTCATCGGAGGATATTCCCTTTTTTAACCATAGCTCTCTATGGGGTTCCAAATATCACTTTGCCAATTCCACAAGAACAGTCTTAGCAAAAGGCTTCTTGAGGAGAAAGCTGTAACTCTGTGAGATGATTTCACAGAACAAATAGAAGTTTCTCAGAAAGCTTCTTTCTCTTTGTTATCGGAGGACATTTCCTTTGGCCCTATAGTCTTCAAAGGGATCCGAAATATCTGTTCTCAGATTCCACAGAAATAAGGCTAGCAAAGAGATCCACGAAATACAGATGTAACTCTGTGAGATGAATTAACAGAACAGTGAGCAGTTTCTCAGAAAGCTTCTTTCCAGATTTCATCGGAGGATATTTCCTTTTTCACCATAGCCCCCCATGGGCTTCCAAATATCACTTTGCCAATTCCACAAAAACTGTCTTAGCGAAAGGCTTCTTTAGGGGAAAGCTGTCACTCTGTGAGATGATTTCACAGAACACAAAGAAGTTTCTCAGAAAGCTTCTTTCTCTTTGTTATCAGAGGATATTTCCTTTGGACCTATAGTCTTCAAAGGGAAAGGAAATATCTGTTGTCAGATTCCACAGAAATAAGGCTAGCAAAGAGATCCACGAAATACTGATGTAACTCTGTGAGATGAATTAACAGAACACTGAGCAGTTTCTCAGAAAGCTTCTTTCCAGATTTCATCGGAGGATATTTCCTTTTTCAACATAGCCCTCTAAGGGCTTCCAAATATCACTTTGCCAATTTCACAAGAACTGTCTTAGCGAAAGGCTTCTTGAGGGGAAAGCTGTAACTCTGTGAGATGATTTCACAGAACACAAAGAAGTTTCTCAGAAAGCTTGTTTCTCTTTGTTATCGGAGGATATTTCCTTTGGCCCTATAGTCTTCAAAGGGATCCGAAATATCTGTTGTCAGATTCCTCAGAAATAAGGCTAGCAAAGAGATCCACGAAATACAGATGTAACTCTGTGAGATGAATTAACAGAACACTGAGCAGTTTCTCAGAAAGCTTCTTTCCAGATTTCATGGGAGGATATTTCCTTTTTCACCATAGCCCTTATGGGGTTCCAAATATCACTTTGCCAATTCCACAAGAACTGTCATAGCGAAAGGCTTTTTGAGGGGAAAGCTGTCACTCTGTGAGATGATTTCACAGAACACAAAGAAGTTTCTCAGAAAGCTTCTTTCTCTTTGTTATCGGAGGATATTTCCTTTGGCCCTATAGTCTTCAAAGGGAAAGGAAATATCTGTTGTCAGATTCCACAGAAATAAGGCTAGCAAAGAGATCCACGAAATACAGATGTAACTCTGTGAGATGAATTAACAGAACACTAAGCAGTTTCTCAGAAAGCTTCTTTCCAGATTTCATCGGAGGATTTTTCCTTTTTCAACATAGCCCTCTATGGGCTTCCAAATATCACTTTGCCAATTCCACAAGAACTGTCTTAGCGAAAGGCTTCTTGAGGGGAAAGCTGTAACTCTGTGAGATGATTTCACAGATCACAAAGAAGTTTCTCAGAAAGCTTCTTTCTCTTTGTTATCGGAGGATATTTCCTTTGGCCCTATAGTCTTCAAAGGGAAAGGAAATATCTGTTGTCAGATTCCACAGAAATAAGGCTAGCAAAGAGATCCACGAAATACATATGTAACTCTGTGAGATGAATTAACAGAACACTGAGCAGTTTCTCAGAAAGCTTCTTTCCAGATTTCATCGGAGGATATTTCCTTTTTCAACATAGCCCTCTAAGGGCTTCCAAATATCACTTTGCCAATTTCACAAGAACTGTCTTAGCGAAAGGCTTCTTGAGGGGAAAGCTGTAACTCTGTGAGATGATTTCACAGAACACAAAGAAGTTTCTCAGAAAGCTTCTTTCTCTTTGTTATCGGAGGATATTTCCTTTGGCCCTATAGTCTTCAAAGGGAAAGGAAATATCTGTTGTCAGATTCCTCAGAAATAAGGCTAGCAAAGAGATCCACGAAATACAGATGTAACTCTGTGAGATGAATTAACAGAACACTGAGCAGTTTCTCAGAAAGCTTCTTTCCAGATTTCATCGGAGGATATTTCCTTTTTCACCATAGGCCTTATGGGGTTCCAAATATCACTTTGCCAATTCCACAAGAACTGTCATAGCGAAAGGCTTCTTGAGGGGAAAGCTGTCACTCTGTGAGATGATTTCACAGAACACAAAGAAGTTTCTCAGAAAGCTTCTTTCTCTTTGTTATCGGAGGATATTTCCTTTGGCCCTATAGTCTTCAAAGGGAAAGGAAATATCTGTTGTCAGATTCCACAGAAATAAGGCTAGCAAAGAGATCCACGAAATACAGATGTAACTCTGTGAGATGAATTAACAGAACACTAAGCAGTTTCTCAGAAAGCTTCTTTCCAGATTTCATCGGAGGATTTTTCCTTTTTCAACATAGCCCTCTATGGGCTTCCAAATATCACTTTGCCAATTCCACAAGAACTGTCTTAGCGAAAGGCTTCTTGAGGGGAAAGCTGTAACTCTGTGAGATGATTTCACAGATCACAAAGAAGTTTCTCAGAAAGCTTCTTTCTCTTTGTTATCGGAGGATATTTCCTTTGGCCCTATAGTCTTCAAAGGGAAAGGAAATATCTGTTGTCAGATTCCACAGAAATAAGGCTAGCAAAGAGATCCACGAAATACATATGTAACTCTGTGAGATGAATTAACAGAACACTGAGCAGTTTCTCAGAAAGCTTCTTTCCAGATTTCATCGGAGGATATTTCCTTTTTCACCATAGCCCTCTAAGGGCTTCCAAATATCACTTTACCAATTCCACAAGAACTGTCTTAGTGAAAGGCTTCTTGAGTTGAAAGTTGTCACTCTGTGAGATGATTTCACAGAACACAAAGAAGTTTCTCAGAAAGCTTCTTTCTCTTTGTTATCGGAAGATATTTCCTTTGGCCCTATAGTCTTCAAAGGGAAAGGAAATATCTGTTGTCAGATTCCACAGAAATAAGGCTAGCAAAGAGATCCACGAAATACATATGTAACTCTGTGAGATGAATTAACAGAACACTGAGCAGTTTCTCAGAAAGCTTCTTTCCAGATTTCATCGTAGGATATTTCCTTTTTCACCATAGCCCTCTAAGGTCTTCCAAATATCACTTTGCCAATTTCACAAGAACTGTCTTAGCGAAAGGCTTCTTGAGGGGAAAGCTGTAACTCTCTGAGATGATTTCACAGAACACAAAGAAGTTTCTCAGAAAGCTTGTTTCTCTTTGTTATCGGAGAATATTTCCTTTGGCCCTAGAGTCTTCAAAGGGAAAGGAAATATCTGTTGTCAGATTCCTCAGAAATAAGGCTAGCAAAGAGATCCACGAAATACAGATGTAACTCTGTGAGATGAATTAACAGAACACTGAGCAGTTTCTCAGAAAGCTTCTTTCCAGACTTCATCGGAGGATATTTCCTTTTTCACCATAGCCCTTATGGGCTTCCAAATATCACTTTGCCAATTCCACAAGAACTGTCTTTGCGAAAGGCTTCTTGAGGGGAAAGCTGTCACTCTGTGAGATGATTATACAGAACACAAAGAAGTTTCTCAGAAAGCTTCTTTCTCTTTGTTATCGGAGGATATTTCCTTTGGCCCTATAGTCTTCAAAGGGAAAGGAAATATCTGTTGTCAGATTCCACAGAAATAAGGCTAGCAAAGAGATCCACGAAATAAAGATGTAACTCTGTGAGATGAATTTACAGAACACTAAGCAGTTTCTCAGAAAGCTTCTTTCCAGATTTCATAGGAGGATATTTCCTTTTTCAACCTAGCCCTCTATGGGCTTCCAAATATCACTTTGCCAATTCCACAAGAACTGTCTTAGCGAAAGGCTTCTTGAGGGGAAAGCTGCAACTCTGTGAGATGATTTCACAGATCACAAAGAAGTTTCTCAGAAAGCTTCTTTCTCTTTGTTATCGGAGGATATTTCCTTTGGCCCTATAGTCTTCAAAGGGAAAGGAAATATCTGTTGTCAGATTCCACAGAAATAAGGCTAGCAAAGAGATCCACGAAATACAGATGGAACTCTGTGAGATGATTTAACAGAACACTAAGCAGTTTCTCAGAAAGCTTCTTTCCAGATTTCATCGGAGGATATTTCCTTTTTCACCATAGCCCTCTATGGGCTTCCAAATATCACTTTGCCAATTCCACAAGAACTGTCTTAGCGAAAGTCTTCTAGAGGGGAAAGCTGTCACTCTGTGAGATGATTTCACAGAACACAAAGAAGTTTCTCAGAAAGCTTCTTTCTCTTTGTTATTGGAGGATATTTCCTTTGGCCCTATAGCCTTTAAAGGGATCCGAAATATCTGTTCTCAGATTCCACAGAAATAAGGCTAGGAAAGAGATCCACGAAATACAGATGTAACTCTGTGAGATGAATTAACAGAACACTAAGCAGTTTCTCTGAAAGCTTCTTTCCAGATTTCATGTGAGGTTATTTCCTTTTTCACCACAGCCCTCTATGGGCTTCCAAATATCACTTTGCCAATTCCACAAGAACTGTCTTTGCGAAAGGCTTCTTGAGGGGAAAGCTGTAACTCAGTGAGATGATTTCACAGAACACAAAGAAGTTTCTCAGAAAGCTTCTTTCTCTTTGTTATCGGAGGATATTTCCTTTGGCCCTATAGTCTTCAAAGGGAAAGGAAATATCTGTTGTCAGATTCCAAAGAAATAAGGCTAGCAAAGAGATCCACGAAATACAGATGTAACTCTGTGAGATGAATTAACAGAACACTGAGCAGTTTCTCAGAAAGCTTCTTTCCAGATTTCATCGGAGGATATTTCCTTTTTCACCATAGCCCTCTTTGGGCTTCCAAATATCACTTTGCCAATTCCACAAGAACTGTCTTAACGAAAGGCTTCTTGAGGGGAAAGCTGTAACTCTGTGAGATGATTTCACAGAACACAAAGAAGTTTCTCAGAAAGCTTCTTTCTCTTTGTTATCGGAGGATATTTCTTTTCTCCCTATAGTTTTCAAATGGAAAGGAAATATCTGTTCTCAGATTCCACAGAAATAAGGCTAGCAAAGAGATCCACGAAATACTGATATAACTCTGTGAGATGAATTAACAGAACACTGAGCAGTTTCTCAGAAAGCTTCTTTCCAGATTTCATCGGAGGATATTTCCTTTTTCACCATAGCCCTCTAAGGGCTTCCAAATATCACTTTGCCAATTTCACAAGAACTGTCTTAGCGAAAGGCTTCTTGAGGGGAAAGCTGTAACTCTGTGAGATGATTTCAGAGAACACAAAGAAGTTTCTCAGAAAGCTTCATTCTCTTTGTTATCGGAGGATATTTCCTTTGGCCCTATAGTCTTTAAAGGGATCCGAAATATCTGTTCTCCGATTCCACAGGAATAAGGCTAGCAAAGAGATCCATGAAATACAGATGTAACTCTGTTAGATGAATTAACAGAACACTAAGCAGTTTCTCTGAAAGCCTCTTTCCAGATTTCATCGGAGGATATTTCCTTTTTCACCATAGCCCTCTATGGTCTTCCAAATATCACTTTGCCAAATCCACAAGAACTGTCTTAGCGAAAGGCTTCTTGAGGGGAAAGCTGTAACTCTGTGAGATGATTTCACAGAACACAAAGAAGTTTCTCAGAAAGCTTGTTTCTCTTTGTTATCGGAGGATATTTCCTTTGGCCCTATAGTCTTCAAAGGTAAAGGTAATATCTGTTGTCAGATTCCACAGAAATAATGCTAGCAAAGAGATGCACGAAATACAGATGTAACTCTGTGAGATGAATTATCAGAACACTAAGCAGTTTCTCAGAAAGCTTCTTTCCAGATTTCATCGGAGGATATTTCCTTTTTCGCCATAGCCCTCTATGGGCTTCCAAATATCACTTTGCCAATTCCACAAGAACTGTCATAGGGAAAGGCTTCTTGAGGGGAAAGCTGTAACTCTGTGAGATGATTTCAGAGAACACAAAGAAGTTTCTCAGAAAGCTTCTTTCTCTTTGTTATCGGAGGATATTTCCTTTGGCCCTATATTCTTCAAAGGGAAAGGAAATATCTGTTGTCAGATTCCACAGAAATAAGGCTCGCAAAGACATCCACGAAATACAGATGTAACTCTGTGAGATGAATTAACAGAACACTGAGCAGATTCTCAGAAAGCTTCTTTCCAGATTTCATCGGAGGATATTTCCTTTTTCACCATAGCCCTCTATGGGCTTCCAAATATCAATTGCCAATTCCACAAGAACTGTCTTAGCGATAGGCTTCTAGAGGGGAAAGCTGTCACTCTGTGAGATGATTTCACAGAACACAAAGAAGTTTCTCAGAAAGCTTCTTTCTCTTTGTTATTGGAGGATATTTCCTTTGGCCCTATAACCTTTAAAGGGATCCGAAATATCTGTTCTCAGATTCCACAGAAATAAGGCTAGCAAAGAGATCCACGAAATACAGATGTAACTCTGTGAGATGAATTAACAGAACACTAAGCAGTTTCTCAGAAAGCTTCTTTCTAGATTTCATGTGAGGTTATTTCCTTTTTTACCACAGCCCCCTATGGGCTTCCAAATATCACTTTGCCAATTCCACAAGAACTGTCTTTGCGAAAGGCTTCTTGAGGGGAAAGCTGTAACTCTGTGAGATGATTTCACAGAACACAAAGAAGTTTCTCAAAAAGCTTGTTTCTCTTTGTTATCGGAGGATATTTCCTTTGGCCCTATAGTCTTCAAAGGGAAAGGAAATATCTGTTCTCAGATTCCACAGAAATAACGCTAGCAAAGAGATCCACGAAATACAGATGTAACTCTGTGAGATGAATTAACAGAACACTAAGCAGTTTCTCAGAAAGCTTCTTTCCAGATTTCATCGGAGGATATTTCCTTTTTCACCATAGTCCTCTATGGGCTTCCAAATATCACTTTGCCAATTCCACAAGAACTGTCTTAGCGAAAGGCTTCTTGAGGGGAAAGCTGTAACTCTGTGAGATGATTTCACAGAACACAAAGAAGTTTCTCAGAAAGCTTCTTTCTCTTTGTTATCGGAGGATATTTCCTTTGGCCCTATAGTCTTCAAAGGGAAAGGAAATATCTGTTGTCAGATTCCACAGAAATAAGGCTAACAAAGAGATCCACGAAATACAGATGTAACTCTGTGAGATGAATTAACAGAACACTAAGCAGTTTCTCAGAAAGCTTCTTTCCAGATTTCATTGGAGGATATTTCCTTTTTCACCGTAGCCCTCTATGGGCTTCCAAATATCACTTTGCCAATTCCACAAGAACTGTCTTAGCGAAAGGCTTCTAGAGGGGAAAGCTGTCACTCTGTGAGATGATTTCACAGAACACAAAGAAGTTTCTCAGAAAGCTTCTTTCTCTTTGTTATCGGAGGATATTTCCTTTGGCCCTATAGTCTTCAAAGGGATCCGAAATATCTGTTGTCAGATTCCACAGAAATAAGGCTAGCAAAGAGATCCATGAAATACAGATGTAACTCTGTGAGATGAATTAACAGAACACTAAGCAGTTTCTCAGAAAGCTGCTTTCCAGATTTCATCGGAGGATATTTCCTTTTTCACCATAGCCCTCTATGGGCTTCCAAATATCATTTGCCAATTCCACAAGAACTGTCTTAGCGAAAGGCTTCTAGAGGGGAAAGCTGTCACTCTGTGAGATGATTTCACAGAACACAAAGAAGTTTCTCAGAAAGCTTCTTTCTCTTTGTTATTGGAGGATATTTCCTTTGGCCCTATAGTCTTCAAAGGGATCCGAAATATCTGTTCTTAGATTCCACAGAAATAAGGCTAACAAAGAGATCCACGAAATACAGATGTAACTCTGTGAGATGAATTAACAGAACACTAAGCAGTTTCTCAGAAAGCTTCTTTCTAGATTTCACGTGTGGTTATTTCCTTTTTTACCACAGCCCTCTATGGGCTTCCAAATATCACTTTGCCAATTCCACAAGAACTGTCTTTGCGAAAGGCTTCTTGAGGGGAAAGCTGTAACTCTGTGAGATGATTTCACAGAACACAAAGAAGTTTCTCAGAAAGCTTCTTTCTCTTTGTTATCAGAGGATATTTCCTTTGGCCCTATAGTCTTCAAAGGGAAAGGAAATATCTGTTCTCAGATTCCACAGAAATAAGGCTAGCAAAGAGATCCACGAAATACAGATGTAACTCTGTGAGATGAATTAACAGAACACTAAGCAGTTTCTCAGAAAGCTTCTTTCCAGATTTCATCGGAGGATATTTACTTTTTCACCATAGCCCTATATGGGCTTCCAAATATCACTTTGCCAATTCCACAAGAACTGTCTTAGCGAAAGGCTTCTTGAGGGGAAAGCTGTAACTCTGTGAGATGATTTCACAGAACACAAAGAAGTTTCTCAGAAAGCTTCTTTCTCTTTGTTATCGGAGGATATTTCCTTTGGCCCTATAGTCTTCAAAGGGAAAGGAAATATCTGTTGTCAGATTCCACAGAAATAAGGCTAGCAAAGAGATCCACGAAATACAGATGTAACTCTGTGAGATGAATTAACAGAACACTAAGCAGTTTCTCAGAAAGCTTCTTTCCAGATTTCATCGGAGGATATTTCCTTTTTCACCATAGCCCTCTATGGGCTTCCAAATATCACTTTGCCAATTCCACAAGAACTGTCTTAGCGAAAGGCTTCTAGAGGGGAAAGCTGTCACTCTGTGAGATGATTTCACAGAACACAAAGAAGTTTCTCAGAAAGCTTCTTTCTCTTTGTTATTGGAGGATATTTCCTTTGGTCCTATAGCCTTTAAAGGGATCCGAAATATCTGTTCTCAGATTCCACAGAAATAAGGCTAGCAAAGAGATCCACGAAATACAGATGTAACTCTGTGAGATGAATTAACAGAACACTAAGCAGTTTCTCAGAAAGCTTCTTTCTAGATTTCATGTGAGGTTATTTCCTTTTTTACCACAGCCCTCTATGGGCTTCCAAATATCACTTTGCCAATTCCACAAGAACTGTCTTTGCGAAAGGCTTCTTGAGGGGAAAGCTGTAACTCTGTGAGATGATTTCACAGAACACAAAGAAGTTTCTCAGAAAGCTTGTTTCTCTTTGTTATCGGAGGATATTTCCTTTGGCCCTATAGTCTTCAAAGGGAAAGGAAATATCTGTTCTCAGATTCCACAGAAATAAGGCTAGCAAAGAGATCCACGAAATACAGATGTAACTCTGTGAGATGAATTAACAGAACACTAAGCAGTTTCTCAGAAAGCTTCTTTCCAGATTTCATCGGAGGATATTTCCTTTTTCACCATAGCCCTCTAAGGGCTTCCAAATATCACTTTGCCAATTCCACAAGAACTGTCTTAGCGAAAGGCTTCTTGAGGGGAAAGCTGTAACTCTGTGAGATGATTTCACAGAACACAAAGAAGTTTCTCAGAAAGCTGCTTTCTCTTTTTTATCGGAGGATATTTCCTTTGGCCCTATAGTCTTCAAAGGGAAAGGAAATATCTGTTGTCAGATTCCACAGAAATAAGGCTAGCAAAGAGATCCACGAAATACAGATGTAACTCTGTGAGATGAATTAACAGAACACTCAGCAGTTTCTCAGAAAGCTTCTTTCCAGATTTCATTGGAGGATATTTCCTTTTTCACCGTAGCCCCTCTATGGGCTTCCAAATATCACTTTGCCAATTCCACAAGAACTGTCTTAGCGAATGGCTTCTTGAGGGGAAAGCTGTCACTCTGTGAGATGATTTCACAGAACACAAAGAAGTTTCTCAGAAAGCTTCTTTCTCTTTGTTATCGGAGGATATTTCCTTTGGCCCTATAGTCTTCAAAGGGATCCGAAATATCTGTAGTCAGATTCCACAGAAATAAGGCTAGCAAAGAGATCCACGAAATACAGATGTAACTCTGTGAGATGAATTAACAGAACACTAAGCAGTTTCTCAGAAAGCTTCTTTCTAGATTTCATGTGAGGTTATTTCCTTTTTTACCACAGCCCTCTATGGGCTTCCAAATATCACATTGCCAATTCCACAAGAACTGTCTTTGCGAAAGGCTTCTTGAGGGGAAAGCTGTAACTCTGTGAGATGATTTCACAGAACACAAAGAAGTTTCTCAGAAAGCTTCTTTCTCTTTGTTATCGGAGGATATTTCCTTTGGCCCTATAGTCTTCAAAGGGAAAGGAAATATCTGTTGTCAGATTCCACAGAAATAAGGCTAGCAAAGAGATCCACGAAATACAGATGTAACTCTGTGAGATGAATTAACAGAACACTAAGCAGTTTCTCAGAAAGCTTCTTTCCAGATTTCATCGGAGGATATTTCCTTTTTCACCATAGCCCTCTATGGGCTTCCAAATATCACTTTGCCAATTCCACAAGAACTGTCTTAGCGAAAGGCTTCTTGAGGGGAAAGCTGTAACTCTGTGAGATGATTTCACAGAACACAAAGAAGTTTCTCAGAAAGCTTCTTTCTCTTTGTTATCGGAGGATATTTCCTTTGGCCCTATAGTCTTCAAAGGGAAAGGAAATATCTGTTGTCAGATTCCACAGAAATAAGGCTAGCAAAGAGATCCACGAAATACAGATGTAACTCTGTAAGATGAATTAACAGAACACTAAGCAGTTTCTCAGAAAGCTTCTTTCCAGATTTCATTGGAGGATATTTCCTTTTTCACCGTAGCCCTCTATGGGCTTCCAAATATCACTTTGCCAATTCCACAAGAACTGTCTTAGCGAAAGGCTTCTTGAGGGGAAAGCTGTCACTCTGTGAGATGATTTCACAGAACACAAAGAAGTTTCTCAGAAAGCTTCTTTCTCTTTGTTATCGGAGGATATTTCCTTTGGCCCTATTGTCTTCAAAGGGATCAGAAATATCTGTTGTCAGATTCCACAGAAATAAGGCTAGCAAAGAGATCCACGAAATACAGATGTAACTCTGTGAGATGAATTAACAGAACACTAAGCAGTTTCTCAGAAAGCTTCTTTCCAGATTTCATCAGAGGATATTTCCTTTTTCACCATAGCCCTCTATGGGCTTCCAAATATCATTTGCCAATTCCACAAGAACTGTCTTAGCGAAAGGCTTCTTGAGGGGAAAGCTGTAACTCTGTGAGATGATTTCACAGAACACAAAGAAGTTTCTCAGAAAGGTTCTTTCTCTTTGTTATCAGAGGATATTTCCTTTGGCCCTATAGTCTTCAACGGGATCCGAAATATCTGTTGTCAGATTCCACAGAAATAAGGCTAGCAAAGAGATCCACGAAATACAGATGTAACTCTGTGAGATGAATTAACAGAACACTAAGCAGTTTCTCAGAAAGCTTCTTTCCAGATTTCATCGGAGGATATTTCCTTTTTCACCATAGCCCTCTATGGGCTTCCAAATATCACTTTGCCAATTCCACATGAACTGTCTTAGCGAAAGGCTTCTTGAGGGGAAAGCTGTAACTCTGTGAGATGATTTCACAGAACACAAAGAAGTTTCTCAGAAAGCTTCTTTCTCTTTATTATCGGAGGATATTTCTCTTCTCCCTATAGTCTTCAAATGGAAAGGAAATATCTGTTCTCAGATTCCACAGAAATAAGGCTAGCAAAGAGATCCACGAAATACAGATGTAACTCTGTGAGATGAATTAACAGAACACTAAGCAGTTTCTCAGAAAGCTTCTTTCCAGATTTCATCGGAGGATATTTCCTTTTTCTCCATAGCCCTCTATGGGCTTCCAAATATCACTTTGCCAATTCCACAAGAACTGTCTTAGCGAAAGGCTACTTGAGGGGAAAGCTGTAACTCTGTGAGATGATTTCACAGAACACAAAGAAGTTTCTCAGAAAGCTTCTTTCTCTTTGTTATCAGAGGATATTTCCTTTGGCCCTATAGTCTTCAAAGGGAAGGGAAATATCTGTTGTCAGATTCCACAGAAATAAGGCTAGCAAAGAGATCCACGAAATACAGATGTAACTCTGTGAGATGAATTAACAGAACACTAAGCAGTTTCTCAGAAAGCTTCTTTCCAGATTTCATTGGAGGATATTTCCTTTTTCACCGTAGCCCTCTATGGGCTTCCAAATATCACTTTGCCAATTCCACAAGAACTGTCTTAGCGAAAGGCTTCTTGAGGGGAAAGCTGTCACTCTGTGAGATGATTTCACAGAACACAAAGAAGTTTCTCAGAAAGCTTCTTTCTCTTTGTTATCGGAGGATATTTCCTTTGGCCCTATAGTCTTCAAAGGGATCCGAAATATCTGTTGTCAGATTCCACAGAAATAAGGCTAGCAAAGAGATCCACGAAATACAGATGTAACTCTGTGAGATGAATTAACAGAACACTAAGCAGTTTCTCAGAAAGCTTCTTTCCAGATTTCATCGGAGGATATTTCCTTTTTCACCATAGCCCTCTATGGGCTTCCAAATATCACTTTGCCAATTCCACAAGAACTGTCTTTGCGAAAGGCTTCTTGAGGGGAAAGCTGTAACTCTGTGAGATGATTTCACAGAACACAAAGAAGTTTCTCAGAAAGCTTCTTTCTCTTTGTTATCGGAGGATATTTCCTTTGGACCTATAGTCTTCAAAGGGAAAGGAAATATCTGTTGTCAGATTCCACAGAAATAAGGCTAGCAAAGAGATCCACGAAATACAGATGTAACTCTGTGAGATGAATTAACAGAACACTGAGCAGTTTCTCAGAAAGCTTCTTTCCAGATTTCATCGGAGGATATTTCCTTTTTCACCATAGCCCTCTATGGGCTTCCAAATATCACTTTGCCAATTCCACAAGAACTGTCTTAGCGAAAGTCTTCTAGAGGGGAAAGCTGTCACTCTGTGAGATGATTTCACAGAACACAAAGAAGTTTCTCAGAAAGCTTCTTTCTCTTTGTTATTGGAGGATATTTCCTTTGGCCCTATAGCCTTTAAAGGGATCCGAAATATCTGTTCTCAGATTCCACAGAAATAAGGCTAGGAAAGAGATCCACGAAATACAGATGTAACTCTGTGAGATGAATTAACAGAACACTAAGCAGTTTCTCTGAAAGCTTCTTTCCAGATTTCATGTGAGGTTATTTCCTTTTTCACCACAGCCCTCTATGGGCTTCCAAATATCACTTTGCCAATTCCACAAGAACTGTCTTTGCGAAAGGCTTCTTGATTGGAAAGCTGTAACTCAGTGAGATGATTTCACAGAACACAAAGAAGTTTCTCAGAAAGCTTCTTTCTCTTTGTTATCGGAGGATATTTCCTTTGGCCCTATAGTCTTCAAAGGGAAAGGAAATATCTGTTGTCAGATTCCAAAGAAATAAGGCTAGCAAAGAGATCCACGAAATACAGATGTAACTCTGTGAGATGAATTAACAGAACACTAAGCAGTTTCACAGAAAGCTTCTTTCCACATTTCATCGGAGGATATTTCCTTTTTCACCATAGCCCTCTTTGGGCTTCCAAATATCACTTTGCCAATTCCACAAGAACTGTCTTAACGAAAGGCTTCTTGAGGGGAAAGCTGTAACTCTGTGAGATGATTTCACAGAGCACAAAGAAGTTTCTCAGAAAGCTTCTTTCTCTTTGTTATCGGAGGATATTTCTTTTCTCCCTATAGTTTTCAAATGGAAAGGAAATATCTGTTCTCAGATTCCACAGAAATAAGGCTAGCAAAGAGATCCACGAAATACTGATATAACTCTGTGAGATGAATTAACAGAACACTGAGCAGTTTCTCAGAAAGCTTCTTTCCAGATTTCATCGGAGGATATTTCCTTTTTCACCATAGCCCTCTAAGGGCTTCCAAATATCACTTTGCCAATTTCACAAGAACTGTCTTAGCGAAAGGCTTCTTGAGGGGAAAGCTGTAACTCTGTGAGATGATTTCAGAGAACACAAAGAAGTTTCTCAGAAAGCTTCATTCTCTTTGTTATCGGAGGATATTTCCTTTGGCCCTATAGTCTTTAAAGGGATCCGAAATATCTGTTCTCCGATTCCACAGGAATAAGGCTAGCAAAGAGATCCATGAAATACAGATGTAACTCTGTTAGATGAATTAACAGAACACTAAGCAGTTTCTCTGAAAGCCTCTTTCCAGATTTCATCGGAGGATATTTCCTTTTTCACCATAGCCCTCTATGGTCTTCCAAATATCACTTTGCCAAATCCACAAGAACTGTCTTAGCGAAAGGCTTCTTGAGGGGAAAGCTGTAACTCTGTGAGATGATTTCACAGAACACAAAGAAGTTTCTCAGAAAGCTTGTTTCTCTTTGTTATCGGAGGATATTTCCTTTGGCCCTATAGTCTTCAAAGGCAAAGGTAATATCTGTTGTCAGATTCCACAGAAATAATGCTAGCAAAGAGATGCACGAAATACAGATGTAACTCTGTGAGATGAATTATCAGAACACTAAGCAGTTTCTCAGAAAGCTTCTTTCCAGATTTCATCGGAGGATATTTCCTTTTTCGCCATAGCCCTCTATGGGCTTCCAAATATCACTTTGCCAATTCCACAAGAACTGTCATAGGGAAAGGCTTCTTGAGGGGAAAGCTGTAACTCTGTGAGATGATTTCAGAGAACACAAAGAAGTTTCTCAGAAAGCTTCTTTCTCTTTGTTATCGGAGGATATTTCCTTTGGCCCTATATTCTTCAAAGGGAAAGGAAATATCTGTTGTCAGATTCCACAGAAATAAGGCTCGCAAAGACATCCACGAAATACAGATGTAACTCTGTGAGATGAATTAACAGAACACTGAGCAGATTCTCAGAAAGCTTCTTTCCAGATTTCATCGGAGGATATTTCCTTTTTCACCATAGCCCTCTATGGGCTTCCAAATATCAATTGCCAATTCCACAAGAACTGTCTTAGCGAAAGGCTTCTAGAGGGGAAAGCTGTCACTCTGTGAGATGATTTCACAGAACACAAAGAAGTTTCTCAGAAAGCTTCTTTCTCTTTGTTATTGGAGGATATTTCCTTTGGCCCTATAACCTTTAAAGGGATCCGAAATATCTGTTCTCAGATTCCACAGAAATAAGGCTAGCAAAGAGATCCACGAAATACAGATGTAACTCTGTGAGATGAATTTACAGAACACTAAGCAGTTTCTCAGAAAGCTTCTTTCTAGATTTCATGTGAGGTTATTTCCTTTTTTACCACAGCCCTCTCTGGGCTTCCAAATATCACTTTGCCAATTCCACAAGAACTGTCTTTGCGAAAGGCTTCTTGAGGGGAAAGCTGTAACTCTGTGAGATGATTTCACAGAACACAAAGAAGTTTCTCAGAAAGCTTGTTTCTCTTTGTTATCGGAGGATATTTCCTTTGGCCCTATAGTCTTCAAAGGGAAAGGAAATATCTGTTCTCAGATTCCACAGAAATAAGGCTAGCAAAGAGATCCACGAAATACAGATGTAACTCTGTGAGATGAATTAACAGAACACTAAGCAGTTTCTCAGAAAGCTTCTTTCCAGATTTCATCGGAGGATACTTCCTTTTTCACCATAGCCCTCTATGGGCTTCCAAATATGACTTTGCCAATTCCACAAGAACTGTCTTAGCGAAAGGCTTCTTGAGGGGAAAGCTGTAACTCTGTGAGATGATTTCACAGAACACAAAGAAGTTTCTCAGAAAGCTTCTTTCTCTTTGTTATCGGAGGATATTTCCTTTGGCCCTATAGTCTTCAAAGGGAAAGGAAATATCTGTTGTCAGATTCCACAGAAATAAGGCTAGCAAAGAGAACCACGAAATACAGATTTAACTCTGTGAGATGAATTAACAGAACACTAAGCAGTTTCTCAGAAAGCTTCTTTCCAGATTTCATTGGAGGATATTTCCTTTTTCACCGTAGCCCTCTATGGGCTTCCAAATATCACTTTGCCAATTCCACAAGAACTGTCTTAGAGAAAGGCTTCTTGAGGGGAAAGCTGTCACTCTGTGAGATGATTTCACAGAACACAAAGAAGTTTCTCAGAAAGCTTCTTTCTCTTTGTTATCGGAGGATATTTCCTTTGGCCCTATAGTCTTCAAAGGGATCCGAAATATCTGTTGTCAGATTCCACAGAAATAAGGCTAGCAAAGAGATCCACGAAATACAGATGTAACTCTGTGAGATGAATTAACAGAACACTAAGCAGTTTCTCAGAAAGCTTCTTTCCAGATTTCATCGGAGGATATTTCCTTTTTCACCATAGCCCTCTATGGGCTTCCAAATATCATTTGCCAATTCCACAAGAACTGTCTTAGCGAAAGGCTTCTAGAGGGGAAAGCTGTCACTCTGTGAGATGATTTCACAGAACACAAAGAAGTTTCTCAGAAAGCTTCTTTCTCTTTGTTATTGGAGGATATTTCCTTTGGCCCTATAGCCTTTAAAGGGATCCGAAATATCTGTTCTCAGATTCCACAGAAATAAGGCTAGCAAAGAGATCCACGAAATACAGATGTAACTCTGTGAGATACATTAACAGATCACTAAGCAGTTTCTCAGAAAGCTTCTTTCCAGATTTCATCGGAGGATATTCCCTTTTTCACCATAGCCCTCTATGGGCTTCCAAATATCACTTTGCCAATTCCACAAGAACTGTCTTTGCGAAAGGCTTCTTGAGGGGAATGCTGTAACTCTGTGAGATGATTTCACAGAACACAAAGAAGTTTCTCAGAAAGCTTCTTTCTCTTTGTTATCGGAGGATATTTCCTTTGGACCTATAGTCTTCAAAGGGAAAGGAAATATCTGTTGTCAGATTCCACAGAAATAAGGCTAGCAAAGAGATCCACGAAATACAGATGTAACTCTGTGAGATGAATTAACAGAACACTGAGCAGTTTCTCAGAAAGCTTCTTTCCAGATTTCATCGGAGGATATTTCCTTTTTCACCATAGCCCTTATGTGCTTCCAAATATCACTTTGCCAATTTCACAAGAACTGTCTTAGTGAAAGGCTTCTTGATGGGAAAGCTGTAACTCTGTGAGATGATTTCAGAGAACACGAAGAAGTTTCTCAGAAAGCTTCATTCTCTTTGTTATCGGAGGATATTTCCTTTGGCCCTATAGTCTTTAAAGGGATCCGAAATATCTGTTGTCAGATTCCACAGAAATAAGGCTAGCAAAGAGATCCATGAAATACAGATGTAACTCTGTCAGATGAATTAACAGAACACTAAGCAGTTTCTCAGAAAGCTTCTTTCCAGATTTCATCGGAGGATATTTCCTTTTTCACCCTAGCCCTCTATGGTCTTCCAAATATCACTTTGCCAATTCCACAAGAACTGTCTTAGCGAAAGGCTTCTTGAGGGGAAAGCTGTAACTCTGTGAGATGATTTCACAGAACACAAAGAAGTTTCTCAGAAAGCTTCTTTCTCTTTGTTATCGGAGGATATTTCCTTTGGCCCTATAGTCTTCAAAGGCAAAGGTAATATCTGTTCTCAGATACCACAGAAATAAGGCTAGCAAAGAGATCCACGAAATACAGATGTAACTCTGTGAGATGAATTAACAGAACACTAAGCAGTTTCTCAGAAAGCTTCTTTCCAGATTTCATCGGAGGATATTTCCTTTTTCACCATAGCCCTCTATGGGCTTCCAAATATCACTTTGCCAATTCCACAAGAACTGTCTTAGCGAAAGGCTTCTTGAGGGGAAAGCTGTAACTCTGTGAGATGATTTCACAGAACACAAAGAAGTTTCTCAGAAAGCTTCTTTCTCTTTGTTATCGGAGGATACTTTCTTAGGCCCTATAGTCTTTAAAGGGATCCGAAATATCTGTTCTCAGGTTCCACAGAAATAAGGCTAGCAAAGAGATCTACGAAATACAGATGTAACACTGTGAGATGAATTAACAGAACACTGAGCAGTTTCTCAGAAAGCTTCTTTCCAGATTTCATCCGAGGATATTTCCTTTTTCACCATAGCCCTCTATGGGCTTCCAAATATCACTTTGCCAATTCCACAAGAACTGTCTTAGGGAAAGGCCTCTTGAGGGGAAAGCTGTAACTCCGTGAGGTGATTTCAGAGAACACAAAGAAGTTTCTCAGAAAGCTTCTCTCTCTTTGTTATCGGAGGATATTTCCTTTGTCCCTATATTCTTCGAAGAGAAAGGAAATATCTGTTGTCAGATTCCACAGAAATAAGGCTCGCAAAGACATCCACGAAATACAGATGTAACTCTGTGAGATGAATGAACAGAACACTGAGCAGTTTCTCAGAAAGCTTCTTTCCAGATTTCATCGGAGGATGTTTCCTTTTTCACCATAGCCCTTATGGGCTTCCAAATATCACTTTGCCAATTCCACAAGAACTGTCTTAGTGAAAGGCTTCTTGAGGTGAAAGCTGTCACTCTGTGAGATGATTTCACAGAACACAAAGAAGTTTCTCAGAAAGCTTCTTTCTCTTTGTTATCGGAGGATATTTCCTTTGGCCCTATAGTTTTCAAAGGGAAAGGAAATATCTGTTGTCAGATTCCACAGAAATAAGGCTAGCAAAGAGATCCACGAAATACATATGTAACTCTGTGAGATGAATTAACAGAACACTGAGCAGTTTCTCAGAAAGCTTCTTTCCAGATTTCATCGGAGGATATTTCCTTTTTCACCATAGCCCTCTAAGGGCTTCCAAATATCACTTTGCCAATTTCACAAGAACTGTCTTTGCGAAAGGCTTCTTGAGGGGAAAGCTGTAACTCAGTGAGATGATTTCACAGAACACAAAGAAGTTTCTCAGAAAGCTTTTTTGTCTTTGTTATCGGAGGATATTTCCTTTGGCCCTATAGTCTTCAAAGGGAAAGGAAATATCTGTTGTCAGATTCCACAGAAATAAGGCTAGCAAAGAGATCCACGAAATACAGATGTAACTCTGTGAGATGAATTAACAGAACACTAAGCAGTTTCACAGAAAGCTTCTTTCCACATTTCATCGGAGGATATTTCCTTTTTCACCATAGCCCTCTTTGAGCTTCCAAATATCACTTTGCCAATTCCACAAGAACTGTCTTAACGAAAGGCTTCTTGAGGGGAAAGCTGTAACTCTGTGAGATGATTTCACAGAACAGAAAGAAGTTTCTCAGAAAGCTTCTTTCTCTTTGTTATCGGAGGATATTTCTTTTCTCCCTATAGTTTTCAAATGGAAAGGAAATATCTGTTCTCAGATTCCACAGAAATAAGGCTAGCAAAGAGATCCACGAAATACAGATATAACTCTGTGAGATGAATTAACAGAACACTGAGCAGTTTCTCAGAAAGCTTCTTTCCAGATTTCATCGGAGGATATTTCCTTTTTCACCATAGCCCTCTAAGGGCTTCCAAATATCACTTTGCCAATTTCACAAGAACCGTCTTAGCGAAAGGCTTCTTGATGGGAAAGCTGTAACTCTGTGAGATGATTTCAGAGAACACAAAGAAGTTTCTCAGAAAGCTTCATTCTCTTTGTTATCGGAGGATATTTCCTTTGGCCCTATAGTCTTTAAAGGGATCCGAAATATCTGTTGTCAGATTCCACAGAAATAAGGCTAGCAAAGAGATCCATGAAATACAGATGTAACTCTGTTAGATGAATTAACAGAACACTAAGCAGTTTCTCACAAAGCTTCTTTCCAGATTTCATCGGAGGATATTTCCTTTTTCACCATAGCCCTCTATGGTCTTCCAAATATCACTTTGCCAATTCCACAAGAACTGTCTTAGCGAAAGGCTTCCTTAAGGGAAAGCTGTAACTCTGTGAGATGATTTCACAGAACACAAAGAAGTTTCTCAGAAAGCTTCTTTCTCTTTGTTATCGGAGGATATTTCCTTTGGCCCTATAGTCTTCAAAGGCAAAGGTAATATCTGTTCTCAGATACCACAGAAATAAGGCTAGCAAAGAGATCCACGAAATACAGATGTAACTCTGTGAGATGAATTAACAGAACACTAAGCAGTTTCTCAGAAAGCTTCTTTCCAGATTTCATCGGAGGATATTTCCTTTTTCACCATATCCCTCTATGGGCTTCCAAATATTACTTTGCCAATTCCACAAGAACTGTCTTAGCGAAAGGCTTCTTGAGGGGAAAGCTGTAACTCTGTGAGATGATTTCACAGAACACAAAGAAGTTTCTCAGAAAGCTTCTTTCTCTTTGTTATCGGAGGATACTTCCTTAGGCCCTATAGTCTTTAAAGGGATCCGAAATATCTGTTCTCAGGTTCCACAGAAATAAGGCTAGCAAAGAGATCTACGAAATACAGACGTAACTCTGTGAGATGAATTAACAGAACACTAAGCAGTTTCTCAGAAAGCTTCTTTCCAGATTTCATCCGAGAATATTTCCTTTTTCACCATAGCCCTCTATGGGCTTCCAAATATCACTTTGCCAATTCCACAAGAACTGTCTTAGGGAAAGGCTTCTTGAGGGGAAAGCTGTAACTCTGTGAGGTGATTTCAGAGAACACAAAGAAGTTTCTCAGAAAGCTTCTCTCTCTTTGTTATCGGAGGATATTTCCTTTGTCTCTATATTCTTCATAGGAAAAGGAAATATCTGTTGTCAGATTCCACAGAAATAAGGCTCGCAAAGACATCCACGAAATACAGATGTAACTCTGTGAGATGAATTAACAGAACACTGAGCAGTTTCTCAGAAAGCTTCTTTCCAGATTTCATCGGAGGATATTTCCTTTTTCACCATAGCCCTTATGGGCTTCCAAATATCACTTTGCCAATTCCACAAGAACTGTCATAGCGAAAGACTTCTTGAGGGGAAAGCTGTAACTCTGTGAGATGATTTCACAGAACACAAAGAGGTTTCTCAGAAAGCTTTTCTCTTTGTTATCGGAGGATATTTCCTTTGGCCCTATAGCCTTTAAAGGGATCCGAAATATCTGTTGTCAGATTCCACAGAAATAAGGCTAGCAAAGAGGTCCACGAAATACAGATGTAACTCTGTGAGATGAGTTAACAGAACACTAAGCAGTTTCTCAGAAAGCTTCCTTCCAGATTTCATGTGAGGTTATTTCCTTTTTCACCACAGCCCTCTATGGGCTTCCAAATATCACTTTGCCAATTCCACTAGAACTGTCTTTGCGAAAGGCTTCTTGAGGGGAAAGCTGTAACTCTGTGAGATGATTTCACAGAACACAAGGAAGTTTCTCAGAAAGCTTCTTTCTCTTTGTTATCGGAGGATATTTCCTTTGAACCTATAGTCTTCAAAGGGAAAGGAATATCTGTTGTCAGATTCCACAGAAATAAGGCTAGCAAAGAGATCCACGAAATACAGATGTAACTCTGTGAGATGAATTAACAGAACACTAAGCAGTTTCTCAGAAAGCTTCTTTCCAGATTTCATTGGAGGATATTTCCTTTTTCACCATAGCCCTCTATGTGCTTCCAAATATCACTTTACCAATTCCACAAGAACTGTCTTAGCGAAAGGCTTCTTGAGGGGAAAGCTGTAACTCTGTGAGATGATTTCACAGAACACAAAGAAGTTTCTCAGAAAGCTTCTTTCTCTTTGTTATCGGAGGATATTTCCTTTGGCCCTATAGTCTTCAAAGGGATCCGAAATATCTGTTCTCAGATTCCACAGAAATAAGGCTAGCAAAGAGATCCACGAAATACAGATGTAACTCTGTGAGATGAATTAACAGAACACTAAGCAGTTTCTCAGAAAGCTTCTTTCCAGATTTCATCGGAGGATATTTCCTTTTTCACCATAGCCCTCTATGGGCTTCCAAATATCACTTTGCCAATTCCACAAGAACTGTGTTAGTGAAAGGTTTCTAGAGGGGAAAGCTGTCACTCTGTGAGATGAATTCAGAGAACACAAAGAAGTTTCTCAGAAAGCTTCTTTCTCTTTGTTATTGGAGGATATTTCCTTTGGCCCTATAGCCTTTAAAGGGATCCGAAATATCTGTTCTCAGATTCCACAGAAATAAGGCTAGCAAAGAGATCCACGAAATACAGATGTAACTCTGTGAGATGAATTAACAGAACACTAAGCAGTTTCTCAGAAAGCTTCTTTGCACATTTCATCGGAGGATATTTCCTTTTTCACCATAGCCCTCTTTGGGCTTCCAAATATCACTTTGCCAATTCCACAAGAACTGTCTTAACGAAAGGCTTCTTGAGGGGAAAGCTGTAACTCTGTGAGATGATTTCACAGAACACAAAGAAGTTTCTCAGAAAGCTTCTTTCTCTTTGTTATCGGAGGATATTTCTTTTCTCCCTATAGTCTTCAAAGGGAAAGGAAATATCTGTTCTCAGATTCCACAGAAATAAGGCTAGCAAAGAGATAAACGAAATACAGATATAACTCTGTGAGATGAATTAACAGAACACTAAGCAGTTTCTCAGAAAGCTTCTTTCCAGATTTCATCGGAGGATATTTCCTTTTTCACCATAGCCCTCTAAGGCCTTCCAAATATCACTTTGCCAATTTCACAAGAACTGTCTTAACGAAAGGCTTCTTGAGGGGAAAGCTGTAACTCTGTGAGATGATTTCAGAGAACACAAAGAAGTTTCTCAGAAAGCTTCATTCTATTTGTTATCGGAGGATATTTCCTTTAGCCCTATAGTCCTTAAATGGATCCCAAATATCTGTTCTCAGATTCCACAGAAATAAGGCTAGCAAAGAGATCCACGAAATACAGATGTAACTCTGTTAGATGAATTAACAGAACACTAAGCAGTTTCTCAGAAAGCTTCTTTCCAGATTTCATCGGAGGATATTTCCTTTTTCACCATAGCCCTCTATGGTCTTCCAAATATCACTTTGCCAATTCCACAAGAACTGTCTTAGCGAAAGGCTTCTTGAGGGGAAAGCTGTCACTCGGTAAGATGATTTCACAGAACACAAAGAAGTTTCTCAGAAAGCTTCTTTCTCTTTGTTATCGGAGGATATTTCCTTTGGCCCTATAGTCTTCAAAGGCAAAGGTAATATCTGTTGTCACATTCCAAAAAAATAAGGCTAGCAAAGAGATCCACGAAATACTGATGTAACTCTGTGAGATGAATTAACAGAACACTAAGCAGTTTCTCAGAAAGCTTCTTTCCAGATTTCATCGGAGGATATTTCCTTTTTCACCATAGCCCTCTTTGAGCTTCCAAATATCACTTTGCCAATTCCACAAGAACTGTCTTAGCGAAAGGCTTCTTGAGGGGAAAGCTGTAACTCTGTGAGATGATTTCACAGAATACAAAGAAGTTTCTCAGAAAGCTTCTTTCTCTTTGTTATCGGAGGATATTTCCTTTGGCCCTATAGTCTTCAAAGGGAAAGGAAATATCTGTTGTCAGATTCCACAGAAATAAGGCTAGCAAAGAGATCCACGAAATACAGATGTAACTCTGTGAGATGAATTAACAGAACACTCAGCAGTTTCTCAGAAAGCTTCTTTCCAGATTTCATTGGAGGATATTTCCTTTTTCACCATAGCCCTCTATGGGCTTCCAAATATCACTTTGCCAATTCCACAAGAACTGTCTTAGCGAAAGGCTTCTTGAGGGGAAAGCTGTAACTCAGTGAGATGATTTCACAGAACACAAAGAAGTTTCTCAGAAAGCTTCTTTCTCTTTGTTATCGGAGGATATTTCCTTTGGCCCTATAGTCTTCAAAGGGAAAGGAAATATCTGTTCTCAGATTCCACAGAAATAAGGCTAGCAAAGAGATCCACGAAATACAGATGTAACTCTGTGAGATGAATTAACAGAACACTAAGCAGTTTCTCAGAAAGCTTCTTTCCAGATTTCATCGGAGGATATTTCCTTTTTCACCATAGCCCTCTATGGGCTTCCAAATATCATTTGCCAATTCCACAAGAACTGTCTTAGCGATAGGCTTCTAGAGGGGAAAGCTGTCACTCTGTGAGATGATTTCACAGAACACAAAGAAGTTTCTCAGAAAGCTTCTTTCTCTTTGTTATTGGTGGATATTTCCTTTGGCCCTATAGCCTTTAAAGGGATCCGAAATATCTGTTCTCAGATTCCACAGAAATAAGGCTACCAAAGAGATCCACGAAATACAGATGTAACTCTGTGAGATGAATTAACAGAACACTAAGCAGTTTCTCAGAAAGCTTCTTTCTAGATTTCATGTGAGGTTATTTCCTTTTTTACCACAGCCCTCTATAGGCTTCCAAATATCACTTTGCCAATTCCACAAGAACTGTGTTTGCGAAAGGCTTCTTGAGGGGAAAGCTGTAACTCTGTGAGATGATTTCACAGAACACAAAGAAGTTTATCAGAAAGTTTCTTTCTCTTTGTTATCGGAGGATATTTCTTTGCACCTATAGTCTTCAAAGGGAAAGGAAATATCTGTTGTCAGATTCCACAGAAATAAGGCTAGCAAAGAGATCCACGAAATACAGATGTAACTCTGTGAGATGAATTAACAGAACACTAAGCAGTTTCACAGAAAGCTTCTTTCCACATTTCATGGGAGGATATTTCCTTTTTCACCACAGCCCTCTTTGGGCTTCCAAATATCACTTTGCCAATTCCACAAGAACTGTCTTAACGAAAGGCTTCTTGATTGGAAAGCTGTAACTCTGTGAGATGGTTTCACAGAACACAAAGAAGTTTCTCAGAAAGCTTCTTTCTCTTTGTTATTGGAGGATATTTCTTTTCTCCCTATAGTCTTCAAATGGAAAGGAAATGTCTGTTCTCAGATTCCACAGAAATAAGGCTAGCAAAGAGATCCACGAAATACAGATATAACTCTGTGAGATGAATTAACAGAACACTGAGCAGTTTCTCAGAAAACTTCTTTCCAGATTTCATCGGAGGATATTTCCTTTTTCACCATAGCCCTCTAAGGGCTTCCAAATATCACTTTGCCAATTTCACAAGAACTGTCTTAGCGAAAGGCTTCTTGAAGGGAAAGCTGTAACTCTGTGAGATGATTTCAGAGAACACAAAGAAGTTTCTCAGAAAGCTTCATTCTCTTTGTTATCGGAGGATATTTCCTTTGGCCCTATAGTCTTTAATGGGATCCGAAATATCTGTTCTCAGATTCCACAGAAATAAAGCTAGCAAAGAGATCCATGAAATACAGATGTAACTCTGTGAGATGAATTAACAGAACACTAAGCAGTTTCTCAGAAAGCTTCTTTCCAGATTTCATCGAAGTATATTTCCTTTTTCACCATAGCCCTCTATGGTCTTCCAAATATCACTTTGCCAATTCCACAAGAACTGTCTTAGCGAAAGGCTTCTTGAGGGGAAAGCTGTAACTCAGTGAGATGATTTCACAGAACACAAAGAAGTTTCTCAGAAAGCTTCTTTCTCTTTGTTATCGGAGGATATTTCCTTTGGCCCTATAGTCTTCAAAGGGAAAGGAAATATCTTTTCTCAGATTCCACAGAAATAAGGCTAGCAAAGAGATCCACGAAATACAGATGTAACTCTGTGAGATGAATTAACAGAACACTAAGCAGTTTCTCAGAAAGCTTCTTTCCAGATTTCATCGGAGGATATTTCCTTTTTTACCATAGCCCTCTATGGGCTTCCAAATATCATTTGCCAATTCCACAAGAACTGTCTTAGCGAAAGGCTTCTAGAGGGGAAAGCTGTCACTCTGTGAGATGATTTCACAGAACACAAAGAAGTTTCTCAGAAAGCTTCTTTCTCTTTGTTATTGGTGGATATTTCCTTTGGCCCTATAGCCTTTAAAGGGATCCGAAATATCTGTTCTCAGATTCCACAGAAATAAGGCTAGGAAAGAGATCCACGAAATACAGATGTAACTCTGTGAGATGAATTAACAGAACACTAAGCAGTTTCTCAGAAAGCTTCTTTCTAGATTTCATGTGAGGTTATTTCCTTTTTTACCACAGCCCTCTATGGGCTTCCAAATATCACTTTGCCAATTCCACAAGAACTGTCTTAGGGAAAGGCTTCTTGAGGGGAAGCTGCAACTCTGTGAGATGATTTCACAGTACACAAAGAAGTTTCTCAGAAAGCTTCCTTCTCTTTGTTATCGGAGGATATTTCCTTTGGCCCTATAGTCTTCAAAGGGAAAGGAAATATCTGTTGTCAGATTCCACAGAAATAAGGCTAGCAATGAGATCCACGAAATACAGATGTAACTCTGTGAGATGAATTAACAGAACACTGAGCAGTTTCTCAGAAAGCTTCTTTACAGGTTTCATCGGAGGATATTTCCTTTTTCACCATAGCCCTTATGGGCTTCCAAATATCACTTTGCCAATTCCACAAAAACTGTCTTAGCGAAAGGCTTCTTGAGGGGAAAGCTGTAACTCTGTGAGATGATTTCACAGAACACAAAGAAGTTTCTCAGAAAGCTTCTTTCCCTTTGTTATCGGAGGATATGTCCTTTGGCCCTATAGTCTTCAAAGGGAAAGGAAATATCTGTAGTCAGATTCCACAGAATAAGGCTAGCAAAGAGATCCACGAAATACTGATGTAACTCTGTGAGATGAATTAACAGAACACTGAGCAGTTTCTCAGAAAGCTTCTTTCCAGATTTCGTCGGAGGATATTTCCTTTCTCACCATAGCCCTCTATGGGCTTCCAAATATCACTTTGCCAATTCCACAAGAACTGTCTTAGCGAAAGGCTTCTTGAGGGGAAAGCTGTAACTCTGTGAGATGATTTCACAGAACACAAAGAAGTTTCTCAGAAAGCTTCTTTCTCTTTGTTATCGGAGATATTTCCTTTGGCCCTGTAGTCTTTAAAGGGATCCGAAATATCTGATCTCAGGTTCCACAGAAATAAGGCTAGCAAATAGATCTACGAAATACAGATGTAACTCTGTGAGATGAATTAACAGAACACTAAGCAGTTTCTCAGAAAGCTTCTTTCCAGATTTCATCCGAGGATATTTCCATTTTCACCATAGCCCTCTATGGTCTTCCAAATATCACTTTGCCAATTCCATAAGAACTGTCTTAGTGAAAGGCTTCTTGAGGGGAAAGCTGTAACTCTGTGAGATGATTTCACAGAAAACAAAGAAGTTTCTCAGAAAGCTTCTTTCTCTTTGTTATCGGAGGATATTTCCTTTAGCCCTATAGTCTTCAAAGGGAAAGGAAATATCTGTTGTCAGATTCCACAGAAATAAGGCTAGCAAAGAGATCCACGAAATACAGATGTAACTCTGTGAGATGAATTAACAGAACACTGAGCAGTTTCTCAGAAAGCTTCTTTCCAGGTTTCATCGGAGGATATTTCCTTTTTCACCATAGCCCTTATGGGCTTCCAATTATCACTTTGCCAATTCCACAAGAACTGTCTTAGCGAAAGGCTTCTTGAGGGGAAAGCTGTAACTCTGTGAGATGATTTCACAGAACACAAGGAAGTTTCTCAGAAAGCTTCTTTCTCTTTGTTATCGGAGGATATTTCCTTTGGCCCTATAGTCTTCAAAGGGAAAGGAAATATCTGTTGTCAGATTCCACAGAAATAAGGCTAGCAAAGAGATCCACGAAATACAGATGTAATTCTGTGAGATGAATTAACAGAACACTAAGCAGTTTCTCAGAAAGCTTCTTTCCAGATTTCATCGGAGGATATTTCCTTTTTCACCATAGCCCTCTATGGGCTTCAGGGGAAAGCTGTCACTCTGTGAGATGATTTCACAGAACACAAAGAAGTTTCTCAGAAAGCTTCTTTCTCTTTGTTATTGGAGGATATTTCCTTTGGCCCTATAGCCTTTAAAGGGATCCGAAATATCTGTTCTCAGATTCCACAGAAATAAGGCTAGCAAAGAGATCCACGAAATACAGATGTAACTCTGTGGTGTGAATTAACAGAACACTAAGCAGTTTCTCAGAAAGCTTCTTTCCAGATTTCATGTGAGGTTATTTCCTTTTTCACCACAGCCCTCTATGGGCTTCCAAATATCACTTTGCCAATTCCACAAGAACTGTCTTTGCGAAAGGCTTCTTGAGGGGAAAGCTGTAACTCTGTGAGATGATTTCACAGAACACAAAGAAGATTCTCAGAAAGCTTCTTTCTCTTTGTTATCGGAGGATATTTCCTTTGGCCCTATAGTCTTCAAAGGGAAAGGAAATATCTGTTGTCAGATTCCACAGAAATAAGGCTAGCAAAGAGATCCACGAAATACAGATGTAACTCTGAGAGATGAATGAACAGAACACTGAGCAGTTTCTCAGAAAGCTTCTTACCAGATTTCATCCGAGGATATTTCCTTTTTCACCATAGCCCTTATGGGCTTCCAAATATGACTTTGCCAATTCCACAAGAACTGTCTTAGTGAAAGGCTTCTTGAGGGGAAAGCTGTAACTCTGTGAGATGATTTCACAGAACACAAAGAAGTTTCTCAGAAAGCTTCTTTCTCTTTGTTTTCGGAGATATTTCCTTTGGCCCTGTAGTCTTTAAAGGGATCCGAAATATCTGTTCTCAGATTCCACAGAAATAAGGCTAGCAAAGAGATCTACGAAATACAGAAGTAACTCTGTGAGACGAATTAACAGAACACTAAGCAGTTTCTCAGAAAGCTTCTTTCCAGATTTCATCCGAGGATATTTCCATTTTCTCCATAGCCCTCTATGGTCTTCCAAATATCACTTTGCCAATTCCACAAGAACTGTCTTAGCGAAAGGCTTCTTGAGGGGAAAGCTGTAACTCTGTGAGATGATTTCACAGAACACAAAGAAGTTTCTCAGAAAGCTTCTTTCTCTTTTTTATCGGAGGATATTTCCTTTGGCCCTATAGTCTTTAAAGGGATCCGAAATATCTGATCTCAGGTTCCACAGAAATAAGGCTAGCAAATAGATCTATGAAATACAGATGTAACTCTGTGAGATGAATTAACAGAACACTAAGCAGTTTCTCAGAAAGCTTCTTTCCAGATTTCATCGGAGGATATTTCCTTTTTCACCATAGCCCTCTATGGGCTTCCAAATATCACTTTGCCATATCCACAAGAACTGTCTTAACGAAAGGCTTCTTGAGGGGAAAGCTGTAACTCTGTGAGATGATTTCACAGAACACAAAGAAGTTTCTCAGAAAGCTTCCTTCTCTTTGTTATCGGAGGATATTTCCTTTGGCCCTATAGTCTTCAAAGGGAAAGGAAATATCTGTTGTCAGATTCCACAGTAATAAGGCTAACAAAGAGATCCACGAAATACAGATGTAACTCTGAGAGATGAATTAACAGAACACTGAGCAGTTTCTCAGAAAGCTTCTTTCCAGATTTCATCCGAGGATATTTCCTTTTTCACCATAGCCCTTATGGGCTTCCAAATATGACTTTGCCAATTCCACAAGAACTGTCTTAGCGAAAGGCTTCTCGAGGGGAAAGCTGTAACTCTGTGAGATGATTTCACAGAACACAAAGAAGTTTCTCAGAAAGCTTCTTTCTCTTTGTTATCGGAGATATTTACTTTGGCCCTGTAGTCTTTAAAGGGATCCGAAATATCTGTTCTCAGATTCCACAGAAATAAGGCTAGCAAAGAGATCTACGAAATACAGATGTAACTCTGTGAGATGAATTAACAGAACACTAAGCAGTTTCTAGAAAGCTTCTTTCCAGATTTCATCCGAGGATATTTCCATTTTCACCATAGCCCTCTATGGTCTTCCAAATATCACTTTGCCAATTCCACAAGAACTGTCTTAGTGAAAGGCTTCTTGAGGGGAAAGCTGTAACTCTGTGAGATGATTTCACAGAACACAAAGAAGTTTCTCAGAAAGCTTCTTTCTCTTTGTTTTCGGAGATATTTCCGTTGGCCCTGTAGTCTTTAAAGGGATCCGAAATATCTGTTCTCAGATTCCACAGAAATAAGGCTAGCAAAGAGATCTACGAAATACAGAAGTAACTCTGTGAGATGAATTAACAGAACACTAAGCAGTTTCTCAGAAAGCTTCTTTCCAGATTTCATCCGAGGATATTTCCATTTTCTCCATAGCCCTCTATGGTCTTCCAAATATCACTTTGCCAATTCCACAAGAACTGTCTTAGCGAAAGGCTTCTTGAGGGGAAAGCTGTAACTCTGTGAGATGATTTCACAGAACACAAAGAAGTTTCTCAGAAAGCTTCTTTCTCTTTTTTATCGGAGGATATTTCCTTTGGCCCTATAGTCTTTAAAGGGATCCGAAATATCTGATATCAGGTTCCACAGAAATAAGGCTAGCAAATAGATCTATGAAATACAGATGTAACTCTGTGAGATGAATTAACAGAACACTAAGCAGTTTCTCAGAAAGCTTCTTTCCAGATTTCATCGGAGGATATTTCCTTTTTCACCATAGCCCTCTATGGGCTTCCAAATATCACTTTGCCATATCCACAAGAACTGTCTTAACGAAAGGCTTCTTGAGGGGAAAGCTGTAACTCTGTGAGATGATTTCACAGAACACAAAGAAGTTTCTCAGAAAGCTTCCTTCTCTTTGTTATCGGAGGATATTTCCTTTGGCCCTATAGTCTTCAAAGGGAAAGGAAATATCTGTTGTCAGATTCCACAGTAATAAGGCTGACAAAGAGATCCACGAAATACAGATGTAACTCTGAGAGATGAATTAACAGAACACTGAGCAGTTTCTCAGAAAGCTTCTTTCCAGATTTCATCCGAGGATATTTCCTTTTTCACCATAGCCCTTATGGGCTTCCAAATATGACTTTGCCAATTCCACAAGAACTGTCTTAGCGAAAGGCTTCTCTAGGGGAAAGCTGTAACTCTGTGAGATGATTTCACAGAACCCAAAGAAGTTTCTCAGAAAGCTTCTTTCTCTTTGTTATCGGAGATATTTACTTTGGCCCTGTAGTCTTTAAAGGGATCCGAAATATCTGTTCTCAGATTCCACAGAAATAAGGCTAGCAAAGAGATCTACGAAATACAGATGTAACTCTGTGAGATGAATTAACAGAACACTAAGCAGTTTCTAGAAAGCTTCTTTCCAGATTTCATCCGAGGATATTTCCATTTTCACCATAGCCCTCTATGGTCTTACAAATATCACTTTGCCAATTCCACAAGAACTGTCTTAGCGAAAGGCTTCTTGAGGGGAAAGCTGTAACTCTGTGAGATGATTTCACAGAACACAAGGAAGTTTCTCAGAAAGCTTCTTTCTCTTTGTTATCGGAGGATATTTCCTTTGGCCCTATAGTCTTCAAAGGGAAAGGAAATATCTGTTGTCAGATTCCACAGAAATAAGGCTAGCAAAGAGATCTACGAAATACAGAAGTAACTCTGTGAGATGAATTAACAGAACACTAAGCAGTTTCTCAGAAAGCTTCTTTCCAGATTTCATCCGAGTATATTTCCATTTTCTCCATAGCCCTCTATGGTCTTCCAAATATCACTTTGCCAATTCCACAAGAACTGTCTTAGCGAAAGGCTTCTTGAGGGGAAAGCTGTAACTCTGTGAGATGATTTCACAGAACACAAAGAAGTTTCTCAGAAAGCTTCTTTCTCTTTTTTATCGGAGGATATTTCCTTTGGCCCTATAGTCTTTAAAGGGATCCGAAATATCTGATCTCAGGTTCCACAGAAATAAGGCTAGCAAATAGATCTATGAAATACAGATGTAACTCTGTGAGATGAATTAACAGAACACTAAGCAGTTTCTCAGAAAGCTTCTTTCCAGATTTCATCGGAGGATATTTCCTTTTTCACCATAGCCCTCTATGGGCTTCCAAATATCACTTTGCCATATCCACAAGAACTGTCTTAACGAAAGGCTTCTTGAGGGGAAAGCTGTAACTCTGTGAGATGATTTCACAGAACACAAAGAAGTTTCTCAGAAAGCTTTCTTCTCTTTGTTATCGGAGGATATTTCCTTTGGCCCTATAGTCTTCAAAGGGAAAGGAAATATCTGTTGTCAGATTCCACAGAAATAAGGCGAACAAAGAGATCCACGAAATACAGATGTAACTCTGAGAGATGAATTAACAGAACACTGAGCAGTTTCTCAGAAAGCTTCTTTCCATATTTCATCCGAGGATATTTCCTTTTTCACCATAGCCCTTATGGGCTTCCAAATATGACTTTGCCAATTCCACAAGAACTGTCTTAGAGAAAGGCTTCTCGAGGGGAAAGCTGTAACTCTGTGAGATGATTTCACAGAACACAAAGAAGTTTCTCAGAAAGCTTCTTTCTCTTTGTTATCGGAGATATTTACTTTGGCCCTGTAGTCTTTAAAGGGATCCGAAATATCTGTTCTCAGATTCCACAGAAATAAGGCTAGCAAAGAGATCTACGAAATACAGATGTAACTCTGTGAGATGAATTAACAGAACACTAAGCAGTTTCTAGAAAGCTTCTTTCCAGATTTCATCCGAGGATATTTCCATTTTCACCATAGCCCTCTATGGTCTTCCAAATATCACTTTGCCAATTCCACAAGAACTGTCTTAGCGAAAGGCTTCTTGAGGGGAAAGCTGTAACTCTGTGAGATGATTTCACAGAACACAAGGAAGTTTCTCAGAAAGCTTCTTTCTCTTTGTTATCGGAGGATATTTCCTTTGGCCCTGTAGTCTTCAAAGGGAAAGGAAATATCTGTTGTCAGATTCCACAGAAATAAGGCTAGCAAAGAGATCCACGAAATACAGATGTAATTCTGTGAGATGAATTAACAGAACACTAAGCAGTTTCTCAGAAAGCTTCTTTCCAGATTTCATCGGAGGATATTTCCTTTTTCACCATAGCCCTCTATGGGCTTCAGGGGAAAGCTGTCACTCTGTGAGATGATTTCACAGAACACAAAGAAGTTTCTCAGAAAGCTTCTTTCTCTTTGTTATTGGAGGATATTTCCTTTGGCCCTATAGCCTTTAAAGGGATCCGAAATATCTGTTCTCAGATTCCACAGAAATAAGGCTAGCAAAGAGATCCACGAAATACAGATGTAACTCTGTGATGTGAATTAACAGAACACTAACCAGTTTCTCAGAAAGCTTCTTTCCAGATTTCATGTGAGGTTATTTCCTTTTTCACCACAGCCCTCTAAGGGCTTCCAAATATCACTTTGCCAATTCAACAAGAACTGTCTTTGCGAAAGGCTTCTTGAGGGGAAAGCTGTGACTCTGTGAGATGATTTCACAGAACACAAAGAAGTTTCTCAGAAAGCTTCTCTCTCTTTGTTATCGGAGGATATTTCCTTTGGCCCTATAGTCTTCAAAGGGAAAGGAAATATCTGTTGTCAGATTCCTCACAAATAAGGCTAGCAAAGAGATCCACGAAATACAGATGTAACTCTGTGAGATGAATTAACAGAACACTAAGCAGTTTCTCAGAAAGCTTCTTTCCAGATTTCATCGGAGGATATTTCCTTTTTCACCATAGCCTTCTATGGGCTTCCAAATATCACTTTGCCAATTCCACACGAACTGTCTTAGCGAAAGGCTTCTTGAGGGGAAAGCTGTAACTCAGTGAGATGATTTCACAGAACACAAAGAAGTTTCTCAGAAAGCTTCTTTCTGTTTGTTATCGGAGGATATTTCCTTTGGCCCTATAGTCTTTAAAGGGATCCGAAATATCTGTTCTCAGATTCCACAGAAATAAGGCTAGCAAAGACATCCACGAAATACAGATGTAACTCTGTGATATGAATTAACAGAACACTAAGCAGTTTCTCAGAAAGCTTCTTTCCAGATTTCATTGGAGGATATTTCCTTTTTCACCATAGCCCTCTATGGGCTTCCAAATATCACTTTGCCAATTCCACAAGAACTGTCTTAGCGAAAGGCTTCTTGAGGGGAAAGCTGTAACTCTGTGAGATGATTTCACAGAACACAAAGAAGTTTCTCAGAAAGCTTCCTTCTCTTTGTTATCGGTGGATATTTCCTTTGGCCCTATAGTCTTCAAAGGGAAAGGAAATATCTGTTGTCAGATTCCACAGAAATAAGGCTAGCAAAGAGATCCACAAAATACAGATGTAACTCTGAGAGATGAATTAACAGAACACTGAGCAGTTTCTCAGAAAGCTTCTTTCCAGATTTCATCCGAGGATATTTCCTTTTTCACCATAGCCCTTATGGGCTTCCAAATATGACTTTGCCAATTCCACAAGAACTGTCTTAGCGAAAGGCTTCTTGAGGCGAAAGCTGTAACTCTGTGAGATGATTTCACAGAACATAAAGAAGTTTCTCAGAAAGCTTCTTTCCCTTTGTTATCGGAGGATATGTCCTTTGGCCCTATAGTCTTCAAAGGGAAAGGAAATATCTGTTGTCAGATTCCACAGAAATAAGGCTAGCAAAGAGATCCACGAAATACTGATGTAACTATGTGAGATGAATTAACAGAACACTGAGCAGTTTCTCATAAAGCTTCTTTCCAGATATCATCGTAGGATATTTCCTTTTTCACCATAGCCCTCTATGGGCTTCCAAATATCACTTTGCCAATTCCACAAGAACTGTCTTTGCGAAAGGCTTCTTGAGGGGAAAGCTGTAACTCTGTGAGATGATTTCACAGAACACAAAGAAGTTTCTCAGAAAGCTTCTTTCTCTTTGTTATCGGAGGATATTTTCTTTGGCCCTATAGTCTTCAAAGGGAAAGGAAGTATCTGTTGTCAGATTCCACAGAAATAAGGCTAGCAAAGAGATCCACGAAATACAGATGTAACTCTGTGAGATGAATTAACAGAACACTAAGCAGTTTTTCAGAAAGCTTCTTTCCAGATTTCATCTGAGGATATTTCCTTTTTCACCATAGCCCTCTATGGGCTTCCAAATATGACTTTGCGAATTCCGCAAGAACTGTCTTAGCGAAAGGCTTCTTGAGGGGAAAGCTGTAACTCTGTGAGATGATTTCACAGAACACAAAGAAGTTTCTCAGAAAGCTTCTTTCTCTTTGTTATCGGAGGATATTTCCTTTGGCCCTGTAGTCTTCAAAGGGAAAGGAAATATCTGTTGTCAGATTCCACAGAAATAAGGCTAGCAAAGCGATCCACGAAATACAGGTATAACTCTGTGAGATGAATTAACAGAACACTGAGCAGTTTCTCAGAAAGCTTCTTTCCAGATTTCATCGGAGGATATTTCCTTTTTCACCATAGCCCTTATGGGCTTCCAAATATCACTTTCCAATTCCACAAAAACTGTCTTAGCGAAAGGCTTCTTGAGGGTAAAGCTGTAACTCTGTGAGATGATTTCACAGAACACAAAGAAGTTTCACAGAAAGTTTCTTTCTCTTTGTTATCGGAGGATATTTCCTTTGGCCCTATAGTCTTCAAAGGGATCCGAAATATCTGTTCTCAGATTCCACAGAAATAAGGCTAGCAAAGAAATCCACGAAATACAGATGTAACTCTGTGAGATATATTAACAGAACACTAAGCAGTTTCTCAGAAAGCTTCTTTCCAGATTTCATCGGAGGGTATTTCCTTTTTCACCATAGTCCTCTATGGGCTTCCAAATATCACTTTGCCAATTCCACAAGAACTGTCTCAGCGAAAGGCTTCTAGAGGGGAAAGCTGTCACTCTGTGAGATGATTTGACAGAACACAAAGAAGTTTCTCAGAAAGCTTCTTTCTCTTTGTTATCGGAGGATATTTCCTTTGGCCCTGTAGTCTTCAAAGGGAAAGGAAATATCTGTTGTCAGATTCCACAGAAATAAGGCTAGCAAAGAGATCCACGAAATACAGATGTAACTCTGTGAGATGAATTAACAGAACACTAAGCAGTTTCTCAGAAAGCTTCTTTCCAGATTTCATCGGAGGATATTTCCTTTTTCACCATAGCCCTCTATGGGCTTCCAAATATAACTTTGCCAATTCCACACGAACTGTCTTAGCGAAAGGCTTCTTGAGGGGAAAGCTGTAACTCTGTGAGATGATTTCACAGTACAAAAAGAAGTTTCTCAGAAAGCTTCTTTCTCTTTGTTATCGGAGGATATTTCCTTTGGCCCTATAGTCTTTAAAGGGATCCGAAATATCTGTTCTCAGATTCCACAGAAATAAGGCTAGCAAAGACATCCACGAAATACAGATGTAACTCTGTGATATGAATTAACAGAACACTAAGCAGTTTCTCAGAAAGCTTCTTTCCAGATTTCATTGGAGGATATTTCCTTTTTCACCATAGCCCTCTATGGGCTTCCAAATATCACTTTGCCAATTCCACAAGAACTGTCTTAGCGAAAGGCTTCTTGAGGGGAAAGCTGTAACTCTGTGAGATGATTTCACAGAACACAAAGAAGTTTCTCAGAAAGCTTCCTTCTCTTTGTTATCGGTGGATATTTCCTTTGGCCCTATAGTCTTCAAAGGGAAAGGAAATATCTGTTGTCAGATTCCACAGAAATAAGGCTAGCAAAGAGATCCACAAAATACAGATGTAACTCTGAGAGATGAATTAACAGAACACTGAGCAGTTTCTCAGAAAGCTTCTTTCCAGATTTCATCCGAGGATATTTCCTTTTTCACCATAGCCCTTATGGGCTTCCAAATATGACTTTGCCAATTCCACAAGAACTGTCTTAGCGAAAGGCTTCTTGAGGCGAAAGCTGTAACTCTGTGAGATGATTTCACAGAACATAAAGAAGTTTCTCAGAAAGCTTCTTTCCCTTTGTTATCGGAGGATATGTCCTTTGGCCCTATAGTCTTCAAAGGGAAAGGAAATATCTGTTGTCAGATTCCACAGAAATAAGGCTAGCAAAGAGATCCACGAAATACTGATGTAACTATGTGAGATGAATTAACAGAACACTGAGCAGTTTCTCATAAAGCTTCTTTCCAGATATCATCGTAGGATATTTCCTTTTTCACCATAGCCCTCTATGGGCTTCCAAATATCACTTTGCCAATTCCACAAGAACTGTCTTTGCGAAAGGCTTCTTGAGGGGAAAGCTGTAACTCTGTGAGATGATTTCACAGAACACAAAGAAGTTTCTCAGAAAGCTTCTTTCTCTTTGTTATCGGAGGATATTTTCTTTGGCCCTATAGTCTTCAAAGGGAAAGGAAGTATCTGTTGTCAGATTCCACAGAAATAAGGCTAGCAAAGAGATCCACGAAATACAGATGTAACTCTGTGAGATGAATTAACAGAACACTAAGCAGTTTTTCAGAAAGCTTCTTTCCAGATTTCATCTGAGGATATTTCCTTTTTCACCATAGCCCTCTATGGGCTTCCAAATATGACTTTGCGAATTCCGCAAGAACTGTCTTAGCGAAAGGCTTCTTGAGGGGAAAGCTGTAACTCTGTGAGATGATTTCACAGAACACAAAGAAGTTTCTCAGAAAGCTTCTTTCTCTTTGTTATCGGAGGATATTTCCTTTGGCCCTGTAGTCTTCAAAGGGAAAGGAAATATCTGTTGTCAGATTCCACAGAAATAAGGCTAGCAAAGCGATCCACGAAATACAGGTATAACTCTGTGAGATGAATTAACAGAACACTGAGCAGTTTCTCAGAAAGCTTCTTTCCAGATTTCATCGGAGGATATTTCCTTTTTCACCATAGCCCTTATGGGCTTCCAAATATCACTTTCCAATTCCACAAAAACTGTCTTAGCGAAAGGCTTCTTGAGGGTAAAGCTGTAACTCTGTGAGATGATTTCACAGAACACAAAGAAGTTTCACAGAAAGTTTCTTTCTCTTTGTTATCGGAGGATATTTCCTTTGGCCCTATAGTCTTCAAAGGGATCCGAAATATCTGTTCTCAGATTCCACAGAAATAAGGCTAGCAAAGAAATCCACGAAATACAGATGTAACTCTGTGAGATATATTAACAGAACACTAAGCAGTTTCTCAGAAAGCTTCTTTCCAGATTTCATCGGAGGGTATTTCCTTTTTCACCATAGTCCTCTATGGGCTTCCAAATATCACTTTGCCAATTCCACAAGAACTGTCTCAGCGAAAGGCTTCTAGAGGGGAAAGCTGTCACTCTGTGAGATGATTTGACAGAACACAAAGAAGTTTCTCAGAAAGCTTCTTTCTCTTTGTTATCGGAGGATATTTCCTTTGGCCCTGTAGTCTTCAAAGGGAAAGGAAATATCTGTTGTCAGATTCCACAGAAATAAGGCTAGCAAAGAGATCCACGAAATACAGATGTAACTCTGTGAGATGAATTAACAGAACACTAAGCAGTTTCTCAGAAAGCTTCTTTCCAGATTTCATCGGAGGATATTTCCTTTTTCACCATAGCCCTCTATGGGCTTCCAAATATAACTTTGCCAATTCCACACGAACTGTCTTAGCGAAAGGCTTCTTGAGGGGAAAGCTGTAACTCTGTGAGATGATTTCACAGTACAAAAAGAAGTTTCTCAGAAAGCTTCTTTCTCTTTGTTATCGGAGGATATTTCCTTTGGCCCTATAGTCTTTAAAGGAATCCGAAATATCTGTTCTCAGGTTCCACAGAAATAAGGCTAGCAAAGAGATCTACGAAATACAGATGAAACTCTGTGAGATGAATTAACAGAACACTAAGCAGTTTCTCAGAAATCTTCTTTCCAGATTTCATCCGAGGATATTTCCTTTTTCACCATAGCCCTCTATGGGCTTCCAAATATCACTTTGCCAATTCCACAAGAACTGTCTTAGCGAAAGGCTTCTTGAGGGGAAAGCTGTCACTCTGTGAGATGATTTCACAGAACACAAAGAAGTTTCTCAGAAAGCTTCTTTCTCTTTGTTATCGGAGGATATTTCCTTGGGCCCTATAGTCTTTAAAGGGATCCGAAATATCTGTTCTCAGATTCCACAGAAATAAGGCTATCAAAGAGATCCACGAAATACGGATGTAACTCTGTGAGATGAATTAACAGAACACAGAGCAGTTTCTCAGAAAGCTTCTTTCCAGGTTTCATCGGAGGATATTTCCTGATTCACCATAGCCCTTATGGGCTTCCAAATATCACTTTGCCAATTCCACAAGAACTGTCTTAGCGAAAGGCTTCTTGAGGGGAAAGCTGTAACTCTGTGAGATGATTTCACAGAACACAAAGATGTTTCTCAGAAAGCTTGTTTCTCTTTGTTATCGGAGGATATTTCCTTTGGCCCTATAGTCTTCAAAGGGAAAGGAAATATCTGTTGTCAGATTCCACAGAAATAAGGCTAGCAAAGAGATCCACGAAATACAGATGTAACTCTGTGAGATGAATTAACAGAACACTGAGTATTTTCTCAGAAAGATTCTTTCCAGATTTCATCAGAGGATATTTCCTTTTTCACCATAGCCCTTATGGGCTTCCAAATATCACTTTGCCAATTCCACAAGAACTGTCTTAGTGAAACGCTTCTTTAGGGGAAAGCTGTCACTCTGTGAGATGATTTCACAGAACACAAAGAAGTTTCTCAGAAAGCTTCTTTCTCTTTGTTATCGGAGGATATTTCCTTTGGCCCTATAGTCTTTAAAGGAATCCGAAATATCTGTTCTCAGGTTCCACAGAAATAAGGCTAGCAAAGAGATCTACGAAATGCAGATGTAACTCTGTGAGATGAATTAACAGAACACTAAGCAGTTTCTCAGAAAGCTTCTTTCCAGATTTCATCCGAGGATATTTCCTTTTTCACCATAGCCCTCTATGGGCTTCCAAATATCACTTTGCCAATTCCACAAGAACTGTCTTAGCGAAAGGCGTCTTGAGGGGAAAGCTGTCACTCTGTGAGATGATTTCACAGAACCCAAAGAAGTTTCTCTGAAAGCTTCTTTCTCTTTGTTATCGGAGGATATTTCCTTTGGCAATATAGTCTTCAAAGGGAAAGGAAATATCTGTTGTCAGATTCCACAGAAATAAGGCTAGCAAAGAGATCCACGAAATACAGATGTAACACTGTGAGATGAATTAACAGAACACTGAGCAGTTTCTCAGAAAGCTTCTTTCCAGATTTCATCGGAGGATATTTCCTTTTTCACCATAGCCCTCTATGGGCTTCCAAATATCACTTTGCCAATTCCACAAGAACTGTCTTAGCTAAAGGCTTCTTGAGGGGAAAGCTGTCACTCTGTGAGAAGATTTCACAGAACACAAAGAAGTTTCTCAGAAAGCTTCTTTCTCTTTGTTATCGGAGGATATTTCCTTGGGCCCTATAGTCTTTAAAGGGATCCGAAATATCTGTTCTCAGATTCCACAGAAATAAGGCTAGCAAAGAGATCCACGAAATACAGATGTAACTCTGTGAGATGAATTAACAGAACACAGAGCAGTTTCTCAGAAAGCTTCTTTCCAGGTTTCATCGGAGGATATTTCCTGATTCACCATAGCCCTTAAGGGCTTCCAAATATCACTTTGCCAATTCCACAAGAACTGTCTTAGCGAAAGGCTTCTTGAGGGGAAAGCTGTAACTCTGTGAGATGATTTCACAGAACACAAAGATGTTCCTCAGAAAGCTTGTTTCTCTTTGTTATCGGAGGATATTTCCTTTGGCCCTGTAGTCTTCAAAGGGAAAGGAAATATCTGTTGTCAGATTCCACAGAAATAAGGCTAGCAAAGAGATCCACGAAATACAGATGTAACTCTGTGAGATGAATTAACAGAACACTGAGTATTTTCTCAGAAAGCTTCTTTCCAGATTTCATCGGAGGATATTTCCTTTTTCACCATAGCCCTTATGGGCTTCCAAATATCACTTTGCCAATTCCACAAGAACTGTCTTAGTGAAACGCTTCTTGAGGGGAAAGCTGTCACTCTGTGAGATGATTTCACAGAACACAAAGAAGTTTCTCAGAAAACTTCTTTCTCTTTGTTATCGGAGGATATTTCCTTTGGCCCTATAGTCTTCAAAGGGAAAGGAAATATCTGTTGTCAGATTCCACAGAAATAGGCTAGCAAAGAGATACACGAAATACAGATGTAACTCTGTGAGATGAATTAACAGAACACTGAGCAGTTTCTCAGAAAGCTTCTTTCCAGATTTCATCAGAGGATATTTCCTTTTTCACCTTTGCCCTCTATGGGCGTCCAAATATCACTTTGCCAATTCCACAAGAACTGTCTTAGTGAAAGGCTTCTTGAGGGGAAAGCTGTAACTCTGTGAGATGATTTCACAGAACACAAATAAGTTTCTCAGAAAGCTTCTTTCTCTTTGTTATCGGAGGATATTTCCTTTGGTCCTATAGTCTTCAAAGGGAAAGGAAATATCTGTTGTCAGATTCCACAGAAATAAGGCTAGCAAAGAGATCCACGAAATACAGATGTAACTCTGTGAGATGAATTAACAGAACACTGAGCAGTTTCTCAGAAAGCTTCTTTGCAGATTTCATCGGAGGATATTTCCTTTTTCACCATAGCCCTTAGGGGTTCCAAATATCACTTGGCCAATTCCAAAAGAACTGTCTTAGCGAAAGGCTTCTTGAGGGGAAAGCTGTCACTCTGTGAGATGATTTCACAGAACACAAAGAAGTTTCTCAGAAAGCTTCTTTCTCTTTGTTATCAGAGGATATTTCCTTTGGCCCTATAGTCTTTAAAGGGATCCGAAATATCTGTTGTCAGATTCCACAGAAAGAAGGCTAGCAAAGAGATCCACGAAATACAGATGTAACTCTGTGAGATGAATTAACAGAACACTAAGCAGTTTCTCAGAAAGCTTCTTTACAGATTTCATCCGAGGATATTTCCTTTTTCACCATAGCCCTTAGTGGCTTCCAAACATGACTTTGCCAATTCCACAAGAACTGTCTTAGCGAAAGGCTTTTTGAGGGGAAAGCTGTAACTCTGTGAGATGATTTCACAGAACACAAAGAAGTTTCTCAGAAAGCTTCTTTCCCTTTGTTATCGGAGGATATGTCCTTGGGCCCTATAGTCTTCAAAGGGAAAGGAAATATCTGTTGTCAGATTCCACAGAAAGAAGGCTAGCAAAGAGATCCACGAAATACAGATGTAACTCTGTGAGATGAATTAACAGAACACTGAGCAGTTTCTCAGAAAGCTTCTTTCCAGATTTCATCGGAGGATATTTCCTTTTTCACCATAGCCCTTATGGGCTTCCAAATATCACTTTGCCAATTCCACAAGAACTGTCTTAGCGAAAGGCTTCTTGAGGGGAAAGCTGTCACTCTGTGAGATGATTTCACAGAACACAAAGAAGTTTCTCAGAAAGCTTGTTTCTCTTTGTTATCGGAGGATATTTCCTTTGGCCCTATAGACTTTAAAGGGATCCGAAATATCTGTTCTCAGGTTCCACAGAAATAAGGCTAGCAAAGAGATCTACGAAATACAGATGTAACTCTGTGAGATGAATTAACAAACACTAAGCAGTTTCTCAGAAAGCTTCTTTCCAGATTTCATCCGAGGATATTTCCTTTTTCACCATACCCCTCTATGGGCTTCCAAATATCACTTTTCCAATTCCACAAGAACTGTCTTAGCGAAAGGCTTCTTGAGGGGAAAGATGTAACTCTGTGAGATGATTTCACCGAACACAAAGAAGCTTCTCAGAAAGCTTCTTTCTCTTTGTTATCGGAGGATATTTCCTTTGGCCCTATATTCTTCAAAGGGAAAGGAAATATCTGTTGTCAGATTCCACAGAAATAAGGCTAGCAAAGACATCCACGAAATACAGATGTAACTCTGTGAGATGAATTAACAGAACACTGAGCAGTTTCTCAGAAAGCTTCTTTTCAGATTTCATCGGAGGATATTTCCTTTTTCACCATAGCCCTTATGGGCTTCCAAAAATCACTTTGCCAATTCCACAAGAACTGTCTTAGCGAAAGGCTTCTTGAGGGGAAAGCTGTAACTCTGTGAGATGATTTCACAGAACACAAAGATGTTTCTCAGAAAGCTTGTTTCTCTTTGTTATCGGAGGATATTTCCTTTGGCCCTATAGTCTTCAAAGGGAAAGGAAATATCTGTTGTCAGATTCCACAGAAATAAGGCTAGCAAAGAGATCCACGAAATACAGATGTAACTCTGTGAGATGAATTAACAGAACACTGAGTGTTTTCTCAGAAAGCTTCTTTCCAGATTTCATCGGAGGATATTTCCTTTTTCACCATAGCCCTTATGGGCTTCCAAATATCACTTTGCCAATTCCACAAGAACTGTCTTAGTGAAACGCTTCTTGAGGGGAAAGCTGTCACTCTGTGAGATGATTTCACAGAACACAAAGAAGTTTCTCAGAAAGCTTCTTTCTCTTTCTTATCGGAGGATATTTCCTTTGGCCCTATAGTCTTCAAAGGGAAAGGAAATATCTGTTGTCAGATTCCACAGAAAGAAGGCTAGCAAAGAGATCCACGAAATACAGATGTAACTCTGTGAGATGAATTAACAGAACACTAAGCAGTTTCTCAGAAAGCTTCTTTCCAGATTTCATCGGAGGATATTTCCTTTTTCACCGTAGCCCTCTATGGGCTTCCAAATATCACTTTGCCAATTCCACAAGAACTGTCTTAGCGAAAGGCTTCTTGAGCGGAAAGCTGTCACTCTGTGAGATGATTTCACAGAACACAAAGAAGTTTCTCAGAAAGCTTCTTTCTCTTTGTTATCGGAGGATATTTCCTTTGGCCCTATAGTCTTTAAAGGGATCCGAAATATCTGTTGTCAGATTCCACAGAAATAAGGCTAGCAAAGAGATCCACGAAATACAGATGTAACTCTGTGAGATGAATTAACAGAACACTAAGCAGTTTCTCAGAAAGCTTCTTTCCAGATTTCATCCGAGGATATTTCCTTTTTCACCATAGCCCTCAGGGGCTTCCAAACATGACTTTGCCAATTCCACAAGAACTGTCTTAGCGAAAGGCTTTTTGAGGGGAAAGCTGTTACTCAGTGAGATGATTTCAGAGAACACAAAGAAGTTTCTCAGAAAGTTTTTTCTCTTTGTTATCGGAGGATATTTCCTTTGGCCCTATAGTCTTCAAAGGGAAAGGAAATATCTGTTCTCAGATTCCACAGAAATAAGTCCAGCAAAGAGATCCACGAAATACAGATGTAACTCTGTGAGATGAATTAACAGAACACTAAGCAGTTTCTCAGAAAGCTTCTTTCCAGATTTCATCGGAGGATATTTCCTTTTTCAGCATAGCCCTCTATGGGCTTCCAAATATCACTTTGCCCATTCCACAAGAACTATCTTAGCTAAAGGCTTCCTGAGGGGAAAGCTGTAACTCTGTGAGATGATTTCACAGAACACAAAGATGTTTCTCAGAAAGCTTGTTTCTCTTTGTTATCGGAGGATATTTCCTTTGGCTCTATAGTCTTCAAAGGGAAAGGAAATATCTGTTGTCAGATTCCACAGAAATAAGGCTTGCAAAGAGATCCAGGAAATACAGATGTAACTCTGTGAGATGAATTAACAGAACACTGAGCATTTTCTCAGAAAGCTTCTTTCCAGATTTCATCGGAGGATATTTCCTTTTTCACCATAGCCCTTATGGGCTTCCAAGTATCACTTTGCCAATTCCACAAGAACTGTCTTAGTGAAACGCTTCTTGAGGGGAAAGCTGTCACTCTGTGAGATGATTTCACAGAACACAAAGTAGTTTCTCAGAAAGCTTCATTCTCTTTGTTATCGGAGGATGTTTCCTTTGGCCCTATAGTCTTCAAAGGGAAAGGAAATATCTGTTGTCAGATTCCACAGAAATAAGGCTAGCAAAGAGATACACGAAATACAGATGTAACTCTGTGAGATGAATTAACAGAACACTGAGCAGTTTCTCAGAAAGCTTCTTTCCAGATTTCATCGGAGGATATTTCCTTTTTCACCATAGCCCTTATGGGCTTCCAAATATCACTTTGCCAATTCCACAAGGACTGTCTTAGCGAAAGACTTCTTGAGGGGAAAGCTGTCACTCTGTGAGTTGATTTCAGAGAACACAAAGAAGTTTCTCAGAAAGCTTCTTTCTCTTTGTTATCGGAGGATATTTCCTTTGGCCCTACAGTCTTCAAAGGGAAAGGAAATATCTGTTGTCAGATTCCACAGAAAGAAGGCTAGCAAAGAGATGCACGAAATACAGATGTAACTCTGTGAGATGAATTAACAGAACACTGAGCAGTTTCTCAGAAAGCTTCTTTCCAGATTTCATCGGAGGATATTTCCTTTTTCACCATAGCCCTTTTGGGCTTTAAAATATCACTTTGCCAATTCCACAAGAACTGTCTTAGCGAAAGGCTTCCTGAGGGGAAAGCTGTAACTCTGTGAGATGATTTCCCAGAACACAAAGATGTTTCTCAGAAAGCTTGTTTCTCTTTGTTATCGGAGGATATTTCCTTTGGCCCTATAGTCTTCAAAGGGAATGGAAATATCTTTTGTCAGATTCCACAGAAAGAAGGCTAGCAAAGAGATCCACGAAATACAGATGTAACTCTGTGAGATGAATTAACAGAACACTAAGCAGTTTCTCAGAAAGCTTCTTTCCAGAATTCATCGGAGGATATTTCCTTTTTCACCATAGCCCTCTATGGGCTTCCAAATATGACTTTGCCAATTCCACAAGAACTGTCTTAGCGAAAGGCTTCTAGAGGGGAAAGCTGTAACTCTGTGAGATGATTTCACAGAACAGAAGGAAGTTTCTCAGAAAGTTTTTTCTCTTTGTTATCGGAGGATATTTCCTTTGGCCCTACAGTCTTCAAAGGGATCCGAAATATCTGTTCTCAGATTCCACAGAAATAAGGCTAGCAAAGAGATCCAGGAAATACAGATGTAACTCTGTGAGATGAATTAACAGAACACTAAGCAGTTTCTCAGAAAGCTTCTTTACAGATTTCATCGGAGGATATTTCCTTTTTCACCATAGCCCTCTATGGGCTTCCAAATATCACATTGCCAATTCCACACGAACTGTCTTAGCGAAAGGCTTCTTCAGGGGAAAGCTGCAACTCTGTGAGATGATTTCACAGAACACAAAGAAGTTTCTCAGAAAGCTTCTTTCTCTTTGTTATCGGAGGATATTTCCTTTGGCCCTATAGTCGTTAAAGGGATCCGAAATATCTGTTCTCAGGTTCCACAGAAATAAGGCTAGCAAAGAGATCTACGAAATACAGATGTAACTCTGTGAGATGAATTAACAGAACACTAAGCAGTTTCTCAGAAAGCTTCTTTCCAGATTTCATCCGAGGATATTTCCTTTTTCACCATACCCCTCTATGGGCTTCCAAATATCACTTTGCCAATTCCACAAGAACTGTCTTAGCGAAAGGCTTCTTGAGGGGAAAGATGTAACTCTGTGAGATGATTTCACAGAACACAAAGAAGTTTCTCAGAAAGCTTCTTTCTCTTTGTTATCGGAGAATATTTCCTTTGGCCCTATATTCTTCAAAGGGAAAGGAAATATCTGTTGTCAGATTCCACAGAAATAAGGCTAGCAAAGACATCCACGAAATACAGATGTAACTCTGTTTGATGAATTAACAGAACACTAAGCATTTTCTCAGAAAGCTTCTTTCCAGATTTCATCGGAGGATGTTTCCTTTTTCACCATAGCCCTCTATGGGCTTCCAAATATCACTTTGCCAATTCCACAAGAACTGTCTTAGCGAAAGGCTTCTTGAGGGGAAACTGTCACTCTGTGAGTTGATTTCACAGAATACAAAGAAGTTTCTCAGAAAGCTTCTTTCTCTTTGTTATCGGAGGATATTTCCTTTGGCCCTATAGTCTTCAAAGGGAAAGGAAATATCTGTTGTCAGATTCCACAGAAAGAAGGCTAGCAAAGAGATACACGAAATACAGATGTAACTCTGTGAGATGAATTAACAGAACACTAAGCAGTTTCTCAGAAAGCTTCTTTCCAGATTTCATCGGAGGATATTTCCTTTTTCACCATAGCCCTCTATGGGCTTCCAAATATCACTTTGCCAATTCCACAAGAACTGTCTTAGCGAAAGGCTTCTTGAGGGGAAAGCTGTAACTCTGTGAGATGATTTCACCGAACACAAAGAAGCTTCTCAGAAAGCTTCTTTCTCTTTGTTATCGGAGGATATTTCCTTTGGTCCTATGGCCTTTACAGGGATCCGAAATATCTGTTCTCAGATTCCACAGAAATAAGGCTAGCAAAGAGATCCACGAAATACAGATGTAACTCTGTGAGATGAATTAACAGACACTGAGCCGTTTCTCAGAAAGCTTCTTTCCAGATTTCATCGGAGGATATTTCCTTTTTCACCGTAGCCCTCTAGGGGCTTCCAAATATCACTTTGCCAATTCCACACGAACTGTCTTAGCGAAAGGCTTCTTGAGGGGAAAGCTGTAACTCTGTGAGATGATTTCACAGAACACAAAGAAGTTTCTCAGAAAGCTTCTTTCTCTTTGTTATCGGAGGATATTTCCTTTGGCCCAATAGTCTTCAAAGGGAAAGGAAATATCTGTTGTCAGATTCCACAGAAATAAGGCTAGCAAAGAGATCCACGAAATACAGATGTAACACTGTGAGATGAATTAACAGAACACTGAGCAGTTTCTCAGAAAGCTTCTTTCCCGATTTCATCGGAGGATAATTCCTTTTTCACCATAGCCCCTTATGGGCTTCCAAATATCACTTTGCCAATTCCACACGAACTGTCTTAGCGAAAGGCTTCTTGAGGGGAAAGCTGTAACTCTGTGAGATGATTTCACAGAACACAAAGAAGTTTCTCAGAAAGCTTCTTTCTCTTTGTTGTCGGAGGATATTTCCTTTGGCCCTATAGTCTTTAAAGGGATCCGAAATATCTGTTCTCAGGTTCCACAAAAATAAGGCTACCAAAGAGATCTACGAAATACAGATGTAACTCTGTGAGATGAATTAACAGAACACTAAGCAGTTTCTCAGAAAGCTTCTTTTCAGATTTCATCCGAGTATATTTCCTTTTTCACCATAGCCCTCTATGGGCTTCCAAATATCACTTTACCAATTCCACAAGAACTGTCTTAGCGAAAGGCTTCTTGAGGGGAAAGCTGTAACTCTGTGAGATGATTTCACAGAACACAAAGAAGTTTCTCAGAAAGCTTGTTTCTCTTTGTTATCGGAGGATATTTCTTTTGGCCCTATAGTCTTCAAAGGGAAAGGAAATATCTGTTGTCAGATTCCACAGAAATAAGGCTAGCAAAGAGATACACGAAATACAGATGTAACTCTGTGAGATGAATGAACAGAACACTGAGCAGTTTATCAGAAAGCTTCTTTCCAGATTTCCTTGGAGGATATTTCCATTTTCACCATAGCCCTTATGGGCTTCCAAATATCACTTTGCCAATTCCAAAAGAACTGTCTTAGCGAAAGGCTTCTTGAGGGGAAAGCTGTCACTCTGTGAGATGATTTCACAGAACACAAAGAAGTTTCTCAGAAATCTTCTTTCTCTTTGTTATCGGAGGATATTTCCTTTGGCCCTATAGTCTTCAAAGGGAAAGGAAATATCTGTTGTCAGATTCCACAGAAAGAAGGCTAGCAAAGAGATCCACGAAATACAGATGTAACTCTGTGAGATGAATTAACAGAACACTAAGCAGTTTCTCAGAAAGCTTCTTTCCAGATTTCATCGGAGGATATTTCCTTTTTCACCATAGCCCCTTATGGGCTTCCAAATATCACTTTGCCAATTCCACACGAACTGTCTTAGCGAAAGGCTTCTTGAGGGGAAAGCTGTAACTCTGTTAGATGATTTCACAGAACACAAAGAACTTTCTCAGAAAGCTTCTTTCTCTTTGTTATCGGAGGATATATCCTTTGGCCCTATAGTCTTTAAAGGGATCCGAAATATCTGTTCTCAGGTTCCACAAAAATAAGGCTAGCAAAGAGATCTACGAAATACAGATGTAACTCTGTGAGATGAATTAACAGAACACTAAGCAGTTTCTCAGAAAGCTTCTTTCCAGATTTCATCCGAGTATATTTCCTTTTTCACCATAGCCCTCTATGGGCTTCCATATATCACTTTGCCAATTCCACAAGAACTGTCTTAGCGAAAGGCTTCTTGAGGGGAAAGCTGTCACTCTGTGAGATGATTTCACAGAACACAAAGAAGTTTCTCAGAAAGCTTCTTTCTCTTTGTTATCGGAGGATATTTCCTTTGGCCCTATATTCTTCAAAGGGAAAGGAAATATCTGTTGTCAGATTCCACAGAAATAAGGCTAGCAAAGACATCCACGAAATACAGATGTAACTCTGTGAGATGAATTAACAGAACACTGAGCAGTTTCTCAGAAAGCTTCTTTCCAGATTTCATCGGAGGATATTTCCTTTTTCGCCATAGCCCTTATGGGCTTCCAAATATCACTTTGACAATTCCACAAGAACTGTTTTAGCGAAAGGCTTCTTGAGGGGAAAGCTGTAACTCTGTGAGATGATTTCACAGAACACAAAGTAGTTTCTCAGAAAGCTTCATTCTCTTTGTTATCGGAGGATATTTCCTTTGGCCCTATAGTCTTCAAAGGGAAAGGATATATCTGTTGTCAGATTCCACAGAAATAAGGCCAGCAAAGAGATACACGAAATACAGATGTAACTCTGTGAGATGAATGAACAGAACACTGAGCAGTTTCTCAGAAAGCTTCTTTCCAGATTTCATCGGAGGATATTTCCTTTTTCACCATAGCCCTCTATGGGCTTCCAAATATCACTTTGCCAATTCCACAAGAACTGTCTTAGCGAAAGGCTTCTTGAGGGGAAACTGTCACTCTGTGAGTTGATTTCACAGAATACAAAGAAGTTTCTCAGAAAGCTTCTTTCTCTTTGTTATCGGAGGATATTTCCTTTGGCCCTATAGTCTTCAAAGGGAAAGGAAATATCTGTTGTCAGATTCCACAGAAAGAAGGCTAGCAAAGAGATCCACGAGATACAGATGTAACTCTGTGAGATGAATTAACAGAACACTAAGCAGTTTCTCAGAAAGCTTCTTTCCAGATTTCATCGGAGGATATTTCCTTTTTCACCATAGCCCTCTATGGGCTTCCAAATATCACTTTGCCAATTCCACAAGAACTGTCTTAGCGAAAGGCTTCTTGAGGGGAAAGCTGTAACTCTGTGAGATGATTTCACCGAACACAAAGAAGCTTCTCAGAAAGCTTCTTTCTCTTTGTTATCGGAGGATATTTCCTTTGGTCCTATGGCCTTTAAAGGGATCCGAAATATCTGTTCTCAGATTCCACAGAAATAAGGCTAGCAAAGAGATCCACGAAATACAGATGTAACTCTGTGAGATGAATTAACAGACACTGTGCTGTTTCTCAGAAAGCTTCTTTCCAGATTTCATCGGAGGATATTTCCTTTTTCACCGTAGCCCTCTAGGGGCTTCCAAATATCACTTTGCCAATTCCACAAGAACTGTCTTAGCGAAAGGCTTCTTGAGAGGAAAGCTGTAACTCTGTGAGATGATTTCACAGAACACAAAGAAGTTTCTCAGAAAGCTTCTTTCTCTTTGTTATCGAGGATATTTCCTTTGGCCCTGTAGTCTTCAAAGGGAAAGGAAATATCTGTTGTCAGATTCCACAGAAATAAGGCTAGCAAAGCGATCCACGAAATACAGATATAACTCTGAGAGATGAATTAACAGAACACTGAGCAGTTTCTCAGAAAGCTTCTTTCCAGATTTCATCGGAGGATATTTCCTTTTTCACCATAGCCCTTATGGGCTTCCAAATATCACTTTGCCAATTCCACAAGAACTGTCTTAGCGAAAGGCTTCTTGAGGGGAAAGCTGTAACTCTGTGAGATGATTTCACAGAACCCAAAGAAGTTTCTCAGAAAGTTTTTTCTCTTTGTTATCGGAGGATATTTCCTTTGGCCCTATAGTCTTCAAAGGGATACGAAATATCTGTTCTCAGATTCCACAGAAATAAGGCTAGCAAAGAGATCCACGAAATACAGTTGTAACTCTGTGAGATGAATTAACAGAACACTAAGCAGTTTCTCAGAAAGCTTCTTTCCAGATTTCATCGGAGGATATTTCCTTTTTCACCATAGCCCTCTATGGGCTTCCAAATATCACTTTGCCAATTCCACACGAACTGTCTTAGCGAAAGGCTTCTTGAGGGGAAAGCTGTAACTCTGTGAGATGATTTCACAGAACACAAAGAAGTTTCTCAGAAAGCTTCTTTCTCTTTGTTATCGGAGGATATTTCCTTTGACCCAATAGTCTTCAAAGGGAAAGGAAATATCTTTGGTCAGATTCCACAGAAATAAGGCTAGCAAAGAGATACACGAAATACAGATTTAACTCTGTGAGATGAATGAACAGAACACCGAGCAGTTTCTCAGAAAGCTTCTTTCCAGATTTCATCCGAGGATATTTCCTTTTTCACCATAGCCCTCTATGGGCTTCCAAATATCACTTTGCCAATTCCACAAGAACTGTCTTAGCGAAAGGCTTCTTGAGGGGAAAGCTGTCACTCTGTGAGATGATTTCAGAGAACACAAAGAAGTTTCTCAGAAAGCTTCTTTCTCTTTGTTATCGGAGGATATTTCCTTTGGCCCTATAGTCTTCAAAGGGAAAGGAAATATCTGTTGTCAGATTCCACAGAAAGAAGGCTAGCAAAGAGATCCACGAAATACAGATGTAACTCTGTAAGATGAATTAACAGAACACTAAGCAGTTTCCAAAAAGCTTCTTTCCAGATTTCATCAGAGGATATTTCCTTTTTCACCATAGCCCTCTATGGGCTTCCAAATATCACTTTGCCAATTCCACAAGAACTGTCTTAGCGAAAGGCTTCTTGAGGGGAAAGCTGTCACTCTGTGAGATGATTTCAGAGAACACAAAGAAGTTTCTCAGAAAGCTTCTTTCTCTTTGTTATCGGAGGATATTTCCTTTGGCCCTATAGTCTTCAAAGGGAAAGGAAATATCTGTTGTCACATTCCACAGAAATAAGGCTAGCAAAGAGATCCACGAAATACAGATGTAACTCTGTGAGATGAATTGACAGACACTGAGCAGTTTCTCAGAAAGCTTCTTTCCAGATTTCATCGGAGGATATTTCCTTTTTCACCGTAGCCCTCTAGGGGCTTCCAAATATCACTTTGCCAATTCCACAAGAACTGTCTTAGCGAAAGGCTTCTTGAGAGGAAAGCTGTAACTCTGTGAGATGATTTCACAGAACACAAAGAAGTTTCTCAGAAAACTTCTTTCTCTTTGTTATCGGAGGATATTTCCTTTGGCCGTATAGTCTTCAAAGGGAAAGGAAATATCTGTTGTCAGATTCCACAGAAATAAGGCTAGCAAAGAGATCCACGAAATACAGATGTAACTCTGTGAGATGAATTAACAGAACACTAAGCAGTTTCTCAGAAAGCTTCTTTCCAGATTTCATCAGAGGACATTTCCTTTTTCACCATAGCCCTCTATGGGCTTCCAAATATCACTTTGCCAATTCCACAAGAACTGTCTTAGCGAAAGGCTTCTTGAGGTGAAAGCTGTAACTCTGTGAGATGATTTCTCCGAACACAAAGAAGCTTCTCAAAAAGCTTCTTTCTCTTTGTTATCGGAGGATATTTCCTTTGGCCCTATAGTCTTCAAAGGGAAAGGAAATATCTGTTGTCAGATTCCACAGAAATAAGGCTAGCAAAGAGATCCACGAAATACAGATGTAACTCTGTGAGATGAATTAACAGACACTGAGCAGTTTCTCAGAAAGCTTCTTTCCAGATTTCATCGGAGGATATTTCCTTTTTCACCATAGCTCTCTATGGGCTTCCAAATATCACTTTGCCAATTCCACAAGAACTGTCTTAGCGAAAGGCTTGTTGAGAGGAAAGCTGTAACTCTGTGAGATGATTTCACAGAACACAAGGAAGTTTCTCAGAAAGCTTCTTTCTCTTTGTTATCGGAGGATATTTCCTTTGGCCCTATAATCTTTAAAGGTATCCGAAATATCTGTTGTCAGATTCCACAGAAATAAGGCTAGCAAAGAGATCCACGAAATACAGATGTAACTCTGTGAGATGAATTAACAGACACTGAGCAGTTTCTCAGAAAGCTTCTTTCCAGATTTCATCGGAGGATATTTCCTTTTTCACCATAGCCCTCTATGGGCTTCCAAATATCACTTTGCCAATTTCACAAGAACTGTCTTAGCGAAAGGCTTCTTGAGAGGAAAGCTGTAACTCTGTGAGATGATTTCACAGAACACAAGAAGTTTCTCAGAAAGCTTCTTTCTCTTTGTTATCGGAGGATATTTCCTTTGGCCCTATAGTCTTTAAAGGGATCCGAAATATCTGTTGTCAGATTCCACAGAAATAAGGCTAGCAAAGAGATCCACGAAATACAGATGTAACTCTGTGAGATGAATTAACAGAACACTAAGCAGTTTCTCAGAAAGCTTCTTTCCAGATTTCATCCGAGGATATTTCCTTTTTCACCGTAGCCCTTATGGGCTTCCAAATATGACTTTGCCAATTCCACAAGAACTGTCTTAGCGAAAGGCTTCTTTAGGGGAAAGCTGTAACTCTGTGAGATGATTTCACAGAACACAAAGAAGTTTCTCAGAAAGCTTCTTTCCCTTTGTTATCGGAGGATATGTCCTTGGGCCCTAAGTCTTCAAGGGGAAAGGAAATATCTGTTGTCAGATTCCACAGAAATAAGGCTAGCAAAGAGATCCACGAAATACTGATGTAACTCTGTGAGATGAATTAACAGAACACTGAGCAGTTTCTCAGAAAGCTTCTTTCCAGATTTCATCGGAGGATATTTCCTTTCTCACCATAGCCCTCTATGGGCTTCCAAATATCACTTTGCCAATTCCACAAGAACTGTCTTAGCGAAAGGCTTCTTGAGGGGAAAGCTGTAACTCTGTGAGATGATTTCACAGAAAACAAAGAAGTTTCTCAGAAAGCTGCTTTCTCTTTGTTATCGGAGGATATTTCCTTTGGTCCTATGGCCTTTAAAGGGATCCGAAATATCTGTTCTCAGATTCCACAGAAATAAGGCTAGCAAAGAGATCCACGAAATACAGATGTAACTCTGTGAGATGAATTAACAGACACTGAGCCGTTTCTCAGAAAGCTTCTTTCCAGATTTCATCGGAGGATATTTCCTTTTTCACCGTAGCCCTCTAGGGGCTTCCAAATATCACTTTGCCAATTCCACAACAACTGTCTTAGCGAAAGGCTTCTTGAGAGGAAAGCTGTAACTCTGTGAGATGATTTCACAGAACACAAAGAAGTTTCTCAGAAAACTTCTTTCTCTTTGTTATCGGAGGATATTTCCTTTGGCCGTATAGTCTTCAAAGGGAAAGGAAATATCTGTTGTCAGATTCCACAGAAATAAGGCTAGCAAAGAGATACACGAAATACAGATGTAACTCTGTGAGATGAATTAACAGAACACTAAGCAGTTTCTCAGAAAGCTTCTTTCCCGATTTCATCGGAGGATATTTCCTTTTTCACCATAGCCCTCTATGGGCTTCCAAATATCACTTTGCCAATTCCACAAGAACTGTCTTAGCGAAAGGCTTCTTGAGGGGAAAGCTGTAACTCTGTGAGATGATTTCACAGAACACAAAGAAGTTTCTCAGAAAGCTTCTTTCTCTTTGTTATCGGAGGATATTTCCTTTGGCCCTATAGTCTTCAAAGGGAAAGGAAATATCTGTTGTCAGATTCCACAAAAATAAGGCAAGCAAAGCGATCCACGAAATACAGATATAACTCTGTGAGATGAATTAACAGAACACTGAGCAGTTTCTCAGAAAGCTTCTTTCCAGATTTCATCGGAGGATATTTCCTTTTTCACCGTAGCCCTCTAGGGGCTTCCAAATATCACTTTGCCAATTCCACAAGAACTGTCTTAGCGAAAGGCTTCTTGAGAGAAAGCTGTAATTCTGTGAGATGATTTCACAGAACACAAAGAAGTTTCTCAGAAAACTTCTTTCTCTTTGTTATCGGAGTATATTTCCTTTGGCCGTATAGTCTTCAAAGGGAAAGGAAATATCTGTTGTCAGATTCCACAGAAATAAGGCTAGCAAAGAGATCCACGAAATACAGATGTAACTCTGTGAGATGAATTAACAGAACACTGAGCAGTTTCTCAGAAAGCTTCTTTCCAGATTTCATCGGAGGATATTTCCTTTTTCACCATAGCCCTCTATGGGCTTCCAAATATCACATTGCCAATTCCACACGAACTGTCTTAGCGAAAGGCTTCTTCAGGGGAAAGCTGCAACTCTGTGAGATGATTTCACAGAACACAAAGAAGTTTCTCAGAAAGCTTCTTTCTCTTTGTTATCGGAGGATATTTCCTTTGGCCCTATAGTCGTTAAAGGGATCCGAAATATCTGTTCTCAGGTTCCACAGAAATAAGGCTAGCAAAGAGATCTACGAAATACAGATGTAACTCTGTGAGATGAATTAACAGAACACTAAGCAGTTTCTCAGAAAGCTTCTTTCCAGATTTCATCCGAGGATATTTCCTTTTTCACCATACCCCTCTATGGGCTTCCAAATATCACTTTGCCAATTCCACAAGAACTGTCTTAGCGAAAGGCTTCTTGAGGGGAAAGATGTAACTCTGTGAGATGATTTCACAGAACACAAAGAAGTTTCTCAGAAAGCTTCTTTCTCTTTGTTATCGGAGAATATTTCCTTTGGCCCTATATTCTTCAAAGGGAAAGGAAATATCTGTTGTCAGATTCCACAGAAATAAGGCTAGCAAAGACATCCACGAAATACAGATGTAACTCTGTTTGATGAATTAACAGAACACTAAGCATTTTCTCAGAAAGCTTCTTTCCAGATTTCATCGGAGGATGTTTCCTTTTTCACCATAGCCCTCTATGGGCTTCCAAATATCACTTTGCCAATTCCACAAGAACTGTCTTAGCGAAAGGCTTCTTGAGGGGAAACTGTCACTCTGTGAGTTGATTTCACAGAATACAAAGAAGTTTCTCAGAAAGCTTCTTTCTCTTTGTTATCGGAGGATATTTCCTTTGGCCCTATAGTCTTCAAAGGGAAAGGAAATATCTGTTGTCAGATTCCACAGAAAGAAGGCTAGCAAAGAGATACACGAAATACAGATGTAACTCTGTGAGATGAATTAACAGAACACTAAGCAGTTTCTCAGAAAGCTTCTTTCCAGATTTCATCGGAGGATATTTCCTTTTTCACCATAGCCCTCTATGGGCTTCCAAATATCACTTTGCCAATTCCACAAGAACTGTCTTAGCGAAAGGCTTCTTGAGGGGAAAGCTGTAACTCTGTGAGATGATTTCACCGAACACAAAGAAGCTTCTCAGAAAGCTTCTTTCTCTTTGTTATCGGAGGATATTTCCTTTGGTCCTATGGCCTTTACAGGGATCCGAAATATCTGTTCTCAGATTCCACAGAAATAAGGCTAGCAAAGAGATCCACGAAATACAGATGTAACTCTGTGAGATGAATTAACAGACACTGAGCCGTTTCTCAGAAAGCTTCTTTCCAGATTTCATCGGAGGATATTTCCTTTTTCACCGTAGCCCTCTAGGGGCTTCCAAATATCACTTTGCCAATTCCACACGAACTGTCTTAGCGAAAGGCTTCTTGAGGGGAAAGCTGTAACTCTGTGAGATGATTTCACAGAACACAAAGAAGTTTCTCAGAAAGCTTCTTTCTCTTTGTTATCGGAGGATATTTCCTTTGGCCCAATAGTCTTCAAAGGGAAAGGAAATATCTGTTGTCAGATTCCACAGAAATAAGGCTAGCAAAGAGATCCACGAAATACAGATGTAACACTGTGAGATGAATTAACAGAACACTGAGCAGTTTCTCAGAAAGCTTCTTTCCCGATTTCATCGGAGGATAATTCCTTTTTCACCATAGCCCCTTATGGGCTTCCAAATATCACTTTGCCAATTCCACACGAACTGTCTTAGCGAAAGGCTTCTTGAGGGGAAAGCTGTAACTCTGTGAGATGATTTCACAGAACACAAAGAAGTTTCTCAGAAAGCTTCTTTCTCTTTGTTGTCGGAGGATATTTCCTTTGGCCCTATAGTCTTTAAAGGGATCCGAAATATCTGTTCTCAGGTTCCACAAAAATAAGGCTACCAAAGAGATCTACGAAATACAGATGTAACTCTGTGAGATGAATTAACAGAACACTAAGCAGTTTCTCAGAAAGCTTCTTTTCAGATTTCATCCGAGTATATTTCCTTTTTCACCATAGCCCTCTATGGGCTTCCAAATATCACTTTACCAATTCCACAAGAACTGTCTTAGCGAAAGGCTTCTTGAGGGGAAAGCTGTAACTCTGTGAGATGATTTCACAGAACACAAAGAAGTTTCTCAGAAAGCTTGTTTCTCTTTGTTATCGGAGGATATTTCTTTTGGCCCTATAGTCTTCAAAGGGAAAGGAAATATCTGTTGTCAGATTCCACAGAAATAAGGCTAGCAAAGAGATACACGAAATACAGATGTAACTCTGTGAGATGAATGAACAGAACACTGAGCAGTTTATCAGAAAGCTTCTTTCCAGATTTCCTTGGAGGATATTTCCATTTTCACCATAGCCCTTATGGGCTTCCAAATATCACTTTGCCAATTCCAAAAGAACTGTCTTAGCGAAAGGCTTCTTGAGGGGAAAGCTGTCACTCTGTGAGATGATTTCACAGAACACAAAGAAGTTTCTCAGAAATCTTCTTTCTCTTTGTTATCGGAGGATATTTCCTTTGGCCCTATAGTCTTCAAAGGGAAAGGAAATATCTGTTGTCAGATTCCACAGAAAGAAGGCTAGCAAAGAGATCCACGAAATACAGATGTAACTCTGTGAGATGAATTAACAGAACACTAAGCAGTTTCTCAGAAAGCTTCTTTCCAGATTTCATCGGAGGATATTTCCTTTTTCACCATAGCCCCTTATGGGCTTCCAAATATCACTTTGCCAATTCCACACGAACTGTCTTAGCGAAAGGCTTCTTGAGGGGAAAGCTGTAACTCTGTTAGATGATTTCACAGAACACAAAGAACTTTCTCAGAAAGCTTCTTTCTCTTTGTTATCGGAGGATATATCCTTTGGCCCTATAGTCTTTAAAGGGATCCGAAATATCTGTTCTCAGGTTCCACAAAAATAAGGCTAGCAAAGAGATCTACGAAATACAGATGTAACTCTGTGAGATGAATTAACAGAACACTAAGCAGTTTCTCAGAAAGCTTCTTTCCAGATTTCATCCGAGTATATTTCCTTTTTCACCATAGCCCTCTATGGGCTTCCATATATCACTTTGCCAATTCCACAAGAACTGTCTTAGCGAAAGGCTTCTTGAGGGGAAAGCTGTCACTCTGTGAGATGATTTCACAGAACACAAAGAAGTTTCTCAGAAAGCTTCTTTCTCTTTGTTATCGGAGGATATTTCCTTTGGCCCTATATTCTTCAAAGGGAAAGGAAATATCTGTTGTCAGATTCCACAGAAATAAGGCTAGCAAAGAGATCCACGAAATACAGATGTAACTCTGTGAGATGAATTAACAGACACTGAGCAGTTTCTCAGAAAGCTTCTTTCCAGATTTCATCGGAGGATATTTCCTTTTTCACCATAGCTCTCTATGGGCTTCCAAATATCACTTTGCCAATTCCACAAGAACTGTCTTAGCGAAAGGCTTCTTGAGAGGAAAGCTGTAACTCTGTGAGATGATTTCACAGAACACAAGGAAGTTTCTCAGAAAGCTTCTTTCTCTTTGTTATCGGAGGATATTTCCTTTGGCCCTATAATCTTTAAAGGTATCCGAAATATCTGTTGTCAGATTCCACAGAAATAAGGCTAGCAAAGAGATCCACGAAATACAGATGTAACTCTGTGAGATGAATTAACAGACACTGAGCAGTTTCTCAGAAATCTTCTTTCCAGATTTCATCGGAGGATATTTCCTTTTTCACCATAGCCCTCTATGGGCTTCCAAATATCACTTTGCCAATTTCACAAGAACTGTCTTAGCGAAAGGCTTCTTGAGAGGAAAGCTGTAACTCTGTGAGATGATTTCACAGAACACAAGAAGTTTCTCAGAAAGCTTCTTTCTCTTTGTTATCGGAGGATATTTCCTTTGGCCCTATAGTCTTTAAAGGGATCCGAAATATCTGTTGTCAGATTCCACAGAAATAAGGCTAGCAAAGAGATCCACGAAATACAGATGTAACTCTGTGAGATGAATTAACAGAACACTAAGCAGTTTCTCAGAAAGCTTCTTTCCAGATTTCATCCGAGGATATTTCCTTTTTCACCGTAGCCCTTATGGGCTTCCAAATATGACTTTGCCAATTCCACAAGAACTGTCTTAGCGAAAGGCTTCTTTAGGGGAAAGCTGTAACTCTGTGAGATGATTTCACGGAACACAAAGAAGTTTCTCAGAAAGCTTCTTTCCCTTTGTTATCGGAGGATATGTCCTTGGGCCCTAAGTCTTCAAGGGGAAAGGAAATATCTGTTGTCAGATTCCACAGAAATAAGGCTAGCAAAGAGATCCACGAAATACTGATGTAACTCTGTGAGATGAATTAACAGAACACTGAGCAGTTTCTCAGAAAGCTTCTTTCCAGATTTCATCGGAGGATATTTCCTTTCTCACCATAGCCCTCTATGGGCTTCCAAATATCACTTTGCCAATTCCACAAGAACTGTCTTAGCGAAAGGCTTCTTGAGGGGAAAGCTGTAACTCTGTGAGATGATTTCACAGAAAACAAAGAAGTTTCTCAGAAAGCTTCTTTCTCTTTGTTATCGGAGGATATTTCCTTTGGTCCTATGGCCTTTAAAGGGATCCGAAATATCTGTTCTCAGATTCCACAGAAATAAGGCTAGCAAAGAGATCCACGAAATACAGATGTAACTCTGTGAGATGAATTAACAGACACTGAGCCGTTTCTCAGAAAGCTTCTTTCCAGATTTCATCTGAGGATATTTCCTTTTTCACCGTAGCCCTCTAGGGGCTTCCAAATATCACTTTGCCAATTCCACAACAACTGTCTTAGCGAAAGGCTTCTTGAGAGGAAAGCTGTAACTCTGTGAGATGATTTCACAGAACACAAAGAAGTTTCTCAGAAAACTTCTTTCTCTTTGTTATCGGAGGATATTTCCTTTGGCCGTATAGTCTTCAAAGGGAAAGGAAATATCTGTTGTCAGATTCCACAGAAATAAGGCTAGCAAAGAGATACACGAAATACAGATGTAACTCTGTGAGATGAATTAACAGAACACTAAGCAGTTTCTCAGAAAGCTTCTTTCCCGATTTCATCGGAGGATATTTCCTTTTTCACCATAGCCCTCTATGGGCTTCCAAATATCACTTTGCCAATTCCACAAGAACTGTCTTAGCGAAAGGCTTCTTGAGGGGAAAGCTGTAACTCTGTGAGATGATTTCACAGAACACAAAGAAGTTTCTCAGAAAGCTTCTTTCTCTTTGTTATCGGAGGATATTTCCTTTGGCCCTGTAGTCTTCAAAGGGAAAGGAAATATCTGTTGTCAGATTCCACAAAAATAAGGCAAGCAAAGCGATCCACGAAATACAGATATAACTCTGTGAGATGAATTAACAGAACACTGAGCAGTTTCTCAGAAAGCTTCTTTCCAGATTTCATCGGAGGATATTTCCTTTTTCACCATAGCCCTCTATGGGCTTCCAAATATCACTTTGCCAATTCCACACGAACTGTCTTAGCGAAAGGCTTCTTGAGGGGAAAGCTGTAACTCTGTGAGATGATTTCACAGAACACAAAGAAGTTTCTCAGAAAGCTTCTTTCTCTTTGTTATCGGAGGATATTTCCTTTGGCCCAATAGTCTTCAAAGGGAAAGGAAATATCTGTTGTCAGATTCCACAGAAATAAGGCTAGCAAAGAGATCCACGAAATACAGATGTAACACTGTGAGATGAATTAACAGAACACTGAGCAGTTTCTCAGAAAGCTTCTTTCCAGATTTCATCGGAGGATATTTCCTTTTTCACCATAGCCCCTTATGGGCTTCCAAATATCACTTTGCCAATTCCACACGAACTGTCTTAGCGAAAGGCTTCTTGAGGGGAAAGCTGTAACTCTGTGAGATGATTTCACAGAACACAAAGAAGTTTCTCAGAAAGCTTCTTTCTCTTTGTTATCGGAGGATATTTCCTTTGGCCCTATAGTCTTTAAAGGGATCCGAAATATCTGTTCTCAGGTTCCACAAAAATAAGGCTACCAAAGAGATCTACGAAATACAGATGTAACTCTGTGAGATGAATTAACAGAACACTAAGCAGTTTCTCAGAAAGCTTCTTTCCAGATTTCATCCGAGGATATTTCCTTTTTCACCATAGCCCTCTATGGGCTTCCAAATATCACTTTGCCAATTCCACAAGAACTGTCTTAGCGAAAGGCTTCTTGAGGGGAAAGCTGTCACTCTGTGAGATGATTTCACAGAACACAAAGAAGTTTCTCAGAAAGCTTCTTTCTCTTTGTTATCGGAGGATATTTCCTTTGGCCCCATATTCTTCAAAGGGAAAGGAAATATCTGTTGTCAGATTCCACAGAAATAAGGCTAGCAAAGACATCCACGAAATACAGATGTAACTCTGTGAGATGAATTAACAGAACACTGAGCAGTTTCTCAGAAAGCTTCTTTCCAGATTTCATCGGAGGATATTTCCTTTTTCACCATAGCCCTTATGGGCTTCCAAATATCACTTTGCCAATTCCACAAGAACTGTCTTAGCGAAAGGCTTCTTGAGAGGAAAGCTGTAACTCTGTGAGATGATTTCACAGAACACAAAGTAGTTTCTCAGAAAGCTTCATTCTCTTTGTTATCGGAGGATATTTCCTTTGGCCCTATAGTCTTCAAAGGGAAAGGATATATCTGTTGTCAGATTCCACAGAAATAAGGCTAGCAAAGAGATACACGAAATACAGATGTAACTCTGTGAGATGAATTAACAGAACACTGAGCAGTTTCTCAGAAAACTTCTTTCCAGATTTCATCAGAGGATATTTCCTTTTTCACCATAGCCCTCTATGGGCTTCCAAATATCACTTTGCCAATTCCACAAGAACTGTCTTAGCGAAAGGCTTCTTGAGGGGAAAGCTGTCACTCTGTGAGATGATTTCACAGAACACAAAGAAGTTTCTCAGAAAGCTTCTTTCTCTTTGTTATCGGAGGATATTTCCTTTGGCCCTATAGTCTTCAAAGGGAAAGGAAATATCTGTTGTCAGATTCCACAGAAATAAGTCTAGCAAAGAGATCCACGAAATACAGATGTAACTCTGTGAGATGAATTAACAGAACACTAAGCAGTTTCTCAGAAAGCTTCTTTCCAGATTTCATCGGAGGATATTCCCTTTTTCACCATAGCCCTTATGGGCTTCCAAATATCACTTTGCCAATTCCACAAGAACTGTCTTAGCGAAAGGCTTCTTCAGGGGAAAGCTGTAACTCTGTGAGATGATTTCACAGAACACAAAGAAGTTTCTCAGAAAGCTTCTTTCTCTTTGTTATCGGAGGATACTTCCTTTGGCCCTGTAGTCTTTAAAGGCATCCGAAATATCAGTTCTCAGATTCCACAGAAATAAGGCTAGCAAAGAGATCTACGAAATACAGATGTAACTCCGTGAGATGAATTAACAGAACACTAAGCAGTTTCTCAGAAAGCTTCTTTCCAGATTTCATCCGAGGATATTTCCTTTTTCACCATAGCCCTCTAAGGTCTTCCAAATATCACTTTGCCAATTCCACAAGAACTGTCTTAGCGAAAGTCTTCTTGTGGGGAAAGCTGTAACTCTGTGAGATGATTTCACAGAACACAAAGAAGTTTCTCAGAAAGCTTCTTTCTCTTTGTTATCGGAGGATATTTCCTTTGGCCCTATAGTCTTCAAAGGGAAAGGAAATATCTGTTGTCAGATTCCACAGAAATAAGGCTAGCAAAGAGATCCACGAAATACGGATGTAATTCTGTGAGATGAATTAACAGAACACTAAGCAGGTTCTCAGAAAGCTTCTTTCCAGATTTCATCCGAGGATATTTCCTTTTTCACCATAGCCCTCTATGGGCTTCCAAATATCACTTTGCCAATTCCACAAGAACTGTCTTAGCGAAAGGCTTCTTGAGGGGAAAGCTGTAACTCTGTGAGATGATTTCACAGAACACAAAGAAGTTTCTCAGAAAACTTCTTTCTCTTTGTTATCGGAGGATATTTCCTTTGGCCCTATAGTCTTCAAAGGGATCCGAAATATCTGTTCTCAGATTCCACAGAAATAAAGCTAGAAAAGAGATCCACGAAATACAGATGTAACTCTGTGAGATGAATTAACAGAACACTGAGCAGTTTCTCAGAAAGCTTCTTTCCAGATTTCATCGGAGGATATTTCCTTTTTCACCATAGCCCTCTATGGGCTTCCAAATATCACTTTGCCAATTCCACAAGAACTGTCTTAGCGAAAGGCTTCTTGAGGGGAAAGCTGTCACTCTGTGAGATTATTTCACAGAACACAAAGAAGTCTCTCAGAAAGCGTCTTTCTCTTTGTTGTTGGAGGATATTTCCTTTGGCCCTATAGCCTTAAAGTGATCCGAGATATCTGGTCTCAGATTCCACAGAAATAAGGCTAGCAAAGAGATCCACGAAATACAGATGTAACTCTGTGAGATGAATGAACAGAACACTAAGCATTTTCTCAGAAAGCTTCTTTCCAGATATCATCCGAGGATATTTCCTTTTTCACCACAGCCCTCTATGGGCTTCCAAATATCACTTTGCCAATTCCACAAGAACTGTCTTAGTGAAAGGATTCTAGAGGGGAAAGCTGTAACTCTGTGAGATCATATCACAGAACACAAAGATGTTTCTCAGAAAGCTTGTTTCTCTTTGTTATCGGAGGATATTTCCTTTGGCCCTATAGTCTTCAAAGGGAAAGGAAATATCTGTTGTCAGATTCCACAGAAATAAGGCTAGCAAAGAGATCCACGAAATACAGATGTAACTCTTTGAGATGAATTAACAGAACACTAAGCAGTTTCTCAGAAAGATTCTTTCCAGATTTCATCGGAGGATATTCCCTTTTTCACCATAGCCCTCTATGGGCTTCCAAACATCCCTTTGCCAATTCCACAAGAACTGTCTTAGCGAAAGGCTTCTTGAGGGGAAAGCTGTAACTCTGTGAGATGATTTCATAGAACACAAAGAAGTTTCTCAGAAAGCTTCTTTCTCTTTGTTATCAGAGGATATTTCCTTTGGCCCTATAGTCTTCAAAGGGAAAGGAAATATCTGTTGTCAGATTCCACAGAAATAAGGCTAGCAAAGAGATCCACGAAATACAGATGTAACTCTGTGAGATGAATTAACAGACCACTGAGCAGATTCTCAGAAAGCTTCTTTCCAGGTTTCATCGGAGGATATTTCCTTTTTCACCATAGCCCTTATGGGCTTCCAAATATCACTTTGCCAATTCCACAAGAACTGTCTTAGCGAAAGGCTTCTTGAGGGGAAAGCTGTAACTCTGTGAGATGATTTCACAGAACACAAAGAAGTTTCTCAGAAAGCTTCTTTCTCTTTTTTATCTGAGGATATTTCCTTTGGCCCTATAGTCTTCAAAGGGAAAGGAAATATCTGTTGTCAGATTCCACAGAAATAAGGCTAGCAAAGAGATCCACGAAATACGGATGTAATTCTGTGAGATGAATTAACAGAACTCTAAGCAGTTTCTCAGAAAGCTTCTTTCCAGATTTCATCCGAGGATATTTCCTTTTTCACCATAGCCCTCTATGGGCTTCCAAATATCACTTTGCCAATTCCACAAGAACTGTCTTAGCGAAAGGCTTCTTGAGGGGAAAGCTGTAACTCTGTGAGATGATTTCACAGAACACAAAGAAGTTTCTCAGAAATCTTCTTTCTCTTTGTTATCGGACGATATTTCCTTTGGCCCTATAGTCTTCAAAGGGAAAGGAAATATCTGTTGTCAGATTCCACAGAAATAAGTCTAGCAAAGAGATCCACGATATACAGATGTAACTCTGTGAGATGAATTAACAGAACACTAAGCAGTTTCTCAGAAAGCTTCTTTCCAGATTTCAACGGAGGATATTTCCTTTTTCACCATAGCCCTTATGGGCTTCCAAATATCACTTTGCCAATTCCACAAGAACTGTCTTAGCGAAAGGCTTCTTGAGGGGAAAGCTGTAACTCTGTGAGATGAATTCACAGAACACAAAGAAGTTTCTCAGAAAACTTCTTTCTCTTTGTTATCGGAGGATATTTCCTTTGGCCCTATAGTCTTCAAAGGGATCCGAAATATCTGTTCTCAGATTCCACAGAAATAAAGCTAGAAAAGAGATCCACGAAATACAGATGTAACTCTGTGAGATGAATTAACGGAACACTGAGCAGATTCTCAGAAAGCTTCTTTCCAGGTTTCATCGGAGGATATTTCCTTTTTCAACATAGCCCTTATGGGCTTCCAAATATCACTTTGCCAATTTCACAAGAACTGTCTTACCGAAACGCTTCTTGAGGGGAAAGCTGTAACTCTGTGAGATGATTTCACAGAACACAAAGAAGTTTCTCAGAAAGCTTCTTTCTCTTTGTTATCTGAGGATATTTCCTTTGGCCCTATAGTCTTCAAAGGGAAAGGAAATATCTGTTGTCAGATTCCACAGAAATAAGCCTAGCAAAGAGATCCACGAAATACAGATGTAATTCTGTGAGATGAATTAACAGAAAACTAAGCAGTTTCTCAGAAAGCTTCTTTCCAGATTTCATCCGAGGATATTTCCTTTTTCACCATAGCCCTCTATGGGCTTCCAAATATGACTTTGCGAATTCCACAAGAACTGTCTTAGCGAAAGGCTTCTTGAGGGGATAGCTGTAACTCTGTGAGATGATTTCACAGAACACAAAGAAGTTTCTCAGAAAGCTTCTTTCTCTTTGTTATCGGCGGATATTTCCTTTGGCCCTATAGTCTTCAAAGGGAAAGGAAATATCTGTTGTCAGATTCCACAGAAATAAGGCTAGCAAAGAGATCCACGAAATACAGATGTAACTCTGTGAGGTGAATTAACAGAACACTAAGCAGTTTCTCAGAAAGCTTCTTTACAGATTTCATCCGAGGATATTTCCTTTTTCACCACAGCCCTCTAGGGGTTCCAAATATCACTTTGCCAATTCCACAAGAACTGTCTTAGCGAAAGGCTTCTTGAGAGGAAAGCTGTAACTCTGTGAGATGATTTCACAGAACACAAAGAAGTTTCTCAGAAAGCTTCTTTCTCTTTGTTATCGGAGGATATTTCCTTTAGCCCTATAGTCTTTAAAGGGATCCGAAATATCTGTTGTCAGATTACACCGAAATAAGGCTAGCAAAGAGATCCACGAAATACAGATGTAACTCTGTGAGATGAATTAACAGAACACTAAGCAGTTTCTCAAAAAGCTTCTTTCCAGATTTCATCCAAGGATATTTCCTTTTTCACCATAGCCCTTATGGGCTTCCAAATATGACTTTGCCAATTCCACAAGAACTGTCTTAGCGAAAGGCTTGTTGAGGGGAAAGCTGTAACTCTGTGAGATGATTTCACAGAACACAAGAAGTTTCTCAGAAAGCTTGTTTCTCTTTGTTATCGGAGGATATTTCCTTTGGCCCTATAGTCTTCAAAGGGAAAGGAAATATCTGTTGTCAGATTCCACAGAAATAAGGCTAGCAAAGAGATCCACGAAATACAGATGTAACACTTTGAGATGAATTAACAGAACACTAAGCAGTTTCTCAGAAAGCTTCTTTCCATATTTCATCGGAGGATATTTCCTTTTTCACCACAGCCCTCTATGGGCTTCCAAATATCACTTTGCCAATTCCACAAGAACTGTCTTAGGGAAAGGATTCTAGAGGGGAAAGTTGTAACTCTGTGAGATCATTTCACAGAACACAAAGATGTTTCTCAGAAAGCTTGTTTCTCTTTGTTATCGGAGGATATTTCCTTTGGCCCAATAGTCTTCAAAGGGAAAGGAAATATCTTTTGTCAGATTCCACAGAAATAAGGCTAGCAAAGAGATCCACGAAACACAGATGTAACTCTGTGAGATGAATTAACAGAACACTAAGCAGTTTCTCAGAAAGCTTCTTTCCAGATTTCATCGGAGGATATTTCCTTTTTCACCATAGCCCTCTATGGGCTTCCAAATATCACTTTGCCAATTCCACAAGAACTGTCTTAGCGAAAGGCTTCTTGTGGGGAATGCTGTAACTCTGTGAGATGATTTCACCGAACACAAAGAAGCTTATCAGAAAGCTTCTTTCTCCTTGTTATCGGAGGATATTTCCTTTGGTCCTATGGCCTTTAAAGGGATCCGAAATATCTGTTCTCAGATTCCACAGAAATAAGGCTAGCAAAGAGATCCACGAAATACAGATGTAACTCTGTGAGATGAATTAACAGAACACTGAGCAGTTTCTCAGAAAGCTTCTTTCCAGATTTCCTCCGAGGATATTTCCTTTTTCACCATAGCCCTTATGGGCTTCCAAATATGACTTTGCCAATTCCACAAGAACTGTCTTAGCGAAAGGCTTCTTGAGGGGAAAGCTGTCACTCTGTGAGATGATTTCACAGAACACAAAGAAGTTTCTCAGAAAGCTTCTTTATCTTTGTTATCGGAGGATACTTCCTTTGGCCCTGTAGTCTTTTAAGAAATCCGAAATATCAGTTCTCAGATTCCCCAGAAATAAGGCTACCAAAGAGATCTACGAATTACAGATGTAACTCTGTGAGATGAATTAACAGAACACTAAGGAGTTTCTCAGAAAGCTTCTTTCCAGATTTCATCCGAGGATATTTCCTTTTTCACCATAGCCCTCTATGGGCTTCCAAAAATCACTTTGCCAATTCTACAAGAACTGTCTTAGCGAAAGGCTTCTTGAGGGGAAAGCTGTAACTCTGTGAGATCATTTCACAGAACACAAAGAAGTTTCTCAGAAAGCTTGTTTCTCTTTGTTATCGGAGGATATTTCCTTTGGCCGTATAGTCTTCAAAGGGAAAGGAAATATCTGTTGTCAGATTCCACAGAAATAAGGCTAGCAAAGAGATCCAGGAAATACAGATGTAACTCTGTGAGATGAATTAACAGAACACTAAGCAGTTTCTCAGAAAGCTTCTTTCCAGATTTCATCCGAGGATATTTCCTTTTTAACCATAGCCCTCTAAGGGCTTCCAAATATCACTTTGCCAATTCCACAAGAAATGTCTTAGGGAAAGGATTCTAGAAGGGAAAGCTGTAACTCTGTGAGATCATTTCACAGAACACAAAGAAGTTTCTCAGAAAGCTTGTTTCTCTTTGTTATCGGAGGATATTTCCTTTGGCCCAATAGTCTTCAAAGGGAAAGGAAATATCTTTTGTCAGATTCCACAGAAATAAGGCCAGCAAGGAGATCCACGAAATACAGATGTAACTCTGTGAGATGAATTAACAGAACACTAAGCAGTTTCTCAGAAAGCTTCTTTCCAGATTTCATCGGAGGATATTTCCTTTTTCACCATAGCCCTTATGGGCTTCCAGATATCACTTTGCCATTTCCACAACAACTGTCTTAGTGAAACGCTTCTTGAGGGGAAAGCTGTCACTCTGTGAGATGATTTCACAGAACACAAAGAAGTTTCTCAGAAAGCTTCATTCTCTTTGTTATCGGAGGATATTTCCTTTGGCCCTATAGTCTTCAAAGGGAAAGGAAATATCTGTTGTCAGATTCCACAGAAATAAGGCTAGCAAAGAGATACACGAAATACAGATGTAACTATGTGAGATGAATTAACAGAACACGGAGCAGTTTCTCAGAAAGCTTCTTTCCAGATTTCATCGGAGAATATTTCCTTTTTCACCGTAGCCCTGTATGGGCTTCCAAATATCACTTTGCCAATTCCACAAGAACTGTCTTAGCGAAAGGCTTCTTGTGGGGAATGCTGTAACTCTGTGAGATGATTTCACCGAACACAAAGAAGCTTATCAGAAAGCTTCTTTCTCCTTGTTATCGGAGGATATTTCCTTTGGTCCTATGGCCTTTAAAGGGATCCGAAATATCTGTTCTCAGATTCCACAGAAATAAGGCTAGCAAAGAGATCCACGAAATACAGATGTAACTCTGTGAGATGAATTAACAGAACACTGAGCAGTTTCTCAGAAAGCTTCTTTCCAGATTTCATCCGAGGATATTTCCTTTTTCACCATAGCCCTCTATGGGCTTCCAAATATCACTTTGCCAATTCCACAAGAACTGTCTTAGCGAAAGGCTTCTTGAGAGGAAAGCTGTAACTCTGTCAGATGATTTCACAGAACACAAAGAAGTTTCTCAGAAAGCTTCTTTCTCTTTGTTATCGGAGGATATTTCCTTTAGCCCTATAGTCTTTAAAGGGATCCGAAATATCTGTTGTCAGATTACACCGAAATAAGGCTAGCAAAGAGATCCACGAAATACAGATGTAACTCTGTGAGATGAATTAACAGAACACTAAGCAGTTTCTCCGAAAGCTTCTTTCCAGATTTCATCCGAGCATATTTCCTTTTTCACCATAGCCCTTATGGGCTTCCAAATATGACTTTGCCAATTCCACAAGAACTGTCTTAGCGAAAGGCTTCTTGAGGGGAAAGCTGTCACTCTGTGAGATGATTTCACAGAACACAAAGAAGTTTCTCAGAAAGCTTCTTTATCTTTGTTATCGGAGGATACTTCCTTTGGCCCTATAGTCTTTAAAGGAATCCGAAATATCAGTTCTCAGATTCCACAGAAATAAGGCTAGCAAAGAGATCTACGAATTACAGATGTAACTCTGTGAGATGAATTAACAGAACACTAAGGAGTTTCTCAGAAAGCTTCTTTATCTTTGTTATCGGAGGATACTTCCTTTGGCCCTGTAGTCTTTAAAGGGATCGGAAATATCAGTTCTCAGATTCCACAGAAATAAGGCTACGAAAGAGATCCACGAAATACAGATGTAACTCTGTGAGATGAATTAACAGAACACTAAGCAGTTTCTCAGAAAGCTTCTTTCCAGATTTCATCGGAGGATATTTCCTTTTTCACCATAGCCCTCTATGGGCTTCCAAATATCACTTTGCCAATTCCACAAGAACTGTCTTAGCGAAAGTCTTCTTGTGGGGAAAGCTGTAACTCTGTGAGATGATTTCACAGAACACAAAGAAGTTTCTCAGAAAGCTTGTTTCTCTTTGTTATCGGAGGATATTTCCTTTGGACCTATAGTCTTCAAAGGGAAAGGAAATATCTGTTGTCAGATTTCACAGAAATAAGGCTAGCAAAGAGATCCACGAAATACAGATGTAACTCTGTGAGATGAATTAACAGAACACTAAGCAGTTTCTCAGAAAGCTTCTTTCCAGATTTCATCCGAGGATATTTCCTTTTTAACCATAGACCTCTATGGGCTTCCAAATATCACTTTGCCAATTCCACAAGAACTGTCTTAGCGAAAGGCTTGTTGAGGGGAAAGCTGTAACTCTGTGAGATGATTTCACAGAACACAAGAAGTTTCTCAGAAAGCTTGTTTCTCTTTGTTATCGGAGGATATTTCCTTTGGCCCTATAGTCTTCAAAGGGAAAGGAAATATCTGTTGTCAGATTCCACAGAAATAAGGCTAGCAAAGAGATCCACGAAATACAGATGTAACACTTTGAGATGAATTAACAGAACACTAAGCAGTTTCTCAGAAAGCTTCTTTCCATATTTCATCGGAGGATATTTCCTTTTTCACCACAGCCCTCTATGGGCTTCCAAATATCACTTTGCCAATTCCACAAGAACTGTCTTAGGGAAAGGATTCTAGAGGGGAAAGTTGTAACTCTGTGAGATCATTTCACAGAACACAAAGATGTTTCTCAGAAAGCTTGTTTCTCTTTGTTATCGGAGGATATTTCCTTTGGCCCAATAGTCTTCAAAGGGAAAGGAAATATCTTTTGTCAGATTCCACAGAAATAAGGCTAGCAAAGAGATCCACGAAACACAGATGTAACTCTGTGAGATGAATTAACAGAACACTAAGCAGTTTCTCAGAAAGCTTCTTTCCAGATTTCATCGGAGGATATTTCCTTTTTCACCATAGCCCTCTATGGGCTTCCAAATATCACTTTGCCAATTCCACAAGAACTGTCTTAGCGAAAGGCTTCTTGTGGGGAATGCTGTAACTCTGTGAGATGATTTCACCGAACACAAAGAAGCTTATCAGAAAGCTTCTTTCTCCTTGTTATCGGAGGATATTTCCTTTGGTCCTATGGCCTTTAAAGGGATCCGAAATATCTGTTCTCAGATTCCACAGAAATAAGGCTAGCAAAGAGATCCACGAAATACAGATGTAACTATGTGAGATGAATTAACAGAACACTGAGCAGTTTCTCAGAAAGCTTCTTTCCAGATTTCATCCGAGGATATTTCCTTTTTCACCATAGCCCTTATGGGCTTCCAAATATGACTTTGCCAATTCCACAAGAACTGTCTTAGCGAAAGGCTTCTTGAGGGGAAAGCTGTCACTCTGTGAGATGATTTCACAGAACACAAAGAAGTTTCTCAGAAAGCTTCTTTATCTTTGTTATCGGAGGATACTTCCTTTGGCCCTGTAGTCTTTTAAGAAATCCGAAATATCAGTTCTCAGATTCCCCAGAAATAAGGCTACCAAAGAGATCTACGAATTACAGATGTAACTCTGTGAGATGAATTAACAGAACACTAAGGAGTTTCTCAGAAAGCTTCTTTCCAGATTTCATCCGAGGATATTTCCTTTTTCACCATAGCCCTCTATGGGCTTCCAAAAATCACTTTGCCAATTCTACAAGAACTGTCTTAGCGAAAGGCTTCTTGAGGGGAAAGCTGTAACTCTGTGAGATCATTTCACAGAACACAAAGAAGTTTCTCAGAAAGCTTGTTTCTCTTTGTTATCGGAGGATATTTCCTTTGGCCGTATAGTCTTCAAAGGGAAAGGAAATATCTGTTGTCAGATTCCACAGAAATAAGGCTAGCAAAGAGATCCAGGAAATACAGATGTAACTCTGTGAGATGAATTAACAGAACACTAAGCAGTTTCTCAGAAAGCTTCTTTCCAGATTTCATCCGAGGATATTTCCTTTTTAACCATAGCCCTCTAAGGGCTTCCAAATATCACTTTGCCAATTCCACAAGAAATGTCTTAGGGAAAGGATTCTAGAAGGGAAAGCTGTAACTCTGTGAGATCATTTCACAGAACACAAAGAAGTTTCTCAGAAAGCTTGTTTCTCTTTGTTATCGGAGGATATTTCCTTTGGCCCAATAGTCTTCAAAGGGAAAGGAAATATCTTTTGTCAGATTCCACAGAAATAAGGCCAGCAAGGAGATCCACGAAATACAGATGTAACTCTGTGAGATGAATTAACAGAACACTAAGCAGTTTCTCAGAAAGCTTCTTTCCAGATTTCATCGGAGGATATTTCCTTTTTCACCATAGCCCTTATGGGCTTCCAGATATCACTTTGCCATTTCCACAACAACTGTCTTAGTGAAACGCTTCTTGAGGGGAAAGCTGTCACTCTGTGAGATGATTTCACAGAACACAAAGAAGTTTCTCAGAAAGCTTCATTCTCTTTGTTATCGGAGGATATTTCCTTTGGCCCTATAGTCTTCAAAGGGAAAGGAAATATCTGTTGTCAGATTCCACAGAAATAAGGCTAGCAAAGAGATACACGAAATACAGATGTAACTATGTGAGATGAATTAACAGAACACGGAGCAGTTTCTCAGAAAGCTTCTTTCCAGATTTCATCGGAGAATATTTCCTTTTTCACCGTAGCCCTGTATGGGCTTCCAAATATCACTTTGCCAATTCCACAAGAACTGTCTTAGCGAAAGGCTTCTTGTGGGGAATGCTGTAACTCTGTGAGATGATTTCACCGAACACAAAGAAGCTTATCAGAAAGCTTCTTTCTCCTTGTTATCGGAGGATATTTCCTTTGGTCCTATGGCCTTTAAAGGGATCCGAAATATCTGTTCTCAGATTCCACAGAAATAAGGCTAGCAAAGAGATCCACGAAATACAGATGTAACTCTGTGAGATGAATTAACAGAACACTGAGCAGTTTCTCAGAAAGCTTCTTTCCAGATTTCATCCGAGGATATTTCCTTTTTCACCATAGCCCTCTATGGGCTTCCAAATATCACTTTGCCAATTCCACAAGAACTGTCTTAGCGAAAGGCTTCTTGAGAGGAAAGCTGTAACTCTGTCAGATGATTTCACAGAACACAAAGAAGTTTCTCAGAAAGCTTCTTTCTCTTTGTTATCGGAGGATATTTCCTTTAGCCCTATAGTCTTTAAAGGGATCCGAAATATCTGTTGTCAGATTACACCGAAATAAGGCTAGCAAAGAGATCCACGAAATACAGATGTAACTCTGTGAGATGAATTAACAGAACACTAAGCAGTTTCTCCGAAAGCTTCTTTCCAGATTTCATCCGAGCATATTTCCTTTTTCACCATAGCCCTTATGGGCTTCCAAATATGACTTTGCCAATTCCACAAGAACTGTCTTAGCGAAAGGCTTCTTGAGGGGAAAGCTGTCACTCTGTGAGATGATTTCACAGAACACAAAGAAGTTTCTCAGAAAGCTTCTTTATCTTTGTTATCGGAGGATACTTCCTTTGGCCCTATAGTCTTTAAAGGAATCCGAAATATCAGTTCTCAGATTCCACAGAAATAAGGCTAGCAAAGAGATACACGAAATACAGATGTAACTCTGTGAGATGAATTAACAGAACACTGAGCAGTTTCTCAGAAAGATTCTTTCCAGATTTCATCGGAGGATATTTCCTTTTTCACCATAGCCCTCTATGGGCTTCCAAATATCACTTTGCCAATTCCTCAAGAACTATCTTAGCGAAAGGCTTCTTGTGGGGAATGCTGTAACTCTGTGAGATGATTTCACCGAACACAAAGAAGCTTATCAGAAAGCTTCTTTCTCCTTGTTATCGGAGGATATTTCCTTTGGTCCTATGGCCTTTAAAGGGATCCGAAATATCTGTTCTCAGATTCCACAGAAATAAGGCTAGCAAAGAGATCCACGAAATACAGATGTAACTCTGTGAGATGAATTAACAGAACACTGAGCAGTTTCTCAGAAAGCTTCTTTCCAGATTTCATCTTAGGATATTTCCTTTTTCACCATAGCCCTCTATGGGCTTCCAAATATCACTTTGCCAATTCCACAAGAACTGTCTTAGCGAAAGGCTTCTTGAGAGGAAAGCTGTAACTCTGTGAGATGATTTCACAGAACACAAAGAAGTTTCTCAGAAAGCTTCTTTCTCTTTGTTATCTGAGGATATTTCCTTTGGCCCTATAGTCTTCAAAGGGAAAGGAAATATCTGTTGTCAGATTCCACAGAAATAAGGCTAGCAAAGAGATCCACGAAATACAGATGTAACTCTGTGAGATGAATTAACAGAACACTAAGCAGTTTCTCAGAAAGCTTCTTTCCAGATTTCATCGGAGGATATTTCCTTTTTCACCATAGCCCTCTATGGGCTTCCAAATATCACTTTGCCAATTCCACAAGAACTGTCTTAGCGAAAGGCTTCTTGAGGGGAAAGCTGTCCCTCTGTGAGATGATTTCACAGAACACAAAGAAGTCTCTCAGAAAGCGTCTTTCTCTTTGTTGTTGGAGGATATTTCCTTTGGCCCTATAGCCTTTAAAGGGATCCGAAATATCTGTTGTCAGATTCCACAGAAATAAGGCTAGCAAAGAGATCCACGAAATACAGATGTAACTCTGTGAGGTGAATGAAAAGAACACTAAGCAGTTTCTCAGAAAGCTTCTTTCCAGATTTCATCCGAGGATATTTCCTTTTTCACCATTGCCCTTATGGGCTTCCAAATATGACTTTGACAATTCCACAAGAACTGTCTTAGCGAAAGGCTTCTTGAGGGGAAAGCTGTCACTCTGTGAGATGATTTCACAGAACACAAAGAAGTTTCTCAGAAAGCTTCTTTCTCTTTGTTATCTGAGGATATTTCCTTTGGCCCTATAGTCTTCAAAGGGAAAGGAAATATCTGTTGTCAGATTCCACAGAAATAAGGCTACCAAAGAGATCCACGAAATACAGATGTAACTCTGTGAGATCAATTAACAGAACACTAAGCAGTTTCTCAGAAAGCTTCTTCCCAGATTTCATCCGAGGATATTTCCTTTTTCACCATAGCCCTCTATGGGCTTCCAAATATCACTTTGCCAATTCCACAAGAACTGTCTTAGCGAAAGGCTTCTTGAGGGGAAAGATGTAACTCTGTGAGATGATTTCACAGAACACAAAGAAGTTTCTCAGAAAGCTTCTTTCTCTTTGTTATCGGAGGATATTTCCTTTGGCCCTATATTCTTCAAAGGGAAAGGAAATATCTGTTGTCAGATTCCACAGAAATAAGTCTAGCAAAGACATCCACGAAATACAGATGTAACTCTGTGAGATGAATTAACAGAACACTGAGCAGTTTCTCAGAAAGCTTCTTTCCAGATTTCATCCGAGGATATTTCCTTTTTCACCATAGCCCTTAGGGGTTCCAAATATCACTTTGCCAATTCCACAAGAACTGTCTTAGCGAAAGGCTTCTTGAGGGGAAAGCTGTAACTCTGTGAGATGATTTCACAGAACACAAAGATGTTTCTCAGAAAGCTTGTTTCTCTTTGTTATCGGAGGATATTTCCTTTGGCCCTATAGTCTTCAAAGGGAAAGGAAATATCTGTTGTCATATTCCACAGAAATAAGGCTAGCAAAGAGATACACGAAATACAGATGTAACTCTGTGAGATGAATTAACAGAACACTGAGCATTTTCTCAGAAAGATTCTTTCCAGATTTCATCGGAGGATATTTCCTTTTTCACCATAGCCCTTATGGGCTTCCAAATATCACTTTGCCATTTCCACAAGAACTGTCTTAGTGAAACGCTTCTTGAGGGGAAAGCTGTCACTCTGTGACATGATTTCACAGAACACAAACAAGTTTCTCAGAAATCTTCTTTCTCTTTGTTATCGGAGGATATGTCCTTTGGTCCTCTAGTCTTCAAAGGGAAAGGAAATATCTGTTGTCATATTCCACAGAAATAAGGCTAGCAAAGAGATCCACGAAATACAGATGTAACTCTGTGAGATGAATTAACAGAACACTGAGCATTTTCTCAGAAAGCTTCTTTCCAGATTTCATCGGAGGATATTTCCTTTTTCACCATAGCCCTTATGGGCTTCCAAATATCACTTTGCCAATTCCACAAGAACTGTCTTAGTGAAACGCTTCTTGAGGGGAAAGCTGTCACTCTGTGAGATGATTTCACAGAACACAAAGAAGTTTCTCAGAAAGCTTCTTTCTCTTTGTTATCGGAGGATATTTCCTTTGGCCCTATAGTCTTCAAAGGGAAAGGAAATATCTGTTGTCAGATTCCACAGAAATAAGGCTAGCAAAGAGATCCACGAAATACAGATGTAACTCTGTGAGATGAATTAACAGAACACTGAGCAGTTTCTCAGAAAGCTTCTTTCCAGATTTCATCGGAGGATATTTCCTTTTTCACCATAGCCCTTATGGGCTTCCAAATATCACTTTGCCAATTCCACAAGAACTGTCTTAGCGAAAGGCTTCTTGAGGGGAAAGCTGTCACTCTGTGAGATGATTTCACAGAACACAAAGAAGTTTCTCAGAAAGCTTGTTTCTCTTTGTTATCGGAGGATATTTCCTTTGGCCCTATAGTCTTCAAAGGGAAAGGAAATATCTGTTGTCCGATTCCACAGAAAGAAGGCTAGCAAAGAGATCCTCGAAATACAGATGTAACTCTGTGAGATGAATTAACAGAACACTAAGCAGTTTCTCAGAAAGCTTCTTTCCAGATTTCATCCGAGGATATTTCCTTTTTAACCATAGCCCTCTATGGGCTTCCAAATATCACTTAGCCAAACCACAAGAACTGACTTAGCGAAAGGCTTCTTGAGGGGAAAGCTGTCACTCTGGGAGATGATTTCACAGAACACAAAGAAGTTTCTCAGAAAGCTTCTTTCTCTTTGTTATCAGAGGATATTTCCTTTGGCCCTATAGTCTTCAAAGGGATCCGAAATATCTTTTGTCAGATTCCACAGAAAGAAGGCTAGCAAAGAGATCCACGAAATACAGATGTAACTCTGTGAGATGAATTAAAAGAACACTAAGCAGTTTCTCAGAAAGCTTCTTTCCAGATTTCATCGGAGGATATTTCCTTTTTCACCATAGCCCTCTATGGGCTTCCAAATATCACTTTGCCAATTCCACAAGAACTGTCTTAGCGAAAGGCTTCTTGAGGGGAAAACTGTAACTCTGTGAGATGATTTCACCGAACACAAAGAAGCTTCTCAGAAAGCTTCTTTCTCTTTGTTATCAGAGGATATTTCCTTTGGTCCTATGGCCTTTAAAGGGATCCGAAATATCTGTTGTCAGATTCCACAGAAATAAGGCTAGCAAAGAGATCTACGAAATACAGATGTAACTCTGTGAGATGAATTAACAGAACACTAAGCATTTTCTCAGAAAGCTTCTTTCCAGATTTCATCCGAGGATATTTCCTTTTTCACCATAGCGCTCTATGGTCTTCCAAATATCACTTTGCCAATTCCACAAGAATTGTCTTAGCGAAAGGCTTCTTGAGGGGAACGCTGTAACTCTGTGAGATGATTTCACAGAACACAAAGAAGTTTCTCAGAAAGCTTCTTTCTCTTTGTTATCGGAGGATATTTCCTTTGGCCCTATAGTCTTCAAAGGGAAAGGAAATATCTGTTGTCAGATTCCACAGAAATAAGGCTAGCAAAGAGATCCACGAAATACAGATGTAACTCTGTGAGATGAATTAACAGAACACTGAGCAGATTCTCAGAAAGCTTCCTTCCAGGTTTCATCGGAGGATATTTCCTTTTTCACCATAGCCCTTATGGGATTCCAAATATCACTTTGCCAATTCCACAAGAACTGTATTAGCGAAAGGCTTCTTGAGAGGAAAGCTGTAACTCTGTGAGATGATTTCACAGAACACAAAGAAGTTTCTCAGAAAGCTTCTTTCTCTTTGTTATCGGAGGATATTTCCTTTGGCCCTATAGTCTTCAAAGGGAAAGGAAATATGTGTTGTCAGATTCCACAGAAATAAGGCTAGCAAAGTGATACACGAAATACAGATGTAACTCTGTGAGATGAATTAACAGAACACTAAGCAGTTTCTCAGAAAGCTTCTTTCCAGATTTCATCTGAGGATATTTCCTTTTTCACCATAGCCCTTATGGGCTTCCAAATATGACTTTGCCAATTCCACAAGAACTGTCTTAGCGAAAGGCTTCTTGAGGGGAAAGCTGTAACTCAGTAAGATGATTTCACAGAACACAAAGAAGTTTCTCACAAAGCTTCTTTCCCTTTGTTATCGGAGGATATGTCCTTTGGCCCTATAGTCTTCAAAGGGAAAGGAAATATCTGTTGTCAGATTCCACAGAAATAAGGGTAGCAAAAAGATCCACGAAATACTGATGTAACTCTGTGAGATGAATTAACAGAACACTGAGCAGTTTCTCACAAAGCTTCTTTCCAGATTTCATCGGAGGATATTTCCTTTCTCACCATAGCCCTCTATGGGCTTCCAAATATCACTTTGCCAATTCCACAAGAACTGTCTTAGCGAAAGGCTTCTTCAGGGGAAAGCTGTAACTCTGTGAGATGATTTCACAGAACACAAAGAAGTTTCTCAGAAAGCTTCTTTCTCTTTGTTATCGGAGGATACTTCCTTTGGCCCTGTAGTCTTTAAAGGCATCCGAAATATCAGTTCTCAGATTCCAAAGAAATAAGGCTAGCAAAGAGATCTACGAAATACAGATGTAACTCCGTGAGATGAATTAACAGAACACTAAGCAGTTTCTCAGAAAGCTTCTTTCCAGATTTCATCCGAGGATATTTCCTTTTTCACCATAGCCCTCTAAGGTCTTCCAAATATCACTTTGCCAATTCCACAAGAACTGTCTTAGCGAAAGTCTTCTTGTGGGGAAAGCTGTAACTCTGTGAGATGATTTCACAGAACACAAAGAAGTTTCTCAGAAAGCTTGTTTCTCTTTGTTATCGGAGGATATTTCCTTTGGCCCTATAGTCTTCAAAGGGAAAGGAAATATCTGTTGTCAGATTCCACAGAAATAAGGCTAGCAAAGAGATCCACGAAATACAGATGTAACTCTGTGAGATGAATTAACAGAACACTAAGCAGTTTCTCAGAAAGCTTCTTTCCAGATTTCATCCGAGGATATTTCCTTTTTAACCATAGCCCTCTATTGGCTTCCAAATATCACTTTGCCAATTCCACAAGAACTGTCTTAGCGAAAGGCTTCTTGAGGGGAAAGCTGTAACTCTGTGAGATGATTTCACAGAACACAAAGAAGTTTCTCAGAAAGCTTCTTTCTCTTTGTTATCGGAGGATATTTCCTTTGGCCCTATAGTCTTCAAAGGGAAAGGAAATATCTGTTGTCAGATTCCACAGAAATAAGGCTAGCAAGGAGATCCACGAAATACAGATGTAACTCTGTGAGATGAATTAACAGAACACTAAGCAGTTTCTCAGAAAACTTCTTTCCAGATTTCATCGGAGGATATTCCCTTTTTCACCATAGCCCTCTATGGGCTTCCAAACATCCCTTTGCCAATTCCACAAGAACTGTCTTAGCGAAAGGCTTCTTGAAGGGAAAGCTGTAACTCTGTGAGATGATTTCACAGAACACAAAGAAGTTTCTCAGAAAGCTTCTTTCTCTTTGTTATCGGAGGATATTTCCTTTGGCCCTATAGTCTTCAAAGGGAAAGGAAATATCTGTTGTCAGATTCCACAGAAATAAGGCTAGCAAAGAGATCCACGAAATACAGATGTAACTCTGTGAGATGAATTAACAGAACACTGAGCAGTTTCTCAGAAAGCTTCTTTCCAGATTTCATCGGAGGATATTTCCTTTTTCACCATAGCCCTCTATGGGCTTCCAAATATCACTTTGCCAATTCCACAAGAACTGTCTTAGCGAAAGTCTTCTTGTGGGGAAAGCTGTAACTCTGTGAGATGATTTCACAGAACACAAAGAAGTTTCTCAGAAAGCTTGTTTCTCTTTGTTATCGGAGGATATTTCCTTTGGACCTATAGTCTTCAAAGGGAAAGGAAATATCTGTTGTCAGATTTCACAGAAATAAGGCTAGCAAAGAGATCCACGAAATACAGATGTAACTCTGTGAGATGAATTAACAGAACACTAAGCAGTTTCTCAGAAAGCTTCTTTCCAGATTTCATCCGAGGATATTTCCTTTTTAACCATAGCCCTCTATGGGCTTCCAAATATCACTTTGCCAATTCCACAAGAACTGTCTTAGCGAAAGGCTTGTTGAGGGGAAAGCTGTAACTCTGTGAGATGATTTCACAGAACACAAGAAGTTTCTCAGAAAGCTTGTTTCTCTTTGTTATCGGAGGATATTTCCTTTGGCCCTATAGTCTTCAAAGGGAAAGGAAATATCTGTTGTCAGATTCCACAGAAATAAGGCTAGCAAAGAGATCCACGAAATACAGATGTAACACTTTGAGATGAATTAACAGAACACTAAGCAGTTTCTCAGAAAGCTTCTTTCCAAATTTCATCGGAGGATATTTCCTTTTTCACCACAGCCCTCTATGGGCTTCCAAATATCACTTTGCCAATTCCACAAGAACTGTCTTAGGGAAAGGATTCTAGAGGGGAAAGCTGTAACTCTGTGAGATCATTTCACAGAACACAAAGATGTTTCTCAGAAAGCTTGTTTCTCTTTGTTATCGGAGGATATTTCCTTTGGCCCTATAGTCTTCAAAGGGAAAGGAAATATCTTTTGTCAGATTCCACAGAAATAAGGCTAGCAAAGAGATCCACGAAATACAGATGTAACTCTGTGAGATGAATTAACAGAACACTAAGCAGTTTCTCAGAAAGCTTCTTTCCAGATTTCATCGGAGGATATTTCCTTTTTCACCATAGCCCTCTATGGGCTTCCAAATATCACTTTGCCAATTCCACAAGAACTGTCTTAGCGAAAGGCTTCTTGAGGGGAAAACTGTAACTCTGTGAGATGATTTCACCGAACACAAAGAAGCTTCTCAGAAAGCTTCTTTCTCTTTGTTATCAGAGGATATTTCCTTTGGTCCTATGGCCTTTAAAGGGATCCGAAATATCTGTTGTCAGATTCCACAGAAATAAGGCTAGCAAAGAGATCTACGAAATACAGATGTAACTCTGTGAGATGAATTAACAGAACACTAAGCATTTTCTCAGAAAGCTTCTTTCCAGATTTCATCCGAGGATATTTCCTTTTTCACCATAGCGCTCTATGGTCTTCCAAATATCACTTTGCCAATTCCACAAGAATTGTCTTAGCGAAAGGCTTCTTGAGGGGAACGCTGTAACTCTGTGAGATGATTTCACAGAACACAAAGAAGTTTCTCAGAAAGCTTCTTTCTCTTTGTTATCGGAGGATATTTCCTTTGGCCCTATAGTCTTCAAAGGGAAAGGAAATATCTGTTGTCAGATTCCACAGAAATAAGGCTAGCAAAGAGATCCACGAAATACAGATGTAACTCTGTGAGATGAATTAACAGAACACTGAGCAGATTCTCAGAAAGCTTCCTTCCAGGTTTCATCGGAGGATATTTCCTTTTTCACCATAGCCCTTATGGGATTCCAAATATCACTTTGCCAATTCCACAAGAACTGTATTAGCGAAAGGCTTCTTGAGGGGAAAGCTGTAACTCTGTGAGATGATTTCACAGAACACAAAGAAGTTTCTCAGAAAGCTTCTTTCTCTTTGTTATCGGAGGATATTTCCTTTGGCCCTATAGTCTTCAAAGGGAAAGGAAATATCTGTTGTCAGATTCCACAGAAATAAGGCTAGCAAAGAGATCCACGAAATACAGATGTAACTCTGTGAGATGAATTAACAGAACACTAAGCAGTTTCTCAGAAAGCTTCTTTCCAGATTTCATTAGAGGATATTTCCTTTTTCACCACAGCCCTCTAGGGGATCCAAATATCGCTTTGCCAATTCCACAAGAACTGTCTTTGCGAAAGGCTTCTTGAGGGGAAAGCTGTAACTCTGTGAGATGATTTCACGGAACACAAAGAAGCTTCTCAGAAAGCTTCTTCCTCTTTGTTATCGGAGGATATTTCCTTTGGTCCTATGGCCTTTAAAGGGATCCGAAATATCTCTTCTCAGATTCCACAGAAATAAGGCTAGCAAAGAGATCCACGAAATACAGATGTAACTCTGTGAGATGAATTAACAGACACTGAGCAGTTTCTCAGAAAGCTTCTTTCCAGATTTCATCAGAGGATATTTCCTTTTTCACCATAGCCCTCTATGGGCTTCCAAATATCACTTTGCCTGTTCCACCAGAACTCTCTTTGCCAAAGGCTTCTTGAGGGGAACGCTGTAACTCTGTGAGATGATTTCACAGAACACAAAGAAGCTTCTCAGAAAGCTTCTTTCTCTTTGTTATCGGACGATATTTCCTTTGGTCCTATGGCCTTTAAAGGGAAAGGAAATATCTGTTGTCAGATTCCACAGAAATAAGGCTAGCAAAGACATCCACGAAATACAGATGTAACTCTGTGACATGAATTAACAGAACACTGAACAGTTTCTCAGAAAGCTTCTTCCCAGATTTCATCGGAGGATATTTCCTTTTTCACCATAGCCCTTATGGGCTTCCAAATATCACTTTGCCAATTCCACAAGAACTGTCTTAGCGAAAGGATTCTAGAGGGGAAAGCTGTAACTCTGTGAGATCATTTCACAGAACAAAAAGATGTTTCTCAGAAAGCTTGTTTCTCTTTGTTATCGGAGGATATTTCCTTTGGCCCTATAGTCTTCAAAGGGAAAGGAAATATGTGTTGTCAGATTCCACAGAAATAAGGCTAGCAAAGAGATACACGAAATACAGATGTAACTCTGTGAGATGAATTAACAGAACACTAAGCAGTTTCTCAGAAAGCTTCTTTCCAGATTTCATCTGAGGATATTTCCTTTTTCACCATAGCCCTTATGGGCTTCCAAATATGACTTTGCCAATTCCACAAGAACTGTCTTAGCGAAAGGCTTCTTGAGGGGAAAGCTGTAACTCAGTAAGATGATTTCACAGAACACAAAGAAGTTTCTCAGAAAGCTTCTTTCCCTTTGTTATCGGAGGATATGTCCTTTGGCCCTATAGTCTTCAAAGGGAAAGGAAATATCTGTTGTCAGATTCCACAGAAATAAGGGTCGCAAAGAGATCCACGAAATACTGATGTAACTCTGTGAGATGAATTAACAGAACACTGAGCAGTTTCTCACAAAGCTTCTTTCCAGATTTCATCGGAGGATATTTCCTTTCTCACCATAGCCCTCTATGGGCTTCCAAATATCACTTTGCCAATTCCACAAGAACTGTCTTAGCGAAAGGCTTCTTCAGGGGAAAGCTGTAACTCTGTGAGATGATTTCACAGAACACAAAGAAGTTTCTCAGAAAGCTTCTTTCTCTTTGTTATCGGAGGATACTTCCTTTGGCCCTGTAGTCTTTAAAGGCATCCGAAATATCAGTTCTCAGATTCCAAAGAAATAAGGCTAGCAAAGAGATCTACGAAATACAGATGTAACTCCGTGAGATGAATTAACAGAACACTAAGCAGTTTCTCAGAAAGCTTCTTTCCAGATTTCATCCGAGGATATTTCCTTTTTCACCATAGCCCTCTAAGGTCTTCCAAATATCACTTTGCCAATTCCACAAGAACTGTCTTAGCGAAAGTCTTCTTGTGGGGAAAGCTGTAACTCTGTGAGATGATTTCACAGAACACAAAGAAGTTTCTCAGAAAGCTTGTTTCTCTTTGTTATCGGAGGATATTTCCTTTGGCCCTATAGTCTTCAAAGGGAAAGGAAATATCTGTTGTCAGATTCCACAGAAATAAGGCTAGCAAAGAGATCCACGAAATACAGATGTAACTCTGTGAGATGAATTAACAGAACACTAAGCAGTTTCTCAGAAAGCTTCTTTCCAGATTTCATCGGAGGATATTTCCTTTTTAACCATAGCCCTCTATGGGCTTCCAAATATCACTTTGCCAATTCCACAAGAACTGTCTTAGCGAAAGGCTTCTTGAGGGGAAAGCTGTAACTCTGTGAGATGATTTCACAGAACACAAAGAAGTTTCTCAGAAAGCTTCTTTCTCTTTGTTATCGGAGGATATTTCCTTTGGCCCTATAGTCTTCAAAGGGAAAGGAAATATCTGTTGTCAGATTCCACAGAAATAAGGCTAGCAAGGAGATCCACGAAATACAGATGTAACTCTGTGAGATGAATTAACAGAACACTAAGCAGTTTCTCAGAAAGCTTCTTTCCAGATTTCATTAGAGGATATTTCCTTTTTCACCACAGCCCTCTAGGGGATCCAAATATCGCTTTGCCAATTCCACAAGAACTGTCTTTGCGAAAGGCTTCTTGAGGGGAAAGCTGTAACTCTGTGAGATGATTTCACGGAACACAAAGAAGCTTCTCAGAAAGCTTCTTCCTCTTTGTTATCGGAGGATATTTCCTTTGGTCCTATGGCCTTTAAAGGGATCCGAAATATCTCTTCTCAGATTCCACAGAAATAAGGCTAGCAAAGAGATCCACGAAATACAGATGTAACTCTGTGAGATGAATTAACAGACACTGAGCAGTTTCTCAGAAAGCTTCTTTCCAGATTTCATCAGAGGATATTTCCTTTTTCACCATAGCCCTCTATGGGCTTCCAAATATCACTTTGCCTGTTCCACCAGAACTCTCTTTGCCAAAGGCTTCTTGAGGGGAACGCTGTAACTCTGTGAGATGATTTCACAGAACACAAAGAAGCTTCTCAGAAAGCTTCTTTCTCTTTGTTATCGGAGGATATTTCCTTTGGTCCTATGGCCTTTAAAGGGAAAGGAAATATCTGTTGTCAGATTCCACAGAAATAAGGCTAGCAAAGACATCCACGAAATACAGATGTAACTCTGTGACATGAATTAACAGAACACTGAACAGTTTCTCAGAAAGCTTCTTCCCAGATTTCATCGGAGGATATTTCCTTTTTCACCATAGCCCTTATGGGCTTCCAAATATCACTTTGCCAATTCCACAAGAACTGTCTTAGCGAAAGGATTCTAGAGGGGAAAGCTGTAACTCTGTGAGATCATTTCACAGAACAAAAAGATGTTTCTCAGAAAGCTTGTTTCTCTTTGTTATCGGAGGATATTTCCTTTGGCCCTATAGTCTTCAAAGGGAAAGGAAATATGTGTTGTCAGATTCCACAGAAATAAGGCTAGCAAAGAGATACACGAAATACAGATGTAACTCTGTGAGATGAATTAACAGAACACTAAGCAGTTTCTCAGAAAGCTTCTTTCCAGATTTCATCTGAGGATATTTCCTTTTTCACCATAGCCCTTATGGGCTTCCAAATATGACTTTGCCAATTCCACAAGAACTGTCTTAGCGAAAGGCTTCTTGAGGGGAAAGCTGTAACTCAGTAAGATGATTTCACAGAACACAAAGAAGTTTCTCAGAAAGCTTCTTTCCCTTTGTTATCGGAGGATATGTCCTTTGGCCCTATAGTCTTCAAAGGGAAAGGAAATATCTGTTGTCAGATTCCACAGAAATAAGGGTAGCAAAGAGATCCACGAAATACTGATGTAACTCTGTGAGATGAATTAACAGAACACTGAGCAGTTTCTCACAAAGCTTCTTTCCAGATTTCATCGGAGGATATTTCCTTTTTCACCATAGCCCTCTATGGGCTTCCAAATATCACTTTGCCAATTCCACAAGAACTGTCTTAGCGAAAGGCTTCTTCAGGGGAAAGCTGTAACTCTGTGAGATGATTTCACAGAACACAAAGAAGTTTCTCAGAAAGCTTCTTTCTCTTTGTTATCGGAGGATACTTCCTTTGGCCCTGTAGTCTTTAAAGGCATCCGAAATATCAGTTCTCAGATTCCAAAGAAATAAGGCTAGCAAAGAGATCTACGAAATACAGATGTAACTCCGTGAGATGAATTAACAGAACACTAAGCAGTTTCTCAGAAAGCTTCTTTCCAGATTTCATCCGAGGATATTTCCTTTTTCACCATAGCCCTCTAAGGTCTTCCAAATATCACTTTGCCAATTCCACAAGAACTGTCTTAGCGAAAGTCTTCTTGTGGGGAAAGCTGTAACTCTGTGAGATGATTTCACAGAACACAAAGAAGTTTCTCAGAAAGCTTGTTTCTCTTTGTTATCGGAGGATATTTCCTTTGGCCCTATAGTCTTCAAAGGGAAAGGAAATATCTGTTGTCAGATTCCACAGAAATAAGGCTAGCAAAGAGATCCACGAAATACAGATGTAACTCTGTGAGATGAATTAACAGAACACTAAGCAGTTTCTCAGAAAGCTTCTTTCCAGATTTCATCCGAGGATATTTCCTTTTTAACCATAGCCCTCTATGGGCTTCCAAATATCACTTTGCCAATTCCACAAGAACTGTCTTAGCGAAAGGCTTCTTGAGGGGAAAGCTGTAACTCTGTGAGATGATTTCACAGAACACAAAGAAGTTTCTCAGAAAGCTTCTTTCTCTTTGTTATCGGAGGATATTTCCTTTGGCCCTATAGTCTTCAAAGGGAAAGGAAATATCTGTTGTCAGATTCCACAGAAATAAGGCTAGCAAGGAGATCCACGAAATACAGATGTAACTCTGTGAGATGAATTAACAGAACACTAAGCAGTTTCTCAGAAAGCTTCTTTCCAGATTTCATCGGAGGATATTCCCTTTTTCACCATAGCCCTCTATGGGCTTCCAAACATCCCTTTGCCAATTCCACAAGAACTGTCTTAGCGAAAGGCTTCTTGAAGGGAAAGCTGTAACTCTGTGAGATGATTTCACAGAACACAAAGAAGTTTCTCAGAAAGCTTCTTTCTCTTTGTTATCGGAGGATATTTCCTTTGGCCCTATAGTCTTCAAAGGGAAAGGAAATATCTGTTCTCAGATTCCACAGAAATAAGGCTAGCAAAGAGATCCACGAAATACAGATGTAACTCTGTGAGATGAATTAACAGAACACTGAGCAGTTTCTCAGAAAGCTTCTTTCCAGATTTCATCGGAGGATATTTCCTTTTTCACCATAGCCCTCTATGGGCTTCCAAATATCACTTTGCCAATTCCACAAGAACTGTCTTAGCGAAAGTCTTCTTGTGGGGAAAGCTGTAACTCTGTGAGATGATTTCACAGAACACAAAGAAGTTTCTCAGAAAGCTTGTTTCTCTTTGTTATCGGAGGATATTTCCTTTGGACCTATAGTCTTCAAAGGGAAAGGAAATATCTGTTGTCAGATTTCACAGAAATAAGGCTAGCAAAGAGATCCACGAAATACAGATGTAACTCTGTGAGATGAATTAACAGAACACTAAGCAGTTTCTCAGAAAGCTTCTTTCCAGATTTCATCCGAGGATATTTCCTTTTTAACCATAGCCCTCTATGGGCTTCCAAATATCACTTTGCCAATTCCACAAGAACTGTCTTAGCGAAAGGCTTGTTGAGGGGAAAGCTGTAACTCTGTGAGATGATTTCACAGAACACAAGAAGTTTCTCAGAAAGCTTGTTTCTCTTTGTTATCGGAGGATATTTCCTTTGGCCCTATAGTCTTCAAAGGGAAAGGAAATATCTGTTGTCAGATTCCACAGAAATAAGGCTAGCAAAGAGATCCACGAAATACAGATGTAACACTTTGAGATGAATTAACAGAACACTAAGCAGTTTCTCAGAAAGCTTCTTTCCATATTTCATCGGAGGATATTTCCTTTTTCACCACAGCCCTCTATGGGCTTCCAAATATCACTTTGCCAATTCCACGAGAACTGTCTTAGGGAAAGGATTCTAGAGGGGAAAGCTGTAAGTCTGTGAGATCATTTCACAGAACACAAAGATGTTTCTCAGAAAGCTTGTTTCTCTTTGTTATCGGAGGATATTTCCTTTGGCCCTATAGTCTTCAAAGGGAAAGGAAATATCTTTTGTCAGATTCCACAGAAATAAGGCTAGCAAAGAGATCCACGAAATACAGATGTAACTCTGTGAGATGAATTAACAGAACACTAAGCAGTTTCTCAGAAAGCTTCTTTCCAGATTTCATCGGAGGATATTTCCTTTTTCACCATAGCCCGTATGGGCTTCCAAATATCACTTTGCCATTTCCACAAGAACTGTCTTAGTGAAACGCTTCTTGAGGGGAAAGCTGTCACTCTGTGAGATGATTTCACAGAACACAAAGAAGTTTCTCAGAAAGCTTCCTTCTCTTTGTTATCGGAGGATATTTCCTTTGGCCCTATAGTCTTCAAAGGGAAAGGAAATATCTGTTGTCAGATTCCACAGAAATAAGGCTAGCAAAGAGATACACGAAATACAGATGTAACTATGTGGGATGAATTAACAGAACACTGAGCAGTTTCTCAGAAAGCTTCTTTCCAGATTTCATCGGAGGATATTTCCTTTTTCACCATAGCCCTCTATGGGCTTCCAAATATCACTTTGCCAATTCCACAAGAACTGTCTTAGCGAAAGGCTTCTTGAGGGGAAAGCTGTAACTCTGTGAGATCATTTCACAGAACACAAAGAAGTTTCTCAGAAAGCTTGTTTCTCTTTGTTATCGGAGGATATTTCCTTTGGCCCTATAGTCTTCAAAGGGAAAGGAAATATCTGTTGTCAGATTCCACAGAAATAAGGCTAGCAAAGAGATCCAGGAAATACAGATGTAACTCTGTGAGATGAATTAACAGAACACTAAGCAGTTTCTCAGAAAGCTTCTTTCCAGATTTCATCCGAGGATATTTCCTTTTTAACCATAGCCCTCTAAGGGCTTCCAAATATCACTTTGCCAATTCCACAAGAAATGTCTTAGGGAAAGGATTCTAGAGGGGAAAGCTGTAACTCTGTGAGATCATTTCACAGAACACAAAGAAGTTTCTCAGAAAGCTTGTTTCTCTTTGTTATCGGAGGATATTTCCTTTGGCCCAATAGTCTTCAAAGGGAAAGGAAATATCTTTTGTCAGATTCCACAGAAATAAGGCCAGCAAAGAGATCCACGAAATACAGATGTAACTCTGTGAGATGAATTAACAGAACACTAAGCAGTTTCTCAGAAAGCTTCTTTCCAGATTTCATCGGAGGATATTTCCTTTTTCACCATAGCCCTTATGGGCTTCCAGATATCACTTTGCCATTTCCACAACAACTGTCTTAGTGAAACGCTTCTTGAGGGGAAAGCTGTCACTCTGTGAGATGATTTCACAGAACACAAAGAAGTTTCTCAGAAAGCTTCATTCTCTTTGTTATCGGAGGATATTTCCTTTGGCCCTATAGTCTTCAAAGGGAAAGGAAATATCTGTTGTCAGATTCCACAGAAATAAGGCTAGCAAAGAGATACACGAAATACAGTTGTAACTATGTGAGATGAATTAACAGAACACGGAGCAGTTTCTCAGAAAGCTTCTTTCCAGATTTCATCGGAGAATATTTCCTTTTTCACCATAGCCCTCTATGGGCTTCCAAATATCACTTTGCCAATTCCACAAGAACTGTCTTAGCGAAAGGCTTCTTGTGGGGAATGCTGTAACTCTGTGAGATGATTTCACCGAACACAAAGAAGCTTATCAGAAAGCTTCTTTCTCCTTGTTATCGGAGGATATTTCCTTTGGTCCTATGGCCTTTAAAGGGATCCGAAATATCTGTTCTCAGATTCCACAGAAATAAGGCTAGCAAAGAGATCCACGAAATACAGATGTAACTCTGTGAGATGAATTAACAGAACAATGAGCAGTTTCTCAGAAAGCTTCTTTCCAGATTTCATCCGAGGATATTTCCTTTTTCACCATAGCCCTCTATGGGCTTCCAAATATCACTTTGCCAATTCCACAAGAACTGTCTTAGCGAAAGGCTTCTTGAGAGGAAAGCTGTAACTCTGTGAGATGATTTCACAGAACAAAAAGAAGTTTCTCAGAAAGCTTCTTTCTCCTTGTTATCGGAGGATATTTCCTTTAGCCCTATAGTCTTTAAAGGGATCCGAAATATCTGTTGTCAGATTACACCGAAATAAGGCTAGCAAAGAGATCCACGAAATACAGATGTAACTCTGTGAGATGAATTAACAGAACACTAAGCAGTTTCTCCGAAAGCTTCTTTCCAGATTTCATCCGAGCATATTTCCTTTTTCACCATAGCCCTTATGGGCTTCCAAATATGACTTTGCCAATTCCACAAGAACTGTCTTAGCGAAAGGCTTCTTGAGGGGAAAGCTGTCACTCTGTGAGATGATTTCACAGAACACAAAGAAGTTTCTCAGAAAGCTTCTTTGTCTTTGTTATCGGAGGATACTTCCTTTGGCCCTGTAGTCTTTAAAGGAATCCGAAATATCAGTTCTCAGATTCCACAGAAATAAGGCTAGCAAAGAGATCTACGAATTACAGATGTAACTCTGTGAGATGAATTAACAGAACACTAAGCAGTTTCTCAGAAAGCTTCTTTCCAGATTTCATCCGAGGATATTTCCTTTTTAACCATAGCCCTCTATTGGCTTCCAAATATCACTTTGCCAATTCCACAAGAACTGTCTTAGCGAAAGGCTTCTTGAGGGGAAAGCTGTAACTCTGTGAGATGATTACACAGAACACAAAGAAGTTTCTCAGAAAGCTTCTTTCTCTTTGTTATCGGAGGATATTTCCTTTGGCCCTATACTCTTCAAAGGGAAAGGAAATATCTGTTGTCAGATTCCACAGAAATAAGGCTAGCAAGGAGATCCACGAAATACAGATGTAACTCTGTGAGATGAATTAACAGAACACTAAGCAGTTTCTCAGAAAGCTTCTTTCCAGATTTCATCGGAGGATATTCCCTTTTTCACCATAGCCCTCTATGGGCTTCCAAACATCCCTTTGCCAATTCCACAAGAACTGTCTTAGCGAAAGGCTTCTTGAAGGGAAAGCTGTAACTCTGTGAGATGATTTCACAGAACACAAAGAAGTTTCTCAGAAAGCTTGTTTCGCTTTGTTATCGGAGGATATTTCCTTTGGCCCTATAGTCTTCAAAGGGAAAGGAAATATCTGTTGTCAGATTCCACAGAAATAAGGCGAGCAAAGAGATCCACGAAATACAGATGTAACTCTTTGAGATGAATTAACAGAACACTAAGCAGTATCTCTGAAAGCTTCTTTCCAGATTTCATCGGAGGATATTTCCTTTTTCACCACAGCCCTCTATGGGCTTCCAAATATCACTTTGCCAATTCCACAAGAACTGTCTTAGGGAAAGGATTCTAGAGGGGAAAGCTGTAACTCTGTGAGATCATTTCACAGAACACAAAGATGTTTCTCAGAAAGCTTGTTTCTCTTTGTTATCGGAGGATATTTCCTTTGGCCCTATAGTCTTCAAAGGGAAAGGAAATATCTGTTGTCCGATTCCACAGAAAGAAGGCTAGCAAAGAGATCCACGAAATACAGTTGTAACTCTGTGAGATGAATTAACAGAACACTAAGCAGTTTCTCAGAAAGCTTCTTTCCAGATTTCATCGGAGGATATTTCCTTTTTAACCATAGCCCTCTATGGGCTTCCAAATATCACTTACCAATTCCACAAGAACTGACTTAGCGAAAGGCTTCTTGAGGGGAAAGCTGTCACTCTGGGAGATGATTTCACAGAACACAAAGAAGTTTCTCAGAAAGCTTCTTTCTCTTTGTTATCAGAGGATATTTCCTTTGGCCCTATAGTCTTCAAAGGGATCCGAAATATCTTTTGTCAGATTCCACAGAAAGAAGGCTAGCAAAGAGATCCACGAAATACAGATGTAACTCTGTGAGATGAATTAACAGAACACTAAGCAGTTTCTCAGAAAGCTTCTTTCCAGATTTCATCGGAGGATATTTCCTTTTTCACCATAGCCCTCTATGGGCTTCCAAATATCACTTTGCCAATTCCACAAGAACTGTCTTAGCGAAAGGCTTCTTGAGGGGAAAACTGTAATTCTGTGAGATGATTTCACCGAACACAAAGAAGCTTCTCAGAAAGCTTCTTTCTCTTTGTTATCAGAGGATATTTCCTTTGGTCCTATGGCCTTTAAAGGGATCCGAAATATCTGTTGTCAGATTCCACAGAAATAAGGCTAGCAAAGAGATCTACGAAATACAGATGTAACTCTGTGAGATGAATTAACAGAACACTAAGCAGTTTCTCAGAAAGCTTCTTTCCAGATTTCATCCGAGGATATTTCCTTTTTCACCATAGCGCTCTATGGTCTTCCAAATATCACTTTGCCAATTCCACAAGAATTGTCTTAGCGAAAGGCTTCTTGAGGGGAACGCTGTAACTCTGTGAGAAGATTTCACAGAACACAAAGAAGTTTCTCAGAAAGCTTCTTTCTCTTTGTTATCGGAGGATATTTCCTTTGGCCCTATAGTCTTCAAAGGGAAAGGAAATATCTGTTGTCAGATTCCACAGAAATAAGGCTAGCAAAGAGATCCACGAAATACAGATGTAACTCTGTGAGATGAATTAACAGAACACTGAGCAGATTCTCAGAAAGCTTCCTTCCAGGTTTCATCGGAGGATATTTCCTTTTTCACCATAGCCCTTATGGGCTTACAAATATCACTTTGCCAATTCCACAAGAACTGTATTAGCGAAAGCCTTCTTGAGGGGAAAGCTGTAACTCTGTGAGATGATTTCACAGAACACAAAGAAGTTTCTCAGAAAGCTTCTTTCTCTTTGTTATCTGAGGATATTTCCTTTGGCCCTATAGTCTTCAAAGGGAAAGGAAATATCTGTTGTCAGATTCCACAGAAATAAGGCTAGCAAAGAGATCCACGAAATACAGATGTAATTCTGTGAGATGAATTAACAGAACACTAAGCAGTTTCTCAGAAAGCTTCTTTCCAGATTTCATCGGAGGATATTCCCTTTTTCACCATAGTCCTCTATGGGCTTCCAAATATCACTTTGCCAATTCCACAAGAACTGTCTTAGCGAAAGGCTTCTTGAGGGGAAAGCTGTAACTCTGTGAGATGATTTCACAGAACACAAAGAAGTTTCTCAGGAAGCTTCTTTCTCTTTGTTATCGGAGGATATTTCCTTTGGCCCTATAGTCTTCAAAGGGAAAGGAAATATCTGTTGTCAGATTCCACAGAAATAAGGCTAGCAAAGAGATCCACGAAATACAGATGTAACTCTGTGAGATGAATTAACAGAACACTAAGCAGTTTCTCAGAAAGCTTCTTTCCAGATTTCATCCGAGGATATTTCCTTTTTCACCACAGCCCTCTAGGGGATCCAAATATCGCTTTGCCAATTCCACAAGAACTGTCTTTGCGAAAGGCTTCTTGAGGGGAAAGCTGTAACTCTGTGAGATGATTTCACGGAACACAAAGAAGCTTCTCAGAAAGCTTCTTCCTCTTTGTTATCGGGGGATATTTCCTTTGGTCCTATGGCCTTTAAAGGGATCCGAAATATCTGTTCTCAGATTCCACAGAAATAAGGCTAGCAAAGAGATACACGAAATACAGATGTAACTCTGTGAGATGAATTAACAGAACACTAAGCAGTTTCTCAGAAAGCTTCTTTCCAGATTTCATCTGAGGATATTTCCTTTTTCACCATAGCCCTTATGGGCTTCCAAATATGACTTTGCCAATTCCACAAGAACTGTCTTAGCGAAAGGCTTCTTGAGGGGAAAGCTGTAACTCAGTAAGATGATTTCACAGAACACAAAGAAGTTTCTCAGAAAGCTTCTTTCCCTTTGTTATCGGAGGATATGTCCTTTGGCCCTATAGTCTTCAAAGGGAAAGAAAATATCTGTTGTCAGATTCCACAGAAATAAGGGTAGCAAAGAGATCCACGAAATACTGATGTAACTCTGTGAGATGAATTAACAGAACACTGAGCAGTTTCTCAGAAAGCTTCTTTCCAGATTTCATCGGAGGATATTTCCTTTCTCACCATAGCCCTCTATGGGCTTCCAAATATCACTTTGCCAATTCCACAAGAACTGCCTTAGCGAAAGGCTTCTTGAGGGGAAAGCTGTAACTCTGTGAGATGATTTCACAGAACACAAAGAAGTTTCTCAGAAAGCTTCTTTCTCTTTGTTATCGGAGGATACTTCCTTTGGCCCTGTAGTCTTTAAAGGCATCCGAAATATCAGTTCTCAGATTCCAAAGAAATAAGGCTAGCAAAGAGATCTACGAAATACAGATGTAACTCCGTGAGATGAATTAACAGAACACTAAGCAGTTTCTCAGAAAGCTTCTTTCCAGATTTCATACGAGGATATTTCCTTTTTCACCATAGCCCTCTAAGGTCTTCCAAATATCACTTTGCCAATTCCACAAGAACTGTCTTAGCGAAAGGCTTCTTGAGGGGAAAGCTGTCACTCTGTGAGATGATTTCACAGAACACAAAGAAGTTTCTCAGAAAGCTTCTTTATCTTTGTTATCGGAGGATACTTCCTTTGGCCCTGTAGTCTTTTAAGAAATCCGAAATATCAGTTCTCAGATTCCACAGAAATAAGGCTAGCAAAGAGATCTACGAATTACAGATGTAACTCTGTGAGATGAATTAACAGAACACTAAGGAGTTTCTCAGAAAGCTTCTTTCCAGATTTCATCCGAGGATATTTCCTTTTTCACCATAGCCCTCTATAGGGCTTCCAAAAATCACTTTGCCAATTCCACAAGAACTGTCTTAGCGAAAGGCTTCTTGAGGGGAAAGCTGTAACTCTGTGAGATCATTTCACAGAACACAAAGAAGTTTCTCAGAGAGCTTGTTTCTCTTTGTTATCGGAGGATATTTCCTTTGGCCCTATAGTCTTCAAAGGGAAAGGAAATATCTGTTGTCAGATTCCACAGAAATAAGGCTAGCAAAGAGATCCACGAAATACAGATGTAACTCTGTGAGATGAATTAACAGAACACTAAGCAGTTTCTCAGAAAGCTTCTTTCCAGATTTCATCCGAGGATATTTCCTTTTTAACCATAGCCCTCTAAGGGCTTCCAAATATCACTTTGCCAATTCCACAAGAAATGTCTTAGGGAAAGGATTCTAGAGGGGAAAGCTGTAACTCTGTGAGATCATTTCACAGAACACAAAGAAGTTTCTCAGAAAGCTTGTTTCTCTTTGTTATCGGAGGATATTTCCTTTGGCCCAATAGTCTTCAAAGGGAAAGGAAATATCTTTTGTCAGATTCCACAGAAATAAGGCCAGCAAAGAGATCCACGAAATACAGATGTAACTCTGTGAGATGAATTAACAGAACACTAAGCAGTTTCTCAGAAAGCTTCTTTCCAGATTTCATCGGAGGATATTTCCTTTTTCACCATAGCCCTCTATGGCCTTCCAAATATCACTTTGCCAATTCCACAAGAACTGTCTTAGCGAAAGGCTTCTTGAGAGAAAAGCTCTAACTCTGTGAGATGATTTCACAGAACACAAAGAAGTTTCTCAGAAAGCTTCTTTCTCTTTGTTATCTGAGGATATTTCCTTTGGCCCAATAGTCTTCAAAGGGAAAGGAAATATCTGTTGTCAGATTCCACAGAAATAAGGCTAGCAAAGAGATCCACGAAATACAGATGTAATTCGGTGAGATGAATTAACAGAACACTAAGCAGTTTCTCAGAAAGCTTCTTTCCAGATTTCATCCGAGGATATTTCCTTTTTCACCATAGCCCTCTATGGGCTTCCAAATATCACTTTGCCAATTACACAAGAACTGTCTTAGCGAAAGGCTTCTTGAGGGGAAAGCTGTAACTCTGTGAGATGATTTCACAGAACACAAAGAAGTTTCTCAGAAAGCTTCTTTCTCTTTGTTATCTGAGGATATTTCCTTTGGCCCTATAGTCTTCAAAGGGAAAGGAAATATCTGTTGTCAGATTCCACAGAAATAAGGCTAGCAAAGAGATCCACGAAATACAGATGTAATTCGGTGAGATGAATTAACAGAACACTAAGCAGTTTCTCAGAAAGCTTCTTTCCAGATTTCATCCGAGGATATTTCCTTTTTCACCATAGCCCTCTATGGGCTTCCAAATATCACTTTGCCAATTCCACAAGAACTCTCTTAGCGAAAGGCTTCTTGAGGGGAAAGCTGTAACTCTGTGAGATGATTTCACAGAACACAAAGAAGTTTCTCAGAAAGCTTCTTTCTCTTTCTTATCGGAGGATATTTCCTTTGGCCCTATAGTCTTCAAAGGGAAAGGAAATATCTGTTGTCAGATTCCACAGAAATAAGGCGAGCAAAGAGATCCACGAAATACAGATGTACCTCTGTGAGATGAATTAACAGAACACTAAGCAGTTTCTCAGAAAGCTTCTTTCCAGATTTCATCGGAGGATATTTCCTTTTTCACCATAGCCCTCTATGGGCTTCCAAATATCACTTTGCCAATTCCACAAGAACTGTCTTAGCGAAAGTCTTCTTGAGGGGAAAGCTGTCCCTCTGTGAGATGATTTCACAGAACACAAAGAAGTCTCTCAGAAAGCGTCTTTCTCTTTGTTGTTGGAGGATATTTCCTTTGGCCCTATAGCCTTTAAAGGGATCCGAAATATCTGTTGTCAAATTCCACAGAAATAAGGCTGGCAAAAGGATCCACGAAATACAGATGTAACTCTGTGAGATGAATGAACAGAACACTAAGCAGTTTCTCAGAAAGCTTCTTTCCAGATTTCACCAAGGATATTTCCTTTTTCACCACAGCCCTCTAAGGGCTTCCAAATATCACTTTGCCAGTTCCACAAGAACTTTCTTTGCGAAAGGCTTCTTGAGGGGAACGTTGTAACTCTGTGAGATGATTTCACAGAACACAAAGAAGTTTCTCAGAAAGCTTCTTTCTCTTTGTTATCGGAGAATATTTCCTTTGACCCTATATTCTTCAAAGGGAAAGGAAATATCTGTTGTCAGATTCCACAGAAATAAGGCTAGCAAAGACATCCACGAAATACAGATGTAACTGTGTGAGATGAATTAACAGAACACTGAGCAGTTTCTCAGAAAGCTTCTTCCCAGATTTCTTCGGAGGATATTTCCTTTTTCACCATAGCCCTTATGGGCTTCCAAATATCACTTTGCCAATTCCACAAGAACTGTCTTAGCGAAAGGATTCTAGAGGGGAAAGCTGTAACTCTGTGAGGTCATTTCACAGAACACAAAGATGTTTCTCAGAAAGCTTGTTTCTCTCTGTTATCGGAGGATATTTCCTTTGGCCCTATAGTCTTCAAAGGGAAAGGAAATATCTGTTGTCAGATTCCACAGAAATAAGGCTAGCAAAGAGATCCACGAAATACAGATGTAACTCTGTGAGATGAATTAACAGAACACTAAGCAGTTTCTCAGAAAGCTTCTTTCCAGATTTCATCCGAGGATATTTCCTTTTTCACCATAGCCCTCTATGGGTTTCCAAATATCACTTTGCCAATTCCACAAGAACTGTCTTAGCGAAAGGCTTCTTGAGGGGAAAGCTGTAACTCTGTGAGATGATTTCACACAACACAAAGAAGTTTCTCAGAAAGCTTCTTTCTCTTTCTTATCGGAGGATATTTCCTTTGGCCCTATAGTCTTCAAAGGGAAAGGAAATATCTGTTGTCAGATTCCACAGAAATAAGGCTAGCAAAGAGATCCATGACATACAGATGTAACTCTGTGAGATGAATTAACAGAACACTAAGCAGTTTCTCAGAAAGCTTCTTTCCAGATTTCATCGGAGGATATTCCCTTTTTCACCATAGTCCTCTCTGGGCTTCCAAATATCACTTTGCCAATTCCACAAGAACTGTCTTAGCGAAAGGCTTCTTGAGGGGAAAGCTGTAACTCTTTGAGATGATTTCACAGAACACAAAGAAGTTTCTCAGAAAGCTTCTTTCTCTTTGTTATCGGAGGATATTTCCTTTGGCCCTATAGTCTTCAAAGGGAAAGGAAATATCTGTTCTCAGATTCAACAGAAATAAAGCTAGAAAAGAGATCCACGAAATACAGATGTAACTCTGTGAGATGAATTAACAGAACACTGAGCAGTTTCTCAGAAAGCTTCTTTCCAGATTTCATCGGAGGATATTTCCTTTTTCACCATAGCCCTCTATGGGCTTCCAAATATCACTTTACCGATTCCACAAGAGCTGTCTTAGCGAAAGGCTTCTTGAGGGGAAAGCTGTAACTCTGTGAGATGATTTCACAGAACACAAAGAAGTCTCTCAGAAAGCGTCTTTCTCTTTGTTATTGGAGGATATTTCCTTTGGCCCTATAGCCTTTAAAGGGATCCGAAATATCTGTTCTCAGATTCCACAGAAATAAGGCTAGCAAAGAGATCCAGGAAATACAGATGTAACTCTGTGAGATGAATTAACAGAACACTAAGCAGTTTCTCAGAAAGCTTCTTTCCAGATTTCATCCGAGGATATTTCCTTTTTCACCACAGCCCTCTAAGGGCTTCCATATATCACTTTGCCAATTCCACAAGAACTGTCTTAGCGAAAGGCTTCTTGAGGGGAAAGCTGTAACTCTGTGAGATGATTTCACAGAACACAAAGAAGTTTCTCAGAAAGCTTGTTTCTCTTTGTTATTGGAGGATATTTCCTTTGGCCCTATAGTCTTCAAAGGGAAAGGAAATATCTGTTGTCAGATTCCACAGAAAGAAGGCTAGCAAAGAGATCCACGAAATACAGATGTAACTCTGTGAGATGAATTAACAGAACACTGAGCAGTTTCTCAGAAAGCTTCTTCCCAGATTTCATCGGAGGATATTTCCTTTTTCACCATAGCCCTTATGGGCTTCCAAATATCACTTTGCCAATTCCACAAGAACTGTCTTAGCGAAAGGATTCTAGAGGGGAAAGCTGTAACTCTGTGAGGTCATTTCACAGAACACAAAGATGTTTCTCAGAAAGCTTGTTTCTCTTTGTTATCGGAGGATATTTCCTTTGGCCCTATAGTCTTCAAAGGGAAAGGAAATATCTGTTGTCAGATTCCACAGAAATAAGGCTAGCAAAGAGATCCACGAAATACAGATGTAACTCTGTGAGATGAATTAACAGAACACTGAGCAGTTTCTCAGAAAGCTTCTTTCCAGATTTCATCGGAGGATATTTCCTTTTTCACCATAGCCCTCTATGGGCTTCAAAATATCACTTTGCCAATTCCACAAGAACTGTCTTAGCGAAAGGCTTCTTGAGAGGAAAGCTGTAACTCTGTGAGATGATTTCACAGAACACAAAGAAGTTTCTCAGAAAGCTTCTTTCTCTTTGTTATGTGAGGATATTTCCTTTGGCCCTATAGTCTTCAAAGGGAAAGGAAATATCTGTTGTCAGATTCCACAGAAATAAGGCTAGCAAAGAGATCCACGAAATACAGATGTAATTCGGTGAGATGAATTAACAGAACACTAAGCAGTTTCTCAGAAAGCTTCTTTCCAGATTTCATCCGAGGATATTTCCTTTTTCACCATAGCCCTCTATGGGCTTCCAAATATCACTTTGCCAATTACACAAGAACTGTCTTAGCGAAAGGCTTCTTGAGGGGAAAGCTGTAACTCTGTGAGATGATTTCACAGAACACAAAGAAGTTTCTCAGAAAGCTTCTTTCTCTTTGTTATCGGAGGATATTTCCTTTGGCCCTATAGTCTTCAAAGGGAAAGGAAATATCTGTTCTCAGATTCCACAGAAATAAAGCTAGAAAAGAGATCCACGAAATACAGATGTAACTCTGTGAGATGAATTAACAGAACACTGAGCAGTTTCTCAGAAAGCTTCTTTCCAGATATCATCGGAGGATATTTCCTTTTTCACCATAGCCCTGTATGGGCTTCCAAATATCACTTTGCCAATTCCACAAGAACTGTCTTAGCGAAAGGCTTCTTGAGGGGAAAGCTGTAACTCTGTGAGATGATTTCACAGAACACAAAGAAGTTTCTCAGAAAACTTCTTTCTCTTTGTTATCGGAGGATATTTCCTTTGGCCCTATAGTCTTCAAAGGGAAAGGAAATATCTGTTGTCAGATTCCACAGAAATAAGGCTAGGAAAGAGATCCACGAAATACAGATGTAACTCTGTGAGATGAATTAACAGAACACTGAGCAGTTTCTCAGAAAGCTTCTTTCCAGATTTCATCGGAGGATATTTCCTTTTTCACCATAGCCCTCTATGGGCTTCCAAATATCACTTTGCCAATTCCACAAGAACTGTCTTAGCGAAAGGCTTCTTGAGGGGAATTCTGTAACTCTGTGAGATGATTTCACCGAACACAAAGAAGCTTCTCAGAAAGCTTCTTTCTCTTTGTTATCGGAGGATATTTCCTTTGGTCCTATGGCCTTTAAAGGGAAAGGAAATATCTGTTGTCAGATTCCACAGAAATAAGGCTAGCAAAGAGATCCACGAAATACAGATGTAACTCTGTGAGATGAATTAACAGAACACTGAGCAGTTTCTCAGAAAGCTTCTTTCCAGGTTTCATCGGAGGATATTTCCTTTTTCACCATAGCCCTCTATGGGCTTCCAAATATCACTTTGCCAATTCCACAAGAACTGTCGTAGCGAAAGGCTTCTTGAGAGGAAAGCTGTAACTCTGTGAGATGATTTCACAGAACACAAAGAAGTTTCTCAGAAAGCTTCTTTCTCTTTGTTATTGGAGGATATTTCCTTTGGCCCTATATTCTTTAAAGGGATCCGAAATATCTGTTGTCAGATTCCACAGAAATAAGGCTAGCAAAGAGATCCACGAAATACAGATGTAACTCTGTGATATGAATTAACAGAACACTAAGCAGTTTCTCAGAAAGCTTCTTTCCAGATTTCATCCGAGGATATTTCCTTTTTCACCATAGCCCTCTATGGGCTTCCAAATATGACTTTGCCAATTCCACAAGAACTGTCTTAGCGAAAGGCTTCTTGAGGGGAAAGCTGTAACTTTGTGAGATGATTTCACAGAACACAAAGAAGTTTCTCAGAAAGCTTCTTTCCCTTTGTTATCGGAGGATATGTCCTTTGGCCCTATAGTCGTCAAAGGGAAAGGAAATATCTGTTGTCAGACTCCACAGAAATAAGGCTAGCAAAGAGATACACGAAATACAGATGTAACTCTGTGAGATGAATTAACAGAACACTGAGCAGTTTCTCAGAAAGCTTCTTTCCAGATTTCATCGGAGGATATTTCCTTTTTCACCATATCCCTCTATGGGCTTCCAAATATCACTTTGCCAATTCCACAAGAACTGTCTTAGCGAAAGGCTTCTTGAGGGGAAATCTGTAACTCTGTGAGATGATTTCACAGAACACAAAGAAGTTTCTCAGAAAGCTTCTTTCTCTTTGTTATCGGAGGATATTTCCTTGGCCCTATAGTCTTCAAAGGGAAAGGAAATATCTGTTGTCAGATTCCACAGAAATAAGGCTAGCAAAGAGATCCACGAAATACAGATGTAACTCTGTGAGATGAATTAACAGAACACTGAGCAGTTTCTCAGAAAGCTTCTTTCCAGATTTCATCGGAGGATATTTCCTTTTTCACCATAGCCCTCTATGGGCTTCCAAATATCACTTTGCCAATTCCACAAGAACTGTCTTAGCGAAAGGCTTCTTGAGGGGAAAGCTGTAACTCTGTGAGATGATTTCACAGAACACAAAGAAGTTTCTCAGAAAGCTTGTTTCTCTTTGTTATCGGAGGATATTTCCTTTGGACCTATTGTCTTTAAAGGGATCCGAAATATCTGTTGTCAGATTCCACAGAAAGAAGGCTAGCAAAGAGATCCACGAAATACAGATGTAACTCTGTGAGATGAATGAACAGAACACTAAGCAGTTTCTCAGAAAGCTTCTTTCCAGATTTCATCCGAGGATATTTCCTTTTTCACCATAGCCCTTATGGGCTTCCAAATATGACTTTGCCAATTCCACAAGAACTGTCTTAGCGAAAGGCTTCTTGAAGGGAAAGCTGTAACTCTGTGAGATGATTTCACAGAACACAAAGAAGTTTCTCAGAAAGCTTCTTTCTCTTTTTTATCGGAGGATATTTCCTTTGGCCCTATAGTCTTCAAAGGGAAAGGAAATATCTGTTGTCAGATTCCACAGAAAGAAGGCTAGCAAAGAGATCCACGAAATACAGATGTAACTCTGTGAGATGAATTAACAGAACACTGAGCAGTTTCTCAGAAAGCTTCTTTCCAGATTTCATCAGAGGATATTTCCTTTTTCACCATAGCCCTCTATGGGCTTCCAAATATCACTTTGCCAATTCCACAAGAACTGTCTTAGCGAAAGGCTTCTTGAGAGGAAAGCTGTAACTCTGTGAGATGATTTCACAGAACACAAAGAAGTTTCTCAGAAAGCTTCTTTCTCTTTGTTATCGGAGGATATTTCCTTTGGCCCTATAGTCTTTAAAGGGATCCGAAATATCTGTTGTCAGATTCCACAGAAATAAGGCTAGCAACGAGATCCACGAAATACAGATGTAACTCTGTGAGATGAATTAACAGAACACTAAGCAGTTTCTCAGAAAGCTTCTTTCCAGATTTCATCCAAGGATATTTCCTTTTTCACCATAGCCCTTATGGGCTTCAAAATATGACTTTGCCAATTCCACAAGAACTGTCTTAGCGAAAGGCTTCTTGAGGGGAAAGCTGTAACTCTGTGAAATGATTTCACAGAACACAAAGAAGTTTCTCAGAAAGCTTCTTTCTCTTTGTTATCGGAGGATATTTACTTTGGCCCTATAGTCTTCAAAGGGAAAGGAAATATCTGTTGTCAGATTCCACAGAAATAAGGCTAGCAAAGAGATCCACGAAATACAGATGTAACTCTGTGAGATGAATTAACAGAACACTAAGCAGTTTCTCAGAAAGCTTCTTTCCAGATTTCATCGGAGGATATTTCCTTTTTCAGCATAGCCCTCTATGGGCTTCCAAATATCACTTTGCCAATTCCACAAGAACTGTCTTAGCGAAAGGCTTCTTGAGGGGAAAGCTGTAACTCTGTGAGATGATTTCACAGAACACAAAGAAGTTTCTCAGAAAGCTTCTTTCTCTTTGTTATCGGAGGATATTTCCTTTGGCCCTATAGTCTTCAAAGGGAAAGGAAATATCTGTTGTCAGATTCCACAGAAATAAGGATAGCAAAGAGATCCACGAAATACAGATGTAACTCTGTGAGATGAATTAACAGAACACTGAGCAGTTTCTCAGAAAGTTGCTTTCCAGATTTCATCGGAGGATATTTCCTTTTTCACCATAGCCCTCTATGGGCTTCCAAATATCACTTTGCCAATTCCACAAGAACTGTCTTAGCGAAAGGCTTCTTGAGGGGAAAGCTGTAAGTCTGTGAGATGATTTCACAGAACACAAAGAAGTTTCTCAGAAAGCTTGTTTCTCTTTGTTATCGGAGGATATTTCCTTTGGCCCTATAGTCTTCAAAGGGAAAGGAAATATCTGTTGTCAGATTCCACAGAAATAAGGCTAGCAAAGAGATCCACGAAATACAGATGTAACTCTGTGAGATGAATTAACAGAACACTGAGCAGTTTCTCAGAAAGCTGCTTTCCAGATTTCATCGGAGGATATTTCCTTTTTCACCATAGCCCTCTATGGGCTTCCAAATATCACTTTGCCAATTCCACAAGAACTGTCTTAGTGAAAGGCTTCTTGAGGGGAAAGCTGTAAGTCTGTGAGATGATTTCACCGAACACAAAGAAGGCCCTCAGAAAGCTTCTTTCTCTTTGTTACCGGAGGATATTTCCTTTGGTCCTAAGGCCTTTAAAGGGATCCGAAATATCTGTTGTCAGATTCCACAGAAAGAAGGCTAGCAAAGAGATCCACCAAATACAGATGTATCTCTGTGAGATGAATTAACAGAACACTGAGCAGTTTCTCAGAAAGCTTCGTTCCAGATTTCATCAGAGGATATTTCCTTTTTCACCATAGCCCTCTATGGGCTTCCAAATATCACTTTGCCAATTCCACAAGAACTGTCTTAGCGAAAGGCTTCTTGAGAGGAAAGCTGTAACTCTGTGAGATGATTTCACAGAACACAAAGAAGTTTCTCAGAAAACTTCTTTCTCTTTGTTATCGGAGGATATTTCCTTTGGCCCTATAGTCTTTAAAAGGATCCGAAATATCTGTTGTCAGATTCCACAGAAATAAGGCTAGCAAAGAGATCCACGAAATACAGATGTAACTCTGTGAGATGAATTAACAGAACACTGAGCAGTTTCTCAGAAAGCTTCTTTCCAGATTTCATCGGAGGATATTTCCTTTTTCACCATAGCCCTCTATGGGCTTCCAAATATCACTTTGCCAATTCCACAAGAACTGTCTTAGCGAAAGGCTTCTTGAGGGGAAAGCTGTAACTCTGTGAGATGATTTCACAGAACACAAAGAGGTTTCTCAGAAAGCTTGTTTCTCTTTGTTATCGGAGGATATTTCCTTTGGCCCTATAGTCTTCAAAGGGAAAGGAAATATCTGTTGTCAGATTCCACAGAAAGAAGGCTAGCAAAGAGATCCACGAAATACAGATGTAACTCTGTGAGATGAATTAACAGAACACTGAGCAGTTTCTCAGAAAGCTTCTTTCCAGATTTCATCCGAGGATATTTCCTTTTTCACCATAGCCCTTATGGGCTTCCAAATATGACTTTGCCAATTCCACAAGAACTGTCTTAGCGAAAGGCTTCTTGAGGGGAAAGCTGTCACTCTGTGAGATGATTTCACAGAACACAAAGAAGTTTCTCAGAAAGCTTCTTTATCTTTGTTATCGGAGGATACTTCCTTTGGCCCTGTAGTCTTTTAAGAAATCCGAAATATCAGTTCTCAGATTCCACAGAAATAAGGCTAGCAAAGAGATCTACGAATTACAGATGTAACTCTGTGAGATGAATTAACAGAACACTAAGGAGTTTCTCAGAAAGCTTCTTTCCAGATTTCATCCGAGGATATTTCCTTTTTCACCATAGCCCTCTATAGGGCTTCCAAAAATCACTTTGCCAATTCCACAAGAACTGTCTTAGCGAAAGGCTTCTTGAGGGGAAAGCTGTAACTCTGTGAGATCATTTCACAGAACACAAAGAAGTTTCTCAGAGAGCTTGTTTCTCTTTGTTATCGGAGGATATTTCCTTTGGCCCTATAGTCTTCAAAGGGAAAGGAAATATCTGTTGTCAGATTCCACAGAAATAAGGCTAGCAAAGAGATCCACGAAATACAGATGTAACTCTGTGAGATGAATTAACAGAACACTAAGCAGTTTCTCAGAAAGCTTCTTTCCAGATTTCATCCGAGGATATTTCCTTTTTAACCATAGCCCTCTAAGGGCTTCCAAATATCACTTTGCCAATTCCACAAGAAATGTCTTAGGGAAAGGATTCTAGAGGGGAAAGCTGTAACTCTGTGAGATCATTTCACAGAACACAAAGAAGTTTCTCAGAAAGCTTGTTTCTCTTTGTTATCGGAGGATATTTCCTTTGGCCCAATAGTCTTCAAAGGGAAAGGAAATATCTTTTGTCAGATTCCACAGAAATAAGGCCAGCAAAGAGATCCACGAAATACAGATGTAACTCTGTGAGATGAATTAACAGAACACTAAGCAGTTTCTCAGAAAGCTTCTTTCCAGATTTCATCGGAGGATATTTCCTTTTTCACCATAGCCCTCTATGGCCTTCCAAATATCACTTTGCCAATTCCACAAGAACTGTCTTAGCGAAAGGCTTCTTGAGAGGAAAGCTCTAACTCTGTGAGATGATTTCACAGAACACAAAGAAGTTTCTCAGAAAGCTTCTTTCTCTTTGTTATCTGAGGATATTTCCTTTGGCCCAATAGTCTTCAAAGGGAAAGGAAATATCTGTTGTCAGATTCCACAGAAATAAGGCTAGCAAAGAGATCCACGAAATACAGATGTAATTCGGTGAGATGAATTAACAGAACACTAAGCAGTTTCTCAGAAAGCTTCTTTCCAGATTTCATCCGAGGATATTTCCTTTTTCACCATAGCCCTCTATGGGCTTCCAAATATCACTTTGCCAATTACACAAGAACTGTCTTAGCGAAAGGCTTCTTGAGGGGAAAGCTGTAACTCTGTGAGATGATTTCACAGAACACAAAGAAGTTTCTCAGAAAGCTTCTTTCTCTTTGTTATCTGAGGATATTTCCTTTGGCCCTATAGTCTTCAAAGGGAAAGGAAATATCTGTTGTCAGATTCCACAGAAATAAGGCTAGCAAAGAGATCCACGAAATACAGATGTAATTCGGTGAGATGAATTAACAGAACACTAAGCAGTTTCTCAGAAAGCTTCTTTCCAGATTTCATCCGAGGATATTTCCTTTTTCACCATAGCCCTCTATGGGCTTCCAAATATCACTTTGCCAATTCCACAAGAACTCTCTTAGCGAAAGGCTTCTTGAGGGGAAAGCTGTAACTCTGTGAGATGATTTCACAGAACACAAAGAAGTTTCTCAGAAAGCTTCTTTCTCTTTCTTATCGGAGGATATTTCCTTTGGCCCTATAGTCTTCAAAGGGAAAGGAAATATCTGTTGTCAGATTCCACAGAAATAAGGCGAGCAAAGAGATCCACGAAATACAGATGTACCTCTGTGAGATGAATTAACAGAACACTAAGCAGTTTCTCAGAAAACTTCTTTCCAGATTTCATCGGAGGATATTTCCTTTTTCACCATAGCCCTCTATGGGCTTCCAAATATCACTTTGCCAATTCCACAAGAACTGTCTTAGCGAAAGTCTTCTTGAGGGGAAAGCTGTCCCTCTGTGAGATGATTTCACAGAACACAAAGAAGTCTCTCAGAAAGCGTCTTTCTCTTTGTTGTTGGAGGATATTTCCTTTGGCCCTATAGCCTTTAAAGGGATCCGAAATATCTGTTGTCAAATTCCACAGAAATAAGGCTGGCAAAGAGATCCACGAAATACAGATGTAACTCTGTGAGATGAATGAACAGAACACTAAGCAGTTTCTCAGAAAGCTTCTTTCCAGATTTCACCAAGGATATTTCCTTTTTCACCACAGCCCTCTAAGGGCTTCCAAATATCACTTTGCCAGTTCCACAAGAACTTTCTTTGCGAAAGGCTTCTTGAGGGGAACGTTGTAACTCTGTGAGATGATTTCACAGAACACAAAGAAGTTTCTCAGAAAGCTTCTTTCTCTTTGTTATCGGAGAATATTTCCTTTGACCCTATATTCTTCAAAGGGAAAGGAAATATCTGTTGTCAGATTCCACAGAAATAAGGCTAGCAAAGACATCCACGAAATACAGATGTAACTGTGTGAGATGAATTAACAGAACACTGAGCAGTTTCTCAGAAAGCTTCTTCCCAGATTTCTTCGGAGGATATTTCCTTTTTCACCATAGCCCTTATGGGCTTCCAAATATCACTTTGCCAATTCCACAAGAACTGTCTTAGCGAAAGGATTCTAGAGGGGAAAGCTGTAACTCTGTGAGGTCATTTCACAGAACACAAAGATGTTTCTCAGAAAGCTTGTTTCTCTCTGTTATCGGAGGATATTTCCTTTGGCCCTATAGTCTTCAAAGGGAAAGGAAATATCTGTTGTCAGATTCCACAGAAATAAGGCTAGCAAAGAGATCCACGAAATACAGATGTAACTCTGTGAGATGAATTAACAGAACACTAAGCAGTTTCTCAGAAATCTTCTTTCCAGATTTCATCCGAGGATATTTCCTTTTTCACCATAGCCCTCTATGGGTTTCCAAATATCACTTTGCCAATTCCACAAGAACTGTCTTAGCGAAAGGCTTCTTGAGGGGAAAGCTGTAACTCTGTGAGATGATTTCACACAACACAAAGAAGTTTCTCAGAAAGCTTCTTTCTCTTTCTTATCGGAGGATATTTCCTTTGGCCCTATAGTCTTCAAAGGGAAAGGAAATATCTGTTGTCAGATTCCACAGAAATAAGGCTAGCAAAGAGATCCATGACATACAGATGTAACTCTGTGAGATGAATTAACAGAACACTAAGCAGTTTCTCAGAAAGCTTCTTTCCAGATTTCATCGGAGGATATTCCCTTTTTCACCATAGTCCTCTCTGGGCTTCCAAATATCACTTTGCCAATTCCACAAGAACTGTCTTAGCGAAAGGCTTCTTGAGGGGAAAGCTGTAACTCTTTGAGATGATTTCACAGAACACAAAGAAGTTTCTCAGAAAGCTTCTTTCTCTTTGTTATCGGAGGATATTTCCTTTGGCCCTATAGTCTTCAAAGGGAAAGGAAATATCTGTTCTCAGATTCAACAGAAATAAAGCTAGAAAAGAGATCCACGAAATACAGATGTAACTCTGTGAGATGAATTAACAGAACACTGAGCAGTTTCTCAGAAAGCTTCTTTCCAGATTTCATCGGAGGATATTTCCTTTTTCACCATAGCCCTCTATGGGCTTCCAAATATCACTTTACCGATTCCACAAGAGCTGTCTTAGCGAAAGGCTTCTTGAGGGGAAAGCTGTAACTCTGTGAGATGATTTCACAGAACACAAAGAAGTCTCTCAGAAAGCGTCTTTCTCTTTGTTATTGGAGGATATTTCCTTTGGCCCTATAGCCTTTAAAGGGATCCGAAATATCTGTTCTCAGATTCCACAGAAATAAGGCTAGCAAAGAGATCCAGGAAATACAGATGTAACTCTGTGAGATGAATTAACAGAACACTAAGCAGTTTCTCAGAAAGCTTCTTTCCAGATTTCATCCGAGGATATTTCCTTTTTCACCACAGCCCTCTAAGGGCTTCCATATATCACTTTGCCAATTCCACAAGAACTGTCTTAGCGAAAGGCTTCTTGAGGGGAAAGCTGTAACTCTGTGAGATGATTTCACAGAACACAAAGAAGTTTCTCAGAAAGCTTGTTTCTCTTTGTTATTGGAGGATATTTCCTTTGGCCCTATAGTCTTCAAAGGGAAAGGAAATATCTGTTGTCAGATTCCACAGAAAGAAGGCTAGCAAAGAGATCCACGAAATACAGATGTAACTCTGTGAGATGAATTAACAGAACACTGAGCAGTTTCTCAGAAAGCTTCTTCCCAGATTTCATCGGAGGATATTTCCTTTTTCACCATAGCCCTTATGGGCTTCCAAATATCACTTTGCCAATTCCACAAGAACTGTCTTAGCGAAAGGATTCTAGAGGGGAAAGCTGTAACTCTGTGAGGTCATTTCACAGAACACAAAGATGTTTCTCAGAAAGCTTGTTTCTCTTTGTTATCGGAGGATATTTCCTTTGGCCCTATAGTCTTCAAAGGGAAAGGAAATATCTGTTGTCAGATTCCACAGAAATAAGGCTAGCAAAGAGATCCACGAAATACAGATGTAACTCTGTGAGATGAATTAACAGAACACTGAGCAGTTTCTCAGAAAGCTTCTTTCCAGATTTCATCGGAGGATATTTCCTTTTTCACCATAGCCCTCTATGGGCTTCAAAATATCACTTTCCCAATTCCACAAGAACTGTCTTAGCGAAAGGCTTCTTGAGAGGAAAGCTGTAACTCTGTGAGATGATTTCACAGAACACAAAGAAGTTTCTCAGAAAGCTTCTTTCTCTTTGTTATGTGAGGATATTTCCTTTGGCCCTATAGTCTTCAAAGGGAAAGGAAATATCTGTTGTCAGATTCCACAGAAATAAGGCTAGCAAAGAGATCCACGAAATACAGATGTAATTCGGTGAGATGAATTAACAGAACACTAAGCAGTTTCTCAGAAAGCTTCTTTCCAGATTTCATCCGAGGATATTTCCTTTTTCACCATAGCCCTCTATGGGCTTCCAAATATCACTTTGCCAATTACACAAGAACTGTCTTAGCGAAAGGCTTCTTGAGGGGAAAGCTGTAACTCTGTGAGATGATTTCACAGAACACAAAGAAGTTTCTCAGAAAGCTTCTTTCTCTTTGTTATCGGAGGATATTTCCTTTGGCCCTATAGTCTTCAAAGGGAAAGGAAATATCTGTTCTCAGATTCCACAGAAATAAAGCTAAAAAAGAGATCCACGAAATACAGATGTAACTCTGTGAGATGAATTAACAGAACACTGAGCAGTTTCTCAGAAAGCTTCTTTCCAGATATCATCGGAGGATATTTCCTTTTTCACCATAGCCCTCTATGGGCTTCCAAATATCACTTTGCCAATTCCACAAGAACTGTCTTAGCGAAAGGCTTCTTGAGGGGAAAGCTGTAACTCTGTGAGATGATTTCACAGAACACAAAGAAGTTTCTCAGAAAACTTCTTTCTCTTTCTTATCGGAGGATATTTCCTTTGGCCCTATAGTCTTCAAAGGGAAAGGAAATATCTGTTGTCAGATTCCACAGAAATAAGGCTAGGAAAGAGATCCACGAAATACAGATGTAACTCTGTGAGATGAATTAACAGAACACTGAGCAGTTTCTCAGAAAGCTTCTTTCCAGATTTCATCGGAGGATATTTCCTTTTTCACCATAGCCCTCTATGGGCTTCCAAATATCACTTTGCCAATTCCACAAGAACTGTCTTAGCGAAAGGCTTCTTGAGGGGAATTCTGTAACTCTGTGAGATGATTTCACCGAACACAAAGAAGCTTCTCAGAAAGCTTCTTTCTCTTTGTTATCGGAGGATATTTCCTTTGGTCCTATGGCCTTTAAAGGGAAAGGAAATATCTGTTGTCAGATTCCACAGAAATAAGGCTAGCAAAGAGATCCACGAAATACAGATGTAACTCTGTGAGATGAATTAACAGAACACTGAGCAGTTTCTCAGAAAGCTTCTTTCCAGGTTTCATCGGAGGATATTTCCTTTTTCACCATAGCCCTCTATGGGCTTCCAAATATCACTTTGCCAATTCCACAAGAACTGTCTTAGCGAAAGGCTTCTTGAGAGGAAAGCTGTAACTCTGTGAGATGATTTCACAGAACACAAAGAAGTTTCTCAGAAAGCTTCTTTCTCTTTGTTATTGGAGGATATTTCTTTTGGCCCTATATTCTTTAAAGGGATCCGAAATATCTGTTGTCAGATTCCACAGAAATAAGGCTAGCAAAGAGATCCACGAAATACAGATGTAACTCTGTGATATGAATTAACAGAACACTAAGCAGTTTCTCAGAAAGCTTCTTTCCAGATTTCATCCGAGGATATTTCCTTTTTCACCATAGCCCTCTATGGGCTTCCAAATATGACTTTGCCAATTCCACAAGAACTGTCTTAGCGAAAGGCTTCTTGAGGGGAAAGCTGTAACTTTGTGAGATGATTTCACAGAACACAAAGAAGTTTCTCAGAAAGCTTCTTTCCCTTTGTTATCGGAGGATATGTCCTTTGGCCCTATAGTCGTCAAAGGGAAAGGAAATATCTGTTGTCAGACTCCACAGAAATAAGGCTAGCAAAGAGATACACGAAATACAGATGTAACTCTGTGAGATGAATTAACAGAACACTGAGCAGTTTCTCAGAAAGCTTCTTTCCAGATTTCATCGGAGGATATTTCCTTTTTCACCATAGCCCTCTATGGGCTTCCAAATATCACTTTGCCAATTCCACAAGAACTGTCTTAGCGAAAGGCTTCTTGAGGGGAAATCTGTAACTCTGTGAGATGATTTCACAGAACACAAAGAAGTTTCTCAGAAAGCTTCTTTCTCTTTGTTATCGGAGGATATTTCCTTGGCCCTATAGTCTTCAAAGGGAAAGGAAATATCTGTTGTCAGATTCCACAGAAATAAGGCTAGCAAAGAGATCCACGAAATACAGATGTAACTCTGTGAGATGAATTAACAGAACACTGAGCAGTTTCTCAGAAAGCTTCTTTCCAGATTTCATCGGAGGATATTTCCTTTTTCACCATAGCCCTCTATGGGCTTCCAAATATCACTTTGCCAATTCCACAAGAACTGTCTTAGCGAAAGGCTTCTTGAGGGGAAAGCTGTAACTCTGTGAGATGATTTCACAGAACACAAAGAAGTTTCTCAGAAAGCTTGTTTCTCTTTGTTATCGGAGGATATTTCCTTTGGACCTATTGTCTTTAAAGGGATCCGAAATATCTGTTGTCAGATTCCACAGAAAGAAGGCTAGCAAAGAGATCCACGAAATACAGATGTAACTCTGTGAGATGAATGAACAGAACACTAAGCAGTTTCTCAGAAAGCTTCTTTCCAGATTTCATCCGAGGATATTTCCTTTTTCACCATAGCCCTTATGGGCTTCCAAATATGACTTTGCCAATTCCACAAGAACTGTCTTAGCGAAAGGCTTCTTGAAGGGAAAGCTGTAACTCTGTGAGATGATTTCACAGAACACAAAGAAGTTTCTCAGAAAGCTTCTTTCTCTTTTTTATCGGAGGATATTTCCTTTGGCCCTATAGTCTTCAAAGGGAAAGGAAATATCTGTTGTCAGATTCCACAGAAAGAAGGCTAGCAAAGAGATCCACGAAATACAGATGTAACTCTGTGAGATGAATTAACAGAACACTGAGCAGTTTCTCAGAAAGCTTCTTTCCAGATTTCATCGGAGGATATTTCCTTTTTCACCATAGCCCTCTATGGGCTTCCAAATATCACTTTGCCAATTCCACAAGAACTATCTTAGCGAAAGGCTTCTTGAGGGGAAAGCTGTAACTCTGTGAGATGATTTCACAGAACACAAAGTAGTTTCCCAGAAAGCTTGTTTCTCTTTGTTATCGGAGGATATTTCCTTTGGCCCTATAGTCTTTAAAAGGATCCGAAATATCTGTTGTCAGATTCCACAGAAATAAGGCTAGCAAAGAGATCCACGAAATACAGATGTAACTCTGTGAGATGAATTAACAGAACACTAAGCAGTTTCTCAGAAAGCTTCTTTCCAGATTTCCTCCGAGGATATTTCCTTTTTCACCATAGCCCTTATGGGCTTCCAAATATGACTTTGCCAATTCCACAAGAACTGTCTTAGCGAAAGGCTTCTTGAGGGGAAAGCTGTAACTCTGTGAGATGATTTCACAGAACACAAAGAAGTTTCTCAGAAAGCTTCTTTCTCTTTGTTATCGGAGGATATTTCCTTTGGCCCTATAGTCTTCAAAGGGAAAGGAAATATCTGTTGTCAGATTCCACAGAAAGAAGGCTAGCAAAGAGATCCACGAAATACAGATGTAACTCTGTGAGATGAATTAACAGAACACTGAGCAGTTTCTCAGAAAGCTTCTTTCCAGATTTCATCGGAGGATATTTCCTTTTTCACCATAGCCCTCTATGGGCTTCCAAATATCACTTTGCCAATTCCACAAGAACTGTCTTAGCGAAAGGCTTCTTGAGGGCAATGCTGTAACTCTGTGAGATGATTTCACCGAACACAAAGAAGCTTCTCAGAAAGCTTCTTTCTCTTTGTTATCGGAGGATATTTCCTTTGGTCCTATGGCCTTTAAAGGGATCCGAAATATCTGTTGTCAAATTCCACAGAAAGAAGGCTAGCAAAGAGATCCACGAAATACAGATGTAACTCTGTGAGATGAATTAACAGAACACTGAGCAGTTTCTCAGAAAGCTTCTTTCCAGATTTCATCGGAGGATATTTCCTTTTTCACCATAGCCCTCTATGGGCTTCCAAATATCACTTTGCCAATTCCACAAGAACTGTCTTAGCGAAAGGCTTCTTGACGGGAATGCTGTAACTCTGTGAGATGATTTCACAGAACACAAAGAAGCTTCTCAGAAAGCTTCTTTCTCTTTGTTATCGGAGGATATTTCCTTTGGTCCTATGGCCTTTAAAGGGAAAGGAAATATCTGTTGTCAGATTCCACAGAAATAAGGCTAGCAAAGAGATCCACGAAATACAGATGTAACTCTGTGAGATGAATTAACAGAACACTGAGCAGTTTCTCAGAAAGCTTCTTTCCAGATTTCATCGGAGGATATTTCCTTTTTCACCATAGCCCTCTATGGGCTTCCAAATATCACTTTGCCAATTCCACAAGAACTGTCTTAGCGAAAGGCTTCTTGAGAGGAAAGCTGTAACTCTGTGAGATGATTTCACAGAAGACAAAGAAGTTTCTCAGAAAGCTTCTTTCTCTTTGTTATCGGAGGATATTTCCTTTGGCCCTATAGTCTTCAAAGGGAAAGGAAATATCTGTTGTCAGATTCTACAGAAATAAGGCTAGCAAAGTGATCCACGAAATACAGATGTAACTCTGTGAGATGAATTAACAGAACACTGAGCAGTTTCTCAGAAAGCTTCTTTCCAGATTTCATCGGAGGATATTTCCTTTTTCACCATAGCCCTCTATGGGCTTCCAAATATCACTTTGCCAATTCCACAAGAACTGTCTTAGCGAAAGGCTTCTTGAGGGGAAAGCTGTAACTCTGTGAGATGATTTCACAGAACACAAAGTAGTTTCTCAGAAAGTTTGTTTCTCTTTGTTATCGGAGGATATTTCCTTTGGCCCTATAGTCTTCAAAGGGAATCGAAATATCTGTTGTCAGATTCCACAGAAATAAGGCTAGCAAAGAGATCCACGAAATACAGATGTAACACTGTGAGATGAATTAACAGAACACTAAGCAGTTTCTCAGAAAGCTTCTTTCCAGATTTCCTCCGAGGATATTTCCTTTTTCACCATAGCCCTTATGGGCTTCCAAATATGACTTTGCCAATTCCACAAGAACTGTCTTAGCGAAAGGCTTCTTGAGGGGAAAGCTGTAACTCTGTGAGATGATTTCACAGAACACAAAGAAGTTTCTCAGAAAGCTTCTTTCTCTTTGTTATCGGAGGATATTTCCTTTGGCCCTATAGTCTTCAAAGGGAAAGGAAATATCTGTTGTCAGATTCCACAGAAATAAGGCTAGCAAAGAGATCCACGAAATACAGATGTAACTCTGTGAGATGAATTAACAGAACACTGAGCAGTTTCTCAGAAAGCTGCTTTCCAGATTTCATCGGAGGATATTTACTTTTTCACCATAGCCCTCTATGGGCTTCCAAATATCACTTTGCCAATTCCACAAGAACTGTCTTAGCGAAAGGCTTCTTGAGGGGAAAGCTGTAAGTCTGTGAGATGATTTCACAGAACACAAAGAAGTTTCTCAGAAAGCTTCTTTCTCTTTGTTATCGGAGGATATTTCCTTTGGCCCTATAGTCTTCAAAGGGAAAGGAAATATCTGTTGTCAGATTCCACAGAAATAAGGCTAGCAAAGAGATCCACGAAATACAGATGTAACTCTGTGAGATGAATTAACAAAACACTGAGCAGTTTCTCAGAAACCTGCTTTCCAGATTTCATCGGAGGATATTTCCTTTTTCACCATAGCCCTCTATGGGCTTCGAAATATCACTTTGCCAATTCCACAAGAACTGTCTTAGCGAAAGGCTTCTTGAGGGGAAAGCTGTAAGTCTGTGAGATGATTTCTCCGAACACAAAGAAGCCCCTCAGAAAGCTTCTTTCTCTTTGTTATCGGAGGATATTTCCTTTGGTCCTATGGCCTTTAAAGGGATCCGAAATATCTCTTGTCAGATTCCACAGAAAGAAGGCTAGCAAAGAGATCCACCAAATACAGATGTAACTCTGTGAGATGAATTAACAGAACACTGAGCAGTTTCTCAGAAAGCTTCCTTCCAGATTTCATCAGAGGATATTTCCTTTTTCACCATAGCCCTCTATGGGCTTCCAAATATCACTTTGCCAATTCCACAAGAACTGTCTTAGCGAAAGGCTTCTTGAGAGGAAAGCTGTAACTCTGTGAGATGATTTCACAGAACACAAAGAAGTTTCTCAGAAAACTTCTTTCTCTTTGTTATCGGAGGATATTTCCTTTGGCCCTATAGTCTTTAAAAGGATCCGAAATATCTGTTGTCAGATTCCACAGAAATAAGGCTAGCAAAGAGATCCACGAAATACAGATGTAACTCTGTGAGATGAATTAACAGAACACTAAGCAGTTTCTCAGAAAGCTTCTTTCCAGATTTCATCCGAGGATATTTCCTTTTTCACCATAGCCCTTATGGGCTTCCAAATATGACTTTGCCAATTCCACAAGAACTGTCTTAGCGCAAGGCTTCTTGAGGGGAACGCTGTAACTCTGTGAGATGATTTCACAGAACACAAAGAAGTTTCTCAGAAAGCTTCTTTCTCTTTGTTATCGGAGGATATTTCCTTTGGCCCTATACTCTTCAAAGGGAAAGGAAATATCTGTTGTCAGATTCCACAGAAATAAGGCTAGCAAAGAGATCCACGAAATACAGATGTAACTCTGTGAGATGAATTAACAGAACACTGAGCAGTTTCTCAGAAAGCTTCTTTCCAGATTTCATCGGAGGATATTTCCTTTTTCACCATAGCCCTCTATGGGCTTCCAAATATCACTTTGCCAATTCCACAAGAACTGTCTTAGCGAAAGGCTTCTTGAGGGGAAAGCTGTAACTCTGTGAGATGATTTCACAGAACACAAAGAAGATTCTCAGAAAGCTTGTTTCTCTTTGTTATCAGAGGATATTTCCTTTGGCCCTATAGTCTTCAAAGGGAAAGGAAATATCTGTTGTCAGATTCCACAGAAAGAAGGCTAGCAAAGAGATCCACGAAATACAGATGTAACTCTGTGAGATGAATTAACAGAAGACTGAGCAGTTTCTCAGAAAGCTTCTTTCCAAATTTCATCGGAGGATATTTCCTTCTTCACCATAGCCCTCTATGGGCTTCCAAATATCACTTTGCCAATTCCACAAGAACTGTCTTAGCGAAAGGCTTCTTGAGAGGAAAGCTGTAACTCTGTGAGATGATTTCACAGAACACAAAGAAGTTTCTCAGAAAGCTTCTTTCTCTTTGTTATCAGAGGATATTTCCTTTGGCCCTATAGTCTTCAAAGGGAAAGGAAATATCTGTTGTCAGATTCTACAGAAATAAGGCTAGCAAAGTGATCCACGAAATACAGATGTAACTCTGTGAGATGAATTAACAGAACACTGAGCAGTTTCTCAGAAAGCTTCTTTCCAGATTTCATCGGAGGATATTTCCTTTTTCACCATAGCCCTCTATGGGCTTCCAAATATCACTTTGCCAATTCCACAAGAACTGTCTTAGCGAAAGGCTTCTTGACGGGAATGCTGTAACTCTGTGAGATGATTTCACAGAACACAAAGAAGCTTCTCAGAAAGCTTCTTTCTCTTTGTTATCGGAGGATATTTCCTTTGGTCCTATGGCCTTTAAAGGGAAAGGAAATATCTGTTGTCAGATTCCACAGAAATAAGGCTAGCAAAGAGATCCACGAAATACAGATGTAACTCTGTGAGATGAATTAACAGAACACTGAGCAGTTTCTCAGAAAGCTTCTTTCCAGATTTCATCGGAGGATATTTCCTTTTTCACCATAGCCCTCTAAGGGCTTCCAAATATCACTTTGCCAATTCCACAAGAACTGTCTTAGCGAAAGGCTTCTTGAGAGGAAAGCTGTAACTCTGTGAGATGATTTCACAGAACACAAAGAAGCTTCTCAGAAAGCTTCTTTCTCTTTGTTATCGGAGGATATTTCCTTAGGCCCTATAGTCTTTAAAGGGATCCGAAATATCTGTTGTCAGATTCCACAGAAAGAATGCTAGCAAAGAGATCGACGAAATACAGATGTAACTCTGTGAGATGAATTAACAGAACACTGAGCAGTTTCTCAGAAAGCTTCTTTCCAGATTTCATCGGAGGATATTTCCTTTTTCAGCATAGCCCTCTATGGGCTTCCAAATATCACTTTGCCAATTCCACAAGAACTGTCTTAGCGAAAGGCTTCTTGAGGGGAAAGCTGTAACTCTGTGAGATGATTTCACAGAACACAAAGAAGTTTCTCAGAAAGCTTCTTTCTCTTTGTTATCGGAGGATATTTCCTTTGGCCCTATAGTCTTCAAAGGGAAAGGAAATATCTGTTGTCAGATTCCACAGAAATAAGGCTAGCAAAGAGATCCACGAAATACAGATGTAACTCTGTGAGATGAATTAACAGAACACTGAGCAGTTTCTCAGAAAGCTGCTTTCCAGATTTCATCGGAGGATATTTCCTTTTTCACCATAGCCCTCTATGGGCTTCGAAATATCACTTTGCCAATTCCACAAGAACTGTCTTAGCGAAAGGCTTCTTGAGGGGAAAGCTGTAAGTCTGTGAGATGATTTCACCGAACACAAAGAAGCCCCTCAGAAAGCTTCTTTCTCTTTGTTATCGGAGGATATTTCCTTTGGTCCTATGGCCTTTAAAGGGATCCGAAATATCTGTTGTCAGATTCCACAGAAAGAAGGCTAGCAAAGAGATCCACCAAATACAGATGTAACTCTGTGAGATGAATTAACAGAACACTGAGCAGTTTCTCAGAGAGCTTCGTTCCAGATTTCATCAGAGGATATTTCCTTTTTCACCATAGCCCTCAATGGGCTTCCAAATATCACTTTGCCAATTCCACAAGAACTGTCTTAGCGAAAGGCTTCTTGAGAGGAAAGCTGTAACTCTGTGAGATGATTTCACAGAACACAAAGAAGTTTCTCAGAAAACTTCTTTCTCTTTGTTATCGGAGGATATTTCCTTTGGCCCTATAGTCTTTAAAAGGATCCGAAATATCTGTTGTCAGATTCCACAGAAATAAGGCTAGCAAAGAGATCCACGAAATACAGATGTAACTCTGTGAAATGAATTAACAGAACACTAAGCAGTTTCTCAGAAAGCTTCTTTCCAGATTTCATCCGAGGATATTTCCTTTTTCACCATAGCCCTTATGGGCTTCCAAATATGACTTTGCCAATTCAACAAGAACTGTCTTAGCGCAAGGCTTCTTGAGGGGAACGCTGTAACTCTGTGAGATGATTTCACAGAACACAAAGAAATTTCTCAGAAAGCTTCTTTCTCTTTGTTATCGGAGGATATTTCCTTTGGCCCTATACTATTCAAAGGGAAAGGAAATATCTGTTGTCAGATTCCACAGAAATAAGGCTAGCAAAGAGATCCACGAAATACAGATGTAACTCTGTGAGATGAATTAACAGAACACTGAGCAGTTTCTCAGAAAGCTTCTTTCCAGATTTCATCGGAGGATATTTCCTTTTTCACCATAGCCCTCTATGGGCTTCCAAATATCACTTTGCCAATTCCACAAGAACTGTCTTAGCGAAAGGCTTCTTGAGCGGAAAGCTGTAACTCTGTGAGATGATTTCACAGAACACAAAGAAGTTTCTCAGAAAGCTTGTTTCTCTTTGTTATCAGAGGATATTTCCTTTGGCCCTATAGTCTTCAAAGGGAAAGGAAATATCTGTTGTCAGATTCCACAGAAAGAAGGCTAGCAAAGAGATCCACGAAATACAGATGTAACTCTGTGAGATGAATTAACAGAAGACTGAGCAGTTTCTCAGAAAGCTTCTTTCCAGATTTCATCGGAGGATATTTCCTTCTTCACCATAGCCCTCTATGGGCTTCCAAATATCACTTTGCCAATTCCACAAGAACTGTCTTAGCGAAAGGCTTCTTGAGAGGAAAGCTGTAACTCTGTGAGATGATTTCACAGAACACAAAGAAGTTTCTCAGAAAGCTTCTTTCTCTTTGTTATCGGAGGATATTTCCTTTGGCCCTGTAGTCTTTAAAGGGATCCGAAATATCTGTTGTCAGATTCCACAGAAATAAGGCTAGCAAAGAGATCCACGAAATACAGATGTAACTCTGTGAGATGAATTAACAGAACACTAAGCAGTTTCTCAGAAAGCTTCTTTCCAGATTTCATCGGAGGATATTTCCTTTTTCACCATAGCCCTTATGGGCTTCCAAATATGACTTTGCCAATTCCACAAGAACTGTCTTAGCGAAAGGCTTCTTGAGGGGAAAGCTGTAACTCTGTGAGATGATTTCACAGAACACAAAGAAGTTTCTCAGAAAGCTTCTTTCTCTTTGTTATCGGAGGATATTTCCTTTGGCCCTATAGTCTTCAAAGGGATCCGAAATATCTGTTGTCAGATTCCACAGAAATAAGGCTAGCAAAGAGATCCACGAAATACAGATGTAACTCTGTGAGATGAATTAACAGAACACTAAGCAGTTTCTCAGAAAGCTTCTTTCCAGATTTCATCGGAGGATATTTCCTTTTTCACCATAGCCCTCTATGGGCTTCCAAATATCACTTTGCCAATTCCACAAGAACTGTCTTAGCGAAAGGCTTCTTGAGGGGAAAGCTGTAACTCTGTGAGATGATTTCACAGAACACAAAGAAGTTTCTCAGAAAGCTTCTTTCTCTTTGTTACCGGAGGATATTTCCTTTGGCCCTATAGTCTTCAAAGGGAAAGGAAATATCGGTTCTCAGATTCCACAGAAATAAAGCTAGAAATGAGATCCACGAAATACAGATGTAACTCTGTGAGATGAATTAACAGAACACTGAGCAGTTTCTCAGAAAACTTCTTTCCAGATTTCATCGGAGTATATTTCCTTTTTCACCATAGCCCTCTATGGGCTTCCAAATATCACTTTGCCAATTCCACAAGAACTTTCTTAGCGAAAGGCTTCTTGAGGGGAATGCTGTAACTCTGTGAGATGATTTCACCGAACACAAAGAAGCTTCTCAGAAAGCTTCTTTCTCTTTGTTAACGGAGGATATTTCCTTTGGTCCTATGGCCTTTAAAGGGATCCGAAATATCTGTTGTCAGATTCCACAGAAAGAATGCTAGCAAAGAGATCCACGAAATACAGATGTAACTCTGTGAGATGAATTAACAGAACACTGAGCAGTTTCTCAGAAAGCTTCTTTCCAGATTTCATCGGAGGATATTTCCTTTTTCACCATAGCCCTCTATGGGCTTCCAAATATCACTTTGCCAATTCCACAAGAACTGTCTTAGCGAAAGGCTTCTTGAGAGGAAAGCTGTAACTCTGTGAGATGATTTCACAGAACACAAAGAAGTTTCTCAGAAAGCTTCTTTCTCTTTGTTATCGGAGGATATTTCCTTTGGCCCTATAGTCTTTAAAAGGATCCTAAATTTCTGTTGTCAGATTCCACAGAAATAAGGCTAGCAAAGAGATCTACGAAATACAGATGTAACTCTGTGAGATGAATTAACAGAACACTGAGCAGTTTCTCAGAAAGCTTCTTTCCAGATTTCATCCGAGGATATTTCCTTTTTCACCATAGCCCTCTATGGGCTTCCAAATATCACTTTGCCAATTCCACAAGAACTGTCTTAGTGAAAGGCTTCTTGACGGGAATGCTGTAACTCTGTGAGATGATTTCACAGAACACAAAGAAGCTTCTCAGAAAGCTTCTTTCTCTTTGTTATCGGAGGATATTTCCTTTGGTCCTTTGGCCTTTAAAGGGAAAGGAAATATCTGTTGTCAGATTCCACAGAAATAAGGCTAACAAAGAGATCCACGAAATACAGATGTAACTCTGTGAGATGAATTAACAGAACACTGAGCAGTTTCTCAGAAGTCTTCTTTCCAGATTTCATCGGAGGATATTTCCTTTTTCACCATAGCCCTCTATGGGCTTCCAAATATCACTTTGCCAATTCCACAAGAACTGTCTTAGCGAAAGGCTTCTTGAAGGGAAAGCTGTAAGTCTGTGAGATGATTTCACAGAACACAAAGAAGTTTCTCAGAAAGCTTCTTTCTCTTTGTTATCGGAGGATATTTCCTTTGGCCCTATAGTCTTCAAAGGGAAAGGAAATATCTGTTGTCAGATTCCACAGAAATAAGGCTAGCAAAGAGATCCACGAAATACAGATGTAACTCTGTGAGATGAATTAACAGAACACTGAGCAGTTTCTCAGAAAGCTGCTTTCCAGATTTCATCGGAGGATATTTCCTTTTTCACCATAGCCCTCTATGGGCTTCGAAATATCACTTTGCCAATTCCACAAGAACTGTCTTAGCAAAAGGTTTCTTGAGGGGAAAGCTGTAAGTCTGTGAGATGATTTCACCGAACACAAAGAAGCCTCTCAGAAAGCTTCTTTCTCTTTGTTATCGGAGGATATTTCCTTTGGTCCTATGGCCTTTAAAGGGATCCGAAATATCTGTTGTCAGATTCCACAGAAAGAAGGCTAGCAAAGAGATCCACCAAATACAGATGTAACTCTGTGAGATGAATTAACAGAACACTGAGCAGTTTCTCAGAAAGCTTCGTTCCAGATTTCATCAGAGGATATTTCCTTTTTCACCATAGCCCTCTATGGGCTTCCAAATATCACTTTGCCAATTCCACAAGAACTGTCTTAGCGAAAGGCTTCTTGAGAGGAAAGCTGTAACTCTGTGAGATGATTTCACAGAACACAAAGAAGTTTCTCAGAAAACTTCTTTCTCTTTGTTATCGGAGGATATTTCCTTTGGCCCTATATTCTTTAAAAGGATCCGAAATATCTGTTGTCAGATTCCACAGAAATAAGGCTAGCAAAGAGATCCACGAAATACAGATGTAACTCTGTGAGATGAATTAACAGAACACTAAGCAGTTTCTCAGAAAGCTTCTTTCCAGATTTCATCCGAGGATATTTCCTTTTTCACCATAGCCCTTATGGGCTTCCAAATATGACTTTGCCAATTCCACAAGAACTGTCTTAGCGAAAGGCTTCTTGAGGGGAAAGCTGTAACTCTGTGAGATGATTTCACAGAACACAAAGAAGTTTCTCAGAAAGCTTCTTTCTCTTTGTTATCGGAGGATATTTCCTTTGGCCCTATACTCTTCAAAGGGAAAGGAAATATCTGTTGTCAGATTCCACAGAAATAAGGCTAGCAAAGAGATCCACGAAATACAGATGTAACTCTGTGAGATGAATTAACAGAACACTGAGCAGTTTCTCAGAAAGCTTCTTTCCAGATTTCATCGGAGGATATTTCCTTTTTCACCATAGCCCTCTATGGGCTTCCAAATATCACTTTGCCAATTCCACAAGAACTGTCTTAGCGAAAGGCTTCTTGAGGGGAAAGCTGTAACTCTGTGAGATGATTTCACAGAACACAAAGAAGTTTCTCAGAAAGCTTGTTTCTCTTTGTTATCAGAGGATATTTCCTTTGGCCCTATAGTCTTCAAAGGGAAAGGAAATATCTGTTGTCAGATTCCACAGAAAGAAGGCTAGCAAAGAGATCCACGAAATACAGATGTAACTCTGTGAGATGAATTAACAGAAGACTGAGCAGTTTCTCAGAAAGCTTCTTTCCAGATTTCATCGGAGGATATATCCTTCTTCACCATAGCCCTCTATGGGCTTCCAAATATCACTTTGCCAATTCCACAAGAACTGTCTTAGCGAAAGGCTTCTTGAGGGGAATGCTGTAACTCTGTGAGATGATTTCACAGAACACAAAGAAGCTTCTCAGAAAGCTTCTTTCTCTTTGTTATCGGAGGATATTTCCTTTGGTCCTATGGCCTTTAAAGGGAAAGGAAATATCTGTTGTCAGATTCCACAGAAATAAGGCTAGCAAAGAGATCCACGAAATACAGATGTAACTCTGTGAGATGAATTAACAGAACACTGAGCAGTTTCTCAGAAAGCTTCTTTCCAGATTTCATCGGAGGATATTTCCGTCTTCACCATAGCCCTCTATGGGCTTCCAAATATCACTTTGCCAATTCCACAAGAACTGTCTTAGCGAAAGGCTTCTTGAGGGGAAAGATGTAACTCTGTGAGATGATTTCACAGAACACAAAGAAGTTTCTCAGAAAGCTTGTTTCTCTTTGTTATCGGAGGATATTTCCTTTGGCCCTATAGTCTTTAAAGGGATCCGAAATATCTGTTGTCAGATTACACAGAAATAAGGCTAGCAAAGAGATCCACGAAATACAGATGTAACTCTGTGAGATGAATTAACAGAACACTAAGCAGTTTCTCAGAAAGCTTCTTTCCAGATTTCATCCGAGGATATTTCCTTTTTCACCATAGCCCTTATGGGCTTCCAAATATGACTTTGCCAATTCCACAAGAACTGTCTTAGCCAAAGGCTTCTTGAGGGGAAAGCTGTAACTCTGTGAGATGATTTAGCAGAACACAAAGAAGTTTCTCAGAAAGCTTCTTTCTCTTTGTTATCGGAGGATAATTCCTTTGGCCCTATAGTCTTCAAAGGGATCTGATATATCTGTTGTCAGATTCCACAGAAAGAAGGCTAGCAAAGAGATCCACGAAATACAGATGTAACTCTGTGAGATGAATTAACAGAACACTGAGCAGTTTCTCAGAAAGCTTCTTTCCAGATATCATCGGAGGATATTTCCTTTTTCACCATAGCCCTCTATGGGCTTCCAAATATCACTTTGCCAATTCCACAAGAACTGTCTTAGCGAAAGGCTTCTTGAGGGGAAAGCTGTAAGTCTGTGAGATGATTTCACAGAACACAAAGAAGTTTCTCAGAAAGCTTCTTTCTCTTTGTTATCGGAGGATATTTCCTTTGGTCCTATGGCCTTTAAAGGGATCCGAAATATCTGTTGTCAGATTCCACAGAAAGAAGGCTAGCAAAGAGATCCACGAAATACAGATGTAACTCTGTGAGATGAATTAACAGAACACTGAGCAGTTTCTCAGAAAGCTTCTTTCCAGATTTCATCAGAGGATATTTCCTTTTTCACCATAGCCCTCTATGGGCTTCCAAATATCACTTTGCCAATTCCACAAGAACTGTCTTAGCGAAAGGCTTCTTGAGAGGAAAGCTGTAACTCTGTGAGATGATTTCACAGAACACAAAGAAGTTTCTCAGAAAACTTCTTTCTCTTTGTTATCGGAGGATATTTCCTTTGGCCCTATAGTCTTTAAAAGGATCCGAAATATCTGTTGTCAGATTCCACAGAAATAAGGCTAGCAAAGAGATCCACGAAATACAGATGTAACTCTGTGAGATGAATTAACAGAACACTTAGCAGTTTCTCAGAAAGCTTCTTTCCAGATTTCATCCGAGGATATTTCCTTTTTCACCATAGCCCTTATGGGCTTCCAAATATGACTTTGCCAATTCCACAAGAACTGTCTTAGCGAAAGGCTTCTTGAGGGGAAAGCTGTAACTCTGTGAGATGATTTCACAGAACACAAAGAAGTTTCTCAGAAAGCTTCTTTCTCTTTGTTATCGGAGGATATTTCCTTTGGCCCTATAGTCTTCAAAGGGAAAGGAAATATCTGTTGTTAGATTCCACAGAAATAAGGCTAGCAAAGAGATCCAAGAAATACAGATGTAACTCTGTGAGATGAATTAACAGAACACTGAGCAGTTTCTCAGAAAGCTTCTTTCCAGATTTCATCGGAGGATATTTCCTTTTTCACCATAGCCCTCTATGGGCTTCCAAATATCACTTTGCCAATTCCACAAGAACTGTCTTAGCGAAAGGCTTCTTGAGGGGAAAGCTGTAACACTGTGAGATGATTTCACAGAACACAAAGAAGTTTCTCAGAAAGCTTGTTTCTCTTTGTTATCGGAGGATACTTCCTTTGGCCCTATAGTCTTCAAAGGGAAAGGAAATATCTGTTGTCAGATTCCACAGAAAGAAGGCTAGCAAAGAGATCCACGAAATACAGATGTAACTCTGTGAGATGAATTAACAGAACACTAAGCAGTTTCTCAGAAAGCTTCTTTCCAGATTTCATCCGAGGATATTTCCTTTTTCACCATAGCCCTTATGGGCTTCCAAATATGACTTTGCCAATTCCACAAGAACTGTCTTATCGAAAGGCTTCTTGAGGGGAAAGCTGTAACTCTGTGAGATGATTTAGCAGAACACAAAGAAGTTTCTCAGAAAGCTTCTTTCTCTTTGTATCGGAGGATATTTCCTTTGGCCCTATACTCTTCAAAGGGATCCGAAATATCTGTTGTCAGATTCCACAGAAATAAGGCTAGCAAAGAGATCCACGAAATACAGATGTAACTCTGTGAGATGAATTAACAGAACACTAAGCAGTTTCTCTGAAAGCTTCTTTACAGATTTCATCGGAGGATATTTCCTTTTTCACCATAGCCCTCTATGGGCTTCCAAATATCACTTTGCCAATTCCACAAGAACTGTCTTAGCGAAAGGCTTCTTGAGGGGAAAGCTGTAAGTCTGTGAGATGATTTCACAGAACACAAAGAAGTTTCTCACAAAGCTTCTTTCTCTTTGTTATCGGAGGATATTTCCTTTGGCCCTATAGTCTTCAAAGGGAAAGGAAATATCTGTTGTCAGATTCCACAGAAATAAGGCTAGCAAAGAGATCCACGAAATACAGATGTAACTCTGTGAGATGAATTAACAGAACACTGAGCAGTTTCTCCGAAAGCTGCTTTTCAGATTTCATCGGAGGATATTTCCTTTTTCACCATAGCCCTCTATGGGCTTCCAAATATCACTTTGCCAATTCCACAAGAACTGTCTTAGCGAAAGGCTTCTTGAGGGGAATGCTGTAACTCTGTGAGATGATTTCACCGAACACAAAGAAGCTCCTCAGAAAGCTTCTTTCTCTTTGTTATCGGAGGATATTTCCTTTGGTCCTATGGCCTTTAAAGGGATCCGAAATATCTGTTGTCAGATTCCACAGAAAGAAGGCTAGCAAAGAGATCCACGAAATACAGATGTAACTCTGTGAGATGAATTAACAGAACACTGAGCAGTTTCTCAGAAAGCTTCTTTCCAGATTTCATCAGAGGATATTTCCTTTTTCACCATAGCCCTCTACGGGCTTCCAAATATCACTTTGCCAATTCCACAACAACTGTCTTAGCGAAAGGCTTCTTGAGAGGAAAGCTGTAACTCTGTGAGATGATTTCACAGAACACAAAGAAGTTTCTCAGAAAACTTCTTTCTCTTTGTTATCGGAGGATATTTCCTTTGGCCCTATAGTCTTTAAAAGGATCCGAAATATCTGTTGTCAGATTCCACAGAAATAAGGCTAGCAAAGAGATCCACGAAATACAGATGTAACTCTGTGAGATGAATTAACAGAACACTGAGCAGTTTCTCAGAAAGCTTCTTTCCAGATTTCATCGGAGGATATTTCCTTTTTCACCATAGCCCTCTATGGGCTTCCAAATATCACTTTGCCAATTCCACAAGAACTGTCGTAGCGAAAGGCTTCTTGAGGGGAAAGCTGTAACTCTGTGAGTTGATTTCACAGAACACAAAGAAGTTTCTCAGAAAGCTTGTTTCTCTTTGTTATCGGAGGATATTTCCTTTGGCCCAATAGTCTTCAAAGGGAAAGGAAATATCTGTTGTCAGATTCCACAGAAAGAAGGCTAGCAAAGAGATCCACGAAATACAGATGTAACTCTGTGAGATGAATTAACAGAAGACTTAGCGGTTTCTCAGAAAGCTTCTTTCCAGATTTCATCGGAGGATATTTCCTTTTTCACCATAGCCCTCTATGGGCTTCCAAATATCACTTTGCCAATTCCACAAGAACTGTCTTAGCGAAAGGCTTCTTGAGGGGAAAGCTGTAACTCTGTGAGATGATTTCACAGAACACAAAGAAGTTTCTCAGAAAGCTTGTTTCTCTTTGTTATCGGAGGATATTTCCTTTGGCCCTATGGTCTTTAAAGGGATCCGAAATATCTGTTGTCAGATTACATAGAAATAAGGCTAGCAAAGAGATCCACGAAATACACATGTAACTCTGTGAGATGAATTAACAGAACACTAAGCAGTTTCTCAGAAAGCTTCTTTCCAGATTTCATCCGAGGATATTTCCTTTTTCACCATAGCCCTTATGGGCTTCCAAATATGACTTTGCCAATTCCACAAGAACTGTCTTAGCGAAAGGCTTCTTGAGGGGAAAGCTGTAACTCTGTGAGATGATTTAGCAGAACACAAAGAAGTTTCTCAGAAAGCTTCTTTCTCTTTGTATCGGAGGATATTTCCTTTGGCCCTATAGTCTTCAAAGGGATCCGAAATATCTGTTGTCAGATTCCACAGAAATAAGGCTAGCAAAGAGATCCACGAAATACAGATGTAACTCTGTGAGATGAATTAACAGAACACTAAGCAGTTTCTCAGAAAGCTTCTTTCCAGATTTCATCGGAGGATATTTCCTTTTTCACCGTAGCCCTCTATGGGCTTCCAAATATCACTTTGCCAATTCCACAAGAACTGTCTTAGCGAAAGGCTTCTTGAGGGGAAAGCTGTAACTCTGTGAGATGATTTCACAGAACACAAAGAAGGTTCTCAGAAAGCTTGTTTCTCTTTGTTATCGGAGGATATTTCCTTTGGCCCTGTAGTCTTCAAAGGGAAAGGAAATATCTGTTGTCAGATTCCACAGAAAGAAGGCTAGCAAAGAGATCCACGAAATACAGATGTAACTCTGTGAGATGAATTAACAGAACACTGAGCAGTTTCTCAGAAAGCTTCTTTCCAGATTTCATCGGAGGATATTTCCTTTTTCACCATAGCCCTCTATGGGCTTCCAAATATCACTTTGCCAATTCCACAAGAACTGTCTTAGCGAAAGGCTTCTTGAGAGGAAAGCTGTAACTCTGTGAGATGATTTCACAGAAAACAAAGAAGTTTCTCAGAAAGCTTCTTTCTCTTTGTTATCGGAGGATATTTCCATTGGCCCTGTAGTCTTTAAAAGGATCCGAAATATCTGTTGTCAGATTCCACAGAAATAAGGCTAGCAAAGAGATCCACGAAATACAGATGTAACTCTGTGAGATGAATTAACAGAACACTAAGCAGTTTCTCAGAAAGCTTCTTTCCAGATTTCATCCGAGGATATTTCCTTTTTCACCATAGCCCTTATGGGCTTCCAAATATGACTTTGCCAATTCCACAAGAACTGTCTTAGCGAAAGCCTTCTTGAGGGGAAAGCTGTAACTCTGTGAGATGATTTCACAGAACACAAAGAAGTTTCTCAGAAAGCTTCTTTCTCTTTGTTATCGGAGGATATTTCCTTTGGCCCTATACTCTTCAAAGGGATCCGAAATATCTGTTGTCAGATTCCACAGAAATAAGGCTAGCAAAGAGATCCACGAAATACAGATGTAACTCTGTGAGATGAATTAACAGAACACTAAGCAGTTTCTCTGAAAGCTTCTTTACAGATTTCATCGGAGGATATTTCCTTTTTCACCATAGCCATCTATGGGCTTCCAAATATCACTTTGCCAATTCCACAAGAACTGTCTTAGCGAAAGGCTTCTTGAGGGGAAAGCTGTAAGTCTGTGAGATGATTTCACAGAACACAAAGAAGTTTCTCACAAAGCTTCTTTCTCTTTGTTATCGGAGGATATTTCCTTTGGCCCTATAGTCTTCAAAGGGAAAGGAAATATCTGTTGTCAGATTCCACAGAAATAAGGCTAGCAAAGAGATCCACGAAATACAGATGTAACTCTGTGAGATGAATTAACAGAACACTGAGCAGTTTCTCAGAAAGCTGCTTTCCAGATTTCATCGGAGGATATTTCCTTTTTCACCATAGCCCTCTATGGGCTTCCAAATATCACTTTGCCAATTCCACAAGAACTGTCTTAGCGAAAGGCTTCTTGAGGGGAATGCTGTAACTCTGTGAGATGATTTCACCGAACACAAAGAAGCTCCTCAGAAAGCTTCTTTCTCTTTGTTATCGGAGGATATTTCCTTTGGTCCTATGGCCTTTAAAGGGATCCGAAATATCTGTTGTCAGATTCCACAGAAAGAAGGCTAGCAAAGAGATCCACGAAATACAGATGTAACTCTGTGAGATGAATTAACAGAACACTGAGCAGTTTCTCAGAAAGCTTCTTTCCAGATTTCATCAGAGGATATTTCCTTTTTCACCATAGCCCTCTACGGGCTTCCAAATATCACTTTGCCAATTCCACAAGAACTGTCTTAGCGAAAGGCTTCTTGAGAGGAAAGCTGTAACTCTGTGAGATGATTTCACAGAACACAAAGAAGTTTCTCAGAAAACTTCTTTCTCTTTGTTATCGGAGGATATTTCCTTTGGCCCTATAGTCTTTAAAAGGATCCGAAATATCTGTTGTCAGATTCCACAGAAATAAGGCTAGCAAAGAGATCCACGAAATACAGATGTAACTCTGTGAGATGAATTAACAGAACACTAAGCAGTTTCTCAGAAAGCTTCTTTCCAGATTTCATCGGAGGATATTTCCTTTTTCACCGTAGCCCTCTATGGGCTTCCAAATATCACTTTGCCAATTCCACAAGAACTGTCTTAGCGAAAGGCTTCTTGAGGGGAAAGCTGTAACTCTGTGAGATGATTTCACAGAACACAAAGAAGGTTCTCAGAAAGCTTGTTTCTCTTTGTTATCGGAGGATATTTCCTTTGGCCCTGTAGTCTTCAAAGGGAAAGGAAATATCTGTTGTCAGATTCCACAGAAAGAAGGCTAGCAAAGAGATCCACGAAATACAGATGTAACTCTGTGAGATGAATTAACAGAACACTGAGCAGTTTCTCAGAAAGCTTCTTTCCAGATTTCATCGGAGGATATTTCCTTTTTCACCATAGCCCTCTATGGGCTTCCAAATATCACTTTGCCAATTCCACAAGAACTGTCTTAGCGAAAGGCTTCTTGAGAGGAAAGCTGTAACTCTGTGAGATGATTTCACAGAAAACAAAGAAGTTTCTCAGAAAGCTTCTTTCTCTTTGTTATCGGAGGATATTTCCATTGGCCCTGTAGTCTTTAAAAGGATCCGAAATATCTGTTGTCAGATTCCACAGAAATAAGGCTAGCAAAGAGATCCACGAAATACAGATGTAACTCTGTGAGATGAATTAACAGAACACTAAGCAGTTTCTCAGAAAGCTTCTTTCCAGATTTCATCCGAGGATATTTCCTTTTTCACCATAGCCCTTATGGGCTTCCAAATATGACTTTGCCATTTCCACAAGAACTGTCTTAGCGAAAGCCTTCTTGAGGGGAAAGCTGTAACTCTGTGAGATGATTTCACAGAACACAAAGAAGTTTCTCAGAAAGCTTCTTTCTCTTTGTTATCGGAGGATATTTCCTTTGGCCCTATACTCTTCAAAGGGATCCGAAATATCTGTTGTCAGATTCCACAGAAATAAGGCTAGCCAAGAGATCCACGAAATACAGATGTAACTCTGTGAGATGAATTAACAGAACACTGAGCAGTTTCTCAGAAAGCTTCTTTCCAGATTTCATCGGAGGATATTTCCTTTTTCACCATAGCCATCTATGGGCTTCCAAATATCACTTTGCCAATTCCACAAGAACTGTCTTAGCGAAAGGCTTCTTGAGGGGAAAGCTGTAACTCTGTGAGATGATTTCACAGAACACAAAGAAGTTTCTCAGAAAGCTTGTTTCTCTTTGTTATCGGAGGATATTTCCTTTGGCCCTATAGTCTTCAAAGGGAAAGGAAATATCTGTTGTCAGATTCCACAGAAATAAGGCTAGCAAAGAGATCCACGAAATACAGATGTAACTCTGTGAGATGAATTAACAGAACACTGAGCAGTTTCTCAGAAAGCTTCTTTCCAGATTTCATCGGAGGATATTTCCTTTTTCACCATAGCCCTCTAAGGGCTTCCAAATATCACTTTGCCAATTCCACAAGAACTGTCTTAGCGAAAGGCTTCTTGACGGGAATGCTGTAACTCTGTGAGATGATTTCACAGAACACAAAGAAGCTTCTCAGAAAGCTTCTTTCTCTTTGTTATCGGAGGATATTTCCTTTGGTCCTATGGCCTTTAAAGGGAAAGGAAATATCTGTTGTCAGATTCCACAGAAATAAGGCTAGCAAAGAGATCCACGAAATACAGATGTAACTCTGTGAGATGAATTAACAGAACACTGAGCAGTTTCTCAGAAAGCTTTTTTCCAGATTTCATCCGAGGATATTTCCTTCTTCACCATAGCCCTCTATGGGCTTCCAAATATCACTTTGCCAACTCCACAAGAACTGTCTTAGCGAAAGGCTTCTTGAGAGGAAAGCTGTAACTCTGTGAGATGATTTCACAGAACACAAAGAAGTTTCTCAGAAAGCTTGTTTCTCTTTGTTATCGGAGGATATTTCCTTTGGCCCTATAGTCTTCAAAGGGATCCGAAATATCTGTTGTCAGATTCCACAGAAATAAGGCTAGCCAAGAGATCCACGAAATACAGATGTAACTCTGTGAGATGAATTAACAGAACACTGAGCAGTTTCTCAGAAAGCTTCTTTCCAGATTTCATCGGAGGATATTTCCTTTTTCACCATAGCCCTCTATGGGCTTCCAAATATCACTTTGCCAATTCCACAAGAACTGTCTTAGCGAAAGGCTTCTTGAGGGGAAAGCTGTAACTCTGTGAGATGATTTCACAGAACACAAAGAAGTTTCTCAGAAAGCTTGTTTCTCTTTGTTATCGGAGGATATTTCCTTTGGCCCTATAGTCTTCAAAGGGAAAGGAAATATCTGTTGTCAGATTCCACAGAAATAAGGCTAGCAAAGAGATCCACGAAATACAGATGTAACTCTGTGAGATGAATTAACAGAACACTGAGCAGTTTCTCAGAAAGCTTCTTTCCAGATTTCATCGGAGGATATTTCCTTTTTCACCATAGCCCTCTAAGGGCTTCCAAATATCACTTTGCCAATTCCATAAGAACTGTCTTAGCGAAAGGCTTCTTGACGGGAATGCTGTAACTCTGTGAGATGATTTCACAGAACACAAAGAAGCTTCTCAGAAAGCTTCTTTCTCTTTGTTATCGGAGGATATTTCCTTTGGTCCTATGGCCTTTAAAGGGAAAGGAAATATCTGTTGTCAGATTCCACAGAAATAAGGCTAGCAAAGAGATCCACGAAATACAGATGTAACTCTGTGAGATGAATTAACAGAACACTGAGCAGTTTCTCAGAAAGCTTCTTTCCAGATTTCATCCGAGGATATTTCCTTCTTCACCATAGCCCTCTATGGGCTTCCAAATATCACTTTGCCAACTCCACAAGAACTGTCTTAGCGAAAGGCTTCTTGAGAGGAAAGCTGTAACTCTGTGAGATGATTTCACAGAACACAAAGAAGTTTCTCAGAAAGCTTGTTTCTCTTTGTTATCGGAGGATATTTCCTTTGGCCCTATAGTCTTTAAAGGGATCCGAAATATCTGTTGTCAGATTCCACAGAAATAAGGCTAGCAAAGAGATCCACGAAATACAGATGTAACTCTGTGAGATGAATTAACAGAACACTAAGCAGTTTCTCAGAAAGCTTCTTTCCAGATTTCATCGGAGGATATTTCCTTTTTTACCATAGCCCTCTATGTGCTTCCAAATATCACTTTGCCAATTCCACAAGAACTGTCTTAGCGAAAGGCTTCTTGAGGGGAAAGCTGTAACTCTGTGAGATGATTTCACAGAACACAAAGAAGTTTCTCAGAAAGCTTGTTTCTCTTTTTTATCGGAGGATATTTCCTTTGGTCCTATGGCCTTTAAAGGGAAAGGAAATATCTGTCGTCAGATTCCACAGAAATAAGGCTAGCAAAGAGATCCACGAAATACAGATGTAACTCTGTGAGATGAATTAACAGAACACTGAGCAGTTTCTCAGAAAGCTTCTTTCCAGATTTCATCGGAGGATATTTCCTTCTTCACCATCGCCCTCTATGGGCTTCCAAATATCACTTTGCCAATTCCACAAGAACTGTCTTAGCGAAAGGCTTCTTGACGGGAATGCTGTAACTCTGTGAGATGATTTCACAGAACACAAAGAAGCTTCTCAGAAAGCTTCTTTCTCTTTGTTATCGGAGGATATTTCCTTTGGTCCTTTGGCCTTTAAAGGGAAAGGAAATATCTGTTGTCAGATTCCACAGAAATAAGGCTAGCAAAGAGATCCACGAAATACAGATGTAACTCTGTGAGATGAATTAACAGAACACTGAGCAGTCTCTCAGAAAGCTGCTTTACAGATTTCATCGGAGGATATTTCCTTTTTCACCATAGCCCTCTATGGGCTTCCAAATATCACTTTGCCAATTCCACAAGAACTGTCTTAGCGAAAGGCTTCTTGAGGGGAAAGCTGTAACTCTGTGAGATGATTTCACAGAACACAAAGAAGTTTCTCAGAAAGCTTGTTTCTCTTTGTTATCGGAGGATATTTACTTTGGCTCTATAGTCTTCAAAGGGAAAGGAAATATCTGTTGTCAGATTCCACAGAACGAAGGCTAGCAAAGAGATCCACGAAATACAGATGTAACTCTGTGAGATGAATTAACAGAACACTGAGCAGTTTCTCAGAAAGCTTCTTTCCAGATTTCATCGGAGGATATTTCCTTTTTCACCATAGCCCAATACGGGCTTCCAAATATCACTTTGCCAATTCCACAAGAACTGTCTTAGCGAAAGGCTTCTTGACGGGAATGCTGTAACTCTGTGAGATGATTTCACAGAACACAAAGAAGCTTCTCAGAAAGCTTCTTTCTCTTTGTTATCGGAGGATATTTCCTTTGGTCCTATGGCCTTTAAAGGGAAAGGAAATATCTGTTGTCAGATTCCACAGAAATAAGGCTAGCAAAGAGATCCACGAAATACAGATGTAACTCTGTGAGATGAATTAACAGAACACTGAGCAGTTTCTCAGAAAGCTTCTTTCCAGATTTCATCGGAGGATATTTCCTTCTTCACCATAGCCCTCTATGGGCTTCCAAATATCACTTTGCCAATTCCACAAGAACTGTCTTAGCGAAAGGCTTCTTGAGAGGAAAGCTGTAACTCTGTGAGATGATTTCACAGAACACAAAGAAGTTTCTCAGAAAGCTTGTTTCTCTTTGTTATCGGAGGATATTTCCTTTGGCCCTATAGTCTTTAAAGGGATCCGAAATATCTGTTGTCAGATTCCACAGAAATAAGGCTAGCAAAGAGATCCACGAAATACAGATGTAACTCTGTGAGATGAATTAACAGAACACTAAGCAGTTTCTCAGAAAGCTTCTTTCCAGATTTCATCGGAGGATATTTCCTTTTTCACCATAGCCCTCTATGGGCTTCCAAATATGACTTTGCCAATTCCACAAGAACTGTCTTAGCGAAAGGCTTCTTGAGGGGAAAGCTGTAACTCTGTGAGATGATTTCACAGAACACAAAGAAGTTTCTCAGAAAGCTTCTTTCTCTTTGTTATCGGAGGATATTTCCTTTGGCCCTATAGTCTTCAAAGGGAAAGGAAATATCTGTTGTCAGATTCCACAGAAATAAGGCTAGCAAAGAGATCCACGAAATACAGATGTAACTCTGTGAGATGAATTAACAGAACACTGAGCAGTTTCTCAGAAAGCTGCTTTCCAGATTTCATCGGAGGATATTTCCTTTTTCACCATAGCCCTCTATGGGCTTCCAAATATCACTTTGCCAATTCCACAAGAACTGTCTTAGTGAAAGGCTTCTTGAGGGGAATGCTGTAACTCTGTGAGATGATTTCACCGAACACAAAGAAGCTCGTCAGAAAGCTTCTTTCTCTTTGTTATCGGAGGATATTTCCTTTGGTCCTATGGCCTTTAAAGGGATCCGAAATATCTGTTGTCAGATTCCACAGAAAGAAGGCTAGCAAAGAGATCCACGAAATACAGATGTAACTCTGTGAGATGAATTAACAGAACACTGAGCAGTTTCTCAGAAAGCTTCTTTCCAGATTTCATCGGAGGATATTTCCTTTTTCACCATAGCCCTCTATGGGCTTCCAAATATCACTTTGCCAATTCCACAAGAACTGTCTTAGCGAAAGGCTTCTTGACGGGAATGCTGTAACTCTGTGAGATGATTTCACAGAACACAAAGAAGCTTCTCAGAAAGCTTCTTTCTCTTTGTTATCGGAGGATATTTCCTTTGGTCCTTTGGCCTTTAAAGGGAAAGGAAATATCTGTTGTCAGATTCCACAGAAATAAGGCTAGCAAAGAGATCCACGAAATACAGATGTAACTCTGTGAGATGAATTAACAGAACACTGAGCAGTTTCTCAGAAAGCTGCTTTCCAGATTTCATCGGAGGATATTTCCTTTTTCACCATAGCCCTCTATGGGCTTCCAAATATCACTTTGCCAATTCCACAAGAACTGTCTTAGCGAAAGGCTTCTTGAGGGGAAAGCTGTAACTCTGTGAGATGATTTCACAGAACACAAAGAAGTTTCTCAGAAAGCTTGTTTCTCTTTGTTATTGGAGGATATTTCCTTTGGCCCTATAGTCTTCAAAGGGAAAGGAAATATCTGTTGTCAGATTCCACAGAAAGAAGGCTAGCAAAGATATCCACGAAATACAGATGTAACTCTGTGAGATGAATTAACAGAACACTGAGCAGTTTCTCAGAAAGCTGCTTTCCAGATTTCATCCGAGGATATTTCCTTTTTCACCATAGCCCTTATGGGCTTCCAAATATCACTTTGCCAATTCCACAAGAACTGTCTTAGCGAAAGGCTTCTTGAGGGGAATGCTGTAACTCTGTGAGATGATTTCACCGAACACAAAGAAGCTTCTTAATAAGCTTCTTTCTCTTTTTTATCGGAGGATATTTCCTTTGGTCCTATGGCTTTAAAGGGAAAGGAAATATCTGTTGTCAGATTCCACAGAAATAAGGCTAGCAAAGAGATCCACGAAATACAGATGTAACTCTGTGAGATGAATTAACAGAACACTGAGCAGTTTCTCAGAAAGCTTCTTTCCAGGTTTCATCAGAGGATATTTCCTTTTTCACCATAGCCCTCTATGGGCTTCCAAATATCACTTTGCCAATTCCACAAGAACTGTCTTAGCGAAAGGCTTCTTGAGGGGAAAGCTGTAACTCTGTGAGATGATTTCACAGAACACAAAGAAGTTTCTCAGAAAGCTTGTTTCTCTTTGTTATCGGAGGATATTTCCTTTGCCCTTATAGTCTTCAAAGGGAAAGGAAATATCTGTTGTCAGATTCCACAGAAAGAAGGCTAGCAAAGAGATAGACGAAATTCAAATGTAACTCTGTGAGATGAATTAACAGAACACTGAGCAGTTTCTCAGAAAGCTTCTTTCCAGATTTCATCGGAGGATATTTCCTTTTTCACCATAGCCCTCTATGGGCTTCCAAATATCACTTTGCCAATTCCACAAGAACTGTCTTAGCGAAAGGCTTCTTGAGGGGAATGCTGTAACTCTGTGAGATGATCTCACATAACACAAAGAAGCTTCTCAGAAAGCTTCTTTCTCTTTGTTATCGGAGGATATTTCCTTTGGTCCTATGGCCTTTAAAGGGAAAGGAAATATCTGTTGTCAGATTCCACAGAAATAAGGCTAGCAAAGAGATCCACGAAATACAGATATAACTCTGTGAGATGAATTAACAGAACACTGAGCAGTTTCTCAGAAAGCTTCTTTCCAGATTTCATCGGAGGATATTTCCTTTTTCACCGTAGCCCTCTAGGGGCTTCCAAATATCACTTTGCCAATTCCACAAGAACTGTCTTAGCGAAAGGCTTCTTGAGAGGAAAGCTGTAACTCTGTGAGATGATTTCACAGAACACAAAGAAGTTTCTCAGAAAGCTTCTTTCTCTTTGTTATCGGAGGATATTTCCTTTGGCCCTATAGTCTTCAAAGGGAAAGGAAATATCTGTTTTCAGATTCCACAGAAATAAGACTAGCAAAGAGATCCACGAAATACAGATGTAACTCTGTGAGATGAATTAACAGAACACTGAGCAGTTTCTCAGAAAGCTTCTTTCCAGATTTCATCGGAGGATATTTCCTTTTTCACCATAGCCCTTATGGGCTTCCAAATATCACTTTGCCAATTCCACAAGAACTGTCTTAGTGAAACGCTTCTTGAGGGGAAAGCTGTCACTCTGTGAGATGATTTCACAGAACACAAAGAAGTTTCTCAGAAAGCTTCATTCTCTTTGTTATCGGAGGATATTTCCTTTGGCCCTATAGTCTTCAAAGGGAAAGGAAATATCTGTTGTCAGATTCCACAGAAATAAGGCTAGCAAAGAGATCCACGAAATACAGATGTAACTCTGTGAGATGAATTAACAGAACACTGAGCAGTTTCTCAGAAAGCTTCTTTCCAGATTTCATCGGAGGATATTTCCTTTTTCACCATAGCCCTCTATGGGCTTCCAAATATCACTTTGCCAATTCCACAAGAACTGTCTTAGCGAAAGGCTTCTTGAGAGGAAAGCTGTAACTCTGTGAGATGATTTCACAGAACACAAAGAAGTTTCTCAGAAAGCTTCTTTCTCTTTGTTATCGGAGGATATTTCCTTTGGCCCTATAGTCTTTAAAAGGATCCGAAATATCTGTTGTCAGATTCCACAGAAATAAGGCTAGCAAAGAGATCCACGAAATACAGATGTAACTCTGTGAGATGAATTAACAGAACACTGAGCAGTTTCTCAGAAAGCTTCTTTCCAGATTTCATCCGAGGATATTTCCTTTTTCACCATAGCCCTCTATGGGCTTCCAAATATCACTTTGCCATTTCCACAAGAACTGTCTTAGTGAAAGTCTTCTTGAGGGGAAAGCTGTAACTCTGTGAGATGATTTCACAGAACACAAAGAAGTTTCTCAGAAACCTTCTTTCTCTTTGTTATCGGAGGATATTTCCTTTGGCCCTATAGTCTTCAGAGGGAAAGGAAATATCTGTTGTCAGATTCCACAGATATAAAGCTAGCAAAGAGATCCACGAAATACAGATGTAACTCTGTGAGATGAATTAACAGAACACTGAGCAGTTTCTCAGAAAGCTGTTTTCCAGATTTCATCGGAGGATATTTCCTTTTTCACCATAGCCCTCTATGGGCTTCCAAATATCACTTTGCAAATTCCACAAGAACTGTCTTAGCGAAAGGCTTCTTGAAGGGAAAGCTGTAACTCTGTGAGATGATTTCACAGAACACAAAGTAGTTTCTCAGAAAGCTTGTTTCTCTTTGTTATCGGAGGATATTTCCTTTGGCCCTATAGTCTTTAAAGGGATCCGAAATATCTGTTGTCTGATTCCACAGAAATAAGGCTAGCAAAGAGATACACGAAATACAGATGTAACTCTGTGAGATGAATTAACAGAACACTAAGCAGTTTCTCAGAAAGCTTCTTTCCAGATTTCATCCGAGGATATTTCCTTTTTCACCATAGCCCTTATGGGCTTCCAAATATGACTTTGCCAATTCCACAAGAACTGTCTTAGCGAAAGGCTTCTTGAGGGGAAAGCTGTAACTCTGTGAGAGGATTTCACAGAACACAAAGAAGTTTCTCAGAAAGCTTGTTTCTCTTTGTTATCGGAGGATATTTCCTTTGGCCCTATAGTCTTCAAAGGGAAAGGAAATATCTGTTGTCAGATTCCACAGAAAGAAGGCTAGCAAAGAGATCCACGAAATACAGATGTAACTCTGTGAGATGAATTAACAGAACACTGAGCAGTTTCTCAGAAATCTTCTTTCAGATTTCATCGGAGGATATTTCCTTTTTCACCATAGCCCTCTATGGGCTTCCAAATATCACTTTGCCAATTCCACAAGAACTGTCTTAGCGAAAGGCTTCTTGAGAGGAAAGCTGTAACTCTGTGAGATGATTTCACAGAACACAAAGAAGTTTCTCAGAAAGCTTCTTTCTCTTTGTTATCGGAGGATATTTCCTTTGGCCCTATAGTCTTTAAAAGGATCCGAAATATCTGTTGTCAGATTCCACAGAAATAAGGCTAGCAAAGAGATCCACGAAATACAGATGTAACTCTGTGAGATGAATTAACAGAACACTGAGCAGTTTCTCAGAAAGCTTCTTTCCAGATTTCATCCGAGGATATTTCCTTTTTCACCATAGCCCTCTATGGGCTTCCAAATATCACTTTGCCATTTCCACAAGAACTGTCTTAGGGAAAGTCTTCTTGAGGGGAAAGCTGTAACTCTGTGAGATGATTTCACAGAACACAAAGAAGTTTCTCAGAAACCTTCTTTCTCTTTGTTATCGGAGGATATTTCCTTTGGCCCTATAGTCTTCAGAGGGAAAGGAAATATCTGTTGTCAGATTCCACAGATATAAAGCTAGCAAAGAGATCCACGAAATACAGATGTAACTCTGTGAGATGAATTAACAGAACACTGAGCAGTTTCTCAGAAAGCTGTTTTCCAGATTTCATCGGAGGATATTTCCTTTTTCACCATAGCCCTCTATGGGCTTCCAAATATCACTTTGCAAATTCCACAAGAACTGTCTTAGCGAAAGGCTTCTTGAAGGGAAAGCTGTAACTCTGTGAGATGATTTCACAGAACACAAAGTAGTTTCTCAGAAAGCTTGTTTCTCTTTGTTATCGGAGGATATTTCCTTTGGCCCTATAGTCTTTAAAGGGATCCGAAATATCTGTTGTCAGATTCCACAGAAATAAGGCTAGCAAAGAGATCCACGAAATACAGATGTAACTCTGTGAGATGAATTAACAGAACACTAAGCAGTTTCTCAGAAAGCTTCTTTCCAGATTTCATCCGAGGATATTTCCTTTTTCACCATAGCCCTTATGGGCTTCCAAATATGACTTTGCCAATTCCACAAGAACTGTCTTAGCGAAAGGCTTCTTGAGGGGAAAGCTGTAACTCTGTGAGATGATTTCACAGAACACAAAGAAGTTTCTCAGAAAGCTTCTTTCTCTTTGTTATCGGAGGATATTTCCTTTGGCCCTATAGTCTTCAAAGGGATCCGAAATATCTGTTGTCAGATTCCACAGAAATAAGGCTAGCAAAGAGATCCACGAAATACAGATGTAACTCTGTGAGATGAATTAACAGAACACTGAGCAGTTTCTCAGAAAGCTTCTTTCCAGATTTCATCGGAGGATATTTCCTTTTTCACCATAGCCCTCTATGGGCTTCCAAATATCACTTTGCGAATTCCACAAGAACTGTCTTAGCGAAAGGCTTCTTGAGGGGAAAGCTGTAACTCTGTGAGATGATTTCACAGAACACAAAGAAGTTTATCAGAAAGCTTGTTTCTCTTTGTTATCGGAGGATATTTCCTTTGGCCCTACAGTCTTCAAACGGAAAGGAAATATCTGTTGTCAGATTCCACAGAAAGAAGGCTAGCAAAGAGATCCACGAAATACAGATGTAACTCTGTGAGGTGAATTAACAGAACACTGAGCAGTTTCTCAGAAAGCTTCTTTCCAGATTTCATCGGAGGATATTTCCTTTTTCACCTTAGCCCTCTATGGGCTTCCAAATATCACTTTGCCAATTCCACAAGAACTGTCTTAACGAAAGGCTTCTTGAGGGGAATGCTGTAACTCTGTGAGATGACTTCACAGAACACAAAGAAGCTTCTCAGAAAGCTTCTTTCTCTTTGTTATCGGAGGATATTTCCTTTGGTCCTATGGCCTTTAAAGGGATCCGAAATATCTGTTGTCAGATTCCACAGAAAGAAGGCTAGCAAAGAGATCCACGAAATACAGATGTAACTCTGTGAGATGAATTAACAGAACACTGAGCAGTTTCTCAGAAAGCTTCTTTCCAGATTTCATCGGAGGATATTTCCTTTTTCACCATAGCCCTCTATGGGCTTCCAAATATCACTTTGACAATTCCACAAGAACTGTCTTAGCGAAAGGCTTCTTGAGAGGAAAGCTGTAACTCTGTGAGATGATTTCAAAGAACACAAAGAAGTTTCTCAGAAAACTTCTTTCTCTTTGTTATCGGAGGATATTTCCTTTGGCCCTATTGTCTTTACAAGGATCCGAAATATCTGTTGTCAGATTCCACAGAAATAAGGCTAGCAAAGAGATCCACGAAATACAGATGTAACTCTGTGAGATGAATTAACAGAACACTAAGCAGTTTCTCAGAAAGCTTCTTTCCAGATTTCATCCGAGGATATTTCCTTTTTCACCATAGCCCTTATGGGCTTCCAAATATGACTTTGCCAATTCCACGAGAACTGTCTTAGCGAAAGACTTCTTGAGGGGAAAGCTGTAACTCTGTGAGATGATTTCACAGAACACAAAGAAGTTTCTCAGAAAGCTTCTTTCTCTTTGTTATCGGAGCATATTTCCTTTGGCCCTATAGTCTTCAAAGGGAAAGGAAATATCTGTTGTCAGATTCCACAGAAATAAGGCTAGCAAAGAGATCCACGAAATACAGATGTAACTCTGTGAGATGAATTAACAGAACACTGAGCAGTTTCTCAGAGAGCTTCTTTCCAGATTTCATCGGAGGATATTTCCTTTTTCACCATAGCCCTCTATGGGCTTCCAAATATCACTTTGCCAATTCCACAAGAACTGTCTTAGCGAAAGGCTTCTTGAGGGGAAAGCTGTAACTCTGTGAGATGATTTCACAGAACACAAAGAAGTTTCTCAGAAAGCTTGTTTCTCTTTGTTATCTGAGGATATTTCCTTTGGCCCTATAGTCTTCAAAGGGAAAGGAAATATCTGTTGTCAGATTCCACAGAAAGAAGGCTAGCAAAGAGATCCACGAAATACAGATGTAACTCTGTGAGATGAATTAACAGAACACTGAGCAGTTTCTCAGAAAGCTTCTTTCCAGATTTCATCGGAGGATATTTCCTTTTTCACCATAGCCCTCTATGGGCTTCCAAATATCACTTTGCCAATTCCACAAGAACTGTCTTAGCGAAAGGCTTCTTGAGGGGAAAGCTGTAACTCTGTGAGATGATTTCACAGAACACAAAGAAGTTTCTCAGAAAGCTTGTTTCTCTTTGTTATCGGAGGATATTTCCTTTGGCCCTATGGCCTTTAAAGGGAAAGGAAATATCTGTTGTCAGATTCCACAGAAATAAGGCTAGCAAAGAGATCCACGAAATACAGATGTAAATCTGTGAGATGAATTAACAGAACACTGAGCAGTTTCTCAGAAAGCTTCTTTCCAGATTTCATCGGAGGATATTTCCTTCTTCACCATAGCCCTCTATGGGCTTCCAAATATCACTTTGCCAATTCCACAAGAACTGTCTTAGCGAAAGGCTTCTTGAGAGGAAAGCTGTAACTCTGTGAGATGATTTCACAGAACACAAAGAAGTTTCTCAGAAAGCTTGTTTCTCTTTGTTATCGGAGGATATTTCCTTTGGCCCTATAGTCTTTAAAGGGATCCGAAATATCTGTTGTCAGATTCCACAGTAATAAGGCTAGCAAAGAGATCCACGAAATACAGATGTAACTCTGTGAGATGAATTAACAGAACACTAAGCAGTTTCTCAGAAAGGTTCTTTCCAGATTTCATCGGAGGATATTTCCTTTTTCACCATAGCCCTCTATGGGCTTCCAAATATCACTTTGCCAATTCCACAAGAACTGTCTTAGCGAAAGGCTTCTTGAGGGGAATGCTGTAACTCTGTGAGATGATTTCACCGAACACAAAGAAGCTCCTCAGAAAGCTTCTTTCTCTTTGTTATCGGAGGATATTTCCTTTGGTCCTATGGCCTTTAAAGGGATCCGAAATATCTGTTGTCAGATTCCACAGAAAGAAGGCTAGCAAAGAGATCCACGAAATACAGATGTAACTCTGTGAGATGAATTAACAGAACACTGAGCAGTTTCTCAGAAAGCTTCTTTCCAGATTTCATCCGAGGATATTTCCTTTTTCACCATAGCCCTCTATGGGCTTCCAAATATCACTTTGCCATTTCCACAAGAACTGTCTTAGTGAAAGTCTTCTTGAGGGGAAAGCTGTAACTCTGTGAGATGATTTCACAGAACACAAAGAAGTTTCTCAGAAAGCTTCTTTCTCTTTGTTATCGGAGGATATTTCCTTTGGCCCTATAGTCTTCAGAGGGAAAGGAAATATCTGTTGTCAGATTCCACAGATATAAAGCTAGCAAAGAGATCCACGAAATACAGATGTAACTCTGTGAGATGAATTAACAGAACACTGAGCAGTTTCTCAGAAAGCTGTTTTCCAGATTTCATCGGAGGATATTTCCTTTTTCACCATAGCCCTCTATGGGCTTCCAAATATCACTTTGCAAATTCCACAAGAACTGTCTTAGCGAAAGGCTTCTTGAAGGGAAAGCTGTAACTCTGTGAGATGATTTCACAGAACACAAAGTAGTTTCTCAGAAAGCTTGTTTCTCTTTGTTATCGGAGGATATTTCCTTAGGCCCTATAGTCTTTAAAGGGATCCGAAATATCTGTTGTCAGATTCCACAGAAATAAGGCTAGCAAAGAGATCCACGAAATACAGATGTAACTCTGTGAGATGAATTAACAGAACACTAAGCAGTTTCTCAGAAAGCTTCTTTCCAGATTTCATCCGAGGATATTTCCTTTTTCACCATAGCCCTTATGGGCTTCCAAATATGACTTTGCCAATTCCACAAGAACTGTCTTAGCGAAAGGCTTCTTGAGGGGAAAGCTGTAACTCTGTGAGAGGATTTCACAGAACACAAAGAAGTTTCTCAGAAAGCTTGTTTCTCTTTATTATCGGAGGATATTTCCTTTGGCCCTATAGTCTTCAAAGGGAAAGGAAATATCTGTTGTCAGATTCCACAGAAAGAAGGCTAGCAAAGAGATCCACGAAATACAGATGTAACCCTGTGAGATGAATTAACAGAACACTGAGCAGTTTCTCAGAAAGCTTCTTTCCAGATTTCATCGGAGGATATTTCCTTTTTCACCATAGCCCTCTATGGGCTTCCAAATATCACTTTGCCAATTCCACAAGAACTGTCTTAGCGAAAGGCTTCTTGAGAGGAAAGCTGTAACTCTGTGAGATGATTTCACAGAACACAAAGAAGTTTCTCAGAAAGCTTCTTTCTCTTTGTTATCGGAGGATATTTCCTTTGGCCCTATAGTCTTTAAAAGGATCCGAAATATCTGTTGTCAGATTCCACAGAAATAAGGCTAGCAAAGAGATCCACGAAATACAGATGTAACTCTGTGAGATGAATTAACAGAACACTGAGCAGTTTCTCAGAAAGCTTCTTTCCAGATTTCATCCGAGGATATTTCCTTTTTCACCATAGCCCTCTATGGGCTTCCAAATATCACTTTGCCATTTCCACAAGAACTGTCTTAGTGAAAGTCTTCTTGAGGGGAAAGCTGTAACTCTGTGAGATGATTTCACCGAACACAAAGAAGTTTCTCAGAAACCTTCTTTCTCTTTGTTATCGGAGGATATTTCCTTTGGCCCTATAGTCTTCAGAGGGAAAGGAAATATCTGTTGTCAGATTCCACAGATATAAAGCTAGCAAAGAGATCCACGAAATACAGATGTAACTCTGTGAGATGAATTAACAGAACACTGAGCAGTTTCTCAGAATGCTTCTTTCCAGATTTCATCGGAGGATATTTCCTTTTTCACCGTAGCCCTCTATGGGCTTCCAAATATCACCTTGCCAATTCCACAAGAACTGTCTTAGCGAAAGGCTTCTTGAGGGGAAAGCTGTAACTCTGTGAGATGATTTCACAGAACACAAAGAAGTTTCTCAGAAAGCTTGTTTCTCTTTGTTATCGGAGGATATTTCCTTTGGTCCTATGGCCTTTAAAGGGAAAGGAAATATCTGTTGTCAGATTCCACAGAAAGAAGGCTAGCAAAGAGATCCACGAAATACAGATGTAACACTGTGAGGTGAATTAACAGAACACTGAGCAGTTTCTCAGAAAGCTTCTTTCCAGATTTCATCGGAGGATATTTCCTTTTTCACCTTAGCCCTCTATGGGCTTCCAAATATCACTTTGCCAATTCCACAAGAACTGTCTTAGCGAAAGGCTTCTTGAGGGGAATGCTTTAACTCTGTGAGATGATTTCACAGAACACAAAGAAGCTTCTCAGAAAGCTTCTTTCTCTTTGTTATCAGAGGATATTTCCTTTGGTCCTATGGCCTTTAAAGGGATCCGAAATATCTGTTGTCAGATTCCACCGAAAGAAGGCTAGCAAAGAGATCCACGAAATACAGATGTAACTCTGTGAGATGAATTAACAGAACACTGAGCAGTTTCTCAGAAAGCTTCTTTCCAGATTTCATCGGAGGATATTTCCTTTTTCACCATAGCCCTCTATGGGCTTCCAAATATCACTTTGACAATTCCACAAGAACTGTCTTAGCGAAAGGCTTCTTGAGAGGAAAGCTGTAACTCTGTGAGATGATTTCAAAGAACACAAAAAAGTTTCTCAGAAAACTTCTTTCTCTTTGTTATCGGAGGATATTTCCTTTGGCCCTATAGACTTTAAAAGGATCCGAAATATCTGTTGTCAGATTCCACAGAAATAAGGCTACCAAAGAGATCCACGAAATACAGATGTAACTCTGTGAGATGAATTAACAGAACACTAAGAAGTTTCTCAGAAAGCTTCTTTCCAGATTTCATCCGAGGATATTTCCTTTTTCACCATAGCCCTTATGGGCTTCCAAATATGACTTTGCCAATTCCACAAGAACTGTCTTAGCGAAAGGCTTCTTGAGGGGAAAGCTGTAACTCTGTGAGATGATTTCACAGAACACAAAGAAGTTTCTCAGAAAGCTTCTTTCTCTTTGTTATCGGAGGATATTTCCTTTGGCCCTATAGTCTTCAAAGGGAAAGGAAATATCTGTTGTCAGATTCCACAGAAATAAGGCTAGCAAAGAGATCCACGAAATACAGATATAACTCTGTGAGATGAATTAACAGAACACTGAGCAGTTTCTCAGAAAGCTTCTTTCCAGATTTCATCGGAGGATATTTCCTTTTTCACCATAGCCCTCTATGGGCTTCCAAATATCACTTTGCCAATTCCACAAGAACTGTCTTAGCGAAAGGCTTCTTGAGGGGAAAGCTGTAACTCTGTGAGATGATTTCACAGAACACAAAGAAGATTCTCAGAAAGCTTGTTTCTCTTTGTTAACGGAGGATATTTCCTTTGGCCCTATAGTCTTTACAGGGATCCGAAATATCTGTTGTCAGATTCCACAGAAATAAGGCTAGCAAAGAGATCCACGAAATACAGATGTAACTCTGTGAGATGAATTAACAGAACACTGAGCAGTTTCTCAGAAAGCTTCTTTCCAGATTTCATCGGAGGATATTTCCTTTTTCACCATAGCCCTCTAAGGGCTTCCAAATATCACTTTGCCAATTCCACAAGAACTGTCTTAGCGAAAGGCTTCTTGAGGGGAAAGCTGTAACTCTGTGAGATGATTTCACAGAACACAAAGAAGTTTCTCAGAAAGCTTCTTTCTCTTTGTTATCGGAGGATATTTCCTTTGGCCCTATAGTCTTCAAAGGGAAAGGAAATATCTGTTGTCAGATTCCACAAAAAGAAGGCTAGCAAAGAGATCCACGAAATACAGATGTAACTCTGTGAGATGAATTAACAGAACACTGAGCAGTTTCTCAGAAAGCTTCTTTCCAGATTTCATCGGAGGATATTTCGTTTTTCACCATAGCCCTCTATGGGCTTCCAAATATCACTTTGCCAATTCCACAAGAACTGTCTTAGCGAAAGGCTTCTTGAGAGGAAAGCTGTAACTCTGTGAGATGATTTCACAGAACACAAAGAAGTTTCTCAGAAAGCTTCTTTCTCTTTGTTATCGGAGGATATTTCCTTTGGCCCTATAGTCTTTAAAAGGATCCGAAATATCTGTTGTCAGATTCCATAGAAATAAGGCTAGCAAAGAGATCCACGAAATACAGATGTAACTCTGTGAGATGAATTAACAGAACACTAAGCAGTTTCTCAGAAAGCTTCTTTCCAGATTTCATCCGAGGATAATTCCTTTTTCACCATAGGCCTCTATGGGCTTCCAAATATCACTTTGCCAATTCCACAAGAACTGTCTTAGCGAAAGGCTTCTTGAGGGGAAAGCTGTAACTCTGTGAGATGATTTCACAGAACACAAAGAAGTTTCTCAGAAAGCTTCTTTCTCTTTGTTATCGGAGGATAATTTCTTGGCCCTATAATCTTCAAAGGGAAAGGAAATATCTGTTGTCAGATTCCACAGAAAGAAGACTAGCAAAGAGATCCACGAAATACAGATGTAACTCTGTGAGATGAATTAACAGAACACTGAGCAGTTTCTCAGAAAGCTTCTTTCCAGATTTCATCGGAGGATATTTCCTTTTTCACCATAGCCCTCTATGGGCTTCCAAATATCACTTTGCCAATTCCACAAGAACTGCCTTAGCGAAAGGCTTCTTGACGGGAATTCTGTAACTCTGTGAGATGATTTCACAGAACACAAAGAAGCTTCTCAGAAAGCTTCTTTCTCTTTGTTATCGGAGGATATTTCCTTTGGTCCTTTGGCCTTTAAAGGGAAAGGAAATATCTGTTGTCAGATTCCACAGAAATAAGGCTAGCAAAGAGATCCACGAAATACAGATGTAACTCTGTGAGATGAATTAACAGAACACTGAGCAGTTTCTCAGAATGCTTCTTTCCAGATTTCATCCGAGGATATTTCCTTTTTCACCATAGCCCTCTATGGGCTTCCAAATATCACTTTGCCAATTCCACAAGAACTGTCTTAGCGAAAGGCTTCTTGAGGGGAAAGCTGTAACTCTGTGAGATGATTTCACAGAACACAAAGAAGTTTCTCAGAAAGCTTGTTTCTCTTTGTTATCGGAGGATATTTCCTTTGGTCCTATAGTCTTCAAAGGGAAAGGAAATATCTGTTGTCAGATTCCACAGAAAGAAGGCTAGCAAAGAGATCCACGAAATACAGATGTAACTCTGTGAGGTGAATTAACAGAACACTGAGCAGTTTCTCAGAAAGCTTCTTTCCAGATTTCATCGGAGGATATTTCCTTTTTCACCTTAGCCCTCTATGGGCTTCCAAATATCACTTTGCCAATTCCACAAGAACTGTCTTAGCGAAAGGCTTCTTGAGGGGAATGCTTTAACTCTGTGAGATGATTTCACAGAACACAAAGAAGCTTCTCAGAAAGCTTCTTTCTCTTTGTTATCAGAGGATATTTCCTTTGGTCCTATGGCCTTTAAAGGGATCCGAAATATCTGTTGTCAGATTCCACAGAAAGAAGGCTAGCAAAGAGATCCACGAAATACAGATGTAACTCTGTGAGATGAATTAACAGAACACTGAGCAGTTTCTCAGAAAGCTTCTTTCCAGATTTCATCGGAGGATATTTCCTTTTTCACCATAGCCCTCTATGGGCTTCCAAATATCACTTTGACAATTCCACAAGAACTGTCTTAGCGAAAGGCTTCTTGAGAGGAAAGCTGTAACTCTGTGAGATGATTTCAAAGAACACAAAAAAGTTTCTCAGAAAACTTCTTTCTCTTTGTTATCGGAGGATATTTCCTTTGGCCCTATAGTCTTTAAAAGGATCCGAAATATCTGTTGTCAGATTCCACAGAAATAAGGCTAGCAAAGAGATCCACGAAATACAGATGTAACTCTGTGAGATGAATTAACAGAACACTAAGCAGTTTCTCAGAAAGCTTCTTTCCAGATTTCATCCGAGGATATTTCCTTTTTCACCATAGCCCTTATGGGCTTCCAAATATGACTTTGCCAATTCCACAAGAACTGTCTTAGCGAAAGCCTTCTTGAGGGGAAAGCTGTAACTCTGTGAGATGATTTCACAGAACACAAAGAAGTTTCTCAGAAAGCTTCTTTCTCTTTGTTATCGGAGGATATTTCCTTTGGCCCTATAGTCTTCAAAGGGAAAGGAAATATCTGTTGTCAGATTCCACAGAAAGAAGGCTAGCAAAGAGATCCACGAAATACAGATGTAACTCTGTGAGATGAATTAACAGAACACTGAGCAGTTTCTCAGAAAGCTTCTTTCCAGATTTCATCGGAGGATATTTCCTTTTTCACCATAGCTCTCTATGGGCTTCCAAATATCACTTTGCCAATTCCACAAGAACTGTCTTAGCGAAAGGCTTCTTGAGAGGAAAGCTGTAACTCTGTGAGATGATTTCACAGAACACAAAGAAGTTTCTCAGAAAGCTTCTTTCTCTTTGTTATCGGAGGATATTTCCTTTGGCCCTATAGTCTTTAAAAGGATCCGAAATATCTGTTGTCAGATTCCACAGAAATAAGGCTAGCAAAGAGATCCACGAAATACAGATGTAACTCTGTGAGATGAATTAACAGAACACTGAGCAGTTTCTCAGAAAGCTTCTTTCCAGATTTCATCGGAGGATATTTCCTTTTTCACCATAGCCCTCTATGGGCTTCCAAATATCACTTTGCCAATTCCACAAGAACTGTCTTAGTGAAAGTCTTCTTGAGGGGAAAGCTGTAACTCTGTGAGATGATTTCACAGAACACAAAGAAGTTTCTCAGAAACCTTCTTTCTCTTTGTTATCGGAGGATATTTCCTTTGGCCCTATAGTCTTCAAAGGGAAAGGAAATATCTGTTGTCAGATTCCACAGATATAAAGCTAGCAAAGAGATCCACGAAATACAGATGTAACTCTGTGAGATGAATTAACAGAACACTGAGCAGTTTCTCAGAAAGCTGCTTTCCAGATTTCATCGGAGGATATTTCCTTTTTCACCATAGCCCTCTATGGGCTTCCAAATATCACTTTGCCAATTCCACAAGAATTGTCTTAGCGAAAGGCTTCTTGAGGGGAAAGCTGTAACTCTGTGAGATGATTTCACAGAACACAAAGAAGTTTCTCAGAAAGCTTCTTTCACTTTGTTATCGGAGGATATTTCCTTTGGCCCTATAGTCTTTACAGGGATCCGAAATATCTGTTGTCAGATTCCACAGAAATAAGGCTAGCAAAGAGATCCACGAAATACAGATGTAACTCTGTGAGATGAATTAACAGAACACTGAGCAGTTTCTCAGAAAGCTTCTTTCCAGATTTCATCGGAGGATATTTCCTTTTTCACCATAGCCCTCTAAGGGCTTCCAAATATCACTTTGCCAATTCCACAAGAACTGTCTTAGCGAAAGGCTTCTTGAGGGGAAAGCTGTAACTCTGTGAGATGATTTCACATAACACAAAGAAGTTTCTCAGAAAGCTTGTTTCTCTTTGTTATCGGAGGATATTTCCTTTGGCCCTATAGTCTTCAAAGGGAAAGGAAATATCTGTTGTCAGATTCCACAGAAAGAAGGCTAGCAAAGAGATCCACGAAATACAGATGTAACTCTGTGAGATGAATTAACAGAACACTGAGCAGTTTCTCAGAAAGCTTCTTTCCAGATTTCATCCGAGGATATTTCCTTTTTCACCATAGCCCTCTATGGGCTTCCAAATATCACTTTGCCAATTCCACAAGAACTGTCTTAGCGAAAGGCTTCTTGAGAGGAAAGCTGTAACTCTGTGAGATGATTTCACAGAACACAAAGAAGTTTCTCAGAAAGCTTCTTTCTCTTTGTTATCGGAGGATATTTCCTTTGGCCCTATAGTCTTTAAAAGGATCCGAAATATCTGATGTCAGATTCCACAGAAATAAGGCTAGCAAAGAGATCCACGAAATACAGATGTAACTCTGTGAGATGAATTAACAGAACACTAAGCAGTTTCTCAGAAAGCTTCTTTCCAGATTTCATCGGAGGATATTTCCTTTTTCACCATAGCCCTCTATGGGCTTCCAAATATCACTTTGACAATTCCACAAGAACTGTCTTAGCGAAAGGCTTCTTGAGAGGAAAGCTGTAACTCTGTGAGATGATTTCAAAGAACACAAAAAAGTTTCTCAGAAAACTTCTTTCTCTTTGTTATCGGAGGATATTTCCTTTGGCCCTATACTCTTTAAAAGGATCCGAAATATCTGTTGTCAGATTCCACAGAAATAAGGCTAGCAAAGAGATCCACGAAATACAGATGTAACTCTGTGAGATGAATTAACAGAACACTAAGCAGTTTCTCAGAAAACTTCTTTCCAGATTTCATCCGAGGATATTTCCTTTTTCACCATAGCCCTTATGGGCTTCCAAATATGACTTTGCCAATTCCACAAGAACTGTATTAGCGAAAGGCTTCTTGAGGGGAAAGCTGTATCTCTGTGAGATGATTTCACAGAACACAAAGAAGTTTCTCAGAAAGCTTCTTTCTCTTTGTTATCGGAGGATATTTCCTTTGGCCCTATAGTCTTTAAAAGGATCCGAAATATCTGTTGTCAGATTCCACAGAAATAAGGCTAGCAAAGAGATCCACGAAATACAGATATAACTCTGTGAGATGAATTAACAGAACACTGAGCAGTTTCTCAGAAAGCTTCTTTCCAGATTTCATCGGAGGATATTTCCTTTTTCACCATAGCCCTCTATGGGCTTCCAAATATCCCTTTGCCAATTCCACAAGAACTGTCTTAGCGAAAGGCTTCTTGAGGGGAAAGCTGTAACTCTGTGAGATGATTTCACAGAACACAAAGAAGTTTCTCAGAAAGCTAGTTTCTCTTTGTTAACGGAGGATATTTCCTTTGGCCCTATACTCTTTAAAGGGATCCGAAATATCTGTTATCAGATTCCACAGAAATAAGGCTAGCAAAGAGATCCACGAAATACAGATGTAACTCTGTGAGATGAATTAACAGAACACTGAGCAGTTTCTCAGAAAGCTTCTTTCCAGATTTCATCGGAGGATATTTCCTTTTTCACCATAGCCCTCTAAGGGCTTCCAAATATCACTTTGCCAATTCCACAAGAACTGTCTTAGCGAAAGGCTTCTTGAGGGGAAAGCTGTAACTCTGTGAGATGATTTCACAGAACACAAAGAAGTTTCTCAGAAAGCTTGTTTCTCTTTGTTATCGGAGGATATTTCCTTTGGCCCTATAGTCTTCAAAGGGAAAGGAAATATCTGTTGTCAGATTCCACAGAAAGAAGGCTAGCAAAGAGATCCACGAAATACAGATGTAACTCTGTGAGATGAATTAACAGAACACTGAGCAGTTTCTCAGAAAGCTTCTTTCAGATTTCATCGGAGGATATTTCCTTTTTCACCATAGCCCTCTATGGGCTTCCAAATATCACTTTGCCAATTCCACAAGAACTGTCTTAGTGAAAGTCTTCTTGACGGGAATTCTGTAACTCTGTGAGATGATTTCACAGAACACAAAGAAGCTTCTCAGAAAGCTTCTTTCTCTTTGTTATCGGAGGATATTTCCTTTGGCCCTATTGTCTTTAAAAGGATCCGAAATATCTGTTGTCAGATTCCACAGAAATAAGGCTAGCAAAGAGATCCACGAAATACAGATGTAACTCTGTGAGATGAATTAACAGAACACTGAGCACTTTCTCAGAAAGCTTCTTTCCAGATTTCATCGGAGGATATTTCCTTTTTCACCATAGCCCTCTAAGGGCTTCCAAATATCACTTTGCCAATTCCACAAGAACTGTCTTAGCGAAAGGCTTCTTGAGGGGAAAGCTGTAACTCTGTGAGATGATTTCACAGAACACAAAGAAGTTTCTCAGAAAGCTTCTTTCTCTTTGTTATCGGAGGATAATTTCTTGGCCCTATAGTCTTCAAAGGGAAAGGAAATATCTGTTGTCAGATTCCACAGAAAGAAGGCTAGCAAAGAGATCCACGAAATACAGATGTAACTCTGTGAGATGAATTAACAGAACACTGAGCAGTTTCTCAGAAAGCTTCTTTCCAGATTTCATCGGAGGATATTTCCTTTTTCACCATAGCCCTCTATGGGCTTCCAAATATCACTTTGCCAATTCCACAAGAACTGTCTTAGCGAAAGGCTTCTTGAGAGGAAAGCTGTAACTCTGTGAGATGATTTCACAGAACACAAAGAAGTTTCTCAGAAAGCTTCTTTCTCTTTGTTATCGGAGGATATTTCCTTTGGCCCTATAGTCTTTAAAAGGATCCGAAATATCTGTTGTCAGATTCCACAGAAATAAGGCTAGCAAAGAGATCCACGAAATACAGATATAACTCTGTGAGATGAATTAACAGAACACTGAGCAGTTTCTCAGAAAGCTTCTTTCCAGATTTCATCGGAGGATATTTCCTTTTTCACCATAGCCCTCTATGGGCTTCCAAATATCCCTTTGCCAATTCCACAAGAACTGTCTTAGCGAAAGGCTTCTTGAGGGGAAAGCTGTAACTCTGTGAGATGATTTCACAGAACACAAAGAAGTTTCTCAGAAAGCTAGTTTCTCTTTGTTAACGGAGGATATTTCCTTTGGCCCTATACTCTTTAAAGGGATCCGAAATATCTGTTATCAGATTCCACAGAAATAAGGCTAGCAAAGAGATCCACGAAATACAGATGTAACTCTGTGAGATGAATTAACAGAACACTGAGCAGTTTCTCAGAAAGCTTCTTTCCAGATTTCATCGGAGGATATTTCCTTTTTCACCATAGCCCTCTAAGGGCTTCCAAATATCACTTTGCCAATTCCACAAGAACTGTCTTAGCGAAAGGCTTCTTGAGGGGAAAGCTGTAACTCTGTGAGATGATTTCACAGAACACAAAGAAGTTTCTCAGAAAGCTTGTTTCTCTTTGTTATCGGAGGATATTTCCTTTGGCCCTATAGTCTTCAAAGGGAAAGGAAATATCTGTTGTCAGATTCCACAGAAAGAAGGCTAGCAAAGAGATCCACGAAATACAGATGTAACTCTGTGAGATGAATTAACAGAACACTGAGCAGTTTCTCAGAAAGCTTCTTTCAGATTTCATCGGAGGATATTTCCTTTTTCACCATAGCCCTCTATGGGCTTCCAAATATCACTTTGCCAATTCCACAAGAACTGTCTTAGTGAAAGTCTTCTTGACGGGAATTCTGTAACTCTGTGAGATGATTTCACAGAACACAAAGAAGCTTCTCAGAAAGCTTCTTTCTCTTTGTTATCGGAGGATATTTCCTTTGGCCCTATTGTCTTTAAAAGGATCCGAAATATCTGTTGTCAGATTCCACAGAAATAAGGCTAGCAAAGAGATCCACGAAATACAGATGTAACTCTGTGAGATGAATTAACAGAACACTGAGCAGTTTCTCAGAAAGCTTCTTTCCAGATTTCATCGGAGGATATTTCCTTTTTCACCATAGCCCTCTAAGGGCTTCCAAATATCACTTTGCCAATTCCACAAGAACTGTCTTAGCGAAAGGCTTCTTGAGGGGAAAGCTGTAACTCTGTGAGATGATTTCACAGAACACAAAGAAGTTTCTCAGAAAGCTTCTTTCTCTTTGTTATCGGAGGATAATTTCTTGGCCCTATAGTCTTCAAAGGGAAAGGAAATATCTGTTGTCAGATTCCACAGAAAGAAGGCTAGCAAAGAGATCCACGAAATACAGATGTAACTCTGTGAGATGAATTAACAGAACACTGAGCAGTTTCTCAGAAAGCTTCTTTCCAGATTTCATCGGAGGATATTTCCTTTTTCACCATAGCCCTCTATGGGCTTCCAAATATCACTTTGCCAATTCCACAAGAACTGTCTTAGCGAAAGGCTTCTTGAGAGGAAAGCTGTAACTCTGTGAGATGATTTCACAGAACACAAAGAAGTTTCTCAGAAAGCTTCTTTCTCTTTGTTATCGGAGGATATTTCCTTTGGCCCTATAGTCTTTAAAAGGATCCGAAATATCTGTTGTCAGATTCCACAGAAATAAGGCTAGCAAAGAGATCCACGAAATACAGATGTAACTCTGTGAGATGAATTAACAGAACACTGAGCAGTTTCTCAGAAAGCTTCTTTCCAGATTTCATCGGAGGATATTTCCTTTTTCACCATAGCCCTCTATGGGCTTCCAAATATCACTTTGCCAATTCCACAAGAAGTGTCTTAGCGAAAGGCTTGTTGAGAGGAAAGCTGTAACTCTGTGAGATGATTTCACAGAACACAAAGAAGTTTCTCAGAAAGCTTCTTTCTCTTTGTTATCGGAGGATATTTCCTTTGGCCCTATAGTCTTTAAAAGGATCCGAAATATCTGTTGTCAGCTTCCACAGAAATAAGGCTAGCAAAGAGATCCACGAAATACAGATGTAACTCTGTGAGATGAATTAACAGAACACTAAGCAGTTTCTCAGAAATCTTCTTTCCAGTTTTCATCCGAGGATATTTCCTTTTTCACCATAGGCCTCTATGGGCTTCCAAATATCACTTTGCCAATTCCACAAGAACTGTCTTAGCGAAAGGCTTCTTGAGGGGAAAGCTGTAACTCTGTGAGATGATTTCACAGAACACAAAGAAGTTTCTCAGAAAGCTTCTTTCTCTTTGTTATCGGAGGATAATTTCTTGGCCCTATAGTCTTCAAAGGGAAAGGAAATATCTGTTGTCAGATTCCACAGAAATAAGGCTAGCAAAGAGATCCACGAAATACAGATATAACTCTGTGAGATGAATTAACAGAACACTGAGCAGTTTCTCAGAAAGCTTCTTTCCAGATTTCATCGGAGGATATTTCCTTTTTCACCATAGCCCTCTATGGGCTTCCAAATATCCCTTTGCCAATTCCACAAGAACTGTCTTAGCGAAAGGCTTCTTGAGGGGAAAGCTGTAACTCTGTGAGATGATTTCACAGAACACAAAGAAGTTTCTCAGAAAGCTTGTTTCTCTTTGTTAACGGAGGATATTTCCTTTGGCCCTATACTCTTTAAAGGGATCCGAAATATCTGTTATCAGATTCCACAGAAATAAGGCTAGCAAAGAGATCCACGAAATACAGATGTAACTCTGTGAGATGAATTAACAGAACACTGAGCAGTTTCTCAGAAAGCTTCTTTCCAGATTTCATCGGAGGATATTTCCTTTTTCACCATAGCCCTCTAAGGGCTTCCAAATATCACTTTGCCAATTCCACAAGAACTGTCTTAGCGAAAGGCTTCTTGAGGGGAAAGCTGTAACTCTGTGAGATGATTTCACAGAACACAAAGAAGTTTCTCAGAAAGCTTCTTTCTCTTTGTTATCGGAGGATATTTCCTTTGGCCCTATAGTCTTCAAAGGGAAAGGAAATATCTGTTGTCAGATTCCACAGAAAGAAGGCTAGCAAAGAGATCCACGAAATACAGATGTAACTCTGTGAGATGAATTAACAGAACACTGAGCAGTTTCTCAGAAAGCTTCTTTCCAGATTTCATCGGAGGATATTTCCTTTTTCACCGTAGCCCTCTATGGGCTTCCAAATATCACTTTGCCAATTCCACAAGAACTGTCTTAGTGAAAGTCTTCTTGACGGGAATTCTGTAACTCTGTGAGATGATTTCACAGAACACAAAGAAGCTTCTCAGAAAGCTTCTTTCTCTTTGTTATCGGAGGATATTTCCTTTGGCCCTATTGTCTTTAAAAGGATCCGAAATATCTGTTGTCAGATTCCACAGAAATAAGGCTAGCAAAGAGATCCACGAAATACAGATGTAACTCTGTGAGATGAATTAACAGAACACTGAGCAGTTTCTCAGAAAGCTTCTTTCCAGATTTCATCGGAGGATATTTCCTTTTTCACCATAGCCCTCTAAGGGCTTCCAAATATCACTTTGCCAATTCCACAAGAACTGTCTTAGCGAAAGGCTTCTTGAGGGGAAAGCTGTAACTCTGTGAGATGATTTCACAGAACACAAAGAAGTTTCTCAGAAAGCTTCTTTCTCTTTGTTATCGGAGGATAATTTCTTGGCCCTATAGTCTTCAAAGGGAAAGGAAATATCTGTTGTCAGATTCCACAGAAAGAAGGCTAGCAAAGAGATCCACGAAATACAGATGTAACTCTGTGAGATGAATTAACAGAACACTGAGCAGTTTCTCAGAAAGCTTCTTTCCAGATTTCATCGGAGGATATTTCCTTTTTCACCATAGCCCTCTATGGGCTTCCAAATATCACTTTGCCAATTCCACAAGAACTGTCTTAGCGAAAGGCTTCTTGAGAGGAAAGCTGTAACTCTGTGAGATGATTTCACAGAACACAAAGAAGTTTCTCAGAAAGCTTCTTTCTCTTTGTTATCGGAGGATATTTCCTTTGGCCCTATAGTCTTTAAAAGGATCCGAAATATCTGTTGTCAGATTCCACAGAAATAAGGCTAGCAAAGAGATCCACGAAATACAGATGTAACTCTGTGAGATGAATTAACAGAACACTGAGCAGTTTCTCAGAAAGCTTCTTTCCAGATTTCATCGGAGGATATTTCCTTTTTCACCATAGCCCTCTATGGGCTTCCAAATATCACTTTGCCAATTCCACAAGAAGTGTCTTAGCGAAAGGCTTCTTGAGAGGAAAGCTGTAACTCTGTGAGATGATTTCACAGAACACAAAGAAGTTTCTCAGAAAGCTTCTTTCTCTTTGTTATCGGAGGATATTTCCTTTGGCCCTATAGTCTTCAAAGGGAAAGGAAATATCTGTTGTCAGATTCCACAGAAACAAGGCTAGCAAAGAGATCCACGAAATACAGATGTAACTCTGTGAGATGAATTAACAGAAGACTGAGCAGTTTCTCAGAAAGCTTCTTTCCAGATTTCATCGGAGGATATTTCCTTTTTCACCATAGCCCTCTATGGGCTTCCAAATATCACTTTGCCAATTCCACAAGAACTGTCTTAGCGAAAGGCTTCTTGACGGGAATGCTGTAACTCTTTGAGATGATTTCACAGAACACAAAGAAGCTTCTCAGAAAGCTTCTTTCTCTTTGTTATCGGAGGATATTTCCTTTGGTCCTATGGCCTTTAAAGGGAAAGGAAATATCTGTTGTCAGATTCCACAGAAATAAGGCTAGCAAAGAGATCCACGAAATACAGATGTAACTCTGTGAGATGAATTAACAGAACACTGAGCAGTTTCTCAGAAAGCTTCTTTCCAGATTTCATCGGAGGATATTTCCTTCTTCACCATAGCCCTCTATGGGCTTCCAAATATCACTTTGCCAATTCCACAAGAACTGTCTTAGCGAAAGGCTTCTTGAGTGGAAAGCTGTAACTCTGTGAGATGATTTCACAGAACACAAAGAAGTTTCTCAGAATGCTTCTTTCTCTTTGTTATCGGAGGATATTTCCTTTGGCCCTATAGTCTTTAAAGGGATCCGAAATATCTGTTGTCAGATTCCACAGAAATAAGGCTAGCAAAGAGATCCACGAAATACAGATGTAACTCTGTGAGATGAATTAACAGAACACTAAGCAGTTTCTCAGAAAGCTTCTTTCCAGATTTCATCCGAGGATATTTCCTTTTTCACCATAGCCCTTATGGGCTTCCATATATGACTTTGCCAATTCCACAAGAACTGTCTTAGCGAAAGGCTTCTTGAGGGGAAAGCTGTAACTCTGTGAGATGATTTCACAGAACACAAAGAAGTTTCTCAGAAAGCTTCTTTCCCTTTTTTATCGGAGGATATGTCCTTTGGCCCTATAGTCTTCAAAGGGAAAGTAAATATCTGTTGTCAGATTCCACAGAAATAAGGCTAGCAAAGAGATCCACGAAATATAGATGTAACTCTGTGAAATGAATTAACAGAACACTGAGCAGTTTCTCAGAAAGCTTCTTTCCAGATTTCATCGGAGGATATTTCCTTTTTCACCATAGCCCTTATGGGCTTCCAAATATCACTTTGCCTATTCCACAAGAACTGTCTTAGTGAAACGCTTCTTGATGGGAAAGCTGTCACTCTGTGAGATGATTTCACAGAACACAAAGAAGTTTCTCAGAAAGCTTCATTCTCTTTGTTATCGGAGGATATTTCCTTTGGCCCTATAGTCTTCAAAGGGAAAGGAAATATCTGTTGTCAGATTCCACTGAAATAAGGCTAGCAAAGAGATACACGAAATACAGATGTAACTCTGTGAGATGAATTAACAGAACACTGAGCAGTTTCTCAGAAAGCTTCTTTCCAGATTTCATCCGAGGATATTTCCTTTTTCACCATAGCCCTCTATGGGCTTCCAAATATCACTTTGCCAATTCCACAAGAACTGTCTTAGTGAAAGTCTTCTTGAGGGGAAAGCTGTAACTCTGTGAGATGATTTCACAGAACACAAAGAAGTTTCTCAGAAACCTTCTTTCTCTTTGTTATCGGAGGATATTTCCTTTGACCCTATAGTCTTCAAAGGGAAAGGAAATATCTGTTGTCAGATTCCACAGATATAACGCTAGCAAAGAGATAAACGAAATACAGATGTAACTCTGTGAGATGAATTAACAGAACACTGAGCAGTTTCTCAGAAAGCTGCTTTCCAGATTTCATCGGAGGATATTTCCTTTTTCACCATAGCCCTCTATGGGCTTCCAAATATCACTTTGCCAATTCCACAAGAACTGTCTTAGCGAAAGGCTTTTTGAGGGGAAAGCTGTAACTCTGTGAGATGATTTCACAGAACACAAAGAAGATTCTCAGAAAGCTTGTTTCTCTTTGTTATCGGAGGATATTTCCTTTGGCCCTATAGTCTTTAAAGGGATCCGAAATATCTGTTGTCAGATTCCACAGAAATAAGGCTAGCAAAGAGATCCACGAAATACAGATGTAACTCTGTGAGATGAATTAACAGAACACTGAGCAGTTTCTCAGAAAGCTTCTTTCCAGATTTCATCGGAGGAAATTTCCTTTTTCACCATAGCCCTCTAAGGGCTTCCAAATATCACTTTGCCAATTCCACAAGAACTGTCTTAGCGAAAGGCTTCTTGAGGGGAAAGCTGTAACTCTGTGAGATGATTTCACAGAACACAAAGAAGTTTCTCAGAAAGCTTGTTTCTCTTTGTTATCGGAGGATATTTCCTTTGGCCCTATAGTCTTCAAAGGGAAAGGAAATATCTGTTGTCAGATTCCACAGAAAGAAGGCTAGCAAAGAGATCCACGAAATACAGATGTAACTCTGTGAGATGAATTAACAGAACACTGAGCAGTTTCTCAGAAAGCTTCTTTCAGATTTCATCGGAGGATATTTCCTTTTTCACCATAGCCCTCTATGGGCTTCCAAATATCACTTTGCCAATTCCACAAGAACTGTCTTAGTGAAAGTCTTCTTGACGGGAATTCTGTAACTCTGTGAGATGATTTCACAGAACACAAAGAAGCTTCTCAGAAAGCTTCTTTCTCTTTGTTATCGGAGGATATTTCCTTTGGCCCTATTGTCTTTAAAAGGATCCGAAATATCTGTTGTCAGATTCCACAGAAATAAGGCTAGCAAAGAGATCCACGAAATACAGATGTAACTCTGTGAGATGAATTAACAGAACACTGAGCAGTTTCTCAGAAAGCTTCTTTCCAGATTTCATCGGAGGATATTTCCTTTTTCACCATAGCCCTCTAAGGGCTTCCAAATATCACTTTGCCAATTCCACAAGAACTGTCTTAGCGAAAGGCTTCTTGAGGGGAAAGCTGTAACTCTGTGAGATGATTTCACAGAACACAAAGAAGTTTCTCAGAAAGCTTCTTTCTCTTTGTTATCGGAGGATAATTTCTTGGCCCTATAGTCTTCAAAGGGAAAGGAAATATCTGTTGTCAGATTCCACAGAAAGAAGGCTAGCAAAGAGATCCACGAAATACAGATGTAACTCTGTGAGATGAATTAACAGAACACTGAGCAGTTTCTCAGAAAGCTTCTTTCCAGATTTCATCGGAGGATATTTCCTTTTTCACCATAGCCCTCTATGGGCTTCCAAATATCACTTTGCCAATTCCACAAGAACTGTCTTAGCGAAAGGCTTCTTGAGAGGAAAGCTGTAACTCTGTGAGATGATTTCACAGAACACAAAGAAGTTTCTCAGAAAGCTTCTTTCTCTTTGTTATCGGAGGATATTTCCTTTGGCCCTATAGTCTTTAAAAGGATCCGAAATATCTGTTGTCAGATTCCACAGAAATAAGGCTAGCAAAGAGATCCACGAAATACAGATGTAACTCTGTGAGATGAATTAACAGAACACTGAGCAGTTTCTCAGAAAGCTTCTTTCCAGATTTCATCGGAGGATATTTCCTTTTTCACCATAGCCCTCTATGGGCTTCCAAATATCACTTTGCCAATTCCACAAGAAGTGTCTTAGCGAAAGGCTTCTTGAGAGGAAAGCTGTAACTCTGTGAGATGATTTCACAGAACACAAAGAAGTTTCTCAGAAAGCTTCTTTCTCTTTGTTATCGGAGGATATTTCCTTTGGCCCTATAGTCTTTAAAAGGATCCGAAATATCTGTTGTCAGCTTCCACAGAAATAAGGCTAGCAAAGAGATCCACGAAATACAGATGTAACTCTGTGAGATGAATTAACAGAACACTAAGCAGTTTCTCAGAAATCTTCTTTCCAGTTTTCATCCGAGGATATTTCCTTTTTCACCATAGGCCTCTATGGGCTTCCAAATATCACTTTGCCAATTCCACAAGAACTGTCTTAGCGAAAGGCTTCTTGAGGGGAAAGCTGTAACTCTGTGAGATGATTTCACAGAACACAAAGAAGTTTCTCAGAAAGCTTCTTTCTCTTTGTTATCGGAGGATAATTTCTTGGCCCTATAGTCTTCAAAGGGAAAGGAAATATCTGTTGTCAGATTCCACAGAAATAAGGCTAGCAAAGAGATCCACGAAATACAGATATAACTCTGTGAGATGAATTAACAGAACACTGAGCAGTTTCTCAGAAAGCTTCTTTCCAGATTTCATCGGAGGATATTTCCTTTTTCACCATAGCCCTCTATGGGCTTCCAAATATCCCTTTGCCAATTCCACAAGAACTGTCTTAGCGAAAGGCTTCTTGAGGGGAAAGCTGTAACTCTGTGAGATGATTTCACAGAACACAAAGAAGTTTCTCAGAAAGCTTGTTTCTCTTTGTTAACGGAGGATATATCCTTTGGCCCTATACTCTTTAAAGGGATCCGAAATATCTGTTATCAGATTCCACAGAAATAAGGCTAGCAAAGAGATCCACGAAATACAGATGTAACTCTGTGAGATGAATTAACAGAACACTGAGCAGTTTCTCAGAAAGCTTCTTTCCAGATTTCATCGGAGGATATTTCCTTTTTCACCATAGCCCTCTAAGGGCTTCCAAATATCACTTTGCCAATTCCACAAGAACTGTCTTAGCGAAAGGCTTCTTGAGGGGAAAGCTGTAACTCTGTGAGATGATTTCACAGAACACAAAGAAGTTTCTCAGAAAGCTTCTTTCTCTTTGTTATCGGAGGATATTTCCTTTGGCCCTATAGTCTTCAAAGGGAAAGGAAATATCTGTTGTCAGATTCCACAGAAAGAAGGCTAGCAAAGAGATCCACGAAATACAGATGTAACTCTGTGAGATGAATTAACAGAACACTGAGCAGTTTCTCAGAAAGCTTCTTTCCAGATTTCATCGGAGGATATTTCCTTTTTCACCGTAGCCCTCTATGGGCTTCCAAATATCACTTTGCCAATTCCACAAGAACTGTCTTAGTGAAAGTCTTCTTGACGGGAATTCTGTAACTCTGTGAGATGATTTCACAGAACACAAAGAAGCTTCTCAGAAAGCTTCTTTCTCTTTGTTATCGGAGGATATTTCCTTTGGCCCTATTGTCTTTAAAAGGATCCGAAATATCTGTTGTCAGATTCCACAGAAATAAGGCTAGCAAAGAGATCCACGAAATACAGATGTAACTCTGTGAGATGAATTAACAGAACACTGAGCAGTTTCTCAGAAAGCTTCTTTCCAGATTTCATCGGAGGATATTTCCTTTTTCACCATAGCCCTCTAAGGGCTTCCAAATATCACTTTGCCAATTCCACAAGAACTGTCTTAGCGAAAGGCTTCTTGAGGGGAAAGCTGTAACTCTGTGAGATGATTTCACAGAACACAAAGAAGTTTCTCAGAAAGCTTCTTTCTCTTTGTTATCGGAGGATAATTTCTTGGCCCTATAGTCTTCAAAGGGAAAGGAAATATCTGTTGTCAGATTCCACAGAAAGAAGGCTAGCAAAGAGATCCACGAAATACAGATGTAACTCTGTGAGATGAATTAACAGAACACTGAGCAGTTTCTCAGAAAGCTTCTTTCCAGATTTCATCGGAGGATATTTCCTTTTTCACCATAGCCCTCTATGGGCTTCCAAATATCACTTTGCCAATTCCACAAGAACTGTCTTAGCGAAAGGCTTCTTGAGAGGAAAGCTGTAACTCTGTGAGATGATTTCACAGAACACAAAGAAGTTTCTCAGAAAGCTTCTTTCTCTTTGTTATCGGAGGATATTTCCTTTGGCCCTATAGTCTTTAAAAGGATCCGAAATATCTGTTGTCAGATTCCACAGAAATAAGGCTAGCAAAGAGATCCACGAAATACAGATGTAACTCTGTGAGATGAATTAACAGAACACTGAGCAGTTTCTCAGAAAGCTTCTTTCCAGATTTCATCGGAGGATATTTCCTTTTTCACCATAGCCCTCTATGGGCTTCCAAATATCACTTTGCCAATTCCACAAGAAGTGTCTTAGCGAAAGGCTTCTTGAGAGGAAAGCTGTAACTCTGTGAGATGATTTCACAGAACACAAAGAAGTTTCTCAGAAAGCTTCTTTCTCTTTGTTATCGGAGGATATTTCCTTTGGCCCTATAGTCTTCAAAGGGAAAGGAAATATCTGTTGTCAGATTCCACAGAAACAAGGCTAGCAAAGAGATCCACGAAATACAGATGTAACTCTGTGAGATGAATTAACAGAAGACTGAGCAGTTTCTCAGAAAGCTTCTTTCCAGATTTCATCGGAGGATATTTCCTTTTTCACCATAGCCCTCTATGGGCTTCCAAATATCACTTTGCCAATTCCACAAGAACTGTCTTAGCGAAAGGCTTCTTGACGGGAATGCTGTAACTCTTTGAGATGATTTCACAGAACACAAAGAAGCTTCTCAGAAAGCTTCTTTCTCTTTGTTATCGGAGGATATTTCCTTTGGTCCTATGGCCTTTAAAGGGAAAGGAAATATCTGTTGTCAGATTCCACAGAAATAAGGCTAGCAAAGAGATCCACGAAATACAGATGTAACTCTGTGAGATGAATTAACAGAACACTGAGCAGTTTCTCAGAAAGCTTCTTTCCAGATTTCATCGGAGGATATTTCCTTCTTCACCATAGCCCTCTATGGGCTTCCAAATATCACTTTGCCAATTCCACAAGAACTGTCTTAGCGAAAGGCTTCTTGAGTGGAAAGCTGTAACTCTGTGAGATGATTTCACAGAACACAAAGAAGTTTCTCAGAATGCTTCTTTCTCTTTGTTATCGGAGGATATTTCCTTTGGCCCTATAGTCTTTAAAGGGATCCGAAATATCTGTTGTCAGATTCCACAGAAATAAGGCTAGCAAAGAGATCCACGAAATACAGATGTAACTCTGTGAGATGAATTAACAGAACACTAAGCAGTTTCTCAGAAAGCTTCTTTCCAGATTTCATCCGAGGATATTTCCTTTTTCACCATAGCCCTTATGGGCTTCCATATATGACTTTGCCAATTCCACAAGAACTGTCTTAGCGAAAGGCTTCTTGAGGGGAAAGCTGTAACTCTGTGAGATGATTTCACAGAACACAAAGAAGTTTCTCAGAAAGCTTCTTTCCCTTTTTTATCGGAGGATATGTCCTTTGGCCCTATAGTCTTCAAAGGGAAAGTAAATATCTGTTGTCAGATTCCACAGAAATAAGGCTAGCAAAGAGATCCACGAAATATAGATGTAACTCTGTGAAATGAATTAACAGAACACTGAGCAGTTTCTCAGAAAGCTTCTTTCCAGATTTCATCGGAGGATATTTCCTTTTTCACCATAGCCCTTATGGGCTTCCAAATATCACTTTGCCTATTCCACAAGAACTGTCTTAGTGAAACGCTTCTTGATGGGAAAGCTGTCACTCTGTGAGATGATTTCACAGAACACAAAGAAGTTTCTCAGAAAGCTTCATTCTCTTTGTTATCGGAGGATATTTCCTTTGGCCCTATAGTCTTCAAAGGGAAAGGAAATATCTGTTGTCAGATTCCACTGAAATAAGGCTAGCAAAGAGATACACGAAATACAGATGTAACTCTGTGAGATGAATTAACAGAACACTGAGCAGTTTCTCAGAAAGCTTCTTTCCAGATTTCATCCGAGGATATTTCCTTTTTCACCATAGCCCTCTATGGGCTTCCAAATATCACTTTGCCAATTCCACAAGAACTGTCTTAGTGAAAGTCTTCTTGAGGGGAAAGCTGTAACTCTGTGAGATGATTTCACAGAACACAAAGAAGTTTCTCAGAAACCTTCTTTCTCTTTGTTATCGGAGGATATTTCCTTTGACCCTATAGTCTTCAAAGGGAAAGGAAATATCTGTTGTCAGATTCCACAGATATAACGCTAGCAAAGAGATAAACGAAATACAGATGTAACTCTGTGAGATGAATTAACAGAACACTGAGCAGTTTCTCAGAAGGCTGCTTTCCAGATTTCATCGGAGGATATTTCCTTTTTCACCATAGCCCTCTATGGGCTTCCAAATATCACTTTGCCAATTCCACAAGAACTGTCTTAGCGAAAGGCTTTTTGAGGGGAAAGCTGTAACTCTGTGAGATGATTTCACAGAACACAAAGAAGATTCTCAGAAAGCTTGTTTCTCTTTGTTATCGGAGGATATTTCCTTTGGCCCTATAGTCTTTAAAGGGATCCGAAATATCTGTTGTCAGATTCCACAGAAATAAGGCTAGCAAAGAGATCCACGAAATACAGATGTAACTCTGTGAGATGAATTAACAGAACACTGAGCAGTTTCTCAGAAAGCTTCTTTCCAGATTTCATCGGAGGATATTTCCTTTTTCACCATAGCCCTCTAAGGGCTTCCAAATATCACTTTGCCAATTCCACAAGAACTGTCTTAGCGAAAGGCTTCTTGAGGGGAAAGCTGTAACTCTGTGAGATGATTTCACAGAACACAAGGAAGTTTCTCAGAAAGCTTGTTTCTCTTTGTTATCGGAGGATATTTCCTTTGGCCCTATAGTCTTCAAAGGGAAAGGAAATATCTGTTGTCAGATTCCACAGAAAGAAGGCTAGCAAAGAGATCCACGAAATACAGATGTAACTCTGTGAGATGAATTAACAGAACACTGAGCAGTTTCTCAGAAAGCTTCTTTCCAGATTTCATCGGAGGATATTTCCTTTTTCACCATAGCCCTCTATGGGCTTCCAAATATCACTTTGCCAATTCCACAAGAACTGTCTTAGCGAAAGGCTTCTTGAGAGGAAAGCTGTAACTCTGTGAGATGATTTCACAGAACACAAAGAAGTTTCTCAGAAAGCTTCTTTCTCTTTGTTATCGGAGGATATTTCCTTTGGCCCTATAGTCTTTAAAAGGATCCGAAATATCTGTTGTCAGATTCCACAGAAATAAGGCTAGCAAAGAGATCCACGAAATACAGATGTAACTCTGTGAGATGAATTAACAGAACACTGAGCACTTTCTCAGAAAGCTTCCTTCCAGATTTCATCGGAGGATATTTCCTTTTTCACCATAGCCCTCTATGGGCTTCCAAATATCACTTTGCCAATTCCACAAGAAGTGTCTTAGCGAAAGGCTTCTTGAGAGGAAAGCTGTAACTCTGTGAGATGATTTCACAGAACACAAAGAAGTTTCTCAGAAAGCTTCTTTCTCTTTGTTATCGGAGGATATTTCCTTTGGCCCTATAGTCTTTAAAAGGATCCGAAATATCTGTTGTCAGATTCCACAGAAATAAGGCTAGCAAAGAGATCCACGAAATACAGATGTAACTCTGTGAGATGAATTAACAGAACACTAAGCAGTTTCTCAGAAATCTTCTTTCCAGTTTTCATCCGAGGATATTTCCTTTTTCACCATAGGCCTCTATGGGCTTCCAAATATCACTTTGCCAATTCCACAAGAACTGTCTTAGCGAAAGGCTTCTTGAGGGGAAAGCTGTAACTCTGTGAGATGATTTCACAGAACACAAAGAAGTTTCTCAGAAAGCTTCTTTCTCTTTGTTATCGGAGGATAATTTCTTGGCCCTATAGTCTTCAAAGGGAAAGGAAATATCTGTTGTCAGATTCCACAGAAAGAAGGCTAGCAAAGAGATCCACGAAATACAGATGTAACTCTGTGAGATGAATTAACAGAACACTGAGCAGTTTCTCAGAAAGCTTCTTTCCAGATTTCATCGGAGGATATTTCCCTTTTCACCATAGCCCTCTATGGGCTTCCAAATATCACTTTGCCAATTCCACAAGAACTGTCTTAGTGAAAGTCTTCTTGACGGGAATTCTGTAACTCTGTGAGATGATTTCACAGAACACAAAGAAGCTTCTCAGAAAGCTTCTTTCTCTTTGTTATCGGAGGATATTTCCTTTGGCCCTATTGTCTTTAAAAGGATCCGAAATATCTGTTGTCAGATTCCACAGAAAGAAGGCTAGCAAAGAGATCCACGAAATATAGAAGTAACTCTGTGAGATGAATTAACAGAACACTGAGCAGTTTCTCAGAAAGCTTCTTTCCAGATTTCATCGGAGGATATTTCCTTTTTCACCACAGCCCTTATGGGCTTCCAAATATCACTTTGCCAATTCCACAAGAACTGTCTTAGTGAAACGCTTATTGAGGGGAAAGCTGTCACTCTGTGAGATGATTTCACAGAACACAAAGAAGTTTCTCAGAAAGCTTCATTCTCTTTGTTATCGGAGGATATTTCCTTTGGCCCTATAGTCTTCAAAGGGAAAGGAAATATCTGTTGTCAGATTCCACTGAAATAAGGCTAGCAAAGAGATACACGAAATACAGATGTAACTCTGTGAGATGAATTAACAGAACACTGAGCAGTTTCTCAGAAAGCCTCTTTCCAGATTTCATCCGAGGATATTTCCTTTTTCACCATAGCCCTCTATGGGCTTCCAAATATCACTTTGCCAATTCCACAAGAACTGTCTTAGTGAAAGTCTTCTTGAGGGGAAAGCTGTAACTCTGTGAGATGATTTCACAGAACACAAAGAAGTTTCTCAGAAACCTTCTTTCTCTTTGTTATCGGAGGATATTTCCTTTGACCCTATAGTCTTCAAAGGGAAAGGAAATATCTGTTGTCAGATTCCACAGATATAACGCTAGCAAAGAGATCCACGAAATACAGATGTAACTCTGTGAGATGAATTAACAGAACACTGAGCAGTTTCTCAGAAAGCTGCTTTCCAGATTTCATCGGAGGATATTTCCTTTTTCACCATAGCCCTCTATGGGCTTCCAAATATCACTTTGTCAATTCCACAAGAACTGTCTTAGCGAAAGGCTTCTTGAGGGGAATGCTGTAACTCTGTGAGATGATTTCACCGAACACAAAGAAGCTCCTCAGAAAGCTTCTTTCCCTTTGTTATCGGAGGATATTTCCTTTGGTCCTATGTCCTTTAAAGGGATCCGAAATATCTGTTGTCAGATTCCACAGAAAGAAGGCTAGCAAAGAGATCCACGAAATACAGATGTAACTCTGTGAGATGAATTAACAGAACACTGAGCAGTTTCTCAGAAAGCTTCTTTCCAGATTTCATCGGAGGATATTTCCTTTTTCACCATAGCCCTCTATGGGCTTCCAAAAATCACTTTGCCAATTCCACAAGAACTGTCTTAGCGAAAGGCTTCTTGACGGGAATGCTGTAACTCTGTGAGATGATTTCACAGAACACAAAGAAGCTTCTCAGAAAGCTTCTTTCTCTTTGTTATCGGAGGATATTTCCTTTGGTCCTTTGGCCTTAAAAGGGAAAGGAAATATCTGTTGTCAGATTCCACAGAAATAAGGCTAGCAAAGAGATCCACGAAATACAGATGTAACTCTGTGAGATGAATTAACAGAACACTGAGCAGTTTCTCAGAAAGCTTCTTTCCAGATTTCATCGGAGGATATTTCCTTTTTCACCATAGCCCTCTATGTGCTTCCAAATATCACTTTGCCAATTCCACAAGAACTGTCTTAGCGAAAGGCTTCTTGAGAGGAAAGCTGTAACTCTGTGAGATGATTTCACAGAACACAAATAAGTTTCTCAGAAAGCTTCTTTCTCTTTGTTATCGGAGGATATTTCCTTTGGCCCTGTAGTCTTTAAAAGGATCCGATATATCTGTTGTCAGATTCCACAGAAATAAGGCTAGCAAAGAGATCCACGAAATACAGATGTAACTCTGTGAGATGAATTAACAGAACACTAAGCAGTTTCTCAGAAAGCTTCTTTCCAGATTTCATCCGAGGATATTTCCTTTTTCACCATAGCCCTTATGGGCTTCCAAATATGACTTTGCCAATTCCACAAGAACTGTCTTAGCGAAAGGCTTCTTGAGGGGAAAGCTGTAACTCTGTGAGTTGATTTCACAGAACACAAAGAAGTTTCTCAGAAAGCTTCTTTCTCTTTGTTATCGGAGGATATTTCCTTTGGCCCTATAGTCTTCAAAGGGATCTAAAATATCATTTGTCAGATTCCACAGAAATAAGGCTAGCAAAGAGATCCACGAAATACAGATGTAACTCTGTGAGATGAATTAACAGAACACTGAGCAGTTTCTCAGAAAGCTGCTTTCCAGATTTCATCGGAGGATATTTCCTTTTTCACCATAGCCCTCTATGGGCTTCCAAATATCACTTTGCCAATTCCACAAGAACTGTCTTAGCGAAAGGCTTCTTGAGGGGAAAGCTGTAACTCTGTGAGATGATTTCACAGAACACAAAGAAGTTTCTCAGAAAGCTTGTTTCTCTTTGTTATCGGAGGATATTTCCTTTGGCCCTATAGTCTTCAAAGGGAAAGGAAATATCTGTTGTCAGATTCCACAGAAAGAAGGCTAGCAAAGAGATCCACGAAATACAGATGTAACTCTGTGAGATGAATTAACAGAACACTGAGCAGTTTCTCAGAAAGCTTCTTTCCAGATTTCATCGGAGGATATTTCCTTTTTCACCATAGCCCTCTATGGGCTTCCAAATATCACTTTGCCAATTCCACAAGAACTGTCTTAGCGAAAGGCTTCTTGACGGGAATGCTGTAACTCTGTGAGATGATTTCACAGAACACAAAGAAGCTTCTCAGAAAGCTTCTTTCTCTTTGTTATCGGAGGATATTTCCTTTGGTCCTATGGCCTTTAAAGGGAAAGGAAATATCTGTTGTCAGATTCCACAGAAATAAGGCTAGCAAAGAGATCCACGAAATACAGATGTAACTCTGTGAGATGAATTAACAGAACACTGAGCAGTTTCTCAGAAAGCTTCTTTCCAGATTTCATCGGAGGATATTTCCTTCTTCACCATAGCCCTCTAAGGGCTTCCAAATATCACTTTGCCAATTCCACAAGAACTGTCTTAGCGAAAGGCTTCTTGAGAGGAAAGCTGTAACTCTGTGAGATGATTTCAAAGAACACAAAGAAGTTTCTCAGAAAACTTCTTTCTCTTTGTTATCGGAGGATATTTCCTTTGGCCCTATAGTCTTTAAAAGGACCGAAATATCTGTTGTCAGATTCCACAGAAATAAGGCTAGCAAAGAGATCCACGAAATACAGATGTAACTCTGTGAGATGAATTAACAGAACACTGAGCAGTTTCTCAGAAAGCTTCTTTCCAGATTTCATCGGAGGATATTTCCTTTTTCACCATAGCCCTCTATGGGCTTCCAAATATCACTTTGCCAATTCCACAAGAACTGTCTTAGCGAAAGCCTTCTTGAGGGGAAAGCTGTAACTCTGTGAGATGATTTCACAGAACACAAAGATGTTCCTCAGAAAGCTTGTTTCTCTTTGTTATCGGAGGATATTTCCTTTGGCCCTATAGTCTTCAAAGGGAAAGGAAATATCTGTTGTCAGATTCCACAGAAAGAAGGCTAGCAAAGAGATCCGCGAAATACAGATGTAACTCTGTGAGATGAATTAACAGAAGACTGAGCAGTTTCTCAGAAAGCTTCTTTCCAGATTTCATCGGAGGATATTTCCTTTTTCACCATAGCCCTCTATGGGCTTCCAAATATCACTTTGCCAATTCCACAAGAACTGTCTTAGCGAAAGGCTTCTTGACGGGAATGCTGTAACTCTGTGAGATGATTTCACAGAACACAAAGAAGCTTCTCAGAAAGCTTCTTTCTCTTTGATATCGGAGGATATTTCCTTTGGTCCTATGGCCTTTAAAGGGAAAGGAAATATCTGTTGTCAGATTCCACAGAAAGAAGGCTAGCAAAGAGATCCACGAAATACAGATGTAACTCTGTGTGATGAATTAACAGAACACTGAGCAGTTTCTCAGAAAGCTTCTTTCCAGATTTCATCGGAGGATATTTCCTTTTTCACCATAGCCCTTATGGGCTTCCAAATATCACTTTGCCAATTCCACAAGATCTGTCTTAGTGAAACGCTTCTTGAAGGGAAAGCTGTCACTCTGTGAGATGATTTCACAGAACACAAAGAAGTTTCTCAGAAAGCTTCATTCTCTTTGTTATCGGAGGATATTTCCTTTGGCCCTATAGTCTTCAAAGGGAAAGGAAATATCTGTTGTCAGATTCCACAGAAAGAAGGCTAGCAAAGAGATCCACGATATACAGATGTAACTCTGTGAGATGAATTAACAGAACACTGAGCAGTTTCTCAGAAAGCTTCTTTCCAGATTTCATCGGAGGATATTTCCTTTTTCACCATAGCCCTCTATGGGCTTCCAAATATCACTTTGCCAATTCCACAAGAACTGTCTTAGCGAAAGGCTTCTTGCCAGGAAAGCTGTAACTCTGTGAGATGATTTCACAGAACACAAAGAAGTTTCTCAGAAAGCTTCATTCTCTTTGTTATCGGAGGATATTTCCTTTGGCCCTATAGTCTTCAAAGGGAAAGGAAATATCTGTTGTCAGATTCCACAGAAATAAGGCTAGCAAAGAGATCCACGAAATACAGATGTAACTCTGTGAGATGAATTAACAGAACACTAAGCAGTTTCTCAGAAAGCTTCTTTCCAGATTTCATCCGAGGATATTTCCTTTTTCACCATAGCCCTTATGGGCTTCCAAATATGACTTTGCCAATTCCACACGAACTGTCTTAGCGAAAGGCTTCTTGAGGGGAAAGCTGTAACTCTGTGAGATGATTTCACAGAACACAAAGAAGCTTCTCAGAAAGCTTGTTTCTCTTTGTTATCGGAGGATATTTCCTTTGGCCCTATAGTCTTCAAAGGGAAAGGAAATATCTGTTGTCAGATTCCACAGAAATAAGGCTAGCAAAGAGATCCACGCAATACAGATGTAACTCTGTGAGATGAATTAACAGAACACTGAGCAGTTTCTCAGAAAGCTTCTTTCCAGATTTCATCGGAGGATATTACCTTTTTCACCATAGCCCTCTATGGGCTTCCAAATATCACTTTGCCAATTCCACAAGAACTGTCTTAGCGAAAGGCTTCTTGAGGGGAAAGATGTAACTCTGTGAGATGATTTCACAGAACACAAAGAAGTTTCTCAGAAAGCTTGTTTCTCTTTGTTATCGGAGGATATTTCCTTTGGCCCTATAGTCTTCAAAGGGAATGGAAATATCTGTTGTCAGATTCCACAGAAAGAAGGCTAGCAAAGAGATCCACGAAATACAGATGTAACTCTGTGAGATGAATTAACAGAACACTGAGCAGTTTCTCAGAAAGCTTCTTTCCAGATTTCATCGGAGGATATTTCCTTTTTCACCATAGCCCTCTATGGGCTTCCAAATATCACTTTGCCAATTCCACAAGAACTGTCTTAGCGAAAGGCTTCTTGACGGGAATGCTGTAACTCTGTGAGATGATTTCACAGAACACAAAGAAGCTTCTCAGAAAGCTTCTTTCTCTTTGTTATCGGAGGATATTTCCTTTGGTCCTATGGCCTTTAAAGGGAAAGGAAATATCTGTTGTCAGATTCCACAGAAATAAGGCTAGCAAAGAGATCCACGAAATACAGATGTAACTCTGTGAGATGAATTAACAGAACACTGAGCAGTTTCTTAGAAAGCTTCTTTCCAGATTTCATCGGAGGATATTTCCTTCTTCACCATAGCCCTCTATGGGCTTCCAAATATCACTTTGCCAATTCCACAAGAACTGTCTTAGCGAGAGGCTTCTTGAGAGGAAAGCTGTAACTCTGTGAGATGATTTCACAGAACACAAAGAAGTTTCTCAGAAAGCTTGTTTCTCTTTGTTATCGGAGGATATTTCCTTTGGCCCTATAGTCTTTAAAGGGATCCGAAATACCTGTTGTCAGATTCCACAGAAATAAGGCTAGCAAAGAGATCCACGAAATACAGATGTAACTCTGTGAGATGAATTAACAGAACACTAAGCAGTTTCTCAGAAAGCTTCTTTCCAGATTTCATCGGAGGATATTTCCTTTTTCACCATAGCCCTCTATGGGCTTCCAAATATCACTTTGCCAATTCCACAAGAACTGTCTTAGCGAAAGGCTTCTTGAGGGGAAAGCTGTAACTCTGTGAGATGATTTCACAGAACACAAAGAAGTTTCTCAGAAAGCTTCTTTCTCTTTGTTATCGGAGGATATTTCCTTTGGCCCTATAGTCTTCAAAGGGAAAGGAAATATCTGTTGTCAGATTCCACAGAAATAAGGCTAGCAAAGAGATCCACGAAATACAGATGTAACTCTGTGAGATGAATTAACAGAACACTGAGCAGCTTCTCAGAAAGCTTCTTTCCAGATTTCATCGGAGGATATTTCCTTTTTCACCATAGCCCTCTATGGGCTTCCAAATATCACTTTGCCAATTCCACAAGAACTGTCTTAGCGAAAGGGTTCTTGAGGGGACTGCTGTAACTCTGTGAGATGATTTCACCGAACACAAAGAAGCTCCTCAGAAAGCTTCTTTCTCTTTGTTATCGGAGGATATTTCCTTTGGTCCTATGGCCTTTAAAGGGATCCGAAATATCTGTTGTCAGATTCCACAGAAATAAGGCTAGCAAAGAGATCCACGAAATACAGATGTAACTCTGTGAGATGAATTAACAGAACACTGAGCAGTTTCTCAGAAAGCTTCTTTCCAGATTTCATCGGAGGATATTTCCTTTTTCACCATAGCCCTCTATGGGCTTCCAAATATCACTTTGCCAATTCCACAAGAACTGTCTTAGCGAAAGGCTTCTTGACGGGAATGCTGTAACTCTGTGAGATGATTTCACAGAACACAAAGAAGTTTCTCAGAAACCTTCTTTCTCTTTGTTATCGGAGGATAATTTCTTGGCCCTATAGTCTTCAAAGGGAAAGGAAATATCTGTTGTCAGATTCCACAGAAAGAAGGCTAGCAAAGAGATCCACGAAATACAGATGTAACTCTGTGAGATGAATTAACAGAACACTGAGCAGTTTCTCAGAAAGCTTCTTTCCAGATTTCATCGGAGGATATTTCCTTTTTCACCATAGCCCTCTATGGGCTTCCAAATATCACTTTGCCAATTCCACAAGAACTGTCTTAGTGAAAGGCTTCTTGACGGGAATTCTGTAACTCTGTGAGATGATTTCACAGAACACAAAGAAGCTTCTCAGAAAGCTTCTTTCTCTTTGTTATCGGAGGATATTTCCTTTGGTCCTTTGGCCTTTAAAGGGAAAGGAAATATCTGTTGTCAGATTCCACAGAAATAAGGCTAGCAAAGAGATCCACGAAATACAGATGTAACTCTGTGAGATGAATTAACAGAACACTGAGCAGTTTCTCAGAATGCTTCTTTCCAGATTTCATCGGAGGATATTTCCTTCTTCACCATAGCCCTCTAAGGGCTTCCAGATATCACTTTGCCAATTCCACAAGAACTGTCTTAGCGAAAGGCTTCTTGAGGGGAAAGCTGTAACTCTGTGAGATGATTTCACAGAACACAAAGAAGTTTCTCAGAAAGCTTCTTTCTCTTTGTTATCGGAGGATATTTCCTTTGGCCCTATAGTCTTTAAAGGGATCCGAAATATCTGTTGTCAGATTCCACAGAAATAAGGCTAGCAAAGAGATCCACGAAATACAGATGTAACTCTGTGAGATGAATTAACAGAACACTAAGCAGTTTCTCAGAAAGCTTCTTTCCAGATTTCATCCGAGGATATTTCCTTTTTCACCATAGCCCTTATGGGCTTCCAAATATGACTTTGCCAATTCCACAAGATCTGTCTTAGCGAAAGGCTTCTTGAGGGGAAAGCTGTAACTCTGTGAGATGATTTCACAGAACACAAAGAAGTTTCTCAGAAAGCTTCTTTCCCTTTTTTATCGGAGGATATGTCCTTTGGCCCTATAGTCTTCAAAGGGAAAGGAAATATCTGTTGTCAGATACCACAGAAATAAGGCTAGCAAAGAGATACACGAAATACAGATGTAACACTGTGAGATGAATTAACAGAACACTGAGCAGTTTCTCAGAAAGCTTCTTTCCAGATTTCATCCGAGGATATTTCCTTTTTCACCATAGCCCTCTATGGGCTTCCAAATATCCCTTTGCCAATTCCACAAGAACTGTCTTAGTGAAAGTCTTCTTGACGGGAAAGCTGTAACTCTGTGAGATGATTTCACAGAACACAAAGAAGTTTCTCAGAAACCTTCTTTCTCTTTGTTATCGGAGGATATTTCCTTTGACCCTATAGTCTTCAAAGGGAAAGGAAATATCTGTTGTCAGATTCCACAGATATAACGCTAGCAAAGAGATCCACGAAATACAGATGTAACTCTGTGAGATGAATTAACAGAACACTGAGCAGTTTCTCAGAAAGCTTCTTTCCAGATTTCATCGGAGGATATTTCCTTTTTCACCATAGCCCTCTATGGGCTTCCAAATATCACTTTGCCAATTCCACAAGAACTGTCTTAGCGAAAGGCTTCTTGAGAGGAAAGCTGTAACTCTGTGAGATGATTTCACAGAACACAAAGAAGTTTCTCAGAAAGCTTCTTTCTCTTTGTTATCGGAGGATATTTCCTTTGGCCCTATAGTCTTTAAAGGGATCCGAAATATCTGTTGTCAGATTACACAGAAATAAGGCTAGCAAAGAGATCCACGAAATACAGATGTAACTCTGTGAGATGAATTAACAGAACACTAAGCAGTTTCTCAGAAAGCTTCTTTCCAGATTTCATCCGAGGATATTTCCTTTTTCACCATAGCCCTTATGGGCTTCAAAATATGACTTTGCCAATTCCACAAGAACTGTCTTAGCGAAAGGCTTCTTGAGGGGAAAGCTGTCACTCTGTGAGATGATTTCACAGAACACAAAGAAGTTTCTCAGAAAGCTTCTTTCTCTTTGTTATCGGAGGATATTTCCTTTGGCCCTATAGTCTTCAAAGGGAAAGGAAATATCTGTTGTCAGATTCCACAGAAATAAGGCTAGCAAAGAGATCCACGAAATACAGATGTAACTCTGTGAGATGAATTAACAGAACACTGAGCAGTTTCTCAGAAAGCTTCTTTCCAGATTTCATCGGAGGATATTTCCTTTTTCACCATAGCCCTCTATGGGCTTCCAAATATCACTTTGCGAATTCCACAAGAACTGTCTTAGCGAAAGGCTTCTTGAGGGGAAAGCTGTAACTCTGTGAGATGATTTCACAGAACACAAAGCAGTTTATCAGAAAGCTTCTTTCTCTTTGTTATCGGAAGATATTTCCTTTGGCCCTATAGTCTTCAAAGGGAAAGGAAATATCTGTTGTCAGATCCCACAGAAATAAGGCTAGCAAAGAGATCCACGAAATACAGATGTAACTCTGTGAGATGAATTAACAGAACACTGAGCAGTTTCTCAGAAAGCTGTTTCCAGATTTCATCGGAGGATATTTCCTTTTTCACCATAGCCCTCTATGGGCTTCCAAATATCACTTTGCCAATTCCACAAGAACTGTCTTAGCGAAAGGCTTCTTGAGGGGAAAGCTGTAACTCTGTGAGATGATTTCACAGAACACAAAGAATTTTCTCAGAAAGCTTCTTTCTCTTTGTTATCGGAGGATACTTCCTTTGGCCCTGTAATCTTTAAAGGGATCCGAAATATCTGTTGTCAGATTCCACAGAAATAAAGCTAGCAAAGAGATCCACGAAATACAGATGTAACTCTGTGAGATGAATTAACAGAACACTGAGCAGTTTCTCAGAAAGCTTCCTTCCAGATTTCATCGGAGGATATTTCCTTTTTCAACATAGCCCTTATGGGCTTCCAAATATCACTTTGCCAATTCCACAAGAACTGTCTTAATGAAACGCTACTTGAGGGGAAAGCTGTCACTCTGTGAGATGATTTCACAGAACACAAAGAAGTTTCTCAGAAAGCTTCTTTATCTTTGTTATCGGAGGATACTTCCTTTGGCCCTGTAGTCTTTAAAGGGATCCGAAATATCAGTTCTCAGATTCCACAGAAATAAGGCTAGCAAAGAGATCTACGAAATACAGATGTAACTCTGTGAGATGAATTAACAGAACACTGAGCAGTTTCTCAGAAAGATGCTTTCCAGATTTCATCGGAGGATATTTCCTTTTTCACCATAGCCCTCTATGGGCTTCCAAATATCACTTTGCCAATTCCACAAGAACTGTCTTAGCGAAAGGCTTCTTGAGGGGAAAGCTGTAACTCTGTGAGATGATTTCACAGAACACAAAGAAGTTTCTCAGAAAGCTTGCTTCTCTTCGTTATCGGAGGATATTTCCTTTGGCCCTATAGTCTGTAAAAGGATCCGAAATATCTGTTGTCAGATTACACAGAAATAAGGCTAGGAAAGAAATCCACGAAATACAGATGTAACTCTGTGAGATGAATTAACAGACACTAAGCAGTTTCTCAGAAAGCTTCTTTCCAGATTTCATCCGAGGATATTTCCTTTTTCACCATAGCCCTTATGGGCTTCCAAATATGACTTTGCCAATTCCACAAGAACTGTCTTAGCGCAAGGCTTCTTGAGGGGAAAGCTGTAACTCTGTGAGATGATTTCACAGAACACAAAGAAGTTTCTCAGAAAGCTTCTTTATCTTTGTTATCGGAGGATACTTCCTTTGGCCCTGTAGTCTTTAAAGGGATCCGAAATATCAGTTCTCAGATTCCACAGAAATAAGGCTAGCAAAGAGATCTACGAAATACAGATGTAACTCTGTGAGATGAATTAACAGAACACTAAGCAGTTTCTCAGAAAGCTTCTTTCCAGATTTCATCCTAGGATATTTCCTTTTTCACCATAGCCCTCTATGGGCTTCCAAATATCACTTTGCCAATTCCACAAGAACTGTCTTAGTGAAAGGTTTCTTGAGGGGAAAGCTGTAACTCTGTGAGATGATTGCACAGAACACAAAGAAGTTTCTCAGAAAGCTTCTTTCTCTTTGTTATCGGAGGATATTTCCTTTGGGCCTATAGTCTTCAAAGGGAAAGGAAATATCTGTTGTCAGATTCCACAGAAATAAGGCTAGCAAAGAGATCCACGAAATACAGATGTAACTCTGTGAGATGAATTAACAGAACACTGAGCAGTTTCTCAGAAAGCTTCTTTCCAGATTTCATCGGAGGATATTCCCTTTTTCACCATAGCCCTCTATGGGCTTCCAAATATCACTTTGCCAATTCCACAAGAACTGTCTTAGCGAAAGGCTTCTTGAGGGGAAAGCTGTAACTCTGTGAGATGATTTCACAGAACACAAAGAAGTTTCTCAGAAAGCTTCTTTCTCTTTGTTATCAGAGGATATTTCCTTTGCCCCTATAGTCTTTAAAGGGATCCGAAATATCTGTTGTCAGAGTCCACAGAAATAAAGCTAGCAAAGACATCCACGAAATACAGATGTAACTCTGTGAGATGAATTAACAGAACACTGAGCAGTTTCTCAGAAAGCTTCCTTCCAGATTTCATCGGAGGATATTTCCTTTTTCAACATAGCCCTTATGGGCTTCCAAATATCACTTTGCCAATTCCACAAGAACTGTCTTAATGAAACGCTACTTGAGGGGAAAGCTGTCACTCTGTGAGATGATTTCACAGAACACAAAGAAGTTTCTCAGAAAGCTTCTTTATCTTTGTTATCGGAGGATACTTCCTTTGGCCCTGTAGTCTTTAAAGGGATCCGAAATATCAGTTCTCAGATTCCACAGAAATAAGGCTAGCAAAGAGATCTACGAAATACAGATGTAACTCTGTGAGATGAATTAACAGAACACTGAGCAGTTTCTCAGAAAGATGCTTTCCAGATTTCATCGGAGGATATTTCCTTTTTCACCATAGCCCTCTATGGGCTTCCAAATATCACTTTGCCAATTCCACAAGAACTGTCTTAGCGAAAGGCTTCTTGAGGGGAAAGCTGTAACTCTGTGAGATGATTTCACAGAACACAAAGAAGTTTCTCAGAAAGCTTGCTTCTCTTCGTTATCGGAGGATATTTCCTTTGGCCCTATAGTCTGTAAAAGGATCCGAAATATCTGTTGTCAGATTACACAGAAATAAGGCTAGGAAAGAAATCCACGAAATACAGATGTAACTCTGTGAGATGAATTAACAGACACTAAGCAGTTTCTCAGAAAGCTTCTTTCCAGATTTCATCCGAGGATATTTCCTTTTTCACCATAGCCCTTATGGGCTTCCAAATATGACCTTGCCAATTCCACAAGAACTGTCTTAGCGCAAGGCTTCTTGAGGGGAAAGCTGTAACTCTGTGAGATGATTTCACAGAACACAAAGAAGTTTCTCAGAAAGCTTCTTTATCTTTGTTATCGGAGGATACTTCCTTTGGCCCTGTAGTCTTTAAAGGGATCCGAAATATCAGTTCTCAGATTCCACAGAAATAAGGCTAGCAAAGAGATCTACGAAATACAGATGTAACTCTGTGAGATGAATTAACAGAACACTAAGCAGTTTCTCAGAAAGCTTCTTTCCAGATTTCATCCGAGGATATTTCCTTTTTCACCATAGCCCTCTATGGGCTTCCAAATATCACTTTGCCAATTCCACAAGAACTGTCTTAGTGAAAGGTTTCTTGAGGGGAAAGCTGTAACTCTGTGAGATGATTGCACAGAACACAAAGAAGTTTCTCAGAAAGCTTCTTTCTCTTTGTTATCGCAGGATATTTCCTTTGGGCCTATAGTCTTCAAAGGGAAAGGAAATATCTGTTGTCAGATTCCACAGAAATAAGGCTAGCAAAGAGATCCACGAAATACAGATGTAACTCTGTGAGATGAATTAACAGAACACTGAGCAGTTTCTCAGAAAGCTTCTTTCCAGATTTCATCGGAGGATATTCCCTTTTTCACCATAGCCGTCTATGGGCTTCCAAATATCACTTTGCCAATTCCACAAGAACTGTCTTAGCGAAAGGCTTCTTGAGGGGAAAGCTGTAACTCTGTGAGATGATTTCACAGAACACAAAGAAGTTTCTCAGAAAGCTTCTTTCTCTTTGTTATCAGAGGATATTTCCTTTGCCCCTATAGTCTTTAAAGGGATCCGAAATATCTGTTGTCAGATTCCACAGAAATAAAGCTAACAAAGAGATCCACGAAATACAGATGTAACTCTGTGAGATGAATTAACAGAACACTGAGCAGTTTCTCAGAAAGCTTCCTTCCAGATTTCATCGGAGGATATTTCCTTTTTCAACATAGCCCTTATGGGCTTCCAAATATCACTTTGCCAATTCCACAAGAACTGTCTTAATGAAACGCTACTTGAGGGGAAAGCTGTCACTCTGTGAGATGATTTCACAGAACACAAAGAAGTTTCTCAGAAAGCTTCATTCTCTTTGTTATCGGAGGATATTTCCTTTGGCCCTATAGTCTTCAAAGGGAAAGGAAATATCTGTTGTCAGATTCCACAGAAATAAGGCTAGCAAAGAGATCCATGAAATACAGATGTAACTCTGTGAGATGAGTTAACAGAACACTGAGCAGTTTCTCAGAAAGCTTCTTTCCAGATTTCATCGGAGGATATTTCCTTTTTCACCATAGCCCTCTATGGGCTTCCAAATATCCCTTTGCCAATTCCACAAGAACTGTGTTAGCGAAAGGCTTCTTGAGGGGAAAGGTGTAACTCTGTGAGATGATTTCACAGAAGACAAAGAAGTTTCTCAGAAAGCTTCTTTCTCTTTGTTATCGGAGGATATTTCCTTTGGCCCTATAGTCTTCAAAGGGAAAGGAAATATCTGTTGTCAGATTCCACAGAAATAAGGCTAGCAAAGAGATTAACGAAATACAGATGTAACTCTGTGAGATGAATTAACAGAACACTGAGCAGTTTCTCAGAAAGATGCTTTCCAGATTTCATCGGAAGATATTTCCTTTTTCACCATAGCCCTCTATGGGCTTCCGAATATCACTTTGCCAATTCCACAAGAACTGTCTTAGCGACAGGCTTCTTGAGGAGAAAGCTGTAACTCTGTGAGATGATTTCACAGAACACAAAGAAGTTTCTCAGACAGCTTGCTTCTCTTCGTTATCGGAGGATATTTCCTTTGGCCCTATAGTCTGTAAAAGGATCCGAAATATCTGTTGTCAGATTACACAGAAATAAGGCTAGGAAAGAAATCCAAGAAATACAGATGTAACTCTGTGAGATGAATTAACAGACACTAAGCAGTTTCTCAGAAAGCTTATTTCCAGATTTCATCCGAGGATATTTCCTTTTTCACCATAGCCCTTATGGGCTTCCAAATATGACTTTGCCAATTCCACAAGAACTGTCTTAGCGCAAGGCTTCTTGAGGGGAAAGCTGTAACTCTGTGAGATGATTTCAGAGAACACAAAGAAGTTTCTCAGAAAGCTTCTTTACCTTTGTTATCGGAGGATACTTCCTTTGGCCCTGTATTCTTTAAAGGGATCCGAAATATCAGTTCTCAGATTCCACAGAAATAAGGCTAGCAAAGAGATCTACGAAATACAGATGTAACTCTGTGAGATGAATTAACAGAACACTAAGCAGTTTCTCAGAAAGCTTCTTTCCAGATTTCATCCGAGGATATTTCCTTTTTCACCATAGCCCTCTATGGGCTTTCAAATATCACTTTGCCAATTCCACAAGAACTGTCTTAGTGAAAGGCTTCTTGAGGGGAAAGCTGTAACTCTGTGAGATGATTTCACAGAACACAAAGAAGTTTCTCAGAAAGCTTCTTTCTCTTTGTTATCGGAGGATATTTCCTTTGGCCCTATAGTCTTCAAAGGGAAGGGAAATATCTGTTGTCAGATTCCACAGAAATAAGGCTAGCAAAGAGATCCAAGAAATACAGATGTAACTCTGTGAGATGAATTAACAGAACACTGAGCAGATTCTCAGAAAGCTTCTTTCCAGGTTTCATCGGAGGATATTTCCTTTTTCACCATAGCCTTTATGGGCTTCCAAATATCACTTTGCCAATTCCACAAGAACTGTCTTAGCGAAAGGCTTCTTGAGGGGAAAGCTGTAACTCTGTGAGATGATTTCACAGAACACAAAGAAGATTCTCAGAAAGCTTCTTTTTCTTTGTTATCGGAGGATAATTGCTTTGGCCCTATAGTCTTCAAAGGGAAAGGAAATATCTGTTGTCAGATTCCAGAGAAATAACGCTAGCAAAGAGATCCACGAAATACAGATGTAATTCCGTGAGATGAATTAACAGAACACTAAGCAGTTTCTCAGAAAGCTTCTTTCCAGATTTCATCGGAGGATATTTCCTTCTTCACCATAGCCCTCTATGGGCTTCCAAATATCACTTTGCCAATTCCACAAGAACTGTCTTTGCGAAAGGCTTCTTGAGAGGAAAGCTGTAACTCTGTGAGATGATTTCACAAACACAAAGAAGTTTCTCAGAAAGCTTCTTTCTCTTTGTTATCGGAGGATATTTCCTTTGGCCCTATAGTCTTTAAAGGGATCCGAAATATCTGTTGTCAGATTCCACAGAAATAAGGCTAGCAAAGACATCCACGAAATACAGATATAACTCTGTGAGATGAATTAACAGAACACTGAGCCGTTTCTCAGAAAGCTTCTTTCCAGATTTCATCGGAGGATATTTCCTTTTTCACCATAGCCCTTATGGGCTTCCAAATATGACTTTGCCAATTCCACAAGAACTGTCTTAGCGAAAGGCTTCTTGAGGGGAAAGCTGTAACTCTGTGAGATGATTTCACAGAACACAAAGAAGTTTCTCAGAAAGCTTCTTTCCCTTTGTTATCGGAGGATATGTCCGTTGGCCCTATAGTCTTCAAAGGGAAAGGAAATATCTGTTGTCAGATTCCACAGAAATAAGGCTAGCAAAGAGATCCACGAAATACAGATGTAACTCTGTGAGATGAATTTACAGAACACTGAGCAGTTTCTCAGAAAGCTTCTTTCCAGATTTCATCGGAGGATATTTCCTTTTTCAACATAGCCCTTATGGGCTTCCAAATATCACTTTGCCAATTCCACAAGAACTGTCTTAATGAAACGCTACTTGAGGGGAAAGCTGTCACTCTGTGAGATGATTTCACAGAACACAAAGAAGTTTCTCAGAAAGCTTCATTCTCTTTGTTATCGGAGGATATTTCCTTTGGCCCTATAGTCTTCAAAGGGAAAGGAAATATCTGTTGTCAGATTCCACAGAAATAAGGCTAGCAAAGAGATCCATGAAATACAGATGTAACTCTGTGAGATGAGTTAACAGAACACTGAGCAGATTCTCAGAAAGCTTCTTTCCAGGTTTCATCGGAGGATATTTCCTTTTTCACCATAGCCCTCTATGGGCTTTCAAATATCACTTTGCCAATTCCACAAGAACTGTCTTAGTGAAAGGCTTCTTGAGGGGAAAGCTGTAACTCTGTGAGATGATTTCACAGAACACAAAGAAGTTTCTCAGAAAGCTTCTTTCTCTTTGTTATCGGAGGATATTTCCTTTGGCCCTATAGTCTTCAAAGGGAAGGGAAATATCTGTTGTCAGATTCCACAGAAATAAGGCTAGCAAAGAGATCCAAGAAATACAGATGTAACTCTGTGAGATGAATTAACAGAACACTGAGCAGATTCTCAGAAAGCTTCTTTCCAGGTTTCATCGGAGGATATTTCCTTTTTCACCATAGCCTTTATGGGCTTCCAAATATCACTTTGCCAATTCCACAAGAACTGTCTTAGCGAAAGGCTTCTTGAGGGGAAAGCTGTAACTCTGTGAGATGATTTCACAGAACACAAAGAAGATTCTCAGAAAGCTTCTTTTTCTTTGTTATCGGAGGATAATTGCTTTGGCCCTATAGTCTTCAAAGGGAAAGGAAATATCTGTTGTCAGATTCCAGAGAAATAACGCTAGCAAAGAGATCCACGAAATACAGATGTAATTCCGTGAGATGAATTAACAGAACACTAAGCAGTTTCTCAGAAAGCTTCTTTCCAGATTTCATCCGAGGATATTTCCTTTTTAACCATAGCCCTCTATGGGCTTTCAAATATCACTTTGCCAATTCCACAAGAACTGTCTTAGCGAAAGGCTTCTTGAGGGGAAAGCTGTAACTCTGTGAGATGATTTCACAGAACACAAAGAAGATTCTCAGAAAGCTTCTTTCTCTTTGTTATCGGAGGATATTTCCTTTGGCCCTATAGTCTTCAAAGGGAAAGGAAATATCTGTTGTCAGATTCCACAGAAATAAGGCTAGCAAAGAGATCCACGAAATACAGATGTAACTCTGTGAGATGAATTAACAGAACACTGAGCAGTTTCTCAGAAAGCTTCTTTCCAGATTTCATCGGAGGATATTCCCTTTTTCACCATAGCCCTCTAAGGGCTTCCAAATATCACTTTGCCAATTCCACAAGAACTGTCTTAGCGAAAGGCTTCTTGAGGGGAAAGCTGTAGCTCTGTGAGATGATTTCACAGAACACAAAGAAGTTTCTCAGAAAGCTTCTTTCTCTTTTTTATCGGAGGATATTTCCTTTGCCCCTATAGACTTTAAAGGGATCCGAAATATCTGTTGTCAGATTCCACAGAAATAAAGCTAGCAAAGAGATCCACGAAATACAGATGTAACTCTGTGAGATGAATTAACAGAACACTGAGCAGTTTCTCAGAAAGCTTCTTTCCAGATTTCATCCGAGGATATTTCCTTTTTCACCATAGCCCTTATGGGCTTCCAAATATGACTTTGCCAATTCCACAAGAACTGTCTTAGCGAAAGGCTTCTTGAGGGGAAAGCTGTAACTCTGTGAGATGATTTCACAGAACACAAAGAAGTTTCTCAGAAAGCTTCTTTCCCTTTGTTATCGGAGGATATGTCCTTTGGCCCTATATTCCTCAAAGGGAAAGGAAATATCTGTTGTCAGATTCCACAGAAATAAGGCTAGCAAAGAGATCCACGAAATACAGATGTAACTCTGTGAGATGAATTAACAGAACACTGAGCAGTTTCTCAGAAAGCTTCTTTCCAGATTTCATCGGAGGATATTTCCTTCTTCACCATAGCCCTCTATGGGCTTCCAAATATCACTTTGCCAATTCCACAAGAACTGTCTTTGCGAAAGGCTTCTTGAGAGGAAAGCTGTAACTCTGTGAGATGATTTCACAAACACAAAGAAGTTTCTCAGAAAGCTTCTTTCTCTTTGTTATCGGAGGATATTTCCTTTGGCCCTATAGTCTTTAAAGGGATCCGAAATATCTGTTGTCAGATTCCACAGAAATAAGGCTAGCAAAGACATCCACGAAATACAGATATAACTCTGTGAGATGAATTAACAGAACACTGAGCCGTTTCTCAGAAAGCTTCTTTCCAGATTTCATCGGAGGATATTTCCTTTTTCACCATAGCCCTTATGGGCTTCCAAATATGACTTTGCCAATTCCACAAGAACTGTCTTAGCGAAAGGCTTCTTGAGGGGAAAGCTGTAACTCTGTGAGATGATTTCACAGAACACAAAGAAGTTTCTCAGAAAGCTTCTTTCCCTTTGTTATCGGAGGATATGTCCGTTGGCCCTATAGTCTTCAAAGGGAAAGGAAATATCTGTTGTCAGATTCCACAGAAATAAGGCTAGCAAAGAGATCCACGAAATACAGATGTAACTCTGTGAGATGAATTTACAGAACACTGAGCAGTTTCTCAGAAAGCTTCTTTCCAGATTTCATCGGAGGATATTTCCTTTTTCAACATAGCCCTTATGGGCTTCCAAATATCACTTTGCCAATTCCACAAGAACTGTCTTAATGAAACGCTACTTGAGGGGAAAGCTGTCACTCTGTGAGATGATTTCACAGAACACAAAGAAGTTTCTCAGAAAGCTTCATTCTCTTTGTTATCGGAGGATATTTCCTTTGGCCCTATAGTCTTCAAAGGGAAAGGAAATATCTGTTGTCAGATTCCACAGAAATAAGGCTAGCAAAGAGATCCATGAAATACAGATGTAACTCTGTGAGATGAGTTAACAGAACACTGAGCAGTTTCTCAGAAAGCTTCTTTCCAGATTTCCTCGGAGGATATTTCCTTTTTCACCATAGCCCTCTATGGGCTTCCAAATATCCCTTTGCCAATTCCACAAGAACTGTGTTAGCGAAAGGCTTCTTGAGGGGAAAGCTGTAACTCTGTGAGATGATTTCACAGAACACAAAGAAGTTTCTCAGAAAGCTTCTTTCTCTTTGTTATCGGAGGATATTTCCTTTGGCCCTATAGTCTTCAAAGGGAAAGGAAATATCTGTTGTCAGATTCCACAGAAATAAGGCTAGCAAAGAGATCCACGAAATACAGATTTAACTCTGTGAGATGAATTAACAGAACACTGAGCAGTTTCTCAGAAAGCTTCTTTCCAGATTTCATCGGAGGATATTTCCTTTTTCACCATAGCCCTCTATGGGCTTCCAAATATCACTTTGCCAATTCCACAAGAACTGTCTTAGCGAAAGGCTTCTTGAGGGGAAAGCTGTAACTCTGTGAGATGATTGCACAGAACACAAAGAAGTTTCTCAGAAAGCTTCTTTCTCTTTGTTATCGGAGGATATTTCCTTTGGCCCTATAGTCTTCAAAGGGAAAGGAAATATCTGTTGTCAGATTCCACAGAAATAAGGCTACCAAAGAGATCCACGAAATACAGATGTAACTCTGTAAGATGAAATAACAGAACACTGAGCAGTTTCTCAGAAAGCTTCTTTCCAGATTTCATCCGAGGATATTTCCTTTTTCACCATAGCCCTTATGGGCTTCCAAATATGACTTTGCCAATTCCACAAGAACTGTCTTAGCGAAAGGCTTCTTGAGGGGAAAGCTGTAACTCTGTGAGATGATTTCACAGAACACAAAGAAGTTTCTCAGAAAGCTTCTTTCCCTTTCTTATCGGAGGATATGTCCTTTGGCCCTATAGTATTCAAAGGGAAAGGAAATATCTGTTGTCAGATTCCACAGAAATAAGGCTAGCAAAGAGATCCACGAAATACAGATGTAACTCTGTGAGATGAATTAACAGAACACTGAGCAGTTTCTCAGAAAGCTTCTTTCCAGATTTCATCGGAGGATATTTCCTTTTTCAACATAGCCCTTATGGGCTTCCAAATATCACCTTGCCAATTCCACAAGAACTGTCTTAATGAAACGCTACTTGAGGGGAAAGCTGTCACTCTGTGAGATGATTTCATAGAACACAAAGAAGTTTCTCAGAAAGCTTCATTCTCTTTGTTATCGGAGGATATTTCCCTTGGCCCTATAGTCTTCAAAGGGAAAGGAAATATCTGTTGTCAGATTCCACAGAAATAAGGCTAGCAAAGAGATCCATGAAATACAGATGTAACTCTGTGAGATGAGTTAACAGAACACTGAGCAGTTTCTCAGAAAGCTTCTTTCCAGATTTCATCGGAGGATATTTCCTTTTTCACCATAGCCCTCTAAGGGCTTCCAAATATCCCTTTGCCAATTCCACAAGAACTGTGTTAGCGAAAGGCTTCTTGAGGGGAAAGATGTAACTCTGTGAGATGATTTCACAGAACACAAAGAAGTTTCTCAGAAAGCTTCTTTCTCTTTGTTATCGGAGGATATTTCCTTTGGCCCTATAGTCTTCAAAGGGAAAGGAAATATCTGTTGCCAGATTCCACAGAAATAAGGCTAGCAAAGAGATCCACGAAATACCGATGTAACTCTGTGAGATGAATTAACAGAACACTGAGCAGTTTCTCAGAAAGCTTCTTTCCAGATTTCATCGGAGGATATTTCCTTTTTCACCATAGCCCTCTAAGGGCTTCCAAATATCACTTTGCCAATTCCACAAGAACTATCTTAGCGAAAGGCTTCTTTTGGGGAGAGCTGTAACTCTGTGAGATGATTTCACAGAACACAAAGAAGTTTCTCAGAAACCTTCTTTCTCTTTGTTATCGGAGGATATTTCCTTTGGCCCTATAGTCTTCAAAGGGAAAGGAAATATCTGTTGTCAGATTCCACAGAAATAAGGCTAGCAAAGAGATCCACGAAATACAGATGGAACTCTGTGAGATGAATTAACAGAACACTGAGCAGTTTCTCAGAAAGCTGCTTTCCAGATTTCATCGGAGGATATTTCCTTTTGCACCATAGCCCTCTATGGGCTTCCAAATATCACTTTGCCAATTCCACAAGAACTGTCTTAGCGAAAGGCTTCTTGAGGGGAAAGCTGTAACTCTGTGAGATGATTTCACAGAACACAAAGAAGTTTCTCAGAAAGCTTCTTTCTCTTTGTTATCGGAGGATATTTCCTTTGGCCCTATAGTCTTCAAAGGGAAAGGAAATATCTGTTGTCAGATTCCACAGAAATAAGGCTAGCAAAGAGATCCACGAAATACAGATGTAACTCTTTGAGATGAATTAACAGAACACTGAGCAGTTTCTCAGAAAGCTTCTTTCCAGATTTCATCGGAGGATATTCCCTTTTTCACCATAGCCCTCTATGGGTTTCCAAATATCACGTTGCCAATTCCACAAGAACTGTATTAGCGAAAGGCTTCTTGAGGGGAAAGCTGTAACTCTGTGAGATAATTTCACAGAACACAAAGAAGTTTCTCAGAACGCTTCTTTCCCTTTGTTATCGGAGGATATGTCCTTTAGCCGTATAGTCTTCAAAGGGAAAGGAAATATCTGTTGTCAGATTCCACAGAAATAAGGCTAGCAAAGAGATGCACGAAATACAGATGTAACTCTGTGAGATGAATTAACAGAACACTGAGCAGTTTCTCAGAAAGCTTCTTTCCAGATTTCATCGGAGGATATTTCCTTTTTCAACATAGCCCTTATGGGCTTCCAAATATCACTTTGCGAATTCCACAAGAACTGTCTTAGTGAAACGCTACTTGAGGGGAAAGCTGTCACTCTTTGAGATGATTTCACAGAACACAAAGAAGTTTCTCAGAAAGCTTCATTCTCTTTGTTATCGGAGGATATTTCCTTTGGCCCTATAGTCTTCAAAGGGAAAGGAAATATCTGTTGTCAGATTCCACAGAAATAAGGCTAGCAAAGAGATCCATGAAATACAGACGTAACTCTGTGAGATGAGTTAACAGAACACTGAGCAGTTTCTCAGAAAGCTTCTTTCCAGATTTCATCGGAGGATATTTCCTTTTTCACCATAGCCCTCTATGGGCTTCCAAATATCCCTTTGCCAATTCCACAAGAACTGTGTTAGCGAAAGGCTTCTTGAGGGGAAATCTGTAACTCTGTGAGATGATTTCACAGAACACAAAGAAGTTTCTCAGAGGGCTTCTTTCTCTTTGTTATCGGAGGATATTTCCTTTGGCCCTACAGTCTTCAAAGGGAAAGGAAATATCTGTTGTCAGATTCCACAGAAATAAGGCTAGCAAAGAGATCCACGAAATACAGATGTAACTCTGTGAGATGAATTAACAGAACACTGAGCCGTTTCTCAGAAAGCTTCTTTCCAGATTTCATCGGAGGATATTTCCTTTTTCACCATAGCCCTTATGGGCTTCCAAATATGACTTTGCCAATTCCACAAGAACTGTCTTAGCGAAAGGCTTCTTGAGGGGAAAGCTGTAACTCTGTGAGATGATTTCACAGAACACAAAGAAGTTTCTCAGAAAGCTTCTTTCCCTTTGTTATCGGAGGATATGTCCGTTGGCCCTATAGTCTTCAAAGGGAAAGGAAATATCTGTTGTCAGATTCCACAGAAATAAGGCTAGCAAAGAGATCCACGAAATACAGATGTAACTCTGTGAGATGAATTAACAGAACACTGAGCAGTTTCTCAGAAAGCTTCTTTCCAGATTTCATCGGAGGATATTTCCTTTTTCACCATAGCCCTCTATGGGCTTCCAAATATCACTTTGCCAATTCCACAAGAACTGTCTTAGCGAAAGGCTTCTTGAGGGGAAAGCTGTAACTCTGTGAGATGATTTCACAGAACACAAAGAAGTTTCTCAGAAACCTTCTTTCTCTTTGTTATCGGAGGATATTTCCTTTGGCCCTATAGTCTTCAAAGGGAAAGGAAATATCTGTTGTCAGATTCCACAGAAATAAGGCTAGCAAAGAGATCCATGAAATACAGATGTAACTCTGTGAGATGAGTTAACAGAACACTGAGCAGTTTCTCAGAAAGCTTCTTTCCAGATTTCATCGGAGGATATTTCCTTTTTCACCATAGCCCTCTATGGGCTTCCAAATATCCCTTTGCCAATTCCACAAGAACTGTGTTAGCGAAAGGCTTCTTGAGGGGAGAGCTGTAACTCTGTGAGATGATTTCACAGAACACAAAGAAGTTTCTCAGAAAGCTTCTTTCTCTTTGTTATCGGAGAATATTTCCTTTGGCCCTATAGTCTTCAAAGGGAAAGGAAATATCTGTTGTCAGATTCCACAGAAATAAGGCTAGCAAAGAGATCCACGAAATTCAGATGTAACTCTGTGAGATGAATTAACAGAACACTGAGCAGTTTCTCAGAAAGCTTCTTTCCAGATTTCATCGGAGGATATTCCCTTTTTCACGATAGCCCTCTAGGGGTTCCAAATATCACTTTGCCAATTCCACAAGAACTGTCTTAGCGAAAGGCTTCTTGAGGGGAAAGCTGTAACTCTGTGAGATGATTTCACAGAACACAAAGAAGTTTGTCAGAAAGGTTCTTTCTCTTTGTTGTCGGAGGATATTTCCTTTGCCCCTATAGTCTTTAAAGGGATCCGAAATATCTGTTGTCAGATTCCACAGAAATAAAGCTAGCAAAGAGATCCACGAAATACAGATGTAACTCTGTGAGATGAATTAACACAACACTGAGCAGTTTCTCAGAAAGCTTCTTTCCAGATTTCATCCGAGGATATTTCCTTTTTCACCATAGCCCTTATGGGCTTCCAAATATGACTTTGCCAATTCCACAAGAACTGTCTTAGCGAAAGGCTTCTTGAGGGGAAAGCTGTAACTCTGTGAGATGATTTCACAGAACACAAAGAAGTTTCTCAGAAAGCTTCATTCTCTTTGTTATCGGAGGATATTTCCTTTGGCCCTATAGTCTTCAAAGGAAAAGGAAATTTCTGTTGTCAGATTCCACAGAAATAAGGCTAGCAAAGAGATCCATGAAATACAGATGTAACTCTGTGAGATGAGTTAACAGAACACTGAGCAGTTTCTCAGAAAGCTTCTTTCCAGATTTCATCGGAGGATATTTCCTTTTTCACCATAGCCCTCTATGGGCTTCCAAATATCCCTTTGCCAATTCCACAAGAACTGTGTTAGCGAAAGGCTTCTTGAGGGGAAAGCTGTAACTCTGTGAGATGATTTCACAGAACACTAAGAAGTTTCTCAGAAAGCTTCTTTCTCTTTGTTATCGGAGGATATTTCCTTTGGCCCTATAGTCTTCAAAGGGAAAGGAAATATCTGTTGTCAGATTCCACAGAAATAAGGCTAGCAAAGAGATCCACGAAATACAAATGTAACTCTGTGAGATGAATTAACAGAACACTGAGCAGTTTCTCAGAAAGCTTCTTTCCAGATTTCATCGGAGTATATTTCCTTTTTCACCATAGCCCTCTATGGGCTTCCAAATATCACTTTGCCAATTCCACAAGAACTGTCTTAGCGAAAGGCTTCTTGAGGGGAAAGCTGTAACTTTGTGAGATGATTTCACAGAACACAAAGAAGTTTCTCAGAAACCTTCTTTCTCTTTGTTGTCGGAGGATATTTCCTTTGGCCCTATATTCTTCAAAGGGAAAGGAAATATCTGTTGTCAGATTCCACAGAAATAAGGCTAGCAAAGAGATCCACGAAATACAGATGTAACTCTGTGAGATGAATTAACAGAACACTGAGCAGTTTCTCAGAAAGCTTCTTTCCAGATTTCATCGGAGGATATTCCCTTTTTCACCATAGCCCTCTATGGGCTTCCAAATATCACTTTGCCAATTCCACAAGAACTGTCTTAGCGAAAGGCTTCTTGAGAGGAAAGCTGTAACTCTGTGAGATGATTTCACAGAACACAAAGAAGTTTCTCAGAAAGCTTCTTTCTCTTTGTTATCGGAGGATATTTCCTTTGCCCCTATAGTCTTTAAAGGGATCCGAAATATCTGTTGTCAGATCCCACAGAAATAAAGCTAGCAAAGAGATCCACGAAATACAGATGTAACTCTGTGAGATGAATTAACAGAACACTGAGCAGTTTCTCAGAAAGCTTCTTTCCAGATTTCATCCGAGGATATTTCCTTTTTCACCATAGCCCTTATGGGCTTCCAAATATGACTTTGCCAATTCCACAAGAACTGTCTTAGCGAAAGGCTTCTTGAGGGGAAAGCTGTAACTCTGTGAGATGACTTCACAGAACACAAAGAAGTTTCTCAGAAAGCTTCTTTCCCTTTGTTATCGGAGGATATGTCCTTTGGCCCTATAGTCTTCAAAGGGAAAGGAAATATCTGTTGTCAGATTCCACAGAAATAAGGCTAGCAAAGAGATCCATGAAATACAGATGTAACTCTGTGAGATGAGTTAACAGAACACTGAGCAGTTTCTCAGAAATCTTCTTTCCAGATTTCATCGGAGGATATTTCCTTTTTCACCATAGCCCTCTATGGGCTTCCAAATATCCCTTTGCCAATTCCACAAGAACTGTGTTAGCGAAAGGCTTCTTGAGGGGAAAGCTGTAACTCTGTCAGATGATTTCACAGAACACAAAGAAGTTTCTCAGAAAGCTTCTTTCTCTTTGTTATCAGAGGATATTTCCTTTGGCCCTATAGTCTTCAAAGGGAAAGGAAATATCTGTTGTCAGATTCCACAGAAATAAGGCTAGCAAAGAGATCCACGAAATACAGATGGAACTCTGTGAGATGAATTAACAGAACACTGAGCAGTTTCTCAGAAAGCTTCTTTCCAGATTTCATCGGAGGATATTTCCTTTTTCACCATAGCCCTCTATGGGCTTCCAAATATCACTTTGCCAATTCCACAAGAACTGTCTTAGCGAAAGGCTTCTTGAGGGGAAAGCTGTAACTCTGTGAGATGATTTCACAGAACACAAAGAAGTTTCTCAGAAACCTTCTTTCTCTTTGTTATCGGAGGATATTTCCTTTGGCCCTATAGTCTTCAAAGGGAAAGGAAATATCTGTTGTCAGATTCCACAGAAATAAGGCTAGCAAAGAGATCCACGAAATACAGATGTAACTCTGTGAGATGAATTAACAGAACACTGAGCAGTTTCTCAGAAAGCTGCTTTCCAGATTTCATCGGAGGATATTTCCTTTTTCACCATAGCCCTCTATGGGCTTCCAAATATCACTTTGCCAATTCCACAAGAACTGTCTTAGCGAAAGGCTTCTTGAGGGGAAAGCTGTAACTCTGTGAGATGATTTCACAGAACACAAAGAAGTTTCTCAGAAAGCTTCTTTCTCTTTGTTATCGGAGGATATTTCCTTTGCCCCTATAGTCTTCAAAGGGAAAGGAAATATCTGTTCTCAGATCCCACAGAAATAAAGCTAGAAAAGAGATCCACGAAATACAGATGTAACTCTGTAAGATGAATTAACAGAACACTGAGCAGTTTCTCAGAAAGCTTCTTTCCAGATTTCATCGGAGGATATTTCCTTTTTCACCATAGCCCTCTATGGGCTTCCAAATATCACTTTGCCAATTCCACAAGAACTGTCTTAGCGAAAGGCTTCTTGAGGTGAAAGCTGTAACTCTGTGAGATGATTTCACAGAACACAAAGAAGTTTCTCAGAAAGCTTGTTTCTCTTTGTTATCGGAGGATATTTCCTTTGGCCCTATAGTCTTTAAAGGGATCCGAAATATCTGTTGTCAGATTACACAGAAATAATGCTAGGAATGAAATCCACGAAATACAGATGTAACTCTGTGAGATGAATTAACAGGACACTAAGCAGTTTCTCAGAAAGCTTCTTTCCAGATTTCATCCGAGGATATTTCCTTTTTCACCATAGCCCTTATGGGCTTCCAAATATGACTTTGCCAATTCCACAAGAACTGTCTTAGCAAAAGGCTTCTTGAGGGGAATGCTGTAACTCTGTGAGATGATTTCACAGAACACAAAGAAGCTTCTCAGAAAGCTTCTTTCTCTTTGTTATCGGAGGATATTTCCTTTGGCCCTATAGTCTTTAAAGGGATCCGAAATATCTGTTGTCAGATTACACAGAAATAAGGCTAGGAAAGACATCCACGAAATACAGATGTAACTCTGTGAGATGAATTAACAGACACTAAGCAGTTTCTCAGAAAGCTTCTTTCCAGATTTCATCGGAGGATATTTCCTTTTTCACCATAGCCCTTATGGGCTTCCAAATATGACTTTGCCAATTCCACAAGAACTATCTTAGCGCAAGGCTTCTTGAGGGGAAAGCTGTAACTCTGTGAGATGATTTCACAGAACACAAAGAAGTTTCTCAGAAAGCTTCTTTACCTTTGTTATCGGAGGATACTTCCTTTGGCCCTGTAGTCTTTAAAGGGATCCGAAATATCAGTTCTCAGATTCCACAGAAATAAGGCTAGCAAAGAGATCTACGAAATACAGATGTAACTCTGTGAGATGAATTAACAGAACACTAAGCAGTTTCTCAGAAAGCTTCTTTCCAGATTTCATCCGAGGATATTTCCTTTTTCACCATAGCCCTCTATGGGCTTCCAAATATCACTTTGCCAATTCCACAAGAACTGTCTTAGCGAAAGGCTTCTTGAGGGGAAAGCTGTAACTCTGTGAGATGATTTCACAGAACACCAAGAAGTTTCTCAGAAAGCTTCTTTCCCTTTGTTATCAGAGGATATGTCCTTTGGCCCTATAGCCTTCAAAGGGAAAGGAAATATCTGTTGTCAGATTCCACAGAAATAAGGCTAGCAAAGAGATCCACGAAATACAGATGTAACTCTGTGAGATGAATTAACAGAACACTGAGCAGTTTCTCAGAAAGCTTCTTTCCAGATTTCATAGGAGGATATTTCCTTTTTCAACATAGCCCTTATGGGCTTCCAAATATCACTTTGCCAATTCCACAAGAACTGTCTTAATGAAACGCTACTTGAGGGGAAAGCTGTCACTCTGTGAGATGATTTCACAGAACACAAAGAAGTTTCTCAGAAAGCTTCATTCTCTTTGTTATCGGAGGATATTTCCCTTGGCCCTATTGTCTTCAAAGGGAAAGGAAATATCTGTTGTCAGATTCCACAGAAATTAGGCTAGCAAAGAGATCCATGAAATACAGATGTAACTCTGTTAGATGAGTTAACAGAACACTGAGCAGTTTCTCAGAAAGCTTCTTTCCAGATTTCATCGGAGGATATTTCCTTTTTCACCATAGCCCTCTATGGGCTTCCAAATATCCCTTTGCCAATTCCACAAGAACTGTGTTAGCGAAAGGCTTCTTGAGGGGAAAGCTGTAACTCTGTGAGATGATTTCACAGAACACAAAGAAGTTTCTCAGAAAGCTTCTTTCTCTTTGTTATCGGAGGATATTTCCTTTGGCCCTATAGTCTTCAAAGGGAAAGGAAATATCTGTTGTCAGATTCCACAGAAATAAGGCTAGCAAAGAGATCCACGAAATACAGATGTAACTCTGTGAGATGAATTAACAGAACACTGAGCAGTTTCTCAGAAAGCTTCTTTCCAGATTTCATCGGAGGATATTTCCTTTTTCACCATAGCCCTCTATGGGCTTCCAAATATGACTTTGCCAATTCCACAAGAACTGTCTTAGCGAAAGGCTTCTTGAGGGGAAAGCTGTAACTCTGTGAGATGATTTCACAGAACACAAAGAAGTTTCTCAGAAACCTTCTTTCTCTTTGTTATCGGAGGATATTTCCTTTGGCCCTATAGTCTTCAAAGGGAAAGGAAATATCTCTTGTCAGATTCCACCGAAATAAGGCTAGCAAAGAGATCCACGAAATACAGATGTAACTCTGTGAGATGAATTAACAGAACACTGAGCAGTTTCTCAGAAAGCTGCTTTCCAGATTTCATCGGAGGATATTTCCTTTTTCACCATAGCCCTCTATGGGCTTCCAAATATCACTTTGCCAATTCCACAAGAACTGTCTTAGCGAAAGGCTTCTTGAGGGGAAAGCTGTAACTCTGTGAGATGATTTCACAGAACACAAAGAAGTTTCTCAGAAAGCTTCTTTCTCTTTGTTATCGGAGGATATTTCCTTTGGCCCTATAGTCTTCAAAGGGAAAGGAAATATCTGTTGTCAGATTCCACAGAAATAAGGCTAGCAAAGAGATCCACGAAATACAGATGTAACTCTGTGAGATGAATTAACAGAACACTGAGCAGTTTCTCAGAAAGCTTCTTTCCAGATTTCATCGGAGGATATTCCCTTTTTCACCATAGCCCTCTATGGGCTTCCAAATATCACTTTGCCAATTCCACAAGAACTGTCTTAGCGAAAGGCTTCTTGAGGGGAAAGCTGTAACTCTGTGAGATGATTTCACAGAACACAAAGAAGTTTCTCAGAAAGCTTCTTTCTCTTGGTTATCGGAGGATATTTCCTTTGACCCTATAGTCTTCAAAGGGAAAGGAAATATCTGTTCTCAGATCCCACAGAAATAAAGCTAGAAAAGACATCCACGAAATACAGATGTAACTCTGTAAGATGAATTAACAGAACACTGAGCAGTTTCTCAGAAAGCTTCTTTCCAGATTTCATCGGAGGATATTTCCTTTTTCACCATAGCCCTCTATGGGCTTCCAAATATCACTTTGCCAATTCCACAGGAACTGTCTTAGCGAAAGGCTTCTTGAGGTGAAAGCTGTAACTCTGTGAGATGATTTCACAGAACACAAAGAAGTTTCTCAGAAAGCTTGTTTCTCTTCGTTATCGGAGGATATTTCCTTTGGCCCTATAGTCTTTAAAGGGATCCGAAATATCTGTTGTCAGATTACACAGAAATAAGGCTAGGAAAGAAATCCACGAAATACAGATGTAACTCTGTGAGATGAATTAACAGACACTAAGCAGTTTCTCAGAAAGCTTCTTTCCAGATTTCATCCGAGGATATTTCCTTTTTCACCATAGCCCTTATGGGCTTCCAAATATGACTTTGCCAATTCCACAAGAACTATCTTAGCGCAAGGCTTCTTGAGGGGAAAGCTGTAACTCTGTGAGATGATTTCACAGAACACAAAGAAGTTTCTCAGAAAGCTTCTTTACCTTTGTTATCGGAGGATACTTCCTTTGGCCCTGTAGTCTTTAAAGGGATCCGAAATATCAGTTCTCAGATTCCACAGAAATAAGGCTAGCAAAGAGATCTACGAAATACAGATGTAACTCTGTGAGATGAATTAACAGAACACTAAGCAGTTTCTCAGAAAGCTTCTTTCCAGATTTCATCGGAGGATATGCCCTTTTTCACCATAGCCCTCTATGGGCTTCCAAATATCACTTTGCCAATTCCACAAGAACTGACTTAGCGAAAGGCTTCTTGAGGGGAAAGCTGTAACTCTGTGAGATGATTTCACAGAACACAAAGAAGTTTCTCAGAAAGCTTCTTTCTCTTTGTTATCGGAGGATATTTCCTTTGGCCCTATAGTCTTCAAAGGGAAAGGAAATATCTGTTGTCAGATTCCACAGAAATAAGGCTAGCAAAGAGATCCACGAAATACAGATGTAACTCTGTGAGATGAATTAACAGAACACTGAGCAGTTTCTCAGAAAGCTTCTTTCCAGATTTCATCGGAGGATATTTCCTTTTTCACCATAGCCCTCTATGGGCTTCCAAATATCACTTTGACAATTCCACAAGAACTGTCTTAGCGAAAGGCCTCTTGAGGGGAAAGCTGTAACTCTGTGAGATGATTTCACAGAACACAAAGAAGTTTCTCAGAAACCTTCTTTCTCTTTGTTATCGGAGGATATTTCCTTTGGCCCTATAGTCTTCAAAGGGAAAGGAAATATCTGTTGTCAGATTCCACCGAAATAAGGCCAGCAAAGAGATCCACGAAATAGAGATGTAACTCTGTGAGATGAATTAACAGAACACTGAGCAGTTTCTCAGAAAGCTGCTTTCCAGATTTCATCGGAGGATATTTCCTTTTTCACCATAGCCCTCTATGGGCTTCCAAATATCACTTTGCCAATTCCAAAAGAACTGTCTTAGCGAAAGGCTTCTTGAGGGGAAAGCTGTAACTCTGTGCGATGATTTCACAGAACACAAAGAAGTTTCTCAGAAAGCTTCTTTCTCTTTGTTATCGGAGGATATTTCCTTTGGCCCTATAGTCTTCAAAGGGAAAGGAAATATCTGTTGTCAGATTCCACAGAAATAAGGATAGCAAAGAGATCCACGAAATACAGATGTAACTCTGTGAGATGAATTAACAGAACACTGAGCAGTTTCTCAGAAAGCTTCTTTCCAGATTTCATCGGAGGATATTCCCTTTTTCACCATAGCCCTCTATGGGCTTCCAAATATCACTTTGCCAATTCCACAAGAACTGTCTTAGCGAAAGGCTTCTTGAGGGGAAAGCTGTAACTCTGTGAGATGATTTCACAGAACACAAAGAAGTTTCTCAGAAAGCTTCTTTCTCTTTGTTATCAGAGGATATTTCCTTTGCCCCTATAGTCTTTAAAGGGATCCGAAATATCTGTTGTCAGATTCCACAGAAATAAAGCTAGCAAAGAGATCCACGAAATACAGATGTAACTCTGTGAGATGAATTAACAGAACACTGAGCAGTTTCTCAGAAAGCTTCTTTCCAGATTTCATCGGAGGATATTTCCTTTTTCAACATACCCCTTATGGGCTTCCAAATATCACTTTGCCAATTCCACAAGAACTGTCTTAGTGAAACGCTACTTGAGGGGAAAGCTGTCACTCTGTGAGATGATTTCACAGAACACAAAGAAGTTTCTCAGAAAGCTTCATTCTCTTTGTTATCGGAGGATATTTCCTTTGGCCCTATAGTCTTCAAAGGGAAAGGAAATATCTGTTGTCAGATTCCACAGAAATAAGGCTAGCAAAGAGATCCATGAAATACAGATGTAACTCTGTGAGATGAGTTAACAGAACACTGAGCAGTTTCTCACAAAGCTTCTTTCCAGATTTCATCGGAGGATATTTCCTTTTTCACCATAGCCCTCTATGGGCTTCCAAATATCACTTTGCCAATTCCACAAGAACTGTGTTAGCGAAAGGCTTCTTGAGGGGAAAGCTGTAACTCTGTGCGATGATTTCACAGAACACAAAGAAGTTTCTCAGAAAGCTTCTTTCTCTTTGTTATCGGAGGATATTTCCTTTGGCCCTATAGTCTTCAAAGGGAAAGGAAATATCTGTTGTCAGATTCCACAGAAATAAGGATAGCAAAGAGATCCACGAAATACAGATGTAACTCTGTGAGATGAATTAACAGAACACTGAGCAGTTTCTCAGAAAGCTTCTTTCCAGATTTCATCGGAGGATATTCCCTTTTTCACCATAGCCCTCTATGGGCTTCCAAATATCACTTTGCCAATTCCACAAGAACTGTCTTAGCGAAAGGCTTCTTGAGGGGAAAGCTGTAACTCTGTGAGATGATTTCACAGAACACAAAGAAGTTTCTCAGAAAGCTTCTTTCTCTTTGTTATCAGAGGATATTTCCTTTGCCCCTATAGTCTTTAAAGGGATCCGAAATATCTGTTGTCAGATTCCACAGAAATAAAGCTAGCAAAGAGATCCACGAAATACAGATGTAACTCTGTGAGATGAATTAACAGAACACTGAGCAGTTTCTCAGAAAGCTTCTTTCCAGATTTCATCGGAGGATATTTCCTTTTTCAACATACCCCTTATGGGCTTCCAAATATCACTTTGCCAATTCCACAAGAACTGTCTTAGTGAAACGCTACTTGAGGGGAAAGCTGTCACTCTGTGAGATGATTTCACAGAACACAAAGAAGTTTCTCAGAAAGCTTCATTCTCTTTGTTATCGGAGGATATTTCCTTTGGCCCTATAGTCTTCAAAGGGAAAGGAAATATCTGTTGTCAGATTCCACAGAAATAAGGCTAGCAAAGAGATCCATGAAATACAGATGTAACTCTGTGAGATGAGTTAACAGAACACTGAGCAGTTTCTCACAAAGCTTCTTTCCAGATTTTATCGGAGGATATTTCCTTTTTCACCATAGCCCTCTATGGGCTTCCAAATATCACTTTGCCAATTCCACAAGAACTGTGTTAGCGAAAGGCTTCTTGAGGGGAAAGCTGTAACTCTGTGAGATGATTTCACAGAACACAAAGAAGTTTCTCAGAAAGCTTCTTTCTCTTTGTTATCGGAGGATATTTCCTTTGGCCCTATAGTCTTCAAAGGGAAAGGAAATATCTGTTGTCAGATTCCACAGAAATAAGGCTAGCAAAGAGATCCACGAAATACAGATGTAACTCTGTGAGATGAATTAACAGAACACTGAGCAGTTTCTCAGAAAGCTTCTTTCCAGATTTCATCGGAGGATATTTCCTTTTCACCATAGCCCTCTATGGGCTTCCAAATATCACTTTGCCAATTCCACAAGAACTGTCTTAGCGAAAGGCTTCTTGAGGGGAAAGCTGTAACTCTGTGAGATGATTTCACAGAACACAAAGAAGTTTCTCAGAAAGCTTCTTTCTCTTTGTTATCGGAGGATATTTCCTTTGGCCCTGTAGTATTCAAAGGGAAAGGAAATATCTGTTGTCAGATTCCACAGAAATAAGGCTAGCAAAGAGATCCACGAAATACAGATGTAACTCTGTGAGATGAATTAACACAACACTGAGCAGTTTCTCAGAAAGCTTCTTTCCAGATTTCATCGGAGGATATTCCCTTTTTCACCATAGCCCTCTAAGGGTTCCAAATATCACTTTGCCAATTCCACAAGAACTGTCTTAGCGAAAGGCTTCTTGAGGGGAAAGCTGTAACTCTGTGAGATGATTTCACAGAACACAAAGAAGTTTCTCAGAAAGCTTCTTTCTCTTTGTTATCGGAGGATATTTCCTTTGGCCCTATAGTCTTCAAAGGGAAAGGAAATATCTGTTGTCAGATTCCACAGAAATAAGGCTAGCAAAGAGATCCACGAAATACAGATGTAACTCTGTGAGATGAATTAACAGAACACTGAGCAGTTTCTCAGAAAGCTTCTTTCCAGATTTCATCGGAGGATATTCCCTTTTTCACCATAGCCCTCTATGGGCTTCCAAATATCACTTTGCCAATTCCACAAGAACTGTCTTAGCGAAAGGCTTCTTGAGGGGAAAGCTGTAACTCTGTGAGATGATTTCACAGAACACAAAGAAGTTTCTCAGAAAGCTTCTTTCTCTTTGTTATCGGAGGATATTTCCTTTGACCCTATAGTCTTCAAAGGGAAAGGAAATATCTGTTCTCAGATCCCACAGAAATAAAGCTAGAAAAGAGATCCACGAAATACAGATGTAACTCTGTGAGATGAATTAACAGAACACTGAGCAGTTTCTCAGAAAGCTTCTTTCCAGATTTGATCGGAGGATATTTCCTTTTTCACCATAGCCCTCTATGGGCTTCCAAATATCACTTTGCCAATTCCACAGGAACTGTCTTAGCGAAAGGCTTCTTGAGGTGAAAGCTGTAACTCTGTGAGATGATTTCACAGAACACAAAGAAGTTTCTCAGAAAGCTTGTTTCTCTTCGTTATCGGAGGATATTTCCTTTGGCCCTATAGTCTTTAAAGGGATCCGAAATATCTGTTGTCAGATTACACAGAAATAAGGCTAGGAAAGACATCCACGAAATACAGATGTAACTCTGTGAGATGAATTAACAGACACTAAGCAGTTTCTCAGAAAGCTTCTTTCCAGATTTCATCGGAGGATATTTCCTTTTTCACCATAGCCCTTATGGGCTTCCAAATATGACTTTGCCAATTCCACAAGAACTGTCTTAGCGCAAGGCTTCTTGAGGGGAAAGCTGTAACTCTGTGAGATGATTTCACAGAACACAAAGAAGTTTCTCAGAAAGCTTCTTTACCTTTGTTATCGGAGGATACTTCCTTTGGCCCTGTAGTCTTTAAAGGGATCCGAAATATCAGTTCTCAGATTCCACAGAAATAAGGCTAGCAAAGAGATCTACGAAATACAGATGTAACTCTGTGAGATGAATTAACAGAACACTAAGCAGTTTCTCAGAAAGCTTCTTTCCAGATTTCATCCGAGGATATTTCCTTTTTCACCATAGCCCTCTATGGGCTTCCAAATATCACTTTGCCAATTCCACAAGAACTGTCTTAGCGAAAGGCTTCTTGAGGGGAAAGCTGTAACTCTGTGAGATGATTTCACAGAACACCAAGAAGTTTCTCAGAAAGCTTCTTTCCCTTTGTTATCAGAGGATATGTCCTTTGGCCCTATAGTCTTCAAAGGGAAAGGAAATATCTGTTGTCAGATTCCACAGAAATAAGGCTAGCAAAGAGATCCACGAAATACAGATGTAACTCTGTGAGATGAATTAACAGAACACTGAGCAGTTTCTCAGAAAGCTTCTTTCCAGATTTCATTGGAGGATATTTCCTTTTTCAACATAGCCCTTATGGGCTTCCAAATATCACTTTGCCAATTCCACAAGAACTGTCTTAAGGAAACGCTACTTGAGGGGAAAGCTGTCACTCTGTGAGATGATTTCACAGAACACAAAGAAGTTTCTCAGAAAGCTTCATTCTCTTTGTTATCGGAGGATATTTCCCTTGGCCCTATAGTCTTCAAAGGGAAAGGAAATATCTGTTGTCAGATTCCACAGAAATTAGGCTAGCAAAGAGATCCATGAAATACAGATGTAACTCTGTTAGATGAGTTAACAGAACACTGAGCAGTTTCTCAGAAAGCTTCTTTCCAGATTTCATCGGAGGATATTTCCTTTTTCACCATAGCCCTCTATGGGCTTCCAAATATCCCTTTGCCAATTCCACAAGAACTGTGTTAGCGAAAGGCTTCTTGAGGGGAAAGCTGTAACTCTGTGAGATGATTTCACAGAACACAAAGAAGTTTCTCAGAAAGCTTCTTTCTCTTTGTTATCGGAGGATATTTCCTTTGGGCCTATAGTCTTCAAAGGGAAAGGAAATATCTGTTGTCAGATTCCACAGAAATAAGGCTAGCAAAGAGATCCACGAAATACAGATGTAACTCTGTGAGATGAATTAACAGAACACTGAGCAGTTTCTCAGAAAGCTTCCTTCCAGATTTCATCGGAGGATATTTCCTTTTTCACCATAGCCCTCTATGGGCTTCCAAATATGACTTTGCCAATTCCACAAGAACTGTCTTAGCGAAAGGCTTCTTGATGGGAAAGCTGTAACTCTGTGAGATGATTTCACAGAACACAAAGAAGTTTCTCAGAAACCTTCTTTCTCTTTGTTATCGGAGGATATTTCCTTTGGCCCTATAGTCTTCAAAGGGAAAGGAAATATCTCTTGTCTGATTCCACCGAAATAAGGCTAGCAAAGAGATCCACGAAATACAGATGTAACTCTGTGAGATGAATTAACAGAACACTGAGCAGTTTCTCAGAAAGCTGCTTTCCAGATTTCATCGGAGGATATTTCCTTTTTCACCATAGCCCTCTATGGGCTTCCAAATATCACTTTGCCAATTCCACAAGAACTGTCTTAGCGAAAGGCTTCTTGAGGGGAAAGCTGTAACTCTGTGAGATGATTTCACAGAACACAAAGAAGTTTCTCAGAAAGCTTCTTTCTCTTTGTTATCGGAGGATATTTCCTTTGGCCCTATAGTCTTCAAAGGGAAAGGAAATATCTGTTGTCAGATTCCACAGAAATAAGGCTAGCAAAGAGATCCACGAAATACAGATGTAACTCTGTGAGATGAATTAACAGAACACTGAGCAGTTTCTCAGAAAGCTTCTTTCCAGATTTCATCGGAGGATATTCCCTTTTTCACCATAGCCCTCTATGGGCTTCCAAATATCACTTTGCCAATTCCACAAGAACTGTCTTAGCGAAAGGCTTCTTGAGGGGAAAGCTGTAACTCTGTGAGATGATTTCACAGAACACAAAGAAGTTTCTCAGAAAGCTTCTTTCTCTTGGTTATCGGAGGATATTTCCTTTGACCCTATAGTCTTCAAAGGGAAAGGAAATATCTGTTCTCAGATCCCACAGAAATAAAGCTAGAAAAGAGATCCACGAAATACAGATGTAACTCTGTAAGACGAATTAACAGAACACTGAGCAGTTTCTCAGAAAGCTTCTTTCCAGATTTCATCGGAGGATATTTCCTTTTTCACCATAGCCCTCTATGGGCTTCCAAATATCACTTTGCCAATTCCACAGGAACTGTCTTAGCGAAAGGCTTCTTGAGGTGAAAGCTGTAACTCTGTGAGATGATTTCACAGAACACAAAGAAGTTTCTCAGAAAGCTTGTTTCTCTTCGTTATCGGAGGATATTTCCTTTGGCCCTATAGTCTTTAAAGGGATCCGAAATATCTGTTGTCAGATTACACAGAAATAAGGCTAGGAAAGAAATCCACGAAATACAGATGTAACTCTGTGAGATGAATTAACAGACACTAAGCAGTTTCTCAGAAAGCTTCTTTCCAGATTTCATCCGAGGATATTTCCTTTTTCACCATAGCCCTTATGGGCTTCCAAATATGACTTTGCCAATTCCACAAGAACTGTCTTAGCGCAAGGCTTCTTGAGGGGAAAGCTGTAACTCTGTGAGATGATTTCACAGAACACAAAGAAGTTTCTCAGAAAGCTTCTTTACCTTTGTTATCGGAGGATACTTCCTTTGGCCCTGTAGTCTTTAAAGGGATCCGAAATATCAGTTCTCAGATTCCACAGAAATAAGGCTAGCAAAGAGATCTACGAAATACAGATGTAACTCTGTGAGATGAATTAACAGAACACTAAGCAGTTTCTCAGAAAGCTTCTTTCCAGATTTCATCCCAGGATATGCCCTTTTTCACCATAGCCCTCTATGGGCTTCCAAATATCACTTTGCCAATTCCACAAGAACTGACTTAGCGAAAGGCTTCTTGAGGGGAAAGCTGTAACTCTGTGAGATGATTTCACAGAACACAAAGAAGTTTCTCAGAAAGCTTCTTTCTCTTTGTTATCGGAGGATATTTCCTTTGCCCCTATAGTCTTTAAAGGGATCCGAAATATCTGTTGTCAGATTCCACAGAAATAAAGCTAGCAAAGAGATCCACGAAATACAGATGTAACTCTGTGAGATGAATTAACAGAACACTGAGCAGTTTCTCAGAAAGCTTCTTTCCAGATTTCATCGGAGGATATTCCCTTTTTCACCATAGCCCTCTATGGGCTTCCAAATATCACTTTGCCAATTCCACAAGAACTGTCTTAGCGAAAGGCTTCTTGAGGGGAAAGCTGTAACTCTGTGAGATGATTTCACAGAACACAAAGAAGTTTCTCAGAAAGCTTCTTTCTCTTTGTTATCGGAGGATATTTCCTTTGGCCCTATAGTCTTCAAAGGGAAAGGAAATATCTGTTGTCAGATTCCACAGAAATAAGGCTAGCAAAGAGATCCACGAAATACAGATGTAACTCTGTGAGATGAATTAACAGAACACTGAGCAGTTTCTCAGAAAGCTTCTTTCCAGATTTCATCGGAGGATATTTCCTTTTTCACCATAGCCCTCTATGGGCTTCCAAATATCACTTTGACAATTCCACAAGAACTGTCTTAGCGAAAGGCCTCTTGAGGGGAAAGCTGTAACTCTGTGAGATGATTTCACAGAACACAAAGAAGTTTCTCAGAAACCTTCTTTCTCTTTGTTATCGGAGGATATTTCCTTTGGCCCTATAGTCTTCAAAGGGAAAGGAAATATCTGTTGTCAGATTCCACCGAAATAAGGCCAGCAAAGAGATCCACGAAATAGAGATGTAACTCTGTGAGATGAATTAACAGAACACTGAGCAGTTTCTCAGAAAGCTGCTTTCCAGATTTCATCGGAGGATATTTCCTTTTTCACCATAGCCCTCTATGGGCTTCCAAATATCACTTTGCCAATTCCAAAAGAACTGTCTTAGCGAAAGGCTTCTTGAGGGGAAAGCTGTAACTCTGTGCGATGATTTCACAGAACACAAAGAAGTTTCTCAGAAAGCTTCTTTCTCTTTGTTATCGGAGGATATTTCCTTTGGCCCTATAGTCTTCAAAGGGAAAGGAAATATCTGTTGTCAGATTCCACAGAAATAAGGATAGCAAAGAGATCCACGAAATACAGATGTAACTCTGTGAGATGAATTAACAGAACACTGAGCAGTTTCTCAGAAAGCTTCTTTCCAGATTTCATCGGAGGATATTCCCTTTTTCACCATAGCCCTCTATGGGCTTCCAAATATCACTTTGCCAATTCCACAAGAACTGTCTTAGCGAAAGGCTTCTTGAGGGGAAAGCTGTAACTCTGTGAGATGATTTCACAGAACACAAAGAAGTTTCTCAGAAAGCTTCTTTCTCTTTGTTATCAGAGGATATTTCCTTTGCCCCTATAGTCTTTAAAGGGATCCGAAATATCTGTTGTCAGATTCCACAGAAATAAAGCTAGCAAAGAGATCCACGAAATACAGATGTAACTCTGTGAGATGAATTAACAGAACACTGAGCAGTTTCTCAGAAAGCTTCTTTCCAGATTTCATCGGAGGATATTTCCTTTTTCAACATACCCCTTATGGGCTTCCAAATATCACTTTGCCAATTCCACAAGAACTGTCTTAGTGAAACGCTACTTGAGGGGAAAGCTGTCACTCTGTGAGATGATTTCACAGAACACAAAGAAGTTTCTCAGAAAGCTTCATTCTCTTTGTTATCGGAGGATATTTCCTTTGGCCCTATAGTCTTCAAAGGGAAAGGAAATATCTGTTGTCAGATTCCACAGAAATAAGGCTAGCAAAGAGATCCATGAAATACAGATGTAACTCTGTGAGATGAGTTAACAGAACACTGAGCAGTTTCTCAGAAAGCTTCTTTCCAGATTTCATCGGAGGATATTTCCTTTTTCACCATAGCCCTCTATGGGCTTCCAAATATCACTTTGCCAATTCCACAAGAACTGTGTTAGCGAAAGGCTTCTTGAGGGGAAAGCTGTAACTCTGTGAGATGATTTCACAGAACACAAAGAAGTTTCTCAGAAAGCTTCTTTCTCTTTGTTATCGGAGGATATTTCCTTTGGCCCTATAGTCTTCAAAGGGAAAGGAAATATCTGTTGTCAGATTCCACAGAAATAAGGCTAGCAAAGAGATCCACGAAATACAGATGTAACTCTGTGAGATGAATTAACAGAACACTGAGCAGTTTCTCAGAAAGCTTCTTTCCAGATTTCATCGGAGGATATTTCCTTTTCACCATAGCCCTCTATGGGCTTCCAAATATCACTTTGCCAATTCCACAAGAACTGTCTTAGCGAAACGCTTCTTGAGGGGAAAGCTGTAACTCTGTGAGATGATTTCACAGAACACAAAGAAGTTTCTCAGAAAGCTTCTTTCTCTTTGTTATCGGAGGATATTTCCTTTGGCCCTGTAGTATTCAAAGGGAAAGGAAATATCTGTTGTCAGATTCCACAGAAATAAGGCTAGCAAAGAGATCCACGAAATACAGATGTAACTCTGTGAGATGAATTAACAGAACACTGAGCAGTTTCTCAGAAAGCTTCTTTCCAGATTTCATCGGAGGATATTCCCTTTTTCACCATAGCCCTCTAAGGGTTCCAAATATCACTTTGCCAATTCCACAAGAACTGTCTTAGCGAAAGGCTTCTTGAGGGGAAAGCTGTAACTCTGTGAGATGATTTCACAGAACACAAAGAAGTTTCTCAGAAAGCTTCTTTCTCTTTGTTATCGGAGGATATTTCCTTTGCCCCTATAGTCTTTAAAGGGATCCGAAATATCTGTTGTCAGATTCCACAGAAATAAAGCTAGCAAAGAGATCCAAGAAATACAGATGTAACTCTGTGAGATGAATTAACAGAACACTGAGCAGTTTCTCAGAAAGCTTCTTTCCAGATTTCATCCGAGGATATTTCCTTTTTCACCATAGCCCTTACGGGCTTCCAAATATGACTTTGCCAATTCCACAAGAACTGTCTTAGCGAAAGGCTTCTTGAGGGGAAAGCTGTAACTCTGTGAGATGATTTCACAGAACACAAAGAAGTTTCTCAGAAAGCTTCATTCTCTTTGTTATCGGAGGATATTTCCTGTGGCCCTATAGTCTTCAAAGGGAAAGGAAATTTCTGTTGTCAGATTCCAATGAAATAAGGCTAGCAAAGAGATCCATGAAATACAGATGTAACTCTGTGAGATGAGTTCACAGAACACTGAGCAGTTTCTCAGAAAGCTTCTTTCCAGATTTCATCGGAGGATATTTCCTTTTTCACCATAGCCCTCTATGGGCTTCCAAATATCACTTTGCCAATTCCACAAGAACTGTCTTAGCGAAAGGCTTCTTGAGGGGAAAGCTGTAACTCTGTGAGATGATTTCACAGAACACAAAGAAGTTTCTCAGAAACCTTCTTTCTCTTTGTTGTCGGAGGATACTTCCTTTGGCCCTATAGTCTTCAAAGGGAAAGGAAATATCTGTTCTCAGATTCCACAGAAATAAGGCTAGCAAAGAGATCAACGAAATACAGATGTAACTCTGTGAGATGAATTAACAGAACACTGAGCAGTTTCTCAGAAAGCTTCTTTCCAGATTTCATCGGAGGATATTCCCTTTTTCACCATAGCCCTCTATGGGCTTCCAAGTATCACTTTGCCAATTCCACAAGAACTGTCTTAGCGAAAGGCTTCTTGAGGGGAAAGCTGTAACTCTGTGAGATGATTTCACAGAACACAAAGAAGTTTCTTAGAAAGCTTCTTTCTCTTTGTTATCGGAGGATATTTCCTTTGCCCCTATAGTCTTTAAAGGGATCCGAAATATCTGTTGTCAGATTCCACAGAAATAAAGCTAGCAAAGAGATCCACGAAATACAGATGTAACTCTGTGAGATGAATTAACACAACACTGAGCAGTTTCTCAGAAAGCTTCTTTCCAGATTTCATCCGAGGATATTTCCTTTTTCACCATAGCCCTTATGGGCTTCCAAATATGACTTTGCCAATTCCACAAGAACTGTCTTAGCGAAAGGCTTCTTGAGGGGAAAGCTGTAACTCTGTGAGATGATTTCACAGAACACAAAGAAGTTTCTCAGAAATCTTCTTTCCCTTTGTTATCGGAGGATATTTCCTTTGGCCCTATAGTCTTCAAAGGGAAAGGAAATATCTGTTGTCAGATTCCACAGAAATAAGGCTAGCAAAGAGATCCACGAAATACAGATGTAACTCTGTGAGATGAATTAACAGAACACTGAGCAGTTTCTCAGAAAGCTTCTTTCCAGATTTCATCGGAGGATATTTCCTTTTTCACCATAGCCCTCTATGGGCTTCCAAATATCACTTTGCCAATTCCACAAGAACTGTCTTAGCGAAAGGCTTCTTGAGGGGAAAGCTGTAACTCTGTGAGATGATTTCACAGAACACAAAGAAGTTTCTCAGAAAGCTTCTTTCTCTTTGTTATCGGAGGATATTTCCTTTGGCCCTATAGTCTTCAAAGGGAAAGGAAATGTCTGTTCTCAGAATCCACAGAAAGAAGGCTAGCAAAGAGATCCACGAAATACAGATGTAACTCTGTGAGATGAATTAACAGAACACTGAGCAGTTTCTCAGAAAGCTGCTTTCCAGATTTCATCGGAGGATATTTCCTTTTTCACCATAGCCCTCTATGGGCTTCCAAATATCACTTTGCCAATTCCACAAGAACTGTCTTAGCGAAAGGCTTCTTGAGGGGAAAGCTGTAACTCTGTGAGATGATTTCACAGAACACAAAGAAGTTTCTCAGAAAGCTTCTTTATCTTTGTTATCGGAGGATACTTCCTTTGGCCCTGTAGTCTTTAAAGGGATCGGAAATATCAGTTCTCAGATTCCACAGAAATAAGGCTACCAAAGAGATCCACGAAATACAGATGTAACTCTGTGAGATGAATTAACAGAACACTAAGCAGTTTCTCAGAAAGCTTCTTTCCAGATTTCATCCGAGGATATTTCCTTTTTCACCATAGCCCTCTATGGGCTTCCAAATATCACTTTGCCAATTCCACAAGAACTGTCTTAGCGAAAGGCTTCTTGAGGGGAAAGCTGTAACTCTGTGAGATGATTTCACAGAACACAAAGAAGTTTCTCAGAAACCTTCTTTCTCTTTGTTATCGGAGGATATTTCCTTTGGCCCTATAGTCTTCAAAGGGAAAGGAAATATCTGTTGTCAGATTCCACAGAAATAAGGCTAGCAAAGAGATCCACGAAATACAGATGTAATTCTGTGAGATGAATTAACAGAAAACTAAGCAGTTTCTCAGAAAGCTTCTTTCCAGATTTCATCCGAGGATATTTCCTTTTTCACCATAGCCCTCTATGGGCTTCCAAATATCACTTTGCCAATTCCACAATAACTGTCTTAGGGAAAGGCTTCTTAAGGGGAAAGCTGTAACTCTGTGAGATGATTTCACAGAACACAAAGAAGTTTCTCAGAAATCTTCTTTCTCTTTGTTATCGGAGGATATTTCCTTTGGCCCTATAGTCTTCAAAGGGAAAGGAAATATCTGTTGTCAGATTCCACAGAAATAAGGCTAGCAAAGAGATCCACGAAATACAGATGTAACTCTGTGAGATGAATTAACAGAACACTAAGCAGTTTCTCAGAAAGCTTCTTTCCAGATTTCATCGGAGGATATTTCCTTTTTCACCACAGCCCTCTATGGGCTTCCAAATATCACTTTGCCAATTCCACAAGAACTCTCTTAGCGAAAGGCTTCTTGAGGGGAAAGCTGTAACTCTGTGAGATGATTTCACAGAACACAAAGAAGTTTCTCAGAAAGCTTCTTTCTCTTTGTTATCGGAGGATATTTTCTTTGGCCCTATAGTCTTCAAAGGGAAAGGAAATATCTGTTGTCAGATTCCACAGAAATAAAGCTAGAAAAGAGATCCACGAAATACAGATGTAACTCTGTGAGATGAATTAACAGAACACTGAGCAGTTTCTCAGAAAGCTTCTTTCCAGATTTCATCGGAGGATATTTCCTTTTTCACCATAGCCCTCTATGGGCTTCCAAATATCACTTTGCCAATTACACAAGAACTGTCTTAGCGAAAGGCTTCTTGAGAGGAAAGCTGTAACTCTGTGAGATGATTTCACAGAACACAAAGAAGTTTCTCAGAAAGCTTCTTTCTCTTTGTTATCGGAGGATATTTCATTTAGCCCTATAGTCTTTAAAGGGATCCGAAATATCTGTTGTCAGATTACACCGAAATAAGGCTACCAAAGAGATCCACGAAATACAGATGTAACTCTGTGAGATGAATTAACACAACACTAAGCAGTTTCTCAGAAAGCTTCTTTCCAGATTTCATCCGAGGATATTTCCTTTTTCACCATAGCCCTTATGGGCTTCCAAATATGACTTTGCCAATTCCACAAGAACTGTCTTAGCGAAAGGCTTCTTGAGGGGAAAGCTGTAACTCTGTGAGATGATTTCACAGAACACAAAGAAGTTTCTCAGAAAGCTTCTTTATCTTTGTTATCGGAGGATACTTCCTTTGGCCCTGTAGTCTTTAAAGGGATCCGAAATATCAGTTCTCAGATTCCACAGAAATAAGGCTAGCAAAGAGATCTACGAAATACAGATGTAACTCTGTGAGATGAATTAACAGAACACTAAGCAGTTTCTCAGAAAGCTTCTTTCCAGATTTCATCCGAAGATATTTCCTTTTTCACCATAACCCTCTATGGGCTTCCAAATATCACTTTGTCAATTCCACAAGAACTGTCCTAGCGAAAGGCTTCTTGAGGGGAAAGCTGTTACTCTGTGAGATGATTTCATAGAACACAAAGAAGTTTCTCAGAAAGCTTCTTTCTCTTTGTTATCAGAGGATATTTCCTTTGGTCCTATGGCCTTTAAAGGGATCCGAAATATCTGTTCTCAGATTCCACAGAAATAAGGCTAGCAAAGAGATCTACGAAATACAGATGTAACTCTGTGAGATGAATTAACAGAACACTAAGCAGTTTCTCAGAAAGCTTCTTTCCAGATTTCATCCGAGGATATTTCCTTTTTCACCATAGCGCTCTAAGGTCTTCCAAATATCACTTTGCCAATTCCACAAGAATTGTCTTAGCGAAAGGCTTCTTGAGGGGAACGCTGTAACTCTGTGAGATGATTTCACAGAACACAAAGAAGTTTCTCAGAAAGCTTCTTTCTCTTTGTTATCGGAGGATATTTCCTTTGGCCCTATAGTCTTCAAAGGGAAAGCAAATATCTGTTGTCAGATTCCACAGAAATAAGGCTAGCAAAGAGATCCACGAAATACAGATGTAACTCTGTGAGATGAATTAACAGAACACTGAGCAGATTCTCAGAAAGCTTCCTTCCAGGTTTCATCGGAGGATATTTCCTTTTTCACCATAGCCCTTATGGGCTTCCAAATATCACTTTGCCAATTCCACAAGAACTGTATTAGCGAAAGGCTTCTTGAGGGGAAAGCTGTAACTCTGTGAGATGATTTCACAGACCACAAAGAAGTTTCTCAGAAAGCTTCTTTCTCTTTGTTATCGGAGGATATTTCCTTTGGCCCTATAGTCTTCAAAGGGAAAGGAAATATCTGTTGTCAGATTCCACAGAAATAAGGCTAGCAAAGAGATCCACGAAATACAGATGTAACTCTGTGAGATGAATTAACAGAACACTAAGCAGTTTCTCAGAAAGCTTCTTTCCAGATTTCATCGGAGGATATTCCCTTTTTCACCATAGTCCTCTATGGGCTTCCAAATATCACTTTGCCAATTCCACAAGAACTGTCTTAGCGAAAGGCTTCTTGAGGGGAAAGCTGTAACTCTGTGAGATGATTTCACAGAACACAAAGAAGTTTCTCAGAAAGCTTCTTTCTCTTTGTTATCGGAGGATATTTCCTTTGGCCCTATAGTCTTCAAAGGGAAAGGAAATATCTGTTGTCAGATTCCACAGAAATAAGGCTAGCAAAGTGATCCACGAAATACAGATGTAACTCTGTGAGATGAATTAACAGAACACTAAGCAGTTTCTCAGAAAGCTTCTTTCCAGATTTCATCCGAGGATATGTCCTTTTTCACCACAGCCCTCTAGGGGATCCAAATATCGCTTTGCCAATTCCACAAGAACTGTCTTTGCGAAAGGCTTCTTGAGGGGAAAGCTGTAACTCTGTGAGATGATTTCACGGAACACAAAGAAGCTTCTCAGAAAGCTTCTTCCTCTTTGTTATCGGAGGATATTTCCTTTGGTCCTATGGCCTTTAAAGGGATCCGAAATATCTGTTCTCAGATTCCACAGAAATAAGGTTAGCAAAGAGATCCACGAAATACAGATGTAACTCTGTGAGATGAATTAACAGACACTGAGCAGTTTCTCAGAAAGCTTCTTTCCAGATTTCATCGGAGGATATTTCCTTTTTCACCATAGCCCTCTATGGGCTTCCAAATATCACTTTGCCTGTTCCACCAGAACTGTCTTTGCCAAAGGCTTCTTGAGGGGAACGCTGTAACTCTGTGAGATGATTTCACAGAACACAAAGAAGTTTCTCAGAAATCTTCTTTCTCTTTGTTATCGGAGAATATTTCCTTTGACCCTATATTCTTCAATGGGAAAGGAAATATCTGTTTTCAGATTCCACAGAAATAAGGCTAGCAAAGACATCCACGAAATACAGATGTAACTCTGTGACATGAATTAACAGAACACTGAACAGTTTCTCAGAAAGCTTCTTCCCAGATTTCATCGGAGGATATTTCCTTTTTCACCATAGCCCTTATGGGCTTCCAAATATCACTTTGCCAATTCCACAAGAACTGTCTTAGCGAAAGGATTCTAGAGGGGAAAGCTGTAACTCTGTGAGATCATTTCACAGAACAAAAAGATGTTTCTCAGAAAGCTTGTTTCTCTTTGTTATCGGAGGATATTTCCTTTGGCCCTATAGTCTTCAAAGGGAAAGGAAATATCTGTTCTCAGATTCCACAGAAATAAGGCTAGCAAAGAGATACACGAAATACAGATGTAACTCTGTGAGATGAATTAACAGAACACTAAGCAGTTTCTCAGAAAGCTTCTTTCCAGATTTCATCTGAGGATATTTCCTTTTTCACCATAGCCCTAATGGGCTTCCAAATATGACTTTGCCAATTCCACAAGAACTGTCTTAGCGAAAGGCTTCTTGAGGGGAAAGCTGTAACTCAGTAAGATGATTTCACAGAACACAAAGAAGTTTCTCAGAAAGCTTCTTTCCCTTTGTTATCGGAGGATATGTCCTTTGGCCCTATAGTCTTCAAAGGGAAAGGAAATATCTGTTGTCAGATTCCACAGAAATAAGGGTAGCAAAGAGATCCACGAAATACTGATGTAAGTCTGTGAGATGAATTAACAGAACACTGAGCAGTTTCTCAGAAAGCTTCTTTCCAGATTTCATCGGAGGATATTTCCTTTTTCACCATAGCCCTCTATGGGCTTCCAAATATCACTTTGCCAATTCCACAAGAACTGTCTTAGCGAAAGTCTTCTTGTGGGGAAAGCTGTAACTCTGTGAGATGATTTCACAGAACACAAAGAAGTTTCTCAGAAAGCTTGTTTCTCTTTGTTATCGGAGGATATTTCCTTTGGCCCTATAGTCTTCAAAGGGAAAGGAAATATCTGTTGTCAGATTCCACAGAAATAAGGCTAGCAAAGAGATCCACAAAATACAAATGTAACTCTGTGAGATGAATTAACAGAACACTAAGCAGTTTCTCAGAAAGCTTCTTTCCAGATTTCATCCGAGGATATTTCCTTTTTAACCATAGCCCTCTATGGGCTTCCAAATATCACTTTGCCAATTCCACAAGAACTGTCTTAGCGAAAGGCTTCTTGAGGGGAAAGCTGTAACTCTGTGAGATGATTTCACAGAACACAAAGAAGTTTCTCAGAAAGCTTCTTTCTCTTTGTTATCGGAGGATATTTCCTTTGGCCCTATAGTCTTCAAAGGGAAAGGAAATATCTGTTGTCAGATTCCACAGAAATAAGGCTAGCAAGGAGATCCACGAAATACAGATGTAACTCTGTGAGATGAATTAACAGAACACTAAGCAGTTTCTCAGAAAGCTTCTTTCCAGATTTCATCGGACGATATTCCCTTTTTCACCATAGCCCTCTATGGGCTTCTAAACATCCCTTTGCCAATTCCACAAGAACTGTCTTAGCGAAAGGCTTCTTGAAGGGAAAGCTGTAACTCTGTGAGATGATTTCACAGAACACAAAGAAGTTTCTCAGAAAGCTTCTTTCTCTTTGTTATCGGAGGATATTTCCTTTGGCCCTATAGTCTTCAAAGGGAAAGGAAATATCTGTTGTCAGATTCCACAGAAATAAGGCTAGCAAAGAGATCCACGAAATACAGATGTAACTCTGTGAGATGAATTAACAGAACACTGAGCAGTTTCTCAGAAAGCTTCTTTCCAGATTTCATCGGAGGATATTTCCTTTTTCACCATAGCCCTCTATGGGCTTCCAAATATCACTTTGCCAATTCCACAAGAACTGTCTTAGCGAAAGTCTTCTTGTGGGGAAAGCTGTAACTCTGTGAGATGATTTCACAGAACACAAAGAAGTTTCTCAGAAAGCTTGTTTCTCTTTGTTATCGGAGGATATTTCCTTTGGACCTATAGTCTTCAAAGGGAAAGGAAATATCTGTTGTCAGATTTCACAGAAATAAGGCTAGCAAAGAGATCCACGAAATACAGATGTAACTCTGTGAGATGAATTAACAGAACACTAAGCAGTTTCTCAGAAAGCTTCTTTCCAGATTTCATCCGAGGATATTTCCTTTTTAACCATAGCCCTCTATGGGCTTCCAAATATCACTTTGCCAATTCCACAAGAACTGTCTTAGCGAAAGGCTTGTTGAGGGGAAAGCTGTAACTCTGTGAGATGATTTCACAGAACACAAGAAGTTTCTCAGAAAGCTTGTTTCTCTTTGTTATCGGAGGATATTTCCTTTGGCCCTATAGTCTTCAAAGGGAAAGGAAATATCTGTTGTCAGATTCCACAGAAATAAGGCTAGCAAAGAGATCCACGAAATACAGATGTAACACTTTGAGATGAATTAACAGAACACTAAGCAGTTTCTCAGAAAGCTTCTTTCCATATTTCATCGGAGGATATTTCCTTTTTCACCACAGCCCTCTATGGGCTTCCAAATATCACTTTGCCAATTCGACAAGAACTGTCTTAGGGAAAGGATTATAGAGGGGAAAGCTGTAACTCTGTGAGATCATTTCACAGAACACAAAGATGTTTCTCAGAAAGCTTGTTTCTCTTTGTTATCGGAGGATATTTCCTTTGGCCCAATAGTCTTCAAAGGGAAAGGAAATATCTTTTGTCAGATTCCACAGAAATAAGGCTAGCAAAGAGATCCACGAAACACAGATGTAACTCTGTGAGATGAATTAACAGAACACTAAGCAGTTTCTCAGAAAGCTTCTTTCCAGATTTCATCGGAGGATATTTCCTTTTTCACCATAGCCCTTATGGGCTTCCAAATATCACTTTGCCATTTCCACAAGAACTGTCTTAGTGAAACGCTTCTTGAGGGGAAAGCTGTCACTCTGTGAGATGATTTCACAGAACACAAAGAAGTTTCTCAGAAAGCTTCCTTCTCTTTGTTATCGGAGGATATTTCCTTTGGCCCTATAGTCTTCAAAGGGAAAGGAAATTTCTGTTGTCAGATTCCAATGAAATAAGGCTAGCAAAGAGATACACGAAATACAGATGTAACTATGTGAGATGAATTAACAGAACACTGAGCAGTTTCTCAGAAAGCTTCTTTCCAGATTTCATCGGAGGATATTTCCTTTTTCACCATAGCCCTCTATGGGCTTCCAAATATCACTTTGCCAATTCCACAAGAACTGTCTTAGCGAAAGGCTTCTTGTGGGGAATGCTGTAACTCTGTGAGATGATTTCACCGAACACAAAGAAGCTTATCAGAAAGCTTCTTTCTCCTTGTTATCGGAGGATATTTCCTTTGGTCCTATGGCCTTTAAAGGGATCCGAAATATCTGTTCTCAGATTCCACAGAAATAAGGCTAGCAAAGAGATCCACGAAATACAGATGTAACTCTGTGAGATGAATTAACAGAACACTGAGCAGTTTCTCAGAAAGCTTCTTTCCAGATTTCATCCGAGGATATTTCCTTTTTCACCATAGCCCTTATGGGCTTCCAAATATGACTTTGCCAATTCCACAAGAACTGTCTTCGCGAAAGGCTTCTTGAGGGGAAAGCTGTCACTCTGTGAGATGATTTCACAGAACACAAAGAAGTTTCTCAGAAAGCTTCTTTATCTTTGTTATCGGAGGATACTTCCTTTGGCCCTGTAGTCTTTTAAGAAATCCGAAATATCAGTTCTCAGATTCCACAGAAATAAGGCTAGCAAAGAGATCTACGAATTACAGATGTAACTCTGTGAGATGAATTAACAGAACACTAAGGAGTTTCTCAGAAAGCTTCTTTCCAGATTTCATCCGAGGATATTTCCTTTTTCACCATAGCCCTCTAAGGGCTTCCAAAAATCACTTTGTCAATTCCACAAGAACTGTCTTAGCGAAAGGCTTCTTGAGGGGAAAGCTGTAACTCTGTGAGATCATTTCACAGAACACAAAGAAGTTTCTCAGAAAGCTTGTTTCTCTTTGTTATCGGAGGATATTTCCTTTGGCCCTATAGTCTTCAAAGGGAAAGGAAATATCTGTTGTCAGATTCCACAGAAATAAGGCTAGCAAAGAGATCCAGGAAATACAGATGTAACTCTGTGAGATGAATTAACAGAACACTAAGCAGTTTCTCAGAAAGCTTCTTTCCTGATTTCATCCGAGGATATTTCCTTTTTAACCATAGCCCTCTAAGGGCTTCCAAATATCACTTTGCCAATTCCACAAGAAATGTCTTAGGGAAAGGATTCTAGAGGGGAAAGCTGTAACTCTGTGAGATCATTTCACAGAACACAAAGAAGTTTCTCAGAAAGCTTGTTTCTCTTTGTTATCGGAGGATATTTCCTTTGGCCCAATAGTCTTCAAAGGGAAAGGAAATATCTTTTGTCAGATTCCACAGAAATAAGGCCAGCAAAGAGATCCACGAAATACAGATGTAACTCTGTGAGATGAATTAACAGAACACTAAGCAGTTTCTCAGAAAGCTTCTTTCCAGATTTCATCGGAGGATATTTCCTTTTTCACCATAGCCCTTATGGGCTTCCAGATATCACTTTGCCATTTCCACAACAACTGTCTTAGTGAAACGCTTCTTGAGGGGAAAGCTGTCACTCTGTGAGATGATTTCACAGAACACAAAGAAGTTTCTCAGAAAGCTTCATTCTCTTTGTTATCGGAGGATATTTCCTTTGGCCCTATAGTCTTCAAAGGGAAAGGAAATATCTGTTGTCAGATTCCACAGAAATAAGGCTAGCAAAGAGATACACGAAATACAGATGTAACTATGTGAGATGAATTAACAGAACACGGAGCAGTTTCTCAGAAAGCTTCTTTCCAGATTTCATCGGAGAATATTTCCTTTTTCACCATAGCCCTCTATGGGCTTCCAAATATCACTTTGCCAATTCCACAAGAACTGTCTTAGCGAAAGGCTTCTTGTGGGGAATGCTGTAACTCTGTGAGATGATTTCACCGAACACAAAGAAGCTTATCAGAAAGCTTCTTTCTCCTTGTTATCGGAGGATATTTCCTTTGGTCCTATGGCCTTTAAAGGGATCCGAAATATCTGTTCTCAGATTCCACAGAAATAAGGCTAGCAAAGAGATCCACGAAATACAGATGTAACTCTGTGAGATGAATTAACAGAACACTGAGCAGTTTCTAAGAAAGCTTCTTTCCAGATTTCATCCGAGGATATTTCCTTTTTCACCATAGCCCTTATGGGCTTCCAAATATCACTTTGCCAATTCCACAAGAACTGTCTTAGCGAAAGGCTTCTTGAGAGGAAAGCTGTAACTCTGTCAGATGATTTCACAGAACACAAAGAAGTTTCTCAGAAAGCTTCTTTCTCCTTGTTATCGGAGGATATTTCCTTTAGCCCTATAGTCTTTAAAGGGATCCGAAATATCTGTTGTCAGATTACACCGAAATAAGGCTAGCAAAGAGATCCACGAAATACAGATGTAACTCTGTGAGATGAATTAACAGAACACTAAGCAGTTTCTCCGAAAGCTTCTTTCCAGATTTCATCCGAGCATATTTCCTTTTTCACCATAGCCCTTATGGGCTTCCAAATATGACTTTGCCAATTCCACAAGAACTGTCTTAGCGAAAGGCTTCTTGAGGGGAAAGCTGTCACTCTGTGAGATGATTTCACAGAACACAAAGAAGTTTCTCAGAAAGCTTCTTTATCTTTGTTATCGGAGGATACTTCCTTTGGCCCTGTAGTCTTTAAAGGAATCCGAAATATCAGTTCTCAGATTCCACAGAAATAAGGCTAGCAAAGAGATCTACGAATTACAGATGTAACTCTGTGAGATGAATTAACAGAACACTAAGGAGTTTCTCAGAAAGCTTCTTTCCAGATTTCATCCGAGGATATTTCCTTTTTCACCATAGCCCTCTATGGGCTTCCAAATATCACTTTGCCAATTCCACAAGAACTGTCTTAGCGAAAGGCTTCTTGAGGGGAAAGCTGTAACTCTGTGAGATCATTTCACAGAACACAAAGAAGTTTCTCAGAAAGCTTGTTTCTCTTTGTTATCGGAGGATATTTCCTTTGGCCCTATAGTCTTCAAAGGGAAAGGAAATATCTGTTGTCAGATTCCACAGAAATAAGGCTAGCAAAGAGATCCACGAAATACAGATGTAACTCTGTGAGATGAATTAACAGAACACTAAGCAGTTTCTCAGAAAGCTTCTTTCCAGATTTCATCGGAGGATATTTCCTTTTTCACCATAGCCCTCTATGGGCTTCCAAATATCACTATGCCAATTCCACAAGAACTGTCTTAGCGAAAGGCTTCTTGAGGGGAAAGCTGTAACTCTGTGAGATGATTTCACAGAACACAAAGAAGTTTCTCAGAAAGCTTGTTTCTCTTTGTTATCGGAGGATATTTCCTTTGGCCCTATAGTCTTCAAAGGGAAAGGAAATATCTGTTGTCAGATTCCACAGAAATAAGGCTAGCAAAGAGATCCACGAAATACAGATGTAACTCTTTGAGATGAATTAACAGAACACTAAGCAGTATCTCTGAAAGCTTCTTTCCAGATTTCATCGGAGGATATTTCCTTTTTCACCACAGCCCTCTATGGGCTTCCAAATATCACTTTGCCAATTCCACAAGAACTGTCTTAGGGAAAGGATTCTAGAGGGGAAAGCTGTAACTCTGTGAGATCATTTCACAGAACACAAAGATGTTTCTCAGAAAGCTTGTTTCCCTTTGTTATCGGAGGATATTTCCTTTGGCCCAATAGTCTTCAAAGGGAAAGGAAATATCTGTTGTCAGATTCCACAGAAATAAGGCTAGCAAAGAGATCCACGAAATACAGATGTAACTCTGTGAGATGAATTAACAGAACACTAAGCAGTTTCTCAGAAACCTTCTTTCCACATTTCATCGGAGGATATTTCCTTTTTCACCATAGCCCTTATGGGCTTCCAAATATCACTTTGCCATTTCCACAAGAACTGTCTTAGTGAAACGCTTCTTGAGGGGAAAGCTGTCACTCTGTGAGATGATTTCACAGAACACAAAGAAGTTTCTCAGAAAGCTTCCTTCTCTTTGTTATCGGAGGATATTTCCTTTGGCCCTATAGTCTTCAAAGGGAAAGGAAATATCTGTTGTCAGATTCCACAGAAATAAGGCTAGCAAAGAGATACACGAAATACAGATGTAACTCTGTGAGATGAATTAACAGAACACTGAGCAGTTTCTCAGAAAGATTCTTTCCAGATTTCATCGGAGGATATTTCCTTTTTCACCATAGCCCTCTATGGGCTTCCAAATATCACTTTGCCAATTCCACAAGAACTGTCTTAGCGAAAGGCTTCTTGTGGGGAATGCTGTAACTCTGTGAGATGATTTCACCGAACACAAAGAAGCTTATCAGAAAGCTTCTTTCTCCTTGTTATCGGAGGATATTTCCTTTGGTCCTATGGCCTTTAAAGGGATCCGAAATATCTGTTCTCAGATTCCACAGAAATAAGGCTAGCAAAGAGATCCACGAAATACAGATGTAACTCTGTGAGATGAATTAACAGAACACTGAGCAGTTTCTCAGAAAGCTTCTTTCCAGATTTCATCTTAGGATATTTCCTTTTTCACCATAGCCCTCTATGGGCTTCCAAATATCACTTTGCCAATTCCACAAGAACTGTCTTAGCGAAAGGCTTCTTGAGAGGAAAGCTGTAACTCTGTGAGATGATTTCACAGAACACAAAGAAGTTTCTCAGAAAGCTTCTTTCTCTTTGTTATCTGAGGTTATTTCCTTTGGCCCTATAGTCTTCAAAGGGAAAGGAAATATCTGTTGTCAGATTCCACAGAAATAAGGCTAGCAAAGAGATCCACGAAATACAGATGTAACTCTGTGAGATGAATTTACTGAACACTAAGCAGTTTCTCAGAAAGCTTCTTTCCAGATTTCATCCGAGGATATTTCCTTTTTCACCACAGCCCTCTAGGGGATCCAAATATCGCTTTGCCAATTCCACAAGAACTGTCTTTGCGAAAGGCTTCTTGAGGGGAAAGCTGTAACTCTGTGAGATGATTTCACGGAACACAAAGAAGCTTCTCAGAAAGCTTCTTCCTCTTTGTTATCAGAGGATATTTCCTTTGGTCCTATGGCCTTTAAAGGGATCCGAAATATCTGTTCTCAGATTCCACAGAAATAAGGCTAGCAAAGAGATCCACGAAATACAGATGTAACTCTGTGAGATGAATTAACAGACACTGAGCAGTTTCTCAGAAAGCTTCTTTCCAGATTTCATCAGAGGATATTTCCTTTTTCACCATAGCCCTCTATGGGCTTCCAAATATCACTTTGCCTGTTCCACCAGAACTCTCTTTGCCAAAGGCTTCTTGAGGGGAACGCTGTAACTCTGTGAGATGATTTCACAGAACACAAAGAAGTTTCTCAGAAATCTTCTTTCTCTTTGTTATCGAAGAATATTTCCTTTGACCCTATATTCTTCAATGGGAAAGGAAATATCTGTTTTCAGATTCCACAGAAATAAGGCTAGCAAAGACATCCACGAAATACAGATGTAACTCTGTGACATGAATTAACAGAACACTGAACAGTTTCTCAGAAAGCTTCTTCCCAGATTTCATCGGAGGATATTTCCATTTTCACCATAGCCCTTATGGGCTTCCAAATATCACTTTGCCAATTCCACAAGAACTGTCTTAGCGAAAGGATTCTAGAGGGGAAAGCTGTAACTCTGTGAGATCATTTCACAGAACGAAAAGATGTTTCTCAGAAAGCTTGTTTCTCTTTGTTATCGGAGGATATTTCCTTTGGCCCTATAGTCTTCAAAGGGAAAGGAAATATCTGTTGTCAGATTCCACAGAAATAAGGCTAGCAAAGAGATACACGAAATACAGATGTAACTCTGTGAGATGAATTAACAGAACACTAAGCAGTTTCTCAGAAAGCTTCTTTCCAGATTTCATCGGAGGATATTCCCTTTTTCACCATAGCCCTCTATGGGCTTCCAAACATCCCTTTGCCAATTCCACAAGAACTGTCTTAGCGAAAGGCTTCTTGAAGGGAAAGCTGTAACTCTGTGAGATGATTTCACAGAACACAAAGAAGTTTCTCAGAAAGCTTCTTTCTCTTTGTTATCGGAGGATATTTCCTTTGGCCCTATAGTCTTCAAAGGGAAAGGAAATATCTGTTGTCAGATTCCACAGAAATAAGGCTAGCAAAGAGATCCACGAAATACAGATGTAACACTTTGAGATGAATTAACAGAACACTAAGCAGTTTCTCAGAAAGCTTCTTTCCATATTTCATCGGAGGATATTTCCTTTTTCACCACAGCCCTCTATGGGCTTCCAAATATCACTTTGCCAATTCCACAAGAACTGTCTTAGGGAAAGGATTCTAGAGGGGAAAGCTGTAACTCTGTGAGATCATTTCACAGAACACAAAGATGTTTCTCAGAAAGCTTGTTTCTCTTTGTTATCGGAGGATATTTCCTTTGGCCCAATAGTCTTCAAAGGGAAAGGAAATATCTTTTGTCAGATTCCACAGAAATAAGGCTAGCAAAGAGATCCACCAAATACAGATGTAACTCTGTGAGATGAATTAACAGAACACTAAGCAGTTTCTCAGAAAGCTTCTTTCCAGATTTCATCCGAGGATATTTCCTTTTCACCATAGCCCTTATGGGCTTCCAAATATGACTTTGCCAATTCCACAAGAACTGTCTTAGCGAAAGGCTTCTTGAGGGGAAAGCTGTCACTCTGTGAGATGATTTCACAGAACACAAAGAAGTTTCTCAGAAAGCTTCTTTATCTTTGTTATCGGAGGATACTTCCTTTGGCCCTGTAGTCTTTAAAGGAATCCGAAATATCAGTTCTCAGATTCCACAGAAATAAGGCTAGCAAAGAGATCTACGAATTACAGATGTAACTCTGTGAGATGAATTAACAGAACACTAAGGAGTTTCTCAGAAAGCTTCTTTCCAGATTTCATCCGAGGATATTTCCTTTTTCACCACAGCCCTCTAGGGGATCCAAATATCGCTTTGCCAATTCCACAAGAACTGTCTTTGCGAAAGGCTTCTTGAGGGGAAAGCTGTAACTCTGTGAGATGATTTCACGGAACACAAAGAAGCTTCTCAGAAAGCTTCTTCCTCTTTGTTATCGGAGGATATTTCCTTTGGTCCTATGGCCTTTAAAGGGATCCGAAATATCTGTTCTCAGATTCCACAGAAATAAGGCTAGCAAAGAGATCCACGAAATACAGATGTAACTCTGTGAGATGAATTAACAGACACTGAGCAGTTTCTCAGAAAGCTTCTTTCCAGATTTCATCAGAGGATATTTCCTTTTTCACCATAGCCCTCTATGGGCTTCCAAATATCACTTTGCCTGTTCCACCAGAACTCTCTTTGCCAAAGGCTTCTTGAGTGGAACGCTGTAACTCTGTGAGATGATTTCACAGAACACAAAGAAGTTTCTCAGAAATCTTCTTTCTCTTTGTTATCGGAGAATATTTCCTTTGACCCTATATTCTTCAATGGGAAAGGAAATATCTGTTTTCAGATTCCACAGAAATAAGGCTAGCAAAGACATCCACAAAATACAGATGTAACTCTGTGACATGAATTAACAGAACACTGAACAGTTTCTCAGAAAGCTTCTTCCCAGATTTCATCGGAGGATATTTCCATTTTCACCATAGCCCTTATGGGCTTCCAAATATCACTTTGCCAATTCCACAAGAACTGTCTTAGCGAAAGGATTCTAGAGGGGAAAGCTGTAACTCTGTGAGATCATTTCACAGAACAAAAAGATGTTTCTAAGAAAGCTTGTTTCTCTTTGTTATCGGAGGATATTTCCTTTGGCCCTATAGTCTTCAAAGGGAAAGGAAATATCTGTTGTCAGATTCCACAGAAATAAGGCTAGCAAAGAGATACACGAAATACAGATGTAACTCTGTGAGATGAATTAACAGAACACTAAGCAGTTTCTCAGAAAGCTTCTTTCCAGATTTCATCGGAGGATATTCCCTTTTTCACCATAGCCCTCTATGGGCTTCCAAACATCCCTTTGCCAATTCCACAAGAACTGTCTTAGCGAAAGGCTTCTTGAAGGGAAAGCTGTAACTCTGTGAGATGATTTCACAGAACACAAAGAAGTTTCTCAGAAAGCTTCTTTCTCTTTGTTATCGGAGGATATTTCCTTTGGCCCTATAGTCTTCAAAGGGAAAGGAAATATCTGTTGTCAGATTCCACAGAAATAAGGCTAGCAAAGAGATCCACGAAATACAGATGTAACACTTTGAGATGAATTAACAGAACACTAAGCAGTTTCTCAGAAAGCTTCTTTCCATATTTCATCGGAGGATATTTCCTTTTTCACCATAGCCCTCTATGGGCTTCCAAATATCACTTAGCCAATTCCACAAGAACTGTCTTAGCGAAAGGCTTCTTGTGGGGAATGCTGTAACTCTGTGAGATGATTTCACCGAACCCAAAGAAGCTTATCAGAAAGCTTCTTTCTCCTTGTTATCGGAGGATATTTCCTTTGGTCCTATGGCCTTTAAAGGGATCCGAAATATCTGTTCTCAGATTCCACAGAAATAAGGCTAGCAAAGAGATCCACGAAATACAGATGTAACTCTGTGAGATGAATTAACAGAACACTGAGCAGTTTCTCAGAAAGCTTCTTTCCAGATTTCATCCGAGGATATTTCCTTTTCACCATAGCCCTTATGGGCTTCCAAATATGACTTTGCCAATTCCACAAGAACTGTCTTAGCGAAAGGCTTCTTGAGGGGAAAGCTGTCACTCTGTGAGATGATTTCACAGAACACAAAGAAGTTTCTCAGAAAGCTTCTTTATCTTTGTTATCGGAGGATACTTCCTTTGGCCCTGTAGTGTTTTAAGAAATCCGAAATATCAGTTCTCAGATTCCACAGAAATAAGGCTAGCAAAGAGATCTACGAATTACAGATGTAACTCTGTGAGATGAATTAACAGAACACTAAGGAGTTTCTCAGAAAGCTTCTTTCCAGATTTCATCCGAGGATATTTCCTTTTTCACCATAGCCCTCTATGGGCTTCCAAAAATCACTTTGCCAATTCCACAAGAACTGTCTTAGCGAAAGGCTTCTTGAGGGGAAAGCTGTAACTCTGTGAGATCATTTCATAGAACACAAAGAAGTTTCTCAGAAAGCTTGTTTCTCTTTGTTATCGGAGGATATTTCCTTTGGCCCAATAGTCTTCAAAGGGAAAGGAAATATCTTTTGTCAGATTCCACAGAAATAAGGCCAGCAAAGAGATCCAGGAAATACAGATGTAACTCTGTGAGATGAATTAACAGAACACTAAGCAGTTTCTCAGAAAGCTTCTTTCCAGATTTCATCGGAGGATATTTCCTTTTTCACCATAGCCCTTATGGGCTTCCAGATATCACTTTGCCATTTCCACAACAACTGTCTTAGTGAAACGCTTCTTGAGGGGAAAGCTGTCACTCTGTGAGATGATTTCACAGAACACAAAGAAGTTTCTCAGAAAGCTTCATTCTCTTTGTTATCGGAGGATATTTCCTTTGGCCCTATAGTCTTCAAAGGGAAAGGAAATATCTGTTGTCAGATTCCACAGAAATAAGGCTAGCAAAGAGATACACGAAATACAGATGTAACTATGTGAGATGAATTAACAGAACACGGAGCAGTTTCTCAGAAAGCTTCTTTCCAGATTTCATCGGAGAATATTTCCTTTTTCACCATAGCCCTCTATGGGCTTCCAAATATCACTTTGCCAATTCCACAAGAAATGTCTTAGCGAAAGGCTTCTTGTGGGGAATGCTGTAACTCTGTGAGATGATTTCACCGAACACAAAGAAGCTTATCAGAAAGCTTCTTTCTCCTTGTTATCGGAGGATATATCCTTTGGTCCTATGGCCTTTAAAGGGATCCGAAATATCTGTTCTCAGATTCCACAGAAATAAGGCTAGCAAAGAGATCCACGAAATACAGATGTAACTCTGTGAGATGAATTAACAGAACACTGAGCAGTTTCTCAGAAAGCTTCTTTCCAGATTTCATCCGAGGATATTTCCTTTTTCACCATAGCCCTCTATGGGCTTCCAAATATCACTTTGCCAATTCCACAAGAACTGTCTTAGCGAAAGGCTTCTTGAGAGGAAAGCTGTAACTCTGAGAGATGATTTCACAGAACACAAAGAAGTTTCTCAGAAAGCTTCTTTCTCCTTGTTATCGGAGGATATTTCCTTTAGCCCTATAGTCTTTAAAGGGATCCGAAATATCTGTTGTCAGATTACACCGAAATAAGGCTAGCAAAGAGATCCACGAAATACAGAGGTAACTCTGTGAGATGAATTAACAGAACACTAAGCAGTTTCTCCGAAAGCTTCTTTCCAGATTTCATCCGAGCATATTTCCTTTTTCACCATAGCCCTTATGGGCTTCCAAATATGACTTTGCCAATTCCACAAGAACTGTCTTAGCGAAAGGCTTCTTGAGGGGAAAGCTGTCACTCTGTGAGATGATTTCACAGAACACAAAGAAGTTTCTCAGAAAGCTTCTTTATCTTTGTTATCGGAGGATACTTCCTTTGGCCCTGTAGTCTTTAAAGGAATCCGAAATATCAGTTCTCAGATTCCACAGAAATAAGGCTAGCAAAGAGATCTACGAATTACAGATGTAACTCTGTGAGATGAATTAACAGAACACTAAGGAGTTTCTCAGAAAGCTTCTTTCCAGATTTCATCCGAGGATATTTCCTTTTTCACCACAGCCCTTATGGGCTTCCAAATATCACTTTGCCAATTCCACAAGAACTGTCTTAGCGAAAGGCTTCTTGAGGGGAAAGCTGTAACTCTGTGAGATGATTTCACAGAACACAAAGAAGTTTCTCAGAAAGCTTGTTTCTCTTTGTTATCGGAGGATATTTCCTTTGGCCCTATAGTCTTCAAAGGGAAAGGAAATATCTGTTGTCAGATTCCACAGAAATAAGGCTAGCAAAGAGATCCACGAAATACAGATGTAACTCTTTGAGATGAATTAACAGAACACTAAGCAGTATCTCTGAAAGCTTCTTTCCAGATTTCATCGGAGGATATTTCCTTTTTCACCACAGCCCTCTATGGGCTTCCAAATATCACTTTGCCAATTCCACAAGAACTGTCTTAGGGAAAGGATTCTAGAGGGGAAAGCTGTAACTCTGTGAGATCATTTCACAGAACACAAAGATGTTTCTCAGAAAGCTTGTTTCTCTTTGTTATCGGAGGATATTTCCTTTGGCCCAATAGTCTTCAAAGGGAAAGGAAATATCTGTTGTCAGATTCCACAGAAATAAGGCTAGCAAAGAGATCCACGAAATACAGATGTAACTCTGTGAGATGAATTAACAGAACACTGAGCAGTTTCTCAGAAAGCTTCTTTCCAGATTTCATCGGAGGATATTTCCTTTTTCACCATAGCCCTCTATGGGCTTCCAAATATCACTTTGCCAATTCCACAAGAACTGTCTTAGCGAAAGGCTTCTTGTGGGGAATGCTGTAACTCTGTGAGATGATTTCACCGAACACAAAGAAGCTTATCAGACAGCTTCTTTCTCCTTGTTATCCGAGGATATTTCCTTTGGTCCTATGGCCTTTAAAGGGATCCGAAATATCTGTTCTCAGATTCCACAGAAATAAGGCTAGCAAAGAGATCCACGAAATACAGATGTAACTCTGTGAGATGAATTAACAGAACACTGAGCAGTTTCTCAGAAAGCTTCTTTCCAGATTTCATCTTAGGATATTTCCTTTTTCACCATAGCCCTCTATGGGCTTCCAAATATCACTTTGCCAATTCCACAAGAACTGTCTTAGCGAAAGGCTTCTTGAGAGGAAAGCTGTAACTCTGTGAGATGATTTCACAGAACACAAAGAAGTTTCTCAGAAAGCTTCTTTCTCTTTGTTATCTGAGGATATTTCCTTTGGCCCTATAGTCTTCAAAGGGAAAGGAAATATCTGTTGTCAGATTCCACAGAAATAAGGCTAGCAAAGAGATCCACGAAATACAGATGTAACTCTGTGAGATGAATTAACAGAACACTAAGCAGTTTCTCAGAAAGCTTCTTTCCAGATTTCATCGGAGGATATTTCCTTTTTCACCATAGCCCTCTATGGGCTTCCAAATATCACTTTGCCAATTCCACAAGAACTGTCTTAGCGAAAGGCTTCTTGAGGGGAAAGCTGTCCCTCTGTGAGATGATTTCACAGAACACAAAGAAGTCTCTCAGAAAGCGTCTTTCTCTTTGTTGTTGGAGGATATTTCCTTTGGCCCTATAGCCTTTAAAGGGATCCGAAATATCTGTTGTCAGATTCCACAGAAATAAGGCTAGCAAAGAGATACACGAAATACAGATGTAACTCTGTGAGGTGAATGAAAAGAACACTAAGCAGTTTCTCAGAAAGCTTCTTTCCAGATTTCATCCGAGGATATTTCCTTTTTCACCATTGCCCTTATGGGCTTCCAAATATGACTTTGACAATTCCACAAGAACTGTCTTAGCGAAAGGCTTCTTGAGGGGAAAGCTGTAACTCTGTGAGATGATTTCACAGAACACAAAGAAGTTTCTCAGAAAGCTTCTTTCTCTTTGTTATCTGAGGATATTTCCTTTGGCCCTATAGTCTTCAAAGGGAAAGGAAATATCTGTTGTCAGATTCCACAGAAATAAGGCTAGCAAAGAGATCCACGAAATACAGATGTAACTCTGTGAGATCAATTAACAGAACACTAAGCAGTTTCTCAGAAAGCTTCTTCCCAGATTTCATCCGAGGATATTTCCTTTTTCACCATAGCCCTCTATGGGCTTCCAAATATCACTTTGCCAATTCCACAAGAACTGTCTTAGCGAAAGGCTTCTTGAGGGGAAAGATGTAACTCTGTGAGATGATTTCACAGAACACAAAGAAGTTTCTCAGAAAGCTTCTTTCTCTTTGTTATCGGAGGATATTTCCTTTGGCCCTATATTCTTCAAAGGGAAAGGAAATATCTGTTGTCAGATTCCACAGAAATAAGTCAAGCAAAGACATCCACGAAATACAGATGTAACTCTGTGAGATGAATTAACAGAACACTGAGCAGTTTCTCAGAAAGCTTCTTTCCAGATTTCATCCGAGGATATTTCCTTTTTCACCATAGCCCTTAGGGGTTCCAAATATCACTTTGCCAATTCCACAAGAACTGTCTTAGCGAAAGGCTTCTTGAGGGGAAAGCTGTAACTCTGTGAGATGATTTCACAGAACACAAAGATGTTTCTCAGAAAGTTTGTTTCTCTTTGTTATCGGAGGATATTTCCTTTGGCCCTATAGTCTTCAAAGGGAAAGGAAATATCTGTTGTCATATTCCACAGAAATAAGGCTAGCAAAGAGATACACGAAATACAGATGTAACTCTGTGAGATGAATTAACAGAACACTGAGCATTTTCTCAGAAAGCTTCTTTCCAGATTTCATCGGAGGATATTTCCTTTTTCACCATAGCCCTTATGGGCTTCCAAATATCACTTTGCCATTTCCACAAGAACTGTCTTAGTGAAACGCTTCTTGAGGGGAAAGCTGTCACTCTGTGACATGATTTCACAGAACACAAACAAGTTTCTCAGAAATCTTCTTTCTCTTTGTTATCGGAGGATATGTCCTTTGGTCCTATAGTCTTCAAAGGGAAAGGAAATATCTGTTGTCATATTCCACAGAAATAAGGCTAGCAAAGAGATCCACGAAATACAGATGTAACTCTGTGAGATGAATTAACAGAACACTGAGCATTTTCTCAGAAAGCTTCTTTCCAGATTTCATCGGAGGATATTTCCTTTTTCACCATAGCCCTTATGGGCTTCCAAATATCACTTTGCCAATTCCACAAGAACTGTCTTAGTGAAACGCTTCTTGAGGGGAAAGCTGTCACTCTGTGAGATGATTTCACAGAACACAAAGAAGTTTCTCAGAAAGCTTCTTTCTCTTTGTTATCGGAGGATATTTCCTTTGGCCCTATAGTCTTCAAAGGGAAAGGAAACATCTGTTATCAGATTCCACAGAAATAAGGCTAGCAAAGATATCCACGAAATACAGATATAACTCTGTGAGATGAATTAACAGAACACTGAGCAGTTTCTCAGAAAGCTTCTTTCCAGATTTCATCGGAGGATATTTCCTTTTTCACCATAGCCCTCTAAGGGCTTCCAAATATCACTTTGCCAATTCCACAAGAACTGTCTTAGCGAAAGGCTTCTTGAGGGGAAAGCTGTCACTCTGTGAGATGATTTCACAGAACACAAAGAAGTTTCTCAGAAAGCTTGTTTCTCTTTGTTATCGGAGGATATTTCCTTTGGCCCTAGAGTCTTCAAAGGGAAAGGAAATATCTGTTGTCCGATTCCACAGAAAGAAGGCTAGCAAAGAGATCCACGAAATACAGATGTAACTCTGTGAGATGAATTAACAGAACACTAAGCAGTTTCTCAGAAAGCTTCTTTCCAGATTTCATCAGAGGATATTTCCTTTTTAACCATAGCCCTCTATGGGCTTCCAAATATCACTTAGCCAATTCCACAAGAACTGACTTAGCGAAAGGCTTCTTGAGGGGAAAGCTGTCACTCTGGGAGATGATTTCACAGAACACAAAGAAGTTTCTCAGAAAGCTTCTTTCTCTTTGTTATCAGAGGATATTTCCTTTGGCCCTATAGTCTTCAAAGGGATCCGAAATATCTTTTGTCAGATTCCACAGAAATAAGGCTAGCAAAGAGATCCACGAAATACAGATGTAACTCTGTGAGATGAATTAACAGAACACTAAGCAGTTTCTCAGAAAGCTTCTTTCCAGATTTCATCGGAGGATATTTCCTTTTTCACCATAGCCCTCTATGGGCTTCCAAATATCACTTTGCCAATTCCACAAGAACTGTCTTAGCGAAAGGCTTCTTGAGGGGAAAACTGTAACTCTGTGAGATGATTTCACCGAACACAAAGAAGCTTCTCAGAAAGCTTCTTTCTCTTTGTTATCAGAGGATATTTCCTTTGGTCCTATGGCCTTTAAAGGGATCCGAAATATCTGTTGTCAGATTCCACAGAAATAAGGCTAGCAAAGAGATCTACGAAATACAGATGTAACTCTGTGAGATGAATTAACAGAACACTAAGCAGTTTCTCAGAAAGCTTCTTTCCAGATTTCATCCGAGGATATTTCCTTTTTCACCATAGCGCTCTATGGTCTTCCAAATATCACTTTGCCAATTCCACAAGAATTGTCTTAGCGAAAGGCTTCTTGAGGGGAACGCTGTAACTCTGTGAGATGATTTCACAGAACACAAAGAAGTTTCTCAGAAAGCTTCTTTCTCTTTGTTATCGGAGGATATTTCCTTTGGCCCTATAGTCTTCAAAGGGAAAGGAAATATCTGTTGTCAGATTCCACAGAAATAAGGCTAGCAAAGAGATCCACGAAATACAGATGTAACTCTGTGAGATGAATTAACAGAACACTGAGCAGATTCTCAGAAAGCTTCCTTTCAGGTTTCATCGGAGGATATTTCCTTTTTCACCATAGCCCTTATGGGCTTCCAAATATCACTTTGCCAATTCCACAAGAACTGTATTAGCGAAAGCCTTCTTGAGGGGAAAGCTGTAACTCTGTGAGATGATTTCACAGAACACAAAGAAGTTTCTCAGAAAGCTTCTTTCTCTTTGTTATCTGAGGATATTTCCTTTGGCCCTATAGTCTTCAAAGGGAAAGGAAATATCTGTTGTCAGATTCCACAGAAATAAGGCTAGCAAAGAGATCCACGAAATACAGATGTAATTCTGTGAGATGAATTAACAGAACACTAAGCAGTTTCTCAGAAAGCTTCTTTCCAGATTTCATCGGAGGATATTCCCTTTTTCACCATAGTCCTCTATGGGCTTCCAAATATCACTTTGCCAATTCCACAAGAACTGTCTTAGCGAAAGGCTTCTTGAGGGGAAAGCTGTAACTCTGTGAGATGATTTCACAGAACACAAAGAAGTTTCTCAGAAAGCTTCTTTCTCTTTGTTATCGGAGGATATTTCCTTTGGCCCTATAGTCTTCAAAGGGAAAGGAAATATCTGTTGTCAGATTCCACAGAAATAAGGCTAGCAAAGAGATCCACGAAATACAGATGTAACTCTGTGAGATGAATTAACAGAACACTAAGCAGTTTCTCAGAAAGCTTCTTTCCAGATTTCATCCGAGGATATTTCCTTTTTCACCACAGCCTTCTAGGGGATCCAAATATCGCTTTGCCAATTCCACAAGAACTGTCTTTGCGAAAGGCTTCTTGAGGGGAAAGCTGTAACTCTGTGAGATGATTTCACGGAACACAAAGAAGATTCTCAGAAAGCTTCTTCCTCTTTGTTATCGGAGGATATTTCCTTTGGTCCTATGGCCTTTAAAGGGATCCGAAATATCTGTTCTCAGATTCCACAGAAATAAGGCTAGCAAAGAGATCCACTAAATACAGATGTAACTCTGTGAGATGAATTAACAGACACTGAGCAGTTTCTCAGAAAGCTTCTTTCCAGATTTCATCGGAGGATATTTCCTTTTTCACCATAGCCCTCTATGGGCTTCCAAATATCACTTTGCCTGTTCCACCAGAACTGTCTTTGCCAAAGGCTTCTTGAGGGGAACGCTGTAACTCTGTGAGATGATTTCACAGAATACAAAGAAGTTTCTCAGAAATCTTCTTTCCCTTTGTTATCGGAGAATATTTCCTTTGACCCTATATTCTTCAATGGGAAAGGAAATATCTGTTTGCAGATTCCACAGAAATAAGGCTAGCAAAGACATCCACGAAATACAGATGTAACTCTGTGACATGAATTAACAGAACACTGAACAGTTTCTCAGAAAGCTTCTTCCCAGATTTCATCGGAGGATATTTCCTTTTTCACCATAGCCCTTATGGGCTTCCAAATATCACTTTGCCAATTCCACAAGAACTGTCTTAGCGAAAGGATTCTAGAGGGGAAAGCTGTAACTCTGTGAGATCATTTCACAGAACAAAAAGATGTTTCTCAGAAAGCTTGTTTCTCTTTGTTTCGGAGGATATTTCCTTTGGCCCTATAGTCTTCAAAGGGAAAGGAAATATGTGTTGTCAGATTCCACAGAAATAAGGCTAGCAAAGAGATACACGAAATACAGATGTAACTCTGTGAGATGAATTAACAGAACACTAAGCAGTTTCTCAGAAAGCTTCTTTCCAGATTTCATCTGAGGATATTTCCTTTTTCACCATAGCCCTTATGGGCTTCCAAATATGATTTTGCCAATTCCACAAGAACTGTCTTAGCGAAAGGCTTCTTCAGGGGAAAGCTGTAACTCAGTAAGATGATTTCACAGAACACAAAGAAGTTTCTCAGAAAGCTTCTTTCCCTTTGTTATCGGAGGATATGTCCTTTGGCCCTATAGTCTTCAAAGGGAAAGGAAATATCTGTTGTCAGATTCCACAGAAATAAGGGTAGCAAAGAGATCCACGAAATACTGATGTAACTCTGTGAGATGAATTAACAGAACACTGAGCAGTTTCTCAGAAAGCTTCTTTCCAGATTTCATCGGAGGATATTTCCTTTCTCACCATAGCCCTCTATGGGCTTCCAAATATCACTTTGCCAATTCCACAAGAACTGTCTTAGCGAAAGGCTTCTTCAGGGGAAAGCTGTAACTCTGTGAGATGATTTCACAGAACACAAAGAAGTTTCTCAGAAAGCTTCTTTCTCTTTGTTATCGGAGGATACTTCCTTTGGCCCTGTAGTCTTTTAAGAAATCCGAAATATCAGTTCTCAGATTCCACAGAAATAAGGCTAGCAAAGAGATCTACGAAATACAGATGTAACTCCGTGAGATGAATTAACAGAACACTAAGGAGTTTCTCAGAAAGCTTCTTTCCAGATTTCATCCGAGGATATTTCCTTTTTCACCATAGCCCTCTATAGGGCTTCCAAAAATCACTTTGCCAATTCCACAAGAACTGTCTTAGCGAAAGGCTTCTTGAGGGGAAAGCTGTAACTCTGTGAGATCATTTCACAGAACACAAAGAAGTTTCTCAGAAAGCTTGTTTCTCTTTGTTATCGGAGGATATTTCCTTTGGCCCTATAGTCTTCAAAGGGAAAGGAAATATCTGTTGTCAGATTCCACAGAAATAAGGCTAGCAAAGAGATCCACGAAATACAGATGTAACTCTGTGAGATGAATTAATAGAACACTAAGCAGTTTCTCAGAAAGCTTCTTTCCAGATTTCATCCGAGGATATTTCCTTTTTAACCATAGCCCTCTAAGGGCTTCCAAATATCACTTTGCAAATTCCACAAGAAATGTCTTAGGGAAAGGATTCTAGAGGGGAAAGCTGTAACTCTGTGAGATCATTTCACAGAACACAAAGAAGTTTCTCAGAAAGCTTGTTTCTCTTTGTTATCGGAGGATATTTCCTTTGGCCCAATAGTCTTCAAAGGGAAAGGAAATATCTTTTGTCAGATTCCACAGAAATAAGGCCAGCAAAGAGATCCACGAAATACAGATGTAACTCTGTGAGATGAATTAACAGAACACTAAGCAGTTTCTCAGAAAGCTTCTTTCCAGATTTCATCGGAGGATATTTCCTTTTTCACCATAGCCCTTATGGGCTTCCAGATATCACTTTGCCATTTCCACAACAACTGTCTTAGTGAAACGCTTCTTGAGGGGAAAGCTGTCACTCTGTGAGACGATTTCACAGAACACAAAGAAGTTTCTCAGAAAGCTTCATTCTCTTTGTTATCGGAGGATATTTCCTTTGGCCCTATAGTCTTCAAAGGGAAAGGCAATATCTGTTGTCAGATTCCACAGAAATAAGGCTAGCAAAGAGATACACGAAATACAGATGTAACTATGTGAGATGAATTAACAGAACACGGAGCAGTTTCTCAGAAAGCTTCTTTCCAGATTTCATCGGAGAATATTTCCTTTCTCACCATAGCCCTCTATGGGCTTCCAAATATCACTTTGCCAATTCCACAAGAAATGTCTTAGCGAAAGGCTTCTTGTGGGGAATGCTGTAACTCTGTGAGATGATTTCACCGAACACAAAGAAGCTTATCAGAAAGCTTCTTTCTCCTTGTTATCGGAGGATATTTCCTTTGGTCCTATGGCCTTTAAAGGGATCCGAAATATCTGTTCTCAGATTCCACAGAAATAAGGCTAGCAAAGAGATCCACGAAATACAGATGTAACTCTGTGAGATGAATTAACAGAACACTAAGCAGTTTCTCAGAAAGCTTCTTTCCAGATTTCATCGGAGGATATTTCCTTTTTCACCATAGCCCTCTATGGGCTTCCAAATATCACTTTGCCAATTCCACAAGAACTGTCTTAGCGAAAGGCTTCTTGAGGGGAAAGCTGTAACTCTGTGAGATGATTTCACAGAACACAAAGAAGTTTCTCAGAAAGCTTGTTTCTCTTTGTTATCGGAGGATATTTCCTTTGGCCCTATAGTCTTCAAAGGGAAAGGAAATATCTGTTGTCAGATTCCACAGAAATAAGGCTAGCAAAGAGATCCACGAAATACAGATGTAATTCGGTGAGATGAATTAACAGAACACTAAGCAGTTTCTCAGAAAGCTTCTTTCCAGATTTCATCCGAGGATATTTCCTTTTTCACCATAGCCCTCTATGGGCTTCCAAATATCACTTTGCCAATTACACAAGAACTGTCTTAGCGAAAGGCTTCTTGAGGGGAAAGCTGTAACTCTGTGAGATGATTTCACAGAACACAAAGAAGTTTCTCAGAAAGCTTCTTTCTCTTTGTTATCTGAGGATATTTCCTTTGGCCCTATAGTCTTCAAAGGGAAAGGAAATATCTGTTGTCAGATTCCACAGAAATAAGGCTAGCAAAGAGATCCACGAAATACAGATGTAATTCGGTGAGATGAATTAACAGAACACTAAGCAGTTTCTCAGAAAGCTTCTTTCCAGATTTCATCCGAGGATATTTCCTTTTTCACCATAGCCCTCTATGGGCTTCCAAATATCACTTTGCCAATTCCACAAGAACTCTCTTAGCGAAAGGCTTCTTGAGGGGAAAGCTGTAATTCTGTGAGATGATTTCACAGAACACAAAGAAGTTTCTCAGAAAGCTTCTTTCTCTTTCTTATCGGAGGATATTTCCTTTGGCCCTATAGTCTTCAAAGGGAAAGGAAATATCTGTTGTCAGATTCCACAGAAATAAGGCGAGCAAAGAGATCCACGAAATACAGATGTACCTCTGTGAGATGAATTAACAGAACACTAAGCAGTTTCTCAGAAAGCTTCTTTCCAGATTTCATCGGAGGATATTTCCTTTTTCACCATAGCCCTCTATGGGCTTCCAAATATCACTTTGCCAATTCCACAAGAACTGTCTTAGCGAAAGTCTTCTTGAGGGGAAAGCTGTCCCTCTGTGAGATGATTTCACAGAACACAAAAAAGTCTCTCAGAAAGCGTCTTTCTCTTTGTTGTTGGAGGATATTTCCTTTGGCCCTATAGCCTTTAAAGGGATCCGAAATATCTGTTGTCAGATTCCACAGAAATAAGAGTAGCAAAGAGATCCACGAAATACAGATGTAACTCTGTGAGATGAATGAACAGAACACTAAGCAGTTTCTCAGAAAGCTTCTTTCCAGATTTCACCAAGGATATTTCCTTTTTCACCACAGCCCTCTAAGGGCTTCCAAATATCACTTTGCCAGTTCCACAAGAACTTTCTTTGCGAAAGGCTTCTTGAGGGGAACGTTGTAACTCTGTGAGATGATTTCACAGAACACAAAGAAGTTTCTCAGAAAGCTTCTTTCTCTTTGTTATCGGAGAATATTTCCTTTGACCCTATATTCTTAAAAGGGAAAGGAAATATCTGTTGTCAGATTCCACAGAAATAAGGCTAGCAAAGACATCCACGAAATACAGATGTAACTGTGTGACATGAATTAACAGAACACTGAGCAGTTTCTCAGAAAGCTTCTTCCCAGATTTCTTCGGAGGATATTTCCTTTTTCACCATAGCCCTTATGGGCTTCCAAATATCACTTTGCCAATTCCACAAGAACTGTCTTAGCGAAAGGATTCTAGAGGGGAAAGCTGTAACTCTGTGAGGTCATTTCACAGAACACAAAGATGTTTCTCAGAAAGCTTGTTTCTCTCTGTTATCGGAGGATATTTCCTTTGGCCCTATAGTCTTCAAAGGGAAAGGAAATATCTGTTGTCAGATTCCACAGAAATAAGGCTAGCAAAGAGATCCACGAAATACAGATGTAACTCTGTGAGATGAATTAACAGAACACTAAGCAGTTTCTCAGAAAGCTTCTTTCCAGATTTCATCCGAGGATATTTCCTTTTTCACCATAGCCCTCTATGGGTTTCCAAATATCACTTTGCCAATTCCACAAGAACTGTCTTAGCGAAAGGCTTCTTGAGGGGAAAGCTGTAACTCTGTGAGATGATTTCACACAACACAAAGAAGTTTCTCAGAAAGCTTCTTTCTCTTTCTTATCGGAGGATATTTCCTTTGGCCCTATAGTCTTCAAAGGGAAAGGAAATATCTGTTGTCAGATTCCACAGAAATAAGGCTAGCAAAGAGATCCATGACATACAGATGTAACTCTGTGAGATGAATTAACAGAACACTAAGCAGTTTTTCAGAAAGCTTCTTTCCAGATTTCATCGGAGGATATTCCCTTTTTCACCATAGTCCTCTATGGGCTTCCAAATATCACTTTGCCAATTCCACAAGAACTGTCTTAGCGAAAGGCTTCTTGAGGGGAAAGCTGTAACTCTTTGAGATGATTTCACAGAACACAAAGAAGTTTCTCAGAAAGCTTCTTTCTCTTTGTTATCGGAGGATATTTCCTTTGGCCCTATAGTCTTCAAAGGGAAAGGAAATATCTGTTCTCAGATTCAACAGAAATAAAGCTAGAAAAGAGATCCACGAAATACAGATGTAACTCTGTGAGATGAATTAACAGAACACTGAGCATTTTCTCAGAAAGCTTCTTTCCAGATTTCATCGGAGGATATTTCCTTTTTCACCATAGCCCTCTATGGGCTTCCAAATATCACTTTACCGATTCCACAAGAACTGTCTTAGCGAAAGGCTTCTTGAGGGGAAAGCTGTAACTCTGTGAGATGATTTCACAGAACACAAAGAAGTCTCTCAGAAAGCGTCTTTCTCTTTGTTATTGGAGGATATTTCCTTTGGCCCTATAGCCTTTAAAGGGATCCGAAATATCTGTTCTCAGATTCCACAGAAATAAGGCTAGCAAAGAGATCCACGAAATACAGATGTAACTCTGTGAGATGAATTAACAGAACACTAAGCAGTTTCTCAGAAAGCTTCTTTCCAGATTTCATCCGAGGATATTTCCTTTTTCACCACAGCCCTCTAAGGGCTTCCAAATATCACTTTGCCAATTCCACAAGAACTGTCTTAGCGAAAGGCTTCTTGAGGGGAAAGCTGTAACTCTGTGAGATGATTTCACAGAACAGAAAGAAGTTTCTCAGAAAGCTTGTTTCTCTTTGTTATTGGAGGATATTTCCTTTGGCCCTATAGTCTTCAAAGGGAAAGGAAATATCTGTTGTCAGATTCCACAGAAAGAAGGCTAGCAAAGAGATCCACGAAATACAGATGTAACTCTGTGAGATGAATTAACAGAACACTGAGCAGTTTCTCAGAAAGCTTCTTCCCAGATTTCATCGGAGGATATTTCCTTTTTCACCATAGCCCTTATGGGCTTCCAAATATCACTTTGCCAATTCCACAAGAACTGTCTTAGCGAAAGGATTCTAGAGGGGAAAGCTGTAACTCTGTGAGATGATTTCACAGAACACAAAGATGTTTCTCAGAAAGCTTGTTTCTCTTTGTTATCGGAGGATATTTCCTTTGGCCCTATAGTCTTCAAAGGGAAAGGAAATATCTGTTGTCAGATTCCACAGAAATAAGGCTAGCAAAGAGATCCACGAAATACAGATGTAACTCTGTGAGATGAATTAACAGAACACTGAGCAGTTTCTCAGAAAGCTTCTTTCCAGATTTCATCGGAGGATATTTCCTTTTTCACCATAGCCCTCTATGGGCTTCAAAATATCACTTTGCCAATTCCACAAGAACTGTCTTAGCGAAAGGCTTCTTGAGAGGAAAGCTGTAACTCTGTGAGATGATTTCACAGAACACAAAGAAGTTTCTCAGAAAGCTTCTTTCTCTTTGTTATCTGAGGATATTTCCTTTGGCCCTATAGTCTTCAAAGGGAAAGGAAATATCTGTTGTCAGATTCCACAGAAATAAGGCTAGCAAAGAGATCCACGAAATACAGATGTAATTCGGTGAGATGAATTAACAGAACACTAAGCAGTTTCTCAGAAAGCTTCTTTCCAGATTTCATCCGAGGATATTTCCTTTTTCACCATAGCCCTCTATGGGCTTCCAAATATCACTTTGCCAATTACACAAGAACTCTCTTAGCGAAAGGCTTCTTGAGGGGAAAGCTGTAACTCTGTGAGATGATTTCACAGAACACAAAGAAGTTTCTCAGAAAGCTTCTTTCTCTTTGTTATCGGAGGATATTTCCTTTGGCCCTATAGTCTTCAAAGGGAAAGGAAATATCTGTTCTCACATTCCACAGAAATAAAGCTAGAAAAGAGATCCACGAAATACAGATGTAACTCTGTGAGATGAATTAACAGAACACTGAGCAGTTTCTCAGAAAGCTTCTTTCCAGATTTCATCGGAGGATATTTCCTTTTTCACCATAGCCCTCTATGGGCTTCCAAATATCACTTTGCCAATTCCACAAGAACTGTCTTAGCGAAAGGCTTCTTGAGGGGAAAGCTGTAACTCTGTGAGATGATTTCACAGAACACAAAGAAGTTTCTCAGAAAACTTCTTTCTCTTTGTTATCGGAGGATATTTCCTTTGGCCCTATAGTCTTCAAAGGGAAAGGAAATATCTGTTGTCAGATTCCACAGAAATAAGGCTAGGAAAGCGATCCACGAAATACAGATGTAACTCTGTGAGATGAATTAACAGAACACTGAGCAGTTTCTCAGAAAGCTTCTTTCCAGATTTCATCGGAGGATATTTCCTTTTTCACCATAGCCCTCTATGGGCTTCCAAATATCACTTTGCCAATTCCACAAGAACTGTCTTAGCGAAAGGCTTCTTGAGGGGAATTCTGTAACTCTGTGAGATGATTTCACCGAACACAAAGAAGCTTCTCAGAAAGCTTCTTTCTCTTTGTTATCGGAGGATATTTCCTTTGGTCCTATGGCCTTTAAAGGGAATGAAAATATCTGTTGTCAGATTCCACAGAAATAAGGCTAGCAAAGAGATCCACGAAATACAGATGTAACTCTGTGAGATGAATTAACAGAACACTGAGCAGTTTCTCAGAAAGCTTCTTTCCAGGTTTCATCGGAGGATATTTCCTTTTTCACCATAGCCCTCTATGGGCTTCCAAATATCACTTTGCCAATTCCACAAGAACTGTCTTAGCGAAAGGCTTCTTGAGAGGAAAGCTGTAACTCTGTGAGATGATTTCACAGAACACAAAGAAGTTTCTCAGAAAGCTTCTTTCTCTTTGTTATCGGAGGATATTTCCTTTGGCCCTATAGTCTTCAAAGGGAAAGGAAATATCTGTTGTCAGATTCCACAGAAATAAGGCTAGCAAAGAGATCCACGAAATACAGATGTAACTCTGTGAGATGAATTAACAGAACACTGAGCAGTTTCTCAGAAAGCTTCTTTCCAGATTTCATCGGAGGATATTTCCTTTTTCACCATAGCCCTCTATGGGCTTCCAAATATCACTTTGCCAATTCCACAAGAACTGTCTTAGCGAAAGGCTTCTTGAGAGGAAAGCTGTAACTCTGTGAGATGATTTCACAGAACACAAAGAAGTTTCTCAGAAAGCTTCTTTCTCTTTGTTATCTGAGGATATTTCCTTTGGCCCTATAGTCTTCAAAGGGAAAGGAAATATCTGTTGTCAGATTCCACAGAAAGAAGGCTAGCAAAGAGATCCACGAAATACAGATGTAATACGGTGAGATGAATTAACAGAACACTAAGCAGTTTCTCAGAAAGCTTCTTTCCAGATTTCATCCGAGGATATTTCCTTTTTCACCATAGCCCTCTATGGGCTTCCAAATATCACTTTGCCAATTCCACAAGAACTCTCTTAGCGAAAGGCTTCTTGAGGGGAAAGCTGTAACTCTGTGAGATGATTTCACAGAACACGAAGAAGTTTCTCAGAAAGCTTCTTTCTCTTTGTTATCGGAGGATATTTCCTTTGGCCCTATAGTCTTCAAAGGGAAAGGAAATATCTGTTGTCAGATTCCACAGAAATAAGGCGAGCAAAGAGATCCACGAAATACAGATGTACCTCTGTGAGATGAATTAACAGAACACTAAGCAGTTTCTCAGAAAGCTTCTTTCCAGATTTCATCGGAGGATATTTCCTTTTTCACCATAGCCCTCTATGGGCTTCCAAATATCACTTTGCCAATTCCACAAGAACTGTCTTAGCGAAAGGCTTCTTGAGGGGAAAGCTGAAACTCTGTGAGATGATTTCACCGAACACAAAGAAGCTTCTCAGAAAGCTTCTTTCTCTTTGTTATCGGAGGATATTTACTTTGGTCCTACGGCCCTTAAAGGGAAAGGAAATATCTGTTGTCAGATTCCACAGAAATAAGGCTAGCAAAGAGATCCACGAAATACAGATGTAACTCTGTGAGATGAATTAACAGAACACTGAGCAGTTTCTCAGAAAGCTTCTTTCCAGGTTTCATGGGAGGATATTTCCTTTTTCACCATAGCCCTCTATGGGCTTCCAAATATCACTTTGCCAATTCCACAAGAACTGTCTTAGCGAAAGGCTTCTTGAGAGTAAAGCTGTAACTCTGTGAGAAGATTTCACAGAACACAAAGAAGTTTCTCAGAAAGCTTCTTTCTCTTTGTTATTGGAGGATATTTCCTTTGGCTCTATAGTCTTTAAAGGGATCCGAAATATCTGTTGTCAGATTCCACAGAAATAAGGCTAGCAAAGAGATCCACGAAATACAGATGTAACTCTGTGATATGAATTAACAGAACACTAAGCAGTTTCTCAGAAAGCTTCTTTCCAGATTTCATCCGAGGATATTTCCTTTTTCACCATAGCCCTCTATGGGCTTCCAAATATGACTTTGCCAATTCCACAAGAACTGTCTTAGCGAAAGGCTTCTTGAGGGGAAAGCTGTAACTTTGTGAGATGACTTCACAGAACACAAAGAAGTTTCTCAGAAAGCTTCTTTCCCTTTGTTATCGGAGGATATGTCCTTTGGCCCTATAGTCGTCAAAGGGAACGGAAATATCTGTTGTCAGATTCCACAGAAATAAGGCTAGCAAAGAGATCCACGAAATACAGATGTAACTCTGTGAGATGAATTAACAGAACACTGAGCAGTTTCTCAGAAAGCTTCTTCCCAGATTTCATCGGAGGATATTTCCTTTTTCACCATAGCCCTTATGGGCTTCCAAATATCACTTTGCCAATTCCACAAGAACTGTGTTAGCGAAAGGCTTCTTGAGGGGAAAGCAGTAACTCTGTGAGATGATTTCACAGAACACAAAGAAGTTTCTCAGAAAGCTTCTTTCTCTTTGTTATCGGAGGATATTTCCTTGGCCCTATAGCCTTCAAAGGGAAAGGAAATATCTGTTGTCAGATTCCACAGAAATAAGGCTAGCAAAGAGATCCACGAAATACAGATGTAACTCTGTGAGATGAATTAACAGAACACTGAGCAGTTTCTCAGCAAGCTTCTTTCCAGATTTCATCAGAGGATATTTCCTTTTTCACCATAGCCCTCTATGGGCTTCCAAATATCACTTTGCCAATTCCACAAGAACTGTCTTAGCGAGAGACTTCTTGAGGGGAAAGCTGTAACTCTGTGAGATGATTTCACAGAACACAAAGAAGTTTCTCAGAAAGCTTGTTTCTCTTTGTTATCGGAGGATATTTCCTTTGGCCCTATTGTCTTTAAAGGGATCCGAATTATCTGTTGTCAGATTCCACAGAAATAAGGCTAGCAAAGAGATCCACGAAATACAGATGTAACTCTGTGAGATGAATGAACAGAACACTAAGCAGTTTCTCAGAAAGCTTCTTTCCAGATTTCATCCGAGGATATTTCCTTTTTCACCATAGCCCTTAAGGGCTTCCAAATATGACTTTGCCAATTCCACAAGAACTGTCTTAGCGAAAGGCTTCTTGAGGGGAAAGCTGTCCCTCTGTGAGATGATTTCACAGAACACAAAGAAGTCTCTCAGAAAGCGTCTTTCTCTTTGTTGTTGGAGGATATTTCCTTTGGCCCTATAGCCTTTAAAGGGATCCGAAATATCTGTTGTCAGATTCCACAGAAATAAGGCTAGCAAAGAGATCCACGAAATACAGATGTAACTCTGTGAGATGAATGAACAGAACACTAAGCAGTTTCTCAGAAAGCTTCTTTCCAGATTTCATCCGAGGATATTTCCTTTTTCACCATAGTCCTTATGGGCTTCCAAATATGACTTTGCCAATTCCACAAGAACTGTCTTAGCGAAAGGCTTCTTGAGGGGAAAGCTGTAACTCTGTGAGATGATTTCACAGAACACAAAGAATTTTCTCAGAAAGCTTCTTTCTCTTTGTTATCGGAGGATATTTCCTTTGACCCTATATTCTTCAAAGGGAAAGGAAATATCTGTTGTCAGATTCCACAGAAATAAGGCTAGCAAAGACATCCACGAAATACAGATGTAACTCTGTGAGATGAATTAACAGAACACTGAGCAGTTTCTCAGAAAGCTTCTTCCCAGATTTCATCGGAGGATATTTCCTTTTTCACCATAGCCCTTATGGGCTTCCAAATATCACTTTGCCAATTCCACAAGAACTGTCTTAGCGAAAGGATTCTAGAGGGGAAAGCTGTAACTCTGTGAGGTCATTTCACAGAACACAAAGATGTTTCTCAGAAAGCTTGTTTCTCTTTGTTATCGGAGGATATTTCCTTTGGCCCTATAGTCTTCAAAGGGAAAGGAAATATCTGTTGTCAGATTCCACAGAAATAAGGCTAGCAAAGAGATCCACGAAATACAGATGTAACTCTGTGAGATGAATTAACAGAACACTGAGCAGTTTCTCAGAAAGCTTCTTTCCAGATTTCATCGGAGGATATTTCCTTTTTCACCATAGCCCTCTATGGGCTTCCAAATATCACTTTGCCAATTCCAAAAGAACTGTCTTAGCGAAAGGCTTCTTGAGAGGAAAGCTGTAACTCTGTGAGATGATTTCACAGAACACAAAGAAGTTTCTCAGAAAGCTTCTTTCTCATTGTTATATGAGGATATTTCCTTTGGCCCTATAGTCTTCAAAGGGAAAGGAAATATCTGTTGTCAGATTCCACAGAAATAAGGCTAGCAAAGAGATCCACGAAATACAGATGTAATTTGGTGAGATGAATTAACAGAACACTAAGCAGTTTCTCAGAAAGCTTCTTTCCAGATTTCATCCGAGGATATTTCCTTTTTCACCATAGCCCTCTATGGGCTTCCAAATATCACTTTGCCAATTCCACAAGAACTGTCTTAGCGAAAGGCTTCTTGAGGGGAAAGCTGTAACTCTGTGAGATGATTTCACAGAACACAAAGAAGTTTCTCAGAAAGCTTCTTTCTCTTTCTTATCGGAGGATATTTCCTTAGGCCCTATAGTCTTCAAAGGGAAAGGAAATATCTGTTGTCAGATTCCACAGAAATAAGGCGAGCAAAGAGATCCACGAAATACAGATGTACCTCTGTGAGATGAATTAACAGAACACTAAGCAGTTTCTCAGAAAGCTTCTTTCCAGATTTCATCGGAGGATATTTCCTTTTTCACCATAGCCCTCTATGGGCTTCCAAATATCACTTTGCCAATTCCACAAGAACTGTCTTAGCGAAAGGCTTCTTGAGGGGAAAGCTGTCCCTCTGTGAGATGATTTCACAGAACACAAAGAAGTCTCTCAAAAAGCGTCTTTCTCTTTGTTGTTGGAGGATATTTCCTTTGGCCCTATAGCCTTTAAAGGGATCCGAAATATCTGTTGTCAGATTCCACAGAAATAAGGCTAGCAAAGAGATCCACGAAATACAGATGTAACTCTGTGAGATGAATGAACAGAACACTAAGCAGTTTCTCAGAAAGCTTCTTTCCAGGTTTCATGGGAGGATATTTCCTTTTTCACCATAGCCCTCTATGGGCTTCCAAATATCACTTTGCCAGTTCCACAAGAACTGTCTTTGTGAAAGGCTTCTTGAGGGGAACGCTGTAACTCTGTGAGATGATTTCACAGAACACAAAGAAGTTTCTCAGAAAGCTTCTTTCTCTTTGTTATCGGAGAATATTTCCTTTGACCCTATATTCTTCAAAGGGAAAGGAAATATCTGTTGTCAGATTCCCCAGAAATAAGGCTAGCAAAGACATCCACGAAATACAGATGTACCTCTGTGAGATGAATTAACAGAACACTGAGCAGTTTCTCAGAAAGCTTCTTCCCAGATTTCTTCGGAGGATATTTCCTTTTTCACCATAGCCCTTATGGGCTTCCAAATATCACTTTGCCAATTCCACAAGAACTGTCTTAGCGAAAGGATTCTAGAGGGGAAAGCTGTAACTCTGTGAGGTCATTTCACAGAACACAAAGATGTTTCTCAGAAAGCTTGTTTCTCTTTGTTATCGGAGGATATTTCCTTTGGCCCTATAGTCTTCAAAGGGAAAGGAAATATCTGTTGTCAGATTCCACAGAAATAAGGCTAGCAAAGAGATCCACGAAATACAGATGTAACTCTGTGAGATGAATTAACAGAACACTGAGAAGTTTCTCAGAAAGCTTCTTTCCAGATTTCATCGGAGGATATTTCCTTTTTCACCATAGCCCTCTATGGGTTTCCAAATATCACTTTGCCAATTCCACAAGAACGGTCTTAGCGAAAGGCTTCTTGAGAGGAAAGCTGTAACTCTGTGTGATGATTTCACAGAACACAAAGAAGTTTCTCAGAAAGCTTCTTTCTCTTTGTTATCTGAGGATATTTCCTTTGGCCCTATAGTCTTCAAAGGGAAAGGAAATATCTGTTGTCAGATTCCACAGAAATAAGGCTAGCAAAGAGATCCACGAAATACAGATGTAATTCGGTGAGATGAATTAACAGAACACTAAGCAGTTTCTCAGAAAGCTTCTTTCCAGATTTCATCGGAGGATATTTCCTTTTTCACCATACCCCTCTATGGGCCCCAAATATCACTTTGCCAATTCCACAAGAACTGTCTTAGCGAAAGGCTTCTTGAGGGGAAAGCTGTAACTCTGTGAGATGATTTCACAGAACACAAAGAAGTTTCTCAGAAAGCTTCTTTCTCTTTGTTATCGGAGGATATTTCCTTTGGCCCTATAGTCTTCAAAGGGAAAGGAAATATCTGTTGTCAGATTCCACAGAAATAAGGCTAGCAAAGAGATCCACGACATACAGATGTAACTCTGTGAGATGAATTAACAGAACACTAAGCAGTTTCTCAGAAAGCTTCTTTCCAGATTTCATCCGAGGATATTTCCTTTTTCACCACAGCCCTCTATGGGCTTCCAAATATCACTTTGCCAATTCCACAAGAACTGTCTTAGCGAAAGGCTTCTTGAGGGGAAAGCTGTAACTCTGTGAGATGATTTCACAGTACACAAAGAAGTTTCTCAGAAAGCTTGTTTCTCTTTGTTATTGGAGGATATTTCCTTTGGCCCTATAGTCTTCAAAGGGAAAGGAAATATCTGTTGTCAGATTCCACAGAAAGAAGGCTAGCAAAGAGATCCACGAAATACAGATGTAACTCTGTGAGATGAATTAACAGAACACTGAGCAGTTTCTCAGAAACCTTCTTTCCAGATTTCATCGGAGGATATTTCCTTTTTCACCATAGCCCTCTATGGGCTTCCAAATATCACTTTGCCAATTCCACAAGAACTGTCTTAGCGAAAGGCTTCTTGAGGGGAAAGCTGAAACTCTGTGAGATGATTTCACCGAACACAAAGAAGCTTCTCAGAAAGCTTCTTTCTCTTTGTTATCGGAGGATATTTCCTTTGGTCCTATGGTTCTTAAAGGGAAAGGTAATATCTGTTGTCAGATTCCACAGAAATAAGGCTAGCAAAGAGATCCACGAAATACAGATGTAACTCTGTGAGATGAATTAACAGAACACTGAGCAGTTTCTCAGAAAGCTTCTTTCCAGGTTTCATGGGAGGATATTTCCTTTTTCACCATAGCCCTCTATGGGCTTCCAAATATCACTTTGCCAATTCCACAAGAACTGTCTTAGCGAAAGGCTTCTTGAGAGGAAAGCTGTAACTCTGTGAGAAGATTTCACAGAACACAAAGAAGTTTCTCAGAAAGCTTCTTTCTCTTTGTTATTGGAGGATATTTCCTTTGGCCCTATAGTCTTTAAAGGGATCCGAAATATCTGTTGTCAGATTCCACAGAAATAAGGCTAGCAAAGAGATCCACGAAATACAGATGTAACACTGTGATATGAATTAACAGAACACTGAGCAGTTTCTCAGAAAGCTTCTTTCCAGATTTCATCGGAGGATATTTCCTTTTTCACCATAGCCCTCTATGGGCTTCCAAATATCACTTTGCCAATTCCACAAGAACTGTCTTAGCGAAAGGCTTCTTGAGAGGAAAGCTGTAACTCTGTGAGATGATTTCACAGAACACAAAGAAGTTTCTCAGAAAGCTTCTTTCTCTTTGTTATCGGAGGATATTTCCTTGGCCCTATAGTCTTCAAAGGGAAAGGAAATATCTGTTGTCAGATTCCACAGAAATAAGGCTAGCAAAGAGATCCACGAAATACAGATGTAACTCTGTGAGATGAATTAACAGAACACTGAGCAGTTTCTCAGAAAGCTTCTTTCCAGATTTCATCGGAGGATATTTCCTTTTTCACCATAGCCCTCTATGGGCTTCCAAATATCACTTTGCCAATTCCACAAGAACTGTCTTAGCGAAAGGCTTCTTGAGAGGAAAGCTGTAACTCTGTGAGATGATTTCACAGAACACAAAGAAGTTTCTCAGAAAGCTTCTTTCTCTTTGTTATCGGAGAATATTTCCTTTGGCCCTATAGTCTTTAAAGGGATCCGAAATATCTGTTGTCAGATTCCACAGAAATAAGGCTAGCAACGAGATCCACGAAATACAGATGTAACTCTGTGAGATGAATTAACAGAACACTAAGCAGTTTCTCAGAAAGCTTCTTTCCAGATTTCATCCAAGGATATTTCCTTTTTCACCATAGCCCTTATGGGCTTCAAAATATGACTTTGCCAATTCCACAAGAACTGTCTTAGCGAAAGGCTTCTTGAGGGGAAAGCTGTAACTCTGTGAAATGATTTCACAGAACACAAAGAAGTTTCTCAGAAAGCTTCTTTCTCTTTGTTATCGGAGGATATTTACTTTGGCCCTATAGTCTTCAAAGGGAAAGGAAATATCTGTTGTCAGATTCCACAGAAATAAGGCTAGCAAAGAGATCCACGAAATACAGATGTAACTCTGTGAGATGAATTAACAGAACACTAAGCAGTTTCTCAGAAAGCTTCTTTCCAGATTTCATCGGAGGATATTTCCTTTTTCAGCATAGCCCTCTATGGGCTTCCAAATATCACTTTGCCAATTCCACAAGAACTGTCTTAGCGAAAGGCTTCTGGAGGGGAAAGCTGTAACTCTGTGAGATGATTTCACAGAACACAAAGAAGTTTCTCAGAAAGTTTCTTTCTCTTTGTTATCGGAGGATATTTCCTTTGGCCCTATAGTCTTCAAAGGGAAAGGAAATATCTGTTGTCAGATTCCACAGAAATAAGGCTAGCAAAGATATCCACGAAATACAGATGTAACTCTGTGAGATGAATTAACAGAACACTGAGCAGTTTCTCAGAAAGCTGCTTTCCAGATTTCATCGGAGGATATTTCCTTTTTCACCATAGCCCTCTATGGGCTTCCAAATATCACTTTGCCAATTCCACAAGAACTGTCTTAGCGAAAGGCTTCTTGAGAGGAAAGCTGTAACTCTGTGAGATGATTTCACAGAACACAAAGAAGTTTCTCAGAAAGCTTCTTTCTCTTTGTTATCGGAGGATATTTCCTTTGGCCCTATAGTCTTCAAAGGGAAAGGAAATATCTGTTGTCAGATTCCACAGAAATAAGGCTAGCAAAGAGATCTACGAAATACAGATGTAACTCTGTGAGATGAATTAACAGAACACTGAGCAGTTTCTCAGAAAGCTTCTTTCATGATTTCATCGGAGGATATTTCCTTTTTCACCATAGCCCTCTATGGGCTTCCAAATATCACTTTGCCAATTCCACAAGAACTGTCTTAGCGAAAGGCTTCTTGAGAGGAAAGCTGTAACTCTGTGAGATGATTTCACAGAACACAAAGAAGTTTCTCAGAAAGCTTCTTTCTCTTTGTTATCGGAGAATATTTCCTTTGGCCCTATAGTCTTTAAAGGGATCCGAAATATCTGTTGTCAGATTCCACAGAAATAAGGCTAGCAACGAGATCCACGAAATACAGATGTAACTCTGTGAGATGAATTAACAGAACACTAAGCAGTTTCTCAGAAAGCTTCTTTCCAGATTTCATCCAAGGATATTTCCTTTTTCACCATAGCCCTTATGGGCTTCAAAATATGACTTTGCCAATTCCACAAGAACTGTCTTAGCGAAAGGCTTCTTGAGGGGAAAGCTGTAACTCTGTGAAATGATTTCACAGAACACAAAGAAGTTTCTCAGAAAGCTTCTTTCTCTTTGTTATCGGAGGATATTTACTTTGGCCCTATAGTCTTCAAAGGGAAAGGAAATATCTGTTGTCAGATTCCACAGAAATAAGGCTAGCAAAGAGATCCACGAAATACAGATGTAACTCTGTGAGATGAATTAACAGAACACTAAGCAGTTTCTCAGAAAGCTTCTTTCCAGATTTCATCGGAGGATATTTCCTTTTTCAGCATAGCCCTCTATGGGCTTCCAAATATCACTTTGCCAATTCCACAAGAACTGTCTTAGCGAAAGGCTTCTGGAGGGGAAAGCTGTAACTCTGTGAGATGATTTCACAGAACACAAAGAAGTTTCTCAGAAAGTTTCTTTCTCTTTGTTATCGGAGGATATTTCCTTTGGCCCTATAGTCTTCAAAGGGAAAGGAAATATCTGTTGTCAGATTCCACAGAAATAAGGCTAGCAAAGATATCCACGAAATACAGATGTAACTCTGTGAGATGAATTAACAGAACACTGAGCAGTTTCTCAGAAAGCTGCTTTCCAGATTTCATCGGAGGATATTTCCTTTTTCACCATAGCCCTCTATGGGCTTCCAAATATCACTTTGCCAATTCCACAAGAACTGTCTTAGCGAAAGGCTTCTTGAGAGGAAAGCTGTAACTCTGTGAGATGATTTCACAGAACACAAAGAAGTTTCTCAGAAAGCTTCTTTCTCTTTGTTATCGGAGGATATTTCCTTTGGCCCTATAGTCTTCAAAGGGAAAGGAAATATCTGTTGTCAGATTCCACAGAAATAAGGCTAGCAAAGAGATCTACGAAATACAGATGTAACTCTGTGAGATGAATTAACAGAACACTGAGCAGTTTCTCAGAAAGCTTCTTTCATGATTTCATCGGAGGATATTTCCTTTTTCACCATAGCCCTCTATGGGCTTCCAAATATCACTTTGCCAATTCCACAAGAACTGTCTTAGCGAAAGGCTTCTTGAGGGGAAAGCTGTAACTCTGTGAAATGATTTCACAGAACACAAAGAAGTTTCTCAGAAAGCTTCTTTCTCTTTGTTATCGGAGGATATTTCCTTTGGCCCTATAGTCTTCAAAGGGAAAGGAAATATCTGTTGTCAGATTCCACAGAAAGAAGGCTAGCAAAGAGATCCACGAAATACAGATGTAACTCTGTGAGATGAATTAACAGAACACTGAGCAGTTTCTCAGAAAGCTTCTTTCCAGATTTCATCGGAGGATATTTCCTTTTTCACCATAGCCCTCTAAGGGCTTCCAAATATCACTTTGCCAATTCCACAAGAACTGTCTTAGCGAAAGGCTTCTTGAGAGGAAAGCTGTAACTCTGTGAGATGATTTCACAGAACACAAAGAAGTTTCTCAGAAAGCTTCTTTCTCTTTGTTATCGGAGAATATTTCCTTTGGCCCTATAGTCTTTAAAGGGATCCGAAATATCTGTTGTCAGATTCCACAGAAATAAGGCTAGCAACGAGATCCACGAAATACAGATGTAACTCTGTGAGATGAATTAACAGAACACTAAGCAGTTTCTCAGAAAGCTTCTTTCCAGATTTCATCCAAGGATATTTCCTTTTTCACCATAGCCCTTATGGGCTTCAAAATATGACTTTGCCAATTCCACAAGAACTGTCTTAGCGAAAGGCTTCTTGAGAGGAAAGCTGTAACTCTGTGAGATGATTTCACAGAACACAAAGAAGTTTCTCAGAAAGCTTCTTTCTCTTTGTTATCGGAGAATATTTCCTTTGGCCCTATAGTCTTTAAAGGGATCCGAAATATCTGTTGTCAGATTCCACAGAAATAAGGCTAGCAACGAGATCCACGAAATACAGATGTAACTCTGTGAGATGAATTAACAGAACACTAAGCAGTTTCTCAGAAAGCTTCTTTCCAGATTTCATCCAAGGATATTTCCTTTTTCACCATAGCCCTTATGGGCTTCAAAATATGACTTTGCCAATTCCACAAGAACTGTCTTAGCGAAAGGCTTCTTGAGGGGAAAGCTGTAACTCTGTGAAATGATTTCACAGAACACAAAGAAGTTTCTCAGAAAGCTTCTTTCTCTTTGTTATCGGAGGATATTTACTTTGGCCCTATAGTCTTCAAAGGGAAAGGAAATATCTGTTGTCAGATTCCACAGAAATAAGGCTAGCAAAGAGATCCACGAAATACAGATGTAACTCTGTGAGATGAATTAACAGAACACTAAGCAGTTTCTCAGAAAGCTTCTTTCCAGATTTCATCGGAGGATATTTCCTTTTTCAGCATAGCCCTCTATGGGCTTCCAAATATCACTTTGCCAATTCCACAAGAACTGTCTTAGCGAAAGGCTTCTGGAGGGGAAAGCTGAAACTCTGTGAGATGATTTCACAGAACACAAAGAAGTTTCTCAGAAAGTTTCTTTCTCTTTGTTATCGGAGGATATTTCCTTTGGCCCTATAGTCTTCAAAGGGAAAGGAAATATCTGTTGTCAGATTCCACAGAAATAAGGCTAGCAAAGAGATCCACGAAATACAGATGTAACTCTGTGAGATGAATTAACAGAACACTGAGCAGTTTCTCAGAAAGCTGCTTTCCAGATTTCATCGGAGGATATTTCCTTTTTCACCATAGCCCTCTATGGGCTTCCAAATATCACTTTGCCAATTCCACAAGAACTGTCTTAGCGAAAGGCTTCTTGAGAGGAAAGCTGTAACTCTGTGAGATGATTTCACAGAACACAAAGAAGTTTCTCAGAAAGCTTCTTTCTCTTTGTTATCGGAGGATATTTCCTTTGGCCCTATAGTCTTTAAAGGGATCCGAAATATCTGTTGTCAGATTCCACAGAAATAAGGCTAGCAACGAGATCCACGAAATACAGATGTAACTCTGTGAGATGAATTAACAGAACACTAAGCAGTTTCTCAGAAAGCTTCTTTCCAGATTTCATCCAAGGATATTTCCTTTTTCACCATAGCCCTTATGGGCTTCAAAATATGACTTTGCCAATTCCACAAGAACTGTCTTAGCGAAAGGCTTCTTGAGGGGAAAGCTGTAACTCTGTGAAATGATTTCACAGAACACAAAGAAGTTTCTCAGAAAGCTTCTTTCTCTTTGTTATCGGAGGATATTTACTTTGGCCCTATAGTCTTCAAAGGGAAAGGAAATATCTGTTGTCAGATTCCACAGAAATAAGGCTAGCAAAGAGATACACGAAATACAGATGTAACTCTGTGAGATGAATTAACAGAACACTAAGCAGTTTCTCAGAAAGCTTCTTTCCAGATTTCATCGGAGGATATTTCCTTTTTCAGCATAGCCCTCTATGGGCTTCCAAATATCACTTTGCCAATTCCACAAGAACTGTCTTAGCGAAAGGCTTCTTGAGGGGAAAGCTGTAAGTCTGTGAGATGATTTCACAGAACACAAAGAAGTTTCTCAGAAAGCTTCTTTCTCTTTGTTATCGGAGGATATTTCCTTTGGCCCTATAGTCTTCAAAGGGAAAGGAAATATCTGTTGTCAGATTCCACAGAAATAAGGCTAGCAAAGAGATCCACGAAATACAGATGTAACTCTGTGAGATGAATTAACAGAACACTGAGCAGTTTCTCAGAAAGCTGCTTTCCAGATTTCATCGGAGGATATTTCCTTTTTCACCATAGCCCTCTATGGGCTTCCAAATATCACTTTGCCAATTCCACAAGAACTGTCTTAGTGAAAGGCTTCTTGAGGGGAAAGCTGTAAGTCTGTGAGATGATTTCACCGAACACAAAGAAGCCCCTCAGAAAGCTTCTTTCTCTTTGTTATCGGAGGATATTTCCTTTGGTCCTAAGGCCTTTAAAGGGATCCGAAATATCTGTTGTCAGATTCCACAGAAAGAAGGCTAGCAAAGAGATCCACCAAATACAGATGTAACTCTGTGAGATGAATTAACAGAACACTGAGCAGTTTCTCAGAAAGCTTCGTTCCAGTTTTCATCAGAGGATATTTCCTTTTTCACCATAGCCCTCTATGGGATTCCAAATATCACTTTGCCAATTCCACAAGAACTGTCTTAGCGAAAGGCTTCTTGAGAGGAAAGCTGTAACTCTGTGAGATGATTTCACAGAACACAAAGAAGTTTCTCAGAAAACTTCTTTCTCTTTGTTATCGGAGGATATTTCCTTTGGCCCTATAGTCTTTAAAAGGATCCGAAATATCTGTTGTCAGATTCCACAGAAATAAGGCTAGCAAAGAGATCCACGAAATACAGATGTAACTCTGTGAGATGAATTAACAGAACACTAAGAAGTTTCTCAGAAAGCTTCTTTCCAGATTTCATCCGAGGATATTTCCTTTTTCACCATAGCCCTTATGGGCTTCCAAATATGACTTTGTCAATTCCACAAGAACTGTCTTAGCGAAAGGCTTCTTGAGGGGAAAGCTGTAACTCTGTGAGATGATTTCACAGAACACAAAGAAGTTTCTCGGAAAGCTTCTTTCTCTTTGTTATCGGAGGATATTTCCTTTGGCCCTATAGTCTTCAAAGGGAAAGGAAATATCTGTTGTCAGATTCCACAGAAATAAGGCTAGCAAAGAGATTCACGAAATACAGATGTAACTCTGTGAGATGAATTAACAGAACACTGAGCAGTTTCTCAGAAAGCTTCTTTCCAGATTTCATCGGAGGATATTTCCTTTTTCACCATAGCCCTCTATGGGCTTCCAAATATCACTTTGCCAATTCCACAAGAACTGTCTTAGCGAAAGGCTTCTTGAGGGGAAAGCTGTAACTCTGTGAGATGATTTCACAGAACACAAAGAAGTTTCTCAGAAAGCTTGTTTCTCTTTGTTATCAGAGGATATTTCCTTTGGCCCTATAGTCTTCAAAGGGAAAGGAAATATCTGTTGTCAGATTCCACAGAAAGAAGGCTAGCAAAGAGATCCACGAAATACAGATGTAACTCTGTGAGATGAATTAACAGAAGACTCAGCAGTTTCTCAGAAAGCTTCTTTCCAGATTTCATCGGAGGATATTTCCTTCTTCACCATAGCCCTCTATGGGCTTCCAAATATCACTTTGCCAATTCCACAAGAACTGTCTTAGCGAAAGGCTTCTTGAGGGGAATGCTGTAACTCTGTGAGATGATTTCACAGAACACAAAGAAGCTTCTCAGAAAGCTTCTTTCTCTTTGTTATCGGAGGATATTTCCTTGGCCCTATACTCTTCAAAGGGAAAGGAAATATCTGTTGTCAGATTCCACAGAAAGAAGGCTAGCAAAGAGATCCACGAAATACAGATGTAACTCTGTGAGATGAATTAACAGAACACTGAGCAGTTTCTCAGAAAGCTTCTTTCCAGATTTCATCGGAGGATATTTCCTTTTTCACCATAGCCCTCTAAGGGCTTCCAAATATCACTTTGCCAATTCCACAAGAACTGTCTTAGCGAAAGGCTTCTTGAGAGGAAAGCTGTAACTCTGTGAGATGATTTCACAGAACACAAAGAAGTTTCTCAGAAAGCTTCTTTCTCTTTGTTATCGGAGAATATTTCCTTTGGCCCTATAGTCTTTAAAGGGATCCGAAATATCTGTTGTCAGATTCCACAGAAATAAGGCTAGCAACGAGATCCACGAAATACAGATGTAACTCTGTGAGATGAATTAACAGAACACTAAGCAGTTTCTCAGAAAGCTTCTTTCCAGATTTCATCCAAGGATATTTCCTTTTTCACCATAGCCCTTATGGGCTTCAAAATATGACTTTGCCAATTCCACAAGAACTGTCTTAGCGAAAGGCTTCTTGAGAGGAAAGCTGTAACTCTGTGAGATGATTTCACAGAACACAAAGAAGTTTCTCAGAAAGCTTCTTTCTCTTTGTTATCGGAGAATATTTCCTTTGGCCCTATAGTCTTTAAAGGGATCCGAAATATCTGTTGTCAGATTCCACAGAAATAAGGCTAGCAACGAGATCCACGAAATACAGATGTAACTCTGTGAGATGAATTAACAGAACACTAAGCAGTTTCTCAGAAAGCTTCTTTCCAGATTTCATCCAAGGATATTTCCTTTTTCACCATAGCCCTTATGGGCTTCAAAATATGACTTTGCCAATTCCACAAGAACTGTCTTAGCGAAAGGCTTCTTGAGGGGAAAGCTGTAACTCTGTGAAATGATTTCACAGAACACAAAGAAGTTTCTCAGAAAGCTTCTTTCTCTTTGTTATCGGAGGATATTTACTTTGGCCCTATAGTCTTCAAAGGGAAAGGAAATATCTGTTGTCAGATTCCACAGAAATAAGGCTAGCAAAGAGATCCACGAAATACAGATGTAACTCTGTGAGATGAATTAACAGAACACTAAGCAGTTTCTCAGAAAGCTTCTTTCCAGATTTCATCGGAGGATATTTCCTTTTTCAGCATAGCCCTCTATGGGCTTCCAAATATCACTTTGCCAATTCCACAAGAACTGTCTTAGCGAAAGGCTTCTTGAGGGGAAAGCTGAAACTCTGTGAGATGATTTCACAGAACACAAAGAAGTTTCTCAGAAAGTTTCTTTCTCTTTGTTATCGGAGGATATTTCCTTTGGCCCTATAGTCTTCAAAGGGAAAGGAAATATCTGTTGTCAGATTCCACAGAAATAAGGCTAGCAAAGAGATCCACGAAATACAGATGTAACTCTGTGAGATGAATTAACAGAACACTGAGCAGTTTCTCAGAAAGCTGCTTTCCAGATTTCATCGGAGGATATTTCCTTTTTCACCATAGCCCTCTATGGGCTTCCAAATATCACTTTGCCAATTCCACAAGAACTGTCTTAGCGAAAGGCTTCTTGAGAGGAAAGCTGTAACTCTGTGAGATGATTTCACAGAACACAAAGAAGTTTCTCAGAAAGCTTCTTTCTCTTTGTTATCGGAGGATATTTACTTTGGCCCTATAGTCTTTAAAGGGATCCGAAATATCTGTTGTCAGATTCCACAGAAATAAGGCTAGCAACGAGATCCACGAAATACAGATGTAACTCTGTGAGATGAATTAACAGAACACTAAGCAGTTTCTCAGAAAGCTTCTTTCCAGATTTCATCCAAGGATATTTCCTTTTTCACCATAGCCCTTATGGGCTTCAAAATATGACTTTGCCAATTCCACAAGAACTGTCTTAGCGAAAGGCTTCTTGAGGGGAAAGCTGTAACTCTGTGAAATGATTTCACAGAACACAAAGAAGTTTCTCAGAAAGCTTCTTTCTCTTTGTTATCGGAGGATATTTACTTTGGCCCTATAGTCTTCAAAGGGAAAGGAAATATCTGTTGTCAGATTCCACAGAAATAAGGCTAGCAAAGAGATCCACGAAATACAGATGTAACTCTGTGAGATGAATTAACAGAACACTAAGCAGTTTCTCAGAAAGCTTCTTTCCAGATTTCATCGGAGGATATTTCCTTTTTCAGCATAGCCCTCTATGGGCTTCCAAATATCACTTTGCCAATTCCACAAGAACTGTCTTAGCGAAAGGCTTCTTGAGGGGAAAGCTGTCACTCTGTGAGATGATTTCACAGAACACAAAGAAGTTTCTCAGAAAGCTTCTTTCTCTTTGTTATCGGAGGATATTTCCTTTGGCCCTATAGTCTTCAAAGGGAAAGGAAATATCTGTTGTCAGATTCCACAGAAATAAGGCTAGCAAAGAGATCCACGAAATACAGATGTAACTCTGTGAGATGAATTAACAGAACACTGAGCAGTTTCTCAGAAAGCTGCTTTCCAGATTTCATCGGAGGATATTTCCTTTTTCACCATAGCCCTCTATGGGCTTCCAAATATCACTTTGCCAATTCCACAAGAACTGTCTTAGTGAAAGGCTTCTTGAGGGGAAAGCTGTAAGTCTGTGAGATGATTTCACCGAACACAAAGAAGCCCCTCAGAAAGCTTCTTTCTCTTTGTTATCGGAGGATATTTCCTTTGGTCCTAAGGCCTTTAAAGGGATCCGAAATATCTGTTGTCAGATTCCACAGAAAGAAGGCTAGCAAAGAGATCCACCAAATACAGATGTAACTCTGTGAGATGAATTAACAGAACACTGAGCAGTTTCTCAGAAAGCTTCGTTCCAGTTTTCATCAGAGGATATTTCCTTTTTCACCATAGCCCTCTATGGGATTCCAAATATCACTTTGCCAATTCCACAAGAACTGTCTTAGAGAAAGGCTTCTTGAGAGGAAAGCTGTAACTCTGTGAGATGATTTCACAGAACACAAAGAAGTTTCTCAGAAAACTTCTTTCTCTTTGTTATCGGAGGATATTTCCTTTGGCCCTATAGTCTTTAAAAGGATCCGAAATATCTGTTGTCAGATTCCACAGAAATAAGGCTAGCAAAGAGATCCACGAAATACAGATGTAACTCTGTGAGATGAATTAACAGAACACTGAGCAGTTTCTCAGAAAGCTTCTTTCCAGATTTCATCGGAGGATATTTCCTTTTTCACCATAGCCCTCTATGGGCTTCCAAATATCACTTTGCCAATTCCACAAGAACTGTCTTAGCGAAAGGCTTCTTGAGGGGAAAGCTGTAACTCTGTGAGATGATTTCACAGAACACAAAGAAGTTTCTCAGAAAGCTTGTTTCTCTTTGTTATCAGAGGATATTTCCTTTGGCCCTATAGTCTTCAAAGGGAAAGGAAATATCTGTTGTCAGATTCCACAGAAAGAAGGCTAGCAAAGAGATCCACGAAATACAGATGTAACTCTGTGAGATGAATTAACAGAAGACTGAGCAGTTTCTCAGAAAGCTTCTTTCCAGATTTCATCGGAGGATATATCCTTCTTCACCATAGCCCTCTATGGGCTTCCAAATATCACTTTGCCAATTCCACAAGAACTGTCTTAGCGAAAGGCTTCTTGAGGGGAATGCTGTAACTCTGTGAGATGATTTCACAGAACACAAAGAAGCTTCTCAGAAAGCTTCTTTCTCTTTGTTATCGGAGGATATTTCCTTGGCCCTATACTCTTCAAAGGGAAAGGAAATATCTGTTGTCAGATTCCACAGAAATAAGGCTAGCAAAGAGATCCACGAAATACAGATGTAACTCTGTGAGATGAATTAACAGAACACTGAGCAGTTTCTCAGAAAGCTTCTTTCCAGATTTCATCGGAGGATATTTCCTTTTTCACCATAGCCCTCTATGGGCTTCCAAATATCACTTTGCCAATTCCACAAGAACTGTCTTAGCGAAAGGCTTCTTGAGGGGAAAGCTGTAACTCTGTGAGATGATTTCACAGAACACAAAGAGGTTTCTCAGAAAGCTTGTTTCTCTTTGTTATCGGAGGATATTTCCTTTGGACCTATTGTCTTTAAAGGGATCCGAAATATCTGTTGTCAGATTCCACAGAAATAAGGCTAGCAAAGAGATGCACGAAATACAGATGTAACTCTGTGAGATGAATGAACAGAACACTAAGCAGTTTCTCAGAAAGCTTCTTTCCAGATTTCATCCGAGGATATTTCCTTTTTCACCATAGCCCTTATGGGCTTCCAAATATGACTTTGCCAATTCCACAAGAACTGTCTTAGCGACAGGCTTCTTGAGGGGAAAGCTGTAACTCTGTGAGATGATTACACAGAACACAAAGAAGTTTCTCAGAAAGCTTCTTTCTCTTTTTTATCGGAGGATATTTCCTTTGGCCCTATAGTCTTCAAAGGGAAAGGAAATATCTGTTGTCAGATTCCACAGAAAGAAGGCTAGCCAAGAGATCCACGAAATACAGATGTAACTCTGTGAGATGAATTAACAGAACACTGAGCAGTTTCTCAGAAAGCTTCTTTCCAGATTTCATCGGAGGATATTTCCTTTTTCACCGTAGCCCTCTATGGGCTTCCAAATATCACTTTGCCAATTCCACAAGAACTGTCTTATCGAAAGGCTTCTTGAGGGGAATGCTGTAACTCTGTGAGATGATTTCACATAACACAAAGAAGCTTCTCAGAAAGCTTCTTTCTCTTTGTTATCGGAGGATATTTCCTTTGGCCCTATAGTCTTCAAAGGGAAAGGAAATATCTGTTGTCAGATTCCACAGAAATAAGGCTAGCAAAGAGATCCACGAAATACAGATGTAACTCTGTGAGATGAATTAACAGAACACTGAGCAGTTTCTCAGAAAGCTGCTTTCCAGATTTCATCGGAGGATATTTCCTTTTTCACCATAGCCCTCTATGGGCTTCCAAATATCACTTTGCCAATTCCACAAGAACTGTCTTAGCGAAAGGCTTCTTGAGGGGAAAGCTGTAAGTCTGTGAGATGATTTCACAGAACACAAAGAAGTTTCTCAGAAAGCTTCTTTCTCTTTGTTATCGGAGGATATTTCCTTTGGCCCTATAGTCTTCAAAGGGAAAGGAAATATCTGTTGTCAGATTCCACAGAAATAAGGCTAGCAAAGAGATCCACGTAATACAGATGTAACTCTGTGAGATGAATTAACAGAACACTGAGCAGTTTCTCAGAAAGCTGCTTTCCAGATTTCATCGGAGGATATTCCTTTTTCACCATAGCCCTCTATGGGCTTCCAAATATCACTTTGCCAATTCCACAAGAACTGTCTTAGCGAAAGGCTTCTTGAGGGGAAAGCTGTAAGTCTGTGAGATGATTTCACCGAACACAAAGAAGCCCCTCAGAAAGCTTCTTTCTCTTTGTTATCGGAGGATATTTCCTTTGGTCCTATGGCCTTTAAAGGGATCCGAAATATCTGTTGTCAGATTCCACAGAAAGAAGGCTAGCAAAGAGATCCACCAAATACAGATGTAACTCTGTGAGATGAATTAACAGAACACTGAGCATTTTCTCAGAAAGCTTCGTTCCAGATTTCATCAGAGGATATTTCCATTTTCACCATAGCCCTCTATGGGCTTCCAAATATGACTTTGCCAATTCCACAAGAACTGTCTTAGCGAAAGGCTTCTTGAGAGGACAGCTGTAACTCTGTGAGATGATTTCACCGAACACAAAGAAGTTTCTCAGAAAGCTTCTTTCTCTTTGTTATCGGAGGATATTTCCTTTGGCCCTATAGTCTTTAAAGGGATCCGAAATATCTGTTGTCAGATTCCACAGAAATAAGGCTAGCAAAGAGATCCACGAAATACAGATGTAACTCTGTGAGATGAATTAACAGAACACTAAGCAGTTTCTCAGAAAGCTTCTTTCCAGATTTCATCGGAGGATATTTCCTTTTTCACCATAGCCCTTATGGGCTTCCAAATATGACTTTGCCAATTCCACAAGAACTGTCTTAGCGAAAGGCTTCTTGAGGGGAAAGCTGTAACTCTGTGAGATGATTTCACAGAACACAAAGAAGTTTCTCAGAAAGCTTCTTTCTCTTTGTTATCGGAGGATATTTCCTTTGGCCCTATAGTCTTCAAAGGGATCCGAAATATCTGTTGTCAGATTCCACAGAAATAAGGCTAGCAAAGAGATCCACGAAATACAGATGTAACTCTGTGAGATGAATTAACAGAACACTAAGCAGTTTCTCAGAAAGCTTCTTTCCAGATTTCATCGGAGGATATTTCCTTTTTCACCATAGCCCTCTACGGGCTTCCAAATATCACTTTGCCAATTCCACAAGAACTGTCTTAGCGAAAGGCTTCTTGAGGGGAAAGCTGTAACTCTGTGAGATGATTTCACAGAACACAAAGAAGTTTCTCAGAAAGCTTCTTTCTCTTTGTTACCGGAGGATATTTCCTTTGGCCCTATATTCTTCAAAGGGAAAGGAAATATCTGTTCTCAGATTCCACAGAAATAAAGCTAGAAAAAAGATCCACGAAATACAGATGTAACTCTGTGAGATGAATTAACAGAACACTGAGCAGTTTCTCAGAAAGCTTCTTTCCAGATTTCATCGGTGTATATTTCCTTTTTCACCATAGCCCTCTATGGGCTTCCAAATATCACTTTGCCAATTCCACAAGAACTTTCTTAGCGAAAGGCTTCTTGAGGGGAAAGCTGTAACTCTGTGAGATGATTTCACCGAACACAAAGAAGCTTCTCAGAAAGCTTCTTTCTCTTTGTTATCGGAGGATATTTCCTTTGGTCTTATGGCCTTTAAAGGGATCCGAAATATCTGTTGTCAGATTCCACAGAAAGAATGCTAGCAAAGAGATCCACGAAATACAGATGTAACTCTGTGAGATGAATTAACAGAACACTGAGCAGTTTCTCAGAAAGCTGCTTTCCAGATTTCATCGGAGGATATTTCCTTTTTCACCATAGCCCTCTATGGGCTTCCAAATATCACTTTGCCAATTCCACAAGAACTGTCTTAGCGAAAGGCTTCTTGAGAGGAAAGCTGTAACTCTGTGAGATGATTTCACAGAACACAAAGAAGTTTCTCAGAAAGCTTCTTTCTCTTTGTTATCGGAGGATATTTCCTTTGGCCCTATAGTCTTCAAAGGGAAAGGAAATATCTGTTGTCAGATTCCACAGAAATAAGGCTAGCAAAGAGATCCACGAAATACAGATGTAACTCTGTGAGATGAATTAACAGAACACTGAGCAGTTTCTCAGAAAGCTTCTTTCCAGATTTCATCGGAGGATATTTCCTTTTTCAGCATAGCCCTCTATGGGCTTCCAAATATCACTTTGCCAATTCCACAAGAACTGTCTTAGCGAAAGGCTTCTTGAGGGGAAAGCTGTAACTCTGTGAGATGATTTCACAGAACACAAAGAAGTTTCTCAGAAAGCTTCTTTCTCTTTGTTATCGGAGGATATTTCCTTTGGCCCTATAGTCTTCAAAGGGAAAGGAAATATCTGTTGTCAGATTCCACAGAAATAAGGCTAGCAAAGAGATCCACGAAATACAGATGTAACTCTGTGAGATGAATTAACAGAACACTGAGCAGTTTCTCAGAAAGCTGCTTTCCAGATTTCATCGGAGGATATTTCCTTTTTCACCATAGCCCTCTATGGGCTTCCAAATATCACTTTGCCAATTCCACAAGAACTGTCTTAGCGAAAGGCTTCTTGAGGGGAAAGCTGTAAGTCTGTGAGATGATTTCACAGAACACAAAGAAGTTTCTCAGAAAGCTTCTTTCTCTTTGTTATCGGAGGATATTTCCTTTGGCCCTATAGTCTTCAAAGGGAAAGGAAATATCTGTTGTCAGATTCCACAGAAATAAGGCTAGCAAAGAGATCCACGAAATACAGATGTAACTCTGTGAGATGAATTAACAGAACACTGAGCAGTTTCTCAGAAAGCTGCTTTCCAGATTTCATCGGAGGATATTCCTTTTTCACCATAGCCCTCTATGGGCTTCGAAATATCACTTTGCCAATTCCACAAGAACTGTCTTAGCGAAAGGCTTCTTGAGGGGAAAGCTGTAAGTCTGTGAGATGATTTCACCGAACACAAAGAAGCCCCTCAGAAAGCTTCTTTCTCTTTGTTATCGGAGGATATTTCCTTTGGTCCTATGGCCTTTAAAGGGATCCGAAATATCTGTTGTCAGATTCCACAGAAAGAAGGCTAGCAAAGAGATCCACCAAATACAGATGTAACTCTGTGAGATGAATTAACAGAACACTGAGCAGTTTCTCAGAAAGCTTCGTTCCAGATTTCATCAGAGGATATTTCCATTTTCACCATAGCCCTCTATGGGCTTCCAAATATGACTTTGCCAATTCCACAAGAACTGTCTTAGCGAAAGGCTTCTTGAGAGGACAGCTGTAACTCTGTGAGATGATTTCACAGAACACAAAGAAGTTTCTCAGAAAACTTCTTTCTCTTTGTTATCGGAGGATATTTCCTTTGGCCCTATAGTCTTTAAAAGGATCCGAAATATCTGTTGTCAGATTCCACAGAAATAAGGCTAGCAAAGAGATCCACGAAATACAGATGTAACTCTGTGAGATGAATTAACAGAACACTAAGCAGTTTCTCAGAAAGCTTCTTTCCAGATTTCATCCGAGGATATTTCCTTTTTCACCATAGCCCTTATGGGCTTTCAAATATGACTTTGCCAATTCCACAAGAACTGTCTTAGCGCAAGGCTTCTTGAGGGGAACGCTGTAACTCTGTGAGATGATTTCACAGAACACAAAGAAGTTTCTCAGAAAGCTTCTTTCTCTTTGTTATCAGAGGATATTTCCTTTGGCCCTATACTCTTCAAAGGGAAAGGAAATATCTGTTGTCAGATTCCACAGAAATAAGGCTAGCAAAGAGATCCACGAAATACAGATGTAACTCTGTGAGATGAATTAACAGAACACTGAGCAGTTTCTCAGAAAGCTTCTTTCCAGATTTCATCGGAGGATATTTCCTTTTTCACCATAGCCCTCTATGGGCTTCCAAATATCACTTTGCCAATTCCACAAGAACTGTCTTAGCGAAAGGCTTCTTGAGGGGAAAGCTGTAACTCTGTGAGATGATTTCACAGAACACAAAGAAGTTTCTCAGAAAGCTTCTTTCTCTTTGTTATCGGAGGATATTTCCTTTGGCCCTATAGTCTTCAAAGGGAAAGGAAATATCTGTTGTCAGATTCTACAGAAATAAGGCTAGCAAAGTGATCCACGAAATACAGATGTAACTCTGTGAGATGAATTAACAGAACACTGAGCAGTTTCTCAGAAAGCTTCTTTCCAGATTTCATCGGAGGATATTTCCTTTTTCACCATAGCCCTCTATGGGCTTCCAAATATCTCTTTGCCAATTCCACAAGAACTGTCTTAGCGAAAGGCTTCTTGACGGGAATGCTGTAACTCTGTGAGATGATTTCACAGAACACAAAGAAGCTTCTCAGAAAGCTTCTTTCTCTTTGTTATCGGAGGATATTTCCTTTGGTCCTATGGCCTTTAAAGGGAAAGGAAATATCTCTTGTCAGATTCCACAGAAATAAGGCTAGCAAAGAGATCCACGAAATACAGATGTAACTCTGTGAGATGAATTAACAGAACACTGAGCAGTTTCTCAGAAAGCTTCTTTCCAGATTTCATCGGAGGATATTTCCTTTTTCACCATAGCCCTCTATGGGCTTCCAAATATCACTTTGCCAATTCCACAAGAACTGTCTTAGTGAAAGGCTTCTTGAGGGGAAAGCTGTAAGTCTGTGAGATGATTTCACCGAACACAAAGAAGCCCCTCAGAAAGCTTCTTTCTCTTTGTTATCGGAGGATATTTCCTTTGGTCCTAAGGCCTTTAAAGGGATCCGAAATATCTGTTGTCAGATTCCACAGAAAGAAGGCTAGCAAAGAGATCCACCAAATACAGATGTAACTCTGTGAGATGAATTAACAGAACACTGAGCAGTTTCTCAGAAAGCTTCGTTCCAGTTTTCATCAGAGGATATTTCCTTTTTCACCATAGCCCTCTATGGGATTCCAAATATCACTTTGCCAATTCCACAAGAACTGTCTTAGCGAAAGGCTTCTTGAGAGGAAAGCTGTAACTCTGTGAGATGATTTCACAGAACACAAAGAAGTTTCTCAGAAAACTTCTTTCTCTTTGTTATCGGAGGATATTTCCTTTGGCCCTATAGTCTTTAAAAGGATCCGAAATATCTGTTGTCAGATTCCACAGAAATAAGGCTAGCAAAGAGATCCACGAAATACAGATGTAACTCTGTGAGATGAATTAACAGAACACTAAGCAGTTTCTCAGAAAGCTTCTTTCCAGATTTCATCCGAGGATATTTCCTTTTTCACCATAGCCCTTATGGGCTTCCAAATATGACTTTGTCAATTCCACAAGAACTGTCTTAGCGAAAGGCTTCTTGAGGGGAAAGCTGTAACTCTGTGAGATGATTTCACAGAACACAAAGAAGTTTCTCGGAAAGCTTCTTTCTCTTTGTTATCGGAGGATATTTCCTTTGGCCCTATAGTCTTCAAAGGGAAAGGAAATATCTGTTGTCAGATTCCACAGAAATAAGGCTAGCAAAGAGATCCACGAAATACAGATGTAACTCTGTGAGATGAATTAACAGAACACTGAGCAGTTTCTCAGAAAGCTTCTTTCCAGATTTCATCGGAGGATATTTCCTTTTTCACCATAGCCCTCTATGGGCTTCCAAATATCACTTTGCCAATTCCACAAGAACTGTCTTAGCGAAAGGCTTCTTGAGGGGAAAGCTGTAACTCTGTGAGATGATTTCACAGAACACAAAGAAGTTTCTCAGAAAGCTTGTTTCTCTTTGTTATCAGAGGATATTTCCTTTGGCCCTATAGTCTTCAAAGGGAAAGGAAATATCTGTTGTCAGATTCCACAGAAAGAAGGCTAGCAAAGAGATCCACGAAATACAGATGTAACTCTGTGAGATGAATTAACAGAAGACTGAGCAGTTTCTCAGAAAGCTTCTTTCCAGATTTCATCGGAGGATATATCCTTCTTCACCATAGCCCTCTATGGGCTTCCAAATATCACTTTGCCAATTCCACAAGAACTGTCTTAGCGAAAGGCTTCTTGAGGGGAATGCTGTAACTCTGTGAGATGATTTCACAGAACACAAAGAAGCTTCTCAGAAAGCTTCTTTCTCTTTGTTATCGGAGGATATTTCCTTGGCCCTATACTCTTCAAAGGGAAAGGAAATATCTGTTGTCAGATTCCACAGAAATAAGGCTAGCAAAGAGATCCACGAAATACAGATGTAACTCTGTGAGATGAATTAACAGAACACTGAGCAGTTTCTCAGAAAGCTTCTTTCCAGATTTCATCGGAGGATATTTCCTTTTTCACCATAGCCCTCTATGGGCTTCCAAATATCACTTTGCCAATTCCACAAGAACTGTCTTAGCGAAAGGCTTCTTGAGGGGAAAGCTGTAACTCTGTGAGATGATTTCACAGAACACAAAGAGGTTTCTCAGAAAGCTTGTTTCTCTTTGTTATCGGAGGATATTTCCTTTGGACCTATTGTCTTTAAAGGGATCCGAAATATCTGTTGTCAGATTCCACAGAAATAAGGCTAGCAAAGAGATGCACGAAATACAGATGTAACTCTGTGAGATGAATGAACAGAACACTAAGCAGTTTCTCAGAAAGCTTCTTTCCAGATTTCATCCGAGGATATTTCCTTTTTCACCATAGCCCTTATGGGCTTCCAAATATGACTTTGCCAATTCCACAAGAACTGTCTTAGCGACAGGCTTCTTGAGGGGAAAGCTGTAACTCTGTGAGATGATTACACAGAACACAAAGAAGTTTCTCAGAAAGCTTCTTTCTCTTTTTTATCGGAGGATATTTCCTTTGGCCCTATAGTCTTCAAAGGGAAAGGAAATATCTGTTGTCAGATTCCACAGAAAGAAGGCTAGCCAAGAGATCCACGAAATACAGATGTAACTCTGTGAGATGAATTAACAGAACACTGAGCAGTTTCTCAGAAAGCTTCTTTCCAGATTTCATCGGAGGATATTTCCTTTTTCACCGTAGCCCTCTATGGGCTTCCAAATATCACTTTGCCAATTCCACAAGAACTGTCTTATCGAAAGGCTTCTTGAGGGGAATGCTGTAACTCTGTGAGATGATTTCACATAACACAAAGAAGCTTCTCAGAAAGCTTCTTTCTCTTTGTTATCGGAGGATATTTCCTTTGGCCCTATAGTCTTCAAAGGGAAAGGAAATATCTGTTGTCAGATTCCACAGAAATAAGGCTAGCAAAGAGATCCACGAAATACAGATGTAACTCTGTGAGATGAATTAACAGAACACTGAGCAGTTTCTCAGAAAGCTGCTTTCCAGATTTCATCGGAGGATATTTCCTTTTTCACCATAGCCCTCTATGGGCTTCCAAATATCACTTTGCCAATTCCACAAGAACTGTCTTAGCGAAAGGCTTCTTGAGGGGAAAGCTGTAAGTCTGTGAGATGATTTCACAGAACACAAAGAAGTTTCTCAGAAAGCTTCTTTCTCTTTGTTATCGGAGGATATTTCCTTTGGCCCTATAGTCTTCAAAGGGAAAGGAAATATCTGTTGTCAGATTCCACAGAAATAAGGCTAGCAAAGAGATCCACGTAATACAGATGTAACTCTGTGAGATGAATTAACAGAACACTGAGCAGTTTCTCAGAAAGCTGCTTTCCAGATTTCATCGGAGGATATTCCTTTTTCACCATAGCCCTCTATGGGCTTCGAAATATCACTTTGCCAATTCCACAAGAACTGTCTTAGCGAAAGGCTTCTTGAGGGGAAAGCTGTAAGTCTGTGAGATGATTTCACCGAACACAAAGAAGCCCCTCAGAAAGCTTCTTTCTCTTTGTTATCGGAGGATATTTCCTTTGGTCCTATGGCCTTTAAAGGGATCCGAAATATCTGTTGTCAGATTCCACAGAAAGAAGGCTAGCAAAGAGATCCACCAAATACAGATGTAACTCTGTGAGATGAATTAACAGAACACTGAGCATTTTCTCAGAAAGCTTCGTTCCAGATTTCATCAGAGGATATTTCCATTTTCACCATAGCCCTCTATGGGCTTCCAAATATGACTTTGCCAATTCCACAAGAACTGTCTTAGCGAAAGGCTTCTTGAGAGGACAGCTGTAACTCTGTGAGATGATTTCACCGAACACAAAGAAGTTTCTCAGAAAGCTTCTTTCTCTTTGTTATCGGAGGATATTTCCTTTGGCCCTATAGTCTTTAAAGGGATCCGAAATATCTGTTGTCAGATTCCACAGAAATAAGGCTAGCAAAGAGATCCACGAAATACAGATGTAACTCTGTGAGATGAATTAACAGAACACTAAGCAGTTTCTCAGAAAGCTTCTTTCCAGATTTCATCGGAGGATATTTCCTTTTTCACCATAGCCCTTATGGGCTTCCAAATATGACTTTGCCAATTCCACAAGAACTGTCTTAGCGAAAGGCTTCTTGAGGGGAAAGCTGTAACTCTGTGAGATGATTTCACAGAACACAAAGAAGTTTCTCAGAAAGCTTCTTTCTCTTTGTTATCGGAGGATATTTCCTTTGGCCCTATAGTCTTCAAAGGGATCCGAAATATCTGTTGTCAGATTCCACAGAAATAAGGCTAGCAAAGAGATCCACGAAATACAGATGTAACTCTGTGAGATGAATTAACAGAACACTAAGCAGTTTCTCAGAAAGCTTCTTTCCAGATTTCATCGGAGGATATTTCCTTTTTCACCATAGCCCTCTACGGGCTTCCAAATATCACTTTGCCAATTCCACAAGAACTGTCTTAGCGAAAGGCTTCTTGAGGGGAAAGCTGTAACTCTGTGAGATGATTTCACAGAACACAAAGAAGTTTCTCAGAAAGCTTCTTTCTCTTTGTTACCGGAGGATATTTCCTTTGGCCCTATATTCTTCAAAGGGAAAGGAAATATCTGTTCTCAGATTCCACAGAAATAAAGCTAGAAAAAAGATCCACGAAATACAGATGTAACTCTGTGAGATGAATTAACAGAACACTGAGCAGTTTCTCAGAAAGCTTCTTTCCAGATTTCATCGGTGTATATTTCCTTTTTCACCATAGCCCTCTATGGGCTTCCAAATATCACTTTGCCAATTCCACAAGAACTTTCTTAGCGAAAGGCTTCTTGAGGGGAAAGCTGTAACTCTGTGAGATGATTTCACCGAACACAAAGAAGCTTCTCAGAAAGCTTCTTTCTCTTTGTTATCGGAGGATATTTCCTTTGGTCTTATGGCCTTTAAAGGGATCCGAAATATCTGTTGTCAGATTCCACAGAAAGAATGCTAGCAAAGAGATCCACGAAATACAGATGTAACTCTGTGAGATGAATTAACAGAACACTGAGCAGTTTCTCAGAAAGCTGCTTTCCAGATTTCATCGGAGGATATTTCCTTTTTCACCATAGCCCTCTATGGGCTTCCAAATATCACTTTGCCAATTCCACAAGAACTGTCTTAGCGAAAGGCTTCTTGAGAGGAAAGCTGTAACTCTGTGAGATGATTTCACAGAACACAAAGAAGTTTCTCAGAAAGCTTCTTTCTCTTTGTTATCGGAGGATATTTCCTTTGGCCCTATAGTCTTCAAAGGGAAAGGAAATATCTGTTGTCAGATTCCACAGAAATAAGGCTAGCAAAGAGATCCACGAAATACAGATGTAACTCTGTGAGATGAATTAACAGAACACTGAGCAGTTTCTCAGAAAGCTTCTTTCCAGATTTCATCGGAGGATATTTCCTTTTTCAGCATAGCCCTCTATGGGCTTCCAAATATCACTTTGCCAATTCCACAAGAACTGTCTTAGCGAAAGGCTTCTTGAGGGGAAAGCTGTAACTCTGTGAGATGATTTCACAGAACACAAAGAAGTTTCTCAGAAAGCTTCTTTCTCTTTGTTATCGGAGGATATTTCCTTTGGCCCTATAGTCTTCAAAGGGAAAGGAAATATCTGTTGTCAGATTCCACAGAAATAAGGCTAGCAAAGAGATCCACGAAATACAGATGTAACTCTGTGAGATGAATTAACAGAACACTGAGCAGTTTCTCAGAAAGCTGCTTTCCAGATTTCATCGGAGGATATTTCCTTTTTCACCATAGCCCTCTATGGGCTTCCAAATATCACTTTGCCAATTCCACAAGAACTGTCTTAGCGAAAGGCTTCTTGAGGGGAAAGCTGTAAGTCTGTGAGATGATTTCACAGAACACAAAGAAGTTTCTCAGAAAGCTTCTTTCTCTTTGTTATCGGAGGATATTTCCTTTGGCCCTATAGTCTTCAAAGGGAAAGGAAATATCTGTTGTCAGATTCCACAGAAATAAGGCTAGCAAAGAGATCCACGAAATACAGATGTAACTCTGTGAGATGAATTAACAGAACACTGAGCAGTTTCTCAGAAAGCTGCTTTCCAGATTTCATCGGAGGATATTCCTTTTTCACCATAGCCCTCTATGGGCTTCGAAATATCACTTTGCCAATTCCACAAGAACTGTCTTAGCGAAAGGCTTCTTGAGGGGAAAGCTGTAAGTCTGTGAGATGATTTCACCGAACACAAAGAAGCCCCTCAGAAAGCTTCTTTCTCTTTGTTATCGGAGGATATTTCCTTTGGTCCTATGGCCTTTAAAGGGATCCGAAATATCTGTTGTCAGATTCCACAGAAAGAAGGCTAGCAAAGAGATCCACCAAATACAGATGTAACTCTGTGAGATGAATTAACAGAACACTGAGCAGTTTCTCAGAAAGCTTCGTTCCAGATTTCATCAGAGGATATTTCCATTTTCACCATAGCCCTCTATGGGCTTCCAAATATGACTTTGCCAATTCCACAAGAACTGTCTTAGCGAAAGGCTTCTTGAGAGGACAGCTGTAACTCTGTGAGATGATTTCACAGAACACAAAGAACTTTCTCAGAAAACTTCTTTCTCTTTGTTATCGGAGGATATTTCCTTTGGCCCTATAGTCTTTAAAAGGATCCGAAATATCTGTTGTCAGATTCCACAGAAATAAGGCTAGCAAAGAGATCCACGAAATACAGATGTAACTCTGTGAGATGAATTAACAGAACACTAAGCAGTTTCTCAGAAAGCTTCTTTCCAGATTTCATCCGAGGATATTTCCTTTTTCACCATAGCCCTTATGGGCTTTCAAATATGACTTTGCCAATTCCACAAGAACTGTCTTAGCGCAAGGCTTCTTGAGGGGAACGCTGTAACTCTGTGAGATGATTTCACAGAACACAAAGAAGTTTCTCAGAAAGCTTCTTTCTCTTTGTTATCAGAGGATATTTCCTTTGGCCCTATACTCTTCAAAGGGAAAGGAAATATCTGTTGTCAGATTCCACAGAAATAAGGCTAGCAAAGAGATCCACGAAATACAGATGTAACTCTGTGAGATGAATTAACAGAACACTGAGCAGTTTCTCAGAAAGCTTCTTTCCAGATTTCATCGGAGGATATTTCCTTTTTCACCATAGCCCTCTATGGGCTTCCAAATATCACTTTGCCAATTCCACAAGAACTGTCTTAGCGAAAGGCTTCTTGAGGGGAAAGCTGTAACTCTGTGAGATGATTTCACAGAACACAAAGAAGTTTCTCAGAAAGCTTCTTTCTCTTTGTTATCGGAGGATATTTCCTTTGGCCCTATAGTCTTCAAAGGGAAAAGAAATATCTGTTGTCAGATTCTACAGAAATAAGGCTAGCAAAGTGATCCACGAAATACAGATGTAACTCTGTGAGATGAATTAACAGAACACTGAGCAGTTTCTCAGAAAGCTTCTTTCCAGATTTCATCCGAGGATATTTCCTTTTTCACCATAGCCCTCTATGGGCTTCCAAATATCTCTTTGCCAATTCCACAAGAACTGTCTTAGCGAAAGGCTTCTTGACGGGAATGCTGTAACTCTGTGAGATGATTTCACAGAACACAAAGAAGCTTCTCAGAAAGCTTCTTTCTCTTTGTTATCGGAGGATATTTCCTTTGGTCCTATGGCCTTTAAAGGGAAAGGAAATATCTCTTGTCAGATTCCACAGAAATAAGGCTAGCAAAGAGATCCACGAAATACAGATGTAACTCTGTGAGATGAATTAACAGAACACTGAGCAGTTTCTCAGAAAGCTTCTTTCCAGATTTCATCGGAGGATATTTCCTTTTTCACCATAGCCCTCTATGGGCTTCCAAATATCACTTTGCCAATTCCACAAGAACTGTCTTAGCGAAAGGCTTCTTGAGAGGAAAGCTGTAACTCTGTGAGATGATTTCACAGAACACAAAGAAGTTTCTCAGAAAGCTTCTTTCTCTTTGTTATCGGAGGATATTTCCTTTGGCCCTATAGTCTTTAAAGGGATCCGAAATATCTGTTGTCAGATTCCACAGAAATAAGGCTAGCAAAGAGATCCACGAAATACAGATGTAACTCTGTGAGATGAATTAACAGAACACTAAGAAGTTTCTCAGAAAGCTTCTTTCCAGATTTCATCGGAGGATATTTCCTTTTTCACCATAGCCCTTATGGGCTTCCAAATATGACTTTGCCAATTCCACAAGAACTGTCTTAGCGAAAGGCTTCTTGAGGGGAAAGCTGTAACTCTGTGAGATGATTTCACAGAACACAAAGAAGTTTCTCAGAAAGCTTCTTTCTCTTTGTTATCGGAGGATATTTCCTTTGGCCCTATAGTCTTCAAAGGGATCCGAAATATCTGTTGTCAGATTCCACAGAAATAAGGCTAGCAAAGAGATCCACGAAATACAGATGTAACTCTGTGAGATGAATTAACAGAACACTAAGCAGTTTCTCAGAAAGCTTCTTTCCAGATTTCATCGGAGGATATTTCCTTTTTCACCATAGCCCTCTATGGGCTTCCAAATATCACTTTGCCAATTCCACAAGAACTGTCTTAGCGAAAGGCTTCTTGAGAGGAAAGCTGTAACTCTGTGAGATGATTTCACAGAACACAAAGAAGTTTCTCAGAAAGCTTCTTTCTCTTTGTTATCGGAGGATATTTCCTTTGGCCCTATAGTCTTCAAAGGGAAAGGAAATATCTGTTGTCAGATTCCACAGAAATAAGGCTAGCAAAGAGATCCACGAAATACAGATGTAACTCTGTGAGATGAATTAACAGAACACTGAGCAGTTTCTCAGAAAGCTTCTTTCCAGATTTCATCGGAGGATATTTCCTTTTTCAGCATAGACCTCTATGGGCTTCCAAATATCACTTTGCCTATTCCACAAGAACTGTCTTAGCGAAAGGCTTCTTGAGGGGAAAGCTGTAACTCTGTGAGATGATTTCACAGAACACAAAGAAGTTTCTCAGAAAGCTTCTTTCTCTTTGTTATCGGAGGATATTTCCTTTGGCCCTATAGTCTTCAAAGGGAAAGGAAATATCTGTTGTCAGATTCCACAGAAATAAGGCTAGCAAAGAGATCCACGAAATACAGATGTAACTCTGTGAGATGAATTAACAGAACACTGAGCAGTTTCTCAGAAAGCTGCTTTCCAGATTTCATCGGAGGATATTTCCTTTTTCACCATAGCCCTCTATGGGCTTCCAAATATCACTTTGCCAATTCCACAAGAACTGTCTTAGCGAAAGGCTTCTTGAGGGGAAAGCTGTAACTCTGTGAGATGATTTCACAGAACACAAAGAAGTTTCTCAGAAAACTTCTTTCTCTTTGTTATCGGAGGATATTTCCTTTGGCCCTATAGTCTTCAAAGGGAAAGGAAATATCTGTTGTCGATTCCACAGAAATAAGGCTAGCAAAGAGATCCACGAAATACAGATGTAACTCTGTGAGATGAATGAACAGAACACTGAGCAGTTTCTCAGAAAGCTGCTTTCCAGATTTCATCGGAGGATATTTCCTTTTTCACCATAGCCCTCTATGGGCTTCGAAATATCACTTTGCCAATTCCACAAGAACTGTCTTAGCGAAAGGCTTCTTGAGGGGAAAGCTGTAAGTCTGTGAGATGATTTCACCGAACACAAAGAAGCACCTCAGAAAGCTTCTTTCTCTTTGTTATCGGAGGATATTTCCTTTGGTCCTATGGCCTTTAAAGGGATCCGAAATATCTGTTGTCAGATTCCACAGAAAGAAGGCTAGCAAAGATATCCACCAAATACAGATGTAACTCTGTGAGATGAATTAACAGAACACTGAGCAGTTTCTCAGAGAGCTTCGTTCCAGATTTCATCAGAGGATATTTCCTTTTTCACCATAGCCCTCTATGGGCTTCCAAATATCACTTTGCCAATTCCACAAGAACTGTCTTAGCGAAAGGCTTCTTGAGAGGAAAGCTGTAACTCTGTGAGATGATTTCACAGAACACAAAGAAGTTTCTCAGAAAACTTCTTTCTCTTTGTTATCGGAGGATATTTCCTTTGGCCCTATAGTCTTTAAAAGGATCCGAAATATCTGTTGTCAGATTCCACAGAAATAAGGCTAGCAAAGAGATCCACGAAATACAGATGTAACTCTGTGAGATGAATTAACAGAACACTAAGCAGTTTCTCAGAAAGCTTCTTTCCAGATTTCATCCGAGGATATTTCCTTTTTCACCATAGCCCTTATGGGCTTCCAAATATGACTTTGCCAATTCCACAAGAACTGTCTTAGCGCAAGGCTTCTTGAGGGGAACGCTGTAACTCTGTGAGATGATTTCACAGAACACAAAGAAGTTTCTCAGAAAGCTTCTTTCTCTTTGTTATCGGAGGATATTTCCTTTGGTCCTATGGCCTTTAAAGGGAAAGGAAATATCTGTTGTCAGATTCCACAGAAATAAGGCTAGCAAAGAGATCCACGAAATACAGATGTAACTCTGTGAGATGAATTAACAGAACACTAAGCAGTTTCTCAGAAAGCTTCTTTCCAGATTTCATCGGAGGATATTTCCTTTTTCACCATAGCCCTCTATGGGCTTCCAAATATCACTTTGCCAATTCCACAAGAACTGTCTTAGCGAAAGGCTTCTTGAGAGGAAAGCTGTAACTCTGTGAGATGATTTCACAGAACACAAAGAAGTTTCTCAGAAAGCTTCTTTCTCTTTGTTATCGGAGGATATTTCCTTTGGCCCTATAGTCTTTAAAGGGATCCGAAATATCTGTTGTCAGATTCCACAGAAATAAGGCTAGCAAAGAGATCCACGAAATACAGATGTAACTCTGTGAGATGAATTAACAGAACACTAAGCAGTTTCTCAGAAAGCTTCTTTCCAGATTTCATCGGAGGATATTTCCTTTTTCACCATAGCCCTTATGGGCTTCCAAATATGACTTTGCCAATTCCACAAGAACTGTCTTAGCGAAAGGCTTCTTGAGGGGAAAGCTGTAACTCTGTGAGATGATTTCACAGAACACAAAGAAGTTTCTCAGAAAGCTTCTTTCTCTTTGTTATCGGAGGATATTTCCTTTGGCCCTATAGTCTTCAAAGGGATCCGAAATATCTGTTGTCAGATTCCACAGAAATAAGGCTAGCAAAGAGATCCACGAAATACAGATGTAACTCTGTGAGATGAATTAACAGAACACTAAGCAGTTTCTCAGAAAGCTTCTTTCCAGATTTCATCGGAGGATATTTCCTTTTTCACCATAGCCCTCTATGGGCTTCCAAATATCACTTTGCCAATTACACAAGAACTGTCTTAGCGAAAGGCTTCTTGAGGGGAAAGCTGTAACTCTGTGAGATGATTTCACAGAACACAAAGAAGTTTCTCAGAAAGCTTCTTTCTCTTTGTTATCTGAGGATATTTCCTTTGGCCCTATAGTCTTCAAAGGGAAAGGAAATATCTGTTGTCCGATTCCACAGAAATAAGGCTAGCAAAGAGATCCACGAAATACAGATGTAATTCGGTGAGATGAATTAACAGAACACTAAGCAGTTTCTCAGAAAGCTTCTTTCCAGATTTCATCCGAGGATATTTCCTTTTTCACCATAGCCCTCTATGGGCTTCCAAATATCACTTTGCCAATTCCACAAGAACTCTCTTAGCGGAAGGCTTCTTGAGGGGAAAGCTGTAACTCTGTGAGATGATTTCACAGAACACAAAGAAGTTTCTCAGAAAGCTTCTTTCTCTTTCTTATCGGAGGATATTTCCTTTGGCCCTATAGTCTTCAAAGGGAAAGGAAATATCTGTTGTCAGATTCCACAGAAATAAGGCTAGCAAAGAGATCCACGAAATACAGATGTAATTCGGTGAGATGAATTAACAGAACACTAAGCAGTTTCTCAGAAAACTTCTTTCCAGATTTCATCCGAGGATATTTCCTTTTTCACCATAGCCCTCTATGGGCTTCCAAATATCACTTTGCCAATTCCACAAGAACTCTCTTAGCGAAAGGCTTCTTGAGGGGAAAGCTGTAACTCTGTGAGATGATTTCACAGAACACAAAGAAGTTTCTCAGAAAGCTTCTTTCTCTTTGTTATCGGAGGATATTTCCTTTGGCCCTATAGTCTTCAAAGGGAAAGGAAATATCTGTTGTCAGATTCCACAGAAATAAGGCTAGCAAAGAGATCCACGAAATACAGATGTAACTCTGCGAGATGAATTAACAGAACACTGAGCAGTTTCTCAGAAAGCTTCTTTCCAGATTTCATCGGAGGATATTTCCTTTTTCAGCATAGACCTCTATGGGCTTCCAAATATCACTTTGCCAATTCCACAAGAACTGTCTTAGCGAAAGGCTTCTTGAGGGGAAAGCTGTAACTCTGTGAGATGATTTCACAGAACACAAAGAAGTTTCTCAGAAAGCTTCTTTCTCTTTGTTATCGGAGGATATTTCCTTTGGCCCTATTGTCTTCAAAGGGAAAGGAAATATCTGTTGTCAGATTCCACAGAAATAAGGCTAGCAAGGAGATCCACGAAATACAGATGTAACTCTGTGAGATGAATTAACAGAACACTGAGCAGTTTCTCAGAAAGCTGCTTTCCAGATTTCATCGGAGGATATTTCCTTTTTCACCATAGCCCTCTATGGGCTTCGAAATATCACTTTGCCAATTCCACAAGAACTGTCTTAGCGAAAGGCTTCTTGAGGGGAAAGCTGTAAGTCTGTGAGATGATTTCACCGAACACAAAGAAGCCCCTCAGAAAGCTTCTTTCTCTTTGTTATCGGAGGATATTTCCTTTGGTCCTATGGCCTTTAAAGGGATCCGAAATATCTGTTGTCAGATTCCACAGAAAGAAGGCTAGCAAAGATATCCACCAAATACAGATGTAACTCTGTGAGATGAATTAACAGAACACTGAGCAGTTTCTCAGAGAGCTTCGTTCCAGATTTCATCAGAGGATATTTCCTTTTTCACCATAGCCCTCTATGGGCTTCCAAATATCACTTTGCCAATTCCACAAGAACTGTCTTAGCGAAAGGCTTCTTGAGAGGAAAGCTGTAACTCTGTGAGATGATTTCACAGAACACAAAGAAGTTTCTCAGAAAACTTCTTTCTCTTTGTTATCGGAGGATATTTCCTTTGGCCCTATAGTCTTTAAAAGGATCCGAAATATCTGTTGTCAGATTCCACAGAAATAAGGCTAGCAAAGAGATCCACGAAATACAGATGTAACTCTGTGAGATGAATTAACAGAACACTAAGCAGTTTCTCAGAAAGCTTCTTTCCAGATTTCATCCGAGGATATTTCCTTTTTCACCATAGCCCTTATGGGCTTCCAAATATGACTTTGCCAATTCCACAAGAACTGTCTTAGCGCAAGGCTTCTTGAGGGGAACGCTGTAACTCTGTGAGATGATTTCACAGAACACAAAGAAGTTTCTCAGAAAGCTTCTTTCTCTTTGTTATCGGAGGATATTTCCTTTGGTCCTATGGCCTTTAAAGGGAAAGGAAATATCTGTTGTCAGATTCCACAGAAATAAGGCTAGCAAAGAGATCCACGAAATACAGATGTAACTCTGTGAGATGAATTAACAGAACACTAAGCAGTTTCTCAGAAAGCTTCTTTCCAGATTTCATCGGAGGATATTTCCTTTTTCACCATAGCCCTCTATGGGCTTCCAAATATCACTTTGCCAATTCCACAAGAACTGTCTTAGCGAAAGGCTTCTTGAGAGGAAAGCTGTAACTCTGTGAGATGATTTCACAGAACACAAAGAAGTTTCTCAGAAAGCTTCTTTCTCTTTGTTATCGGAGGATATTTCCTTTGGCCCTATAGTCTTTAAAGGGATCCGAAATATCTGTTGTCAGATTCCACAGAAATAAGGCTAGCAAAGAGATCCACGAAATACAGATGTAACTCTGTGAGATGAATTAACAGAACACTAAGCAGTTTCTCAGAAAGCTTCTTTCCAGATTTCATCGGAGGATATTTCCTTTTTCACCATAGCCCTTATGGGCTTCCAAATATGACTTTGCCAATTCCACAAGAACTGTCTTAGCGAAAGGCTTCTTGAGGGGAAAGCTGTAACTCTGTGAGATGATTTCACAGAACACAAAGAAGTTTCTCAGAAAGCTTCTTTCTCTTTGTTATCGGAGGATATTTCCTTTGGCCCTATAGTCTTCAAAGGGATCCGAAATATCTGTTGTCAGATTCCACAGAAATAAGGCTAGCAAAGAGATCCACGAAATACAGATGTAACTCTGTGAGATGAATTAACAGAACACTAAGCAGTTTCTCAGAAAGCTTCTTTCCAGATTTCATCGGAGGATATTTCCTTTTTCACCATAGCCCTCTATGGGCTTCCAAATATCACTTTGCCAATTACACAAGAACTGTCTTAGCGAAAGGCTTCTTGAGGGGAAAGCTGTAACTCTGTGAGATGATTTCACAGAACACAAAGAAGTTTCTCAGAAAGCTTCTTTCTCTTTGTTATCTGAGGATATTTCCTTTGGCCCTATAGTCTTCAAAGGGAAAGGAAATATCTGTTGTCCGATTCCACAGAAATAAGGCTAGCAAAGAGATCCACGAAATACAGATGTAATTCGGTGAGATGAATTAACAGAACACTAAGCAGTTTCTCAGAAAGCTTCTTTCCAGATTTCATCCGAGGATATTTCCTTTTTCACCATAGCCCTCTATGGGCTTCCAAATATCACTTTGCCAATTCCACAAGAACTCTCTTAGCGGAAGGCTTCTTGAGGGGAAAGCTGTAACTCTGTGAGATGATTTCACAGAACACAAAGAAGTTTCTCAGAAAGCTTCTTTCTCTTTCTTATCGGAGGATATTTCCTTTGGCCCTATAGTCTTCAAAGGGAAAGGAAATATCTGTTGTCAGATTCCACAGAAATAAGGCTAGCAAAGAGATCCACGAAATACAGATGTAATTCGGTGAGATGAATTAACAGAACACTAAGCAGTTTCTCAGAAAACTTCTTTCCAGATTTCATCCGAGGATATTTCCTTTTTCACCATAGCCCCCTATGGGCTTCCAAATATCACTTTGCCAATTCCACAAGAACTCTCTTAGCGAAAGGCTTCTTGAGGGGAAAGCTGTAACTCTGTGAGATGATTTCATAGAACACGAAGAAGTTTCTCAGAAAGCTTCTTTCTCTTTCTTATCGGAGGATATTTCCTTTGGCCCTATATTCTTCAAAGGGAAAGGAAATATCTGTTGTCAGATTCCACAGAAATAAGGCGAGCAAAGAGATCCACGAAATACAGATGTACCTCTGTGAGATGAATTAACAGAACACTAAGCAGTTTCTCAGAAAGCTTCTTTCCAGATTTCATCGGAGGATATTTCCTTTTTCACCATAGCCCTCTATGGGCTTCCTAATATCACTTTGCCAATTCCACAAGAACTGTCTTAGCGAAAGGCTTCTTGAGGGGAAAGCTGTCCCTCTGTGAGATGATTTCACAGAACACAAAGATGTCTCTCAGAAAGCGTCTTTCTCATTGTTGTTGGAGGATATTTCCTTTGGCCCTATAGCCTTTAAAGGGATCCGAAATATCTGTTGTCAGATTCCACAGAAATAAGGCTAGCAAAGAGATCCACGAAATACAGATGTAACTCTGTGAGATGAATGAACAGAACACTAAGCAGTTTCTCAGAAAGCTTCTTTCCAGATTTCACCAAGGATATTTCCTTTTTCACCACAGCCCTCTAAGGGCTTCCAAATATCACTTTGCCAGTTCCACAAGAACTTTCTTTGCGAAAGGCTTCTTGAGGGGAACGTTGTAACTCTGTGAGATGATTTCACAGAACACAAAGAAGTTTCTCAGAAAGCTTCTTTCTCTTTGTTATCGGAGGATATTTCCTTTGACCCTATATTCTTCAAAGGGAAAGGAAATATCTGTTGTCAGATTCCACAGAAATAAGGCTAGCAAAGACATCCACGAAATACAGATGTAACTCTGTGAGATGAATTAACAGAACACTGAGCAGTTTCTCAGAAAGCTTCTTCCCAGATTTCTTCGGAGGATATTTCCTTTTTCACCATAGCCCTTATGGGCTTCCAAATATCACTTTGCCAATTCCACAAGAACTGTCTTAGCGAAAGGATTCTAGAGGGGAAAGCTGTAACTCTGTGAGGTCATTTCACAGAACACAAAGATGTTTCTCAGAAAGCTTGTTTCTCTTTGTTATCGGAGGATATTTCCTTTGGCCCTATAGTCTTCAAAGGGAAAGGAAATATCTGTTGTCAGATTCCACAGAAATAAGGCTAGCAAAGAGATCCACGAAATACAGATGTAACTCTGTGAGATGAATTAACAGAACACTGAGCAGTTTCTCAGAAAGCTTCTTTCCAGATTTCATCGGAGGATATTTCCTTTTTCACCATAGCCCTCTAAGGGCTTCCAAATATCACTTTGCCAATTCCACAAGAACGGTCTTAGCGAAAGGCTTCTTGAGAGGAAAGCTGTAACTCTGTGAGATGATTTCACAGAACACAAAGAAGTTTCTCAGAAAGCTTCTTTCTCTTTGTTATCTGAGGATATTTCCTTTGGCCCTATAGTCTTCAAAGGGAAAGGAAATATCTGTTGTCAGATTCCACAGAAATAAGGCTAGCAAAGAGATCCACGAAATACAGATGTAATTCGGTGAGATGAATTAACAGAACACTAAGCAGTTTCTCAGAAAGCTTCTTTCCAGATTTCATCCGAGGATATTTCCTTTTTCACCATAGCCCTCCATGGGCTTCCAAATATCACTTTGCCAATTCCACAAGAACTGTCTTAGCGAAAGGCTTCTTGAGGGGAAAGCTGTAACTCTGTGAGATGATTTCACAGAACACAAAGAAGTTTCTCAGAAAGCTTCTTTCTCTTTGTTATCGGAGGATATTTCCTTTGGCCCTATAGTCTTCAAAGGGAAAGGAAATATCTGTTCTCAGATTCCACAGAAATAAAGCTAGAAAAGAGATCCACGAAATACAGATGTAACTCTGTGAGATGAATTAACAGAACCCTGAGCAGTTTCTCAGAAAGCTTCTTTCCAGATTTCATCGGAGGATATTTCCTTTTTCACCATAGCCCTCTATGGGCTTCCATATATCACTTTACCGATTCCACAAGAACTGTCTTAGCGAAAGGCTTCTTGAGGGGAAAGCTGTAACTCTGTGAGATGATTTCACAGAACACAAAGAAGTCTCTCAGAAAGCGTCTTTCTCTTTGTTATTGGAGGATATTTCCTTTGGCCCTATAGCCTTTAAAGGTATCCGAAATATCTGTTCTCAGATTCCACAGAAATAAGGCAACCAAAGAGATCCACGAAATACAGATGTAACTCTGTGAGATGAATTAACAGAACACTAAGCAGTTTCTCAGAAAGCTTCTTTCCAGATTTCATCCGAGGATATTTCCTTTTTCACCACAGCCCTCTAAGGGCTTCCAAATATCACTTTGCCAATTCCACAAGAACTGTCTTAGCGAAAGGCTTCTTGAGGGGAAAGATGTAACTCTGTGAGATGATTTCACAGAACACAAAGAAGTTTCTCAGAAAGCTTGTTTCTCTTTGTTATTGGAGGATATTTCCTTTGCCCCTATAGTCTTCAAAGGGAAAGGAAATATCTGTTGTCAGATTCCACAGAAAGAAGGCTAGCAAAGAGATCCACGAAATACAGATGTAACTCTGTGAGATGAATTAACAGAACACTGAGCAGTTTCTCAGAAAGCTTCTTTCCAGATTTCATCGGAAGATATTTCCTTTTTCACCATAGCCCTCTATGGGCTTCCAAATATCACTTTGCCAATTCCACAAGAACTGTCTTAGCGAAAGGCTTCTTGAGGGGAAAGCTGAAACTCTGTGAGATGATTTCACCGAACACAAAGAAGCTTCTCAGAAAGCTTCTTTCTCTTTGTTATCGGAGGATATTTACTTTGGTCCTACGGCCCTTAAAGGGAAAGGAAATATCTGTTGTCAGATTCCACAGAAATAAGGCTAGCAAAGAGATCCACGAAATACAGATGTAACTCTGTGAGATGAATTAACAGAACACTGAGCAGTTTCTCAGAAAGCTTCTTTCCAGGTTTCATGGGAGGATATTTCCTTTTTCACCATAGCCCTCTATGGGCTTCCAAATATCACTTTGCCAATTCCACAAGAACTGTCTTAGCGAAAGGCTTCTTGAGAGGAAAGCTGTAACTCTGTGAGAAGATTTCACAGAACACAAAGAAGTTTCTCAGAAAGCTTCTTTCTCTTTGTTATTGGAGGATATTTCCTTTGGCCCTATAGTCTTTAAAGGGATCCGAAATATCTGTTGTCAGATTCCACAGAAATAAGGCTAGCAAAGAGATCCACGAAATACAGATGTAACTCTGTGATATGAATTAACAGAACACTAAGCAGTTTCTCAGAAAGCTTCTTTCCAGATTTCATCCGAGGATATTTCCTTTTTCACCATAGCCCTCTATGGACTTCCAAATATGACTTGGCCAATTCCACAAGAACTGTCTTAGCGAAAGGCTTCTTGAGGGGAAAGCTGTAACTTTGTGAGATGACTTCACAGAACACAAAGAAGTTTCTCAGAAAGCTTCTTTCCCTTTGTTATCGGAGGATATGTCCTTTGGCCCTATAGTCGTCAAAGGGAACGGAAATATCTGTTGTCAGATTCCACAGAAATAAGGCTAGCAAAGAGATCCACGAAATACAGATGTAACTCTGTGAGATGAATTAACAGAACACTGAGCAGTTTCTCAGAAAGCTTCTTCCCAGATTTCATCGGAGGATATTTCCTTTTTCACCATAGCCCTTATGGGCTTCCAAATATCACTTTGCCAATTCCACAAGAACTGTCTTAGCGAAAGGCTTCTTGAGGGGAAAGCTGTAACTCTGTGAGATGATTTCACAGAACACAAAGAAGTTTCTCAGAAAGCTTCTTTCTCTTTGTTATCGGAGGATATTTCCTTGGCCCTATAGCCTTCAAAGGGAAAGGAAATATCTGTTGTCAGATTCCACAGAAATAAGGCTAGCAAAGAGATCCACGAAATACAGATGTAACTCTGTGAGATGAATTAACAGAACACTGAGCAGTTTCTCAGAAAAATTCTTTCCAGATTTCATCAGAGGATATTTCCTTTTTCACCATAGCCCTCTATGGGCTTCCAAATATCACTTTGCCAATTCCACAAGAACTGTCTTAGCGAAAGGCTTCTTGAGGGGAAAGCTGTAACTCTGTGAGATGATTTCACAGAACACAAAGAAGTTTCTCAGAAAGCTTGTTTCTCTTTGTTATCGGAGGATATTTCCTTTGGCCCCATTGTCTTTAAAGGGATCCGAATTATCTGTTGTCAGATTCCACAGAAATAAGGCTAGCAAAGAGATCCAGGAAATACAGATGTAACTCTGTGAGATGAATGAACAGAACACTAAGCAGTTTCTCAGAAAGCTTCTTTCCAGATTTCATCCGAGGATATTTCCTTTTTCACCATAGCCCTTATGGGCTTCCAAATACGACTTTGCCAATTCCACAAGAACTGTCTTAGCGAAAGGCTTCTTGAGGGGAAAGCTGTAACTCTGTGAGATGATTTCACAGAACACAAAGAATTTTCTCAGAAAGCTTTTTTCTCTTTGTTATCGGAGGATATTTCCTTTGGCCCTATAGTCTTCAAAGGGAAAGGAAATATCTGTTGTCAGATTCCACAGAAATAAGGCTAGCAAAGAGATCCACGAAATACAGATGTAACTCTGTGAGATGAATTAACAGAACACTGAGCAGTTTCTCAGAAAGCTTCCTTCCAGATTTCATCGAAGGATATTTCCTTTTTCACCATAGCCCTCTATGGGCTTCCAAATATCACTTTGCCAATTCCACAAGAACTGTCTTAGCGAAAGGCTTCTTGAGAGGAAAGCTGTAACTCTGTGAGATGATTTCACAGAACACAAAGAAGTTTCTCAGAAAGCTTCTTTCTCTTTGTTATATGAGGATATTTCCTTTGGCCCTATAGTCTTCAAAGGGAAAGGAAATATCTGTTGTCCGATTCCACAGAAATAAGGCTAGCAAAGAGATCCACGAAATACAGATGTAACTCTGTGAGATGAATTAACAGAACACTAAGCAGTTTCTCAGAAAGCTTCTTTCCAGATTTCATCGGAGGATATTTCCTTTTTCACCATAGCCCTCTACGGGCTTCCAAATATCACTTTGCCAATTCCACAAGAACTGTCTTAGCGAAAGGCTTCTTGAGGGGAAAGCTGTAACTCTGTGAGATGATTTCACAGAACACAAAGAAGTTTCTCAGAAAGCTTCTTTCTCTTTGTTACCGGAGGATATTTCCTTTGGCCCTATAGTCTTCAAAGGGAAAGGAAATATCTGTTCTCAGATTCCACAGAAATAAAGCTAGAAAAAAGATCCACGAAATACAGATGTAACTCTGTGAGATGAATTAACAGAACACTGAGCAGTTTCTCAGAATGCTTCTTTCCAGATTTCATCGGTGTATATTTCCTTTTTCACCATAGCCCTCTATGGGCTTCCAAATATCACTTTGCCAATTCCACAAGAACTTTCTTAGCGAAAGGCTTCTTGAGGGGAAAGCTGTAACTCTGTGAGATGATTTCACCGAACACAAAGAAGCTTCTCAGAAAGCTTCTTTCTCTTTGTTATCGGAGGATATTTCCTTTGGTCTTATGGCCTTTAAAGGGATCCGAAATATCTGTTGTCAGATTCCACAGAAAGAATGCTAGCAAAGAGATCCACGAAATACAGATGTAACTCTGTGAGATGAATTAACAGAACACTGAGCAGTTTCTCAGAAAGCTGCTTTCCAGATTTCATCGGAGGATATTTCCTTTTTCACCATAGCCCTCTATGGGCTTCCAAATATCACTTTGCCAATTCCACAAGAACTGTCTTAGCGAAAGGCTTCTTGAGAGGAAAGCTGTAACTCTGTGAGATGATTTCACAGAACACAAAGAAGTTTCTCAGAAAGCTTCTTTCTCTTTGTTATCGGAGGATATTTCCTTTGGCCCTATAGTCTTCAAAGGGAAAGGAAATATCTGTTGTCAGATTCCACAGAAATAAGGCTAGCAAAGAGATCCACGAAATACAGATGTAACTCTGTGAGATGAATTAACAGAACACTGAGCAGTTTCTCAGAAAGCTTCTTTCCAGATTTCATCGGAGGATATTTCCTTTTTCAGCATAGCCCTCTATGGGCTTCCAAATATCACTTTGCCAATTCCACAAGAACTGTCTTAGCGAAAGGCTTCTTGAGAGGAAAGCTGTAACTCTGTGAGATGATTTCACAGAACACAAAGAAGTTTCTCAGAAAGCTTCTTTCTCTTTGTTATCGGAGGATATTTCCTTTGGCCCTATAGTCTTCAAAGGGAAAGGAAATATCTGTTGTCAGATTCCACAGAAATAAGGCTAGCAAAGAGATCCACGAAATACAGATGTAACTCTGTGAGATGAATTAACAGAACACTGAGCAGTTTCTCAGAAAGCTGCTTTCCAGATTTCATCGGAGGATATTTCCTTTTTCACCATAGCCCTCTATGGGCTTCCAAATATCACTTTGCCAATTCCACAAGAACTGTCTTAGCGAAAGGCTTCTTGAGGGGAAAGCTGTAAGTCTGTGAGATGATTTCACAGAACACAAAGAAGTTTCTCAGAAAGCTTCTTTCTCTTTGTTATCGGAGGATATTTCCTTTGGCCCTATAGTCTTCAAAGGGAAAGGAAATATCTGTTGTCAGATTCCACAGAAATAAGGCTAGCAAAGAGATCCACGAAATACAGATGTAACTCTGTGAGATGAATTAACAGAACACTGAGCAGTTTCTCAGAAAGCTGCTTTCCAGATTTCATCGGAGGATATTCCTTTTTCACCATAGCCCTCTATGGGCTTCGAAATATCACTTTGCCAATTCCACAAGAACTGTCTTAGCGAAAGGCTTCTTGAGGGGAAAGCTGTAAGTCTGTGAGATGATTTCACCGAACACAAAGAAGCCCCTCAGAAAGCTTCTTTCTCTTTGTTATCGGAGGATATTTCCTTTGGTCCTATGGCCTTTAAAGGGATCCGAAATATCTGTTGTCAGATTCCACAGAAAGAAGGCTAGCAAAGAGATCCACCAAATACAGATGTAACTCTGTGAGATGAATTAACAGAACACTGAGCAGTTTCTCAGAAAGCTTCGTTCCAGATTTCATCAGAGGATATTTCCATTTTCACCATAGCCCTCTATGGGCTTCCAAATATGACTTTGCCAATTCCACAAGAACTGTCTTAGCGAAAGGCTTCTTGAGAGGACAGCTGTAACTCTGTGAGATGATTTCACAGAACACAAAGAAGTTTCTCAGAAAACTTCTTTCTCTTTGTTATCGGAGGATATTTCCTTTGGCCCTATAGTCTTTAAAAGGATCCGAAATATCTGTTGTCAGATTCCACAGAAATAAGGCTAGCAAAGAGATCCACGAAATACAGATGTAACTCTGTGAGATGAATTAACAGAACACTAAGCAGTTTCTCAGAAAGCTTCTTTCCAGATTTCATCCGAGGATATTTCCTTTTTCACCATAGCCCTTATGGGCTTTCAAATATGACTTTGCCAATTCCACAAGAACTGTCTTAGCGCAAGGCTTCTTGAGGGGAACGCTGTAACTCTGTGAGATGATTTCACAGAACACAAAGAAGTTTCTCAGAAAGCTTCTTTCTCTTTGTTATCAGAGGATATTTCCTTTGGCCCTATACTCTTCAAAGGGAAAGGAAATATCTGTTGTCAGATTCCACAGAAATAAGGCTAGCAAAGAGATCCACGAAATACAGATGTAACTCTGTGAGATGAATTAACAGAACACTGAGCAGTTTCTCAGAAAGCTTCTTTCCAGATTTCATCGGAGGATATTTCCTTTTTCACCATAGCCCTCTATGGGCTTCCAAATATCACTTTGCCAATTCCACAAGAACTGTCTTAGCGAAAGGCTTCTTGAGGGGAAAGCTGTAACTCTGTGAGATGATTTCACAGAACACAAAGAAGTTTCTCAGAAAGCTTCTTTCTCTTTGTTATCGGAGGATATTTCCTTTGGCCCTATAGTCTTCAAAGGGAAAGGAAATATCTGTTGTCAGATTCTACAGAAATAAGGCTAGCAAAGAGATCCACGAAATACAGATGTAACTCTGTGAGATGAATTAACAGAACACTGAGCAGTTTCTCAGAAAGCTTCTTTCCAGATTTCATCGGAGGATATTTCCTTTTTCACCATAGCCCTCTATGGGCTTCCAAATATCTCTTTGCCAATTCCACAAGAACTGTCTTAGCGAAAGGCTTCTTGACGGGAATGCTGTAACTCTGTGAGATGATTTCACAGAACACAAAGAAGCTTCTCAGAAAGCTTCTTTCTCTTTGTTATCGGAGGATATTTCCTTTGGTCCTATGGCCTTTAAAGGGAAAGGAAATATCTCTTGTCAGATTCCACAGAAATAAGGCTAGCAAAGAGATCCACGAAATACAGATGTAACTCTGTGAGATGAATTAACAGAACACTGAGCAGTTTCTCAGAAAGCTTCTTTCCAGATTTCATCGGAGGATATTTCCTTTTTCACCATAGCCCTCTATGGGCTTCCAAATATCACTTTGCCAATTCCACAAGAACTGTCTTAGCGAAAGGCTTCTTGAGAGGAAAGCTGTAACTCTGTGAGATGATTTCACAGAACACAAAGAAGTTTCTCAGAAAGCTTCTTTCTCTTTGTTATCGGAGGATATTTCCTTTGGCCCTATAGTCTTTAAAGGGATCCGAAATATCTGTTGTCAGATTCCACAGAAATAAGGCTAGCAAAGAGATCCACGAAATACAGATGTAACTCTGTGAGATGAATTAACAGAACACTAAGAAGTTTCTCAGAAAGCTTCTTTCCAGATTTCATCGGAGGATATTTCCTTTTTCACCATAGCCCTTATGGGCTTCCAAATATGACTTTGCCAATTCCACAAGAACTGTCTTAGCGAAAGGCTTCTTGAGGGGAAAGCTGTAACTCTGTGAGATGATTTCACAGAACACAAAGAAGTTTCTCAGAAAGCTTCTTTCTCTTTGTTATCGGAGGATATTTCCTTTGGCCCTATAGTCTTCAAAGGGATCCGAAATATCTGTTGTCAGATTCCACAGAAATAAGGCTAGCAAAGAGATCCACGAAATACAGATGTAACTCTGTGAGATGAATTAACAGAACACTAAGCAGTTTCTCAGAAAGCTTCTTTCCAGATTTCATCGGAGGATATTTCCTTTTTCACCATAGCCCTCTATGGGCTTCCAAATATCACTTTGCCAATTCCACAAGAACTGTCTTAGCGAAAGGCTTCTTGAGAGGAAAGCTGTAACTCTGTGAGATGATTTCACAGAACACAAAGAAGTTTCTCAGAAAGCTTCTTTCTCTTTGTTATCGGAGGATATTTCCTTTGGCCCTATAGTCTTCAAAGGGAAAGGAAATATCTGTTGTCAGATTCCACAGAAATAAGGCTAGCAAAGAGATCCACGAAATACAGATGTAACTCTGTGAGATGAATTAACAGAACACTGAGCAGTTTCTCAGAAAGCTTCTTTCCAGATTTCATCGGAGGATATTTCCTTTTTCAGCATAGACCTCTATGGGCTTCCAAATATCACTTTGCCAATTCCACAAGAACTGTCTTAGCGAAAGGCTTCTTGAGGGGAAAGCTGTAACTCTGTGAGATGATTTCACAGAACACAAAGAAGTTTCTCAGAAAGCTTCTTTCTCTTTGTTATCGGAGGATATTTCCTTTGGCCCTATAGTCTTCAAAGGGAAAGGAAATATCTGTTGTCAGATTCCACAGAAATAAGGCTAGCAAAGAGATCCACGAAATACAGATGTAACTCTGTGAGATGAATTAACAGAACACTGAGCAGTTTCTCAGAAAGCTGCTTTCCAGATTTCATCGGAGGATATTTCCTTTTTCACCATAGCCCTCTATGGGCTTCCAAATATCACTTTGCCAATTCCACAAGAACTGTCTTAGCGAAAGGCTTCTTGAGGGGAAAGCTGTAACTCTGTGAGATGATTTCACAGAACACAAAGAAGTTTCTCAGAAAACTTCTTTCTCTTTGTTATCGGAGGATATTTCCTTTGGCCCTATAGTCTTCAAAGGGAAAAGAAATATCTGTTGTCGATTCCACAGAAATAAGGCTAGCAAAGAGATCCACGAAATACAGATGTAACTCTGTGAGATGAATTAACAGAACACTGAGCAGTTTCTCAGAAAGCTGCTTTCCAGATTTCATCGGAGGATATTTCCTTTTTCACCATAGCCCTCTATGGGCTTCGAAATATCACTTTGCCAATTCCACAAGAACTGTCTTAGCGAAAGGCTTCTTGAGGGGAAAGCTGTAAGTCTGTGAGATGATTTCACCGAACACAAAGAAGCCCCTCAGAAAGCTTCTTTCTCTTTGTTATCGGAGGATATTTCCTTTGGTCCTATGGCCTTTAAAGGGATCCGAAATATCTGTTGTCAGATTCCACAGAAAGAAGGCTAGCAAAGATATCCACCAAATACAGATGTAACTCTGTGAGATGAATTAACAGAACACTGAGCAGTTTCTCAGAGAGCTTCGTTCCAGATTTCATCAGAGGATATTTCCTTTTTCACCATAGCCCTCTATGGGCTTCCAAATATCACTTTGCCAATTCCACAAGAACTGTCTTAGCGAAAGGCTTCTTGAGAGGAAAGCTGTAACTCTGTGAGATGATTTCACAGAACACAAAGAAGTTTCTCAGAAAACTTCTTTCTCTTTGTTATCGGAGGATATTTCCTTTGGCCCTATAGTCTTTAAAAGGATCCGAAATATCTGTTGTCAGATTCCACAGAAATAAGGCTAGCAAAGAGATCCACGAAATACAGATGTAACTCTGTGAGATGAATTAACAGAACACTAAGCAGTTTCTCAGAAAGCTTCTTTCCAGATTTCATCCGAGGATATTTCCTTTTTCACCATAGCCCTTATGGGCTTCCAAATATGACTTTGCCAATTCCACAAGAACTGTCTTAGCGCAAGGCTTCTTGAGGGGAACGCTGTAACTCTGTGAGATGATTTCACAGAACACAAAGAAGTTTCTCAGAAAGCTTCTTTCTCTTTGTTATCGGAGGATATTTCCTTTGGTCCTATGGCCTTTAAAGGGAAAGGAAATATCTGTTGTCAGATTCCACAGAAATAAGGCTAGCAAAGAGATCCACGAAATACAGATGTAACTCTGTGAGATGAATTAACAGAACACTAAGCAGTTTCTCAGAAAGCTTCTTTCCAGATTTCATCGGAGGATATTTCCTTTTTCACCATAGCCCTCTATGGGCTTCCAAATATCACTTTGCCAATTCCACAAGAACTGTCTTAGCGAAAGGCTTCTTGAGAGGAAAGCTGTAACTCTGTGAGATGATTTCACAGAACACAAAGAAGTTTCTCAGAAAGCTTCTTTCTCTTTGTTATCGGAGGATATTTCCTTTGGCCCTATAGTCTTTAAAGGGATCCGAAATATCTGTTGTCAGATTCCACAGAAATAAGGCTAGCAAAGAGATCCACGAAATACAGATGTAACTCTGTGAGATGAATTAACAGAACACTAAGCAGTTTCTCAGAAAGCTTCTTTCCAGATTTCATCGGAGGATATTTCCTTTTTCACCATAGCCCTTATGGGCTTCCAAATATGACTTTGCCAATTCCACAAGAACTGTCTTAGCGAAAGGCTTCTTGAGGGGAAAGCTGTAACTCTGTGAGATGATTTCACAGAACACAAAGAAGTTTCTCAGAAAGCTTCTTTCTCTTTGTTATCGGAGGATATTTCCTTTGGCCCTATAGTCTTCAAAGGGATCCGAAATATCTGTTGTCAGATTCCACAGAAATAAGGCTAGCAAAGAGATCCACGAAATACAGATGTAACTCTGTGAGATGAATTAACAGAACACTAAGCAGTTTCTCAGAAAGCTTCTTTCCAGATTTCATCGGAGGATATTTCCTTTTTCACCATAGCCCTCTATGGGCTTCCAAATATCACTTTGCCAATTACACAAGAACTGTCTTAGCGAAAGGCTTCTTGAGGGGAAAGCTGTAACTCTGTGAGATGATTTCACAGAACACAAAGAAGTTTCTCAGAAAGCTTCTTTCTCTTTGTTATCTGAGGATATTTCCTTTGGCCCTATAGTCTTCAAAGGGAAAGGAAATATCTGTTGTCCGATTCCACAGAAATAAGGCTAGCAAAGAGATCCACGAAATACAGATGTAATTCGGTGAGATGAATTAACAGAACACTAAGCAGTTTCTCAGAAAGCTTCTTTCCAGATTTCATCCGAGGATATTTCCTTTTTCACCATAGCCCTCTATGGGCTTCCAAATATCACTTTGCCAATTCCACAAGAACTCTCTTAGCGGAAGGCTTCTTGAGGGGAAAGCTGTAACTCTGTGAGATGATTTCACAGAACACAAAGAAGTTTCTCAGAAAGCTTCTTTCTCTTTCTTATCGGAGGATATTTCCTTTGGCCCTATAGTCTTCAAAGGGAAAGGAAATATCTGTTGTCAGATTCCACAGAAATAAGGCTAGCAAAGAGATCCACGAAATACAGATGTAATTCGGTGAGATGAATTAACAGAACACTAAGCAGTTTCTCAGAAAACTTCTTTCCAGATTTCATCCGAGGATATTTCCTTTTTCACCATAGCCCTCTATGGGCTTCCAAATATCACTTTGCCAATTCCACAAGAACTCTCTTAGCGAAAGGCTTCTTGAGGGGAAAGCTGTAACTCTGTGAGATGATTTCACAGAACACGAAGAAGTTTCTCAGAAAGCTTCTTTCTCTTTCTTATCGGAGGATATTTCCTTTGGCCCTATATTCTTCAAAGGGAAAGGAAATATCTGTTGTCAGATTCCACAGAAATAAGGCGAGCAAAGAGATCCACGAAATACAGATGTACCTCTGTGAGATGAATTAACAGAACACTAAGCAGTTTCTCAGAAAGCTTCTTTCCAGATTTCATCGGAGGATATTTCCTTTTTCACCATAGCCCTCTATGGGCTTCCTAATATCACTTTGCCAATTCCACAAGAACTGTCTTAGCGAAAGGCTTCTTGAGGGGAAAGCTGTCCCTCTGTGAGATGATTTCACAGAACACAAAGATGTCTCTCAGAAAGCGTCTTTCTCATTGTTGTTGGAGGATATTTCCTTTGGCCCTATAGCCTTTAAAGGGATCCGAAATATCTGTTGTCAGATTCCACAGAAATAAGGCTAGCAAAGAGATCCACGAAATACAGATGTAACTCTGTGAGATGAATGAACAGAACACTAAGCAGTTTCTCAGAAAGCTTCTTTCCAGATTTCACCAAGGTTATTTCCTTTTTCACCACAGCCCTCTAAGGGCTTCCAAATATCACTTTGCCAGTTCCACAAGAACTTTCTTTGCGAAAGGCTTCTTGAGGGGAACGTTGTAACTCTGTGAGATGATTTCACAGAACACAAAGAAGTTTCTCAGAAAGCTTCTTTCTCTTTGTTATCGGAGGATATTTCCTTTGACCCTATATTCTTCAAAGGGAAAGGAAATATCTGTTGTCAGATTCCACAGAAATAAGGCTAGCAAAGACATCCACGAAATACAGATGTAACTCTGTGAGATGAATTAACAGAACACTGAGAAGTTTCTCAGAAAGCTTCTTCCCAGATTTCTTCGGAGGATATTTCCTTTTTCACCATAGCCCTTATGGGCTTCCAAATATCACTTTGCCAATTCCACAAGAACTGTCTTAGCGAAAGGATTCTAGAGGGGAAAGCTGTAACTCTGTGAGGTCATTTCACAGAACACAAAGATGTTTCTCAGAAAGCTTGTTTCTCTTTGTTATCGGAGGATATTTCCTTTGGCCCTATAGTCTTCAAAGGGAAAGGAAATATCTGTTGTCAGATTCCACAGAAATAAGGCTAGCAAAGAGATCCACGAAATACAGATGTAACTCTGTGAGATGAATTAACAGAACACTGAGCAGTTTCTCAGAAAGCTTCTTTCCAGATTTCATCGGAGGATATTTCCTTTTTCACCATAGCCCTCTAAGGGCTTCCAAATATCACTTTGCCAATTCCACAAGAACGGTCTTAGCGAAAGGCTTCTTGAGAGGAAAGCTGTAACTCTGTGAGATGATTTCACAGAACACAAAGAAGTTTCTCAGAAAGCTTCTTTCTCTTTGTTATCTGAGGATATTTCCTTTGGCCCTATAGTCTTCAAAGGGAAAGGAAATATCTGTTGTCAGATTCCACAGAAATAAGGCTAGCAAAGAGATCCACGAAATACAGATGTAATTCGGTGAGATGAATTAACAGAACACTAAGCAGTTTCTCAGAAAGCTTCTTTCCAGATTTCATCCGAGGATATTTCCTTTTTCACCATAGCCCTCCATGGGCTTCCAAATATCACTTTGCCAATTCCACAAGAACTGTCTTAGCGAAAGGCTTCTTGAGGGGAAAGCTGTAACTCTGTGAGATGATTTCACAGAACACAAAGAAGTTTCTCAGAAAGCTTCTTTCTCTTTGTTATCGGAGGATATTTCCTTTGGCCCTATAGTCTTCAAAGGGAAAGGAAATATCTGTTCTCAGATTCCACAGAAATAAAGCTAGAAAAGAGATCCACGAAATACAGATGTAACTCTGTGAGATGAATTAACAGAACCCTGAGCAGTTTCTCAGAAAGCTTCTTTCCAGATTTCATCGGAGGATATTTCCTTTTTCACCATAGCCCTCTATGGGCTTCCATATATCACTTTACCGATTCCACAAGAACTGTCTTAGCGAAAGGCTTCTTGAGGGGAAAGCTGTAACTCTGTGAGATGATTTCACAGAACACAAAGAAGTCTCTCAGAAAGCGTCTTTCTCTTTGTTATTGGAGGATATTTCCTTTGGCCCTATAGCCTTTAAAGGGATCCGAAATATCTGTTCTCAGATTCCACAGAAATAAGGCAACCAAAGAGATCCACGAAATACAGATGTAACTCTGTGAGATGAATTAACAGAACACTAAGCAGTTTCTCAGAAAGCTTCTTTCCAGATTTCATCCGAGGATATTTCCTTTTTCACCACAGCCCTCTAAGGGCTTCCAAATATCACTTTGCCAATTCCACAAGAACTGTCTTAGCGAAAGGCTTCTTGAGGGGAAAGATGTAACTCTGTGAGATGATTTCACAGAACACAAAGAAGTTTCTCAGAAAGCTTGTTTCTCTTTGTTATTGGAGGATATTTCCTTTGCCCCTATAGTCTTCAAAGGGAAAGGAAATATCTGTTGTCAGATTCCACAGAAAGAAGGCTAGCAAAGAGATCCACGAAATACAGATGTAACTCTGTGAGATGAATTAACAGAACACTGAGCAGTTTCTCAGAAAGCTTCTTTCCAGATTTCATCGGAAGATATTTCCTTTTTCACCATAGCCCTCTATGGGCTTCCAAATATCACTTTGCCAATTCCACAAGAACTGTCTTAGCGAAAGGCTTCTTGAGGGGAAAGCTGAAACTCTGTGAGATGATTTCACCGAACACAAAGAAGCTTCTCAGAAAGCTTCTTTCTCTTTGTTATCGGAGGATATTTACTTTGGTCCTACGGCCCTTAAAGGGAAAGGAAATATCTGTTGTCAGATTCCACAGAAATAAGGCTAGCAAAGAGATCCACGAAATACAGATGTAACTCTGTGAGATGAATTAACAGAACACTGAGCAGTTTCTCAGAAAGCTTCTTTCCAGGTTTCATGGGAGGATATTTCCTTTTTCACCATAGCCCTCTATGGGCTTCCAAATATCACTTTGCCAATTCCACAAGAACTGTCTTAGCGAAAGGCTTCTTGAGAGGAAAGCTGTAACTCTGTGAGAAGATTTCACAGAACACAAAGAAGTTTCTCAGAAAGCTTCTTTCTCTTTGTTATTGGAGGATATTTCCTTTGGCCCTATAGTCTTTAAAGGGATCCGAAATATCTGTTGTCAGATTCCACAGAAATAAGGCTAGCAAAGAGATCCACGAAATACAGATGTAACTCTGTGATATGAATTAACAGAACACTAAGCAGTTTCTCAGAAAGCTTCTTTCCAGATTTCATCCGAGGATATTTCCTTTTTCACCATAGCCCTCTATGGACTTCCAAATATGACTTGGCCAATTCCACAAGAACTGTCTTAGCGAAAGGCTTCTTGAGGGGAAAGCTGTAACTTTGTGAGATGACTTCACAGAACACAAAGAAGTTTCTCAGAAAGCTTCTTTCCCTTTGTTATCGGAGGATATATCCTTTGGCCCTATAGTCGTCAAAGGGAACGGAAATATCTGTTGTCAGATTCCACAGAAATAAGGCTAGCAAAGAGATCCACGAAATACAGATGTAACTCTGTGAGATGAATTAACAGAACACTGAGCAGTTTCTCAGAAAGCTTCTTTCCAGGTTTCATCGTAGGATATTTCCTTTTTCACCATAGCCCTTATGGGCTTCCAAATATCACTTTGCCAATTCCACAAGAACTGTCTTAGCGAAAGGCTTCTTGAGGGGAAAGCTGTAACTCTGTGAGATGATTTCACAGAACACAAAGAAGTTTCTCAGAAAGCTTCTTTCTCTTTGTTATCGGAGGATATTTCCTTGGCCCTATAGCCTTCAAAGGGAAAGGAAATATCTGTTGTCAGATTCCACAGAAATAAGGCTAGCAAAGAGATCCACGAAATACAGATGTAACTCTGTGAGATGAATTAACAGAACACTGAGCAGTTTCTCAGAAAACTTCTTTCCAGATTTCATCAGAGGATATTTCCTTTTTCACCATAGCCCTCTATGGGCTTCCAAATATCACTTTGCCAATTCCACAAGAACTGTCTTAGCGAAAGGCTTCTTGAGGGGAAAGCTGTAACTCTGTGAGATGATTTCACAGAACACAAAGAAGTTTCTCAGAAAGCTTGTTTCTCTTTGTTATCGGAGGATATTTCCTTTGGCCCCATTGTCTTTAAAGGGATCCGAATTATCTGTTGTCAGATTCCACAGAAATAAGGCTAGCAAAGAGATCCACGAAATACAGATGTAACTCTGTGAGATGAATGAACAGAACACTAAGCAGTTTCTCAGAAAGCTTCTTTCCAGATTTCATCCGAGGATATTTCCTTTTTCACCATAGCCCTTATGGGCTTCCAAATACGACTTTGCCAATTCCACAAGAACTGTCTTAGCGAAAGGCTTCTTGAGGGGAAAGCTGTAACTCTGTGAGATGATTTCACAGAACACAAAGAATTTTCTCAGAAAGCTTTTTTCTCTTTGTTATCGGAGGATATTTCCTTTGGCCCTATAGTCTTCAAAGGGAAAGGAAATATCTGTTGTCAGATTCCACAGAAATAAGGCTAGCAAAGAGATCCACGAAATACAGATGTAACTCTGTGAGATGAATTAACAGAACACTGAGCAGTTTCTCAGAAAGCTTCCTTCCAGATTTCATCGAAGGATATTTCCTTTTTCACCATAGCCCTCTATGGGCTTCCAAATATCACTTTGCCAATTCCACAAGAACTGTCTTAGCGAAAGGCTTCTTGAGAGGAAAGCTGTAACTCTGTGAGATGATTTCACAGAACACAAAGAAGTTTCTCAGAAAGCTTCTTTCTCTTTGTTATATGAGGATATTTCCTTTGGCCCTATAGTCTTCAAAGGGAAAGGAAATATCTGTTGTCAGATTCCACAGAAATAAGGCTAGCAAAGAGATCCACGAAATACAGATGTAATTCGGTGAGATGAATTAACAGAACACTAAGCAGTTTCTCAGAAAGCTTCTTTCCAGATTTCATCCGAGGATATTTCCTTTTTCACCATAGCCCTCTAAGGGCTTCCAAATATCACTTTGCCAATTCCACAAGAACTGTCTTAGCGAAAGGCTTCTTGAGGGGAAAGCTGTAACTCTGTGAGATGATTTCACAGAACACAAAGAAGTTTCTCAGAAAGCTTCTTTCTCTTTCTTATTGGAGGATATTTCCTTTGGCCCTATAGTCTTCAAAGGGAAAGGAAATATCTGTTGTCAGATTCCACAGAAATAAGGCGAGCAAAGAGATCCACGAAATACAGATGTACCTCTGTGAGATGAATTAACAGAACACTAAGCAGTTTCTCAGAAAGCTTCTTTCCAGATTTCATCGGAGGATATTTCCTTTTTCAGCATAGCCCTCTATGGGCTTCCAAATATCACTTTGCCAATTCCACAAGAACTGTCTTAGCGAAAGGCTTCTTGAGGGGAAAGCTCTCCCTCTGTGAGATGATTTCACAGAACACAAAGAAGTCTCTCAGAAAGCGTCTTTCTCTTTGTTGTTGGAGGATATTTCCTTTGGCCCTATAGCCTTTAAAGGGATCCGAAATATCTGTTGTCAGATTCCACAGAAATAAGGCTAGCAAAGAGATCCACGAAATACATATGTAACTCTGTGAGATGAATGAACAGAACACTAAGCAGTTTCTCAGAAAGCTTCTTTCCAGATTTCATCCGAGGATATTTCCTTTTTCACCATAGCCCTTATGGGCTTCCAAATATGACTTTGCCAATTCCACAAGAACTGTCTTAGCGAAAGGCTTCTTGAGGGGAAAGCTGTAACTCTGTGAGATGATTTCACACAACACAAAGAATTTTCTCAGAAAGCTTCTTTCTCTTTGTTATCGGAGGATATTTCCTTTGACCCTATATTCTTCAAAGGGAAAGGAAATATCTGTTGTCAGATTCCACAGAAATAAGGCTAGCAAAGACATCCACGAAATACAGATGTAACTCTGTGAGATGAATTAACAGAACACTGAGCAGTTTCTCAGAAAGCTTCTTCCCAGATTTCATCGGAGGATATTTCCTTTTTCACCATAGCCCTTATGGGCTTCCAAATATCACTTTGCCAATTCCACAAGAACTGTCTTAGCGAAAGGATTCTAGAGGGGAAAGCTGTAACTCTGTGAGGTCATTTCACAGAACACAAAGATGTTTCTCAGAAAGCTTGTTTCTCTTTGTTATCGGAGGATATTTCCTTTGGCCCTATAGTCTTCAAAGGGAAAGGAAATATCTGTTGTCAGATTCCACAGAAATAAGGCGAGCAAAGAGATCCACGAAATACAGATGTAACTCTGTGAGATGAATTAACAGAACACTGAGCAGTTTCTCAGAAAGCTTCTTTCCAGATTTCATCGGAGGATATTTCCTTTTTCACCATAGCCCTCTATGGGCTTCCAAATATCACTTTGCCAATTCCACAAGAACTGTCTTAGCGAAAGGCTTCTTGAGAGGAAAGCTGTAACTCTGTGAGATGATTTCACAGAACACAAAGAAGTTTCTCAGAAATCTTCTTTCTCTTTGTTATATGAGGATATTTCCTTTGGCCCTATAGTCTTCAAAGGGAAAGGAAATATCTGTTGTCAGATTCCACAGAAATAAGGCTAGCAAAGAGATCCACGAAATACAGATGTAATTCGGTGAGATGAATTAACAGAACACTAAGCAGTTTCTCAGAAAGCTTCTTTCCAGATTTCATCCGAGGATATTTCCTTTTTCACCATAGCCCTCTATGGGCTTCCAAATATCACTTTGCCAATTCCACAAGAACTGTCTTAGCGAAAGGCTTCTTGAGGGGAAAGCTGTAACTCTGTGAGATGATTTCACAGAACACAAAGAAGTTTCTCAGAAAGCTTCTTTCTCTTTCTTATCGGAGGATATTTCCTTTGGCCCTATAGTCTTCAAAGGGAAAGGAAATATCTGTTGTCAGATTCCACAGAAATAAGGCGAGCAAAGAGATCCACGAAATACAGATGTACCTCTGTGAGATGAATTAACAGAACACTAAGCAGTTTCTCAGAAAGCTTCTTTCCAGATTTCATCGGAGGATATTTCCTTTTTCACCATAGCCCTCTATGGGCTTCCAAATATGACTTTGCCAATTCCACAAGAACTGTCTTAGCGAAAGGCTTCTTGAGGGGAAAACTGTCCCTCTGTGAGATGATTTCACAGAACACAAAGAAGTCTCTCAGAAAGCGTCTTTCTCTTTGTTGTTGGAGGATATTTCCTTTGGCCCTATAGCCTTTAAAGGGATCCGAAATATCTGTTGTCAGATTCCACAGAAATAAGGCTAGCAAAGAGATCCACGAAATACAGATGTAACTCTGTGAGATGAATGAACAGAACACTAAGCAGTTTCTCAGAAAGCTTCTTTCCAGGTTTCATGGGAGGATATTTCCTTTTTCACCATAGCCCTCTATGGGCTTCCAAATATCACTTTGCCAGTTCCACAAGAACTGTCTTTGTGAAAGGCTTCTTGAGGGGAACGCTGTAACTCTGTGAGATGATTTCACAGAACACAAAGAAGTTTCTCAGAAAGCTTCTTTCTCTTTGTTATCGGAGAATATTTCCTTTGACCCTATATTCTTCAAAGGGAAAGGAAATATCTGTTGTCAGATTCCACAGAAATAAGGCTAGCAAAGACATCCACGAAATACAGATGTAACTCTGTGAGATGAATTAACAGAACACTGAGCAGTTTCTCAGAAAGCTTCTTCCCAGATTTCTTCGGAGGATATTTCCTTTTTCACCATAGCCCTTATGGGCTTCCAAATATCACTTTGCCAATTCCACAAGAACTGTCTTAGCGAAAGGATTCTAGAGGGGAAAGCTGTAACTCTGTGAGGTCATTTCACAGAACACAAAGATGTTTCTCAGAAAGCTTGTTTCTCTTTGTTATCGGAGGATATTTCCTTTGGCCCTATAGTCTTCAAAGGGAAAGGAAATATCTGTTGTCAGATTCCACAGAAATAAGGCTAGCAAAGAGATCCACGACATACAGATGTAACTCTGTGAGATGAATTAACAGAACACTAAGCAGTTTCTCAGAAAGCTTCTTTCCAGATTTCATCCGAGGATATTTCCTTTTTCACCACAGCCCTCTATGGGCTTCCAAATATCACTTTGCCAATTCCACAAGAACTGTCTTAGCGAAAGGCTTCTTGAGGGGAAAGCTGTAACTCTGTGAGATGATTTCACAGAACACCAAGAAGTTTCTCAGAAAGCTTGTTTCTCTTTGTTATTGGAGGATATTTCCTTTGGCCCTATAGTCTTCAAAGGGAAAGGAAATATCTGTTGTCAGATTCCACAGAAAGAAGGCTAGCAAAGAGATCCACGAAATACAGATGTAACTCTGTGAGATGAATTAACAGAACACTGAGCAGTTTCTCAGAAACCTTCTTTCCAGATTTCATCGGAGGATATTTCCTTTTTCACCATAGCCCTCTATGGGCTTCCAAATATCACTTTGCCAATTCCACAAGAACTGTCTTAGCGAAAGGCTTCTTGAGGGGAAAGCTGAAACTCTGTGAGATGATTTCACCGAACACAAAGAAGCTTCTCAGAAAGCTTCTTTCTCTTTGTTATCGGAGGATATTTCCTTTGGTCCTATGGTTCTTAAAGGGAAAGGAAATATCTGTTGTCAGATTCCACAGAAATAAGGCTAGCAAAGAGATCCACGAAATACAGATGTAACTCTGTGAGATGAATTAACAGAACACTGAGCAGTTTCTCAGAAAGCTTCTTTCCAGATTTCATCGGAGGATATTTCCTTTTTCACCATAGCCCTCTATGGGCTTCCAAATATCACTTTGCCAATTCCACAAGAACTGTCTTAGCGAAAGGCTTCTTGAGGGGAAAGCTGTAACTCTGTGAGATGATTTCACAGAACACAAAGAAGTTTCTCAGAAAGCTTGTTTCTCTTTGTTATCGGAGGATATTTCCTTTGGACTTATTGTCTTTAAAGGGATCCGAAATATCTGTTGTCAGATTCCACAGAAAGAAGGCTAGCAAAGAGATCCACGAAATACAGATGTAACTCTGTGAGATGAATGAACAGAACACTAAGCAGTTTCTCAGAAAGCTTCTTTCCAGATTTCATCCGAGGATATTTCCTTTTTCACCATAGCCCTTATGGGCTTCCAAATATGACTTTGCCAATTCCACAAGAACTGTCTTAGCGAAAGGCTTCTTGAGGGGAAAGCTGTAACTCTGTGAGATGATTTCACAGAACACAAAGAAGTTTCTCAGAAAGCTTCTTTCTCTTTTTTATCGGAGGATATTTCCTTTGGCCCTATAGTCTTCAAAGGGAAAGGAAATATCTGTTGTCAGATTCCACAGAAAGAAGGCTAGCCAAGAGATCCACGAAATACAGATGTAACTCTGTGAGATGAATTAACAGAACACTGAGCAGTTTCTCAGAAAGCTTCTTTCCAGATTTCATCCGAGGATATTTCCTTTTTCACCATAGCCCTTATGGGCTTCCAAATATCACTTTGCCAATTCCACAAGAACTGTCTTAGCGAAAGGCTTCTTGAGGGGAATGCTGTAACTCTGTGAGATGATTTCACATAACACAAAGAAGCTTCTCAGAAAGCTTCTTTCTCTTTGTTATCGGAGGATATATCCTTTGGTCCTATGGCCTTTAAAGGGAAAGGAAATATCTGTTGTCAGATTCCACAGAAATAAGGCTAGCAAAGAGATCCACGAAATACAGATATAACTCTGTGAGATGAATTAACAGAACACTGAGCAGTTTCTCAGAAAGCTTCTTTCCAGATTTCATCGGAGGATATTTCCTTTTTCACCATAGCCCTCTATGGGCTTCCAAATATCACTTTGCCAATTCCACAAGAACTGTCTTAGCGAAAGGCTTCTTGGGAGGAAAGCTGTAACTCTGTGAGATGATTTCACAGAACACAAAGAAGTTTCTCAGAAAGCTTCTTTCTCTTTGTTATCGGAGGATATTTCCTTTGGCCCTATAGTCTTTAAAGGGATCCGAAATATCTGTTGTCAGATTCCACAGAAATAAGGCTAGCAAAGAGATCCACGAAATACAGATGTAACTCTGTGAGATGAATTAACAGAACACTAAGCAGTTTCTCAGAAAGCTTCTTTCCAGATTTCATCCGAGGATATTTCCTTTTTCACCATAGCCCTTATGGGCTTCAAAATATGACTTTGCCAATTCCACAAGAACTGTCTTAGCGAAAGGCTTCTTGAGGGGAAAGCTGTAACTCTGTGAGATGATTTCACAGAACACAAAGAAGTTTCTCAGAAAGCTTCTTTCCCTTTGTTATCGGAGGATATTTCCTTTGGCCCTATAGTCTTCAAAGGGAAAGGAAATATCTGTTGTCAGATTCCACAGAAATAAGGCTAGCAAAGAGATCTACGAAATACAGATGTAACTCTGTGAGATGAATTAACAGAACACTGAGCAGTTTCTCAGAAAGCTTCTTTCATGATTTCATCGGAGGATATTTCCTTTTTCACCATAGCCCTCTATGGGCTTCCAAATATCACTTTGCCAATTCCACAAGAACTGTCTTAGCGAAAGGCTTCTTGAGGGGAAAGCTGTAACTCTGTGAAATGATTTCACAGAACACAAAGAAGTTTCTCAGAAAGCTTCTTTCTCTTTGTTATCGGAGGATATTTCCTTTGGCCCTATAGTCTTCAAAGGGAAAGGAAATATCTGTTGTCATTCCACAGAAAGAAGGCTAGCAAAGAGATCCACGAAATACAGATGTAACTCTGTGAGATGAATTAACAGAACACTGAGCAGTTTCTCAGAAAGCTTCTTTCCAGATTTCATCGGAGGATATTTCCTTTTTCACCATAGCCCTCTATGGGCTTCCAAATATCACTTTGCCAATTCCACAAGAACTGTCTTAGCGAAAGGCTTCTTGAGAGGAAAGCTGTAACTCTGTGAGATGATTTCACAGAACACAAAGAAGTTTCTCAGAAAGCTTCTTTCTCTTTGTTATCGGAGGATATTTCCTTTGGCCCTATAGTCTTTAAAGGGATCCGAAATATCTGTTGTCAGATTCCACAGAAATAAGGCTAGCAACGAGATCCACGAAATACAGATGTAACTCTGTGAGATGAATTAACAGAACACTAAGCAGTTTCTCAGAAAGCTTCTTTCCAGATTTCATCCAAGGATATTTCCTTTTTCACCATAGCCCTTATGGGCTTCAAAATATGACTTTGCCAATTCCACAAGAACTGTCTTAGCGAAAGGCTTCTTGAGGGGAAAGCTGTAACTCTGTGAAATGATTTCACAGAACACAAAGAAGTTTCTCAGAAAGCTTCTTTCTCTTTGTTATCGGAGGATATTTACTTTGGCCCTATAGTCTTCAAAGGGAAAGGAAATATCTGTTGTCAGATTCCACAGAAATAAGGCTAGCAAAGAGATCCACGAAATACAGATGTAACTCTGTGAGATGAATTAACAGAACACTAAGCAGTTTCTCAGAAAGCTTCTTTCCAGATTTCATCGGAGGATATTTCCTTTTTCAGCATAGCCCTCTATGGGCTTCCAAATATCACTTTGCCAATTCCACAAGAACTGTCTTAGCGAAAGGCTTCTTGAGGGGAAAGCTGTAACTCTGTGAGATGATTTCACAGAACACAAAGAAGTTTCTCAGAAAGTTTCTTTCTCTTTGTTATCGGAGGATATTTCCTTTGGCCCTATAGTCTTCAAAGGGAAAGGAAATATCTGTTGTCAGATTCCACAGAAATAAGGCTAGCAAAGAGATCCACGAAATACAGATGTAACTCTGTGAGATGAATTAACAGAACACTGAGCAGTTTCTCAGAAAGCTGCTTTCCAGATTTCATCGGAGGATATTTCCTTTTTCACCATAGCCCTCTATGGGCTTCCAAATATCACTTTGCCAATTCCACAAGAACTGTCTTAGCGAAAGGCTTCTTGAGGGGAAAGCTGTAACTCTGTGAGATGATTTCACAGAACACAAAGAAGTTTCTCAGAAAGCTTCTTTCTCTTTGTTATCGGAGGATATTTCCTTTGGCCCTATAGTCTTTAAAGGGATCCGAAATATCTGTTGTCAGATTCCACAGAAATAAGGCTAGCAACGAGATCCATGAAATACAGATGTAACTCTGTGAGATGAATTAACAGAACACTAAGCAGTTTCTCAGAAAGCTTCTTTCCAGATTTCATCCAAGGATATTTCCTTTTTCACCATAGCCCTTATGGGCTTCAAAATATGACTTTGCCAATTCCACAAGAACTGTCTTAGCGAAAGGCTTCTTGAGGGGAAAGCTGTAACTCTGTGAAATGATTTCACAGAACACAAAGAAGTTTCTCAGAAAGCTTCTTTCTCTTTGTTATCGGAGGATATTTACTTTGGCCCTATAGTCTTCAAAGGGAAAGGAAATATCTGTTGTCAGATTCCACAGAAATAAGGCTAGCAAAGAGATCCACGAAATACAGATGTAACTCTGTGAGATGAATTAACAGAACACTAAGCAGTTTCTCAGAAAGCTTCTTTCCAGATTTCATCGGAGGATATTTCCTTTTTCAGCATAGCCCTCTATGGGCTTCCAAATATCACTTTGCCAATTCCACAAGAACTGTCTTAGCGAAAGGCTTCTTGAGGGGAAATCTGTAACTCTGTGAGATGATTTCAGAGAACACAAAGAAGTTTCTCAGAAAGCTTCTTTCTCTTTGTTATCGGAGGATATTTCCTTGGCCCTATAGTCTTCAAAGGGAAAGGAAATATCTGTTGTCAGATTCCACAGAAATAAGGCTAGCAAAGAGATCCACGAAATACAGATGTAACTCTGTGAGATGAATTAACAGAACACTGAGCAGTTTCTCAGAAAGCTTCTTTCCAGATTTCATCGGAGGATATTTCCTTTTTCACCATAGCCCTCTATGGGCTTCCAAATATCACTTTGCCAATTCCACAAGAACTGTCTTAGCGAAAGGCTTCTTGAGGGGAAAGCTGTAACTCTGTGAGATGATTTCACAGAACACAAAGAAGTTTCTCAGAAAGCTTGTTTCTCTTTGTTATCGGAGGATATTTCCTTTGGACCTATTGTCTTTAAAGGGATCCGAAATATCTGTTGTCAGATTCCACAGAAAGAAGGCTAGCAAAGAGATCCACGAAATACAGATGTAACTCTGTGAGATGAATGAACAGAACACTAAGCAGTTTCTCAGAAAGCTTCTTTCCAGATTTCATCCGAGGATATTTCCTTTTTCACCATAGCCCTTATGGGCTTCCAAATATGACTTTGCCAATTCCACAAGAACTGTCTTAGCGAAAGGCTTCTTGAGGGGAAAGCTGTAACTCTGTGAGATGATTTCACAGAACACAAAGAAGTTTCTCAGAAAGCTTCTTTCTCTTTTTTATCGGAGGATATTTCCTTTGGCCCTATAGTCTTCAAAGGGAAAGGAAATATCTGTTGTCAGATTCCACAGAAAGAAGGCTAGCCAAGAGATCCACGAAATACAGATGTAACTCTGTGAGATGAATTAACAGAACACTGAGCAGTTTCTCAGAAAGCTTCTTTCCAGATTTCATCGGAGGATATTTCCTTTTTCACCATAGCCCTCTATGGGCTTCCAAATATCACTTTGCCAATTCCACAAGAACTGTCTTAGCGAAAGGCTTCTTGAGGGGAATGCTGTAACTCTGTGAGATGATTTCACATAACACAAAGAAGCTTCTCAGAAAGCTTCTTTCTCTTTGTTATCGGAGGATATATCCTTTGGTCCTATGGCCTTTAAAGGGAAAGGAAATATCTGTTGTCAGATTCCACAGAAATAAGGCTAGCAAAGAGATCCACGAAATACAGATATAACTCTGTGAGATGAATTAACAGAACACTGAGCAGTTTCTCAGAAAGCTTCTTTCCAGATTTCATCGGAGGATATTTCCTTTTTCACCATAGCCCTCTATGGGCTTCCAAATATCACTTTGCCAATTCCACAAGAACTGTCTTAGCGAAAGGCTTCTTGGGAGGAAAGCTGTAACTCTGTGAGATGATTTCACAGAACACAAAGAAGTTTCTCAGAAAGCTTCTTTCTCTTTGTTATCGGAGGATATTTCCTTTGGCCCTATAGTCTTTAAAGGGATCCGAAATATCTGTTGTCAGATTCCACAGAAATAAGGCTACCAAAGAGATCCACGAAATACAGATGTAACTCTGTGAGATGAATTAACAGAACACTAAGCAGTTTCTCAGAAAGCTTCTTTCCAGATTTCATCCGAGGATATTTCCTTTTTCACCATAGCCCTTATGGGCTTCAAAATATGACTTTGCCAATTCCACAAGAACTGTCTTAGCGAAAGGCTTCTTGAGGGGAAAGCTGTAACTCTGTGAGATGATTTCACAGAACACAAAGAAGTTTCTCAGAAAGCTTCTTTCCCTTTGTTATCGGAGGATATTTCCTTTGGCCCTATAGTCTTCAAAGGGAAAGGAAATATCTGTTGTCAGATTCCACAGAAATAAGGCTAGCAAAGAGATCTACGAAATACAGATGTAACTCTGTGAGATGAATTAACAGAACACTGAGCAGTTTCTCAGAAAGCTTCTTTCATGATTTCATCGGAGGATATTTCCTTTTTCACCATAGCCCTCTATGGGCTTCCAAATATCACTTTGCCAATTCCACAAGAACTGTCTTAGCGAAAGGCTTCTTGAGGGGAAAGCTGTAACTCTGTGAAATGATTTCACAGAACACAAAGAAGTTTCTCAGAAAGCTTCTTTCTCTTTGTTATCGGAGGATATTTCCTTTGGCCCTATAGTCTTCAAAGGGAAAGGAAATATCTGTTGTCAGATTCCACAGAAAGAATGCTAGCAAAGAGATCCACGAAATACAGATGTAACTCTGTGAGATGAATTAACAGAACACTGAGCAGTTTCTCAGAAAGCTACTTTCCAGATTTCATCGGAGGATATTTCCTTTTTCACCATAGCCCTCTATGGGCTTCCAAATATCACTTTGCCAATTCCACAAGAACTGTCTTAGCGAAAGGCTTCTTGAGAGGAAAGCTGTAACTCTGTGAGATGATTTCACAGAACACAAAGAAGTTTCTCAGAAAGCTTCTTTCTCTTTGTTATCGGAGGATATTTCCTTTGGCCCTATAGTCTTTAAAGGGATCCGAAATATCTGTTGTCAGATTCCACAGAAATAAGGCTAGCAACGAGATCCACGAAATACAGATGTAACTCTGTGAGATGAATTAACAGAACACTAAGCAGTTTCTCAGAAAGCTTCTTTCCAGATTTCATCCAAGGATATTTCCTTTTTCACCATAGCCCTTATGGGCTTCAAAATATGACTTTGCCAATTCCACAAGAACTGTCTTAGCGAAAGGCTTCTTGAGGGGAAAGCTGTAACTCTGTGAAATGATTTCACAGAACACAAAGAAGTTTCTCAGAAAGCTTCTTTCTCTTTGTTATCGGAGGATATTTACTTTGGCCCTATAGTCTTCAAAGGGAAAGGAAATATCTGTTGTCAGATTCCACAGAAATAAGGGTAGCAAAGAGATCCACGAAATACAGATGTAACTCTGTGAGATGAATTAACAGAACACTAAGCAGTTTCTCAGAAAGCTTCTTTCCAGATTTCATCGGAGGATATTTCCTTTTTCAGCATAGCCCTCTATGGGCTTCCAAATATCACTTTGCCAATTCCACAAGAACTGTCTTAGCGAAAGGCTTCTTGAGGGGAAAGCTGTAACTCTGTGAGATGATTTCACAGAACACAAAGAAGTTTCTCAGAAAGTTTCTTTCTCTTTGTTATCGGAGGATATTTCCTTTGGCCCTATAGTCTTCAAAGGGAAAGGAAATATCTGTTGTCAGATTCCACAGAAATAAGGCTAGCAAAGAGATCCACGAAATACAGATGTAACTCTGTGAGATGAATTAACAGAACACTGAGCAGTTTCTCAGAAAGCTGCTTTCCAGATTTCATCGGAGGATATTTCCTTTTTCACCATAGCCCTCTATGGGCTTCCAAATATCACTTTGCCAATTCCACAAGAACTGTCTTAGCGAAAGGCTTCTTGAGAGGAAAGCTGTAACTCTGTGAGATGATTTCACAGAACACAAAGAAGTTTCTCAGAAAGCTTCTTTCTCTTTGTTATCGGAGGATATTTCCTTTGGCCCTATAGTCTTTAAAGGGATCCGAAATATCTGTTGTCAGATTCCACAGAAATAAGGCTAGCAAAGAGATCCATGAAATACAGATGTAACTCTTTGAGATGAATTAACAGAACACTAAGCAGTTTCTCAGAAAGCTTCTTTCCAGATTTCATCCAAGGATATTTCCTTTTTCACCATAGCCCTTATGGGCTTCAAAATATGACTTTGCCAATTCCACAAGAACTGTCTTAGCGAAAGGCTTCTTGAGGGGAAAGCTGTAACTCTGTGAGATGATTTCACAGAACACAAAGAAGTGTCTCAGAAAGCTTCTTTCTCTTTGTTATCGGAGGATATTTCCTTTGGCCCTATAGTCTTCAAAGGGAAAGGAAATATCTGTTGTCAGATTCCACAGAAATAAGGCTAGCAAAGAGATCCACGAAATACAGATGTAACCCTGTGAGATGAATTAACAGAACACTGAGCAGTTTCTCAGAAAGCTGCTTTCCAGATTTCATCGGAGGATATTTCCTTTTTCACCATAGCCCTCTATGGGCTTCCAAATATCACTTTGCCAATTCCACAAGAACTGTCTTAGCGAAAGGCTTCTTGAGGGGAAACCTGTAAGTCTGTGAGATGATTTCACAGAACACAAAGAAGTTTCTCAGAAAGCTTCTTTCTCTTTGTTATCGGAGGATATTTCCTTTGGCCCTATAGTCTTCAAAGGGAAAGGAAATATCTGTTGTCAGATTCCACAGAAATAAGGCTAGCAAAGAGATCCACGAAATACAGATGTAACTCTGTGAGATGAATTAACAGAACACTGAGCAGTTTCTCAGAAAGCTGCTTTCCAGATTTCATCGGAGGATATTTCCTTTTTCACCATAGCCCTCTATGGGCTTCCAAATATCACTTTGCCAATTCCACAAGAACTGTCTTAGTGAAAGGCTTCTTGAGGGGAAAGCTGTAACTCTGTGAGATGATTTCACCGAACACAAAGAAGCCCCTCAGAAAGCTTCTTTCTCTTTGTTATCGGAGGATATTTCCTTTGGTCCTAAGGCCTTTAAAGGGATCCGAAATATCTGTTGTCAGATTCCACAGAAAGAAGGCTAGCAAAGAGATCCGCCAAATACAGATGTAACTCTGTGAGATGAATTAACAGAACACTGAGCAGTTTCTCAGAAAGCTTCGTTCCAGATTTCATCAGAGGATATTTCCTTTTTCACCATAGCCCTCTATGGGCTTCCAAATATCACTTTGCCAATTCCACAAGAACTGTCTTAGCGAAAGGCTTCTTGAGAGGAAAGCTGTAACTCTGTGAGATGATTTCACAGAACACAAAGAAGTTTCTCAGAAAACTTCTTTCTCTTTGTTATCGGAGGATATTTCCTTTGGCCCTATAGTCTTTAAAAGGATCCGAAATATCTGTTGTCAGATTCCACAGAAATAAGGCTAGCAAAGAGATCCACGAAATACAGATGAAACTCTGTGAGATGAATTAACAGAACACTAAGCAGTTTCTCAGAAAGCTTCTTTCCAGATTTCATCCGAGGATATTTCCTTTTTCACCATAGCCCTTATGGGCTTCCAAATATGACTTTGTCAATTCCACAAGAACTGTCTTAGCGAAAGGCTTCTTGAGGGGAAAGCTGTAACTCTGTGAGATGATTTCACAGAACACAAAGAAGTTTCTCAGAAAGCTTCTTTCTCTTTGTTATCGGAGGATATTTCCTTTGGCCCTATAGTCTTCAAAGGGAAAGGAAATATCTGTTCTCAGATTCCACAGAAATAAAGCTAGAAAAGAGATCCACGAAATACAGATGTAACTCTGTGAGATGAATTAACAGAACACTGAGCAGTTTCTCAGAAAGCTTCTTTCCAGATTTCATCGGTGTATATTTCCTTTTTCACCATAGCCCTCTATGGGCTTCCAAATATCACTTTGCCAATTCCACAAGAACTTTCTTAGCGAAAGGCTTCTTGAGGGGAATGCTGTAACTCTGTGAGATGATTTCACCGAACACAAAGAAGCTTCTCAGAAAGCTTCTTTCTCTTTGTTATCGGAGGATATTTCCTTTGGTCCTATGGCCTTTAAAGGGATCCGAAATATCTGTTGTCAGATTCCACGGAAAGAATGCTAGCAAAGAGATCCAGAAATACAGATGTAACTCTGTGAGATGAATTAACAGAACACTGAGCAGTTTCTCAGAAAGCTTCTTTCCAGATTTCATCGGAGGATATTTCCTTTTTCACCATAGCCCTCTATTGGCTTCCAAATATCACTTTGCCAATTCCACAAGAACTGTCTTAGCGAAAGGCTTCTTGAGAGGAAAGCTGTAACTCTGTGAGATGATTTCACAGAACACAAAGAAGTTTCTCAGAAAGCTTCTTTCTCTTTGTTATCGGAGGATATTTCCTTTGGCCCTATAGTCTTCAAAAGGAAAGGAAATATCTGTTGTCAGATTCCACAGAAATAAGGCTAGCAAAGAGATCCACGAAATACAGATGTAACTCTGTGAGATGAATTAACAGAACACTGAGCAGTTTCTCAGAAAGCTTCTTTCCAGATTTCATCGGAGGATATTTCCTTTTTCAGCATAGCCCTCTATGGGCTTCCAAATATCACTTTGCCAATTCCACAAGAACTGTCTTAGCGAAAGGCTTCTTGAGGGGAAAGCTGTAACTCTGTGAGATGATTTCACAGAACACAAAGAAGTTTCTCAGAAAGCTTCTTTCTCTTTGTTATCGGAGGATATTTCCTTTGGCCCTATAGTCCTCAAAGGGAAAGGAAATATCTGTTGTCAGATTCCACAGAAATAAGGCTAGCAAAGAGATCCACGAAATACAGATGTAACTCTGTGAGATGAATTAACAGAACACTGAGCAGTTTCTCAGAAAGCTGCTTTCCAGATTTCATCGGAGGATATTTACTTTTTCACCATAGCCCTCTATGGGCTTCCAAATATCACTTTGCCAATTCCACAAGAACTGTCTTAGCGAAAGGCTTCTTGAGGGGAAAGCTGTAAGTCTGTGAGATGATTTCACAGAACACAAAGAAGTTTCTCAGAAAGCTTCTTTCTCTTTGTTATCGGAGGATATTTCCTTTGGCCCTATAGTCTTCAAAGGGAAAGGAAATATCTGTTGTCAGATTCCACAGAAATAAGGCTAGCAAAGAGATCCACCAAATACAGATGTAACTCTGTGAGATGAATTAACAGAACACTGAGCAGTATCTCAGAAAGCTGCTTTCCAGATTTCATCGGAGGATATTTCCTTTTTCACCATAGCCCTCTATGGGCTTCGAAATATCACTTTGCCAATTCCACAAGAACTGTCTTAGCGAAAGGCTTCTTGAGGGGAAAGCTGTAAGTCTGTGAGATGATTTCACGGAACACAAAGAAGCCCCTCAGAAAGCTTCTTTCTCTTTGTTATCGGAGGATATTTCCTTTGGTCCTATGGCCTTTAAAGGGATCCGAAATATCTGTTGTCAGATTCCACAGAAAGAAGGCTAGCAAAGAGATCCACCAAATACAGATGTAACTCTGTGAGATGAATTAACAGAACACTGAGCAGTTTCTCAGAAAGCTTCGTTCCAGATTTCATCAGAGGATATTTCCTTTTTCACCATAGCCCTCTATGGGCTTCCAAATATCACTTTGCCAATTCCACAAGAACTGTCTTAGCGAAAGGCTTCTTGAGAGGAAAGCTGTAACTCTGTGAGATGATTTCACAGAACACAAAGAAGTTTCTCAGAAAACTTCTTTCTCTTTGTTATCGGAGGATATTTCCTTTGGCCCTATAGTCTTTAAAAGGATCCGAAATATCTGTTGTCAGATTCCACAGAAATAAGGCTAGCAAAGAGATCCACGAAATACAGATGTAACTCTGTGAGATGAATTAACAGAACACTAAGCAGTTTCTCAGAAAGCTTCTTTCCAGATTTCATCGGAGGATATTTCCTTTTTCACCATAGCCCTTATGGGCTTCCAAATATGACTTTGCCAATTCCACAAGAACTGTCTTAGCGCAAGGCTTCTTGAGGGCAACGCTGTAACTCTGTGAGATGATTTCACAGAACACAAAGAAGTTTCTCAGAAAGCTTCTTTCTCTTTGTTATCGGAGGATATTTCCTTTGGCCCTATACTCTTCAAAGGGAAAGGAAATATCTGTTGTCAGATTCCACAGAAATAAGGCTAGCAAAGAGATCCACGAAATACAGATGTAACTCTGTGAGATGAATTAACAGAACACTGAGCAGTTTCTCAGAAAGCTTCTTTCCAGATTTCATCGGAGGATATTTCCTTTTTCACCATAGCCCTCTATGGGCTTCCAAATATCACTTTGCCAATTCCACAAGAACTGTCTTAGCGAAAGGTTTCTTGAGGGGAAAGCTGTAACTCTGTGAGATGATTTCACAGAACACAAAGAAGCTTCTCAGAAAGCTTGTTTCTCTTTGTTATCAGAGGATATTTCCTTTGGCCCTATAGTCTTCAAAGGGAAAGGAAATATCTGTTGTCAGATTCCACAGAAAGAAGGCTAGCAAAGAGATCCACGAAATACAGATGTAACTCTGTGAGATGAATTAACAGAACACTGAGCAGTTTCTCAGAAAGCTTCTTTCCAGATTTCATCGGAGGATATTTCCTTTTTCACCATAGCCCTCTATGGGCTTCCAAATATCTCTTTGCCAATTCCACAAGAACTTTCTTAGCGAAAGGCTTCTTGACGGGAATGCTGTAAATCTGTGAGATGATTTCACAGAACACAAGGAAGCTTCTCAGAAAGCTTCTTTCTCTTTGTAATCGGAGGATATTTCCTTTGGTCCTATGGCCTTTAAAGGGAAAGGAAATATCTGTTGTCAGATTCCACAGAAATAAGGCTAGCAAAGAGATCCACGAAATACAGATGTAACTCTGTGAGATGAATTAACAGAACACTGAGCAGTTTCTCAGAAAGCTTCTTTCCAGATTTCATCGGAGGATATTTCCTTTTTCACCATAGCCCTCTATGGGCTTCCAAATATCACTTTGCCAATTCCACAAGAACTGTCTTAGCGAAAGGCTTCTTGAGATGAAAGCTGTAACTCTGTGAGATGATTTCACAGAACACAAAGAAGTTTCTCAGAAAGCTTCTTTCTCTTTGTTATCGGAGGATATTTCCTTTGGCCCTATAGTCTTTAAAGGGATCCGAAATATCTGTTGTCAGATTCCACAGAAATAAGGCTAGCAAAGAGATCCACGAAATACAGATGTAACTCTGTGAGATGAATTAACAGAACACTGAGCAGTTTCTCAGAAAGCTGCTTTCCAGATTTCATCGGAGGATATTTCCTTTTTCACCATAGCCCTCTATGGGCTTCCAAATATCACTTTGACAATTCCACAAGAACTGTCTTAGCGAAAGGCTTCTTGAGGGGAAAGCTGTAACTCTGTGAGATGATTTCACAGAACACAAAGAAGCTTCTCAGAAAGCTTCTTTCTCTTTGTTATCGGAGGATATTTCCTTTGGTCCTATGGCCTTTAAAGGGAAAGGAAATATCTGTTGTCAGATTCCACAGAAATAAGGCTAGCAAAGAGATCCACGAAATACAGATGTAACTCTGTGAGATGAATTAACAGAACACTGAGCAGTTTCTCAGAAAGCTTCTTTCCAGATTTCATCGGAGGATATTTCCTTTTTCACCATAGCCCTCTATGGGCTTCCAAATATCACTTTGCCAATTCCACAAGAACTGTCTTAGCGAAAGGCTTCTTGAGAGGAAAGCTGTAACTCTGTGAGATGATTTCACAGAACACAAAGAAGTTTCTCAGAAAGCTTCTTTCTCTTTGTTATCGGAGGATATTTCCTTTGGCCCTATAGTCTTTAAAGGGATCCGAAATATCTGTTGTCAGATTCCACAGAAATAAGGCTAGCAAAGAGATCCACGAAATACAGATGTAACTCTGTGAGATGAATTAACAGAACACTAAGCAGTTTCTCAGAAAGCTTCTTTCCAGATTTCATCCGAGGATATTTCCTTTTTCACCATAGCCCTTATGGGCTTCCAAATATGACTTTGCCAATTCCACAAGAACTGTCTTAGCGAAAGGCTTCTTGAGGGGAAAGCTGTAACTCTGTGAGATGATTTCACAGAACACAAAGAAGTTTCTCAGAAAGCTTCTTTCTCTTTGTTATCGGAGGATATTTCCTTTGGCCCTATAGTCTTCAAAGGGATCCGAAATATCTGTTGTCAGATTCCACAGAAATAAGGCTAGCAAAGAGATCCACGAAATACAGATGTAACTCTGTGAGATGAATTAACAGAACACTAAGCAGTTTCTCAGAAAGCTTCTTTCCAGATTTCATCGGAGGATATTTCCTTTTTCACCATAGCCCTCTATGGGCTTCCAAATATCACTTTGCCAATTCCACAAGAACTGTCTTAGCGAAAGGCTTCTTGAGGGGAAAGCTGTAACTCTGTGAGATGATTTCACAGAACACAAAGAAGTTTCTCAGAAAGCTTCTTTCTCTTTGTTACCGGAGGATATTTCCTTTGGCCCTATAGTCTTCAAAGGGAAAGGAAATATCTGTTCTCAGATTCCACAGAAATAAAGCTAGCAAAGAGATCCACGAAATACAGATGTAACTCTGTGAGATGAATTAACAGAACACTGAGCAGTTTCTCAGAAAGCTTCTTTCCAGATTTCATCGGTGTATATTTCCTTTTTCACCATAGCCCTCTATGGGCTTCCAAATATCACTTTGCCAATTCCACAAGAACTTTCTTAGCGAAAGGCTTCTTGAGGGGAATGCTGTAACTCTGTGAGATGATTTCACCGAACACAAAGAAGCTTCTCAGAAAGCTTCTTTCTCTTTGTTATCGGAGGATATTTCCTTTGGTCCTATGGCCTTTAAAGGGATCCGAAATATCTGTTGTCAGATTCCACAGAAAGAATGCTAGCAAAGAGATCCAGAAATACAGATGTAACTCTGTGAGATGAATTAACAGAACACTGAGCAGTTTCTCAGAAAGCTTCTTTCCAGATTTCATCGGAGGATATTTCCTTTTACACCATAGCCCTCTATTGGCTTCCAAATATCACTTTGCCAATTCCACAAGAACTGTCTTAGCGAAAGGCTTCTTGAGAGGAAAGCTGTAACTCTGTGAGATGATTTCACAGAACACAAAGAAGTTTCTCAGAAAGCTTCTTTCTCTTTGTTATCGGAGGATATTTCCTTTGGCCCTATAGTCTTCAAAGGGAAAGGAAATATCTGTTGTCAGATTTCACAGAAATAAGGCTAGCAAAGAGATCCACGAAATACAGATGTAACTCTGTGAGATGAATTAACAGAACACTGAGCAGTTTCTCAGAAAGCTTCTTTCCAGATTTCATCGGAGGATATTTCCTTTTTCAGCATAGCCCTCTATGGGCTTCCAAATATCACTTTGCCAATTCCACAAGAACTGTCTTAGCGAAAGGCTTCTTGAGGGGAAAGCTGTAACTCTGTGAGATGATTTCACAGAACACAAAGAAGTTTCTCAGAAAGCTTCTTTCTCTTTGTTATCGGAGGATATTTCCTTTGGCCCTATAGTCCTCAAAGGGAAAGGAAATATCTGTTGTCAGATTCCACAGAAATAAGGCTAGCAAAGAGATCCACGAAATACAGATGTAACTCTGTGAGATGAATTAACAGAACACTGAGCAGTTTCTCAGAAAGCTGCTTTCCAGATTTCATCGGAGGATATTTACTTTTTCACCATAGCCCTCTAAGGGCTTCCAAATATCACTTTGCCAATTCCACAAGAACTGTCTTAGCGAAAGGCTTCTTGAGGGGAAAGCTGTAAGTCTGTGAGATGATTTCACAGAACACAAAGAAGTTTCTCAGAAAGCTTCTTTCTCTTTGTTATCGGAGGATATTTCCTTTGGCCCTATAGTCTTCAAAGGGAAAGGAAATATCTGTTGTCAGATTCCACAGAAATAAGGCTAGCAAAGAGATCCACGAAATACAGATGTAACTCTGTGAGATGAATTAACAGAACACTGAGCAGTTTCTCAGAAAGCTGCTTTCCAGATTTCATCGGAGGATATTTCCTTTTTCACCATAGCCCTCTATGGGCTTCGAAATATCACTTTGCCAATTCCACAAGAACTGTCTTAGCGAAAGGCTTCTTGAGGGGAAAGCTGTAAGTCTGTGAGATGATTTCACGGAACACAAAGAAGCCCCTCAGAAAGCTTCTTTCTCTTTGTTATCGGAGGATATTTCCTTTGGTCCTATGGCCTTTAAAGGGATCCGAAATATCTGTTGTCAGATTCCACAGAAAGAAGGCTAGCAAAGAGATCCACCAAATACAGATGTAACTCTGTGAGATGAATTAACAGAACACTGAGCAGTTTCTCAGAAAGCTTCGTTCCAGATTTCATCAGAGGATATTTCCTTTTTCACCATAGCCCTCTATGGGCTTCCAAATATCACTTTGCCAATTCCACAAGAACTGTCTTAGCGAAAGGCTTCTTGAGAGGAAAGCTGTAACTCTGTGAGATGATTTCACAGAACACAAAGAAGTTTCTCAGAAAACTTCTTTCTCTTTGTTATCGGAGGATATTTCCTTTGGCCCTATAGTCTTTAAAAGGATCCGAAATATCTGTTGTCAGATTCCACAGAAATAAGGCTAGCAAAGAGATCCACGAAATACAGATGTAACTCTGTGAGATGAATTAACAGAACACTAAGCAGTTTCTCAGAAAGCTTCTTTCCAGATTTCATCCGAGGATATTTCCTTTTTCACCATAGCCCTTATGAGCTTCCAAATATGACTTTGCCAATTCCACAAGAACTGTCTTAGCGCAAGGCTTCTTGAGGGGAACGCTGTAACTCTGTGAGATGATTTCACAGAACACAAAGAAGTTTCTCAGAAAGCTTCTTTCTCTTTGTTATCGGAGGATATTTCCTTTGGCCCTATGCTCTTCAAAGGGAAAGGAAATATCTGTTGTCAGATTCCACAGAAATAAGGCTAGCAAAGAGATCCACGAAATACAGATGTAACTCTGTGAGATGAATTAACAGAACACTGAGCAGTTTCTCAGAAAGCTTCTTTCCAGATTTCATCGGAGGATATTTCCTTTTTCACCATAGCCCTCTATGGGCTTCCAAATATCACTTTGCCAATTCCACAAGAACTGTCTTAGCGAAAGGCTTCTTGAGGGGAAAGCTCTAACTCTGTGAGATGATTTCACAGAACACAAAGAAGCTTCTCAGAAAGCTTGTTTCTCTTTGTTATCAGAGGATATTTCCTTTGGCCCTATAGTCTTCAAAGGGAAAGGAAATATCTGTTGTCAGATTCCACAGAAAGAAGGCTAGCAAAGAGATCCACGAAATACAGATGTAACTCTGTGAGATGAATTAACAGAACACTGAGCAGTTTCTCAGAAAGCTTCTTTCCAGATTTCATCGGAGGATATTTCCTTTTTCACCATAGCCCTCTATGGGCTTCCAAATATCTCTTTGCCAATTCCACAAGAACTTTCTTAGCGAAAGGCTTCTTGACGGGAATGCTGTAACTCTGTGAGATGATTTCACAGAACACAAGGAAGCTTCTCAGAAAGCTTCTTTCTCTTTGTAATCGGAGGATATTTCCTTTGGTCCTATGGCCTTTAAAGATAAAGGAAATATCTGTTGTCAGATTCCACAGAAATAAGGCTAGCAAAGAGATCCACGAAATACAGATGTAACTCTGTGAGATGAATTAACAGAACACTGAGCAGTTTCTCAGAAAGCTTCTTTCCAGATTTCATCGGAGGATATTTCCTTTTTCACCATAGCCCTCTATGGGCTTCCAAATATCACTTTGCCAATTCCACAAGAACTGTCTTAGCGAAAGGCTTCTTGAGAGGAAAGCTGTAACTCTGTGAGATGATTTCACAGAACACAAAGAAGTTTCTCAGAAAGCTTCTTTCTCTTTGTTATCGGAGGATATTTCCTTTGGCCCTATAGTCTTTAAAGGGATCCGAAATATCTGTTGTCAGATTCCACAGAAATAAGGCTAGCAAAGAGATCCACGAAATACAGATGTAACTCTGTGAGATGAATTAACAGAACACTGAGCAGTTTCTCAGAAAGCTTCTTTCCAGATTTCATTGGAGGATATTTCCTTTTTCACCATAGCCCTTATGGGCTTCCAAATATGACTTTGCCAATTCCACAAGAACTGTCTTAGCGAAAGGCTTCTTGAGGGGAAAGCTGTAACTCTGTGAGATGATTTCACAGAACACAAAGAAGTTTCTCAGAAAGCTTCTTTCTCTTTGTTATCGGAGGATATTTCCTTTGGCCCTATAGTCTTCAAAGGGAAAGGAAATATCTGTTGTCAGATTCCACAGAAATAAGGCTAGCAAAGAGATCCACGAAATACAGATGTAACTCTGTGAGATGAATTAACAGAACACTGAGCAGTTTCTCAGAAAGCTGCTTTCCAGATTTCATCGGAGGATATTTCCTTTTTCACCATAGCCCTCTATGGGCTTCCAAATATCACTTTGCCAATTCCACAAGAACTGTCTTAGCGAAAGGCTTCTTGAGGGGAAAGCTGTAACTCTGTGAGATGATTTCACAGAACACAAAGAAGCTTCTCAGAAAGCTTCTTTCTCTTTGTTATCGGAGGATATTTCCTTTGGTCCTATGGCCTTTAAAGGGAAAGGAAATATCTGTTGTCAGATTCCACAGAAATAAGGCTAGCAAAGAGATCCACGAAATACAGATGTAACTCTGTGAGATGAATTAACAGAACACTGAGCAGTTTCTCAGAAAGCTTCTTTCCAGATTTCATCGGAGGACATTTCCTTTTTCACCATAGCCCTCTATGGGCTTCCAAATATCACTTTGCCAATTCCACAAGAACTGTCTTAGCGAAAGGCTTCTTGAGAGGAAAGCTGTAACTCTGTGAGTTGATTTCACAGAACACAAAGAAGTTTCTCAGAAAGCTTCTTTCTCTTTGTTATCGGAGGATATTTCCTTTGGCCCTATAGTCTTTAAAGGGATCCGAAATATCTGTTGTCAGATTCCACAGAAATAAGGCTAGCAAAGAGATCCACGAAATACAGATGTAACTCTGTGAGATGAATTAACAGAACACTAAGCAGTTTCTCAGAAAGCTTCTTTCCAGATTTCATCCGAGGATATTTCCTTTTTCACCATAGCCCTCTATGGGCTTCCAAATATGACTTTGCCAATTCCACAAGAACTGTCTTAGCGAAAGGCTTCTTGAGGGGAAAGCTGTAACTCTGTGAAATGATTTCACAGAACACAAAGAAGTTTCTCAGAAAGCTTCTTTCTCTTTGTTATCGGAGGATATTTCCTTTGGCCCTATAGTCTTCAAAGGGATCCGAAATATCTGTTGTCAGATTCCACAGAAATAAGGCTAGCAAAGAGATCCACGAAATACAGATGTAACTCTGTGAGATGAATTAACAGAACACTAAGCAGTTTCTCAGAAAGCTTCTTTCCAGATTTCATCGGAGGATATTTCCTTTTTCACCATAGCCCTCTATGGGCTTCCAAATATCACTTTGCCAATTCCACAAGAACTGTCTTAGCGAAAGGCTTCTTGAGGGGAAAGCTGTAACTCTGTGAGATGATTTCACAGAACACAAAGAAGTTTCTCAGAAAGCTTCTTTCTCTTTGTTACCGGAGGATATTTCCTTTGGCCCTATAGTCTTCAAAGGGAAAGGAAATATCTGTTCTCAGATTCCACAGAAATAAAGCTAGAAAAGAGATCCACGAAATACAGATGTAACTCTGTGAGATGAATTAACAGAACACTGAGCAGTTTCTCAGAAAGCTTCTTTCCAGATTTCATCGGTGTATATTTCCTTTTTCACCATAGCCCTCTATGGGCTTCCAAATATCACTTTGCCAATTCCACAAGAACTTTCTTAGCGAAAGGCTTCTTGAGGGGAATGCTGTAACTCTGTGAGATGATTTCACCGAACACAAAGAAGCTTCTCAGAAAGCTTCTTTCTCTTTGTTATCGGAGGATATTTCCTTTGGTCCTATGGCCTTTAAAGGGATCCGAAATATCTGTTGTCAGATTCCACAGAAAGAATGCTAGCAAAGAGATCCAGAAATACAGATGTAACTCTGTGAGATGAATTAACAGAACACTGAGCAGTTTCTCAGAAAGCTTCTTTCCAGATTTCATCGGAGGATATTTCCTTTTACACCATAGCCCTCTATTGGCTTCCAAATATCACTTTGCCAATTCCACAAGAACTGTCTTAGCGAAAGGCTTCTTGAGAGGAAAGCTGTAACTCTGTGAGATGATTTCACAGAACACAAAGAAGTTTCTCAGAAAGCTTCTTTCTCTTTGTTATCGGAGGATATTTCCTTTGGCCCTATAGTCCTCAAAGGGAAAGGAAATATCTGTTGTCAGATTCCACAGAAATAAGGCTAGCAAAGAGATCCACGAAATACAGATGTAACTCTGTGAGATGAATTAACAGAACACTGAGCAGTTTCTCAGAAAGCTGCTTTCCAGATTTCATCGGAGGATATTTACTTTTTCACCATAGCCCTCTAAGGGCTTCCAAATATCACTTTGCCAATTCCACAAGAACTGTCTTAGCGAAAGGCTTCTTGAGGGGAAAGCTGTAAGTCTGTGAGATGATTTCACAGAACACAAAGAAGTTTCTCAGAAAGCTTCTTTCTCTTTGTTATCAGAGGATATTTCCTTTGGCCCTATAGTCTTCAAAGGGAAAGGAAATATCTGTTGTCAGATTCCACAGAAATAAGGCTAGCAAAGAGATCCACGAAATACAGATGTAACTCTGTGAGATGAATTAACAGAACACTGAGCAGTTTCTCAGAAAGCTGCTTTCCAGATTTCATCGGAGGATATTTCCTTTTTCACCATAGCCCTCTATGGGCTTCGAAATATCACTTTGCCAATTCCACAAGAACTGTCTTAGCGAAAGGCTTCTTGAGGGGAAAGCTGTAAGTCTGTGAGATGATTTCACGGAACACAAAGAAGCCCCTCAGAAAGCTTCTTTCTCTTTGTTATCGGAGGATATTTCCTTTGGTCCTATGGCCTTTAAAGGGATCCGAAATATCTGTTGTCAGATTCCACAGAAAGAAGGCTAGCAAAGAGATCCACGAAATACAGATGTAACTCTGTGAGATGAATTAACAGAACACTGAGCAGTTTCTCAGAAAGCTTCGTTCCAGATTTCATCAGAGGATATTTCCTTTTTCACCATAGCCCTCTATGGGCTTCCAAATATCACTTTGCCAATTCCACAAGAACTGTCTTAGCGAAAGGCTTCTTGAGAGGAAAGCTGTAACTCTGTGAGATGATTTCACAGAACACAAAGAAGTTTCTCAGAAAACTTCTTTCTCTTTGTTATCGGAGGATATTTCCTTTGGCCCTATAGTCTTTAAAAGGATCCGAAATATCTGTTGTCAGATTCCACAGAAATAAGGCTAGCAAAGAGATCCACGAAATACAGATGTAACTCTGTGAGATGAATTAACAGAACACTAAGCAGTTTCTCAGAAAGATTCTTTCCAGATTTCATCCGAGGATATTTCCTTTTTCACCATAGCCCTTATGAGCTTCCAAATATGACTTTGCCAATTCCACAAGAACTGTCTTAGCGCAAGGCTTCTTGAGGGGAACGCTGTAACTCTGTGAGATGATTTCACAGAACACAAAGAAGTTTCTCAGAAAGCTTCTTTCTCTTTGTTATCGGAGGATATTTCCTTTGGCCCTATACTCTTCAAAGGGAAAGGAAATATCTGTTGTCAGATTCCACAGAAATAAGGCTAGCAAAGAGATTCACGAAATACAGATGTAACTCTGTGAGATGAATTAACAGAACACTGAGCAGTTTCTCAGAAAGCTTCTTTCCAGATTTCATCGGAGGATATTTCCTTTTTCACCATAGCCCTCTATGGGCTTCCAAATATCACTTTGCCAATTCCACAAGAACTGTCTTAGCGAAAGGCTTCTTGAGGGGAAAGCTGTAACTCTGTGAGATGATTTCACAGAACACAAAGAAGCTTCTCAGAAAGCTTGTTTCTCTTTGTTATCAGAGGATATTTCCTTTGGCCCTATAGTCTTCAAAGGGAAAGGAAATATCTGTTGTCAGATTCCACAGAAAGAAGGCTAGCAAAGAGATCCACGAAATACAGATGTAACTCTGTGAGATGAATTAACAGAACACTGAGCAGTTTCTCAGAAAGCTTCTTTCCAGATTTCATCGGAGGATATTTCCTTTTTCACCATAGCCCTCTATGGGCTTCCAAATATCACTTTGCCAATTCCACAAGAACTGTCTTAGCGAAAGGCTTCTTGAGGGGAAAGCTGTAACTCTGTGAGATGATTTCACAGAACACAAAGAAGCTTCTCAGAAAGCTTGTTTCTCTTTGTTATCAGAGGATATTTCCTTTGGCCCTATAGTCTTCAAAGGGAAAGGAAATATCTGTTGTCAGATTCCACAGAAAGAAGGCTAGCAAAGAGATCCACGAAATACAGATGTAACTCTGTGAGATGAATTAACAGAACACTGAGCAGTTTCTCAGAAAGCTTCTTTCCAGATTTCATCGGAGGATATTTCCTTTTTCACCATAGCCCTCTATGGGCTTCCAAATATCTCTTTGCCAATTCCACAAGAACTTTCTTAGCGAAAGGCTTCTTGACGGGAATGCTGTAACTCTGTGAGATGATTTCACAGAACACAAGGAAGCTTCTCAGAAAGCTTCTTTCTCTTTGTAATCGGAGGATATTTCCTTTGGTCCTATGGCCTTTAAAGGGAAAGGAAATATCTGTTGTCAGATTCCACAGAAATAAGGCTAGCAAAGAGATCAACGAAATACAGATGTAACTCTGTGAGATGAATTAACAGAACACTGAGCAGTTTCTCAGAAAGCTTCTTTCCAGATTTCATCGGAGGATATTTCCTTTTTCACCATAGCCCTCTATGGGCTTCCAAATATCACTTTGCCAATTCCACAAGAACTGTCTTAGCGAAAGGCTTCTTGAGAGGAAAGCTGTAACTCTGTGAGATGATTTCACAGAACACAAAGAAGTTTCTCAGAAAGCTTCTTTCTCTTTGTTATCGGAGGATATTTCCTTTGGCCCTATAGTCTTTAAAGGGATCCGAAATATCTGTTGTCAGATTCCACAGAAATAAGGCTAGCAAAGAGATCCACGAAATACAGATGTAACTCTGTGAGATGAATTAACAGAACACTGAGCAGTTTCTCAGAAAGCTTCTTTCCAGATTTCATTGGAGGATATTTCCTTTTTCACCATAGCCCTTATGGGCTTCCAAATATGACTTTGCCAATTCCACAAGAACTGTCTTAGCGAAAGGCTTCTTGAGGGGAAAGCTGTAACTCTGTGAGATGATTTCACAGAACACAAAGAAGTTTCTCAGAAAGCTTCTTTCTCTTTGTTATCGGAGGATATTTCCTTTGGCCCTATAGTCTTCAAAGGGAAAGGAAATATCTGTTGTCAGATTCCACAGAAATAAGGCTAGCAAAGAGATCCACGAAATACAGATGTAACTCTGTGAGATGAATTAACAGAACACTGAGCAGTTTCTCAGAAAGCTGCTTTCCAGATTTCATCGGAGGATATTTCCTTTTTCACCATAGCCCTCTATGGGCTTCCAAATATCACTTTGCCAATTCCACAAGAACTGTCTTAGCGAAAGGCTTCTTGAGGGGAAAGCTGTAACTCTGTGAGATGATTTCACAGAACACAAAGAAGCTTCTCAGAAAGCTTCTTTCTCTTTGTTATCGGAGGATATTTCCTTTGGTCCTATGGCCTTTAAAGGGAAAGGAAATATCTGTTGTCAGATTCCACAGAAATAAGGCTAGCAAAGAGATCCACGAAATACAGATGTAACTCTGTGAGATGAATTAACAGAACACTGAGCAGTTTCTCAGAAAGCTTCTTTCCAGATTTCATCGGAGGATATTTCCTTTTTCACCATAGCCCTCTATGGGCTTCCAAATATCACTTTGCCAATTCCACAAGAACTGTCTTAGCGAAAGGCTTCTTGAGAGGAAAGCTGTAACTCTGTGAGATGATTTCACAGAACACAAAGAAGTTTCTCAGAAAGCTTCTTTCTCTTTGTTATCGGAGGATATTTCCTTTGGCCCTATAGTCTTTAAAGGGATCCGAAATATCTGTTGTCAGATTCCACAGAAATAAGGCTAGCAAAGAGATCCACGAAATACAGATGTAACTCTGTGAGATGAATTAACAGAACACTAAGCAGTTTCTCAGAAAGCTTCTTTCCAGATTTCATCCGAGGATATTTCCTTTTTCACCATAGCCCTTATGGGCTTCCAAATATGACTTTGCCAATTCCACAAGAACTGTCTTAGCGAAAGGCTTCTTGAGGGGAAAGCTGTAACTCTGTGAAATGATTTCACAGAACACAAAGAAGTTTCTCAGAAAGCTTCTTTCTCTTTTTTATCGGAGGATATTTCCTTTGGCCCTATAGTCTTCAAAGGGATCCGAAATATCTGTTGTCAGATTCCACAGAAATAAGGCTAGCAAAGAGATCCACGAAATACAGATGTAACTCTGTGAGATGAATTAACAGAACACTAAGCAGTTTCTCAGAAAGCTTCTTTCCAGATTTCATCGGAGGATATTTCCTTTTTCACCATAGCCCTCTATGGGCTTCCAAATATCACTTTGCCAATTCCACAAGAACTGTCTTAGCGAAAGGCTTCTTGAGGGGAAAGCTGTAACTCTGTGAGATGATTTCACAGAACACAAAGAAGTTTCTCAGAAAGCTTCTTTCTCTTTGTTACCGGAGGATATTTCCTTTGGCCCTATAGTCTTCAAAGGGAAAGGAAATATCTGTTCTCAGATTCCACAGAAATAAAGCTAGAAAAGAGATCCACGAAATACAGATGTAACTCTGTGAGATGAATTAACAGAACACTGAGCAGTTTCTCAGAAAGCTTCTTTCCAGATTTCATCGGTGTATATTTCCTTTTTCACCATAGCCCTCTATGGGCTTCCAAATATCACTTTGCCAATTCCACAAGAACTTTCTTAGCGAAAGGCTTCTTGAGGGGAATGCTGTAACTCTGTGAGATGATTTCACCGAACACAAAGAAGCTTCTCAGAAAGCTTCTTTCTCTTTGTTATCGGAGGATATTTCCTTTGGTCCTATGGCCTTTAAAGGGATCCGAAATATCTGTTGTCAGATTCCACAGAAAGAATGCTAGCAAAGAGATCCAGAAATACAGATGTAACTCTGTGAGATGAATTAACAGAACACTGAGCAGTTTCTCAGAAAGCTTCTTTCCAGATTTCATCGGAGGATATTTCCTTTTACACCATAGCCCTCTATTGGCTTCCAAATATCACTTTGCCAATTCCACAAGAACTGTCTTAGCGAAAGGCTTCTTGAGAGGAAAGCTGTAACTCTGTGAGATGATTTCACAGAACACAAAGAAGTTTCTCAGAAAGCTTCTTTCTCTTTGTTATCGGAGGATATTTCCTTTGGCCCTATAGTCTTCAAAGGGAAAGGAAATATCTGTTGTCAGATTTCACAGAAATAAGGCTAGCAAAGAGATCCACGAAATACAGATGTAACTCTGTGAGATGAATTAACAGAACACTGAGCAGTTTCTCAGAAAGCTTCTTTCCAGATTTCATCGGAGGATATTTCCTTTTTCAGCATAGCCCTCTATGGGCTTCCAAATATCACTTTGCCAATTCCACAAGAACTGTCTTAGCGAAAGGCTTCTTGAGGGGAAAGCTGTAACTCTGTGAGATGATTTCACAGAACACAAAGAAGTTTCTCAGAAAGCTTCTTTCTCTTTGTTATCGGAGGATATTTCCTTTGGCCCTATAGTCCTCAAAGGGAAAGGAAATATCTGTTGTCAGATTCCACAGAAATAAGGCTAGCAAAGAGATCCACGAAATACAGATGTAACTCTGTGAGATGAATTAACAGAACACTGAGCAGTTTCTCAGAAAGCTGCTTTCCAGATTTCATCGGAGGATATTTACTTTTTCACCATAGCCCTCTAAGGGCTTCCAAATATCACTTTGCCAATTCCACAAGAACTGTCTTAGCGAAAGGCTTCTTGAGGGGAAAGCTGTAAGTCTGTGAGATGATTTCACAGAACACAAAGAAGTTTCTCAGAAAGCTTCTTTCTCTTTGTTATCGGAGGATATTTCCTTTGGCCCTATAGTCTTCAAAGGGAAAGGAAATATCTGTTGTCAGATTCCACAGAAATAAGGCTAGCAAAGAGATCCACGAAATACAGATGTAACTCTGTGAGATGAATTAACAGAACACTGAGCAGTTTCTCAGAAAGCTGCTTTCCAGATTTCATCGGAGGATATTTCCTTTTTCACCATAGCCCTCTATGGGCTTCGAAATATCACTTTGCCAATTCCACAAGAACTGTCTTAGCGAAAGGCTTCTTGAGGGGAAAGCTGTAAGTCTGTGAGATGATTTCACGGAACACAAAGAAGCCCCTCAGAAAGCTTCTTTCTCTTTGTTATCGGAGGATATTTCCTTTGGTCCTATGGCCTTTAAAGGGATCCGAAATATCTGTTGTCAGATTCCACAGAAAGAAGGCTAGCAAAGAGATCCACGAAATACAGATGTAACTCTGTGAGATGAATTAACAGAACACTGAGCAGTTTCTCAGAAAGCTTCGTTCCAGATTTCATCAGAGGATATTTCCTTTTTCACCATAGCCCTCTATGGGCTTCCAAATATCACTTTGCCAATTCCACAAGAACTGTCTTAGCGAAAGGCTTCTTGAGAGGAAAGCTGTAACTCTGTGAGATGATTTCACAGAACACAAAGAAGTTTCTCAGAAAACTTCTTTCTCTTTGTTATCGGAGGATATTTCCTTTGGCCCTATAGTCTTTAAAAGGATCCGAAATATCTGTTGTCAGATTCCACAGAAATAAGGCTAGCAAAGAGATTCACGAAATACAGATGTAACTCTGTGAGATGAATTAACAGAACACTGAGCAGTTTCTCAGAAAGCTTCTTTCCAGATTTCATCGGAGGATATTTCCTTTTTCACCATAGCCCTCTATGGGCTTCCAAATATCACTTTGCCAATTCCACAAGAACTGTCTTAGCGAAAGGCTTCTTGAGGGGAAAGCTGTAACTCTGTGAGATGATTTCACAGAACACAAAGAAGCTTCTCAGAAAGCTTGTTTCTCTTTGTTATCAGAGGATATTTCCTTTGGCCCTATAGTCTTCAAAGGGAAAGGAAATATCTGTTGTCAGATTCCACAGAAAGAAGGCTAGCAAAGAGATCCACGAAATACAGATGTAACTCTGTGAGATGAATTAACAGAACACTGAGCAGTTTCTCAGAAAGCTTCTTTCCAGATTTCATCGGAGGATATTTCCTTTTTCACCATAGCCCTCTATGGGCTTCCAAATATCTCTTTGCCAATTCCACAAGAACTTTCTTAGCGAAAGGCTTCTTGACGGGAATGCTGTAACTCTGTGAGATGATTTCACAGAACACAAGGAAGCTTCTCAGAAAGCTTCTTTCTCTTTGTAATCGGAGGATATTTCCTTTGGTCCTATGGCCTTTAAAGGGAAAGGAAATATCTGTTGTCAGATTCCACAGAAATAAGGCTAGCAAAGAGATCCACGAAATACAGATGTAACTCTGTGAGATGAATTAACAGAACACTGAGCAGTTTCTCAGAAAGCTTCTTTCCAGATTTCATCGGAGGATATTTCCTTTTTCACCATAGCCCTCTATGGGCTTCCAAATATCACTTTGCCAATTCCACAAGAACTGTCTTAGCGAAAGGCTTCTTGAGAGGAAAGCTGTAACTCTGTGAGATGATTTCACAGAACACAAAGAAGTTTCTCAGAAAGCTTCTTTCTCTTTGTTATCGGAGGATATTTCCTTTGGCCCTATAGTCTTTAAAGGGATCCGAAATATCTGTTGTCAGATTCCACAGAAATAAGGCTAGCAAAGAGATCCACGAAATACAGATGTAACTCTGTGAGATGAATTAACAGAACACTGAGCAGTTTCTCAGAAAGCTTCTTTCCAGATTTCATCGGAGGATATTTCCTTTTTCACCATAGCCCTTAAGGGCTTCCAAATATGACTTTGCCAATTCCACAAGAACTGTCTTAGCGAAAGGCTTCTTGAGGGGAAAGCTGTAACTCTGTGAGATGATTTCACAGAACACAAAGAAGTTTCTCAGAAAGCTTCTTTCTCTTTGTTATCGGAGGATATTTCCTTTGGCCCTATAGTCTTCAAAGGGAAAGGAAATATCTGTTGTCAGATTCCACAGAAATAAGGCTAGCAAAGAGATCCACGAAATACAGATGTAACTCTGTGAGATGAATTAACAGAACACTGAGCAGTTTCTCAGAAAGCTGCTTTCCAGATTTCATCGGAGGATATTTCCTTTTTCACCATAGCCCTCTATGGGCTTCCAAATATCACTTTGCCAATTCCACAAGAACTGTCTTAGCGAAAGGCTTCTTGAGGGGAAAGCTGTAAGTCTGTGAGATGATTTCACAGAACACAAAGAAGTTTCTCAGAAAGCTTCTTTCTCTTTGTTATCGGAGGATATTTCCTTTGGCCCTATAGTCTTCAAAGGGAAAGGAAATATCTGTTGTCAGATTCCACAGAAATAAGGCTAGCAAAGAGATCCACGAAATACACATGTAACTCTGTGAGATGAATTAACTGAACACTGAGCAGTTTCTCAGAAAGCTGCTTTCCAGATTTCATCGGAGGATATTTCCTTTTTCACCATAGCCCTCTATGGGCTTCGAAATATCACTTTGCCAATTCCACAAGAACTGTCTTAGCGAAAGGCTTCTTGAGGGGAAAGCTGTAAGTCTGTGAGATGATTTCACCGAACACAAAGAAGCCCCTCAGAAAGCTTCTTTCTCTTTGTTATCGGAGGATATTTCCTTTGGTCCTATGGCCTTTAAAGGGATCCGAAATATCTGTTGTCAGATTCCACAGAAAGAAGGCTAGCAAAGAGATCCACCAAATACAGATGTAACTCTGTGAGATGAATTAACAGAACACTGAGCAGTTTCTCAGAGAGCTTCGTTCCAGATTTCATCAGAGGATATTTCCTTTTTCACCATAGCCCTCTATGGGCTTCCAAATATCACTTTGCCAATTCCACAAGAACTGTCATAGCGAAAGGCTTCTTGAGAGGAAAGCTGTAACTCTGTGAGATGATTTCACAGAACACAAAGAAGTTCCTCAGAAAGCTTCTTTCTCTTTGTTATCGGAGGATATTTCCTTTGGCCCTATACTCTTCAAAGGGAAAGGAAATATCTGTTGTCAGATTCCACAGAAATAAGGCTAGCAAAGAGATCCACGAAATACAGATGTAACTCTGTGAGATGAATTAACAGAACACTGAGCAGTTTCTCAGAAAGCTTCTTTCCAGATTTAATCGGAGGATATTTCCTTTTTCACCATAGCCCTCTATGGGCTTCCAAATATCACTTTGCCAATTCCACAAGAACTGTCTTAGCGAAAGGCTTCTTGAGGGGAAAGCTGTAACTCTGTGAGATGATTTCACAGAACACAAAGAAGTTTCTCAGAAAGCTTGTTTCTCTTTGTTATCAGAGGATATTTCCTTTGGCCCTATAGTCTTCAAAGGGAAAGGAAATATCTGTTGTCAGATTCCACAGAAAGAAGGCTAGCAAAGAGATCCACGAAATACAGATGTAACTCTGTGAGATGAATTAACAGAAGACTGAGCAGTTTCTCAGAAAGCTTCTTTCCAGATTTCATCGGAGGATATTTCCTTCTTCACCATAGCCCTCTAGGGGTTCCAAATATCACTTTGCCAATTCCACAAGAACTGTCTTAGCGAAAGGCTTCTTGAGAGGAAAGCTGTAACTCTGTGAGATGATTTCACAGAACACAAAGGAGTTTCTCAGAAAGCTTCTTTCTCTTTGTTATCGGAGGATATTTCCTTTGGCCCTATAGTCTTCAAAGGGAAAGGAAATATCTGTTGTCAGATTCTACAGAAATAAGGCTAGCAAAGTGATCCACGAAATACAGATGTTACTCTCTGAGATGAATTAACAGAACACTGAGCAGTTTCTCAGAAAGCTTCTTTCCAGATTTCATCGGAGGATATTTCCTTTTTCACCATAGCCCTCTATGGGCTTCCAAATATCACTTTGCCAATTCCACAAGAACTGTCTTAGCGAAAGGCTTCTTGACGGGAATGCTGTAACTCTGTGAGATGATTTCACAGAACACAAAGAAGCTTCTCAGAAAGCTTCTTTCTCTTTGTTATCGGAGGATATTTCCTTTGGTCCTATGGCCTTTAAAGGGAAAGGAAATATCTGTTGTCAGATTCCACAGAAATAAGGCTAGCAAAGAGATCCACGAAATACAGATGTAACTCTGTGAGATGAATTAACAGAACACTGAGCAGTTTCTCAGAAAGCTTCTTTCCAGATTTCATCGGAGGATATTTCCTTTTTCACCATAGCCCTCTATGGGCTTCCAAATATCACTTTGCCAATTCCACAAGAACTGTCTTAGCGAAAGGCTTCTTGACGGGAATGCTGTAACTCTGTGAGATGATTTCACAGAACACAAAGAAGCTTCTCAGAAAGCTTCTTTCTCTTTGTTATCGGAGGATATTTCCTTTGGTCCTATGGCCTTTAAAGGGAAAGGAAATATCTGTTGTCAGATTCCACAGAAATAAGGCTAGCAAAGAGATATACGAAATACAGATGTAACTCTGTGAGATGAATTAACAGAACACTGAGCAGTTTCTCAGAAAGCTTCTTTCCAGATTTCATCAGAGGATATTTCCTTTTTCACCATAGCCCTCTATGGGCTTCCAAATATCACTTTGCCAATTCCACAAGAACTGTCTTAGCGAAAGGCTTCTTGAGAGGAAAGCTGTAACTCTGTGAGATGATTTCACAGAACACAAAGAAGTTTCTCAGAAAGCTTCTTTCTCTTTGTTATCGGAGGATATTTCCTTTGGCCCTATAGTCTTTAAAGGGATCCGAAATATCTGTTGTCAGATTCCACAGAAATAAGGCTAGCAAAGAGATCCACGAAATACAGATGTAACTCTGTGAGATGAATTAACAGAACACTAAGCAGTTTCTCAGAAAGCTTCTTTCCAGATTTCATCGGAGGATATTTCCTTTTTCACCATAGCCCTTATGGGCTTCCAAATATGACTTTGCCAATTCCACAAGAACTGTCTTAGCGAAAGGCTTCTTGAGGGGAAAGCTGTAACTCTGTGAGATGATTTCACAGAACACAAAGAAGTTTCTCAGAAAGCTTCTTTCTCTTTGTTATCGGAGGATATTTCCTTTGGCCCTATAGTCTTCAAAGGGATCCGAAATATCTGTTGTCAGATTCCACAGAAATAAGGCTAGCAAAGAGATCCACGAAATACAGATGTAACTCTGTGAGATGAATTAACAGAACACTAAGCAGTTTCTCAGAAAGCTTCTTTCCAGATTTCATCGGAGGATATTTCCTTTTTCACCATAGCCCTCTATGGGCTTCCAAATATCACTTTGCCAATTCCACAAGAACTGTCTTAGCGAAAGGCTTCTTGAGGGGAAAGCTGTAACTCTGTGAGATGATTTCACAGAACACAAAGAAGTTTCTCAGAAAGCTTCTTTCTCTTTGTTATCGGAGGATATTTCCTTTGGCCCTATAGTCTTCAAAGGGAAAGGAAATATCTGTTGTCAGATTCCACAGAAATAAGGCTAGCAAAGAGATCCACGAAATACAGATGTAACTCTGTGAGATGAATTAACAGAACACTGAGCAGTTTCTCAGAAAGCTGCTTTCCAGATTTCATCGGTGTATATTTCCTTTTTCACCATAGCCCTCTATGGGCTTCCAAATATCACTTTGCCAATTCCACAAGAACTTTCTTAGCGAAAGGCTTCTTGAGGGGAATGCTGTAACTCTGTGAGATGATTTCACCGAACACAAAGAAGCTTCTCAGAAAGCTTCTTTCTCTTTGTAATCGGAGGATATTTCCTTTGGTCCTATGGCCTTTAAAGGGATCCGAAATATCTGTTGTCAGATTCCACAGAAAGAATGCTAGCAAAGAGATCCACGAAATACAGATGTAACTCTGTGAGATGAATTAACAGAAGACTGAGCAGTTTCTCAGAAAGCTTCTTTCCAGATTTCATCGGAGGATATTTCCTTTTTCACCATAGCCCTCTATGGGCTTCCAAATATCACTTTGCCAATTCCACAAGAACTGTCTTAGCGAAAGGCTTCTTGAGAGGAAAGCTGTAACTCTGTGAGATGATTTCACAGAACACAAAGAAGTTTCTCAGAAAGCTTCTTTCTCTTTGTTATCGGAGGATATTTCCTTTGGCCCTATAGTCTTCAAAGGGAAAGGAAATATCTGTTGTCAGATTCCACAGAAATAAGGCTAGCAAAGAGATCCACGAAATACAGATGTAACTCTGTGAGATGAATTAACAGAACACTGAGCAGTTTCTCAGAAAGCTTCTTTCCAGATTTCATCGGAGGATATTTCCTTTTTCAGCATAGACCTCTATGGGCTTCCAAATATCACTTTGCCAATTCCACAAGAACTGTCTTAGCGAAAGGCTTCTTGAGGGGAAAGCTGTAACTCTGTGAGATGATTTCACAGAACACAAAGAAGTTTCTCAGAAAGCTTCTTTCTCTTTGTTATCGGAGGATATTTCCTTTGGCCCTATAGTCTTCAAAGGGAAAGGAAATATCTGTTGTCAGATTCCACAGAAATAAGGCTAGCAAAGAGATCCACGAAATACAGATGTAACTCTGTGAGATGAATTAACAGAACACTGAGCAGTTTCTCAGAAAGCTGCTTTCCAGATTTCATCGGAGGATATTTCCTTTTTCACCATAGCCCTCTATGGGCTTCCAAATATCACTTTGCCAATTCCACAAGAACTGTCTTAGCGAAAGGCTTCTTGAGGGGAAAGCTGTAAGTCTGTGAGATGATTTCACAGAACACAAAGAAGTTTCTCAGAAAGCTTCTTTCTCTTTGTTATCGGAGGATATTTCCTTTGGCCCTATAGTCTTCAAAGGGAAAGGAAATATCTGGTGTCAGATTCCACAGAAATAAGGCTAGCAAAGAGATCCACGAAATACAGATGTAACTCTGTGAGATGAATTAACAGAACACTGAGCAGTTTCTCAGAAAGCTGCTTTCCAGATTTCATCGGAGGATATTTCCTTTTTCACCATAGCCCTCTATGGGCTTCGAAATATCACTTTGCCAATTCCACAAGAACTGTCTTAGCGAAAGACTTCTTGAGGGGAAAGCTGTAAGTCTGTGAGGTGATTTCACCGAACACAAAGAAGCCCCTCAGAAAGCTTCTTTCTCTTTGTTATTGGAGGATATTTCCTTTGGTCCTATGGCCTTTAAAGGGATCCGAAATATCTGTTGTCAGATTCCACAGAAAGAAGGCTAGCAAAGAGATCCACCAAATACAGATGTAACTCTGTGAGATGAATTAACAGAACACTGAGCAGTTTCTCAGAGAGCTTCGTTCCAGATTTCATCAGAGGATATTTCCTTTTTCACCATAGCCCTCTATGGGCTTCCAAATATCACTTTGCCAATTCCACAAGAACTGTCTTAGCGAAAGGCTTCTTGAGAGGAAAGCTGTAACTCTGTGAGATGATTTCACAGAATACAAAGAAGTTTCTCAGAAAACTTCTTTCTCTTTGTTATCGGAGGATATTTCCTTTGGCCCTATAGTCTTTAAGAGGATCCGAAATATCTGTTGTCAGATTCCACAGAAATAAGGCTAGCAAAGAGATCCACGAAATACAGATGTAACTCTGTGAGATGAATTAACAGAACACTGAGCAGTTTCTCAGAAAGCTTCTTTCCAGATTTCATCCGAGGATATTTCCTTTTTCACCATAGCCCTTATGGGCTTCCAAATATGACTTTGCCAATTCCACAAGAACTGTCTTAGAGCAAGGCTTCTTGAGGGGAACGCTGTAACTCTGTGAGATGATTTCACAGAACACAAAGAAGTTTCTCAGAAAGCTTCTTTCTCTTTGTTATCGGAGGATATTTCCTTTGGCCCTATACTCTTCAAAGGGAAAGGAAATATCTGTTGTCAGATTCCACAGAAATAAGGCTAGCAAAGAGATCCACGAAATACAGATGTAACTCTGTGAGATGAATTAACAGAACACTGAGCAGTTTCTCAGAAAGCTTCTTTCCAGATTTCATCGGAGGATATTTCCTTTTTCACCATAGCCCTCTATGGGCTTCCAAATATCACTTTGCCAATTCCACAAGAACTGTCTTAGCGAAAGGCTTCTTGAGGGGAAAGCTGTAACTCTGTGAGATGATTTCACAGAACACAAAGAAGCTTCTCAGAAAGCTTCTTTCTCTTTGTTATCGGAGGATATTTCCTTTGGTCCTATGGCCTTTAAAGGGAAAGGAAATATCTGTTGTCAGATTCCACAGAAATAAGGCTAGCAAAGAGATATACGAAATACAGATGTAACTCTGTGAGATGAATTAACAGAACACTGAGCAGTTTCTCAGAAAGCTTCTTTCCAGATTTCATCGGAGGATATTTCCTTTTTCACCATAGCCCTCCATGGGCTTCCAAATATCACTTTGCCAATTCCACAAGAACTGTCTTAGCGAAAGGCTTCTTGAGAGGAATGCTGTAACTCTGTGAGATGATTTCACAGAACACAAAGAAGTTTCTCAGAAAGCTTCTTTCTCTTTGTTATCGGAGGATATTTCCTTTGGCCCTATAGTCTTTAAAGGGATCCGAAATATCTGTTGTCAGATTCCACAGAAATAAGGCTAGCAAAGAGATCCACGAAATACAGATGTAACTCTGTGAGATGAATTAACAGAACACTAAGCAGTTTCTCAGAAAGCTTCTTTCCAGATTTCATCGGAGGATATTTCCTTTTTCACCATAGCCCTTATGGGCTTCCAAATATGACTTTGCCAATTCCACAAGAACTGTCTTAGCGAAAGGCTTCTTGAGGGGAAAGCTGTAACTCTGTGAGATGATTTCACAGAACACAAAGAAGTTTCTCAGAAAGCTTCTTTCTCTTTGTTATCGGAGGATATTTCCTTTGGCCCTATAGTCTTCAAAGGGATCCGAAATATCTGTTGTCAGATTCCACAGAAATAAGGCTAGCAAAGAGATCCACGAAATACAGATGTAACTCTGTGAGATGAATTAACAGAACACTAAGCAGTTTCTCAGAAAGCTTCTTTCCAGATTTCATCGGAGGATATTTCCTTTTTCACCATAGCCCTCTATGGGCTTCCAAATATCACTTTGCCAATTCCACAAGAACTGTCTTAGCGAAAGGCTTCTTGAGGGGAAAGCTGTAACTCTGTGAGATGATTTCACAGAACACAAAGAAGTTTCTCAGAAAGCTTCTTTCTCTTTGTTACCGGAGGATATTTCCTTTGGCCCTGTAGTCTTCAAAGGGAAAGGAAATATCTGTTCTCAGATTCCACAGAAATAAAGCTAGAAAAGAGATCCACGAAATACAGATGTAACTCTGTGAGATGAATTAACAGAACACTGAGCAGTTTCTCAGAAAGCTTCTTTCCAGATTTTATCGGAGGATATTTCCTTTTTCACCATAGCCCTCTATGGGCTTCCAAATATCACTTTGCCAATTCCACAAGAACTGTCTTAGCGAAAGGCTTCTTGAGGGGAAAGCTGTAACTCTGTGAGATGATTTCACAGAACACAAAGAAGTTTCTCAGAAAGCTTCTTTCTCTTTGTTATCGGAGGATATTTCCTTTGGCCCTATAGTCTTCAAAGGGAAAGGAAATATCTGTTGTCAGATTCCACAGAAATAAGGCTAGCAAAGAGATCCACGAAATACAGATGTAACTCTGTGAGATGAATTAACAGAACACTGAGCAGTTTCTCAGAAAGCTGCTTTCCAGATTTCATCGGTGTATATTTCCTTTTTCACCATAGCCCTCTATGGGCTTCCAAATATCACTTTGCCAATTCCACAAGAACTTTCTTAGCGAAAGGCTTCTTGAGGGGAATGCTGTAACTCTGTGAGATGATTTCACCGAACACAAAGAAGCTTCTCAGAAAGCTTCTTTCTCTTTGTAATCGGAGGATATTTCCTTTGGTCCTATGGCCTTTAAAGGGATCCGAAATATCTGTTGTCAGATTCCACAGAAAGAATGCTAGCAAAGAGATCCACGAAATACAGATGTAACTCTGTGAGATGAATTAACAGAACACTGAGCAGTTTCTCAGAAAGCTTCTTTCCAGATTTCATCGGAGGATATTTCCTTTTTCACCATAGCCCTCTATGGGCTTCCAAATATCACTTTGCCAATTCCACAAGAACTGTCTTAGCGAAAGGCTTCTTGAGAGGAAAGCTGTAACTCTGTGAGATGATTTCACAGAACACAAAGAAGTTTCTCAGAAAGCTTCTTTCTCTTTGTTATCGGAGGATATTTCCTTTGGCCCTATAGTCTTCAAAGGGAAAGGAAATATCTGTTGTCAGATTCCACAGAAATAAGGCTAGCAAAGAGATCCACGAAATACAGATGTAACTCTGTGAGATGAATTAACAGAACACTGAGCAGTTTCTCAGAAAGCTTCTTTCCAGATTTCATCGGAGGATATTTCCTTTTTCAGCATAGACCTCTATGGGCTTCCAAATATCACTTTGCCAATTCCACAAGAACTGTCTTAGCGAAAGGCTTCTTGAGGGGAAAGCTGTAACTCTGTGAGATGATTTCACAGAACACAAAGAAGTTTCTCAGAAAGCTTCTTTCTCTTTGTTATCGGAGGATATTTCCTTTGGCCCTATAGTCTTCAAAGGGAAAGGAAATATCTGTTGTCAGATTCCACAGAAATAAGGCTAGCAAAGAGATCCACGAAATACAGATGTAACTCTGTGAGATGAATTAACAGAACACTGAGCAGTTTCTCAGAAAGCTGCTTTCCAGATTTCATCGGAGGATATTTCCTTTTTCACCATAGCCCTCTATGGGCTTCCAAATATCACTTTGCCAATTCCACAAGAACTGTCTTAGCGAAAGGCTTCTTGAGGGGAAAGCTGTAAGTCTGTGAGATGATTTCACAGAACACAAAGAAGTTTTTCAGAAGGCTTCTTTCTCTTTGTTATCGGAGGATATTTCCTTTGGCCCTATAGTCTTCAAAGGGAAAGGAAATATCTGTTGTCAGATTCCACAGAAATAAGGCTAGCAAAGAGATCCACGAAATACAGATGTAACTCTGTGAGATGAATTAACAGAACACTGAGCAGTTTCTCAGAAAGCTGCTTTCCAGATTTCATCGGAGGATATTTCCTTTTTCACCATAGCCCTCTATGGGCTTCGAAATATCACTTTGCCAATTCCACAAGAACTGTCTTAGCGAAAGGCTTCTTGAGGGGAAAGCTGTAAGTCTGTGAGATGATTTCACCGAACACAAAGAAGCCCCTCAGAAAGCTTCTTTCTCTTTGTTATCGGAGGATATTTCCTTTGGTCCTATGGCCTTTAAAGGGATCCGAAATATCTGTTGTCAGATTCCACAGAAAGAAGGCTAGCAAAGAGATCCACCAAATACAGATGTAACTCTGTGAGATGAATTAACAGAACACTGATCAGTTTCTCAGAAAGCTGCTTTCGAGATTTCATCGGTGTATATTTCCTTTTTCACCATAGCCATCTATGGGCTTCCAAATATCACTTTGCCAATTCCACAAGAACTTTCTTAGCGAAAGGCTTCTTGAGGGGAATGCTGTAACTCTGTGAGATGATTTCACCGAACACAAAGAAGCTTCTCAGAAAGCTTCTTTCTCTTTGCAATCGGAGGATATTTCCTTTGGTCCTATGGCCTTTAAAGGGATCCGAAATATCTGTTGTCAGATTCCACAGAAAGAATGCTAGCAAAGAGATCCACGAAATACAGATGTAACTCTGTGAGATGAATTAACAGAACACTGAGCAGTTTCTCAGAAAGCTTCTTTCCAGATTTCATCGGAGGATATTTCCTTTTTCACCATAGCCCTCCATGGGCTTCCAAATATCACTTTGCCAATTCCACAAGAACTGTCTTAGCGAAAGGCTTCTTGAGAGGAAAGCTGTAACTCTGTGAGATGATTTCACAGAACACAAAGAAGTTTCTCAGAAAGCTTCTTTCTCTTTGTTATCGGAGGATATTTCCTTTGGCCCTATAGTCTTCAAAGGGAAAGGAAATATCTGTTGTCAGATTCCACAGAAATAAGGCTAGCAAAGAGATCCACGAAATACAGATGTAACTCTGTGAGATGAATTAACAGAACACTGAGCAGTTTCTCAGAAAGCTTCTTTCCAGATTTCATCGGAGGATATTTCCTTTTTCAGCATAGACCTCTATGGGCTTCCAAATATCACTTTGCCAATTCCACAAGAACTGTCTTAGCGAAAGGCTTCTTGAGGGGAAAGCTGTAACTCTGTGAGATGATTTCACAGAACACAAAGAAGTTTCTCAGAAAGCTTCTTTCTCTTTGTTATCGGAGGATATTTCCTTTGGCCCTATAGTCTTCAAAGGGAAAGGAAATATCTGTTGTCAGATTCCACAGAAATAAGGCTAGCAAAGAGATCCACGAAATACAGATGTAACTCTGTGAGATGAATTAACAGAACACTGAGCAGTTTCTCAGAAAGCTGCTTTCCAGATTTCATCGGAGGATATTTCCTTTTTCACCATAGCCCTCTATGGGCTTCCAAATATCACTTTGCCAATTCCACAAGAACTGTCTTAGCGAAAGGCTTCTTGAGGGGAAAGCTGTAAGTCTGTGAGATGATTTCACAGAACACAAAGAAGTTTCTCAGAAAGCTTCTTTCTCTTTGTTATCGGAGGATATTTCCTTTGGCCCTATAGTCTTCAAAGGGAAAGGAAATATCTGTTGTCAGATTCCACAGAAATAAGGCTAGCAAAGAGATCCACGAAATACAGATGTAACTCTGTGAGATGAATTAACAGAACACTGAGCAGTTTCTCAGAAAGCTGCTTTCCAGATTTCATCGGAGGATATTTCCTTTTTCACCATAGCCCTCTATGGGCTTCGAAATATCACTTTGCCAATTCCACAAGAACTGTCTTAGCGAAAGGCTTCTTGAGGGGAAAGCTGTAAGTCTGTGAGATGATTTCACCGAACACAAAGAAGCCCCTCAGAAAGCTTCTTTCTCTTTGTTATCGGAGGATATTTCCTTTGGTCCTATGTCCTTTAAAGGGATCCGAAATATCTGTTGTCAGATTCCACAGAAAGAAGGCTAGCAAAGAGATCCACCAAATACAGATGTAACTCTGTGAGATGAATTAACAGAACACTGAGCAGTTTCTCAGAGAGCTTCGTTCCAGATTTCATCAGAGGATATTTCCTTTTTCACCATAGCCCTCTATGGGCTTGCAAATATCACTTTGCCAATTCCACAAGAACTGTCTTAGCGAAAGGCTTCTTGAGAGGAAAGCTGTAACTCTGTGAGATGATTTCACAGAATACAAAGAAGTTTCTCAGAAAACTTCTTTCTCTTTGTTATCGGAGGATATTTCCTTTGGCCCTATAGTCTTTAAAAGGATCCGAAATATCTGTTGTCAGATTCCACAGAAATAAGGCTAGCAAAGAGATCCACGAAATACAGATGTAACTCTGTGAGATGAATTAACAGAACACTAAGCAGTTTCTCAGAAAGCTTCTTTCCAGATTTCATCCGAGGATATTTCCTTTTTCACCATAGCCCTTATGGGCTTCCAAATATGACTTTGCCAATTCCACAAGAACTGTCTTAGCGCAAGGCTTCTTGAGGGGAACGCTGTAACTCTGTGAGATGATTTCACAGAACACAAAGAAGTTTCTCAGAAACCTTCTTTCTCTTTGTTATCGGAGGATATTTCCTTTGGCCCTATACTCTTCAAAGGGAAAGGAAATATCTGTTGTCAGATTCCACAGAAATAAGGCTAGCAAAGAGATCCACGAAATACAGATGTAACTCTGTGAGATGAATTAACAGAACACTGAGCAGTTTCTCAGAAAGCTTCTTTCCAGATTTCATCGGAGGATATTTCCTTTTTCACCATAGCCCTCTATGGGCTTCCAAATATCACTTTGCCAATTCCACAAGAACTGTCTTAGCGAAAGGCTTCTTGAGGGGAAAGCTGTAACTCTGTGAGATGATTTCACAGAACACAAAGAAGTTTCTCAGAAAGCTTGTTTCTCTTTGTTATCAGAGGATATTTCCTTTGGCCCTATAGTCTTCAAAGGGAAAGGAAATATCTGTTGTCAGATTCCACAGAAAGAAGGCTAGCAAAGAGATCCACGAAATACAGATGTAACTCTGTGAGATGAATTAACAGAAGACTGAGCAGTTTCTCAGAAAGCTTCTTTCCAGATTTCATCGGAGGATATTTCCTTCTTCACCATAGCCCTCTATGGGCTTCCAAATATCACTTTGCCAATTCCACAAGAACTGTCTTAGCGAAAGGCTTCTTGAGAGGAAAGCTGTAACTCTGTGAGATGATTTCACAGAACACAAAGAAGTTTCTCAGAAAGCTTCTTTCTCTTTGTTATCGGAGGATATTTCCTTTGGCCCTATAGTCTTCAAAGGGAAAGGAAATATCTGTTGTCAGATTCTACAGAAATAAGGCTAGCAAAGTGATCCACGAAATACAGATGTAACTCTGTGAGATGAATTAACAGAACACTGAGCAGTTTCTCAGAAAGCTTCTTTCCAGATTTCATCGGAGGATATTTCCTTTTTCACCATAGCCCTCTATGGGCTTCCAAATATCACTTTGCCAATTCCACAAGAACTGTCTTAGCGAAAGGCTTCTTGACGGGAATGCTGTAACTCTGTGAGATGATTTCACAGAACACAAAGAAGCTTCTCAGAAAGCTTCTTTCTCTTTGTTATCGGAGGATATTTCCTTTGGTCCTATGGCCTTTAAAGGGAAAGGAAATATCTGTTGTCAGATTCCACAGAAATAAGGCTAGCAAAGAGATCCACGAAATACAGATGTAACTCTGTGAGATGAATTAACAGAACACTGAGCAGTTTCTCAGAAAGCTTCTTTCCAGATTTCATCGGAGGATATTTCCTTTTTCACCATAGCCCTCTATGGGCTTCCAAATATCACTTTGCCAATTCCACAAGAACTGTCTTAGCGAAAGGCTTCTTGAGAGGAAAGCTGTAACTCTGTGAGATGATTTCACAGAACACAAAGAAGTTTCTCAGAAAGCTTCTTTCTCTTTGTTATCGGAGGATATTTCCTTTGGCCCTATAGTCTTTAAAGGGATCCGAAATATCTGTTGTCAGATTCCACAGAAATAAGGCTAGCAAAGAGATCCACGAAATACAGATGTAACTCTGTGAGATGAATTAACAGAACACTAAGCAGTTTCTCAGAAAGCTTCTTTCCAGATTTCATCGGAGGATATTTCCTTTTTCACCATAGCCCTTATGGGCTTCCAAATATGACTTTGCCAATTCCACAAGAACTGTCTTAGCGAAAGGCTTCTTGAGAGGAAAGCTGTAACTCTGTGAGATGATTTCACAGAACACAAAGAAGTTTCTCAGAAAGCTTCTTTCTCTTTGTTATCGGAGGATATTTCCTTTGGCCCTATAGTCTTCAAAGGGATCCGAAATATCTGTTGTCAGATTCCACAGAAATAAGGCTAGCAAAGAGATCCACGAAATACAGATGTAACTCTGTGAGATGAATTAACAGAACACTAAGCAGTTTCTCAGAAAGCTTCTTTCCAGATTTCATCGGAGGATATTTCCTTTTTCACCGTAGCCCTCTATGGGCTTCCAAATATCACTTTGCCAATTCCACAAGAACTGTCTTAGCGAAAGGCTTCTTGAGGGGAAAGCTGTAACTCTGTGAGATGATTTCACAGAACACAAAGAAGTTTCTCAGAAAGCTTCTTTCTCTTTGTTACCGGAGGATATTTCCTTTGGCCCTGTAGTCTTCAAAGGGAAAGGAAATATCTGTTCTCAGATTCCACAGAAATAAAGCTAGAAAAGAGATCCACGAAATACAGATGTAACTCTGTGAGATGAATTAACAGAACACTGAGCAGTTTCTCAGAAATCTTCTTTCCAGATTTCATCGGTGTATATTTCCTTTTTCACCATAGCCCTCTATGGGCTTCCAAATATCACTTTGCCAATTCCACAAGAACTTTCTTAGCGAAAGGCTTCTTGAGGGGAATGCTGTAACTCTGTGAGATGATTTCACCGAACACAAAGAAGCTTCTCAGAAAGCTTCTTTCTCTTTGTAATCGGAGGATATTTCCTTTGGTCCTATGGCCTTTAAAGGGATCCGAAATATCTGTTGTCAGATTCCACAGAAAGAATGCTAGCAAAGAGATCCACGAAATACAGATGTAACTCTGTGAGATGAATTAACAGAACACTGAGCAGTTTCTCAGAAAGCTTCTTTCCAGATTTCATCGGAGGATATTTCCTTTTTCACCATAGCCCTCTATGGGCTTCCAAATATCACTTTGCCAATTCCACAAGAACTGTCTTAGCGAAAGGCTTCTTGAGAGGAAAGCTGTAACTCTGTGAGATGATTTCACAGAACACAAAGAAGTTTCTCAGAAAGCTTCTTTCTCTTTGTTATCGGAGGATATTTCCTTTGGCCCTATAGTCTTCAAAGGGAAAGGAAATATCTGTTGTCAGATTCCACAGAAATAAGGCTAGCAAAGAGATCCACGAAATACAGATGTAACTCTGTGAGATGAATTAACAGAACACTGAGCAGTTTCTCAGAAAGCTTCTTTCCAGATTTCATCGGAGGATATTTCCTTTTTCAGCATAGACCTCTATGGGCTTCCAAATATCACTTTGCCAATTCCACAAGAACTGTCTTAGCGAAAGGCTTCTTGAGGGGAAAGCTGTAACTCTGTGAGATGATTTCACAGAACACAAAGAAGTTTCTCAGAAAGCTTCTTTCTCTTTGTTATCGGAGGATATTTCCTTTGGCCCTATAGTCTTCAAAGGGAAAGGAAATATCTGTTGTCAGATTCCACAGAAATAAGGCTAGCAAAGAGATCCACGAAATACAGATGTAACTCTGTGAGATGAATTAACAGAACACTGAGCAGTTTCTCAGAAAGCTGCTTTCCAGATTTCATCGGAGGATATTTCCTTTTTCACCATAGCCCTCTATGGGCTTCCAAATATCACTTTGCCAATTCCACAAGAACTGTCTTAGCGAAAGGCTTCTTGAGGGGAAAGCTGTAAGTCTGTGAGATGATTTCACAGAACACAAAGAAGTTTTTCAGAAGGCTTCTTTCTCTTTGTTATCGGAGGATATTTCCTTTGGCCCTATAGTCTTCAAAGGGAAAGGAAATATCTGTTGTCAGATTCCACAGAAATAAGGCTAGCAAAGAGATCCACGAAATACAGATGTAACTCTGTGAGATGAATTAACAGAACACTGAGCAGTTTCTCAGAAAGCTGCTTTCCAGATTTCATCGGAGGATATTTCCTTTTTCACCATAGCCCTCTATGGGCTTCGAAATATCACTTTGCCAATTCCACAAGAACTGTCTTAGCGAAAGGCTTCTTGAGGGGAAAGCTGTAAGTCTGTGAGATGATTTCACCGAACACAAAGAAGCCCCTCAGAAAGCTTCTTTCTCTTTGTTATCGGAGGATATTTCCTTTGGTCCTATGGCCTTTAAAGGGATCCGAAATATCTGTTGTCAGATTCCACAGAAAGAAGGCTAGCAAAGAGATCCACCAAATACAGATGTAACTCTGTGAGATGAATTAACAGAACACTGATCAGTTTCTCAGAAAGCTGCTTTCCAGATTTCATCGGTGTATATTTCCTTTTTCACCATAGCCCTCTATGGGCTTCCAAATATCACTTTGCCAATTCCACAAGAACTTTCTTAGCGAAAGGCTTCTTGAGGGGAATGCTGTAACTCTGTGAGATGATTTCACCGAACACAAAGAAGCTTCTCAGAAAGCTTCTTTCTCTTTGCAATCGGAGGATATTTCCTTTGGTCCTATGGCCTTTAAAGGGATCCGAAATATCTGTTGTCAGATTCCACAGAAAGAATGCTAGCAAAGAGATCCACGAAATACAGATGTAACTCTGTGAGATGAATTAACAGAACACTGAGCAGTTTCTCAGAAAGCTTCTTTCCAGATTTCATCGGAGGATATTTCCTTTTTCACCATAGCCCTCTATGGGCTTCCAAATATCACTTTGCCAATTCCACAAGAACTGTCTTAGCGAAAGGCTTCTTGAGAGGAAAGCTGTAACTCTGTGAGATGATTTCACAGAACACAAAGAAGTTTCTCAGAAAGCTTCTTTCTCTTTGTTATCGGAGGATATTTCCTTTGGCCCTATAGTCTTCAAAGGGAAAGGAAATATCTGTTGTCAGATTCCACAGAAATAAGGCTAGCAAAGAGATCCACGAAATACAGATGTAACTCTGTGAGATGAATTAACAGAACACTGAGCAGTTTCTCAGAAAGCTTCTTTCCAGATTTCATCGGAGGATATTTCCTTTTTCAGCATAGACCTCTATGGGCTTCCAAATATCACTTTGCCAATTCCACAAGAACTGTCTTAGCGAAAGGCTTCTTGAGGGGAAAGCTGTAACTCTGTGAGATGATTTCACAGAACACAAAGAAGTTTCTCAGAAAGCTTCTTTCTCTTTGTTATCGGAGGATATTTCCTTTGGCCCTATAGTCTTCAAAGGGAAAGGAAATATCTGTTGTCAGATTCCACAGAAATAAGGCTAGCAAAGAGATCCACGAAATACAGATGTAACTCTGTGAGATGAATTAACAGAACACTGAGCAGTTTCTCAGAAAGCTGCTTTCCAGATTTCATCGGAGGATATTTCCTTTTTCACCATAGCCCTCTATGGGCTTCCAAATATCACTTTGCCAATTCCACAAGAACTGTCTTAGCGAAAGGCTTCTTGAGGGGAAAGCTGTAAGTCTGTGAGATGATTTCACAGAACACAAAGAAGTTTCTCAGAAAGCTTCTTTCTCTTTGTTATCGGAGGATATTTCCTTTGGCCCTATAGTCTTCAAAGGGAAAGGAAATATCTGTTGTCAGATTCCACAGAAATAAGGCTAGCAAAGAGATCCACGAAATACAGATGTAACTCTGTGAGATGAATTAACAGAACACTGAGCAGTTTCTCAGAAAGCTGCTTTCCAGATTTCATCGGAGGATATTTCCTTTTTCACCATAGCCCTCTATGGGCTTCGAAATATCACTTTGCCAATTCCACAAGAACTGTCTTAGCGAAAGGCTTCTTGAGGGGAAAGCTGTAAGTCTGTGAGATGATTTCACCGAACACAAAGAAGCCCCTCAGAAAGCTTCTTTCTCTTTGTTATCGGAGGATATTTCCTTTGGTCCTATGTCCTTTAAAGGGATCCGAAATATCTGTTGTCAGATTCCACAGAAAGAAGGCTAGCAAAGAGATCCACCAAATACAGATGTAACTCTGTGAGATGAATTAACAGAACACTGAGCAGTTTCTCAGAGAGCTTCGTTCCAGATTTCATCAGAGGATATTTCCTTTTTCACCATAGCCCTCTATGGGCTTGCAAATATCACTTTGCCAATTCCACAAGAACTGTCTTAGCGAAAGGCTTCTTGAGAGGAAAGCTGTAACTCTGTGAGATGATTTCACAGAATACAAAGAAGTTTCTCAGAAAACTTCTTTCTCTTTGTTATCGGAGGATATTTCCTTTGGCCCTATAGTCTTTAAAAGGATCCGAAATATCTGTTGTCAGATTCCACAGAAATAAGGCTAGCAAAGAGATCCACGAAATACAGATGTAACTCTGTGAGATGAATTAACAGAACACTAAGCAGTTTCTCAGAAAGCTTCTTTCCAGATTTCATCCGAGGATATTTCCTTTTTCACCATAGCCCTTATGGGCTTCCAAATATGACTTTGCCAATTCCACAAGAACTGTCTTAGCGCAAGGCTTCTTGAGGGGAACGCTGTAACTCTGTGAGATGATTTCACAGAACACAAAGAAGTTTCTCAGAAACCTTCTTTCTCTTTGTTATCGGAGGATATTTCCTTTGGCCCTATACTCTTCAAAGGGAAAGGAAATATCTGTTGTCAGATTCCACAGAAATAAGGCTAGCAAAGAGATCCACGAAATACAGATGTAACTCTGTGAGATGAATTAACAGAACACTGAGCAGTTTCTCAGAAAGCTTCTTTCCAGATTTCATCGGAGGATATTTCCTTTTTCACCATAGCCCTCTATGGGCTTCCAAATATCACTTTGCCAATTCCACAAGAACTGTCTTAGCGAAAGGCTTCTTGAGGGGAAAGCTGTAACTCTGTGAGATGATTTCACAGAACACAAAGAAGTTTCTCAGAAAGCTTGTTTCTCTTTGTTATCAGAGGATATTTCCTTTGGCCCTATAGTCTTCAAAGGGAAAGGAAATATCTGTTGTCAGATTCCACAGAAAGAAGGCTAGCAAAGAGATCCACGAAATACAGATGTAACTCTGTGAGATGAATTAACAGAAGACTGAGCAGTTTCTCAGAAAGCTTCTTTCCAGATTTCATCGGAGGATATTTCCTTCTTCACCATAGCCCTCTATGGGCTTCCAAATATCACTTTGCCAATTCCACAAGAACTGTCTTAGCGAAAGGCTTCTTGAGAGCAAAGCTGTAACTCTGTGAGATGATTTCACAGAACACAAAGAAGTTTCTCAGAAAGCTTCTTTCTCTTTGTTATCGGAGGATATTTCCTTTGGCCCTATAGTCTTCAAAGGGAAAGGAAATATCTGTTGTCAGATTCTACAGAAATAAGGCTAGCAAAGTGATCCACGAAATACAGATGTAACTCTGGGAGATGAATTAACAGAACACTGAGCAGTTTCTCAGAAAGCTTCTTTCCAGATTTCATCGGAGGATATTTCCTTTTTCACCATAGCCCTCTATGGGCTTCCAAATATCACTTTGCCAATTCCACAAGAACTGTCTTAGCGAAAGGCTTCTTGACGGGAATGCTGTAACTCTGTGAGATGATTTCACAGAACACAAAGAAGCTTCTCAGAAAGCTTCTTTCTCTTTGTTATCGGAGGATATTTCCTTTGGTCCTATGGCCTTTAAAGGGAAAGGAAATATCTGTTGTCAGATTCCACAGAAATAAGGCTAGCAAAGAGATCCACGAAATACAGATGTAACTCTGTGAGATGAATTAACAGAACACTAAGCAGTTTCTCAGAAAGCTTCTTTCCAGATTTCATCGGAGGATATTTCCTTTTTCACCATAGCCCTCTATGGGCTTCCAAATATCACTTTGCCAATTCCACAAGAACTGTCTTAGCGAAAGGCTTCTTGAGAGGAAAGCTGTAACTCTGTGAGATGATTTCACAGAACACAAAGAAGTTTCTCAGAAAGCTTCTTTCTCTTTGTTATCGGAGGATATTTCCTTTGGCCCTATAGTCTTTAAAGGGATCCGAAATATCTGTTGTCAGATTCCACAGAAATAAGGCTAGCAAAGAGATCCACGAAATACAGATGTAACTCTGTGAGATGAATTAACAGAACACTAAGCAGTTTCTCAGAAAGCTTCTTTCCAGATTTCATCGGAGGATATTTCCTTTTTCACCATAGCCCTTATGGGCTTCCAAATATGACTTTGCCAATTCCACAAGAACTGTCTTAGCGAAAGGCTTCTTGAGAGGAAAGCTGTAACTCTGTGAGATGATTTCACAGAACACAAAGAAGTTTCTCAGAAAGCTTCTTTCTCTTTGTTATCGGAGGATATTTCCTTTGGCCCTATAGTCTTCAAAGGGATCCGAAATATCTGTTGTCAGATTCCACAGAAATAAGGCTAGCAAAGAGATCCACGAAATACAGATGTAACTCTGTGAGATGAATTAACAGAACACTAAGCAGTTTCTCAGAAAGCTTCTTTCCAGATTTCATCGGAGGATATTTCCTTTTTCACCATAGCCCTCTATGGGCTTCCAAATATCACTTTGCCAATTCCACAAGAACTGTCTTAGCGAAAGGCTTCTTGAGGGGAAAGCTGTAACTCTGTGAGATGATTTCACAGAACACAAAGAAGTTTCTCAGAAAGCTTCTTTCTCTTTGTTACCGGAGGATATTTCCTTTGGCCCTGTAGTCTTCAAAGGGAAAGGAAATATCTGTTCTCAGATTCCACAGAAATAAAGCTAGAAAAGAGATCCACGAAATACAGATGTAACTCTGTGAGATGAATTAACAGAACACTGAGCAGTTTCTCAGAAAGCTTCTTTCCAGATTTCATCGGTGTATATTTCCTTTTTCACCATAGCCCTCTATGGGCTTCCAAATATCACTTTGCCAATTCCACAAGAACTTTCTTAGCGAAAGGCTTCTTGAGGGGAATGCTGTAACTCTGTGAGATGATTTCACCGAACACAAAGAAGCTTCTCAGAAAGCTTCTTTCTCTTTGTTATCGGAGGATATTTCCTTTGGTCCTATGGCCTTTAAAGGGATCCGAAATATCTGTTGTCAGATTCCACAGAAAGAATGCTAGCAAAGAGATCCACGAAATACAGATGTAACTCTGTGAGATGCATTAACAGAACACTGAGCAGTTTCTCAGAAAGCTTCTTTCCAGATTTCATCGGAGGATATTTCCTTTTTCACCATAGCCCTCTATGGGCTTCCAAATATCACTTTGCCAATTCCACAAGAACTGTCTTAGCGAAAGGGTTCTTGAGAGGAAAGCTGTAACTCTGTGAGATGATTTCACAGAACACAAAGAAGTTTCTCAGAAAGCTTCTTTCTCTTTGTTATCGGAGGATATTTCCTTTGGCCCTATAGTCTTCAAAGGGAAAGGAAATATCTGTTGTCAGATTCCACAGAAATAAGGCTAGCAAAGAGATCCACGAAATACAGATGTAACTCTGTGAGATGAATTAACAGAACACTGAGCAGTTTCTCAGAAAGCTTCTTTCCAGATTTCATCGGAGGATATTTCCTTTTTCAGCATAGCCCTCTATGGGCTTCCAAATATCACTTTGCCAATTCCACAAGAACTGTCTTAGCGAAAGGCTTCTTGAGGGTAAAGCTGTAACTCTGTGAGATGATTTCACAGAACACAAAGAAGTTTCTCAGAAAGCTTCTTTCTCTTTGTTATCGGAGGATATTTCCTTTGGCCCTATAGTCTTCAAAGGGAAAGGAAATATCTGTTGTCAGATTCCACAGAAATAAGGCTAGCAAAGAGATCCACGAAATACAGATGTAACTCTGTGAGATGAATTAACAGAACACTGAGCAGTTTCTCAGAAAGCTGCTTTCCAGATTTCATCGGAGGATATTTCCTTTTTCTCCATAGCCCTCTATGGGCTTCCAAATATCACTTTGCCAATTCCACAAGAACTGTCTTAGCGAAAGGCTTCTTGAGGGGAAAGCTGTAAGTCTGTGAGATGATTTCACAGAACACAAAGAAGTTTCTCAGAAAGCTTCTTTCTCTTTGTTATCGGAGGATATTTCCTTTGGCCCTATAGTCTTCAAAGAGAAAGGAAATATCTGTTGTCAGATTCCACAGAAATAAGGCTAGCAAAGAGATCCACGAAATACAGATGTAACTCTGTGAGATGAATTAACAGAACACTGAGCAGTTTCTCAGAAAGCTGCTTTCCAGATTTCATCGGAGGATATTTCCTTTTTCACCATAGCCCTCTATGGGCTTCGAAATATCACTTTGCCAATTCCACAAGAACTGTCTTAGCGAAAGGCTTCTTGAGGGGAAAGCTGTAAGTCTGTGAGATGATTTCACCGAACACAAAGAAGCCCCTCAGAAAGCTTCTTTCTCTTTGTTATCGGAGGATATTTCCTTTGGTCCTATGGCCTTTAAAGGGATCCGAAATATCTGTTGTCAGATTCCACAGAAAGAAGGCTAGCAAAGAGATCCACCAAATACAGATGTAACTCTGTGAGATGAATTAACAGAACACTGAGCAGTTTCTCAGAGAGCTTCGTTCCAGATTTCATCAGAGGATATTTCCTTTTTCACCATAGCCCTCAATGGGCTTCCAAATATCACTTTGCCAATTCCACAAGAACTGTCTTAGCGAAAGGCTTCTTGAGAGGAAAGCTGTAACTCTGTGAGATGATTTCACAGAACACAAAGAAGTTTCTCAGAAAACTTCTTTCTCTTTGTTATCGGAGGATATTTCCTTTGGCCCTATAGTCTTTAAAAGGATCCGAAATATCTGTTGTCAGATTCCACAGAAATAAGGCTAGCAAAGAGATCCACGAAATACAGATGTAACTCTGTGAGATGAATTAACAGAACACTAAGCAGTTTCTCAGAAAGCTTCTTTCCAGATTTCATCCGAGGATATTTCCTTTTTCACCATAGCCCTTATGGGCTTCCAAATATGACTTTGCCAATTCCACAAGAACTGTCTTAGCGCAAGGCTTCTTGAGGGGAACGCTGTAACTCTGTGAGATGATTTCACAGAACACAAAGAAATTTCTCAGAAAGCTTCTTTCTCTTTGTTATCGGAGGATATTTCCTTTGGCACTATACTATTCAAAGGGAAAGGAAATATCTGTTGTCAGATTCCACAGAAATAAGGCTAGCAAAGAGATCCACGAAATACAGATGTAACTCTGTGAGATGAATTAACAGAAGACTGAGCAGTTTCTCAGAAAGCTTCTTTCCAGATTTCATCGGAGGATATTTCCTTCTTCACCATAGCCCTCTATGGGCTTCCAAATATCACTTTGCCAATTCCACAAGAACTGTCTTAGCGAAAGGCTTCTTGAGAGGAAAGCTGTAACTCTGTGAGATGATTTCACAGAACACAAAGAAGTTTCTCAGAAAGCTTCTTTCTCTTTGTTATCGGAGGATATTTCCTTTGGCCGTATAGTCTTCAAAGGGAAAGGAAATATCTGTTGTCAGATTCTACAGAAATAAGGCTAGCAAAGTGATCCACGAAATACAGATGTAACTCTGTGAGATGAATTAACAGAACACTGAGCAGTTTCTCAGAAAGCTTCTTTCCAGATTTCATCGGAGGATATTTCCTTTTTCACCATAGCCCTCTATGGGCTTCCAAATATCACTTTGCCAATTCCACAAGAACTGTCTTAGCGAAAGGCTTCTTGAGGGGAAAGCTGTAACTCTGTGAGATGATTTCACAGAACACAAAGTAGTTTCTCAGAAAGCTTGTTTCTCTTTGTTATCGGAGGATATTTCCTTTGGCCCTATAGTCTTCAAAGGGAATCGAAATATCTGTTGTCAGATTCCACAGAAATAAGGCTAGCAAAGAGATCCACGAAATACAGATGTAACTCTGTGAGATGAATTAACAGAACACTAAGCAGTTTCTCAGAAAGCTTCTTTCCAGATTTCATCCGAGGATATTTCCTTTTTCACCATAGCCCTTATGGGCTTCCAAATATGACTTTGCCAATTCCACAAGAACTGTCTTAGCGAAAGGCTTCTTGAGGGGAAAGCTGTAACTCTGTGAGATGATTTCACAGAACACAAAGAAGTTTCTCAGAAAGCTTCTTTCTCTTTGTTATCGGAGGATATTTCCTTTGGCCCTATAGTCTTCAAAGGGAAAGGAAATGTCTGTTGTCAGATTCCAAAGAAAGAAGGCTAGCAAAGAGATCCACGAAATACAGATGTAACTCTGTGAGATGAATTAACAGAAGACTGAGCAGTTTCTCAGAAAGCTTCTTTCCAGATTTCATCGGAGGATATTTCCTTTTTCACCATAGCCCTCTATGGGCTTCGAAATATCACTTTGCCAATTCCACAAGAACTGTCTTAGCGAAAGGCTTCTTGAGGGGAATGCTGTAACTCTGTGAGATGATTTCACCGAACACAAAGAAGTTTCTCAGAAAGCTTCTTTCTCTTTGTTATCGGAGGATATTTCCTTTGGTCCTATGGCCTTTAAAGGGATCCGAAATATCTGTTGTCAAATTCCACAGAAAGAAGGCTAGCAAAGAGATCTACGAAATACAGATGTAACTCTGTGAGATGAATTAACAGAACACTGAGCAGTTTCTCAGAAAGCTTCTTTCCAGATTTCATCGGAGGATATTTCCTTTTTCACCATAGCCCTCTATGGGCTTCCAAATATCACTTTGCCAATTCCACAAGAACTGTCTTAGCGAAAGGCTTCTTGACGGGAATTCTGTAACTCTGTGAGATGATTTCACAGAACACAAAGAAGCTTCTCAGAAAGCTTCTTTCTCTTTGTTATCGGAGGATATTTCCTTTGGTCCTATGGCCTTTAAAGGGAAAGGAAATATCTGTTGTCAGATTCCACAGAAATAAGGCTAGCAAAGAGATCCACGAAATACAGATGTAACTCTGTGAGATGAATTAACAGAACACTGAGCAGTTTCTCAGAAAGCTTCTTTCCAGATTTCATCGGAGGATATTTCCTTTTTCACCATAGCCCTCTATGGGCTTCCAAATATCACTTTGCCAATTCCACAAGAACTGTCTTAGCGAAAGGCTTCTTGAGAGGAAAGCTGTAACTCTGTGAGATGATTTCACAGAACACAAAGAAGTTTCTCAGAAAGCTTCTTTCTCTTTGTTATCGGAGGATATTTCCTTTGGCCCTATAGTCTTTAAAGGGATCCGAAATATCTGTTGTCAGATTCCACAGAAATAAGGCTAGCAAAGAGATCCACGAAATACAGATGTAACTCTGTGAGATGAATTAACAGAACACTAAGCAGTTTCTCAGAAAGCTTCTTTCCAGATTTCATCGGAGGATATTTCCTTTTTCACCATAGCCCTTATGGGCTTCCAAATATGACTTTGCCAATTCCACAAGAACTGTCTTAGCGAAAGGCTTCTTGAGGGGAAAGCTGTAACTCTGTGAGATGATTTCACAGAACACAAAGAAGTTTCTCAGAAAGCTTCTTTCTCTTTGTTATCGGAGGATATTTCCTTTGGCCCTATAGTCTTCAAAGGGATCCGAAATATCTGTTGTCAGATTCCACAGAAATAAGGCTAGCAAAGAGATCCACGAAATACAGATGTAACTCTGTGAGATGAATTAACAGAACACTAAGCAGTTTCTCAGAAAGCTTCTTTCCAGATTTCATCGGAGGATATTTCCTTTTTCACCATAGCCCTCTATGGGCTTCCAAATATCACTTTGCCAATTCCACAAGAACTGTCTTAGCGAAAGGCTTCTTGAGGGGAAAGCTGTAACTCTGTGAGATGATTTCACAGAACACAAAGAAGTTTCTCAGAAAGCTTCTTTCTCTTTGTTACCGGAGGATATTTCCTTTGGCCCTATAGTCTTCAAAGGGAAAGGAAATATCTGTTCTCAGATTCCACAGAAATAAAGCTAGAAAAGAGATCCACGAAATACAGATGTAACTCGGTGAGATGAATTAACAGAACACTGAGCAGTTTCTCAGAAAACTTCTTTCCAGATTTCATCGGAGTATATTTCCTTTTTCACCATAGCCCTCTAAGGGCTTCCAAATATCACTTTGCCAATTCCACAAGAACTTTCTTAGCGAAAGGCTTCTTGAGGGGAATGCTGTAACTCTGTGAGATGATTTCACCGAACACAAAGAAGCTTCTCAGAAAGCTTCTTTCTCTTTGTTATCGGAGGATATTTCCTTTGGTCCTATGGCCTTTAAAGGGATCCGAAATATCTGTTGTCAGATTCCACAGAAAGAATGCTAGCAAAGAGATCCACGAAATACAGATGTAACTCTGTGAGATGAATTAACAGAACACTGAGCAGTTTCTCAGAAAGCTTCTTTCCAGATTTCATCGGAGGATATTTCCTTTTTCACCATAGTCCTCTATGGGCTTCCAAATATCACTTTGCCAATTCCACAAGAACTGTCTTAGCGAAAGGCTTCTTGAGAGGAAAGCTGTAACTCTGTGAGATGATTTCACAGAACACAAAGAAGTTTCTCAGAAAGCTTCTTTCTCTTTGTTATCGGAGGATATTTCCTTTGGCCCTATAGTCTTTAAAAGGATCCTAAATTTCTGTTGTCAGATTCCACAGAAATAAGGCTAGCAAAGAGATCTACGAAATACAGATGTAACTCTGTGAGATGAATTAACAGAACACTGAGCAGTTTCTCAGAAAGCTTCTTTCCAGATTTCATCCGAGGATATTTCCTTTTTCACATAGCCCTCTATGGGCTTCCAAATATCACTTTGCCAATTCCACAAGAACTGTCTTAGTGAAAGGCTTCTTGACGGGAATGCTGTAACTCTGTGAGATGATTTCACAGAACACAAAGAAGCTTCTCAGAAAGCTTCTTTCTCTTTGTTATCGGAGGATATTTCCTTTGGTCCTTTGGCCTTTAAAGGGAAAGCAAATATCTGTTGTCAGATTCCACAGAAATAAGGCTAGCAAAGAGATCCACGAAATACAGATGTAACTCTGTGAGATGAATTAACAGAACACTGAGCAGTTTCTCAGAAGTCTTCTTTCCAGATTTCATCGGAGGATATTTCCTTTTTCACCATAGCCCTCTATGGGCTTCCAAATATGACTTTGCCAATTCCACAAGAACTGTCTTAGCGAAAGGCTTCTTGAGGGGAAAGCTGTCACTCTGTGAGATGATTTCACAGAACACAAAGAAGTTTCTCAGAAAGCTTCATTCTCTTTGTTATCGGATTATATTTCCTTTGGCCCTATAGTCTTCAAAGGGAAAGGAAATATCTGTTGTCAGATTCCACAGAAATAAGGCTAGCAAAGAGATCCACGAAATACAGATGTAACTCTGTGAGATGAATTAACAGAACACTGAGCAGTTTCTCAGAAAGCTTCTTTCCAGATTTCATCGGAGGATATTTCCTTTTTCAGCATAGCCCTCTAGGGGCTTCCAAATATCACTTTGCCAATTCCACAAGAACTGTCTTAGCGAAAGGCTTCTTGAGGGGAAAGCTGTAACTCTGTGAGATGATTTCACAGAACACAAAGAAGTTTCTCAGAAAGCTTCTTTCTCTTTGTTATCGGAGGATATTTCCTTTGGCCCTATAGTCTTCAAAGGGAAAGGAAATATCTGTTGTCAGATTCCACAGAAATGAGGCTAGCAAAGAGATCCACGAAATACAGATGTAACTCTGTGAGATGAATTAACAGAACACTGAGCAGTTTCTCAGAAAGCTTCTTTCCAGATTTCATCGGAGGATATTTCCTTTTTCACCATAGCCCTCTATGGGCTTCCAAATATCACTTTGCCAATTCCACAAGAACTGTCTTAGCGAAAGGCTTCTTGAGGGGAAAGCTGTAACTCTGTGAGATGATTTCACAGAACACAAAGAAGTTTCTCAGAAAGCTTCTTTCTCTTTGTTACCGGAGGATATTTCCTTTGGCCCTATAGTCTTCAAAGGGAAAGGAAATATCTGTTCTCAGATTCCACAGAAATAAAGCTAGAAAAGAGATCCACGAAATACAGATGTAACTCTGTGAGATGAATTAACAGAACACTGAGCAGTTTCTCAGAAAACTTCTTTCCAGATTTCATCGGAGTATATTTCCTTTTTCACCATAGCCCTCTATGGGCTTCCAAATATCACTTTGCCAATTCCACAAGAACTTTCTTAGCGAAAGGCTTCTTGAGGGGAATGCTGTAACTCTGTGAGATGTTTTCACCGAACACAAAGAAGCTTCTCAGAAAGCTTCTTTCTCTTTGTTATCGGAGGATATTTCCTTTGGTCCTATGGCCTTTAAAGGGATCCGAAATATCTGTTGTCAGATTCCACAGAAAGAATGCTAGCAAAGAGATCCACGAAATACAGATGTAACTCTGTGAGATGAATTAACAGAACACTGAGCAGTTTCTCAGAAAGCTTCTTTCCAGATTTCATCGGAGGATATTTCCTTTTTCACCATAGCCCTCTATGGGCTTCCAAATATCACTTTGCCAATTCCACAAGAACTGTCTTAGCGAAAGGGTTCTTGAGAGGAAAGCTGTAACTCTGTGAGATGATTTCACAGAACACAAAGAAGTTTCTCAGAAAGCTTCTTTCTCTTTGTTATCGGAGGATATTTCCTTTGGCCCTATAGTCTTTAAAAGGATCCTAAATTTCTGTTGTCAGATTCCACAGAAATAAGGCTAGCAAAGAGATCTACGAAATACAGATGTAACTCTGTGAGATGAATTAACAGAACACTGAGCAGTTTCTCAGAAAGCTTCTTTCCAGATTTCATCCGAGGATATTTCCTTTTTCACCATAGCCCTCTATGGGCTTCCAAATATCACGTTGCCAATTCCACAAGAACTGTCTTAGTGAAAGGCTTCTTGACGGGAATGCTGTAACTCTGTGAGATGATTTCACAGAACACAAAGAAGCTTCTCAGAAAGCTTCTTTCTCTTTGTTATCGGAGGATATTTCCTTTGGTCCTTTGGCCTTTAAAGGGAAAGGAAATATCTGTTGTCAGATTCCACAGAAATAAGGCTAGCAAAGAGATCCACGAAATACAGATGTAACTCTGTGAGATGAATTAACAGAACACTGAGCAGTTTCTCAGAAGTCTTCTTTCCAGATTTCATCGGAGGATATTTCCTTTTTCACCATAGCCCTCTATGGGCTTCCAAATATGACTTTGCCAATTCCACAAGAACTGTCTTAGCGAAAGGCTTCTTGAGGGGAAAGCTGTCACTCTGTGAGATGATTTCACAGAACACAAAGAAGTTTCTCAGAAAGCTTCATTCTCTTTGTTATCGGATTATATTTCCTTTGGCCCTATAGTCTTCAAAGGGAAAGGAAATATCTGTTGTCAGATTCCACAGAAATAAGGCTAGCAAAGAGATCCACGAAATACAGATGTAACTCTGTGAGATGAATTAACAGAACACTGAGCAGTTTCTCAGAAAGCTTCTTTCCAGATTTCATCGGAGGATATTTCCTTTTTCAGCATAGCCCTCTAGGGGCTTCCAGATATCACTTTGCCAATTCCACAAGAACTGTCTTAGCGAAAGGCTTCTTGAGGGGAAAGCTGTAACTCTGTGAGATGATTTCACAGAACACAAAGAAGTTTCTCAGAAAGCTTCTTTCTCTTTGTTATCGGAGGATATTTCCTTTGGCCCTATAGTCTTCAAAGGGAAAGGAAATATCTGTTGTCAGATTCCACAGAAATGAGGCTAGCAAAGAGATCCACGAAATACAGATGTAACTCTGTGAGATGAATTAACAGAACACTGAGCAGTTTCTCAGAAAGCTTCTTTCCAGATTTCATCGGAGGATATTTCCTTTTTCACCATAGCCCTCTATGGGCTTCCAAATATCACTTTGCCAATTCCACAAGAACTGTCTTAGCGAAAGGCTTCTTGAGGGGAAAGCTGTAAGTCTGTGAGATGATTTCACAGAACACAAAGAAGTTTCTCAGAAAGCTTCTTTCTCTTTGTTATCGGAGGATATTTCCTTTGGCCCTATAGTCTTCAAAGGGAAAGGAAATATCTGTTGTCAGATTCCACAGAAATAAGGCTAGCAAAGAGATCCACGAAATACAGATGTAACTCTGTGAGATGAATTAACAGAACACTAAGCAGTTTCTCAGAAAGATGCTTTCCAGATTTCATCGGAGGATATTTCCTTTTTCACCATAGCCCTCTATGGGCTTCGAAATATCACTTTGCCAATTCCACAAGAACTGTCTTAGCGAAAGGCTTCTTGAGGGGAAAGCTGTAAGTCTGTGAGATGATTTCACCGAACACAAAGAAGCCCCTCAGAAAGCTTCTTTCTCTTTGTTATCGGAGGATATTTCCTTTGGTCCTATGGCCTTTAAAGGGATCCGAAATATCTGTTGTCAGATTCCACAGAAAGAAGGCTAGCAAAGAGATCCACCAAATACAGATGTAACTCTGTGAGATGAATTAACAGAACACTGAGCAGTTTCTCAGAAAGCTTCGTTCCAGATTTCATCAGAGGATATTTTCTTTTTCACCATAGCCCTCTATGGGCTTCCAAATATCACTTTGCCAATTCCACAAGAACTGTCTTAGCGAAAGGCTTCTTGAGAGGAAAGCTGTAACTCTGTGAGATGATTTCACAGAACACAAAGAAGTTTCTCAGAAAACTTCTTTCTCTTTGTTATCGGAGGATATTTCCTTTGGCCCTATATTCTTTAAAAGGATCCGAAATATCTGTTGTCAGATTCCACAGAAATAAGGCTAGCAAAGAGATCCACGAAATACAGATGTAACTCTGTGAGATGAATTAACAGAACACTAAGCAGTTTCTCAGAAAGCTTCTTTCCAGATTTCATCCGAGGATATTTCCTTTTTCACCATAGCCCTTATGGGCTTCCAAATATGACTTTGCCAATTCCACAAGAACTGTCTTAGAGAAAGGCTTCTTGAGGGGAACGCTGTAACTCTGTGAGATGATTTCACAGAACACAAAGAAGTTTCTGGGAAAGCTTGTTTCTCTTTGTTATCAGAGGATATTTCCTTTGGCCCTATAGTCTTCAAAGCGAAAGGAAATATCTGTTGTCAGATTCCACAGAAAGAAGGCTAGCAAAGAGATCCACGAAATACAGATGTAACTCTGTGAGATGAATTAACAGAAGACTGAGCAGTTTCTCAGAAAGCTTCTTTCCAGATTTCATCGGAGGATATATCCTTCTTCACCATAGCCCTCTATGGGCTTCCAAATATCACTTTGCCAATTCCACAAGAACTGTCTGAGCGAAAGGCTTCTTGAGGGGAATGCTGTAACTCTGTGAGATGATTTCACAGAACACAAAGAAGCTTCTCAGAAAGCTTCTTTCTCTTTGTTATCGGAGGATATTTCCTTTGGTCCTATGGCCTTTAAAGGGAAAGGAAATATCTGTTGTCAGATTCCACAGAAATAAGGCTAGCAAAGAGATCCACGAAATACAGATGTAACTCTGTGAGATGAATTAACAGAACACTGAGCAGTTTCTCAGAAAGCTTCTTTCCAGATTTCATCCGAGGATATTTCCGTCTTCACCATAGCCCTCTATGGGCTTCCAAATATCACTTTGCCAATTCCACAAGAACTCTCTTAGCGAAAGGCTTCTTGAGGGGAAAGCTGTAACTCTGTGAGATGATTTCACAGAACACAAAGAAGTTTCTCAGAAAACTTCTTTCTCTTTGTTATCGGAGGATATTTCCTTTGGCCCTATAGTCTTTAAAAGGATCCGAAATATCTGTTGTCAGATTCCACAGAAATAAGGCTAGCAAAGAGATCCACGAAATACAGATGTAACTCTGTGAGATGAATTAACAGAACACTTAGCAGTTTCTCAGAAAGCTTCTTTCCAGATTTCATCCGAGGATATTTCCTTTTTCACCATAGCCCTTATGGGCTTCCAAATATCACTTTGCCAATTCCACAAGAACTGTCTTAGCGAAAGGCTTCTTGAGGGGAAAGCTGTAACTCTGTGAGATGATTTCACAGAACACAAAGAAGTTTCTCAGAAAGCTTCTTTCTCTTTGTTATCGGAGGATATTTCCTTTGGCCCTATAGTCTTCAAAGGGAAAGGAAATATCTGTTGTCAGATTCCACAGAAATAAGGCTAGCAAAGAGATCCAAGAAATACAGATGTAACTCTGTGAGATGAATTAACAGAACACTGAGCAGTTTCTCAGAAAGCCTCTTTCCAGATTTCATCGGAGGATATTTCCATTTTCACCATAGCCCTCTATGGGCTTCCAAATATCACTTTGCCAATTCCACAAGAACTGTCTTAGCGAAAGGCTTCTTGAGGGGAAAGCTGTAACTCTGTGAGATGATTTCACAGAACACAAAGAAGTTTCTCAGAAAGCTTCTTTCTCTTTGTTATCGGAGGATATTTCCTTTGGCCCTATAGTCTTCAAAGGGAAAGGAAATATCTGTAGTCAGATTCCACAGAAAGAAGGCTAGCAAAGAGATCCACGAAATACAGATGTAACTCTGTGAGATGAATTAACAGAAGACTTAGCGGTTTCTCAGAAAGCTTCTTTCCAGATTTCATCGGAGGATATTTCCTTTTTCACCATAGCCCTCTATGGGCTTCCAAATATCACTTTGCCAATTCCACAAGAACTGTCTTCGCGAAAGGCTTCTTGACGGGAATGCTGTAACTCTGTGAGATGATTTCACAGAACACAAAGAAGCTTCTCAGAAAGCTTCTTTCTCTTTGTTATCGGAGAATATTTCATTTGGTCCTATGGCCTTTAAAGGGAAAGGAAATATCTGTTGTCAGATTCCACAGAAATAAGGCTAGCAAAGAGATCCACGAAATACAGATGTAACTCTGTGAGATGATTTAACAGAACACTGAGCAGTTTCTCAGAAAGCTTCTTTCCAGATTTCATCGGAGGATATTTCCTTCTTCACCATAGCCCTCTATGGGCTTCCAAATATCACTTTGCCAATTCCACAAGAACTGTCTTAGCGAAAGGCTTCTTGAGAGGAAAGCTGTAACTCTGTGAGATGATTTCACAGAACACAAAGAAGTTTCTCAGAAAGCTTCTTTCTCTTTGTTATCGGAGGATATTTCCTTTGCCCCTATAGTCTTTAAAGGGATCCGAAATATCTGTTGTCACATTCCACAGAAATAAGGCTAGCAAAGAGATCCACGAAATACAGATGTAACTCTGTGAGATGAATTAACAGAACACTGAGCAGTTTCTCAGAAATCTTCTTTCCAGATTTCATCGGAGGATATTTCCTTTTTCACCATAGCCCTCTATGGGCTTCCAAATATCACTTTGCCAATTCCACAAGAACTGTCTTAGCGAAAGGCTTCTTGACGGGAAAGCTGTAACTCTGTGAGATGATTTCACAGAACACAAAGAAGTTTCTCAGAAAGCTTGTTTCTCTTTGTTATCGGAGGATATTTCCTTTGGCCCTATAGTCTTTAAAGGGATCCGAAATATCTGTTGTCAGATTACACAGAAATAAGGCTAGCAAAGAGATCCACGAAATACAGATGTAACTCTGTGAGATGAATTAACAGAACACTAAGCAGTTTCTCAGAAAGCTTCTTTCCAGATTTCATCCGAGGATATTTCCTTTTTCACCATAGCCCTTATGGGCTTCCAAATATGACTTTGCCAATTCCACAAGAACTGTCTTAGCGAAAGGTTTCTTGAGGGGAAAGCTGTAACTCTGTGAGATGATTTAGCAGAACACAAAGAAGTTTCTCAGAAAGCTTCTTTCTCTTTGTATCGGAGGATATTTCCTTTGGCCCTATACTCTTCAAAGGGATCCGAAATATCTATGTGACAGATTCCACAGAAATAAGGCGAGCAAAGAGATCCACGAAATACAGATGTAACTCTGTGAGATGAATTAACAGAACACTAAGCAGTTTCTCTGAAAGCTTCTTTACAGATTTCATCGGAGGATATTTCCTTTTTCACCATAGCCCTCTATGGGCTTCCAAATATCACTTTGCCAATTCCACAAGAACTGTCTTAGCGAAAGGCTTCTTGAGGGGAAAGCTGTAAGTCTGTGAGATGATTTCACAGAACACAAAGAAGTTTCTCACAAAGCTTCTTTCTCTTTGTTATCGGAGGATATTTCCTTTGGCCCTATAGTCTTCAAAGGGAAAGGAAATATCTGTTGTCAGATTCCACAGAAATAAGGCTAGCAAAGAGATCCACGAAATACAGATGTAACTCTGTGAGATGAATTAACAGAACACTGAGCAGTTTCTCAGAAAGCTGCTTTCCAGATTTCATCGGAGGATATTTCCATTTTCACCATAGCCCTCTATGGGCTTCCAAATATCACTTTGCCAATTCCACAAGAACTGTCTTAGCGAAAGGCTTCTTGAGGGGAATGCTGTAACTCTGTGAGATGATTTCACCGAACACAAAGAAGCTCCTCAGAAAGCTTCTTTCTCTTTGTTATCGGAGGATATTTCCTTTGGTCCTATGGCCTTTAAAGGGATCCGAAATATCTGTTGTCAGATTCCACAGAAAGAAGGCTAGCAAAGAGATCCACGAAATACAGATGTAACTCTGTGAGATGAATTAACAGAACACTGAGCAGTTTCTCAGAAAGCTTCTTTCCAGATTTCATCAGAGGATATTTCCTTTTTCACCATAGCCCTCTACAGGCTTCCAAATATCACTTTGCCAATTCCACAAGAACTGTCTTAGCGAAAGGCTTCTTGAGAGGAAAGCTGTAACTCTGTGAGATGATTTCACAGAACACAAAGAAGTTTCTCAGAAAACTTCTTTCTCTTTGTTATCAGAGGATATTTCCTTTGGCCCTATAGTCTTTAAAAGGATCCGAAATATCTGTTGTCAGATTCCACAGAAATAAGGCTAGCAAAGAGATCCACGAAATACAGATGTAACTCTGTGAGATGAATTAACAGAACACTGAGCAGTTTCTCAGAAAGCTTCTTTCCAGATTTCATCGGAGGATATTTCCTTTTTCACCATAGCCCTCTATGGGCTTCCAAATATCACTTTGCCAATTCCACAAGAACTGTCTTAGCGAAAGGCTTCTTGAGGGGAAAGCTGTAACTCTGTGAGATGATTTCACAGAACACAAAGAAGTTTCTCAGAAAGCTTGTTTCTCTTTGTTATCGGAGGATATTTCCTTTGGCCCAATAGTCTTCAAAGGGAAAGGAAATATCTGTTGTCAGATTCCACAGAAAGAAGGCTAGCAAAGAGATCCACGAAATACAGATGTAACTCTGTGAGATGAATTAACAGAAGACTTAGCGGTTTCTCAGAAAGCTTCTTTCCAGATTTCATCGGAGGATATTTCCTTTTTCATCATAGCCCTCTATGGGCTTCCAAATATCACTTTGCCAATTCCACAAGAACTGTCTTAGCGAAAGGCTTCTTGAGGGGAAAGCTGTAACTCTGTGAGATGATTTCACAGAACACAAAGAAGTTTCTCAGAAAGCTTGTTTCTCTTTGTTATCGGAGGATATTTCCTTTGGCCCTATGGTCTTTAAAGGGATCCGAAATATCTGTTGTCAGATTACACAGAAATAAGGCTAGCAAAGAGATCCACGAAATACAGATGTAACTCTGTGAGATGAATTAACAGAACACTAAGCAGTTTCTCAGAAAGCTTCTTTCCAGATTTCATCCGAGGATATTTCCTTTTTCACCATAGCCCTTATGGGCTTCCAAATATGACTTTGCCAATTCCACAAGAACTGTCTTAGCGAAAGGCTTCTTGAGGGGAAAGCTGTAACTCTGTGAGATGATTTAGCAGAACACAAAGAAGTTTCTCAGAAAGCTTCTTTCTCTTTGTATCGGAGGATATTTCCTTTGGCCCTATACTCTTCAAAGGGATCCGAAATATCTGTTGTCAGATTCCACAGAAATAAGGCTAGCAAAGAGATCCACGAAATACAGATGTAACTCTGTGAGATGAATTAACAGAACACTAAGCAGTTTCTCAGAAAGCTTCTTTCCAGATTTCATCGGAGGATATTTCCTTTTTCACCGTAGCCCTCTATGGGCTTCCAAATATCACTTTGCCAATTCCACAAGAACTGTCTTAGCGAAAGGATTCTTGAGGGGAAAGCTGTAACTCTGTGAGATGATTTCACAGAACACAAAGAAGGTTCTCAGAAAGCTTGTTTCTCTTTGTTATCGGAGGATATTTCCTTTGGCCCTGTAGTCTTCAAAGGGAAAGGAAATATCTGTTGTCAGATTCCACAGAAAGAAGGCTAGCAAAGAGATCCACGAAATACAGATGTAACTCTGTGAGATGAATTAACAGAACACTGAGCAGTTTCTCAGAAAGCTTCTTTCCAGATTTCATCGGAGGATATTTCCTTTTTCACCATAGCCCTCTATGGGCTTCCAAATATCACTTTGCCAATTCCACAAGAACTGTCTTAGCGAAAGGCTTCTTGAGGGGAAAGCTGTAACTCTGTGAGATGATTTCACAGAACACAAAGAAGTTTCTCAGAAAGCTTCTTTCTCTTTGTTATCGGAGGATATTTCCTTTGGCCCTATAGTCTTCAAAGGGAAAGGAAATATCTGTTGTCAGATTCCACAGAAATAAGGCTAGCAAAGAGATCCACGAAATACAGATGTAACTCTGTGAGATGAATTAACAGAACACTGAGCAGTTTCTCAGAAAGCTTCTTTCCAGATTTCATCGGAGGATATTTCCTTTTTCACCATAGCCCTCTATGGGCTTCCAAATATCACTTTGCCAATTCCACAAGAACTGTCTTAGCGAAAGGCTTCTTGACGGGAATGCTGTAACTCTGTGAGATGATTTCACAGAACACAAAGAAGCTTCTCAGAAAGCTTCTTTCTCTTTGTTATCGGAGGATATTTCCTATGGTCCTATGGCCTTTAAAGGGAAAGGAAATATCTGTTGTCAGATTCCACAGAAATACGGCTAGCAAAGAGATCCACGAAATACAGATGTAACTCTGTGAGATGAATTAACAGAACACTGAGCAGTTTCTCAGAAAGCTTCTTTCCAGATTTCATCGGAGGATATTTCCTTCTTCACCATAGCCCTCTATGGGCTTCCAAATATCACTTTGCCAATTCCACAAGAACTGTCTTAGCGAAAGGCTTCTTGACGGGAATGCTGTAACTCTGTGAGATGATTTCACAGAACACAAAGAAGCTTCTCAGAAAGCTTCTTTCTCTTTGTTATCGGAGGATATTTCCTTTGGTCCTTTGGCCTTTAAAGGGAAAGGAAATATCTGTTGTCAGATTCCACAGAAATAAGGCTAGCAAAGAGATCCACGAAATACAGATGTAACTCTGTGAGATGAATTAACAGAACACTGAGCAGTTTCTCAGAAAGCTGCTTTCCAGATTTCATCGGAGGATATTTCCTTTTTCACCATAGCCCTCTATGGGCTTCCAAATATCACTTTGCCAATTCCACAAGAACTGTCTTAGCGAAAGGCTTCTTGAGGGGAAAGCTGTAACTCTGTGAGATGATTTCACAGAACACAAAGAAGTTTCTCAGAAAGCTTGTTTCTCTTTGTTATCGGAGGATATTTACTTTGGCTCTATAGTCTTCAAAGGGAAAGGAAATATCTGTTGTCAGATTCCACAGAACGAAGGCTAGCAAAGAGATCCACGAAATACAGATGTAACTCTGTGAGATGAATTAACAGAACACTGAGCAGTTTCTCAGAAAGCTTCTTCCAGATTTCATCGGAGGATATTTCCTTTTTCACCATAGCCCTCTACGGGCTTCCAAATATCACTTTGCCAATTCCACAAGAACTGTCTTAGCGAAAGGCTTCTTGACGGGAATGCTGTAACTCTGTGAGATGATTTCACAGAACACAAAGAAGCTTCTCAGAAAGCTTCTTTCTCTTTGTTATCGGAGGATATTTCCTTTGGTCCTATGGCCTTTAAAGGGAAAGGAAATATCTGTTGTCAGATTCCACAGAAATAAGGCTAGCAAAGAGATCCACGAAATACAGATGTAACTCTGTGAGATGAATTAACAGAACACTGAGCAGTTTCTCAGAAAGCTTCTTTCCAGATTTCATCGGAGGATATTTCCTTTTTAACCATAGCCCTCTATGGGCTTCCAAATATCACTTTGCCAATTCCACAAGAACTGTCTTAGCGAAAGGCTTCTTGAGAGGAAAGCTGTAACTCTGTGAGATGATTTCACAGAACACAAAGAAGTTTCTCAGAAAGCTTGTTTCTCTTTGTTATCGGAGGATATTTCCTTTGGCCCTATAGTCTTTAAAGGGATCCGAAATATCTGTTGTCAGATTCCACAGAAATAAGGCTAGCAAAGAGATCCACGAAATACAGATGTAACTCTGTGAGATGAATTAACAGAACACTAAGCAGTTTCTCAGAAAGCTTCTTTCCAGATTTCATCGGAGGATATTTCCTTTTTCACCATAGCCCTCTATGGGCTTCCAAATATCACTTTGCCAATTCCACAAGAACTGTCTTAGCGAAAGGCTTCTTGAGGGGAAAGCTGTAACTCTGTGAGATGATTTGACAGAACACAAAGAAGTTTCTCAGAAAGCTTCTTTCTCTTTGTTATCGGAGGATATTTACTTTGGCCCTATAGTCTTCAAAGGGAAAGGAAATATCTGTTGTCAGATTCCACAGAAATAAGGCTAGCAAAGAGATCCACGAAATACAGATGTAACTCTGTGAGATGAATTAACAGAACACTGAGCAGTTTCTCAGAAAGCTGCTTTCCAGATTTCATCGGAGGATATTTCCTTTTTCACCATAGCCCTCTATGGGCTTCCAAATATCACTTTGCCAATTCCACAAGAACTGTCTTAGTGAAAGGCTTCTTGAGGGGAATGCTGTAACTCTGTGAGATGATTTCACCGAACACAAAGAAGCTCGTCAGAAAGCTTCTTTCTCTTTGTTATCGGAGGATATTTCCTTTGGTCCTTTGGCCTTTAAAGGGATCCGAAATATCTGTTGTCAGATTCCACAGAAATAAGGCTAGCAAAGAGATCCACGAAATACAGATGTAACTCTGTGAGATGAATTAACAGAACACTGAGCAGTTTCTCAGAAAGCTGCTTTCCAGATTTCATCGGAGGATATTTCCTTTTTCACCATAGCCCTCTATGGGCTTCCAAATATCACTTTGCCAATTCCACAAGAACTGTCTTAGCGAAAGGCTTCTTGAGGGGAAAGCTGTAACTCTGTGAGATGATTTCACAGAACACAAAGAAGTTTCTCAGAAAGCTTGTTTCTCTTTGTTATTGGAGGATATTTCCTTTGGCCCTATAGTCTTTAAAGGGAAAGGAAATATCTGTTGTCAGATTCCACAGAAAGAAGGCTAGCAAAGAGATCCACGAAATACAGATGTAACTCTGTGAGATGAATTAACAGAACACTGAGCAGTTTCTCAGAAAGCTGCTTTCCAGATTTCATCCGAGGATATTTCCGTTTTCACCATAGCCCTTATGGGCTTCCAAATATCACTTTGCCAATTCCACAAGAACTGTCTTAGCGAAAGGCTTCTTGAGGGGAATGCTGTAACTCTGTGAGATGATTTCACCGAACACAAAGAAGCTTCTTAGAAAGCTTCTTTCTCTTTTTTATCGGAGGATATTTCCTTTGGTCCTATGGCTTTAAAGGGAAAGGAAATATCTGCTGTCAGATTCCACAGAAATAAGGCTAGCAAAGAGATCCACGAAATACAGATGTAACTCTGTGAGATGAATTAACAGAACACTGAGCAGTTTCTCAGAAAGCTTCTTTCCAGGTTTCATCAGAGGATATTTCCTTTTTCACCATAGCCCTCTATGGGCTTCCAAATATCACTTTGCCAATTCCACAAGAACTGTCTTAGCGAAAGGCTTCTTGAGAGGAAAGCTGTAACTCTGTGAGATGATTTCACAGAAAACAAAGAAGTTTCTCAGAAAGCTTCTTTCTCTTTGTTATCGGAGGATATTTCCTTTGGCCCTGTAGTCTTTAAAAGATCCGAAATATCTTTTGTCAGATTCCACAGAAATAAGGCTAGCAAAGAGATCCACGAAATACAGATGTAACTCTGTGAGATGAATTAACAGAACACTCAGCAGTTTCTCAGAAAGCTTCTTTCCAGATTTCATCCGAGGATATTTCCTTTTTCACCATAGCCCTTATGGGCTTCCAAATATGACTTTGCCAATTCCACAAGAACTGTCTTAGCGAAAGCCTTCTTGAGGGGAAAGCTGTAACTCTGTGAGATGATTTCACAGAACACAAAGAAGTTTCTCAGAAAGCTTCTTTCTCTTTGTTATCGGAGGATATTTCCTTTGGCCCTATAGTCTTCAAAGGGATCCGAAATATCTGTTGTCAGATTCCACAGAAATAAGGCTAGCAAAGAGATCCACGAAATACAGATGTAACTCTGTGAGATGAATTAACAGAACACTGAGCAGTTTCTCAGAAAGCTTCTTTCCAGATTTCATCGGAGGATATTTCCTTTTTCACCATAGCCCTCTATGGGCTTCCAAATATCACTTTGCCAATTCCACAAGAACTGTCTTAGCGAAAGGCTTCTTGAGGGGAAAGCTGTAACTCTGTGAGATGATTTCACAGAACACAAAGAAGTTTCTCAGAAAGCTTCTTTCTCTTTGTTATCGGAGGATATTTCCTTTGGCCCTATAGTCTTCAAAGGGAAAGGAAATATCTGTTGTCAGATTCCACAGAAATAAGGCTAGCAAAGAGATCCACGAAATACAGATGTAACTCTGTGAGATGAATTAACAGAACACTGAGCAGTTTCTCAGAAAGCTTCTTTCCAGATTTCATCGGAGGATATTTCCTTTTTCACCATAGCCCTCTATGGGCTTCCAAATATCACTTTGCCAATTCCACAAGAACTGTCTTAGCGAAAGGCTTCTTGACGGGAATGCTGTAACTCTGTGAGATGATTTCACAGAACACAAAGAAGCTTCTCAGAAAGCTTCTTTCTCTTTGTTATCGGAGGATATTTCCTTTGGTCCTATGGCCTTTAAAGGGAAAGGAAATATCTGTTGTCAGATTCCACAGAAAGAAGGCTAGCAAAGAGATCCACGAAATACAGATGTTACTCTGTGAGATGAATTAACAGAACACTGAGCAGTTTCTCAGAAAGCTTCTTTCCAGATTTCATCGGAGGATATTTCCTTCTTCACCATAGCCCTCTATGGGCTTCCAAATATCACTTTGCCAATTCCACAAGAACTGTCTTAGCGAAAGGCTTCTTGACGGGAATGCTGTAACTCTGTGAGATGATTTCACAGAACACAAAGAAGCTTCTCAGAAAGCTTCTTTCTCTTTGTTATCGGAGGATATTTCCTTTGGTCCTTTGGCCTTCAAAGGGAAAGGAAATATCTGTTGTCAGATTCCACAGAAATAAGGCTAGCAAAGAGATACACGAAATACAGATGTAACTCTGTGAGATGAATTAGCAGAACACTGAGCAGTTTCTCAGAAAGCTTCTTTCCAGATTTCATCGGAGGATATTTCCTTTTTCACCATAGCCCTCTATGGGCTTCCAAATATCACTTTGCCAATTCCACAAGAACTGTCTTAGCGAAAGGCTTCTTGAGGGGAAAGCTGTAACTCTGTGAGATGATTTCACAGAACACAAAGAAGTTTCTCAGAAAGCTTCTTTCTCTTTGTTATCGGAGGATATTTCCTTTGGCCCTATAGTCTTCAAAGGGAAAGGAAATATCTGTTGTCAGATTCCACAGAAACAAGGCTAGCAAAGAGATCCACGAAATACAGATGTAATTCTGTGAGATGAATTAACAGAAGACTGAGCAGTTTCTCAGAAAGCTTCTTTCCAGATTTCATCGGAGGATATTTCCTTTTTCACCATAGTCCTCTATGGGCTTCCAAATACCACTTTGCCAATTCCACAAGAACTGTCTTAGCGTAAGGCTTCTTGACGGGAATGCTGTAACTCTGTGAGATGATTTCACAGAAAACAAAGAAGCTTCTCAGAAAGCTTCTTTCTCTTTGTTATCGGAGGATATTTCCTTTGGTCCTATGGCCTTTAAAGGGAAAGGAAATATCTGTTGTCAGATTCCACAGAAATAAGGCTAGCAAAGAGATCCACGAAATACAGATGTAACTCTGTGAGATGAATTAACAGAACACTGAGCAGTTTCTCAGAAAGCGTCTTTCCAGATTTCATCCGAGCATATTTCCTTTTTCACCATAGCCCTTATGGGCTTCCAAATATGACTTTGCCAATTCCACAAGAACTGTCTTAGCGAAAGGCTTCTTGAGGGGAAAGCTGTAACTCTGTGAGATGATTTCACAGAACACAAAGAAGTTTCTCAGAAAGCTTCTTTCCCTTTTTTATCGGAGGATATGTCCTTTGGCCCTATAGTCTTCAAAGGGAAAGTAAATATCTGTTGTCAGATTCCACAGAAATAAGGCTAGCAGAGAGATCCACGAAATACAGATGTAACACTGTGAGATGAATTAACAGAACACTGAGCAGTTTCTCAGAAAGCTTCTTTCCAGATTTCATCGGAGGATATTTCCTTTTTCACCATAGCCCTTATGGGCTTCCAAATATCACTTTGCCAATTCCACAAGAACTGTCTTAGTGAAACGCTTCTTGAGGGGAAAGCTGTCACTCTGTGAGATGATTTCACAGAACACAAAGAAGTTTCTCAGAAAGCTTCATTCTCTTTGTTATCGGAGGATATTTCCTTTGGCCCTATAGTCTTCAAAGGGAAAGGAAATATCTGTTGTCAGATTCCACAGAAATAAGGCTAGCAAAGAGATCCACGAAATACTGATGTAACTCTGTGAGATGAATTAACAGAACACTGAGCAGTTTCTCAGAAAGCTTCTTTCCAGATTTCATCCGAGGATATTTCCTTTTTCACCATAGCCCTCTATGGGCTTCCAAATATCACTTTCCCAATTCCACAAGAACTGTCTTAGTGAAAGTCTTCTTGAGGGGAAAGCTGTAACTCTGTGAGATGATTTCACAGAACACAAAGAAGTTTCTCAGAAACCTTCTTTCTCTTTGTTATCGGAGGATATTTCCTTTGACCCTATAGTCTTCAAAGGGAAAGGAAATATCTGTTGTCAGATTCCACAGATATAACGCTAGCAAAGAGAATCACGAAATACAGATGTAACTCTTTGAGATGAATTAACAGAACACTGAGCAGTTTCTCAGAAAGCTGCTTTCCAGATTTCATCGGAGGATATTTCCTTTTTCACCATAGCCCTCTATGGGCTTCCAAATATCACTTTGCCAATTCCACAAGAACTGTCTTAGCGAAAGGCTTCTTGAGGGGAAAGCTGTAACTCTGTGAGATGATTTCACAGAACACAAAGAAGTTTCTCAGAAAGCTTCTTTCTCTTTGTTATCGGAGGATAATTCCTTTGGCCCTATAGTCTTCAAAGGTAAAGGAAATATCTGTTGTCAGATTCCACAGAAAAAAGGCTAGCAAAGAGATCCACGAAATACAGAGGTAACTCTGTGAGATGAATTAACAGAACACTGAGCAGTTTCTCAGAAAGCTGCTTTCCAGATTTCATCTGAGGATATTTCCTTTTTCACCATAGCCCTCTATGGACTTCCAAATACCACTTTCCCAATTCCACAAGAACTGTCTTAGCGAAAGGCTTCTTGAGGGGAATGCTGTAACTCTGTGAGATGATTTCACCGAACACAAAGAAGCTCCTCAGAAAGCTTCTTTCTCTTTGTTATCGGAGGATATTTCCTTTGGTCCTATGGCCTTTATAGGGATCCGAAATATCTGTTGTCAGATTCCACAGAAAGAAGGCTAGCAAAGAGATCCACGAAATACAGATGTAACTCTGTGAGATGAATTAACAGAACACTGAGCAGTTTCTCAGAAAGCTTCTTTCTAGATTTCATCGGAGGATATTTCCTTTTTCACCATAGCCCTCTATGGGCTTCCAAAAATCACTTTGCCAATTCCACAAGAACTGTCTTAGCGAAAGGCTTCTTGACGGGAATGCTGTAACTCTGTGAGATGATTTCACAGAACACAAAGAAGCTTCTCAGAAAGCTTCCTTCTCTTTGTTATCGGAGGATATTTCCTTTGGTCCTTTGGCCTTTAAAGGGAAAGGAAATATCTGTTGTCAGATTCCACAGAAATAAGGCTAGCAAAGAGATCCACGAAATACAGATGTAACTCTGTGAGATGAATTAACAGAACACTGAGCAGTTTCTCAGAAAGCTTCCTTCCAGATTTCATCGGAGGATATTTCCTTTTTCACCATAGCCCTCTATGGGCTTCCAAATATCACTTTGCCAATTCCACAAGAACTGTCTTAGCGAAAGGCTTCTTGAGGGGAATGCTGTAACTCTGTGAGATGATTTCACAGAACACAAAGAAGGTTCTCAGAAAGCTTGTTTCTCTTTGTTATCGGAGGATATTTCCTTTGGTCCTATGGCCTTTAAAGGGAAAGGAAATATCTGTTGTCAGATTCCACAGAAATAAGGCTAGCAAAGAGATCCACGAATACAGATGTAACTCTGTGAGATGAATTAACAGAACACTAAGCAGTTTCTCAGAAAGCTTCTTTCCAGATTTCATCCGAGGATATTTCCTTTTTCACCATAGCCCTTATGGGCTTCCAAATATGACTCTGCCAATTCCACACGAACTGTCTTAGCGAAAGGCTTCTTGAGGGGAAAGATGTAACTCTGTGAGATGATTTCACAGAACACAAAGAAGTTTCTCAGAAAGCTTGTTTCTCTTTGTTATCGGAGGATATTTCCTTTGGCCCTATAGTCTTCAAAGGGAAAGGAAATATCTGTTGTCAGATTCCACAGAAAGAAGGCTAGCAAAGAGATCCACGAAATACAGATGTAACTCTGTGAGATGAATTAACAGAACACTGAGCAGTTTCTCAGAAAGCTTCTTTCCAGATTTCATCGGAGGATATTTCCTTTTTCACCATAGCCCTCTATGGGCTTCCAAATATCACTTTGCCAATTCCACAAGAACTGTCTTAGCGAAAGGCTTCTTGACGGGAATGCTGTAACTCTGTGAGATGATTTCACAGAACACAAAGAAGCTTCTCAGAAAGCTTGTTTCTCTTTGTTATCGGAGGATATTTCCTTTGGTCCTATGGCCTTTAAAGGGAAAGGAAATATCTGTTGTCAGATTCCACAGAAATAAGGCTAGCAAAGAGATCCACGAAATACAGATGTAACTCTGTGAGATGAATTAACAGAACACTGAGCAGTTTCTCAGAAAGCTTCTTTCCAGATTTCATCGGAGGATATTTCCTTCTTCACCATAGCCCTCTATGGGCTTCCAAATATCACTTTGCCAATTCCACAAGAACTGTCTTAGCGAAAGGCTTCTTGAGAGGAAAGCTGTAACTCTGTGAGATGATTTCACAGAACACAAAGAAGTTTCTCAGAAAGCTTGTTTCTCTTTGTTATAGGAGGATATTTCCTTTGGCCCTATAGTCTTTAAAGGGATCCGAAATATCTGTTGTCAGATTCCACAGAAATAAGGCTAGCAAAGAGATCCACGAAATACAGATGTAACTCTGTGAGATGAATTAACAGAACACTAAGCAGTTTCTCAGAAAGGTTCTTTCCAGATTTCATCGGAGGATATTTCCTTTTTCACCATAGCCCTCTATGGGCTTCCAAATATCACTTTGCCAATTCCACAAGAACTGTCTTAGCGAAAGGCTTCTGGAGGGGAAAGCTGTAACTCTGTGAGATGATTTCACAGAACACAAAGAAGTTTCTCAGAAAGCTTCTTTCTCTTTGTTATCGGAGGATATTTCCTTTGGCCCTATAGTCTTCAAAGGGAAAGGAAATATCTGTTGTCAGATTCCACAGAAATAAGGCTAGCAAAGAGATCCACGAAATACAGAAGTAACTCTGTGAGATGAATTAACAGAACACTGAGCAGTTTCTCAGAAAGCTGCTTTCCAGATTTCATCGGAGGATATTTCCTTTTTCACCAGAGCCCTCTATGGGCTTCCAAATATCACTTTGCCAATTCCACAAGAACTGTCTTAGCGAAAGGCTTCTTGAGGGGAATGCTGTAACTCTGTGACATGATTTCACCGAACACAAAGAAGCTCCTCAGAAAGCTTCTTTCTCTTTGTTATCGGAGGATATTTCCTTTGGTCCTATGGCCTTTAAAGGGATCCGAAATATCTGTTGTCAGATTCCACAGAAATAAGGCTAGCAAAGAGATCCACGAAATACAGATGTAACTCTGTGAGATGAATTAACAGAACACTGAGCAGTTTCTCAGAAAGCTGTTTTCCAGATTTCATCGGAGGATATTTCCTTTTTCACCATAGCCCTCTATGGGCTTCCAAATATCACTTTGCAAATTCCACAAGAACTGTCTTAGCGAAAGTCTTCTTGAAGGGAAAGCTGTAACTCTGTGAGATGATTTCACAGAACACAAAGTAGTTTCTCAGAAAGCTTGTTTCTCTTTGTTATCGGAGGATATTTCCTTTGGCCCTATAGTCTTTAAAGGGATCCGAAATATCTGTTGTCAGATTCCACAGAAATAAGGCTAGCAAAGAGATCCACGAAATACAGATGTAACTCTGTGAGATGAATTAACAGAACACTAAGCAGTTTCTCAGAAAGCTTCTTTCCAGATTTCATCCGAGGTTATTTCCTTTTTCACCATAGCCCTTATGGGCTTCCAAATATGACTTTGCCAATTCCACAAGAACTGTCTTAGCGAAAGGCTTCTTGAGGGGAAAGCTGTAACTCTGTGAGAGGATTTCACAGATCACAAAGAAGTTTCTCAGAAAGCTTGTTTCTCTTTGTTATCGGAGGATATTTCCTTTGGCCCTATAGTCTTCAAAGGGAAAGGAAATATCTGTTGTCAGATTCCACAGAAAGAAGGCTAGCAAAGAGATCCACGAAATACAGATGTAACTCTGTGAGATGAATTAACAGAACACTGAGCAGTTTCTCAGAAAGCTTCTTTCCAGATTTCATCGGTGTATATTTCCTTTTTCACCATAGCCCTCTATGAGCTTCCAAATATCACTTTGCCAATTCCACAAGAACTGTCTTAGGGAAAGGCTTCTTGAGAGGAAAGCTGTAACTCTGTGAGATGATTTCACAGAACACAAAGAAGTTTCTCAGAAAGCTTCTTTCTCTTTGTTATCGGAGGATATTTCCTTTGGCCCTATAGTCTTTAAAAGGATCCGAAATATCTGTTGTCAGATTCCACAGAAATAAGGCTAGCAAAGAGATCCACGAAATACAGATGTAACTCTGTGAGATGAATTAACAGAACACTGAGCAGTTTCTCAGAAAGCTTCTTTCCAGATTTCATCCGAGGATATTTCCTTTTTCACCATAGCCCTCTATGGGCTTCCAAATATCACTTTGCCATTTCCACAAGAACTGTCTTAGTGAAAGTCTTCTTGAGGGGAAAGCTGTAACTCTGTGAGATGATTTCACAGAACACAAAGAAGTTTCTCAGAAACCTTCTTTCTCTTTGTTATCGGAGGATATTTCCTTTGGCCCTATAGTCTTCAGAGGGAAAGGAAATATCTGTTGTCAGATTCCACAGATATAAAGCTAGCAAAGAGATCCACGAAATACAGATGTAACTCTGTGAGATGAATTAACAGAACACTGAGCAGTTTCTCAGAAAGCTGTTTTCCAGATTTCATCGGAGGATATTTCCTTTTTCACCATAGCCCTCTATGGGCTTCCAAATATCACTTTGCAAATTCCACAAGAACTGTCTTAGCGAAAGGCTTCTTGAAGGGAAAGCTGTAACTCTGTGAGATGATTTCACAGAACACAAAGTAGTTTCTCAGAAAGCTTGTTTCTCTTTGTTATCGGAGGATATTTCCTTTGGCCCTATAGTCTTTAAAGGGATCCGAAATATCTGTTGTCAGATTCCACAGAAATAAGGCTAGCAAAGAGATCCACGAAATACAGATGTAACTCTGGGAGATGAATTAACAGAACACTAAGCAGTTTCTCAGAAAGCTTCTTTCCAGATTTCATCCGAGGATATTTCCTTTTTCACCATAGCCCTTATGGGCTTCCAAATATGACTTTGCCAATTCCACAAGAACTGTCTTAGCGAAAGGCTTCTTGAGGGGAAAGCTGTAACTCTGTGAGAGGATTTCACAGAACACAAAGAAGTTTCTCAGAAAGCTTGTTTCTCTTTGTTATCGGAGGATATTTCCTTTGGCCCTATAGTCTTCAAAGGGAAAGGAAATATCTGTTGTCAGATTCCACAGAAAGAAGGCTAGCAAAGAGATCCACGAAATACAGATGTAACTCTGTGAGATGAATTAAAAGAACACTGAGCAGTTTCTCAGAAAGCTTCTTTCCAGATTTCATCGGAGGATATTTCCTTTTTCACCATAGCCCTCTATGGGCTTCCAAATATCACTTTGCCAATTCCACAAGAACTGTCTTAGCGAAAGGCTTCTTGAGAGGAAAGCTGTAACTCTGTGAGATGATTTCACAGAACACAAAGAAGTTTCTCAGAAAGCTTCTTTCTCTTTGTTATCGGAGGATATTTCCTTTGGCCCTATAGTCTTTAAAAGGATCCGAAATGTCTGTTGTCAGATTCCACAGAAATAAGGCTAGCAAAGAGATCCACGAAATACAGATGTAACTCTGTGAGATGAATTAACAGAACACTGAGCAGTTTCTCAGAAAGCTTCTTTCCAGATTTCATCCGAGGATATTTCCTTTTTCACCATAGCCCTCTATGGGCTTCCAAATATCACTTTGCCATTTCCACAAGAACTGTCTTAGTGAAAGTCTTCTTGAGGGGAAAGCTGTAACTCTGTGAGATGATTTCACAGAACACAAAGAAGTTTCTCAGAAACCTTCTTTCTCTTTGTTATCGGAGGATATTTCCTTTGGCCCTATAGTCTTCAAAGGGAAAGGAAATATCTGTTGTCAGATTCCACAGATATAAAGCTAGCAAAGAGATCCACGAAATACAGATGTAACTCTGTGAGATGAATTAACAGAACACTGAGCAGTTTCTCAGAAAGCTGTTTTCCAGATTTCATCGGAGGATATTTCCTTTTTCACCATAGCCCTCTATGGGCTTCCAAATATCACTTTGCAAATTCCACAAGAACTGTCTTAGCGAAAGGCTTCTTGAAGGGAAAGCTGTAACTCTGTGAGATGATTTCACAGAACACAAAGTAGTTTCTCAGAAAGCTTGTTTCTCTTTGTTATCGGAGGATATTTCCTTTGGCCCTATAGTCTTTAAAGGGATCCGAAATATCTGTTGTCAGATTCCACAGAAATAAGGCTAGCAAAGAGATCCACGAAATACAGATGTAACTCTGTGAGATGAATTAACAGAACACTAAGCAGTTTCTCAGAAAGCTTCTTTCCAGATTTCATCCGAGGATATTTCCTTTTTCACCATAGCCCTTATGGGCTTCCAAATATGACTTTGCCAATTCCACAAGAACTGTCTTAGCGAAAGGCTTCTTGAGGGGAAAGCTGTAACTCTGTGAGAGGATTTCACAGATCACAAAGAAGTTTCTCAGAAAGTTTGTTTCTCTTTGTTATCGGAGGATATTTCCTTTGGCCCTATAGTCTTCAAAGGGAAAGGAAATATCTGTTGTCAGATTCCACAGAAAGAAGGCTAGCAAAGAGATCCACGAAATACAGATGTAACTCTGTGAGATGAATTAACAGAACACTGAGCAGTTTCTCAGAAAGCTTCTTTCCAGATTTCATCGGAGGATATTTCCTTTTTCACCATAGCCCTTATGGGCTTCCAAATATCACTTTGACAATTCCACAAGAACTGTCTTAGCGAAAGGCTTCTTGAGAGGAAAGCTGTAACTCTGTGAGATGATTTCAAAGAACACAAAGAAGTTTCTCAGAAAACTTCTTTCTCTTTATTATCGGAGGATATTTCCTTTGGCCCTATAGTCTTTAAAAGGATCCGAAATATCTGTTGTCAGATTCCACAGAAATAAGGCTAGCAAAGAGATCCACGAAATACAGATGTAACTCTGTGAGATGAATTAACAGAACACTAAGCAGTTTCTCAGAAAGCTTCTTTCCAGATTTCATCCGAGGATATTTCCTTTTTCACCATAGCCCTTATGGGCTTCCAAATATGACTTTGCCAATTCCACAAGAACTGTCTTAGCGAAAGGCTTCTTGAGGGGAAAGCTGTAACTCTGTGAGATGATTTCACAGAACACAAAGAAGTTTCTCAGAAAGCTTCTTTCTCTTTGTTATCGGAGCATAATTCCTTTGGCCCTATAGTCTTCAAAGGGAAAGGAAATATCTGTTGTCAGATTCCACAGAAATAAGGCTAGCAAAGAGATCCACGAAATACAGATGTAACTCTGTGAGATGAATTAACAGAACACTGAGCAGTTTCTCAGAAAGCTTCTTTCCAGATTTCATCGGAGGATATTTCCTTTTTCACCATAGCCCTCTAAGGGCTTCCAAATATCACTTTGCCAATTCCACAAGAACTGTCTTACCGAAAGGCTTCTTGACGGGAATGCTGTAACTCTGTGAGATGATTTCACAGAACACAAAGAAGTTTCTCAGAAAGCTTCTTTCTCTTTGTTATCGGAGGATAATTTCTTGGCCCTATAGTCTTCAAAGGGAAAGGAAATATCTGTTGTCAGATTCCACAGAAAGAAGGCTAGCAAAGAGATCCACGAAATACAGATGTAACTCTGTGAGATGAATTAACAGAACACTGAGCAGTTTCTCAGAAAGCTTCTTTCCAGATTTCATCGGAGGATATTTCCTTTTTCACCAGAGCCCTCTATGGGCTTCCAAATATCACTTTGCCAATTCCACAAGAACTGTCTTAGTGAAAGGCTTCTTGACGGGAATTCTGTAACTCTGTGAGATGATTTCACAGAACACAAAGAAGCTTCTCAGAAAGCTTCTTTCTCTTTGTTATCGGAGGATATTTCCTTTGGTCCTTTGGCCTTTAAAGGGAAAGGAAATATCTGTTGTCAGATTCCACAGAAATAAGGCTAGCAAAGAGATCCACGAAATACAGATGTAACTCTGTGAGATGAATTAACAGAACACTGAGCAGTTTCTCAGAATGCTTCTTTCCAGATTTCATCGGAGGATATTTCCTTTTTCACCATAGCCCTCTATGGGCTTCCAAATATCACTTTGCCAATTCCACAAGAACTGTCTTAGCGAAAGGCTTCTTGAGGGGAAAGCTGTAACTCTGTGAGATGATTTCACAGAACACAAAGAAGTTTCTCAGAAAGCTTGTTTCTCTTTGTTATCGGAGGATATTTCCTTTGGCCCTACAGTCTTCAAAGGGAAAGGAAATATCTGTTGTCAGATTCCACAGAAAGAAGGCTAGCAAAGAGATCCACGAAATACAGATGTAACTCTGTGAGGTGAATTAACAGAACACTGAGCAGTTTCTCAGAAAGCTTCTTTCCAGATTTCATCGGAGGATATTTCCTTTTTCACCTTAGCCCTCTATCGGCTTCCAAATATCACTTTGCCAGTTCCACAAGAACTGTCTTAGCGAAAGGCTTCTTGACGGGAATGCTGTAACTCTGTGAGATGATTTCACAGAACACAAAGAAGCTTCTCAGAAAGCTTCTTTCTCTTTGTTATCGGAGGATATTTCCTTTGGTCCTATGGCCTTTAAAGGGATCCGAAATATCTGTTGTCAGATTCCACAGAAAGAAGGCTAGCAAAGAGATCCACGAAATACAGATGTAACTCTGTGAGATGAATTAACAGAACACTGAGCAGTTTCTCAGAAAGCTTCTTTCCAGATTTCATCGGAGGATATTTCTTTTTTCACCATAGCCCTCTATGGGCTTCCAAATATCACTTTGACAATTCCACAAGAACTGTCTTAGCGAAAGGCTTCTTGAGAGGAAAGCTGTAACTCTGTGAGATGATTTCAAAGAACACAAAGAAGTTTCTCAGAAAACTTCTTTCTCTTTGTTATCGGAGGATATTTCCTTTGGCCCTATAGTCTTTAAAAGGATCCGAAATATCTGTTGTCATATTCCACAGAAATAAGGCTAGCAAAGAGATCCACGAAATACAGATGTAACTCTGTGAGATGAATTAACAGAACACTGAGCAGTTTCTCAGAATGCTTCTTTCCAGATTTCATCGGAGGATATTTCCTTTTTCACCATAGCCCTCTATGGGCTTCCAAATATCACTTTGCCAATTCCACAAGAACTGTCTTAGCGAAAGGCTTCTTGAGGGGAAAGCTGTAACTCTGTGAGATGATTTCACAGAACACAAAGAAGTTTCTCAGAAAGCTTGTTTCTCTTTGTTATCGGAGGATATTTCCTTTGGCCCTACAGTCTTCAAAGGGAAAGGAAATATCTGTTGTCAGATTCCACAGAAAGAAGGCTAGCAAAGAGATCCACGAAATACAGATGTAACTCTGTGAGGTGAATTAACAGAACACTGAGCAGTTTCTCAGAAAGCTTCTTTCCAGATTTCATCGGAGGATATTTCCTTTTTCACCTTAGCCCTCTATCGGCTTGCAAATATCACTTTGCCAATTCCACAAGAACTGTCTTAGCGAAAGGCTTCTTGAGGGGAATGCTGTAACTCTGTGAGATGATTTCACAGAACACAAAGAAGCTTCTCAGAAAGCTTCTTTCTCTTTGTTATCGGAGGATATTTCCTTTGGTCCTATGGCCTTTAAAGGGATCCGAAATATCTGTTGTCAGATTCCACAGAAAGAAGGCTAGCAAAGAGATCCACGAAATACAGATGTAACTCTGTGAGATGAATTAACAGAACACTGAGCAGTTTCTCAGAAAGCTTCTTTCCAGATTTCATCGGAGGATATTTCCTTTTTCACCATAGCCCTCTATGGGCTTCCAAATATCACTTTGCCAATTCCACAAGAACTGTCTTAGCGAAAGGCTTCTTGACGGGAATGCTGTAACTCTGTGAGATGATTTCACAGAACACAAAGAAGTTTCTCAGAAAGCTTCTTTCTCTTTGTTATCGGAGGATAATTTCTTGGCCCTATAGTCTTCAAAGGGAAAGGAAATATCTGTTGTCAGATTCCACAGAAAGAAGGCTAGCAAAGAGATCCACGAAATACAGATGTAACTCTGTGAGATGAATTAACAGAACACTGATCAGTTTCTCAGAAAGCTTCTTTCCAGATTTCATCGGAGGATATTTCCTTTTTCACCAGAGCCCTCTATGGGCTTCCAAATATCACTTTGCCAATTCCACAAGAACTGTCTTAGTGAAAGGCTTCTTGACGGGAATTCTGTAACTCTGTGAGATGATCTCACAGAACACAAAGAAGCTTCTCAGAAAGCTTCTTTCTCTTTGTTATCGGAGGATATTTCCTTTGGTCCTTTGGCCTTTAAAGGGAAAGGAAATATCTGTTGTCAGATTCCACAGAAATAAGGCTAGCAAAGAGATCCACGAAATACAGATGTAACTCTGTGAGATGAATTAACAGAACACTGAGCAGTTTCTCAGAATGCTTCTTTCCAGATTTCATCGGAGGATATTTCCTTTTTCACCATAGCCCTCTATGGGCTTCCAAATATCACTTTGCCAATTCCACAAGAACTGTCTTAGCGAAAGGCTTCTTGAGGGGAAAGCTGTAACTCTGTGAGATGATTTCACAGAACACAAAGAAGTTTCTCAGAAAGCTTGTTTCTCTTTGTTATCGGAGGATATTTCCTTTGGCCCTACAGTCTTCAAAGGGAAAGGAAATATCTGTTGTCAGATTCCACAGAAAGAAGGCTAGCAAAGAGATCCACGAAATACAGATGTAACTCTGTGAGGTGAATTAACAGAACACTGAGCAGTTTCTCAGAAAGCTTCTTTCCAGATTTCATCGGAGGATATTTCCTTTTTCACCTTAGCCCTCTATCGGCTTCCAAATATCACTTTGCCAGTTCCACAAGAACTGTCTTAGCGAAAGGCTTCTTGACGGGAATGCTGTAACTCTGTGAGATGATTTCACAGAACACAAAGAAGCTTCTCAGAAAGCTTCTTTCTCTTTGTTATCGGAGGATATTTCCTTTGGTCCTATGGCCTTTAAAGGGATCCGAAATATCTGTTGTCAGATTCCACAGAAAGAAGGCTAGCAAAGAGATCCACGAAATACAGATGTAACTCTGTGAGATGAATTAACAGAACACTGAGCAGTTTCTCAGAAAGCTTCTTTCCAGATTTCATCGGAGGATATTTCCTTTTTCACCATAGCCCTCTATGGGCTTCCAAATATCACTTTGACAATTCCACAAGAACTGTCTTAGCGAAAGGCTTCTTGAGAGGAAAGCTGTAACTCTGTGAGATGATTTCAAAGAACACAAAGAAGTTTCTCAGAAAACTTCTTTCTCTTTGTTATCGGAGGATATTTCCTTTGGCCCTATAGTCTTTAAAAGGATCCGAAATATCTGTTGTCAGATTCCACAGAAATAAGGCTAGCAAAGAGATCCACGAAATACAGATGTAACTCTGTGAGATGAATTAACAGAACACTGAGCAGTTTCTCAGAATGCTTCTTTCCAGATTTCATCGGAGGATATTTCCTTTTTCACCATAGCCCTCTATGGGCTTCCAAATATCACTTTGCCAATTCCACAAGAACTGTCTTAGCGAAAGGCTTCTTGAGGGGAAAGCTGTAACTCTGTGAGATGATTTCACAGAACACAAAGAAGTTTCTCAGAAAGCTTGTTTCTCTTTGTTATCGGAGGATATTTCCTTTGGCCCTACAGTCTTCAAAGGGAAAGGAAATATCTGTTGTCAGATTCCACAGAAAGAAGGCTAGCAAAGAGATCCACGAAATACAGATGTAACTCTGTGAGGTGAATTAACAGAACACTGAGCAGTTTCTCAGAAAGCTTCTTTCCAGATTTCATCGGAGGATATTTCCTTTTTCACCTTAGCCCTCTATCGGCTTCCAAATATCACTTTGCCAGTTCCACAAGAACTGTCTTAGCGAAAGGCTTCTTGACGGGAATGCTGTAACTCTGTGAGATGATTTCACAGAACACAAAGAAGCTTCTCAGAAAGCTTCTTTCTCTTTGTTATCGGAGGATATTTCCTTTGGTCCTATGGCCTTTAAAGGGATCCGAAATATCTGTTGTCAGATTCCACAGAAAGAAGGCTAGCAAAGAGATCCACGAAATACAGATGTAACTCTGTGAGATGAATTAACAGAACACTGAGCAGTTTCTCAGAAAGCTTCTTTCCAGATTTCATCGGAGGATATTTCCTTTTTCACCATAGCCCTCTATGGGCTTCCAAATATCACTTTGACAATTCCACAAGAACTGTCTTAGCGAAAGGCTTCTTGAGAGGAAAGCTGTAACTCTGTGAGATGATTTCAAAGAACACAAAGAAGTTTCTCAGAAAACTTCTTTCTCTTTGTTATCGGAGGATATTTCCTTTGGCCCTATAGTCTTTAAAAGGATCCGAAATATCTGTTGTCAGATTCCACAGACATAAGGCTAGCAAAGAGATCCACGAAATACAGATGTAACTCTGTGAGATGAATTAACAGAACACTGAGCAGTTTCTCAGAATGCTTCTTTCCAGATTTCATCGGAGGATATTTCCTTTTTCACCATAGCCCTCTATGGGCTTCCAAATATCACTTTGCCAATTCCACAAGAACTGTCTTAGCGAAAGGCTTCTTGAGGGGAAAGCTGTAACTCTGTGAGATGATTTCACAGAACACAAAGAAGTTTCTCAGAAAGCTTGTTTCTCTTTGTTATCGGAGGATATTTCCTTTGGCCCTACAGTCTTCAAAGGGAAAGGAAATATCTGTTGTCAGATTCCACAGAAAGAAGGCTAGCAAAGAGATCCACGAAATACAGATGTAACTCTGTGAGGTGAATTAACAGAACACTGAGCAGTTTCTCAGAAAGCTTCTTTCCAGATTTCATCGGAGGATATTTCCTTTTTCACCTTAGCCCTCTATCGGCTTGCAAATATCACTTTGCCAATTCCACAAGAACTGTCTTAGCGAAAGGCTTCTTGAGGGGAATGCTGTAACTCTGTGAGATGATTTCACAGAACACAAAGAAGCTTCTCAGAAAGCTTCTTTCTCTTTGTTATCGGAGGATATTTCCTTTGGTCCTATGGCCTTTAATGGGATCCGAAATATCTGTTGTCAGATTCCACAGAAAGAAGGCTAGCAAAGAGATCCACGAAATACAGATGTAACTCTGTGAGATGAATTAACAGAACACTGAGCAGTTTCTCAGAAAGCTTCTTTCCAGATTTCATCGGAGGATATTTCCTTTTTCACCATAGCCCTCTATGGGCTTCCAAATATCACTTTGCCAATTCCACAAGAACTGTCTTAGCGAAAGGCTTCTTGACGGGAATGCTGTAACTCTGTGAGATGATTTCACAGAACACAAAGAAGTTTCTCAGAAAGCTTCTTTCTCTTTGTTATCGGAGGATAATTTCTTGGCCCTATAGTCTTCAAAGGGAAAGGAAATATCTGTTGTCAGATTCCACAGAAAGAAGGCTAGCAAAGAGATCCACGAAATACAGATGTAACTCTGTGAGATGAATTAACAGAACACTGAGCAGTTTCTCAGAAAGCTTCTTTCCAGATTTCATCGGAGGATATTTCCTTTTTCACCAGAGCCCTCTATGGGCTTCCAAATATCACTTTGCCAATTCCACAAGAACTGTCTTAGTGAAAGGCTTCTTGACGGGAATTCTGTAACTCTGTGAGATGATTTCACAGAACACAAAGAAGCTTCTCAGAAAGCTTCTTTCTCTTTGTTATCGGAGGATATTTCCTTTGGTCCTTTGGCCTTTAAAGGGAAAGGAAATATCTGTTGTCAGATTCCACAGAAATAAGGCTAGCAAAGAGATCCACGAAATACAGATGTAACTCTGTGAGATGAATTAACAGAACACTGAGCAGTTTCTCAGAATGCTTCTTTCCAGATTTCATCGGAGGATATTTCCTTTTTCACCATAGCCCTCTATGGGCTTCCAAATATCACTTTGCCAATTCCACAAGAACTGTCTTAGCGAAAGGCTTCTTGAGGGGAAAGCTGTAACTCTGTGAGATGATTTCACAGAACACAAAGAAGTTTCTCAGAAAGCTTGTTTCTCTTTGTTATCGGAGGATATTTCCTTTGGCCCTACAGTCTTCAAAGGGAAAGGAAATATCTGTTGTCAGATTCCACAGAAAGAAGGCTAGCAAAGAGATCCACGAAATACAGATGTAACTCTGTGAGGTGAATTAACAGAACACTGAGCAGTTTCTCAGAAAGCTTCTTTCCAGATTTCATCGGAGGATATTTCCTTTTTCACCTTAGCCCTCTATCGGCTTCCAAATATCACTTTGCCAGTTCCACAAGAACTGTCTTAGCGAAAGGCTTCTTGACGGGAATACTGTAACTCTGTGAGATGATTTCACAGAACACAAAGAAGCTTCTCAGAAAGCTTCTTTCTCTTTGTTATCGGAGGATATTTCCTTTGGTCCTATGGCCTTTAAAGGGATCCGAAATATCTGTTGTCAGATTCCACAGAAAGAAGGCTAGCAAAGAGATCCACGAAATACAGATGTAACTCTGTGAGATGAATTAACAGAACACTGAGCAGTTTCTCAGAAAGCTTCTTTCCAGATTTCATCGGAGGATATTTCCTTTTTCACCATAGCCCTCTATGGGCTTCCAAATATCACTTTGACAATTCCACAAGAACTGTCTTAGCGAAAGGCTTCTTGAGAGGAAAGCTGTAACTCTGTGAGATGATTTCAAAGAACACAAAGAAGTTTCTCAGAAAACTTCTTTCTCTTTGTTATCGGAGGATATTTCCTTTGGCCCTATAGTCTTTAAAAGGATCCGAAATATCTGTTGTCAGATTCCACAGAAATAAGGCTAGCAAAGAGATCCACGAAATACAGATGTAACTCTGTGAGATGAATTAACAGAACACTGAGCAGTTTCTCAGAATGCTTCTTTCCAGATTTCATCGGAGGATATTTCCTTTTTCACCATAGCCCTCTATGGGCTTCCAAATATCACTTTGCCAATTCCACAAGAACTGTCTTAGCGAAAGGCTTCTTGAGGGGAAAGCTGTAACTCTGTGAGATGATTTCACAGAACACAAAGAAGTTTCTCAGAAAGCTTGTTTCTCTTTGTTATCGGAGGATATTTCCTTTGGCCCTACAGTCTTCAAAGGGAAAGGAAATATCTGTTGTCAGATTCCACAGAAAGAAGGCTAGCAAAGAGATCCACGAAATACAGATTTAACTCTGTGAGGTGAATTAACAGAACACTGAGCAGTTTCTCAGAAAGCTTCTTTCCAGATTTCATCGGAGGATATTTCCTTTTTCACCTTAGCCCTCTATCGTCTTGCAAATATCACTTTGCCAATTCCACAAGAACTGTCTTAGCGAAAGGCTTCTTGAGGGGAATGCTGTAACTCTGTGAGATGATTTCACAGAACACAAAGAAGCTTCTCAGAAAGCTTCTTTCTCTTTGTTATCGGAGGATATTTCCTTTGGTCCTATGGCCTTTAAAGGGATCCGAAATATCTGTTGTCAGATTCCACAGAAAGAAGGCTAGCAAAGAGATCCACGAAATACAGATGTAACTCTGTGAGATGAATTAACAGAACACTGAGCAGTTTCTCAGAAAGCTTCTTTCCAGATTTCATCGGAGGATATTTCCTTTTTCACCATAGCCCTCTATGGGCTTCCAAATATCACTTTGACAATTCCACAAGAACTGTCTTAGCGAAAGGCTTCTTGAGAGGAAAGCTGTAACTCTGTGAGATGATTTCAAAGAACACAAAGAAGTTTCTCAGAAAACTTCTTTCTCTTTGTTATCGGAGGATATTTCCTTTGGCCATATAGTCTTTAAAAGGATCCGAAATATCTGTTGTCAGATTCCACAGAAATAAGGCTAGCAAAGAGATCCACGAAATACAGATGTAACTCTGTGAGATGAATTAACAGAACACTAAGCAGTTTCTCAGAAAGCTTCTTTCCAGATTTCATCCGAGGATATTTCCTTTTTCACCATAGCCCTTATGGGCTTCCAAATATGACTTTGCCAATTCCACAAGAACTGTCTTAGCGAAAGGCTTCTTGAGGGGAAAGCTGTAACTCTGTGAGATGATTTCACAGAACACAAAGAAGTTTCTCAGAAAGCTTCTTTCTCTTTGTTATCGGAGCATAATTCCTTTGGCCCTATAGTCTTCAAAGGGAAAGGAAATATCTGTTGTCAGATTCCACAGAAATAAGGCTAGCAAAGAGATCCACGAAATACAGATGTAACTCTGTGAGATGAATTAACAGAACACTGAGCAGTTTCTCAGAAAGCTTCTTTCCAGATTTCATCGGAGGATATTTTCTTTTTCACCATAGCCCTCTAAGGGCTTCCAAATATCACTTTGCCAATTCCACAAGAACTGTCTTAGCGAAAGGCTTCTTGGGAAAGCTGTAACTCTGTGAGAGGATTTCACAGAACACAAAGAAGTTTCTCAGAAAGCTTGTTTCTCTTTGTTATCGGAGGATATTTCCTTTGGCCCTATAGTCTTCAAAGGGAAAGGAAATATCTGTTGTCAGATTCCACAGAAAGAAGGCTAGCAAAGAGATCCACGAAATACAGATGTAACTCTGTGAGATGAATTAACAGAACACTGAGCAGTTTCTCAGAAAGCTTCTTTCCAGATTTCATCGGAGGATATTTCCTTTTTCACTATAGCCCTCTAAGGGCTTCCAAATATCACTTTGCCAATTCCACAAGAACTGTCTTAGCGAAAGGCTTCTTGAGAGGAAAGCTGTAACTCTGTGAGATGATTTCACAGGACACAAAGTAGTTTCTCAGAAAGCTTGTTTCTCTTTGTTATCGGAGGATATTTCCTTTGGCCCTATAGTCTTTAAAGGGATCCGAAATATCTGTTGTCAGATTCCACAGAAATAAGGCTAGCAAAGAGATCCACGAAATACAGATGTAACTCTGTGAGATGAATTAACAGAACACTAAGCAGTTTCTCAGAAAGCTTCTTTCCAGATTTCATCCGAGGATATTTCCTTTTTCACCATAGCCCTTATGGGCTTCCAAATATGACTTTGCCAATTCCACAAGAACTGTCTTAGCGAAAGGCTTCTTGAGGGGAAAGCTGTAACTCTGTGAGAGGATTTCACAGAACACAAAGAAGTTTCTCAGAAAGCTTGTTTCTCTTTGTTATCGGAGGATATTTCCTTTGGCCCTATAGTCTTCAAAGGGAAAGGAAATATCTGTTGTCAGATTCCACAGAAAGAAGGCTAGCAAAGAGATCCACGAAATACAGATGTAACTCTGTGAGATGAATTAACAGAACACTGAGCAGTTTCTCAGAAAGCTTCTTTCCAGATTTCATCGGAGGATATTTCCTTTTTCACCATAGCCCTCTATGGGCTTCCAAATATCACTTTGCCAATTCCACAAGAACTGTCTTAGCGAAAGGCTTCTTGAGAGGAAAGCTGTAACTCTGTGAGATGATTTCACAGAACACAAAGAAGTTTCTCAGAAAGCTTCTTTCTCTTTGTTATCGGAGGATATTTCCTTTGGCCCTATAGTCTTTAAAAGGATCCGAAATATCTGTTGTCAGATTCCACAGAAATAAGGCTAGCAAAGAGATCCACGAAATACAGATGTAACTCTGTGAGATGAATTAACAGAACACTGAGCAGTTTCTCAGAAAGCTTCTTTCCAGATTTCATCCCAGGATATTTCCTTTTTCACCATAGCCCTCTATGGGCTTCCAAATATCACTTTGCCATTTCCACAAGAACTGTCTTAGTGAAAGTCTTCTTGAGGGGAAAGCTGTAACTCTGTGAGATGATTTCACAGAACACAAAGAAGTTTCTCAGAAACCTTCTTTCTCTTTGTTATCGGAGGATATTTCCTTTGTGCCTATAGTCTTCAGAGGGAAAGGAAATATCTGTTGTCAGATTCCACAGATATAAAGCTAGCAAAGAGATCCACGAAATACAGATGTAACTCTGTGAGATGAATTAACAGAACACTGAGCAGTTTCTCAGAAAGCTGTTTTCCAGATTTCATCGGAGGATATTTCCTTTTTCACCATAGCCCTCTATGGGCTTCCAAATATCACTTTGCAAATTCCACAAGAACTGTCTTAGCGAAAGGCTTCTTGAAGGGAAAGCTGTAACTCTGTGAGATGATTTCACAGAACACAAAGTAGTTTCTCAGAAAGCTTGTTTCTCTTTGTTATCGGAGGATATTTCCTTTGGCCCTATAGTCTTTAAAGGGATCCGAAATATCTGTTGTCAGATTCCACAGAAATAAGGCTAGCAAAGAGATCCACGAAATACAGATGTAACTCTGTGAGATGAATTAACAGAACACTAAGCAGTTTCTCAGAAAGCTTCTTTCCAGATTTCATCCGAGGATATTTCCTTTTTCACCATAGCCCTTATGGGCTTCCAAATATGACTTTGCCAATTCCACAAGAACTGTCTTAGCGAAAGGCTTCTTGAGGGGAAAGCTGTAACTCTGTGAGATGATTTCACAGAACACAAAGAAGTTTCTCAGAAAGCTTCTTTCTCTTTGTTATCGGAGGATATTTCCTTTGGCCCTATAGTCTTCAAAGAGAAAGGAAATATCTGTTGTCAGATTCCACAGAAATAAGGCTAGCAAAGAGATCCACGAAATACAGATATAACTCTGTGAGATGAATTAACAGAACACTGAGCAGTTTCTCAGAAAGCTTCTTTCCAGATTTCATCGGAGGATATTTCCTTTTTTACCATAGCCCTCTATGGGCTTCCAAATATCACTTTGCGAATTCCACAAGAACTGTCTTAGCGAAAGGCTTCTTGAGGGGAAAGCTGTAACTCTGTGAGATGATTTCTCAGAACACAAAGAAGTTTATCAGAAAGCTTCTTTCTCTTTGTTATCGGAAGATATTTCCTTTGGCCCTATAGTCTTCAAAGGGAAAGGAAATATCTGTTGTCAGATTCCACAGAAATAAGGCTAGCAAAGAGATCCACGAAATACAGATGTAACTCTGTGAGATGAATTAACAGAACACTGAGCAGTTTCTCAGAAAGCTTCTTTCCAGATTTCATCGGAGGATATTTTCTTTTTCACCATAGCCCTCTATGGTCTTCCAAATATCACTTTGCCAATTCCACAAGAACTGTCTTAGCGAAAGGCTTCTTGAGGGGAATGCTGTAACTCTGTGAGATGATTTCACAGAACACAAAGAAGCTTCTCAGAAAGCTTCTTTCTCTTTGTTATCGGAGGATATTTCCTTTAGCTCTATAGTCTTTAAAGGGATCCGAAATATCTGTTGTCAGATTACACAGAAAGAAGGCTAGCAAAGAGATCCACGAAATACAGATGTAACTCTCTGAGATGAATTAACAGAACCCTGAGCAGTTTCTCAGAAAGCTTCTTTCCAGATTTCATCGGAGGATATTTCCTTTTTCACCGTAGCCCTCTATGGGCTTCCAAATATCACTTTGACAATTCCACAAGAACTGTCTTAGTGAAAGGCTTCTTGAGAGGAAAGCTGTAACTCTGTGAGATGATTTCAAAGAACACAAAAAAGTTTCTCAGAAAACTTCTTTCTCTTTGTTATCGGAGGATATTTCCTTTGGCCCTATAGTCTTTAAAAGGATCCGAAATATCTGTTGTCAGATTCCACAGAAATAAGGCTAGCATAGAGATCCACGAAATACAGATGTAACTCTGTGAGATGAATTAACAGAACACTAAGCAGTTTCTCAGAAAGCTTCTTTCCAGATTTCATCCGAGGATATTTCCTTTTTCACCATAGCCCTTATGGGCTTCCAAATATGACTTTGCCAATTCCACAAGAACTGTCTTAGCGAAAGGCTTCTTGAGGGGAAAGCTGTAACTCTGTGAGATGATTTCACAGAACACAAAGAAGTTTCTCAGAAAGCTTCTTTCTCTTTGTTATCGGAGGATATTTCCTTTGGCCCTATAGTCTTCAAAGGGAAAGGAAATATCTGTTGTCAGATTCCACAGAAATAAGGCTAGCAAAGAGATCCACGAAATACAGATGTAACTCTGTGAGATGAATTAACAGAACACTGAGCAGTTTCTCAGAAAGCTACTTTCCAGATTTCATCGGAGGATATTTCCTTTTTCACCATAGGCCTCTATGGGCTTCCAAATATCACTTTGCCAATTCCACAAGAACTGTCTTAGCGAAAGGCTTCTTGAGGGGAAAGCTGTAACTCTGTGAGATGATTTCACAGAACACAAAGAAGTTTCTCAGAAAGCTTCTTTCACTTTGTATCGGAGGATAATTTCTTGGCCCTATAGTCTTCAAAGGGAAAGGAAATATCTGTTGTCAGATTCCACAGAAAGAAGGCTAGCAAAGAGATCCACGAAATACAGATGTAACTCTGTGAGATGAATTAACAGAACACTGAGCAGTTTCTCAGAAAGCTTCTTTCCAGATTTCATCGGAGGATATTTCCTTTTTCACCATAGCCCTCTATGGGCTTCCAAATATCACTTTGCCAATTCCACAAGAACTGTCTTAGTGAAAGGCTTCTTGACGGGAATTCTGTAACTCTGTGAGATGATTTCACAGAACACAAAGAAGTTTCTCAGAAAGCTTCTTTCTCTTTGTTATCGGAGGATATTTCCTTTGGACCTTTGGCCTTTAAAGGGAAAGGAAATATCTGTTGTCAGATTCCACAGAAATAAGGCTAGCAAAGAGATCCACGAAATACAGATGTAACTCTGTGAGATGAATTAACAGAACACTGAGCAGTTTCTCAGAATGCTTCTTTCCAGAATTCATCGGAGTATATTTCCTTTTTCACCATAGCCCTCTATGGGCTTCCAAATATCACTTTGCCAATTCCACAAGAACTGTCTTAGCGAAAGGCTTCTTGAGAGGAAAGCTGTAACTCTGTGAGATGATTTCACAGAACACAAAGAAGTTTCTCAGAAAGCTTCTTTCCCTTTTTTATCGGAGGATATGTCCTTTGGCCCTAAGGTCTTCAAAGGGAAAGTAAATATCTGTTGTCAAATTCCACAGAAATAAGGCTAGCAAAGAGATCCACGAAATACAGATGTAACTCGGTGAGATGAATTAACAGAACACTGAGCAGTTTCTCAGAAACCTTCTTTCCAGATTTCATCGGAGGATATTTCCTTTTTCACCATAGCCCTTATGGGCTTCCAAATATCACTTTGCCAATTCCACAAGAACTGTCTTAGTGAAACGCTTCTTGAGGGGAAAGCTGTCACTCTGTGAGATGATTTCACAGAACACAAAGAAGTTTCTCAGAAAGCTTCATTCTCTTTGTTATCGGAGGATATTTCCTTTGGCCCTATAGTCTTCAAAGGGAAAGGAAATATCTGTTGTCAGATTCCACAGATATAACGCTAGCAAAGAGATCCACGAAATACCGATGTAACTCTGTGAGATGAATTAACAGAACACTGAGCAGTTTCTCAGAAAGCTTCTTTCCAGATTTCATCCGAGGATATTTCCTTTTTCACCATAGCCCTCTATGGGCTTCCAAATATCACTTTGCCAATTCCACAAGAACTGTCTTAGCGAAAGGCTTCTTGAGGGGAAAGCTGTAACTCTGTGAGATGATTTCACAGAACACAAAGAAGTTTCTCAGAAAGCTTGTTTCTCTTTTTTAACGGAGGATATTTCCTTTGGCCCTATAGTCTTTAAAGGGATCCGAAATATCTGTTGTCAGATTCCACAGAAATAAGGCTAGCAAAGAGATCCACGAAATACAGATGTAACTCTGTGAGATGAATTAACAGAACACTGAGCAGTTTCTCAGAAAGCTTCTTTCCAGATTTCATCGGAGGATATTTCCTTTTTCACCATAGCCCTCTAAGGGCTTCCAAATATCACTTTGCCAATTCCACAAGAACTGTCTTAGCGAAAGGCTTCTTGAGGGGAAAGCTGTAACTGTGTGAGATGATTTCACAGAACACAAAGAAGTTTCTCAGAAAGCTTGTTTCTCTTTGTTATCGGAGGATATTTCCTTTGGCCCTATAGTCTTCAAAGGGAAAGGAAATATCTGTTGTCAGATTCCACAGAAAGAAGGCTAGCAAAGAGATCCACGAAATACAGATGTAACTCTGTGAGATGAATTAACAGAACACTGAGCAGTTTCTCAGAAAGCTTCTTTCCAGATTTCATCGGAGGATATTTCCTTTTTCACCATAGCCCTCTATGGGCTTCAAAATATCACTTTGCCAATTCCACAAGAACTGTCTTAGCGAAAGGCTTCTTGAGAGGAAAGCTGTAACTCTGTGAGATGATTTCACAGAACACAAAGAAGTTTCTCAGAAAGCTTCTTTCTCTTTGTTATCGGAGGATATTTCCTTTGGCCCTATAGTCTTTAAAAGGATCCGAAATATCTGTTGTCAGATTCCACAGAAATAAGGCTAGCAAAGAGATCCACGAAATACAGATGTAACTCTGTGAGATGAATTAACAGAACACTAAGCAGTTTCTCAGAAAGCTTCTTTCCAGATTTCATCCGAGGATATTTCCTTTTTCACCATAGCCCTCTATGGGCTTCCAAATATCACTTTGCCAATTCCACAAGAACTGTCATAGTGAAAGTCTTCTTGAGGGGAAAGCTGTAACTCTGTGAGATGATTTCACAGAACACAAAGAAGTTTCTCAGAAACCTTCTTTCTCTTTGTTATCGGAGGATATTTCCTTTGGCCCTATAGTCTTCAAAGGGAAAGGAAATATCTGTTGTCAGATTCCACAGATATAAAGCTAGCAAAGAGATCCACGAAATACAGATGTAACTCTGTGAGATGAATTAACAGAACACTGAGCAGTTTCTCAGAAAGCTGCTTTCCAGATTTCATCGGAGGATATTTCCTTTTTCACCATAGCCCTCTATGGGCTTCCAAATATCACTTTGCCAATTCCACAAGAACTGTCTTAGCGAAAGGCTTCTTGAGGGGAAAGCTGTAACTCTGTGAGATGATTTCACAGAACACAAAGAAGTTTCTCAGAAAGCTTGTTTCTCTTTGTTATCGGAGGATATTTCCTTTGGCCCTATAGTCTTTAAAGGGATCCGAAATATCTGTTGTCAGATTCCACAGAAATAAGGCTAGCAAAGAGATCCACGAAATACAGATGTAACTCTGTGAGATGAATTAACAGAACACTGAGCAGTTTCTCAGAAAGCTTCTTTCCAGATTTCATCGGAGGATATTTCCTTTTTCACCATAGCCCTCTAAGGGCTTCCAAATATCACTTTGCCAATTCCACAAGAACTGTCTTAGCGAAAGGCTTCTTGAGGGGAAAGCTGTAACTCTGTGAGATGATTTCACAGAACACAAAGAAGTTTCTCAGAAAGCTTGTTTCTCTTTGTTATCGGAGGATATTTCCTTTGGTCCTATGGCCTTTAAAGGGAAAGGAAATATCTGTTGTCAGATTCCACAGAAAGAAGGCTAGCAAAGAGATCCACGAAATACAGATGTAACTCTGTGAGGTGAATTAACAGAACACTGAGCAGTTTCTCAGAAAGCTTCTTTCCAGATTTCATTGGAGGATATTTCCTTTTTCACCTTAGCCCTCTATGGGCTTCCAAATATCACTTTGCCAATTCCACAAGAACTGTCTTAGCGAAAGGCTTCTTGAGGGGAATGCTTTAACTCTGTGAGATGATTTCACAGAACACAAAGAAGCTTCTCAGAAAGCTTCTTTCTCTTTGTTATCAGAGGATATTTCCTTTGGTCCTATGGCCTTTAAAGGGATCCGAAATATCTGTTGTCAGATTCCACAGAAAGAAGGCTAGCAAAGAGATCCACGAAATACAGATGTAACCCTGTGAGATGAATTAACAGAACACTGAGCAGTTTCTCAGAAAGTTTCTTTCCAGATTTCATCGGAGGATATTTCCTTTTTCACCATAGCCCTCTATGGGCTTCCAAATATCACTTTGACAATTCCACAAGAACTGTCTTAGCGAAAGGCTTCTTGAGAGGAAAGCTGTAACTCTGTGAGATGATTTCAAAGAACACAAAAAAGTTTCTCAGAAAACTTCTTTCTCTTTGTTATCGGAGGATATTTCCTTTGGCCCTATAGTCTTTAAAAGGATCCGAAATATCTGTTGTCAGATTCCACAGAAATAAGGCTAGCAAAGAGATCCACGAAATACAGATGTAACTCTGTGAGATGAATTAACAGAACACTAAGCAGTTTCTCAGAAAGCTTCTTTCCAGATTTCATCCGAGGATATTTCCTTTTTCACCATAGCCCTTATGGGCTTCCAAATATGACTTTGCCAATTCCACAAGAACTGTCTTAGCGAAAGGCTTCTTGAGGGGAAAGCTGTAACTCTGTGAGATGATTTCACAGAACACAAAGAAGTTTCTCAGAAAGCTTCTTTCTCTTTGTTATCGGAGGATATTTCCTTTGGCCCTATAGTCTTCAAAGGGAAAAGAAATATCTGTTCTCAGATTCCACAGAAATAAGGCTAGCAAAGAGATCCCCGAAATACAGATATAACTCTGTGAGATGAATTAACAGAACACTGAGCAGTTTCTCAGAAAGCTTCCTTCCAGATTTCATCGGAGGATATTTCCTTTTTCACCATAGCCCTCTAAGGGCTTCCAAATATCACTTTGCCAATTCCACAAGAACTGTCTTAGCGAAAGGCTTCTTGAGGGGAAAGCTGTAACTCTGTGAGATGATTTCACAGAACACAAAGAAGATTCTCAGAAAGCTTGTTTCTCTTTGTTAACGGAGGATATTTCCTTTGGCCCTATTGTCTTTACAGGGATCCGAAATATCTGTTGTCAGATTCCACAGAAATAAGGCTAGCAAAGAGATCCACGAAATACAGATATAACTCTGTGAGATGAATTAACCGAACACTGAGCAGTTTCTCAGAAAGCTTCTTTCCAGATTTCATCGGAGGATATTTCCTTTTTCACCATAGCCCTCTAAGGGCTTCCAAATATCACTTTGCCAATTCCACAAGAACTGTCTTAGCGAAAGGCTTCTTGAGGGGAAAGCTGTAACTCTGTGAGATGATTTCACAGAACACAAAGAAGTTTCTCAGAAAGCTTGTTTCTCTTTGTTATCGGAGGATATTTCCTTTGGCCCTATAGTCTTCAAAGGGAAAGGAAATATCTGTTGTCAGATTCCACAGAAAGAAGGCTAGCAAAGAGATCCACGAAATACAGATGTAACTCTGTGAGATGAATTAACAGAACACTGAGCAGTTTCTCAGAAAGCTTCTTTCCTGATTTCATCGGAGGATATTTCCTTTTTCACCATAGCCCTCTATGGGCTTCAAAATATCACTTTGCCAATTCCACAAGAACTGTCTTAGCGAAAGGCTTCTTGAGAGGAAAGCTGTAACTCTGTGAGATGATTTCACAGAACACAAAGAAGTTTCTCAGAAAGCTTCTTTCTCTTTGTTATCGGAGGATATTTCCTTTGGCCCTATAGTCTTTAAAAGGATCCGAAATATCTGTTGTCAGATTCCACAGAAATAAGGCTAGCAAAGAGATCCACGAAATACAGATGTAACTCTGTGAGATGAATTAACAGAACACTAAGCAGTTTCTCAGAAAGCTTCTTTCCAGATTTCATCCGAGGATATTTCCTTTTTCACCATAGCCCTCTATGGGCTTCCAAATATCACTTTGCCAATTCCACAAGAACTGTCATAGTGAAAGTCTTCTTGAGGGGAAAGCTGTAACTCTGTGAGATGATTTCACAGAACACAAAGAAGTTTCTCAGAAACCTTCTTTCTCTTTGTTATCGGAGGATATTTCCTTTGGCCCTATAGTCTTCAAAGGGAAAGGAAATATCTGTTGTCAGATTCCACAGATATAAAGCTAGCAAAGAGATCCACGAAATACAGATGTAACTCTGTGAGATGAATTAACAGAACACTGAGCAGTTTCTCAGAAAGCTGCTTTCCAGATTTCATCGGAGGATATTTCCTTTTTCACCATAGCCCTCTATGGGCTTCCAAATATCACTTTGCCAATTCCACAAGAACTGTCTTAGCGAAAGGCTTCTTGAGGGGAAAGCTGTAACTCTGTGAGATGATTTCACAGAACACAAAGAAGTTTCTCAGAAAGCTTGTTTCTCTTTGTTATCGGAGGATATTTCCTTTGGTCCTATAGTCTTTAAAGGGATCCGAAATATCTGTTGTCAGATTCCACAGAAATAAGGCTAGCAAAGAGATCCACGAAATACAGATGTAACTCTGTGAGATGAATTAACAGAACACTGAGCAGTTTCTCAGAAAGCTTCTTTCCAGATTTCATCGGAGGATATTTCCTTTTTCACCATAGCCCTCTAAGGGCTTCCAAATATCACTTTGCCAATTCCACAAGAACTGTCTTAGCGAAAGGCTTCTTGAGGGGAAAGCTGTAACTCTGTGAGATGATTTCACAGAACACAAAGAAGTTTCTCAGAAAGCTTGTTTCTCTTTGTTATCGGAGGATATTTCCTTTGGCCCTATAGTCTTCAAAGGGAAAGGAAATATCTGTTGTCAGATTCCACAAAAAGAAGGCTAGCAAAGAGATCCACGAAATACAGATGTAACTCTGTGAGATGAATTAACAGAACACTGAGCAGTTTCTCAGAAAGCTTCTTTCCAGATTTCATCGGAGGATATTTCCTTTTTCACCATAGCCCTCTATGGGCTTCCAAATATCACTTTGCCAATTCCACAAGAAGTGTCTTAGCGAAAGGCTTCTTGAGAGGAAAGCTGTAACTCTGTGAGATGATTTCACAGAACACAAAGAAGTTTCTCAGAAAGCTTCTTTCTCTTTGTTATCGGAGGATATTTCCTTTGGCCCTATAGTCTTTAAAAGGATCCGAAATATCTGTTGTCAGATTCCATAGAAATAAGGCTAGCAAAGAGATCCACGAAATACAGATGTAACTCTGTGAGATGAATTAACAGAACACTAAGCAGTTTCTCAGAAAGCTTCTTTCCAGATTTCATCCGAGGATAATTCCTTTTTCACCATAGGCCTCTATGGGCTTCCAAATATCACTTTGCCAATTCCACAAGAACTGTCTTAGCGAAAGGCTTCTTGAGGGGAAAGCTGTAACTCTGTGAGATGATTTCACAGAACACAAAGAAGTTTCTCAGAAAGCTTCTTTCTCTTTGTTATCGGAGGATAATTTCTTGGCCCTATAATCTTCCAAGGGAAAGGAAATATCTGTTGTCAGATTCCACAGAAAGAAGACTAGCAAAGAGATCCACGAAATACAGATGTAACTCTGTGAGATGAATTAACAGAACACTGAGCAGTTTGTCAGAAAGCTTCTTTCCAGATTTCATCGGAGGATATTTCCTTTTTCACCATAGCCCTCTATGGGCTTCCAAATATCACTTTGCCAATTCCACAAGAACTGTCTTAGTGAAAGGCTTCTTGACGGGAATTCTGTAACTCTGTGAGATGATTTCACAGAACACAAAGAAGCTTCTCAGAAAGCTTCTTTCCCTTTGTTATCGGAGGATATTTCCTTTGGTCCTTTGGCCTTTAAAGGGAAAGGAAATATCTGTTGTCAGATTCCACAGAAATAAGGCTAGAAAGAGATCCACGAAATACAGATGTAACTCTGTGAGATGAATTAACAGAACACTGAGCAGTTTCTCAGAATGCTTCTTTCCAGATTTCATCGGAGGATATTTCCTTTTTCACCATAGCCCTCTATGGGCTTCCAAATATCACTTTGCCAATTCCACAAGAACTGTCTTAGCGAAAGGCTTCTTGAGGGGAAAGCTGTAACTCTGTGAGATGATTTCACAGAACACAAAGAAGTTTCTCAGAAAGCTTGTTTCTCTTTGTTATCGGAGGATATTTCCTTTGGTCCTATGGCCTTTAAAGGGAAAGGAAATATCTGTTGTCAGATTCCACAGAAAGAAGGCTAGCAAAGAGATCCACGAAATACAGATGTAACTCTGTGAGGTGAATTAACAGAACACTGAGCAGTTTCTCAGAAAGCTTCTTTCCAGATTTCATCGGAGGATATTTCCTTTTTCACCTTAGCCCTCTATGGGCTTCCAAATATCACTTTGCCAATTCCACAAGAACTGTCTTAGCGAAAGGCTTCTTGAGGGGAATGCTTTAACTCTGTGAGATGATTTCATAGAACACAAAGAAGCTTCTCAGAAAGCTTCTTTCTCTTTGTTATCAGAGGATATTTCCTTTGGTCCTATGGCCTTTAAAGGGATCCGAAATATCTGTTGTCAGATTCCACAGAAAGAAGGCTACCAAAGAGATCCACGAAATACAGATGTAACTCTGTGAGATGAATTAACAGAACACTGAGCAGTTTCTCAGAAAGCTTCTTTCCAGATTTCATTGGAGGATATTTCCTTTTTCACCATAGCCCTCTATGGGCTTCCAAATATCACTTTGACAATTCCACAAGAACTGTCTTAGCGAAAGGCTTCTTGAGAGGAAAGCTGTAACTCTGTGAGATGATTTCAAAGAACACAAAAAAGTTTCTCAGAAAACTTCTTTCTCTTTGTTATCGGAGGATATTTCCTTTGGCCCTATAGTCTTTAAAAGGATCCGAAATATCTGTTGTCAGATTCCACAGAAATAAGGCTAGCAAAGAGATCCACGAAATACAGATGTAACTCTGTGAGATGAATTAACAGAACACTAAGCAGTTTCTCAGAAAGCTTCTTTCCAGATTTCATCCGAGGATATTTCCTTTTTCACCATAGCCCTTATGGACTTCCAAATATGACTTTGCCAATTCCACAAGAACTGTCTTAGCGAAAGGCTTCTTGAGGGGAAAGCTGTAACTCTGTGAGATGATTTCACAGAACACAAAGAAGTTTCTCAGAAAGCTTCTTTCTCTTTGTTATCGGAGGATATTTCCTTTGGTCCTATAGTCTTTAAAGGGATCCGAAATATCTGTTGTCAGATTCCACAGAAATAAGGCTAGCAAAGAGATCCACGAAATACAGATGTAACTCTGTGAGATGAATTAACAGAACACTGAGCAGTTTCTCAGAAAGCTTCTTTCCAGATTTCATCGGAGGATATTTCCTTTTTCACCATAGCCCTCTAAGGGCTTCCAAATATCACTTTGCCAATTCCACAAGAACTGTCTTAGCGAAAGGCTTCTTGAGGGGAAAGCTGTAACTCTGTGAGATGATTTCACAGAACACAAAGAAGTTTCTCAGAAAGCTTGTTTCTCTTTGTTATCGGAGGATATTTCCTTTGGCCCTATAGTCTTCAAAGGGAAAGGAAATATCTGTTGTCAGATTCCACAAAAAGAAGGCTAGCAAAGAGATCCACGAAATACAGATGTAACTCTGTGAGATGAATTAACAGAACACTGAGCAGTTTCTCAGAAAGCTTCTTTCCAGATTTCATCGGAGGATATTTCCTTTTTCACCATAGCCCTCTATGGGCTTCCAAATATCACTTTGCCAATTCCACAAGAAGTGTCTTAGCGAAAGGCTTCTTGAGAGGAAAGCTGTAACTCTGTGAGATGATTTCACAGAACACAAAGAAGTTTCTCAGAAAGCTTCTTTCTCTTTGTTATCGGAGGATATATCCTTTGGCCCTATAGTCTTTAAAAGGATCCGAAATATCTGTTGTCAGATTCCATAGAAATAAGGCTAGCAAAGAGATCCACGAAATACAGATGTAACTCTGTGAGATGAATTAACAGAACACTAAGCAGTTTCTCAGAAAGCTTCTTTCCAGATTTCATCCGAGGATAATTCCTTTTTCACCATAGGCCTCTATGGGCTTCCAAATATCACTTTGCCAATTCCACAAGAACTGTCTTAGCGAAAGGCTTCTTGAGGGGAAAGCTGTAACTCTGTGAGATGATTTCACAGAACACAAAGAAGTTTCTCAGAAAGCTTCTTTCTCTTTGTTATCGGAGGATAATTTCTTGGCCCTATAATCTTCCAAGGGAAAGGAAATATCTGTTGTCAGATTCCACAGAAAGAAGACTAGCAAAGAGATCCACGAAATACAGATGTAACTCTGTGAGATGAATTAACAGAACACTGAGCAGTTTGTCAGAAAGCTTCTTTCCAGATTTCATCGGAGGATATTTCCTTTTTCACCATAGCCCTCTATGGGCTTCCAAATATCACTTTGCCAATTCCACAAGAACTGTCTTAGTGAAAGGCTTCTTGACGGGAATTCTGTAACTCTGTGAGATGATTTCACAGAACACAAAGAAGCTTCTCAGAAAGCTTCTTTCCCTTTGTTATCGGAGGATATTTCCTTTGGTCCTTTGGCCTTTAAAGGGAAAGGAAATATCTGTTGTCAGATTCCACAGAAATAAGGCTAGCAAAGAGATCCACGAAATACAGATGTAACTCTGTGAGATGAATTAACAGAACACTGAGCAGTTTCTCAGAATGCTTCTTTCCAGATTTCATCGGAGGATATTTCCTTTTTCACCATAGCCCTCTATGGGCTTCCAAATATCACTTTGCCAATTCCACAAGAACTGTCTTAGCGAAAGGCTTCTTGAGGGGAAAGCTGTAACTCTGTGAGATGATTTCACAGAACACAAAGAAGTTTCTCAGAAAGCTTGTTTCTCTTTGTTATCGGAGGATATTTCCTTTGGTCCTATGGCCTTTAAAGGGAAAGGAAATATCTGTTGTCAGATTCCACAGAAAGAAGGCTAGCAAAGAGATCCACGAAATACAGATGTAACTCTGTGAGGTGAATTAACAGAACACTGAGCAGTTTCTCAGAAAGCTTCTTTCCAGATTTCATCGGAGGATATTTCCTTTTTCACCTTAGCCCTCTATGGGCTTCCAAATATCACTTTGCCAATTCCACAAGAACTGTCTTAGCGAAAGGCTTCTTGAGGGGAATGCTTTAACTCTGTGAGATGATTTCATAGAACACAAAGAAGCTTCTCAGAAAGCTTCTTTCTCTTTGTTATCAGAGGATATTTCCTTTGGTCCTATGGCCTTTAAAGGGATCCGAAATATCTGTTGTCAGATTCCACAGAAAGAAGGCTACCAAAGAGATCCACGAAATACAGATGTAACTCTGTGAGATGAATTAACAGAACACTGAGCAGTTTCTCAGAAAGCTTCTTTCCAGATTTCATTGGAGGATATTTCCTTTTTCACCATAGCCCTCTATGGGCTTCCAAATATCACTTTGACAATTCCACAAGAACTGTCTTAGCGAAAGGCTTCTTGAGAGGAAAGCTGTAACTCTGTGAGATGATTTCAAAGAACACAAAAAAGTTTCTCAGAAAACTTCTTTCTCTTTGTTATCGGAGGATATTTCCTTTGGCCCTATAGTCTTTAAAAGGATCCGAAATATCTGTTGTCAGATTCCACAGAAATAAGGCTAGCAAAGAGATCCACGAAATACAGATGTAACTCTGTGAGATGAATTAACAGAACACTAAGCAGTTTCTCAGAAAGCTTCTTTCCAGATTTCATCCGAGGATATTTCCTTTTTCACCATAGCCCTTATGGGCTTCCAAATATGACTTTGCCAATTCCACAAGAACTGTCTTAGCGAAAGGCTTCTTGAGGGGAAAGCTGTAACTCTGTGAGATGATTTCACAGAACACAAAGAAGTTTCTCAGAAAGCTTCTTTCTCTTTGTTATCGGAGGATATTTCCTTTGGTCCTATAGTCTTTAAAGGGATCCGAAATATCTGTTGTCAGATTCCACAGAAATAAGGCTAGCAAAGAGATCCACGAAATACAGATGTAACTCTGTGAGATGAATTAACAGAACACTGAGCAGTTTCTCAGAAAGCTTCTTTCCAGATTTCATCGGAGGATATTTCCTTTTTCACCATAGCCCTCTAAGGGCTTCCAAATATCACTTTGCCAATTCCACAAGAACTGTCTTAGCGAAAGGCTTCTTGAGGGGAAAGCTGTAACTCTGTGAGATGATTTCACAGAACACAAAGAAGTTTCTCAGAAAGCTTGTTTCTCTTTGTTATCGGAGGATATTTCCTTTGGCCCTATAGTCTTCAAAGGGAAAGGAAATATCTGTTGTCAGATTCCACAAAAAGAAGGCTAGCAAAGAGATCCACGAAATACAGATGTAACTCTGTGAGATGAATTAACAGAACACTGAGCAGTTTCTCAGAAAGCTTCTTTCCAGATTTCATCGGAGGATATTTCCTTTTTCACCATAGCCCTCTATGGGCTTCCAAATATCACTTTGCCAATTCCACAAGAAGTGTCTTAGCGAAAGGCTTCTTGAGAGGAAAGCTGTAACTCTGTGAGATGATTTCACAGAACACAAAGAAGTTTCTCAGAAAGCTTCTTTCTCTTTGTTATCGGAGGATATATCCTTTGGCCCTATAGTCTTTAAAAGGATCCGAAATATCTGTTGTCAGATTCCATAGAAATAAGGCTAGCAAAGAGATCCACGAAATACAGATGTAACTCTGTGAGATGAATTAACAGAACACTAAGCAGTTTCTCAGAAAGCTTCTTTCCAGATTTCATCCGAGGATAATTCCTTTTTCACCATAGGCCTCTATGGGCTTCCAAATATCACTTTGCCAATTCCACAAGAACTGTCTTAGCGAAAGGCTTCTTGAGGGGAAAGCTGTAACTCTGTGAGATGATTTCACAGAACACAAAGAAGTTTCTCAGAAAGCTTCTTTCTCTTTGTTATCGGAGGATAATTTCTTGGCCCTATAATCTTCCAAGGGAAAGGAAATATCTGTTGTCAGATTCCACAGAAAGAAGACTAGCAAAGAGATCCACGAAATACAGATGTAACTCTGTGAGATGAATTAACAGAACACTGAGCAGTTTGTCAGAAAGCTTCTTTCCAGATTTCATCGGAGGATATTTCCTTTTTCACCATAGCCCTCTATGGGCTTCCAAATATCACTTTGCCAATTCCACAAGAACTGTCTTAGTGAAAGGCTTCTTGACGGGAATTCTGTAACTCTGTGAGATGATTTCACAGAACACAAAGAAGCTTCTCAGAAAGCTTCTTTCCCTTTGTTATCGGAGGATATTTCCTTTGGTCCTTTGGCCTTTAAAGGGAAAGGAAATATCTGTTGTCAGATTCCACAGAAATAAGGCTAGCAAAGAGATCCACGAAATACAGATGTAACTCTGTGAGATGAATTAACAGAACACTGAGCAGTTTCTCAGAATGCTTCTTTCCAGATTTCATCGGAGGATATTTCCTTTTTCACCATAGCCCTCTATGGGCTTCCAAATATCACTTTGCCAATTCCACAAGAACTGTCTTAGCGAAAGGCTTCTTGAGGGGAAAGCTGTAACTCTGTGAGATGATTTCACAGAACACAAAGAAGTTTCTCAGAAAGCTTGTTTCTCTTTGTTATCGGAGGATATTTCCTTTGGTCCTATGGCCTTTAAAGGGAAAGGAAATATCTGTTGTCAGATTCCACAGAAAGAAGGCTAGCAAAGAGATCCACGAAATACAGATGTAACTCTGTGAGGTGAATTAACAGAACACTGAGCAGTTTCTCAGAAAGCTTCTTTCCAGATTTCATCGGAGGATATTTCCTTTTTCACCTTAGCCCTCTATGGGCTTCCAAATATCACTTTGCCAATTCCACAAGAACTGTCTTAGCGAAAGGCTTCTTGAGGGGAATGCTTTAACTCTGTGAGATGATTTCATAGAACACAAAGAAGCTTCTCAGAAAGCTTCTTTCTCTTTGTTATCAGAGGATATTTCCTTTGGTCCTATGGCCTTTAAAGGGATCCGAAATATCTGTTGTCAGATTCCACAGAAAGAAGGCTACCAAAGAGATCCACGAAATACAGATGTAACTCTGTGAGATGAATTAACAGAACACTGAGCAGTTTCTCAGAAAGCTTCTTTCCAGATTTCATTGGAGGATATTTCCTTTTTCACCATAGCCCTCTATGGGCTTCCAAATATCACTTTGACAATTCCACAAGAACTGTCTTAGCGAAAGGCTTCTTGAGAGGAAAGCTGTAACTCTGTGAGATGATTTCAAAGAACACAAAAAAGTTTCTCAGAAAACTTCTTTCTCTTTGTTATCGGAGGATATTTCCTTTGGCCCTATAGTCTTTAAAAGGATCCGAAATATCTGTTGTCAGATTCCACAGAAATAAGGCTAGCAAAGAGATCCACGAAATACAGATGTAACTCTGTGAGATGAATTAACAGAACACTAAGCAGTTTCTCAGAAAGCTTCTTTCCAGATTTCATCCGAGGATATTTCCTTTTTCACCATAGCCCTTATGGGCTTCCAAATATGACTTTGCCAATTCCACAAGAACTGTCTTAGCGAAAGGCTTCTTGAGGGGAAAGCTGTAACTCTGTGAGATGATTTCACAGAACACAAAGAAGTTTCTCAGAAAGCTTCTTTCTCTTTGTTATCGGAGGATATTTCCTTTGGCCCTATAGTCTTCAAAGGGAAAGTAAATATCTGTTGTCAGATTCCACAGAAATAAGGCTAGCAAAGAGATCCACGAAATACAGATATAACTCTGTGAGATGAATTAACAGAACACTGAGCAGTTTCTCAGAAAGCTTCTTTCCAGATTTCATCGGAGGATATTTCCTTTTTCACCATAGCCCTCTATGGGCTTCCAAATATCACTTTGCCAATTCCACAAGAACTGTCTTAGCGAAAGTCTTCTTGAGGGGAAAGCTGTAACTCTGTGAGATGATTTCACAGAACACAAAGAAGATTCTCAGAAAGCTTGTTTCTCTTTGTTAACGGAGGATATTTCCTTTGGCCCTATAGTCTTTACAGGGATCCGAAATATCTGTTGTCAGATTCCACAGAAATAAGGCTAGCAAAGAGATCCACGAAATACAGATGTAACTCTGTGAGATGAATTAACAGAACACTGAGCAGTTTCTCAGAAAGCTTCTTTCCAGATTTCATCGGAGGATATTTCCTTTTTCACCATAGCTCTCTAAGGGCTTCCAAATATCACTTTGCCAATTCCACAAGAACTGTCTTAGCGAAAGGCTTCTTGAGGGGAAAGCTGTAACTCTGTGAGATGATTTCACAGAACACAAAGAAGTTTCTCAGAAAGCTTGTTTCTCTTTGTTATCGGAGGATATTTCCTTTGGCCCTATAGTCTTTAAAAGGATCCGAAATATCTGTTGTCAGATTCCACAGAAATAAGGCTAGCAAAGAGATCCACGAAATAGAGATGTAACTCTGTGAGATGAATTAACAGAACACTAAGCAGTTTCTCAGAAAGCTTCTTTCCAGATTTCATCCGAGGATATTTCCTTTTTCACCATAGCCCTCTATGGGATTCCAAATATCACTTTGCCAATTCCACAAGAACTGTCTTAGTGAAAGTCTTCTTGAGGGGAAAGCTGTAACTCTGTGAGATGATTTCACAGAACACAAAGAAGTTTCTCAGAAACCTTCTTTCTCTTTGTTATCGGAGGATATTTCCTTTGGCCCTATAGTCTTCAAAGGGAAAGGAAATATCTGTTGTCAGATTCCACAGATATAAAGCTAGCAAAGAGATCCACGAAATACAGATGTAACTCTGTGAGATGAATTAACAGAACACTGAGCAGTTTCTCAGAAAGCTGCTTTCCAGATTTCATCGGAGGATATTTCCTTTTTCACCATAGCCCTCTATGGGCTTCCAAATATCACTTTGCCAATTCCAAAAGAACTGTCTTAGCGAAAGGCTTCTTGAGGGGAAAGCTGTAACTCTGTGAGATGATTTCACAGAACACAAAGAAGTTTCTCGGAAAGCTTCTTTCTCTTTGTTATCGGAGGATATTTCCTTTGGCCCTATAGTCTTTAAAGGGATCCGAAATATCTGTTGTCAGATTCCACAGAAATAAGGCTAGCAAAGAGATCCACGAAATACAGATGTAACTCTGTGAGATGAATTAACAGAACACTGAGCAGTTTCTCAGAAAGCTTCTTTCCAGATTTCATCGGAGGATATTTCCTTTTTCACCATAGCCCTCTAAGGGCTTCCAAATATCACTTTGCCAATTCCACAAGAACTGTGTTAGCGAAAGGCTTCTTGAGGGGAAAGCTGTAACTCTGTGAGATGATTTCACATAACACAAAGAAGTTTCTCAGAAAGCTTCTTTCTCTTTGTTATCGGAGGATATTTCCTTTGGCCCTATAGTCTTCAAAGGGAAAGGAAATATCTGTTGTAAGATTCCACAGAAAGAAGGCTAGCAAAGAGATCCACGAAATACAGATGTAACTCTGTGAGATGAATTCACAGAACACTGAGCAGTTTCTCAGAAAGCTTCTTTCCAGATTTCATCGGAGGATATTTCCTTTTTCACCATAGCCCTCTATGGGCTTCCAAATATCACTTTGCCAATTCCACAAGAACTGTCTTAGCGAAAGGCTTCTTGAGAGGAAAGCTGTAACTCTGTGAGATGATTTCACAGAACACAAAGAAGTTTCTCAGAAAGCTTCTTTCTCTTTGTTATCGGAGGATATTTCCTTTGGCCCTATAGTCTTTAAAAGGATCCGAAATATCTGATGTCAGATTCCACAGAAATAAGCCTAGCAAAGAGATCCACGAAATACAGATGTAACTCTGTGAGATGAATTAACAGAACACTAAGCAGTTTCTCAGAAAGCTTCTTTCCAGTTTTCATCCGAGGATATTTCCTTTTTCACCCTAGGCCTCTAGGGGTTCCAAATATCACTTTGCCAATTCCACAAGAACTGTCTTAGCGAAAGGCTTCTTGAGGGGAAAGCTGTAACTCTGTGAGATGATTTCACAGAACACAAAGAAGTTTCTCAGAAAGCTTCTTTCTCTTTGTTATCGGAGGATAATTTCTTGGCCCTCTAGTCTTCAAAGGGAAAGGAAATATCTGTTATCAGATTCCACAGAAAGAAGGCTAGCAAAGAGATCCACGAAATACAGATGTAACTCTGTGAAATGAATTAACAGAACACTGAGCAGTTTCTCAGAAAGCTTCTTTCCAGATTTCATCGGAGGATATTTCCTTTTTCACCATAGCCCTCTATGGGCTTCCAAATATCACTTTGCCAATTCCACAAGAACTGTCTTAGTGAAAGGCTTCTTGACGGGAATTCTGTAACTCTGTGAGATGATTTCACAGAACACAAAGAAGCTTCTCAGAAAGCTTCTTTCTCTTTGTTATCGGAGGATATTTCCTTTGGTCCTTTGGCCTTTAAAGGGATAGGAAATATCTGTTGTCAGATTCCACAGAAATAAGGCTAGCAAAGAGATCCACGAAATACAGATGTAACTCTCTGAGATGAATTAACAGAACACTGAGCAGTTTCTCAGAATGCTTCTTTCCAGATTTCATCGGAGGATATTTCCTTTTTCACCATAGCCCTCTATGGGCTTCCAAATATCACTTTGCCAATTCCACAAGAACTGTCTTAGCGAAAGGCTTCTTGAGGGGAAAGCTGTAACTCTGTGAGATGATTTCACAGAACACAAAGAAGTTTCTCAGAAAGCTTGTTTCTCTTTGTTATCGGAGGATATTTCCTTTGGTCCTATGGCCTTTAAAGGGAAAGGAAATATCTGTTGTCAGATTCCACAGAAATAAGGCTAGCAAAGAGATCCACGAAATACAGATGTAACTCTGTGAGGTGAATTAACAGAACACTGAGCAGTTTCTCAGAAAGCTTCTCTCCAGATTTCATCGGAGGATATTTCCTTTTTCACCTTAGCCCTCTATGGGCTTCCAAATATCACTTTGCCAATTCCACAAGAACTGTCTTAGCGAAAGGCTTCTTGAGGGGAATGCTTTAACTCTGTGAGATGATTTCACAGAACACAAAGAAGCTTCTCAGAAAGCTTCTTTCTCTTTGTTATCAGAGGATATTTCCTTTGGTCCTATGGCCTTTAAAGGGATCCGAAATATCTGTTGTCAGATTCCACAGAAAGAAGGCTAGCAAAGAGATCCACGAAATACAGATGTAACTCTGTGAGATGAATTAACAGAACACTGAGCAGTTTCTCAGAAAGCTTCTTTCCAGATTTCATCGGAGGATATTTCCTTTTTCACCATAGCCCTCTATGGGCTTCCAAATATCACTTTGACAATTCCACAAGAACTGTCTTAGCGAAAGGCTTCTTGAGAGGAAAGCTGTAACTCTGTGAGATGATTTCAAAGAACACAAAAAAGTTTCTCAGAAAACTTCTTTCTCTTTGTTATCGGAGGATATTTCCTTTGGCCCTATAGTCTTTAAAAGGATCCGAAATATCTGTTGTCAGATTCCACAGAAATAAGGCTAGCAAAGAGATCCACGAAATACAGATGTAACTCTGTGAGATGAATTAACAGAACACTAAGCAGTTTCTCAGAAAGCTTCTTTCCATATTTCATCCGAGGATATTTCCTTTTTCACCATAGCCCTTATGGGCTTCCAAATATGACTTTGCCAATTCCACAAGAACTGTCTTAGCGAAAGGCTTCTTGAGGGGAAAGCTGTATCTCTGTGAGATGATTTCACAGAACACAAAGAAGTTTCTCAGAAAGCTTCTTTCTCTTTGTTATCGGAGGATATTTCCTTTGGCCCTATAGTCTTCAAAGTGAAAGGAAATATCTGTTGTCAGATTCCACAGAAATAAGGCTAGCAAAGAGATCCACGAAATACAGATATAACTCTGTGAGATGAATTAACAGAACACTGAGCAGTTTCTCAGAAAGCTTCTTTCCAGATTTCATTGGAGGATATTTCCTTTTTCACCATAGCCCTCTATGGGCTTCCAAATATCCCTTTGCCAATTCCACAAGAACTGTCTTAGCGAAAGGCTTCTTGAGGGGAAAGCTGTAACTCTGTGAGATGATTTCACAGAACACAAAGAAGTTTCTCAGAAAGCTTCTTTCTCTTTGTTAACGGAGGATATTTCCTTTGGCCCTATAGTCTTTAAAGGGATCCGAAATATCTGTTGTCAGATTCCACAGAAATAAGGCTAGCAAAGAGATCCACGAAATACAGATGTAACTCTGTGAGATGAATTAACAGAACACTGAGCAGTTTCTCAGAAAGCTTCTTTCCAGATTTCATCGGAGGATATTTCCTTTTTCACCATAGCCCTCTAAGGGCTTCCAAATATCACTTTGCCAATTCCACAAGAACTGTCTTAGCGAAAGGCTTCTTGAGGGGAAAGCTGTAACTCTGTGAGATGATTTCACAGAACACAAAGAAGTTTCTCAGAAAGCTTGTTTCTCTTTGTTATCGGAGGATATTTCCTTTGGCCCTATAGTCTTCAAAGGGAAAGGAAATATCTGTTGTCAGATTCCACAGAAAGAAGGCTAGCAAAGAGATCCACGAAATACAGATGTAACTCTGTGAGATGAATTAACAGAACACTGAGCAGTTTCTCAGAAAGCTTCTTTCCAGATTTCATCGGAGGATATTTCCTTTTTCACCATAGCCCTCTATGGGCTTCCAAATATCACTTTGCCAATTCCACAAGAACTGTCTTAGCGAAAGGCTTCTTGAGAGGAAAGCTGTAACTCTGTGAGATGATTTCACAGAACACAAAGAAGTTTCTCAGAAAGCTTCTTTCTCTTTGTTATCGGAGGATATTTCCTTTGGCCCTATAGTCTTTAAAAGGATCCGAAATATCTGTTGTCAGATTCCACAGAAATAAGGCTAGCAAAGAGATCCATGACATACAGATGTAACTCTGTGAGATGAATTAACAGAACACTAAGCAGTTTCTCAGAAAGCTTCTTTCCATATTTCATCCGAGGATATTTCCTTTTTCACCATAGCCCTCTATGGGCTTCCAAATACCACTTTGCCAATTCCACAAGAACTGTCTTAGTGAAAGTCTTCTTGAGGGGAAAGCTGTAACTCTGTGAGATGATTTCACAGAACACAAAGAAGTTTCTCAGAAACCTTCTTTCTCTTTGTTATCGGAGGATATTTCCTTTGGCCCTATAGTCTTCAAAGGGAAAGGAAATATCTGTTGTCAGATTCCACAGATATAAAGCTAGCAAAGAGATCCACGAAATACAGATGTAACTCTGTGAGATGAATTAACAGAACACTGAGCAGTTTCTCAGAAAGCTGCTTTCCAGATTTCATCGGAGGATATTTCCTTTTTCACCATAGCCCTCTATGGGCTTCCAAATATCACTTTGCCAATTCCACAAGAACTGTCTTAGCGAAAGGCTTCTTGAGGGGAAAGCTGTAACTCTGTGAGATGATTTCACAGAACACAAAGAAGTTTCTCAGAAAGCTTGTTTCTCTTTGTTATCGGAGGATATTTCCTTTGGCCCTATAGTCTTTAAAGGGATCCGAAATATCTGTTGTCAGATTCCACAGAAACAAGGCTAGCAAAGAGATCCACGAAATACAGATGTAACTCTGTGAGATGAATTAACAGAACACTGAGCAGTTTCTCAGAAAGCTTCTTTCCAGATTTCATCGGAGGATATTTCCTTTTTCACCATAGCCCTCTAAGGGCTTCCAAATATCACTTTGCCAATTCCACAAGAACTGTCTTAGCGAAAGGCTTCTTGAGGGGAAAGCTGTAACTCTGTGAGATGATTTCACAGAACACAAAGAAGTTTCTCAGAAAGCTTCTTTCTCTTTGTTATCGGAGGATATTTCCTTTGGCCCTATAGTCTTCAAAGGGAAAGGAAATATCTGTTGTCAGATTCCACAGAAAGAAGGCTAGCAAAGAGATCCACGAAATACAGATGTAACTCTGTGAGATGAATTAACAGAACACTGAGCAGTTTCTCAGAAAGCTTCTTTCCAGTTTTCATCCGAGGATATTTCCTTTTTCACCATAGGCCTCTATGGGCTTCCAAATATCACTTTGCCAATTCCACAAGAACTGTCTTAGCGAAAGGCTTCTTGAGTGGAAAGCTGTAACTCTGTGAGATGATTTCACAGAACACAAAGAAGTTTCTCAGAATGCTTCTTTCTCTTTGTTATCGGAGGATATTTCCTTTGGCCCTATAGTCTTTAAAGGGATCCGAAATATCTGTTGTCAGATTCCACAGAAATAAGGCTAGCAAAGAGATCCACGAAATACAGATGTAACTCTGTGAGATGAATTAACAGAACACTAAGCAGTTTCTCAGAAAGCTTCTTTCCAGATTTCATCCGAGGATATTTCCTTTTTCACCATAGCCCTTATGGGCTTCCAAATATGACTTTGCCAATTCCACAAGAACTGTCTTAGCGAAAGGCTTCTTGAGGGGAAAGCTGTAACTCTGTGAGATGATTTCACAGAACACAAAGAAGTTTCTCAGAAAGCTTCTTTCCCTTTTTTATCGGAGGATATGTCCTTTGGCCCTATAGTCTTCAAAGGGAAAGTAAATATCTGTTGTCAGATTCCACAGAAATAAGGCTAGCAAAGAGATCCACGAAATATAGATGTAACTCTGTGAGATGAATTAACAGAACACTGAGCAGTTTCTCAGAAAGCTTCTTTCCAGATTTCATCGGAGGATATTTCCTTTTTCACCATAGCCCTTATGGGCTTCCAAATATCACTTTGCCTATTCCACAAGAACTGTCTTAGTGAAACGCTTCTTGAGGGGAAAGCTGTCACTCTGTGAGATGATTTCACAGAACACAAAGAAGTTTCTCAGAAAGCTTCATTCTCTTTGTTATCGGAGGATATTTCCTTTGGCCCTATAGTCTTCAAAGGGAAAGGAAATATCTGTTGTCAGATTCCACTGAAATAAGGCTAGCAAAGAGATACACGAAATACAGATGTAACTCTGTGAGATGAATTAACAGAACACTGAGCAGTTTCTCAGAAAGCTTCTTTCCAGATTTCATCCGAGGATATTTCCTTTTTCACCATAGCCCTCTATGGGCTTCCAAATATCACTTTGCCAAATCCACAAGAACTGTCTTAGTGAAAGTCTTCTTGAGGGGAAAGCTGTAACTCTGTGAGATGATTTCACAGAACACAAAGAAGTTTCTCAGAAAGCTTCTTTCTCTTTGTTATCGGAGGATATTTCCTTTGGCCCTATAGTGTTCAAAGGGAAAGGAAATATCTGTTGTCAGATTCCACAGAAATAAGGCTAGCAAAGAGATCCAAGAAATACAGATATAACTCTGTGAGATGAATTAACAGAACACTGAGCAGTATCTCAGAAAGCTTCTTTCCAGATTTCATCGGAGGATATTTCCTTTTTCACCATAGCCCTCTATGGGCTTCCAAATATCACTTTGCCAATTCCACAAGAACTGTCTTAGCGAAAGGCTTCTTGAGGGGAAAGCTGTAACTCTGTGAGATGATTTCACAGAACACAAAGAAGTTTCTCAGAAAGCTTGTTTCTCTTTGTTATCGGAGGATATTTCCTTTGGCCCTATAGTCTTCAAAGGGAAAGGAAATATCTGTTGTCAGATTCCACAGAAACAAGGCTAGCAAAGAGATCCACGAAATACAGATGTAACTCTGTGAGATGAATTAACAGAATACTGAGCAGTTTCTCAGAAAGCTTCTTTCCAGATTTCATCGGAGGATATTTCCTTTTTCACCATAGCCCTCTATGGGCTTCCAAATATCACTTTGCCAATTCCACAAGAACTGTCTTAGCGAAAGGCTTCTTGACGGGAATGCTGTAACTCTGTGAGATGATTTCACAGAACACAAAGAAGCTTCTCAGAAAGCTTCTTTCTCTTTGTTATCGGAGGATATTTCCTTTGGTCCTATGGCCTTTAAAGGGAAAGGAAATATCTGTTGTCAGATTCCACAGAAATAAGGCTAGCAAAGAGATCCACGAAATACAGATGTAACTCTGTGAGATGAATTAACAGAACACTGAGCAGTTTCTCAGAATGCTTCTTTCCAGATTTCATCGGAGGATATTTCCTTCTTCACCATAGCCCTCTATGGGCTTCCAAATATCACTTTGCCAATTCCACAAGAACTGTCTTAGCGAAAGGCTTCTTGAGTGGAAAGCTGTAACTCTGTGAGATGATTTCACAGAACACAAAGAAGTTTCTCAGAATGCTTCTTTCTCTTTGTTATCGGAGGATATTTCCTTTGGCCCTATAGTCTTTAAAGGGATCCGAAATATCTGTTGTCAGATTCCACAGAAATAAGGCTAGCAAAGAGATCCACGAAATACAGATGTAACTCTGTGAGATGAATTAACAGAACACTAAGCAGTTTCTCAGAAAGCTTCTTTCCAGATTTCATCCGAGGATATTTCCTTTTTCACCATAGCCCTTATGGGCTTCCAAATATGACTTTGCCAATTCCACAAGAACTGTCTTAGCGAAAGGCTTCTTGAGGGGAAAGCTGTAACTCTGTGAGATGATTTCACAGAACACAAAGAAGTTTCTCAGAAAGCTTCTTTCCCTTTTTTATCGGAGGATATGTCCTTTGGCCCTATAGTCTTCAAAGGGAAAGTAAATATCTGTTGTCAGATTCCACAGAAATAAGGCTAGCAAAGAGATCCACGAAATATAGATGTAACTCTGTGAGATGAATTAACAGAACACTGAGCAGTCTCTCAGAAAGCTTCTTTCCAGATTTCATCGGAGGATATTTCCTTTTTCACCATAGCCCTTATGGGCTTCCAAATATCACTTTGCCTATTCCACAAGAACTGTCTTAGTGAAACGCTTCTTGAGGGGAAAGCTGTCACTCTGTGAGATGATTTCACAGAACACAAAGAAGTTTCTCAGAAAGCTTCATTCTCTTTGTTTTCGGAGGATATTTCCTTTGGCCCTATAGTCTTCAAAGGGAAAGGAAATATCTGTTGTCAGATTCCACTGAAATAAGGCTAGCAAATAGATACACGAAATACAGATGTAACTCTGTGAGATGAATTAACAGAACACTGAGCAGTTTCTCAGAAAGCTTCTTTCCAGATTTCATCCGAGGATATTTCCTTTTTCACCATAGCCCTCTATGGGCTTCCAAATATCACTTTGCCAATTCCACAAGAACTGTCTTGGTGAAAGTCTTCTTGAGGGGAAATCTGTAACTCTGTGAGATGATTTCACAGAACACAAAGAAGTTTCTCAGAAACCTTCTTTCTCTTTGTTATCGGAGGATATTTCCTTTGACCCTATAGTCTTCAAAGGGAAAGGAAATATCTGTTGTCAGATTCCACAGATATAACGCTAGCAAAGAGATAAACGAAATACAGATGTAACTCTGTGAGATGAATTAACAGAACACTGAGCAGTTTCTCAGAAAGCTGCTTTCCAGATTTCATCGGAGGATATTTCCTTTTTCACCATAGCCCTCTATGGGCTTCCAAATATCACTTTGCCAATTCCACAAGAACTGTCTTAGCGAAAGGCTTCTTGAGGGGAAAGCTGTAACTCTGTGAGATGATTTCACAGAACACAAAGAAGATTCTCAGAAAGCTTGTTTCTCTTTGTTATCGGAGGATATTTCCTTTGGCCCTATAGTCTTTAAAGGGATCCGAAATATCTGTTGTCAGATTCCACAGAAATAAGGCTAGCAAAGAGATCCACGAAATACAGATGTAACTCTGTGAGATGAATTAACAGAACACTGAGCAGTTTCTCAGAAAGCTTCTTTCCAGATTTCATCGGAGGATATTTCCTTTTTCACCATAGCCCTCTAAGGGCTTCCAAATATCACTTTGCCAATTCCACAAGAACTGTCTTAGCGAAAGGCTTCTTGAGGGGAAAGCTGTAACTCTGTGAGTTGATTTCACAGAACACAAAGAAGTTTCTCAGAAAGCTTGTTTCTCTTTGTTATCGGAGGATATTTCCTTTGGCCCTATAGTCTTCAAAGGGAAAGGAAATATCTGTTGTCAGATTCCACAGAAATAAGGCTAGCAAAGAGATCCACGAAATACAGATGTAACTCTGTGAGATGAATTAACAGAACACTGAGTAGTTTCTCAGAAAGCTTCTTTCCAGATTTCATCGGAGGATATTTCCTTTTTCACCATAGCCCTCTATGGGCTTCCAAATATCACTTTGCCAATTCCACAAGAACTGTCTTAGCGAAAGGCTTCTTGAGAGGAAAGCTGTAACTCTGTGAGATGATTTCACAGAACACAAAGAAGTTTCTCAGAAAGCTTCTTTCTCTTTGTTATCGGAGGATATTTCCTTTGGCCCTATAGTCTTTAAAAGGATCCGAAATATCTGTTGTCAGATTCCACAGAAATAAGGCTAGCAAAGAGATCCACGAAATACAGATGTAACTCTGTGAGATGAATTAACAGAACACTAAGCAGTTTCTCAGAAAGCTTCTTTCCAGATTTCATCCAAGGATATTTCCTTTTTCACCATAGCCCTCTATGGGCTTCCAAATATCACTTTGCCAATTCCACAAGAACTGTCTTAGTGAAAGTCTTCTTGAGGGGAAAGCTGTAACGCTGTGAGATGATTTCACAGAACACAAAGAAGTTTCTCAGAAACCTTCTTTCTCTTTGTTGTCGGAGGATATTTCCTTTGGCCCTATAGTCTTCAAAGGGAAAGGAAATATCTGTTGTCAGATTCCACAGATATAAAGCTAGCAAAGAGATCCACGAAATACAGATGTAACTCTGTGAGATGAATTAACAGAACACTGAGCAGTTTCTCAGAAAGCTGCTTTCCAGATTTCATCAGGGGATATTTCCTTTTTCACCATAGCCCTCTATGGGCTTCCAAATATCACTTTGCCAATTCCACAAGAACTGTCTTAGCGAAAGGCTTCTTGAGGGGAAAGCTGTAACTCTGTGAGATGATTTCACAGAACACAAAGAAGTTTCTCAGAAAGCTTGTTTCTCTTTGTTATCGGAGGATATTTCCTTTGGCCCTATAGTCTTTAAAGGGATCCGAAATATCTGTTGTCAGATTCCACAGAAATAAGGCTAGCAAAGAGATCCACGAAATACAGATGTAACTCTGTGAGATGAATTAACAGAACACTAAGCAGTTTCTCAGAAAGCTTCTTTCCAGATTTCATCTGAGGATATTTCCTTTTTCACCATAGCCCTTATGGGCTTCCAAATATGACTTTGCCAATTCCACAAGAACTGTCTTAGCGAAAGGCTTCTTGAGGGGAAAGCTGTAACTCTGTGAGATGATTTCACAGAACACAAAGAAGTTTCTCAGAAAGCTTCTTTCCCTTTTTTATCGGAGGATATGTCCTTTGGCCCTATAGTCTTCAAAGGGAAAGTACATATCTGTTGTCAGATTCCACAGAAATAAGGCTAGCAAAGAGATCCACGAAATATAGATGTAACTCTGTGAGATGAATTAACAGAACACTGAGCAGTTTCTCAGAAAGCTTCTTTCCAGATTTCATCGGAGCATATTTCCTTTTTCACCATACCCTTATGGGCTTCCAAATATCACTTTGCCAATTCCACAAGAACTGTCTTAGTGAAACGCTTCTTGAGGGCAAAGCTGTCACTCTGTGAGATGATTTCACAGAACACAAAGAAGTTTCTCAGAAAGCTTCATTCTCTTTGTTATCGGAGGATATTTCCTTTGGCCCTATAGTCTTCAAAGGGAAAGGAAATATCTGTTGTCAGATTCCACTGAAATAAGGCTAGCAAAGAGATACACGAAATACAGATGTAACTCTGTGAGATGAATTAACAGAACACTGAGCAGTTTCTCAGAAAGCTTCTTTCCAGATTTCATCCGAGGATATTTCCTTTTTCACCATAGCCCTCTATGGGCTTCCAAATATCACTTTGCCAATTCCACAAGAACTGTCTTAGTGAAAGTCTTCTTGAGGGGAATGCTGTAACTCTGTGAGATGATTTCACAGAACACAAAGAAGTTTCTCAGAAACCTTCTTTCTCTTTGTTATCGGAGGATATTTCCTTTGACCCTATAGTCTTCAAAGGGAAAGGAAATATCTGTTGTCAGATTCCACAGATATAACGCTAGCAAAGAGATCCACGAAATACAGATGTAACTCTGTGAGATGAATTAACAGAACACTGAGCAGTTTCTCAGAAAGCTGCTTTCCAGATTTCATCGGAGGATATTTCCTTTTTCACCATAGCCCTCTATGGGCTTCCAAATATCACTTTGCCAATTCCACAAGAACTGTCTTAGGGAAAGGCTTGTTGAGGGGAAATCTGTAACTCTGTGAGATGATTTCACAGAACACAAAGAAGTTTCTCAGAAAGCTTGTTTCTCTTTGTTATCGGAGGATATTTCCTTTGGCCCTATAGTCTTTAAAGGGATCCGAAATATCTGTTGTCAGATTCCACAGAAATAAGGCTAGCAAAGAGATCCACGAAATACAGATGTAACTCTGTGAGATGAATTAACAGAACACTGAGCAGTTTCTCAGAAAGCTTCTTTCCAGATTTCATCGGAGGATATTTCCTTTTTCACCATAGCCCTCTAAGGGCTTCCAAATATCACTTTGCCAATTCCACAAGAACTGTCTTAGCGAAAGGCTTCTTGAGGGGAAAGCTGTAACTCTGTGAGATGATTTCACAGAACACAAAGAAGTTTCTCAGAAAGCTTGTTTCTCTTTGTTATCGGAGGATATTTCCTTTGGCCCTATAGTCTTCAAAGGGAAAGGAAATATCTGTTGTCAGATTCCACAGAAAGAAGGCTAGCAAAGAGATCCACGAAATACAGATGTAACTCTGTGAGATGAATTAACAGAACACTGAGCAGTTTCTCAGAAAGCTTCTTTCCAGATTTCATCGGAGGATATTTCCTTTTTCACCATAGCCCTCTATGGGCTTCCAAAAATCACTTTGCCAATTCCACAAGAACTGTCTTAGCGAAGGGCTTCTTGACGGGAATGCTGTAACTCTGTGAGATGATTTCACAGAACACAAAGAAGCTTCTCAGAAAGCTTCTTTCTCTTTGTTATCGGAGGATATTTCCTTTGGTCCTTTGGCCTTAAAAGGGAAAGGAAATATCTGTTGTCAGATTCCACAGAAATAAGGCTAGCAAAGAGATCCACGAAATACAGATGTAACTCTGTGAGATGAATTAACAGAACACTGAGCAGTTTCTCAGAAAGCTTCTTTCCAGATTTCATCGGAGGATATTTCCTTTTTCACCATAGCCCTCTAAGGGCTTCCAAATATCACTTTGCCAATTCCACAAGAACTGTCTTAGCGAAAGGCTTCTTGAGAGGAAAGCTGTAACTCTGTGAGATGATTTCACAGAACACAAAGAAGTTTCTCAGAAAGCTTCTTTCTCTTTGTTATCGGAGGATATTTCCTTTGGCCCTATAGTCTTTAAAAGGATCCGAAATATCTGTTGTCAGATTCCACAGAAATAAGGCTAGCAAAGAGATCCACGAAATACAGATATAACTCTGTGAGATGAATTAACAGAACACTAAGCAGTTTCTCAGAAAGCTTCTTTCCAGATTTCATCCGAGGATATTTCCTTTTTCACCATAGCCCTCTATGGGCTTCCAAATATCACTTTGCCAATTCCACAAGAACTGTCTTAGTGAAAGTCTTCTTGAGGGGAAAGCTGTAACTCTGTGAGATGATTTCACAGAACACAAAGAAGTTTCTCAGAAACCTTCTTTCTCTTTGTTATCGGAGGATATTTCCTTTGGCCCTATAGTCTTCAAAGGGAAAGGAAATATCTGTTGTCAGATTCCACAGATATAAAGCTGGCAAAGAGATCCACGAAATACAGATGTAACTCTGTGAGATGAATTAACAGAACACTGAGCAGTTTCTCAGAAAGCTGCTTTCCAGATTTCATCGGAGGATATTTCCTTTTTCACCATAGCCCTCTATGGGCTTCCAAATATCACTTTGCCAATTCCACAAGAACTGTCTTAGCGAAAGGCTTCTTGAGGGGAAAGCTGTAACTCTGTGAGATGATTTCACAGAACACAAAGAAGTTTCTCAGAAAGCTTGTTTCTCTTTGTTATCGGAGGATATTTCCTTTGGCCCTATAGTCTTTAAAGGGATCCGAAATATCTGTTGTCAGATTCCACAGAAATAAGGCTAGCAAAGAGATCCACGAAATACAGATGTAACTCTGTGAGATGAATTAACAGAACACTGAGCAGTTTCTCAGAAAGCTTCTTTCCAGATTTCATCGGAGGATATTTCCTTTTTCACCATAGCCCTCTATGGGCTTCCAAATATGACTTTGCCAATTCCACAAGAATTGTCTTAGCGAAAGGCTTCTTGAGGGGAAAGCTGTAACTCTGTGAGATGATTTCACAGAACACAAAGAAGTTTCTCAGAAACCTTCTTTCTCTTTGTTATCGGAGGATATTTCCTTTGGCCCTATAGTCTTCAAAGGGAAAGGAAATATCTGTTGTCAGATTCCACATAAAGAAGGCTAGCAAAGAGATCCACGAAATACAGATGTAACTCTGTGAGATGAATTAACAGAACACTGAGCAGTTTCTCAGAAAGCTTATTTCCAGATTTCATCGGAGGATATTTCCTTTTTCACCATAGCCCTCTAGGGGCTTCCAAATATCACTTTGCCAATTCCACAAGAACTGTCTTAGCGAAAGGCTTCTTGACGGGAATGCTGTAACTCTGTGAGATGATTTCAAAGAACACAAAGAAGCTTCTCAGAAAGCTTGTTTCTCTTTGTTATCGGAGGATATTTCCTTTGGCCCTATAGTCTTTAAAGGGATCCGAAATATCTGTTGTCAGATTACACAGAAATAAGGCTAGCAAAGAGATCCACGAAATACAGATGTAACTCTGTGAGATGAATTAACAGAACACTAAGCAGTTTCTCAGAAAGCTTCTTTCCAGATTTCATCCGAGGATATTTCCTTTTTCACCATAGCCCTTATGGGCTTCCAAATATGACTTTGCCAATTCCACACGAACTGTCTTAGCGAAAGGCTTCTTGAGGGGAAAGCTGTAACTCTGTGAGATGATTTCACAGAACACAAAGAAATTTCTCAGAAAGCTTCTTTCCAGATTTCATCGGAGGATATTTCCTTTTTCACCATAGCCCTCTATGGGCTTCCAAATATCACTTTGCCAATTCCACAAGAACTGTCTTAGCGAAAGGCTTCTTGAGGGGAAAGATGTAACTCTGTGAGATGATTTCACAGAACACAAAGAAGTTTCTCAGAAAGGTTGTTTCTCTTTGTTATCGGAGGATATTTCCTTTGGCCCTATAGTCTTCAAAGGGAAAGGAAATATGTGTTGTCAGATTCCACAGAAAGAAGGCTAGCAAAGAGATCCACGAAATACAGATGTAACTCTGTGAGATGAATTAACGGAACACTGAGCAGTTTCTCAGAAAGCTTCTTTCCAGATTTCATCGGAGGATATTTCCTTTTTCACCATAGCCCTCTATGGGCTTCCAAATATCACTTTGCCAATTCCACAAGAACTGTCTTAGCGAAAGGCTTCTTGACGGGAATGCTGTAACTCTGTGAGATGATTTCACAGAACACAAAGAAGCTTCTCAGAAAGAGTCTTTCTCTTTGTTATCGGAGGATATTTCCTTTGGTCCTATGGCCTTTAAAGGGAAAGGAAATATCTGTTGTCAGATTCCACAGAAATAAGGCTAGCAAAGAGATCCACGAAATACAGATGTAACTCTGTGAGATGAATTAACAGAACACTGAGCAGTTTCTCAGAAAGCTTCTTTCCAGATTTCATCGGAGGATATTTCCTTCTTCACCATAGCCCTCTATGGGCTTCCAAATATCACTTTGCCAATTCCACAAGAACTGTCTTAGCGAGAGGCTTCTTGAGAGGAAGGCTGTAACTCTGTGAGATGATTTCACAGAACACAAAGAAGTTTCTCAGAAAGCTTGTTTCTCTTTGTTATCGGAGGATATTCCCTTTGGCCCTATAGTCTTTAAAGGGATCCGAAATATCTGTTGTCAGATTCCACAGAAATAAGGCTAGCAAAGAGATCCACGAAATACAGATGTAACTCTGTGAGATGAATTAACAGAACACTAAGCAGTTTCTCAGAAAGCTTCTTTCCAGATTTCATCGGAGGATATTTCCTTTTTCACCATAGCCCTCTATGGGCTTCCAAATATCACTTTGCCAATTCCACAAGAACTGTCTTAGCGAAAGGCTTCTTGAGGGGAAAGCTGTTACTCTGTGAGATGATTTCACAGAACACAAAGAAGTTTCTCAGAAAGCTTCTTTCTCTTTGTTATCGGAGGATATTTCCTTTGGCCCTATAGTCTTCAAAGGGAAAGGAAATATCTGTTGTCACATTCCACAGAAATAAGGCTAGCAAAGAGATCCACGAAATACAGATGTAACTCTGTGAGATGAATTAACAGAACACTGAGCAGTTTCTCAGAAAGCTGCTTTCCAGATTTCATCGGAGGATATTTCCTTTTTCACCATAGCCCTCTATGGGCTTCCAAATATCACTTTGCCAATTCCACAAGAACTGTCTTAGCGAAAGGCTTCTTGACGGGAATGCTGTAACTCTGTGAGATGATTTCACCGAACACAAAGAAGCTCTTCAGAAAGCTTCTTTCTCTTTGTTATCGGAGGATATTTCCTTTGGTCCTATGGCCTTTAAAGGGATCCGAAATATCTGTTGTCAGATTCCACAGAAAGAAGGCTAGCAAAGAGATCCACGAAATACAGATGTAACTCTGTGAGATGAATTAACAGAACACTGAGCAGTTTCTCAGAAAGCTTCTCTCCAGATTTCATCGGAGGATATTTCCTTTTTTACCATAGCCCTCTATGGGCTTCCAAATATCACTTTGCCAATTCCACAAGAACTGTCTTAGCGAAAGGCTTCTTGACGGGAATGCTGTAACTCTGTGAGATGATTTCACAGAACACAAAGAAGTTTCTCAGAAACCTTCTTTCTCTTTGTTATCGGAGGATAATTTCTTGGCCCTATAGTCTTCAAAGGGAAAGGAAATATCTGTTGTCAGATTCCACAGAAAGAAGGCTAGCAAAGAGATCCACGAAATACAGATGTAACTCTGTGAGATGAATTACAGAACACTGAGCAGTTTCTCAGAAAGCTTCTTTCCAGATTTCATCGGAGGATATTTCCTTTTTCACCATAGCCCTCTATGGGCTTCCAAATATCACTTTGCCAATTCCACAAGAACTGTCTTAGTGAAAGGCTTCTTGACGGGAATTCTGTAACTCTGTGAGATGATTTCACAGAACACAAAGAAGCTTCTCAGAAAGCTTCTTTCTCTTTGTTATCGGAGGATATTTCCTTTGGTCCTTTGGCCTTTAAAGGGAAAGGAAATATCTGTTGTCAGATTCCACAGAAATAAGGCTAGCAAAGAGATCCACGAAATACAGATGTAACTCTGTGAGATGAATTAACAGAACACTGAGCAGTTTCTCAGAATGCTTCTTTCCAGATTTCATTGGAGGATATTTCCTTTTTCACCATAGCCCTCTATGGGCTTCCAAATATCACTTTGCCAATTCCACAAGAACTGTCTTAGTGAAAGTCTTCTTGACGGGAAAGCTGTAACTCTGTTAGATGATTTCACAGAACACAAAGAAGTTTCTCAGAAAGCTTGTTTCTCTTTGTTATCGGAGGATATTCCCTTTGGCCCTATAGTCTTTAAAGGGATCCGAAATATCTGTTGTCAGATTCCACAGAAATAAGGCTAGCAAAGAGATCCACGAAATACAGATGTAACTCTGTGAGATGAATTAACAGAACACTAAGCAGTTTCTCAGAAAGCTTCTTTCCAGATTTCATCCGAGGATATTTCCTTTTTCACCATAGCCCTCTATGGGCTTCCAAATATCACTTTGCCAATTCCACAAGAACTGTCTTAGCGAGAGGCTTCTTGAGAGGAAAGCTGTAACTCTGTGAGATGATTTCACAGAACACAAAGAAGTTTCTCAGAAAGCTTGTTTCTCTTTGTTATCGGAGGATATTCCCTTTGGCCCTATAGTCTTTAAAGGGATCCGAAATATCTGTTGTCAGATTCCACAGAAATAAGGCTAGCAAAGAGATCCACGAAATACAGATGTAACTCTGTGAGATGAATTAACAGAACACTAAGCAGTTTCTCAGAAAGCTTCTTTCCAGATTTCATCGGAGGATATATCCTTTTTCACCATAGCCCTCTATGGGCTTCCAAATATCACTTTGCCAATTCCACAAGAACTGTCTTAGCGAAAGGCTTCTTGAGGGGAAAGCTGTAACTCTGTGAGATGATTTCACAGAACACAAAGAAGTTTCTCAGAAAGCTTCTTTCTCTTTGTTATCGGAGGATATTTCCTTTGGCCCTATAGTCTTCAAAGGGAAAGGAAATATCTGTTGTCAGATTCCACAGAAATAAGGCTAGCAAAGAGATCCAAGAAATACAGATATAACTCTGTGAGATGAATTAACAGAACACTGAGCAGTTTCTCAGAAAGCTTCTTTCCAGATTTCATCGGAGGATATTTCCTTTTTCACCATAGCCCTCTATGGGCTTCCAAATATCACTTTGCCAATTCCACAAGAACTGTCTTAGCGAAAGGCTTCTTGAGGGGAAAGCTGTAACTCTGTGAGATGATTTCACAGAACACAAAGAAGTTTCTCAGAAAGCTTGTTTCTTTTTGTTATCGGAGGATATTTCCTTTGGCCCTATAGTCTTCAAAGGGAAAGGAAATATCTGTTGTCAGATTCCACAGAAACAAGGCTAGCAAAGAGATCCACGAAATACAGCTGTAACTCTGTGAGATGAATTAACAGAAGACTGAGCAGTTTCTCAGAAAGCTTCTTTCCAGATTTCATCGGAGGATATTTCCTTTTTCACCATAGCCCTCTATGGGCTTAAAAATATCACTTTGCCAATTCCACAAGAACTGTCTTAGCGAAAGGCTTCTTGACGGGAATGCTGTAACTCTGTGAGATGATTTCACAGAACACAAAGAAGCTTCTCAGAAAGCTTCTTTCTCTTTGTTATCGGAGGATATTTCCTTTGGCCCTATAGTCTTTAAAGGGATCCGAAATATCTGTTGTCAGATTCCACAGAAATAAGGCTAGCAAAGAGATCCACGAAATACAGATGTAACTCTGTGAGATGAATTAACAGAACACTAAGCAGTTTCTCAGAAAGCTTCTTTCCAGATTTCATCCGAGGATATTTCCTTTTTCACCATAGCCCTTATGGGCTTCCAAATATGACTTTGCCAATTCCACAAGAACTGTCTTAGCGAAAGGCTTCTTGAGGGGAAAGCTGTAACTCTGTGAGATGATTTCACAGAACACAAAGAAGTTTCTCAGAAAGCTTCTTTCCCTTTTTTATCGGAGGATATGTCCTTTGGCCCTATAGTCTTCAAAGGGAAAGTAAATATCTGTTGTCAGATTCCACAGAAATAAGGCTAGCAAAGAGATCCACGAAATATAGATGTAACTCTGTGAGATGAATTAACAGAACACTGAGCAGTTTCTCAGAAAGCTTCTTTCCAGATTTCATCGGAGGATATTTCCTTTTTCACCTTAGCCCTTATGGGCTTCCAAATATCACTTTGCCTATTCCACAAGAACTGTCTTAGTGAAACGCTTCTTGAGGGGAAAGCTGTCACTCTGTGAGATGATTTCACAGAACACAAAGAAGTTTCTCAGAAAGCTTCATTCTCTTTGTTATCGGAGGATATTTCCTTTGGCCCTATAGTCTTCAAAGGGAAAGGAAATATCTGTTGTCAGATTCCACTGAAATAAGGCTAGCAAAGAGATACACGAAATACAGATGTAACTCTGTGAGATGAATTAACAGAACACTGAGCAGTTTCTCAGAAAGCTTCTTTCCAGATTTCATCGGAGGATATTTCCTTTTTCACCATAGCCCTCTAAGGGCTTCCAAATATCACTTTGCCAATTCCACAAGAACTGTCTTAGCGAAAGGCTTCTTGAGAGGAAAGCTGTAACTCTGTGAGATGATTTCACAGAACACAAAGAAGTTTCTCAGAAAGCTTCTTTCTCTTTGTTATCGGAGGATATTTCCTTTGGCCCTATAGTCTTTAAAAGGATCCGAAATATCTGTTGTCAGATTCCACAGAAATAAGGCTAGCAAAGAGATCCACGAAATACAGATGTAACTCTGTGAGATGAATTAACAGAACACTAAGCAGTTTCTCAGAAAGCTTCTTTCCAGATTTCATCCGAGGATATTTCCTTTTTCACCATAGCCCTCTATGGGCTTCCAAATATCACTTTGCCAATTCCACAAGAACTGTCTTAGTGAAAGTCTTCTTGAGGGGAAAGCTGTAACTCTGTGAGATGATTTCACAGAACACAAAGAAGTTTCTCAGAAACCTTCTTTCTCTTTGTTATCGGAGGATATTTCCTTTGGCCCTATAGTCTTCAAAGGGAAAGGAAATATCTGTTGTCAGATTCCACAGATATAAAGCTGGCAAAGAGATCCACGAAATACAGATGTAACTCTGTGAGATGAATTAACAGAACACTGAGCAGTTTCTCAGAAAGCTGCTTTCCAGATTTCATCGGAGGATATTTCCTTTTTCACCATAGCCCTCTATGGGCTTCCAAATATCACTTTGCCAATTCCACAAGAACTGTCTTAGCGAAAGGCTTCTTGAGGGGAAAGCTGTAACTCTGTGAGATGATTTCACAGAACACAAAGAAGTTTCTCAGAAAGCTTGTTTCTCTTTGTTATCGGAGGATATTTCCTTTGGCCCTATAGTCTTTAAAGGGATCCGAAATATCTGTTGTCAGATTCCACAGAAATAAGGCTAGCAAAGAGATCCACGAAATACAGATGTAACTCTGTGAGATGAATTAACAGAACACTGAGCAGTTTCTCAGAAAGCTTCTTTCCAGATTTCATCGGAGGATATTTCCTTTTTCACCATAGCCCTCTATGGGCTTCCAAATATGACTTTGCCAATTCCACAAGAATTGTCTTAGCGAAAGGCTTCTTGAGGGGAAAGCTGTAACTCTGTGAGATGATTTCACAGAACACAAAGAAGTTTCTCAGAAACCTTCTTTCTCTTTGTTATCGGAGGATATTTCCTTTGGCCCTATAGTCTTCAAAGGGAAAGGAAATATCTGTTGTCAGATTCCACATAAAGAAGGCTAGCAAAGAGATCCACGAAATACAGATGTAACTCTGTGAGATGAATTAACAGAACACTGAGCAGTTTCTCAGAAAGCTTATTTCCAGATTTCATCGGAGGATATTTCCTTTTTCACCATAGCCCTCTAGGGGCTTCCAAATATCACTTTGCCAATTCCACAAGAACTGTCTTAGCGAAAGGCTTCTTGACGGGAATGCTGTAACTCTGTGAGATGATTTCACAGAACACAAAGAAGCTTCTCAGAAAGCTTGTTTCTCTTTGTTATCGGAGGATATTTCCTTTGGCCCTATAGTCTTTAAAGGGATCCGAAATATCTGTTGTCAGATTACACAGAAATAAGGCTAGCAAAGAGATCCACGAAATACAGATGTAACTCTGTGAGATGAATTAACAGAACACTAAGCAGTTTCTCAGAAAGCTTCTTTCCAGATTTCATCCGAGGATATTTCCTTTTTCACCATAGCCCTTATGGGCTTCCAAATATGACTTTGCCAATTCCACACGAACTGTCTTAGCGAAAGGCTTCTTGAGGGGAAAGCTGTAACTCTGTGAGATGATTTCACAGAACACAAAGAAATTTCTCAGAAAACTTCTTTCCAGATTTCATCGGAGGATATTTCCTTTTTCACCATAGCCCTCTATGGGCTTCCAAATATCACTTTGCCAATTCCACAAGAACTGTCTTAGCGAAAGGCTTCTTGAGGGGAAAGATGTAACTCTGTGAGATGATTTCACAGAACACAAAGAAGTTTCTCAGAAAGCTTGTTTCTCTTTGTTATCGGAGGATATTTCCTTTGGCCCTATAGTCTTCAAAGGGAAAGGAAATATGTGTTGTCAGATTCCACAGAAAGAAGGCTAGCAAAGAGATCCACGAAATACAGATGTAACTCTGTGAGATGAATTAACAGAACACTGAGCAGTTTCTCAGAAAGCTTCTTTCCAGATTTCATCGGAGGATATTTCCTTTTTCACCATAGCCCTCTATGGGCTTCCAAATATCACTTTGCCAATTCCACAAGAACTGTCTTAGCGAAAGGCTTCTTGACGGGAATGCTGTAACTCTGTGAGATGATTTCACAGAACACAAAGAAGCTTCTCAGAAAGAGTCTTTCTCTTTGTTATCGGAGGATATTTCCTTTGGTCCTATGGCCTTTAAAGGGAAAGGAAATATCTGTTGTCAGATTCCACAGAAATAAGGCTAGCAAAGAGATCCACGAAATACAGATGTAACTCTGTGAGATGAATTAACAGAACACTGAGCAGTTTCTCAGAAAGCTTCTTTCCAGATTTCATCGGAGGATATTTCCTTCTTCACCATAGCCCTCTATGGGCTTCCAAATATCACTTTGCCAATTCCACAAGAACTGTCTTAGCGAGAGGCTTCTTGAGAGGAAAGCTGTAACTCTGTGAGATGATTTCACAGAACACAAAGAAGTTTCTCAGAAAGCTTGTTTCTCTTTGTTATCGGAGGATATTCCCTTTGGCCCTATAGTCTTTAAAGGGATCCGAAATATCTGTTGTCAGATTCCACAGAAATAAGGCTAGCAAAGAGATCCACGAAATACAGATGTAACTCTGTGAGATGAATTAACAGAACACTAAGCAGTTTCTCAGAAAGCTTCTTTCCAGATTTCATCGGAGGATATTTCCTTTTTCACCATAGCCCTCTATGGGCTTCCAAATATCACTTTGCCAATTCCACAAGAACTGTCTTAGCGAAAGGCTTCTTGAGGGGAAAGCTGTTACTCTGTGAGATGATTTCACAGAACACAAAGAAGTTTCTCAGAAAGCTTGTTTCTCTTTGTTATCGGAGGATATTTCCTTTGGCCCTATAGTCTTCAAAGGGAAAGGAAATATCTGTTGTCACATTCCACAGAAATAAGGCTAGCAAAGAGATCCACGAAATACAGATGTAACTCTGTGAGATGAATTAACAGAACACTGAGCAGTTTCTCAGAAAGCTGCTTTCCAGATTTCATCGGAGGATATTTCCTTTTTCACCATAGCCCTCTATGGGCTTCCAAATATCACTTTGCCAATTCCACAAGAACTGTCTTAGCGAAAGGCTTCTTGACGGGAATGCTGTAACTCTGTGAGATGATTTCACCGAACACAAAGAAGCTCTTCAGAAAGCTTCTTTCTCTTTGTTATCGGAGGATATTTCCTTTGGTCCTATGGCCTTTAAAGGGATCTGAAATATCTGTTGTCAGATTCCACAGAAAGAAGGCTAGCAAAGAGATCCACGAAATACAGATGTAACTCTGTGAGATGAATTAACAGAACACTGAGCAGTTTCTCAGAAAGCTTCTTTCCAGATTTCATCGGAGGATATTTCCTTTTTTACCATAGCCCTCTATGGGCTTCCGAATATCACTTTGCCAATTCCACAAGAACTGTCTTAGCGAAAGGCTTCTTGACGGGAATGCTGTAACTCTGTGAGATGATTTCACAGAACACAAAGAAGTTTCTCAGAAACCTTCTTTCTCTTTGTTATCGGAGGATAATTTCTTGGCCCTATAGTCTTCAAAGGGAAAGGAAATATCTGTTGTCAGATTCCACAGAAAGAAGGCTAGCAAAGAGATCCACGAAATACAGATGTAACTCTGTGAGATGAATTAACAGAACACTGAGCAGTTTCTCAGAAAGCTTCTTTCCAGATTTCATCGGAGGATATTTCCTTTTTCACCATAGCCCTCTATGGGCTTCCAAATATCACTTTGCCAATTCCACAAGAACTGTCTTAGTGAAAGGCTTCTTGACGGGAATTCTGTAACTCTGTGAGATGATTTCACAGAACACAAAGAAGCTTCTCAGAAAGCTTCTTTCTCTTTGTTATCGGAGGATATTTCCTTTGGTCCTTTGGCCTTTAAAGGGAAAGGAAATATCTGTTGTCAGATTCCACAGAAATAAGGCTAGCAAAGAGATCCACGAAATACAGATGTAACTCTGTGAGATGAATTAACAGAACACTGAGCAGTTTCTCAGAATGCTTCTTTCCAGATTTCATTGGAGGATATTTCCTTTTTCACCATAGCCCTCTATGGGCTTCCAAATATCACTTTGCCAATTCCACAAGAACTGTCTTAGTGAAAGTCTTCTTGACGGGAAAGCTGTAACTCTGTGAGATGATTTCACAGAACACAAAGAAGTTTCTCAGAAAGCTTCTTTCTCTTTGTTATCGGAGGATATTCCCTTTGGCCCTATAGTCTTTAAAGGGATCCGAAATATCTGTTGTCAGATTCCACAGAAATAAGGCTAGCAAAGAGATCCACGAAATACAGATGTAACTCTGTGAGATGAATTAACAGAACACTAAGCAGTTTCTCAGAAAGCTTCTTTCCAGATTTCATCCGAGGATATTTCCTTTTTCACCATAGCCCTCTATGGGCTTCCAAATATCACTTTGCCAATTCCACAAGAACTGTCTTAGCGAGAGGCTTCTTGAGAGGAAAGCTGTAACTCTGTGAGATGATTTCACAGAACACAAAGAAGTTTCTCAGAAAGCTTGTTTCTCTTTGTTATCGGAGGATATTCCCTTTGGCCCTATAGTCTTTAAAGGGATCCGAAATATCTGTTGTCAGATTCCACAGAAATAAGGCTAGCAAAGAGATCCACGAAATACAGATGTAACTCTGTGAGATGAATTAACAGAACACTAAGCAGTTTCTCAGAAAGCTTCTTTCCAGATTTCATCGGAGGATATTTCCTTTTTCACCATAGCCCTCTATGGGCTTCCAAATATCACTTTGCCAATTCCACAAGAACTGTCTTAGCGAAAGGCTTCTTGAGGGGAAAGCTGTAACTCTGTGAGATGATTTCACAGAACACAAAGAAGTTTCTCAGAAAGCTTCTTTCTCTTTGTTATCGGAGGATATTTCCTTTGGCCCTATAGTCTTCAAAGGGAAAGGAAATATCTGTTGTCAGATTCCACAGAAATAAGGCTAGCAAAGAGATCCAAGAAATACAGATATAACTCTGTGAGATGAATTAACAGAACACTGAGCAGTTTCTCAGAAAGCTTCTTTCCAGATTTCATCGGAGGATATTTCCTTTTTCACCATAGCCCTCTATGGGCTTCCAAATATCACTTTGCCAATTCCACAAGAACTGTCTTAGCGAAAGGCTTCTTGAGGGGAAAGCTGTAACTCTGTGAGATGATTTCACAGAACACAAAGAAGTTTCTCAGAAAGCTTGTTTCTCTTTGTTATCGGAGGATATTTCCTTTGGCCCTATAGTCTTCAAAGGGAAAGGAAATATCTGTTGTCAGATTCCACAGAAACAAGGCTAGCAAAGAGATCCACGAAATACAGATGTAACTCTGTGAGATGAATTAACAGAAGACTGAGCAGTTTCTCAGAAAGCTTCTTTCCAGATTTCATCGGAGGATATTTCCTTTTTCACCATAGCCCTCTATGGGCTTAAAAATATCACTTTGCCAATTCCACAAGAACTGTCTTAGCGAAAGGCTTCTTGACGGGAATGCTGTAACTCTGTGAGATGATTTCACAGAACACAAAGAAGCTTCTCAGAAAGCTTCTTTCTCTTTGTTATCGGAGGATATTTCCTTTGGTCCTATGGCCTTTAAAGGGAAAGGAAATATCTGTTGTCAGATTCCACAGAAATAAGGCTAGCAAAGAGATCCACGAAATACAGATGTAACTCTGTGAGATGAATTAACAGAACACTGAGCAGTTTCTCAGAAAGCTTCTTTCCACATTTCATCGGAGGATATTTCCTTCTTCACCATAGCCCTCTATGGGCTTCCAAATATCACTTTGCCAATTCCACAAGAACTGTCTTAGCGAAAGGGTTCTTGAGTGGAAAGCTGTAACTCTGTGAGATGATTTCACAGAACACAAAGAAGTTTCTCAGAATGCTTCTTTCTCTTTGTTATCGGAGGATATTTCCTTTGGCCCTATAGTCTTTAAAGGGATCCGAAATATCTGTTGTCAGATTCCACAGAAATAAGGCTAGCAAAGAGATCCACGAAATACAGATGTAACTCTGTGAGATGAATTAACAGAACACTAAGCAGTTTCTCAGAAAGCTTCTTTCCAGATTTCATCCGAGGATATTTCCTTTTTCACCATAGCCCTTATGGGCTTCCAAATATGACTTTGCCAATTCCACAAGAACTGTCTTAGCGAAAGGCTTCTTGAGGGGAAAGCTGTAACTCTGTGAGATGATTTCACAGAACACAAAGAAGTTTCTCAGAAAGCTTCTTTCCCTTTTTTATCGGAGGATATGTCCTTTGGCCCTATAGTCTTCAAAGGGAAAGTAAATATCTGTTGTCAGATTCCACAGAAATAAGGCTAGCAAAGAGATCCACGAAATATAGATGTAACTCTGTGAGACGAATTAACAGAACACTGAGCAGTTTCTCAGAAAGCTTCTTTCCAGATTTCATCGGAGGATATTTCCTTTTTCACCATAGCCCTTATGGGCTTCCAAATATCACTTTGCCTATTCCACAAGAACTGTCTTAGTGAAACGCTTCTTGAGGGGAAAGCTGTCACTCTGTGAGATGATTTCACAGAACACAAAGAAGTTTCTCAGAAAGCTTCATTCTCTTTGTTATCGGAGGATATTTCCTTTGGCCCTATAGTCTTCAAAGGGAAAGGAAATATCTGTTGTCAGATTCCACTGAAATAAGGCTAGCAAAGAGATACACGAAATACAGATGTAACTCTGTGAGATGAATTAACAGAACACTGAGCAGTTTCTCAGAAAGCTTCTTTCCAGATTTCATCCGAGGATATTTCCTTTTTCACCATAGCCCTCTATGGGCTTCCAAATATCACTTTGCCAATTCCACAAGAACTGTCTTAGTGAAAGTCTTCTTGAGGGGAAAGCTGTAACTCTGTGAGATGATTTCACAGAACACAAAGAAGTTTCTCAGAAAGCTTCTTTCTCTTTGTTATCGGAGGATATTTCCTTTGGCCCTATAGTCTTCAAAGGGAAAGGAAATATCTGTTGTCAGATTCCACAGAAATAAGGCTAGCAAAGAGATCCAAGAAATACAGATATAACTCTGTGAGATGAATTAACAGAACACTGAGCAGTTTCTCAGAAAGCTTCTTTCCAGATTTCATCGGAGGATATTTCCTTTTTCACCATAGCCCTCTATGGGCTTCCAAATATCACTTTGCCAATTCCACAAGAACTGTCTTAGCGAAAGGCTTCTTGAGGGGAAAGCTGTAACTCTGTGAGATGATTTCACAGAACACAAAGAAGTTTCTCAGAAAGCTTGTTTCTCTTTGTTATCGGAGGATATTTCCTTTGGCCGTATAGTCTTCAAAGGGAAAGGAAATATCTGTTGTCAGATTCCACAGAAACAAGGCTAGCAAAGAGATCCACGAAATACAGATGTAACTCTGTGAGATGAATTAACAGAAGACTGAGCAGTTTCTCAGAAAGCTTCTTTCCAGATTTCATCGGAGGATATTTCCTTTTTCTCCATAGCCCTCTATGGGCTTCCAAATATCACTTTGCCAATTCCACAAGAACTGTCTTAGCGAAAGGCTTCTTGACGGGAATGCTGTAACTCTGTGAGATGATTTCACAGAACACAAAGAAGCTTCTCAGAAAGCTTCTTTCTCTTTGTTATCGGAGGATATTTCCTTTGGTCCTATGGCCTTTAAAGGGAAAGGAAATATCTGTTGTCAGATTCCACAGAAATAAGGCTAGCAAAGAGATCCACGAAATACAGATGTAACTCTGTGAGATGAATTAACAGAACACTGAGCAGTTTCTCAGAAAGCTTCTTTCCAGATTTCATCGGAGGATATTTCCTTTTTCACCATAGCCCTCTAAGGGCTTCCAAATATCACTTTGCCAATTCCACAAGAACTGTCTTAGCGAAAGGCTTCTTGAGAGGAAAGCTGTAACTCTGTGAGATGATTTCACAGAACACAAAGAAGTTTCTCAGAAAGCTTCTTTCTCTTTGTTATCGGAGGATATTTCCTTTGGCCCTATAGTCTTTAAAAGGATCCGAAATATCTGTTGTCAGATTCCACAGAAATAAGGCTAGCAAAGAGATCCACGAAATACAGATGTAACTCTGTGAGATGAATTAACAGAACACTAAGCAGTTTCTCAGAAAGCTTCTTTCCAGATTTCATCCGAGGATATTTCCTTTTTCACCATAGCCCTCTATGGGCTTCCAAATATCACTTTGCCAATTCCACAAGAACTGTCTTAGTGAAAGTCTTCTTGAGGGGAAAGCTGTAACTCTGTGAGATGATTTCACAGAACACAAAGAAGTTTCTCAGAAACCTTCTTTCTCTTTGTTATCGGAGGATATTTCCTTTGGCCCTATAGTCTTCAAAGGGAAAGGAAATATCTGTTGTCAGATTCCACAGATATAAAGCTGGCAAAGAGATCCACGAAATACAGATGTAACTCTGTGAGATGAATTAACAGAACACTGAGCAGTTTCTCAGAAAGCTGCTTTCCAGATTTCATCGGAGGATATTTCCTTTTTCACCATAGCCCTCTATGGGCTTCCAAATATCACTTTGCCAATTCCACAAGAACTGTCTTAGCGAAAGGCTTCTTGAGGGGAAAGCTGTAACTCTGTGAGATGATTTCACAGAACACAAAGAAGTTTCTCAGAAAGCTTGTTTCTCTTTGTTATCGGAGGATATTTCCTTTGGCCCTATAGTCTTTAAAGGGATCCGAAATATCTGTTGTCAGATTCCACAGAAATAAGGCTAGCAAAGAGATCCACGAAATACAGATGTAACTCTGTGAGATGAATTAACAGAACACTGAGCAGTTTCTCAGAAAGCTTCTTTCCAGATTTCATCGGAGGATATTTCCTTTTTCACCATAGCCCTCTATGGGCTTCCAAATATGACTTTGCCAATTCCACAAGAATTGTCTTAGCGAAAGGCTTCTTGAGGGGAAAGCTGTAACTCTGTGAGATGATTTCACAGAACACAAAGAAGTTTCTCAGAAACCTTCTTTCTCTTTGTTATCGGAGGATATTTCCTTTGGCCCTATAGTCTTCAAAGGGAAAGGAAATATCTGTTGTCAGATTCCACATAAAGAAGGCTAGCAAAGAGATCCACGAAATACAGATGTAACTCTGTGAGATGAATTAACAGAACACTGAGCAGTTTCTCAGAAAGCTTATTTCCAGATTTCATCGGAGGATATTTCCTTTTTCACCATAGCCCTCTAGGGGCTTCCAAATATCACTTTGCCAATTCCACAAGAACTGTCTTAGCGAAAGGCTTCTTGACGGGAATGCTGTAACTCTGTGAGATGATTTCACAGAACACAAAGAAGCTTCTCAGAAAGCTTGTTTCTCTTTGTTATCGGAGGATATTTCCTTTGGCCCTATAGTCTTTAAAGGGATCCGAAATATCTGTTGTCAGATTTCACAGAAATAAGGCTAGCAAAGAGATCCACGAAATACAGATGTAACTCTGTGAGATGAATTAACAGAACACTAAGCAGTTTCTCAGAAAGCTTCTTTCCAGATTTCATCCGAGGATATTTCCTTTTTCACCATAGCCCTTATGGGCTTCCAAATATGACTTTGCCAATTCCACACGAACTGTCTTAGCGAAAGGCTTCTTGAGGGGAAAGCTGTAACTCTGTGAGATGATTTCACAGAACACAAAGAAATTTCTCAGAAAACTTCTTTCCAGATTTCATCGGAGGATATTTCCTTTTTCACCATAGCCCTCTATGGGCTTCCAAATATCACTTTGCCAATTCCACAAGAACTGTCTTAGCGAAAGGCTTCTTGAGGGGAAAGATGTAACTCTGTGAGATGATTTCACAGAACACAAAGAAGTTTCTCAGAAAGCTTGTTTCTCTTTGTTATCGGAGGATATTTCCTTTGGCCCTATAGTCTTCAAAGGGAAAGGAAATATGTGTTGTCAGATTCCACAGAAAGAAGGCTAGCAAAGAGATCCACGAAATACAGATGTAACTCTGTGAGATGAATTAACAGAACACTGAGCAGTTTCTCAGAAAGCTTCTTTCCAGATTTCATCGGAGGATATTTCCTTTTTCACCATAGCCCTCTATGGGCTTCCAAATATCACTTTGCCAATTCCACAAGAACTGTCTTAGCGAAAGGCTTCTTGACGGGAATGCTGTAACTCTGTGAGATGATTTCACAGAACACAAAGAAGCTTCTCAGAAAGAGTCTTTCTCTTTGTTATCGGAGGATATTTCCTTTGGTCCTATGGCCTTTAAAGGGAAAGGAAATATCTGTTGTCAGATTCCACAGAAATAAGGCTAGCAAAGAGATCCACGAAATACAGATGTAACTCTGTGAGATGAATTAACAGAACACTGAGCAGTTTCTCAGAAAGCTTCTTTCCAGATTTCATCGGAGGATATTTCCTTCTTCACCATAGCCCTCTATGGGCTTCCAAATATCACTTTGCCAATTCCACAAGAACTGTCTTAGCGAGAGGCTTCTTGAGAGGAAAGCTGTAACTCTGTGAGATGATTTCACAGAACACAAAGAAGTTTCTCAGAAAGCTTGTTTCTCTTTGTTATCGGAGGATATTCCCTTTGGCCCTATAGTCTTTAAAGGGATCCGAAATATCTGTTGTCAGATTCCACAGAAATAAGGCTAGCAAAGAGATCCACGAAATACAGATGTAACTCTGTGAGATGAATTAACAGAACACTAAGCAGTTTCTCAGAAAGCTTCTTTCCAGATTTCATCGGAGGATATTTCCTTTTTCACCATAGCCCTCTATGGGCTTCCAAATATCACTTTGCCAATTCCACAAGAACTGTCTTAGCGAAAGGCTTCTTGAGGGGAAAGCTGTTACTCTGTGAGATGATTTCACAGAACACAAAGAAGTTTCTCAGAAAGCTTCTTTCTCTTTGTTATCGGAGGATATTTCCTTTGGCCCTATAGTCTTCAAAGGGAAAGGAAATATCTGTTGTCACATTCCACAGAAATAAGGCTAGCAAAGAGATCCACGAAATACAGATGTAACTCTGTGAGATGAATTAACAGAACACTGAGCAGTTTCTCAGAAAGCTGCTTTCCAGATTTCATCGGAGGATATTTCCTTTTTCACCATAGCCCTCTATGGGCTTCCAAATATCACTTTGCCAATTCCACAAGAACTGTCTTAGCGAAAGGCTTCTTGACGGGAATGCTGTAACTCTGTGAGATGATTTCACCGAACACAAAGAAGCTCTTCAGAAAGCTTCTTTCTCTTTGTTATCGGAGGATATTTCCTTTGGTCCTATGGCCTTTAAAGGGATCTGAAATATCTGTTGTCAGATTCCACAGAAAGAAGGCTAGCAAAGAGATCCACGAAATACAGATGTAACTCTGTGAGATGAATTAACAGAACACTGAGCAGTTTCTCAGAAAGCTTCTTTCCAGATTTCATCGGAGGATATTTCCTTTTTTACCATAGCCCTCTATGGGCTTCCAAATATCACTTTGCCAATTCCACAAGAACTGTCTTAGCGAAAGGCTTCTTGACGGGAATGCTGTAACTCTGTGAGATGATTTCACAGAACACAAAGAAGTTTCTCAGAAACCTTCTTTCTCTTTGTTATCGGAGGATAATTTCTTGGCCCTATAGTCTTCAAAGGGAAAGGAAATATCTGTTGTCAGATTCCACAGAAAGAAGGCTAGCAAAGAGATCCACGAAATACAGATGTAACTCTGTGAGATGAATTAACAGAACACTGAGCAGTTTCTCAGAAAGCTTCTTTCCAGATTTCATCGGAGGATATTTCCTTTTTCACCATAGCCCTCTATGGGCTTCCAAATATCACTTTGCCAATTCCACAAGAACTGTCTTAGTGAAAGGCTTCTTGACGGGAATTCTGTAACTCTGTGAGATGATTTCACAGAACACAAAGAAGCTTCTCAGAAAGCTTCTTTCTCTTTGTTATCGGAGGATATTTCCTTTGGTCCTTTGGCCTTTAAAGGGAAAGGAAATATCTGTTGTCAGATTCCACAGAAATAAGGCTAGCAAAGAGATCCACGAAATACAGATGTAACTCTGTGAGATGAATTAACAGAACACTGAGCAGTTTCTCAGAATGCTTCTTTCCAGATTTCATTGGAGGATATTTCCTTTTTCACCATAGCCCTCTATGGGCTTCCAAATATCACTTTGCCAATTCCACAAGAACTGTCTTAGTGAAAGTCTTCTTGACGGGAAAGCTGTAACTCTGTGAGATGATTTCACAGAACACAAAGAAGTTTCTCAGAAAGCTTCTTTCTCTTTGTTATCGGAGGATATTCCCTTTGGCCCTATAGTCTTTAAAGGGATCCGAAATATCTGTTGTCAGATTCCACAGAAATAAGGCTAGCAAAGAGATCCACGAAATACAGATGTAACTCTGTGAGATGAATTAACAGAACACTAAGCAGTTTCTCAGAAAGCTTCTTTCCAGATTTCATCCGAGGATATTTCCTTTTTCACCATAGCCCTCTATGGGCTTCCAAATATCACTTTGCCAATTCCACAAGAACTGTCTTAGCGAGAGGCTTCTTGAGAGGAAAGCTGTAACTCTGTGAGATGATTTCACAGAACACAAAGAAGTTTCTCAGAAAGCTTGTTTCTCTTTGTTATCGGAGGATATTCCCTTTGGCCCTATAGTCTTTAAAGGGATCCGAAATATCTGTTGTCAGATTCCACAGAAATAAGGCTAGCAAAGAGATCCACGAAATACAGATGTAACTCTGTGAGATGAATTAACAGAACACTAAGCAGTTTCTCAGAAAGCTTCTTTCCAGATTTCATCGGAGGATATTTCCTTTTTCACCATAGCCCTCTATGGGCTTCCAAATATCACTTTGCCAATTCCACAAGAACTGTCTTAGCGAAAGGCTTCTTGAGGGGAAAGCTGTAACTCTGTGAGATGATTTCACAGAACACAAAGAAGTTTCTCAGAAAGCTTCTTTCTCTTTGTTATCGGAGGATATTTCCTTTGGCCCTATAGTCTTCAAAGGGAAAGGAAATATCTGTTGTCAGATTCCACAGAAATAAGGCTAGCAAAGAGATCCAAGAAATACAGATATAACTCTGTGAGATGAATTAACAGAACACTGAGCAGTTTCTCAGAAAGCTTCTTTCCAGATTTCATCGGAGGATATTTCCTTTTTCACCATAGCCCTCTATGGGCTTCCAAATATCACTTTGCCAATTCCACAAGAACTGTCTTAGCGAAAGGCTTCTTGAGGGGAAAGCTGTAACTCTGTGAGATGATTTCACAGAACACAAAGAAGTTTCTCAGAAAGCTTGTTTCTCTTTGTTATCGGAGGATATTTCCTTTGGCCCTATAGTCTTCAAAGGGAAAGGAAATATCTGTTGTCAGATTCCACAGAAACAAGGCTAGCAAAGAGATCCACGAAATACAGATGTAACTCTGTGAGATGAATTAACAGAAGACTGAGCAGTTTCTCAGAAAGCTTCTTTCCAGATTTCATCGGAGGATATTTCCTTTTTCACCATAGCCCTCTATGGGCTTAAAAATATCACTTTGCCAATTCCACAAGAACTGTCTTAGCGAAAGGCTTCTTGACGGGAATGCTGTAACTCTGTGAGATGATTTCACAGAACACAAAGAAGCTTCTCAGAAAGCTTCTTTCTCTTTGTTATCGGAGGATATTTCCTTTGGTCCTATGGCCTTTAAAGGGAAAGGAAATATCTGTTGTCAGATTCCACAGAAATAAGGCTAGCAAAGAGATCCACGAAATACAGATGTAACTCTGTGAGATGAATTAACAGAACACTGAGCAGTTTCTCAGAAAGCTTCTTTCCACATTTCATCGGAGGATATTTCCTTCTTCACCATAGCCCTCTATGGGCTTCCAAATATCACTTTGCCAATTCCACAAGAACTGTCTTAGCGAAAGGGTTCTTGAGTGGAAAGCTGTAACTCTGTGAGATGATTTCACAGAACACAAAGAAGTTTCTCAGAATGCTTCTTTCTCTTTGTTATCGGAGGATATTTCCTTTGGCCCTATAGTCTTTAAAGGGATCCGAAATATCTGTTGTCAGATTCCACAGAAATAAGGCTAGCAAAGAGATCCACGAAATACAGATGTAACTCTGTGAGATGAATTAACAGAACACTAAGCAGTTTCTCAGAAAGCTTCTTTCCAGATTTCATCCGAGGATATTTCCTTTTTCACCATAGCCCTTATGGGCTTCCAAATATGACTTTGCCAATTCCACAAGAACTGTCTTAGCGAAAGGCTTCTTGAGGGGAAAGCTGTAACTCTGTGAGATGATTTCACAGAACACAAAGAAGTTTCTCAGAAAGCTTCTTTCCCTTTTTTATCGGAGGATATGTCCTTTGGCCCTATAGTCTTCAAAGGGAAAGTAAATATCTGTTGTCAGATTCCACAGAAATAAGGCTAGCAAAGAGATCCACGAAATATAGATGTAACTCTGTGAGACGAATTAACAGAACACTGAGCAGTTTCTCAGAAAGCTTCTTTCCAGATTTCATCGGAGGATATTTCCTTTTTCACCATAGCCCTTATGGGCTTCCAAATATCACTTTGCCTATTCCACAAGAACTGTCTTAGTGAAACGCTTCTTGAGGGGAAAGCTGTCACTCTGTGAGATGATTTCACAGAACACAAAGAAGTTTCTCAGAAAGCTTCATTCTCTTTGTTATCGGAGGATATTTCCTTTGGCCCTATAGTCTTCAAAGGGAAAGGAAATATCTGTTGTCAGATTCCACTGAAATAAGGCTAGCAAAGAGATACACGAAATACAGATGTAACTCTGTGAGATGAATTAACAGAACACTGAGCAGTTTCTCAGAAAGCTTCTTTCCAGATTTCATCCGAGGATATTTCCTTTTTCACCATAGCCCTCTATGGGCTTCCAAATATCACTTTGCCAATTCCACAAGAACTGTCTTAGTGAAAGTCTTCTTGAGGGGAAAGCTGTAACTCTGTGAGATGATTTCACAGAACACAAAGAAGTTTCTCAGAAAGCTTCTTTCTCTTTGTTATCGGAGGATATTTCCTTTGGCCCTATAGTCTTCAAAGGGAAAGGAAATATCTGTTGTCAGATTCCACAGAAATAAGGCTAGCAAAGAGATCCAAGAAATACAGATATAACTCTGTGAGATGAATTAACAGAACACTGAGCAGTTTCTCAGAAAGCTTCTTTCCAGATTTCATCGGAGGATATTTCCTTTTTCACCATAGCCCTCTATGGGCTTCCAAATATCACTTTGCCAATTCCACAAGAACTGTCTTAGCGAAAGGCTTCTTGAGGGGAAAGCTGTAACTCTGTGAGATGATTTCACAGAACACAAAGAAGTTTCTCAGAAAGCTTGTTTCTCTTTGTTATCGGAGGATATTTCCTTTGGCCGTATAGTCTTCAAAGGGAAAGGAAATATCTGTTGTCAGATTCCACAGAAACAAGGCTAGCAAAGAGATCCACGAAATACAGATGTAACTCTGTGAGATGAATTAACAGAAGACTGAGCAGTTTCTCAGAAAGCTTCTTTCCAGATTTCATCGGAGGATATTTCCTTTTTCTCCATAGCCCTCTATGGGCTTCCAAATATCACTTTGCCAATTCCACAAGAACTGTCTTAGCGAAAGGCTTCTTGACGGGAATGCTGTAACTCTGTGAGATGATTTCACAGAACACAAAGAAGCTTCTCAGAAAGCTTCTTTCTCTTTGTTATCGGAGGATATTTCCTTTGGTCCTATGGCCTTTAAAGGGAAAGGAAATATCTGTTGTCAGATTCCACAGAAATAAGGCTAGCAAAGAGATCCACGAAATACAGATGTAACTCTGTGAGATGAATTAACAGAACACTGAGCAGTTTCTCAGAATGCTTCTTTCCAGATTTCATCGGAGGATATTTCCTTCTTCACCATAGCCCTCTATGGGCTTCCAAATATCACTTTGCCAATTCCACAAGAACTGTCTTAGCGAAAGGCTTCTTGAGTGGAAAGCTGTAACTCTGTGAGATGATTTCACAGAACACAAAGAAGTTTCTCAGAATGCTTCTTTCTCTTTGTTATCGGAGGATATTTCCTTTGGCCCTATAGTCTTTAAAGGGATCCGAAATATCTGTTGTCAGATTCCACAGAAATAAGGCTAGCAAAGAGATCCACGAAATACAGATGTAACTCTGTGAGATGAATTAACAGAACACTAAGCAGTTTCTCAGAAAGCTTCTTTCCAGATTTCATCCGAGGATATTTCCTTTTTCACCATAGCCCTTATGGGCTTCCAAATATGACTTTGCCAATTCCACAAGAACTGTCTTAGCGAAAGGCTTCTTGAGGGGAAAGCTGTAACTCTGTGAGATGATTTCACAGAACACAAAGAAGTTTCTCAGAAAGCTTCTTTCCCTTTTTTATCGGAGGATATGTCCTTTGGCCCTATAGTCTTCAAAGGGAAAGTAAATATCTGTTGTCAGATTCCACAGAAATAAGGCTAGCAAAGAGATCCACGAAATATAGATGTAACTCTGTGAGATGAATTAACAGAACACTGAGCAGTTTCTCAGAAAGCTTCTTTCCAGATTTCATCGGAGGATATTTCCTTTTTCACCATAGCCCTCTATGGGCTTCCAAATATCACTTTGCCAATTCCACAAGAACTGTCTTAGCGAAAGGCTTCTTGAGAGGAAAGCTGTAACTCTGTGAGATGATTTCACAGAACACAAAGAAGTTTCTCAGAAAGCTTCTTTCTCTTTGTTATCGGAGGATATTTCCTTTGGCCCTATAGTCTTTAAAAGGATCCGAAATATCTGTTGTCAGATTCCACAGAAATAAGGCTAGCAAAGAGATACACGAAATACAGATGTAACTCTGTGAGATGAATTAACAGAACACTGAGCAGTTTCTCAGAAAGCTTCTTTCCAGATTTTATCCGAGGATATTTCCTTTTTCACCATAGCCCTCTATGGGCTTCCAAATATCACTTTGCCAATTCCACAAGAACTGTCTTAGTGAAAGTCTTCTTGAGGGGAAAGCTGTAACTCTGTGAGATGATTTCACAGAACACAAAGAAGTTTCTCAGAAACCTTCTTTCTCTTTGTTATCGGAGGATATTTCCTTTGACCCTATAGTCTTCAAAGGGAAAGGAAATATCTGTTGTCAGATTCCACAGATATAACGCTAGCAAATTGATAAACGAAATACAGATGTAACTCTGTGAGATGAATTAACAGAACACTGAGCAGTTTCTCAGAAAGCTGCTTTCCAGATTTCATCGGAGGATATTTCCTTTTTCACCATAGCCCTCTATGGGCTTCCAAATATCACTTTGCCAATTCCACAAGAACTGTCTTAGCGAAAGGCTTCTTGAGGGGAAAGCTGTAACTCTGTGAGATGATTTCACAGAACACAAAGAAGATTCTCAGAAAGCTTGTTTCTCTTTGTTATCGGAGGATATTTCCTTTGGCCCTATAGTCTTTAAAGGGATCCGAAATATCTGTTGTCAGATTCCACAGAAATAAGGCTAGCAAAGAGATCCACGAAATACAGATGTAACACTGTGAGATGAATTAACAGAACACTGAGCAGTTTCTCAGAAAGCTTCTTTCCAGATTTCATCGGAGGATATTTCCTTTTTCACCATAGCCCTCTAAGGGCTTCCAAATATCACTTTGCCAATTCCACAAGAACTGTCTTAGCGAAAGGCTTCTTGAGGGGAAAGCTGTAACTCTGTGAGATGATTTCACAGAACACAAAGAAGTTTCTCAGAAAGCTTGTTTCTCTTTGTTATCGGAGGATATTTCCTTTGGCCCTATAGTCTTCAAAGGGAAAGGAAATATCTGTTGTCAGATTCCACAGAAAGAAGGCTAGCAAAGAGATCCACGAAATACAGATGTAACTCTGTGAGATGAATTAACAGAACACTGAGCAGTTTCTCAGAAAGCTTCTTTCCAGATTTCATCGGAGGATATTTCCTTTTTCACCATAGCCCTCTATGGGCTTCCAAATATCACTTTGCCAATTCCACAAGAACTGTCTTAGCGAAAGGCTTCTTGAGAGGAAAGCTGTAACTCTGTGAGATGATTTCACAGAACACAAAGAAGTTTCTCAGAAAGCTTCTTTCTCTTTGTTATCGGAGGATATTTCCTTTGGCCCTATAGTCTTTAAAAGGATCCGAAATATCTGTTGTCAGATTCCACAGAAATAAGGCTAGCAAAGAGATCCACGAAATACAGATGTAACTCTGTGAGATGAATTAACAGAAAACTAAGCAGTTTCTCAGAAAGCTTCTTTCCAGATTTCATCCGAGGATATTTCCTTTTTCACCATAGCCCTCTATGGGCTTCCAAATATCACTTTGCCAATTCCACAAGAACTGTCTTAGTGAAAGTCTTCTTGAGGGGAAAGCTGTAACTCTGTGAGATGATTTCACAGAACACAAAGAAGTTTCTCAGAAAGCTTGTTTCTCTTTGTTATCGGAGGATATTTCCTTTGGCCCTATAGTCTTCAAAGGGAAAGGAAATATCTGTTGTCAGATTCCACAGAAACAAGGCTAGCAAAGAGATCCACGAAATACAGATGTAACTCTGTGAGATGAATTAACAGAAGACTGAGCAGTTTCTCAGAAAGCTTCTTTCCAGATTTCATCGGAGGATATTTCCTTTTTCTCCATAGCCCTCTATGGGCTTCCAAATATCACTTTGCCAATTCCACAAGAACTGTCTTAGCGAAAGGCTTCTTGACGGGAATGCTGTAACTCTGTGAGATGATTTCACAGAACACAAAGAAGCTTCTCAGAAAGCTTCTTTCTCTTTGTTATCGGAGGATATTTCCTTTGGTCCTATGGCCTTTAAAGGGAAAGGAAATATCTGTTGTCAGATTCCACAGAAATAAGGCTAGCAAAGAGATCCACGAAATACAGATGTAACTCTGTGAGATGAATTAACAGAACACTGAGCAGTTTCTCAGAATGCTTCTTTCCAGATTTCATCGGAGGATATTTCCTTCTTCACCATAGCCCTCTATGGGCTTCCAAATATCACTTTGCCAATTCCACAAGAACTGTCTTAGCGAAAGGCTTCTTGAGTGGAAAGCTGTAACTCTGTGAGATGATTTCACAGAACACAAAGAAGTTTCTCAGAATGCTTCTTTCTCTTTGTTATCGGAGGATATTTCCTTTGGCCCTATAGTCTTTAAAGGGATCCGAAATATCTGTTGTCAGATTCCACAGAAATAAGGCTAGCAAAGAGATCCACGAAATACAGATGTAACTCTGTGAGATGAATTAACAGAACACTAAGCAGTTTCTCAGAAAGCTTCTTTCCAGATTTCATCCGAGGATATTTCCTTTTTCACCATAGTCCTTATGGGCTTCCAAATATGACTTTGCCAATTCCACAAGAACTGTCTTAGCGAAAGGCTTCTTGAGGGGAAAGCTGTAACTCTGTGAGATGATTTCACAGAACACAAAGAAGTTTCTCAGAAAGCTTCTTTCCCTTTTTTATCGGAGGATATGTCCTTTGGCCCTATAGTCTTCAAAGGGAAAGTAAATATCTGTTGTCAGATTCCACAGAAATAAGGCTAGCAAAGAGATCCACGAAATATAGATGTAACTCTGTGAGATGAATTAACAGAACACTGAGCAGTTTCTCAGAAAGCTTCTTTCCAGATTTCATCGGAGGATATTTCCTTTTTCACCATAGCCCTTATGGGCTTCCAAATATCACTTTGCCTATTCCACAAGAACTGTCTTAGTGAAACGCTTCTTGAGGGGAAAGCTGTCACTCTGTGAGATGATTTCACAGAACACAAAGAAGTTTCTCAGAAAGCTTCATTCTCTTTGTTATCGGAGGATATTTCCTTTGGCCCTATAGTCTTCAAAGGGAAAGGAAATATCTGTTGTCAGATTCCACTGAAATAAGGCTAGCAAAGAGATACACGAAATACAGATGTAACTCTGTGAGATGAATTAACAGAACACTGAGCAGTTTCTCAGAAAGCTTCTTTCCAGATTTCATCCGAGGATATTTCCTTTTTCACCATAGCCCTCTATGGGCTTCCAAATATCACTTTGCCAATTCCACAAGAACTGTCTTAGTGAAAGTCTTCTTGAGGGGAAAGCTGTAACTCTGTGAGATGATTTCACAGAACAGAAAGAAGTTTCTCAGAAACCTTCTTTCTCTTTGTTATCGGAGGATATTTCCTTTGGCCCTATAGTCTTCAAAGGGAAAGGAAATATCTGTTGTCAGATTCCACAGATATAAAGCAAGCAAAGAGATCCACGAAATACAGATGTAACTCTGTGAGATGAATTAACAGAACACTGAGCAGTTTCTCAGAAAGCTGCTTTCCAGATTTCATCGGAGGATATTTCCTTTTTCACCATAGCCCTCTATGGGCTTCCAAATATCACTTTGCCAATTCCACAAGAACTGTCTTAGCGAAAGGCTTCTTGAGGGGAAAGCTGTCACTCTGTGAGATGATTTCACAGAACACAAAGAAGTTTCTCAGAAAGCTTGTTTCTCTTTGTTATCGGAGGATATTTCCTTTGGCCCTATAGTCTTTAAAGGGATCCGAAATATCTGTTGTCAGATTCCACAGAAATAAGGCTAGCAAAGAGATCCACGAAATACAGATGTAACTCTGTGAGATGAATTAACAGAACACTAAGCAGTTTCTCAGAAAGCTTCTTTCCAGATTTCATCTGAGGATATTTCCTTTTTCACCATAGCCCTTATGGGCTTCCAAATATGACTTTGCCAATTCCACAAGAACTGTCTTAGCGAAAGGCTTCTTGAGGGGAAAGCTGTAACTCTGTGAGATGATTTCACAGAACACAAAGAAGTTTCTCAGAAAGCTTCTTTCCCTTTTTTATCGGAGGATATGTCCTTTGGCCCTATAGTCTTCAAAGGGAAAGTACATATCTGTTGTCAGATTCCACAGAAATAAGGCTAGCAAAGAGATCCACGAAATATAGATGTAACTCTGTGAGATGAATTAACAGAACACTGAGCAGTTTCTCAGAAAGCTTCTTTCCAGATTTCATCGGAGCATATTTCCTTTTTCACCATAGCCCTTATGGGCTTCCAAATATCACTTTGCCAATTCCACAAGAACTGTCTTAGTGAAACGCTTCTTGAGGGGAAAGCTGTCACTCTGTGAGATGATTTCACAGAACACAAAGAAGTTTCTCAGAAAGCTTCATTCTCTTTGTTATCGGAGGATATTTCCTTTGGCCCTATAGTCTTCAAAGGGAAAGGAAATATCTGTTGTCAGATTCCACTGAAATAAGGCTAGCAAAGAGATACACGAAATACAGATGTAACTCTGTGAGATGAATTAACAGAACACTGAGCAGTTTCTCAGAAAGCTTCTTTCCAGATTTCATCCGAGGATATTTCCTTTTTCACCATAGCCCTCTATGGGCTTCCAAATATCACTTTGCCAATTCCACAAGAACTGTCTTAGTGAAAGTCTTCTTGAGGGGAAAACTGTAACTCTGTGAGATGATTTCACAGAACACAAAGAAGTTTCTCAGAAAGCTTGTTTCTCTTTGTTATCGGAGGATATTTCCTTTGACCCTATAGTCTTCAAAGGGAAAGGAAATATCTGTTGTCAGATTCCACAGATATAACGCTAGCAAAGAGATCCACGAAATACAGATGTAACTCTGTGAGATGAATTAACAGAACACTGAGCAGTTTCTCAGAAAGCTGCTTTCCAGATTTCATCGGAGGATATTTCCTTTTTCACCATAGCCCTCTATGGGCTTCCAAATATCACTTTGCCAATTCCACAAGAACTGTCTTAGCGAAAGGCTTGTTGAGTGGAAATCTGTAACTCTGTGAGATGATTTCACAGAACACAAAGAAGTTTCTCAGAAAGCTTGTTTCTCTTTGTTATCGGAGGATATTTCCTTTGGCCCTATAGTCTTTAAAGGGATCCGAAATATCTGTTGTCAGATTCCACAGAAATAAGGCTAGCAAAGAGATCCACGAAATACAGATGTAACTCTGTGAGATGAATTAACAGAACACTGAGCAGTTTCTCAGAAAGCTTCTTTCCAGATTTCATCGGAGGATATTTCCTTTTTCACCATAGCCCTCTAAGGGCTTCCAAATATCACTTTGCCAATTCCACAAGAACTGTCTTAGCGAAAGGCTTCTTGAGGGGAAAGCTGTAACTCTGTGAGATGATTTCACAGAACACAAAGAAGTTTCTCAGAAAGCTTGTTTCTCTTTGTTATCGGAGGATATTTCCTTTGGCCCTATAGTCTTCAAAGGGAAAGGAAATATCTGTTGTCAGATTCCACAGAAAGAAGGCTAGCAAAGAGATCCACGAAATACAGATGTAACTCTGTGAGATGAATTAACAGAACACTGAGCAGTTTCTCAGAAAGCTTCTTTCCAGATTTCATCGGAGGATATTTCCTTTTTCACCATAGCCCTCTATGGGCTTCCAAAAATCACTTTGCCAATTCCACAAGAACTGTCTTAGCGAAAGGCTTCTTGACGGGAATGCTGTAACTCTGTGAGATGATTTCACAGAACACAAAGAAGCTTCTCAGAAAGCTTCTTTCTCTTTGTTATCGGAGGATATTTCCTTTGGTCCTTTGGCCTTAAAAGGGAAAGGAAATATCTGTTGTCAGATTCCACAGAAATAAGGCTAGCAAAGAGATCCACGAAATACAGATGTAACTCTGTGAGATGAATTAACAGAACACTGAGCAGTTTCTCAGAAAGCTTCTTTCCAGATTTCATCGGAGGATATTTCCTTTTTCACCATAGCCCTCTATGGGCTTCCAAATATCACTTTGCCAATTCCACAAGAACTGTCTTAGCGAAAGGCTTCTTGAGAGGAAAGCTGTAACTCTGTGAGATGATTTCACAGAACACAAAGAAGTTTCTCAGAAAGCTTCTTTCTCTTTGTTATCGGAGGATATTTCCTTTGGCCCTATAGTCTTTAAAGGGATCCGAAATATCTGTTGTCAGATTCCACAGAAATAAGGCTAGCAAAGAGATCCACGAAATACAGATGTAACTCTGTGAGATGAATTAACAGAACACTGAGCAGTTTCTCAGAAAGCTTCTTTCCAGATTTCATCGGAGGATATTTCCTTTTTCACCATAGCCCTCTATGGGCTTCCAAATATCACTTTGCCAGTTCCACAAGAACTGTCTTAGTGAAAGTCTTCTTGAGGGGAAAGCTGTAACTCTGTGAGATGATTTCACAGAACACAAAGAAGTTTCTCAGAAACCTTCTTTCTCTTTGTTATCGGAGGATATTTCCTTTGGCCCTATAGTCTTCAAAGGGAAAGGAAATATCTGCTGTCAGATTCCACAGATATAAAGCTAGCAAAGAGATCCACGAAATACAGATGTAACTCTGTGAGATGAATTAACAGAACACTGAGCAGTTTCTCAGAAAGCTGCTTTCCAGATTTCATCGGAGGATATTTCCTTTTTCACCATAGCCCTCTATGGGCTTCCAAATATCACTTTGCCAATTCCACAAGAACTGTCTTAGCGAAAGGCTTCTTGAGGTGAAAGCTGTAACTCTGTGAGATGATTTCACAGAACACAAAGAAGTTTCTCAGAAAGCTTGTTTCTCTTTGTTATCGGAGGATATTTCCTTTGGCCCTTTAGTCTTTAAAGGGATCCGAAATATCTGTTGTCAGATTCCACAGAAATAAGGCTAGCAAAGAGATCCACGAAATACAGATGTAACTCTGTGAGATGAATTAACAGAACACTGAGCAGTTTCTCAGAAAGCTTCTTTCCAGATTTCATCGGAGGATATTTCCTTTTTCACCATAGCCCTCTATGGGCTTCCAAATATGACTTTGCCAATTCCACAAGAACTGTCTTAGCGAAAGGCTTCTTGAGGGGAAAGCTGTAACTCTGTGAGATGATTTCACAGAACACAAAGAAGTTTCTCAGAAACCTTCTTTCTCTTTGTTATCGGAGGATATTTCCTTTGGCCCTATAGTCTTCAAAGGGAAAGGAAATATCTGTTGTCAGATTCCACATAAAGAAGGCTAGCAAGGAGATCCACGAAATACAGATGTAACTCTGTGAGATGAATTAACAGAACACTGAGCAGTTTCTCAGAAAGCTTCTTTCCAGATTTCATCGGAGGATATTTCCTTTTTCACCATAGCCCTCTAGGGGCTTCCAAATATCACTTTGCCAATTCCACAAGAACTGTCTTAGCGAAAGGCTTCTTGACGGGAATGCTGTAACTCTGTGAGATGATTTCACAGAACACAAAGAAGCTTCTCAGAAAGCTTCTTTCTCTTTGTTATCGGAGGATATTTCCTTTGGTCCTTTGGCCTTAAAAGGGAAAGGAAATATCTGTTGTCAGATTACACAGAAATAAGGCTAGCAAAGAGATCCACGAAATACAGATGTAACTCTGTGAGATGAATTAACAGAACACTGAGCAGTTTCTCAGAAAGCTTCTTTCCAGATTTCATCGGAGGATATTTCCTTTTTCACCATAGCCCTCTATGGGCTTCCAAATATCACTTTGCCAATTCCACAAGAACTGTCTTAGCGAAAGGCTTCTTGAGAGGAAAGCTGTAACTCTGTGAGATGATTTCACAGAACACAAAGAAGTTTCTCAGAAAGCTTCTTTCTCTTTGTTATCGGAGGATATTTCCTTTGGCCCTGTAGTCTTTAAAAGGATCCGATATATCTGTTGTCAGATTCCACAGAAATAAGGCTAGCAAAGAGATCCACGAAATACAGATGTAACTCTGTGAGATGAATTAACAGAACACTAAGCAGTTTCTCAGAAAGCTTCTTTCCAGATTTCATCCGAGGATATTTCCTTTTTCACCATAGCCCTTATGGGCTTCCAAATATGACTTTGCCAATTCCACAAGAACTGTCTTAGCGAAAGGCTTCTTGAGGGGAAAGCTGTAACTCTGTGAGTTGATTTCACAGAACACAAAGAAGTTTCTCAGAAAGCTTCTTTCTCTTTCTTATCGGAGGATATTTCCTTTGGCCCTATAGTCTTCAAAGGGAAAGGAAATATCTGTTGTCAGATTCCACAGAAATAAGGCTAGCAAAGAGATCCACGAAATACAGATGTAACTCTGTGAGATGAATTAACAGAACACTGAGCAGTTTCTCAGAAAGCTTCTTTCCAGATTTCATCGGAGGATATTTCCTTTTTCACCATAGCCCTCTATGGGCTTCCAAATATCACTTTGCCAATTCCACAAGAACTGTCTTAGCGAAAGCCTTCTTGAGGGGAAAGCTGTAACTCTGTGAGATGATTTCACAGAACACAAAGATGTTCCTCAGAAAGCTTGTTTCTCTTTGTTATCGGAGGATATTTCCTTTGGCCCTATAGTCTTCAAAGGGAAAGGAAATATCTGTTGTCAGATTCCACAGAAAGAAGGCTAGCAAAGAGATCCGCGAAATACAGATGTAACTCGTTGAGATGAATTAACAGAAGACTGAGCAGTTTCTCAGAAAGCTTCTTTCCAGATTTCATCGGAGGATATTTCCTTTTTCACCATAGCCCTCTATTGGCTTCCAAATATGACTTTGCCAATTCCACAAGAACTGTCTTAGCGAAAGGCTTCTTGACGGGAATGCTGTAACTCTGTGAGATGATTTCACAGAACACAAAGAAGCTTCTCAGAAAGCTTCTTTCTCTTTGATATCGGAGGATATTTCCTTTGGTCCTATGGCCTTTAAAGGGAAAGGAAATATCTGTTGTCAGATTCCACAGAAAGAAGGCTAGCAAAGAGATCCACGATATACAGATGTAACTCTGTGAGATGAATTAACAGAACACTGAGCAGTTTCTCAGAAAGCTTCTTTCCAGATTTCATCGGAGGATATTTCCTTTTTCACCATAGCCCTCTAAGGGCTTCCAAATATCACTTTGCCAATTCCACAAGAACTGTCTTAGCGAAAGGCTTCTTGCCAGGAAAGCTGTAACTCTGTGAGATGATTTCACAGAACACAAAGAAGTTTCTCAGAAAGCTTCTTTCTCTTTGTTATCGGAGGATATTTCCTTTGGCCCTGTAGTCTTTAAAAGGATCCGATATATCTGTTGTCAGATTCCACAGAAATAAGGCTAGCAAAGAGATCCACGAAATACAGATGTAACTCTGTGAGATGAATTAACAGAACACTAAGCAGTTTCTCAGAAAGCTTCTTTCCAGATTTCATCCGAGGATATTTCCTTTTTCACCGTAGCCCTTATGGGCTTCCAAATATGACTTTGCCAATTCCACACGAACTGTCTTAGCGAAAGGCTTCTTGAGGGGAAAGCTGTAACTCTGTGAGATGATTTCACAGAACACAAAGAAGTTTCTCAGAAAGCTTCTTTCTCTTTGTTATCGGAGGATATTTCCTTTGGCCCTATAGTCTTCAAAGGGATCCGAAATATCTGTTGTCAGATTCCACAGAAATAAGGCTAGGAAAGAGATCCACGAAATACAGATGTAACTCTGTGAGATGAATTAACAGAACACTGAGCAGTTTCTCAGAAAGCTTCTTTCCAGATTTCATCGGAGGATATTTCCTTTTTCACCATAGCCCTCTATGGGCTTCCAAATATCACTTTGCCAATTCCACAAGAACTGTCTTAGCGAAAGGCTTCTTGAGGGGAAAGATGTAACTCTGTGAGATGATTTCACAGAACACAAAGAAGTTTCTCAGAAAGCTTGTTTCTCTTTGTTATCGGAGGATATTTCTTTTGGCCCTATAGTCTTCAAAGGGAAAGGAAATATCTGTTGTCAGATTCCACAGAAAGAAGGCTAGCAAAGAGATCCACGAAATACAGATGTAACTCTGTGAGATGAATTAACAGAACACTGAGCAGTTTCTCAGAAAGCTTCTTTCCAGATTTCATCGGAGGATATTTCCTTTTTCACCATAGCCCTCTATGGGCTTCCAAATATCACTTTGCCAATTCCACAAGAACTGTCTTAGCGAAAGGCTTCTTGACGGGAATGCTGTAACTCTGTGAGATGATTTCACAGAACACAAAGAAGCTTCTCAGAAAGCTTGTTTCTCTTTGTTATCGGAGGATATTTCCTTTGGCCCTATAGTCTTTAAAGGGATCCGAAATATCTGTTGTCAGATTACACAGAAATAAGGCTAGCAAAGAGATCCACGAAATACAGATGTAACTCTGTGAGATGAATTAACAGAACACTAAGCAGTTTCTCAGAAAGCTTCTTTCCAGATTTCATCCGAGGATATTTCCTTTTTCACCATAGCCCTTATGGGCTTCCAAATATGACTTTGCCAATTCCACACGAACTGTCTTAGCGAAAGGCTTCTTGAGGGGAAAGCTGTAACTCGGTGAGATGATTTCAAAGAACACAAAGAAGTTTCTCAGAAAGCTTCCTTTTCTTTGTTATCGGAGGATATTTCCTTTGGCCCTATAGTCTTCAAAGGGAAAGGAAATATCTGTTGTCAGATTCCACAGATATAAGGCTAGCAAAGAGATCCACGCAATACAGATGTAACTCTGTGAGATGAATTAACAGAACACTGAGCAGTTTCTCAGAAAGCTTCTTTCCAGATTTCATCGGAGGATATTTCCTTTTTCACCATAGCCCTCTATGGGCTTCCAAATATCACTTTGCCAATTCCACAAGAACTGTCTTAGCGAAAGGCTTCTTGAGGGGAAAGATGTAACTCTGTGAGATGATTTCACAGAACACAAAGAAGTTTCTCAGAAAGCTTGTTTCTCTTTGTTATCAGAGGATATTTCCTTTGGCCCTATAGTCTTCAAAGGGAATGGAAATATCTGTTGTCAGATTCCACAGAAAGAAGGCTAGCAAAGAGATCCACGAAATACAGATGTAACTCTGTGAGATGAATTAACAGAACACTGAGCAGTTTCTCAGAAAGCTTCTTTCCAGATTTCATCGGAGGATATTTCCTTTTTCACCATAGCCCTCTATGGGCTTCCAAATATCACTTTGCCAATTCCACAAGAACTGTCTTAGCGAAAGGCTTCTTGACGGGAATGCTGTAACTCTGTGAGATGATTTCACAGAACACAAAGAAGCTTCTCAGAAAGCTTCTTTCTCTTTGTTATCGGAGGATATTTCCTTTGGTCCTATGGCCTTTAGAGGGAAAGGAAATATCTGTTGTCAGATTCCACAGAAATAAGGCTAGCAAAGAGATCCACGAAATACAGATGTAACTCTGTGAGATGAATTAACAGAACACTGAGCAGTTTCTCAGAAAGCTTCTTTCCAGATTTCATCGGAGGATATTTCCTTCTTCACCATAGCCCTCTATGGGCTTCCAAATATCACTTTGCCAATTCCACAAGAACTGTCTTAGCGAGAGGCTTCTTGAGAGGAAAGCTGTAACTCTGTGAGATGATTTCACAGAACACAAAGAAGTTTCTCAGAAAGCTTGTTTCTCTTTGTTATCGGAGGATATTTCCTTTGGCCCTATAGTCTTTAAAGGGATCCGAAATATCTGTTGTCAGATTCCACAGAAATAAGGCTAGCAAAGAGATCCACGAAATACAGATGTAACTCTGTGAGATGAATTAACAGAACACTAAGCAGTTTCTCAGAAAGCTTCTTTCCAGATTTCATCGGAGGATATTTCCTTTTTCACCATAGCCCTCTATGGGCTTCCAAATATCACTTTGCCAATTCCACAAGAACTGTCTTAGCGAAAGGCTTCTTGAGGGGAAAGCTGTAACTCTGTGAGATGATTTCACAGAACACAAAGAAGTTTCTCAGAAAGCTTCTTTCTCTTTGTTATCGGAGGATATTTCCTTTGGCCCTGTAGTCTTCAAAGGGAAAGGAAATATCTGTTGTCAGATTCCACAGATATAACGCTAGCAAAGAGATCCACGAAATACAGATGTAACTCTGTGAGATGAATTAACAGAACACTGAGCAGTTTCTCAGAAAGCTGCTTTCCAGATTTCATCGGAGGATATTTCCTTTTTCACCATAGCCCTCTATGGGCTTCCAAATATCACTTTGCCAATTCCACAAGAACTGTCTTAGCGAAAGGCTTCTTGAGGGGAAAGCTGTAACTCTGTGAGATGATTTCACAGAACACAAAGAAGTTTCTCAGAAAGCTTGTTTCTCTTTGTTATCGGAAGATATTTCCTTTGGCCCTATAGTCTTTAAAGGGATCCGAAATATCTGTTGTCAGATTCCACAGATATAAGGCTAGCAAAGAGATCCACGAAATACAGATGTAACTCTGTGAGATCAATTAACAGAACACTAAGCAGTTTCTCAGAAAGCTTCTTTCCAGATTTCATCCGAGGATATTTCCTTTTTCACCATAGCCCTCTATGGGCTTCCAAATATCACTTTGCCAATTCCACAAGAACTGTCTTAGCGAAAGGCATCTTGAGGGGAAAGCTGTAACTCTGTGAGATGATTTCACAGAACACAAAGAAGTTTCTCAGAAAGCTTGTTTCTCTTTGTTATCGGAGGATATTTCCTTTGGCCCTATAGTCTTCAAAGGGAAAGGAAATATCTGTTGTCAGATTCCACAGAAAAAAGGCTAGCAAAGACATCCACGAAATACAGATGTAACTCTGTGAGATGAATTAATAGAACACTGAGCAGTTTCTCAGAAAGCTTCTTTCCAGATTTCATCGGAGGATATTTCCTTTTTCACCATAGCCCTCTATGGGCTTCCAAATATCACTTTGCCAATTCCACAAGAAGTGTCTTAGCGAAAGGCTTCTTGAGAGGAAAGCTGTAACTCTGTGAGATGATTTCACAGAACACAAAGAAGTTTCTCAGAAAGCTTCTTTCTCTTTGTTATCGGAGGATATTTCCTTTGGCCCTATAGTCTTTAAAGGGATCCGAAATATCTGTTGTCAGATTACACAGAAATAAGGCTAGCAAAGAGATCCACGAAATACAGATGTAACTCTGTGAGATGAATTAACAGAACACTAAGCAGTTTCTCAGAAAGCTTCTTTCCAGATTTCATCCGAGGATATTTCCTTTTTCACCATAGCCCTTATGGGCTTCCAAATATGACTTTGCCAATTGCACAAGAACTGTCTTAGCGAAAGGCTTCTTGAGGGGAAAGCTGTCACTCTGTGAGATGATTTCACAGAACACAAAGAAGTTTCTCAGAAAGCTTCTTTCTCTTTGTTATCGGAGGATATTTCCTTTGGCCCTATAGTCTTCAAAGGGAAAGGAAATATCTGTTGTCAGATTCCACAGAAATAAGGCTAGCAAAGAGATCCACGAAATACAGATGTAACTCTTTGAGATGAAGTAACAGAACACTGAGCAGTTTCTCAGAAAGCTTCTTTCCAGATTTCATCGGAGGATATTTCCTTTTTCACCATAGCCCTCTATGGGCTTCCAAATATCACTTTGCGAATTCCACAAGAACTGTCTTAGCGAAAGGCTTCTTGAGGGGAAAGCTGTAACTCTGTGAGATGATTTCACAGAACACAAAGCAGTTTATCAGAAAGCTTCTTTCTCTTTGTTATCGGAAGATATTTCCTTTGGCCCTATAGTCTTCAAAGGGAAAGGAAATAGCTGTTGTCAGATCCCACAGAAATAAGGCTAGCAAAGAGATCCACGAAATACAGATGTAACTCTGTGAGATGAATTAACAGGACACTGAGCAGTTTCTCAGAAAGCTGTTTCCAGATTTCATCGGAGGATATTTCCTTTTTCACCATAGCCCTCTATGGGCTTCCAAATATCACTTTGCCAATTCCACAAGAACTGTCTTAGCGAAAGGCTTCTTGAGGGGAAAGCTGTAACTCTGTGAGATGATTTCACAGAACACAAAGAATTTTCTCAGAAAGCTTCTTTCTCTTTGTTATCGGAGGATACTTCCTTTGGCCCAGTAGTCTTTAAAGGGATCCGAAATATCAGTTCTCAGATTCCACAGAAATAAGGCTAGCAAAGAGATCTACGAAATACAGATGTAACTCTGTGAGATGAATTAACAGAACACTAAGTAGTTTCTCAGAAAGCTTCTTTCCAGATTTCATCCGAGGATATTTCCTTTTTCACCATAGCCCTCTATGGGCTTCCAAATATCACTTTGCCAATTCCACAAGAACTGTCTTAGCGAAAGGTTTCTTGAGGGGAAAGCTGTAACTCTGTGAGATGATTTCACCGAACACAAATAAGCTTCTCAGAAAGCTTCTTTCTCTTTGTTATCGGAGGATATTTCCTTTGTCCTTTTTTCTTTTAAAGGGATCCGAAATATATGTTCTCAGATTCCACAGAAATAAGGCTAGCAAAGAGATCCACGAAATACAGATGTAACTCTGTTAGATGAATTAACAGAACACTGAGCAGTTTCTCAGAAAGCTTCTTTCCAGATTTCATCGTAGGATATTTCCTTTTTCACCATAGCCCTCTATGGGCTTCCAAATATCACTTTGCCAATTCCACAAGAACTGTCGTAGCGAAAGGCTTCTTGAGAGGAAAGCTGTAACTCTGTGAGATGATTTCACAGAACACAAAGAAGTTTCTCAGAAAGCTTCTTTCTCTTTGTTATCGGAGGATATTTCCTTTGCCCCTATAGTCTTCAAAGGGAAAGGAAATATCTGTTCTCAGATCCCACAGAAATAAAGCTAGAAAAGAGATCCACGAAATACAGATGTAACTCTGTAAGATGAATTAACAGAACACTGAGCAGTTTCTCAGAAAGCTTCTTTCCAGATTTCATCGGAGGATATTTCCTTTTTCACCATAGCCCTCTATGGGCTTCCAAATATCACTTTGCCAATTCCACAAGAACTGTCTTAGCGAAAGGCTTCTTGAGGTGAAAGCTGTAACTCTGTGAGATGATTTCACAGAACACAAAGAAGTTTCTCAGAAAGCTTGTTTCTCTTCGTTATCGGAGGATATTTCCTTTGGCCCTATAGTCTTTAAAGGGATCCGAAATATCTGTTGTCAGATTACACAGAAATAAGGCTAGGAAAGAAATCCACGAAATACAGATGTAACTCTGTGAGATGAATTAACAGACACTAAGCAGTTTCTCAGAAAGCTTCTTTCCAGATTTCATCCGAGGATATTTCCTTTTTCACCATAGCCCTTATGGGCTTCCAAATATGACTTTGCCAATTCCACAAGAACTGTCTTACCGCAAGGCTTCTTGAGGGGAAAGCTGTAACTCTGTGAGATGATTTCACAGAACACAAAGAAGTTTCTCAGAAAGCTTCTTTACCTTTGTTATCGGAGGATACTTCCTTTGGCCCTGTAGTCTTTAAAGGGATCCGAAATATCAGTTCTCAGATTCCACAGAAATAAGGCTAGCAAAGAGATCTACGAAATACAGATGTAACTCTGTGAGATGAATTAACAGAACACTAAGCAGTTTCTCAGAAAGCTTCTTTCCAGATTTCATCCGAGGATATTTCCTTTTTCACCATAGCCCTCTATGGGCTTCCAAATATCACTTTGCCAATTCCACAAGAACTGTCTTAGTGAAAGGCTTCTTGAGGGGAAAGCTGTAACTCTGTGAGATGATTTCACAGAACACCAAGAAGTTTCTCAGAAAGCTTCTTTCCATTTGTTATCAGAGGATATGTCCTTTGGCCCTATAGTCTTCAAAGGGAAAGGAAATATCTGTTGTCAGATTCCACAGAAATAAGGCTAGCAAAGAGATCCACGAAATACAGATGTAACTCTGTGAGATGAATTAACAGAACACTGAGCAGTTTCTCAGAAAGCTTCTTTCCAGATTTCATCGGAGGATATTTCCTTTTTCAACATAGCCCTTATGGGCTTCCAAATATCACTTTGCCAATTCCACAAGAACTGTCTTAATGAAACGCTACTTGAGGGGAAAGCTGTCACTCTGTGAGATGATTTCACAGAACACAAAGAAGTTTCTCAGAAAGCTTCATTCTCTTTGTTATCGGAGGATATTTCCCTTGGCCCTATAGTCTTCAAAGGGAAAGGAAATATCTGTTGTCAGATTCCACAGAAATTAGGCTAGCAAAGAGATCCATGAAATACAGATGTAACTCTGTGAGATGAGTTAACAGAACACTGAGCAGTTTCTCAGAAAGCTTCTTTCCAGATTTCATCGGAGGATATTTCCTTTTTCACCATAGCCCTCTATGGGCTTCCAAATATCCCTTTGCCAATTCCACAAGAACTGTGTTAGCGAAAGGCTTCTTGAGGGGAAAGCTGTAACTCTGTGAGATGATTTCACAGAACACAAAGAAGTTTCTCAGAAAGCTTCTTTCTCTTTGTTATCGGAGGATATTTCCTTTGCCCCTATAGTCTTTAAAGGGATCCGAAATATCTGTTGTCAGATCCCACAGAAATAAAGCTAGCAAAGAGATCCACGAAATACAGATGTAACTCTGTGAGATGAATTAACAGAACACTGAGCAGTTTCTCAGAAAGCTTCTTTCCAGATTTCATCCGAGGATATTTCCTTTTTCACCATAGCCCTTATGGGCTTCCAAATATGACTTTGCCAATTCCACAAGAACTGTCTTAGCGAAAGGCTTCTTGAGGGGAAAGCTGTAACTCTGTGAGATGATTTCACAGAACACAAAGATGTTTCTCAGAAAGCTTCTTTCCCTTTGTTATCGGAGGATATGTCCTTTGGCCCTATAGTCTTCAAAGGGAAAGGAAATATCTGTTGTCAGATTCCACAGAAATAAGGCTAGCAAAGAGATCCATGAAATACAGATGTAACTCTGTGAGATGAGTTAACAGAACACTGAGCAGTTTCTCAGAAATCTTCTTTCCAGATTTCATCGGAGGATATTTCCTTTTTCACCATAGCCCTCTATGGGCTTCCAAATATCCCTTTGCCAATTCCACAAGAACTGTGTTAGCGAAAGGCTTCTTGAGGGGAAAGCTGTAACTCTGTGAGATGATTTCACAGAACACCAAGAAGTTTCTCAGAAAGCTTCTTTCCATTTGTTATCAGAGGATATGTCCTTTGGCCCTATAGTCTTCAAAGGGAAAGGAAATATCTGTTGTCAGATTCCACAGAAATAAGGCTAGCAAAGAGATCCACGAAATACAGATGTAACTCTGTGAGATGAATTAACAGAACACTGAGCAGTTTCTCAGAAAGCTTCTTTCCAGATTTCATCGGAGGATATTTCCTTTTTCAACATAGCCCTTATGGGCTTCCAAATATCACTTTGCCAATTCCACAAGAACTGTCTTAATGAAACGCTACTTGAGGGGAAAGCTGTCACTCTGTGAGATGATTTCACAGAACACAAAGAAGTTTCTCAGAAAGCTTCATTCTCTTTGTTATCGGAGGATATTTCCCTTGGCCCTATAGTCTTCAAAGGGAAAGGAAATATCTGTTGTCAGATTCCACAGAAATTAGGCTAGCAAAGAGATCCATGAAATACAGATGTAACTCTGTGAGATGAGTTAACAGAACACTGAGCAGTTTCTCAGAAAGCTTCTTTCCAGATTTCATCGGAGGATATTTCCTTTTTCACCATAGCCCTCTATGGGCTTCCAAATATCCCTTTGCCAATTCCACAAGAACTGTGTTAGCGAAAGGCTTCTTGAGGGGAAAGCTGTAACTCTGTGAGATGATTTCACAGAACACAAAGAAGTTTCTCAGAAAGCTTCTTTCTCTTTGTTATCGGAGGATATTTCCTTTGGCCCTATAGTCTTCAAAGGGAAAGGAAATATCTGTTGTCAGATTCCACAGAAATAAGGCTAGCAAAGAGATCCACGAAATACAGATGTAACTCTGTGAGATGAATTAACAGAACACTGAGCAGTTTCTCAGAAAGCTTCTTTCCAGATTTCATCGGAGGATATTTCCTTTTTCACCATAGCCCTCTATGGGCTTCCAAATATCACTTTGCCAATTCCACAAGAACTGTCTTAGCGAAAGGCTTCTTGAGGGGAAAGCTGTAACTCTGTGAGATGATTTCACAGAACACAAAGAAGTTTCTCAGAAACCTTCTTTCTCTTTGTTATCGGAGGATATTTCCTTTGGCCCTATAGTCTTCAAAGGGAAAGGAAATATCTGTTGTCAGATTCCACAGAAATAAGGCTAGCAAAGAGATCCACGAAATGCAGATGTAACTCTGTGAGATGAATTAACAGAACACTGAGCAGTTTCTCAGAAAGCTGCTTTCCAGATTTCATCGGAGGATATTTCCTTTTTCACCATAGCCCTCTATGGGCTTCCAAATATCACTTTGCCAATTCCACAAGAACTGTCTTAGCGAAAGGCTTCTTGAGGGGAAAGCTGTAACTCTGTGAGATGATTTCACAGAACACAAAGAAGTTTCTCAGAAAGCTTCTTTCTCTTTGTTATCGGAGGATATTTCCTTTGCCCCTATAGTCTTTAAAGGGATCCGAAATATCTGTTGTCAGATCCCACAGAAATAAAGCTAGCAAAGAGATCCACGAAATACAGATGTAACTCTGTGAGATGAATTAACAGAACACTGAGCAGTTTCTCAGAAAGCTTCTTTCCAGATTTCATCCGAGGATATTTCCTTTTTCACCATAGCCCTTATGGGCTTCCAAATATGACTTTGCCAATTCCACAAGAACTGTCTTAGCGAAAGGCTTCTTGAGGGGAAAGCTGTAACTCTGTGAGATGATTTCACAGAACACAAAGATGTTTCTCAGAAAGCTTCTTTCCCTTTGTTATCGGAGGATATGTCCTTTGGCCCTATAGTCTTCAAAGGGAAAGGAAATATCTGTTGTCAGATTCCACAGAAATAAGGCTAGCAAAGAGATCCATGAAATACAGATGTAACTCTGTGAGATGAGTTAACAGAACACTGAGCAGTTTCTCAGAAATCTTCTTTCCAGATTTCATCGGAGGATATTTCCTTTTTCACCATAGCCCTCTATGGGCTTCCAAATATCCCTTTGCCAATTCCACAAGAACTGTGTTAGCGAAAGGCTTCTTGAGGGGAAAGCTGTAACTCTGTGAGATGATTTCACAGAACACAAAGAAGTTTCTCAGAAAGCTTCTTTCTCTTTGTTATCGGAGGATATTTCCTTTGGCCCTATAGTCTTCAAAGGGAAAGGAAATATCTGTTGTCAGATTCCACAGAAATAAGGCTAGCAAAGAGATCCACGAAATACAGATGTAACTCTGTGAGATGAATTAACAGAACACTGAGCAGTTTCTCAGAAAGCTTCTTTCCAGATTTCATCGGAGGATATTTCCTTTTTCACCATAGCCCTCTATGGGCTTCCAAATATCACTTTGCCAATTCCACAAGAACTGTCTTAGCGAAAGGCTTCTTGAGGGGAAAGCTGTAACTCTGTGAGATGATTTCACAGAACACAAAGAAGTTTCTCAGAAACCTTCTTTCTCTTTGTTATCGTAGGATATTTCCTTTGGCCCTATAGTCTTCAAAGGGAAAGGAAATATCTGTTGTCAGATTCCACAGAAATAAGGCTAGCAAAGAGATCCACGAAATACAGATGTAACTCTGTGAGATGAATTAACAGAACACTGAGCAGTTTCTCAGAAAGCTGCTTTCCAGATTTCATCGGAGGATATTTCCTTTTTCACCATAGCCCTCTATGGGCTTCCAAATATCACTTTGCCAATTCCACAAGAACTGTCTTAGCGAAAGGCTTCTTGAGGGGAAAGCTGTAACTCTGTGAGATGATTTCACAGAACACAAAGAAGTTTCTCAGAAAGCTTGTTTCTCTTTGTTATCGGAGGATATTTCCTTTGGCCCTATAGTCTTTAAAGGGATCCGAAATATCTGTTGTCAGATTACACAGAAATAAGGCTAGCAAAGAGATCCACGAAATACAGATGTAACTCTGTGAGATGAATTAACAGAACACTAAGCAGTTTCTCAGAAGGCTTCTTTCCAGATTTCATCCGAGGATATTTCCTTTTTCACCATAGCCCTTATGGGCTTCCTAATATGACTTTGCCAATTCCACAAGAACTGTCTTAGCGAAAGGCTTCTTGAGGGGAATGCTGTAACTCTGTGAGATGATTTAGGAGAACACAAAGAAGTTTCTCAGAAAGCTTCTTTCTCTTTTTTATCAGAGGATATTTCCTTTCGCCCTATAGTCTTCAAAGGGATCCGAATATCTGTTGTCAGATTCCACAGAAATAAGGCTAGCAAAGAGATCCACGAAATACAGATGTAACTCTGTGAGATGAATTAACAGAACACTGAGCAGTTTCTCAGAAAGCTTCTTTCCAGATTTCATCGGAGGATATTTCCTTTTTCACCATAGCCCTCTATGGGCTTCCAAATATCACTTTGCCAATTCCACAAGAACTGTCTTAGCGAAAAGCTTCTTGAGGGGAGAGCTGTAACTCTGTGAGATGATTTCACAGAACACAAAGAAGTTTCTCAGAAAGCTTGTTTCTCTTTGTTAATGGAGGACATTTCCTTTGGCCCTACAGTCTTCAAAGGGAAAGGAAATATCTGTTGTCAGAATCCACAGAAAGAAGGCTAGCAAAGAGATCCACGAAATACAGATGTAACTCTGTGAGATGAATTAACAGAACACTGAGCAGTTTCTCAGAAAGCTTCTTTCCAGATTTCATCGTAGGATATTTCCTTTTTCACCATAGCCCTCTATGGGCTTCCAAATATCACTTTGCCAATTCCACAAGAACTGTCGTAGCGAAAGGCTTCTTGAGAGGAAAGCTGTAACTCTGTGAGATGATTTCACAGAACACAAAGAAGTTTCTCAGAAAGCTTCTTTCTCTTTGTTATCGGAGGATATTTCCTTTGCCCCTATAGTCTTCAAAGGGAAAGGAAATATCTGTTCTCAGATCCCACAGAAATAAAGCTAGAAAAGAGATCCACGAAATACAGAGGTAACTCTGTAAGATGAATTAACAGAACACTGAGCAGTTTCTCAGAAAGCTTCTTTCCAGATTTCATCGGAGGATATTTCCTTTTTCACCATAGCCCTCTATGGGCTTCCAAATATCACTTTGCCAATTCCACAAGAACTGTCTTAGCGAAAGGCTTCTTGAGGTGAAAGCTGTAACTCTGTGAGATGATTTCACAGAACACAAAGAAGTTTCTCAGAAAGCTTGTTTCTCTTCGTTATCGGAGGATATTTCCTTTGGCCCTATAGTCTTTAAAGGGATCCGAAATATCTGTTGTCAGATTACACAGAAATAAGGCTAGGAAAGAAATCCACGAAATACAGATGTAACTCTGTGAGATGAATTAACAGACACTAAGCAGTTTCTCAGAAAGCTTCTTTCCAGATTTCATCCGAGGATATTTCCTTTTTCACCATAGCCCTTATGGGCTTCCAAATATGACTTTGCCAATTCCACAAGAACTGTCTTAGCGCAAGGCTTCTTGAGGGGAAAGCTGTAACTCTGTGAGATGATTTCACAGAACACAAAGAAGTTTCTCAGAAAGCTTCTTTACCTTTGTTATCGGAGGATACTTCCTTTGGCCCTGTAGTCTTTAAAGGGATCCGAAATATCAGTTCTCAGATTCCACAGAAATAAGGCTAGCAAAGAGATCTACGAAATACAGATGTAACTCTGTGAGATGAATTAACAGAACACTAAGCAGTTTCTCAGAAAGCTTCTTTCCAGATTTCATCCGAGGATATTTCCTTTTTCACCATAGCCCTCTATGGGCTTCCAAATATCACTTTGCCAATTCCACAAGAACTGTCTTAGCGAAAGGCTTCTTGAGGGGAAAGCTGTAACTCTGTGAGATGATTTCACAGAACACAAAGAAGTTTCTCAGAAAGCTTCTTTCCCTTTGTTATCGGAGGATATGTCCTTTGGCCCTATAGTCTTCAAAGGGAAAGGAAATATCTGTTGTCAGATTCCACAGAAATAAGGCTAGCAAAGAGATCCACGAAATACAGATGTAACTCTGTGAGATGAATTAACAGAACACTGAGCAGTTTCTCAGAAAGCTTCTTTCCAGATTTCATCGGAGGATATTTCCTTTTTCAACATAGCCCTTATGGGCTTCCAAATATCCCTTTGCCAATTCCACAAGAACTGTGTTAGCGAAAGGCTTCTTGAGGGGAAAGCTGTAACTCTGTGAGATGATTTCACAGAACACAAAGAAGTTTCTCAGAAAGCTTCTTTCTCTTTGTTATCGGAGGATATTTCCTTTGGCCCTATAGTCTTCAAAGGGAAAGGAAATATCTGTTGTCAGATTCCACAGAAATAAGGCTAGCAAAGAGATCCACGAAATACAGATGTAACTCTGTGAGATGAATTAACAGAACACTGAGCAGTTTCTCAGAAAGCTTCTTTCCAGATTTCATCGGAGGATATTTCCTTTTTCACCATAGCCCTCTATGGGCTTCCAAATATGACTTTGCCAATTCCACAAGAACTGTCTTAGCGAAAGGCTTCTTGAGGGGAAAGCTGTAACTCTGTGAGATGATTTCACAGAACACAAAGAAGTTTCTCAGAAAGCTTCTTTTTCTTTGTTATCGGAGGATATGTCCTTTGGCCCTATAGTCTTCAAAGGGAAAGGAAATATCTGTTGTCAGATTCCACAGAAATAAGGCTAGCAAAGAGATCCATGAAATACAGATGTAACTCTGTGAGATGAGTTAACAGAACACTGAGCAGTTTCTCAGAAATCTTCTTTCCAGATTTCATCGGAGGATATTTCCTTTTTCACCATAGCCCTCTATGGGCTTCCAAATATCCCTTTGCCAATTCCACAAGAACTGTGTTAGCGAAAGGCTTCTTGAGGGGAAAGCTGTAACTCTGTGAGATGATTTCACAGAACACAAAGAAGTTTCTCAGAAAGCTTCTTTCTCTTTGTTATCGGAGGATATTTCCTTTGGCCCTATAGTCTTCAAAGGGAAAGGAAATATCTGTTGTCAGATTCCACAGAAATAAGGCTAGCAAAGAGATCCACGAAATACAGATGTAACTCTGTGAGATGAATTAACAGAACACTGAGCAGTTTCTCAGAAAGCTGCTTTCCAGATTTCATCGGAGGATATTTCCTTTTTCACCATAGCCCTCTATGGGCTTCCAAATATCACTTTGCCAATTCCACAAGAACTGTCTTAGCGAAAGGCTTCTTGAGGGGAAAGCTGTAACTCTGTGAGATGATTTCACAGAACACAAAGAAGTTTCTCAGAAAGCTTGTTTCTCTTTGTTATCGGAGGATATTTCCTTTGGCCCTATAGTCTTTAAAGGGATCCGAAATATCTGTTGTCAGATTACACAGAAATAAGGCTAGCAAAGAGATCCACGAAATACAGATGTAACTCTGTGAGATGAATTAACAGAACACTAAGCAGTTTCTCAGAAGGCTTCTTTCCAGATTTCATCCGAGGATATTTCCTTTTTCACCATAGCCCTTATGGGCTTCCTAATATGACTTTGCCAATTCCACAAGAACTGTCTTAGCGAAAGGCTTCTTGAGGGGAATGCTGTAACTCTGTGAGATGATTTAGGAGAACACAAAGAAGTTTCTCAGAAAGCTTCTTTCTCTTTGTTATCAGAGGATATTTCCTTTCGCCCTATAGTCTTCAAAGGGATCCGAATATCTGTTGTCAGATTCCACAGAAATAAGGCTAGCAAAGAGATCCACGAAATACAGATGTAACTCTGTGAGATGAATTAACAGAACACTGAGCAGTTTCTCAGAAAGCTTCTTTCCAGATTTCATCGGAGGATATTTCCTTTTTCACCATAGCCCTCTATGGGCTTCCAAATATCACTTTGCCAATTCCACAAGAACTGTCTTAGCGAAAAGCTTCTTGAGGGGAAAGCTGTAACTCTGTGAGATGATTTCACAGAACACAAAGAAGTTTCTCAGAAAGCTTGTTTCTCTTTGTTAATGGAGGACATTTCCTTTGGCCCTACAGTCTTCAAAGGGAAAGGAAATATCTGTTGTCAGAATCCACAGAAAGAAGGCTAGCAAAGAGATCCACGAAATACAGATGTAACTCTGTGAGATGAATTAACAGAACACTGAGCAGTTTCTCAGAAAGCTTCTTTCCAGATTTCATCGTAGGATATTTCCTTTTTCACCATAGCCCTCTATGGGCTTCCAAATATCACTTTGCCAATTCCACAAGAACTGTCGTAGCGAAAGGCTTCTTGAGAGGAAAGCTGTAACTCTGTGAGATGATTTCACAGAACACAAAGAAGTTTCTCAGAAAGCTTCTTTCTCTTTGTTATCGGAGGATATTTCCTTTGCCCCTATAGTCTTCAAAGGGAAAGGAAATATCTGTTCTCAGATCCCACAGAAATAAAGCTAGAAAAGAGATCCACGAAATACAGAGGTAACTCTGTAAGATGAATTAACAGAACACTGAGCAGTTTCTCAGAAAGCTTCTTTCCAGATTTCATCGGAGGATATTTCCTTTTTCACCATAGCCCTCTATGGGCTTCCAAATATCACTTTGCCAATTCCACAAGAACTGTCTTAGCGAAAGGCTTCTTGAGGTGAAAGCTGTAACTCTGTGAGATGATTTCACAGAACACAAAGAAGTTTCTCAGAAAGCTTGTTTCTCTTCGTTATCGGAGGATATTTCCTTTGGCCCTATAGTCTTTAAAGGGATCCGAAATATCTGTTGTCAGATTACACAGAAATAAGGCTAGGAAAGAAATCCACGAAATACAGATGTAACTCTGTGAGATGAATTAACAGACACTAAGCAGTTTCTCAGAAAGCTTCTTTCCAGATTTCATCCGAGGATATTTCCTTTTTCACCATAGCCCTTATGGGCTTCCAAATATGACTTTGCCAATTCCACAAGAACTGTCTTAGCGCAAGGCTTCTTGAGGGGAAAGCTGTAACTCTGTGAGATGATTTCACAGAACACAAAGAAGTTTCTCAGAAAGCTTCTTTACCTTTGTTATCGGAGGATACTTCCTTTGGCCCTGTAGTCTTTAAAGGGATCCGAAATATCAGTTCTCAGATTCCACAGAAATAAGGCTAGCAAAGAGATCTACGAAATACAGATGTAACTCTGTGAGATGAATTAACAGAACACTAAGCAGTTTCTCAGAAAGCTTCTTTCCAGATTTCATCCGAGGATATTTCCTTTTTCACCATAGCCCTCTATGGGCTTCCAAATATCACTTTGCCAATTCCACAAGAACTGTCTTAGCGAAAGGCTTCTTGAGGGGAAAGCTGTAACTCTGTGAGATGATTTCACAGAACACAAAGAAGTTTCTCAGAAAGCTTCTTTCCCTTTGTTATCGGAGGATATGTCCTTTGGCCCTATAGTCTTCAAAGGGAAAGGAAATATCTGTTGTCAGATTCCACAGAAATAAGGCTAGCAAAGAGATCCACGAAATACAGATGTAACTCTGTGAGATGAATTAACAGAACACTGAGCAGTTTCTCAGAAAGCTTCTTTCCAGATTTCATCGGAGGATATTTCCTTTTTCAACATAGCCCTTATGGGCTTCCAAATATCCCTTTGCCAATTCCACAAGAACTGTGTTAGCGAAAGGCTTCTTGAGGGGAAAGCTGTAACTCTGTGAGATGATTTCACAGAACACAAAGAAGTTTCTCAGAAAGCTTCTTTCTCTTTGTTATCGGAGGATATTTCCTTTGGCCCTATAGTCTTCAAAGGGAAAGGAAATATCTGTTGTCAGATTCCACAGAAATAAGGCTAGCAAAGAGATCCACGAAATACAGATGTAACTCTGTGAGATGAATTAACAGAACACTGAGCAGTTTCTCAGAAAGCTTCTTTCCAGATTTCATCGGAGGATATTTCCTTTTTCACCATAGCCCTCTATGGGCTTCCAAATATGACTTTGCCAATTCCACAAGAACTGTCTTAGCGAAAGGCTTCTTGAGGGGAAAGCTGTAACTCTGTGAGATGATTTCACAGAACACAAAGAAGTTTCTCAGAAAGCTTCTTTTTCTTTGTTATCGGAGGATATTTCCTTTGGCCCTATAGTCTTCAAAGGGAAAGGAAATATCTCTAGTCAGATTCCACCGAAATAAGGCTAGCAAAGAGATCCACGAAATACAGATGTAACTCTGTGAGATGAATTAACAGAACACTGAGCATTTTCTCAGAAAGCTGCTTTCCAGATATCATCGGAGGATATTTCCTTTTTCACCATAGCCCTCTATGGGCTTCCAAATATCACTTTGCCAATTCCACAAGAACTGTCTTAGCGAAAGGCTTCTTGAGGGGAAAGCTGTAACTCTGTGAGATGATTTCACAGAACACAAAGAAGTTTCTCAGAAAGCTTCTTTCTCTTTGTTATCGGAGGATATTTCCTTTGGCCCTATAGTCTTCAAAGGGAAAGGAAATATCTGTTGTCAGATTCCACAGAAATAAGGCTAGCAAAGAGATCCACGAAATACAGATGTAACTCTGTGAGATGAATTAACAGAACACTGAGCAGTTTCTCAGAAAGCTTCTTTCCAGATTTCATCGGAGGATATTCCCTTTTTCACCATAGCCCTCTATGGGCTTCCAAATATCACTTTGCCAATTCCACAAGAACTGTCTTAGCGAAAGGCTTCTTGAGGGGAAAGCTGTAACTCTGTGAGATGATTTCACAGAACACAAAGAAGTTTCTCAGAAAGCTTCTTTCTCTTTGTTATCGGAGGATATTTCCTTTGACCCTACAGTCTTCAAAGGGAAAGGAAATATCTGTTCTCAGATCCCACAGAAATAAAGCTAGAAAAGAGATCCAAGAAATACAGATGTAACTCTGTAAGATGAATTAACAGAACACTGAGCAGTTTCTCAGAAAGCTTCTTTCCAGATTTCATCGGAGGATATTTCCTTTTTCACCATAGCCCTCTATGGGCTTCCAAATATCACTTTGCCAATTCCACAGGAACTGTCTTAGCGAAAGGCTTCTTGAGGTGAAAGCTGTAACTCTGTGAGATGATTTCACAGAACACAAAGAAGTTTCTCAGAAAGCTTGTTTCTCTTCGTTATCGGAGGATATTTCCTTTGGCCCTATAGTCTTTAAAGGGATCCGAAATATCTGTTGTCAGATTACCAGAAATAAGGCTAGGAAAGAAATCCACGAAATACAGATGTAACTCTGTGAGATGAATTAACAGACACTAAGCAGTTTCTCAGAAAGCTTCTTTCCAGATTTCATCCGAGGATATTTCCTTTTTCACCATAGCCCTTATGGGCTTCCAAATATGACTTTGCCAATTCCACAAGAACTGTCTTAGCGCAAGGCTTCTTGAGGGGAAAGCTGTAACTCTGTGAGATGATTTCACAGAACACAAAGAAGTTTCTCAGAAAGCTTCTTTACCTTTGTTATCGGAGGATACTTCCTTTGGCCCTGTAGTCTTTAAAGGGATCCGAAATATCAGTTCTCAGATTCCACAGAAATAAGGCTAGCAAAGAGATCTAAGAAATACAGATGTAACTCTGTGAGATGAATTAACAGAACACTAAGCAGTTTCTCAGAAAGCTTCTTTCCAGATTTCATCGGAGGATATGCCCTTTTTCACCATAGCCCTCTATGGGCTTCCAAATATCACTTTGCCAATTCCACAAGAACTGTCTTAGCGAAAGGCTTCTTGAGGGGAAAGCTGTAACTCTGTGAGATGATTTCACAGAACACAAAGAAGTTTCTCAGAAAGCTTCTTTCTCTTTGTTATCGGAGGATATTTCCTTTGCCCCTATAGTCTTTAAAGGGATCCGAAATATCTGTTGTCAGATTCCACAGAAATAAGGCTAGCAAAGAGATCCACGAAATACAGATGTAACTCTGTGAGATGAATTAACAGAACACTGAGCAGTTTCTCAGAAAGCTTCTTTCCAGATTTCATCGGAGGATATGCCCTTTTTCACCATAGCCCTCTATGGGCTTCCAAATATCACTTTGCCAATTCCACAAGAACTGTCTTAGCGAAAGGCTTCTTGAGGGGAAAGCTGTAACTCTGTGAGATGATTTCACAGAACACAAAGAAGTTTCTCAGAAAGCTTCTTTCTCTTTGTTATCGGAGGATATTTCCTTTGGCCCTATAGTCTTCAAAGGGAAAGGAAATATCTCTTGTCAGATTCCACCGAAATAAGGCTAGCAAAGAGATCCACGAAATACAGATGTAACTCTGTGAGCTGAATTAACAGAACACTGAGCAGTTTCTCAGAAAGCTGCTTTCCAGATTTCATCGGAGGATATTTCCTTTTTCACCATAGCCCTCTATGGGCTTCCAAATATCACTTTGCCAATTCCACAAGAACTGTCTTAGCGAAAGGCTTCTTGAGGTGAAAGCTGTAACTCTGTGAGATGATTTCACAGAACACAAAAAGTTTCTCAGAAAGCTTCTTTCTCTTTGTTATCGGAGGATATTTCCTTTGGCCCTATAGTCTTCAAAGGGAAAGGAAATATCTGTTGTCAGATTCCACAGAAATAAGGCTAGCAAAGAGATCCACGAAATACAGATGTAACTCTGTGAGATGAATTAACAGAACACTGAGCAGTTTCTCAGAAAGCTTCTTTCCAGATTTCATCGGAGGATATTCCCTTTTTCACCATAGCCCTCTATGGGCTTCCAAATATCACTTTGCCAATTCCACAAGAACTGTCTTAGCGAAAGGCTTCTTGAGGGGAAAGCTGTAACTCTGTGAGATGATTTCACAGAACACAAAGAAGTTTCTCAGAAAGCTTGTTTCTCTTCGTTATCGGAGGATATTTCCTTTGGCCCTATAGTCTTCAAAGGGAAAGGAAATATCTGTTGTCAGATTCCACAGAAATAAGGCTAGCAAAGAGATCCACGAAATACAGATGTAACTCTGTGAGATGAATTAACAGAACACTGAGCAGTTTCTCAGAAAGCTTCTTTCCAGATTTCATCGGAGGATATTTCCTTTTTCACCATAGCCCTCTATGGGCTTCCAAATATCACTTTGACAATTCCACAAGAACTGTCTTAGCGAAAGGCCTCTTGAGGGGAAAGCTGTAACTCTGTGAGATGATTTCACAGAACACAAAGAAGTTTCTCAGAAAGCTTCTTTCTCTTTGTTATCGGAGGATATTTCCTTTGGCCCTATAGTCTTCAAAGGGAAAGGAAATATCTGTTGTCAGATTCCACCGAAATAAGGCCAGCAAAGAGATCCACGAAATAGAGATGTAACTCTGTGAGATGAATTAACAGAACACTGAGCAGTTTCTCAGAAAGCTACTTTCCAGATTTCATCGGAGGATATTTCCTTTTTCACCATAGCCCTCTATGGGCTTCCAAATATCACTTTGCCAATTCCAAAAGAACTGTCTTAGCGAAAGGCTTCTTGAGGGAAAAGCTGTAACTCTGTGAGATGATTTCACAGAACACAAAGAAGTTTCTCAGAAAGCTTCTTTCTCTTTGTTATCGGAGGATATTTCCTTTGGCCCTATAGTCTTCAAAGGGAAAGGAAATATCTGTTGTCAGATTCCACAGATATAAGGATAGCAAAGAGATCCACGAAATACAGATGTAACTCTGTGAGATGAATTAACAGAACACTGAGCAGTTTCTCAGAAAGCTTCTTTCCAGATTTCATCGGAGGATATTCCCTTTTTCACCATAGCCCTCTATGGGCTTCCAAATATCACTTTGCCAATTCCACAAGAACTGTCTTAGCGAAAGGCTTCTTGAGGGGAAAGCTGTAACTCTGTGAGATGATTTCACAGAACACAAAGAAGTTTCTCAGAAAGCTTCTTTCTCTTTGTTATCGGAGGATATTTCCTTTGCCCCTATAGTCTTTAAAGGGATCCGAAATATCTGTTGTCAGATTCCACAGAAATAAAGCTAGCAAAGAGATCCACGAAATACAGATGTAACTCTGTGAGATGAATTAACAGAACACTGAGCAGTTTCTCAGAAAGCTTCTTTCCAGATTTCATCGGAGGATATTTCCTTTTTCAACATACCCCTTATGGGCTTCCAAATATCACTTTGCCAATTCCACAAGAACTGTCTTAGTGAAACGCTACTTGAGGGGAAAGCTGTCACTCTGTGAGATGATTTCACAGAACACAAAGAAGTTTCTCAGAAAGCTTCATTCTCTTTGTTATCGGAGGATATTTCCTTTGGCCCTATAGTCTTCAAAGGGAAAGGAAATATCTGTTGTCAGATTCCACAGAAATAAGGCTAGCAAAGAGATCCATGAAATACAGATGTAACTCTGTGAGATGAGTTAACAGAACACTGAGCAGTTTCTCAGAAAGCTTCTTTCCAGATTTCATCGGAGGATATTTCCTTTTTCACCATAGCCCTCTATGGGCTTCCAAATATGACTTTGCCAATTCCACAAGAACTGTCTTAGCGAAAGGCTTCTTGAGGGGAAAGCTGTAACTCTGTGAGATGATTTCACAGAACACAAAGAAGTTTCTCAGAAAGCTTCTTTTTCTTTGTTATCGGAGGATATTTCCTTTGGCCCTATAGTCTTCAAAGGGAAAGGAAATATCTCTAGTCAGATTCCACCGAAATAAGGCTAGCAAAGAGATCCACGAAATACAGATGTAACTCTGTGAGATGAATTAACAGAACACTGAGCATTTTCTCAGAAAGCTGCTTTCCAGATATCATCGGAGGATATTTCCTTTTTCACCATAGCCCTCTATGGGCTTCCAAATATCACTTTGCCAATTCCACAAGAACTGTCTTAGCGAAAGGCTTCTTGAGGGGAAAGCTGTAACTCTGTGAGATGATTTCACAGAACACAAAGAAGTTTCTCAGAAAGCTTCTTTCTCTTTGTTATCGGAGGATATTTCCTTTGGCCCTATAGTCTTCAAAGGGAAAGGAAATATCTGTTGTCAGATTCCACAGAAATAAGGCTAGCAAAGAGATCCACGAAATACAGATGTAACTCTGTGAGATGAATTAACAGAACACTGAGCAGTTTCTCAGAAAGCTTCTTTCCAGATTTCATCGGAGGATATTCCCTTTTTCACCATAGCCCTCTATGGGCTTCCAAATATCACTTTGCCAATTCCACAAGAACTGTCTTAGCGAAAGGCTTCTTGAGGGGAAAGCTGTAACTCTGTGAGATGATTTCACAGAACACAAAGAAGTTTCTCAGAAAGCTTCTTTCTCTTTGTTATCGGAGGATATTTCCTTTGACCCTACAGTCTTCAAAGGGAAAGGAAATATCTGTTCTCAGATCCCACAGAAATAAAGCTAGAAAAGAGATCCAAGAAATACAGATGTAACTCTGTAAGATGAATTAACAGAACACTGAGCAGTTTCTCAGAAAGCTTCTTTCCAGATTTCATCGGAGGATATTTCCTTTTTCACCATAGCCCTCTATGGGCTTCCAAATATCACTTTGCCAATTCCACAGGAACTGTCTTAGCGAAAGGCTTCTTGAGGTGAAAGCTGTAACTCTGTGAGATGATTTCACAGAACACAAAGAAGTTTCTCAGAAAGCTTGTTTCTCTTCGTTATCGGAGGATATTTCCTTTGGCCCTATAGTCTTTAAAGGGATCCGAAATATCTGTTGTCAGATTACACAGAAATAAGGCTAGGAAAGAAATCCACGAAATACAGATGTAACTCTGTGAGATGAATTAACAGACACTAAGCAGTTTCTCAGAAAGCTTCTTTCCAGATTTCATCCGAGGATATTTCCTTTTTCACCATAGCCCTTATGGGCTTCCAAATATGACTTTGCCAATTCCACAAGAACTGTCTTAGCGCAAGGCTTCTTGAGGGGAAAGCTGTAACTCTGTGAGATGATTTCACAGAACACAAAGAAGTTTCTCAGAAAGCTTCTTTACCTTTGTTATCGGAGGATACTTCCTTTGGCCCTGTAGTCTTTAAAGGGATCCGAAATATCAGTTCTCAGATTCCACAGAAATAAGGCTAGCAAAGAGATCTACGAAATACAGATGTAACTCTGTGAGATGAATTAACAGAACACTAAGCAGTTTCTCAGAAAGCTTCTTTCCAGATTTCATCGGAGGATATGCCCTTTTTCACCATAGCCCTCTATGGGCTTCCAAATATCACTTTGCCAATTCCACAAGAACTGTCTTAGCGAAAGGCTTCTTGAGGGGAAAGCTGTAACTCTGTGAGATGATTTCACAGAACACAAAGAAGTTTCTCAGAAAGCTTCTTTCTCTTTGTTATCGGAGGATATTTCCTTTGCCCCTATAGTCTTTAAAGGGATCCGAAATATCTGTTGTCAGATTCCACAGAAATAAGGCTAGCAAAGAGATCCACGAAATACAGATGTAACTCTGTGAGATGAATTAACAGAACACTGAGCAGTTTCTCAGAAAGCTTCTTTCCAGATTTCATCGGAGGATATGCCCTTTTTCACCATAGCCCTCTATGGGCTTCCAAATATCACTTTGCCAATTCCACAAGAACTGTCTTAGCGAAAGGCTTCTTGAGGGGAAAGCTGTAACTCTGTGAGATGATTTCACAGAACACAAAGAAGTTTCTCAGAAAGCTTCTTTCTCTTTGTTATCGGAGGATATTTCCTTTGGCCCTATAGTCTTCAAAGGGAAAGGAAATATCTCTTGTCAGATTCCACCGAAATAAGGCTAGCAAAGAGATCCACGAAATACAGATGTAACTCTGTGAGCTGAATTAACAGAACACTGAGCAGTTTCTCAGAAAGCTGCTTTCCAGATTTCATCGGAGGATATTTCCTTTTTCACCATAGCCCTCTATGGGCTTCCAAATATCACTTTGCCAATTCCACAAGAACTGTCTTAGCGAAAGGCTTCTTGAGGTGAAAGCTGTAACTCTGTGAGATGATTTCACAGAACACAAAAAGTTTCTCAGAAAGCTTCTTTCTCTTTGTTATCGGAGGATATTTCCTTTGGCCCTATAGTCTTCAAAGGGAAAGGAAATATCTGTTGTCAGATTCCACAGAAATAAGGCTAGCAAAGAGATCCACGAAATACAGATGTAACTCTGTGAGATGAATTAACAGAACACTGAGCAGTTTCTCAGAAAGCTTCTTTCCAGATTTCATCGGAGGATATTCCCTTTTTCACCATAGCCCTCTATGGGCTTCCAAATATCACTTTGCCAATTCCACAAGAACTGTCTTAGCGAAAGGCTTCTTGAGGGGAAAGCTGTAACTCTGTGAGATGATTTCACAGAACACAAAGAAGTTTCTCAGAAAGCTTGTTTCTCTTCGTTATCGGAGGATATTTCCTTTGGCCCTATAGTCTTCAAAGGGAAAGGAAATATCTGTTGTCAGATTCCACAGAAATAAGGCTAGCAAAGAGATCCACGAAATACAGATGTAACTCTGTGAGATGAATTAACAGAACACTGAGCAGTTTCTCAGAAAGCTTCTTTCCAGATTTCATCGGAGGATATTTCCTTTTTCACCATAGCCCTCTATGGGCTTCCAAATATCACTTTGACAATTCCACAAGAACTGTCTTAGCGAAAGGCCTCTTGAGGGGAAAGCTGTAACTCTGTGAGATGATTTCACAGAACACAAAGAAGTTTCTCAGAAAGCTTCTTTCTCTTTGTTATCGGAGGATATTTCCTTTGGCCCTATAGTCTTCAAAGGGAAAGGAAATATCTGTTGTCAGATTCCACCGAAATAAGGCCAGCAAAGAGATCCACGAAATAGAGATGTAACTCTGTGAGATGAATTAACAGAACACTGAGCAGTTTCTCAGAAAGCTACTTTCCAGATTTCATCGGAGGATATTTCCTTTTTCACCATAGCCCTCTATGGGCTTCCAAATATCACTTTGCCAATTCCAAAAGAACTGTCTTAGCGAAAGGCTTCTTGAGGGGAAAGCTGTAACTCTGTGAGATGATTTCACAGAACACAAAGAAGTTTCTCAGAAAGCTTCTTTCTCTTTGTTATCGGAGGATATTTCCTTTGGCCCTATAGTCTTCAAAGGGAAAGGAAATATCTGTTGTCAGATTCCACAGATATAAGGATAGCAAAGAGATCCACGAAATACAGATGTAACTCTGTGAGATGAACTAACAGAACACTGAGCAGTTTCTCAGAAAGCTTCTTTCCAGATTTCATCGGAGGATATTCCCTTTTTCACCATAGCCCTCTATGGGCTTCCAAATATCACTTTGCCAATTCCACAAGAACTGTCTTAGCGAAAGGCTTCTTGAGGGGAAAGCTGTAACTCTGTGAGATGATTTCACAGAACACAAAGAAGTTTCTCAGAAAGCTTCTTTCTCTTTGTTATCGGAGGATATTTCCTTTGCCCCTATAGTCTTTAAAGGGATCCGAAATATCTGTTGTCAGATTCCACAGAAATAAAGCTAGCAAAGAGATCCACGAAATACAGATGTAACTCTGTGAGATGAATTAACAGAACACTGAGCAGTTTCTCAGAAAGCTTCTTTCCAGATTTCATCGGAGGATATTTCCTTTTTCAACATACCCCTTATGGGCTTCCAAATATCACTTTGCCAATTCCACAAGAACTGTCTTAGTGAAACGCTACTTGAGGGGAAAGCTGTCACTCTGTGAGATGATTTCACAGAACACAAAGAAGTTTCTCAGAAAGCTTCATTCTCTTTGTTATCGGAGGATATTTCCTTTGGCCCTATAGTCTTCAAAGGGAAAGGAAATATCTGTTGTCAGATTCCACAGAAATAAGGCTAGCAAAGAGATCCATGAAATACAGATGTAACTCTGTGAGATGAGTTAACAGAACACTGAGCAGTTTCTCAGAAAGCTTCTTTCCAGATTTCATCGGAGGATATTTCCTTTTTCACCATAGCCCTCTATGGGCTTCCAAATATCACTTTGCCAATTCCACAAGAACTGTCTTAGCGAAAGGCTTCTTGAGGGGAAAGCTGTAACTCTGTGAGATGATTTCACAGAACACAAAGAAGTTTCTCAGAAAGCTTCTTTCTCTTTGTTATCGGAGGATATTTCCTTTGGCCCTGTAGTATTCAAAGGGAAAGGAAATATCTGTTGTCAGATTCCACAGAAATAAGGCTAGCAAAGAGATCCACGAAATACAGATGTAACTCTGTGAGATGAATTAACAGAACACTGAGCAGTTTCTCAGAAAGCTTCTTTCCAGATTTCATCGGAGGATATTCCCTTTTTCACCATAGCCCTCTATGGGTTCCAAATATCACTTTGCCAATTCCACAAGAACTGTCTTAGCGAAAGGCTTCTTGAGGGGAAAGCTGTAACTCTGTGAGATGATTTCACAGAACACAAAGAAGTTTCTCAGAAAGCTTCTTTCTCTTTGTTATCGGAGGATATTTCTTTTGCCCCTATAGTCTTTAAAGGGATCCGAAATATCTGTTGTCAGATTCCACAGAAATAAAGCTAGCAAAGAGATCCAAGAAATACAGATGTAACTCTGTGAGATGAATTAACAGAACACTGAGCAGTTTCTCAGAAAGCTTCTTTCCAGGTTTCATCCGAGGATATTTCCTTTTTCACCATAGCCCTTATGGGCTTCCAAATATGACTTTGCCAATTCCACAAGAACTGTCTTAGCGAAAGGCTTCTTGAGGGGAAAGCTGTAACTCTGTGAGATGATTTCACAGAACACAAAGAAGTTTCTCAGAAAGCTTCATTCTCTTTGTTATCGGAGGATATTTCCTTTGGCCCTATAGTCTTCAAAGGGAAAGGAAATTTCTGTTGTCAGATTCCACAGAAATAAGGCTAGCAAAGAGATCCATGAAATACAGATGTAACTCTGTGAGATGAGTTCACAGAACACTGAGCAGTTTCTCAGAAAGCTTCTTTCCAGATTTCATTGGAGGATATTTCCTTTTTCACCATAGCCCTCTATGGGCTTCCAAATATCCCTTTGCCAATTCCACAAGAACTGTGTTAGCGAAAGGCTTCTTGAGGGGAAAGCTGTAACTCTGTGAGATGATTTCACAGAACACAAAGAAGTTTCTCAGAAAGCTTGTTTCTCTTCGTTATCGGAGGATATTTCCTTTGGCCCTATAGTCTTTAAAGGGATCCGAAATATCTGTTGTCAGATTACACAGAAATAAGGCTAGGAAAGAAATCCACGAAATACAGATGTAACTCTGTGAGATGAATTAACAGACACTAAGCAGTTTCTCAGAAAGCTTCTTTCCAGATTTCATCAGAGGATATTTCCTTTTTCACCATAGCCCTTAATGGGCTTCCAAATATGACTTTGCCAATTCCACAAGAACTGTCTTAGCGCAAGGCTTCTTGAGGGGAAAGCTGTAACTCTGTGAGATGATTTCACAGAACACAAAGAAGTTTCTCAGCAAGCTTCTTTACCTTTGTTATCGGAGGATACTTCCTTTGGCCCTGTAGTCTTTAAAGGGATCCGAAATATCAGTTCTCAGATTCCACAGAAATAAGGCTAGCAAAGAGATCTACGAAATACAGATGTAACTCTGTGAGATGAATTAACAGAACACTAAGCAGTTTCTCAGAAAGCTTCTTTCCAGATTTCATCCGAGGATATTTCCTTTTTCACCATAGCCCTCTATGGGCTTCCAAATATCACTTTGCCAATTCCACAAGAACTGTCTTAGCGAAAGGCTTCTTGAGGGGAAAGCTGTAACTCTGTGAGATGATTTCACAGAACACCAAGAAGTTTCACAGAAAGCTTCTTTCCCTTTGTTATCAGAGGATATGTCCTTTGGCCCTGTAGTCTTCAAAGGGAAAGGAAATATCTGTTGTCAGATTCCACAGAAATAAGGCTAGCAAAGAGATCCACGAAATACAGATGTAACTCTGTGAGATGAATTAACAGAACACTGAGCAGTTTCTCAGAAAGCTTCTTTCCAGATTTCATCGGAGGATATTTCCTTTTTCAACATAGCCCTTAAGGGCGTCCAAATATCACTTTGCCAATTCCACAAGAACTGTCTTAATGAAACGCTACTTGAGGGGAAAGCTGTCACTCTGTGAGATGATTTCACAGAACACAAAGAAGTTTCTCAGAAAGCTTCATTCTCTTTGTTATCGGAGGATATTTCCCTTGGCCCTATAGTCTTCAAAGGGAAAGGAAATATCTGTTGTCAGATTCCACAGAAATTAGGCTAGCAAAGAGATCCATGAAATACAGATGTAACTCTCTGAGATGAGTTCACAGAACACTGAGCAGTTTCTCAGAAAACTTCTTTCCAGATTTCATTGGAGGATATTTCCTTTTTCACCATAGCCCTCTATGGGCTTCCAAATATCACTTTGCCAATTCCACAAGAACTGTGTTAGCGAAAGGCTTCTTGAGGGGAAAGCTGTAACTCTGTGAGATGATTTCACAGAACACAAAGAAGTTTCTCAGAAAGCTTCTTTCTCTTTGTTATCGGAGGATATTTCCTTTGGCCCTATAGTCTTCAAAGGGAAAGGAAATATCTGTTGTCAGATTCCACAGAAATAAGGCTAGCAAAGAGATCCACGAAATACAGATGTAACTCTGTGAGATGAATTAACAGAACACTGAGCAGTTTCTCAGAAAGCTTCTTTCCAGATTTCATCGGAGGATATTTCCTTTTTCACCATAGCCCTCTATGGGCTTCCAAATATGACTTTGCCAATTCCACAAGAACTGTCTTAGCGAAAGGCTTCTTGAGAGGAAAGCTGTAACTCTGTGAGATGATTTCACAGAACACAAAGAAGTTTCTCAGAAACCTTCTTTCTCTTTGTTATCGGAGGATATTTCCTTTGGCCCTATAGTCTTCAAAGGGAAAGGAAATATCTCTTGTCAGATTCCACCGAAATAAGGCTAGCAAAGAGATCCATGAAATACAGATGTAACTCTGTGAGATGAATTAACAGAACACTGAGCAGTTTCTCAGAAAGCTGCTTTCCAGATTTCATCGGAGGATATTTCCTTTTTCACCATAGCCCTCTATGGGCTTCCAAATATCACTTTGCCAATTCCACAAGAACTGTCTTAGCGAAAGGCTTCTTGAGGGGAAAGCTGTAACTCTGTGAGATGATTTCACAGAACACAAAGAAGTTTCTCAGAAAGCTTCTTTCTCTTTGTTATCGGAGGATATTTCCTTTGGCCCTATAGTCTTCAAAGGGAAAGGAAATATCTGTTGTCAGATTCCACAGAAATAAGGCTAGCAAAGAGATCCACGAAATACAGATGTAACTCTGTGAGATGAATTAACAGAACACTGAGCAGTTTCTCAGAAAGCTTCTTTCCAGATTTCATCGGAGGATATTCCCTATTTCACCATAGCCCTCTATGGGCTTCCAAATATCACTTTGCCAATTCCACAAGAACTGTCTTAGCGAAAGGCTTCTTGAGGGGAAAGCTGTAACTCTGTGAGATGATTTCACAGAACACAAAGAAGTTTCTCAGAAAGCTTCTTTCTCTTTGTTATCGGAGGATATTTCCTTTGACCCTATAGTCTTCAAAGGGAAAGGAAATATCTGTTCTCAGATCCCACAGAAATAAAGCTAGAAAAGAGATCCACGAAATACAGATGTAACTATGTAAGATGAATTAACAGAACACTGAGCAGTTTCTCAGAAAGCTTCTTTCCAGATTTCATCGGAGGATATTTCCTTTTTCACCATAGCCCTCTATGGGCTTCGAAATATCACTTTGCCAATTCCACAGGAACTGTCTTAGCGAAAGGCTTCTTGAGGTGAAAGCTGTAACTCTGTGAGATGATTTCACAGAACACAAAGAAGTTTCTCAGAAAGCTTGTTTCTCTTCGTTATCGGAGGATATTTCCTTTGGCCCTATAGTCTTTAAAGGGATCCGAAATATCTGTTGTCAGATTACACAGAAATAAGGCTAGGAAAGAAATCCACGAAATACAGATGTAACTCTGTGAGATGAATTAACAGACACTAAGCAGTTTCTCAGAAAGCTTCTTTCCAGATTTCATCCGAGGATATTTCCTTTTTCACCATAGCCCTTATGGGCTTCCAAATATGACTTTGCCAATTCCACAAGAACTGTCTTAGCGCAAGGCTTCTTGAGGGGAAAGCTGTAACTCTGTGAGATGATTTCACAGAACACAAAGAAGTTTCTCAGAAAGCTTCTTTACCTTTGTTATCGGAGGATACTTCCTTTGGCCCTGTAGTCTTTAAAGGGATCCGAAATATCAGTTCTCAGATTCCACAGAAATAAGGCTAGCAAAGAGATCTACGAAATACAGATGTAACTCTGTGAGATGAATTAACAGAACACTAAGCAGTTTCTCAGAAAGCTTCTTTCCAGATTTCATCGGAGGATATTCCCTTTTTCACCATAGCCCTCTATGGGCTTCCAAATATCACTTTGCCAATTCCACAAGAACTGTCTTAGCGAAAGGCTTCTTGAGGGGAAAGCTGTAAGTCTGTGAGATGATTTCACAGAACACAAAGAAGTTTCTCAGAAAGCTTCTTTCTCTTTGTTATCGGAGGATATTTCCTTTGCCCCTATAGTCTTTAAAGGGATCCGAAATATCTGTTGTCAGATTCCACAGAAATAAAGCTAGCAAAGAGATCCACGAAATACAGATGTAACTCTGTGAGATGAATTAACAGAACACTGAGCAGTTTCTCAGAAAGCTTCTTTCCAGATTTCATCGGAGGATATTCCCTTTTTCACCATAGCCCTCTATGGGCTTCCAAATATCACTTTGCCAATTCCACAAGAACTGTCTTAGCGAAAGGCTTCTTGAGGGGAAAGCTGTAACTCTGTGAGATGATTTCACAGAACACAAAGAAGTTTCTCAGAAAGCTTCTTTCTCTTTGTTATCGGAGGATATTTCCTTTGGCCCTATAGTCTTCAAAGGGAAAGGAAATATCTGTTGTCAGATTCCACAGAAATAAGGCTAGCAAAGAGATCCACGAAATACAGATGTAACTCTGTGAGATGAATTAACAGAACACTGAGCAGTTTCTCAGAAAGCTTCTTTCCAGATTTCATCGGAGGATATTTCCTTTTTCACCATAGCCCTCTATGGGCTTCCAAATATCACTTTGACAATTCCACAAGAACTGTCTTAGCGAAAGGCCTCTTGAGGGGAAAGCTGTAACTCTGTGAGATGATTTCACAGAACACAAAGAAGTTTCTCAGAAACCTTCTTTCTCTTTGTTATCGGAGGATATTTCCTTTGGCCCTATAGTCTTCAAAGGGAAAGGAAATATCTGTTGTCAGATTCCACCGAAATAAGGCCAGCAAAGAGATCCACGAAATAGAGATGTAACTCTGTGAGATGAATTAACAGAACACTGAGCAGTTTCTCAGAAAGCTACTTTCCAGATTTCATCGGAGGATATTTCCTTTTTCACCATAGCCCTCTATGGGCTTCCAAATATCACTTTGCCAATTCCACAAGAACTGTCTTAGCGAAAGGCTTCTTGAGGGGAAAGCTGTAACTCTGTGAGATGATTTCACAGAACACAAAGAAGTTTCTCAGAAAGCTTCTTTCTCTTTGTTATCGGAGGATATTTCCTTTGGCCCTATAGTCTTCAAAGGGAAAGGAAATATCTGTTGTCAGATTCCACAGAAATAAGGATAGCAAAGAGATCCACGAAATACAGATGTAACTCTGTGAGATGAATTAACAGAACACTGAGCAGTTTCTCAGAAAGCTTCTTTCCAGATTTCATCGGAGGATATTCCCTTTTTCACCATAGCCCTCTATGGGCTTCCAAATATCACTTTGCCAATTCCACAAGAACTGTCTTAGCGAAAGGCTTCTTGAGGGGAAAGCTGTAACTCTGTGAGATGATTTCACAGAACACAAAGAAGTTTCTCAGAAAGCTTCTTTCTCTTTGTTATCGGAGGATATTTCCTTTGCCCCTATAGTCTTTAAAGGGATCCGAAATATCTGTTGTCAGATTCCACAGAAATAAAGCTAGCAAAGAGATCCACGAAATACAGATGTAACTCTGTGAGATGAATTAACAGAACACTGAGCAGTTTCTCAGAAAGCTTCTTTCCAGATTTCATCGGAGGATATTTGCTTTTTCAACATACCCCTTATGGGCTTCCAAATATCACTTTGCCAATTCCACAAGAACTGTCTTAGTGAAACGCTACTTGAGGGGAAAGCTGTCACTCTGTGAGATGATTTCACAGAACACAAAGAAGTTTCTCAGAAAGCTTCATTCTCTTTGTTATCGGAGGATATTTCCTTTGGCCCTATAGTCTTCAAAGGGAAAGGAAATATCTGTTGTCAGATTCCACAGAAATAAGGCTAGCAAAGAGATCCATGAAATACAGATGTAACTCTGTGAGATGAGTTAACAGAACACTGAGCAGTTTCTCAGAAAGCTTCTTTCCAGATTTCATCGGAGGATATTTCCTTTTTCACCATAGCCCTCTATGGGCTTCCAAATATCACTTTGCCAATTCCACAAGAACTGTGTTAGCGAAAGGCTTCTTGAGGGGAAAGCTGTAACTCTGTGAGATGATTTCACAGAACACAAAGAAGTTTCTCAGAAAGCTTCTTTCTCTTTGTTATCGGAGGATATTTCCTTTGGCCCTATAGTCTTCAAAGGGAAAGGAAATATCTGTTGTCAGATTCCACAGAAATAAGGCTAGGAAAGAGATCCACGAAATACAGATGTAACTCTGTGAGATGAATTAACAGAACACTGAGCAGTTTCTCAGAAAGCTTCTTTCCAGATTTCATCGGAGGATATTTCCTTTTTCACCATAGCCCTCTATGGGCTTCCAAATATCACTTTGCCAATTCCACAAGAACTGTCTTAGCGAAAGGCTTCTTGAGGGGAAAGCTGTAACTCTGTGAGATGATTTCACAGAACACAAAGAAGTTTCTCAGAAAGCTTCTTTCTCTTTGTTATCGGAGGATATTTCCTTTGGCCCTGTAGTATTCAAAGGGAAAGGAAATATCTGTTGTCAGATTCCACAGAAATAAGGCTAGCAAAGAGATCCACGAAATACAGATGTAACTCTGTGAGATGAATTAACAGAACACTGAGCAGTTTCTCAGAAAGCTTCTTTCCAGATTTCATCGGAGGATATTCCCTTTTTCACCATAGCCCTCTATGGGTTCCAAATATCACTTTGCCAATTACACAAGAACTGTCTTAGCGAAAGGCTTCTTGAGGGGAAAGCTGTAACTCTGTGAGATGATTTCACAGAACACAAAGAAGTTTCTCAGAAAGCTTCTTTCTCTTTGTTATCGGAGGATATTTCCTTTGCCCCTATAGTCTTTAAAGGGATCCGAAATATCTGTTGTCAGATTCCACAGAAATAAAGCTAGCAAAGAGATCCAAGAAATACAGATGTAACTCTGTGAGATGAATTAACAGAACACTGAGCAGTTTCTCAGAAAGCTTCTTTCCAGATTTCATCCGAGGATATTTCCTTTTTCACCATAGCCCTTACGGGCTTCCAAATATGACTTTGCCAATTCCACAAGAACTGTCTTAGCGAAAGGCTTCTTGAGGGGAAAGCTGTAACTCTGTGAGATGATTTCACAGAACACAAAGAAGTTTCTCAGAAAGCTTCATTCTCTTTGTTATCGGAGGATATTTCCTTTGGCCCTATAGTCTTCAAAGGGAAAGGAAATTTCTGTTGTCAGATTCCACAGAAATAAGGCTAGCAAAGAGATCCATGAAATACAGATGTAACTCTCTGAGATGAGTTCACAGAACACTGAGCAGTTTCTCAGAAAGCTTCTTTCCAGATTTCATTGGAGGATATTTCCTTTTTCACCATAGCCCTCTATGGGCTTCCAAATATCCCTTTGCCAATTCCAGAAGAACTGTGTTAGCGAAAGGCTTCTTGAGGGGAAAGCTGTAACTCTGTGAGATGATTTCACAGAACACAAAGAAGTTTCTCAGAAAGCTTCTTTCTCTTTGTTATCGGAGGATATTTCCTTTGGCCCTATAGTCTTCAAAGGGAAAGGAAATATCTGTTGTCAGATTCCACAGAAATAAGGCTAGCAAAGAGATCCACGAAATACAGATGTAACTCTGTGAGATGAATTAACAGAACACTGAGCAGTTTCTCAGAAAGCTTCTTTAGAGATTTCATCGGAGGATATTCCCTTTTTCACCATAGCCCTCTATGGGCTTCCAAATATGACTTTGCCAATTCCACAAGAACTGTCTTAGCGAAAGGCTTCTTGAGGGGAAAGCTGTAACTCTGTGAGATGATTTCACAGAACACAAAGAAGTTTCTCAGAAAGCTTGTTTCTCTTTGTTATCGGAGGATATTTCCTTTGGCCCTATAGTCTTCAAAGGGAAAGGAAATATCTCTTGTCAGATTCCACCGAAATAAGGCTAGCAAAGAGATCCACGAAATACAGATGTAACTCTGTGAGATGAATTAACAGAACACTGAGCAGTTTCTCAGAAAGCTGCTTCCCAGATTTCATCGGAGGATATTTCCTTTTTCACCATAGCCCTCTATGGGCTTCCAAATATCACTTTGCCAATTCCACAAGAACTGTCTTAGCGAAAGGCTTCTTGAGGGGAAAGCTGTAAGTCTGTGAGATGATTTCACAGAACACAAAGAAGTTTCTCAGAAAGCTTCTTTCTCTTTGTTATCGGAGGATATTTCCTTTGCCCCTATAGTCTTTAAAGGGATCCGAAATATCTGTTGTCAGATTCCACAGAAATAAAGCTAGCAAAGAGATCCACGAAATACAGATGTAACTCTGTGAGATGAATTAACAGAACACTGAGCAGTTTCTCAGAAAGCTTCTTTCCAGATTTCATCGGAGGATATTCCCTTTTTCACCATAGCCCTCTATGGGCTTCCAAATATCACTTTGCCAATTCCACAAGAACTGTCTTAGCGAAAGGCTTCTTGAGGGGAAAGCTGTAACTCTGTGAGATGATTTCACAGAACACAAAGAAGTTTCTCAGAAAGCTTCTTTCTCTTTGTTATCGGAGGATATTTCCTTTGGCCCTATAGTCTTCAAAGGGAAAGGAAATATCTGTTGTCAGATTCCACAGAAATAAGGCTAGCAAAGAGATCCACGAAATACAGATGTAACTCTGTGAGATGAATTAACAGAACACTGAGCAGTTTCTCAGAAAGCTTCTTTCCAGATTTCATCGGAGGATATTTCCTTTTTCACCATAGCCCTCTATGGGCTTCCAAATATCACTTTGACAATTCCACAAGAACTGTCTTAGCGAAAGGCCTCTTGAGGGGAAAGCTGTAACTCTGTGAGATGATTTCACAGAACACAAAGAAGTTTCTCAGAAACCTTCTTTCTCTTTGTTATCGGAGGATATTTCCTTTGGCCCTATAGTCTTCAAAGGGAAAGGAAATATCTGTTGTCAGATTCCACCGAAATAAGGCCAGCAAAGAGATCCACGAAATAGAGATGTAACTCTGTGAGATGAATTAACAGAACACTGAGCAGTTTCTCAGAAAGCTACTTTCCAGATTTCATCGGAGGATATTTCCTTTTTCACCATAGCCCTCTATGGGCTTCCAAATATCACTTTGCCAATTCCACAAGAACTGTCTTAGCGAAAGGCTTCTTGAGGGGAAAGCTGTAACTCTGTGAGATGATTTCACAGAACACAAAGAAGTTTCTCAGAAAGCTTCTTTCTCTTTGTTATCGGAGGATATTTCCTTTGGCCCTATAGTCTTCAAAGGGAAAGGAAATATCTGTTGTCAGATTCCACAGAAATAAGGATAGCAAAGAGATCCACGAAATACAGATGTAACTCTGTGAGATGAATTAACAGAACACTGAGCAGTTTCTCAGAAAGCTTCTTTCCAGATTTCATCGGAGGATATTCCCTTTTTCACCATAGCCCTCTATGGGCTTCCAAATATCACTTTGCCAATTCCACAAGAACTGTCTTAGCGAAAGGCTTCTTGAGGGGAAAGCTGTAACTCTGTGAGATGATTTCACAGAACACAAAGAAGTTTCTCAGAAAGCTTCTTTCTCTTTGTTATCGGAGGATATTTCCTTTGCCCCTATAGTCTTTAAAGGGATCCGAAATATCTGTTGTCAGATTCCACAGAAATAAAGCTAGCAAAGAGATCCACGAAATACAGATGTAACTCTGTGAGATGAATTAACAGAACACTGAGCAGTTTCTCAGAAAGCTTCTTTCCAGATTTCATCGGAGGATATTTGCTTTTTCAACATACCCCTTATGGGCTTCCAAATATCACTTTGCCAATTCCACAAGAACTGTCTTAGTGAAACGCTACTTGAGGGGAAAGCTGTCACTCTGTGAGATGATTTCACAGAACACAAAGAAGTTTCTCAGAAAGCTTCATTCTCTTTGTTATCGGAGGATATTTCCTTTGGCCCTATAGTCTTCAAAGGGAAAGGAAATATCTGTTGTCAGATTCCACAGAAATAAGGCTAGCAAAGAGATCCATGAAATACAGATGTAACTCTGTGAGATGAGTTAACAGAACACTGAGCAGTTTCTCAGAAAGCTTCTTTCCAGATTTCATCGGAGGATATTTCCTTTTTCACCATAGCCCTCTATGGGCTTCCAAATATCACTTTGCCAATTCCACAAGAACTGTCTTAGCGAAAGGCTTCTTGAGGGGAAAGCTGTAACTCTGTGAGATGATTTCACAGAACACAAAGAAGTTTCTCAGAAAGCTTCTTTCTCTTTGTTATCGGAGGATATTTCCTTTGGCCCTATAGTCTTCAAAGGGAAAGGAAATATCTGTTGTCAGATTCCACAGAAATAAGGCTAGGAAAGAGATCCACGAAATACAGATGTAACTCTGTGAGATGAATTAACAGAACACTGAGCAGTTTCTCAGAAAACTTCTTTCCAGATTTCATCGGAGGATATTTCCTTTTTCACCATAGCCCTCTATGGGCTTCCAAATATCACTTTGCCAATTCCACAAGAACTGTCTTAGCGAAAGGCTTCTTGAGGGGAAAGCTGTAACTCTGTGAGATGATTTCACAGAACACAAAGAAGTTTCTCAGAAAGCTTCTTTCTCTTTGTTATCGGAGGATATTTCCTTTGGCCCTGTAGTATTCAAAGGGAAAGGAAATATCTGTTGTCAGATTCCACAGAAATAAGGCTAGCAAAGAGATCCACGAAATACAGATGTAACTCTGTGAGATGAATTAACAGAACACTGAGCAGTTTCTCAGAAAGCTTCTTTCCAGATTTCATCGGAGGATATTCCCTTTTTCACCATAGCCCTCTATGGGTTCCAAATATCACTTTGCCAATTACACAAGAACTGTCTTAGCGAAAGGCTTCTTGAGGGGAAAGCTGTAACTCTGTGAGATGATTTCACAGAACACAAAGAAGTTTCTCAGAAAGCTTCTTTCTCTTTGTTATCGGAGGATATTTCCTTTGCCCCTATAGTCTTTAAAGGGATCCGAAATATCTGTTGTCAGATTCCACAGAAATAAAGCTAGCAAAGAGATCCAAGAAATACAGATGTAACTCTGTGAGATGAATTAACAGAACACTGAGCAGTTTCTCAGAAAGCTTCTTTCTAGATTTCATCCGAGGATATTTCCTTTTTCACCATAGCCCTTACGGGCTTCCAAATATGACTTTGCCAATTCCACAAGAACTGTCTTAGCGAAAGGCTTCTTGAGGGGAAAGCTGTAACTCTGTGAGATGATTTCACAGAACACAAAGAAGTTTCTCAGAAAGCTTCATTCTCTTTGTTATCGGAGGATATTTCCTTTGGCCCTATAGTCTTCAAAGGGAAAGGAAATTTCTGTTGTCAGATTCCACAGAAATAAGGCTAGCAAAGAGATCCATGAAATACAGATGTAACTCTCTGAGATGAGTTCACAGAACACTGAGCAGTTTCTCAGAAAGCTTCTTTCCAGATTTCATTGGAGGATATTTCCTTTTTCACCATAGCCCTCTATGGGCTTCCAAATATCCCTTTGCCAATTCCAGAAGAACTGTGTTAGCGAAAGGCTTCTTGAGGGGAAAGCTGTAACTCTGTGAGATGATTTCACAGAACACAAAGAAGTTTCTCAGAAAGCTTCTTTCTCTTTGTTATCGGAGGATATTTCCTTTGGCCCTATAGTCTTCAAAGGGAAAGGAAATATCTGTTGTCAGATTCCACAGAAATAAGGCTAGCAAAGAGATCCACGAAATACAGATGTAACTCTGTGAGATGAATTAACAGAACACTGAGCAGTTTCTCAGAAAGCTTCTTTAGAGATTTCATCGGAGGATATTCCCTTTTTCACCATAGCCCTCTATGGGCTTCCAAATATGACTTTGCCAATTCCACAAGAACTGTCTTAGCGAAAGGCTTCTTGAGGGGAAAGCTGTAACTCTGTGAGATGATTTCACAGAACACAAAGAAGTTTCTCAGAAAGCTTGTTTCTCTTTGTTATCGGAGGATATTTCCTTTGGCCCTATAGTCTTCAAAGGGAAAGGAAATATCTCTTGTCAGATTCCACCGAAATAAGGCTAGCAAAGAGATCCACGAAATACAGATGTAACTCTGTGAGATGAATTAACAGAACACTGAGCAGTTTCTCAGAAAGCTGCTTCCCAGATTTCATCGGAGGATATTTCCTTTTTCACCATAGCCCTCTATGGGCTTCCAAATATCACTTTGCCAATTCCACAAGAACTGTCTTAGCGAAAGGCTTCTTGAGGGGAAAGCTGTAACTCTGTGAGATGATTTCACAGAACACAAAGAAGTTTCTCAGAAAGCTTCTTTCTCTTTGTTATCGGAGGATATTTCCTTTGGCCCTATAGTCTTCAAAGGGAAAGGAAATATCTGTTGTCAGATTCCACAGAAATAAGGCTAACAAAGAGATCCACGAAATACAGATGTAACTCTGTGAGATGAATTAACAGAACACTGAGCAGTTTCTCAGAAAGCTTCTTTCCAGATTTCATCGGAGGATATTCCCTTTTTCACCATAGCCCTCTATGGGCTTCCAAATATCACTTTGCCAATTCCACAAGAACTGTCTTAGCGAAAGGATTCTTGAGGGGAAAGCTGTAACTCTGTGAGATGATTTCACAGAACACAAAGAAGTTTCTCAGAAAGCTTCTTTCTCTTTGTTATCGGAGGATATTTCCTTTGACCCTATAGTCTTCAAAGGGAAAGGAAATATCTGTTCTCAGATCCCACAGAAATAAAGCTAGAAAAGAGATCCACGAAATACAGATGTAACTCTGTAAGATGAATTAACAGAACACTGAGCAGTTTCTCAGAAAGCTTCTTTCCAGATTTCATCGGAGGATATTTCCTTTTTCACCATAGCCCTCTATGGGCTTCCAAATATCACTTTGCCAATTCCACAGGAACTGTCTTAGCGAAAGGCTTCTTGAGGTGAAAGCTGTAACTCTGTGAGATGATTTCACAGAACACAAAGAAGTTTCTCAGAAAGCTTGTTTCTCTTCGTTATCGGAGGATATTTCCTTTGGCCCTATAGTCTTTAAAGGGATCCGAAATATCTGTTGTCAGATTACACAGAAATAAGGCTAGGAAAGAAATCCACGAAATACAGATGTAACTCTGTGAGATGAATTAACAGACACTAAGCAGTTTCTCAGAAAGCTTCTTTCCAGATTTCATCCGAGGATATTTCCTTTTTCACCATAGCCCTTATGGGCTTCCAAATATGACTTTGCCAATTCCACAAGAACTGTCTTAGCGCAAGGCTTCTTGAGGGGAAAGCTGTAACTCTGTGAGATGATTTCACAGAACACAAAGAAGTTTCTCAGAAAGCTTCTTTACCTTTGTTATCGGAGGATACTTCCTTTGGCCCTGTAGTCTTTAAAGGGATCCGAAATATCAGTTCTCAGATTCCACAGAAATAAGGCTAGCAAAGAGATCTACGAAATACAGATGTAACTCTGTGAGATGAATTAACAGAACACTAAGCAGTTTCTCAGAAAGCTTCTTTCCAGATTTCATCGGAGGATATGCCCTTTTTCACCATAGCCCTCTATGGGCTTCCAAATATCACTTTGCCAATTCCACAAGAACTGTCTTAGCGAAAGGCTTCTTGAGGGGAAAGCTGTAACTCTGTGAGATGATTTCACAGAACACAAAGAAGTTTCTCAGAAAGCTTCTTTCTCTTTGTTATCGGAGGATATTTCCTTTGGCCCTATAGTCTTCAAAGGGAAAGGAAATATCTGTTGTCAGATTCCACCGAAATAAGGCTAGCAAAGAGATCCACGAAATACAGATGTAACTCTGTGAGATGAATTAACAGAACACTGAGCAGTTTCTCAGAAAGCTTCTTTCCAGATTTCATCGGAGGATATTTCCTTTTTCACCATAGCCCTCTATGGGCTTCCAAATATCACTTTGACAATTCCACAAGAACTGTCTTAGCGAAAGGCCTCTTGAGGGGAAAGCTGTAACTCTGTGAGATGATTTCACAGAACACAAAGAAGTTTCTCAGAAACCTTCTTTCTCTTTGTTATCGGAGGATATTTCCTTTGGCCCTATAGTCTTCAAAGGGAAAGGAAATATCTGTTGTCAGATTCCACCGAAATAAGGCCAGCAAAGAGATCCACGAAATAGAGATGTAACTCTGTGAGATGAATTAACAGAACACTGAGCAGTTTCTCAGAAAGCTGCTTTCCAGATTTCATCGGAGGATATTTCCTTTTTCACCATAGCCCTCTATGGGCTTCCAAATATCACTTTGCCAATTCCAAAAAACTGTCTTAGCGAAAGGCTTCTTGAGGGGAAAGCTGTAACTCTGTGAGATGATTTCACAGAACACAAAGAAGTTTCTCAGAAAGCTTCTTTCTCTTTGTTATCGGAGGATATTTCCTTTGGCCCTATAGTCTTCAAAGGGAAAGGAAATATCTGTTGTCAGATTCCACAGAAATAAGGATAGCAAAGAGATCCACGAAATACAGATGTAACTCTGTGAGATGAATTAACAGAACACTGAGCAGTTTCTCAGAAAGCTTCTTTCCAGATTTCATCGGAGGATATTCCCTTTTTCACCATAGCCCTCTATGGGCTTCCAAATATCACTTTGCCAATTCCACAAGAACTGTCTTAGCGAAAGGCTTCTTGAGGGGAAAGCTGTAACTCTGTGAGATGATTTCACAGAACACAAAGAAGTTTCTCAGAAAGCTTCTTTCTCTTTGTTATCGGAGGATATTTCCTTTGGCCCTATAGTCTTCAAAGGGAAAGGAAATATCTGTTGTCAGATTCCACAGAAATAAGGCTAGCAAAGAGATCCACGAAATACAGATGTAACTCTGTGAGATGAATTAACAGAACACTGAGCAGTTTCTCAGAAAGCTTCTTTCCAGATTTCATCGGAGGATATTTCCTTTTTCACCATAGCCCTCTATGGGCTTCCAAATATGACTTTGCCAATTCCACAAGAACTGTCTTAGCGAAAGGCTTCTTGAGGGGAAAGCTGTAACTCTGTGAGATGATTTCACAGAACACAAAGAAGTTTCTCAGAAACCTTCTTTCTCTTTGTTATCGGAGGATATTTCCTTTGGCCCTATAGTCTTCAAAGGGAAAGGAAATATCTCTTGTCAGATTCCACCGAAATAAGGCTAGCAAAGAGATCCACGAAATACAGATGTAACTCTGTGAGATGAATTAACAGAACACTGAGCAGTTTCTCAGAAAGCTGCTTTCCAGATTTCATCGGAGGATATTTCCTTTTTCACCATAGCCCTCTATGGGCTTCCAAATATCACTTTGCCAATTCCACAAGAACTGTCTTAGCGAAAGGCTTCTTGAGGGGAAAGCTGTAACTCTGTGAGATGATTTCACAGAACACAAAGAAGTTTCTCAGAAAGCTTCTTTCTCTTTGTTATCGGAGGATATTTCCTTTGGCCCTATAGTCTTCAAAGGGAAAGGAAATATCTGTTGTCAGATTCCACAGAAATAAGGCTAGCAAAGAGATCCACGAAATACAGATGTAACTCTGTGAGATGAATTAACAGAACACTGAGCAGTTTCTCAGAAAGCTTCTTTCCAGATTTCATCGGAGGATATTCCCTTTTTCACCATAGCCCTCTATGGGCTTCCAAATATCACTTTGCCAATTCCACAAGAACTGTCTTAGCGAAAGGCTTCTTGAGGGGAAAGCTGTAACTCTGTGAGATGATTTCACAGAACACAAAGAAGTTTCTCAGAAAGCTTCTTTCTCTTTGTTATCGGAGGATATTTCCTTTGACCCTATAGTCTTCAAAGGGAAAGGAAATATCTGTTCTCAGATCCCACAGAAATAAAGCTAGAAAAGAGATCGACGAAATACAGATGTAACTCTGTAAGATGAATTAACAGAACACTGAGCAGTTTCTCAGAAAGCTTCTTTCCAGATTTCTTCGGAGGATATTTCCTTTTTCACCATAGCCCTCTATGGGCTTCCAAATATCACTTTGCCAATTCCACAGGAACTGTCTTAGCGAAAGGCTTCTTGAGGTGAAAGCTGTAACTCTGTGAGATGATTTCACAGAACACAAAGAAGTTTCTCAGAAAGCTTGTTTCTCTTCGTTATCGGAGGATATTTCCTTTGGCCCTATAGTCTTTAAAGGGATCCGAAATATCTGTTGTCAGATTACACAGAAATAAGGCTAGGAAAGAAATCCACGAAATACAGATGTAACTCTGTGAGATGAATTAACAGACACTAAGCAGTTTCTCAGAAAGCTTCTTTCCAGATTTCATCCGAGGATATTTCCTTTTTCACCATAGCCCTTATGGGCTTCCAAATATGACTTTGCCAATTCCACAAGAACTGTCTTAGCGCAAGGCTTCTTGAGGGGAAAGCTGTAACTCTGTGAGATGATTTCACAGAACACAAAGAAGTTTCTCAGAAAGCTTCTTTACCTTTGTTATCGGAGGATACTTCCTTTGGCCCTGTAGTCTTTAAAGGGATCCGAAATATCAGTTCTCAGATTCCACAGAAATAAGGCTAGCAAAGAGATCTACGAAATACAGATGTAACTCTGTGAGATGAATTAACAGAACACTAAGCAGTTTCTCAGAAAGCTTCTTTCCAGATTTCATCGGAGGATATGCCCTTTTTCACCATAGCCCTCTATGGGCTTCCAAATATCACTTTGCCAATTCCACAAGAACTGTCTTAGCGAAAGGCTTCTTGAGGGGAAAGCTGTAACTCTGTGAGATGATTTCACAGAACACAAAGAAGTTTCTCAGAAAGCTTCTTTCTCTTTGTTATCGGAGGATATTTCCTTTGCCCCTATAGTCTTTAAAGGGATCCGAAATATCTGTTGTCAGATTCCACAGAAATAAAGCTAGCAAAGAGATCCACGAAATACAGATGTAACTCTGTGAGATGAATTAACAGAACACTGAGCAGTTTCTCAGAAAGCTTCTTTCCAGATTTCATCGGAGGATATTCCCTTTTTCACCATAGCCCTCTATGGGCTTCCAAATATCACTTTGCCAATTCCACAAGAACTGTCTTAGCGAAAGGCTTCTTGAGGGGAAAGCTGTAACTCTGTGAGATGATTTCACAGAACACAAAGAAGTTTCTCAGAAAGCTTCTTTCTCTTTGTTATCGGAGGATATTTCCTTTGGCCCTATAGTCTTCAAAGGGAAAGGAAATATCTGTTGTCAGATTCCACAGAAATAAGGCTAGCAAAGAGATCCACGAAATACAGATGTAACTCTGTGAGATGAATTAACAGAACACTGAGCAGTTTCTCAGAAAGCTTCTTTCCAGATTTCATCGGAGGATATTTCCTTTTTCACCATAGCCCTCTATGGGCTTCCAAATATCACTTTGACAATTCCACAAGAACTGTCTTAGCGAAAGGCCTCTTGAGGGGAAAGCTGTAACTCTGTGAGATGATTTCACAGAACACAAAGAAGTTTCTCAGAAAGCTTCTTTCTCTTTGTTATCGGAGGATATTTCCTTTGGCCCTATAGTCTTCAAAGGGAAAGGAAATATCTGTTGTCAGATTCCACCGAAATAAGGCCAGCAAAGAGATCCACGAAATAGAGATGTAACTCTGTGAGATGAATTAACAGAACACTGAGCAGTTTCTCAGAAAGCTACTTTCCAGATTTCATCGGAGGATATTTCCTTTTTCACCATAGCCCTCTATGGGCTTCCAAATATCACTTTGCCAATTCCAAAAGAACTGTCTTAGCGAAAGGCTTCTTGAGGGGAAAGCTGTAACTCTGTGAGATGATTTCACAGAACACAAAGAAGTTTCTCAGAAAGCTTCTTTCTCTTTGTTATCGGAGGATATTTCCTTTGGCCCTATAGTCTTCAAAGGGAAAGGAAATATATGTTGTCAGATTCCACAGAAATAAGGCTAGCAAAGAGATCCACGAAATACAGATGTAACTCTGTGAGATGAATTAACAGAACACTGAGCAGTTTCTCAGAAAGCTTCTTTAGAGATTTCGTCGGAGGATATTACCTTTTTCACCATAGCCCTCTATGGGCTTCCAAATATGACTTTGCCAATTCCACAAGAACTGTCTTAGCGAAAGGCTTCTTGAGGGGAAAGCTGTAACTCTGTGAGATGATTTCACAGAACACAAAGAAGTTTCTCAGAAACCTTCTTTCTCTTTGTTATCGGAGGATATTTCCTTTGGCCCTATAGTCTTCAAAGGGAAAGGAAATATCTCTTGTCAGATTCCACCGAAATAAGGCTAGCAAAGAGATCCACGAAATACAGATGTAACTCTGTGAGATGAATTAACAGAACACTGAGCAGTTTCTCAGAAAGCTGCTTTCCAGATTTCATCGGAGGATATTTCCTTTTTCACCATAGCCCTCTATGGGCTTCCAAATATCACTTTGCCAATTCCACAAGAACTGTCTTAGCGAAAGGCTTCTTGAGGGGAAAGCTGTAACTCTGTGAGATGATTTCACAGAACACAAAGAAGTTTCTCAGAAAGCTTCTTTCTCTTTGTTATCGGAGGATATTTCCTTTGGCCCTATAGTCTTCAAAGGGAAAGGAAATATCTGTTGTCAGATTCCACAGAAATAAGGCTAGCAAAGAGATCCACGAAATACAGATGTAACTCTGTGAGATGAATTAACAGAACACTGAGCAGTTTCTCAGAAAGCTTCTTTCCAGATTTCATCGGAGGATATTCCCTTTTTCACCATAGCCCTCTATGGGCTTCCAAATATCACTTTGCCAATTCCACAAGAACTGTCTTAGCGAAAGGCTTCTTGAGGGGAAAGCTGTAACTCTGTGAGATGATTTCACAGAACACAAAGAAGTTTCTCAGAAAGCTTCTTTCTCTTTGTTATCGGAGGATATTTCCTTTGACACTATAGTCTTCAAAGGGAAAGGAAATATCTGTTCTCAGATCCCACAGAAATAAAGCTAGAAAAGAGATCCACGAAATACAGATGTAACTCTGTAAGATGAATTAACAGAACACTGAGCAGTTTCTCAGAAAGCTTCTTTCCAGATTTCATCGGAGGATATTTCCTTTTTCACCATAGCCCTCTATGGGTTTCCAAATATCACTTTGCCAATTCCACAGGAACTGTCTTAGCGAAAGGCTTCTTGAGGTGAAAGCTGTAACTCTGTGAGATGATTTCACAGAACACAAAGAAGTTTCTCAGAAAGCTTGTTTCTCTTCGTTATCGGAGGATATTTCCTTTGGCCCTATAGTCTTTAAAGGGATCCGAAATATCTGTTGTCAGATTACACAGAAATAAGGCTAGGAAAGAAATCCACGAAATACAGATGTAACTCTGTGAGATGAATTAACAGACACTAAGCAGTTTCTCAGAAAGCTTCTTTCCAGATTTCATCCGAGGATATTTCCTTTTTCACCATAGCCCTTATGGGCTTCCAAATATGACTTTGCCAATTCCACAAGAACTGTCTTAGCGCAAGGCTTCTTGAGGGGAAAGCTGTAACTCTGTGAGATGATTTCACAGAACACAAAGAAGTTTCTCAGAAAGCTTCTTTACCTTTGTTATCGGAGGATACTTCCTTTGGCCCTGTAGTCTTTAAAGGGATCCGAAATATCAGTTCTCAGATTCCACAGAAATAAGGCTAGCAAAGAGATCTACGAAATACAGATGTAACTCTGTGAGATGAATTAACAGAACACTAAGCAGTTTCTCAGAAAGCTTCTTTCCAGATTTCATCGGAGGATATGCCCTTTTTCACCATAGCCCTCTATGGGCTTCCAAATATCACTTTGCCAATTCCACAAGAACTGTCTTAGCGAAAGGCTTCTTGAGGGGAAAGCTGTAACTCTGTGAGATGATTTCACAGAACACAAAGAAGTTTCTCAGAAAGCTTCTTTCTCTTTGTTATCGGAGGATATTTCCTTTGCCCCTATAGTCTTTAAAGGGATCCGAAATATCTGTTGTCAGATTCCACAGAAATAAAGCTAGCAAAGAGATCCACGAAATACAGATGTAACTCTGTGAGATGAATTAACAGAACACTGAGCAGTTTCTCAGAAAGCTTCTTTCCAGATTTCATCGGAGGATATTCCCTTTTTCAACATAGCCCTCTATGGGCTTCCAAATATCACTTTGCCAATTCCACAAGAACTGTCTTAGCGAAAGGCTTCTTGAGGGGAAAGCTGTAACTCTGTGAGATGATTTCACAGAACACAAAGAAGTTTCTCAGAAAGCTTCTTTCTCTTTGTTATCCGAGGATATTTCCTTTGGCCCTATAGTCTTCAAAGGGAAAGGAAATATCTGTTGTCAGATTCCACCGAAATAAGGCTAGCAAAGAGATCCACGAAATACAGATGTAACTCTGTGAGATGAATTAACAGAACACTGAGCAGTTTCTCAGAAAGCTTCTTTCCAGATTTCATCGGAGGATATTTCCTTTTTCACCATAGCCCTCTATGGGCTTCCAAATATCACTTTGACAATTCCACAAGAACTGTCTTAGCGAAAGGCCTCTTGAGGGGAAAGCTGTAACTCTGTGAGATGATTTCACAGAACACAAAGAAGTTTCTCAGAAAGCTTCTTTCTCTTTGTTATCGGAGGATATTTCCTTTGGCCCTATAGTCTTCAAAGGGAAAGGAAATATCTGTTGTCAGATTCCACCGAAATAAGGCCAGCAAAGAGATCCACGAAATAGAGATGTAACTCTGTGAGATGAATTAACAGAACACTGAGCAGTTTCTCAGAAAGCTGCTTTCCAGATTTCATCGGAGGATATTTCCTTTTTCACCATAGCCCTCTATGGGCTTCCAAATATCACTTTGCCAATTCCAAAAGAACTGTCTTAGCGAAAGGCTTCTTGATGGGAAAGCTGTAACTCTGTGAGATGATTTCACAGAACACAAAGAAGTTTCTCAGAAAGCTTCTTTCTCTTTGTTATCGGAGGATATTTCCTTTGGCCCTATAGTCTTCAAAGGGAAAGGAAATATCTGTTGTCAGATTCCACAGAAATAAGGATAGCAAAGAGATCCACGAAATACAGATGTAACTCTGTGAGATGAATTAACAGAACACTGAGCAGTTTCTCAGAAAGCTTCTTTCCAGATTTCATCGGAGGATATTCCCTTTTTCACCATAGCCCTCTATGGGCTTCCAAATATCACTTTGCCAATTCCACAAGAACTGTCTTAGCGAAAGGCTTCTTGAGGGGAAAGCTGTAACTCTGTGAGATGATTTCACAGAACACAAAGAAGTTTCTCAGAAAGCTTCTTTCTCTTTGTTATCGGAGGATATTTCCTTTGCCCCTATAGTCTTTAAAGGGATCCGAAATATCTGTTGTCAGATTCCACAGAAATAAAGCTAGCAAAGAGATCCACGAAATACAGATGTAACTCTGTGAGATGAATTAACAGAACACTGAGCAGTTTCTCAGAAAGCTTCTTTCCAGATTTCATCGGAGGATATTTCCTTTTTCAACATACCCCTTATGGGCTTCCAAATATCACTTTGCCAATTCCACAAGAACTGTCTTAGTGAAACGCTACTTGAGGGGAAAGCTGTCACTCTGTGAGATGATTTCACAGAACACAAAGAAGTTTCTCAGAAAGCTTCATTCTCTTTGTTATCGGAGGATATTTCCTTTGGCCCTATAGTCTTCAAAGGGAAAGGAAATATCTGTTGTCAGATTCCACAGAAATAAGGCTAGCAAAGAGATCCATGAAATACAGATGTAACTCTGTGAGATGAGTTAACAGAACACTGAGCAGTTTCTCAGAAAGCTTCTTTCCAGATTTCATCGGAGGATATTTCCTTTTTCACCATAGCCCTCTATGGGCTTCCAAATATCACTTTGCCAATTCCACAAGAACTGTGTTAGCGAAAGGCTTCTTGAGGGGAAAGCTGTAACTCTGTGAGATGATTTCACAGAACACAAAGAAGTTTCTCAGAAAGCTTCTTTCTCTTTGTTACCGGAGGATATTTCCTTTGGCCCTATAGTCTTCAAAGGGAAAGGAAATATCTGTTGTCAGATTCCACAGAAATAAGGCTAGCAAAGAGATCCACGAAATACAGATGTAACTCTGTGAGATGAATTAACAGAACACTGAGCAGTTTCTCAGAAAGCTTCTTTCCAGATTTCATCGGAGGATATTTCCTTTTTCACCATAGCCCTCTATGGGCTTCCAAATATCACTTTGCCAATTCCACAAGAACTGTCATAGCGAAAGGCTTCTTGAGGGGAAAGCTGTAACTCTGTGAGATGATTTCATAGAACACAAAGAAGTTTCTCAGAAACCTTCTTTCTCTTTGTTATCGGAGGATATTTCCTTTGGCCCTGTAGTCTTCAAAGGGAAAGGAAATATCTGTTGTCAGATTCCACAGAAATAAGGCTAGCAAAGAGATCCACGAAATACAGATGTAACTCTGTGAGATGAATTAACAGAAAACTGAGCAGTTTCTCAGAAAGCTGCTTTCCAGATTTCATCGGAGGATATTTCCTTTTTCACCATAGCCCTCTATGGGCTTCCAAATATCACTTTGCCAATTCCACAAGAACTGTCTTAGCGAAAGGCTTCTTGAGGGGAAAGCTGTAACTCTGTGAGATGATTTCACAGAACACAAAGAAGTTTCTCAGAAAGCTTGTTTCTCTTTGTTATCGGAGGATATTTCCTTTGGCCCTATAGTCTTTAAAGGGATCCGAAATATCTGTTGTCAGATTCCACAGAAATAAGGCTAGCAAAGAGATCCACGAAATACAGATGTAACTCTTTGAGATGAATTAACTGAACACTAAGCAGTTGCTCAGAAGGCTTCTTTACAGATTTCATCCGAGGATATTTCCTTTTTCACCATAGTCTTTACGGGCTTCAAATTTGACTTTGCCAATTCCACAAGAACTGTCTTAGCGAAAGGCTTCTTGAGGGGAATGCTGTAACTCTGTGAGATGATTTAGCAGAACACAAAGAAGTTTCTCAGAAAGCTTCTTTCTCTTTGTTATCGGAGGATATTTCCTTTGGCCCTATAGTCTTCAAAGGGATCCGAATATCTGTTGTCAGATTCCACAGAAATAAGGCTAGCAAAGAGATCCACGAAATACAGATGTAACTCTGTGAGATGAATTAACAGAACACTGAGCAGTTTCTCAGAAAGCTTCTTTCCAGATTTCATCGGAGGATATTTCCTTTTTCACCATAGCCCTCTATGGGCTTCCAAATATCACTTTGCCAATTCTACAAGAACTGTCTTAGCGAAAGGCTTCTTGAGGGGAAAGCTGTAACTCTGTGAGATGATTTCACAGAACACAAAGAAGTTTCTCAGAAAGCTTGTTTCTCTTCGTTATCGGAGGATATTTCCTTTGGCCCTATAGTCTTTAAAGGGATCCGAAATATCTGTTGTCAGATTACACAGAAATAAGGCTAGGAAAGAAATCCACGAAATACAGATGTAACTCTGTGAGATGAATTAACAGACACTAAGCAGTTTCTCAGAAAGCTTCTTTCCAGATTTCATCCGAGGTATTTCCTTTTTCACCATAGCCCTTATGGGCTTCCAAATATGACTTTGCCAATGCCACAAGAACTGTCTTAGCGCAAGGCTTCTTGAGGGGAAAGCTGTAACTCTGTGAGATGATTTCACAGAACACAAAGAAGTTTCTCAGAAAGCTTCTTTACCTTTGTTATCGGAGGATACTTCCTTTGGCCCTGTAGTCTTTAAAGGGATCCGAAATATCAGTTCTCAGATTCCACAGAAATAAGGCTAGCAAGGAGATCTACGAAATACAGATGTAACTCTGTGAGATGAATTAACAGAACACTAAGCAGTTTCTCAGAAAGCTTCTTTCCAGATTTCATCCGAGGATATTTCCTTTTTCACCATCGCCCACTATGGGCTTCCAAATATCACTTCGCCAATTCCACAAGAACTGTCTTAGCGAAAGGCTTCTTGAGGGGAAAGCTGTAACTCTGTGAGATGATTTCACAGAACACAAAGAAGTTTCTCAGAAAGCTTCTTTCCCTTTGTTATCGGAGGATATGTCCTTTGGCCCTATAGTCTTCAAAGGGAAAGGAAATATCTGTTGTCAGATTCCACAGAAATAAGGCTAGCAAAGAGATCCACGAAATACAGATGTAACTCTGTGAGATGAATTAACAGAACACTGAGCAGTTTCTCAGAAAGCTTCTTTCCAGATTTCATCGCAGGATATTCCCTTTTTCACCATAGCCCTCTATGGGCTTCCAAATATCACTTTGCCAATTCCACAAGAACTGTCTTAGCGAAAGGCTTCTTGAGGGGAAAGCTGTAACTCTGTGAGATGATTTCACAGAACACAAAGAAGTTTCTCAGAAAGCTTCTTTCTCTTTGTTATCGGAGGATATTTCCTTTGGCCCTATAGTCTTCAAAGGGAAAGGAAATATCTGTTGTCAGATTCCACAGAAATAAGGCTAGCAAAGAGATCCACGAAATACAGATGTAACTCTGTGAGATGAATTAACAGAACACTGAGCAGTTTCTCAGAAAGCTTCTTTCCAGATTTCATCGGAGGATATTTCCTTTTTCACCATAGCCCTCTATGGGCTTCCAAATATGACTTTGCCAATTCCACAAGAACTGTCTTAGCGAAAGGCTTCTTGAGGGGAAAGCTGTAACTCTGTGAGATGATTTCACAGAACACAAAGAAGTTTCTCAGAAACCTTCTTTCTCTTTGTTATCGGAGGATATTTCCTTTGGCCCTATAGTCTTCAAAGGGAAAGGAAATATCTCTTGTCAGATTCCACCGAAATAAGGCTAGCAAAGAGATCCACGAAATACAGATGTAACTCTGTGAGATGAATTAACAGAACACTGAGCAGTTTCTCAGAAAGCTGCTTTCCAGATTTCATCGGAGGATATTTCCTTTTTCACCATAGCCCTCTATGGGCTTCCAAATATCACTTTGCCAATTCCACAAGAACTGTCTTAGCGAAAGGCTTCTTGAGGGGAAAGCTGTAACTCTGTGAGATGATTTCACAGAACACAAAGAAGTTTCTCAGAAAGCTTCTTTCTCTTTGTTATCGGAGGATATTTCCTTTGGCCCTATAGTCTTCAAAGGGAAAGGAAATATCTGTTGTCAGATTCCACAGAAATAAGGCTAGCAAAGAGATCCACGAAATACAGATGTAACTCTGTGAGATGAATTAACAGAACACTGAGCAGTTTCTCAGAAAGCTTCTTTCCAGATTTCATCGGAGGATATTCCCTTTTTCACCATAGCCCTCTATGGGCTTCCAAATATCACTTTGCCAATTCCACAAGAACTGTCTTAGCGAAAGGCTTCTTGAGGGGAAAGCTGTAACTCTGTGAGATGATTTCACAGAACACAAAGAAGTTTCTCAGAAAGCTTCTTTCTCTTTGTTATCGGAGGATATTTCCTTTGACCCTATAGTCTTCAAAGGGAAAGGAAATATCTGTTCTCAGATCCCACAGAAATAAAGCTAGAAAAGAGATCGACGAAATACAGATGTAACTCTGTAAGATGAATTAACAGAACACTGAGCAGTTTCTCAGAAAGCTTCTTTCCAGATTTCATCGGAGGATATTTCCTTTTTCACCATAGCCCTCTATGGGCTTCCAAATATCACTTTGCCAATTCCACAGGAACTGTCTTAGCGAAAGGCTTCTTGAGGTGAAAGCTGTAACTCTGTGAGATGATTTCACAGAACACAAAGAAGTTTCTCAGAAAGCTTGTTTCTCTTCGTTATCGGAGGATATTTCCTTTGGCCCTATAGTCTTTAAAGGGATCCGAAATATCTGTTGTCAGATTACACAGAAATAAGGCTAGGAAAGAAATCCACGAAATACAGATGTAACTCTGTGAGATGAATTAACAGACACTAAGCAGTTTCTCAGAAAGCTTCTTTCCAGATTTCATCCGAGGATATTTCCTTTTTCACCATAGCCCTTAGGGGCTTCCAAATATGACTTTGCCAATTCCACAAGAACTGTCTTAGCGCAAGGCTTCTTGAGGGGAAAGCTGTAACTCTGTGAGATGATTTCACAGAACACAAAGAAGTTTCTCAGAAAGCTTCTTTACCTTTGTTATCGGAGGATACTTCCTTTGGCCCTGTAGTCTTTAAAGGGATCCGAAATATCAGTTCTCAGATTCCACAGAAATAAGGCTAGCAAAGAGATCTACGAAATACAGATGTAACTCTGTGAGATGAATTAACAGAACACTAAGCAGTTTCTCAGAAAGCTTCTTTCCAGATTTCATCGGAGGATATGCCCTTTTTCACCATAGCCCTCTATGGGCTTCCAAATATCACTTTGCCAATTCCACAAGAACTGTCTTAGCGAAAGGCTTCTTGAGGGGAAAGCTGTAACTCTGTGAGATGATTTCACAGAACACAAAGAAGTTTCTCAGAAAGCTTCTTTCTCTTTGTTATCGGAGGATATTTCCTTTGCCCCTATAGTCTTTAAAGGGATCCGAAATATCTGTTGTCAGATTCCACAGAAATAAAGCTAGCAAAGAGATCCACGAAATACAGATGTAACTCTGTGAGATGAATTAACAGAACACTGAGCAGTTTCTCAGAAAGCTTCTTTCCAGATTTCATCGGAGGATATTCCCTTTTTCACCATAGCCCTCTATGGGCTTCCAAATATCACTTTGCCAATTCCACAAGAACTGTCTTAGCGAAAGGCTTCTTGAGGGGAAAGCTGTAACTCTGTGAGATGATTTCACAGAACACAAAGAAGTTTCTCAGAAAGCTTCTTTCTCTTTGTTATCGGAGGATATTTCCTTTGGCCCTATAGTCTTCAAAGGGAAAGGAAATATCTGTTGTCAGATTCCACCGAAATAAGGCTAGCAAAGAGATCCACGAAATACAGATGTAACTCTGTGAGATGAATTAACAGAACACTGAGCAGTTTCTCAGAAAGCTTCTTTCCAGATTTCATCGGAGGATATTTCCTTTTTCACCATAGCCCTCTATGGGCTTCCAAATATCACTTTGACAATTCCACAAGAACTGTCTTAGCGAAAGGCCTCTTGAGGGGAAAGCTGTAACTCTGTGAGATGATTTCACAGAACACAAAGAAGTTTCTCAGAAAGCTTCTTTCTCTTTGTTATCGGAGGATATTTCCTTTGGCCCTATAGTCTTCAAAGGGAAAGGAAATATCTGTTGTCAGATTCCACCGAAATAAGGCCAGCAAAGAGATCCACGAAATAGAGATGTAACTCTGTGAGATGAATTAACAGAACACTGAGCAGTTTCTCAGAAAGCTACTTTCCAGATTTCATCGGAGGATATTTCCTTTTTCACCATAGCCCTCTATGGGCTTCCAAATATCACTTTGCCAATTCCAAAAGAACTGTCTTAGCGAAAGGCTTCTTGAGGGGAAAGCTGTAACTCTGTGAGATGATTTCACAGAACACAAAGAAGTTTCTCAGAAAGCTTCTTTCTCTTTGTTATCGGAGGATATTTCCTTTGGCCCTATAGTCTTCAAAGGGAAAGGAAATATCTGTTGTCAGATTCCACAGAAATAAGGCTAGCAAAGAGATCCACGAAATACAGATGTAACTCTGTGAGATGAATTAACAGAACACTGAGCAGTTTCTCAGAAAGCTTCTTTAGAGATTTCGTCGGAGGATATTACCTTTTTCACCATAGCCCTCTATGGGCTTCCAAATATGACTTTGTCAATTCCACAAGAACTGTCTTAGCGAAAGGCTTCTTGAGGGGAAAGCTGTAACTCTGTGAGATGATTTCACAGAACACAAAGAAGTTTCTCAGAAACCTTCTTTCTCTTTGTTATCGGAGGATATTTCCTTTGGCCCTATAGTCTTCAAAGGGAAAGGAAATATCTCTTGTCAGATTCCACCGAAATAAGGCTAGCAAAGAGATCCACGAAATACAGATGTAACTCTGTGAGATGAATTAACAGAACACTGAGCAGTTTCTCAGAAAGCTGCTTTCCAGATTTCATCGGAGGATATTTCCTTTTTCACCATAGCCCTCTATGGGCTTCCAAATATCACTTTGCCAATTCCACAAGAACTGTCTTAGCGAAAGGCTTCTTGAGGGGAAAGCTGTAACTCTGTGAGATGATTTCACAGAACACAAAGAAGTTTCTCAGAAAGCTTCTTTCTCTTTGTTATCGGAGGATATTTCCTTTGGCCCTATAGTCTTCAAAGGGAAAGGAAATATCTGTTGTCAGATTCCACAGAAATAAGGCTAGCAAAGAGATCCACGAAATACAGATGTAACTCTGTGAGATGAATTAACAGAACACTGAGCAGTTTCTCAGAAAGCTTCTTTCCAGATTTCATCGGAGGATATTCCCTTTTTCACCATAGCCCTCTATGGGCTTCCAAATATCACTTTGCCAATTCCACAAGAACTGTCTTAGCGAAAGGCTTCTTGAGGGGAAAGCTGTAACTCTGTGAGATGATTTCACAGAACACAAAGAAGTTTCTCAGAAAGCTTCTTTCTCTTTGTTATCGGAGGATATTTCCTTTGACCCTATAGTCTTCAAAGGGAAAGGAAATATCTGTTCTCAGATCCCACAGAAATAAAGCTAGAAAAGAGATCCACGAAATACAGATGTAACTCTGTAAGATGAATTAACAGAACACTGAGCAGTTTCTCAGAAAGCTTCTTTCCAGATTTCATCGGAGGATATTTCCTTTTTCACCATAGCCCTCTATGGGCTTCCAAATATCACTTTGCCAATTCCACAGGAACTGTCTTAGCGAAAGGCTTCTTGAGGTGAAAGCTGTAACTCTGTGAGATGATTTCACAGAACACAAAGAAGTTTCTCAGAAAGCTTGTTTCTCTTCGTTATCGGAGGATATTTCCTTTGGCCCTATAGTCTTTAAAGGGATCCGAAATATCTGTTGTCAGATTACACAGAAATAAGGCTAGGAAAGAAATCCACGAAATACAGATGTAACTCTGTGAGATGAATTAACAGACACTAAGCAGTTTCTCAGAAAGCTTCTTTCCAGATTTCATGCGAGGATATTTCCTTTTTCACCATAGCCCTTATGGGCTTCCAAATATGACTTTGCCAATTCCACAAGAACTGTCTTAGCGCAAGGCTTCTTGAGGGGAAAGCTGTAACTCTGTGAGATGATTTCACAGAACACAAAGAAGTTTCTCAGAAAGCTTCTTTACCTTTGTTATCGGAGGATACTTCCTTTGGCCCTGTAGTCTTTAAAGGGATCCGAAATATCAGTTCTCAGATTCCACAGAAATAAGGCTAGAAAAGAGATCTACGAAATACAGATGTAACTCTGTGAGATGAATTAACAGAACACTAAGCAGTTTCTCAGAAAGCTTCTTTCCAGATTTCATCGGAGGATATGCCCTTTTTCACCATAGCCCTCTATGGGCTTCCAAATATCACTTTGCCAATTCCACAAGAACTGTCTTAGCGAAAGGCTTCTTGAGGGGAAAGCTGTAACTCTGTGAGATGATTTCACAGAACACAAAGAAGTTTCTCAGAAAGCTTCTTTCTCTTTGTTATCGGAGGATATTTCCTTTGCCCCTATAGTCTTTAAAGGGATCCGAAATATCTGTTGTCAGATTCCACAGAAATAAAGCTAGCAAAGAGATCCACGAAATACAGATGTAACTCTGTGAGATGAATTAACAGAACACTGAGCAGTTTCTCAGAAAGCTTCTTTCCAGATTTCATCGGAGGATATTCCCTTTTTCAACATAGCCCTCTATGGGCTTCCAAATATCACTTTGCCAATTCCACAAGAACTGTCTTAGCGAAAGGCTTCTTGAGGGGAAAGCTGTAACTCTGTGAGATGATTTCACAGAACACAAAGAAGTTTCTCAGAAAGCTTCTTTCTCTTTGTTATCGGAGGATATTTCCTTTGGCCCTATAGTCTTCAAAGGGAAAGGAAATATCTGTTGTCAGATTCCACCGAAATAAGGCTAGCAAAGAGATCCACGAAATACAGATGTAACTCTGTGAGATGAATTAACAGAACACTGAGCAGTTTCTCAGAAAGCTTCTTTCCAGATTTCATCGGAGGATATTTCCTTTTTCACCATAGCCCTCTATGGGCTTCCAAATATCACTTTGACAATTCCACAAGAACTGTCTTAGCGAAAGGCCTCTTGAGGGGAAAGCTGTAACTCTGTGAGATGATTTCACAGAACACAAAGAAGTTTCTCAGAAACCTTCTTTCTCTTTGTTATCGGAGGATATTTCCTTTGGCCCTATAGTCTTCAAAGGGAAAGGAAATATCTGTTGTCAGATTCCACCGAAACAAGGCCAGCAAAGAGATCCACGAAATAGAGATGTAACTCTGTGAGATGAATTAACAGAACACTGAGCAGTTTCTCAGAAAGCTGCTTTCCAGATTTCATCGGAGGATATTTCCTTTTTCACCATAGCCCTCTATGGGCTTCCAAATATCACTTTGCCAATTCCAAAAGAACTGTCTTAGCGAAAGGCTTCTTGAGGGGAAAGCTGTAACTCTGTGAGATGATTTCACAGAACACAAAGAAGTTTCTCAGAAAGCTTCTTTCTCTTTGTTATCGGAGGATATTTCCTTTGGCCCTATAGTCTTCAAAGGGAAAGGAAATATCTGTTGTCAGATTCCACAGAAATAAGGATAGCAAAGAGATCCACGAAATACAGATGTAACTCTGTGAGATGAATTAACAGAACACTGAGCAGTTTCTCAGAAAGCTTCTTTCCAGATTTCATCGGAGGATATTCCCTTTTTCACCATAGCCCTCTATGGGCTTCCAAATATCACTTTGCCAATTCCACAAGAACTGTCTTAGCGAAAGGCTTCTTGAGGGGAAAGCTGTAACTCTGTGAGATGATTTCACAGAACACAAAGAAGTTTCTCAGAAAGCTTCTTTCTCTTTGTTATCGGAGGATATTTCCTTTGGCCCTATAGTCTTCAAAGGGAAAGGAAATATCTGTTGTCAGATTCCACAGAAATAAGGCTAGCAAAGAGATCCACGAAATACAGATGTAACTCTGTGAGATGAATTAACAGAACACTGAGCAGTTTCTCAGAAAGCTTCTTTCCAGATTTCATCGGAGGATATTTCCTTTTTCACCATAGCCCTCTATGGGCTTCCAAATATGACTTTGCCAATTCCACAAGAACTGTCTTAGCGAAAGGCTTCTTGAGGGGAAAGCTGTAACTCTGTGAGATGATTTCACAGAACACAAAGAAGTTTCTCAGAAACCTTCTTTCTCTTTGTTATCGGAGGATATTTCCTTTGGCCCTATAGTCTTCAAAGGGAAAGGAAATATCTCTTGTCAGATTCCACCGAAATAAGGCTAGCAAAGAGATCCACGAAATACAGATGTAACTCTGTGAGATGAATTAACAGAACACTGAGCAGTTTCTCAGAAAGCTGCTTTCCAGATTTCATCGGAGGATATTTCCTTTTTCACCATAGCCCTCTATGGGCTTCCAAATATCACTTTGCCAATTCCACAAGAACTGTCTTAGCGAAAGGCTTCTTGAGGGGAAAGCTGTAACTCTGTGAGATGATTTCACAGAACACAAAGAAGTTTCTCAGAAAGCTTCTTTCTCTTTGTTATCGGAGGATATTTCCTTTGGCCCTATAGTCTTCAAAGGGAAAGGAAATATCTGTTGTCAGATTCCACAGAAATAAGGCTAGCAAAGAGATCCACGAAATACAGATGTAACTCTGTGAGATGAATTAACAGAACACTGAGCAGTTTCTCAGAAAGCTTCTTTCCAGATTTCATCGGAGGATATTCCCTTTTTCACCATAGCCCTCTATGGGCTTCCAAATATCACTTTGCCAATTCCACAAGAACTGTCTTAGCGAAAGGCTTCTTGAGGGGAAAGCTGTAACTCTGTGAGATGATTTCACAGAACACAAAGAAGTTTCTCAGAAAGCTTCTTTCTCTTTGTTATCGGAGGATATTTCCTTTGACCCTATAGTCTTCAAAGGGAAAGGAAATATCTGTTCTCAGATCCCACAGAAATAAAGCTAGAAAAGAGATCGGCGAAATACAGATGTAACTCTGTAAGATGAATTAACAGAACACTGAGCAGTTTCTCAGAAAGCTTCTTTCCAGATTTCATCGGAGGATATTTCCTTTTTCACCATAGCCCTCTATGGGCTTCCAAATATCACTTTGCCAATTCCACAGGAACTGTCTTAGCGAAAGGCTTCTTGAGGTGAAAGCTGTAACTCTGTAAGAAGATTTCACAGAACACAAAGAAGTTTCTCAGAAAGCTTGTTTCTCTTCGTTATCGGAGGATATTTCCTTTGGCCCTATAGTCTTTAAAGGGATCCGAAATATCTGTTGTCAGATTACACAGAAATAAGGCTAGGAAAGAAATCCACGAAATACAGATGTAACTCTGTGAGATGAATTAACAGACACTAAGCAGTTTCTCAGAAAGCTTCTTTCCAGATTTCATCCGAGGATATTTCCTTTTTCACCATAGCGCTTATGGGCTTCCAAATATGACTTTGCCAATTCCACAAGAACTGTCTTAGCGCAAGGCTTCTTGAGGGGAAAGCTGTAACTCTGTGAGATGATTTCACAGAACACAAAGAAGTTTCTCAGAAAGCTTCTTTACCTTTGTTATCGGAGGATACTTCCTTTGGCCCTGTAGTCTTTAAAGGGATCCGAAATATCAGTTCTCAGATTCCACAGAAATAAGGCTAGCAAAGAGATCTACGAAATACAGATGTAACTCTGTGAGATGAATTAACAGAACACTAAGCAGTTTCTCAGAAAGCTTCTTTCCAGATTTCATCGGAGGATATGCCCTTTTTCACCATAGCCCTCTATGGGCTTCCAAATATCACTTTGCCAATTCCACAAGAACTGTCTTAGCGAAAGGCTTCTTGAGGGGAAAGCTGTAACTCTGTGAGATGATTTCACAGAACACAAAGAAGTTTCTCAGAAAGCTTCTTTCTCTTTGTTATCGGAGGATATTTCCTTTGCCCCTATAGTCTTTAAAGGGATCCGAAATATCTGTTGTCAGATTCCACAGAAATAAAGCTAGCAAAGAGATCCACGAAATACAGATGTAACTCTGTGAGATGAATTAACAGAACACTGAGCAGTTTCTCAGAAAGCTTCTTTCCAGATTTCATCGGAGGATATTCCCTTTTTCACCATAGCCCTCTATGGGCTTCCAAATATCACTTTGCCAATTCCACAAGAACTGTCTTAGCGAAAGGCTTCTTGAGGGGAAAGCTGTAACTCTGTGAGATGATTTCACAGAACACAAAGAAGTTTCTCAGAAAGCTTCTTTCTCTTTGTTATCGGAGGATATTTCCTTTGGCCCTATAGTCTTCAAAGGGAAAGGAAATATCTGTTGTCAGATTCCACAGAAATAAGGCTAGCAAAGAGATCCACGAAATACAGATGTAACTCTGTGAGATGAATTAACAGAACACTGAGCAGTTTCTCAGAAAGCTTCTTTCCAGATTTCATCGGAGGATATTTCCTTTTTCACCATAGCCCTCTATGGGCTTCCAAATATCACTTTGACAATTCCACAAGAACTGTCTTAGCGAAAGGCCTCTTGAGGGGAAAGCTGTAACTCTGTGAGATGATTTCACAGAACACAAAGAAGTTTCTCAGAAAGCTTCTTTCTCTTTGTTATCGGAGGATATTTCCTTTGGCCCTATAGTCTTCAAAGGGAAAGGAAATATCTGTTGTCAGATTCCACCGAAATAAGGCCAGCAAAGAGATCCACGAAATAGAGATGTAACTCTGTGAGATGAATTAACAGAACACTGAGCAGTTTCTCAGAAAGCTACTTTCCAGATTTCATCGGAGGATATTTCCTTTTTCACCATAGCCCTCTATTGGCTTCCAAATATCACTTTGCCATTTCCAAAAGAACTGTCTTAGCGAAAGGCTTCTTGAGGGGAAAGCTGTAACTCTGTGAGATGATTTCACAGAACACAAAGAAGTTTCTCAGAAAGCTTCTTTCTCTTTGTTATCGGAGGATATTTCCTTTGGCCCTATAGTCTTCAAAGGGAAAGGAAATATCTGTTGTCAGATTCCACAGAAATAAGGATAGCAAAGAGATCCACGAAATACAGATGTAACTCTGTGAGATGAATTAACAGAACACTGAGCAGTTTCTCAGAAAGCTTCTTTCCAGATTTCATCGGAGGATATTCCCTTTTTCACCATAGCCCTCTATGGGCTTCCAAATATCACTTTGCCAATTCCACAAGAACTGTCTTAGCGAAAGGCTTCTTGAGGGGAAAGCTGTAACTCTGTGAGACGATTTCACAGAACACAAAGAAGTTTCTCAGAAAGCTTCTTTCTCTTTGTTATCGGAGGATATTTCCTTTGCCCCTATAGTCTTTAAAGGGATCCGAAATATCTGTTGTCAGATTCCACAGAAATAAAGCTAGCAAAGAGATCCACGAAATACAGATGTAACTCTGTGAGATGAATTAACAGAACACTGAGCAGTTTCTCAGAAAGCTTCTTTCCAGATTTCATCGGAGGATATTTCCTTTTTCAACATACCCCTTATGGGCTTCCAAATATCACTTTGCCAATTCCACAAGAACTGTCTTAGTGAAACGCTACTTGAGGGGAAAGCTGTCACTCTGTGAGATGATTTCACAGAACACAAAGAAGTTTCTCAGAAAGCTTCATTCTCTTTGTTATCGGAGGATATTTCCTTTGGCCCTATAGTCTTCAAAGGGAAAGGAAATATCTGTTGTCAGATTCCACAGAAATAAGGCTAGCAAAGAGATCCATGAAATACAGATGTAACTCTGTGAGATGAGTTAACAGAACACTGAGCAGTTTCTCAGAAAGCTTCTTTCCAGATTTCATCGGAGGATATTTCCTTTTTCACCATAGCCCTCTATGGGCTTCCAAATATCACTTTGCCAATTCCACAAGAACTGTGTTAGCGAAAGGCTTCTTGAGGGGAAAGCTGTAACTCTGTGAGATGATTTCACAGAACACAAAGAAGTTTCTCAGAAAGCTTCTTTCTCTTTGTTACCGGAGGATATTTCCTTTGGCCCTATAGTCTTCAAAGGGAAAGGAAATATCTGTTGTCAGATTCCACAGAAATAAGGCTAGCAAAGAGATCCACGAAATACAGATGTAACTCTGTGAGATGAATTAACAGAACACTGAGCAGTTTCTCAGAAAGCTTCTTTCCAGATTTCATCGGAGGATATTTCCTTTTTCACCATAGCCCTCTATGGGCTTCCAAATATCACTTTGCCAATTCCACAAGAACTGTCATAGCGAAAGGCTTCTTGAGGGGAAAGCTGTAACTCTGTGAGATGATTTCATAGAACACAAAGAAGTTTCTCAGAAACCTTCTTTCTCTTTGTTATCGGAGGATATTTCCTTTGGCCCTGTAGTCTTCAAAGGGAAAGGAAATATCTGTTGTCAGATTCCACAGAAATAAGGCTAGCAAAGAGATCCACGAAATACAGATGTAACTCTGTGAGATGAATTAACAGAAAACTGAGCAGTTTCTCAGAAAGCTGCTTTCCAGATTTCATCGGAGGATATTTCCTTTTTCACCATAGCCCTCTATGGGCTTCCAAATATCACTTTGCCAATTCCACAAGAACTGTCTTAGCGAAAGGCTTCTTGAGGGGAAAGCTGTAACTCTGTGAGATGATTTCACAGAACACAAAGAAGTTTCTCAGAAAGCTTGTTTCTCTTTGTTATCGGAGGATATTTCCTTTGGCCCTATAGTCTTTAAAGGGATCCGAAATATCTGTTGTCAGATTCCACAGAAATAAGGCTAGCAAAGAGATCCACGAAATACAGATGTAACTCTTTGAGATGAATTAACTGAACACTAAGCAGTTGCTCAGAAGGCTTCTTTACAGATTTCATCCGAGGATATTTCCTTTTTCACCATAGTCTTTACGGGCTTCCAAATATGACTTTGCCAATTCCACAAGAACTGTCTTAGCGAAAGGCTTCTTGAGGGGAATGCTGTAACTCTGTGAGATGATTTAGCAGAACACAAAGAAGTTTCTCAGAAAGCTTCTTTCTCTTTGTTATCGGAGGATATTTCCTTTGGCCCTATAGTCTTCAAAGGGATCCGAATATCTGTTGTCAGATTCCACAGAAATAAGGCTAGCAAAGAGATCCACGAAATACAGATGTAACTCTGTGAGATGAATTAACAGAACACTGAGCAGTTTCTCAGAAAGCTTCTTTCCAGATTTCATCGGAGGATATTTCCTTTTTCACCATAGCCCTCTATGGGCTTCCAAATATCACTTTGCCAATTCTACAAGAACTGTCTTAGCGAAAGGCTTCTTGAGGGGAAAGCTGTAACTCTGTGAGATGATTTCACAGAACACAAAGAAGTTTCTCAGAAAGCTTGTTTCTCTTCGTTATCGGAGGATATTTCCTTTGGCCCTATAGTCTTTAAAGGGATCCGAAATATCTGTTGTCAGATTACACAGAAATAAGGCTAGGAAAGAAATCCACGAAATACAGATGTAACTCTGTGAGATGAATTAACAGACACTAAGCAGTTTCTCAGAAAGCTTCTTTCCAGATTTCATCCGAGGTATTTCCTTTTTCACCATAGCCCTTATGGGCTTCCAAATATGACTTTGCCAATGCCACAAGAACTGTCTTAGCGCAAGGCTTCTTGAGGGGAAAGCTGTAACTCTGTGAGATGATTTCACAGAACACAAAGAAGTTTCTCAGAAAGCTTCTTTACCTTTGTTATCGGAGGATACTTCCTTTGGCCCTATAGTCTTCAAAGGGAAAGGAAATATCAGTTCTCAGATTCCACAGAAATAAGGCTAGCAAAGAGATCCACGAAATACAGATGTAACTCTGTGAGATGAATTAACAGAACACTGAGCAGTTTCTCAGAAAGCTTCTTTCCAGATTTCATCGGAAGATATTCCCTTTTTCACCATAGCCCTCTAGGGGTTCCAAATATCACTTTGCCAATTCCACAAGAACTGTCTTAGCGAAAGGCTTCTTGAGGGGAAAGCTGTAACTCTGTGAGATGATTTCACAGAACACAAAGATGTTTCTCAGAAAGCTTCTTTCTCTTTGTTATCGGAGGATATTTCCTTTGCCCCTATAGTCTTTAAATGGATCCTAAATATCTGTTGTCAGATTCCACAGAAATAAAGCTAGCAAAGAGATCCACGAAATACAGATGTAACTCTGTGAGATGAATTAACAGAACACTGAGCAGTTTCTCAGAAAGCTTCTTTCCAGATTTCATCCGAGGATATTTCCTTTTTCACCATAGCCCTTATGGGCTTCCAAATATGACTTTGCCAATTCCACAAGAACTGTCTTAGCGAAAGGCTTCTTGAGGGGAATGCTGTAACTCTGTGAGATGATTTCACAGAACACAAAGAAGTTTCTCAGAAAGCTTCTTTCTCTTTGTTATCGGAGGATATGTCCTTTGGCCCTATAGTCTTCAAAGGGAAAGGAAATATCTGTTGTCAGATTCCACAGAAATAAGGCTAGCAAAGAGATCCACGAAATACAGATGTAACTCTGTGAGATGAATTAACAGAACACTGAGCAGTTTCTCAGAAAGCTTCTTTCCAGATTTCATCCGAGGATATTTCCTTTTTCAACATAGCCCTTATGGGCTTCCAAATATCACTTTGCCAATTCCAGAAGAACTGTCTTAGTGAAACGCTACTTGAGGGGAAAGCTGTCACTCTGTGAGATGATTTCACAGAACACAAAGAAGTTTCTCAGAAAGCTTCATTCTCTTTGTTATCGGAGGATATTTCCTTTGGCCCTATAGTCTTCAAAGGGAAAGGAAATATCTGTTGTCAGATTCCACAGAAATAAGGCTAGCAAAGAGATCCACGAAATACAGATGTAACTCTGTGAGATGAGTTAACAGAACACTGAGCAGTTTCTCAGAAAGCTTCTTTCCAGATTTCATCGGAGGATATTTCCTTTTTCACCATAGCCCTCTATGGGCTTCCAAATATCACTTTGCCAATTCCACAAGAACTGTCTTAGCGAAAGGCTTCTTGAGGGGAAAGCTGTAACTCTGTGAGATGATTTCACAGAACACAAAGAAGTTTCTCAGAAAGCTTTTTTCTCTTCGTTATCGGAGGATATTTCCTTTGGCCCTATAGTCTTTAAAGGGATCCGAAATATCTGTTGTCAGATTACACAGAAATAAGGCTAGGAAAGAAATCCACGAAATACAGATGTAACTTTGTGAGATGAATTAACAGACACTAAGCAGTTTCTCAGAAAGCTTCTTTCCAGATTTCATCCGAGGATATTTCCTTTTTCACCATAGCCCTTATGGGCTTCCAAATATGACTTTGCCAATTCCACAAGAACTGTCTTAGCGCAAGGCTTCTTGAGGGGAAAGCTGTAACTCTGTGAGATGGTTTCACAGAACACAAAGAAGTTTCTCAGAAAGCTTCTTTACCTTTGTTATCGGAGGATACTTCCTTTGGCCCTGTAGTCTTTAAAGGGATCCGAAATATCAGTTCTCAGATTCCACAGAAATAAGGCTAGCAAGGAGATCTACGAAATACAGATGTAACTCTGTGAGATGAATTAACAGAACACTAAGCAGTTTCTCAGAAAGCTTCTTTCCAGATTTCATCCGAGGATATTTCCTTTTTCACCATAGCCCTCTATGGGCTTCCAAATATCACTTTGCCAATTCCACAAGAACTGTCTTAGCGAAAGGCTTCTTGAGGGGAAAGCTGTAACTCTGTGAGATGATTTCACAGAACACAAAGAAGTTTCTCAGAAAGCTTCTTTCCCTTTGTTATCGGAGGATATGTCCTTTGGCCCTATAGTCTTCAAAGGGAAAGGAAATATCTGTTGTCAGATTCCACAGAAATAAGGCTAGCAAAGAGATCCACGAAATACAGATGTAACTCTGTGAGATGAATTAACAGAACACTGAGCAGTTTCTCAGAAAGCTTCTTTCCAGATTTCATCGGAGGATATTTCCTTTTTCACCATAGCCCTCTATGGGCTTCCAAATATCACTTTGCCAATTCCACAAGAACTGTCTTAGCGAAAGGCTTCTTGAGGGGAAAGCTGTAACTCTGTGAGATGATTTCACAGAACACAAAGAAGTTTCTCAGAAACCTTCTTTCTCTTTGTTATCGGAGGATATTTCCTTTGGCCCTATAGTCTTCAAAGGGAAAGGAAATGTCTGTTCTCAGAATCCACAGAAAGAAGGCTAGCAAAGAGATCCACGAAATACAGATGTAACTCTGTGAGATGAATTAACAGAACACTGAGCAGTTTCTCAGAAAGCTGCTTTCCAGATTTCATCGGAGGATATTTCCTTTTTCACCATAGCCCTCTATGGGCTTCCAAATATCACTTTGCCAATTCCACAAGAACTGTCTTAGCGAAAGGCTTCTTGAGGGGAAAGCTGTAACTCTGTGAGATGATTTCACAGAACACAAAGAAGTTTCTCAGAAACCTTCTTTCTCTTTGTTATCGGAGGATATTTCCTTTGGCCCTATAGTCTTCAAAGGGAAAGGAAATATCTGTTGTCAGATTCCACAGAAATAAGGCTAGCAAAGAGATCCACGAAATACAGATGTAACACTGTGAGATGAATTAACAGAACACTGAGCAGTTTCTCAGAAAGCTGCTTTCCAGATTTCATCGGAGGATATTTCCTTTTTCACCATAGCCCTCTATGGGCTTCCAAATATCACTTTGCCAATTCCACAAGAACTGTCTTAGCGAAAGGCTTCTTGAGGGGAAAGCTGTAACTCTGTGAGATGATTTCACAGAACACAAAGAAGTTTCTCAGAAAGCTTGTTTCTCTTTGTTATCGGAGGATATTTCCTTTGGCCCTATAGTCTTTAAAGGGATCCGAAATATCTGTTGTCAGATTCCACAGAAATAAGGCTAGCAAAGAGATCCACGAAATACAGATGTAACTCTGTGAGATGAATTAACAGAACACTAAGCAGTTTCTCAGAAGGCTTCTTTCCAGATTTCATCCGAGGATATTTCCTTTTTCACCATAGCCCTTATGGGCTTCCAAATATGACTTTGCCAATTCCACAAGAACTGTCTTAGCGAAAGGCTTCTTGAGGTGAAAGCTGTAACTCTGTGAGATGATTTCACAGAACACAAAGAAGTTTCTCAGAAAGCTTGTTTCTCTTCGTTATCGGAGGATATTTCCTTTGGCCCTATAGTCTTTAAAGGGATCCGAAATATCTGTTGTCAGATTACACAGAAATAAGGCTAGGAAAGAAATCCACGAAATACAGATGTAACTCTGTGAGATGAATTAACAGACACTAAGCAGTTTCTCAGAAAGCTTCTTTCCAGATTTCATCCGAGGATATTTCCTTTTTCACCATAGCCCTTATGGGCTTCCAATATGACTTTGCCAATTCCACAAGAACTGTCTTAGCGCAAGGCTTCTTGAGGGGAAAGCTGTAACTCTGTGAGATGATTTCACAGAACACAAAGAAGTTTCTCAGAAAGCTTCTTTACCTTTGTTATCGGAGGATACTTCCTTTGGCCCTGTAGTCTTTAAAGGGATCCGAAATATCAGTTCTCAGATTCCACAGAAATAAGGCTAGCAAAGAGATCTACGAAATACAGATGTAACTCTGTGAGATGAGTTAACAGAACACTGAGCAGTTTCTCAGAAAGCTTCTTTCCAGATTTCATCGGAGGATATTTCCTTTTTCACCATAGCCCTCTAAGGGCTTCCAAATATCACTTTGCCAATTCCACAAGAACTGTGTTAGCGAAAGGCTTCTTGAGGGGAAAGCTGTAACTCTGTGAGATGATTTCACAGAACACAAAGAAGTTTCTCAGAAACCTTCTTTCTCTTTGTTATCGGAGGATATGTCCTTTGGCCATATAGTCTTCAAAGGGAAAGGAAATATCTGTTGTCAGATTCCACAGAAATAAGGCTAGCAAAGAGATCCACGAAATACAAATGTAACTCTGTGAGATGAATTAACAGAACACTGAGCAGTTTCTCAGAAAGCTTCTTTCCAGATTTCATCGGATGATATTTCCTTTTTCACCATAGCCCTCTATGGGCTTCCAAATATCACTTTGCCAATTCCACAAGAACTGTCTTAGCGAAAGGCTTCTTGAGGGGAAAGCTGTAACTCTGTGAGATGATTTCACAGAACACAAAGAAGTTTCTCACAAACCTTCTTTCTCTTTGTTGTCGGAGGATATTTCCTTTGGTCCTATAGTCTTCAAAGGGAAAGGAAATATCTGTTGTCAGATTCCACAGAAATAAGGCTAGCAAAGAGATCCACGAAATACAGATGTAACTCTGTGAGATGAATTAACAGAAAACTGAGCAGTTTCTCAGAAAGCTTCTTTCCAGATTTCATCGGAGGATATTCCCTTTTTCACCATAGCCCTCTATGGACTTCCAAATATCACTTTGCCAATTCCACAAGAACTGTCTTAGCGAAAGACTTCTTGAGGGGAAAGCTGTAACTCTGTGAGATGATTTCACAGAACACAAAGAAGTTTCTCAGAAAGCTTCTTTCTCTTTGTTATCGGAGGATATTTCCTTTGCCCCTATAGTCTTTAAAGGGATCCGAAATATCTGTTGTCAGATTCCACAGAAATAAAGCTAGCAAAGAGATCCACGAAATACAGATGTAACTCTGTGAGATGAATTAACAGAACACTGAGCAGTTTCTCAGAAAGCTTATTTCCAGATTTCATCCGAGGATATTTCCTTTTTCACCATAGCCCTTATGGGCTTCCAAATATGACTTTGCCAATTCCACAAGAACTGTCTTAGCGAAAGGCTTCTTGAGGGGAAAGCTGTAACTCTGTGAGATGATTTCACAGAACACAAAGAAGTTTCTCAGAAAGCTTCTTTCCCTTTGTTATCGGAGGATATTTCCTTTGGCCCTATAGTCTTCAAAGGGAAAGGAAATATCTGTTGTCAGATTCCACAGAAATAAGGCTAGCAAAGAGATCGACGAAATACAGATGTAACTCTGTGAGATGAATTAACAGAACACTGAGCAGTTTCTCAGAAAGCTTCTTTCCAGATTTCATCGGAGGATATTTCCTTTTTCACCATAGCCCTCTATGGGCTTCCAAATATCACTTTGCCAATTCCACAAGAACTGTCTTAGCGAAAGGCTTCTTGAGGGGAAAGCTGTAACTCTGTGAGATGATTTCATAGAACACAAAGAAGTTTCTCAGAAACCTTCTTTCTCTTTGTTATCGGAGGATATGTCCTTTGGCCCTGTAGTCTTCAAAGGGAAAGGAAATATCTGTTGTCAGATTCCACAGAAATAAGGCTAGCAAAGAGATCCACGAAATACAGATGTAACTCTGTGAGATGAATTAACAGAAAACTGAGCAGTTTCTCAGAAAGCTGCTTTCCAGATTTCATCGGAGGATATTTCCTTTTTCACCATAGCCCTCTATGGGCTTCCAAATATCACTTTGCCAATTCCACAAGAACTGTCTTAGCGAAAGGCTTCTTGAGGGGAAAGCTGTAACTCTGTGAGATGATTTCACAGAACACAAAGAAGTTTCTCAGAAAGCTTGTTTCTCTTTGTTATCGGAGGATATTTCCTTTGGCCCTATAGTCTTTAAAGGGATCCGAAATATCTGTTGTCAGATTCCACAGAAATAATGCTAGCAAAGAGATCCACGAAATACAGATGTAACTCTGTGAGATGAATTAACTGAACACTAAGCAGTTGCTCAGAAGGCTTCTTTCCAGATTTCATCCGAGGATATTTCCTTTTTCACCATAGCCCTCTATGGGCTTCCAAATATCACTTTGCCAATTCCACAAGAACTGTCTTAGCGAAAGGCTTCTTGAGGGGAATGCTGTAACTCTGTGAGATGATTTCACAGAACACAAAGAAGTTTCTCAGAAACATTCTTTCCCTTTGTTATCGGAGGATATGTCCTTTGGCCCTATAGTCTTCAAAGGGAAAGGAAATATCTGTTGTCAGATTCCACAGAAATAAGGCTAGCAAAGAGATCCACGAAATACAGATGTAACTCTGTGAGATGAATTAACAGAACACTGAGCAGTTTCTCAGAAAGCTTCTTTCCAGATTTCATCGGAGGATATTTCCTTTTTCACCATAGCCCTCTATGGGCTTCCAAATATCACTTTGCCAATTCCACAAGAACTGTCTTAGCGAAAGGCTTCTTGAGGAGAAAGCTGTAACTCTGTGAGATGATTTCACAGAACACAAAGAAGTTTCTCAGAAACCTTCTTTCTCTTTGTTATCGGAGGATATTTCCTTTGGCCCTATAGTCTTCAAAGGGAAAGGAAATATCTGTTGTCAGATTCCACAGAAATAAGGCTAGCAAAGAGATCAACGAAATACAGATGTAACTCTGTGAGATGAATTAACAGAACACTGAGCAGTTTCTCAGAAAGCTGCTTTCCAGATTTCATCGGAGGATATTTCCTTTTTCACCATAGCCCTCTATGGGCTTCCAAATATCACTTTGCCAATTCCACAAGAACTGTCTTAGCGAAAGGCTTCTTGAGGGGAAAGCTGTAACTCTGTGAGATGATTTCACAGAACACAAAGAAGTTTCTCAGAAAGCTTCTTTCTCTTTGTTATCGGAGGATATTTCCTTTGGCCCTATAGACTTCAAAGGGAAAGGAAATATCTGTTGTCAGATTCCACAGAAATAAGGCTAGCAAAGAGATCCACGAAATACAGATGTAACTCTGTGAGATGAATTAACAGAACACTGAGCAGTTTCTCAGAAAGCTTCTTTCCAGATTTCATCCGAGGATATTTCCTTTTTCACCATAGCCCTTATGGGCTTCCAAATATGACTTTGCCAATTCCACAAGAACTGTCTTAGCGAAAGGCTTCTTGAGGGGAAAGCTGTAACTCTGTGAGATGATTTCACAGAACACAAAGAAGTTTCTCAGAACGCTTCTTTCCCTTTGTTATCGGAGGATATGTCCTTTGGCCCTATAGTCTTCAAAGGGAAAGGAAATATCTGTTGTCAGATTCCACAGAAATAAGGCTAGCAAAGAGATCCACGAAATACAGATGTAACTCTGTGAGATGAATTAACAGAACACTGAGCAGTTTCTCAGAAAGCTTCTTTCCAGATTTCATCGGAGGATATTTCCTTTTTCAACATAGCCCTTATGGGCTTCCAAATATCACTTTGCCAATTCCACAAGAACTGTCTTAGTGAAACGCTACTTGAGGGGAAAGCTGTCACTCTGTGAGATGATTTCACAGAACACAAAGAAGTTTCTCAGAAAGCTTCATTCTCTTTGTTATCGGAGGATATTTCCTTTGGCCCTATAGTCTTCAAAGGGAAAGGAAATATCTGTTGTCAGATTCCACAGAAATAAGGCTAGCAAAGAGATCCATGAAATACAAATGTAACTCTGTGAGATGAGTTAACAGAACACTGAGCAGTTTCTCAGAAAGCTTCTTTCCAGATTTCATCGGAGGATATTTCCTTTTTCACCATAGCCCTCTATGGGCTTCCAAATATCCCTTTGCCAATTCCACAAGAACTGTGTTAGCGAAAGGCTTCTTGAGGGGAAAGCTGTAACTCTGTGAGATGATTTCACAGAACACAAAGAAGTTTCTCAGAAAGCTTCTTTCCCTTTGTTTTCGGAGGATATGTCCTTTGGCCCTATAGTCTTCAAAGGGAAAGGAAATATCTGTTGTCAGATTCCACAGAAATAAGGCTAGCAAAGAGATCCACGAAATACAGATGTAACTCTGTGAGATGAATTAACAGAACACTGAGCAGTTTCTCAGAAAGCTTCTTTCCAGATTTCATCGGAGGATATTTCCTTTTTCAACATAGCCCTTATGGGCTTCCAAATATCACTTTGCCAATTCCACAAGAACTGTCTTAATGAAACGCTACTTGAGGGGAAAGCTGTCACTCTGTGAGATGATTTCACAGAACACAAAGAAGTTTCTCAGAAAGCTTCATTCTCTTTGTTATCGGAGGATATTTCCTTTGGCCCTGTAGTCTTCAAAGGGAAAGGAAATATCTGTTGTCAGATTCCACAGAAATAAGGCTAGCAAAGAGATCCACGAAATACATATGTAACTCTGTGAGATGAATTAACAGAAAACTGAGCAGTTTCTCAGAAAGCTGCTTTCCAGATTTCATCGGAGGATATTTCCTTTTTCACCATAGCCCTCTATGGGCTTCCAAATATCACTTTGCCAATTCCACAAGAACTGTCTTAGCGAAAGGCTTCTTGAGGGGAAAGCTGTAACTCTGTGAGATGATTTCACAGAACACAAAGAAGTTTCTCAGAAAGCTTGTTTCTCTTTGTTATCGGAGGATATTTCCTTTGGCCCTATAGTCTTTAAAGGGATCCGAAATATCTGTTGTCAGATTCCACAGAAATAAGGCTAGCAAAGAGATCCACGAAATACAGATGTAACTCTGTGAGATGAATTAACTGAACACTAAGCAGTTGCTCAGAAGGCTTCTTTACAGATTTCATCCGAGGATATTTCCTTTTTCACCATAGTCCTTATGGACTTCCAAATATGACTTTGCCAATTCCACAAGAACTGTCTTAGCGAAAGGCTTCTTGAGGGGAATGCTGTAACTCTGTGAGATGATTTAGCAGAACACAAAGAAGTTTCTCAGAAAGCTTCTTTCTCTTTGTTATCGGAGGATATTTCCTTTGGCCCTATAGTCTTCAAAGGGATCCGAATATCTGTTGTCAGATTCCACAGAAATAAGGCTAGCAAAGAGATCCACGAAATACAGATGTAACTCTGTGAGATGAATTAACAGAACACTGAGCAGTTTCTCAGAAAGCTTCTTTCCAGATTTCATCGGAGGATATTTCCTTTTTCACCATAGCCCTCTATGGGCTTCCAAATATCACTTTGCCAATTCCACAAGAACTGTCTTAGCGAAAGGCTTCTTGAGGGGAAAGCTGTAACTCTGTGAGATGATTTCACAGAACACAAAGAAGTTTCTCAGAAAGCTTGTTTCTCTTCGTTATCGGAGGATGTTTCCTTTGGCCCTATAGTCTTTAAAGGGATCCGAAATATCTGTTGTCAGATTACACAGAAATAAGGCTAGGAAAGAAATCCACGAAATACAGATGTAACTCTGTGAGATGAATTAACAGACACTAAGCAGTTTCTCAGAAAGCTTCTTTCCAGATTTCATCCGAGGTATTTCCTTTTTCACCATAGCCCTTATGGGCTTCCAAATATGACTTTGCCAATGCCACAAGAACTGTCTTAGCGCAAGGCTTCTTGAGGGGAAAGCTGTAACTCTGTGAGATGATTTCACAGAACACAAAGAAGTTTCTCAGAAAGCTTCTTTACCTTTGTTATCGGAGGATACTTCCTTTGGCCCTGTAGTCTTTAAAGGGATCCGAAATATCAGTTCTCAGATTCCACAGAAATAAGGCTAGCAAGGAGATCTACGAAATACAGATGTAACTCTGTGAGATGAATTAACAGAACACTAAGCAGTTTCTCAGAAAGCTTCTTTCCAGATTTCATCCGAGGATATTTCCTTTTTCACCATAGCCCTCTATGGGCTTCCAAATATGACTTTGCCAATTCCACAAGAACTGTCTTAGCGAAAGGCTTCTTGAGGGGAAAGCTGTAACTCTGTGAGATGATTTCACAGAACACAAAGAAGTTTCTCAGAAAGCTTCTTTCCCTTTGTTATCGGAGGATATGTCCTTTGGCCCTATAGTCTTCAAAGGGAAAGGAAATATCTGTTGTCAGATTCCACAGAAATAAGGCTAGCAAAGAGATCCACGAAATACAGATGTAACTCTGTGAGATGAATTAACAGAACACTGAGCAGTTTCTCAGAAAGCTTCTTTCCAGATTTCATCGGATGATATTTCCTTTTTCACCATAGCCCTCTATGGGCTTCCAAATATCACTTTGCCAATTCCACAAGAACTGTCTTAGCGAAAGGCTTCTTGAGGAGAAAGCTGTAACTCTGTGAGATGATTTCACAGAACACAAAGAAGTTTCTCAGAAACCTTCTTTCTCTTTGTTATCGGAGGATATTTCCTTTGGCCCTATAGTCTTCAAAGGGAAAGGAAATATCTGTTGTCAGATTCCACAGAAATAAGGCTAGCAAAGAGATCCACGAAATACAGATGTAACTCTGTGAGATGAATTAACAGAACACTGAGCAGTTTCTCAGAAAGCTGCTTTCCAGATTTCATCGGAGGATATTTCCTTTTTCACCATAGCCCTCTATGGGCTTCCAAATATCACTTTGCCAATTCCACAAGAACTGTCTTAGCGAAAGGCTTCTTGAGGGGAAAGCTGTAACTCTGTGAGATGATTTCACAGAACACAAAGAAGTTTCTCAGAAAGCTTCTTTCTCTTTGTTATCGGAGGATATTTCCTTTGGCCCTATAGACTTCAAAGGGAAAGGAAATATCTGTTGTCAGATTCCACAGAAATAAGGCTAGCAAAGAGATCCACGAAATACAGATGTAACTCTGTGAGATGAATTAACAGAACACTGAGCAGTTTCTCAGAAAGCTTCTTTCCAGATTTCATCCGAGGATATTTCCTTTTTCACCATAGCCCTTATGGGCTTCCAAATATGACTTTGCCAATTCCACAAGAACTGTCTTAGCGAAAGGCTTCTTGAGGGGAAAGCTGTAACTCTGTGAGATGATTTCACAGAACACAAAGAAGTTTCTCAGAACGCTTCTTTCCCTTTGTTATCGGAGGATATGTCCTTTGGCCCTATAGTCTTCAAAGGGAAAGGAAATATCTGTTGTCAGATTCCACAGAAATAAGGCTAGCAAAGAGATCCACGAAATACAGATGTAACTCTGTGAGATGAATTAACAGAACACTGAGCAGTTTCTCAGAAAGATTCTTTCCAGATTTCATCGGAGGATATTTCCTTTTTCAACATAGCCCTTATGGGCTTCCAAATATCACTTTGCCAATTCCACAAGAACTGTCTTAGTGAAACGCTACTTGAGGGGAAAGCTGTCACTCTGTGAGATGATTTCACAGAACACAAAGAAGTTTCTCAGAAAGCTTCATTCTCTTTGTTATCGGAGGATATTTCCTTTGGCCCTATAGTCTTCAAAGGGAAAGGAAATATCTGTTGTCAGATTCCACAGAAATAAGGCTAGCAAAGAGATCCATGAAATACAAAGGTAACTCTGTGAGATGAGTTAACAGAACACTGAGCAGTTTCTCAGAAAGCTTCTTTCCAGATTTCATCGGAGGATATTTCCTTTTTCAGCATAGCCCTCTATGGGCTTCCAAATATCCCTTTGCCAATTCCACAAGAACTGTGTTAGCGAAAGGCTTCTTGAGGGGAAAGCTGTAACTCTGTGAGATGATTTCACAGAACACAAAGAAGTTTCTCAGAAAGCTTCTTTCTCTTTGTTATCGGAGGATATTTCCTTTGGCCCTATAGTCTTCAAAGGGAAAGGAAATATCTGTTGTCAGATTCCACAGAAATAAGGCTAGCAAAGAGATCCACGAAATACAGATGTAACTCTGTGAGATGAATTAACAGAACACTGAGCAGTTTCTCAGAAAGCTTCTTTCCAGATTTCATCGGAGGATATTTCCTTTTTCACCATAGCCCTCTATGGTCTTCCAAATATCACTTTGCCAATTCCACAAGAACTGTCTTAGCGAAAGGCTTCTTGAGGGGAAAGCTGTAACTCTGTGAGATGATTTCACAGAACACAAAGAAGTTTCTCAGAAAGCTTCTTTCTCTTTGTTATCGGAGGATATTTCCTTTGGCCCTATAGTCTTCAAAGGGAAAGGAAATATCTGTTGTCAGATTCCACAGAAATAAGGCTAGCAAAGAGATCCACGAAATACAGATGTAACTCTGTGAGATGAATTAACAGAACACTGAGCAGTTTCTCAGAAAGCTTCTTTCCAGATTTCATCGGAGGATATTCCCTTTTTCACCATAGCCCTCTAGGGGTTCCAAATATCACTTTGCCAATTCCACAAGAACTGTCTTAGCGAAAGGCTTCTTGAGGGGAAAGCTGTAACTCTGTGAGATGATTTCACAGAACACAAAGATGTTTCTCAGAAAGCTTCTTTCTCTTTGTTATCGGAGGATATTTCCTTTGCCCCTATAGTCTTTAAATGGATCCGAAATATCTGTTGTCAGATTCCACAGAAATAAAGCTAGCAAAGAGATCAACGAAATACAGATGTAACTCTGTGAGATGAATTAACAGAACACTGAGCAGTTTCTCAGAAAGCTTCTTTCCAGATTTCATCGGAGGATATTCCCTTTTTCACCATAGCCCTCTATGGGCTTCCAAATATCACTTTGCCAATTCCACAAGAACTGTCTTAGCGAAAGACTTCTTGAGGGGAAAGCTGTAACTCTGTGAGATGATTTCACAGAACACAAAGAAGTTTCTCAGAAAGCTTCTTTCTCTTTGTTATCGGAGGATATTTCCTTTGCCCCTATAGTCTTTAAAGGGATCCGAAATATCTGTTGTCAGATTCCACAGAAATAAAGCTAGCAAAGAGATCCACGAAATACAGATGTAACTCTGTGAGATGAATTAACAGAACACTGAGCAGTTTCTCAGAAAGCTTATTTCCAGATTTCATCCGAGGATATTTCCTTTTTCACCATAGCCCTTATGGGCTTCCAAATATGACTTTGCCAATTCCACAAGAACTGTCTTAGCGAAAGGCTTCTTGAGGGGAAAGCTGTAACTCTGTGAGATGATTTCACAGAACACAAAGAAGTTTCTCAGAAAGCTTCTTTCCCTTTGTTATCGGAGGATATTTCCTTTGGCCCTATAGTCTTCAAAGGGAAAGGAAATATCTGTTGTCAGATTCCACAGAAATAAGGCTAGCAAAGAGATCGACGAAATACAGATGTAACTCTGTGAGATGAATTAACAGAACACTGAGCAGTTTCTCAGAAAGCTTCTTTCCAGATTTCATCGGAGGATATTTCCTTTTTCACCATAGCCCTCTATGGGCTTCCAAATATCACTTTGCCAATTCCACAAGAACTGTCTTAGCGAAAGGCTTCTTGAGGGGAAAGCTGTAACTATGTGAGATGATTTCATAGAACACAAAGAAGTTTCTCAGAAACCTTCTTTCTCTTTGTTATCGGAGGATATTTCCTTTGGCCCTGTAGTCTTCAAAGGGAAAGGAAATATCTGTTGTCAGATTCCACAGAAATAAGGCTAGCAAAGAGATCCACGAAATACAGATGTAACTCTGTGAGATGAATTAACAGAAAACTGAGCAGTTTCTCAGAAAGCTGCTTTCCAGATTTCATCGGAGGATATTTCCTTTTTCACCATAGCCCTCTATGGGCTTCCAAATATCACTTTGCCAATTACACAAGAACTGTCTTAGCGAAAGGCTTCTTGAGGGGAAAGCTGTAACTCTGTGAGATGATTTCACAGAACACAAAGAAGTTTCTCAGAAAGCTTGTTTCTCTTTGTTATCGGAGGATATTTCCTTTGGCCCTATAGTCTTTAAAGGGATCCGAAATATCTGTTGTCAGATTCCACAGAAATAAGGCTAGCAAAGAGATCCACGAAATACAGATGTAACTCTGTGAGATGAATTAACTGAACACTAAGCAGTTGCTCAGAAGGCTTCTTTACAGATTTCATCCGAGGATATTTCCTTTTTCACCATAGTCCTTATGGGCTTCCAAATATGACTTTGCCAATTCCACAAGAACTGTCTTAGCGAAAGGCTTCTTGAGGGGAATGCTGTAACTCTGTGAGATGATTTAGCAGAACACAAAGAAGTTTCTCAGAAAGCTTCTTTCTCTTTGTTATCGGAGGATATTTCCTTTGGCCCTATAGTCTTCAAAGGGATCCGAATATCTGTTGTCAGATTCCACAGAAATAAGGCTAGCAAAGAGATCCACGAAATACAGATGTAACTCTGTGAGATGAATTAACAGAACACTGAGCAGTTTCTCAGAAAGCTTCTTTCCAGATTTCATCGGAGGATATTTCCTTTTTCACCATAGCCCTCTATGGGCTTCCAAATATCACTTTGCCAATTCCACAAGAACTGTCTTAGCGAAAGGCTTCTTGAGGGGAAAGCTGTAACTCTGTGAGATGATTTCACAGAACACAAAGAAGTTTCTCAGAAAGCTTGTTTCTCTTCGTTATCGGAGGATATTTCCTTTGGCCCTATAGTCTTTAAAGGGATCCGAAATATCTGTTGTCAGATTACACAGAAATAAGGCTAGGAAAGAAATCCACGAAATACAGATGTAACTCTGTGAGATGAATTAACAGACACTAAGCAGTTTCTCAGAAAGCTTCTTTCCAGATTTCATCCGAGGTATTTCCTTTTTCACCATAGCCCTTATGGGCTTCCAAATATGACTTTGCCAATGCCACAAGAACTGTCTTAGCGCCAAGGCTTCTTGAGGGGAAAGCTGTAACTCTGTGAGATGATTTCACAGAACACAAAGAAGTTTCTCAGAAAGCTTCTTTACCTTTGTTATCGGAGGATACTTCCTTTGGCCCTGTAGTCTTTAAAGGGATCCAAAATATCAGTTCTCAGATTCCACAGAAATAAGGCTAGCAAAGAGATCCACGAAATACAGATGTAACTCTGTGAGATGAATTAACAGAACACTGAGCAGTTTCTCAGAAAGCTGCTTTCCAGATTTCATCGGAGGATATTTCCTTTTTCACCATAGCCCTCTATGGGCTTCCAAATATCACTTTGCCAATTCCACAAGAACTGTCTTAGCGAAAGGCTTCTTGAGGGGAAAGTTGTAACTCTGTGAGATGATTTCACAGAACACAAAGAAGTTTCTCAGAAAGCTTCTTTCTCTTTGTTATCGGAGGATATTTCCTTTGGCCCTATAGACTTCAAAGGGAAAGGAAATATCTGTTGTCAGATTCCACAGAAATAAGGCTAGCAAAGAGATCCACGAAATACAGATGTAACTCTGTGAGATGAATTAACAGAACACTGAGCAGTTTCTCAGAAAGCTTCTTTCCAGATTTCATCCGAGGATATTTCCTATTTCACCATAGCCCTTATGGGCTTCCAAATATAACTTTGCCAATTCCACAAGAACTGTCTTAGCGAAAGGCTTCTTGAGGGGAAAGCTGTAACTCTGTGAGATGATTTCACAGAACACAAAGAAGTTTCTCAGAACGCTTCTTTCCCTTTGTTATCGGAGGATATGTCCTTTGGCCCTATAGTCTTCAAAGGGAAAGGAAATATCTGTTGTCAGATTCCACAGAAATAAGGCTAGCAAAGAGATCCACGAAATACAGATGTAACTCTGTGAGATGAATTAACAGAACACTGAGCAGTTTCTCAGAAAGATTCTTTCCAGATTTCATCGGAGGATATTTCCTTTTTCAACATAGCCCTTATGGGCTTCCAAATATCACTTTGCCAATGCCACAAGAACTGTCTTAGTGAAACGCTACTTGAGGGGAAAGCTGTCACTCTGTGAGATGATTTCACAGAACACAAAGAAGTTTCTCAGAAAGCTTCATTCTCTTTGTTATCGGAGGATATTTCCTTTGGCCCTATAGTCTTCAAAGGGAAAGGAAATATCTGTTGTCAGATTCCACAGAAATAAGGCTAGCAAAGAGATCCATGAAATACAAATGTAACTCTGTGAGATGAGTTAACAGAACACTGAGCAGTTTCTCAGAAAGCTTCTTTCCAGATTTCATCGGAGGATATTTCCTTTTTCACCATAGCCCTCTATGGGCTTCCAAATATCCCTTTGCCAATTCCACAAGAACTGTGTTAGCGAAAGGCTTCTTGAGGGGAAAGCTGTAACTCTGTGAGATGATTTCACAGAACACAAAGAAGTTTCTCAGAAAGCTTCTTTCTCTTTGTTATCGGAGGATATTTCCTTTGGCCCTATAGTCTTCAAAGGGAAAGGAAATATCTGTTGTCAGATTCCACAGAAATAAGGCTAGCAAAGAGATCCACGAAATACAGATGTAACTCTGTGAGATGAATTAACAGAACACTGAGCAGTTTCTCAGAAAGCTTCTTTCCAGATTTCATCGGAGGATATTTCCTTTTTCACCATAGCCCTCTATGGTCTTCCAAATATCAGTTTGCCAATTCCACAAGAACTGTCTTAGCGAAAGGCTTCTTGAGGGGAAAGCTGTAACTCTGTGAGATGATTTCACAGAACACAAAGAAGTTTCTCAGAAAGCTTCTTTCTCTTTGTTATCGGAGGATATTTCCTTTGGCCCTATAGTCTTCAAAGGGAAAGGAAATATCTGTTGTCAGATTCCACAGAAATAAGGCTAGCAAAGAGATCCACGAAATACAGATGTAACTCTGTGAGATGAATTAACAGAACACTGAGCAGTTTCTCAGAAAGCTTCTTTCCAGATTTCATCGGAGGATATTCCCTTTTTCACCATAGCCCTCTAGGGGTTCCAAATATCACTTTGCCAATTCCACAAGAACTGTCTTAGCGAAAGGCTTCTTGAGGGGAAAGCTGTAACTCTGTGAGATGATTTCACAGAACACAAAGATGTTTCTCAGAAAGCTTCTTTCTCTTTGTTATCGGAGGATATTTCCTTTGCCCCTATAGTCTTTAAATGGATCCGAAATATCTGTTGTCAGATTCCACAGAAATAAAGCTAGCAAAGGGATCCACGAAATACAGATGTAACTCTGTGAGATGAATTAACAGAACACTGAGCAGTTTCTCAGAAAGCTTCTTTCCAGATTTCATCCGAGGATATTTCCTTTTTCACCATAGCCCTTATGGGCTTCCAAATATGACTTTGCCAATTCCACAAGAACTGTCTTAGCGAAAGGCTTCTTGAGGGGAAAGCTGTAACTCTGTGAGATGATTTCACAGAACACAAAGAAGTTTCTCAGAAAGCTTCTTTCTCTTTGTTATCGGAGGATATGTCCTTTGGCCCTATAGTCTTCAAAGGGAAAGGAAATATCTGTTGTCAGATTCCACAGAAATAAGGCTAGCAAAGAGATCCACGAAATACCGATGTAACTCTGTGAGATGAATTAACAGAACACTGAGCAGTTTCTCAGAAAGCTTCTTTCCAGTTTTCATCCGAGGATATTTCCTTTTTAACATAGCCCTTATGGGCTTCCAAATATCACTTTGCCAATTCCACAAGAACTGTCTTAGTGAAACGCTACTTGAGGGGAAAGCTGTCACTCTGTGAGATGATTTCACAGAACACAAAGAAGTTTCTCAGAAAGCTTCATTCTCTTTGTTATCGGAGGATATTTCCTTTGGCCCTATAGTCTTCAAAGGGAAAGGAAATATCTGTTGTCAGATTCCACAGAAATAAGGCTAGCAAAGAGATCCACGAAATACAGATGTAACTCTGTGAGATGAGTTAACAGAACACTGAGCAGTTTCTCAGAAAGCTTCTTTCCAGATTTCATCGGAGGATATTTCCTTTTTCACCATAGCCCTCTATGGGCTTCCAAATATCCCTTTGCCAATTCCACAAGAACTGTGTTAGCGAAAGGCTTCTTGAAGGGAAAGCTGTAACTCTGTGAGATGATTTCACAGAACACAAAGAAGTTTCTCAGAAAGCTTCTTTCTCTTTGTTATCGGAGGATATTTCCTTTGGCCCTGTAGTCTTCAAAGGGAAAGGAAATATCTGTTGTCAGATTCCACAGAAATAAGGCTAGCAAAGAGATCCACGAAATACAGATGTAACTCTGTGAGATGAATTAACAGAACACTGAGCAGTTTCTCAGAAAGCTTCTTTCCAGATTTCATCGGAGGATATTTCCTTTTTCACCATAGCCCTCTATGGGCTTCCAAATATCACTTTGCCAATTCCACAAGAACTGTGTTAGCGAAAGGCTTCTTGAGGGGAAAGCTGTAACTCTGTGAGATGATTTCACAGAACACAAAGAAGTTTCTCACAAACCTTTCTCTTTGTTATCGGAGGATATTTCCTTTGGCCCTATAGTCTTCAAAGGGAAAGGAAATATCTGTTGTCAGATTCCACAGAAATAAGGCTAGCAAAGAGATCCACGAAATACAGATGTAACTCTGTGAGATGAATTAACAGAACACTGAGCAGTTTCTCAGAAAGCTTCTTTCCAGATTTCATCGGAGGATATTCCCTTTTTCACCATAGCCCTCTAGGGGTTCCAAATATCACTTTGCCAATTCCACAAGAACTGTCTTACCGAAAGGCTTCTTGAGGGGAAAGCTGTAACTCTGTGAGATGATTTCACAGAACACAAAGAAGTTTCTCAGAAAGCTTCTTTCTCTTTGTTATCGGAGGATATTTCCTTTGCCCCTATAGTCTTTAAATGGATCCGAAATATCTGTTGTTAGATTCCACAGAAATAAAGCTAGCAAAGAGATCCAGGAAATACAGATGTAACTCTGTGAGATGAATTAACAGAACACTGAGCAGTTTCTCAGAAAGCTTCTTTCCAGATTTCATCCGAGGATATTTCCTTTTTCACCATAGCCCTTATGGGCTTCCAAATATGACTTTGCCAATTCCACAAGAACTGTCTTAGCGAAAGGCTTCTTGAGGGGAAAGCTGTAACTCTGTGAGATGATTTCACAGAACACAAAGAAGTTTCTCAGAAAGCTTCTCTCTCTTTGTTATCGGAGGATATTTCCTTTGGCCCTATAGTCTTCAAAGGGAAAGGAAATATCTGTTGTCAGATTCCGCAGAAATAAGGCTAGCAAAGAGATCCACGAAATACAAATGTAACTCTGTGAGATGAATTAACAGAACACTGAGCAGTTTCTCAGAAAGCTTCTTTCCAGATTTCATCGGAGGATATTTCCTTTTTCACCATAGCCCTCTATGGGCTTCCAAATATCACTTTGCCAATTCCACAAGAACTGTCTTAGCGAAAGGCTTCTTGAGGGGAAAGGTGTAACTCTGTGAGATGATTTCACAGAACACAAAGAAGTTTCTCAGAAAGCTTCTTTCTCTTTGTTATCGGAGGATATGTCCTTTGGCCCTATAGTCTTCAAAGGGAAAGGAAATATCTGTTGTCAGATTCCACAGAAATAAGGCTAGCAAAGAGATCCACGAAATACCGATGTATCTCTGTGAGATGAATTAACAGAACACTGAGCAGTTTCTCAGAAAGCTTCTTTCCAGATTTCATCCGAGGATATTTCCTTTTTCAACATAGCCCTTATGGGCTTCCAAATATCACTTTGCCAATTCCACAAGAACTGTCTTAGTGAAACGCTACTTGAGGGGAAAGCTGTCACTCTGTGAGATGATTTCACAGAACACAAAGAAGTTTCTCAGAGCTTCATTCTCTTTGTTATCGGAGGATATTTCCTTTGGCCCTATAGTCTTCAAAGGGAAAGGAAATATCTGTTGTCAGATTCCACAGAAATAAGGCTAGCAAAGAGATCCACGAAATACAGATGTAACTCTGTGAGATGAATTAACAGAACACTGAGCAGTTTCTCAGAAAGCTTCTTTCCAGATTTCATCGGAGGATATTTCCTTTTTCACCATAGCCCTCTATGGGCTTCCAAATATCCCTTTGCCAATTCCACAAGAACTGTGTTAGCGAAAGGCTTCTTGAAGGGAAAGCTGTAACTCTGTGAGATGATTTCACAGAACACAAAGAAGTTTCTCAGAAAGCTTCTTTCTCTTTGTTATCGGAGGATATTTCCTTTGGCCCTGTAGTCTTCAAAGGGAAAGGAAATATCTGTTGTCAGATTCCACAGAAATAAGGCTAGCAAAGAGATCCACGAAATACAGATGTAACTCTGTGAGATGAATTAACAGAACACTGAGCAGTTTCTCAGAAAGCTTCTTTCCAGATTTCATCGGAGGATATTTCCTTTTTCACCATAGCCCTCTATGGGCTTCCAAATATCACTTTGCCAATTCCACAAGAAATGTGTTAGCGAAAGGCTTCTTGAGGGGAAAGCTGTAACTCTGTGAGATGATTTCACAGAACACAAAGAAGTTTCTCAGAAACCTTCTTTCTCTTTGTTATCGGAGGATATTTCCTTTGGCCCTATAGTCTTCAAAGGGATCCGAATATCTGTTGTCAGATTCCACAGAAATAAGGCTAGCAAAGAGATCCACGAAATACAGATGTAACTCTGTGAGATGAATTAACAGAACACTGAGCAGTTTCTCAGAAAGCTTCTTTCCAGATTTCATCGGAGGATATTTCCTTTTTCACCATAGCCCTCTATGGGCTTCCAAATATCACTTTGCCAATTCCACAAGAACTGTCTTAGCGAAAGGCTTCTTGAGGGGAAAGCTGTAACTCTGTGAGATGATTTCACAGAACACAAAGAAGTTTCTCAGAAAGCTTGTTTCTCTTCGTTATCGGAGGATGTTTCCTTTGGCCCTATAGTCTTTAAAGGGATCCGAAATATCTGTTGTCAGATTACACAGAAATAAGGCTAGGAAAGAAATCCACGAAATACAGATGTAACTCTGTGAGATGAATTAACAGACACTAAGCAGTTTCTCAGAAAGCTTCTTTCCAGATTTCATCCGAGGTATTTCCTTTTTCACCATAGCCCTTATGGGCTTCCAAATATGACTTTGCCAATGCCACAAGAACTGTCTTAGCGCAAGGCTTCTTGAGGGGAAAGCTGTAACTCTGTGAGATGATTTCACAGAACACAAAGAAGTTTCTCAGAAAGCTTCTTTACCTTTGTTATCGGAGGATACTTCCTTTGGCCCTGTAGTCTTTAAAGGGATCCGAAATATCAGTTCTCAGATTCCACAGAAATAAGGCTAGCAAGGAGATCTACGAAATACAGATGTAACTCTGTGAGATGAATTAACAGAACACTAAGCAGTTTCTCAGAAAGCTTCTTTCCAGATTTCATCCGAGGATATTTCCTTTTTCACCATAGCCCTCTATGGGCTTCCAAATATGACTTTGCCAATTCCACAAGAACTGTCTTAGCGAAAGGCTTCTTGAGGGGAAAGCTGTAACTCTGTGAGATGATTTCACAGAACACAAAGAAGTTTCTCAGAAAGCTTCTTTCCCTTTGTTATCGGAGGATATGTCCTTTGGCCCTATAGTCTTCAAAGGGAAAGGAAATATCTGTTGTCAGATTCCACAGAAATAAGGCTAGCAAAGAGATCCACGAAATACAGATGTAACTCTGTGAGATGAATTAACAGAACACTGAGCAGTTTCTCAGAAAGCTTCTTTCCAGATTTCATCGGATGATATTTCCTTTTTCACCATAGCCCTCTATGGGCTTCCAAATATCACTTTGCCAATTCCACAAGAACTGTCTTAGCGAAAGGCTTCTTGAGGAGAAAGCTGTAACTCTGTGAGATGATTTCACAGAACACAAAGAAGTTTCTCAGAAACCTTCTTTCTCTTTGTTATCGGAGGATATTTCCTTTGGCCCTATAGTCTTCAAAGGGAAAGGAAATATCTGTTGTCAGATTCCACAGAAATAAGGCTAGCAAAGAGATCCACGAAATACAGATGTAACTCTGTGAGATGAATTAACAGAACACTGAGCAGTTTCTCAGAAAGCTTCTTTCCAGATTTCATCCGAGGATATTTCCTTTTTCACCATAGCCCTTATGGGCTTCCAAATATGACTTTGCCAATTCCACAAGAACTGTCTTAGCGAAAGGCTTCTTGAGGGGAAAGCTGTAACTCTGTGAGATGATTTCACAGAACACAAAGAAGTTTCTCAGAACGCTTCTTTCCCTTTGTTATCGGAGGATATGTCCTTTGGCCCTATAGTCTTCAAAGGGAAAGGAAATATCTGTTGTCAGATTCCACAGAAATAAGGCTAGCAAAGAGATCCACGAAATACAGATGTAACTCTGTGAGATGAATTAACAGAACACTGAGCAGTTTCTCAGAAAGATTCTTTCCAGATTTCATCGGAGGATATTTCCTTTTTCAACATAGCCCTTATGGGCTTCCAAATATCACTTTGCCAATTCCACAAGAACTGTCTTAGTGAAACGCTACTTGAGGGGAAAGCTGTCACTCTGTGAGATGATTTCACAGAACACAAAGAAGTTTCTCAGAAAGCTTCATTCTCTTTGTTATCGGAGGATATTTCCTTTGGCCCTATAGTCTTCAAAGGGAAAGGAAATATCTGTTGTCAGATTCCACAGAAATAAGGCTAGCAAAGAGATCCATGAAATACAAATGTAACTCTGTGAGATGAGTTAACAGAACACTGAGCAGTTTCTCAGAAAGCTTCTTTCCAGATTTCATCGGAGGATATTTCCTTTTTCAGCATAGCCCTCTATGGGCTTCCAAATATCCCTTTGCCAATTCCACAAGAACTGTGTTAGCGAAAGGCTTCTTGAGGGGAAAGCTGTAACTCTGTGAGATGATTTCACAGAACACAAAGAAGTTTCTCAGAAAGCTTCTTTCTCTTTGTTATCGGAGGATATTTCCTTTGGCCCTATAGTCTTCAAAGGGAAAGGAAATATCTGTTGTCAGATTCCACAGAAATAAGGCTAGCAAAGAGATCCACGAAATACAGATGTAACTCTGTGAGATGAATTAACAGAACACTGAGCAGTTTCTCAGAAAGCTTCTTTCCAGATTTCATCGGAGGATATTTCCTTTTTCACCATAGCCCTCTATGGTCTTCCAAATATCACTTTGCCAATTCCACAAGAACTGTCTTAGCGAAAGGCTTCTTGAGGGGAAAGCTGTAACTCTGTGAGATGATTTCACAGAACACAAAGAAGTTTCTCAGAAAGCTTCTTTCTCTTTGTTATCGGAGGATATTTCCTTTGGCCCTATAGTCTTCAAAGGGAAAGGAAATATCTGTTGTCAGATTCCACAGAAATAAGGCTAGCAAAGAGATCCACGAAATACAGATGTAACTCTGTGAGATGAATTAACAGAACACTGAGCAGTTTCTCAGAAAGCTTCTTTCCAGATTTCATCGGAGGATATTCCCTTTTTCACCATAGCCCTCTAGGGGTTCCAAATATCACTTTGCCAATTCCACAAGAACTGTCTTAGCGAAAGGCTTCTTGAGGGGAAAGCTGTAACTCTGTGAGATGATTTCACAGAACACAAAGATGTTTCTCAGAAAGCTTCTTTCTCTTTGTTATCGGAGGATATTTCCTTTGCCCCTATAGTCTTTAAATGGATCCGAAATATCTGTTGTCAGATTCCACAGAAATAAAGCTAGCAAAGAGATCAACGAAATACAGATGTAACTCTGTGAGATGAATTAACAGAACACTGAGCAGTTTCTCAGAAAGCTTCTTTCCAGATTTCATCGGAGGATATTCCCTTTTTCACCATAGCCCTCTATGGGCTTCCAAATATCACTTTGCCAATTCCACAAGAACTGTCTTAGCGAAAGACTTCTTGAGGGGAAAGCTGTAACTCTGTGAGATGATTTCACAGAACACAAAGAAGTTTCTCAGAAAGCTTCTTTCTCTTTGTTATCGGAGGATATTTCCTTTGCCCCTATAGTCTTTAAAGGGATCCGAAATATCTGTTGTCAGATTCCACAGAAATAAAGCTAGCAAAGAGATCCACGAAATACAGATGTAACTCTGTGAGATGAATTAACAGAACACTGAGCAGTTTCTCAGAAAGCTTATTTCCAGATTTCATCCGAGGATATTTCCTTTTTCACCATAGCCCTTATGGGCTTCCAAATATGACTTTGCCAATTCCACAAGAACTGTCTTAGCGAAAGGCTTCTTGAGGGGAAAGCTGTAACTCTGTGAGATGATTTCACAGAACACAAAGAAGTTTCTCAGAAAGCTTCTTTCCCTTTGTTATCGGAGGATATTTCCTTTGGCCCTATAGTCTTCAAAGGGAAAGGAAATATCTGTTGTCAGATTCCACAGAAATAAGGCTAGCAAAGAGATCGACGAAATACAGATGTAACTCTGTGAGATGAATTAACAGAACACTGAGCAGTTTCTCAGAAAGCTTCTTTCCAGATTTCATCGGAGGATATTTCCTTTTTCACCATAGCCCTCTATGGGCTTCCAAATATCACTTTGCCAATTCCACAAGAACTGTCTTAGCGAAAGGCTTCTTGAGGGGAAAGCTGTAACTATGTGAGATGATTTCATAGAACACAAAGAAGTTTCTCAGAAACCTTCTTTCTCTTTGTTATCGGAGGATATTTCCTTTGGCCCTGTAGTCTTCAAAGGGAAAGGAAATATCTGTTGTCAGATTCCACAGAAATAAGGCTAGCAAAGAGATCCACGAAATACAGATGTAACTCTGTGAGATGAATTAACAGAAAACTGAGCAGTTTCTCAGAAAGCTGCTTTCCAGATTTCATCGGAGGATATTTCCTTTTTCACCATAGCCCTCTATGGGCTTCCAAATATCACTTTGCCAATTACACAAGAACTGTCTTAGCGAAAGGCTTCTTGAGGGGAAAGCTGTAACTCTGTGAGATGATTTCACAGAACACAAAGAAGTTTCTCAGAAAGCTTGTTTCTCTTTGTTATCGGAGGATATTTCCTTTGGCCCTATAGTCTTTAAAGGGATCCGAAATATCTGTTGTCAGATTCCACAGAAATAAGGCTAGCAAAGAGATCCACGAAATACAGATGTAACTCTGTGAGATGAATTAACTGAACACTAAGCAGTTGCTCAGAAGGCTTCTTTACAGATTTCATCCGAGGATATTTCCTTTTTCACCATAGTCCTTATGGGCTTCCAAATATGACTTTGCCAATTCCACAAGAACTGTCTTAGCGAAAGGCTTCTTGAGGGGAATGCTGTAACTCTGTGAGATGATTTAGCAGAACACAAAGAAGTTTCTCAGAAAGCTTCTTTCTCTTTGTTATCGGAGGATATTTCCTTTGGCCCTATAGTCTTCAAAGGGATCCGAATATCTGTTGTCAGATTCCACAGAAATAAGGCTAGCAAAGAGATCCACGAAATACAGATGTAACTCTGTGAGATGAATTAACAGAACACTGAGCAGTTTCTCAGAAAGCTTCTTTCCAGATTTCATCGGAGGATATTTCCTTTTTCACCATAGCCCTCTATGGGCTTCCAAATATCACTTTGCCAATTCCACAAGAACTGTCTTAGCGAAAGGCTTCTTGAGGGGAAAGCTGTAACTCTGTGAGATGATTTCACAGAACACAAAGAAGTTTCTCAGAAAGCTTGTTTCTCTTCGTTATCGGAGGATATTTCCTTTGGCCCTATAGTCTTTAAAGGGATCCGAAATATCTGTTGTCAGATTACACAGAAATAAGGCTAGGAAAGAAATCCACGAAATACAGATGTAACTCTGTGAGATGAATTAACAGACACTAAGCAGTTTCTCAGAAAGCTTCTTTCCAGATTTCATCCGAGGTATTTCCTTTTTCACCATAGCCCTTATGGGCTTCCAAATATGACTTTGCCAATGCCACAAGAACTGTCTTAGCGCCAAGGCTTCTTGAGGGGAAAGCTGTAACTCTGTGAGATGATTTCACAGAACACAAAGAAGTTTCTCAGAAAGCTTCTTTACCTTTGTTATCGGAGGATACTTCCTTTGGCCCTGTAGTCTTTAAAGGGATCCAAAATATCAGTTCTCAGATTCCACAGAAATAAGGCTAGCAAAGAGATCCACGAAATACAGATGTAACTCTGTGAGATGAATTAACAGAACACTGAGCAGTTTCTCAGAAAGCTGCTTTCCAGATTTCATCGGAGGATATTTCCTTTTTCACCATAGCCCTCTATGGGCTTCCAAATATCACTTTGCCAATTCCACAAGAACTGTCTTAGCGAAAGGCTTCTTGAGGGGAAAGTTGTAACTCTGTGAGATGATTTCACAGAACACAAAGAAGTTTCTCAGAAAGCTTCTTTCTCTTTGTTATCGGAGGATATTTCCTTTGGCCCTATAGACTTCAAAGGGAAAGGAAATATCTGTTGTCAGATTCCACAGAAATAAGGCTAGCAAAGAGATCCACGAAATACAGATGTAACTCTGTGAGATGAATTAACAGAACACTGAGCAGTTTCTCAGAAAGCTTCTTTCCAGATTTCATCCGAGGATATTTCCTATTTCACCATAGCCCTTATGGGCTTCCAAATATAACTTTGCCAATTCCACAAGAACTGTCTTAGCGAAAGGCTTCTTGAGGGGAAAGCTGTAACTCTGTGAGATGATTTCACAGAACACAAAGAAGTTTCTCAGAACGCTTCTTTCCCTTTGTTATCGGAGGATATGTCCTTTGGCCCTATAGTCTTCAAAGGGAAAGGAAATATCTGTTGTCAGATTCCACAGAAATAAGGCTAGCAAAGAGATCCACGAAATACAGATGTAACTCTGTGAGATGAATTAACAGAACACTGAGCAGTTTCTCAGAAAGATTCTTTCCAGATTTCATCGGAGGATATTTCCTTTTTCAACATAGCCCTTATGGGCTTCCAAATATCACTTTGCCAATGCCACAAGAACTGTCTTAGTGAAACGCTACTTGAGGGGAAAGCTGTCACTCTGTGAGATGATTTCACAGAACACAAAGAAGTTTCTCAGAAAGCTTCATTCTCTTTGTTATCGGAGGATATTTCCTTTGGCCCTATAGTCTTCAAAGGGAAAGGAAATATCTGTTGTCAGATTCCACAGAAATAAGGCTAGCAAAGAGATCCATGAAATACAAATGTAACTCTGTGAGATGAGTTAACAGAACACTGAGCAGTTTCTCAGAAAGCTTCTTTCCAGATTTCATCGGAGGATATTTCCTTTTTCACCATAGCCCTCTATGGGCTTCCAAATATCCCTTTGCCAATTCCACAAGAACTGTGTTAGCGAAAGGCTTCTTGAGGGGAAAGCTGTAACTCTGTGAGATGATTTCACAGAACACAAAGAAGTTTCTCAGAAAGCTTCTTTCTCTTTGTTATCGGAGGATATTTCCTTTGGCCCTATAGTCTTCAAAGGGAAAGGAAATATCTGTTGTCAGATTCCACAGAAATAAGGCTAGCAAAGAGATCCACGAAATACAGATGTAACTCTGTGAGATGAATTAACAGAACACTGAGCAGTTTCTCAGAAAGCTTCTTTCCAGATTTCATCGGAGGATATTTCCTTTTTCACCATAGCCCTCTATGGTCTTCCAAATATCAGTTTGCCAATTCCACAAGAACTGTCTTAGCGAAAGGCTTCTTGAGGGGAAAGCTGTAACTCTGTGAGATGATTTCACAGAACACAAAGAAGTTTCTCAGAAAGCTTCTTTCTCTTTGTTATCGGAGGATATTTCCTTTGGCCCTATAGTCTTCAAAGGGAAAGGAAATATCTGTTGTCAGATTCCACAGAAATAAGGCTAGCAAAGAGATCCACGAAATACAGATGTAACTCTGTGAGATGAATTAACAGAACACTGAGCAGTTTCTCAGAAAGCTTCTTTCCAGATTTCATCGGAGGATATTCCCTTTTTCACCATAGCCCTCTAGGGGTTCCAAATATCACTTTGCCAATTCCACAAGAACTGTCTTAGCGAAAGGCTTCTTGAGGGGAAAGCTGTAACTCTGTGAGATGATTTCACAGAACACAAAGATGTTTCTCAGAAAGCTTCTTTCTCTTTGTTATCGGAGGATATTTCCTTTGCCCCTATAGTCTTTAAATGGATCCGAAATATCTGTTGTCAGATTCCACAGAAATAAAGCTAGCAAAGGGATCCACGAAATACAGATGTAACTCTGTGAGATGAATTAACAGAACACTGAGCAGTTTCTCAGAAAGCTTCTTTCCAGATTTCATCCGAGGATATTTCCTTTTTCACCATAGCCCTTATGGGCTTCCAAATATGACTTTGCCAATTCCACAAGAACTGTCTTAGCGAAAGGCTTCTTGAGGGGAAAGCTGTAACTCTGTGAGATGATTTCACAGAACACAAAGAAGTTTCTCAGAAAGCTTCTTTCTCTTTGTTATCGGAGGATATGTCCTTTGGCCCTATAGTCTTCAAAGGGAAAGGAAATATCTGTTGTCAGATTCCACAGAAATAAGGCTAGCAAAGAGATCCACGAAATACCGATGTAACTCTGTGAGATGAATTAACAGAACACTGAGCAGTTTCTCAGAAAGCTTCTTTCCAGTTTTCATCCGAGGATATTTCCTTTTTAACATAGCCCTTATGGGCTTCCAAATATCACTTTGCCAATTCCACAAGAACTGTCTTAGTGAAACGCTACTTGAGGGGAAAGCTGTCACTCTGTGAGATGATTTCACAGAACACAAAGAAGTTTCTCAGAAAGCTTCATTCTCTTTGTTATCGGAGGATATTTCCTTTGGCCCTATAGTCTTCAAAGGGAAAGGAAATATCTGTTGTCAGATTCCACAGAAATAAGGCTAGCAAAGAGATCCACGAAATACAGATGTAACTCTGTGAGATGAGTTAACAGAACACTGAGCAGTTTCTCAGAAAGCTTCTTTCCAGATTTCATCGGAGGATATTTCCTTTTTCACCATAGCCCTCTATGGGCTTCCAAATATCCCTTTGCCAATTCCACAAGAACTGTGTTAGCGAAAGGCTTCTTGAAGGGAAAGCTGTAACTCTGTGAGATGATTTCACAGAACACAAAGAAGTTTCTCAGAAAGCTTCTTTCTCTTTGTTATCGGAGGATATTTCCTTTGGCCCTGTAGTCTTCAAAGGGAAAGGAAATATCTGTTGTCAGATTCCACAGAAATAAGGCTAGCAAAGAGATCCACGAAATACAGATGTAACTCTGTGAGATGAATTAACAGAACACTGAGCAGTTTCTCAGAAAGCTTCTTTCCAGATTTCATCGGAGGATATTTCCTTTTTCACCATAGCCCTCTATGGGCTTCCAAATATCACTTTGCCAATTCCACAAGAACTGTGTTAGCGAAAGGCTTCTTGAGGGGAAAGCTGTAACTCTGTGAGATGATTTCACAGAACACAAAGAAGTTTCTCACAAACCTTTCTCTTTGTTATCGGAGGATATTTCCTTTGGCCCTATAGTCTTCAAAGGGAAAGGAAATATCTGTTGTCAGATTCCACAGAAATAAGGCTAGCAAAGAGATCCACGAAATACAGATGTAACTCTGTGAGATGAATTAACAGAACACTGAGCAGTTTCTCAGAAAGCTTCTTTCCAGATTTCATCGGAGGATATTCCCTTTTTCACCATAGCCCTCTAGGGGTTCCAAATATCACTTTGCCAATTCCACAAGAACTGTCTTACCGAAAGGCTTCTTGAGGGGAAAGCTGTAACTCTGTGAGATGATTTCACAGAACACAAAGAAGTTTCTCAGAAAGCTTCTTTCTCTTTGTTATCGGAGGATATTTCCTTTGCCCCTATAGTCTTTAAATGGATCCGAAATATCTGTTGTTAGATTCCACAGAAATAAAGCTAGCAAAGAGATCCAGGAAATACAGATGTAACTCTGTGAGATGAATTAACAGAACACTGAGCAGTTTCTCAGAAAGCTTCTTTCCAGATTTCATCCGAGGATATTTCCTTTTTCACCATAGCCCTTATGGGCTTCCAAATATGACTTTGCCAATTCCACAAGAACTGTCTTAGCGAAAGGCTTCTTGAGGGGAAAGCTGTAACTCTGTGAGATGATTTCACAGAACACAAAGAAGTTTCTCAGAAAGCTTCTCTCTCTTTGTTATCGGAGGATATTTCCTTTGGCCCTATAGTCTTCAAAGGGAAAGGAAATATCTGTTGTCAGATTCCGCAGAAATAAGGCTAGCAAAGAGATCCACGAAATACAAATGTAACTCTGTGAGATGAATTAACAGAACACTGAGCAGTTTCTCAGAAAGCTTCTTTCCAGATTTCATCGGAGGATATTTCCTTTTTCACCATAGCCCTCTATGGGCTTCCAAATATCACTTTGCCAATTCCACAAGAACTGTCTTAGCGAAAGGCTTCTTGAGGGGAAAGGTGTAACTCTGTGAGATGATTTCACAGAACACAAAGAAGTTTCTCAGAAAGCTTCTTTCTCTTTGTTATCGGAGGATATGTCCTTTGGCCCTATAGTCTTCAAAGGGAAAGGAAATATCTGTTGTCAGATTCCACAGAAATAAGGCTAGCAAAGAGATCCACGAAATACCGATGTATCTCTGTGAGATGAATTAACAGAACACTGAGCAGTTTCTCAGAAAGCTTCTTTCCAGATTTCATCCGAGGATATTTCCTTTTTCAACATAGCCCTTATGGGCTTCCAAATATCACTTTGCCAATTCCACAAGAACTGTCTTAGTGAAACGCTACTTGAGGGGAAAGCTGTCACTCTGTGAGATGATTTCACAGAACACAAAGAAGTTTCTCAGAGCTTCATTCTCTTTGTTATCGGAGGATATTTCCTTTGGCCCTATAGTCTTCAAAGGGAAAGGAAATATCTGTTGTCAGATTCCACAGAAATAAGGCTAGCAAAGAGATCCACGAAATACAGATGTAACTCTGTGAGATGAATTAACAGAACACTGAGCAGTTTCTCAGAAAGCTTCTTTCCAGATTTCATCGGAGGATATTTCCTTTTTCACCATAGCCCTCTATGGGCTTCCAAATATCCCTTTGCCAATTCCACAAGAACTGTGTTAGCGAAAGGCTTCTTGAAGGGAAAGCTGTAACTCTGTGAGATGATTTCACAGAACACAAAGAAGTTTCTCAGAAAGCTTCTTTCTCTTTGTTATCGGAGGATATTTCCTTTGGCCCTGTAGTCTTCAAAGGGAAAGGAAATATCTGTTGTCAGATTCCACAGAAATAAGGCTAGCAAAGAGATCCACGAAATACAGATGTAACTCTGTGAGATGAATTAACAGAACACTGAGCAGTTTCTCAGAAAGCTTCTTTCCAGATTTCATCGGAGGATATTTCCTTTTTCACCATAGCCCTCTATGGGCTTCCAAATATCACTTTGCCAATTCCACAAGAAATGTGTTAGCGAAAGGCTTCTTGAGGGGAAAGCTGTAACTCTGTGAGATGATTTCACAGAACACAAAGAAGTTTCTCAGAAACCTTCTTTCTCTTTGTTATCGGAGGATATTTCCTTTGGCCCTATAGTCTTCAAAGGGAAAGGAAATATCTGTTGTCAGATTCCACAGAAGTAAGGCTAGCAAAGAGATCCACGAAATACAGATGTAACTCTGTGAGATGAATTAACAGAACACTGAGCAGTTTCTCAGAAAGCTTCTTTCCAGATTTCATCGGAGGATATTTCCTTTTTCACCTTAGAACTCTATGGGCTTCCAAATATCACTTTGACAATTCCACAAGAACTGTCTTAGCGAAAGGCTTCTTGAGAGGAAAGCTGTAACTCTGTGAGATGATTTCACAGAACACAAAGAAGTTTCTCAGAAAGCTTCTTTCTCTTTGTTATCGGAGGATATTTCCTTTGGCCCTATAGTCTTTAAAAGGATCCGAAATATCCGTTGTCAGATTCCACAGAAATAAGGCTAGCAAAGAGATCCACGAAATACAGATGTAACTCTGTGAGATGAATTAACAGAAAACTAAGCAGTTTCTCAGAAAGCTCCTTTCCAGATTTCATCCGAGGATATTTCCTTTTTCACCATAGCCCTCTATGGGCTTCCAAATATCACTTTGCCAATTCCACAAGAACAGTCTTAGCGAAAGGCTTCTTGAGGGGAAAGCTGTAACTCTGTGAGATGATTTCACAGAACACAAAGAAGTTTCTCAGAAACCTTCTTTCTCTTTGTTGTCGGAGGATATTTCCTTTGGCCCTATAGTCTTCAAAGGGAAAGGAAATATCTGTTGTCAGATTCCACAGAAATAAGGCTAGCAAAGAGATCCACGAAATACAGATGTAACTCTGTGAGATGAATTAACAGAACACTGAGCAGTTTCTCAGAAAGCTTCTTTCCAGATTTCATCGGAGGATATTCCCTTTTTCACCATACCTCTATGGGCTTCCAAATATCACTTTGCCAATTCCACAAGAACTGTCTTAGCGAAAGGCTTCTTGAGGGGAAAGCTGTCACTCTGTGAGATGATTTCACAGAACACAAAGAAGTTTCTCAGAAAGCTTCTTTCTCTTTGTTATCGGAGGATATTTCCTTTGGCCCTATAGTCTTTAAAGGGATCCGAAATATCTGTTGTCAGATTCCACAGAAATAAAGCTAGCAAAGAGATCCACGAAATACAGATGTAACTCTGTGAGATGAATTAACAGAACACTGAGCAGTTTCTCAGAAAGCTTCTTTCCAGATTTCATCGGAGGATATTTCCTTTTTCACCATAGAACTCTATGGGCTTCCAAATATCACTTTGACAATTCCACAAGAACTGTCTTAGCGAAAGGCTTCTTGAGAGGAAAGCTGTAACCCTGTGAGATGATTTCACAGAACACAAAGAAGTTTCTCAGAAAGCTTCTTTCTCTTTGTTATCGGAGGATATTTCCTTTGGCCCTATAGTCTTTAAAAGGATCCGAAATATCTGTTGTCAGATTCCACAGAAATAAGGCTAGCAAAGAGATCCACGAAATTCAGATGTAACTCTGTGAGATGAATTAACAGAACACTGAGCAGTTTCTCAGAAAGCTTATTTCCTGATTTCATCCGAGGATATTTCCTTTTTCACCATAGCCCTTATGGGCTTCCAAATATGACTTTGCCAATTCCACAAGAACTGTCTTAGCGAAAGGCTTCTTGAGGGGAAAGCTGTAACTCTGTGAGATGATTTCACAGGACACAAAGAAGTTTCTCAGAACGCTTCTTTCCCTTTGTTATCGGAGGATATGTCCTTTGGCCCTATAGTCTTCAAAGGGAAAGGAAATATCTGTTGTCAGATTCCACAGAAATAAGGCTAGCAAAGAGATCCACGAAATACAGATGTAACTCTGTGAGATGAATTAACAGAACACTGAGCAGTTTCTCAGAAAGCTTCTTTCCAGATTTCATCGGAGGATATTTCCTTTTTCACCATAGCCCTCTATGGTCTTCCAAATATCACTTTGCCAATTCCACAAGAACTGTCTTAGCGAAAGGCTTCTTGAGGGGAAAGCTGTAACTCTGTGAGATGATTTCACAGAACACAAAGAAGTTTCTCAGAAAGCTTCTTTCTCTTTGTTATTGGAGGATATTTCCTTTGGCCCTATAGTCTTCAAAGGGAAAGGAAATATCTGTTGTCAGATTCCACAGAAATAAGGCTAGCAAAGAGATCCACGAAATACAGATGTAACTCTGTGAGATGAATTAACAGAACACTGAGCAGTTTCTCAGAAAGCTTCTTTCCAGATTTCATCGGAGGATATTCCCTTTTTCACCATAGCCCTCTAGGGGTTCCAAATATCACTTTGCCAATTCCACAAGAACTGTCTTAGCGAAAGGCTTCTTGAGGGGAAAGCTGTAACTCTGTGAGATGATTTCACAGAACACAAAGAAGTTTCTCAGAAAGCTTCTTTCTCTTTGTTATCGGAGGATATTTCCTTTGCCCCTATAGTCTTTAAAGGGATCTGAAATATCTGTTGTCAGATTCCACAGAAATAAAGCTAGCAAAGAGATCCACGAAATACAGATGTAACTCTGTGAGATGAATTAACAGAACACTGAGCAGTTTCTCAGAAAGCTTCTTTCCAGATTTCATCCGAGGATATTTCCTTTTTCACCATAGCCCTTATGGGCTTCCAAATATGACTTTGCCAATTCCACAAGAACTGTCTTAGCGAAAGGCTTCTTGAGGGGAAAGCTGTAACTCTGTGAGATGATTTCACAGAACACAAAGAAGTTTCTCAGAAACCTTCTTTCTCTTTGTTGTCGGAGGATATTTCCTTTGGCCCTATAGTCTTCAAAGGGAAAGGAAATATCTGTTGTCAGATTCCACAGAAATTAGGCTAGCAAAGAGATCCACGAAATACAGATGTAACTCTGTGAGATGAATTAACAGAACACTGAACAGTTTCTCAGAAAGCTTCTTTCCAGATTTCATTGCAGGATATTCCCTTTTTCACCATAGCCCTCTAAGGGCTTCCAAATATCACTTTGCCAATTCCACAAGAACTGTCTTAGCGAAAGGCTTCTTGAGGGGAAAGCTGTAACTCTGTGAGATGATTTCACAGAACACAAAGAAGTTTCTCAGAAAGCTTCTTTCTCTTTGTTATCGGAGGATATTTCCTTTGCCCCTATAGTCTTTAAAGGGATCCGAAATATCTGTTGTCAGATTCCACAGAAATAAAGCTAGCAAAGAGATCCACGAAATACAGATGTAACTCTGTGAGATGAATTAACAGAACACTGAGCAGTTTCTCAGAAAGCTTCTTTCCAGATTTCATCCGAGGATATTTCCTTTTTCACCATAGCCCTTATGGGCTTCCAAATATGACTTTGCCAATTCCACAAGAACTGTCTTAGCGAAAGGCTTCTTGAGGGGAAAGCTGTAACTCTGTGAGATGATTTCACAGAACACAAAGAAGTTTCTCAGAAAGCTTCTTTCCCTTTGTTATCGGAGGATATGTCCTTGGGCCCTATAGTCTTCAAAGGGAAAGGAAATATCTGTTGTCAGATTCCACAGAAATAAGGCTAGCAAAGAGATCCACGAAATACCGATGTAACTCTGTGAGATGAAATAACAGAACACTGAGCAGTTTCTCAGAAAGCTTCTTTCCAGATTTCATCGGAGGATATTTCCTATTTCAACATAGCCCTTATGGGCTTCCAAATATCACTTTGCCAATTCCACAAGAACTGTCTTAGTGAAACGCTACTTGAGGGGAAAGCTGTCACTCTGTGAGATGATTTCACAGAACACAAAGAAGTTTCTCAGAAAGCTTCATTCTCTTTGTTATCGGAGGATATTTCCTTTGGCCCTATAGTCTTCAAAGGGAAAGGAAATATCTGTTGTCAGATTCCACAGAAATAAGGCAAGCAAAGAGATCCATGAAATACAGATGTAACTCTGTGAGATGAGTTAACAGGACACTGAGCAGTTTCTCAGAAAGCTTCTTTCCAGATTTCATCGGAGGATATTTCCTTTTTCACCATAGCCCTCTATGGGCTTCCAAATATCCCTTTGCCAATTCCACAAGAACTGTGTTAGCGAAAGGCTTCTTGAGGGGAAAGCTGTAACTCTGTGAGATGATTTCACAGAACACAAAGAAGTTTCTCAGAAAGCTTCTTTCTCTTTGTTATCGGAGGATATTTCCTTTGGCCCTATAGTCTTCAAAGGGAAAGGAAATATCTGTTGTCAGATTCCACAGAAATAAGGCTAGCAAAGAGATCCACGAAATACCGATGTAACTCTGTGAGATGAATTAACAGAACACTGAGCAGTTTCTCAGAAAGCTTCTTTCCAGATTTCATCGGAGGATATTTCCTTTTTCACCATAGCCCTCTAAGGGCTTCCAAATATCACTTTGCCAATTCCACAAGAACTGTCTTAGCGAAAGGCTTCTTGAGGGGAAAGCTTTAACTCTGTGAGATGATGTCACAGAACACAAAGAAGTTTCTCAGAAACCTTCTTTCTCTTTGTTATCGGAGGATATTTCCTTTGGCCCTATAGTCTTCAAAGGGAAAGGAAATATCTGTTGTCAGATTCCACAGAAATAAGGCTAGCAAAGAGATCCACGAAATACAGATGTAACTCTGTGAGATGAATTAACAGAACACTGAGCAGTTTCTCAGAAAGCTGCTTTCCAGATTTCATCGGAGGATATTTCCTTTTTCACCATAGCCCTCTAAGGGCTTCCAAATATCACTTTGACAATTCCACAAGAACTGTCTTAGCGAAAGGCTTCTTGAGGGGAAAGCTGTAACTCTGTGAGATGATTTCACAGAACACAAAGAAGTTTCTCAGAAAGCTTGTTTCTCTTTGTTATCGGAGGATATTTCCTTTGGCCCTATAGTCTTTAAAGGGATCCGAAATATCTGTTGTCAGATTACACAGAAATAGGGCTAGCAAAGAGATCCACGAAATACAGATGTAACTCTGTGAGATGAATTAACAGAACACTAAGCAGTTTCTCAGAAAGCTTCTTTCCAGATTTCATCCGAGGATATTTCCTTTTTCACCATAGCCCTTATGGGCTTCCAAATATGACTGTGCCAATTCCACAAGAACTGTCTTAGCGAAAGGCTTCTTGAGGGGAAAGCTGTAACTCTGTGAGATGATTTCACAGAACACAAAGAAGTTTCTCAGAAAGCTTCTTTCCCTTTTTTATCGGAGGATATGTCCTTTGGCCCTATAGTCTTCAAAGGGAAAGTAAATATCTGTTGTCAGATTCCACAGAAATAAGGCTAGCAAAGAGATCCACGAAATACAGATGTAACTCTGTGAGATGAATTAACAGAACACTGAGCAGTTTCTCAGAAAGCTTCTTTCCAGATTTCATCGGAGGATATTTCCTTTTTCACCATAGCCCTCTATGGGCTTCCAAATATCCCTTTGCCAATTCCACAAGAACTGTCTTAGCGAAAGGCTTCTTGAGGGGAAAGCTGTAACTCTGTGAGATGATTTCACAGAAAACAAAGAAGTTTCTCAGAAAGCTTCTTTCTCTTTGTTATCGGAAGATATTTCCTTTGGCCCTATAGTCTTCAAAGGGAAAGGAAATATCTGTTGTCAGATTCCACAGAAATAAGGCTAGCAAAGAGATCCACGAAATACAGATGTAACTCTGTGAGATGAATTAACAGAACACTGAGCAGTTTCTCAGAAAGCTGCTTTCCAGGTTTCATCGGAGGATATTTCCTTTTTCACCATAGCCCTCTATGGGCTTCCAAATATCACTTTGCCAATTCCACAAGAACTGTCTTAGCGAAAGGCTTCTTGAGGGGAAAGCTGTAACTCTGTGAGATGATTTCACAGAACACAAAGAAGTTTCTCAGAAAGCTTGCTTCTCTTCGTTATCGGAGGATATTTCCTTTGGCCCTATAGTCTGTAAAAGGATCCGAAATATCTGTTGTCAGATTACACAGAAATAAGGCTAGGAAAGAAATCCACGAAATACATATGTAACTCTGTGAGATGAATTAACAGACACTAAGCAGTTTCTCAGAAAGCTTCTTTCCAGATTTCATCCGAGGATATTTCCTTTTTCACCATAGCCCTTATGGGCTTCCAAATATGACTTTGCCAATTCCACAAGAACTGTCTTAGCGCAAGGCTTCTTGAGGGGAAAGCTGTAACTCTGTGAGATGATTTCACAGAACACAAAGAAGTTTCTCAGAAAGCTTCTTTCTCTTTGTTATCGGAGGATATTTCCTTTGGCCCTATAGTCTTCAAAGGGAAAGGAAATATCTGTTGTCAGATTCCACAGAAATAAGGCTAGCAAAGAGATCCACGAAATACAGATGTAACTCTGTGAGATGAATTAACAGAACACTGAGCAGATTCTCAGAAAGCTTCTTTCCAGGTTTCATCGGAGGATATTTCCTTTTTCACGATAGCCCTTATGGGCTTCCAAATATCACTTTGCCAATTCCACAAAAACTGTCTTAGCGAAAGGCTTCTTGAGGGGAAAGCTGTAACTCTGTGAGATGATTTCACAGAACACAAAGAAGATTCTCAGAAAGCTTCTTTCTCTTTGTTATCGGAGGATAATTGCTTTGGCCCTATAGTCTTCAAAGGGAAAGGAAATATCTGTTGTTAGATTCCAGAGAAATAAGGCTAGCAAAGAGATCCACGAAATACAGATGTAATTCTGTGAGATGAATTAACAGAACACTAAGCAGTTTCTCAGAAAGCTTCTTTCCAGATTTCATCCGAGGATATTTCCTTTTTAACCATAGCCCTCTATGGGCTTCCAAATATCACTTTGCCAATTCCACAAGAACTGTCTTAGCGAAAGGCTTCTTGAGGGGAAAGCTGTAACTCTGTGAGATGATTTCACAGAACACTAAGAAGTTTCTCAGAAAGCTTCTTTCTCTTTGTTATCGGAGGATAATTGCTTTGGCCCTATAGTCTTCAAAGGGAAAGGAAATATCTGTTGTCAGATTGCAGAGAAATAAGGCTAGCAAAGAGATCCACGAAATACAGATGTAATTCTGTGAGATGAATTAACAGAACACTAAGCAGTTTCTCAGAAAGCTTCTTTCCAGATTTCATCCGAGGATATTTCCTTTTTAACCATAGCCCTCTATGGGCTTCCAAACATCCCTTTGCCAATTCCACAAGAACTGTCTTAGCGAAAGGTTTCTTGAGGGGAAAGCTGTAACTCTGTGAGATGATTTCACAGAACACAAAGAAGTTTCTCAGAAAGCTTCTTTCTCTTTGTTATCGGAGGATATTTCCTTTGGCCCTATAGTCTTCAAAGGGAAAGGAAATATCTGTTGTCAGATTCCACAGAAATAAGGCTAGAAAAGAGATCCACGAAATACAGATGTAACTCTGTGAGATGAATTAACAGAACACTGAGCAGTTTCTCAGAAAGCTTCTTTCCAGATTTCATCGGAGGATATTCCCTTTTTCACCATAGCCCTCTATGGGCTTCCAAATATCACTTTGCCAATTCCACAAGAACTGTCTTAGCGAAAGGCTTCTTGAGGGGAAAGCTGTAACTCTGTGAGATGATTTCACAGAACACAAAGAAGTTTCTCAGAAAGCTTCTTTCTCTTTGTTATCGGAGGATATTTCCTTTGGCCCTATAGTCTTCAAAGGGAAAGGAAATATCTGTTGTCAGATTCCACAGAAATAAGGCTAGAAAAGAGATCCACGAAATACAGATGTAACTCTGTGAGATGAATTAACAGAACACTGAGCAGTTTCTCAGAAAGCTTCTTTCCAGATTTCATCGGAGGATATTCCCTTTTTCACCATAGCCCTCTATGGGCTTCCAAATATCACTTTGCCAATTCCACAAGAACTGTCTTAGCGAAAGGCTTCTTGAGGGGAAAGCTGTAACTCTGTGAGATGATTTCACAGAACACAAAGAAGTTTCTCAGAAAGCTTCTTTCTCTTTGTTATCGGAGGATATTTCCTTTGGCCCTATAGTCTTCAAAGGGAAAGGAAATATCTGTTGTCAGATTCCACAGAAATAAGGCTAGCAAAGAGATCCACGAAATACAGATGTAACTCTGTGAGATGAATTAACAGAACACTGAGCAGTTTCTCAGAAAGCTTCTTTCCAGATTTCATCGGAGGATATTTCCTTTTTCACCATAGCCCTCTATGGGCTTCCAAATATCACTTTGCCAATTCCACAAGAACTGTCTTAGCGAAAGGCTTCTTGAGGGGAAAGCTGTAACTCTGTGAGATGATTTCACAGAACACAAAGAAGTTTCTCAGAAAGCTTCTTTCTCTTTGTTATCGGAGGATATTTCCTTTGCCCCTATAGTCTTTAAAGGGATCCGAAATATCTGTTGTCAGATTCCACAGAAATAAAGCTAGCAAAGAGATCCACGAAATACAGATGTAACTCTGTGAGATGAATTAACAGAACAATGAGCAGTTTCTCAGAAAGCTTATTTCCAGATTTCATCCGAGGATATTTCCTTTTTCACCATAGCCCTTATGGGCTTCCAAATATGACTTTGCCAATTCCACAAGAACTGTCTTAGCGAAAGGCTTCTTGAGGGGAAAGCTGTAACTCTGTGAGATGATTTCACAGAACACAAAGAAGTTTCTCAGAACGCTTCTTTCCCTTTGTTATCGGAGGATATGTCCTTTGGCCCTATAGTCTTCAAAGGGAAAGGAAATATCTGTTGTCAGATTCCACAGAAATAAGGCTAGCAAAGAGATCCACGAAATACAGATGTAACTCTGTGAGATGAATTAACAGAACACTGAGCAGTTTCTCAGAAAGCTTCTTTCCAGATTTCATCGGAGGATATTCCCTCTTTCACCATAGCCTTCTATGGGCTTCCAAATATCACTTTGCCAATTCCACAAGAACTGTCTTAGCGAAAGGCTTCTTGAGGGGAAAGATGTAACTCTGTGAGATGATTTCACAGAACACAAAGAAGTTTCTCAGAAAGCTTCTTTCTCTTTGTTATCGGAGGATATTTCCTTTGCCCCTATAGTCTTTAAAGGGATCCGAAATATCTGTTGTCAGATTCCACAGAAATAAAGCTAGCAAAGAGATCCACGAAATACACATGTAACTCTGTGAGAAGAATTAACAGAACACTGAGCAGTTTCTCAGAAAGCTTCTTTCCAGATTTCATTGGAGGATATTTCCTTTTTCACCATAGAACTCTATGGGCTTCCAAATATCACTTTGACAATTCCACAAGAACTGTCTTAGCGAAAGGCTTCTTGAGAGGAAAGCTGTAACTCTGTGAGATGATTTCACAGAACACAAAGAAGTTTCTCAGAAAGCTTCTTTCTCTTTGTTATCGGAGGATATTTCCTTTGGCCCTATAGTCTTTAAAAGGATCCGAAATATCTGTTGTCAGATTCCACAGAAATAAGGCTAGCAAAGAGATCCACGAAATACAGATGTAACTCTGTGAGATGAATTAACAGAACACTGAGCAGTTTCTCAGAAAGCTTATTTCCAGATTTCATCCGAGGATATTTCCTTTTTCACCATAGCCCTTATGGGCTTCCAAATATGACTTTTCCAATTCCACAAGAACTGTCTTAGCGAAAGGCTTCTTGAGGGGAAAGCTGTAACTCTGTGAGATGATTTCACAGAACACAAAGAAGTTTCTCAGAACGCTTCTTTCCCTTTGTTATCGGAGGATATGTCCTTTGGCCCTATAGTCTTCAAAGGGAAAGGAAATATCTGTTGTCAGATTCCACAGAAATAAGGCTAGCAAAGAGATCCACGAAATACAGATATAACTCTGTGAGATGAATTAACAGAACACTGAGCAGTTTCTCAGAAAGCTTCTTTCCAGATTTCATCGGAGGATATTTCCTTTTTCACCATAGCCCTCTATGGTCTTCCAAATATCACTTTGCCAATTCCACAAGAACTGTTTTAGCGAAAGGCTTCTTGAGGGGAAAGCTGTAACTCTGTGAGATGATTTCACAGAACACAAAGAAGTTTCTCAGAAAGCTTCTTTCTCTTTGTTATCGGAGGATATTTCCTTTGGCCCTATAGTCTTCAAAGGGAAAGGAAATATCTGTTGTCAGATTCCACAGAAATAAGGCTAGCAAAGAGATCCACGAAATACAGATGTAACTCTGTGAGATGAATTAACAGAACACTGAGCAGTTTCTCAGAAAGCTTCTTTCCAGATTTCATCGGAGGATATTCCCTTTTTCACCATAGCCCTCTAGGGGTTCCAAATATCACTTTGCCAATTCCACAAGAACTGTCTTAGCGAAAGGCTTCTTGAGGGGAAAGCTGTAACTCTGTGAGATGATTTCACAGAACACAAAGAAGTTTCTCAGAAAGCTTCTTTCTCTTTGTTATCGGAGGATATTTCCTTTGCCCCTATAGTCTTTAAAGGGATCTGAAATATCTGTTGTCAGATTCCACAGAAATAAAGCTAGCAAAGAGATCCACGAAATACAGATGTAACTCTGTGAGATGAATTAACAGAACACTGAGCAGTTTCTCAGAAAGCTTCTTTCCAGATTTCATCCGAGGATATTTCCTTTTTCACCATAGCCCTTATGGGCTTCCAAATATGACTTTGCCAATTCCACAAGAACTGTCTTAGCGAAAGGCTTCTTGAGGGGAAAGCTGTAACTCTGTGAGATGATTTCACAGAACACAAAGAAGTTTCTCAGAAACCTTCTTTCTCTTTGTTGTCGGAGGATATTTCCTTTGGCCCTATAGTCTTCAAAGGGAAAGGAAATATCTGTTGTCAGATTCCACAGAAATAAGGCTAGCAAAGAGATCCACGAAATACAGATGTAACTCTGTGAGATGAATTAACAGAACACTGAGCAGTTTCTCAGAAAGCTTCTTTCCAGATTTCATCGGAGGATATTTCCTTTTTCAACATAGCCCTTATGGGCTTCCAAATATCACTTTACCAATTCCACAAGAACTGTCTTAGTGAAACGCTACTTGAGGGGAAAGCTGTCACTCTGTGAGATGATTTCACAGAACACAAAGAAGTTTCTCAGAAAGCTTCATTCTCTTTGTTATCGGAGGATATTTCCTTTGGCCCTATAGTCTTCAAAGGGAAAGGAAATATCTGTTGTCAGATTCCACAGAAATAAGGCTAGCAAAGAGATCCATGAAATACAGATGTAACTCTGTGAGATGAGTTAACAGGACACTGAGCAGTTTCTCAGAAAGCTTCTTTCCAGATTTCATCCGAGGATATTTCCTTTTTCACCATAGCCCTCTATGGGCTTCCAAATATCCCTTTGCCAATTCCACAAGAACTGTCTTAGCGAAAGGCTTCTTGAGGGGAAAGCTGTAACTCTGTGAGATGATTTCACAGAACACAAAGAAGTTTCTCAGAAAGCTTCTTTCTCTTTGTTATCGGAGGATATTTCCTTTGGCCCTATAGTCTTCAAAGGGAAAGGAAATATCTGTTGTCAGATTCCACAGAAATAAGGCTAGCAAAGAGATCCACGCAATACCGATGTAACTCTCTGAGATGAATTAACAGAACACTGAGCAGTTTCTCAGAAAGCTTCTTTCCAGGTTTCATCGGAGGATATTTCCTTTTTCACCATAGCCCTCTAAGGGCTTCCAAATATGACTTTGCCAATTCCACAAGAACTGTCTTAGCGAAAGGCTTCTTGAGGGGAAAGCTGTAACTCTGTGAGATGATTTCACAGAACACAAAGAAGTTTCTCAGAAACCTTCTTTCTCTTTGTTATCGGAGGATATTTCCTTTGGTCCTATGGCCTTTAAAGGGAAAGGAAATATCTGTTGTCAGATTCCACAGAAATAAGGCTAGCAAAGAGATCCACGAAATAGAGATGTAACTCTGTGAGATGAATTAACAGAACACTGAGCAGTTTCTCAGAAAGCTTCTTTCCAGATTTCTTCGGAGGATATTTCCTTTTTCACCATAGCCCTCTATGGGCTTTCAAATATCCCTTTGCCAATTCCACAAGAACTGTCTTAGCGAAAGGCTTCTTGAGAGGAAAGCTGTAACTCTGTGAGATGATTTCACAAACACAAAGAAGTTTCTCAGAAAGCTTCTTTCTCTTTGTTATCGGAGGATATTTCCTTTGGCCCTATAGTCTTTAAAGGGATCCGAAATATCTGTTGTCAGATTCCACAGAAAGAAGGCTAGCAAAGAGATCCACGAAATACAGATGTAATTCTGTGAGATGAATTAACAGAACACTAAGCAGTTTCTCAGAAAGCTTCTTTCCAGATTTCATCCGAGGATATTTCCTTTTTCACCATAGCCCTTATGGGCTTCCAAATATGACTTTGCCAATTCCACAAGAACTGTCTTAGCGAAAGGCTTCTTGAGGGGAAAGCTGTAACTCTGTGAGATGATTTCACAGAACACAAAGAAGTTTCTCAGAAAGCTTCTTTCCCTTTTTTATCGGAGGATATGTCCTTTGGCCCTATAGTCTTCAAAGGGAAAGTAAATATCTGTTGTCAGATTCCACAGAAATAAGGCTAGCAAAGATTTCCACGAAATACAGATGTAACTCTGTGAGATGAATTAACAGAACACTGAGCAGTTTCTCAGAAAGCTTCTTTCCAGATTTCATCGGAGGATATTTCCTTTTTCACCATAGCCCTCTATGGGCTTCCAAATATCCCTTTGCCAATTCCACAAGAACTGTCTTAGCGAAAGGCTTCTTGAGGGGAAAGCTGTAACTCTGTGAGATGATTTCACAGAACACAAAGAAGTTTCTCAGAAAGCTTCTTTCTCTTTGTTATCGGAAGATATTTCCTTTGGCCCTATAGTCTTCAAAGGGAAAGGAAATATCTGTTGTCAGATTCCACAGAAATAAGGCTAGCAAAGAGATCCACGAAATACAGATGTAACTCTGTGAGATGAAGTAACAGAACACTGAGCAGTTTCTCAGAAAGCTGCTTTCCAGGATTCATCGGAGGATATTTCCTTTTTCACCATAGCCCTCTATGGGCTTCCAAATATCACTTTGCCAATTCCACAAGAACTGTCTTAGCGAAAGGCTTCTTCAGGGGAAAGCTGTAACTCTGTGAGATGATTTCACAGAACACAAAGAAGTTTCTCAGAAAGCTTGCTTCTCTTCGTTATCGGAGGATATTTCCTTTGGCCCTATAGTCTGTAAAAGGATCCGAAATATCTGTTGTCAGATTACACAGAAATAAGGCTAGGAAAGAAATCCACGAAATACATATGTAACTCTGTGAGATGAATTAACAGACACTAAGCAGTTTCTCAGAAAGCTTCTTTCCAGATTTCATCCGAGGATATTTCCTTTTTCACCATAGCCCTTATGGGCTTCCAAATATGACTTTGCCAATTCCACAAGAACTGTCTTAGCGCAAGGCTTCTTGAGGGGAAAGCTGTAACTCTGTGAGATGATTTCACAGAACACAAAGAAGTTTCTCAGAAAGCTTCTTTCTCTTTGTTATCGGAGGATATTTCCTTTGGCCCTATAGTCTTCAAAGGGAAAGGAAATATCTGTTGTCAGATTCCACAGAAATAAGGCTAGCAAAGAGATCCACGAAATACAGATGTAACTCTGTGAGATGAATTAACAGAACACTGAGCAGATTCTCAGAAAGCTTCTTTCCAGGTTTCATCGGAGGATATTTCCTTTTTCACCATAGCCCTTATGGGCTTCCAAATATCACTTTGCCAATTCCACAAAAACTGTCTTAGCGAAAGGCTTCTTGAGGGGAAAGCTGTAACTCTGTGAGATGATTTCACAGAACACAAAGAAGATTCTCAGAAAGCTTCTTTCTCTTTGTTATCGGAGGATAATTGCTTTGGCCCTATAGTCTTCAAAGGGAAAGGAAATATCTGTTGTCAGATTCCAGAGAAATAAGGCTAGCAAAGAGATCCACGAAATACAGATGTAATTCTGTGAGATGAATTAACAGAACACTAAGCAGTTTCTCAGAAAGCTTCTTTCCAGATTTCATCCGAGGATATTTCCTTTTTAACCATAGCCCTCTATGGGCTTCCAAATATCACTTTGCCAATTCCACAAGAACTGTCTTAGCGAAAGGCTTCTTGAGGGGAAAGCTGTAACTCTGTGAGATGATTTCACAGAACACTAAGAAGTTTCTCAGAAAGCTTCTTTCTCTTTGTTATCGGAGGATAATTGCTTTGGCCCTATAGTCTTCAAAGGGAAAGGAAATATCTGTTGTCAGATGCCAGAGAAATAAGGCTAGCAAAGAGATCCACGAAATACAGATGTAATTCTGTGAGATGAATTAACAGAACACTAAGCAGTTTCTCAGAAAGCTTCTTTCCAGATTTCATCCGAGGATATTTCCTTCTTAACCATAGCCCTCTATGGGCTTCCAAATATCCCTTTGCCAATTCCACAAGAACTGTCTTAGCGAAAGGCTTCTTGAGGGGAAAGCTGTAACTCTGTGAGATGATTTCACAGAACACAAAGAAGTTTCTCAGAAAGCTTCTTTCTCTTTGTTATCGGAGGATATTTCCTTTGGCCCTATAGTCTTCAAAGGGAAAGGAAATATCTGTTGTCAGATTCCACAGAAATAAGGCTAGAAAAGAGATCCACGAAATACAGATGTAACTCTGTGAGATGAATTAACAGAACACTGAGCAGTTTCTCAGAAAGCTTCTTTCCAGATTTCATCGGAGGATATTCCCTTTTTCACCATAGCCCTCTAGGGGTTCCAAATATCACTTTGCCAATTCCACAAGAACTGTCTTAGCGAAAGGCTTCTTGAGGGGAAAGCTGTAACTCTGTGAGATGATTTCACAGAACACAAAGAAGTTTCTCAGAAAGCTTCTTTCTCTTTGTTATCGGAGGATATTTCCTTTGCCCCTATAGTCTTTAAAGGGATCTGAAATATCTGTTGTCAGATTCCACAGAAATAAAGCTAGCAAAGAGATCCACGAAATACAGATGTAACTCTGTGAGATGAATTAACAGAACACTGAGCAGTTTCTCAGAAAGCTTCTTTCCAGATTTCATCCGAGGATATTTCCTTTTTCACCATAGCCCTTATGGGCTTCCAAATATGACTTTGCCAATTCCACAAGAACTGTCTTAGCGAAAGGCTTCTTGAGGGGAAAGCTGTAACTCTGTGAGATGATTTCACAGAACACAAAGAAGTTTCTCAGAAACCTTCTTTCTCTTTGTTGTCGGAGGATATTTCCTTTGGCCCTATAGTCTTCAAAGGGAAAGGAAATATCTGTTGTCAGATTCCACAGAAATAAGGCTAGCAAAGAGATCCACGAAATACAGATGTAACTCTGTGAGATGAATTAACAGAACACTGAGCAGTTTCTCAGAAAGCTTCTTTCCAGATTTCATCGGAGGATATTTCCTTTTTCAACATAGCCCTTATGGGCTTCCAAATATCACTTTACCAATTCCACAAGAACTGTCTTAGTGAAACGCTACTTGAGGGGAAAGCTGTCACTCTGTGAGATGATTTCACAGAACACAAAGAAGTTTCTCAGAAAGCTTCATTCTCTTTGTTATCGGAGGATATTTCCTTTGGCCCTATAGTCTTCAAAGGGAAAGGAAATATCTGTTGTCAGATTCCACAGAAATAAGGCTAGCAAAGAGATCCATGAAATACAGATGTAACTCTGTGAGATGAGTTAACAGGACACTGAGCAGTTTCTCAGAAAGCTTCTTTCCAGATTTCATCCGAGGATATTTCCTTTTTCACCATAGCCCTCTATGGGCTTCCAAATATCCCTTTGCCAATTCCACAAGAACTGTCTTAGCGAAAGGCTTCTTGAGGGGAAAGCTGTAACTCTGTGAGATGATTTCACAGAACACAAAGAAGTTTCTCAGAAAGCTTCTTTCTCTTTGTTATCGGAGGATATTTCCTTTGGCCCTATAGTCTTCAAAGGGAAAGGAAATATCTGTTGTCAGATTCCACAGAAATAAGGCTAGCAAAGAGATCCACGAAATACCGATGTAACTCTCTGAGATGAATTAACAGAACACTGAGCAGTTTCTCAGAAAGCTTCTTTCCAGGTTTCATCGGAGGATATTTCCTTTTTCACCATAGCCCTCTAAGGGCTTCCAAATATGACTTTGCCAATTCCACAAGAACTGTCTTAGCGAAAGGCTTCTTGAGGGGAAAGCTGTAACTCTGTGAGATGATTTCACAGAACACAAAGAAGTTTCTCAGAAACCTTCTTTCTCTTTGTTATCGGAGGATATTTCCTTTGGTCCTATGGCCTTTAAAGGGAAAGGAAATATCTGTTGTCAGATTCCACAGAAATAAGGCTAGCAAAGAGATCCACGAAATACAGATGTAACTCTGTGAGATGAATTAACAGAACACTGAGCAGTTTCTCAGAAAGCTTCTTTCCAGATTTCTTCGGAGGATATTTCCTTTTTCACCATAGCCCTCTAAGGGCTTTCAAATATCCCTTTGCCAATTCCACAAGAACTGTCTTAGCGAAAGGCTTCTTGAGAGGAAAGCTGTAACTCTGTGAGATGATTTCACAAACACAAAGAAGTTTCTCAGAAAGCTTCTTTCTCTTTGTTATCGGAGGATATTTCCTTTGGCCCTATAGTCTTTAAAGGGATCCGAAATATCTGTTGTCAGATTCCACAGAAAGAAGGCTAGCAAAGAGATCCACGAAATACAGATGTAATTCTGTGAGATGAATTAACAGAACACTAAGCAGTTTCTCAGAAAGCTTCTTTCCAGATTTCATCCGAGGATATTTCCTTTTTCACCATAGCCCTTATGGGCTTCCAAATATGACTTTGCCAATTCCACAAGAACTGTCTTAGCGAAAGGCTTCTTGAGGGGAAAGCTGTAACTCTGTGAGATGATTTCACAGAACACAAAGAAGTTTCTCAGAAAGCTTCTTTCCCTTTTTTATCGGAGGATATGTCCTTTGGCCCTATAGTCTTCAAAGGGAAAGTAAATATCTGTTGTCAGATTCCACAGAAATAAGGCTAGCAAAGATTTCCACGAAATACAGATGTAACTCTGTGAGATGAATTAACAGAACACTGAGCAGTTTCTCAGAAAGCTTCTTTCCAGATTTCATCGGAGGATATTTCCTTTTTCACCATAGCCCTCTATGGGCTTCCAAATATCCCTTTGCCAATTCCACAAGAACTGTCTTAGCGAAAGGCTTCTTGAGGGGAAAGCTGTAACTCTGTGAGATGATTTCACAGAACACAAAGAAGTTTCTCAGAAAGCTTCTTTCTCTTTGTTATCGGAAGATATTTCCTTTGGCCCTATAGTCTTCAAAGGGAAAGGAAATATCTGTTGTCAGATTCCACAGAAATAAGGCTAGCAAAGAGATCCACGAAATACAGATGTAACTCTGTGAGATGAAGTAACAGAACACTGAGCAGTTTCTCAGAAAGCTGCTTTCCAGGATTCATCGGAGGATATTTCCTTTTTCACCATAGCCCTCTATGGGCTTCCAAATATCACTTTGCCAATTCCACAAGAACTGTCTTAGCGAAAGGCTTCTTCAGGGGAAAGCTGTAACTCTGTGAGATGATTTCACAGAACACAAAGAAGTTTCTCAGAAAGCTTGCTTCTCTTCGTTATCGGAGGATATTTCCTTTGGCCCTATAGTCTGTAAAAGGATCCGAAATATCTGTTGTCAGATTACACAGAAATAAGGCTAGGAAAGAAATCCACGAAATACATATGTAACTCTGTGAGATGAATTAACAGACACTAAGCAGTTTCTCAGAAAGCTTCTTTCCAGATTTCATCCGAGGATATTTCCTTTTTCACCATAGCCCTTATGGGCTTCCAAATATGACTTTGCCAATTCCACAAGAACTGTCTTAGCGCAAGGCTTCTTGAGGGGAAAGCTGTAACTCTGTGAGATGATTTCACAGAACACAAAGAAGTTTCTCAGAAAGCTTCTTTCTCTTTGTTATCGGAGGATATTTCCTTTGGCCCTATAGTCTTCAAAGGGAAAGGAAATATCTGTTGTCAGATTCCACAGAAATAAGGCTAGCAAAGAGATCCACGAAATACAGATGTAACTCTGTGAGATGAATTAACAGAACACTGAGCAGATTCTCAGAAAGCTTCTTTCCAGGTTTCATCGGAGGATATTTCCTTTTTCACCATAGCCCTTATGGGCTTCCAAATATCACTTTGCCAATTCCACAAAAACTGTCTTAGCGAAAGGCTTCTTGAGGGGAAAGCTGTAACTCTGTGAGATGATTTCACAGAACACAAAGAAGATTCTCAGAAAGCTTCTTTCTCTTTGTTATCGGAGGATAATTGCTTTGGCCCTATAGTCTTCAAAGGGAAAGGAAATATCTGTTGTCAGATTCCAGAGAAATAAGGCTAGCAAAGAGATCCACGAAATACAGATGTAATTCTGTGAGATGAATTAACAGAACACTAAGCAGTTTCTCAGAAAGCTTCTTTCCAGATTTCATCCGAGGATATTTCCTTTTTAACCATAGCCCTCTATGGGCTTCCAAATATCACTTTGCCAATTCCACAAGAACTGTCTTAGCGAAAGGCTTCTTGAGGGGAAAGCTGTAACTCTGTGAGATGATTTCACAGAACACTAAGAAGTTTCTCAGAAAGCTTCTTTCTCTTTGTTATCGGAGGATAATTGCTTTGGCCCTATAGTCTTCAAAGGGAAAGGAAATATCTGTTGTCAGATGCCAGAGAAATAAGGCTAGCAAAGAGATCCACGAAATACAGATGTAATTCTGTGAGATGAATTAACAGAACACTAAGCAGTTTCTCAGAAAGCTTCTTTCCAGATTTCATCCGAGGATATTTCCTTCTTAACCATAGCCCTCTATGGGCTTCCAAATATCCCTTTGCCAATTCCACAAGAACTGTCTTAGCGAAAGGCTTCTTGAGGGGAAAGCTGTAACTCTGTGAGATGATTTCACAGAACACAAAGAAGTTTCTCAGAAAGCTTCTTTCTCTTTGTTATCGGAGGATATTTCCTTTGGCCCTATAGTCTTCAAAGGGAAAGGAAATATCTGTTGTCAGATTCCACAGAAATAAGGCTAGAAAAGAGATCCACGAAATACAGATGTAACTCTGTGAGATGAATTAACAGAACACTGAGCAGTTTCTCAGAAAGCTTCTTTCCAGATTTCATCGGAGGATATTCCCTTTTTCACCATAGCCCTCTATGGGCTTCCAAATATCACTTTGCCAATTCCACAAGAGCTGTCTTAGCGAAAGGCTTCTTGAGGGGAAAGCTGTAACTCTGTGAGATGATTTCACAGAACACAAAGAAGTTTCTCAGAAAGCTTCTTTCTCTTTGTTATCGGAGGATATTTCCTTTGGCCCTATCGTCTTCAAAGGGAAAGGAAATATCTGTTGTCAGATTCCACAGAAATAAGGCTAGCAAAGAGATCCACGAAATACAGATGTAACTCTGTGAGATGAATTAACAGAACACTGAGCAGTTTCTCAGAAAGCTTCTTTCCAGATTTCATCGGAGGATATTTCCTTTTTCACCATAGCCCTCTATGGGCTTCCAAATATCACTTTGCCAATTCCACAAGAACTGTCTTAGCGAAAGGCTTCTTGAGGGGAAAGCTGTAACTCTGTGAGATGATTTCACAGAACACAAAGAAGTTTCTCAGAAAGCTTCTTTCTCTTTGTTATCGGAGGATATTTCCTTTGGCCCTATAGTCTTCAAAGGGAAATGAAATATCTGTTGTCAGATACCACAGAAATAAGGCTAGCAAAGAGATCCACGAAATACAGATGTAACTCTGTGAGATGAATTAACAGAACACTGAGCAGTTTCTCAGAAAGCTTCTTTCCAGATTTCATCGGAGGATATTCCCTTTTTCACCATAGCCCTTATGGGCTTCCAAATATCACTTTGCCAATTCCACAAGAACTGTCTTAGCGAAAGGCTTCTTGAGGGGAAAGCTGTAACTCTGTGAGATGATTTCACAGAACACAAAGAAGTTTCTCAGAAAGCTTCTTTCTCTTTGTTATCGGAGGATATTTCCTTTGCCCCTATAGTCTTTAAAGGGATCCGAAATATCTGTTGTCAGATTCCACAGAAATAAAGCTAGCAAAGAGATCCACGAAATACAGATGTAACTCTGTGAGATGAATTAACAGAACAATGAGCAGTTTCTCAGAAAGCTTATTTCCAGATTTCATCCGAGGATATTTCCTTTTTCACCATAGCCCTTATGGGCTTCCAAATATGACTTTGCCAATTCCACAAGAACTGTCTTAGCGAAAGGCTTCTTGAGGGGAAAGCTGTAACTCTGTGAGATGATTTCACAGAACACAAAGAAGTTTCTCAGAAAGCTTCTTTCCCTTTGTTATCGGAGGAGATGTCCTTTGGCCCTATAGTCTTCAAAGGGAAAGGAAATATCTGTTGTCAGATTCCACAGAAATAAGGCTAGCAAAGAGATCCACGAAATACAGATGTAACTCTGTGAGATGAATTAACAGAACACTGAGCAGTTTCTCAGAAAGCTTCTTCCCAGATTTCATCGGAGGATATTTCCTTTTTCAACATAGCCCTTATGGGCTTCCAAATATCACTTTGCCAATTCCACAAGAACTGTCTTAGTGAAACGCTACTTGAGGGGAAAGCTATCACTCTGTGAGATGATTTCACAGAACACAAAGAAGTTTCTCAGAAAGCTTCATTCTTTTTGTTATCGGAGGATATTTCCTTTGGCCCTATAGTCTTCAAAGGGAAAGGAAATATCTGTTGTCAGATTCCACAGAAATAAGGCAAGCAAAGAGATCCATGAAATACAAATGTAACTCTGTGAGATGAGTTAACAGAACACTGACCAGTTTCTCAGAAAGCTTCTTTCCAGATTTCATCGGAGGATATTTCCTTTTTCACCATAGCCCTCGATGGGCTTCCAAATATCCCTTTGCCAATTCCACAAGAACAGTCTTAGCGAAAGGCTTCTTGAGGGGAAAGCTGTAACTCTGTGAGATGATTTCACAGAAAACAAAGAAGTTTCTCAGAAAGCTTCTTTCTCTTTGTTATCGGAGGATATTTCCTTTGGCCCTATAGTCTTCAAAGGGAAAGGAAATATCTGTTGTCAGATTCCACAGAAATAAGGCTAGCAAAGAGATCCACGAAATACAGATGTAACTCTGTGAGATGAATTAACAGAACACTGAGCAGTTTCTCAGAAAGCTTCTTTCCAGATTTCATCGGAGGATATTCCCTTTTTCACCATAGCCCTCTAGGGGTTCCAAATATCACTTTGCCAATTCCACAAGAACTGTCTTAGCGAAAGGCTTCTTGAGGGGAAAGCTGTAACTCTGTGAGATGATTTCACAGAACACAAAGAAGTTTCTCAGAAAGCTTCTTTCTCTTTGTTATCGGAGGATATTTCATTGCCCCTATAGTCTTTAAAGGGATCCGAAATATCTGTTGTCAGATTCCACAGAAATGAAGCTAGCAAAGAGATCCACGAAATACAGATGTAACTCTGTGAGATGAATTAACAGAACACTGAGCAGTTTCTCAGAAAGCTTCTTTCCAGATTTCATCCGAGGATATTTCCTTTTTCACCATAGCCCTTAAGGGCTTCCAAATATGACTTTGCCAATTCCAGAAGAACTGTCTTAGCGAAAGGCTTCTTGAGGGGAAAGCTGTAACTCTGTGAGATGATTTCACAGAACACAAAGAAGTTTCTCAGAAAGCTTCATTCTCTTTGTTATCGGAGGATATTTCCTTTGGCCCTATAGTCTTCAAAGGGAAAGGAAATTTCTGTTGTCAGATTCCACAGAAATAAGGCTAGCAAAGAGATCCATGAAATACAGATGTAACTCTGTGAGATGAGTTAACAGAACACTGAGCAGTTTCTCAGAAAGCTTCTTTCCAGATTTCATCGGAGGATATTTCCTTTTTCACCATAGCCCTCTATGGGCTTCCAAATATCCCTTTGCCAATTCCACAAGAACTGTGTTAGCGAAAGGCTTCTTGAGGGGAAAGCTGTAACTCTGTGAGATGATTTCACAGAACACAAAGAAGTTTCTCAGAAAGCTTCTTTCTCTTTGTTATCGGAGGATATTTCCTTTGGCCCTATAGTCTTCAAAGGGAAAGGAATTATCTGTTGTCAGATTCCACAGAAATAAGGCTAGCAAAGAGATCCACGAAATACAAATGTAACTCTGTGAGATGAATTAACAGAACACTGAGCAGTTTCTCAGAAAGCTTCTTTCCAGATTTCATCGGAGGATATTTCCTTTTTCACCATAGCCCTCTATGGGCTTCCAAATATCACTTTGCCAATTCCACAAGAACTGTCTTAGCGAAAGGCTTCTTGAGGGGAAAGCTGTAACTCTGTGAGATGATTTCACAGAACACAAAGAAGTTTCTCAGAAACCTTCTTTCTCTTTGTTGTCGGAGGATATTTCCTTTGGCCCTATAGTCTTCAAAGGGAAAGGAAATATCTGTTGTCAGATTCCACAGAAATAAGGCTAGTAAAGAGATCCACGAAATACAGATGTAACTCTGTGAGATGAATTAACAGAACACTGAGCAGTTTCTCAGAAAGCTTCTTTCCAGATTTCATCGGAGGATATTCCCTTTTTCACCATAGCCCTCTATGGGCTTCCAAATATCACTTTGCCAATTCCACAAGAACTGTCTTAGCGAAAGGCTTCTTGAGGGGAAAGCTGTAACTCTGTGAGATGATTTCACAGAACACAAAGAAGTTTCTCAGAAAGCTTCTTTCTCTTTGTTATCGGAGGATATGTCCTTTGCCCCTATAGTCTTTAAAGGGATCCGAAATATCTGTTGTCAGATTCCACAGAAATAAAGCTAGCAAAGAGATCCACGAAATACAGATGTAACTCTGTGAGATGAATTAACAGAACACTGAGCAGTTTCTCAGAAAGCTTCTTTGCAGATTTCATCCGAGGATATTTCCTTTTTCACCATAGCCCTTATGGGCTTCCAAATATGACTTTGCCAATTCCACAAGAACTGTCTTAGCGAAAGGCTTCTTGAGGGGAAAGCTGTAACTCTGTGAGATGATTTCACAGAACACAAAGAAGTTTCTCAGAAAGCTTCTTTCCCTTTGTTATCGGAGGATATGTCCTTTGGCCCTATAGTCTTCAAAGGGAAAGGAAATATCTGTTGTCAGATTCCACAGAAATAAGGCTAGCAAAGAGATCCACGAAACACAGATGTAACTCTGTGAGATGAGTTAACAGAACACTGAGCAGTTTCTCAGAAAGCTTCTTTCCAGATTTCTTCGGAGGATATTTCCTTTTTCACCATAGCCCTCTATGGGCTTCCAAATATCCCTTTGCCAATTCCACAAGAACTGTGTTAGCGAAAGGCTTCTTGAGGGGAAAGCTGTAACTCTGTGAGATGATTTCACAGAACACAAAGAAGTTTCTCAGAAAGCTTCTTTCTCTTTCTTATCGGAGGATATTTCCTTTGGCCCTATAGTCTTCAAAGGGAAAGGAAATATCTGTTGTCAGATTCCACAGAAATAAGGCTAGCAAAGAGATCCACGAAATACAGATGTAACTCTGTGAGATGAATTAACAGAACACTGAGCAGTTTCTCAGAAAGCTGCTTTCCAGATTTCATCGGAGGATATATCCTTTTTCACCATAGCCCTCTATGGGCTTCCAAATATCACTTTGCCAATTCCACAAGAACTGTCTTAGCGAAAGGCTTCTTGAGGGGAAAGCTGTAACTCTGTGAGATGATTTCACAGAACACAAAGAAGTTTCTCAGAAAGCTTGCTTCTCTTCGTTATCGGAGGATATTTCCTTTGGCCCTATAGTCTGTAAAACGATCCGAAATATCTGTCGTCAGATTACACAGAAATAAGGCTAGGAAAGAAATCCACGAAATACATATGTAACTCTGTGAGATGAATTAACAGACACTAAGCAGTTTCTCAGAAAGCTTCTTTCCAGATTTCATCCGAGGATATTTCCTTTTTCACCATAGCCCTTATGGGCTTCCAAATATGACTTTGCCAATTCCACAAGAACTGTCTTAGCGCAAGGCTTCTTGAGGGGAAAGCTGTAACTCTGTGAGATGATTTCACAGAACACAAAGAAGTTTCTCAGAAAGCTTCTTTCTCTTTGTTATCGGAGGATATTTCCTTTGGCCCTATAGTCTTCAAAGGTAAAGGAAATATCTGTTGTCAGATTCCACAGAAATAAGGCTAGCAAAGAGATCCACGAAATACAGATGTAACTCTGTGAGATGAATTAACAGAACACTGAGCAGATTCTCAGAAAGCTTCTTTCCAGGTTTCATCGGAGGATATTTCCTTTTTCACCATAGCCCTTATGGGCTTCCAAATATCACTTTGCCAATTCCACAAGAACTGTCTTAGCGAAAGGCTTCTTGAGGGGAAAGCTGTAACTCTGTGAGATGATTTCACAGAACACAAAGAAGTTTCTCAGAAAGCTTCTTTCTCTTTGTTATCGGAGGATAATTGCTTTGGCCCTGTAGTCTTCAAAGGGAAAGGAAATATCTGTTGTCAGATTCCAGAGAAATAAGGCTAGCAAAGAGATCCACGAAATACAGATGTAATTCTGTGAGATGAATTAACAGGACACTAAGCAGTTTCTCAGAAAGCTTCTTTCCAGATTTCATCGGAGGATATTTCCTTTTTCACCATAGCCCTCTAGGGGCTTCCAAATATCACTTTGCCAATTCCACAAGAACTGTCTTAGCGAAAGGCTTCTTGACGGGAATGCTGTAACTCTGTGAGATGATTTCACAGAACACAAAGAAGCTTCTCAGAAAGCTTCTTTCTCTTTGTTATCGGAGGATATTTCCTTTGGTCCTATGGCCTTTAAAGGGAAAGGAAATATCTGTTCTCAGATCCCACAGAAATAAGCCTAGCAAAGAGATCCACGAAATACAGATGTAACTCTGTGAGATGAATTAACAGAACACTGAGCAGTTTCTCAGAAAGCTTCTTTCCAGATTTCTTCGGAGGATATTTCCTTCTTCACCATAGCCCTCTATGGGCTTCCAAATATCACTTTGCCAATTCCACAAGAACTGTCTTAGCGAAAGGCTTCTTGAGGGGAAAGCTGTAACTCTGTGAGATGATTTCACAGAACACAAAGAAGTTTCTCAGAAAGCTTCTTTCTCTTTGTTATCGGAGGATAATTGCTTTGGCCCTGTAGTCTTCAAAGGGAAAGGAAATATCTGTTGTCAGATTCCACAGAAAGAAGGCTAGCAAAGAGATCCACGAAATACAGATGTAACTCTGTGAGATGAATTAACAGAACACTGAGCAGTTTCTCAGAAAGCTTCTTTCCAGATTTCATCCGAGGATATTTCCTTTTTCACCATAGCCCTTAAGGGCTTCCAAATATGACTTTGCCAATTCCAGAAGAACTGTCTTAGCGAAAGGCTTCTTGAGGGGAAAGCTGTAACTCTGTGAGATGATTTCACAGAACACAAAGAAGTTTCTCAGAAAGCTTCATTCTCTTTGTTATCGGAGGATATTTCCTTTGGCCCTATAGTCTTCAAAGGGAAAGGAAATTTCTGTTGTCAGATTCCACAGAAATAAGGCTAGCAAAGAGATCCATGAAATACAGATGTAACTCTGTGAGATGAGTTAACAGAACACTGAGCAGTTTCTCAGAAAGCTTCTTTCCAGATTTCATCGGAGGATATTTCCTTTTTCACCATAGCCCTCTATGGGCTTCCAAATATCCCTTTGCCAATTCCACAAGAACTGTGTTAGCGAAAGGCTTCTTGAGGGGAAAGCTGTAACTCTGTGAGATGATTTCACGGAACACAAAGAAGTTTCTCAGAAAGCTTCTTTCTCTTTGTTATCGGAGGATATTTCCTTTGGCCCTATAGTCTTCAAAGGGAAAGGAAATATCTGTTGTCAGATTCCACAGAAATAAGGCTAGCAAAGAGATCCACGAAATACAGATGTAACACTGTGAGATGAATTAACAGAACACTGAGCAGTTTCTCAGAAAGCTTCTTTCCAGATTTCATCGGAGGATATTCCCTTTTTCACCATAGCCCTCTATGGGCTTCCAAATATCACTTTGCCAATTCCACAAGAACTGTCTTAGCGAAAGGCTTCTTGAGGGGAAAGCTGTAACTCTGTGAGATGATTTCACAGAACACAAAGAAGTTTCTCAGAAAGCTTCTTTCTCTTTGTTATCGGAGGATATTTCCTTTGCCCCTATAGTCTTTAAAGGGATCCGAAATATCTGTTGTCAGATTCCACAGAAATAAAGCTAGCAAAGAGATCCACGAAATACAGATGTAACACTGTGAGATGAATTAACAGAACACTGAGCAGTTTCTCAGAAAGCTTCTTTGCAGATTTCATCCGAGGATATTTCCTTTTTCACCATAGCCCTTATGGGCTTCCAAATATGACTTTGCCAATTCCACAAGAACTGTCTTAGCGAAAGGCTTCTTGAGGGGAAAGCTGTAACTCTGTGAGATGATTTCACAGAACACAAAGCAGTTTCTCAGAAAGCTTCTTTCCCTTTGTTATCGGAGGATATGTCCTTTGGCCCTATAGCCTTCAAAGGGAAAGGAAATATCTGTTGTCAGATTCCACAGAAATAAGGCTAGCAAAGAGATCCACGAAACATAGATGTAACTCTGTGAGATGAATTAACAGAACACTGAGCAGTTTCTCAGAAAGCTTCTTTCCAGATTTCATCGGAGGATATTTCCTTTTTCAACATAGCCCTTATGGGCTTCCAAATATCACTTTGCCAATTCCACAAGAACTGTCTTAGTGAAACGCTACTTGAGGGGAAAGCTGTCACTCTGTGAGATGATTTCACAGAACACAAAGAAGTTTCTCAGAAATCTTCATTCTCTTTGTTATCGGAGGATATTTCCTTTGGCCCTATAGTCTTCAAAGGGAAAGGAAATATCTGTTGTCAGATTCCACAGAAATAAGGCTAGCAAAGAGATCCACGAAATACAGATGTAACTCTGTGAGATGAGTTAACAGAACACTGAGCAGTTTCTCAGAAAGCTTCTTTCCAGATTTCATCGGAGGATATTTCCTTTTTCACCATAGCCCTCTATGGGCTTCCAAATATCCCTTTGCCAATTCCACAAGAACTGTGTTAGCGAAAGGCTTCTTGAGGGGAAAGCTGTAACTCTGTGAGATGATTTCACAGAACACAAAGAAGTTTCTCAGAAAGCTTGTTTCTCTTTGTTATCGGAGTATATTTCCTTTGGCCCTATAGTCTTTAAAGGGATCCGAAATATCTGTTGTCAGATTACACAGAAATAGGGCTAGCAAAGAGATCCACGAAATACAGATGTAACTGTGTGAGATGAATTAACAGAACACTAAGCAGTTTCTCAGAAAGCTTCTTTCCAGATTTCATCCGAGGATATTTCCTTTTTCACCATAGCCCTTATGGGCTTCCAAATATGACTGTGCCAATTCCACAAGAACTGTCTTAGCGAAAGGCTTCTTGAGGGGAAAGCTGTAACTCTGTGAGATGATTTCACAGAACACAAAGAAGTTTCTCAGAAAGCTTCTTTCTCTTTGTTATCGGAAGATATTTCCTTTGGCCCTATAGTCTTCAAAGGGAAAGGAAATATCTGTTCACAGATTCCACAGAAATAAGGCTAGCAAAGAGATCCACGAAATACAGATGTAACTCTGTGAGATGAATTAACAGAACACTGAGCAGTTTCTCAAAAAGCTGCTTTCCAGGTTTCATCGGAGGATATTTCCTTTTTCACCATAGCCCTCTATGGGCTTCCAAATATCACTTTGCCAATTCCACAAGAACTGTCTTAGCGAAAGGCTTCTTGAGGGGAAAGCTGTAACTCTGTGAGATGATTTCACAGAACACAAAGAAGTTTCTCAGAAAGCTTGCTTCTCTTCGTTATCGGAGGATATTTCCTTTGGCCCTATAGTCTGTAAAAGGATCCGAAATATCTGTTGTCAGATTACACAGAAATAAGGCTAGGAAAGAAATCCACGAAATACATATGTAACTCTGTGAGATTAATTAACAGACACTAAGCAGTTTCTCAGAAAGCTCCTTTCCAGATTTCATCCGAGGATATTTCCTTTTTCACCATAGCCCTTATGGGCTTCCAAATATGACTTTGCCAATTCCACAAGAACTGTCTTAGCGCAAGGCTTCTTGAGGGGAAAGCTGTAACTCTGTGAGATGATTTCACAGAACACAAAGAAGTTTCTCAGAAAGCTTCTTTCTCTTTGTTATCGGAGGATATTTCCTTTGGCCCTATAGTCTTCAAAGGGAAAGGAAATATGTGTTGTCAGATTCCACAGAAATAAGGCTAGCAAAGAGATCCACGAAATACAGATGTAAATCTGTGAGATGAATTAACAGAACACTGAGCAGATTCTCAGAAAGCTTCTTTCCAGGTTTCATCAGAGGATATTTCCTTTTTCACCATAGCACTTATGGGCTTCCAAATATCACTTTGCCAATTCCACAAGAACTGTCTTAGCGAAAGGCTTCTTGAGGGGAAAGCTGTAACTCTGTGAGATGATTTCACAGAACACAAAGAAGTTTCTCAGAAAGCTTCTTTCTCTTTGTTATCGGAGGATATTTCCTTTGCCCCTATAGTCTTTAAAGGGATCCGAAATATCTGTTGTCAGATTCCACAGAAATAAAGCTAGCAAAGAGATCCACGAAATACAGATGTAACACTGTGAGATGAATTAACAGAACACTGAGCAGTTTCTCAGAAAGCTTCTTTGCAGATTTCATCCGAGGATATTTCCTTTTTCACCATAGCCCTTATGGGCTTCCAAATATGACTTTGCCAATTCCACAAGAACTGTCTTAGCGAAAGGCTTCTTGAGGGGAAAGCTGTAACTCTGTGAGATGATTTCACAGAACACAAAGCAGTTTCTCAGAAAGCTTCTTTCCCTTTGTTATCGGAGGATATGTCCTTTGGCCCTATAGCCTTCAAAGGGAAAGGAAATATCTGTTGTCAGATTCCACAGAAATAAGGCTAGCAAAGAGATCCACGAAACATAGATGTAACTCTGTGAGATGAATTAACAGAACACTGAGCAGTTTCTCAGAAAGCTTCTTTCCAGATTTCATCGGAGGATATTTCCTTTTTCAACATAGCCCTTATGGGCTTCCAAATATCACTTTGCCAATTCCACAAGAACTGTCTTAGTGAAACGCTACTTGAGGGGAAAGCTGTCACTCTGTGAGATGATTTCACAGAACACAAAGAAGTTTCTCAGAAATCTTCATTCTCTTTGTTATCGGAGGATATTTCCTTTGGCCCTATAGTCTTCAAAGGGAAAGGAAATATCTGTTGTCAGATTCCACAGAAATAAGGCTAGCAAAGAGATCCACGAAATACAGATGTAACTCTGTGAGATGAGTTAACAGAACACTGAGCAGTTTCTCAGAAAGCTTCTTTCCAGATTTCATCGGAGGATATTTCCTTTTTCACCATAGCCCTCTATGGGCTTCCAAATATCCCTTTGCCAATTCCACAAGAACTGTGTTAGCGAAAGGCTTCTTGAGGGGAAAGCTGTAACTCTGTGAGATGATTTCACAGAACACAAAGAAGTTTCTCAGAAAGCTTGTTTCTCTTTGTTATCGGAGTATATTTCCTTTGGCCCTATAGTCTTTAAAGGGATCCGAAATATCTGTTGTCAGATTACACAGAAATAGGGCTAGCAAAGAGATCCACGAAATACAGATGTAACTCTGTGAGATGAATTAACAGAACACTAAGCAGTTTCTCAGAAAGCTTCTTTCCAGATTTCATCCGAGGATATTTCCTTTTTCACCATAGCCCTTATGGGCTTCCAAATATGACTGTGCCAATTCCACAAGAACTGTCTTAGCGAAAGGCTTCTTGAGGGGAAAGCTGTAACTCTGTGAGATGATTTCACAGAACACAAAGAAGTTTCTCAGAAAGCTTCTTTCTCTTTGTTATCGGAAGATATTTCCTTTGGCCCTATAGTCTTCAAAGGGAAAGGAAATATCTGTTCACAGATTCCACAGAAATAAGGCTAGCAAAGAGATCCACGAAATACAGATGTAACTCTGTGAGATGAATTAACAGAACACTGAGCAGTTTCTCAAAAAGCTGCTTTCCAGGTTTCATCGGAGGATATTTCCTTTTTCACCATAGCCCTCTATGGGCTTCCAAATATCACTTTGCCAATTCCACAAGAACTGTCTTAGCGAAAGGCTTCTTGAGGGGAAAGCTGTAACTCTGTGAGATGATTTCACAGAACACAAAGAAGTTTCTCAGAAAGCTTGCTTCTCTTCGTTATCGGAGGATATTTCCTTTGGCCCTATAGTCTGTAAAAGGATCCGAAATATCTGTTGTCAGATTACACAGAAATAAGGCTAGGAAAGAAATCCACGAAATACATATGTAACTCTGTGAGATTAATTAACAGACACTAAGCAGTTTCTCAGAAAGCTCCTTTCCAGATTTCATCCGAGGATATTTCCTTTTTCACCATAGCCCTTATGGGCTTCCAAATATGACTTTGCCAATTCCACAAGAACTGTCTTAGCGCAAGGCTTCTTGAGGGGAAAGCTGTAACTCTGTGAGATGATTTCACAGAACACAAAGAAGTTTCTCAGAAAGCTTCTTTCTCTTTGTTATCGGAGGATATTTCCTTTGGCCCTATAGTCTTCAAAGGGAAAGGAAATATGTGTTGTCAGATTCCACAGAAATAAGGCTAGCAAAGAGATCCACGAAATACAGATGTAAATCTGTGAGATGAATTAACAGAACACTGAGCAGATTCTCAGAAAGCTTCTTTCCAGGTTTCATCAGAGGATATTTCCTTTTTCACCATAGCACTTATGGGCTTCCAAATATCACTTTGCCAATTCCACAAAAACTGTCTTAGCGAAAGGCTTCTTGAGGGGAAAGCTGTAACTCTGTGAGATGATTTCACAGAACACAAAGAAGTTTCTCAGAAAGCTTCTTTCTCTTTGTTATCGGAGGATAATTGCTTTGGCCCTATAGTCTTGAAAGGGAAAGGAAATATCTGTTGTCAGATTCCAGAGAAATAAGGCTAGCAAAGAGATCCACGAAATACAGATGTAATTCTGTGAGATGAATTAACAGAACACTAAGCAGTTTCTCAGAAAGCTTCTTTCCAGATTTCATCCGAGGATATTTCCTTTTTAACCACAGCCCTCTATGGGCTTCCAAATATCACTTTGCCAATTCCACAAGAACTGTCTTAGCGAAAGGCTTCTTGAGGGGAAAGCTGTAACTCTGTGAGATGATTTCACAGAACACTAAGAAGTTTCTCAGAAAGCTTCCTTCTCTTTGTTATCGGAGGATAATTGCTTTGGCCCTATAGTCTTCAAAGGGAAAGGAAATATCTGTTGTCAGATTCCAGAGAAATAAGGCTAGCAAAGAGATCCACGAAATACAGATGTAATTCTGTGAGATGAATTAACAGAACACTAAGCAGTTTCTCAGAAAGCTTCTTTCCAGATTTCATCCGAGGATATTTCCTTTTTCACCATAGCCCTCTATGGGCTTCCAAATATCACTTTGCCAATTCCACAAGAACTGTCTTAGCGAAAGGCTTCTTGACGGGAATGCTGTAACTCTGTGAGATGATTTCACAGAACACAAAGAAGCTTCTCAGAAAGCTTCTTTCTCTTTGTTATCGGAGGATATTTCCTTTGGTCCTATGGCCTTTAAAGGGAAAGGAAATATCTGTTCTCAGATCCCACAGAAATAAGCCTAGCAAAGAGATCCACGAAATACAGATGTAACTCTGTGAGATGAATTAACAGAACACTGAGCAGTTTCTCAGAAAGCTTCTTTCCAGATTTCTTCGGAGGATATTTCCTTCTTCACCATAGCCCTCTATGGGCTTCCAAATATCACTTTGCCAATTCCACAAGAACTGTCTTAGCGAAAGGCTTCTCGAGAGGAAAGCTGTAACTCTGTGAGATGATTTCACAAACACAAAGAAGTTTCTCAGAAAGCTTCTTTCTCTTTGTTATCGGAGGATATTTCCTTTGGCCCTATAGTCTGTAAAGGGATCCGAAATATCTGTTGTCAGATTCCACAGAAAGAAGGCTAGCAAAGAGATCCACGAAATACAGATGTAACTCTGTGAGATGAATTAACAGAACACTGAGCAGTTTCTCAGAAAGCTTCTTTGCAGATTTCATCCGAGGATATTTCCTTTTTCACCATAGCCCTTATGGGCTTCCAAATATGACTTTGCCAATTCCACAAGAACTGTCTTAGCGAAAGGCTTCTTGAGGGGAAAGCTGTAACTCTGTGAGATGATTTCACAGAACACAAAGCAGTTTCTCAGAAAGCTTCTTTCCCTTTGTTATCGGAGGATATGTCCTTTGGCCCTATAGTCTTCAAAGGGAAAGGAAATATCTGTTGTCAGATTCCACAGAAATAAGGCTAGCAAAGAGATCCACGAAACATAGATGTAACTCTGTGAGATGAATTAACAGAACACTGAGCAGTTTCTCAGAAAGCTTCTTTCCAGATTTCATCGGAGGATATTTCCTTTTTCAACATAGCCCTTATGGGCTTCCAAATATCACTTTGCCAATTCCACAAGAACTGTCTTAGTGAAACGCTACTTGAGGGGAAAGCTGTCACTCTGTGAGATGATTTCACAGAACACAAAGAAGTTTCTCAGAAATCTTCATTCTCTTTGTTATCGGAGGATATTTCCTTTGGCCCTATAGTCTTCAAAGGGAAAGGAAATATCTGTTGTCAGATTCCACAGAAATAAGGCTAGCAAAGAGATCCAGGAAATACAGATGTAACTCTGTGAGATGAGTTAACAGAACACTGAGCAGTTTCTCAGAAAGCTTCTTTCCAGATTTCATCGGAGGATATTTCCTTTTTCACCATAGCCCTCTATGGGCTTCCAAATATCCCTTTGCCAATTCCACAAGAACTGTGTTAGCGAAAGGCTTCTTGAGGGGAAAGCTGTAACTCTGTGAGATGATTTCACAGAACACAAAGAAGTTTCTCAGAAAGCTTGTTTCTCTTTGTTATCGGAGTATATTTCCTTTGGCCCTATAGTCTTTAAAGGGATCCGAAATATCTGTTGTCAGATTACACAGAAATAGGGCTAGCAAAGAGATCCACGAAATACAGATGTAACTCTGTGAGATGAATTAACAGAACACTAAGCAGTTTCTCAGAAAGCTTCTTTCCAGATTTCATCCGAGGATATTTCCTTTTTCACCATAGCCCTTATGGGCTTCCAAATATGACTGTGCCAATTCCACAAGAACTGTCTTAGCGAAAGGCTTCTTGAGGGGAAAGCTGTAACTCTGTGAGATGATTTCACAGAACACAAAGAAGATTCTCAGAAAGCTTCTTTCTCTTTGTTATCGGAGGATAATTGCTTTGGCCCTATAGTCTTCAAAGGGAAAGGAAATATCTGTTGTCAGATTCCAGAGAAATAAGGCTAGCAAAGAGATCCACGAAATACAGATGTAATTCTGTGAGATGAATTAACAGAACACTAAGCAGTTTCTCAGAAAGCTTCTTTCCAGATTTCATCCGAGGATATTTCCTTTTTAACCATAGCCCTCTATGGGCTTCCAAATATCCCTTTGCCAATTCCACAAGAACTGTCTTAGCGAAAGGTTTCTTGAGGGGAAAGCTGTAACTCTGTGAGATGATTTCACAGAACACAAAGAAGTTTCTCAGAAAGCTTCTTTCTCTTTGTTATCGGAGGATATTTCCTTTGGCCCTATAGTCTTCAAAGGGAAAGGAAATATCTGTTGTCAGATTCCACAGAAATAAGGCTAGCAAAGAGATCCATGAAATACAGATGTAACTCTGTGAGATGAATTAACAGAACACTGAGCAGATTCTCAGAAAGCTTCTTTCCAGGTTTCATCGGAGTATATTTCCTTTTTCACCATAGCCCTTATGGGCTTCCAAATATCACTTTGCCAATTCCACAAGAACTGTCTTAGCGAAAGGCTTCTTGAGGGGAAAGCTGTAACTCTGTGAGATGATTTCACAGAACACAAAGAAGTTTCTCAGAAAGCTTCTTTCTCTTTGTTATCGGAGGATAATTGCTTTGGCCCTATAGTCTTCAAAGGGAAAGGAAATATCTGTTGTCAGATTCCACAGAAATAAGGCTAGCAAAGAGATCCACGAAATACAGATGTAATTCTGTGAGATGAATTAACAGAACACTAAGCAGTTTCTCAGAAAGCTTCTTTCCAGATTTCATCCGAGGATATTTCCTTTTTAACCGTAGCCCTCTATGGGCTTCCAAATATCACTTTGCCAATTCCACAAGAACTGTCTTAGCGAAAGGCCTCTTGAGGGGAAAGCTGTAACTCTGTGAGATGATTTCACAGAACACAAAGAAGTTTCTCAGAAAGCTTCTTTCTCTTTGTTATCGGAGGATATTTCCTTTGGCCCTATAGTCTTCAAAGGGAAAGGAAATATCTGTTGTCAGATTCCACAGAAAGAAGGCTAGCAAAGAGATCCACGAAATACAGATGTAACTCTGTGAGATGAATTAACAGAACACTGAGCAGTTTCTCAGAAAGCTTCTTTCCAGATTTCATCGGAGGATATTCCATTTTTCACCATAGCCCTCTATGGGCTTCCAAATATCACTTTGCCAATTCCACAAGAACTGTCTTAGCGAAAGGCTTCTTGAGGGGAAAGCTGTAACTCTGTGAGATGATTTCAGAGAACACAAAGAAGTTTCCCAGAAAGCTTCTTTCTCTTTGTTATCGGAGGATATTTCCTTTGCCCCTATAGTCTTCAAAGGGAAAGGAAATATCTGTTCTCAGATTCCACAGAAATAAAGCTAGAAAAGAGATCCACGAAATACAGATGTAACTCTGTGAGATGAATTAACAGAACACTGAGCAGTTTCTCAGAAAGCTTCTTTCCAGATTTCATCGGAGGATATTTCCTTTTTCACCATAGCCCTCTATGGGCTTCAAAATATCACTTTGCCAATTCCACAAGAACTGTCGTAGCGAAAGGCTTCTTGAGGGGAAAGCTGTAACTCTGTGAGATGATTTCACAGAACACAAAGAAGTTTCTCAGAAAGCTTCTTTCTCTTTGTTATCGGAGGATATTTCCTTTGGCCCTATAGTCTTCAAAGGGAAAGGAAATATCTGTTGTCAGATTCCACAGAAAGAAGGCTAGCAAAGAGATCCACGAAATACAGATGTAACTCTGTGAGATGAATTAACAGAACACTGAGCAGTTTCTCAGAAAGCTTCTTTCCAGATTTCATCGGAGGATATTCCCTTTTTCACCATAGCCCTCTATGGGCTTCCAAATATCACTTTGCCAATTCCACAAGAACTGTCTTAGCGAAAGGCTTCTTGAGGGGAAAGCTGTAACTCTGTGAGATGATTTCACAGAACACAAAGAAGTTTCTCAGAAAGCTTCTTTCTCTTTGTTATCGGAGGATATTTCCTTTGCCCCTATAGTCTTCAAAGGGAAAGGAAATATCTGTTCTCAGATTCCACAGAAATAAAGCTAGAAAAGAGATCCACGAAATACAGATGTAACTCTGTGAGATGAATTAACAGAACACTGAGCAGTTTCTCAGAAAGCTTCTTTCCAGATTTCATCGGAGGATATTTCCTTTTTCACCATAGCCCTCTATGGGCTTCCAAATATCACTTTGCCAATTCCACAAGAACTGTCGTAGCGAAAGGCTTCTTGAGGGGAAAGCTGTAACTCTGTGAGATGATTTCACAGAACACAAAGAAGTTTCTCAGAAAGCTTGTTTCTCTTTGTTATCGGAGGATATTTCCTTTGGCCCTATAGTCTTCAAAGGTAAAGGAAATATCTGTTGTCAGATACCACAGAAAGAAGGCTAGCAAAGAGATCCACGAAATACAGATGTAACTCTGTGAGATGAATTAACAGAACACTGAGCAGTTTCTCAGAAAGCATCTTTCCAGATTTCATCGGAGGATATTTCCTTTTTCACCATAGCGCTTATGGGCTTCCAAATATCACTTTGCCAATTCCACAAGAACTGTCTTAGTGAAACGCTTCTTGAGGGGAAAGCTGTCACTCTGTGAGATGATTTCACAGAACACAAAGAAGTTTCTCAGAAAGCTTCATTCTCTTTGTTATCGGAGGATATTTCCTTTGGCCCTATAGTCTTCAAAGGGAAAGGAAATATCTGTTGTCAGATTCCACAGAAATAAGGCCAGCAAAGAGATCCACGAAATACAGATGTAACTCTGTGAGATGAATTAACAGAACACTGAGTGGTTTCTCAGAAAACTTCTTTCCAGATTTCATCCGAGGATATTTCCTTTTTCACCATAGATCTCTATGGGCTTCCAAATATCACTTTGCCAATTCCACAAGAACTGTCTTAGCGAAAGGCTTCTTGAGGGGAAAGCTGTAACTCTGTGAGATGATTTCACAGAACACAAAGAAGTTTCTGAGAAAGCTTGTTTCTCTTCGTTATCGGAGGATATTTCCTTTGGCCCTATAGTCTTTAAAGGGATCCGAAATATCTGTTGTCAGATTACACAGAAATAAGGCTAGGAAAGAAATCCACGAAATACAGATGTAACTCTGTGAGATGAATTAACAGACACTAAGCAGTTTCTCAGAAAGCTTCTTTCCAGATTTCATCGGAGGATATTTCCTTTTTCACCATAGCCCTTATGGGCTTCCAAATATGACTTTGCCAATTCCACAAGAACTGTATTAGCGCAAGGCTTCTTGAGGGGAAAGCTGTAACTCTGTGAGATGATTTCACAGAACACAAAGAAGTTTCTCAGAAAGCTTCTTTACCTTTGTTATCGGAGGATACTTCCTTTGCCCTGTAGTCTTTAAAGGGATCCGAAATATCAGTTCTCAGATTCCACAGAAATAAGGCTAGCAAAGAGATCTACGAAATACAGATGTAACTCTGTGAGATGAATTAACAGAACACTGAGCAGTTTCTCAGAAAGCTTCTTTCCAGATTTCATCGGAGGATATTTCCTTTTTCAACATAGCCCTTATGGGCTTCAAAATATCACTTTGCCAATTCCACAAGAACTGTCTTAGTGAAACGCTACTTGAGGGGAAAGCTGTCACTCTGTGAGATGATTTCACAGAACACAAAGAAGTTTCTCAGAAAGCTTCATTCTCTTTGTTATCGGAGGATATTTCCTTTGGCCCTATAGTCTTCAAAGGGAAAGGAAATATCTGTTGTCAGATTCCACAAAAATAAAACTAGCAAAGAGATCCACGAAATGCAGATGTAACTCTGTGAGATGAATTAACAGAACACTGAGCAGTTTCTCACAAAGCTTCTTTCCAGATTTCATCGGAGGATATTTCCTTTTTCACCATAGCCCTCTATGGGCTTCCAAATATCCCTTTGCCAATTCCACAAGAACTGTGTTAGCGAAAGGCTTCTTGAGGGGAAAGCTGTAACTCTGTGAGATGATTTCACAGAACACAAAGAAGTTTCTCAGAAAGCTTCTTTCTCTTTGTTATCGGAGGATATTTCCTTTGGCCCTATAGTCTTCAAAGGGAAAGGAAATATCTGTTGTTAGATTCCACAGAAATAAGGCTAGCAAACAGATCCACGAAATACAGATGTAACTTTGTGAGATGAATTAACAGAACACTGAGCAGTTTCTCAGAAAGCTTCTTTCCAGATTTCATCGGAGGATATTTCCTTTTTCACCATAGCCCTCTATGGGCTTCCAAATATCACTTTGCCAATTCCACAAGAACTGTCTTAGGGAAAGGCTTCTTGAAGGGAAAGCTGTAACTCTGTGAGATGATTTCACAGAACACAAAGAAGCTTCCCAGAAAGCTTCTTTGTCTTTGTTATCGGAGGATATTTCCTTTGGTCCTATGGCCTTTAAAGGGAAAGGAAATATCTGTTGTCAGATTCCACAGAAATAAGGCTAGCAAAGAGATCCACGAAATACAGATGTAACTCTGTGAGATGAATTAACAGAACACTGAGCAGTTTCTCAGAAAGCTTCTTTCCAGATTTCATCGGAGGATATTTCCTTTTTCACCCTAGCCCTCTATGGGCTTCCAAATATCACTTTGCCAATTCCACAAGAACTGTGTTAGCGAAAGGCTTCTTGAGAGGAAAGCTGTAACTCTGTGAGATGATTTCACAGAACACAAAGAAGTTTCTCAGAAAGCTTCTTTCTCTTTGTTATCGGAGGATATTTCCTTTGGCCCTATAGTCTTCAAAGGGAAGGGAAATATCTGTTGTCAGATTCCACAGAAATAAGGCTAGCAAAGAGATCCACGAAATACAGATGTAACTCTGTGAGATGAATTAACAGAACACTGAGCATTTTCTCAGAAAGCTTCTTTCCAGATTTCATCGGAGGATATTTCCTTTTTCACCATAGCCCTCTATGGGCTTCCAAATATCACTTTGCCAATTCCACAAGAACTGTCTTAGCGAAAGGCTTCTTGAGGGGAATGCTGTAACTCTGTGAGATGATTTCACAGAACACAAAGAAGCTTCTCAGAAAGCTTCTTTCTCTTTGTTATCGGAGGATATTTCCTTTGGTCCTATGGCCTTTAAAGGGAAAGGAAATATCTGTTGTCAGATTCCACAGAAATAAGGCTAGCAAAGAGATCCACGAAATACAGATGTAACTCTGTGAGATGAATTAACAGAACACTGAGCAGTTTCTCAGAAAGCTGCTTTCCAGATTTCATCGGAGGATATTTCCTTTTTCACCATAGCCCTCTATGGGCTTCCAAATATCACTTTGCCAATTCCACAAGAACTGTGTTAGCGAAAGGCTTCTTGAGAGGAAAGCTGTAACTCTGTGAGATGATTTCAGAGAACACAAAGAAGTTTCTCAGAAAGCTTCTTTCTCTTTGTTATCGGAGGATATTTCCTTTGGCCCTATATTCTTTAAAGGGATCCGAAATAACTGTTGTCAGATTCCACAGAAATAAGGCTAGCGAAGAGATCCACGAAATACAGATGTAACTCTGTGAGATGAATTAACAGAACACTAAGCAGTTTCTCAGAAGGCTTCTTTCCAGATTTCATCCGAGGATATTTCCTTTTTCACCATAGCCCTTATGGGCTTCCAAATATGACTTTGCCAATTCCACAAGAACTGTCTTAGCGAAAGGGTTCTTGAGGGGAAAGCTGTAACTCTGTGAGATGATTTCACAGAACACAAAGAAGTTTCTCAGAAAGCTTCTTTCTCTTTGTTATCGGAGGATATTTCCTTTGGCCCTATAGTCTTCAAAGGGAAAGGAAATATCTGTGGTCAGATTCCACAGAAATAAGGCTAGCAAAGAGATCCACGAAATACAGATGTAACTCTGTGAGATGAATTAACAGAACACTGAGCAGTTTCTCAGAAAGCTGCTTTCCAGATTTCATCGGAGTATATTTCCTTTTTCACCATAGCCCTTATGGGCTTCCAAATATCACGTTGCCAATTCCACAAGAACTGTCTTAGCGAAAGGCTTCTTGAGGGGAAAGCTGTAACTCTGTGAGATGATTTCACAGAACACAAAGAAGTTTCTCAGAAAGCTTCTTTCTCTTTGTTATCGGAGGATAATTGCTTTGGCCCTATAGTCTTCAAAGGGAAAGGAAATATCTGTTGTCAGATTCCACAGAAATAAGGCTAGCAAAGAGATCCACGAAATACAGATGTAATTCTGTGAGATGAATTAACAGAACACTAAGCAGTTTCTCAGAAAGCTTCTTTCCAGATTTCATCCGAGGATATTTCCTTTTTAACCGTAGCCCTCTATGGGCTTCCAAATATCACTTTGCCAATTCCACAAGAACTGTCTTAGCGAAAGGCCTCTTGAGGGGAAAGCTGTAACTCTGTGAGATGATTTCACAGAACACAAAGAAGTTTCTCAGAAAGCTTCTTTCTCTTTGTTATCGGAGGATATTTCCTTTGTCCCTATAGTCTTCAAAGGGAAAGGAAATATCTGTTGTCAGATTCCACAGAAAGAAGGCTAGCAAAGAGATCCACGAAATACAGATGTAACTCTGTGAGATGAATTAACAGAACACTGAGCAGTTTCTCAGAAAGCTTCTTTCCAGATTTCATCGGAGGATATTCCATTTTTCACCATAGCCCTCTATGGGCTTCCAAATATCACTTTGCCAATTCCACAAGAACTGTCTTAGCGAAAGGCTTCTTGAGGGGAAAGCTGTAACTCTGTGAGATGATTTCAGAGAACACAAAGAAGTTTCTCAGAAAGCTTCTTTCTCTTTGTTATCGGAGGATATTTCCTTTGCCCCTATAGTCTTCAAAGGGAAAGGAAATATCTGTTCTCAGATTCCACAGAAATAAAGCTAGAAAAGAGATCCACGAAATACAGATGTAACTCTGTGAGATGAATTAACAGAACACTGAGCAGTTTCTCAGAAAGCTTCTTTCCAGATTTCATCGGAGGATATTTCCTTTTTCACCATAGCCCTCTATGGGCTTCCAAATATCACTTTGCCAATTCCACAAGAACTGTCGTAGCGAAAGGCTTCTTGAGGGGAAAGCTGTAACTCTGTGAGATGATTTCACAGAACACAAAGAAGTTTCTCAGAAAGCTTCTTTCTCTTTGTTATCGGAGGATATTTCCTTTGGCCCTATAGTCTTCAAAGGGAAAGGAAATATCTGTTGTCAGATTCCACAGAAAGAAGGCTAGCAAAGAGATCCACGAAATACAGATGTAACTCTGTGAGATGAATTAACAGAACACTGAGCAGTTTCTCAGAAAGCTTCTTTCCAGATTTCATCGGAGGATATTCCCTTTTTCACCATAGCCCTCTATGGGCTTCCAAATATCACTTTGCCAATTCCACAAGAACTGTCTTAGCGAAAGACTTCTTGAGGGGAAAGCTGAAACTCTGTGAGATGATTTCACAGAACACAAAGAAGTTTCTCAGAAAGCTTCTTTCTCTTTGTTATCGGAGGATATTTCCTTTGCCCCTATAGTCTTCAAAGGGAAAGGAAATATCTGTTCTCAGATTCCACAGAAATAAAGCTAGAAAAGAGATCCACGAAATACAGATGTAACTCTGTGAGATGAATTAACAGAACACTGAGCAGTTTCTCAGAAAGCTTCTTTCCAGATTTCATCGGAGGATATTTCCTTTTTCACCATAGCCCTCTATGGGCTTCCAAATATCACTTTGCCAATTCCACAAGAACTGTCGTAGCGAAAGGCTTCTTGAGGGGAAAGCTGTAACTCTGTGAGATGATTTCACAGAACACAAAGAAGTTTCTCAGAAAGCTTGTTTCTCTTTGTTATCGGAGGATATTTCCTTTGGCCCTATAGTCTTCAAAGGTAAAGGAAATATCTGTTGTCAGATACCACAGAAAGAAGGCTAGCAAAGAGATCCACGAAATACAGATGTAACTCTGTGAGATGAATTAACAGAACACTGAGCAGTTTCTCAGAAAGCATCTTTCCAGATTTCATCGGAGGATATTTCCTTTTTCACCATAGCGCTTATGGGCTTCCAAATATCACTTTGCCAATTCCACAAGAACTGTCTTAGTGAAACGCTTCTTGAGGGGAAAGCTGTCACTCTGTGAGATGATTTCACAGAACACAAAGAAGTTTCTCAGAAAGCTTCATTCTCTTTGTTATCGGAGGATATTTCCTTTGGCCCTATAGTCTTCAAAGGGAAAGGAAATATCTGTTGTCAGATTCCACAGAAATAAGGCCAGCAAAGAGATCCACGAAATACAGATGTAACTCTGTGAGATGAATTAACAGAACACTGAGTAGTTTCTCAGAAAACTTCTTTCCAGATTTCATCCGAGGATATTTCCTTTTTCACCATAGATCTCTATGGGCTTCCAAATATCACTTTGCCAATTCCACAAGAACTGTCTTAGCGAAAGGCTTCTTGAGGGGAAAGCTGTAACTCTGTGAGATGATTTCACAGAACACAAAGAAGTTTCTGAGAAAGCTTGTTTCTCTTCGTTATCGGAGGATATTTCCTTTGGCCCTATAGTCTTTAAAGGGATCCGAAATATCTGTTGTCAGATTACACAGAAATAAGGCTAGGAAAGAAATCCACGAAATACAGATGTAACTCTGTGAGATGAATTAACAGACACTAAGCAGTTTCTCAGAAAGCTTCTTTCCAGATTTCATCGGAGGATATTTCCTTTTTCACCATAGCCCTTATGGGCTTCCAAATATGACTTTGCCAATTCCACAAGAACTGTATTAGCGCAAGGCTTCTTGAGGGGAAAGCTGTAACTCTGTGAGATGATTTCACAGAACACAAAGAAGTTTCTCAGAAAGCTTCTTTACCTTTGTTATCGGAGGATACTTCCTTTGCCCTGTAGTCTTTAAAGGGATCCGAAATATCAGTTCTCAGATTCCATACAAATAAGGCTAGCAAAGAGATCTACGAAATACAGATGTAACTCTGTGAGATGAATTAACAGAACACTGAGCAGTTTCTCAGAAAGCTTCTTTCCAGATTTCATCGGAGGATATTTCCTTTTTCAACATAGCCCTTATGGGCTTCAAAATATCACTTTTCCAATTCCACAAGAACTGTCTTAGTGAAACGCTACTTGAGGGGAAAGCTGTCACTCTGTGAGATGATTTCACAGAACACAAAGAAGTTTCTCAGAAAGCTTCATTCTCTTTGTTATCGGAGGATATTTCCTTTGGCCCTATAGTCTTCAAAGGGAAAGGAAATATCTGTTGTCAGATTCCACAAAAATAAGACTAGCAAAGAGATCCACGAAATACAGATGTAACTCTGTGAGATGAATTAACAGAACACTGAGCAGTTTCTCAGAAAGCTTCTTTCCAGATTTCATCGGAGGATATTTCCTTTTTAACCATAGCCCTCTATGGGCTTCCAAATATCCCTTTGCCAATTCCACAAGAACTGTGTTAGCGAAAGGCTTCTTGAGGGGAAAGCTGTAACTCTGTGAGATGATTTCACAGAACACAAAGAAGTTTCTCAGAAAGCTTCTTTCTCTTTGTTATCGGAGGATATTTCCTTTGGCCCTATAGTCTTCAAAGGGAAAGGAAATATCTGTTGTCAGATTCCACAGAAATAAGGCTAGCAAACAGATCCACGAAATACAGATGTAACTTTGTGAGATGAATTAACAGAACACTGAGCAGTTTCTCAGAAAGCTTCTTTCCAGATTTCATCGGAGGATATTTCCTTTTTCACCATAGCCCTCTATGGGCTTCCAAATATCACTTTGCCAATTCCACAAGAACTGTCTTAGGGAAAGGCTTCTTGAGGGGAAAGCTGTAACTCTGTGAGATGATTTCACAGAACACAAAGAAGCTTCCCAGAAAGCTTCTTTGTCTTTGTTATCGGAGGATATTTCCTTTGGTCCTATGGCCTTTAAAGGGAAAGGAAATATCTGTTGTCAGATTCCACAGAAATAAGGCTAGCAAAGAGATCCACGAAATACAGATGTAACTCTGTGAGATGAATTAACAGAACACTGAGCAGTTTCTCAGAAAGCTTCTTTCCAGATTTCATCGGAGGATATTTCCTTTTTCACCCTAGCCCTCTATGGGCTTCCAAATATCACTTTGCCAATTCCACAAGAACTGTGTTAGCGAAAGGCTTCTTGAGAGGAAAGCTGTAACTCTGTGAGATGATTTCACAGAACACAAAGAAGTTTCTCAGAAAGCTTCTTTCTCTTTGTTATCGGAGGATATTTCCTTTGGCCCTATAGTCTTCAAAGGGAAGGGAAATATCTGTTGTCAGATTCCACAGAAATAAGGCTAGCAAAGAGATCCACGAAATACAGATGTAACTCTGTGAGATGAATTAACAGAACACTGAGCAGTTTCTCAGAAAGCTTCTTTCCAGATTTCATCGGAGGATATTTCCTTTTTCACCATAGCCCTCTATGGGCTTCCAAATATCACTTTGCCAATTCCACAAGAACTGTCTTAGCGAAAGGCTTCTTGAGGGGAATGCTGTAACTCTGTGAGATGATTTCACAGAACACAAAGAAGCTTCTCAGAAAGCTTCTTTCTCTTTGTTATCGGAGGATATTTCCTTTGGTCCTATGGCCTTTAAAGGGAAAGGAAATATCTGTTGTCAGATTCCACAGAAATAAGGCTAGCAAAGAGATCCACGAAATACAGATGTAACTCTGTGAGATGAATTAACAGAACACTGAGCAGTTTCTCAGAAAGCTGCTTTCCAGATTTCATCGGAGGATATTTCCTTTTTCACCATAGCCCTCTATGGGCTTCCAAATATCACTTTGCCAATTCCACAAGAACTGTGTTAGCGAAAGGCTTCTTGAGAGGAAAGCTGTAACTCTGTGAGATGATTTCACAGAACACAAAGAAGTTTCTCAGAAAGCTTCTTTCTCTTTGTTATCGGAGGATATTTCCTTTGGCCCTATATTCTTTAAAGGGATCCGAAATAACTGTTGTCAGATTCCACAGAAATAAGGCTAGCGAAGAGATCCACGAAATACAGATGTAACTCTGTGAGATGAATTAACAGAACACTAAGCAGTTTCTCAGAAAGCTTCTTTCCAGATTTCATCCGAGGATATTTCCTTTTTCACCATAGCCCTTATGGGCTTCCAAATATGACTTTGCCAATTCCACAAGAACTGTCTTAGCGAAAGGGTTCTTGAGGGGAAAGCTGTAATTCTGTGAGATGATTTCACAGAACACAAAGAAGTTTCTCAGAAAGCTTCTTTCCCTTTGTTATCAGAGGATATGTCCTTTGGCCCTATAGTCTTCAAAGGGAAAGGAAATATCTGTTGTCAGATTCCACAGAAAGAAGGCTAGCAAAGAGATCCACGAAATACAGATGTAACTCTGTGAGATGAGTTAACAGAACACTGAGCAGTTTCTCAGAAAGCTTCTTTACAGATTTCATCGGAGGATATTTCCTTTTTCACCATAGCGCTTATGGGCTTCCACATATCACTTTGCCAATTCCACAAGAACTGTCTTAGTGAAACGCTTCTTGAGGGGAAAGCTGTCACTCTGTGAGATGATTTCACAGAACACAAAGAAGTTTCTCAGAAAGCTTCTTTCTCTTTGTTATCGGATTATATTTCCTTTGGCCCTATATTCTTTAAAGGGATCCGAGATAACTGTTGTCAGATTCCACAGAAATAAGGCTAGCGAAGAGATCCACGAAATACAGATATAACTCTGTGAGATGAATTAACAGAACACTAAGCAGTTTCTCAGAAAGCTTCTTTCCAGATTTCATCCGAGGATACTTCCTTTTTCACCATAGCCCTTATGGGCTTCCAAATATGACTTTGCGAATTCCACAAGAACTGTCTTAGCGAAAGGCTTCTTGAGGGGAAAGCTGTAACTCTGTGAGATGATTTCACAGAACACAAAGAAGTTTCTCAGAAAGCTTCTTTCCCTTTGTTATCGGAGGATATGTCCTTTGGCCCTATAGTCTTCAAAGGGAAAGGAAATATCTGTTGTCAGATTCCACAGAAAGAAGGCTAGCAAAGAGATCCACGAAATACAGATGTAACTCTGTGAGATGAATTAACAAAACACTGAGCAGTTTCTCAGAAAGCTTCTTTCCAGATTTCATCGGAGGATATTTCCTTTTTCACCATAGCGCTTATGGGCTTCCAAATATCACTTTGCCAATTCCACAAGAACTGTCTTAGCGAAAGGCTTCTTGAGGGGAAAGCTGTAACTCTGTGAGATGATTTCACAGAACACAAAGAAGTTTCTCAGAAAGCTTGTTTCTCTTCGTTATCGGAGGATATTTCCTTTGGCCCTATAGTCTTTAAAGGGATCCGAAATATCTGTTGTCAGATTACACAGAAATAAGGCTAGGAAAGAAATCCACGAAATACAGATGTAACTCTGTGAGATGAATTAACAGACACTAAGCAGTTTCTCAGAAAGCTTCTTTCCAGATTTCATCCGAGGATACTTCCTTTTTCACCATTACCCTTATGGGCTTCCAAATATCACTTTGCCAATTCCACAAGAACTGTCTTAGCGAAAGGCTTCTTGAGGGGAAAGCTGTAACTCTGTGAGATGATTTCACAGAACACAAAGAAGTTTCTCAGAAAGCTTCTTTCTCTTTGTTATCGGAGGATAATTGCTTTGGCCCTATAGTCTTCAAAGGGAAAGGAAATATTTGTTGTCAGATTCCACAGAAATAAGGCTAGCAAAGAGATCCACGAAATACAGATGTAATTCTGTGAGATGAATTAACAGAACACTAAGCAGTTTCTCAGAAAGCTTCTTTCCAGATTTCATCCGAGGATATTTCCTTTTTAACCATAGCCCTCTATGGGCTTCCAAATATCACTTTGCCAATTCCGCAAGAACTGTCTCAGCGAAAGGCTTCTTGAGGGGAAAGCTGTAACTCTGTGAGATGATTTCACAGAACACAAAGAAGTTTCTCAGAAAGCTTCTTTCTCTTTGTTATCGGAGGATATTTCCTTTGGCCCTATAGTCTTCAAAGGGAAAGGAAATATCTGTTGTCAGATTCCACAGAAATAAAGCTGGAAAAGAGATCCACGAAATACAGATGTAACTCTGTGAGATGAATTAACAGAACTCTGAGCAGTTTCTCAGAAAGCTTCTTTCCAGATTTCATCGGAGGATATTTCCTTTTTCACCATAGCCCTCTATGGGCTTCCAAATATCACTTTGCCAATTCCACAAGAACTGTCGTAGCGAAAGGCTTCTTGAGGGGAAAGCTGTAACTCTGTGAGATGATTTCACAGAACACAAAGAAGTTTCTCAGAAAGCTTGTTTCTCTTTGTTATCGGAGGATATTTCCTTTGGCCCTATAGTCTTCAAAGGGAAAGGAAATTTCTGTTGTCAGATTCCACAGAAAGAAGGCTAGCAAAGAGATCCACGAACTACAGATGTAACTCTGTAAGATGAATTAACAGAACACTGAGCAGTTTCTCAGAAAGCTTCTTTCCAGATTTCATCAGAGGATATTTCCTTTTTCACCATAGCCCTCTATGGGCTTCCAAATATCACTTTGCCAATTCCACAAGAACTGTCTTAGCGAAAGGCTTCTTGAGGGGAATGCTGTAACTCTGTGAGATGATTTCACCGAACACAAAGAAGCTGCTCAGAAAGCTTCTTTCTCTTTGTTATCGGAGGATATTTCCTTTGGTCCTATGGCCTTTAAAGGGATCCGAAATATCTGTTGTCAGATTCCACAGAAATAAGGCTAGCAAAGAGATCCACGAAATACAGATGTAACTCTGTGAGATGAATTAACAGAACACTGAGCAGTTTCTCAGAAAGCTTCTTTCCAGATTTCATCGGAGGATATTTCCTTTTTCACCATAGCCCTCTATGGGCTTCCAAATATCATTTTGCCAATTCCACAAGAACTGTCTTAGCGAAAGGCTTCTTGAGAGGAAAGCTGTAACTCTGTGAGATGATTTCACAGAACACAAAGAAGTTTCTCAGAAAGCTTCTTTCTCTTTGTTATCTTAGGATATTTCCTTTGGCCCTGTAGTCTTTAAAGGGATCCGAAATATCTGTTGTCAGATTCCACAGAAATAACGCTAGCAAAGAGATCCACGAAATACAGATGTAACTCTGTGAGATGAATTAACAGAACACTAAGCAGTTTCTCAGAAAGCTTCTTTCCAGATTTCATCCGAGGATATTTCCTTTTTCACCATAGCCCTTATGGGCTTCCAAATATGACTTTGCGAATTCCACAAGAACTGTCTTAGCGAAAGGCTTCTTGAGGGGAAAGCTGTAACTCTGTGAGATGATTTCACAGAACACAAAGAAGTTTCTCAGAAAGCTTCTTTCCCTTTGTTATCGTAGGATATGTCCTTTGGTCCTATAGTCTTCAAAGGGAAAGGAAATATCTGTTGTCAGATTCCACAGAAATAAGGCTAGCAAAGAGATCCACGAAATACAGATGTAACTCTGTGAGATGAATTAACAGAACACTAAGCAGTTTCTCAGAAAGCTTCTTTCCAGATTTCATCCGAGGATACTTCCTTTTTCACCATAGCCCTTATGGGCTTCCAAATATGACTTTGCGAATTCCACAAGAACTGTCTTAGCGAAAGGCTTCTTGAGGGGAAAGCTGTAACTCTGTGAGATGATTTCACAGAACACAAAGAAGTTTCTCAGAAAGCTTCTTTCCCTTTGTTATCAGAGGATATGTCCTTTGGCCCTATAGTCTTCAAAGGGAAAGGAAATATCTGTTGTCAGATTCCACAGAAAGAAGGCTAGCAAAGAGATCCACGAAATACAGATGTAACTCTGTGAGATGAATTAACAGAACACTGAGCAGTTTCTCAGAAAGCTTCCTTCAAGATTTCATCGGAGGATATTTCCTTTTTCACCATAGCGCTTATGGGCTTCCAAATATCACTTTGCCAATTCCACAAGAACTGTCTTAGCGAAAGGCTTCTTGAGGGGAAAGCTGTAACTCTGTGAGATGATTTCACAGAACACAAAGAAGTTTCTCAGAAAGCTTGTTTCTCTTCGTTATCGGAGGATATTTCCTTTGGCCCTATAGTCTTTAAAGGGATCCGAAATATCTGTTGTCAGATTACACAGAAATAAGGCTAGGAAAGAAATCCACGAAATACAGATGTAACTCTGTGAGATGAATTAACAGACACTAAGCAGTTTCTCAGAAAGCTTCTTTCCAGATTTCATCCGAGGATACTTCCTTTTTCACCATTACCCTTATGGGCTTCCAAATATCACTTTGCCAATTCCACAAGAACTGTCTTAGCGAAAGGCTTCTTGAGGGGAAAGCTGTAACTCTGTGAGATGATTTCACAGAACACAAAGAAGTTTCTCAGAAAGCTTCTTTCTCTTTGTTATCGGAGGATAATTGCTTTGGCCCTATAGTCTTCAAAGGGAAAGGAAATATTTGTTGTCAGATTCCACAGAAATAAGGCTAGCAAAGAGATCCACGAAATACAGATGTAATTCTGTGAGATGAATTAACAGAACACTAAGCAGTTTCTCAGAAAGCTTCTTTCCAGATTTCATCCGAGGATATTTCCTTTTTAACCATAGCCCTCTATGGGCTTCCAAATATCACTTTGCCAATTCCGCAAGAACTGTCTCAGCGAAAGGCTTCTTGAGGGGAAAGCTGTAACTCTGTGAGATGATTTCACAGAACACAAAGAAGTTTCTCAGAAAGCTTCTTTCTCTTTGTTATCGGAGGATATTTCCTTTGGCCCTATAGTCTTCAAAGGGAAAGGAAATATCTGTTGTCAGATTCCACAGAAATAAGGCTAGCAAAGAGATCCACGAAATACAGATGTAACTCTGTGAGATGAATTAACAGAACACTGAGCAGTTTCTCAGAAAGCTTCTTTCCAGATTTCATCGGAGGATATTCCCTTTTTCACCATAGCCCTCTATGGGCTTCCAAATATCACTTTGCCAATTCCACAAGAACTGTCTTAGCGAAAGGCTTCTTGAGGGGAAAGCTGTCACTCTGTGAGATGATTTCACAGAACACAAAGAAGTTTCTCAGAAAGCTTCTTTCTCTTTGTTATCGGAGGATATTTCCTTTGGCCCTATAGTCTTCAAAGGGAAAGGAAATATCTGTTGTCAGATTCCACAGAAATAAAGCTAGAAAAGAGATCCACGAAATACAGATGTAACTCTGTGAGATGAATTAACAGAACTCTGAGCAGTTTCTCAGAAAGCTTCTTTCCAGATTTCATCGGAGGATATTTCCTTTTTCACCATAGCCCTCTATGGGCTTCCAAATATCACTTTGCCAATTCCACAAGAACTGTCGTAGCGAAAGGCTTCTTGAGGGGAAAACTGTAACTCTGTGAGATGATTTCACAGAACACAAAGAAGTTTCTCAGAAAGCTTGTTTCTCTTTGTTATCGGAGGATATTTCCTTTGGCCCTATAGTCTTCAAAGGGAAAGGAAATTTCTGTTGTCAGATTCCACAGAAAGAAGGCTAGCAAAGAGATCCACGAACTACAGATGTAACTCTGTAAGATGAATTAACAGAACACTGAGCAGTTTCTCAGAAAGCTTCTTTCCAGATTTCATCGGAGGATATTTCCTTTTTCACCATAGCCCTCTATGGGCTTCCAAATATCACTTTGCCAATTCCACAAGAACTGTCTTAGCGAAAGGCTTCTTGAGGGGAATGCTGTAACTCTGTGAGATGATTTCACCGAACACAAAGAAGCTGCTCAGAAAGCTTCTTTCTCTTTGTTATCGGAGGATATTTCCTTTGGTCCTATGGCCTTTAAAGGGATCCGAAATATCTGTTGTCAGATTCCACAGAAATAAGGCTAGCAAAGAGATCCACGAAATACAGATGTAACTCTGTGAGATGAATTAACAGAACACTGAGCAGTTTCTCAGAAAGCTTCTTTCCAGATTTCATCGGAGGATATTTCCTTTTTCACCATAGCCCTCTATGGGCTTCCAAATATCATTTTGCATATTCCACAAGAACTGTCTTAGCGAAAGGCTTCTTGAGAGGAAAGCTGTAACTCTGTGAGATGATTTCACAGAACACAAAGAAGTTTCTCAGAAAGCTTCTTTCTCTTTGTTATCTTAGGATATTTCCTTTGGCCCTGTAGTCTTTAAAGGGATCCGAAATATCTGTTGTCAGATTCCACAGAAATAACGCTAGCAAAGAGATCCACGAAATACAGATGTAACTCTGTGAGATGAATTAACAGAACACTAAGCAGTTTCTCAGAAAGCTTCTTTCCAGATTTCATCCGAGGATATTTCCTTTTTCACCATAGCCCTTATGGGCTTCCAAATATGACTTTGCGAATTCCACAAGAACTGTCTTAGCGAAAGGCTTCTTGAGGGGAAAGCTGTAACTCTGTGAGATGATTTCACAGAACACAAAGAAGTTTCTCAGAAAGCTTCTTTCCCTTTGTTATCGTAGGATATGTCCTTTGGTCCTATAGTCTTCAAAGGGAAAGGAAATATCTGTTGTCAGATTCCACAGAAATAAGGCTAGCAAAGAGATCCACGAAATACAGATGTAACTCTGTGAGATGAATTAACAGAACACTGAGCAGTTTCTCAGAAAGCTTCTTGCCAGATTTCATCGCAGGATATTTCCTTTTTCAACATAGCCCTTATGGGCTTCCAAATATCACTTTGCCAATTCCACAAGAACTGTCTTAGTGAAACGCTACTTGAGGGGAAAGCTGTCACTCTGTGAGATGATTTCACAGAACACAAAGAAGTTTCTCAGAAAGCTTCATTCTCTTTGTTATCGGAGGATATTTCCTTTGGCCCTATAGTCTTCAAAGGGAAAGAAAATATCTGTTGTCAGATTCCACAGAAATAAGGCTAGCAAAGAGATCCACGAAATACAGATGTAACTCTGTGAGATGAATTAACAGAACACTGAGCAGTTTCTCAGAAAGCTTCTTTCCAGATTTCATCGGAGGATATTTCCTTTTTCAACATAGCCCTTATGGGCTTCCAAATATCACTTTGCCAATTCCACAAGAACTGTCTTAGTGAAACGCTACTTGAGGGGAAAGCTGTCACTCTGTGAGATGATTTCACAGAACACAAAGAAGTTTCTCAGAAAGCTTCATTCTCTTTGTTATCGGAGGATATTTCCTTTGGCCCTATAGTCTTCAAAGGGAAAGGAAATATCTGTTGTCAGATTCCACAGAAATAAGGCTAGCAAAGAGATCCACGAAATACAGATGTAACTCTGTGAGATGAATTAACAGAACACTGAGCAGTTTCTCAGAAAGCTTCTTTCCAGATTTCATCGGAGTATATTTCCCTTTTCACCATAGCCCTCTATGGGCTTCCAAATATCCCTTTGCCAATTCCACAAGAACTGTGTTAGCGAAAGGCTTCTTGAGGGGAAAGCTGTAACTCTGTGAGATGATTTCACAGAACACAAAGAAGTTTCTCAGAAAGCTTCTTTCTCTTTGTTATCGGAGGATATTTCCTTTGGCCCTATAGTCTTCAAAGGAAAAGGAAATATCTGTTGTCAGATTCCACAGAAATAAGGCTAGCAAAGAGATCCACGAAATACAGATGTAACTCTGTGAGATGAATTAACAGAACACTGAGCAGTTTCTCAGAAAGCTGCTTTCCAGATTTCATCGGAGGATATTTCCTTTTTCACCCTAGCCCTCTATGGGCTTCCAAATATCACTTTGCCAATTCCACAAGAACTGTGTTAGCGAAAGGCTTCTTGAGAGGAAAGCTGTAACTCTGTGAGATGATTTCACAGAACACAAAGAAGTTTCTCAGAAAGCTTCTTTCTCTTTGTTATCGGAGGATATTTCCTTTGGCCCTATATTCTTTAAAGGGATCCGAAATAACTGTTGTCAGATTCCACAGAAATTAGGCTAGCGAAGAGATCCACGAAATACAGATGTAACTCTGTGAGATGAATTAACAGAACACTAAGCAGTTTCTCAGAAAGCTTCTTTCCAGATTTCATCCGAGGATATTTCCTTTTTCACCATAGCCCTTATGGGCTTCCAAATATGACTTTGCCAATTCCACAAGAACTGTCTTAGCGAAAGGGTTCTTGAGGGGAAAGCTGTAACTCTGTGAGATGATTTCACAGAACACAAAGAAGTTTCTCAGAAAGCTTCTTTCCCTTTGTTATCGGAGGATATGTCTTTTGGCCCTATAGTCTTCAAAGGGAAAGGAAATATCTGTTGTCAGATTCCACAGAAAGAAGACTAGCAAAGAGATCCACGAAATACAGATGTAACTCTGTGAGATGAATTAACAGAACACTGAGCAGTTTCTCAGAAAGCTTCTTTCCAGATTTCATCGGAGGATATTTCCTTTTTCAACATAGCCCTTATGGGCTTCCAAATATCACTTTGCCAATTCCACAAGAACTGTCTTAGTGAAACGCTACTTGAGGGGAAAGCTCTCACTCTGTGAGATGATTTCACAGAACACAAAGAAGTTTCTCAGAAAGCTTCATTCTCTTTGTTATCGGAGGATATTTCCTTTGGCCCTATAGTCTTCAAAGGGAAAGGAAATATCTGTTATCAGATTCCACAGAAATAAGGCTAGCAAAGAGATCCACGAAATACAGATGTAACTCTGTGAGATGAATTAACAGAACACTGAGCAGTTTCTCAGAAAGCTTCTTTCCAGATTTCATCGGAGGATATTTCCTTTTTCACCATAGCCCTCTATGGGCTTCCAAATATCACTTTGCCAATTCCACAAGAACTGTCTTAGCGAAAGGCTTCTTGAGGGGAATGCTGTAACTCTGTGAGATGATTTCACAGAACACAAAGAAGCTTCTCAGAAAGCTTCTTTCTCTTTGTTATCGGAGGATATTTCCTTTGGTCCTTTGGCCTTTAAAGGGAAAGGAAATATCTGTCGTCAGATTCCACAGAAATAAGGATAGCAAAGGGATCCACGAAATACAGATGTAACTCTGTGAGATGAATTAACAGAACACTGAGCAGTTTCTCAGAAAGCTGCTTTCCAGATTTCATCGGAGGATATTTCCTTTTTCACCCTAGCCCTCTATGGGCTTCCAAATATCACTTTGCCAATTCCACAAGAACTGTGTTAGCGAAAGGCTTCTTGAGAGGAAAGCTGTAACTCTGTGAGATGATTTCACAGTACACAAAGAAGTTTCTCAGAAAGCTTCTTTCTCTTTGTTATCGGAGGATATTTCCTTTGGCCCTATATTCTTTAAAGGGATCCGAAATAACTGTTGTCAGATTCCACAGAAATAAGGCTAGCGAAGAGATCCACGAAATACATATGTAACTCTGTGAGATGAATTAACAGAACACTACGCAGTTTCTCAGAAAGCTTCTTTCCAGATTTCATCCGAGGATATTTCCTTTTTCACCATAGCCCTTATGGGCTTCCAAATATGACTTTGCCAATTCCACAAGAACTGTATTAGCGAAAGGCTTCTTGAGGGGAAAGCTGTCACTCTGTGAGATGATTTCACAGAACAGAAAGAAGTTTCTCAGAAAGCTTCTTTCTCTTTGTTATCGGAGGATATTTCCTTTGGCCCTATAGTCTTTAAAGGGATCCGAAATATCTGTTGTCAGATTCCACAGAAATAAGGCTAGCAAAGAGATCCACGAAATACAGATATAAGTCTGTGAGATGAATTAACAGAACACTGAGCAGTTTCTCAGAAAGCTTCTTTCCAGATTTCATCGGAGGATATTTCCTTTTTCAACATAGCCCTTATGGGCTTCCAAATATCACTTTGCCAATTCCACAAGAACTGTCTTAGTGAAACGCTACTTGAGGGGAAAGCTCTCACTCTGTGAGATGATTTCACAGAACACAAAGAAGTTTCTCAGAAAGCTTCATTCTCTTTGTTATCGGAGGATATTTCCTTTGGCCCTATAGTCTTCAAAGGGAAAGGAAATATCTGTTATCAGATTCCACAGAAATAAGGCTAGCAAAGAGATCCACGAAATACAGATGTAACTCTGTGAGATGAATTAACAGAACACTGAGCAGTTTCTCAGAAAGCTTCTTTCCAGATTTCATCGGAGGATATTTCCTTTTTCACCATAGCCCTCTATGGGCTTCCAAATATCACTTTGCCAATTCCACAAGAACTGTCTTAGCGAAAGGCTTCTTGAGGGGAATGCTGTAACTCTGTGAGATGATTTCACAGAACACAAAGAAGCTTCTCAGAAAGCTTCTTTCTCTTTGTTATCGGAGGATATTTCCTTTGGTCCTTTGGCCTTTAAAGGGAAAGGAAATATCTGTCGTCAGATTCCACAGAAATAAGGATAGCAAAGGGATCCACGAAATACAGATGTAACTCTGTGAGATGAATTAACAGAACACTGAGCAGTTTCTCAGAAAGCTGCTTTCCAGATTTCATCGGAGGATATTTCCTTTTTCACCCTAGCCCTCTATGGGCTTCCAAATATCACTTTGCCAATTCCACAAGAACTGTGTTAGCGAAAGGCTTCTTGAGAGGAAAGCTGTAACTCTGTGAGATGATTTCACAGTACACAAAGAAGTTTCTCAGAAAGCTTCTTTCTCTTTGTTATCGGAGGATATTTCCTTTGGCCCTATATTCTTTAAAGGGATCCGAAATAACTGTTGTCAGATTCCACAGAAATAAGGCTAGCGAAGAGATCCACGAAATACAGATGTAACTCTGTGAGATGAATTAACAGAACACTACGCAGTTTCTCAGAAAGCTTCTTTCCAGATTTCATCCGAGGATATTTCCTTTTTCACCATAGCCCTTATGGGCTTCCAAATATGACTTTGCCAATTCCACAAGAACTGTATTAGCGAAAGGCTTCTTGAGGGGAAAGCTGTCACTCTGTGAGATGATTTCACAGAACAGAAAGAAGTTTCTCAGAAAGCTTCTTTCTCTTTGTTATCGGAGGATATTTCCTTTGGCCCTATAGTCTTTAAAGGGATCCGAAATATCTGTTGTCAGATTCCACAGAAATAAGGCTAGCAAAGAGATCCACGAAATACAGATATAAGTCTGTGAGATGAATTAACAGAACACTGAGCAGTTTCTCAGAAAGCTTCTTTCCAGATTTCATCCGAGGATATTTCCTTTTTCACCATAGCCTTCTATGGGCTTCCAAATATCACTTTGCCAATTCCACAAGAACTGTCTTAGCGAAAGGCTTCATGAGGGGAATGCTGTAACTCTGTGAGATGATTTCACAGAACACAAAGAAGCTTCTCTGAAAGCTTCTTTCTCTTTGTTATCGGAGGATATTTCCTTTGGTCCTATGGCCTTTAAAGGGAAAGGAAATATCTGTTGTCAGATTCCACAGAAATAAGGCTAGCAAAGAGATCCACGAAATACAGATGTAACTCTGTGAGATGAATTAACAGAACACTGAGCAGTTTCTCAGAAAGCTTCTTTCTAGATTTCATCGGAGGTTATTTCCTTTTTCACCATAGCCCTCTATGGGCTTCCAAATATCACTTTGCCAATTCCACAAGAACTGTCTTAGCGAAAGGCTTTTTGAGAGGAAAGCTGTAACTCTGTGAGATGATTTCACAGAACACAAAGAAGTTTCTCAGAAAGCTTCTTTCTCTTTGTTATCAGAGGATATTTCCTTTGGCCCTATAGTCTTTAAAGGGATCCGAAATATCTGTTGTCAGATTCCACAGAAATAAGGCTAGAAAAGAGATCCACGAAATACAGATGTAACTCTGTGAGATGAATTAACAGAACACTGAGCAGTTTCTCAGAAAGCTTCTTTCCAGATTTCATCCGAGGATATTTCCTTTTTCACCATAGCCCTTATGGGCTTCCAAATATGACTTTGCCAATTCCACAAGAACTGTCTTAGCAAAAGGCTTCTTGAGGGGAAAGCTGTAAATCTGTGAGATGATTTCACAGTACACAAAGAAGTTTCTCAGAAAGCTTCTTTCCCTTTGTTATCGGAGGATATGTCCTTTGGCCCTGTAGTCTTCAAAGGGAAAGGAAATATCTGTTGTCAGATTCCACAGAAATAAGGCTAGCAAAGAGATCCACGAAATACACATGTAACTCTGTGAGATGAATTAACAGAACACTGAGCAGTTTCTCAGAAAGCTTCTTTCCAGATTTCATCGGAGGATATTTCCTTTTTCACCATAGCGCTTATGGGCTTCCAAATATCACTTTGCCAATTCCACAAGAACTGTCTTAGTGAAACGCTTCTTGAGGGGAAAGCTGTCACTCTGTGAGATGATTTCACAGAACACAAAGAAGTTTCTCAGAAAGCTTCATTCTCTTTGTTATCGGAGGATATTTCCTTTGGTCCTATGGCCCTTAAAGGGATCCGAAATATCTGTTCTCAGATTCCACAGAAATAAGGCTAGCAAAGAGATCCACGAAATACAGATGTAACTCTGTGAGATGAATTAACAGAACACTGAGCAGTTTCTCAGAAAGCTTCTTTCCAGATTTCATCGAGGATATTTCCTTTTTCACCATAGCCCTCTAAGGGCTTCCAAATATCACTTTACCAATTCCACAAGAACTGTCTTAGCGAAAGGCTTCTTGAGGGGAAAGCTGTAACTCTGTGAGATGATTTCACAGAACACAAAGAAGTTTCTCAGAAAGCTTGTTTCTCTTTGTTATCGGAGGATATTTCCTTTGGCCCTATAGTCTTTAAAGGGATCCGAAATATCTGTTGTCAGATTCCACAGAAATAAGGCTAACAAAGAGATCCACGAAATACAGATGTAACTCTGTGAGATGAATTAACAGAACACTGAGCAGTTTCTCAGAAAGCTTCTTTCCAGATTTCATCGGAGGATATTTCCTTTTTCACCATAGCCCTCTATGGGCTTCCAAATATCATTTTGCCAATTCCACAAGAACTGTCTTAGCGAAAGGCTTCTTGAGAGGAAAGCTGTAACTCTGTGAGATGATTTCACAGAACACAAAGAAGTTTCTCAGAAAGCCTCTTTCTCTTTGTTATCTTAGGCTATTTCCTTTGGCCCTATAGTCTTCAAAGGGAAAGGAAATATCTGTTGTCAGATTCCACAGAAATAAGGCTAGCAAAGAGATCCACGAAATACAGATGTAACTCTGTGAGATGAATTAACAGAACACTAAGCAGTTTCTCAGAAAGCTTCTTTCCAGATTTCATCCGAGGATATTTCCTTTTTCACCATTGCCCTCTATGGGTTTCCAAATATCACTTTGCCAATTCCACAAGAACTGTCTTAGCGAAAGGCTTCTTGAGGGGAAAGCTGTCACTCTGTGAGATGATTTCACAGAACACAAAGAAGTTTCTCAGAAAGCTTCTTTCTCTTTGTTATCGGAGGATATTTCCTTTGGCCCTATAGTCTTTAAAGGGATCCGAAATATCTGCTGTCAGATTCCACAGAAATAAGGCTAGCAAAGAGATCCACGAAATACAGATGTAACTCTGTGAGATGAATTAACAGAACACTGAGCAGTTTCTCAGAAAGCTTCTTTCCAGATTTCATCGGAGGATATTTCCTTTTTCACCATAGCCCTCTATGGGCTTCCAAATATCATTTTGCCAATTCCACAAGAACTGTCTTAGCGAAAGGCTTCTTGAGAGGAAAGCTGTAACTCTGTGAGATGATTTCACAGAACACAAAGAAGTTTCTCAGAAAGCCTCTTTCTCTTTGTTATCTTAGGCTATTTCCTTTGGCCCTATAGTCTTTAAAGGGATCCGAAATATCTGTTGTCAGATTCCACAGAAATAAGGCTAGCAAAGAGATCCACGAAATACAGATGTAACTCTGTGAGATGAATTAACAGAACACTAAGCAGTTTCTCAGAAAGCTTCTTTCCAGATTTCATCGGAGGATATTTCCTTTTTCACCATAGCCCTTATGGGCTTCCAAATATGACTTTGCCAATTCCACAAGAACTGTATTAGCGAAAGGCTTCTTGAGGGGAAAGCTGTCACTCTGTGAGATGATTTCACAGAACACAAAGAAGTTTCTCAGAAAGCTTCTTTCTCTTTGTTATCGGAGGATATTTCCTTTGGCCCTATAGTCTTTAAAGGGATCCGAAATATCTGTTGTCAGATTCCACAGAAATAAGGCTAGCAAAGAGATCCACGAAATACAGATGTAACTCTGTGAGATGAATTAACAGAACACTGAGCAGTTTCTCAGAAAGCTTCTTTCCAGATTTCATCCGAGGATATTTCCTTTTTCACCATAGCCCTCTATGGGCTTCCAAATATCACTTTGCCAATTCCACAAGAACTGTCTTAGCGAAAGGCTTCATGAGGGGAATGCTGTAACTCTGTGAGATGATTTCACAGAACACAAAGAAGCTTCTCTGAAAGCTTCTTTCTCTTTGTTATCGGAGGATATTTCCTTTGGTCCTATGGCCTTTAAAGGGAAAGGAAATATCTGTTGTCAGATTCCACAGAAATAAGGCTAGCAAAGAGATCCACGAAATACAGATGTAACTCTGTGAGATGAATTAACAGAACACTGAGCAGTTTCTCAGAAAGCTTCTTTCTAGATTTCATCGGAGTTTATTTCCTTTTTCACCATAGCCCTCTATGGGCTTCCAAATATCACTTTGCCAATTCCACAAGAACTGTCTTAGCGAAAGGCTTCTTGAGAGGAAAGCTGTAACTCTGTGAGATGATTTCACAGAACACAAAGAAGTTTCTCAGAAAGCTTCTTTCTCTTTGTTATCGGAGGATATTTCCTTTGGCCCTATAGTCTTTAAAGGGATCCGAAATATCTGTTGTCAGATTCCACAGAAATAAGGCTAGCAAAGAGATCCACGAAATACAGATGTAACTCTGTGAGATGAATTAACAGAACACTGAGCAGTTTCTCAGAAAGCTTCTTTCCAGATTTCATCCGAGGATATTTCCTTTTTCACCATAGCCCTTATGGGCTTCCAAATATGACTTTGCGAATTCCACAAGAACTGTCTTAGCAAAAGGCTTCTTGAGGGGAAAGCTGTAAATCTGTGAGATGATTTCACAGAACACAAATAAGTTTCTCAGAAAGCTTCTTTCCCTTTGTTATCGGAGGATATGTCCTTTGGCCCTGTAGTCTTCAAAGGGAAAGGAAATATCTGTTGTCAGATTCCACAGAAATAAGGCTAGCAAAGAGATCCACGAAATACACATGTAACTCTGTGAGATGAATTAACAGAACACTGAGCAGTTTCTCAGAAAGCTTCTTTCCAGATTTCATCGGAGGATATTTCCTTTTTCACCATAGCGCTTATGGGCTTGCAAATATCACTTTGCCAATTCCACAAGAACTGTCTTAGTGAAACGCTTCTTGAGGGGAAAGCTGTCACTCTGTGAGATGATTTCACAGAACACAAAGAAGTTTCTCAGAAAGCTTCATTCTCTTTGTTATCGGAGGATATTTCCTTTGGTCCTATGGCCTTTAAAGGGATCCGAAATATCTGTTCTCAGATTCCACAGAAATAAGGCTAGCAAAGAGATCCACGAAATACAGATGTAACTCTGTGAGATGAATTAACAGAACACTGAGCAGTTTCTCAGAAAGCTTCTTTCCAGATTTCATCGAGGATATTTCCTTTTTCACCATAGCCCTCTAAGGGCTTCCAAATATCACTTTACCAATTCCACAAGAACTGTCTTAGCGAAAGGCTTCTTGAGGGGAAAGCTGTAACTCTGTGAGATGATTTCACAGAACACAAAGAAGTTTCTCAGAAAGCTTGTTTCTCTTTGTTATCGGAGGATATTTCCTTTGGCCCTATAGTCTTTAAAGGGATCCGAAATATCTGTTGTCAGATTCCACAGAAATAAGGCTAGCAAAGAGATCCACGAAATACAGATGTAACTCTGTGAGATGAATTAACAGAACACTGAGCAGTTTCTCAGAAAGCTTCTTTCCAGATTTCATCGGAGGATATTTCCTTTTTCACCATAGCCCTCTATGGGCTTCCAAATATCATTTTGCCAATTCCACAAGAACTGTCTTAGCGAAAGGCTTCTTGAGAGGAAAGCTGTAACTCTGTGAGATGATTTCACAGAACACAAAGAAGTTTCTCAGAAAGCCTCTTTCTCTTTGTTATCTTAGGCTATTTCCTTTGGCCCTATAGTCTTTAAAGGGATCCGAAATATCTGTTGTCAGATTCCACAGAAAGAAGGCTAGCAAAGAGATCCACGAAATACAGATGTAACTCTGTGAGATGAATTAACAGAACACTAAGCAGTTTCTCAGAAAGCTTCTTTCCAGATTTCATCGGAGGATATTTCCTTTTTCACCATAGCCCTCTATGGGCTTCCAAATATCACTTTGCCAATTCCACAAGAACTGTCTTAGCGAAAGGCTTCTTGAGGGGAAAGCTGTCACTCTGTGAGATGATTTCACCGAACACAAAGAAGTTTCTCAGAAAGCTTCTTTCTCTTTGTTATCGGAGGATATTTCCTTTGGCCCTATAATCTTTAAAGGGATCCGAAATATCTGTTGTCAGATTCCACAGAAATAAGGCTAGCAAAGAGATCCACGAAATACAGATGTAACTCTGTGAGATGAATTAACAGAACACTGAGCAGTTTCTCAGAAAGCTTCTTTCCAGATTTCATCGGAGGATATTTCCTTTTTCACCATAGCCCTGTATGGGCTTCCAAATATCATTTTGCCAATTCCACAAGAAGTGTCTTAGCGAAAGGCTTCTTGAGAGGAAAGCTGTAACTCTGTGAGATGATTTCACAGAACACAAAGAAGTTTCTCAGAAAGCCTCTTTCTCTTTGTTATCTTAGGCTATTTCCTTTGGCCCTATAGTCTTTAAAGGGATCCGAAATATCTGTTGTCAGATTCCACAGAAATAAGGCTAGCAAAGAGATCCACGAAATACAGATGTAACTCTGTGAGATGAATTAACAGAACACTAAGCAGTTTCTCAGAAAGCTTCTTTCCAGATTTCATTGGAGGATATTTCCTTTTTCACCATAGCCCTTATGGGCTTCCAAATATGACTTTGCCAATTCCACAAGAACTGTCTTAGCGAAAGGCTTCTTGAGGGGAAAGCTGTCACTCTGTGAGATGATTTCACAGAACACAAAGAAGTTTCTCAGAAAGCTTCTTTCTCTTTGTTATCGGAGGATATTTCCTTTGGCCCTATAGTCTTTAAAGGGATCCGAAATATCTGTTGTCAGATTCCACAGAAATAAGGCTAGCAAAGAGATCCACGAAATACAGATGTAACTCTGTGAGATGAATTAACAGAACACTGAGCAGTTTCTCAGAAAGCTTCTTTCCAGATTTCATCGGAGGATATTTCCTTCTTCACCATAGCCCTCTATGGGCTTCCAAATATCACTTTGCCAATTCCACAAGAACTGTCTTAGCGAAAGGCTTCTTGAGGGGAATGCTGTAACTCTGTGAGATGATTTCACAGAACACAAAGAAGCTTCTCTGAAAGCTTCTTTCTCTTTGATATCGGAGGATATTTCCTTTGGTCCTATGGCCTTTAAAGGGAAAGGAAATATCTGTTGTCAGATTCCACAGAAATAAGGCTAGCAAAGAGATCCACGAAATACAGATGTAACTCTGTGAGATGAATTAACAGAACACTGAGCAGTTTCTCAGAAAGCTTCTTTCCAGATTTCATCGGAGGTTATTTCCTTTTTCACCATAGCCCTCTATGGGCTTCCAAATATCACTTTGCCAATTCCACAAGAACTGTCTTAGCGAAAGGCTTCTTGAGAGGAAAGCTGTAACTCTGTGAGATGATTTCACAGAACATAAAGAAGTTTCTCAGAAAGCTTCTTTCTCTTTGTTATCGGAGGATATTTCCTTTGGCCCTATAGTCTTTAAAGGGATCCGAAATATCTGTTGTCAGATTCCACAGAAATAAGGCTAGCGAAGAGATCCACGAAATACAGATGTAACTCTGTGAGATGAATTAACAGAACACTGAGCAGTTTCTCAGAAAGCTTCTTTCCAGATTTCATCCGAGGATATTTCCTTTTTCACCATAGCCCTTATGGGCTTCCAAATATGACTTTGCGAATTCCACAAGAACTGTCTTAGCGAAAGGCTTCTTGAGGGGAAAGCTCTAAATCTGTGAGATGATTTCACAGAACACAAAGAAGTTTCTCAGAAAGCTTCTTTCCCTTTGTTATCGGAGGATATGTCCTTTGGCCCTGTAGTCTTCAAAGGGAAAGGAAATATCTGTTGTCAGATTCCACAGAAATAAGGCTAGCAAAGAGATCCACGAAATACAGATGTAACTCTGTGAGATGAATTAACAGAACACTGAGCAGTTTCTCAGAAAGCTTCTTTCCAGATTTCATCGGAGGATATTTCCTTTTTCACCATAGCGCTTATGGGCTTCCAAATATCACTTTGCCAATTCCACAAGAACTGTCTTAGTGAAACGCTTCTTGAGGGGAAAGCTGTCACTCTGGGAGATGATTTCACAGAACACAAAGAAGTTTCTCAGAAAGCTTCATTCTCTTTGTTATCGGAGGATATTTCCTTTGGTCCTATGGCCTTTAAAGGGATCCGAAATATCTGTTCTCAGATTCCACAGAAATAAGGCTAGCAAAGAGATCCACGAAATACAGATGTAACTCTGTGAGATGAATTAACAGAACACTGAGCAGTTTCTCAGAAAGCTTCTTTCCAGATTTCATCGAGGATATTTCCTTTTTCACCATAGCCCTCTATGGGCTTCCAAATATCACTTTACCAATTCCACAAGAACTGTCTTAGCGAAAGGCTTCTCGAGGGGAAAGCTGTAACTCTGTGAGATGATTTCACAGAACACAAAGAAGTTTCTCAGAAAGCTTCTTTCTCTTTGTTATCGGAGGATATTTCCTTTGGCCCTATAGTCTTCAAAGGGAAAGGAAATATCTGTTGTCAGATTCCACAGAAAGAAGGCTAGCAAGGGATCCACGAAATACAGATGTAACTCTGTAAGATGAATTAACAGAACACTGAGCAGTTTCTCAGAAAGCTTCTTTCCAGATTTCATCGGAGGATATTTCCTTTTTCACCATAGCCCTCTATGGGCTTCCAAATATCACTTTGCCAATTCCACAAGAACTGTCTTAGCGAAAGGCTTCTTGAGGGGAATGCTGTAACTCTGTGAGATGATTTCACCGAACACAAAGAAGCTGCTCAGAAAGCTTCTTTCTCTTTGTTATCGGAGGATATTTCCTTTGGTCCTATGGCCTTTAAAGGGAAAGGAAATATCTGTTGTCAGATTCCACAGAAATAAGGCTAGCAAAGAGATCCACGAAATACAGATGTAACTCTGTGAGATGAATTAACAGAACACTGAGCAGTTTCTCAGAAAGCTTCTTTCCAGATTTCATCGGAGGATATTTCCTTTTTCACCATAGCCCTCTATGGGCTTCCAAATATCATTTTGCCAATTCCACAAGAACTGTCTTAGCGAAAGGCTTCTTGAGAGGAAAGCTGTAACTCTGTGAGATGATTTCACAGAACACAAAGAAGTTTCTCAGAAAGCTTCTTTCTCTTTGTTATCTTAGGCTATTTCCTTTGGCCCTATAGTCTTTAAAGGGATCCGAAATATCTGTTGTCAGATTCCACAGAAATAAGGCTAGCAAAGAGATCCACGAAATACAGATGTAACTCTGTGAGATGAATTAACAGAACACTAAGCAGTTTCTCAGAAAGCTTCTTTCCAGATTTCCTCGGAGGATATTTCCTTTTTCACCATAGCCCTTATGGGCTTCCAAATATGACTTTGCCAATTCCACATGAACTGTCTTAGCGAAAGGCTTCTTGAGGGGAAAGCTGTCACTCTGTGAGATGATTTCACAGAACACAAAGAAGTTTCTCAGAAAGCTTCTTTCTCTTTGTTATCGGAGGATATTTCCTTTGGCCCTATAGTCTTTAAAGGGATCCGAAATATCTGTTGTCAGATTACACAGAAATAAGGCTAGCAAAGAGATCCACGAAATACAGATGTAACTCTGTGAGATGAATTAACAGAACACTGAGCAGTTTCTCAGAAAGCTTCTTTCCAGATTTCATCGGAGGATATTTCCTTATTCACCATAGCCCTCTATGGGCTTCCAAATATCACTTTGCCAATTCCACAAGAACTGTCTTAGCGAAAGGCTTCTTGAGGGGAATGCTGTAACTCTGTGAGATGATTTCACAGAACACAAAGAAGCTTCTCTGAAAGCTTCTTTCTCTTTGTTATCGGAGGATATTTCCTTTGGTCCTATGGCCTTTAAAGGGAAAGGAAATATCTGTTGTAAGATTCCACAGAAATAAGGCTAGCAAAGAGATCCACGAAATACAGATGTAACTCTGTGAGATGAATTAACAGAACACTGAGCAGTTTCTCAGAAAGCTTCTTTCCAGATTTCATCGGAGGTTATTTCCTTTTTCACCATAGCCCTCTATGGGCTTCCAAATATCACTTTGCCAATTCCACAAGAACTGTCTTAGCGAAAGGCTTCTTGAGAGGAAAGCTGTAACTCTGTGGGATGATTTCACAGAACACAAAGAAGTTTCTCAGAAAGCTTCTTTCTCTTTGTTATCGGAGGATATTTCCTTTGGCCCTATAGTCTTTAAAGGGATCCGAAATATCTGTTGTCAGATTCCACAGAAATAAGGCTAGCGAAGAGATCCACGAAATACAGATGTAACTCTGTGAGATGAATTAACAGAACACTGAGCAGTTTCTCAGAAAGCTTCTTTCCAGATTTCATCCGAGGATATTTCCTTTTTCACCATAGCCCTTATGGGCTTCCAAATATGACTTTGCCAATTCCACAAGAACTGTCTTAGCGAAAGGCTTCTTGAGGGGAAAGCTGTCACTCTGTGAGATGATTTCACAGAACACAAAGAAGTTTCTCAGAAAGCTTCTTTCTCTTTGTTATCGGAGGATATTTCCTTTGGCCCTATAGTCTTTAAAGGGATCCGAAATATCTGTTGTCAGATTCCACAGAAATAAGGCTAGCAAAGAGATCCACGAAATACAGATGTAAGTCTGTGAGATGAATTAACAGAACACTGAGCAGTTTCTCAGAAAGCTTCTTTCCAGATTTCATCGGAGGATATTTCCTTTTTCACCATAGCCCTCTATGGGCTTCCAAATATCACTTTGCCAATTCCACAAGAACTGTCTTAGCGAAAGGCTTCTTGAGGGGAATGCTGTAACTCTGTGAGATGATTTCACAGAACACAAAGAAGCTTCTCTGAAAGCTTCTTTCTCTTTGTTATCGGAGGATATTTCCTTTGGTCCTATGGCCTTTAAAGGGAAAGGAAATATCTGTTGTCAGATTCCACAGAAATAAGGCTAGCAAAGAGATCCACGAAATACAGATGTAACTCTGTGAGATGAATTAACAGAACACTAAGCAGTTTCTCAGAAAGCTTCTTTCCAGATTTCATCCGAGGATATTTCCTTTTTAACCATAGCCCTCTATGGGCTTCCAAATATCACTTTGCCAATTCCACAAGAACTGTCTTAGCGAAAGGCTTCTTGAGGGGAAAGCTGTAACTCTGTGAGATGATTTCACAGAACACAAAGAAGTTTCTCAGAAAGCTTCTTTCTCTTTGTTATCGGAGGATATTTCCTTTGGCCCTATAGTCTTCAAAGGGAAAGGAAATATCTGTTGTCAGATTCCACAGAAATAAGGCTAGCAAAGAGATCCAAGAAATACAGATGTAACTATGTGAGATGAATTAACAGAACAATGAGCAGTTTCTCAGAAAGCTTCTTTCCAGATTTCATCGGAGGATATTCCCTTTTTCACCATAGCCCTCTATGGGCTTCCAAATATCACTTTGCAAATTCCACAAGAACTGTCTTAGCGAAAGGCTTCTTGAGGGGAAAGCTGTAACTCTGTGAGATGATTTCACAGAACACAAAGAAGTTTCTCAGAAAGCTTCTTTCTCTTTGTTATCGGAGGATATTTCCTTTGCCCCTATAGTCTTCAAAGGGAAAGGAAATATCTGTTCTCAGATTCCACAGAAATAAAGTTAGAAAAGAGATCCACGAAATACAGATGTAACTCTGTGAGATGAATTAACAGAACACTGAGCAGTTTCTCAGAAAGCTTCTTTCCAGATTTCATCGGAGGATATTTCCTTTTTCACCATAGCCCTCTAAGGTCTTCCAAATATCACTTTGCCAATTCCACAAGAACTGTCGTAGCGAAAGGCTTCTTGAGGGGAAAGCTGTAACTCTGTGAGATGATTTCACAGAACACAAAGAAGTTTCTCAGAAAGCTTCTTTCTCTTTGTTATCGGAGGATATTTACTTTGGCCCTATAGTCTTCAAAGGGAAAGGAAATATCTCTTTTCAGATTCCACAGAAAGAAGGCTAGCAAAGAGATCCAAGAAATACAGATGTAACTCTGTAAGATGAATTAACAGAACACTGAGCAGTTTCTCAGAAAGCTTCTTTCCAGATTTCATCGGAGGATATTTCCTTTTTCACCATAGCCCTCTATGGGCTTCCAAATATCACTTTGCCAATTCCACAAGAACTGTCTTAGCGAAAGGCTTCTTGAAGGGAATGCTGTAACTCTGTGAGATGATTTCACCGAACACAAAGAAGCTGCTCAGAAAGATTCTTTCTCTTTGTTATCGGAGGATATTTCCTTTCGTCCTATGGCCTTTAAAGGGATCCGAAATATCTGTTGTCAGATTCCACAGAAATAAGGCTAGCAAAGAGATCCACGAAATACAGATGTAACTGTGTGAGATGAATTAACAGAACACTGAGCTGTTTCTCAGAAAGCTTCTTTCCAGATTTCATCAGAGGATATTTCCTTTTTCACCATAGCCCTGTATGGGCTTCCAAATATCATTTTGCCAATTCCACAAGAAGTGTCTTAGCGAAAGGCTTCTTGAGAGGAAAGCTGTAACTCTGTGAGATGATTTCACAGAACACAAAGAAGTTTCTCAGAAAGCCTCTTTCTCTTTGTTATCTTAGGCTATTTCCTTTGGCCCTATAGTCTTTAAAGGGATCCGAAATATCTGTTGTCAGATTCCACAGAAATAAGGCTAGCAAAGAGATCCACGAAATACAGATGTAACTCTGTGAGATGAATTAACAGAACACTAAGCAGTTTCTCAGAAAGCTTCTTTCCAGATTTCATTGGAGGATATTTCCTTTTTCACCATAGCCCTTATGGGCTTCCAAATATGACTTTGCCAATTCCACAAGAACTGTCTTAGTGAAAGGCTTCTTGAGGGTAAAGCTGTCACTCTGTGAGATGATTTCACAGAACACAAAGAAGTTTCTCAGAAAGCTTCTTTCTCTTTGTTATCGGAGGATATTTCCTTTGGCCCTATAGTCTTTAAAGGGATCCGAAATATCTGTTGTCAGATTCCACAGAAATAAGGCTAGCAAAGAGATCCACGAAATACAGATGTAACTCTGTGAGATGAATTAACAGAACACTGAGCAGTTTCTCAGAAAGCTTCTTTCCAGATTTCATCGGAGGATATTTCCTTCTTCACCATAGCCCTCTATGGGCTTCCAAATATCACTTTGCCAATTCCACAAGAACTGTCTTAGCGAAAGGCTTCTTGAGGGGAATGCTGTAACTCTGTGAGATGATTTCACAGAACACAAAGAAGCTTCTCTGAAAGCTTCTTTCTCTTTGATATCGGAGGATATTTCCTTTTTTCCTATGGCCTTTAAAGGGAAAGGAAATATCTGTTGTCAGATTCCACAGAAATAAGGCTAGCAAAGAGATCCACTAAATACAGATGTAACTCTGTGAGATGAATTAACAGAACACTGAGCAGTTTCTCAGAAAGCTTCTTTCCAGATTTCATCGGAGGTTATTTCCTTTTTCACCATAGCCCTCTATGGGCTTCCAAATATCACTTTGCCAATTCCACAAGAAGTGTCTTAGCGAAAGGCTTCTTGAGAGGAAAGCTGTAACTCTGTGAGATGATTTCACAGAACACAAAGAAGTTTCTCAGAAAGCTTCTTTCTCTTTGTTATCGGAGGATATTTCCTTTGGCCCTATAGTCTTTAAAGGGATCCGAAATATCTGTTGTCAGATTCCACAGAAATAAGGCTAGCGAAGAGATCCACGAAATACAGATGTAACTCTGTGAGATGAATTAACAGAACACTGAGCAGTTTCTCAGAAAGCTTCTTTCCAGATTTCATCCGAGGATATTTCCTTTTTCACCATAGCCCTTATGGGCTTCCAAATATGACTTTGCGAATTCCACAAGAACTGTCTTAGCGAAAGGCTTCTTGAGGGGAAAGCTCTAAATCTGTGAGATGATTTCACAGAACACAAAGAAGTTTCTCAGAAAGCTTCTTTCCCTTTGTTATCGGAGGATATGTCCTTTGGCCCTGTAGTCTTCAAAGGGAAAGGAAATATCTGTTGTCAGATTCCACAGAAATAAGGCTAGCAAAGAGATCCACGAAATACAGATGTAACTCTGTGAGATGAATTAACAGAACACTGAGCAGTTTCTCAGAAAGCTTCTTTCCAGATTTCATCGGAGGATATTTCCTTTTTCACCATAGCCCTCTATGGGCTTCCAAATATCACTTTGCCAATTCCACAAGAACTGTCTTAGCGAAAGGCTTCTTGAGGGGAATGCTGTAACTCTGTGAGATGATTTCACAGAACACAAAGAAGCTTCTCTGAAAGCTTCTTTCTCTTTGTTATCGGAGGATATTTCCTTTGGTCCTATGGCCTTTAAAGGGAAAGGAAATATCTGTTGTAAGATTCCACAGAAATAAGGCTAGCAAAGAGATCCACGAAATACAGATGTAACTCTGTGAGATGAATTAACAGAACACTGAGCAGTTTCTCAGAAAGCTTCTTTCCAGATTTCATCGGAGGTTATTTCCTTTTTCACCATAGCACTCTATGGGCTTCCAAATATCACTTTGCCAATTCCACAAGAACTGTCTTAGCGAAAGGCTTCTTGAGAGGAAAGCTGTAACTCTGTGGGATGATTTCACAGAACACAAAGAAGTTTCTCAGAAAGCTTCTTTCTCTTTGTTATCGGAGGATATTTCCTTTGGCCCTATAGTCTTTAAAGGGATCCGAAATATCTGTTGTCAGATTCCACAGAAATAAGGCTAGCGAAGAGATCCACGAAATACAGATGTAACTCTGTGAGATGAATTAACAGAACACTGAGCAGTTTCTCAGAAAGCTTCTTTCCAGATTTCATCCGAGGATATTTCCTTTTTCACCATAGCCCTTATGGGCTTCCAAATATGACTTTGCCAATTCCACAAGAACTGTCTTAGCGAAAGGCTTCTTGAGGGGAAAGCTGTCACTCTGTGAGATGATTTCACAGAACACAAAGAAGTTTCTCAGAAAGCTTCTTTCTCTTTGTTATCGGAGGATATTTCCTTTGGCCCTATAGTCTTTAAAGGGATCCGAAATATCTGTTGTCAGATTCCACAGAAATAAGGCTAGCAAAGAGATCCACGAAATACAGATGTAAGTCTGTGAGATGAATTAACAGAACACTGAGCAGTTTCTCAGAAAGCTTCTTTCCAGATTTCATCGGAGGATATTTCCTTTTTCACCATAGCCCTCTATGGGCTTCCAAATATCACTTTGCCAATTCCACAAGAACTGTCTTAGCGAAAGGCTTCTTGAGGGGAATGCTGTAACTCTGTGAGATGATTTCACAGAACACAAAGAAGCTTCTCTGAAAGCTTCTTTCTCTTTGTTATCGGAGGATATTTCCTTTGGTCCTATGGCCTTTAAAGGGAAAGGAAATATCTGTTGTCAGATTCCACAGAAATAAGGCTAGCAAAGAGATCCACGAAATACAGATGTAACTCTGTGAGATGAATTAACAGAACACTAAGCAGTTTCTCAGAAAGCTTCTTTCCAGATTTCATCCGAGGATATTTCCTTTTTAACCATAGCCCTCTATGGGCTTCCAAATATCACTTTGCCAATTCCACAAGAACTGTCTTAGCGAAAGGCTTCTTGAGGGGAAAGCTGTAACTCTGTGAGATGATTTCACAGAACACAAAGAAGTTTCTCAGAAAGCTTCTTTCTCTTTGTTATCGGAGGATATTTCCTTTGGCCCTATAGTCTTCAAAGGGAAAGGAAATATCTGTTGTCAGATTCCACAGAAATAAGGCTAGCAAAGAGATCCACGAAATACAGATGTAACTATGTGAGATGAATTAACAGAACAATGAGCAGTTTCTCAGAAAGCTTCTTTCCAGATTTCATCGGAGGATATTCCCTTTTTCACCATAGCCCTCTATGGGCTTCCAAATATCACTTTGCAAATTCCACAAGAACTGTCTTAGCGAAAGGCTTCTTGAGGGGAAAGCTGTAACTCTGTGAGATGATTTCACAGAACACAAAGAAGTTTCTCAGAAAGCTTCTTTCTCTTTGTTATCGGAGGATATTTCCTTTGCCCCTATAGTCTTCAAAGGGAAAGGAAATATCTGTTCTCAGATTCCACAGAAATAAAGTTAGAAAAGAGATCCACGAAATACAGATGTAACTCTGTGAGATGAATTAACAGAACACTGAGCAGTTTCTCAGAAAGCTTCTTTCCAGATTTCATCGGAGGATATTTCCTTTTTCACCATAGCCCTCTAAGGTCTTCCAAATATCACTTTGCCAATTCCACAAGAACTGTCGTAGCGAAAGGCTTCTTGAGGGGAAAGCTGTAACTCTGTGAGATGATTTCACAGAACACAAAGAAGTTTCTCAGAAAGCTTCTTTCTCTTTGTTATCGGAGGATATTTACTTTGGCCCTATAGTCTTCAAAGGGAAAGGAAATATCTCTTTTCAGATTCCACAGAAAGAAGGCTAGCAAAGAGATCCAAGAAATACAGATGTAACTCTGTAAGATGAATTAACAGAACACTGAGCAGTTTCTCAGAAAGCTTCTTTCCAGATTTCATCGGAGGATATTTCCTTTTTCACCATAGCCCTCTATGGGCTTCCAAATATCACTTTGCCAATTCCACAAGAACTGTCTTAGCGAAAGGCTTCTTGAAGGGAATGCTGTAACTCTGTGAGATGATTTCACCGAACACAAAGAAGCTGCTCAGAAAGATTCTTTCTCTTTGTTATCGGAGGATATTTCCTTTCGTCCTATGGCCTTTAAAGGGATCCGAAATATCTGTTGTCAGATTCCACAGAAATAAGGCTAGCAAAGAGATCCACGAAATACAGATGTAACTGTGTGAGATGAATTAACAGAACACTGAGCTGTTTCTCAGAAAGCTTCTTTCCAGATTTCATCAGAGGATATTTCCTTTTTCACCATAGCCCTGTATGGGCTTCCAAATATCATTTTGCCAATTCCACAAGAAGTGTCTTAGCGAAAGGCTTCTTGAGAGGAAAGCTGTAACTCTGTGAGATGATTTCACAGAACACAAAGAAGTTTCTCAGAAAGCCTCTTTCTCTTTGTTATCTTAGGCTATTTCCTTTGGCCCTATAGTCTTTAAAGGGATCCGAAATATCTGTTGTCAGATTCCACAGAAATAAGGCTAGCAAAGAGATCCACGAAATACAGATGTAACTCTGTGAGATGAATTAACAGAACACTAAGCAGTTTCTCAGAAAGCTTCTTTCCAGATTTCATTGGAGGATATTTCCTTTTTCACCATAGCCCTTATGGGCTTCCAAATATGACTTTGCCAATTCCACAAGAACTGTCTTAGTGAAAGGCTTCTTGAGGGTAAAGCTGTCACTCTGTGAGATGATTTCACAGAACACAAAGAAGTTTCTCAGAAAGCTTCTTTCTCTTTGTTATCGGAGGATATTTCCTTTGGCCCTATAGTCTTTAAAGGGATCCGAAATATCTGTTGTCAGATTCCACAGAAATAAGGCTAGCAAAGAGATCCACGAAATACAGATGTAACTCTGTGAGATGAATTAACAGAACACTGAGCAGTTTCTCAGAAAGCTTCTTTCCAGATTTCATCGGAGGATATTTCCTTCTTCACCATAGCCCTCTATGGGCTTCCAAATATCACTTTGCCAATTCCACAAGAACTGTCTTAGCGAAAGGCTTCTTGAGGGGAATGCTGTAACTCTGTGAGATGATTTCACAGAACACAAAGAAGCTTCTCTGAAAGCTTCTTTCTCTTTGATATCGGAGGATATTTCCTTTTTTCCTATGGCCTTTAAAGGGAAAGGAAATATCTGTTGTCAGATTCCACAGAAATAAGGCTAGCAAAGAGATCCACTAAATACAGATGTAACTCTGTGAGATGAATTAACAGAACACTGAGCAGTTTCTCAGAAAGCTTCTTTCCAGATTTCATCGGAGGTTATTTCCTTTTTCACCATAGCCCTCTATGGGCTTCCAAATATCACTTTGCCAATTCCACAAGAAGTGTCTTAGCGAAAGGCTTCTTGAGAGGAAAGCTGTAACTCTGTGAGATGATTTCACAGAACACAAAGAAGTTTCTCAGAAAGCTTCTTTCTCTTTGTTATCGGAGGATATTTCCTTTGGCCCTATAGTCTTTAAAGGGATCCGAAATATCTGTTGTCAGATTCCACAGAAATAAGGCTAGCGAAGAGATCCACGAAATACAGATGTAACTCTGTGAGATGAATTAACAGAACACTGAGCAGTTTCTCAGAAAGCTTCTTTCCAGATTTCATCGGAGGATATTTCCTTTTTCACCATAGCCCTTATGGGCTTCCAAATATGACTTTGCGAATTCCACAAGAACTGTCTTAGCGAAAGGCTTCTTGAGGGGAAAGCTCTAAATCTGTGAGATGATTTCACAGAACACAAAGAAGTTTCTCAGAAAGCTTCTTTCCCTTTGTTATCGGAGGATATGTCCTTTGGCCCTGTAGTCTTCAAAGGGAAAGGAAATATCTGTTGTCAGATTCCACAGAAATAAGGCTAGCAAAGAGATCCACGAAATACAGATGTAACTCTGTGAGATGAATTAACAGAACACTGAGCAGTTTCTCAGAAAGCTTCTTTCCAGATTTCATCGGAGGATATTTCCTTTTTCACCATAGCGCTTATGGGCTTCCAAATATCACTTTGCCAATTCCACAAGAACTGTCTTAGTGAAACGCTTCTTGAGGGGAAAGCTGTCACTCTGGGAGATGATTTCACAGAACACAAAGAAGTTTCTCAGAAAGCTTCATTCTCTTTGTTATCGGAGGATATTTCCTTTGGTCCTATGGCCTTTAAAGGGATCCGAAATATCTGTTCTCAGATTCCACAGAAATAAGGCTAGCAAAGAGATCCACGAAATACAGATGTAACTCTGTGAGATGAATTAACAGAACACTGAGCAGTTTCTCAGAAAGCTTCTTTCCAGATTTCATCGAGGATATTTCCTTTTTCACCATAGCCCTCTATGGGCTTCCAAATATCACTTTACCAATTCCACAAGAACTGTCTTAGCGAAAGGCTTCATGAGGGGAAAGCTGTAACTCTGTGAGATGATTTCACAGAACACAAAGAAGTTTCTCAGAAAGCTTCTTTCTCTTTGTTATCGGAGGATATTTCCTTTGGCCCTATAGTCTTCAAAGGAAAAGGAAATATCTGTTGTCAGATTCCACAGAAATAAGGCTAGCAAAGAGATCCACGAAATACAGATGTAACTCTGTGAGATGAATTAACAGAACACTGAGCAGTTTCTCAGAAAGCTGCTTTCCAGATTTCATAGGAGGATATTTCCTTTTTCACCATAGCCCTCTATGGGCTTCCAAATATCACTTTGCCAATTCCACAAGAACTGTCTTAGCGAAAGGCTTCTTGAGGGGAAAGCTGTAACTCTGTGAGATGATTTCACAGAACACAAAGAAGTTTCTCAGAAAGCTTCTTTCTCTTTGTTATCGGAGGATATTTCCTTTGGCCCTATAGTCTTCAAAGGGAAAGGAAATATCAGTTGTCAGATTCCACAGAAATAAGGCTAGCAAAGAGATCCACGAAATACAGATGTAACTCTGTGAGATGAATTAACAGAACACTGAGCAGTTTCTCAGAAAGCTTCTTTCCAGATTTCATCGGAGGATATTCCCTTTTTCACCATAGCCCTCTATGGGCTTCCAAATATGACTTTGCCAATTCCACAAGAACTGTCTTAGCGAAAGGCTTCTTGAGGGGAAAGCTGTAACTCTGTGAGATGATTTCACAGAACACAAAGAAGTTTCTCAGAAAGCTTCTTTCTCTTTGTTATCGGAGGATATTTCCTTTGCCCCTATAGTCTTCAAAGGGAAAGGAAATATCTGTTCTCAGATTCCACAGAAATAAAGCTAGAAAAGAGATCCACGAAATACAGATGTAACTCTGTGAGATGAATTAACAGAACACTGAGCAGTTTCTCAGAAAGCTTCTTTCCAGATTTCATCGGAGGATATTTCCTTTTTCACCATAGCCCTCTATGGGCTTCCAAATATCACTTTGCCAATTCCACAAGAACTGTCGTAGCGAAAGGCTTCTTGAGGGGAAAGCTGTAACTCTGTGAGATGATTTCACAGAACACCAAGAAGTTTCTCAGAAAGCTTCTTTCTCTTTGTTATCGGAGGATATTTCCTTTGGCCCTATAGTCTTCAAAGGGAAAGGAAATATCTGTTGTCAGATTCCACAGAAAGAAGGCTAGCAAGGGATCCACGAAATACAGATGTAACTCTGTAAGATGAATTAACAGAACACTGAGCAGTTTCTCAGAAAGCTTCTTTCCAGATTTCATCGGAGGATATTTCCTTTTTCACCATAGCCCTCTATGGGCTTCCAAATATCACTTTGCCAATTCCACAAGAACTGTCTTAGCGAAAGGCTTCTTGAGGGGAATGCTGTAACTCTGTGAGATGATTTCACCGAACACAAAGAAGCTGCTCAGAAAGCTTCTTTCTCTTTGTTATCGGAGGATATTTCCTTTGGTCCTATGGCCTTTAAAGGGAAAGGAAATATCTGTTGTCAGATTCCACAGAAATAAGGCTAGCAAAGAGATCCACGAAATACAGATGTAACTCTGTGAGATGAATTAACAGAACACTGAGCAGTTTCTCAGAAAGCTTCTTTCCAGATTTCATCGGAGGATATTTCCTTTTTCACCATAGCCCTCTATGGGCTTCCAAATATCATTTTGCCAATTCCACAAGAACTGTCTTAGCGAAAGGCTTCTTGAGAGGAAAGCTGTAACTCTGTGAGATGATTTCACAGAACACAAAGAAGTTTCTCAGAAAGCTTCTTTCTCTTTGTTATCTTAGGCTATTTCCTTTGGCCCTATAGTCTTTAAAGGGATCCGAAATATCTGTTGTCAGATTCCACAGAAATAAGGCTAGCAAAGAGATCCACGAAATACAGATGTAACTCTGTGAGATGAATTAACAGAACACTAAGCAGTTTCTCAGAAAGCTTCTTTCCAGATTTCATCGGAGGATATTTCCTTTTTCACCATAGCCCTTATGGGCTTCCAAATATGACTTTGCCAATTCCACATGAACTGTCTTAGCGAAAGGCTTCTTGAGGGGAAAGCTGTCACTCTGTGAGATGATTTCACAGAACACAAAGAAGTTTCTCAGAAAGCTTCTTTCTCTTTGTTATCGGAGGATATTTCCTTTGGCCCTATAGTCTTTAAAGGGATCCGAAATATCTGTTGTCAGATTACACAGAAATAAGGCTAGCAAAGAGATCCACGAAATACAGATGTAACTCTGTGAGATGAATTAACAGAACACTGAGCAGTTTCTCAGAAAGCTTCTTTCCAGATTTCATCGGAGGATATTTCCTTTTTCACCATAGCCCTCTATGGGCTTCCAAATATCACTTTGCCAATTCCACAAGAACTGTCTTAGCGAAAGGCTTCTTGAGGGGAATGCTGTAACTCTGTGAGATGATTTCACAGAACACAAAGAAGCTTCTCTGAAAGCTTCTTTCTCTTTGTTATCGGAGGATATTTCCTTTGGTCCTATGGCCTTTAAAGGGAAAGGAAATATCTGTTGTCAGATTCCACAGAAATAAGGCTAGCAAAGAGATCCACGAAATACAGATGTAACTCTGTGAGATGAATTAACAGAACACTGAGCAGTTTCTCAGAAAGCTTCTTTCCAGATTTCATCGGAGGTTATTTCCTTTTTCACCATAGCCCTCTATGGGCTTCCAAATATCACTTTGCCAATTCCACAAGAACTGTCTTAGCGAAAGGCTTCTTGAGAGGAAAGCTGTAACTCTGTGAGATGATTTCACAGAACACAAAGAAGTTTCTCAGAAAGCTTCTTTCTCTTTGTTATCGGAGGATATTTCCTTTGGCCCTATAGTCTTTAAAGGGATCCGAAATATCTGTTGTCAGATTCCACAGAAATAAGGCTAGCGAAGAGATCCACGAAATACAGATGTAACTCTGTGAGATGAATTAACAGAACACTGAGCAGTTTCTCAGAAAGCTTCTTTCCAGATTTCATCCGAGGATATTTCCTTTTTCACCATAGCCCTTATGGGCTTCCAAATATGACTTTGCGAATTCCACAAGAACTGTCTTAGCGAAAGGCTTCTTGAGGGGAAAGCTGTAAATCTGTGAGATGATTTCACAGAACACAAAGAAGTTTCTCAGAAAGCTTCTTTCCCTTTGTTATCGGAGGATATGTCCTTTGGCCCTATAGTCTTCAAAGGGAAAGGAAATATCTGTTGTCAGATTCCACAGAAATAAGGCTAGCAAAGAGATCCACGAAATACACATGTAACTCTGTGAGATGAATTAACAGAACACTGAGCAGATTCTCAGAAAGCTTCTTTCCAGATTTCATCGGAGGATATTCCCTTTTTCACCATAGCCCTATATGGGCTTCCAAATATGACTTTGCCAATTCCACAAGAACTGTCTTAGCGAAAGGCTTCTTGAGGGGAAAGCTGTAACTCTGTGAGATGATTTCACAGAACACAAAGAAGTTTCTCAGAAAGCTTCTTTCTCTTTGTTATCGGAGGATATTTCCTTTGCCCCTATAGTCTTCAAAGGGAAAGGAAATATCTGTTCTCAGATTCCACAGAAATAAAGCTAGAAAAGAGATCCACGAAATACTGATGTAACTCTGTGAGATGAATTAGCAGAACACTGAGCAGTTTCTCAGAAAGCTTCTTTCCAGATTTCATCGGAGGATATTTCCTTTTTCACCATAGCCCTCTATGGGCTTCCAAATATCACTTTGCCAATTCCACAAGAACTGTCGTAGCGAAAGGCTTCTTGAGGGGAAAGCTGTAACTCTGTGAGATGATTTCACAGAACACAAAGAAGTTTCTCAGAAAGCTTGTTTCTCTTTGTTATCGGAGGATATTTCCTTTGGCCCTATAGTCTTCAAAGGGAAAGGAAATATCTGTTGTCAGATTCCACAGAAAGAAGGCTAGCAAAGAGATCCACGAAATACAGATGTAACTCTGTAAGATGAATTAACAGAACACTGAGCAGTTTCTCAGAAAGCTTCTTTCCAGATTTCATCGGAGGATATTTCCTTTTTCACCATAGCCCTCTATGGGCTTCCAAATATCCCTTTGCCAATTCCACAAGAACTGTCTTAGCGAAAGGCTTCTTGAGGGGAATGCTGTAACTCTGTGAGATGATTTCACCGAAAACAAAGAAGCTGCTCAGAAAGCTTCTTTCTCTTTGTTATCGGAGGATATTTCCTTTGGTCCTATGGCCTTTAAAGGGAAAGGAAATATCTGTTGTCAGATTCCACAGAAATAAGGCTAGCAAAGAGATCCACGAAATACAGATGTAACTCTGTGAGATGAATTAACAGAACACTGAGCAGTTTCTCAGAAAGCTTCTTTCCAGATTTCATCGGAGGATATTTCCTTTTTCACCATAGCCCTCTATGGGCTTCCAAATATCATTTTGCCAATTCCACAAGAACTGTCTTAGCGAAAGGCTTCTTGAGAGGAAAGCTGTAACTCTGTGAGATGATTTCACAGAACACAAAGAAGTTTCTCAGAAAGCTTCTTTCTCTTTGTTATCTTAGGCTATTTCCTTTGGCCCTATAGTCTTTAAAGGGATCCGAAATATCTGTTGTCAGATTCCACAGAAATAAGGCTAGCAAAGAGATCCACGAAATACAGATGTAACTCTGTGAGATGAATTAACAGAACACTAAGCAGTTTCTCAGAAAGCTTCTTTCCAGATTTCATCGGAGGATATTTCCTTTTTCAACATAGCGCTTATGGGCTTCCAAATATCACTTTGCCAATTCCACAAGAACTGTCTTAGTGAAACGCTTCTTGAGGGGAAAGCTGTCACTCTGTGAGATGATTTCACAGAACACAAAGAAGTTTCTCAGAAAGCTTCATTCTCTTTGTTATCGGAGGATATTTCCTTTGGTCCTATGGCCTTTAAAGGGATCCGAAATATCTGTTCTCAGATTCCACAGAAATAAGGCTAGCAAAGAGATCCACGAAATACAGATGTAACTCTGTGAGATGAATTAACAGAACACTGAGCAGTTTCTCAGAAAGCTTCTTTCCAGATTTCATCGAGGATATTTCCTTTTTCACCATAGCCCTCTAAGGGCTTCCAAATATCACTTTACCAATTCCACAAGAACTGTCTTAGCGAAAGGCTTCTTGAGGGGAAAGCTGTAACTCTGTGAGATGATTTCAGAGAACACAAAGAAGTTTCTCAGAAAGCTTCTTTCTCTTTGTTATCGGAGGATATTTCCTTTGGCCCTATAGTCTTCAAAGGAAAAGGAAATATCTGTTGTCAGATTCCACAGAAATAAGGCTAGCAAAGAGATCCACGAAATACAGATGTAACTCTGTGAGATGAATTAACAGAACACTGAGCAGTTTCTCAGAAAGCTTCTTTCCAGATTTCATCGGAGGATATTTCCTTTTTCACCATAGCCCTCTATGGGCTTCCAAATATCACTTTGCCAATTCCACAAGAACTGTCTTAGCGAAAGGCTTCTTGAGGGGAAAGCTGTAACTCTGTGAGATGATTTCACAGAACACAAAGAAGTTTCTCAGAAAGCTTCTTTACCTTTGTTATCGGAGGATACTTCCTTTGGCCCTATAGTCTTTAAAGGGATCCGAAATATCAGTTCTCAGATTCCACTGAAATAAGGCTAGCAAAGAGATCTACGAAATACAGATGTAACTCTGTGAGATGAATTAACAGAACACTGAGCAGTTTCTCAGAAAGCTTCTTTCCAGATTTCATCCGAGGATATTTCCTTTTTCACCATAGCCCTCTATGGGCTTCCAAATATCCCTTTGCCAATTCCACAAGAACTGTCTTCGCGAAAGGTTTCTTGAGGGGAAAGCTGTAACTCTGTGAGATGATTTCACAGAACACAAAGAAGTTTCTCAGAAAGCTTCTTTCTCTTTGTTATCGGAGGATATTTCCTTTGGCCCTATAGTGTTCAAAGGGAAAGGAAATATCTGTTGTCAGATTCCACAGAAATAAGGCTAGCAAAGAGATCCACGAAATACAGATGTAACTCTGTGAGATGAATTAACAGAACACTGAGCAGTTTCTCAGAAAGCTTCTTTCCAGATTTCATCGGCGGATATTCCCTTTTTCACCATAGCCCTCTGTGGGCTTCCAAATATCACTTTGCCAATTCCACAAGAACTGTCTTAGCGAAAGGCTTCTTGAGGGGAAAGCTGTAACTCTGTGAGATGATTTCACAGAACACAAAGAAGTTTCTCAGAAAGCTTCTTTCTCTTTGTTATCGGAGGATATTTCCTTTGCCCCTATAGTCTTTAAAGGGATCCGAAATATCTGTTGTCAGATTCCACAGAAATAAAGCTAGCAAAGAGATCCACGAAATACAGATGTAATTCTGTGAGATGAATTAACAGAAAACTAAGCAGTTTCTCAGAAAGCTTCTTTCCAGATTTCATCCGAGGATATTTCCTTTTTAACAATAGCCCTCTATGGGCTTCCAAATATCACTTTGCCAATTCCACAAGAACTGTCTTAGCGAAAGGCTTCTTGAGGGGAAAGCTGTAACTCTGTGAGATGATTTCACAGAACACAAAGAAGTTTCTCAGAAAGTTTGTTTCTCTTTGTTATCGGAGGATATTTCCTTTGGCCCTATAGTCTTCAAAGGGAAAGGAAATATCTGTTTTCAGATTCCACAGAAATAAGGCTAGCAAAGAGATCCACGAAATACAGATGTAACTCTGTGAGATGAATTAACAGAACACTGAGCAGTTTCTCAGAAAGCTTCTTTGCAGATTTCATCGGAGGATATTCCCATTTTCACCATAGCCCTCTAGGGGCTTCCCAATATCACTTTGCCAATTCCACAAGAACTGTCTTAGCGAAAGGCTTCTTGAGGGGAAAGCTGTAACTCTGTGAGATGATTTCACAGAACACAAAGAAGTTTCTCAGATAGCTTCTTTCTCTTTCTTATCGGAGGATATTTCCTTTTCCCCTATAGTCTTCAAAGGGAAAGGAAATATCTGTTCTCAGATTCCACAGAAATAAAGCTAGAAAAGAGATCCACGAAATACAGATGTAACTCTGTGAGATGAATTAACAGAACACTGAGCAGTTTCTCAGAAAGCTTCTTTCCAGATTTCATCGGAGGATATTTCCTTTTTCAACATAGCCCTCTATGGGCTTCCAAATATCACTTTGCCAATTCCACAAGAACTGTCTTAGCGAAAGGCTTCTTGAGGGGAAAGCTGTAACTCTGTGAGATGATTTCACAGAACACAAAGAAGTTTCTCAGAAAGATTGTTTCTCTTTGTTATCGGAGGATATTTCCTTTGGCCCTATAGTCTTCAAAGGGAAAGGAAATATCTGTTGTCAGATTCCACAGAAAGAAGGCTAGCAAAGAGATCCACGAAATACAGATGTAACTCTGTAAGATGAATTAACAGAACACTGAGCCGTTTCTCAGAAAGCTTCTTTCCAGATTTCATCGGAGGATATTTCCTTTTTCACCATAGCCCTCTATGGGCTTCCAAATATCACTTTGCCAATTCCACAAGAACTGTCTTAGCGAAAGGCTTCTTGAGGGGAATGCTGTAACTCTGTGAGATGATTTCACCGAACACAAAGAAGCTGCTCAGAAAGCTTCTTTCTCTTTGTTATCGGAGGATATTTCCTTTCGTCCTATGGCCTTTAAAGGGATCCGAAATATCTGTTGTCAGATTCCACAGAAATAAGGCTAGCAAAGAGATCCACGAAATACAGATGTAACTCTGTGAGATGAATTAACAGAACACTGAGCAGTTTCTCAGAAAGCTTCTTTCCAGATTTCATCGGAGGATATTTCCTTTTTCACCATAGCCCTCTATGGGCTTCCAAATATCATTTTGCCAATTCCACAAGAACTGTCTTAGCGAAAGGCTTCTTGAGAGGAAAGCTGTAACTCCGTGAGATGATTTCACAGAACACAAAGAAGTTTCTCAGAAAGCTTCTTTCTCTTTTTTATCTTAGGCTATTTCCTTTGGCCCTATAGTCTTTAAAGGGATCCGAAATATCTGTTGTCAGATTCCACAGAAATAAGGCTAGCAAAGAGATCCACGAAATACAGATGTAACTCTGTGAGATGAATTAACAGAAAACTAAGCAGTTTCTCAGAAAGCTTCTTTCCAGATTTCCTCGGAGGATATTTCCTTTTTCACCATAGCCCTTATGGGCTTCCAAATATGACTTTGCCAATTCCACAAGAACTGTCTTAGCGAAAGGCTTCTTGAGGCGAAAGCTGTCACTCTGTGAGATGATTTCACAGAACACAAAGTAGTTTCTCAGAAAGCTTCTTTCTCTTTGTTATCAGAGGATACTTCCTTTGGCCCTATAGTCTTTAAAGGGATCCGAAATATCTGTTGTCAGATTACACAGAAATAAGGCTAGCAAAGAGATCCACGAAATACAGATGTAACTCTGTGAGATGAATCAACAGAACACTGAGCAGTTTCTCAGAAAGCTTCTTTCCAGATTTCATCGGAGGATATTTCCTTTTTCACCATAGCCCTCTATGGGCTTCCAAATATCACTTTGCCAATTCCACAAGAACTGTCTTAGCGAAAGGCTTCTTGAGGGGAATGCTGTAACTCTGTGAGATGATTTCACAGAACACAAAGAAGCTTCTCTGAAAGCTTCTTTCTCTTTGTTATCGGAGGATATTTCCTTTGGTCCTATGGCCTTTAAAGGGAAAGGAAATATCTGTTGTCAGATTCCACAGAAATAAGGCTAGCGAAGAGATCCACGAAATACAGATGTAACTCTGTGAGATGAATTAACAGAACACTGAGCAGTTTCTCAGAAAGCTTCTTTCCAGATTTCATCCGAGGATATTTCCTTTTTCACCATAGCCCTTATGGGCTTCCAAATATGACTTTGCGAATTCCACAAGAACTGTCTTAGCGAAAGGCTTCTTGAGGGGAAAGCTGTAAATCTGTGAGATGATTTCACAGAACACAAAGAAGTTTCTCAGAAAGCTTCTTTCCCTTTGTTATCGGAGGATATGTCCTTTGGCCCTATAGTCTTCAAAGGGAAAGGAAATATCTGTTGTCAGATTCCACAGAAATAAGGCTAGCAAAGAGATCCACGAAATACACATGTAACTCTGTGAGATGAATTAACAGAACACTGAGCAGTTTCTCAGAAAGCTTCTTTCCAGATTTCATCGGAGGATATTTCCTTTTTCACCATAGCGCTTATGGGCTTCCAAATATCACTTTGCCAATTCCACAGGAACTGTCTTAGTGAAACGCTTCTTGAGGGGAAAGCTGTCACTCTGTGAGATGATTTCACAGAACACAAACAAGTTTCTCAGAAAGCTTCATTCTCTTTGTTATCGGAGGATATTTCCTTTGGTCCTATGGCCTTTAAAGGGATCCGAAATATCTGTTCTCAGATTCCACAGAAATAAGGCTAGCAAAGAGATACACGAAATACAGATGTAACTCTGTGAGATGAATTAACAGAACACTGAGCAGTTTCTCAGAAAGCTTCTTTCCAGATTTCATCGAGGATATTTCCTTTTTCACCTTAGCCCTCTAAGGGCTTCCAAATATCACTTTACCAATTCCACAAGAACTGTCTTAGCGAAAGGCTTCTTGAGGGGAAAGCTGTAACTCTGTGAGATGATTTCACAGAACACAAAGAAGTTTCTCAGAAAGCTTCTTTCTCTTTGTTATCGGAGGATATTTCCTTTGGCCCTATAGTCTTCAAAGGAAAAGGAAATATCTGTTGTCAGATTCCACAGAAATAAGGCTAGCAAAGAGATCCACGAAATACAGATGTAACTCTGTGAGATGAATTAACAGAACACTGAGCAGTTTCTCAGAAAGCTTCTTTCCAGATTTCATCGGAGGATATTCCCTTTTTCACCATAGCCCTCTGTGGGCTTCCAAATATCACTTTGCCAATTCCACAAGAACTGTCTTAGCGAAAGGCTTTTTGGGGGGAAAGCTGTAACTCTGTGAGATGATTTCACAGAACACAAAGTAGTTTCTCAGAAAGCTTCTTTCTCTTTGTTATCGGAGGATATTTCCTTTGCCCCTATAGTCTTTAAAGGGATCCGAAATATCTGCTGTCAGATTCCACAGAAATAAAGCTAGCAAAGAGATCCACGAAATACAGATGTAACTCTGTGAGATGAATTAACAGAACACTGAGCAGTTTCTCAGAAAGCTTCTTTCCAGATTTCATCCGAGGATATTTCCTTTTTCACCATAGCCCTTAAGGGCTTCCAAATATGACTTTGCCAATTCCACAAGAACTGTCTTAGCGAAAGGCTTCTTGAGGGGAAAGCTGTAACTCTGTGAGATGATTTCTCAGAACACAAAGAAGTTTCTCAGAAAGCTTCTTTCCCTTTGTTATCGGAGGATATGTCCTTTGGCCCTATAGTCTTCAAAGGGAAAGGAAATATCTGTTGTCAGATTCCACAGAAATAAGGCTAGCAAAGAGATCCACGAAATACAGATGTAACTCTGTGAGATGAATTAACAGAACACTGAGCAGTTTCTCAGAAAGCTTCTTTCCAGATTTCATCGGAGGATATTTCCTTTTTCAACATAGCCCTTATGGGCTTCCAAATATCACTTTGCCAATTCCACAAGAACTGTCTTAGTGAAACGCTACTTGAGGGGAAAGCTGTCACTCTGTGAGATGATTTCACAGAACACAAAGAAGTTTCTCAGAAAGCTTCATTCTCTTTGTTATCGGAGGATATTTCCTTTGGCCCTATCGTCTTCAAAGGGAAAGGAAATATCTGTTGTCAGATTCCACAGAAATAAGGCTAGCAAAGAGATCCATGAAATACAGATGTAACTGTGTGAGATGAGTTAACAGAACACTGAGCAGTTTCTCAGAAAGCTTCTTTCCAGATTTCATCGGAGGATATTTCCTTTTTCACCATAGCCCTCTATGGGCTCCCAAATATCCCTTTGCCAATTCCACAAGAACTGTGTTAGCGAAAGGCTTCTTGAGGGGAAAGCTGTAACTCTGTGAGATGATTTCACAGAACACAAAGAAGTTTCTCAGAAAGCTTCTTTCTCTTTGTTATCGGAGGATATTTCCTTTGGCCCTATAGTCTTCAAAGGGAAAGGAAATATCTGTTGTCAGATTCCACAGAAATAAGGCTAGCAAAGAGATCCACGAAATACAGATGTAACTCTGTGAGATGAATTAACAGAACACTGAGCAGTTTCTCAGAAAGCTTCTTTCCAGATTTCATCGGAGGATATTCCCTTTTTCACCATAGCCCTCTATGGGCTTCCAAATATCACTTTGCCAATTCCATAAGAACTGTCTTAGCGAAAGGCTTCTTAAGGGGAAAGCTGTAACTCTGTGAGATGATTTCACAGAACACAAAGAAGTTTCTCAGAAAGCTTCTTTCTCTTTGTTATCGGAGGATATTTCCTTTGCCCCTATAGTCTTCAAAGGGAAAGGAAATATCTGTTCTCAGATTCCACAGAAATAAAGCTAGAAAAGAGATCCACGAAATACAGATGTAACTCTGTGAGATGAATTAAAAGAACACTGAGCAGTTTCTCAGAAAGCTTCTTTCCAGATTTCATCGGAGGATATTTCCTTTTTCACCATAGCCCTCTATGGGCTTCCAAATATCACTTTGCCAATTCCACAAGAACTGTCGTAGCGAAAGGCTTCTTGAGGGGAATGCTGTAACTCTGTGAGATGATTTCACAGAACACAAAGAAGCTTCTCTGAAAGCTTCTTTCTCTTTGTTATCGGAGGATATTTCCTTTGGTCCTATGGCCTTTAAAGGGAAAGGAAATATCTGTTGTCAGATTCCACAGAAATAAGGCTAGCGAAGAGATCCACGAAATACAGATGTAACTCTGTGAGATGAATTAACAGAACACTGAGCAGTTTCTCAGAAAGCTTCTTTCCAGATTTCATCCGAGGATATTTCCTTTTTCACCATAGCCCTTATGGGCTTCCAAATATGACTTTGCGAATTCCACAAGAACTGTCTTAGCGAAAGGCTTCTTGAGGGGAAAGCTGTAAATCTGTGAGATGATTTCACAGAACACAAAGAAGTTTCTCAGAAAGCTTCTTTCCCTTTGTTATCGGAGGATATGTCCTTTGGCCCTATAGTCTTCAAAGGGAAAGGAAATATCTGTTGTCAGATTCCACAGAAATAAGGCTAGCAAAGAGATCCACGAAATACACATGTAACTCTGTGAGATGAATTAACAGAACACTGAGCAGTTTCTCAGAAAGCTTCTTTCCAGATTTCATCGGAGGATATTTCCTTTTTCACCATAGCGCTTATGGGCTTCCAAATATCACTTTGCCAATTCCACAAGAACTGTCTTAGTGAAACGCTTCTTGAGGGGAAAGCTGTCACTCTGTGAGATGATTTCACAGAACACAAACAAGTTTCTCAGAAAGCTTCATTCTCTTTGTTATCGGAGGATATTTCCTTTGGTCCTATGGCCTTTAAAGGGATCCGAAATATCTGTTCTCAGATTCCACAGAAATAAGGCTAGCAAAGAGATACACGAAATACAGATGTAACTCTGTGAGATGAATTAACAGAACACTGAGCAGTTTCTCAGAAAGCTTCTTTCCAGATTTCATCGAGGATATTTCCTTTTTCACCTTAGCCCTCTAAGGGCTTCCAAATATCACTTTACCAATTCCACAAGAACTGTCTTAGCGAAAGGCTTCTTGAGGGGAAAGCTGTAACTCTGTGAGATGATTTCACAGAACACAAAGAAGTTTCTCAGAAAGCTTCTTTCTCTTTGTTATCGGAGGATATTTCCTTTGGCCCTATAGTCTTCAAAGGAAAAGGAAATATCTGTTGTCAGATTCCACAGAAATAAGGCTAGCAAAGAGATCCACGAAATACAGATGTAACTCTGTGAGATGAATTAACAGAACACTGAGCAGTTTCTCAGAAAGCTTCTTTCCAGATTTCATCGGAGGATTTTCCCTTTTTCACCATAGCCCTCTGTGGTCTTCCAAATATCACTTTGCCAATTCCACAAGAACTGTCTTAGCGAAAGGCTTCTTGAGGGGAAAGCTGTAACTCTGTGAGATGATTTCACAGAACATAAAGTAGTTTCTCAGAAAGCTTCTTTCTCTTTGTTATCGGAGGATATTTCCTTTGCCCCTATAGTCTTTAAAGGGATCCGAAATATCTGCTGTCAGATTCCACAGAAATAAAGCTAGCAAAGAGATCCACGAAATACAGATGTAACTCTGTGAGATGAATTAACAGAACACTGAGCAGTTTCTCAGAAAGCTTCTTTCCAGATTTCATCCGAGGATATTTCCTTTTTCACCATAGCCCTTAAGGGCTTCCAAATATGACTTTGCCAATTCCACAAGAACTGTCTTAGCGAAAGGCTTCTTGAGGGGAAAGCTGTAACTCTGTGAGATGATTTCTCAGAACACAAAGAAGTTTCTCAGAAAGCTTCTTTCCCTTTGTTATCGGAGGATATGTCCTTTGGCCCTATAGTCTTCAAAGGGAAAGGAAATATCTGTTGTCAGATTCCACAGAAATAAGGCTAGCAAAGAGATCCACGAAATACAGATGTAACTCTGTGAGATGAATTAACAGAACACTGAGCAGTTTCTCAGAAAGCTTCTTTCCAGATTTCATCGGAGGATATTTCCTTTTTCAACATAGCCCTTATGGGCTTCCAAATATCACTTTGCCAATTCCACAAGAACTGTCTTAGTGAAACGCTACTTGAGGGGAAAGCTGTCACTCTGTGAGATGATTTCACAGAACACAAAGAAGTTTCTCAGAAAGCTTCATTCTCTTTGTTATCGGAGGATATTTCCTTTGGCCCTATCGTCTTCAAAGGGAAAGGAAATATCTGTTGTCAGATTCCACAGAAATAAGGCTAGCAAAGAGATCCATGAAATACAGATGTAACTGTGTGAGATGAGTTAACAGAACACTGAGCAGTTTCTCAGAAAGCTTCTTTCCAGATTTCATCGGAGGATATTTCCTTTTTCACCATAGCCCTCTATGGGCTCCCAAATATCCCTTTGCCAATTCCACAAGAACTGTGTTAGCGAAAGGCTTCTTGAGGGGAAAGCTGTAACTCTGTGAGATGATTTCACAGAACACAAAGAAGTTTCTCAGAAAGCTTCTTTCTCTTTGTTATCGGAGGATATTTCCTTTGGCCCTATAGTCTTCAAAGGGAAAGGAAATATCTGTTGTCAGATTCCACAGAAATAAGGCTAGCAAAGAGATCCAGGAAATACAGATGTAACTCTGTGAGATGAATTAACAGAACACTGAGCAGTTTCTCAGAAAGCTTCTTTCCAGATTTCATCGGAGGATATTCCCTTTTTCACCATAGCCCTCTATGGGCTTCCAAATATCACTTTGCCAATTCCATAAGAACTGTCTTAGCGAAAGGCTTCTTGAGGGGAAAGCTGTAACTCTGTGAGATGATTTCACAGAACACAAAGAAGTTTCTCAGAAAGCTTCTTTCTCTTTGTTATCGGAGGATATTTCCTTTGCCCCTATAGTCTTCAAAGGGAAAGGAAATATCTGTTCTCAGATTCCACAGAAATAAAGCTAGAAAAGAGATCCACGAAATACAGATGTAACTCTGTGAGATGAATTAAAAGAACACTGAGCAGTTTCTCAGAAAGCTTCTTTCCAGATTTCATCGGAGGATATTTCCTTTTTCACCATAGCCCTCTATGGGCTTCCAAATATCACTTTGCCAATTCCACAAGAACTGTCGTAGCGAAAGGCTTCTTGAGGGGAAAGCTGTAACTCTGTGAGATGATTTCACAGAACATAAAGAAGTTTCTCAGAAAGCTTGTTTCTCTTTGTTATCGGAGGATATTTCCTTTGGCCCTATAGTCTTCAAAGGGAAAGGAAATATCTGTTGTCAGATTCCACAGAAAGAAGGCTAGCAAAGAGATCCACGAAATACAGATGTAACTCTGTAAGATGAATTAACAGAACACTGAGCAGTTTCTCAGAAAGCTTCTTTCCAGATTTCATCGGAGGATATTTCCTTTTTCACCATAGCCCTCTATGGGCTTCCAAATATCACTTTGCCAATTCCACAAGAACTGTCTTAGCGAAAGGCTTCTTGAGGGGAATGCTGTAACTCTGTGAGATGATTTCACCGAACACAAAGAAGCTGCTCAGAAAGCTTCTTTCTCTTTGTTATCGGAGGATATTTCCTTTCGTCCTATGGCCTTTAAAGGGATCCGAAATATCTGTTGTCAGATTCCACAGAAATAAGGCTAGCAAAGAGATCCACGAAATACAGATGTAACTCTGTGAGATGAATTAACAGAACACTGAGCAGTTTCTCAGAAAGCTTCTTTCCAGATTTCATCGGAGGATATTTCCTTTTTCACCATAGCCCTCTATGGGCTTCCAAATATCATTTTGCCAATTCCACAAGAACTGTCTTAGCGAAAGGCTTCTTGAGAGGAAAGCTTTAACTCTGTGAGATGATTTCACAGAACACAAAGAAGTTTCTCAGAAAGCTTCTTTCTCTTTGTTATCTTAGGATATTTCCTTTGGCCCTTTAGTCTTTAAAGGGATCCGAAATATCTGTTGTCAGATTCCACAGAAATAAGGCTAGCAAAGAGATCCACGAAATACAGATGTAACTCTGTGAGATGAATTAACAGAACACTAAGCAGTTTCTCAGAAAGCTTCTTTCCAGATTTCTTCGGAGGATATTTCCTTTTTCACCATAGCCCTTATGGGCTTCCAAATATGACTTTGCCAATTCCACAAGAACTGTCTTAGCGAAAGGCTTCTTGAGGGGAAAGCTGTAACTCTGTGAGATGATTTCACAGAACACAAAGAAGTTTCTCAGAAAGCTTCATTCTCTTTGTTATCGGAGGATATTTCCTTTGGCCCTATAGTCTTCAAAGGGAAAGGAAATATCTGTTGTCAGATTCCACAGAAATAAGGCTAGCAAAGAGATCCACGAAATACAGATGTAACTCTGTGAGATGAATTAACAGAACACTGAGCAGTTTCTCAGAAAGCTTCTTTCCAGATTTCATCGGAGGATATTTCCTTTTTCACCATAGCCCTCTATGGGCTTCCAAATATCACTTTGCCAATTCCACAAGAACTGTGTTAGCGAAAGGCTTCTTGAGGGGAAAGCTGTAACTCTGTGAGATGATTTCACAGAACACAAAGAAGTTTCTCAGAAAGCTTCTTTCTCTTTGTTATCGGAGGATATTTCCTTTGGTCCTATGGCCTTTAAAGGGATCCGAAATATCTGTTCTCAGATTCCACAGAAATAAGGCTAGCAAAGAGATCCACGAAATACAGATGTAACTCTGTGAGATGAATTAACAGAACACTGAGCAGTTTCTCAGAAAGCTTCTTTCCAGATTTCATCCGAGGATATTTCCTTTTTCACCATAGCCCTTATGGGCTTCCAAATATGACTTTGCCAATTCCACAAGAACTGTCTTAGCGAAAGGCTTCTTGAGGGGAAAGCTGTAACTCTGTGAGATGATTTCTCAGAACACAAAGAAGTTTCTCAGAAAGCTTCTTTCCCTTTGTTATCGGAGGATATGTCCTTTGGCCCTATAGTCTTCAAAGGGAAAGGAAATATCTGTTGTCAGATTCCACAGAAATAAGGCTAGCAAAGAGATCCACGAAATACAGATGTAACTCTGTGAGATGAATTAACAGAACACTGAGCAGTTTCTCAGAAAGCTTCTTTCCAGATTTCATCGGAGGATATTTCCTTTTTCAACATAGCCCTTATGGGCTTCCAAATATCACTTTGCCAATTCCACAAGAACTGTCTTAGTGAAACGCTACTTGAGGGGAAACCTGTCACTCTGTGAGATGATTTCACAGAACACAAAGAAGTTTCTCAGAAAGCTTCATTCTCTTTGTTATCGGAGGATATTTCCTTTGGCCCTATCGTCTTCAAAGGGAAAGGAAATATCTGTTGTCAGATTCCACAGAAATAAGGCTAGCAAAGAGATCCATGAAATACAGATGTAACTGTGTGAGATGAGTTAACAGAACACTGAGCAGTTTCTCAGAAAGCTTCTTTCCAGATTTCATCGGAGGATATTTCCTTTTTCACCATAGCCCTCTATGTGCTTCCAAATATCCCTTTGCCAATTCCACAAGAACTGTGTTAGCGAAAGGCTTCTTGAGGGGAAAGCTGTAACTCTGTGAGATGACTTCACAGAACACAAAGAAGTTTCTCAGAAAGCTTCTTTCTCTTTGTTATCGGAGGATATTTCCTTTGGCCCTATAGTCTTCAAAGGGAAAGGAAATATCTGTTGTCAGATTCCACAGAAATAAGGCTAGCAAAGAGATCCACGAAATACAGATGTAACTCTGTGAGATGAATTAACAGAACACTGAGCAGTTTCTCAGAAAGCTTCTTTCCAGATTTCATCGGAGGATATTCCCTTTTTCACCATAGCCCTCTATGGGCTTCCAAATATCACTTTGCCAATTCCACAAGAACTGTCTTAGCGAAAGGCTTCTTGAGGGGAAAGCTGTAACTCTGTGAGATGATTTCACAGAACACAAAGAAGTTTCTCAGAAAGCTTCTTTCTCTTTGTTATCGGAGGATATTTCCTTTGCCCCTATAGTCTTCAAAGGGAAAGGAAATATCTGTTCTCAGATTCCACAGAAATAAAGCTAGAAAAGAGATCCACGAAATACAGATGTAACTCTGTGAGATGAATTAAAAGAACACTGAGCAGTTTCTCAGAAAGCTTCTTTCCAGATTTCATCGGAGGATATTTCCTTTTTCACCATAGCCCTCTATGGGCTTCCAAATATCACTTTGCCAATTCCACAAGAACTGTCGTAGCGAAAGGCTTCTTGAGGGGAAAGCTGTAACTCTGTGAGATGATTTCACAGAACATAAAGAAGTTTCTCAGAAAGCTTGTTTCTCTTTGTTATCGGAGGATATTTCCTTTGGCCCTATAGTCTTCAAAGGGAAAGGAAATATCTGTTGTCAGATTCCACAGAAAGAAGGCTAGCAAAGAGATCCACGAAATACAGATGTAACTCTGTAAGATGAATTAACAGAACACTGAGCAGTTTCTCAGAAAGCTTCTTTCCAGATTTCATCGGAGGATATTTCCTTTTTCACCATAGCCCTCTATGGGCTTCCAAATATCACTTTGCCAATTCCACAAGAACTGTCTTAGCGAAAGGCTTCTTGAGGGGAATGCTGTAACTCTGTGAGATGATTTCACCGAACACAAAGAAGCTGCTCAGAAAGCTTCTTTCTCTTTGTTATCGGAGGATATTTCCTTTCGTCCTATGGCCTTTAAAGGGATCCGAAATATCTGTTGTCAGATTCCACAGAAATAAGGCTAGCAAAGAGATCCACGAAATACAGATGTAACTCTGTGAGATGAATTAACAGAACACTGAGCAGTTTCTCAGAAAGCTTCTTTCCAGATTTCATCGGAGGATATTTCCTTTTTCACCATAGCCCTCTATGGGCTTCCAAATATCATTTTGCCAATTCCACAAGAACTGTCTTAGCGAAAGGCTTCTTGAGAGGAAAGCTTTAACTCTGTGAGATGATTTCACAGAACACAAAGAAGTTTCTCAGAAAGCTTCTTTCTCTTTGTTATCTTAGGATATTTCCTTTGGCCCTATAGTCTTTAAAGGGATCCGAAATATCTGTTGTCAGATTCCACAGAAATAAGGCTAGCAAAGAGATCCACGAAATACAGATGTAACTCTGTGAGATGAATTAACAGAACACTAAGCAGTTTCTCAGAAAGCTTCTTTCCAGATTTCTTCGGAGGATATTTCCTTTTTCACCATAGCCCTTATGGGCTTCCAAATATGACTTTGCCAATTCCACAAGAACTGTCTTAGCGAAAGGCTTCTTGAGGGGAATGCTGTAACTCTGTGAGATGATTTCACAGAACACAAAGAAGTATCTCAGAAAGCTTCATTCTCTTTGTTATCGGAGGATATTTCCTTTGGCCCTATAGTCTTCAAAGGGAAAGGAAATATCTGTTGTCAGATTCCACAGAAATAAGGCTAGCAAAGAGATCCACGAAATACAGATGTAACTCTGTGAGATGAATTAACAGAACACTGAGCAGTTTCTCAGAAAGCTTCTTTCCAGATTTCATCGGAGGATATTTCCTTTTTCACCGTAGCGCTTATGGGCTTCCAAATATCACTTTGCCAATTCCACAAGAACTGTCTTAGTGAAACGCTTCTTGAGGGGAAAGCTGTCACTCTGTGAGATGATTTCACAGAACACAAAGAAGTTTCTCAGAAAGCTTCATTCTCTTTGTTATCGGAGGATATTTCCTTTGGTCCTATGGCCTTTAAAGGAATCCGAAATATCTGTTCTCAGATTCCACAGAAATAAGGCTAGCAAAGAGATCCACGAAATACAGATGTAACTCTGTGAGATGAATTAACAGAACACTGAGCAGTTTCTCAGAAAGCTTCTTTCCAGATTTCATCCGAGGATATTTCCTTTTTCACCATAGCCCTTAAGGGCTTCCAAATATGACTTTGCCAATTCCACAAGAACTGTCTTAGCGAAAGGCTTCTTGAGGGGAAAGCTGTAACTCTGTGAGATGATTTCTCAGAACACAAAGAAGTTTCTCAGAAAGCTTCTTTCCCTTTGTTATCGGAGGATATGTCCTTTGGCCCTATAGTCTTCAAAGGGAAAGGAAATATCTGTTGTCAGATTCCACAGAAATAAGGCTAGCAAAGAGATCCACGAAATACAGATGTAACTCTGTGAGATGAATTAACAGAACACTGAGCAGTTTCTCAGAAAGCTTCTTTCCAGATTTCATCGGAGGATATTTCCTTTTTCAACATAGCCCTTATGGGCTTCCAAATATCACTTTGCCAATTCCACAAGAACTGTCTTAGTGAAACGCTACTTGAGGGGAAAGCTGTCACTCTGTGAGATGATTTCACAGAACACAAAGAAGTTTCTCAGAAAGCTTCATTCTCTTTGTTATCGGAGGATATTTCCTTTGGCCCTATCGTCTTCAAAGGGAAAGGAAATATCTGTTGTCAGATTCCACAGAAATAAGGCTAGCAAAGAGATCCATGAAATACAGATGTAACTGTGTGAGATGAGTTAACAGAACACTGAGCAGTTTCTCAGAAAGCTTCTTTCCAGATTTCATCGGAGGATATTTCCTTTTTCACCATAGCCCTCTATGGGCTCCCAAATATCCCTTTGCCAATTCCACAAGAACTGTGTTAGCGAAAGGCTTCTTGAGGGGAAAGCTGTAACTCTGTGAGATGATTTCACAGAACACAAAGAAGTTTCTCAGAAAGCTTCTTTCTCTTTGTTATCGGAGGATATTTCCTTTGGCCCTATAGTCTTCAAAGGGAAAGGAAATATCTGTTGTCAGATTCCACAGAAATAAGGCTAGCAAAGAGATCCACGAAATACAGATGTAACTCTGTGAGATGAATTAACAGAACACTGAGCAGTTTCTCAGAAAGCTTCTTTCCAGATTTCATCGGAGGATATTCCCTTTTTCACCATAGCCCTCTATGGGCTTCCAAATATCACTTTGCCAATTCCATAAGAACTGTCTTAGCGAAAGGCTTCTTGAGGGGAAAGCTGTAACTCTGTGAGATGATTTCACAGAACACAAAGAAGTTTCTCAGAAAGCTTCTTTCTCTTTGTTATCGGAGGATATTTCCTTTGCCCCTATAGTCTTCAAAGGGAAAGGAAATATCTGTTCTCAGATTCCACAGAAATAAAGCTAGAAAAGAGATCCACGAAATACAGATGTAACTCTGTGAGATGAATTAACAGAACACTGAGCAGTTTCTCAGAAAGCTTCTTTCCAGATTTCATCGGAGGATATTTCCTTTTTCACCATAGCGCTTATGGGCTTCCAAATATCACTTTGCCAATTCCACAAGAACTGTCTTAGTGAAACGCTTCTTGAGGGGAAAGCTGTCACTCTGTGAGATGATTTCACAGAACACAAAGAAGTTTCTCAGAAAGCTTCATTCTCTTTGTTATCGGAGGATATTTCCTTTGGTCCTATGGCCTTTAAAGGGATCCGAAATATCTGTTCTCAGATTCCACAGAAATAAGGCTAGCAAAGAGATACACGAAATACAGATGTAACCCTGTGAGATGAATTAACAGAACACTGAGCAGTTTCTCAGAAAGCTTCTTTCCAGATTTCATCGAGGATATTTCCTTTTTCACCTTAGCCCTCTAAGGGCTTCCAAATATCACTTTACCAATTCCACAAGAACTGTCTTAGCGAAAGGCTTCTTGAGGGGAAAGCTGTAACTCTGTGAGATGATTTCACAGAACACAAAGAAGTTTCTCAGAAAGCTTCTTTCTCTTTGTTATCGGAGGATATTTCCTTTGGCCCTATAGTCTTCAAAGGAAAAGGAAATATCTGTTGTCAGATTCCACAGAAATAAGGCTAGCAAAGAGATCCACGAAATACAGATGTAACTCTGTGAGATGAATTAACAGAACACTGAGCAGTTTCTCAGAAAGCTTCTTTCCAGATTTCATCGGAGGATATTCCCTTTTTCACCATAGCCCTCTGTGGGCTTCCAAATATCACTTTGCCAATTCCACAAGAACTGTCTTAGCGAAAGGCTTCTTGAGGGGAAAGCTGTAACTCTGTGAGATGATTTCACAGAACACAAAGTAGTTTCTCAGAAAGCTTCTTTCTCTTTGTTATCGGAGGATATTTCCTTTGCCCCTATAGTCTTTAAAGGGATCCGAAATATCTGCTGTCAGATTCCACAGAAATAAAGGTAGCAAAGAGATCCACGAAATACAGATGTAACTCTGTGAGATGAATTAACAGAACACTGAGCAGTTTCTCAGAAAGCTTCTTTCCAGATTTCATCCGAGGATATTTCCTTTTTCACCATAGCCCTTAAGGGCTTCCAAATATGACTTTGCCAATTCCACAAGAACTGTCTTAGCGAAAGGCTTCTTGAGGGGAAAGCTGTAACTCTGTGAGATGATTTCTCAGAACACAAAGAAGTTTCTCAGAAAGCTTCTTTCCCTTTGTTATCAGAGGATATGTCCTTTGGCCCTATAGTCTTCAAAGGGAAAGGAAATATCTGTTGTCAGATTCCACAGAAATAAGGCTAGCAAAGAGATCCACGAAATACAGATGTAACTCTGTGAGATGAATTAACAGAACACTGAGCAGTTTCTCAGAAAGCTTCTTTCCAGATTTCATCGGAGGATATTTCCTTTTTCAACATAGCCCTTATGGGCTTCCAAATATCACTTTGCCAATTCCACAAGAACTGTCTTAGTGAAACGCTACTTGAGGGGAAAGCTGTCACTCTGTGAGATGATTTCACAGAACACAAAGAAGTTTCTCAGAAAGCTTCATTCTCTTTGTTATCGGAGGATATTTCCTTTGGCCCTATCGTCTTCAAAGGGAAAGGAAATATCTGTTGTCAGATTCCACAGAAATAAGGCTAGCAAAGAGATCCATGAAATACAGATGTAACTGTGTGAGATGAGTTAACAGAACACTGAGCAGTTTCTCAGAAAGCTTCTTTCCAGATTTCATCGGAGGATATTTCCTTTTTCACCATAGCCCTCTATGGGCTCCCAAATATCCCTTTGCCAATTCCACAAGAACTGTGTTAGCGAAAGGCTTCTTGAGGGGAAAGCTGTAACTCTGTGAGATGATTTCACAGAACACAAAGAAGTTTCTCAGAAAGCTTCTTTCTCTTTGTTATCGGAGGATATTTCCTTTGGCCCTATAGTCTTCAAAGGGAAAGGAAATATCTGTTGTCAGATTCCACAGAAATAAGGCTAGCAAAGAGATCCACGAAATACAGATGTAACTCTGTGAGATGAATTAACAGAACACTGAGCAGTTTCTCAGAAAGCTTCTTTCCAGATTTCATCGGAGGATATTCCCTTTTTCACCATAGCCCTCTATGGGCTTCCAAATATCACTTTGCCAATTCCATAAGAACTGTCTTAGCGAAAGGCTTCTTGAGGGGAAAGCTGTAACTCTGTGAGATGATTTCACAGAACACAAAGAAGTTTCTCAGAAAGCTTCTTTCTCTTTGTTATCGGAGGATATTTCCTTTGCCCCTATAGTCTTCAAAGGGAAAGGAAATATCTGTTCTCAGATTCCACAGAAATAAAGCTAGAAAAGAGATCCACGAAATACAGATGTAACTCTGTGAGATGAATTAAAAGAACACTGAGCAGTTTCTCAGAAAGCTTCTTTCCAGATTTCATCGGAGGATATTTCCTTTTTCACCATAGCCCTCTATGGGCTTCCAAATATCACTTTGCCAATTCCACAAGAACTGTCTTAGCGAAAGGCTTCTTGAGAGGAAAGCTTTAACTCTGTGAGATGATTTCACAGAACACAAAGAAGTTTCTCAGAAAGCTTCTTTCTCTTTGTTATCTTAGGATATTTCCTTTGGCCCTATAGTCTTCAAAGGGAAAGGAAATATCTGTTGTCAGATTCCACAGAAATAAGGCTAGCAAAGAGATCCACGAAATACAGATGTAACTCTGTGAGATGAATTAACAGAACACTGAGCAGTTTCTCAGAAAGCTTCTTTCCAGATTTCATCGGAGGATATTTCCTTTTTCACCATAGCCCTCTATGGGCTTCCAAATATCACTTTGCCAATTCCACAAGAACTGTGTTAGCGAAAGGCTTCTTGAGGGGAAAGCTGTAACTCTGTGAGATGATTTCACAGAACACAAAGAAGTTTCTCAGAAAGCTTCTTTCTCTTTGTTATCGGAGGATATTTCCTTTGGTCCTATGGCCTTTAAAGGGATCCGAAATATCTGTTCTCAGATTCCACAGAAATAAGGCTAGCAAAGAGATCCACGAAATACAGATGTAACTCTGTGAGATGAATTAACAGAACACTGAGCAGTTTCTCAGAAAGCTTCTTTCCAGATTTCATCCGAGGATATTTCCTTTTTCACCATAGCCCTTATGGGCTTCCAAATATGACTTTGCCAATTCCACAAGAACTGTCTTAGCGAAAGGCTTCTTGAGGGGAAAGCTGTAACTCTGTGAGATGATTTCTCAGAACACAAAGAAGTTTCTCAGAAAGCTTCTTTCCCTTTGTTATCGGAGGATATGTCCTTTGGCCCTATAGTCTTCAAAGGGAAAGGAAATATCTGTTGTCAGATTCCACAGAAATAAGGCTAGCAAAGAGATCCACGAAATACAGATGTAACTCTGTGAGATGAATTAACAGAACACTGAGCAGTTTCTCAGAAAGCTTCTTTCCAGATTTCATCGGAGGATATTTCCTTTTTCAACATAGCCCTTATGGGCTTCCAAATATCACTTTGCCAATTCCACAAGAACTGTCTTAGTGAAACGCTACTTGAGGGGAAAGCTGTCACTCTGTGAGATGATTTCACAGAACACAAAGAAGTTTCTCAGAAAGCTTCATTCTCTTTGTTATCGGAGGATATTTCCTTTGGCCCTATCGTCTTCAAAGGGAAAGGAAATATCTGTTGTCAGATTCCACAGAAATAAGGCTAGCAAAGAGATCCATGAAATACAGATGTAACTGTGTGAGATGAGTTAACAGAACACTGAGCAGTTTCTCAGAAAGCTTCTTTCCAGATTTCATCGGAGGATATTTCCTTTTTCACCATAGCCCTCTATGGGCTTCCAAATATCCCTTTGCCAATTCCACAAGAACTGTGTTAGCGAAAGGCTTCTTGAGGGGAAAGCTGTAACTCTGTGAGATGACTTCACAGAACACAAAGAAGTTTCTCAGAAAGCTTCTTTCTCTTTGTTATCGGAGGATATTTCCTTTGGCCCTATAGTCTTCAAAGGGAAAGGAAATATCTGTTGTCAGATTCCACAGAAATAAGGCTAGCAAAGAGATCCACGAAATACAGATGTAACTCTGTGAGATGAATTAACAGAACACTGAGCAGTTTCTCAGAAAGCTTCTTTCCAGATTTCATCGGAGGATATTCCCTTTTTCACCATAGCCCTCTATGGGCTTCCAAATATCACTTTGCCAATTCCACAAGAACTGTCTTAGCGAAAGGCTTCTTGAGGGGAAAGCTGTAACTCTGTGAGATGATTTCACAGAACACAAAGAAGTTTCTCAGAAAGCTTCTTTCTCTTTGTTATCGGAGGATATTTCCTTTGCCCCTATAGTCTTCAAAGGGAAAGGAAATATCTGTTCTCGAATTCCACAGAAATAAAGCTAGAAAAGAGATCCACGAAATACAGTTGTAACTCTGTGAGATGAATTAAAAGAACACTGAGCAGTTTCTCAGAAAGCTTCTTTCCAGATTTCATCGGAGGATATTTCCTTTTTCACCATAGCCCTCTATGGGCTTCCAAATATCACATTGCCAATTCCACAAGAACTGTCGTAGCGAAAGGCTTCTTGAGGGGAAAGCTGTAACTCTGTGAGATGATTTCACAGAACATAAAGAAGTTTCTCAGAAAGCTTGTTTCTCTTTGTTATCGGAGGATATTTCCTTTGGCCCTATAGTCTTCAAAGGGAAAGGAAATATCTGTTGTCAGATTCCACAGAAAGAAGGCTAGCAAAGAGATCCACGAAATACAGATGTAACTCTGTAAGATGAATTAACAGAACACTGAGCAGTTTCTCAGAAAGCTTCTTTCCAGATTTCATCGGAGGATATTTCCTTTTTCACCATAGCCCTCTATGGGCTTCCAAATATCACTTTGCCAATTCCACAAGAACTGTCTTAGCGAAAGGCTTCTTGAGGGGAATGCTGTAACTCTGTGAGATGATTTCACCGAACACAAAGAAGCTGCTCAGAAAGCTTCTTTCTCTTTGTTATCGGAGGATATTTCCTTTCGTCCTATGTCCTTTAAAGGGATCCGAAATATCTGTTGTCAGATTCCACAGAAATAAGGCTAGCGAAGAGATCCACGAAATACAGATGTAACTCTGTGAGATGAATTAACAGAGCACTGAGCAGTTTCTCAGAAAGCTTCTTTCTAGATTTCATCCGAGGATATTTCCTTTTTCACCATAGCCCTTATGGGCTTCCAAATATGACTTTGCGAATTCCACAAGAACTGTCTTAGCGAAAGGCTTCTTGAGGGGAAAGCTGTAAATCTGTGAGATGATTTCACAGAACACAAAGAAGTTTCTCAGAAAGATTCTTTCCCTTTGTTATCGGAGGATATGTCCTTTGGCCCTATAGTCTTCAAAGGGAAAGGAAATATCTGTTGTCAGATTCCACAGAAATAAGGCTAGCAAAGAGATCCACGAAATACAGATGTAACTCTGTGAGATGAATTAACAGAACACTGAGCAGTTTCTCAGAAAGCTTCTTTCCAGATTTCATCGGAGGATATTTCCTTTTTCACCATAGCGCTTATGGGCTTCCAAATATCACTTTGCCAATTCCACAAGAACTGTCTTAGTGAAACGCTTCTTGAGGGGAAAGCTGTCACTCTGTGAGATGATTTCACAGAACACAAAGAAGTTTCTCAGAAAGCTTCATTCTCTTTGTTATCGGAGGATATTTCCTTTGGTCCTATGGCCTTTAAAGGAATCCGAAATATCTGTTCTCAGATTCCACAGAAATAAGGCTAGCAAAGAGATCCACGAAATACAGATGTAACTCTGTGAGAAGAATTAACAGAACACTGAGCAGTTTCTCAGAAAGCTTCTTTCCAGATTTCATCGAGGATATATCCTTTTTCACCATAGCCCTCTAAGGGCTTCCAAATATCACTTTACCAATTCCACAAGAACTGTCTTAGCGAAAGACTTCTTGAGGGGAAAGCTGTAACTCTGTGAGATGATTTCACAGAACACAAAGAAGTTTCTCAGAAAGCTTCTTTCTCTTTGTTATCGGAGGATATTTCCTTTGGCCCTATAGTCTTCAAAGGAAAAGGAAATATCTGTTGTCAGATTCCACAGAAATAAGGCTAGCAAAGAGATCCACGAAATACAGATGTAACTCTGTGAGATGAATTAACAGAACACTGAGCAGTTTCTCAGAAAGCTGCTTTCCAGATTTCATCGGAGGATACTTCCTTTTTCACCATAGCCCTCTATGGGCTTCCAAATATCACTTTGCCAATTCCACAAGAACTGTCTTAGCGAAAGGCTTCTTGAGGGGAAAGCTGTAACTCTGTGAGATGATTTCACAGAACACAAAGAAGTTTCTCAGAAAGCTTCATTCTCTTTGTTATCGGAGGATATTTCCTTTGGCCCTATAGTCTTCAAAGGGAAAGGAAATATCTGTTGTCAGATTCCACAGAAATAAGGCTAGCAAAGAGATCCATGAAATACAGATGTAACTGTGTGAGATGAGTTAACAGAACACTGAGCAGTTTCTCAGAAAGCTTCTTTCCAGATTTCATCGGAGGATATTTCCTTTTTCACCATAGCCCTCTATGGGCTTCCAAATATCCCTTTGCCAATTCCACAAGAACTGTGTTACCGAAAGGCTTCTTGAGGGGAAAGCTGTAACTCTGTGAGATGATTTCACAGAACACAAAGAAGTTTCTCAGAAAGCTTCATTCTCTTTGTTATCGGAGGATATTTCCTTTGGTCCTATGGACTTTAAAGGGATCCGAAATATGTGTTCTCAGATTCCACAGAAATAAGGCTAGCAAAGAGATCCACGAAATACAGATGTAACTCTGTGAGATGAATTAACAGAACACTGAGCAGTTTCTCAGAAAGCTTCTTTCCAGATTTCATCGTGGATAGTTCCTTTTTCACCATAGCCCTCTATGGGCTTCCAAATATCACTTTGCCAATTCCACAAGAACTGTCTTAGCGAAAGGCTTCTTGAGGGGAAAGCTGTAACTCTGTGAGATGATTTCACAGAACACAAAGAAGTTTCTCAGAAAGCTTCTTTCTCTTTGTTATCGGAGGATATTTCCTTTGGCCCTATAGTCTTCAAAGGAAAAGGAAATATCTGTTGTCAGATTCCACAGAAATAAGGCTAGCAAAGAGATCCACGAAATACAGATGTAACTCTGTGAGATGAATTAACAGAACACTGAGCAGTTTCTCAGAAAGCTCCTTTCCAGATTTCATCGGAGGATATTTCCTTTTTCACCATAGCCCTCTACGGACTTCCAAATATCACTTTCCCAATTCCACAAGAACTGTCTTAGCGAAAGGCTTCTTGAGGGGAAAGCTGTCACTCTGTGAGATGATTTCACAGAACACAAAGAAGTTTCTCAGAAAGCTTGTTTCTCTTTGTTATCGGAGGATATTTCCTTTGGCCCTATAGTCTTTAAAGGGATCCGAAATATCTGTTGTCAGATTACACAGAAATAATGCTAGGAATGAAATCCACGAAATACAGATGTAACTCTGTGAGATGAATTAACAGAACACTAAGCAGTTTCTCAGAAAGCTTCTTTCCAGATTTCATCCGAGGATATTTCCTTTTTCACCATAGCCCTTATGGGCTTCCAAATATGACTTTGCCAATTCCACAAGAACTGTCTTAGCGCAAGGCTTCTTGAGGGGAAAGCTGTAACTCTGTGAGATGATTTCACAGAACACAAAGAAGTTTCTCAGAAAGCTTCTTTACCTTTGTTATCGGAGGATACTTCCTTTGGCCCTATAGTCTTTAAAGGGATCCGAAATATCAGTTCTCAGATTCCACAGAAATAAGGCTAGCAAAGAGATCTACGAAATACAGATGTAACTCTGTGAGATGTATTAACAGAACACTAAGCAGTTTCTCAGAAAGCTTCTTTCCAGATTTCATCCGAGGATATTTCCTTTTTCACCATAGCCCTCTATGGGCTTCCATATATCCCTTTGCCAATTCCACAAGAACTGTCTTAGCGAAAGGCTTCATGAGGGGAAAGCTGTAACTCTGTGAGATGATTTCAAAGAACACAAAGAAGTTTCTCTGAAACCTTCTTTCTCTTTGTTATCGGAGGATATTTCCTTTGGCCCTATAGTCTTCAAAGGGAAAGGAAATATCTGTTGTCAGATTCCACAGAAATAAGGCTAGCAAAGAGATCCATGAAATACAGATGTAACTCTGTGAGATGAATTAACAGAACACTGAGCAGTTTCTCAGAAAGCTTCTTTCCAGATATCATCGGAGGATATTCTCTTTTTCACCATAGCCCTCTATGGGCTTCCAAATATCACTTTGCCAATTCCACAAGAACTGTCTTAGCGAAAGGCTTCTTTAGGGGAAAGCTGTAACTCAGTGAGATGATTTCACAGAACACAAAGAAGTTTCTCAGAAAGCTTCTTTCTCTTTGTTATCGGAGGATATTTCCTTTGCCCCTATAGTCTTTAAAGGGATCCGAAATATCTGTTGTCAGATTCCAGAGAAATAAAGCTAGCAAAGAGATCCACGAAATACAGATGTAACTCTGTGAGATGAATTAACAGAACACTGAGCAGTTTCTCAGAAAGCTTCTTTCCAGATTTCATCCGAGGATATTTCCTTTTTCACCATAGCCCTTATGGGCTTCCAAATATGACTTTGCCAATTCCACAAGAACTGTCTTAGCGAAAGGCTTCTTGAGGGGAAAGCTGTAACTCTGTGAGATGATTACACAGAACACAAAGAAGTTTCTCAGAAAGCTTCTTTCCCTTTGTTATCGGAGGATATGTCCTTTGGCCCTATAGTCTTCAAAGGGAAAGGAAATATCTGTTGTCAGATTCCACAGAAATAAGGCTAGCAAAGAGATCCACGAAATACAGATGTAACTCTGTGAGATGAATTAACAGAACACTGAGCAGTTTCACAGAAAGCTTCTTTCCAGATTTCATCGGAGGATATTTCCTTTTTCAACGTAGCCCTTATGGGCTTCCAAATATCACTTTGCAATTCCACAAGAACTGTCTTAGTGAAACGCTACTTGCGGGGAAAGCTGTCACTCTGTAAGATGATTTCACAGAACACAAAGAAGTTTCTCAGAAAGCTTCATTCTCTTTGTTATCGGAGGATATTTCCTTTGGCCCTATAGTCTTCAAAGGGAAAGGAAATATCTGTTGTCAGATTCCACAGAAATAAGGCTAGCAAATAGATCCATGAAATACAGATGTAACTCTGTGAGATGAGTTAACAGAACACTGAGCAGTTTCTCAGAAAGCTTCTTTCCAGATTTCATCGGAGGATATTTCCTTTTTCAACATAGCCCTCTATGGGCTTCCAAATATCCCTTTGCCAATTCCACAAGAACTGTGTTAGCGAAAGGCTTCTTGAGGGGAAAGCTGTAACTCTGTGAGATGATTTCACAGAACACAAAGAAGTTTCTCAGAAAGCTTCTTTCTCTTTGTGATCGGAGGATATTTCCTTTGGCCCTATAGTCTTCAAAGGGAAAGGAAATATCTGTTGTCAGATTCCACAGAAATAAGGCTAGCAAAGAGATCCACGAAATACACATGTAACTCTGTGAGATGAATTAACAGAACACTGAGCAGTTTCTCAGAAAGCTTCTTTCCAGATTTCATCGGAGGATATTTCCTTTTTCACCATAGCCCTCTCTGGGCTTCCAAATATCACTTTGCCAATTCCACAAGAACTGTGTTAGCGAAAGGCTTCTTGAGGGGAAAGCTGTAACTCTGTGAGATGATTTCACAGAACACAAAGAAGTTTCTCAGAAAGCTTGTTTCTCTTTGTTATCGGAGGATATTTCCTTTGGCCCTATAGTCTTTAAAGGGATCCGAAATATCTGTTGTCCGATTACACAGAAATAAGGCTAGCAAAGAGATCTACGAAATACAGATGTAACTCTGTGAGATGAATTAACAGAACACTAAGCAGTTTCTCAGAAAGCTTCTTTCCAGATTTCATCCCAGGATATTTCCTTTTTCACCATAGCCCTCTATGGGCTTCCATATATCCCTTTGCCAATTCCACAAGAACTGTCTTAGCGAAAGGCTTCTTGAGGGGAAAGCTGTAACTCTGTGAGATGATTTCAAAGAACACAAAGAAGTTTCTCTGAAACCTTCTTTCTCTTTGTTATCGGAGGATATTTCCTTTGGCCCTATAGTCTTCAAAGGGAAAGGAAATATCTGTTGTCAGATTCCACAGAAATAAGGCTAGCAAAGAGATCCACGAAATACAGATGTAACTCTGTGAGATGAATTAACAGAACACTGAGCAGTTTCTCAGAAAGCTTCTTTCCAGATATCATCGGAGGATATTCTCTTTTTCACCATAGCCCTCTATGGGCTTCCAAATATCACTTTGCCAATTCCACAAGAACTGTCTTAGCGAAAGGCTTCTTGAGGGGAAAGCTGTAACTCTGTGAGATGATTTCACAGAACACAAAGAAGTTTCTCAGAAAGCTTCTTTCTCTTTGTTATCGGAGGATATTTCCTTTGGCCCTATAGTCTTCAAAGGGAAAGGAAATATCTGTTGTCAGATTCCACAGAAATAAGGCTAGCAAAGAGATCCACGAAATACAGATGTAACTGTGTGAGATGAATTAACAGAACACTGAGCCGATTCTCAGAAAGCTTCTTTCCAGGTTTCATCGGAGTATATTTCCTTTTTCACCATAGCCCTCTAAGGGCTTCCAAATATCACTTTGCCAATTCCACAAGAACTGTCTTAGCGCAAGGCTTCTTGAGGGGAAAGCTGTAACTCTGTGAGATGATTTCACAGAACACAAAGAAGTTTCTCAGAAAGCTTCTTTCTCTTTGTTATCGGAGGATAATTGCTTTGGCCCTATAGTCTTCAAAGGGAAAGGAAATATCTGTTGTCAGATTCCACAGAAATAAGGCTAGCAAAGAGATCCACGAAATACAGATGTAATTCTGTGAGATGAATTAACAGAACACTAAGCAGTTTCTCAGAAAGCTTCTTTCCAGATTTCATCCGAGTATATTTCCTTTTTAACCATAGCCCTCTAAGGGCTTCCAAATATCACTTTGCCAATTCCACAAGAACTGTCTTAGCGAAAGGCTTCTTGAGGGGAAAGCTGTAACTCTGTGAGATGATTTCACAGAACACAAAGAAGTTTCTCAGAAAGCTTGTTTCTCTTTGTTATCGGAGGATATTTCCTTTGGCCCTATAGTCTTCAAAGGGAAAGGAAATATCTGTTGTCAGATTCCACAGAAATAAGGCTAGCAAAGAGATCCACGAAATACACATGTAACTCTGTGAGATGAATTAACTGAACACTGAGCAGTTTCTCAGAAAGCTTCTTTCCAGATTTCATCGGAGGATATTTCCTTTTTCACCATAGCCCTCTGTGGGCTTCCAAATATCACTTTGCCAATTCCACAAGAACTGTCGTAGCGAAAGGCTTCTTGAGAGGAAAGCTGTAACTCTGTGAGATGATTTCACAGAACACAAAGAAGTTTCTCAGAAAGCTTGTTTCTCTTTGTTATCGGAGGATATTTCCTTTGGCCCTATAGTCTTCAAAGGGAAAGGAAATATCTGTTGTCAGATTCCACAGAAAGAAGGCTAGCAAAGAGATCCACTAAATACAGATGTAACTCTGTGAGATGAATTAACAGAACACTGAGCAGTTTCTCAGAAAGCTTCTTTCCAGATTTCATTGGAGGATATTTCCTTTTTCACCATAGCCCTCTATGGGCTTCCAAATATCACTTTGCCAATTCCACAAGAACTGTCTTAGCGAAAGGCTTCTTGAGGGGAATGCTGTAACTCTGTGAGATGATTTCACCGAACACAAAGAAGCTGCTCAGAAAGCTTCTTTCTCTTTGGTATCGGAGGATATTTCCTTTGGTCCTGTGGCCTTTAAAGGGATCCGAAATATCTGTTCTCAGATTCCACAGAAATAAGGCTAGCAAAGAGATCCACGAAATACAGATGTAACTCTGTGAGATGAATTAACAGAACACTGAGCAGTTTCTCAGAAAGCTTCTTTCCAGATTTCATCGGAGGATATTTCCTTTTTCACCATAGCCCTCTATGGGCTTCCAAATATCATTTTGCCAATTCCACAAGAACTGTCTTAGCGAAAGGCTTCTTGAGAGGAAAGCTTTAACTCTGTGAGATGATTTCACAGAACACAAAGAAGTTTCTCAGAAAGCTTCTTTCTCTTTGTTATCTTAGGATAGTTCCTTTGGCCCTATAGTCTTTAAAGGGATCCGAAATATCTGTTGTCAGATTCCACAGAAATAAGGCTAGCAAAGAGATCCACGAAATACAGATGTAACTCTGTGAGATGAATTAACAGAACACTAAGCAGTTTCTCAGAAAGTTTCTTTCCAGATTTCATCCGAGGATATTTCCTTTTTCACCATAGCCCTTATGGGCTTCAAATATGACTTTGCCATTTCCACAAGAACTGTCTTAGCGAAAGGCTTCTTGAGGGGAAAGCTGTAACTCTGTGAGATGATTTCACAGAACACAAAGAAGTTTCTCAGAAAGCTTCTTTCTCTTTGTTATCGGAGGATATTTCCTTTGGCCCTATAGACTTCAAAGGGAAAGGAAATATCTGTTGTCAGATTCCACAGAAATAAGGCTAGCAAAGAGATCCACGAAATACAGATGTAACTGTGTGAGATGAATTAACAGAACACTGAGCCGATTCTCAGAAAGCTTCTTTCCAGATATCATCGGAGGATATTCTCTTTTTCACCATAGCCCTCTATGGGCTTCCAAATATCACTTTGCCAATTCCACAAGAACTGTCTTAGCGAAAGGCTTCTTGAGGGGAAAGCTGTAACTCTGTGAGATGATTTCACAGAACACAAAGAAGTTTCTCAGAAAGCTTCTTTCTCTTTGTTATCGGAGGATATTTCCTTTGGCCCTATAGTCTTCAAAGGGAAAGGAAATATCTGTTGTCAGATTCCACAGAAATAAGGCTAGCAAAGAGATCCACGAAATACAGATGTAACTGTGTGAGATGAATTAACAGAACACTGAGCCGATTCTCAGAAAGCTTCTTTCCAGGTTTCATCGGAGTATATTTCCTTTTTCACCATAGCCCTCTAAGGGCTTCCAAATATCACTTTGCCAATTCCACAAGAACTGTCTTAGCGCAAGGCTTCTTGAGGGGAAAGCTGTAACTCTGTGAGATGATTTCACAGAACACAAAGAAGTTTCTCAGAAAGCTTCTTTCTCTTTGTTATCGGAGGATAATTGCTTTGGCCCTATAGTCTTCAAAGGGAAAGGAAATATCTGTTGTCAGATTCCACAGAAATAAGGCTAGCAAAGAGATCCACGAAATACAGATGTAATTCTGTGAGATGAATTAACAGAACACTAAGCAGTTTCTCAGAAAGCTTCTTTCCAGATTTCATCCGAGTATATTTCCTTTTTAACCATAGCCCTCTATGGGCTTCCAAATATCACTTTGCCAATTCCACAAGAACTGTCTTAGCGAAAGGCTTCTTGAGGGGAAAGCTGTAACTCTGTGAGATGATTTCACAGAACACAAAGAAGTTTCTCAGAAAGCTTGTTTCTCTTTGTTATCGGAGGATATTTCCTTTGGCCCTATAGTCTTCAAAGGGAAAGGAAATATCTGTTGTCAGATTCCACAGAAATAAGGCTAGCAAAGAGATCCACGAAATACACATGTAACTCTGTGAGATGAATTAACTGAACACTGAGCAGTTTCTCAGAAAGCTTCTTTCCAGATTTCATCGGAGGATATTTCCTTTTTCACCATAGCCCTCTGTGGGCTTCCAAATATCACTTTGCCAATTCCACAAGAACTGTCGTAGCGAAAGGCTTCTTGAGAGGAAAGCTGTAACTCTGTGAGATGATTTCACAGAACACAAAGAAGTTTCTCAGAAAGCTTGTTTCTCTTTGTTATCGGAGGATATTTCCTTTGGCCCTATAGTCTTCAAAGGGAAAGGAAATATCTGTTGTCAGATTCCACAGAAAGAAGGCTAGCAAAGAGATCCACTAAATACAGATGTAACTCTGTGAGATGAATTAACAGAACACTGAGCAGTTTCTCAGAAAGCTTCTTTCCAGATTTCATTGGAGGATATTTCCTTTTTCACCATAGCCCTCTATGGGCTTCCAAATATCACTTTGCCAATTCCACAAGAACTGTCTTAGCGAAAGGCTTCTTGAGGGGAATGCTGTAACTCTGTGAGATGATTTCACCGAACACAAAGAAGCTGCTCAGAAAGCTTCTTTCTCTTTGGTATCGGAGGATATTTCCTTTGGTCCTGTGGCCTTTAAAGGGATCCGAAATATCTGTTCTCAGATTCCACAGAAATAAGGCTAGCAAAGAGATCCACGAAATACAGATGTAACTCTGTGAGATGAATTAACAGAACACTGAGCAGTTTCTCAGAAAGCTTCTTTCCAGATTTCATCGGAGGATATTTCCTTTTTCACCATAGCCCTCTATGGGCTTCCAAATATCATTTTGCCAATTCCACAAGAACTGTCTTAGCGAAAGGCTTCTTGAGAGGAAAGCTTTAACTCTGTGAGATGATTTCACAGAACACAAAGAAGTTTCTCAGAAAGCTTCTTTCTCTTTGTTATCTTAGGATAGTTCCTTTGGCCCTATAGTCTTTAAAGGGATCCGAAATATCTGTTGTCAGATTCCACATAAATAAGGCTAGCAAAGAGATCCACGAAATACAGATGTAACTCTGTGAGATGAATTAACAGAACACTAAGCAGTTTCTCAGAAAGTTTCTTTCCAGATTTCATCCGAGGATATTTCCTTTTTCACCATAGCCCTTATGGGCTTCAAATATGACTTTGCCATTTCCACAAGAACTGTCTTAGCGAAAGGCTTCTTGAGGGGAAAGCTGTAACTCTGTGAGATGATTTCACAGAACACAAAGAAGTTTCTCAGAAAGCTTCTTTCCCTTTGTTATCGGAGGATATGTCCTTTGGCCCTATAGTCTTCAAAGGGAAAGGAAATATCTGTTGTCAGATTCCACAGAAAGAAGGCTAGCAAAGAGATCCACGAAATACAGATGTAACTCTGTGAGATGAATTAACAGAACACTGAGCAGTTTCTCAGAAAGCTTCTTTCCAGATTTCATCGGAGGATATTTCCTTTTTCACCATAGCGCTTATGGGCTTCCAAATATCACTTTGCCAATTCCAGAAGAACTGTCTTAGTGAAACGCTTCTTGAGGGGAAAGCTGTCACTCTGTGAGATGATTTCACAGAACACAAAGAAGTTTCTCAGAAAGCTTCATTCTCTTTGTTATCGGAGGATATTTCCTTTGGCCCTATAGTCTTCAAAGGGAAAGGAAATATCTGTTGTCAGATTCCACAGAAATAAGGCTAGCAAAGAGATCCACGAAATACAGATGTAACTCTGTGAGATGAATTAACAGAACACTGAGCAGTTTCTCAGAAAGCTTCTTTCCAGATTTCATCGGAGGATATTTCCTTTTTCACCATAGCCCTCTATGGGCTTCCAAATATCACTTTGCCAATTCCACAAGAACTGTCTTAGCGAAAGGCTTCTTGAGGGGAAAGCTGTAACTCTGTGAGATGATTTCACAGAACACAAAGAAGTTTCTCAGAAAGCTTGTTTCTCTTCGTTATCGGAGGATATTTCCTTTGGCCCTATAGACTTTAAAGGGATCCGAAATATCTGTTGTCAGATTACACAGAAATAAGGCTAGGAAAGAAATCCACGAAATACAGATGTAACTCTGTGAGATGAATTAACAGACACTAAGCAGTTTCTCAGAAAGCTTCTTTCCAGATTTCATCCGAGGATATTTCCTTTTTCACCATAGCCCTCTAAGGGCTTCCAAATATGACTTTGCCAATTCCACAAGAACTGTCTTAGCGCAAGGCTTCTTGAGGGGAAAGCTGTAACTCTGTGAGATGATTTCACAGAACACAAAGAAGTTTCTCAGAAAGCTTCTTTACCTTTGTTATCGGAGGATACTTCCTTTGGCCCTGTAGTCTTTAAAGGGATCCGAAATATCAGTTCTCAGATTCCACAGAAATAAGGCTAGCAAAGAGATCTATGAAATACAGATGTAACTCTGTGAGATGAATTAACAGAACACTAAGCAGTTTCTCAGAAAGCTTCTTTCCAGATTTCATCGGAGGATATTTCCTTTTTCACCATAGCCCTCTATGGGCTTCCAAATATCACTTTGCCAATTCCACAAGAACTGTCTTAGCGAAAGGTTTCTTGAGGGGAAAGCTGTAACTCTGTGAGATGATTTCACAGAACACAAAGAAGTTTCTCAGAAAGCTTCTTTCTCTTTGTTATCGGAGGATATTTCTTTTGGCCCTATAGTCTTCAAAGGGAAAGGAAATATCTGTTGTCAGATTCCACAGAAATAAGGCTAGCAAAGAGATCCACGAAATACAGATGTAACTCTGTGAGATGAATTAACAGAACACTGAGCCGATTCTCAGAAAGCTTCTTTCCAGGTTTCATCGGAGTATATTTCCATTTTCACCATAGCCCTCTAAGGGCTTCCAAATATGACTTTGCCAATTCCACAAGAACTGTCTTAGCGCAAGGCTTCTTGAGCGGAAAGCTGTAACTCTGTGAGATGATTTCACAGAACACAAAGAAGTTTCTCAGAAAGCTTCTTTCTCTTTGTTATCGGAGGATAATTGCTTTGGCCCTATAGTCTTCAAAGGGAAAGGAAATATCTGTTGTCAGATTCCACAGAAATAAGGCTAGCAAAGAGATCCACGAAATACAGATGTAACTCTGTGAGATGAATTAACAGAACACTGAGCAGTTTCTCAGAAAGCTTCTTTCCAGATTTCATCGGAGGATATTTCCTTTTTCACCATAGCCCTCTATGGGCTTCCAAATATCATTTTGCCAATTCCACAAGAACTGTCTTAGCGAAAGGCTTCTTGAGGGGAAAGCTGTAACTCTGTGAGATGATTTCACAGAACACAAAGAAGTTTCTCAGAAAGCTTCTTTCCCTTTGTTATCGGAGGATATGTCCTTTGGCCCTATAGTCTTCAAAGGGAAAGGAAATATCTGTTGTCAGATTCCACAGAAAGGAGGCTAGCAAAGAGATCCACGAAATACAGTTGTAACTCTGTGAGATGAATTAACAGAACACTGAGCAGTTTCTCAGAAAGCTTCTTTCCAGATTTCATCGGAGGATATATCCTTTTTCAACATAGCTCTTATGGGCTTCCAAATATCACTTTGCCAATTCCACAAGAACTGTCTTAGTGAAACGCTACTTGAGGGGAAAGCTGTCACTCTGTGAGATGATTTCACAGAACACAAAGAAGTTTCTCAGAAAGCTTCATTCTCTTTGTTATTGGAGGATATTTCCTTTGGCCCTATAGTCTTCAAAGGGAAAGGAAATATCTGTTGTCAGATTCCACAGAAATAAGGCTAGCAAAGAGATCCACGAAATACAGATGTAACTCTGTGAGATGAATTAACACAACACTAAGCAGTTTCTCAGAAAGCTTCTTTCCAGATTTCTTCCGAGGATATTTCCTTTTTCAACATAGCCCTTATCGGCTTCCAAATATGACTTTGCCAATTCAACAAGAACTGTCTTAGCGAAAGGCTTCTTGAGGGGAATGCTGTAACTCTGTGAGATGATTTAGCAGAACACAAAGAAGTTTCTCAGAAAGCTTCTTTCTCTTTGTTATCGGAGGATATTTCCTTTGGCCCTATAGTCTTCAAAGGGATCCGAAATATCTGTTGTCAGATTCCACAGAAATAAGGCTAGCAAAGAGATCCACGAAATACAGATGTAACTCTGTGAGATGAATTAACAGAACACTGAGCAGTTTCTCAGAAAGCTTCTTTCCAGATTTCATCGGAGGATATTTCCTTTTTCACCATAGCCCTCTATGGGCTTCCAAATATCACTTTGCCAATTCCACAAGAACTGTCTTAGCGAAAGGCTTCTTGAGGGGACAGCTCTAACTCTGTGAGATGATTTCACAGAACACAAAGAAGTTTCTCAGAAAGCTTGTTTCTCTTTGTTATCGGAGGATATTTCCTTTGGCCCTACAGTCTTCAAAGGGAAAGGAAATATCTGTTGTCAGATTCCACAGAAAGAGGGCTAGCAAAGAGATCCACGAAATACAGATGTAACTCTGTGAGATGAATTAACAGAACACTGAGCAGTTTCTCAGAAAGCTTCTTTCCAGATTTCATCGGAGGATAGTTCCTTTTTCACCATAGCCCTCTATGGGCTTCCAAATATCACTTTGCCAATTCCACAAGAACTGTCTTAGCGAAAGGATTCTTGAGGGGAATGCTGTAACTCTGTGAGATGATTTCACAGAACACAAAGAAGCTTCTCAGAAAGCTTCTTTCTCTTTGTTATCGGAGGATATTTCCTTTGGTCCTATGGCCTTTAAAGGGAAAGGAAATATCTGTTGTCAGATTACACAGAAAGAAGGCTAGCAAAGAGATCCACGAAATACAGATGTAACTCTGTGAGATGAATTAACAGAACACTAAGCAGTTTCTCAGAAAGCTTCTTTCCAGATTTCATCCGAGAATATTTCCTTTTTCACCATAGCCCTTATGGGCTTCCAAATATGACTTTGCCAATTCCACAAGAACTGTCTTAGCGAAAGGCTTCTTGAGGGGAAAGCTGTAACCCTGTGAGATGATTTCACAGAACACAAATAAGTTTCTCAGAAAGCTTCTTTCCCTTTGTTATCGGAGGATATGTCCTTTGGCCCTATAGTCTTCAAAGGGAAAGGAAATATCTGTTGTCAGATTCCACAGAAATAAGGCTAGCAAAGAGATCCACGAAATACAGATGTAACTCTGTGAGATGAATTAACAGAACACTGAGCAGTTTCTCAGAAAGCTTCTTTCCAGATTTCATCGGAGGATATTTCCTTTTTCAACATAGCCCTTATGGGCTTCCAAATATCGCTTTGCCAATTCCACAAGTACTGTCTTAGTGAAACGCTACTTGAGGGGAAAGCTGTCACTCTGTGAGATGATTTCACAGAACACAAAGAAGTTTCTCAGAAAGCTTCTTTCTCTTTGTTATCGGAGGATATTTCCTTTGCCCCTATAGTCCTCAAAGGGAAAGGAAATATCTGTTCTCAGATTCCACAGAAATAAAGCTAGAAAAGAGATCCACGAAATACAGATGTAACTCTGTGAGATGAATTAACAGAACACTGAGCAGTTTCTCAGAAAGCTTCTTTCCCGATTTCATCGGAGGATATTTCCTTTTTCACCATAGCCCTCTATGGGCTTCCAAATATCACTTTGCCAATTCCACAAGAACTGTCGTAGCGAAAGGCTTCTTGAGGGGAAAGCTGTAACTCTGTGAGATGATTTCACAGAACACAAAGAAGTTTCACAGAAAGCTTGTTTCTCTTTGTTATCGGAGGATATTTCCTTTGGCCCTATAGTCTTCAAAGGGAAAGGAAATATCTGTTGTCAGATTCCACAGAAATAAGGCTAGCAAAGAGATCCACGAAATACAGATGTAACTCTGTGAGATGAATTAACAGAACACTGAGCAGTTTCTCAGAAAGCTGCTTTCCAGATTTCATCGGAGGATATTTCCTTTTTCACCGTAGCCCTCTATGGGTTTCCAAATATCACTTTGCCAATTCCACAAGAACTGTCTTAGCGAAAGGCTTCTTGAGGGGAAAGCTGTAACTCTGTGAGATGATTTCACAGAACACAAAGAAGTTTCTCAGAAAGCTTCTTTCTCTTTGTTATCGGAGGATATTTCCTTTGGCCCTATAGTCTTCAAAGGGAAAGGAAATATCTGTTGTCAGATTCCACAGAAATAAGGCTAGCAAAGAGATCCACGAAATACAGATGTAACTCTGTGAGATGAATTAACAGAACACTGAGTAGTTTCTCAGAAAGCTGCTTTCCAGATTTCATCGGAGGATATTTCCTTTTTCACCATAGCCCTCTATGGGCTTCCAAATATCACTTTGCCAATTCCACAAGAACTGTCTTAGCGAAGGGCTTCTTGAGGGGAAAGCTGTAACTCTGTGAGATGATTTCACAGAACACAAAGAGGTTTCTCAGAAAGCTTCTTTCTCTTTGTTATCGGAGGATATTTCCTTTGGCCCTATAGTCTTTAAAGGGATCCGCAATATCTGTTGTCAGATTACACAGAAATAAGGCTAGCAAAGAGATCCACGAAATACAGATGTAACTCTGTGAGATGAATTAACAGAACACTAAGCAGTTTCTCAGAAAGCTTCTTTCCAGATTTCCTCCGAGGATATTTCCTTTTTCACCACAGCCCTTATGGGCTTCCAAATATCACTTTGCCAATTCCACAAGAACTGTCTTAGCGAAAGGCTTCTTGAGGGGAATGCTGTAACTCTGTGAGATGATTTAGCAGAACACAAAGAAGTTTCTCAGAAAGCTTCTTTCTCTTTGTTATCGGAGGATATTTCCTTTGGCCCTATAGTCTTCAAAGGGATCCGAAATATCTGTTGTCAGATTCCACAGAAATAAGGCTAGCAAAGAGATCCACGAAATACAGATATAACTCTGTGAGATGAATTAACAGAACACAGAGCAGTTTCTCAGAAAGCTTCTTTCCAGATTTCATCGGAGGATATTTCCTTTTTCACCATAGCCCTCTATGGGCTTCCAAATATCACTTTGCCAATTCCACAAGAACTGTCTTAGCGAAAGGCTTCTTGAGGGGACAGCTCTAACTCTGTGAGATGATTTCACAGAACACAAAGAAGTTTCTCAGAAAGCTTCTTTCCCTTTGTTATCGGAGGATATGTCCTTTGGCCCTATAGTCTTCAAAGGGAAAGGAAATATCTGTTGTCAGATTCCACAGAAAGAAGGCTAGCAAAGAGATCCACGAAATACAGATGTAACTCTGTGAGATGAATTAACAGAACACTGAGCAGTTTCTCAGAAAGCTTCTTTCCAGATTTCATCGGAGGATATTTCCTTTTTCAACATAGCCCTTATGGGCTTCCAAATATCACTTTGCCAATTCCACAAGAACTGTCTTAGTGAAACGCTACTTGAGGGGAAAGCTGTCACTCTGTGAGATGATTTCACAGAACACAAAGAAGTTTCTCAGAAAGCTTCATTCTCTTTGTTATCGGAGGATATTTCCTTTGGCCCTATAGTCTTCAAAGGGAAAGGAAATATCTGTTGTCAGATTCCACAGAAATAAGGCTAGCAAAGAGATCCACGAAATACAGATGTAACTCTGTGAGATGAATTAACAGAACACTGAGCAGTTTCTCAGAAAGCTGCTTTCCAGATTTCATCGGAGGATATTTCCTTTTTCACCATAGCCCTCTATGGGCTTCCAAATATCACTTTGTCAATTCCACAAGAACTGTCTAAGCGAAAGGCTTCTTGAGGGGAAAGCTGTAACTCTGTGAGATGATTTCACAGAACACAAAGAAGTTTCTCAGAAAGCTTCTTTCTCTTTGTTATCGGAGGATATTTCCTTTGGCCCTATAGTCTTTAAAGGGATCCGAAATATCTGTTGTCAGATTACACAGAAATAAGGCTAGCAAAGAGATCCACGAAATACAGATGTAACTCTGTGAGATGAATTAACAGAACACTAAGCAGTTTCTCAGAAAGCTTCTTTCCAGATTTCTTCCGAGGATATTTCCTTTTTCAACATAGCCCTTATGGGCTTCCAAATATGACTTTGCCAATTCCACAAGAACTGTCTTAGCGAAAGGCTTCTTGAGGGGAATGCTGTAACTCTGTGAGATGATTTAGCAGAACACAAAGAAGTTTCTCAGAAAGCTTCTTTCTCTTTGTTATCGGAGGATATTTCCTTTGGCCCTATAGTCTTCAAAGGGATCCGAAATATCTGTTGTCAGATTCCACAGAAATAAGGCTAGCAAAGAGATCCACGAAATACAGATGTAACTCTGTGAGATGAATTAACAGAACACTGAGTAGTTTCTCAGAAAGCTGCTTTCCAGATTTCATCGGAGGATATTTCCTTTTTCACCATAGCCCTCTATGGGCTTCTAAATATCACTTTGCCAATTCCACAAGAACTCTCTTAGCGAAAGGCTTCTTGAGGGGAAAGCTGTAACTCTGTGAGATGATTTCACAGAACACAAAGAAGTTTCTCAGAAAGCTTCTTTCTCTTTGTTATCGGAGGATATTTCCTTTGGCCCTATCGTCTTTAAAGGGATCCGAAATATCTGTTGTCAGATTACACAGAAATAAGGCTGGCAAAGAGATCCACGAAATACAGATGTAACTCTGTGAGATGAATTAACAGAACACTAAGCAGTTTCTCAGAAAGCTTCTTTCCAGATTTCTTCGGAGGATATTTCCTTTTTCACCACAGCCCTTATGGGCTTCCAAATATGACTTTGCCAATTCCATAAGAACTGTCTTAGCGAAAGGCTTCTTGAGGGGAATGCTGTAACTCTGTGAGATGATTTAGCAGAACACAAAGAAGTTTCTCAGAAAGCTTCTTTCTCTTTGTTATCGGAGGATATTTCCTTTGGCCCTATAGTCTTCAAAGGGATCCGAAATATCTGTTGTCAGATTCCACAGAAATAAGGCTAGCAAAGAGATCCACGAAATACAGATGTAACTCTGTGAGATGAATTAACAGAACACTGAGCAGTTTCTCAGAAAGCTTCTTTCCAGATTTCATCGGAGGATATTTCCTTTTTCACCATAGCCCTCTATGGGCTTCCAAATATCACTTTGCCAATTCCACAAGAACTGTCTTAGCGAAAGGCTTCTTGAGGGGACAGCTCTAACTCTGAGAGATGATTTCACAGAACGCAAAGAAGTTTCTCAGAAAGCTTCTTTCCCTTTGTTATCGGAGGATATGTCCTTTGGCCCTATAGTCTTCAAAGGGAAAGGAAATATCTGTTGTCAGATTCCACAGAAAGAGGGCTAGCAAAGAGATCCACGAAATACAGATGTAACTCTGTGAGATGAATTAACAGAACACTGAGCAGTTTCTCAGAAGGCTTCTTTCCAGATTTCATCGGAGGATATTTCCTTTTTCAACATAGCCCTTATGGGCTTCCAAATATCACTTTGCCAATTCCACAAGAACTGTCTTAGTGAAACGCTACTTGAGGGGAAAGCTGTCACTCTGTGAGATGATTTCACAGAACACAAAGAAGTTTCTCAGAAAGCTTCTTTCTCTTTGTTATCGGAGGATATTTCCTTTGGCCCTATAGTCTTCAAAGGGAAAGGAAATATCTGTTGTCAGATTCCACAGAAATAAGGCTAGCAAAGAGATCCACGAAATACAGATGTAACTCTGTGAGATGAATTAACAGAACACTGAGCAGTTTCTCAGAAAGCTGCTTTCCAGATTTCATCGGAGGATATTTCCTTTTTCACCATAGCCCTCTATGGGCTTCCAAATATCACTTTGCCAATTCCACAAGAACTGTCTTAGCGAAAGGCTTCTTGAGGGGAAAGCTGTAACTCTGTGAGATGATTTCACAGAACACAAAGAAGTTTCTCAGAAAGCTTCTTTCTCTTTGTTATCGGAGGATATTTCCTTTGGCCCTATAGTCTTTAAAGGGATCCGAAATATCTGTTGTCAGATTACACAGAAATAAGGCTAGCAAAGAGATCCACGAAATACAGATGTAACTCTGTGAGATGAATTAACAGAACACTAAGCAGTTTCTCAGAAAGCTTCTTTCCAGATTTCTTCCGAGGATATTTCCTTTTTCAACATAGCCCTTATGGGCCTCCAAATATGACTTTGCCAATTCCACAAGAACTGTCTTAGCGAAAGGCTTCTTGAGGGGAATGCTGTAACTCTGTGAGATGATTTAGCAGAACACAAAGAAGTTTCTCAGAAAGCTTCTTTCTCTTTGTTATCGGAGGATATTTCCTTTGGCCCTATAGTCTTCAAAGGGATCCGAAATATCTGTTGTCAGATTCCACAGAAATAAGGCTAGCAAAGAGATCCACGAAATACAGATGTAACTCTGTGAGATGAATTAACAGAACACTGAGCAGTTTCTCAGAAAGCTTCTTTCCAGATTTCATCGGAGGATATTTCCTTTTTCACCATAGCCCTCTATGGGCTTCCAAATATCACTTTGCCAATTCCACAAGAACTGTCTTAGCGAAAGGCTTCTTGAGGGGACAGCTCTAACTCTGTGAGATGATTTCACAGAACACAAAGAAGTTTCTCAGAAAGCTTGTTTCTCTTTGTTATCGGAGGATATTTCCTTTGGCCCTACAGTCTTCAAAGGGAAAGGAAATATCTGTTGTCAGATTCCACAGAAAGAGGGCTAGCAAAGAGATCCACGAAATACAGATGTAACTCTGTGAGATGAATTGACAGAACACTGAGCAGTTTCTCAGAAAGCTTCTTTCCAGATTTCATCGGAGGATGTTTCCTTTTTCACCATAGCCCTCTATGGGCTTCCAAATATCACTTTGCCAATTCCACAAGAACTGTCTTAGCGAAAGGATTCTTGAGGGGAATGCTGTAACTCTGTGAGATGATTTCACAGAACACATAGAAGCTTCTCAGAAAGCTTCTTTCTCTTTGTTATCGGAGGATATTTCCTTTGGTCCTATGGCCTTTAAAGGGAAAGGAAATATCTGTTGTCAGATTCCACAGAAAGAAGGCTAGCAAAGAGATCCACGAAATACAGATGTAACTCTGTGAGATGAATTAACAGAACACTAAGCAGTTTCTCAGAAAGCTTCTTTCCAGATTTCATCCGAGGATATTTCCTTTTTCACCATAGCCCTTATGGGCTTCCAAATATGACTTTGCCAATTCCACAAGAACTGTCTTAGCGAAAGGCTTCTTGAGGGGAAAGCTGTAACCCTGTGAGATGATTTCACAGAACACAAATAAGTTTCTCAGAAAGCTTCTTTCCCTTTGTTATCGGAGGATATGTCCTTTGGCCCTATAGTCTTCAAAGGGAAAGGAAATATCTGTTGTCAGATTCCACAGAAATAAGGCTAGCAAAGAGATCCACGAAATACAGATGTAACTCTGTGAGATGAATTAACAGAACACTGAGCAGTTTCTCAGAAAGCTTCTTTCCAGATTTCATCGGAGGATATTTCCTTTTTCAACATAGCCCTTATGGGCTTCCAAATATCGCTTTGCCAATTCCAAAAGTACTGTCTTAGTGAAACGCTACTTGAGGGGAAAGCTGTCACTCTGTGAGATGATTTCACAGAACACAAAGAAGTTTCTCAGAAAGCTTCTTTCTCTTTGTTATCGGAGGATATTTCCTTTGCCCCTATAGTCTTCAAAGGGAAAGGAAATATCTGTTCTCAGATTCCACAGAAATAAAGCTAGAAAAGAGATCCACGAAATACAGATATAACTCTGTGAGATGAATTAACAGAACACTGAGCAGTTTCTCAGAAAGCTTCTTTCCAGATTTCATCGGAGGATATTTCCTTTTTCACCATAGCCCTCTATGGGCTTCCAAATATCACTTTGCCAATTCCACAAGAACTGTCGTAGCGAAAGGCTTATTGAGGGGAAAGCTGTAACTCTGTGTGATGATTTCACAGAACACTAAGAAGTTTCTCAGAAAGCTTGTTTCTCTTTGTTATCGGAGGATATTTCCTTTGGCCCTATAGTCTTCAAAGGGAAAGGAAATATCTGTTGTCAGATTCCACAGAAAGAAGGCTAGCAAAGAGATCCACGAAATACAGATGTAACTCTGTGAGATGAATTAACAGAACACTGAGCAGTTTCTCAGAAAGCTTCTTTCCAGATTTCATCGGAGGATATTTCCTTTTTCACCATAGCCCTCTATGGGCTTCCAAATATCACTTTGCCAATTCCACAAGAACTGTCTTAGCGAAAGGCTTCTTGAGGGGAATGCTGTAACTCTGTGAGATGATTTCACCGACCACAAAGAAGCTGCTCAGAAAGCTTCTTTCTCTTTGGTATCGGAGGATATTTCCTTTGGTCCTATGGCCTTTAAAGGGATCCGAAATATCTGTTCTCAGATTCCACAGAAATAAGGCTAGCAAAGAGATCCACGAAATACAGATGTAACTCTGTGAGATGAATTAACAGAACACTGAGCAGTTTCTCAGAAAGCTTCTTTCCAGATTTCATCGGAGGATATTTCCTTTTTCACCATAGCCCTCTATGGGCTTCCAAATATCATTTTGCCAATTCCACAAGAACTGTCTTAGCGAAAGGCTTCTTGAGAGGAAAGCTGTAACTCTGTGAGGAGATTTCACAGAACACAAAGAAGTTTCTCAGAAAGCTTCTTTCTCTTTGTTATCTTAGGATATTTCCTTTGGCCCTATAGTCTTTAAAGGGATCCGAAATATCTGTTGTCAGATTCCACAGAAATAAGGCTAGCAAAGACATCCACGAAATACAGATGTAACTCTGTGAGATGAATTAACAGAACACTAAGCAGTTTCTCAGAAAGCTTCATTACAGATTTCATCCGAGGATATTTCCTTTTTCACCATAGCCCTTATGGGCTTCCAAATATGACTTTGCCAATTCCACAAGAACTGTCTTAGTGAAACACTACTTGAGGGGAAAGCTGTCACTCTGTGAGATGATTTCACAGAACACAAAGAAGTTTCTCAGAAAGCTTCATTCTCTTTGTTATCGGAGGATATTTCCTTTGGCCCTATAGTCTTCAAAGGGAAAGGAAATATCTGTTGTCAGATTCCACAGAAATAAGGCTAGCAAAGAGATCCACGAAATACACATGTAACTCTGTGAGATGAATTAACAGAACACTGAGCAGTTTCTCAGAAAGCTGCTTTCCAGATTTCATCGGAGGATATTTCCTTTTTCACCATAGCCCTCTATGGGCTTCCAAATATCACTTTGCCAATTCCACAAGAACTGTCTTAGCGAAAGGCTTCTTGAGGGGAAAGCTGTAACTCTGTGAGATGATTTCACAGAACACAAAGAAGTTTCTCAGAAAGCTTCTTTCTCTTTGTTATCGGAGGATATTTCCTTTGGCCCTATAGTCTTCAAAGGGAAAGGAAATATCTGTTGTCAGATTCCACAGAAATAAGGCTAGCAAAGAGATCCACGAAATACAGATGTAACTCTGTGAGATGAATTAACAGAACACTGAGTAGTTTCTCAGAAAGCTGCTTTCCAGATTTCATCGGAGGATATTTCCTTTTTCACCATAGCCCTCTATGGGCTTCCAAATATCACTTTGCCAATTCCACAAGAACTGTCTTAGCGAAAGGCTTCTTGAGGGGAAAGCTGTAACTCTGTGAGATGATTTCACAGAACACAAAGAAGTTTCTCAGAAAGCTTCTTTCTCTTTGTTATCGGAGGATATTTCCTTTGGCCCTATAGTCTTTAAAGGGATCCGAAATATCTGTTGTCAGATTACACAGAAATAAGGCCAGCAAAGAGATCCACGAAATACAGATGTAACTCTGTGAGATGAATTAACAGAACACTAAGCAGTTTCTCAGAAAGCTTCTTTCCAGATTTCTTCGGAGGATATTTCCTTTTTCACCACAGCCCTTATGGGCTTCCAAATATGACTTTGCCAATTCCACAAGAACTGTCTTAGCGAAAGGCTTCTTGAGGGGAATGCTGTAACTCTGTGAGATGATTTAGCAGAACACAAAGAAGTTTCTCAGAAAGCTTCTTTCTCTTTGTTATCGGAGGATATTTCATTTGGCCCTATAGTCTTCAAAGGGATCCGAAATATCTGTTGTCAGATTCCACAGAAATAAGGCTAGCAAAGAGATCCACGAAATACAGATATAACTCTGTGAGATGAATTAACAGAACACTGAGCAGTTTCTCAGAAAGCTTCTTTCCAGATTTCATCGGAGGATATTTCCTTTTTCACCATAGCCCTCTATGGGCTTCCAAATATCACTTTGCCAATTCCACAAGAACTGTCTTAGCGAAAGGCTTCTTGAGGGGACAGCTCTAACTCTGTGAGATGATTTCACAGAACACAAAGAAGTTTCTCAGAAAGCTTCTTTCCCTTTGTTATCGGAGGATATGTCCTTTGGCCCTATAGTCTTCAAAGGGAAAGGAAATATCTGTTGTCAGATTCCACAGAAAGAAGGCTAGCAAAGAGATCCACGAAATACAGATGTAACTCTGTGAGATGAATTAACAGAACACTGAGCAGTTTCTCAGAAAGCTTCTTTCCAGATTTCATCGGAGGATATTTCCTTTTTCAACATAACCCTTATGGGCTTCCAAATATCACTTTGCCAATTCCACAAGAACTGTCTTAGTGAAACGCTACTTGAGGGGAAAGCTGTCACTCTGTGAGATGATTTCACAGAACACAAAGAAGTTTCTCAGAAAGCTTCTTTCTCTTTGTTATCGGAGGATATTTCCTTTGGCCCTATAGTCTTTAAAGGGATCCGAAATATCTGTTGTCAGATTACACAGAAATAAGGCTAGCAAAGAGATCCACGAAATACAGATGTAACTCTGTGAGATGAATTAACAGAACACTAAGCAGTTTCTCAGAAAGCTTCTTTCCAGATTTCTTCCGAGGATATTTCCTTTTTCAACATAGCCCTTATGGGCTTCCAAATATGACTTTGCCAATTCCACAAGAACTGTCTTAGCGAAAGGCTTCTTGAGGGGAATGCTGTAACTCTGTGAGATGATTTAGCAGAACACAAAGAAGTTTCTCAGAAAGCTTCTTTCTCTTTGTTATCGGAGGATATTTCCTTTGGCCCTATAGTCTTCAAAGGGATCCGAAATATCTGTTGTCAGATTCCTCAGAAATAAGGCTAGCAAAGAGAACCACGAAATACAGATGTAACTCTGTGAGATGAATTAACAGAACACTGAGCAGTTTCTCAGAAAGCTTCTTTCCAGATTTCATCGGAGGATATTTCCTTTTTCACCATAGCCCTCTATGGGGTTCCAAATATCACTTTGCCAATTCCACAAGAACTGTCTTAGCGAAAGGCTTCTTGAGGGGACAGCTCTAACTCTGTGAGATGATTTCACAGAACACAAAGAAGTTTCTCAGAAAGCTTGTTTCTCTTTGTTATCGGAGGATATTTCCTTTGGCCCTACAGTCTTCAAAGGGAAAGGAAATATCTGTTGTCAGATTCCACAGAAAGAAGGCTAGCAAAGAGATCCACGAAATACAGATGTAACTCTGTGAGATGAATTAACAGAACACTGAGCAGTTTCTCAGAAAGCTTCTTTCCAGATTTCATCGGAGGATATTTCCTTTTTCACCATAGCCCTCTATGGGCTTCCAAATATCACTTTGCCAATTCCACAAGAACTGTCTTAGCGAAAGGATTCTTGAGGGGAATGCTGTAACTCTGTGAGATGATTTCACAGAACACAAAGAAGCTTCTCAGAAAGCTTCTTTCTCTTTGTTATCGGAGGATATTTCCTTTGGTCCTATGGCCTTTAAAGGGAAAGGAAATATCTGTTGTCAGATTCCACAGAAAGAAGGCTAGCAAAGAGATCCACGAAATACAGATGTAACTCTGTGAGATGAATTAACAGAACACTAAGCAGTTTCTCAGAAAGCTTCTTTCCAGATTTCATCCGAGGATATTTCCTTTTTCACCATAGCCCTTATGGGCTTCCAAATATGACTTTGCCAATTCCACAAGAACTGTCTTAGCGAAAGGCTTCTTGAGGGGAAAGCTGTAACCCTGTGAGATGATTTCACAGAACACAAATAAGTTTCTCAGAAAGCTTCTTTCCCTTTGTTATCGGAGGATATGTCCTTGGGCCCTATAGTCTTCAAAGGGAAAGGAAATATCTGTTGTCAGATTCCACAGAAATAAGGCTAGCAAAGAGATCCACGAAATACAGATGTAACTCTGTGAGATGAATTAATAGAACACTGAGCAGTTTCTCAGAAAGCTTCTTTCCAGATTTCATCGGAGGATATTTCCTTTTTCAACATAGCGCTTATGGGCTTCCAAATATCGCTTTGCCAATTCCACAAGTACTGTCTTAGTGAAACGCTACTTGAGAGGAAAGCTGTAAATCTGTGAGATGATTTCACAGAACCCAAAGAAGTTTCTCAGAAAGCTTCTTTCCCTTTGTTATCGGAGGATATGTCCTTTGGCCCTATAGTCTTCAAAGGGAAAGGAAATATCTGTTGTCAGATTCCACAGAAATAAGACTAGGAAAGAGATCCACGAAATACACATGTAACTCTGTGAGATGAATTAACAGAACACTGAGCAGTTTCTCAGAAAGCTTCTTTCCAGATTTCATCTGAGGATATTTCCTTTTTCACCATAGCGCTTATGGGCTTCCAAATATCACTTTGCCAATTCCACAAGAACTGTCTTAGTGAAACGCTTCTTGAGGGGAAAGCTGTCACTCTGTGAGATGATTTCACAGAACACAAAGAAGTTTCTCAGAAAGCTTCATTCTCTTTGTTATCGGAGGATATTTCCTTTGGTCCTATGGCCTTTAAAGGGATCCGAAATATCAGTTCTCAGATTCCACAGAAATAAGGCTAGCAAAGAGATCTACGAAATACAGATGTAACTCTGTGAGATGAATTAACAGAACACTAAGCAGTTTCTCAGAAAGCTTCTTTCCAGATTTCATCCGAGGACATTTCCTTTTTCACCATAGCCCTCTATGGGCTTCCAAATATCCCTTTGCCAATTCCACAAGAACTGTCTTAGCGAAAGGTTTCTTGAGGGGAAAGCTGTAACTCTGTGAGATGATTTCACAGAACACAAAGAAGTTTCTCAGAAAGCTTCTTTCTCTTTGTTATCGGAGGATATTTCCTTTGGCCCAATAGTCTTCAAAGGGAAAGGAAATATCTGTTGTCAGATTCCACAGAAATAAGGCTAGCAAAGAGATCCACGAAATACAGATGTAACTCTGTGAGATGAATTAACAGAACACTGAGCAGTTTCTCAGAAAGCTTCTTTCCAGGTTTCATCGAAGGATATTTCCTTTTTCACCATAGCCCTTATGGGCTTCCAAATATCACTTTGCCAATTCCACAAGAACTGTCTTAGCGAAAGGCTTCTTGAGGGAAAAGCTGTAACTCTGTGAGATGATTTCACAGAACACAAAGAAGTTTCTCAGAAAGCTTCTTTCTTTTTGTTATCGGAGGATATTTGCTTTGGCCCTATAGTCTTCAAAGGGAAAGGAAATATCTGTTGTCAGATTCCACAGAAATAATGCTAGCAAAGAGATCCACGAAATACAGATGTAATTCTGTGAGATGAATTAACAGAACACTAAGCAGTTTCTCAGAAAGCTTCTTTCCAGATTTCATCCGAGGATATTTCCTTTTTAACCGTAGCCCTCTATGGGCTTCCAAATATCACTTTGCCAATTCCACAAGAACTGTCTTAGCGAAAGGCTTCTTGAGGGGAAAGCTGTAACTCTGTGAGATGATTTCACAGAACACAAAGAAGTTTCTCAGAAAGCTTCTTTCCCTTTGTTATCGGAGGATATGTCCTTTGGCCCTATAGTCTTCAAAGGGAAAGGAAATATCTGTTGTCAGATTCCACAGAAATAAGGCTAGCGAAGAGATCCACGAAATACAGATGTAACTCTGTGAGATGAATTAACAGAACACTGAGCAGTTTCTCAGAAAGCTTCTTTCCAGATTTCTTCGGAGGATATTTCCTTTTTCAACATAGCCCTTATGGGCTTCCAAATATCACTTTGCCAATTCCACAAGAACTGTCTTAGTGAAACGCTACTTGAGTGGAAAGCTGTCACTCTGTGAGATGATTTCACAGAACACAAAGAAGTTTCTCAGAAAGCTTCATTCTCTTTGTTATCGGAGGATATTTCCTTTGGTCCTATGACCTTTAAAGGGGTCCGAAATATCAGTTCTCAGATTCCACAGAAATAAGGCTAGCAAAGAGATCTACGAAATACAGATGTAACTCTGTGAGATGAATTAACAGAACACTAAGCAGTTTCTCAGAAAGCTTCTTTCCAGATTTCATCGGAGGATATTTCCTTTTTCACCATAGCCCTCTATGGGCTTCCAAATATCCCTTTGCCAATTCCACAAGAACTGTCTTAGCGAAAGGTTTCTTGAGGGGAAAGCTGTAACTCTGTGAGATGATTTCACAGAACACAAAGAAGTTTCTCAGAAAGCTTCTTTCTCTTTGTTATCGGAGGATATTTCCTTTGGCCCTATAGTCTTCAAAGGGAAAGGAAATATCTGTTGTCAGATTCCACAGAAATAAGGCTAGCAAAGAGATCCACGAAATACAGATGTAACTCTGTGAGATGAATTAACAGAACACTGAGCAGTTTCTCAGAAAGCTACTTTCCAGGTTTCATCGGAGGATATTTCCTTTTTCACCATAGCCCTCATGGGCTTCCAAATATCACTTTGCCAATTCCACAAGAACTGTCTTAGCGAAAGGCTTCTTGAGGGAAAAAGCTGTAACTCTGTGAGATGATTTCACAGAACACAAAGAAGTTTCTCAGAAAGCTTCTTTCTCTTTGTTATCGGAGGATATTTGCTTTGGCCCTATAGTCTTCAAAGGGAAAGGAAATATCTGTTGTCAGATTCCACAGAAATAAGGCTAGCAAAGAGATCCACGAAATACAGATGTAATTCTGTGAAATGAATTAACAGAACACTAAGCAGTTTCTCAGAAAGCTTCTTTCCAGATTTCATCCGAGGATATTTCCTTTTTCACCATAGCCCTCTATGGGCTTCCAAATATCACTTTGCCAATTCCACAAGAACTGTCTTAGCGAAAGGCTTCTTGAGGGGAAAGCTGTAACTCTGTGAGATGATTTCACAGAACACAAAGAAGTTTCTCAGAAAGCTTCTTTCTCTTTGTTATTGGAGGATATTTCCTTTGGCCCTATAGTCTTCAAAGGGAAAGGAAATATCTGTTGTCAGATTCCACAGAAATAAGGCTAGCAAAGAGATCCACGAAATACAGATGTAACTCTGTGAGATGAATTAACAGAACACTGAGTAGTTTCTCAGAAAGCTGCTTTCCAGATTTCATCGGAGGATATTTCCTTTTTCACCATAGCCCTCTATGGGCTTCCAAATATCACTTTGCCAATTCCACAAGAACTGTCTTAGCGAAAGGCTTCTTGAGGGGACAGCTCTAACTCTGTGAGATGATTTCACAGAACACAAAGAAGTTTCTCAGAAAGCTTGTTTCTCTTTGTTATCGGAGGATATTTCCTTTGGCCCTACAGTCTTCAAAGGGAAAGGAAATATCTGTTGTCAGATTCCACAGAAAGAAGGCTAGCAAAGAGATCCACGAAATACAGATGTAACTCTGTGAGATGAATTAACAGAACACTGAGCAGTTTCTCAGAAAGCTTCTTTCCAGATTTCATCGGAGGATATTTCCTTTTTCACCATAGCCCTCTATGGGCTTCCAAATATCACTTTGCCAATTCCACAAGAACTGTCTTAGCGAAAGGATTCTTGAGGGGAATGCTGTAACTCTGTGAGATGATTTCACAGAACACAAAGAAGCTTCTCAGAAAGCTTCTTTCTCTTTGTTATCGGAGGATATTTCCTTTGGTCCTATGGCCTTTAAAGGGAAAGGAAATATCTGTTGTCAGATTCCACAGAAGTAAGGCTAGCAAAGAGATCCACGAAATACAGATGTAACTCTGTGAGATGAATTAACAGAACACTGAGCAGTTTCTCAGAAAGCTTCTTTCCAGATTTCACCGGAGGATATTTCCTTTTTCACCATAGCCCTCTATGGGCTTCCAAATATCACTTTGCCAATTCCACAAGAACTGTCTTAGCGAAAGGCTTCTTGAGAGGAAAGCTGTAACTCTTTGAGATGATTTCACAGAACACAAAGAAGTTTCTCAGAAAGCTTCTTTCTCTTTGTTATCGGAGGATATTTCCTTTGGCCCTATAGTCTTTAAAGGGATCCGAAATATCTGTTGTCAGATTCCACAGAAATAAGGCTAGCGAAGAGATCCACGAAATACAGATTTAACTCTGTGAGATGAATTAACAGAACACTAAGCAGTTTCTCAGAAAGCTTCTTTCCAGATTTCATCCGAGGATATTTCCTTTTTCACCATAGCCCTTATGGGCTTCCAAATATGACTTTGCCAATTCCACAAGAACTGTCTTAGCGAAAGGCTTCTTGACGGGAAAGCTGTAAATCTGTGTGATGATTTCACAGAACACAAAGAAGTTTCTCAGAAAGCTTCTTTCCCTTTGTTATCGGAGGATATGTCCTTTGGCCCTATAGTCTTCAAAGGGAAAGGAAATATCTGTTGTCAGATTCCACAGAAATAAGGCTAGCAAAGAGATCCACGAAATACACATGTAACTCTGTGAGATGAATTAACAGAACACTGAGCAGTTTCTCAGAAAGCTTCTTTCCAGATTTCATCGGAGGATATTTCCTTTTTCACCATAGCGCTTATGGGCTTCCAAATATCACTTTGCCAATTCCACAAGAACTGTCTTAGTCAAACGCTTCTTGAGGGGAAAGCTGTCACTCTGTGAGATGATTTCACAGAACACAAAGAAGTTTCTCAGAAAGCTTCATTCTCTTTGTTATCGGAGGATATTTCCTTTGGTCCTATGGCGTTTAAAGGGATCCGAAATATCACTTCTCAGATTCCACAGATATAAGGCTAGCAAAGAGATCTACGAAATACAGATGTAACTCTGTGAGATGAATTAACAGAACACTAAGCAGTTTCTCAGAAAGCTTCTTTCCAGATTTCATCCGAGGATATTTCCTTTTTCACCATAGCCCTTATGGGCTTCCAAATATGACTTTGCGAATTCCACAAGAACTGTCTTAGCGAAAGGCTTCTTGAGGGGAAAGCTGTAAATGTGTGAGATGATTTCACAGAACACAAAGAAGTTTCTCAGAAAGCTTCTTTCCCTTTGTTATCGTAGGATATGTCCTTTGGCCCTGTAGTCTTCAAAGGGAAAGGAAATATCTGTTGTCAGATTCCACAGAAATAAGGCTATCAAAGAGATCCACGAAATACACATGTAACTCTGTGAGATGAATTAACAGAACACTGAGCAGTTTCTCAGAAAGCTTCTTTCCAGATTTCATCGGAGGATATTTCCTTTTTCACCATAGCGCTTATGGGCTTCCAAATATCACTTTGCCAATTCCACAAGAACTGTCTTAGTGAAACGCTTCTTGAGGGGAAAGCTGTCACTCTGTGAGATGATTTCACAGAACACAAAGAAGTTTCTCAGAAAGCTTCATTCTCTTTGTTATCGGAGGATATTTCCTTTGGTCCTATGGCCTTTAAAGGGATCCGAAATATCTGTTCTCAGATTCCACAGAAATAAGGCTAGCAAAGAGATCCACGAAATACAGATGTAACTCTGTGAGATGAATTAACAGAACACTGAGCAGTTTCTCAGAAAGCTTCTTTCCAGATTTCATCGAGGATATTTCCTTTTTCACCATAGCCCTCTAAGGGCTTCCAAATATCACTTTACCAATTCCACAAGAACTGTCTTAGCGAAAGGCTTCTTGAGGGGAAAGCTGTAACTCTGTGAGATGATTTCACAGAACACAAAGAAGTTTCTCAGAAAGCTTCTTTCTCTTTGTTATCGGAGGATATTTCCTTTGGCCCTATAGTCTTCAAAGGAAAAGGAAATATCTGTTGTCAGATTCCACAGAAATAAGGCTAGCAAAGAGATCCACGAAATACAGATGTAACTCTGTGAGATGAATTAACAGAACACTGAGCAGTTTCTCAGAAAGCTGCTTTCCAGATTTCATCGGAGGATATTTCCTTTTTCACCATAGCCCTCTATGGGCTTCCAAATATCACTTTGCCAATTCCACAAGAACTGTCTTAGCGAAAGGCTTCTTGAGGGGAAAGCTGTAACTCTGTGAGATGATTTCACAGAACACAAAGAAGTTTCTCAGAAAGCTTCTTTCTCTTTGTTATTGGAGGATACTTCCTTTGGCCCTATAGTCTTCAAAGGGAAAGGAAATATCTGTTGTCAGATTCCACAGAAATAAGGCTAGCAAAGAGATCCACGAAATACAGATGTAACTCTGTGAGATGAATTAACAGAACACTGAGCAGTTTCTCAGAAAGCTTCTTTCCAGATTTCATCGGAGGATATTCCCTTTTTCACCATAGCCCTCTATGGGCTTTCAAATATGACATTGCCAATTCCACAAGAACTGTCTTAGCGAAAGGCTTCTTGAGGGGAAAGCTGTAACTCTGTGAGATGATTTCACAGAACACAAAGAAGTTTCTCAGAAAGCTTCTTTCTCTTTGTTATCGGAGGATATTTCCTTTGGCCCTATAGTCTTCAAAGGGAAAGGAAATATCTGTTGTCAGATTCCACAGAAAGAAGGCTAGCAAAGAGATGCACGAAATACAGATGTAACTCTGTAAGATGAATTAACAGAACACTGAGCAGTTTCTCAGAAAGCTTCTTTCCAGATTTCATCGGAGGATATTTCCCTTTTCACCATAGCCCTCTATGGGCTTCCAAATATCACTTTGCCAATTCCACAAGAACTGTCTTAGCGAAAGGCTTCTTGAGGGGAATGCTGTAACTCTGTGAGATGATTTCACCGAACACAAAGAAGCTGCTCAGAAAGCTTCTTTCTCTTTGTTATCGGAGGATATTTCCTTTGGTCCTATGGCCTTTAAAGGGAAAGGAAATATCTGTTGTCAGATTCCACAGAAATAAGGCTAGCAAAGAGATCCACGAAATACAGATGTAACTCTGTGAGATGAATTAACAGAACACTGAGCAGTTTCTCAGAAAGCTTCTTTCCAGATTTCATCGGAGGATATTTCCTTTTTCACCATAGCCCTCTATGGGCTTCCAAATATCATTTTGCCATTTCCACAAGAACTGTCTTAGCGAAAGGCTTCTTGAGAGGAAAGCTGTAACTCTGTGAGATGATTTCACAGAACACAAAGAAGTTTCTCAGAAAGCTTCTTTCTCTTTGTTATCTTAGGCTATTTCCTTTGGCCCTATAGTCTTTAAAGGGATCCGAAATATCTGTTGTCAGATTCCACAGAAATAAGGCTAGCAAAGAGATCCACGAAATACAGATGTAACTCTGTGAGATGAATTAACAGAACACTAAGCAGTTTCTCAGAAAGCTTCTTTCCAGATTTCATCGGAGGATATTTCCTTTTTCACCATAGCCCTTATGGGCTTCCAAATATGACTTTGCCAATTCCACATGAAGTGTCTTAGCGAAAGGCTTCTTGAGGGGAAAGCTGTCACTCTGTGAGATGATTTCACAGAACACAAAGAAGTTTCTCAGAAAGCTTCTTTCTCTTTGTTATCGGAGGATATTTCCTTTGGCCCTATAGTCTTTAAAGGGATCCGAAATATCTGTTGTCAGATTACACAGAAATAAGGCTAGCAAAGAGATCCACGAAATACAGATGTAACTCTGTGAGATGAATTAACAGAACACTGAGCAGTTTCTCAGAAACCTTCTTTCCAGATTTCATCGGAGGATATTTCCTTTTTCACCATAGCCCTCTATGGGCTTCCAAATATCACTTTGCCAATTCCACAAGAACTGTCTTAGCGAAAGGCTTCTTGAGGGGAATGCTGTAACTCTGTGAAATGATTTCACAGAACACAAAGAAGCTTCTCTGAAAGCTTCTTTCTCTTTGTTATCGGAGGATATTTCCTTTGGTCCTATGGCCTTTAAAGGGAAAGGAAATATCTGTTGTCAGATTCCACAGAAATAAGGCTAGCAAAGAGATAAACGAAATACAGATGTAACTCTGTGAGATGAATTAACAGAACACTAAGCAGTTTCTCAGAAAGCTTCTTTCCAGATTTCATCCGAGGATATTTCCTTTTTAACCATAGCCCTCTATGGGCTTCCAAATATCACTTTGCCAATTCCACAAGAACTGTCTTAGCGAAAGGCTTCTTGAGGGGAAAGCTGTAACTCTGTGAGATGATTTCACAGAACACAAAGAAGTTTCTCAGAAAGCTTCTTTCTCTTTGTTATCGGAGGATATTTCCTTTGGCCCTATAGTCTTCAAAGGGAAAGGAAATATCTGTTGTCAGATTCCACAGAAATAAGGCTAGCAAAGAGATCCACGAATACAGATGTAACTCTGTGAGATGAATTAACAGAACAATGAGCAGTTTCTCAGAAAGCTTCTTTCCAGATTTCATCGGAGGATATTCCCTTTTTCACGATAGCCCTCTATGGGCTTCCAAATATCACTTTGCCAATTCCACAAGAACTGTCTTAGCGAAAGGCTTCTTGAGGGGAAAGCTGTAACTCTGTGAGATGATTTCACAGAACACAAAGAAGTTTCTCAGAAAGCTTCTTTCTCTTTGTTATCGGAGGATATTTCCTTTGCCCCTATAGTCTTCAAAGGGAAAGGAAATATCTGTTCTCAGATTCCACAGAAATAAAGTTAGAAAAGAGATCCACGAAATACAGATGTAACTCTGTGAGATGAATTAACAGAACACTGAGCAGTTTCTCAGAAAGCTTCTTTCCAGATTTCATCGGAGGATATTTCCTTTTTCACCATAGCCCTCTATGGGCTTCCAAATATCACTTTGCCAATTCCACAAGAACTGTCGTAGCGAAAGGCTTCTTGAGGGGAAAGCTGTAACTCTGTGAGATGATTTCACAGAACACAAAGAAGTTTCTCAGAAAGCTTCTTTCTCTTTGTTATCGGAGGATATTTCCTTTGGCCCTATAGTCTTCAAAAGGAAAGGAAATATCTCTTTTCAGATTCCACAGAAAGAAGGCTAGCAAAGAGATCCACGAAATACAGATGTAACTCTGTAAGATGAATTAACAGAACACTGAGCAGTTTCTCAGAAAGCTTCTTTCCAGATTTCATCGGAGGATATTTCCTTTTTCACCATAGCCCTCTATGGGCTTCCAAATATCACTTTGCCAATTCCACAAGAACTGTCTTAGCGAAAGGCTTCTTGAGGGGAATGCTGTAACTCTGTGAGATGATTTCACCGAACACAAAGAAGCTGCTCAGAAAGCTTCTTTCTCTTTGTTATCGGAGGATATTTCCTTTCGTCCTATGGCCTTTAAAGGGATCCGAAATATCTGTTGTCAGATTCCACAGAAATAAGGCTAGCAAAGAGATCCACGAAATACAGATGTAACTCTGTGAGATGAATTAACAGAACACTGAGCAGTTTCTCAGAAAGCTTCTTTCCAGATTTCATCAGAGGATATTTCCTTTTTCACCATGGCCCTCTATGGGCATCCAAATATCATTTTGCCAATTCCACAAGAACTGTCTTAGCGAAAGGCTTCTTGAGAGGAAAGCTGTAACTCTGTGAGATGATTTCACAGAACACAAAGAAGTTTCTCAGAAAGCCTCTTTCTCTTTGTTATCTTAGGCTATTTCCTTTGGCCCTATAGTCTTCAAAGGGATCCGAAATATCTGTTGTCAGATTCCACAGAAATAAGGCTAGCAAAGAGATCCACGAAACACAGATGTAACTCTGTGAGATGAATTAACAGAACACTAAGTAGTTTCTCAGAAAGCTTCTTTCCAGATTTCATCGGAGGATATTTCCTTTTTCACCATAGCCCTTATGGGCTTCCAAATATGACTTTGCCAATTCCACAAGAACTGTCTTAGCGAAAGGCTTCTTGAGGGGAAAGCTGTCACTCTGTGAGATGATTTCACAGAACACAAAGAAGTTTCTCAGAAAACTTCTTTCTCTTTGTTATCGGAGGATATTTCCTTTGGCCCTATAGTCTTTAAAGGGATCCGAAATATCTGTTGTCAGATTCCACAGAAATAAGGCTAGCAAAGAGATCCACGAAATACAGATGTAACTCTGTGAGATGAATTAACAGAACACTGAGCAGTTTCTCAGAAAGCTTCTTTCCAGATTTCATCGGAGGATATTTCCTTCTTCACCATAGCCCTCTATGGGCTTCCAAATATCACTTTGCCAATTCCACAAGAACTGTCTTAGCGAAAGGCTTCTTGAGGGGAATGCTGTAACTCTGTGAGATGATTTCACAGAACACAAAGAAGCTTCTCTGAAAGCTTCTTTCTCTTTGATATCGGAGGATATTTCCTTTGGTCCTATGGCCTTTAAAGGGAAAGGAAATATCTGTTGTCAGATTCCACAGAAATAAGGCTAGCAAAGAGATCCACGAAATACAGATGTAACTCTGTGAGATGAATTAACAGAACACTGAGCAGTTTCTCAGAAAGCTTCTTTCCAGATTTCATCGGAGGTTATTTCCTTTTTCACCATAGCCCTTATGGGCTTCCAAATATCACTTTGCCAATTCCACAAGAACTGTCTTAGCGAAAGGCTTCTTGAGAGGAAATCTGTAACTCTGTGAGATGATTTCACAGAACACAAAGAAGTTTCTCAGAAAGCTTCTTTCTCTTTGTTATCGGAGGATATTTCCTTTGGCCCTATAGTCTTTAAAGGGATCCGAAATATCTGTTGTCAGATTCCACAGAAATAAGGCTAGCGAAGAGATCCACGAAATACAGATGTAACTCTGTGAGATGAATTAACAGAACACTGAGCAGGTTCTCAGAAAGCTTCTTTCCAGATTTCATCCGAGGATATTTCCTTTTTCACCATAGCCCTTATGGGCTTCCAAATATGACTTTGCGAATTCCACAAGAACTGTCTTAGCGAAAGGCTTCTTGAGGGTAATGCTGTAACTCTGTGAGATGATTTAGCAGAACACAAAGAAGTTTCTCAGAAAGCTTCTTTCTCTTTGTTATCGGAGGATATTTCCTTTGGGCCTATAGTCTTTAAAGGGATCCGAAATATCTGTTGTCAGATTACACAGAAATAAGGCTAGCAAAGAGATCCACGAAATACAGATGTAACTCTGTGAGATGAATTAACAGAACACTAAGCAGTTTCTCAGAAAGCTTCTTTCCAGATTTCTTCCGAGGATATTTCCTTTTTCACCATAGCCCTTATGGGCTTCCAAATATGACTTTGCCAATTCCACAAGAACTGTCTTAGCGAAAGGCTTCTTGAGGGGAATGCTGTAACTCTGTGAGATGATTTAGCAGAACACAAAGAAGTTTCTCAGAAAGCTTCTTTCTCTTTGTTATCGGAGGATATATCCTTTGGCCCTATAGTCTTCAAAGGGATCCGAAATATCTGTTGTCACATTCCACAGAAATAAGGCTAGCAAAGAGATCCACGAAATACAGATGTAACTCTGTGAGATGAATTAACAGAACACTGAGCAGTTTCTCAGAAAGCTTCTTTCCAGATTTCATCGGAGGATATTTCCTTTTTCACCATAGCCCTCTATGGGCTTCCAAATATCACTTTGCCAATTCCACAAGAACTGTCTTAGCGAAAGGCTTCTTTAGGGGACAGCTCTAACTCTGTGAGATGATTTCACAGAACACAAAGAAGTTTCTCAGAAAGCTTGTTTCTCTTTGTTATCGGAGGATATTTCCTTTGGCCCTACAGTCTTCAAAGGGAAAGGAAATATCTGTTGTCAGATTCCACAGAAAGAAGGCTAGCAAAGAGATCCACGAAATACAGATGTAACTCTGTGAGATGAATTAACAGAACACTGAGCAGTTTCTCAGAAAGCTTCTTTCCAGATTTCATCGGAGGATATTTCCTTTTTCACCATAGCCCTCTATGGGCTTCCAAATATCACTTTGCCAATTCCACAAGAACTGTCTTAGCGAAAGGATTCTTGAGGGGAATGCTGTAACTCTGTGAGATGATTTCACAGAACACAAAGAAGCTTCTCAGAAAGCTTCTTTCTCTTTGTTATCGGAGGATATTTCCTTTGGTCCTATGGCCTTTAAAGGGAAAGGAAATATCTGTTGTCAGATTCCACAGAAATAAGGCTAGCAAAGAGATCCACGAAATACAGATGTAACTCTGTGAGATGAATTAACAGAACACTGAGCAGTTTCTCAGAAAGCTTCTTTCCAGATTTCATCGGAGGATATTTCCTTTTTCACCATAGCCCTCTATGGGCTTCCAAATATCACTTTGCCAATTCCACAAGAACTGTCTTAGCGAAAGGCTTCTTGAGAGGAAAGCTGTAACTCTGTGAGATGATTTCACAGAACACAAAGAAGTTTCTCAGAAAGCTTCTTTCTCTTTGTTATCGGAGGATATTTCCTTTGGCCCTATAGTCTTTAAAGGGATCCGAAATATCTGTTGTCAGATTCCACAGAAATAAGGCTAGCAAAGAGATCCATGAAATACAGATTTAACTCTGTGAGATGAATTAACAGAACACTAAGCAGTTTCTCAGAAAGCTTCTTTCCAGATTTCATCCGAGGATATTTCCTTTTTCACCATAGCCCTTATGGGCTTCCAAATATGACTTTGCCAATTCCACAAGAACTGTCTTAGCGAAAGGCTTCTTGACGGGAAAGCTGTAAATCTGTGAGATGATTTCACAGAACACAAAGAAGTTTCTCAGAAAGCTTCTTTCCCTTTGTTATCGGAGGATATGTCCTTTGGCCCTATAGTCTTCAAAGGGAAAGGAAATATCTGTTGTCAGATTCTACAGAAATAAGGCTAGCAAAGAGATCCACGAAATACACATGTAACTCTGTGAGATGAATTAACAGAACACTGAGCAGTTTCTCAGAAAGTTTCTTTCCAGATTTCATCGGAGGATATTTCCTTTTTCACCATAGCGCTTATGGGCTTCCAAATATCACTTTGCCAATTCCACAAGAACTGTCTTAGTGAAACGCTTCTTGAGGGGAAAGCTGTCACTCTGTGAGATGATTTCACAGAACACCAAGAAGTTTCTCAGAAAGCTTCATTCTCTTTGTTATCGGAGGATATTTCCTTTGGTCCTATGGCCTTTAAAGGGATCCGAAATATCAGTTCTCAGATTCCACAGAAATAAGGCTAGCAAAGAGATCTACGAAAAACAGATGTAACTCTGTGAGATGAATTAACAGAACACTAAGCAGTTTCTCAGAAAGCTTCTTTCCAGATTTCATCCGAGGATATTTCCTTTTTCACCATAGCCCTCTATGGGCTTCCAAATATCCCTTTGCCAATTCCACAAGAACTGTCTTAGCGAAAGGTTTCTTGAGGGGAAAGCTGTAACTCTGTGAGATGATTTCACAGAACACAAAGAAGTTTCTCAGAAAGCTTCTTTCTCTTTGTTATCGGAGGATATTTCCTTTGGCCCTGTAGTCTTCAAAGGGAAAGGAAATATCTGTTGTCAGATTCCACAGAAATAAGGCTAGCAAAGAGATCCACGAAATACAGATGTAACTCTGTGAGATGAATTAACAGAACACTGAGCAGTTTCTCAGAAAGCTTCTTTCCAGGTTTCATTGGAGGATATTTCCTTTTTCACCATGGCCCTTATGGGCTTCCAAATATCACTTTGCCAATTCCACAAGAACTGTCTTAGCGAAAGGCCTCTTGAGGGAAAAGCTGTAACTCTGTGAGATGATTTCACAGAACACAAAGAAGTTTCTCAGAAAGCTTCTTTCTCTTTGTTATCGGAGGATATTTGCTTTGGCCCTATAGTCTTCAAAGGGAAAGGAAATATCTGTTGTCAGATTCCACAGAAATAAGGCTAGCAAAGAGATCCACGAAATACAGATGTAATTCTGTGAGATGAATTAACAGAACACTAAGCAGTTTCTCAGAAAGCTTCTTTCCAGATTTCATCCGAGGATATTTCCTTTTTAACCATAGCCCTCTATGGGCTTCCAAATCTCACTTTGCCAATTCCACAAGAACTGTCTTAGCGAAAGGCTTCTTGAGGGGAAAGCTGTAACTCTGTGAGATGATTTCACAGAACACAAAGAAGTTTCTCAGAAAGCTTGTTTCTCTTTGTTATCAGAGGATATTTCCTTTGGCCCTATAGTCTTCAAAGGGAAAGGAAATATCTGTTGTCAGATTCCACAGAAAGAAGGCTAGCAAAGAGATCCACGAAATACAGATGTAACTCTGTGAGATGAATTAACAGAACACTGAGCAGTTTCTCAGAAAGCTTCTTTCCAGATTTCATCGGAGGATATTTCCTTTTTCACCATAGCCCTCTATGGGCTTCCAAATATCACTTTGCCAATTCCACAAGAACTGTCTTAGCGAAAGGCTTCTTGAGGGGAATGCTGTAACTCTGTGAGATGATTTCACCGAACACAAAGAAACTTCTCAGAAAGCTTCTTTCTCTTTGTTATCGGAGGATATTTCCTTTGGTCCTATGGCCTTTAAAGGGATCCGAAATATCTGTTGTCAGATTCCACAGAAATAAGGCTAGCAAAGAGATCCACGAAATACAGATGTAACTCTGTGAGATGAATTAACAGAACACTGAGCAGTTTCTCAGAAAGCTTCTTTCCAGATTTCATCGGAGGATGTTTCCTTTTTCACCATAGCCCTCTATGGGCTTCCAAATATCACTTTGCCAATTCCACAAGAACTGTCTTGGCGAAAGGCTTCTTGAGGGGAAAGCTGTAACTCTGTGAGATGATTTCACAGAACACAAAGAAGTTTCTCAGAAAGCTTCTTTCTCATTGTTATCGGAGGATATTTCCTTTGGCCCTATAGTCTTCAAAGGGAAAGGAAATATCTGTTGTCAGATTCCACAGAAATAAGGCTAGCAAAGAGATCCACGAAATACAGATGTAACTCTGTGAGATGAATTAACAGAACACTAAGCAGTTTCTCAGAAAGCTTCTTTCCAGATTTCATCCGAGGATATTTCCTTTTTCACCATAGCCCTCTATGGGCTTCCAAATATGACTTTGCCAATTCCACAAGAACTGTCTTAGCTAAAGGCTTCTTAAGGGGAAAGCTGTAACTCTTTGAGATGATTTCACAGAACACAAAGAAGTTTCTCAGAAAGCTTCTTTCCCTTTGTTATCGGAGGATATGTCCTTTGGCCCTATAGTCTTCAAAGGGAAAGGAAATATCTGTAGTCAGATTCCACAGAAATAAGGCTAGCAAAGAGATCCACGAAATACAGATGTAACTCTGTGAGATGAATTAACAGAACACTGAGCAGTTTCTCAGAAAGCTTCTTTCCAGATTTCATCCGAGGATATTTCCTTTTTCACCATAGCCCTCTATGGGCTTCCAAATATCCCTTTGCCAATTCCACAAGAACTGTCTTAGCGAAAGGCTTCTTGAGGGGAAAGCTGTAACTCTGTGAGATGATTTCACAGAACACAAAGAAGTTTCTCAGAAAGCTTCCTTCTGTTTGTTATCGGAGGATATTTCCTTTGGCCCTATAGTCTTCAAAGGGAAAGGAAATATCTGTTGTCAGATTCCACAGAAATAAGGCTAGCAAAGAGATCCACGAAATACAGATGTAACTCTGTGAGATGAATTAACAGAACACTGAGCAGTTTCTCAGAAAGCTTCTTTCCAGATTTCATCGGAGGATATTTCCTTTTTCACCATAGCCCTCTATGGGCTTCCAAATATCACTTTGCCAGTTCCACAAGAACTGTCTTAGCGAAAGGCTTCTTGAGGGGAAAGCTGTAACTCTGTGAGATGATTTCACAGAACACAAAGAAGTTTCTCAGAAACCTTCTTTCTCTTTGTTATCGGAGGATACTTCCTTTGGCCCTATAGTCTTCAAAGGGAAAGGAAATATCTGTTGTCAGATTCCACAGAAATAAGGCTAGCAAAGAGATCCACGAAATACAGATGTAACTCTGTGAGATGAATTAACAGAACACTGGGCAGTTTCTCAGAAAGCTGCTTTCCAGATTTCATCGGAGGATATTTCCTTTTTCACCATAGCCCTCTATGGGCTTCCAAATATCACTTTGCCAATTCCACAAGAACTGTCTTAGCGAAAGGCTTCTTGAGGGGAAAGCTGTAACTCTGTGAGATGATTTCACAGAACACAAAGAAGTTTCTCAGAAAGCTTGTTTCTCTTTGTTATCGGAGGATATTTCCTTTGGCCCTATAGTCTTTAAAGGGATCCGAAATATCTGTTGTCAGATTCCACAGAAATAAGGCTAGCAAAGAGATCCACGAAATACAGATGTAACTCTGTGAGATGAATTAACAGAACACTAAGCAGTTTCTCAGAAAGCTTCTTTCCAGATTTCATCCGAGGATATTTCCTTTTTCACCATAGCCCTTATGAGCTTCCAAATATGACTTTGCCAATTCCACAAGAACTGTCTTAGCGAAAGGCTTCTTAAGGGGAAAGCGGTAACTCTGTGAGATGATTTCACAGAACACAAAGAAGGTTCTCAGAAAGCTTCTTTCCCTTTGTTATCGGAGGATATGTCCTTTGGCCCTATAGTCTTCAAAGGGAAAGGAAATATCTGTTGTCAGATTCCACAGAAATAAGGCTAGCAAAGAGATCCACGAAATACAGATGTAACTCTGTGAGATGAATTAACAGAACACTGAGCAGTTTCTCAGAAAGCTTCTTTCCAGATTTCATCGGAGGATATTTCCTTTTTCAACATAGCCCTTATGGGCTTCCAAATATCACTTTGCCAATTCCACAAGAACTGTCTTAGTGAAACGCTACTTGAGGGGAAAGCTGTCACTCTGTGAGATGATTTCACAGAACACAAAGAAGTTTCTCAGAAAGCTTCATTCTCTTTGTTATCGGAGGATATTTCCTTTGGCCCTATAGTCTTCAAAGGGAAAGGAAATATCTGTTGTCAGATTCCACAGAAATAAGGCTAGCAAAGAGATCCACGAAATACAGATGTAACTCTGTGAGATGAATTAACAGAACACTGAGCAGTTTCTCAGAAAGCTTCTTTCCAGATTTCATCCGAGGATATTTCCTTTTTCACCATAGCCCTCTATGGGCTTCCAAATATCCCTTTGCCAATTCCACAAGAACTGTGTTAGCGAAAGGCTTCTTGAGGGGAAAGCTGTAACTCTGTGAGATGATTTCACAGAACACAAAGAAGTTTCTCAGAAAGCTTCCTTCTCTTTGTTATCGGAGGATATTTCCTTTGGCCCTATAGTCTTCAAAGGGAAAGGAAATATCTGTTGTCAGATTCCACAGAAATAAGGCTAGCAAAGAGATCCACGAAATACAGATGTAACTCTGTGAGATGAATTAACAGAACACTGAGCAGTTTCTCAGAAAGCTTCTTTCCAGATTTCATCCGAGGATATTTCCTTTTTCACCATAGCCCTCTATGGGCTTCCAAATATCACTTTGCCAATTCCACAAGAACTGTCTTATCGAAAGGCTTCTTGAGAGGAAAGCTGTAACTCTGTGAGATGATTTCGCAGAAAACAAAGAAGTTTCTCAGAAAGCTTGTTTCTCTTTGTTATCGGAGGATATTTCCTTTGGACCTACAGTCTTCAAAGGGAAAGGAAATATCTGTTGTCAGATTCCACAGAAATAAGGCTAGCAAAGAGATCCACGAAATACAGATGTAACTCTGTGAGATGAATTAACAGAACACTGAGAAGTTTCTCAGAAACCTTCTTTCCAGATTTCATCGGGGGATATTTCCTTTTTCACCATAGCCCTCTACGGGCTTCCAAATATCACTTTGCCAATTCCACAAGAACTGTCTTAGCGAAAGGCTTCTTGAGGGGAATGCTGCAACTCTGTGAGGTGATTTCACAGAACACAAAGAAGCTTCTCAGAAAGCTTCTTTCTCTTTGTTATCGGAGGATATTTCCTTTGGTCCTATGGCCTTTAAAGGGAAAGGAAATATCTGTTGTCAGATTCCACAGAAATAAGGCCAGCAAAGAGATCCACGAAATACAGATGTAACTCTGTGAGATGAATTAACAGAACACTGAGCAGTTTCTCAGAAAGCTTCTTTCCAGATTTAATCGGAGGATATTTCCTTTTTCACCATAGCCCTCTATGGGCTTCCAAATATCACTTTGCCGATTCCACAAGAACTGTCTTAGCGAAAGGCTTCTTGAGAGGAAAGCTGTAACTCTGTGAGATGATTTCACAGAACACAAAGAAGTTTCTCAGAAAGCTTCTTTCTCTTTGTTATCGGAGGATATTTCCTTTGGCCCTATAGTCTTTAAGGGGATCCGAAATATCTGTTGTCAGATTCCACAGAAATAAGGCTAGCGAAGAGATCCACGAAATACAGATGTAACTCTGTGAGATGAATTAACAGAACACTAAGCAGTTTCTCAGAAAGCTTCTTTCCAGATTTCATCCGAGGATATTTCCTTTTTCACCATAGCCCTTATGGGCTTCCAAATATGACTTCGCCAATTCCACAAGAACTGTCTTAGCGAAAGGCTTCTTGAGGGGAAAGCTGTAACTCTGTGAGATGATTTCACAGAACACAAAGAAGTTTCTCAGAAAGCTTCTTTCCCTTTGTTATCGGAGGATATGTCCTTTGGCCCTATAGTGTTCAAAGGGAAAGGAAATATCTGTTGTCAGATTCCACAGAAATAAGGCTAGCAAAGAGATCCCCGAAATACACATGTAACTCTGTGAGATGAATTAACAGAACACTGAGCAGTTTCTCAGAAAGCTTCTTTCCAGATTTCATCGGAGGATATTTCCTTTTTCACCATAGCCCTCTATGGGCTTCCAAATATCATTTTGCCAATTCCACAAGAACTGTCTTAGCGAAAGGCTTCTTGAGGGGAATGCTGTAACTCTGTGAGATGATTTCACCGAACACAAAGAAGCTTCTCAGAAAGCTTCTTTCTCTTTGTTATCGGAGGATATTTCCTTTGGTCCTATGGCCTTTAAAGGGATCCGAAATATCTGTTCTCAGATTCCACAGAAATAAGGCTAGCAAAGAGATCCACGAAATACAAATGTAACTCTGTGAGATGAATTAACAGAACACTGAGCAGTTTCTCAGAAAGCTTCTTTCCAGATTTCATCGGAGGATATTTCCTTTTTCACCATAGCCCTCTATGGGCTTCCAAATATCACTTTGCCAATTCCACAAGAACTGTCTTAGCGAAAGGCTTCTTGAGGGGAAAGCTGTAACTCTGTGAGATGATTTCACAGAACACAAAGAAGGTTCTCAGAAAGCTTCTTTCTCTTTGTTATCTTAGGATATTTCCTTTGGCACTATAGTCTTTAAAGGGATCCGAAATATCTGTTGTCAGATTCCACAGAAATAAGGCTAGCAAAGAGATCCACGAAATACAGATGTAACTCTGTGAGATGAATTAACAGAACACTAAGCAGTTTCTCAGAAAGCTTCTTTCCAGATTTCATCGGAGGATATTTCCTTTTTCACCATAGCCCTCTATGGGCTTCCAAATATCACTTTGCCAATTCCACAAGAACTGTCTTAGTGAAACACTACTTGAGGGGATAGCTGTCACTCTGTGAGATGATTTCACAGAACACAAAGAAGTTTCTCAGAAAGCTTCATTCTCTTTGTTATCGGAGGATATTTCCTTTGGCCCTATAGTCTTCAAAGGGAAAGGAAATATCTGTTGTCAGATTCCACAGAAATAAGGCTAGCAAAGAGATCCACGAAATACAGATGTAACTCTGTGAGATGAATTAACAGAACACTGAGCAGTTTCTCAGAAAGCTTCTTTCCAGATTTCATCCGAGGATATTTCCTTTTTCACCATAGCCCTCTATGGGCTTCCAAATATCCCTTTGCCAATTCCACAAGAACTGTGTTAGCGAAAGGCTTCTTGAGGGGAAATCTGTAACTCTGTGAGATGATTTCACAGAACACAAAGACGTTTCTCAGAAAGCTTCCTTCTCTTTGTTATCGGAGGATATTTCCTTTGGCCCTATAGTCTTCAAAGGGAAAGGAAATATCTGTTGTCAGATTCCACAGAAATAAGGCTAGCAAAGAGATCCACGAAATACAGATGTAACTCTGTGAGATGAATTAACAGAACACTGAGCAGTTTCTCAGAAAGCTTCTTTCCAGATTTCATCGGAGGATATTTCCTTTTTCACCATAGCCCTCTATGGGCTTCCAAATATCACTTTGCCAATTCCACAAGAACTGTCTTAGCGAAAGGCTTCTTGAGGGGAAAGCTGTAACTCTGTGAGATGATTTCACAGAACACAAAGAAGTTTCTCAGAAAGCTTCTTTCTCTTTGTTATCGGCGGATACTTCCTTTGGCCCTATAGTCTTCAAAGGGAAAGGAAATATCTGTTGTCAGATTCCACAGAAATAAGGCTAGCAAAGAGATCCACGAAATACAGATGTAACTCTGTGAGATGAATTAACAGAACACTGAGCAGTTTCTCAGAAAGCTGCTTTCCACATTTCATCGGAGGATATTTCCTTTTTCACCATAGCCCTCTATGGGCTTCCAAATATCACTTTGCGAATTCCACAAGAACTGTCTTAGCGAAAGGCTTCTTGAGGGGAAAGCTGTAACTCTGTGAGATGATTTCACAGAACACAAAGAAGTTTCTCAGAAAGCTTGTTTCTCTTTGTTATCGGAGGATATTTCCTTTGGCCCTATAGTCTTTAAGGGGATCCGAAATATCTGTTGTCAGATTCCACAGAAATAAGGCTAGCGAAGAGATCCACGAAATACAGATGTAACTCTGTGAGATGAATTAACAGAACACTAAGCAGTTTCTCAGAAAGCTTCTTTCCAGATTTCATCCGAGGATATTTCCTTTTTCACCATAGCCCTTATGGGCTTCCAAATATGACTTTGCCAATTCCACAAGAACTGTCTTAGCAAAAGGCTTCTTGAGGGGAAAGCTGTAACTCTGTGAGATGATTTCACAGAACACAAAGAAGTTTCTCAGAAAGCTTCTTTCCCTTTGTTATCGGAGGATATGTCCTTTGGCCCTATAGTGTTCAAAGGGAAAGGAAATATCTGTTGTCAGATTCCACAGAAATAAGGCTAGCAAAGAGATCCCCGAAATACACATGTAACTCTGTGAGATGAATTAACAGAACACTGAGCAGTTTCTCAGGAAGCTTCTTTCCAGATTTCATCGGAGGATATTTCCTTTCTCACCATAGCCCTCTATGGGCTTCCAAATATCACTTTGCCAATTCCACAAGAATTGTCTTCGTGAAACTCTTCTTGAGGGGAAAGCTGTCACTCTGTGAGATGTTTTCACAGAACACAAAGAAGTTTCTCAGAAACTTCATTCTCTGTGTTATCGGAGGATATTTCCTTTGGCCCTATAGTCTTCAAAGTTAAAGGAAATATCTGTTGTCAGTTCCACAGAAATAAGGCTAGCAAAGAGATCCACGAAATACAGATGTAACTCTGTGAGATGAATTAACAGAACACTGAGCAGTTTCTCAGAATGCTTCTTTCCAGATTTCATCGGAGGATATTCCCTTTTTCACCATAGCCCTCTACGGGCTTCCAAATATCACTTTGCCAATTCCACAAGAACTGTCTTAGCGAAAGGCTTCTTGAGGGGAATGCTGTAACTCTGTGAGGTGATTTCACAGAACACAAAGAAGCTTCTCAGAAAGCTTCTTTCTCTTTGTTATCGGAGGATATTTCCTTTGGTCCTATGGCCTTTAAAGGGAAAGGAAATATCTGTTGTCAGATTCCACAGAAATAAGGCCAGCAAAGAGATCCACGAAATACAGATGTAACTCTGTGAGATGAATTAACAGAACACTGAGCAGTTTCTCAGAAAGCTTCTTTCCAGATTTAATCGGAGGATATCTCCTTTTTCACCATAGCCCTCTATGGGCTTCCAAATATCACTTTGCCGATTCCACAAGAACTGTCTTAGCGAAAGGCTTCTTGAGAGGAAAGCTGTAACTCTGTGAGATGATTTCACAGAACACAAAGAAGTTTCTCAGAAAGCTTCTTTCTCTTTGTTATCGGAGGATATTTCCTTTGGCCCTATAGTCTTTAAGGGGATCCGAAATATCTGTTGTCAGATTCCACAGATATAAGGCTATCGAAGAGATCCACGAAATACAGATGTAACTCTGTGAGATGAATTAACAGAACACTAAGCAGTTTCTCAGAAAGCTTCTTTCCAGATTTCATCCGAGGATATTTCCTTTTTCACCATAGCCCTTATGGGCTTCCAAATATGACTTTGCCAATTCCACAAGAACTGTCTTAGCGAAAGGCTTCTTGAGGGGAAAGCTGTAACTCTGTGAGATGATTTCACAGAACACAAAGAAGTTTCTCAGAAAGCTTCTTTCCCTTTGTTATCGGAGGATATGTCCTTTGGCCCTATAGTGTTCAAAGGGAAAGGAAATATCTGTTGTCAGATTCCACAGAAATAAGGCTAGCAAAGAGATCCCCGAAATACACATGTAACTCTGTGAGATGAATTAACAGAACACTGAGCAGTTTCTCAGAAAGCTTCTTTCCAGATTTCATCGGAGGATATTTCCTTTCTCACCATAGCCCTCTATGGGCTTCCAAATATCACTTTGCCAATTCCACAAGAATTGTCTTCGTGAAACGCTTCTTGAGGGGAAAGCTGTCACTCTGTGAGATGTTTTCACAGAACACAAAGAAGTTTCTCAGAAACTTCATTCTCTGTGTTATCGGAGGATATTTCCTTTGGCCCTATAGTCTTCAAAGTTAAAGGAAATATCTGTTGTCAGTTCCACAGAAATAAGGCTAGCAAAGAGATCCACGAAATACAGATGTAACTCTGTGAGATGAATTAACAGAACACTGAGCAGTTTCTCAGAAAGCTTCTTTCCAGATTTCATCGAGGATATTTCCTTTTTCACCATAGCCCTCTATGGGCTTCCAAATATCACTTTGCCAATTCCACAAGAACTGTCTTAGCGAAAGGCTTCTTGAGGGGAAAGCTGTAACTCTGTGAGATGATTTCACAGAACACAAAGAAGTTTCTCAGAAAGCTTCTTTCTCTTTGTTATCGGAGGATATTTCCTTTGGCCCTATAGTCTTCAAAGGGAAAGGAAATATCTGTTGTCAGATTCCACAGAAAGAAGGCTAGCAAAGAGATCCACGAAATACAGATGTAACTCTGTGAGATGAATTAACAGAACACTGAGCAGTTTCTCAGAAAGCTGCTTTCCACATTTCATCGGAGGATATTTCCTTTTTCACCATAGCCCTCTATGGGCTTCCAAATATCACTTTGCCAATTCCACAAGAACTGTCTTAGCGAAAGGCTTCTTGAGGGGAAAGCTGTAACTCTGTGAGATGATTTCACAGAACACAAAGAAGTTTCTCAGAAAGCTTCTTTCTCTTCGTTATCGGAGGATATTTCCTTTGGCCCTATAGTCTTTAAAGGGATCCGAAATATCTGTTGTCAGATTACACAGAAATAAGGCTAGGAAAGAAATCCACGAAATACAGATGTAACTCTGTGAGATGAATTAACAGAACACTAAGCAGTTTCTCAGAAAGCTTCTTTCCAGATTTCATCCGAGGATATTTCCTTTTTCACCATAGCCCTTATGGGCTTCCAAATATGACTTTGCCAATTCCACAAGTACTGTCTTAGCGCAAGGACTCTTGAGGGGAAAGCTGTAACTCTGTGAGATAATTTCACAGAACACAAAGAAGTTTCTCAGAAAGCTTCTTTACCTTTGTTATCGGAGGATACTTTCTTTGGCCCTATAGTCTTTAAAGGGATCCGAAATATCAGTTCTCAGATTCCACAGAAATAAGGCTAGCAAGGAGACCTACGAAATACAGATGTAACTCTGTGAGATGAATTAACAAAACACTAAGCAGTTTCTCAGAAAGCTTCTTTCCAGATTTCATCGGAGGATATTCCCTTTTTCACCATAGCCCTCTAGGGGCTTCCAAATATCACTTTGCCAATTCCACAAGAACTGTCTTAGCGAAAGGCTTCTTGAGGGGAAAGCTGTAACTCTGTGAGATGATTTCACCGAACACAAAGAAGCTTCTCAGAAAGCTTCTTTCTCTTTCTTATCGGAGGATATTTCCTTTGGTCCTATGGCCTTTAAAGGGATCCGAAATATCTGTTCTCAGATTCCACAGAAATAAGGCTAGCAAAGAGATCCACGAAATACAGATGTAACTCTGTGAGATGAATTAACAGAACACTGAGCAGTTTCTCAGAAAGCTTCTTTCCAGATTTCATCGGAGGATATTTCCTTTTTCACCATAGCCCTTATGGGCTTCCAAATATGACTTTGCCAATTCCACAAGAACTGTCTTAGCGAAAGGCTTCTTGAGGGGAAAGCTGTAACTCTGTGAGATGATTTCACAGAACACAAAGAAGTTTCTCAGAAAGCTTCTTTCCCTTTGTTATCGGAGGATATGTCCTTTGGCCCTATAGTGTTCAAAGGGAAAGGACATATCTGTTGTCAGATTCCACAGAAATAAGCCTAGCAAAGAGATCCCAGAAATACACATGTAACTCTGTGAGATGAATTAACAGAACACTGAGCAGTTTCTCAGAAAGCTTCTTTCCAGATTTCATCGGAGGATATTTCCTTTCTCACCATAGCCCTCTATGGGATTCCAAATATCACTTTGCCAATTCCACAAGAATTGTCTTAGTGAAACGCTTCTTGAGGGGAAAGCTGTCACTCTGTGAGATGATTTCACAGAACACAAAGAAGTTTCTCAGAAACTTCATTCTCTGTGTTATCGGAGGATATTTCCTTTGGCCCTATAGTCTTCAAAGTTAAAGGAAATATCTGTTGTCAGTTCCACAGAAATAAGGCTAGCAAAGAGATCCACGAAATACAGATGTAACTCTGTGAGATGAATTAACAGAACACTGAGCAGTTTCTCAGAAAGCTTTTTCCAGATTTCATCGAGGATATTTCCTTTTTCACCATAGCCCTCTATGGGCTTCCAAATATCACTTTGCCAATTCCACAAGAACTGTCTTAGCGAAAGGCTTCTTGAGGGGAAAGCTGTAACTCTGTGAGATGATTTCACAGAACACAAAGAAGTTTCTCAGAAAGCTTCTTTCTCTTTTTTATCGGAGGATATTTCCTTTGGCCCTATAGTCTTCAAAGGGAAAGGAAATATCTGTTGTCAGATTCCACAGAAAGAGGGCTAGCAAAGAGATCCACGAAATACAGATGTAACTCTGTGAGATGAATTAACAGAACACTGAGCAGTTTCTCAGAAAGCTGCTTTCCACATTTCATCGGAGGATATTTCCTTTTTCACCATAGCCCTCTATGGGCTTCCAAATATCACTTTGCCAATTCCACAAGAACTGTCTTAGCGAAAGGCTTCTTGAGGGGAAAGCTGTAACTCTGTGAGACGATTTCACAGAACACAAAGAAGCTTCTCAGAAAGCTTCTTTCTCTTTGTTATCGGGGGATATTTCCTTTGGCCCTATATTCTTTAAAGGGATCCGAAATATCTGTTGTCAGATTCCACAGAAATAAGGCTAGCAAAGATATCCACGAAATACAGATGTAACTCTGTGAGATGAATTAACAGAACACTGAGCAGTTTCTCAGAAAGCTTCTTTCCAGATTTCATCGGAGGATATTTCCTTTTTCACCATAGCCCTTATGGGCTTCCAAATATCACTTTGCCAATTCCACAAGAACTGTCTTAGTGAAACGCTTCTTGAGGGGAAAGCTGTCACTCTGTGAGATGATTTCACAGAACACAAAGAAGTTTCTCAGAAAGCTTCATTCTCTTTGTTATCGGAGGATATTTCCTTTGGCCCTATAGTCTTCAAAGGGAAAGGAAATATCTGTTGTCAGATTCCACAGAAATAAGGCTAGCAAAGAGATACACGAAATACAGATGTAACTCTGTGAGATGATTTAACAGAACACTGAGCAGTTTCTCAGAAAGCTTCTTTCCAGATTTCATCGGAGGATATTTCCTTTTTCACCATAGCCCACTATGGGCTTCCAAATATCACTTTGCCAATTCCACAAGAACTGTCTTAGCGAAAGGCTTCTTGAGGGAAAAGCTGTAACTCTGTGAGATGATTTCACAGAACACAAAGAAGTTTCTCAGAAAGCTTGTTTCTCTTTGTTATCGGAGGATATTTCCTTTGGCCCTATAGTCTTCAAAGGGAAAGGAAATATCTGTTGTCAGATTCCACAGAAATAAGGCTAGCAAAGAGATCCACGAAATACAGATGTAACTCTGTGAGATGAATTAACAGAACACTGAGCAGTTTCTCAGAAAGCTTCTTTCCAGATTTCATCGGAGGATATTTCCTTTTTAACCATAGCCCTCTATGGGCTTCCAAATATCACTTTGCCAATTCCACAAGAACTGTCTTAGCGAAAGGCTTCTTGAGGGGAAAGCTGTAACTCTGTGAGATGATTTCACAGAACACAAAGAAGTTTCTCAGAAAGCTTCTTTCCCTTTGTTATCGGAGGTTATGTCCTTTGGCCCTATAGTCTTCAAAGGGAAAGGAAATATCTGTTGTCAGATTCCTCAGAAATAAGGCTAGCAAAGAGATCCACGAAATACAGATGTAACTCTGTGAGATGAATTAACAGAACACTGAGCAGTTTCTCAGAAAGCTTCTTTCCAGATTTCTTCGGAGGATATTTCCTTTTTCAACATAGCCCTTATGGGCTTCCAAATATCACTTTGCCAATTCCACAGGAACTGTCTTAGTGAAACGCTACTTGAGTGGAAAGCTGTCACTCTGTGAGATGATTTCACAGAACACAAAGAAGTTTCTCAGAAAGCTTCATTCTCTTTGTTATCGGAGGATATTTCCTTTGGTCCTATGGCCTTTAAAGGGATCCGAAATATTAGTTCTCAGATTCCACAGAAATAAGGCTAGCAAAGAGATCTACGAAATACAGATGTAACTCTGTGAGATGAATTAACAGAACACTAAGCTGTTTCTCAGAAAGCTTCTTTCCAGATTTCATCCGAGGATATTTCCTTTTTCACCATAGCCCTCTATGGGCTTCCAAATATCCCTTTGCCAATTCCACAAGAACTGTCTTAGCGAAAGGTTTCTTGAGGGGAAAGCTGTAACTCTGTGAGATGATTTCACAGAACACAAAGAAGTTTCTCAGAAAGCTTCTTTCTCTTTGTTATCGGAGGATATTTCCTTTGGCCCTATAGTCTTCAAAGGGAAAGGAAATATCTGTTGTCAGATTCCACAGAAATAAGGCTAGCAAAGAGATCCACGAAATACAGATGTAACTCTGTGAGATGAATTAACAGAACACTGAGCAGTTTCTCAGAAAGCTTCTTTCCAGATTTCATCGGAGGATATTTCCTTTTTCACCATAGCCCTCTAAGGGCTTCCAAATCTCACTTTGCCAATTCCACAAGAACTGTCTTAGCGAAAGGCTTCTTGAGGGGAAAGCTGTAACTCTGTGAGATGATTTCACAGAACACAAAGAAGTTTCTCAGAAAGCTTGTTTCTCTTTGTTATCAGAGGATATTTCCTTTGGCCCTATAGTCTTCAAAGGGAAAGGAAATATCTGTTGTCAGATTCCACAGAAATAAGGCTAGCAAAGAGATCCACGAAATACAGATGTAACTCTGTGAGATGAATTAACAGAACACTGAGCAGTTTCTCAGAAAGCTTCTTTCCAGATTTCATCGGAGGATATTTCCTTTTTCACCATAGCCCTCTATGGGCTTCCAAATATCACTTTGCCAATTCCACAAGAACTGTCTTAGCGAAAGGCTTCTTGAGGGGAATGCTGTAACTCTGTGAGATGATTTCACCGAACACAAAGAAGCTTCTCAGAAAGCTTCTTTCTCTTTGTTATCGGAGGATATTTCCTTTGGTCCTATGGCCTTTAAAGGGATCCGAAATATCTGTTCTCAGATTCCACAGAAATAAGGCTAGCAAAGAGATCCACGAAATACAGATGTAACTCTGTGAGATGAATTAACAGAACACTGAGCAGTTTCTCAGAAAGCTTCCTTCCGGATTTCATCGGAGGATGTTTCCTTTTTCACCATAGCCCTCTATGGGCTTCCAAATATCCCTTTGCCAATTCCACAAGAACTGTCTTAGCGAAAGGCTTCTTGAGGGGAAAGCTGTAACTCTGTGAGATGATTTCACAGAACACAAAGAAGTTTCTCAGAAAGCTTCTTTCTCTTTGTTATCGGAGGATATTTCCTTTGGCCCTATAGTCTTCAAAGGGATCCGAAATATCTGTTGTCACATTCCACAGAAATAAGGCTAGCAAAGAGATCCACGAAATACAGATGTAACTCTGTGAGATGAATTAACAGAACACTGAGCAGTTTCTCAGAAAGCTTCTTTCCAGATTTCATCGGAGGATATTTCCTTTTTCACCATAGCCCTCTATGGGCTTCCAAATATCACTTTGCCAATTCCACAAGAACTGTCTTAGCGAAAGGCTTCTTTAGGGGACAGCTCTAACTCTGTGAGATGATTTCACAGAACACAAAGAAGTTTCTCAGAAAGCTTGTTTCTCTTTGTTATCGGAGGATATTTCCTTTGGCCCTACAGTCTTCAAAGGGAAAGGAAATATCTGTTGTCAGATTCCACAGAAAGAAGGCTAGCAAAGAGATCCACGAAATACAGATGTAACTCTGTGAGATGAATTAACAGAACACTGAGCAGTTTCTCAGAAAGCTTCTTTCCAGATTTCATCGGAGGATATTTCCTTTTTCACCATAGCCCTCTATGGGCTTCCAAATATCACTTTGCCAATTCCACAAGAACTGTCTTAGCGAAAGGATTCTTGAGGGGAATGCTGTAACTCTGTGAGATGATTTCACAGAACACAAAGAAGCTTCTCAGAAAGCTTCTTTCTCTTTGTTATCGGAGGATATTTCCTTTGGTCCTATGGCCTTTAAAGGGAAAGGAAATATCTGTTGTCAGATTCCACAGAAATAAGGCTAGCAAAGAGATCCACGAAATACAGATGTAACTCTGTGAGATGAATTAACAGAACACTGAGCAGTTTCTCAGAAAGCTTCTTTCCAGATTTCATCGGAGGATATTTCCTTTTTCACCATAGCCCTCTATGGGCTTCCAAATATCACTTTGCCAATTCCACAAGAACTGTCTTAGCGAAAGGCTTCTTGAGAGGAAAGCTGTAACTCTGTGAGATGATTTCACAGAACACAAAGAAGTTTCTCAGAAAGCTTCTTTCTCTTTGTTATCGGAGGATATTTCCTTTGGCCCTATAGTCTTTAAAGGGATCCGAAATATCTGTTGTCAGATTCCACAGAAATAAGGCTAGCAAAGAGATCCATGAAATACAGATTTAACTCTGTGAGATGAATTAACAGAACACTAAGCAGTTTCTCAGAAAGCTTCTTTCCAGATTTCATCCGAGGATATTTCCTTTTTCACCATAGCCCTTATGGGCTTCCAAATATGACTTTGCCAATTCCACAAGAACTGTCTTAGCGAAAGGCTTCTTGACGGGAAAGCTGTAAATCTGTGAGATGATTTCACAGAACACAAAGAAGTTTCTCAGAAAGCTTCTTTCCCTTTGTTATCGGAGGATATGTCCTTTGGCCCTATAGTCTTCAAAGGGAAAGGAAATATCTGTTGTCAGATTCCACAGAAATAAGGCTAGCAAATAGATCCACGAAATACACATGTAACTCTGTGAGATGAATTAACAGAACACTGAGCAGTTTCTCAGAAAGTTTCTTTCCAGATTTCATCGGAGGATATTTCCTTTTTCACCATAGCGCTTATGGGCTTCCAAATATCACTTTGCCAATTCCACAAGAACTGTCTTAGTGAAACGCTTCTTGAGGGGAAAGCTGTCACTCTGTGAGATGATTTCACAGAACACAAAGAAGTTTCTCAGAAAGCTTCATTCTCTTTGTTATCGGAGGATATTTCCTTTGGTCCTATGGCCTTTAAAGGGATCCGAAATATCAGTTCTCAGATTCCACAGAAATAAGGCTAGCAAAGAGATCTACGAAAAACAGATGTAACTCTGTGAGATGAATTAACAGAACACTAAGCAGTTTCTCAGAAAGCTTCTTTCCAGATTTCATCCGAGGATATTTCCTTTTTCACCATAGCCCTCTATGGGCTTCCAAATATCCCTTTGCCAATTCCACAAGAACTGTCTTAGCGAAAGGTTTCTTGAGGGGAAAGCTGTAACTCTGTGAGATGATTTCACAGAACACAAAGAAGTTTCTCAGAAAGCTTCTTTATCTTTGTTATCGGAGGATATTTCCTTTGGCCCTGTAGTCTTCAAAGGGAAAGGAAATATCTGTTGTCAGATTCCACAGAAATAAGGCTAGCAAAGAGATCCACGAAATACAGATGTAACTCTGTGAGATGAATTAACAGAACACTGAGCAGTTTCTCAGAAAGCTTCTTTCCAGGTTTCATTGGAGGATATTTCCTTTTTCACCATGGCCCTTATGGGCTTCCAAATATCACTTTGCCAATTCCACAAGAACTGTCTTAGCGAAAGGCTTCTTGAGGGAAAAGCTGTAACTCTGTGAGATGATTTCACAGAACACAAAGAAGTTTCTCAGAAAGCTTCTTTCTCTTTGTTATCGGAGGATATTTGCTTTGGCCCTATAGTCTTCAAAGGGAAAGGAAATATCTGTTGTCAGATTCCACAGAAATAAGGCTAGCAAAGAGATCCACGAAATACAGATGTAATTCTGTGAGATGAATTAACAGAACACTAAGCAGTTTCTCAGAAAGCTTCTTTCCAGATTTCATCCGAGGATATTTCCTTTTTAACCATAGCCCTCTATGGGCTTCCAAATCTCACTTTGCCAATTCCACAAGAACTGTCTTAGCGAAAGGCTTCTTGAGGGGAAAGCTGTAACTCTGTGAGATGATTTCACAGAACACAAACAAGTTTCTCAGAAAGCTTGTTTCTCTTTGTTATCAGAGGATATTTCCTTTGGCCCTATAGTCTTCAAAGGGAAAGGAAATATCTGTTGTCAGATTCCACAGAAAGAAGGCTAGCAAAGAGATCCACGAAATACAGATGTAACTCTGTGAGATGAATTAACAGAACACTGAGCAGTTTCTCAGAAAGCTTCTTTCCAGATTTCATCGGAGGATATTTCCTTTTTCACCATAGCCCTCTATGGGCTTCCAAATATCACTTTGCCAATTCCACAAGAACTGTCTTAGCGAAAGGCTTCTTGAGGGGAATGCTGTAACTCTGTGAGATGATTTCACCGAACACAAAGAAACTTCTCAGAAAGCTTCTTTCTCTTTGTTATCGGAGGATATTTCCTTTGGTCCTATGGCCTTTAAAGGGATCCGAAATATCTGTTGTCAGATTCCACAGAAATAAGGCTAGCAAAGAGATCCACGAAATACAGATGTAACTCTGTGAGATGAATTAACAGAACACTGAGCAGTTTCTCAGAAAGCTTCTTTCCAGATTTCATCGGAGGATGTTTCCTTTTTCACCATAGCCCTCTATGGGCTTCCAAATATCACTTTGCCAATTCCACAAGAACTGTCTTGGCGAAAGGCTTCTTGAGGGGAAAGCTGTAACTCTGTGAGATGATTTCACAGAACACAAAGAAGTTTCTCAGAAAGCTTCTTTCTCATTGTTATCGGAGGATATTTCCTTTGGCCCTATAGTCTTCAAAGGGAAAGGAAATATCTGTTGTCAGATTCCACAGAAATAAGGCTAGCAAAGAGATCCACGAAATACAGATGTAACTCTGTGAGATGAATTAACAGAACACTAAGCAGTTTCTCAGAAAGCTTCTTTCCAGATTTCATCCGAGGATATTTCCTTTTTCACCATAGCCCTCTATGGGCTTCCAAATATGACTTTGCCAATTCCACAAGAACTGTCTTAGCTAAAGGCTTCTTAAGGGGAAAGCTGTAACTCTTTGAGATGATTTCACAGAACACAAAGAAGTTTCTCAGAAAGCTTCTTTCCCTTTGTTATCGGAGGATATGTCCTTTGGCCCTATAGTCTTCAAAGGGAAAGGAAATATCTGTAGTCAGATTCCACAGAAATAAGGCTAGCAAAGAGATCCACGAAATACAGATGTAACTCTGTGAGATGAATTAACAGAACACTGAGCAGTTTCTCAGAAAGCTTCTTTCCAGATTTCATCCGAGGATATTTCCTTTTTCACCATAGCCCTCTATGGGCTTCCAAATATCCCTTTGCCAATTCCACAAGAACTGTCTTAGCGAAAGGCTTCTTGAGGGGAAAGCTGTAACTCTGTGAGATGATTTCACAGAACACAAAGAAGTTTCTCAGAAAGCTTCCTTCTGTTTGTTATCGGAGGATATTTCCTTTGGCCCTATAGTCTTCAAAGGGAAAGGAAATATCTGTTGTCAGATTCCACAGAAATAAGGCTAGCAAAGAGATCCACGAAATACAGATGTAACTCTGTGAGATGAATTAACAGAACACTGAGCAGTTTCTCAGAAAGCTTCTTTCCAGATTTCATCGGAGGATATTTCCTTTTTCACCATAGCCCTCTATGGGCTTCCAAATATCACTTTGCCAATTCCACAAGAACTGTCTTAGCGAAAGGCTTCTTGAGGGGAAAGCTGTAACTCTGTGAGATGATTTCACAGAACACAAAGAAGTTTCTCAGAAACCTTCTTTCTCTTTGTTATCGGAGGATACTTCCTTTGGCCCTATAGTCTTCAAAGGGAAAGGAAATATCTGTTGTCAGATTCCACAGAAATAAGGCTAGCAAAGAGATCCACGACATACAGATGTAACTCTGTGAGATGAATTAACAGAACACTGGGCAGTTTCTCAGAAAGCTGCTTTCCAGATTTCATCGGAGGATATTTCCTTTTTCACCATAGCCCTCTATGGGCTTCCAAATATCACTTTGCCAATTCCACAAGAACTGTCTTAGCGAAAGGCTTCTTGAGGGGAAAGCTGTAACTCTGTGAGATGATTTCACAGAACACAAAGAAGTTTCTCAGAAAGCTTGTTTCTCTTTGTTATCGGAGGATATTTCCTTTGGCCCTATAGTCTTTAAAGGGATCCGAAATATCTGTTGTCAGATTCCACAGAAATAAGGCTAGCAAAGAGATCCACGAAATACAGATGTAACTCTGTGAGATGAATTAACAGAACACTAAGCAGTTTCTCAGAAAGCTTCTTTCCAGATTTCATCCGAGGATATTTCCTTTTTCACCATAGCCCTTATGAGCTTCCAAATATGACTTTGCCAATTCCACAAGAACTGTCTTAGCGAAAGGCTTCTTAAGGGGAAAGCGGTAACTCTGTGAGATGATTTCACAGAACACAAAGAAGGTTCTCAGAAAGCTTCTTTCCCTTTGTTATCGGAGGATATGTCCTTTGGCCGTATAGTCTTCAAAGGGAAAGGAAATATCTGTTGTCAGATTCCACAGAAATAAGGCTAGCAAAGAGATCCACGAAATACAGATGTAACTCTGTGAGATGAATTAACAGAACACTGAGCAGTTTCTCAGAAAGCTTCTTTCCAGATTTCATCGGAGGATATTTCCTTTTTCAACATAGCCCTTATGGGCTTCCAAATATCACTTTGCCAATTCCACAAGAACTGTCTTAGTGAAACGCTACTTGAGGGGAAAGCTGTCACTCTGTGAGATGATTTCACAGAACACAAAGAAGTTTCTCAGAAAGCTTCATTCTCTTTGTTATCGGAGGATATTTCCTTTGGCCCTATAGTCTTCAAAGGGAAAGGAAATATCTGTTGTCAGATTCCACAGAAATAAGGCTAGCAAAGAGATCCACGAAATACAGATGTAACTCTGTGAGATGAATTAACAGAACACTGAGCAGTTTCTCAGAAAGCTTCTTTCCAGATTTCATCCGAGGATATTTCCTTTTTCACCATAGCCCTCTATGGGCTTCCAAATATCCCTTTGCCAATTCCACAAGAACTGTGTTAGCGAAAGGCTTCTTGAGGGGAAAGCTGTAACTCTGTGAGATGATTTCACAGAACACAAAGAAGTTTCTCAGAAAGCTTCCTTCTCTTTGTTATCGGAGGATATTTCCTTTGGCCCTATAGTCTTCAAAGGGAAAGGAAATATCTGTTGTCAGATTCCACAGAAATAAGGCTAGCAAAGAGATCCACGAAATACAGATGTAACTCTGTGAGATGAATTAACAGAACACTGAGCAGTTTCTCAGAAAGCTTCTTTCCAGATTTCATCCGAGGATATTTCCTTTTTCACCATAGCCCTCTATGGGCTTCCAAATATCACTTTGCCAATTCCACAAGAACTGTCTTATCGAAAGGCTTCTTGAGAGGAAAGCTGTAACTCTGTGAGATGATTTCGCAGAAAACAAAGAAGTTTCTCAGAAAGCTTGTTTCTCTTTGTTATCGGAGGATATTTCCTTTGGACCTACAGTCTTCAAAGGGAAAGGAAATATCTGTTGTCAGATTCCACAGAAATAAGGCTAGCAAAGAGATCCACGAAATACAGATGTAACTCTGTGAGATGAATTAACAGAACACTGAGAAGTTTCTTAGAAACCTTCTTTCCAGATTTCATCGGGGGATATTTCCTTTTTCACCATAGCCCTCTACGGGCTTCCAAATATCACTTTGCCAATTCCACAAGAACTGTCTTAGCGAAAGGCTTCTTGAGGGGAATGCTGTAACTCTGTGAGGTGATTTCACAGAACACAAAGAAGCTTCTCAGAAAGCTTCTTTCTCTTTGTTATCGGAGGATATTTCCTTTGGTCCTATGGCCTTTAAAGGGAAAGGAAATATCTGTTGTCAGATTCCACAGAAATAAGGCCAGCAAAGAGATCCACGAAATACAGATGTAACTCTGTGAGATGAATTAACAGAACACTGAGCAGTTTCTCAGAAAGCTTCTTTCCAGATTTAATCGGAGGATATTTCCTTTTTCACCATAGCCCTCTATGGGCTTCCAAATATCACTTTGCCGATTCCACAAGAACTGTCTTAGCGAAAGGCTTCTTGAGAGGAAAGCTGTAACTCTGTGAGATGATTTCACAGAACACAAAGAAGTTTCTCAGAAAGCTTCTTTCTCTTTGTTATCGGAGGATATTTCCTTTGGCCCTATAGTCTTTAAGGGGATCCGAAATATCTGTTGTCAGATTCCACAGAAATAAGGCTAGCGAAGAGATCCACGAAATACAGATGTAACTCTGTGAGATGAATTAACAGAACACTGAGCAGTTTCTCAGAAAGCTTCTTTCCAGATTTCATCGGAGGATATTTCCTTTTTAACCATAGCCCTCTATGGGCTTCCAAATATCACTTTGCCAATTCCACAAGAACTGTCTTAGCGAAAGGCATCTTGAGGGGAAAGCTGTAACTCTGTGAGATGATTTCACAGAACACAAAGAAGTTTCTCAGAAAGCTTCTTTCCCTTTGTTATCGGAGGTTATGTCCTTTGGCCCTATAGTCTTCAAAGGGAAAGGAAATATCTGTTGTCAGATTCCTCAGAAATAAGGCTAGCAAAGAGATCCACGAAATACAGATGTAACTCTGTGAGATGAATTAACAGAACACTGAGCAGTTTCTCAGAAAGCTTCTTTCCAGATTTCTTCGGAGGATATTTCCTTTTTCAACATAGCCCTTATGGGCTTCCAAATATCACTTTGCCAATTCCACAGGAACTGTCTTAGTGAAACGCTACTTGAGTGGAAAGCTGTCACTCTGTGAGATGATTTCACAGAACACAAAGAAGTTTCTCAGAAAGCTTCATTCTCTTTGTTATCGGAGGATATTTCCTTTGGTCCTATGGCCTTTAAAGGGATCCGAAATATTAGTTCTCAGATTCCACAGAAATAAGGCTAGCAAAGAGATCTACGAAATACAGATGTAACTCTGTGAGATGAATTAACAGAACACTAAGCTGTTTCTCAGAAAGCTTCTTTCCAGATTTCATCCGAGGATATTTCCTTTTTCACCATAGCCCTCTATGGGCTTCCAAATATCCCTTTGCCAATTCCACAAGAACTGTCTTAGCGAAAGGTTTCTTGAGGGGAAAGCTGTAACTCTGTGAGATGATTTCACAGAACACAAAGAAGTTTCTCAGAAAGCTTCTTTCTCTTTGTTATCGGAGGATATTTCCTTTGGCCCTATAGTCTTCAAAGGGAAAGGAAATATCTGTTGTCAGATTCCACAGAAATAAGGCTAGCAAAGAGATCCACGAAATACAGATGTAACTCTGTGAGATGAATTAACAGAACACTGAGCAGTTTCTCAGAAAGCTTCTTTCCAGATTTCATCGGAGGATATTTCCTTTTTCACCATAGCCCTCTATGGGCTTCCAAATCTCACTTTGCCAATTCCACAAGAACTGTCTTAGCGAAAGGCTTCTTGAGGGGAAAGCTGTAACTCTGTGAGATGATTTCACAGAACACAAAGAAGTTTCTCAGAAAGCTTGTTTCTCTTTGTTATCAGAGGATATTTCCTTTGGCCCTATAGTCTTCAAAGGGAAAGGAAATATCTGTTGTCAGATTCCACAGAAATAAGGCTAGCAAAGAGATCCACGAAATACAGATGTAACTCTGTGAGATGAATTAACAGAACACTGAGCAGTTTCTCAGAAAGCTTCTTTCCAGATTTCATCGGAGGATATTTCCTTTTTCACCATAGCCCTCTATGGGCTTCCAAATATCACTTTGCCAATTCCACAAGAACTGTCTTAGCGAAAGGCTTCTTGAGGGGAATGCTGTAACTCTGTGAGATGATTTCACCGAACACAAAGAAGCTTCTCAGAAAGCTTCTTTCTCTTTGTTATCGGAGGATATTTCCTTTGGTCCTATGGCCTTTAAAGGGATCCGAAATATCTGTTCTCAGATTCCACAGAAATAAGGCTAGCAAAGAGATCCACGAAATACAGATGTAACTCTGTGAGATGAATTAACAGAACACTGAGCAGTTTCTCAGAAAGCTTCCTTCCGGATTTCATCGGAGGATGTTTCCTTTTTCACCATAGCCCTCTATGGGCTTCCAAATATCCCTTTGCCAATTCCACAAGAACTGTCTTAGCGAAAGGCTTCTTGAGGGGAAAGCTGTAACTCTGTGAGATGATTTCACAGAACACAAAGAAGTTTCTCAGAAAGCTTCTTTCTCTTTGTTATCGGAGGATATTTCCTTTGGCCCTATAGTCTTCAAAGGGATCCGAAATATCTGTTGTCACATTCCACAGAAATAAGGCTAGCAAAGAGATCCACGAAATACAGATGTAACTCTGTGAGATGAATTAACAGAACACTGAGCAGTTTCTCAGAAAGCTTCTTTCCAGATTTCATCGGAGGATATTTCCTTTTTCACCATAGCCCTCTATGGGCTTCCAAATATCACTTTGCCAATTCCACAAGAACTGTCTTAGCGAAAGGCTTCTTTAGGGGACAGCTCTAACTCTGTGAGATGATTTCACAGAACACAAAGAAGTTTCTCAGAAAGCTTGTTTCTCTTTGTTATCGGAGGATATTTCCTTTGGCCCTACAGTCTTCAAAGGGAAAGGAAATATCTGTTGTCAGATTCCACAGAAAGAAGGCTAGCAAAGAGATCCACGAAATACAGATGTAACTCTGTGAGATGAATTAACAGAACACTGAGCAGTTTCTCAGAAAGCTTCTTTCCAGATTTCATCGGAGGATATTTCCTTTTTCACCATAGCCCTCTATGGGCTTCCAAATATCACTTTGCCAATTCCACAAGAACTGTCTTAGCGAAAGGATTCTTGAGGGGAATGCTGTAACTCTGTGAGATGATTTCACAGAACACAAAGAAGCTTCTCAGAAAGCTTCTTTCTCTTTGTTATCGGAGGATATTTCCTTTGGTCCTATGGCCTTTAAAGGGAAAGGAAATATCTGTTGTCAGATTCCACAGAAATAAGGCTAGCAAAGAGATCCACGAAATACAGATGTAACTCTGTGAGATGAATTAACAGAACACTGAGCAGTTTCTCAGAAAGCTTCTTTCCAGATTTCATCGGAGGATATTTCCTTTTTCACCATAGCCCTCTATGGGCTTCCAAATATCACTTTGCCAATTCCACAAGAACTGTCTTAGCGAAAGGCTTCTTGAGAGGAAAGCTGTAACTCTGTGAGATGATTTCACAGAACACAAAGAAGTTTCTCAGAAAGCTTCTTTCTCTTTGTTATCGGAGGATATTTCCTTTGGCCCTATAGTCTTTAAAGGGATCCGAAATATCTGTTGTCAGATTCCACAGAAATAAGGCTAGCAAAGAGATCCATGAAATACAGATTTAACTCTGTGAGATGAATTAACAGAACACTAAGCAGTTTCTCAGAAAGCTTCTTTCCAGATTTCATCCGAGGATATTTCCTTTTTCACCATAGCCCTTATGGGCTTCCAAATATGACTTTGCCAATTCCACAAGAACTGTCTTAGCGAAAGGCTTCTTGACGGGAAAGCTGTAAATCTGTGAGATGATTTCACAGAACACAAAGAAGTTTCTCAGAAAGCTTCTTTCCCTTTGTTATCGGAGGATATGTCCTTTGGCCCTATAGTCTTCAAAGGGAAAGGAAATATCTGTTGTCAGATTCCACAGAAATAAGGCTAGCAAATAGATCCACGAAATACACATGTAACTCTGTGAGATGAATTAACAGAACACTGAGCAGTTTCTCAGAAAGTTTCTTTCCAGATTTCATCGGAGGATATTTCCTTTTTCACCATAGCGCTTATGGGCTTCCAAATATCACTTTGCCAATTCCACAAGAACTGTCTTAGTGAAACGCTTCTTGAGGGGAAAGCTGTCACTCTGTGAGATGATTTCACAGAACACAAAGAAGTTTCTCAGAAAGCTTCATTCTCTTTGTTATCGGAGGATATTTCCTTTGGTCCTATGGCCTTTAAAGGGATCCGAAATATCAGTTCTCAGATTCCACAGAAATAAGGCTAGCAAAGAGATCTACGAAAAACAGATGTAACTCTGTGAGATGAATTAACAGAACACTAAGCAGTTTCTCAGAAAGCTTCTTTCCAGATTTCATCCGAGGATATTTCCTTTTTCACCATAGCCCTCTATGGGCTTCCAAATATCCCTTTGCCAATTCCACAAGAACTGTCTTAGCGAAAGGTTTCTTGAGGGGAAAGCTGTAACTCTGTGAGATGATTTCACAGAACACAAAGAAGTTTCTCAGAAAGCTTCTTTCTCTTTGTTATCGGAGGATATTTCCTTTGGCCCTGTAGTCTTCAAAGGGAAAGGAAATATCTGTTGTCAGATTCCACAGAAATAAGGCTAGCAAAGAGATCCACGAAATACAGATGTAACTGTGTGAGATGAATTAACAGAACACTGAGCAGTTTCTCAGAAAGCTTCTTTCCAGGTTTCATTGGAGGATATTTCCTTTTTCACCATGGCCCTTATGGGCTTCCAAATATCACTTTGCCAATTCCACAAGAACTGTCTTAGCGAAAGGCTTCTTGAGGGAAAAGCTGTAACTCTGTGAGATGATTTCACAGAACACAAAGAAGTTTCTCAGAAAGCTTCTTTCTCTTTGTTATCGGAGGATATTTGCTTTGGCCCTATAGTCTTCAAAGGGAAAGGAAATATCTGTTGTCAGATTCCACAGAAATAAGGCTAGCAAAGAGATCCACGAAATACAGATGTAATTCTGTGAGATGAATTAACAGAACACTAAGCAGTTTCTCAGAAAGCTTCTTTCCAGATTTCATCCGAGGATATTTCCTTTTTAACCATAGCCCTCTATGGGCTTCCAAATCTCACTTTGCCAATTCCACAAGAACTGTCTTAGCGAAAGGCTTCTTGAGGGGAAAGCTGTAACTCTGTGAGATGATTTCACAGAACACAAAGAAGTTTCTCAGAAAGCTTGTTTCTCTTTGTTATCAGAGGATATTTCCTTTGGCCCTATAGTCTTCAAAGGGAAAGGAAATATCTGTTGTCAGATTCCACAGAAAGAAGGCTAGCAAAGAGATCCACGAAATACAGATGTAACTCTGTGAGATGAATTAACAGAACACTGAGCAGTTTCTCAGAAAGCTTCTTTCCAGATTTCATCGGAGGATATTTCCTTTTTCACCATAGCCCTCTATGGGCTTCCAAATATCACTTTGCCAATTCCACAAGAACTGTCTTAGCGAAAGGCTTCTTGAGGGGAATGCTGTAACTCTGTGAGATGATTTCACCGAACACAAAGAAACTTCTCAGAAAGCTTCTTTCTCTTTGTTATCGGAGGATATTTCCTTTGGTCCTATGGCCTTTAAAGGGATCCGAAATATCTGTTGTCAGATTCCACAGAAATAAGGCTAGCAAAGAGATCCACGAAATACAGATGTAACTCTGTGAGATGAATTAACAGAACACTGAGCAGTTTCTCAGAAAGCTTCTTTCCAGATTTCATCGGAGGATGTTTCCTTTTTCACCATAGCCCTCTATGGGCTTCCAAATATCACTTTGCCAATTCCACAAGAACTGTCTTGGCGAAAGGCTTCTTGAGGGGAAAGCTGTAACTCTGTGAGATGATTTCACAGAACACAAAGAAGTTTCTCAGAAAGCTTCTTTCTCATTGTTATCGGAGGATATTTCCTTTGGCCCTATAGTCTTCAAAGGGAAAGGAAATATCTGTTGTCAGATTCCACAGAAATAAGGCTAGCAAAGAGATCCACGAAATACAGATGTAACTCTGTGAGATGAATTAACAGAACACTAAGCAGTTTCTCAGAAAGCTTCTTTCCAGATTTCATCCGAGGATATTTCCTTTTTCACCATAGCCCTCTATGGGCTTCCAAATATGACTTTGCCAATTCCACAAGAACTGTCTTAGCTAAAGGCTTCTTAAGGGGAAAGCTGTAACTCTTTGAGATGATTTCACAGAACACAAAGAAGTTTCTCAGAAAGCTTCTTTCCCTTTGTTATCGGAGGATATGTCCTTTGGCCCTATAGTCTTCAAAGGGAAAGGAAATATCTGTAGTCAGATTCCACAGAAATAAGGCTAGCAAAGAGATCCACGAAATACAGATGTAACTCTGTGAGATGAATTAACAGAACACTGAGCAGTTTCTCAGAAAGCTTCTTTCCAGATTTCATCCGAGGATATTTCCTTTTTCACCATAGCCCTCTATGGGCTTCCAAATATCCCTTTGCCAATTCCACAAGAACTGTCTTAGCGAAAGGCTTCTTGAGGGGAAAGCTGTAACTCTGTGAGATGATTTCACAGAACACAAAGAAGTTTCTCAGAAAGCTTCCTTCTGTTTGTTATCGGAGGATATTTCCTTTGGCCCTATAGTCTTCAAAGGGAAAGGAAATATCTGTTGTCAGATTCCACAGAAATAAGGCTAGCAAAGAGATCCACGAAATACAGATGTAACTCTGTGAGATGAATTAACAGAACACTGAGCAGTTTCTCAGAAAGCTTCTTTCCAGATTTCATCGGAGGATATTTCCTTTTTCACCATAGCCCTCTATGGGCTTCCAAATATCACTTTGCCAATTCCACAAGAACTGTCTTAGCGAAAGGCTTCTTGAGGGGAAAGCTGTAACTCTGTGAGATGATTTCACAGAACACAAAGAAGTTTCTCAGAAACCTTCTTTCTCTTTGTTATCGGAGGATACTTCCTTTGGCCCTATAGTCTTCAAAGGGAAAGGAAATATCTGTTGTCAGATTCCACAGAAATAAGGCTAGCAAAGAGATCCACGAAATACAGATGTAACTCTGTGAGATGAATTAACAGAACACTGGGCAGTTTCTCAGAAAGCTGCTTTCCAGATTTCATCGGAGGATATTTCCTTTTTCACCATAGCCCTCTATGGGCTTCCAAATATCACTTTGCCAATTCCACAAGAACTGTCTTAGCGAAAGGCTTCTTGAGGGGAAAGCTGTAACTCTGTGAGATGATTTCACAGAACACAAAGAAGTTTCTCAGAAAGCTTGTTTCTCTTTGTTATCGGAGGATATTTCCTTTGGCCCTATAGTCTTTAAAGGGATCCGAAATATCTGTTGTCAGATTCCACAGAAATAAGGCTAGCAAAGAGATCCACGAAATACAGATGTAACTCTGTGAGATGAATTAACAGAACACTAAGCAGTTTCTCAGAAAGCTTCTTTCCAGATTTCATCCGAGGATATTTCCTTTTTCACCATAGCCCTTATGAGCTTCCAAATATGACTTTGCCAATTCCACAAGAACTGTCTTAGCGAAAGGCTTCTTAAGGGGAAAGCGGTAACTCTGTGAGATGATTTCACAGAACACAAAGAAGGTTCTCAGAAAGCTTCTTTCCCTTTGTTATCGGAGGATATGTCCTTTGGCCCTATAGTCTTCAAAGGGAAAGGAAATATCTGTTGTCAGATTCCACAGAAATAAGGCTAGCAAAGAGATCCACGAAATACAGATGTAACTCTGTGAGATGAATTAACAGAACACTGAGCAGTTTCTCAGAAAGCTTCTTTCCAGATTTCATCGGAGGATATTTCCTTTTTCAACATAGCCCTTATGGGCTTCCAAATATCACTTTGCCAATTCCACAAGAACTGTCTTAGTGAAACGCTACTTGAGGGGAAAGCTGTCACTCTGTGAGATGATTTCACAGAACACAAAGAAGTTTCTCAGAAAGCTTCATTCTCTTTGTTATCGGAGGATATTTCCTTTGGCCCTATAGTCTTCAAAGGGAAAGGAAATATCTGTTGTCAGATTCCACAGAAATAAGGCTAGCAAAGAGATCCACGAAATACAGATGTAACTCTGTGAGATGAATTAACAGAACACTGAGCAGTTTCTCAGAAAGCTTCTTTCCAGATTTCATCCGAGGATATTTCCTTTTTCACCATAGCCCTCTATGGGCTTCCAAATATCCCTTTGCCAATTCCACAAGAACTGTGTTAGCGAAAGGCTTCTTGAGGGGAAAGCTGTAACTCTGTGAGATGATTTCACAGAACACAAAGAAGTTTCTCAGAAAGCTTCCTTCTCTTTGTTATCGGAGGATATTTCCTTTGGCCCTATAGTCTTCAAAGGGAAAGGAAATATCTGTTGTCAGATTCCACAGAAATAAGGCTAGCAAAGAGATCCACGAAATACAGATGTAACTCTGTGAGATGAATTAACAGAACACTGAGCAGTTTCTCAGAAAGCTTCTTTCCAGATTTCATCCGAGGATATTTCCTTTTTCACCATAGCCCTCTATGGGCTTCCAAATATCACTTTGCCAATTCCACAAGAACTGTCTTATCGAAAGGCTTCTTGAGAGGAAAGCTGTAACTCTGTGAGATGATTTCGCAGAAAACAAAGAAGTTTCTCAGAAAGCTTGTTTCTCTTTGTTATCGGAGGATATTTCCTTTGGACCTACAGTCTTCAAAGGGAAAGGAAATATCTGTTGTCAGATTCCACAGAAATAAGGCTAGCAAAGAGATCCACGAAATACAGATGTAACTCTGTGAGATGAATTAACAGAACACTGAGAAGTTTCTCAGAAACCTTCTTTCCAGATTTCATCGGGGGATATTTCCTTTTTCACCATAGCCCTCTACGGGCTTCCAAATATCACTTTGCCAATTCCACAAGAACTGTCTTAGCGAAAGGCTTCTTGAGGGGAATGCTGTAACTCTGTGAGGTGATTTCACAGAACACAAAGAAGCTTCTCAGAAAGCTTCTTTCTCTTTGTTATCGGAGGATATTTCCTTTGGTCCTATGGCCTTTAAAGGGAAAGGAAATATCTGTTGTCAGATTCCACAGAAATAAGGCCAGCAAAGAGATCCACGAAATACAGATGTAACTCTGTGAGATGAATTAACAGAACACTGAGCAGTTTCTCAGAAAGCTTCTTTACAGATTTAATCGGAGGATATTTCCTTTTTCACCATAGCCCTCTATGGGCTTCCAAATATCACTTTGCCGATTCCACAAGAACTGTCTTAGCGAAAGGCTTCTTGAGAGGAAAGCTGTAACTCTGTGAGATGATTTCACAGAACACAAAGAAGTTTCTCAGAAAGCTTCTTTCTCTTTGTTATCGGAGGATATTTCCTTTGGCCCTATAGTCTTTAAGGGGATCCGAAATATCTGTTGTCAGATTCCACAGAAATAAGGCTAGCGAAGAGATCCACGAAATACAGATGTAACTGTGTGAGATGAATTAACAGAACACTAAGCAGTTTCTCAGAAAGCTTCTTTCCAGATTTCATCCGAGGATATTTCCTTTTTCACCATAGCCCTTATGGGCTTCCAAATATGACTTCGCCAATTCCACAAGAACTGTCTTAGCGAAAGGCTTCTTGAGGGGAAAGCTGTAACTCTGTGAGATGATTTCACAGAACACAAAGAAGTTTCTCAGAAAGCTTCTTTCCCTTTGTTATCGGAGGATATGTCCTTTGGCCCTATAGTGTTCAAAGGGAAAGGAAATATCTGTTGTCAGATTCCACAGAAATAAGGCTAGCAAAGAGATCCCCGAAATACACATGTAACTCTGTGAGATGAATTAACAGAACACTAAGCAGTTTCTCAGAAAGCTTCTTTCCAGATTTCATCGGAGGATATTTCCTTTTTCACCATAGCCCTCTATGGGCTTCCAAATATCATTTTGCCAATTCCACAAGAACTGTCTTAGCGAAAGGCTTCTTGAGGGGAATGCTGTAACTCTGTGAGATGATTTCACCGAACACAAAGAAGCTTCTCAGAAAGCTTCTTTCTCTTTGTTATCGGAGGATATTTCCTTTGGTCCTATGGCCTTTAAAGGGATCCGAAATATCTGTTCTCAGATTCCACAGAAATAAGGCTAGCAAAGAGATCCACGAAATACAAATGTAACTCTGTGAGATGAATTAACAGAACACTGAGCAGTTTCTCAGAAAGCTTCTTTCCAGATTTCATCGGAGGATATTTCCTTTTTCACCATAGCCCTCTATGGGCTTCCAAATATCACTTTGCCAATTCCACAAGAACTGTCTTAGCGAAAGGCTTCTTGAGGGGAAAGCTGTAACTCTGTGAGATGATTTCACAGAACACAAAGAAGGTTCTCAGAAAGCTTCTTTCTCTTTGTTATCTTAGGATATTTCCTTTGGCACTATAGTCTTTAAAGGGATCCGAAATATCTGTTGTCAGATTCCACAGAAATAAGGCTAGCAAAGAGATCCACGAAATACAGATGTAACTCTGTGAGATGAATTAACAGAACACTAAGCAGTTTCTCAGAAAGCTTCTTTCCAGATTTCATCGGAGGATATTTCCTTTTTCACCATAGCCCTCTATGGGCTTCCAAATATCACTTTGCCAATTCCACAAGAACTGTCTTAGTGAAACACTACTTGAGGGGAAAGCTGTCACTCTGTGAGATGATTTCACAGAACACAAAGAAGTTTCTCAGAAAGCTTCATTCTCTTTGTTATCGGAGGATATTTCCTTTGGCCCTATAGTCTTCAAAGGGAAAGGAAATATCTGTTGTCAGATTCCACAGAAATAAGGCTAGCAAAGAGATCCACGAAATACAGATGTAACTCTGTGAGATGAATTAACAGAACACTGAGCAGTTTCTCAGAAAGCTTCTTTCCAGATTTCATCCGAGGATATTTCCTTTTTCACCATAGCCCTCTATGGGCTTCCAAATATCCCTTTGCCAATTCCACAAGAACTGTGTTAGCGAAAGGCTTCTTGAGGGGAAATCTGTAACTCTGTGAGATGATTTCACAGAACACAAAGAAGTTTCTCAGAAAGCTTCCTTCTCTTTGTTATCGGAGGATATTTCCTTTGGCCCTATAGTCTTCAAAGGGAAAGGAAATATCTGTTGTCAGATTCCACAGAAATAAGGCTAGCAAAGAGATCCACGAAATACAGATGTAACTCTGTGAGATGAATTAACAGAACACTGAGCAGTTTCTCAGAAAGCTTCTTTCCAGATTTCATCGGAGGATATTTCCTTTTTCACCATAGCCCTCTATGGGCTTCCAAATATCACTTTGCCAATTCCACAAGAACTGTCTTAGCGAAAGGCTTCTTGAGGGGAAAGCTGTAACTCTGTGAGATGATTTCACAGAACACAAAGAAGTTTCTCAGAAAGCTTCTTTCTCTTTGTTATCGGCGGATACTTCCTTTGGCCCTATAGTCTTCAAAGGGAAAGGAAATATCTGTTGTCAGATTCCACAGAAATAAGGCTAGCAAAGAGATCCACGAAATACAGATGTAACTCTGTGAGATGAATTAACAGAACACTGAGCAGTTTCTCAGAAAGCTGCTTTCCACATTTCATCGGAGGATATTTCCTTTTTCACCATAGCCCTCTATGGGCTTCCAAATATCACTTTGCGAATTCCACAAGAACTGTCTTAGCGAAAGGCTTCTTGAGGGGAAAGCTGTAACTCTGTGAGATGATTTCACAGAACACAAAGAAGTTTCTCAGAAAGCTTGTTTCTCTTTGTTATCGGAGGATATTTCCTTTGGCCCTATAGTCTTTAAGGGGATCCGAAATATCTGTTGTCAGATTCCACAGAAATAAGGCTAGCGAAGAGATCCACGAAATACAGATGTAACTCTGTGAGATGAATTAACAGAACACTAAGCAGTTTCTCAGAAAGCTTCTTTCCAGATTTCATCCGAGGATATTTCCTTTTTCACCATAGCCCTTATGGGCTTCCAAATATGACTTTGCCAATTCCACAAGAACTGTCTTAGCAAAAGGCTTCTTGAGGGGAAAGCTGTAACTCTGTGAGATGATTTCACAGAACACAAAGAAGTTTCTCAGAAAGCTTCTTTCCCTTTGTTATCGGAGGATATGTCCTTTGGCCCTATAGTGTTCAAAGGGAAAGGAAATATCTGTTGTCAGATTCCACAGAAATAAGGCTAGCAAAGAGATCCCCGAAATACACATGTAACTCTGTGAGATGAATTAACAGAACACTGAGCAGTTTCTCAGGAAGCTTCTTTCCAGATTTCATCGGAGGATATTTCCTTTCTCACCATAGCCCTCTATGGGCTTCCAAATATCACTTTGCCAATTCCACAAGAATTGTCTTCGTGAAACTCTTCTTGAGGGGAAAGCTGTCACTCTGTGAGATGTTTTCACAGAACACAAAGAAGTTTCTCAGAAACTTCATTCTCTGTGTTATCGGAGGATATTTCCTTTGGCCCTATAGTCTTCAAAGTTAAAGGAAATATCTGTTGTCAGTTCCACAGAAATAAGGCTAGCAAAGAGATCCACGAAATACAGATGTAACTCTGTGAGATGAATTAACAGAACACTGAGCAGTTTCTCAGAATGCTTCTTTCCAGATTTCATCGGAGGATATTCCCTTTTTCACCATAGCCCTCTACGGGCTTCCAAATATCACTTTGCCAATTCCACAAGAACTGTCTTAGCGAAAGGCTTCTTGAGGGGAATGCTGTAACTCTGTGAGGTGATTTCACAGAACACAAAGAAGCTTCTCAGAAAGCTTCTTTCTCTTTGTTATCGGAGGATATTTCCTTTGGTCCTATGTCCTTTAAAGGGAAAGGAAATATCTGTTGTCAGATTCCACAGAAATAAGGCCAGCAAAGAGATCCACGAAATACAGATGTAACTCTGTGAGATGAATTAACAGAACACTGAGCAGTTTCTCAGAAAGCTTCTTTCCAGATTTAATCGGAGGATATCTCCTTTTTCACCATAGCCCTCTATGGGCTTCCAAATATCACTTTGCCGATTCCACAAGAACTGTCTTAGCGAAAGGCTTCTTGAGAGGAAAGCTGTAACTCTGTGAGATGATTTCACAGAACACAAAGAAGTTTCTCAGAAAGCTTCTTTCTCTTTGTTATCGGAGGATATTTCCTTTGGCCCTATAGTCTTTAAGGGGATCCGAAATATCTGTTGTCAGATTCCACAGATATAAGGCTATCGAAGAGATCCACGAAATACAGATGTAACTCTGTGAGATGAATTAACAGAACACTAAGCAGTTTCTCAGAAAGCTTCTTTCCAGATTTCATCCGAGGATATTTCCTTTTTCACCATAGCCCTCTATGGGCTTCCAAATATCCCTTTGCCAATTCCACAAGAACTGTCTTAGCGAAAGGCTTCTTGAGGGGAAAGCTGTAACTCTGTGAGATGATTTCACAGAACACAAAGAAGTTTCTCAGAAAGCTTCCTTCTGTTTGTTATCGGAGGATATTTCCTTTGGCCCTATAGTCTTCAAAGGGAAAGGAAATATCTGTTGTCAGATTCCACAGAAATAAGGCTAGCAAAGAGATCCACGAAATACAGATGTAACTCTGTGAGATGAATTAACAGAACACTGAGCAGTTTCTCAGAAAGCTTCTTTCCAGATTTCATCGGAGGATATTTCCTTTTTCACCATAGCCCTCTATGGGCTTCCAAATATCACTTTGCCAATTCCACAAGAACTGTCTTAGCGAAAGGCTTCTTGAGGGGAAAGCTGTAACTCTGTGAGATGATTTCACAGAACACAAAGAAGTTTCTCAGAAACCTTCTTTCTCTTTGTTATCGGAGGATACTTCCTTTGGCCCTATAGTCTTCAAAGGGAAAGGAAATATCTGTTGTCAGATTCCACAGAAATAAGGCTAGCAAAGAGATCCACGAAATACAGATGTAACTCTGTGAGATGAATTAACAGAACACTGGGCAGTTTCTCAGAAAGCTGCTTTCCAGATTTCATCGGAGGATATTTCCTTTTTCACCATAGCCCTCTATGGGCTTCCAAATATCACTTTGCCAATTCCACAAGAACTGTCTTAGCGAAAGGCTTCTTGAGGGGAAAGCTGTAACTCTGTGAGATGATTTCACAGAACACAAAGAAGTTTCTCAGAAAGCTTGTTTCTCTTTGTTATCGGAGGATATTTCCTTTGGCCCTATAGTCTTTAAAGGGATCCGAAATATCTGTTGTCAGATTCCACAGAAATAAGGCTAGCAAAGAGATCCACGAAATACAGATGTAACTCTGTGAGATGAATTAACAGAACACTAAGCAGTTTCTCAGAAAGCTTCTTTCCAGATTTCATCCGAGGATATTTCCTTTTTCACCATAGCCCTTATGAGCTTCCAAATATGACTTTGCCAATTCCACAAGAACTGTCTTAGCGAAAGGCTTCTTAAGGGGAAAGCGGTAACTCTGTGAGATGATTTCACAGAACACAAAGAAGGTTCTCAGAAAGCTTCTTTCCCTTTGTTATCGGAGGATATGTCCTTTGGCCCTATAGTCTTCAAAGGGAAAGGAAATATCTGTTGTCAGATTCCACAGAAATAAGGCTAGCAAAGAGATCCACGAAATACAGATGTAACTCTGTGAGATGAATTAACAGAACACTGAGCAGTTTCTCAGAAAGCTTCTTTCCAGATTTCATCGGAGGATATTTCCTTTTTCAACATAGCCCTTATGGGCTTCCAAATATCACTTTGCCAATTCCACAAGAACTGTCTTAGTGAAACGCTACTTGAGGGGAAAGCTGTCACTCTGTGAGATGATTTCACAGAACACAAAGAAGTTTCTCAGAAAGCTTCATTCTCTTTGTTATCGGAGGATATTTCCTTTGGCCCTATAGTCTTCAAAGGGAAAGGAAATATCTGTTGTCAGATTCCACAGAAATAAGGCTAGCAAAGAGATCCACGAAATACAGATGTAACTCTGTGAGATGAATTAACAGAACACTGAGCAGTTTCTCAGAAAGCTTCTTTCCAGATTTCATCCGAGGATATTTCCTTTTTCACCATAGCCCTCTATGGGCTTCCAAATATCCCTTTGCCAATTCCACAAGAACTGTGTTAGCGAAAGGCTTCTTGAGGGGAAAGCTGTAACTCTGTGAGATGATTTCACAGAACACAAAGAAGTTTCTCAGAAAGCTTCCTTCTCTTTGTTATCGGAGGATATTTCCTTTGGCCCTATAGTCTTCAAAGGGAAAGGAAATATCTGTTGTCAGATTCCACAGAAATAAGGCTAGCAAAGAGATCCACGAAATACAGATGTAACTCTGTGAGATGAATTAACAGAACACTGAGCAGTTTCTCAGAAAGCTTCTTTCCAGATTTCATCCGAGGATATTTCCTTTTTCACCATAGCCCTCTATGGGCTTCCAAATATCACTTTGCCAATTCCACAAGAACTGTCTTATCGAAAGGCTTCTTGAGAGGAAAGCTGTAACTCTGTGAGATGATTTCGCAGAAAACAAAGAAGTTTCTCAGAAAGCTTGTTTCTCTTTGTTATCGGAGGATATTTCCTTTGGACCTACAGTCTTCAAAGGGAAAGGAAATATCTGTTGTCAGATTCCACAGAAATAAGGCTAGCAAAGAGATCCACGAAATACAGATGTAACTCTGTGAGATGAATTAACAGAACACTGAGAAGTTTCTCAGAAACCTTCTTTCCAGATTTCATCGGGGGATATTTCCTTTTTCACCATAGCCCTCTACGGGCTTCCAAATATCACTTTGCCAATTCCACAAGAACTGTCTTAGCGAAAGGCTTCTTGAGGGGAATGCTGTAACTCTGTGAGGTGATTTCACAGAACACAAAGAAGCTTCTCAGAAAGCTTCTTTCTCTTTGTTATCGGAGGATATTTCCTTTGGTCCTATGGCCTTTAAAGGGAAAGGAAATATCTGTTGTCAGATTCCACAGAAATAAGGCCAGCAAAGAGATCCACGAAATACAGATGTAACTCTGTGAGATGAATTAACAGAACACTGAGCAGTTTCTCAGAAAGCTTCTTTACAGATTTAATCGGAGGATATTTCCTTTTTCACCATAGCCCTCTATGGGCTTCCAAATATCACTTTGCCGATTCCACAAGAACTGTCTTAGCGAAAGGCTTCTTGAGAGGAAAGCTGTAACTCTGTGAGATGATTTCACAGAACACAAAGAAGTTTCTCAGAAAGCTTCTTTCTCTTTGTTATCGGAGGATATTTCCTTTGGCCCTATAGTCTTTAAGGGGATCCGAAATATCTGTTGTCAGATTCCACAGAAATAAGGCTAGCGAAGAGATCCACGAAATACAGATGTAACTGTGTGAGATGAATTAACAGAACACTAAGCAGTTTCTCAGAAAGCTTCTTTCCAGATTTCATCCGAGGATATTTCCTTTTTCACCATAGCCCTTATGGGCTTCCAAATATGACTTCGCCAATTCCACAAGAACTGTCTTAGCGAAAGGCTTCTTGAGGGGAAAGCTGTAACTCTGTGAGATGATTTCACAGAACACAAAGAAGTTTCTCAGAAAGCTTCTTTCCCTTTGTTATCGGAGGATATGTCCTTTGGCCCTATAGTGTTCAAAGGGAAAGGAAATATCTGTTGTCAGATTCCACAGAAATAAGGCTAGCAAAGAGATCCCCGAAATACACATGTAACTCTGTGAGATGAATTAACAGAACACTGAGCAGTTTCTCAGAAAGCTTCTTTCCAGATTTCATCGGAGGATATTTCCTTTTTCACCATAGCCCTCTATGGGCTTCCAAATATCATTTTGCCAATTCCACAAGAACTGTCTCAGCGAAAGGCTTCTTGAGGGGAATGCTGTAACTCTGTGAGATGATTTCACCGAACACAAAGAAGCTTCTCAGAAAGCTTCTTTCTCTTTGTTATCGGAGGATATTTCCTTTGGTCCTATGGCCTTTAAAGGGATCCGAAATATCTGTTCTCAGATTCCACAGAAATAAGGCTAGCAAAGAGATCCACGAAATACAAATGTAACTCTGTGAGATGAATTAACAGAACACTGAGCAGTTTCTCAGAAAGCTTCTTTCCAGATTTCATCGGAGGATATTTCCTTTTTCACCATAGCCCTCTATGGGCTTCCAAATATCACTTTGCCAATTCCACAAGAACTGTCTTAGCGAAAGGCTTCTTGAGGGGAAAGCTGTAACTCTGTGAGATGATTTCACAGAACACAAAGAAGGTTCTCAGAAAGCTTCTTTCTCTTTGTTATCTTAGGATATTTCCTTTGGCACTATAGTCTTTAAAGGGATCCGAAATATCTGTTGTCAGATTCCACAGAAATAAGGCTAGCAAAGAGATCCACGAAATACAGATGTAACTCTGTGAGATGAATTAACAGAACACTAAGCAGTTTCTCAGAAAGCTTCTTTCCAGATTTCATCGGAGGATATTTCCTTTTTCACCATAGCCCTCTATGGGCTTCCAAATATCACTTTGCCAATTCCACAAGAACTGTCTTAGTGAAACACTACTTGAGGGGAAAGCTGTCACTCTGTGAGATGATTTCACAGAACACAAAGAAGTTTCTCAGAAAGCTTCATTCTCTTTGTTATCGGAGGATATTTCCTTTGGCCCTATAGTCTTCAAAGGGAAAGGAAATATCTGTTGTCAGATTCCACAGAAATAAGGCTAGCAAAGAGATCCACGAAATACAGATGTAACTCTGTGAGATGAATTAACAGAACACTGAGCAGTTTCTCAGAAAGCTTCTTTCCAGATTTCATCCGAGGATATTTCCTTTTTCACCATAGCCCTCTATGGGCTTCCAAATATCCCTTTGCCAATTCCACAAGAACTGTGTTAGCGAAAGGCTTCTTGAGGGGAAATCTGTAACTCTGTGAGATGATTTCACAGAACACAAAGAAGTTTCTCAGAAAGCTTCCTTCTCTTTGTTATCGGAGGATATTTCCTTTGGCCCTATAGTCTTCAAAGGGAAAGGAAATATCTGTTGTCAGATTCCACAGAAATAAGGCTAGCAAAGAGATCCACGAAATACAGATGTAACTCTGTGAGATGAATTAACAGAACACTGAGCAGTTTCTCAGAAAGCTTCTTTCCAGATTTCATCGGAGGATATTTCCTTTTTCACCATAGCCCTCTATGGGCTTCCAAATATCACTTTGCCAATTCCACAAGAACTGTCTTAGCGAAAGGCTTCTTGAGGGGAAAGCTGTAACTCTGTGAGATGATTTCACAGAACACAAAGAAGTTTCTCAGAAAGCTTCTTTCTCTTTGTTATCGGCGGATACTTCCTTTGGCCCTATAGTCTTCAAAGGGAAAGGAAATATCTGTTGTCAGATTCCACAGAAATAAGGCTAGCAAAGAGATCCACGAAATACAGATGTAACTCTGTGAGATGAATTAACAGAACACTGAGCAGTTTCTCAGAAAGCTGCTTTCCACATTTCATCGGAGGATATTTCCTTTTTCACCATAGCCCTCTATGGGCTTCCAAATATCACTTTGCGAATTCCACAAGAACTGTCTTAGCGAAAGGCTTCTTGAGGGGAAAGCTGTAACTCTGTGAGATGATTTCACAGAACACAAAGAAGTTTCTCAGAAAGCTTGTTTCTCTTTGTTATCGGAGGATATTTCCTTTGGCCCTATAGTCTTTAAGGGGATCCGAAATATCTGTTGTCAGATTCCACAGAAATAAGGCTAGCGAAGAGATCCACGAAATACAGATGTAACTCTGTGAGATGAATTAACAGAACACTAAGCAGTTTCTCAGAAAGCTTCTTTCCAGATTTCATCCGAGGATATTTCCTTTTTCACCATAGCCCTTATGGGCTTCCAAATATGACTTTGCCAATTCCACAAGAACTGTCTTAGCAAAAGGCTTCTTGAGGGGAAAGCTGTAACTCTGTGAGATGATTTCACAGAACACAAAGAAGTTTCTCAGAAAGCTTCTTTCCCTTTGTTATCGGAGGATATGTCCTTTGGCCCTATAGTGTTCAAAGGGAAAGGAAATATCTGTTGTCAGATTCCACAGAAATAAGGCTAGCAAAGAGATCCCCGAAATACACATGTAACTCTGTGAGATGAATTAACAGAACACTGAGCAGTTTCTCAGGAAGCTTCTTTCCAGATTTCATCGGAGGATATTTCCTTTCTCACCATAGCCCTCTATGGGCTTCCAAATATCACTTTGCCAATTCCACAAGAATTGTCTTCGTGAAACTCTTCTTGAGGGGAAAGCTGTCACTCTGTGAGATGTTTTCACAGAACACAAAGAAGTTTCTCAGAAACTTCATTCTCTGTGTTATCGGAGGATATTTCCTTTGGCCCTATAGTCTTCAAAGTTAAAGGAAATATCTGTTGTCAGTTCCACAGAAATAAGGCTAGCAAAGAGATCCACGAAATACAGATGTAACTCTGTGAGATGAATTAACAGAACACTGAGCAGTTTCTCAGAATGCTTCTTTCCAGATTTCATCGGAGGATATTCCCTTTTTCACCATAGCCCTCTACGGGCTTCCAAATATCACTTTGCCAATTCCACAAGAACTGTCTTAGCGAAAGGCTTCTTGAGGGGAATGCTGTAACTCTGTGAGGTGATTTCACAGAACACAAAGAAGCTTCTAAGAAAGCTTCTTTCTCTTTGTTATCGGAGGATATTTCCTTTGGTCCTATGTCCTTTAAAGGGAAAGGAAATATCTGTTGTCAGATTCCACAGAAATAAGGCCAGCAAAGAGATCCACGAAATACAGATGTAACTCTGTGAGATGAATTAACAGAACACTGAGCAGTTTCTCAGAAAGCTTCTTTCCAGATTTAATCGGAGGATATCTCCTTTTTCACCATAGCCCTCTATGGGCTTCCAAATATCACTTTGCCGATTCCACAAGAACTGTCTTAGCGAAAGGCTTCTTGAGAGGAAAGCTGTAACTCTGTGAGATGATTTCACAGAACACAAAGAAGTTTCTCAGAAAGCTTCTTTCTCTTTGTTATCGGAGGATATTTCCTTTGGCCCTATAGTCTTTAAGGGGATCCGAAATATCTGTTGTCAGATTCCACAGATATAAGGCTATCGAAGAGATCCACGAAATACAGATGTAACTCTGTGAGATGAATTAACAGAACACTAAGCAGTTTCTCAGAAAGCTTCTTTCCAGATTTCATCCGAGGATATTTCCTTTTTCACCATAGCCCTTATGGGCTTCCAAATATGACTTTGCCAATTCCACAAGAACTGTCTTAGCGAAAGGCTTCTTGAGGGGAAAGCTGTAACTCTGTGAGATGATTTCACAGAACACAAAGAAGTTTCTCAGAAAGCTTCTTTCCCTTTGTTATCGGAGGATATGTCCTTTGGCCCTATAGTGTTCAAAGGGAAAGGAAATATCTGTTGTCAGATTCCACAGAAATAAGGCTAGCAAAGAGATCCCCGAAATACACATGTAACTCTGTGAGATGAATTAACAGAACACTGAGCAGTTTCTCAGAAAGCTTCTTTCCAGATTTCATCGGAGGATATTTCCTTTCTCACCATAGCCCTCTATGGGCTTCCAAATATCACTTTGCCAATTCCACAAGAATTGTCTTCGTGAAACGCTTCTTGAGGGGAAAGCTGTCACTCTGTGAGATGTTTTCACAGAACACAAAGAAGTTTCTCAGAAACTTCATTCTCTGTGTTATCGGAGGATATTTCCTTTGGCCCTATAGTCTTCAAAGTTAAAGGAAATATCTGTTGTCAGTTCCACAGAAATAAGGCTAGCAAAGAGATCCACGAAATACAGATGTAACTCTGTGAGATGAATTAACAGAACACTGAGCAGTTTCTCAGAAAGCTTCTTTCCAGATTTCATCGAGGATATTTCCTTTTTCACCATAGCCCTCTATGGGCTTCCAAATATCACTTTGCCAATTCCACAAGAACTGTCTTAGCGAAAGGCTTCTTGAGGGGAAAGCTGTAACTCTGTGAGATGATTTCACAGAACACAAAGAAGTTTCTCAGAAAGCTTCTTTCTCTTTGTTATCGGAGGATATTTCCTTTGGCCCTATAGTCTTCAAAGGGAAAGGAAATATCTGTTGTCAGATTCCACAGAAAGAAGGCTAGCAAAGAGATCCACGAAATACAGATGTAACTCTGTGAGATGAATTAACAGAACACTGAGCAGTTTCTCAGAAAGCTGCTTTCCACATTTCATCGGAGGATATTTCCTTTTTCACCATAGCCCTCTATGGGCTTCCAAATATCACTTTGCCAATTCCACAAGAACTGTCTTAGCGAAAGGCTTCTTGAGGGGAAAGCTGTAACTCTGTGAGATGATTTCACAGAACACAAAGAAGTTTCTCAGAAAGCTTCTTTCTCTTCGTTATCGGAGGATATTTCCTTTGGCCCTATAGTCTTTAAAGGGATCCGAAATATCTGTTGTCAGATTACACAGAAATAAGGCTAGGAAAGAAATCCACGAAATACAGATGTAACTCTGTGAGATGAATTAACAGAACACTAAGCAGTTTCTCAGAAAGCTTCTTTCCAGATTTCATCCGAGGATATTTCCTTTTTCACCATAGCCCTTATGGGCTTCCAAATATGACTTTGCCAATTCCACAAGTACTGTCTTAGCGCAAGGACTCTTGAGGGGAAAGCTGTAACTCTGTGAGATAATTTCACAGAACACAAAGAAGTTTCTCAGAAAGCTTCTTTACCTTTGTTATCGGAGGATACTTTCTTTGGCCCTATAGTCTTTAAAGGGATCCGAAATATCAGTTCTCAGATTCCACAGAAATAAGGCTAGCAAGGAGACCTACGAAATACAGATGTAACTCTGTGAGATGAATTAACAAAACACTAAGCAGTTTCTCAGAAAGCTTCTTTCCAGATTTCATCGGAGGATATTCCCTTTTTCACCATAGCCCTCTAGGGGCTTCCAAATATCACTTTGCCAATTCCACAAGAACTGTCTTAGCGAAAGGCTTCTTGAGGGGAAAGCTGTAACTCTGTGAGATGATTTCACCGAACACAAAGAAGCTTCTCAGAAAGCTTCTTTCTCTTTGTTATCGGAGGATATTTCCTTTGGTCCTATGGCCTTTAAAGGGATCCGAAATATCTGTTCTCAGATTCCACAGAAATAAGGCTAGCAAAGAGATCCACGAAATACAGATGTAACTCTGTGAGATGAATTAACAGAACACTGAGCAGTTTCTCAGAAAGCTTCTTTCCAGATTTCATCGGAGGATATTTCCTTTTTCACCATAGCCCTTATGGGCTTCCAAATATGACTTTGCCAATTCCACAAGAACTGTCTTAGCGAAAGGCTTCTTGAGGGGAAAGCTGTAACTCTGTGAGATGATTTCACAGAACACAAAGAAGTTTCTCAGAAAGCTTCTTTCCCTTTGTTATCGGAGGATATGTCCTTTGGCCCTATAGTGTTCAAAGGGAAAGGACATATCTGTTGTCAGATTCCACAGAAATAAGCCTAGCAAAGAGATCCCCGAAATACACATGTAACTCTGTGAGATGAATTAACAGAACACTGAGCAGTTTCTCAGAAAGCTTCTTTCCAGATTTCATCGGAGGATATTTCCTTTCTCACCATAGCCCTCTATGGGATTCCAAATATCACTTTGCCAATTCCACAAGAATTGTCTTAGTGAAACGCTTCTTGAGGGGAAAGCTGTCACTCTGTGAGATGATTTCACAGAACACAAAGAAGTTTCTCAGAAACTTCATTCTCTGTGTTATCGGAGGATATTTCCTTTGGCCCTATAGTCTTCAAAGTTAAAGGAAATATCTGTTGTCAGTTCCACAGAAATAAGGCTAGCAAAGAGATCCACGAAATACAGATGTAACTCTGTGAGATGAATTAACAGAACACTGAGCAGTTTCTCAGAAAGCTTTTTCCAGATTTCATCGAGGATATTTCCTTTTTCACCATAGCCCTCTATGGGCTTCCAAATATCACTTTGCCAATTCCACAAGAACTGTCTTAGCGAAAGGCTTCTTGAGGGGAAAGCTGTAACTCTGTGAGATGATTTCACAGAACACAAAGAAGTTTCTCAGAAAGCTTCTTTCTCTTTTTTATCGGAGGATATTTCCTTTGGCCCTATAGTCTTCAAAGGGAAAGGAAATATCTGTTGTCAGATTCCACAGAAAGAGGGCTAGCAAAGAGATCCACGAAATACAGATGTAACTCTGTGAGATGAATTAACAGAACACTGAGCAGTTTCTCAGAAAGCTGCTTTCCACATTTCATCGGAGGATATTTCCTTTTTCACCATAGCCCTCTATGGGCTTCCAAATATCACTTTGCCAATTCCACAAGAACTGTCTTAGCGAAAGGCTTCTTGAGGGGAAAGCTGTAACTCTGTGAGACGATTTCACAGAACACAAAGAAGCTTCTCAGAAAGCTTCTTTCTCTTTGTTATCGGGGGATATTTCCTTTGGCCCTATATTCTTTAAAGGGATCCGAAATATCTGTTGTCAGATTCCACAGAAATAAGGCTAGCAAAGATATCCACGAAATACAGATGTAACTCTGTGAGATGAATTAACAGAACACTGAGCAGTTTCTCAGAAAGCTTCTTTCCAGATTTCATCGGAGGATATTTCCTTTTTCACCATAGCCCTTATGGGCTTCCAAATATCACTTTGCCAATTCCACAAGAACTGTCTTAGTGAAACGCTTCTTGAGGGGAAAGCTGTCACTCTGTGAGATGATTTCACAGAACACAAAGAAGTTTCTCAGAAAGCTTCATTCTCTTTGTTATCGGAGGATATTTCCTTTGGCCCTATAGTCTTCAAAGGGAAAGGAAATATCTGTTGTCAGATTCCACAGAAATAAGGCTAGCAAAGAGATACACGAAATACAGATGTAACTCTGTGAGATGATTTAACAGAACACTGAGCAGTTTCTCAGAAAGCTTCTTTCCAGATTTCATCGGAGGATATTTCCTTTTTCACCATAGCCCACTATGGGCTTCCAAATATCACTTTGCCAATTCCACAAGAACTGTCTTAGCGAAAGGCTTCTTGAGGGAAAAGCTGTAACTCTGTGAGATGATTTCACAGAACACAAAGAAGTTTCTCAGAAAGCTTGTTTCTCTTTGTTATCGGAGGATATTTCCTTTGGCCCTATAGTCTTCAAAGGGAAAGGAAATATCTGTTGTCAGATTCCACAGAAATAAGGCTAGCAAAGAGATCCACGAAATACAGATGTAACTCTGTGAGATGAATTAACAGAACACTGAGCAGTTTCTCAGAAAGCTTCTTTCCAGATTTCATCGGAGGATATTTCCTTTTTAACCATAGCCCTCTATGGGCTTCCAAATATCACTTTGCCAATTCCACAAGAACTGTCTTAGCGAAAGGCTTCTTGAGGGGAAAGCTGTAACTCTGTGAGATGATTTCACAGAACACAAAGAAGTTTCTCAGAAAGCTTCTTTCCCTTTGTTATCGGAGGTTATGTCCTTTGGCCCTATAGTCTTCAAAGGGAAAGGAAATATCTGTTGTCAGATTCCTCAGAAATAAGGCTAGCAAAGAGATCCACGAAATACAGATGTAACTCTGTGAGATGAATTAACAGAACACTGAGCAGTTTCTCAGAAAGCTTCTTTCCAGATTTCTTCGGAGGATATTTCCTTTTTCAACATAGCCCTTATGGGCTTCCAAATATCACTTTGCCAATTCCACAGGAACTGTCTTAGTGAAACGCTACTTGAGTGGAAAGCTGTCACTCTGTGAGATGATTTCACAGAACACAAAGAAGTTTCTCAGAAAGCTTCATTCTCTTTGTTATCGGAGGATATTTCCTTTGGTCCTATGGCCTTTAAAGGGATCCGAAATATTAGTTCTCAGATTCCACAGAAATAAGGCTAGCAAAGAGATCTACGAAATACAGATGTAACTCTGTGAGATGAATTAACAGAACACTAAGCTGTTTCTCAGAAAGCTTCTTTCCAGATTTCATCCGAGGATATTTCCTTTTTCACCATAGCCCTCTATGGGCTTCCAAATATCCCTTTGCCAATTCCACAAGAACTGTCTTAGCGAAAGGTTTCTTGAGGGGAAAGCTGTCACTCTGTGAGATGATTTCACAGAACACAAAGAAGTTTCTCAGAAAGCTTCATTCTCTTTGTTATCGGAGGATATTTCCTTTGGTCCTATGGCCTTTAAAGGGATCCGAAATATCTGTTCTCAGATTCCACAGAAATAAGGCTAGCAAAGAGATCCACGAAATACAGATGTAACTCTGTGAGATGAATTAACAGAACACTGAGCAGTTTCTCAGAAAGCTTCCTTCCGGATTTCATCGGAGGATGTTTCCTTTTTCACCATAGCCCTCTATGGGCTTCCAAATATCCCTTTGCCAATTCCACAAGAACTGTCTTAGCGAAAGGCTTCTTGAGGGGAAAGCTGTAACTCTGTGAGATGATTTCACAGAACACAAAGAAGTTTCTCAGAAAGCTTCTTTCTCTTTGTTATCGGAGGATATTTCCTTTGGCCCTATAGTCTTCAAAGGGAAAGGAAATATCTGTTGTCAGATTCCACAGAAATAAGGCTAGCAAAGAGATCCACGAAATACAGATGTAACTCTGTGAGATGAATTAACAGAACACTTAGCAGTTTCTCAGAAAGCTTCTTTCCAGATTTCATCCGAGGATATTTCCTTTTTCACCATAGCCCTCTATGGGCTTCCAAATATGACTTTGCCAATTCCACAAGAACTGTCTTAGCTAAAGGCTTCTTAAGGGGAAAGCTGTAACTCTGTGAGATGATTTCACAGAACACAAAGAAGTTTCTCAGAAAGCTTCTTTCCCTTTGTTATCGGAGGATATGTCCTTTGGCCCTATAGTCTTCAAAGGGAAAGGAAATATCTGTAGTCAGATTCCACAGAAATAAGGCTAGCAAAGAGATCCACGAAATACAGATGTAACTCTGTGAGATGAATTAACAGAACACTGAGCAGTTTCTCAGAAAGCTTCTTTCCAGATTTCATCCGAGGATATTTCCTTTTTCACCATAGCCCTCTAGGGGCTTCCAAATATCCCTTTGCCAATTCCACAAGAACTGTGTTAGCGAAAGGCTTCTTGAGGGGAAAGCTGTAACTCTGTGAGATGATTTCACAGAACACAAAGAAGTTTCTCAGAAAGCTTCCTTCTGTTTGTTATCGGAGGATATTTCCTTTGGCCCTATAGTCTTCAAAGGGAAAGGAAATATCTGTTGTCAGATTCCACAGAAATAAGGCTAGCAAAGAGATCCACGAAATACAGATGTAACTCTGTGAGATGAATTAACAGAACACTGAGCAGTTTCTCAGAAAGCTTCTTTCCAGATTTCATCGGAGGATATTTCCTTTTTCACCATAGCCCTCTATGGGCTTCCAAATATCACTTTGCCAATTCCACAAGAACTGTCTTAGCGAAAGGCTTCTTGAGGGGAAAGCTGTAACTCTGTGAGATGATTTCACAGAACACAAAGAAGTTTCTCAGAAACCTTCTTTCTCTTTGTTATCGGAGGATACTTCCTTTGGCCCTATAGTCTTCAAAGGGAAAGGAAATATCTGTTATCAGATTCCACAGAAATAAGGCTAGCAAAGAGATCCACGAAATACAGATGTAACTCTGTGAGATGAATTAACAGAACACTGAGCAGTTTCTCGGAAAGCTGCTTTCCAGATTTCATCGGAGGATATTTCCTTTTTCACCATAGCCCTCTATGGGCTTCCAAATATCACTTTGCCAATTCCACAAGAACTGTCTTAGCGAAAGGCTTCTTGAGGGGAAAGCTGTAACTCTGTGAGATGATTTCACAGAACACAAAGAAGTTTCTCAGAAAGCTTGTTTCTCTTTGTTATCGGAGGATATTTCCTTTGGCCCTATAGTCTTTAAAGGGATCCGAAATATCTGTTGTCAGATTCCACAGAAATAAGGGTAGCGAAGAGATCCACGAAATACAGATGTAACTCTGTGAGATGAATTAACAGAACACTAAGCAGTTTCTCAGAAAGCTTCTTTCCAGATTTCATCCGAGGATATTTCCTTTTTCACCATAGCCCTTATGGGCTTCCAAATATGACTTTGTCAATTCCACAAGAACTGTCTTAGCGAAAGGCTTCTTGAGGGGAAAGATGTAACTCTGTGAGATGATTTCACAGAACACAAAGAAGTTTCTCAGAAAGCTTCTTTCCCTTTGTTATCGGAGGATATGTCCTTTGGCCCTATAGTGTTCAAAGGGAAAGGAAATATCTGTTGTCAGATTCCACAGAAATAAGGCTAGCAAAGAGATCCCCGAAATACACATGTAACTCTGTGAGATGAATTAACAGAACACTGAGCAGTTTCTCAGAAAGCTTCTTTCCAGATTTCATCGGAGGATATTTCCTTTCTCACCATAGCCCTCTATGGGCTTCCAAATATCACTTTGCCAATTCCACAAGAATTGTCTTCGTGAAACGCTTCTTGAGGGGAAAGCTGTCACTCTGTGTGATGATTTCACAGAACACAAAGAAGTTTCTCAGAAACTTCATTCTCTGTGTTATCGGAGGATATTTCTTTTGGCCCTATAGTCTTCAATGTTAAAGGAAATATCTGTTGTCAGTTCCACAGAAATAAGGCTAGCAAAGAGATCCACGAAATACAGATGTAACTCTGTGAGATGAATTAACAGAACACTGAGCAGTTTCTCAGAAAGCTTCTTTCCAGATTTCATCGGAGGATATTTCCTTTTTCACCATAGCCCTTATGGGCTTCCAAATATGACTTTGCCAATTCCACAAGAACTGTCTTAGCGAAAGGCTTCTTGAGGGGAAAGCTGTAACTCTGTGAGATGATTTCACAGAACACAAAGAAGTTTCTCAGAAAGCTTCTTTCCCTTTGTTATCGGAGGATATGTCCTTTGGCCCTATAGTCTTCAAAGGGAAAGGAAATATCTGTTGTCAGATTCCACAGAAATAAGGCTAGCAAAGAGATCCCCGAAATACACATGTAACTCTGTGAGATGAATTAACAGAACACTGAGCAGTTTCTCAGAAAGCTTCTTTCCAGATTTCATCGGAGGATATTTCCTTTCTCACCATAGCCCTCTATGGGCTTCCAAATATCACTTTGCCAATTCCACAAGAATTGTCTTCGTGAAACGCTTCTTGAGGGGAAAGCTGTCACTCTGTGAGATGATTTCACAGAACACAAAGAAGTTTCTCAGAAACTTCATTCTCTGTGTTATCGGAGGATATTTCCTTTGGCCCTATAGTCTTCAAAGTTAAAGGAAATATCTGTTGTCAGTTCCACAGAAATAAGGCTACCAAAGAGATCCACGAAATACAGATGTAACTCTGTGAGATGAATTAACAGAACACTGAGCAGTTTCTCAGAAAGCTTCTTTCCAGATTTCATCGAGGATATTTCCTTTTTCACCATAGCCCTCTATGAGCTTCCAAATATCACTTTGCCAATTCCACAAGAACTGTCTTAGCGAAAGGCTTCTTGAGGGGAAAGCTGTAACTCTGTGAGACGATTTCACAGAACACAAAGAAGCTTCTCAGAAAGCTTCTTTCTCTTTGTTATCGGGGGATATTTCCTTTGGCCCTATATTCTTTAAAGGGATCCGAAATATCTGTTGTCAGATTCCACAGAAATAAGGCTAGCAAAGAGATCCACGAAATACAGATGTAACTCTGTGAGATGAATTAACAGAACACTAAGCAGTTTCTCAGAAAGCTTCTTTCCAGATTTCATCCGAGGATATTTCCTTTTTCACCATAGCCCTCTATGGGCTTCCAAATATCACTTTGCCAATTCCACACGAACTGTCTTAGCGAAAGGCTTCTTGAGGGGAAAGCTGTAACTCTGTGAGATGATTTCACAGAACACAAAGAAGTTTCTCAGAAAGCTTCTTTCTCTTTGTTATCGGCGGGTATTTCCTTTGGCCCTATCTTTTTTAACGGGACCCGAAATATCTGTTCTCAGGTTCCACAGAAATAAGGCTAGCAAAGAGATCTACGAAATACAGATGTAACTCTGAGATGAATTAAAAGAACACTAAGCAGTTTCTCAGAAAGCTTCTTTCCAGATTTAATCTGAGGATATTTCCTTTTTCACCATAGCCCTTATGGGCTTCCAAATATGACTTTGCCAATTCCACAAGAACTGTCTTAGCGAAAGGCTTCTTGAGGGGAATGCTGTAACTCTGTGAGATGATTTAGCAGAACACAAAGAAGTTTCTCAGAAAGCTTCTTTCTCTTTGTTATCGGAGGATATTTCCTTTGGCCCTATAGTCTTCAAAGGGAAAGGAAATATCTGTTGTCAGATTCCACAGAAATAAGGCTAGCAAAGAGATCCACGAAATACAGATGTAACTCTGTGAGATGAATTAACAGAACACTGAGCAGTTTCTCAGAAAGCTTCTACCAGATTTCATCCGAGGATATTTCCTTTTTCACCATAGCCCTCTATGGGCTTCCAAATATCCCTTTGCCAATTCCACAAGAACTGTGTTAGCGAAAGGCTTCTTGAGGGGAAAGCTGTAACTCTGTGAGATGATTTCACAGAACACAAAGAAGTTTCTCAGAAATCTTCTTTCTCTTTGTTATCGGAGGATATTTCCTTTGGCCCTATAGTCTTCAAAGGGAAAGGAAATATCTGTTGTCAGATTCCACAGAAAGAAGGCTAGCAAAGAGATCCACGAAATACAGATGTAACTCTGTGAGATGAATTAACAGAACACTGAGCAGTTTCTCAGAAAGCTTCTTTCCAGATTTCATCGGAGGATATTTCCTTTTTCACCATAGCCCTCTATGGGCTTCCAAATATCACTTTGCCAATTCCACAAGAACTGTCTTAGCGAAAGGCTTCTTGAGGGGAAAGCTGTAACTCTGTGAGATGATTTCACAGAACACAAAGAAGTTTCTCAGAAACCTTCTTTCTCTTTGTTGTCGGAGGATACTTCCTTTGGCCCTATAGTCTTCAAAGGGAAAGGAAATATCTGTTGTCAGATTCCACAGAAATAAGGCTAGCAAAGAGATCCACGAAATACAGATGTAACTCTGTGAGATGAATTAACAGAACACTGAGCAGTTTCTCAGAAAGCTGCTTTCCACATTTCATCGGAGGATATTTCCTTTTTCACCATAGCCCTCTATGGGCTTCCAAATATCACTTTGCCAATTCCACAAGAACTGTCTTATCGAACGGCTTCTTGAGGGGAAAGCTGTAACTCTGTGAGATGATTTCACAGAAAACAAAGAAGTTTCTCAGAAAGCTTGTTTCTCTTTGTTATCGGAGGATATTTCCTTTGGCCCTACAGTCTTCAAAGGGAAAGGAAATATCTGTTGTCAGATTCCACAGAAATAAGGCTAGCAAAGAGATCCACGAAATACAGATGTAACTCTGTGAGATGAATTAACAGAACACTGAGCAGTTTCTCAGAAAGCTTCTTTCCAGATTTCATCGGGGGATATTTCCTTTTTCACCATAGCCCTCTTTGGGCTTCCAAATATCACTTTGCCAATTCCACAAGAACTGTCTTAGCGAAAGGCTTCTTGAGGGGAATGCTGTAACTCTGTGAGGTGATTTCACAGAACACAAAGAAGCTTCTCAGAAAGCTTCTTTCTCTTTGTTATCGGAGGATATTTCCTTTGGTCCTATGGCCTTTAAAGGGAAAGGAAATATCTGTTGTCAGATTCCACAGAAATAAGGCCAGCAAAGAGATCCACGAAATACAGATGTAACTCTGTGAGATGAATTAACAGAACACTGAGCAGTTTCTCAGAAAGCTTCTTTCCAGATTTAATCGGAGGATATTTCCTTTTTCACCATAGCCCTCTATGGGCTTCCAAATATCACTTTGCCGATTCCACAAGAACTGTCTTAGCGAAAGGCTTCTTGAGAGGAAAGCTGTAACTCTGTGAGATGATTTCACAGAACACAAAGAAGTTTCTCAGAAAGCTTCTTTCTCTTTGTTATCAGAGGATATTTCCTTTGGCCCTATAGTCTTTAAAGGGATCCGAAATATCTGTTGTCAGATTCCACAGAAATAAGGCTAGCGAAAAGATCCACGAAATACAGATGTAACTCTGTGAGATGAATTAACAGAACACTAAGCAGTTTCTCAGAAAGCTTCTTTCCAGATTTCATCCGAGGATATTTCCTTTTTCACCATAGCCCTTATGGGCTTCCAAATATGACTTTGTCAATTCCACAAGAACTGTCTTAGCGAAAGGCTTCTTGAGGGGAAAGCTGTAACTCTGTGAGATGATTTCACAGAACACAAAGAAGTTTCTCAGAAAGCTTCTTTCCCTTTGTTATCGGAGGATATGTCCTTTGGCCCTATAGTGTTCAAAGGGAAAGGAAATATCTGTTGTCAGATTCCACAGAAATAAGGCTAGCAAAGAGATCCCCGAAATACACATGTAACTCTGTGAGATGAATTAACAGAACACTGAGCAGTTTCTCAGAAAGCTTCTTTCCAGATTTCATCGGAGGATATTTCCTTTCTCACCATAGCCCTCTATGGGCTTCCAAATATCACTTTGTCAATTCCACAAGAATTGTCTTCGTGAAACGCTTCTTGAGGGGAAAGCTGTCACTCTGTGAGATGATTTCACAGAACACAAAGAAGTTTCTCAGAAACTTCATTCTCTGTGTTATCGGAGGATATTTCCTTTGGCCCTATAGTCTTCAAAGTTAAAGGAAATATCTGTTGTCACTTCCACAGAAATAAGGCTAGCAAAGAGATCCACGAAATACAGATGTAACTCTGTGAGATGAATTAACAGAACACTGAGCAGTTTCTCAGAAAGCTTCTTTCCAGATTTCATCGAGGATATTTCCTTTTTCACCATAGCCCTCTATGGGCTTCCAAATATCACTTTGCCAATTCCACAAGAACTGTCTTAGCGAAAGGCTTCTTGAGGGGAAAGCTGTAACTCTGTGAGATGATTTCACAGAACACAAAGAAGTTTCTCAGAAAGCTTCTTTCTCTTTGTTATCGGAGGATATTTCCTTTGGCCCTATAGTCTTCAAAGGGAAAGGAAATATCTGTTGTCAGATTCCACAGAAAGAAGGCTAGCAAAGAGATCCACGCAATAGAGATGTAACTCTGTGAGATGAATTAACAGAACACTGAGCAGTTTCTCAGAAAGCTGCTTTCCACATTTCATCGGAGGATATTTCCTTTTTCACCATAGCCCTCTATGGGCTTCCAAATATCACTTTGCCAATTCCACAAGAACTGTCTTAGCGAAAGGCTTCTTGAGGGGAAAGCTTTAACTCTGTGAGATGATTTCACAGAACACAAAGAAGTTTCTCAGAAAGCTTCTTTCTCTTTCTTATCGGAGGATATTTACTTTGGCCCTATAGTCTTCAAAGGGAAAGGAAATATCTGTTCTCAGATTCCACAGAAATAAAGCTAGAAAAGAGATCCACGAAATACAGATGTAACTCTGTGAGATGAATTAACAGAACACTGAGCAGTTTCTCAGAATGCTTCTTTCCAGATTTCATCGGAGGATACTTCCTTTTTCACCATAGCCCTTATGGGCTTCCAAATATCACTTTGCCGATTCCACAAGAACTGTCTTAGCGAAAGGCTTCTTGAGAGGAAAGCTGTAACTCTGTGAGACGATTTCACAGAACACAAAGAAGCTTCTCAGAAAGCTTCTTTCTCTTTGTTATCGGGGGATATTTCCTTTGGCCCTATAGTCTTTAAGGGGATCCGAAATATCTGTTGTCAGATTCCACAGAAATAAGGCTAGCAAAGAGATCCACGAAATACAGATGTAACTCTGTGAGATGAATTAACAGAACACTGAGCAGTTTCTCAGAAAGCTTCTTTCCAGATTTCATCGGAGGATATTTCCTTTTTCACCATAGCCCTTATGGGCTTCCAAATATGACTTTGCCAATTCCACAAGAACTGTCTTAGCGAAAGGCTTCTTGAGGGGAAAGCTGTAACTCTGTGAGATGATTTCACAGAACACAAAGAAGTTTCTCAGAAAGCTTCTTTCCCTTTGTTATCGGAGGATATGTCCTTTGGCCCTATAGTCTTCAAAGGGAAAGGAAATATCTGTTGTCAGATTCCACAGAAATAAGGCTAGCAAAGAGATCCACGAAATACAGATGTAACTCTGTGAGATGAATTAACAGAACACTGAGCAGTTTCTCAGAATGCTTCTTTCCAGATTTCATCGGAGGATACTTCCTTTTTCACCATAGCCCTTATGGGCTTCCAAATATCACTTTGCCAATTCCACAAGAACTGTCTTAGCGAAAGGCTTCTTGAGAGGAAAGATGTAACTCTGTGAGACGATTTCACAGAACACAAAGAAGCTTCTCAGAAAGCTTCTTTCTCTTTGTTATCGGGGGATATTTCCTTTGGCCCTATAGTCTTTAAGGGGATCCGAAATATCTGTTGTCAGATTCCACAGAAATAAGGCTAGCAAAGAGATCCACGAAATACAGATGTAACTCTGTGAGATGAATTAACAGAACACTGAGCAGTTTCTCAGAAAGCTTCTTTCCAGATTTCATCGGAGGATATTTCCTTTTTCACCATAGCCCTTATGGGCTTCCAAATATGACTTTGCCAATTCCACAAGAACTGTCTTAGCGAAAGGCTTCTTGAGGGGAAAGCTGTAACTCTGTGAGATGATTTCACAGAACACAAAGAAGTTTCTCAGAAAGCTTCTTTCCCTTTGTTATCGTAGGATATGTCCTTTGGCCCTATAGTCTTCAAAGGGAAAGGAAATATCTGTTGTCAGATTCCACAGAAATAAGGCTAGCAAAGAGATCCCCGAAATACACATGTAACTCTGTGAGATGAATTAACAGAACACTGAGCAGTTTCTCAGAAAGCTTCTTTCCAGATTTCATCGGAGGATATTTCCTTTCTCACCATAGCCCTCTATGGGCTTCCAAATATCACTTTGCCAATTCCACAAGAATTGTCTTAGTGAAACGCTTCTTGAGGGGAAAGCTGTCACTCTGTGAGATGATTTCACAGAACACAAAGAAGTTTCTCAGAAACTTCATTCTCTGTGTTATCGGAGGATATTTCCTTTGGCCCTATAGTCTTCAAAGTTAAAGGAAATATCTGTTGTCAGTTCCAGAGAAATAAGGCTAGCAAAGAGATCCACGAAATACAGATGTAACTCTGTGAGATGAATTAACAGAACACTGAGCAGTTTCTCAGAAAGCTTCTTTCCAGATTTCATCGAGGATATTTCCTTTTTCACCATAGCCCTCTATGGGCTTCCAAATATCACTTTGCCAATTCCACAAGAACTGTCTTAGCGAAAGGCTTCTTGAGGGGAAAGCTGTAACTCTGTGAGATGATTTCACAGAACACAAAGAAGTTTCTCAGAAATCTTCTTTCTCTTTGTTATCGGAGGATATTTCCTTTGGCCCTATAGTCTTCAAAGGGAAAGGAAATATCTGTTGTCAGATTCCACAGAAAGAAGGCTAGCAAAGAGATCCACGAAATACAGATGTAACTCTGTGAGATGAATTAACAGAACACTGAGCAGTTTCTCAGAAAGCTGCTTTCCACATTTCATCGGAGGATATTTCCTTTTTCACCATAGCCCTCTATGGGCTTCCAAATATGACTTTGCCAATTCCACAAGAACTGTCTTAGCGAAAGGCTTCTTGAGGGGAAAGCTGTAACTCTGTGAGACGATTTCACAGAACACAAAGAAGCTTCTCAGAAAGCTTCTTTCTCTTTCTTATCGGGGGATATTTCCTTTGGCCCTATATTCTTTAAAGGGATCCGAAATATCTGTTGTCAGATTCCACAGAAATAAGGCTAGCAAAGAGATCCACGAAATACAGATGTAACTCTGTGAGATGAATTAACAGAACACTGAGCAGTTTCTCAGAAAGCTTCTTTCCAGATTTCATCGGAGGATATTTCCTTTTTCACCATAGCCCTTAGGGGTTCCTAATATCACTTTGCCAATTCCACAAGAACTGTCTTAGCGAAAGGCTTCTTGAGGGGAATGCTGTAACTCTGTGAGATGATTTCACCGAACACAAAGAAGCTTCTCAGAAAGCTTCTTTCTCTTTGTTATCGGAGGATATTTCCTTTGGTCCTATGGCCTTTAAGGGATCCGAAATATCTGTTCTCAGATTCCACAGAAATAAGGCTAGCAAAGAGATCCACGAAATACAGATGTAACTCTGTGAGATGAATTAACAGAACACTGAGCAGTTTCTCAGAAAGCTTCTTTCCAGATTTCATCGGAGGATATTTCCTTTCTCACCATAGCCCTCTATGGGCTTCCAAATATCACTTTGCCAATTCCACAAGAATTGTCTTCGTGAAACGCTTCTTGAGGGGAAAGCTGTCACTCTGTGTGATGATTTCACAGAACACAAAGAAGTTTCTCAGAAACTTCATTCTCTGTGTTATCGGAGGATATTTCCTTTGGCCCTATAGTCTTCAATGTTAAAGGAAATATCTGTTGTCAGTTCCACAGAAATAAGGCTAGCAAAGAGATCCACGAAATACAGATGTAACTCTGTGAGATGAATTAACAGAACACTGAGCAGTTTCTCAGAAAGCTTCTTTCCAGATTTCATCGAGGATATTTCCTTTTTCACCATAGCCCTCTATGGGCTTCCAAATATCACTTTGCCAATTCCACAAGAACTGTCTTAGCGAAAGGCTTCTTGAGGGGAAAGCTGTAACTCTGTGAGATGATTTCACAGAACACAAAGAAGTTTCTCAGAAAGCTTCTTTCTCTTTGTTATCGGAGGATATTTCCTTTGGCCCTATAGTCTTCAAAGGGAAAGGAAATATCTGTTGTCAGATTCCACAGAAAGAAGGCTAGCAAAGAGATCCACGAAATACAGATATAACTCTGTGAGATGAATTAACAGAACACTGAGCAGTTTCTCAGAAAGCTGCTTTCCACATTTCATCGGAGGATATTTCCTTTTTCACCATAGCCCTCTACGGGCTTCCAAATATCACTTTGTCAATTCCACAAGAACTGTCTTAGTGAAAGGCTTCTTGAGGGGAAAGCTTTAACTCTGTGAGATGATTTCACAGAACACAAAGAAGTTTCTCAGAAAGCTTCTTTCTCTTTCTTATCGGAGGATATTTCCTTTGGCCCTATAGTCTTCAAAGGGAAAGGAAATATCTGTTCTCAGATTCCACAGAAATAAAGCTAGAAAAGAGATCCACGAAATACAGATGTAACTCTGTGAGATGAATTAACAGAACACTGAGCAGTTTCTCAGAATGCTTCTTTCCAGATTTCATCGGAGGATACTTCCTTTTTCACCATAGCCCTTATGGGCTTCCAAATATCACTTTGCCAATTCCACAAGAACTGTCTTAGCGAAAGGCTTCTTGAGGGGAATGCTGTAACTCTGTGAGATGATTTCACCGAACACAAAGAAGCTTCTCAGAAAGCTTCTTTCTCTTTGTTATCGGAGGATATTTCCTTTGGTCCTATGGCCTTTAAAGGGATCCGAAATATCTGTTCTCAGATTCCACAGAAATAAGGCTAGCAAAGAGATCCACGAAATACAGATGTAACTCTGTGAGATGAATTAACAGAACACTGAGCAGTTTCTCAGAAAGCTTCTTTCCAGATTTCATCGGAGGATATTTCCTTTTTCACCATAGCCCTCTATGGGCTTCCAAATATCACTTTGCCAATTCCACAAGAACTGTCTTAGCGAAAGGCTTCTTGAGAAGAAAGCTGTAGCTCTGTGAGACGATTTCACAGAACACAAAGAAGCTTCTCAGAAAGCTTCTTTCTCTTTGTTATCGGGGGATATTTCCTTTGGCCCTATAGTCTTTAAGGGGATCCGAAATATCTGTTGTCAGATTCCACAGAAATAAGGCTAGCAAAGAGATCCACGAAATACAGATGTAACTCTGTGAGATGAATTAACAGAACACTGAGCAGTTTCTCAGAAAGCTTCTTTCCAGATTTCATCGGAGGATATTTCCTTTTTCACCATAGCCCTTATGGGCTTCCAAATATGACTTTGCCAATTCCACAAGAACTGTCTTAGCGAAAGGCTTCTTGAGGGGAAAGCTGTAACTCTGTGAGATGATTTCACAGAACACAAAGAAGTTTCTCAGAAAGCTTCTTTCCCTTTGTTATCGGAGGATATGTCCTTTGGCCCTATAGTCTTCAAAGGGAAAGGAAATATCTGTTGTCAGATTCCACAGAAATAAGGCTAGCAAAGAGATCCCCGAAATACACATGTAACTCTGTGAGATGAATTAACAGAACACTGAGCAGTTTCTCAGAAAGCTTCTTTCCAGATTTCATCGGAGGATATTTCCTTTCTCACCATAGCCCTCTATGGGCTTCCAAATATCACTTTGCCAATTCCACAAGAATTGTCTTCGTGAAACGCTTCTTGAGGGGAAAGCTGTCACTCTGTGAGATGATTTCACAGAACACAAAGAAGTTTCTCAGAAACTTCATTCTCTGTGTTATCGGAGGATATTTCCTTTCGCCCTATAGTCTTCAAAGTTAAAGGAAATATCTGTTGTCAGTTCCACAAAAATAAGGCTAGCAAAGAGATCCACGAAATACAGATGTAACTCTGTGAGATGAATTAACAGAACACTGAGCAGTTTCTCAGAAAGCTTCTTTCCAGATTTCATCGAGGATATTTCCTTTTTCACCATAGCCCTCTATGAGCTTCCAAATATCACTTTGCCAATTCCACAAGAACTGTCTTAGCGAAAGGCTTCTTGAGGGGAAAGCTGTAACTCTGTGAGACGATTTCACAGAACACAAAGAAGCTTCTCAGAAAGCTTCTTTCTCTTTGTTATCGGGGGATATTTCCTTTGGCCCTATATTCTTTAAAGGGATCCGAAATATCTGTTGTCAGATTCCACAGAAATAAGGCTAGCAAAGAGATCCACGAAATACAGATGTAACTCTGTGAGATGAATTAACAGAACACTAAGCAGTTTCTCAGAAAGCTTCTTTCCAGATTTCATCCGAGGATATTTCCTTTTTCACCATAGCCCTCTATGGGCTTCCAAATATCACTTTGCCAATTCCACACGAACTGTCTTAGCGAAAGGCTTCTTGAGGGGAAAGCTGTAACTCTGTGAGATGATTTCACAGAACACAAAGAAGTTTCTCAGAAAGCTTCTTTCTCTTTGTTATCGGAGGGTATTTCCTTTGGCCCTATCTTTTTTAACGGGATCCGAAATATCTGTTCTCAGGTTCCACAGAAATAAGGCTAGCAAAGAGATCTACGAAATACAGATGTAACTCTGAGATGAATTAAAAGAACACTAAGCAGTTTCTCAGAAAGCTTCTTTCCAGATTTAATCTGAGGATATTTCCTTTTTCACCATAGCCCTTATGGGCTTCCAAATATGACTTTGCCAATTCCACAAGAACTGTCTTAGCGAAAGGCTTCTTGAGGGGAATGCTGTAACTCTGTGAGATGATTTAGCAGAACACAAAGAAGTTTCTCAGAAAGCTTCTTTCTCTTTGTTATCGGAGGATATTTCCTTTGGCCCTATAGTCTTAAAAGGGATCCGAAATATCTGTTGTCAGATTCCACAGAAATAAGGCTAGCAAAGAGATCCACGAAATACAGATGTAACTCTGTGAGATGAATTAACAGAACACTAAGCAGTTTCTCAGAAAGCTTCTTTCCAGATTTCATCCGAGGATATTTCCTTTTTCACCATAGCCCTCAAGGGGCTTCCAAATATGACTTTGCCAATTCCACAAGAACTGTCTTAGCGAAAGGCTTCTTAAGGGGAAAGCTGTAACTCTGTGAGATGATTTCACAGAACACAAAGAAGTTTCTCAGAAAGCTTCTTTCCCTTTGTTATCGGAGGATATGTCCTTTGGCCCTATAGTCTTCAAAGGGAAAGGAAATATCTGTTGTCAGATTCCACAGAAATAAGGCTAGCAAAGATATCCACGAAATACAGATGTAACTCTGTGAGATGAATTAACAGAACACCGAGCAGTTTCTCAGAAAGCTTCTTTCCAGATTTCATCGGAGGATATTTCCTTTTTCAACATAGCCATTATGGGCTTCCAAATATCACTTTGCCAATTCCACAAGAACTGTCTTAGTGAAACGCTACTTGAGGGGAAAGCTGTCACTCTGTGTGATGATTTCACAGAACACAAAGAAGTTTCTCAGAAAGCTTCATTCTCTTTGTTATCGGAGGATATTTCCTTTGGCCCTATAGTCTTCAAAGGGAAAGGAAATATCTGTTGTCAGATTCCACAGAAATAAGGCTAGCAAAGAGATCCACGAAATACAGATGTAACTCTGTGAGATGAATTAACAGAACACTGAGCAGTTTCTCAGAAAGCTTCTACCGGATTTCATCCGAGGATATTTCCTATTTCACCATAGCCCTCTATGGGCTTCCAAATATCCCTTTGCCAATTCCACAAGAACTGTGTTAGCGAAAGGCTTCTTGAGGGGAAAGCTGTAACTCTGTGAGATGATTTCACAGAACACAAAGAAGTTTCTCAGAAAGCTTCTTTCTCTTTTTTATCGGAGGATATTTCCTTTGGCCGTATAGTCTTCAAAGGGAAAGGAAATATCTGTTGTCAGATTCCGCAGAAATAAGGCTAGCAAAGAGATCCACGAAATACAGATGTAACTCTGTGAGATGAATTAACAGAACACTAAGCAGTTTCTCAGAAAGCTTCTTTCCAGATTTCATCCGAGGATATTTCCTTTTTCACCATAGCCCTCTATGGGCTTCCAAATATCATTTTGCCAATTCCACACGAACTGTCTTAGCGAAAGGCTTCTTGAGGGGAAAGCTGTAACTCTGTGAGATGATTTCACAGAACACAAAGAAGTTTCTCAGAAAGCTTCTTTCTCTTTGTTATCGGAGGGTATTTCTTTTGGCCCTATAGTCTTTAAGGGGATCCGAAATATCTGTTGTCAGATTCCACAGAAATAAGGCTAGCAAAGAGATCCACGAAATAAACATGTAACTCTGTGAGATGAATTAACAGAACACTGAGCAGTTTCTCAGAAAGCTTCTTTCCAGATTTCATCGGAGGATATTTCCTTTCTCACCATAGCCCTCTATGGGCTTCCAAATATCACTTTGCCAATTCCACAAGAATTGTCTTAGTGAAACGCTTCTTGAGGGGAAAGCTGTCACTCTGTGAGATGATTTCACAGAACACAAAGAAGTTTCTCAGAAACTTCATTCTCTGTGTTATCGGAGGATATTTCTTTGGCCCTATAGTCTTCAAAGTTAAAGGAAATATCTGTTGTCAGTTCCACAGAAATAAGGCTAGCAAAGAGATCCACGAAATACAGATGTAACTCTGTGAGATGAATTAACAGAACACTGAGCAGTTTCTCAGAAAGCTTCTTTCCAGATTTCATCGAGGATATTTCCTTTTTCACCATAGCCCTCTATGGGCTTCCAAATATCACTTTGCCAATTCCACAAGAACTGTCTTAGCGAAAGGCTTCTTGAGGGGAAAGCTGTAACTCTGTGAGATGATTTCACAGAACACAAAGAAGTTTCTCAGAAATCTTCTTTCTCTTTGTTATCGGAGGATATTTCCTTTGGCCCTATAGTCTTCAAAGGGAAAGGAAATATCTGTTGTCAGATTCCACAGAAAGAAGGCTAGCAAAGAGATCCACGAAATACAGATGTAACTCTGTGAGATGAATTAACAGAACACTGAGCAGTTTCTCAGAAAGCTGCTTTCCAGATTTCATCGGAGGATATTTCCTTTTTCACCATAGCCCTCTATGGGCTTCCAAATATCACTTTGCCAATTCCACAAGAACTGTCTTAGCGAAAGGCTTCTTGAGGGGAAAGCTGTAACTCTGTGAGACGATTTCACAGAACACAAAGAAGCTTCTCAGAAAGCTTCTTTCTCTTTGTTATCGGGGGATATTTCCTTTGGACCTATATTCTTTAAAGGGATCCGAAATATCTGTTGTCAGATTCCACAGAAATAAGGCTAGCAAAGAGATCCACGAAATACAGATGTAACTCTGTGAGATGAATTAACAGAACACTGAGCAGTTTCTCAGAAAGCTTCTTTCCAGATTTCATCGGAGGATATTTCCTTTTTCACCATAGCCCTTATGGGCTTCCAAATATCACTTTGCCAATTCCACAAGAACTGTCTTAGTGAAACGCTTCTTGAGGGGGAAAGCTGTCACTCTGTGAGATGATTTCACAGAACACAAAGAAGTTTCTCAGAAAGCTTCATTCTCTTTGTTATCGGAGGATACTTCCTTTGGCCCTATAGTCTTCAAAGGGAAAGGAAATATCTGTTGTCAGATTCCACAGAAATAAGGCTAGCAAAGAGATACACGAAATACAGATGTAACTCTGTGAGATGATTTAACAGAACACTGAGCAGTTTCTCAGAAAGCTTCTTTCCAGATTTCATCGGAGGATATTTCCTTTTTCACCATAGCCCTCTATGGGCTTCCAAATATCACTTTGCCAATTCCACAAGAACTGTCTTAGCGAAAGGCTTCTTGAGGGGAAAGCTGTAACTCTGTGAGATGATTTCACAGAACAAAAAGAAGTTTCTCAGAAAGCTTGTTTCTCTTTGTTATCGGAGGATATTTCCTTTGGCCCTATAGTCTTCAAAGGGAAAGGAAATATCTGTTGTCAGATTCCACAGAAATAAGGCTAGCAAAGAGATCCCCGAAATACAGATGTAACTCTGTGAGATGAATTAATAGAACACTGAGCAGTTTCTCAGAAAGCTTCTTTCCAGATTTAATCGGAGGATATTTCCTTTTTCACCATAGCCCTTAGGGGTTCCTAATATCACTTTGCCAATTCCACAAGAACTGTCTTAGCGAAAGGCTTCTTGAGGGGAATGCTGTAACTCTGTGAGATGATTTCACCGAACACAAAGAAGCTTCTCAGAAAGCTTCTTTCTCTTTGTTATCGGAGGATATTTCCTTTGGTCCTATGGCCTTTAAGGGATCCGAAATATCTGTTCTCAGATTCCACAGAAATAAGGCTAGCAAAGAGATCCACGAAATACAGATGTAACTCTGTGAGATGAATTAACAGAACACTAAGCAGTTTCTCAGAAAGCTTCTTTCCAGATTTCATCGGAGGATATTTCCTTTTTCACCATAGCCCTCTATGGGCTTCCAAATATCACTTTGCCAATTCCACAAGAACTGTCTTAGCGAAAGGCTTCTTGAGGGGAAAGCTGTAACTCTGTGAGATGATTTCACAGAACACAAAGAAGTTTCTCAGAAAACTTCTTTCTCTTTGTTATCGAAGGATATTTCCTTTGGCCGTATAGTCTTCAAAGGGAAAGGAAATATCTGTTGTCAGATTCCGCAGAAATAAGGCTAGCAAAGAGATCCACGAAATACAGATGTAACTCTGTGAGATGAATTAACAGAACACTAAGCAGTTTCTCAGAAAGCTTCTTTCCAGATTTCATCCGAGGATATTTCCTTTTTCACCATAGCCCTCTATGGGCTTCCAAATATCACTTTGCCAATTCCACACGAACTGTCTTAGCGAAAGGCTTCTTGAGGGGAAAGCTGTAACTCTGTGAGATGATTTCACAGAACACAAAGAAGTTTCTCAGAAAGCTTTTTTCTCTTTGTTATCGGAGGGTATTTCCTTTGGCCCTATCTTCTTTAACGGGATCCGAAATATCTGTTCTCAGGTTCCACAGAAATAAGGCTAGCAAAGAGATCCACGAAATACAGATGTAACTCTGAGATGAATTAAAAGAACACTAAGCAGTTTCTCAGAAAGTTTCTTTCCAGATTTCATCCGAGGATATTTCCTTTTTCACCTTAGCCCTCTATGGGCTTCCAAATATCACTTTGCCAATTCCACAAGAACAGTCTTAGCGAAAGGCTTCTTGTGGGGAAAGCTGTAACTCTGTGAGATGATTTCACAGAACACAAAGAAGTTTCTCAGAAAGCTTCTTTCTCTTTCTTATCGGAGGATATTTACTTTGGCCCTATAGTCTTCAAAGGGAAAGGAAATATCTGTTCTCAGATTCCACAGAAATAAAGCTAGAAAAGAGATCCACGAAATACAGATGTAACTCTGTGAGATGAATTAACAGAACACTGAGCAGTTTCTCAGAATGCTTCTTTCCAGATTTCATCGGAGGATACTTCCTTTTTCACCATAGCCCTTATGGGCTTCCAAATATCACTTTGCCAATTCCAGAAGAACTGTCTTAGCGAAAGGCTTCTTGAGGGGAATGCTGTAACTCTGTGAGATGATTTCACCGAACACAAAGAAGCTTCTCAGAAAGCTTCTTTCTCTTTGTTATCGGAGGATATTTCCTTTGGTCCTATGGCCTTTAAAGGGATCCGAAATATCTGTTCTCAGATTCCACAGAAATAAGGCTAGCAAAGAGATCCACGAAATACAGATGTAACTCTGTGAGATGAATTAACAGAACACTGAGCAGTTTCTCAGAAAGCTTCTTTCCAGATTTCATCGGAGGATATTTCCTTTTTCACCATAGCCCTCTATGGGCTTCCAAATATCACTTTGCCAATTCCACAAGAACTGTCTTAGCGAAAGGCTTCTTGAGAGGAAAGCTGTAACTCTGTGAGACGATTTCACAGAACACAAAGAAGCTTCTCAGAAAGCTTCTTTCTCTTTGTTATCGGGGGATATTTCCTTTGGCCCTATAGTCTTTAAGGGGATCCGAAATATCTGTTGTCAGATTCCACAGAAATAAGGCTAGCAAAGAGATCCACGAAATACAGATGTAACTCTGTGAGATGAATTAACAGAACACTGAGCAGTTTCTCAGAAAGCTTCTTTCCAGATTTCATCGGAGGATATTTCCTTTTTCACCATAGCCCTCTATGGGCTTCCAAATATCACTTTGCCAATTCCACAAGAACTGTCTTAGCGAAAGGCTTCTTGAGGGGAAAGCTGTAACTCTGTGAGACGATTTCACAGAACACAAAGAAGCTTCTCAGAAAGCTTCTTTCTCTTTGTTATCGGGGGATATTTCCTTTGGACCTATATTCTTTAAAGGGATCCGAAATATCTGTTGTCAGATTCCACAGAAATAAGGCTAGCAAAGAGATCCACGAAATACAGATGTAACTCTGTGAGATGAATTAACAGAACACTGAGCAGTTTCTCAGAAAGCTTCTTTCCAGATTTCATCGGAGGATATTTCCTTTTTCACCATAGCCCTTATGGGCTTCCAAATATCACTTTGCCAATTCCACAAGAACTGTCTTAGTGAAACGCTTCTTGAGGGGGAAAGCTGTCACTCTGTGAGATGATTTCACAGAACACAAAGAAGTTTCTCAGAAAGCTTCATTCTCTTTGTTTTCGGAGGATACTTCCTTTGGCCCTATAGTCTTCAAAGGGAAAGGAAATATCTGTTGTCAGATTCCACAGAAATAAGGCTAGCAAAGAGATACACGAAATACAGATGTAACTCTGTGAGATGATTTAACAGAACACTGAGCAGTTTCTCAGAAAGCTTCTTTCCAGATTTCATCGGAGGATATTTCCTTTTTCACCATAGCCCTCTATGGGCTTCCAAATATCACTTTGCCAATTCCACAAGAACTGTCTTAGCGAAAGGCTTCTTGAGGGGAAAGCTGTAACTCTGTGAGATGATTTCACAGAACAAAAAGAAGTTTCTCAGAAAGCTTGTTTCTCTTTGTTATCGGAGGATATTTCCTTTGGCCCTATAGTCTTCAAAGGGAAAGGAAATATCTGTTGTCAGATTCCACAGAAATAAGGCTAGCAAAGAGATCCCCGAAATACAGATGTAACTCTGTGAGATGAATTAGTAGAACACTGAGCAGTTTCTCAGAAAGCTTCTTTCCAGATTTAATCGGAGGATATTTCCTTTTTCACCATAGCCCTTAGGGGTTCCTAATATCACTTTGCCAATTCCACAAGAACTGTCTTAGCGAAAGGCTTCTTGAGGGGAATGCTGTAACTCTGTGAGATGATTTCACCGAACACAAAGAAGCTTCTCAGAAAGCTTCTTTCTCTTTGTTATCGGAGGATATTTCCTTTGGTCCTATGGCCTTTAAGGGATCCGAAATATCTGTTCTCAGATTCCACAGAAATAAGGCTAGCAAAGAGATCCACGAAATACAGATGTAACTCTGTGAGATGAATTAACAGAACACTAAGCAGTTTCTCAGAAAGCTTCTTTCCAGATTTCATCGGAGGATATTTCCTTTTTCACCATAGCCCTCTATGGGCTTCCAAATATCACTTTGCCAATTCCACAAGAACTGTCTTAGCGAAAGGCTTCTTGAGGGGAAAGCTGTAACTCTGTGAGATGATTTCACAGAACACAAAGAAGTTTCTCAGAAAACTTCTTTCTCTTTGTTATCGAAGGATATTTCCTTTGGCCGTATAGTCTTCAAAGGGAAAGGAAATATCTGTTGTCAGATTCCGCAGAAATAAGGATAGCAAAGAGATCCACGAAATACAGATGTAACTCTGTGAGATGAATTAACAGAACACTAAGCAGTTTCTCAGAAAGCTTCTTTCCAGATTTCATCCGAGGATATTTCCTTTTTCACCATAGCCCTCTATGGGCTTCCAAATATCACTTTGCCAATTCCACACGAACTGTCTTAGCGAAAGGCTTCTTGAGGGGAAAGCTGTAACTCTGTGAGATGATTTCACAGAACACAAAGAAGTTTCTCAGAAAGCTTTTTTCTCGTTGTTATCGGAGGGTATTTCCTTTGGCCCTATCTTCTTTAACGGGATCCGAAATATCTGTTCTCAGGTTCCACAGAAATAAGGCTAGCAAAGAGATCCACGAAATACAGATGTAACTCTGAGATGAATTAAAAGAACACTAAGCAGTTTCTCAGAAAGTTTCTTTCCAGATTTCATCCGAGGATATTTCCTTTTTCACCTTAGCCCTCTATGGGCTTCCAAATATCACTTTGCCAATTCCACAAGAACAGTCTTAGCGAAAGGCTTCTTGTGGGGAAAGCTGTAACTCTGTGAGATGATTTCACAGAACACAAAGAAGTTTCTCAGAAAGCTTCTTTCTCTTTCTTATCGGAGGATATTTACTTTGGCCCTATAGTCTTCAAAGGGAAAGGAAATATCTGTTCTCAGATTCCACAGAAATAAAGCTAGAAAAGAGATCCACGAAATACAGATGTAACTCTGTGAGATGAATTAACAGAACACTGAGCAGTTTCTCAGAATGCTTCTTTCCAGATTTCATCGGAGGATACTTCCTTTTTCACCATAGCCCTTATGGGCTTCCAAATATCACTTTGCCAATTCCAGAAGAACTGTCTTAGCGAAAGGCTTCTTGAGGGGAATGCTGTAACTCTGTGAGATGATTTCACCGAACACAAAGAAGCTTCTCAGAAAGCTTCTTTCTCTTTGTTATCGGAGGATATTTCCTTTGGTCCTATGGCCTTTAAAGGGATCCGAAATATCTGTTCTCAGATTCCACAGAAATAAGGCTAGCAAAGAGATCCACGAAATACAGATGTAACTCTGTGAGATGAATTAACAGAACACTGAGCAGTTTCTCAGAAAGCTTCTTTCCAGATTTCATCGGAGGATATTTCCTTTTTCACCATAGCCCTCTATGGGCTTCCAAATATCACTTTGCCAATTCCACAAGAACTGTCTTAGCGAAAGGCTTCTTGAGAGGAAAGCTGTAACTCTGTGAGACGATTTCACAGAACACAAAGAAGCTTCTCAGAAAGCTTCTTTCTCTTTGTTATCGGGGGATATTTCCTTTGGCCCTATAGTCTTTAAGGGGATCCGAAATATCTGTTGTCAGATTCCACAGAAATAAGGCTAGCAAAGAGATCCACGAAATACAGATGTAACTCTGTGAGATGAATTAACAGAACACTGAGCAGTTTCTCAGAAAGCTTCTTTCCAGATTTCATCGGAGGATATTTCCTTTTTCACCATAGCCCTTATGGGCTTCCAAATATGACTTTGCCAATTCCACAAGAACTGTCTTAGCGAAAGGCTTCTTGAGGGGAAAGCTGTAACTCTGTGAGATGATTTCACAGAACACAAAGAAGTTTCTCAGAAAGCTTCTTTCTCTTTCTTATCAGAGGATATTTCCTTTGGCCCTATAGTCTTCAAAGGGAAAGGAAATATCTGTTGTCAGATTCCACAGAAATAAGGCTAGCAAAGAGATCCACGAAATACAGATGCAACTCTGTGAGATGAATTAACATAACACTAAGCAGTTTCTCAGAAAGCTTCTTTCCAGATTTCATCGGAGGATATTTCCTTTTTCACCATAGCCCTCTATGGGCTTCCAAATATCACTTTGCAATTCCACAAGAACTGTGTTAGCGAAAGGCTTCTTGAGGGGAAAGCTGTAACTCTGTGAGATGATTTCACAGAACACAAAGAAGTTTCTCAGAAAGCTTCTTTCCCTTTGTTATCGGAAGATATTTCCTTTGGCCCTATAGTCTTTAAAGGGATCCGAAATATGTGTTCTCAGATTCCACAGAAATAAGGGTAGCAAAGAGATCCACGAAATACAGATGTAACTCTGTGAGATGAATTAACAGAACACTAAGGAGTTTCTCAGAAAGCTTCTTTCCAGATTTCATCGGAGGATATTTCCTTTTTCACCATAGCCCTCTATGGGCTTCCAAATATCACTTTGCCAATTCCACAAGAACTGTCTTAGCGAAAGGCTTCTTGAGGGGAAAGCTGTAACTCTGTGAGATGAATTCACAGAACACAAAGAAGTTTCTCAGAAAGCTTCTTTCTCTTTGTTATCAGAGGATATTTCCTTTGGCCCTATAGTCTTCAAAGGGAAAGGAAATATCTGTTCTCAGATTCCACAGAAAAAAGGCTAGCAAAAAGATCCACGAAATACAGATGTAACTCTGTGAGATGAATTAACAGAACACTGAGCAGTTTCTCAGAAAGCTTCTTTCCAGATTTCATCGGAGGATATTTCCTTTTTCACCATAGCCCACTATGGGCTTCCAAATATCACTTTGCCAATTCCACAAGAACTGTCTTAGCGAAAGGCTTCTTGAGGGGAACCTGTAACTCTGTGAGATGATTTCACAGAACACAAAGAAGTTTCTCAGAAAGCTTCTTTCTCTTTGTTATCGGAGGATATTTCCTTTGGCCCTATAGTCTTCAAAGGGAAAGGAAATATCTGTTGTCAGATTAAACAGAAATAAGGCTAGCAAAAAGATCCACGAAATACAGATGTAACACTTTGAGATGAATTAACAGAACACTAAGCAGTTTCTCAGAAAGCTTCTTTCCAGATTTCATCGGAGGATATTTCCTTTTTCACCATAGCCCTCTATGGGCTTCCAAATATCACTTTGCCAATTCCACAAGAACTGTCTTAGCGAAAGGCTTCTTGAGGGGAAAGCTGTAACTCTGTGAGATGATTTCACAGTCACAAAGAAGTTTCTCAGAAAGCTTCTTTCCCTTTCTTATCGGAGGATATTTCCTTTGGCCCTATAGTCTTCAAAGGGAAAGGAAATATCTGTTGTCAGATTCCACAGAAATAAGGCTAGGAAAGAGATCCACGAAATACAGATGGAACTCTGTGAGATTAATTAACAGAACACTGAGCAGTTTCTCAGAAAGCTTCTTTCCAGATTTCATCGGAGGATATTTCCTTTTTCACCATAGCCCTCTATGGGCTTCCAAATATCACTTTGCCAATTCCACAAGAACTGTCTTAGCGAAAGGCTTCTTGAGGGGAAACCTGTAACTCTGTGAGATGATTTCACAGAACACAAAGAAGTTTCTCAGAAACCTTCTTTCCCTTTGTTATCGGAGGATATTTCCTTTGGCCCTATAGTCTTTAAAGGGATCCGAAATATCTGTTCTCAGATTCCACAGAAATAAGGCTAGCAAAGAGATCCACGAAATACAGATGTAACTCTGTGAGATGAATTAACTGAACACTAAGGAGTTTCTCAGAAAGCTTCTTTCCAGATTTCATCGGAGGATATTTCCTTTTTCACCATAGCCCTCTATGGGCTTCCAAATATCACTTTGCCAATTCCACAAGAACTGTCTTAGCGAAAAGCTTCTTGAGGGGAAAGCTGTAACTCTGTGAGATGATTTCACAGAACACAAAGAAGTTTCTCAGAAAGCTTCTTTCCCTTTGTTATCGGAGATATTTCCTTTGGCCCTATAGTCTTCAACGGGAAAGGAAATATCTGTTGTCAGATTCCACAGAAATAAGGCTAGCAAAGAGATCCACGAAATACAGATGTAACTCTGTGAGATGAATTAACAGAACACTGAGCAGTTTCTCAGAAAGCTTCTCTCCAGATTTCATCGGAGGACATTTCCTTTTTCACCATAGCCCTCTATGGGCTTCCAAATATCACTTTGCCAATTCCAAAAGAACTGTCTTAGCGAAAGGCGTCTTGAGGGGAAAGCTGTAACTCTGTGAGATGATTTCACAGAACACAAAGAAGTTTCTCAGAAAGCTTCTTTCCCTTTGTTATCGGAGGATATTTCCTTTGGCCCTACAGTCTTCAAAGGGAAAGGAAATATCTGTTGTCAGATTCCACAGAAATAAGGCTAGCAAAGAGATCCACGAAATACAGATGTAACTCTGTCAGATGAATTAACAGAACACTGAGCTGTTTCTCAGAAAGCTTCTTTCCAGATTTCATCAGAGGATATTTCCTTTTTCACCATAGCAATCTATGGGCTTCCGAATATCACTTTGCCAATTCCACAAGAACTGTCTTAGCGAAAGGCTTCTTGAGGGGAAAGCTGTAACTCTGTGAGATGATTTCACAGAACACAAAGAAGTTTCTCAGAAAGCTTCTTTCTCTTTGTTATCGGAGGATATTTCCTTTGGCCCTATAGTCTTTAAAGGGATCCGAAATATCTGTTGTCAGATTCCACAGAAATAAGGCTAGCAAAGAGATACACGAAATACAGATGTAACTCTGTGAGATGAATTAACAGACCACTAAGGAGTTTCTCAGAAAGCTTCTTTCCAGATTTCATCAGAGGATATCTCCTTTTTCACCATAGCCCTCTAAGGGCTTCCAAATATCACTTTGCCAATTCCACAAGAACTGTCTTAGCGAAAGGCTTCTTGAGGGGAAAGCTGTAACTCTGTGACATGATTTCACAGAACACAAAGAAGTTTCTCAGAAAGCTTCTTTCCCTTTGTCATCAGAGGATATTTCCTTTGGCCCTATAGTCTTCAAAGGGAAAGGAAATATCTGTTCTCAGATTCCACAGAAATAAGGCTAGCAAAGAGATCCACGAAATACAGATGTAACACTGTGAGATGAATTAACAGAACACTGAGCAGTTTCTCAGAAAGCTTCTTTCCAGATTTCATCGGAGGATATTTCCTTTTTCACCATAGCCCTCTATGGGCTTCCAAATATCACTTTGCCAATTCCAAAAGAACTGTCTTACCGAAAGACTTCTTGAGGGGAAAGCTGTAACTCTGTGAGATGATTTCACAGAACACAAAGAAGATTCTCAGAAAGCTTCTTTCTCTTTGTTATCGGAGGATATTTCCTTTGGCCCTATATTCTTCAAAGGGAAAGGAAATATCTGTTCTCAGATTCCACAGAAATAAGGTTATCAAAGAGAAGCACGAAATACAGATGTAACTCTGTGAGATGAATTAACAGAACACTAACCAGTTTCTCAGAAAGCTTCTTTCCCTTTGTTATCGGAGGATATTTCCTTTGGCCCTACAGTCTTCAAAGGGAAAGGAAATATCTGTTGTCAGATTCCACAGAAATAAGGCTAGCAAAGAGATGCACGAAATACAGATGTAACTCTGTGAGATGAATTAACAGAACACTGAGAAGTTTCTCAGAAAGCTTCTTTCCAGATTTCATCGGAGGATATTTCCTTTTTCACCATAGCCCTCTATGGGCTTCCAAATATCACTTTGCCAATTCCAAAAGAACTGTCTTAGCGAAAGGCTTCTTGAGGGGAAAGCTGTAACTCTCTGAGATGATTTCACAGAACACAAAGAAGTTTCTCAGAAAGCTTCTTTCTCTTTGTAATCGGAGGATATTTCCTTTGGCCCTATAGTCTTTAAAGGGATCCGAAATATCTGTTCTCAGATTCCACAGAAATAAGGCTAGCAAAGAGATCCACGAAATACAGATGTAACTCTGTGAGATGAATTAACAGAACACTAAGCAGTTTCTCAGAAAGCTTCTTTCCAGATTTCATCGGAGGATATTTCCTTTTTCACCATAGCCCTTATGGGCTTCCAAATATCACTTTGCCAATTCCACAAGAACTGTCTTAGCGAAAGGCTTCTTGAGGGGAAAGCTGTAACTCTGTGAGATGATTTCACAGAACACAAAGAAGTTTCTCAGAAAGCTTCTTTCTCTTTGTTATCGGAGGATATTTCCTTTGGCCCTATAGTCTTTAAATGGATCCGAAATATCTCTTGTCAGATTCCACAGAAATAAGGCTAGCAAAGAGATCCATGAAATACAGATGTAACTCTGTTAGATGAATTAACAGAACACTAAGCAGTTTCTCAGAAAGCTTCATTCCAGATTTCATCGGAGGATATTTCCTTTTTCACCATAGCCCTCTATGGGCTTCCAAATATCACTTTGCCAATTCCACAAGAACTGTCTTAGCGAAAGGCTTCTTGAGGGGAAAGCTGTAACTCTGTGAGTTGATTTCACAGAACACAAAGAAGTTTCTCAGAAAACTTCTTTCTCTTTGTTATCGGAGGATATTTCCTTTGGCCCTATAGTCTTTAAAGGGATCCGAAATATCTGTTCTCAGATTCCACAGAAATAAGGCTAAGAAAGAGATCCAGGAAATACAGATGTAACTCTGTGAGATGAATTAACAGAACACTAAGCAGTTTCTCAGAAAGCTTCTTTCCAGATTTCATCGGAGGATATTTCCTTTTTCACCATAGCCCTCTATGGGCTTCCAAATATCACTTTGCCAATTCCACAGGAACTGTCTTAGCGAAAGGCTTCTTGAGGGGAAAGCTGTCACTCTGTGAGATGATTTCACAGAACACAAAGAAGTTTCTCAGAAAGCTTCTTTCTCTTTGTTATCGGAGGATATTTCCTTTGGCCCTATAGTCTTTAAAGGGATCCAAAATATCTGTTGTCAGATTCCACAGAAATAAGGCTAGCAAAGAGATCCACGAAATACAGATGTAACTCTGTGAGATGAATTAAAAAAACACTGAGCAGTTTCTCAGAAAGCTTCTTTCCAGATTTCATCGGAGGATATTTCCTTTTTCACCATAGCCCTCTATGGGCTTCCAAATATCACTTTGCCAATTCCACAAGAACTGTCTTACCGAAAGGCTTCTTGAGGGGAAAGCTGTAACTCTGTGAGATGATTTCACAGAACACAAAGAAGTTTCTCAGAAAGCTTCTTTCTCTTTGTTATCGGAGGATATTTCCTTTGGCCCTATAGTCTTTAAAGGGATCAGAAATATCTGTTCTCAGATTCCACAGAAATAAGGCTAGCAAAGAGATCCACGAAATACAGATGTAACTCTGTGAGATGAATTAACAGAACACTGAGCAGTTTCTCAGAAAGCTTCTTTCCAGATTTCATCGGAGGATATTTCCTTTTTCACCATAGCCCTTATGGGCCTCCAAATATCACTTTGCCAATTCCACAAGAACTGTCTTAGCGAAAGGCTTCTTGAGGGGAAAGCTGTAACTCTGTGAGATGATTTCACAGAACACAAAGAAGTTTCTCAGAAAGCTTCTTTCCCTTTGTTATCGGAGGATATTTCCTTTGGCCCTATAGTCTTTAAATGGATCCGAAATGTCTCTTCTCAGATTCCACAGAAATAAGGCTAGCAAAGAGATCCATGAAATATAGATGTAACTCTGTTAGATGAATTAACAGAACACTAAGCAGTTTCTCAGAAAGCTTCATTCCAGATTTCATCGGAGGATATTTCCTTTTTCACCATAGCCCTCTATGGGCTTCCAAATATCACTTTGCCAATTCCACAAGAACTGTCTTAGCGAAAGGCTTCTTGATGGGAAAGCTATAACTCTGTGAGATGATTTCACAGAACACAAAGAGGTTTCTCAGAAAGCTTCTTTCCCTTTGTTTTCGGAGGATATTTCCTTTGGCCCCATAGTCTTTAAAGGGATCCGAAATATCTGTTCTCAGATTCCACAGAAATAAGTCTAAGAAAGAGATCCACGAAATACAGATGTAACTCTGTGAGATGAATTAACAGAACACTAAGCAGTTTCTCAGAAAGCTTCTTTCCAGATTTCAGTGGAGGATATTTCCTTTTTCACCATAGCCCTATATGGCCTTCCAGATATCACTTTGCCAATTCCACAGGAACTCTCTTAGCGAAAGGCTTCTTGAGGGGAAAGCTGTCACTCTGTGAGATGATTTCACAGAACACAAAGAAGTTTCTCAGAAAGCTTCTTTCTCTTTGTTATCGGAGGATATTTCCTTTGGCCCTATAGTCTTTAAAGGGATCCAAAATATCTGTTGTCAGATTTCACAGAAATAAGGCTAGCAAAGAGATCCATGAAATACAGATGTAACTCTGTGAGATGAATTAACAAAACACTGAGCAGTTTCTCAGAAAGCTTCTTTCCAGATTTCATCAGAGGATATTTCCTTTTTCACCATAGCCCTTATGGGCTTCCAAATATCACTTTGCCAATTCCACAAGAACTGTCTTAGCGAAAGGCTTCTTGAGGGGAAAGCTGTAACTCTGTGAGATGATTTCACAGAACACAAAGAAGTTTCTCAGAAAGCTTCTTTCTCTTTGTTATCGGAGGATATTTCCTTTGGCCCTATAATCTTTAAAGGGATCCAAAATGTCTGTTCTCATATTCCACAGAAATAAGGCTAGCAAAGAGATCCACGAAATACAGATGTAACTCTGTGAGATGAATTAACAGAACACTAAGGAGTTTCTCAGAAAGCTTCTTTCCAGATTTCATCGGAGGATATTTCCTTTTTCACCATAGCCCTATATGGGCTTCCAAATATCACTTTGCCAATTCCACAGGAACTGTCTTAGCGAAAGGCTTCTTGAGGGGAAAGCTGTCACTCTGTGAGATGATTTCGCAGAACACAAAGAAGTTGCTCAGAAAGCTTCTTTCTCTTTGTTATCGGAGGATATTTCCTTTGGCCCTATAGTCTTTAAAGGGATCCAAAATATCTGTTGTCAGATTCCACAGAAATAAGGCTAGCAAAGAGATCCACGAAATACAGATGTAACTCTGTGAGATGAATTAACAAAACACTGAGCAGTTTCTCAGAAAGCTTCTTTCCAGATTTCATCGGAGGATATTTCCTTTTTCACCATAGCCCTTATGGGCCTCCAAATATCACTTTGCCAATTCCACAAGAACTGTCTTAGCGAAAGGCTTCTTGAGGGGAAAGCTGTAACTCTGTGAGATGATTTCACAGAACACAAAGAAGTTTCTCAGAAAGCTTCTTTCCCTTTGTTATCGGAGGATATTTCCCTTGGCCCTATAGTCTTTAAATGGATCCGAAATATCTCTTCTCAGATTCCACAGAAATAAGGCTAGCAAAGAGATCCATGAAATACAGATGTAACTCTGTTAGATGAATTAACAGAACACTAAGCAGTTTCTCAGAAAGCTTCATTCCAGATTTCATCGGAGGATATTTCCTTTTTCACCATAGCCCTCTATGGGCTTCCAAATATTACTTTGCCAATTCCACAAGAACTGTCTTAGCGAAAGGCTTCTTCAGGGGAAAGCTGCAACTCTGTGAGATGATTTCACAGAATACAAAGAAGTTTCTCAGAAAGCTTCTTTCCCTTTGTTATCAGAGGATATTTCCTTTGGCCCTATAGTCTTTAAAGGGATCCGAAATATCTTTTCTCAGATTCCACAGAAATAAGGCTAAGAAAGAGATCCACGAAATACAGATGTAACTCTGTGAGATGAATTAACAGAACACTAAGCAGTTTCTCAGATAGCTTCTTTCCAGATTTCATCGGAGGATATTTCCTTTATCACCATAGCCCTCTATGGGCTTCAAATATCACTTTGCCAATTCCACAGGAACTGTCTTAGCGAAAGGCTTCTTGAGGGGAAAGCTGTCACTCTGTGAGATGATTTCACAGAACACAAAGAAGTTTCTCAGAAAGCTTCTTTCCCTTTGTTATCGGAGGATATTTCCTTTGGCCCTATAGTCTTCAACGGGAAAGGAAATATCTGTTGTCAGATTCCACAGAAATAAGGCTAGCAAAAAGATCCACGAAATACAGATGTAACACTGTGAGATGAATTAACAGAACACTAAGCAGTTTCTCAGAAAGCTTCTTTCCAGATTTCATCGGAGGATATTTCCTTTTTCACCATAGTCCTCTATGGGCTTCCAAATATCACTTTGCCAATTCCACAAGAACTGTCTTAGCGAAAGGCTTCTTGAGGGGAAAGCTGTAACTCTGTGAGATGACTTCACAGAACACAAAGAAGTTTCTCAGAAAGCTTCTTTCTCTTTGTTATCGGAGGATATTTCCTTTGGCCCTATAGTCTTCAAAGGGAAAGGAAATGTCTGTTGTCAGATTCCACAGAAATAAGGCTAGCAAAGAGATCCACGAAATACAAATGCAACTCTGTGAGATGAATTAACAGAACACTAAGCAGTTTCTCAGAAAGCTTCTTTCCAGATTTCATCGGAGGATATTTCCTTTTTCACCATAGCCCTCTATGGGCTTCCAAATATCACTTTGCAATTCCACAAGAACTGTCTTAGCGAAAGGCTTCTTGAGGGGAAAGCTGTAACTCTGTGAGATGATTTCACAGAACACAAAGAAGTTTCTCAGAAAGCTTCTTTCCCTTTGTTATCGGAGGATATTTCCTTTGGCCCTATAGTCTTTAAAGGGATCCGAAATATGTGTTCTCAGATTCCACAGAAATAAGGCTAGCAAAGAGATCCACGAAATACAGATGTAACTCTGTGAGATGAATTAACAGAACACTAAGGAGTTCTCAGAAAGCTTCTTTCCAGATTTCATCGGAGGATATTTCCTTTTTCACCATAGACCTCTATGGGCTTCCAAATATCACTTTGCCAATTCCACAAGAACTGTCTTAGCGAAAGGCTTCTTGAGGGGAAAGCTGTAACTCTGTGAGATGATTTCACAGAACACAAAGAAGTTTCTCAGAAAGCTTCTTTCTCTTTGTTATCAGAGGATATTTCCTTTGGCCCTATAGTCTTCAAAGGGAAAGGAAATATCTGTTGTCAGATTCCACAGAAAGAAGGCTAGCAAAGAGATCCACGAAATACAGATGCAACTCTGTGAGATGAATTAACAGAACACTAAGCAGTTTCTCAGAAAGCTTCTTTCCAGATTTCATCGGAGGATATTTCCTTTTTCACCATAGCCCTTATGGGCTTCCAAATATCACTTTGCCAATTCCACAAGAACTGTCTTAGCGAAAGGCTTCTTGAGGGGAAAGCTGTAACTCTGTGAGATGATTTCACAGAACACAAAGAAGTTTCTCAGAAAGCTTCTTTCTCTTTGTTATCGGAGGATATTTCCTTTGGCCCTATAGTCTTCAAAGGGAAAGGAAATATCTGTTGTCAGATTAAACAGAAATAAGGCTAGCATAAAGATCCACGAAATACAGATGTAACACTGTGAGATGAATTAACAGAACACTAAGCAGTTTCTCAGAAAGCTTCTTTCCAGATTTCATCGGAGGATATTTCCTTTTTCACCATAGCCCTCTATGGGCTTCTAAATATCACTTTGCCAATTCCACAAGAACTGTCTTAGCGAAAGGCTTCTTGAGGGGAAAGCTGTAACTCTGTGAGATGATTTCACAGAACACAAAGAAGTTTCTCAGAAAGCTTCTTTCTCTTTGTTATCGGAGGATATTTTCTTTGGCCCTATAGTCTTCAAAGGGAAAGGATATATCTGTTTTCAGACTCCACAGAAATAAGGCTAGCAAAAAGATCCACGAAATACAGATGTAACTCTGTGAGATGAATTAACAGAACACTAAGCAGTTTCTCAGAAAGCTTCATTCCAGATTTCATCGGAGGATATTTCCTTTTTCACCATAGCCCTCTATGGGCTTCCAAATATCACTTTGCCAATTCCACAAGAACTGTCTTAGCGAAAGGCTTCTTGAGGGGAAACCTGTAACTCTGTGAGATGATTTCACAGAACACAAAGAAGTTTCTCAGAAACCTTCTTTCCCTTTGTTATCGGAGGATATTTCCTTTGGCCCTATAGTCTTTAAAGGGATCCGAAATATCTGTTCTCAGATTCCACAGAAATAAGGCTAGCAAAGAGATCCACGAAATACAGATGTAACTCTGTGAGATGAATTAACTGAACACTAAGGAGTTTCTCAGAAAGCTTCTTTCCAGATTTCATCGGAGGATATTTCCTTTTTCACCATAGCCCTCTATGGGCTTCCAAATATCACTTTGCCAATTCCACAAGAACTGTCTTAGCGAAAAGCTTCTTGAGGGGAAAGCTGTAACTCTGTGAGATGATTTCACAGAACACAAAGAAGTTTCTCAGAAAGCTTCTTTCCCTTTGTTATCGGAGATATTTCCTTTGGCCCTATAGTCTTCAACGGGAAAGGAAATATCTGTTGTCAAATTCCACAGAAATAAGGCTAGCAAAGAGATCCACGAAATACAGATGTAACTCTGTGAGATGAATTAACAGAACACTGAGCAGTTTCTCAGAAAGCTTCTCTCCAGATTTCATCGGAGGATATTTCCTTTTTCACCATAGCCCTCTATGGGCTTCCAAATATCACTTTGCCAATTCCAAAAGAACTGTCTTAGCGAAAGGCTTCTTGAGGGGAAAGCTGTAACTCTGTGAGATGATTTCACAGAACACAAAGAAGTTTCTCAGAAAGCTTCTTTCCCTTTGTTATCGGAGGATATTTCCATTGGCCCTACAGTCTTCAAAGGGAAAGGAAATATCTGTTGTCAGATTCCACAGAAATAAGGCTAGCAAAGAGATCCACGAAATACAGATGTAACTCTGTCAGATGAATTAACAGAACACTGAGCTGTTTCTCAGAAAGCTTCTTTCCAGATTTCATCAGAGGATATTTCCTTTTTCACCATAGCCCTCTATGGGCTTCCGAATATCACTTTGCCAATTCCAAAAGAACTGTCTTAGCGAAAGGCTTCTTGAGGGGAAAGCTGTAACTCTGTGACATGATTTCACAGAACAGAAAGAAGTTTCTCAGAAAGCTTCTTTCTCTTTGTTATCGGAGGATATTTCCTTTGGCCCTATAGTCTTTAAAGGGATCCGAAATATCGGTTCCCAGATTCCACAGAAATAAGGCTAGCAAAGAGATCCACGAAATACAGATGTAACTCTGTGAGATGAATTAACAGAACACTGAGCAGTTTCTCAGAAAGCTTCCTTCCAGATTTCATCGGAGGATATTTCCTTTTTCACCATAGCCCTCTATGGGCTGCCAAATATCACTTTGCCAATTCCAAAAAAACTGTCTTAGCGAAAGGCTTCTTGAGGGGAAAGCTGTAACTCTGTGAGATGATTTCACAGAACACAAAGAAGTTTCTCAGAAAGCTTCTTTCTCGTTGTTATCGGAGGATATTTCCTTTGGCCCTATAGTCTTTAAAGGGATCCGAAATATCTGTTCCCAGATTCCACAGAAATAAGGCTAGCAAAGAGATCCACGAAATACAGATGTAACTCTGTGAGATGAATTAACAGACCAATAAGGAGTTTCTCAGAAAGCTTCTTTCCAGATTTCATCAGAGGATATATCCTTTTTCACCATAGCCCTCTAAGGGCTTCCAAATATCACTTTGCCAATTCCACAAGAACTGTCTTAGCGAAAGGCTTCTTGAGGGGAAAGCTGTAACTCTGTGACATGATTTCACAGAACACAAAGAAGTTTCTCAGAAAGCTTCTTTCCCTTTGTCATCAGAGGATATTTCCTTTGGCCCTATAGTCTTCAAAGGGAAAGGAAATATCTGTTCTCAGATTCCACAGAAATAAGGCTAGCAAAGAGATCCACGAAATACAGATGTAACTCTGTGAGATGAATTAACAGAACACTGAGCAGTTTCTCAGAAAGCTTCTTTCCAGATTTCATCGGAGGATATTTCCTTTTTCACCATAGCCCTCTATGGGCTTCCAAATATCACTTTGCCAATTCCACAAGAACTGTCTTAGCGAAAGGCTTCTTGAGGGGAAAGCTGTAACTCTGTGAGATGACTTCACAGAACACAAAGAAGTTTCTCAGAAAGCTTCTTTCTCTTTGTTATCGGAGGATATTTCCTTTGGCCCTATAGTCTTCAAAGGGAAAGGAAATATCTGTTCTCAGATTCCACAGAAATAAGGCTAGCAAAGAGATCCACGAAATACAAATGCAACTCTGTGAGATGAATTAACAGAACACTAAGCAGTTTCTCAGAAAGCTTCTTTCCAGATTTCATCGGAGGATATTTCCTTTTTCACCATAGCCCTCTATGGGCTTCCAAATATCACTTTGCAATTCCACAAGAACTGTCTTAGCGAAAGGCTTCTTGAGGGGAAAGCTGTAACTCTGTGAGATGATTTCACAGAACACAAAGAAGTTTCTCAGAAAGCTTCTTTCCCTTTGTTATCGGAGGATATTTCCTTTGGCCCTATAGTCTTTAAAGGGATCCGAAATATGTGTTCTCAGATTCCACAGAAATAAGGCTAGCAAAGAGATCCACGAAATACAGATGTAACTCTGTGAGATGAATTAACAGAACACTAAGGAGTTCTCAGAAAGCTTCTTTCCAGATTTCATCGGAGGATATTTCCTTTTTCACCATAGACCTCTATGGGCTTCCAAATATCACTTTGCCAATTCCACAAGAACTGTCTTAGCGAAAGGCTTCTTGAGGGGAAAGCTGTAACTCTGTGAGATGATTTCACAGAACACAAAGAAGTTTCTCAGAAAGCTTCTTTCTCTTTGTTATCAGAGGATATTTCCTTTGGCCCTATAGTCTTCAAAGGGAAAGGAAATATCTGTTGTCAGATTCCACAGAAAGAAGGCTAGCAAAGAGATCCACGAAATACAGATGCAACTCTGTGAGATGAATTAACAGAACACTAAGCAGTTTCTCAGAAAGCTTCTTTCCAGATTTCATCGGAGGATATTTCCTTTTTCACCATAGCCCTTATGGGCTTCCAAATATCACTTTGCCAATTCCACAAGAACTGTCTTAGCGAAAGGCTTCTTGAGGGGAAAGCTGTAACTCTGTGAGATGATTTCACAGAACACAAAGAAGTTTCTCAGAAAGCTTCTTTCTCTTTGTTATCGGAGGATATTTCCTTTGGCCCTATAGTCTTCAAAGGGAAAGGAAATATCTGTAGTCAGATTAAACAGAAATAAGGCTAGCATAAAGATCCACGAAATACAGATGTAACACTGTGAGATGAATTAACAGAACACTAAGCAGTTTCTCAGAAAGCTTCTTTCCAGATTTCATCGGAGGATATTTCCTTTTTCACCATAGCCCTCTATGGGCTTCTAAATATCACTTTGCCAATTCCACAAGAACTGTCTTAGCGAAAGGCTTCTTGAGGGGAAAGCTGTAACTCTGTGAGATGATTTCACAGAACACAAAGAAGTTTCTCAGAAAGCTTCTTTCTCTTTGTTATCGGAGGATATTTTCTTTGGCCCTATAGTCTTCAAAGGGAAAGGATATATCTGTTTTCAGACTCCACAGAAATAAGGCTAGCAAAAAGATCCACGAAATACAGATGTAACTCTGTGAGATGAATTAACAGAACACTAAGCAGTTTCTCAGAAAGCTTCATTCCAGATTTCATCGGAGGATATTTCCTTTTTCACCATAGCCCTCTATGGGCTTCCAAATATCACTTTGCCAATTCCACAAGAACTGTCTTAGCGAAAGGCTTCTTGAGGGGAAACCTGTAACTCTGTGAGATGATTTCACAGAACACAAAGAAGTTTCTCAGAAACCTTCTTTCCCTTTGTTATCGGAGGATATTTCCTTTGGCCCTATAGTCTTTAAAGGGATCCGAAATATCTGTTCTCAGATTCCACAGAAATAAGGCTAGCAAAGAGATCCACGAAATACAGATGTAACTCTGTGAGATGAATTAACTGAACACTAAGGAGTTTCTCAGAAAGCTTCTTTCCAGATTTCATCGGAGGATATTTCCTTTTTCACCATAGCCCTCTATGGGCTTCCAAATATCACTTTGCCAATTCCACAAGAACTGTCTTAGCGAAAAGCTTCTTGAGGGGAAAGCTGTAACTCTGTGAGATGATTTCACAGAACACAAAGAAGTTTCTCAGAAAGCTTCTTTCCCTTTGTTATCGGAGATATTTCCTTTGGCCCTATAGTCTTCAACGGGAAAGGAAATATCTGTTGTCAAATTCCACAGAAATAAGGCTAGCAAAGAGATCCACGAAATACAGATGTAACTCTGTGAGATGAATTAACAGAACACTGAGCAGTTTCTCAGAAAGCTTCTCTCCAGATTTCATCGGAGGATATTTCCTTTTTCACCATAGCCCTCTATGGGCTTCCAAATATCACTTTGCCAATTCCAAAAGAACTGTCTTAGCGAAAGGCTTCTTGAGGGGAAAGCTGTAACTCTGTGAGATGATTTCACAGAACACAAAGAAGTTTCTCAGAAAGCTTCTTTCCCTTTGTTATCGGAGGATATTTCCATTGGCCCTACAGTCTTCAAAGGGAAAGGAAATATCTGTTGTCAGATTCCACAGAAATAAGGCTAGCAAAGAGATCCACGAAATACAGATGTAACTCTGTCAGATGAATTAACAGAACACTGAGCTGTTTCTCAGAAAGCTTCTTTCCAGATTTCATCAGAGGATATTTCCTTTTTCACCATAGCCCTCTATGGGCTTCCGAATATCACTTTGCCAATTCCAAAAGAACTGTCTTAGCGAAAGGCTTCTTGAGGGGAAAGCTGTAACTCTGTGACATGATTTCACAGAACAGAAAGAAGTTTCTCAGAAAGCTTCTTTCTCTTTGTTATCGGAGGATATTTCCTTTGGCCCTATAGTCTTTAAAGGGATCCGAAATATCGGTTCCCAGATTCCACAGAAATAAGGCTAGCAAAGAGATCCACGAAATACAGATGTAACTCTGTGAGATGAATTAACAGAACACTGAGCAGTTTCTCAGAAAGCTTCCTTCCAGATTTCATCGGAGGATATTTCCTTTTTCACCATAGCCCTCTATGGGCTGCCAAATATCACTTTGCCAATTCCAAAAAAACTGTCTTAGCGAAAGGCTTCTTGAGGGGAAAGCTGTAACTCTGTGAGATGATTTCACAGAACACAAAGAAGTTTCTCAGAAAGCTTCTTTCTCGTTGTTATCGGAGGATATTTCCTTTGGCCCTATAGTCTTTAAAGGGATCCGAAATATCTGTTCCCAGATTCCACAGAAATAAGGCTAGCAAAGAGATCCACGAAATACAGATGTAACTCTGTGAGATGAATTAACAGACCAATAAGGAGTTTCTCAGAAAGCTTCTTTCCAGATTTCATCAGAGGATATATCCTTTTTCACCATAGCCCTCTAAGGGCTTCCAAATATCACTTTGCCAATTCCACAAGAACTGTCTTAGCGAAAGGCTTCTTGAGGGGAAAGCTGTAACTCTGTGACATGATTTCACAGAACACAAAGAAGTTTCTCAGAAAGCTTCTTTCCCTTTGTCATCAGAGGATATTTCCTTTGGCCCTATAGTCTTCAAAGGGAAAGGAAATATCTGTTCTCAGATTCCACAGAAATAAGGCTAGCAAAGAGATCCACGAAATACAGATGTAACTCTGTGAGATGAATTAACAGAACACTGAGCAGTTTCTCAGAAAGCTTCTTTCCAGATTTCATCGGAGGATATTTCCTTTTTCACCATAGCCCTCTATGGGCTTCCAAATATCACTTTGCCAATTCCACAAGAACTGTCTTAGCGAAAGGCTTCTTGAGGGGAAAGCTGTAACTCTGTGAGATGACTTCACAGAACACAAAGAAGTTTCTCAGAAAGCTTCTTTCTCTTTGTTATCGGAGGATATTTCCTTTGGCCCTATAGTCTTCAAAGGGAAAGGAAATATCTGTTGTCAGATTCCACAGAAATAAGGCTAGCAAAGAGATCCACGAAATACAAATGCAACTCTGTGAGATGAATTAACAGAACACTAAGCAGTTTCTCAGAAAGCTTCTTTCCAGATTTCATCGGAGGATATTTCCTTTTTCACCATAGCCCTCTATGGGCTTCCAAATATCACTTTGCAATTCCACAAGAACTGTCTTAGCGAAAGGCTTCTTGAGGGGAAAGCTGTAACTCTGTGAGATGATTTCACAGAACACAAAGAAGTTTCTCAGAAAGCTTCTTTCCCTTTGTTATCGGAGGATATTTCCTTTGGCCCTATAGTCTTTAAAGGGATCCGAAATATGTGTTCTCAGATTCCACAGAAATAAGGCTAGCAAAGAGATCCACGAAATACAGATGTAACTCTGTGAGATGAATTAACAGAACACTAAGGAGTTCTCAGAAAGCTTCTTTCCAGATTTCATCGGAGGATATTTCCTTTTTCACCATAGACCTCTATGGGCTTCCAAATATCACTTTGCCAATTCCACAAGAACTGTCTTAGCGAAAGGCTTCTTGAGGGGAAAGCTGTAACTCTGTGAGATGATTTCACAGAACACAAAGAAGTTTCTCAGAAAGCTTCTTTCTCTTTGTTATCAGAGGATATTTCCTTTGGCCCTATAGTCTTCAAAGGGAAAGGAAATATCTGTTGTCAGATTCCACAGAAAGAAGGCTAGCAAAGAGATCCACGAAATACAGATGCAACTCTGTGAGATGAATTAACAGAACACTAAGCAGTTTCTCAGAAAGCTTCTTTCCAGATTTCATCGGAGGATATTTCCTTTTTCACCATAGCCCTTATGGGCTTCCAAATATCACTTTGCCAATTCCACAAGAACTGTCTTAGCGAAAGGCTTCTTGAGGGGAAAGCTGTAACTCTGTGAGATGATTTCACAGAACACAAAGAAGTTTCTCAGAAAGCTTCTTTCTCTTTGTTATCGGAGGATATTTCCTTTGGCCCTATAGTCTTCAAAGGGAAAGGAAATATCTGTTGTCAGATTAAACAGAAATAAGGCTAGCATAAAGATCCACGAAATACAGATGTAACACTGTGAGATGAATTAACAGAACACTAAGCAGTTTCTCAGAAAGCTTCTTTCCAGATTTCATCGGAGGATATTTCCTTTTTCACCATAGCCCTCTATGGGCTTCTAAATATCACTTTGCCAATTCCACAAGAACTGTCTTAGCGAAAGGCTTCTTGAGGGGAAAGCTGTAACTCTGTGAGATGATTTCACAGAACACAAAGAAGTTTCTCAGAAAGCTTCTTTCTCTTTGTTATCGGAGGATATTTTCTTTGGCCCTATAGTCTTCAAAGGGAAAGGATATATCTGTTTTCAGACTCCACAGAAATAAGGCTAGCAAAAAGATCCACGAAATACAGATGTAACTCTGTGAGATGAATTAACAGAACACTAAGCAGTTTCTCAGAAAGCTTCATTCCAGATTTCATCGGAGGATATTTCCTTTTTCACCATAGCCCTCTATGGGCTTCCAAATATCACTTTGCCAATTCCACAAGAACTGTCTTAGCGAAAGGCTTCTTGAGGGGAAACCTGTAACTCTGTGAGATGATTTCACAGAACACAAAGAAGTTTCTCAGAAACCTTCTTTCCCTTTGTTATCGGAGGATATTTCCTTTGGCCCTATAGTCTTTAAAGGGATCCGAAATATCTGTTCTCAGATTCCACAGAAATAAGGCTAGCAAAGAGATCCACGAAATACAGATGTAACTCTGTGAGATGAATTAACTGAACACTAAGGAGTTTCTCAGAAAGCTTCTTTCCAGATTTCATCGGAGGATATTTCCTTTTTCACCATAGCCCTCTATGGGCTTCCAAATATCACTTTGCCAATTCCACAAGAACTGTCTTAGCGAAAAGCTTCTTGAGGGGAAAGCTGTAACTCTGTGAGATGATTTCACAGAACACAAAGAAGTTTCTCAGAAAGCTTCTTTCCCTTTGTTATCGGAGATATTTCCTTTGGCCCTATAGTCTTCAACGGGAAAGGAAATATCTGTTGTCAAATTCCACAGAAATAAGGCTAGCAAAGAGATCCACGAAATACAGATGTAACTCTGTGAGATGAATTAACAGAACACTGAGCAGTTTCTCAGAAAGCTTCTCTCCAGATTTCATCGGAGGATATTTCCTTTTTCACCATAGCCCTCTATGGGCTTCCAAATATCACTTTGCCAATTCCAAAAGAACTGTCTTAGCGAAAGGCTTCTTGAGGGGAAAGCTGTAACTCTGTGAGATGATTTCACAGAACACAAAGAAGTTTCTCAGAAAGCTTCTTTCCCTTTGTTATCGGAGGATATTTCCATTGGCCCTACAGTCTTCAAAGGGAAAGGAAATATCTGTTGTCAGATTCCACAGAAATAAGGCTAGCAAAGAGATCCACGAAATACAGATGTAACTCTGTCAGATGAATTAACAGAACACTGAGCTGTTTCTCAGAAAGCTTCTTTCCAGATTTCATCAGAGGATATTTCCTTTTTCACCATAGCCCTCTATGGGCTTCCGAATATCACTTTGCCAATTCCAAAAGAACTGTCTTAGCGAAAGGCTTCTTGAGGGGAAAGCTGTAACTCTGTGAGATGATTTCACAGAACACAAAGAAGTTTCTCAGAAAGCTTCTTTCTCTTTGTTATCGGAGGATATTTCCTTTGGCCCTATAGTCTTTAAAGGGATCCGAAATATCTGTTCCCAGATTCCACAGAAATAAGGCTAGCAAAGAGATCCACGAAATACAGATGTAACTCTGTGAGATGAATTAACAGAACACTGAGCAGTTTCTCAGAAAGCTTCTTTCCAGATTTCATCGGAGGATATTTCCTTTTTCACCATAGCCCTCTAAGGGCTTCCAAATATCACTTTGCCAATTCCAAAAGAACTGTCTTACCGAAAGACTTCTTGAGGGGAAAGCTGTAACTCTGTGAGATGATTTCACAGAACACAAAGAAGTTTCTGAGAAAGCCTCTTTCTCTTTGTTATCGGAGGATATTTCCTTTGGCCCTATATTCTTCAAAGGGAAAGGAAATATCTGTTCTCAGATTCCACAGAAATAAGGTTAGCAAAGAGAAGCACGAAATACAGATGTAACTCTGTGAGATGAATTAACAGAACACTAAGCAGTTTCTCAGAAAGCTTCTTTCCAGATTTCATCGGAGGATATTTCCTTTTTCACCATATCCCTCTATGGGCTTCCAAATATCACTTTGCCAATTCCACAAGAACTGTCTTAGCGAAAAGCTTCTTGAGGGGAAAGCTGTAACTCTGTGAGATGATTTCACAGAACACAAAGAAGTTTCTCAGAAAGCTTCTTTCCCTTTGTTATCGGAGGATATTTCCTTTGGCCCTACAGTCTTCAAAGGGAAAGGAAATATCTGTTGTCAGATTCCACAGAAATAAGGCTAGCAAAGAGATGCACGAAATACAGATGTAACTCTGTGAGATTAATTAACAGAACACTGAGCAGTTTCTCAGAAAGCTTCTTTCCAGATTTCATCGGAGGATATTTCCTTTTTCACCATAGCCCTCTATGGGCTTCCAAATATCACTTTGCCAATTCCAAAAGAACTGTCTTACCGAAAGACTTCTTGAGGGGAAAGCTGTAACTCTGTGAGATGATTTCACAGAACACAAAGAAGTTTCTCAGAAAGCTTCTTTCTCTTTGTTATCGGAGGATATTTCCTTTGGCCCTATAGTCTTTAAAGGGATCCGAAATATCTGTTCTCAGATTCCACAGAAATAAGGCTAGCAAAGAGATCCACGAAATACAGATGTAACTCTGTGAGATGAATTAACAAAACACTGAGCAGTTTCTCAGAAAGCTTCTTTCCAGATTTCATCGGAGGATATTAGCTTTTTCACCATAGCCCTATATGGGCTTCCAAATATCACTTTGCCAATTCCACAGGAACTCTCTTAGCGAAAGGCTTCTTGAGGGGAAAGCTGTCACTCTGTGAGATGATTTCACAGAACACAAAGAAGTTTCTCAGAAAGCTTCTTTCTCTTTGTTATCGGAGGATATTTCCTTTGGCCCTATAGTCTTTAAAGGGATCCAAAATACCTGTTGTCAGATTTCACAGAAATAAGGCTAGCAAAGAGATCCATGAAATACAGATGTAACTCTGTGAGATGAATTAACAAAACACTGAGCAGTTTCTCAGAAAGCTTCTTTCCAGATTTCATCAGAGGATATTTCCTTTTTCACCATAGCCCTTATGGGCTTCCAAATATCACTTTGCCAATTCCACAAGAACTGTCTTAGCGAAAGGCTTCTTGAGGGGAAAGCTGTAACTCTGTGAGATGATTTCACAGAACACAAAGAAGTTTCTCAGAAAGCTTCTTTCCCTTTGTTATCGGAGGATATTTCCTTTGGCCCTATAGTCTTTAAATGGATCCGAAATATCTCTTCTCAGATTCCACAGAAATAAGGCTAGCAAAGAGATCCATGAAATACAGATGTAACTCTGTTAGATGAATTAACAGAACACTAAGCAGTTTCTCAGAAAGCTTCATTCCAGATTTCATCGGAGGATATTTCCTTTTTCACCATAGCCCTCTATGGGCTTCCAAATATCACTTTGCCAATTCCACAAGAACTGTCTTAGCGAAAGGCTTCTTCAGGGGAAAGCTGCAACTCTGTGAGATGATTTCACAGAATACAAAGAAGTTTCTCAGAAACCTTCTTTCCCTTTGTTATCAGAGGATATTTCCTTTGGCCCTATAGTCTTTAAAGGGATCCGAAATATCTGTTCTCAGATTCCACAGAAATAAGGCTAAGAAAGAGATCCACGAAATACAGATGTAACTCTGTGAGATGAATTAACAGAACACTAAGCAGTTTCTCAGAAAGCTTCTTTCCAGATTTCATCGGAGGATATTTCCTTTATCACCATAGCCCTCTATGGGCTTCAAATATCACTTTGCCAATTCCACAGGAACTGTCTTAGAGAAAGGCTTCTTGAGGGGAAAGCTGTCACTCTGTGAGATGATTTCACAGAACACAAAGAAGTTTCTCAGAAAGCTTCTTTCTCTTTGTTATCGGAGGATATTTCCTTTGACCCTATAGTCCTTAAAGGGATCCAAAATATCTGTTGTCAGATTCCACAGAAATAAGGCTAGCAAAGAGATCCACGAAATACAGATGTAACTCTGTGAGATGAATTAACAAAACACTGAGCAGTTTCTCAGAAAGCTTCTTTCCAGATTTCATCGGAGGATATTTCCTTTTTCACCATAGCCCTCTATGGGCTTCCAAATATCACTTTGCCAATTCCACAAGAACTGTCTTAGCGAAAGGCTTCTTGAGGGGAAAGCTGTCACTCTGTGAGATGATTTCACAGAACACAAAGAAGTTTCTCAGAAAGCTTCTTTCTCTTTGTTATCGGAGGATATTTCCTTTGGCCCTATAGTCTCCAAAGGGAAAGGAAATATCTGTTGTCAGATTCCACAGAAATAAGGCTAGCAAAGAGATCCACGAAATACTGATGTAACTCTGAGAGATGAATTAACAGAACACTGAGCAGTTTCTCAGAAAGCTTCTTTCCAGATTTCATCGGAGGATATTTCCTTTTTCACCATAGCCCTCTATGGGCTTCCAATTATCACTTTGCCAGTTCCACAAGAACTGTCGTAGCGAAAGGCTTCTTGAGGGGAAAGCTGTAACTCTGTGAGATGATTTCACAGAACACAAAGAAGGTTCTCAGAAAGCTTCTTTCTCTTTGTTATCGGAGGATATTTCCTTTGTCCCTATAGTCTTCAAAGGGAAAGGAAATATCTGTTGTCAGATTCCACAGAAATAAGGCTAGCAAAGAGATCCACGAAATACAGATGTAACTCTGTGAGATGAATTAACAGAACACTAAGCAGTTTCTCAGAAAGCTTCTTTCCAGATATCATCGGAGGATATTTCCTTTTTTACCATAGCCCTCTATGGGCTTCCAAATATCACTTTGCCAATTCCACAAGAACTGTCTTAGCGAAAGGCTTCTTGAGGTGAAAGCTGTAACTCTGTGAGATGATTTCACAGAACACAAAGAAGTTTCTCAGAAAGCTTCTTTCTCTTTGTTATCGGAGGATATTTCCTTTGGCCCTATAGTCTTTAAAGGGATCCCAAATATCTGTTCTCAGATTCCACAGAAATAAGGCTAGCAAAGAGATCCACGAAATACAGATGTAACTCTGTGAGATGAATTAACAGAACACTGAGCAGTTTCTCAGAAAGCTTCTTTCCAGATTTCAACGGAGGATATTTCCTTTTTCACCATAGCCCTCTATGGGCTTCCAAATATCACTTTGCCAATTCCACAACAACTGTCTTAGCGAAAGGCTTCTTGAGGGGAAGGCTGTAATCTGTGAGATGATTTCACAGAACACAAAGAAGTTTCTCAGAAAGCTTCTTTCTCTTTGTTATCGGAGGATATTTCCTTTGGCCCTATAGTCTTCAAAGAGAAAGGAAATATCTGTTGTCAGATTAAACAGAAATAAGGCTAGCAAAAAGATCCACGAAATACAGATGTACCACTGTGAGATGCATTAACAGAACACTAAGCAGTTTCTCAGAAAGCTTCTTTCCAGATTTCATCGGAGGATATTTCCTTTTTCACCATAGCCCTCTACGGGCTTCCAAATATCACTTTGCCAATTCCAGAAGAACTGTCTTAGCGAAAGGCTTCTTGAGGGGAAAGCTGTAACTCTGTGAGATGATTTCACAGAACACAAAGAAGTTTCTCAGAAAGCTTCTTTCGCTTTGTTATCGGAGGATAATTCCTTTGGCCCTATAGTCTTTGAAGGATTCCGAAATATGTGTTCTCAGATTCCACAGAAATAAGGCTAGCAAAGAGATCCACGAAATACAGATGTAACTCTGTGAGATGAATTAACAGAACACTAAGGAGTTTCTCAGAAAGCTTCTTTCCAGATTTCATCCGAGGATATTTCCTTTTTCACCATAGCCCTCTATGGGCTTCCAAATATCACTTTGCCAATTCCACAAGAACTGTCTTAGCGAAAGGCTTCTTGAGGGGAAAGCTGTAACTCTGTGAGATGATTTCACAGAACACAAAGAAGTTTCTCAGAAAGATTCTTTCTCTTTGTTATCGGAGGATATTTCCTTTGGCCCTATAGTCTTCAAAGGGAAAGGAAATATCTGTTGTCAGATTAAACAGAAATAAGGCTAGCAAAAAGATCCACGAAATACAGATGTAACACTGTGAGATGAATTAACAGAACACTAAGCAGTTTCTCAGAAAGCTTCTTTCCAGATTTCATCGGAGGATATTTCCTTTTTCACCATAGCCCTCTATGGGCTTCCAAATATCACTTTGCCAATTCCACAAGAACTGTCTTAGCGAAAGGCTTCTTGAGGGGAAAGCTGTAACTCTGTGAGATGATTTCACAGAACACAAAGAAGTTTCTCAGAAAGCTTCTTTCCCTTTGTTATCGGAGGATATTTCCTTTGGCCCTATAGTCTCTAAAGGGATCCGAAATATCTGTTCTCAGATTCCACAGAAATAAGGCTAGCAAAGTGATCCACGAAATACAGATGTAACTCTGTGAGATGAATTAACAGAACACTAAGCAGTTTCTCAAAAAGCTTCTTTACAGATTTCATCGGAGAATATTTCCTTTTTCACCATAGCCCTCTATGGGCTTCCAAATATCACTTTGCCAATTCCACAAGAACTGTCTTGGCGAAAGGCTTCTCGAGGGGAATGGTGTAACTCTGTGAGATGATTTCACAGAACACCAAGAAGTTTCTCAGAAAGCTTCTTTCTGTTTGTTATCGGAGGATATTTCCTTTGGCCCTATAGTCTTTAAAGGGAACCGAAATATCTGTTGTCAGATTCCACAGAAATAAGGCTAGCAAAGAGATCCACGAAATACAGATGTAACTCTGTGAGATGAATTAACAGAAAACTGAGCAGTTTCTCAGAAATCTTCTTTCCAGATTTCAACGGAGGATATTTCCTTTTTCACCATAGCCCTCTATGGGCTTCCAAATATCACTTTGCAAACTCCACAAGAACTGTCTTAGCGAAAGGCTTCTTGAGGGGAAGGCTGTAATCTGTGAGATGATTTCACAGAACACAAAGAAGTTTCTCAGAAAGCTTCTTTCTCTTTGTTATCGGAGGATATTTCCTTTGGCCCTATAGTCTTCAAAGGGAAAGGAAATATCTGTTGTCAGATTCCACAGAAATAAGGCTAGCAAAAAGATCCACGAAATACAGATGTGACTCTGTGAGATGAATTAACAGAACACTAAGCAGTTTCTCAGAAAGCTTCTTTCCAGATTTCATTGGAGAATATTTCTTTTTTCACCATAGCCCTCTATGGGCTTCCAAATATCACTTTGCCAATTCCACAAGAACTATCTTAGCGAAAGGCTTCTTGAGGGGAAAGCTGTAACTCTGTGAGATGATTTCACAGAACACAAAGAAGTTTCTCAGAAAGCTTCTTTCCCTTTGTTATCGGAGGATATTTCCTTTGGCCCTATGGTCTTCAAAGGGAAAGGAAATATCTGTTGTCAGATTCCACAGAAATAAGGCTAGCAAAGAGATCCATGAAATACAGATGTAATTCTGTGAGATGAATTAACAGAACACTGAGCAGTTTCTCAGAAAGCTTCTTTCCAGATTTCATCGGAGGATATTTCCTTTTTCACCATAGCCCTCTATGGGCTTCCAAATATCACTTTGCCAATTCCACAAGAACTGTCTTAGCGAAAGGCTTCTTGAGGGGAAAGCTGTAACTCTGTGAGATGATTTCACAGAACACAAAGAAGTTTCTCAGAAAGCTTCTTTCCCTTTGTTATCGGAGGATATTTCCTTTGGCCCTATAGTCTTTAAAGGGATCCGAAATATCTGTTCTCAGATTCCACAGAAATAAGGCTAGCAAAGAGATCCATGAAATACAGATGTAACTCTGTTAGATGAATTAACAGAACACTAAGCAGTTTCTCAGAAAGCTTCATTCCAGATTTCATCGGAGGATATTTCCCTTTTCACCACAGCCCTCTATGGGCTTCCAAATATCACTTTGCCAATTCCAAAAGAACTCTCTTAGCGAAAGGCTTCTTGAGGGGAAAGCTGTCACTCTGTGAGATGATTTCACAGAACACAAAGAAGTTTCTCAGAAAGCTTCTTTCTCTTTGTTATCGGAGGATATTTCCTTTGGCCCTATAGTCTTCAAAGGGATCCAAAATATCTGTTGTCAGATTCCACAGAAATAAGGCTAGCAAAGAGATCCACGAAATACAGATGTAACTCTGTGAGATGAATTAACAGAACACTGAGCAGTTTCTCAGAAAGCTTCTTTCCAGATTTCATCGAAGGATATTTCGTTTTTCACCATAGCCCTCTATGGGCTTCCAAATATCACTTTGCCAATTCCACAAGAACTGTCTTAGCGAAAGACTTTTTGAGGGGAAAGGTGTAACTCTGTGAGATGATTTCACGGAACAGAAAGAAGTTTCTCAGAAAGCTTCTTTCTCTTTGTTATCGGAGGATATTTCCTTTGGCTCTATAGTCTTCAAAGGGAAAGGAAATATCTGTTGTCAGATTCCACAGAAATAAGGCTAGCAAAAAGATCCACGAAATACAGATGTAACACTGTGAGATGAATTAACAGAACACTAAGCAGTTTCTCAGAAAGCTTCTTTCCAGATTTCATCGGAGGATATTTCCTTTTTCACCACAGCCCTCTATGGGCTTCCCAATATCACTTTGCCAATTCCAGAAGAACTGTCTTAGCGAAAGGCTTCTTGAGAGGAAAGCTGTAACTCTGTGAGATGATTTCACAGAACACTAAGAAGTTTCTCAGAAAGCTTCTTTCCCTTTATTATCGGAGGATATTTCCTTTGGCCCTATAGTCTTCTAAGGGAAAGGAAATATCTGTTGTCAGATTCCACAGAAATAAGGCTAGCAAAGATATCCACGAAATACAGATGTAACTCTGTGTGATGAATTAACAGAACACTGAGCAGTTTCTCAGAAAGCTTCTTTCCAGATTTCATCGGAGGATATTTCCTTTTTCACCATAGCCCTCTAGGGGCTTCCAAATATCACTTTGCCAATTACAAAAGAACTGTCTTAGCGAAAGGCTTCTTGAGGGGAAAGCTGTAACTCTGTGAGATGATTTCACAGAAGACAAAGAAGTTTCACAGAAAGCTTCTTTCTCTTTGTTATCGGAGGATATTTCCTTTGGCCCTATAGTCTTTAAATGGATCCGAAATATCTGTTCGCAGATTCCACAGAAATAAGGCTAGCAAAGAGATCCACGAAACACAGCTGTAACTCTGTGAGATGAATTAACAGAACACTAAGCAGTTTCTCAAAAAGCTTCTTTCCAGATTTCATCGGAGCATATTTCCTTTTTCACCATAGCCCTCCATGGGCTTCCAAATATCACTTTGCCAATTACACAAGAAGTGTCTCAGCGAAAGGCTTCTTGAGGGGAAAGGTGTAACTCTGTGAGATGATTTCACAGAACACAAAGAAGTTTCTCAGAAAGCTTCTTTCTCTTTGTTATCGGAGGATATTTCCTTTGGCCCTATAGTCTTCAAAGGGAAAGGAAATATCTGTTCTCAGATTCCGCAGAAATAAGGCTAGCAAAGAGATCCACGAAATACAGATGTAACTCTGTGAGATGAATTAACAGAACACTAAGCAGTTACTCAGAAAGCCTCTTTCCAGATTTCATCGGAGGATATTTCCTTTTTCACCGTGGCCCTCTATGGGCTTGCAACTATCACTTTGCCAATTCCACAAGAACTGTCTTAGCGAAAGGCTTCTTGAGGGGAAAGCTGTAACTCTGTGAGATGATTTCACTGAACAAAAAGGAGTTTCTCAGAAAGCTTCTTTCTCTTTGTTATCGGAGGATATTTCCTTTGGCCCTATAGTCTTCAAAGGGAAAGGAAATATCTGTTCTCAGATTCCACAGAAATAAGGCTAGCAAAGAGAAACACGAAATACAGATGTAACTCTGTGAGATGAATTAACAGAACAATAAGCAGTTTCTAGGAAAGCTTCTTTCCAGATTTCATCGGAGGATATTTCCTTTTTCACCATATCCCTCTATGGGCTTCCAAATATCACTTTGCCAATTCCTCAAGAACTGTCTTAGCGAAAGGCTTCTTGAGGGGAAACCTGTAACTCTGTGAGATGATTTCACAGAACACAAAGAAGTTTCTCAGAAAGCTTCTTTCCCTTTGTTTTCGGATTATATTTCCTTTGGCCCCATAGTCATTACAGGGATCCGAAATATCTGTTCTCAGATTCCACAGAAATAAGGCTAGCAAAGAGATCCACGAAATACAGATGTAACTCTGTGAGATGAATTAGCTGAACACTAAGGAGTTTCTCAGAAAGCTTCTTTCCAGATTTCATCGGAGGATATTTCCTTTTTCACCATAGCCCTCTATGGGCTTCCAAATATCACTTTGCCAATTCCACAAGAACTGTCTTAGCGAAAGGCTTCTTGAGGGGAAAGCTGTAACTCTGTGAGATGATTTCACAGAACACAAAGAAGTTTCTCAGAAAGATTCTTTCCCTTTGTTATCGGAGGATATTTCCTTTGGCCCTATAGTCTCTAAAGGGATCCGAAATATCTGTTCTCAGATTCCACAGAAATAAGGCTAGCAAAGTGATCCACGAAATACAGATGTAACTCTGTGAGATGAATTAACAGAACACTAAGCAGTTTCTCAAAAAGCTTCTTTACAGATTTCATCGGAGAATATTTCCTTTTTCACCATAGCCCTCTATGGGCTTCCAAATATCACTTTGCCAATTCCACAAGAACTGTCTTAGCGAAAGGCTTCTCGAGGGGAATGGTGTAACTCTGTGAGATGATTTCACAGAACACCAAGAAGTTTCTCAGAAAGCTTCTTTCTGTTTGTTATCGGAGGATATTTCCTTTGGCCCTATAGTCTTTAAAGGGAACCGAAATATCTGTTGTCAGATTCCACAGAAATAAGGCTAGCAAAGAGATCCACGAAATACAGATGTAACTCTGTGAGATGAATTAACAAAACACTGAGCAGTTTCTCAGAAAGCTTCTTTCCAGATTTCATCAGAGGATATTTCCTTTTTCACCATAGCCCTTATGGGCTTCCAAATATCACTTTGCCAATTCCACAAGAACTGTCTAAGCGAAAGGCTTCTTGAGGGGAAAGCTGTAACTCTGTGAGATGATTTCACAGAACACAAAGAAGTTTCTCAGAAAGCTTCTTTCTCTTTGTTATCGGAGGATATTTCCTTTGGCCCTATAATCTTTAAAGGGATCCAAAATGTCTGTTCTCAGATTCCACAGAAATAAGGCTAGCAAAGAGATCCACGAAATACAGATGTAATTCTGTGAGATGAATTAACAAAACACTGAGCAGTTTCTCAGAAAGCTTCTTTCCAGATTTCATCGGAGGATATTAGCTTTTTCACCATAGCCCTATATGGGCTTCCAAATATCACTTTGCCAATTCCACAGGAACTCTCTTAGCGAAAGGCTTCTTGAGGGGAAAGCTGTCACTCTGTGAGATGATTTCACAGAACACAAAGAAGTTTCTCAGAAAGCTTCTTTCTCTTTGTTATCGGAGGATATTTCCTTTGGCCCTATAGTCTTTAAAGGGATCCAAAATATCTGTTGTCAGATTTCACAGAAATAAGGCTAGCAAAGAGATCCATGAAATACAGATGTAACTCTGTGAGATGAATTAACAAAACACTGAGCAGTTTCTCAGAAAGCTTCTTTCCAGATTTCATCAGAGGATATTTCCTTTTTCACCATAGCCCTTATGGGCTTCCAAATATCACTTTGCCAATTCCACAAGAACTGTCTTAGCGAAAGGCTTCTTGAGGGGAAAGCTGTAACTCTGTGAGATGATTTCACAGAACACAAAGAAGTTTCTCAGAAAGCTTCTTTCCCTTTGTTATCGGAGGATATTTCCTTTGGCCCTATAGTCTTTAAATGGATCCGAAATATCTCTTCTCAGATTCCACAGAAATAAGGCTAGCAAAGAGATCCATGAAATACAGATGTAACTCTGTTAGATGAATTAACAGAACACTAAGCAGTTTCTCAGAAAGCTTCATTCCAGATTTCATCGGAGGATATTTCCTTTTTCACCATAGCCCTCTATGGGCTTCCAAATATCACTTTGCCAATTCCACAAGAACTGTCTTAGCGAAAGGCTTCTTCAGGGGAAAGCTGCAACTCTGTGAGATGATTTCACAGAATACAAAGAAGTTTCTCAGAAACCTTCTTTCCCTTTGTTATCAGAGGATATTTCCTTTGGCCCTATAGTCTTTAAAGGGATCCGAAATATCTGTTCTCAGATTCCACAGAAATAAGGCTAAGAAAGAGATCCACGAAATACAGATGTAACTCTGTGAGATGAATTAACAGAACACTAAGCAGTTTCTCAGAAAGCTTCTTTCCAGATTTCATCGGAGGATATTTCCTTTATCACCATAGCCCTCTATGGGCTTCAAATATCACTTTGCCAATTCCACAGGAACTGTCTTAGAGAAAGGCTTCTTGAGGGGAAAGCTGTCACTCTGTGAGATGATTTCACAGAACACAAAGAAGTTTCTCAGAAAGCTTCTTTCTCTTTGTTATCGGAGGATATTTCCTTTGACCCTATAGTCCTTAAAGGGATCCAAAATATCTGTTGTCAGATTCCACAGAAATAAGGCTAGCAAAGAGATCCACGAAATACAGATGTAACTCTGTGAGATGAATTAACAAAACACTGAGCAGTTTCTCAGAAAGCTTCTTTCCAGATTTCATCGGAGGATATTTCCTTTTTCACCATAGCCCTCTATGGGCTTCCAAATATCACTTTGCCAATTCCACAAGAACTGTCTTAGCGAAAGGCTTCTTGAGGGGAAAGCTGTCACTCTGTGAGATGATTTCACAGAACACAAAGAAGTTTCTCAGAAAGCTTCTTTCTCTTTGTTATCGGAGGATATTTCCTTTGGCCCTATAGTCTCCAAAGGGAAAGGAAATATCTGTTGTCAGATTCCACAGAAATAAGGCTAGCAAAGAGATCCACGAAATACTGATGTAACTCTGAGAGATGAATTAACAGAACACTGAGCAGTTTCTCAGAAAGCTTCTTTCCAGATTTCATCGGAGGATATTTCCTTTTTCACCATAGCCCTCTATGGGCTTCCAATTATCACTTTGCCAGTTCCACAAGAACTGTCGTAGCGAAAGGCTTCTTGAGGGGAAAGCTGTAACTCTGTGAGATGATTTCACAGAACACAAAGAAGGTTCTCAGAAAGCTTCTTTCTCTTTGTTATCGGAGGATATTTCCTTTGTCCCTATAGTCTTCAAAGGGAAAGGAAATATCTGTTGTCAGATTCCACAGAAATAAGGCTAGCAAAGAGATCCACGAAATACAGATGTAACTCTGTGAGATGAATTAACAGAACACTAAGCAGTTTCTCAGAAAGCTTCTTTCCAGATATCATCGGAGGATATTTCCTTTTTTACCATAGCCCTCTATGGGCTTCCAAATATCACTTTGCCAATTCCACAAGAACTGTCTTAGCGAAAGGCTTCTTGAGGTGAAAGCTGTAACTCTGTGAGATGATTTCACAGAACACAAAGAAGTTTCTCAGAAAGCTTCTTTCTCTTTGTTATCGGAGGATATTTCCTTTGGCCCTATAGTCTTTAAAGGGATCCCAAATATCTGTTCTCAGATTCCACAGAAATAAGGCTAGCAAAGAGATCCACGAAATACAGATGTAACTCTGTGAGATGAATTAACAGAACACTGAGCAGTTTCTCAGAAAGCTTCTTTCCAGATTTCAACGGAGGATATTTCCTTTTTCACCATAGCCCTCTATGGGCTTCCAAATATCACTTTGCCAATTCCACAACAACTGTCTTAGCGAAAGGCTTCTTGAGGGGAAGGCTGTAATCTGTGAGATGATTTCACAGAACACAAAGAAGTTTCTCAGAAAGCTTCTTTCTCTTTGTTATCGGAGGATATTTCCTTTGGCCCTATAGTCTTCAAAGAGAAAGGAAATATCTGTTGTCAGATTAAACAGAAATAAGGCTAGCAAAAAGATCCACGAAATACAGATGTACCACTGTGAGATGCATTAACAGAACACTAAGCAGTTTCTCAGAAAGCTTCTTTCCAGATTTCATCGGAGGATATTTCCTTTTTCACCATAGCCCTCTACGGGCTTCCAAATATCACTTTGCCAATTCCAGAAGAACTGTCTTAGCGAAAGGCTTCTTGAGGGGAAAGCTGTAACTCTGTGAGATGATTTCACAGAACACAAAGAAGTTTCTCAGAAAGCTTCTTTCCCTTTGTTATCGGAGGATATTTCCTTTGGCCCTATGGTCTTCAAAGGGAAAGGAAATATCTGTTGTCAGATTCCACAGAAATAAGGCTAGCAAAGAGATCCATGAAATACAGATGTAATTCTGTGAGATGAATTAACAGAACACTGAGCAGTTTCTCAGAAAGCTTCTTTCCAGATTTCATCGGAGGATATTTCCTTTTTCACCATAGCCCTCTATGGGCTTCCAAATATCACTTTGCCAATTCCACAAGAACTGTCTTAGCGAAAGGCTTCTTGAGGGGAAAGCTGTAACTCTGTGAGATGATTTCACAGAACACAAAGAAGTTTCTCAGAAAGCTTCTTTCCCTTTGTTATCGGAGGATATTTCCTTTGGCCCTATAGTCTTTAAAGGGATCCGAAATATCTGTTCTCAGATTCCACAGAAATAAGGCTAGCAAAGAGATCCATGAAATACAGATGTAACTCTGTTAGATGAATTAACAGAACACTGAGCAGTTTCTCAGAAAGCTTCATTCCAGATTTCATCGGAGGATATTTCCCTTTTCACCACAGCCCTCTATGGGCTTCCAAATATCACTTTGCCAATTCCAAAAGAACTCTCTTAGCGAAAGGCTTCTTGAGGGGAAAGCTGTCACTCTGGGAGATGATTTCACAGAACACAAAGAAGTTTCTCAGAAAGCTTCTTTCTCTTTGTTATCGGAGGATATTTCCTTTGGCCCTATAGTCTTCAAAGGGATCCAAAATATCTGTTGTCAGATTCCACAGAAATAAGGCTAGCAAAGAGATCCACGAAATACAGATGTAACTCTGTGAGATGAATTAACAGAACACTGAGCAGTTTCTCAGAAAGCTTCTTTCCAGATTTCATCGGAGGGTATTTCCTTTTTCACCATAGCCCTCTAGGGGCTTCCAAATATCACTTTGCCAATTACAAAAGAACTGTCTTAGCGAAAGGCTTCTTGAGGGGAAAGCTGTAACTCTGTGAGATGATTTCACAGAAGACAAAGAAGTTTCACAGAAAGCTTCTTTCTCTTTGTTATCGGAGGATATTTCCTTTGGCCCTATAGTCTTTAAATGGATCCGAAATATCTGTTCGCAGATTCCACAGAAATAAGGCTAGCAAAGAGATCCACGAAACACAGCTGTAACTCTGTGAGATGAATTAACAGAACACTAAGCAGTTTCTCAAAAAGCTTCTTTCCAGATTTCATCGGAGCATATTTCCTTTTTCACCATAGCCCTCCAGGGGCTTCCAAATATCACTTTGCCAATTACACAAGAAGTGTCTCAGCGAAAGGCTTCTTGAGGGGAAAGGTGTAACTCTGTGAGATGATTTCACAGAACACAAAGAAGTTTCTCAGAAAGCTTCTTTCTCTTTGTTATCGGAGGATATTTCCTTTGGCCCTATAGTCTTCAAAGGGAAAGGAAATATCTGTTCTCAGATTCCGCAGAAATAAGGCTAGCAAAGAGATCCACGAAATACAGATGTAACTCTGTGAGATGAATTAACAGAACACTAAGCAGTTACTCAGAAAGCCTCTTTCCAGATTTCATCGGAGGATATTTCCTTTTTCACCGTGGCCCTCTATGGGCTTGCTACTATCACTTTGCCAATTCCACAAGAACTGTCTTAGCGAAAGGCTTCTTGAGGGGAAAGCTGTAACTCTGTGAGATGATTTCACTGAACAAAAAGGAGTTTCTCAGAAAGCTTCTTTCTCTTTGTTATCGGAGGATATTTCCTTTGGCCCTATAGTCTTCAAAGGGAAAGGAAATATCTGTTCTCAGATTCCACAGAAATAAGGCTAGCAAAGAGAAACACGAAATACAGATGTAACTCTGTGAGATGAATTAACAGAACAATAAGCAGTTTCTAGGAAAGCTTCTTTCCAGATTTCATCGGAGGATATTTCCTTTTTCACCATATCCCTCTATGGGCTTCCAAATATCACTTTGCCAATTCCTCAAGAACTGTCTTAGCGAAAGGCTTCTTGAGGGGAAACCTGTAACTCTGTGAGATGATTTCACAGAACACAAAGAAGTTTCTCAGAAAGCTTCTTTCCCTTTGTTTTCGGATTATATTTCCTTTGGCCCTATAGTCATTAAAGGGATCCGAAATATCTGTTCTCAGATTCCACAGAAATAAGGCTAGCAAAGAGATCCACGAAATACAGATGTAACTCTGTGAGATGAATTAGCTGAACACTAAGGAGTTTCTCAGAAAGCTTCTTTCCAGATTTCATCGGAGGATATTTCCTTTTTCACCATAGCCCTCTATGGGCTTCCAAATATCACTTTGCCAATTCCACAAGAACTGTCTTAGCGAAAGGCTTCTTGAGGGGAAAGGTGTAACTCTGTGATTTGATTTCACAGAACACAAAGAAGTTTCTCAGAAAGCTTCTTTCTCTTTGTTATCGGAGGATATTTCCTTTGGCCCTATAGTCTTCAAAGGGAAAGGAAATATCTGTTCTCAGATTCCACAGAAATAAGGCCAGTAAAGAGATCCACGAAATACAGATGTAACTCTGTGAGATGAAGTAACAGAACACTAAGCAGTTTCTCAGAAAGCTTCTTTCCAGATTTCATCGGAGGATATTTCCTTTTTCACCATAGCCCTTATGGGCTTCCAAATATCACTTTGCCTATTCCACAAGAACTGTCTTAGCGAAAGGCTTCTTGAGGGGAAAGCTGTAACTCTGTGAGATGATTTCACAGAACACAAAGAAGTTTCTCAGAAAGCTTCTTTCCCTTTATTATCGGAGGATATTTCCTTTGGCCCTATAGTCTTTAAAAGGAAAGGAAATATCTGTTCTCAGATTCCACAGAAATAAGGCTAGCAAAGAGATCCACGAAATACAGATGTAACTCTGTGAGATGAATTAACAGAACACTAAGGAGTTTCTCAGAAAGCTTCTTTCCAGATTTCATCGGAGGATATTTCCTTTTTCACCATAGCCCTCTATGGGCTTCCAAATATCACTTTGCCAATTCCACAAGAACTGTCTTAGCGAAAGGCTTCTTGAGGGGAAAGCTGTAACTCTGTGAGATGATTTCACAGAACAGAAAGAAGTTTCTCAGAAAGCTTCTTTCTCTTTGTTATCGGAGGATATTTCCTTTGGCCCTATAGTCTTCAAAGGGAAAGGAAATATCTGTTCTCAGATTCCACAGAAATAAGGCCAGCAAAGAGATCCACGAAATACAGATGTAACTCTGTGAGATGAATTAACAGAACACTAAGCAGTTTCTCAGAATGCTTCTTTCCAGATTTCATCGGAGGATATTTCCTTTTTCACCATAGCCCTTATGGGCTTCCAAATATCACTTTGCCTATTCCACAAGAACTGTCTTAGCGAAAGGCTTCTTGAGGGGAAAGCTGTAACTCTGTGAGATGATTTCACAGAACACAAAGAAGTTTCTCAGAAAGCTTCTTTCCCTTTATTATCGGAGGATATTTCCTTTGGCCCTATAGTCTTCAAAGGGAAAGGAAATATCTGTTCTCAGATTCCACAGAAATAAGGCCAGGAAAGAGATCCACGAAATACAGATGTAACTCTGTGAGATGAATTAACAGAACACTAAGCAGTTTCTCAGAATGCTTCTTTCCAGATTTCATCGGAGGATATTTCCTTTTTCACCATAGCCCTCTATGGGCTTCCAAATATCACTTTGCCAATTCCACAAGAACTGTCTTAGCGAAAGGCTTCTTGAGGGGAAAGCTGTAACTCTGTGAAATGATTAAACAGAACACAAAGAAGTTTCTCAGAAAGCTTCTTTCTCTTTGTTATCGGAGGATATTTCCTTTGGCCCTATAGTCTTTAAAGGGATCCAAAATGTCTGTTGTCAGATTTCACAGAAATAAGGCTAGCAAAGAGATCCAGGAAATACAGATGTAACTCTGTGAGATGAATTAACAGAACACTGAGCAGTTTCTCAGAAAGCTTCTTTCCAGATTTAATCGGAGGATATTTCCTTTTTCACCATAGCCCTCTATGGACTTCCAAATATCACTTTGCGAATTCCACAAGAACTGTCTTAGCGAAAGGCTTCTTGAGGGGAAGGCTGTAACTCTGTGAGATGATTTCACAGAACACAAAGAAGTTTCTCAGAAAGCTTCTTTCTCTTTGTTATCGGAGGATATTTCGTTTGGCCCTATAGTCTTCAAAGGGAAAGGAAATATCTGTTGTCAGATTCCACAGAAATAAGGCTAGCAAAAAGATCCACGAAATACAGATGTAACTCTGTGAGATGAATTAAGAGAACACTAAGCAGTTTCTCAGAAACCTTCTTTCCAGATTTCATCGGAGGATATTTCCTTTTTCACCATAGCCCTTATGGGCTTCCAAATATCACTTTGCCAATTCCACAAGAACTGTCTTAGCGAAAGGCTTCTTGAGGGGAAAGCTGTAACTCTGTGAGATGATTTCACAGAACACAAAGAAGTTTCTCAGAAAGCTTCTTTCCCTTTGTTATCGGAGGATATTTCCTCTGGCCCTATAGTCTTCAAAGGGAAAGGATATAACTGTTGTCAGATTCCACAGAAATAAGGCTAGCAAAGAGATCCACGAAATACAGATGTAACTCTGTGAGATGAATTAACAGAACACTGAGCAGTTTCTCAGAAAGCTTCTTTCCAGATTTCATCGGAGGATATTTCCTTTTTCACCATAGCCCTCTATGGGCCTCCAAATATCACTTTGCCAATTCCACAAGAACTGTCTTAGCGAAAGGCTTGTTGAGGGGAAAGCTGTAACTCTCTGAGATGATTTCACAGAACACAAAGAAGTTTCTCAGAAAGCTTCTCTCTCTTTGTTATCGGAGGATATTTCCTTTGGCCCTATTGTCTTCAAAGGGAAAGGAAATATCTGTTCTCAGATTCCACAGAAATAAGGCTAGCAAAGAGATCCACGAAATACAGATGTAACTCTGTGAGATGAATTAACAGAACACTAAGGAGTTTCTCAGAAAGCTTCTTTCCAGATTTCATCGGAGGATATTTCCTTTTTCACCATATCCCTCTACGGGCTTCCAAATATCACGTTGCCAATGCCACAAGAACTGTCTTAGCGAAAGGCTTCTTGAGGGGACAGCTGTAACTCTGTGAGATGATTTCACAGAACACAAAGAAGTTTCTCAGAAAGCTTCTTTCTCTTTGTTATCGGAGGATATTTCCTTTGGCCCTATAGTCTTCAAAGGGAAAGGAAATATCTGTTGTCAGATTCCACAGAAATAAGGCTAGCAAAGAGATCCACGAAATACTGATGTAACTCTGAGAGATGAATTAACAGAACACTGAGCAGTTTCTCAGAAAGCTTCTTTCCAGATTTCATCGGAGGATATTTCCTTTTTCACCATAGCCCTCTATGGGCTTCCAATTATCACTTTGCCAGTTCCACAAGAACTGTCGTAGCGAAAGGCTTCTTGAGGGGAAAGCTGTAACTCTGTGAGATGATTTCACAGAACACAAAGAAGGTTCTCAGAAAGCTTCTTTCTCTTTGTTATCGGAGGATATTTCCTTTGTCCCTATAGTCTTCAAAGGGAAAGGAAATATCTGTTGTCAGATTCCACAGAAATAAGGCTAGCAAAGAGATCCACGAAATACAGATGTAACTCTGTGAGATGAATTAACAGAACACTAAGCAGTTTCTCAGAAAGCTTCTTTCCAGATATCATCGGAGGATATTTCCTTTTTTACCATAGCCCTCTATGGGCTTCCAAATATCACTTTGCCAATTCCACAAGAACTGTCTTAGCGAAAGGCTTCTTGAGGTGAAAGCTGTAACTCTGTGAGATGATTTCACAGAACACAAAGAAGTTTCTCAGAAAGCTTCTTTCTCTTTGTTATCGGAGGATATTTCCTTTGGCCCTATAGTCTTTAAAGGGATCCCAAATATCTGTTCTCAGATTCCACAGAAATAAGGCTAGCAAAGAGATCCACGAAATACAGATGTAACTCTGTGAGATGAATTAACAGAACACTGAGCAGTTTCTCAGAAAGCTTCTTTCCAGATTTCAACGGAGGATATTTCCTTTTTCACCATAGCCCTCTATGGGCTTCCAAATATCACTTTGCCAATTCCACAACAACTGTCTTAGCGAAAGGCTTCTTGAGGGGAAGGCTGTAATCTGTGAGATGATTTCACAGAACACAAAGAAGTTTCTCAGAAAGCTTCTTTCTCTTTGTTATCGGAGGATATTTCCTTTGGCCCTATAGTCTTCAAAGAGAAAGGAAATATCTGTTGTCAGATTAAACAGAAATAAGGCTAGCAAAAAGATCCACGAAATACAGATGTACCACTGTGAGATGCATTAACAGAACACTAAGCAGTTTCTCAGAAAGCTTCTTTCCAGATTTCATCGGAGGATATTTCCTTTTTCACCATAGCCCTCTACGGGCTTCCAAATATCACTTTGCCAATTCCAGAAGAACTGTCTTAGCGAAAGGCTTCTTGAGGGGAAAGCTGTAACTCTGTGAGATGATTTCACAGAACACAAAGAAGTTTCTCAGAAAGCTTCTTTCCCTTTGTTATCGGAGGATATTTCCTTTGGCCCTATGGTCTTCAAAGGGAAAGGAAATATCTGTTGTCAGATTCCACAGAAATAAGGCGAGCAAAGAGATCCATGAAATACAGATGTAATTCTGTGAGATGAATTAACAGAACACTGAGCAGTTTCTCAGAAAGCTTCTTTCCAGATTTCATCGGAGGATATTTCCTTTTTCACCATAGCCCTCTATGGGCTTCCAAATATCACTTTGCCAATTCCACAAGAACTGTCTTAGCGAAAGGCTTCTTGAGGGGAAAGCTGTAACTCTGTGAGATGATTTCACAGAACACAAAGAAGTTTCTCAGAAAGCTTCTTTCCCTTTGTTATCGGAGGATATTTCCTTTGGCCCTATAGTCTTTAAAGGGATCCGAAATATCTGTTCTCAGATTCCACAGAAATAAGGCTAGCAAAGAGATCCATGAAATACAGATGTAACTCTGTTAGATGAATTAACAGAACACTAAGCAGTTTCTCAGAAAGCTTCATTCCAGATTTCATCGGAGGATATTTCCCTTTTCACCACAGCCCTCTATGGGCTTCCAAATATCACTTTGCCAATTCCAAAAGAACTCTCTTAGCGAAAGGCTTCTTGAGGGGAAAGCTGTCACTCTGGGAGATGATTTCACAGAACACAAAGAAGTTTCTCAGAAAGCTTCTTTCTCTTTGTTATCGGAGGATATTTCCTTTGGCCCTATAGTCTTCAAAGGGATCCAAAATATCTGTTGTCAGATTCCACAGAAATAAGGCTAGCAAAGAGATCCACGAAATACAGATGTAACTCTGTGAGATGAATTAACAGAACACTGAGCAGTTTCTCAGAAAGCTTCTTTCCAGATTTCATCGGAGGATATTTCCTTTTTCACCATAGCCCTCTAGGGGCTTCCAAATATCACTTTGCCAATTACAAAAGAACTGTCTTAGCGAAAGGCTTCTTGAGGGGAAAGCTGTAACTCTGTGAGATGATTTCACAGAAGACAAAGAAGTTTCACAGAAAGCTTCTTTCTCTTTGTTATCGGAGGATATTTCCTTTGGCCCTATAGTCTTTAAATGGATCCGAAATATCTGTTCGCAGATTCCACAGAAATAAGGCTAGCAAAGAGATCCACGAAACACAGCTGTAACTCTGTGAGATGAATTAACAGAACACTAAGCAGTTTCTCAAAAAGCTTCTTTCCAGATTTCATCGGAGCATATTTCCTTTTTCACCATAGCCCTCCAGGGGCTTCCAAATATCACTTTGCCAATTACACAAGAAGTGTCTCAGCGAAAGGCTTCTTGAGGGGAAAGGTGTAACTCTGTGAGATGATTTCACAGAACACAAAGAAGTTTCTCAGAAAGCTTCTTTCTCTTTGTTATCGGAGGATATTTCCTTTGGCCCTATAGTCTTCAAAGGGAAAGGAAATATCTGTTCTCAGATTCCGCAGAAATAAGGCTAGCAAAGAGATCCACGAAATACAGATGTAACTCTGTGAGATGAATTAACAGAACACTAAGCAGTTACTCAGAAAGCCTCTTTCCAGATTTCATCGGAGGATATTTCCTTTTTCACCGTGGCCCTCTATGGGCTTGCTACTATCACTTTGCCAATTCCACAAGAACTGTCTTAGCGAAAGGCTTCTTGAGGGGAAAGCTGTAACTCTGTGAGATGATTTCACTGAACAAAAAGGAGTTTCTCAGAAAGCTTCTTTCTCTTTGTTATCGGAGGATATTTCCTTTGGCCCTATAGTCTTCAAAGGGAAAGGAAATATCTGTTCTCAGATTCCACAGAAATAAGGCTAGCAAAGAGAAACACGAAATACAGATGTAACTCTGTGAGATGAATTAACAGAACAATAAGCAGTTTCTAGGAAAGCTTCTTTCCAGATTTCATCGGAGGATATTTCCTTTTTCACCATATCCCTCTATGGGCTTCCAAATATCACTTTGCCAATTCCTCAAGAACTGTCTTAGCGAAAGGCTTCTTGAGGGGAAACCTGTAACTCTGTGAGATGATTTCACAGAACACAAAGAAGTTTCTCAGAAAGCTTCTTTCCCTTTGTTTTCGGATTATATTTCCTTTGGCCCTATAGTCATTAAAGGGATCCGAAATATCTGTTCTCAGATTCCACAGAAATAAGGCTAGCAAAGAGATCCACGAAATACAGATGTAACTCTGTGAGATGAATTAGCTGAACACTAAGGAGTTTCTCAGAAAGCTTCTTTCCAGATTTCATCGGAGGATATTTCCTTTTTCACCATAGCCCTCTATGGGCTTCCAAATATCACTTTGCCAATTCCACAAGAACTGTCTTAGCGAAAGGCTTCTTGAGGGGAAAGGTGTAACTCTGTGATTTGATTTCACAGAACACAAAGAAGTTTCTCAGAAAGCTTCTTTCTCTTTGTTATCGGAGGATATTTCCTTTGGCCCTATAGTCTTCAAAGGGAAAGGAAATATCTGTTCTCAGATTCCACAGAAATAAGGCCAGTAAAGAGATCCACGAAATACAGATGTAACTCTGTGAGATGAAGTAACAGAACACTAAGCAGTTTCTCAGAAAGCTTCTTTCCAGATTTCATCGGAGGATATTTCCTTTTTCACCATAGCCCTTATGGGCTTCCAAATATCACTTTGCCTATTCCACAAGAACTGTCTTAGCGAAAGGCTTCTTGAGGGGAAAGCTGTAACTCTGTGAGATGATTTCACAGAACACAAAGAAGTTTCTCAGAAAGCTTCTTTCCCTTTATTATCGGAGGATATTTCCTTTGGCCCTATAGTCTTTAAAAGGAAAGGAAATATCTGTTCTCAGATTCCACAGAAATAAGGCTAGCAAAGAGATCCACGAAATACAGATGTAACTCTGTGAGATGAATTAACAGAACACTAAGGAGTTTCTCAGAAAGCTTCTTTCCAGATTTCATCGGAGGATATTTCCTTTTTCACCATAGCCCTCTATGGGCTTCCAAATATCACTTTGCCAATTCCACAAGAACTGTCTTAGCGAAAGGCTTCTTGAGGGGAAAGCTGTAACTCTGTGAGATGATTTCACAGAACAGAAAGAAGTTTCTCAGAAAGCTTCTTTCTCTTTGTTATCGGAGGATATTTCCTTTGGCCCTATAGTCTTCAAAGGGAAAGGAAATATCTGTTCTCAGATTCCACAGAAATAAGGCCAGCAAAGAGATCCACGAAATACAGATGTAACTCTGTGAGATGAATTAACAGAACACTAAGCAGTTTCTCAGAATGCTTCTTTCCAGATTTCATCGGAGGATATTTCCTTTTTCACCATAGCCCTTATGGGCTTCCAAATATCACTTTGCCTATTCCACAAGAACTGTCTTAGCGAAAGGCTTCTTGAGGGGAAAGCTGTAACTCTGTGAGATGATTTCACAGAACACAAAGAAGTTTCTCAGAAAGCTTCTTTCCCTTTATTATCGGAGGATATTTCCTTTGGCCCTATAGTCTTCAAAGGGAAAGGAAATATCTGTTCTCAGATTCCACAGAAATAAGGCCAGGAAAGAGATCCACGAAATACAGATGTAACTCTGTGAGATGAATTAACAGAACACTAAGCAGTTTCTCAGAATGCTTCTTTCCAGATTTCATCGGAGGATATTTCCTTTTTCACCATAGCCCTCTATGGGCTTCCAAATATCACTTTGCCAATTCCACAAGAACTGTCTTAGCGAAAGGCTTCTTGAGGGGAAAGCTGTAACTCTGTGAAATGATTAAACAGAACACAAAGAAGTTTCTCAGAAAGCTTCTTTCTCTTTGTTATCGGAGGATATTTCCTTTGGCCCTATAGTCTTTAAAGGGATCCAAAATGTCTGTTGTCAGATTTCACAGAAATAAGGCTAGCAAAGAGATCCAGGAAATACAGATGTAACTCTGTGAGATGAATTAACAGAACACTGAGCAGTTTCTCAGAAAGCTTCTTTCCAGATTTAATCGGAGGATATTTCCTTTTTCACCATAGCCCTCTATGGACTTCCAAATATCACTTTGCGAATTCCACAAGAACTGTCTTAGCGAAAGGCTTCTTGAGGGGAAGGCTGTAACTCTGTGAGATGATTTCACAGAACACAAAGAAGTTTCTCAGAAAGCTTCTTTCTCTTTGTTATCGGAGGATATTTCGTTTGGCCCTATAGTCTTCAAAGGGAAAGGAAATATCTGTTGTCAGATTCCACAGAAATAAGGCTAGCAAAAAGATCCACGAAATACAGATGTAACTCTGTGAGATGAATTAAGAGAACACTAAGCAGTTTCTCAGAAACCTTCTTTCCAGATTTCATCGGAGGATATTTCCTTTTTCACCATAGCCCTTATGGGCTTCCAAATATCACTTTGCCAATTCCACAAGAACTGTCTTAGCGAAAGGCTTCTTGAGGGGAAAGCTGTAACTCTGTGAGATGATTTCACAGAACACAAAGAAGTTTCTCAGAAAGCTTCTTTCCCTTTGTTATCGGAGGATATTTCCTCTGGCCCTATAGTCTTCAAAGGGAAAGGATATAACTGTTGTCAGATTCCACAGAAATAAGGCTAGCAAAGAGATCCACGAAATACAGATGTAACTCTGTGAGATGAATTAACAGAACACTGAGCAGTTTCTCAGAAAGCTTCTTTCCAGATTTCATCGGAGGATATTTCCTTTTTCACCATAGCCCTCTATGGGCCTCCAAATATCACTTTGCCAATTCCACAAGAACTGTCTTAGCGAAAGGCTTGTTGAGGGGAAAGCTGTAACTCTCTGAGATGATTTCACAGAACACAAAGAAGTTTCTCAGAAAGCTTCTCTCTCTTTGTTATCGGAGGATATTTCCTTTGGCCCTATTGTCTTCAAAGGGAAAGGAAATATCTGTTCTCAGATTCCACAGAAATAAGGCTAGCAAAGAGATCCACGAAATACAGATGTAACTCTGTGAGATGAATTAACAGAACACTAAGGAGTTTCTCAGAAAGCTTCTTTCCAGATTTCATCGGAGGATATTTCCTTTTTCACCATATCCCTCTACGGGCTTCCAAATATCACGTTGCCAATGCCACAAGAACTGTCTTAGCGAAAGGCTTCTTGAGGGGACAGCTGTAACTCTGTGAGATGATTTCACAGAACACAAAGAAGTTTCTCAGAAAGCTTCTTTCTCTTTGTTATCGGAGGATATTTCCTTTGGCCCTATAGTCTTCAAAGGGAAAGGAAATATCTGTTGTCAGATTCCACAGAAATAAGGCCAGAAAAGAGATCCACGAAATACAGATGTAACACTGTGAGATGAATTAACAGAACACTAAGCAGTTTCTCAGAAAGCTTCTTTCCAGATTTCATCGGAGGATATTTCCTTTTACACCATAGCCCTCTAAGGGCTTCCAAATATCACTTTGCCAATTCCAGAAGAACTGTCTTAGCGAAAGGCTTCTTGAGGGGAAAGCTGTCACTCTGTGAGATGATTTCACAGAACACAAAGAAGTTTCTCAGAAAGCTTCTTTCTCTTTGTTATCGGAGGATATTTCCTTTGGCCCTATAGTCTTCAAAGGGAAAGGAAATATCTGTTCTCAGATTCCACAGAAATAAGGCCAGCAAAGAGATCCACGAAATACAGATGTAACTCTGTGAGATGAACTAACAGAACACTAAGCAGTTTCTCAGAAAGCTTCTTTCCAGATTTCATCAGAGGATATTTCCTTTTTCACCATAGCCCTCTATGGGCTTCCAAATATCACATTGTAAATTCCACAAGAACTGTCTTAGCGAAAGGCTTCTTGAGGGGAAGGCTGTAACTCTGTGAGATGATTTCACAGAACACAAAGAAGTTTCTCAGAAAGCTTCTTTCTCTTTGTTATTGGAGGATATTTCCTTTGGCCCTATAGTCTTCAAAGGGAAAGAAAATATCTGTTGTCAGATACCACAGAAATAAGGCTAGCAAAAAGATCCACGAAATACAGATGTAACTCTGTGAGATGAATTAACAGAACACTAAGCAGTTTCTCAGAAAGCTTCTTTCCAGATTTCATCGGAGGATATTTCCTTTTTCACCATAGCCCTTAAGGACTTCCAAATATCACTTTGCCAATTCCACAAGAACTGTCTTATCGAAAGGCTTCTTGAGGTGAAAGCTGTAACTCTGTGAGATGATTCCACAGAACACAAAGAAGTTTCTCATAAAGCTTCTTTCCCTTTGTTATCGGAGGATATGTCCTTTGGCCCTATAGTTTTCAAAGGGATCCGAAATATCTGTTCTCAGATTCCACAGAAATAAGGCTAGAAAAGAGATCCACGAAATACAGATGTAACTCTGTGAGATGAATTAACAGAACACTGAGCAGTTTCTCAGAAAGCTTCTTTCCAGATTTCATCGGAGGATATTTCCTTTTTCACCATAGCCCTCTAAGGGCTTCCAAATATCACTTTGCCAATTCCACAAGAACTGTCTTAGCGAAAGGCTTCTAGAGGGGAAAGGTGTAACTCTGTGATTTGATTTCACAAAACACAAAGAAGTTTCTCAGAAAGCTTCTTTCTCTTTGTTATCGGAGGATATTTCTTTTGGCCCTATAGTCTTCAAAGGGAAAGGAAATATCTGTTGTCAGATTCCACAGAAATAAGGCTAGCAAAAAGATCCACGAAATACAGATGTAACTCTGTGAGATGAATTAACAGAACACTAAGCAGTTTCTCAGAAAGCTTCTTTCCAGATTTCATCGGAGGATATTTCCTTTTTCACCATAGCCCTCTATGGGCTTCCAAATATCACTTTGCCAATTCCACAAGAACTGTCTTAGCGAAAGGCTTCTTGAGGGGAAAGCTGTAACTCTGTGAGATGATTTCACAGAACACAAAGAAGTTTCTCTGAAAGCTTCTTTCTCTTTGTTATCGGAGGATATTTCCTTTGGCCCTATAGTCTTCAAAGGGAAAGGAAATATCTGTTGTCAGATTCCACAGAAATAAGGCTAGCAAAAAGATCCACGAAATACAGATGTAACTCTGTGAGATGAATTAAGTGAACACTAAGCAGTTTCTCAGAAACCTTCTTTCCAGATTTCATCGGAGGATATTTCCTTTTTCACCATAGCCCTTATGGGCTTCCAAATATCACTTTGCCAATTCCACAAGAACTGTCTTAGCGAAAGGCTTCTTGAGGGGAAAGCTGTAACTCTGTGAGATGATTTCACAGAACACAAAGAAGTTTCTCAGAAAGCTTCTTTCCCTTTGTTATCGGAGGATATTTCCTCTGGCCCTATAGTCTTGAAAGGGAAAGGATATAACTGTTGTCAGATTCCACAGAAATAAGGCTAGCAAAGAGATCCACGAAATACAGATGTAACTCTGTGAGATAAATTAACAGAACACTGAGCAGTTTCTCAGAAAGCTTCTTTCCAGTTTTCATCGAAGGATATTTCCTTTTTCACCATAGCCCTCTATGGGCTTCCAAATATCACTTTGCCAATTCCACAAGAACTGTCTTAGCGAAAGGCTTCTTGAGGGGAAAGCTGTAACTCTCTGAGATATTTCACAGAACACAAAGAAGTTTCTCAGAAAGCTTCTCTCTCTTTGTTATCGGAGGATATTTCCTTTGGCCCTATAGTCTTCAAAGGGAAAGGAAATATCTGTTCTCAGATTCCACAGAAATAAGGCTAGCAAAGAGATCCACGAAATACAGATGTAACTCTGTGAGATGAATTAACAGAACACTAAGGAGTTTCTCAGAAAGCTTCTTTCCAGATTTCATCGGAGGATATTTCCTTTTTCACCATAGACCTCTATGGGCTTCCAAATATCACGTTGCCAATTCCACAAGAACTGTCTTAGCGAAAGGCTTCTTGAGGGGACAGCTGTAACTCTGTGAGATGATTTCACAGAACACAAAGAAGTTTCTCAGAAAGCTTCTTTCTCTTTGTTATCGGAGGATATTTCCTTTGGCCCTATAGTCTTCAAAGGGAAAGGAAATATCTGTTCTCAGATTCCACAGAAATAAGGCCAGAAAAGAGATCCACGAAATACAGATGTAACACTGTGAGATGAATTAACAGAACACTAAGCAGTTTCTCAGAAAGCTTCTTTCCAGATTTCATCGGAGGATATTTCCTTTTACACCATAGCCCTCTAAGGGCTTCCAAATATCACTTTGCCAATTCCACAAGAACTGTCTTAGCGAAAGGCTTCTTAAGGGGAAAGCTGTCACTCTGTGAGATGATTTCACAGAACACAAAGAAGTTTCTCAGAAAGCTTCTTTCTCTTTGTTATCGGAGGATATTTCCTTTGACCCTATAGTCCTTAAAGGGATCCAAAATATCTGTTGTCAGATTCCACAGAAATAAGGCTAGCAAAGAGATCCACGAAATACAGATGTAACTCTGTGAGATGAATTAACAAAACACTGAGCAGTTTCTCAGAAAGCTTCTTTCCAGATTTCATCGGAGGATATTTCCTTTTTCACCATAGCCCTCTATGGGCTTCCAAATATCACTTTGCCAATTCCACAAGAACTGTCTTAGCGAAAGGCTTCTTGAGGGGAAAGCTGTCACTCTGTGAGATGATTTCACAGAACACAAAGAAGTTTCTCAGAAAGCTTCTTTCTCTTTGTTATCGGAGGATATTTCCTTTGGCCCTATAGTCTCCAAAGGGAAAGGAAATATCTGTTGTCAGATTCCACAGAAATAAGGCTAGCAAAGAGATCCACGAAATACTGATGTAACTCTGAGAGATGAATTAACAGAACACTGAGCAGTTTCTCAGAAAGCTTCTTTCCAGATTTCATCGGAGGATATTTCCTTTTTCACCATAGCCCTCTATGGGCTTCCAATTATCACTTTGCCAGTTCCACAAGAACTGTCGTAGCGAAAGGCTTCTTGAGGGGAAAGCTGTAACTCTGTGAGATGATTTCACAGAACACAAAGAAGGTTCTCAGAAAGCTTCTTTCTCTTTGTTATTGGAGGATATTTCCTTTGTCCCTATAGTCTTCAAAGGGAAAGGAAATATCTGTTCTCAGATTCCACAGAAATAAGGCTAGCAAAGAGATCCACGAAATACAGATGTAACTCTGTGAGATGAATTAACAGAACACTAAGCAGTTTCTCAGAAAGCTTCTTTCCAGATATCATCGGAGGATATTTCCTTTTTCACCATAGCCCTTATGGGCTTCCAAATATCACTTTGCCAATTCCACAAGAACTGTCTTAGCGAAAGGCTTCTTGAGGGGAAAGCTGTAACTCTGTGAGATGATTTCACAGAACACAAAGAAGTTTCTCAGAAAGCTTCTTTCCCTTTGTTATCGGAGGATATTTCCTTTGGCCCTATAGTCTTTAAATGGATCCGAAATATCTCTTCTCAGATTCCACAGAAATAAGGCTAGCAAAGAGATCCATGAAATACAGATGTAACTCTGTTAGATGAATTAACAGAACACTAAGCAGTTTCTCAGAAAGCTTCTTTCCAGATTTCATCGGAGGATATTTCCTTTTTCACCATAGCCCTCTACGGGCTTCCAAATATCACTTTGCCAATTCCAGAAGAACTGTCTTAGCGAAAGGCTTCTTGAGGGGAAAGCTGTAACTCTGTGAGATGATTTCACAGAACACAAAGAAGTTTCTCAGAAAGCTTCTTTCGCTTTGTTATCGGAGGATAATTCCTTTGGCCCTATAGTCTTTGAAGGATTCCGAAATATGTGTTCTCAGATTCCACAGAAATAAGGCTAGCAAAGAGATCCACGAAATACAGATGTAACTCTGTGAGATGAATTAACAGAACACTAAGGAGTTTCTCAGAAAGCTTCTTTCCAGATTTCATCCGAGGATATTTCCTTTTTCACCATAGCCCTCTATGGGCTTCCAAATATCACTTTGCCAATTCCACAAGAACTGTCTTAGCGAAAGGCTTCTTGAGGGGAAAGCTGTAACTCTGTGAGATGATTTCACAGAACACAAAGAAGTTTCTCAGAAAGATTCTTTCTCTTTGTTATCGGAGGATATTTCCTTTGGCCCTATAGTCTTCAAAGGGAAAGGAAATATCTGTTGTCAGATTAAACAGAAATAAGGCTAGCAAAAAGATCCACGAAATACAGATGTAACACTGTGAGATGAATTAACAGAACACTAAGCAGTTTCTCAGAAAGCTTCTTTCCAGATTTCATCGGAGGATATTTCCTTTTTCACCATAGCCCTCTATGGGCTTCCAAATATCACTTTGCCAATTCCACAAGAACTGTCTTAGCGAAAGGCTTCTTGAGGGGAAAGCTGTAACTCTGTGAGATGATTTCACAGAACACAAAGAAGTTTCTCAGAAAGCTTCTTTCCCTTTGTTATCGGAGGATATTTCCTTTGGCCCTATAGTCTCTAAAGGGTTCCGAAATATCTGTTCTCAGATTCCACAGAAATAAGGCTAGCAAAGTGATCCACGAAATACAGATGTAACTCTGTGAGATGAATTAACAGAACACTAAGCAGTTTCTCAAAAAGCTTCTTTACAGATTTCATCGGAGAATATTTCCTTTTTCACCATAGCCCTCTATGGGCTTCCAAATATCACTTTGCCAATTCCACAAGAACTGTCTTAGCGAAAGGCTTCTCGAGGGGAATGGTGTAACTCTGTGAGATGATTTCACAGAACACCAAGAAGTTTCTCAGAAAGCTTCTTTCTGTTTGTTATCGGAGGATATTTCCTTTGGCCCTATAGTCTTTAAAGGGAACCGAAATATCTGTTGTCAGATTCCACAGAAATAAGGCTAGCAAAGAGATCCACGAAATACAGATGTAACTCTGTGAGATGAATTAACAGAAAACTGAGCAGTTTCTCAGAAATGTTCTTTCCAGATTTCAACGGAGGATATTTCCTTTTTCACCATAGCCCTCTATGGGCTTCCAAATATCACTTTGCAAACTCCACAAGAACTGTCTTAGCGAAAGGCTTCTTGAGGAGAAGGCTGTAATCTGTGAGATGATTTCACAGAACACAAAGAAGTTTCTCAGAAAGCTTCTTTCTCTTTGTTATAGGAGGATATTTCCTTTGGCCCTACAGTCTTCAAAGGGAAAGGAAATATCTGTTGTCAGATTCCACAGAAATAAGGCTAGCAAAAAAAACCACGAAATACAGATGTGACTCTGTGAGATGAATTAACAGAACACTAAGCAGTTTCTCAGAAAGCTTCTTTCCAGATTTCATTGGAGAATATTTCTTTTTTCACCATAGCCCTCTATGGGCTTCCAAATATCACTTTGCCAATCCAACAAGAACTATCTTAGCGAAAGGCTTCTTGAGGGGAAAGCTGTAACTCTGTGAGATGATTTCACAGAACACAAAGAAGTTTCTCAGAAAGCTTCTTTCCCTTTGTTATCGGAGGATATTTCCTTTGGCCCTATGGTCTTCAAAGGGAAAGGAAATATCTGTTGTCAGATTCCACAGAAATAAGGCTAGCAAAGAGATCCATGAAATACAGATGTAATTCTGTGAGATGAATTATGAGAACACTGAGCAGTTTCTCAGAAAGCTTCTTTCCAGATTTCATCGGAGGATATTTCCTTTTTCACCATAGCCCTCTATGGGCTTCCAAATATCACTTTGCCAATTCCACAAGAACTGTCTTAGCGAAAGGCTTCTTGAGGGGAAAGCTGTAACTCTGTGAGATGATTTCACAGAACACAAAGAAGTTTCTCAGAAAGCTTCTTTCCCTTTGTTATCGGAGGATATTTCCTTTGGCCCTATAGTCTTTAAAGGGATCCGAAATATCTGTTCTCAGATTCCACAGAAATAAGGCTAGCAAAGAGATCCATGAAATACAGATGTAACTCTGTTAGATGAATTAACAGAACACTAAGCAGTTTCTCAGAAATCTTCATTCCAGATTTCATCGGAGGATATTTCCCTTTTCACCACAGCCCTCTATGGGCTTCCAAATATCACTTTGCCAATTCCAAAAGAACTCTCTTAGCGAAAGGCTTCTTGAGGGGAAAGCTGTCACTCTGTGAGATGATTTCACAGAACACAAAGAAGTTTCTCAGAAAGCTTCTTTCTCTTTGTTATCGGAGGATATTTCCTTTGGCCCTATAGTCTTCAAAGGGATCCAAAATATCTGTTGTCAGATTCCACAGAAATAAGGCTAGCAAAGAGATCCACGAAATACAGATGTAACTCTGTGAGATGAATTAACAGAACACTGAGCAGTTTCTCAGAAAGCTTCTTTCCAGATTTCATCGAAGGATATTTCCTTTTTCACCATAGCCCTCTATGGGCTTCCAAATATCACTTTGCCAATTCCACAAGAACTGTCTTAGCGAAAGACTTCTTGAGGGGAAAGGTGTAACTCTGTGAGATGATTTCACGGAACAGAAAGAAGTTTCTCAGAAAGCTTCTTTCTCTTTGTTATCGGAGGATATTTCCTTTGGCTCTATAGTCTTCAAAGGGAAAGGAAATATCTGTTGTCAGATTCCACAGAAATAAGGCTAGCAAAAAGATCCACGAAATACAGATGTAACACTGTGAGATGAATTAACAGAACACTAAGCAGTTTCTCAGAAAGCTTCTTTCCAGATTTCATCGGAGGATATTTCCTTTTTCACCACAGCCCTCTATGGGCTTCCAAATATCACTTTGCCAATTACAAAAGAACTGTCTTAGCGAAAGGCTTCTTGAGGGGAAAGCTGTAACTCTGTGAGATGATTTCACAGAACACTAAGAAGTTTCTCAGAAAGCTTCTTTCCCTTTATTATCGGAGGATATTTCCTTTGGCCCTATAGTCTTCTAAGGGAAAGGAAATATCTGTTGTCAGATTCCACAGAAATAAGGCTAGCAAAGATATCCACGAAATACAGATGTAACTCTGTGTGATGAATTAACAGAACACTGAGCAGTTTCTCAGAAAGCTTCTTTCCAGATTTCATCGGAGGATATTTCCTTTTTCACCATAGCCCTCTAGGGGCTTCCAAATATCACTTTGCCAATTACAAAAGAACTGTCTTAGCGAAAGGCTTCTTGAGGGGAAAGCTGTAACTCTGTGAGATGATTTCACAGAAGACAAAGAAGTTTCACAGAAAGCTTCTTTCTCTTTGTTATCGGAGGATATTTCCTTTGGCCCTATAGTCTTTAAATGGATCCGAAATATCTGTTCGCAGATTCCACAGAAATAAGGCTAGCAAAGAGATCCACGAAACACAGCTGTAACTCTGTGAGATGAATTAACAGAACACTAAGCAGTTTCTCAAAAAGCTTCTTTCCAGATTTCATCGGAGCATATTTCCTTTTTCACCATAGCCCTCCAGGGGCTTCCAAATATCACTTTGCCAATTACACAAGAAGTGTCTCAGCGAAAGGCTTCTTGAGGGGAAAGGTGTAACTCTGTGAGATGATTTCACAGAACACAAAGAAGTTTCTCAGAAAGCTTCTTTCTCTTTGTTATCGGAGGATATTTCCTTTGGCCCTATAGTCTTCAAAGGGAAAGGAAATATCTGTTCTCAGATTCCGCAGAAATAAGGCTAGCAAAGAGATCCACGAAATACAGATGTAACTCTGTGAGATGAATTAACAGAACACTAAGCAGTTACTCAGAAAGCCTCTTTCCAGATTTCATCGGAGGATATTTCCTTTTTCACCGTGGCCCTCTATGGGCTTGCTACTATCACTTTGCCAATTCCACAAGAACTGTCTTAGCGAAAGGCTTCTTGAGGGGAAAGCTGTAACTCTGTGAGATGATTTCACAGAACACAAAGAAGTTTTTCAGAAAGCTTCTTTCCCTTTGTTATCGGAGGATATTTCCTTTGGCCCTATAGTCTTTAAAGGGATCCGAAATATCTGTTCTCAGATTCCACAGAAATAAGGCTAGCAAAGAGATCCATGAAATACAGATGTAACTCTGTTAGATGAATTAACAGAACACTAAGCAGTTTCTCAGAAAGCTTCATTCCAGATTTCATCGGAGGATATTTCCCTTTTCACCACAGCCCTCTATGGGCTTCCAAATATCACTTTGCCAATTCCAAAAGAACTCTCTTAGCGAAAGGCTTCTTGAGGGGAAACCTGTAACTCTGTGAGATGATTTCACAGAACACAAAGAAGTTTCTCAGAAAGCTTCTTTCCCTTTGTTTTCGGATTATATTTCCTTTGGCCCTATAGTCATTAAAGGGATCCGAAATATCTGTTCTCAGATTCCACAGAAATAAGGCTAGCAAAGAGATCCACGAAATACAGATGTAACTCTGTGAGATGAATTAGCTGAACACTAAGGAGTTTCTCAGAAAGCTTCTTTCCAGATTTCATCGGAGGATATTTCCTTTTTCACCATAGCCCTCTATGGGCTTCCAAATATCACTTTGCCAATTCCACAAGAACTGTCTTAGCGAAAGGCTTCTTGAGGGGAAAGGTGTAACTCTGTGATTTGATTTCACAGAACACAAAGAAGTTTCTCAGAAAGCTTCTTTCTCTTTGTTATCGGAGGATATTTCCTTTGGCCCTATAGTCTTCAAAGGGAAAGGAAATATCTGTTCTCAGATTCCACAGAAATAAGGCCAGTAAAGAGATCCACGAAATACAGATGTAACTCTGTGAGATGAATTAACAGAACACTAAGCAGTTTCTCAGAAAGCTTCTTTCCAGATTTCATCGGAGGATATTTCCTTTTTCACCATAGCCCTTATGGGCTTCCAAATATCACTTTGCCTATTCCACAAGAACTGTCTTAGCGAAAGGCTTCTTGAGGGGAAAGCTGTAACTCTGTGAGATGATTTCACAGAACACAAAGAAGTTTCTCAGAAAGCTTCTTTCCCTTTATTATCGGAGGATATTTCCTTTGGCCCTATAGTCTTTAAAAGGAAAGGAAATATCTGTTCTCAGATTCCACAGAAATAAGGCTAGCAAAGAGATCCACGAAATACAGATGTAACTCTGTGAGATGAATTAACAGAACACTAAGGAGTTTCTCAGAAAGCTTCTTTCCAGATTTCATCGGAGGATATTTCCTTTTTCACCATAGCCCTCTATGGGCTTCCAAATATCACTTTGCCAATTCCACAAGAACTGTCTTAGCGAAAGGCTTCTTGAGGGGAAAGCTGTAACTCTGTGAGATGATTTCACAGAACACAAAGAAGTTTCTCAGAAAGCTTCTTTCTCTTTGTTATCGGAGGATATTTCCTTTGGCCCTATAGTCTTCAAAGGGAAAGGAAATATCTGTTCTCAGATTCCACAGAAATAAGGCCAGCAAAGAGATCCACGAAATACAGATGTAACTCTGTGAGATGAATTAACAGAACACTAAGCAGTTTCTCAGAATGCTTCTTTCCAGATTTCATCGGAGGATATTTCCTTTTTCACCATAGCCCTTATGGGCTTCCAAATATCACTTTGCCTATTCCACAAGAACTGTCTTAGCGAAAGGCTTCTTGAGGGGAAAGCTGTAACTCTGTGAGATGATTTCACAGAACACAAAGAAGTTTCTCAGAAAGCTTCTTTCCCTTTATTATCGGAGGATATTTCCTTTGGCCCTATAGTCTTTAAAAGGAAAGGAAATATCTGTTCTCAGATTCCACAGAAATAAGGCTAGCAAAGAGATCCACGAAATACAGATGTAACTCTGTGAGATGAATTAACAGAACACTAAGGAGTTTCTCAGAAAGCTTCTTTCCAGATTTCATCGGAGGATATTTCCTTTTTCACCATAGCCCTCTATGGGCTTCCAAATATCACTTTGCCAATTCCACAAGAACTGTCTTAGCGAAAGGCTTCTTGAGTGGAAAGCTGTAACTCTGTGAGATGATTTCACAGAACACAAAGAAGTTTCTCAGAAAGCTTCTTTCTCTTTGTTATCGGAGGATATTTCCTTTGGCCCTATAGTCTTCAAAGGGAAAGGAAATATCTGTTCTCAGATTCCACAGAAATAAGGCCAGCAAAGAGATCCACGAAATACAGATGTAACTCTGTGAGATGAATTAACAGAACACTAAGCAGTTTCTCAGAATGCTTCTTTCCAGATTTCATCGGAGGATATTTCCTTTTTCACCATAGCCCTCTATGGGCTTCCAAATATCACTTTGCCAATTCCACAAGAACTGTCTTAGCGAAAGGCTTCTTGAGGGGAAAGCTGTAACTCTGTGAAATGATTTCACAGAACACAAAGAAGTTTCTCAGAAAGCTTCTTTCTCTTTGTTATCGGAGGATATTTCCTTTGGCCCTATAGTCTTTAAAGGGATCCAAAATGTCTGTTGTCAGATTTCACAGAAATAAGGCTAGCAAAGAGATCCACGAAATACAGATGTAACTCTGTGAGATGAATTAACAGAACACTGAGCAGTTTCTCAGAAAGCTTCTTTCCAGATTTAATCGGAGGATATTTCCTTTTTCACCATAGCCCTCTATGGGCTTCCAAATATCACTTTGCCAATTCCACAAGAACTGTCTTAGCGAAAGGCTTCTTGAGGGGAAGGCTGTAACTCTGTGAGATGATTTCACAGAACACAAAGAAGTTTCTCTGAAAGCTTCTTTCTCTTTGTTATCGGAGGATATTTCCTTTGGTCCTATAGTCTTCAAAGGGAAAGGAAATATCTGTTGTCAGATTCCACAGAAATAAGGCTAGCAAAAAGATCCACGAAATACAGATGTAACTCTGTGAGATGAATTAAGAGAACACTAAGCAGTTTCTCAGAAACCTTCTTTCCAGATTTCATCGGAGGATATTTCCTTTTTCACCATAGCCCTTATGGGCTTCCAAATATCACTTTGCCAATTCCACAAGAACTGTCTTAGCGAAAGGCTTCTTGAGGGGAAAGCTGTAACTCTGTGAGATGATTTCACAGAACACAAAGAAGTTTCTCAGAAAGCTTCTTTCCCTTTGTTATCGGAGGATATTTCCTCTGGCCCTATAGTCTTCAAAGGGAAAGGATATAACTGTTGTCAGATTCCACAGAAATAAGGCTAGCAAAGAGATCCACGAAATACAGATGTAACTCTGTGAGATGAATTAACAGAACACTGAGCAGTTTCTCAGAAAGCTTCTTTCCAGATTTCATCGGAGGATATTTCCTTTTTCACCATAGCCCTCTAGGGGCTTCCAAATATCACTTTGCCAATTCCACAAGAACTGTATTAGCGAAAGGCTTGTTGAGGGGAAAGCTGTAACTCTCTGAGATGATTTCACAGAACACAAAGAAGTTTCTCAGAAAGCTTCTCTCTCTTTGTTATCGGAGGATATTTCCTTTGGCCCTATTGTCTTCAAAGGGAAAGGAAATATCTGTTCTCAGATTCCACAGAAATAAGGCTAGCAAAGAGATCCACGAAATACAGATGTAACTCTGTGAGATGAATTAACAGAACACTAAGGAGTTTCTCAGAAAGCTTCTTTCCAGATTTCATCGGAGGATATTTCCTTTTTCACCATATCCCTCTACGGGCTTCCAAATATCACGTTGCCAATTCCACAAGAACTGTCTTAGCGAAAGGCTTCTTGAGGGGACAGCTGTAACTCTGTGAGATGATTTCACAGAACACAAAGAAGTTTCTCAGAAAGCTTCTTTCTCTTTGTTATCGGAGGATATTTCCTTTGGCCCTATAGTCTTCAAAGGGAAAGGAAATATCTGTTGTCAGATTCCACAGAAATAAGGCCAGAAAAGAGATCCACGAAATACAGATGTAACACTGTGAGATGAATTAACAGAACACTAAGCAGTTTCTCAGAAAGCTTCTTTCCAGATTTCATCGGAGGATATTTCCTTTTACACCATAGCCCTCTAAGGGCTTCCAAATATCACTTTGCCAATTCCACAAGAACTGTCTTAGCGAAAGGCTTCTTGAGGGGAAAGCTGTCACTCTGTGAGATGATTTCATAGAACACAAAGAAGTTTCTCAGAAAGCTTCTTTCTCTTTGTTATCGGAGGATATTTCCTTTGGCCCTATAGTCTTCAAAGGGAAAGGAAATATCTGTTCTCAGATTCCACAGAAATAAGGCCAGCAAAGAGATCCACGAAATACAGATGTAACTCTGTGAGATGAACTAACAGAACACTAAGCAGTTTCTCAGAAAGCTTCTTTCCAGATTTCATCAGAGGATATTTCCTTTTTCACCATAGCCCTCTTTGGGCTTCCAAATATCACTTTGTAAATTCCACAAGAACTGTCTTAGCGAAAGGCTTCTTGAGGGGAAGGCTGTAACTCTGTGAGATGATTTCACAGAACACAAAGAAGTTTCTCAGAAAGCTTCTTTCTCTTTGTTATCGGAGGATATTTCCTTTGGCCCTATAGTCTTCAAAGGGAAAGAAAATATCTGTTGTCAGATTCCACAGAAATAAGGCTAGCAAAAAGATCTACGAAATACAGATGTAACTCTGTGAGATGAATTAACAGAACACTAAGCAGTTTCTCAGAAAGCTTCTTTCCAGATTTCATCGGAGGATATTTCCTTTTTCACCATAGCCCTTAAGGACTTCCAAATATCACTTTGCCAATTCCACAAGAACTGTCTTATCGAAAGGCTTCTTGAGGGGAAAGCTGTAACTCTGTGAGATGATTCCACAGAACACAAAGAAGTTTCTCATAAAGCTTCTTTCCCTTTGTTATCGGAGGATATGTCCTTTGGCCCTATAGTTTTCAAAGGGATCCGAAATATCTGTTCTCAGATTCCACAGACATAAGGCTAGAAAAGAGATCCACGAAATACAGATGTAACTCTGTGAGATGAATTAACAGAACACTGAGCAGTTTCTCAGAAAGCTTCTTTCCAGATTTCATCGGAGGATATTTCCTTTTTCACCATAGCCCTCTAAGGGCTTCCAAATATCACTTTGCCAATTCCACAAGAACTGTCTTACCGAAAGGCTTCTTGAGGGGAAAGGTGTAACTCTGTGATTTGATTTCACAAAACACAAAGAAGTTTCTCAGAAAGCTTCTTTCTCTTTGTTATCGGAGGATATTTCTTTTGGCCCTATAGTCTTCAAAGGGAAAGGAAATATCTGTTGTCAGATTCCACAGAAATAAGGCTAGCAAAAAGATCCACGAAATACAGATGTAACTCTGTGAGATGAATTAACAGAACACTAAGCAGTTTCTCAGAAAGCTTCTTTCCAGATTTCATCGGAGGATATTTCCTTTTTCACCATAGCCCTCTATGGGCTTCCAAATATCACTTTGCCAATTCCACAAGAACTGTCTTAGCGAAAGGCTTCTTGAGGGGAAAGCTGTAACTCTGTGAGATGATTTCACAGAACACAAAGAAGTTTCTCTGAAAGCTTCTTTCTCTTTGTTATCGGAGGATATTTCCTTTGGCCCTATAGTCTTCAAAGGGAAAGGAAATATCTGTTGTCAGATTCCACAGAAATAAGGCTAGCAAAAAGATCCACGAAATACAGATGTAACTCTGTGAGATGAATTAAGTGAACACTAAGCAGTTTCTCAGAAACCTTCTTTCCAGATTTCATCGGAGGATATTTCCTTTTTCACCATAGCCCTTATGGGCTTCCAAATATCACTTTGCCAATTCCACAAGAACTGTCTTAGCGAAAGGCTTCTTGAGGGGAAAGCTGTAACTCTGTGAGATGATTTCACAGAACACAAAGAAGTTTCTCAGAAAGCTTCTTTCCCTTTGTTATCGGAGGATATTTCCTCTGGCCCTATAGTCTTGAAAGGGAAAGGATATAACTGTTGTCAGATTCCACAGAAATAAGGCTAGCAAAGAGATCCACGAAATACAGATGTAACTCTGTGAGATGAATTAACAGAACACTGAGCAGTTTCTCAGAAAGCTTCTTTCCAGTTTTCATCGAAGGATATTTCCTTTTTCACCATAGCCCTCTATGGGCTTCCAAATATCACTTTGCCAATTCCACAAGAACTGTCTTAGCGAAAGGCTTCTTGAGGGGAAAGCTGTAACTCTCTGAGATATTTCACAGAACACAAAGAAGTTTCTCAGAAAGCTTCTTTCCCTTTGTTATCGGAGGATATTTCCTTTGGCCCTATAGTCTTCAAAGGGAAAGGAAATATCTGTTCTCAGATTCCACAGAAATAAGGCTAGCAAAGAGATCCACGAAATACAGATGTAACTCTGTGAGATGAATTAACAGAACACTAAGGAGTTTCTCAGAAAGCTTCTTTCCAGATTTCATCGGAGGATATTTCCTTTTTCACCATAGACCTCTATGGGCTTCCAAATATCACGTTGCCAATTCCACAAGAACTGTCTTAGAGAAAGGCTTCTTGAGGGGACAGCTGTAACTCTGTGAGATGATTTCACAGAACAAAAAGAAGTTTCTCAGAAAGCTTCTTTCTCTTTGTTATCGGAGGATATTTCCTTTGGCCCTATAGTCTTCAAAGGGAAAGGAAATATCTGTTCTCAGATTCCACAGAAATAAGGCCAGAAAAGAGATCCACGAAATACAGATGTAACACTGTGAGATGAATTAACAGAACACTAAGCAGTTTCTCAGAAAGCTTCTTTCCAGATTTCATCGGAGGATATTTCCTTTTACACCATAGCCCTCTAAGGGCTTCCAAATATCACTTTGCCCATTCCACAAGAACTGTCTTAGCGAAAGGCTTCTTAAGGGGAAAGCTGTAACTCTGTGAGATGATTTCACAGAACACAAAGAAGTTTCTCAGAAAGCTTCTTTCTCTTTGTTATCGGAGGATATTTCCTTTGGCCCTATACTCTTTAAAGGGATCCAAAATATCTGTTCTCAGAATCCACAGAAATAAGGCTAGCAAAGAGATCCACGAAATACAGATGTAACTCTGTGAGATGAATTAACAGAACACTGAGCAGTTTCTCAGAAAGCTTCTTTCCAGATTTCATCGGTGGATATTTCCTTTTTCACCATAGCCATCTATGGGCTTCCAAATATCACTTTGCAAATTCCACAAGAACTGTCTTAGCGAAAGGCTTCTTGAGGGGAAGGCTGTCACTCTGTGAGATGATTTCACAGAACACAAAGAAGTTTCTCAGAAAGCTTCTTTCTCTTTGTTATCGGAGGATATTTCCTTTGGCCCTATAGTCTTCAAAGGGAAAGGAAATATCTGTTGTCAGATTTCACAGAAATAAGGCTAGCAAAAAGATCCACGAAATACAGATGTAACTCTGTGAGATGAATTAACAGAACACTGAGCAGTTTCTCAGAAAGATTCTTTCCAGATTTCATCGGAGGATATTTCCTTTTTCACCATAGCCCTCTATGGGCTTCCAAATATCACTTTGCCAATTCCACAAGAACTGTCTTAGCGAAAGGCTTCTTGAGGGGAAAGGTGTAACTCTGTGAGATGATTTCACAGAACACAAAGGAGTTTCTCAGAAAGCTTCTTTCTCTTTGTTATCGGAGGATATTTCCTTTGGCCCTATAGTCTTTAAAGGGATCCGATATGTCTGTTCTCAGATTCCACCGAAATAAGGCTAGCAAAGAGATCCACGAAATACAGATGTAACTCTGTGAGATGAATTAACAGAACACTGAGCAGTTTCTCAGAAAGCTTCTTTCCAGATTTCATCGGAGGATATTTCCTTTTTCACCATAGTCCTCTAAGGGCTTCCAAATATCACTTTGCCAATTCCACAAGAACTGTCTTAGCGAAAGGCTTCTTGAGGGGAAAGGTGTAACTCTGTGATTTGATTTCACAAAACACAAAGAAGTTTCTCAGAAAGCTTCTTTCTCTTTGTTATCGGAGGATATTTCCTTTGGCCCTATAGTCTTCAAAGGGAAAGGAAATAACTGTTGTCAGATTCCACAGAAATAAGGCTAGCAAAAAGATCCACGAAATACAGATGTAACTCTGTGAGATGAATTAACAGAACACTAAGCAGTTTCTCAGAAAGCTTCTTTCCAGATTTCATCGGAGGATATTTCCTTTTTCACCATAGCCCTCTATGGGCTTCCAAATATCACTTTGCCAATTCCACAAGAACTGTCTTAGCGAAAGGCTTCTTGAGGGGAAAGCTGTAACTCTGTGAGATGATTTCACAGAACACAAAGAAGTTTCTCAGAAAGCTTCTTTCCCTTTGTTATCGGAGGATATTTCCTTTGGCCCTATAGTCTTTAAAGGGATCCGAAATATCTGTTCTCAGATTCCACAGAAATAAGGCTAGCAAAGAGATCCACGAAATACAGATGTAACTCTGTGAGATGAATTAACAGAACACTAAGGAGTTTCTCAGAAAGCTTCTTTCCAGATTTCATCGGAGGATATTTTCTTTCTCACCATAGCCCTCTACGGGCTTCCAAATATCACTTTGCCAATTCCACAAGAACTGTCTTAGCGAAAGGCTTCTTGAGGGGACAGCTGTAACTCTGTGAGATGATTTCACAGAACACAAAGAAGTTTCTCAGAAAGCTTCTTTCTCTTTGTTATCGGAGGATATTTGCTTTGGCCCTATAGTCTTCAAAGGGAAAGGAAATATCTGTTCTCAGATTCCACAGAAATAAGTCCAGAAAAGAGATCCACGAAATACAGATGTAACTCTGTGAGATGAATTAACAGAACACTAAGCAGTTTCTCAGAAAGCTTCTTTCCAGATTTCATCGGAGGATATTTCCTTTTTCACCATAGCCCTCTATGGGCTTCCAAATATCACTTTGCCAATTCCACAAGAACTGTCTTAGCGAAAGGCTTCTTGAGGGGAAAGCTGTAACTCTGTGAGATGATTTCACAGAACACAAAGAAGTTTCTCAGAAAGCTTCTTTCCCTTTGTTATCGGAGGATATTTCCTTTGGCCTTATAGTCTTCAAAGGGAAAGGAAATATCTGTTGTCAGATTCTACAGAAATAAGGCTAGCAAAGAGATCCACGAAATACAGATGTAATTCTGTGAGATGAATTAACAGAACACTGAGCAGTTTCTCAGATAGCTTCTTTCCAGATTTCATCGCAGGATATTTCCTTTTTCACCATAGCCCTCTAAGGGCTTCCAAATATCACTTTGCCAATTCCACAAGAACTGTCTTAGCGAAAGGCTTCTTGAGGGGAAAGCTGTAACTCTGTGAGATGATTTCACAGAACACAAAGAAGTTTCTCAGAAAGCTTCTTTCTCTTTGTTATCGGAGGATATTTCCTTTGGCCCTATAGTCTTCAAAGGGAAAGGAAATATCTGTTCTCAGATACCACAGAAATGAGGCCCGCAAAGAGATCCACGAAATACAGATGTAACTCTGTGAGATGAATTAACAGAACACTGAGCAGTTTCTCAGAAAGCTTCTTTCCAGATTTCATCGGAGGATATTTCCTTTTTCACCATAGCCCTCTATGGGCTTCCAAATATCACTTTGCCAATTCCACAAGAACTGTCTTAGCGAAAGGCTTCTTGAGGGGAAAGCTGTAACTCTGTGAGATGATTTCACAGAACACAAAGAAGTTTCTCAGAAAGCTTCTTTCCCTTTGTTATCGGAGGATATTTCCTTTGGCCCTACAGTCTTTAAAGGGATCCGAAATATCTGTTCTCAGATCCACAGAAATAAGGCTAGCAAAGACATCCACGAAATACAGATGTAACTCTGTGAGATGAATTAACAGAACACTAAGGAGTTTCTCAGAAAGCTTCTTTCCAGATTTCATCGGAGGATATTTCCTTTTTCACCATAGCCCTCTATGGGCTTCCAAATATCACTTTGCCAATTCCACAAGAACTGACTTAGCGAAAGGCTTCTTGAGGGGAAAGCTGTAACTCTGTGAGATGATTTCACAGAACACAAAGAAGTTTCTCAGAAAGCTTCTTTCTCTTTGTTAACGGAGGATATTTCCTTTGGCCCTATAGTCTTCAAAGGGAAAGGAAATATCTGTTCTCAGATTCCACAGAAATAAGGCCAGCAAAGAGATCCACGAAATACAGATGTAACTCTGTGAGATGAATTAACAGAACACTAAGCAGTTTCTCAGAATGCTTCTTTCCAGATTTCATCGGAGGATATTTCCTTCTTCACCATAGCCCTCTAAGGGCTTCCAAATATCACTTTGCCAATTCCACAAGAACTGTCTTAGCGAAAGGCTTCTTGAGGGGAAAGCTGTAACTCTGTGAGATGATTTCACAGAACACAAAGAAGTTTCTCAGAAAGCTTCTTTCTCTTTGTTATCGGAGGATATTTCCTTTGGCCCTATAATCTTTAAATGGATCCAAAATGTCTGTTCTCAGATTCCACAGAAATAAGGCTAGCAAAGAGATCCACGAAATACAGATGTAACTCTGTGAGATGAATTAACAGAACACTAAGGAGTTTCTCAGAAAGCTTCTTTCCAGATTTCATCGGAGGATATTTCCTTTTTCACCATAGCCCTCTATGGGCTTCCAAATATCACTTTGCCAATTCCACAAGAACTGTCTTAGCGAAAGGCTTCTTGAGGGGAAGGCTGTAACTCGGTGAGATGATTTCACAGAACACAAAGAAGTTTCTCAGGAAGCTTCTTTCTCTTTGTTATCGGAGGATATTTCCTTTGGCCCTATAGTCTTCAAAGGGATCCGAAATATCTGTTGTCAGATTCCACAGAAATAAGGCTAGCAAAAAGATCCACGAAATACAGATGTAACTCTGTGAGATGAATTAAGAGAACACTAAGCAGTTTCTCAGAAAGCTTCTTTCCAGATTTCATCGGAGGATATTTCCTTTTTCACCATAGCCCTTATGGGCTTCCAAATATCACTTTGCCAATTCCACAAGAACTGTCTTAGCGAAAGGCTTTTTGAGGGGAAAGCTGTAACTCTGTGAGATGATTTCACAGAACACAAAGAAGTTTCTCAGAAAGCTTCTTTCCCTTTGTTTTCGGAGGATATTTCCTCTGGCCCTATAGTCTTCAAAGGGAAAGGAAATAACTGTTGTCAGATTCCACAGAAATAAGGCTAGCAAAGAGATCCACGAAATACAGATGTAACTCTGTGAGATGAATTAACAGAACACTAAGGAGTTTCTCAGAAAGCTTCTTTCAAGATTTCATCGGAGGATATTTCCTTTTTCACCATAGCCCTCTATGGGCTTCCAAATATCACTTTGCCAATTCCACAAGAACTGTCTTAGCGAAAGGCTTCTTGAGGGGAAGGCTGTAACTCTGTGAGATGATTTCACAGAACACAAAGAAGTTTCTCAGAAAGCTTCTTTCTCTTTGTTATCGGAGGATATTTCCTTTGGCCCTATAGTCTTCAAAGGGAAAGAAAATATCTGTTGTCAGATTCCACAGAAATAAGGCTAGCAAAAAGATCCACGAAACACAGATGTAACTCTGTGAGATGAATTAACAGAACACTAAGCAGTTTCTCAGAAAGCTTCTTTCCAGATTTCATCGGAGGATATTTCCTTTTTCACCATAGCCCTTAAGGACTTCCAAATGTCACTTTGCCAATTCCACAAGAACTGTCTTAGCGAAAGGCTTCTTGAGGAGAAAGCTGTAACTCTGTGAGATGATTTCACAAAACACAAAGAAGTTTCTCAGAAAGCTTCTTTCCCTTTGTTATCGGAGGATATTTCCTTTGGCCCTATAGTCTTCAAAGGGATCCAAAATATCTGTTCTCAGATTCCACAGAAATAAGGCTAGCAAAGAGATCCACGAAATACAGATGTAACTCTGTGAGATGAATTAACAGAACACTAAGCAGTTTCTCAGAAAGCTTCTTTCCAGATTTCATCGGAGGATATTTCCTTTTTCACCATAGTCCTCTAAGGGCTTCCAAATATCACTTTGCCAATTCCACAAGAACTGTCTTAGCGAAAGGCTTCTTGAGGGGAAAGGTGTAACTCTGTGATTTGATTTCACAAAACACAAAGAAGTTTCTCAGAAAGCTTCTTTCTCTTTGTTATCGGAGGATATTTAATTTGGCCCTATAGTCTTCAAAGGGAAAGGAAATATCTGTTGTCAGATTCCACAGAAATAAGGCTAGCAAAGAGATCCACGAAATACAGATGTAACTCTGTGAGATGAATTAACAGAACACTGAGCAGTTTCTCAGAAAGCTTCTTTCCAGATTTCATCGGAGGATATTTCCTTTTTCACCATAGCCCTCTATGGGCTTCCAAATATCACTTTGCCAATTCCACAAGAACTGTCTTAGCGAAAGGCTTCTTGAGGGGAAAGCTGTAACTCTGTGAGATGATTTCACAGAACACAAAGAAGTTTCTCAGAAAGCTTCTTTCCCTTTGTTATCGGAGGATATTTCCTTTGGCCCTATAGTCTTTAAAGGGATCCGAAATATCTGTTCTCAGATTCCACAGAAATAAGGCTAGCAAAGAGATCCACGAAATACAGATGTAACTCTGTGAGATGAATTAACAGAACACTAAGGAGTTTCTCAGAAAGCTTCTTTCCAGATTTCATCGGAGGATATTTCCTTTTTCACCATAGCCCTTATGGGCTTCCAAATATCACTTTGCCAATTCCACAAGAACTGACTTAGCGAAAGGCTTCTTGAGGGGAAAGCTGTAACTCTGTGAGATGATTTCACAGAACACAAAGAAGTTTCTCAGAAAGCTTCTTTCTCTTTGTTATCGGAGGATATTTCCTTTGGCCCTATAGTCTTCAAAGGGAAAGGAAATATCTGTTCTCAGATTCCACAGAAATAAGGCCAGCAAAGAGATCCACGAAATACAGATGTAACTCTGTGAGATGAATTAACAGAACACTAAGCAGTTTCTCAGAATGCTTCTTTCCAGATTTCATCGGAGGATATTTCCTTTTTCACCATAGCCCTCTAAGGGCTTCCAAATATCACTTTGCCAATTCCACAAGAACTGTCTTAGCGAAAGGCTTCTAGAGGGGAAAGCTGTAACTCTGTGAGATGATTTCACAGAACACAAAGAAGTTTCTCAGAAAGCTTCTTTCTCTTTGTTATCGGAGGATATTTCCTTTGGCCCTATAATCTTTAAATGGATCCAAAATGTCTGTTCTCAGATTCCACAGAAATAAGGCTAGCAAAGAGATCCACGAAATACAGATGTAACTCTGTGAGATGAATTAACAGAACACTAAGGAGTTTCTCAGAAAGCTTCTTTCCAGATTTCATCGGAGGATATTTCCTTTTTCACAATAGCCCTCTATGGGCTTCCAAATATCACTTTGCCAATTCCACAAGAACTGTCTTAGCGAAAGGCTTCTTGAGGGGAAGGCTGTAACTCGGTGAGATGATTTCACAGAACACAAAGAAGTTTCTCAGGAAGCTTCTTTCTCTTTGTTATCGGAGGATATTTCCTTTGGCCCTATAGTCTTCAAAGGGATCCGAAATATCTGTTGTCAGATTCCCCAGAAATAAGGCTAGCAAAAAGATCCACGAAATACAGATGTAACTCTGTGAGATGAATTAAGAGAACACTAAGCAGTTTCTCAGAAAGCTTCTTTCCAGATTTCATCGGAGGATATTTCCTTTTTCACCATAGCCCTTATGGGCTTCCAAATATCACTTTGCCAATTCCACAAGAACTGTCTTAGCGAAAGGCTTTTTGAGGGGAAAGCTGTAACTCTGTGAGATGATTTCACAGAACACAAAGAAGTTTCTCAGAAAGCTTCTTTCCCTTTGTTTTCGGAGGACATTTCCTCTGGCCCTATAGTCTTCAAAGGGAAAGGAAATAACTGTTGTCAGATTCCACAGAAATAAGGCTAGCAAAGAGATCCACGAAATACAGATGTAACTCTGTGAGATGAATTAACAGAACACTAAGCAGTTTCTCAGAATGCTTCTTTCCAGATTTCATCGGAGGATATTTCCTTTTTCACCATAGCCCTCTATGGGCTTCCAAATATCACTTTGCCAATTCCACAAGAACTGTCTTAGCGAAAGGCTTCTTGAGGGGAACGCTGTAATTCTGTGAGATGATTTCACAGAACACAAAGAAGTTTCTCAGAAAGCTTCTTTCTCTTTGTTATCGGAGGATATTTCCTTTGGCCCTATAATCTTTAAAGGGATCCAAAATGTCTGTTCTCAGATTCCACAGAAATAAGGCTAGCAAAGAGATCCACGAAATACAGATGTAACTCTGTGAGATGAATTAACAGAACACTGAGCAGTTTCTCAGAAAGCTTCTTTCCAGTTTTCATCGGAGGATATTTCCTTTTTCACCATAGCCCTCTATGGGCTTCCAAATATCACTTTGCCAATTCCACAAGAACTGTGTTAGCGAAAGCCTTCTTGAGGGGAAGGCTGTAACTCTGTGAGATGATTTCACAGAACACAAAGAAGTTTCTCAGAAAGCTTCTTTCCCTTTGTTATCGGAGGATATTTCCTCTGGCCCTATAGTCTTCAAAGGGAAAGGAAATAACTGTTGTCAGATTCCTCAGAAATAAGGGTAGCAAAGAGATCCACGAAATACAGATGTAACTCTGTGAGATGAATTAACAGAACACTGAGCAGTTTCTCAGAAAGCTTCTTTCCAGATTTCATCGGAGGATATTTCCTTTTTCACCATAGCCCTCTAAGGGCTTCCAAATATCACTTTGCCAATTCCACAAGAACTGTCTTAGCGAAAGACTTCTTGAGGGGAAACCTGTAACTCTGTGAGATGATTTCACAGAACACAAAGAAGTTTCTCAGAAAGCTTCTTTCCCTTTGTTATCAGAGGATATTTCCTTTGGCCCTATAGTCTTTAAAGGGATCCGAAATATCTGTTCTCAGATTCCACAGAAATAAGGCTAGCAAAGATATCCACGAAATACAGATGTAACTCTGTGAGATGAATTAACAGAACACTAAGGAGTTTCTCAGAAAGCTTCTTTCCAGATTTCATCGGAGGATATTTCCTTTTTCACCATAGCCCTCTATGGGCTTCCAAATATCACTTTGCCAATTCCACAAGAACTGACTTAGCGAAAGGCTTCTTGAGGGGAAAGGTGTAACTCTGTGAGATGATTTCACAGAACACAAAGAAGTTTCTCAGAAAGCTTCTTTCTCTTTGTTATCGGAGGATATTTCCTTTGGCCCTATAGTCTTTAAAGGGATCCAAAATATCTGTTCTCAGAATCCACAGAAATAAGGCTAGCAAAGAGATCCATGAAATACAGATGTAACTCTGTGAGATGAATTAACAGAACACTGAGCAGTTTGTCAGAGAGCTTCTTTCCAGATTTCATCGGAGGATATTTCCTTTTTCACCATAGCCATCTATGGGCTTCCAAATATCACTTTGCAAATTCCACAAGAACTGTCTTAGCGAAAGGCTTCTTGAGGGGAAGGCTGTAACTCTGTGAGATGATTTCACAGAACACAAAGAAGTTTCTCAGAAAGCTTCTTTCTCTTTGTTATCGGAGGATATTTCCTTTGGCCCTATAGTCTTCAAAGGGAAAGGAAATATCTGTTGTCAGATTCCACAGAAATAAGGCTGGCAAAAAGATCCACGAAATACAGATGTAACTCTGTGAGATGAATTAACAGAACACTGAGCAGTTTCTCAGAAAGATTCTTTCCAGATTTCATCGGAGGATATTTCCTTTTTCACCATAGCCCTCTATGGGCTTCCAAATATCACTTTGCCAATTTCACAAGAACTGTCTTAGCGAAAGGCTTCTTGAGGGGAAAGCTGTAACTCTGTGAGATGATTTCACAGAACACAAAGAAGTTTCTCAGAAAGCTTCTTTCTCTTTGTTATCGGAGGATATTTCCTTTGGACCTATAGTCTTTAAAGGGATCCGAAATGTCTGTTCTCAGATTCCACAGAAATAAGGCTAGCAAAGAGATCCACGAAATACAGATGTAACTCTGTGAGATGAATTAACAGAACACTGAGCAGTTTCTCAGAAAGCTTCTTTCCAGATTTCATCGGAGGATATTTCCTTTTTCACCATAGCCCTCTATGGGCTTCCAAATATCACTTTGCCAATTCCACAAGAACTGTCTTAGCGAAAGGCTACTTGAGGGGAAGGCTGTAACTCTGTGAGATGATTTCACAGAACACAAAGAAGTTTCTCAGAAAGCTTCTTTCTCTTTGTTATCGGAGGATATTTCCTTTGGCCCTATAGTCTTCAAAGGGAAAGGAAATATCTGTTGTCAGATTCCACAGAAATAAGGCTAGCAAAAAGATCCACGAAATACATATGTAACTCTGTGAGATGAATTAAGAGAACACTAAGAAGTTTCTCAGAAAGCTTCTTTCCAGATTTCATCGGAGGATATTTCCTTTCTCACCATAGCCCTTATGGGCTTCCAAATATCACTTTGCCAGTTCCACAAGAACTGTCTTAGCGAAAGGCTTCTTGAGGGGAAAGCTGTAACTCTGTGAGATGATTTCAAAGAACACAAAGAAGTTTCTCAGAAAGCTTCTTTCCCTTTGTTATCGGAGGATATTTCCTCTGGCCCTATAGTCTTCAAAGGGAAAGGAAATAACTGTTGTCAGATTCCACAGAAATAAGGCTAGCAAAGAGATCCACGAAATACAGATGTAACTCTGTGAGATGAATTAACAGAACACTGAGCAGTTTCTCAGAAAGCTTCTTTCCAGATTTCATCGGAGGATATTTCCTTTTTCACCATAGCCCTCTAAGGGCTTCCAAATATCACTTTGCCAATTCCACAAGAACTGTCTTAGCGAAAGGCTTCTTGAGGGGAAAGCTGTAACTCTGTGAGATGATTTCACAGAACACAAAGAAGTTTCTCAGAAAGCTTCTTTCTCTTTGTTATCGGAGGATATTTCCTTTGGCCCTATAGTCTTCAAAGGGAAAGGAAATATCTGTTCTCAGATTCCACAGAAATAAGGCCAGCAAAGAGATCCACGAAATACAGATGTAACTCTGTGAGATGAATTAACAGAACACTAAGCAGTTTCTCAGAAAGCTTCTTTCCAGATTTCATCGGAGGATATTTCCTTTTTCACCATAGCCCTCTATGGGCTTCCAAATATGACTTTGCCAATTCCACACGAACTGTCTTAGCGAAAGGCTTCTTGAGGGGAAAGCTGTAACTCTGTGAGATGATTTCACAGAACACAAAGAAGTTTCTCAGAAAGCTTCTTTCTCTTTGTTATCGGAGGATATTTCCTTTGGCCCTATAGTCTTCAAAGGGAAAGGAAATATCTGTTCTCAGATTCCACAGAAATAAGGCCAGCAAAGAGATCCACGAAATACAGATGTAACTCTGTGAGATGAATTAACAGAACACTAAGCAGTTTCTCAGAAAGCTTCTTTCCAGATTTCATCGGAGGATATTTCCTTTTTCACCATAGCCCTCTATGGGCTTCCAAATATCACTTTGCCAATTCCACAAGAACTGTCTTAGCGAAAGGCTTCTTGAGGGGAAAGCTGTAACTCTGTGAGATGATTTCACAGAACACAAAGAAGTTTCTCAGAAAGCTTCTTTCTCTTTGTTATCGGAGGATATTTCCTTTGGCCCTATAGGCTTTAAAGGGATCGAAAATATCTGTTCTCAGATTCCACAGAAATAAGGCTAGCAAAGAGATCCACGAAATACAGATGTAACTCTTTGAGATGAATTAACAGAACACTGAGCAGTTTCTCAGAAAGCTTCTTTCCAGATTTCATCGGAGGATATTTCCTTTTTCACCATAGCCCTCTAAGGGCTTCCAAATATCACTTTGCCAATTCCACAAGAACTATCTTAGCGAAAGGCTTCTTGAGAGGAAAGGTCTAACTCTGTGATTTGATTTCACAGAACACAAAGAAGTTTCTCAGAAAGCTTCTTTCTCTTTGTTATCGGAGGATATTTCCTTTGGCCCTATAGTCTTCAAAGGAAAAGGAAATATCTGTTGTTGGATTAAACAGAAATAAGGCTAGCAAAAAGATCCACGAAATACAGATGTAACACTGTGAGATGAATTAACAGAACACTAAGCAGATTCTCAGAAAGCTTCTTTCCAGATTTCATCGGAGGATATTTCCTTTTTCACCATAGCCCTCTATGGGCTTCCAAATATCACTTCGCCAATTCCACAAGAACTCTCTTAGCGAAAGGCTTCTTGAGGGGAAAGCTGTAACTCTGTGAGATGATTTCACAGAACACAAAGAAGTTTCTCAGAAAGCTTCTTTCCCTTTGTTTTCGGAGGATATTTCCTTTGGCCCTATAGTCTTTAAAGGGATCCGAAATATCTGTTCTCAGATTCCACAGAAATAAGGCTAGCAAAGAGATCCACGAAATACAGATGTAACTCTGTGAGATGAATTAACAGAACACTAAGGAGTTTCTCAGAAAGCTTCTTTCCAGATTTCATCGGAGGATATTTTCTTTTTCACCATAGCCCTCTACGGGCTTCCAAATATCACTTTGCCAATTCCACAAGAACTGTCTTAGCGAAAGGCTTCTTGAGGGGACAGCTGTAACTCTGTGAGTTGATTTCACAGAACACAAAGAAGTTTCTCAGAAAGCTTCTTTCTCTTTGTTATCGGAGGATATTTCCTTTGGCCCTATAGTCTTCAAAGGGAAAGGAAATATCTGTTCTCAGATTCCACAGAAATAAGGCCAGAAAAGAGATCCACGAAATACAGATGTAACTCTGTGAGATGAATTAACAGAACACTAAGCAGTTTCTCAGAAAGCTTCTTTCCAGATTTCATCGGAGGATATTTCCTTTTTCACGATAGCCCTCTATGGGCTTCCAAATATCACTTTGCCATTTCCACAAGAACTGTCTTAGCGAAAGGCTTCTTGAGGGGAAAGCTGTAACTCTGTGAGATGACTTCACAGAACACAAAGAAGTTTCTCAGAAAGCTTCTTTCCCTTTGTTATCTGAGGATATTTCCTTTGGCCCTATAGTCTTTAAAGGGATCCGAAATATCTGTTCTCAGATTCCACAGAAATAAGGCTAGCAAAGAGATCCACGAAATACAGATGTAACTCTGTGAGATGAATTAACAGAACACTAAGGAGTTTCTCAGAAAGCTTCTTTCCAGATTTCATCGGAGGATATTTTCTTCTTCACCATAGCCCTCTATGGGCTTCCAAATATCACTTTGCCAATTCCACAAGAACTGTCTTAGCGAAAGGCTTCTTGAGGGGACAGCTGTAACTCTGTGAGATGATTTCACAGAACACAAAGAAGTTTCTCAGAAAGCTTCTTTCTCTTTGTTATCGGAGGATATTTCCTTTGGCCCTATAGTCTTCAAAGGGAAAGGAAATATCTGTTCTCAGATTCCACAGAAATAACGCCAGCAAAGAGATCCACGAAATACAGATGTAACTCTGTGAGATGAATTAACAGAACACTAAGCAGTTTCTCAGAATGCTTCTTTCCAGATTTCATCGGAGGATATTTCCTTTTTCACCATAGCCCTCTATGGGCTTCCAAATATCACTTTGCCAATTCCACAAGAACTGTCTTAGCGAAAGGCTTCTTGAGGGGAAAGCTGTAACTCTGTGAGATGATTTCACAGAACACAAAGAAGTTTCTCAGAAAGCTTCTTTCTCTTTGTTATCCGAGGATATTTCCTTTGGCCCTATAATCTTTAAAGGGATCCAAAATGTCTGTTCTCAGATTCCACAGAAATAAGGCTAGCAAAGAGATCCACGAAATACAGATGTAACTCTGTGAGATGAATTAACAGAACACTGACCAGTTTCTCAGAAAGCTTCTTTGCAGATTTCATCGGAGGATATTTCCTTTTTCACCATAGCCCTCTATGGGCTTCCAAATATCACTTTGCCAATTCCACAAGAACTGTCTTAGCGAAAGCCTTCTTGAGGGGAAGGCTGTAACTCTGTGAGATGATTTCACAGAACACAAAGAAGTTTCTCAGAAAGCTTCTTTCTCTTTGTTATCGGAGGATATTTCCTTTGGCCCTATAGTCTTCAAAGGGATCCGAAATATCTGTTGTCAGATTCCACAGAAATAAGGCTAGCAAAAAGATCCACGAAATACAGATGTAACTCTGTGAGATGAATTAAGAGAACACTAAGCAGTTTCTCAGAAAGCTTCTTTCCAGATTTCATCGGAGGATATTTCCTTTTTCACCATAGCCCTTATGGGCTTCCAAATATCACTTTGCCAATTCCACAAGAACTGTCTTAGCGAAAGGCTTCTTGAGGGGAAAGCTGTAACTCTGTGAGATGATTTCACAGAACACAAAGAAGTTTCTCAGAAAGCTTCTTTCCCTTTGTTATCGGAGGATATTTCCTCTGGCCCTATAGTCTTCAAAGGGAAAGGAAATAACTGTTGTCAGATTCCACAGAAATAAGGCTAGCAAAGAGATCCACGAAATACAGATGTAACTCTGTGAGATGAATTAACAGAACACTGAGCAGTTTCTCAGAAAGCTTCTTTCCAGATTTCATCGGAGGATATTTCCTTTTTCACCATAGCCCTCTAAGGGCTTCCAAATATCACTTTGCCAATTCCACAAGAACTGTCTTAGCGAAAGACTTCTTGAGGGGAAAGCTGTAACTCTGTGAGATGATTTCACAGAACACAAAGAAGTTTCTCAGAAAGCTTCTTTCCCTTTGTTATCGGAGGATATTTCCTTTGGCCCTATAGTCTTTAAAGGGATCCTAAATATCTGTTCTCAGATTCCACAGAAATAAGGCTAGCAAAGAGATATACGAAATACAGATGTAACTCTGTGAGATGAATTAACAGAACACTAAGGAGTTTCTCAGAAAGCTTCTTTCCAGATTTCATCGGAGGATATTTCCTTTTTCACCATAGCCCTCTATGGGCTTCCAAATATCACTTTGCCAATTCCACAAGAACTGACTTAGCGAAAGGCTTCTTGAGGGGAAAGGTGTAATTCTGTGATTTGATTTCACAGAACACAAAGAAGTTTCTCAGAAAGCTTCTTTCTCTTTGTTATCGGAGGATATTTCCTTTGGCCCTATAGTCTTCAAAGGGAAAGGAAATATCTGTTGTCAGATTAAACAGAAATAAGGCTATCAAAAAGATCCACGAAATACAGATGTAACACTGTGAGATGAAGTAACAGAACACTAAGCAGTTTCTCAGAAAGCTTCTTTCCAGATTTCATCGGAGGACATTTCCTTTTTCACCATAGCCCTCTATGGGCTTCCAAATATCACTTTGCCAATTCCACATGAACTGTCTTAGCGAAAGGCTTCTTGAGGGGAAAGCTGTAACTCTGTGAGATGATTTCACAGAACACAAAGAAGTTTCTCAGAAAGCTTCTTTCTCTTTGTTATCGGAGGATATTTCCTTTGGCCCTATAGTCTTTAAAGGGATCCAAAATATCTGTTCTCAGAATCCACAGAAATAAGGCTAGCAAAGAGATCCACGAAATACAGATGTAACTCTGTGAGATGAATTAACAGAACACTGAGCAGTTTCTCAGAAAGCTTCTTTCCAGATTTCATCGGAGGATATTTCCTTTTTTACCATAGCCATCTATGGGCTTCCAAATATCACTGTGCAAATTCCACAAGAACTGTCTTAGCGAAAGTCTTCTTGAGGGGAAAGCTGTAACTCTGTGAGATGATTTCACAGAACACAAAGAAGTTTCTCAGAAAGCTTCTTTCTCTTTGTTATCGGAGGATATTTCCTTTGGCCCTATAGTCTTTAAAGGGATCCGAAATGTCTGTTCTCAGATTCCACAGAAATAAGGCTAGCAAAGAGATCCACGAAATACAGATGTAACTCTGTGAGATGAATTAACAGAACACTGAGCAGTTTCTCAGAAAGCTTCTTTCCAGATTTCATCGGAGGATATTTCCTTTTTCACCATAGCCCTGTATGGGCTTCCAAATATCACTTTGCAAATTCCACAAGAACTGTCTTAGCGAAAGGCTTCTTGAGGGGAAGGCTGTAACTCTGTGAGATGATTTCACAGAACACAAAGAAGTTTCTCAGAAAGCTTCTTTCTCTTGTTATCGGAGGATATTTCCTTTGGCCCTATAGTCTTCAAAGGGAAAGGAAATATCTGTTGTCAGATTCCACAGAAATAAGGCTAGCAAAAAGATCCACGAAATACATATGTAACTCTGTGAGATGAATTAAGAGAACACTAAGAAGTTTCTCAGAAAGCTTCTTTCCAGATTTCATCGGAGGATATTTCCTTTTTCACCATAGCCCTTATGGGCTTCCAAATATCACTTTGCCAATTCCACAAGAACTGTCTTAGCGAAAGGCTTCTTGAGGGGAAAGCTGTAACTCTGAGAGATGATTTCAAAGAACACAAAGAAGTTTCTCAGAAAGCTTCTTTCCCTTTGTTATCGGAGGATATTTCCTCTGGCCCTATATTCTTCAAAGGGAAAGGAAATAACTGTTGTCAGATTCCACAGAAATAAGGCTAGCAAAGAGATCCACGAAATACAGATGTAACTCTGTGAGATGAATTAACAGAACACTGAGCAGTTTCTCAGAAAGCTTCTTTCCAGATTTCATCCGAGGATATTTCCTTTTTCAAAATAGCCCTCTAAGGGCTTCCAAATATCACTTTGCCAATTCCACAAGAACTGTCTTAGCGAAAGGCTTCTTGAGGGGAAAGCTGTAACTGTGTGAGATGATTTCACAGAACACAAAGAAGTTTCTCAGAAAGCTTCTTTCTCTTTGTTATCGGAGGATATTTCCTTTGGCCCTATAGTCGTCAAAGGGAAAGGAAATATCTGTTCTCAGATTCCACAGAAATAAGGCCAGCAAAGAGATCCACGAAATACAGATGTAACTCTGTGAGATGAATTAACAGAACACTAAGCAGTTTCTCAGAAAGCTTCTTTCCAGATTTCATCGGAGGATATTTCCTTTTTCACCATAGCCCTCTATGGGCTTCCAAATATCACTTTGCCAATTCCACAATAACTGTCTTAGCGAAAGGCTTCTTGAGGGGAAAGCTGTAACTCTGTGAGATGATTTCACAGAACACAAAGAAGTTTCTCAGAAAGCTTCTTTCTCTTTGTTATCGGAGGATATTTCCTTTGGCCCTATAGTCTTCAAAGGGAAAGGAAATATCTGTTCTCAGATTCCACAGAAATAAGGCCAGCAAAGAGATCCACGAAATACAGATGTAACTCTGTGAGATGAATTAACAGAACACTAAGCAGTTTCTCAGAAAGCTTCTTTCCAGATTTCATCGGAGGATATTTCCTTTTTCACCATAGCCCTCCATGGGCTTCCAAATATCACTTTGCCAATTCCACAAGAACTGTCTTAGCGAAAGGCTTCTTGAGGGGAAAGCTGTAACTCTGTGAGATGATTTCACAGAACACAAAGAAGTTTCTCAGAAAGCTTCTTTCTCTTTGTTATCGGAGGATATTTCCTTTGGCCCTATAGGCTTTAAAGGGATCCAAAATATCTGTTCTCAGATTCCACAAAAATAAGGCTAGCAAAGAGATCCACGAAATACAGATGTAACTCTGTGATATGAATTAACAGAACACTGAGCAGTTTCTCAGAAAGCTTCTTTCCAGATTTCATCGGAGGATATTTCCTTTTTCACCATAGCCCTCTAAGGGCTTCCAAATATCACTTTGCCAATTCCACAAGAACTATCTTAGCGAAAGGCTTCTTGAGAGGAAAGGTCTAACTCTGTGATTTGATTTCACAGAACACAAAGAAGTTTCTCAGAAAGCTTCTTTCTCTTTGTTATCGGAGGATATTTCCTTTGGCCCTATAGTCTTCAAAGGAAAAGGAAATATCTGTTGTTGGATTAAACAGAAATAAGGCTAGCAAAAAGATCCACGAAATACAGATGTAACACTGTGAGATGAATTAACAGAACACTAATCAGTTTCTCAGAAAGCTTCTTTCCAGATTTCAGCGGAGGATATTTCCTTTTTCACCATAGCCCTCTATGGGCTTCCAAATATCACTTTGCCAATTCCACAAGAACTGTCTTAGCGAAAGGCTTCTTGAGGGGAAAGCTGTAACTCTGTGAGATGATTTCACAGAACACAAAGAAGTTTCTCAGAAAGCTTCTTTCCCTTTGTTATCGGAGGATATTTCCTTTGGCCCTATAGTCTTTAAAGGGATCCGAAATATCTGTTCACAGATTCCACAGAAATAAGGCTAGCAAAGAGATCCACGAAATACAGATGTAACTCTGTGAGATGAATTAACAGAACACTAAGGAGTTTCTCAGAAAGCTTCTTTCCAGATTTCATCGGAGGATATTTTCTTTTTCACCATAGCCCTCTACGGGCTTCCAAATATCACTTTGCCAATTCCACAAGAACTGTCTTAGCGAAAGGCTTCTTGAGGGGACAGCTGTAACTCTGTGAGATGATTTCACAGAACACAAAGAAGTTTCTCAGAAAGCTTCTTTCTCTTTGTTATCGGAGGATATTTCCTTTGGCCCTATAGTCTTCAAAGGGAAAGGAAATATCTGTTCTCAGATTCCACAGAAATAAGGCCAGAAAAGAGATCCACGAAATACAGATGTAACTCTGTGAGATGAATTAACAGAACACTAAGCAGTTTCTCAGAAAGCTTCTTTCCAGATTTCATCGGAGGATATTTCCTTTTTCACCATAGCCCTCTATGGGCTTCCAAATATCACTTTGCCAATTCCACAAGAACTGTCTTAGCGAAAGGCTTCTTGAGGGGAAAGCTGTAACTCTGTGAGATGATTTCACAGAACACAAAGAAGTTTCTCAGAAAGCTTCTTTCCCTTTGTTATCGGAGGATATTTGCTTTGGCCCTATAGTCTTTAAAGGGATCCGAAATATCTGTTCTCAGATTCCACAGAAATAAGGCTAGCAAAGAGATCCACGAAATACAGATGTAACTCTGTGAGATGAATTAACAGAACACTAAGGAGTTTCTCAGAAAGCTTCTTTCCAGGTTTCATCGGAGAATATTTTCTTTTTCACCATAGCCCTCTACGGGCTTCCAAATATCACTTTGCCAATTCCACAAGAACTGTCTTAGCGAAAGGCTTCTTGAGGGGACAGCTGTAACTCTGTGAGATGATTTCACAGAACACAAAGAAGTTTCTCAGAAAGCTTCTTTCTCTTTGTTATCGGAGGATATTTCCTTTGGCCCTATAGTCTTCAAAGGGAAAGGAAATATCTGTTCTCAGATTCCACAGAAATAAGGCCAGAAAAGAGATCCACGAAATACAGATGTAACTCTGTGAGATGAATTAACAGAACACTGAGCAGTTTCTCAGAAAGCTTCTTTCCAGATTTCATCGGAGGATATTTCCTTTTTCACCATAGCCCTCTAAGGGCTTCCAAATATCACTTTGCCAATTCCACAAGAACTGTCTTAGCGAAAGGCTTCTTGAGGGGAAAGCTGTAACTGTGTGAGATGATTTCACAGAACACAAAGAAGTTTCTCAGAAAGCTTCTTTCTCTTTGTTATCGGAGGATATTTCCTTTGGCCCTATAGTCTTCAAAGGGAAAGGAAATATCTGTTCTCAGATTCCACAGAAATAAGGCCAGCAAAGAGATCCACGAAATACAGATGTAACTCTGTGAGATGAATTAACAGAACACTAAGCAGTTTCTCAGAATGCTTCTTTCCAGATTTCATCGGAGGATATTTCCGTTTTCACCATAGCCCTCTACGGGCTTCCAAATATCACTTTGCCAATTCCACAAGAACTGTCTTAGCGAAAGGCTTCTTGAGGGGACAGCTGTAACTCTGTGAGATGATTTCACAGAACACAAAGAAGTTTCTCAGAAAGCTTCTTTCTCTTTGTTATCGGAGGATATTTCCTTTGGCCCTATAATCTTTAAAGGGATCCAAAATGTCTGTTCTCAGATTCCACAGAAATAAGGCTAGCAAAGAGATCCACGAAATACAGATGTAACTCTGTGAGATGAATTAACAGAACACTGACCAGTTTCTCAGAAAGCTTCTTTCCAGATTTCATCGGAGGATATTTCCTTTTTCACCATAGCCCTCTATGGGCTTCCAAATATCACTTTGCCAATTCCACAAGAACTGTCTTAGCGAAAGGCTTCTTGAGGGGAAGGCTGTAACTCTGTGAGATGATTTCACAGAACACAAAGAAGTTTCTCAGAAAGGTTCTTTCTCTTTGTTATCGGAGGATATTTCCTTTGGCCCTATAGTCTTCAAAGGGATCCGAAATATCTGTTGTCAGATTCCACAGAAATAAGGCTAGCAAAAAGATCCACGAAATTCAGATGTAACTCTTTGAGATGAATTAAGAGAACACTAAGCAGTTTCTCAGAAAGCTTCTTTCCAGATTTCATCGGAGGATATTTCCTTTTTCACCATAGCCCTTATGGGCTTCCAAATATCACTTTGCCAATTCCACAAGAACTGTCTTAGCGAAAGGCTTCTTGAGGGGAAAGCTGTAACTCTGTGAGATGATTTCACAGAACACAAAGAAGTTTCTCAGAAAGCTTCTTTCCCTTTGTTATCGGAGGATATTTCCTCTGGCCCTATAGTCTTCAAAGGGAAAGGAAATAACTGTTGTCAGATTCCACAGAAATAAGGCTAGCAAAGAGATCCACGAAATACAGATGTAACTCTGTGAGATGAATTAACAGAACACTGAGCAGTTTCTCAGAAAGCTTCTTTCCAGATTTCATCGGAGGATACTTCCTTTTTCACCATAGCCCTCTAAGGGCTTCCAAATATCACTTTGCCAATTCCACAAGAACTGTCTTAGCGAAAGGCTTCTTGAGGGGAAAGCTGTAACTCTGTGAGATGATTTCACAGAACACAAAGAAGTTTCTCAGAAAGCTTCTTTCCCTTTGTTATCGGAGGATATTTCCTTTGGCCCTATAGTCTTTAAAGGGATCCGAAATATCTGTTCTCAGATTCCACAGAAATAAGGCTAGCAAAGAGATCCACGAAATACAGATGTAACATTGTGAGATGAATTAACAGAACACTAAGGAGTTTCTCAGAAAGCTTCTTTCTAGATTTCATGGGAGGATATTTCCTTTTTCACCATAGGCCTCTATGGGCTTCCAAATATCACTTTGCCAATTCCACAAGAACTGACTTAGCGTAAGGCTTCTTGAGGGGAAAGGTGTAACTCTGTGATTTGATTTCACAGAACACAAAGAAGTTTCTCAGAAAGCTTCTTTCTCTTTGTAATCGGAGGATATTTCCTTTGGCCCTATAGTCTTCAAAGGGAAAGGAAATATCTGTTGTCAGATTAAACAGAAATAAGGCTAGCAAAAAGATCCACGAAATACAGATGTAACACTGTGAGATGAAGTAACAGAACACTAAGCAGTTTCTCAGAAAGCTTCTTTCCAGATTTCATCGGAGGATATTTCCTTTTTCACCATAGCCCTCTATGGGCTTCCAAATATCACTTTGCCAATTCCACATGAACTGTCTTAGCGAAAGGCTTCTTGAGGGGAAAGCTGTAACTCTGTGAGATGATTTCACAGAACACAAAGAAGTTTCTCAGAAAGCTTCTTTCTCTTTGTTATCGGAGGATATTTCCTTTGGCCCTATAGTCTTTAAAGGGATCCAAAATATCTGTTCTCAGAATCCACAGAAATAAGGCTAGCAAAGAGATCCACGAAATACAGATGTAACTCTGTGAGATGAATTAACAGAACACTGAGCAGTTTCTCAGAAAGCTTCTTTCCAGATTTCATCAGAGGATATTTCCTTTTTCACCATAGCCGTCTATGGGCTTCCAAATATCACTTTGCAAATTCCACAAGAACTGTCTTAGCGAAAGGTTTCTTGAGGGGAAGGCTGTAACTCTGTGAGATGATTTCACAGAACACAAAGAAGTTTCTCAGAAAGCTTCTTTCTCTTTGTTATCGGAGGATATTTCCTTTGGCCCTATAGTCTTCAAAGGGAAAGGAAATATCTGTTGTCAGATTCCACAGAAATAAGGCTAGCAAAAAGATCCACGAAATACATATGTAACTCTGTGAGATGAATTAACAGAACACTGAGCAGTTTCTCAGAAGGATTTTTTCCAGATTTCATCGGAGGATATTTCCTTTTTCACCATAGCCCTTATGGGCTTCCAAATATCACGTTGCCAATTCCACAAGAACTGTCTTAGCGAAAGGCTTCTTGAGGGGAAAGCTGTAACTCTGTGAGATGATTTCACAGAACACAAAGAAGTTTCTCAGAAAGCTTCTTTCTCTTTGTTATCGGAGGATATTTCCTTTGGCCCTATAGTCTTCAAAGGGAAAGCAAATATCTGTTCTCAGATTCCACAGAAATAAGGCCAGCAAAGAGATCCACGAAATACAGATGTAACTCTGTGAGATGAATTAACAGAACACTAAGCAGTTTCTCAGAAAGCTTCTTTCCAGATTTCATCGGAGGATATTTCTTTTTCACCATAGCCCTCTATGGGCTTCCAAATATCACTTTGCCAATTCCACAAGAACTGTCTTAGCGAAAGGCTTCTTGAGGGGAAGGCTGTAACTCTGTGAGATGATTTCACAGAACACAAAGAAGTTTCTCAGAAAGGTTCTTTCTCTTTGTTATCGGAGGATATTTCCTTTGGCCCTATAGTCTTCAAAGGGATCCGAAATATCTGTTGTCAGATTCCACAGAAATAAGGCTAGCAAAAAGATCCACGAAATTCAGATGTAACTCTGTGAGATGAATTAAGAGAACACTAAGCAGTTTCTCAGAAAGCTTCTTTCCAGATTTCATCGGAGGATATTCCCTTTTTCACCATAGCCCTTATGGGCTTCCAAATATCACTTTGCCAATTCCACAAGAACTGTCTTAGCGAAAGGCTTCTTGAGGGGAAAGCTGTAACTCTGTGAGATGATTTCACAGAACACAAAAAAGTTTCTCAGAAAGCTTCTTTCCCTTTGTTATCGGAGGATATTTCCTCTGGCCCTATAGTCTTCAAAGGGAAAGGAAATAACTGTTGTCAGATTCCACAGAAATAAGGCTAGCAAAGAGATCCACGAAATACAGATGTAACTCTGTGAGATGAATTAACAGAACACTAAGCAGTTTCTCAGAAAGCTTCTTTCCAGATTTCATCGGAGGATATTTCCTTTTTCACCATAGCCCTCTAAGGGCTTCCAAATATCACCTTGCCAATTCCACAAGAACTGTCTTAGCGAAAGGCTTCTTGAGGGGAAAGCTGTAACTCTGTGAGATGATTTCACAGAACACAAAGAAGTTTCTCAGAAAGCTTCTTTCCCTTTGTTATCGGAGGATATTTCCTTTGGCCCTATAGTCTTTAAAGGGATCCGAAATATCTGTTCTCAGATTCCACAGAAATAAGGCTAGCAAAGAGATCCACGAAATACAGATGTAACACTGTGAGATGAATTAACAGATCACTAAGGAGTTTCTCAGAAAGCTTCTTTCTAGATTTCATGGGAGGATATTTCCTTTTTCACCATAGCCCTCTATGGGCTTCCAAATATCACTTTGCCAATTCCACAAGAACTGACTTAGCGAAAGGCTTCTTGAGGGGAAAGGTGTAACTCTGTGATTTGATTTCACAGAACACAAAGAAGTTTCTCAGAAAGCTTCTTTCTCTTTGTAATCGGAGGATATTTCCTTTGGCCCTATAGTCTTCAAAGGGAAAGGAAATATCTGTTGTCAGATTAAACAGAAATAAGGCTAGCAAAAAGATCCACGAAATACAGATGTAACACTGTGAGATGAAGTAACAGAACACTAAGCAGTTTCTCAGAAAGCTTCTTTCCAGATTTCATCGGAGGATATTTCCTTTTTCACCATAGCCCTCTATGGGCTTCCAAATATCACTTTGCCAATTCCACATGAACTGTCTTAGCGAAAGGCTTCTTGAGGGGAAAGCTGTAACTCTGTGAGATGATTTCACAGAACACAAAGAAGTTTCTCAGAAAGCTTCTTTCTCTTTGTTATCGGAGGATATTTCCTTTGGCCCTATAGTCTTTAAAAGGATCCAAAATATCTGTTCTCAGAATCCACAGAAATAAGGCTAGCAAAGAGATCCACGAAATACAGATGTAACTCTGTGAGATGAATTAACAGAACACTGAGCAGTTTCTCAGAAAGCTTCTTTCCAGATTTCATCGGAGGATATTTCCTTTTTCACCATAGCCGTCTATGGGCTTCCAAATATCACTTTGCAAATTCCACAAGAACTGTCTTAGCGAAAGGTTTCTTGAGGGGAAGGCTGTAACTCTGTGAGATGATTTCACAGAACACAAAGAAGTTTCTCAGAAAGCTTCTTTCTCTTTGTTATCGGAGGATATTTCCTTTGGCCCTATAGTCTTCAAAGGGAAAGGAAATATCTGTTGTCAGATTCCACAGAAATAAGGCTAGCAAAAAGATCCACGAAATACATATGTAACTCTGTGAGATGAATTAACAGAACACTGAGCAGTTTCTCAGAAGGATTTTTTACAGATTTCATCGGAGGATATTTCCTTTTTCACCATAGCCCTTATGGGCTTCCAAATATCACGTTGCCAATTCCACAAGAACTGTCTTAGCGAAAGGCTTCTTGAGGGGAAAGCTGTAACTCTGTGAGATGATTTCACAGAACACAAAGAAGTTTCTCAGAAAGCTTCTTTCCCTTTGTTATCAGAGGATATTTCCTCTGGCCCTATAGTCTTCAAAGGGAAAGGAAATAACTGTTGTCAGATTCCACAGAAATAAGGCTAGCAAAGAGATCCACGAAATACAGATGTAACTCTGTGAGATGAATTAACAGAACACTGAGCAGTTTCTCAGAAAGCTTCTTTCCAGATTTCATCGTAGGATATTTCCTTTTTCACCATAGCCCTCTACGGGCTTCCAAATATCACTTTGCCAATTCCACAAGAACTGTCTTAGCGAAAGGCTTCTTGAGGGGAAAGCTGTAACTCTGTGAGATGATTTCACAGAATACAAAGAAGTTTCTCAGAAAGCTTCTTTCTCTTTGTTATGGAGGAAATTTCCTTTGGCCCTATAGTCTTCAAAGGGAAAGCAAATATCTGTTCTCAGATTCCACAGAAATAAGGCCAGCAAAGAGATCCACGAAATACAGATGTAACTCTGTGAGATGAATTAACAGAACACTAAGCAGTTTCTCAGAAAGCTTCTTTCCAGATTTCATCGGAGGATATTTCCTTTTTCACCATAGCCCTCTATGGGCTTCCAAATATCACTTTGCCAATTCCACAAGAACTGTCTTAGCGAAAGGCTTCTTGAGGGGAAAGCTGTCACTCTGTGAGATGATTTCACAGAACACAAAGAAGTTTCTCAGAAAGGTTCTTTCTCTTTGTTATCGGAGGATATTTCCTTTGGCCCTATAGTCTTCAAAGGGATCCGAAATATCTGTTGTCAGATTCCACAGAAATAAGGCTAGCAAAAAGATCCACGAAATTCAGATGTAACTCTGTGAGATGAATTAAGAGAACACTAAGCAGTTTCTCAGAAAGCTTCTTTCCAGATTTCATCGGAGGATATTCCCTTTTTCACCATAGCCCTTATGGGCTTCCAAATATCACTTTGCCAATTCCACAAGAACTGTCTTAGCGAAAGGCTTCTTGAGGGGAAAGCTGTAACTCTGTGAGATGATTTCACAGAACACAAAAAAGTTTCTCAGAAAGCTTCTTTCCCTTTGTTATCGGAGGATATTTCCTCTGGCCCTATAGTCTTCAAAGGGAAAGGAAATAACTGTTGTCAGATTCCACAGAAATAAGGCTAGCAAAGAGATCCACGAAATACAGATGTAACTCTGTGAGATGAATTAACAGAACACTAAGCAGTTTCTCAGAAAGCTTCTTTCCAGATTTCATCGGAGGATATTTCCTTTTTCACCATAGCCCTCTAAGGGCTTCCAAATATCACCTTGCCAATTCCACAAGAACTGTCTTAGCGAAAGGCTTCTTGAGGGGAAAGCTGTAACTCTGTGAGATGATTTCACAGAACACAAAGAAGTTTCTCAGAAAGCTTCTTTCCCTTTGTTATCGGAGGATATTTCCTTTGGCCCTATAGTCTTTAAAGGGATCCGAAATATCTGTTCTCAGATTCCACAGAAATAAGGCTAGCAAAGAGATCCACGAAATACAGATGTAACACTGTGAGATGAATTAACAGATCACTAAGGAGTTTCTCAGAAAGCTTCTTTCTAGATTTCATGGGAGGATATTTCCTTTTTCACCATAGCCCTCTATGGGCTTCCAAATATCACTTTGCCAATTCCACAAGAACTGACTTAGCGAAAGGCTTCTTGAGGGGAAAGGTGTAACTCTGTGATTTGATTTCACAGAACACAAAGAAGTTTCTCAGAAAGCTTCTTTCTCTTTGTAATCGGAGGATATTTCCTTTGGCCCTATAGTCTTCAAAGGGAAAGGAAATATCTGTTGTCAGATTAAACAGAAATAAGGCTAGCAAAAAGATCCACGAAATACAGATGTAACACTGTGAGATGAAGTAACAGAACACTAAGCAGTTTCTCAGAAAGCTTCTTTCCAGATTTCATCGGAGGATATTTCCTTTTTCACCATAGCCCTCTATGGGCTTCCAAATATCACTTTGCCAATTCCACATGAACTGTCTTAGCGAAAGGCTTCTTGAGGGGAAAGCTGTAACTCTGTGAGATGATTTCACAGAACACAAAGAAGTTTCTCAGAAAGCTTCTTTCTCTTTGTTATCGGAGGATATTTCCTTTGGCCCTATAGTCTTTAAAAGGATCCAAAATATCTGTTCTCAGAATCCACAGAAATAAGGCTAGCAAAGAGATCCACGAAATACAGATGTAACTCTGTGAGATGAATTAACAGAACACTGAGCAGTTTCTCAGAAAGCTTCTTTCCAGATTTCATCGGAGGATATTTCCTTTTTCACCATAGCCGTCTATGGGCTTCCAAATATCACTTTGCAAATTCCACAAGAACTGTCTTAGCGAAAGGTTTCTTGAGGGGAAGGCTGTAACTCTGTGAGATGATTTCACAGAACACAAAGAAGTTTCTCAGAAAGCTTCTTTCTCTTTGTTATCGGAGGATATTTCCTTTGGCCCTATAGTCTTCAAAGGGAAAGGAAATATCTGTTGTCAGATTCCACAGAAATAAGGCTAGCAAAAAGATCCACGAAATACATATGTAACTCTGTGAGATGAATTAACAGAACACTGAGCAGTTTCTCAGAAGGATTTTTTACAGATTTCATCGGAGGATATTTCCTTTTTCACCATAGCCCTTATGGGCTTCCAAATATCACGTTGCCAATTCCACAAGAACTGTCTTAGCGAAAGGCTTCTTGAGGGGAAAGCTGTAACTCTGTGAGATGATTTCACAGAACACAAAGAAGTTTCTCAGAAAGCTTCTTTCCCTTTGTTATCAGAGGATATTTCCTCTGGCCCTATAGTCTTCAAAGGGAAAGGAAATAACTGTTGTCAGATTCCACAGAAATAAGGCTAGCAAAGAGATCCACGAAATACAGATGTAACTCTGTGAGATGAATTAACAGAACACTGAGCAGTTTCTCAGAAAGCTTCTTTCCAGATTTCATCGTAGGATATTTCCTTTTTCACCATAGCCCTCTACGGGCTTCCAAATATCACTTTGCCAATTCCACAAGAACTGTCTTAGCGAAAGGCTTCTTGAGGGGAAAGCTGTAACTCTGTGAGATGATTTCACAGAATACAAAGAAGTTTCTCAGAAAGCTTCTTTCTCTTTGTTATGGAGGAAATTTCCTTTGGCCCTATAGTCTTCAAAGGGAAAGCAAATATCTGTTCTCAGATTCCACAGAAATAAGGCCAGCAAAGAGATCCACGAAATACAGATGTAACTCTGTGAGATGAATTAACAGAACACTAAGCAGTTTCTCAGAAAGCTTCTTTCCAGATTTCATCGGAGGATATTTCCTTTTTCACCATAGCCCTCTATGGGCTTCCAAATATCACTTTGCCAATTCCACAAGAACTGTCTTAGCGAAAGGCTTCTTGAGGGGAAAGCTGTCACTCTGTGAGATGATTTCACAGAACACAAAGAAGTTTCTCAGAAAGCTTCTTTCTCTTTGTTATCGGAGGATATTTCCTTTGGCCCTATAGTCTTTAAAGGGATCCAAAATATCTGTTCTCAGATTCCACAGAAATAAGGCTAGCAAAGAGATCCACGAAATACAGATGTAACTCTGTGAGATGAATTAACAGAACACTTAGCAGTTTCTCAGAAAGCTTCTTTCCAGATTTCATCGGAGGATATTTCCTTTTTCACCATAGCCCTCTATGGGCTTCCAAATATCACTTTGCCAATTCCACAAGAACTGTCTTAGCGAAAGGCTTCTTGAGGGGAAGGCTGTAACTCTGTGAGATGATTTCACAGAACACAAAGAAGTTTCTCAGAAAGCTTCTTTCCCTTTGTATCGGAGGATATTTCCTTTGGCCCTATAGTCTTTAAAGGGATCCGAAATATCTGTTCTCAGATTCCACAGAAATAAGGCTAGCAAAGAGATACACGAAATACAGATGTAACTCTGTGAGATGAATTAACAGAACACTAAGGAGTTTCTCAGAAAGCTTCTTTCCAGATTTCATCGGAGGATATTTCCTTTTTCACCATAGCCCTGTATGGGCTTCCAAATATCACTTTGCCAATTCCACAAGAACTGACTTAGCGAAAGGCTTCTTGAGGGGAAAGCTGTAACTCTGTGAGATGATTTCACAGAACACAAAGAAGTTTCTCAGAAAGCTTCTTTCTCTTTGTTATCGGAGGATATTTCCTTTGGCCCTATAGTCTTCAAAGGGATCCGAAATATCTGTTGTCAGATTCCACAGAAATAAGGCTAGCAAAAAGATCCACGAAATACAGATGTAACTCTGTGAGATGAATTAAGAGAACACTTAGCAGTTTCTCAGAAAGCTTCTTTCCAGATTTCATCGGAGGATATTTCCTTTTTCACCATAGCCCTTATGGGCTTCCAAATATCACTTTGCCAATTCCACAAGAACTGTCTTAGCGAAAGGCTTCTTGAGGGGAAAGCTGTAACTCTGTGAGATGATTTCACAGAACACAAAGAAGTTTCTCAGAAAGCTTTTTTCCCTTTGTTATCGGAGGATATTTCCTCTGGCCCTATAGTCTTCAAAGGGAAAGGAAGTAACTGTTGTCAGATTCCACAGAAATAAGGCTAGCAAAGAGATCCACGAAATACAGATGTAACTCTGTGAGATGAATTAACAGAACACTGAGCAGTTTCTCAGAAAGCTTCTTTCCAGATTTCATCGGAGGATATTTCATTTTTCACCATAGCCCTCTAAGGGCTTCCAAATATCACTTTGCCAATTCCACAAGAACTGTCTTAGCGAAAGGCTTCTTGAGGGGAAAGCTGTAACTCGGTGAGATGATTTCACAGAACACAAGGAAGTTTCTCAGGAAGCTTCTTTCTCTTTGTTATCGGAGGATATTTCCTTTGGCCCTAGAGTCTTCAAAGGGAAAGGAAATATCTGTTGTCAGATTCCACAGAAATAAGGCCAGCAAAGAGATCCACGAAATACAGATGTAACTCTGTGAGATGAATTAACAGAACACTAAGCAGTTTCTCAGAAAGCTTCTTTCCAGATTTCATTGGAGGATATTTCCTTTTTCACCATAGCTCTCTATGGGCTTCCAAATATCACTTTGCCAATTCCACAAGAACTGTCTTAGCGAAAGGCTTCTTGAGGGGAAAGCTGTAACTCTCTGAGATGATTTCAAGGAACACAAAGAAGTTTCTCAGAAAGCTTCTTTCTCTTTGTTATCGGAGGATATTTCCTTTGGCCCTATAGTCTTCAAAGGGAAAGGAAATATCTGTTCTCAGATTCCACAGAAATAAGGCTAGCAAAGAGATCCACGAAATACAGATGTAACTCTGTGAGATGAATTAACAGAACACTAAGGAGTTTCTCAGAAAGCTTCTTTCCAGATTTCATCAGAGGATATTTGCTTTTTCACCATAGCCCTCTACGGGCTTCCAAATATCACTTTGCCAATTCCACAAGAACTGTCTTAGCGAAAGGCTTCTTAAGGGGACAGCTGTAATTCTGTGAGATGATTTCACAGAACACAAAGAGGTTTCTCAGAAAGCTTCTTTCTCTTTGTTATCGGAGGATATTTCCTTTGGCCCTATAGTCTTCAAAGGGAAAGGAAATATCTGTTCTCAGATTCCACAGAAATAAGGCCAGAAAAGAGATCCACGAAATACAGATGTAACTCTGTGAGATGAATTAACAGAACACTAAGCAGTTTCTCAGAAAGCTTCTTTCCAGATTTCATCGGAGGATATTTCCTTTTTCACCATAGCGCTCTATGGGCTTCCAAATATCACTTTGCCAATTCCACAAGAACTGTCTTAGCGAAAGGCTTCTTGAGGGGAAAGCTGTAACTCTGTGAGATGATTTCACAGAACACAAAGAAGTTTCTCAGAAAGCTTCTTTCTCTTTGATAACGGAGGATATTTCCTTTGGCCTTATATTCTTCAAAGGGAAAGGAAATATCTGTTGTCAGATTCCACAGAAAAAAGTCTAGCAAAGAGATCCACGAAATACAGATGTAACTCTGTGAGATGAATTAACAGAACACTGAGCAGTTTCTCAGAAAGCTTCTTTCCAGATTTCATCGGAGGATATTTCCTTTTTCACCATAGCCCTCTAAGGGCTTCCAAATATCACTTTGCCAGTTCCACAAGAACTGTCTTAGCGAAAGGCTTCTTGAAGGGAAAGGTGTAACTCTGTGAGATGATTTCACAGAACACAAAGAAGTTTCTCAGAAAGCTTCTTTCTCTTTGTTATCGGAGGATATTTCCTTTGGCCCTATAGTCTTCAAAGGGAAAGGAAATATCTGTTCAAGTTTCCACAGAAATAAGGCCAGCAAAGAGATCCACGAAATACAGATGTAACTCTCTGAGATGAATTAACAGAACACTAAGCAGTTTCTCAGAAAGCTTCTTTCCAGATTTCATCGGAGGATATTTCCTTTTTCACCTTAGCCCTTATGGGCTTCAAAATATCACTTTGCAAATTCCACAAGAACTGTCTTAGCGAAAGGTTTCTTGAGGGGAAGGCTGTAACTCTGTGAGATGATTTCACAGAACACAAAGAAGTTTCTCAGAAAGCTTCTTTCCCTTTGTTATCGGAGGATATTTCCTTTGGCCCTGTAGTCTTCAAAGGGAAAGGAAATATCTGTTGTCTGATTCCACAGAAATAAGGCTAGCAAAAAGATCCACGAAATACAGATGTAACTCTGTGAGATGAATTAACAGAACACTAAGCAGTTTCTCAGATAGCTTCTTTCCAGATTTCATCGGAGGATATTTCCTTTTTCACCATAGCCTTTATGGGCTTCCAAATATCACTTTGCCAATTCCACAAGAACTATCTTAGCGAAAGGCTTCTTGAGGGGAAAGCTGTAACTCTGTGAGATGATTTCACAGAACACAAAGGAGTTTCTCAGAAAGCTTCTTTGCCTTTGTTATCGGAGGATATTTCCTTTGGCCCTATAGTCTTCAAAGGGAAAGGAAATATCTGTTGTCAGATTCCACAGAAATAAGGCTAGCAAAGAGATCCACGAAATACAGATGGAACTCTTTGAGATGAAGTAACAGAACACTGAGCAGTTTCTCAGAAAGCTTCTTTCCAGATTTCATCGGAGGATATTTCCTTTTTCACCATAGCCCTCTATGGGCTTCCAAATATCACTTTGCCAATTCCATAAGAACTGTCTTAGCGAAAGGCTTCTTGAGGGCAAAGGTGTAACTCTGTGATTTGATTTCACAGAATACAAAGAAGTTTCTCAGAAAGCTTCTTTCTCTTTGTTATCGGAGGATATTTCCTTTGGCCCTATAGTCATCAAAGGGATCCGAAATATCTGTTCTCAGATTCCACAGAAATAAGGCTAGCAAAGAGATCCACGAAATACAGATGTAACTCTGTGAGATGAATTAACAGAACACTAAGCAGTTTCTCAGAAAGCTTCTTTCCAGAATTCATCGGAGGATATTTCCTTTTTCACCATAGCCCTCTATGGGCTTCCAAATATCACTTTGCCAATTCCACAAGAACTGTCTTAGCGAAAGGCATCTTGAAGGGAAAGCTGTAACTCTGTGAGATGATTTCACAGAACACAAAGAAGTTTCTCAGAAAGCTTCTTTCTCTTTGTTATCGGAGGATATTTCCTTTGGCCCTATAGTCTTTAAAGGGATCCGAAATGTCTGTTCTCAGATTCCACAGAAATAAGGCTAGCAAAGAGATCCACGAAATACAGATGTAACTCTGTGAGATGAATTAACAGAACACTGAGCAGTTTCTCAGAAAGCTTCTTTCCAGATTTCATCGGAGGATATTTCCTTTTTCACCATAGCCCTATATGGGCTTCCAAATATCACTTTGCAAATTCCACAAGAACTGTCTTAGCGAAAGGCTTCTTGAGGGGAAGGCTGTAACTCTGTGAGATGATTTCACAGAACACAAAGAAGTTTCTCAGAAAGCTTCTTTCTCTTTGTTATCGGAGGATATTTCCTTTGGCCCTATAGTCTTCAAAGGGAAAGGAAATATCTGTTGTCAGATTCCACAGAAATAAGGCTAGCAAAAAGATCCACGAAATACATATGTAACTCTGTGAGATGAATTAAGAGAACACTAAGAAGTTTCTCAGAAAGCTTCTTTCCAGATTTCATCGGAGGATATTTCCTTTTTCACCATAGCCCTTATGGGCTTCCAAATATCACTTTGCCAATTCCACAAGAACTGTCTTAGCGAAAGGCTTCTTGAGGGGAAAGCTGTAACTCTGAGAGATGATTTCAAAGAACACAAAGAAGTTTCTCAGAAAGCTTCTTTCCCTTTGTTATCGGAGGATATTTCCTCTGGCCCTATATTCTTCAAAGGGAAAGGAAATAACTGTTGTCAGATTCCACAGAAATAAGGCTAGCAAAGAGATCCACGAAATACAGATGTAACTCTGTGAGATGAATTAACAGAACACTGAGCAGTTTCTCAGAAAGCTTCTTTCCAGATTTCATCGGAGGATATTTCCTTTTTCAAAATAGCCCTCTAAGGGCTTCCAAATATCACTTTGCCAATTCCACAAGAACTGTCTTAGCGAAAGGCTTCTTGAGGGGAAAGCTGTAACTGTGTGAGATGATTTCACAGAACACAAAGAAGTTTCTCAGAAAGCTTCTTTCTCTTTGTTATCGGAGGATATTTCCTTTGGCCCTATAGTCTTCAAAGGGAAAGGAAATATCTGTTCTCAGATTCCACAGAAATAAGGCCAGCAAAGAGATCCACGAAATACAGATGTAACTCTGTGAGATGAATTAACAGAACACTAAGCAGTTTCTCAGAAAGCTTCTTTCCAGATTTCATCGGAGGATATTTCCTTTTTCACCATAGCCCTCTATGGGCTTCCAAATATCACTTTGCCAATTCCACAATAACTGTCTTAGCGAAAGGCTTCTTGAGGGGAAAGCTGTAACTCTGTGAGATGATTTCACAGAACACAAAGAAGTTTCTCAGAAAGCTTCTTTCTCTTTGTTATCGGAGGATATTTCCTTTGGCCCTATAGTCTTCAAAGGGAAAGGAAATATCTGTTCTCAGATTCCACAGAAATAAGGCCAGCAAAGAGATCCACGAAATACAGATGTAACTCTGTGAGATGAATTAACAGAACACTAAGCAGTTTCTCAGAAAGCTTCTTTCCAGATTTCATCGGAGGATATTTCCTTTTTCACCATAGCCCTCCATGGGCTTCCAAATATCACTTTGCCAATTCCACAAGAACTGTCTTAGCGAAAGGCTTCTTGAGGGGAAAGCTGTAACTCTGTGAGATGATTTCACAGAACACAAAGAAGTTTCTCAGAAAGCTTCTTTCTCTTTGTTATCGGAGGATATTTCCTTTGGCCCTATAGGCTTTAAAGGGATCCAAAATATCTGTTCTCAGATTCCACAAAAATAAGGCTAGCAAAGAGATCCACGAAATACAGATGTAACTCTGTGATATGAATTAACAGAACACTGAGCAGTTTCTCAGAAAGCTTCTTTCCAGATTTCATCGGAGGATATTTCCTTTTTCACCATAGCCCTCTAAGGGCTTCCAAATATCACTTTGCCAATTCCACAAGAACTATCTTAGCGAAAGGCTTCTTGAGAGGAAAGGTCTAACTCTGTGATTTGATTTCACAGAACACAAAGAAGTTTCTCAGAAAGCTTCTTTCTCTTTGTTATCGGAGGATATTTCCTTTGGCCCTATAGTCTTCAAAGGAAAAGGAAATATCTGTTGTTGGATTAAACAGAAATAAGGCTAGCAAAAAGATCCACGAAATACAGATGTAACACTGTGAGATGAATTAACAGAACACTAATCAGTTTCTCAGAAAGCTTCTTTCCAGATTTCAGCGGAGGATATTTCCTTTTTCACCATAGCCCTCTATGGGCTTCCAAATATCACTTTGCCAATTCCACAAGAACTGTCTTAGCGAAAGGCTTCTTGAGGGGAAAGCTGTAACTCTGTGAGATGATTTCACAGAACACAAAGAAGTTTCTCAGAAAGCTTCTTTCCCTTTGTTATCGGAGGATATTTCCTTTGGCCCTATAGTCTTTAAAGGGATCCGAAATATCTGTTCACAGATTCCACAGAAATAAGGCTAGCAAAGAGATCCACGAAATACAGATGTAACTCTGTGAGATGAATTAACAGAACACTAAGGAGTTTCTCAGAAAGCTTCTTTCCAGATTTCATCGGAGGATATTTTCTTTTTCACCATAGCCCTCTACGGGCTTCCAAATATCACTTTGCCAATTCCACAAGAACTGTCTTAGCGAAAGGCTTCTTGAGGGGACAGCTGTAACTCTGTGAGATGATTTCACAGAACACAAAGAAGTTTCTCAGAAAGCTTCTTTCTCTTTGTTATCGGAGGATATTTCCTTTGGCCCTATAGTCTTCAAAGGGAAAGGAAATATCTGTTCTCAGATTCCACAGAAATAAGGCCAGAAAAGAGATCCACGAAATACAGATGTAACTCTGTGAGATGAATTAACAGAACACTAAGCAGTTTCTCAGAAAGCTTCTTTCCAGATTTCATCGGAGGATATTTCCTTTTTCACCATAGCCCTCTATGGGCTTCCAAATATCACTTTGCCAATTCCACAAGAACTGTCTTAGCGAAAGGCTTCTTGAGGGGAAAGCTGTAACTCTGTGAGATGATTTCACAGAACACAAAGAAGTTTCTCAGAAAGCTTCTTTCCCTTTGTTATCGGAGGATATTTGCTTTGGCCCTATAGTCTTTAAAGGGATCCGAAATATCTGTTCTCAGATTCCACAGAAATAAGGCTAGCAAAGAGATCCACGAAATACAGATGTAACTCTGTGAGATGAATTAACAGAACACTAAGGAGTTTCTCAGAAAGCTTCTTTCCAGGTTTCATCGGAGAATATTTTCTTTTTCACCATAGCCCTCTACGGGCTTCCAAATATCACTTTGCCAATTCCACAAGAACTGTCTTAGCGAAAGGCTTCTTGAGGGGACAGCTGTAACTCTGTGAGATGATTTCACAGAACACAAAGAAGTTTCTCAGAAAGCTTCTTTCTCTTTGTTATCGGAGGATATTTCCTTTGGCCCTATAGTCTTCAAAGGGAAAGGAAATATCTGTTCTCAGATTCCACAGAAATAAGGCCAGAAAAGAGATCCACGAAATACAGATGTAACTCTGTGAGATGAATTAACAGAACACTGAGCAGTTTCTCAGAAAGCTTCTTTCCAGATTTCATCGGAGGATATTTCCTTTTTCACCATAGCCCTCTAAGGGCTTCCAAATATCACTTTGCCAATTCCACAAGAACTGTCTTAGCGAAAGGCTTCTTGAGGGGAAAGCTGTAACTGTGTGAGATGATTTCACAGAACACAAAGAAGTTTCTCAGAAAGCTTCTTTCTCTTTGTTATCGGAGGATATTTCCTTTGGCCCTATAGTCTTCAAAGGGAAAGGAAATATCTGTTCTCAGATTCCACAGAAATAAGGCCAGCAAAGAGATCCACGAAATACAGATGTAACTCTGTGAGATGAATTAACAGAACACTAAGCAGTTTCTCAGAATGCTTCTTTCCAGATTTCATCGGAGGATATTTCCGTTTTCACCATAGCCCTCTACGGGCTTCCAAATATCACTTTGCCAATTCCACAAGAACTGTCTTAGCGAAAGGCTTCTTGAGGGGACAGCTGTAACTCTGTGAGATGATTTCACAGAACACAAAGAAGTTTCTCAGAAAGCTTCTTTCTCTTTGTTATCGGAGGATATTTCCTTTGGCCCTATAGTCTTTAAAGGGATCCAAAATATCTGTTCTCAGATTCCACAGAAATAAGGCTAGCAAAGAGATCCACGAAATACAGATGTAACTCTGTGAGATGAATTAACAGAACACTGACCAGTTTCTCAGAAAGCTTCTTTCCAGATTTCATCGGAGGATATTTCCTTTTTCACCATAGCCCTCTATGGGCTTCCAAATATCACTTTGCCAATTCCACAAGAACTGTCTTAGCGAAAGGCTTCTTGAGGGGAAGGCTGTAACTCTGTGAGATGATTTCACAGAACACAAAGAAGTTTCTCAGAAAGGTTCTTTCTCTTTGTTATCGGAGGATATTTCCTTTGGCCCTATAGTCTTCAAAGGGATCCGAAATATCTGTTGTCAGATTCCACAGAAATAAGGCTAGCAAAAAGATCCACGAAATTCAGATGTAACTCTTTGAGATGAATTAAGAGAACACTAAGCAGTTTCTCAGAAAGCTTCTTTCCAGATTTCATCGGAGGATATTTCCTTTTTCACCATAGCCCTTATGGGCTTCCAAATATCACTTTGCCAATTCCACAAGAACTGTCTTAGCGAAAGGCTTCTTGAGGGGAAAGCTGTAACTCTGTGAGATGATTTCACAGAACACAAAGAAGTTTCTCAGAAAGCTTCTTTCCCTTTGTTATCGGAGGATATTTCCTCTGGCCCTATAGTCTTCAAAGGGAAAGGAAATAACTGTTGTCAGATTCCACAGAAATAAGGCTAGCAAAGAGATCCACGAAATACAGATGTAACTCTGTGAGATGAATTAACAGAACACTGAGCAGTTTCTCAGAAAGCTTCTTTCCAGATTTCATCGGAGGATACTTCCTTTTTCACCATAGCCCTCTAAGGGCTTCCAAATATCACTTTGCCAATTCCACAAGAACTGTCTTAGCGAAAGGCTTCTTGAGGGGAAAGCTGTAACTCTGTGAGATGATTTCACAGAACACAAAGAAGTTTCTCAGAAAGCTTCTTTCCCTTTGTTATCGGAGGATATTTCCTTTGGCCCTATAGTCTTTAAAGGGATCCGAAATATCTGTTCTCAGATTCCACAGAAATAAGGCTAGCAAAGAGATCCACGAAATACAGATGTAACATTGTGAGATGAATTAACAGAACACTAAGGAGTTTCTCAGAAAGCTTCTTTCTAGATTTCATGGGAGGATATTTCCTTTTTCACCATAGGCCTCTATGGGCTTCCAAATATCACTTTGCCAATTCCACAAGAACTGACTTAGCGAAAGGCTTCTTGAGGGGAAAGGTGTAACTCTGTGATTTGATTTCACAGAACACAAAGAAGTTTCTCAGAAAGCTTCTTTCTCTTTGTAATCGGAGGATATTTCCTTTGGCCCTATAGTCTTCAAAGGGAAAGGAAATATCTGTTGTCAGATTAAACAGAAATAAGGCTAGCAAAAAGATCCACGAAATACAGATGTAACACTGTGAGATGAAGTAACAGAACACTAAGCAGTTTCTCAGAAAGCTTCTTTCCAGATTTCATCGGAGGATATTTCCTTTTTCACCATAGCCCTCTATGGGCTTCCAAATATCACTTTGCCAATTCCACATGAACTGTCTTAGCGAAAGGCTTCTTGAGGGGAAAGCTGTAACTCTGTGAGATGATTTCACAGAACACAAAGAAGTTTCTCAGAAAGCTTCTTTCTCTTTGTTATCGGAGGATATTTCCTTTGGCCCTATAGTCTTTAAAGGGATCCAAAATATCTGTTCTCAGAATCCACAGAAATAAGGCTAGCAAAGAGATCCACGAAATACAGATGTAACTCTGTGAGATGAATTAACAGAACACTGAGCAGTTTCTCAGAAAGCTTCTTTCCAGATTTCATCAGAGGATATTTCCTTTTTCACCATAGCCGTCTATGGGCTTCCAAATATCACTTTGCAAATTCCACAAGAACTGTCTTAGCGAAAGGTTTCTTGACGGGAAGGCTGTAACTCTGTGAGATGATTTCACAGAACACAAAGAAGTTTCTCAGAAAGCTTCTTTCTCTTTGTTATCGGAGGATATTTCCTTTGGCCCTATAGTCTTCAAAGGGAAAGGAAATATCTGTTGTCAGATTCCACAGAAATAAGGCTAGCAAAAAGATCCACGAAATACATATGTAACTCTGTGAGATGAATTAACAGAACACTGAGCAGTTTCTCAGAAGGATTTTTTCCAGATTTCATCGGAGGATATTTCCTTTTTCACCATAGCCCTTATGGGCTTCCAAATATCACGTTGCCAATTCCACAAGAACTGTCTTAGCGAAAGGCTTCTTGAGGGGAAAGCTGTAACTCTGTGAGATGATTTCACAGAACACAAAGAAGTTTCTCAGAAAGCTTCTTTCTCTTTGTTACCGGAGGATATTTCCTTTGGCCCTATAGTCTTCAAAGGGAAAGCAAATATCTGTTCTCAGATTCCACAGAAATAAGGCCAGCAAAGAGATCCACGAAATACAGATGTAACTCTGTGAGATGAATTAACAGAACACTAAGCAGTTTCTCAGAAAGCTTCTTTGCAGATTTCATCGGAGGATATTTCTTTTTCACCATAGCCCTCTATGGGCTTCCAAATATCACTTTGCCAATTCCACAAGAACTGTCTTAGCGAAAGGCTTCTTGAGGGGAAGGCTGTAACTCTGTGAGATGATTTCACAGAACACAAAGAAGTTTCTCAGAAAGGTTCTTTCTCTTTGTTATCGGAGGATATTTCCTTTGGCCCTATAGTCTTCAAAGGGATCCGAAATATCTGTTGTCAGATTCCACAGAAATAAGGCTAGCAAAAAGATCCACGAAATTCAGATGTAACTCTGTGAGATGAATTAAGAGAACACTAAGCAGTTTCTCAGAAAGCTTCTTTCCAGATTTCATCGGAGGATATTCCCTTTTTCACCATAGCCCTTATGGGCTTCCAAATATCACTTTGCCAATTCCACAAGAACTGTCTTAGCGAAAGGCTTCTTGAGGGGAAAGCTGTAACTCTGTGAGATGATTTCACAGAACACAAAAAAGTTTCTCAGAAAGCTTCTTTCCCTTTGTTATCGGAGGATATTTCCTCTGGCCCTATAGTCTTCAAAGGGAAAGGAAATAACTGTTGTCAGATTCCACAGAAATAAGGCTAGCAAAGAGATCCACGAAATACAGATGTAACTCTGTGAGATGAATTAACAGAACACTAAGCAGTTTCTCAGAAAGCTTCTTTCCAGATTTCATCGGAGGATATTTCCTTTTTCACCATAGCCCTCTAAGGGCTTCCAAATATCACCTTGCCAATTCCACAAGAACTGTCTTAGCGAAAGGCTTCTTGAGGGGAAAGCTGTAACTCTGTGAGATGATTTCACAGAACACAAAGAAGTTTCTCAGAAAGCTTCTTTCCCTTTGTTATCGGAGGATATTTCCTTTGGCCCTATAGTCTTTAAAGGGATCCGAAATATCTGTTCTCAGATTCCACAGAAATAAGGCTAGCAAAGAGATCCACGAAATACAGATGTAACACTGTGAGATGAATTAACAGATCACTAAGGAGTTTCTCAGAAAGCTTCTTTCTAGATTTCATGGGAGGATATTTCCTTTTTCACCATAGCCCTCTATGGGCTTCCAAATATCACTTTGCCAATTCCACAAGAACTGACTTAGCGAAAGGCTTCTTGAGGGGAAAGGTGTAACTCTGTGATTTGATTTCACAGAACACAAAGAAGTTTCTCAGAAAGCTTCTTTCTCTTTGTAATCGGAGGATATTTCCTTTGGCCCTATAGTCTTCAAAGGGAAAGGAAATATCTGTTGTCAGATTAAACAGAAATAAGGCTAGCAAAAAGATCCACGAAATACAGATGTAACACTGTGAGATGAAGTAACAGAACACTAAGCAGTTTCTCAGAAAGCTTCTTTCCAGATTTCATCGGAGGATATTTCCTTTTTCACCATAGCCCTCTATGGGCTTCCAAATATCACTTTGCCAATTCCACATGAACTGTCTTAGCGAAAGGCTTCTTGAGGGGAAAGCTGTAACTCTGTGAGATGATTTCACAGAACACAAAGAAGTTTCTCAGAAAGCTTCTTTCTCTTTGTTATCGGAGGATATTTCCTTTGGCCCTATAGTCTTTAAAAGGATCCAAAATATCTGTTCTCAGAATCCACAGAAATAAGGCTAGCAAAGAGATCCACGAAATACAGATGTAACTCTGTGAGATGAATTAACAGAACACTGAGCAGTTTCTCAGAAAGCTTCTTTCCAGATTTCATCGGAGGATATTTCCTTTTTCACCATAGCCGTCTATGGGCTTCCAAATATCACTTTGCAAATTCCACAAGAACTGTCTTAGCGAAAGGTTTCTTGAGGGGAAGGCTGTAACTCTGTGAGATGATTTCACAGAACACAAAGAAGTTTCTCAGAAAGCTTCTTTCTCTTTGTTATCGGAGGATATTTCCTTTGGCCCTATAGTCTTCAAAGGGAAAGGAAATATCTGTTGTCAGATTCCACAGAAATAAGGCTAGCAAAAAGATCCACGAAATACATATGTAACTCTGTGAGATGAATTAACAGAACACTGAGCAGTTTCTCAGAAGGATTTTTTACAGATTTCATCGGAGGATATTTCCTTTTTCACCATAGCCCTTATGGGCTTCCAAATATCACGTTGCCAATTCCACAAGAACTGTCTTAGCGAAAGGCTTCTTGAGGGGAAAGCTGTAACTCTGTGAGATGATTTCACAGAACACAAAGAAGTTTCTCAGAAAGCTTCTTTCCCTTTGTTATCAGAGGATATTTCCTCTGGCCCTATAGTCTTCAAAGGGAAAGGAAATAACTGTTGTCAGATTCCACAGAAATAAGGCTAGCAAAGAGATCCACGAAATACAGATGTAACTCTGTGAGATGAATTAACAGAACACTGAGCAGTTTCTCAGAAAGCTTCTTTCCAGATTTCATCGTAGGATATTTCCTTTTTCACCATAGCCCTCTACGGGCTTCCAAATATCACTTTGCCAATTCCACAAGAACTGTCTTAGCGAAAGGCTTCTTGAGGGGAAAGCTGTAACTCTGTGAGATGATTTCACAGAATACAAAGAAGTTTCTCAGAAAGCTTCTTTCTCTTTGTTATGGAGGAAATTTCCTTTGGCCCTATAGTCTTCAAAGGGAAAGCAAATATCTGTTCTCAGATTCCACAGAAATAAGGCCAGCAAAGAGATCCACGAAATACAGATGTAACTCTGTGAGATGAATTAACAGAACACTAAGCAGTTTCTCAGAAAGCTTCTTTCCAGATTTCATCGGAGGATATTTCCTTTTTCACCATAGCCCTCTATGGGCTTCCAAATATCACTTTGCCAATTCCACAAGAACTGTCTTAGCGAAAGGCTTCTTGAGGGGAAAGCTGTCACTCTGTGAGATGATTTCACAGAACACAAAGAAGTTTCTCAGAAAGCTTCTTTCTCTTTGTTATCGGAGGATATTTCCTTTGGCCCTATAGTCTTTAAAGGGATCCAAAATATCTGTTCTCAGATTCCACAGAAATAAGGCTAGCAAAGAGATCCACGAAATACAGATGTAACTCTGTGAGATGAATTAACAGAACACTTAGCAGTTTCTCAGAAAGCTTCTTTCCAGATTTCATCGGAGGATATTTCCTTTTTCACCATAGCCCTCTATGGGCTTCCAAATATCACTTTGCCAATTCCACAAGAACTGTCTTAGCGAAAGGCTTCTTGAGGGGAAGGCTGTAACTCTGTGAGATGATTTCACAGAACACAAAGAAGTTTCTCAGAAAGCTTCTTTCCCTTTGTATCGGAGGATATTTCCTTTGGCCCTATAGTCTTTAAAGGGATCCGAAATATCTGTTCTCAGATTCCACAGAAATAAGGCTAGCAAAGAGATACACGAAATACAGATGTAACTCTGTGAGATGAATTAACAGAACACTAAGGAGTTTCTCAGAAAGCTTCTTTCCAGATTTCATCGGAGGATATTTCCTTTTTCACCATAGCCCTGTATGGGCTTCCAAATATCACTTTGCCAATTCCACAAGAACTGACTTAGCGAAAGGCTTCTTGAGGGGAAAGCTGTAACTCTGTGAGATGATTTCACAGAACACAAAGAAGTTTCTCAGAAAGCTTCTTTCTCTTTGTTATCGGAGGATATTTCCTTTGGCCCTATAGTCTTCAAAGGGATCCGAAATATCTGTTGTCAGATTCCACAGAAATAAGGCTAGCAAAAAGATCCACGAAATACAGATGTAACTCTGTGAGATGAATTAAGAGAACACTTAGCAGTTTCTCAGAAAGCTTCTTTCCAGATTTCATCGGAGGATATTTCCTTTTTCACCATAGCCCTTATGGGCTTCCAAATATCACTTTGCCAATTCCACAAGAACTGTCTTAGCGAAAGGCTTCTTGAGGGGAAAGCTGTAACTCTGTGAGATGATTTCACAGAACACAAAGAAGTTTCTCAGAAAGCTTTTTTCCCTTTGTTATCGGAGGATATTTCCTCTGGCCCTATAGTCTTCAAAGGGAAAGGAAGTAACTGTTGTCAGATTCCACAGAAATAAGGCTAGCAAAGAGATCCACGAAATACAGATGTAACTCTGTGAGATGAATTAACAGAACACTGAGCAGTTTCTCAGAAAGCTTCTTTCCAGATTTCATCGGAGGATATTTCATTTTTCACCATAGCCCTCTAAGGGCTTCCAAATATCACTTTGCCAATTCCACAAGAACTGTCTTAGCGAAAGACTTCTTGAGGGGAAAGCTGTAACTCTGTGAGATGATTTCACAGAACACAAAGAAGTTTCTCAGAAAGATTCTTTCCCTTTGTTATCGGAGGATATTTCCTTTGGCCCTATAGTCTTTAAAGGGATCCGAAATATCTGTTCTCAGATTCCACAGAAATAAGGCTAGCAAAGAGATCCACGAAATACAGATGTAACTCTGTGAGATGAATTAACAGAACACTAAGGAGTTTCTCAGAAAGCTTCTTTCCAGATTTCATCGGAGGATATTTCCTTTTTCACCATAGCCCTCTATGGGCTTCCAAATATCACTTTGCCAATTCCACAAGAACTGACTTAGCGAAAGGCTTCTTGAGGGGAAAGCTGTAACTCTGTGAGATGATTTCACAGAACACAAAAAAGTTTCTCAGAAAGCTTCTTTCTCTTTGTTATCGGAGGATATTTCCTTTGGCCCTATAGTCTTCAAAGGGAAAGGAAATATCTGTTCTCAGATTCCACAGAAATAAGGCCAGCAAAGATATCCACGAAATACAGATGTAACTCTGTGAGATGAATTAACAGAACACTGAGCAGTTTCTCAGAAAGCTTCTTTCCAGATTTCATCGGAGGATATTTCCTTTTTCACCATAGCTCTCTAAGGGCTTCCAAATATCACTTTGCCAATTCCACAAGAACTGTCTTAGCGAAAGGCTTCTTGAGGGGAAAGCTGTAACTCGGTGAGATGATTTCACAGAACACAAGGAAGTTTCTCAGGAAGCTTCTTTCTCTTTGTTATCGGAGGATATTTCCTTTGGCCCTAGAGTCTTCAAAGGGAAAGGAAATATCTGTTGTCAGATTCCACAGAAATAAGGCCAGCAAAGAGATCCACGAAATACAGATGTAACTCTGTGAGATGAATTAACAGAACACTAAGCAGTTTCTCAGAAAGCTTCTTTCCAGATTTCATTGGAGGATATTTCCTTTTTCACCATAGCTCTCTATGGGCTTCCAAATATCACTTTGCCAATTCCACAAGAACTGTCTTAGCGAAAGGTTTCTTGAGGGGAAAGCTGTAACTCTCTGAGATGATTTCAAGGAACACAAAGAAGTTTCTCAGAAAGCTTCTTTCTCTTTGTTATCGGAGGATATTTCCTTTGGCCCTATAGTCTTCAAAGGGAAAGGAAATATCTGTTCTCAGATTCCACAGAAATAAGGCTAGCAAAGAGATCCACGAAATACAGATGTAACTCTGTGAGATGAATTAACAGAACACTAAGGAGTTTCTCAGAAAGCTTCTTTCCAGATTTCATCAGAGGATATTTGCTTTTTCACCATAGCCCTCTACGGGCTTCCAAATATCACTTTGCCAATTCCACAAGAACTGTCTTGGCGAAAGGCTTCTTAAGGGGACAGCTGTAATTCTGTGAGATGATTTCACAGAACACAAAGAGGTTTCTCAGAAAGCTTCTTTCTCTTTGTTATCGGAGGATATTTCCTTTGGCCCTATAGTCTTCAAAGGGAAAGGAAATATCTGTTCTCAGATTCCACAGAAATAAGGCCAGAAAAGAGATCCACGAAATACAGATGTAACTCTGTGAGATGAATTAACAGAACACTAAGCAGTTTCTCAGAAAGCTTCTTTCCAGATTTCATCGGAGGATATTTCCTTTTTCACCATAGCGCTCTATGGGCTTCCAAATATCACTTTGCCAATTCCACAAGAACTGTCTTAGCGAAAGGCTTCTTGAGGGGAAAGCTGTAACTCTGTGAGATGATTTCACAGAACACAAAGAAGTTTCTCAGAAAGCTTCTTTCTCTTTGATAACGGAGGATATTTCCTTTGGCCTTATATTCTTCAAAGGGAAAGGAAATATCTGTTGTCAGATTCCACAGAAAAAAGTCTAGCAAAGAGATCCACGAAATACAGATGTAACTCTGTGAGATGAATTAACAGAACACTGAGCAGTTTCTCAGAAAGCTTCTTTCCAGATTTCATCGGAGGATATTTCCTTTTTCACCATAGCCCTCTAAGGGCTTCCAAATATCACTTTGCCAGTTCCACAAGAACTGTCTTAGCGAAAGGCTTCTTGAAGGGAAAGGTGTAACTCTGTGAGATGATTTCACAGAACACAAAGAAGTTTCTCAGAAAGCTTCTTTCTCTTTGTTATCGGAGGATATTTCCTTTGGCCCTATAGTCTTCAAAGGGAAAGGAAATATCTGTTCAAGTTTCCACAGAAATAAGGCCAGCAAAGAGATCCACGAAATACAGATGTAACTCTCTGAGATGAATTAACAGAACACTAAGCAGTTTCTCAGAAAGCTTCTTTCCAGATTTCATCGGAGGATATTTCCTTTTTCACCTTAGCCCTTATGGGCTTCAAAATATCACTTTGCAAATTCCACAAGAACTGTCTTAGCGAAAGGTTTCTTGAGGGGAAGGCTGTAACTCTGTGAGATGATTTCAGAGAACACAAAGAAGTTTCTCAGAAAGCTTCTTTCCCTTTGTTATCGGAGGATATTTCCTTTGGCCCTGTAGTCTTCAAAGGGAAAGGAAATATCTGTTGTCTGATTCCACAGAAATAAGGCTAGCAAAAAGATCCACGAAATACAGATGTAACTCTGTGAGATGAATTAACAGAACACTAAGCAGTTTCTCAGATAGCTTCTTTCCAGATTTCATCGGAGGATATTTCCTTTTTCACCATAGCCTTTATGGGCTTCCAAATATCACTTTGCCAATTCCACAAGAACTATCTTAGCGAAAGGCTTCTTGAGGGGAAAGCTGTAACTCTGTGAGATGATTTCACAGAACACAAAGGAGTTTCTCAGAAAGCTTCTTTGCCTTTGTTATCGGAGGATATTTCCTTTGGCCCTATAGTCTTCAAAGGGAAAGGAAATATCTGTTGTCAGATTCCACAGAAATAAGGCTAGCAAAGAGATCCACGAAATACAGATGGAACTCTTTGAGATGAAGTAACAGAACACTGAGCAGTTTCTCAGAAAGCTTCTTTCCAGATTTCATCGGAGGATATTTCCTTTTTCACCATAGCCCTCTATGGGCTTCCAAATATCACTTTGCCAATTCCATAAGAACTGTCTTTGCGAAAGGCTTCTTGAGGGCAAAGGTGTAACTCTGTGATTTGATTTCACAGAATACAAAGAAGTTTCTCAGAAAGCTTCTTTCTCTTTGTTATCGGAGGATATTTCCTTTGGCCCTATAGTCATCAAAGGGATCCGAAATATCTGTTCTCAGATTCCACAGAAATAAGGCTAGCAAAGAGATCCACGAAATACAGATGTAACTCTGTGAGATGAATTAACAGAACACTAAGCAGTTTCTCAGAAAGCTTCTTTCCAGAATTCATCGGAGGATATTTCCTTTTTCACCATAGCCCTCTATGGGCTTCCAAATATCACTTTGCCAATTCCACAAGAACTGTCTTAGCGAAAGGCATCTTGAAGGGAAAGCTGTAACTCTGTGAGATGATTTCACAGAACACAAAGAAGTTTCTCAGAAAGCTTCTTTCCCTTTGTTATCGGAGGATATTTCCTTTGGCCCTATAGTCTTTAAAGAGATCCGAAATATCTCTTCTCATATTCCACAGAAATAAGGCTAGCAAAGAGATCCATGAAATACAGATGTAACTCTGTTAGATGAATTAACAGAACACTAAGCAGTTTCTCAGAAAGCTTCATTCCAGATTTCATCGGAGGATATTTCCTATTTAACCATAGCCCTCTATGGGCTTCCAAATATCACTTTGCCAATTCCACAAGAACTGTCTTAGAGAAAGGCTTCTCGATGGGAAAGCTGTAACTCTGTGAGATGATTTCACAGAACACAAAGAAGTTTCTCAGAAAGCTTCTTTCCCTTTGTTATCGGAGGATATTTCCTTTGGCCCTATAGTCTTCAAAGGGAAAGGAAATATCTGTTGTCAGATTCCACAGAAATAAGGCTAGCAAAGAGATCCACGAAATACAGATGGAACTCTGTGAGATGAATTAAGAGAACACTGAGCAGTTTCTCAGAAAGCTTCTTTCCAGATTTCATCGGAGGATATTTCCTTTTTCACCATAGCCCTCTAAGGGCTTCCAAATATCACTTTGCCAATTCCTCAAGAACTGTCTTAGCGAAAGGCTTCTTGCGGGGAAAGGTGTAACTCTGTGATTTGATTTCACAGAACACAAAGAAGTTTCTCAGAAAGCTTCTTTCTCTTTGTTATCGGAGGATATTTCCTTTGGCCCTATAGTCTTCAAAGGGAAAGGAAATACCTGTTGTCAGATTAAAGAGAAATAAGGCCAGCAAAGAGATCCACGAAATACAGATGTAACTCTGTGAGATGAATTAACAGAACACTAAGCAGTTTCTCAGAAAGCTTCTTTCCAGATTTCATCGGAGGATATTTCCTTTTTCACCATAGCCCTCTATGGGCTTCCAAATATCACTTTGCCAATTCCACAAGAACTGTCTTAGCGAAAGGCTTCTTGAGGGGAAAGCTGTAACTCTGTGAGATGATTTCACAGAACACAAAGAAGTTTCTCAGAAAGCTTCTTTCTCTTAGTTATCGGAGGATATTTCCTTTGGCCCTATAGTCTTTAAAGGGATCCAAAATATCTGTTCTCAGATTCCACAGAAATAAGGCTAGCAAAGAGATCCACGAAATACAGATGTAACTCTGTGAGATGAATTAACAGAACACTGAGCAGTTTCTCAGAAAGCTTCCTTCCAGATTTCATCGGAGGATATTTCCTTAATCACCATAGCCCTCTATGGGCTTCCAAATATCACTTTGTAAATTCCACAAGAACTGTCTTAGCGAAAGGCTTCTTGAGGGGAAGGCTGTAACTCTGTGAGATGATTTCACAGAACACAAAGAAGTTTCTCAGAAAGCTTCTTTCCCTTTGTTATCGGAGGATATTTCCTTTGGCCCTATAGTCTTCAAAGGGAAAGGAAATATCTGTTGTCAGATTCCACAGAAATAAGGCTAGCAAAGAGATCCACGAAATACAGATGTAACTCTGTGAGATGAATTAACAGAACACTGAGCAGTTTCTCAGAAGGCTTCTTTCCAGATTTAATCGGAGGATACTTCCTTTTTCACCATAGCCCTCTATGGGCTTCCAAATATCACTTTGCCAATTCCACAAGAACTGTCCTAGCGAAAGGATTCTTGAGGGGAAAGGTGTAACTCTGTGAGATGATTTCACAGAACACAAAGAAGTTTCTCAAAAGCTTCTTTCCCATTGTTATCGGAGGATATTTCCTTTGGCCCTATAGTCTTCAAAGGGAAAGGAAATATCTGTTGTCAGATTCCACAGAAATAAGGCTAGCAAAGAGATCCACGAAATACATATGTAACTCTGTGAGATGAATTAACAGAACACTGAGCAGTTTCTCAGAAAGCTTCTTTCCAGATTTCATCGGAGGATATTTCCTTTTTCACCATAGCCCTCTATGGGCTTCCAAATATCACTTTGCCAATTCCAAAAGAACTGTCTTAGCGAAAGGATTCTTGAGGGGAAAGCTGTCACTCTGTGAGATGATTTCACAGAACACAAAGAAGTTTCTCAGAAAGCTTCTTTCTCTTTGTTATCGGAGGATATTTCCTTTGGCCCTATAGTGTTTAAAGGGATCCGAAATATCTGTTCTCAGATTCCACAGAAATAAGGCTAGCAAAGAGATCCACGAAATACAGATGTAACTCTGTGAGATGAATTAACAGAACACTAAGCAGTTTCTCAAAAAGCTTCTTTCCAGATTTCATCGGAGAATATTTCCTTTTTCACCATAGCCCTCTATGGGCTTCCAAATATCACTTTGCCAATTCCACAAGAACTGTCTTAGCGAAAGGCTTCTTGAGGGGAAAGGTGTAACTCTGTGAGATGATTTCACAGAACACAAAGAAGTTTCTCAGAAAGCTTGTTTCTCTTTGTTATCGGAGGATATTTCCTTTGGCCCTATAGTCTTCAAAGGGATCCCAAATATGTGTTCTCAGATTCCACAGAAATAAGGCTAGCAAAGAGATCCACGAAATACAGATGTAACTCTGTGAGATGAATTATCAGAACACTAAGCGGTTTCTCAGAAAGCTTCTTTCCAGATTTCATCGGAGGAGATTTCCTTTTTCACCATAGCCCTCTATGGGCTTCCAAATATCACTTTGCCAATTCCACAAGAACTGTCTTAGCGAAAGGCTTCTTGAAGGGAAAGCTGTAACTCTGTGAGATGATTTCACAGAACACAAAGAAGTTTCTCAGAAAGCTTCTTTCCCTTTGTTATCGGAGGATATTTCCTTTGGCCCTATAGTCTTTAAAGAGATCCGAAATATCTCTTCTCAGATTCCACAGAAATAAGGCTAGCAAAGAGATCCACGAAATACAGATGTAACTCTGTGAGTGAATTAACAGAACACTAAGCAGTTTCTCAGAAAGCTTCTTTCCAGATTTCATCGGAGGATATTTCCTTTTTCACCACAGCCCTCTATGGGCTTCCAAATATCACTTTGTCTATTCCACAATAACTCTTTTAGCGAAAGGCTTCTTGAGGGGAAAGCTGTCACTCTGTGAGATGATTTCACAGAATACAAAGAAGTTTCTCAGGAAGCTTCTTTCTCTTTGTTATCGGAGGATATTTCCTTTGACCCTATAGTCTTCAAAGGGATCCAAAATATCTGTTGTCAGATTCCACAGAAATAAGGCTAGGAAAGAGATCCACGAAATACAGATGTAACACTGTGAGATGAATTAACAGAACACTGAGCAGTTTCTCAGAAAGCTTCTTTCCAGATTTCATCGAAGGATATTTCCTTTTTCACCATAGCCCTCTAAGGGCTTCCAAATATCACTTTGCCAATTCCACAAGAACTGTCTCACCGAAAGGCTTCTTGAGGGGAAAGGTGTAACTCTGTGAGATGATTTCACGGAACACAAAGAAGTTTCTCAGAAAGCTTCTTTCTCTTTGTTATCGGAGGATATTTCCTTTGGCCCTATAGTCTTCAAAGGGAAAGGAAATATCTGTTGTCAGATTCCACAGAAATAAGGCTAGCAAAGAGATCCACGAAATACAGATGTAACTCGGTGAGATGAATTAACAGAACACTAAGCAGTTTCTCAGAAAGCTTCTTTCCAGATTTCATCGAAGGATATTTCCTTTTTCACCATAGCCCTCTATGGGCTTCCAAATATCACTTTGCCAATTCCAGAAGAACTGTCTTAGCGAAAGGCTTCTTGAGGGGAAAGGTGTCACTCTGTGAGGTGATTTCACAGAACACAAAGAAGTTTCTCAGAAAGCTTCTTTCCCTTTGTTATCGGAGGATATTTCCTTTGCCCCTATATTCTTCAAAGGGAAAGGAAATATCTGTTGTCAGATTCCACAGAAATAAGGCTAGCAAAGAGATCCACGAAATACAGATGTAACACTGTGAGATGAATTAACAGAACACTGAGCAGTTTCTCAGAAAGCTTGTTTCCAGATTTCATCGGAGGATATTTCCTTTTTCACCATAGCCCTCTATGGGCTTCCAAATATCACTTTGCCAATTCCACAAGAACTGTCTTAGCGAAAGGCTTCTTGAGGGGAAAGGTGTAACTCTGTGATTTGATTTTACAGAACACAAAGAAGTTTCTCAGAAAGCTTCTTTCTCTTTGTTATCGGAGGATATTTCCTTTGGCCCTATAGTCTTCAAAGGGAAAGGAAATATCTGTTGTCAGATTAAACAGAAATAAGGCTAGCAAAAAGATCCACGAAATACAGATGTAACACTGTGAGATGAATTAACAGAACACTAAGCAGTTTCTCAGAAAGCTTCTTTCCAGATTTCATCGGAGGATATTTCCTTTTTCACCATAGCCCTTTATGGGCTTCCAAATATCACTTTGCCAATTCCACAGAACTGTCTTAGCGAAAGGCTTCTTGAGGGGAAAGCTGTAACTCTGTGAGATGATTTCACAGAACACAAAGAAGTTTCTCAGAAAGCTTCTTTCCCTTTTTTATCGGAGGATATTTCCTTTGGCCCTATAGTCTTTAAAGGGATCCGAAATATCTGTTCTCAGATTCCACAGAAATAAGGCTAGCAAAGAGATCCACGAAATACAGATGTAACTCTGTGAGATGAATTAACAGAACACTAAGCAGTTTCTCAGAAAGCTTCTTTCCAGATTTCCTCGGAGGATATTTCCTTTTTCACCATAGCCCTCTATGGGCTTCCAAATATCACTTTGCCAATTCCACAAGAATTGTCTTAGCGAAAGGCTTCTTGAGGGGAAAGCTGTAACTCTGTGAGATGATTTCACAGAACACAAAGAAGTTTCTCAGAAAGCTTCTTTCTCTTTGTTATCGGAGGATATTTCCTTTGACCCTATAGTCTTCAAAGGGAAAGGAAATATCTGTTGTCAGATTCCACAGAAATAAGGCCAGCAAAGAGATCCACGAAATACAGATGTAACTCTGTGAGATGAATTAACAGAACACTGAGTAGTTTCTCAGAAAGCTTCTTTCCAGATTTCATCGGAGGATATTTCCTTTTTCAAAATAGCCCCCTATGGGCTTCCAAATATCACTTTGCCAATTCCACAAGAACTGTCCTAGCGAAAGGCTTCTTGAGGGGAAAGGTGTAACTCTGTGAGATGATTTCACAGAACACAAAGAAGTTTCTCAAAAGCTTCTTTCCCATTGTTATCGGAGGATATTTCCTTTGGCCCTATAGTCTTCAAAGGGAAAGGAAATATCTGTTGTCAGATTCCACAGAAATAAGGCTAGCAAAGAGATCCACGAAATACGTATGTAACTCTGTGAGATGAATTAACAGAACACTGAGCAGTTTCTCAGAAAGCTTCTTTCCAGATTTCATCGGAGGATATTTCCTTTTTCACCATAGCCCTCTATGGGCTTCCAAATATCACTTCGCCAATTCCAAAAGAACTGTCTTAGCGAAAGGCTTCTTGAGGGGAAAGCTGTCACTCTGTGAGATGATTTCACAGAACACAAAGAAGTTTCTCAGAAAGCTTCTTTCTCTTTGTTATCGGAGGATATTTCCTTTGGCCCTATAGTCTTTAAAGGGATCCGAAATATCTGTTCTCAGATTCCACAGAAATAAGGCTAGCAAAGAGATCCACGAAATACAGATGTAACTCTGTGAGATGAATTAACAGAACACTAAGCAGTTTCTCAAAAAGCTTCTTTCCAGATTTCATCGGAGAATATTTCCTTTTTCACCATAGCCCTCTATGGGCTTCCAAATATGACTTTGCCAATTCCACAAGAACTGTCTTAGCGAAAGGCTTCTTGAGGGGAAAGGTGTAACTCTGTGAGATGATTTCACAGAACACAAAGAAGTTTCTCAGAAAGCTTGTTTCTCTTTGTTATCGGAGGATATTTCCTTTGGCCCTATAGTCTTCAAAGGGATCCGAAATATCTGTTCTCAGATTCCACAGAAATAAGGCTAGGAAAGAGATCCACGAAATACAGATGTAACTCTGTGAGATGAATTAACAGAACACTAAGCAGTTTCTCAGAAAGCTTCTTTCCAGATTTCATCGGAGGATATTTCCTTTTTCACCATAGCCCTCTATGGGCTTCCAAATATCACTTTGCCAATTCCACAAGAACTGTCTTAGCGAAAGGCTTCTTGAGGGGAAAGCTGTAACTCGGTAAGATGTTTTCACTGAACAAAAAGAAGTTCTCAGAAAGCTTCTTTCTCTTTGTTATCGGAGGATATTTCCTTTGGCCCTATAGTCTTCAAAGGGATCCCAAATATGTGTTCTCAGATTCCACAGAAATAAGGCTAGCAAAGAGATCCACGAAATACAGATGTAACTCTGTGAGATGAATTATCAGAACACTAAGCGGTTTCTCAGAAAGCTTCTTTCCAGATTTCATCGGAGGAGATTTCCTTTTTCACCATAGCCCTCTATGGGCTTCCAAATATCACTTTGCCAATTCCACAAGAACTGTCTTAGCGAAAGGCTTCTTGAAGGGAAAGCTGTAACTCTGTGAGATGATTTCACAGAACACAAAGAAGTTTCTCAGAAAGCTTCTTTCCCTTTGTTATCGGAGGATATTTCCTTTGGCCCTATAGTCTTTAAAGAGATCCGAAATATCTCTTCTCAGATTCCACAGAAATAAGGCTAGCAAAGAGATCCACGAAATACAGATGTAACTCTGTGAGTGAATTAACAGAACACTAAGCAGTTTCTCAGAAAGCTTCTTTCCAGATTTCATCGGAGGATATTTCCTTTTTCACCACAGCCCTCTATGGGCTTCCAAATATCACTTTGTCTATTCCACAAGAACTCTTTTAGCGAAAGGCTTCTTGAGGGGAAAGCTGTCACTCTGTGAGATGATTTCACAGAATACAAAGAAGTTTCTCAGAAAGCTTCTTTCTCTTTGTTATCGGAGGATATTTCCTTTGGCCCTATAGTCTTCAAAGGGATCCAAAATATCTGTTGTCAGATTCCACAGAAATAAGGCTAGGAAAGAGATCCACGAAATACAGATGTAACACTGTGAGATGAATTAACAGAACACTGTGCAGTTTCTCAGAAAGCTTCTTTCCAGATTTCATCGAAGGATATTTCCTTTTTCACCATAGCCCTCTAAGGGCTTCCAAATATCACTTTGCCAATTCCACAAGAACTGTCTCAGCGAAAGGCTTCTTGAGGGGAAAGGTGTAACTCTGTGAGACGATTTCACGGAACACAAAGAAGTTTCTCAGAAAGCTTCTTTCTCTTTGTTATCGGAGGATATTTCCTTTGGCCCTATAGTCTTCAAAGGGAAAGGAAATATCTGTTGTCAGATTCCACAGAAATAAGGCTAGCAAAGAGATCCACGAAATACAGATGTAACTCGGTGAGATGAATTAACAGAACACTAAGCAGTTTCTCAGAAAGCTTCTTTCCAGATTTCATCGAAGGATATTTCCTTTTTCACCATAGCCCTCTATGGGCTTCCAAATATCACTTTGCGAATTCCAGAAGAACTGTCTTATCGAAAGGCTTCTTGAGGGGAAAGCTGTCACTCTGTGAGATGATTTCACAGAACACAAAGAAGTTTCTCAGAAAGCTTCTTTCTCTTTGTTATCGGAGGATATTTCCTTTGGCCCTATAGTCTTCACAGGGATCCGAAATATCTGTTGTCAGATTCCACAGAAATAAGGCTAGGAAAGAGATCCACGAAATACAGATGTAACTCTGTGAGATGAATTAACAGAACACTAAGCAGTTTCTCAGAAAGCTTCTTTCCAGATTTCATCGGAGGATATTTCCTTTTTCACCATAGCCCCCTAAGGGCTTCCAAATATCACTTTGCCAATTCCACAAGAATTGTCTTCGCGAAAGGCTTCTTGAGGTGAAAGCTGTAACTCCGTGAGATGATTTCACAGAACACAAAGAAATTTCTCAGAAAGCTTCTTTCTCTTTGTATTCGGAGGATATTTCCTTTGGCCCTATAGTCTTTAAAGGGATCCAAAATATCTGTTCTCAGATTCCACAGAAATAAGGCTAGCAAAGAGATCCACGAAATACAGATGTAACTCTGTGAGATGAATTAACAGAACACTGAGCAGTTTCTCAGAAAGCTTCTTTCCAGATTCATCGGAGGATATTTCCTTTTTCACCATAGCCCTTATGGGCTTCCAAATATCACTTTGCAAATTCCGCAAGAACTGTCTTAGCGAAAGGCTTCTTGAGGGGACAGCTGTAACTCTGTGAGATGATTTCACAGAACACAAAGAAGTTTCTCAGAAAGCTTCTTTCTCTTTGTTATCGGAGGATATTTCCTTTGGCCCTATAGTCTTCAAAGGGAAAGGAAATATCTGTTGTCAGATTCCACAGAAATAAGGCTAGCAAAAAGATCCACGAAATACAGATGTAACTCTGTGAGATGAATTAAGAGAACACTAAGCAGTTTCTCAGAAAGCTTCTTTCCACATTTCATCGGAGGATATTTCCTTTTTCACCATAGCCCTTATGGGCTTCCAAATATCACTTTGCCAATTCCACAAGAACTGTCTTAGCGAAAGGCTTCTTGAGGGGAAAGCTGTAACTCTGTGAGATGATTTCACAGAACACAAAGAAGTTTCTCAGAAAGCTTCTTTCCCTTTGTTATCGGAGGATATTTCCTTTGGCCCTATAGTCTTCAAAAGGAAAGGAAATATCTGTTGTCAGATTCCACAGAAATAAGGCTAGCAAAGAGATCCACGAAATACAGATGTAACTCTGTGAGATGAATTAACAGAACACTGAGCAGTTTCTCAGAAAGCTTCTTTCCAGATTTCATCGGAGGATATTGACTTTTTCACCATAGCCCTCTATGGGCTTCCAAATATCACTTTGCCAATTCCACAAGAACTGTCCTAGCGAAAGGCTTCTTGAGGGGAAAGCTGTAACTCTGTGAGATGATTTCACAGAACACAAAGAAGTTTCTCAGAAAGCTTCTTCCCCATTGTTATCGGAGGATATTTCCTTTGGCCCTATAGTCTTCAAAGGGAAAGGAAATATCTGTTGTCAGATTCCACAGAAATAAGGCTAGCAAAGAGATCCACGAAATACAGATGTAACTCTGTGAGATGAATTAACAGAACACTGAGCAGTTTCTCAGAAAGCTTCTTTCCAGATTTCATCGGAGGATATTTCCTTTTTCAGCATAGCCCCCTATGGGCTTCCAAATATCACTTTCCCAATTCCAAAAGAACTGTCTTAGCGAAAGGCTTCTTGAGGGGAAAGCTGTAACTCAGTGAGATGATTTCACAGAACACAAAGAAGTTTCTCAGAAAGCTTCTTTCTCTTTGTTATCGGAGGATATTTCCTTTGGCCCTATAGTCTTTAAAGGGATCCGAAATATCTGTTCTCAGATTCCACAGAAATAAGGCTAGCAAAGAGATCCACGAAATACAGATGTAACTCTGGGAGATGAATTAACAGAACACTAAGCAGTTTCTCAAAAAGCTTCTTTCCAGATTTCATCGGAGAATATTTCCTTTTTCACTATAGCCCTCTATGGGCTTCCAAATATCACTTTGCCAATTCCACAAGAACTGTCTTAGCGAAAGGCTTCTTGAAGGGAAAGCTGTAACTCTGTGAGATGATTTCACAGAACACAAAGAAGTTTCTCAGAAAGCTTCTTTCCCTTTGTTATCGGAGGATATTTCCTTTGGCCCTATAGTCTTTAGAGAGATCCGAAATATCTCTTCTCAGATACCACAGAAATAAGGCTAGCAAAGAGATCCACGAAATACAGATGTAACTCTGTGAGATGAATTAACAGAACACTAAGCAGTTTCTCAGAAAGCTTCTTTCCAGATTTCATCGGAGGATATTTCCTTTTTCACCACAGCCCTCTATGGGCTTCCAAATATCACTTTGTCTATTCCACAAGAACTCTTTTAGCGAAAGGCTTCCTGAGGGGAAAGGTGTAACTCTGTGAGATGATTTCACGGAACACAAAGAAGTTTCTCAGAAAGCTTCTTTCTCTTTGTTATCGGAGGATATTTCCTTTGGCCCTATAGTCTTCAAAGGGAAAGGAAATATCTGTTGTCAGATTCCACAGAAATAAGGCTTGGAAAGAGATCCACGAAATACAGATGTAACTCTGTGAGATGAATTAACAGAACACTAAGCAGTTTCTCAGAAAGCTTCTTTCCAGATTTCATCGGAGGATATTTCCTTTTTCACCATAGCCCTCTAAGGGCTTCCAAATATCACTTTGCCAATTCCACAAGAACTGTCTTAGCGAAAGGCTTCTTGAGGGGAAAGCTGTAACTCCGTGAGATGATTTCACAGAACACAAAGAAGTTTCTCAGAAAGCTTCTTTCTCTTTGTTATCGGAGGATATTTCCTTTGGCCCTATAGTCTTTAAAGGGATCCGAAATATCTGTTCTCAGATTCCACAGAAATAAGGCTAGCAAAGAGATCCACGAAATACAGATGTAACTCTGTGAGATGAATTAACAGAACACTAAGCAGTTTCTCAAAAAGCTTCTTTCCAGATTTCATCGGAGAATATTTCCTTTTTCACCATAGCCCTCTATGGGCTTCCAAATATCACTTTGCCAATTCCACAAGAACTGTCTTAGCGAAAGGCTTCTTGAAGGGAAAGCTGTAACTCTGTGAGATGATTTCACAGAACACAAAGAAGTTTCTCAGAAAGCTTCTTTCCCTTTGTTATCGGAGGATATTTCCTTTGGCCCTATAGTCTTTAGAGAGATCCGAAATATCTCTTCTCAGATTCCACAGAAATAAGGCTAGCAAAGAGATCCACGAAATACAGATGTAACTCTGTGAGATGAATTAACAGAACACTAAGCAGTTTCTCAGAAAGCTTCTTTCCAGATTTCATCGGAGGATATTTCCTTTTTCACCACAGCCCTCTATGGGCTTCCAAATATCACTTTGTCTATTCCACAAGAACTCTTTTAGCGAAAGGCTTATTGAGGGGAAAGCTGTCACTCTGTGAGATGATTTCACAGAACACAAAGAAGTTTCTCAGAAAGCTTCTTTCTCTTTGTTATCGGAGGATATTTCCTTTTGTCGTATAGTCTTCACAGGGATCCAAAATATCTGTTGTCAGATTCCACAGAAATAAGGCTAGTAAAGAGATCCACGAAATACAGATGTAACTCTGTGAGATGAATTAACAGAACACTGAGCAGTTTCTCAGAAAGCTTCTTTCCAGATTTCATCGAAGGATATTTCCTTTTTCACCATAGCCCTCTAAGGGCTTCCAAATATCACTTTGCCAATTCCAGAAGAACTGTCTTAGCGAAAGGCTTCCTGAGGGGAAAGGTGTAACTCTGTGAGATGATTTCACGGAACACAAAGAAGTTTCTCAGAAAGCTTCTTTCTCTTTGTTATCGGAGGATATTTCCTTTGCCCTACAGTCTTCAAAGGGAAAGGAAATATCTGTTGTCAGATTCCACAGAAATAAGGCTTGGAAAGAGATCCACGAAATACAGATGTAACTCTGTGAGATGAATTAACAGAACACTAAGCAGTTTCTCAGAAAGCTTCTTTCCAGATTTCATCGGAGGATATTTCCTTTTTCACCATAGCCCTCTATGGGCTTCCAAATATCACTTTGCCAATTCCACAAGAACTGTCTTAGCGAAAGGCTTCTTGAGGGGAAAGATGTAACTCCGTGAGATGATTTCACAGAACACAAAGAAGTTTCTCAGAAAGCTTCTTTCTCTTTGTTATCGGAGGATATTTCCTTTGGCCCTATAGTCTTCAAAGGGAAAGGAAATATCTGTTCTCAGATTCCACAGAAATAAGGCCAGCAAAGAGATCCACGAAATACAGATGTAACTCTGTGAGATGAATTAACAGAACACTAAGCAGTTTCTCAGAAAGCTTCTTTCCAGATTTCATCGGCGGATATTTCCTTTTTCACCATAGCCCTCTATGGGTTTCCAAATATCACTTTGCCAATTCCACAAGAACTGTCTTAGCGAAAGGCTTCTTGAGGGGAAAGCTGTAACTCTCTGAGATGATTTCACAGAACACAAAGAAGTTTCTCAGAAAGCTTCTTTCTCTTTGTATTCGGAGGATATTTCCTTTGGCCCTATAGTCTTTAAAGGGATCCAAAATATCTGTTCTCAGATTCCACAGAAATAAGGCTAGCAAAGAGATCCACGAAATACAGATGTAACTCTGTGAGATGAATTAACAGAACACTGAGCAGTTTCTCAGAAATCTTCTTTCCAGATTCATCGGAGGATATTTCCTTTTTCACCATAGCCCTTATGGGCTTCCAAATATCACTTTGCAAATTCCACAAGAACTGTCTTAGCGAAAGGCTTCTTGAGGTGACGGCTGTAACTCTGTGAGATGATTTCACAGAACACAAAGAAGTTTCTCAGAAAGCTTCTTTCTCTTTGTTATCGGAGGATATTTCCTTTGGCCCTATAGTCTTCAAAGGGAAAGGAAATATCTGTTGTCAGATTCCACAGAAATAAGGCTAGCAAAGAGATCCACGAAATACAGATGTAACCCTGTGAGATGAATTAAGAGAACACTAAGCAGTTTCTCAGAAAGCTTCTTTCCAGATTTCATCGGAGGATATTTCCTTTTTCACCATAGCCCTTATGGGCTTCCAAATATCACTTTGCCAATTCCACAAGAACTGTCTTAGCGAAAGGCTTCTTGAGGGGAAAGCTGTAACTCTGTGAGATGATTTCACAGAACACAAAGAAGTTTCTCAGAAAGCTTCTTTCCCTTTGTTATCGGAGGATATTTCCTTTGGCCCTATAGTCTTCAAAAGGAAAGGAAATATCTGTTGTCAGATTCCACAGAAATAAGGCTAGCAAAGAGATCCACGAAATACAGATGTAACTCTGTGACATGAATTAACAGAACACTGAGCAGTTCCTCAGAAAGCTTCTTTCCAGATTTCATCGGAGGATATTTCCTTTTTCATCATAGCCCTCTAAGGGCTTCCAAATATCACTTTGCCAATTCCACAAGAACTGTCTTAGCGAAAGGCTTCTTGAGGGGAAGGTGTAACTCTGTGATTTGATTTCACAGAACACAAAGAAGTTTCTCAGAAAGCTTCTTTCTCTTTGTTATCGGAGGATATTTCCTTTGGCCCTATAGTCTTCAAAGGGAAAGGAAATATCTGTTGTCAGATTAAACAGAAATAAGGCTAGATAAAAGATCCACGAAATACAGATGTAACACTGTGAGATGAATTAACAGAACACTAAGCAGTTTCTCAGAAAGCTTCTTTCCAGATTTCATCGGAGGATATTTCCTTTTTCACCATAGCCCTCTATGGGCTTCCAAATATCACTTTGCCAATTTCACAAGAACTGTCTTAGCGAAAGGCTTCTTGAGGGGAATGTTGTAACTCTGTGAGATGATTTCACAGAACACAAAGAAGTTTCTCAGAAACCTTCTTTCCCTTTGTTATCGGAGGATATTTCCTATGGCCCTATAGTCTTTAAAGGGATCCGAAATATCTGTTCTCAGATTCCACAGAAATAAGGCTAGCAAAGAGATCCGCGAAATACAGATGTAACTCTGTGAGATGAATTAACAGAACACTAAGGAGTTTCTCAGAAAGCTTCTTTCCAGATTTCATCGGAGGATATTTCCTTTTTACCATAGCCCTCTATGGGCTTCCAAATATCACTTTGCCAATTCCACCAGAACTGTCTTAGCGAAAGTCTTCTTGAGGGGAAAGCTGTAACTCTGTGAGATGATTTCACAGAAAACAAAGAAGTTTCTCAGAAAGCTTCTTTCTCTTTGTTATCGGAGGATATTTCCTTTGGCCCTATAGTCTTCAAAGGGAAAGGAAATATCTGTTCTCAGATTCCACAGAAATAAGGCTAGCAAAGAGATCCACGAAATACAGATGTAACTCTGTGAGATGAATTAACAGAACACTAAGGAGTTTCTCAGAAAGCTTCTTTCCAGATTTCATCGGAGGATATTTCCTTTTTCACCATAGCCCTCTATGGGCTTCCAAATATCAATTTGCCAATTCCACAAGAACTGTCTTAGCGAAAGGCTTCTTGAGGGGAAAGCTGTAACTCTGTGAGATGATTTCACAGAACACAAAGAAGTTCCTCAGAAAGCTTCTTTCTCTTTGTTATCGGAGGATATTTCCTTTGGCCCTATAGTCTTCAAAGGGATAGGAAATATCTGTTCTCAGATTCCACAGAAATAAGGCCAGCAAAGAAATCCACGAAATACAGATGTAACTCTGTGAGATGAATTAACAGAACACTAAGCAGTTTCTCAAAAGCTTCTTTCCAGATTTCATCGGAGGATATTTCCTTTTTCATCATAGCCCTCTATGGGCTTCCAAATATCACTTTGCCAATTCCACAAGAACTGTCTTAGCGAAAGGCTTCTTGAGGGGAAAGCTGTAACTCTGTGAGATCATTTCACAGAACACAAAGAAGTTTCTCAGAAAGCTTCTTTCTCTTTGTTATCGGAGGATATTTCCTTTGGCCCTATAGTCTTTAAAGGGATCCAAAATATCTGTTCTCAGATTCCACAGAAATAAGGCTAGCAAAGAGATCCAGGAAATACAGATATAACTCTGTGAGATGAATTAACAGAACACTGAGCAGTTTCTCAGAAAGCTTCTTTCCAGATTTCATCGGAGGATATTTCCTTTTTCACCATAGCCCTCTATGGGCTTCCAAATATCACTTTGCCAATTCCACAAGAACTGTCCTAGCGAAAGGCTTCTTGAGGGGAAAGCTGTAACTCTGTGAGATGATTTCACAGAACACAAAGAAGTTTCTCAGAAAGCTTCTTCCCCATTGTTATCGGAGGATATTTCCTTTGGCCCTATAGTCTTCAAAGGGAAAGGAAATATCTGTTGTCAGATTCCACAGAAATAAGGCTAGCAAAGAGATCCACGAAATACAGATGTAACTCTGTGAGATGAATTAACAGAACACTGAGCAGTTTCTCAGAAAGCTTCTTTCCAGATTTCATCGGAGGATATTTCCTTTTTCACCGTAGCCCTCTACGGGCTTCCAAATATCACTTTCCCAATTCCAAAAGAACTGTCTTAGCGAAAGGCTTCTTGAGGGGAAAGCTGTAACTCAGTGAGATGATTTCACAGAACACAAAGAAGTTTCTCAGAAAGCTTCTTTCTCTTTGTTATCGGAGGATATTTCCTTTGGCCCTATAGTCTTTAAAGGGATCCGAAATATCTGTTCTCAGATTCCACAGAAATAAGGCTAGCAAAGAGATCCACGAAATACAGATGTAACTCTGTGAGATGAATTAACAGAACACTAAGCAGTTTCTCAGAAAGCTTCTTTCCAGATTTCATCGGAGGATATTTCCTTTTTCACCATAGCCCTCTATGGGCTTCCAAATATCACTTTGCCAATTCCACAAGAACTGTCTTAGCGAAAGGCTTCTTGAGGGGAAAGCTGTAACTCTGTGAGATGATTTCACAGAACACAAAGAAGTTTCTCAGAAAGCTTCTTTCTCTTTGTTATCGGAGGATATTTCCTTTGGCCCTATAGTCTTCAAAGGGAAAGGAAATATCTTTTCTCAGATTCCACAGAAATAAGGCTAGCAAAGAGATCCACGAAATACAGATGTAACTCTGTGAGATGAATTAACAGAACACTAAGGAGTTTCTCAGAAAGCTTCTTTCCAGATTTCATCGGAGGATATTTCCTTTTTCACCATAGCCCTCTATGGGCTTCCAAATATCACTTTGCCAATTCCACAAGAACTGTCTTAGCGAAAGGATTCTTGAGGGGAAAGCTGTAACTCTGTGAGATGATTTCACAGAACACAAAGAAGTTTCTCAGAAAGCTTCTTTCTCTTTGTTATCGGAGGATATTTCCTTTGGCCCTATAGTCTTCAAAGGGAAAGGAAATATCTGTTCTCAGATTCCACAGAAATAAGGCCAGCAAAGACATCCACGAAATACAGATGTAACTCTGTGAGATGAATTAACAGAACACTAAGCAGTTTCTCAGAAAGCTTCTTTCCAGATTTCATCCGAGGATATTTCCTTTTTCACCAAAGACCTTATGGGCTTCCAAATATGACTTTGCCAATTCCACAAGAACTGTCTTAGCGAAAGGCTTCTTGAGGGGAAAGCTGTAACTCTGTGAGATGATTTCACAGAACACAAAGAAGTTTCTCAGAAAGCTTCTTTCCCTTTGTTATCGGAGGATATGTCCTTTGGCCCTATAGTCTTCAAAGGGAAAGGAAATATCTGTTTTCTGATTCCACAGAAATAAGGCTAGCAAAGAGATCCAATAAATACAGATGTAACTCTGTGAGATGAATTAACAGAACACTAAGCAGTTTCTCAGAAAGCTTCTTTCCAGATTTCATCGGAGGATATTTCCTTTTTCACCATAGCCCTCTATGGGCTTCCAAATATCACTTTGCCAATTCCACAAGAACTGTCTTAGCGAAAGGCTTCTTCAGGGGAAAGCTGTAACTCTGTGAGATGATTTCACAGAACACAAAGAAGTTTCTCAGAAAGCTTCTTTCTCTTTGTTATCGGTGGATATTTCCTTTGGCCCTATAGTCTTTAAAGGGATCCGAAATATCTGTTGTCAGATTCCACAGAAATAAGGCTAGCAAAGAGATCCACGAAATACAGATGGAACTCTGTGAGATTAATTAACAGAACACTGAGCAGTTTCTCACAAAGCTTCTTTCCAGATTTCATCGGAGGATAGTTCCTTTTTCACCTTAGCCCACTTTGGGCTTCCAAATATCACTTTGCCAATTCCACAAGAACTGTCTTAGCGAAAGGCTTCTTGAGGGGAAAGCTGTAACTCTGTGAGATGATTTCACAGAACACAAAGAAGTTTCTCAGAAAGCTTCTTTCTCTTTGTTATCGGAGGATATTTCCTTTGGCCCTATAGTCTTCAAAGGGAAAGGAAATATGTGTTGTCAGATTAAACAGAAATAAGGCTAGCAAAAATATCCACGAAATACACATGTAACACTGTGAGATGAATTAACAGAACACTAAGCAGTTTCTCAGAAAGCTTCTTTCCAGATTTCATCGGAGGATATTTCCTTTTTCACCATAGCCCTCTATGTGCTTCCAAATATCACTTTGCCAATTCCACAAGAACTGTCTTAGCGAAAGGCTTCTTGAGGGGAATCCTGTAACTCTGTGAGATGATTTCACAGAACACAAAGAAGTTTCTCAGAAACCTTCTTTCCCTTTGTTATCGGAGGATATTTCCTTTGGCCCTATAGTCTTTAAAGGGATCGGAAATATCTGTTCTCAGATTCCACAGAAATAAGGCTAGCAAAGAGATCCACGAAATACAGATGTAACTCTGTCAGATGAATTAACTGAACACTAAGGAGTTTCTCAGAAAGCTTCTTTCCAGATTTCATCGGAGGATATTTCCTTTTTCACCATAGCCCTCTATGGGCTTCCAAATATCACTTTGCCAATTCCAAAAGAACTGTCTTAGCGAAAGGCTTCTTGAGGGGAAAGCTGTAACTCTGTGAGATGATTTCACAGAACACAAAGAAGTTTCTCAGAAAGCTTCTTTCCCTTTGTTATCGGAGGATAGTTCCTTTGGCCCTACAGTCTTCAAAGGGAAAGGAAATATCTGTTGTCAGATTCCACAGAAATAAGGCTTCGAAAGAGATCCACGAAATACAGATGTAACTCTGTCAGATGAATTAACAGAACACTGAGCAGTTTCTCAGAAAGCTTCTTTCCAGATTTCATCGGAGGATATTTCCTTTTTCACCATAGCCCTCTAAGGGCTTCCAAATATCTCTTTGCCAATTCCACAAGAACTGTCTTAGCGAAAGGCTTCTTGAGGGGAAAGCTGTAACTCTCTGAGATGATTTCACAGAACACAAAGAAGTTTCTCAGAAAGCTTCTTTCTCTTTGTTATCGGAGGATATTTCCTTTGGCCCTATAGTCTTTAAAGGGATCCGAAATATCTGTTCTCAGATTCCACAGAAATAAGGCTAGCAAAGAGATCCACGAAATACAGATGTAACTCTGGGAGATGAATTAACAGAACACTAAGCAGTTTCTCAAAAAGCTTCTTTCCAGATTTCATCGGAGAATATTTCCTTTTTCACCATAGCCCTCTAAGGGCTTCCAAATATCACTTTGCCAATTCCACAAGAACTGTCTTAGCGAAAGGCTTCTTGAAGGGAAAGCTGTAACTCTGTGAGATGATTTCACAGAACACAAAGAAGTTTCTCAGAAAGCTTCTTTCCCTTTGTTATCGGAGGATATTTCCTTTGGCCCTATAGTCTTTAGAGAGATCCGAAATATCTCTTCTCAGATTCCACAGAAATAAGGCTAGCAAAGAGATCCACGAAATACAGATGTAACTCTGTGAGATGAATTAACAGAACACTAAGCAGTTTCTCAGAAAGCTTCTTTCCAGATTTCATCGGAGGATATTTCCTTTTTCAGCACAGCCCTCTATGGGCTTCCAAATATCACTTTGTCTATTCCACAAGAACTCTTTTAGCGAAAGGCTTCCTGAGGGGAAAGGTGTAACTCTGTGAGATGATTTCACGGAACACAAAGAAGTTTCTCAGAAAGCTTCTTTCTCTTTTTTATCGGAGGATATTTCCTTTGGCCCTATAGTCTTCAAAGGGAAAGGAAATATCTGTTGTCAGATTCCACAGAAATAAGGCTTGGAAAGAGATCCACGAAATACAGATGTAACTCTGTGAGATGAATTAACAGAACACTAAGCAGTTTCTCAGAAAGCTTCTTTCCAGATTTCATCGGAGGATATTTCCTTTTTCACCATAGCCCTCTAAGGGCTTCCAAATATCACTTTGCCAATTCCACAAGAACTGTCTTAGCGAAAGGCTTCTTGAGGGGAAAGCTGTAACTCCGTGAGATGATTTCACAGAACACAAAGAAGTTTCTCAGAAAGCTTCTTTCTCTTTGTTATCGGAGGATATTTCCTTTGGCCCTATAGTCTTTAAAGGGATCCGAAATATCTGTTCTCAGATTCCACAGAAATAAGGCTAGCAAAGAGATCCACGAAATACAGATGTAACTCTGTGAGATGAATTAACAGAACACTAAGCAGTTTCTCAAAAAGCTTCTTTCCAGATTTCATCGGAGAATATTTCCTTTTTCACCATAGCCCTCTATGGGCTTCCAAATATCACTTTGCCAATTCCACAAGAACTGTCTTAGCGAAAGGCTTCTTGAAGGGAAAGCTGTAACTCTGTGAGATGATTTCACAGAACACAAAGAAGTTTCTCAGAAAGCTTCTTTCCCTTTGTTATCGGAGGATATTTCCTTTGGCCCTATAGTCTTTAGAGAGATCCGAAATATCTCTTCTCAGATTCCACAGAAATAAGGCTAGCAAAGAGATCCACGAAATACAGATGTAACTCTGTGAGATGAATTAACAGACACTAAGCAGTTTCTCAGAAAGTTTCTTTCCAGATTTCATCGGAGGATATTTCCTTTTTCACCACAGCCCTCTATGGGCTTCCAAATATCACTTTGTCTATTCCACAAGAACTCTTTTAGCGAAAGGCTTCCTGAGGGGAAAGGTGTAACTCTGTGAGATGATTTCACGGAACACAAAGAAGTTTCTCAGAAAGCTTCTTTCTCTTTGTTATCGGAGGATATTTCCTTTGGCCCTATAGTCTTCAAAGGGAAAGGAAATATCTGTTGTCAGATTCCACAGAAATAAGGCTTGGAAAGAGATCCACGAAATACAGATGTAACTCTGTGAGATGAATTAACAGAACACTAAGCAGTTTCTCAGAAAGCTTCTTTCCAGATTTCATCGGAGGATATTTCCTTTTCACCATAACCCTCTAAGGGCTTCCAAATATCACTTTGCCAATTCCACAAGAACTGTCTTAGCGAAAGGCTTCTTGAGGGGAAAGCTGTAACTCCGTGAGATGATTTCACAGAACACAAAGAAGTTTCTCAGAAGGCTTCTTTCTCTTAGTTATCGGAGGATATTTCCTTTGGCCCTATAGTCTTTAAAGGGATCCGAAATATCTGTTCTCAGATTCCACAGAAATAAGGCTAGCAAAGAGATCCACGAAATACAGATGTAACTCTGTGAGATGAATTAACAGAACACTAAGCAGTTTCTCAAAAAGCTTCTTTCCAGATTTCATCGGAGAATATTTCCTTTTTCACCATAGCCCTCTATGGGCTTCCAAATATCACTTTGCCAATTCCACAAGAACTGTCTTAGCGAAAGGCTTCTTGAGGGGAAAGCTGTAACTCTGTGAGATGATTTCACAGAACACAAAGAAGTTTCTCAGAAAGCTTCTTTCCCTTTGTTATCGGAGGATATTTCCTTTGGCCCTATAGTCTTCAAAGGGAAAGGAAATATCTGTTGTCAGATTCCACAGAAATAAGGCTAGCAAAGAGATCCACGAAATACAGATGTAACTCTGTGAGATGAATTAACAGAACACTGAGCAGTTTCTCAGAAAGCTTCTTTCCAGATTTCATCGGAGGATATTTCCTTTTTCACCACAGCCCTCTATGGGCTTCCAAATATCACTTTGTCTATTCCACAAGAACTCTTTTAGCGAAAAGCTTCCTGAGGGGAAAGGTGTAACTCTGTGAGATGATTTCACGGAACACAAAGAAGTTTCTCAGAAAGCTTCTTTCCGTTTGTTATCGGAGGATATTTCCTTTGGCCCTATAGTCTTCAAAAGGAAAGGAAATATCTGTTGTCAGATTCCACAGAAATAAGGCTAGCAAAGAGATCCACGAAATACAGATGTAACACTGTGAGATGAATTAACAGAACACTAAGCAGTTTCTCAGAAAGCTTCTTTCCAGATTTCATCGGAGGATATTTCCTTTTTCACCATAGCCCTCTATGGGCTTCCAAATATCACTTTGCCAATTCCACAGAACTGTCTTAGCGAAAGGCTTCTTGAGGGGAAAGCTGTAACTCTGTGGGATGATTTCACAGAACACAAAGAAGTTTCTCAGAAACCTTCTTTCCCTTTGTTATCGGAGGATATTTCCTTTGGCCCTATAGTCTTTAAAGGGATCCGAAATATCTGTTGTCAGATTCCACAGAAATAAGGCTAGCAAAGAGATCCACGAAATACAGATGTAACTCTGTGAGATGAATTAACAGAACACTGAGCAGTTTCTCAGAAAGCTTCTTTCCAGATTTCATCGAAGGATATTTCCTTTTTCACCAAAGCCCTCTAAGGGCTTCCAAATATCACTTTGCCAATTCCACAAGAACTGTCTTAGCGAAAGGCTTCTTGAGGGGAAAGTTGTCACTCTGTGAGATGATTTCACAGAACACAAAGAAGTTTCTCAGAAAGCTTCTTTCCCTTTGTTATCGGAGGATATTTCCTTTGCCCCTATAGTCTTCAAAGGGAAAGGAAATATCTGTTGTCAGATTCCACAGAAATAAGGCTAGCAAAGAGATCCACGAAATACAGATGTAACACTGTGAGATGAATTAACAGAACACTGAGCAGTTTCTCAGAAAGCTTCTTTCCAGATTTCATCGGAGGATATTTCCTTTTTCACCATAGCCCTCTATGGGCTTCCAAATATCACTTTGCCAATTCCACAGGAACTGTCTTATCGAAAGGCTTCTTGAGGGGAAAGCTGTCACTCTGTGAGATGATTTCACAGAACACAAAGAAGTTTCTCAGAAAGCTTCTTTCTCTTTGTTATCGGAGGATATTTCCTTTGGCCCTATAGTCTTCACAGGGATCCGAAATATCTGTTGTCAGATTCCACAGAAATAAGGCTAGGAAAGAGATCCACGAAATACAGATGTAACTCTGTGAGATGAATTAACAGAACACTGAGAAGTTTCTCAGAAAGCTTCTTTCCAGATTTCATCGAGGATATTTCCTTTTTCACCATAGCCCTCTAAGGGCTTCCAAATATCACTTTGCCAATTCCAGAAGAACTGTCTTAGCGAAAGGCTTCCTGAGGGGAAAGGTGTAACTCTGTGAGATGATTTCACGGAACACAAAGAAGTTTCTAAGAAAGCTTCTTTCTCTTTGTTATCGGAGGATATTTCCTTTGGCCCTATAGTCTTCAAAGGGAAAGGAAATATCTGTTGTCAGATTCCACAGAAATAAGGCTAGGAAAGAGATCCACGAAATACAGATGTAACTCTGTGAGATGAATTAACAGAACACTAAGCAGTTTCTCAGAAAGCTTCTTTCCAGATTTCATCGGAGGATATTTCCTTTTTCACCATAGCCCCCTAAGGGCTTCCAAATATCACTTTGCCAATTCCACAAGAATTGTCTTCGCGAAAGGCTTCTTGAGGGGAAAGCTGTAACTCAGTGAGATGATTTCACAGAACACAAAGAAGTTTCTCAGAAATCTTCTTTCTCTTCGTTATCGGAGGATATTTCCTTTGGCCCTATAGTCTTCAAAGGGAATGGAAATATCTGTTCTCAGATTCCACAGAAATAAGGCCAGCAAAGAGATCCACGAAATACAGATGTAACTCTGTGAGATGAATTAACAGAACACTGAGCAGTTTCTCAGAAAGCTTCTTTCCAGATTTCATCGGAGGATATTTCCTTTTTCACAATAGCCCTCTATGGGCTTCCAAATATCACTTTGCCAATTCCACAAGAACTGTCTTAGCGAAAGGCTTCTTGAGGGGAAAGCTGTAACTCTCTGAGATGATTTCACAGAACACAAAGAAGTTTCTCAGAAAGCTTCTTTCTCTTTGTATTCGGAGGATATTTCCTTTGGCCCTATAGTCTTTAAAGGGATCCAAAATATCTGTTCTCAGATTCCACAGAAATAAGGCTAGCAAAGAGATCCACGAAATACAGATGTAACTCTGTGAGATGAATTAACAGAACACTGAGCAGTTTCTCAGAAAGCTTCTTTCCAGATTCATCGGAGGATATTTCCTTTTTCACCATAGCCCTTATGGGCTTCCAAATATCACTTTGCAAATTCCGCAAGAACTGTCTTAGCGAAAGGCTTCTTGAGGGGACAGCTGTAACTCTGTGAGATGATTTCAGAGAACACAAAGAAGTTTCTCAGAAAGCTTCTTTCTCTTTGTTATCGGAGGATATTTCCTTTGGCCCTATAGTCTTCAAAGGGAAAGGAAATATCTGTTGTCAGATTCCACAGAAATAAGGCTAGCAAAAAGATCCACGAAATACAGATGTAACTCTGTGAGATGAATTAAGAGAACACTAAGCAGTTTCTCAGAAAGCTTCTTTCCAGATTTCATCGGAGGATATTTCCTTTTTCACCATAGCCCTTATGGGCTTCCAAATATCACTTTGCCAATTCCACAAGAACTGTCTTAGCGAAAGGCTTCTTGAGGGGAAAGCTGTAACTCTGTAAGATGATTTCACAGAACACAAAGAAGATTCTCAGAAAGCTTCTTTCCCTTTGTTATCGGATGATATTTCCTTTGGCCCTATAGTCTTCAAAAGGAAAGGAAATATCTGTTGTCAGATTCCACAGAAATAAGGCTAGCAAAGAGATCCACGAAATACAGATGTAACTCTGTGAGATGAATTAACAGAACACTGAGCAGTTTCTCAGAAAGCTTCTTTCCAGATTTCATCGGAGGATATTGACTTTTTCACCATAGCCCTCTATGGGCTTCCAAATATCACTTTGCCAATTCCACAAGAACTGTCCTAGCGAAAGGCTTCTTGAGGGGAAAGCTGTAACTCTGTGAGATGATTTCACAGAACACAAAGAAGTTTCTCAGAAAGCTTCTTCCCCATTGTTATCGGAGGATATTTCCTTTGGCCCTATAGTCTTCAAAGGGAAAGGAAATATCTGTTGTCAGATTCCACAGAAATAAGGCTAGCAAAGAGATCCACGAAATACAGATGTAACTCTGTGAGATGAATTAACAGAACACTGAGCAGTTTCTCAGAAAGCTTCTTTCCAGATTTCATCGGAGGATATTTCCTTTTTCACCATAGCCCTCTATGGGCTTCCAAATATCACTTTCCCAATTCCAAAAGAACTGTCTTAGCGAAAGGCTTCTTGAGGGGAAAGCTGTAACTCAGTGAGATGATTTCACAGAACACAAAGAAGTTTCTCAGAAAGCTTGTTTCTCTTTGTTATCGGAGGATATTTCCTTTGGCCCTATAGTCTTTAAAGGGATCCGAAATATCTGTTCTCAGATTCCACAGAAATAAGGCTAGCAAAGAGATCCACGAAATACAGATGTAACTCTGGGAGATGAATTAACAGAACACTAAGCAGTTTCTCAAAAAGCTTCTTTCCAGATTTCATCGGAGAATATTTCCTTTTTCACCATAGCCCTCTATGGGCTTCCAAATATCACTTTGCCAATTCCACAAGAACTGTCTTAGCGAAAGGCTTCTTGAAGGGAAAGCTGTAACTCTGTGAGATGATTTTACAGAACACAAAGAAGTTTCTCAGAAAGCTTCTTTCCCTTTGTTATCGGAGGATATTTCCTTTGGCCCTATAGTCTTTAGAGAGATCCGAAATATCTCTTCTCAGATTCCACAGAAATAAGGCTAGCAAAGAGATCCACGAAATACAGATGTAACTCTGTGAGATGAATTAACAGAACACTAAGCAGTTTCTCAGAAAGCTTCTTTCCAGATTTCATCGGAGGATATTTCCTTTTTCACCACAGCCCTCTATGGGCTTCCAAATATCACTTTGTCTATTCCACAAGAACTCTTTTAGCGAAAGGCTTCCTGAGGGGAAAGGTGTAACTCTGTGAGATGATTTCACGGAACACAAAGAAGTTTCTCAGAAAGCTTCTTTCTCTTTGTTATCGGAGGATATTTCCTTTGGCCCTATAGTCTTCAAAGGGAAAGGAAATATCTGTTGTCAGATTCCACAGAAATAAGGCTTGGAAAGAGATCCACGAAATACAGATGTAACTCTGTGAGATGAATTAACAGAACACTAAGCAGTTTCTCAGAAAGCTTCTTTCCAGATTTCATCGGAGGATATTTCCTTTTTCACCCTAGCCCTCTAAGGGCTTCCAAATATCACTTTGCCAATTCCACAAGAACTGTCTTAGCGAAAGGCTTCTTGAGGGGAAAGCTGTAACTCCGTGAGATGATTTCACAGAACACAAAGAAGTTTCTCAGAAAGCTTCTTTCTCTTTGTTATCGGAGGATATTTCCTTTGGCCCTATAGTCTTTAAAGGGATCCGAAATATCTGTTCTCAGATTCCACAGAAATAAGGCTAGCAAAGAGATCCACGAAATACAGATGTAACTCTGTGAGATGAATTAACAGAACACTAAGCAGTTTCTCAAAAAGCTTCTTTCCAGATTTCATCGGAGAATATTTCCTTTTTCACCATAGCCCTCTATGGGCTTCCAAATATCACTTTGCCAATTCCACAAGAACTGTCTTAGCGAAAGGCTTCTTGAAGGGAAAGCTGTAACTCTGTGAGATGATTTCACAGAACACAAAGAAGTTTCTCAGAAAGCTTCTTTCCCTTTGTTATCGGAGGATATTTCCTTTGGCCCTATAGTCTTTAGAGAGATCCGAAATATCTCTTCTCAGATTCCACAGAAATAAGGCTAGCAAAGAGATCCACGAAATACAGATGTAACTCTGTGAGATGAATTAACAGAACACTGAGCAGTTTCTCAGAAAGCTTCTTTCCAGATTCATCGGAGGATATTTCCTTTTTCACCATAGCCCTTATGGGCTTCCAAATATCACTTTGCAAATTCCGCAAGAACTGTCTTAGCGAAAGGCTTCTTGAGGGGACAGCTGTAACTCTGTGAGATGATTTCACAGAACACAAAGAAGTTTCTCAGAAAGCTTCTTTCTCTTTGTTATCGGAGGATATTTCCTTTGGCCCTATAGTCTTCAAAGGGAAAGGAAATATCTGTTGTCAGATTCCACAGAAATAAGGCTAGCAAAAAGATCCACGAAATACAGATCTAACTCTGTGAGATGAATTAAGAGAACACTAAGCAGTTTCTCAGAAAGCTTCTTTCCAGATTTCATCGGAGGATATTTCCTTTTTCACCATAGCCCTTATGGGCTTCCAAATATCACTTTGCCAATTCCACAAGAACTGTCTTAGCGAAAGGCTTCTTGAGGGGAAAGCTGTAACTCTGTAAGATGATTTCACAGAACACAAAGAAGTTTCTCAGAAAGCTTCTTTCCCTTTGTTATCGGAGGATATTTCCTTTGGCCCTATAGTCTTCAAAAGGAAAGGAAATATCTGTTGTCAGATTCCACAGAAATAAGGCTAGCAAAGAGATCCACGAAATACAGATGTAACTCTGTGAGATGAATTAACAGAACACTGAGCAGTTTCTCAGAAAGCTTCTTTCCAGATTTCATCGGAGGATATTGACTTTTTCACCATAGCCCTCTATGGGCTTCCAAATATCACTTTGCCAATTCCACAAGAACTGTCCTAGCGAAAGGCTTCTTGAGGGGAAAGCTGTAACTCTGTGAGATGATTTCACAGAACACAAAGAAGTTTCTCAGAAAGCTTCTTCCCCATTGTTATCGGAGGATATTTCCTTTGGCCCTATAGTCTTCAAAGGGAAAGGAAATATCTGTTGTCAGATTCCACAGAAATAAGGCTAGCAAAGAGATCCACGAAATACAGATGTAACTCTGTGAGATGAATTAACAGAACACTGAGCAGTTTCTCAGAAAGCTTCTTTCCAGATTTCATCGGAGGATATTTCCTTTTTCACCATAGCCCTCTATGGGCTTCCAAATATCACTTTCCCAATTCCAAAAGAACTGTCTTAGCGAAAGGCTTCTTGAGGGGAAAGCTGTAACTCAGTGAGATGATTTCACAGAACACAAAGAAGTTTCTCAGAAAGCTTCTTTCTCTTTGTTATCGGAGGATATTTCCTTTGGCCCTATAGTCTTTAAACGGATCCGAAATATCTGTTCTCAGATTCCACAGAAATAAGGCTAGCAAAGAGAACCACGAAATACAGATGTAACTCTGGGAGATGAATTAACAGAACACTAAGCAGTTTCTCAAAAAGCTTCTTTCCAGATTTCATCGGAGAATATTTCCTTTTTCACCATAGCCCTCTATGGGCTTCCAAATATCACTTTGCCAATTCCACAAGAACTGTCTTAGCGAAAGGCTTCTTGAAGGGAAAGCTGTAACTCTGTGAGATGATTTCACAGAACACAAAGAAGTTTCTCAGAAAGCTTCTTTCCCTTTGTTATCGGAGGATATTTCCTTTGGCCCTATAGTCTTTAGAGAGATCCGAAATATCTCTTCTCAGATTCCACAGAAATAAGGCTAGCAAAGAGATCCACGAAATACAGATGTAACTCTGTGAGATGAATTAACAGAACACTGAGCAGTTTCTCAGAAAGCTTCTTTCCAGATTTCATCGGAGGATATTTCCTTTTTCACCATAGCCCTCTATGGGCTTCCAAATATCACTTTGCCAATTCCACAAGAACTGTCTTAGCGAAAGGCTTCTTGAGGGGAAAGCTGTAACTCTGTGAGATGATTTCACAGAACACAAAGAAGTTTCTCAGAAAGCTTCTTTCTCTTTGTTATCGGAGGATATTTCCTTTGGCCCTATAGTCTTCAAAGGGAAAGGAAATATCTTTTCTCAGATTCCACAGAAATAAGGCTAGCAAAGAGATCCACGAAATACAGATGTAACTCTGTGAGATGAATTAACAGAACACTAAGGAGTTTCTCAGAAAGCTTCTTTCCAGATTTCATCGGAGGATATTTCCTTTTTCACCATAACCCTCTATGGGCTTCCAAATATCACTTTGCCAATTCCACAAGAACTGTCTTAGCGAAAGGCTTCTTGAGGGGAAAGCTGTAACTCTGTGAGATGATTTCACAGAACACAAAGAAGTTTCTCAGAAAGCTTCTTTCTCTTTGTTATCGGAGGATATTTCCTTTGGCCCTATAGTCTTCAAAGGGAAAGGAAATATCTGTTCTCAGATTCCACAGAAATAAGGCTTGGAAAGAGATCCACGAAATACAGATGTAACTCTGTGAGATGAATTAACAGAACACTAAGCAGTTTCTCAGAAAGCTTCTTTCCAGATTTCATCGGAGGATATTTCCTTTTTCACCATAGCCCTCTAAGGGCTTCCAAATATCACTTTGCCAATTCCACAAGAACTGTCTTAGCGAAAGGCTTCTTGAGGGGAAAGCTGTAACTCCGTGAGATGATTTCACAGAACACAAAGAAGTTTCTCAGAAAGCTTCTTTCTCTTTGTTATCGGAGGATATTTCCTTTGGCCCTATAGTCTTTAAAGGGATCCGAAATATCTGTTCTCAGATTCCACAGAAATAAGGCTAGCAAAGAGATCCACGAAATACAGATGTAACTCTGTGAGATGAATTAACAGAACACTAAGCAGTTTCTCAAAAAGCTTCTTTCCAGATTTCATCGGAGAATATTTCCTTTTTCACCATAGCCCTCTATGGGCTTCCAAATATCACTTTGCCAATTCCACAAGAACTGTCTTAGCGAAAGGCTTCTTGAAGGGAAAGCTGTAACTCTGTGAGATGATTTCACAGAACACAAAGAAGTTTCTCAGAAAGCTTCTTTCCCTTTGTTATCGGAGGATATTTCCTTTGGCCCTATAGTCTTTAGAGAGATCCGAAATATCTCTTCTCAGATTCCACAGAAATAAGGCTAGCAAAGAGATCCACAAATACAGATGTAACTCTGTGAGATGAATTAACAGAACACTGAGCAGTTTCTCAGAAAGCTTCTTTCCAGATTCATCGGAGGATATTTCCTTTTTCACCATAGCCCTTATGGGCTTCCAAATATCACTTTGCAAATTCCGCAAGAACTGTCTTAGCGAAAGGCTTCTTGAGGGGACAGCTGTAACTCTGTGAGATGATTTCACAGAACACAAAGAAGTTTCTCAGAAAGCTTCTTTCTCTTTGTTATCGGAGGATATTTCCTTTGGCCCTATAGTCTTCAAAGGGAAAGGAAATATCTGTTGTCAGATTCCACAGAAATAAGGCTAGCAAAAAGATCCACGAAATACAGATCTAACTCTGTGAGATGAATTAAGAGAACACTAAGCAGTTTCTCAGAAAGCTTCTTTCCAGATTTCATCGGAGGATATTTCCTTTTTCACCATAGCCCTTATGGGCTTCCAAATATCACTTTGCCAATTCCACAAGAACTGTCTTAGCGAAAGGCTTCTTGAGGGGAAAGCTGTAACTCTGTAAGATGATTTCACAGAACACAAAGAAGTTTCTCAGAAAGCTTCTTTCCCTTTGTTATCGGAGGATATTTCCTTTGGCCCTATAGTCTTCAAAAGGAAAGGAAATATCTGTTGTCAGATTCCACAGAAATAAGGCTAGCAAAGAGATCCACGAAATACAGATGTAACTCTGTGAGATGAATTAACAGAACACTGAGCAGTTTCTCAGAAAGCTTCTTTCCAGATTTCATCGGAGGATATTGACTTTTTCACCATAGCCCTCTATGGGCTTCCAAATATCACTTTGCCAATTCCACAAGAACTGTCCTAGCGAAAGGCTTCTTGAGGGGAAAGCTGTAACTCTGTGAGATGATTTCACAGAACACAAAGAAGTTTCTCAGAAAGCTTCTTCCCCATTGTTATCGGAGGATATTTCCTTTGGCCCTATAGTCTTCAAAGGGAAAGGAAATATCTGTTGTCAGATTCCACAGAAATAAGGCTAGCAAAGAGATCCACGAAATACAGATGTAACTCTGTGAGATGAATTAACAGAACACTGAGCAGTTTCTCAGAAAGCTTCTTTCCAGATTTCATCGGAGGATATTTCCTTTTTCACCATAGCCCTCTATGGGCTTCCAAATATCACTTTCCCAATTCCAAAAGAACTGTCTTAGCGAAAGGCTTCTTGAGGGGAAAGCTGTAACTCAGTGAGATGATTTCACAGAACACAAAGAAGTTTCTCAGAAAGCTTCTTTCTCTTTGTTATCGGAGGATATTTCCTTTGGCCCTATAGTCTTTAAAGGGATCCGAAATATCTGTTCTCAGATTCCACAGAAATAAGGCTAGCAAAGAGAACCACGAAATACAGATGTAACTCTGGGAGATGAATTAACAGAACACTAAGCAGTTTCTCAAAAAGCTTCTTTCCAGATTTCATCGGAGAATATTTCCTTTTTCACCATAGCCCTCTATGGGCTTCCAAATATCACTTTGCCAATTCCACAAGAACTGTCTTAGCGAAAGGCTTCTTGAAGGGAAAGCTGTAACTCTGTGAGATGATTTTACAGAACACAAAGAAGTTTCTCAGAAAGCTTCTTTCCCTTTGTTATCGGAGGATATTTCCTTTGGCCCTATAGTCTTTAGAGAGATCCGAAATATCTCTTCTCAGATTCCACAGAAATAAGGCTAGCAAAGAGATCCACGAAATACAGATGTAACTCTGTGAGATGAATTAACAGAACACTGAGCAGTTTCTCAGAAAGCTTCTTTCCAGATTTCATCGGAGGATATTTCCTTTTTCACCATAGCCCTCTATGGGCTTCCAAATATCACTTTGCCAATTCCACAAGAACTGTCTTAGCGAAAGGCTTCTTGAGGGGAAAGCTGTAACTCTGTGAGATGATTTCACAGAACACAAAGAAGTTTCTCAGAAAGCTTCTTTCTCTTTGTTATCGGAGGATATTTCCTTTGGCCCTATAGTCTTCAAAGGGAAAGGAAATATCTTTTCTCAGATTCCACAGAAATAAGGCTAGCAAAGAGATCCACGAAATACAGATGTAACTCTGTGAGATGAATTAACAGAACACTAAGGAGTTTCTCAGAAAGCTTCTTTCCAGATTTCATCGGAGGATATTTCCTTTTTCACCATAGCCCTCTATGGGCTTCCAAATATCACTTTGCCAATTCCACAAGAACTGTCTTAGCGAAAGGCTTCTTGAGGGGAAAGCTGTAACTCTGTGAGATGATTTCACAGAACACAAAGAAGTTTCTCAGAAAGCTTCTTTCTCTTTGTTATCGGAGGATATTTCCTTTGGCCCTATAGTCTTCAAAGGGAAAGGAAATATCTGTTCTCAGATTCCACAGAAATAAGGCCAGCAAAGACATCCACGAAATACAGATGTAACTCTGTGAGATGAATTAACAGAACACTAAGCAGTTTCTCAGAAAGCTTCTTTCCAGATTTCATCCGAGGATATTTCCTTTTTCACCATAGACCTTATGGGCTTCCAAATATGACTTTGCCAATTCCACAAGAACTGTCTTAGCGAAAGACTTCTTGAGGGGAAAGCTGTAACTCTGTGAGATGATTTCACAGAACACAAAGAAGTTTCTCAGAAAGCTTCTTTCCCTTTGTTATCGGAGGATATGTCCTTTGGCCCTATAGTCTTCAAAGGGAAAGGAAATATCTGTTGTCTGATTCCACAGAAATAAGGCTAGCAAAGAGATCCAATAAATACTGATGTAACTCTGTGAGATGAATTAACAGAACACTGAGCAGTTTCTCAGAAAGCTTCTTTCCAGATTTCATCGGAGGATATTTCCTTTCTCACCATAGCCCTCTATGGGCTTCCAAATATCACTTTGCCAATTCCACAAGAACTGTCTTAGCGAAAGGCTTCTTCAGGGGAAAGCTGTAACTCTGTGAGATGATTTCACAGAACACAAAGAAGTTTCTCAGAAAGCTTCTTTCTCTTTGTTATCGGAGGATATTTCCTTTGGCCCTATAGTCTTCAAAGGGAAAGGAAATATCTGTTGTCAGATTCCACAGAAATAAGGCTAGCAAAGAGATCCACTAAATACAGATGTAACTCTGTGAGATGAATTAACAGAACACTAAGCAGTTTCTCAGAAAGCTTCTTTCCAGATTTCATCGGAGGATATTTCCTTTTTCACCATAGCCCTCTATGGGCTTCCAAATATCACTTTGCCAATTCCACACGAACTGTCTTAGCGAAAGGCTTCTTGAGGGGAAAGCTGTAACTCTGTGAGATGATTTCACCGAACACAAAGAAGTTTCTCAGAAAGCTTCTTTCTCTTTGTTATCGGTGGATATTTCCTTTGGCCCTATAGTCTTTAAAGGGATCCGAAATATCTGTTGTCAGATTCCACAGAAATAAGGCTAGCAAAGAGATCCACGAAATACAGATGGAACTCTGTGAGATTAATTAACAGAACACTGAGCAGTTTCTCACAAAGCTTCTTTCCAGATTTCATCGGAGGATAGTTCCTTTTTCACCTTAGCCCACTTTGGGCTTCCAAATATCACTTTGCCAATTCCACAAGAACTGTCTTAGCGAAAGGCTTCTTGAGGGGAAAGCTGTAACTCTGTGAGATGATTTCACAGAACACAAAGAAGTTTCTCAGAAAGCTTCTTTCTCTTTGTTATCGGAGGATATTTCCTTTGGCCCTATAGTCTTCAAAGGGAAAGGAAATATGTGTTGTCAGATTAAACAGAAATAAGGCTAGCAAAAATATCCACGAAATACAGATGTAACACTGTGAGATGAATTAACAGAACACTAAGCAGTTTCTCAGAAAGCTTCTTTCCAGATTTCATCGGAGGATATTTCCTTTTTCACCATAGCCCTCTATGTGCTTCCAAATATCACTTTGCCAATTCCACAAGAACTGTCTTAGCGAAAGGCTTCTTGAGGGGAATCCTGTAACTCTGTGAGATGATTTCACAGAACACAAAGAAGTTTCTCAGAAACCTTCTTTCCCTTTGTTATCGGAGGATATTTCCTTTGGCCCTATAGTCTTTAAAGGGATCCGAAATATCTGTTCTCAGATTCCACAGAAATAAGGCTAGCAAAGAGATCCACGAAATACAGATGTAACTCTGTCAGATGAATTAACTGAACACTAAGGAGTTTCTCAGAAAGCTTCTTTCCAGATTTCATCGGAGGATATTTCCTTTTTCACCATAGCCCTCTATGGGCTTCCAAATATCACTTTGCCAATTCCAAAAGAACTGTCTTAGCGAAAGGCTTCTTGAGGGGAAAGCTGTAACTCTGTGAGATGATTTCACAGAACACAAAGAAGTTTCTCAGAAAGCTTCTTTCCCTTTGTTATCGGAGGATACTTCCTTTGGCCCTACAGTCTTCAAAGGGAAAGGAAATATCTGTTGTCAGATTCCACAGAAATAAGGCTTGGAAAGAGATCCACGAAATACAGATGTAACTCTGTCAGATGAATTAACAGAACACTGAGCAGTTTCTCAGAAAGCTTCTTTCCAGATTTCATCGGAGGATATTTCCTTTTTCACCATAGCCCTCTAAGGGCTTCCAAATATCTCTTTGCCAATTCCACAAGAACTGTCTTAGCGAAAGGCTTCTTGAGGGGAAAGCTGTAACTCTCTGAGATGATTTCACAGAAAACAAAGAAGTTTCTCAGAAAGCTTCTTTCTCTTTGTTATCGGAGGATATTTCCTTTGGCCCTATAGTCTTTAAAGGGATCCGAAATATCTCTTCTCAGATTCCACAGAAATAAGGCTAGCAAAGAGATCCACGAAATACAGATGTAACTCTGGGAGATGAATTAACAGAACACTGAGCAGTTTCTCAGAAATCTTCTTTCCAGATTCATCGGAGGATATTTCCTTTTTCACCATAGCCCTTATGGGCTTCCAAATATCACTTTGCAAATTCCACAAGAACTGTCTTAGCGAAAGGCTTCTTGAGGTGACGGCTGTAACTCTGTGAGATGATTTCACAGAACACAAAGAAGTTTCTCAGAAAGCTTCTTTCTCTTTGTTATCGGAGGATATTTCCTTTGGCCCTATAGTCTTCAAAGGGAAAGGAAATATCTGTTGTCAGATTCCACAGAAATAAGGCTAGCAAAGAGATCCACGAAATACAGATGTAACCCTGTGAGATGAATTAAGAGAACACTAAGCAGTTTCTCAGAAAGCTTCTTTCCAGATTTCATCGGAGGATATTTCCTTTTTCACCATAGCCCTCTATGGGCTTCCAAATATCACTTTGCCAATTCCACAAGAACTGTCTTAGCGAAAGGCTTCTTGAGGGGAAAGCTGTAACTCTGTGAGATGATTTCACAGAACACAAAGAAGTTTCTCAGAAAGCTTCTTTCCCTTTGTTATCGGAGGATATTTCCTTTGGCCCTATAGTCTTCAAAAGGAAAGGAAATATCTGTTGTCAGATTCCACAGAAATAAGGCTAGCAAAGAGATCCACGAAATACAGATGTAACTCTGTGACATGAATTAACAGAACACTGAGCAGTTCCTCAGAAAGCTTCTTTCCAGATTTCATCGGAGGATATTTCCTTTTTCATCATAGCCCTCTAAGGGCTTCCAAATATCACTTTGCCAATTCCACAAGAACTGTCTTAGCGAAAGGCTTCTTGAGGGGAAAGGTGTAACTCTGTGATTTGATTTCACAGAACACAAAGAAGTTTCTCAGAAAGCTTCTTTCTCTTTGTTATCGGAGGATATTTCCTTTGGCCCTATAGTCTTCAAAGGGAAAGGAAATATCTGTTGTCAGATTAAACAGAAATAAGGCTAGCTAAAAGATCCACGAAATACAGAGTAACACTGTGAGATGAATTAACAGAACACTAAGCAGTTTCTCAGAAAGCTTCTTTCCAGATTTCATCGGAGGATATTTCCTTTTTCACCATAGCCCTCTATGGGCTTCCAAATATCACTTTGCCAGTTCCACAAGAACTGTCTTAGCGAAAGGCTTCTTGAGGGGAAAGCTGTAACTCTGTGAAATGATTTCACAGAACACAAAGAAGTTTCTCAGAAACCTTCTTTCCCTTTGTTATCGGAGGATATTTCCTATGGCCCTATAGTCTTTAAAGGGATCCGAAATATCTGTTCTCAGATTCCACAGAAATAAGGCTAGCAAAGAGATCCGCGAAATACAGATGTAACTCTGTGAGATGAATTAACAGAACACTAAGGAGTTTCTCAGAAAGCTTCTTTCCAGATTTCATCGGAGGATATTTCCTTTTTCACCATAGCCCTCTATGGGCTTCCAAATATCACTTTGCCAATTCCACCAGAACTGTCTTAGCGAAAGTCTTCTTGAGGGGAAAGCTGTAACTCTGTGAGATGATTTCACAGAAAACAAAGAAGTTTCTCAGAAAGCTTCTTTCTCTTTGTTATCGGAGGATATTTCCTTTGGCCCTATAGTCTTCAAAGGGAAAGGAAATATCTGTTGTCAGATTCCACAGAAATAAGGCTAGCAAAGAGATCCACGAAATACAGATGTAACTCTGTGAGATGAATTAACAGAACTCTGAGCAGTTTCTCAGAAAGCTTCTTTCCAGATTTCATCCGAGGATATTTCCTTTTTCACCATAGCCCTCTACGGGCTTCCAAATATCACTTTCCGAATTCCAAAAGAACTGTCTTAGCGAAAGGCTTCTTGAGGGGAAAGCTGTAACTCAGTGAGATGATTTCACAGAACACAAAGAAGTTTCTCAGAAAGCTTCTTTCTCTTTGTTATCGGAGGATATTTCCTTTGGCCCTATAGTCTTTAAAGGGATCCGAAATATCTGTTCTCAGATTCCACAGAAATAAGGCTAGCAAAGAGATCCACGAAATACAGATGTAACTCTGTGAGATGAATTAACAGAACACTAAGCAGTTTCTCAAATAGCTTCTTTCCAAATTTCATCGGAGAATATTTCCTTTTTCAACATAGCCCTCTATGGGCTTCCAAATATCACTTTGCCAATTCCACAAGAACTGTCTTAGCGAAAGGCTTCTTGAGGTGACGGCTGTAACTCTGTGACATGATTTCAGAGAACACAAAGAAGTTTCTCAGAAAGCTTCTTTCTCCTTGTTATCGGAGGATATTTCCTTTGGCCCTATAGTCTTCAAAGGGAAAGGAAATATCTGTTGTCAGATTCCACAGAAATAAGGCGAGCAAAAAGATCCACGAAATACAGATGTTACTCTGTGAGATGAATTAAGAGAACACTAAGCAGTTTCTCAGAAAGCTTCTTTCCAGATTTCATCGGAGGATATTTCCTTTTTCACCATAGCCCTTATGGGCTTCCAAATATCACTTTTCAATTCCACAAGAACTGTCTTAGCGAAAGGCTTCTTGAGGGGAAAGCTGTAACTCTGTGAGATGATTTCACAGAACACAAAGAAGTTTCTCAGAAAGCTTCTTTCCCTTTGTTATCGGAGGATATTTCCTTTGGCCCTATAGTCTTCAAAAGGAAAGGAAATATCTGTTGTCAGATTCCACAGAAATAAGGCTAGCAAAGAGATCCACGAAATACAGATGTAACTCTGTGACATGAATTAACAGAACACTGAGCAGTTCCTCAGAAAGCTTCTTTCCAGATTTCATCGGAGGATATTTCCTTTTTCATCATAGCCCTCTAAGGGCTTCCAAATATCACTTTGCCAATTCCACAAGAACTGTCTTAGCGAAAGGCTTCTTGAGGGGAAAGGTGTAACTCTGTGATTTGATTTCACAGAACACAAAGAAGTTTCTCAGAAAGCTTCTTTCTCTTTGTTATCGGAGGATATTTCCTTTGGCCCTATAGTCTTCAAAGGGAAAGGAAATATCTGTTGTCAGATTAAACAGAAGTAAGGCTAGCAAAAAGATCCACGAAATACAGATGTAACACTGTGAGATGAATTAACAGAACACTAAGCAGTTTCTCAGAAAGCTTCTTTCCAGATTTCATCGGAGGATATTTCCTTTTTCACCATAGCCCTCTATGGGCTTCAAAATATCACTTTGCCAATTCCACAGAACTGTCTTAGCGAAAGGCTTCCAGAGGGGGAAAGCTGTAACCCTGTGAGATGATTTCACAGAACACAAAGAAGTTTCTCAGAAAGCTTCTTTCCCTTTGTTATCGGAGGATATTTCCTTTGGCCCTATAGTCTTTAAAGGGATCCGAAATATCTGTTCTCAGATTCCACAGAAATAAGGCTAGCAAAGAGATCCACGAAATACAGATGTAACTCTGTGAGATGAATTAACAGAACACTAAGGAGTTTCTCAGAAAGCTTCTTTCCAGATTTCATCGGAGGATATTTCCTTTTTCACCATAGCCCTCTATGGGCTTCCAAATATCACTTTGCCAATTCCACAAGAACTGTCTTAGCGAAAGGCTTCTTGAGGGGAAAGCTGTAACTCTGTGAGATGATTTCACAGAACACAAAGAAGTTTCTCAGAAAGCTTCTTTCTCTTTGTTATCGGAGGATATTTCCTTTGGCCCTATAGTCTTCAAAGGGAAAGGAAATATCTGTTCTCAGATTCCACAGAAATAAGGCCAGCAAAGACATCCACGAAATACAGATGTAACTCTGTGAGATGAATTAACAGAACACTAAGCAGTTTCTCAGAAAGCTTCTTTCCAGATTTCATCCGAGGATATTTCCTTTTTCACCATAGACCTTATGGGCTTCCAAATATGACTTTGCCAATTCCACAAGAACTGTCTTAGCGAAAGGCTTCTTGAGGGGAAAGCTGTAACTCTGTGAGATGATTTCACAGAACACAAAGAAGTTTCTCAGAAAGCTTCTTTCCCTTTGTTATCGGAGGATATGTCCTTTGGCCCTATAGTCTTCAAAGGGAAAGGAAATATCTGTTGTCTGATTCCACAGAAATAAGGCTAGCAAAGAGATCCAATAAATACTGATGTAACTCTGTGAGATGAATTAACAGAACACTGAGCAGTTTCTCAGAAAGCTTCTTTCCAGATTTCATCGGAGGATATTTCCTTTCTCACCATAGCCCTCTATGGGCTTCCAAATATCACTTTGCCAATTCCACAAGAACTGTCTTAGCGAAAGGCTTCTTCAGGGGAAAGCTGTAACTCTGTGAGATGATTTCACAGAACACAAAGAAGTTTCTCAGAAAGCTTCTTTCTCTTTGTTATCGGAGGATATTTCCTTTGGCCCTATAGTCTTCAAAGGGAAAGGAAATATCTGTTGTCAGATTCCACAGAAATAAGGCTAGCAAAGAGATCCACTAAATACAGATGTAACTCTGTGAGATGAATTAACAGAACACTAAGCAGTTTCTCAGAAAGCTTCTTTCCAGATTTCATCGGAGGATATTTCCTTTTTCACCATAGCCCTCTATGGGCTTCCAAATATCACTTTGCCAATTCCACACGAACTGTCTTAGCGAAAGGCTTCTTGAGGGGAAAGCTGTAACTCTGTGAGATGATTTCACCGAACACAAAGAAGTTTCTCAGAAAGCTTCTTTCTCTTTGTTATCGGTGGATATTTCCTTTGGCCCTATAGTCTTTAAAGGGATCCGAAATATCTGTTGTCAGATTCCACAGAAATAAGGCTAGCAAAGAGATCCACGAAATACAGATGGAACTCTGTGAGATTAATTAACAGAACACTGAGCAGTTTCTCACAAAGCTTCTTTCCAGATTTCATCGGAGGATAGTTCCTTTTTCACCTTAGCCCACTTTGGGCTTCCAAATATCACTTTGCCAATTCCACAAGAACTGTCTTAGCGAAAGGCTTCTTGAGGGGAAAGCTGTAACTCTGTGAGATGATTTCACAGAACACAAAGAAGTTTCTCAGAAAGCTTCTTTCTCTTTGTTATCGGAGGATATTTCCTTTGGCCCTATAGTCTTCAAAGGGAAAGGAAATATGTGTTGTCAGATTAAACAGAAATAAGGCTAGCAAAAATATCCACGAAATACAGATGTAACACTGTGAGATGAATTAACAGAACACTAAGCAGTTTCTCAGAAAGCTTCTTTCCAGATTTCATCGGAGGATATTTCCTTTTTCACCATAGCCCTCTATGTGCTTCCAAATATCACTTTGCCAATTCCACAAGAACTGTCTTAGCGAAAGGCTTCTTGAGGGGAATCCTGTAACTCTGTGAGATGATTTCACAGAACACAAAGAAGTTTCTCAGAAACCTTCTTTCCCTTTGTTATCGGAGGATATTTCCTTTGGCCCTATAGTCTTTAAAGGGATCCGAAATATCTGTTCTCAGATTCCACAGAAATAAGGCTAGCAAAGAGATCCACGAAATACAGATGTAACTCTGTCAGATGAATTAACTGAACACTAAGGAGTTTCTCAGAAAGCTTCTTTCCAGATTTCATCGGAGGATATTTCCTTTTTCACCATAGCCCTCTATGGGCTTCCAAATATCACTTTGCCAATTCCAAAAGAACTGTCTTAGCGAAAGGCTTCTTGAGGGGAAAGCTGTAACTCTGTGAGATGATTTCACAGAACACAAAGAAGTTTCTCAGAAAGCTTCTTTCCCTTTGTTATCGGAGGATACTTCCTTTGGCCCTACAGTCTTCAAAGGGAAAGGAAATATCTGTTGTCAGATTCCACAGAAATAAGGCTTGGAAAGAGATCCACGAAATACAGATGTAACTCTGTCAGATGAATTAACAGAACACTGAGCAGTTTCTCAGAAAGCTTCTTTCCAGATTTCATCGGAGGATATTTCCTTTTTCACCATAGCCCTCTAAGGGCTTCCAAATATCTCTTTGCCAATTCCACAAGAACTGTCTTAGCGAAAGGCTTCTTGAGGGGAAAGCTGTAACTCTCTGAGATGATTTCACAGAAAACAAAGAAGTTTCTCAGAAAGCTTCTTTCTCTTTGTTATCGGAGGATATTTCCTTTGGCCCTATAGTCTTTAAAGGGATCCGAAATATCTGTTCTCAGATTCCACAGAAATAAGGCTAGCAAAGAGATCCACGAAATACAGATGTAACTCTGGGAGATGAATTAACAGAACACTAAGCAGTTTCTCAAAAAGCTTCTTTCCAGATTTCATCGGAGAATATTTCCTTTTTCACCATAGCCCTCTATGGGCTTCCAAATATCACTTTGCCAATTCCACAAGAACTGTCTTAGCGAAAGGCTTCTTGAAGGGAAAGCTGTAACTCTGTGAGATGATTTCACAGAACACAAAGAAGTTTCTCAGAAAGCTTCTTTCCCTTTGTTATCGGAGGATATTTCCTTTGGCCCTATAGTCTTTAGAGAGATCCGAAATATCTCTTCTCAGATTCCACAGAAATAAGGCTAGCAAAGAGATCCACGAAATACAGATGTAACTCTGTGAGATGAATTAACAGAACACTAAGCAGTTTCTCAGAAAGCTTCTTTCCAGATTTCATCGGAGGATATTTCCTTTTTCAGCACAGCCCTCTATGGGCTTCCAAATATCACTTTGTCTATTCCACAAGAACTCTTTTAGCGAAAGGCTTCCTGAGGGGAAAGGTGTAACTCTGTGAGATGATTTCATGGAACACAAAGAAGTTTCTCAGAAAGCTTCTTTCTCTTTGTTATCGGAGGATATTTCCTTTGGCCCTATAGTCTTCAAAGGGAAAGGAAATATCTGTTGTCAGATTCCACAGAAATAAGGCTTGGAAAGAGATTCACGAAATACAGATGTAACTCTGTGAGATGAATTAACAGAACGCTAAGCAGTTTCTCAGAAAGCTTCTTTCCAGATTTCATCGGAGGATATTTCCTTTTTCACCATAACCCTCTAAGGGCTTCCAAATATCACTTTGCCAATTCCACAAGAACTGTCTTAGCGAAAGGCTTCTTGAGGGGAAAGCTGTAACTCCGTGAGATGATTTCACAGAACACAAAGAAGTTTCTCAGAAAGCTTCTTTCTCTTTGTTATCGGAGGATATTTTCTTTGGTCCTATGGCCTTTAAAGGGATCCGAAATATCTGTTCTCAGATTCCACAGAAATAAGGCTAGCAAAGAGATCCACGAAATACAGATGTAACTCTGTGAGATGAATTAACAGACACTGAGCAGTTTCTCAGAAAGCTTCTTTCCAGATTTCATCGGAGGATATTTCCTTTTTCACCATAGCCCTCTATGGGCTTCCAAATATCACTTTGCCAATTCCACAAGAACTGTCTTAGCGAAAGGCTTCTTGAGGGGAAAGCTGTAACTCTGTGAGATGATTTCACAGAACACCAAGAAGTTTCTCAGAAAGCTTCTTTCTCTTTGTTATCGGAGGATATTTCCTTTGGCCCTATAGTCTTTAAAGGGATCCGAAATATCTGTTGTCCGATTCCACAGAAATAAGGCTAGCAAAGACATCCACGAAATACAGATGTAACTCTGTGAGATGAATTAACAGAACACTAAGCAGTTTCTCAGAAAGCTTCTTTCCAGATTTCATCCGAGGATATTTCCTTTTTCACCTTAGCCCTTATGGGATTCCAAATATGACTTTGCCAATTCCACAAGAACTGTCTTAGCGAAAGGCTTCTTGAGGGGAAAGCTGTCACTCTGTGAGATGATTTCACAGAACACAAAGAAGTTTCTCAGAAAGCTTCTTTCCCTTTGTTATCGGAGGATATGTCCTTTGGCCCTATAGTCTTCAAAGGGAAAGGAAATATCTGTTGTCAGATTCCACAGAAATAAGGCTAGCAAAGAGGTCCACGAAATACAGATGGAACTTTGTGAGATTAATTAACAGAAAACTGAGCAGTTTCTCAGAAAGCTTCTTTCCAGATTTCATCGGAGGATATTTCCTTTTTCACCATAGCCCTCTATGGGCTTCCAAATATCACTTTGCCAATTCTACAAGAACTGTGTTAGCGAAAGGCTTCTTGAGGGGAAAGCTGTAACTCTGTGAGATGATTTCACAGAACACAAAGAAGTTTCTCAGAAAGCTTCTTTCCCTTTGTTATCGGAGGATATTTCCTTTGGCCCTACAGTCTTCAAAGGGAACGGAAATATCTGTTGTCAGATTCCACAGAAATAAGGCTAGCAAAGAGATCCACGAAATACAGATGGAACTCTGTGAGATTAATTAACAGAACACTGAGCAGTTTCTCAGAAAGCTTCTTTCCAGATTTCATCGGAGGATATTTCCTTGTTCACCATAGCCCTCTATGGGCTTCCAAATATCACTTTGCCAATTCCACAAGAACTGTCTTAGCGAAAGGCTTCTTGAGGGGAAAGCTGTAACTCTGTGAGATGATTTCACAGAACACAAAGAAGTTTCTCAGAAAGCTTCTTTCCCTTTGTTATCGGAGGATATTTCCTTTGGCCCTACAGTCTTCAAAGGGAAAGGAAATATCTGTTGTCAGATTCCACAGAAATAAGGCTAGCAAAGAGATCCACGAAATACAGATGTAACTCTGTCAGATGAATTAACAGAACACTGAGCAGTTTCTCAGAAAGCTTCTTTCCAGATTTCATCGGAGGATATTTCCTTTTTCACCATAGCCCTCTATGGGCTTCCAAATATCACTTTGCCAATTCCACAAGAACTGTCTTAGCGAAAGGCTTCTTGAGGGGAAAGCTGTAACTCTGTGAGATGATTTCACAGAACACAAAGAAGTTTCTCAGAAAGCTTCTTTCTCCTTGTTATCGGAGGATATTTCCTTTGGCCCTATAGTATTCAAAGGGATCCGAAATATCTGTTCTCAGATTAAACAGAAATAAGGCTAGCAAAGAGATCCACGAAATACAGATGTAACTCAGTCAGATGAATTAACAGAACACTAAGCAGTTTCTCAGAAAGCTTCTTTCCAGATTTCATCGGAGGATATTTCCTTTTTCACCATTGCCCTCTATGGGCTTCCAAATATCACTTTGCCAATTCCACAAGAAGTGTCTTAGCGAAAGGCTTCTTGAGGGGAAAGCTGTAACTCTGTGACATGATTTCACAGAACACAAAGAAGTTTCCCAGAAAGCTTCTTTCTCTTTGTTATCGGAGGATATTTCCTTTGGCCCTATAGTCTTCAAAGGGAAAGGAAATATCTGTTCTCAGATTCCACAGAAATAAGGCTAGCAAAGAGATCCACGAAATACAGATGTAACTCTGTGAGATGAATTAACAGAACACTAAGCAGTTTCTCAGAAAGCTTCTTTCCAGATTTCATTGGAGGATATTTCCTTTTTTACCATAGCCCTCTATGGGCTTCTAAATATCACTTTGCCAATTCCACAAGAACTGTCTTAGCGAAAGGCTTCTTGAGGTTAAAGCTGTAACTCTGTGAGATGATTTCACAGAACACAAAGAAGTTTCCCAGAAAGCTTCTTTCTCTTTGTTATCGGAGGATATTTCCTTAGGCCCTATAGTCTTTAAAGGGATCCGAAATATCTGTTGTCAGATTCCACAGAAATAAGGCTAGCAAAGAGATCCACGAAATACAGATGTAACTCTGTGAGATGAATTAACAGAACACTGAGCAGTTTCTCAGAAAGCTTCTTTCCAGATTTCAACGGAGGATATTTCCTTTTTCACCATAGCCCTCTAAGGGCTTCCAAATATCACTTTGCCAATTCCACAAGAACTGTCTTAGCGAAAGGCTTCTTGAGGGGAAAGCTGTAACTCTGTGATTTGATTTCACAGAACACAAAGAAGTTTCTCAGAAAGCTTCTTTCTCTTTGTTATCGGAGGATATTTCCTTTGGCCCTATAGTCTTCATAGGGAAAGGAAATATCTGTTGTCAGATTAAACAGAAATAAGGCTAGCAAAAAGATCCACGAAATACAGATGTAACACTGTGAGATGAATTAACAGAACACTAAGCAGTTTCTCAGAAAGCTTCTTTCCAGATTTCATCGGAGGATATTTCCTTTTTCACCATAGCCCTCTATGGGCTTCCAAATATCACTTTGCCAATTCCACAAGAACTGTCTTAGCGAAAGGCTTCTTGAGGGGAAAGCTGTAACTCTGTGAGATGATTTCACAGAACACAAAGAAGTTTCTCAGAAAGCTTCTTTCCCTTTGTTATCGGAGGATATTTCCTTTAGCCCTATAGTCTTTAAAGGGATCCGAAATATGTGTTCTCAGATTCCACAGAAATAAGGCTAGCAAAGAGATCCACGAAATACAGATGTAACTGTGTGAGATGAATTAACAGAACACTAAGGAGTTTCTCAGAAAGCTTCTTTCCAGATTTCATCGGAGGATATTTCCTTTTTCACCATAGCCCTCTATGGGCTTCCAAATATCACTTTGCCAATTCCACAAGAACTGTCTTAGCGAAAGGCTTCTTGAGGGGAAAGCTGTAACTCTGTGAGATGATTTCACAGAACACAAAGAAGTTTCTCAGAAAGCTTCTTTCTCTCTGTTATCGGAGGATATTTCCTTTGGCCCTATAGTCTTCAAAGGGAAAGGAAATATCTGTTGTCAGATTCCACAGAAATAAGGCCAGCAAAGAGATCCACGAAATACAGATGTAACTCTGTGAGATGAATTAACAGAACACTAAGCAGTTTCTCAGAAAGCTTCTTTCCAGATTTCATCGGAGGATATTTCCTTTTTCACCATAGCCCTCTAAGGGCTTCCAAATATCACTTTGCCAATTCCACACGAACTGTCTTAGCGAAAGGCTTCTTGAGGGGAAAGCTGTAACTCTGTGAGATGATTTCACAGAACACAAAGAAGTTTCTCAGAAAGCTTCTTTCTCTTTGTTATCGGAGGATGTTTCCTTTGGCTCTATTGTCTTTAAAGGGATCCGAAATATCTGTTCTCAGGTTCCACAGAAATAAGGCTAGCAAAGAAATCTACGAAATACAGATATAACTCTGTGAGATCAATTAACAGAACACTAAGCACTTTCTCAGAAAGCTTCTTTCCAGATTTCATCGGAGGATATTTCCTTTTTCACCATAGCCCTCTATGTGCTTCCAAATATCACTTTGCCAATTCCACAAGAACTGTCTTAGCGAAAGGCTTCTTGAGGGGAAAGCTGTAACTCTGTGAGATGATTTCACCGAACACAAAGAAGCTTCTCAGAAAGCTTCTTTCTCTTTGTTATCGGAGGATATTTTCTTTGGTCCTATGGCCTTTAAAGGGATCCGAAATATCTGTTCTCAGATTCCACAGAAATAAAGCTAGCAAAGAGATCCACGAAATACAGATGTAACTCTGTGAGATGAAATAACAGACACTGAGCAGTTTCTCAGAAAGCTTCTTTCCAGATTTCATCAGAGGATATTTCCTTTTTCACCGTAGCCCTCTATGGGCTTCCAAATATCACTTTGCCAATTCCACAAGAACTGTCTTAGCGACAGGCTTCTTGAGGGGGAAACTGTAACTCTGTGAGATGATTTCACAGAACACCAAGAAGTTTCTCAGAAAGCTTCTTTCTCTTTGTTATCGGAGGATATTTCCTTTGGCCCTATAGTCTTTAAAGGGATCCGAAATATCTGTTGTCCGATTCCACAGAAATAAGGCTAGCAAAGAGATCCACGAAATACAGATGTAACTCTGTGAGATGAATTAACAGAACACTAATCAGTTTCTCAGAAAGCTTCTTTCCAGATTTCATCCGAGGATATTTCCTTTTTCACCATAGCCCTTATGGGCTTCCAAAAATGACTTTGCCAATTCCACAAGAACTGTCTTAGCGAAAGGCTTCTTGAGGGGAAAGCTGTAACTCTGTGAGATGATTTCACAGAACTCAAAGAAGTTTCTCAGAAAGCTTCTTTCCCTTTGTTATCGGAGGATATGTCCTTTGGCCCTATAGTCTTCAAAGGGAAAGGAAATATCTGTTGTCAGATTCCACAGAAATACGGCTAGCAAAGAGATGCACGAAATACAGATGGAACTCTGTGAGATGAATTAACAGAACACTGAGCAGTTTCTCAGAAAGCTTCTTTCCAGATTTCATCGGAGGATATTTCCTTGTTCACCATAGCCCTCTATGGGCTTCCAAATATCACTTTGCCAATTCCACAAGAACTGTCTTAGCGAAAGGCTTCTTGAGGGGAAAGCTGTAACTCTGTGCGATGATTTCACAGAACACAAAGAAGTTTCTCAGAAAGCTTCTTTCCCTTTGTTATCGGAGGATATTTCCTTTGGCCCTACAGTCTTCAAAGGGAAAGGAAATATCTGTTGTCAGATTCCACAGAAATAAGGCTAGCAAAGAGATCCACGAAATACAGATGTAACTCTGTCAGATGAATTAACAGAACACTGAGCAGTTTCTCAGAGAGCTTCTTTCCAGATTTCATCGGAGGATATTTCCTTTTTCACCATAGCCCTCTATGGGCTTCCAAATATCACTTTGCCAATTCCACAAGAACTGTCTTAGCGAAAGGCTTCTTCAGGGGAAAGCTGTAACTCTGTGAGAGGATTTCACAGAACACAAAGAAGTTTCTCAGAAAGCTTCTTTCTCTTTGTTATCGGAGGATGTTTCCTTTGGCCCTATAGTCTTCAAAGGGATCCGATATATCTGTTCTCAGGTTCCACAGAAATAAGGCTAGCAAAGAGATACATGAAATACAGATGTAACTCTGTGAGATGAATTAACAGAACACTAAGCAGTTTCTCAGAAAGCTTCTTTCCAGATTTCATCGGAGGATATCTCCTTTTTCACCATAGCCCTCTATGGGCTTCCAAATATCACTTTGCCAATTCCACAAGAACTGTCTTAGCGAAAGGCTTCTTGAGGGGAAAGCTGTAACTCGGTGAGATGATTTCACAGAACACAAAGAAGTTTCTCAGAAAGCTTCTTTCTCCTTGTTATCGGAGGATATTTCCTTTGGCCCTATAGTCTTCAAAGGGAAAGGAAATATCTGTTGTCAGATTCCACAGAAATAAGGCTAGCAAAGAGATCCACGAAATACAGATGTAACTCTGTGAGATGAATTAACAGAACACTGAGCAGTTTCTCAGAAAGCTTCTTTCCAGATTTCATCGGAGGATATTTCCTTTTTCACCATAGCCCTCTATGGGCTTCCAAATATCACTTTGCCAATTCCACAACAACTGTCTTAGCCGAAGGCTTCTTTAGGGGAAGGCTGTAACTCTGTGAGATGATTTCACAGAACACAAAGAAGTTTCTCAGAAAGCTTCTTTCTCTTTGCTATCAGAGGATATTTCCTTTGGCCCTATAGTCTTCAAAGGGAAAGGAAATATCTGTTGTCAGATTCCACAGAAATAAGGCTAGCAAAGAGATCCACGAAATACAGATGTAACTCTGTCAGATGAATTAACAGAACACTGAGCAGTTTCTCAGAGAGCTTCTTTCCAGATTTCATCGGAGGATATTTCCTTTTTCACCATAGCCCTCTATGGGCTTCCAAATATCACTTTGCCAATTCCACAAGAACTGTCTTAGCGAAAGGCTTCTTCAGGGGAAAGCTGTAACTCTGTGAGAGGATTTCACAGAACACAAAGAAGTTTCTCAGAAAGCTTCTTTCTCTTTGTTATCGGAGGATGTTTCCTTTGGCCCTATAGTCTTCAAAGGGATCCGATATATCTGTTCTCAGGTTCCACAGAAATAAGGCTAGCAAAGAGATACATGAAATACAGATGTAACTCTGTGAGATGAATTAACAGAACACTAAGCAGTTTCTCAGAAAGCTTCTTTCCAGATTTCATCGGAGGATATCTCCTTTTTCACCATAGCCCTCTATGGGCTTCCAAATATCACTTTGCCAATTCCACAAGAACTGTCTTAGCGAAAGGCTTCTTGAGGGGAAAGCTGTAACTCGGTGAGATGATTTCACAGAACACAAAGAAGTTTCTCAGAAAGCTTCTTTCTCCTTGTTATCGGAGGATATTTCCTTTGGCCCTATAGTATTCAAAGGGATCCGAAATATCTGTTCTCAGATTAAACAGAAATAAGGCTAGCAAAGAGATCCACGAAATACAGATGTAACTCTGTGAGATGAATTAACAGAACACTAAGCAGTTTCTCAGAAAGCTTCTTTCCAGATTTCATCGGAGGATATTTCCTTTTTTACCATAGCCCTCTATGGGCTTCTAAATATCACTTTGCCAATTCCACAAGAACTGTCTTAGCGAAAGGCTTCTTGAGGTGAAAGCTGTAACTCTGTGAGATGATTTCACAGAACACAAAGAAGTTTCTCAGAAAGCTTCTTTCTCTTTGTTATCGGAGGATATTTCCTTTGGCCCTATAGTCTTTAAAGGGATCCGAAATATCTGTTGTCAGATTAAACAGAAATAAGGCTAGCAAAGAGATACACGAAATACAGATGTAACTCTGTGAGATGAATTAACAGAACACTGAGCAGTTTCTCAGAAAGCTTCTTTCCAGATTTCAACGGAGGATATTTCCTTTTTCACCATAGCCCTCTAAGGGCTTCCAAATATCACTTTGCCAATTCCACAAGAACTGTCTTAGCGAAAGGCTTCTTGAGGGGAAATGTGTAACTCTGTGATTTGATTTCACAGAACACAAAGAAGTTTCTCAGAAAGCTTCTTTCTCTTTGTTATCGGAGGATATTTCCTTTGGCCCTATAGTCTTCAAAGGGAAAGGAAATATCTGTTGTCAGATTAAACAGAAATAAGGCTAGCAAAAAGATACACGAAATACATATGTAACACTGTGAGATGAATTAACAGAACACTAAGCAGTTTCTCAGAAAGCTTCTTTCCAGATTTCATCGGAGGATATTTCCTTTTTCACCATAGCCCTCTATGGGCTTCCAAATATCACTTTGCCAATTCCATAAGAACTGTGTTAGCGAAAGGCTTCTTGAGGGGAAAGCTGTAACTCTGTGAGATGATTTCAAAGAACACAAAGAAGTTTCTCAGGAAGCTTCTTTCCCTTTGTTATCGGAAGATATTTCCTTTGGCCCTATAGTCTTTAAAGGGATCCGAAATATCTGTTCTCAGATTCCACAGAAATAAGGCTAGCAAAGAGATGCACGAAATACAGATGCAACTCTGTGAGATGAATTAACAGAACACTAAGCAGTTTCTCAGAAAGCTTCTTTCCAGATTTCATCGGAGGATATTTCCTTTTTCACCATAGCCCTCTATGGGCTTCCAAATATCACTTTGCCAATTACACAAGAACTGTCTTAGCGAAAGGCTTCTTGAGGGGAAAGCTGTAACTCTGTGAGATGATTTCACAGAACACAAAGAAGTTTCTCAGAAAGCTTCTTTCCCTTTGTTATCGGAGGATATTTCCTTTGGCCCTATAGTCTTTAACGGGATCCGAAATATGTGTTCTCAGATTCCACAGAAATAAGGCTAGCAAAGAGATCCACGAAATACAGATGTAACTCTGTGAGATGAATTAACAGAACACTAAGCAGTTTCTCAGAAAGCTTCTTTCCAGATTTAATCGGAGGATATTTCCTTTTTCACCATAGCCCTCTATGGGCTTCCAAATATCACTTTGCCAATTCCACAAGAACTGTCTTAGCGAAAGGCTTCTTGAGGGGAAGCTGTAACTCTGTGAGATGATTTCACAGAACACAAAGAAGTTTCTCAGAAAGCTTCTTTCTCTTTGTTATCGGAGGATATTTCCTTTGGCCCTATAGTCTTCAAAGGGAAAGGAAATATCTGTTGTCAGATTCCACAGAAATAAGGCTAGCAAAGAGATCCAGGAAATACAGATGCAACTCTGTGAGATGAATTAACAGAACACTAAGCAGTTTCTCAGAAAGCTTCTTTCCAGATTTCATCGGCGGATATTTCCTTTTTCACCATAGCCCTCTAAGGGCTTCGAAATATCACTTTGCCAATTCCACAAGAACTGTCTTAGCGAAAGGCTTCTTGAGGGGAAAGCTGTAACTCTGTGAGATGATTTCACAGAACACAAAGAAGTTTCTCAGAAAGCTTCTTTCTCTTTGTTATCGGAGGATATTTACTTTGGCCCTATAGTCTTTAAAGGGATCCGAAATATCTGTTCTCAGATTCCACAGAAATAAGGCTAGCAAAAAGATCCACGAAATACAGATGTAACTCTGTGAGATGAATTAACAGAACACTGAGCAATTTCTCAGAAAGCTTCTTTCCAGATTTCATCGGAGGATATTTCCTTTTTCACCATAGCCCTCTATGGGCTTCCAAATATCACTTTGCAAATTCCACAACAACTGTCTTAGCGAAAGGCTTCTTGAGGGGAAGGCTGTAACTCAGTGAGATGATTTCACAGAACACAAAGAAGTTTCTCAGAAAGCTTCTTTCTCTTTGTTATCGGAGGATATTTCCTTTGGCCCTATAGTCTTCAAACGGAAAGGAAATATCTGTTGTCAGATTCCACAGAAAAAAGGCTAGCAAAGAGATCCACGAAATACAGATGCAACTCTGTGAGATGAATTAACAGAACACTAAGCAGTTTCTCAGAAAGCTTCTTTCCAGATTTCATCGGAGGATATTTCCTTTTTCACCATAGCCCTCTAAGGGCTTCCAAATATCACTTTGCCAATTCCACAAGAACTGTCTTAGCGAAAGGCTTCTTGAGGCGAAAGCTGTAACTCTGTGAGATGATTTCACAGAACACAAAGAAGTTTCTCAGAAAGCTTCTTTCTCTTTGTTATCGGAGGATATTTCCTTTGGCCCAATAGTCTTTAAAGGGATCCGAAATATCCGTTCTCAGAGTCCACAGAAATAAGGCTAGCAAAAAGATCCACGAAATACAGATGTAACTCTGTGAGATGAATTAACAGAACACTGAGCAGTTTCTCAGAAAGCTTCTTTCCAGATTTCATCGGAGGATATTTCCTTTTTCACCATAGCCCTCTAAGGGCTTCCAAATATCACTTTGCCAATTCCACAACAACTGTCTTAGCCGAAGGCTTCTTTAGGGGAAGGCTGTAACTCTGTGAGATGATTTCACAGAACACAAAGAAGTTTCTCAGAAAGCTTCTTTCTCTTTGCTATCAGAGGATATTTCCTTTGGCCCTATAGTCTTCAAAGGGAAAGGAAATATCTTTTGTCAGATTCCACAGAAATAAGGCTAGCAAAAAGATCCACGAAATACAGACGTAACTCTGTGAGATGAATTAACAGAACACTAAGCAGTTTCTCAGAAAGCTTCTTTCCAGATTTCATCGGAGGATATTTCCTTTTTCACCATAGCCCTTATGGGCTTCCAAATATCACTTTGCCAATTCCACAAGAACTGTCTTAGCGAAAGGCTTCTTGAGGGGAAAGCTGTAACTCTGTGAGATGATTTCACAGAACACAAAGAAGTTTCACAGAAAGCTTCTTTCCCTTTGTTATCGGAGGATATTTCCTTTGGCCCTATAGTCTTCAAAGGGAAAGGAAATATCTGTTGTCAGATTCCACAGAAATAAGGCTAGCAAAGAGATCCACGAAATACAGATGGAACTCTGTGACATTAATTAACAGAACACTGAGCAGTTTCTCAGAAAGCTTCTTTCCAGATTTCATCGGAGGATATTTCCTTTTTCACCATAGCCCTCTTTGGGCTTCCAAATATCACTTTGCCAATTCCACAAGAACTGTCTTAGCGAAAGGCTTCTTGAGGGGAAAGCTGTAACTCTGTGAGATGATTTCACAGAACACAAAGAAGTTTCTCAGAAAGCTTCTTTCTCTTTGTTATCGGAGGATATTTCCTTTCGCCCTATAGTCTTCAAAGGGAAAGGAAATATCTGTTGTCAGATTAAACAGAAATAAGGCTAGCAAAAAGATCCACGAAATACAGATGTAAAACTGTGAGATGAATTAACAGAACACTAAGCAGTTTCTCAGAAAGCTTCTTTCCAGATTTCATCGGAGGATATTTCCTTTTTCGCCATAGCCCTCTATGGGCTTCCAAATATCACTTTGCCAATTCCACAAGAACTGTGTTAGCGAAAGGCTTCTTGAGGGGAAAGCTGTCACTCTGTGAGATGATTTCACAGAACACAAAGAAGTTTCTCAGAAAGCTTCTTTCTCTTTGTTATCGGAGGATATTTCCTTTGGCCCTATAGTCTTCAAAGGGAAAGGAAATATCTGTTGTCAGATTAAACAGAAATAAGGCTAGCAAAAATATCCACGAAATACAGATGTAACACTGTGAGATGAATTAACAGAACACTAAGCAGTTTCTCAGAAAGCTTATTTCCAGATTTCATCGGAGGATATTTCCTTTTTCACCATAGCCCTCTATGGGCTTCCAAATATCACTTTGCCAATTCCAAAAGAACTGTCTTAGCGAAAGGCTTCTTGAGGGGAAAGCTGTAACTCTGTGAGATGATTTCACAGAACACAAAGAAGTTTCTCAGAAAGCTTCTTTCTCTTGGTTATCGGAGGATACTTCCTTTGGCCCTATAGTCTTTAAAGGGATCCGAAATATCTGTTCCCAGATTCCACAGAAATAAGGCTAGAAAAGAGATCCACGAAATACAGATGTAACTCTGTGAGATGAATTAACAGACACTGAGCAGTTTCTCAGAAAGCTTCTTTCCAGATTTCATCGGAGGATATTTCCTTTTTCACCATAGCCCTCTAGGGGCTTCCAAATATCACTTTGCCAATTCCACAAGAACTGTCTTAGCGAAAGGCTTCTTGAGAGGAAAGCTGTAACTCTCTGAGATGATTTCACAGAACACAGGGAAGTTTCTCAGAAAGCTTCTTTCTCTTTGTTATCGGAGGATATTTCCTTTGGCCCTATAGTCTTTAAAGGGATCCGAAATATCTGTTGTCAGATTCCACAGAAATAAGGCTAGCAAAGAGATCCACGAAATACAGATGTAACTCTGTCAGATGAATTAACTGAACACTAAGGAGTTTCTCAGAAAGCTTCTTTCCAGATTTCATCGGAGGATATTTCCTTTTTCACCATAGCCCTCTATGGGCTTCCAAATATCACTTTGCCAATTCCAAAAGAACTGTCTTAGCGAAAGGCTTCTTGAGGGGAAAGCTGTAACTCTGTGAGATGATTTCACAGAACACAAAGAAGTTTCTCAGAAAGCTTCTTTCCCTTTGTTATCGGAGGATACTTCCTTTGGCCCTACAGTCTTCAAAGGGAAAGGAAATATCTGTTGTCAGATTCCACAGAAATAAGGCTTGGAAAGAGATCCACGAAATACAGATGTAACTCTGTCAGATGAATTAACAGAACACTGAGCAGTTTCTCAGAAAGCTTCTTTCCAGATTTCATCGGAGGATATTTCCTTTTTCACCATAGCCCTCTAAGGGCTTCCAAATATCTCTTTGCCAATTCCACAAGAACTGTCTTAGCGAAAGGCTTCTTGAGGGGAAAGCTGTAACTCTCTGAGATGATTTCACAGAAAACAAAGAAGTTTCTCAGAAAGCTTCTTTCTCTTTGTTATCGGAGGATATTTCCTTTGGCCCTATAGTCTTTAAAGGGATCCGAAATATCTCTTCTCAGATTCCACAGAAATAAGGCTAGCAAAGAGATCCACGAAATACAGATGTAACTCTGGGAGATGAATTAACAGAACACTGAGCAGTTTCTCAGAAATCTTCTTTCCAGATTCATCGGAGGATATTTCCTTTTTCACCATAGCCCTTATGGGCTTCCAAATATCACTTTGCAAATTCCACAAGAACTGTCTTAGCGAAAGGCTTCTTGAGGTGACGGCTGTAACTCTGTGAGATGATTTCACAGAACACAAAGAAGTTTCTCAGAAAGCTTCTTTCTCTTTGTTATCGGAGGATATTTCCTTTGGCCCTATAGTCTTCAAAGGGAAAGGAAATATCTGTTGTCAGATTCCACAGAAATAAGGCTAGCAAAGAGATCCACGAAATACAGATGTAACCCTGTGAGATGAATTAAGAGAACACTAAGCAGTTTCTCAGAAAGCTTCTTTCCAGATTTCATCGGAGGATATTTCCTTTTTCACCATAGCCCTCTATGGGCTTCCAAATATCACTTTGCCAATTCCACAAGAACTGTCTTAGCGAAAGGCTTCTTGAGGGGAAAGCTGTAACTCTGTGAGATGATTTCACAGAACACAAAGAAGTTTCTCAGAAAGCTTCTTTCCCTTTGTTATCGGAGGATATTTCCTTTGGCCCTATAGTCTTCAAAAGGAAAGGAAATATCTGTTGTCAGATTCCACAGAAATAAGGCTAGCAAAGAGATCCACGAAATACAGATGTAACTCTGTGACATGAATTAACAGAACACTGAGCAGTTCCTCAGAAAGCTTCTTTCCAGATTTCATCGGAGGATATTTCCTTTTTCATCATAGCCCTCTAAGGGCTTCCAAATATCACTTTGCCAATTCCACAAGAACTGTCTTAGCGAAAGGCTTCTTGAGGGGAAAGGTGTAACTCTGTGATTTGATTTCACAGAACACAAAGAAGTTTCTCAGAAAGCTTCTTTCTCTTTGTTATCGGAGGATATTTCCTTTGGCCCTATAGTCTTCAAAGGGAAAGGAAATATCTGTTGTCAGATTAAACAGAAATAAGGCTAGCTAAAAGATCCACGAAATACAGAGTAACACTGTGAGATGAATTAACAGAACACTAAGCAGTTTCTCAGAAAGCTTCTTTCCAGATTTCATCGGAGGATATTTCCTTTTTCACCATAGCCCTCTATGGGCTTCCAAATATCACTTTGCCAGTTCCACAAGAACTGTCTTAGCGAAAGGCTTCTTGAGGGGAAAGCTGTAACTCTGTGAAATGATTTCACAGAACACAAAGAAGTTTCTCAGAAACCTTCTTTCCCTTTGTTATCGGAGGATATTTCCTATGGCCCTATAGTCTTTAAAGGGATCCGAAATATCTGTTCTCAGATTCCACAGAAATAAGGCTAGCAAAGAGATCCGCGAAATACAGATGTAACTCTGTGAGATGAATTAACAGAACACTAAGGAGTTTCTCAGAAAGCTTCTTTCCAGATTTCATCGGAGGATATTTCCTTTTTCACCATAGCCCTCTATGGGCTTCCAAATATCACTTTGCCAATTCCACCAGAACTGTCTTAGCGAAAGTCTTCTTGAGGGGAAAGCTGTAACTCTGTGAGATGATTTCACAGAAAACAAAGAAGTTTCTCAGAAAGCTTCTTTCTCTTTGTTATCGGAGGATATTTCCTTTGGCCCTATAGTCTTCAAAGGGAAAGGAAATATCTGTTGTCAGATTCCACAGAAATAAGGCTAGCAAAGAGATCCACGAAATACAGATGTAACTCTGTGAGATGAATTAACAGAACTCTGAGCAGTTTCTCAGAAAGCTTCTTTCCAGATTTCATCCGAGGATATTTCCTTTTTCACCATAGCCCTCTACGGGCTTCCAAATATCACTTTCCGAATTCCAAAAGAACTGTCTTAGCGAAAGGCTTCTTGAGGGGAAAGCTGTAACTCAGTGAGATGATTTCACAGAACACAAAGAAGTTTCTCAGAAAGCTTCTTTCTCTTTGTTATCGGAGGATATTTCCTTTGGCCCTATAGTCTTTAAAGGGATCCGAAATATCTGTTCTCAGATTCCACAGAAATAAGGCTAGCAAAGAGATCCACGAAATACAGATGTAACTCTGTGAGATGAATTAACAGAACACTAAGCAGTTTCTCAAATAGCTTCTTTCCAAATTTCATCGGAGAATATTTCCTTTTTCAACATAGCCCTCTATGGGCTTCCAAATATCACTTTGCCAATTCCACAAGAACTGTCTTAGCGAAAGGCTTCTTGAGGTGACGGCTGTAACTCTGTGACATGATTTCAGAGAACACAAAGAAGTTTCTCAGAAAGCTTCTTTCTCCTTGTTATCGGAGGATATTTCCTTTGGCCCTATAGTCTTCAAAGGGAAAGGAAATATCTGTTGTCAGATTCCACAGAAATAAGGCGAGCAAAAAGATCCACGAAATACATATGTTACTCTGTGAGATGAATTAAGAGAACACTAAGCAGTTTCTCAGAAAGCTTCTTTCCAGATTTCATCGGAGGATATTTCCTTTTTCACCATAGCCCTTATGGGCTTCCAAATATCACTTTTCAATTCCACAAGAACTGTCTTAGCGAAAGGCTTCTTGAGGGGAAAGCTGTAACTCTGTGAGATGATTTCACAGAACACAAAGAAGTTTCTCAGAAAGCTTCTTTCCCTTTGTTATCGGAGGATATTTCCTTTGGCCCTATAGTCTTCAAAAGGAAAGGAAATATCTGTTGTCAGATTCCACAGAAATAAGGCTAGCAAAGAGATCCACGAAATACAGATGTAACTCTGTGACATGAATTAACAGAACACTGAGCAGTTCCTCAGAAAGCTTCTTTCCAGATTTCATCGGAGGATATTTCCTTTTTCATCATAGCCCTCTAAGGGCTTCCAAATATCACTTTGCCAATTCCACAAGAACTGTCTTAGCGAAAGGCTTCTTGAGGGGAAAGGTGTAACTCTGTGATTTGATTTCACAGAACACAAAGAAGTTTCTCAGAAAGCTTCTTTCTCTTTGTTATCGGAGGATATTTCCTTTGGCCCTATAGTCTTCAAAGGGAAAGGAAATATCTGTTGTCAGATTAAACAGAAGTAAGGCTAGCAAAAAGATCCACGAAATACAGATGTAACACTGTGAGATGAATTAACAGAACACTAAGCAGTTTCTCAGAAAGCTTCTTTCCAGATTTCATCGGAGGATATTTCCTTTTTCACCATAGCCCTCTATGGGCTTCAAAATATCACTTTGCCAATTCCACAGAACTGTCTTAGCGAAAGGCTTCCAGAGGGGGAAAGCTGTAACCCTGTGAGATGATTTCACAGAACACAAAGAAGTTTCTCAGAAAGCTTCTTTCCCTTTGTTATCGGAGGATATTTCCTTTGGCCCTATAGTCTTTAAAGGGATCCGAAATATCTGTTCTCAGATTCCACAGAAATAAGGCTAGCAAAGAGATCCACGAAATACAGATGTAACTCTGTGAGATGAATTAACAGAACACTAAGGAGTTTCTCAGAAAGCTTCTTTCCAGATTTCATCGGAGGATATTTCCTTTTTCACCATAGCCCTCTATGGGCTTCCAAATATCACTTTGCCAATTCCACAAGAACTGTCTTAGCGAAAGGCTTCTTGAGGGGAAAGCTGTAACTCTGTGAGATGATTTCACAGAACACAAAGAAGTTTCTCAGAAAGCTTCTTTCTCTTTGTTATCGGAGGATATTTCCTTTGGCCCTATAGTCTTCAAAGGGAAAGGAAATATCTGTTCTCAGATTCCACAGAAATAAGGCCAGCAAAGACATCCACGAAATACAGATGTAACTCTGTGAGATGAATTAACAGAACACTAAGCAGTTTCTCAGAAAGCTTCTTTCCAGATTTCATCCGAGGATATTTCCTTTTTCACCATAGACCTTATGGGCTTCCAAATATGACTTTGCCAATTCCACAAGAACTGTCTTAGCGAAAGGCTTCTTGAGGGGAAAGCTGTAACTCTGTGAGATGATTTCACAGAACACAAAGAAGTTTCTCAGAAAGCTTCTTTCCCTTTGTTATCGGAGGATATGTCCTTTGGCCCTATAGTCTTCAAAGGGAAAGGAAATATCTGTTGTCTGATTCCACAGAAATAAGGCTAGCAAAGAGATCCAATAAATACTGATGTAACTCTGTGAGATGAATTAACAGAACACTGAGCAGTTTCTCAGAAAGCTTCTTTCCAGATTTCATCGGAGGATATTTCCTTTCTCACCATAGCCCTCTATGGGCTTCCAAATATCACTTTGCCAATTCCACAAGAACTGTCTTAGCGAAAGGCTTCTTCAGGGGAAAGCTGTAACTCTGTGAGATGATTTCACAGAACACAAAGAAGTTTCTCAGAAAGCTTCTTTCTCTTTGTTATCGGAGGATATTTCCTTTGGCCCTATAGTCTTCAAAGGGAAAGGAAATATCTGTTGTCAGATTCCACAGAAATAAGGCTAGCAAAGAGATCCACTAAATACAGATGTAACTCTGTGAGATGAATTAACAGAACACTAAGCAGTTTCTCAGAAAGCTTCTTTCCAGATTTCATCGGAGGATATTTCCTTTTTCACCATAGCCCTCTATGGGCTTCCAAATATCACTTTGCCAATTCCACACGAACTGTCTTAGCGAAAGGCTTCTTGAGGGGAAAGCTGTAACTCTGTGAGATGATTTCACCGAACACAAAGAAGTTTCTCAGAAAGCTTCTTTCTCTTTGTTATCGGTGGATATTTCCTTTGGCCCTATAGTCTTTAAAGGGATCCGAAATATCTGTTGTCAGATTCCACAGAAATAAGGCTAGCAAAGAGATCCACGAAATACAGATGGAACTCTGTGAGATTAATTAACAGAACACTGAGCAGTTTCTCACAAAGCTTCTTTCCAGATTTCATCGGAGGATAGTTCCTTTTTCACCTTAGCCCACTTTGGGCTTCCAAATATCACTTTGCCAATTCCACAAGAACTGTCTTAGCGAAAGGCTTCTTGAGGGGAAAGCTGTAACTCTGTGAGATGATTTCACAGAACACAAAGAAGTTTCTCAGAAAGCTTCTTTCTCTTTGTTATCGGAGGATATTTCCTTTGGCCCTATAGTCTTCAAAGGGAAAGGAAATATGTGTTGTCAGATTAAACAGAAATAAGGCTAGCAAAAATATCCACGAAATACAGATGTAACACTGTGAGATGAATTAACAGAACACTAAGCAGTTTCTCAGAAAGCTTCTTTCCAGATTTCATCGGAGGATATTTCCTTTTTCACCATAGCCCTCTATGTGCTTCCAAATATCACTTTGCCAATTCCACAAGAACTGTCTTAGCGAAAGGCTTCTTGAGGGGAATCCTGTAACTCTGTGAGATGATTTCACAGAACACAAAGAAGTTTCTCAGAAACCTTCTTTCCCTTTGTTATCGGAGGATATTTCCTTTGGCCCTATAGTCTTTAAAGGGATCCGAAATATCTGTTCTCAGATTCCACAGAAATAAGGCTAGCAAAGAGATCCACGAAATACAGATGTAACTCTGTCAGATGAATTAACTGAACACTAAGGAGTTTCTCAGAAAGCTTCTTTCCAGATTTCATCGGAGGATATTTCCTTTTTCACCATAGCCCTCTATGGGCTTCCAAATATCACTTTGCCAATTCCAAAAGAACTGTCTTAGCGAAAGGCTTCTTGAGGGGAAAGCTGTAACTCTGTGAGATGATTTCACAGAACACAAAGAAGTTTCTCAGAAAGCTTCTTTCCCTTTGTTATCGGAGGATACTTCCTTTGGCCCTACAGTCTTCAAAGGGAAAGGAAATATCTGTTGTCAGATTCCACAGAAATAAGGCTTGGAAAGAGATCCACGAAATACAGATGTAACTCTGTCAGATGAATTAACAGAACACTGAGCAGTTTCTCAGAAAGCTTCTTTCCAGATTTCATCGGAGGATATTTCCTTTTTCACCATAGCCCTCTAAGGGCTTCCAAATATCTCTTTGCCAATTCCACAAGAACTGTCTTAGCGAAAGGCTTCTTGAGGGGAAAGCTGTAACTCTCTGAGATGATTTCACAGAAAACAAAGAAGTTTCTCAGAAAGCTTCTTTCTCTTTGTTATCGGAGGATATTTCCTTTGGCCCTATAGTCTTTAAAGGGATCCGAAATATCTGTTCTCAGATTCCACAGAAATAAGGCTAGCAAAGAGATCCACGAAATACAGATGTAACTCTGGGAGATGAATTAACAGAACACTAAGCAGTTTCTCAAAAAGCTTCTTTCCAGATTTCATCGGAGAATATTTCCTTTTTCACCATAGCCCTCTATGGGCTTCCAAATATCACTTTGCCAATTCCACAAGAACTGTCTTAGCGAAAGGCTTCTTGAAGGGAAAGCTGTAACTCTGTGAGATGATTTCACAGAACACAAAGAAGTTTCTCAGAAAGCTTCTTTCCCTTTGTTATCGGAGGATATTTCCTTTGGCCCTATAGTCTTTAGAGAGATCCGAAATATCTCTTCTCAGATTCCACAGAAATAAGGCTAGCAAAGAGATCCACGAAATACAGATGTAACTCTGTGAGATGAATTAACAGAACACTAAGCAGTTTCTCAGAAAGCTTCTTTCCAGATTTCATCGGAGGATATTTCCTTTTTCAGCACAGCCCTCTATGGGCTTCCAAATATCACTTTGTCTATTCCACAAGAACTCTTTTAGCGAAAGGCTTCCTGAGGGGAAAGGTGTAACTCTGTGAGATGATTTCATGGAACACAAAGAAGTTTCTCAGAAAGCTTCTTTCTCTTTGTTATCGGAGGATATTTCCTTTGGCCCTATAGTCTTCAAAGGGAAAGGAAATATCTGTTGTCAGATTCCACAGAAATAAGGCTTGGAAAGAGATTCACGAAATACAGATGTAACTCTGTGAGATGAATTAACAGAACGCTAAGCAGTTTCTCAGAAAGCTTCTTTCCAGATTTCATCGGAGGATATTTCCTTTTTCACCATAACCCTCTAAGGGCTTCCAAATATCACTTTGCCAATTCCACAAGAACTGTCTTAGCGAAAGGCTTCTTGAGGGGAAAGCTGTAACTCCGTGAGATGATTTCACAGAACACAAAGAAGTTTCTCAGAAAGCTTCTTTCTCTTTGTTATCGGAGGATATTTTCTTTGGTCCTATGGCCTTTAAAGGGATCCGAAATATCTGTTCTCAGATTCCACAGAAATAAGGCTAGCAAAGAGATCCACGAAATACAGATGTAACTCTGTGAGATGAATTAACAGACACTGAGCAGTTTCTCAGAAAGCTTCTTTCCAGATTTCATCGGAGGATATTTCCTTTTTCACCATAGCCCTCTATGGGCTTCCAAATATCACTTTGCCAATTCCACAAGAACTGTCTTAGCGAAAGGCTTCTTGAGGGGAAAGCTGTAACTCTGTGAGATGATTTCACAGAACACCAAGAAGTTTCTCAGAAAGCTTCTTTCTCTTTGTTATCGGAGGATATTTCCTTTGGCCCTATAGTCTTTAAAGGGATCCGAAATATCTGTTGTCCGATTCCACAGAAATAAGGCTAGCAAAGACATCCACGAAATACAGATGTAACTCTGTGAGATGAATTAACAGAACACTAAGCAGTTTCTCAGAAAGCTTCTTTCCAGATTTCATCCGAGGATATTTCCTTTTTCACCTTAGCCCTTATGGGATTCCAAATATGACTTTGCCAATTCCACAAGAACTGTCTTAGCGAAAGGCTTCTTGAGGGGAAAGCTGTCACTCTGTGAGATGATTTCACAGAACACAAAGAAGTTTCTCAGAAAGCTTCTTTCCCTTTGTTATCGGAGGATATGTCCTTTGGCCCTATAGTCTTCAAAGGGAAAGGAAATATCTGTTGTCAGATTCCACAGAAATAAGGCTAGCAAAGAGGTCCACGAAATACAGATGGAACTTTGTGAGATTAATTAACAGAAAACTGAGCAGTTTCTCAGAAAGCTTCTTTCCAGATTTCATCGGAGGATATTTCCTTTTTCACCATAGCCCTCTATGGGCTTCCAAATATCACTTTGCCAATTCTACAAGAACTGTGTTAGCGAAAGGCTTCTTGAGGGGAAAGCTGTAACTCTGTGAGATGATTTCACAGAACACAAAGAAGTTTCTCAGAAAGCTTCTTTCCCTTTGTTATCGGAGGATATTTCCTTTGGCCCTACAGTCTTCAAAGGGAACGGAAATATCTGTTGTCAGATTCCACAGAAATAAGGCTAGCAAAGAGATCCACGAAATACAGATGGAACTCTGTGAGATTAATTAACAGAACACTGAGCAGTTTCTCAGAAAGCTTCTTTCCAGATTTCATCGGAGGATATTTCCTTGTTCACCATAGCCCTCTATGGGCTTCCAAATATCACTTTGCCAATTCCACAAGAACTGTCTTAGCGAAAGGCTTCTTGAGGGGAAAGCTGTAACTCTGTGAGATGATTTCACAGAACACAAAGAAGTTTCTCAGAAAGCTTCTTTCCCTTTGTTATCGGAGGATATTTCCTTTGGCCCTACAGTCTTCAAAGGGAAAGGAAATATCTGTTGTCAGATTCCACAGAAATAAGGCTAGCAAAGAGATCCACGAAATACAGATGTAACTCTGTCAGATGAATTAACAGAACACTGAGCAGTTTCTCAGAAAGCTTCTTTCCAGATTTCATCGGAGGATATTTCCTTTTTCACCATAGCCCTCTATGGGCTTCCAAATATCACTTTGCCAATTCCACAAGAACTGTCTTAGCGAAAGGCTTCTTGAGGGGAAAGCTGTAACTCTGTGAGATGATTTCACAGAACACAAAGAAGTTTCTCAGAAAGCTTCTTTCTCCTTGTTATCGGAGGATATTTCCTTTGGCCCTATAGTATTCAAAGGGATCCGAAATATCTGTTCTCAGATTAAACAGAAATAAGGCTAGCAAAGAGATCCACGAAATACAGATGTAACTCAGTCAGATGAATTAACAGAACACTAAGCAGTTTCTCAGAAAGCTTCTTTCCAGATTTCATCGGAGGATATTTCCTTTTTCACCATTGCCCTCTATGGGCTTCCAAATATCACTTTGCCAATTCCACAAGAAGTGTCTTAGCGAAAGGCTTCTTGAGGGGAAAGCTGTAACTCTGTGACATGATTTCACAGAACACAAAGAAGTTTCCCAGAAAGCTTCTTTCTCTTTGTTATCGGAGGATATTTCCTTTGGCCCTATAGTCTTCAAAGGGAAAGGAAATATCTGTTCTCAGATTCCACAGAAATAAGGCTAGCAAAGAGATCCACGAAATACAGATGTAACTCTGTGAGATGAATTAACAGAACACTAAGCAGTTTCTCAGAAAGCTTCTTTCCAGATTTCATTGGAGGATATTTCCTTTTTTACCATAGCCCTCTATGGGCTTCTAAATATCACTTTGCCAATTCCACAAGAACTGTCTTAGCGAAAGGCTTCTTGAGGTTAAAGCTGTAACTCTGTGAGATGATTTCACAGAACACAAAGAAGTTTCCCAGAAAGCTTCTTTCTCTTTGTTATCGGAGGATATTTCCTTAGGCCCTATAGTCTTTAAAGGGATCCGAAATATCTGTTGTCAGATTCCACAGAAATAAGGCTAGCAAAGAGATCCACGAAATACAGATGTAACTCTGTGAGATGAATTAACAGAACACTGAGCAGTTTCTCAGAAAGCTTCTTTCCAGATTTCAACGGAGGATATTTCCTTTTTCACCATAGCCCTCTAAGGGCTTCCAAATATCACTTTGCCAATTCCACAAGAACTGTCTTAGCGAAAGGCTTCTTGAGGGGAAAGCTGTAACTCTGTGATTTGATTTCACAGAACACAAAGAAGTTTCTCAGAAAGCTTCTTTCTCTTTGTTATCGGAGGATATTTCCTTTGGCCCTATAGTCTTCATAGGGAAAGGAAATATCTGTTGTCAGATTAAACAGAAATAAGGCTAGCAAAAAGATCCACGAAATACAGATGTAACACTGTGAGATGAATTAACAGAACACTAAGCAGTTTCTCAGAAAGCTTCTTTCCAGATTTCATCGGAGGATATTTCCTTTTTCACCATAGCCCTCTATGGGCTTCCAAATATCACTTTGCCAATTCCACAAGAACTGTCTTAGCGAAAGGCTTCTTGAGGGGAAAGCTGTAACTCTGTGAGATGATTTCACAGAACACAAAGAAGTTTCTCAGAAAGCTTCTTTCCCTTTGTTATCGGAGGATATTTCCTTTAGCCCTATAGTCTTTAAAGGGATATGAAATATGTGTTCTCAGATTCCACAGAAATAAGGCTAGCAAAGAGATCCACGAAATACAGATGTAACTGTGTGAGATGAATTAACAGAACACTAAGGAGTTTCTCAGAAAGCTTCTTTCCAGATTTCATCGGAGGATATTTCCTTTTTCACCATAGCCCTCTATGGGCTTCCAAATATCACTTTGCCAATTCCACAAGAACTGTCTTAGCGAAAGGCTTCTTGAGGGGAAAGCTGTAACTCTGTGAGATGATTTCACAGAACACAAAGAAGTTTCTCAGAAAGCTTCTTTCTCTCTGTTATCGGAGGATATTTCCTTTGGCCCTATAGTCTTCAAAGGGAAAGGAAATATCTGTTGTCAGATTCCACAGAAATAAGGCCAGCAAAGAGATCCACGAAATACAGATGTAACTCTGTGAGATGAATTAACAGAACACTAAGCAGTTTCTCAGAAAGCTTCTTTCCAGATTTCATCGGAGGATATTTCCTTTTTCACCATAGCCCTCTAAGGGCTTCCAAATATCACTTTGCCAATTCCACACGAACTGTCTTAGCGAAAGGCTTCTTGAGGGGAAAGCTGTAACTCTGTGAGATGATTTCACAGAACACAAAGAAGTTTCTCAGAAAGCTTCTTTCTCTTTGTTATCGGAGGATGTTTCCTTTGGCTCTATTGTCTTTAAAGGGATCCGAAATATCTGTTCTCAGGTTCCACAGAAATAAGGCTAGCAAAGAAATCTACGAAATACAGATATAACTCTGTGAGATCAATTAACAGAACACTAAGCACTTTCTCAGAAAGCTTCTTTCCAGATTTCATCGGAGGATATTTCCTTTTTCACCATAGCCCTCTATGTGCTTCCAAATATCACTTTGCCAATTCCACAAGAACTGTCTTAGCGAAAGGCTTCTTGAGGGGAAAGCTGTAACTCTGTGAGATGATTTCACCGAACACAAAGAAGCTTCTCAGAAAGCTTCTTTCTCTTTGTTATCGGAGGATATTTTCTTTGGTCCTATGGCCTTTAAAGGGATCCGAAATATCTGTTCTCAGATTCCACAGAAATAAAGCTAGCAAAGAGATCCACGAAATACAGATGTAACTCTGTGAGATGAAATAACAGACACTGAGCAGTTTCTCAGAAAGCTTCTTTCCAGATTTCATCGGAGGATATTTCCTTTTTCACCGTAGCCCTCTATGGGCTTCCAAATATCACTTTGCCAATTCCACAAGAACTGTCTTAGCGACAGGCTTCTTGAGGGGGAAACTGTAACTCTGTGAGATGATTTCACAGAACACCAAGAAGTTTCTCAGAAAGCTTCTTTCTCTTTGTTATCGGAGGATATTTCCTTTGGCCCTATAGTCTTTAAAGGGATCCGAAATATCTGTTGTCCGATTCCACAGAAATAAGGCTAGCAAAGAGATCCACGAAATACAGATGTAACTCTGTGAGATGAATTAACAGAACACTAATCAGTTTCTCAGAAAGCTTCTTTCCAGATTTCATCCGAGGATATTTCCTTTTTCACCATAGCCCTTATGGGCTTCCAAAAATGACTTTGCCAATTCCACAAGAACTGTCTTAGCGAAAGGCTTCTTGAGGGGAAAGCTGTAACTCTGTGAGATGATTTCACAGAACTCAAAGAAGTTTCTCAGAAAGCTTCTTTCCCTTTGTTATCGGAGGATATGTCCTTTGGCCCTATAGTCTTCAAAGGGAAAGGAAATATCTGTTGTCAGATTCCACAGAAATACGGCTAGCAAAGAGATGCACGAAATACAGATGGAACTCTGTGAGATGAATTAACAGAACACTGAGCAGTTTCTCAGAAAGCTTCTTTCCAGATTTCATCGGAGGATATTTCCTTGTTCACCATAGCCCTCTATGGGCTTCCAAATATCACTTTGCCAATTCCACAAGAACTGTCTTAGCGAAAGGCTTCTTGAGGGGAAAGCTGTAACTCTGTGAGATGATTTCACAGAACACAAAGAAGTTTCTCAGAAAGCTTCTTTCCCTTTGTTATCGGAGGATATTTCCTTTGGCCCTACAGTCTTCAAAGGGAAAGGAAATATCTGTTGTCAGATTCCACAGAAATAAGGCTAGCAAAGAGATCCACGAAATACAGATGTAACTCTGTCAGATGAATTAACAGAACACTGAGCAGTTTCTCAGAGAGCTTCTTTCCAGATTTCATCGGAGGATATTTCCTTTTTCACCATAGCCCTCTATGGGCTTCCAAATATCACTTTGCCAATTCCACAAGAACTGTCTTAGCGAAAGGCTTCTTCAGGGGAAAGCTGTAACTCTGTGAGAGGATTTCACAGAACACAAAGAAGTTTCTCAGAAAGCTTCTTTCTCTTTGTTATCGGAGGATGTTTCCTTTGGCCCTATAGTCTTCAAAGGGATCCGATATATCTGTTCTCAGGTTCCACAGAAATAAGGCTAGCAAAGAGATACATGAAATACAGATGTAACTCTGTGAGATGAATTAACAGAACACTAAGCAGTTTCTCAGAAAGCTTCTTTCCAGATTTCATCGGAGGATATCTCCTTTTTCACCATAGCCCTCTATGGGCTTCCAAATATCACTTTGCCAATTCCACAAGAACTGTCTTAGCGAAAGGCTTCTTGAGGGGAAAGCTGTAACTCGGTGAGATGATTTCACAGAACACAAAGAAGTTTCTCAGAAAGCTTCTTTCTCCTTGTTATCGGAGGATATTTCCTTTGGCCCTATAGTATTCAAAGGGATCCGAAATATCTGTTCTCAGATTAAACAGAAATAAGGCTAGCAAAGAGATCCACGAAATACAGATGTAACTCTGTGAGATGAATTAACAGAACACTAAGCAGTTTCTCAGAAAGCTTCTTTCCAGATTTCATCGGAGGATATTTCCTTTTTTACCGTAGCCCTCTATGGGCTTCTAAATATCACTTTGCCAATTCCACAAGAACTGTCTTAGCGAAAGGCTTCTTGAGGTGAAAGCTGTAACTCTGTGAGATGATTTCACAGAACACAAAGAAGTTTCTCAGAAAGCTTCTTTCTCTTTGTTATCGGAGGATATTTCCTTTCGCCCTATAGTCTTTAAAGGGATCCGAAATATCTGTTGTCAGATTAAACAGAAATAAGGCTAGCAAAGAGATACACGAAATACAGATGTAACTCTGTGAGATGAATTAACAGAACACTGAGCAGTTTCTCAGAAAGCTTCTTTCCAGATTTCAACGGAGGATATTTCCTTTTTCACCATAGCCCTCTAAGGACTTCCAAATATCACTTTGCCAATTCCACAAGAACTGTCTTAGCGAAAGGCTTCTTGAGGGGAAATGTGTAACTCTGTGATTTGATTTCACAGAACACAAAGAAGTTTCTCATAAAGCTTCTTTCTCTTTGTTATCGGAGGATATTTCCTTTGGCCCTATAGTCTTCAAAGGGAAAGGAAATATCTGTTGTCAGATTAAACAGAAATAAGGCTAGCAAAAAGATACACGAAATACAGATGTAACACTGTGAGATGAATTAACAGAACACTAAGCAGTTTCTCAGAAAGCTTCTTTCCAGATTTCATCGGAGGATATTTCCTTTTTCACCATAGCCCTCTATGGGCTTCCAAATATCACTTTGCCAATTCCATAAGAACTGTGTTAGCGAAAGGCTTCTTGAGGGGAAAGCTGTAACTCTGTGAGATGATTTCAAAGAACACAAAGAAGTTTCTCAGGAAGCTTCTTTCCCTTTGTTATCGGAAGATATTTCCTTTGGCCCTATAGTCTTTAAAGGGATCCGAAATATCTGTTCTCAGATTCCACAGAAATAAGGCTAGCAAAGAGATGCACGAAATACAGATGCAACTCTGTGAGATGAATTAACAGAACACTAAGCAGTTTCTCAGAAAGCTTCTTTCCAGATTTCATCGGAGGATATTTCCTTTTTCACCATAGCCCTCTATGGGCTTCCAAATATCACTTTGCCAATTACACAAGAACTGTCTTAGCGAAAGGCTTCTTGAGGGGAAAGCTGTAACTCTGTGAGATGATTTCACAGAACACAAAGAAGTTTCTCAGAAAGCTTCTTTCCCTTTGTTATCGGAGGATATTTCCTTTGGCCCTATAGTCTTTAACGGGATCCGAAATATGTGTTCTAAGATTCCACAGAAATAAGGCTAGCAAAGAGATCCACGAAATACAGATGTAACTCTGTGAGATGAATTAACAGAACACTAAGCAGTTTCTCAGAAAGCTTCTTTCCAGATTTAATCGGAGGATATTTCCTTTTTCACCATAGCCCTCTATGGGCTTCCAAATATCACTTTGCCAATTCCACAAGAACTGTCTTAGCGAAAGGCTTCTTGAGGGGAAGCTGTAACTCTGTGAGATGATTTCACAGAACACAAAGAAGTTTCTCAGAAAGCTTCTTTCTCTTTGTTATCGGAGGATATTTCCTTTGGCCCTATAGTCTTCAAAGGGAAAGGAAATATCTGTTGTCAGATTCCACAGAAATAAGGCTAGCAAAGAGATCCAGGAAATACAGATGCAACTCTGTGAGATGAATTAACAGAACACTAAGCAGTTTCTCAGAAAGCTTCTTTCCAGATTTCATCGGCGGATATTTCCTTTTTCACCATAGCCCTCTAAGGGCTTCGAAATATCACTTTGCCAATTCCACAAGAACTGTCTTAGCGAAAGGCTTCTTGAGGGGAAAGCTGTAACTCTGTGAGATGATTTCACAGAACACAAAGAAGTTTCTCAGAAAGCTTCTTTCTCTTTGTTATCGGAGGATATTTACTTTGGCCTTATAGTCTTTAAAGGGATCCGAAATATCTGTTCTCAGATTCCACAGAAATAAGGCTAGCAAAAAGATCCACGAAATACAGATGTAACTCTGTGAGATGAATTAACAGAACACTGAGCAGTTTCTCAGAAAGCTTCTTTCTAGATTTCATCGGAGGATATTTCCTTTTTCACCATAGCCCTCTATGGGTTTCCAAATATCACTTTGCAAATTCCACAACAACTGTCTTAGCGAAAGGCTTCTTGAGGGGAAGGCTGTAACTCAGTGAGATGATTTCACAGAACACAAAGAAGTTTCTCAGAAAGCTTCTTTCTCTTTGTTATCGGAGGATATTTCCTTTGGCCCTATAGTCTTCAAACGGAAAGGAAATATCTGTTGTCAGATTCCACAGAAAAAAGGCTAGCAAAGAGATCCACGAAATACAGATGCAACTCTGTGAGATGAATTAACAGAACACTAAGCAGTTTCTCAGAAAGCTTCTTTCCAGATTTCATCGGAGGATATTTCCTTTTTCACCATAGCCCTCTAAGGGCTTCCAAATATCACTTTGCCAATTCCACAAGAACTGTCTTAGCGAAAGGCTTCTTGAGGCGAAAGCTGTAACTCTGTGAGATGATTTCACAGAACACAAAGAAGTTTCTCAGAAAGCTTCTTTCTCTTTGTTATCGGAGGATATTTCCTTTGGCCCTATAGTCTTTAAAGGGATCCGAAATATCCGTTCTCAGAGTCCACAGAAATAAGGCTAGCAAAAAGATCCACGAAATACAGATGTAACTCTGTGAGATGAATTAACAGAACACTGAGCAGTTTCTCAGAAAGCTTCTTTCCAGATTTCATCGGAGGATATTTCCTTTTTCACCATAGCCCTCTATGGGCTTCCAAATATCACTTTGCCAATTCCACAACAACTGTCTTAGCCGAAGGCTTCTTTAGGGGAAGGCTGTAACTCTGTGAGATGATTTCACAGAACACAAAGAAGTTTCTCAGAAAGCTTCTTTCTCTTTGCTATCAGAGGATATTTCCTTTGGCCCTATAGTCTTCAAAGGGAAAGGAAATATCTGTTGTCAGATTCCACAGAAATAAGGCTAGCAAAGAGATCCACGAAATACAGATGTAACTCTGTCAGATGAATTAACAGAACACTGAGCAGTTTCTCAGAGAGCTTCTTTCCAGATTTCATCGGAGGATATTTCCTTTTTCACCATAGCCCTCTATGGGCTTCCAAATATCACTTTGCCAATTCCACAAGAACTGTCTTAGCGAAAGGCTTCTTCAGGGGAAAGCTGTAACTCTGTGAGAGGATTTCACAGAACACAAAGAAGTTTCTCAGAAAGCTTCTTTCTCTTTGTTATCGGAGGATGTTTCCTTTGGCCCTATAGTCTTCAAAGGGATCCGATATATCTGTTCTCAGGTTCCACAGAAATAAGGCTAGCAAAGAGATACATGAAATACAGATGTAACTCTGTGAGATGAATTAACAGAACACTAAGCAGTTTCTCAGAAAGCTTCTTTCCAGATTTCATCGGAGGATATCTCCTTTTTCACCATAGCCCTCTATGGGCTTCCAAATATCACTTTGCCAATTCCACAAGAACTGTCTTAGCGAAAGGCTTCTTGAGGGGAAAGCTGTAACTCGGTGAGATGATTTCACAGAACACAAAGAAGTTTCTCAGAAAGCTTCTTTCTCCTTGTTATCGGAGGATATTTCCTTTGGCCCTATAGTATTCAAAGGGATCCGAAATATCTGTTCTCAGATTAAACAGAAATAAGGCTAGCAAAGAGATCCACGAAATACAGATGTAACTCTGTGAGATGAATTAACAGAACACTAAGCAGTTTCTCAGAAAGCTTCTTTCCAGATTTCATCGGAGGATATTTCCTTTTTTACCATAGCCCTCTATGGGCTTCTAAATATCACTTTGCCAATTCCACAAGAACTGTCTTAGCGAAAGGCTTCTTGAGGTGAAAGCTGTAACTCTGTGAGATGATTTCACAGAACACAAAGAAGTTTCTCAGAAAGCTTCTTTCTCTTTGTTATCGGAGGATATTTCCTTTGGCCCTATAGTCTTTAAAGGGATCCGAAATATCTGTTGTCAGATTAAACAGAAATAAGGCTAGCAAAGAGATACACGAAATACAGATGTAACTCTGTGAGATGAATTAACAGAACACTGAGCAGTTTCTCAGAAAGCTTCTTTCCAGATTTCAACGGAGGATATTTCCTTTTTCACCATAGCCCTCTAAGGGCTTCCAAATATCACTTTGCCAATTCCACAAGAACTGTCTTAGCGAAAGGCTTCTTGAGGGGAAATGTGTAACTCTGTGATTTGATTTCACAGAACACAAAGAAGTTTCTCAGAAAGCTTCTTTCTCTTTGTTATCGGAGGATATTTCCTTTGGCCCTATAGTCTTCAAAGGGAAAGGAAATATCTGTTGTCAGATTAAACAGAAATAAGGCTAGCAAAAAGATACACGAAATACATATGTAACACTGTGAGATGAATTAACAGAACACTAAGCAGTTTCTCAGAAAGCTTCTTTCCAGATTTCATCGGAGGATATTTCCTTTTTCACCATAGCCCTCTATGGGCTTCCAAATATCACTTTGCCAATTCCATAAGAACTGTGTTAGCGAAAGGCTTCTTGAGGGGAAAGCTGTAACTCTGTGAGATGATTTCAAAGAACACAAAGAAGTTTCTCAGGAAGCTTCTTTCCCTTTGTTATCGGAAGATATTTCCTTTGGCCCTATAGTCTTTAAAGGGATCCGAAATATCTGTTCTCAGATTCCACAGAAATAAGGCTAGCAAAGAGATGCACGAAATACAGATGCAACTCTGTGAGATGAATTAACAGAACACTAAGCAGTTTCTCAGAAAGCTTCTTTCCAGATTTCATCGGAGGATATTTCCTTTTTCACCATAGCCCTCTATGGGCTTCCAAATATCACTTTGCCAATTACACAAGAACTGTCTTAGCGAAAGGCTTCTTGAGGGGAAAGCTGTAACTCTGTGAGATGATTTCACAGAACACAAAGAAGTTTCTCAGAAAGCTTCTTTCCCTTTGTTATCGGAGGATATTTCCTTTGGCCCTATAGTCTTTAACGGGATCCGAAATATGTGTTCTCAGATTCCACAGAAATAAGGCTAGCAAAGAGATCCACGAAATACAGATGTAACTCTGTGAGATGAATTAACAGAACACTAAGCAGTTTCTCAGAAAGCTTCTTTCCAGATTTAATCGGAGGATATTTCCTTTTTCACCATAGCCCTCTATGGGCTTCCAAATATCACTTTGCCAATTCCACAAGAACTGTCTTAGCGAAAGGCTTCTTGAGGGGAAGCTGTAACTCTGTGAGATGATTTCACAGAACACAAAGAAGTTTCTCAGAAAGCTTCTTTCTCTTTGTTATCGGAGGATATTTCCTTTGGCCCTATAGTCTTCAAAGGGAAAGGAAATATCTGTTGTCAGATTCCACAGAAATAAGGCTAGCAAAGAGATCCAGGAAATACAGATGCAACTCTGTGAGATGAATTAACAGAACACTAAGCAGTTTCTCAGAAAGCTTCTTTCCAGATTTCATCGGCGGATATTTCCTTTTTCACCATAGCCCTCTAAGGGCTTCGAAATATCACTTTGCCAATTCCACAAGAACTGTCTTAGCGAAAGGCTTCTTGAGGGGAAAGCTGTAACTCTGTGAGATGATTTCACAGAACACAAAGAAGTTTCTCAGAAAGCTTCTTTCTCTTTGTTATCGGAGGATATTTACTTTGGCCCTATAGTCTTTAAAGGGATCCGAAATATCTGTTCTCAGATTCCACAGAAATAAGGCTAGCAAAAAGATCCACGAAATACAGATGTAACTCTGTGAGATGAATTAACAGAACACTGAGCAATTTCTCAGAAAGCTTCTTTCCAGATTTCATCGGAGGATATTTCCTTTTTCACCATAGCCCTCTATGGGCTTCCAAATATCACTTTGCAAATTCCACAACAACTGTCTTAGCGAAAGGCTTCTTGAGGGGAAGGCTGTAACTCAGTGAGATGATTTCACAGAACACAAAGAAGTTTCTCAGAAAGCTTCTTTCTCTTTGTTATCGGAGGATATTTCCTTTGGCCCTATAGTCTTCAAACGGAAAGGAAATATCTGTTGTCAGATTCCACAGAAAAAAGGCTAGCAAAGAGATCCACGAAATACAGATGCAACTCTGTGAGATGAATTAACAGAACACTAAGCAGTTTCTCAGAAAGCTTCTTTCCAGATTTCATCGGAGGATATTTCCTTTTTCACCATAGCCCTCTAAGGGCTTCCAAATATCACTTTGCCAATTCCACAAGAACTGTCTTAGCGAAAGGCTTCTTGAGGCGAAAGCTGTAACTCTGTGAGATGATTTCACAGAACACAAAGAAGTTTCTCAGAAAGCTTCTTTCTCTTTGTTATCGGAGGATATTTCCTTTGGCCCAATAGTCTTTAAAGGGATCCGAAATATCCGTTCTCAGAGTCCACAGAAATAAGGCTAGCAAAAAGATCCACGAAATACAGATGTAACTCTGTGAGATGAATTAACAGAACACTGAGCAGTTTCTCAGAAAGCTTCTTTCCAGATTTCATCGGAGGATATTTCCTTTTTCACCATAGCCCTCTAAGGGCTTCCAAATATCACTTTGCCAATTCCACAACAACTGTCTTAGCCGAAGGCTTCTTTAGGGGAAGGCTGTAACTCTGTGAGATGATTTCACAGAACACAAAGAAGTTTCTCAGAAAGCTTCTTTCTCTTTGCTATCAGAGGATATTTCCTTTGGCCCTATAGTCTTCAAAGGGAAAGGAAATATCTGTTGTCAGATTCCACAGAAATAAGGCTAGCAAAAAGATCCACGAAATACAGACGTAACTCTGTGAGATGAATTAACAGAACACTAAGCAGTTTCTCAGAAAGCTTCTTTCCAGATTTCATCGGAGGATATTTCCTTTTTCACCATAGCCCTTATGGGCTTCCAAATATCACTTTGCCAATTCCACAAGAACTGTCTTAGCGAAAGGCTTCTTGAGGGGAAAGCTGTAACTCTGTGAGATGATTTCACAGAACACAAAGAAGTTTCACAGAAAGCTTCTTTCCCTTTGTTATCGGAGGATATTTCCTTTGGCCCTATAGTCTTCAAAGGGAAAGGAAATATCTGTTGTCAGATTCCACAGAAATAAGGCTAGCAAAGAGATCCACGAAATACAGATGGAACTCTGTGACATTAATTAACAGAACACTGAGCAGTTTCTCAGAAAGCTTCTTTCCAGATTTCATCGGAGGATATTTCCTTTTTCACCATAGCCCTCTTTGGGCTTCCAAATATCACTTTGCCAATTCCACAAGAACTGTCTTAGCGAAAGGCTTCTTGAGGGGAAAGCTGTAACTCTGTGAGATGATTTCACAGAACACAAAGAAGTTTCTCAGAAAGCTTCTTTCTCTTTGTTATCGGAGGATATTTCCTTTCGCCCTATAGTCTTCAAAGGGAAAGGAAATATCTGTTGTCAGATTAAACAGGAATAAGGCTAGCAAAAAGATCCACGAAATACAGATGTAAAACTGTGAGATGAATTAACAGAACACTAAGCAGTTTCTCAGAAAGCTTCTTTCCAGATTTCATCGGAGGATATTTCCTTTTTCGCCATAGCCCTCTATGGGCTTCCAAATATCACTTTGCCAATTCCACAAGAACTGTGTTAGCGAAAGGCTTCTTGAGGGGAAAGCTGTCACTCTGTGAGATGATTTCACAGAACACAAAGAAGTTTCTCAGAAAGCTTCTTTCTCTTTGTTATCGGAGGATATTTCCTTTGGCCCTATAGTCTTCAAAGGGAAAGGAAATATCTGTTGTCAGATTAAACAGAAATAAGGCTAGCAAAAATATCCACGAAATACAGATGTAACACTGTGAGATGAATTAACAGAACACTAAGCAATTTCTCAGAAAGCTTATTTCCAGATTTCATCGGAGGATATTTCCTTTTTCACCATAGCCCTCTATGGGCTTCCAAATATCACTTTGCCAATTCCAAAAGAACTGTCTTAGCGAAAGGCTTCTTGAGGGGAAAGCTGTAACTCTGTGAGATGATTTCACAGAACACAAAGAAGTTTCTCAGAAAGCTTCTTTCTCTTGGTTATCGGAGGATACTTCCTTTGGCCCTATAGTCTTTAAAGGGATCCGAAATATCTGTTCCCAGATTCCACAGAAATAAGGCTAGAAAAGAGATCCACGAAATACAGATGTAACTCTGTGAGATGAATTAACAGACACTGAGCAGTTTCTCAGAAAGCTTCTTTCCAGATTTCATCGGAGGATATTTCCTTTTTCACCATAGCCCTCTAGGGGCTTCCAAATATCACTTTGCCAATTCCACAAGAACTGTCTTAGCGAAAGGCTTCTTGAGAGGAAAGCTGTAACTCTCTGAGATGATTTCACAGAACACAGGGAAGTTTCTCAGAAAGCTTCTTTCTCTTTGTTATCGGAGGATATTTCCTTTGGCCCTATAGTCTTTAAAGGGATCCGAAATATCTGTTGTCAGATTCCACAGAAATAAGGCTAGCAAAGACATCCACGAAATACAGATGTAACTCTGTGAGATGAATTAACAGAACACTAAGCAGTTTCTCAGAAAGCTTCTTTCCATATTTCATCGGAGGATATTTCCTTTTTCACCATAGCCCTTATGGGCTTCCAAATATGACTTTGCCAATTCCACAAGAACTGTCTTAGCGAAAGGCTTCTTGAGGGGAAAGCTGTAACTCTGTGAGATGATTTCACAGAACACAAAGAAGTTTCTCAGAAAGCTTCTTTCCCTTTGTTATCGGAGGATATGTCCTTTGGCCCTATAGTCTTCAAAGGGAAAGGAAATATCTGTTGTCTGATTCCACAGAAATAAGGCTAGCAAAGAGATCCAAGAAATACTGATGTAACTCTGTGAGATGAATTAACAGAACACTGAGCAGTTTCTCAGAAAGCTTCTTTCCAGATTTCATCGGAGGATATTTCCTTTCTCACCATAGCCCTCTATGGGCTTCCAAATATCACTTTGCCAATTCCACAAGAACTGTCTTAGCGAAAGGCTTCTTGAGGGCAAAGCTGTAACTCTGTGAGATGATTTCACAGAACACAAAGAAGTTTCTCAGAAAGCTTCTTTCTCTTTGTTATCGGAGGATATTTCCTTTGGCCCTATAGTCTTCAAAGGGAAAGGAAATATCTCTTGTCAGATTCCACAGAAATAAGGCTAGCAAAGAGATCCACGAAATACAGATGTAACTCTGTGAGATGAATTAACAGAACACTAAGCAGTTTCTCAGAAAGCTTCTTTCCAGATTTCATCGGAGGATATTTCCTTTTTCACCATAGCCCTCTATGGGCTTCCAAATATCACTTTGCCAATTCCACACGAACTGTCTTAGCGAAAGGCTTCTTGAGGGGAAAGCTGTAACTCTGTGAGATGATTTCACCGAACACAAAGAAGTTTCTCAGAAAGCTTCTTTCTCTTTGTTATCGGAGGATATTTCCTTTGGCCCTATAGTCTTTAAAGGGATCCGAAATATCTGTTGTCAGATCCCACAGAAATAAGGCTAGCAAAGAGATCCAGGAAATACAGATGTAACTCTGTGAGATGAATTAACAGAACACTGAGCAGTTTCTCAGAAAGCTTCTTTCCAGATTTCATCCGAGGATATGTCCTTTTTCACCATAGCCCTTATGGGCTGCCAAATATGACTTTGCCAATACCACAAGAACTGTCTTAGCGAAAGGCTTCTTGAGGGGAAAGCTGTAACTCTGTGAGATGATTTCACAGAACACAAAGAAGTTTCTCAGAAAGCTTCTTTCCCTTTGTTATCGGAGGATATGTCCTTTGGCCCTATAGTCTTCAAAGGGAAAGGAAATATCTGTTGTCAGATTCCACAGAAATAAGGCTAGCAAAGAGATCCAAGAAATACTGATGTAACTCTGTGAGGTGAATTAACAGAACACTGAGCAGTTTCTCAGAAAGCTTCTTTCCAGATTTCATCGGAGGATATTTCCTTTCTCACCATAGACCTCTAAGGGCTTCCAAATATCACTTTGCCAATTCCACAAGAACTGTCTTAGCGAAAGGCTTCTTCAGGGGAAAGCTCTAACTCTGTGAGATGATTTCACAGAACACAAAGAAGTTTCTCAGAAAGCTTCTTTCTCTTTGTTATCGGAGGATATTTCCTTTGGCCCTATAGTCTTCAAAGGGAAAGGAAATATCTGTTGTCAGATTCCACAGAAATAAGGCTAGCAAAGAGATCCATGAAATACAGATGTAACTCTGTGAGATGAATTAACAGAACACTAAGCAGTTTCTCAGAAAGCTTCTTTCCAGATTTCATCGGAGGATATTTCCTTTTTCACCATAGCCCTCTATGGGCTTCCAAATATCACTTTGCAAATTCCACAACAACTGTCTTAGCGAAAGGCTTCTTGAGGGGAAGGCTGTAACTCTGTGAGATGATTTCACAGAACACAAAGAAGTTTCTCAGAAACCTTCTTTCCCTTTGTTATCGGAGGATATTTCCTTTGGCCCTATAGTCTTTAAAGGGATCCGAAATATCTGTTCTCAGATTCCACAGAAATAAGGCTAGCAAAGAGATCCACGAAATACAGATGTAACTCTGTCAGATGAATTATCTGAACACTAAGGAGTTTCTCAGAAAGCTTCTTTCCAGATTTCATCGGATGATATTTCCTTTCTCACCATAGCCCTCTAAGGGCTTCCAAATATCACTTTGCCAATTCCACAAGAACTGTCTTAGCGAAAGGCTTCTTCAGGAGAAAGCTGTAACTCTGTGAGATGATTTCACAGAACACAAAGAGTCTTCTCAGAAAGCTTCTTTCTCTTTGTTATCGGAGGATATTTCCTTTGGCCCTATAGTCTTCAAAGGGAAAGGAAATATCTGTTGTCAGATTCCACAGAAATAAGGCTAGCAAAGAGATCCACGAAATACAGATGTAACTCTGTGAGATGAATTAACAGAACACTAAGCAGTTTCTCAGAAAGCTTCTTTCCAGATTTCATCGGAGGATATTTCCTTTTTCACCATAGCCCTCTATGGGTTTCCAAATATCACTTTGCCAATTCCACAAGAACTGTCTTATCGAAAGGCTCCTTCAGGGGAAAGCTGTAACTCTGTGAGATGATTTCACAGAACAAAAAGAAGTTTCTCAGAAAGCTTCTTTTTCTTTGTTATCGGAGGATATTTCCTTTGTCCCTATAGTCTTCAAAGGGAAAGGAAATATCTGTTGTCAGATTCCACAGAAATAAGGCTAGCAAAGAGATCCACGAAATACAGATGTAACTCTGCGAGATGAATTAACAGAACACTAAGCAGTTTCTCAGAAAGCTTCTTTCCAGATTTCATCGGAGGATATTTTCTTTTTCACCATAGCCCTCTATGGGCTTCCAAATATCACTTTGCCAATTCCACACGAACCGTCTTAGCGAAAGGCTTCTTGAAGGGAAAGCTGTAACTCTGTGAGATGATTTCACAGAACACAAAGAAGTTTCTCAGAAAGATTCTTTCTCTTTGTTATCGGAGGATATTTCCTTTGGCCCTATATTCTTTAAAGGGATCTGAAATATCTGTTCTCAGGTTCCACAGAAATAAGGCTAGCAAAGAGATCTACGAAATACAGATGTAACTCTGTGAGATGAATTAACAGAACACTAAGCAGTTTCTCAGAAAGCTTCTTTCCACATTTCATCCGAGGATATTTCCTTTTTCACCGTAGCCCTCTATGGGCTTCGAAATATCACTTTGCCAATTCCACAAGAACGGTCTTAGCGAAAGGCTTCTTGAGGGGAAAGCTGTAACTCTGTGAGATGATTTCACAGAAGACCAAGAAGTTTCTCAGAAAGCTTCTTTCTCTTTGTTATCGGAGGATATTTCCTTTGGCCCTATAGTCTTTAAAGGGATCCGAAATATCTGTTGTCCGATTCCACAGAAATAAGGCTAGCAAAGAGATCCACGAAATACAGATGTAACTCTGTGAGATGAATTAACAAAACACTAAGCAGTTTCTCAGAAAGCTTCTTTCCAGATTTCATCCGAGGATATTTCCTTTTTCACCTTAGCCCTTACGGGCTTCCAAATATGACTTTGCCAATTCCACAAGAACTGTCTTAGCGAAAGGCTTCTTGAGGGGAAAGCTGTAACTCTGTGAGATGATTTCACAGAACACAAAGAAGTTTCTCAGAAAGCTTCTTTCCCTTTGTTATCGGAGGATATGTCCTTTGGCCCTATAGTCTTCAAAGGGAAAGGAAATATCTGTTGTCAGATTCCACAGAAATAAGGCTAGCAAAGAGATCCAAGAAATACTGATGTAACTCTGAGAGATGAATTAACAGAACACTGAGCAGTTTCTCAGAAAGCTTCTTTCCAGATTTCATCGGAGGATATTTCCTTTCTCACCATAGCCCTCTATGGGCTTCCAAATATCACTTTGCCAATTCCACAAGAACTGTCGTAGCGAAAGGCTTCTTCAGGGGTAAGCTGTAACTCTGTGAGATGATTTCACAGAACACAAAGAAGTTTCTCAGAAAGCTTCTTTCTCTTTGTTATCGGAGGATATTTCCTTTGGCCCTATAGTCTTCAAAGGGAAAGGAAATATCTGTTGTCAGATTCCACAGAAATAAGGCTAGCAAAGAGATCCACGAAATACAGATGTAACTCTGTGAGATGAATTAACAGAACACTGAGCAGTTTCTCAGAAAGCTTCTTTCCAGATTTCATCGGAGGATATTTCCTTTTTCACCATAGCCCTCTATGGGCTTCCAAATATCACTTTGCCAATTCCACAAGAACTGTCTTAGCGAAAGGCTTCTTGAGGGGAAAGCTGTAACTCTGTGAGATCATTTCACAGAACACAAAGAAGTTTCTCAGAAAGCTTCTTTCTCTTTGTTATCGGAGGATATTTCCTTTGGCCCTATATTCTTTAAAGGGATCCGAAATATCTGTTCTCAGGTTCCACAGAAATAAGGCTAGCAAAGAGATCTACGAAATACAGATGTAACTCTGTGAGATGAATTAACAGAACACTAAGCAGTTTCTCAGAAAGCTTCTTTCCACATTTCATCCGAGGATATTTCCTTTTTCACCATAGCCCTCTATGGGCTTCCAAATATCACTTTGCCAATTCCACAAGAACTGTCTTAGCGAAAGGCTTCTTGAGGGGAAAGCTGTAACTCTGTGAGATGATTTCACAGAACACAAAGAAGTTTCTCAGAAATCTTCTTTCTCTTTGTTATCGGAGGATAATTCCTTTGGCCCTATATTCTTCAAAGGGAAAGGAAATATCTGTTGTCAGATTCCACAGAAATAAGGCTAGCAAAGACATCCACGAAATACAGATGTAACTCTGTGAGATGAATTAACAGAACACTGAGCAGTTTCTCAGAAAGCTTCTTTCCAGATTTCATCGGAGGATATTTCCTTTTTCACCATAGCCCTTATGGGCTTCCAAATATCACTTTGCCAATTCCACAAGAACTGTCTTAGTGAAAGGCTTCTTGAGGGGAAAGCTGTAACTCTGTGAGATCATTTCACAGAACACAAAGATGTTTCCCAGAAAGCTTGTTTCTCTTTGTTATCGGAGGATATTTCCTTTGGCCCTATAGTCTTCAAAGGGAAAGGAAATAACTGTTGTCAGATTCCACAGAAATAAGGCTACCAAAGAGATCCACGAAATACAGATGTAACTCTGTGAGATGAATTAACAGAACACTCAGCAGTTTCTCATAAAGCTTCTTTCCAGATTTCATCGGAGGATATTTCCTTTTTCACCATAGCCCTTATGGGCTTCCAAATATCACTTTGCAATTCCACAAGAACTGTCTTAGCGAAAGGCTTCTTGAGGGGAAAGCTGTAACTCTGTGAGATCATTTCACAGAACACAAAGATGTTTCCCAGAAAGCTTGTTTCTCTTTGTTATCGGAGGATATTTCCTTTGGCCCTATAGTCTTCAAAGGGAAAGGAAATAACTGTTGTCTGATTCCACAGATATAAGGCTAGCAAAGAGAACCACGAAATACAGATGTAACTCTGTGTGATGAATTAACAGAACACTAAGCAGTTTCTCAGAAAGCTTCTTTCCAGATTTCATCGGAGGATATTCCCTTTTTCACCATAGCCCTCTATGGGCTTCCAAATATCACTTTGCCAATTCCACAAGAACTGTCTTAGCGAAAGGCTTCTTGAGGGGAAAGCTGTAACTCTGTGAGATGATTTCAGAGAACACAAAGAAGTTTCTCAGAAAGCTTGTTTCTCTTTGTTATCAGAGGATATTTCCTTTGGCCCGATAGTCTTCAAAGGGAAAGGAAATATCTGTTGTCAGATTCCACAGAAATAAGGCTAGCAAGAGATCCACGAAATACAGATGTAACTCTGTGAGATGAATTAACAGAACACTGAGCAGTTTCTCAGAAAGCTTCTTTCCAGATTTCATCGGAGGATATTTCCTTTTTCACCATAGCCCTTAAGGGCTTCCAAATATCACTTTGCCAATTCCACAAGAACTGTCTTAGCGAAAGGCTTCTTGAGGGGAAAGCTGTCACTCTGTGAGATGATTTCACAGAACACAAAGAAGTTTCTCAGAAAGCTTCTTTCTCTTTGTTATCGGAGGATATTTCCTTTGGCCCTATAGTCTTCAAAGGGAAAGGAAATAACTGTTGTCAGATTCCACAGAAAGAAGGCTAGCAAAGAGATCCACGAAATACAGATGTAACTCTGTGAGATGAATTAACAGAACACTAAGCAGTTTCTCAGAAAGCTTCTTTCCAGATTTCATCGGAGGATATTTCCTTTTTCACAATAGCCCTCTATGGGCTTCCAAATATCACTTTGCCAATTCCACACGAACTGTCTTAGCGAAAGGCTTCTTGAGGGGAAAGCTGTAATTCTGTGAGATGATTTCACAGAACACAAAGAAGTTTCTCAGAAATCTTCTTTCTCTTTGTTATCGGAGGATATTTCCTTTAGCCCTATAGTCATTAAAGGGATCCGAAATATCTGTTCTCAGGTTCCACAGAAATAAGGCTAGCAAAGAGATCTACGAAATACAGATGTAACTCTGTGAGATGAATTAACAGAACACTAAGCATTTTCTCAGAAAGCTTCTTTCCAGATTTCATCGGAGGATATTTCCTTTTTCACCATAGCCCTCTATGGGCTTCCAAATATCACTTTGCCAATTCCACAAGAACTGTCTTAGCGAAAGGCTTCTTGAGGGGAAAGCTGTAACTCTGTGAGACGATTTCACCGAACACAAAGAAGCTTCTCAGAAAGCTTCTTTCTCTTTGTTATCGATGGATATTTTCTTTTGTCCTATGGCCTTTAAAGGGATCCGAAATATCTGTTCTCAGATTCCACAGAAATAAGGCTAGCAAAGAGATCCACGAAATACAGATGGAGCTCTGTGAGATGAATTAACAGACACTGAGCAGTTTCTCAAAAAGCTTCTTTCCAGATTTCATCGGAGGATATTTCCTTTTTCACCATAGCCCTCTATGGGCTTCCAAATATCACTTTGCCAATTCCACAAGAACTGTCTTAGCGAAAGGCTTCTTGAGAGGAAAGCTGTAACTCTGTGAGATGATTCCACAGAACACAAAGAAGTTTCTCAGAAAGCTTCTTTCTCTTTGTTATCGGAGGATATTTCCTTTGGCCCTATAGTCTTTAAAGGGATCCGTAATATCTGTTGTCAGATTCCACAGAAATAAGGCTAGCAAAGAGATCCAAGAAATACTGATGTAACTCTGTGAGATGAATTAACAGAACACTGAGCAGTTTCTCAGAAAGCTTCTTTCCAGATTTCATCGGAGGATATTTCCTTTCTCACCATAGCCCTCTATGGGCTTCCAAATATCACTTTGCCAATTCCACAAGAACTGTCTTAGCGAAAGGCTTCTTCAGGGGAAAGCTGTAACTCTGTGAGATGATTTCACAGAACACAAAGAAGTTTCTCAGAAAGCTTCTTTCTCTTTGTAATCGGACTATATTTCCTTTGGCTATATAGTCTTCAAAGGGAAAGGAAATATCTGTTGTCAGATTCCACAGAAATAAGGCTAGCAAAGAGATCCACGAAATACAGATGTAACTCTGTGAGATGAATTAACAGAACACTGAGCAGTTTCTCAGAAAGCTTCTTTCCAGATTTCATCGGAGGATATTTCCTTTTTCACCATAGCCCTCTATGGGCTTCCAAATATCACTTTGCCAATTCCACACGAACCGTCTTAGCGAAAGGCTTCTTGAGGGGAAAGCTGTAACTCTGTGAGATGATTTCACAGAACACAAAGAAGTTTCTCAGAAAGCTTCTTTCTCTTTGTTATCGGAGGATATTTCCTTTGGCCCTATATTCTTTAAAGGGATCCGAAATATCTGTTCTCAGGTTCCACAGAAATAAGGCTAGCAAAGAGCTTGACGAAATACAGATGTAACTCTGTGAGATGAATTAACAGAACAGTAAGCAGTTTCTCAGAAAGCTTCTTTACACATTTAATCCGAGGATATTTCCTTTTTCACCATAGCCCTCTATGGGCTTCCAAATATCACTTTGCCAATTCCACAAGAACTGTCTTAGTGAAAGGCTTCTTGAGGGGAAAGCTGTAACTCTGTGAGATCATTTCACAGAACACAAAGATGTTTCCCAGAAAGCTTGTTTCTCTTTGTTATCGGAGGATATTTCCTTTGGCCCAATAGTCTTCAAAGGGAAAGAAAATAACTGTTGTCAGATTGCACAGATATAAGGCTAGCAAAGAGATCCACGAAATACAAATGTAACTCTGTGAGATGAATTAACAGAACACTGAGCAGTTTCTCAGAAAGCTTCTTTCCAGATTTCATCGGAGGATATTTCCTTTTTCACCATAGCCCTTATGGGCTTCCAAATATCACTTTGCCAATTCCACAAGAACTGTCTTAGCGAAAGGCTTCATGAGGGGAAAGCTGTAACTCTGTGAGATGATTTCACCGAACACAAAGAAGTTTCTCAGAAAACTTCTTTCTCTTTGTTATCGAAGGATATTTCCTTTGGCCGTATAGTCTTCAAAGGGAAAGGAAATATCTGTTTTCAGATTCGACAGAAATAAGGCTAGCAAAGAGATCCACGAAATACAGATGTAACTCTGTGAAATGAATTAACAGAACACTAAGCAGTTTCTCAGAAAGCTTCTTTCCAGATTTCATCGGAGGATATTTCCTTTTTCACCATAGCCCTCTATGGGCTTCCAAATATCACTTTGCCAATTCCACACGAACTGTCTTAGCGAAAGGCTTCTTGAGGGGAAAGCTGTAACTCTGTGAGATGATTTCACAGAACACAAAGAAGTTTCTCAGAAAGCTTCTTTCTCTTTGTTATCGGAGGATATTTCCTTTGGCCCTATAGACTTTAAAGGGATCCGAAATATCTGTTCTCAGGTTCCACAGAAATAAGGCTAGCAAAGAGATCTACGAAATACAGATGTAACTCTGTGAGACGAATTAACAGAACACTAAGCAGTTTCTCAGAAAGCTTCTTTCCAGATTTCATCGGAGGATATTTCCTTTTTCACCATAGCCCTCTATGGGCTTCCAAATATCACTTTGCCAATTCCACAAGAACTGTCTTAGCGAAAGGTTTCTTGAGGGGAAAGCCGTAACTCTGTGAGATGATTTCACCGAACACAAAGAAGCTTCTCAGAAAGCTTCTTTCTCTTTGTTATCGGAGGATATTTTCCTTGGTCCTATGGCCTTTAAAGGGATCAGAAATATCTGTTCTCAGATTCCACAGAAATAAGGTTAGCAAAGAGATCCACGAAATACAGATGTAACTCTGTGAGATGAATTAACAGACACTGAGCAGTTTCTCAGAAAGATTCTTTCCAGATTTCATCGGAGGATATTTCCTTTTTCACCATAGCCCTCTATGGGCTTCCAAATATCACTTTGCCAATTCCACAAGAACTGGCTTAGCGAAAGGCTTCTTGAGAGGAAAGCTGTAACTCTGTGAGATGATTTCACAGAACACAAAGAAGTTTCTCAGAAAGCTTCTTTCTCTTTGTTATCGGAGGATATTTCCTTTGGCCCTATAGTTTTTAAAGGGATCCGAAATATCTGTTGTCAGATTCCACAGAATTAAGGCTAGCAAAGAGATCCACGAAATACAGATGTAACTCTGTGAGATGAATTAACAGAACACTAAGCAGTTTCTCAGAAAGGTTCTTTCCAGATTTCATCCGAGGATATTTCCTTTTTCACCATAGTCCTTATGGGCTTCCAAATATGACTTTGCCAATTCCACAAGAACTGTCTTAGCGAAAGGCTTCTAGAGGGGAAAACTCTCACTCTGTGAGATGATTTCACAGAACACAAAGAAGTTTCTCAGAAAGCTTCTTTCCCTTTGTTATCGGAGGATATGTCCTTTGGCCCTATAGTCTTCAAAGGGAAAGGAAATATCTGTTGTCAGATTCCACAGAAATAAGGCTAGCAAAGAGATCCAAGAAATACTGATGTAACTCTGTGAGATGAATTAACAGAACACTGAGCAGTTTCTCAGAAAGCTTCTTTCCAGATTTCATCGGAGGATATTTCCTTTCTCACCCTAGCCCTCTATGGGCTTCCAAATATCACTTTGCCAATTCCACAAGAACTGTCTTAGCGAAAGGCTTCTTGAGGGGAAAGCTGTAACTCTGTGAGATCATTTCACAGATGTTTCTCAGAAAGCTTGTTTCTCTTTGTTATCGGAGGATATTTCCTTTGGCCCTATAGTGTTCAAAGGGAAAGGAAATATCTGTTGTCATTTTCCACAGAAATAAGGCTAGCAAAGAGATCCACGAAATACAGATGTAACTCTGTGAGATGAATTAACAGAACACTAAGCAGTTTCTCAGAAAGCTTCTTTCCAGATTTCATCCGAGGATATTTCCTTTTTCACCATAGCCCTCTATGGGCTTCCAAATATCACTTTGCCAATTCCACACGAACTGTCTTAGCGAAAGGCTTCTTGAGGGGAAAGCTGTAACTCTGTGAGATGATTTCACAGAACACAAAGAAGTTTCTCAGAAAGCTTCTTTCTCTTTGTTATCGGAGGATATTTCCTTTGGCCCGATATTCTTTAAAGGGATCCGAAATATCTGTTCTCAGGTTCCACAGAAATAAGGCTAGCAAAGAGATCCAAGAAATACGGATGTAACTCTGTGAGATGAATTAACAGAACACTGAGCAGTTTCTCAGAAAGCTTCTTTCTAGATTTCATCGGAGGATATTTCCTTTCTCACCATAGCCCTCTATGGGCTCCCAAATATCACTTTGCCAATTCCACAAGAACTGTCTTAGCGAAAGGCTTCTTGAGGGGAAAGCTGTAACTCTGTGATATGATTTCACAGAACACAAAGAAGTTTCTCAGAAAGCTTCTTTCTCTTTGTTATCGGAGGATATTTCCTTTGGCCTATAGTCTTCAAAGGGAAAGGAAATATCTGTTGTTAGATTCCACAGAAATAAGGCTAGCAAAGAGATCCACGAAATACAGATGTAACTCTGTGAGATTAATTAACAGAACACTAAGCAGTTTCTCAGAAAGCTTCTTTCCAGATTTCATCGGAGGATATTTCCTTTTTCACCATAGCCCTCTATGGGCTTCCAAATATCACTTTGCCAATTCCACACGAACTGTCTTAGCGAAAGGCTTCTTGAGGGGAAAGCTGTAACTCTGTGAGATGATTTCACAGAACACAAAGAAGTTTCTCAGAAAGCTTCTTTCTCTTTGTTATCGGAGGATATTTCCTTTGGCCCTATATTCTTTAAAGGGATCCGAAATATCGGTTCTCAGGTTCCACAGAAATAAGGCTAGCAAAGAGCTCGACGAAATACAGATGTAACTCTGTGAGATGAATTAACAGAACAGTAAGCAGTTTCTCAGAAAGCTTCTTTACACATTTAATCCGAGGATATTTCCTTTTTCACCATAGCCCTCTATGGGCTTCCAAATATCACTTTGCCAATTCCACAAGAACTGTCTTAGCAAAAGGCTTCTTGAGGGGAAAGCTGTAACTCTGTGAGATGATTTCACAGAACACAAAGAAGTTTCTCAGAAAGCTTCTTTCTCTTTGTTATCGGACTATATTTCCTTTGGCCATATAGTCTTCAAAGGGAAAGGAAATATCTGTTGTCAGATTCCACAGAAATAAGGCTAGCAAAGAGATCCACGAAATACAGATGTAACTCTGTGAGATGAATTAACAGAACACTGAGCAGTTTCTCAGAAAGCTTCTTTCCAGATTTCATCGGAGGATATTTCCTTTTTCACCATAGCCCTCTATGGGCTTCCAAATATCACTTTGCCAATTCCACACGAACCGTCTTAGCGAAAGGCTTCTTGAGGGGAAAGCTGTAACTCTGTGAGATGATTTCACAGAACACAAAGAAGTTTCTCAGAAAGCTTCTTTCTCTTTGTTATCGGAGGATATTTCCTTTGGCCCTATATTCTTTAAAGGGATCAGAAATATCTGTTCTCAGGTTCCACAGAAATAAGGCTAGCAAAGAGCTCGACGAAATACAGATGTAACTCTGTGAGATGAATTAACAGAACACTGAGCAGTTTCTCAGAAAGCTCTTTACACATTTAATCCGAGGATATTTCCTTTTTCACCATAGCCCTCTATGGGCTTCCAAATATCACTTTGCCAATTCCACAAGAACTGTCTTAGTGAAAGGCTTCTTGAGGGGAAAGCTGTAACTCTGTGAGATCATTTCACAGAACACAAAGATGTTTCCCAGAAAGCTTGTTTCTCTTTGTCATCGGAGGATATTTCCTTTGGCCCAATAGTCTTCAAAGGGAAAGAAAATAACTGTTGTCAGATTGCACAGATATAAGGCTAGCAAAGAGATCCACGAAATACAGATGTAACATTGTGAGATGAATTAACAGAACACTGAGCAGTTTCTCAGAAAGCTTCTTTCCAGATTTCATCGGAGGATATTTCCTTTTTCACCATAGCCCTTATGGGCTTCCAAATATCACTTTGCCAATTCCACAAGAACTGTGTTAGCGAAAGGCTTCATGAGGGGAAAGCTGTAACTCTGTGAGATGATTTCACCGAACACAAAGAAGTTTCTCAGAAAACTTCTTTCTCTTTGTTATCGAAGGATATTTCCTTTGGCCGTATAGTCTTCAAAGGGAAAGGAAATATCTGTTTTCAGATTCGACAGAAATAAGGCTAGCAAAGAGATCCACGAAATACAGATGTAACTCTGTGAAATGAATTAACAGAACACTAAGCAGTTTCTCAGAAAGCTTCTTTCCAGATTTCATCGGAGGATATTTCCTTTTTCACCATAGCCCTCTATGGGCTTCCAAATATCACTTTGCCAATTCCACACGAACTGTCTTAGCGAAAGGCTTCTTGAGGGGAAAGCTGTAACTCTGTGAGATGATTTCACAGAACACAAAGAAGTTTCTCAGAAAGCTTCTTTCTCTTTGTTATCGGAGGATATTTCCTTTGGCCCTATAGTCTTTAAAGGGATCCGAAATATCTGTTCTCAGGTTCCACAGAAATAAGGCTAGCAAAGAGATCTACGAAATACAGATGTAACTCTGTGAGATGAATTAACAGAACACTAAGCAGTTTCTCAGAAAGGTTCTTTCCAGATTTCATCGGAGGATATTTCCTTTTTCACCATAGCCCTCTATGGGCTTCCAAATATCACTTTGCCAATTCCACAAGAACTGTCTTAGCGAAAGGCTTCTTGAGGGGAAAGCTGTAACTCTGTGAGATGATTTCACCGAACACAAAGAAGCTTCTCAGAAAGCTTCTTTCTCTTTGGTATCGGAGGATATTTTCCTTGGTCCTATGGCCTTTAAAGGGATCCGAAATATCTGTTCTCAGATTCCACAGAAATAAGGCTAGCAAACAGATCCACGAAATACAGATGTAACTCTGTGAGATGAATTAACAGACACTGAGCAGTTTCTCAGAAAGATTCTTTCCAGATTTCATCGGAGGATATTTCCTTTTTCACCATAGCCCTCTATGGGCTTCCAAATATCACTTTGCCAATTCCACAAGAACTGGCTTAGCGAAAGGCTTCTTGAGAGGAAAGCTGTAACTCTGTGAGATGATTTCACAGAACACAAAGAAGTTTCTCAGAAAGCTTCTTTCTCTTTGTTATCGGAGGATATTTCCTTTGACCCTATAGTCTTTAAAGGGATCCGAAATATCTGTTGTCAGATTCCACAGAATTAAGGCTAGCAAAGAGATCCACGAAATACAGATGTAACTCTGTGAGATGAATTAACAGAACACTAAGCAGTTTCTCAGAAAGGTTCTTTCCAGATTTCATCCGAGGATATTTCCTTTTTCACCATAGTCCTTATGGGCTTCCAAATATGACTTTGCCAATTCCACAAGAACTGTCTTAGCGAAAGGCTTCTAGAGGGGAAAACTCTCACTCTGTGAGATGATTTCACAGAACACAAAGAAGTTTCTCAGAAAGCTTCTTTCCCTTTGTTATCGGAGGATATGTCCTTTGGCCCTATAGTCTTCAAAGGGAAAGGAAATATCTGTTGTCAGATTCCACAGAAATAAGGCTAGCAAAGAGATCCAGGAAATACTGATGTAAGTCTGTGAGATGAATTAACAGAACACTGAGCAGTTTCTCAGAAAGCTTCTTTCCAGATTTCATCGGAGGATATTTCCTTTCTCACCCTAGCCCTCTATGGGCTTCCAAATATCACTTTGCCAATTCCACAAGAACTGTCTTAGCGAAAGGCTTCTTGAGGGGAAAGCTGTAACTCTGTGAGATCATTTCACAGATGTTTCTCAGAAAGCTTGTTTCTCTTTGTTATCGGAGGATATTTCCTTTGGCCCTATAGTCTTCAAAGGGAAAGGAAATATCTGTTGTCAGATTCCACAGAAATAAGGCTAGCAAAGAGATCCACGAAATACAGATGTAACTCTGTGAGATGAATTAACAGAACACTAAGAAGTTTCTCAGAAAGCTTCTTTCCAGATTTCATCGGAGGATATTTCCTTTTTCACCATAGCCCTCTACGGGCTTCCAAATATCACTTTGCCAATTCCACACGAACTGTCTTAGCGAAAGGCTTCTTGAGGGGAAAGCTGTAACTCTGTGAGATGATTTCACAGAACACAAAGAAGTTTCTCAGAAAGCTTCTTTCTCTTTGTTATCGGAGGATATTTCCTTTGGCCCGATATTCTTTAAAAGGATCCGAAATATCTGTTCTCAGGTTCCACAGAAATAAGGCTAGCAAAGAGATCCAAGAAATACTGATGTAACTCTGTGAGATGAATTAACAGAACACTGAGCAGTTTCTCAGAAAGCTTCTTTCCAGATTTCATCGGAGGATATTTCCTTTTTCACCATAGCCCTTATGGGCTTCCAAATATCACTTTGCCAATTCCACAAGAACTGTCTTAGCGAAAGGCGTCTTGAGGGGAAAGCTGTAACTCTGTGAGATGATTTCACCGAACACAAAGAAGTTTCTCAGAAAACTTCTTTCTCTTTGTTATCGAAGGATATTTCCTTTGGCCGTATAGTCTTCAAAGGGAAAGGAAATATCTGTTTTCAGATTCGACAGAAATAAGGCTAGCAAAGAGATCCACGAAATATAGATGTAACTCTGTGAGATGAATTAACAGAACACTAAGCAGTTTCTCAGAAAGCTTCTTTCCAGATTTCATCGGACGATATTTCCTTTTTCACCATAGCCCTCTATGGGCTTCCAAATATCACTTTGCCAATTCCACACGAACTGTCTTAGCGAAAGGCTTCTTGAGGGGAAAGCTGTAACTCTGTGAGATGATTTCACAGAACACAAAGAAGTTTCTCAGAAAGCTTCTTTCTCTTTGTTATCGGAGGATATTTCCTTTGGCCCTATAGTCTTTAAAGGGATCCGAAATATCTGTTCTCAGGTTCCACAGAAATAAGGCTAGCAAACAGATCTACGAAATACAGATGTAACTCTGTGAGATGAATTAACAGAACACTAAGCAGTTTCTCAGAAAGCTTCTTTCCAGATTTCATCGGAGGATATTTCCTTTTTCACCATAGCCCTCTAGGGGCTTCCAAATATCACTTTGCCAATTCCACAAGAACTGTCTTAGCGAAAGGCTTCTTGAGGGGAAAGCTGTAACTCTGTGAGATCATTTCACCGAACACTAAGAAGCTTCACAGAAAGCTTCTTTCTCTTTGTTATCGGAGGATATTTTCTTTGGTCCTATGGCCTTTAAAGGGATCCGAAATATCTGTTCTCAGATTCCACAGAAATAAGGCTAGCAAAGAGATCCACGAAATACAGATGTAACTCTGTGAGATGAATTAACAGACACTGAGCAGTTTCTCAGAAAGATTCTTTCCAGATTTCATCGGAGGATATTTCCTTTTTCACCATAGACCTCTATGGGCTTCCAAATATCACTTTGCCAATTCCACAAGAACTGGCTTAGCGAAAGGCTTCTTGAGAGGAAAGCTGTAACTCTGTGAGATGATTTCACAGAACACAAAGAAGTTTCTCAGAAAGCTTCTTTCTCTTTGTTATCGGAGGATATTTCCTTTGGCCCTATAGTCTTTAAAGGGATCCGAAATATCTGTTGTCAGATTCCACAGAATTAAGGCTAGCAAAGAGATCCGCGAAATACAGATGTAACTCTGTGAGATGAATTAACAGAACACTAAGCAGTTTCTCAGAAAGGTTCTTTCCAGATTTCATCCGAGGATATTTCCTTTTTCACCATAGTCCTTATGGGCTTCCAAATATGACTTTGCCAATTCCACAAGAACTGTCTTAGCGAAAGGCTTCTTGAGGGGAAAGCTGTAACTCTGTGAGATGATTTCACAGAACACAAAGAAGTTTCTCAGAAAGCTTCTTTCCCTTAGTTATCGGAGGATATGTCTTTTGGCCCTATAGTCTTCAAAGGGAAAGGAAATATCTGTTGTCAGATTCCACAGAAATAAGGCTAGCAAAGAGATCCAAGAAATACTGATGTAACTCTGTGAGATGAATTAACAGAACACTGAGCAGTTTCTCAGAAAGCTTCTTTCCAGATTTCATCGGAGGATATTTCCTTTCTCACCCTAGCCCTCTATGGGCTTCCAAATATCACTTTGCCAATTCCACAAGAACTGTCTTAGCGAAAGGCTTCTTGAGGGGAAAACTGTAACTCTGTGAGATCATTTCACAGATGTTTCTCAGAAAGCTTGTTTCTCTTTGTTATCGGAGAATATTTCCTTTGGCCCTATAGTCTTCAAAGGGAAAGGAAATATCTGTTGTCAGATTCCACAGAAATAAGGCTAGCAAAGAGATCCACGAAATACATATGTAACTCTGTGAGATGAATTAACAGAACACTAAGCAGTTTCTCAGAAAGCTTCTTTCCAGATTTCATCCGAGGATATTTCCTTTTTCACCATAGCCCTCTATGGGCTTCCAAATATCACTTTGCCAATTCCACACGAACTGTCTTAGCGAAAGGCTTCTTGAGGGGAAAGCTGTAACTCTGTGAGATGATTTCACAGAACACAAAGAAGTTTCTCAGAAAGCTTCTTTCTCTTTGTTACGGAGGATATTTCCTTTGGCCCGATATTTTTTAAAGGGATCCGAAATATCTGTTCTCAGGTTCCACAGAAATAAGGCTAGCAAAGAGATCTAAGAAATACTGATGTAACTCTGTGAGATGAATTAACAGAACACTGAGCAGTTTCTCAGAAAGCTTCTTTCTAGATTTCATCGGAGGATATTTCCTTTCTCACCATAGCCCTCTATGGGCTCCCAAATATCACTTTGCCAATTCCACAAGAACTGTCTTAGCGAAAGGCTTCTTGAGTGGAAAGCTGTAACTCTGTGATATGATTTCACAGAACACAAAGAAGTTTCTCAGAAAGCTTCTTTCTCTTTGTTATCGGAGGATATTTCCTTTGGCCTATAGTCTTCAAAGGGAAAGGAAATATCTGTTGTCAGATTCCAGAGAAATAAGGCTAGCAAAGAGATCCACGAAATACAGATGTAACTCTGTGAGATGAATTAACAGAACACTAAGCAGTTTCTCAGAAAGCTTCTTTCCAGATTTCATCGGAGGATATTTCCTTTTTCACCATAGCCCTCTATGGGCTTCCAAATATCACTTTGCCAATTCCACACGAACTGTCTTAGCGAAAGGCTTCTTGAGGGGAAAGCTGTAACACTGTGAGATGATTTCACAGAACACAAAGAAGTTTCTCAGAAAGCTTCTTTCTCTTTGTTATCGGAGGATATTTCCCTTGGCCCTATATTCTTTAAAGGGATCTGAAATATCTGTTCTCAGGTTCCACAGAAATAAGGCTAGCAAAGAGATCTACGAAATACAGATGTAAATCTGTGAGATGAATTAACAGAACACTAAGCAGATTCTCAGAAAGCTTCTTTCCACATTTCATCCGAGGATATTTCCTTTTTCACCATAGCCCTCTATGGGTTTCCAAATATCACTTTGCCAATTGCACAAGAACTGTCTTAGCGAAAGGCTTCTTGAGGGGAAAGCTGTAACTCTGTGAGATGATTTCACAGAACACAAAGAAGTTTCTTAGAAAGCTTCTTTCTCTTTGTTATCGGAGGATATTTCCTTTGGCCCTATATTCTTTAAAGGGATCCGAAATATCTGTTCTCATGTTCCACAGAAATAAGGCTAGCAAAGAGATCTACGAAATACAGATGTAACTCTGTGAGATGAATTAACAGAACACTAAGCAGTTTCTCAGAAAGCTTCTTTCCAGATTTCATCGGAGGATATTTCCTTTTTCACCATAGCCCTTATGGCTTCCAAATATCACTTTGCCAATTCCACAAGAACTGTCTTAGCGAAAGGCTTCTTGAGGGGAAAGCTGTAACTCTGTGAGATCATTTCACAGAACAAAAAGATGTTTCTCAGAAAGCTTCTTTCTCTTTGTTATCGGAGGATATATCCTTTGGCCCTATATTCTTCAAAGGGAAAGGAAATATCTGTTGTCAGATTCCACAGAAATAAGGCTAGCAGACATCCACGAAATACAGATGTAACTCTGTGAGATGAATTAACAGAACACTGAGCAGTTTCTCAGAAAGCTTCTTTCCAGATTTCATCGGAGGATATTCCCTTTTTCACCATAGCCCTTACGGGCTTCCAAATATCACTTTGCCAATTCCACAAGAACTGTCTTAGCGAAAGGCTTCTTGAGGGGAAAGCTGGAACTCTGTGAGATCATTTCACAGAACACAAAGATGTTTCTCAGAAAGCTTGTTTCTCTTTGTTATCGGAGGATATTTCCTTTGGCCCTATAGTCTTCAAAGGGAAAGGAAATAACTGTTGTCAGATTCCACAGAAAGAAGGCTAGCAAAGAGATCCACGAAATACAGATGTAACTCTGTGAGATGAATTAACAGAACACTAAGCAGTTTCTCAGAAAGCTTCTTTCCAGATTTCATCGGAGGATATTCCCCTTTTCACCATAGCCCTCTATGGGCTTCCAAATATCACTTTGCCAATTCCACAAGAACTGTCTTAGCGAAAGGCTTCTTGAGGGGAAAGCTGTAACTCTGTGAGATGATTTCACAGAACACAAAGAAGTTTCTCAGAAAGCCTGTTTCTCTTTGTTATCAGAGGATATTTCCTTTGGCCCTATAGTCTTCAAAGGGAAAGGAAATATCTGTTGTCAGATTCCACAGACATGAGGCTAGCAAGAGATCCACGAAATACAGATGTAACTCTGTGAGATGAATTAACAGAACACTGAGCAGTTTCTCAGAAAGCTTCTTTCCAGATTTCATCGGAGGATATTTCCTTTTTCACCTTAGCCCTTATGGGCTTCCAAATATCACTTTGCCAATTCCACACGAACTGTCTTAGCGAAAGGCTTCTTGAGGGGAAAGCTGTAACTCTGTGAGATGATTTCACAGAACACAAAGAAGTTTCTCAGAAAGCTTCTTTCTCTTTGTTATCGGAGGATATTTCCTTTGGCCCTATAGTCTTTAAAGGGATCCGAAATATGTGTTCTCAGGTTCCACAGAAATAAGTCTAGCAAAGAGATCTACGAAATACAGATGTAACTCTGTGAGATGAATTAACAGAACACTAAGCAGTTTCTCAGAAAGCTTCTTTCCAGATTTCATCGGAGGATATTTCCTTTTTCACCATAGCCCTCTATGGGCTTCCAAATATCACATTGCCAATTCCACAAGAACTGTTTTAGCGAAAGGCTTCTTGACGGGAAAGCTGTAACTCTGTGAGATGATTTCACCGAACACAAAGAAGCTTCTCAGAAAGCTTCTTTCTCTTTGTTATCGGAGGATATTTTCTTTGGTCCTATGGCCTTTAAAGGGATCCGAAATATCTGTTCTCAGATTCCACAGAAATAAGGCTAGCAAAGAGATCCACGAAATACAGATGTAATTCTGTGAGATGAATTAAAAGACACTGAGCAGTTTCTCAGAAAGCTTCTTTCCAGATTTCATCGGAGGATATTTCCTTTTTCACCATAGCCCTCTATGGGCTTCCAAATATCACTTTGCCAATTCCACAAGAACTGGCTTAGCGAAAGGCTTCTTGAGAGGAAAGCTGTAACTCTGTGAGATGATTTCACAGAACACAAAGAAGTTTCTCAGAAAGCTTCTTTCTCTTTGTTATCGGAGGATATTTCCTTTGGCCCTATAGTCTTTAAAGGGATCCGAAATATCTGTTGTCAGATTCCATAGAAATAAGGCTAGCAAAGAGATCCAAGAAATACAGATGTAACTAAGTGAGATGAATTAACAGAACACTAAGCAGTTTCTCAGAAAGCTTCTTTCCAGATTTCATCCAAGGATATTTCCTTTTTCACCATAGCCCTTATGGGCTTCCAAATATGACTTTGCCAATTCCACAAGAACTGTCTTAGCGAAAGGCTTCTTGAGGGGAAAGCTGTAACTCTGTGAGATGATTTCACAGAACACAAAGAAGTTTCTCAGAAAGCTTCTTTCTCTTTGTTATCGGAGGATATTTCCTTTGGCCCTATAGTCTTCAAAGGGAAAGGAAATATCTGTTGTCAGATTCCACAGAAATAAGGCTAGCAAAGAGATCCACGAAATACAGATGTAACTCTGTGAGATGAATTAACAGAACACTAAGCAGTTTCTCAGAAAGCTTCTTTCCAGATTTCATCGGAGGATATTTCCTTTTTCACCACAGCCCTTATGGGCTTCCAAATATCACTTTGCCAATTCCACACGAACTGTCTTAGCGAAAGGCTTCTTGAGGGGAAAGCTGTAACTCTGTGAGATGATTTCACAGAACACAAAGAAGTTTCTCAGAAAGCTTCTTTCTCTTTGTTATCGGAGGATATTTCCTTTGGCCCTATATTCTTTAAAGGGATCCGAAATATCGGTTCTCAGGTTCCACAGAAATAAGGCTAGCAAAGAGCTCGACGAAATACAGATGTAACTCTGTGAGATGAATTAACAGAACAGTAAGCAGTTTCTCAGAAAGCTTCTTTACACATTTAATCCGAGGATATTTCCTTTTTCACCATAGCCCTCTATGGGCTTCCAAATATCACTTTGCCAATTCCACAAGAACTGTCTTAGCAAAAGGCTTCTTGAGGGGAAAGCTGTAACTCTGTGAGATGATTTCACAGAACACAAAGAAGTTTCTCAGAAAGCTTCTTTCTCTTTGTTATCGGACTATATTTCCTTTGGCCATATAGTCTTCAAAGGGAAAGGAAATATCTGTTGTCAGATTCCACAGAAATAAGGCTAGCAAAGAGATCCACGAAATACAGATGTAACTCTGTGAGATGAATTAACAGAACACTGAGCAGTTTCTCAGAAAGCTTCTTTCCAGATTTCATCGGAGGATATTTCCTTTTTCACCATAGCCCTCTATGGGCTTCCAAATATCACTTTGCCAATTCCACACGAACCGTCTTAGCGAAAGGCTTCTTGAGGGGAAAGCTGTAACTCTGTGAGATGATTTCACAGAACACAAAGAAGTTTCTCAGAAAGCTTCTTTCTCTTTGTTATCGGAGGATATTTCCTTTGGCCCTATATTCTTTAAAGGGATCAGAAATATCTGTTCTCAGGTTCCACAGAAATAAGGCTAGCAAAGAGCTCGACGAAATACAGATGTAACTCTGTGAGATGAATTAACAGAACAGTAAGCAGTTTCTCAGAAAGCTTCTTTACACATTTAATCCGAGGATATTTCCTTTTTCACCATAGCCCTCTATGGGCTTCCAAATATCACTTTGCCAATTCCACAAGAACTGTCTTAGTGAAAGGCTTCTTGAGGGGAAAGCTGTAACTCTGTGAGATCATTTCACAGAACACAAAGATGTTTCCCAGAAAGCTTGTTTCTCTTTGTCATCGGAGGATATTTCCTTTGGCCCAATAGTCTTCAAAGGGAAAGAAAATAACTGTTGTCAGATTCCACAGAAATAAGGCTAGCAAAGAGATCCACGAAATACAGATGTAACATTGTGAGATGAATTAACAGAACACTGAGCAGTTTCTCAGAAAGCTTCTTTCCAGATTTCATCGGAGGATATTTCCTTTTTCACCATAGCCCTTATGGGCTTCCAAATATCACTTTGCCAATTCCACAAGAACTGTCTTAGCGAAAGGCTTCATGAGGGGAAAGCTGTAACTCTGTGAGATGATTTCACCGAACACAAAGAAGTTTCTCAGAAAACTTCTTTCTCTTTGTTATCGAAGGATATTTCCTTTGGCCGTATAGTCTTCAAAGGGAAAGGAAATATCTGTTTTCAGATTCGACAGAAATAAGGCTAGCAAAGAGATCCACGAAATACAGATGTAACTCTGTGAAATGAATTAACAGAACACTAAGCAGTTTCTCAGAAAGCTTCTTTCCAGATTTCATCGGAGGATATTTCCTTTTTCACCATAGCCCTCTATGGGCTTCCAAATATCACTTTGCCAATTCCACACGAACTGTCTTAGCGAAAGGCTTCTTGAGGGGAAAGCTGTAACTCTGTGAGATGATTTCACAGAACACAAAGAAGTTTCTCAGAAAGCTTCTTTCTCTTTGTTATCGGAGGATATTTCCTTTGGCCCTATAGTCTTTAAAGGGATCCGAAATATCTGTTCTCAGGTTCCACAGAAATAAGGCTAGCAAAGAGATCTACGAAATACAGATGTAACTCTGTGAGATGAATTAACAGAACACTAAGCAGTTTCTCAGAAAGGTTCTTTCCAGATTTCATCGGAGGATATTTCCTTTTTCACCATAGCCCTCTATGGGCTTCCAAATATCACTTTGCCAATTCCACAAGAACTGTCTTAGCGAAAGGCTTCTTGAGGGGAAAGCTGTAACTCTGTGAGATGATTTCACCGAACACAAAGAAGCTTCTCAGAAAGCTTCTTTCTCTTTGGTATCGGAGGATATTTTCCTTGGTCCTATGGCCTTTAAAGGGATCCGAAATATCTGTTCTCAGATTCCACAGAAATAAGGCTAGCAAAGAGATCCACGAAATACAGATGTAACTCTGTGAGATGAATTAACAGACACTGAGCAGTTTCTCAGAAAGATTCTTTCCAGATTTCATCGGAGGATATTTCCTTTTTCACCATAGCCCTCTATGGGCTTCCAAATATCACTTTGCCAATTCCACAAGAACTGGCTTAGCGAAAGGCTTCTTGAGAGGAAAGCTGTAACTCTGTGAGATGATTTCACAGAACACAAAGAAGTTTCTCAGAAAGCTTCTTTCTCTTTGTTATCGGAGGATATTTCCTTTGACCCTATAGTCTTTAAAGGGATCCGAAATATCTGTTGTCAGATTCCACAGAATTAAGGCTAGCAAAGAGATCCACGAAATACAGATGTAACTCTGTGAGATGAATTAACAGAACACTAAGCAGTTTCTCAGAAAGGTTCTTTCCAGATTTCATCCGAGGATATTTCCTTTTTCACCATAGTCCTTATGGGCTTCCAAATATGACTTTGCCAATTCCACAAGAACTGTCTTAGCGAAAGGCTTCTAGAGGGGAAAACTCTCACTCTGTGAGATGATTTCACAGAACACAAAGAAGTTTCTCAGAAAGCTTCTTTCCCTTTGTTATCGGAGGATATGTCCTTTGGCCCTATAGTCTTCAAAGGGAAAGGAAATATCTGTTGTCAGATTCCACAGAAATAAGGCTAGCAAAGAGATCCAAGAAATACTGATGTAAGTCTGTGAGATGAATTAACAGAACACTGAGCAGTTTCTCAGAAAGCTTCTTTCCAGATTTCATCGGAGGATATTTCCTTTCTCACCCTAGCCCTCTATGGGCTTCCAAATATCACTTTGCCAATTCCACAAGAACTGTCTTAGCGAAAGGCTTCTTGAGGGGAAAGCTGTAACTCTGTGAGATCATTTCACAGATGTTTCTCAGAAAGCTTGTTTCTCTTTGTTATCGGAGGATATTTCCTTTGGCCCTATAGTCTTCAAAGGGAAAGGAAATATCTGTTGTCAGATTCCACAGAAATAAGGCTAGCAAAGAGATCCACGAAATACAGATGTAACTCTGTGAGATGAATTAACAGAACACTAAGAAGTTTCTCAGAAAGCTTCTTTCCAGATTTCATCGGAGGATATTTCCTTTTTCACCATAGCCCTCTACGGGCTTCCAAATATCACTTTGCCAATTCCACACGAACTGTCTTAGCGAAAGGCTTCTTGAGGGGAAAGCTGTAACTCTGTGAGATGATTTCACAGAACACAAAGAAGTTTCTCAGAAAGCTTCTTTCTCTTTGTTATCGGAGGATATTTCCTTTGGCCCGATATTCTTTAAAAGGATCCGAAATATCTGTTCTCAGGTTCCACAGAAATAAGGCTAGCAAAGAGATCCAAGAAATACTGATGTAACTCTGTGAGATGAATTAACAGAACACTGAGCAGTTTCTCAGAAAGCTTCTTTCCAGATTTCATCGGAGGATATTTCCTTTTTCACCATAGTCCTTATGGGCTTCCAAATATGACTTTGCCAATTCCACAAGAACTGTCTTAGCGAAAGGCTTCTTGAGGGGAAAGCTGTAACTCTGTGAGATGATTTCACAGAACACAAAGAAGTTTCTCAGAAAGCTTCTTTCCCTTAGTTATCGGAGGATATGTCTTTTGGCCCTATAGTCTTCAAAGGGAAAGGAAATATCTGTTGTCAGATTCCACAGAAATAAGGCTAGCAAAGAGATCCAAGAAATACTGATGTAACTCTGTGAGATGAATTAACAGAACACTGAGCAGTTTCTCAGAAAGCTTCTTTCCAGATTTCATCGGAGGATATTTCCTTTCTCACCCTAGCCCTCTATGGGCTTCCAAATATCACTTTGCCAATTCCACAAGAACTGTCTTAGCGAAAGGCTTCTTGAGGGGAAAACTGTAACTCTGTGAGATCATTTCACAGATGTTTCTCAGAAAGCTTGTTTCTCTTTGTTATCGGAGGATATTTCCTTTGGCCCTATAGTCTTCAAAGGGAAAGGAAATATCTGTTGTCAGATTCCACAGAAATAAGGCTAGCAAAGAGATCCACGAAATACAGATGTAACTCTGTGAGATGAATTAACAGAACACTAAGCAGTTTCTCAGAAAGCTTCTTTCCAGATTTCATCCGAGGATATTTCCTTTTTCACCATAGCCCTCTATGGGCTTCCAAATATCACTTTGCCAATTCCACACGAACTGTCTTAGCGAAAGGCTTCTTGAGGGGAAAGCTGTAACTCTGTGAGATGATTTCACAGAACACAAAGAAGTTTCTCAGAAAGCTTCTTTCTCTTTGTTACGGAGGATATTTCCTTTGGCCCGATATTTTTTAAAGGGATCCGAAATATCTGTTCTCAGGTTCCACAGAAATAAGGCTAGCAAAGAGATCTAAGAAATACTGATGTAACTCTGTGAGATGAATTAACAGAACACTGAGCAGTTTCTCAGAAAGCTTCTTTCTAGATTTCATCGGAGGATATTTCCTTTCTCACCATAGCCCTCTATGGGCTCCCAAATATCACTTTGCCAATTCCACAAGAACTGTCTTAGCGAAAGGCTTCTTGAGTGGAAAGCTGTAACTCTGTGATATGATTTCACAGAACACAAAGAAGTTTCTCAGAAAGCTTCTTTCTCTTTGTTATCAGAGGATATTTCCTTTGGCCTATAGTCTTCAAAGGGAAAGGAAATATCTGTTGTCAGATTCCAGAGAAATAAGGCTAGCAAAGAGATCCACGAAATACAGATGTAACTCTGTGAGATGAATTAACAGAACACTAAGCAGTTTCTCAGAAAGCTTCTTTCCAGATTTCATCGGAGGATATTTCCTTTTTCACCATAGCCCTCTATGGGCTTCCAAATATCACTTTGCCAATTCCACACGAACTGTCTTAGCGAAAGGCTTCTTGAGGGGAAAGCTGTAACACTGTGAGATGATTTCACAGAACACAAAGAAGTTTCTCAGAAAGCTTCTTTCTCTTTGTTATCGGAGGATATTTCCCTTGGCCCTATATTCTTTAAAGGGATCTGAAATATCTGTTCTCAGGTTCCACAGAAATAAGGCTAGCAAAGAGATCTACGAAATACAGATGTAAATCTGTGAGATGAATTAACAGAACACTAAGCAGATTCTCAGAAAGCTTCTTTCCACATTTCATCCGAGGATATTTCCTTTTTCACCATAGCCCTCTATGGGCTTCCAAATATCACTTTGCCAATTGCACAAGAACTGTCTTAGCGAAAGGCTTCTTGAGGGGAAAGCTGTAACTCTGTGAGATGATTTCACAGAACACAAAGAAGTTTCTTAGAAAGCTTCTTTCTCTTTGTTATCGGAGGATATTTCCTTTGGCCCTATATTCTTTAAAGGGATCCGAAATATCTGTTCTCAGGTTCCACAGAAATAAGGCTAGCAAAGAGATCTACGAAATACAGATGTAACTCTGTGAGATGAATTAACAGAACACTAAGCAGTTTCTCAGAAAGCTTCTTTCCAGATTTCATCGGAGGATATTTCCTTTTTCACCATAGCCCTTATGGCTTCCAAATATCACTTTGCCAATTCCACAAGAACTGTCTTAGCGAAAGGCTTCTTGAGGGGAAAGCTGTAACTCTGTGAGATCATTTCACAGAACAAAAAGATGTTTCTCAGAAAGCTTCTTTCTCTTTGTTATCGGAGGATATATCCTTTGGCCCTATATTCTTCAAAGGGAAAGGAAATATCTGTTGTCAGATTCCACAGAAATAAGGCTAGCAGACATCCACGAAATACAGATGTAACTCTGTGAGATGAATTAACAGAACACTGAGCAGTTTCTCAGAAAGCTTCTTTCCAGATTTCATCGGAGGATATTCCCTTTTTCACCATAGCCCTTACGGGCTTCCAAATATCACTTTGCCAATTCCACAAGAACTGTCTTAGCGAAAGGCTTCTTGAGGGGAAAGCTGGAACTCTGTGAGATCATTTCACAGAACACAAAGATGTTTCTCAGAAAGCTTGTTTCTCTTTGTTATCGGAGGATATTTCCTTTGGCCCTATAGTCTTCAAAGGGAAAGGAAATAACTGTTGTCAGATTCCACAGAAAGAAGGCTAGCAAAGAGATCCACGAAATACAGATGTAACTCTGTGAGATGAATTAACAGAACACTAAGCAGTTTCTCAGAAAGCTTCTTTCCAGATTTCATCGGAGGATATTCCCCTTTTCACCATAGCCCTCTATGGGCTTCCAAATATCACTTTGCCAATTCCACAAGAACTGTCTTAGCGAAAGGCTTCTTGAGGGGAAAGCTGTAACTCTGTGAGATGATTTCACAGAACACAAAGAAGTTTCTCAGAAAGCCTGTTTCTCTTTGTTATCAGAGGATATTTCCTTTGGCCCTATAGTCTTCAAAGGGAAAGGAAATATCTGTTGTCAGATTCCACAGACATAAGGCTAGCAAGAGATCCACGAAATACAGATGTAACTCTGTGAGATGAATTAACAGAACACTGAGCAGTTTCTCAGAAAGCTTCTTTCCAGATTTCATCGGAGGATATTTCCTTTTTCACCTTAGCCCTTATGGGCTTCCAAATATCACTTTGCCAATTCCACACGAACTGTCTTAGCGAAAGGCTTCTTGAGGGGAAAGCTGTAACTCTGTGAGATGATTTCACAGAACACAAAGAAGTTTCTCAGAAAGCTTCTTTCTCTTTGTTATCGGAGGATATTTCCTTTGGCCCTATAGTCTTCAAAGGGAAAGGAAATATCTGTTGTCAGATTCCACAGAAATAAGGCTAGCAAAGAGATCCACGAAATACAGATGTAACTCTGTGAGATGAATTAACAGAACACTAAGCAGTTTCTCAGAAAGCTTCTTTCCAGATTTCATCGGAGGATATTTCCTTTTTCACCACAGCCCTTATGGGCTTCCAAATATCACTTTGCCAATTCCACAAGAACTGTCTTAGCGAAAGGCTTCTTGAGGGGAAAGCTGTAACTCTGTGAGATCATTTCACAGAACACAAAGAAGTTTCTCAGAAAGCTTCTTTCTCTTTGTTATCGGAGGATATTTCCTTTGGCCCTATATTCTTTAAAGGGATCCGAAATATCTGTTCTCAGGTTCCACAGAAATAAGGCTAGCAAAGAGATCCACGAAATACAGATGTAACTCTGTGAGATGAATTAACAGAACACTAAGCAGTTTCTCAGAAAGCTTCTTTCCACATTTCATCCGAGGATATTTCCTTTTTCACCATAGCCCTCTATGGGCTTCCAAATATCACTTTGCCAATTCCACAAGAACTGTCTTAGCGAAAGGCTTCTTGAGGGGAAAGCTGTAACTCTGTGAGATGATTTCACAGAACACAAAGAAGTTTCTCAGAAAGCTTGTTTCTCTTTGTTATCAGAGGATATTTCCTTTGGCCCTATAGTCTTCAAAGGGAAAGGAAATATCTGTTGTCAGATTCCACAGAAATAAGGCTAGCAAGAGATCCACGAAATCCAGATGTAACTCTGTGAGATGAATTAACAGAACACTGAGCAGTTTCTCAGAAAGCTTCTTTCCAGATTTCATCGGAGGATATTTCCTTTTTCACCATAGCCCTTATGGGCTTCCAAATATCACTTTGCCAATTCCACAAGAACTGTCTTAGCGAAAGGCTTCTTGAGGGGAAAGCTGTAACTCTGTGAGATGATTTCACAGAACACAAAGAAGTTTCTCAGAAAGCTTCTTTCTCTTTGTTATCGGAGGATATTTCCTTTGGCCCTATAGTCTTCAAAGGGAAAGGAAATAACTGTTGTCAGATTCCACAGAAAGAAGGCTAGCAAAGAGATCCACGAAATACAGATGTAACTCTGTGAGATGAATTAACAGAACACTAAGCAGTTTCTCAGAAAGCTTCTTTCCAGATTTCATCGGAGGATATTCCCTTTTTCACCCTAGCCCTCTATGGGCTTCCAAATATCAGTTTGCCAATTCCACAAGAACTGTCTTAGCGAAAGGCTTCTTGAGGGGAAAGCTGTAACTCTGTGAGGTGATTTCACAGAACACAAAGAAGTTTCTCAGAAAGCTTGTTTCTCTTTGTAATCAGAGGATATTTCCTTTGGCCCTATAGTCTTCAAAGGGAAAGGAAATATCTGTTGTCAGATTCCACAGAAATAAGGCTAGCAAGAGATCCACGAAATACAGATGTAACTCTGTGAGATGAATTAACAGAACACTGAGCAGTTTCTCAGAAAGCTTCTTTCCAGATTTCATCGGAGGATATTTCCTTTTTCACCATAGCCCTTATGGGCTTCCAAATATGACTTTGCCAATTCCACAAGAACTGTCTTAGCGAAAGGCTTCTTGAGGGGAAAGCTGTCACTCTGTGAGATGATTTCACAGAACACAAAGAAGTTTCTCAGAAAGCTTCTTTCTCTTTGTTATCGGAGAATATTTCCTTTGGCCCTATAGTCTTCAAAGGGAAAGGAAATAACTGTTGTCAGATTCCACAGAAAGAAGGCTAGCAAAGAGATCCACGAAATACAGATGTAACTCTGTGAGATGAATTAACAGAACACTAAGCAGTTTCTCAGAAAGCTTCTTTCCAGATTTCATCGGAGGATATTTCCTTTTTCACAATAGCCCTCTAAGGGCTTCCAAATATCACTTTGCCAATTCCACAGGAACTGTATTAGCGAAAGGCTTCTTAAGTGGAAAGCTGTAACTCTGTGAGATGATTTCACCGAACACAAAGAAGTTTCTCAGAAAACTTCTTTCTCTTTGTTATCGAAGGATATTTCCTTTGGCCGTATAGTCTTCAAAGGGAAAGGAAATATCTGTTGTCAGATTCCACAGATATAAGGCTAGCAAAGAGATCCACGAAATACAGATGTAACTCTGTGAGATGAATTAACAGAACACTAAGCAGTTCCTCAGAAAGCTTCTTTCCAGATTTCATCGGAGGATATTTCCTTTTTCACCATAGCCCTCTATGGGCTTCCAAATATCACTTTGCCAATTCCACACGAACTGTCTTAGCGAAAGGCTTCTTGAGGGGAAAGCTGTAACTCTCTGAGATGATTTCACAGAACACAAAGAAGTTTCTCAGAAAGCTTCTTTCTCTTTGTTATCGGAGGATATTTCCTTTAGCCCTATAGTCTTTAAAGGGATCCGAAATATCTGTTCTCAGGTTCCACAGAAATAAGGCTAGCAAAGAGATCTACGAAATACAGATGTAACTCTGTGAGATGAATTAACAGAACACGAAGTAGTTTCTCAGAAAGCTTCTTTCCAGATTTCATCGGAGGATATTTCCTTTTTCACCATAGCCCTCTATGGGCTTCCAAATATCACTTTGCCAATTCCACAAGAACTGTCTTAGCGAAAGGCTTCTTGAGGGGAAAGCTGTAACTCTGTGAGATGATTTCACCGAACACAAGGAAGCTTCTCAGAAAGCTTCTTTCTCTTTGTTATCGGAGGATATTTACTTTGGTCCTATGGCCTTTAAATGGATCCGAAATATCTGTTCTCAGATTCCACAGAAATAAGGCTAGCAAAGAGATCCACGAAATACAGATGTAACTCTGTGAGATGAATTAACAGACACTGAGCAGTTTCTCAGAAAGCTTCTTTCCAGATTTCATCGGAGGATATTTCCTTTTTCACCATAGCCCTCTATGGGCTTCCAAATATCACTTTGCCCATTCCACACGAACTGTCTTAGCGAAAGGCTTCTTGAGAGGAAAGCTGTAACTCTGTGAGATGATTTCACAGAACACAAAGAAGTTTCTCAGAAAGCTTCTTTCTCTTTGTTATCGGAGGATATTTCCTTTGGACCTATAGTCTTTAAAGGGATCCGAAATATCTGTTGTCAGATTCCACAGAAATAAGGCTAGCAAAGAGATCCACGAAATACAGATGTAACTCTGTGAGATGAATTAACAGAACACTAAGCAGTTTCTCAGAAAGATTCTTTCCAGATTTCATCCGAGGATATTTCCTTTTTCACCATAGCCCTTAGGGGCTTCCAAATATGACTTTGCCAATTCCACAAGAACTGTCTTAGCGAAAGGCTTCTTGAGGGGAAAGCTGTAACTCTGTGAGATGATTACACAGAACACAAAGAGGTTTCTCAGAAAGCTTCTTTCCCTTTGTTATCGGAGGATATGTCCTTTGGCCCTATAATTTTCAAAGGGAAAGGAAATATCTGCTGTCAGATTCCACAGAAATAAGGCTAGCAAAGAGATCCAAGAAATACTGATGTAACTCTGTGAGATGAATTAACAGAACACTGAGCAGTTTCTCAGAAAGCTTCTTTCCAGATTTCATCGGAGGATATTTCTTTTCTCACCATAGCCCTCTATGGGCTTCCAAATATCACTTTGCCAATTACACAAGAACTTTCTTAGCGAAAGGCTTCTTCAAGGGAAAGCTGTAACTCTGTGAGATGATTTCACAGAACACAAAGAAGTTTCTCAGAAAGCTTCTTTCTCTTTGTTATCGGAGGATATTTCTTTTGGCCCTATAGTCTTCAAAGGGAAAGGAAATATCTGTTGTCAGATTCCACAGAAATAAGGCTAGCAAAGAGATCCACGAAATACAGATGTAACTCTGTGAGATGAATTAACAGAACCCTAAGCAGTTTCTCAGAAAGCTTCTTTCCAGATTTCATCGGAGGATATTTCCTTTTTCACCATAGCCCTCTATGGGCTTCCAAATATCACTTTGCCAATTCCACACGAACTGTCTTAGCGAAAGGCTTCTTGAGGGGAAAGCTGTAACTCTGTGAGATGATTTCACAGAACACAAAGAAGTTTCTCAGAAAGCTTCTTTCTCTTTGTTATCGGAGGATATTTCCTTTGGCCCGATATTCTTTAAAGGGATCGGAAATATCTGTTCTCAGGTTCCACAGAAATAAGGCTAGCAAAGGGATCCAAGAAATACTGATGTAACTCTGTGAGATGAATTAACAGAACACTGAGCAGTTTCTCAGAAAGCTTCTTTCCAGATTTCATCGGAGGATATTTCCTTTCTCACCATACCCTCTATGGGCTCCCAAATATCACTTTGCCAATTCCACAAGAACTGTCTTAGCGAAAGGCTTCTTGAGGGGAAAGCTGTAACTCTGTGATATGATTTCACAGAACACAAAGAAGTTTCTCAGAAAGCTTCTTTCTCTTTGTTATGGGAGGATATTTCCTTTGGCCCTATAGTCTTCAAAGGGAAAGGAAATATCTGTTGTCAGATTCCACAGAAATAAGGCTAGCAAAGAGATCCACGAAATACAGATGTAACTCTGTGAGATGAATTAACAGAACACTAAGCAGTTTCTCAGAAAGCTTCTTTCCACATTTCATCGGAGGATATTTCCTTTTTCACCATAGCCCTCTATGGGCTTCCAAATATCACTTTGCCAATTCCACACGAACTGTCTTAGCGAAAGGCTTCTTGAGGGGAAAGCTGTAACTCTGTGAGATGATTTCACGGAACACAAAGAAGTTTCTCAGAAAGCTTCTTTCTCTTTGTTATCGGAGGATATTTCCCTTGGCCCTATATTCTTTAAAGGGATCCGAAATATCTGTTCTCAGGTTCCACAGAAATAAGGCTAGCAAAGAGATATACGAAATACAGATGTAAATCTGTGAGATGAATTAACAGAACACTAAGCAGATTCTCAGAAAGCTTCTTTCCACATTTCATCCGAGGATATTTCCTTTTTCACCATAGCCCTCTATGGTCTCCCAAATATCACTTTGCCAATTCCACAAGAACTGTCTTAGCGAAAGGCTTCTTGAGGGGAAAGCTGTAACTCTGTGAGATGATTTCACCGAACACAAAGAAGTTTCTCAGAAAACTTCTTTCTCTTTGTTATCGAAGGATATTTCCTTTGGCCGTATAGTCTTCAAAGGGAAAGGAAATATCTGTTGTCAGATTCCACAGAAATAAGGCTAGCAAAGACATCCACGAAATACAGATGTAACTCTGTGAGATGAATTAACAGAACACTGAGCAGTTTCTCAGAAAGCTTCTTTCCAGATTTCATCAGAGGATATTTCCTTTTTCACCATAGCCCTTATGGGCTTCCAAATATCACTTTGCCAATTCCACAAGAACTGTCTTAGCGAAAGGCTTCTTGAGGGGAAAGCTGTAACTCTGTGAGATCATTTCACAGAACACAAAGTTGTTTCTCAGAAAGCTTGTTCCTCTTTGTTATCGGAGGATATTTCCTTTGGCCCTATAGTCTTCAAAGGGAAAGGAAATATCTGTTGTCAGATTCCACAGAAATAAGGCTAGCAAAGAGATCCAAGAAATACTGATGTAACTCTGTGAGATGAATTAACAGAACACTGAGCAGTTTCTCAGAAAGCTTCTTTCCAGATTTCATCGGAGGATATTTCCTTTTTCACCCTAGCCCTCTATGGGCTTCCAAATATCACTTTGCCAATTCCACACGAACTGTCTTAGCGAAAGGCTTCTTGAGGGGAAAGCTGTAACTCTGTGAGATGATTTCACAGAACACAAAGAAGTTTCTCAGAAAGCTTCTTTCTCTTTGTTATCGGAGGATATTTCCTTTGGCCCGATATTCTTTAAAGGGATCCGAAATATCTCTTCTCAGGTTCCACAGAAATAAGGCTAGCAAAGAGATCCATGAAATACTGATGTAACTCTGTGAGATGAATTAACAGAACACTGAGCAGTTTCTCAGAAAGCTTCTTTCTAGATTTCATCGGAGGATATTTCCTTTCTCACCATAGCCCTCTAAGGGCTCCCAAATATCACTTTGCCAATTCCACAAGAACTGTCTTAGCGAAAGGCTTCTTGAGGGGAAAGCTGTAACTCTGTGAGATGATTTCACAGAACACAAAGAAGTTTCTCAGAAAGCTTCTTTCTCTTTGTTATCGGAGGATATATCCTTTGGCCCTATATTCTTCAAAGGGAAAGGAAATATCTGTTGTCAGATTCCACAGAAATAAGGCTAGCAAAGACATCCACGAAATACAGAAGTAACTCTGTGAGATGAATTAACAGAACACTGAGCAGTTTCTCAGAAAGCTTCTTTCCAGATGTCATCAGAGGATATTTCCTTTTTCACCATAGCCCTTATGGGCTTCCAAATATCACTTTGCCAATTCCACAAGAACTGTCTTAGCGAAAGGCTTCTTGAGGGGAAAGCTGGAACTCTGTGAGATCATTTCACAGAACACAAAGATGTTTCTCAGAAAGCATGTTTCTCTTTGTTATCGGAGGTTATTTCCTTGGGCCCTATAGTCTTCAAAGGGAAAGGAAATAACTGTTGTCAGATTCCACAGAAAGAAGGCTAGCAAAGAGATCCACGAAATACAGATGTAACTCTGTGAGATGAATTAACAGAACACTAAGCAGTTTCTCAGAAAGCTTCTTTCCAGATTTCATCGGAGGATATTTCCTTTTTCACCATAGCCCTTATGGCTTCCAAATATCACTTTGCCAATTCCACAAGAACTGTCTTAGCGAAAGGCTTCTTGAGGGGAAAGCTGTAACTCTGTGAGATCATTTCACAGAACAAAAAGATGTTTCTCAGAAAGCTTCTTTCTCTTTGTTATCGGAGGATATATCCTTTGGCCCTATATTCTTCAAAGGGAAAGGAAATATCTGTTGTCAGATTCCACAGAAATAAGGCTAGCAGACATCCACGAAATACAGATGTAACTCTGTGAGATGAATTAACAGAACACTGAGCAGTTTCTCAGAAAGCTTCTTTCCAGATTTCATCGGAGGATATTCCCTTTTTCACCATAGCCCTTACGGGCTTCCAAATATCACTTTGCCAATTCCACAAGAACTGTCTTATCGAAAGGCTTCTTGAGGGGAAAGCTGGAACTCTGTGAGATCATTTCACAGAACACAAAGATGTTTCTCAGAAAGCTTGTTTCTCTTTGTTATCGGAGGATATTTCCTTTGGCCCTATAGTCTTCAAAGGGAAAGGAAATAACTGTTGTCAGATTCCACAGAAAGAAGGCTAGCAAAGAGATCCACGAAATACAGATGTAACTCTGTGAGATGAATTAACAGAACACTAAGCAGTTTCTCAGAAAGCTTCTTTCCAGATTTCATCGGAGGATATTCCCCTTTTCACCATAGCCCTCTATGGGCTTCCAAATATCACTTTGCCAATTCCACAAGAACTGTCTTAGCGAAAGGCTTCTTGAGGGGAAAGCTGTAACTCTGTGAGATGATTTCACAGAACACAAAGAAGTTTCTCAGAAAGCTTGTTTCTCTTTGTTATCAGAGGATATTTCCTTTGGCCCTATAGTCTTCAAAGGGAAAGGAAATATCTGTTGTCAGATTCCACAGACATAAGGCTAGCAAGAGATCCACGAAATACAGATGTAACTCTGTGAGATGAATTAACAGAACACTGAGCAGTTTCTCAGAAAGCTTCTTTCCAGATTTCATCGGAGGATATTTCCTTTTTCACCTTAGCCCTTATGGGCTTCCAAATATCACTTTGCCAATTCCACACGAACTGTCTTAGCGAAAGGCTTCTTGAGGGGAAAGCTGTAACTCTGTGAGATGATTTCACAGAACACAAAGAAGTTTCTCAGAAAGCTTCTTTCTCTTTGTTATCGGAGGATATTTCCTTTGGCCCTATAGTCTTTAAAGGGATCCGAAATATGTGTTCTCAGGTTCCACAGAAATAAGTCTAGCAAAGTGATCTACGAAATACAGATGTAACTCTGTGAGATGAATTAACAGAACACTAAGCAGTTTCTCAGAAAGCTTCTTTCCAGATTTCATCGGAGGATATTTCCTTTTTCACCATAGCCCTCTATGGGCTTCCAAATATCACATTGCCAATTCCACAAGAACTGTCTTAGCGAAAGGCTTCTTGAGGGGAAAGCTGTAACTCTGTGAGATGATTTCACCGAACACAAAGAAGCTTCTCAGAAAGCTTCTTTCTCTTTGTTATCGGAGGATATTTTCTTTGGTCCTATGGCCTTTAAAGGGATCCGAAATATCTGTTCTCAGATTCCACAGAAATAAGGCTAGCAAAGAGATCCACGAAATACAGATGTAATTCTGTGAGATGAATTAAAAGACACTGAGCAGTTTCTCAGAAAGCTTCTTTCCAGATTTCATCGGAGGATATTTCCTTTTTCACCATAGCCCTCTATGGGCTTCCAAATATCACTTTGCCAATTCCACAAGAACTGGCTTAGCGAAAGGCTTCTTGAGAGGAAAGCTGTAACTCTGTGAGATGATTTCACAGAACACAAAGAAGTTTCTCAGAAAGCTTCTTTCTCTTTGTTATCGGAGGATATTTCCTTTGGCCCTATAGTCTTTAAAGGGATCCGAAATATCTGTTGTCAGATTCCACAGAAATAAGGCTAGCAAAGAGATCCAAGAAATACAGATGTAACTAAGTGAGATGAATTAACAGAACACTAAGCAGTTTCTCAGAAAGCTTCTTTCCAGATTTCATCCAAGGATATTTCCTTTTTCACCATAGCCCTTATGGGCTTCCAAATATGACTTTGCCAATTCCACAAGAACTGTCTTAGCGAAAGGCTTCTTGAGGGGAAAGCTGTAACTCTGTGAGATGATTTCACAGAACACAAAGAAGTTTCTCAGAAAGCTTCTTTCTCTTTGTTATCGGAGGATATTTCCTTTGGCCCTATAGTCTTCAAAGGGAAAGGAAATATCTGTTGTCAGATTCCACAGAAATAAGGCTAGCAAAGAGATCCACGAAATACAGATGTAACTCTGTGAGATGAATTAACAGAACACTAAGCAGTTTCTCAGAAAGCTTCTTTCCAGATTGCATCGGAGGATATTTCCTTTTTCACCACAGCCCTTATGGGCTTCCAAATATCACTTTGCCAATTCCACACGAACTGTCTTAGCGAAAGGCTTCTTGAGGGGAAAGCTGTAACTCTGTGAGATCATTTCACAGAACACAAAGAAGTTTCTCAGAAAGCTTCTTTCTCTTTGTTATCGGAGGATATTTCCTTTGGCCCTATATTCTTTAAAGGGATCCGAAATATCTGTTCTCAGGTTCCACAGAAATAAGGCCAGCAAAGAGATCTACGAAATACAGATGTAACTCTGTGAGATGAATTAACAGAACACTAAGCAGTTTCTCAGAAAGCTTCTTTCCACATTTCATCCGAGGATATTTCCTTTTTCACCATAGCCCTCTATGGGCTTCCAAATATCACTTTGCCAATTCCACAAGAACTGTCTTAGCGAAAGGCTTCTTGAGGGGAAAGCTGTAACTCTGTGAGATGATTTCACAGAACACAAAGAAGTTTCTCAGAAAGCTTGTTTCTCTTTGTTATCAGAGGATATTTCCTTTGGCCCTATAGTCTTCAAAGGGAAAGGAAATATCTGTTGTCAGATTCCACAGAAATAAGGCTAGCAAGAGATCCACGAAATACAGATGTAACTCTGTGAGATGAATTAACAGAACACTGAGCAGTTTCTCAGAAAGCTTCTTTCCAGATTTCATCGGAGGATATTTCCTTTTTCACCATAGCCCTTATGGGCTTCCAAATATCACTTTGCCAATTCCACAAGAACTGTCTTAGCGAAAGGCTTCTTGAGGGGAAAGCTGTAACTCTGTGAGATGATTTCACAGAACACAAAGAAGTTTCTCAGAAAGCTTCTTTCTCTTTGTTATCGGAGGATATTTCCTTTGGCCCTATAGTCTTCAAAGGGAAAGGAAATAACTGTTGTCAGATTCCACAGAAAGAAGGCTAGCAAAGAGATCCACGAAATACAGATGTAACTCTGTGAGATGAATTAACAGAACACTAAGCAGTTTCTCAGAAAGCTTCTTTCCAGATTTCATCGGAGGATATTCCCTTTTTCACCCTAGCCCTCTATGGGCTTCCAAATATCAGTTTGCCAATTCCACAAGAACTGTCTTAGCGAAAGGCTTCTTGAGGGGAAAGCTGTAACTCTGTGAGGTTATTTCACAGAACACAAAGAAGTTTCTCAGAAAGCTTGTTTCTCTTTGTAATCAGAGGATATTTCCTTTGGCCCTATAGTCTTCAAAGGGAAAAGAAATAGCTGTTGTCAGATTCCACAGAAATAAGGCTAGCAAGAGATCCACGAAATACAGATGTAACTCTGTGAGATGAATTAACAGAACACTGAGCAGTTTCTCAGAAAGCTTCTTTCCAGATTTCATCGGAGGATATTTCCTTTTTCACCATAGCCCTTATGGGCTTCCAAATATGACTTTGCCAATTCCACAAGAACTGTCTTAGCGAAAGGCTTCTTGAGGGGAAAGCTGTCACTCTGTGAGATGATTTCACAGAACACAAAGAAGTTTCTCAGAAAGATTCTTTCTCTTTGTTATCGGAGAATATTTCCTTTGGCCCTATAGTCTTCAAAGGGAAAGGAAATAACTGTTGTCAGATTCCACAGAAAGAAGGCTAGCAAAGAGATCCACGAAATACAGATGTAACTCTGTGAGATGAATTAACAGAACACTAAGCAGTTTCTCAGAAAGCTTCTTTCCAGATTTCATCGGAGGATATTTCCTTTTTCACAATAGCCCTCTAAGGGCTTCCAAATATCACTTTGCCAATTCCACAGGAACTGTATTAGCGAAAGGCTTCTTAAGTGGAAAGCTGTAACTCTGTGAGATGATTTCACCGAACACAAAGAAGTTTCTCAGAAAACTTCTTTCTCTTTGTTACCGAAGGATATTTCCTTTGGCCGTATAGTCTTCAAAGGGAAAGGAAATATCTGTTGTCAGATTCCACAGATATAAGGCTAGCAAAGAGATCCACGAAATACAGATGTAACTCTGTGAGATGAATTAACAGAACACTAAGCAGTTCCTCAGAAAGCTTCTTTCCAGATTTCATCGGAGGATATTTCCTTTTTCACCATAGCCCTCTATGGGCTTCCAAATATCACTTTGCCAATTACACACGAACTGTCTTAGCGAAAGGCTTCTTGAGGGGAAAGCTGTAACTCTCTGAGATGATTTCACAGAACACAAAGAAGTTTCTCAGAAAGCTTCTTTCTCTTTGTTATCGGAGGATATTTCCTTTAGCCCTATAGTCTTTAAAGGGATCCGAAATATCTGTTCTCAGGTTCCACAGAAATAAGGCTAGCAAAGAGATCTACGAAATACAGATGTAACTCTGTGAGATGAATTAACAGAACACGAAGTAGTTTCTCAGAAAGCTTCTTTCCAGATTTCATCGGAGGATATTTCCTTTTTCACCATAGCCCTCTATGGGCTTCCAAATATCACTTTGCCAATTCCACAAGAACTGTCTTAGCGAAAGGCTTCTTGAGGGGAAAGCTGTAACTCTGTGAGATGATTTCACCGAACACAAGGAAGCTTCTCAGAAAGCTTCTTTCTCTTTGTTATCGGAGGATATTTACTTTGGTCCTATGGCCTTTAAATGGATCCGAAATATCTGTTCTCAGATTCCACAGAAATAAGGCTAGCAAAGAGATCCACGAAATACAGATGTAACTCTGTGAGATGAATTAACAGACACTGAGCAGTTTCTCAGAAAGCTTCTTTCCAGATTTCATCGGAGGATATTTCCTTTTTCACCATAGCCCTCTATGGGCTTCCAAATATCACTTTGCCCATTCCACACGAACTGTCTTAGCGAAAGGCTTCTTGAGAGGAAAGCTGTAACTCTGTGAGATGATTTCACAGAACACAAAGAAGTTTCTCAGAAAGCTTCTTTCTCTTTGTTATCGGAGGATATTTCCTTTGGACCTATAGTCTTTAAAGGGATCCGAAATATCTGTTGTCAGATTCCACAGAAATAAGGCTAGCAAAGAGATCCAGGAAATACAGATGTAACTCTGTGAGATGAATTAACAGAACACTAAGCAGTTTCTCAGAAAGATTCTTTCCAGATTTCATCCGAGGATATTTCCTTTTTCACCATAGCCCTTAGGGGCTTCCAAATATGACTTTGCCAATTCCACAAGAACTGTCTTAGCGAAAGGCTTCTTGAGGGGAAAGCTGTAACTCTGTGAGATGATTACACAGAACACAAAGAGGTTTCTCAGAAAGCTTCTTTCCCTTTGTTATCGGAGGATATGTCCTTTGGCCCTATAATTTTCAAAGGGAAAGGAAATATCTGCTGTCAGATTCCACAGAAATAAGGCTAGCAAAGAGATCCAAGAAATACTGATGTAACTCTGTGAGATGAATTAACAGAACACTGAGCAGTTTCTCAGAAAGCTTCTTTCCAGATTTCATCGGAGGATATTTCTTTTCTCACCATAGCCCTCTATGGGCTTCCAAATATCACTTTGCCAATTACACAAGAACTGTCTTAGCGAAAGGCTTCTTCAAGGGAAAGCTGTAACTCTGTGAGATGATTTCACAGAACACAAAGAAGTTTCTCAGAAAGCTTCTTTCTCTTTGTTATCGGAGGATATTTCTTTTGGCCCTATAGTCTTCAAAGGGAAAGGAAATATCTGTTTTCAGATTCCACAGAAATAAGGCTAGCAAAGAGATCCACGAAATAAAGATGTAACTCTGTGAGATGAATTAACAGAACCCTAAGCAGTTTCTCAGAAAGCTTCTTTCCAGATTTCATCGGAGGATATTTCCTTTTTCACCATAGCCCTCTATGGGCTTCCAAATATCACTTTGCCAATTCCACACGAACTGTCTTAGCGAAAGGCTTCTTGAGGGGAAAGCTGTAACTCTGTGAGATGATTTCACAGAACACAAAGAAGTTTCTCAGAAAGCTTCTTTCTCTTTGTTATCGGAGGATATTTCCTTTGGCCCGATATTCTTTAAAGGGATCGGAAATATCTGTTCTCAGGTTCCACAGAAATAAGGCTAGCAAAGGGATCCAAGAAATACTGATGTAACTCTGTGAGATGAATTAACAGAACACTGAGCAGTTTCTCAGAAAGCTTCTTTCCAGATTTCATCGGAGGATATTTCCTTTCTCACCATACCCTCTATGGGCTCCCAAATATCACTTGGCCAATTCCACAAGAACTGTCTTAGCGAAAGGCTTCTTGAGGGGAAAGCTGTAACTCTGTGATATGATTTCACAGAACACAAAGAAGTTTCTCAGAAAGCTTCTTTCTCTTTGTTATGGGAGGATATTTCCTTTGGCCCTATAGTCTTCAAAGGGAAAGGAAATATCTGTTGTCAGATTCCACAGAAATAAGGCTAGCAAAGAGATCCACGAAATACAGATGTAACTCTGTGAGATGAATTAACAGAACACTAAGCAGTTTCTCAGAAAGCTTCTTTCCACATTTCATCGGAGGATATTTCCTTTTTCACCATAGCCCTCTATGGGCTTCCAAATATCACTTTGCCAATTCCACACGAACTGTCTTAGCGAAAGGCTTCTTGAGGGGAAAGCTGTAACTCTGTGAGATGATTTCACGGAACACAAAGAAGTTTCTCAGAAAGCTTCTTTCTCTTTGTTATCGGAGGATATTTCCCTTGGCCCTATATTCTTTAAAGGGATCCGAAATATCTGTTCTCAGGTTCCACAGAAATAAGGCTAGCAAAGAGATATACGAAATACAGATGTAAATCTGTGAGATGAATTAACAGAACACTAAGCAGATTCTCAGAAAGCTTCTTTCCACATTTCATCCGAGGATATTTCCTTTTTCACCATAGCCCTCTATGGTCTCCCAAATATCACTTTGCCAATTCCACAAGAACTGTCTTAGCGAAAGGCTTCTTGAGGGGAAAGCTGTAACTCTGTGAGATGATTTCACCGAACACAAAGAAGTTTCTCAGAAAACTTCTTTCTCTTTGTTATCGAAGGATATTTCCTTTGGCCGTATAGTCTTCAAAGGAAAAGGAAATATCTGTTGTCAGATTCCACAGAAATAAGGCTAGCAAAGACATCCACGAAATACAGATGTAACTCTGTGAGATGAATTAACAGAAAACTGAGCAGTTTCTCAGAAAGCTTCTTTCCAGATTTCATCAGAGGATATTTCCTTTTTCACCATAGCCCTTATGGGCTTCCAAATATCACTTTGCCAATTCCACAAGAACTGTCTTAGCGAAAGGCTTCTTGAGGGGAAAGCTGTAACTCTGTGAGATCATTTCACAGAACACAAAGTTGTTTCTCAGAAAGCTTGTTCCTCTTTGTTATCGGAGGATATTTCCTTTGGCCCTATAGTCTTCAAAGGGAAAGGAAATATCTGTTGTCAGATTCCACAGAAATAAGGCTAGCAAAGAGATCCAAGAAATACTGATGTAACTCTGTGAGATGAATTAACAGAACACTGAGCAGTTTCTCAGAAAGCTTCTTTCCAGATTTCATCGGAGGATATTTCCTTTTTCACCCTAGCCCTCTATGGGCTTCCAAATATCACTTTGCCAATTCCACACGAACTGTCTTAGCGAAAGGCTTCTTGAGGGGAAAGCTGTAACTCTGTGAGATGATTTCACAGAACACAAAGAAGTTTCTCAGAAAGCTTCTTTCTCTTTGTTATCGGAGGATATTTCCTTTGGCCCGATATTCTTTAAAGGGATCCGAAATATCTCTTCTCAGGTTCCACAGAAATAAGGCTAGCAAAGAGATCCAAGAAATACTGATGTAACTCTGTGAGATGAATTAACAGAACACTGAGCAGTTTCTCAGAAAGCTTCTTTCTAGATTTCATCGGAGGATATTTCCTTTCTCACCATAGCCCTCTATGGGCTCCCAAATATCACTTTGCCAATTCCACAAGAACTGTCTTAGCGAAAGGCTTCTTGAGGGGAAAGCTGTAACTCTGTGAGATGATTTCACAGAACACAAAGAAGTTTCTCAGAAAGCTTCTTTCTCTTTGTTATCGGAGGATATATCCTTTGGCCCTATATTCTTCAAAGGGAAAGGAAATATCTGTTGTCAGATTCCACAGAAATAAGGCTAGCAAAGACATCCACGAAATACAGATGTAACTCTGTGAGATGAATTAACAGAACACTGAGCAGTTTCTCAGAAAGCTTCTTTCCAGATTTCAACGGAGGATATTCCCTTTTTCACCATAGCCCTTACGGGCTTCCAAATATCACTTTGCCAATTCCACAAGAACTGTCTTAGCGAAAGGCTTCTTGAGGGGAAAGCTGGAACTCTGTGAGATGATTTCACAGAACACAAAGAAGTTTCTCAGAAAGCTTGTTTCTCTTTGTTATCGGAGGATATTTCCTTTGGCCCTATAGTCTTCAAAGGGAAAGGAAATAACTGTTGTCAGATTCCACAGAAAGAAGGCTAGCAAAGAGATCCACGAAATACAGATGTAACTCTGTGAGATGAATTAACAGAACACTAAGCAGTTTCTCAGAAAGCTTCTTTCCAGATTTCATCGGAGGATATTCCCCTTTTCACCATAGCCCTCTATGGGCTTCCAAATATCACTTTGCCAATTCCACAAGAACTGTCTTAGCGAAAGGCTTCTTGAGGGGAAAGCTGTCACTCTGTGAGATGATTTCACAGAACACAAAGAAGTTTCTCAGAAAGCTTGTTTCTCTTTGTTATCAGAGGATATTTCCTTTGGCCCTATAGTCTTCAAAGGGAAAGGAAATATCTGTTGTCAGATTCCACAGAAATAAGGCTAGCAAGAGATCCACGAAATACAGATGTAACTCTGTGAGATGAATTCACAGAACACTGAGCAGTTTCTCAGAAAGCTTCTTTCCAGATTTCATCGGAGGATATTTCCTTTTTCACCTCAGCCCTTATGGGCTTCAAAATATCACTTTGCCAATTCCACAAGAACTGTCTTAGCGAAAGGCTTCTTGAGGGGAAAGCTGTCACTCTGTGAGATGATTTCACAGAACACAAAGAAGTTTCTCAGAAAGCTTCTTTCTCTTTGTTATCGGAGGATATTTCCTTTGGCCCTATAGTCTTCAAAGGGTAAGGAAATAACTGTTGTCAGATTCCACAGAAAGAAGGCTAGCAAAGAGATCCACGAAATACAGATGTAACTCTGTGAGATGAATTAACAGAACACTAAGCAGTTTCTCAGAAAGCTTCTTTCCAGATTTCATCGGAGGATATTTCCTTTTTCACAATAGCCCTCTAAGGGCTTCCAAATATCACTTTGCCAATTCCACAAGAACTGTCTTAGCGAAAGGCTTCTTGAGGGGAAAGCTGTAACTCTGTGAGATGATTTCACCGAACACAAAGAAGTTTCTCAGAAAACTTCTTTCTCTTTGTTATCGAAGGATATTTCCTTTGGCCGTATAGTCTTCAAAGGGAAAGGAAATATCTGTTGTCAGATTCCACAGAAATAAGGCTAGCAAAGAGATGCACGAAATACAGATGTAACTCTGTGAGATGAATTAACAGAACACTAAGCAGTTTCTCAGAAAGCTTCTTTCCAGATTTCATCGGAGGATATTTCCTTTTTCACCATAGCCCTCTATGGGCTTCCAAATATCACTTTGCCAATTCCACACGAACTGTCTTAGCGAAAGGCTTCTTGAGGGGAAAGCTGTAACTCTGTGAGATGATTTCACAGAACACAAAGAAGTTTCTCAGAAAGCTTCTTTCTCTTTGTTATCGGAGGATATTTCCTTTGGCCCTATAGTCTTTAAAGGGATCCGAAATATGTGTTCTCAGGTTCCACAGAAATAAGTCTAGCAAAGAGATCTACGAAATACAGATGTAACTCTGTGAGATGAATTAACAGAACACTAAGCAGTTTCTCAGAAAGCTTCTTTCCAGATTTCATCGGAGGATATTTCCTTTTTCACCATAGCCCTCTATGGGCTTCCAAATATCACATTGCCAATTCCACAAGAACTGTCTTAGCGAAAGGCTTCTTGAGGGGAAAGCTGTAACTCTGTGAGATGATTTCACCGAACACAAAGAAGCTTCTCAGAAAGCTTCTTTCTCTTTGTTATCGGAGGATATTTTCTTTGGTCCTATGGCCTTTAAAGGGATCCGAAATATCTGTTCTCAGATTCCACAGAAATAAGGCTAGCAAAGAGATCCACGAAATACAGATGTAATTCTGTGAGATGAATTAAAAGACACTGAGCAGTTTCTCAGAAAGCTTCTTTCCAGATTTCATCGGAGGATATTTCCTTTTTCACCATAGCCCTCTATGGGCTTCCAAATATCACTTTGCCAATTCCACAAGAACTGGCTTAGCGAAAGGCTTCTTGAGAGGAAAGCTGTAACTCTGTGAGATGATTTCACAGAACACAAAGAAGTTTCTCAGAAAGCTTCTTTCTCTTTGTTATCGGAGGATATTTCCTTTGACCCTATATCTTTAAAGGGATCCGAAATATCTGTTGTCAGATTCCACAGAAATAAGGCTAGCAAAGAGATCCACGAAATACAGATGTAACTCTGTGAGATGAATTAACAGAACACTAAGCAGTTTCTCAGAAAGATTCTTTCCAGATTTCATCCGAGGATATTTCCTTTTTCACCATAGCCCTTAGGGGCTTCCAAATATGACTTTGCCAATTCCACAAGAACTGTCTTAGCGAAAGGCTTCTTGAGGGGAAAGCTGTAACTCTGTTAGATGATTTCACAGAACACAAAGAGGTTTCTCAGAAAGCTTCTTTCCCTTTGTTATCGGAGGATATGTCCTTTGGCCCTATAGTTTTCAAAGGGAAAGGAAATATCTGTTGTCAGATTCCACAGAAATAAGGCTAGCAAAGAGATCCAAGAAATACTGATGTAACTCTGTGAGATGAATTAACAGAACACTGAGCAGTTTCTCAGAAAGCTTCTTTCCAGATTTCATCGGAGGATATTTCCTTTCTCACCATAGCCCTCTATGGGCTTCCAAATATCACTTTGCCAATTACACAAGAACTGTCTAAGCGAAAGGCTTCTTCAAGGGAAAGCTGTAACTCTGTGAGATGATTTCACAGAACACAAAGAAGTTTCTCAGAAAGCTTCTTTCTCTTTGTTATCGGAGGATATTTCCTTTGGCCCTATAGTCTTCAAAGGGAAAGGAAATATCTGTTGTCAGATTCCACAGAAATAAGGCTAGCAAAGAGATCCACGAAATACAGATGTAACTCTGTGAGATGAATTAACAGAACACTAAGCAGTTTCTCAGAAAGCTTCTTTCCAGATTTCATCGGAGGATATTTCCTTTTTCACCATAGCCCTCTATGGGCTTCCAAATATCACTTTGCCAATTCCACACGAACTGTCTTAGCGAAAGGCTTCTTGAGGGGAAAGCTGTAACTCTGTGAGATGATTTCACAGAACACAAAGAAGTTTCTCAGAAAGCTTCTTTCTCTTTGTTATCGGAGGATATTTCCTTTGGCCCGATATTCTTTAAAGGGATCCGAAATATCTGTTCTCAGGTTCCACAGAAATAAGGCTAGCAAAGAGATCCAAGAAATACTGATGTAACTCTGTGAGATGAATTAACAGAACACTGAGCAGTTTCTCAGAAAGCTTCTTTCCAGATTTCATCGGAGGATATTTCCTTTCTCACCATACCCTCTATGGGCTCCCAAATATCACTTTGCCAATTCCACAAGAACTGTCTTAGCGAAAGGCTTCTTGAGGGGAAAGCTGTAACTCTGTGATATGATTTCACAGAACACAAAGAAGTTTCTGAGAAAGCTTCTTTCTCTTTGTTATGGGAGGATATTTCCTTTGGCCCTATAGTCTTCAAAGGGAAAGGAAATAACTGTTGTCAGATTCCACAGAAATAAGGCTAGCAAAGAGATCCACGAAATACAGATGTAACTCTGTGAGATGAATTAACAGAACACTAAGCAGTTTCTCAGAAAGCTTCTTTCCAGATTTCATCGGAGGATATTTCCTTTTTCACCATAGCCCTCTAAGGGCTTCCAAATATCACTTTGCCAATTCCACACGAACTGTCTTAGCGAAAGGCTTCTTGAGGGGAAAGCTGTAACTCTGTGAGATGATTTCACGGAACACAAAGAAGTTTCTCAGAAAGCTTCTTTCTCTTTGTTATCGGAGGATATTTCCCTTGGCCCTATATTCTTTAAAGGGATCCGAAATATCTGTTCTCAGGTTCCACAGAAATAAGGCTAGCAAAGAGATATACGAAATACAGATGTAAATCTGTCAGATGAATTAACAGAACACTAAGCAGATTCTCAGAAAGCTTCTTTCCACATTTCATCCGAGGATATTTCCTTTTTCACCATAGCCCTCTATGGGCTTCCAAATATCACTTTGCCAATTCCACAAGAACTGTCTTAGCGAAAGGCTTCTTGAGGGGAAAGCTGTAACTCTGTGAGATGATTTCACAGAACACAAAGAAGTTTCTCAGAAAGCTTCTTTCTCTTTGTTATCGGAGGATATATCCTTTGGCCCTATATTCTTCAAAGGGAAAGGAAATATCTGTTGTCAGATTCCAGAGAAAGAAGGCTAGCAAAGACATCCACGAAATACAGATGTAACTCTGTGAGATGAATTAACAGAACACTGAGCAGTTTCTCAGAAAGCTTCTTTCCAGATTTCATCAGAGGATATTCCCCTTTTCACCATAGCCCTCTATGGGCTTCCAAATATCACTTTGCCAATTCCACAAGAACTGTCTTAGCGAAAGGCTTCTTGAGGGGAAAGCTGTAACTCTGTGAGATGATTTCACAGAACACAAAGAAGTTTCTCAGAAAGCTTGTTTCTCTTTGTTATCAGAGGATATTTCCTTTAGCCCTATAGTCTTCAAAGGGAAAGGAAATATCTGTTGTCCGATTCCACAGAAATAAGGTTAGCAAGAGATCCACGAAATACAGATATAACTCTGTGAGATGAATTAACAGAACACAGAGCAGTTTCTCAGAAAGCTTCTTTCCAGATTTCATCGGAGGATATTTCCTTTTTCACCTTAGCCCTTATGGGCTTCAAAATATCACTTTGCCAATTCCACAAGAACTGTCTTAGCGAAAGGCTTCTTGAGGGGAAAACTGTCACTCTGTGAGATGATTTCACAGAACACAAAGAAGTTTCTCAGAAAGCTTCTTTCTCTTTGTTATCGGAGGATATTTCCTTTGGCCCTATAGTCTTCAAAGGGAAAGGAAATAACGGTTGTCAGATTCCACAGAAAGAAGGCTAGCAAAGAGATCCACGAAATACAGATGTAACTCTGTGAGATGAATTAACAGAACACTAAGCAGTTTCTCAGAAAGCTTCTTTCCACATTTCATCGGAGGATATTTCCTTTTTCACCATAGCCCTCTAAGGGCTTCCAAATATCACTTTGCCAATTCCACAAGAACTGTCTTAGCGAAAGGCTTCTTGAGGGGAAAGCTGTAACTCTGTGAGATGATTTCACAGAACACAAAGAAGTTTCTCAGAAAGCTTCTTTCTCTTTGTTATCGGAGGATATTTCCCTTGGCCCTATATTCTTTTAAGGGATCCAAAATATCTGTTCTCAGGTTCCACAGAAATAAGGCTAGCAAAGAGATCTACGAAATACAGATGTAAATCTGTGAGATGAATTAACAGAACACTAAGCAGATTCTCAGAAAGCGTCTTTCCACATTTCATCCGAGGATATTTCCTTTTTCACCATAGCCCTCTATGGGCTTCCAAATATCACTTTGCCAATTCCACAAGAACTGTCTTAGCGGAAGGCTTCTTGAGGGGAAAGCTGTAACTCTGTGAGATGATTTCACAGAACACAAAGAAGTTTCTCAGAAAGCTTCTTTCTCTTTGTTATCGGAGGATATATCCTTTGGCCCTATATTCTTCAAAGGGAAAGGAAATATCTGTTGTCAGATTCCACAGAAATAAGGCTAGCAAAGACATCCACGAAATACAGAAGTAACTCTGTGAGATGAATTAACAGAACACTGAGCAGTTTCTCAGAAAGCTTCTTTCCAGATGTCATCAGAGGATATTTCCTTTTTCACCATAGCCCTTATGGGCTTCCAAATATCACTTTGCCATTTCCACAAGAACTGTCTTAGCGAAAGGCTTCTTGAGGGGAAAGCTGGAACTCTGTGAGATCATTTCACAGAACACAAAGATGTTTCTCAGAAAGCATGTTTCTCTTTGTTATCGGAGGATATTTCCTTGGGCCCTATAGTCTTCAAAGGGAAAGGAAATAACTGTTGTCAGATTCCACAGAAAGAAGGCTAGCAAAGAGATCCACGAAATACAGATGTAACTCTGTGAGATGAATTAACAGAACACTAAGCAGTTTCTCAGAAAGCTTCTTTCCAGATTTCATCGGAGTTTATTCCCTTTTTCACCATAGCCCTCTATGGGCTTCCAAATATCACTTTGCCAATTCCACAAGAACTGTCTTAGCGAAAGGCTTCTTGAGGGGAAAGCTGTAACTCTGTGAGATGATTTCACAGAACACCAAGAAGTTTCTCAGAAAGCTTCTTTCTCTTTGTTATCGGAGGATATGTCCTTTGGCCCTATGGCCTTTAAAGGGATCCGAAATATCTGTTCTCAGATTCCACAGAAATAAGGCTAGCAAAGAGATCCACGAAATACAGATGTAACTCTGTGAGATGAATTAACAGACACTGAGCAGTTTCTCAGAAAGCTTCTTTCCAGATTTCATCGGAGGATATTTCCTTTTTCACCATAGCCCTCTATGGGCTTCCAAATATCACTTTGCCAATTCCACAAGAACTGTCTTAGCGAAAGGCTTCTTGAGGGGAAAGCTGTAACTCTGTGAGATGATTTCACAGAACACAAAGAAGTTTCTCAGAAAGCTTCTTTCTCTTTGTTATCGGAGGATATGTCCTTTGGCCCTATAGTCTTCAAAGGGAAAGGAAATATCTGTTGTCAGATTCCACAGAAATAAGGCTAGCAAAGAGATCCAAGAAATACTGATGTAACTCTGTGAGATGAATTAACAGAATACTGAGCAGTTTCTCAGAAAGCTTCTTTCCAGATTTCATCGGAGGATATTTCCTTTCTCACCATAGCCCTCTATGGGCTTCCAAATATCACTTTGCCAATTCCACAAGAACTGTCTTAGCGAAAGGCTTCTTCAAGGGAAAGCTGTAACTCTGTGAGATGATTTCACAGAACACAAAGAAGTTTCTCAGAAAGCTTCTTTCTCTTTGTTATCGGAGGATATTTCCTTTGGCCCTATAGTCTTCAAAGGGAAAGGAAATATCTGTTGTCAGATTCCACAGAAATAAGGCTAGCAAAGAGATCCACGAAATACAGATGTAACTCTGTGAGATGAATTAACAGAACACTAAGCAGTTTCTCAGAAAGCTTCTTTCCAGATTTCATCGGAGGATATTTCCTTTTTCACCATAGCCCTCTATGGGCTTCCAAATATCACTTTGCCAATTCCACACGAACTGTCTTAGCGAAAGCCTACTTGAGGGGAAAGCTGTAACTCTGTGAGATGATTTCACAGAACACAAAGAAGTTTCTCAGAAAGCTTCTTTCTCTTTGTTATCGGAGGATATTTCCTTTGGCCCGATATTCTTTAAAGGGATCCGAAATATCTGTTCTCAGGTTCCACAGAAATAAGGCTAGCAAAGAGATCCAAGAAATACTGATGTAACTCTGTGAGATGAATTAGCAGAACACTGAGCAGTTTCTCAGAAAGCTTCTTTCCAGATTTCATCGGAGGATATTTCCTTTCTCACCATACCCTCTATGGGCTCCCAAATATCACTTTGCCAATTCCACAAGAATTGTCTTAGCGAAAGGCTTCTTGAGGGGAAAGCTGTAACTCTGTGAGATGATTTTACAGAACACAAAGAAGTTTCTCAGAAAGCTTCTTTCTCTTTGTTATCGGAGGATATTTCCTTTGGCCCTATAGTCTTCAAGGGGAAAGGAAATATCTGTTGTCAGATTCCACAGAAATAAGGCTAGCAAAGAGATCCACGAAATACAGATGTAACTCTGTGAGATGAATTAACAGAACACTAAGCAGTTTCTCAGAAAGCTTCTTTCCAGATTTCATCGGAGGATATTTCCTTTTTCAACATAGCTCTCTATGGGCTTCCAAATATCATTTTGCCAATGCCACAAGAACTGTCTTAGCGAAAGGCTTCTTGAGAGGAAAGCTGTAACTCTGTGAGATGATTTCACAGAACACAAAGAACTTTCTCAGAAAGCTTCTTTCTCTTTGTTATCGGAGGATATTTCCTTTGGCCCTATAGTCTTTAAAGGGATCCGAAATATCTGTTGTCAGATTCCACAGAAATAAGGCTAGCAAAGAGATCCACGAAATACAGATGTAACTCTGTGAGATGAATTAACAGAACACTAAGCGGTTTCTCAGAAAGGTTCTTTCCAGATTTCATCCGAGGATATTTCCTTTTTCACCATAGCCCTTATTGGCTTCCAAATATGAGTTTGCCAATTCCACAAGAACTGTCTTAGCGAAAGGCTTCTTGAGGGGAAAGCTGTAACTCTGTGAGACGATTTCACAGAACACAAAGAAGTTTCTCAGAAAGCTTCTTTCTCTTTGTTATCGGAGGATATTTCCTTTGGCCCAATAGTCTTCAAAGGGAAAGGAAATATCTGTTGTCAGATTCCACAGAAATAAGGCTAGCAAAGAGATCCACGAAATACAGATGTAACTCTGTGAGATGAATTAACAGAACACTAAGCAGTTTCTCAGAAAGCTTCTTTCCAGATTTCATCGGAGGATATTTCCTTTTTCACCATAGCCCTCTATGGGCTTCCAAATATCACTTTGCCAATTCCACACGAACTGTCTTAGCGAAAGGCTTCTTGAGGGGAAAGCTGTAACTCTGTGAGATGATTTCACAGAACACAAAGAAGTTTCTCAGAAAGCTTCTTTCTCTTTGTTATCGGAGGATATTTCCTTTGGCCCGATATTCTTTAAAGGGATCCGAAATATCTGTTCTCAGGTTCCACAGAAATAAGGCTAGCAAAGAGAGCCAAGAAATACTGATGTAACTCTGTGAGATGAATTAACAGAACACTGAGCAGTTTCTCAGAAAGCTTCTTTCCAGATTTCATCGGAGGATATTTCCTTTCTCACCATACCCTCTATGGGCTCCCAAATATCACTTTGCCAATTCCACAAGAACTGTCTTAGCGAAAGGCTTCTTGAGGGGAAAGCTGTAACTCTGTGATATGATTTCACAGAACACAAAGAAGTTTCTCAGAAAGCTTCTTTCTCTTTGTTATCGGAAGATATTTCCTTTGGCCCGATATTCTTTAAAGGGATCCGAAATATCTGTTCTCAGGTTCCACAGAAATAAGGCTAGCAAAGAGATCCAAGAAATACTGATGTAACTCTGTGAGATGAATTAGCAGAACACTGAGCTGTTTCTCAGAAAGCTTCTTTCCAGATTTCATCGGAGGATATTTCCTTTCTCACCATACCCTCTATGGGCTCCCAAATATCACTTTGCCAATTCCACAAGAATTGTCTTAGCGAAAGGCTTCTTGAGGGGAAAGCTGTAACTCTGTGAGATGATTTTACAGAACACAAAGAAGTTTCTCAGAAAGCTTCTTTCTCTTTGTTATCGGAGGATATTTCCTTTGGCCCTATAGTCTTCAAGGGGAAAGGAAATATCTGTTGTCAGATTCCACAGAAATAAGGCTAGCAAAGAGATCCACGAAATACAGATGTAACTCTGTGAGATGAATTAACAGAACACTAAGCAGTTTCTCAGAAATCTTCTTTCCAGATTTCATCGGAGGATATTTCCTTTTTCACCATAGCCCTCTATGGGCTTCCAAATATCACTTTGCCAATTCCACAAGAACTGTCTTAGCGAAAGGCTTCTTGAGGGGAATGCTGTAACTCTGTGAGAGGATTTCACCGAACACAAAGAAGCTCCTCAGAAAGCTTCTTTCTCTTTGTTATCGGAGGATATTTCCTTTGGTCCTATGGCCTTTAAAGGGATCCGAAATATCTGTTGTCAGATTCCACAGAAAGAAGGCTAGCAAAGAGATCCACGAAATACAGATGTAACTCTGTGAGATGAATTAACAGAACACTGAGCAGTTTCTCAGAAAGCTTCTTTCCAGATTTCATCGGAGGATATTTCCTTTTTCACCATAGCCCTCTATGGGCTTCCAAATATCACTTTGCCAATTCCACAAGAACTGTCTTAGCGAAAGGCTTCTTGACGGGAATGCTGTAACTCTGTGAGATGATTTCACAGAACACAAAGAAGTTTCTCAGAAAGCTTCTTTCTCTTTGTTATCGGAGGATAATTTCTTGGCCCTATAGTCTTCAAAGGGAAAGGAAATATCTGTTGTCAGATTCCACAGAAAGAAGGCTAGCAAAGAGATCCACGAAATACAGATGTAACTCTGTGAGATGAATTAACAGAACACTGAGCAGTTTCTCAGAAAGCTTCTTTCCAGATTTCATCGGAGGATATTTCCTTTTTCACCATAGCCGTCTATGGGCTTCCAAATATCACTTTGCCAATTCCACAAGAACTGTCTTAGTGAAAGGCTTCTTGACGGGAATTCTGTAACTCTGTGAGATGATTTCACAGAACACAAAGAAGCTTCTCAGAAAGCTTCTTTCTCTTTGTTATCGGAGGATATTTCCTTTGGTCCTTTGGCCTTTAAAGGGAAAGGAAATATCTGTTGTCAGATTCCACAGAAATAAGGCTAGCAAAGAGATCCACGAAATACAGATGTAACTCTGTGAGATGAATTAACAGAACACTGAGCAGTTTCTCAGAATGCTTCTTTCAAGATTTCATCGGAGGATATTTCCTTTTTCACCATAGCCCTCTAGGGGCTTCCAAATATCACTTTGCCAATTCCACAAGAACTGTCTTAGCGAAAGGCTTCTTGAGGGGAAAGCTGTAACTCTGTGAGATGATTTCACAGAACACAAAGAAGTTTCTCAGAAAGCTTGTTTCTCTTTGTTATCGGAGGATATTTCCTTTGGCCCTACAGTCTTCAAAGGGAAAGGAAATATCTGTTGTCAGATTCCACAGAAAGAAGGCTAGCAAAGAGATCCACGAAATACAGATGTAACTCTGTGAGGTGAATTAACAGAACACTGAGCAGTTTCTCAGAAAGCTTCTTTCCAGATTTCATCGGAAGATATTTCCTTTTTCACCTTAGCCCTCTATCGGCTTCCAAATATCACTTTGCCAATTCAGAAGAACTGTCTTAGCGAAAGGCTTCTTGAGGGGAATGCTGTAACTCTGTGAGATGATTTCACAGAACACAAAGAAGCTTCTCAGAAAGCTTCTTTCTCTTTGTTATCGGAGGATATTTCCTTTGGTCCTATGGCCTTTAAAGGGATCCGAAATATCTGTTGTCAGATTCCACAGAAAGAAGGCTAGCAAAGAGATCCACGAAATACAGATGTAACTCTGTGAGATGAATTAACAGAACACTGAGCAGTTTCTCAGAAAGCTTCTTTCCAGATTTCATCGGAGGATATTTCCTTTTTCACCATAGCCCTCTATGGGCTTCCAAATATCACTTTGCCAATTCCACAAGAACTGTCTTAGCGAAAGGCTTCTTGAGAGGAAAGCTGTAACTCTGTGAGATGATTTCAAAGAACACAAAGAAGTTTCTCAGAAAACTTCTTTCTCTTTGTTATCGGAGGATATTTCCTTTGGCCCTATAGTCTTTAAAAGGATCCGAAATATCTGTTGTCAGATTCCACAGAAATAAGGCTAGCAAAGAGATCCACGAAATACAGATGTAACTCTGTGAGATGAATTAACAGAACACTAAGCAGTTTCTCAGAAAGCTTCTTTCCAGATTTCATCCGAGGATATTTCCTTTTTCAACATAGCCCTTATGGGCTTCCAAATATGACTTTGCCAATTCCACAAGAACTGTCTTAGCGAAAGGCTTCTTGAGGGGAAAGCTGTAACTCTGTGAGATGATTTCACAGAACACAAAGAAGTTTCTCAGAAAGCTTCTTTCTCTTTGTTATCGGAGCATAATTCCTTTGGCCCTATAGTCTTCAAAGGGAAAGGAAATATCTGTTGTCAGATTCCACAGAAATAAGGCTAGCAAAGAGATCCACGAAATACAGATGTAACTCTGTGAGATGAATTAACAGAACACTGAGCAGTTTCTCAGAAAGCTTCTTTCCAGATTTCATCGGAGGATATTTCGTTTTTCACCATAGCCCTCTAAGGGCTTCCAAATATCACTTTGCCAATTCCACAAGAACTGTCTTAGCGAAAGGCTTCTTGGGAAAGCTGTAACTCTGTGAGAGGATTTCACAGAACACAAAGAAGTTTCTCAGAAAGCTTGTTTCTCTTTGTTATCGGAGGATATTTCCTTTGGCCCTATAGTCTTCAAAGGGAAAGGAAATATCCGTTGTCAGATTCCACAGAAAGAAGGCTAGCAAAGAGATCCACGAAATACAGATGTAACTCTGTGAGATGAATTAACAGAACACTGAGCAGTTTCTCAGAAAGCTTCTTTCCAGATTTCATCGGAGGATATTTCCTTTTTCACCATAGCCCTCTATGGGCTTCCAAATATCACTTTGCCAATTCCACAAGAACTGTCTTAGCGAAAGGCTTCTTGAGAGGAAAGCTGTAACTCTGTGAGATGATTTCACAGAACACAAAGAAGTTTCTCAGAAAGCTTCTTTCTCTTTGTTATCGGAGGATATTTCCTTTGGCCCTATAGTCTTTAAAAGGATCCGAAATATCTGTTGTCAGATTCCACAGAAATAAGGCTAGCAAAGAGATCCACGAAATACAGATGTAACTCTGTGAGATGAATTAACAGAACACTGAGCAGTTTCTCAGAAAGCTTCTTTCCAGATTTCATCCGAGGATATTTCCTTTTTCACCATAGCCCTCTATGGGCTTCCAAATATCACTTTGCCATTTCCACAAGAACTGTCTTAGTGAAAGTCTTCTTGAGGGGAAAGCTGTAACTCTGTGAGATGATTTCACAGAACACAAAGAAGTTTCTCAGAAACCTTCTTTCTCTTTGTTATCGGAGGATATTTCCTTTGGCCCTATAGTCTTCAGAGGGAAAGGAAATATCTGTTGTCAGATTCCACAGATATAAAGCTAGCAAAGAGATCCACGAAATACAGATGTAACTCTGTGAGATGAATTAACAGAACACTGAGTAGTTTCTCAGAAAGCTGTTTTCCAGATTTCATCGGAGGATATTTCCTTTTTCACCATAGCCCTCTATGGGCTTCCAAATATCACTTTGCAAATTCCACAAGAACTGTCTTAGCGAAAGGCTTCTTGAAGGGAAAGCTGTAACTCTGTGAGATGATTTCACAGAACACAAAGTAGTTTCTCAGAAAGCTTGTTTCTCTTTGTTATCGGAGGATATTTCCTTTGGCCCTATAGTCTTTAAAGGGATCCGAAATATCTGTTGTCAGATTCCACAGAAATAAGGCTAGCAAAGAGATCCACGAAATACAGATGTAACTCTGTGAGATGAATTAACAGAACACTAAGCAGTTTCTCAGAAAGCTTCTTTCCAGATTTCATCCGAGGATATTTCCTTTTTCACCATAGCCCTTATGGGCTTCCAAATATGACTTTGCCAATTCCACAAGAACTGTCTTAGCGAAAGGCTTCTTGAGGGGAAAGCTGTAACTCTGTGAGATGATTTCACAGAACACAAAGAAGCTTCTCAGAAAGCTTCTTTCTCTTTGTTATCGGAGGATATTTCCTTTAGCTCTATAGTCTTTAAAGGGATCCGAAATATCTGTTGTCAGATTACACAGAAAGAAGGCTAGCAAAGAGATCCACGAAATACAGATGTAACTCTGTGAGATGAATTAACAGAACACTGAGCAGTTTCTCAGAAAGCTTCTTTCCAGATTTCATCGGAGGATATTTCCTTTTTCACCATAGCCCTCTATGGGCTTCCAAATATCACTTTGACAATTCCACAAGAACTGTCTTAGTGAAAGGCTTCTCGAGAGGAAAGCTGTAACTCTGTGAGATGATTTCAAAGAACACAAAAAAGTTTCTCAGAAAACTTCTTTCTCTTTGTTATCGGAGGATATTTCCTTTGGCCCTATAGTCTTTAAAAGGATCCGAAATATCTGTTGTCAGATTCCACAGAAATAAGGCTAGCATAGAGATCCACGAAATACAGATGTAACTCTGTGAGATGAATTAACAGAACACTAAGCAGTTTCTCAGAAAGCTTCTTTCCAGATTTCATCCGAGGATATTTCCTTTTTCACCATCGCCATTATGGGCTTCCAAATATGACTTTGCCAATTCCACAAGAACTGTCTTAGCGAAAGGCTTCTTGAGTGGAAAGCTGTAACTCTGTGAGATGATTTCACAGAACACAAAGAAGTTTCTCAGAAAGCTTCTTTCTCTTTGTTATCGGAGGATATTTCCTTTGGCCCTATAGTCTTCAAAGATAAAAGAAATATCTGTTGTCAGATTCCACAGAAATAAGGCTAGCAAAGAGAACCAGGAAATACAGATATAACTCTGTGAGATGAATTAACAGAACACTGAGCAGTTTCTCAGAAAGCTTCTTTCCAGATTTCATCGGAGGATATTTCCTTTTTCACCATAGCCCTCTAAGGGCTTCCAAATATCACTTTGCCAATTCCTCAAGAACTGTCTTAGCGAAAGGCTTCTTGAGGGGAAAGCTGTAACTCTGTGAGATGATTTCACAGAACACAAAGAAGTTTCTCAGAAAGCTTGTTTCTCTTTGTTATCGGAGGATATTTCCTTTGGCCCTATAGTCTTCAAAGGGAAAGGAAATATCTGTTGTCAGATTCCACAGAAACAAGGCTAGCAAAGAGATCCACGAAATACAGATGTAACTCTGTGAGATGAATTAACAGAACACTGAGCAGTTTCTCAGAAAGCTTCTTTCCAGATTTCATCGGAGGATATTTCCTTTTTCACCATAGCCCTCTATGGGCTTCCAAATATCACTTTGCCAATTCCACAAGAACTGTCTTAGCGAAAGGCTTCTTGACGGGAATGCTGTAACTCTGTGAGATGATTTCACAGAACACAAAGAAGCTTCTCAGAAAGCTTCTTTCTCTTTGTTATCGGAGGATATTTCCTTTGGTCCTATGGCCTTTAAAGGGAAAGGAAATATCTGTTGTCAGATTCCACAGAAATAAGGCTAGCAAAGAGATCCACGAAATACAGATGTAACTCTGTGAGATGAATTAACAGAACACTGAGCAGTTTCTCAGAAAGCTTCTTTCCAGATTTCATCGGAGGATATTTCTTTCTTCACCATAGCCCTCTAAGGGCTTCCAAATATCACTTGGCCAATTCCACAAGAACTGTCTTAGCGAAAGGCTTCTTGAGAGGAAAGCTGTAACTCTGTGAGGTGATTTCACAGAACACAAAGAAGTTTCTCAGAAAGCTTCTTTCTCTTTGTTATCGGAGGATATTTCCTTTGGCCCTATAGTCTTTAAAGGGATCCGAAATATCTGTTGTCAGATTCCACAGAAATAAGGCTAGCAAAGAGATCCACGAAATACAGATGTAACTCTGTGAGATGAATTAACAGAACACTAAGCAGTTTCTCAGAAAGCTTCTTTCCAGATTTCATCCGAGGATATTTCCTTTTTCACCATAGCCCTTATTGGCTTCCAAATATGACTTTGCCAATTCCACAAGAACTGTCTTAGCGAAAGGCTTCTTGAGGGGAAAGCTGTAACTCTGTGAGATGATTTCACAGAACACAAAGAAGTTTCTCAGAAAGCTTCTTTCCCTTTGTTATCGGAGGATATGTCCTGTGGCCCTATAGTCTTCAAAGGGAAAGTAAATATCTGTTGTCAGATTCCACAGAAATAAGGCTAGCAAAGAGAACCACGAAATACAGATGTAACTCTGTGAGATGAATTAACAGAACACTGAGCAGTTTCTCAGAAAGCTTCTTTCCAGATTTCATCGGAGGATATTTCCTTTTTCACCATAGCTCTTATGGGCTTCCAAATATCACTTTGCCAATTCCACAAGAACTGTCTTAGTGAAACGCTTCTTGAGGGGAAAGCTGTCACTCTGTGAGATGATTTCACAGAACACAAAGAAGTTTCTCAGAAAGCTTCATTCTCTTTGTTATCGGAGGATATTTCCTTTGGCCCTATAGTCTTCAAAGGGAAAGGAAATATCTGTTGTCAGATTCCACAGAAATAAGGCTAGCAAAGAGATACACGAAATACAGATGTAACTCTGTGAGATGAATTAACAGAACACTGAGCAGTTTCTCAGAAAGCTTCTTTCCAGATTTGATCCGAGGATATTTCCTTTTTCACCATAGCCCTCTATGGGCTTCCAAATATCACTTTGCCAATTCCACAAGAACTGTCTTAGTGAAAGTCTTCTTGAGGGGAAAGCTGTAACTCTGTGAGATGATTTCACAGAACACAAAGAAGTTTCTCAGAAACCTTCTTTCTCTTTGTTATCGGAGGATATTTCCTTTGACCCTATAGTCTTCAAAGGGAAAGGAAATATCTGTTGTCAGATTCCACAGATATAACGCTAGCAAAGAGATCCACGAAATACAGATGTAACTCTGTGAGATGAATTAACAGAACACTGAGCAGTTTCTCAGAAAGCTGCTTTCCAGATTTCATCGGAGGATATTTCCTTTTTCACCATAGCCCTCTATGGGCTTCCAAATATCACTTTGCCAATTCCACAAGAACTGTCTTAGCGAAAGGCTTCTTGAGAGGAAAGCTGTAACTCTGTGAGATGATTTCACAGAACACAAAGAAGTTTCTCAGAAAGCTTCTTTCTCTTTGTTATCGGAGGATATTTCCTTTGGCCCTATAGTCTTTAAAAGGATCCGAAATATCTGTTGTCAGATTCCACAGAAATAAGGCTAGCAAAGAGATCCACGAAATACAGATGTAACTCTGTGAGATGAATTAACAGAACACTAAGCAGTTTCTCAGAAAGCTTCTTTCCAGATTTCATCCGAGGATATTTCCTTTTTCACCATAGGCCTCTATGGGCTTCCAAATATCACTTTGCCAATTCCACAAGAACTGTCTTAGTGAAAGTCTTCTTGAGGGGAAAGCTGTAACTCTGTGAGATGATTTCACAGAACACAAAGAAGTTTCTCAGAAACCCTCTTTCTCTTTGTTATCGGAGGATATTTCCTTTGGCCCTATAGTCTTCAAAGGGAAAGGAAATATCTGTTGTCAGATTCCACAGATATAAAGCTAGCAAAGAGATCCACGAAATACAGATGTAACTCTGTGAGATGAATTAACAGAACACTGAGCAGTTTCTCAGAAAGCTGTTTTCCAGATTTCATCGGAGGATATTTCCTTTTTCACCATAGCCCTCTATGGGCTTCCAAATATCACTTTGCAAATTCCACAAGAACTGTCTTAGCGAAAGGCTTCTTGAAGGGAAATCTGTAACTCTGTGAGATGATTTCACAGAACACAAAGTAGTTTCTCAGAAAGCTTGTTTCTCTTTGTTATCGGAGGATATTTCCTTTGGCCCTATAGTCTTTAAAGGGATCCGAAATATCTGTTGTCAGATTACACAGAAATAAGGCTAGCAAAGAGATCCACGAAATACAGATGTAACTCTGTGAGATGAATTAACAGAACACTAAGCAGTTTCTCAGAAAGCTTCTTTCCAGATTTCATCCGAGGATATTTCCTTTTTCACCATAGCCCTTATGGGCTTCCAAATATGACTTTGCCAATTCCACAAGAACTGTCTTAGCGAAAGGCTTCTTGAGGGGAAAGCTGTAACTCTGTGAGATGATTTCACAGAACACAAAGAAGTTTCTCAGAAAGCTTCTTTCTCTTTGTTATCGGAGGATATTTCCTTTGGCCCTGTAGTCTTCAAAGGGATCCGAAATATCTGTTGTCAGATTCCACAGAAATAAGGCTAGCAAAGAGATCCACGAAATACAGATGTAACTCTGTGAGATGAATTAACAGAACACTGAGCAGTTTCTCAGAAATCTACTTTCCAGATTTCATCGGAGGATATTTCCTTTTTCACCATAGGCCTCTATGGGCTTCCAAATATCACTTTGCCAATTCCACAAGAACTGTCTTAGCGAAAGGCTTCTTGAGGGGAAAGCTGTAACTCTGTGAGATGATTTCACAGAACACAAAGAAGTTTCTCAGAAAGCTTCTTTCTCTTTGTATCGGAGGATAATTTCTTGGCCCTATAGTCTTCAAAGGGAAAGGAAATATCTGTTGTCAGATTCCACAGAAAGAAGGCTAGCAAAGAGATCCACGAAATACAGATGTAACTCTGTGAGATCAATTAACAGAACACTGAGCAGTTTCTCAGAAAGCTGCTTTCCAGATTTCATCGGAGGATATTTCCTTTTTCACCATAGCCCTGTATGGGCTTCCAAATATCACTTTGCCAATTCCACAAGAACTGTCTTAGTGAAAGGCTTCTTGACGGGAATTCTGTAACTCTGTGAGATGATTTCACAGAACACAAAGAAGCTTCTCAGAAAGCTTCTTTCTCTTTGTTATCGGAGGATATTTCCTTTGGACCTTTGGCCTTTAAAGGGAAAGGAAATATCTGTTGTCAGATTCCACAGAAATAAGGCTAGCAAAGAGATCCACGAAATACAGATGTAACTCTGTGAGATGAATTAACAGAACACTGAGCAGTTTCTCAGAAAGCTTCTTTCCAGATTTGATCCGAGGATATTTCCTTTTTCACCATAGCCCTCTATGGGCTTCCAAATATCACTTTGCCAATTCCACAAGAACTGTCTTAGTGAAAGTCTTCTTGAGGGGAAAGCTGTAACTCTGTGAGATGATTTCACAGAACACAAAGAAGTTTCTCAGAAACCTTCTTTCTCTTTGTTATCGGAGGATATTTCCTTTGACCCTATAGTCTTCAAAGGGAAAGGAAATATCTGTTGTCAGATTCCACAGATATAACGCTAGCAAAGAGATCCACGAAATACAGATGTAACTCTGTGAGATGAATTAACAGAACACTGAGCAGTTTCTCAGAAAGCTGCTTTCCAGATTTCATCGGAGGATATTTCCTTTTTCACCATAGCCCTCTATGGGCTTCCAAATATCACTTTGCCAATTCCACAAGAACTGTCTTAGCGAAAGGCTTCTTGAGAGGAAAGCTGTAACTCTGTGAGATGATTTCACAGAACACAAAGAAGTTTCTCAGAAAGCTTCTTTCTCTTTGTTATCGGAGGATATTTCCTTTGGCCCTATAGTCTTTAAAAGGATCCGAAATATCTGTTGTCAGATTCCACAGAAATAAGGCTAGCAAAGAGATCCACGAAATACAGATGTAACTCTGTGAGATGAATTAACAGAACACTAAGCAGTTTCTCAGAAAGCTTCTTTCAAGATTTCATCCGAGGATATTTCCTTTTTCACCATAGGCCTCTATGGGCTTCCCAATATCACTTTGCCAATTCCACAAGAACTGTCTTAGTGAAAGTCTTCTTGAGGGGAAAGCTGTAACTCTGTGAGATGATTTCACAGAACACAAAGAAGTTTCTCAGAAACCCTCTTTCTCTTTGTTATCGGAGGATATTTCCTTTGGCCCTATAGTCTTCAAAGGGAAAGAAAATATCTGTTGTCAGATTCCACAGATATAAAGCTAGGAAAGAGATCCACGAAATACAGATGTAACTCTGTGAGATGAATTAACAGAACACTGAGCAGTTTCTCAGAAAGCTGTTTTCCAGATTTCATCGGAGGATATTTCCTTTTTCACCATAGCCCTCTATGGGCTTCCAAATATCACTTTGCAAATTCCACAAGAACTGTCTTAGCGAAAGGCTTCTTGAAGGGAAATCTGTAACTCTGTGAGATGATTTCACAGAACACAAAGTAGTTTCTCAGAAAGCTTGTTTCTCTTTGTTATCGGAGGATATTTCCTTTGGCCCTATAGTCTTTAAAGGGATCCGAAATATCTGTTGTCAGATTACACAGAAATAAGGCTAGCAAAGAGATCCACGAAATACAGATGTAACTCTGTGAGATGAATTAACAGAACACTAAGCAGTTTCTCAGAAAGCTTCTTTCCAGATTTCATCCGAGGATATTTCCTTTTTCACCATAGCCCTTATGGGCTTCCAAATATGACTTTGCCAATTCCACAAGAACTGTCTTAGCGAAAGGCTTCTTGAGGGGAAAGCTGTAACTCTGTGAGATGATTTCACAGAACACAAAGAAGTTTCTCAGAAAGCTTCTTTCTCTTTGTTATCGGAGGATATTTCCTTTGGCCCTGTAGTCTTCAAAGGGATCCGAAATATCTGTTGTCAGATTCCACAGAAATAAGGCTAGCAAAGAGATCCACGAAATACAGATGTAACTCTGTGAGATGAATTAACAGAACACTGAGCAGTTTCTCAGAAATCTACTTTCCAGATTTCATCGGAGGATATTTCCTTTTTCACCATAGGCCTCTATGGGCTTCCAAATATCACTTTGCCAATTCCACAAGAACTGTCTTAGCGAAAGGCTTCTTGAGGGGAAAGCTGTAACTCTGTGAGATGATTTCACAGAACACAAAGAAGTTTCTCAGAAAGCTTCTTTCTCTTTGTATCGGAGGATAATTTCTTGGCCCTATAGTCTTCAAAGGGAAAGGAAATATCTGTTGTCAGATTCCACAGAAAGAAGGCTAGCAAAGAGATCCACGAAATACAGATGTAACTCTGTGAGATCAATTAACAGAACACTGAGCAGTTTCTCAGAAAGCTGCTTTCCAGATTTCATCGGAGGATATTTCCTTTTTCACCATAGCCCTGTATGGGCTTCCAAATATCACTTTGCCAATTCCACAAGAACTGTCTTAGTGAAAGGCTTCTTGACGGGAATTCTGTAACTCTGTGAGATGATTTCACAGAACACAAAGAAGCTTCTCAGAAAGCTTCTTTCTCTTTGTTATCGGAGGATATTTCCTTTGGACCTTTGGCCTTTAAAGGGAAAGGAAATATCTGTTGTCAGATTCCACAGAAATAAGGCTAGCAAAGAGATCCACGAAATACAGATGTAACTCTGTGAGATGAATTAACAGAACACTGAGCAGTTTCTCAGAATGCTTCTTTCCAGATTTCATCGGAGGATATTTCCTTTTTCACCATAGCCCTCTATGGGCTTCCAAATATCACTTTGCCAATTCCACAAGAACTGTCTTAGCGAAAGGCTTCTTGAGGGGAAAGCTGTAACTCTGTGAGATGATTTCACAGAACACAAAGAAGTTTCTCAGAAAGCTTGTTTCTCTTTGTTATCGGAGGATATTTCCTTTGGTCCTATGGCCTTTAAAGGGAAAGGAAATATCTGTTGTCAGATTCCACAGAAAGAAGGCTAGCAAAGAGATCCACGAAATACAGATGTAACTCTGTGAGGTGAATTAACAGAACACTGAGCAGTTTCTCAGAAAGCTTCTTTCCAGATTTCATCGGAGGATATTTCCTTTTTCACCTTAGCCCTCTATGGGCTTCCAAATATCACTTTGCCAATTCCACAAGAACTGTCTTAGCGAAAGGCTTCTTGAGGGGAATTCTGTAACTCTGTGAGATGATTTCACAGAACACAAAGAAGCTTCTCAGAAAGCTTCTTTCTCTATGTTATCGGAGGATATTTCCTTTGGTCCTATGGCCTTTAAAGGGATCCGAAATATCTGTTGTCAGATTCCACAGAAAGAAGGCTAGCAAAGAGATCCACGAAATACAGATGTAACTCTGTGAGATGAATTAACAGAACACTGAGCAGTTTCTCAGAAAGCTTCTTTCCAGATTTCATCCGAGGATATTTCCTTTTTCACCATAGCCCTTATGGGCTTCCAAATATGATTTTGCCAATTCCACAAGAACTGTCTTAGCGAAAGGCTTCTTGAGGGGAAAGCTGTAACTCTGTGAGATGATTTCACAGAACACAAAGAAGTTTCTCAGAAAGCTTCTTTCCCTTTTTTATCGGAGGATATGTCCTTTGGCCCTATAGTCTTCAAAGGGAAAGTAAATATCTGTTGTCAAATTCCACAGAAATAAGGCTAGCAAAGAGATCCACGAAATACAGATGTAACTCGGTGAGATGAATTAACAGAACACTGAGCAGTTTCTCAGAAACCTTCTTTCCAGATTTCATCGGAGGATATTTCCTTTTTCACCATAGCCCCTATGGGCTTCCAAATATCACTTTGCCAATTCCACAAGAACTGTCTTAGTGAAACGCTTCTTGAGGGGAAAGCTGTCACTCTGTGAGATGATTTCACAGAACACAAAGAAGTTTCTCAGAAAGCTTCATTCTCTTTGTTATCGGAGGATATTTCCTTTGGCCCTATAGTCTTCAAAGGGAAAGGAAATATCTGTTGTCAGATTCCACAGATATAACGCTAGCAAAGAGATCCACGAAATACAGATGTAACTCTGTGAGATGAATTAACAGAACACTGAGCAGTTTCTCAGAAAGCTGCTTTCCAGATTTCATCGGAGGATATTTCCTTTTTCACCATAGCCCTCTATGGGCTTCCAAATATCACTTTGCCAATTCCACAAGAACTGTCTTAGCGAAAGGCTTCTTGAGGGGAAAGCTGTCACTCTGTGAGATGATTTCACAGAACACAAAGAAGTTTCTCAGAAAGCTTCATTCTCTTTGTTATCGGAGGATATTTCCTTTGGCCCTATAGTCTTCAAAGGGAAAGGAAATATCTGTTGTCAGATTCCACAGAAATAAGGCTAGCAAAGAGATACACGAAATACAGATGTAACTCTGTGAGATGAATTAACAGAACACTGAGCAGTTTCTCAGAAAGCTTCTTTCCAGATTTGATCCGAGGATATTTCCTTTTTCACCATAGCCCTCTATGGGCTTCCAAATATCACTTTGCCAATTCCACAAGAACTGTCTTAGTGAAAGTCTTCTTGAGGGGAAAGCTGTAACTCTGTGAGATGATTTCACAGAACACAAAGAAGTTTCTCAGAAACCTTCTTTCTCTTTGTTATCGGAGGATATTTCCTTTGACCCTATAGTCTTCAAAGGGAAAGGAAATATCTGTTGTCAGATTCCACAGATATAACGCTAGCAAAGAGATCCACGAAATACAGATGTAACTCTGTGAGATGAATTAACAGAACACTGAGCAGTTTCTCAGAAAGCTGCTTTCCAGATTTCATCGGAGGATATTTCCTTTTTCACCATAGCCCTCTATGGGCTTCCAAATATCACTTTGCCAATTCCACAAGAACTGTCTTAGCGAAAGGCTTCTTGAGGGGAAAGCTGTAACTCTGTGAGATGATTTCACAGAACACAAAGAAGTTTATCAGAAAGCTTGTTTCTCTTTGTTATCGGAGGATATTTCCTTTGGCCCTATAGTCTTTAAAGGGATCCGAAATATCTGTTGTCAGATTCCACAGAAATAAGGCTAGCAAAGAGATCCACGAAATACAGATGTAACTCTGTGAGATGAATTAACAGAACACTGAGCAGTTTCTCAGAATGCTTCTTTCCAGATTTCATCCGAGGATATTTCCTTTTTCACCATAGCCCTCTAAGGGCTTCCAAATATCACTTTGCCAATTCCACAAGAACTGTCTTAGCGAAAGGCTTCTTGAGGGGAAAGCTGTAAATCTGTGAGATGATTTCACAGAACACAAAGAAGTTTCTCAGAAAGCTTGTTTCTCTTTGTTATCGGAGGATATTTCCTTTGGCCCTATAGTCTTCAAAGGGAAAGGAAATATCTGTTGTCAGATTCCACAGAAAGAAGGCTAGCAAAGAGATCCACGAAATACAGATGTAACTCTGTGAGATGAATTAACAGAACACTGAGCAGTTTCTCAGAAAGCATCTTTCCAGATTTCATCGGAGGATATTTCCTTTTTCACCATAGCCCTCTATGGGCTTCCAAATATCACTTTGTCAATTCCACAAGAACTGTCTTAGCGAAAGGCTTCTTGAGAGGAAAGCTGTAACTCTGTGAGATGATTTCACAGAACACAAAGAAGTTTCTCAGAAAGCTTCTTTCTCTTTGTTATCGGAGGATATTTCCTTTGGCCCTATAGTCTTTAAAAGGATCCGAAATATCTGTTGTCAGATTCCACAGAAATAAGGCTAGCAAAGAGATCCACGAAATACAGATGTAACTCTGTGAGATGAATTAACAGAACACTAAGCAGTTTCTCAGAAAGCTTCTTTCCAGATTTCATCCGAGGATATTTCCTTTTTCACCATAGGCCTCTATGGGCTTCCAAATATCACTTTGCCAATTCCACAAGAACTGTCTTAGTGAAAGTCTTCTTGAGGGGAAAGCTGTAACTCTGTGAGGTGATTTCACAGAACACAAAGAAGTTTCTCAGAAACCCTCTTTCTCTTTGTTATCGGAGGATATTTCCTTTGGCCCTATAGTCTTCAAAGGGAAAGGAAATATCTGTTGTCAGATTCCACAGATATAACGCTAGCAAAGAGATCCACGAAATACAGATGTAACTCTGTGAGATGAATTAACAGAACACTGAGCAGTTTCTCAGAAAGCTGCTTTCCAGATTTCATCGGAGGATATTTCCTTTTTCACCATAGCCCTCTATGGTCTTCCAAATATCACTTTGCCAATTCCACAAGAACTGTCTTAGCGAAAGGCTTCTTGAGGGGAAAGCTGTAACTCTGTGAGATGATTTCACAGAACACAAAGAAGTTTCTCAGAAAGCTTGTTTCTCTTTGTTATCGGAGGATATTTCCGTTGGCCCTATAGTCTTTAAAGGGATCCGAAATATCTGTTTTCAGATTCCACAGAAATAAGGCTAGCAAAGAGATCCACGAAATACAGATGTAACTCTGTGAGACGAATTAACAGAACACTGAGCAGTTTCTCAGAAAGCTTCTTTCCAGATTTCATCCGAGGATATTTCCTTTTTCACCATAGCCCTCTAAGGGCTTCCAAATATCACTTTGCCAATTCCACAAGAACTGTCTTAGCGAAAGGCTTCTTGAGGTGAAAGCTGTAACTCTGTGAGATGATTTCACAGAACACAAAGAAGTTTCTCAGAAAGCTTGTTTCTCTTTGTTATCGGAGGATATTTCCTTTGGCCCTATAGTCTTCAAAGGGAAAGGAAATATCTGTTGTCAGATTCCACAGAAAGAAGGCTAGCAAAGAGATCCACGAAATACAGATGTAACTCTGTGAGATGAATTAACAGAACACTGAGCAGTTTCTCAGAAAGCATCTTTGCAGATTTCATCGGAGGATATTTCCTTTTTCACCATAGCCCTCTATGGGCTTCCAAATATCACTTTGCCAATTCCACAAGAACTGTCTTAGCGAAAGGCTTCTTGAGAGGAAAGCTGTAACTCTGTGAGATGATTTCACAGAACACAAAGAAGTTTCTCAGAAAGCTTCTTTCTCTTTGTTATCGGAGGATATTTCCTTTGGCCCTATAGTCTTTAAAAGGATCCGAAATATCTGTTGTCAGATTCCACAGAAATAAGGCTAGCAAAGAGATCCACGAAATACAGATGTAACTCTGTGAGATGAATTAACAGAACACTAAGCAGTTTCTCAGAAAGCTTCTTTCCAGATTTCATCCGAGCATATTTCCTTTTTCACCATAGGCCTCTATGGGCTTCCAAATATCACTTTGCCAATTCCACAAGAACTGTCTTAGTGAAAGTCTTCTTGAGGGGAAAGCTGTAACTCTGTGAGATGATTTCACAGAACACAAAGAAGTTTCTCAGAAACCCTCTTTCTCTTTGTTATCGGAGGATATTTCCTTTGGCCCTATAGTCTTCAAAGGGAAAGGAAATATCTGTTGTCAGATTCCACAGATATAAAGCTAGCAAAGAGATCCACGAAATACAGATGTAACTCTGTGAGATGAATTAACAGAACACTGAGCAGTTTCTCAGAAAGCTGTTTTCCAGATTTCATCGGAGGATATTTCCTTTTTCACCATAGCCCTCTATGGGCTTCCAAATATCACTTTGCAAATTCCACAAGAACTGTCTTAGCGAAAGGCTTCTTGAAGGGAAATCTGTAACTCTGTGAGATGATTTCACAGAACACAAAGTAGTTTCTCAGAAAGCTTGTTTCTCTTTGTTATCGGAGGATATTTCCTTTGGCCCTATAGTCTTTAAAGGGATCCGAAATATCTGTTGTCAGATTACACAGAAATAAGGCTAGCAAAGAGATCCACGAAATACAGATGTAACTCTGTGAGATGAATTAACAGAACACTGAGCAGTTTCTCAGAAAGCTTCTTTCCAGATTTCATCCGAGGATATTTCCTTTTTCACCATAGCCCTTATGGGCTTCCAAATATGACTTTGCCAATTCCACAAGAACTGTCTTAGCGAAAGGCTTCTTGAGGGGAAAGCTGTAACTCTGTGAGATGATTTCACAGAACACAAAGAAGTTTCTCAGAAAGCTTCTTTCTCTTTGTTATCGGAGGATATTTCCTTTGGCCCTGTAGTCTTCAAAGGGATCCGAAATATCTGTTGTCAGATTCCACAGAAATAAGGCTAGCAAAGAGATCCACGAAATACAGATGTAACTCTGTGAGATGAATTAACAGAACACTGAGCAGTTTCTCAGAAATCTACTTTCCAGATTTCATCGGAGGATATTTCCTTTTTCACCATAGGCCTCTATGGGCTTCCAAATATCACTTTGCCAATTCCACAAGAACTGTCTTAGCGAAAGGCTTCTTGAGGGGAAAGCTGTAACTCTGTGAGATGATTTCACAGAACACAAAGAAGTTTCTCAGAAAGCTTCTTTCTCTTTGTATCGGAGGATAATTTCTTGGCCCTATAGTCTTCAAAGGGAAAGGAAATATCTGTTGTCAGATTCCACAGAAAGAAGGCTAGCAAGGAGATCCACGAAATACAGATGTAACTCTGTGAGATGAATTAACAGAACACTGAGCAGTTTCTCAGAAAGCTTCTTTCCAGATTTCATCGGAGGATATTTCCTTTTTCACCATAGCCCTGTATGGGCTTCCAAATATCACTTTGCCAATTCCACAAGAACTGTCTTAGTGAAAGGCTTCTTGACGGGAATTCTGTAACTCTGTGAGATGATTTCACAGAACACAAAGAAGCTTCTCAGAAAGCTTCTTTCTCTTTGTTATCGGAGGATATTTCCTTTGGACCTTTGGCCTTTAAAGGGAAAGGAAATATCTGTTGTCAGATTCCACAGAAATAAGGCTAGCAAAGAGATCCACGAAATACAGATGTAACTCTGTGAGATGAATTAACAGAACACTGAGCAGTTTCTCAGAATGCTTCTTTCCAGATTTCATCGGAGGATATTTCCTTTTTCACCATAGCCCTCTATGGGCTTCCAAATATCACTTTGCCAATTCCACAAGAACTGTCTTAGCGAAAGGCTTCTTGAGGGGAAAGCTGTAACTCTGTGAGATGATTTCACAGAACACAAAGAAGTTTCTCAGAAAGCTTGTTTCTCTTTGTTATCGGAGGATATTTCCTTTGGTCCTATGGCCTTTAAAGGGAAAGGAAATATCTGTTGTCAGATTCCACAGAAAGAAGGCTAGCAAAGAGATCCACGAAATACAGATGTAACTCTGTGAGGTGAATTAACAGAACACTGAGCAGTTTCTCAGAAAGCTTCTTTCCAGATTTCATCGGAGGATATTTCCTTTTTCACCTTAGCCCTCTATGGGCTTCCAAATATCACTTTGCCAATTCCACAAGAACTGTCTTAGCGAAAGGCTTCTTGAGGGGAATTCTGTAACTCTGTGAGATGATTTCACAGAACACAAAGAAGCTTCTCAGAAAGCTTCTTTCTCTATGTTATCGGAGGATATTTCCTTTGGTCCTATGGCCTTTAAAGGGATCCGAAATATCTGTTGTCAGATTCCACAGATATAACGCTAGCAAAGAGATCCACGAAATACAGATGTAACTCTGTGAGATGAATTAACAGAACACTGAGCAGTTTCTCAGAAAGCTTCTTTCCAGATTTCATCCGAGGATATTTCCTTTTTCACCATAGCCCTTATGGGCTTCCAAATATGACTTTGCCAATTCCACAAGAACTGTCTTAGCGAAAGGCTTCTTGAGGGGAAAGCTGTAACTCTGTGAGATGATTTCACAGAACACAAAGAAGTTTCTCAGAAAGCTTCTTTCCCTTTTTTATCGGAGGATATGTCCTTTGACCCTATAGTCTTCAAAGGGAAAGTAAATATCTGTTGTCAAATTCCACAGAAATAAGGCTAGCAAAGAGATCCACGAAATACAGATGTAACTCGGTGAGATGAATTAACAGAACACTGGGCAGTTTCTCAGAAACCTTCTTTCCAGATTTCATCGGAGGATATTTCCTTTTTCACCATAGCCCTTATGGGCTTCCAAATATCACTTTGCCAATTCCACAAGAACTGTCTTAGTGAAACGCTTCTTGAGGGGAAAGCTGTCACTCTGTGAGATGATTTCACAGAACACAAAGAAGTTTCTCAGAAAGCTTCATTCTCTTTGTTATCGGAGGATATTTCCTTTGGCCCTATAGTCTTCAAAGGGAAAGGAAATATCTGTTGTCAGATTCCACAGATATAACGCTAGCAAAGAGATCCACGAAATACAGATGTAACTCTGTGAGATGAATTAACAGAACACTGAGCAGTTTCTCAGAAAGCTGCTTTCCAGATTTCATCGGAGGATATTTCCTTTTTCACCATAGCCCTCTATGGGCTTCCAAATATCACTTTGCCAATTCCACAAGAACTGTCTTAGCGAAAGGCTTCTTGAGGGGAAAGCTGTAACTCTGTGAGATGATTTCACAGAACACAAAGAAGTTTCTCAGAAAGCTTGTTTCTCTTTGTTAACGGAGGATATTTCCTTTGGCCCTATAGTCTTTAAAGGGATCCGAAATATCTGTTGTCAGATTCCACAGAAATAAGGCTAGCAAAGAGATCCACGAAATACAGATGTAACTCTGTGAGATGAATTAACAGAACACTGAGCAGTTTCTCAGAAAGCTTCTTTCCAGATTTCATCGGAGGATATTTCCTTTTTCACCATAGCCCTCTATGGGCTTCCAAATATCACTTTGCCAATTCCACAAGAACTGTCTTAGCGAAAGGCTTCTTGACGGGAATGCTGTAACTCTGTGAGATGATTTCACAGAACACAAAGAAGCTTCTCAGAAAGCTTCTTTCTCTTTGTTATCGGAGGATATTTCCTTTGGTCGTATGGCCTTTAAAGGGAAAGGAAATATCTGTTGTCAGATTCCACAGAAAAAAGGCTAGCAAAGAGATCCACGAAATACAGATGTAACTCTGTGAGATGAATTAACAGAACACTGAGCAGTTTCTCAGAAAGCTTCTTTCCAGATTTCATCGGAGGATATTTCTTTCTTCACCATAGCCCTCTATGGGCTTCCAAATATCACTTTGCCAATTCCACAAGAACTGTCTTAGCGAAAGGCTTCTTGAGAGGAAAGCTGTAACTCTGTGAGGTGATTTCACAGAACACAAAGAAGTTTCTCAGAAAGCTTCTTTCTCTTTGTTATCGGAGGATATTTCCTTTGGCCCTATAGTCTTTAAAGGGATCCGAAATATCTGTTGTCAGATTCCACAGAAATAAGGCTAGCAAAGAGATCCACGAAATACAGATGTAACTCTGTGAGATGAATTAACAGAACACTAAGCAGTTTCTCAGAAAGCTTCTTTCCCGATTTCATCCGAGGATATTTCCTTTTTCACCATAGCCCTTATTGGCTTCCAAATATGACTTTGCCAATTCCACATGAACTGTCTTAGCGAAAGGCTTCTTGAGGGGAAAGCTGTAACTCTGTGAGATGATTTCACAGAACAGAAAGAAGTTTCTCAGAAAGCTTCTTTCCCTTTGTTATCGGAGGATATGTCCTTTGGCCCTATAGTCTTCAAAGGGAAAGTAAATATCTGTTGTCAGATTCCACAGAAATAAGGCTAGCAAAGAGAACCACGAAATACAGATGTAACTCTGTGAGATGAATTAACAGAACACTGAGCAGTTTCTCAGAAAGCTTCTTTCCAGATTTCATCGGAGGATATTTCCTTTTTCACCATAGCCCTTATGGGCTTCCAAATATCACTTTGCCAATTCCACAAGAACTGTCTTAGTGAAACGCTTCTTGAGGGGAAAGCTGTCACTCTGTGAGATGATTTCACAGAACACAAAGAAGTTTCTCAGAAAGCTTCATTCTCTTTGTTATCGGAGGATATTTCCTTTGGCCCTATAGTCTTCAAAGGGAAAGGAAATATCTGTTGTCAGATACCACAGAAATAAGGCTAGCAAAGAGATACACGAAATACAGATGTAACTCTGTGAGATGAATTAACAGAACACTGAGCAGTTTCTCAGAAAGCTTCTTTCCAGATTTGATCCGAGGATATTTCCTTTTTCACCATAGCCCTCTATGGGCTTCCAAATATCACTTTGCCAATTCCACAAGAACTGTCTTAGTGAAAGTCTTCTTGAGGGGAAAGCTGTAACTCTGTGAGATGATTTCACAGAACACAAAGAAGTTTCTCAGAAACCTTCTTTCTCTTTGTTATCGGAGGATATTTCCTTTGACCCTATAGTCTTCAAAGGGAAAGGAAATATCTGTTGTCAGATTCCACAGATATAACGCTAGCAAAGAGATCCACGAAATACAGATGTAACTCTGTGAGATGAATTAACAGAACACTGAGCAGTTTCTCAGAAAGCTGCTTTCCAGATTTCATCGGAGGATATTTCCTTTTTCACCATAGCCCTCTATGGTCTTCCAAATATCACTTTGCCAATTCCACAAGAACTGTCTTAGCGAAAGGCTTCTTGAGGGGAAAGCTGTAACTCTGTGAGATGATTTCACAGAACACAAAGAAGTTTCTCAGAAAGCTTGTTTCTCTTTGTTATCGGAGGATATTTCCTTTGGCCCTATAGTCTTTAAAGGGATCCGAAATATCTGTTGTCAGATTCCACAGAAATAAGGCTAGCAAAGAGATCCACGAAATACAGATGTAACTCTGTGAGATGAATTAACAGAACACTGAGCAGTTTCTCAGAAAGCATCTTTCCAGATTTCATCGGAGGATATTTCCTTTTTCACCATAGCCCTCTATGGGCTTCCAAATATCACTTTGCCAATTCCACAAGAACTGTCTTAGCGAAAGGCTTCTTGTGGGAAAGCTGTAACTCTGTGAGATGATTTCACAGAACACAAAGAAGTTTCTCAGAAAGCTTCTTTCTCTTTGTTATCGGAGGATATTTCCTTTGGCCCTATAGTCTATAAAAGGATCCGAAATATCTGTTGTCAGATTCCACAGAAATAAGGCTAGCAAAGAGATCCACGAAATACAGATGTAACTCTGTGAGATGAATTAACAGAACACTAAGCAGTTTCTCAGAAAGCTTCTTTCCAGATTTCATCCGAGGATATTTCCTTTTTCACCATAGGCCTCTATGGGCTTCCAAATATCACTTTGCCAATTCCACAAGAACTGTCTTAGTGAAAGTCTTCTTGAGGGGAAAGCTGTAACTCTGTGAGATGATTTCACAGAACACAAAGAAGTTTCTCAGAAACCCTCTTTCTCTTTGTTATCGGAGGATATTTCCTTTGGCCCTATAGTCTTCAAAGGGAAAGGAAATATCTGTTGTCAGATTCCACAGATATAACGCTAGCAAAGAGATCCACGAAATACAGATGTAACTCTGTGAGATGAATTAACAGAACACTGAGCAGTTTCTCAGAAAGCTGCTTTCCAGATTTCATCGGAGGATATTTCCTTTTTCACCATAGCCCTCTATGGTCTTCCAAATATCACTTTGCCAATTCCACAAGAACTGTCTTAGCGAAAGGCTTCTTGAGGGGAAAGCTGTAACTCTGTGAGATGATTTCACAGAACACAAAGAAGTTTCTCAGAAAGCTTGTTTCTCTTTGTTATCGGAGGATATTTCCTTTGGCCCTATAGTCTTTAAAGGGATCCGAAATATCTGTTGTCAGATTCCACAGAAATAAGGCTAGCAAAGAGATCCACGAAATACAGATGTAACTCTGTGAGATGAATTAACAGAACACTGAGCAGTTTCTCAGAAAGCTTCTTTCCAGATTTCATCCGAGGATATTTCCTTTTTCACCATAGCCCTCTAAGGGCTTCCAAATATCACTTTGCCAATTCCACAAGAACTGTCTTAGCGAAAGGCTTCTTGAGGGGAAAGCTGTAACTCTGTGAGATGATTTCACAGAACACAAAGAAGTTTCTCAGAAAGCTTGTTTCTCTTTGTTATCGGAGGATATTTCCTTTGGCCGTATAGTCTTCAAAGGGAAAGGAAATATCTGTTGTCAGATTCCACAGAAAGAAGGCTAGCAAAGAGATCCACGAAATACAGATGTAACTCTGTGAGATGAATTAACAGAACACTGAGCAGTTTCTCAGAAAGCATCTTTCCAGATTTCATCGGAGGATATTTCCTTTTTCACCATAGCCCTCTATGGGCTTCCAAATATCACTTTGCCAATTCCACAAGAACTGTCTTAGCGAAAGGCTTCTTGAGAGGAAAGCTGTAACTCTGTGAGATGATTTCACAGAACACAAAGAAGTTTCTCAGAAAGCTTCTTTCTCTTTGTTATCGGAGGATATTTCCTTTGGCCCTATAGTCTTTAAAAGGATCCGAAATATCTGTTGTCAGATTCCACAGAAATAAGGCTAGCAAAGAGATCCACGAAATACAGATGTAACTCTGTGAGATGAATTAACAGAACACTAAGCAGTTTCTCAGAAAGCTTCTTTCCAGATTTCATCCGAGGATATTTCCTTTTTCACCATAGGCCTCTATGGGCTTCCAAATATCACTTTGCCAATTCCACAAGAACTGTCTTAGTGAAAGTCTTCTTGAGGGGAAAGCTGTAACTCTGTGAGATGATTTCACAGAACACAAAGAAGTTTCTCAGAAACCCTCTTTCTCTTTGTTATCGGAGGATATTTCCTTTGGCCCTATAGTCTTCAAAGGGAAAGGAAATATCTGTTGTCAGATTCCACAGATATAAAGCTAGCAAAGAGATCCACGAAATACAGATGTAACTCTGTGAGATGAATTAACAGAACACTGAGCAGTTTCTCAGAAAGCTGTTTTCCAGATTTCATCGGAGGATATTTCCTTTTTCACCATAGCCCTCTATGGGCTTCCAAATATCACTTTGCAAATTCCACAAGAACTGTCTTAGCGAAAGGCTTCTTGAAGGGAAATCTGTAACTCTGTGAGATGATTTCACAGAACACAAAGTAGTTTCTCAGAAAGCTTGTTTCTCTTTGTTATCGGAGGATATTTCCTTTGGCCCTATAGTCTTCAAAGGGAAAGGAAATATCTGTTGTCAGATTCCACAGAAAGAAGGCTAGCAAAGAGATCCACGAAATACAGATGTAACTCTGTGAGATGAATTAACAGAACACTGAGCAGTTTCTCAGAAAGCATCTTTCCAGATTTCATCGGAGGATATTTCCTTTTTCACCATAGCCCTCTATGGGCTTCCAAATATCACTTTGCCAATTCCACAAGAACTGTCTTAGCGAAAGGCTTCTTGTGGGAAAGCTGTAACTCTGTGAGATGATTTCACAGAACACAAAGAAGTTTCTCAGAAAGCTTCTTTCTCTTTGTTATCGGAGGATATTTCCTTTGGCCCTATAGTCTTTAAAAGGATCCGAAATATCTGTTGTCAGATTCCACAGAAATAAGGCTAGCAAAGAGATCCACGAAATACAGATGTAACTCTGTGAGATGAATTAACAGAACACTAAGCAGTTTCTCAGAAAGCTTCTTTCCAGATTTCATCCGAGGATATTTCCTTTTTCACCATAGGCCTCTATGGGCTTCCAAATATCACTTTGCCAATTCCACAAGAACTGTCTTAGTTAAAGTCTTCTTGAGGGGAAAGCTGTAACTCTGTGAGATGATTTCACAGAACACAAAGAAGTTTCTCAGAAACCCTCTTTCTCTTTGTTATCGGAGGATATTTCCTTTGGCCCTATAGTCTTCAAAGGGAAAGGAAATATCTGTTGTCAGATTCCACAGATATAACGCTAGCAAAGAGATCCACGAAATACAGATGTAACTCTGTGAGATGAATTAACAGAACACTGAGCAGTTTCTCAGAAAGCTGCTTTCCAGATTTCATCGGAGGATATTTCCTTTTTCACCATAGCCCTCTATGGTCTTCCAAATATCACTTTGCCAATTCCACAAGAACTGTCTTAGCGAAAGGCTTCTTGAGGGGAAAGCTGTAACTCTGTGAGATGATTTCACAGAACACAAAGAAGTTTCTCAGAAAGCTTGTTTCTCTTTGTTATCGGAGGATATTTCCTTTGGCCCTATAGTCTTTAAAGGGATCCGAAATATCTGTTGTCAGATTCCACAGAAATAAGGCTAGCAAAGAGATCCACGAAATACAGATGTAACTCTGTGAGATGAATTAACAGAACACTGAGCAGTTTCTCAGAAAGCTTCTTTCCAGATTTCATCCGAGGATATTTCCTTTTTCACCATAGCCCTCTAAGGGCTTCCAAATATCACTTTGCCAATTCCACAAGAACTGTCTTAGCGAAACGCTTCTTGAGGGGAAAGCTGTAACTCTGTGAGATGATTTCACAGAACACAAAGAAGTTTCTCAGAAAGCTTGTTTCTCTTTGTTATCGGAGGATATTTCCTTTGGCCCTATAGTCTTCAAAGGGAAAGGAAATATCTGTTGTCAGATTCCACAGAAAGAAGGCTAGCAAAGAGATCCACGAAATACAGATGTAACTCTGTGAGATGAATTAACAGAACACTGAGCAGTTTCTCAGAAAGCATCTTTCCAGATTTCATCGGAGGATATTTCCTTTTTCACCATAGCCCTCTATGGGCTTCCAAATATCACTTTGCCAATTCCACAAGAACTGTCTTAGCGAAAGGCTTCTTGAGAGGAAAGCTGTAACTCTGTGAGATGATTTCACAGAACACAAAGAAGTTTCTCAGAAAGCTTCTTTCTCTTTGTTATCGGAGGATATTTCCTTTGGCCCTATAGTCTTTAAAAGGATCCGAAATATCTGTTGTCAGATTCCACAGAAATAAGGCTAGCAAAGAGATCCACGAAATACAGATGTAACTCTGTGAGATGAATTAACAGAACACTAAGCAGTTTCTCAGAAAGCTTCTTTCCAGATTTCATCCGAGGATATTTCCTTTTTCACCATAGGCCTCTATGGGCTTCCAAATATCACTTTGCCAATTCCACAAGAACTGTCTTAGTGAAAGTCTTCTTGAGGGGAAAGCTGTAACTCTGTGAGATGATTTCACAGAACACAAAGAAGTTTCTCAGAAACCCTCTTTCTCTTTGTTATCGGAGGATATTTCCTTTGGCCCTATAGTCTTCAAAGGGAAAGGAAATATCTGTTGTCAGATTCCACAGATATAAAGCTAGCAAAGAGATCCACGAAATACAGATGTAACTCTGTGAGATGAATTAACAGAACACTGAGCAGTTTCTCAGAAAGCTGTTTTCCAGATTTCATCGGAGGATATTTCCTTTTTCACCATAGCCCTCTATGGGCTTCCAAATATCACTTTGCAAATTCCACAAGAACTGTCTTAGCGAAAGGCTTCTTGAAGGGAAATCTGTAACTCTGTGAGATGATTTCACAGAACACAAAGTAGTTTCTCAGAAAGCTTGTTTCTCTTTGTTATCGGAGGATATTTCCTTTGGCCCTATAGTCTTTAAAGGGATCCGAAATATCTGTTGTCAGATTCCACAGAAAGAAGGCTAGCAAAGAGATCCACGAAATACAGATGTAACTCTGTGAGATGAATTAACAGAACACTGAGCAGTTTCTCAGAAAGCTTCTTTCCAGATTTCATCCGAGGATATTTCCTTTTTCACCATAGCCCTTATGGGCTTCCAAATATGACTTTGCCAATTCCACAAGAACTGTCTTAGCGAAAGGCTTCTTGAGGGGAAAGCTGTAACTCTGTGAGATGATTTCACAGAACACAAAGAAGTTTCTCAGAAAGCTTCTTTCTCTTTGTTATCGGAGGATATTTCCTTTGGCCCTGTAGTCTTCAAAGGGATCCGAAATATCTGTTGTCAGATTCCACAGAAATAAGGCTAGCAAAGAGATCCACGAAATACAGATGTAACTCTGTGAGATGAATTAACAGAACACTGAGCAGTTTCTCAGAAATCTACTTTCCAGATTTCATCGGAGGATATTTCCTTTTTCACCATAGGCCTCTATGGGCTTCCAAATATCACTTTGCCAATTCCACAAGAACTGTCTTAGCGAAAGGCTTCTTGAGGGGAAAGCTGTAACTCTGTGAGATGATTTCACAGAACACAAAGAAGTTTCTCAGAAAGCTTCTTTCTCTTTGTATCGGAGGATAATTTCTTGGCCCTATAGTCTTCAAAGGGAAAGGAAATATCTGTTGTCAGATTCCACAGAAAGAAGGCTAGCAAAGAGATCCACGAAATACAGATGTAACTCTGTGAGATCAATTAACAGAACACTGAGCAGTTTCTCAGAAAGCTTCTTTCCAGATTTCATCGGAGGATATTTCCTTTTTCACCATAGCCCTGTATGGGCTTCCAAATATCACTTTGCCAATTCCACAAGAACTGTCTTAGTGAAAGGCTTCTTGACGGGAATTCTGTAACTCTGTGAGATGATTTCACAGAACACAAAGAAGCTTCTCAGAAAGCTTCTTTCTCTTTGTTATCGGAGGATATTTCCTTTGGACCTTTGGCCTTTAAAGGGAAAGGAAATATCTGTTGTCAGATTCCACAGAAATAAGGCTAGCAAAGAGATCCACGAAATACAGATGTAACTCTGTGAGATGAATTAACAGAACACTGAGCAGTTTCTCAGAATGCTTCTTTCCAGATTTCATCGGAGGATATTTCCTTTTTCACCATAGCCCTCTAAGGGCTTCCAAATATCACTTTGCCAATTCCACAAGAACTGTCTTAGTGAAACGCTTCTTGAGGGGAAAGCTGTCACTCTGTGAGATGATTTCACAGAACACAAAGAAGTTTCTCAGAAAGCTTCATTCTCTTTGTTATCGGAGGATATTTCCTTTGGCCCTATAGTCTTCAAAGGGAAAGGAAATATCTGTTGTCAGATTCCACAGATATAACGCTAGCAAAGAGATCCACGAAATACAGATGTAACTCTGTGAGATGAATTAACAGAACACTGAGCAGTTTCTCAGAAAGCTGCTTTCCAGATTTCATCGGAGGATATTTCCTTTTTCACCATAGCCCTCTATGGGCTTCCAAATATCACTTTGCCAATTCCACAAGAACTGACTTAGCGAAAGGCTTCTTGAGGGGAAAGCTGTAACTCTGTGAGATGATTTCACAGAACACAAAGAAGTTTCTCAGAAAGCTTGTTTCTCTTTGTTATCGGAGGATATTTCCTTTGGCCCTATAGTCTTTAAAGGGATCCGAAATATCTGTTGTCAGATTCCACAGAAATAAGGCTAGCAAAGAGATCCACGAAATACAGATGTAACTCTGTGAGATGAATTAACAGAACACTGAGCAGTTTCTCAGAAAGCTGCTTTCCAGATTTCATCGGAGGATATTTCCTTTTTCACCATAGCCCTCTAAGGGCTTCCAAATATCACTTTGCCAATTCCACAAGAACTGTCTTAGCGAAAGGCTTCTTGAGGGGAAAGCTGTAACTCTGTGAGATGATTTCACAGAACACAAAGAAGTTTCTCAGAAAGCTTGTTTCTCTTTGTTATCGGAGGATATTTCCTTTGGCCCTATAGTCTTCAAAGGGAAAGGAAATATCTGTTGTCAGATTCCACAGAAAGAAGGCTAGCAAAGAGATCCACGAAATACAGATGTAACTCTGTGAGATGAATTAACGGAACACTGAGCAGTTTCTCAGAAAGCTTCTTTCCAGATTTCATCGGAGGATATTTCCTTTTTCACCATAGCCCTCTATGGGCTTCCAAATATCACTTTGCCAATTCCACAAGAACTGTCTTAGCGAAAGGCTTCTTGAGAGGAAAGCTGTAACTCTGTGAGATGATTTCACAGAACACAAAGAAGTTTCTCAGAAAGCTTCTTTCTCTTTGTTATCGGAGGATATTTCCTTTGGCCCTATAGTCTTTAAAAGGATCCGAAATATCTGTTGTCAGATTCCACAGAAATAAGGCTAGCAAAGAGATCCACGAAATACAGATGTAACTCTGTGAGATGAATTAACCGAACACTAAGCAGTTTCTCAGAAAGCTTCTTTCCAGATTTCATCCGAGGATATTTCCTTTTTCACCATAGCCCTCTATGGGCTTCCAAATATCACTTTGCCAATTCCACAAGAACTGTCATAGTGAAAGTCTTCTTGAGGGGAAAGCTGTAACTCTGTGAGATGATTTCACAGAACACAAAGAAGTTTCTCAGAAACCTTCTTTCTCTTTGTTATCGGAGGATATTTCCTTTGGCCCTATAGTCTTCAAAGGGAAAGGAAATATCTGTTGTCAGATTCCACAGATATAAAGCTAGCAAAGAGATCCACGAAATACAGATGTAACTCTGTGAGATGAATTAACAGAACACTGAGCAGTTTCTCAGAAAGCTGCTTTCCAGATTTCATCGGAGGATATTTCCTTTTTCACCATAGCCCTCTATGGGCTTCCAAATATCCCTTTGCCAATTCCACAAGAACTGTCTTAGCGAAAGGCTTCTTGAGGGGAAAGCTGTAACTCTGTGAGATGATTTCACAGAACACAAAGAAGTTTCTCAGAAAGCTTGTTTCTCTTTGTTAACGGAGGATATTTCCTTTGGCCCTATAGTCTTTAAAGGGATCCGAAATATCTGTTGTCAGATTCCACAGAAATAAGGCTAGCAAAGAGATCCACGAAATACAGATGTAACTCTGTGAGATGAATTAACAGAACACTGAGCAGTTTCTCAGAAAGCTTCTTTCCAGATTTCATCGGAGGATATTTCCTTTTTCACCATAGCCCTCTAAGGGCTTCCAAATATCACTTTGCCAATTCCACAAGAACTGTCTTAGCGAAAGGCTTCTTGAGGGGAAAGCTGTAACTCTGTGAGATGATTTCACAGAACACAAAGAAGTTTCTCAGAAAGCTTGTTTCTCTTTGTTATCGGAGGATATTTCCTTTGGCCCTATAGTCTTCAAAGGGAAAGGAAATATCTGTTGTCAGATTCCACAGAAAGAAGGCTAGCAAAGAGATCCACGAAATACAGATGTAACTCTGTGAGATGAATTAACAGAACACTGAGCAGTTTCTCAGAAAGCTTCTTTCCAGATTTCATCGGAGGATATTTCCTTTTTCACCATAGCCCTCTATGGGCTTCCAAATATCACTTTGCCAATTCCACAAGAACTGTCTTAGCGAAAGGCTTCTTGAGAGGAAAGCTGTAACTCTGTGAGATGATTTCACAGAACACAAAGAAGTTTCTCAGAAAGCTTCTTTCTCTTTGTTATCGGAGGATATTTCCTTTGGTCCTATGGCCTTTAAAGGGATCCGAAATATCTGTTGTCAGATTCCACAGAAAGAAGGCTAGCAAAGAGATCCACGAAATACAGATGTAACTCTGTGAGATGAATTAACAGAACACTGAGCAGTTTCTCAGAAAGCTTCTTTCCAGATTTCATCCGAGGATATTTCCTTTTTCACCATAGCCGTCTATGGGCTTCCAAATATCACTTTGCCAATTCCACAAGAACTGTCTTAGCGAAAGGCTTCTTGAGGGGAAAGCTGTAACTCTGTGAGATGATTTCACAGAACACAAAGAAGTTTCTCAGAAAGCTTCTTTCCCTTTTTTATCGGAGGATATGTCCTTTGGCCCTATAGTCTTCAAAGGGAAAGTAAATATCTGTTGTCAAATTCCACAGAAATAAGGCTAGCAAAGAGATCCACGAAATACAGATGTAACTCGGTGAGATGAATTAACAGAACACTGAGCAGTTTCTCAGAAACCTTCTTTCCAGATTTCATCGGAGGATATTTCCTTTTTCACCATAGCCCTTATGGGCTTCCAAATATCACTTTGCCAATTCCACAAGAACTGTCTTAGTGAAACGCTTCTTGAGGGGAAAGCTGTCACTCTGTGAGATGATTTCACAGAACACAAAGAAGTTTCTCAGAAAGCTTCATTCTCTTTGTTATCGGAGGATATTTCCTTTGGCCCTATAGTCTTCAAAGGGAAAGGAAATATCTGTTGTCAGATTCCACAGATATAACGCTAGCAAAGAGATCCACGAAATACAGATGTAACTCTGTGAGATGAATTAACAGAACACTGAGCAGTTTCTCAGAAAGCTGCTTTCCAGATTTCATCGGAGGATATTTCCTTTTTCACCATAGCCCTCTATGGGCTTCCAAATATCACTTTGCCAATTCCACAAGAACTGTCTTAGCGAAAGGCTTCTTGAGGGGAAAGCTGTAACTCTGTGAGATGATTTCACAGAACACAAAGAAGTTTCTCAGAAAGCTTGTTTCTCTTTGTTAACGGAGGATATTTCCTTTGGCCCTATAGTCTTTAAAGGGATCCGAAATATCTGTTGTCAGATTCCACAGAAATAAGGCTAGCAAAGAGATCCACGAAATACAGATGTAACTCTGTGAGATGAATTAACAGAACACTGAGCAGTTTCTCAGAAAGCTTCTTTCCAGATTTCATCGGAGGATATTTCCTTTTTCACCATCGCCCTCTAAGGGCTTCCAAATATCACTTTGCCAATTCCACAAGAACTGTCTTAGCGAAAGGCTTCTTGAGGGGAAAGCTGTAACTCTCTGAGATGATTTCACAGAACACAAAGAAGTTTCTCAGAAAGCTTGTTTCTCTTTGTTATCGGAGGATATTTCCTTTGGCCCTATAGTCTTCAAAGGGAAAGGAAATATCTGTTGTCAGATTCCACAGAAAGAAGGCTAGCAAAGAGATCCACGAAATACAGATGTAACTCTGTGAGATGAATTAACGGAACACTGAGCAGTTTCTCAGAAAGCTTCTTTCCAGATTTCATCGGAGGATATTTCCTTTTTCACCATAGCCCTCTATGGGCTTCCAAATATCACTTTGCCAATTCCACAAGAACTGTCTTAGCGAAAGGCTTCTTGAGAGGAAAGCTGTAACTCTGTGAGATGATTTCACAGAACACAAAGAAGTTTCTCAGAAAGCTTCTTTCTCTTTGTTATCGGAGGATATTTCCTTTGGCCCTATAGTCTTTAAAAGGATCCGAAATATCTGTTGTCAGATTACACAGAAATAAGGCTAGCAAAGAGATCCACGAAATACAGATGTAACTCTGTGAGATGAATTAACAGAACACTAAGCAGTTTCTCAGAAAGCTTCTTTCCAGATTTCATCCGAGGATATTTCCTTTTTCACCATAGCCCTCTATGGGCTTCCAAATATCACTTTGCCAATTCCACAAGAACTGTCATAGTGAAAGTCTTCTTGAGGGGAAAGCTGTAACTCTGTGAGATGATTTCACAGAACACAAAGAAGTTTCTCAGAAACCTTCTTTCTCTTTGTTATCGGAGGATATTTCCTTTGGCCCTATAGTCTTCAAAGGGAAAGGAAATATCTGTTGTCCGATTCCACAGATATAAAGCTAGCAAAGAGATCCACGAAATACAGATGTAACTCTGTGAGATGAATTAACAGAACACTGAGCAGTTTCTCAGAAAGCTGCTTTCCAGATTTCATCGGAGGATATTTCCTTTTTCACCATAGCCCTCTATGGGCTTCCAAATATCCCTTTGCCAATTCCACAAGAACTGTCTTAGCGAAAGGCTTCTTGAGGGGAAAGCTGTAACTCTGTGAGATGATTTCACAGAACACAAAGAAGTTTCTCAGAAAGCTTGTTTCTCTTTGTTAACGGAGGATATTTCCTTTGGCCCTATAGTCTTTAAAGGGATCCGAAATATCTGTTGTCAGATTCCACAGAAATAAGGCTAGCAAAGAGATCCACGAAATACAGATGTAACTCTGTGAGATGAATTAACAGAACACTGAGCAGTTTCTCAGAAAGCTTCTTTCCAGATTTCATCGGAGGATATTTCCTTTTTCACCATAGCCCTCTAAGGGCTTCCAAATATCACTTTGCCAATTCCACAAGAACTGTCTTAGCGAAAGGCTTCTTGAGGGGAAAGCTGTAACTCTGTGAGATGATTTCACAGAACACAAAGAAGTTTCTCAGAAAGCTTGTTTCTCTTTGTTATCGGAGGATATTTCCTTTGGCCCTATAGTCTTCAAAGGGAAAGGAAATATCTGTTGTCAGATTCCACAGAAAGAAGGCTAGCAAAGAGATCCACGAAATACAGATGTAACTCTGTGAGATGAATTAACAGAACACTGAGCAGTTTCTCAGAAAGCTTCTTTCCAGATTTCATCGGAGGATATTTCCTTTTTCACCATAGCCCTCTATGGGCTTCCAAATATCACTTTGCCAATTCCACAAGAACTGTCTTAGCGAAAGGCTTCTTGAGAGGAAAGCTGTAACTCTGTGAGATGATTTCACAGAACACAAAGAAGTTTCTCAGAAAGCTTCTTTCTCTTTGTTATCGGAGGATATTTCCTTTGGCCCTATAGTCTTTAAAAGGATCCGAAATATCTGTTGTCAGATTCCACAGAAATAAGGGTAGCAAAGAGATCCACGAAATACAGATGTAACTCTGTGAGATGAATTAACAGAACACTGAGCAGTTTCTCAGAAAGCTTCTTTCCAGATTTCATCGGAGGATATTTCCTTTTTCACCATAGCCCTCTATGGGCTTCCAAATATCACTTTGCCAATTCCACAAGAAGTGTCTTAGCGAAAGGCTTCTTGAGAGGAAAGCTGTAACTCTGTGAGATGATTTCACGGAACACAAAGAAGTTTCTCAGAAAGCTTCTTTCTCTTTGTTATCGGAGGATATTTCCTTTGGCCCTATAGTCTTTAAAAGGATCCGAAATATCTGTTGTCAGATTCCACAGAAATAAGGCTAGCAAAGAGATCCACGAAATACAGATGTAACTCTGTGAGATGAATTTACAGAACACTAAGCAGTTTCTCAGAAATCTTCTTTCCAGTTTTCATCCGAGGGTATTTCCTTTTTCACCATAGGCCTCTATGGGCTTCCAAATATCACTTTGCCAATTCCACAAGAACTGTCTTAGCGAAAGGCTTCTTGAGGGGAAAGCTGTAACTCTGTGAGATGATTTCACAGAACACAAAGAAGTTTCTCAGAAAGCTTCTTTCTCTTTGTTATCGGAGGATAATTTCTTGGCCCTATAGTCTTCAAAGGGAAAGGAAATATCTGTTGTCAGATTCCACAGAAAGAAGGCTAGCAAAGAGATCCACGAAATACAGATGTAACTCTGTGAGATGAATTAACAGAACACTGAGCAGTTTCTCAGAAAGCTTCTTTCCAGATTTCATCGGAGGATATTTCCTTTTTCACCATAGCCCTCTATGGGCTTCCAAATATCACTTTGCCAATTCCACAAGAACTGTCTTAGTGAAAGTCTTCTTGACGGGAATTCTGTAACTCTGTGAGATGATTTCACCGAACACAAAGAAGCTCCTCAGAAAGCTTCTTTCCCTTTGTTATCGGAGGATATTTCCTTTGGTCCTATGTCCTTTAAAGGGATCCGAAATATCTGTTGTCAGATTCCGCAGAAATAAGGCTAGCAAAGAGATCCACGAAATACAGATGTAACTCTGTGAGATGAATTAACAGAACACTGAGCAGTTTCTCAGAAAGTTTCTTTCCAGATTTCATCGGAGGATAATTCCTTTTTCACCATAGCCCTCTTTGGGCTTCCAAATATCACTTTGCCAATTCCACAAGAACTGTCTTAGCGAAAGGCTTCTTGACGGGAATGCTGTAACTCTGTGAGATGATTTCACAGAACACAAAGAAGCTTCTCAGAAAGCTTCTTTCTCTTTGTTATCGGAGGATATTTCCTTTGGTCCTTTGGCCTTTAAAGGGAAAGGAAATATCTGTTGTCAGATTCCACAGAAAGAAGGCTAGCAAAGAGATCCACGAAATACAGATGTAACTCTGTGAGATGAATTAACAGAACACTGAGCAGTTTCTCAGAAAGCTTCTTTCCAGATTTCATCGGAGGATATTTCCTTTTTCACCATAGCCCTCTATGGGCTTCCAAATATCACTTTGCCAATTCCACAAGAACTGTCTTAGCGAAAGGCTTCTTGAGAGGAAAGCTGTAACTCTGTGAGATGATTTCACAGAACACAAAGAAGTTTCTCAGAAAGCTTCTTTCTCTTTGTTATCGGAGGATATTTCCTTTGGCCCTGTAGTCTTTAAAAGGATCCGATATATCTGTTGTCAGATTCCACAGAAATAAGGCTAGCAAAGAGATCCACGAAATACAGATGTAACTCTGTGAGATGAATTAACAGAACACTGAGCAGTTTCTCAGAAAGCTGCTTTCCAGATTTCATCGGAGGATATTTCCTTTTTCACCATAGCCCTCTATGGGCTTCCAAATATCACTTTGCCAATTCCACAAGAACTGTCTTAGCGAAAGGCTTCTTGAGGGGAAAGATGTAACTCTGTGAGATGATTTCACAGAACACAAAGAAGTTTCTCAGAAAGCTTGTTTCTCTTTGTTATCGGAGGATATTTCCTTTGGCCCTATAGTCTTCAAAGGGAAAGGAAATATCTGTTGTCAGATTCCACAGAAAGAAGGCTAGCAAAGAGATCCACGAAATACAGATGTAACTCTGTGAGATGAATTAACAGAACACTGAGCAGTTTCTCAGAAAGCTTCTTTCCAGATTTCATCGGAGGATATTTCCTTTTTCACCATAGCCCTCTATGGGCTTCCAAATATCACTTTGCCAATTCCACAAGAACTGTCTTAGCGAAAGGCTTCTTGACGGGAATGCTGTAACTCTGTGAGATGATTTCACAGAACACAAAGAAGCTTCTCAGAAAGCTTCTTTCTCTTTGTTATCGGAGGATATTTCCTTTGGTCCTGTGGCCTTTAAAGGGAAAGGAAATATCTGTTGTCAGATTCCACAGAAATAAGGCTAGCAAAGAGATCCACGAAATACAGATGTAACTCTGTGAGATGAATTAACAGAACACTGAGCAGTTTCTCAGAAAGCTGCTTTCCAGATTTCATCGGAGGATATTTCCTTTTTCACCATAGCCGTCTATGGGCTTCCAAATATCACTTTGCCAATTCCACAAGAACTGTCTTAGCGAAAGGCTTCTTGAGGGGAAAGCTGTAACTCTGTGAGATGATTTCACAGAACACAAAGAAGTTTCTCAGAAAGCTTGTTTCTCTTTGTTATCGGAGGATATTTCCTTTGGCCCTATAGTCTTTAAAGGGATCCGAAATATCTGTTGTCAGATTCCACAGAAATAAGGCTAGCAAAGAGATCCACGAAATACAGATGTAACTCTGTGAGATGAATTAACAGAACACTAAGCAGTTTCTCAGAAAGCTTCTTTCCAGATTTCATCCGAGGATATTTCCTTTTTCACCATAGCCCTCTATGGGCTTCCCAATATCACTTTGCCAATTCCACCAGAACTGTCTTAGCGAAAGGCTTCTTGAGGGGAAAGCTTTAACTCTGTGAGATGATTTCACAGAACACAAAGAAGTTTCTCAGAAAGCTTCTTTCTCTTTGTTATCGGAGGATAATTCCTTTGGCCCTATAGTCTTCAAAGGGAAAGGAAATATCTGTTGTCAGATTCCACAGAAAAAAGGCTAGCAAAGAGATCCACGAAATACAGAGGTAACTCTGGGAGATGAATTAACAGAACACTGAGCAGTTTCTCAGAAAGCTGCTTTCCAGATTTCATCGGAGGATATTTCCTTTTTCACCATAGCCCTCTATGGGCTTCCAAATATCACTTTGCCAATTCCACAAGAACTGTCTTAGCGAAAGGCTTCTTGAGGGGAATGCTGTAACTCTGTGAGATGATTTCACCGAACACAAAGAAGCTCCTCAGAAAGCTTCTTTCCTTTTGTTATCGGAGGATATTTCCTTTGGTCCTATGTCCTTTAAAGGGATCCGAAATATCTGTTGTCAGATTCCACAGATATAACGCTAGCAAAGAGATCCACGAAATACAGATGTAACTCTGTGAGATGAATTAACAGAACACTGAGCAGTTTCTCAGAAAGCTTCTTTCCAGATTTCATCGGAGGATATTTCCTTTTTCACCATAGCCCTCTATGGGCTTCCAAAAATCTCTTTGCCAATTCCACAAGAACTGTCTTAGCGAAAGGCTTCTTGACGGGAATGCTGTAACTCTGTGAGATGATTTCACAGAACACAAAGAATCTTCTCAGAAAGCTTCTTTCTCTTTGTTATCGGAGGATATTTCCTTTGGTCCTTTGGCCTTAAAAGGGAAAGGAAATATCTGTTGTCAGATTCCACAGAAATAAGGCTAGCAAAGAGATCCACGAAATACAGATGTAACTCTGTGAGATGAATTAACAGAACACTGAGCAGTTTCTCAGAAAGCTTCTTTCCAGATTTCATCGGAGGATATTTCCTTTTTCACCATAGCCCTCTATGGGCTTCCAAATATCACTTTGCCAATTCCACAAGAACTGTCTTAGCGAAAGGCTTCTTGAGAGGAAAGCTGTAACTCTGTGAGATGATTTCACAGAACACAAAGAAGTTTCTCAGAAAGCTTCTTTCTCTTTGTTATCGGAGGATATTTCCTTTGGCCCTGTAGTTTTTAAAAGGATCCGATATATCTGTTGTCAGATTCCACAGAAATAAAGCTAGCAAAGAGATCCACGAAATACAGATGTAACTCTGTGAGATGAATTAACAGAACACTAAGCAGTTTCTCAGAAAGCTTCTTTCCAGATTTCATCCGAGGATATTTCCTTTTTCACCATAGCCCTTATGGGCTTCCAAATATGACTTTGCCAATTCCACAAGAACTGTCTTAGCGAAAGGCTTCTTGAGGGGAAAGCTGTAACTCTGTGAGTTGATTTCACAGAACACAAAGAAGTTTCTCAGAAAGCTTCTTTCTCTTTGTTATCGGAGGATATTTCCTTTGGCCCTATAGTCTTCAAAGGGATCTGAAATATCTGTTGTCAGATTCCACAGAAATAAGGCTAGCAAAGAGATCCACGAAATACAGATGTAACTCTGTGAGATGAATTAACAGAACACTGAGCAGTTTCTCAGAAAGCTGCTTTCCAGATTTCATCGGAGGATATTTCCTTTTTCACCATAGCCCTCTATGGGCTTCCAAATATCACTTTGCCAATTCCACAAGAACTGTCTTAGCGAAAGGCTTCTTGAGGGGAAAGATGTAACTCTGTGAGATGATTTCACAGAACACAAAGAAGTTTCTCAGAAAGCTTGTTTCTCTTTGTTATCGGAGGATATTTCCTTTGGCCCTATAGTCTTCAAAGGGAAAGGAAATATCTGTTGTCAGATTCCACAGAAAGAAGGCTAGCAAAGAGATCCACGAAATACAGATGTAACTCTGTGAGATGAATTAACAGAACACTGAGCAGTTTCTCAGAAAGCTTCTTTCCAGATTTCATCGGAGGATATTTCCTTTTTCACCATAGCCCTCTATGGGCTTCCAAATATCACTTTGCCAATTCCACAAGAACTGTCTTAGCGAAAGGCTTCTTGACGGGAATGCTGTAACTCTGTGAGATGATTTCACAGAACACAAAGAAGCTTCTCAGAAAGCTTCTTTCTCTTTGTTATCGGAGGATATTTCCTTTGGTCCTGTGGCCTTTAAAGGGAAAGGAAATATCTGTTGTCAGATTCCACAGAAATAAGGCTAGCAAAGAGATCCACGAAATACAGATGTAACTCTGTGAGATGAATTAACAGAACACTGAGCAGTTTCTCAGAAAGCTTCTTTCCAGATTTCATCGGAGGATATTTCCTTCTTCACCATAGCCCTCTATGGGCTTCCAAATATCACTTTGCCAATTCCACAAGAACTGTCTTAGCGAAAGGCTTCTTGAGAGGAAAGCTGTAACTCTGTGAGATGATTTCAAAGAACACAAAGAAGTTTCTCAGAAAACTTCTTTCTCTTTGTTATCGGAGGATATTTCCTTTGGCCCTATAGTCTTTAAAAGGACCGAAATATCTGTTGTCAGATTCCACAGAAATAAGGCTAGCAAAGAGATCCACGAAATACAGATGTAACTCTGTGAGATGAATTAACAGAACACTGAGCAGTTTCTCAGAAAGCTTCTTTCCAGATTTCATCGGAGGATATTTCCTTTTTCACCATAGCCCTCTATGGGCTTCCAAATATCACTTTGCCAATTCCACAAGAACTGTCTTAGCGAAAGCCTTCTTGAGGGGAAAGCTGTAACTCTGTGAGATGATTTCACAGAACACAAAGATGTTCCTCAGAAAGCTTGTTTCTCTTTGTTATCGGAGGATATTTCCTTTGGCCCTATAGTCTTCAAAGGGAAAGGAAATATCTGTTGTCAGATTCCACAGAAAGAAGGCTAGCAAAGAGATCCGCGAAATACAGATGTAACTCTGTGAGATGAATTAACAGAAGACTGAGCAGTTTCTCAGAAAGCTTCTTTCCAGATTTCATCGGAGGATATTTCCTTTTTCACCATAGCCCTCTATGGGCTTCCAAATATCACTTTGCCAATTCCACAAGAACTGTCTTAGCGAAAGGCTTCTTGACGGGAATGCTGTAACTCTGTGAGATGATTTCACAGAACACAAAGAAGCTTCTCAGAAAGCTTCTTTCTCTTTGATATCGGAGGATATTTCCTTTGGTCCTATGGCCTTTAAAGGGAAAGGAAATATCTGTTGTCAGATTCCACAGAAAGAAGGCTAGCAAAGAGATCCACGAAATACAGATGTAACTCTGTGAGATGAATTAACAGAACACTGAGCAGTTTCTCAGAAAGCTTCTTTCCAGATTTCATCGGAGGATATTTCCTTCTTCAACATAGCCCTCTATGGGCTTCCAAATATCACTTTGCCAATTCCACAAGAACTGTCTTAGCGAAAGGCTTCTTGAGAGGAAAGCTGTAACTCTGTGAGATGATTTCACAGAACACAAAGAAGTTTCTCAGAAAGCTTCTTTCTCTTTGTTATCGGAGGATATTTCCTTTGGCCCTATAGTCTTTAAAGGGATCCGAAATATGTGTTGTCAGATTCCACAGAAATAAGGCTAGCAAAGAGATCCACGAAATACAGATGTAACTCTGTGAGATGAATTAACAGAACACTAAGCAGTTTCTCAGAAAGCTTCTTTCCAGATTTCTTCCGAGGATATTTCCTTTTTCACCATAGCCCTTATGGGCTTCCAAATATGACTTTGCCAATTCCACAAGAACTGTCTTAGCGAAAGGCTTCTTGAGGGGAAAGCTGTAACTCTGTGAGATGATTTCACAGAACACAAAGTAGTTTCTCAGAAAGCTTCTTTCCCTTTTTTATCGGAGGATATGTCCTTTGGCCCTATAGTCTTCAAAGGGAAAGTAAATATCTGTTGTCAGATTCCACAGAAATAAGGCTAGCAAAGAGATCCACGAAATACAGATGTAACTCTGTGAGATGAATTAACAGAACAATGAGCAGTTTCTCAGAAAGCTTCTTTCCAGATTTCATCGGAGGATATTTCCTTTTTCACCATAGCCCTTATGGGCTTCCAAATATCACTTTGCCAATTCCACAAGATCTGTCTTAGTGAAACGCTTCTTGAGGGGAAAGCTGTCACTCTGTGAGATGATTTCACAGAACACAAAGAAGTTTCTCAGAAAGCTTCTTTCTCTTTGTTATCGGAGGATATTTCCTTTGGCCCTATAGTCTTCAAAGGGAAAGGAAATATCTGTTGTCAGATTCCACAGAAATAAGGCTAGCAAAGAGATCCACGAAATACAGATGGAACTCTGTGAGATTAATTAACAGAACACTGAGCAGTTTCTCAGAAAGCTGCTTTCCAGATTTCATCGGAGGATATTTCCTTTTTCACCATAGCCCTCTATGGGCTTCCAAATATCACTTTGCCAATTCCACAAGAACTGTCTTAGCGAAAGGCTTCTTGAGGGGAATGCTGTAACTCTGTGAGATGATTTCACCGAACACAAAGAAGCTCCTCAGAAAGCTTCTTTCTCTTTGTTATCCGAGGATATTTCCTTTGGTCCTATGGCCTTTAAAGGGATCCGAAATATCTGTTGTCAGATTCCACAGAAATAAGGCTAGCAAAGAGATCCACGAAATACAGATGTAACTCTGTGAGATGAATTAACAGAACACTGAGCAGTTTCTCAGAAAGCTTCTTTCCAGATTTCATCGGAGGATATTTCCTTTTTCACCGTAGCCCTCTATGGGCTTCCAAATATCACTTTGCCAATTCCACAAGAACTGTCTTAGCGAAAGGCTTCTTGACGGGAATGCTGTAACTCTGTGAGATGATTTCACAGAACACAAAGAAGTTTCTCAGAAACCTTCTTTCTCTTTGTTATCGGAGGATAATTTCTTGGCCCTATAGTCTTCAAAGGGAAAGGAAATATCTGTTGTCAGATTGCACAGAAAGAAGGCTAGCAAAGAGATCCACGAAATACAGATGTAACTCTGTGAGATGAATTAACAGAACACTGAGCAGTTTCTCAGAAAGCTTCTTTCCAGATTTCATCGGAGGATATTTCCTTTTTCACCATAGCCCTCTATGGGCTTCCAAATATCACTTTGCCAATTCCACAAGAACTGTCTTAGTGAAAGGCTTCTTGACGGGAATTCTGTAACTCTGTGAGATGATTTCACAGAACACAAAGAAGCTTCTCAGAAAGCTTCTTTCTCTTTGTTATCGGAGGATATTTCCTTTGGTCCTTTGGCCTTTAAAGGGAAAGGAAATATCTGTTGTCAGATTCCACAGAAATAAGGCTAGCAAAGAGATCCACGAAATACAGATGTAACTCTGTGAGATGAATTAACAGAACACTAAGCAGTTTCTCAGAAAGCTTCTTTCCAGATTTCATCCGAGGATATTTCCTTTTTCACCATAGCCCTTATGGGCTTCCAAATATGACTTTGCCAATTCCACAAGAACTGTCTTAGCGAAAGGCTTCTTGAGGGGAAAGCTGTAACTCTGTGAGATGATTTCACAGAACACAAAGAAGTTTCTCAGAAAGCTTCTTTCCCTTTTTTATCGGAGGATATGTCCTTTGGCCCTATAGTCTTCAAAGGGAAAGTAAATATCTGTTGTGAGATTCCACAGAAAAAATGCTAGCAAAGAGATCCACGAAATACAGATGTAACTCTGTGAGATGAATTAACAGAACACTGAGCAGTTTCTCAGAAAGCTTCTTTCCAGATTTCATCGGAGGATATTTCCTTTTTCACCATAGCCCTTATGGGCTTCCAAATATCACTTTGCCAATTCCACAAGAACTGTCTTAGTGAAACGCTTTTTGAGGGGAAAGCTGTCACTCTGTGAGATGATTTCACAGAACACAAAGAAGTTTCTCAGAAATCTTCATTCTCTTTGTTATCGGAGGATATTTCCTTTGGCCCTATAGTCTTCAAAGGGAAAGGAAATATCTGTTGTCAGATACCACAGAAATAAGGCTAGCAAAGAGATCCACGAAATACAGATGTAACTCTGTGAGATGAATTAACAGAACACTAAGCAGTTTCTCAGAAAGCTTCTTTCCAGATTTCATCGGAGGATATTTCCTTTTTCACCATAGCCCTCTATGGGCTTCCAAATATCACTTTGCCAATTCCACAAGAACTGTCTTAGCGAAAGGCTTCTTGAGGGGAAAGCTGTAACTCTGTGAGATGATTTCACAGAACACAAAGAAGTTTCTCAGAAAGCTTCTTTCTCTTTGTTATCGGAGGATATTTCCTTTGGCCCTATAGTCTTCAAAGGGAAAGGAAATATCTGTTGTCAGATTCCACAGAAATAAGGCTAGCAAAGAGATCCACGAAATACAGATGTAACTCTGTGAGATGAATTAACAGAACACTGAGCAGTTTCTCAGAAAGCTGCTTTCCAGATTTCATCGGAGGATATTTCCTTTTTCACCATAGCCCTCTATGGGCTTCCAAATATCACTTTGCCAATTCCACAAGAACTGTCTTAGCGAAAGGCTTCTTGAGGGGAATGCTGTAACTCTGTGAGATGATTTCACCGAACACAAAGAAGCTCCTCAGAAAGCTTCTTTCTCTTTGTTATCCGAGGATATTTCCTTTGGTCCTATGGCCTTTAAAGGGATCCGAAATATCTGTTGTCAGATTCCACAGAAATAAGGCTAGCAAAGAGATCCACGAAATACAGATGTAACTCTGTGAGATGAATTAACAGAACACTGAGCAGTTTCTCAGAAAGCTTCTTTCCAGATTTCATCGGAGGATATTTCCTTTTTCACCGTAGCCCTCTATGGGCTTCCAAATATCACTTTGCCAATTCCACAAGAACTGTCTTAGCGAAAGGCTTCTTGACGGGAATGCTGTAACTCTGTGAGATGATTTCACAGAACACAAAGAAGTTTCTCAGAAACCTTCTTTCTCTTTGTTATCGGAGGATAATTTCTTGGCCCTATAGTCTTCAAAGGGAAAGGAAATATCTGTTGTCAGATTGCACAGAAAGAAGGCTAGCAAAGAGATCCACGAAATACAGATGTAACTCTGTGAGATGAATTAACAGAACACTGAGCAGTTTCTCAGAAAGCTTCTTTCCAGATTTCATCGGAGGATATTTCCTTTTTCACCATAGCCCTCTATGGGCTTCCAAATATCACTTTGCCAATTCCACAAGAACTGTCTTAGTGAAAGGCTTCTTGACGGGAATTCTGTAACTCTGTGAGATGATTTCACAGAACACAAAGAAGCTTCTCAGAAAGCTTCTTTCTCTTTGTTATCGGAGGATATTTCCTTTGGTCCTTTGGCCTTTAAAGGGAAAGGAAATATCTGTTGTCAGATTCCACAGAAAGAAGGCTAGCAAAGAGATCCACGAAATACAGATGTAACTCTGTGAGATGAATTAACAGAACACTGAGCAGTTTCTCAGAATGCTTCTTTCCAGATTTCATCGGAGGATATTTCCTTCTTCACCATAGCCCTCTATGGGCTTCCAGATATCACTTTGCCAATTCCACAAGAACTGTCTTAGCGAAAGGCTTCTTGAGGGGAAAGCTGTAACTCTGTGAGATGATTTCACAGAACACAAAGAAGTTTCTCAGAAAGCTTCTTTCTCTTTGTTATCGGAGGATATTTCCTTTGGCCCTATAGTCTTTAAAGGGATCCGAAATATCTGTTGTCAGATTCCACAGAAATAAGGCTAGCAAAGAGATCCACGAAATACAGATGTAACTCTGTGAGATGAATTAACAGAACACTAAGCAGTTTCTCAGAAAGCTTCTTTCCAGATTTCATCCGAGGATATTTCCTTTTTCACCATAGCCCTTATGGGCTTCCAAATATGACTTTGCCAATTCCACAAGAACTGTCTTAGCGAAAGGCTTCTTGAGGGGAAAGCTGTAACTCTGTGAGATGATTTCACAGAACACAAAGAAGTTTCTCAGAAAGCTTCTTTCCCTTTTTTATCGGAGGATATGTCCTTTGGCCCTATAGTCTTCAAAGGGAAAGTAAATATCTGTTGTCAGATTCCACAGAAATAAGGCTAGCAAAGAGATCCACGAAATACAGATGTAACTCTGTGAGATGAATTAACAGAACACTGAGCAGTTTCTCAGAAAGCTTCTTTCCAGATTTCATCGGAGGATATTTCCTTTTTCACCATAGCCCTTATGGGCTTCCAAATATCACTTTGCCAATTCCACAAGATCTGTCTTAGTGAAACGCTTCTTGAGGGGAAAGCTGTCACTCTGTGAGATGATTTCACAGAACACAAAGAAGTTTCTCAGAAAGCTTCTTTCTCTTTGTTATCGGAGGATATTTCCTTTGGCCCTATAGTCTTCAAAGGGAAAGGAAATATCTGTTGTCAGATTCCACAGAAATAAGGCTAGCAAAGAGATCCACGAAATACAGATGTAACTCTGTGAGATGAATTAACAGAACACTGAGCAGTTTCTCAGAAAGCTGCTTTCCAGATTTCATCGGAGGATATTTCCTTTTTCACCATAGCCCTCTATGGGCTTCCAAATATCACTTTGCCAATTCCACAAGAACTGTCTTAGCGAAAGGCTTCTTGAGGGGAATGCTGTAACTCTGTGAGATGATTTCACCGAACACAAAGAAGCTCCTCAGAAAGCTTCTTTCTCTTTGTTATCGGAGGATATTTCCTTTGGTCCTATGGCCTTTAAAGGGATCCGAAATATCTGTTGTCAGATTCCACAGAAATAAGGCTAGCAAAGAGATCCACGAAATACAGATGTAACTCTGTGAGATGAATTAACAGAACACTGAGCAGTTTCTCAGAAAGCTTCTTTCCAGATTTCATCGGAGGATATTTCCTTTTTCACCGTAGCCCTCTATGGGCTTCCAAATATCACTTTGCCAATTCCACAAGAACTGTCTTAGCGAAAGGCTTCTTGACGGGAATGCTGTAACTCTGTGAGATGATTTCACAGAACACAAAGAAGTTTCTCAGAAACCTTCTTTCTCTTTGTTATCGGAGGATAATTTCTTGGCCCTATAGTCTTCAAAGGGAAAGGAAATATCTGTTGTCAGATTGCACAGAAAGAAGGCTAGCAAAGAGATCCACGAAATACAGATGTAACTCTGTGAGATGAATTAACAGAACACTGAGCAGTTTCTCAGAAAGCTTCTTTCCAGATTTCATCGGAGGATATTTCCTTTTTCACCATAGCCCTCTATGGGCTTCCAAATATCACTTTGCCAATTCCACAAGAACTGTCTTAGTGAAAGGCTTCTTGACGGGAATTCTGTAACTCTGTGAGATGATTTCACAGAACACAAAGAAGCTTCTCAGAAAGCTTCTTTCTCTTTGTTATCGGAGGATATTTCCTTTGGTCCTTTGGCCTTTAAAGGGAAAGGAAATATCTGTTGTCAGATTCCACAGAAATAAGGCTAGCAAAGAGATCCACGAAATACAGATGTAACTCTGTGAGATGAATTAACAGAACACTAAGCAGTTTCTCAGAAAGCTTCTTTCCAGATTTCATCCGAGGATATTTCCTTTTTCACCATAGCCCTTATGGGCTTCCAAATATGACTTTGCCAATTCCACAAGAACTGTCTTAGCGAAAGGCTTCTTGAGGGGAAAGCTGTAACTCTGTGAGATGATTTCACAGAACACAAAGAAGTTTCTCAGAAAGCTTCTTTCCCTTTTTTATCGGAGGATATGTCCTTTGGCCCTATAGTCTTCAAAGGGAAAGTAAATATCTGTTGTGAGATTCCACAGAAAAAATGCTAGCAAAGAGATCCACGAAATACAGATGTAACTCTGTGAGATGAATTAACAGAACACTGAGCAGTTTCTCAGAAAGCTTCTTTCCAGATTTCATCGGAGGATATTTCCTTTTTCACCATAGCCCTTATGGGCTTCCAAATATCACTTTGCCAATTCCACAAGAACTGTCTTAGTGAAACGCTTTTTGAGGGGAAAGCTGTCACTCTGTGAGATGATTTCACAGAACACAAAGAAGTTTCTCAGAAATCTTCATTCTCTTTGTTATCGGAGGATATTTCCTTTGGCCCTATAGTCTTCAAAGGGAAAGGAAATATCTGTTGTCAGATACCACAGAAATAAGGCTAGCAAAGAGATCCACGAAATACAGATGTAACTCTGTGAGATGAATTAACAGAACACTAAGCAGTTTCTCAGAAAGCTTCTTTCCAGATTTCATCGGAGGATATTTCCTTTTTCACCATAGCCCTCTATGGGCTTCCAAATATCACTTTGCCAATTCCACAAGAACTGTCTTAGCGAAAGGCTTCTTGAGGGGAAAGCTGTAACTCTGTGAGATGATTTCACAGAACACAAAGAAGTTTCTCAGAAAGCTTCTTTCTCTTTGTTATCGGAGGATATTTCCTTTGGCCCTATAGTCTTCAAAGGGAAAGGAAATATCTGTTGTCAGATTCCACAGAAATAAGGCTAGCAAAGAGATCCACGAAATACAGATGTAACTCTGTGAGATGAATTAACAGAACACTGAGCAGTTTCTCAGAAAGCTTCTTTCCAGATTTCATCGGAGGATATTTCCTTTTTCACCATAGCCCTCTATGGGCTTCCAAATATCACTTTGCCAATTCCACAAGAACTGTCTTAGCGAAAGGCTTCTTGAGGGGAATGCTGTAACTCTGTGAGATGATTTCACCGAACACAAAGAAGCTCCTCCGAATGCTTCTTTCTCTTTGTTATCCGAGGATATTTCCTTTGGTCCTATGGCCTTTAAAGGGATCCGAAATATCTGTTGTCAGATTCCACAGAAATAAGGCTAGCAAAGAGATCCACGAAATACAGATGTAACTCTGTGAGATGAATTAACAGAACACTGAGCAGTTTCTCAGAAAGCTTCTTTCCAGATTTCATCGGAGGATATTTCCTTTTTCACCGTAGCCCTCTATGGGCTTCCAAATATCACTTTGCCAATTCCACAAGAACTGTCTTAGCGAAAGGCTTCTTGACGGGAATGCTGTAACTCTGTGAGATGATTTCACAGAACACAAAGAAGTTTCTCAGAAACCTTCTTTCTCTTTGTTATCGGAGGATAATTTCTTGGCCCTATAGTCTTCAAAGGGAAAGGAAATATCTGTTGTCAGATTGCACAGAAAGAAGGCTAGCAAAGAGATCCACGAAATACAGATGTAACTCTGTGAGATGAATTAACAGAACACTGAGCAGTTTCTCAGAAAGCTTCTTTCCAGATTTCATCGGAGGATATTTCCTTTTTCACCATAGCCCTCTATGGGCTTCCAAATATCACTTTGCCAATTCCACAAGAACTGTCTTAGTGAAAGGCTTCTTGACGGGAATTCTGTAACTCTGTGAGATGATTTCACAGAACACAAAGAAGCTTCTCAGAAAGCTTCTTTCTCTTTGTTATCGGAGGATATTTCCTTTGGTCCTTTGGCCTTTAAAGGGAAAGGAAATATCTGTTGTCAGATTCCACAGAAAGAAGGCTAGCAAAGAGATCCACGAAATACAGATGTAACTCAGTGAGATGAATTAACAGAACACTGAGCAGTTTCTCAGAATGCTTCTTTCCAGATTTCATCGGAGGATATTTCCTTCTTCACCATAGCCCTCTATGGGCTTCCAGATATCACTTTGCCAATTCCACAAGAACTGTCTTAGCGAAAGGCTTCTTGAGGGGAAAGCTGTAACTCTGTGAGATGATTTCACAGAACACAAAGAAGTTTCTCAGAAAGCTTCTTTCTCTTTGTTATCGGAGGATATTTCCTTTGGCCCTATAGTCTTTAAAGGGATCCGAAATATCTGTTGTCAGATTCCACAGCAATAAGGCTAGCAAAGAGATCCACGAAATACAGATGTAACTCTGTGAGATGAATTAACAGAACACTAAGCAGTTTCTCAGAAAGCTTCTTTCCAGATTTCATTCGAGGATATTTCCTTTTTCACCATAGCCCTTATGGGCTTCCAAATATGACTTTGCCAATTCCACAAGAACTGTCTTAGCGAAAGGCTTCTTGAGGGGAAAGCTGTAACTCTGTGAGATGATTTCACAGAACACAAAGAAGTTTCTCAGAAAGCTTCTTTCCCTTTTTTATCGGAGGATATGTCCTTTGGCCCTATAGTCTTCAAAGGGAAAGTAAATATCTGTTGTCAGATTCCACAGAAAAAAGGCTAGCAAAGAGATCCACGAAATACAGATGTAACTCCGTGAGATGAATTAACAGAACACTGAGCAGTTTCTCAGAAAGCTTCTTTCCAGATTTCATCGGAGGATATTTCCTTTTTCACCATAGCCCTTATGGGCTTCCAAATATCACTTTGCCAATTCCACAAGAACTGTCTTAGTGAAACGCTTCTTGAGGGGAAAGCTGTCACTCTGTGAGATGATTTCACAGAACACAAAGAAGTTTCTCAGAAATCTTCATTCTCTTTGTTATCGGAGGATATTTCCTTTGGCCCTATAGTCTTCAAAGGGAAAGGAAATATCTGTTGTCAGATACCACAGAAATAAAGCTAGCAAAGAGATACACGAAATACATATGTAACTCTGTGAGATGAATTAACAGAACAATGAGCAGTTTCTCAGAATGCTTCTTTCCAGATTTCATCCGAGGATATTTCCTTTTTCACCATAGCCCTCTATGGGCTTCCAAATATCCCTTTGCCAATTCCACAAGAACTGTCTTAGTGAAAGTCTTCTTGACGGGAAAGCTGTAACTCTGTGAGATGATTTCACAGAACACAAAGAAGTTTCTCAGAAACCTTCTTTCTCTTTGTTATCGGAGGATATTTCCTTTGACCCTATAGTCTTCAAAGGGAAAGGAAATATCTGTTGTCAGATTCCACAGATATAACGCTAGCAAAGAGATCCACGAAATACAGATGTAACTCTGTGAGATGAATTAACAGAACACTGAGCAGTTTCTCAGAAAGCTTCTTTCCAGATTTCATCGGAGGATATTTCCTTTTTCACCATAGCCCTCTATGGGCTTCCAAATATCACTTTGCCAATTCCACAAGAACTGTCTTAGCGAAAGGCTTCTTGAGAGGAAAGCTGTAACTCTGTGAGATGATTTCACAGAACACAAAGAAGTTTCTCAGAAAGCTTCTTTCTCTTTGTTATCGGAGGATATTTCCTTTGGTCCTATAGTCTTTAGAGGGATCCGAAATATCTGTTGTCAGATTACACAGAAATAAGGCTAGCAAAGAGATCCACGAAATACAGATGTAACTCTGTGAGATGAATTAACAGAACACTAAGCAGTTTCTCAGAAAGCTTCTTTCCAGATTTCATCCGAGGATATTTCCTTTTTCACCATAGCCCTTATGGGCTTCCAAATATGGCTTTGCCAATTCCACAAGAACTGTCTTAGCGAAAGGCTTCTTGAGGGGAAAGCTGTCACTCTGTGAGATGATTTCACAGAACACAAAGAAGTTTCTCAGAAAGCTTCTTTCTCTTTGTTATCGGAGGATATTTCCTTTGGCCCTATAGTCTTCAAAGGGAAAGGAAATATCTGTTGTCAGATTCCACAGAAATAAGGCTAGCAAAGAGATCCACGAAATACAGATGTAACTCTGTGAGATGAATTAACAGAACACTGAGCAGTTTCTCAGAAAGCTTCTTTCCAGATTTCATCGGAGGATATTTCCTTTTTCACCATAGCCCTCTATGGGCTTCCAAATATCACTTTGCGAATTCCACAAGAACTGTCTTAGCGAAAGGCTTCTTGAGGGGAAAGCTGTAACTCTGTGAGATGATTTCACAGAACACAAAGCAGTTTATCAGAAAGCTTCTTTCTCTTTGTTATCGGAAGATATTTCCTTTGGCCCTATAGTCTTCAAAGGGAAAGGAAATATCTGTTGTCAGATCCCACAGAAATAAGGCTAGCAAAGAGATCCACGAAATACAGATGTAACTCTGTGAGATGAATTAACAGAACACTGAGCAGTTTCTCAGAAAGCTGTTTCCAGATTTCATCGGAGGATATTTCCTTTTTCACCATAGCCCTCTATGGGCTTCCAAATATCACTTTGCCAATTCCACAAGAACTGTCTTAGCGAAAGGCTTCTTGAGGGGAAAGCTGTAACTCTGTGAGATGATTTCACAGAACACAAAGAATTTTCTCAGAAAGCTTCTTTCTCTTTGTTATCGGAGGATACTTCCTTTGGCCCTGTAGTCTTTAAAGGGATCCGAAATATCAGTTCTCAGATTCCACAGAAGTAAGGCTAGCAAAGAGATCTACGAAATACAGATGTAACTCTGTGAGATGAATTAACAGAACACTAAGTAGTTTCTCAGAAAGCTTCTTTCCAGATTTCATCCGAGGATATTTCCTTTTTCACCATAGCCCTCTATGGGCTTCCAAATATCACTTTGCCAATTCCACAAGAACTGTCTTAGCGAAAGGTTTCTTGAGGGGAAAGCTGTAACTCTGTGAGATGATTTCACAGAACACAAATAAGCTTCTCAGAAAGCTTCTTTCTCTTTGTTATCGGAGGATATTACCTTTGTCCTTTTTTCTTTTAAAGGGATTCGAAATATATGTTCTCAGATTCCACAGAAATAAGGCTAGCAAAGAGATCCACGAAATACAGATGTAACTCTGTGAGATGAATTAACAGAACACTAAGCAGTTTCTCAGAAAGCTTCTTTCCAGATTTCATCCGAGGATATTTCCTTTTTCACCATAGCCCTTATGGGCTTCCAAATATGACTTTGCCAATTCCACAAGAACTGTCTTAGCGAAAGGCTTCTTGAGGGGAAAGCTGTCACTCTGTGAGATGATTTCACAGAACACAAAGAAGTTTCTCAGAAAGCTTCTTTCTCTTTGTTATCGGAGGATATTTCCTTTGGCCCTATAGTCTTCAAAGGGAAAGGAAATATCTGTTGTCAGATTCCACAGAAATAAGGCTAGCAAAGAGATCCACGAAATACAGATGTAACTCTGTGAGATGAATTAACAGAACACTGAGCAGTTTCTCAGAAAGCTGCTTTCCAGATTTCATCGGAGGATATTTCCTTTTTCACCATAGCCCTCTAAGGGCTTCCAAATATCACTTTGCCAATTCCACAAGAACTGTCTTAGCGAAAGGCTTCTTGAGGGGAAAGCTGTAACTCTGTGAGATGATTTCACAGAACACAAAGAAGTTTCTCAGAAAGCTTGCTTCTCTTCGTTATCGGAGGATATTTCCTTTGGCCCTATAGTCTGTAAAAGGATCCGAAATATCTGTTGTCAGATTACACAGAAATAAGGCTAGGAAAGAAATCCACGAAATACAGATGTAACTCTGTGAGATGAATTAACAGACACTAAGCAGTTTCTCAGAAAGCTTCTTTCCAGATTTCATCCGAGGATATTTCCTTTTTCACCATAGCCCTTATGGGCTTCCAAATATGACTTTGCCAATTCCACAAGAACTGTCTTAGCGCAAGGCTTCTTGAGGGGAAAGCTGTAACTCTGTGAGATGATTTCACAGAACACAAAGAAGTTTCTCAGAAAGCTTCTTTATCTTTGTTATCGTAGGATACTTCCTTTGGCCCTGTAGTCTTTAAAGGGATCCGAAATATCAGTTCTCAGATTCCACAGAAATAAGACTAGCAAAGAGATCTACGAAATACAGATGTAACTCTGTGAGATGAATTAACAGAACACTGAGCAGTTTCTCAGAAAGATGCTTTCCAGATTTCATCGGAGGATATTTCCTTTTTCACCATAGCCCTCTATGGGCTTCCAAATATCACTTTGCCAATTCCACAAGAACTGTCTTAGCGAAAGGCTTCTTGAGGGGAAAGCTGTAACTCTGTGAGATGATTTCACAGAACACAAAGAAGTTTCTCAGAAAGCTTGCTTCTCTTCGTTATCGGAGGATATTTCCTTTGGCCCTATAGTCTGTAAAAGGATCCGAAATATCTGTTGTCAGATTACACAGAAATAAGGCTAGGAAAGAAATCCACGAAATACAGATGTAACTCTGTGAGATGAATTAACAGACACTAAGCAGTTTCTCAGAAAGCTTCTTTCCAGATTTCATCCGAGGATATTTCCTTTTTCACCATAGCCCTTATGGGCTTCCAAATATGACTTTGGCAATTCCACAAGAACTGTCTTAGCGCAAGGCTTCTTGAGGGGAAAGCTGTAACTCTGTGAGATGATTTCACAGAACACAAAGAAGTTTCTCAGAAAGCTTCTTTATCTTTGTTATCGGAGGATACTTCCTTTGGCCCTGTAGTCTTTAAAGGGATCCGAAATATCAGTTCTCAGATTCCACAGAAATAAGGCTAGCAAAGAGATCTACGAAATACAGATGTAACTCTGTGAGATGAATTAACAGAACACTAAGCAGTTTCTCAGAAAGCTTCTTTCCAGATTTCATCCGAGGATATTTCCTTTTTCACCATAGCCCTCTATGGGCTTCCAAATATCACTTTGCCAATTCCACAAGAACTGTCTTAGTGAAAGGTTTCTTGAGGGGAAAGCTGTAACTCTGTGAGATGATTTCACAGAACACAAAGAAGTTTCTCAGAAAGCTTCTTTCTCTTTGTTATCGGAGGATATTTCCTTTGCCCCTATAGTCTTCAAAGGGAAAGGAAATATCTGTTGTCAGATTCCACAGAAATAAGGCTAGCAAAGAGATCCACGAAATACAGATGTAACTCTGTGAGATGAATTAACAGAACACTGAGCAGTTTCTCAGAAAGCTTCTTTCCAGATTTCATCGGAGGATATTCCCTTTTTCACCATAGCCCTCTATGGGCTTCCAAATATCACTTTGCCAATTCCACAAGAACTGTCTTAGCGAAAGGCTTCTTGAGGGGAAAGCTGTAACTCTGTGAGATGATTTCACAGAACACAAAGAAGTTTCTCAGAAAGCTTCTTTCTCTTTGTTATCGGAGGATATTTCCTTTGCCCCTATAGTCATTAAAGGGATCCGAAATATCTGTTGTCAGATTCCACAGAAATAAAGCTAGCAAAGAGATCCACGAAATACAGATGTAACTCTGTGAGATGAATTAACAGAACACTGAGCAGTTTCTCAGAAAGCTTCCTTCCAGATTTCATCGGAGGATATTTCCTTTTTCAACATAGCCCTTATGGGCTTCCAAATATCACATTGCCAATTCCACAAGAACTGTCTTAATGAAACGCTACTTGAGGGGAAAGCTGTCACTCTGTGAGATGATTTCACAGAACACAAAGAAGTTTCTCAGAAAGCTTCATTCTCTTTGTTATCGGAGGATATTTCCTTTGGCCCTATAGTCTTCAAAGGGAAAGGAAATATCTGTTGTCAGATTCCACAGAAATAAGGCTAGCAAAGAGATCCATGAAATACAGATGTAACTCTGTGAGATGAGTTAACAGAACACTGAGCAGTTTCTCAGAAAGCTTCTTTCCAGATTTCATCGGAGGATATTTCCTTTTTCACCATAGCCCTCTATGGGCTTCCAAATATCCCTTTGCCAATTCCACAAGAACTGTGTTAGCGAAAGGCTTCTTGAGGGGAAAGCTGTAACTCTGTGAGATGATTTCACAGAACACAAAGAAGTTTCTCAGAAAGCTTCTTTCTCTTTGTTATCGGAGGATATTTCCTTTGGCCCTATAGTCTTCAAAGGGAAAGGAAATATCTGTTGTCAGATTCCACAGAAATAAGGCTAGCAAAGAGATCCACGAAATACAGATGTAACTCTGTGAGATGAATTAACAGAACACTGAGCAGTTTCTCAGAAAGATTCTTTCCAGATTTCATCGGAGGATATTTCCTTTTTCACCATAGCCCTCTATGGGCTTCCGAATATCACTTTGCCAATTCCACAAGAACTGTCTTAGCGAAAGGCTTCTTGAGGAGAAAGCTGTAACTCTGTGAGATGATTTCACAGAACACAAAGAAGTTTCTCAGACAGCTTGCTTCTGTTCGTTATCGGAGGATATTTCCTTTGGCCCTATAGTCTGTAAAAGGATCCGAAATATCTGTTGTCAGATTACACAGAAATAAGGCTAGGAAAGAAATCCACGAAATACAGATGTAACTCTGTGAGATGAATTAACAGACACTAAGCAGTTTCTCAGAAAGCTTATTTCCAGATTTCATCCGAGGATATTTCCTTTTTCACCATAGCCCTTATGGGCTTCCAAATATGACTTTGCCAATTCCACAAGAACTGTCTTAGCGCAAGGCTTCTTGAGGGGAAAGCTGTAACTCTGTGAGATGATTTCACAGAACACAAAGAAGTTTCTCAGAAAGCTTCTTTACCTTTGTTATCGGAGGATACTTCCTTTGGCCCTGTATTCTTTAAAGGGATCCGAAATATCAGTTCTCAGATTCCACAGAAATAAGGCTAACAAAGAGATCCACGAAATACAGATGTAACTCTGTGAGATGAATTAACAGAACACTGAGCAGTTTCTCACAAAGCTTCTTTCCAGATTTCATCCGAGGATATTTCCTTTTTCACCATAGCCCTTATGGGCTTCCAAATATGACTTTGCCAATTCCACAAGAACTGTCTTAGCGAAAGGCTTCTTGAGGGGAAAGCTGTAACTCTGTGAGATGATTTCACAGTACACAAAGAAGTTTCTCAGAAAGCTTCTTTCCCTTTGTTATCGGAGGATATGTCCTTTGGCCCTATAGTCTTCAAAGGGAAAGGAAATATCTGTTGTCAGATTCCACAGAAATAAGGCTAGCAAAGAGATCCACGAAATACAGATGTAACTCTGTGAGATGAATTAACAGAACAGTGAGCAGTTTCTCAGAAAGCTTCTTTCCAGATTTCATCGGAGGATATTTCCTTCTTCACCATAGTCCTCTATGGGCTTCCAAATATCACTTTGCCAATTCCACAAGAACTGTCTTTGCGAAAGGCTTCTTGAGAGGAAAGCTGTAACTCTGTGAGATGATTTCACAAACACAAAGAAGTTTCTCAGAAAGCTTCTTTCTCTTTGTTATCGGAGGATATTTCCTTTGGCCCTATAGTCTTTAAAGGGATCCGAAATATCTGTTGTCTGATTCCACAGAAATAAGGCTAGCAAAGAGATCCACGATATACAGATGTAACTCTGTGAGATGAATTAACAGAACACTAAGCAGTTTCTCAGAAAGCTTCTTTCCAGATTTCATCCGAGGATATTTCCTTTTTCACCATAGCCCTTATGGGCTTCCAAATATGACTTTGCCAATTCCACAAGAACTGTCTTAGCGAAAGGCTTCTTGAGGGGAAAGCTGTAACTCTGTGAGATGATTTCACAGTACACAAAGAAGTTTCTCAGAAAGCTTCTTTCCCTTTTTTATCGGAGGATATGTCTTTTGGCCCTATAGTCTTCAAAGGGAGAGTAAATATCTGTTGTCAGATTCCACAGAAATAAGGCTAGCAAAGAGATCCACGAAATACAGATGTAACTCTGTGAGATGAATTAACAGAACACTGAGCAGTTTCTCAGAAAGCTTCTTTCCAGATTTCATCGGAGGATATTTCCTTTTTCACCATAGCCCTTATGGGCTTCCAAATATCACTTTGCCAATTCCACAAGAACTGTCTTAGGGAAACGCCTCTTGAGGGGAAAGCTGTCACTCTGTGAGATGATTTCACAGAACACAAAGAAGTTTCTCAGAAAGCTTCATTCTCTTTGTTATCGAAGGATATTTCCTTTGGCCCTAAAGTCTTCAAAGGGAAAGGAAATATCTGTTGTCAGATTCCACAGAAATAAGGCTGGCAAAGAGATACACGAAATACAGATGTAACTCTGTGAGATGAATTAACAGAACACTGAGCAGTTTCTCAGAAAGCTTCTTTCCAGATTTCATCCGAGGATATTTCCTTTTTCACCATAGCCCTCTATGGGCTTCCCAATATCACTTTGCCAATTCCACAAGAACTGTCTTAGTGAAAGACTTCTTGAGGGGAAAGCTGTAACTCTGTGAGATGATTTCACAGAACACAAAGAAGTTTCTCAGAAACCTTCTTTCTCTTTGTTATCGGAGGATATTTCCTTTGGCCCTATAGTCCTCAAAGGGAAAGGAAATATCTGTTGTCAGATTCCACAGATATAAGGCTAGCAAAGAGATCCACGAAATACAGATGTAACTCTGTGAGATGAATTAACAGAACACTGAGCAGTTTCTCAGAAAGATGCTTTCCAGATTTCAGCGGAGGATATTTCCTTTTTCACCATAGCCCTCTATGGGCTTCCAAATATCACTTTGCCAATTCCACAAGAACTGTCTTAGCGAAAGGCTTCTTGAGGGGAAAGCTGTAACTCTGTGAGATGATTTCACAGAACACAAAGAAGTTTCTCAGAAAGCTTCCTTCTCTTCGTTATCGGAGGATATTTCCTTTGGCCCTATAGTCTGTAAAAGGATCCGAAATATCTGTTGTCAGATTCCACAGAAATAAGGCTAGGAAAGAAATCCACGAAATACAGATGTAACTCTGTGAGATGAATTAACAGACACTAAGCAGTTTCTCAGAAAGCTTCTTTCCAGATTTCATCCGAGGATATTTCCTTTTTCACCATAGCCCTTATGGGCTTCAATATATGACTTTCCCAATTACACAAGAACTGTGTTAGCGCAAGGCTTCTTGAGGGGAAAGCTGTAACTCTGTGAGATGATTTCACAGAACACAAAGAAGTTTCTCAGAAAGCTTCTTTACCTTTGTTATCGTAGGATACTTCCTTTGGCCCTGTATTCTTTAAAGGGATCCGAAATATCAGTTCTCAGATTCCACAGAAATAAGGCTAGCAAAGAGATCTACGAAATACAGATGTAACTCTGTGAGATGAATTAACAGAACAGTGAGCAGTTTCTCAGAAAGCTTCTTTCCAGATTTCATCGGAGGATATTTCCTTCTTCACCATAGTCCTCTATGGGCTTCCAAATATCACTTTGCCAATTCCACAAGAACTGTCTTTGCGAAAGGCTTCTTGAGAGGAAAGCTGTAACTCTGTGAGATGATTTCACAAACACAAAGAAGTTTCTCAGAAAGCTTCTTTCTCTTTGTTATCGGAGGATATTTCCTTTGGCCCTATAGTCTTTAAAGGGATCCGAAATATCTGTTGTCTGATTCCACAGAAATAAGGCTAGCAAAGAGATCCACGATATACAGATGTAACTCTGTGAGATGAATTAACAGAACACTAAGCAGTTTCTCAGAAAGCTTCTTTCCAGATTTCATCCGAGGATATTTCCTTTTTCACCATAGCCCTTATGGGCTTCCAAATATGACTTTGCCAATTCCACAAGAACTGTCTTAGCGAAAGGCTTCTTGAGGGGAAAGCTGTAACTCTGTGAGATGATTTCACAGTACACAAAGAAGTTTCTCAGAAAGCTTCTTTCCCTTTTTTATCGGAGGATATGTCTTTTGGCCCTATAGTCTTCAAAGGGAGAGTAAATATCTGTTGTCAGATTCCACAGAAATAAGGCTAGCAAAGAGATCCACGAAATACAGATGTAACTCTGTGAGATGAATTAACAGAACACTGAGCAGTTTCTCAGAAAGCTTCTTTCCAGATTTCATCGGAGGATATTTCCTTTTTCACCATAGCCCTTATGGGCTTCCAAATATCACTTTGCCAATTCCACAAGAACTGTCTTAGGGAAACGCTTCTTGAGGGGAAAGCTGTCACTCTGTGAGATGATTTCACAGAACACAAAGAAGTTTCTCAGAAAGCTTCATTCTCTTTGTTATCGAAGGATATTTCCTTTGGCCCTAAAGTCTTCAAAGGGAAAGGAAATATCTGTTGTCAGATTCCACAGAAATAAGGCTGGCAAAGAGATACACGAAATACAGATGTAACTCTGTGAGATGAATTAACAGAACACTGAGCAGTTTCTCAGAAAGCTTCTTTCCAGATTTCATCCGAGGATATTTCCTTTTTCACCATAGCCCTCTATGGGCTTCCCAATATCACTTTGCCAATTCCACAAGAACTGTCTTAGTGAAAGACTTCTTGAGGGGAAAGCTGTAACTCTGTGAGATGATTTCACAGAACACAAAGAAGTTTCTCAGAAACCTTCTTTCTCTTTGTTATCGGAGGATATTTCCTTTGGCCCTATAGTCCTCAAAGGGAAAGGAAATATCTGTTGTCAGATTCCACAGATATAAGGCTAGCAAAGAGATCCACGAAATACAGATGTAACTCTGTGAGATGAATTAACAGAACACTGAGCAGTTTCTCAGAAAGATGCTTTCCAGATTTCAGCGGAGGATATTTCCTTTTTCACCATAGCCCTCTATGGGCTTCCAAATATCACTTTGCCAATTCCACAAGAACTGTCTTAGCGAAAGGCTTCTTGAGGGGAAAGCTGTAACTCTGTGAGATGATTTCACAGAACACAAAGAAGTTTCTCAGAAAGCTTCCTTCTCTTCGTTATCGGAGGATATTTCCTTTGGCCCTATAGTCTGTAAAAGGATCCGAAATATCTGTTGTCAGATTCCACAGAAATAAGGCTAGGAAAGAAATCCACGAAATACAGATGTAACTCTGTGAGATGAATTAACAGACACTAAGCAGTTTCTCAGAAAGCTTCTTTCCAGATTTCATCCGAGGATATTTCCTTTTTCACCATAGCCCTTATGGGCTTCAATATATGACTTTCCCAATTACACAAGAACTGTGTTAGCGCAAGGCTTCTTGAGGGGAAAGCTGTAACTCTGTGAGATGATTTCACAGAACACAAAGAAGTTTCTCAGAAAGCTTCTTTACCTTTGTTATCGTAGGATACTTCCTTTGGCCCTGTATTCTTTAAAGGGATCCGAAATATCAGTTCTCAGATTCCACAGAAATAAGGCTAGCAAAGAGATCTACGAAATACAGATGTAACTCTGTGAGATGAATTAACAGAACACTAAGCAGTTTCTCAGAAAGCTTCTTTCCAGATTTCATCCGAGGATATATCCTTTTTCACCATAGCCCTCTATGGGCTTCCAAATATCACTTTGCCAATTCCACAAGAACTGTCTTAGTGAAAGGTTTCTTGAGGGGAAAGCTGTAACTCTGTGAGATGATTTCACAGAACACAAAGAAGTTTCTCAGAAAGCTTCTTTCTCTTTGTTATCGGAGGATATTTCCTTTGGCCCTATAGTCTTCAAAGGGAAGGGAAATATCTGTTGTCAGATTCCACAAAAATAAGGCTAGCAAAGAGATCCACGAAATACAGATGTAACTCTGTGAGATGAATTAACAGAACACTGAGAAGATTCTCAGAAAGCTTCTTTCCAGGTTTCATCGGAGGATATTTCCTTTTTCACCATAGCCTTTATGGGCTTCCAAATATCACTTTGCCAATTCCACAAGAACTGTCTTAGCGAAAGGCTTCTTGAGGGGAAAGCTGTAACTCTGTGAGATGATTTCACAGAACACAAGGAAGATTCTCAGAAAGCTTCTTTCTCTTTGTTATCGGAGGATAATTGCTTTGGCCCTATAGTCTTCAAAGGGAAAGGAAATATCTGTTGTCAGATTCCAGAGAAATAAGGCTAGCAAAGAGATCCACGAAATACAGATATAATTCCGTGAGATGAATTAACAGAATACTAAGCAGTTTCTCAGAAAGCTTCTTTCCATTTTCATCCGAGGATATTTCCTTTTTAACCATAGCCCTCTATGGGCTTCCAAATATCACTTTGCCAATTCCACAAGAACTGTCTTAGCGAAAGGCTTCTTGTGGGGAAAGCTGTAACTCTGTGAGATGATTTCACAGAACACAAAGAAGTTTCTCAGAAAGCTTCTTTCCCTTTGTTATCGGAGGATATGTCCTTTGGCCCTATAGTCTTCAAAGGGAAAGGAAATATCTGTTGTCAGATTCCACAGAAATAAGGCTAGCAAAGAGATCCACGAAATACAGATGTAACTCTGTGAGATGAATTAACAGAACACTGAGCAGTTTCTCAGAAAGCTTCTTTCCAGATTTCATCGGAGGATATTTCCTTTTTCAACATAGCCCTTATGGGCTTCCAAATATCACTTTGCCAATTCCACAAGAACTGTCTTAATGAAACGCTACTTGAGGGGAAAGCTGTCACTCTGTGAGATGATTTCAGAGAACACATAGAAGTTTCTCAGAAAGCTTCATTCTCTTTGTTATCGGAGGATATTTCCTTTGGCCCTATAGTCTTCAAAGGGAAAGGAAATATCTGTTGTCAGATTCCACAGAAATAAGGCTAGCAAAGAGATCCATGAAATACAGATGTAACTCTGTGAGATGAGTTAACAGAACACTGAGCAGTTTCTCAGAAAGCTTCTTTCCAGATTTCATCGGAGGATATTTCCTTTTTCACCATAGCCCTCTATGGGCTTCCAAATATCCCTTTGCCAATTCCACAAGAACTGTCTTAGCGAAAGGCTTCTTGAGGGGAAAGCTGTCACTCTGTGAGATGATTTCACAGAACAAAAAGAAGTTTCTCAGAAAGCTTCTTTCTCTTTGTTATCGGAGGATATTTCCTTTGGCCCTATAGTCTTCAAAGGGAAAGGAAATATCTGTTGTCAGATTCCACAGAAATAAGGCTAGCAAAGAGATCCACGAAATACAGATTTAACTCTGTGAGATGAATTAACAGAACACTGAGCAGTTTCTCAGAAAGCTTCTTTCCAGATTTCATCGGAGGATATTTCCTTTTTCACCATAGCCCTCTATGGGCTTCCAAATATCACTTTGCCAATTCCACAAGAACTGTCTTAGCGAAAGGCTTCTTGAGGGGAAAGCTGTAACTCTGTGAGATGATTGCACAGAACACAAAGAAGTTTTTCAGAAAGCTTCTTTCTCTTTGTTATCGGAGGATATTTCCTTTGGCCCTATAGTCTTCAAAGGGAAAGGAAATATCTGTTGTCAGATTCCACAGAAATAAGGCTAGCAAAGAGATCCACGAAATACAGATGTAACTCTGTAAGATGAATTAACAGAACACTGAGCAGTTTCTCAGAAAGCTTCTTTCCAGATTTCATCCGAGGATATTTCCTTTTTCACCATAGCCCTTATGGGCTTCCAAATATGACTTTGCCAATTCCACAAGAACTGTCTTAGCGAAAGGCTTCTTGAGGGGAAAGCTGTAACTCTGTGAGATGATTTCACAGAACACAAAGAAGTTTCTCAGAAAGCTTCTTTCCCTTTGTTATCGGAGGATATGTCCTTTGGCCCTATAGTATTCAAAGGGAAAGGAAATATCTGTTGTCAGATTCCACAGAAATAAGGCTAGCAAAGAGATCCACGAAATACAGATGTAACTCTGTGAGATGAATTAACAGAACACTGAGCAGTTTCTCAGAAAGCTTCTTTCCAGATTTCATCGGAGGATATTTCCTTTTTCACCATAGCCCTCTAAGGGCTTCCAAATATCACTTTGCCAATTCCACAAGAACTATCTTAGCGAAAGGCTTCTTGAGGGGAAAGCTGTAACTCTGTGAGATGATTTCACAGAACACAAAGAAGTTTCTCAGAAACCTTCTTTCTCTTTGTTATCGGAGGATATTTCCTTTGGCCCTATAGTCTTCAAAGGGAAAGGAAATATCTGTTGTCAGATTCCACAGAAATAAGGCTAGCAAAGAGATCCACGAAATACAGATGTAACTCTGTGAGATGAATTAACAGAACACTGAGCAGTTTCTCAGAAAGCTTCTTTCCAGATTTCATCGGAGGATATTTCCTTTTTCACCATAGCCCTTATGGGCTTCCAAATATCACTTTGCCAATTCCACAAGAACTGTCTTAGGGAAACGCTTCTTGAGGGGAAAGCTGTCACTCTGTGAGATGATTTCACAGAACACAAAGAAGTTTCTCAGAAAGCTTCATTCTCTTTGTTATCGAAGGATATTTCCTTTGGCCCTAAAGTCTTCAAAGGGAAAGGAAATATCTGTTGTCAGATTCCACAGAAATAAGGCTGGCAAAGAGATACACGAAATACAGATGTAACTCTGTGAGATGAATTAACAGAACACTGAGCAGTTTCTCAGAAAGCTTCTTTCCAGATTTCATCCGAGGATATTTCCTTTTTCACCATAGCCCTCTATGGGCTTCCCAATATCACTTTGCCAATTCCACAAGAACTGTCTTAGTGAAAGACTTCTTGAGGGGAAAGCTGTAACTCTGTGAGATGATTTCACAGAACACAAAGAAGTTTCTCAGAAACCTTCTTTCTCTTTGTTATCGGAGGATATTTCCTTTGGCCCTATAGTCCTCAAAGGGAAAGGAAATATCTGTTGTCAGATTCCACAGATATAAGGCTAGCAAAGAGATCCACGAAATACAGATGTAACTCTGTGAGATGAATTAACAGAACACTGAGCAGTTTCTCAGAAAGATGCTTTCCAGATTTCAGCGGAGGATATTTCCTTTTTCACCATAGCCCTCTATGGGCTTCCAAATATCACTTTGCCAATTCCACAAGAACTGTCTTAGCGAAAGGCTTCTTGAGGGGAAAGCTGTAACTCTGTGAGATGATTTCACAGAACACAAAGAAGTTTCTCAGAAAGCTTCCTTCTCTTCGTTATCGGAGGATATTTCCTTTGGCCCTATAATCTGTAAAAGGATCCGAAATATCTGTTGTCAGATTCCACAGAAATAAGGCTAGGAAAGAAATCCACGAAATACAGATGTAACTCTGTGAGATGAATTAACAGACACTAAGCAGTTTCTCAGAAAGCTTCTTTCCAGATTTCATCCTAGGATATTTCCTTTTTCACCATAGCCCTTATGGGCTTCAATATATGACTTTGCCAATTCCACAAGAACTGTCTTAGCGCAAGGCTTCTTGAGGGGAAAGCTGTAACTCTGTGAGATGATTTCACAGAACACAAAGAAGTTTCTCAGAAAGCTTCTTTACCTTTGTTATCGGAGGATACTTCCTTTGGCCCTGTATTCTTTAAAGGGATCCGAAATATCAGTTCTCAGATTCCACAGAAATAAGGCTAGCAAAGAGATCTACGAAATACAGATGTAACTCTGTGAGATGAATTAACAGAACACTAAGCAGTTTCTCAGAAAGCTTCTTTCCAGATTTCATCCGAGGATATATCCTTTTTCACCATAGCCCTCTATGGGCTTCCAAATATCACTTTGCCAATTCCACAAGAACTGTCTTAGTGAAAGGTTTCTTGAGGGAAAAGCTGTAACTCTGTGAGATGATTTCACAGAACACAAAGAAGTTTCTCAGAAAGCTTCTTTCTCTTTGTTATCGGAGGATATTTCCTTTGGCCCTATAGTCTTCAAAGGGAAGGGAAATATCTGTTGTCAGATTCCACAGAAATAAGGCTAGCAAAGAGATCCACGAAATACAGATGTAACTCTGTGAGATGAATTAACAGAACACTGAGCAGATTCTCAGAAAGCTTCTTTCCAGGTTTCATCGGAGGATATTTCCTTTTTCACCATAGCCTTTATGGGCTTCCAAATATCACTTTGCCAATTCCACAAGAACTGTCTTAGCGAAAGGCTTCTTGAGGGGAAAGCTGTAACTCTGTGAGATGATTTCACAGAACACAAGGAAGATTCTCAGAAAGCTTCTTTCTCTTTGTTATCGGAGGATAATTGCTTTGGCCCTATAGTCTTCAAAGGGAAAGGAAATATCTGTTGTCAGATTCCAGAGAAATAAGGCTAGCAAAGAGATCCACGAAATACAGATATAATTCCGTGAGATGAATTAGCAGAATACTAAGCAGTTTCTCAGAAAGCTTCTTTCCATATTTCATCCGAGGATATTTCCTTTTTAACCATAGCCCTCTATGGGCTTCCAAATATCCCTTTGCCAATTCCACAAGAACTGTGTTAGCGAAAGGCTTCTTGAGGGGAAAGATGTAACTCTGTGAGATGATTTCACAGAACACAAAGAAGTTTCTCAGAAAGCTTCTTTCTCTTTGTTATCGGAGGATATTTCCTTTGGCCCTATAGTCTGTAAAAGGATCCGAAATATCTGTTGTCAGATTACACAGAAATAAGGCTACGAAAGAAATCCACGAAATACAGATGTAACTCTGTGAGATGAATTAACAGACACTAAGCAGTTTCTCAGAAAGCTTCTTTCCAGATTTCATCCGAGGATATTTCCTTTTTCACCATAGCCCTTATGGGCTTCCAAATATGACTTTGCCAATTCCACAAGAACTGTCTTAGCGCAAGGCTTCTTGAGGGGAAAGCTGTAACTCTGTGAGATGATTTCACAGAACACAAAGAAGTTTCTCAGAAAGCTTCTTTATCTTTGTTATCGTAGGATACTTCCTTTGGCCCTGTAGTCTTTAAAGGGATCCGAAATATCAGTTCTCAGATTCCACAGAAATAAGGCTAGCAAAGAGATCTACGAAATACAGATGTAACTCTGTGAGATGAATTAACAGATCACTGAGCAGTTTCTCAGAAAGATGCTTTCCAGATTTCATCGGAGGATATTTCCTTTTTCACCATAGCCCTCTATGGGCTTCCAAATATCACTTTGCCAATTCCACAAGAACTGTCTTAGCGAAAGGCTTCTTGAGGGGAAAGCTGTAACTCTGTGAGATGATTTCACAGAACACAAAGAAGTTTCTCAGAAAGCTTGCTTCTCTTCGTTATCGGAGGATATTTCCTTTGGCCCTATAGTCTGTAAAAGGATCCGAAATATCTGTTGTCAGATTACACAGAAATAAGGCTAGGAAAGAAATCCACGAAATACAGATGTAACTCTGTGAGATGAATTAACAGACACTAAGCAGTTTCTCAGAAAGCATCTTTCCAGATTTCATCCGAGGATATTTCCTTTTTCACCATAGCCCTTATGGGCTTCCAAATATGACTTTGGCAATTCCACAAGAACTGTCTTAGCGCAAGGCTTCTTGAGGGGAAAGCTGTAACTCTGTGAGATGATTTCACAGAACACAAAGAAGTTTCTCAGAAAGCTTCTTTATCTTTGTTATCGGAGGATACTTCCTTTGGCCCTGTAGTCTTTAAAGGGATCCGAAATATCAGTTCTCAGATTCCACAGAAATAAGGCTAGCAAAGAGATCTACGAAATACAGATGTAACTCTGTGAGATGAATTAACAGAACACTAAGCAGTTTCTCAGAAAGCTTCTTTCCAGATTTCATCCGAGGATATTTCCTTTTTCACCATAGCCCTCTATGGGCTTCCAAATATCACTTTGCCAATTCCACAAGAACTGTCTTAGTGAAAGGTTTCTTGAGGGGAAAGCTGTAACTCTGTGAGATGATTTCACAGAACACAAAGAAGTTTCTCAGAAAGCTTCTTTCTCTTTGTTATCGGAGGATATTTCCTTTGGGCCTATAGTCTTCAAAGGGAAAGGAAATATCTGTTGTCAGATTCCACAGAAATAAGGCTAGCAAAGAGATCCAGGAAATACAGATGTAACTCTGTGAGATGAATTAACAGAACACTGAGCAGTTTCTCAGAAAGCTTCTTTCCAGATTTCATCGGAGGATATTCCCTTTTTCACCATAGCCCTCTATGGGCTTACAAATATCACTTTGCCAATTCCACAAGAACTGTCTTAGCGAAAGGCTTCTTGAGGGGAAAGCTGTAACTCTGTGAGATGATTTCACAGAACACAAAGAAGTTTCTCAGAAAGCTTCTTTCTCTTTGTTATCGGAGGATATTTCCTTTGCCCCTATAGTCTTTAAAGGGATCCGAAATATCTGTTGTCAGATTCCACAGAAATAAAGCTAGCAAAGAGATCCACGAAATACAGATGTAACTCTGTGAGATGAATTAACAGAACACTGAGCAGTTTCTCAGAAAGCTTCCTTCCAGATTTCATCGGAGGATATTTCCTTTTTCAACATAGCCCTTATGGGCTTCCAAATATCACTTTGCCAATTCCACAAGAACTGTCTTAATGAAACGCTACTTGAGGGGAAAGCTGTCACTCTGTGAGATGATTTCACAGAACACAAAGAAGTTTCCCAGAAAGCTTCATTCTCTTTGTTGTCGGAGGATATTTCCTTTGGCCCTATAGTCTTCAAAGGGAAAGGAAATATCTGTTGTCAGATTCCACAGAAATAAGGCTAGCAAAGAGATCCATGAAATACAGATGTAACTCTGTGAGATGAGTTAACAGAACACTGAGCAGGTTCTCAGAAAGCTTCTTTCCAGATTTCATCGGAGGATATTTCCTTTTTCACCATAGCCCTCTATGGGCTTCCAAATATCCCTTTGCCAATTCCACAAGAACTGTGTTAGCGAAAGGCTTCTTGAGGGGAAAGCTGTAACTCTGTGAGATGATTTCACAGAACACAAAGAAGTTTCTCAGAAAGCTTCTTTCTCTTTGTTATCAGAGGATATTTCCTTTGGCCCTATAGTCTTCAAAGGGAAAGGAAATATCTGTTGTCAGATTCCACAGAAATAAGGCTAGCAAAGAGATCCACGAAATACAGATGTAACTCTGTGAGATGAATTAACAGAACACTGAGCAGTTTCTCAGAAAGATGCTTTCCAGATTTCATCGGAGGATATTTCCTTTTTCACCATAGCCCTCTATGGGCTTCCGAATATCACTTTGCCAATTCCACAAGAACTGTCTTAGCGAAAGGCTTCTTGAGGAGAAAGCTGTAACTCTGTGAGATGATTTCACAGAACACAAAGAAGTTTCTCAGACAGCTTGCTTCTGTTCGTTATCGGAGGATATTTCCTTTGGCCCTATAGTCTGTAAAAGGATCCGAAATATCTGTTGTCAGATTACACAGAAATAAGGCTAGGAAAGAAATCCACGAAATACAGATGTAACTCTGTGAGATGAATTAACAGACACTAAGCAGTTTCTCAGAAAGCTTCTTTCCAGATTTCATCCGAGGATATTTCCTTTTTCACCATAGCCCTTATGGGCTTCCAAATATGACTTTGCCAATTCCACAAGAACTGTCTTAGCGCAAGGCTTCTTGAGGGGAAAGCTGTAACTCTGTGAGATGATTTCACAGAACACAAAGAAGTTTCTCAGAAAGCTTCTTTACCTTTGTTATCGGAGGATACTTCCTTTGGCCCTGTATTCTTTAAAGGGATCCGAAATATCAGTTCTCAGATTCCACAGAAATAAGGCTAACAAAGAGATCCACGAAATACAGATGTAACTCTGTGAGATGAATTAACAGAACACTGAGCAGTTTCTCAGAAAGCTTCTTTCCAGATTTCATCCGAGGATATTTCCTTTTTCACCATAGCCCTTATGGGCTTCCAAATATGACTTTGCCAATTCCACAAGAACTGTCTTAGCGAAAGGCTTCTTGAGGGGAAAGCTGTAACTCTGTGAGATGATTTCACAGAACACAAAGAAGTTTCTCAGAAAGCTTCTTTCCCTTTGTTATCGGAGGATATGTCCTTTGGCCCTATAGTCTTCAAAGGGAAAGGAAATATCTGTTGTCAGATTCCACAGAAATAAGGCTAGCAAAGAGATCCACGAAATACAGATGTAACTCTGTGAGATGAATTAACAGAACACTGAGCAGTTTCTCAGAAAGCTTCTTTCCAGATTTCATCGGAGGATATTTCCTTCTTCACCATAGCCCTCTATGGGCTTCCAAATATCACTTTGCCAATTCCACAAGAACTGTCTTTGCGAAAGGCTTCTTGAGAGGAAAGCTGTAACTCTGTGAGATGATTTCACAAACACAAAGAAGTTTCTCAGAAAGCTTCTTTCTCTTTGTTATCGGAGGATATTTCCTTTGGCCCTATAGTCTTTAAAGGGATCCGAAATATCTGTTGTCTGATTCCACAGAAATAAGGCTAGCAAAGAGATCCACGATATACAGATGTAACTCTGTGAGATGAATTAACAGAACACTAAGCAGTTTCTCAGAAAGCTTCTTTCCAGATTTCATCCGAGGATATTTCCTTTTTCACCATAGCCCTTATGGGCTTCCAAATATGACTTTGCCAATTCCACAAGAACTGTCTTAGCGAAAGGCTTCTTGAGGGGAAAGCTGTAACTCTGTGAGATGATTTCACAGTACACAAAGAAGTTTCTCAGAAAGCTTCTTTCCCTTTTTTATCGGAGGATATGTCTTTTGGCCCTATAGTCTTCAAAGGGAGAGTAAATATCTGTTGTCAGATTCCACAGAAATAAGGCTAGCAAAGAGATCCACGGAATACAGATGTAACTCTGTGAGATGAATTAACAGAACACTGAGCAGTTTCTCAGAAAGCTTCTTTCCAGATTTCATCGGAGGATATTTCCTTTTTCACCATAGCCCTTATGGGCTTCCAAATATCACTTTGCCAATTCCACAAGAACTGTCTTAGGGAAACGCTTCTTGAGGGGAAAGCTGTCACTCTGTGAGATGATTTCACAGAACACAAAGAAGTTTCTCAGAAAGCTTCATTCTCTTTGTTATCGAAGGATATTTCCTTTGGCCCTAAAGTCTTCAAAGGGAAAGGAAATATCTGTTGTCAGATTCCACAGAAATAAGGCTGGCAAAGAGATACACGAAATACAGATGTAACTCTGTGAGATGAATTAACAGAACACTGAGCAGTTTCTCAGAAAGCTTCTTTCCAGATTTCATCCGAGGATATTTCCTTTTTCACCATAGCCCTCTATGGGCTTCCCAATATCACTTTGCCAATTCCACAAGAACTGTCTTAGTGAAAGACTTCTTGAGGGGAAAGCTGTAACTCTGTGAGATGATTTCACAGAACACAAAGAAGTTTCTCAGAAACCTTCTTTCTCTTTGTTATCGGAGGATATTTCCTTTGGCCCTATAGTCCTCAAAGGGAAAGGAAATATCTGTTGTCAGATTCCACAGATATAAGGCTAGCAAAGAGATCCACGAAATACAGATGTAACTCTGTGAGATGAATTAACAGAACACTGAGCAGTTTCTCAGAAAGATGCTTTCCAGATTTCAGCGGAGGATATTTCCTTTTTCACCATAGCCCTCTATGGGCTTCCAAATATCACTTTGCCAATTCCACAAGAACTGTCTTAGCGAAAGGCTTCTTGAGGGGAAAGCTGTAACTCTGTGAGATGATTTCACAGAACACAAAGAAGTTTCTCAGAAAGCTTCCTTCTCTTCGTTATCGGAGGATATTTCCTTTGGCCCTATAGTCTGTAAAAGGATCCGAAATATCTGTTGTCAGATTCCACAGAAATAAGGCTAGGAAAGAAATCCACGAAATACAGATGTAACTCTGTGAGATGAATTAACAGACACTAAGCAGTTTCTCAGAAAGCTTCTTTCCAGATTTCATCCGAGGATATTTCCTTTTTCACCATAGCCCTTATGGGCTTCAATATATGACTTTGCCAATTCCACAAGAACTGTCTTAGCGCAAGGCTTCTTGAGGGGAAAGCTGTAACTCTGTGAGATGATTTCACAGAACACAAAGAAGTTTCTCAGAAAGCTTCTTTACCTTTGTTATCGGAGAATACTTCCTTTGGCCCTGTATTCTTTAAAGGGATCCGAAATATCAGTTCTCAGATTCCACAGAAATAAGGCTAGCAAAGAGATCTACGAAATACAGATGTAACTCTGTGAGATGAATTAACAGAACACTAAGCAGTTTCTCAGAAAGCTTCTTTCCAGATTTCATCCGAGGATATTTCCTTTTTCACCATAGCCCTCTATAGGCTTCCAAATATCACTTTGCCAATTCCACAAGAACTGTCTTAGTGAAAGGTTTCTTGAGGGGAAAGCTGTAACTCTGTGAGATGATTTCACAGAACACAAAGAAGTTTCTCAGAAAGCTTCTTTCTCTTTGTTATCGGAGGATATTTCCTTTGGCCCTATAGTCTTCAAAGGGAAGGGAAATATCTGTTGTCAGATTCCACAGAAATAAGGCTAGCAAAGAGATCCACGAAATACAGATGTAACTCTGTGAGATGAATTAACAGAACACTGAGCAGATTCTCAGAAAGCTTCTTTCCAGGTTTCATCGGAGGATATTTCCTTTTTCACCATAGCCTTTATGGGCTTCCAAATATCACTTTGCCAATTCCACAAGAACTGTCTTAGCGAAAGGCTTCTTGAGGGGAAAGCTGTAACTCTGTGAGATGATTTCACAGAACACAAGGAAGATTCTCAGAAAGCTTCTTTCTCTTTGTTATCGGAGGATAATTGCTTTGGCCCTATAGTCTTCAAAGGGAAAGGAAATATCTGTTGTCAGATTCCAGAGAAATAAGGCTAGCAAAGAGATCCACGAAATACAGATGGAACTCTGTGAGATTAATTAACAGAACACTGAGCAGTTTCTCAGAAAGCTTCTTTCCAGATTTCATCGGAGGATATTCCCTTTTTCACCATAGCCCTCTAGGGGCTTCCAAATATCACTTTGCCAATTCCACAAGAACTGTCTTAGCGAAAGGCTTCTTGAGGGGAAAGCTGTAACTCTGTGAGATGATTTCACAGAACACAAAGAAGTTTCTCAGAAAGCTTCTTTCTCTTTGTTATCGGAGGATATTTCCTTTGCCCCTATAGTCTTTAAAGGGATCCGAAATATCTGTTGTCAGATTCCACAGAAATAAAGCTAGCAAAGAGATCCACGAAATACAGATGTAACTCTGTGAGATGAATTAACAGAACACTGAGCAGTTTCTCAGAAAGCTTCTTTCCAGATTTCATCCGAGGATATTTCCTTTTTCACCATAGCCCTTCAGGGCTTCCAAATATGACTTTGCCAATTCCACAAGAACTGTCTTAGCGAAAGGCTTCTTGAGGGGAAAGCTGTAACTCTGTGAGATGATTTCACAGAACACAAAGAAGTTTCTCAGAAAGCTTCTTTCCCTTTGTTATCGGAGGATATGTCCGTTGGCCCTATAGTCTTCAAAGGGAAAGGAAATATCTGTTGTCAGATTCCACAGAAATAAGGCTAGCAAAGAGATCCACGAAATACAGATGTAACTCTGTGAGATGAATTAACAGAACACTGAGCAGTTTCTCAGAAAGCTTCTTTCCAGATTTCATCGGAGGATATTTCCTTTTTCACCATAGCCCATATGGGCTTCCAAATATCACTTTGCCAATTCCACAAGAACTGTCTTAATGAAACGCTACTTGAGGGGAAAGTTGTCACTCTGTGAGATGATTTCACAGAACACAAAGAAGTTTCTCAGAAAGCTTCATTCTCTTTGTTATCGGAGGATATTTCCTTTGGCCCTATAGTCTTCAAAGGGAAAGGAAATATCTGTTGTCAGATTCCACAGAAATAAGGCTAGCAAAGAGATCCATGAAATACAGATGTAACTCTGTGAGATGAGTTAACAGAACACTGAGCAGTTTCTCAGAAAGCTTCTTTCCAGATTTCATCGGAGGATATTTCCTTTTTCACCATAGCCCTCTATGGGCTTCCAAATATCCCTTTGCCAATTCCACAAGAACTGTGTTAGCGAAAGGCTTCTTGAGGGGAAAGCTGTAACTCTGTGAGATGGTTTCACAGAACACAAAGAAGTTTCTCAGAAAGCTTCTTTCTCTTTGTTATCGGAGGATATTTCCTTTGGCCCTATAGTCTTCAAAGGGAAAGGAAATATCTGTTGTCAGATTCCACAGAAATAAGGCTAGCAAAGAGATCCACGAAACACAGATTTAACTCTGTGAGATGAATTAACAGAACACTGAGCAGTTTCTCAGAAAGCTTCTTTCCAGATTTCATCGGAGGATATTTCCTTTTTCACCATAGCCCTCTAGGGGCTTCCAAATATCACTTTGCCAATTCCACAAGAACTGTCTTAGCGAAAGGCTTCTTGAGGGGAAAGCTGTAACTCTGTGAGATGATTGCACAGAACACAAAGAAGTTTCTCAGAAAGCTTCTTTCTCTTTGTTATCGGAGGATATTTCCTTTGGCCCTATAGTCTTCAAAGGGAAAGGAAATATCTGTTGTCAGATTCCACAGAAATAAGGCTAGCAAAGAGATCCACGAAATACAGATGTAACTCTGTAAGATGAATTAACAGAACACTGAGCAGTTTCTCAGAAAGCTTCTTTCCAGATTTCATCCGAGGATATTTCCTTTTTCACCATAGCCCTTATGGGCTTCCAAATATGACTTTGCCAATTCCAGAAGAACTGTCTTAGCGAAAGGCTTCTTGAGGGGAAAGCTGTAACTCTGTGAGATGATTTCACAGAACACAAAGAAGTTTCTCAGAAAGCTTCTTTCCCTTTGTTATCGGAGGATATGTCCGTGGCCCTATAGTATTCAAAGGGAAAGGAAATATCTGTTGTCAGATTCCACAGAAATAAGGCTAGCAAAGAGATCCACGAAATACAGATGTAACTCTGTGAGATGAATTAACAGAACACTGAGCAGTTTCTCAGAAAGCTTCTTTCCAGATTTCATCGGAGGATATTTCCTTTTTCAACATAGCCCTTATGGGCTTCCAAATATCACTTTGCCAATTCCACAAGAACTGTCTTAATGAAACGCTACTTGAGGGGAAAGCTGTCACTCTGTGAGATGATTTCATAGAACACAAAGAAGTTTCTCAGAAAGCTTCATTCTCTTTGTTATCGGAGGATATTTCCCTTGGCCCTATAGTCTTCAAAGGGAAAGGAAATATCTGTTGTCAGATTCCACAGAAATAAGGCTAGCAAAGAGATCCATGAAATACAGATGTAACTCTGTGAGATGAGTTAACAGAACACTGAGCAGTTTCTCAGAAAGCTTCTTTCCAGATTTCATCGGAGGATATTTCCTTTTTCACCATAGCCCTCTATGGGCTTCCAAATATCCCTTTGCCAATTCCACAAGAACTGTGTTAGCGAAAGGCTTCTTGAGGGGAAAGATGTAACTCTGTGAGATGATTTCACAGAACACAAAGAAGTTTCTCAGAAAGCTTCTTTCTCTTTGTTATCGGAGGATATTTCCTTTGGCCCTATAGTCTTCAAAGGGAAAGGAATATCTGTTGTCAGATTCCACAGAAATAAGGCTAGCAAAGAGATCCACGAAATACAGATGTAACTCTGTGAGATGAATTAACAGAACACTGAGCAGTTTCTCAGAAAGCTTCTTTCCAGATTTCATCGGAGGATATTTCCTTTTTCACCATAGCCCTCTAAGGGCTTCCAAATATCACTTTGCCAATTCCACAAGAACTATCTTAGCGAAAGGCTTCTTGAGGGGAAAGCTGTAACTCTGTGAGATGATTTCACAGAACACAAAGAAGTTTCTCAGAAACCTTCTTTCTCTTTGTTATCGGAGGATATTTCCTTTGGCCCTATAGTCTTCAAAGGGAAAGGAAATATCTGTTGTCAGATTCCACAGAAATAAGGCTAGCAAAGAGATCCACGAAATACAGATGGAACTCTGTGAGATGAATTAACAGAACACTGAGCAGTTTCTCAGAAAGCTGCTTTCCAGATTTCATCGGAGGATATTTCCTTTTTCACCATAGCCCTCTATGGGCTTCCAAATATCACTTTGCCAATTCCACAAGAACTGTCTTAGCGAAAGGCTTCTTGAGGGGAAAGCTGTAACTCTGTGAGATGATTTCACAGAACACAAAGAAGTTTCTCAGAAAGCTTCTTTCTCTTTGTTATCGGAGGATATTTCCTTTGGCCCTATAGTCTTCAAAGGGAAAGGAAATATCTGTTGTCAGATTCCACAGAAATAAGGCTAGCAAAGAGATCCACGAAATACAGATGTAACTCTGTGAGATGAATTAACAGAACACTGAGCAGTTTCTCAGAAAGCTTCTTTCCAGATTTCATCGGAGGATATTCCCTTTTTCACCATAGCCCTCTATGGGCTTCCAAATATCACTTTGCCAATTCCACAAGAACTGTATTAGCGAAAGGCTTCTTGAGGGGAAAGCTGTAACTCTGTGAGATGATTTCACAGAACACAAAGAAGTTTCTCAGAACGCTTCTTTCCCTTTGTTATCGGAGTATAAGTCCTTTAGCCCTATAGTCTTCAAAGGGAAAGGAAATATCTGTTGTCAGATTCCACAGAAATAAGGCTAGCAAAGAGATCCACGAAATACAGATGTAACTCTGTGAGATGAATTAACAGAACACTGAGCAGTTTCTCAGAAAGCTTGTTTCCAGATTTCATCGGAGGATATTTCCTTTTTCAACATAGCCCTTATGGGCTTCCAAATATCACTTTGCCAATTCCACAAGAACTGTCTTAGTGAAACGCTACTTGAGGGGAAAGCTGTCACTCTTTGAGATGATTTCACAGAACACAAAGAAGTTTCTCAGAAAGCTTCATTCTCTTTGTAATCGGAGGATATTTCCTTTGGCCCTATAGTCTTCAAAGGGAAAGGAAATATCTGTTGTCAGATTCCACAGAAATAAGGCTAGCAAAGAGATCCATGAAATACAGATGTAACTCTGTGAGATGAGTTAACAGAACACTGAGCAGTTTCTCAGAAAGCTTCTTTCCAGATTTCATCGGAGGATATTTCCTTTTTCACCATAGCCCTCTACGGGCTTCCAAATATCACTTTGCCAATTCCACACGAACTGTCTTAGCGAAAGGCTTCTTGAGGGGAAAGCTGTAACTCTGTGAGATGATTTCACAGAACACAAAGAAGTTTCTCAGAAAGCTTCTTTCTCTTTGTTATCGGAGGATATTTCCTTTGCCCCTATAGTCTTTAAAGGGATCCGAAATATCTGTTGTCAGATTCCACAGAAATAAAGCTAGCAAAGAGATCCACGAAATACAGATGTAACTCTGTGAGATGAATTAACAGAACACTGAGCAGTTTCTCAGAAAGCTTCTTTCCAGATTTCATCCGAGGATATTTCCTTTTTCACCATAGCCCTTAAGGGCTTCCAAATATGACTTTGCCAATTCCACAAGAACTGTCTTAGCGAAAGGCTTCTTGAGGGGAAAGCTGTAACTCTGTGAGATGATTGCACAGAACACAAAGAAGTTTCTCAAAAAGCTTCTTTCTCTTTGTTATCGGAGGATATGTCCTTTGGCCCTATAGTATTCAAAGGGAAAGGAAATATCTGTTGTCAGATTCCACAGAAATAAGGCTAGCAAAGAGATCCACGAAATACAGATGTAACTCTGTGAGATGAATTAACAGAACACTGAGCAGTTTCTCAGAAAGCTTCTTTCCAGATTTCATCGGAGGATATTTCCTTTTTCAACATAGCCCTTATGGGCTTCCAAATATCACTTTGCCAATTCCACAAGAACTGTCTTAATGAAACGCTACTTGAGGGGAAAGCTGTCACTCTGTGAGATGATTTCATAGAACACAAAGAAGTTTCTCAGAAAGCTTCATTCTCTTTGTTATCGGAGGATATTTCCCTTGGCCCTATAGTCTTCAAAGGGAAAGGAAATATCTGTTGTCAGATTCCACAGAAATAAGGCTAGCAAAGAGATCCATGAAATACAGATGTAACTCTGTGAGATGAGTTAACAGAACACTGAGCAGTTTCTCAGAAAGCTTCTTTCCAGATTTCATCGGAGGATATTTCCTTTTTCACCATAGCCCTCTATGGGCTTCCAAATATCCCTTTGCCAATTCCACAAGAACTGTGTTAGCGAAAGGCTTCTTGAGGGGAAAGCTGTAACTCTGTGAGATGATTTCACAGAACACAAAGAAGTTTCTCAGAAAGCTTCTTTCTCTTTGTTATCGGAGGATATTTCCTTTGGCCCTATAGTCTTCAAAGGGAAAGGAAATATCTGTTGTCAGATTCCACAGAAATAAGGCTAGCAAAGAGATCCACGAAATACAGATGTAACTCTGTGAGATGAATTAACAGAACACTGAGCAGTTTCTCAGAAAGCTTCTTTCCAGATTTCATCGGAGGATATTTCCTTTTTCACCATAGCCCTCTAAGGGCTTCCAAATATCACTTTGCCAATTCCACAAGAACTATCTTAGCGAAAGGCTTCTTGAGGGGAAAGCTGTAACTCTGTGAGATGATTTCACAGAACACAAAGAAGTTTCTCAGAAACCTTCTTTCTCTTTGTTATCGGAGGATATTTCCTTTGGCCCTATAGTCTTCAAAGGGAAAGGAAATATCTGTTGTCAGATTCCACAGAAATAAGGCTAGCAAAGAGATCCACGAAATACAGATGGAACTCTGTGAGATTAATTAACAGAACACTGAGCAGTTTCTCAGAAAGCTGCTTTCCAGATTTCATCGGAGGATATTTCCTTTTTCACCATAGCCCTCTATGGGCTTCCAAATATCACTTTGCCAATTCCACAAGAACTGTCTTAGCGAAAGGCTTCTTGAGGGGAAAGCTGTAACTCTGTGAGATGATTTCACAGAACACAAAGAAGTTTCTCAGAAAGCTTCTTTCTCTTTGTTATCGGAGGATATTTCCTTTGGCCCTATAGTCTTCAAAGGGAAAGGAAATATCTGTTGTCAGATTCCACAGAAATAAGGCTAGCAAAGAGATCCACGAAATACAGATGTAACTCTGTGAGATGAATTAACAGAACACTGAGCAGTTTCTCAGAAAGCTTCTTTCCAGATTTCATCGGAGGATATTCCCTTTTTCACCATAGCCCTCTATGGGCTTCCAAATATCACTTTGCCAATTCCACAAGAACTGTATTAGCGAAAGGCTTCTTGAGGGGAAAGCTGTAACTCTGTGAGATGATTTCACAGAACACAAAGAAGTTTCTCAGAACGCTTCTTTCCCTTTGTTATCGGAGGATAAGTCCTTTAGCCCTATAGTCTTCAAAGGGAAAGGAAATATCTGTTGTCAGATTCCACAGAAATAAGGCTAGCAAAGAGATCCACGAAATACAGATGTAACTCTGTGAGATGAATTAACAGAACACTGAGCAGTTTCTCAGAAAGCTTCTTTCCAGATTTCATCGGAGGATATTTCCTTTTTCAACATAGCCCTTATGGGCTTCCAAATATCACTTTGCCAATTCCACAAGAACTGTCTTAGTGAAACGCTACTTGAGGGGAAAGCTGTCACTCTTTGAGATGATTTCACAGAACACAAAGAAGTTTCTCAGAAAGCTTCATTCTCTTTGTTATCGGAGGATATTTCCTTTGGCCCTGTAGTCTTCAAAGGGAAAGGAAATATCTGTTGTCAGATTCCACAGAAATAAGGCTAGCAAAGAGATCCATGAAATACAGATGTAACTCTGTGAGATGAGTTAACAGAACACTGAGCAGTTTCTCAGAAAGCTTCTTTCCAGATTTCATCGGAGGATATTTCCTTTTTCACCATAGCCCTCTATGGGCTTCCAAATATCCCTTTGCCAATTCCACAAGAACTGTGTTAGCGAAAGGCTTCTTGAGGGTAAATCTGTAACTCTGTGAGATGATTTCACAGAACACAAAGAAGTTTCTCAGAGGGCTTCTTTCTCTTTGTTATCGGAGGATAATTCCTTTGGCCCTACAGTCTTCAAAGGGAAAGGAAATATCTGTTGTCAGATTCCACAGAAATAAGGCTAGCAAAGAGATCCACGAAATACAGATGTAACTCTGTGAGATGAATTAACAGAACACTGAGCCGTTTCTCAGAAAGCTTCTTTCCAGATTTCATCGGAGGATATTTCCTTTTTCACCATAGCCCTTATGGGCTTCCAAATATGACCTTGCCAATTCCACAAGAACTGTCTTAGCGAAAGGCTTCTTGAGGGGAAAGCTGTAACTCTGTGAGATGATTTCACAGAACACAAAGAAGTTTCTCAGAAAGCTTCTTTCCCTTTGTTATCGGAGGATATGTCCGTTGGCCCTATAGTCTTCAAAGGGAAAGGAAATATCTGTTGTCAGATTCCACAGAAATAAGGCTAGCAAAGAGATCCACGAAATACAGATGTAACTCTGTGAGATGAATTAACAGAACACTGAGCAGTTTCTCAGAAAGCTTCTTTCCAGATTTCATCGGAGGATATTTCCTTTTTCAACATAGCCCTTATGGGCTTCCAAATATCACTTTGCCAATTCCACAAGAACTGTCTTAGCGAAAGGCTTCTTGAGGGGAAAGCTGTAACTCTGTGAGATGATTGCACAGAACACAAAGAAGTTTCTCAGAAAGCTTCTTTCTCTTTGTTATCGGAGGATATTTCCTTTGCCCCTATAGTCTTTAAAGGGATCCGAAATATCTGTTGTCAGATTCCACAGAAATAAAGCTAGCAAAGAGATCCACGAAATACAGATGTAACTCTGTGAGATGAATTAACAGAACACTGAGCAGTTTCTCAGAAAGCTTCTTTCCAGATTTCATCCGAGGATATTTCCTTTTTCACCATAGCCCTTATAGGCTTCCAAATATGACTTTGCCAATTCCACAAGAACTGTCTTAGCGAAAGGCTTCTTGAGGGGAAAGCTGTAACTCTGTGAGATGATTTCACAGAACACAAAGAAGTTTCTCAGAAAGCTTCTTTCCCTTTGTTATCGGAGGATATGTCCTTTGGCCCTATAGTATTCAAAGGGAAAGGAAATATCTGTTGTCAGATTCCACAGAAATAAGGCTAGCAAAGAGATCCACGAAATACAGATGTAACTCTGTGAGATGAATTAACAGAACACTGAGCAGTTTCTCAGAAAGCTTCTTTCCAGATTTCATCGGAGGATATTTCCTTTTTCAACATAGCCCTTATGGGCTTCCAAATATCACTTTGCCAATTCCACAAGAATTGTCTTAATGAAACGCTACTTGAGGGGAAAGCTGTCACTCTGTGAGATGATTTCATAGAACACAAAGAAGTTTCTCAGAAAGCTTCATTCTCTTTGTTATCGGAGGATATTTCCCTTGGCCCTATAGTCTTCAAAGGGAAAGGAAATATCTGTTGTCAGATTCCACAGAAATAAGGCTAGCAAAGAGATCCACGAAATACAGATGTAACTCTGTGAGATGAGTTAACAGAACACTGAGCAGTTTCTCAGAAAGCTTCTTTCCAGATTTCATCGGAGGATATTTCCTTTTTCACCATAGCCCTCTATGGGCTTCCAAATATCCCTTTGCCAATTCCACAAGAACTGTGTTAGCGAAAGGCTTCTTGAGGGGAAAGATGTAACTCTGTGAGATGATTTCACAGAACACAAAGAAGTTTCTCAGAAAGCTTCTTTCTCTTTGTTATCGGAGGATATTTCCTTTGGCCCTATAGTCTTCAAAGGGAAAGGAAATATCTGTTGTCAGATTCCACAGAAATAAGGCTAGCAAAGAGATCCACGAAATACAGATGTAACTCTGTGAGATGAATTAACAGAACACTGAGCAGTTTCTCAGAAAGCTTCTTTCCAGATTTCATCGGAGGATATTTCCTTTTTCACCATAGCCCTCTAAGGGCTTCCAAATATCACTTTGCCAATTCCACAAGAACTATCTTAGCGAAAGGCTTCTTGAGGGGAAAGCTGTAACTCTGTGAGATGATTTCACAGAACACAAAGAAGTTTCTCAGAAACCTTCTTTCTCTTTGTTATCGTAGGATATTTCCTTTGGCCCTATAGTCTTCAAAGGGAAAGGAAATATCTGTTGTCAGATTCCACAGAAATAAGGCTAGCAAAGAGATCCACGAAATACAGATGGAACTCTGTGAGATTAATTAACAGAACACTGAGCAGTTTCTCAGAAAGCTTCTTTCCAGATTTCATCGGAGGATATTCCCTTTTTCACCATAGCCCTCTAGGGGCTTCCAAATATCACTTTGCCAATTCCACAAGAACTGTCTTAGCGAAAGGCTTCTTGAGGGGAAAGCTGTAACTCTGTGAGATGATTTCACAGAACACAAAGAAGTTTCTCAGAAAGCTTCTTTCTCTTTGTTATCGGAGGATATTTCCTTTGCCCCTATAGTCTTTAAAGGGATCCGAAATATCTGTTGTCAGATTCCACAGAAATAAAGGTAGCAAAGAGATCCACGAAATACAGATGTAACTCTGTGAGATGAATTAACAGAACACTGAGCAGTTTCTCAGAAAGCTTCTTTCCAGATTTCATCCGAGGATATTTCCTTTTTCACCATAGCCCTTAAGGGCTTCCAAATATGACTTTGCCAATTCCACAAGAACTGTCTTAGCGAAAGGCTTCTTGAGGGGAAAGCTGTAACTCTGTGAGATGATTTCACAGAACACAAAGAAGTTTCTCAGAAAGCTTCTTTCCCTTTGTTATCGGAGGATATGTCCGTTGGCCCTATAGTCTTCAAAGGGAAAGGAAATATCTGTTGTCAGATTCCACAGAAATAAGGCTAGCAAAGAGATCCACGAAATACAGATTTAACTCTGTGAGATGAATTAACAGAACACTGAGCAGTTTCTCAGAAAGCTTCTTTCCAGATTTCATCGGAGGATATTTCCTTTTTCACCATAGCCCATATGGGCTTCCAAATATCACTTTGCCAATTCCACAAGAACTGTCTTAATGAAACGCTACTTGAGGGGAAAGTTGTCACTCTGTGAGATGATTTCACAGAACACAAAGAAGTTTCTCAGAAAGCTTCATTCTCTTTGTTATCGGAGGATATTTCCTTTGGCCCTATAGTCTTCAAAGGGAAAGGAAATATCTGTTGTCAGATTCCACAGAAATAAGGCTAGCAAAGAGATCCATGAAATACAGATGTAACTCTGTGAGATGAGTTAACAGAACACTGAGCAGTTTCTCAGAAAGCTTCTTTCCAGATTTCATCGGAGGATATTTCCTTTTTCACCATAGCCCTCTATGGGCTTCCAAATATCCCTTTGCCAATTCCACAAGAACTGTGTTAGCGAAAGGCTTCTTGAGGGGAAAGCTGTAACTCTGTGAGATGATTTCACAGAACACAAAGAAGTTTCTCAGAAAGCTTCTTTCTCTTTGTTATCGGAGGATATTTCCTTTGGCCCTATAGTCTTCAAAGGGAAAGGAAATATCTGTTGTCAGATTCCACAGAAATAAGGCTAGCAAAGAGATCCACGAAATACAGATTTAACTCTGTGAGATGAATTAACAGAACACTGAGCAGTTTCTCAGAAAGCTTCTTTCCAGATTTCATCGGAGGATATTTCCTTTTTCACCATAGCCCTCTATGGGCTTCCAAATATCACTTTGCCAATTCCACAAGAACTGTCTTAGCGAAAGGCTTCTTGAGGGGAAAGCTGTAACTCTGTGAGATGATTGCACAGAACACAAAGAAGTTTCTCAGAAAGCTTCTTTCTCTTTGTTATCGGAGGATATTTCCTTTGGCCCTATAGTCTTCAAAGGGAAAGGAAATATCTGTTGTCAGATTCCACAGAAATAAGGCTAGCAAAGAGATCCACGAAATACAGATGTAACTCTGTAAGATGAATTAACAGAACACTGAGCAGTTTCTCAGAAAGCTTCTTTCCAGATTTCATCCGAGGATATTTCCTTTTTCACCATAGCCCTTATGGGCTTCCAAATATGACTTTGCCAATTCCAGAAGAACTGTCTTAGCGAAAGGCTTCTTGAGGGGAAAGCTGTAACTCTGTGAGATGATTTCACAGAACACAAAGAAGTTTCTCAGAAAGCTTCTTTCCCTTTGTTATCGGAGGATATGTCCGTGGCCCTATAGTATTCAAAGGGAAAGGAAATATCTGTTGTCAGATTCCACAGAAATAAGGCTAGCAAAGAGATCCACGAAATACAGATGTAACTCTGTGAGATGAATTAACAGAACACTGAGCAGTTTCTCAGAAAGCTTCTTTCCAGATTTCATCGGAGGATATTTCCTTTTTCAACATAGCCCTTATGGGCTTCCAAATATCACTTTGCCAATTCCACAAGAACTGTCTTAATGAAACGCTACTTGAGGGGAAAGCTGTCACTCTGTGAGATGATTTCATAGAACACAAAGAAGTTTCTCAGAAAGCTTCATTCTCTTTGTTATCGGAGGATATTTCCCTTGGCCCTATAGTCTTCAAAGGGAAAGGAAATATCTGTTGTCAGATTCCACAGAAATAAGGCTAGCAAAGAGATCCATGAAATACAGATGTAACTCTGTGAGATGAGTTAACAGAACACTGAGCAGTTTCTCAGAAAGCTTCTTTCCAGATTTCATCGGAGGATATTTCCTTTTTCACCATAGCCCTCTATGGGCTTCCAAATATCCCTTTGCCAATTCCACAAGAACTGTGTTAGCGAAAGTCTTCTTGAGGGGAAAGATGTAACTCTGTGAGATGATTTCACAGAACACAAAGAAGTTTCTCAGAAAGCTTCTTTCTCTTTGTTATCGGAGGATATTTCCTTTGGCCCTATAGTCTTCAAAGGGAAAGGAAATATCTGTTGTCAGATTCCACAGAAATAAGGCTAGCAAAGAGATCCACGAAATACAGATGTAACTCTGTGAGATGAATTAACAGAACACTGAGCAGTTTCTCAGAAAGCTTCTTTCCAGATTTCATCGGAGGATATTTCCTTTTTCACCATAGCCCTCTAAGGGCTTCCAAATATCACTTTGCCAATTCCACAAGAACTATCTTAGCGAAAGGCTTCTTGAGGGGAAAGCTGTAACTCTGTGAGATGATTTCACAGAACACAAAGAAGTTTCTCAGAAAGCTTCTTTCTCTTTGTTATCGGAGGATATTTCCTTTGGCCCTATAGTCTTCAAAGGGAAAGGAAATATCTGTTGTCAGATTCCACAGAAATAAGGCTAGCAAAGAGATCCACGAAATACAGATGGAACTCTGTGAGATTAATTAACAGAACACTGAGCAGTTTCTCAGAAAGCTGCTTTCCAGATTTCATCGGAGGATATTTCCTTTTTCACCATAGCCCTCTATGGGCTTCCAAATATCACTTTGCCAATTCCACAAGAACTGTCTTAGCGAAAGGCTTCTTGAGGGGAAAGCTGTAACTCTGTGAGATGATTTCACAGAACACAAAGAAGTTTCTCAGAAAGCTTCTTTCTCTTTGTTATCGGAGGATATTTCCTTTGGCCCTATAGTCTTCAAAGGGAAAGGAAATATCTGTTGTCAGATTCCACAGAAATAAGGCTAGCAAAGAGATCCACGAAATACAGATGTAACTCTGTGAGATGAATTAACAGAACACTGAGCAGTTTCTCAGAAAGCTTCTTTCCAGATTTCATCGGAGGATATTCCCTTTTTCACCATAGCCCTCTATGGGCTTCCAAATATCACTTTGCCAATTCCACAAGAACTGTATTAGCGAAAGGCTTCTTGAGGGGAAAGCTGTAACTCTGTGAGATGATTTCACAGAACACAAAGAAGTTTCTCAGAACGCTTCTTTCCCTTTGTTATCGGAGTATAAGTCCTTTAGCCCTATAGTCTTCAAAGGGAAAGGAAATATCTGTTGTCAGATTCCACAGAAATAAGGCTAGCAAAGAGATCCACGAAATCCAGATGTAACTCTGTGAGATGAATTAACAGAACACTGAGCAGTTTCTCAGAAAGCTTGTTTCCAGATTTCATCGGAGGATATTTCCTTTTTCAACATAGCCCTTAGGGGCTTCCAAATATCACTTTGCCAATTCCACAAGAACTGTCTTAGTGAAACGCTACTTGAGGGGAAAGCTGTCACTCTTTGAGATGATTTCACAGAACACAAAGAAGTTTCTCAGAAAGCTTCATTCTCTTTGTTATCGGAGGATATTTCCTTTGGCCCTATAGTCTTCAAAGGGAAAGGAAATATCTGTTGTCAGATTCCACAGAAATAAGGCTAGCAAAGAGATCCATGAAATACAGATGTAACTCTGTGAGATGAGTTAACAGAACACTGAGCAGTTTCTCAGAAAGCTTCTTTCCAGATTTCATCGGAGGATATTTCCTTTTTCACCATAGCCCTCTATGGGCTTCCAAATATCCCTTTGCCAATTCCACAAGAACTGTGTTAGCGAAAGGCTTCTTGAGGGGAAATCTGTAACTCTGTGAGATGATTTCACAGAACACAAAGAAGTTTCTCAGAGGGCTTCTTTCTCTTTGTTATCGGAGGATATTTCCTTTGGCCCTACAGTCTTCAAAGGGAAAGGAAATATCTGTTGTCAGATTCCACAGAAATAAGGCTAGCAAAGAGATCCACGAAATACAGATGTAACTCTGTGAGATGAATTAACAGAACACTGAGCAGTTTCTCAGAAAGCTTCTTTCCAGATTTCATCGGAGGATATTCCCTTTTTCACCATAGCCCTCTATGGGCTTCCAAATATCACTTTGCCAATTCCACAAGAACTGTCTTAGCGAAAGGCTTCTTGAGGGGAAAGCTGTAACTCTGTGAGATGATTTCACAGAACACAAAGAAGTTTCTCAGAAAGCTTCTTTCTCTTTGTTATCGGAGGATATTTCCTTTGCCCCTATAGTCTTTAAAGGGATCCGAAATATCTGTTGTCAGATTCCACAGAAATAAAGCTAGCAAAGAGATCCACGAAATACAGATGTAACTCTGTGAGATGAATTAACAGAACACTGAGCAGTTTCTCAGAAAGCTTCTTTCCAGATTTCATCCGAGGATATTTCCTTTTTCACCATAGCCCTTAAGGGCTTCCAAATATGACTTTGCCAATTCCACAAGAACTGTCTTAGCGAAAGGCTTCTTGAGGGGAAAGCTGTAACTCTGTGAGATGATTTCACAGAACACAAAGAAGTTTCTCAGAAAGCTTCTTTCCCTTTGTTATCGGAGGATATGTCCGTTGGCCCTATAGTCTTCAAAGGGAAAGGAAATATCTGTTATCAGATTCCACAGAAATAAGGCTAGCAAAGAGATCCACGAAATACAGATGTAACTCTGTGAGATGAATTAACAGAACACTGAGCAGTTTCTCAGAAAGCTTCTTTCCAGATTTCATCGGAGGATATTTCCTTTTTCAACATAGCCCTTATGGGCTTCCAAATATCACTTTGCCAATTCCACAAGAACTGTCTTAATGAAACGCTACTTGAGGGGAAAGCTGTCACTCTGTGAGATGATTTCACAGAACACAAAGAAGTTTCTCAGAAAGCTTCATTCTCTTTGTTATCGGAGGATATTTCCTTTGGCCCTATAGTCTTCAAAGGGAAAGGAAATATCTGTTGTCAGATTCCACAGAAATAAGGCTAGCAAAGAGATCCATGAAATACAGATGTAACTCTGTGAGATGAGTTAACAGAACACTGAGCAGTTTCTCAGAAAGCTTCTTTCCAGATTTCATCGGAGGATATTTCCTTTTTCACCATAGCCCTCTATGGGCTTCCAAATATCCCTTTGCCAATTCCACAAGAACTGTGTTAGCGAAAGGCTTCTTGAGGGGAAAGCTGTAACTCTGTGAGATGATTTCACAGAACACAAAGAAGTTTCTCAGAAAGCTTCTTTCTCTTTGTTATCGGAGGATATTTCCTTTGGCCCTATAGTCTTCAAAGGGAAAGGAAATATCTGTTGTCAGATTCCACAGAAATAAGGCTAGCAAAGAGATCCACGAAATACAGATTTAACTCTGTGAGATGAATTAACAGAACACTGAGCAGTTTCTCAGAAAGCTTCTTTCCAGATTTCATCGGAGGATATTTCCTTTTTCACCATAGCCCTCTATGGGCTTCCAAATATCACTTTGCCAATTCCACAAGAACTGTCTTAGCGAAAGGCTTCTTGAGGGGAAAGCTGTAACTCTGTGAGATGATTGCACAGAACACAAAGAAGTTTCTCAAAAAGCTTCTTTCTCTTTGTTATCGGAGGATATTTCCTTTGGCCCTATAGTCTTCAAAGGGAAAGGAAATATCTGTTGTCAGATTCCACAGAAATAAGGCTAGCAAAGAGATCCACGAAATACAGATGTAACTCTGTAAGATGAATTAACAGAACACTGAGCAGTTTCTCAGAAAGCTTCTTTCCAGATTTCATCCGAGGATATTTCCTTTTTCACCATAGCCCTTATGGGCTTCCAAATATGACTTTGCCAATTCCACAAGAACTGTCTTAGCGAAAGGCTTCTTGAGGGGAAAGCTGTAACTCTGTGAGATGATTTCACAGAACACAAAGAAGTTTCTCAGAAAGCTTCTTTCCCTTTGTTATCGGAGGATATGTCCTTTGGCCCTATAGTATTCAAAGGGAAAGGAAATATCTGTTGTCAGATTCCACAGAAATAAGGCTAGCAAAGAGATCCACGAAATACAGATGTAACTCTGTGAGATGAATTAACAGAACACTGAGCAGTTTCTCAGAAAGCTTCTTTCCAGATTTCATCGGAGGATATTTCCTTTTTCAACATAGCCCTTATGGGCTTCCAAATATCACTTTGCCAATTCCACAAGAACTGTCTTAATGAAACGCTACTTGAGGGGAAAGCTGTCACTCTGTGAGATGATTTCATAGAACACAAAGAAGTTTCTCAGAAAGCTTCATTCTCTTTGTTATCGGAGGATATTTCCCTTGGCCCTATAGTCTTCAAAGGGAAAGGAAATATCTGTTGTCAGATTCCACAGAAATAAGGCTAGCAAAGAGATCCATGAAATACAGATGTAACTCTGTGAGATGAGTTAACAGAACACTGAGCAGTTTCTCAGAAAGCTTCTTTCCAGATTTCATCGGAGGATATTTCCTTTTTCACCATAGCCCTCTATGGGCTTCCAAATATCCCTTTGCCAATTCCACAAGAACTGTGTTAGCGAAAGGCTTCTTGAGGGGAAAGATGTAACTCTGTGAGATGATTTCACAGAACACAAAGAAGTTTCTCAGAAAGCTTCTTTCTCTTTGTTATCGGAGGATATTTCCTTTGGCCCTATAGTCTTCAAAGGGAAAGGAAATATCTGTTGTCAGATTCCACAGAAATAAGGCTAGCAAAGAGATCCACGAAATACAGATGTAACTCTGTGAGATGAATTAACAGAACACTGAGCAGTTTCTCAGAAAGCTTCTTTCCAGATTTCATCGGAGGATATTTCCTTTTTCACCATAGCCCTCTAAGGGCTTCCAAATATCACTTTGCCAATTCCACAAGAACTATCTTAGCGAAAGGCTTCTTGAGGGGAAAGCTGTAACTCTGTGAGATGATTTCACAGAACACAAAGAAGTTTCTCAGAAACCTTCTTTCTCTTTGTTATCGGAGGATATTTCCTTTGGCCCTATAGTCTTCAAAGGGAAAGGAAATATCTGTTGTCAGATTCCACAGAAATAAGGCTAGCAAAGAGATCCACGAAATACAGATGGAACTCTGTGAGATTAATTAACAGAACACTGAGCAGTTTCTCAGAAAGCTGCTTTCCAGATTTCATCGGAGGATATTTCCTTTTTCACCATAGCCCTCTATGGGCTTCCAAATATCACTTTGCCAATTCCACAAAAACTGTCTTAGCGAAAGGCTTCTTGAGGGGAAAGCTGTAACTCTGTGAGATGATTTCACAGAACACAAAGAAGTTTCTCAGAAAGCTTCTTTCTCTTTGTTATCGGAGGATATTTCCTTTGGCCCTATAGTCTTCAAAGGGAAAGGAAATATCTGTTGTCAGATTCCACAGAAATAAGGCTAGCAAAGAGATCCACGAAATACAGATGTAACTCTGTGAGATGAATTAACAGAACACTGAGCAGTTTCTCAGAAAGCTTCTTTCCAGATTTCATCGGAGGATATTCCCTTTTTCACCATAGCCCTCTATGGGCTTCCAAATATCACTTTGCCAATTCCACAAGAACTGTATTAGCGAAAGGCTTCTTGAGGGGAAAGCTGTAACTCTGTGAGATGATTTCACAGAACACAAAGAAGTTTCTCAGAACGCTTCTTTCCCTTTGTTATCGGAGGATAAGTCCTTTAGCCCTATAGTCTTCAAAGGGAAAGGAAATATCTGTTGTCAGATTCCACAGAAATAAGGCTAGCAAAGAGATCCACGAAATACAGATGTAACTCTGTGAGATGAATTAACAGAACACTGAGCAGTTTCTCAGAAAGCTTCTTTCCAGATTTCATCGGAGGATATTTCCTTTTTCAACATAGCCCTTATGGGCTTCCAAATATCACTTTGCCAATTCCACAAGAACTGTCTTAGTGAAACGCTACTTGAGGGGAAAGCTGTCACTCTTTGAGATGATTTCACAGAACACAAAGAAGTTTCTCAGAAAGCTTCATTCTCTTTGTTATCGGAGGATATTTCCTTTGGCCCTATAGTCTTCAAAGGGAAAGGAAATATCTGTTGTCAGATTCCACAGAAATAAGGCTAGCAAAGAGATCCATGAAATACAGATGTAACTCTGTGAGATGAGTTAACAGAACACTGAGCAGTTTCTCAGAAAGCTTCTTTCCAGATTTCATCGGAGGATATTTCCTTTTTCACCATAGCCCTCTATGGGCTTCCAAATATCCCTTTGCCAATTCCACAAGAACTGTGTTAGCGAAAGGCTTCTTGAGGGGAAATCTGTAACTCTGTGAGATGATTTCACAGAACACAAAGAAGTTTCTCAGAGGGCTTCTTTCTCTTTGTTATCGGAGGATAATTCCTTTGGCCCTACACTCTTCAAAGGGAAAGGAAATATCTGTTGTCAGATTCCACAGAAATAAGGCTAGCAAAGAGATCCACGAAATACAGATGTAACTCTGTGAGATGAATTAACAGAACACTGAGCCGTTTCTCAGAAAGCTTCTTTCTAGATTTCATCGGAGGATATTTCCTTTTTCACCATAGCCCTTATGGGCTTCCAAATATGACCTTGCCAATTCCACAAGAACTGTCTTAGCGAAAGGCTTCTTGAGGGGAAAGCTGTAACTCTGTGAGATGATTTCACAGAACACAAAGAAGTTTCTCAGAAAGCTTCTTTCCCTTTGTTATCGGAGGATATGTCCGTTGGCCCTATAGTCTTCAAAGGGAAAGGAAATATCTGTTGTCAGATTCCACAGAAATAAGGCTAGCAAAGAGATCCACGAAATACAGATGTAACTCTGTGAGATGAATTAACAGAACACTGAGCAGTTTCTCAGAAAGCTTCTTTCCAGATTTCATCGGAGGATATTTCCTTTTTCAACATAGCCCTTATGGGCTTCCAAATATCACTTTGCCAATTCCACAAGAACTGTCTTAGCGAAAGGCTTCTTGAGGGGAAAGCTGTCACTCTTTGAGATGATTTCACAGAACACAAAGAAGTTTCTCAGAAAGCTTCTTTCTCTTTGTTATCGGAGGATATTTCCTTTGGCCCTATAGTCTTCAAAGGGAAAGGAAATATCTGTTGTCAGATTCCACAGAAATAAGGCTAGCAAAGAGATCCACGAAATACAGATGTAACTCTGTAAGATGAATTAACAGAACACTGAGCAGTTTCTCAGAAAGCTTCTTTCCAGATTTCATCCGAGGATATTTCCTTTTTCACCATAGCCCTTATGGGCTTCCAAATATGACTTTGCCAATTCCACAAGAACTGTCTTAGCGAAAGGCTTCTTGAGGGGAAAGCTGTAACTCAGTGAGATGATTTCACAGAACACAAAGAAGTTTCTCAGAAAGCTTCTTTCCCTTTGTTATCGGAGGATATGTCCTTTGGCCCTATAGTATTCAAAGGGAAAGGAAATATCTGTTGTCAGATTCCACAGAAATAAGGCTAGCAAAGAGATCCACGAAATACAGATGTAACTCTGTGAGATGAATTAACAGAACACTGAGCAGTTTCTCAGAAAGCTTCTTTCCAGATTTCATCGGAGGATATTTCCTTTTTCAACATAGCCCTTATGGGCTTCCAAATATCACTTTGCCAATTCCACAAGAACTGTCTTAATGAAACGCTACTTGAGGGGAAAGCTGTCACTCTGTGAGATGATTTCATAGAACACAAAGAAGTTTCTCAGAAAGCTTCATTCTCTTTGTTATCGGAGGATATTTCCTTTGGCCCTATACTCTTCAAAGGGAAAGGAAATATCTGTTGTCAGATTCCACAGAAATAAGGCTAGCAAAGAGATCCACGAAATACAGATGGAACTCTGTGAGATTAATTAACAGAACACTGAGCAGTTTCTCAGAAAGCTGCTTTCCAGATTTCATCGGAGGATATTTCCTTTTTCACCATAGCCCTCTACGGGCTTCCAAATATCACTTTGCCAATTCCACAAGAACTGTCTTAGCGAAAGGCTTCTTGAGGGGAAAGCTGTAACTCTGTGAGATGATTTCACAGAACACAAAGAAGTTTCTCAGAAAGCTTCTTTCTCTTTGTTATCGGAGGATATTTCCTTTGGCCCTATAGTCTTCAAAGGGAAAGGAAATATCTGTTGTCAGATTCCACAGAAATAAGGCTAGCAAAGAGATCCACGAAATACAGATGTAACTCTGTGAGATGAATTAACAGAACACTGAGCAGTTTCTCAGAAAGCTTCTTTCCAGATTTCATCGGAGGATATTCCCTTTTTCACCATAGCCCTCTATGGGCTTCCAAATATCACTTTGCCAATTCCACAAGAACTGTATTAGCGAAAGGCTTCTTGAGGGGAAAGCTGTAACTCTGTGAGATGATTTCACAGAACACAAAGAAGTTTCTCAGAACGCTTCTTTCCCTTTGTTATCGGAGGATAAGTCCTTTAGCCCTATAGTCTTCAAAGGGAAAGGAAATATCTGTTGTCAGATTCCACAGAAATAAGGCTAGCAAAGAGATCCACGAAATACAGATGTAACTCTGTGAGATGAATTAACAGAACACTGAGCAGTTTCTCAGAAAGCTTCTTTCCAGATTTCATCGGAGGATATTTCCTTTTTCAACATAGCCCTTATGGGATTCCAAATATCACTTTGCCAATTCCACAAGAACTGTCTTAGTGAAACGCTACTTGAGGGGAAAGCTGTCACTCTTTGAGATGATTTCACAGAACACAAAGAAGTTTCTCAGAAAGCTTCATTCTCTTTGTTATCGGAGGATATTTCCTTTGGCCCTATAGTCTTCAAAGGGAAAGGAAATATCTGTTGTCAGATTCCACAGAAATAAGGCTAGAAAAGAGATCCATGAAATACAGATGTAACTCTGTGAGATGAGTTAACAGAACACTGAGCAGTTTCTCAGAAAGCTTCTTTCCAGATTTCATCGGAGGATATTTCCTTTTTCACCATAGCCCTCTATGGGCTTCCAAATATCCCTTTGCCAATTCCACAAGAACTGTGTTAGCGAAAGGCTTCTTGAGGGGAAATCTGTAACTCTGTGAGATGATTTCACAGAACACAAAGAAGTTTCTCAGAGGGCTTCTTTCTCTTTGTTATCGGAGGATATTTCCTTTGGCCCTACAGTCTTCAAAGGGAAAGGAAATATCTGTTGTCAGATTCCACAGAAATAAGGCTAGCAAAGAGATCCACGAAATACAGATGTAACTCTGTGAGATGAATTAACAGAACACTGAGCCGTTTCTCAGAAAGCTTCTTTCCAGATTTCATCGGAGGATATTTCCTTTTTCACCATAGCCCTTATGGGCTTCCAAATATGACTTTGCCAATTCCACAAGAACTGTCTTAGCGAAAGGCTTCTTGAGGGGAAAGCTGTAACTCTGTGAGATGATTTCACAGAACACAAAGAAGTTTCTCAGAAAGCTTCTTTCCCTTTGTTATCGGAGGATATGTCCGTTGGCCCTATAGTCTTCAAAGGGAAAGGAAATATCTGTTGTCAGATTCCACAGAAATAAGGCTAGCAAAGAGATCCACGAAATACAGATGTAACTCTGTGAGATGAATTAACAGAACACTGAGCAGTTTCTCAGAAAGCTTCTTTCCAGATTTCATCGGAGGATATTTCCTTTTTCAACATAGCCCTTATGGGCTTCCAAATATCACTTTGCCAATTCCACAAGAACTGTCTTAATGAAACGCTACTTGAGGGGAAAGCTGTCACTCTGTGAGATGATTTCATAGAACACAAAGAAGTTTCTCAGAAAGCTTCATTCTCTTTGTTATCGGAGGATATTTCCTTTGGCCCTATAGTCTTCAAAGGGAAAGGAAATATCTGTTGTCAGATTCCACAGAAATAAGGCTAGCAAAGAGATCCATGAAATACAGATGTAACTCTGTGAGATGAGTTAACAGAACACTGAGCAGTTTCTCAGAAAGCTTCTTTCCAGATTTCATCGGAGGATATTTCCTTTTTCACCATAGCCCTCTATGGGCTTCCAAATATCACTTTGCCAATTCCACAAGAACTGTGTTAGCGAAAGGCTTCTTGAGGGGAAAGCTGTAACTCTGTGAGATGATTTCACAGAACACAAAGAAGTTTCTCAGAAAGCTTCTTTCTCTTTTTTATCGGAGGATATTTCCTTTGGCCCTATAGTCTTCAAAGGGAAAGGAAATATCTGTTCTCAGATTCCACAGAAATAAGGCTAGCAAAGAGATCCACGAAATACAGATGGAACTCTGTGAGATTAATTAACAGAACACTGAGCAGTTTCTCAGAAAGCTTCTTTCCAGATTTCATCGGAGGATATTTCCTTTTTCACCATAGCCCTCTAAGGGCTTCCAAATATCACTTTGCCAATTCCACAAGAACTGTCTTAGCGAAAGGCTTCTTGAGGGGAAAGCTGTAACTCTGTGAGATGATTTCACAGAACACAAAGAAGTTTCTCAGAAAGCTTCTTTCTCTTTGTTATCGGAGGATATTTCCTTTGGCCCTATAGTCTTCAAAGGGAAAGGAAATATCTGTTGTCAGATTCCACAGAAATAAGGCTAGCAAAGAGATCCACGAAATACAGATGTAACTCTGTGAGATGAATTAACAGAACACTGAGCAGTTTCTCAGAAAGCTTCTTTCCAGATTTCATCGGAGGATATTCCCTTTTTCACCATAGCCCTCTATGGGCTTCCAAATATCACTTTGCCAATTCCACAAGAACTGTCTTAGTGAAAGGCTTCTTGAGGGGAAAGCTGTAACTCTGTGAGATGATTTCACAGAACACAAAGAATTTTCTCAGAAAGCTTCTTTCTCTTTGTTATCGGAGGATATTTAATTTGCCCCTATAGTCTTTAAAGGGATCCGAAATATCTGTTGTCAGATTCCACAGAAATAAAGCTAGCAAAGAGATCCACGAAATACAGAGGTAACTCTGTGAGATGAATTAACAGAACACTGAGCAGTTTCTCAGAAAGCTTCTTTCCAGATTTCATCCGAGGATATTTCCTTTTTCACCATAGCCCTTATGGGCTTCCAAATATGACTTTGCCAATTCCACAAGAACTGTCTTAGCGAAAGGCTTCTTGAGGGGAAAGCTGTAACTCTGTGAGATGATTTCACAGAACACAAAGAAGTTTCTCAGAACGCTTCTTTCCCTTTGTTTTCGGAGGATGTGTCCTTTGGCCCTATAGTCTTCAAAGGGAAAGGAAATATCTGTTGTCAGATTCCACAGAAATAAGGCTAGCAAAGAGATCCATGAAATACAGATGTAACTCTGTGAGATGGGTTAACAGAACACTGAGCAGTTTCTCAGAAAGCTTCTTTCCAGATTTCATCGGAGGATATTTCCTTTTTCACCATAGCCCTCTATGGGCTTCCAAATATCCCTTTGCCAATTCCACAAGAACTGTGTTAGCGAAAGGCTTCTTGAGGGGAGAGCTGTAACTCTGTGAGATGATTTCACAGAACACAAAGAAGTTTCTCAGAAAGCTTCTTTCTCTTTGTTATCGGAGGATATTTCCTTTGGCCCTATAGTCTTCAAAGGGAAAGGAAATATCTGTTGTCAGATTCCACAGAAATAAGGCTAGCAAAGAGATCCACGAAATACAGATGTAACTCTGTGAGATGAGTTAACAGAACACTGAGCAGTTTCTCAGAAAGCTTCTTTCCAGATTTCATCGGAGGATATTTCCTTTTTCACCATAGCCCTCTATGGGCTTCCAAATATCCCTTTGCCAATTCCACAAGAACTGTGTTAGCGAAAGGCTTCTTGAGGGGAAAGCTGTAACTCTGTGAGATGATTTCACAGAACACAAAGAAGTTTCTCAGAAAGCTTCTTTCTCTTTGTTATCGGAGGATATTTCCTTTGGCCCTATAGTCTTCAAAGGGAAAGGAAATATCTGTTGTCAGATTCCACAGAAATAAGGCTAGCAAAGAGATCCACGAAATACAGATGTAACTCTGTGAGATGAATTAACAGAACACTGAGCAGTTTCTCAGAAAGCTTCTTTCCAGATTTCATCGGAGGATATTTCCTTTTTCACCATAGCCCTCTATGGGCTTCCAAATATGACTTTGCCAATTCCACAAGAACTGTCTTAGCGAAAGGCTTCTTGAGGGGAAAGCTGTAACTCTGTGAGATGATTTAACAGAACACAAAGAAGTTTCTCAGAAACCTTCTTTCTCTTTGTTATCGGAGGATATTTCCTTTGGCCCTATAGTCTTCAAAGGGAAAGGAAATATCTGTTGTCAGATTCCACCGAAATAAGGCTAGCAAAGAGATCCACGAAATACAGATGTAACTCTGTGAGATGAATTAACAGAACACTGAGCAGTTTCTCAGAAAGCTGCTTTCCAGATTTCATCGGAGGATATTTCCTTTTTCACCATAGCCCTCTATGGGCTTCCAAATATCACTTTGCCAATTCCACAAGAACTGTCTTAGCGAAAGGCTTCTTGAGGGGAAAGCTGTAACTTTGTGAGATGATTTCACAGAACACAAAGAAGTTTCTCAGAAAGCTTCTTTCTCTTTGTTGTCGGAGGATATTTCCTTTGGCCCTATAGTCTTCAAAGGGAAAGGAAATATCTGTTGTCAGATTCCACAGAAATAAGGCTAGCAAAGAGATCCACGAAATACAGATGTAACTCTGTGAGATGAATTAACAGAACACTGAGCAGTTTCTCAGAAAGCTTCTTTCCAGATTTCATCGGAGGATATTCCCTTTTTCACCATAGCCCTCTATGGGCTTCCAAATATCACTTTGCCAATTCCACAAGAACTGTCTTAGCGAAAGGCTTCTTGAGGGGAAAGCTGTAACTCTGTGAGATGATTTCACAGAACACAAAGAAGTTTCTCAGAAAGCTTCTTTCCCTTTGTTATCGGAGGATATGTCCTTTGGCCCTATAGTCTTCAAAGGGAAAGGAAATATCTGTTGTCAGATTCCACAGAAATAAGGCTAGCAAAGAGATCCATGAAATACTGATGTAACTCTGTGAGATGAGTTAACAGAACACTGAGCAGTTTCTCAGAAATCTTCTTTCCAGATTTCATCGTAGGATATTTCCTTTTTCACCATAGCCCTCTATGGGCTTCCAAATATCCCTTTGCCAATTCCACAAGAACTGTGTTAGCGAAAGGCTTCTTGAGGGGAAAGCTGTAACTCTGTGAGATGATTTCACAGAACACAAAGAAGTTTCTCAGAAAGCTTCCTTCTCTTTGTTATCGGAGGATATTTCCTTTGGCCCTATAGTCTTCAAAGGGAAAGGAAATATCTGTTGTCAGATTCCACAGAAATAAGGCTAGCAAAGAGATCCACGAAATACAGATGTAACTCTGTGAGATGAATTAACAGAACACTGAGTAGTTTCTCAGAAAGCTTCTTTCCAGATTTCATCGGAGGATATTTCCTTTTTCACCATAGCCCTCTATGGGCTTCCAAATATCACTTTGCCAATTCCACAAGAACTGTCTTAGCATAAGGCTTCTTGAGGGGAAAGCTGTAACTCTGTGAGATGATTTCACAGAACACAAAGAAGTTTCTCAGAAACCTTCTTTCTCTTTGTTATCGGAGGATATTTCCTTTGGCCCTATAGTCTTCAAAGGGAAAGGAAATATCTGTTGTCAGATTCCACAGAAATAAGGCTAGCAAAGAGATCCATGAAATACAGATGTAACTCTGTGAGATGAGTTAACAGAACACTGAGCAGTTTCTCAGAAAGCTTCTTTCCAGATTTCATCGGAGGATATTTCCTTTTTCACCATAGCCCTCTATGGGCTTCCAAATACCCCTTTGCCAATTCCACAAGAACTGTGTTAGCGAAAGGCTTCTTGAGGGGAGAGCTGTAACTCTGTGAGATGATTTCACAGAACACAAAGAAGTTTCTCAGAAAGCTTCTTTCTCTTTGTTATCGGAGGATATTTCCTTTGGCCCTATAGTCTTCAAAGGGAAAGGAAATATCTGTTGTCAGATTCCACAGAAATAAGGCTAGCAAAGAGATCCACGAAATTCAGATGTAACTCTGTGAGATGAATTAACAGAACACTGAGCAGTTTCTCAGAAAGCTTCTTTCCAGATTTCATCGGAGGATATTCCCTTTTTCACCATAGCCCTCTAGGGGTTCCAAATATCACTTTGCCAATTCCACAAGAACTGTCTTAGCGAAAGGCTTCTGGAGGGGAAAGCTGTAACTCTGTGAGATGATTTCACAGAACACAAAGAAGTTTCTCAGAAAGGTTCTTTCTCTTTGTTATCGGAGGATATTTCCTTTGCCCCTATAGTCTTTAAAGGGATCCGAAATATCTGTTGTCAGATTCCACAGAAATAAAGCTAGCAAAGAGATCCACGAAATACAGATGTAACTCTGTGAGATGAATTAACAGAACACTGAGCAGTTTCTCAGAAAGCTTCTTTCCAGATTTCATCCGAGGATATTTCCTTTTTCACCATAGCCCTTATGGGCTTCCAAATATGACTTTGCCAATTCCACAAGAACTGTCTTAGCGAAAGGCTTCTTGAGGGGAAAGCTGTAACTCTGTGAGATGATTTCACAGAACACAAAGAAGATTCTCAGAAAGCTTCATTCTCTTTGTTATCGGAGGATATTTCCTTTGGCCCTATAGTCTTCAAAGGAAAAGGAAATTTCTGTTGTCAGATTCCACAGAAATAAGGCTAGCAAAGAGATCCATGAAATACAGATGTAACTCTGTGAGATGAGTTAACAGAACACTGAGCAGTTTCTCAGAAAGCTTCTTTCCAGATTTCATCGGAGGATATTTCCTTTTTCACCGTAGCCCTCTATGGGCTTCCAAATATCCCTTTGCCAATTCCACAAGAACTGTGTTAGCGAAAGGCTTCTTGAGGGGAAAGCTGTAACTCTGTGAGATGATTTCACAGAACACAAAGAAGTTTCTCAGAAAGCTTCTTTCTCTTTGTTATCGGAGGATATTTCCTTTGGCCCTATAGTCTTCTAAGGGAAAGGAAATATCTGCTGTCAGATTCCACAGAAATAAGGCTAGCAAAGAGATCCACGAAATACAAATGTAACTCTGTGAGATGAATTAACAGAACACTGAGCAGTTTCTCAGAAAGCTTCTTTCCAGATTTCATCGGAGGATATTTCCTTTTTCACCATAGCCCTCTATGGGCTTCCAAATATCACTTTGCCAATTCCACAAGAACTGTCTTAGCGAAAGGCTTCTTGAGGGGAAAGCTGTAACTTTGTGAGATGATTTCACAGAACACAAAGAAGTTTCTCAGAAACCTTCTTTCTCTTTGTTGTCGGAGGATATTTCCTTTGGCCCTATAGTCTTCAAAGGGAAAGGAAATATCTGTTGTCAGATTCCACAGAAATAAGGCTAGCAAAGAGATCCACGAAATACAGATGTAACTCTGTGAGATGAATTAACAGAGCACTGAGCAGTTTCTCAGAAAGCTTCTTTCCAGATTTCATCGGAGGATATTCCCTTTTTCACCATAGCACTCTATGGGCTTCCAAATATCACTTTGCCAATTCCACAAGAACTGTCTTAGCGAAAGGCTTCTTGAGGGGAAAGCTGTAACTCTGTGAGATGATTTCACAGAACACAAAGAAGTTTCTCAGAAAGCTTCTTTCTCTTTGTTATCGGAGGATATTTCCTTTGCCCCTACAGTCTTTAAAGGGATCCGAAATATCTGTTGTCAGATCCCACAGAAATAAAGCTAGCAAAGAGATCCACGAAATACAGATGTAACTCTGTGAGATGAATTAACAGAACACTGAGCAGTTTCTCAGAAAGCTTCTTTCCAGATTTCATCCGAGGATATTTCCTTTTTCACCATAGCCCTTATGGGCTTCCAAATATGACTTTGCCAATTCCACAAGAACTGTCTTAGCGAAAGGCTTCTTGAGGGGAAAGCTGTAACTCTGTGAGATGATTTCACAGAACACAAAGAAGTTTCTCAGAAAGTTTCTTTCCCTTTGTTATCGGAGGATATGTCCTTTGGCCCTATAGTCTTCAAAGGGAAAGGAAATATCTGTTGTCAGATTCCACAGAAATAAGGCTAGCAAAGAGATCCATGAAATACAAATGTAACTCTGTGAGATGTGTTAGCAGAACACTGAGCAGTTTCTCAGAAATCTTCTTTCCAGATTTCTTCGGAGGATATTTCCTTTTTCACCATAGCCCTCTATGGGCTTCCAAATATCCCTTTGCCAATTCCACAAGAACTGTGTTAGCGAAAGGCTTCTTGAGGGGAAAGCTGTAACTCTGTGAGATGATTTCACAGAACACAAAGAAGTTTCCCAGAAAGCTTCTTTCTCTTTGTTATCGGAGGATATTTCCTTTGGCCCTATAGTCTTCAAAGGGAAAGGAAATATCTGTTGTCAGATTCCACAGAAATAAGGCTAGCAAAGAGATCCACGAAATACAGATGTAACTCTGTGAGATGAATTAACAGAACACTGAGCAGTTTCTCAGAAAGCTTCTTTCCAGATTTCATCGGAGGATATTTCCTTTTTCACCATAGCCCTCTATGGGCTTCCAAATATCACTTTGCCAATTCCACAAGAACTGTCTTAGCGAAAGGCTTCTTGAGGGGAAAGCTGTAACTCTCTGAGATGATTTCACAGAACACAAAGAAGTTTCTCAGAAACCTTCTTTCTCTTTGTTATCGGAGGATATTTCCTTTGGCCCTATAGTCTTCAAAGGGAAAGGAAATATCTGTTGTCAGATTCCACAGAAATAAGGCTAGCAAAGAGATCCACGAAATACAGATGTAACTCTGTGAGATGAATTAACAGAACACTGAGCAGTTTCTCAGAAAGCTGCTTTCCAGATTTCATCGGAGGATATTTCCTTTTTCACCATAGCCCTCTATGGGCTTCCAAATATCACTTTGCCAATTCCACAAGAACTGTCTTAGCGAAAGGCTTCTTGAGGGGAAAGCTGTAACTCTGTGAGATGATTTCACAGAACACAAAGAAGTTTCTCAGAAAGCTTGTTTCTCTTTGTTATCGGAGGATATTTCCTTAGGCCCTATAGTCTTTAAAGGGATCCGAAATATCTGTTGTCAGATTACACAGAAATAAGGCTAGCAAAGAGATCCACGAAATACAGATGTAACTCTGTGAGATGAATTAACAGAACACTGAGCAGTTTCTCAGAAGGCTTCTTTCCAGATTTCATCCGAGGATATTTCCTTTTTCACCATAGCCCTTATTGGCTTCCAAATATGACTTTGCCTATTCCACAAGAACTGTCTTAGCGAAAGGCTTCTTGAGGGGATTGCTGTAACTCTGTGAGATGATTTAGCAGAACACAAAGAAGTTTCTCAGAAAGCTTCTTTCTCTTTGTTATCAGAGGATATTTCCTTTGGCCCTATAGTCTTCAAAGGGATCCGAATATCTGTTGTCAGATTCCACAGAAATAAGGCTAGCAAAGAGATCCACGAAATACAGATGTAACTCTGTGAGATGAATTAACAGAACACTGAGCAGTTTCTCAGAAAGCTTCTTTCCAGATTTCATCGGAGGATATTTCCTTTTTCACCATAGCCCTCTATGGGCTTCCAAATATCACTTTGCCAATTCCACAAGAACTGTCTTAGCGAAAGGCTTCTTGAGGGGAAAGCTGTAACTCTGTGAGATGATTTCACAGAACACAAAGAAGTTTCTCAGAAAGCTTGTTTCTCTTTGTTATCGGAGGACATTTCCTTTGGCCCTACAGTCTTCAAAGGGAAAGGAAATATCTGTTGTCAGAATCCACAGAAAGAAGGCTAGCAAAGAGATCCACGAAATACAGATGTAACTCTGTGAGATGAATTAACAGAACACTGAGCAGTTTCTCAGAAAGCTTCTTTCCAGATTTCATCGTAGGATATTTCCTTTTTCACCATAGCCCTCTATGGGCTTCCAAATATCACTTTGCCAATTCCACAAGAACTGTCGTAGCGAAAGGCTTCTTGAGAGGAAAGCTGTAACTCTGTGAGATGATTTCACAGAACACAAAGAAGTTTCTCAGAAAGCTTCTTTCTCTTTGTTATCGGAGGATATTTCCTTTGCCCCTATAGTCTTCAAAGGGAAAGGAAATATCTGTTCTCAGATCCCACAGAAATAAAGCTAGAAAAGAGATCCACGAAATACAGATGTAATCTGTAAGATGAATTAACAGAACACTGAGCAGTTTCTCAGAAAGCTTCTTTCCAGATTTCATCGGAGGATATTTCCTTTTTCACCATAGCCCTCTATGGGCTTCCAAATATCACTTTGCCAATTCCACAAGAACTGTCTTAGCGAAAGGCTTCTTGAGGTGAAAGCTGTAACTCTGTGAGATGATTTCACAGAACACAAAGAAGTTTCTCAGAAAGCTTGTTTCTCTTCGTTATCGGAGGATATTTCCTTTGGCCCTATAGTCTTTAAAGGGATCCGAAATATCTGTTGTCAGATTACACAGAAATAAGGCTAGGAAAGAAATCCACGAAATACAGATGTAACTCTGTGAGATGAATTAACAGACACTAAGCAGTTTCTCAGAAAGCTTCTTTCCAGATTTCATCCGAGGATATTTCCTTTTTCACCATAGCCCTTATGGGCTTCCAAATATGACTTTGCCAATTCCACAAGAACTGTCTTAGCGCAAGGCTTCTTGAGGGGAAAGCTGTAACTCTGTGAGATGATTTCACAGAACACAAAGAAGTTTCTCAGAAAGCTTCTTTACCTTTGTTATCGGAGGATACTTCCTTTGGCCCTGTAGTCTTTAAAGGGATCCGAAATATCAGTTCTCAGATTCCACAGAAATAAGGCTACCAAAGAGATCTACGAAATACAGATGTAACTCTGTGAGATGAATTAACAGAACACTAAGCAGTTTCTCAGAAAGCTTCTTTCCAGATTTCATCCGAGGATATTTCCTTTTTCACCATAGCCCTCTATGGGCTTCCAAATATCACTTTGCCAATTCCACAAGAACTGTCTTAGCGAAAGGCTTCTTGAGGGGAAAGCTGTAACTCTGTGAGATGATTTCACAGAACACCAAGAAGTTTCTCAGAAAGCTTCTTTCCCTTTGTTATCAGAGGATATGTCCTTTGGCCCTATAGTCTTCAAAGGGAAAGGAAATATCTGTTGTCAGATTCCACAGAAATAAGGCTAGCAAAGAGATCCACGAAATACAGATGTAACTCTGTGAGATGAATTAACAGAACACTGAGCAGTTTCTCAGAAAGCTTCTTTCCAGATTTCATCGGAGGATATTTCCTTTTTCAACATAGCCCTTATGGGCTTCCAAATATCACTTTGCCAATTCCACAAGAACTGTCTTAATGAAACGCTACTTGAGGGGAAAGCTGTCACTCTGTGAGATGATTTCACAGAACACAAAGAAGTTTCTCAGAAAGCTTCATTCTCTTTGTTATCGGAGGATATTTCCCTTGGCCCTATAGTCTTCAAAGGGAAAGGAAATATCTGTTGTCAGATTCCACAGAAATTAGGCTAGCAAAGAGATCCATGAAATACAGATGTAACTCTGTGAGATGAGTTAACAGAACACTGAGCAGTTTCTCAGAAAGCTTCTTTCCAGATTTCATCGGAGGATATTTCCTTTTTCACCATAGCCCTCTATGGGCTTCCAAATATCCCTTTGCCAATTCCACAAGAACTGTGTTAGCGAAAGGCTTCTTGAGGGGAAAGCTGTAACTCTGTGAGATGATTTCACAGAACACAAAGAAGTTTCTCAGAAAGCTTCTTTCTCTTTGTTATCGGAGGATATTTCCTTTGGCCCTATAGTCTTCAAAGGGAAAGGAAATATCTGTTGTCAGATTCCACAGAAATAAGGCTAGCAAAGAGATCCACGAAATACAGATGTAACTCTGTGAGATGAATTAACAGAACACTGAGCAGTTTCTCAGAAAGCTTCTTTCCAGATTTCATCGGAGGATATTTCCTTTTTCACCATAGCCCTCTATGGGCTTCCAAATATGACTTTGCCAATTCCACAAGAACTGTCTTAGCGAAAGGCTTCTTGAGGGGAAAGCTGTAACTCTGTGAGATGATTTAACAGAACACAAAGAAGTTTCTCAGAAACCTTCTTTCTCTTTGTTATCGGAGGATATTTCCTTTGGCCCTATAGTCTTCAAAGGGAAAGGAAATATCTGTTGTCAGATTCCACCGAAATAAGGCTAGCAAAGAGATCCACGAAATACAGATGTAACTCTGTGAGATGAATTAACAGAACACTGAGCAGTTTCTCAGAAAGCTGCTTTCCAGATTTCATCGGAGGATATTTCCTTTTTCACCATAGCCCTCTATGGGCTTCCAAATATCACTTTGCCAATTCCACAAGAACTGTCTTAGCGAAAGGCTTCTTGAGGGGAAAGCTGTAACTCTGTGAGATGATTTCACAGAACACAAAGAAGTTTCTCAGAAAGCTTCTTTCTCTTTGTTATCGGAGGATATTTCCTTTGGCCCTATAGTCTTCAAAGGGAAAGGAAATATCTGTTGTCAGATTCCACAGAAATAAGGCTAGCAAAGAGATCCACGAAATACAGATGTAACTCTGTGAGATGAATTAACAGAACACTGAGCAGTTTCTCAGAAAGCTTCTTTCCAGATTTCATCGGAGGATATTCCCTTTTTCACCATAGCCCTCTATGGGCTTCCAAATATCACTTTGCCAATTCCACAAGAACTGTCTTAGCGAAAGGCTTCTTGAGGGGAAATCTGTAACTCTGTGAGATGATTTCACAGAACACAAAGAAGTTTCTCAGAAAGCTTCTTTCTCTTTGTTATCGGAGGATATTTCCTTTGACCCTATAGTCTTCAAAGGGAAAGGAAATATCTGTTCTCAGATCCCACAGAAATAAAGCTAGAAAAGAGATCCACGAAATACAGATGTAACTCTGTAAGATGAATTAACAGAACACTGAGCAGTTTCTCAGAAAGCTTCTTTCCAGATTTCATCGGAGGATATTTCCTTTTTCACCATAGCTCTCTATGGGCTTCCAAATATCACTTTGCCAATTCCACAGGAACTGTCTTAGCGAAAGGCTTCTTGAGGTGAAAGCTGTAACTCTGTGAGATGATTTCACAGAACACAAAGAAGTTTCTCAGAAAGCTTGTTTCTCTTCGTTATCGGAGGATATTTCCTTTGGCCCTATAGTCTTTAAAGGGATCCGAAATATCTGTTGTCAGATTACACAGAAAGAAGGCTAGGAAAGAAATCCACGAAATACAGATGTAACTCTGTGAGATGAATTAACAGACACTAAGCAGTTTCTCAGAAAGCTTCTTTCCAGATTTCATCCGAGGATATTTCCTTTTTCACCATAGCCCTTATGGGCTTCCAAATATGACTTTGCCAATTCCACAAGAACTGTCTTAGCGCAAGGCTTCTTGAGGGGAAAGCTGTAACTCTGTGAGATGATTTCACAGAACACAAAGAAGTTTCTCAGAAAGCTTCTTTACCTTTGTTATCGGAGGATACTTCCTTTGGCCCTGTAGTCTTTAAAGGGATCCGAAATATCAGTTCTCAGATTCCACAGAAATAAGGCTAGCAAAGAGATCTACGAAATACAGATGTAACTCTGTGAGATGAATTAACAGAACACTAAGCAGTTTCTCAGAAAGCTTCTTTCCAGATTTCATCGGAGGATATGCCCTTTTTCACCATAGCCCTCTATGGGCTTCCAAATATCACTTTGCCAATTCCACAAGAACTGTCTTAGCGAAAGGCTTCTTGAGGGGAAAGCTGTAACTCTGTGAGATGATTTCACAGAACACAAAGAAGTTTCTCAGAAAGCTTCTTTCTCTTTGTTATCGGAGGATATTTCCTTTGCCCCTATAGTCTTTAAAGGGATCCGAAATATCTGTTGTCAGATTCCACAGAAATAAAGCTAGCAAAGAGATCCACGAAATACAGATGTAACTCTGTGAGATGAATTAACAGAACACTGAGCAGTTTCTCAGAAAGCTTCTTTCCAGATTTCATCGGAGGATATTCCCTTTTTCACCATAGCCCTCTATGGGCTTCCAAATATCACTTTGCCAATTCCACAAGAACTGTCTTAGCGAAAGGCTTCTTGAGGGGAAAGCTGTAACTCTGTGAGATGATTTCACAGAACACAAAGAAGTTTCTCAGAAAGCTTCTTTCTCTTTGTTATCGGAGGATATTTCCTTTGGCCCTATAGTCTTCAAAGGGAAAGGAAATATCTGTTGTCAGATTCCACAGAAATAAGGCTAGCAAAGAGATCCACGAAATACAGATGTAACTCTGTGAGATGAATTAACAGAACACTGAGCAGTTTCTCAGAAAGCTTCTTTCCAGATTTCATCGGAGGATATTTCCTTTTTCACCATAGCCCTCTATGGGCTTCCAAATATCACTTTGACAATTCCACAAGAACTGTCTTAGCGAAAGGCTTCTTGAGGGGAAAGCTGTAACTCTGTGAGATGATTTCACAGAACACAAAGAAATTTCTCAGAAACCTTCTTTCTCTTTGTTATCGGAGGATATTTCCTTTGGCCCTATAGTCTTCAAAGGGAAAGGAAATATCTGTTGTCAGATTCCACCGAAATAAGGCTAGCAAAGAGATCCACGAAATACAGATGTAACTCTGTGAGATGAATTAACAGAACACTGAGCAGTTTCTCAGAAAGCTGCTTTCCAGATTTCATCGGAGGATATTTCCTTTTTCACCATAGCCCTCTATGGGCTTCCAAATATCACTTTGCCAATTCCAAAAGAACTGTCTTAGCGAAAGGCTTCTTGAGGGGAAAGCTGTAACTCTGTGAGATGATTTCACAGAACACAAAGAAGTTTCTCAGAAAGCATCTTTCTCTTTGTTATCGGAGGATATTTCCTTTGGCCCTATAGTCTTCAAAGGGAAAGGAAATATCTGTTGTCAGATTCCACAGAAATAAGGATAGCAAAGAGATCCACGAAATACAGATGTAACTCTGTGAGATGAATTAACAGAACACTGAGCAGTTTCTCAGAAAGCTTCTTTCCAGATTTCATCGGAGGTTATTCCCTTTTTCACCATAGCCCTCTATGGGCTTCCAAATATCACTTTGCCAATTCCACAAGAACTGTCTTAGCGAAAGGCTTCTTGAGGGGAAAGCTGTAACTCTGTGAGATGATTTCACAGAACACAAAGAAGTTTCTCAGAAAGCTTCTTTCTCTTTGTTATCGGAGGATATTTCCTTTGCCCCTATAGTCTTTAAAGGGATCCGAAATATCTGTTGTCAGATTCCACAGAAATAAAGCTAGCAAAGAGATCCACGAAATACAGATGTAACTCTGTGAGATGAATTAACAGAACACTGAGAAGTTTCTCAGAAAGCTTCTTTCCAGATTTCATCGGAGGATATTTCCTTTTTCAACATACCCCTTATGGGCTTCCAAATATCACTTTGCCAATTCCACAAGAACTGTCTTAGTGAAACGCTACTTGAGGGGAAAGCTGTCACTCTGTGAGATGATTTCACAGAACACAAAGAAGTTTCTCAGAAAGCTTCATTCTCTTTGTTATCGGAGGATATTTCCTTTGGCCCTATAGTCTTCAAAGGGAAAGGAAATATCTGTTGTCAGATTCCACAGAAATAAGGCTAGCAAAGAGATCCATGAAATACAGATGTAACTCTGTGAGATGAGTTAACAGAACACTGAGCAGTTTCTCAGAAAGCTTCTTTCCAGATTTCATCGGAGGATATTTCCTTTTTCACCATAGCCCTCTATGGGCTTCCAAATATCACTTTGCCAATTCCACAAGAACTGTGTTAGCGAAAGGCTTCTTGAGGGGAAAGCTGTAACTCTGTGAGATGATTTCACAGAACACAAAGAAGTTTCTCAGAAAGCTTCTTTCTCTTTGTTATCGGAGGATATTTCCTTTGGCCCTATAGTCTTCAAAGGGAAAGGAAATATCTGTTGTCAGATTCCACAGAAATAAGGCTAGCAAAGAGATCCACGAAATACAGATGTAACTCTGTGAGATGAATTAACAGAACACTGAGCAGTTTCTCAGAAAGCTTCTTTCCAGATTTCATCGGAGGATATTTCCTTTTTCACCATAGCCCTCTATGGGCTTCCAAATATCACTTTGCCAATTCCACAAGAACTGTCTTAGCGAAAGGCTTCTTGAGGGGAAAGCTGTAACTCTGTGAGATGATTTCACAGAACACAAAGAAGTTTCTCAGAAAGCTTCTTTCTCTTTGTTATCGGAGGATATTTCCTTTGGCCCTATAGTCTTCAAAGGGAAAGGAAATATCTGTTCTCAGATTCCACAGAAATAAGGCTAGCAAAGAGATCCACGAAATACAGATGTAACTCTGTGAGATGAATTAACAGAACACTGAGCAGTTTCTCAGAAAGCTTCTTTCCAGATTTCATCGGAGAATATTCCCTTTTTCACCATAGCCCTCTATGGGCTTCCAAGTATCACTTTGCCAATTCCACAAGAACTGTCTTAGCGAAAGGCTTCTTGAGGGGAAAGCTGTAACTCTGTGAGATGATTTCACAGAACACAAAGAAGTTTCTCAGAAAGCTTCTTTCTCTTTGTTATCGGAGGATATTTCCTTTGCCCCTATAGTCTTTAAAGGGATCCGAAATATCTGTTGTCAGATTCCACAGAAATAAAGCTAGCAAAGAGATCCACGAAATACAGATGTAACTCTGTGAGATGAATTAACAGAACACTGAGCAGTTTCTCAGAAAGCTTCTTTCCAGATTTCATCCGAGGATATTTCCTTTTTCACCATAGCCCTTACGGGCTTCCAAATATGACTTTGCCAATTCCACAAGAACTGTCTTAGCGAAAGGCTTCTTGAGGGGAAAGCTGTAACTCTGTGAGATGATTTCACAGAACACAAAGAAGTTTCTCAGAAAGCTTCATTCTCTTTGTTATCGGAGGATATTTCCTTTGGCCCTATAGTCTTCAAAGGGAAAGGAAATTTCTGTTGTCAGATTCCACAGAAATAAGGCTAGCAAAGAGATCCATGAAATACAGATGTAACTCTGTGAGATGAGTTCACAGAACACTGAGCAGTTTCTCAGAAAGCTTCTTTCCAGATTTCATCGGAGGATATTTCCTTTTTCACCATAGCCCTCTATGGGCTTCCAAATATCACTTTGCCAATTCCACAAGAACTGTCTTAGCGAAAGGCTTCTTGAGGGGAAAGCTGTAACTCTGTGAGATGATTGCACAGAACACAAAGAAGTTTCTCAGAAAGCTTCTTTCTCTTTGTTATCGGAGGATATTTCCTTTGGCCCTATAGTCTTCAAAGGGAAAGGAAATATCTGTTCTCAGATTCCACAGAAATAAGGCTAGCAAAGAGATCCACGAAATACAGATGTAACTCTGTGAGATGAATTAACAGAACACTGAGCAGTTTCTCAGAAAGCTTCTTTCCAGATTTCATCGGAGAATATTCCCTTTTTCACCATAGCCCTCTATGGGCTTCCAAGTATCACTTTGCCAATTCCACAAGAACTGTCTTAGCGAAAGGCTTCTTGAGGGGAAAGCTGTAACTCTGTGAGATGATTTCACAGAACACAAAGAAGTTTCTCAGAAAGCTTCTTTCTCTTTGTTATCGGAGGATATTTCCTTTGCCCCTATAGTCTTTAAAGGGATCCGAAATATCTGTTGTTAGATTCCACAGAAATAAAGCTAGCAAAGAGATCCACGAAATACAGATGTAACTCTGTGAGATGAATTAACAGAACACTGAGCAGATTCTCAGAAAGCTTCTTTCCAGATTTCATCCGAGGATATTACCTTTTTCACCATAGCCCTTATGGGCTTCCAAATATGACTTTACCAATTCCACAAGAACTGTCTTAGCGAAAGGCTTCTTGAGGGGAAAGCTGTAACTCTGTGAGATGATTTCACAGAACACAAAGAAGTTTCTCAGAAAGCTTCTTTCCCTTTGTTATCGGAGGATATTTCCTTTGGCCCTATAGTCTTCAAAGGGAAAGGAAATATCTGTTGTCAGATTCCACAGAAATAAGGCTAGCAAAGAGATCCACGAAATACAATGTAACTCTGTGAGATGAATTAACAGAACACTGAGCAGTTTCTCAGAAAGCTTCTTTCCAGATTTCATCGGAGGATATTTCCTTTTTCACCATAGCCCTCTATGGGCTTCCAAATATCACTTTGCCAATTCCACAAGAACTGTCTTAGCGAAAGGCTTCTTGAGGGGAAAGCTGTAACTCTGTGAGATGATTTCACAGAACACAAAGAAGTTTCTCAGAAACCTTCTTTCTCTTTGTTATCGGAGGATATTTCCTTTGGCCCTATAGTCTTCAAAGGGAAAGGAAATGTCTGTTCTCAGAATCCACAGAAAGAAGGCTAGCAAAGAGATCCACGAAATACAGATGTAACTCTGTGAGATGAATTAACAGAACACTGAGCAGTTTCTCAGAAAGCTTCTTTCCAGATTTCATCGGAGGATATTTCCTTTTTCACCATAGCCCTCTATGGGCTTCCAAATATCACTTTGCCAATTCCACAAGAACTGTCTTAGCGAAAGGCTTCTTGAGGGGAAAGCTGTAACTCTGTGAGATGATTTCACAGAACACAAAGAAGTTTCTCAGAAACCTTCTTTCTCTTTGTTATCGGAGGATATTTCCTTTGGCCCTATAGTCTTCAAAGGGAAAGGAAATATCTGTTGTCAGATTCCACAGAAATAAGGCTAGCAAAGAGATCCACGAAATACAGATGTAACACTGTGAGATGAATTAACAGAACACTGAGCAGTTTCTCAGAAAGCTGCTTTCCAGATTTCATCGGAGGATATTTCCTTTTTCACCATAGCCCTCTATGGGCTTCCAAATATCACTTTGCCAATTCCACAAGAACTGTCTTAGCGAAAGGCTTCTTGAGGGGAAAGCTGTAACTCTGTGAGATGATTTCACAGAACACAAAGAAGTTTCTCAGAAAGCTTGTTTCTCTTTGTTATCGGAGGATATTTCCTTTGGCCCTATAGTCTTTAAAGGGATCCGAAATATCTGTTGTCAGATTCCACAGAAATAAGGCTAGCAAAGAGATCCACGAAATACAGATGTAACTCTGTGAGATGAATTAACAGAACACTAAGCAGTTTCTCAGAAGGCTTCTTTCCAGATTTCATCCGAGGATATTTCCTTTTTCACCATAGCCCTTATGGGCTTCCAAATATGACTTTGCCAATTCCACAAGAACTGTCTTAGCGAAAGGCTTCTTGAGGTGAAAGCTGTAACTCTGTGAGATGATTTCACAGAACACAAAGAAGTTTCTCAGAAAGCTTGTTTCTCTTCGTTATCGGAGGATATTTCCTTTGGCCCTATAGTCTTTAAAGGGATCCGAAATATCTGTTGTCAGATTACACAGAAATAAGGCTAGGAAAGAAATCCACGAAATACAGATGTAACTCTGTGAGATGAATTAACAGACACTAAGCAGTTTCTCAGAAAGCTTCTTTCCAGATTTCATCCGAGGATATTTCCTTTTTCACCATAGCCCTTATGGGCTTCCAATATGACTTTGCCAATTCCACAAGAACTGTCTTAGCGCAAGGCTTCTTGAGGGGAAAGCTGTAACTCTGTGAGATGATTTCACAGAACACAAAGAAGTTTCTCAGAAAGCTTCTTTACCTTTGTTATCGGAGGATACTTCCTTTGGCCCTGTAGTCTTTAAAGGGATCCGAAATATCAGTTCTCAGATTCCACAGAAATAAGGCTAGCAAAGAGATCTACGAAATACAGATGTAACTCTGTGAGATGAATTAACAGAACACTAAGCAGTTTCTCAGAAAGCTTCTTTCCAGATTTCATCCGAGGATATTTCCTTTTTCACCATAGCCCTCTATGGGCTTCCAAATATCACTTTGCCAATTCCACAAGAACTGTCTTAGCGAAAGGCTTCTTGAGGGGAAAGCTGTAACTCTGTGAGATGATTTCACAGAACACAAAGAAGTTTCTCAGAAAGCTTCTTTCCCTTTGTTATCGGAGGATATGTCCTTTGGCCCTATAGTCTTCAAAGGGAAAGGAAATATCTGTTGTCAGATTCCACAGAAATAAGGCTAGCAAAGAGATCCACGAAATACAGATGTAACTCTGTGAGATGAATTAACAGAACACTGAGCAGTTTCTCAGAAAGCTTCTTTCCAGATTTCATCGGAGGATATTTCCTTTTTCAACATAGCCCTTATGGGCTTCCAAATATCACTTTGCCAATTCTACAAGAACTGTCTTAATGAAACGCTACTTGAGGGGAAAGCTGTCACTCTGTGAGATGATTTCACAGAACACAAAGAAGTTTCTCAGAAAGCTTCATTCTCTTTGTTATCGGAGGATATTTCCTTTGGCCCTATAGTCTTCAAAGGGAAAGGAAATATCTGTTGTCAGATTCCACAGCAATAAGGCTAGCAAAGAGATCCACGAAATACAGATGTAACTCTGTGAGATGAATTAACAGAACACTGAGCAGTTTCTCAGAAAGCTTCTTTCCAGATTTCATCGGAGGATATTTCCTTTTTCACCATAGCCCTCTATGGGCTTCCAAATATCACTTTGCCAATTCCACAAGAACTGTCTTAGCGAAAGGCTTCTTGAGGGGAAAGCTGTAACTCTGTGAGATGATTTCACAGAACACAAAGAAGTTTCTCAGAAAGCTTCTTTCTCTTTGTTATCGGAGGATATTTCCTTTGGCCCTATAGTCTTCAAAGGGAAAGGAAATATCTGTTGTCAGATTCCACAGAAATAAGGCTAGCAAAGAGATCCACGAAATACAGATGTAACTCTGTGAGATGAATTAACAGAACACTGAGCAGTTTCTCAGAAAGCTGCTTTCCAGATTTCATCGGAGGATATTTCCTTTTTCACCATAGCCCTCTATGGGCTTCCAAATATCACTTTGCCAATTCCACAAGAACTGTCTTAGCGAAAGGCTTCTTGAGGGGAAAGCTGTAACTCTGTGAGATGATTTCACAGAACACAAAGAAGTTTCTCAGAAAGCTTCTTTCTCTTTGTTATCGGAGGATATTTCCTTTGCCCCTATAGTCTTTAAAGGGATCCGAAATATCTGTTCTCAGATTCCACAGAAATAAAGCTAGCAAAGAGATTCACGAAATACAGATGTAACTCTGTGAGATGAATTAACAGAACACTGAGCAGTTTCTCAGAAAGCTTCTTTCCAGATTTCATCCGAGGATATTTCCTTTTTCACCATAGCCCTTATGGGCTTCCAAATATGACTTTGCCAATTCCACAAGAACTGTCTTAGCGAAAGGCTTCTTGAGGGGAAAGCTGTAACTCTGTGAGATGATTTCACAGAACACAAAGAAGTTTCTCAGAACGCTTCTTTCCCTTTGTTATCGGAGGATATGTCCTTTGGCCCTATAGTCTTCAAAGGGAAAGGAAATATCTGTTGTCAGATTCCACAGAAATAAGGCTAGCAAAGAGATCCACGAAATACAGATGTAACTCTGTGAGATGAATTAACAGAACACTGAGCAGTTTCTCAGAAAGCTTCTTTCCAGATTTCATCGGAGGATATTTCCTTTTTCACCATAGCCCTCTATGGGCTTCCAAATATCCCTTTGCCAATTCCACAAGAACTGTGTTAGCGAAAGGCTTCTTGAGGGGAAAGCTGTAACTCTGTGAGATGATTTCACAGAACACAAAGAAGTTTCTCAGAAAGCTTCTTTCTCTTTGTTATCGGAGGATATTTCCTTTGGCCCTATAGTCTTCAAAGGGAAAGGAAATATCTGTTGTCAGATTCCACAGAAATAAGGCTAGCAAAGAGATCCACGAAATACAGATGTAACTCTGTGAGATGAATTAACAGAACACTGAGCAGTTTCTCAGAAAGCTTCTTTCCAGATTTCATCGGAGGATATTTCCTTCTTCACCATAGCCCTCTATGGTCTTCCAAATATCACTTTGCCAATTCCACAAGAACTGTCTTAGCGAAAGGCTTCTTGAGGGGAAAGCTGTAACTCTGTGAGATGATTTCACAGAACACAAAGAAGTTTCTCAGAAAGCTTCTTTCTCTTTGTTATCGGAGGATATTTCCTTTGGCCCTATAGTCTTCAAAGGGAAAGGAAATATCTGTTGTCAGATTCCACAGAAATAAGGCTAGCAAAGAGATCCACGAAATACAGATGTAACTCTGTGAGATGAATTAACAGAACACTGAGCAGTTTCTCAGAAAGCTTCTTTCCAGATTTCATCGGAGGATATTCCCTTTTTCACCATAGCCCTCTAGGGGTTCCAAATATCACTTTGCCAATTCCACAAGAACTGTCTTAGCGAAAGGCTTCTTGAGGGGAAAGCTGTAACTCTGTGAGATGATTTCACAGAACACAAAGATGTTTCTCAGAAAGCTTCTTTCTCTTTGTTATCGGAGGATATTTCCTTTGCCCCTATAGTCTTTAAATGGATCCGAAATATCTGTTGTCAGATTCCACAGAAATAAAGCTAGCAAAGAGATCCACGAAATACAGATGTAACTCTGTGAGATGAATTAACAGAACACTGAGCAGTTTCTCAGAAAGCTTCTTTCCAGATTTCATCCGAGGATATTTCCGTTTTCACCATAGCCCTTATGGGCTTCCAAATATGACTTTGCCAATTCCACAAGAACTGTCTTAGCGAAAGGCTTCTTGAGGGGAAAGCTGTAACTCTGTGAGATGATTTCACAGAACACAAAGAAGTTTCTCAGAAAGCTTCTTTCTCTTTGTTATCGGAGGATATGTCCTTTGGCCCTATAGTCTTCAAAGGGAAAGGAAATATCTGTTGTCAGATTCCACAGAAATAAGGCTAGCAAAGAGATCCACGAAATACCGATGTAACTCTGTGAGATGAATTAACAGAACACTGAGCAGTTTCTCAGAAAGCTTCTTTCCAGATTTCATCCGAGGATATTTCCTTTTTCAACATAGCCCTTATGGGCTTCCAAATATCACTTTGCCAATTCCACAAGAACTGTCTTAGTGAAACGCTACTTGAGGGGAAAGCTGTCACTCTGTGAGATGATTTCACAGAACACAAAGAAGTTTCTCAGAAAGCTTCATTCTCTTTGTTATCGGAGGATATTTCCTTTGGCCCTATAGTCTTCAAAGGGAAAGGAAATATCTGTTGTCAGATTCCACAGAAATAAGGCTAGCAAAGAGATCCACGAAATACAGATGTAACTCTGTGAGATGAGTTAACAGAACACTGAGCAGTTTCTCAGAAAGCTTCTTTCCAGATTTCATCGGAGGATATTTCCTTTTTCACCATAGCCCTCTATGGGCTTCCAAATATCCCTTTGCCAATTCCACAAGAACTGTGTTAGCGAAAGGCTTCTTGAAGGGAAAGCTGTAACTCTGTGAGATGATTTCACAGAACACAAAGAAGTTTCTCAGAAAGCTTCTTTCTCTTTGTTATCGGAGGATATTTCCTTTGGCCCTGGAGTCTTCAAAGGGAAAGGAAATATCTGTTGTCAGATTCCACAGAAATAAGGCTAGCAAAGAGATCCACGAAATACAGATGTAACTCTGTGAGATGAATTAACAGAACACTGAGCAGTTTCTCAGAAAGCTTCTTTCCAGATTTCATCGGAGGATATTTCCTTTTTCACCATAGCCCTCTATGGGCTTCCAAATATCACTTTGCCAATTCCACAAGAACTGTGTTAGCGAAAGGCTTCTTGAGGGGAAAGCTGTAACTCTGTGAGATGATTTCACAGAACACAAAGAAGTTTCTCACAAACCTTTCTCTTTGTTATCGGAGGATATGTCCTTTGGCCCTATAGTCTTCAAAGGGAAAGGAAATATCTGTTGTCAGATTCCACAGAAATAAGGCTAGCAAAGTGATCCACGAAATACAGATGTAACTCTGTGAGATGAATTAACAGAACACTGAGCAGTTTCTCAGAAAGCTGCTTTCCAGATTTCATCGGAGGATATTTCCTATTTCACCATAGCCCTCTATGGGCTTCCAAATATCACTTTGCCAATTCCACAAGAACTGTCTTAGCGAAAGGCTTCTTGAGGGGAAAGCTGTAACTCTGTGAGATGATTTCACAGAACACAAAGAAGTTTCTCAGAAAGCTTGTTTCTCTTTGTTATCGGAGGATATTTCCTTTGGCCCTATAGTCTTTAAAGGGATCCGAAATATCTGTTGTCAGATTACACAGAAATAAGGCTAGCAAAGAGATCCACGAAATACAGATGTAACTCTGTGAGATGAATTAACAGAACACTAAGCAGTTTCTCAGAAGGCTTCTTTCCAGATTTCATCCGAGGATATTTCCTTTTTCACCATAGCCCTTATGGGCTTCCAAATATGACTTTGCCAATTCCACAAGAACTGTCTTAGCGAAAGGCTTCTTGAGGGGAATGCTGTAACTCTGTGAGATGATTTAGCAGAACACAAAGAAGTTTCTCAGAAAGCTTCTTTCTCTTTGTTATCGGAGGATATTTCCTTTGGCCCTATAGTCTTCAAAGGGATCCGAATATCTGTTGTCAGATTCCACAGAAATAAGGCTAGCAAAGAGATCCACGAAATACAGATGTAACTCTGTGAGATGAATTAACAGAACACTGAGCAGTTTCTCAGAAAGCTTCTTTCCAGATTTCATCGGAGGATATTCCCTTTTTCACCATAGCCCTCTAGGGGTTCCAAATATCACTTTGTCAATTCCACAAGAACTGTCTTAGCGAAAGGCTTCTTGAGGGGAAAGCTGTAACTCTGTGAGATGATTTCACAGAACACAAAGATGTTTCTCAGAAAGCTTCTTTCTCTTTGTTATCGGAGGATATTTCCTTTGCCCCTATAGTCGTTAAATGGATCCGAAATATCTGTTGTCAGATTCCACAGAAATAAAGCTAGCAAAGAGATCCACGAAATACAGATGTAACTCTGTGAGATGAATTAACAGAACACTGAGCAGTTTCTCAGAAAGCTGCTTTCCAGATTTCATCGGAGGATATTTCCTTTTTCACCATAGCCCTCTATGGGCTTCCAAATATCACTTTGCCAATTCCACAAGAACTGTCTTAGCGAAAGGCTTCTTGAGGGGAAAGCTGTAACTCTGTGAGATGATTTCACAGAACACAAAGAAGTTTCTCAGAAAGCTTCTTTCTCTTTGTTATCGGAGGATATTTCCTTTGGCCCTATAGTCTTCAAAGGGAAAGGAAATATCTGTTGTCAGATTCCACAGAAATAAGGCTAGCAAAGAGATCCACGAAATACAGATGTAACTCTGTGAGATGAATTAACAGAACACTGAGCAGTTTCTCAGAAAGCTGCTTTCCAGATTTCATCGGAGGATATTTCCTTTTTCACCATAGCCCTCTATGGGCTTCCAAATATCACTTTGCCAATTCCACAAGAACTGTCTTAGCGAAAGGCTTCTTGAGGGGAAAGCTGTAACTCTGTGAGATGATTTCACAGAACACAAAGAAGTTTCTCAGAAAGCTTCTTTCTCTTTGTTATCGGAGGATATTTCCTTTGGCCCTATAGACTTCAAAGGGAAAGGAAATATCTGTTGTCAGATTCCACAGAAATAAGGCTAGCAAAGAGATCCACGAAATACAGATGTAACTCTGTGAGATGAATTAACAGAACACTGAGCAGTTTCTCAGAAAGCTTCTTTCCAGATTTCATCGGAGGATATTCCCTTTTTCACCATAGCCCTCTATGGGCTTCCAAATATCGCTTTGCCAATTCCACAAGAACTGTCTTAGCGAAAGGCTTTTTGAGGGGAAAGCTGTAACTCTGTGAGATGATTTCACAGAACACAAAGAAGTTTCTCAGAAAGCTTCTTTCTCTTTGTTATCGGAGGATATTTCCTTTGCCCCTATAGTCTTTAAAGGGATCCGAAATATCTGTTCTCAGATTCCACAGAAATAAAGCTAGCAAAGAGATTCACGAAATACAGATGTAACTCTGTGAGATGAATTAACAGAACACTGAGCAGTTTCTCAGAAAGCTTCTTTCCAGATTTCATCCGAGGATATTTCCTTTTTCACCATAGCCCTTATGGGCTTCCAAATATGACTTTGCCAATTCCACAAGAACTGTCTTAGCGAAAGGCTTCTTGAGGGGAAAGCTGTAACTCTGTGAGATGATTTCACAGAACACAAAGAAGTTTCTCAGAACGCTTCTTTCCCTTTGTTATCGGAGGATATGTCCTTTGGCCCTATAGTCTTCAAAGGGAAAGGAAATATCTGTTGTCAGATTCCACAGAAATAAGGCTAGCAAAGAGATCCACGAAATACAGATGTAACTCTGTGAGATGAATTAACAGAACACTGAGCAGTTTCTCAGAAAGCTTCTTTCCAGATTTCATCGGAGGATATTTCCTTTTTCAACATAGCCCTTATGGGCTTCCAAATATCACTTTGCCAATTCCACAAGAACTGTCTTAGTGAAACGCTACTTGAGGGGAAAGCTGTCACTCTGTGAGATGATTTCACAGAACACAAAGAAGTTTCTCAGAAAGCTTCATTCTCTTTGTTATCGGAGGATATTTCCTTTGGCCCTATAGTCTTCAAAGGGAAAGGAAATATCTGTTGTCAGATTCCACAGAAATAAGGCTAGCAAAGAGATCCATGAAATACAAATGTAACTCTGTGAGATGAGTTAACAGAACACTGAGCAGTTTCTCAGAAAGCTTCTTTCCAGATTTCATCGGAGGATATTTCCTTTTTCACCATAGCCCTCTATGGGCTTCCAAATATCCCTTTGCCAATTCCACAAGAACTGTGTTAGCGAAAGGCTTCTTGAGGGGAAAGCTGTAACTCTGTGAGATGATTTCACAGAACACAAAGAAGTTTCTCAGAAAGCTTCTTTCTCTTTGTTATCGGAGGATATTTCCTTTGGCCCTACAGTCTTTAAAGGGATCCGAAATATCTGTTGTCAGATTCCACAGAAATAAAGCTAGCAAAGAGATCCACGAAATACAGATGTAACTCTGTGAGATGAATTAACAGAACACTGAGCAGTTTCTCAGAAAGCTTCTTTCCAGATTTCATCCGAGGATATTTCCTTTTTCACCATAGCCCTTATGGGCTTCCAAATATGACTTTGCCAATTCCACAAGAACTGTCTTAGCGAAAGGCTTCTTGAGGGGAATGCTGTAACTCTGTGAGATGATTTAGCAGAACACAAAGAAGTTTCTCAGAAAGCTTCTTTCTCTTTGTTATCGGAGGATATTTCCTTTGGCCCTATAGTCTTCAAAGGGATCCGAATATCTGTTGTCAGATTCCACAGAAATAAGGCTAGCAAAGAGATCCACGAAATACAGATGTAACTCTGTGAGATGAATTAACAGAACACTGAGCAGTTTCTCAGAAAGCTTCTTTCCAGATTTCATCCGAGGATATTTCCTTTTTCACCATAGCCCTCTATGGGCTTCCAAATATCACTTTGCCAATTCCACAAGAACTGTCTTAGCGAAAGGCTTCTTGAGGGGAAAGCTTAACTCTGTGAGATGATTTCACAGAACACAAAGAAGTTTCTCAGAAAGCTTGTTTCTCTTCGTTATCGGAGGATATTTCCTTTGGCCCTATAGTCTTTAAAGGGATCCGAAATATCTGTTGTCAGATTACACAGAAATAAGGCTAGGAAAGAAATCCACGAAATACAGATGTAACTCTGTGAGATGAATTAACAGACACTAAGCAGTTTCTCAGAAAGCTTCTTTCCAGATTTCATCCGAGGATATTTCCTTTTTCACCATAGCCCTTATGGGCTTCCAAATATGACTTTGCCAATTCCACAAGAACTGTCTTAGCGCAAGGCTTCTTGAGGGGAAAGCTGTAACTCTGTGAGATGATTTCACAGAACACAAAGAAGTTTCTCAGAAAGCTTCTTTACCTTTGTTATCGGAGGATACTTCCTTTGGCCCTGTAGTCTTTAAAGGGATCCGAAATATCAGTTCTCAGATTCCACAGAAATAAGGCTAGCAAGGAGATCTACGAAATACAGATGTAACTCTGTGAGATGAATTAACAGAACACTAAGCAGTTTCTCAGAAAACTTCTTTCCAGATTTCATCCGAGGATATTTCCTTTTTCAACATAGCCCTCTATGGGCTTCCAAATATCACTTTGCCAATTCCACAAGAACTGTCTTAGCGAAAGGCTTCTTGAGGGGAAAGCTGTAACTCTGTGAGATGATTTCACAGAACACAAAGAAGTTTCTCAGAAAGCTTCTTTCCCTTTGTTATCGGAGGATATGTCCTTTGGCCCTATAGTCTTCAAAGGGATAGGAAATATCTGTTGTCAGATTCCACAGAAATAAGGCTAGCAAAGAGATCCACGAAATACAGATGTAACTCTGTGAGATGAATTAACAGAACACTGAGCAGTTTCTCAGAAAGCTTCTTTCCAGATTTCATCGGAGGATATTTCCTTTTTCACCATAGCCCTCTATGGGCTTCCAAATATCACTTTGCCAATTCCACAAGAACTGTCTTAGCGAAAGGCTTCTTGAGGGGAAAGCTGTAACTCTGTGAGATGATTTCACAGAACACAAAGAAGTTTCTCAGAAACCTTCTTTCTCTTTGTTATCGGAGGATATTTCCTTTGGCCCTATAGTCTTCAAAGGGAAAGGAAATATCTGTTGTCAGATTCCACAGAAATAAGGCTAGCAAAGAGATCCACGAAATACAGATGTAACTCTGTGAGATGAATTAACAGAACACTGAGCAGTTTCTCAGAAAGCTGCTTTCCAGATTTCATCGGAGGATATTTCCTTTTTCACCATAGCCCTCTATGGGCTTCCAAATATCACTTTGCCAATTCCACAAGAACTGTCTTAGCGAAAGGCTTCTTGAGGGGAAAGCTGTAACTCTGTGAGATGATTTCACAGAACACAAAGAAGTTTCTCAGAAAGCTTCTTTCTCTTTGTTATCGGAGGATATTTCCTTTGCCCCTATAGTCTTTAAAGGGATCCGAAATATCTGTTCTCAGATTCCACAGAAATAAAGCTAGCAAAGAGATTCACGAAATACAGATGTAACTCTGTGAGATGAATTAACAGAACACTGAGCAGTTTCTCAGAAAGCTTCTTTCCAGATTTCATCCGAGGATATTTCCTTTTTCACCATAGCCCTTATGGTCTTCCAAATATGACTTTGCCAATTCCACAAGAACTGTCTTAGCGAAAGGCTTCTTGAGGGGAAAGCTGTAACTCTGTGAGATGATTTCACAGAACACAAAGAAGTTTCTCAGAACGCTTCTTTCCCTTTGTTATCGGAGGATATGTCCTTTGGCCCTATAGTCTTCAAAGGGAAAGGAAATATCTGTTGTCAGATTCCACAGAAATAAGGCTAGCAAAGAGATCCACGAAATACAGATGTAACTCTGTGAGATGAATTAACAGAACACTGAGCAGTTTCTCAGAAAGCTTCTTTCCAGATTTCATCGGAGGATATTTCCTTTTTCACCATAGCCCTCTATGGGCTTCCAAATATCCCTTTGCCAATTCCACAAGAACTGTGTTAGCGAAAGGCTTCTTGAGGGGAAAGCTGTAACTCTGTGAGATGATTTCACAGAACACAAAGAAGTTTCTCAGAAAGCTTCTTTCTCTTTGTTATCGGAGGATATTTCCTTTGGCCCTATAGTCTTCAAAGGGAAAGGAAATATCTGTTGTCAGATTCCACAGAAATAAGGCTAGCAAAGAGATCCACGAAATACAGATGTAACTCTGTGAGATGAATTAACAGAACACTGAGCAGTTTCTCAGAAAGCTTCTTTCCAGATTTCATCGGAGGATATTTCCTTCTTCACCATAGCCCTCTATGGTCTTCCAAATATCACTTTGCCAATTCCACAAGAACTGTCTTAGCGAAAGGCTTCTTGAGGGGAAAGCTGTAACTCTGTGAGATGATTTCACAGAACACAAAGAAGTTTCTCAGAAAGCTTCTTTCTCTTTGTTATCGGAGGATATTTCCTTTGGCCCTATAGTCTTCAAAGGGAAAGGAAATATCTGTTGTCAGATTCCACAGAAATAAGGCTAGCAAAGAGATCCACGAAATACAGATGTAACTCTGTGAGATGAATTAACAGAACACTAAGCAGTTTCTCAGAAAGCTTCTTTCCAGATTTCATCGGAGGATATTCCCTTTTTCACCATAGCCCTCTAGGGGTTCCAAATATCACTTTGCCAATTCCACAAGAACTGTCTTAGCGAAAGGCTTCTTGAGGGGAAAGCTGTAACTCTGTGAGATGATTTCACAGAACACAAAGATGTTTCTCAGAAAGCTTCTTTCTCTTTGTTATCGGAGGATATTTCCTTTGCCCCTATAGTCTTTAAATGGATCCGAAATATCTGTTGTCAGATTCCACAGAAATAAAGCTAGCAAAGAGATCCACGAAATACAGATGTAACTCTGTGAGATGAATTAACAGAACACTGAGCAGTTTCTCAGAAAGCTTCTTTCCAGATTTCATCCGAGGATATTTCCTTTTTCACCATAGCCCTTATGGGCTTCCAAATATGACTTTGCCAATTCCACAAGAACTGTCTTAGCGAAAGGCTTCTTGAGGGGAAAGCTGTAACTCTGTGAGATGATTTCACAGAACACAAAGAAGTTTCTCAGAAAGCTTCTTTCTCTTTGTTATCGGAGGATATGTCCTTTGGCCCTATAGTCTTCAAAGGGAAAGGAAATATCTGTTGTCAGATTCCACAGAAATAAGGCTAGCAAAGAGATCCACGAAATACCGATGTAACTCTGTGAGATGAATTAACAGAACACTGAGCAGTTTCTCAGAAAGCTTCTTTCCAGATTTCATCCGAGGATATTTCCTTTTTCAACATAGCCCTTATGGACTTCCAAATATCACTTTGCCAATTCCACAAGAACTGTCTTAGTGAAACGCTACTTGAGGGGAAAGCTGTCACTCTGTGAGATGATTTCACAGAACACAAAGAAGTTTCTCAGAAAGCTTCATTCTCTTTGTTATCGGAGGATATTTCCTTTGGCCCTATAGTCTTCAAAGGGAAAGGAAATATCTGTTGTCAGATTCCACAGAAATAAGGCTAGCAAAGAGATCCACGAAATACAGATGTAACTCTGTGAGATGAGTTAACAGAACACTGAGCAGTTTCTCAGAAAGCTTCTTTCCAGATTTCATCGGAGGATATTTCCTTTTTCACCATAGCCCTCTATGGGCTTCCAAATATCCCTTTGCCAATTCCACAAGAACTGTGTTAGCGAAAGGCTTCTTGAAGGGAAAGCTGTAACTCTGTGAGATGATTTCACAGAACACAAAGAAGTTTCTCAGAACGCTTCTTTCTCTTTGTTATCGGAGGATATTTCCTTTGGCCCTGTAGTCTTCAAAGGGAAAGGAAATATCTGTTGTCAGATTCCACAGAAATAAGGCTAGCAAAGAGATCCACGAAATACAGATGTAACTCTGTGAGATGAATTAACAGAACACTGAGCAGTTTCTCAGAAAGCTTCTTTCCAGATTTCATCGGAGGATATTTCCTTTTTCACCATAGCCCTCTATGGGCTTCCAAATATCACTTTGCCAATTCCACAAGAACTGTGTTAGCGAAAGGCTTCTTGAGGGGAAAGCTGTAACTCTGTGAGATGATTTCACAGAACACAAAGAAGTTTCTCACAAACCTTTCTCTTTGTTATCGGAGGATATGTCCTTTGGCCCTATAGTCTTCAAAGGGAAAGGAAATATCTGTTGTCAGATTCCACAGAAATAAGGCTAGCAAAGTGATCCACGAAGTACAGATGTAACTCTGTGAGATGAATTAACAGAACACTGAGCAGTTTCTCAGAAAGCTGCTTTCCAGATTTCATCGGAGGATATTTCCTATTTCACCATAGCCCTCTATGGGCTTCCAAATATCACTTTGCCAATTCCACAAGAACTGTCTTAGCGAAAGGCTTCTTGAGGGGAAAGCTGTAACTCTGTGAGATGATTTCACAGAACACAAAGAAGTTTCTCAGAAAGCTTGTTTCTCTTTGTCATCGGAGGATATTTCCTTTGGCCCTATAGTCTTTAAAGGGATCCGAAATATCTGTTGTCAGATTACACAGAAATAAGGCTAGCAAAGAGATCCACGAAATACAGATGTAACTCTGTGAGATGAATTAACAGAACACTAAGCAGTTTCTCAGAAGGCTTCTTTCCAGATTTCATCCGAGGATATTTCCTTTTTCACCATAGCCCTTATGGGCTTCCAAATATGACTTTGCCAATTCCACAAGAACTGTCTTAGCGAAAGGCTTCTTGAGGGGAATGCTGTAACTCTGTGAGATGATTTAGCAGAACACAAAGAAGTTTCTCAGAAAGCTTCTTTCTCTTTGTTATCGGAGGATATTTCCTTTGGCCCTATAGTCTTCAAAGGGATCCGAATATCTGTTGTCAGATTCCACAGAAATAAGGCTAGCAAAGAGATCCACGAAATACAGATGTAACTCTGTGAGATGAATTAACAGAACACTGAGCAGTTTCTCAGAAAGCTTCTTTCCAGATTTCATCGGAGGATATTCCCTTTTTCACCATAGCCCTCTAGGGGTTCCAAATATCACTTTGTCAATTCCACAAGAACTGTCTTAGCGAAAGGCTTCTTGAGGGGAAAGCTGTAACTCTGTGAGATGATTTCACAGAACACAAAGATGTTTCTCAGAAAGCTTCTTTCTCTTTGTTATCGGAGGATATTTCCTTTGCCCCTATAGTCTTTAAATGGATCCGAAATATCTGTTGTCAGATTCCACAGAAATAAAGCTAGCAAAGAGATCCACGAAATACAGATGTAACTCTGTGAGATGAATTAACAGAACACTGAGCAGTTTCTCAGAAAGCTGCTTTCCAGATTTCATCGGAGGATATTTCCTTTTTCACCATAGCCCTCTATGGGCTTCCAAATATCACTTTGCCAATTCCACAAGAACTGTCTTAGCGAAAGGCTTCTTGAGGGGAAAGCTGTAACTCTGTGAGATGATTTCACAGAACACAAAGAAGTTTCTCAGAAAGCTTCTTTCTCTTTGTTATCGGAGGATATTTCCTTTGGCCCTATAGTCTTCAAAGGGAAAGGAAATATCTGTTGTCAGATTCCACAGAAATAAGGCTAGCAAAGAGATCCACGAAATACAGATGTAACTCTGTGAGATGAATTAACAGAACACTGAGCAGTTTCTCAGAAAGCTGCTTTCCAGATTTCATCGGAGGATATTTCCTTTTTCACCATAGCCCTCTATGGGCTTCCAAATATCACTTTGCCAATTCCACAAGAACTGTCTTAGCGAAAGGCTTCTTGAGGGGAAAGCTGTAACTCTGTGAGATGATTTCACAGAACACAAAGAAGTTTCTCAGAAAGCTTCTTTCTCTTTGTTATCGGAGGATATTTCCTTTGGCCCTATAGACTTCTAAGGGAAAGGAAATATCTGTTGTCAGATTCCACAGAAATAAGGCTAGCAAAGAGATCCACGAAATACAGATGTAACTCTGTGAGATGAATTAACAGAACACTGAGCAGTTTCTCAGAAAGCTTCTTTCCAGATTTCATCCGAGGATATTTCCTTTTTCACCATAGCCCTTATGGGCTTCCAAATATGACTTTGCCAATTCCACAAGAACTGTCTTAGCGAAAGGCTTCTTGAGGGGAAAGCTGTAACTCTGTGAGATGATTTCACAGAACACAAAGAAGTTTCTCAGAACGCTTCTTTCCCTTTGTTATCTGAGGATATGTCCTTTGGCCCTATAGTCTTCAAAGGGAAAGGAAATATCTGTTGTCAGATTCCACAGAAATAAGGCTAGCAAAGAGATCCACGAAATACAGATGTAACTCTGTGAGATGAATTAACAGAACACTGAGCAGTTTCTCAGAAAGCTTCTTTCCAGATTTCATCGGAGGATATTTCCTTTTTCAACATAGCCCTTATGGGCTTCCAAATATCACTTTGCCAATTCCACAAGAACTGTCTTAGTGAAACGCTACTTGAGGGGAAAGCTGTCACTCTGTGAGATGATTTCACAGAACACAAGGAAGTTTCTCAGAAAGCTTCATTCTCTTTGTTATCGGAGGATATTTCCTTTGGCCCTATAGTCTTCAAAGGGAAAGGAAATATCTGTTGTCAGATTCCACAGAAATAAGGCTAGCAAAGAGATCCATGAAATACAAATGTAACTCTGTGAGATGAGTTAACAGAACACTGAGCAGTTTCTCAGAAAGCTTCTTTCCAGATTTCATCGGAGGATATTTCCTTTTTCACCATAGCCCTCTATGGGCTTCCAAATATCCCTTTGCCAATTCCACAAGAACTGTGTTAGCGAAAGGCTTCTTGAGGGGAAAGCTGTAACTCTGTGAGATGATTTCACAGAACACAAAGAAGTTTCTCAGAAAGCTTCTTTCTCTTTGTTATCGGAGGATATTTCCTTTGGCCCTATAGTCTTCAAAGGGAAAGGAAATATCTGTTGTCAGATTCCACAGAAATAAGGCTAGCAAAGATATCCACGAAATACAGATGTAACTCTGTGAGATGAATTAACAGAACACTGAGCAGTTTCTCAGAAAGCTTCTTTCCAGATTTCATCGGAGGATATTTCCTTTTTCACCATAGCCCTCTATGGTCTTCCAAATATCACTTTGCCAATTCCACAAGAACTGTCTTAGCGAAAGGCTTCTTGAGGGGAAAGCTGTAACTCTGTGAGATGATTTCACAGAACACAAAGAAGTTTCTCAGAAAGCTTCTTTCTCTTTGTTATCGGAGGATATTTCCTTTGGCCCTATAGTCTTCAAAGGGAAAGGAAATATCTGTTGTCAGATTCCACAGAAATAAGGCTAGCAAAGAGATCCACGAAATACAGATGTAACTCTGTGAGATGAATTAACAGAACACTGAGCCGTTTCTCAGAAAGCTTCTTTCCAGATTTCATCGGAGGATATTTCCTTTTTCACCATAGCCCTTATGGGCTTCCAAATATGACTTTGCCAATTCCACAAGAACTGTCTTAGCGAAAGGCTTCTTGAGGGGAAAGCTGTAACTCTGTGAGATGATTTCACAGAACACAAAGAAGTTTCTCAGAAAGCTTCTTTCCCTTTGTTATCGGAGGATATGTCCGTTGGCCCTATAGTCTTCAAAGGGAAAGGAAATATCTGTTGTCAGATTCCACAGAAATAAGGCTAGCAAAGAGATCCACGAAATACAGATGTAACTCTGTGAGATGAATTAACAGAACACTGAGCAGTTTCTCAGAAAGCTTCTTTCCAGATTTCATCGGAGGATATTTCCTTTTTCAACATAGCCCTTATGGGCTTCCAAATATCACTTTGCCAATTCCACAAGAACTGTCTTAATGAAACGCTACTTGAGGGGAAAGCTGTCACTCTGTGAGATGATTTCATAGAACACAAAGAAGTTTCTCAGAAAGCTTCATTCTCTTTGTTATCGGAGGATATTTCCTTTGGCCCTATAGTCTTCAAAGGGAAAGGAAATATCTGTTGTCAGATTCCACAGAAATAAGGCTAGCAAAGAGATCCATGAAATACAGATGTAACTCTGTGAGATGAGTTAACAGAACACTGAGCAGTTTCTCAGAAAGCTTCTTTCCAGATTTCATCGGAGGATATTTCCTTTTTCACCATAGCCCTCTATGGGCTTCCAAATATCACTTTGCCAATTCCACAAGAACTGTGTTAGCGAAAGGCTTCTTGAGGGGAAAGCTGTAACTCTGTGAGATGATTTCACAGAACACAAAGAAGTTTCTCAGAAAGCTTCTTTCTCTTTTTTATCGGAGGATATTTCCTTTGGCCCTATAGTCTTCAAAGGGAAAGGAAATATCTGTTGTCAGATTCCACAGAAATAAGGCTAGCAAAGAGATCCACGAAATACAGATGGAACTCTGTGAGATTAATTAACAGAACACTGAGCAGTTTCTCAGAAAGCTTCTTTCCAGATTTCATCGGAGGATATTTCCTTTTTCACCATAGCCCTCTAAGGGCTTCCAAATATCACTTTGCCAATTCCACAAGAACTGTCTTAGCGAAAGGCTTCTTGAGGGGAAAGCTGTAACTCTGTGAGATGATTTCACAGAACACAAAGAAGTTTCTCAGAAAGCTTCTTTCTCTTTGTTATCGGAGGATATTTCCTTTGGCCCTATAGTCTTCAAAGGGAAAGGAAATATCTGTTGTCAGATTCCACAGAAATAAGGCTAGCAAAGAGATCCACGAAATACAGATGTAACTCTGTGAGATGAATTAACAGAACACTGAGCAGTTTCTCAGAAAGCTTCTTTCCAGATTTCATCGGAGGATATTCCCTTCTTCACCATAGCCCTCTATGGGCTTCCAAATATCACTTTGCCAATTCCACAAGAACTGTCTTAGTGAAAGGCTTCTTGAGGGGAAAGCTGTAACTCTGTGAGATGATTTCACAGAACACAAAGAAGTTTCTCAGAAAGCTTCTTTCTCTTTGTTATCGGAGGATATTTAATTTGCCCCTATAGTCTTTAAAGGGATCCGAAATATCTGTTGTCAGATTCCACAGAAATAAAGCTAGCAAAGAGATCCACGAAATACAGAGGTAACTCTGTGAGATGAATTAACAGAACACTGAGCAGTTTCTCAGAAAGCTTCTTTCCAGATTTCATCCGAGGATATTTCCTTTTTCACCATAGCCCTTATGGGCTTCCAAATATGACTTTGCCAATTCCACAAGAACTGTCTTAGCGAAAGGCTTCTTGAGGGGAAAGCTGTAACTCTGTGAGATGATTTCACAGAACACAAAGAAGTTTCTCAGAACGCTTCTTTCCCTTTGTTTTCGGAGGATGTGTCCTTTGGCCCTATAGTCTTCAAAGGGAAAGGAAATATCTGTTGTCAGATTCCACAGAAATAAGGCTAGCAAAGAGATCCATGAAATACAGATGTAACTCTGTGAGATGGGTTAACAGAACACTGAGCAGTTTCTCAGAAAGCTTCTTTCCAGATTTCATCGGAGGATATTACCTTTTTCACCATAGCCCTCTATGGGCTTCCAAATATCCCTTTGCCAATTCCACAAGAACTGTGTTAGCGAAAGGCTTCTTGAGGGGAGAGCTGTAACTCTGTGAGATGATTTCACAGAACACAAAGAAGTTTCTCAGAAAGCTTCTTTCTCTTTGTTATCGGAGGATATTTCCTTTGGCCCTATAGTCTTCAAAGGGAAAGGAAATATCTGTTGTCAGATTCCACAGAAATAAGGCTAGCAAAGAGATCCACGAAATACAGATGTAACTCTGTGAGATGAATTAACAGAACACTGAGCAGTTTCTCAGAAAGCTTCTTTCCAGATTTCATCCGAGGATATTTCCTTTTTCACCATAGCCCTCCATGGGCTTTCAAATATCACTTTGCCAATTCCACAAGAACTGTCTTAGCGAAAGGCTTCTTGAGGGGAAAGCTGTAACTCTGTGAGATGATTTCACAGAACACAAAGAAGTTTCTCAGAAAGCTTGTTTCTCTTTGTTATCGGAGGATATTTCCTTTGGCCCTATAGTCTTCAAAGGGAAAGGAAATATCTGTTGTCAGATTCCACAGAAATAAGGCTAGCAAAGAGATCCACGAAATTCAGATGTAACTCTGTGAGATGAATTAACAGAACACTGAGCAGTTTCTCAGAAAGCTTCTTTCCAGATTTCATCGGAGGATATTCCCTTTTTCACCATAGCCCTCTAGGGGTTCCAAATATCACTTTGCCAATTCCACAAGAACTGTCTTAGCGAAAGGCTTCTTGAGGGGAAAGCTGTAACTCTGTGAGATGATTTCACAGAACACAAAGAAGTTTCTCAGAAAGGTTCTTTCTCTTTGTTATCGGAGGATATTTCCTTTGCCCCTATACTCTTTAAAGGGATCCGAAATATCTGTTGTCAGATTCCACAGAAATAAAGCTAGCAAAGAGATCCACGAAATACAGATGTAACTCTGTGAGATGAATTAACAGAACACTGAGCAGTTTCTCAGAAAGCTTCTTTCCAGATTTCATCCGAGGATATTTCCTTTTTCACCATAGCCCTTATGGGCTTCCAAATATGACTTTGCCAATTCCACAAGAACTGTCTTAGCGAAAGGCTTCTTGAGGGGAAAGCTGTAACTCTGTGAGATGATTTCACAGAACACAAAGAAGATTCTCAGAAAGCTTCATTCTCTTTGTTATCGGAGGATATTTCTTTTGGCCCTATAGTCTTCAAAGGAAAAGGAAATTTCTGTTGTCAGATTCCACAGAAATAAGGCTAGCAAAGAGATCCATGAAATACAGATGTAACTCTGTGAGATGAGTTAACAGAACACTGAGCAGTTTCTCAGAAAGCTTCTTTCCAGATTTCATCGGAGGATATTTCCTTTTTCACCATAGCCCTCTATGGGCTTCCAAATATCCCTTTGCCAATTCCACAAGAACTGTGTTAGCGAAAGGCTTCTTGAGGGGAAAGCTGTAACTCTGTGAGATGATTTCACAGAACACAAAGAAGTTTCTCAGAAAGCTTCTTTCTCTTTGTTATCGGAGGATATTTCCTTTGGCCCTATAGTCTTCAAAGGGAAAGGAAATATCTGTTGTCAGATTCCACAGAAATAAGGCTAGTAAAGAGATCCACGAAATACAAATGTAACTCTGTGAGATGAATTAACAGAACACTGAGCAGTTTCTCAGAAAGCTTCTTTCCAGATTTCATCGGAGGATATTTCCTTTTTCACCATAGCCCTCTATGGGCTTCCAAATATCACTTTGCCAATTCCACAAGAACTGTCTTAGCGAAAGGCTTCTTGAGGGGAAAGCTGTAACTTTGTGAGATGATTTCACAGAACACAAAGAAGTTTCTCAGAAAGCTTCTTTCTCTTTGTTGTCGGAGGATATTTCCTTTGGCCCTATAGTCTTCAAAGGGAAAGGAAATATCTGTTGTCAGATTCCACAGAAATAAGGCTAGCAAAGAGATCCACGAAATACAGATGTAACTCTGTGAGATGAATTAACAGAACACTGAGCAGTTTCTCAGAAAGCTTCTTTCCAGATTTCATCGGAGGATATTCCCTTTTTCACCATAGCCCTCTATGGGCTTCCAAATATCACTTTGCCAATTCCACAAGAACTGTCTTAGCGAAAGGCTTCTTGAGGGGAAAGCTGTAACTCTGTGAGATGATTTCACAGAACACAAAGAAGTTTCTCAGAAAGCTTCTTTCTCTTTGTTATCGGAGGATATTTCCTTTGCCCCTATAGTCTTTAAAGGGATCCGAAATATCTGTTGTCAGATCCCACAGAAATAAAGCTAGCAAAGAGATCCACGAAATACAGATGTAACTCTGTGAGATGAATTAACAGAACACTGAGCAGTTTCTCAGAAAGCTTCTTTCCAGATTTCATCCGAGGATATTTCCTTTTTCACCATAGCCCTTATGGGCTTCCAAATATGACTTTGCCAATTCCACAAGAACTGTCTTAGCGAAAGGCTTCTTGAGGGGAAAGCTGTAACTCTGTGAGATGATTTCACAGAACACAAAGAAGTTTCTCAGAAAGCTTCTTTCCCTTTGTTATCGGAGGATATGTCCTTTGGCCCTATAGTCTTCAAAGGGAAAGGAAATATCTGTTGTCAGATTCCACAGAAATAAGGCTAGCAAAGAGATCCATGAAATACTGATGTAACTCTGTGAGATGAGTTAACAGAACACTGAGCAGTTTCTCAGAAATCTTCTTTCCAGATTTCATCGTAGGATATTTCCTTTTTCACCATAGCCCTCTATGGGCTTCCAAATATCCCTTTGCCAATTCCACAAGAACTGTGTTAGCGAAAGGCTTCTTGAGGGGAAAGCTGTAACTCTGTGAGATGATTTCACAGAACACAAAGAAGTTTCTCAGAAAGCTTCCTTCTCTTTGTTATCGGAGGATATTTCTTTTGGCCCTATAGTCTTCAAAGGGAAAGGAAATATCTGTTGTCAGATTCCACAGAAATAAGGCTAGCAAAGAGATCCACGAAATACAGATGTAACTCTGTGAGATGAATTAACAGAACACTGAGCAGTTTCTCAGAAAGCTTCTTTCCAGATTTCATCGGAGGATATTTCCTTTTTCACCATAGCCCTCTATGGGCTTCCAAATATCACTTTGCCAATTCCACAAGAACTGTCTTAGCGAAAGGCTTCTTGAGGGGAAAGCTGTAACTCTGTGAGATGATTTCACAGAACACAAAGAAGTTTCTCAGAAAGCTTCTTTCTCTTTGTTATCGGAGGATATTTCCTTTGGCCCTATAGTCTTCAAAGGGAAAGGAAATATCTGTTGTCAGATTCCACAGAAATAAGGCTAGCAAAGAGATCCATGAAATACAGATGTAACTCTGTGAGATGAGTTAACAGAACACTGAGCAGTTTCTCAGAAAGCTTCTTTCCAGATTTCATCGGAGGATATTTCCTTTTTCACCATAGCCCTCTATGGGCTTCCAAATACCCCTTTGCCAATTCCACAAGAACTGTGTTAGCGAAAGGCTTCTTGAGGGGAGAGCTGTAACTCTGTGAGATGATTTCACAGAACACAAAGAAGTTTCTCAGAAAGCTTCTTTCTCTTTGTTATCGGAGGATATTTCCTTTGGCCCTATAGTCTTCAAAGGGAAAGGAAATATCTGTTGTCAGATTCCACAGAAATAAGGCTAGCAAAGAGATCCACGAAATTCAGATGTAACTCTGTGAGATGAATTAACAGAACACTGAGCAGTTTCTCAGAAAGCTTCTTTCCAGATTTCATCGGAGGATATTCCCTTTTTCACCATAGCCCTCTAGGGGTTCCAAATATCACTTTGCCAATTCCACAAGAACTGTCTTAGCGAAAGGCTTCTTGAGGGGAAAGCTGTAACTCTGTGAGATGATTTCACAGAACACAAAGAAGTTTCTCAGAAAGGTTCTTTCTCTTTGTTATCGGAGGATATTTCCTTTGCCCCTATAGTCTTTAAAGGGATCCGAAATATCTGTTGTCAGATTCCACAGAAATAAAGCTAGCAAAGAGATCCACGAAATACAGATGTAACTCTGTGAGATGAATTAACAGAACACTGAGCAGTTTCTCAGAAAGCTTCTTTCCAGATTTCATCCGAGGATATTTCCTTTTTCACCATAGCCCTTATGGGCTTCCAAATATGACTTTGCCAATTCCACAAGAACTGTCTTAGCGAAAGGCTTCTTGAGGGGAAAGCTGTAACTCTGTGAGATGATTTCACAGAACACAAAGAAGATTCTCAGAAAGCTTCATTCTCTTTGTTATCGGAGGATATTTCCTTTGGCCCTATAGTCTTCAAAGGAAAAGGAAATTTCTGTTGTCAGATTCCACAGAAATAAGGCTAGCAAAGAGATCCATGAAATACAGATGTAACTCTGTGAGATGAGTTAACAGAACACTGAGCAGTTTCTCAGAAAGCTTCTTTCCAGATTTCATCGGAGGATATTTCCTTTTTCACCGTAGCCCTCTATGGGCTTCCAAATATCCCTTTGCCAATTCCACAAGAACTGTGTTAGCGAAAGGCTTCTTGAGGGGAAAGCTGTAACTCTGTGAGATGATTTCACAGAACACAAAGAAGTTTCTCAGAAAGCTTCTTTCTCTTTGTTATCGGAGGATATTTCCTTTGGCCCTATAGTCTTCTAAGTGAAAGGAAATATCTGCTGTCAGATTCCACAGAAATAAGGCTAGCAAAGAGATCCACGAAATACAAATGTAACTCTGTGAGATGAATTAACAGAACACTGAGCAGTTTCTCAGAAAGCTTCTTTCCAGATTTCATCGGAGGATATTTCCTTTTTCACCATAGCCCTCTATGGGCTTCCAAATATCACTTTGCCAATTTCACAAGAACTGTCTTAGCGAAAGGCTTCTTGAGGGGAAAGCTGTAACTTTGTGAGATGATTTCACAGAACACAAAGAAGTTTCTCAGAAACCTTCTTTCTCTTTGTTGTCGGAGGATATTTCCTTTGGCCCTATAGTCTTCAAAGGGAAAGGAAATATCTGTTGTCAGATTCCACAGAAATAAGGCTAGCAAAGAGATCCACGAAATACAGATGTAACTCTGTGAGATGAATTAACAGAACACTGAGCAGTTTCTCAGAAAGCTTCTTTCCAGATTTCATCGGAGGATATTCCCTTTTTCACCATAGCCCTCTATGGGCTTCCAAATATCACTTTGCCAATTCCACAAGAACTGTCTTAGCGAAAGGCTTCTTGAGGGGAAAGCTGTAACTCTGTGAGATGATTTCACAGAACACAAAGAAGTTTCTCAGAAAGCTTCTTTCTCTTTGTTATCGGAGGATATTTCCTTTGCCCCTACAGTCTTTAAAGGGATCCGAAATATCTGTTGTCAGATCCCACAGAAATAAAGCTAGCAAAGAGATCCACGAAATACAGATGTAACTCTGTGAGATGAATTAACAGAACACTGAGCACTTTCTCAGAAAGCTTCTTTCCAGATTTCATCCGAGGATATTTCCTTTTTCACCATAGCCCTTATGGGCTTCCAAATATGACTTTGCCAATTCCACAAGAACTGTCTTAGCGAAAGGCTTCTTGAGGGGAAAGCTGTAACTCTGTGAGATGATTTCACAGAACACAAAGAAGTTTCTCAGAAAGTTTCTTTCCCTTTGTTATCGGAGGATATGTCCTTTGGCCCTATAGTCTTCAAAGGGAAAGGAAATATCTGTTGTCAGATTCCACAGAAATAAGGCTAGCAAAGAGATCCATGAAATACAAATGTAACTCTGTGAGATGTGTTAGCAGAACACTGAGCAGTTTCTCAGAAATCTTCTTTCCAGATTTCATCGGAGGATATTTCCTTTTTCACCATAGCCCTCTATGGGCTTCCAAATATCCCTTTGCCAATTCCACAAGAACTGTGTTAGCGAAAGGCTTCTTGAGGGGAAAGCTGTAACTCTGTGAGATGATTTCACAGAACACAAAGAAGTTTCCCAGAAAGCTTCTTTCTCTTTGTTATCGGAGGATATTTCCTTTGGCCCTATAGTCTTCAAAGGGAAAGGAAATATCTGTTGTCAGATTCCACAGAAATAAGGCTAGCAAAGAGATCCACGAAATACAAATGTAACTCTGTGAGATGAATTAACAGAACACTGAGCAGTTTCTCAGAAAGCTTCTTTCCAGATTTCATCGGAGGATATTTCCTTTTTCACCATAGCCCTCTATGGGCTTCCAAATATCACTTTGCCAATTCCACAAGAACTGTCTTAGCGAAAGGCTTCTTGAGGGGAAAGCTGTAACTCTCTGAGATGATTTCACAGAACACAAAGAAGTTTCTCAGAAACCTTCTTTCTCTTTGTTATCGGAGGATATTTCCTTTGGCCCTATAGTCTTCAAAGGGAAAGGAAATATCTGTTGTCAGATTCCACAGAAATAAGGCTAGCAAAGAGATCCACGAAATACAGATGTAACTCTGTGAGATGAATTAACAGAACACTGAGCAGTTTCTCAGAAAGCTTCTTTCCAGATTTCATCGGAGGATATTTCCTTTTTCACCATAGCCCTCTATGGGCTTCCAAATATCACTTTGCCAATTCCACAAGAACTGTCTTAGCGAAAGGCTTCTTGAAGGGAAAGCTGTAACTCTGTGAGATGATTTCACAGAACACAAAGAAGTTTCTCAGAAAGCTTGTTTCTCTTTGTTATCGGAGGATATTTCCTTAGGCCCTATAGTCTTTAAAGGGATCCGAAATATCTGTTGTCAGATTACACAGAAATAAGGCTAGCAAAGAGATCCACGAAATACAGATGTAACTCTGTGAGATGAATTAACAGAACACTAAGCAGTTTCTCAGAAGGCTTCTTTCCAGATTTCATCCGAGGATATTTCCTTTTTCACCATAGCCCTTATGGGCTTCCAAATATGACTTTGCCTATTCCACAAGAACTGTCTTAGCGAAAGGCTTCTTGAGGGGATTGCTGTAACTCTGTGAGATGATTTAGCAGAACACAAAGAAGTTTCTCAGAAAGCTTCTTTCTCTTTGTTATCAGAGGATATTTCCTTTGGCCCTATAGTCTTCAAAGGGATCCGAATATCTGTTGTCAGATTCCACAGAAATAAGGCTAGCAAAGAGATCCACGAAATACAGATGTAACTCTGTGAGATGAATTAACAGAACACTGAGCAGTTTCTCAGAAAGCTTCTTTCCAGATTTCATCCTAGGATATTTCCTTTTTCACCATAGCCCTCTATGGGCTTCCAAATATCACTTTGCCAATTCCACAAGAACTGTCTTAGCGAAAGGCTTCTTGAGGGGAAAGCTGTAACTCTGTGAGATGATTTCACAGAACACAAAGAAGTTTCTCAGAAAGCTTGTTTCTCTTTGTTATCGGAGGACATTTCCTTTGGCCCTACAGTCTTCAAAGGGAAAGGAAATATCTGTTGTCAGAATCCACAGAAAGAAGGCTAGCAAAGAGATCCACGAAATACAGATGTAACTCTGTGAGATGAATTAACAGAACACTGAGCAGTTTCTCAGAAAGCTTCTTTCCAGATTTCATCGTAGGATATTTCCTTTTTCACCATAGCCCTCTATGGGCTTCCAAATATCACTTTGCCAATTCCACAAGAACTGTCGTAGCGAAAGGCTTCTTGAGAGGAAAGCTGTAACTCTGTGAGATGATTTCACAGAACACAAAGAAGTTTCTCAGAAAGCTTCTTTCTCTTTGTTATCGGAGGATATTTCCTTTGCCCCTATAGTCTTCAAAGGGAAAGGAAATATCTGTTCTCAGATCCCACAGAAATAAAGCTAGAAAAGAGATCCACGAAATACAGATGTAATCTGTAAGATGAATTAACAGAACACTGAGCAGTTTCTCAGAAAGCTTCTTTCCAGATTTCATCGGAGGATATTTCCTTTTTCACCATAGCCCTCTATGGGCTTCCAAATATCACTTTGCCAATTCCACAAGAACTGTCTTAGCGAAAGGCTTCTTGAGGTGAAAGCTGTAACTCTGTGAGATGATTTCACAGAACACAAAGAAGTTTCTCAGAAAGCTTGTTTCTCTTCGTTATCGGAGGATATTTCCTTTGGCCCTATAGTCTTTAAAGGGATCCGAAATATCTGTTGTCAGATTACACAGAAATAAGGCTAGGAAAGAAATCCACGAAATACAGATGTAACTCTGTGAGATGAATTAACAGACACTAAGCAGTTTCTCAGAAAGCTTCTTTCCAGATTTCATCCGAGGATATTTCCTTTTTCACCATAGCCCTTATGGGCTTCCAAATATGACTTTGCCAATTCCACAAGAACTGTCTTAGCGCAAGGCTTCTTGAGGGGAAAGCTGTAACTCTGTGAGATGATTTCACAGAACACAAAGAAGTTTCTCAGAAAGCTTCTTTACCTTTGTTATCGGAGGATACTTCCTTTGGCCCTGTAGTCTTTAAAGGGATCCGAAATATCAGTTCTCAGATTCCACAGAAATAAGGCTACCAAAGAGATCTACGAAATACAGATGTAACTCTGTGAGATGAATTAACAGAACACTAAGCAGTTTCTCAGAAAGCTTCTTTCCAGATTTCATCCGAGGATATTTCCTTTTTCACCATAGCCCTCTATGGGCTTCCAAATATCACTTTGCCAATTCCACAAGAACTGTCTTAGCGAAAGGCTTCTTGAGGGGAAAGCTGTAACTCTGTGAGATGATTTCACAGAACACCAAGAAGTTTCTCAGAAAGCTTCTTTCCCTTTGTTATCAGAGGATATGTCCTTTGGCCCTATAGTCTTCAAAGGGAAAGGAAATATCTGTTGTCAGATTCCACAGAAATAAGGCTAGCAAAGAGATCCACGAAATACAGATGTAACTCTGTGAGATGAATTAACAGAACACTGAGCAGTTTCTCAGAAAGCTTCTTTCCAGATTTCATCGGAGGATATTTCCTTTTTCAACATAGCCCTTATGGGCTTCCAAATATCACTTTGCCAATTCCACAAGAACTGTCTTAATGAAACGCTACTTGAGGGGAAAGCTGTCACTCTGTGAGATGATTTCACAGAACACAAAGAAGTTTCTCAGAAAGCTTCATTCTCTTTGTTATCGGAGGATATTTCCCTTGGCCCTATAGTCTTCAAAGGGAAAGGAAATATCTGTTGTCAGATTCCACAGAAATTAGGCTAGCAAAGAGATCCATGAAATACAGATGTAACTCTGTGAGATGAGTTAACAGAACACTGAGCAGTTTCTCAGAAAGCTTCTTTCCAGATTTCATCGGAGGATATTTCCTTTTTCACCATAGCCCTCTATGGGCTTCCAAATATGACTTTGCCAATTCCACAAGAACTGTCTTAGCGAAAGGCTTCTTGAGGGGAAAGCTGTAACTCTGTGAGATGATTTAACAGAACACAAAGAAGTTTCTCAGAAACCTTCTTTCTCTTTGTTATCGGAGGATATTTCCTTTGGCCCTATAGTCTTCAAAGGGAAAGGAAATATCTGTTGTCAGATTCCACCGAAATAAGGCTAGCAAAGAGATCCACGAAATACAGATGTAACTCTGTGAGATGAATTAACAGAACACTGAGCAGTTTCTCAGAAAGCTGCTTTCCAGATTTCATCGGAGGATATTTCCTTTTTCACCATAGCCCTCTATGGGCTTCCAAATATCACTTTGCCAATTCCACAAGAACTGTCTTAGCGAAAGGCTTCTTGAGGGGAAAGCTGTAACTCTGTGAGATGATTTCACAGAACACAAAGAAGTTTCTCAGAAAGCTTCTTTCTCTTTGTTATCGGAGGATATTTCCTTTGGCCCTATAGTCTTCAAAGGGAAAGGAAATATCTGTTGTCAGATTCCACAGAAATAAGGCTAGCAAAGAGATCCACGAAATACAGATGTAACTCTGTGAGATGAATTAACAGAACACTGAGCAGTTTCTCAGAAAGCTTCTTTCCAGATTTCATCGGAGGATATTCCCTTTTTCACCATAGCCCTCTATGGGCTTCCAAATATCACTTTGCCAATTCCACAAGAACTGTCTTAGCGAAAGGCTTCTTGAGGGGAAAGCTGTAACTCTGTGAGATGATTTCACAGAACACAAAGAAGTTTCTCAGAAAGCTTCTTTCTCTTTGTTATCGGAGGATATTTCCTTTGACCCTATAGTCTTCAAAGGGAAAGGAAATATCTGTTCTCAGATCCCACAGAAATAAAGCTAGAAAAGAGATCCACGAAATACAGATGTAACTCTGTAAGATGAATTAACAGAACACTGAGCAGTTTCTCAGAAAGCTTCTTTCCAGATTTCATCGGAGGATATTTCCTTTTTCACCATAGCTCTCTATGGGCTTCCAAATATCACTTTGTCAATTCCACAGGAACTGTCTTAGCGAAAGGCTTCTTGAGGTGAAAGCTGTAACTCTGTGAGATGATTTCACAGAACACAAAGAAGTTTCTCAGAAAGCTTGTTTCTCTTCGTTATCGGAGGATATTTCCTTTGGCCCTATAGTCTTTAAAGGGATCCGAAATATCTGTTGTCAGATTACACAGAAAGAAGGCTAGGAAAGAAATCCACGAAATACAGATGTAACTCTGTGAGATGAATTAACAGACACTAAGCAGTTTCTCAGAAAGCTTCTTTCCAGATTTCATCCGAGGATATTTCCTTTTTCACCATAGCCCTTATGGGCTTCCAAATATGACTTTGCCAATTCCACAAGAACTGTCTTAGCGCAAGGCTTCTTGAGGGGAAAGCTGTAACTCTGTGAGATGATTTCACAGAACACAAAGAAGTTTCTCAGAAAGCTTCTTTACCTTTGTTATCGGAGGATACTTCCTTTGGCCCTGTAGTCTTTAAAGGGATCCGAAATATCAGTTCTCAGATTCCACAGAAATAAGGCTAGCAAAGAGATCTACGAAATACAGATGTAACTCTGTGAGATGAATTAACAGAACACTAAGCAGTTTCTCAGAAAGCTTCTTTCCAGATTTCATCGGAGGATATGCCCTTTTTCACCATAGCCCTCTATGGGCTTCCAAATATCACTTTGCCAATTCCACAAGAACTGTCTTAGCGAAAGGCTTCTTGAGGGGAAAGCTGTAACTCTGTGAGATGATTTCACAGAACACAAAGAAGTTTCTCAGAAAGCTTCTTTCTCTTTGTTATCGGAGGATATTTCCTTTGCCCCTATAGTCTTTAAAGGGATCCGAAATATCTGTTGTCAGATTCCACAGAAATAAAGCTAGCAAAGAGATCCACGAAATACAGATGTAACTCTGTGAGATGAATTAACAGAACACTGAGCAGTTTCTCAGAAAGCTTCTTTCCAGATTTCATCGGAGGATATTCCCTTTTTCACCATAGCCCTCTATGGGCTTCCAAATATCACTTTGCCAATTCCACAAGAACTGTCTTAGCGAAAGGCTTCTTGAGGGGAAAGCTGTAACTCTGTGAGATGATTTCACAGAACACAAAGAAGTTTCTCAGAAAGCTTCTTTCTCTTTGTTATCGGAGGATATTTCCTTTGGCCCTATAGTCTTCAAAGGGAAAGGAAATATCTGTTGTCAGATTCCACAGAAATAAGGCTAGCAAAGAGATCCACGAAATACAGATGTAACTCTGTGAGATGAATTAACAGAACACTGAGCAGTTTCTCAGAAAGCTTCTTTCCAGATTTCATCGGAGGATATTTCCTTTTTCACCATAGCCCTCTATGGGCTTCCAAATATCACTTTGACAATTCCACAAGAACTGTCTTAGCGAAAGGCTTCTTGAGGGGAAAGCTGTAACTCTGTGAGATGATTTCACAGAACACAAAGAAATTTCTCAGAAACCTTCTTTCTCTTTGTTATCGGAGGATATTTCCTTTGGCCCTATAGTCTTCAAAGGGAAAGGAAATATCTGTTGTCAGATTCCACCGAAATAAGGCTAGCAAAGAGATCCACGAAATACAGATGTAACTCTGTGAGATGAATTAACAGAACACTGAGCAGTTTCTCAGAAAGCTGCTTTCCAGATTTCATCGGAGGATATTTCCTTTTTCACCATAGCCCTCTATGGGCTTCCAAATATCACTTTGCCAATTCCAAAAGAACTGTCTTAGCGAAAGGCTTCTTGAGGGGAAAGCTGTAACTCTGTGAGATGATTTCACAGAACACAAAGAAGTTTCTCAGAAAGCTTCTTTCTCTTTGTTATCGGAGGATATTTCCTTTGGCCCTATAGTCTTCAAAGGGAAAGGAAATATCTGTTGTCAGATTCCACAGAAATAAGGATAGCAAAGAGATCCACGAAATACAGATGTAACTCTGTGAGATGAATTAACAGAACACTGAGCAGTTTCTCAGAAAGCTTCTTTCCAGATTTCATCGGAGGATATTCCCTTTTTCACCATAGCCCTCTATGGGCTTCCAAATATCACTTTGCCAATTCCACAAGAACTGTCTTAGCGAAAGGCTTCTTGAGGGGAAAGCTGTAACTCTGTGAGATGATTTCACAGAACACAAAGAAGTTTCTCAGAAAGCTTCTTTCTCTTTGTTATCGGAGGATATTTCCTTTGCCCCTATAGTCTTTAAAGGGATCCGAAATATCTGTTGTCAGATTCCACAGAAATAAAGCTAGCAAAGAGATCCACGAAATACAGATGTAACTCTGTGAGATGAATTAACAGAACACTGAGAAGTTTCTCAGAAAGCTTCTTTCCAGATTTCATCGGAGGATATTTCCTTTTTCAACATACCCCTTATGGGCTTCCAAATATCACTTTGCCAATTCCACAAGAACTGTCTTAGTGAAACGCTACTTGAGGGGAAAGCTGTCACTCTGTGAGATGATTTCACAGAACACAAAGAAGTTTCTCAGAAAGCTTCATTCTCTTTGTTATCGGAGGATATTTCCTTTGGCCCTATAGTCTTCAAAAGGAAAGGAAATATCTGTTGTCAGATTCCACAGAAATAAGGCTAGCAAAGAGATCCATGAAATACAGATGTAACTCTGTGAGATGAGTTAACAGAACACTGAGCAGTTTCTCAGAAAGCTTCTTTCCAGATTTCATCGGAGGATATTTCCTTTTTCACCATAGCCCTCTATGGGCTTCCAAATATCACTTTGCCAATTCCACAAGAACTGTGTTAGCGAAAGGCTTCTTGAGGGGAAAGCTGTAACTCTGTGAGATGATTTCACAGAACACAAAGAAGTTTCTCAGAAAGCTTCTTTCTCTTTGTTATCGGAGGATATTTCCTTTGGCCCTATAGTCTTCAAAGGGAAAGGAAATATCTGTTGTCAGATTCCACAGAAATAAGGCTAGCAAAGAGATCCACGAAATACAGATGTAACTCTGTGAGATGAATTAACAGAACACTGAGCAGTTTCTCAGAAAGCTTCTTTCCAGATTTCATCGGAGGATATTTCCTTTTTCACCATAGCCCTCTATGGGCTTCCAAATATCACTTTGCCAATTCCACAAGAACTGTCTTAGCGAAAGGCTTCTTGAGGGGAAAGCTGTAACTCTGTGAGATGATTTCACAGAACACAAAGAAGTTTCTCAGAAAGCTTCTTTCTCTTTGTTATCGGAGGATATTTCCTTTGGCCCTATAGTCTTCAAAGGGAAAGGAAATATCTGTTCTCAGATTCCACAGAAATAAGGCTAGCAAAGAGATCCACGAAATACAGATGTAACTCTGTGAGATGAATTAACAGAACACTGAGCAGTTTCTCAGAAAGCTTCTTTCCAGATTTCATCGGAGAATATTCCCTTTTTCACCATAGCCCTCTATGGGCTTCCAAGTATCACTTTGCCAATTCCACAAGAACTGTCTTAGCGAAAGGCTTCTTGAGGGGAAAGCTGTAACTCTGTGAGATGATTTCACAGAACACAAAGAAGTTTCTCAGAAAGCTTCTTTCTCTTTGTTATCGGAGGATATTTCCTTTGCCCCTATAGTCTTTAAAGGGATCCGAAATATCTGTTGTCAGATTCCACAGAAATAAAGCTAGCAAAGAGATCCACGAAATACAGATGTAACTCTGTGAGATGAATTAACAGAACACTGAGCAGATTCTCAGAAAGCTTCTTTCCAGATTTCATCCGAGGATATTACCTTTTTCACCATAGCCCTTATGGGCTTCCAAATATGACTTTACCAATTCCACAAGAACTGTCTTAGCGAAAGGCTTCTTGAGGGGAAAGCTGTAACTCTGTGAGATGATTTCACAGAACACAAAGAAGTTTCTCAGAAAGCTTCTTTCCCTTTGTTATCGGAGGATATTTCCTTTGGCCCTATAGTCTTCAAAGGGAAAGGAAATATCTGTTGTCAGATTCCACAGAAATAAGGCTAGCAAAGAGATCCACGAAATACAATGTAACTCTGTGAGATGAATTAACAGAACACTGAGCAGTTTCTCAGAAAGCTTCTTTCCAGATTTCATCGGAGGATATTTCCTTTTTCACCATAGCCCTCTATGGGCTTCCAAATATCACTTTGCCAATTCCACAAGAACTGTGTTAGCGAAAGGCTTCTTGAGGGGAAAGCTGTAACTCTGTGAGATGATTTCACAGAACACAAAGAAGTTTCTCAGAAACCTTCTTTCTCTTTGTTATCGGAGGATATTTCCTTTGGCCCTATAGTCTTCAAAGGGAAAGGAAATGTCTGTTCTCAGAATCCACAGAAAGAAGGCTAGCAAAGAGATCCACGAAATACAGATGTAACACTGTGAGATGAATTAACAGAACACTGAGCAGTTTCTCAGAAAGCTTCTTTCCAGATTTCATCGGAGGATATTTCCTTTTTCACCATAGCCCTCTATGGGCTTCCAAATATCACTTTGCCAATTCCACAAGAACTGTCTTAGCGAAAGGCTTCTTGAGGGGAAAGCTGTAACTCTGTGAGATGATTTCACAGAACACAAAGAAGTTTCTCAGAAACCTTCTTTCTCTTTGTTATCGGAGGATATTTCCTTTGGCCCTATAGTCTTCAAAGGGAAAGGAAATATCTGTTGTCAGATTCCACAGAAATAAGGCTAGCAAAGAGATCCACGAAATACAGATGTAACACTGTGAGATGAATTAACAGAACACTGAGCAGTTTCTCAGAAAGCTGCTTTCCAGATTTCATCGGAGGATATTTCCTTTTTCACCATAGCCCTCTATGGGCTTCCAAATATCACTTTGCCAATTCCACAAGAACTGTCTTAGCGAAAGGCTTCTTGAGGGGAAAGCTGTAACTCTGTGAGATGATTTCACAGAACACAAAGAAGTTTCTCAGAAAGCTTGTTTCTCTTTGTTATCGGAGGATATTTCCTTTGGCCCTATAGTCTTTAAAGGGATCCGAAATATCTGTTGTCAGATTCCACAGAAATAAGGCTAGCAAAGAGATCCACGAAATACAGATGTAACTCTGTGAGATGAATTAACAGAACACTAAGCAGTTTCTCAGAAGGCTTCTTTCCAGATTTCATCCGAGGATATTTCCTTTTTCACCATAGCCCTTATGGGCTTCCAAATATGACTTTGCCAATTCCACAAGAACTGTCTTAGCGAAAGGCTTCTTGAGGTGAAAGCTGTAACTCTGTGAGATGATTTCACAGAACACAAAGAAGTTTCTCAGAAAGCTTGTTTCTCTTCGTTATCGGAGGATATTTCCTTTGGCCCTATAGTCTTTAAAGGGATCCGAAATATCTGTTGTCAGATTACACAGAAATAAGGCTAGGAAAGAAATCCACGAAATACAGATGTAACTCTGTGAGATGAATTAACAGACACTAAGCAGTTTCTCAGAAAGCTTCTTTCCAGATTTCATCCGAGGATATTTCCTTTTTCACCATAGCCCTTATGGGCTTCCAATATGACTTTGCCAATTCCACAAGAACTGTCTTAGCGCAAGGCTTCTTGAGGGGAAAGCTGTAACTCTGTGAGATGATTTCACAGAACACAAAGAAGTTTCTCAGAAAGCTTCTTTACCTTTGTTATCGGAGGATACTTCCTTTGGCCCTGTAGTCTTTAAAGGGATCCGAAATATCAGTTCTCAGATTCCACAGAAATAAGGCTAGCAAAGAGATCTACGAAATACAGATGTAACTCTGTGAGATGAATTAACAGAACACTAAGCAGTTTCTCAGAAAGCTTCTTTCCAGATTTCATCCGAGGATATTTCCTTTTTCACCATAGCCCTCTATGGGCTTCCAAATATCACTTTGCCAATTCCACAAGAACTGTCTTAGCGAAAGGCTTCTTGAGGGGAAAGCTGTAACTCTGTGAGATGATTTCACAGAACACAAAGAAGTTTCTCAGAAAGCTTCTTTCCCTTTGTTATCGGAGGATATGTCCTTTGGCCCTATAGTCTTCAAAGGGAAAGGAAATATCTGTTGTCAGATTCCACAGAAATAAGGCTAGCAAAGAGATCCACGAAATACAGATGTAACTCTGTGAGATGAATTAACAGAACACTGAGCAGTTTCTCAGAAAGCTTCTTTCCAGATTTCATCGGAGGATATTTCCTTTTTCAACATAGCCCTTATGGGCTTCCAAATATCACTTTGCCAATTCCACAAGAACTGTCTTAATGAAACGCTACTTGAGGGGAAAGCTGTCACTCTGTGAGATGATTTCACAGAACACAAAGAAGTTTCTCAGAAAGCTTCATTCTCTTTGTTATCGGAGGATATTTCCTTTGGCCCTATAGTCTTCAAAGGGAAAGGAAATATCTGTTGTCAGATTCCACAGAAATAAGGCTAGCAAAGAGATCCACGAAATACAGATGTAACTCTGTGAGATGAATTAACAGAACACTGAGCAGTTTCTCAGAAAGCTTCTTTCCAGATTTCATCGGAGGATATTTCCTTTTTCACCATAGCCCTCTATGGGCTTCCAAATATCACTTTGCCAATTCCACAAGAACTGTCTTAGCGAAAGGCTTCTTGAGGGGAAAGCTGTAACTCTGTGAGATGATTTCACAGAACACAAAGAAGTTTCTCAGAAAGCTTCTTTCTCTTTGTTATCGGAGGATATTTCCTTTGCCCCTATAGTCTTTAAAGGGATCCGAAATATCTGTTGTCAGATTCCACAGAAATAAAGCTAGCAAAGAGATCCACGAAATACAGATGTAACTCTGTGAGATGAATTAACAGAACAGTGAGCAGTTTCTCAGAAAGCTTCTTTCCAGATTTCATCGGAGGATATTCCCTTTTTCACCATAGCCCTCTAGGGGTTCCAAATATCACTTTGCCAATTCCACAAGAACTGTCTTAGCGAAAGGCTTCTTGAGGGGAAAGCTGTAACTCTGTGAGATGATTTCACAGAACACAAAGAAGTTTCTCAGAAAGCTTCATTCTCTTTGTTATCGGAGGATATTTCCTTTGGCCCTATAGTCTTCAAAGGGAAAGGAAATTTCTGTTGTCAGATTCCACAGAAATAAGGCTAGCAAAGAGATCCATGAAATACAGATGTAACTCTGTGAGATGAGTTAACAGAACACTGAGCAGTTTCTCAGAAAGCTTCTTTCCAGATTTCATCGGAGGATATTTCCTTTTTCACCATAGCCCTCTATGGGCTTCCAAATATCACTTTGCCAATTCCACAAGAACTGTGTTAGCGAAAGGCTTCTTGAGGGGAAAGCTGTAACTCTGCGAGATGATTTCACAGAACACAAAGAAGTCTCAGAAACCTTCTTTCTCTTTGTTATCGGAGGATATTTCCTTTGGCCATATAGTCTTCAAAGGGAAAGGAAATATCTGTTGTCAGATTCCACAGAAATAAGGCTAGCAAAGAGATCCACGAAATACAAATGTAACTCTGTGAGATGAATTAACAGAACACTGAGCAGTTTCTCAGAAAGCTTCTTTCCAGATTTCATCGGAGGATATTTCCTTTTTCACCATAGCCCTCTATGGGCTTCCAAATATCACTTTGCCAATTCCACAAGAACTGTCTTAGCGAAAGGCTTCTTGAGGGGAAAGCTGTAACTCTGTGAGATGATTTCACAGAGCACAAAGAAGTTTCTCAGAAACCTTCTTTCTCTTTGTTGTCGGAGGATATTTCCTTTGGTCCTATAGTCTTCAAAGGGAAAGGAAATATCTGTTGTCAGATTCCACAGAAATAAGGCTAGCAAAGAGATCCACGAAATACAGATGTAACTCTGTGAGATGAATTAACAGAAAACTGAGCAGTTTCTCAGAAAGCTTCTTTCCAGATTTCATCGGAGGATATTCCCTTTTTCACCATAGCCCTCTATTGGCTTCCAAATATCACTTTGCCAATTCCACAAGAACTGTCTTAGCGAAAGACTTCTTGAGGGGAAAGCTGTAACTCTGTGAGATGATTTCACAGAACACAAAGAAGTTTCTCAGAAAGCTTCTTTCTCTTTGTTATCGGAGGATATTTCCTTTGCCCCTATAGTCTTTAAAGGGATCCGAAATATCTGTTGTCAGATTCCACAGAAATAAAGCTAGCAAAGAGATCCACGAAATACAGATGTAACTCTGTGAGATGAATTAACAGAACACTGAGCAGTTTCTCAGAAAGCTTCTTTCCAGATTTCATCCGAGGATATTTCCTTTTTCACCATAGCCCTTATGGGCTTCCAAATATGACTTTGCCAATTCCACAAGAACTGTCTTAGCGAAAGGCTTCTTGAGGGGAATGCTGTAACTCTGTGAGATGATTTAGCAGAACACAAAGAAGTTTCTCAGAAAGCTTCTTTCTCTTTGTTATCGGAGGATATTTCCTTTGGCCCTATAGTCTTCAAAGGGATCCGAATATCTGTTGTCAGATTCCACAGAAATAAGGCTAGCAAAGAGATCCACGAAATACAGATGTAACTCTGTGAGATGAATTAACAGAACACTGAGCAGTTTCTCAGAAAGCTTCTTTCCAGATTTCATCCGAGGATATTTCCTTTTTCACCATAGCCCTCTATGGGCTTCCAAATATCACTTTGCCAATTCCACAAGAACTGTCTTAGCGAAAGGCTTCTTGAGGGGAAAGCTTAACTCTGTGAGATGATTTCACAGAACACAAAGAAGTTTCTCAGAAAGCTTGTTTCTCTTCGTTATCGGAGGATATTTCCTTTGGCCCTATAGTCTTTAAAGGGATCCGAAATATCTGTTGTCAGATTACACAGAAATAAGGCTAGGAAAGAAATCCACGAAATACAGATGTAACTCTGTGAGATGAATTAACAGACACTAAGCAGTTTCTCAGAAAGCTTCTTTCCAGATTTCATCCGAGGATATTTCCTTTTTCACCATAGCCCTTATGGGCTTCCAAATATGACTTTGCCAATTCCACAAGAACTGTCTTAGCGCAAGGCTTCTTGAGGGGAAAGCTGTAACTCTGTGAGATGATTTCACAGAACACAAAGAAGTTTCTCAGAAAGCTTCTTTACCTTTGTTATCGGAGGATACTTCCTTTGGCCCTGTAGTCTTTAAAGGGATCCGAAATATCAGTTCTCAGATTCCACAGAAATAAGGCTAGCAAGGAGATCTACGAAATACAGATGTAACTCTGTGAGATGAATTAACAGAACACTAAGCAGTTTCTCAGAAAACTTCTTTCCAGATTTCATCCGAGGATATTTCCTTTTTCAACATAGCCCTCTATGGGCTTCCAAATATCACTTTGCCAATTCCACAAGAACTGTCTTAGCGAAAGGCTTCTTGAGGGGAAAGTTGTAACTCTGTGAGATGATTTCACAGAACACAAAGAAGTTTCTCAGAAAGCTTCTTTCCCTTTGTTATCGGAGGATATGTCCTTTGGCCCTATAGTCTTCAAAGGGATAGGAAATATCTGTTGTCAGATTCCACAGAAATAAGGCTAGCAAAGAGATCCACGAAATACAGATGTAACTCTGTGAGATGAATTAACAGAACACTGAGCAGTTTCTCAGAAAGCTTCTTTCCAGATTTCATCCGAGGATATTTCCTTTTTCACCATAGCCCTCTATGGGCTTCCAAATATCACTTTGCCAATTCCACAAGAACTGTCTTAGCGAAAGGCTTCTTGAGGGGAAAGCTGTAACTCTGTGAGATGATTTCACAGAACACAAAGAAGTTTCTCAGAAACCTTCTTTCTCTTTGTTATCGGAGGATATTTCCTTTGGCCCTATAGTCTTCAAAGGGAAAGGAAATATCTGTTGTCAGATTCCACAGAAATAAGGCTAGCAAAGAGATCCACGAAATACAGATGTAACTCTGTGAGATGAATTAACAGAACACTGAGCAGTTTCTCAGAAAGCTGCTTTCCAGATTTCATCGGAGGATATTTCCTTTTTCACCATAGCCCTCTATGGGCTTCCAAATATCACTTTGCCAATTCCACAAGAACTGTCTTAGCGAAAGGCTTCTTGAGGGGAAAGCTGTAACTCTGTGAGATGATTTGACAGAACACAAAGAAGTTTCTCAGAAAGCTTCTTTCTCTTTGTTATCGGAGGATATTTCCTTTGCCCCTATAGTCTTTAAAGGGATCCGAAATATCTGTTCTCAGATTCCACAGAAATAAAGCTAGCAAAGAGATTCACGAAATACAGATGTAACTCTGTGAGATGAATTAACAGAACACTGAGCAGTTTCTCAGAAAGCTTCTTTCCAGATTTCATCCGAGGATATTTCCTTTTTCACCATAGCCCTTATGGGCTTCCAAATATGACTTTGCCAATTCCACAAGAACTGTCTTAGCGAAAGGCTTCTTGAGGGGAAAGCTGTAACTCTGTGAGATGATTTCACAGAACACAAAGAAGTTTCTCAGAACGCTTCTTTCCCTTTGTTATCGGAGGATATGTCCTTTGGCCCTATAGTCTTCAAAGGGAAAGGAAATATCTGTTGTCAGATTCCACAGAAATAAGGCTAGCAAAGAGATCCACGAAATACAGATGTAACTCTGTGAGATGAATTAACAGAACACTGAGCAGTTTCTCAGAAAGCTTCTTTCCAGATTTCATCGGAGGATATTCCCTTTTTCACCATAGCCCTCTAGGGGTTCCAAATATCACTTTGTCAATTCCACAAGAACTGTCTTAGCGAAAGGCTTCTTGAGGGGAAAGCTGTAACTCTGTGAGATGATTTCACAGAACACAAAGATGTTTCTCAGAAAGCTTCTTTCTCTTTGTTATCGGAGGATATTTCCTTTGCCCCTATAGTCTTTAAATGGATCCGAAATATCTGTTGTCAGATTCCACAGAAATAAAGCTAGCAAAGAGATCCACGAAATACAGATGTAACTCTGTGAGATGAATTAACAGAACACTGAGCAGTTTCTCAGAAAGCTGCTTTCCAGATTTCATCGGAGGATATTTCCTTTTTCACCATAGCCCTCTATGGGCTTCCAAATATCACTTTGCCAATTCCACAAGAACTGTCTTAGCGAAAGGCTTCTTGAGGGGAAAGCTGTAACTCTGTGAGATGATTTCACAGAACACAAAGAAGTTTCTCAGAAAGCTTCTTTCTCTTTGTTATCGGAGGATATTTCCTTTGGCCCTATAGTCTTCAAAGGGAAAGGAAATATCTGTTGTCAGATTCCACAGAAATAAGGCTAGCAAAGAGATCCACGAAATACAGATGTAACTCTGTGAGATGAATTAACAGAACACCGAGCAGTTTCTCAGAAAGCTGCTTTCCAGATTTCATCGGAGGATATTTCCTTTTTCACCATAGCCCTCTATGGGCTTCCAAATATCACTTTGCCAATTCCACAAGAACTGTCTTAGCGAAAGGCTTCTTGAGGGGAAAGCTGTAACTCTGTGAGATGATTTCACAGAACACAAAGAAGTTTCTCAGAAAGCTTCTTTCTCTTTGTTATCGGAGGATATTTCCTTTGGCCCTATAGACTTCAAAGGGAAAGGAAATATCTGTTGTGAGATTCCACAGAAATAAGGCTAGCAAAGAGATCCACGAAATACAGATGTAACTCTGTGAGATGAATTAACAGAACACTGAGCAGTTTCTCAGAAAGCTTCTTTCCAGATTTCATCGGAGGATATTCCCTTTTTCACCATAGCCCTCTATGGGCTTCCAAATATCGCTTTGCCAATTCCACAAGAACTGTCTTAGCGAAAGGCTTTTTGAGGGGAAAGCTGTAACTCTGTGAGATGATTTCACAGAACACAAAGAAGTTTCTCAGAAAGCTTCTTTCTCTTTGTTATCGGAGGATATTTCCTTTGCCCCTATAGTCTTTAAAGGGATCCGAAATATGTGTTCTCAGATTCCACAGAAATAAAGCTAGCAAAGAGATTCACGAAATACAGATGTAACTCTGTGAGATGAATTAACAGAACACTGAGCAGTTTCTCAGAAAGCTTCTTTCCAGATTTCATCCGAGGATATTTCCTTTTTCACCATAGCCCTTATGGGCTTCCAAATATGACTTTGCCAATTCCACAAGAACTGTCTTAGCGAAAGGCTTCTTGAGGGGAAAGCTGTAACTCTGTGAGATGATTTCACAGAACACAAAGAAGTTTCTCAGAACGCTTCTTTCCCTTTGTTATCGGAGGATATGTCCTTTGGCCCTATAGTCTTCAAAGGGAAAGGAAATATCTGTTGTCAGATTCCACAGAAATAAGGCTAGCAAAGAGATCCACGAAATACAGATGTAACTCTGTGAGATGAATTAACAGAACACTGAGCAGTTTCTCAGAAAGCTTCTTTCCAGATTTCATCGGAGGATATTTCCTTTTTCAACATAGCCCTTATGGGCTTCCAAATATCACTTTGCCAATTCCACAAGAACTGTCTTAGTGAAACGCTACTTGAGGGGAAAGCTGTCACTCTGTGAGATGATTTCACAGAACACAAAGAAGTTTCTCAGAAAGCTTCATTCTCTTTGTTATCGGAGGATATTTCCTTTGGCCCTATAGTCTTCAAAGGGAAAGGAAATATCTGTTGTCAGATTCCACAGAAATAAGGCTAGCAAAGAGATCCATGAAATACAAATGTAACTCTGTGAGATGAGTTAACAGAACACTGAGCAGTTTCTCAGAAAGCTTCTTTCCAGATTTCATCGGAGGATATTTCCTTTTTCACCATAGCCCTCTATGGGCTTCCAAATATCCCTTTGCCAATTCCACAAGAACTGTGTTAGCGAAAGGCTTCTTGAGGGGAAAGCTGTAACTCTGTGAGATGATTTCACAGAACACAAAGAAGTTTCTCAGAAAGCTTCTTTCTCTTTGTTATCGGAGGATATTTCCTTTGGCCCTATAGTCTTCAAAGGGAAAGGAAATATCTGTTGTCAGATTCCACAGAAATAAGGCTAGCAAAGATATCCACGAAATACAGATGTAACTCTGTGAGATGAATTAACAGAACACTGAGCAGTTTCTCAGAAAGCTTCTTTCCAGATTTCATCGGAGGATATTTCCTTTTTCACCATAGCCCTCTATGGTCTTCCAAATATCACTTTGCCAATTTCACAAGAACTGTCTTAGCGAAAGGCTTCTTGAGGGGAAAGCTGTAACTCTGTGAGATGATTTCATAGAACACAAAGAAGTTTCTCAGAAAGCTTCTTTCTCTTTGTTATCGGAGGATATTTCCTTTGGCCCTATAGTCTTCAAAGGGAAAGGAAATATCTGTTGTCAGATTCCACAGAAATAAGGCTAGCAAAGAGATCCACGAAATACAGATGTAACTCTGTGAGATGAATTAACAGAACACTGAGCAGTTTCTCAGAAAGCTTCTTTCCAGATTTCATCGGAGGATATTCCCTTTTTCACCATACCCCTCTAGGGGTTCCAAATATCACTTTGCCAATTCCACAAGAACTGTCTTAGCGAAAGGCTTCTTGAGGGGAAAGCTGTAACTCTGTGAGATGATTTCACAGAACACAAAGATGTTTCTCAGAAAGCTTCTTTCTCTTTGTTATCGGAGGATATTTCCTTTGCCCCTATAGTCTTTAAATGGATCCGAAATATCTGTTGTCAGATTTCACAGAAATAAAGCTAGCAAAGAGATCCACGAAATACAGATGTAACTCTGTGAGATGAATTAACAGAACACTGAGCAGTTTCTCAGAAAGCTTCTTTCCAGATTTCATCCGAGGATATTTCCTTTTTCACCATAGCCCTTATGGGCTTCCAAATATGACTTTGCCAATTCCACAAGAACTGTCTTAGCGAAAGGCTTCTTGAGGGGAAAGCTGTAACTCTGTGAGATGATTTCACAGAACACGAAGAAGTTTCTCAGAAAGCTTCTTTCTTTTGTTATCGGAGGATATGTCCTTTGGCCCTATAGTCTTCAAAGGGAAAGGAAATATCTGTTGTCAGATTCCACAGAAATAAGGCTAGCAAAGAGATCCACGAAATACCGATGTAACTCTGTGAGATGAATTAACAGAACACTGAGCAGTTTCTCAGAAAGCTTCTTTCCAGATTTCATCCGAGGATATTTCCTTTTTCAACATAGCCCTTATGGGCTTCCAAATATCACTTTGCCAATTCCACAAGAACTGTCTTAGTGAAACGCTACTTGAGGGGAAAGCTGTCACTCTGTGAGATGATTTCACAGAACACAAAGAAGTTTCTCAGAAAGCTTCATTCTCTTTGTTATCGGAGGATATTTCCTTTGGCCCTATAGTCTTCAAAGGGAAAGGAAATATCTGTTGTCAGATTCCACAGAAATAAGGCTAGCAAAGAGATCCACGAAATACAGATGTAACTCTGTGAGATGAGTTAACAGAACACTGAGCAGTTTCTCAGAAAGCTTCTTTCCAGATTTCATCGGAGGATATTTCCTTTTTCACCATAGCCCCCTATGGGCTTCCAAATATCCCTTTGCCAATTCCACAAGAACTGTGTTAGCGAAAGGCTTCTTGAAGGGAAAGCTGTAACTCTGTGAGATGATTTCACAGAACACAAAGAAGTTTCTCAGAAAGCTTCTTTCTCTTTGTTATCGGAGGATATTTCCTTTGGCCCTGTAGTCTTCAAAGGGAAAGGAAATATCTGTTGTCAGATTCCACAGAAATAAGGCTAGCAAAGAGATCCACGAAATACAGATGTAACTCTGTGAGATGAATTAACAGAACACTGAGCAGTTTCTCAGAAAGCTTCTTTCCAGATTTCATCGGAGGATATTTCCTTTTTCACCATAGCCCTCTATGGGCTTCCAAATATCACTTTGCCAATTCCACAAGAACTGTCTTAGCGAAAGGCTTCTTGAGGGGAAAGCTGTAACTCTGTGAGATGATTTCACAGAACACAAAGAAGTTTCTCACAAACCTTTCTCTTTGTTATCGGAGGATATTTCCTTTGGCCCTATAGTCTTCAAAGGGAAAGGAAATATCTGTTGTCAGATTCCACAGAAATAAGGCTAGCAAAGAGATCCACGAAATACAGATGTAACTCTGTGAGATGAATTAACAGAACACTGAGCAGTTTCTCAGAAAGCTGCTTTCCAGATTTCATCGGAGGATATTTCCTTTTTCACCATAGCCCTCTATGGGCTTCCAAATATCACTTTGCCAATTCCACAAGAACTGTCTTAGCGAAAGGCTTCTTGAGGGGAAAGCTGTAACTCTGTGAGATGATTTCACAGAACACAAAGAAGTTTCTCAGAAAGCTTGTTTCTCTTTGTTATCGGAAGATATTTCCTTTGCCACTATAGTCTTTAAATGGATCCGAAATATCTGTTGTCAGATTCCACAGAAATAAAGCTAGCAAAGAGATCCACGAAATACAGATGTAACTCTGTGAGATGAATTAACAGAACACTGAGCAGTTTCTCAGAAAGCTTCTTTCCAGATTTCATCCGAGGATATTTCCTTTTTCACCATAGCCCTTATGGGCTTCCAAATATGACTTTGCCAATTCCACAAGAACTGTCTTAGCGAAAGGCTTCTTGAGGGGAAAGCTGTAACTCTGTGAGATGATTTCACAGAACACAAAGAAGTTTCTCAGAAAGTTTCCTTTTCTTTGTTATCGGAGGATATTTCCTTTGGCCCTATAGTCTTCAAAGGGAAAGGAAATATCTGTTGTCAGATTCCACAGAAATAAGGCTAGCAAAGAGATCCACGCAATACAGATGTAACTCTGTTAGATGAATTAACAGAACACTGAGCAGTTTCTCAGAAAGCTTCTTTCCAGATTTCATCGGAGGATATTTCCTTTTTCAACATAGCCCTTAGGGGCTTCCAAATATCACTTTGCCAATTCCACAAGAACTGTCTTAGTGAAACGCTACTTGAGGGGAAAGCTGTCACTCTGTGAGATGATTTCACAGAACACAAAGAAGTTTCTCAGAAAGCTTCATTCTCTTTGTTATCGGAGGATATTTCCTTTGGCCCTATAGTCTTCAAAGGGAAAGGAAATATCTGTTGTCAGATTCCACAGAAATAAGGCTAGGAAAGAGATCCACGAAATACAGATGTAACTCTGTGAGATGAATTAACAGAACACTGAGCAGTTTCTCAGAAAGCTTCTTTCCAGATTTCATCGGAGGATATTTCCTTTTTCACCATAGCCCTCTATGGTCTTCCAAATATCACTTTGCCAATTCCACAAGAACTGTCTTAGCGAAAGGCTTCTTGAGGGGAAAGCTGTAACTCTGTGAGATGATTTCACAGAACACAAAGAAGTTTCTCAGAAAGCTTCTTTCTCTTTGTTATCGGAGGATATTTCCTTTGGCCCTATAGTCTTCAAAGGGAAAGGAAATATCTGTTGTCAGATTCCACAGAAATAAGGCTAGCAAAGAGATCCACGAAATACAGATGTAACTCTGTGAGATGAATTAACAGAACACTGAGCAGTTTCTCAGAAAGCTTCTTTCCAGATTTCATCGGAGGATATTCCCTTTTTCACCATAGCCCTCTAGGGGTTCCAAATATCACTTTGCCAATTCCACAAGAACTGTCTTAGCGAAAGGCTTCTTGAGGGGAAAGCTGTAACTCTGTGAGATGATTTCACAGAACACAAAGATGTTTCTCAGAAAGCTTCTTTCTCTTTGTTATCGGAGGATATTTCCTTTGCCCCTATAGTCTTTAAATGGATCCGAAATATCTGTTGTCAGATTCCACAGAAATAAAGCTAGCAAAGAGATCCACGAAATACAGATGTAACTCTGTGAGATGAATTAACAGAACACTGAGCAGTTTCTCAGAAAGCTTCTTTCCAGATTTCATCCGAGGATATTTCCTTTTTCACCATAGCCCTTATGGGCTTCCAAATATGACTTTGCCAATTCCACAAGAACTGTCTTAGCGAAAGGCTTCTTGAGGGGAAAGCTGTAACTCTGTGAGATGATTTCACAGAACACAAAGAAGTTTCTCAGAAAGCTTCTCTCTCTTTGTTATCGGAGGATATTTCCTTTGGCCCTATAGTCTTCAAAGAGAAAGGAAATATCTGTTGTCAGATTCCACAGAAATAAGGCTAGCAAAGAGATCCACGAAATACAAATGTAACTCTGTGAGATGAATTAACAGAACACTGAGCAGTTTCTCAGAAAGCTTCTTTCCAGATTTCATCGGAGGATATTTCCTTTTTCACCATAGCCCTCTATGGGCTTCCAAATATCACTTTGCCAATTCCACAAGAACTGTCTTAGCGAAAGGCTTCTTGAGGGGAAAGCTGTAACTCTGTGAGATGATTTCACAGAACACAAAGAAGTTTCTCAGAAAGCTTCTTTCTCTTTGTTATCGGAGGATATGTCCTTTGGCCCTATAGTCTTCAAAGGGAAAGGAAATATCTGTTGTCAGATTCCACAGAAATAAGGCTAGCAAAGAGATCCACGAAATACCGATGTAACTCTGTGAGATGAATTAACAGAACACTGAGCAGTTTCTCAGAAAGCTTCTTTCCAGATTTCATCCGAGGATATTTCCTTTTTCAACATAGCCCTTATGGGCTTCCAAATATCACTTTGCCAATTCCACAAGAACTGTCTTAGTGAAACGCTACTTGAGGGGAAAGCTGTCACTCTGTGAGATGATTTCACAGAACACAAAGAAGTTTCTCAGAAAGCTTCATTCTCTTTGTTATCGGAGGATATTTCCTTTGGCCCTATAGTCTTCAAAGGGAAAGGAAATATCTGTTGTCAGATTCCACAGAAATAAGGCTAGCAAAGAGATCCACGAAATACAGATGTAACTCTGTGAGATGAGTTAACAGAACACTGAGCAGTTTCTCAGAAAGCTTCTTTCCAGATTTCATCGGAGGATATTTCCTTTTTCACCATAGCCCTCTATGGGCTTCCAAATATCCCTTTGCCAATTCCACAAGAACTGTGTTAGCGAAAGGCTTCTTGAAGGGAAAGCTGTAACTCTGTGAGATGATTTCACAGAACACAAAGAAGTTTCTCAGAAAGCTTCTTTCTCTTTGTTATCGGAGGATATTTCCTTTGGCCCTGTAGTCTTCAAAGGGAAAGGAAATATCTGTTGTCAGATTCCACAGAAATAAGGCTAGCAAAGAGATCCACGAAATACAGATGTAACTCTGTGAGATGAATTAACAGAACACTGAGCAGTTTCTCAGAAAGCTTCTTTCCAGATTTCATCGGAGGATATTTCCTTTTTCACCATAGCCCTCTATGGGCTTCCAAATATCACTTTGCCAATTCCACAAGAACTGTCTTAGCGAAAGGCTTCTTGAGGGGAAAGCTGTAACTCTGTGAGATGATTTCACAGAACACAAAGAAGTTTCTCAGAAACCTTCTTTCTCTTTGTTATCGGAGGATATTTCCTTTGGCCCTATAGTCTTCAAAGGGAAAGGAAATATCTGTTGTCAGATTCCACAGAAATAAGGCTAGCAAAGAGATCCACGAAATACAGATGTAACTCTGTGAGATGAATTAACAGAACACTGAGCAGTTTCTCAGAAAGCTGCTTTCCAGATTTCATCGGAGGATATTTCCTTTTTCACCATAGCCCTCTATGGGCTTCCAAATATCACTTTGCCAATTCCACAAGAACTGTCTTAGCGAAAGTCTTCTTGAGGGGAAAGCTGTAACTCTGTTAGATGATTTCACAGAACACAAAGAAGTTTCTCAGAAAGCTTGTTTCTCTTTGTTATCGGAGGATATTTCCTTTGGCCCTATAGTCTTCAAAGGGATCCGAATATCTGTTGTCAGATTCCACAGAAATAAGGCTAGCAAAGAGATCCACGAAATACAGATGTAACTCTGTGAGATGAATTAACAGAACACTGAGCAGTTTCTCAGAAAGCTTCTTTCCTGATTTCATCGGAGGATATTTCCTTTTTCACCATAGCCCTCTATGGGCTTCCAAATATCACTTTGCCAATTCCACAAGAACTGTCTTAGCGAAAGACTTCTTGAGGGGAATGCTGTAACTCTGTGAGATGATTTCACCGAACACAAAGAAGCTCCTCAGAAAGCTTCTTTCTCTTTGTTATCGGAGGATATTTCCTTTGGTCCTATGGCCTTTAAAGGGATCCAAAATATCTGTTGTCAGATTCCACAGAAAGAAGGCTAGCAAAGAGATCCACGAAATACAGATGTAACTCTGTGAGATGAATTAACAGAACACTGAGCAGTTTCTCAGAAAGCTTCTTTCCAGATTTCATCGGAGGATATTTCCTTTTTCACCATAGAACTCTATGGGCTTCCAAATATCACTTTGACAATTCCACAAGAACTGTCTTAGCGAAAGGCTTCTTGAGAGGAAAGCTGTAACTCTGTGAGATGATTGCACAGAACACAAAGAAGTTTCTCAGAAAGCTTCTTTCTCTTTGTTATCGGAGGATATTTCCTTTGGCCCTATAGTCTTTAAAAGGATCCGAAATATCTGTTGTCAGATTCCACAGAAATAAGGCTAGCAAAGAGATCCACGAAATACAGATGTAACTCTGTGAGATGAATTAACAGAAAACTAAGCAGTTTCTCAGAAAGCTCCTTTCCAGATTTCATCCGAGGATATTTCCTTTTTCACCATAGCCCTCTATGGGCTTCCAAATATCACTTTGCCAATTCCACAAGAACTGTCTTAGCGAAAGGCTTCTTGAGGGGAAAGCTGTAACTCTGTGAGATGATTTCACAGAACACAAAGAAGTTTCTCAGAAACCTTCTTTCTCTTTGTTGTCGGAGGATATTTCCTTTGGCCCTATAGTCTTCAAAGGGAAAGGAAATATCTGTTGTCAGATTCCACAGAAATAAGGCTAGCAAAGAGATCCACGAAATACTGATGTAACTCTGTGAGATGAATTAACAGAACACTGAGCAGTTTCTCAGAAAGCTTCTTTCCAGATTTCATCGGAGGATATTCCCTTTTTCACCATAGCCCTCTATGGGCTTCCAAATATCACTTTGCCAATTCCACAAGAACTGTCTTAGCGAAAGGCTTCTTGAGGGGAAAGCTGTAACTCTGTGAGATGATTTCACAGAACACAAAGAAGTTTCTCAGAAAGCTTCTTTCTCTTTGTTATCGGAGGATATTTCCTTTGCCCCTATAGTCTTTAAAGGGATCCGAAATATCTGTTCTCAGATTCCACAGAAATAAAGCTAGCAAAGAGATCCACGAAATACAGATGTAACTCTGTGAGATGAATTAACAGAACACTGAGCAGTTTCTCAGAAAGCTTATTTCCAGATTTCATCCGAGGATATTTCCTTTTTCACCATAGCCCTTATGGGCTTCCAAATATGACTTTGCCAATTCCACAAGAACTGTCTTAGCGAAAGGCTTCTTGAGGGGAAAGCTGTAACTCTGTGAGATGATTTCACAGAACACAAAGAAGTTTCTCAGAACGCTTCCTTCCCTTTGTTATCGGAGGATATGTCCTTTGGCCCTATAGTCTTCAAAGGGAAAGGAAATATCTGTTGTCAGATTCCACAGAAATAAGGCTAGCAAAGAGATCCACGAAATACAGATGTAACTCTGTGAGATGAATTAACAGAACACTGAGCAGTTTCTCAGAAAGCTTCTTTCCAGATTTCATCGGAGGATATTCCCTCTTTCACCATAGCCTTCTATGGGCTTCCAAATATCACTTTGCCAATTCCACAAGAACTGTCTTAGCGAAAGGCTTCTTGAGGGGAAAGATGTAACTCTGTGAGATGATTTCACAGAACACAAAGAAGTTTCTCGGAAAGCTTCTTTCTCTTTGTTATCGGAGGATATTTCCTTTGCCCCTATAGTCTTTAAAGGGATCCGAAATATCTGTTGTCAGATTCCACAGAAATAAAGCTAGCAAAGAGATCCACGAAATACACATGTAACTCTGTGAGAAGAATTAACAGAACACTGAGCAGTTTCTCAGAAAGCTTCTTTCCAGATTTCATCGGAGGATATTTCCTTTTTCACCATAGAACTCTATGGGCTTCCAAATATCACTTTGACAATTCCACAAGAACTGTCTTAGCGAAAGGCTTCTTGAGAGGAAAGCTGTAACTCTGTGAGATGATTTCACAGAACACAAAGAAGTTTCTCAGAAAGCTTCTTTCTCTTTGTTATCGGAGGATATTTCCTTTGCCCCTATAGTCTTTAAAAGGATCCGAAATATCTGTTGTCAGATTCCACAGAAATAAGGCTAGCAAAGAGATCCACGAAATACAGATGTAACTCTGTGAGATGAATTAACAGAACACTGAGCAGTTTCTCAGAAAGCTTATTTCCAGATTTCATCCGAGGATATTTCCTTTTTCACCATAGCCCTTATGGGCTTCCAAATATGACTTTGCCAATTCCACAAGAACTGTCTTAGCGAAAGGCTTCTTGAGGGGAAAGCTGTAACTCTGTGAGATGATTTCACAGAACACAAAGAAGTTTCTCAGAACGCTTCTTTCCCTTTGTTATCGGAGGATATGTCCTTTGGCCCTATAGTCTTCAAAGGGAAAGGAAATATCTGTTGTCAGATTCCACAGAAATAAGGCTAGCAAAGAGATCCACGAAATACAGATGTAACTCTGTGAGATGAATTAACAGAACACTGAGCAGTTTCTCAGAAAGCTTCTTTCCAGATTTCATCGGAGGATATTTCCTTTTTCTCCATAGCCCTGTATGGTCTTCCAAATATCACTTTGCCAATTCCACAAGAACTGTCTTAGCGAAAGGCTTCTTGAGGGGAAAGCTGTAACTCTGTGAGATGATTTCACAGAACACAAAGAAGTTTCTCAGAAAGCTTCGTTCTCTTTGTTATCGGAGGATATTTCCTTTGGCCCTATAGTCTTCAAAGGGAAAGGAAATATCTGTTGTCAGATTCCACAGAAATAAGGCTAGCAAAGAGATCCACGAAATACAGATGTAACTCTGTGAGATGAATTAACAGAACACTGAGCAGTTTCTCAGAAAGCTTCTTTCCAGATTTCATCGGAGGATATTCCCTTTTTCACCATAGCCCTCTAGGGGTTCCAAATATCACTTTGCCAATTCCACAAGAACTGTCTTAGCGAAAGGCTTCTTGAGGGGAAAGCTGTAACTCTGTGAGATGATTTCACAGAACACAAAGAAGTTTCTCAGAAAGCTTCTTTCTCTTTGTTATCGGAGGATATTTCCTTTGCCCCTATAGTCTTTAAAGGGATCTGAAATATCTGTTGTCAGATTCCACAGAAATAAAGCTAGCAAAGAGATCCACGAAATACAGATGTAACTCTGTGAGATGAATTAACAGAACACTGAGCAGTTTCTCAGAAAGCTTCTTTCCAGATTTCATCCGAGGATATTTCCTTTTTCACCATAGCCCTTATGGGCTTCCAAATATGACTTTGCCAATTCCACAAGAACTGTCTTAGCGAAAGGCTTCTTGAGGGGAAAGCTGTAACTCTGTGAGATGATTTCACAGAACACAAAGAAGTTTCTCAGAAACCTTCTTTCTCTTTGTTGTCGGAGGATATTTCCTTTGGCCCTATAGTCTTCAAAGGGAAAGGAAATATCTGTTGTCAGATTCCACAGAAATAAGGCTAGCAAAGAGATCCACGAAATACAGATGTAACTCTGTGAGATGAATTAACAGAACACTGAGCAGTTTCTCAGAAAGCTTCTTTCCAGATTTCATCGCAGGATATTCCCTTTTTCACCATAGCCCTCTAAGGGCTTCCAAATATCACTTTGCCAATTCCACAAGAACTGTCTTAGCGAAAGGCTTCTTGAGGGGAAAGCTGTAACTCTGTGAGATGATTTCACAGAACACAAAGAAGTTTCTCAGAAAGCTTCTTTCTCTTTGTTATCGGATGATATTTCCTTTGCCCCTACAGTCTTTAAAGGGATCCGAAATATCTGTTGTCAGATTCCACAGAAATAAAGCTAGCAAAGAGATCCACGAAATACAGATGTAACTCTGTGAGATGAATTAACAGAACACTGAGCAGTTTCTCAGAAAGCTTCTTTCCAGATTTCATCCGAGGATATTTCCTTTTTCACCATAGCCCTTATGGGCTTCCAAATATGACTTTGCCAATTCCACAAGAACTGTCTTAGCGAAAGGCTTCTTGAGGGGAAAGCTGTAACTCTGTGAGATGATTTCACAGAACACAAAGAAGTTTCTCAGAAAGCTTCTTTCCCTTTGTTATCGGAGGATATGTCCTTGGGCCCTATAGTCTTCAAAGGGAAAGGAAATATCTGTTGTCAGATTCCACAGAAATAAGGCTAGCAAAGAGATCCACGAAATACCGATGTAACTCTGTGAGATGAATTAACAGAACACTGAGCAGTTTCTCAGAAAGCTTCTTTCCAGATTTCATCGGAGGATATTTCCTTTTTCAACATAGCCCTTATGGGCTTCCAAATATCACTTTGCCAATTCCACAAGAACTGTCTTAGTGAAACGCTACTTGAGGGGAAAGCTGTCACTCTGTGAGATGATTTCACAGAACACAAAGAAGTTTCTCAGAAAGCTTCATTCTCTTTGTTATCGGAGGATATTTCCTTTGGCCCTATAGTCTTCAAAGGGAAAGGAAATATCTGTTGTCAGATTCCACAGAAATAAGGCTAGCAAAGAGATCCATGAAATACAGATGTAACTCTGTGAGATGAGTTAACAGGACACTGAGCAGTTTCTCAGAAAGCTTCTTTACAGATTTCATCGGAGGATATTTCCTTTTTCACCATAGCCCTCTATGGGCTTCCAAATATCCCTTTGCCAATTCCACAAGAACTGTGCTAGCGAAAGGCTTCTTGAGGGGAAAGCTGTAACTCTGTGAGATGATTTCACAGAACACAAAGAAGTTTCTCAGAAAGCTTCTTTCTCTTTGTTATCGGAGGATATTTCCTTTGGCCCTATAGTCTTCAAAGGGAAAGGAAATATCTGTTGTCAGATTCCACAGAAATAAGGCTAGCAAAGAGATCCACGAAATACCGATGTAACTCTGTGAGATGAATTAACAGAACACTGAGCAGTTTCTCAGAAAGCTTCTTTCCAGATTTCATCGGAGGATATTTCCTTTTTCACCATAGCCCTCTAAGGGCTTCCAAATATCACTTTGCCAATTCCACAAGAACTGTCTTAGCGAAAGGCTTCTTGAGGGGAAAGCTGTAACTCTGTGAGATGATTTCACAGAACACAAAGAAGTTTCTCAGAAACCTTCTTTCTCTTTGTTATCGGAGGATATTTCCTTTGGCCCTATAGTCTTCAAAGGGAAAGGAAATATCTGTTGTCAGATTCCACAGAAATAAGGCTAGCAAAGAGATCCACGAAATACAGATGTAACTCTGTGAGATGAATTAACAGAACACTGAGCAGTTTCTCAGAAAGCTGCTTTCCAGATTTCATCGGAGGATATTTCCTTTTTCACCATAGCCCTCTATGGGCTTCCAAATATCACTTTGACAATTCCACAAGAACTGTCTTAGCGAAAGGCTTCTTGAGGGGAAAGCTGTAACTCTGTGAGATGATTTCACAGAACACAAAGAAGTTTCTCAGAAAGCTTGTTTCTCTTTGTTATCGGAGGATATTTCCTTTGGCCCTATAGTCTTTAAAGGGATCCGAAATATCTGTTGTCAGATTACACAGAAATAGGGCTAGCAAAGAGATCCACGAAATACAGATGTAACTCTGTGAGATGAATTAACAGAACACTAAGCAGTTTCTCAGAAAGCTTCTTTCCAGATTTCATCCGAGGATATTTCCTTTTTCACCATAGCCCTTATGGGCTTCCAAATATGACTGTGCCAATTCCACAAGAACTGTCTTAGCGAAAGGCTTCTTGAGGGGAAAGCTGTAACTCTGTGAGATGATTTCACAGAACACAAAGAAGTTTCTCAGAAAGCTTGCTTCTCTTCGTTATCGGAGGATATTTCCTTTGGCCCTATAGTCTGTAAAACGATCCGAAATATCTGTTGTCAGATTACACAGAAATAAGGCTAGGAAAGAAATCCACGAAATACATATGTAACTCTGTGAGATGAATTAACAGACACTAAGCAGTTTCTCAGAAAGCTTCTTTCCAGATTTCATCCGAGGATATTTCCTTTTTCACCATAGCCCTTATGGGCTTCCAAATATGACTTTGCCAATTCCACAAGAACTGTCTTAGCGCAAGGCTTCTTGAGGGGAAAGCTGTAACTCTGTGAGATGATTTCACAGAACACAAAGAACTTTCTCAGAAAGCTTCTTTCTCTTTGTTATCGGAGGATATTTCCTTTGGCCCTATAGTCTTCAAAGGGAAAGGAAATATCTGTTGTCAGATTCCACAGAAATAAGGCTAGCAAAGAGATCCACGAAATACAGATGTAACTCTGTGAGATGAATTAACAGAACACTGAGCAGATTCTCAGAAAGCTCCTTTCCAGGTTTCATCGGAGGATATTTCCTTTTTCACCATAGCCCTTATGGGCTTCCAAATATCACTTTGCCAATTCCACAAAAACTGTCTTAGCGAAAGGCTTCTTGAGGGGAAAGCTGTAACTCTGTGAGATGATTTCACAGAACACAAAGAAGATTCTCAGAAAGCTTCTTTCTCTTTGTTATCGGAGGATAATTGCTTTGGCCCTATAGTCTTCAAAGGGAAAGGAAATATCTGTGGTCAGATTCCAGAGAAATAAGGCTAGCAAAGAGATCCCCGAAATACAGATGTAATTCTGTGAGATGAATTAACAGAACACTAAGCAGTTTCTCAGAAAGCTTCTTTCCAGATTTCATCCGAGGATATTTCCTTTTTAACCATAGCCCTCTATTGGCTTCAAAATATCACTTTGCCAATTCCACAAGAACTGTCTTAGCGAAAGGCTTCTTGAGGGGAAAGCTGTAACTCTGTGAGATGATTTCACAGAACACTAAGAAGTTTCTCAGAAAGCTTCTTTCTCTTTGTTATCGGAGGATAATTGCTTTGGCCCTATAGTCTTCAAAGGGAAAGGAAATATCTGTTGTCAGATTCCAGAGAAATAAGGCTAGCAAAGAGATCCACGAAATACAGATGTAATTCTGTGAGATGAATTAACAGAACACTAAGCAGTTTCTCAGAAAGCTTCTTTCCAGATTTCATCGGAGGATATTTCCTTTTTCACCATAGCCCTCTATGGGCTTCCAAATATCACTTTGACAATTCCACAAGAACTGTCTTAGCGAAAGGCTTCTTGACGGGAATGCTGTAACTCTGTGAGATGATTTCACAGAACACAAAGAAGCTTCTCAGAAAGCTTCTTTCTCTTTGTTATCGGAGGATATTTCCTTTGGTCCTATGGCCTTTAAAGGGAAAGGAAATATCTGTTGTCAGATTCCACAGAAATAAGGCTAGCAAAGAGATCCACGAAATACAGATGTAACTCTGTGAGATGAATTAACAGAACACTGAGCAGTTTCTCAGAAAGCTTCTTTCCAGATTTCTTCGGAGGATATTTCCTTTTTCACCATAGCCCTCTATGGGCTTCCAAATATCACTTTGCCAATTCCACAAGAACTGTCTTAGCGAAAGGCTTCTTGAGAGGAAAGCTGTAACTCTGTGAGATGATTTCACAAACACAAAGAAGTTTCTCAGAAAGCTTCTTTCTCTTTGTTATCGGAGGATATTTCCTTTGGCCCTATAGTCTTTAAAGGGATCCGAAATATCTGTTGTCAGATTCCACAGAAAGAAGGCTAGCAAAGAGATCCACGAAATACAGATGTAATTCTGTGAGATGAATTAACAGAACACTAAGCAGTTTCTCAGAAAGCTTCTTTCCAGATTTCATCCGAGGATATTTCCTTTTTAATCATAGCCCTCTATGGGCTTCCAAATATCACTTTGCCAATTCCACAAGAACTGTCTTAGCGAAAGGCTTCTTGAGGGGAAAGCTGTAACTCTGTGAGATGATTTCACAGAACACTAAGAAGTTTCTCAGAAAGCTTCTTTCTCTTTGTTATCGGAGGATAATTGCTTTGGCCCCATAGTCTTCAAAGGGAAAGGAAATATCTGTTGTCAGATTCCAGAGAAATAAGGCTAGCAAAGAGATCCACGAAATACAGATGTAATTCTGTGAGATGAATTAACAGAACACTAAGCAGTTTCTCAGAAAGCTTCTTTCCAGATTTCATCCGAGGATATTTCCTTTTTAACCATAGCCCTCTATGGGCTTCCAAATATCCCTTTGCCAATTCCACAAGAACTGTCTTAGCGAAAGGCTTCTTGAGGGGAAAGCTGTAACTCTGTGAGATGATTTCACAGAACACAAAGAAGTTTCTCAGAAAGCTTCTTTCTCTTTGTTATCGGAGGATATTTCCTTTGGCCCTATAGTCTTCAAAGGGAAAGGAAATATCTGTTGTCAGATTCCACAGAAATAAGGCTAGAAAAGAGATCCACGAAATACAGATGTAACTCTGTGAGATGAATTAACAGAACACTGAGCAGTTTCTCAGAAAGCTTCTTTCCAGATTTCATCGGAGGGTATTCCCTTTTTCACCATAGCCCTCTATGGGCTTCCAAATATCACTTTGCCAATTCCACAAGAACTGTCTTAGCGAAAGGCTTCTTGAGGGGAAAGCTGTAACTCTGTGAGATGATTTCACAGAACACAAAGAAGTTTCTCAGAAAGCTTCTTTCTCTTTGTTATCGGAGGATATTTCCTTTGGCCCTATAGTCTTCAAAGGGAAAGGAAATATCTGTTGTCAGATTCCACAGAAATAAGGCTAGCAAAGAGATCCACGAAATACAGATGTAACTCTGTGAGATGAATTAACAGAACACTGAGCAGTTTCTCAGAAAGCTTCTTTCCAGATTTCATCGGAGGATATTTCCTTTTTCACCATAGCCCTCTATGGGCTTCCAAATATCACTTTGCCAATTCCACAAGAACTGTCTTAGCGAAAGGCTTCTTGAGGGGAAAGCTGTAACTCTGTGAGATGATTTCACAGAACACAAAGAAGTTTCTCAGAAAGCTTCTTTCTCTTTGTTATCGGAGGATATTTCCTTTGGCCCTATAGTCTTCAAAGGGAAAGGAAATATCTGTTGTCAGATTCCACAGAAATAAGGCTAGCAAAGAGATCCACGAAATACAGATGTAACTCTGTGAGATGAATTAACAGAACACTGAGCAGTTTCTCAGAAAGCTTCTTTCCAGATTTCATCGGAGGATATTCCCTTTTTCACCATAGCCCTCTATGGGCTTCCAAATATCACTTTGCCAATTCCACAAGAACTGTGTTAGCGAAAGGCTTCTTGAGGGGAAAGCTGTAACTCTGTGAGATGATTTCACAGAACACAAAGAAGTTTCTCAGAAAGCTTCTTTCTCTTTGTTATCGGAGGATATTTCCTTTGGCCCTATAGTCTTCAAAGGGAAAGGAAATATCTGTTGTCAGATTCCACAGAAATAAGGCTAGCAAAGAGATCCACGAAATACCGATGTAACTCTGTGAGGTGAATTAACAGAACACTGAGCAGTTTCTCAGAAAGCTTCTTTCCAGATTTCATCGGAGGATATTTCCTTTTTCACCATAGCCCTCTATGGGCTTCCAAATATCACTTTGCCAATTCAACAAGAACTGTCTTAGCGAAAGGCTTCTTGAGGGGAAAGCTGTAACTCTGTGAGATGATTTCACAGAACACAAAGAAGTTTCTCAGAAACCTTCTTTCTCTTTGTTGTCGGAGGATATTTCCTTTGGCCCTATAGTCTTCAAAGGGAAAGGAAATATCTGTTGTCAGATTCCACAGAAATAAGGCTAGTAAAGAGATCCACGAAATACAGATGTAACTCTGTGAGATGAATTAACAGAACACTGAGCAGTTTCTCAGAAAGCTTCTTTCCAGATTTCATCGGAGGATATTCCCTTTTTCACCATAGCCCTCTATGGGCTTCCAAATATCACTTTGCCAATTCCACAAGAACTGTCTTAGCGAAAGGCTTCTTGAGGGGAAAGCTGTAACTCTGTGAGATGATTTCACAGAACACAAAGAAGTTTCTCAGAAAGCTTCTTTCTCTTTGTTATCGGAGGATTTTCCTTTGCCCCTATAGTCTTTAAAGGGATCCGAAATATCTGTTGTCAGATTCCACAGAAATAAAGCTAGCAAAGAGATCCACGAAATACAGATGTAACTCTGTGAGATGAATTAACAGAACACTGAGCAGTTTCTCAGAAAGCTTCTTTGCAGATTTCATCCGAGGATATTTCCTTTTTCACCATAGCCCTTATGGGCTTCCAAATATGACTTTGCCAATTCCACAAGAACTGTCTTAGCGAAAGGCTTCTTGAGGGGAAAGCTGTCACTCTGTGAGATGATTTCACAGAACACAAAGAAGTTTCTTAGAAAGCTTCTTTCCCTTTGTTATCGGAGGATATGTCCTTTGGCCCTATAGTCTTCAAAGGGAAAGGAAATATCTGTTGTCAGATTCCACAGAAATAAGGCTAGCAAAGAGATCCACGAAACACAGATGTAACTCTGTGAGATGAATTAACAGAACACTGAGCAGTTTCTCAGAAAGCTTCTTTCCAGATTTCATCGGAGGATATTTCCTTTTTCAACATAGCCCTTATGGGCTTCCAAATATCACTTTGCCAATTCCACAAGAACTGTCTTAGTGAAACGCTACTTGAGGGGAAAGCTGTCACTCTGTGAGATGATTTCACAGAACACAAAGAAGTTTCTCAGAAAGCTTCATTCTCTTTGTTATCGGAGTATATTTCCTTTGGCCCTATAGTCTTCAAAGGGAAAGGAAATATCTGTTGTCAGATTCCACAGAAATAAGGCTAGCAAAGAGATCCAGGAAATACAGATGTAACTCTGTGAGATGAGTTAACAGAACACTGAGCAGTTTCTCAGAAAGCTTCTTTCCAGATTTCATCGGAGGATATTTCCTTTTTCACCATAGCCCTCTATGGGCTTCCAAATATCCCTTTGCCAATTCCACAAGAACTGTGTTAGCGAAAGGCTTCTTGAGGGGAAAGCTGTAACTCTGTGAGATGATTTCACAGAACACAAAGAAGTTTCTCAGAAAGCTTCTTTCTCTTTCTTATCGGAGGATATTTCCTTTGGCCCTATAGTCTTCAAAGGGAAAGGAAATATCTGTTGTCAGATTCCACAGAAATAAGGCTAGCAAAGAGATCCACGAAATACAGATGTAACTCTGTGAGATGAATTAACAGAACACTGAGCAGTTTCTCAGAAAGCTGATTTCCAGATTTCATCGGAGGATATTTCCTTTTTCACCATAGCCCTCTATGGGCTTCCAAATATCACTTTGCCAATTCCACAAGAACTGTCTTAGCGAAAGGCTTCTTGAGGGGAAAGCTGTAACTCTGTGAGATGATTTCACAGAACACAAAGAAGTTTCTCAGAAAGCTTGCTTCTCTTCGTTATCGGAGGATATTTCCTTTGGCCCTATAGTCTGTAAAACGATCCGAAATATCTGTTGTCAGATTACACAGAAATAAGGCTAGGAAAGAAATCCACGAAATACATATGTAACTCTGTGAGATGAATTAACAGACACTAAGCAGTTTCTCAGAAAGCTTCTTTCCAGATTTCATCCGAGGATATTTCCTTTTTCACCATAGCCATTATGGGCTTCCAAATATGACTTTGCCAATTCCACAAGAACTGTCTTAGCGCAAGGCTTCTTGAGGGGAAAGCTGTAACTCTGTGAGATGATTTCACAGAACACAAAGAAGTTTCTCAGAAAGCTTCTTTCTCTTTGTTATCGGAGGATATTTCCTTTGGCCCTATAGTCTTCAAAGGGAAAGGAAATATCTGTTGTCAGATTCCACAGAAATAAGGCTAGCAAAGAGATCCACGAAATACAGATGTAACTCTGTGAGATGAATTAACAGAACACTGAGCAGATTCTCAGAAAGCTTCTTTCCAGGTTTCATCGGAGGATATTTCCTTTTTCACCATAGCCCTTATGGGCTTCCAAATATCACTTTGCCAATTCCACAAGAACTGTCTTAGCGAAAGGCTTCTTGAGGGGAAAGCTGTAACTCTGTGAGATGATTTCACAGAACACTAAGAAGTTTCTCAGAAAGCTTCTTTCTCTTTGTTATCGGAGGATAATTGCTTTGGCCCTGTAGTCTTCAAAGGGAAAGGAAATATCTGTTGTCAGATTCCAGAGAAATAAGGCTAGCAAAGAGATCCACGAAATACAGATGTAATTCTGTGAGATGAATTAACAGAACACTAAGCAGTTTCTCAGAAAGCTTCTTTCCAGATTTCATCCGAGGATATTTCCTTTTTCACCATAGCCCTCTATGGGCTTCCAAATATCACTTTGCCAATTCCACAAGAACTGTCTTAGCGAAAGGCTTCTTGACGGGAATGCTGTAACTCTGTGAGATGATTTCACAGAACACAAAGAAGTTTCTCAGAAAGCTTCTTTCCCTTTTTTATCGGAGGATATGTCCTTTGGCCCTATAGTCTTCAAAGGGAAAGTAAATATCTGTTGTCAGATTCCAGAGAAATAAGGCTAGCAAAGAGATCCACGAAATACAGATGTAACTCTGTGAGATGAATTAACAGAACACTGAGCATTTTCTCAGAAAGCTTCTTTCCAGATTTCATCGGAGGATATTTCCTTTTTCACCATAGCCCTTAAGGGCTTCCAAATATCACTTTGCCAATTCCACAAGAACTGTCTTAGCGAAAGGCTTCTTGAGGGGAAAGCTGTAACTCTGTGAGATGATTTCACAGAACACAAAGAAGTTTCTCAGAAAGCTTCTTTCTCTCTGTTATCGGAGGATATTTCCTTTGGCCCTATAGTCTTCAAAGGGAAAGGAAATATCTGTTGTCAGATTCCACAGAAATAAGGCTAGCAAAGAGATCCACGAAATACAGATGTAACTCTGTGAGATGAATTAACAGAACACTGAGCAGTTTCTCAGAAAGCTTCTTTCCAGATTTCATCGGAGGATATTTCCTTTTTCACCATTGCCCTCTATGGGCTTCCAAATATCACTTTGCCAATTCCACAAGAACTGTCTTAGCGAAAGGCTTCTTGAGGGGAAAGCTGTAACTCTGTGAGATGATTTCACAGAACACAAAGAAGTTTCTCAGAAAGCTTCTTTCTCTTTGTTATCGGAGGATATTTCCTTTGGCCCTATAGTCTTCAAAGGGAAAGGAAATATCTGTTGTCAGATTCCACAGAAATAAGGCTAGCAAAGAGATCCACGAAATACAGATGTAACTCTGTGAGATGAATTAACAGAACACTGAGCAGTTTCTCAGAAAGCTTCTTTCTAGATTTCATCGGAGGATATTCCCTTTTTCACCATAGCCCTCTATGGGCTTCCAAATATCACTTTGCCAATTCCACAAGAAGTGTCTTAGGGAAAGGCTTCTTGAGGGGAAAGCTGTAACTCTGTGAGATGATTTCACAGAACACAAAGAAGTTTCTCAGAAGGCTTCTTTCTCTTTGTTATCTGAGGATATTTCCTTTGCCCCTATAGTCTTTAAAGGGATCCGAAATATCTGTTGTCAGATTCCACAGAAATAAAGCTAGCAAAGAGATCCACGAAATACAGATGTAACTCTGTGAGATGAATTAACAGAACACTGAGCAGTTTCTCAGAAAGCTTCTTTCCAGATTTCATCCGAGGATATTTCCTTTTTCACCATAGCCCTTAAGGGCTTCCAAATATGACTTTGCCAATTCCAGAAGAACTGTCTTAGCGAAAGGCTTCTTGAGGGGAAAGCTGTAACTCTGTGAGATGATTTCACAGAACACAAAGAAGTTTCTCAAAGCTTCATTCTCTTTGTTATCGGAGGATATTTCCTTTGGCCCTATAGTCTTCAAAGGGAAAGGAAATTTCTGTTGTCAGATTCCACAGAAATAAGGCTAGCAAAGAGATCCATGAAATACAGATGTAACTCTGTGAGATGAGTTAACAGAACACTGAGCAGTTTCTCAGAAAGCTTCTTTCCAGATTTCATCGGAGGATATTTCCTTTTTCACCATAGCCCTCTATGGGCTTACAAATATCCCTTTGCCAATTCCACAAGAACTGTGTTAGCGAAAGGCTTCTTGAGGGGAAAGCTGTAACTCTGTGAGATGATTTCACAGAACACAAAGAAGTTTCTCAGAACGCTTCTTTCTCTTTGTTATCGGAGGATATTTCCTTTGGCCCTATAGTCTTCAAAGGGAAAGGAAATATCTGTTCACAGATTCCACAGAAATAAGGCTAGCAAAGAGATCCACGAAATACAGATGTAACTCTGTGAGATGAATTAACAGAACACTCAGCAGTTTCTCATAAAGCTGCTTTCCAGGTTTCATCGGAGGATATTTCCTTTTTCACCATAGCCCTCTAAGGGCTTCCAAATATCACTTTGCCAATTCCACAAGAACTGTCTTAGCGAAAGGCTTCTTGAGGGGAAAGCTGTAACTCTGTGAGATGATTTCACAGAACACAAAGAAGTTTCTCAGAAAGCTTGCTTCTCTTCGTTATCGGAGGATATTTCCTTTGGCCCTATAGTCTGTAAAAGGATCCGAAATATCTGCTGTCAGATTACACAGAAATAAGGCTAGGAAAGAAATCCACGAAATACATATGTAACTCTGTGAGATTAATTAACAGACACTAAGCAGTTTCTCAGAAAGCTCCTTTCCAGATTTCATCCGAGGATATTTCCTTTTTCACCATAGCCCTTATGGGCTTCCAAATATGACTTTGCCAATTCCAGAAGAACTGTCTTAGCGCAAGGCTTCTTGAGGGGAAAGCTGTAACTCTGTGAGATGATTTCACAGAACACAAAGAAGTTTCTCAGAAAGCTTCTTTCTCTTTGTTATCGGAGGATATTTCCTTTGGCCCTATAGTCTTCAAAGGGAAAGGAAATATGTGTTGTCAGATTCCACAGAAATAAGGCTAGCAAAGAGATCCACGAAATACAGATGTAAATCTGTGAGATGAATTAACAGAACACTGAGCAGATTCTCAGAAAGCTTCTTTCCAGGTTTCATCAGAGGATATTTCCTTTTTCACCATAGCACTTATGGGCTTCCAAATATCACTTTGCCAATTCCACAAAAACTGTCTTAGCGAAAGGCTTCTTGAGGGGAAAGCTGTAACTCAATGAGATGATTTCACAGAACACAAAGAAGTTTCTCAGAAAGCTTCTTTCTCTTTGTTATCGGAGGATAATTGCTTTGGCCCTATAGTCTTGAAAGGGAAAGGAAATATCTGTTGTCAGATTCCAGAGAAATAAGGCTAGCAAAGAGATCCACGAAATACAGATGTAATTCTGTGAGATGAATTAACAGAACACTAAGCAGTTTCTCAGAAAGCTTCTTTCCAGATTTCATCGGAGGATATTTCCTTTTTAACCATAGCCCTCTATGAGCTTCCAAATATCACTTTGCCAATTCCACAAGAACTGTATTAGCGAAAGTCTTCTTGAGGGGAAAGCTGTAACTCTGTGAGATGATTTCACAGAACACTAAGAAGTTTCTCAGAAAGCTTCTTTCTCTTTGTTATCGGAGGATAATTGCTTTGGCCCTATAGTCTTCAAAGGGAAAGGAAATATCTGTTGTCAGATTCCAGAGAAATAAGGCTAGCAAAGAGATCCACGAAATACAGATGTAATTCTGTGAGATGAATTAACAGAACACTAAGCAGTTTCTCAGAAAGCTTCTTTCCAGATTTCATCGGAGGATATTTCCTTTTTCACCATAGCCCTCTATGGGCTTCCAAATATCACTTTGCCAATTCCACAAGAACTGTCTTAGCGAAAGGCTTCTTGACGGGAATGCTGTAACTCTGTGAGATGATTTCACAGAACACAAAGAAGCTTCTCAGAAAGCTTCTTTCTCTTTGTTATCGGAGGATATTTCCTTTGGTCCTATGGCCTTTAAAGGGAAAGGAAATATCTGTTCTCAGATCCCACAGAAATAAGCCTAGCAAAGAGATCCACGAAATACAGATGTAACTCTGTGAGATGAATTAACAGAACACTGAGCAGTTTCTCAGAAAGCTTCTTTCCAGATTTCTTCGGAGGATATTTCCTTCTTCACCATAGCCCTCTATGGGCTTCCAAATATCACTTTGCCAATTCCACAAGAACTGTCTTAGCGAAAGGCTTCTTGAGAGGAAAGCTGTAACTCTGTGAGATGATTTCACAAACACAAAGAAGTTTCTCAGAAAGCTTCTTTCTCTTTGTTATCGGAGGATATTTCCTTTGGCCCTATAGTCTTTAAAGGGATCCGAAATATCTGTTGTCAGATTCCACAGAAAGAAGGCTAGCAAAGAGATCCACGAAATACAGATGTAACTCTGTGAGATGAATTAACAGAACACTAAGCAGTTTCTCAGAAAGCTTCTTTCCAGATTTCATCCGAGGATATTTCCTTTTTCACCATAGCCTTTATGGGCGTCCAAATATGACTTTGCCAATTCCACAAGAACTGTCTTAGCGAAAGGCTTCTTGAGGGGAAAGCTGTAACTCTGTGAGATGATTTCACAGAACACAAAGAAGTTTCTCAGAAAGCTTCTTTCCCTTTTTTATCGGAGGATATGTCCTTTGGCCCTATAGTCTTCAAAGGGAAAGTAAATATCTGTTGTCAGATTCCACAGAAATAAGGCTAGCAAAGAGATCCACGAAATACAGATGTAACTCTGTGAGATGAATTAACAGAACACTGAGCAGTTTCTCAGAAAGCTTCTTTCCAGATTTCATCCGAGGATATTTCCTTTTTCACCATAGCCCTTATGGGCTTCCAAATATCACTTTGCCAATTCCACAAGAACTGTCTTAGGGAAACGCTTCTTGAGGGGAAAGCTGTCACTCTGTGAGATGATTTCACAGAACACAAAGAAGTTTCTCAGAAAGCTTCATTCTCTTTGTTATCGAGGAAATTTCCTTTGGCCCTATAGTCTTCAAAGGGAAAGGAAATATCTGTTGTCAGATTCCACAGAAATAAGGCTAGCAAAGAGATAAACGAAATACAGCTGTAACTCTGTGAGATGAATTAACAGAACACTGAGCAGTTTCTCAGAAAGCTTCTTTCCAGATTTCATCCGAGGATATTTCCTTTTTCACCATAGCCCTCTATGGGCTTCCAAATATCACTTTGCCAATTCCACAAGAACTGTCTTAGTGAAAGTCTTCTTGAGGGGAAAGCTGTAACTCTGTGAGATGATTTCACAGAACACAAAGAAGTTTCTCAGAAACCTTCTTTCTCTTTGTTATCGGAGGATATTTCCTTTGGCCCTATAGTCTTCAAAGGGAAAGGAAATATCTGTTGTCAGATTCCACAGATATAAGGCTAGCAAAGAGATCCACGAAATACAGATGTAACTCTGTGAGATGAATTAACAGAACACTAAGCAGTTTCTCAGAAAGATGCTTTCCAGATTTCATGGGAGGATATTTCCTTTTTCACCATAGCCCTCTATGGGCTTCCAAATATCACTTTGACAATTCCACAAGAACTGTCTTAGCGAAAGGCTTCTTGAGGGGAAAGCTGTAACTCTGTGAGATGATTTCACAGAACACAAAGAAGTTTCTCAGAAAGCTTGCTTCTCTTCGTTATCGGAGGATATTTCCTTTGGCCCTATAGTCTGTAAAAGGATCCGAAATATCTGTTGTCAGATTACACAGAAATAAGGCTAGGAAAGAAATCCACGAAATACATATGTAACTCTGTGAGATGAATTAACAGACACCAAGCAGTTTCTCAGAAAGCTTCTTTCCAGATTTCATCCGAGGATATTTCCTTTTTCACCATAGCCCTTATGGGCTTCCAAATATGACTTTGCCAAATCCACAAGAACTGTCTTAGCGCAAGGCTTCTTGAGGGGAAAGCTGTAACTCTGTGAGATGATTTCACAGAACACAAAGAAGTTTCTCAGAAAGCTTCTTTCTCTTTGTTATCGGAGGATATTTCCTTTGGCCCTATAGTCTTCAAAGGGAAAGGAAATATCTGTTGTCAGATTCCACAGAAATAAGGCTAGCAAAGAGATCCACGAAATACAGATGTAACTCTGTGAGATGAATTAACAGAACACTGAGCAGATTCTAGAAAGCTTCTTTCCAGGTTTCATCGGAGGATATTTCCTTTTTCACCATAGCACTTATGGGCTTCCAAATATCACTTTGTCAATTCCACAAAAACTGTCTTAGCGAAAGGCTTCTTGAGGGGAAAGCTGTAACTCTGTGAGATGATTTCACAGAACACAAAGAAGATTCTCAGAAAGCTTCTTTCTCTTTGTTATCGGAGGATAATTGCTTTGGCCCTATAGTCTTCAAAGGGAAAGGAAATATCTGTTGTCAGATTCCAGAGAAATAAGGCTAGCAAAGAGATCCACGAAATACAGATGTAATTCTGTGAGATGAATTAACAGAACACTAAGCAGTTTCTCAGAAAGCTTCTTTCCAGATTTCATCCGAGGATATTTCCTTTTTAACCATAGCCCTCTATGGGCTTCCAAATATCACTTTGCCAATTCCACAAGAACTGTCTTAGCGAAAGGCTTCTTGAGGGGAAAGCTGTAACTCTGTGAGATGATTTCACAGAACACAAAGAAGTTTCTCAGAAAGCTTCTTTCTCTTTGTTATCGGAGGATAATTGCTTTGGCCCTAGAGTCTTCAAAGGGAAAGGAAATATCTGTTGTCAGATTCCAGAGAAATAAGGCTAGCAAAGAGATCCACGAAATACAGATGTAATTCTGTGAGATGAATTAACAGAACACTAAGCAGTTTCTCAGAAAGCTTCTTTCCAGATTTCATCCGAGGATATTTCCTTTTTAACCATAGCCCTCTATGGGCTTCCAAATATCCCTTTGCCAATTCCACAAGAACTGTCTTAGCGAAAGGCTTCTTGAGGGGAAAGCTGTAACTCTGTGTGATGATTTCACAGAACACAAAGAAGTTTCTCAGAAAGCTTCTTTCTCTTTGTTATCGGAGGATATTTCCTTTGGCTCTATAGTCTTCAAAGGGAAAGGAAATATCTGTTGTCAGATTCCACAGAAAAAAGGCTAGAAAAGAGATCCACGAAATACAGATGTAACTCTGTGAGATGAATTAACAGATCACTGAGCAGTTTCTCAGAAAGCTTCTTTCCAGATTTCATCGGAGGATATTCCCTTTTTCACCATAGCCCTCTATGGGCTTCCAAATATCACTTTACCAATTCCACAAGAACTGTCTTAGCGAAAGGCTTCTTGAGGGGAAAGCTGTAACTCTGTGAGATGATTTCACAGAACACAAAGAAGTTTCTCAGAAAGGTTCTTTCTCTTTGTTATCGGAGGATATTTCCTTTGGCCCTATAGTCTTTAAAGGGATCCGAAATATCTGTTGTCAGATTCCACAGAAATAAAGCTAGCAAAGAGATCCACGAAATACAGATGTAACTCTGTGAGATGAATTAACAGAACACTCAGCAGTTTCTCAGAAAGCTTCTTTCCAGATTTCATCGGAGGATATTTCCTTTTTCACCATAGCCCTCTATGGGCTTCCAAATATCACTTTGCCAATTCCACAAGAACTGTCTTAGCGAAAGGCTTCTTGAGGGGAAAGCTGTAACTCTGTGAGATGATTTCACAGAACACAAAGAAGTTTCTCAGAAAGCTTCTTTCTCTTTGTTATCGGAGGATATTTCCTTTGGCCCTATAGTCTTCAAAGGGAAAGGAAATATCTGTTGTCAGATTCCACAGAAATAAGGCTAGCAAGGAGATCCACGAAATACAGATGTATCTCTGTGAGATGAATTAACAGAACACTGAGTAGTTTCTCAGAAAGCTGCTTTCCAGATTTCATCGGAGGATATTTCCTTTTTCACCATAGCCCTCTATGGGCTTCCAAATATCACTTTGCCAATTCCACAAGAACTGTCTTAGCGAAAGGCTTCTTGAGGGGAAAGCTGTAACTCTGTGAGATGATTTCACAGAACACAAAGAAGTTTCTCAGAAAGCTTGTTTCTCTTTGTTATCGGAGGATATTTCCTTTGGCCCTATAGTCTTTAAAGGGATCCGAAATATCTGCTGTCAGATTACACAGAAATAAGGCTAGGAAAGAGATCCACGAAATACAGATGTAACTCGGTGAGATGAATTAACAGAACACTAAGCAGTTTCTCAGAAGGCTTCTTTCCAGATTTCATCCGAGGATATTTCCTTTTTCACCATAGCCCTTATGGGCTTCCAAATATGACTTTGCCAATTCCACAAGAACTGTCTTAGCAAAAGGCTTCTTGAGGGGAATGCTGTAACTCTGTGAGATGATTTCACAGAACACAAAGAAGCTTCTCAGAAAGCTTCTTTCTCTTTGTTATCGGAGGATATTTCCTTTGGTCCTATGGCCTTTAAAGGGAAAGGAAATATCTGTTGTCAGATTCCACAGAAATAAGGCTAGCAAAGAGATCCACGAAATACAGATGTAACTCTGGGAGATGAATTAACAGAACACTGAGCAGTTTCTCAGAAAGCTTCTTTCCAGATTTCATCGGAGGATATTTCCTTTTTCACCATAGCCCTCTATGGTCTTCCAAATATCACTTTGCCAATTCCACAAGAACTGTCGTAGCGAAAGGCTTCTTGAGAGGAAAGCTGTAACTCTGTGAGATGATTTCACAGAACACAAAGAAGTTTCTCAGAAAGCTTCTTTCTCTTTGTTATCGGAGGATATTTCCTTTGGCCCTATAGTCTTCAAAGGGAAAGGAGATATCTGTTGTCAGATTCCACAGAAATAAGGCTAGCAAAGAGATCCACGAAATACAGATGTAACTCTGTGAGATGAATTAACAGAACACTGAGCAGTTTCTCAGAAAGCTTCTTTCCAGATTTCCTCTGAGGATATTTCCTTTTTCACCTTAGCCCTCTATGGGCTTCCAAATATCACTATGCCAATTCCACAAGAACTGTCTTAGCGAAAGGCTTCTTGAGGGGAAAGCTGTAACTCTGTGAGATGATTTCACAGAACACAAAGAAGTTTCTCAGAAAGCTTGTTTCTCTTCGTTATCGGACGATATTTCCTTTGGCCCTATAGTCTTTAAAGGGATCCGAAATATCTGTTGTCAGATTACACAGAAATAAGGCTAGGAAAGAAATTAACGAAATACAGATGTAACTCTGTGAGATGAATTAACAGACACTAAGCAGTTTCTCAGAAAGCTTCTTTCCAGATTTCATCCGAGGATATTTCCTTTTTCACCATAGCCCTTATGGGCTTCCAAATATGACTTTGCCAATTCTACAAGAACTGTCTTAGCGCAAGGCTTCTTGAGGGGAAAGCTGTAACTCTGTGAGATGATTTCACAGAACACAAAGAAGTTTCTCAGAAAGCTTCTTTACCTTTGTTATCGGAGGATACTTCCTTTGGCCTTGTAGTCTTTAAAGGGATCCGAAATATCAGTTCTCAGATTCCACAGAAATAAGGCTAGCAAAGAGATCTACGAAATACAGATGTAACTCTGTGAGATGAATTAACAGAACACTAAGCAGTTTCTCAGAAAGCTTCTTTCCAGATTTCATCGGAGGATATTTCCTTTTTCACCTTAGCCCTCTATGGGCTTCCAAATATCACTTTGCCAATTCCACAAGAACTGTCTTAGCGAAAGGTTTCTTGAGGGGAAAGCTGTAACTCTGTGAGATGATTTCACAGAACACAAAGAAGTTTCTCAGAAAGCTTCTTTCTCTTTGTTATCGGAGGATATTTCCTTTGGCCCTATAGTCTTCAAAGGGAAAGGAAATATCTGTTGTCAGATTCCACAGAAATAAGGCTAGCAAAGAGATCCATGAAATACAGATGTAACTCTGTGAGATGAATTAACAGAACACTGAGCAGATTCTCAGAAAGCTTCTTTCCAGGTTTCATCGGAGTATATTTCCTTTTTCACCATAGCCCTTATGGGCTTCCAAATATCACTTTGCCAATTCCACAAGAACTGTCTTAGCGAAAGGCTTCTTGAGGGGAAAGCTGTAACTCTGTGAGATGATTTCACAGAACACAAAGAAGTTTCTCAGAAAGCTTCTTCCTCTTTGTTATCGGAGGATAATTGCTTTGGCCCTATAGTCTTCAAAGGGAAAGGAAATATCTGTTGTCAGATTCCACAGAAATAAGGCTAGCAAAGAGATCCACGAAATACAGATGTAATTCTGTGAGATGAATTAACAGAACACTAAGCAGTTTCTCAGAAAGCTTCTTTCCAGATTTCATCCGAGGATATTTCCTTTTTAACCGTAGCCCTCTATGGGCTTCCAAATATCACTTTGCCAATTCCACAAGAACTGTCCTGGCGAAAGGCCTCTTGAGGGGAAAGCTGTAACTCTGTGAGATGATTTCACAGAACACAAAGAAGCTTCTCAGAAAGCTTCTTTCTCTTTGTTATCGGAGGATATTTCCTTTGGTCCTATGGCCTTTAAAGGGAAAGGAAATATCTGTTGTCAGATTCCACAGAAATAAGGCTAGCAAAGAGATCCACGAAATACAGATGTAACTCTGTGAGATGAATTAACAGAACACTGAGCAGTTTCTCAGAAAGCTTCTTTCCAGATTTCATCTGAGGATATTTCCTTTTTCAACATAGCCCTTATGGGCTTCCAAATATCACTTTGCCAATTCCACAAGAACTGTCTTAGTGAAACGCTACTTGAGGGGAAAGCTGTCACTCTGTGAGATGATTTCACAGAACACAAAGAAGTTTCTCAGAAAGCTTCATTCTCTTTGTTATCGGAGGATATTTCCTTTGGCCCTATAGTCTTCAAAGGGAAAGGAAATATCTGTTGTCAGATTCCACAAAAATAAGACTAGCAAAGAGATCCACGAAATACAGATGTAACTCTGTGAGATGAATTAACAGAACACTGAGCAGTTTCTCAGAAAGCTTCTTTCCAGATTTCATCGGAGGATATTTCCTTTTTCACCATAGCCCTCTATGGGCTTCCAAATATCCCTTTGCCAATTCCACAAGAACTGTGTTAGCGAAAGGCTTCTTGAGGAGAAAGCTGTAACTCTGTGAGATGATTTCACAGAACACAAAGAAGTTTCTCAGAAAGCTTCTTTCTCTTTGTTATCGGAGGATATTTCCTTTGGCCCTATAGTCTTCAAAGGGAAAGGAAATATCTGTTGTCAGATTCCACAGAAATAAGGCTAGCAAACAGATCCACGAAATACAGATGTAACTTTGTGAGATGAATTAACAGAACACTGAGCAGTTTCTCAGAAAGCTTCTTTCCAGATTTCATCGGAGGATATTTCCTTTTTCACCATAGCCCTCTATGGGCTTCCAAATATCACTTTGCCAATTCCACAAGAACTGTCTTAGCGAAAGGCTTCTTGAGGGGAAAGCTGTAACTCTGTGAGATGATTTCACAGAACACAAAGAAGCTTCCCAGAAAGCTTCTTTGTCTTTGTTATCGGAGGATATTTCCTTTGGTCCTATGGCCTTTAAAGGGAAAGGAAATATCTGTTGTCAGATTCCACAGAAATAAGGCTAGCAAAGAGATAAACGAAATACAGCTGTAACTCTGTGAGATGAATTAACAGAACACTGAGCAGTTTCTCAGAAAGCTTCTTTCCAGATTTCATCCGAGGATATTTCCTTTTTCACCATAGCCCTCTATGGGCTTCCAAATATCACTTTGCCAATTCCACAAGAACTGTCTTAGTGAAAGTCTTCTTGAGGGGAAAGCTGTAACTCTGTGAGATGATTTCACAGAACACAAAGAAGTTTCTCAGAAACCTTCTTTCTCTTTGTTATCGGAGGATATTTCCTTTGGCCCTATAGTCTTCAAAGGGAAAGGAAATATCTGTTGTCAGATTCCACAGATATAAGGCTAGCAAAGAGATCCACGAAATACAGATGTAACTCTGTGAGATGAATTAACAGAACACTAAGCAGTTTCTCAGAAAGATGCTTTCCAGATTTCATGGGAGGATATTTCCTTTTTCACCATAGCCCTCTATGGGCTTCCAAATATCACTTTGACAATTCCACAAGAACTGTCTTAGCGAAAGGCTTCTTGAGGGGAAAGCTGTAACTCTGTGAGATGATTTCACAGAACACAAAGAAGTTTCTCAGAAAGCTTGCTTCTCTTCGTTATCGGAGGATATTTCCTTTGGCCCTATAGTCTGTAAAAGGATCCGAAATATCTGTTGTCAGATTACACAGAAATAAGGCTAGGAAAGAAATCCACGAAATACATATGTAACTCTGTGAGATGAATTAACAGACACTAAGCAGTTTCTCAGAAAGCTTCTTTCCAGATTTCATCCGAGGATATTTCCTTTTTCACCATAGCCCTTATGGGCTTCCAAATATGACTTTGCCAAATCCACAAGAACTGTCTTAGCGCAAGGCTTCTTGAGGGGAAAGCTGTAACTCTGTGAGATGATTTCACAGAACACAAAGAAGTTTCTCAGAAAGCTTCTTTCTCTTTGTTATCGGAGGATATTTCCTTTGGCCCTATAGTCTTCAAAGGGAAAGGAAGTATCTGTTGTCAGATTCCACAGAAATAAGGCTAGCAAAGAGATCCACGAAATACAGATGTAACTCTGTGAGATGAATTAACAGAACACTGAGCAGATTCTAGAAAGCTTCTTTCCAGGTTTCATCGGAGGATATTTCCTTTTTCACCATAGCCCTTATGGGCTTCCAAATATCACTGTGCCAATTCCACAAGAACTGTCTTAGCGAAAGGCTTCTTGAGGGGAAAGCTGTAACTCTGTGAGATGATTTCACAGAACACAAAGAAGATTCTCAGAAAGCTTCTTTCTCTTTGTTATCGGAGGATAATTGCTTTGGCCCTATAGTCTTCAAAGGGAAAGGAAATATCTGTTGTCAGATTCCAGAGAAATAAGGCTAGCAAAGAGATCCACGAAATACAGATGTAATTCTGTGAGATGAATTAACAGAACACTAGCAGTTTCTCAGAAAGCTTCTTTCCAGATTTCATCCGAGGATATTTCCTTTTTAACCATAGCCCTCTATGGGCTTCCAAATATCACTTTGCCAATTCCACAAGAACTGTCTTAGCGAAAGGCTTCTTGAGGGGAAAGCTGTAACTCTGTGAGATGATTTCACAGAACACAAAGAAGTTTCTCAGAAAGCTTCTTTCTCTTTGTTATCGGAGGATAATTGCTTTGGCCCTAGAGTCTTCAAAGGGAAAGGAAATATCTGTTGTCAGATTCCAGAGAAATAAGGCTAGCAAAGAGATCCACGAAATACAGATGTAATTCTGTGAGATGAATTAACAGAACACTAAGCAGTTTCTCAGAAAGCTTCTTTCCAGATTTCATCCGAGGATATTTCCTTTTTAACCATAGCCCTCTATGGGCTTCCAAATATCCCTTTGCCAATTCCACAAGAACTGTCTTAGCGAAAGGCTTCTTGAGGGGAAAGCTGTAACTCTGTGTGATGATTTCACAGAACACAAGGAAGTTTCTCAGAAAGCTTCTTTCTCTTTGTTATCGGAGGATATTTCCTTTGGCTCTATAGTCTTCAAAGGGAAAGGAAATATCTGTTGTCAGATTCCACAGAAATAAAGCTAGCAAAGAGATCCACGAAATACAGATGTAACTCTGTGAGATGAATTAACAGAACACTCAGCAGTTTCTCAGAAAGCTTCTTTCCAGATTTCATCGGAGGATATTTCCTTTTTCACCATAGCCCTCTATGGGCTTCCAAATATCACTTTGCCAATTCCACAAGAACTGTCTTAGCGAAAGGCTTCTTGAGGGGAAAGCTGTAACTCTGTGAGATGATTTCACAGAACACAAAGAAGTTTCTCAGAAACCTTCTTTCTCTTTGTTATCGGAGGATATTTCCTTTGGCCCTATAGTCTTCAAAGGGAAAGGAAATATCTGTTGTCAGATTCCACAGAAATAAGGCTAGCAAGGAGATCCACGAAATACAGATGTATCTCTGTGAGATGAATTAACAGAACACTGAGCAGTTTCTCAGAAAGCTGCTTTCCAGATTTCATCGGAGGATATTTCCTTTTTCACCATAGCCCTCTATGGGCTTCCAAATATCACTTTGCCAATTCCACAAGAACTGTCTTAGCGAAAGGCTTCTTGAGGGGAAAGCTGTAACTCTGTGAGATGATTTCACAGAACACAAAGAAGTTTCTCAGAAAGCTTGTTTCTCTTTGTTATCGGAGGATATTTCCTTTGGCCCTATAGTCTTTAAAGGGATCCGAAATATCTGCTGTCAGATTACACAGAAATAAGGCTAGGAAAGAGATCCACGAAATACAGATGTAACTCGGTGAGATGAATTAACAGAACACTAAGCAGTTTCTCAGAAGGCTTCTTTCCAGATTTCATCCGAGGATATTTCCTTTTTCACCATAGCCCTTATGGGCTTCCAAATATGACTTTGCCAATTCCACAAGAACTGTCTTAGCAAAAGGCTTCTTGAGGGGAATGCTGTAACTCTGTGAGATGATTTCACAGAACACAAAGAAGCTTCTCAGAAAGCTTCTTTCTCTTTGTTATCGGAGGATATTTCCTTTGGTCCTATGGCCTTTAAAGGGAAAGGAAATATCTGTTGTCAGATTCCACAGAAATAAGGCTAGCAAAGAGATCCACGAAATACAGATGTAACTCTGTGAGATGAATTAACAGAACACTGAGCAGTTTCTCAGAAAGCTTCTTTCCAGATTTCATCGGAGGATATTTCCTTTTTCACCATAGCCCTCTATGGTCTTCCAAATATCACTTTGCCAATTCCACAAGAACTGTCGTAGCGAAAGGCTTCTTGAGAGGAAAGCTGTAACTCTGTGAGATGATTTCACAGAACACAAAGAAGTTTCTCAGAAAGCTTCTTTCTCTTTGTTATCGGAGGATATTTCCTTTGGCCCTATAGTCTTCAAAGGGAAAGGAGATATCTGTTGTCAGATTCCACAGAAATAAGGCTAGCAAAGAGATCCACGAAATACAGATGTAACTCTGTGAGATGAATTAACAGAACACTGAGCAGTTTCTCAGAAAGCTTCTTTCCAGATTTCCTCTGAGGATATTTCCTTTTTCACCATAGCCCTCTATGGGCTTCCAAATATCACTATGCCAATTCCACAAGAACTGTCTTAGCGAAAGGCTTCTTGAGGGGAAAGCTGTAACTCTGTGAGATGATTTCACAGAACACAAAGAAGTTTCTCAGAAAGCTTGTTTCTCTTCGTTATCGGACGATATTTCCTTTGGCCCTATAGTCTTTAAAGGGATCCGTAATATCTGTTGTCAGATTACACAGAAATAAGGCTAGGAAAGAAATTAACGAAATACAGATGTAACTCTGTGAGATGAATTAACAGACACTAAGCAGTTTCTCAGAAAGCTTCTTTCCAGATTTCATCCGAGGATATTTCCTTTTTCACCATAGCCCTTATGGGCTTCCAAATATGACTTTGCCAATTCTACAAGAACTGTCTTAGCGCAAGGCTTCTTGAGGGGAAAGCTGTAACTCTGTGAGATGATTTCACAGAACACAAAGAAGTTTCTCAGAAAGCTTCTTTACCTTTGTTATCGGAGGATACTTCCTTTGGCCTTGTAGTCTTTAAAGGGATCCGAAATATCAGTTCTCAGATTCCACAGAAATAAGGCTAGCAAAGAGATCTACGAAATACAGATGTAACTCTGTGAGATGAATTAACAGAACACTAAGCAGTTTCTCAGAAAGCTTCTTTCCAGATTTCATCGGAGGATATTTCCTTTTTCACCTTAGCCCTCTATGGGCTTCCAAATATCACTTTGCCAATTCCACAAGAACTGTCTTAGCGAAAGGTTTCTTGAGGGGAAAGCTGTAACTCTGTGAGATGATTTCACAGAACACAAAGAAGTTTCTCAGAAAGCTTCTTTCTCTTTGTTATCGGAGGATATTTCCTTTGGCCCTATAGTCTTCAAAGGGAAAGGAAATATCTGTTGTCAGATTCCACAGAAATAAGGCTAGCAAAGAGATCCATGAAATACAGATGTAACTCTGTGAGATGAATTAACAGAACACTGAGCAGATTCTCAGAAAGCTTCTTTCCAGGTTTCATCGGAGTATATTTCCTTTTTCACCATAGCCCTTATGGGCTTCCAAATATCACTTTGCCAATTCCACAAGAACTGTCTTAGCGAAAGGCTTCTTGAGGGGAAAGCTGTAACTCTGTGAGATGATTTCACAGAACACAAAGAAGTTTCTCAGAAAGCTTCTTTCTCTTTGTTATCGGAGGATAATTGCTTTGGCCCTATAGTCTTCAAAGGGAAAGGAAATATCTGTTGTCAGATTCCACAGAAATAAGGCTAGCAAAGAGATCCACGAAATACAGATGTAATTCTGTGAGATGAATTAACAGAACACTAAGCAGTTTCTCAGAAAGCTTCTTTCCAGATTTCATCCGAGGATATTTCCTTTTTAACCGTAGCCCTCTATGGGCTTCCAAATATCACTTTGCCAATTCCACAAGAACTGTCCTGGCGAAAGGCCTCTTGAGGGGAAAGCTGTAACTCTGTGAGATGATTTCACAGAACACAAAGAAGCTTCTCAGAAAGCTTCTTTCTCTTTGTTATCGGAGGATATTTCCTTTGGTCCTATGGCCTTTAAAGGGAAAGGAAATATCTGTTGTCAGATTCCACAGAAATAAGGCTAGCAAAGAGATCCACGAAATACAGATGTAACTCTGTGAGATGAATTAACAGAACACTGAGCAGTTTCTCAGAAAGCTTCTTTCCAGATTTCATCTGAGGATATTTCCTTTTTCAACATAGCCCTTATGGGCTTCCAAATATCACTTTGCCAATTCCACAAGAACTGTCTTAGTGAAACGCTACTTGAGGGGAAAGCTGTCACTCTGTGAGATGATTTCACAGAACACAAAGAAGTTTCTCAGAAAGCTTCATTCTCTTTGTTATCGGAGGATATTTCCTTTGGCCCTATAGTCTTCAAAGGGAAAGGAAATATCTGTTGTCAGATTCCACAAAAATAAGACTAGCAAAGAGATCCACGAAATACAGATGTAACTCTGTGAGATGAATTAACAGAACACTGAGCAGTTTCTCAGAAAGCTTCTTTCCAGATTTCATCGGAGGATATTTCCTTTTTCACCATAGCCCTCTATGGGCTTCCAAATATCCCTTTGCCAATTCCACAAGAACTGTGTTAGCGAAAGGCTTCTTGAGGGGAAAGCTGTAACTCTGTGAGATGATTTCACAGAACACAAAGAAGTTTCTCAGAAAGCTTCTTTCTCTTTGTTATCGGAGGATATTTCCTTTGGCCCTATAGTCTTCAAAGGGAAAGGAAATATCTGTTGTCAGATTCCACAGAAATAAGGCTAGCAAACAGATCCACGAAATACAGATGTAACTTTGTGAGATGAATTAACAGAACACTGAGCAGTTTCTCAGAAAGCTTCTTTCCAGATTTCATCGGAGGATATTTCCTTTTTCACCATAGCCCTCTATGGGCTTCCAAATATCACTTTGCCAATTCCACAAGAACTGTCTTAGCGAAAGGCTTCTTGAGGGGAAAGCTGTAACTCTGTGAGATGATTTCACAGAACACAAAGAAGCTTCCCAGAAAGCTTCTTTGTCTTTGTTATCGGAGGATATTTCCTTTGGTCCTATGGCCTTTAAAGGGAAAGGAAATATCTGTTGTCAGATTCCACAGAAATAAGGCTAGCAAAGAGATAAACGAAATACAGCTGTAACTCTGTGAGATGAATTAACAGAACACTGAGCAGTTTCTCAGAAAGCTTCTTTCCAGATTTCATCCGAGGATATTTCCTTTTTCACCATAGCCCTCTATGGGCTTCCAAATATCACTTTGCCAATTCCACAAGAACTGTCTTAGTGAAAGTCTTCTTGAGGGGAAAGCTGTAACTCTGTGAGATGATTTCACAGAACACAAAGAAGTTTCTCAGAAACCTTCTTTCTCTTTGTTATCGGAGGATATTTCCTTTGGCCCTATAGTCTTCAAAGGGAAAGGAAATATCTGTTGTCAGATTCCACAGATATAAGGCTAGCAAAGAGATCCACGAAATACAGATGTAACTCTGTGAGATGAATTAACAGAACACTAAGCAGTTTCTCAGAAAGATGCTTTCCAGATTTCATGGGAGGATATTTCCTTTTTCACCATAGCCCTCTATGGGCTTCCAAATATCACTTTGACAATTCCACAAGAACTGTCTTAGCGAAAGGCTTCTTGAGGGGAAAGCTGTAACTCTGTGAGATGATTTCACAGAACACAAAGAAGTTTCTCAGAAAGCTTGCTTCTCTTCGTTATCGGAGGATATTTCCTTTGGCCCTATAGTCTGTAAAAGGATCCGAAATATCTGTTGTCAGATTACACAGAAATAAGGCTAGGAAAGAAATCCACGAAATACATATGTAACTCTGTGAGATGAATTAACAGACACTAAGCAGTTTCTCAGAAAGCTTCTTTCCAGATTTCATCCGAGGATATTTCCTTTTTCACCATAGCCCTTATGGGCTTCCAAATATGACTTTGCCAAATCCACAAGAACTGTCTTAGCGCAAGGCTTCTTGAGGGGAAAGCTGTAACTCTGTGAGATGATTTCACAGAACACAAAGAAGTTTCTCAGAAAGCTTCTTTCTCTTTGTTATCGGAGGATATTTCCTTTGGCCCTATAGTCTTCAAAGGGAAAGGAAGTATCTGTTGTCAGATTCCACAGAAATAAGGCTAGCAAAGAGATCCACGAAATACAGATGTAACTCTGTGAGATGAATTAACAGAACACTGAGCAGATTCTAGAAAGCTTCTTTCCAGGTTTCATCGGAGGATATTTCCTTTTTCACCATAGCCCTTATGGGCTTCCAAATATCACTTTGCCAATTCCACAAAAACTGTCTTAGCGAAAGGCTTCTTGAGGGGAAAGCTGTAACTCTGTGAGATGATTTCACAGAACACAAAGAAGATTCTCAGAAAGCTTCTTTCTCTTTGTTATCGGAGGATAATTGCTTTGGCCCTATAGTCTTCAAAGGGAAAGGAAATATCTGTTGTCAGATTCCAGAGAAATAAGGCTAGCAAAGAGATCCACGAAATACAGATGTAATTCTGTGAGATGAATTAACAGAACACTAAGCAGTTTCTCAGAAAGCTTCTTTCCAGATTTCATCCGAGGATATTTCCTTTTTAACCATAGCCCTCTATGGGCTTCCAAATATCACTTTGCCAATTCCACAAGAACTGTCTTAGCGAAAGGCTTCTTGAGGGGAAAGCTGTAACTCTGTGAGATGATTTCACAGAACACAAAGAAGTTTCTCAGAAAGCTTCTTTCTCTTTGTTATCGGAGGATAATTGCTTTGGCCCTAGAGTCTTCAAAGGGAAAGGAAATATCTGTTGTCAGATTCCAGAGAAATAAGGCTAGCAAAGAGATCCACGAAATACAGATGTAATTCTGTGAGATGAATTAACAGAACACTAAGCAGTTTCTCAGAAAGCTTCTTTCCAGATTTCATCCGAGGATATTTCCTTTTTAACCATAGCCCTCTATGGGCTTCCAAATATCCCTTTGCCAATTCCACAAGAACTGTCTTAGCGAAAGGCTTCTTGAGGGGAAAGCTGTAACTCTGTGTGATGATTTCACAGAACACAAGGAAGTTTCTCAGAAAGCTTCTTTCTCTTTGTTATCGGAGGATATTTCCTTTGGCTCTATAGTCTTCAAAGGGAAAGGAAATATCTGTTGTCAGATTCCACAGAAATAAAGCTAGCAAAGAGATCCACGAAATACAGATGTAACTCTGTGAGATGAATTAACAGAACACTCAGCAGTTTCTCAGAAAGCTTCTTTCCAGATTTCATCGGAGGATATTTCCTTTTTCACCATAGCCCTCTATGGGCTTCCAAATATCACTTTGCCAATTCCACAAGAACTGTCTTAGCGAAAGGCTTCTTGAGGGGAAAGCTGTAACTCTGTGAGATGATTTCACAGAACACAAAGAAGTTTCTCAGAAAGCTTCTTTCTCTTTGTTATCGGAGGATATTTCCTTTGGCCCTATAGTCTTCAAAGGGAAAGGAAATATCTGTTGTCAGATTCCACAGAAATAAGGCTAGCAAGGAGATCCACGAAATACAGATGTATCTCTGTGAGATGAATTAACAGAACACTGAGCAGTTTCTCAGAAAGCTGCTTTCCAGATTTCATCGGAGGATATTTCCTTTTTCACCATAGCCCTCTATGGGCTTCCAAATATCACTTTGCCAATTCCACAAGAACTGTCTTAGCGAAAGGCTTCTTGAGGGGAAAGCTGTAACTCTGTGAGATGATTTCACAGAACACAAAGAAGTTTCTCAGAAAGCTTGTTTCTCTTTGTTATCGGAGGATATTTCCTTTGGCCCTATAGTCTTTAAAGGGATCCGAAATATCTGCTGTCAGATTACACAGAAATAAGGCTAGGAAAGAGATCCACGAAATACAGATGTAACTCGGTGAGATGAATTAACAGAACACTAAGCAGTTTCTCAGAAGGCTTCTTTCCAGATTTCATCCGAGGATATTTCCTTTTTCACCATAGCCCTTATGGGCTTCCAAATATGACTTTGCCAATTCCACAAGAACTGTCTTAGCAAAAGGCTTCTTGAGGGGAATGCTGTAACTCTGTGAGATGATTTCACAGAACACAAAGAAGCTTCTCAGAAAGCTTCTTTCTCTTTGTTATCGGAGGATATTTCCTTTGGTCCTATGGCCTTTAAAGGGAAAGGAAATATCTGTTGTCAGATTCCACAGAAATAAGGCTAGCAAAGAGATCCACGAAATACAGATGTAACTCTGTGAGATGAATTAACAGAACACTGAGCAGTTTCTCAGAAAGCTTCTTTCCAGATTTCATCGGAGGATATTTCCTTTTTCACCATAGCCCTCTATGGTCTTCCAAATATCACTTTGCCAATTCCACAAGAACTGTCGTAGCGAAAGGCTTCTTGAGAGGAAAGCTGTAACTCTGTGAGATGATTTCACAGAACACAAAGAAGTTTCTCAGAAAGCTTCTTTCTCTTTGTTATCGGAGGATATTTCCTTTGGCCCTATAGTCTTCAAAGGGAAAGGAGATATCTGTTGTCAGATTCCACAGAAATAAGGCTAGCAAAGAGATCCACGAAATACAGATGTAACTCTGTGAGATGAATTAACAGAACACTGAGCAGTTTCTCAGAAAGCTTCTTTCCAGATTTCCTCTGAGGATATTTCCTTTTTCACCATAGCCCTCTATGGGCTTCCAAATATCACTATGCCAATTCCACAAGAACTGTCTTAGCGAAAGGCTTCTTGAGGGGAAAGCTGTAACTCTGTGAGATGATTTCACAGAACACAAAGAAGTTTCTCAGAAAGCTTGTTTCTCTTCGTTATCGGACGATATTTCCTTTGGCCCTATAGTCTTTAAAGGGATCCGAAATATCTGTTGTCAGATTACACAGAAATAAGGCTAGGAAAGAAATTAACGAAATACAGATGTAACTCTGTGAGATGAATTAACAGACACTAAGCAGTTTCTCAGAAAGCTTCTTTCCAGATTTCATCCGAGGATATTTCCTTTTTCACCATAGCCCTTATGGGCTTCCAAATATGACTTTGCCAATTCTACAAGAACTGTCTTAGCGCAAGGCTTCTTGAGGGGAAAGCTGTAACTCTGTGAGATGATTTCACAGAACACAAAGAAGTTTCTCAGAAAGCTTCTTTACCTTTGTTATCGGAGGATACTTCCTTTGGCCTTGTAGTCTTTAAAGGGATCCGAAATATCAGTTCTCAGATTCCACAGAAATAAGGCTAGCAAAGAGATCTACGAAATACAGATGTAACTCTGTGAGATGAATTAACAGAACACTAAGCAGTTTCTCAGAAAGCTTCTTTCCAGATTTCATCGGAGGATATTTCCTTTTTCACCTTAGCCCTCTATGGGCTTCCAAATATCACTTTGCCAATTCCACAAGAACTGTCTTAGCGAAAGGTTTCTTGAGGGGAAAGCTGTAACTCTGTGAGATGATTTCACAGAACACAAAGAAGTTTCTCAGAAAGCTTCTTTCTCTTTGTTATCGGAGGATATTTCCTTTGGCCCTATAGTCTTCAAAGGGAAAGGAAATATCTGTTGTCAGATTCCACAGAAATAAGGCTAGCAAAGAGATCCATGAAATACAGATGTAACTCTGTGAGATGAATTAACAGAACACTGAGCAGATTCTCAGAAAGCTTCTTTCCAGGTTTCATCGGAGTATATTTCCTTTTTCACCATAGCCCTTATGGGCTTCCAAATATCACTTTGCCAATTCCACAAGAACTGTCTTAGTGAAAGGCTTCTTGAGGGGAAAGCTGTAACTCTGTGAGATGATTTCACAGAACACAAAGAAGTTTCTCAGAAAGCTTCTTTCTCTTTGTTATCGGAGGATAATTGCTTTGGCCCTATAGTCTTCAAAGGGAAAGGAAATATCTGTTGTCAGATTCCACAGAAATAAGGCTAGCAAAGAGATCCACGAAATACAGATGTAATTCTGTGAGATGAATTAACAGAACACTAAGCAGTTTCTCAGAAAGCTTCTTTCCAGATTTCATCCGAGGATATTTCCTTTTTAACCGTAGCCCTCCATGGGCTTCCAAATATCACTTTGCCAATTCCACAAGAACTGTCTTAGCGAAAGGCCTCTTGAGGGGAAAGCTGTAACTCTGTGAGATGATTTCACAGAACACAAAGAAGCTTCTCAGAAAGCTTCTTTCTCTTTGTTATCGGAGGATATTTCCTTTGGTCCTATGGCCTTTAAAGGGAAAGGAAATATCTGTTGTCAGATTCCACAGAAATAAGGCTAGCAAAGAGATCCACGAAATACAGATGTAACTCTGTGAGATGAATTAACAGAACACTGAGCAGTTTCTCAGAAAGCTTCTTTCCAGATTTCATCTGAGGATATTTCCTTTTTCAACATAGCCCTTATGGGCTTCAAAATATCACTTTGCCAATTCCACAAGAACTGTCTTAGTGAAACGCTACTTGAGGGGAAAGCTGTCACTCTGTGAGATGATTTCACAGAACACAAAGAAGTTTCTCAGAAAGCTTCATTCTCTTTGTTATCGGAGGATATTTCCTTTGGCCCTATAGTCTTCAAAGAGAAAGGAAATATCTGTTGTCAGATTCCACAAAAATAAGACTAGCAAAGAGATCCACGAAATACAGATGTAACTCTGTGAGATGAATTAACAGAACACTGAGCAGTTTCTCAGAAAGCTTCTTTCCAGATTTCATCGGAGGATATTTCCTTTTTCACCATAGCCCTCTATGGGCTTCCAAATATCCCTTTGCCAATTCCACAAGAACTGTGTTAGCGAAAGGCTTCTTGAGGGGAAAGCTGTAACTCTGTGAGATGATTTCACAGAACACTAAGAAGTTTCTCAGAAAGCTTCTTTCTCTTTGTTATCGGAGGATATTTCCTTTGGCCCTATAGTCTTCAAAGGGAAAGGAAATATCTGTTGTCAGATTCCACAGAAATAAGGCTAGCAAACAGATCCACGAAATACAGATGTAACTTTGTGAGATGAATTAACAGAACACTGAGCAGTTTCTCAGAAAGCTTCTTTCCAGATTTCATCGGAGGATATTTCCTTTTTCACCATAGCCCTCTATGGGCTTCCAAATATCACTTTGCCAATTCCACAAGAACTGTCTTAGCGAAAGGCTTCTTGAGGGGAAAGCTGTAACTCTGTGAGATGATTTCACAGAACACAAAGAAGCTTCCCAGAAAGCTTCTTTGTCTTTGTTATCGGAGGATATTTCCTTTGGTCCTATGGCGTTTAAAGGGAAAGGAAATATCTGTTGTCAGATTCCACAGAAATAAGGCTAGCAAAGAGATCCACGAAATACAGATGTAACTCTGTGAGATGAATTAACAGAACACTGAGCAGTTTCTCAGAAAGCTTCTTTCCAGATTTCATCGGAGGATATTTCCTTTTTCACCCTAGCCCTCTATGGGCTTCCAAATATCACTTTGCCAATTCCACAAGAACAGTGTTAGCGAAAGGCTTCTTGAGAGGAAAGCTGTAACTCTGTGAGATGATTTCACAGAACACAAAGAAGTTTCTCAGAAAGCTTCTTTCTCTTTGTTATCGGAGGATATTTCCTTTTTCCCTATAGTCTTCAAAGGGAAGGTAAATATCTGTTGTCAGATTCCACAGAAATAAGGCTAGCAAAGAGATCCACGAAATACAGATGTAACTCTGTGAGATGAATTAACAGAACACTGAGCAGTTTCTCAGAAAGCTTCTTTCCAGATTTCATCGGAGGATATTTCCTTTTTCACCATAGCCCTCTATGGGCTTCCAAATATCACTTTGCCAATTCCACAAGAACTGTCTTAGCGAAAGGCTTCTTGAGGGGAATGCTGTAACTCTGTGAGATGATTTCACAGAACACAAAGAAGCTTCTCAGAAAGCTTCTTTCTCTTTGTTATCGGAGGATATTTCCTTTGGTCCTATGGCCTTTAAAGGGAAAGGAAATATCTGTTGTCAGATTCCACAGAAATAAGGCTAGCAAAGAGATCCACGAAATACAGATGTAACTCTGTGAGATGAATTAACAGAACACTGAGCAGTTTCTCAGAAAGCTGCTTTCCAGATTTCTTCGGAGGATATTTCCTTTTTCACCATAGCCCTCTATGGGCTTCCAAATATCACTTTGCCAATTCCACAAGAACTGTGTTAGCGAAAGGCTTCTTGAGAGGAAAGCTGTAACTCTGTGAGATGATTTCACAGAACACAAAGAAGTTTCTCAGAAAGCTTCTTTCTCTTTGTTATCGGAGGATATTTCCTTTGGCCCTATATTCTTTAAAGGGATCCGAAATAACTGTTGTCAGATTCCACAGAAATAAGGCTAGCGAAGAGATCCACGAAATACAGATGTAACTCTGTGAGATGAATTAACAGAACACTAAGCAGTTTCTCAGAAAGCTTCTTTCCAGATTTCATCCGAGGATATTTCCTTTTTCACCATAGCCCTTATGGGCTTCCAAATATGACTTTGCCAATTCCACAAGAACTGTCTTAGCGAAAGGGTTCTTGAGGGGAAAGCTGTAACTCTGTGAGATGATTTCACAGAACACAAAGAAGTTTCTCAGAAAGCTTCTTTCCCTTTGTTATCAGAGGATATGTCCTTTGGCCCTATAGTCTTCAAAGGGAAAGGAAATATCTGTTGTCAGATTCCACAGAAAGAAGGCTAGCAAAGAGATCCACGAAATACAGATGTAACTCTGTGAGATGAATTAACAGAACACTGAGCAGTTTCTCAGAAAGCTTCTTTCCAGATTTCATCGGAGGATATTTCCTTTTTCACCATAGCGCTTATGGGCTTCCACATATCACTTTGCCAATTCCACAAGAACTGTCTTAGTGAAACGCTTCTTGAGGGGAAAGCTGTCACTCTGTGAGATGATTTCACAGAACACAAAGAAGTTTCTCAGAAAGCTTCTTTCTCTTTGTTATCGGAGTATATTTCCTTTGGCCCTATATTCTTTAAAGGGATCCGAAATAACTGTTGTCAGATTCCACAGAAATAAGGCTAGCGAAGAGATCCACGAAATACAGATGTAACTCTGTGAGATGAATTAACAGAACACTAAGCAGTTTCTCAGAAAGCTTCTTTCCAGATTTCATCCGAGGATATTTCCTTTTTCACCATAGCCCTTATGGGCTTCCAAATATGACTTTGCGAATTCCACAAGAACTGTCTTAGCGAAAGGGTTCTTGAGGGGAAAGCTGTAACTCTGTGAGATGATTTCACAGAACACAAAGAAGTTTCTCAGAAAGCTTCTTTCCCTTTGTTATCGGAGGATATGTCCTTTGGCCCTATAGTCTTCAAAGGGAAAGGAAATATCTGTTGTCAGATTCCACAGAAAGAAGGCTAGCAAAGAGATCCACGAAATACAGATGTAACTCTGTGAGATGAATTAACAGAACACTGAGCAGTTTCTCAGAAAGCTTCTTTCCAGATTTCATCGGAGGATATTTCCTTTTTCACCATAGCGATTATGGGCTTCCAAATATCACTTTGCCAATTCCACAAGAACTGTCTTAGCGAAAGGCTTCTTGAGGGGAAAGCTGTAACTCTGTGAGATGATTTCACAGAACACAAAGAAGTTTCTCAGAAAGCTTGTTTCTCTTCGTTATCGGAGGATATTTCCTTTGGCCCTATAGTCTTCAAAGGGAAAGGAAATATCTGTTGTCAGATTCCACAGAAATAAGGCTAGCAAAGAGATCCACGAAATACAGATGTAACTCTGTGAGATGAATTAACAGAACACTGAGCAGTTTCTCAGAAAGCTTCTTTCCAGATTTCATCGGAGGATATTTCCTTTTTCAACATAGCCCTTATGGGCCTCCAAATATCACTTTGCCAATTCCACAAGAACTGTCTTAGTGAAACGCTACTTGAGGGGAAAGCTGTCACTCTGTGAGATGATTTCACAGAACACAAAGAAGTTTCTCAGAAAGCTTCATTCTCTTTGTTATCGGAGGATATTTCCTTTGGCCCTATAGTCTTCAAAGGGAAAGGAAATATCTGTTGTCAGATTCCACAGAAATAAGGCTAGCAAAGAGATCCATGAAATACAGATGTAACTCTGTGAGATGAATTAACAGAACACTGAGCAGTTTCTCAGAAAGCTTCTTTCCAGATTTCATCGGAGTATATTTCCCCTTTCACCATAGCCCTCTATGGGCTTCCAAATATCCCTTTGCCAATTCCACAAGAACTGTGTTAGCGAAAGGCTTCTTGAGGGGAAAGCTGTAACTCTGTGAGATGATTTCACAGAACACAAAGAAGTTTCTCAGAAAGCTTCTTTCTCTTTGTTATCGGAGGATATTTCCTTTTTCCCTATAGTCTTCAAAGGGAAAGGAAATATCTGTTGTCAGATTCCACAGAAATAAGGCTAGCAAAGAGATCCACGAAATACAGATGTAACTCTGTGAGATGAATTAACAGAACACTGAGCAGTTTCTCAGAAAGCTGCTTTCCAGATTTCATCGGAGGATATTTCCTTTTTCACCCTAGCCCTCTATGGGCTTCCAAATATCACTTTGCCAATTCCACAAGAACTGTGTTAGCGAAAGGCTTCTTGAGAGGAAAGCTGTAACTCTGTGAGATGATTTCACAGAACACAAAGAAGTTTCTCAGAAAGCTTGTTTCTCTTTGTTATCGGAGGATATTTCCTTTGGCCCTATAGTCTTTAAAGGGATCCGAAATATCTGCTGTCAGATTACACAGAAATAAGGCTAGGAAAGAGATCCACGAAATACAGATGTAACTCGGTGAGATGAATTAACAGAACACTAAGCAGTTTCTCAGAAGGCTTCTTTCCAGATTTCATCCGAGGATATTTCCTTTTTCACCATAGCCCTTATGGGCTTCCAAATATGACTTTGCCAATTCCACAAGAACTGTCTTAGCAAAAGGCTTCTTGAGGGGAATGCTGTAACTCTGTGAGATGATTTCACAGAACACAAAGAAGCTTCTCAGAAAGCTTCTTTCTCTTTGTTATCGGAGGATATTTCCTTTGGTCCTATGGCCTTTAATGGGAAAGGAAATATCTGTTGTCAGATTCCACAGAAATAAGGCTAGCAAAGAGATCCACGAAATACAGATGTAACTCTGTGAGATGAATTAACAGAACACTGAGCAGTTTCTCAGAAAGCTTCTTTCCAGATTTCATCGGAGGATATTTCCTTTTTCACCATAGCCCTCTATGGTCTTCCAAATATCACTTTGCCAATTCCACAAGAACTGTCGTAGCGAAAGGCTTCTTGAGAGGAAAGCTGTAACTCTGTGAGATGATTTCACAGAACACAAAGAAGTTTCTCAGAAAGCTTCTTTCTCTTTGTTATCGGAGGATATTTCCTTTGGCCCTATAGTCTTCAAAGGGAAAGGAGATATCTGTTGTCAGATTCCACAGAAATAAGGCTAGCAAAGAGATCCACGAAATACAGATGTAACTCTGTGAGATGAATTAACAGAACACTGAGCAGTTTCTCAGAAAGCTTCTTTCCAGATTTCCTCTGAGGATATTTCCTTTTTCACCATAGCCCTCTATGGGCTTCCAAATATCACTATGCCAATTCCACAAGAACTGTCTTAGCGAAAGGCTTCTTGAGGGGAAAGCTGTAACTCTGTGAGATGATTTCACAGAACACAAAGAAGTTTCTCAGAAAGCTTGTTTCTCTTCGTTATCGGACGATATTTCCTTTGGCCCTATAGTCTTTAAAGGGATCCGAAATATCTGTTGTCAGATTACACAGAAATAAGGCTAGGAAAGAAATTAACGAAATACAGATGTAACTCTGTGAGATGAATTAACAGACACTAAGCAGTTTCTCAGAAAGCTTCTTTCCAGATTTCATCCGAGGATATTTCCTTTTTCACCATAGCCCTTATGGGCTTCCAAATATGACTTTGCCAATTCTACAAGAACTGTCTTAGCGCAAGGCTTCTTGAGGGGAAAGCTGTAACTCTGTGAGATGATTTCACAGAACACAAAGAAGTTTCTCAGAAAGCTTCTTTACCTTTGTTATCGGAGGATACTTCCTTTGGCCTTGTAGTCTTTAAAGGGATCCGAAATATCAGTTCTCAGATTCCACAGAAATAAGGCTAGCAAAGAGATCTACGAAATACAGATGTAACTCTGTGAGATGAATTAACAGAACACTAAGCAGTTTCTCAGAAAGCTTCTTTCCAGATTTCATCGGAGGATATTTCCTTTTTCACCTTAGCCCTCTATGGGCTTCCAAATATCACTTTGCCAATTCCACAAGAACTGTCTTAGCGAAAGGTTTCTTGAGGGGAAAGCTGTAACTCTGTGAGATGATTTCACAGAACACAAAGAAGTTTCTCAGAAAGCTTCTTTCTCTTTGTTATCGGAGGATATTTCCTTTGGCCCTATAGTCTTCAAAGGGAAAGGAAATATCTGTTGTCAGATTCCACAGAAATAAGGCTAGCAAAGAGATCCATGAAATACAGATGTAACTCTGTGAGATGAATTAACAGAACACTGAGCAGATTCTCAGAAAGCTTCTTTCCAGGTTTCATCGGAGTATATTTCCTTTTTCACCATAGCCCTTATGGGCTTCCAAATATCACTTTGCCAATTCCACAAGAACTGTCTTAGCGAAAGGCTTCTTGAGGGGAAAGCTGTAACTCTGTGAGATGATTTCACAGAACACAAAGAAGTTTCTCAGAAAGCTTCTTTCTCTTTGTTATCGGAGGATAATTGCTTTGGCCCTATAGTCTTCAAAGGGAAAGGAAATATCTGTTGTCAGATTCCACAGAAATAAGGCTAGCAAAGAGATCCACGAAATACAGATGTAATTCTGTGAGATGAATTAACAGAACACTAAGCAGTTTCTCAGAAAGCTTCTTTCCAGATTTCATCCGAGGATATTTCCTTTTTAACCGTAGCCCTCTATGGGCTTCCAAATATCACTTTGCGAATTCCACAAGAACTGTCTTAGCGAAAGGCCTCTTGAGGGGAAAGCTGTAACTCTGTGAGTTGATTTCACAGAACACAAAGAAGCTTCTCAGAAAGCTTCTTTCTCTTTGTTATCGGAGGATATTTCCTTTGGTCCTATGGCCTTTAAAGGGAAAGGAAATATCTGTTGTCAGATTCCACAGAAATAAGGCTAGCAAAGAGATCCACGAAATACAGATGTAACTCTGTGAGATGAATTAACAGAACACTGAGCAGTTTCTCAGAAAGCTTCTTTCCAGATTTCATCTGAGGATATTTCCTTTTTCAACATAGCCCTTATGGGCTTCAAAATATCACTTTGCCAATTCCACAAGAACTGTCTTAGTGAAACGCTACTTGAGGGGAAAGCTGTCACTCTGTGAGATGATTTCACAGAACACAAAGAAGTTTCTCAGAAAGCTTCATTCTCTTTGTTATCGGAGGATATTTCCTTTGGCCCTATAGTCTTCAAAGAGAAAGGAAATATCTGTTGACAGATTCCACAAAAATAAGACTAGCAAAGAGATCCACGAAATACAGATGTAACTCTGTGAGATGAATTAACAGAACACTGAGCAGTTTCTCAGAAAGCTTCTTTCCAGATTTCATCGGAGGATATTTCCTTTTTCACCATAGCCCTCTATGGGCTTCCAAATATCCCTTTGCCAATTCCACAAGAACTGTGTTAGCGAAAGGCTTCTTGAGGGGAAAGCTGTAACTCTGTGAGATGATTTCACAGAACACAAAGAAGTTTCTCAGAAAGCTTCTTTCTCTTTGTTATCGGAGGATATTTCCTTTGGCCCTATAGTCTTCAAAGGGAAAGGAAATATCTGTTGTCAGATTCCACAGAAATAAGGCTAGCAAACAGATCCACGAAATACAGATGTAACTTTGTGAGATGAATTAACAGAACACTTAGCAGTTTCTCAGAAAGCTTCTTTCCAGATTTCATCGGAGGATATTTCCTTTTTCACCATAGCCCTCTATGGGCTTCCAAATATCACTTTGCCAATTCCACAAGAACTGTCTTAGCGAAAGGCTTCTTGAGGGGAAAGCTGTAACTCTGTGAGATGATTTCACAGAACACAAAGAAGCTTCCCAGAAAGCTTCTTTGTCTTTGTTATCGGAGGATATTTCCTTTGGTCCTATGGCGTTTAAAGGGAAAGGAAATATCTGTTGTCAGATTCCACAGAAATAAGGCTAGCAAAGAGATCCACGAAATACAGATGTAACTCTGTGAGATGAATTAACAGAACACTGAGCAGTTTCTCAGAAAGCTTCTTTCCAGATTTCATCGGAGGATATTTCCTTTTTCACCCTAGCCCTCTATGGGCTTCCAAATATCACTTTGCCAATTCCACAAGAACTGTGTTAGCGAAAGGCTTCTTGAGAGGAAAGCTGTAACTCTGTGAGATGATTTCACAGAACACAAAGAAGTTTCTCAGAAAGCTTCTTTCTCTTTGTTATCGGAGGATATTTCCTTTTTCCCTATAGTCTTCAAAGGGAAGGTAAATATCTGTTGTCAGATTCCACAGAAATAAGGCTAGCAAAGAGATCCACGAAATACAGATGTAACTCTGTGAGATGAATTAACAGAACACTGAGCAGTTTCTCAGAAAGCTTCTTTCCAGATTTCATCGGAGGATATTTCCTTTTTCACCATAGCCCTCTATGGGCTTCCAAATATCACTTTGCCAATTCCACAAGAACTGTCTTAGCGAAAGGCTTCTTGAGGGGAAAGCTGTAACTCTGTGAGATGATTTCACAGAACACAAAGAAGTTTCTCAGAAAGCTTCTTTACCTTTGTTATCGGAGGATACTTCCTTTGGCCTTGTAGTCTTTAAAGGGATCCGAAATATCAGTTCTCAGATTCCACAGAAATAAGGCTAGCAAAGAGATCTACGAAATACAGATGTAACTCTGTGAGATGAATTAACAGAACACTAAGCAGTTTCTCAGAAAGCTTCTTTCCAGATTTCATCGGAGGATATTTCCTTTTTCACCTTAGCCCTCTATGGGCTTCCAAATATCACTTTGCCAATTCCACAAGAACTGTCTTAGCGAAAGGTTTCTTGAGGGGAAAGCTGTAACTCTGTGAGATGATTTCACAGAACACAAAGAAGTTTCTCAGAAAGCTTCTTTCTCTTTGTTATCGGAGGATATTTCCTTTGGCCCTATAGTCTTCAAAGGGAAAGGAAATATCTGTTGTCAGATTCCACAGAAATAAGGCTAGCAAAGAGATCCATGAAATACAGATGTAACTCTGTGAGATGAATTAACAGAACACTGAGCAGATTCTCAGAAAGCTTCTTTCCAGGTTTCATCGGAGTATATTTCCTTTTTCACCATAGCCCTTATGGGCTTCCAAATATCACTTTGCCAATTCCACAAGAACTGTCTTAGCGAAAGGCTTCTTGAGGGGAAAGCTGTAACTCTGTGAGATGATTTCACAGAACACAAAGAAGTTTCTCAGAAAGCTTCTTTCTCTTTGTTATCGGAGGATAATTGCTTTGGCCCTATAGTCTTCAAAGGGAAAGGAAATATCTGTTGTCAGATTCCACAGAAATAAGGCTAGCAAAGAGATCCACGAAATACAGATGTAATTCTGTGAGATGAATTAACAGAACACTAAGCAGTTTCTCAGAAAGCTTCTTTCCAGATTTCATCCGAGGATATTTCCTTTTTAACCGTAGCCCTCTATGGGCTTCCAAATATCACTTTGCCAATTCCACAAGAACTGTCTTAGCGAAAGGCCTCTTGAGGGGAAAGCTGTAACTCTGTGAGTTGATTTCACAGAACACAAAGAAGCTTCTCAGAAAGCTTCTTTCTCTTTGTTATCGGAGGATATTTCCTTTGGTCCTATGGCCTTTAAAGGGAAAGGAAATATCTGTTGTCAGATTCCACAGAAATAAGGCTAGCAAAGAGATCCACGAAATACAGATGTAACTCTGTGAGATGAATTAACAGAACACTGAGCAGTTTCTCAGAAAGCTTCTTTCCAGATTTCATCTGAGGATATTTCCTTTTTCAACATAGCCCTTATGGGCTTCAAAATATCACTTTGCCAATTCCACAAGAACTGTCTTAGTGAAACGCTACTTGAGGGGAAAGCTGTCACTCTGTGAGATGATTTCACAGAACACAAAGAAGTTTCTCAGAAAGCTTCATTCTCTTTGTTATCGGAGGATATTTCCTTTGGCCCTATAGTCTTCAAAGAGAAAGGAAATATCTGTTGACAGATTCCACAAAAATAAGACTAGCAAAGAGATCCACGAAATACAGATGTAACTCTGTGAGATGAATTAACAGAACACTGAGCAGTTTCTCAGAAAGCTTCTTTCCAGATTTCATCGGAGGATATTTCCTTTTTCACCATAGCCCTCTATGGGCTTCCAAATATCCCTTTGCCAATTCCACAAGAACTGTGTTAGCGAAAGGCTTCTTGAGGGGAAAGCTGTAACTCTGTGAGATGATTTCACAGAACACAAAGAAGTTTCTCAGAAAGCTTCTTTCTCTTTGTTATCGGAGGATATTTCCTTTGGCCCTATAGTCTTCAAAGGGAAAGGAAATATCTGTTGTCAGATTCCACAGAAATAAGGCTAGCAAACAGATCCACGAAATACAGATGTAACTTTGTGAGATGAATTAACAGAACACTTAGCAGTTTCTCAGAAAGCTTCTTTCCAGATTTCATCGGAGGATATTTCCTTTTTCACCATAGCCCTCTATGGGCTTCCAAATATCACTTTGCCAATTCCACAAGAACTGTCTTAGCGAAAGGCTTCTTGAGGGGAAAGCTGTAACTCTGTGAGATGATTTCACAGAACACAAAGAAGCTTCCCAGAAAGCTTCTTTGTCTTTGTTATCGGAGGATATTTCCTTTGGTCCTATGGCGTTTAAAGGGAAAGGAAATATCTGTTGTCAGATTCCACAGAAATAAGGCTAGCAAAGAGATCCACGAAATACAGATGTAACTCTGTGAGATGAATTAACAGAACACTGAGCAGTTTCTCAGAAAGCTTCTTTCCAGATTTCATCGGAGGATATTTCCTTTTTCACCCTAGCCCTCTATGGGCTTCCAAATATCACTTTGCCAATTCCACAAGAACTGTGTTAGCGAAAGGCTTCTTGAGAGGAAAGCTGTAACTCTGTGAGATGATTTCACAGAACACAAAGAAGTTTCTCAGAAAGCTTCTTTCTCTTTGTTATCGGAGGATATTTCCTTTTTCCCTATAGTCTTCAAAGGGAAGGTAAATATCTGTTGTCAGATTCCACAGAAATAAGGCTAGCAAAGAGATCCACGAAATACAGATGTAACTCTGTGAGATGAATTAACAGAACACTGAGCAGTTTCTCAGAAAGCTTCTTTCCAGATTTCATCGGAGGATATTTCCTTTTTCACCATAGCCCTCTATGGGCTTCCAAATATCACTTTGCCAATTCCACAAGAACTGTCTTAGCGAAAGGCTTCTTGAGGGGAATGCTGTAACTCTGTGAGATGATTTCACAGAACACAAAGAAGCTTCTCAGAAAGCTTCTTTCTCTTTGTTATCGGAGGATATTTCCTTTGGTCCTATGGCCTTTAAAGGGAAAGGAAATATCTGTTGTCAGATTCCACAGAAATAAGGCTAGCAAAGAGATCCACGAAATACAGATGTAACTCTGTGAGATGAATTAACAGAACACTGAGCAGTTTCTCAGAAAGCTGCTTTCCAGATTTCATCGGAGGATATTTCCTTTTTCACCATAGCCCTCTATGGGCTTCCAATTATCACTTTGCCAATTCCACAAGAACTGTGTTAGCGAAAGGCTTCTTGAGAGGAAAGCTGTAACTCTGTGAGATGATTTCACAGAACACAAAGAAGTTTCTCAGAAAGCTTCTTTCTCTTTGTTATCGGAGGATATTTCCTTTGGCCCTATATTCTTTAAAGGGATCCGAAATAACTGTTGTCAGATTCCACAGAAATAAGGCTAGCGAAGAGATCCACGAAATACAGATGTAACTCTGTGAGATGAATTAACAGAACACTAAGCAGTTTCTCAGAAAGCTTCTTTCCAGATTTCATCCGAGGATATTTCCTTTTTCACCATAGCCCTTATGGGCTTCCAAATATGACTTTGCCAATTCCACAAGAACTGTCTTAGCGAAAGGGTTCTTGAGGGGAAAGCTGTAACTCTGTGAGATGATTTCACAGAACACAAAGAAGTTTCTCAGAAAGCTTCTTTCCCTTTGTTATCAGAGGATATGTCCTTTGGCCCTATAGTCTTCAAAGGGAAAGGAAATATCTGTTGTCAGATTCCACAGAAAGAAGGCTAGCAAAGAGATCCACGAAATACAGATGTAACTCTGTGAGATGAATTAACAGAACACTGAGCAGTTTCTCAGAAAGCTTCTTTCCAGATTTCATCGGAGGATATTTCCTTTTTCACCATAGCGCTTATGGGCTTCCACATATCACTTTGCCAATTCCACAAGAACTGTCTTAGTGAAACGCTTCTTGAGGGGAAAGCTGTCACTCTGTGAGATGATTTCACAGAACACAAAGAAGTTTCTCAGAAAGCTTCTTTCTCTTTGTTATCGGAGTATATTTCCTTTGGCCCTATATTCTTTAAAGGGATCCGAAATAACTGTTGTCAGATTCCACAGAAATAAGGCTAGCGAAGAGATCCACGAAATACAGATGTAACTCTGTGAGATGAATTAACAGAACACTAAGCAGTTTCTCAGAAAGCTTCTTTCCAGATTTCATCCGAGGATATTTCCTTTTTCACCATAGCCCTTATGGGCTTCCAAATATGACTTTGCGAATTCCACAAGAACTGTCTTAGCGAAAGGGTTCTTGAGGGGACAGCTGTAACTCTGTGAGATGATTTCACAGAACACAAAGAAGTTTCTCAGAAAGCTTCTTTCCCTTTGTTATCGGAGGATATGTCCTTTGGCCCTATAGTCTTCAAAGGGAAAGGAAATATCTGTTGTCAGATTCCACAGAAAGAAGGCTAGCAAAGAGATCCACGAAATACAGATGTAACTCTGTGAGATGAATTAACAGAACACTGAGCAGTTTCTCAGAAAGCTTCTTTCCAGATTTCATCGGAGGATATTTCCTTTTTCACCATAGCGATTATGGGCTTCCAAATATCACTTTGCCAATTCCACAAGAACTGTCTTAGCGAAAGGCTTCTTGAGGGGAAAGCTGTAACTCTGTGAGATGATTTCACAGAACACAAAGAAGTTTCTCAGAAAGCTTGTTTCTCTTCGTTATCGGAGGATATTTCCTTTGGCCCTATAGTCTTCAAAGGGAAAGGAAATATCTGTTGTCAGATTCCACAGAAATAAGGCTAGCAAAGAGATCCACGAAATACAGATGTAACTCTGTGAGATGAATTAACAGAACACTGAGCAGTTTCTCAGAAAGCTTCTTTCCAGATTTCATCCGAGGATATTTCCTTTTTCACCATAGCCCTTATGGGCCTCCAAATATGACTTTGCCAATTCCACAAGAACTGTCTTAGTGAAACGCTACTTGAGGGGAAAGCTGTCACTCTGTGAGATGATTTCACAGAACACAAAGAAGTTTCTCAGAAAGCTTCATTCTCTTTGTTATCGGAGGATATTTCCTTTGGCCCTATAGTCTTCAAAGGGAAAGAAAATATCTGTTGTCAGATTCCACAGAAATAAGGCTAGCAAAGAGATCCACGAAATACAGATGTAACTCTGTGAGATGAATTAACAGAACACTGAGCAGTTTCTCAGAAAGCTTCTTTCCAGATTTCATCGGAGGATATTTCCTTTTTCAACATAGCCCTTATGGGCTTCCAAATATCACTTTGCCAATTCCACAAGAACTGTCTTAGTGAAACGCTACTTGAGGGGAAAGCTGTCACTCTGTGAGATGATTTCACAGAACACAAAGAAGTTTCTCAGAAAGCTTCATTCTCTTTGTTATCGGAGGATATTTCCTTTGGCCCTATAGTCTTCAAAGGGAAAGGAAATATCTGTTGTCAGATTCCACAGAAATAAGGCTAGCAAAGAGATCCATGAAATACAGATGTAACTCTGTGAGATGAATTAACAGAACACTGAGCAGTTTCTCAGAAAGCTTCTTTCCAGATTTCATCGGAGTATATTTCCCTTTTCACCATAGCCCTCTATGGGCTTCCAAATATCCCTTTGCCAATTCCACAAGAACTGTGTTAGCGAAAGGCTTCTTGAGTGGAAAGCTGTAACTCTGTGAGATGATTTCACAGAACACAAAGAAGTTTCTCAGAAAGCTTCTTTCTCTTTGTTATCGGAGGATATTTCCTTTGGCCCTATAGTCTTCAAAGGGAAAGGAAATATCTGTTGTCAGATTCCACAGAAATAAGGCTAGCAAAGAGATCCACGAAATACAGATGTAACTCTGTGAGATGAATTAACAGAACACTGAGCAGTTTCTCAGAAAGCTGCTTTCCAGATTTCATCGGAGGATATTTCCTTTTTCACCCTAGCCCTCTATGGGCTTCCAAATATCACTTTGCCAATTCCACAAGAACTGTGTTAGCGAAAGGCTTCTTGAGAGGAAAGCTGTAACTCTGTGAGATGATTTCACAGAACACAAAGAAGTTTCTCAGAAAGCTTCTTTCTCTTTGTTATCGGAGGATATTTCCTTTGGCCCTATATTCTTTAAAGGGATCCGAAATAACTGTTGTCAGATTCCACAGAAATTAGGCTAGCGAAGAGATCCACGAAATACAGATGTAACTCTGTGAGATGAATTAACAGAACACTAAGCAGTTTCTCAGAAAGCTTCTTTCCAGATTTCATCCGAGGATATTTCCTTTTTCACCATAGCCCTTATGGGCTTCCAAATATGACTTTGCCAATTCCACAAGAACTGTCTTAGCGAAAGGGTTCTTGAGGGGAAAGCTGTAACTCTGTGAGATGATTTCACAGAACACAAAGAGGTTTCTCAGAAAGCTTCTTTCCCTTTGTTATCGGAGGATATGTCTTTTGGCCCTATAGTCTTCAAAGGGAAAGGAAATATCTGTTGTCAGATTCCACAGAAAGAAGACTAGCAAAGAGATCCACGAAATACAGATGTAACTCTGTGAGATGAATTAACAGAACACTGAGCAGTTTCTCAGAAAGCTTCTTTCCAGATTTCATCGGAGGATATTTCCTTTTTCAACATAGCCCTTATGGGCTTCCAAATATCACTTTGCCAATTCCACAAGAACTGTCTTAGTGAAACGCTACTTGAGGGGAAAGCTGTCACTCTGTGAGATGATTTCACAGAACACAAAGAAGCTTCTCAGAAAGCTTCTTTCTCTTTGTTATCGGAGGATATTTCCTTTGGTCCTTTGGCCTTTAAAGGGAAAGGAAATATCTGTCGTCAGATTCCACAGAAATAAGGATAGCAAAGAGATCCACGAAATACAGATGTAACTCTGTGAGATGAATTAACAGAACACTGAGCAGTTTCTCAGAAAGCTGCTTTCCAGATTTCATCGGAGGATATTTCCTTTTTCACCATAGCCCTCTATGGTCTTCCAAATATCACTTTGCCAATTCCACAAGAACTGTCGTAGCGAAAGGCTTCTTGAGAGGAAAGCTGTAACTCTGTGAGATGATTTCACAGAACACAAAGAAGTTTCTCAGAAAGCTTCTTTCTCTTTGTTATCGGAGGATATTTCCTTTGGCCCTATAGTCTTCAAAGGGAAAGGAGATATCTGTTGTCAGATTCCACAGAAATAAGGCTAGCAAAGAGATCCACGAAATACAGATGTAACTCTGTGAGATGAATTAACAGAACACTGAGCAGTTTCTCAGAAAGCTTCTTTCCAGATTTCCTCTGAGGATATTTCCTTTTTCACCATAGCCCTCTATGGGCTTCCAAATATCACTATGCCAATTCCACAAGAACTGTCTTAGCGAAAGGCTTCTTGAGGGGAAAGCTGTAACTCTGTGAGATGATTTCACAGAACACAAAGAAGTTTCTCAGAAAGCTTGTTTCTCTTCGTTATCGGACGATATTTCCTTTGGCCCTATAGTCTTTAAAGGGATCCGTAATATCTGTTGTCAGATTACACAGAAATAAGGCTAGGAAAGAAATTAACGAAATACAGATGTAACTCTGTGAGATGAATTAACAGACACTAAGCAGTTTCTCCGAAAGCTTCTTTCCAGATTTCATCCGAGGATATTTCCTTTTTCACCATAGCCCTTATGGGCTTCCAAATATGACTTTGCCAATTCTACAAGAACTGTCTTAGCGCAAGGCTTCTTGAGGGGAAAGCTGTAACTCTGTGAGATGATTTCACAGAACACAAAGAAGTTTCTCAGAAAGCTTCTTTACCTTTGTTATCGGAGGATACTTCCTTTGGCCTTGTAGTCTTTAAAGGGATCCGAAATATCAGTTCTCAGATTCCACAGAAATAAGGCTAGCAAAGAGATCTACGAAATACAGATGTAACTCTGTGAGATGAATTAACAGAACACTAAGCAGTTTCTCAGAAAGCTTCTTTCCAGATTTCATCGGAGGATATTTCCTTTTTCACCTTAGCCCTCTATGGGCTTCCAAATATCACTTTGCCAATTCCACAAGAACTGTCTTAGCGAAAGGTTTCTTGAGGGGAAAGCTGTAACTCTGTGAGATGATTTCACAGAACACAAAGAAGTTTCTCAGAAAGCTTCTTTCTCTTTGTTATCGGAGGATATTTCCTTTGGCCCTATAGTCTTCAAAGGGAAAGGAAATATCTGTTGTCAGATTCCACAGAAATAAGGCTAGCAAAGAGATCCATGAAATACAGATGTAACTCTGTGAGATGAATTAACAGAACACTGAGCAGATTCTCAGAAAGCTTCTTTCCAGGTTTCATCGGAGTATATTTCCTTTTTCACCATAGCCCTTATGGGCTTCCAAATATCACTTTGCCAATTCCACAAGAACTGTCTTAGCGAAAGGCTTCTTGAGGGGAAAGCTGTAACTCTGTGAGATGATTTCACAGAACACAAAGAAGTTTCTCAGAAAGCTTCTTTCTCTTTGTTATCGGAGGATAATTGCTTTGGCCCTATAGTCTTCAAAGGGAAAGGAAATATCTGTTGTCAGATTCCACAGAAAGAAGGCTAGCAAAGAGATCCACGAAATACAGATGTAATTCTGTGAGATGAATTAACAGAACACTAAGCAGTTTCTCAGAAAGCTTCTTTCCAGATTTCATCCGAGGATATTTCCTTTTTAACCGTAGCCCTCTATGGGCTTCCAAATATCACTTTGCCAATTCCACAAGAACTGTCCTGGCGAAAGGCCTCTTGAGGGGAAAGCTGTAACTCTGTGAGATGATTTCAGAGAACACAAAGAAGCTTCTCAGAAAGCTTCTTTCTCTTTGTTATCGGAGGATATTTCCTTTGGTCCTATGGCCTTTAAAGGGAAAGGAAATATCTGTTGTCAGATTCCACAGAAATAAGGCTAGCAAAGAGATCCACGAAATACAGATGTAACTCTGTGAGATGAATTAACAGAACACTGAGCAGTTTCTCAGAAAGCTTCTTTCCAGATTTCATCTGAGGATATTTCCTTTTTCAACATAGCCCTTATGGGCTTCCAAATATCACTTTGCCAATTCCACAAGAACTGTCTTAGTGAAACGCTACTTGAGGGGAAAGCTGTCACTCTGTGAGATGATTTCACAGAACACAAAGAAGTTTCTCAGAAAGCTTCATTCTCTTTGTTATCGGAGGATATTTCCTTTGGCCCTATAGTCTTCAAAGGGAAAGGAAATATCTGTTGTCAGATTCCACAAAAATAAGACTAGCAAAGAGATCCACGAAATACAGATGTAACTCTGTGAGATGAATTAACAGAACACTGAGCAGTTTCTCAGAAAGCTTCTTTCCAGATTTCATCGGAGGATATTTCCTTTTTCACCATAGCCCTCTATGGGCTTCCAAATATCCCTTTGCCAATTCCACAAGAACTGTGTTAGCGAAAGGCTTCTTGAGGGGAAAGCTGTAACTCTGTGAGATGATTTCACAGAACACAAAGAAGTTTCTCAGAAAGCTTCTTTCTCTTTGTTATCGGAGGATATTTCCTTTGGCCCTAAAGTCTTCAAAGGGAAAGGAAATATCTGTTGTCAGATTCCACAGAAATAAGGCTAGCAAACAGATCCACGAAATACAGATGTAACTTTGTGAGATGAATTAACAGAACACTGAGCAGTTTCTCAGAAAGCTTCTTTCCAGATTTCATCGGAGGATATTTCCTTTTTCACCATAGCCCTCTATGGGCTTCCAAATATCACTTTGCCAATTCCACAAGAACTGTCTTAGCGAAAGGCTTCTTGAGGGGAAAGCTGTAACTCTGTGAGATGATTTCACAGAACACAAAGAAGCTTCCCAGAAAGCTTCTTTGTCTTTGTTATCGGAGGATATTTCCTTTGGTCCTATGGCCTTTAAAGGGAAAGGAAATATCTGTTGTCAGATTTCACAGAAATAAGGCTAGCAAAGAGATAAACGAAATACAGCTGTAACTCTGTGAGATGAATTAACAGAACACTGAGCAGTTTCTCAGAAAGCTTCTTTCCAGATTTCATCCGAGGATATTTCCTTTTTCACCATAGCCCTCTATGGGCTTCCAAATATCACTTTGCCAATTCCACAAGAACTGTCTTAGTGAAAGTCTTCTTGAGGGGAAAGCTGTAACTCTGTGAGATGATTTCACAGAACACAAAGAAGTTTCTCAGAAACCTTCTTTCTCTTTGTTATCGGAGGATATTTCCTTTGGCCCTATAGTCTTCAAAGGGAAAGGAAATATCTGTTGTCAGATTCCACAGATATAAGGCTAGCAAAGAGATCCACGAAATACAGATGTAACTCTGTGAGATGAATTAACAGAACACTAAGCAGTTTCTCAGAAAGATGCTTTCCAGATTTCATGGGAGGATATTTCCTTTTTCACCATAGCCCTCTATGGGCTTCCAAATATCACTTTGACAATTCCACAAGAACTGTCTTAGCGAAAGGCTTCTTGAGGGGAAAGCTGTAACTCTGTGAGATGATTTCACAGAACACAAAGAAGTTTCTCAGAAAGCTTGCTTCTCTTCGTTATCGGAGGATATTTCCTTTGGCCCTATAGTCTGTAAAAGGATCCGAAATATCTGTTGTCAGATTACACAGAAATAAGGCTAGGAAAGAAATCCACGAAATACATATGTAACTCTGTGAGATGAATTAACAGACACTAAGCAGTTTCTCAGAAAGCTTCTTTCCAGATTTCATCCGAGGATATTTCCTTTTTCACCATAGCCCTTATGGGCTTCCAAATATGACTTTGCCAAATCCACAAGAACTGTCTTAGCGCAAGGCTTCTTGAGGGGAAAGCTGTAACTCTGTGAGATGATTTCACAGAACACAAAGAAGTTTCTCAGAAAGCTTCTTTCTCTTTGTTATCGGAGGATATTTCCTTTGGCCCTATAGTCTTCAAAGGGAAAGGAAGTATCTGTTGTCAGATTCCACAGAAATAAGGCTAGCAAAGAGATCCACGAAATACAGATGTAACTCTGTGAGATGAATTAACAGAACACTGAGCAGATTCTAGAAAGCTTCTTTCCAGGTTTCATCGGAGGATATTTCCTTTTTCACCATAGCCCTTATGGGCTTCCAAATATCACTTTGCCAATTCCACAAAAACTGTCTTAGCGAAAGGCTTCTTGAGGGGAAAGCTGTAACTCTGTGAGATGATTTCACAGAACACAAAGAAGATTCTCAGAAAGCTTCTTTCTCTTTGTTATCGGAGGATAATTGCTTTGGCCCTATAGTCTTCAAAGGGAAAGGAAATATCTGTTGTCAGATTCCAGAGAAATAAGGCTAGCAAAGAGATCCACGAAATACAGATGTAATTCTGTGAGATGAATTAACAGAACACTAAGCAGTTTCTCAGAAAGCTTCTTTCCAGATTTCATCCGAGGATATTTCCTTTTTAACCATAGCCCTCTATGGGCTTCCAAATATCACTTTGCCAATTCCACAAGAACTGTCTTAGCGAAAGGCTTCTTGAGGGGAAAGCTGTAACTCTGTGAGATGATTTCACAGAACACAAAGAAGTTTCTCAGAAAGCTTCTTTCTCTTTGTTATCGGAGGATAATTGCTTTGGCCCTAGAGTCTTCAAAGGGAAAGGAAATATCTGTTGTCAGATTCCAGAGAAATAAGGCTAGCAAAGAGATCCACGAAATACAGATGTAATTCTGTGAGATGAATTAACAGAACACTAAGCAGTTTCTCAGAAAGCTTCTTTCCAGATTTCATCCGAGGATATTTCCTTTTTAACCATAGCCCTCTATGGGCTTCCAAATATCCCTTTGCCAATTCCACAAGAACTGTCTTAGCGAAAGGCTTCTTGAGGGGAAAGCTGTAACTCTGTGTGATGATTTCACAGAACACAAGGAAGTTTCTCAGAAAGCTTCTTTCTCTTTGTTATCGGAGGATATTTCCTTTGGCTCTATAGTCTTCAAAGGGAAAGGAAATATCTGTTGTCAGATTCCACAGAAATAAAGCTAGCAAAGAGATCCACGAAATACAGATGTAACTCTGTGAGATGAATTAACAGAACACTCAGCAGTTTCTCAGAAAGCTTCTTTCCAGATTTCATCGGAGGATATTTCCTTTTTCACCATAGCCCTCTATGGGCTTCCAAATATCACTTTGCCAATTCCACAAGAACTGTCTTAGCGAAAGGCTTCTTGAGGGGAAAGCTGTAACTCTGTGAGATGATTTCACAGAACACAAAGAAGTTTCTCAGAAAGCTTCTTTCTCTTTGTTATCGGAGGATATTTCCTTTGGCCCTATAGTCTTCAAAGGGAAAGGAAATATCTGTTGTCAGATTCCACAGAAATAAGGCTAGCAAGGAGATCCACGAAATACAGATGTATCTCTGTGAGATGAATTAACAGAACACTGAGCAGTTTCTCAGAAAGCTGCTTTCCAGATTTCATCGGAGGATATTTCCTTTTTCACCATAGCCCTCTATGGGCTTCCAAATATCACTTTGCCAATTCCACAAGAACTGTCTTAGCGAAAGGCTTCTTGAGGGGAAAGCTGTAACTCTGTGAGATGATTTCACAGAACACAAAGAAGTTTCTCAGAAAGCTTGTTTCTCTTTGTTATCGGAGGATATTTCCTTTGGCCCTATAGTCTTTAAAGGGATCCGAAATATCTGCTGTCAGATTACACAGAAATAAGGCTAGGAAAGAGATCCACGAAATACAGATGTAACTCGGTGAGATGAATTAACAGAACACTAAGCAGTTTCTCAGAAGGCTTCTTTCCAGATTTCATCCGAGGATATTTCCTTTTTCACCATAGCCCTTATGGGCTTCCAAATATGACTTTGCCAATTCCACAAGAACTGTCTTAGCAAAAGGCTTCTTGAGGGGAATGCTGTAACTCTGTGAGATGATTTCACAGAACACAAAGAAGCTTCTCAGAAAGCTTCTTTCTCTTTGTTATCGGAGGATATTTCCTTTGGTCCTATGGCCTTTAAAGGGAAAGGAAATATCTGTTGTCAGATTCCACAGAAATAAGGCTAGCAAAGAGATCCAGGAAATACAGATGTAACTCTGTGAGATGAATTAACAGAACACTGAGCAGTTTCTCAGAAAGCTTCTTTCCAGATTTCATCGGAGGATATTTCCTTTTTCACCATAGCCCTCTATGGTCTTCCAAATATCACTTTGCCAATTCCACAAGAACTGTCGTAGCGAAAGGCTTCTTGAGAGGAAAGCTGTAACTCTGTGACATGATTTCACAGAACACAAAGAAGTTTCTCAGAAAGCTTCTTTCTCTTTGTTATCGGAGGATATTTCCTTTGGCCCTATAGTCTTCAAAGGGAAAGGAGATATCTGTTGTCAGATTCCACAGAAATAAGGCTAGCAAAGAGATCCACGAAATACAGATGTAACTCTGTGAGATGAATTAACAGAACACTGAGCAGTTTCTCAGAAAGCTTCTTTCCAGATTTCCTCTGAGGATATTTCCTTTTTCACCATAGCCCTCTATGGGCTTCCAAATATCACTATGCCAATTCCACAAGAACTGTCTTAGCGAAAGGCTTCTTGAGGGGAAAGCTGTAACTCTGTGAGATGATTTCACAGAACACAAAGAAGTTTCTCAGAAAGCTTGTTTCTCTTCGTTATCGGACGATATTTCCTTTGGCCCTATAGTCTTTAAAGGGATCCGAAATATCTGTTGTCAGATTACACAGAAATAAGGCTAGGAAAGAAATTAACGAAATACAGATGTAACTCTGTGAGATGAATTAACAGACACTAAGCAGTTTCTCAGAAAGCTTCTTTCCAGATTTCATCCGAGGATATTTCCTTTTTCACCATAGCCCTTATGGGCTTCCAAATATGACTTTGCCAATTCTACAAGAACTGTCTTAGCGCAAGGCTTCTTGAGGGGAAAGCTGTAACTCTTTGAGATGATTTCACAGAACACAAAGAAGTTTCTCAGAAAGCTTCTTTACCTTTGTTATCGGAGGATACTTCCTTTGGCCTTGTAGTCTTTAAAGGGATCCGAAATATCAGTTCTCAAATTCCACAGAAATAAGGCTAGCAAAGAGATCTACGAAATACAGATGTAACTCTGTGAGATGAATTAACAGAACACTAAGCAGTTTCTCAGAAAGCTTCTTTCCAGATTTCATCGGAGGATATTTCCTTTTTCACCTTAGCCCTCTATGGGCTTCCAAATATCACTTTGCCAATTCCACAAGAACTGTCTTAGCGAAAGGTTTCTTGAGGGGAAAGCTGTAACTCTGTGAGATGATTTCACAGAACACAAAGAAGTTTCTCAGAAAGCTTCTTTCTCTTTGTTATCGGAGGATATTTCCTTTGGCCCTATAGTCTTCAAAGGGAAAGGAAATATCTGTTGTCAGATTCCACAGAAATAAGGCTAGCAAAGAGATCCATGAAATACAGATGTAACTCTGTGAGATGAATTAACAGAACACTGAGCAGATTCTCAGAAAGCTTCTTTCCAGGTTTCATCGGAGTATATTTCCTTTTTCACCATAGCCCTTATGGGCTTCCAAATATCACTTTGCCAATTCCACAAGAACTGTCTTAGCGAAAGGCTTCTTGAGGGGAAAGCTGTAACTCTGTGAGATGATTTCACAGAACACAAAGAAGTTTCTCAGAAAGCTTCTTTCTCTTTGTTATCGGAGGATAATTGCTTTGGCCCTATAGTCTTCAAAGGGAAAGGAAATATCTGTTGTCAGATTCCACAGAAATAAGGCTAGCAAAGAGATCCACGAAATACAGATGTAATTCTGTGAGATGAATTAACAGAACACTAAGCAGTTTCTCAGAAAGCTTCTTTCCAGATTTCATCCGAGGATATTTCCTTTTTAACCGTAGCCCTCCATGGGCTTCCAAATATCACTTTGCCAATTCCACAAGAACTGTCTTAGCGAAAGGCCTCTTGAGGGGAAAGCTGTAACTCTGTGAGATGATTTCACAGAACACAAAGAAGCTTCTCAGAAAGCTTCTTTCTCTTTGTTATCGGAGGATATTTCCTTTGGTCCTATGGCCTTTAAAGGGAAAGGAAATATCTGTTGTCAGATTCCACAGAAATAAGGCTAGCAAAGAGATCCACGAAACACAGATGTAACTCTGTGAGATGAATTAACAGAACACTGAGCAGTTTCTCAGAAAGCTTCTTTCCAGATTTCATCTGAGGATATTTCCTTTTTCAACATAGCCCTTATGGGCTTCAAAATATCACTTTGCCAATTCCACAAGAACTGTCTTAGTGAAACGCTACTTGAGGGGAAAGCTGTCACTCTGTGAGATGATTTCACAGAACACAAAGAAGTTTCTCAGAAAGCTTCATTCTCTTTGTTATCGGAGGATATTTCCTTTGGCCCTATAGTCTTCAAAGAGAAAGGAAATATCTGTTGTCAGATTCCACAAAAATAAGACTAGCAAAGAGATCCACGAAATACAGATGTAACTCTGTGAGATGAATTAACAGAACACTGAGCAGTTTCTCAGAAAGCTTCTTTCCAGATTTCATCGGAGGATATTTCCTTTTTCACCATAGCCCTCTAGGGGCTTCCAAATATCCCTTTGCCAATTCCACAAGAACTGTGTTAGCGAAAGGCTTCTTGAGGGGAAAGCTGTAACTCTGTGAGATGATTTCACAGAACACTAAGAAGTTTCTCAGAAAGCTTCTTTCTCTTTGTTATCGGAGGATATTTCCTTTGGCCCTATAGTCTTCAAAGGGAAAGGAAATATCTGTTGTCAGATTCCACAGAAATAAGGCTAGCAAACAGATCCACGAAATACAGATGTAACTTTGTGAGATGAATTAACAGAACACTGAGCAGTTTCTCAGAAAGCTTCTTTCCAGATTTCATCGGAGGATATTTCCTTTTTCACCATAGCCCTCTATGGGCTTCCAAATATCACTTTGCCAATTCCACAAGAACTGTCTTAGCGAAAGGCTTCTTGAGGGGAAAGCTGTAACTCTGTGAGATGATTTCACAGAACACAAAGAAGCTTCCCAGAAAGCTTCTTTGTCTTTGTTATCGGAGGATATTTCCTTTGGTCCTATGGCGTTTAAAGGGAAAGGAAATATCTGTTGTCAGATTCCACAGAAATAAGGCTAGCAAAGAGATCCACGAAATACAGATGTAACTCTGTGAGATGAATTAACAGAACACTGAGCAGTTTCTCAGAAAGCTTCTTTCCAGATTTCATCGGAGGATATTTCCTTTTTCACCCTAGCCCTCTATGGGCTTCCAAATATCACTTTGCCAATTCCACAAGAACTGTGTTAGCGAAAGGCTTCTTGAGAGGAAAGCTGTAACTCTGTGAGATGATTTCACAGAACACAAAGAAGTTTCTCAGAAAGCTTCTTTCTCTTTGTTATCGGAGGATATTTCCTTTTTCCCTATAGTCTTCAAAGGGAAGGTAAATATCTGTTGTCAGATTCCACAGAAATAAGGCTAGCAAAGAGATCCACGAAATACAGATGTAACTCTGTGAGATGAATTAACAGAACACTGAGCAGTTTCTCAGAAAGCTTCTTTCCAGATTTCATCGGAGGATATTTCCTTTTTCACCATAGCCCTCTATGGGCTTCCAAATATCACTTTGCCAATTCCACAAGAACTGTCTTAGCGAAAGGCTTCTTGAGGGGAATGCTGTAACTCTGTGAGATGATTTCACAGAACACAAAGAAGCTTCTCAGAAAGCTTCTTTCTCTTTGTTATCGGAGGATATTTCCTTTGGTCCTATGGCCTTTAAAGGGAAAGGAAATATCTGTTGTCAGATTCCACAGAAATAAGGCTAGCAAAGAGATCCACGAAATACAGATGTAACTCTGTGAGATGAATTAACAGAACACTGAGCAGTTTCTCAGAAAGCTGCTTTCCAGATTTCATCGGAGGATATTTCCTTTTTCACCATAGCCCTCTATGGGCTTCCAAATATCACTTTGCCAATTCCACAAGAACTGTGTTAGCGAAAGGCTTCTTGAGAGGAAAGCTGTAACTCTGTGACATGATTTCACAGAACACAAAGAAGTTTCTCAGAAAGCTTCTTTCTCTTTGTTATCGGAGGATATTTCCTTTGGCCCTATATTCTTTAAAGGGATCCGAAATAACTGTTGTCAGATTCCACAGAAATAAGGCTAGCGAAGAGATCCACGAAATACAGATGTAACTCTGTGAGATGAATTAACAGAACACTAAGCAGTTTCTCAGAAAGCTTCTTTCCAGATTTCATCCGAGGATATTTCCTTTTTCACCATAGCCCTTATGGGCTTCCAAATATGACTTTGCCAATTCCACAAGAACTGTCTTAGCGAAATGGTTCTTGAGGGGAAAGCTGTAACTCTGTGAGATGATTTCACAGAACACAAAGAAGTTTCTCAGAAAGCTTCTTTCCCTTTGTTATCAGAGGATATGTCCTTTGGCCCTATAGTCTTCAAAGGGAAAGGAAATATCTGTTGTCAGATTCCACAGAAAGAAGGCTAGCAAAGAGATCCACGAAATACAGATGTAACTCTGTGAGATGAATTAACAGAACACTGAGCAGTTTCTCAGAAAGCTTCTTTCCAGATTTCATCGGAGGATATTTCCTTTTTCACCATAGCGCTTATGGGCTTCCACATATCACTTTGCCAATTCCACAAGAACTGTCTTAGTGAAACGCTTCTTGAGGGGAAAGCTGTCACTCTGTGAGATGATTTCACAGAACACAAAGAAGTTTCTCAGAAAGCTTCTTTCTCTTTGTTATCGGAGTATATTTCCTTTGGCCCTATATTCTTTAAAGGGATCCGAAATAACTGTTGTCAGATTCCACAGAAATAAGGCTAGCGAAGAGATCCACGAAATACAGATGTAACTCTGTGAGATGAATTAACAGAACACTAAGCAGTTTCTCAGAAAGCTTCTTTCCAGATTTCATCCGAGGATATTTCCTTTTTCACCATAGCCCTTATGGGCTTCCAAATATGACTTTGCGAATTCCACAAGAACTGTCTTAGCGAAAGGGTTCTTGAGGGGACAGCTGTAACTCTGTGAGATGATTTCACAGAACACAAAGAAGTTTCTCAGAAAGCTTCTTTCCCTTTGTTATCGGAGGATATGTCCTTTGGCCCTATAGTCTTCAAAGGGAAAGGAAATATCTGTTGTCAGATTCCACAGAAAGAAGGCTAGCAAAGAGATCCACGAAATACAGATGTAACTCTGTGAGATGAATTAACAGAACACTGAGCAGTTTCTCAGAAAGCTTCTTTCCAGATTTCATCGGAGGATATTTCCTTTTTCACCATAGCGATTATGGGCTTCCAAATATCACTTTGCCAATTCCACAAGAACTGTCTTAGCGAAAGGCTTCTTGAGGGGAAAGCTGTAACTCTGTGAGATGATTTCACAGAACACAAAGAAGTTTCTCAGAAAGCTTGTTTCTCTTCGTTATCGGAGGATATTTCCTTTGGCCCTATAGTCTTCAAAGGGAAAGGAAATATCTGTTGTCAGATTCCACAGAAATAAGGCTAGCAAAGAGATCCACGAAATACAGATGTAACTCTGTGAGATGAATTAACAGAACACTGAGCAGTTTCTCAGAAAGCTTCTTTCCAGATTTCATCCGAGGATATTTCCTTTTTCACCATAGCCCTTATGGGCCTCCAAATATGACTTTGCCAATTCCACAAGAACTGTCTTAGTGAAACGCTACTTGAGGGGAAAGCTGTCACTCTGTGAGATGATTTCACAGAACACAAAGAAGTTTCTCAGAAAGCTTCATTCTCTTTGTTATCGGAGGATATTTCCTTTGGCCCTATAGTCTTCAAAGGGAAAGAAAATATCTGTTGTCAGATTCCACAGAAATAAGGCTAGCAAAGAGATCCACGAAATACAGATGTAACTCTGTGAGATGAATTAACAGAACACTGAGCAGTTTCTCAGAAAGCTTCTTTCCAGATTTCATCGGAGGATATTTCCTTTTTCAACATAGCCCTTATGGGCTTCCAAATATCACTTTGCCAATTCCACAAGAACTGTCTTAGTGAAACGCTACTTGAGGGGAAAGCTGTCACTCTGTGAGATGATTTCACAGAACACAAAGAAGTTTCTCAGAAAGCTTCATTCTCTTTGTTATCGGAGGATAATTCCTTTGGCCCTATAGTCTTCAAAGGGAAAGGAAATATCTGTTGTCAGATTCCACAGAAATAAGGCTAGCAAGGAGATCCATGAAATACAGATGTAACTCTGTGAGATGAATTAACAGAACACTGAGCAGTTTCTCAGAAAGCTTCTTTCCAGATTTCATCGGAGTATATTTCCCTTTTCACCATAGCCCTCTATGGGCTTCCAAATATCCCTTTGCCAATTCCACAAGAACTGTGTTAGCGAAAGGCTTCTTGAGGGGAAAGCTGTAACTCTGTGAGATGATTTCACAGAACACAAAGAAGTTTCTCAGAAAGCTTCTTTCTCTTTGTTATCGGAGGATATTTCCTTTGGCCCTATAGTCTTCAAAGGGAAAGGAAATATCTGTTGTCAGATTCCACAGAAATAAGGCTAGCAAAGAGATCCACGAAATACAGATGTAACTCTGTGAGATGAATTAACAGAACACTGAGCAGTTTCTCAGAAAGCTGCTTTCCAGATTTCATCGGAGGATATTTCCTTTTTCACCCTAGCCCTCTATGGGCTTCCAAATATCACTTTGCCAATTCCACAAGAACTGTGTTAGCGAAAGGCTTCTTGAGAGGAAAGCTGTAACTCTGTGAGATGATTTCACAGAACACAAAGAAGTTTCTCAGAAAGCTTGTTTCTCTTTGTTATCGGAGGATATTTCCTTTGGCCCTATAGTCTTTAAAGGGATCCGAAATATCTGCTGTCAGATTACACAGAAATAAGGCTAGGAAAGAGATCCACGAAATACAGATGTAACTCGGTGAGATGAATTAACAGAACACTAAGCAGTTTCTCAGAAGGCTTCTTTCCAGATTTCATCCGAGGATATTTCCTTTTTCACCATAGCCCTTATGGGCTTCCAAATATGACTTTGCCAATTCCACAAGAACTGTCTTAGCAAAAGGCTTCTTGAGGGGAATGCTGTAACTCTGTGAGATGATTTCACAGAACACAAAGAAGCTTCTCAGAAAGCTTCTTTCTCTTTGTTATCGGAGGATATTTCCTTTGGTCCTATGGCCTTTAAAGGGAAAGGAAATATCTGTTGTCAGATTCCACAGAAATAAGGCTAGCAAAGAGATCCACGAAATACAGATGTAACTCTGTGAGATGAATTAACAGAACACTGAGCAGTTTCTCAGAAAGCTTCTTTCCAGATTTCATCGGAGGATATTTCCTTTTTCACCATAGCCCTCTATGGTCTTCCAAATATCACTTTGCCAATTCCACAAGAACTGTCGTAGCGAAAGGCTTCTTGAGAGGAAAGCTGTAACTCTGTGAGATGATTTCACAGAACACAAAGAAGTTTCTCAGAAAGCTTCTTTCTCTTTGTTATCGGAGGATATTTCCTTTGGCCCTATAGTCTTCAAAGGGAAAGGAGATATCTGTTGTCAGATTCCACAGAAATAAGGCTAGCAAAGAGATCCACGAAATACAGATGTAACTCTGTGAGATGAATTAACAGAACACTGAGCAGTTTCTCAGAAAGCTTCTTTCCAGATTTCCTCTGAGGATATTTCCTTTTTCACCATAGCCCTCTATGGGCTTCCAAATATCACTATGCCAATTCCACAAGAACTGTCTTAGCGAAAGGCTTCTTGAGGGGAAAGCTGTAACTCTGTGAGATGATTTCACAGAACACAAAGAAGTTTCTCAGAAAGCTTGTTTCTCTTCGTTATCGGACGATATTTCCTTTGGCCCTATAGTCTTTAAAGGGATCCGAAATATCTGTTGTCAGATTACACAGAAATAAGGCTAGGAAAGAAATTAACGAAATACAGATGTAACTCTGTGAGATGAATTAACAGACACTAAGCAGTTTCTCAGAAAGCTTCTTTCCAGATTTCATCCGAGGATATTTCCTTTTTCACCATAGCCCTTATGGGCTTCCAAATATGACTTTGCCAATTCTACAAGAACTGTCTTAGCGCAAGGCTTCTTGAGGGGAAAGCTGTAACTCTGTGAGATGATTTCACAGAACACAAAGAAGTTTCTCAGAAAGCTTCTTTACCTTTGTTATCGGAGGATACTTCCTTTGGCCTTGTAGTCTTTAAAGGGATCCGAAATATCAGTTCTCAGATTCCACAGAAATAAGGCTAGCAAAGAGATCTACGAAATACAGATGTAACTCTGTGAGATGAATTAACAGAACACTAAGCAGTTTCTCAGAAAGCTTCTTTCCAGATTTCATCGGAGGATATTTCCTTTTTCACCTTAGCCCTCTATGGGCTTCCAAATATCACTTTGCCAATTCCACAAGAACTGTCTTAGCGAAAGGTTTCTTGAGGGGAAAGCTGTAACTCTGTGAGATGATTTCACAGAACACAAAGAAGTTTCTCAGAAAGCTTCTTTCTCTTTGTTATCGGAGGATATTTCCTTTGGCCCTATAGTCTTCAAAGGGAAAGGAAATATCTGTTGTCAGATTCCACAGAAATAAGGCTAGCAAAGAGATCCATGAAATACAGATGTAACTCTGTGAGATTAATTAACAGAACACTGAGCAGATTCTCAGAAAGCTTCTTTCCAGGTTTCATCGGAGTATATTTCCTTTTTCACCATAGCCCTTATGGGCTTCCAAATATCACTTTGCCAATTCCACAAGAACTGTCTTAGCGAAAGGCTTCTTGAGGGGAAAGCTGTAACTCTGTGAGATGATTTCACAGAACACAAAGAAGTTTCTCAGAAAGCTTCTTTCTCTTTGTTATCGGAGGATAATTGCTTTGGCCCTATAGTCTTCAAAGGGAAAGGAAATATCTGTTGTCAGATTCCACAGAAATAAGGCTAGCAAAGAGATCCACGAAATACAGATGTAATTCTGTGAGATGAATTAACAGAACACTAAGCAGTTTCTCAGAAAGCTTCTTTCCAGATTTCATCCGAGGATATTTCCTTTTTAACCGTAGCCCTCTATGGGCTTCCAAATATCACTTTGCCAATTCCACAAGAACTGTCTTAGCGAAAGGCCTCTTGAGGGGAAAGCTGTAACTCTGTGAGTTGATTTCACAGAACACAAAGAAGCTTCTCAGAAAGCTTCTTTCTCTTTGTTATCGGAGGATATTTCCTTTGGTCCTATGGCCTTTAAAGGGAAAGGAAATATCTGTTGTCAGATTCCACAGAAATAAGGCTAGCAAAGAGATCCACGAAATACAGATGTAACTCTGTGAGATGAATTAACAGAACACTGAGCAGTTTCTCAGAAAGCTTCTTTCCAGATTTCATCTGAGGATATTTCCTTTTTCAACATAGCCCTTATGGGCTTCAAAATATCACTTTGCCAATTCCACAAGAACTGTCTTAGTGAAACGCTACTTGAGGGGAAAGCTGTCACTCTGTGAGATGATTTCACAGAACACAAAGAAGTTTCTCAGAAAGCTTCATTCTCTTTGTTATCGGAGGATATTTCCTTTGGCCCTATAGTCTTCAAAGAGAAAGGAAATATCTGTTGACAGATTCCACAAAAATAAGACTAGCAAAGAGATCCACGAAATACAGATGTAACTCTGTGAGATGAATTAACAGAACACTGAGCAGTTTCTCAGAAAGCTTCTTTCCAGATTTCATCGGAGGATATTTCCTTTTTCACCATAGCCCTCTATGGGCTTCCAAATATCCCTTTGCCAATTCCACAAGAACTGTGTTAGCGAAAGGCTTCTTGAGGGGAAAGCTGTAACTCTGTGAGATGATTTCACAGAACACAAAGAAGTTTCTCAGAAAGCTTCTTTCTCTTTGTTATCGGAGGATATTTCCTTTGGCCCTATAGTCTTCAAAGGGAAAGGAAATATCTGTTGTCAGATTCCACAGAAATAAGGCTAGCAAACAGATCCACGAAATACAGATGTAACTTTGTGAGATGAATTAACAGAACACTGAGCAGTTTCTCAGAAAGCTTCTTTCCAGATTTCATCGGAGGATATTTCCTTTTTCACCATAGCCCTCTATGGGCTTCCAAATATCACTTTGCCAATTCCACAAGAACTGTCTTAGCGAAAGGCTTCTTGAGGGGAAAGCTGTAACTCTGTGAGATGATTTCACAGAACACAAAGAAGCTTCCCAGAAAGCTTCTTTGTCTTTGTTATCGGAGGATATTTCCTTTGGTCCTATGGCGTTTAAAGGGAAAGGAAATATCTGTTGTCAGATTCCACAGAAATAAGGCTAGCAAAGAGATCCACGAAATACAGATGTAACTCTGTGAGATGAATTAACAGAACACTGAGCAGTTTCTCAGAAAGCTTCTTTCCAGATTTCATCGGAGGATATTTCCTTTTTCACCCTAGCCCTCTATGGGCTTCCAAATATCACTTTGCCAATTCCACAAGAACTGTGTTAGCGAAAGGCTTCTTGAGAGGAAAGCTGTAACTCTGTGAGATGATTTCACAGAACACAAAGAAGTTTCTCAGAAAGCTTCTTTCTCTTTGTTATCGGAGGATATTTCCTTTTTCCCTATAGTCTTCAAAGGGAAGGTAAATATCTGTTGTCAGATTCCACAGAAATAAGGCTAGCAAAGAGATCCACGAAATACAGATGTAACTCTGTGAGATGAATTAACAGAACACTGAGCAGTTTCTCAGAAAGCTTCTTTCCAGATTTCATCGGAGGATATTTCCTTTTTCACCATAGCCCTCTATGGGCTTCCAAATATCACTTTGCCAATTCCACAAGAACTGTCTTAGCGAAAGGCTTCTTGAGGGGAATGCTGTAACTCTGTGAGATGATTTCACAGAACACAAAGAAGTTTCTCAGAAAGCTTCTTTCTCTTTGTTATCGGAGGATATTTCCTTTGGTCCTATGGCCTTTAAAGGGAAAGGAAATATCTGTTGTCAGATTCCACAGAAATAAGGCTAGCAAAGAGATCCACGAAATACAGATGTAACTCTGTGAGATGAATTAACAGAACACTGAGCAGTTTCTCAGAAAGCTGCTTTCCAGATTTCATCGGAGGATATTTCCTTTTTCACCATAGCCCTCTATGGGCTTCCAAATATCACTTTGCCAATTCCACAAGAACTGTGTTAGCGAAAGGCTTCTTGAGAGGAAAGCTGTAACTCTGTGAGATGATTTCACAGAACACAAAGAAGTTTCTCAGAAAGCTTCTTTCTCTTTGTTATCGGAGGATATTTCCTTTGGCCCTATATTCTTTAAAGGGATCCGAAATAACTGTTGTCAGATTCCACAGAAATAAGGCTAGCGAAGAGATCCACGAAATACAGATGTAACTCTGTGAGATGAATTAACAGAACACTAAGCAGTTTCTCAGAAAGCTTCTTTCCAGATTTCATCCGAGGATATTTCCTTTTTCACCATAGCCCTTATGGGCTTCCAAATATGACTTTGCCAATTCCACAAGAACTGTCTTAGCGAAAGGGTTCTTGAGGGGAAAGCTGTAACTCTGTGAGATGATTTCACAGAACACAAAGAAGTTTCTCAGAAAGCTTCTTTCCCTTTGTTATCAGAGGATATGTCCTTTGGCCCTATAGTCTTCAAAGGGAAAGGAAATATCTGTTGTCAGATTCCACAGAAAGAAGGCTAGCAAAGAGATCCACGAAATACAGATGTAACTCTGTGAGATGAATTAACAGAACACTGAGCAGTTTCTCAGAAAGCTTCTTTCCAGATTTCATCGGAGGATATTTCCTTTTTCACCATAGCGCTTATGGGCTTCCACATATCACTTTGCCAATTCCACAAGAACTGTCTTAGTGAAACGCTTCTTGAGGGGAAAGCTGTCACTCTGTGAGATGATTTCACAGAACACAAAGAAGTTTCTCAGAAAGCTTCTTTCTCTTTGTTATCGGAGTATATTTCCTTTGGCCCTATATTCTTTAAAGGGATCCGAAATAACTGTTGTCAGATTCCACAGAAATAAGGCTAGCGAAGAGATCCACGAAATACAGATGTAACTCTGTGAGATGAATTAACAGAACACTAAGCAGTTTCTCAGAAAGCTTCTTTCCAGATTTCATCCGAGGATATTTCCTTTTTCACCATAGCCCTTATGGGCTTCCAAATATGACTTTGCGAATTCCACAAGAACTGTCTTAGCGAAAGGGTTCTTGAGGGGACAGCTGTAACTCTGTGAGATGATTTCACAGAACACAAAGAAGTTTCTCAGAAAGCTTCTTTCCCTTTGTTATCGGAGGATATGTCCTTTGGCCCTATAGTCTTCAAAGGGAAAGGAAATATCTGTTGTCAGATTCCACAGAAAGAAGGCTAGCAAAGAGATCCACGAAATACAGATGTAACTCTGTGAGATGAATTAACAGAACACTGAGCAGTTTCTCAGAAAGCTTCTTTCCAGATTTCATCGGAGGATATTTCCTTTTTCACCATAGCGATTATGGGCTTCCAAATATCACTTTGCCAATTCCACAAGAACTGTCTTAGCGAAAGGCTTCTTGAGGGGAAAGCTGTAACTCTGTGAGATGATTTCACAGAACACAAAGAAGTTTCTCAGAAAGCTTGTTTCTCTTCGTTATCGGAGGATATTTCCTTTGGCCCTATAGTCTTCAAAGGGAAAGGAAATATCTGTTGTCAGATTCCACAGAAATAAGGCTAGCAAAGAGATCCACGAAATACAGATGTAACTCTGTGAGATGAATTAACAGAACACTGAGCAGTTTCTCAGAAAGCTTCTTTCCAGATTTCATCCGAGGATATTTCCTTTTTCACCATAGCCCTTATGGGCCTCCAAATATGACTTTGCCAATTCCACAAGAACTGTCTTAGTGAAACGCTACTTGAGGGGAAAGCTGTCACTCTGTGAGATGATTTCACAGAACACAAAGAAGTTTCTCAGAAAGCTTCATTCTCTTTGTTATCGGAGGATATTTCCTTTGGCCCTATAGTCTTCAAAGGGAAAGAAAATATCTGTTGTCAGATTCCACAGAAATAAGGCTAGCAAAGAGATCCACGAAATACAGATGTAACTCTGTGAGATGAATTAACAGAACACTGAGCAGTTTCTCAGAAAGCTTCTTTCCAGATTTCATCGGAGGATATTTCCTTTTTCAACATAGCCCTTATGGGCTTCCAAATATCACTTTGCCAATTCCACAAGAACTGTCTTAGTGAAACGCTACTTGAGGGGAAAGCTGTCACTCTGTGAGATGATTTCACAGAACACAAAGAAGTTTCTCAGAAAGCTTCATTCTCTTTGTTATCGGAGGATATTTCCTTTGGCCCTATAGTCTTCAAAGGGAAAGGAAATATCTGTTGTCAGATTCCACAGAAATAAGGCTAGCAAAGAGATCCATGAAATACAGATGTAACTCTGTGAGATGAATTAACAGAACACTGAGCAGTTTCTCAGAAAGCTTCTTTCCAGATTTCATCGGAGTATATTTCCCTTTTCACCATAGCCCTCTATGGGCTTCCAAATATCCCTTTGCCAATTCCACAAGAACTGTGTTAGCGAAAGGCTTCTTGAGTGGAAAGCTGTAACTCTGTGAGATGATTTCACAGAACACAAAGAAGTTTCTCAGAAAGCTTCTTTCTCTTTGTTATCGGAGGATATTTCCTTTGGCCCTATAGTCTTCAAAGGGAAAGGAAATATCTGTTGTCAGATTCCACAGAAATAAGGCTAGCAAAGAGATCCACGAAATACAGATGTAACTCTGTGAGATGAATTAACAGAACACTGAGCAGTTTCTCAGAAAGCTGCTTTCCAGATTTCATCGGAGGATATTTCCTTTTTCACCCTAGCCCTCTATGGGCTTCCAAATATCACTTTGCCAATTCCACAAGAACTGTGTTAGCGAAAGGCTTCTTGAGAGGAAAGCTGTAACTCTGTGAGATGATTTCACAGAACACAAAGAAGTTTCTCAGAAAGCTTCTTTCTCTTTGTTATCGGAGGATATTTCCTTTGGCCCTATATTCTTTAAAGGGATCCGAAATAACTGTTGTCAGATTCCACAGAAATTAGGGTAGCGAAGAGATCCACGAAATACAGATGTAACTCTGTGAGATGAATTAACAGAACACTAAGCAGTTTCTCAGAAAGCTTCTTTCCAGATTTCATCCGAGGATATTTCCTTTTTCACCATAGCCCTTATGGGCTTCCAAATATGACTTTGCCAATTCCACAAGAACTGTCTTAGCGAAAGGGTTCTTGAGGGGAAAGCTGTAACTCTGTGAGATGATTTCACAGAACACAAAGAGGTTTCTCAGAAAGCTTCTTTCCCTTTGTTATCGGAGGATATGTCTTTTGGCCCTATAGTCTTCAAAGGGAAAGGAAATATCTGTTGTCAGATTCCACAGAAAGAAGACTAGCAAAGAGATCCACGAAATACAGATGTAACTCTGTGAGATGAATTAACAGAACACTGAGCAGTTTCTCAGAAAGCTTCTTTCCAGATTTCATCGGAGGATATTTCCTTTTTCAACATAGCCCTTATGGGCTTCCAAATATCACTTTGCCAATTCCACAAGAACTGTCTTAGTGAAACGCTACTTGAGGGGAAAGCTGTCACTCTGTGAGATGATTTCACAGAACACAAAGAAGCTTCTCAGAAAGCTTCTTTCTCTTTGTTATCGGAGGATATTTCCTTTGGTCCTTTGGCCTTTAAAGGGAAAGGAAATATCTGTCGTCAGATTCCACAGAAATAAGGATAGCAAAGAGATCCACGAAATACAGATGTAACTCTGTGAGATGAATTAACAGAACACTGAGCAGTTTCTCAGAAAGCTGCTTTCCAGATTTCATCGGAGGATATTTCCTTTTTCACCCTAGCCCTCTATGGGCTTCCAAATTTCACTTTGCCAATTCCACAAGAACTGTGTTAGCGAAAGGCTTCTTGAGAGGAAAGCTGTAACTCTGTGAGATGATTTCACAGTACACAAAGAAGTTTCTCAGAAAGCTTCTTTCTCTTTGTTATCGGAGGATATTTCCTTTGGCCCTATATTCTTTAAAGGGATCCGAAATAACTGTTGTCAGATTCCACAGAAATAAGGCTAGCGAAGAGATCCACGAAATACAGATGTAACTCTGTGAGATGAATTAACAGAACACTACGCAGTTTCTCAGAAAGCTTCTTTCCAGATTTCATCCGAGGATATTTCCTTTTTCACCATAGCCCTTATGGGCTTCCAAATATGACTTTGCCAGTTCCACAAGAACTGTCTTAGCGAAAGGGTTCTTGAGGGGAGAGCTGTAACTCTGTGAGATGATTTCACAGAACACAAAGAAGTTTCTCAGAAAGCTTCTTTCCCTTTGTTATCGGAGGATATGTCCTTTGGCCCTATAGTCTTCAAAGGGAAAGGAAATATCGGTTGTCAGATTCCACAGAAAGAAGGCTAGCAAAGAGATCCACGAAATACAGATGTAAATCTGTGAGATGAATTAACAGAACACTGAGCAGTTTCTCAGAAAGCTTCTTTCCAGATTTCATCGGAGGATATTTCCTTTTTCACCATAGCGCTTATGGGCTTCCAAATATCACTTTGCCAATTCCACAAGAACTGTCTTAGTGAAACGCTTCTTGAGGGGAAAGCTGTCACTCTGTGAGATGATTTCACAGAACACAAAGAAGTTTCTCAGAAAGCTTCATTCTCTTTGTTATCGGAGGATATTTCCTTTGGTCCTATGGCCTTTAAAGGGATCCGAAATATCTGTTCTCAGATTCCACAGAAATAAGGCTGGCAAAGAGATCCACGAAATACAGATGTAACTCTGTGAGATGAATTAACAGAACACTGAGCAGTTTCTCAGAAAGCTTCTTTCCAGATTTCATCGAGGATATTTCCTTTTTCACCATAGCCCTCTAAGGGCTTCCAAATATCACTTTACCAATTCCACAAGAACTGTCTTAGCGAAAGGCTTCTTGAGGGGAAAGCTGTAACTCTGTGAGATGATTTCACAGAACACAAAGAAGTTTCTCAGAAAGCTTCTTTCTCTTTGTTATCGGAGGATATTTCCTTTGGCCCTATAGTCTTCAAAGGAAAAGGAAATATCTGTTGTCAGATTCCACAGAAATAAGGCTAGCAAAGAGATCCACGAAATACAGATGTAACTCTGTGAGATGAATTAACAGAACACTGAGCAGTTTCTCAGAAAGCTGCTTTCCAGATTTCATCGGAGGATATTTCCTTTTTCACCATAGCCCTCTATGGGCTTCCAAATATCACTTTGCCAATTCCACAAGAACTGTCTTAGCGAAAGGCTTCTTGAGGGGAAAGCTGTAACTCTGTGAGATGATTTCACAGAACACAAAGAAGTTTCTCAGAAAGCTTCTTTACCTTTGTTATCGGAGGATACTTCCTTTGGCCCTATAGTCTTTAAAGGGATCCGAAATATCAGTTCTCAGATTCCACTGAAATAAGGCTAGCAAAGAGATCTACGAAATACAGATGTAACTCTGTGAGATGAATTAACAGAACACTAAGCAGTTTCTCAGAAAGCTTCTTTCCAGATTTCATCCGAGGATATTTCCTTTTTCACCATAGCCCTCTATGGGCTTCCAAATATCCCTTTGCCAATTCCACAAGAACTGTCTTCGCGAAAGGTTTCTTGAGGGGAAAGCTGTAACTCTGTGAGATGATTTCACAGAACACAAAGAAGTTTCTCAGAAAGCTTCTTTCTCTTTGTTATCGGAGGATATTTCCTTTGGCCCTATAGTCTTCAAAGGGAAAGGAAATATCTGTTGTCAGATTCCACAGAAATAAGGCTAGCAAAGAGATCCACGAAATACAGATGTAACTCTGTGAGATGAATTAACAGAACACTGAGCAGTTTCTCAGAAAGCTTCTTTCCAGATTTCATCGGAGGATATTCCCTTTTTCACCATAGCCCTCTGTGGGCTTCCAAATATCACTTTGCCAATTCCACAAGAACTGTCTTAGCGAAAGGCTTCTTGAGGGGAAAGCTGTCACTCTGTGAGATGATTTCACAGAACACAAAGAAGTTTCTCAGAAAGCTTCTTTCCCTTTGTTATTGGAGGATATGTCCTTTGGCCCTATAGTCTTCAAAGGGAAAGGAAATATCTGTTGTCAGATTCCACAGAAATAAGGCTAGCAAAGAGATCCACGAAATACACATGTAACTCTGTGAGATGAATTAACAGAACACTGAGCAGTTTCTCAGAAAGCTTCTTTCCAGATTTCATCGGAGGATATTTCCTTTTTCACCATAGCGCTTATGGGCTTCCAAATATCACTTTGCCAATTCCACAAGAACTGTCTTAGTGAAACGCTTCTTGAGGGGAAAGCTGTCACTCTGTGAGATGATTTCACAGAACACAAAGAAGTTTCTCAGAAAGCTTCATTCTCTTTGTTATCGGAGGATATTTCCTTTGGTCCTATGGCCTTTAAAGGGATCCGAAATATCTGTTCTCAGATTCCACAGAAATAAGGCTAGCAAAGAGATCCACGAAATACAGATGTAACTCTGTGAGATGAATTAACAGAACACTGAGCAGTTTCTCAGAAAGCTTCTTTCCAGATTTCATCGAGGATATTTCCTTTTTCACCATAGCCCTCTAAGGGCTTCCAAATATCACTTTACCAATTCCACAAGAACTGTCTTAGCGAAAGGCTTCTTGAGGGGAAAGCTGTAACTCTGTGAGATGATTTCACAGAACACAAAGAAGTTTCTCAGAAAGCTTCTTTCTCTTTGTTATCGGAGGATATTTCCTTTGGCCCTATAGTCTTCAAAGGAAAAGGAAATATCTGTTGTCAGATTCCACAGAAATAAGGCTAGCAAAGAGATCCACGAAATACAGATGGAACTCTGTGAGATTAATTAACAGAACACTGAGCAGTTTCTCAGAAAGCTGCTTTCCAGATTTCATCGGAGGATATTTCCTTTTTCACCATAGCCCTCTATGGGCTTCCAAATATCACTTTGCCAATTCCACAAGAACTGTCTTAGCGAAAGGCTTCTTGAGGGGAAAGCTGTAACTCTGTGAGATGATTTCACAGAACACAAAGAAGTTTCTCAGAAAGCTTCTTTCTCTTTATTATCGGAGGATATTTCCTTTGGCCCTATAGTCTTCAAAGGGAAAGGAAATATCTGTTGTCAGATTCCACAGAAATAAGGCTAGCAAAGAGATCCACGAAATACAGATGTAACTCTGTGAGATGAATTAACAGAACACTGAGCAGTTTCTCAGAAAGCTTCTTTCCAGATTTCATCGGAGGATATTCCCTTTTTCACCATAGCCCTATATGGGCTTCCAAATATGACTTTGCCAATTCCACAAGAACTGTCTTAGCGAAAGGCTTCTTGAGGGGAAAGCTGTAACTCTGTGAGATGATTTCACAGAACACAAAGAAGTTTCTCAGAAAGCTTCTTTCTCTTTGTTATCGGAGGATATTTCCTTTGCCCCTATAGTCTTCAAAGGGAAAGGAAATATCTGTTCTCAGATTCCACAGAAATAAAGCTAGAAAAGAGATCCACGAAATACAGATGTAACTCTGTGAGATGAATTAACAGAACACTGAGCAGTTTCTCAGAAAGCTTCTTTCCAGATTTCATCGGAGGATATTTCCTTTTTCACCATAGCCCTCTATGGGCTTCCAAATATCACTTTGCCAATTCCACAAGAACTGTCTTAGCGAAAGGCTTCTTGAGGGGAATGCTGTAACTCTGTGAGATGATTTCACCGAAAACAAAGAAGCTGCTCAGAAAGCTTCTTTCTCTTTGTTATCGGAGGATATTTCCTTTGGTCCTGTGGCCTTTAAAGGGAAAGGAAATATCTGTTGTCAGATTCCACAGAAATAAGGCTAGCAAAGAGATCCACGAAATACAGATGTAACTCTGTGAGATGAATTAACAGAACACTGAGCAGTTTCTCAGAAAGCTTCTTTCCAGATTTCATCGGAGGATATTTCCTTTTTCACCATAGCCCTCTATGGGCTTCCAAATATCATTTTGCCAATTCCACAAGAACTGTCTTAGCGAAAGGCTTCTTGAGAGGAAAGCTGTATCTCTGTGAGATGATTTCACAGAACACAAAGAAGTTTCTCAGAAAGCTTCTTTCTCTTTGTTATCTTAGGCTATTTCCTTTGGCCCTATAGTCTTTAAAGGGATCCGAAATATCTGTTGTCAGATTCCACAGAAATAAGGCTAGCAAAGAGATCCACGAAATACAGATGTAACTCTGTGAGATGAATTAACAGAACACTAAGCAGTTTCTCAGAAAGCTTCTTTCCAGATTTCATCGGAGGATATTTCCTTTTTCAACATAGCGCTTATGGGCTTCCAAATATCACTTTGCCAATTCCACAAGAACTGTCTTAGTGAAACGCTTCTTGAGGGGAAAGCTGTCACTCTGTGAGATGATTTCACAGAACACAAAGAAGTTTCTCAGAAAGCTTCATTCTCTTTGTTATCGGAGGATATTTCCTTTGTTCCTATGGCCTTTAAAGGGATCCGAAATATCTGTTCTCAGATTCCACAGAAATAAGGCTAGCAAAGAGATCCACGAAATACAGATGTAACTCTGTGAGATGAATTAACAGAACACTGAGCAGTTTCTCAGAAAGCTTCTTTCCAGATTTCATCGAGGATATTTCCTTTTTCACCATAGCCCTCTAAGGGCTTCCAAATATCACTTTACCAATTCCACAAGAACTGTCTTAGCGAAAGGCTTCTTGAGGGGAAAGCTGTAACTCTGTGAGATGATTTCACAGAACACAAAGAAGTTTCTCAGAAAGCTTCTTTCTCTTTGTTATCGGAGGATATTTCCTTTGGCCCTATAGTCTTCAAAGGAAAAGGAAATATCTGTTGTCAGATTCCACAGAAATAAGGCTAGCAAAGAGATCCACGAAATACAGATGTAACTCTGTGAGATGAATTAACAGAACACTGAGCAGTTCCTCAGAAAGCTGCTTTCCAGATTTCATCGGAGGATATTTCCTTTTTCACCATAGCCCTCTATGGGCTTCCAAATATCACTTTGCCAATTCCACAAGAACTGTCTTAGCGAAAGGCTTCTTGAGGGGAAAGCTGTAACTCTGTGAGATGATTTCACAGAGCACAAGAAGTTTCTCAGAAAGCTTCTTTACCTTTGTTATCGGAGGATACTTCCTTTGGCCCTATAGTCTTTAAAGGGATCCGAAATATCAGTTCTCAGATTCCACTGAAATAAGGCTAGCAAAGAGATCTACGAAATACAGATGTAACTCTGTGAGATGAATTAACAGAACACTAAGCAGTTTCTCAGAAAGCTTCTTTCCAGATTTCATCCGAGGATATTTCCTTTTTCACCATAGCCCTCTATGGGCTTCCAAATATCCCTTTGCCAATTCCACAAGAACTGTCTTCGCGAAAGGTTTCTTGAGGGGAAAGCTGTAACTCTGTGAGATGATTTCACAGAACACAAAGAAGTTTCTCAGAAAGCTTCTTTCTCTTTGTTATCGGAGGATATTTCCTTTGGCCCTATAGTCTTCAAAGGGAAAGGAAATATCTGTTGTCAGATTCCACAGAAATAAGGCTAGCAAAGAGATCCACGAAATACAGATGTAACTCTGTGAGATGAATTAACAGAACACTGAGCAGTTTCTCAGAAAGCTTCTTTCCAGATTTCATCGGAGGATATTCCCTTTTTCACCATAGCCCTCTCTGGGCTTCCAAATATCACTTTGCCAATTCCACAAGAACTGTCTTAGCGAAAGGCTTCTTGAGGGGAAAGCTGTAACTCTGTGAGATGATTTCACAGAACACAAAGAAGTTTCTCAGAAAGCTTCTTTCTCTTTGTTATCGGAGGATATTTCCTTTGCCCCTATAGTCTTTAAGGGATCCGAAATATCTGTTGTCAGATTCCACAGAAATAAAGCTAGCAAAGAGATCCACGAAATACAGATGTAACTCTGTGAGATGAATTAACAGAACACTGAGCAGTTTCTCAGAAAGCTTCTTTCCAGATTTCATCCGAGGATATTTCCTTTTTCACCATAGCCCTTATGGGCTTCCAAATATGACTTTGCCAATTCCACAAGAACTGTCTTAGCGAAAGGCTTCTTGAGGGGAAAGCTGTAACTCTGTGAGATGATTTCTCAGAAAACAAAGAAGTTTCTCAGAAAGCTTCTTTCCCTTTGTCATCGGAGGATATGTCCTTTGGCCCTATAGTCTTCAAAGGGAAAGGAAATATCTGTTGTCAGATTCCACAGAAATAAGGCTAGCAAAGAGATCCACGAAATACAGATGTAACTCTGTGAGATGAATTAACAGAACACTGAGCAGTTTCTCAGAAAGCTTCTTTCCAGATTTCATCGGAGGATATTTCCTTTTTCAACATAGCCCTTATGGGCTTCCAAATATCACTTTGCCAATTCCACAAGAACTGTCTTAGTGAAACGCTACTTGAGGGGAAAGCTGTCACTCTGTGAGATGATTTCACAGAACACAAAGAAGTTTCTCAGAAAGCTTCATTCTCTTTGTTATCGGAGGATATTTCCTTTGGCCCTATAGTCTTCAAAGGGAAAGGAAATATCTGTTGCCAGATTCCACAGAAATAAGGCTAGCAAAGAGATCCACGAAATACAGATGTAACTCTGTGAGATGAACTAACAGAACACTGAGCAGTTTCTCAGAAAGCTTCTTTCCAGATTTCATCGGAGGATATTTCCTTTTTCACCATAGCCCTCTATGGGCTTCCAAATATCACTTTGCCAATTCCACAAGAACTGTCTTAGCGAAAGGCTTCTTGAGAGGAAAGCTGTAACTCTGTGAGATGATTTCACAGAACACAAAGAAGTTTCTCAGAAAGCTTCTTTCTCTTTGTTATCGGAGGATATTTCCTTTGGCCCTATACTCTTTAAAGGGATCCGAAATATCTGTTGTCAGATTCCACAGAAATAAGGCTAGCGAAGAGATCCACGAAATACAGATGTAACTCTGTGAGATGAATTAACAGAACACTGAGCAGTTTCTCAGAAAGCTTCTTTCCAGATTTCATCGAGGATATTTCCTTTTTCACCAGAGCCCTCTATGGGCTTCCAAATATCACTTTGCCAATTCCACAAGAACTGTCTTAGCGAAAGGCTTCTTGAGGGGAATGCTGTAACTCTGTGAGATGATTTCACAGAACACAAAGAAGTTTCTCAGAAAGCTTCTTTCTCTTTGTTATCGGCGGATATTTCCTTTGGCCCTATAGTCTTCAAAGGAAAAGGAAATATCTGTTGTCAGATTCCACAGAAATAAGGCTAGCAAAGAGATCCACGAAATACAGATGTAATTCTGTGAGATGAATTAACAGAATACTAAGCAGTTTCTCAGAAAGCTTCTTTCCAGATTTCATCCGAGGATATTTCCTTTTTAACCATAGCCCTCTATGGGCTTCCAAATATCACTTTGCCAATTCCACAAGAACTGTCTTAGCGAAAGGCTTCTTGAGGGGAAAGCTGTAACTCTGTGAGATGATTTCACAGAACACAAAGAAGTTTCTCAGAAAGCTTCTTTCTCTTTGTTATCGGAGGATATTTCCTTTGGCCCTATAGTCTTCAAAGGGAAAGGAACTATCTGTTTTCAGATTCCACAGAAATAAGGCTAGCAAAGAGATCCACGAAATACAGATGTAACTCTGTGAGATGAATTAACCGAACACTGAGCAGTTTCTCAGAAAGCTTCTTTGCAGATTTCATCGGAGGATATTCCCATTTTCACCATAGCCCTCTATGGGCTTCCAAATATCACTTTGCCAATTCCACAAGAACTGTCTTAGCGAAAGGCTTCTTGAGGGGAAAGCTGTAACTCTGTGAGATGATTTCCCAGAACACAAAGAAGTTTCTCAGAAAGCTTCTTTCTCTTTGTTATCGGAGGATATTTCCTTTGCTCCTATAGTCTTCAAAGGGAAAGGAAATATCTGTTCTCAGATTCCACAGAAATAAAGCTAGAAAAGAGATCCACGAAATACAGATGTAACTCTGTGAGATGAATTAACAGAACACTGAGCAGTTTCTCAGAAAGCTTCTTTCCAGATTTCATCGGAGGATATTTCCTTTTTCACCATAGCCCTCTATGGGCTTCCAAATATCACTTTGCCAATTCCACAAGAACTGTCTTAGCGAAAGGCTTCTTGAGGGGAAAGCTGTAACTCTGTGAGATGATTTCACAGAACACAAAGAAGTTTCTCAGAAAGCTTGTTTCTCTTTTTTATCGGAGGATATTTCCTTTGGCCCTATAGTCTTCAAAGGGAAAGGAAATATCTGTTGTCAGATTCCACAGAAAGAAGGCTAGCAAAGAGATCCACGAAATACAGATGTAACTCTGTAAGATGAATTAACAGAACACTGAGCCGTTTCTCAGAAAGCTTCTTTCCAGATTTCATCGGAGGATATTTCCTTTTTCACCATAGCCCTCTATGGGCTTCCAAATATCACTTTGCCAATTCCACAAGAACTGTCTTAGCGAAAGGCTTCTTGAGGGAAATGCTGTAACTCTGTGAGATGATTTCACCGAACACAAAGGAGCTGCTCAGAAAGCTTCTTTCTCTTTGTTATCGGAGGATATTTCCTTTCGTCCTATGGCCTTCAAAGGGATCCGAAATATCTGTTGTCAGATTCCACAGAAATAAGGCTAGCAAAGAGATCCACGAAATACAGATGTAACTCTGTGAGATGAATTAACAGAACACTGAGCAGTTTCTCAGAAAGCTTCTTTCCAGATTTCATCGGAGGATATTTCCTTTTTCACCATAGCCCTCTATGGGCTTCCAAATATCATTTTGCCAATTCCACAAGAACTGTCTTAGCGAAAGGCTTCTTGAGAGGAAAGCTGTAACTCTGTGAGATGATTTCACAGAACACAAAGAAGTTTCTCAGAAAGCTTCTTTCTCTTTTTTATCTTAGGCTATTTCCTTTGGCCCTATAGTCTTTAAAGGGATCCGAAATATCTGTTGTCAGATTCCACAGAAATAAGGCTAGCAAAGAGATCCACGAAATACAGATGTAACTCTGTGAGATGAATTAACAGAAAACTAAGCAGTTTCTCAGAAAGCTTCTTTCCAGATTTCCTCGGAGGATATTTCCTTTTTCACCATAGCCCTTATGGGCTTCCAAATATGACTTTGCCAATTCCACAAGAACTGTCTTAGCGAAAGGCTTCTTGAGGGGAAAGCTGTCACTCTGTGAGATGATTTCACAGAACACAAAGAAGTTTCTCAGAAAGCTTCTTTCTCTTTGTTATCAGAGGATATTTCCTTTGGCCCTATAGTCTTTAAAGGGATCCGAAATATCTGTTGTCAGATTACACAGAAAAAAGGCTAGCAAAGAGATCCACGAAATACAGATGTAACTCTGTGAGATGAATTAACAGAACACTGAGCAGTTTCTCAGAAAGCTTCTTTCCAGATTTCATCGAGGATATTTCCTTTTTCACCATAGCCCTCTAAGGGCTTCCAAATATCACTTTACCAATTCCACAAGAACTGTCTTAGCGAAAGGCTTCTTGAGGGGAAAGCTGTAACTCTGTGAGATGATTTCACAGAACACAAAGAAGTTTCTCAGAAAGCTTCTTTCTCTTTGTTATCGGAGGATATTTCCTTTGGCCCTATAGTCTTCAAAGGAAAAGGAAATATCTGTTGTCAGATTCCACAGAAATAAGGCTAGCAAAGAGATCCACGAAATACAGATGTAACTCTGTGAGATGAATTAACAGAACACTGAGCAGTTTCTCAGAAAGCTGCTTTCCAGATTTCATCGGAGGATATTTCCTTTTTCACCATAGCCCTCTATGGGCTTCCAAATATCACTTTGCCAATTCCACAAGAACTGTCTTAGCGAAAGGCTTCTTGAGGGGAAAGCTGTAACTCTGTGAGATGATTTCACAGAGCACAAAGAAGTTTCTCAGAAAGCTTCTTTACCTTTGTTATCGGAGGATACTTCCTTTGGCCCTATAGTCTTTAAAGGGATCCGAAATATCAGTTCTCAGATTCCACTGAAATAAGGCTAGCAAAGAGATCTACGAAATACAGATGTAACTCTGTGAGATGAATTAACAGAACACTAAGCAGTTTCTCAGAAAGCTTCTTTCCAGATTTCATCCGAGGATATTTCCTTTTTCACCATAGCCCTCTATGGGCTTCCAAATATCCCTTTGCCAATTCCACAAGAACTGTCTTCGCGAAAGGTTTCTTGAGGGGAAAGCTGTAACTCTGTGAGATGATTTCACAGAACACAAAGAAGTTTCTCAGAAAGCTTCTTTCTCTTTGTTATCGGAGGATATTTCCTTTGGCCCTATAGTCTTCAAAGGGAAAGGAAATATCTGTTGTCAGATTCCACAGAAATAAGGCTAGCAAAGAGATCCACGAAATACAGATGTAACTCTGTGAGATGAATTAACAGAACACTGAGCAGTTTCTCAGAAAGCTTCTTTCCAGATTTCATCGGAGGATATTCCCTTTTTCACCATAGCCCTCTGTGGGCTTCCAAATATCACTTTGCCAATTCCACAAGAACTGTCTTAGCGAAAGGCTTCTTGAGGGGAAAGCTGTAACTCTGTGAGATGATTTCACAGAACACAAAGAAGTTTCTCAGAAAGCTTCTTTCTCTTTGTTATCGGAGGATATTTCCTTTGCCCCTATAGTCTTTAAGGGATCCGAAATATCTGTTGTCAGATTCCACAGAAATAAAGCTAGCAAAGAGATCCACGAAATACAGATGTAACTCTGTGAGATGAATTAACAGAACACTGAGCAGTTTCTCAGAAAGCTTCTTTCCAGATTTCATCCGAGGATATTTCCTTTTTCACCATAGCCCTTATGGGCTTCCAAATATGACTTTGCCAATTCCACAAGAACTGTCTTAGCGAAAGGCTTCTTGAGGGGAAAGCTGTAACTCTGTGAGATGATTTCTCAGAACACAAAGAAGTTTCTCAGAAAGCTTCTTTCCCTTTGTCATCGGAGGATATGTCCTTTGGCCCTATAGTCTTCAAAGGGAAAGGAAATATCTGTTGTCAGATTCCACAGAAATAAGGCTAGCAAAGAGATCCACGAAATACAGATGTAACTCTGTGAGATGAATTAACAGAACACTGAGCAGTTTCTCAGAAAGCTTCTTTCCAGATTTCATCGGAGGATATTTCCTTTTTCAACATAGCCCTTATGGGCTTCCAAATATCACTTTGCCAATTCCACAAGAACTGTCTTAGTGAAACGCTACTTGAGGGGAAAGCTGTCACTCTGTGAGATGATTTCACAGAACACAAAGAAGTTTCTCAGAAAGCTTCATTCTCTTTGTTATCGGAGGATATTTCCTTTGGCCCTATAGTCTTCAAAGGGAAAGGAAATATCTGTTGCCAGATTCCACAGAAATAAGGCTAGCAAAGAGATCCACGAAATACAGATGTAACTCTGTGAGATGAACTAACAGAACACTGAGCAGTTTCTCAGAAAGCTTCTTTCCAGATTTCATCGGAGGATATTTCCTTTTTCACCATAGCCCTCTATGGGCTTCCAAATATCACTTTGCCAATTCCACAAGAACTGTCTTAGCGAAAGGCTTCTTGAGAGGAAAGCTGTAACTCTGTGAGATGATTTCACAGAACACAAAGAAGTTTCTCAGAAAGCTTCTTTCTCTTTGTTATCGGAGGATATTTCCTTTGGCCCTATACTCTTTAAAGGGATCCGAAATATCTGTTGTCAGATTCCACAGAAATAAGGCTAGCGAAGAGATCCACGAAATACAGATGTAACTCTGTGAGATGAATTAACAGAACACTGAGCAGTTTCTCAGAAAGCTTCTTTCCAGATTTCATCGAGGATATTTCCTTTTTCACCATAGCCCTCTATGGGCTTCCAAATATCACTTTGCCAATTCCACAAGAACTGTCTTAGCGAAAGGCTTCTTGAGGGGAATGCTGTAACTCTGTGAGATGATTTCACAGAACACAAAGAAGTTTCTCAGAAAGCTTCTTTCTCTTTGTTATCGGCGGATATTTCCTTTGGCCCTATAGTCTTCAAAGGAAAAGGAAATATCTGTTGTCAGATTCCACAGAAATAAGGCTAGCAAAGAGATCCACGAAATACAGATGTAATTCTGTGAGATGAATTAACAGAATACTAAGCAGTTTCTCAGAAAGCTTCTTTCCAGATTTCATCCGAGGATATTTCCTTTTTAACCATAGCCCTCTATGGGCTTCCAAATATCACTTTGCCAATTCCACAAGAACTGTCTTAGCGAAAGGCTTCTTGAGGGGAAAGCTGTAACTCTGTGAGATGATTTCACAGAACACAAAGAAGTTTCTCAGAAAGCTTCTTTCTCTTTGTTATCGGAGGATATTTCCTTTGGCCCTATAGTCTTCAAAGGGAAAGGAACTATCTGTTTTCAGATTCCACAGAAATAAGGCTAGCAAAGAGATCCACGAAATACAGATGTAACTCTGTGAGATGAATTAACCGAACACTGAGCAGTTTCTCAGAAAGCTTCTTTGCAGATTTCATCGGAGGATATTCCCATTTTCACCATAGCCCTCTATGGGCTTCCAAATATCACTTTGCCAATTCCACAAGAACTGTCTTAGCGAAAGGCTTCTTGAGGGGAAAGCTGTAACTCTGTGAGATGATTTCCCAGAACACAAAGAAGTTTCTCAGAAAGCTTCTTTCTCTTTGTTATCGGAGGATATTTCCTTTGCTCCTATAGTCTTCAAAGGGAAAGGAAATATCTGTTCTCAGATTCCACAGAAATAAAGCTAGAAAAGAGATCCACGAAATACAGATGTAACTCTGTGAGATGAATTAACAGAACACTGAGCAGTTTCTCAGAAAGCTTCTTTCCAGATTTCATCGGAGGATATTTCCTTTTTCACCATAGCCCTCTATGGGCTTCCAAATATCACTTTGCCAATTCCACAAGAACTGTCTTAGCGAAAGGCTTCTTGAGGGGAAAGCTGTAACTCTGTGAGATGATTTCACAGAACACAAAGAAGTTTCTCAGAAAGCTTGTTTCTCTTTGTTATCGGAGGATATTTCCTTTGGCCCTATAGTCTTCAAAGGGAAAGGAAATATCTGTTGTCAGATTCCACAGAAAGAAGGCTAGCAAAGAGATCCACGAAATACAGATGTAACTCTGTAAGATGAATTAACAGAACACTGAGCCGTTTCTCAGAAAGCTTCTTTCCAGATTTCATCGGAGGATATTTCCTTTTTCACCATAGCCCTCTATGGGCTTCCAAATATCACTTTGCCAATTCCACAAGAACTGTCTTAGCGAAAGGCTTCTTGAGGGGAATGCTGTAACTCTGTGAGATGATTTCACCGAACACAAAGGAGCTGCTCAGAAAGCTTCTTTCTCTTTGTTATCGGAGGATATTTCCTTTCGTCCTATGGCCTTCAAAGGGATCCGAAATATCTGTTGTCAGATTCCACAGAAATAAGGCTAGCAAAGAGATCCACGAAATACAGATGTAACTCTGTGAGATGAATTAACAGAACACTGAGCAGTTTCTCAGAAAGCTTCTTTCCAGATTTCATCGGAGGATATTTCCTTTTTCACCATAGCCCTCTATGGGCTTCCAAATATCATTTTGCCAATTCCACAAGAACTGTCTTAGCGAAAGGCTTCTTGAGAGGAAAGCTGTAACTCTGTGAGATGATTTCACAGAACACAAAGAAGTTTCTCAGAAAGCTTCTTTCTCTTTTTTATCTTAGGCTATTTCCTTTGGCCCTATAGTCTTTAAAGGGATCCGAAATATCTGTTGTCAGATTCCACAGAAATAAGGCTAGCAAAGAGATCCACGAAATACAGATGTAACTCTGTGAGATGAATTAACAGAAAACTAAGCAGTTTCTCAGAAAGCTTCTTTCCAGATTTCCTCGGAGGATATTTCCTTTTTCACCATAGCCCTTATGGGCTTCCAAATATGACTTTGCCAATTCCACAAGAACTGTCTTAGCGAAAGGCTTCTTGAGGGGAAAGCTGTCACTCTGTGAGATGATTTCACAGAACACAAAGAAGTTTCTCAGAAAGCTTCTTTCTCTTTGTTATCAGAGGATATTTCCTTTGGCCCTATAGTCTTTAAAGGGATCCGAAATATCTGTTGTCAGATTACACAGAAATAAGGCTAGCAAAGAGATCCACGAAATACAGATGTAACTCTGTGAGATGAATTAACAGAACACTGAGCAGTTTCTCAGAAAGCTTCTTTCCAGATTTCATCGGAGGATATTTCCTTTTTCACCATAGCGCTTATGGGCTTCCAAATATCACTTTGCCAATTCCACAAGAACAGTCTTAGTGAAACGCTTCTTGAGGGGAAAGCTGTCACTCTGTGAGATGATTTCACAGAACACAAAGAAGTTTCTCAGAAAGCTTCATTCTCTTTGTTATCGGAGGATATTTCCTTTGGTCCTATGGCCTTTAAAGGGATCCGAAATATCTGTTCTCAGATTCCACAGAAATAAGGCTAGCAAAGAGATCCACGAAATACAGATGTAACTCTGTGAGATGAATTAACAGAACACTGAGCAGTTTCTCAGAAAGCTTCTTTCCAGATTTCATCGAGGATATTTCCTTTTTCACCTTAGCCCTCTAAGGGCTTCCAAATATCACTTTACCAATTCCACAAGAACTGTCTTAGCGAAAGGCTTCTTGAGGGGAAAGCTGTAACTCTGTGAGATGATTTCACAGAACACAAAGAAGTTTCTCAGAAAGCTTCTTTCTCTTTGTTATCGGAGGATATTTCCTTTGGCCCTATAGTCTTCAAAGGAAAAGGAAATATCTGTTGTCAGATTCCACAGAAATAAGGCTAGCAAAGAGATCCACGAAATACAGATGTAACTCTGTGAGATGAATTAACAGAACACTGAGCAGTTTCTCAGAAAGCTTCTTTCCAGATTTCATCGGAGGATATTCCCTTTTTCACCATAGCCCTCTGTGGGCTTCCAAATATCACTTTGCCAATTCCACAAGAACTGTATTAGCGAAAGGCTTCTTGAGGGGAAAGCTGTAACTCTGTGAGATGATTTCACAGAACACAAAGTAGTTTCTCAGAAAGCTTCTTTCTCTTTGTTATCGGAGGATATTTACTTTGCCCCTATAGTCTTTAAAGGGATCCGAAATATCTGCTGTCAGATTCCACAGAAATAAAGCTAGCAAAGAGATCCACGAAATACAGATGTAACTCTGTGAGATGAATTAACAGAACACTGAGCAGTTTCTCAGAAAGCTTCTTTCCAGATTTCATCCGAGGATATTTCCTTTTTCACCATAGCCCTTATGGGCTTCCAAATATGACTTTGCCAATTCCACAAGAACTGTCTTAGCGAAAGGCTTCTTGAGGGGAAACCTGTAACTCTCTGAGATGATTTCTCAGAACACAAAGAAGTTTCTCAGAAAGATTCTTTCCCTTTGTTATCGGAGGATATGTCCTTTGGCCCTATAGTCTTCAAAGGGAAAGGAAATATCTGTTGTCAGATTCCACAGAAATAAGGCTAGCAAAGAGATCCACGAAATACAGATGTAACTCTGTGAGATGAATTAACAGAACACTGAGCAGTTTCTCAGAAAGCTTCTTTCCAGATTTCATCGGAGGATATTTCCTTTTTCAACATAGCCCTTATAGGCTTCCAAATATCACTTTGCCAATTCCAAAAGAACTGTCTTAGTGAAACGCTACTTGAGGGGAAAGCTGTCACTCTGTGAGATGATTTCACAGAACACAAAGAAGTTTCTCAGAAAGCTTCATTCTCTTTGTTATCGGAGGATATTTCCTTTGGCCCTATAGTCTTCAAAGGGAAAGGAAATATCTGTTGTCTGTTTCCACAGAAATAAGGCTAGCAAAGGGATCCATGAAATACAGATGTAACTGGGTGAGATGAGTTAACACAACACTGAGCAGTTTCTCAGAAAGCTTCTTTCCAGATTTCATCGGAGGATATTTCCTTTTTCACCATAGCCCTCTATGGGCTCCCAAATATCCCTTTGCCAATTCCACAAGAACTGTGTTAGCGAAAGGCTTCTTGAGGGGAAAGCTGTAACTCTGTGAGATGATTTCACAGAACACAAAGAAGTTTCTCAGAAAGCTTCTTTCTCTTTGTTATCGGAGGATATTTCCTTTGGCCCTATAGTCTTCAAAGGGAAAGGAAATATCTGTTGTCAGATTCCACAGAAATAAGGCTAGCAAAGAGATCCACGAAATACAGATGTAACTCTGTGAGATGAATTAACAGAACACTGAGCAGTTTCTCAGAAAGCTTCTTTCCAGATTTCATCGGAGGATATTTCCTTTTTCACCATAGCCCTCTATGGGCTTCCAAATATCACTTTGCCAATTCCACAAGAACTGTCTTAGCGAACGGCTTCTTGAGGGGAAAGCTGTAACTCTGTGAGATGATTTCACAGAACACAAAGAAGTTTCTCAGAAAGCTTCTTTCTCTTTGTTATCGGAGGATATTTCCTTTGGCCCTATAGTCTTTAAAGGGATCCGAAATATCTGTTGTCAGATTCCGCACGAATAAGGCTAGCGAAGAGATCCACGAAATACAGATGTAACTCTGTGAGATGAATTAACAGAACACTGAGCAGTTTCTCAGAAAGCTTCTTTCCAGATTTCTTCCGAGGATATTTCCTTTTTCACCACAGCCCTTATGGGCTTCCAAATATCACTTTGCCAATTCCACAAGAACTGTCTTAGCGAAAGGCTTCTTGAGGGGAATGCTGTAACTCTGTGAGATGATTTAGCAGAACACAAAGAAGTTTCTCAGAAAGCTTCTTTCTCTTTGTTATCGGAGGATATTTCCTTTGGCCCTATAGTCTTCAAAGGGAAAGGAAATATCTGTTGTCAGATTCCACAGAAATAAGGCTAGCAAAGAGATCCACGAAATACAGATGTAACTCTGTGAGATGAATTAACAGAACACTGAGTAGTTTCTCAGAAAGCTGCTTTCCAGATTTCATCGGAGGATATTTCCTTTTTCACCATAGCCCTCTATGGGCTTCCAAATATCACTTTGCCAATTCCACAAGAACTGTCTTAGCGAAAGGCTTCTTGAGGGGAAAGCTGTAACTCTGTGAGATGATTTCACAGAACACAAAGAAGTTTCTCAGAAAGCTTCTTTCTCTTTGTTATCGGAGGATATTTCCTTTGGCCCTATAGTCTTTAAAGGGATCCGAAATATCTGTTGTCAGATTACACAGAAATAAGGCTAGCAAAGAGATCCACGAAATACAGATGTAACTCTGTGAGATGAATTAACAGAACACTAAGCAGTTTCTCAGAAAGCTTCTTTCCAGATTTCTTCCGAGGATATTTCCTTTTTCACCACAGCCCTTATGGGCTTCCAAATATCACGTTGCCAATTCCACAAGAACTGTCTTAGCGAAAGGCTTCTTGAGGGGAATGCTGTAACTCTGTGAGATGATTTAGCAGAACACAAAGAAGTTTCTCAGAAAGCTTCTTTCTCTTTGTTATCGGAGGATATTTCCTTTGGCCCTATAGTCTTCAAAGGGATCCGAAATATCTGTTGTCAGATTCCACAGAAATAAGGCTAGCAAAGAGATCCACGAAATACAGATGTAACTCTGTGAGATGAATAACAGAACACTGAGCAGTTTCTCAGAAAGCTTCTTTCCAGATTTCATCGGAGGATATTTCCTTTTTCACCATAGCCCTCTATGGGCTTCCAAATATCACTTTGCCAATTCCACAAGAACTGTCTTAGCGAAAGGCTTCTTGAGGGGACAGCTCTAACTCTGTGAGATGATTTCACAGAACACAAAGAAGTTTCTCAGAAAGCTTCTTTCCCTTTGTTATCGGAGGATATGTCCTTTGGCCCTATAGTCTTCAAAGGGAAAGGAAATATCTGTTGTCAGATTCCACAGAAAGAAGGCTAGCAAAGAGATCCACGAAATACAGATGTAACTCTGTGAGATGAATTAACAGAACACTGAGCAGTTTCTCAGAAAGCTTCTTTCCAGATTTCATCGGAGGATATTTCCTTTTTCAACATAGCCCTTATGGGCTTCCAAATATCACTTTGCCAATTCCACAAGAACTGTCTTAGTGAAACGCTACTTGAGGGGAAAGCTGTCACTCTGTGAGATGATTTCACAGAACACAAAGAAGTTTCTCAGAAAGCTTCATTCTCTTTGTTATCGGAGGATATTTCCTTTGGCCCTATAGTCTTCAAAGGGAAAGGAAATATCTGTTGTCAGATTCCACAGAAATAAGGCTAGCAAAGAGATCCACGAAATACAGATGTAACTCTGTGAGATGAATTAACAGAACACTGAGCAGTTTCTCAGAAAGCTTCTTTCCAGATTTCATCGGAGGATATTTCCTTTTTCACCATAGCCCTCTATGGGCTTCCAAGTATCACTTTGCCAATTCCACAAGAACTGTCTTAGCGAAAGGATTCTTGAGGGGAATGCTGTAACTCTGTGAGATGATTTCACAGAACACAAAGAAGCTTCTCAGAAAGCTTCTTTCTCTTTGTTATCGGAGGATATTTCCTTTGGTCCTATGGCCTTTAAAGGGAAAGGAAATATCTGTTGTCAGATTGCACAGAAAGAAGGCTAGCAAAGAGATCCACGAAATACAGATGTAACTCTGTGAGATGAATTAACAGAACACTAAGCAGTTTCTCAGAAAGCTTCTTTCCAGATTTCATCCGAGGATATTTCCTTTTTCACCATAGCCCTTATGGGCTTCCAAATATGACTTTGCCAATTCCACAAGAACTGTCTTAGCGAAAGGCTTCTTGAGGGGAAAGCTGTAACCCTGTGAGATGATTTCACAGAACACAAATAAGTTTCTCAGAAAGCTTCTTTCCCTTTGTTATCGGAGGATATGTCCTTTGGCCCTATAGTCTTCAAAGGGAAAGGAAATATCTGTTGTCAGATTCCACAGAAATAAGGCTAGCAAAGAGATCCACGAAATACAGATGTAACTCTGTGAGATGAATTAACAGAACACTGAGCAGTTTCTCAGAAAGCTTCTTTCCAGATTTCATCGGAGGATATTTCCTTTTTCAACATAGCCCTTATGGGCTTCCAAATATCGCTTTGCCAATTCCACAAGTACTGTCTTAGTGAAACGCTACTTGAGGGGAAAGCTGTCACTCTATGAGATGATTTCACAGAACACAAAGAAGTTTCTCAGAAAGCTTCTTTCTCTTTGTTATCGGAGGATATTTCCTTTGCCCCTATAGTCTTCAAAGGGAAAGGAAATATCTGTTCTCAGATTCCACAGAAATAAAGCTAGAAAAGAGATCCACGAAATACAGATGTAACTCTGTGAGATGAATTAACAGAACACTGAGCAGTTTCTCAGAAAGCTTCTTTCCAGATTTCATCGGAGGATATTTCCTTTTTCACCATAGCCCTCTATGGGCTTCCAAATATCAGTTTGCCAATTCCACAAGAACTGTCGTAGCGAAAGGCTTCTCGAGGGGAAAGCTGTAACTCTGTGAGATGATTTCACAGAACACAAAGAAGTTTCTCCGAAAGCTTGTTTCTCTTTGTTATCGGTGGATATTTCCTTTGGCCCTATAGTCTTCAAAGGGAAAGGAAATATCTGTTGTCAGATTCCACAGAAAGAATGCTAGCAAAGAGATCCACGAAATACAGATGTAACTCTGTGAGATGAATTAACAGAACACTGAGCAGTTTCTCAGAAAGCTTCTTTCCAGATTTCATCGGAGGATATTTCCTTTTTCACCATAGCCCTCTATGGGCTTCCAAATATCACTTTGCCAATTCCACAAGAACTGTCTTAGCGAAAGGCTTCTTGAGGGGAATGCTGTAACTCTGTGAGATGATTTCACCGAACACAAAGAAGCTGCTCAGAAAGCTTCTTTCTCTTTGGTATCGGAGGATATTTCCTTTGGTCCTATGGCCTTTAAAGGGATCCGAAATATCTGTTCTCAGATTCCACAGAAATAAGGCTAGCAAAGGGATCCACGAAATACAGATGTAACTCTGTGAGATGAATTAACAGAACCCTGAGCAGTTTCTCAGAAAGCTTCTTTCCAGATTTCATCGGAGGATATTTCCTTTTTCACCATAGCCCTCTATGGGCTTCCAAATATCATTTTGCCAATTCCACAAGAACTGTCTTAGCGAAAGGCTTCTTGAGAGGAAAGCTGTAACTCTGTGAGGTGATTTCACAGAACACAAAGAAGTTTCTCAGAAAGCTTCTTTCTCTTTGTTATCTTAGGATATTTCCTTTGGCCCTATAGTCTTTAAAGGGATCCGAAATATCTGTTGTCAGATTCCACAGAAATAAGGCTAGCAAAGACATCCACGAAATACAGATGTAACTCTGTGAGATGAATTAACAGAACACTAAGCAGTTTCTCAGAAAGCTTCTTTCCAGATTTCATCCGAGGATATTTCCTTTTTCACCATAGCCCTTATGGGCTTCCAAATATGACTTTGCCAATTCCACAAGAACTGTCTTAGCGAAAGGCTTCTTGAGGGGAAAGATGTAACTCTGTGAGATGATTTCACAGAACACAAAGAAGTTTCTCAGAAAGCTTCTTTCCCTTTGTTATCGGAGGATATGTCCTTTGGCCCTATAGTCTTCAAAGGGAAAGGAAATATCTGTTGTCAGATTCCACAGAAAGAAGGCTAACAAAGAGATCCACGAAATACAGATGTAACTCTGTGAGATGAATTAACAGAACACTGAGCAGTTTCTCAGAAAGCTTCTTTCCAGATTTCATCGGAGGATATTTCCTTTTTCAACATAGCCCTTATGGGCTTCCAAATATCACTTTGCCAATTCCACAAGAACTGTCTTAGTGAAACGCTACTTGAGGGGAAAGCTGTCACTCTGTGAGATGATTTCACAGAACACAAAGAATTTTCTCAGAAAGCTTCATTCTCTTTGTTATCGGAGGATATTTCCTTTGGCCCTATAGTCTTCAAAGGGAAAGGAAATATCTGTTGTCAGATTCCACAGAAATAAGGCTAGCAAAGAGATCCACGAAATACAGATGTAACTCTGTGAGATGAATTAACAGAACACTGAGCAGTTTCTCAGAAAGCTGCTTTCCAGATTTCATCGGAGGATATTTCCTTTTTCACCATAGCCCTCTATGGGCTTCCAAATATCACTTTGCCAATTCCACAAGAACTGTCTTAGCGAAAGGCTTCTTGAGGGGAAAGCTGTAACTCTGTGAGATGATTTCACAGAACACAAAGAAGTTTCTCAGAAAGCTTCTTTCTCTTTGTTATCGGAGGATATTTCCTTTGGCCCTATAGTCTTCAAAGGGAAAGTTAATATCTGTTGTCAGATTCCACAGAAATAAGGCTAGCAAAGAGATCCACGAAATACAGATGTAACTCTGTGAGATGAATTAACAGAACACTAAGCAGTTTCTCAGACAGCTTCTTTCCAGATTTCTTCCGAGGATATTTCCTTTTTCACCACAGCCCTTATGGGCTTCCAAATATGCCTTTGCCAATTCCACAAGAACTGTCTTAGCGAAAGGCTTCTTGAGGGGAATGCTGTAACTCTGTGAGATGATTTAGCAGAACACAAAGAAGTTTCTCAGAAAGCTTCTTTCTCTTTGTTATCGGAGGATATTTCCTTTGGCCCTATACTCTTCAAAGGGATCCGAAATATCTGTTGTCAGATTCCACAGAAATAAGGCTAGCAAAGAGATCCACGAAATACAGATGTAACTCTGTGAGATGAATTAACAGAACACTGAGCAGTTTCTCAGAAAGCTTCTTTCCAGATTTCATCGGAGGATATTTCCTTTTTCACCATAGCCCTCTATGGGCTTCCAAATATCACTTTGCCAATTCCAGAAGAACTGTCTTAGCGAAAGGCTTCTTGAGGGGACAGCTCTAACTCTGTGAGATGATTTCACAGAACACAAAGAAGTTTCTCAGAAAGCTTGTTTCTCTTTGTTATCGGAGGATATTTCCTTTGGCCCTACAGTCTTCAAAGGGAAAGGAAATATCTGTTGTCAGATTCCACAGAAAGAGGGCTAGCAAAGAGATCCACGAAATACAGATGTAACTCTGTGAGATGAATTAACAGAACACTGAGCAGTTTCTCAGGAAGCTTCTTTCCAGATTTCATCGGAGGATGTTTCCTTTTTCACCATAGCCCTCTATGGGCTTCCAAATATCACTTTGCCAATTCCACAAGAACTGTCTTAGCGAAAGGATTCTTGAGGGGAATGCTGTAACTCTGTGAGATGATTTCAGAGAACACATAGAAGCTTCTCAGAAAGCTTCTTTCTCTTTGTTATCGGAGGATATTTCCTTTGGTCCTATGGCCTTTAAAGGGAAAGGAAATATCTGTTGTCAGATTCCACAGAAAGAAGGCTAGCAAAGAGATCCACGAAATACAGATGTAACTCTGTGAGATGAATTAACAGAACACTAAGCAGTTTCTCAGAAAGCTTCTTTCCAGATTTCATCCGAGGATATTTCCTTTTTCACCATAGCCCTTATGGGCTTCCAAATATGACTTTGCCAATTCCACAAGAACTGTCTTAGCGAAAGGCTTCTTGAGGGGAAAGCTGTAACCCTGTGAGATGATTTCACAGAACACAAATAAGTTTCTCAGAAAGCTTCTTTCCCTTTGTTATCGGAGGATATGTCCTTTGGCCCTATAGTCTTCAAAGGGAAAGGAAATATCTGTTGTCAGATTCCACAGAAATAAGGCTAGCAAAGAGATCCACGAAATACAGATGTAACTCTGTGAGATGAATTAACAGAACACTGAGCAGTTTCTCAGAAAGCTTCTTTCCAGATTTCATCGGAGGATATTTCCTTTTTCAACATAGCCCTTATGGGCTTCCAAATATCGCTTTGCCAATTCCACAAGTACTGTCTTAGTGAAACGCTACTTGAGGGGAAAGCTGTCACTCTGTGAGATGATTTCACAGAACACAAAGAAGTTTCTCAGAAAGCTTCTTTCTCTTTGTTATCGGAGGATATTTCCTTTGCCCCTATAGTCTTCAAAGGGAAAGGAAATATCTGTTCTCAGATTCCACAGAAATAAAGCTAGAAAAGAGATCCACGAAATACAGATGTAACTCTGTGAGATGAATTAACAGAACACTGAGCAGTTTCTCAGAAAGCTTCTTTCCAGATTTCATCGGAGGATATTTCCTTTTTCACCATAGCCCTCTATGGGCTTCCAAATATCACTTTGCCAATTCCACAAGAACTGTCGTAGCGAAAGGCTTCTTGAGGGGAAAGCTGTAACTCTGTGAGATGATTTCACAGAACACAAAGAAGTTTCTCAGAAAGCTTGTTTCTCTTTGTTATCGGAGGATATTTCCTTTGGCCCTATAGTCTTGAAAGGGAAAGGAAATATCTGTTGTCAGATTCCACAGAAAGAAGGCTAGCGAAGAGATCCACGAAATACAGATGTAACTCTGTGAGATGAATTAACAGAACACTGAGCAGTTTCTCAGAAAGCTTCTTTCCAGATTTCATCGGAGGATATTTCCTTTTTCACCATAGCCCTCTATGGGCTTCCAAATATCACTTTGCCAATTCCACAAGAACTGTCTTAGCGAAAGGCTTCTTGAGGGGAATGCTGTAACTCTGTGAGATGATTTCACCGAACACAAAGAAGCTGCTCAGAAAGCTTCTTTCTCTTTGGTATCGGAGGATATTTCCTTTGGTCCTATGGCCTTTAAAGGGATCCGAAATATCTGTTCTCAGATTCCACAGAAATAAAGCTAGCAAAGAGATCCACGAAATACAGATGTAACTCTGTGAGATGAATTAACAGAACACTGAGCAGTTTCTCAGAAAGCTTCTTTCCAGATTTCATCGGAGGATATTTCCTTTTTCACCATAGCCCTCTATGGGCTTCCAAATATCACTTTGCCAATTCCACAAGAACTGTCTTAGCGAAAGGCTTCTTGAGGGGAAAGCTGTAACTCTGTGAGATGATTTCACAGAACACAAAGAAGTTTCTCAGAAAGCTTGTTTCTCTTCGTTGTCGGAGGATATTTCCTTTGGCCCTATAGACTTTAAAGGGATCCGAAATATCTGTTGTCAGATTACACAGAAATAAGGCTAGGAAAGAAATCCACGAAATACAGATGTAACTCTGTGAGATGAATTAACAGACACTAAGCAGTTTCTCAGAAAGCTTCTTTCCAGATTTCATCCGAGGATATTTCCTTTTTCACCATAGCCCTCTAAGGGCTTCCAAATATGACTTTGCCAATTCCACAAGAACTGTCTTAGCGCAAGGCTTCTTGAGGGGAAAGCTGTAACTCTGTGAGATGATTTCACAGAAAACAAAGAAGTTTCTCAGAAAGCTTCTTTACCTTTGTTATCGGAGGATACTTCCTTTGGCCCTGTAGTCTTTAAAGGGATCCGAAATATCAGTTCTCAGATTGCACAGAAATAAGGCTAGCAAAGAGATCTATGAAATACAGATGTAACTCTGTGAGATGAATTAACAGAACACTAAGCAGTTTCTCAGAAAGCTTCTTTCCAGATTTCATCGGAGGATATTTCCTTTTTCACCATAGCCCTCTATGGGCTTCCAAATATCACTTTGCCAATTCCACAAGAACTGTCTTAGCGAAAGGTTTCTTGAGGGGAAAGCTGTAACTCTTTGAGATGATTTCACAGAACACAAAGAAGTTTCTCAGAAAGCTTCTTTCTCTTTGTTATCGGAGGATATTTCCTTGGGCCCTATAGTCTTCAAAGGGAAAGGAAATATCTGTTGTCAGATTCCACAGAAATAAGGCTAGCAAAGAGATCCACGAAATACAGATGTAACTCTGTGAGATGAATTAACAGAACAGTGAGCCGATTCTCAGAAAGCTTCTTTCCAGGTTTCATCGGAGTATATTTCCTTTTTCACCATAGCCCTCTAAGGGCTTCCAAATATGACTTTGCCAATTCCACAAGAACTGTCTTAGCGCAAGGCTTCTTGAGGGGAAAGCTGTAACTCTGTGAGATGATTTCACAGAACACAAAGAAGTTTCTCAGAAAGCTTCTTTCTCTTTGTTATCGGAGGATAATTGCTTTGGCCCTATAGTCTTCAAAGGGAAAGGAAATATCTGTTGTCAGATTCCACAGAAATAAGGCTAGCAAAGAGATCCACGAAATACAGATGTAACTCTGTGAGATGAATTAACAGAACACTGAGCAGTTTCTCAGAAAGCTTCTTTCCAGATTTCATTGGAGGATATTTCCTTTTTCACCATAGCCCTCTATGGGCTTCCAAATATCATTTTGCCAATTCCACAAGAACTGTCTTAGCGAAAGGCTTCTGGAGAGGAAAGCTGTAACTCTGTGAGATGATTTCACAGAACACAAAGAAGTTTCTCAGAAAGCTTCTTTCTCTTTGTTATCTTAGGATATTTCCTTTAGGCCCTATAGTCTTTAAAGGGATCCGAAATATCTGTTGTCAGATTCCACAGAAATAAGGCTAGCAAAGAGATCCACGAAATACAGATGTAACTCTGTGAGATGAATTAACAGAACACTAAGCAGTTTCTCAGAAAGCTTCTTTCCAGATTTCATCCGAGGATATTTCCTTTTTCACCATAGCCCTTATGGGCTTCCAAATATGACTTTGCCAATTTCACAAGAACTGTCTTAGCGAAAGGCTTCTTGAGGGGAAAGCTGTAACTCTGTGAGATGATTTCACAGAACACAAAGAAGTTTCTCAGAAAGCTTCTTTCCCTTTGTTATCGGAGGATATGTCCTTTGGCCCTATAGTCTTCAAAGGGAAAGGAAATATCTGTTGTCAGATTCCACAGAAAGAAGGCTAGCAAAGAGATCCACGAAATACAGTTGTAACTCTGTGAGATGAATTAACAGAACACTGAGCAGTTTCTCAGAAAGCTTCTTTCCAGATTTCATAGGAGGATATATCCTTTTTCAACATAGCCCTTATGGGCTTCCAAATATCACTTTGCCAATTCCACAAGAACTGTCTTAGTGAAACGCTACTTGAGGGGAAAGCTGTCACTCTGTGAGATGATTTCACAGAACACAAAGAAGTTTCTCAGAAAGCTTCATTCTCTTTGTTATCGGAGGATATTTCCTTTGGCCCTATAGTCTTCAAAGGGAAAGGAAATATCTGTTGTCAGATTCCACAGAAATAAGGCTAGCAAAGAGATCCACGAAATACAGATGTAACTCTGTGAGATGAATTAACAGAACACTGAGCAGTTTCTCAGAAAGCTGCTTTCCAGATTTCATCGGAGGATATTTCCTTTTTCACCATAGCCCTCTATGGGCTTCCAAATATCACTTTGCCAATTCCACAAGAACTGTCTTAGCGAAAGGCTTCTTGAGGGGAAAGCTGTAACTCTGTGAGATGATTTCACAGAACACAAAGAAGTTTCTCAGAAAGCTTCTTTCTCTTTGTTATCGGAGGATATTTCCTTTGGCCCTATAGTCTTTAAAGGGATCCGAAATATCTGTTGTCAGATTACACAGAAATAAGGCCAGCAAAGAGATCCACGAAATACAGATGTAACTCTGTGAGATGAATTAACAGAACACTAAGCAGTTTCTCAGAAAGCTTCTTTCCAGATTTCTTCCGAGGATATTTCCTTTTTCACCACAGCCCTTATGGGCTTCCAAATATGACTTTGCCAATTCCACAAGAACTGTCTTAGCGAAAGGCTTCTTGAGGGGAATGCTGTAACTCTGTGAGATGATTTAGCAGAACACAAAGAAGTTTCTCAGAAAGCTTCTTTCTCTTTGTTATCGGAGGATATTTCCTTTGGCCCTATAGTCTTCAAAGGGATCCGAAATATCTGTTGTCAGATTCCACAGAAATAAGGCTAGCAAAGAGATCCACGAAATACAGATATAACTCTGTGAGATGAATTAACAGAACACTGAGCAGTTTCTCAGAAAGCTTCTTTCCAGATTTCATCGGAGGATATTTCCTTTTTCACCATAGCCCTCTATGGGCTTCCAAATATCACTTTGCCAATTCCACAAGAACTGTCTTAGCGAAAGGCTTCTTGAGGGGACAGCTCTAACTCTGTGAGATGATTTCACAGAACACAAAGAAGTTTCTCAGAAAGCTTCTTTCCCTTTGTTATCGGAGGATATGTCCTTTGGCCCTATAGTCTTCAAAGGAAAAGGAAATATCTGTTGTCAGATTCCACAGAAAGAAGGCTAGCAAAGAGATCCACGAAATACAGATGTTACTCTGTGAGAGGAATTAACAGAACACTGAGCAGTTTCTCAGAAAGCTTCTTTCCAGATTTCATCGGAGGATATTTCCTTTTTCAACATAGCCCTTATGGGCTTCCAAATATCACTTTGCCAATTCCACAAGAACTGTCTTAGTGAAACGCTACTTGAGGGGAAAGCTGTCACTCTGTGAGATGATTTCACAGAACACAAAGAAGTTTCTCAGAAAGCTTCATTCTCTTTGTTATCGGAGGATATTTCCTTTGGCCCTATAGTCTTCAAAGGGAAAGGAAATATCTGTTGTCAGATTCCACAGAAATAAGGCTAGCAAAGAGATCCACGAAATACAGATGTAACTCTGTGAGATGAATTAACAGAACACTGAGCAGTTTCTCAGAAAGCTGCTTTCCAGATTTCATCGGAGGATATTTCCTTTTTCACCATAGCCCTCTATGGGCTTCCAAATATCACTTTGCCAATTCCACAAGAACTGTCTTAGCGAAAGGCTTCTTGAGGGGAAAGCTGTAACTCTGTGAGATGATTTCACAGAACACAAAGAAGTTTCTCAGAAAGCTTCTTTCTCTTTGTTATCGGAGGATATTTCCTTTGGCCCTATAGTCTTTAAAGGGATCCGAAATATCTGTTGTCAGATTACACAGAAATAAGGCTAGCAAAGAGATCCACGAAATACAGATGTAACTCTGTGAGATGAATTAACAGAACACTAAGCAGTTTCTCAGAAAGCTTCTTTCCAGATTTCTTCCGAGGATATTTCCTTTTTCAACATAGCCCTTATGGGCTTCCAAATATGACTTTGCCAATTCCACAAGAACTGTCTTAGCGAAAGGCTTCTTGAGGGGAATGCTGTAACTCTGTGAGATGATTTAGCAGAACACAAAGAAGTTTCTCAGAAAGCTTCTTTCTCTTTGTTTTCGGAGGATATTTCCTTTGGCCCTATAGTCTTCAAAGGGATCCGAAATATCTGTTGTCAGATTCCTCAGAAATAAGGCTAGCAAAGAGATCCACGAAATACAGATGTAACTCTGTGAGATGAATTAACAGAACACTGAGCAGTTTCTCAGAAAGCTTCTTTCCAGATTTCATCGGAGGATATTTCCTTTTTCAACATAGCCCTTATGGGCTTCCAAATATCGCTTTGCCAATTCCACAAGTACTGTCTTAGTGAAACGCTACTTGAGGGGAAAGCTGTCACTCTGTGAGATGATTTCACAGAACACAAAGAAGTTTCTCAGAAAGCTTCTTTCTCTTTGTTATCGGAGGATATTTCCTTTGCCCCTATAGTCTTCAAAGGGAAAGGAAATATCTGTTCTCAGATTCCACAGAAATAAAGCTAGAAAAGAGATCCACGAAATACAGATGTAACTCTGTGAGATGAATTAACAGAACACTGAGCAGTTTCTCAGAAAGCTTCTTTCCAGATTTCATCGGAGGATATTTCCTTTTTCACCATAGCCCTCTATGGGCTTCCAAATATCACTTTGCCAATTCCACAAGAACTGTCGTAGCGAAAGGCTTCTTGAGGGGAAAGCTGTAACTCTGTGAGATGATTTCACAGAACACAAAGAAGTTTCTCAGAAAGCTTGTTTCTCTTTGTTATCGGAGGATATTTCCTTTGGCCCTATAGTCTTGAAAGGGAAAGGAAATATCTGTTGTCAGATTCCACAGAAAGAAGGCTAGCAAAGAGATCCACGAAATACAGATGTAACTCTGTGAGATGAATTAACAGAACCCTGAGCAGTTTCTCAGAAAGCTTCTTTCCAGATTTCATCGGAGGATATTTCCTTTTTCACCATAGCCCTCTATGGGCTTCCAAATATCACTTTGCCAATTCCACAAGAACTGTCTTAGCGAAAGGCTTCTTGAGGGGAATGCTGTAACTCTGTGAGATGATTTCACCGAACACAAAGAAGCTGCTCAGAAAGCTTCTTTCTCTTTGGTATCGGAGGATATTTCCTTTGGTCCTATGGCCTTTAAAGGGATCCGAAATATCTGTTCTCAGATTCCACAGAAATAAGGCTAGCAAAGAGATCCACGAAATACAGATGTAACTCTGTGAGATGAATTAACAGAACACTGAGCAGTTTCTCAGAAAGCTTCTTTCCAGATTTCATCGGAGGATATTTCCTTTTTCACCATAGCCCTCTATGGGCTTCCAAATATCATTTTGCCAATTCCACAAGAACTGTCTTAGCGAAAGGCTTCTTGAGAGGAAAGCTGTAACTCTGTGAGGAGATTTCACAGAACACAAAGAAGATTCTCAGAAAGCTTCTTTCTCTTTGTTATCTTAGGATATTTCCTTTGGCCCTATAGTCTTTAAAGGGATCCGAAATATCTGTTGTCAGATTCCACAGAAATAAGGCTAGCAAAGACATCCACGAAATACAGATGTAACTCTGTGAGATGAATTAACAGAACACTAAGCAGTTTCTCAGAAAGCTTCTTTCCAGATTTCATCCGAGGATATTTCCTTTTTCACCATAGCCCTCTATGGGCTTCCAAATATCCCTTTGCCAATTCCACAAGAACTGTCTTAGTGAAATGCTACTTGAGGGGAAAGCTGTCACTCTGTGAGATGATTTCACAGAACACAAAGAAGTTTCTCAGAAAGCTTCATTCTCTTTGTTATCGGAGGATATTTCCTTTGGCCCTATAGTCTTCAAAGGGAAAGGAAATATCTGTTTTCAGATTCCACAGAAATAAGGCTAGCAAAGAGATCCACGAAATACAGATGTAACTCTGTGAGATGAATTAACAGAACACTGAGCAGTTTCTCAGAAAGCTGCTTTCCAGATTTCATCGGAGGATATTTCCTTTTTCACCATAGCCCTCTATGGGCTTCCAAATATCACTTTGCCAATTCCACAAGAACTGTCTTAGCGAAAGGCTTCTTGAGGGGAAAGCTGTAACTCTGTGAGATGATTTCACAGAACACAAAGAAGTTTCTCAGAAAGCTTCTTTCTCTTTGTTATCGGAGGATATTTCCTTTGGCCCTATAGTCTTCAAAGGGAAAGGAAATATCTGTTGTCAGATTCCACAGAAATAAGGCTAGCAAAGAGATCCACGAAATACAGATGTAACTCTGTGAGATGAATTAACAGAACACTGAGTAGTTTCTCAGAAAGCTGCTTTGCAGATTTCATCGGAGGATATTTCCTTTTTCACCATAGCCCTCTATGGGCTTCCAAATATCACTTTGCCAATTCCACAAGAACTGTCTTAGCGAAAGGCTTCTTGAGGGGACAGCTCTAACTCTGTGAGATGATTTCACAGAACACAAAGAAGTTTCTCAGAAAGCTTCTTTCTCTTTGTTATCGGAGGATATTTCCTTTGGCCCTATAGTCTTTAAAGGGATCCGAAATATCTGTTGTCAGATTACACAGAAATAAGGCCAGCAAAGAGATCCACGAAATACAGATGTAACTCTGTGAGATGAATTAACAGAACACTAAGCAGTTTCTCAGAAAGCTTCTTTCCAGATTTCTTCCGAGGATATTTCCTTTTTCACCACAGCCCTTATGGGCTTCCAAATATGACTTTGCCAATTCCACAAGAACTGTCTTAGCGAAAGGCTTCTTGAGGGGAATGCTGTAACTCTGTGAGATGATTTAGCAGAACACAAAGAAGTTTCTCAGAAAGCTTCTTTCTCTTTGTTATCGGAGGATATTTCCTTTGGCCCTATAGTCTTCAAAGGGATCCGAAATATCTGTTGTCAGATTCCACAGAAATAAGGCTAGCAAAGAGATCCACGAAATACAGAAATAACTCTGTGAGATGAATTAACAGAACACTGAGCAGTTTCTCAGAAAGCTTCTTTCCAGATTTCATCGGAGGATATTTCCTTTTTCACCATAGCCCTCTATGGGCTTCCAAATATCACTTTGCCAATTCCACAAGAACTGTCTTAGCGAAAGGCTTCTTGAGGGGACAGCTCTAACTCTGTGAGATGATTTCACAGAACACAAAGAAGTTTCTCAGAAAGCTTCTTTCCCTTTGTTATCGGAGGATATGTCCTTTGGCCCTATAGTCTTCAAAGGGAAAGGAAATATCTGTTTTCATATTCCACAGAAAGAAGGCTAGCAAAGAGATCCAAGAAATACAGATGTAACTCTGTGAGAGGAATTAACAGAACACTGAGCAGTTTCTCAGAAAGCTTCTTTCCAGATTTCATCGGAGGATATTTCCTTTTTCAACATAGCCCTTATGGGCTTCCAAATATCACTTTGCCAATTCCACAAGAACTGTCTTAGTGAAACGCTACTTGAGGGGAAAGCTGTCACTCTGTGAGATGATTTCACAGAACACAAAGAAGTTTCTCAGAAAGCTTCATTCTCTTTGTTATCGGAGGATATTTCCTTTGGCCCTATAGTCTTCAAAGGGAAAGGAAATATCTGTTGTCAGATTCCACAGAAATAAGGCTAGCAAAGAGATCCACGAAATACAGATGTAACTCTGTGAGATGAATTAACAGAACACTGAGCAGTTTCTCAGAAAGCTGCTTTCCAGATTTCATCGGAGGATATTTCCTTTTTCACCATAGCCCTCTATGGGCTTCCAAATATCACTTTGCCAATTCCACAAGAACTGTCTTAGCGAAAGGCTTCTTGAGGGGAAAGCTGTAACTCTGTGAGATGATTTCACAGAACACAAAGAAGTTTCTCAGAAAGCTTCTTTCTCTTTGTTATCGGAGGATATTTCCTTTGGCCCTATAGTCTTTAAAGGGATCCGAAATATCTGTTGTCAGATTACACAGAAATAAGGCTAGCAAAGAGATCCACGAAATACAGATGTAACTCTGTGAGATGAATTAACAGAACACTAAGCAGTTTCTCAGAAAGCTTCTTTCCAGATTTCTTCCGAGGATATTTCCTTTTTCAACATAGCCCTTATGGGCTTCCAAATATGACTTTGCCAATTCCACAAGAACTGTCTTAGCGAAAGGCTTCTTGAGGGGAATGCTGTAACTCTGTGAGATGATTTAGCAGAACACAAAGAAGTTTCTCAGAAAGCTTCTTTCTCTTTGTTATCGGAGGATATTTCCTTTGGCCCTATAGTCTTCAAAGGGATCCGAAATATCTGTTGTCAGATTCCTCAGAAATAAGGCTAGCAAAGAGATCCACGAAATACAGATGTAACTCTGTGAGATGAATTAACAGAACACTGAGCAGTTTCTCAGAAAGCTTCTTTCCAGATTTCATCGGAGGATATTTCCTTTTTCACCATAGCCCTCTATGGGCTTCCAAATATCACTTTGCCAATTCCACAAGAACTGTCTTAGCGAAAGGCTTCTTGAGGGGAAAGCTGTAACTCTGTGAGATGATTTCACAGAACACAAAGAAGTTTCTCAGAAAGCTTGTTTCTCTTTGTTATCGGAGGATATTTCCTTTGGCCCTATAGTCTTGAAAGGGAAAGGAAATATCTGTTGTCAGATTCCACAGAAAGAAGGCTAGCAAAGAGATCCACGAAATACAGATGTAACTCTGTGAGATGAATTAACAGAACCCTGAGCAGTTTCTCAGAAAGCTTCTTTCCAGATTTCATCGGAGGATATTTCCTTTTTCACCATAGCCCTCTATGGGCTTCCAAATATCACTTTGCCAATTCCACAAGAAGTGTCTTAGCGAAAGGCTTCTTGAGGGGAATGCTGTAACTCTGTGAGATGATTTCACCGAACACAAAGAAGCTGCTCAGAAAGCTTCTTTCTCTTTGGTATCGGAGGATATTTCCTTTGGTCCTATGGCCTTTAAAGGGATCCGAAATATCTGTTCTCAGATTCCACAGAAATAAGGCTAGCAAAGAGATCCACGAAATACAGATGTAACTCTGTGAGATGAATTAACAGAACACTGAGCAGTTTCTCAGAAAGCTTCTTTCCAGATTTCATCGGAGGATATTTCCTTTTTCACCATAGCCCTCTATGGGCTTCCAAATATCATTTTGCCAATTCCACAAGAACTGTCTTAGCGAAAGGCTTCTTGAGAGGAAAGCTGTAACTCTGTGAGGAGATTTCACAGAACACAAAGAAGATTCTCAGAAAGCTTCTTTCTCTTTGTTATCTTAGGATATTTCCTTTGGCCCTATAGTCTTTAAAGGGATCCGAAATATCTGTTGTCAGATTCCACAGAAATAAGGCTAGCAAAGACATCCACGAAATACAGATGTAACTCTGTGAGATGAATTAACAGAACACTAAGCAGTTTCTCAGAAAGCTTCTTTCCAGATTTCATCCGAGGATATTTCCTTTTTCACCATAGCCCTCTATGGGCTTCCAAATATCCCTTTGCCAATTCCACAAGAACTGTCTTAGTGAAATGCTACTTGAGGGGAAAGCTGTCACTCTGTGAGATGATTTCACAGAACACAAAGAAGTTTCTCAGAAAGCTTCATTCTCTTTGTTATCGGAGGATATTTCCTTTGGCCCTATAGTCTTCAAAGGGAAAGGAAATATCTGTTGTCAGATTCCACAGAAATAAGGCTAGCAAAGAGATCCACGAAATACAGATGTAACTCTGTGAGATGAATTAACAGAACACTGAGCAGTTTCTCAGAAAGCTGCTTTCCAGATTTCATCGGAGGATATTTCCTTTTTCACCATAGCCCTCTATGGGCTTCCAAATATCACTTTGCCAATTCCACAAGAACTGTCTTAGCGAAAGGCTTCTTGAGGGGAAAGCTGTAACTCTGTGAGATGATTTCACAGAACACAAAGAAGTTTCTCAGAAAGCTTCTTTCTCTTTGTTATCGGAGGATATTTCCTTTGGCCCTATAGTCTTCAAAGGGAAAGGAAATATCTGTTGTCAGATTCCACAGAAATAAGGCTAGCAAAGAGATCCACGAAATACAGATGTAACACTGTGAGATGAATTAACAGAACACTGAGTAGTTTCTCAGAAAGCTGCTTTGCAGATTTCATCGGAGGATATTTCCTTTTTCACCATAGCCCTCTATGGGCTTCCAAATATCACTTTGCCAATTCCACAAGAACTGTCTTAGCGAAAGGCTTCTTGAGGGGACAGCTCTAACTCTGTGAGATGATTTCACAGAACACAAAGAAGTTTCTCAGAAAGCTTCTTTCTCTTTGTTATCGGAGGATATTTCCTTTGGCCCTATAGTCTTTAAAGGGATCCGAAATATCTGTTGTCAGATTCCACAGAAATAAGGCCAGCAAAGAGATCCACGAAATACAGATGTAACTCTGTGAGATGAATTAACAGAACACTAAGCAGTTTCTCAGAAAGCTTCTTTCCAGATTTCTTCCGAGGATATTTCCTTTTTCACCACAGCCCTTATGGGCTTCCAAATATGACTTTGCCAATTCCACAAGAACTGTCTTAGCGAAAGGCTTCTTGAGGGGAATGCTGTAACTCTGTGAGATGATTTAGCAGAACACAAAGAAGTTTCTCAGAAAGCTTCTTTCTCTTTGTTATCGGAGGATATTTCCTTTGGCCCTATAGTCTTCAAAGGGATCCGAAATATCTGTTGTCAGATTCCACAGAAATAAGGCTAGCAAAGAGATCCACGAAATACAGATATAACTCTGTGAGATGAATTAACAGAACACTGAGCAGTTTCTCAGAAAGCTTCTTTCCAGATTTCATCGGAGGATATTTCCTTTTTCACCATAGCCCTCTATGGGCTTCCAAATATCACTTTGCCAATTCCACAAGAACTGTCTTAGCGAAAGGCTTCTTGAGGGGACAGCTCTAACTCTGTGAGATGATTTCACAGAACACAAAGAAGTTTCTCAGAAAGCTTCTTTCCCTTTGTTATCGGAGGATATGTCCTTTGGCCCTATAGTCTTCAAAGGGAAAGGAAATATCTGTTGTCAGATTCCACAGAAAGAAGGCTAGCAAAGAGATCCACGAAATACAGATGTAACTCTGTGAGATGAATTAACAGAACACTGAGCAGTTTCTCAGAAAGCTTCTTTCCAGATTTCATCGGAGGATATTTCCTTTTTCAACATAGCCCTTATGGGCTTCCAAATATCACTTTGCCAATTCCACAAGAACTGTCTTAGTGAAACGCTACTTGAGGGGAAAGCTGTCACTCTGTGAGATGATTTCACAGAACACAAAGAAGTTTCTCAGAAAGCTTCATTCTCTTTGTTATCGGAGGATATTTCCTTTGGCCCTATAGTCTTCAAAGGGAAAGGAAATATCTGTTGTCAGATTCCACAGAAATAAGGCTAGCAAAGAGATCCACGAAATACAGATGTAACTCTGTGAGATGAATTAACAGAACACTGAGCAGTTTCTCAGAAAGCTGCTTTCCAGATTTCATCGGAGGATATTTCCTTTTTCACCATAGCCCTCTATGGGCTTCCAAATATCACTTTGCCAATTCCACAAGAACTGTCTTAGCGAAAGGCTTCTTGAGGGGAAAGCTGTAACTCTGTGAGATGATTTCACAGAACACAAAGAAGTTTCTCAGAAAGCTTCTTTCTCTTTGTTATCGGAGGATATTTCCTTTGGCCCTGTAGTCTTTAAAGGGATCCGAAATATCTGTTGTCAGATTACACAGAAATAAGGCTAGCAAAGAGATCCACGAAATACAGATGTAACTCTGTGAGATGAATTAACAGAACACTAAGCAGTTTCTCAGAAAGCTTCTTTCCAGATTTCTTCCGAGGATATTTCCTTTTTCAACATAGCCCTTATGGGCTTCCAAATATGACTTTGCCAATTCCACAAGAACTGTCTTAGCGAAAGGCTTCTTGAGGGGAATGCTGTAACTCTGTGAGATGATTTAGCAGAACACAAAGAAGTTTCTCAGAAAGCTTCTTTCTCTTTGTTATCGGAGGATATTTCCTTTGGCCCTATAGTCTTCAAAGGGATCCGAAATATCTGTTGTCACATTCCTCAGAAATAAGGCTAGCAAAGAGATCCACGAAATACAGATGTAACTCTGTGAGATGAATTAACAGAACACTGAGCAGTTTCTCAGAAAGCTTCTTTCCAGATTTCATCGGAGGATATTTCCTTTTTCGCCATAGCCCTCTATGGGCTTCCAAATATCACTTTGCCAATTCCACAAGAACTGTCGTAGCGAAAGGCTTCTTGAGGGGAAAGCTGTAACTCTGTGAGATGATTTCACAGAACACAAAGAAGTTTCTCAGAAAGCTTGTTTCTCTTTGTTATCGGAGGATATTTCCTTTGGCCCTATAGTCTTGAAAGGGAAAGGAAATATCTGTCGTCAGATTCCACAGAAAGAAGGCTAGCAAAGAGATCCACGAAATACAGATGTAACTCTGTGAGATGAATTAACAGAACCCTGAGCAGTTTCTCAGAAAGCTTCTTTCCAGATTTCATCGGAGGATATTTCCTTTTTCACCATAGCCCTCTATGGGCTTCCAAATATCACTTTGCCAATTCCACAAGAACTGTCTTAGCGAAAGGCTTCTTGAGGGGAATGCTGTAACTCTGTGAGATGATTTCACCGAACACAAAGAAGCTGCTCAGAAAGCTTCTTTCTCTTTGGTATCGGAGGATATTTCCTTTGGTCCTATGGCCTTTAAAGGGATCCGAAATATCTGTTCTCAGATTCCACAGAAATAAGGCTAGCAAAGAGATCCACGAAATACAGATGTAACTCTGTGAGATGAATTAACAGAACACTGAGCAGTTTCTCAGAAAGCTTCTTTCCAGATTTCATCGGAGGATATTTCCTTTTTCACCATAGCCCTCTATGGGCTTCCAAATATCATTTTGCCAATTCCACAAGAACTGTCTTAGCGAAAGGCTTCTTGAGAGGAAAGCTGTAACTCTGTGAGGAGATTTCACAGAACACAAAGAAGCTTCTCAGAAAGCTTCTTTCTCTTTGTTATCTTAGGATATTTCCTTTGGCCCTATAGTCTTTAAAGGGATCCGAAATATCTGTTGTCAGATTCCACAGAAATAAGGCTAGCAAAGACATCCACGAAATACAGATGTAACTCTGTGAGATGAATTAACAGAACACTAAGCAGTTTCTCAGAAAGCTTCTTTCCAGATTTCATCCGAGGATATTTCCTTTTTCACCATAGCCCTCTATGGGCTTCCAAATATCCCTTTGCCAATTCCACAAGAACTGTCTTAGTGAAATGCTACTTGAGGGGAAAGCTGTCACTCTGTGAGATGATTTCACAGAACACAAAGAAGTTTCTCAGAAAGCTTCATTCTCTTTGTTATCGGAGGATATTTCCTTTGGCCCTATAGTCTTCAAAGGGAAAGGAAATATCTGTTGTCAGATTCCACAGAAATAAGGCTAGCAAAGAGATCCACGAAATACAGATGTAACTCTGTGAGATGAATTAACAGAACACTGAGCAGTTTCTCAGAAAGCTGCTTTCCAGATTTCATCGGAGGATATTTCCTTTTTCACCATAGCCCTCTATGGGCTTCCAAATATCACTTTGCCAATTCCACAAGAACTGTCTTAGCGAAAGGCTTCTTGAGGGGAAAGCTGTAACTCTGTGAGATGATTTCACAGAACACAAAGAAGTTTCTCAGAAAGCTTCTTTCTCTTTGTTATCGGAGGATATTTCCTTTGGCCCTATAGTCTTCAAAGGGAAAGGAAATATCTGTTGTCAGATTCCACAGAAATAAGGCTAGCAAAGAGATCCACGAAATACAGATGTAACTCTGTGAGATGAATTAACAGAACACTGAGTAGTTTCTCAGAAAGCTGCTTTGCAGATTTCATCGGAGGATATTTCCTTTTTCACCATAGCCCTCTATGGGCTTCCAAATATCACTTTGCCAATTCCACAAGAACTGTCTTAGCGAAAGGCTTCTTGAGGGGACAGCTCTAACTCTGTGAGATGATTTCACAGAACACAAAGAAGTTTCTCAGAAAGCTTCTTTCTCTTTGTTATCGGAGGATATTTCCTTTGGCCCTATAGTCTTTAAAGGGATCCGAAATATCTGTTGTCAGATTACACAGAAATAAGGCCAGCAAAGAGATCCACGAAATACAGATGTAACTCTGTGAGATGAATTAACAGAACACTAAGCAGTTTCTCAGAAAGCTTCTTTCCAGATTTCTTCCGAGGATATTTCCTTTTTCACCACAGCCCTTATGGGCTTCCAAATATGACTTTGCCAATTCCACAAGAACTGTCTTAGCGAAAGGCTTCTTGAGGGGAATGCTGTAACTCTGTGAGATGATTTAGCAGAACACAAAGAAGTTTCTCAGAAAGCTTCTTTCTCTTTGTTATCGGAGGATATTTCCTTTGGCCCTATAGTCTTCAAAGGGATCCGAAATATCTGTTGTCAGATTCCACAGAAATAAGGCTAGCAAAGAGATCCACGAAATACAGATATAACTCTGTGAGATGAATTAACAGAACACTGAGCAGTTTCTCAGAAAGCTTCTTTCCAGATTTCATCGGAGGATATTTCCTTTTTCACCATAGCCCTCTAAGGGCTTCCAAATATCACTTTGCCAATTCCACAAGAACTGTCTTAGCGAAAGGCTTCTTGAGGGGACAGCTCTAACTCTGTGAGATGATTTCACAGAACACAAAGAAGTTTCTCAGAAAGCTTCTTTCCCTTTGTTATCGGAGGATATGTCCTTTGGCCCTATAGTCTTCAAAGGGAAAGGAAATATCTGTTGTCAGATTCCACAGAAAGAAGGCTAGCAAAGAGATCCACGAAATACAGATGTAACTCTGTGAGATGAATTAACAGAACACTGAGCAGTTTCTCAGAAAGCTTCTTTCCAGATTTCATCGGAGGATATTTCCTTTTTCAACATAGCCCTTATGGGCTTCCAAATATCACTTTGCCAATTCCACAAGAACTGTCTTAGTGAAACGCTACTTGAGGGGAAAGCTGTCACTCTGTGAGATGATTTCACAGAACACAAAGAAGTTTCTCAGAAAGCTTCATTCTCTTTGTTATCGGAGGATATTTCCTTTGGCCCTATAGTCTTCAAAGGGAAAGGAAATATCTGTTGTCAGATTCCACAGAAATAAGGCTAGCAAAGAGATCCACGAAATACAGATGTAACTCTGTGAGATGAATTAACAGAACACTGAGCAGTTTCTCAGAAAGCTGCTTTCCAGATTTCATCGGAGGATATTTCCTTTTTCACCATAGCCCTCTATGGGCTTCCAAATATCACTTTGCCAATTCCACAAGAACTGTCTTAGCGAAAGGCTTCTTGAGGGGAAAGCTGTAACTCTGTGAGATGATTTCACAGAACACAAAGAAGTTTCTCAGAAAGCTTCTTTCTCTTTGTTATCGGAGGATATTTCCTTTGGCCCTATAGTCTTTAAAGGGATCCGAAATATCTGTTGTCAGATTACACAGAAATAAGGCTAGCAAAGAGATCCACGAAATACAGATGTAACTCTGTGAGATGAATTAACAGAACACTAAGCAGTTTCTCAGAAAGCTTCTTTCCAGATTTCTTCCGAGGATATTTCCTTTTTCAACATAGCCCTTATGGGCTTCCAAATATGACTTTGCCAATTCCACAAGAACTGTCTTAGCGAAAGGCTTCTTGAGGGGAATGCTGTAACTCTGTGAGATGATTTAGCAGAACACAAAGAAGTTTCTCAGAAAGCTTCTTTCTCTTTGTTATCGGAGGATATTTCCTTTGGCCCTATAGTCTTCAAAGGGATCCGAAATATCTGTTGTCAGATTCCTCAGAAATAAGGCTAGCAAAGAGATCCACGAAATACAGATGTAACTCTGTGAGATGAATTAACAGAACACTGAGCAGTTTCTCAGAAAGCTTCTTTCCAGATTTCATCGGAGGATATTTCCTTTTTCACCATAGCCCTCTATGGGCTTCCAAATATCACTTTGCCAATTCCACAAGAACTGTCTTAGCGAAAGGCTTCTTGAGGGGACAGCTCTAACTCTGTGAGATGATTTCACAGAACACAAAGAAGTTTCTCAGTAAGCTTGTTTCTCTTTGTTATCGGAGGATATTTCCTTTGGCCCTACAGTCTTCAAAGGGAAAGGAAATATCTGTTGTTTAGATTCCACAGAAAGAAGGCTAGCAAAGAGATCCACGAAATACAGATGTAACTCTGTGAGATGAATTAACAGAACACTGAGCAGTTTCTCAGAAAGCTTCTTTCCAGATTTCATCGGAGGATATTTCCTTTTTCACCATAGCCCTCTATGGGCTTCCAAATATCACTTTGCCAATTCCACAAGAACTGTCTTAGCGAAGGGATTCTTGAGGGGAATGCTGTAACTCTGTGAGATGATTTCACAGAACACAAAGAAGCTTCTCAGAAAGCTTCTTTCTCTTTGTTATCGGAGGATATTTCCTTTGGTCCTATGGCCTTTAAAGGGAAAGGAAATATCTGTTGTCAGATTCCACAGAAAGAAGGCTAGCAAAGAGATCCACGAAATACAGATGTAACTCTGTGAGATGAATTAACAGAACACTAAGCAGTTTCTCAGAAAGCTTCTTTCCAGATTTCATCCGAGGATATTTCCTTTTTCACCATAGCCCTTATGGGCTTCCAAATATGACTTTGCCAATTCCACAAGAACTGTCTTAGCGAAAGGCTTCTTGAGGGGAAAGCTGTAACCCTGTGAGATGATTTCACAGAACACAAATAAGTTTCTCAGAAAGCTTCTTTCCCTTTGTTATCGGAGGATATGTCCTTTGGCCCTATAGTCTTCAAAGGGAAAGGAAATATCTGTTGTCAGATTCCACAGAAATAAGGCTAGCAAAGAGATCCACGAAATACAGATGTAACTCTGTGAGATGAATTAACAGAACACTGAGCAGTTTCTCAGAAAGCTTCTTTCCAGATTTCATCGGAGGATATTTCCTTTTTCAACATAGCGCTTATGGGCTTCCAAATATCGCTTTGCCAATTCCACAAGTACTGTCTTAGTGAAACGCTACTTGAGGGGAAAGCTGTCACTCTGTGAGATGATTTCACAGAACACAAAGAAGTTTCTCAGAAAGCTTCTTTCTCTTTTTTATCGGAGGATATTTCCTTTGCCCCTATAGTCTTCAAAGGGAAAGGAAATATCTGTTCTCAGATTCCACAGAAATAAAGCTAGAAAAGAGATCCACGAAATACATATGTAACTCTGTGAGATGAATTAACAGAACACTGAGCAGTTTCTCAGAAAGCTTCTTTCCAGATTTCATCGGAGGATATTTCCTTTTTCACCATAGCCCTCTATGGGCTTCCAAATATCACTTTGCCAATTCCACAAGAACTGTCGTAGCGAAAGGCTTCTTGAGGGGAAAGCTGTAACTCTGTGAGATGATTTCACAGAACACAAAGAAGTTTCTTAGAAAGCTTGTTTCTCTTTGTTATCGGAGGATATTTCCTTTGGCCCTATAGTCTTCAAAGGGAAAGGAAATATCTGTTGTCAGATTTCACAGAAAGAAGGCTAGCAAAGAGATCCACGAAATACAGATGTAACTCTGTGAGATGAATTAACAGAACACTGAGCAGTTTCTCAGAAAGCTTCTTTCCAGATTTCATCGGAGGATATTTCCTTTTTCACCATAGCCCTCTATGGGCTTCCAAATATCACTTTGCCAATTCCACAAGAACTGTCTTAGCGAAAGGCTTCTTGAGGGGAATGCTGTAACTCTGTGAGATGATTTCACCGAACAGAAAGAAGCTGCTCAGAAAGCTTCTTTCTCTTTGGTATCGGAGGATATTTCCTTTGGTCCTATGGCCTTTAAAGGGATCCGAAATATCTGTTCTCAGATTCCACAGAAATAAGGCTAGCAAAGTGATCCACGAAATACAGATGTAACTCTGTGAGATGAATTAACAGACCACTGAGCAGTTTCTCAGAAAGCTTCTTTCCAGATTTCATCGGAGGATATTTCCTTTTTCACCATAGCCCTCTATGGGCTTCCAAATATGACTTTGCCAATTCCACAAGAACTGTCTTAGCGAAAGGCTTCTTGAGAGGAAAGCTGTAACTCTGTGAGGTGATTTCACAGAACACAAAGAAGTTTCTCAGAAAGCTTCTTTCTCTTTGTTATCTTAGGATATTTCCTTTGGCCCTATAGTCTTTAAAGGGATCCGAAATATCTGTTGTCAGATTCCACAGAAATAAGGCTATCAAAGACATCCACGAAATACAGATGTAACTCTGTGAGATGAATTAACAGAACACTAAGCAGTTTCTCAGAAAGCTTCTTTCCAGATTTCATCCGAGGATATTTCCTTTTTCACCATAGCCCTTATGGGCTTCCAAATATGACTTTGCCAATTCCACAAGAACTGTCTTAGTGAAACGCTACTTGAGGGGAAAGCTGTCACTCTGTGAGATGATTTCACAGAACACAAAGAAGTTTCTCAGAAAGCTTCATTCTCTTTGTTATCGGAGGATATTTCCTTTGGCCCTATAATCTTCAAAGGGAAAGGAAATATCTGTTGTCAGATTCCACAGAAATAAGGCTAGCAAAGAGATCCACGAAATACAGATGTAACTCTGTGAGATGAATTAACAGAACACTGAGCAGTTTCTCAGAAAGCTGCTTTCCAGATTTCATCGGAGGATATTTCCTTTTTCACCATAGCCCTCTATGGGCTTCCAAATATCACTTTGCCAATTCCACAAGAACTGTCTTAGCGAAAGGCTTCTTGAGGGGAAAGCTGTAACTCTGTGAGATGATTTCACAGAACACAAAGAAGTTTCTCAGAAAGCTTCTTTCTCTTTGTTATCGGAGGATATTTCCTTTGGCCCTATAGTCTTCAAAGGGAAAGGAAATATCTGTTGTCAGATTCCACAGAAATAAGGCTAGCAAAGAGATCCACGAAATACAGATGTATCTCTGTGAGATGAATTAACAGAACACTGAGTAGTTTCTCAGAAAGCTGCTTTCCAGATTTCATCGGAGGATATTTCCTTTTTCACCATAGCCCTCTATGGGCTTCCAAATATCACTTTGCCAATTCCACAAGAACTGTCTTAGCGAAAGGCTTCTTGAGGGGAAAGCTCTAACTCTGTGAGATGATTTCACAGAACACAAAGAAGTTTCTCAGAAAGCTTCTTTCTCTTTGTTATCGGAGGATATTTCCTTTGGCCCTATAGTCTTTAAAGGGATCCGAAATATCTGTTGTCAGATTACACAGAAATAAGGCCAGCAAAGAGATCCACGAAATACAGATGTAACTCTGTGAGATGAATTAACAGAACACTAAGCAGTTTCTCAGAAAGCTTCTTTCCAGATTTCTTCCGAGGATATTTCCTTTTTCACCACAGCCCTTATGGGCTTCCAAATATGACTTTGCCAATTCCACAAGAACTGTCTTAGCGAAAGGCTTCTTGAGGGGAATGCTGTAACTCTGTGAGATGATTTAGCAGAACACAAAGAAGTTTCTCAGAAAGCTTCTTTCTCTTTGTTATCGGAGGATATTTCCTTTGGCCCTATAGTCTTCAAAGGGATCCGAAATATCTGTTGTCAGATTCCACAGAAATAAGGCTAGCAAAGAGATCCACGAAATACAGATATAACTCTGTGAGATGAATTAACAGAACACTGAGCAGTTTCTCAGAAAGCTTCTTTCCAGATTTCATCGGAGGATATTTCCTTTTTCACCATAGCCCTCTAAGGGCTTCCAAATATCACTTTGCCAATTCCACAAGAACTGTCTTAGCGAAAGGCTTCTTGAGGGGACAGCTCTAACTCTGTGAGATGATTTCACAGAACACAAAGAAGTTTCTCAGAAAGCTTCTTTCCCTTTGTTATCGGAGGATATGTCCTTTGGCCCTATAGTCTTCAAAGGGAAAGGAAATATCTGTTGTCAGATTCCACAGAAAGAAGGCTAGCAAAGAGATCCACGAAATACAGATGTAACTCTGTGAGATGAATTAACAGAACACTGAGCAGTTTCTCAGAAAGCTTCTTTCCAGATTTCATCGGAGGATATTTCCTTTTTCAACATAGCCCTTATGGGCTTCCAAATATCACTTTGCCAATTCCACAAGAACTGTCTTAGTGAAACGCTACTTGAGGGGAAAGCTGTCACTCTGTGAGATGATTTCACAGAACACAAAGAAGTTTCTCAGAAAGCTTCATTCTCTTTGTTATCGGAGGATATTTCCTTTGGCCCTATAGTCTTCAAAGGGAAAGGAAATATCTGTTGTCAGATTCCACAGAAATAAGGCTAGCAAAGAGATCCACGAAATACAGATGTAACTCTGTGAGATGAATTAACAGAACACTGAGCAGTTTCTCAGAAAGCTGCTTTCCAGATTTCATCGGAGGATATTTCCTTTTTCACCATAGCCCTCTATGGGCTTCCAAATATCACTTTGCCAATTCCACAAGAACTGTCTTAGCGAAAGGCTTCTTGAGGGGAAAGCTGTAACTCTGTGAGATGATTTCACAGAACACAAAGAAGTTTCTCAGAAAGCTTCTTTCTCTTTGTTATCGGAGGATATTTCCTTTGGCCCTATAGTCTTTAAAGGGATCCGAAATATCTGTTGTCAGATTACACAGAAATAAGGCTAGCAAAGAGATCCACGAAATACAGATGTAACTCTGTGAGATGAATTAACAGAACACTAAGCAGTTTCTCAGAAAGCTTCTTTCCAGATTTCTTCCGAGGATATTTCCTTTTTCAACATAGCCCTTATGGGCTTCCAAATATGACTTTGCCAATTCCACAAGAACTGTCTTAGCGAAAGGCTTCTTGAGGGGAATGCTGTAACTCTGTGAGATGATTTAGCAGAACACAAAGAAGTTTCTCAGAAAGCTTCTTTCTCTTTGTTATCGGAGGATATTTCCTTTGGCCCTATAGTCTTCAAAGGGATCCGAAATATCTGTTGTCAGATTCCTCAGAAATAAGGCTAGCAAAGAGATCCACGAAATACAGATGTAACTCTGTGAGATGAATTAACAGAACACTGAGCAGTTTCTCAGAAAGCTTCTTTCCAGATTTCATCGGAGGATATTTCCTTTTTCACCATAGCCCTCTATGGGCTTCCAAATATCACTTTGCCAATTCCACAAGAACTGTCTTAGCGAAAGGCTTCTTGAGGGGACAGCTCTAACTCTGTGAGATGATTTCACAGAACACAAAGAAGTTTCTCAGTAAGCTTGTTTCTCTTTGTTATCGGAGGATATTTCCTTTGGCCCTACAGTCTTCAAAGGGAAAGGAAATATCTGTTGTTTAGATTCCACAGAAAGAAGGCTAGCAAAGAGATCCACGAAATACAGATGTAACTCTGTGAGATGAATTAACAGAACACTGAGCAGTTTCTCAGAAAGCTTCTTTCCAGATTTCATCGGAGGATATTTCCTTTTTCACCATAGCCCTCTATGGGCTTCCAAATATCACTTTGCCAATTCCACAAGAACTGTCTTAGCGAAGGGATTCTTGAGGGGAATGCTGTAACTCTGTGAGATGATTTCACAGAACACAAAGAAGCTTCTCAGAAAGCTTCTTTCTCTTTGTTATCGGAGGATATTTCCTTTGGTCCTATGGCCTTTAAAGGGAAAGGAAATATCTGTTGTCAGATTCCACAGAAAGAAGGCTAGCAAAGAGATCCACGAAATACAGATGTAACTCTGTGAGATGAATTAACAGAACACTAAGCAGTTTCTCAGAAAGCTTCTTTCCAGATTTCATCCGAGGATATTTCCTTTTTCACCATAGCCCTTATGGGCTTCCAAATATGACTTTGCCAATTCCACAAGAACTGTCTTAGCGAAAGGCTTCTTGAGGGGAAAGCTGTAACCCTGTGAGATGATTTCACAGAACACAAATAAGTTTCTCAGAAAGCTTCTTTCCCTTTGTTATCGGAGGATATGTCCTTTGGCCCTATAGTCTTCAAAGGGAAAGGAAATATCTGTTGTCAGATTCCACAGAAATAAGGCTAGCAAAGAGATCCACGAAATACAGATGTAACTCTGTGAGATGAATTAACAGAACACTGAGCAGTTTCTCAGAAAGCTTCTTTCCAGATTTCATCGGAGGATATTTCCTTTTTCAACATAGCGCTTATGGGCTTCCAAATATCGCTTTGCCAATTCCACAAGTACTGTCTTAGTGAAACGCTACTTGAGGGGAAAGCTGTCACTCTGTGAGATGATTTCACAGAACACAAAGAAGTTTCTCAGAAAGCTTCTTTCTCTTTTTTATCGGAGGATATTTCCTTTGCCCCTATAGTCTTCAAAGGGAAAGGAAATATCTGTTCTCAGATTCCACAGAAATAAAGCTAGAAAAGAGATCCACGAAATACATATGTAACTCTGTGAGATGAATTAACAGAACACTGAGCAGTTTCTCAGAAAGCTTCTTTCCAGATTTCATCGGAGGATATTTCCTTTTTCACCATAGCCCTCTATGGGCTTCCAAATATCACTTTGCCAATTCCACAAGAACTGTCGTAGCGAAAGGCTTCTTGAGGGGAAAGCTGTAACTCTGTGAGATGATTTCACAGAACACAAAGAAGTTTCTTAGAAAGCTTGTTTCTCTTTGTTATCGGAGGATATTTCCTTTGGCCCTATAGTCTTCAAAGGGAAAGGAAATATCTGTTGTCAGATTTCACAGAAAGAAGGCTAGCAAAGAGATCCACGAAATACAGATGTAACTCTGTGAGATGAATTAACAGAACACTGAGCAGTTTCTCAGAAAGCTTCTTTCCAGATTTCATCGGAGGATATTTCCTTTTTCACCATAGCCCTCTATGGGCTTCCAAATATCACTTTGCCAATTCCACAAGAACTGTCTTAGCGAAAGGCTTCTTGAGGGGAATGCTGTAACTCTGTGAGATGATTTCACCGAACAGAAAGAAGCTGCTCAGAAAGCTTCTTTCTCTTTGGTATCGGAGGATATTTCCTTTGGTCCTATGGCCTTTAAAGGGATCCGAAATATCTGTTCTCAGATTCCACAGAAATAAGGCTAGCAAAGTGATCCACGAAATACAGATGTAACTCTGTGAGATGAATTAACAGACCACTGAGCAGTTTCTCAGAAAGCTTCTTTCCAGATTTCATCGGAGGATATTTCCTTTTTCACCATAGCCCTCTATGGGCTTCCAAATATGACTTTGCCAATTCCACAAGAACTGTCTTAGCGAAAGGCTTCTTGAGAGGAAAGCTGTAACTCTGTGAGGTGATTTCACAGAACACAAAGAAGTTTCTCAGAAAGCTTCTTTCTCTTTGTTATCTTAGGATATTTCCTTTGGCCCTATAGTCTTTAAAGGGATCCGAAATATCTGTTGTCAGATTCCACAGAAATAAGGCTATCAAAGACATCCACGAAATACAGATGTAACTCTGTGAGATGAATTAACAGAACACTAAGCAGTTTCTCAGAAAGCTTCTTTCCAGATTTCATCCGAGGATATTTCCTTTTTCACCATAGCCCTTATGGGCTTCCAAATATGACTTTGCCAATTCCACAAGAACTGTCTTAGTGAAACGCTACTTGAGGGGAAAGCTGTCACTCTGTGAGATGATTTCACAGAACACAAAGAAGTTTCTCAGAAAGCTTCATTCTCTTTGTTATCGGAGGATATTTCCTTTGGCCCTATAATCTTCAAAGGGAAAGGAAATATCTGTTGTCAGATTCCACAGAAATAAGGCTAGCAAAGAGATCCACGAAATACAGATGTAACTCTGTGAGATGAATTAACAGAACACTGAGCAGTTTCTCAGAAAGCTGCTTTCCAGATTTCATCGGAGGATATTTCCTTTTTCACCATAGCCCTCTATGGGCTTCCAAATATCACTTTGCCAATTCCACAAGAACTGTCTTAGCGAAAGGCTTCTTGAGGGGAAAGCTGTAACTCTGTGAGATGATTTCACAGAACACAAAGAAGTTTCTCAGAAAGCTTCTTTCTCTTTGTTATCGGAGGATATTTCCTTTGGCCCTATAGTCTTCAAAGGGAAAGGAAATATCTGTTGTCAGATTCCACAGAAATAAGGCTAGCAAAGAGATCCACGAAATACAGATGTATCTCTGTGAGATGAATTAACAGAACACTGAGTAGTTTCTCAGAAAGCTGCTTTCCAGATTTCATCGGAGGATATTTCCTTTTTCACCATAGCCCTCTATGGGCTTCCAAATATCACTTTGCCAATTCCACAAGAACTGTCTTAGCGAAAGGCTTCTTGAGGGGAAAGCTGTAACTCTGTGAGATGATTTCACAGAACACAAAGAAGTTTCTCAGAAAGCTTCTTTCTCTTTGTTATCGGAGGATATTTCCTTTGGCCCTATAGTCTTTAAAGGGATCCGAAATATCTGTTGTCAGATTACACAGAAATAAGGCTAGCAAAGAGATCCACGAAATACAGAAGTAACTCTGTGAGATGAATTAACAGAACACTAAGCAGTTTCTCAGAAAGCTTCTTTCCAGATTTCTTACGAGGATATTTCCTTTTTCACCATAGACCTTATGGGCTTCCAAATATGACTTTGCCAATTCCACAAGAACTGTCTTAGCGAAAGGCTTCTTGAGGGGAATGCTGTAACTCTGTGAGATTATTTAGCAGAACACAAAGAAGTTTCTCAGAAAGCTTCTTTCTCTTTTTTATCGGAGGATATTTCCTTTGGCCCTATAGTCTTCAAAGGGATCCGAAATATCTGTTGTCAGATTCCACAGAAATAAGGCTAGCAAAGAGATCCACGAAATACAGATGTAACTCTGTGAGATGAATTAACAGAACACTGAGCAGTTTCTCAGAAAGCTTCTTTCCAGATTTCATCGGAGGATATTTCTTTTTTCACCATAGCCCTCTATGGGCTTCCAAATATCACTTTGCCAATTCCACAAGAACTGTCTTAGCGAAAGGCTTCTTGAGGGGACAGCTCTAACTCCGTGAGATGATTTCACAGAACACAAAGAAGTTTCTCAGAAAGCTTGTTTCTCTTTATTATCGGAGGATATTTCCTTTGGCCCTACAGTCTTCAAAGGGAAAGGAAATATCTGTTGTCAGATTCCACAGAAAGAAGGCTAGCAAAGAGATCCACGAAATACAGATGTAACTCTGTGAGATGAATTAACAGAACACTGAGCAGTTTCTCAGAAAGCTTCTTTCCAGATTTCATCGGAGGATATTTCCTTTTTCACCATAGCCCTCTATGGGCTTCCAAATATCACTTTGCCAATTCCACAAGAACTGTCTTAGCGAAAGGATTCTTGAGGGGAATGCTGTAACTCTGTGAGATGATTTCACAGAACACAAAGAAGCTTCTCAGAAAGCTTCTTTCTCTTTGTTATCGGAGGATATTTCCTTTGGTCCTATGGCCTTTAAAGGGAAAGGAAATATCTGTTGTCAGATTCCACAGAAGTAAGGCTAGCAAAGAGATCCACGAAATACAGATGTAACTCTGTGAGATGAATTAACAGAACACTGAGCAGTTTCTCAGAAAGCTTCTTTCCAGATTTCACCGGAGGATATTTCCTTTTTCACCATAGCCCTCTATGGGCTTCCAAATATCACTTTGCCAATTCCACAAGAACTGTCTTAGCGAAAGGCTTCTTGAGAGGAAAGCTGTAAATCTGTGAGATGATTTCACAGAACACAAAGAAGTTTCTCAGAAAGCTTCTTTCCCTTTGTTATCGGAGGATATGTCCTTTGGCCCTATAGTCTTCAAAGGGAAAGGAAATATCTGTTGTCAGATTCCACAGAAATAAGACTAGCAAAGAGATCCACGAAATACACATGTAACTCTGTGAGATGAATTAACAGAACACTGAGCAGTTTCTCAGAAAGCTTCTTTCCAGATTTCATCTGAGGATATTTCCTTTTTCACCATAGCGCTTATGGGCTTCCAAATATCACTTTGCCAATTCCACAAGAACTGTCTTAGTGAAACGCTTCTTGAGGGGAAAGCTGTCACTCTGTGAGATGATTTCACAGAACACAAAGAAGTTTCTCAGAAAGCTTCATTCTCTTTGTTATCGGAGGATATTTCCTTTGGTCCTATGGCCTTTAAAGGGATCCGAAATATCAGTTCTCAGATTCCACAGAAATAAGGCGAGCAAAGAGATCTACGAAATACAGATGTAACTCTGTGAGATGAATTAACAGAACACTAAGCAGTTTCTCAGAAAGCTTCTTTCCAGATTTCATCCGAGGACATTTCCTTTTTCACCATAGCCCTCTATGGGCTTCCAAATATCCCTTTGCCAATTCCACAAGAACTGTCTTAGCGAAAGGTTTCTTGAGGGGAAAGCTGTAACTCTGTGAGATGATTTCACAGAACACAAAGAAGTTTCTCAGAAAGCTTCTTTCTCTTTGTTATCGGAGGATATTTCCTTTGGCCCAATAGTCTTCAAAGGGAAAGGAAATATCTGTTGTCAGATTCCACAGAAATAAGGCTAGCAAAGAGATCCGCGAAATACAGATGTAACTCTGTGAGATGAATTAACAGAACACTGAGCAGTTTCTCAGAAAGCTTCTTTCCAGGTTTCATCGAAGGATATTTCCTTTTTCACCATAGCCCTTATGGGCTTCGAAATATCACTTTGCCAATTCCACAAGAACTGTCTTAGCGAAAGGCTTCTTGAGGGAAAAGCTGTAACTCTGTGAGATGATTTCACAGAACACAAAGAAGTTTCTCAGAAACCTTCTTTCTCTTTGTTATCGGAGGATATTTGCTTTGGCCCTATAGTCTTCAAAGGGAAAGGAAATATCTGTTGTCAGATTCCACAGAAATAAGGCTAGCAAAGAGATCCGCGAAATACAGATGTAATTCTGTGAGATGAATTAACAGAACACTAAGCAGTTTCTCAGAAAGCTTCTTTCCAGATTTCATCCGAGGATATTTCCTTTTTAACCATAGCCCTCTATGGGCTTCCAAATATCACTTTGCCAATTCCACAAGAACTGTCTTAGCGAAAGGCTTCTTGAGGGGAAAGCTGTAACTCTGTGAGATGATTTCACAGAACACAAAGAAGTTTCTCAGAAAGCTTCTTTCCCTTTGTTATCGGAGGATATGTCCTTTGGCCCTATAGTCTTCAAAGGGAAAGGAAATATCTGTTGTCAGATTCCACAGAAATAAGGCTAGCGAAGAGATCCACGAAATACAGATGTAACTCTGTGAGATGAATTAACAGAACACTGAGCAGTTTCTCAGAAAGCTTCTTTCCAGATTTCTTCGGAGGATATTTCCTTTTTCAACATAGCCCTTATGGGCTTCCAAATATCACTTTGCCAATTCCACAAGAACTGTCTTAGTGAAACGCTACTTGAGTGGAAAGCTGTCACTCTGTGAGATGATTTCACAGAACACAAAGAAGTTTCTCAGAAAGCTTCATTCTCTTTGTTATCGGAGGATATTTCCTTTGGTCCTATGACCTTTAAAGGGGTCCGAAATATCAGTTCTCAGATTCCACAGAAATAAGCCTAGCAAAGAGATCTACGAAATACAGATGTAACTCTGTGAGATGAATTAACAGAACACTAAGCAGTTTCTCAGAAAGCTTCTTTCCAGATTTCATCGGAGGATATTTCCTTTTTCACCATAGCCCTCTATGGGCTTCCAAATATCCCTTTGCCAATTCCACAAGAACTGTCTTAGCGAAAGGTTTCTTGAGGGGAAAGCTGTAATTCTGTGAGATGATTTCACAGAACACAAAGAAGTTTCTCAGAAAGCTTCTTTCTCTTTGTTATCGGAGGATATTTCCTTTGGCCCTATAGTCTTCAAAGGGATCCGAAATATCTGTTGTCAGATTCCTCAGAAATAAGGCTAGCAAAGAGATCCACGAAATACAGATGTAACTCTGTGAGATGAATTAACAGAACACTGAGCAGTTTCTCAGAAAGCTTCTTTCCAGATTTCATCGGAGGATATTTCCTTTTTCACCATAGCCCTCTATGGGCTTCCAAATATCACTTTGCCAATTCCACAAGAACTGTCTTAGCGAAAGGCTTCTTGAGGGGACAGCTCTAACTCTGTGAGATGATTTCACAGAACACAAAGAAGTTTCTCAGTAAGCTTGTTTCTCTTTGTTATCGGAGGATATTTCCTTTGGCCCTACAGTCTTCAAAGGGAAAGGAAATATCTGTTGTTTAGATTCCACAGAAAGAAGGCTAGCAAAGAGATCCACGAAATACAGATGTAACTCTGTGAGATGAATTAACAGAACACTGAGCAGTTTCTCAGAAAGCTTCTTTCCAGATTTCATCGGAGGATATTTCCTTTTTCACCATAGCCCTCTATGGGCTTCCAAATATCACTTTGCCAATTCCACAAGAACTGTCTTAGCGAAAGGATTCTTGAGGGGAATGCTGTAACTCTGTGAGATGATTTCACAGAACACAAAGAAGCTTCTCAGAAAGCTTCTTTCTCTTTGTTATCGGAGGATATTTCCTTTGGTCCTATGGCCTTTAAAGGGAAAGGAAATATCTGTTGTCAGATTCCACAGAAAGAAGGCTAGCAAAGAGATCCACGAAATACAGATGTAACTCTGTGAGATGAATTAACAGAACACTAAGCAGTTTCTCAGAAAGCTTCTTTCCAGATTTCATCCGAGGATATTTCCTTTTTCACCATAGCCCTTATGGGCTTCCAAATATGACTTTGCCAATTCCACAAGAACTGTCTTAGCGAAAGGCTTCTTGAGGGGAAAGCTGTAACCCTGTGAGATGATTTCACAGAACACAAATAAGTTTCTCAGAAAGCTTCTTTCCCTTTGTTATCGGAGGATATGTCCTTTGGCCCTATAGTCTTCAAAGGGAAAGGAAATATCTGTTGTCAGATTCCACAGAAATAAGGCTAGCAAAGAGATCCACGAAATACAGATGTAACTCTGTGAGATGAATTAACAGAACACTGAGCAGTTTCTCAGAAAGCTTCTTTCCAGATTTCATCGGAGGATATTTCCTTTTTCAACATAGCGCTTATGGGCTTCCAAATATCGCTTTGCCAATTCCACAAGTACTGTCTTAGTGAAACGCTACTTGAGGGGAAAGCTGTCACTCTGTGAGATGATTTCACAGAACACAAAGAAGTTTCTCAGAAAGCTTCTTTCTCTTTTTTATCGGAGGATATTTCCTTTGCCCCTATAGTCTTCAAAGGGAAAGGAAATATCTGTTCTCAGATTCCACAGAAATAAAGCTAGAAAAGAGATCCACGAAATACATATGTAACTCTGTGAGATGAATTAACAGAACACTGAGCAGTTTCTCAGAAAGCTTCTTTCCAGATTTCATCGGAGGATATTTCCTTTTTCACCATAGCCCTCTATGGGCTTCCAAATATCACTTTGCCAATTCCACAAGAACTGTCGTAGCGAAAGGCTTCTTGAGGGGAAAGCTGTAACTCTGTGAGATGATTTCACAGAACACAAAGAAGTTTCTCAGAAAGCTTGTTTCTCTTTGTTATCGGAGGATATTTCCTTTGGCCCTATAGTCTTCAAAGGGAAAGGAAATATCTGTTGTCAGATTCCACAGAAAGAAGGCTAGCAAAGAGATCCACGAAATACAGATGTAACTCTGTGAGATGAATTAACAGAACACTGAGCAGTTTCTCAGAAAGCTTCTTTCCAGATTTCATCGGAGGATATTTCCTTTTTCACCATAGCCCTCTATGGGCTTCCAAATATCACTTTGCCAATTCCACAAGAACTGTCTTAGCGAAAGGCTTCTTGAGGGGAATGCTGTAACTCTGTGAGATGATTTCACCGAACACAAAGAAGCTGCTCAGAAAGCTTCTTTCTCTTTGGTATCGGAGGATATTTCCTTTGGTCCTATGGCCTTTAAAGGGATCCGAAATATCTGTTCTCAGATTCCACAGAAATAAGGCTAGCAAAGTGATCCACGAAATACAGATGTAACTCTGTGAGATGAATTAACAGACCACTGAGCAGTTTCTCAGAAAGCTTCTTTCCAGATTTCATCGGAGGATATTTCCTTTTTCACCATAGCCCTCTATGGGCTTCCAAATATGACTTTGCCAATTCCACAAGAACTGTCTTAGCGAAAGGCTTCTTGAGAGGAAAGCTGTAACTCTGTGAGGTGATTTCACAGAACACAAAGAAGTTTCTCAGAAAGCTTCTTTCTCTTTGTTATCTTAGGATATTTCCTTTGGCCCTATAGTCTTTAAAGGGATCCGAAATATCTGTTGTCAGATTCCACAGAAATAAGGCTAGCAAAGACATCCACGAAATACAGATGTAACTCTGTGAGATGAATTAACAGAACACTAAGCAGTTTCTCAGAAAGCTTCTTTCCAGATTTCATCCGAGGATATTTCCTTTTTCACCATAGCCCTTATGGGCTTCCAAATATGACTTTGCCAATTCCACAAGAACTGTCTTAGTGAAACGCTACTTGAGGGGAAAGCTGTCACTCTGTGAGATGATTTCACAGAACACAAAGAAGTTTCTCAGAAAGCTTCATTCTCTTTGTTATCGGAGGATATTTCCTTTGGCCCTATAATCTTCAAAGGGAAAGGAAATATCTGTTGTCAGATTCCACAGAAATAAGGCTAGCAAAGAGATCCACGAAATACAGATGTAACTCTGTGAGATGAATTAACAGAACACTGAGCAGTTTCTCAGAAAGCTGCTTTCCAGATTTCATCGGAGGATATTTCCTTTTTCACCATAGCCCTCTATGGGCTTCCAAATATCACTTTGCCAATTCCACAAGAACTGTCTTAGCGAAAGGCTTCTTGAGGGGAAAGCTGTAACTCTGTGAGATGATTTCACAGAACACAAAGAAGTTTCTCAGAAAGCTTCTTTCTCTTTGTTATCGGAGGATATTTCCTTTGGCCCTATAGTCTTCAAAGGGAAAGGAAATATCTGTTGTCAGATTCCACAGAAATAAGGCTAGCAAAGAGATCCACGAAATACAGATGTATCTCTGTGAGATGAATTAACAGAACACTGAGTAGTTTCTCAGAAAGCTGCTTTCCAGATTTCATCGGAGGATATTTCCTTTTTCACCATAGCCCTCTATGGGCTTCCAAATATCACTTTGCCAATTCCACAAGAACTGTCTTAGCGAAAGGCTTCTTGAGGGGAAAGCTGTAACTCTGTGAGATGATTTCACAGAACACAAAGAAGTTTCTCAGAAAGCTTCTTTCTCTTTGTTATCGGAGGATATTTCCTTTGGCCCTATAGTCTTTAAAGGGATCCGAAATATCTGTTGTCAGATTACACAGAAATAAGGCTAGCAAAGAGATCCACGAAATACAGAAGTAACTCTGTGAGATGAATTAACAGAACACTAAGCAGTTTCTCAGAAAGCTTCTTTCCAGATTTCTTCCGAGGATATTTCCTTTTTCACCATAGACCTTATGGGCTTCCAAATATGACTTTGCCAATTCCACAAGAACTGTCTTAGCGAAAGGCTTCTTGAGGGGAATGCTGTAACTCTGTGAGATTATTTAGCAGAACACAAAGAAGTTTCTCAGAAAGCTTCTTTCTCTTTTTTATCGGAGGATATTTCCTTTGGCCCTATAGTCTTCAAAGGGATCCGAAATATCTGTTGTCAGATTCCACAGAAATAAGGCTAGCAAAGAGATCCACGAAATACAGATGTAACTCTGTGAGATGAATTAACAGAACACTGAGCAGTTTCTCAGAAAGCTTCTTTCCAGATTTCATCGGAGGATATTTCTTTTTTCACCATAGCCCTCTATGGGCTTCCAAATATCACTTTGCCAATTCCACAAGAACTGTCTTAGCGAAAGGCTTCTTGAGGGGACAGCTCTAACTCCGTGAGATGATTTCACAGAACACAAAGAAGTTTCTCAGAAAGCTTGTTTCTCTTTGTTATCGGAGGATATTTCCTTTGGCCCTACAGTCTTCAAAGGGAAAGGAAATATCTGTTGTCAGATTCCACAGAAAGAAGGCTAGCAAAGAGATCCACGAAATACAGATGGAACTCTGTGAGATGAATTAACAGAACACTGAGCAGTTTCTCAGAAAGCTTCTTTCCAGATTTCATCGGAGGATATTTCCTTTTTCACCATAGCCCTCTATGGGCTTCCAAATATCACTTTGCCAATTCCACAAGAACTGTCTTAGTGAAACGCTACTTGAGTGGAAAGCTGTCACTCTGTGAGATGATTTCACAGAACACAAAGAAGTTTCTCAGAAAGCTTCATTCTCTTTGTTATCGGAGGATATTTCCTTTGGTCCTATGACCTTTAAAGGGGTCCGAAATATCAGTTCTCAGATTCCACAGAAATAAGCCTAGCAAAGAGATCTACGAAATACAGATGTAACTCTGTGAGATGAATTAACAGAACACTAAGCAGTTTCTCAGAAAGCTTCTTTCCAGATTTCATCGGAGGATATTTCCTTTTTCACCATAGCCCTCTATGGGCTTCCAAATATCCCTTTGCCAATTCCACAAGAACTGTCTTAGCGAAAGGTTTCTTGAGGGGAAAGCTGTAATTCTGTGAGATGATTTCACAGAACACAAAGAAGTTTCTCAGAAAGCTTCTTTCTCTTTGTTATCGGAGGATATTTCCTTTGGCCCTATAGTCTTCAAAGGGAAAGGAAATATCTGTTGTCAGATTCCACAGAAATAAGGCTAGCAAAGAGATCCACGAAATACAGATGTAACTCTGTGAGATGAATTAACAGAACACTGAGCAGTTTCTCAGAAAGCTTCTTTCCAGGTTTCATCGGAGGATATTTCCTTTTCACCATAGCCCTCATGGGCTTCCAAATATCACTTTGCCAATTCCACAAGAACTGTCTTAGCGAAAGGCTTCTTGAGGGAAAAAGCTGTAACTCTGTGAGATGATTTCACAGAACACAAAGAAGTTTCTCAGAAAGCTTCTTTCTCTTTGTTATCGGAGGATATTTGCTTTGGCCCTATAGTCTTCAAAGGGAAAGGAAATATCTGTTGTCAGATTCCACAGAAATAAGGCTAGCAAAGAGATCCACGAAATACAGATGTAATTCTGTGAAATGAATTAACAGAACACTAAGCAGTTTCTCAGAAAGCTTCTTTACAGATTTCATCCGAGGATATTTCCTTTTTCACCATAGCCCTCTATGGGCTTCCAAATATCACTTTGCCAATTCCACAAGAACTGTCTTAGCGAAAGGCTTCTTGAGGGGAATGCTGTAACTCTGTGAGATGATTTCACAGAACACAAAGAAGTTTCTCAGAAAGCTTCTTTCTCTTTGTTATTGGAGGATATTTCCTTTGGCCCTATAGTCTTCAAAGGGAAAGGAAATATCTGTTGTCAGATTCCACAGAAATAAGGCTAGCAAAGAGATCCACGAAATACAGATGTAACTCTGTGAGATGAATTAACAGAACACTGAGTAGTTTCTCAGAAAGCTTCTTTCCAGATTTCATCGGAGGATATTTCCTTTTTCACCATAGCCCTCTATGGGCTTCCAAATATCACTTTGCCAATTCCACAAGAACTGTCTTAGCGAAAGGCTTCTTGAGGGGACAGCTCTAACTCTGTGAGATGATTTCACAGAACACAAAGAAGTTTCTCAGAAAGCTTGTTTCTCTTTGTTATCGGAGGATATTTCCTTTGGCCCTACAGTCTTCAAAGGGAAAGGAAATATCTGTTGTCAGATTCCACAGAAAGAAGGCTAGCAAAGAGATCCACGAAATACAGATGTAACTCTGTGAGATGAATTAACAGAACACTGAGCAGTTTCTCAGAAAGCTTCTTTCCAGATTTCATCGGAGGATATTTCCTTTTTCACCATAGCCCTCTATGGGCTTCCAAATATCACTTTGCCAATTCCACAAGAACTGTCTTAGCGAAAGGATTCTTGAGGGGAATGCTGTAACTCTGTGAGATGATTTCACAGAACACAAAGAAGCTTCTCAGAAAGCTTCTTTCTCTTTGTTATCGGAGGATATTTCCTTTGGTCCTATGGCCTTTAAAGGGAAAGGAAATATCTGTTGTCAGATTCCACAGAAGTAAGGCTAGCAAAGAGATCCACGAAATACAGATGTAACTCTGTGAGATGAATTAACAGAACACTGAGCAGTTTCTCAGAAAGCTTCTTTCCAGATTTCACCGGAGGATATTTCCTTTTTCACCATAGCCCTCTATGGGCTTCCAAATATCACTTTGCCAATTCCACAAGAACTGTCTTAGCGAAAGGCTTCTTGAGAGGAAAGCTGTAACTCTTTGAGATGATTTCACAGAACACAAAGAAGTTTCTCAGAAAGCTTCTTTCTCTTTGTTATCGGAGGATATTTCCTTTGGCCCTATAGTCTTTAAAGGGATCCGAAATATCTGTTGTCAGATTCCACAGAAATAAGGCTAGCGAAGAGATCCACGAAATACAGATTTAACTCTGTGAGATGAATTAACAGAACACTAAGCAGTTTCTCAGAAAGCTTCTTTCCAGATTTCATCCGAGGATATTTCCTTTTTCACCATAGCCCTTATGGGCTTCCAAATATGACTTTGCCAATTCCACAAGAACTGTCTTAGCGAAAGGCTTCTTGACGGGAAAGCTGTAAATCTGTGAGATGATTTCACAGAACACAAAGAAGTTTCTCAGAAAGCTTCTTTCCCTTTGTTATCGGAGGATATGTCCTTTGGCCCTATAGTCTTCAAAGGGAAAGGAAATATCTGTTGTCAGATTCCACAGAAATAAGGCTAGCAAAGAGATCCACGAAATACACATGTAACTCTGTGAGATGAATTAACAGAACACTGAGCAGTTTCTCAGAAAGCTTCTTTCCAGATTTCATCGGAGGATATTTCCTTTTTCACCATAGCGCATATGGGCTTCCAAATATCACTTTGCCAATTCCACAAGAACTGTCTTAGTGAAACGCTTCTTGAGGGGAAAGCTGTCACTCTGTGAGATGATTTCACAGAACACAAAGAAGTTTCTCAGAAAGCTTCATTCTCTTTGTTATCGGAGGATATTTCCTTTGGTCCTATGGCGTTTAAAGGGATCCGAAATATCACTTCTCAGATTCCACAGAAATAAGGCTAGCAAAGAGATCTACGAAATACAGATGTAACTCTGTGAGATGAATTAACAGAACACTAAGCAGTTTCTCAGAAAGCTTCTTTCCAGATTTCATCCGAGGACATTTCCTTTTTCGCCATAGCCCTCTATGGGCTTCCAAATATCCCTTTGCCAATTCCACAAGAACTGTCTTAGCGAAAGGTTTCTTGAGGGGAAAGCTGTAACTCTGTGAGATGATTTCACAGAACACAAAGAAGTTTCTCAGAAAGCTTCTTTCTCTTTGTTATCGGAGGATATTTCCTTTGGCCCAATAGTCTTCAAAGGGAAAGGAAATATCTGTTGTCAGATTCCACAGAAATAAGGCTAGCAAAGAGATCCACGAAATACAGATGTAACTCTGTGAGATGAATTAACAGAACACTGAGCAGTTTCTCAGAAAGCTTCTTTCCAGGTTTCATCGGAGGATATTTCCTTTTTCACCATAGCTCTTATGGGCTTCCAAATATCACTTTGCCAATTCCACAAGAACTGTCTTAGCGAAAGGCTTCTTGAGGGGAAAGCTGTAACTCTGTGAGATGATTTCACAGAACACAAAGAAGTTTCTCAGAAAGCTTCTTTCTCTTTGTTATCGGAGGATATTTGCTTTGGCCCTATAGTCTTCAAAGGGAAAGGAAATATCTGTTGTCAGATTCCACAGAAATAAGGCTAGCAAAGAGATCCACGAAATACAGATGTAATTCGGTGAGATGAATTAACAGAACACTAAGCAGTTTCTCAGAAAGCTTCTTTCCAGATTTCATCCGAGGATATTTCCTTTTTAACCATAGCCCTCTATGGGCTTCCAAATATCACTTTGCCAATTCCACAAGAACTGTCTTAGCGAAAGGCTTCTTGAGGGGAAAGCTGTAACTCTGTGAGATGATTTCACAGAACACAAAGAAGTTTCTCAGAAAGCTTCTTTCCCTTTGTTATCGGAGGATATGTCCTTTGGCCCTATAGTCTTCAAAGGGAAAGGAAATATCTGTTGTCAGATTCCACAGAAATAAGGCTAGCAAAGAGATCCACGAAATACAGATGTAACTCGGTGAGATGAATTAACAGAACACTGAGCAGTTTCTCAGAAAGCTTCTTTCCAGATTTCTTCGGAGGATATTTCCTTTTTCAACATAGCCCTTATGGACTTCCAAATATCCCTTTGCCAATTCCACAAGAACTGTCTTAGTGAAACGCTACTTGAGTGGAAAGCTGTCACTCTGTGAGATGATTTCACAGAACACAAAGAAGTTTCTCAGAAAGCTTCATTCTCTTTGTTATCGGAGGATATTTCCTTTGGTCCTATGACCTTTAAAGGGATCCGAAATATCAGTTCTCAGATTCCACAGAAATAAGGCTAGCAAAGAGATCCACGAAATACAGATGTAACTCTGTGAGATGAATTAACAGAACACTGAGCAGTTTCTCAGAAAGCTTCTTTCCAGATTTCATCGGAGGATGTTTCCTTTTTCACCATAGCCCTCTATGGGCTTCCAAATATCACTTTGCCAATTCCACAAGAACTGTCTTAGCGAAAGGCTTCCTGAGGGGAAAGCTGTAACTCTGTGAGATGATTTCACAGAACACAAAGAAGTTTCTCAGAAAGCTTCTTTCTCTTTGTTATCGGAGGATATTTCCTTTGGCCCTATAGTCTTCAAAGGGAAAGGAAATATCTGTTGTCAGATTCCACAGAAATAAGGCTAGCAAAGAGATCCACGAAATACAGATGTAACTCTGTGATATGAATTAACAGAACACTAAGCAGTTTCTCAGAAAGCTTCTTTCCAGATTTCATCCGAGGATATTTCCTTTTTCACCATAGCCCTCTATGGGCTTCAAAATATGACTTTGCCAATTCCACAAGAACTGTCTTAGCCAAAGGCTTCTTGAAGGGAAAGCTGTAACTCTGTGAGATGATTTCACAGAACACAAAGAAGTTTCTCAGAAAGCTTCTTTCCCTTTGTTATCGGAGGATATGTCCTTTGGACCTATAGTCTTCAAAGGGAAAGGAAATATCTGTAGTCAGATTCCACAGAAATAAGGCTAGCAAAGAGATCCACGAAATACAGATGTAACTCTGTGAGATGAATTAACAGAACACTGAGCAGTTTCTCAGAAAGCTTCTTTCCATATTTCATCCGAGGATATTTCCTTTTTCACCATAGCCCTCTATGGGCTTCCAAATATCCCTTTGCCAATTCCACAAGAACTGTGTTAGCGAAAGGCTTCTTGAGGGGAAAGCTGTAACTCTGTGAGATGATTTCACAGAACACAAAGAAGTTTCTCAGAAAGCTTCCTTCTGTTTGTTATCGGAGGATATTTCCTTTGGCCCTATAGTCTTCAAAGGGAAAGGAAATATCTGTTGTCAGATTCCACAGAAATAAGGCTAGCAAAGAGATCCACGAAATACAGATGTAACTCTGTGAGATGAATTACCAGAACACTGAGCAGTTTCTCAGAAAGCTTCTTTCCAGATTTCATCGGAGGATATTTCCTTTTTCACCATAGCCCTCTATGGGCTTCCAAATATCACTTTGCCAATTCCACAAGAACTGTCTTAGCGAAAGGCTTCTTGAGGGGAAAGCTGTAACTCTGTGAGATGATTTCACAGAACACAAAGAAGTTTCTCAGAAACCTTCTTTCTCTTTGTTATCGGAGGATACTTCCTTTGGCCCTATAGTCTTCAAAGGGAAAGGAAATATCTGTTGTCAGATTCCACAGAAATAAGGCTAGCAAAGAGATCCACGAAATACAGATGTAACTCTGTGAGATGAATTAACAGAACACTGAGCAGTTTCTCAGAAAGCTGCTTTCCAGATTTCATCGGAGGATATTTCCTTTTTCACCATAGCCCTCTATGGGCTTCCAAATATCACTTTGCCAATTCCACAAGAACTGTCTTAGCGAAAGGCTTCTTGAGGGGAAAGCTGTAACTCTGTGAGATGATTTCACAGAACACAAAGAAGTTTCTCAGAAAGCTTGTTTCTCTTTGTTATCGGAGGATATTTCCTTTGGCCCTATAGTCTTTAAAGGGATCCGAAATATCTGTTGTCAGATTACACAGAAATAACGCTAGCAAAGAGATCCACGAAATACAGATGTAACTCTGTGAGATGAATTAACAGAACACTAAGCAGTTTCTCAGAAAGCTTCTTTCCAGATTTCATCCGAGGATATTTCCTTTTACACCATAGCCCTTATGGGCTTCCAAATATCACTTTGCCAATTCCACAAGAACTGTCTTAGCGAAAGGCTTCTTGAGGGGAATGCTGTAACTCTGTGAGATGATTTAGCAGAACACAAAGACATTTCTCAGAAAGCTTCTTTCTCTTTGTTATCGGAGGATATTTCCTTTGGGCCTATAGTCTTTAAAGGGATCCGAAATATCTATTGTCAGATTACACAGAAATAAGGCTAGCAAAGAGATCCACGAAATACAGATGTAACTCTGTGAGATGAATTAACAGAACACTAAGCAGTTTCTCAGAAAGCTTCTTTCCAGATTTCTTCCGAGGATATTTCCTTTTTCACCATAGCCCTTATGCCCTTCCAAATATGACTTTGCCAATTCCACAAGAACTGTCTTAGCGAAAGGCTTCTTGAGGGGAATGCTGTAACTCTGTGAGATGATTTAGCAGAACACAAAGAAGTTTCTCAGAAAGCTTCTTTCTCTTTGTTATCGGAGGATATTTCCTTTGGCCCTATAGTCTTCAAAGGGATCCGAAATATCTGTTGTCAGGTTCCACAGAAATAAGGCTAGCAAAGAGATCCACGAAATACAGATGTAACTCTGTGAGATGAATTAACAGAACACTGAGCAGTTTCTCAGAAAGCTTCTTTCCAGATTTCATCGGAGGATATTTCCTTTTTCACCATAGCCCTCTATGGGCTTCCAAATATCACTTTGCCAATTCCACAAGAACTGTCTTAGCGAAAGGCTTCTTGAGGGGACAGCTCTAACTCTGTGAGATGATTTCACAGAACACAAAGAAGTTTCTCAGAAAGCTTGTTTCTCTTTGTTATCGGAGGATATTTCCTTTGGCCCTACAGTCTTCAAAGGGAATGGAAATATCTGTTGTCAGATTCCACAGAAAGAAGGCTAGCAAAGAGATCCACGAAATACAGATGTAACTCTGTGAGATGAATTAACAGAACACTGAGCAGTTTCTCAGAAAGCTTCTTTCCAGATTTCATCGGAGGATATTTCCTTTTTCACCATAGCCCTCTATGGGCTTCCAAATATCACTTTGCCAATTCCACAAGAACTGTCTTAGCGAAAGGATTCTTGAGGGGAATGCTGTAACTCTGTGAGATGATTTCACAGAACACAAAGAAGCTTCTCAGAAAGCTTCTTTCTCTTTGTTATCGGAGGATATTTCCTTTGGTCCTATGGCCTTTAAAGGGAAAGGAAATATCTGTTGTCAGATTCCACAGAAATAAGGCTAGCAAAGAGATCCACGAAATACAGATGTAACTCTGTGAGATGAATTAACAGAACACTGAGCAGTTTCTCAGAAAGCTTCTTTCCAGATTTCATCGGAGGATATTTCCTTTTTCACCATAGCCTTCTATGGGCTTCCAAATATCACTTTGCCAATTCCACAAGAACTGTCTTAGCGAAAGGCTTCTTGAGAGGAAAGCTGTAACTCTGTGAGATGATTTCACAGAACACAAAGAAGTTTCTCAGAAAGCTTCTTTCTCTTTGTTATCGGAGGATATTTCCTTTGGCCCTATAGTCTTTAAAGGGATCCGAAATATCTGTTGTCAGATTCCACAGAAATAAGGCTAGCAAAGAGATCCACGAAATACACATGTAACTCTGTGAGATGAATTAACAGAACACTGAGCAGTTTCTCAGAAAGTTTCTTTCCAGATTTCATCGGAGGATATTTCCTTTTTCACCATAGCGCTTATGGGCTTCCAAATATCACTTTGCCAATTCCACAAGAACTGTCTTAGTGAAACGCTTCTTGAGGGGAAAGCTGTCACTCTGTGAGATGATTTCACAGAACACAAAGAAGTTTCTCAGAAAGCTTCATTCTCTTTGTTATCGGAGGATATTTCCTTTGGTCCTATGGCCTTTAAAGGGATCCGAAATATCAGTTCTCAGATTCCACAGAAATAAGGCTAGCAAAGAGATCTACGAAATACAGATGTAACTCTGTGAGATGAATTAACAGAACACTAAGCAGTTTCTCAGAAAGCTTCTTTCCAGATTTCATCCGAGGATATTTCCTTTTTCACCATAGCCCTCTATGGGCTTCCAAATATCCCTTTGCCAATTCCACAAGAACTGTCTTAGCGAAAGGTTTCTTGAGGGGAAAGCTGTAACTCTGTGAGATGATATCACAGAACACAAAGAAGTTTCTCAGAAAGCTTCTTTCTCTTTGTTATCGGAGGATATTTCCTTTGGCCCTGTAGTCTTCAAAGGGAAAGGAAATATCTGTTGTCAGATTCCACAGAAATAAGGCTAGCAAAGAGATCCACGAAATACAGATGTAACTCTGTGAGATGAATTAACAGAACACTGAGCAGTTTCTCAGAAAGCTTCTTTCCAGGTTTCATTGGAGGATATTTCCTTTTTCACCATAGCCCTTATGGGCTTCCAAATATGACTTTGCCAATTCCACAAGAACTGTCTTAGCGAAAGGCTTCTTGAGGGAAAAGCTGTAACTCTGTGAGATGATTTCACAGAACACAAAGAAGTTTCTCAGAAAGCTTCTTTCTCTTTGTTATCGGAGGATATTTGCTTTGGCCCTATAGTCTTCAAAGGGAAAGGAAATATCTGTTGTCAGATTCCACAGAAATAAGGCTAGCAAAGAGATCCACGAAATACAGATGTAATTCTGTGAGATGAATTAACAGAACACTAAGCAGTTTCTCAGAAAGCTTCTTTCCAGATTTCATCCGAGGATATTTCCTTTTTAACCATAGCCCTCTATGGGCTTCCAAATATCACTTTGCCAATTCCACAAGAACTGTCTTAGCGAAAGGCTTCTTGAGGGGAAAGCTGTAACTCTGTGAGATGATTTCACAGAACACAAAGAAGTTTCTCAGAAAGCTTCTTTCCCTTTGTTATCGGAGGATATGTCCTTTGGCCCTATAGTCTTCAAAGGGAAAGGAAATATCTGTTGTCAGATTCCACAGAAATAAGGCTAGCAAAGAGATCCACGAAATACAGATGTAACTCTGTGAGATGAATTAACAGAACACTGAGCAGTTTCTCAGAAAGCTTCTTTCCAGATTTCTTCGGAGGATATTTCCTTTTTCAACATAGCCCTTATGGGCTTCCAAATATCACTTTGCCAATTCCAGAAGAACTGTCTTAGTGAAACGCTACTTGAGTGGAAAGCTGTCACTCTGTGAGATGATTTCACAGAACACAAAGAAGTTTCTCAGAAAGCTTCATTCTCTTTGTTATCGGAGGATATTTCCTTTGGTCCTATGGCCTTTAAAGGGATCCGAAATATCAGTTCTCAGATTCCACAGAAATAAGGCTAGCAAAGAGATCTACGAAATACAGATGTAACTCTGTGAGATGAATTAACAGAACACTAAGCAGTTTCTCAGAAAGCTTCTTTCCAGATTTCATCCGAGGATATTTCCTTTTTCACCATAGCCCTCTATGGGCTTCCAAATATCCCTTTGCCAATTCCACAAGAACTGTCTTAGCGAAAGGTTTCTTGAGGGGAAAGCTGTAACTCTGTGAGATGATTTCACAGAACACAAAGAAGTTTCTCAGAAAGCTTCTTTCTCTTTGTTATCGGAGGATATTTCCTTTGGCCCTATAGTCTTCAAAGGGAAAGGAAATATCTGTTGTCAGATTCCACAGAAATAAGGCTAGCAAAGAGATCCACGAAATACAGATGTAACTCTGTGAGATGAATTAACAGAACACTGAGCAGTTTCTCAGAAAGCTTCTTTCCAGATTTAATCTGAGGATATTTCCTTTTTCACCATAGCCCTCTATGGGCTTCCAAATCTCACTTTGCCAATTCCACAAGAACTGTCTTAGCGAAAGGCTTCTTGAGGGGAAAGCTGTAACTCTGTGAGATGATTTCACAAAACACAAAGAAGTTTCTCAGAAAGCTTGTTTCTCTTTGTTATCAGAGGATATTTCCTTTGGCCCTATAGTCTTCAAAGGGAAAGGAAATATCTGTTGTCAGATTCCACAGAAAGAAGGCTAGCAAAGAGATCCACGAAATACAGATGTAACTCTGTGAGATGAATTAACAGAACACTGAGCAGTTTCTCAGAAAGCTTCTTTCCAGATTTCATCGGAGGATATTTCCTTTTTCACCATAGCCCTCTATGGGCTTCCAAATATCACTTTGCCAATTCCACAAGAACTGTCTTAGCGAAAGGCTTCTTGAGGGGAATGCTGTAACTCTGTGAGATGATTTCACCGAACACAAAGAAACTTCTCAGAAAGCTTCTTTCTCTTTGTTATCGGAGGATATTTCCTTTGGTCCTATGGCCTTTAAAGGGATCCGAAATATCTGTTGTCAGATTCCACAGAAATAAGGCTAGCAAAGAGATCCACGAAATACAGATGTAACTCTGTGAGATGAATTAACAGAACACTGAGCAGTTTCTCAGAAAGCTTCTTTCCAGATTTCATCGGAGGATGTTTCCTTTTTCACCATAGCCCTCTATGGGCTTCCAAATATCACTTTGCCAATTCCACAAGAACTGTCTTAGCGAAAGGCTTCTTGAGGGGAAAGCTGTAACTCTGTGAGATGATTTCACAGAACACAAAGACGTTTCTCAGAAAGCTTCTTTCTCTTTGTTATCGGAGGATATTTCCTTTGGCCCTATAGTCTTCAAAGGGAAAGGAAATATCTGTTGTCAGATTCCACAGAAATAAGGCTAGCAAAGAGATCCACGAAATACAGATGTAACTCTGTGAGATGAATTAACAGAACACTAAGCAGTTTCTCAGAAAGCTTCTTTCCAGATTTCATCCGAGGATATTTCCTTTTTCACCATAGCCCTCTATGGGCTTCCAAATATGACTTTGCCAATTCCACAAGAACTGTCTTAGCTAAAGGCTTCTTAAGGGGAAAGCTGTAACTCTTTGAGATGATTTCACAGAACACAAAGAAGTTTCTCAGAAAGCTTCTTTCCCTTTGTTATCGGAGGATATGTCCTTTGGCCCTATAGTCTTCAAAGGGAAAGGAAATATCTGTAGTCAGATTCCACAGAAATAAGGCTAGCAAAGAGATCCACGAAATACAGATGTAACTCTGTGAGATGAATTAACAGAACACTGAGCAGTTTCTCAGAAAGCTTCTTTCCAGATTTCATCCGAGGATATTTCCTTTTTCACCATAGCCCTCTATGGGCTTCCAAATATCCCTTTGCCAATTCCACAAGAACTGTCTTAGCGAAAGGCTTCTTGAGGGGAAAGTTGTAACTCTGTGAGATGATTTCACAGAACACAAAGAAGTTTCTCAGAAAGCTTCCTTCTGTTTGTTATCGGAGGATATTTCCTTTGGCCCTATAGTCTTCAAAGGGAAAGGAAATATCTGTTGTCAGATTCCACAGAAATAAGGCTGGCAAAGACATCCACGAAATACAGATGTAACTCTGTGAGATGAATTAACAGAACACTGAGCAGTTTCTCAGAAAGCTTCTTTCCAGATTTCATCGGAGGATATTTCCTTTTTCACCATAGCCCTCTATGGGCTTCCAAATATCACTTTGCCAATTCCACAAGAACTGTCTTAGCGAAAGGCTTCTTGAGGGGAAAGCTGTAACTCTGTGAGATGATTTCACAGAACACAAAGAAGTTTCTCAGAAACCTTCTTTCTCTTTGTTATCGGAGGATACTTCCTTTGGCCCTATAGTCTTCAAAGGGAAAGGAAATATCTGTTGTCAGATTCCACAGAAATAAGGCTAGCAAAGAGATCCACGAAATACAGATGTAACTCTGTGAGATGAATTAACAGAACACTGAGCAGTTTCTCAGAAAGTTGCTTTCCAGATTTCATCGGAGGATATTTCCTTTTTCACCATAGCCCTCTATGGGCTTCCAAATATCACTTTGCCAATTCCACAAGAACTGTCTTAGCGAAAGGCTTCTTGTGGGGAAAGCTGTCACTCTGTGAGATGATTTCACAGAACACAAAGAAGTTTCTCAGAAAGCTTGTTTCTCTTTGTTATCGGAGGATATTTCCTTTGGCCCTATAGTCTTTAAAGGGATCCGAAATATCTGTTGTCAGATTACACAGAAATAAGGCTAGCAAAGAGATCCACGAAATACAGATGTAACTCTGTGAGATGAATTAACAGAACACTAAGCAGTTTCTCAGAAAGCTTCTTTCCAGATTTCATCCGAGGATATTTCCTTTTTCACCATAGCCCTTATGGGCTTCCAAATATGACTTTGCCAATTCCACAAGAACTGTCTTAGCGAAAGGCTTCTTGAGGGGAAAGCTGTAACTCTGTGAGATGATTTCACAGAACACAAAGAAGTTTCTCAGAAAGCTTGTTTCTCTTTGTTATCTTAGGATATTTCCTTTGGCCCTATAGTCTTTAAAGGGATCCGAAATATCTGTTGTCAGATTCCACAGAAATAAGGCTAGCAAAGAGATCCACGAAATACAGATGTAACTCTGTGAGATGAATTAACAGAACACTAAGCAGTTTCTCAGAAAGCTTCTTTCCAGATTTCATCCGAGGATATTTCCTTTTTCACCATAGCCCTCTATGGGCTTCCAAATATGACTTTGCCAATTCCACAAGAACTGTCTTAGCGAAAGGCTTCTTAAGGGGAAAGCGGTAACTCTGTGAGATGATTTCACAGAACACAAAGAAGGTTCTCAGAAAGCTTCTTTCCCTTTGTTATCGGAGGATATGTCCTTTGGCCCTATAGTCTTCAAAGGGAAAGGAAATATCTGTTGTCAGATTCCACAGAAATAAGGCTAGCAAAGAGATCCACGAAAATACAGATGTAACTCTGTGAGATGAATTAACAGAACACTGAGCAGTTTCTCAGAAAGCTTCTTTCCAGATTTCATCGGAGGATATTACCTTTTTCAACATAGCCCTTATGGGCTTCCAAATATCACTTTGCCAATTCCACAAGAACTGTCTTAGTGAAACGCTACTTGAGGGGAAAGCTGTCACTCTGTGAGATGATTTCACAGAACACAAAGAAGTTTCTCAGAAAGCTTCATTCTCTTTGTTATCGGAGGATATTTCCTTTGGCCCTATAGTCTTCAAAGGGAAAGGAAATATCTGTTGTCAGATTCCACTGAAATAAGGCTAGCAAAGAGATCCACGAAATACAGATGTAACTCTGTGAGATGAATTAACAGAACACTGAGCAGTTTCTCAGAAAGTTTCTTTCCAGATTTCATCCGAGGATATTTCCTTTTTCACCATAGCCCTCTATGGGCTTCCAAATATCACTTTGCCAATTCCACAAGAACTGTCTTAGCGAAAGGCTTCTTGAGGGGAAAGCTGTAACTCTGTGAGATGATTTCACAGAACACAAAGAAGTTTCTCAGAAAGCTTCTTTCTCTTTGTTATCGGCGGATACTTCCTTTGGCCCTATAGTCTTCAAAGGGAAAGGAAATATCTGTTGTCAGATTCCACAGAAATAAGGCTAGCGAAGAGATCCACGAAATACAGATGTAACTCTGTGAGATGAATTAACAGAACACTGAGCAGTTTCTCAGAAAGCTGCTTTCCACATTTCATCGGAGGATATTTCCTTTTTCACCATAGCCCTCTATGGGCTTCCAAATATCACTTTGCCAATTCCACAAGAACTGTCTTAGCGAAAGGCTTCTTGAGGGGAAAGCTGTAACTCTGTGAGATGATTTCACAGAACACAAAGAAGTTTCTCAGAAAGCTTGTTTCTCTTTGTTATCGGAGGATATTTCCTTTGGTCCTATAGTCTTTAAAGGGATCCGAAATATCTGTTGTCAGATTACACAGAAATAAGGCTAGCAAAGAGATCCACGAAATACATATGTAACTCTGTGAGATGAATTAACAGAACACTGAGCAGTTTCTCAGAAAGCTTCTTTCCAGATTTCATCCGAGGATATTTCCTTTTTCACCATAGCCCTTATGGGCTTCCAAATATGACTTTGCCAATTCCACAAGAACTGTCTTAGCGAAAGGCTTCTTGAGGGGAATGCTGTAACTCTGAGAGATGATTTAGCAGAACACAAAGAAGTTTCTCAGAAAGCTTCTTTCTCTTTGTTATCGGAGGATATTTCCTTTGGCCCTATAGTCTTCAAAGGGAAAGGAAATATCTGTTGTCAGATTCCACAGAAATAAGGCTAGCAAAGAGATCCACGAAATACAGATGTAACTCTGTGAGATGAATTAACAGAACACTGAGCAGTTTCTCAGAAAGCTTCTTTCCAGATTTCATCGGAGGATATTTCCTTTTTCACCATAGCCCTCTATGGGCTTCCAAATATCACTTTGCCAATTCCACAAGAACTGTCTTATCGAAAGGCTTCTTGAGGGGAAAGCTGTAACTCTGTGAGATGATTTCACAGAAAACAAAGAAGTTTCTCAGAAAGCTTGTTTCTCTTTGTTATCGGAGGATATTTCCTTTGGCCCTACAGTCTTCAAAGGGAAAGGAAATATCTGTTGTCAGATTCCACAGAAATAAGGCTAGCAAAGAGATCCACGAAATACAGATGTAACTCTGTGAGATGAATTAACAGAACACTGAGCAGTTTCTCAGAAACCTTCTTTCCAGATTTCATCGGGGGATATTTCCTTTTTCACCATAGCCCTCTACGGGCTTCCAAATATCACTTTGCCAATTCCACAAGAACTGTCTTAGCGAAAGGCTTCTTGAGGGGAATGCTGTAACTCTGTGAGGTGATTTCACAGAACACAAAGAAGCTTCTCAGAAAGCTTCTTTCTCTTTGTTATCGGAGGATATTTCCTTTGGTCCTATGGCCTTTAAAGGGAAAGGAAATATCTGTTGTCAGATTCCACAGAAATAAGGCCAGCAAAGAGATCCACGAAATACAGATGTAACTCTGTGAGATGAATTAACAGAACACTGAGCAGTTTCTCAGAAAGCTTCTTTCCAGATTTAATCGGAGGATATTTCCTTTTTCACCATAGCCCTCTATGGGCTTCCAAATATCACTTTGCCGATTCCACAAGAACTGTCTTAGCGAAAGGCTTCTTGAGAGGAAAGCTGTAACTCTGTGAGATGATTTCACAGAACACAAAGAAGTTTCTCAGAAAGCTTCTTTCTCTTTGTTATCGGAGGATATTTCCTTTGGCCCTATAGTCTTTAAGGGGATCCGAAATATCTGTTGTCAGATTCCACAGAAATAAGGCTAGCGAAGAGATCCACGAAATACAGATGTAACTCTGTGAGATGAATTAACAGAACACTAAGCAGTTTCTCAGAAAGCTTCTTTCCAGATTTCATCCGAGGATATTTCCTTTTTCACCATAGCCCTTATGGGCTTCCAAATATGACTTTGCCAATTCCACAAGAACTGTCTTAGCGAAAGGCTTCTTGAGGGGAAAGCTGTAACTCTGTGAGATGATTTCACAGAACACAAAGAAGTTTCTCAGAAAGCTTCTTTCCCTTTGTTATCGGAGGATATGTCCTTTGGCCCTATAGTGTTCAAAGGGAAAGGAAATATCTGTTGTCAGATTCCACAGAAATAAGGCTAGCAAAGAGATCCCCGAAATACACATGTAACTCTGTGAGATGAATTAACAGAACACTGAGCAGTTTCTCAGAAAGCTTCTTTCCAGATTTCATCGGAGGATATTTCCTTTTTCACCATAGCCCTCTATGGGCTTCCAAATATCACTTTGCCAATTCCACAAGAACTGTCTTAGCGAAAGGCTTCTTGAGGGGAATGCTATAACTCTGTGAGATGATTTCACCGAACACAAAGAAGCTTCTCAGAAAGCTTCTTTCTCTTTGTTATCGGAGGATATTTCCTTTGGTCCTATGGCCTTTAAAGGGATCCGAAATATCTGTTCTCAGATTCCACAGAAATAAGGCTAGCAAAGAGATCCACGAAATACAAATGTAACTCTGTGAGATGAATTAACAGAACACTGAGCAGTTTCTCAGAAAGCTTCTTTCCAGATTTCATCGGAGGATATTTCCTTTTTCACCATAGCCCTCTATGGGCTTCCAAATATCACTTTGCCAATTCCACAAGAACTGTCTTAGCGAAAGGCTTCTTGAGGGGAAAGCTGTAACTCTGTGAGATGATTTCACAGAACACAAAGAAGTTTCTCAGAAATCTTCTTTCTCTTTGTTATCTTAGGATATTTCCTTTGGCCCTATAGTCTTTAAAGGGATCCGAAATATCTGTTGTCAGATTCCACAGAAATAAGGCTAGCAAAGAGATCCACGAAATACAGATGTAACTCTGTGAGATGAATTAACAGAACACTAAGCAGTTTCTCAGAAAGCTTCTTTCCAGATTTCATCCGAGGATATTTCCTTTTTCACCATAGCCCTCTATGGGCTTCCAAATATGACTTTGCCAATTCCACAAGAACTGTCTTAGCGAAAGGCTTCTTAAGGGGAAAGCGGTAACTCTGTGAGATGATTTCACAGAACACAAAGAAGGTTCTCAGAAAGCTTCTTTCCCTTTGTTATCGGAGGATATGTCCTTTGGCCCTATAGTCTTCAAAGGGAAAGGAAATATCTGTTGTCAGATTCCACAGAAATAAGGCTAGCAAAGAGATCCACGAAATACAGATGTAACTCTGTGAGATGAATTAACAGAACACTGAGCAGTTTCTCAGAAAGCTTCTTTCCAGATTTCATCGGAGGATATTTCCTTTTTCAACATAGCCCTTATGGGCTTCCAAATATCACTTTGCCAATTCCACAAGAACTGTCTTAGTGAAACGCTACTTGAGGGGAAAGCTGTCACTCTGTGAGATGATTTCACAGAACACAAAGAAGTTTCTCAGAAAGCTTCATTCTCTTTGTTATCGGAGGATATTTCCTTTGGCCCTATAGTCTTCAAAGGGAAAGGAAATATCTGTTGTCAGATTCCACAGAAATAAGGCTAGCAAAGAGATCCACGAAATACAGATGTAACTCTGTGAGATGAATTAACAGAACACTGAGCAGTTTCTCAGAAAGCTTCTTTCCAGATTTCATCCGAGGATATTTCCTTTTTCACCATAGCCCTCTATGGGCTTCCAAATATCCCTTTGCCAATTCCACAAGAACTGTGTTAGCGAAAGGCTTCTTGAGGGGAAAGCTGTAACTCTGTGAGATGATTTCACAGAACACAAAGAAGTTTCTCAGAAAGCTTCCTTCTCTTTGTTATCGGAGGATATTTCCTTTGGCCCTATAGTCTTCAAAGGGAAAGGAAATATCTGTTGTCAGATTCCACAGAAATAAGGCTAGCAAAGAGATCCACGAAATACAGATGTAACTCTGTGAGATGAATTAACAGAACACTGAGCAGTTTCTCAGAAAGCTTCTTTCCAGATTTCATCGGAGGATATTTCCTTTTTCACCATAGCCCTCTATGGGCTTCCAAATATCACTTTGCCAATTCCACAAGAACTGTCTTAGCGAAAGGCTTCTTGAGGGGAAAGCTGTAACTCTGTGAGATGATTTCACAGAACACAAAGAAGTTTCTCAGAAAGCTTCTTTCTCTTTGTTATCGGCGGATACTTCCTTTGGCCCTATAGTCTTCAAAGGGAAAGGAAATATCTGTTGTCAGATTCCACAGAAATAAGGCTAGCAAAGAGATCCACGAAATACAGATGTAACTCTGTGAGATGAATTAACAGAACACTGAGCAGTTTCTCAGAAGGCTGCTTTCCACATTTCATCGGAGGATATTTCCTTTTTCACCATAGCCCTCTATGGGCTTCCAAATATCACTTTGCCAATTCCACAAGAACTGTCTTAGCGAAAGGCTTCTTGAGGGGAAAGCTGTAACTCTGTGAGATGATTTCACAGAACACAAAGAAGTTTCTCAGAAAGCTTGTTTCTCTTTGTTATCGGAGGATATTTCCTTTGGTCCTATAGTCTTTAAAGGGATCCGAAATATCTGTTGTCAGATTACACAGAAATAAGGCTAGCAAAGAGATCCACGAAATACATATGTAACTCTGTGAGATGAATTAACAGAACACTAAGCAGTTTCTCAGAAAGCTTCTTTCCAGATTTCATCCGAGGATATTTCCTTTTTCACCATAGCCCTTATGGGCTTCCAAATATGACTTTGCCAATTCCACAAGAACTGTCTTAGCGAAAGGCTTCTTGAGGGGAATGCTGTAACTCTGTGAGATGATTTAGCAGAACACAAAGAAGTTTCTCAGAAAGCTTCTTTCTCTTTGTTATCGGAGGATATTTCCTTTGGCCCTATAGTCTTCAAAGGGAAAGGAAATATCTGTTGTCAGATTCCACAGAAATAAGGCTAGCAAGGAGATCCACGAAATACAGATGTAACTCTGTGAGATGAATTAACAGAACACTGAGCAGTTTCTCAGAAAGCTTGTTTCCAGATTTCATCGGAGGATATTTCCTTTTTCACCATAGCCCTCTATGGGCTTCCAAATATCACTTTGCCAATTCCACAAGAACTGTCTTATCGAAAGGCTTCTTGAGGGGAAAGCTGTAACTCTGTGAGATGATTTCACAGAAAACAAAGAAGTTTCTCAGAAAGCTTGTTTCTCTTTGTTATCGGAGGATATTTCCTTTGGCCCTACAGTCTTCAAAGGGAAAGGAAATATCTGTTGTCAGATTCCACAGAAATAAGGCTAGCAAAGAGATCCACGAAATACAGATGTAACTCTGTGAGATGAATTAACAGAACACTGAGCAGTTTCTCAGAAACCTTCTTTCCAGATTTCATCGGGGGATATTTCCTTTTTCACCATAGCCCTCTACGGGCTTCCAAATATCACTTTGCCAATTCCACAAGAACTGTCTTAGCGAAAGGCTTCTTGAGGGGAATGCTGTAACTCTGTGAGGTGATTTCACAGAACACAAAGAAGCTTCTCAGAAAGCATCTTTCTCTTTGTTATCGGAGGATATTTCCTTTGGTCCTATGGCCTTTAAAGGGAAAGGAAATATCTGTTGTCAGATTCCACAGAAATAAGGCCAGCAAAGAGATCCACGAAATACAGATGTAACTCTGTGAGATGAATTAACAGAACACTGAGCAGTTTCTCACAAAGCTTCTTTCCAGATTTAATCGGAGGATATTTCCTTTTTCACCATAGCCCTCTATGGGCTTCCAAATATCACTTTGCCGATTCCACAAGAACTGTCTTAGCGAAAGGCTTCTTGAGAGGAAAGCTGTAACTCTGTGAGATGATTTCACAGAACACAAAGAAGTTTCTCAGAAAGCTTCTTTCTCTTTGTTATCGGAGGATATTTCCTTTGGCCCTATAGTCTTTAAGGGGATCCGAAATATCTGTTGTCAGATTCCACAGAAATAAGGCTAGCGAAGAGATCCACGAAATACAGATGTAACTCTGTGAGATGAATTAACAGAACACTAAGCAGTTTCTCAGAAAGCTTCTTTCCAGATTTCATCCGAGGATATTTCCTTTTTCACCATAGCCCTTATGGGCTTCCAAATATGACTTTGCCAATTCCACAAGAACTGTCTTAGCGAAAGGCTTCTTGAGGGGAAAGCTGTCACTCTGTGAGATGATTTCACAGAACACAAAGAAGTTTCTCAGAAAGCTTCTTTCCCTTTGTTATCGGAGGATATGTCCTTTGGCCCTATAGTGTTCAAAGGGAAAGGAAATATCTGTTGTCAGATTCCACAGAAATAAGGCTAGCAAAGAGATCCCCGAAATACACATGTAACTCTGTGAGATGAATTAACAGAACACTGAGCAGTTTCTCAGAAAGCTTCTTTCCAGATTTCATCGGAGGATATTTCCTTTCTCACCATAGCCCTCTATGGGCTTCCAAATATCACTTTGCCAATTCCACAAGAATTGTCTTCGTGAAACGCTTCTTGAGGGGAAAGCTGTCACTCTGTGAGATGTTTTCACAGAACACAAAGAAGTTTCTCAGAAACTTCATTCTCTGTGTTATCGGAGGATATTTCCTTTGGCCCTATAGTCTTCAAAGTTAAAGGAAATATCTGTTGTCAGTTCCACAGAAATAAGGCTAGCAAAGAGATCCACGAAATACAGATGTAACTCTGTGAGATGAATTAACAGAACACTGAGCAGTTTCTCAGAAAGCTTCTTTCCAGATTTCATCGAGGATATTTCCTTTTTCACCATAGCCCTCTATGGGCTTCCAAATATCACTTTGCCAATTCCACAAGAACTGTCTTAGCGAAAGGCTTCTTGAGGGGAAAGCTGTAACTCTGTGAGATGATTTCACAGAACACAAAGAAGTTTCTCAGAAAGCTTCTTTCTGTTTGTTATCGGAGGATATTTCCTTTGGCCCTATAGTCTTCAAAGGGAAAGGAAATATCTGTTGTCAGATTCCACAGAAAGAAGGCTAGCAAAGAGATCCACGAAATACAGATGTAACTCTGTGAGATGAATTAACAGAACACTGAGCAGTTTCTCAGAAAGCTGCTTTCCAGATTTCATCGGAGGATATTTCCTTTTTCACCATAGCCCTCTATGGGCTTCCAAATATCACTTTGCCAATTCCACAAGAACTGTCTTAGCGAAAGGCTTCTTGAGGGGAAAGCTGTAACTCTGTGAGATGATTTCACAGAACACAAAGAAGTTTCTCAGAAAGCTTGTTTCTCTTTGTTATCGGAGGATATTTCCTTTGGTCCTATAGTCTTTAAAGGGATCCGAAATATCTGTTGTCAGATTACACAGAAATAAGGCTAGCAAAGAGATCCACGAAATACATATGTAACTCTGTGAGATGAATTAACAGAACACTAAGCAGTTTCTCAGAAAGCTTCTTTCCAGATTTCATCCGAGGATATTTCCTTTTTCACCATAGCCCTTATGGGCTTCCAAATATGACTTTGCCAATTCCACAAGAACTGTCTTAGCGAAAGGCTTCTTGAGGGGAATGCTGTAACTCTGTGAGATGATTTAGCAGAACACAAAGAAGTTTCTCAGAAAGCTTCTTTCTCTTTGTTATCGGAGGATATTTCCTTTGGCCCTATAGTCTTCAAAGGGAAAGGAAATATCTGTTGTCAGATTCCACAGAAATAAGGCTAGCAAAGAGATCCACGAAATACAGATGTAACTCTGTGAGATGAATTAACAGAACACTGAGCAGTTTCTCAGAAAGCTTCTTTCCAGATTTCATCGGAGGATATTTCCTTTTTCACCCTAGCCCTCTATGGGCTTCCAAATATCACTTTGCCAATTCCACAAGAACTGTCTTATCGAAAGGCTTCTTGAGGGGAAAGCTGTAACTCTGTGAGATGATTTCACAGAAAACAAAGAAGTTTCTCAGGAAGCTTGTTTCTCTTTGTTATCGGAGGATATTTCCTTTGGCCCTACAGTCTTCAAAGGGAAAGGAAATATCTGTTGTCAGATTCCACAGAAATAAGGCTAGCAAAGAGATCCACGAAATACAGATGTAACTCTGTGAGATGAATTAACAGAACACTGAGCAGTTTCTCAGAATGCTTCTTTCCAGATTTCATCGGAGGATATTTCCTTTTTCACCATAGCCCTTATGGGCTTCCAAATATCACTTTGCCAATTCCACAAAAACTGTCTTAGCGAAAGGCTTCTTGAGGGGAATGCTGTAACTCTGTGAGATGATTTCACCGAACACAAAGAAGCTTCTCAGAAAGCTTCTTTCTCTTTGTTATCGGAGGATATTTCCTTTGGTCCTATGGCCTTTAAAGGGATCCGAAATATCTGTTCTCAGATTCCACAGAAATAAGGCTAGCAAAGAGATCCACGAAATACAGATGTAACTCTGTGAGATGAATTAACAGAACACTGAGCAGTTTCTCAGAAAGCTTCTTTCCAGATTTCATCGGAGGATATTTCCTTTTTCACCATAGCCCTCTATGGGCTTCCAAATATCACTTTGCCAATTCCACAAGAACTGTCTTAGCGAAAGGCTTCTTGAGAGGAAAGCTGTAACTCTGTGAGACGATTTCACAGAACACAAAGAATCTTCCCAGAAAGCTTCTTTCTCTTTGTTATCGGGGGATATTTCCTTTGGCCCTATAGTCTTTAAGGGGATCCGAAATTTCTGTTGTCAGATTCCACAGAAATAAGGCTAGCAAAGAGATCCACGAAATACAGATGTAACTCTGTGAGATGAATTAACAGAACACTGAGCAGTTTCTCAGAAAGCTTCTGTCCAGATTTCATTGGAGGATATTTCCTTTTTCACCATAGCCCTTATGGGCTTCCAAATATGACTTTGCCAATTCCACAAGAACTGTCTTAGCGAAAGGCTTCTTGAGGGGAAAGCTGTAACTCTGTGAGATGATTTCACAGAACACAAAGAAGTTTCTCATAAAGCTTCTTTCCCTTTGTTATCGGAGGATATGTCCTTTGGCCCTATAGTGTTCAAAGGGAAAGGACATATCTGTTGTCAGATTCCACAGAAATAAGGCTAGCAAAGAGATCCCCGAAATACACATGTAAATCTGTGAGATGAATTAACAGAACACTGAGCAGTTTCTCAGAAAGCTTCTTTCCAGATTTCATCGGAGGATATTTCCTTTCTCACCATAGCCCTCTATGGGCTTCCAAATATCACTTTGCCAATTCCACAAGAATTGTCTTAGTGAAACGCTTCTTGAGGGGAAAGCTGTCACTCTGTGAGATGATTTCACAGAACACAAAGAAGTTTCTCAGAAACTTCATTCTCTGTGTTATCGGAGGATATTTCCTTTGGCCCTATAGTCTTCAAAGTTAAAGGAAATATCTGTTGTCAGTTCCACAGAAATAAGGCTAGCAAAGAGATCCACGAAATACAGATGTAACTCTGTGAGATGAATTAACAGAACACTGAGCAGTTTCTCAGAAAGCTTCTTTCCAGATTTCATCGAGGATATTTCCTTTTTCACCATAGCCCTCTATGGGCTTCCAAATATCACTTTGCCAATTCCACAAGAACTGTCTTAGCGAAAGGCTTCTTGAGGGGAAAGCTGTAACTCTGTGAGATGATTTCACAGAACACAAAGAAGTTTCTCAGAAAGCTTCTTTCTCTTTTTTATCGGAGGATATTTCCTTTGGCCCTATAGTCTTCAAAGGGAAAGGAAATATCTGTTGTCAGATTCCACAGAAAGAGGGCTAGCAAAGAGATCCACGAAATACAGATGTAACTCTGTGAGATGAATTAACAGAACACTGAGCAGTTTCTCAGAAAGCTGCTTTCCACATTTCATCGGAGGATATTTCCTTTTTCACCATAGCCCTCTATGGGCTTCCAAATATCACTTTGCCAATTCCACAAGAACTGTCTTAGCGAAAGGCTTCTTGAGGGGAAAGCTGTAACTCTGTGAGACGATTTCACAGAACACAAAGAAGCTTCTCAGAAAGCTTCTTTCTCTTTTTTATCGGGGGATATTTCCTTTGGCCCTATATTCTTTAAAGGGATCCGAAATATCTGTTGTCAGATTCCACAGAAATAAGGCTAGCAAAGATATCCACGAAATACAGATGTAACTCTGTGAGATGAATTAACAGAACACTGAGCAGTTTCTCAGAAAGCTTCTTTCCAGATTTCATCGGAGGATATTTCCTTTTTCACCATAGCCCTTATGGGCTTCCAAATATCACTTTGCCAATTCCACAAGAACTGTCTTAGTGAAACGCTTCTTGAGGGGAAAGCTGTCACTATGTGAGATGATTTCACAGAACACAAAGAAGTTTCTCAGAAAGCTTCATTCTCTTTGTTATCGGAGGATATTTCCTTTGGCCCTATAGTCTTCAAAGGGAAAGGAAATATCTGTTGTCAGATTCCACAGAAATAAGGCTAGCAAAGAGATACACGAAATACAGATGTAACTCTGTGAGATGATTTAACAGAACACTGAGCAGTTTTTCAGAAAGCTTCTTTCCAGATTTCATCGGAGGATATTTCCTTTTTCACCATAGCCCACTATGGGCTTCCAAATATCACTTTGCCAATTCCACAAGAACTGTCTTAGCGAAAGGCTTCTTGAGGGAAAAGCTGTAACTCTGTGAGATGATTTCACAGAACACAAAGAAGTTTCTCAGAAAGCTTGTTTCTCTTTGTTATCGGAGGATATTTCCTTTGGCCCTATAGTCTTCAAAGGGAAAGGAAATATCTGTTGTCAGATTCCACAGAAATAAGGCTAGCAAAGAGATCCACGAAATACAGATGTAACTCTGTGAGATGAATTAACAGAACACTGAGCAGTTTCTCAGAAAGCTTCTTTCCAGATTTCATCGGAGGATATTTCCTTTTTAACCATAGCCCTCTATGGGCTTCCAAATATCACTTTGCCAATTCCACAAGAACTGTCTTAGCGAAAGGCTTCTTGAGGGGAAAGCTGTAACTCTGTGAGATGATTTCACAGAACACAAAGAAGGTTCTCAGAAAGCTTCTTTCCCTTTGTTATCGGAGGATATGTCCTTTGGCCCTATAGTCTTCAAAGGGAAAGGAAATATCTGTTGTCAGATTCCACAGAAATAAGGCTAGCAAAGAGATCCACGAAATACAGATGTAACTCTGTGAGATGAATTAACAGAACACTGAGCAGTTTCTCAGAAAGCTTCTTTCCAGATTTCTTCGGAGGATATTTCCTTTTTCAACATAGCCCTTATGGGCTTCCAAATATCACTTTGCCAATTCCACAAGAACTGTCTTAGTGAAACGCTACTTGAGTGGAAAGCTGTCACTCTGTGAGATGATTTCACAGAACACAAAGAAGTTTCTCAGAAAGCTTCATTCTCTTTGTTATCGGAGGATATTTCCTTTGGTCCTATGGCCTTTAAAGGGATCCGAAATATTAGTTCTCAGATTCCACAGAAATAAGGCTAGCAAAGAGATCTACGAAATACAGATGTAACTCTGTGAGATGAATTAACAGAACACTAAGCAGTTTCTCAGAAAGCTTCTTTCCAGATTTCATCCGAGGATATTTCCTTTTTCACCATAGCCCTCTATGGGCTTCCAAGTATCCCTTTGCCAATTCCACAAGAACTGTCTTAGCGAAAGGTTTCTTGAGGGGAAAGCTGTAACTCTGTGAGATGATTTCACAGAACACAAAGAAGTTTCTCAGAAAGCTTCTTTCTCTTTGTTATCGGAGGATATTTCCTTTGGCCCTATAGTCTTCAAAGGGAAAGGAAATATCTGTTGTCAGATTCCACAGAAATAAGGCTAGCAAAGAGATCCACGAAATACAGATGTAACTCTGTGAGATGAATTAACAGAACACTGAGCAGTTTCTCAGAAAGCTTCTTTCCAGATTTCATCGGAGGATATTTCCTTTTTCACCATAGCCCTCTATGGGCTTCCAAATCTCACTTTGCCAATTCCACAAGAACTGTCTTAGCGAAAGGCTTCTTGAGGGGAAAGCTGTAACTCTGTGAGATGATTTCACAGAACACAAAGAAGTTTCTCAGAAAGCTTGTTTCTCTTTGTTATCAGAGGATATTTCCTTTGGCCCTATAGTCTTCAAAGGGAAAGGAAATATCTGTTGTCAGATTCCACAGAAAGAAGGCTAGCAAAGAGATCCACGAAATACAGATGTAACTCTGTGAGATGAATTAACAGAACACTGAGCAGTTTCTCAGAAAGCTTCTTTCCAGATTTCATCGGAGGATATTTCCTTTTTCACCATAGCCCTCTATGGGCTTCCAAATATCACTTTGCCAATTCCACAAGAACTGTCTTAGCGAAAGGCTTCTTGAGGGGAATGCTGTAACTCTGTGACATGATTTCACCGAACACAAAGAAGCTTCTCAGAAAGTTTCTTTCTCTTTGTTATCGGAGGATATTTCCTTTGGTCCTATGGCCTTTAAAGGGATCCGAAATATCTGTTCTCAGATTCCACAGAAATAAGGCTAGCAAAGAGATCCACGAAATACAGATGTAACTCTGTGAGATGAATTAACAGAACACTGAGCAGTTTCTCAGAAAGCTTCCTTCCGGATTTCATCGGAGGATGTTTCCTTTTTCACCATAGCCCTCTATGGGCTTCCAAATATCACTTTGCCAATTCCACAAGAACTGTCTTAGCGAAAGGCTTCTTGAGGGGAAAGCTGTAACTCTGTGAGATGATTTCACAGAACACAAAGAAGTTTCTCAGAAAGCTTCTTTCTCTTTGTTATCGGAGGATATTTCCTTTGGCCCTATAGTCTTCAAAGGGAAAGGAAATATCTGTTGTCAGATTCCACAGAAATAAGGCTAGCAAAGAGATCCACGAAATACAGATGTAACTCTGTGAGATGAATTAACAGAACACTTAGCAGTTTCTCAGAAAGCTTCTTTCCAGATTTCATCCGAGGATATTTCCTTTTTCACCATAGCCCTCTATGGGCTTCCAAATATGACTTTGCCAATTCCACAAGAACTGTCTTAGCTAAAGGCTTCTTAAGGGGAAAGCTGTAACTCTGTGAGATGATTTCACAGAACACAAAGAAGTTTCTCAGAAAGCTTCTTTCCCTTTGTTATCGGAGGATATGTCCTTTGGCCCTATAGTCTTCAAAGGGAAAGGAAATATCTGTAGTCAGATTCCACAGAAATAAGGCTAGCAAAGAGATCCACGAAATACAGATGTAACTCTGTGAGATGAATTAACAGAACACTGAGCAGTTTCTCAGAAAGCTTCTTTCCAGATTTCATCCGAGGATATTTCCTTTTTCACCATAGCCCTCTAGGGGCTTCCAAATATCCCTTTGCCAATTCCACAAGAACTGTGTTAGCGAAAGGCTTCTTGAGGGGAAAGCTGTAACTCTGTGAGATGATTTCACAGAACACAAAGAAGTTTCTCAGAAAGCTTCCTTCTGTTTGTTATCGGAGGATATTTCCTTTGGCCCTATAGTCTTCAAAGGGAAAGGAAATATCTGTTGTCAGATTCCACAGAAATAAGGCTAGCAAAGAGATCGACGAAATACAGATGTAACTCTGTGAGATGAATTAACAGATCACTGAGCAGTTTCTCAGAAAGCTTCTTTCCAGATTTCATCGGAGGATATTTCCTTTTTCACCATAGCCCTCTATGGGCTTCCAAATCTCACTTTGCCAATTCCACAAGAACTCTCTTAGCGAAAGGCTTCTTGAGGGGAAAGCTGTAACTCTGTGAGATGATTTCACAGAACACAAAGATGTTTCTCAGAAACCTTCTTTCTCTTTGTTATCGGAGGATACTTCCTTTGGCCCTATAGTCTTCCATGGGAAAGGAAATATCTGTTGTCAGATTCCACAGAAATAAGGCTAGCAAAGAGATCCACGAAATACAGATGTAACTCTGTGAGATGAATTAACAGAACACTGAGCAGTTTCTCGGAAAGCTGCTTTCCAGATTTCATCGGAGGATATTTCCTTTTTCACCATAGCCCTCTATGGGCTTCCAAATATCACTTTGCCAATTCCACAAGAACTGTCTTAGCGAAAGGCTTCTTGAGGGGAAAGCTGTAACTCTGTGAGATGATTTCACAGAGCACAAAGAAGTTTCTCAGAAAGCTTGTTTCTCTTTGTTATCGGAGGATATTTCCTTTGGCCCTATAGTCTTTAAAGGGATCCGAAATATCTGTTGTCAGATTACACAGAAATAAGGCTAGCAAAGAGATCCACGAAATACAGATATAACTCTGTGAGAAGAATTAACAGAACACTAAGCAGTTTCTCAGAAACTTCTTTCCAGATTTAATCTGAGGATATTTCCTTTTTCACCATAGCCCTTATGGGCTTCCAAATATGACTTTGCCAATTCCAAAAGAACTGTCTTAGCGAAAGGCTTCTTGAGGGGAATGCTGTGACTCTGTGAGATGATTTAGCAGAACACAAAGAAGTTTCTCAGAAAGCTTCTTTCTCTTTGTTATCGGAGGATATTTCCTTTGGCCCTATAGTCTTCAAAGGGATCCGAAATATCTGTTGTCAGATTCCACAGAAATAAGGCTAACAAAGAGATACACGAAATACAGATGTAACTCTGTGAGATGAATTAACAGAACACTGAGCAGTTTCTCAGAAAGCTTCTTTCCAGATTTCATCGGAGGATATTTCCTTTTTCACCATAGCCCTCTATGGGCTTCCAAATATCACTTTGCCAATTCCACAAGAACTGTCTTAGCGAAAGGCTTCTTGAGGGGAATGCTGTAACTCTGTGAGATGATTTCACCGAACACAAAGAAGCTTCTCAGAAAGCTTCTTTCTCTTTGTTATCGGAGGATATTTCCTTTGGTCCTATGGCCTTTAAAGGGATCCGAAATATCTGTTCTCAGATTCCACAGAAATAAGGCTAGCAAAGAGATCCACGAAATACAAATGTAACTCTGTGAGATGAATTAACAGAACACTGAGCAGTTTCTCAGAAAGCTTCTTTCCAGATTTCATCGGAGGATATTTCCTTTTTCACCATAGCCCTCTATGGGCTTCCAAATATCACTTTGCCAATTCCACAAGAACTGTCTTAGCGAAAGGCTTCTTGAGGGGAAAGCTGTAACTCTGTGAGATGATTTCACAGAACACAAAGAAGTTTCTCAGAAAGCTTCTTTCTCTTTGTTATCTTAGGATATTTCCTTTGGCCCTATAGTCTTTAAAGGGATCCGAAGTATCTGTTGTCAGATTCCACAGAAATAAGGCTAGCAAAGAGATCCACGAAATACAGATGTAACTCTGTGAGATGAATTAACAGAACACTAAGCAGTTTCTCAGAAAGCTTCTTTCCAGATTTCATCCGAGGATATTTCCTTTTTCACCATAGCCCTCTATGGGCTTCCAAATATGACTTTGCCAATTCCACAAGAACTATCTTAGCGAAAGGCTTCTTAAGGGGAAAGCTGTAACTCTGTGAGATGATTTCACAGAACACAAAGAAGTTTCTCAGAAAGCTTCTTTCCCTTTGTTATCGGAGGATATGTCCTTTGGCCCTATAGTCTTCAAAGGGAAAGGAAATATCTGTTGTCAGATTCCACAGAAATAAGGCTAGCAAAGATATCCACGAAATACAGATGTAACTCTGTGAGATGAATTAACAGAACACTGAGCAGTTTCTCAGAAAGCTTCTTTCCAGATTTCATCGGAGGATATTTCCTTTTTCAACATAGCCCTTATGGGCTTCCAAATATCACTTTGCCAATTCCACAAGAACTGTCTTAGTGAAACGCTACTTGAGGGGAAAGCTGTCACTCTGTGAGATGATTTCACAGAACACAAAGAAGTTTCTCAGAAAGCTTGTTTCTCTTTGTTATCGGAGGATATTTCCTTTGGCCCTACAGTCTTCAAAGGGAAAGGAAATATCTGTTGTCAGATTCCACAGAAATAAGGCTAGCAAAGAGATCCACGAAATACAGATGTAACTCTGTGAGATGAATTAACAGAACACTGAGCAGTTTCTCAGAAAGCTTCTTTCCAGATTTCATCGGGGGATATTTCCTTTTTCACCATAGCCCTCTTTGGGCTTCCAAATATCACTTTGCCAATTCCACAAGAACTGTCTTAGCGAAAGGCTTCTTGAGGGGAATGCTGTAACTCTGTGAGGTGATTTCACAGAACACAAAGAAGCTTCTCAGAAAGCTTCTTTCTCTTTGTTATCGGAGGATATTTCCTTTGGTCCTATGGCCTTTAAAGGGAAAGGAAATATCTGTTGTCAGATTCCACAGAAATAAGGCCAGCAAAGAGATCCACGAAATACAGATGTAACTCTGTGAGATGAATTAACAGAACACTGAGCAGTTTCTCAGAAAGCTTCTTTCCAGATTTAATCGGAGGATATTTCCTTTTTCACCATAGCCCTCTATGGGCTTCCAAATATCACTTTGCCGATTCCACAAGAACTGTCTTAGCGAAAGGCTTCTTGAGAGGAAAGCTGTAACTCTGTGAGATGATTTCACAGAACACAAAGAAGTTTCTCAGAAAGCTTCTTTCTCTTTGTTATCGGAGGATATTTCCTTTGGCCCTATAGTCTTTAAAGGGATCCGAAATATCTGTTGTCAGATTCCACAGAAATAAGGCTAGCGAAGAGATCCACGAAATACAGATGTAACTCTGTGAGATGAATTAACAGAACACTAAGCAGTTTCTCAGAAAGCTTCTTTCCAGATTTCATCCGAGGATATTTCCTTTTTCACCATAGCCCTTATGGGCTTCCAAATATGACTTTGTCAATTCCACAAGAACTGTCTTAGCCAAAGGCTTCTTGAGGGGAAAGCTGTAACTCTGTGAGATGATTTCACAGAACACAAAGAAGTTTCTCAGAAAGCTTCTTTCCCTTTGTTATCGGAGGATATGTCCTTTGGCCCTATAGTGTTCAAAGGGAAAGGAAATATCTGTTGTCAGATTCCACAGAAATAAGGCTAGCAAAGAGATCCCCGAAATACACATGTAACTCTGTGAGATGAATTAACAGAACACTGAGCAGTTTCTCAGAAAGCTTCTTTCCAGATTTCATCGGAGGATATTTCCTTTCTCACCATAGCCCTCTAGGGGCTTCCAAATATCACTTTGCCAATTCCACAAGAATTGTCTTCGTGAAACGCTTCTTGAGGGGAAAGCTGTCACTCTGTGAGATGATTTCACAGAACACAAAGAAGTTTCTCAGAAACTTCATTCTCTGTGTTATCGGAGGATATTTCCTTTGGCCCTATAGTCTTCAAAGTTAAAGGAAATATCTGTTGTCAGTTCCACAGAAATAAGGCTAGCAAAGAGATCCACGAAATACAGATGTAACTCTGTGAGATGAATTAACAGAACTCTGAGCAGTTTCTCAGAAAGCTTCTTTCCAGATTTCATCGAGGATATTTCCTTTTTCACCATAGCCCTCTATGGGCTTCCAAATATCACTTTGCCAATTCCACAAGAACTGTCTTAGCGAAAGGCTTCCTGAGGGGAAAGCTGTAACTCTGTGAGATGATTTCACAGAACACAAAGAAGTTTCTCAGAAAGCTTCTTTCTCTTTGTTATCGGAGGATATTTCCTTTGGCCCTATAGTCTTCAATGGGAAAGGAAATATCTGTTGTCAGATTCCACAGAAAGAAGGCTAGCAAAGAGATCCACGAAATACAGATGTAACTCTGTGAGATGAATTAACAGAACACTGAGCAGTTTCTCAGAAAGCTGCTTTCCACATTTCATCGGAGGATATTTCCTTTTTCACCATAGCCCTCTATGGGCTTCCAAATATCACTTTGCCAATTCCACAAGAACTGTCTTAGCGAAAGGCTTCTTGAGGGGAAAGCTTTAACTCTGTGAGATGATTTCACGGAACACAAAGAAGTTTCTCAGAAAGCTTCTTTCTCTTTCTTATCGGAGGATATTTACTTTGGCCCTATAGTCTTCAAAGGGAAAGGAAATATCTGTTCTCAGATTCCACAGAAATAAAGCTAGAAAAGAGATCCACGAAATACAGATGTAACTCTGTGAGATGAATTAACAGAACACTGAGCAGTTTCTCAGAATGCTTCTTTCCAGATTTCATCGGAGGATACTTCCTTTTTCACCATAGCCCTTATGGGCTTCCAAATATCACTTTGCCAATTCCACAAGAACTGTCTTAGCGAAAGGCTTCTTGAGGGGAATGCTGTAACTCTGTGAGATGATTTCACCGAACACAAAGAAGCTTCTCAGAAAGCTTCTTTCTCTTTGTTATCGGAGGATATTTCCTTTGGTCCTATGGCCTTTAAAGGGATCCGAAATATCTGTTCTCAGATTCCACAGAAATAAGGCTAGCAAAGAGATCCACGAAATACAGATGTAACTCTGTGAGATGAATTAACAGAACACTGAGCAGTTTCTCAGAAAGCTTCTTTCCAGTTTTCATCGGAGGATATTTCCTTTTTCACCATAGCCCTCTATGGGCTTCCAAATATCACTTTGCCAATTCCACAAGAACTGTCTTAGCGAAAGGCTTCTTGAGAGGAAAGCTGTAACTCTGTGAGACGATTTCACAGAACACAAAGAAGCTTCTCAGAAAGCTTCTTTCTCTTTGTTATCGGGGGATATTTCCTTGGGCCCTATAGTCTTTAAGGGGATCCGAAATATCTGTAGTCAGATTCCACAGAAATAAGGCTAGCAAAGAGATCCACGAAATACAGATGTAACTCTGTGAGATGAATTAACAGAACACTGAGCAGTTTCTCACAAAGCTTCTTTCCAGATTTCATCGGAGGATATTTCCTTTTTCACCATAGCCCTTATGGGCTTCCAAATATGACTTTGCCAATTCCACAAGAACTGTCTTAGCGAAAGGCTTCTTGAGGGGAAAGCTGTAACTCTGTGAGATGATTTCACAGAACACAAAGAAGTTTCTCAGAAAGCTTCTTTCCCTTTGTTATCGGAGGATATGTCCTTTGGCCCTATAGTGTTCAAAGGGAAAGGAAATATCTGTTGTCAGATTCCACAGAAATAAGGCTAGCAAAGAGATCCCCGAAATACACATGTAACTCTGTGAGATGAATTAACAGAACACTGAGCAGTTTCTCAGAAAGCTTCTTTCCAGATTTCATCGGAGGATATTTCCTTTCTCACCATAGCCCTCTATGGGCTTCCAAATATCACTTTGCCAATTCCACAAGAATTGTCTTAGTGAAACGCTTCTTGAGGGGAAAGCTGTCACTCTGTGAGATGATTTCACAGAACACAAAGAAGTTTCTCAGAAACTTCATTCTCTGTGTTATCGGAGGATATTTCCTTTGGCCCTATAGTCTTCAAAGTTAAAGGAAATATCTGTTGTCAGTTCCACAGAAATAAGGCTAGCAAAGAGATCCACGAAATACAGATGTAACTCTGTGAGATGAATTAACAGAACACTGAGCAGTTTCTCAGAAAGCTTCTTTCCAGATTTCATCGAGGATATTTCCTTTTTCACCATAGCCCTCTATGGGCTTCCAAATATCACTTTGCCAATTCCACAAGAACTGTCTTAGCGAAAGGCTTCTTGAGGGGAAAGCTGTAACTCTGTGAGATGATTTCACAGAACACAAAGAAGTTTCTCAGAAATCTTCTTTCTCTTTGTTATCGGAGGATATTTCCTTTGGCCCTATAGTCTTCAAAGGGAAAGGAAATATCTGTTGTCAGATTCCACAGAAAGAAGGCTAGCAAAGAGATCCACGAAATACAGATGTAACTCTGTGAGATGAATTAACAGAACACTGAGCAGTTTCTCAGAAAGCTGCTTTCCACATTTCATCGGAGGATATTTCCTTTTTCACCATAGCCCTCTATGGGCTTCCAAATATCACTTTGCCAATTCCACAAGAACTGTCTTAGCGAAAGGCTTCTTGAGGGGAAAGCTGTAACTCTGTGAGACGATTTCACAGAACACAAAGAAGCTTCTCAGAAAGCTTCTTTCTCTTTGTTATCGGGGGATATTTCCTTTGGCCCTATATTCTTTAAAGGGATCCGAAATATCTGTTGTCAGATTCCACAGAAATAAGGCTAGCAAAGAGATCCACGAAATACAGATGTAACTCTGTGAGATGAATTAACAGAACACTGAGCAGTTTCTCAGAAAGCTTCTTTCCAGATTTCATCGGAGGATATTTCCTTTTTCACCATAGCCCTTATGGGCTTCCAAATATCACTTTGCCAATTCCACAAGAACTGTCTTAGTGAAACGCTTCTTGAGGGGAAAGCTGTCACTCTGTGAGATGATTTCACAGAACACAAAGAAGTTTCTCAGAAAGCTTCTTTCCCTTTGTTATCGGAGGATATGTCCTTTGGCCCTATAGTGTTCAAAGGGAAAGGAAATATCTGTTGTCAGATTCCACAGAAATAAGGCTAGCAAAGAGATCCCCGAAATACACATGTAACTCTGTGAGATGAATTAACAGAACACTGAGCAGTTTCTCAGAAAGCTTCTTTCCAGATTTCATCGGAGGATATTTCCTTTCTCACCATAGCCCTCTATGGGCTTCCAAATATCACTTTGCCAATTCCACAAGAATTGTCTTAGTGAAACGCTTCTTGAGGGGAAAGCTGTCACTCTGTGAGATGATTTCACAGAACACAAAGAAGTTTCTCAGAAACTTCATTCTCTGTGTTATCGGAGGATATTTCCTTTGGCCCTATAGTCTTCAAAGTTAAAGGAAATATCTGTTGTCAGTTCCACAGAAATAAGGCTAGCAAAGAGATCCACGAAATACAGATGTAACTCTGTGAGATGAATTAACAGAACACTGAGCAGTTTCTCAGAAAGCTTCTTTCCAGATTTCATCGAGGATATTTCCTTTTTCACCATAGCCCTCTATGGGCTTCCAAATATCACTTTGCCAATTCCACAAGAACTGTCTTAGCGAAAGGCTTCTTGAGGGGAAAGCTGTAACTCTGTGAGATGATTTCACAGAACACAAAGAAGTTTCTCAGAAATCTTCTTTCTCTTTGTTATCGGAGGATATTTCCTTTGGCCCTATAGTCTTCAAAGGGAAAGGAAATATCTGTTGTCAGATTCCACAGAAAGAAGGCTAGCAAAGAGATCCACGAAATACAGATGTAACTCTGTGAGATGAATTAACAGAACACTGAGCAGTTTCTCAGAAAGCTGCTTTCCACATTTCATCGGAGGATATTTCCTTTTTCACCATAGCCCTCTATGGGCTTCCAAATATCACTTTGCCAATTCCACAAGAACTGTCTTAGCGAAAGGCTTCTTGAGGGGAAAGCTGTAACTCTGTGAGACGATTTCACAGAACACAAAGAAGCTTCTCAGAAAGCTTCTTTCTCTTTGTTATCGGGGGATATTTCCTTTGGCCCTATATTCTTTAAAGGGATCCGAAATATCTGTTGTCAGATTCCACAGAAATAAGGCTAGCAAAGAGATCCACGAAATACAGATGTAACTCTGTGAGATGAATTAACAGAACACTGAGCAGTTTCTCAGAAAGCTTCTTTCCAGATTTCATCGGAGGATATTTCCTTTTTCACCATAGCCCTTATGGGCTTCCAAATATCACTTTGCCAATTCCACAAGAACTGTCTTAGTGAAACGCTTCTTGAGGGGAAAGCTGTCACTCTGTGAGATGATTTCACAGAACACAAAGAAGTTTCTCAGAAAGCTTCATTCTCTTTGTTATCGGAGGATACTTCCTTTGGCCCTATAGTCTTCAAAGGGAAAGGAAATATCTGTTGTCAGATTCCACAGAAATAAGGCTAGCAAAGAGATACACGAAATACAGATGTAACTCTGTGAGATGATTTAACAGAACACTGAGCAGTTTCTCAGAAAGCTTCTTTCCAGATTTCATCGGAGGATATTTCCTTTTTCACCATAGCCCTCTATGGGCTTCCAAATATCACTTTGCCAATTCCACAAGAACTGTCTTAGCGAAAGGCTTCTTGAGGGGAAAGCTGTAACTCTGTGAGATGATTTCACAGAACACAAAGAAGTTTCTCAGAAAGCTTGTTTCTCTTTGTTATCGGAGGATATTTCCTTTGGCCCTATAGTCTTCAAAGGGAAAGGAAATATCTGTTGTCAGATTCCACAGAAATAAGGCTAGCAAAGAGATCCCCGAAATACAGATGTAACTCTGTGAGATGAATTAACAGAACACTGAGCAGTTTCTCAGAAAGCTTCTTTGCAGATTTCATCGGAGGATATTTCCTTTTTCACCATAGCCCTTAGGGGTTCCTAATATCACTTTGCCAATTCCACAAGAACTGTCTTAGCGAAAGGCTTCTTGAGGGGAATGCTGTAACTCTGTGAGATGATTTCACCGAACACAAAGAAGCTTCTCAGAAAGCTTCTTTCTCTTTGTTATCGGAGGATATTTCCTTTGGTCCTATGGCCTTTAAGGGATCCGAAATATCTGTTCTCAGATTCCACAGAAATAAGGCTAGCAAAGAGATCCACGAAATACAGATGTAACTCTGTGAGATGAATTAACAGAACACTAAGCAGTTTCTCAGAAAGCTTCTTTCCAGATTTCATCGGAGGATATTTCCTTTTTCACCATAGCCCTCTATGGGCTTCCAAATATCACTTTGCCAATTCCACAAGAACTGTCTTAGCGAAAGGCTTCTTGAGGGGAAAGCTGTAACTCTGTGAGATGATTTCACAGAACACAAAGAAGTTTCTCAGAAAACTTCTTTCTCTTTGTTATCGAAGGATATTTCCTTTGGCCGTATAGTCTTCAAAGGGAAAGGAAATATCTGTTGTCAGATTCCGCAGAAATAAGGCTAGCAAAGAGATCCACGAAATACAGATGTAACTCTGTGAGATGAATTAACAGAACACTAAGCAGTTTCTCAGAAAGCTTCTTTCCAGATTTCATCCGAGGATATTTCCTTTTTCACCATAGCCCTCTATGGGCTTCCAAATATCACTTTGCCAATTCCACACGAACTGTCTTAGCGAAAGGCTTCTTGAGGGGAAAGCTGTAACTCTGTGAGATGATTTCACAGAACACAAAGAAGTTTCTCAGAAAGCTTCTTTCTCTTTGTTATCGGAGGGTATTTACTTTGGCCCTATCTTCTTTAACGGGATCCGAAATATCTGTTCTCAGGTTCCACAGAAATAAGGCTAGCAAAGAGATCTACGAAATACAGATGTAACTCTGAGATGAATTAAAAGAACACTAAGCAGTTTCTCAGAAAGCTTCTTTCCAGATTTCATCCGAGGATATTTCCTTTTTCACCTTAGCCCTCTATGGGCTTCCAAATATCACTTTGCCAATTCCACAAGAACAGTCTTAGCGAAAGGCTTCTTGTGGGGAAAGCTGTAACTCTGTGAGATGATTTCACAGAAGACCAAGAAGTTTCTCAGAAAGCTTCTTTCTCTTTGTTATCGGAGGATATTTCCTTTGGCCCTATAGTCTTCAAAGGGAAAGGAAATATCTGTTGTCAGATTCCACAGAAATAAGGCTAGCAAAAAGATCCACGAAATACAGATGTAACTCTGTGAGATGAATTAACAGAACACTTAGCAGTTTCTCAGAAAGCTTCTTTCCAGATATCATCGGAGGATATTTCCTTTGTCACCATAGCCCTTATGGGCTTCAAAATATCACTTTGCCAATTCCACAAGAACTGTCTTAGCGAAAGGTTTCTTGAGGGGAAAGCTGTAACTCTGTGAGATCATTTCACAAAACACAAAGATGTTTCTCAGAAAGCTTGTTTCTCTTTGTTATCGGAGGATATTTCCTTTGGCCCTATAGTCTTCAAAGGGAAAGGAAATATCTGTTGTCAGATTCCACAGAAATAAGGCTAGCAAAGAGATCCACGAAATACAGATGTAACTCTGTGAGATGAATTAACAGAACACCGAGCATTTTCTCAGAAAGCTTCTTTCCAGATTTCATCGGAGGATATTTCCTTTTTCACCATAGCCCTCTATGGGCTTCCAAATATCACTTTGCCAATTCCACAAGAACTGTCTTAGCGAAAGGCTTCTTGAGAGGAAAGCTCTAACTCTGTGAGATGATTTCACAGAACACAAAGAAGTTTCTCAGAAAGCTTCTTTCTCTTTGTTATCGGAGGATATTTCCTTTGGCCCTACAGTCTTCAAAGGGAAAGGAAATATCTGTTGTCAGATTCCACAGAAATAAGGCTAGCAAAGAGATCCTCGAAATACAGATGTAACTCTGTGAGATGAATTAACAGAACACTGAGCAGTTTCTCAGAAAGCTTCTTTCCAGATTTCATAGGAGGATATTTCCTTTTTCACCATAGCCCTTAGGGGCTTCCAAATATCACTTTGCCAATTCCACAAGAACTGTCTTAGCGAAAGGCTTCTTCAGGGGAAAGCTGTAACTCTGTGAGATGATTTCACAGAACACAAAGAAGTTTCTCAGAAAGCTTCTTTCTCTTTGTTATCGGAGGATATTTCCTTTGGCCCTATAGTCTTTAAAGGGATCCGAAATATCTGTTGTCAGATTCCACAGAAATAAGGCTAGCAAAGAGATCCACGAAATACAGATGTAACTCTGTGAGATGAATTAACAGAACACTAAGCAGTTTCTCAGAAAGCTTCTTTCCAGATTTCATCCGAGGATATTTCCTTTTTCACCATAGCCCTCTATGGGCTTCCAAATATGACTGTGCCAATTCCACAAGAACTGTCTTAGCGAAAGGCTTCTTAAGGGGAAAGCTGTAACTCTGTGAGATGATTTCACAGAACACAAAGAAGTTTCTCAGAAAGCTTCTTTCCCTTTGTTATCGGAGGATATGTCCTTTGGCCCTATAGTCTTCAAAGGGAAAGGAAATATCTGTTGTCAGATTCCACAGAAATAAGGCTAGCAAAGATATCCACGAAATACAGATGTAACTCTGTGAGATGAATTAACAGAACACTGAGCAGTTTCTCAGAAAGCTTCTTTCCAGATTTCATCGGAGGATATTTCCTTTTTCAACATAGCCCTTATGGGCTTCCAAATATCACTTTGCCAATTCCCCAAGAACTGTCTTAGTGAAACGCTACTTGAGGGGAAAGCTGTCACTCTGTGAGATGATTTCACAGAACACAAAGAAGTTTCTCAGAAAGCTTCATTCTCTTTGTTATCGGAGGATATTTCCTTTGGCCCTATAGTCTTCAAAGGGAAAGGAAATATCTGTTGTCAGATTCCACAGAAATAAGGCTAGCAAAGAGATCCACGAAATACAGATGTAACTCTGTGAGATGAATTAACAGAACACTGAGCAGTTTCTCAGAAAGCTTCTACCAGATTTCATCCGAGGATATTTCCTTTTTCACCATAGCCCTCTATGGGCTTCCAAATATCCCTTTGCCAATTCCACAAGAACTGTGTTAGCGAAAGGCTTCTTGAGGGGAAAGCTGTAACTCTGTGAGATGATTTCACAGAACACAAAGAAGTTTCTCAGAAAGCTTCCTTCTCTTTGTTATCGGAGGATATTTCCTTTGGCCCTATAGTCTTCAAAGGGAAAGGAAATATCTGTTGTCAGATTCCACAGAAAGAAGGCTAGCAAAGAGATCCACGAAATACAGATGTAACTCTGTGAGATGAATTTACAGAACACTGAGCAGTTTCTCAGGAAGCTTCTTTCCAGATTTCATCGGAGGATATTTCCTTTTTCACCATAGCCCTCTATGGGCTTCCAAATATCACTTTGCCAATTCCACAAGAACTGTCTTAGCGAAAGGCTTCTTGAGGGGAAAGCTGTAACTCTGTGAGATGATTTCACAGAACACAAAGAAGTTTCTCAGAAACCTTCTTTCTCTTTGTTATCGGAGGATACTTCCTTTGGCCCTATAGTCTTCAAAGGGAAAGGAAATATCTGTTGTCAGATTCCACAGAAATAAGGCTAGCAAAGAGATCCACGAAATACAGATGTAACTCTGTGAGATGAATTAACAGAACACTGAGCAGTTTCTCAGAAAGCTGCTTTCCACATTTCATCGGAGGATATTTCCTTTTTCACCATAGCCCTCTATGGGCTTCCAAATATCACTTTGCCAATTCCACAAGAACTGTCTTATCGAAAGGCTTCTTGAGGGGAAAGCTGTAACTCTGTGAGATGATTTCACAGAAAACAAAGAAGTTTCTCAGAAAGCTTGTTTCTCTTTGTTATCGGAGGATATTTCCTTTGGCCCTAGAGTCTTCAAAGGGAAAGGAAATATCTGTTGTCAGATTCCACAGAAATAAGGCTAGCAAAGAGATCCACGAAATACAGATGTAACTCTGTGAGATGAATTAACAGAACACGGAGCAGTTTCTCAGAAAGCTTCTTTCCAGATTTCATCGGGGGATATTTCCTTTTTCACCATAGCCCTCTTTGGGCTTCCAAATATCACTTTGCCGATTCCACAAGAACTGTCTTAGCGAAAGGCTTCTTGAAGGGAATGCTGTAACTCTGTGAGGTGATTTCACAGAACACAAAGAAGCTTCTCAGAAAGCTTCTTTCTCTTTGTTATCGGAGGATATTTCCTTTGGTCCTATGGCCTTTAAAGGGAAAGGAAATATCTGTTGTCAGATTCCACAGAAATAAGGCCAGCAAAGAGATCCACGAAATACAGATGTAACTCTGTGAGATGAATTAACAGAACACTGAGCAGTTTCTCAGAAAGCTTCTTTCCAGATTTAATCGGAGGATATTTCCTTTTTCACCATAGCCCTCTATGGGCTTCCAAATATCACTTTGCCGATTCCACAAGAACTGTCTTAGCGAAAGGCTTCTTGAGAGGAAAGCTGTAACTCTGTGAGATGATTTCACAGAACACAAAGAAGTTTCTCAGAAAGCTTCTTTCTCTTTGTTATCGGAGGATATTTCCTTTGGCTCTACAGTCTTCAAAGGGAAAGGAAATATCTGTTGTCAGATTCCACAGAAATAAGGCTAGCAAAGAGATCCACGAAATACAGATGTAACTCTGTGAGATGAATTAACAGAACACTGAGCAGTTTCTCGGAAAGCTGCTTTCCAGATTTCATCGGAGGATATTTCCTTTTTCACCATAGCCCTCTATGGGCTTCCAAATATCACTTTGCCAATTCCACAAGAACTGTCTTAGCGAAAGGCTTCTTGAGGGGAAAGCTGTAACTCTGTGAGATGATTTCACAGAACACAAAGAAGTTTCTCAGAAAGCTTGTTTCTCTTTGTTATCGGAGGATATTTCCTTTGGCCCTATAGTCTTTAAAGGGATCCGAAATATCTGTTGTCAGATTACACAGAAATAAGGCTAGCAAAGAGATCCACGAAATACAGATATAACTCTGTGAGATGAATTAACAGAACACTAAGCAGTTTCTCAGAAAGCTTCTTTCCAGATTTAATCGGAGGATATTTCCTTTTTCACCAGAGCCCTTATGGGCTTCCAAATATGACTTTGCCAATTCCACAAGAACTGTCTTAGCGAAAGGCTTCTTGAGGGGAAAGCTGTAACTCTGTGAGATGATTTCACAGAACACAAAGAAGTTTCTCAGAAAGCTTCTTTCCCTTTGTTATCGGAGGATATGTCCTTTGGCCCTATAGTCTTCAAAGGGAAAGGAAATATCTGTTGTCAGATTCCACAGAAATAAGGCTAGCAAAGATATCCACGAAATACAGATGTAACTCTGTGAGATGAATTAACAGAACACTGAGCAGTTTCTCAGAAAGCTTCTTTCCAGATTTCATCGGAGGATATTTCCTTTTTCAACATAGCCCTTATGGGCTTCCAAATATCACTTTGCCAATTCCCCAAGAACTGTCTTAGTGAAACGCTACTTGAGGGGAAAGCTGTCACTCTGTGAGATGATTTCACAGAACACAAAGAAGTTTCTCAGAAAGCTTCATTCTCTTTGTTATCGGAGGATATTTCCTTTGGCCCTATAGTCTTCAAAGGGAAAGGAAATATCTGTTGTCAGATTCCACAGAAATAAGGCTAGCAAAGAGATCCACGAAATACAGATGTAACTCTGTGAGATGAATTAACAGAACACTGAGCAGTTTCTCAGAAAGCTTCTACCAGATTTCATCCGAGGATATTTCCTTTTTCACCATAGCCCTCTATGGGCTTCCAAATATCCCTTTGCCAGTTCCACAAGAACTGTGTTAGCGAAAGGCTTCTTGAGGGGAAAGCTGTAACTCTGTGAGATGATTTCACAGAACACAAAGAAGTTTCTCAGAAAGCTTCCTTCTCTTTGTTATCGGAGGATATTTCCTTTGGCCCTATAGTCTTCAAAGGGAAAGGAAATATCTGTTGTCAGATTCCACAGAAAGAAGGCTAGCAAAGAGATCCACGAAATACAGATGTAACTCTGTGAGATGAATTAACAGAACACGGAGCAGTTTCTCAGAAAGCTTCTTTCCAGATTTCATCGGAGGATATTTCCTTTTTAACCATAGCCCTCTAAGGGCTTCCAAATATCACTTTGCCAATTCCACAAGAACTGTCTTAGCGAAAGGCTTCTTGAGGGGAAAGCTGTAACTCTGTGAGATGATTTCACAGAACACAAAGAAGTTTCTCAGAAACCTTCTTTCTCTTTGTTATCGGAGGATACTTCCTTTGGCCCTGTAGTCTTCAAAGGGAAAGGAAATATCTGTTGTCAGATTCCACAGAAATAAGGCTAGCAAAGAGATCCACGAAATACAGATGTAACTCTGTGAGATGAATTAACAGAACACTGAGCAGTTTCTCAGAAAGCTGCTTTCCACATTTCATCGGAGGATATTTCCTTTTTCACCATAGCCCTCTATGGGCTTCCAAATATCACTTTGCCAATTCCACAAGAACTGTCTTATCGAAAGGCTTCTTGAGGGGAAAGCTGTAACTCTGTGAGATGATTTCACAGAAAACAAAGAAGTTTCTCAGAAAGCTTGTTTCTCTTTGTTATCGGAGGATATTTCCTTTGGCCCTACAGTCTTCAAAGGGAAAGGAAATATCTGTTGTCAGATTCCACAGAAATAAGGCTAGCAAAGAGATCCACGAAATACAGATGTAACTCTGTGAGATGAATTAACAGAACACTGAGCAGTTTCTCAGAAAGCTTCTTTCCAGATTTCATCGGGGGATATTTCCTTTTTCACCATAGCCCTCTTTGGGCTTCCAAATATCACTTTGCCAATTCCACAAGAACTGTCTTAGCGAAAGGCTTCTTGAGGGGAATGCTGTAACTCTGTGAGGTGATTTCACAGAACACAAAGAAGCTTCTCAGAAAGCTTCTTTCTCTTTGTTATCGGAAGATATTTCCTTTGGTCCTATGGCCTTTAAAGGGAAAGGAAATATCTGTTGTCAGATTCCACAGAAATAAGGCCAGCAAAGAGATCCACGAAATACAGATGTAACTCTGTGAGATGAATTAACAGAACACTGAGCAGTTTCTCAGAAAGCTTCTTTCCAGATTTAATCGGAGGATATTTCCTTTTTCACCATAGCCCTCTATGGGCTTCCAAATATCACTTTGCCGATTCCACAAGAACTGTCTTAGCGAAAGGCTTCTTGAGAGGAAAGCTGTAACTCTGTGAGATGATTTCACAGAACACAAAGAAGTTTCTCAGAAAGCTTCTTTCTCTTTGTTATCGGAGGATATTTCCTTTGGCCCTATAGTCTTTAAAGGGATCCGAAATATCTGTTGTCAGATTCCACAGAAATAAGGCTAGCGAAGAGATCCACGAAATACAGATGTAACTCTGTGAGATGAATTAACAGAACACTAAGCAGTTTCTCAGAAAGCTTCTTTCCAGATTTCATCCGAGGATATTTCCTTTTTCACCATAGCCCTTATGGGCTTCCAAATATGACTTTGTCAATTCCACAAGAACTGTCTTAGCGAAAGGCTTCTTGAGGGGAAAGCTGTAACTCTGTGAGATGATTTCACAGAACACAAAGAAGTTTCTCAGAAAGCTTCTTTCCCTTTGTTATCGGAGGATATGTCCTTTGGCCCTATAGTGTTCAAAGGGAAAGGAAATATCTGTTGTCAGATTCCACAGAAATAAGGCTAGCAAAGAGATCCCCGAAATACACATGTAACTCTGTGAGATGAATTAACAGAACACTGAGCAGTTTCTCAGAAAGCTTCTTTCCAGATTTCATCGGAGGATATTTCCTTTCTCACCATAGCCCTCTATGGGCTTCCAAATATCACTTTGCCAATTCCACAAGAATTGTCTTCGTGAAACGCTTCTTGAGGGGAAAGCTGTCACTCTGTGAGATGATTTCACAGAACACAAAGAAGTTTCTCAGAAACTTCATTCTCTGTGTTATCGGAGGATATTTCCTTTGGCCCTATAGTCTTCAAAGTTAAAGGAAATATCTGTTGTCAGTTCCACAGAAATAAGGCTAGCAAAGAGATCCACGAAATACAGATGTAACTCTGTGAGATGAATTAACAGAACACTGAGCAGTTTCTCAGAAAGCTTCTTTCCAGATTTCATCGAGGATATTTCCTTTTTCACCATAGCCCTCTATGGGCTTCCAAATATCACTTTACCAATTCCACAAGAACTGTCTTAGTGAAACGCTTCTTGAGGGGAAAGCTGTCACTCTGTGAGATGATTTCACAGAACACAAAGAAGTTTCTCAGAAACTTCATTCTCTGTGTTATCGGAGGATATTTCCTTTGGCCCTATAGTCTTCAAAGTTAAAGGAAATATCTGTTGTCAGTTCCACAGAAATAAGGCTAGCAAAGAGATCCACGAAATACAGATGTAACTCTGTGAGATGAATTAACAGAACACTGAGCAGTTTCTCAGAAAGCTGCTTTCCACATTTCATCGGAGGATATTTCCTTTTTCACCATAGCCCTCTAAGGGCTTCCAAATATCACTTTGCCAATTCCACAAGAACTGTCTTAGCGAAAGGCTTCTTGAGGGGAAAGCTTTAACTCTGTGAGATGATTTCACAGAACACAAAGAAGTTTCTCAGAAAGCTTCTTTCTCTTTCTTATCGGAGGATATTTACTTTGGCCCTATAGTCTTCAAAGGGAAAGGAAATATCTGTTCTCAGATTCCACAGAAATAAAGCTAGAAAAGAGATCCACGAAATACAGATGTAACTCTGTGAGATGAATTAACAGAACACTGAGCAGTTTCTCAGAATGCTTCTTTCCAGATTTCATCGGAGGATACTTCCTTTTTCACCATAGCCCTTATGGGCTTCCAAATATCACTTTGCCAATTCCACAAGAACTGTCTTAGCGAAAGGCTTCTTGAGGGGAATGCTGTAACTCTGTGAGATGATTTCACCGAACACAAAGAAGCTTCTCAGAAAGCTTCTTTCTCTTTGTTATCGGAGGATATTTCCTTTGGTCCTATGGCCTTTAAAGGGATCCGAAATATCTGTTCTCAGATTCCACAGAAATAAGGCTAGCAAAGAGATCCACGAAATACAGATGTAACTCTGTGAGATGAATTAACAGAACACTGAGCAGTTTCTCAGAAAGCTTCTTTCCTGATTTCATCGGAGGATATTTCCTTTTTCACCATAGCCCTCTATGGGCTTCCAAATATCACTTTGCCAATTCCACAAGAACTGTGTTAGCGAAAGGCTTCTTGAGAGGAAAGCTGTAACTCTGTGAGACGATTTCACAGAACACAAAGAAGCTTCTCAGAAAGCTTCTTTCTCTTTGTTATCGGGGGATATTTCCTTTGGCCCTATAGTCTTTAAGGGGATCCGAAATATCTGTTGTCAGATTCCACAGAAATAAGGCTAGCAAAGAGATCCACGAAATACAGATGTAACTCTGTGAGATGAATTAACAGAACACTGAGCAGTTTCTCAGAAAGCTTCTTTCCAGATTTCATCGGAGGATATTTCCTTTTTCACCATAGCCCTTATGGGCTTCCAAATATGACTTTGCCAATTCCACAAGAACTGTCTTAGCGAAAGGCTTCTTGAGGGGAAAGCTGTAACTCTGTGAGATGATTTCACAGAACACAAAGAAGTTTCTCAGAAAGCTTCTTTCCCTTTGTTATCGGAGGATATGTCCTTTGGCCCTATAGTCTTCAAAGGGAAAGGAAATATCTGTTGTCAGATTCCACAGAAATAAGGCTAGCAAAGAGATCCCCGAAATACACATGTAACTCTGTGAGATGAATTAACAGAACACTGAGCAGTTTCTCAGAAAGCTTCTTTCCAGATTTCATCGGAGGATATTTCCTTTCTCACCATAGCCCTCTATGGGCTTCCAAATATCACTTTGCCAATTCCACAAGAACTGTCTTAGTGAAACGCTTCTTGAGGGGAAAGCTGTCACTCTGTGAGATGATTTCACAGAACACAAAGAAGTTTCTCAGAAACTTCATTCTCTGTGTTATCGGAGGATATTTCCTTTGGCCCTATAGTCTTCAAAGTTAAAGGAAATATCTGTTGTCAGTTCCACAGAAATAAGGCTAGCAAAGAGATCCACGAAATACAGATGTAACTCTGTGAGATGAATTAACAGAACACTGAGCAGTTTCTCAGAAAGCTTCTTTCCAGATTTCATCGAGGATATTTCTTTTTTCACCATAGCCCTCTATGGGCTTCCAAATATCACTTTGCCAATTCCACAAGAACTGTCTTAGCGAAAGGCTTCTTGAGGGGAAAGCTGTAACTCTGTGAGATGATTTCACAGAACACAAAGAAGTTTCTCAGAAATCTTCTTTCTCTTTGTTATCGGAGGATATTTCCTTTGGCCCTATAGTCTTCAAAGGGAAAGGAAATATCTGTTGTCAGATTCCACAGAAATAAGGCTAGCAAAGAGATCCACGAAATACAGATGTAACTCTGTGAGATGAATTAACAGAACACTGAGCAGTTTCTCAGAAAGCTGCTTTCCACATTTCATCGGAGGATATTTCCTTTTTCACCATAGCCCTCTATGGGCTTCCAAATATCACTTTGCCAATTCCACAAGAACTGTCTTAGCGAAAGGCTTCTTGAGGGGAAAGCTGTAACTCTGTGAGACGATTTCACAGAACACAAAGAAGCTTCTCAGAAAGCTTCTTTCTCTTTGTTATCGGGGGATATTTCCTTTGGCCCTATATTCTTTAAAGGGATCCGAAATATCTGTTGTCAGATTCCACAGAAATAAGGCTAGCAAAGAGATCCACGAAATACAGATGTAACTCTGTGAGATGAATTAACAGAACACTGAGCAGTTTCTCAGAAAGCTTCTTTCCAGATTTCATCGGAGGATATTTCCTTTTTCACCATAGCCCTTATGGGCTTCCAAATATCACTTTGCCAATTCCACAAGAACTGTCTTAGTGAAACGCTTCTTGAGGGGAAAGCTGTCACTCTGTGAGATGATTTCACAGAACACAAAGAAGTTTCTCAGAAAGCTTCATTCTCTTTGTTATCGGAGGATACTTCCTTTGGCCCTATAGTCTTCAAAGGGAAAGGAAATATCTGTTGTCAGATTCCACAGAAATAAGGCTAGCAAAGAGATACACGAAATACAGATGTAACTCTGTGAGATGATTTAACAGAACACTGAGAAGTTTCTCAGAAAGCTTCTTTCCAGATTTCATCGGAGGATATTTCCTTTTTCACCATAGCCCTCTATGGGCTTCCAAATATCACTTTGCCAATTCCACAAGAACTGTCTTAGCGAAAGGCTTCTTGAGGGGAAAGGTGTAACTCTGTGAGATGATTTCACAGAACACAAAGAAGTTTCTCAGAAAGCTTGTTTCTCTTTGTTATCGGAGGATATTTCCTTTGGCCCTATAGTCTTCAAAGGGAAAGGAAATATCTGTTGTCAGATTCCACAGAAATAAGGCTAGCAAAGAGATCCCCGAAATACAGATGTAACTCTGTGAGATGAATTAACAGAACACTGAGCAGTTTCTCAGAAAGCTTCTTTCCAGATTTCATCGGAGGATATTTCCTTTTTCACCATAGCCCTTAGGGGTTCCTAATATCACTTTGCCAATTCCACAAGAACTGTCTTAGCGAAAGGCTTCTTGAGGGGAATGCTGTAACTCTGTGAGATGATTTCACCGAACACAAAGAAGCTTCTCAGAAAGCTTCTTTCTCTTTGTTATCGGAGGATATTTCCTTTGGTCCTATGGCCTTTAAGGGATCCGAAATATCTGTTCTCAGATTCCACAGAAATAAGGCTAGCAAAGAGATCCACGAAATACAGATGTAACTCTGTGAGATGAATTAACAGAACACTAAGCAGTTTCTCAGAAAGCTTCTTTCCAGATTTCATCGGAGGATATTTCCTTTTTCACCATAGCCCTCTATGGGCTTCCAAATATCACTTTGCCAATTCCACAAGAACTGTCTTAGCGAAAGGCTTCTTGAGGGGAAAGCTGTAACTCTGTGAGATGATTTCACAGAACAATAAGAAGTTTCTCAGAAAACTTCTTTCTCTTTGTTATCGAAGGATATTTCCTTTGGCCGTATAGTCTTCAAAGGGAAAGGAAATATCTGTTGTCAGATTCCGCAGAAATAAGGCTAGCAAAGAGATCCACGAAATACAGATGTAACTCTGTGAGATGAATTAACAGAACACTAAGCAGTTTCTCAGAAAGCTTCTTTCCAGATTTCATCCGAGGATATTTCCTTTTTCACCATAGCCCTCTATGGGCTTCCAAATATCACTTTGCCAATTCCACACGAACTGTCTTAGCGAAAGGCTTCTTGAGGGGAAAGCTGTAACTCTGTGAGATGATTTCACAGAACACAAAGGAGTTTCCCAGAAAGCTTCTTTCCCTTTGTTATCGGAGGATATGTCCTTTGGCCCTATAGTCTTCAAAGGGAAAGGAAATATCTGTTGTCAGATTCCACAGAAATAAGGCTAGCAAAGAGATCCCCGAAATACACATGTAACTCTGTGAGATGAATTAACAGAACACTGAGCAGTTTCTCAGAAAGCTTCTTTCCAGATTTCATCGGAGGATATTTCCTTTCTCACCATAGCCCTCTATGGGCTTCCAAATATCACTTTGCCAATTCCACAAGAATTGTCTTAGTGAAACGCTTCTTGAGGGGAAAGCTGTCACTCTGTGAGATGATTTCACAGAACACAAAGAAGTTTCTCAGAAACTTCATTCTCTGTGTTATCGGAGGATATTTCCTTTGGCCCTATAGTCTTCAAAGTTAAAGGAAATATCTGTTGTCAGTTCCACAGAAATAAGGCTAGCAAAGAGATCCACGAAATACAGATGTAACTCTGTGAGATGAATTAACAGAACACTGAGCAGTTTCTCAGAAAGCTTCTTTCCAGATTTCATCGAGGATATTTCCTTTTTCACCATAGCCCTCTATGGGCTTCCAAATATCACTTTGCCAATTCCACAAGAACTGTCTTAGCGAAAGGCTTCTTGAGGGGAAAGCTGTAACTCTGTGAGATGATTTCACAGAACACAAAGAAGTTTCTCAGAAATCTTCTTTCTCTTTGTTATCGGAGGATATTTCCTTTGGCCCTATAGTCTTCAAAGGGAAAGGAAATATCTGTTGTCAGATTCCACAGAAAGAAGGCTAGCAAAGAGATCCACGAAATACAGATGTAACTCTGTGAGATGAATTAACAGAACACTGAGCAGTTTCTCAGAAAGCTTCTTTCCAGATTTCATCGGAGGATATTTCCTTTTTCACCATAGCCCTTATGGGCTTCCAAATATCACTTTGCCAATTCCACAAGAACTGTCTTAGTGAAACGCTTCTTGAGGGGAAAGCTGTCACTCTGTGAGATGATTTCACAGAACACAAAGAAGTTTCTCAGAAAGCTTAATTCTCTTTGTTATCGGAGGATACTTCCTTTGGCACTATAGTCTTCAAAGGGAAAGGAAATATCTGTTGTCAGATTCCACAGAAATAAGGCTAGCAAAGAGATACACGAAATACAGATGTAACTCTGTGAGATGATTTAACAGAACACTGAGCAGTTTCTCAGAAAGCTTCTTTCCAGATTTCATCGGAGGATATTTCCTTTTTCACCATAGCCCTCTATGGGCTTCCAAATATCACTTTGCCAATTCCACAAGAACTGTCTTAGCGAAAGGCTTCTTGAGGGGAAAGGTGTAACTCTGTGAGATGATTTCACAGAACACAAAGAAGTTTCTCAGAAAGCTTAATTCTCTTTGTTATCGGAGGATACTTCCTTTGGCACTATAGTCTTCAAAGGGAAAGGAAATATCTGTTGTCAGATTCCACAGAAATAAGGCTAGCAAAGAGATACACGAAATACAGATGTAACTCTGTGAGATGATTTAACAGAACACTGAGCAGTTTCTCAGAAAGCTTCTTTCCAGATTTCATCGGAGGATATTTCCTTTTTCACCATAGCCCTCTATGGGCTTCCAAATATCACTTTGCCAATTCCACAAGAACTGTCTTAGCGAAAGGCTTCTTGAGGGGAAAGGTGTAACTCTGTGAGATGATTTCACAGAACACAAAGAAGTTTCTCAGAAAGCTTGTTTCTCTTTGTTATCGGAGGATATTTCCTTTGGCCCTATAGTCTTCAAAGGGAAAGGAAATATCTGTTGTCAGATTCCACAGAAATAAGGCTAGCAAAGAGATCCCCGAAATACAGATGTAACTCTGTGAGATGAATTAACAGAACACTGAGCAGTTTCTCAGAAAGCTTCTTTCCAGATTTCATCGGAGGATATTTCCTTTTTCACCATAGCCCTTAGGGGTTCCTAATATCACTTTGCCAATTCCACAAGAACTGTCTTAGCGAAAGGCTTCTTGAGGGGAATGCTGTAACTCTGTGAGATGATTTCACCGAACACAAAGAAGCTTCTCAGAAAGCTTCTTTCTCTTTGTTATCGGAGGATATTTCCTTTGGTCCTATGGCCTTTAAGGGATCCGAAATATCTGTTCTCAGATTCCACAGAAATAAGGCTAGCAAAGAGATCCACGAAATACAGATGTAACTCTGTGAGATGAATTAACAGAACACTAAGCAGTTTCTCAGAAAGCTTCTTTCCAGATTTCATCGGAGGATATTTCCTTTTTCACCATAGCCCTCTATGGGCTTCCAAATATCACTTTGCCAATTCCACAAGAACTGTCTTAGCGAAAGGCTTCTTGAGGGGAAAGCTGAAACTCTGTGAGATGATTTCACAGAACACAAAGAAGTTTCTCAGAAAACTTCTTTCTCTTTGTTATCGAAGGATATTTCCTTTGGCCGTATAGTCTTCAAAGGGAAAGGAAATATCTGTTGTCAGTTCCACAGAAATAAGGCTAGCAAAGAGATCCACGAAATACAGATGTAACTCTGTGAGATGAATTAACAGAACACTGAGCAGTTTCTCAGAAAGCTGCTTTCCACATTTCATCGGAGGATATTTCCTTTTTCACCATAGCCCTCTATGGCCTTCCAAATATCACTTTGCCAATTCCACAAGAACTGTCTTAGCGAAAGGCTTCTTGAGGGGAAAGCTTTAACTCTGTGAGATGATTTCACAGAACACAAAGAAGTTTCTCAGAAAGCTTCTTTCTCTTTCTTATCGGAGGATATTTACTTTGGCCCTATAGTCTTCAAAGGGAAAGGAAATATCTGTTCTCAGATTCCACAGAAATAAAGCTAGAAAAGAGATCCACGAAATACAGATGTAACTCTGTGAGATGAATTAACAGAACACTGAGCAGTTTCTCAGAATGCTTCTTTCCAGATTTCATCGGAGGATACTTCCTTTGTCACCATAGCCCTTATGGGCTTCCAAATATCACTTTGCCAATTCCACAAGAACTGTCTTAGCGAAAGGCTTCTTGAGGGGAATGCTGTAACTCTGTGAGATGATTTCACCGAACACAAAGAAGCTTCTCAGAAAGCTTCTTTCTCTTTGTTATCGGAGGATATTTCCTTTGGTCCTATGGCCTTTAAAGGGATCCGAAATATCTGTTCTCAGATTCCACAGAAATAAGGCTAGCAAAGAGATCCACGAAATACAGATGTAACTCTGTGAGATGAATTAACAGAACACTGAGCAGTTTCTCAGAAAGCTTCTTTCCAGATTTCATCGGAGGATATTTCCTTTTTCACCATAGCCCTCTATGGGCTTCCAAATATCACTTTGCCAATTCCACAAGAACTGTCTTAGCGAAAGGCTTCTTGAGAGGAAAGCTGTAACTCTGTGAGACGATTTCACAGAACACAAAGAAGCTTCTCAGAAAGCTTCTTTCTCTTTGTTATCGGGGGATATTTCCTTTGGCCCTATAGTCTTTAAGGGGATCCGAAATATCTGTTGTCAGATTCCACAGAAATAAGGCTAGCAAAGAGATCCACGAAATACAGATGTAACTCTGTGAGATGAATTAACAGAACACTGAGCAGTTTCTCAGAAAGCTTCTTTCCAGATTTCATCGGAGGATATTTCCTTTTTCACCATAGCCCTTATGGGCTTCCAAATATGACTTTGCCAATTCCACAAGAACTGTCTTAGCGAAAGGCTTCTTGAGGGGAAAGCTGTAACTCTGTGAGATGATTTCACAGAACACAAAGAAGTTTCTCAGAAAGCTTCTTTCCCTTTGTTATCGGAGGATATGTCCTTTGGCCCTATAGTCTTCAAAGGGAAAGGAAATATCTGTTGTCAGATTCCACAGAAATAAGGCTAGCAAAGAGATCCCCGAAATACACATGTAACTCTGTGAGATGAATTAACAGAACACTGAGCAGTTTCTCAGAAAGCTTCTTTCCAGATTTCATCGGAGGATATTTCCTTTCTCACCATAGCCCTCTATGGGCTTCCAAATATCACTTTGCCAATTCCACAAGAATTGTCTTAGTGAAACGCTTCTTGAGGGGAAAGCTGTCACTCTGTGAGATGATTTCACAGAACACAAAGAAGTTTCTCAGAAACTTCATTCTCTGTGTTATCGGAGGATATATCCTTTGGCCCTATAGTCTTCAAAGTTAAAGGAAATATCTGTTGTCAGTTCCACAGAAATAAGGCTAGCAAAGAGATCCACGAAATACAGATGTAACTCTGTGAGATGAATTAACAGAACACTGAGCAGTTTCTCAGAAAGCTTCTTTCCAGATTTCATCGAGGATATTTCCTTTTTCACCATAGCCCTCTATGGGCTTCCAAATATCACTTTGCCAATTCCACAAGAACTGTCTTAGCGAAAGGCTTCTTGAGGGGAAAGCTGTAACTCTGTGAGACGATTTCACAGAACACAAAGAAGCTTCTCAGAAAGCTTCTTTCTCTTTGTTATCGGGGGATATTTCCTTTGGCACTATATTCTTTAAAGGGATCCGAAATATCTGTTGTCAGATTCCACAGAAATAAGGCTAGCAAAGAGATCCACGAAATACAGATGTAACTCTGTGAGATAAATTAACAGAACACTGAGCAATTTCTCAGAAAGCTTCTTTCCAGATTTCATCGGAGGATATTTCCTTTTTCACCATAGCCCTTATGGGCTTCCAAATATCACTTTGCCAATTCCACAAGAACTGTCTTAGTGAAACGCTTCTTGAGGGGAAAGCTGTCACTCTGTGAGATGATTTCACAGAACACAAAGAAGTTTCTCAGAAAGCTTCATTCTCTTTGTTATCGGAGGATACTTCCTTTGGCACTATAGTCTTCAAAGGGAAAGGAAATATCTGTTGTCAGATTCCACAGAAATAAGGCTAGCAAAGAGATACACGAAATACAGATGTAACTCTGTGAGATGATTTAACAGAACACTGAGCAGTTTCTCAGAAAGCTTCTTTCCAGATTTCATCGGAGGATATTTCCTTTTTCACCATAGCCCTCTATGGGCTTCCAAATATCACTTTGCCAATTCCACAAGAACTGTCTTAGCGAAAGGCTTCTTGAGGGGAAAGGTGTAACTCTGTGAGATGATTTCACAGAACACAAAGAAGTTTCTCAGAAAGCTTGTTTCTCTTTGTTATCGGAGGATATTTCCTTTGGCCCTATAGTCTTCAAAGGGAAAGGAAATATCTGTTGTCAGATTCCACAGAAATAAGGCTAGCAAAGAGATCCCCGAAATACAGATGTAACTCTGTGAGATGAATTAACAGAACACTGAGCAGTTTCTCAGAAAGCTTCTTTCCAGATTTCATCGGAGGATATTTCCTTTTTCACCATAGCCCTTAGGGGTTCCTAATATCACTTTGCCAATTCCACAAGAACTGTCTTAGCGAAAGGCTTCTTGAGGGGAATGCTGTAACTCTGTGAGATGATTTCACCGAACACAAAGAAGCTTCTCAGAAAGCTTCTTTCTCTTTGTTATAGGAGGATATTTCCTTTGGTCCTATGGCCTTTAAGGGATCCGAAATATCTGTTCTCAGATTCCACAGAAATAAGGCTAGCAAAGAGATCCACGAAATACAGATGTAACTCTGTGAGATGAATTAACAGAACACTAAGCAGTTTCTCAGAAAGCTTCTTTCCAGATTTCATCGGAGGATATTTCCTTTTTCACCATAGCCCTCTATGGGCTTCCAAATATCACTTTGCCAATTCCACAAGAACTGTCTTAGCGAAAGGCTTCTTGAGGGGAAAGCTGTAACTCTGTGAGATGATTTCACAGAACACAAAGAAGTTTCTCAGAAAACTTCTTTCTCTTTGTTATCGAAGGATATTTCCTTTGGCCGTATAGTCTTCAAAGGGAAAGGAAATATCTGTTGTCAGATTCCGCAGAAATAAGGCTAGCAAAGAGATCCACGAAATACAGATGTAACTCTGTGAGATGAATTAACAGAACACTAAGCAGTTTCTCAGAAAGCTTCTTTCCAGATTTCATCCGAGGATATTTCCTTTTTCACCATAGCCCTCTAAGGGCTTCCAAATATCACTTTGCCAATTCCACAAGAACTGTCTTAGCGAAAGGCTTCTTGAGGGGAAAGCTGTAACTCTGTGAGATGATTTCACAGAACACAAAGAAGTTTCCCAGAAAGCTTCTTTCCCTTTGTTATCGGAGGATATGTCCTTTGGCCCTATAGTCTTCAAAGGGAAAGGAAATATCTGTTGTCAGATTCCACAGAAATAAGGCTAGCAAAGAGATCCCCGAAATACACATGTAACTCTGTGAGATGAATTAACAGAACACTAAGCAGTTTCTCAGAAAGCTTCTTTCCAGATTTCATCGGAGGATATTTCCTTTTTCACCATAGCCCTCTATGGGCTTCCAAATATCACTTTGCCAATTCCACAAGAACTGTCTTAGCGAAAGGCTTCTTGAGGGGAAAGCTGTAACTCTGTGAGATGATTTCACAGAACACAAAGAAGTTTCTCAGAAAACTTCTTTCTCTTTGTTATCGAAGGATATTTCCTTTGGCCGTATAGTCTTCAAAGGGAAAGGAAATATCTGTTGTCAGATTCCGCAGAAATAAGGCTAGCAAAGAGATCCACGAAATACAGATGTAACTCTGTGAGATGAATTAACAGAACACTAAGCAGTTTCTCAGAAAGCTTCTTTCCAGATTTCATCCGAGGATATTTCCTTTTTCACCATAGCCCTCTATGGGCTTCCAAATATCACTTTGCCAGTTCCACAAGAACTGTCTTAGCGAAAGGCTTCTTGAGGGGAAAGCTGTAACTCTGTGAGATGATTTCACAGAACACAAAGAAGTTTCCCAGAAAGCTTCTTTCCCTTTGTTATCGGAGGATATGTCCTTTGGCCCTATAGTCTTCAAAGGGAAAGGAAATATCTGTTGTCAGATTCCACAGAAATAAGGCTAGCAAAGAGATCCCCGAAATACACATGTAACTCTGTGAGATGAATTAACAGAACACTGAGCAGTTTCTCAGAAAGCTTCTTTCCAGATTTCATCGGAGGATATTTCCTTTCTCACCATAGCCCTCTATGGGCTTCCAAATATCACTTTGCCAATTCCACAAGAATTGTCTTAGTGAAACGCTTCTTGAGGGGAAAGCTGTCACTCTGTGAGATGATTTCACAGAACACAAAGAAGTTTCTCAGAAACTTCATTCTCTGTGTTATCGGAGGATATTTCCTTTGGCCCTATAGTCTTCAAAGTTAAAGGAAATATCTGTTGTCAGTTCCACAGAAATAAGGCTAGCAAAGAGATCCACGAAATACAGATGTAACTCTGTGAGATGAATTAACAGAACACTGAGCAGTTTCTCAGAAAGCTTCTTTCCAGATTTCATCGAGGATATTTCCTTTTTCACCGTAGCCCTCTATGGGCTTCCAAATATCACTTTGCCAATTCCACAAGAACTGTCTTAGCGAAAGGCTTCTTGAGGGGAAAGCTGTAACTCTGTGAGATGATTTCACAGAACACAAAGAAGTTTCTCAGAAATCTTCTTTCTCTTTGTTATCGGAGGATATTTCCTTTGGCCCTATAGTCTTCAAAGGGAAAGGAAATATCTGTTGTCAGATTCCACAGAAAGAAGGCTAGCAAAGAGATCCACGAAATACAGATGTAACTCTGTGAGATGAATTAACAGAACACTGAGCAGTTTCTCAGAAAGCTGCTTTCCACATTTCATCGGAGCATATTTCCTTTTTCACCATAGCCCTCTATGGGCTTCCAAATATCACTTTGCCAATTCCACAAGAACTGTCTTAGCGAAAGGCTTCTTGAGGGGAAAGCTGTAACTCTGTGAGACGATTTCACAGAACACAAAGAAGCTTCTCAGAAAGCTTCTTTCTCTTTGTTATCGGGGGATATTTCCTTTGGCCCTATATTCTTTAAAGGGATCCGAAATATCTGTTGTCAGATTCCACAGAAATAAGGCTAGCAAAGAGATCCACGAAATACAGATGTAACTCTGTGAGATGAATTAACAGAACACTGAGCAGTTTCTCAGAAAGCTTCTTTCCAGATTTCATCGGAGGATATTTCCTTTTTCACCATAGCCCTTATGGGCTTCCAAATATCACTTTGCCAATTCCACAAGAACTGTCTTAGTGAAACGCTTCTTGAGGGGAAAGCTGTCACTCTGTGAGATGATTTCACAGAACACAAAGAAGTTTCTCAGAAAGCTTCATTCTCTTTGTTATCGGAGGATACTTCCTTTGGCACTATAGTCTTCAAAGGGAAAGGAAATATCTGTTGTCAGATTCCACAGAAATAAGGCTAGCAAAGAGATACACGAAATACAGATGTAACTCTGTGAGATGATTTAACAGAACACTGAGCAGTTTCTCAGAAAGCTTCTTTCCAGATTTCATCGGAGGATATTTCCTTTTTCACCATAGCCCTCTATGGGCTTCCAAATATCACTTTGCCAATTCCACAAGAACTGTCTTAGCGAAAGGCTTCTTGAGGGGAAAGGTGTAACTCTGTGAGATGATTTCACAGAACACAAAGAAGTTTCTCAGAAAGCTTGTTTCTCTTTGTTATCGGAGGATATTTCCTTTGGCCCTATAGTCTTCAAAGGGAAAGGAAATATCTGTTGTCAGATTCCACAGAAATAAGGCTAGCAAAGAGATCCCCGAAACACAGATGTAACTCTGTGAGATGAATTAACAGAACACTGAGCAGTTTCTCAGAAAGCTTCTTTCCAGATTTCATCGGAGGATATTTCCTTTTTCACCATAGCCCTTAGGGGTTCCTAATATCACTTTGCCAATTCCACAAGAACTGTCTTAGCGAAAGGCTTCTTGAGGGGAAAGCTGTAACTCTGTGAGATGATTTCACCGAACACAAAGAAGCTTCTCAGAAAGCTTCTTTCTCTTTGTTATCGGAGGATATTTCCTTTGGTCCTATGGCCTTTAAGGGATCCGAAATATCTGTTCTCAGATTCCACAGAAATAAGGCTAGCAAAGAGATCCACGAAATACAGATGTAACTCTGTGAGATGAATTAACAGAACACTAAGCAGTTTCTCAGAAAGCTTCTTTCCAGATTTCATCCGAGGATATTTCCTTTTTCACCATAGCCCTCTATGGGCTTCCAAATATCACTTTGCCAATTCCACAAGAACTGTCTTAGCGAAAGGCTTCTTGAGGGGAAAGCTGAAACTCTGTGAGATGATTTCACAGAACACAAAGAAGTTTCTCAGAAAACTTCTTTCTCTTTGTTATCGAAGGATATTTCCTTTGGCCGTATAGTCTTCAAAGGGAAAGGAAATATCTGTTGTCAGATTCCGCAGAAATAAGGCTAGCAAAGAGATCCACGAAATACAGATGTAACTCTGTGAGATGAATTAACAGAACACTAAGCAGTTTCTCAGAAAGCTTCTTTCCAGATTTCATCCGAGGATATTTCCTTTTTCACCATAGCCCTCTATGGGCTTCCAAATATCACTTTGCCAATTCCACACGAACTGTCTTAGCGAAAGGCTTCTTGAGGGGAAAGCTGTAACTCTGTGAGATGATTTCACAGAACACAAAGAAGTTTCTCAGAAAGCTTCTTTCTCTTTGTTATCGGAGGGTATTTCCTTTGGCCCTATCTTCTTTAACGGCATCCGAAATATCTGTTCTCAGGTTCCACAGAAATAAGGCTAACAAAGAGATCTACGAAATACAGATGTAACTCTGAGATGAATTAAAAGAACACTAAGCAGTTTCTCAGAAAGCTTCTTTCCAGATTTCATCCGAGGATATTTCCTTTTTCACCTTAGCCCTCTATGGGCTTCCAAATATCACTTTGCCAATTCCACAAGAACAGTCTTAGCGAAAGGCTTCTTGTGGGGAAAGCTGTAACTCTGTGAGATGATTTCACAGAACACAAAGAAGTTTCTCAGAAAGCTTCTTTCTCTTTGTTATCGGAGGATATTTCCTTTGGCCCTATAGTCTTCAAAGGGAAAGGAAATATCTGTTCTCAGATTCCACAGAAATAAGGCTAGCAAAAAGATCCACGAAATACAGATGTAACTCTGTGAGATGAATTAATAGAACACTTAGCAGTTTCTCAGAAAGCTTCTTTCCAGATATCATCGGAGGATATTTCCTTTTTCACCATAGCCCTTATGGGCTTCAAAATATCACTTTGCAATTTCCACAAGAACTGTCTTAGCGAAAGGTTTCTTGAGGGGAATGCTGTAACTCTGTGAGATCATTTCACAAAACACAAAGATGTTTCTCAGAAAGCTTGTTTCTCTTTGTTATCGGAGGATATTTCCTTTGGCCCTATAGTCTTCAAAGGGAAAGGAAATATCTGTTGTCAGATTCCACAGAAATAAGGCTAGCAAAGAGATCCACGAAATACAGATGTAACTCTGTGAGATGAATTAACAGAACACTGAGCATTTTCTCAGAAAGCTTCTTTCCAGATTTCATCGGAGGATATTTCCTTTTTCACCATAGCCCTCTATGGACTTCCAAATATCACTTTGCCAATTCCACAAGAACTGTCTTAGCGAAAGGCTTCTTGAGAGGAAAGCTCTAACTCTGTGAGATGATTTCACAGAACACAAAGAAGTTTCTCAGAAAGCTTCTTTCTCTTTGTTATCGGAGGATATTTCCTTTGGCCCTACAGTCTTCAAAGGGAAAGGAAATATCTGTTGTCAGATTCCACAGAAATAAGGCTAGAAAAGATCCTCGAAATACAGATGTAACTCTGTGAGATGAATTAACAGAACACTGAGCAGTTTCTCAGAAAGCTTCTTTCCAGATTTCATAGGAGGATATTTCCTTTTTCACCATAGCCCTTAGGGGCTTCCAAATATCACTTTGCCAATTCCACAAGAACTGTCTTAGCGAAAGGCTTCTTCAGGGGAAAGCTGTAACTCTGTGAGATGATTTCACAGAACACAAAGAAGTTTCTCAGAAAGCTTCTTTCTCTTTGTTATCGGAGGATATTTCCTTTGGCCCTATAGTCTTTAAAGGGATCCGAAATATCAGTTCTCAGATTCCACAGAAATAAGGCTAGCAAAGAGATCTACGAAATACTGATGTAACACTGTGAGATGAATTAACAGAACACTAAGCAGTTTCTCAGAAAGCTTCTTTCCAGATTTCATCCGAGGATATTTCCTTTTTCACCATAGCCCTCTATGGGCTTCCAAATATCACTTTGCCAATTCCACAAGAACTGTCTTAGCGAAAGGCTTCTTGAGGGGAAAGCTGTAACTCTGTGAGATGATATCACAGAACACAAAGAAGTTTCTCAGAAAGCTTCTTTCTCTTTGTTATCGGAGGATATATCCTTTGGCCCTATAGTCTTCAAAGGGAAAGGAAATATCTGTTGTCAGATTCCACAGAAATAAGGCTAGCAAAGAGATCCACGAAATACAGATGTAATTCTGTGAGATGAATTAACAGAACACTAAGCAGTTTCTCAGAAAGCTTCTTTCCAGATTTCATCCGAGGATATTTCCTTTTTCACCATAGCCCTCTATGGGCTTCCAAATATCACTTTGCCAATTCCACAAGAACTGTCTTAGCGAAAGGCTTCTTCAGGTTAAAGCTGTAACTCTGTGAGATGATTTCACAGAAAACAAAGTAGTTTATCAGAAAGCTTCTTTCTCTTTGTTATCGGAGGATATTTCCTTTGGCCCTATAGTCTTCAAAGGGAAAGGAAATATCTGTTGTCAGATTCCACAGAAATAAGGCTAGCAAAGAGATCCACGAAATACAGATGTAACTCTGTGAGATGAATTAACAGAACACTAAGCAGTTTCTCAGAAAGCTTCTTTCCAGATTTCATCGGAGGATATTCCCTTTTCACCTTAGCCCTCTACGGGCTTCCAAATATCACTTTGCCAATTCCACAAGAACTGTCTTAGCGAAAGGCTTCTTGAGGGGAAAGCTGTAACTCTGTGAGATGATTTCACAGAACACAAAGAAGTTTCTCAGAAAGCTTCTTTCTCTTTGTTATCGGAGGATATTTCCTTTGGCCCTATAGTCTTCAAAGGGAAAGGAAATATCTGTTGTCAGATTCCACAGAAATAAGGCTAGCAAAGAGATCCACGAAATACAGATGTAACTCTGTGAGATGAATTAACAGAACACTGAGCAGTTTCTCAGAAAGCTTCTTTCCATGTTTCATCGGAAGATATTTCCTTTTTCACCATAGCCCTCTATGGGCTTCCAAATATCACTTTGCCAATTCCACAAGAACTGTCTTAGCGAAAGGCTTCTTGAGGGGAAAGCTGTAACTCTGTGAGATGATTTCACAGAACACAAAGAAGTTTCTCAGAAAACTTCTTTCTCTTTGTTATCGAAGGATATTTCCTTTGGCCGTATAGTCTTCAAAGGGAAAGGAAATATCTGTTGTCAGATTCCACAGAAATAAGGCTAGCAAAGAGATCCACGAAATACAGATGTAACTCTGTGAGATGAATTAACAGAACACTAAGCTGTTTCTCAGAAAGCTTCTTTCCAGATTTCATCGGAGGATATTTCCTTTTTCACCATAGCCCTCTATGGGCTTCCAAATATCACTTTGCCAATTGCACACGAACTGTCTTAGCGAAAGGCTTCTTGAGGGGAAAGCTGTAACTCTGTGAGATGATTTCACAGAACACAAAGAAGTTTCTCAGAAAGCTTCTTTCTCTTTGTTATCGGAGGATATTTCCTTTGGCCCTATAGTCTTTAACGGGATCCGAAATATCTGTTCTCAGGTTCGACAGAAATAAGGCTAGCAAAGAGATCTACGAAATACAGATGTAACTCTGAGATGAATTAAAAGAACACTAAGCAGTTTCTCAGAAAGCTTCTTTCCAGATTTCATCGGAGGATATTTCCTTTTTCACCATAGCCCTCTATGGGCTTCCAAATATCACTTTGCCAATTCCACAAGAACTGTCTTAGCGAAAGGCTTCTTGAGGGGAAAGCTGTAACTCTGTGAGATGATTTCACAGAACACAAAGAAGTTTCTCAGAAAGCTTCTTTCTCTTTGTTATCGGAGGATATTTCCTTTGGCCCTATAGTCTTCAAAGGGAAAGGAAATATCTGTTCTCAGATTCCACAGAAATAAGGCTAGGAAAAAGATCCACGAAATACAGATGTAACTCTGTGAGATGAATTAACAGAACACTGAGCAGTTTCTCAGAAAGCTTCTTTCCAGATATCATCGGAGGATATTTCCTTTTTCACCATAGCCCTCTAAGGGCTTCCAAATATCACTTTGCCAATTCCACAAGAACTGTCTTAGTGAAAGGTTTCTTGAGGGGAAAGCTGTAACTCTGTGAGATCATTTCACAAAACACAAAGATGTTTCTCAGAAAGCTTGTTTCTCTTTGTTATCGGAGGATATTTCCTTTGGCCCTATAGTCTTCAAAAGGAAAGGAAATATCTGTTGTCAGATTCCACAGAAATAAGGCTAGCAAAGAGATCCACGAAATACAGATGTAACTCTGTGAGATGAATTAACAGAACACTGAGCAGTTTCTCAGAAAGCTTCTTTCCAGATTTCATAGGAGGATATTTCCTTTTTCACCATAGCCCTTTGGGGCTTCCAAATATCACTTTGCCAATTCCACAAGAAATGTCTTAGCGAAAGGCTTCTTGAGGGGAAAGCTGTAACTCTGTGAGATGATTTCACAGAACACAAAGAAGTTTCTCAGAAAGCTTCTTTCTCTTTGTTATCGGAGGATATTTCCTTTGGCCCTATAGTCTTTAAAGGGATCCGAAATATCAGTTCTCAGATTCCACAGAAATAAGGCTAGCAAAGAGATCTACGAAATACTGATGTAACTCTGTGAGATGAATTAACAGAACACTAAGCAGTTTCTCAGAAAGATTCTTTCCAGATTTCATCCGAGGATATTTCCTTTTTAACCATAGCCCTCTAGAGGCTTCCAAATATCACTTTGCCAATTCCACAAGAACTGTCTTAGCGAAAGACTTCTTGAGGGGAAAGCTGTAACTCTGTGAGATGATTTCACAGAACACAAAGAAGTTTCTCAGAAAGCTTCTTTCTCTTTGTTATTGGAGGATATTTCCTTTGGCCCTATAGTCTTCAAAGGGAAAGGAAATATCTGTTGTCAGATTCCACAGAAATAAGGCTAGCAAAGAGATCCACGAAATACAGATGTAACTCTGTGAGATGAATTAACAGAACACTAAGCAGTTTCTCAGAATGCTTCTTTCCAGATTTCATCGGAGGATATTTCCTTTTTCACCATAGCCCTCTAGGGGCTTCCAAATATCACTTTGCCAATTCCACAAGAACTGTCTTAGCGAAAGGCTTCTTGAGGGGAAAGCTGTAACTCTGTGAGATGATTTCACAGAACACAAAGAAGTTTCTCAGAAAACTTCTTTCTCTTTCTTATCGAAGGATATTTCCATTGGCCGTATAGTCTTCAAAGGGAAAGGAAATATCTGTGGTCAGATTCCACAGAAATAAGGCTAGCAAAGAGATCCACGAAATACAGATGTAACTCTGTGAGATGAATTAACAGAACACTAAGAAGTTTCTCAGAAAGCTTCTTTCCAGATTTCATCGGAGGATATTTCCTTTTTCACCATAGCCCTTAGGGGCTTCCAAATATCACTTTGCCAATTCCACAAGAACTGTCTTAGCGAAAGGCTTCTTCAGGGGAAAGCTGTAACTCTGTGAGATGATTTCACAGAACACAAAGAAGTTTCTCAGAAAGCTTCTTTCTCTTTGTTATCGGAGGATATTTCCTTTGGCCCTATAGTCTTTAAAAGGATCCGAAATATCAGTTCTCAGATTCCACAGAAATAAGGCTAGCAAAGAGATCTACGAAATACAGATGTAACTCTGTGAGATGAATTAACAGAACACTAAGCAGTTTCTCAGAAAGCTTCTTTCCAGATTTCATACGAGGATATTTCCTTTTTCACCATAGCCCTCTATGGGCTTCCAAATATCACTTTGCCAATTCCACAAGAACTGTCTTAGTGACAGGCTTCTTCAGGGGAAAGCTGTAACTCTGTGAGATGATTTCACAGAACACAAAGAAGTTTCTCAGAAAGCTTCTTTCTCTTTGTTATCGGAGGATATTTCCTTTGGCCCTATAGTCTTCAAAGGGAAAGGAAATATCTGTTGTCAGATTCCACAGAAATAAGGCTAGCAAAGAGATCCACGAAATACAGATGTAATTCTGTGAGATGAATTAACAGAACACTAAGCAGTTTCTCAGAAAGCTTCTTTCCAGATTTCATCCGAGGATATTTCCTTTTTCACCATAGCCCTCTATGGGCTTCCAAATATCACTTTGCCAATTCCACAAGAACTGTCTTAGCGAAAGGCTTCTTGAGGGGAAAGCTGTAACTCTGTGAGATGATTTCACAGAACACAAAGAAGTTTCTCAGAAATCTTCTTTCTCTTTGTTATCGGAGGATATTTCCTTTGGCCCTATAGTCTTCAAAGGGAAAGGAAATATCTGTTGTCAGATTCCACAGAAAGAAGGCTAGCAAAGAGATCCACGAAATACAGATGTAACTCTGTGAGATGAATTAACAGAACACTGAGCAGTTTCTCAGAAAGCTGCTTTCCACATTTCATCGGAGGATATTTCCTTTTTCAACATAGCCCTCTATGGGCTTCCAAATATCACTTTGCCAATTCCACAAGAACTGTCTTAGCGAAAGGCTTCTTGAGGGGAAAGCTGTAACTCTGTGAGACGATTTCACAGAACACAAAGAAGCTTCTCAGAAAGCTTCTTTCTCTTTGTTATCGGGGGATATTTCCTTTGGCCCTATATTCTTTAAAGGGATCCGAAATATCTGTTGTCAGATTCCACAGAAATAAGGCTAGCAAAGAGATCCACGAAATACAGATGTAACTCTGTGAGATGAATTAACAGAACACTGAGCAGTTTCTCAGAAAGCTTCTTTCCAGATTTCATCGGAGGATATTTCCTTTTTCACCATAGCCCTTATGGGCTTCCAAATATCACTTTGCCAATTCCACAAGAACTGTCTTAGTGAAACGCTTCTTGAGGGGAAAGCTGTCACTCTGTGAGATGATTTCACAGAACACAAAGAAGTTTCTCAGAAAGCTTAATTCTCTTTGTTATCGGAGGATACTTCCTTTGGCACTATAGTCTTCAAAGGGAAAGGAAATATCTGTTGTCAGATTCCACAGAAATAAGGCTAGCAAAGAGATACACGAAATACAGATGTAACTCTGTGAGATGATTTAACAGAACACTGAGCAGTTTCTCAGAAAGCTTCTTTCCAGATTTCATCGGAGGATATTTCCTTTTTCACCATAGCCCTCTATGGGCTTCCAAATATCACTTTGCCAATTCCACAAGAACTGTCTTAGCGAAAGGCTTCTTGAGGGGAAAGGTGTAACTCTGTGAGATGATTTCACAGAACACAAAGAAGTTTCTCAGAAAGCTTAATTCTCTTTGTTATCGGAGGATACTTCCTTTGGCACTATAGTCTTCAAAGGGAAAGGAAATATCTGTTGTCAGATTCCACAGAAATAAGGCTAGCAAAGAGATACACGAAATACAGATGTAACTCTGTGAGATGATTTAACAGAACACTGAGCAGTTTCTCAGAAAGCTTCTTTCCAGATTTCATCGGAGGATATTTCCTTTTTCACCATAGCCCTCTATGGGCTTCCAAATATCACTTTGCCAATTCCACAAGAACTGTCTTAGCGAAAGGCTTCTTGAGGGGAAAGGTGTAACTCTGTGAGATGATTTCACAGAACACAAAGAAGTTTCTCAGAAAGCTTGTTTCTCTTTGTTATCGGAGGATATTTCCTTTGGCCCTATAGTCTTCAAAGGGAAAGGAAATATCTGTTGTCAGATTCCACAGAAATAAGGCTAGCAAAGAGATCCCCGAAATACAGATGTAACTCTGTGAGATGAATTAACAGAACACTGAGCAGTTTCTCAGAAAGCTTCTTTCCAGATTTCATCGGAGGATATTTCCTTTTTCACCATAGCCCTTAGGGGTTCCTAATATCACTTTGCCAATTCCACAAGAACTGTCTTAGCGAAAGGCTTCTTGAGGGGAATGCTGTAACTCTGTGAGATGATTTCACCGAACACAAAGAAGCTTCTCAGAAAGCTTCTTTCTCTTTGTTATCGGAGGATATTTCCTTTGGTCCTATGGCCTTTAAGGGATCCGAAATATCTGTTCTCAGATTCCACAGAAATAAGGCTAGCAAAGAGATCCACGAAATACAGATGTAACTCTGTGAGATGAATTAACAGAACACTAAGCAGTTTCTCAGAAAGCTTCTTTCCAGATTTCATCGGAGGATATTTCCTTTTTCACCATAGCCCTCTATGGGCTTCCAAATATCACTTTGCCAATTCCACAAGAACTGTCTTAGCGAAAGGCTTCTTGAGGGGAAAGCTGAAACTCTGTGAGATGATTTCACAGAACACAAAGAAGTTTCTCAGAAAACTTCTTTCTCTTTGTTATCGAAGGATATTTCCTTTGGCCGTATAGTCTTCAAAGGGAAAGGAAATATCTGTTGTCAGTTCCACAGAAATAAGGCTAGCAAAGAGATCCACGAAATACAGATGTAACTCTGTGAGATGAATTAACAGAACACTGAGCAGTTTCTCAGAAAGCTGCTTTCCACATTTCATCGGAGGATATTTCCTTTTTCACCATAGCCCTCTATGGGCTTCCAAATATCACTTTGCCAATTCCACAAGAACTGTCTTAGCGAAAGGCTTCTTGAGGGGAAAGCTTTAACTCTGTGAGATGATTTCACAGAACACAAAGAAGTTTCTCAGAAAGCTTCTTTCTCTTTCTTATCGGAGGATATTTACTTTGGCCCTATAGTCTTCAAAGGGAAAGGAAATATCTGTTCTCAGATTCCACAGAAATAAAGCTAGAAAAGAGATCCACGAAATACAGATGTAACTCTGTGAGATGAATTAACAGAACACTGAGCAGTTTCTCAGAATGCTTCTTTCCAGATTTCATCGGAGGATACTTCCTTTTTCACCATAGCCCTTATGGGCTTCCAAATATCACTTTGCCAATTCCACAAGAACTGTCTTAGCGAAAGGCTTCTTGAGGGGAATGCTGTAACTCTGTGAGATGATTTCACCGAACACAAAGAAGCTTCTCAGAAAGCTTCTTTCTCTTTGTTATCGGAGGATATTTCCTTTGGTCCTATGGCCTTTAAAGGGATCCGAAATATCTGTTCTCAGATTCCACAGAAATAAGGCTAGCAAAGAGATCCACGAAATACAGATGTAACTCTGTGAGATGAATTAACAGAACACTGAGCAGTTTCTCAGAAAGCTTCTTTCCAGATTTCATCGGAGGATATTTCCTTTTTCACCATAGCCCTCTATGGGCTTCCAAATATCACTTTGCCAATTCCACAAGAACTGTCTTAGCGAAAGGCTTCTTGAGAGGAAAGCTGTAACTCTGTGAGACGATTTCACAGAACACAAAGAAGCTTCTCAGAAAGCTTCTTTCTCTTTGTTATCGGGGGATATTTCCTTTGGCCCTATAGTCTTTAAGGGGATCCGAAATATCTGTTGTCAGATTCCACAGAAATAAGGCTAGCAAAGAGATCCACGAAATACAGATGTAACTCTGTGAGATGAATTAACAGAACACTGAGCAGTTTCTCAGAAAGCTTCTTTCCAGATTTCATCGGAGGATATTTCCTTTTTCACCATAGCCCTTATGGGCTTCCAAATATGACTTTGCCAATTCCACAAGAACTGTCTTAGCGAAAGGCTTCTTGAGGGGAAAGCTGTAACTCTGTGAGATGATTTCACAGAACACAAAGAAGTTTCTCAGAAAGCTTCTTTCCCTTTGTTATCGGAGGATATGTCCTTTGGCCCTATAGTCTTCAAAGGGAAAGGAAATATCTGTTGTCAGATTCCACAGAAATAAGGCTAGCAAAGAGATCCCCGAAATACACATGTAACTCTGTGAGATGAATTAACAGAACACTGAGCAGTTTCTCAGAAAGCTTCTTTCCAGATTTCATCGGAGGATATTTCCTTTCTCACCATAGCCCTCTATGGGCTTCCAAATATCACTTTGCCAATTCCACAAGAATTGTCTTAGTGAAACGCTTCTTGAGGGGAAAGCTGTCACTCTGTGAGATGATTTCACAGAACACAAAGAAGTTTCTCAGAAACTTCATTCTCTGTGTTATCGGAGGATATTTCCTTTGGCCCTATAGTCTTCAAAGTTAAAGGAAATATCTGTTGTCAGTTCCACAGAAATAAGGCTAGCAAAGAGATCCACGAAATACAGATGTAACTCTGTGAGATGAATTAACAGAACACTGAGCAGTTTCTCAGAAAGCTTCTTTCCAGATTTCATCGAGGATATTTCCTTTTTCACCATAGCCCTCTATGGGCTTCCAAATATCACTTTGCCAATTCCACAAGAACTGTCTTAGCGAAAGGCTTCTTGAGGGGAAAGCTGTAACTCTGTGAGACGATTTCACAGAACACAAAGAAGCTTCTCAGAAAGCTTCTTTCTCTTTGTTATCGGGGGATATTTCCTTTGGCACTATATTCTTTAAAGGGATCCGAAATATCTGTTGTCAGATTCCACAGAAATAAGGCTAGCAAAGAGATCCACGAAATACAGATGTAACTCTGTGAGATGAATTAACAGAACACTGAGCAATTTCTCAGAAAGCTTCTTTCCAGATTTCATCGGAGGATATTTCCTTTTTCACCATAGCCCTTATGGGCTTCCAAATATCACTTTGCCAATTCCACAAGAACTGTCTTAGTGAAACGCTTCTTGAGGGGAAAGCTGTCACTCTGTGAGATGATTTCACAGAACACAAAGAAGTTTCTCAGAAAGCTTCATTCTCTTTGTTATCGGAGGATACTTCCTTTGGCACTATAGTCTTCAAAGGGAAAGGAAATATCTGTTGTCAGATTCCACAGAAATAAGGCTAGCAAAGAGATACACGAAATACAGATGTAACTCTGTGAGATGATTTAACAGAACACTGAGCAGTTTCTCAGAAAGCTTCTTTCCAGATTTCATCGGAGGATATTTCCTTTTTCACCATAGCCCTCTATGGGCTTCCAAATATCACTTTGCCAATTCCACAAGAACTGTCTTAGCGAAAGGCTTCTTGAGGGGAAAGGTGTAACTCTGTGAGATGATTTCACAGAACACAAAGAAGTTTCTCAGAAAGCTTGTTTCTCTTTGTTATCGGAGGATATTTCCTTTGGCCCTATAGTCTTCAAAGGGAAAGGAAATATCTGTTGTCAGATTCCACAGAAATAAGGCTAGCAAAGAGATCCCCGAAATACAGATGTAACTCTGTGAGATGAATTAACAGAACACTGAGCAGTTTCTCAGAAAGCTTCTTTCCAGATTTCATCGGAGGATATTTCCTTTTTCACCATAGCCCTTAGGGGTTCCTAATATCACTTTGCCAATTCCACAAGAACTGTCTTAGCGAAAGGCTTCTTGAGGGGAATGCTGTAACTCTGTGAGATGATTTCACCGAACACAAAGAAGCTTCTCAGAAAGCTTCTTTCTCTTTGTTATCGGAGGATATTTCCTTTGGTCCTATGGCCTTTAAGGGATCCGAAATATCTGTTCTCAGATTCCACAGAAATAAGGCTAGCAAAGAGATCCACGAAATACAGATGTAACTCTGTGAGATGAATTAACAGAACACTAAGCAGTTTCTCAGAAAGCTTCTTTCCAGATTTCATCGGAGGATATTTCCTTTTTCACCATAGCCCTCTATGGGCTTCCAAATATCACTTTGCCAATTCCACAAGAACTGTCTTAGCGAAAGGCTTCTTGAGGGGAAAGCTGTAACTCTGTGAGATGATTTCACAGAACACAAAGAAGTTTCTCAGAAAACTTCTTTCTCTTTGTTATCGAAGGATATTTCCTTTGGCCGTATAGTCTTCAAAGGGAAAGGAAATATCTCTTGTCAGATTCCGCAGAAATAAGGCTAGCAAATAGATCCACGAAATACAGATGTAACTCTGTGAGATGAATTAACAGAACACTAAGCAGTTTCTCAGAAAGCTTCTTTCCAGATTTCATCCGAGGATATTTCCTTTTTCACCATAGCCCTCTAAGGGCTTCCAAATATCACTTTGCCAATTCCACAAGAACTGTCTTAGCGAAAGGCTTCTTGAGGGGAAAGCTGTAACTCTGTGAGATGATTTCACAGAACACAAAGAAGTTTCCCAGAAAGCTTCTTTCCCTTTGTTATCGGAGGATATGTCCTTTGGCCCTATAGTCTTCAAAGGGAAAGGAAATATCTGTTGTCAGATTCCACAGAAATAAGGCTAGCAAAGAGATCCCCGAAATACACATGTAACTCTGTGAGATGAATTAACAGAACACTAAGCAGTTTCTCAGAAAGCTTCTTTCCAGATTTCATCGGAGGATATTTCCTTTTTCACCATAGCCCTCTATGGGCTTCCAAATATCACTTTGCCAATTCCACAAGAACTGTCTTAGCGAAAGGCTTCTTGAGGGGAAAGCTGTAACTCTGTGAGATGATTTCACAGAACACAAAGAAGTTTCTCAGAAAACTTCTTTCTCTTTGTTATCGAAGGATATTTCCTTTGGCCGTATAGTCTTCAAAGGGAAAGGAAATATCTGTTGTCAGATTCCGCAGAAATAAGGCTAGCAAAGAGATCCACGAAATACAGATGTAACTCTGTGAGATGAATTAACAGAACACTAAGCAGTTTCTCAGAAAGCTTCTTTCCAGATTTCATCCGAGGATATTTCCTTTTTCACCATAGCCCTCTATGGGCTTCCAAATATCACTTTGCCAGTTCCACAAGAACTGTCTTAGCGAAAGGCTTCTTGAGGGGAAAGCTGTAACTCTGTGAGATGATTTCACAGAACACAAAGAAGTTTCCCAGAAAGCTTCTTTCCCTTTGTTATCGGAGGATATGTCCTTTGGCCCTATAGTCTTCAAAGGGAAAGGAAATATCTGTTGTCAGATTCCACAGAAATAAGGCTAGCAAAGAGATCCCCGAAATACACATGTAACTCTGTGAGATGAATTAACAGAACACTGAGCAGTTTCTCAGAAAGCTTCTTTCCAGATTTCATCGGAGGATATTTCCTTTCTCACCATAGCCCTCTATGGGCTTCCAAATATCACTTTGCCAATTCCACAAGAATTGTCTTAGTGAAACGCTTCTTGAGGGGAAAGCTGTCACTCTGTGAGATGATTTCACAGAACACAAAGAAGTTTCTCAGAAACTTCATTCTCTGTGTTATCGGAGGATATTTCCTTTGGCCCTATAGTCTTCAAAGTTAAAGGAAATATCTGTTGTCAGTTCCACAGAAATAAGGCTAGCAAAGAGATCCACGAAATACAGATGTAACTCTGTGAGATGAATTAACAGAACACTGAGCAGTTTCTCAGAAAGCTTCTTTCCAGATTTCATCGAGGATATTTCCTTTTTCACCGTAGCCCTCTATGGGCTTCCAAATATCACTTTGCCAATTCCACAAGAACTGTCTTAGCGAAAGGCTTCTTGAGGGGAAAGCTGTAACTCTGTGAGATGATTTCACAGAACACAAAGAAGTTTCTCAGAAATCTTCTTTCTCTTTGTTATCGGAGGATATTTCCTTTGGCCCTATAGTCTTCAAAGGGAAAGGAAATATCTGTTGTCAGATTCCACAGAAAGAAGGCTAGCAAAGAGATCCACGAAATACAGATGTAACTCTGTGAGATGAATTAACAGAACACTGAGCAGTTTCTCAGAAAGCTGCTTTCCACATTTCATCGGAGGATATTTCCTTTTTCACCATAGCCCTCTATGGGCTTCCAAATATCACTTTGCCAATTCCACAAGAACTGTCTTAGCGAAAGGCTTCTTGAGGGGAAAGCTGTAACTCTGTGAGACGATTTCACAGAACACAAAGAAGCTTCTCAGAAAGCTTCTTTCTCTTTGTTATCGGGGGATATTTCCTTTGGCCCTATATTCTTTAAAGGGATCCGAAATATCTGTTGTCAGATTCCACAGAAATAAGGCTAGCAAAGAGATCCACGAAATACAGATGTAACTCTGTGAGATGAATTAACAGAACACTGAGCAGTTTCTCAGAAAGCTTCTTTCCAGATTTCATCGGAGGATATTTCCTTTTTCACCATAGCCCTTATGGGCTTCCAAATATCACTTTGCCAATTCCACAAGAACTGTCTTAGTGAAACGCTTCTTGAGGGGAAAGCTGTCACTCTGTGAGATGATTTCACAGAACACAAAGAAGTTTCTCAGAAAGCTTCATTCTCTTTGTTATCGGAGGATACTTCCTTTGGCACTATAGTCTTCAAAGGGAAAGGAAATATCTGTTGTCAGATTCCACAGAAATAAGGCTAGCAAAGAGATACACGAAATACAGATGTAACTCTGTGAGATGATTTAACAGAACACTGAGCAGTTTCTCAGAAAGCTTCTTTCCAGATTTCATCGGAGGATATTTCCTTTTTCACCATAGCCCTCTATGGGCTTCCAAATATCACTTTGCCAATTCCACAAGAACTGTCTTAGCGAAAGGCTTCTTGAGGGGAAAGGTGTAACTCTGTGAGATGATTTCACAGAACACAAAGAAGTTTCTCAGAAAGCTTGTTTCTCTTTGTTATCGGAGGATATTTCCTTTGGCCCTATAGTCTTCAAAGGGAAAGGAAATATCTGTTGTCAGATTCCACAGAAATAAGGCTAGCAAAGAGATCCCCGAAATACAGATGTAACTCTGTGAGATGAATTAACAGAACACTGAGCAGTTTCTCAGAAAGCTTCTTTCCAGATTTCATCGGAGGATATTTCCTTTTTCACCATAGCCCTTAGGGGTTCCTAATATCACTTTGCCAATTCCACAAGAACTGTCTTAGCGAAAGGCTTCTTGAGGGGAAAGCTGTAACTCTGTGAGATGATTTCACCGAACACAAAGAAGCTTCTCAGAAAGCTTCTTTCTCTTTGTTATCGGAGGATATTTCCTTTGGTCCTATGGCCTTTAAGGGATCCGAAATATCTGTTCTCAGATTCCACAGAAATAAGGCTAGCAAAGAGATCCACGAAATACAGATGTAACTCTGTGAGATGAATTAACAGAACACTAAGCAGTTTCTCAGAAAGCTTCTTTCCAGATTTCATCGGAGGATATTTCCTTTTTCACCATAGCCCTCTATGGGCTTCCAAATATCACTTTGCCAATTCCACAAGAACTGTCTTAGCGAAAGGCTTCTTGAGGGGAAAGCTGAAACTCTGTGAGATGATTTCACAGAACACAAAGAAGTTTCTCAGAAAACTTCTTTCTCTTTGTTATCGAAGGATATTTCCTTTGGCCGTATAGTCTTCAAAGGGAAAGGAAATATCTGTTGTCAGATTCCGCAGAAATAAGGCTAGCAAAGAGATCCACGAAATACAGATGTAACTCTGTGAGATGAATTAACAGAACACTAAGCAGTTTCTCAGAAAGCTTCTTTCCAGATTTCATCCGAGGATATTTCCTTTTTCACCATAGCCCTCTATGGGCTTCCAAATATCACTTTGCCAATTCCACACGAACTGTCTTAGCGAAAGGCTTCTTGAGGGGAAAGCTGTAACTCTGTGAGATGATTTCACAGAACACAAAGAAGTTTCTCAGAAAGCTTCTTTCTCTTTGTTATCGGAGGGTATTTCCTTTGGCCCTATCTTCTTTAACGGCATCCGAAATATCTGTTCTCAGGTTCCACAGAAATAAGGCTAGCAAAGAGATCTACGAAATACAGATGTAACTCTGAGATGAATTAAAAGAACACTAAGCAGTTTCTCAGAAAGCTTCTTTCCAGATTTCATCCGAGGATATTTCCTTTTTCACCTTAGCCCTCTATGGGCTTCCAAATATCACTTTGCCAATTCCACAAGAACAGTCTTAGCGAAAGGCTTCTTGTGGGGAAAGCTGTAACTCTGTGAGATGATTTCACAGAACACAAAGAAGTTTCTCAGAAAGCTTCTTTCTCTTTGTTATCGGAGGATATTTCCTTTGGCCCTATAGTCTTCAAAGGGAAAGGAAATATCTGTTCTCAGATTCCACAGAAATAAGGCTAGCAAAAAGATCCACGAAATACAGATGTAACTCTGTGAGATGAATTAATAGAACACTTAGCAGTTTCTCAGAAAGCTTCTTTCCAGATATCATCGGAGGATATTTCCTTTTTCACCATAGCCCTTATGGGCTTCAAAATATCACTTTGCAATTTCCACAAGAACTGTCTTAGCGAAAGGTTTCTTGAGGGGAATGCTGTAACTCTGTGAGATCATTTCACAAAACACAAAGATGTTTCTCAGAAAGCTTGTTTCTCTTTGTTATCGGAGGATATTTCCTTTGGCCCTATAGTCTTCAAAGGGAAAGGAAATATCTGTTGTCAGATTCCACAGAAATAAGGCTAGCAAAGAGATCCACGAAATACAGATGTAACTCTGTGAGATGAATTAACAGAACACTGAGCATTTTCTCAGAAAGCTTCTTTCCAGATTTCATCGGAGGATATTTCCTTTTTCACCATAGCCCTCTATGGACTTCCAAATATCACTTTGCCAATTCCACAAGAACTGTCTTAGCGAAAGGCTTCTTGAGAGGAAAGCTCTAACTCTGTGAGATGATTTCACAGAACACAAAGAAGTTTCTCAGAAAGCTTCTTTCTCTTTGTTATCGGAGGATATTTCCTTTGGCCCTACAGTCTTCAAAGGGAAAGGAAATATCTGTTGTCAGATTCCACAGAAATAAGGCTAGAAAAGATCCTCGAAATACAGATGTAACTCTGTGAGATGAATTAACAGAACACTGAGCAGTTTCTCAGAAAGCTTCTTTCCAGATTTCATAGGAGGATATTTCCTTTTTCACCATAGCCCTTAGGGGCTTCCAAATATCACTTTGCCAATTCCACAAGAACTGTCTTAGCGAAAGGCTTCTTCAGGGGAAAGCTGTAACTCTGTGAGATGATTTCACAGAACACAAAGAAGTTTCTCAGAAAGCTTCTTTCTCTTTGTTATCGGAGGATATTTCCTTTGGCCCTATAGTCTTTAAAGGGATCCGAAATATCAGTTCTCAGATTCCACAGAAATAAGGCTAGCAAAGAGATCTACGAAATACTGATGTAACTCTGTGAGATGAATTAACAGAACACTAAGCAGTTTCTCAGAAAGCTTCTTTCCAGATTTCATCCGAGGATATTTCCTTTTTCACCATAGCCCTCTATGGGCTTCCAAATATCACTTTGCCAATTCCACAAGAACTGTCTTAGCGAAAGGCTTCTTCAGGGGAAAGCTGTAACTCTGTGAGATGATTTCACAGAAAACAAAGTAGTTTATCAGAAAGCTTCTTTCTCTTTGTTATCGGAGGATATTTCCTTTGGCCCTATAGTCTTCAAAGGGAAAGGAAATATCTGTTGTCAGATTCCACAGAAATAAGGCTAGCAAAGAGATCCACGAAATACAGATGTAACTCTGTGAGATGAATTAACAGAACACTAAGCAGTTTCTCAGAAAGCTTCTTTCCAGATTTCATCGGAGGATATTCCCTTTTTCACCTTAGCCCTCTACGGGCTTCCAAATATCACTTTGCCAATTCCACAAGAACTGTCTTAGCGAAAGGCTTCTTGAGGGGAAAGCTGTAACTCTGTGAGATGATTTCACAGAACACAAAGAAGTTTCTCAGAAAGCTTCTTTCTCTTTGTTATCGGAGGATATTTCCTTTGGCCCTATAGTCTTCAAAGGGAAAGGAAATATCTGTTGTCAGATTCCACAGAAATAAGGCTAGCAAAGAGATCCACGAAATACAGATGTAACTCTGTGAGATGAATTAACAGAACACTGAGCAGTTTCTCAGAAAGCTTCTTTCCATGTTTCATCGGAAGATATTTCCTTTTTCACCATAGCCCTCTATGGGCTTCCAAATATCACTTTGCCAATTCCACAAGCACTGTCTTAGCGAAAGGCTTCTTGAGGGGAAAGCTGTAACTCTGTGAGATGATTTCACAGAACACAAAGAAGTTTCTCAGAAAACTTCTTTCTCTTTGTTATCGAAGGATATTTCCTTTGGCCGTATAGTCTTCAAAGGGAAAGGAAATATCTGTTGTCAGATTCCACAGAAATAAGGCTAGCAAAGAGATCCACGAAATACAGATGTAACTCTGTGAGATGAATTAACAGAACACTAAGCTGTTTCTCAGAAAGCTTCTTTCCAGATTTCATCGGAGGATATTTCCTTTTTCACCATAGCCCTCTATGGGCTTCCAAATATCACTTTGCCAATTGCACACGAACTGTCTTAGCGAAAGGCTTCTTGAGGGGAAAGCTGTAACTCTGTGAGATGATTTCACAGAACACAAAGAAGTTTCTCAGAAAGCTTCTTTCTCTTTGTTATCGGAGGATATTTCCTTTGGCCCTATATTCTTTAACGGGATCCGAAATATCTGTTCTCAGGTTCGACAGAAATAAGGCTAGCAAAGAGATCTACGAAATACAGATGTAACTCTGAGATGAATTAAAAGAACACTAAGCAGTTTCTCAGAAAGCTTCTTTCCAGATTTCATCGGAGGATATTTCCTTTTTCACCATAGCCCTCTATGGGCTTCCAAATATCACTTTGCCAATTCCACAAGAACTGTCTTAGCGAAAGGCTTCTTGAGGGGAAAGCTGTAACTCTGTGAGATGATTTCACAGAACACAAAGAAGTTTCTCAGAAAGCTTCTTTCTCTTTGTTATCGGAGGATATTTCCTTTGGCCCTATAGTCTTCAAAGGGAAAGGAAATATCTGTTCTCAGATTCCACAGAAATAAGGCTAGGAAAAAGATCCACGAAATACAGATGTAACTCTGTGAGATGAATTAACAGAACACTGAGCAGTTTCTCAGAAAGCTTCTTTCCAGATATCATCGGAGGATATTTCCTTTTTCACCATAGCCCTCTAAGGGCTTCCAAATATCACTTTGCCAATTCCACAAGAACTGTCTTAGTGAAAGGTTTCTTGAGGGGAAAGCTGTAACTCTGTGAGATCATTTCACAAAACACAAAGATGTTTCTCAGAAAGCTTGTTTCTCTTTGTTATCGGAGGATATTTCCTTTGGCCCTATAGTCTTCAAAAGGAAAGGAAATATCTGTTGTCAGATTCCACAGAAATAAGGCTAGCAAAGAGATCCACGAAATACAGATGTAACTCTGTGAGATGAATTAACAGAACACTGAGCAGTTTCTCAGAAAGCTTCTTTCCAGATTTCATAGGAGGATATTTCCTTTTTCACCATAGCCCTTTGGGGCTTCCAAATATCACTTTGCCAATTCCACAAGAAATGTCTTAGCGAAAGGCTTCTTGAGGGGAAAGCTGTAACTCTGTGAGATGATTTCACAGAACACAAAGAAGTTTCTCAGAAAGCTTCTTTCTCTTTGTTATCGGAGGATATTTCCTTTGGCCCTATAGTCTTTAAAGGGATCCGAAATATCAGTTCTCAGATTCCACAGAAATAAGGCTAGCAAAGAGATCTACGAAATACTGATGTAACTCTGTGAGATGAATTAACAGAACACTAAGCAGTTTCTCAGAAAGATTCTTTCCAGATTTCATCCGAGGATATTTCCTTTTTAACCATAGCCCTCTAGAGGCTTCCAAATATCACTTTGCCAATTCCACAAGAACTGTCTTAGCGAAAGACTTCTTGAGGGGAAAGCTGTAACTCTGTGAGATGATTTCACAGAACACAAAGAAGTTTCTCAGAAAGCTTCTTTCTCTTTGTTATTGGAGGATATTTCCTTTGGCCCTATAGTCTTCAAAGGGAAAGGAAATATCTGTTGTCAGATTCCACAGAAATAAGGCTAGCAAAGAGATCCACGAAATACAGATGTAACTCTGTGAGATGAATTAACAGAACACTAAGCAGTTTCTCAGAATGCTTCTTTCCAGATTTCATCGGAGGATATTTCCTTTTTCACCATAGCCCTCTAGGGGCTTCCAAATATCACTTTGCCAATTCCACAAGAACTGTCTTAGCGAAAGGCTTCTTGAGGGGAAAGCTGTAACTCTGTGAGATGATTTCACAGAACACAAAGAAGTTTCTCAGAAAACTTCTTTCTCTTTCTTATCGAAGGATATTTCCATTGGCCGTATAGTCTTCAAAGGGAAAGGAAATATCTGTGGTCAGATTCCACAGAAATAAGGCTAGCAAAGAGATCCACGAAATACAGATGTAACTCTGTGAGATGAATTAACAGAACACTAAGAAGTTTCTCAGAAAGCTTCTTTCCAGATTTCATCGGAGGATATTTCCTTTTTCACCATAGCCCTTAGGGGCTTCCAAATATCACTTTGCCAATTCCACAAGAACTGTCTTAGCGAAAGGCTTCTTCAGGGGAAAGCTGTAACTCTGTGAGATGATTTCACAGAACACAAAGAAGTTTCTCAGAAAGCTTCTTTCTCTTTGTTATCGGAGGATATTTCCTTTGGCCCTATAGTCTTTAAAGGGATCCGAAATATCAGTTCTCAGATTCCACAGAAATAAGGCTAGCAAAGAGATCTACGAAATACAGATGTAACTCTGTGAGATGAATTAACAGAACACTAAGCAGTTTCTCAGAAAGCTTCTTTCCAGATTTCATACGAGGATATTTCCTTTTTCACCATAGCCCTCTATGGGCTTCCAAATATCACTTTGCCAATTCCACAAGAACTGTCTTAGTGACAGGCTTCTTCAGGGGAAAGCTGTAACTCTGTGAGATGATTTCACAGAACACAAAGAAGTTTCTCAGAAAGCTTCTTTCTCTTTGTTATCGGAGGATATTTCCTTTGGCCCTATAGTCTTCAAAGGGAAAGGAAATATCTGTTGTCAGATTCCACAGAAATAAGGCTAGCAAAGAGATCCACGAAATACAGATGTAATTCTGTGAGATGAATTAACAGAACACTAAGAAGTTTCTCAGAAAGCTTCTTTCCAGATTTCATCCGAGGATATTTCCTTTTTCACCATAGCCCTCTATGGGCTTCCAAATATCACTTTGCCAATTCCACAAGAACTGTCTTAGCGCAAGGCTTCTTCAGGGGAAAGCTGTAACTCTGTGAGATGATTTCACAGAACACAAAGAAGTTTCTCAGAAAGCTTCTTTCTCTTTCTTATCGAAGGATATTTCCTTTGGCCGTATAGTCTTCAAAGGGAAAGGAAATATCTGTGGTCAGATTCCACAGAAATAAGGCTAGCAAAGAGATCCACGAAATACAGATGTAACTCTGTGAGATGAATTAACAGAACACTAAGAAGTTTCTCAGAAAGCTTCTTTCCAGATTTCATAGGAGGATATTCCCTTTTTCACCATAGCCCTTAGGGGCTTCCAAATATCACTTTGCCAATTCCACAAGAACTGTCTTAGCGAAAGGCTTCTTGAGGGGAAAGCTGTAACTCTGTGAGATGATTTCACAGAACACAAAGAAGTTTCTCAGAAAGCTTCTTTCTCTTTGTTATCGGAGGATATTTCCTTTGGCCCTATAGTCTTTAAAGGGATCCGAAATATCAGTTCTCAGATTCCACAAAAATAAGGCTAGCAAAGAGATCTACGAAATACAGATGTAACTCTGTGAGATGAATTAACAGAACACTAAGCAGTTTCTCAGAAAGCTTCTTTCCAGATTTCATACGAGGATATTTCCTTTTTCACCATAGCCCTCTATGGGCTACCAAATATCACTTTGCCAATTCCACAAGAACTGTCTTAGCGAACGGCTTCTTGAGGGGAAAGCTGTAACTCTGTGAGATGATTTCACAGAACACAAAGAAGTTTCTCAGAAAACTTCTTTCTCTTTCTTATCGAAGGATATTTCCTTGGGCCGTATAGCCTTCAAAGGGAAAGGAAATATCTGTGGTCAGATTCCACAGAAATAAGGCTAGCAAAGAGATCCACGAAATACAGATGTAACTCTGTGAGATGAATTAACAGAACACTAAGAAGTTTCTCAGAAAGCTTCTTTCCAGATTTCATCCGAGGATATTTCCTTTTTCACCATAGCCCTCTATGGGCTTCAAAATATCACTTTGCCAATTCCACAAGAACTGTCTTAGCGAAAGGCTTCTTGAGGGGAAAGCTGTAACTCTGTGAGATGATTTCACAGAACACAAAGAAGTTTCTCAGAAAGCTTCTTTCTCTTTGTTATCGGAGGATATTTCCTTTGGCCGTATAGTCTTCAAAGGGAAAGGAAATATCTCTTGTCAGATTCCACAGAAATAAGGCTAGCAAAGAGATCCACGAAATACAGATATAACTCTGTGAGATGATTAACAGAACACTAAGCAGTTTCTCAGAAAGCTTCTTTCCAGATTTCATCGGAGGATATTCCCTTTTTCACCATAGCCCTCTACGGGCTTCCAAATATCACTTTGCCAATTCCACAAGAACTGTCTTAGCGAAAGGCTTCTTGAGGGGAAAGCTGTAACTCTGTGAGATGATTTCACAGAACACAAAGAAGTTTCTCAGAAAGCTTGTTTCTCTTTGTTATCGGAGGATATTTCCTTTGGCCCTATAGTCTTCAAAGGGAAAGGAAATATCTGTTCTCAGATTCCACAGAAATAAAGCTAGAAAAGAGATCCACGAAATACAGATGTAACTCTGTGAGATGAATTAACAGAACACTAAGCAGTTTCTCAGAAAGCTTCTTTCCAGGTTTCATCGGAGGATATTTCCTTTTTCATCATAGCCCTCTATGGGCTTCCAAATATCACTTTGCCAATTCCACAAGAACTGTCTTAGCGAAAGGCTTCTTGAGGGGAAAGCTGTAACTCTGTGAGATGATTTCACAGAACACAAAGAAGTTTCTCAGAAAACTTCTTTCTCTTTGTTATCGAAGGATATTTCCTTTGGCCGTATAGTCTTCAAAGGGAAAGGAAATATCTGTTGTCAGATTCCACAGAAATAAGGCTAGCAAAGAGATCCACGAAATACAGATGTAACTCTGTGAGATGAATTAACAGAACACTAAGCTGTTTCTCAGAAAGCTTCTTTCCAGATTTCATCGGAGGATATTTCCTTTTTCACCATAGCCCTCTATGGGCTTCCAAATATCACTTTGTCAATTGCACACGAACTGTCTTAGCGAAAGGCTTCTTGAGGGGAAAGCTGTAACTCTGTGAGATGATTTCACAGAACACAAAGAAGTTTCTCAGAAAGCTTCTTTCTCTTTGTTATCGGAGGATATTTCCTTTGGCCCTATATTCTTTAACGGGATCCGAAATATCTGTTCTCAGGTTCCACAGAAATAAGGCTAGCAAAGAGATCTACGAAAAACAGATGTAACTCTGAGATGAATTAAAAGAACACTAAGCAGTTTCTCAGAAAGCTTCTTTCCAGATTTCATCCGAGGATATTTCCTTTTTCACCATAGCCCGCTATGGGCTTCCAAATATCACTTTGCCAATTCCACAAGAACTGTCTTAGCGAAAGGCTTCTTGAGGGGAAAGCTGTAACTCCGTGAGATGATTTCACAGAACACAAAGAAGTTTCTCAGAAAGCTTCTTTCTCTTTGTTATCGGAGGATATTTCCTTTGGCCCCATAGTCTTCCTAGGGAAAGGAAATATCTGTTGTCAGATTCCACAGAAATAAGGCTAGCAAAGAGATCCACGAAATACAGATGTAACTCTGTGAGATGAATTAACAGAACACTGAGCAGTTTCTCAGAAAGCTTCTTTCCAGATTTCATAGGAGGATATTTCCTTTTTCACCATAGCCCTTAGGGGCTTCCAAATATCACTTTGCCAATTCCACAAGAAATGTCTTAGCGAAAGGCTTCTTGAGGGGAAAGCTGTAACTCTGTGAGATGATTTCACAGAACACAAAGAAGTTTCTCAGAAAGCTTCTTTCTCTTTGTTATCGGAGGATATTTCCTTTGGCCCTATAGTCTTTAAAGGGATCCGAAATATCAGTTCTCAGATTCCACTGAAATAAGGCTAGCAAAGAGATCTACGAAATACTGATGTAACTCTGTGAGATGAATTAACAGAACACTAAGCAGTTTCTCAGAAAGCTTCTTTCCAGATTTCATCCGAGGATATTTCCTTTTTAACCATAGCCCTCTAGGGGCTTCCAAATATCACTTTGCCAATTCCACAAGAACTGTCTTAGCGAAAGGCTTCTTGAGGGGAAAGCTGTAACTCTGTGAGATGATTTCACAGAACACAAAGAAGTTTCTCAGAAAGCTTCTTTCTCTTTGTTATCGGAGGATAATTGCTTTGGCCCTATAGTCTTCAAAGGGAAAGGAAATATCTGTTGTCAGATTCCACAGAAACAAGGCTAGCAAAGAGATCCACGAAATACAGATGTAACTCTGTGAGATGAATTAACAGAACACTAAGCAGTTTCTCAGAAAGCTTCTTTCCAGATTTCATCGGAGGATATACCCTTTTTCACCATAGCCCTCTATGGGCTTCCAAATATCACTTTGCCAATTCCACAAGAACTGTCTTAGCGAAAGGCTTCTTGAGGGGAAAGCTGTAACTCTGTGAGATGATTTCACAGAACACAAAGAAGTTTCTCAGAAAGCTTCTTTCTCTTTGTTATCGGAGGATATTTCCTTTGGCCCTATAGTCTTCAAAGGGAAAGGAAATATCTGTTGTCAGATTCCACAGAAATAAGGCTAGCAAAGAGATCCACGAAATACAGATGTAACTCTGTGAGATGAATTAACAGAACACTGAGCAGTTTCTCAGAAAGCTTCTTTCCAGATTTCATAGGAGGATATTTCCTTTTTCACCATAGCCCTTAGAGGCTTCCAAATATCACTTTGCCAATTCCACAAGAAATGTCTTAGCGAAAGGCTTCTTGAGGGGAAAGCTGTAACTCTGTGAGATGATTTCACAGAACACAAAGAAGTTTCTCAGAAAGCTTCTTTCTCTTTGTTATCGGAGGATATTTCCTTTGGCCCTATAGTCTTTAAAGGGATCCGAAATATCAGTTCTCAGATTCCACAGAAATAAGGCTAGCAAAGAGATCTACGAAATACTGATGTAACTCTGTGAGATGAATTAACAGAACACTAAGCAGTTTCTCAGAAAGCTTCTTTCCAGATTTCATCCGAGGATATTTCCTTTTTAACCATAGCCCTCTAGGGGCTTCCAAATATCACTTTGCCAATTCCACAAGAACTGTCTTAGCGAAAGGCTTCTTGAGGGGAAAGCTGTAACTCTGTGAGATGATTTCACAGAACACAAAGAAGTTTCTCAGAAAGCTTCTTTCTCTTTGTTATCGGAGGATAATTGCTTTGGCCCTATAGTCTTCAAAGGGAAAGGAAATATCTGTTGTCAGATTCCACAGAAACAAGGCTAGCAAAGAGATCCACGAAATACAGATGTAACTCTGTGAGATGAATTAACAGAACACTAAGCAGTTTCTCAGAAAGCTTCTTTCCAGATTTCATCGGAGGATATACCCTTTTTCACCATAGCCCTCTATGGGCTTCCAAATATCACTTTGCCAATTCCACAAGAACTGTCTTAGCGAAAGGCTTCTTGAGGGGAAAGCTGTAACTCTGTGAGATGATTTCACAGAACACAAAGAAGTTTCTCAGAAAGCTTCTTTCTCTTTGTTATCGGAGGATATTTCCTTTGGCCCTATAGTCTTCAAAGGGAAAGGAAATATCTGTTGTCAGATTCCACAGAAATAAGGCTAGCAAAGAGATCCACGAAATACAGATGTAACTCTGTGAGATGAATTTACAGAACACTAAGCAGTTTCTCAGAATGCTTCTTTCCAGATTTCATCGGATGATATTTCCTTTTTCACCATAGCCCTCTAGGGGCTTCCAAATATCACTTTGCCAATTCCACAAGAACTGTCTTAGCGAACGGCTTCTTGAGGCGAAAGCTGTAACTCTGTGAGATGATTTCACAGAACACAAAGAAGTTTCTCAGAAAACTTCTTTCTCTTTCTTATCGAAGGATATTTCCTTGGGCCGTATAGCCTTCAAAGGGAAAGGAAATATCTGTGGTCAGATTCCACAGAAATAAGGCTAGCAAAGAGATCCACGAAATACAGATGTAACTCTGTGAGATGAATTAACAGAACACTAAGCAGTTTCTCAGAAAGCTTCTTTCCAGATTTCATCCGAGGATATTTCCTTTTTCACCATAGCCCTCTAAGGGCTTCAAAATATCACTTTGCCAATTCCACAAGAACTGTCTTACCGAAAGGCTTCTTGAGGGGAAAGCTGTAACTCTGTGAGATGATTTCACAGTACACAAAGAAGTTTCTCAGAAAGCTTCTTTCTCTTTGTTATCGTAGGATATTTCCTTTGGCCCTATATTCTTCAAAGGGAAAGGAAATATCTGTTGTCAGATTCCACAGAAATAAGGCGAGCAAAGACATCCACGAAAAACCGATGTAACTCGGTGAGATGAATTAACAGAACACTGAGCAGTTTCTCAGAAAGCTTCTTTCCAGAATTCATCGGAGGATATTTCCTTTTTCACCATAGCCCTTATGGGCTTCCAAATATCACTTTGCCAATTCCACAAGAACTGTCTTAGCGAAAGGCTTCTTGAGGGGAAAGCTGTAACTCTGTGAGATGATTTCACAGAACACAAAGAAGTTTCTCAGAAAGCTTGTTTCTCTTTGTTATCGGAGGATATTTCCTTTGGCCCTATAGTCTTCAAAGGGAAAGGAAATATCTGTTGTCAGATTCCCCAGAAATAAGGCTAGCAAAGAGATCCACGAAATACAGATGTAACTCTGTTAGATGAATTAACAGAACACTGAGCAGTTTCTCAGAAAGCTTCTTTCCAGATTTCATTGGAGGATATTTCCTTTTTCACCATAGCCCTTAGGGGTTCCAAATATCACTTTGCCAATTCCACAAGAACTGTCTTAGCGAAAGGCTTCTTGAGGGGAATGCTGTAACTCTGTGAGATGATTTCACCGAACACAAAGAAGCTTCTCAGAAAGCTTCTTTCTCTTTGTTATCGGAGGATATTTCCTTTGGTCCTATGGCCTTTAAGGGATCCGAAATATCTGTTCTCAGATTCCACAGAAATAAGGCTAGCAAAGAGATCCACGAAATACAGATGTAACTCTGTGAGATGAATTAACAGAACACTAAGCAGTTTCTCAGAAAGCTTCTTTCCAGATTTCATCGGAGGATATACCCTTTTTCACCATAGCCCTCTATGGGCTTCCAAATATCACTTTGCCAATTCCACAAGAACTGTCTTAGCGAAAGGCTTCTTGAGGGGAAAGCTGTAACTCTGTGAGATGATTTCACAGAACACAAAGAAGTTTCTCAGAAAGCTTCTTTCTCTTTGTTATCGGAGGATATTTCCTTTGGCCCTATAGTCTTCAAAGGGAAAGGAAATATCTGTTGTCAGATTCCACAGAAATAAGGCTAGCAAAGAGATCCACGAAATACAGATGTAACTCTGTGAGATGAATTAACAGAACACTAAGCAGTTTCTCAGAAAGCTTCTTTCCAGATTTCATAGGAGGATATTTCCTTTTTAACCATAGCCCTCTAGGGGCTTCCAAATATCACTTTGCCAATTCCACAAGAACTGTCTTAGCGAAAGGCTTCTTGAGGGGAAAGCTGTAACTCTGTGAGATGATTTCACAGAACACAAAGAAGTTTCTCAGAAAGCTTCTTTCTCTTTGTTATCAGAGGATAATTGCTTTGGCCCTATAGTCTTCAAAGGGAAAGGAAATATCTGTTGTCAGATTCCACAGAAATAAGGCTAGCAAAGAGATCCACGAAATACAGATGTAACTCTGTGAGATGAATTAACAGAACACTAAGCAGTTTCTCAGAAAGCTTCTTTCCAGATTTCATCGGAGGATATACCCTTTTTCACCATAGCCCTCTATGGGCTTCCAAATATCACTTTGCCAATTCCACAAGAACTGTCTTAGCGAAAGGCTTCTTGAGGGGAAAGCTGTAACTCTGTGAGATGATTTCACAGAACACAAAGAAGTTTCTCAGAAAGCTTCTTTCTCTTTGTTATCGGAGGATATTTCCTTTGGCCCTATAGTCTTCAAAGGGAAAGGAAATATCTGTTGTCAGATTCCACAGAAATAAGGCTAGCAAAGAGATCCACGAAATACAGATGTAACTCTGTGAGATGAATTAACAGAACACTAAGCAGTTTCTCAGAATGCTTCTTTCCAGATTTCATCGGGGATATTTCCTTTTTCACCATAGCCCTCTAGGGGCTTCCAAATATCACTTTGCCAATTCCACAAGAACTGTCTTAGCGAAAGGCTTCTTGAGGGGAAAGCTGTAACTCTGTGAGATGATTTCACAGAACACAAAGAAGTTTCTCAGAAAACTTCTTTCTCTTTCTTATCGAAGGATATTTCCTTTGGCCGTATAGCCTTCAAAGGGAAAGGAAATATCTGTGGTCAGATTCCACAGAAATAAGGCTAGCAAAGAGATCCACGAAATACAGATGTAACTCTGTGAGATGAATTAACAGAACACTAAGAAGTTTCTCAGAAAGCTTCTTTCCAGATTTCATCCGAGGATATTTCCTTTTTCACCATAGCCCTCTATGGGCTTCAAAATATCACTTTGCCAATTCCACAAGAACTGTCTTAGCGAAAGGCTTCTTGAGGGGAAAGCTGTAACTCTGTGAGATGATTTCACAGAACACAAGGAAGTTTCTCAGAAAGCTTCTTTCTCTTTGTTATCGGAGGATATTTCCTTTGGCCCTATACTCTTCAAAGGGAAAGGAAATATCTGTTGTCAGATTCCACAGAAATAAGGCGAGCAAAGACATCCACGAAATACAGATGTAACTCTGGGAGATGAATTAACAGAACACTGAGCAGTTTCTCAGAAAGCTTCTTTCTAGAATTCATCGGAGGATATTTCCTTTTTCACCATAGCCCTTATGGGCTTCCAAATATCACTTTGCCAATTCCACAAGAACTGTCTTAGCGAAAGGCTTCTTGAGGGGAAAGCTGTCACTCTGTGAGATGATTTCACAGAACACAAAGAAGTTTCTCAGAAAGCTTCTTTCTCTTTGTTATCGGAAGATATTTCCTTTGGCCCTATAGTCTTCAAAGTGAAAGGAAATATCTGTTGTCAGATTCCATAGAATGAAGGCTAGCAAAGAGATCCACGAAATACAGATGTAACTCGGTGAGATGAATTAACAGAACACTAAGCAGTTTCTCAGAAAGCTTTTTTCCAGATTTCATCGGAGGATATTTCCTTTTTCACCATAGCCCTCTAAGGGCTTCTAAATACCACTTTGCCAATTCCACAAGAACTGTCTTAGCGAAAGGCTTCTTGAGGGGAAAGCTGTAACTCTGAGAGATGATTTCACCGAAGACAAAGAAGCTTCTCAGAAAGCTTCTTTCTCTTTGTTATCGGAGGATATAACCTTTGGTCCTATGGCCTTTAAAGGGATCCGAAATATCAGTTCCCAGATTCCACAGAAATAAGGCTAGCAAAGAGATCTACGAAATACTGATGTAACTCTGTGAGATGAAATAACAGAACACTAAGCAGTTTCTCAGAAAGCTTCTTTCCAGATTTCATCGGAGGATATTTCCTTTTTAACCATAGCCCTCTAAGGGCTTTCAAATATCACTTTGCCAATTCCACAAGAACTGTCTTAGCGAAAGGCTTCTTGAGGGGAAAGCTGTAACTCTGTGAGATGATTTCACAGAACACAAAGAAGTTTCTCAGAAAGCTTGTTTCTCTTTGTTATCGGAGGATATTTCCTTTGGCCCTATAGTCTTCAAAGGGAAAGGAAATATCTGTTGTCAGATTCCCCAGAAATAAGGCTAGCAAAGAGATCCACGAAATACAGATGTAACTCTGTGAGATGAATTAACAGAACACTGAGCAGTTTCTCAGAAAGCTTCTTTCCAGATTTCATCGGAGGATATTTCCTTTTTCACCATAGCCCTTAGGGGTTCCAAATATCACTTTGCCAATTCCACAAGAACTGTCTTAGCGAAAGGCTTCTTGAGGGGAATGCTGTAACTCTGTGAGATGATTTCACCGAACACAAAGAAGCTTCTCAGAAAGCTTCTTTCTCTTTGTTATCGGAGGATATTTCCTTTGGTCCTATGGCCTTTAAGGGATCCGAAATATCTGTTCTCAGATTCCACAGAAATAAGGCTAGCAAAGAGATCCACGAAATACAGATGTAACTCTGTGAGATGAATTAACAGAACACTAAGCAGTTTCTCAGAAAGCTTCTTTCCAGATTTCATCGGAGGATATTTCCTTTTTCACCATAGCCCTCTACGGGCTTCCAAATATCACTTTGCCAATTCCACAAGAACTGTCTTATCGAAAGGCTTCTTGAGGGGAAAGCTGTAACTTTGTGAGATGATTTCACAGAACACAAAGAAGTTTCTCAGAAAACTTCTTTCTCTTTGTTATCGAAGGATATTTCCTTTGGCCGTATAGTCTTCAAAGGGAAAGGATATATCTGTTGTCAGATTCCGCAGAAATAAGGCTAGCAAAGAGATCCACGAAATACAGATGTAACTCTGTGAGATGAATTAACAGAACACTAAGCAGTTTCTCAGAAAGCTTCTTTCCAGATTTCATCGGAGGATATTTCCTTTTTCACCATAGCCCTCTATGGGCTTCCAAATATCACTTTGCCAATTCCACACGAACTGTCTTAGCGAAAGGCTTCTTGAGGGGAAAGCTGTAACTCTGTGAGATGATTTCACAGAACACAAAGAAGTTTCTCAGAAAGCTTCTTTCTCTTTGTTATCGGAGGGTATTTCCTTTGGCCCTATATTCTTTAACGGGATCCGAAATATCTGTTCTCAGGTTCCACAGAAATAAGGCTAGCAAAGAGATCTACGAAATACAGATGTAACTCTGAGATGAATTAAAAGAACACTAAGCAGTTTCTCAGAAAGGTTCTTTCCAGATTTCATCCGAGGATATTTCCTTTTTCACCATAGCCCTCTATGGGCTTCCAAATATCACTTTGCCAATTCCACAAGAACAGTCTTAGCGAAAGGCTTCTTGTGGGGAAAGCTGTAACTCTGTGAGATGATTTCACAGAACACAAAGAAGTTTCTCAGAAAGCTTCTTTCTCTTTGTTATCGGAGGATATTTCCTTTGGCCCTATAGTCTTCAAAGGGAAAGGAAATATCTGTTCTCAGATTCCACAGAAATAAGGCTAGCAAAAAGATCCACGAAATACAGATGTAACTCTGTGAGATGAATTAACAGAACACTGAGCAGTTTCTCAGAAAGCTTCTTTCCAGATATCATCGGAGGATATTTCCTTTTTCACCATAGCCCTTATGGGCTTCAAAATATCACTTTGCCAATTCCACAAGAACTGTCTTAGCGAAAGGTTTCTTGACAGGAAAGCTGTAACTCTGTGAGATGATTTCACAGAACACAAAGATGTTTCTCAGAAAGCTTGTTTCTCTTTGTTACCGGAGGATATTTCCTTTGGCCCTATAGTCTTCAAAGGGAAAGGAAATATCTGTTGTCAGATTCCACAGAAATAAGGCTAGCAAAGAGATCCACGAAATACAGATGTAACTCTGTGAGATGAATTAACAGAACACTGAGCATTTTCTCAGAAAACTTCTTTCCAGATTTCATCGGAGGATATTTCCTTTTTCACCATAGCCCTCTATGGGCTTCCAAATATCACTTTGCCAATTCCACAAGAACTGTCTTAGCGAAAGGCTTCTTGAGAGGAAAGCTCTAACTCTGTGAGATGATTTCACAGAACACAAAGAAGTTTCTCAGAAAGCTTCTTTCTCTTTGTTATCGGAGGATATTTCCTTTGGCCCTATAGTCTTCAAAGGGAAAGGAAATATCTGTTGTCAGATTCCACAGAAATAAGGCTAGCAAAGAGATCCACGAAATACAGATGTAACTCTGTGAGATGAATTAACAGAACACTGAGCAGTTTCTCAGAAAGCTTCTTTCCAGATTTCATAGGAGGATATTTCCTTTTTCACCATAGCCCTTAGGGGCTTCCAAATATCACTTTGACAATTCCACAAGAGCTGTCTTAGCGAAAGGCTTCTTCAGGGGAAAGCTGTAACTCTGTGAGATGATTTCACCGAACACAAAGAAGTTTCTCAGAAAGCTTCTTTCTCTTTGTTATCGGAGGATATTTCCTTTGGCCCTATAGTCTTTAAAGGGATCCGAAATATCAGTTCTCAGATTCCACAGAAATAAGGCTAGCAAAGAGATCTAGGGATCCGAAATATCAGTTCTCAGATTCCACAGAAATAAGGCTAGCAAAGAGATCTACGAAATACTGATGTAACTCTGTGAGATGAATTAACAGAACACTAAGCAGTTTCTCAGAAAGCTTCTTTCCAGATTTCATCCGAGGATATTTCCTTTTTCATCATAGCCCTCTATGGGCTTCCAAATATCACTTTGCCAATTCCACAAGAACTGTCTTAGCGAAAGGCTTCTTGAGGGGAAAGCTGTAACTCTGTGAGATGATTTCACAGAACACAAAGAAGTTTCTCAGAAAGCTTCTTTCTCTTTGTTATCGGAGGATATTTCCTTTGGCCCTATAGTCTTCAAAGGGAAAGGAAATATCTGTTGTCAGATTCCACAGAAATAAGGCTAGCAAAGAGATCCACGAAATACAGATGTAATTCTGTGAGATGAATTAACAGAACACTAAGCAGTTTCTCAGAAAGCTTCTTTCCAGATTTCATCCGAGGATATTTCCTTTTTCACCATAGCCCTCTATGGGCTTCCAAATATCACTTTGCCAATTCCACAAGAACTGTCTTAGCGAAAGGCTTCTTCAGGGGAAAGCTGTAACTCTGTGAGATGATTTCACAGAACACAAAGAAGTTTCTCAGAAAGCTTCTTTCTCTTTGTTATCGGAGGATATTTCCTTTGGCCCTATAGTCTTCAAAGGGAAAGGAAATATCTGTTGTCAGATTCCACAGAAATAAGGCTAGCAAAGAGATCCACGAAATACAGATGTAACTCTGTGAGATGAATTAACAGAACACTAAGCAGTTTCTCAGAAAGCTTCTTTCCAGATTTCATCGGAGGATATTCCCTTTTTCACCATAGCCCTCTACGGGCTTCCAAATATCACTTTGCCAATTCCACAAGAACTGTCTTAGCGAAAGGCTTCTTGAGGGGAAAGCTGTAACTCTGTGAGATGATTTCACAGAACACAAAGAAGTTTCTCAGAAAGCTTGTTTCTCTTTGTTATCGGAGGATATTTCCTTTGGCCCTATAGTCTTCAAAGGGAAAGGAAATATCTGTTCTCAGATTCCACAGAAATAAAGCTAGAAAAGAGATCCACGAAATACAGATGTAACTCTGTGAGATGAATTAACAGAACACTAAGCAGTTTCTCAAAAAGCTTCTTTCCAGGTTTCATCGGAGGATATTTCCTTTTTCACCATAGCCCTCTATGGGCTTCCAAATATCACTTTGCCAATTCCACAAGAACTGTCTTAGCGAAAGGCTTCTTGAGGGGAAAGCTGTAACTCTGTGAGATGATTTCACAGAACACAAAGAAGTTTCTCAGAAAACTTCATTCTCTTTGTTATCGAAGGATATTTCCTTTGGCCGTATAGTCTTCAAAGGGAAAGGAAATATCTGTTGTCAGATTCCACAGAAATAAGGCTAGCAAAGAGATCCACGAAATACAGATGTAATTCTGTGAGATGAATTAACAGAACACTAAGCTGTTTCTCAGAAAGCTTCTTTCCAGATTTCATCGGAGGATATTTCCTTTTTCACCATAGCCCTCTATGGGCTTCCAAATATCACTTTGCCAATTGCACACGAACTGTCTTAGCGAAAGGCTTCTTGAGGGGAAAGCTGTAACTCTGTGAGATGATTTCACAGAACACAAAGAAGTTTCTCAGAAAGCTTCTTTCTCTTTGTTATCGGAGGATATTTCCTTTGGCCCTATATTCTTTAACGGGATCCGAAATATCTGTTCTCAGGTTCTACAGAAATAAGGCTAGCAAAGAGATCTACGAAATACAGATGTAACTCTGAGATGAATTAAAAGAACACTAAGCAGTTTCTCAGAAAGCTTCTTTCCAGATTTCATCCGAGTATATTTCCTTTTTCACCATAGCCCTCTATGGGCTTCCAAATATCACTTTGCCAATTCCACAAGAACTGTCTTAGCGAAAGGCTTCTTGAAGGGAAACCTGTAACTCTGTGAGATGATTTCACAGAACACAAAGAAGTTTCTCAGAAAGCTTCTTTCTCTTTGTTATCGGAGGATATTTCCTTTGGCCCTATAGTCTTCAAAGGGAAAGGAAATATCTGTTCTCAGATTCCACAGAAATAAGGCTAGGAAAAAGATCCACGAAATACAGATGTAACTCTGTGAGATGAATTAACAGAACACTGAGCAGTTTCTCAGAAAGCTTCTTTCCAGATATCATCGGAGGATATTTCCTTTTTCACCATAGCCCTCTAAGGGCTTCCAAATATCACTTTGCCAATTCCACAAGAACTGTCTTAGCGAAAGGCTTCTTGAGGGGAAAGCTGTAACTCTGTGAGATGATTTCACAGAACCCCAAGAAGTTTCTCAGAAAACTTCTTTCTCTTTCTTATCGAAGGATATTTCCTTTGGCCGTATAGTCTTCAAAGGGAAAGGAAATATCTGTGGTCAGATTCCACAGAAATAAGGCTAGCAAAGAGATCCAAGAAATACAGATGTAACTCTGTGAGATGAATTAACAGAACACTAAGCAGTTTCTCAGAAAGCTTCTTTCCAGATTTCATAGGAAGATATTTCCTTTTTCACCGTAGCCCTTAGGGGCTTCCAAATATCACTTTGCCAATTCCACAAGAACTGTCTTAGCGAAAGGCTTCTGAAGGGAAAAGCTGTAACTCTGTGAGATGATTTCACAGAACACAAAGAAGTTTCTCAGAAAGCTTCTTTCTCTTTGTTATCGGAGGATATTTCCTTTGGCCCTATAGTCTTTAAAGGGATCCGAAATATCAGTTCTCAGATTCCACAGAAATAAGGCTAGCAAAGAGATCTACGAAATACTGATGTAACTCTGTGAGATGAATTAACAGAACACTAAGCAGTTTCTCAGAAAGCTTCTTTCCAGATTTCATCCGAGGATATTTCCTTTTTCACCATAGCCCTCTATGGGCTTCCAAATATCACTTTGCCAATTCCACAAGAACTGTCTTAGCGAAAGGCTTCTTCAGGGGAAAGCTGTAACTCTGTGAGATGATTTCACAGAACACAAAGAAGTTTCTCAGAAAGCTTCTTTCTCTTTGTTATCGGAGGATATTTCCTTTGGCCCTATAGTCTTCAAAGGGAAAGGAAATATCTGTTGTCAGATTCCACAGAAATAAGGCTAGCAAAGAGATCCACGAAATACAGATGTAACTCTGTGAGATGAATTAACAGAACACTAAGCTGTTTCTCAGAAAGCTTCTTTCCAGATTTCATCGGAGGATATTTCCTTTTTCACCATAGCCCTCTATGGGCTTCCAAATATCACTTTGCCAATTGCACACGAACTGTCTTAGCGAAAGGCTTCTTGAGGGGAAAGCTGTAACTCTGTGAGATGATTTCACAGAACACAAAGAAGTTTCTCAGAAAGCTTCTTTCTCTTTGTTATCGGAGGATATTTCCTTTGGCCCTATATTCTTTAACGGGATCCGAAATATCTGTTCTCAGGTTCCACAGAAATAAGGCTAGCAAAGAGATCTACGAAATACAGATGTAACTCTGAGATGAATTAAAAGAACACTAAGCAGTTTCTCAGAAAGCTTCTTTCCAGATTTCATCCGAGGATATTTCCTTTTTCACCATAGCCCTCTATGGGCTTCCAAATATCACTTTGCCAATTCCACAAGAACAGTCTTAGCGAAAGGCTTCTTGAGGGGAAAGCTGTAACTCTGTGAGATGATTTCACAGAACACAAAGAAGTTTCTCAGAAAGCTTCTTTCTCTTTGTTATCGGAGGATATTTCCTTTGGCCCTATAGTCTTCAAAGGGAAAGGAAATATCTGTTCTCAGATTCCACAGAAATAAGGCTAGGAAAAAGATCCACGAAATACAGATGTAACTCTGTGAGATGAATTAACAGAACACTGAGCAGTTTCTCAGAAAGCTTCTTTCCAGATATCATCGGAGGATATTTCCTTTTTCACCATAGCCCTCTAAGGGCTTCCAAATATCACTTTGCCAATTCCACAAGAACTGTCTTAGCGAAAGGTTTCTTGAGGGGAAAGTTGTAACTCTGTGAGATCATTTCACAAAACACAAAGATGTTTCTCAGAAAGCTTGTTTCTCTTTGTTATCGGAGGATATTTCCTTTGGCCCTATAGTCTTCAAAGGGAAAGGAAATATCTGTTGTCATATTCCACAGAAAAAAGGCTAGCAAAGAGATCCACGAAATACAGATGTAACTCTGTGAGATGAATTAACAGAACACTGAGCAGTTTCTCAGAAAGCTTCTTTCCAGATTTCATAGGAGGATATTTCCTTTTTCACCATAGCCCTTTGGGGCTTCCAAATATCACTTTGCCAATTCCACAAGAAATGTCTTAGCGAAAGGCTTCTTGAGGGGAAAGCTGTAACTCTGTGAGATGATTTTACAGAACACAAAGAAGTTTCTCAGAAAGCTTCTTTCTCTTTGTTATCGGAGGATATTTCCTTTGGCCCTATAGTCTTTAAAGGGATCCGAAATATCAGTTCTCAGATTCCACAGAAATAAGGCTAGCAAAGAGATCTACGAAATACTGATGTAACTCTGTGAGATGAATTAACAGAACACTAAGCAGTTTCTCAGAAAGCTTCTTTCCAGATTTCATCCGAGGATATTTCCTTTTTAACCATAGCCCTCTAGGGGCTTCCAAATATCACTTTGCCAATTCCACAAGAACTGTCTTAGCGAAAGGCTTCTTGAGGGGAAAGCTGTAACTCTGTGAGATGATTTCACAGAACACAAAGAAGTTTCTCAGAAAGCTTCTTTCTCTTTGTTATCGGAGGATAATTGCTTTGGCCCTATAGTCTTCAAAGGGAAAGGAAATATCTGTTGTCAGATTCCACAGAAATAAGGCTAGCAAAGAGATCCACGAAATACAGATGTAACTCTGTGAGATGAATTAACAGAACACTAAGCAGTTTCTCAGAAAGCTTCTTTCCAGATTTCATCGGAGGATATACCCTTTTTCACCATAGCCCTCTATGGGCTTCCAAATATCACTTTGCCAATTCCACAAGAACTGTCTTAGCGAAAGGCTTCTTGAGTGGAAAGCTGTAACTCTGTGAGATGATTTCACAGAACACAAAGAAGTTTCTCAGAAAGCTTCTTTCTCTTTGTTATCGGAGGATATTTCCTTTGGCCCTATAGTCTTCAAAGGGAAAGGAAATATCTGTTGTCAGATTCCACAGAAATAAGGCTAGCAAAGAGATCCACGAAATACAGATGTAACTCTGTGAGATGAATTAACAGAACACTAAGCAGTTTCTCAGAATGCTTCTTTCCAGATTTCATCGGAGGATATTTCCTTTTTAACCATAGCCCTCTAAGGGCTTTCAAATATCACTTTGCCAATTCCACAAGAACTGGCTTAGCGAAAGGCTTCTTGAGGGGAAAGCTGTAACTCTGTGAGATGATTTCACAGAACACAAAGAAGTTTCTCAGAAAGCTTGTTTCTCTTTGTTATCGGAGGATATTTCCTTTGGCCCTATAGTCTTCAAAGGGAAAGGAAATATCTGTTGTCAGATTCCACAGAAATAAGGCTAGCAAAGAGATCCACGAAATACAGATGTAACTCTGTGAGATGAATTAACAGACACTGAGCAGTTTCTCAGAAAGCTTCTTTCCAGATTTCATCGGAGGATATTTCCTTTCTCACCATAGCCCTTATGGGCTTCCAAATATCACTTTGCCAATTCCACAAGAACTGTCTTAGTGAAACGCTTCTTGAGGGGAAAGCTGTCACTCTGTGAGATGATTTCACAGAACACAAAGAAGTTTCTCAGAAGGCTTCTTTCTCTTTGTTATCGGAGGATATTTCCTTTGGCCCTGTAGTTTTTAAAGGGATCCGAAATATCAGTTCTCAGATTCCACAGAAATAAGGCTAGCAAAGAGATCTACGAAATACTAATGTAACTCTGTGAGATGAATTAACCGAACACTAAGTAGTTTCTCAGAAAGCTTCTTTCCACATTTCATCCGAGGATATTTCCTTTTTAACCATAGCCCTCTATGGGCTTCCAAATATCACTTTGCCAATTCCACAAGAACTGTCTTAGCGAAAGGCTTCTTGAGGGGAAAGCTGTAAATCTGTGAGATGATTTCAGAGAACACAAAGAAGTTTCTCAGATAGCTTGTTTCTCTTTGTTATCGGAGGATATTTCCTTTGGCCCTATAGTCTTCAAAGGGAAAGGAAATATCTGTTGTCAGATTCCACAGAAATAAGGCTAGCAAAGAGATCCACGAAATACAGATGTAACTCTGTGAGATGAATTAACAGAACACTAAGCAGTTTCTCAGAAAGCTTCTTTCCAGATTTCTTCCGAGGATATTTCCTTTTTCACCATAGCTCTCTATGGGCTTCCAAATATCACTTTGCCAATTCCACAAGAACTGTCTTAGCGAAAGGCTTCTTCAGGGGAAAGCTGTAACTTTGTGAGATGATTTCACAGAACACAAAGAAGTTTCTCAGAAAGCTTCTTTCTCTTTGTTATCGGAGGATATTTCCTTTGGCCCTATATTCTTCAAAGGGAAAGGAATTATCTGTTGTCAGATTCCACAGAAATAAGGCTAGCAAAGACATCCACGAAATACAGATGTAACTCTGTGAGATGAATTAACAGAACACTGAGCAGTTTCTCAGAAAGCTTCTTTCCAGAATTCATCGGAGGATATTTCCTTTTTCACCTTAGCCCTTATGGGCTACCAAATATCACTTTGCCAATTCCACAAGAACTGTCTTAGCGAAAGGCTTCTTGAGGGGAAAGCTGTCACTCTGTGAGATGATTTCACAGAACACAAAGAAGTTTCTCAGAAAGCTTCTTTCTCTTTCTTATCGGAGGATATTTCCTTTGGCCCTATAGTCTTCAAAGGGAAAGGAAATATCTGTTGTCAGATTCCACAGAAAGAAGGCTAGCAAAGAGATCCACGAAATACAGATGTAACTCTGTGAGATGAATTAACAGAACACTAAGCAGTTTCTCAGAAAGCTTCTTTCCAGATTTCATCGGAGGATATTTCCTTTTTCACCATAGCCCTCTATGGGCTTCTAAATATCACTTTGCCAATTCCACAAGAACTGTCTTAGCGAAAGGCTTCTTGAGGGGAAAGCTGTAACTCTGTGAGATGATTTCACCGAAGACAAAGAAGCTTCTCAGAAAGCTTCTTTCTCTTTGTTATCGGAGGATATTTCCTTTGGTCCTATGGCCTTTAAAGGGATCCGAAATATCTCTTCTCAGATTCCACAGAAATAAGGCTAGCAAAGAGATCCACGAAATACAGATGTAACTCTGTGAGATGAATTAACAGACACTGAGCAGTTTCTCACAAAGCTTCTTTCCAGATTTCATCGGAGGATATTTCCTTTTTCACCATAGCCCTCTATGGGCTTCCAAATATCACTTTGCCAATTCTACAAGAACTGTCTTAGCGAAAGGCTTCTTGAGGGGAAAGCTGTAACTCTGTGAGATGATGTCACAGAACACAAAGAAGTTTCTCAGAAAGCTTCTTTCCCTTTAATATCGGAGGATATGTCCTTTGGCCCTATACTCTTCAAAGGGAAAGGAAATATCTCTTGTCAGATTCCACAGAAATAAGGCTAGCAAAGAGATCCAAGAAATACTGATGTAACTCTGTGAGATGAATTAACAGAACACTGAGTAGTTTCTCAGAAAGCTTCTTTCCAGCTTTCATCGGAGGATATTTCCTTTTTCACCATAGCCCTTATGGGCTTCCAAATATCACTTTGCCAATCCCACAAGAACTGTCTTATCGAAAGGCTTCTTGACGGGAAAGCTGTAACTCTGTGAGATGATTTCACAGAACACAAAAAAGTTTCTCAGAAAGCTTCTTTCTCTTTGTTATCGGAGGATATTTCTTTTGGCCCTATAGTCTTCAAAGGGAAAGGAATTATCTTTTCTCAGATTCCACAGAAATAAGGCTAGCAAAGAGATCCACGAAATACAGATGTAATTCTGTGAGATGAATTAACAGAACACTAAGCAGTTTCTCAGAAAGCTTCTTTCCAGATTTCATCCGAGGATATTTCCTTTTTCACCATAGCCCTTTATGGGCTCCAAATATCACTTTGCCAATTCCACAAGAACTGTCTTAGCGAAAAGCTTCTTGAGGGGAAAGCTGTAACTCTGTGAGATGATTTCACCGAAAACAAAGAAGCTTCTCAGAAAGCTTCTTTCTCTTGTTATCGGAGGATATGTCCTTTGGCCCTATAGTCTTCAAAGGGAAAGGAAATATCTGTTGTCAGATTCCACAGAAATAAGGCTAGCAAAGAGATCCAAGAAATACTGATGTAACTCTGTGAGATGAATTAACAGAACACTGAGCAGTTTCTCAGAAAGCTTCTTTCCAGATTTCATCGGAGGATATTTCCTTTCTCACCATAACCCTCTATGGGCTTCCAAATATCACTTTGCCAATTCCACACGAACTGTCTTAGCTAAAGGCTTCTTGAGGGGAAAGCTGTAACTCTGTGAGATGATTTCACAGAACACAAAGAAGTTTCTCAGAAAGCTTCTTTCTCTTTGTTATCGGAGGATATTTCCTTTGGCCCTATATTCTTCAAAGGGAAAGGAAATATCTGTTGTCAGATTCCACAGAAATAAGGCTAGCAAAGAGATCCACGAAACACAGATGTAACTCGGTGAGATGAATTAACAGAACACTAAGCAGTTTCTCAGAAAGCTTCTTTCCAGATTTCATCGGAGGATATTTCCTTTTTCACCATAGCCCTCTATGGGCTTCCAAATATCACTTTGCCAATTCCACACGAACTGTCTCAGCGAAAGGCTTCTTGAGGGGAAAGCTGTAACTCTGTGAGATGATTTCACAGAACACAAAGAATTTTCTCAGAAAGCTTCTTTCTCTTTGTTATCGGAGGATATTTCCTTTGGCCCTATATTCTTTAAAGGGATCCGAAATATCTGTTCTCAGGTTCCACAGAAATAAGGCTAGCAAAGAGATCTACGAAATACAGATGAAACTCTGTGAGATGAATTAACAGAACACTAAGCAGTTTCTCAGAAAGCTTCTTTCCAGATTTCATCGGAGGATATTTCTTTTTTCACCATAGCCCTCTATGGGCTTCCAAATATCACTTTGCCAATTCCACAAGAACTGTCTTAGCGAAAGGCTTCTTGAGGGGAAAGCTGTAACTCTGTGAGATGATTTCACAGAACACAAAGAAGTTTCTCAGAAAACTTCTTTCTCTTTGTTATCGAAGGATATTTCCTTTGGCCGTATAGTCTTCAAAGGGAAAGGAAATATCTGTTGTCAGATTCCACAGAAATAAGGCTAGCAAAGAGATCCACGAAATACAGATGTAACTCTGTGAGATGAATTAACAGAACACTAAGCAGTTTCTCAGAAAGCTTCTTTCCAGATTTCATCGGAGGATATTTCCTTTTTCTCCATAGCCCTCTACGGGCTTCCAAATATCACTTTGCCAATTCCACAAGAACTGTCTTAGCGAAAGGCTTCTTGAGGGGAAAGCTGTCACTCTGTGAGATGATTTCACCGAACACAAAGAAGCTTCTCAGAAAGCTTCTTTCTCTTTGTTATCGGAGGATATTTTCTTTTGTCCTATGGCCTTTAAAGGGATCCGAAATATCTGTTCTCAGATTCCACAGAAATAAGGCTAGCAAAGAGATCCACGAAATACAGATGTAACTCTGTGAGATGAATTAACAGACACTGAGCAGTTTCTCAGAAAGCTTCTTTCCAGATTTCATCGGAGGATATTTCCTTTTTCACCATAGCCCTCTAAGGGCTTCCAAATATCACCTTGCCAAATCCACAAGAACTGTCTTAGCGAAAGGTTTCTTGAGGGGAAAGCTGTAACTCTGTGAGATCATTTCACAAAACACAAAGATGTTTCTCAGAAAGCTTGTTTCTCTTTGTTATCGGAGGATATTTCCTTTGGCCCTATAGTCTTCAAAGGGAAAGGAAATATCTGTTGTCAGATTCCACAGAAATAAGGCTAGCAAAGAGATCCACGAAATACAGATGTAACTCTGTGAGATGAATTAACAGAACACTGAGCAGTTTCTCAGAAAGCTTCTTTCCAGATTTCATAGGAGGACATTTCCTTTTTCACCATAGCCCTTTGGGGCTTCCAAATATCACTTTGCCAATTCCACAAGAAATGTCTTAGCGAAAGGCTTCTTGAGGGGAAAGCTGTCACTCTGTGAGATGATTTCACAGAACACAAAGAAGTTTCTCAGAAAGCTTCTTTCTCTTTGTTATCGGAAGATATTTCCTTTGGCCCTAGAGTCTTAAAAGGGAAAGGAAATATCTGTTGTCAGATTCCATAGAATGAAGGCTAGCAAAGAGATCCACGAAATACAGATGTAACTCGGTGAGATGAATTAAAAGAACACTAAGCAGTTTCTCAGAAAGCTTTTTTCCAGATTTCATCGGAGGATATTTCCTTTTTCACCATAGCCCTCTATGGGCTTCTAAATACCACTCTGCCAATTCCTCAAGAACTGTCTTAGCGAAAGGCTTTTTGAGGGGAAAGATGTAACTCTGAGAGATGATTTCACCGAAGACAAAGAAGCTTCTCAGAAAGCTTCTTTCTCTTTGTTATCGGAGGATATAACCTTTGGTCCTATGGCCTTTAAAGGGATCCGAAATATCAGTTCTCAGATTCCACAGAAATAAGGCTAGCAAAGAGATCCACGAAATACTGATGTAACTCTGTGAGATGAAATAACAGAACACTAAGCAGTTTCTCAGAAAGCTTCTTTCCAGATTTCATCCGAGGATATTTCCTTTTTAACCATAGCCCTCTAGGGGCTTCCAAATATCACTTTGCCAATTCCACAAGAACTGTCTTAGCGAAAGGCTTCTTGAGGGGAAAGCTGTAACTCTGTGAGATGATTTCACAGAACACAAAGAAGTTTCTCAGAAAGCTTCTTTCTCTTTGTTATCGGAGGATATTTCCTTTGGCCCTATAGTCTTCAAAGGGAAAGGAAATATCTGTCGTCAGATTCCACAGAAATAAGGCTAGCAAAGAGATCCACGAAATACAGATGTAACTCTGTGAGATGAATTAACAGAACACTAAGCAGTTTCTCAGAAAGCTTCTTTCCAGATTTCAATGGAGGATATTTCCTTTTTCACCATAGCCCTCTAGGGGCTTCCAAATATCACTTTGCCAATTCCACAAGAACTGTCTTAGCGAAAGGCTTCTTGAGGGGAAAGCTGTAACTCTGTGAGATGATTTCACAGAACACAAAGAAGTTTCTCAGAAAACTTCTTTCTCTTTCTTATCGAAGGATATTTCCTTTGGCCGTATAGTCTTCAAAGGGAAAGGAAATATCTGTGGTCAGATTCCACAGAAATAAGGCTAGCAAAGAGATCCACGAAATACAGATGTAACTCTGTGAGATGAATTAACAGAACACTAAGAAGTTTCTCAGAAAGCTTCTTTCCAGATTTCATCCGAGGATATTTCCTTTTTCACCATAGCCCTCTATGGGCTTCAAAATATCACTTTGCCAATTCCACAAGAACTGTCTTAGTGAAAGGCTTCTTGAGGGGAAAGCTGTAACTCTGTGAGATGATTTCACAGAACACAAAGAAGTTTCTCAGAAAGCTTCTTTCTCTTTGTTATCGGAGGATATTTCCTTTGGCCCTATATTCTTCAAAGGGAAAGGAAATATCTGTTGTCAGATTCCACAGAAATAAGGCTAGCAAAGACATCCACGAAATACAGATGTAACTCTGTGAGATGAATTAACAGAACACTGAGCAGTTTCTCAGAAAGCTTCTTTCCAGAATTCATCGGAGGATATTTCCTTTTTCACCATAGCCCTTATGGGCTTCCAAATATGACTTTGCCAATTCCACAAGAACTGTCTTAGCGAAAGGCTTCTTGAGGGGAAAGCTGTCACTCTGTGAGATGATTTCACAGAACACAAAGAAGTTTCTCAGAAAGCTTCTTTCTCTTTGTTATCGGAAGATATTTCCTTTGGCCCTATAGTCTTCAAAGGGAAAGGAAATATCTGTTGTCAGATTCCATAGAATGAAGGCTAGCAAAGAGATCCACGAAATACAGATGTAACTCTGTGAGATGAATTAACAGAATACTAAGTAGTTTCTCAGAAAGATTCTTTCCAGATTTCATCCGAGGATATTTCCTTTTTCACCATAGCCCTCTATGGGCTTCCAAATATCACTTTGCCAATTCCACAAGAACTGTCTTAGCGAAAGGCTTCTTGAGGGGAAAGCTGTAACTCTGTGAGATGATTTCACCGAACACAAAGAAGCTTCTCAGAAAGCTTCTTTCTCTTGTTATCGGAGGATATGTCCTTTGGCCCTATAGTCTTCAAAGGGAAAGGAAATATCTGTTGTCAGATTCCACAGAAATAAGGCTAGCAAAGAGATCCAAGAAATACTGATGTAACTCTGTGAGATGAATTAACAGAACACTGAGCAGTTTCTCAGAAAGCTTCCTTCCAGATTTCATCGGAGGATATTTCCTTTCTCACCATAGCCCTCCATGGGCTTCCAAATATCACTTTGCCAATTCCACAAGAACTGTCTTAGCTAAAGGCTTCTTCAGGGGAATGCTGTAACTCTGTGAGATGAATTCACAGAACACAAAGAAGTTTCTCAGAAAGCTTCTTTCTCTTTGTTATCGGAGGATATTTCCTTTGGCCCTATAGTCTTCAAAGGGAAAGGAAATATCTGTTGTCAGATTCCACAGAAATAAGGCTAGCAAAGAGATCCACGAAATACAGATGTAACTCTGTGAGATGAATTTACAGAACACTAAGCAGTTTCTCAGAAAGCTTCTTTCCAGATTTCATCGGAGGATATTTCCTTTTTCACCATAGCCCTCTATGGGCTTCCAAATATCACTTTGCCAATTCCACACGAACTGTCTCAGCGAAAGGCTTCTTGAGGGGAAAGCTGTAACTCTGTGAGATGATTTCACAGAACACAAAGAAGTTTCTGAGAAAGCTTCTTTGTCTTTGTTATCGGAGGATATTTCCTTTGGCCCTATATTCTTTAAAGGGATCCGAAATATCTGTTCTCAGGTTCCACAGAAATAAGGCTAGCAAAGAGATCTACGAAATACAGAGGAAACTCTGTGAGATGAATTAACAGAACACTAAGCAGTTTCTCAGAAAGCTTCTTTCCAGATTTCATCGGAGGATATTTCTTTTTTCACCATAGCCCTCTATGGGCTTCCAAATATCACTTTGCCAATTCCACAAGAACTGTCTTAGCGAAAGGCTTCTTGAGGGGAAAGCTGTAACTCTGTGAGATGATTTCACAGAACACAAAGAAGTTTCTCAGAAAACTTCTTTCTCTTTGTTATCGAAGGATAGTTCCTTTGGCCGTATAGTCTTCAAAGGGAAAGGAAATATCTTTTGTCAGATTCCACAGAAATAAGGCTAGCAAAGAGATCCACGAAATACAGATGTAACTCTGTGAGATGAATTAACAGAACACTGAGCAGTTTCTCAGAAAGCTTCTTTCCAGAATTCATCGGAGGATATTTCCTTTTTCACCATAGCCCTTATGGGCTTCCAAATATGACTTTGCCAATTCCACAAGAACTGTCTTAGCGAAAGGCTTCTTGAGGGGAAAGCTGTCACTCTGTGAGATGATTTCACAGAACACAAAGAAGTTTCTCAGAAAGCTTCTTTCTCTTTGTTATCGGAAGATATTTCCTTTGGCCCTATAGTCTTCAAAGGGAAAGGAAATATCTGTTGTCAGATTCCATAGAATGAAGGCTAGCAAAGAGATCCACGAAATACAGATGTAACTCTGTGAGATGAATTAACAGAATACTAAGTAGTTTCTCAGAAAGATTCTTTCCAGATTTCATCCGAGGATATTTCCTTTTTCACCATAGCCCTCTATGGGCTTCCAAATATCACTTTGCCAATTCCACAAGAACTGTCTTAGCGAAAGGCTTCTTGAGGGGAAAGCTGTAACTCTGTGAGATGATTTCACCGAACACAAAGAAGCTTCTCAGAAAGCTTCTTTCTCTTGTTATCGGAGGATATGTCCTTTGGCCCTATAGTCTTCAAAGGGAAAGGAAATATCTGTTGTCAGATTCCACAGAAATAAGGCTAGCAAAGAGATCCAAGAAATACTGATGTAACTCTGTGAGATGAATTAACAGAACACTGAGCAGTTTCTCAGAAAGCTTCCTTCCAGATTTCATCGGAGGATATTTCCTTTCTCACCATAGCCCTCCATGGGCTTCCAAATATCACTTTGCCAATTCCACAAGAACTGTCTTAGCTAAAGGCTTCTTCAGGGGAATGCTGTAACTCTGTGAGATGAATTCACAGAACACAAAGAAGTTTCTCAGAAAGCTTCTTTCTCTTTGTTATCGGAGGATATTTCCTTTGGCCCTATAGTCTTCAAAGGGAAAGGAAATATCTGTTGTCAGATTCCACAGAAATAAGGCTAGCAAAGAGATCCACGAAATACAGATGTAACTCTGTGAGATGAATTTACAGAACACTAAGCAGTTTCTCAGAAAGCTTCTTTCCAGATTTCATCGGAGGATATTTCCTTTTCACCATAGCCCTCTATGGGCTTCCAAATATCACTTTGCCAATTCCACACGAACTGTCTCAGCGAAAGGCTTCTTGAGGGGAAAGCTGTAACTCTGTGAGATGATTTCACAGAACACAAAGAAGTTTCTGAGAAAGCTTCTTTCTCTTTGTTATCGGAGGATATTTCCTTTGGCCCTATATTCTTTAAAGGGATCCGAAATATCTGTTCTCAGGTTCCACAGAAATAAGGCTAGCAAAGAGATCTACGAAATACAGAGGAAACTCTGTGAGATGAATTAACAGAACACTAAGCAGTTTCTCAGAAAGCTTCTTTCCAGATTTCATCGGAGGATATTTCTTTTTTCACCATAGCCCTCTATGGGCTTCCAAATATCACTTTGCCAATTCCACAAGAACTGTCTTAGCGAAAGGCTTCTTGAGGGGAAAGCTGTAACTCTGTGAGATGATTTCACAGAACACAAAGAAGTTTCTCAGAAAACTTCTTTCTCTTTGTTATCGAAGGATAGTTCCTTTGGCCGTATAGTCTTCAAAGGGAAAGGAAATATCTTTTGTCAGATTCCACAGAAATAAGGCTAGCAAAGAGATCCACGAAATACAGATGTAACTCTGTGAGATGAATTAACAGAACACTAAGCAGTTTCTCAGAAAGCTTCTTTCCAGATTTAATCGGAGGATATTTCCTTTTTCACCATAGCCCTCTACGGGCTTCCAAATATCACTTTGCCAATTCCACAAGAACTGTCTTAGCGAAAGGCTTCTTGAGGGGAAAGCTGTCACTCTGTGAGATGATTTCACCGAACACAAAGAAGCTTCTCAGAAAGCTTCTTTCTCTTTGTTATCGGAGGATATTTTCTTTTGTCCTATGGCCTTTAAAGGGATCCGAAATATCTCTTCTCAGATTCCACAGAAATAAGGCTAGCAAAGAGATCCACGAAATACAGATGTAACTCTCTGAGATGAATTAACAGACACTGAGCAGTTTCTCAGAAAGCTTCTTTCCAGATTTCATCGGAGGATACTTCCTTTTTCACCATAGCCCTTATGGGCTTCCAAATATGACTTTGCCAATTCCACAAGAACTGTCTTAGCGAAAGGCTTCTTGAGGGGAAAGCTGTAACTCTGTGAGATGATTTCACAGAACACAAAGAAGTTTCTCAGAAAGCTTCTTTCCCTTTGTTATCGGAGGATGTGTCCTTTGGCCCTATAGTCTTCAAAGGGAAAGGAAATATCTGTTGTCAGATTCCACAGAAATAAGACTAGCAAAAAGATCCAAGAAATACTGATGTAACTCTGTGAGATGAATTAACAGAACACTGAGTAGTTTCTCAGAAAGCTTCTTTCCAGATTTCATCGGAGGATATTTCTTTTTTCACCATAGCCCTCTATGGGCTTCCAAATATCACTTTGCCAATTCCACAAGAACTGTCTTAGCGAAAGGCTTCTTGAGGGGAAAGCTGTAACTCTGTGAGATGATTTCACAGAACACAAAGAAGTTTCTCAGAAAACTTCTTTCTCTTTGTTATCGAAGGATAGTTCCTTTGGCCGTATAGTCTTCAAAGGGAAAGGAAATATCTTTTGTCAGATTCCACAGAAATAAGGCTAGCAAAGAGATCCACGAAATACAGATGTAACTCTGTGAGATGAATTAACAGAACACTAAGCAGTTTCTCAGAAAGCTTCTTTCCAGATTTCATCCGAGGATATTTCCTTTTTCACCATAGCCCTCTATGGGCTTCCAAATATCACTTTGCCAATTCCACACGAACTGTCTTAGCGAAAGGCTTCTTGAGGGGAAAGCTGTCACTCTGTGAGATGATTTCACAGAACACAAAGAAGTTTCTCAGAAAGCTTGTTTCTCTTTGTTATCGGAGGATATTTCCTTTGGCCCTATAGTCTTCAAAGTGGAAGGAAATATCTGTTGTCAGATTCCACAGAAATAAGGCTAGCAAAGAGATCCACGAAATACAGATAAAACTCTGTGAGATGAATTAACGGAACACTGAGCAGTTTCTCAGAAAGCTTCTTTCCAGATTTCATAGGAGGATATTTCCTTTTTCACCATAGCCCTTAGGGGCTTCCAAATATCACTTTGCCAATTCCACAAGAACTGTCTTAGCGAAAGGCTTCTTGAGAGGAAAGCTGTAACTCTGTGAGATGATTTCACAGAACACAAAGAAGTTTATCAGAAAGCTTCTTTCCCTTTGTTATCGGAGGTTAAGTCCTTTGGCCCTATAGTCTTCAAAGGGAAAGGAAATATCTGTTGTCAGATTCCACAGAAATAAGGCTAGCAAAGGGATCCACGAAATACTGATGTAACTCTGTGAGATGAATTAACAGAACACTAAGCAGTTTCTCAGAAAGCTTCTTTCCAGATTTCATCGGAGGATATTTCCTTTCTCACCATAGCCCACTTTGGGCTTCCAAATATCACTTTGCCAATTCCACAAGAACTGTCTTAGCGAAAGGCTTCTTCAGGGGAAAGCTGTAACTCTGTGAGATGATTTCACAGAACACAAAGAAGTTTCTCAGAAGACTTCTTTCTCTTTGTTATCGGAGGATATTTCCTTTGGCCCTGTAGTTTTTAAAGGGATCCGAAATATCTGTTCTCAGGTGCCACAGAAATAAGGCTAGCAAAGAGATCCACGAAATACAGATGTAACTCTGTGAGATGAATTAACAGAACACTGAGTAGTTTCTCAGGAAGCTGCTTTCCAGATTTCATCGGAGGATATTTCCTTTTTCACCATAGCCCTCTATGGGCTTCCAAATATCACTTTGCCAATTCCACAAGAACTGTCTTAGCGAAAGGCTTCTTGAGGGGAAAGCTGTAACTCTGTGAGATGATTTCACCGAACACAAAGAAGCTTCTCAGAAAGCTTCTTTCTCTTGTTATCGGAGGATATGTCCTTTGGCCCTATAGTCTTCAAAGGGAAAGGAAATATCTGTTGTCAGATTCCACAGAAATAAGGCTAGCAAAGAGATCCAAGAAATACTGATGTAACTCTGTGAGATGAATTAACAGAACACTGAGCAGTTTCTCAGAAAGCTTCTTTCCAGATTTCATCGGAGGATATTTCCTTTTTCACCATAGCCCTCTATGGGCTTCCAAATATCACTTTGCCAATTCCAAAAGAACTGTCTCAGCGAATGGCTTCTTGAGGGGAAAGCTGTAACTCTGTGAGATGATTTCACAGAACACAAAGAAGTTTCTCAGAAAGCTTCTTTCTCTTTGTTATCGGAGGATATTTCCTTTGGCCCTATACTCTTCAAAGGGAAAGGAAATATCTGTTGTCAGATTCCACAGAAATAAGGCTAGCAAAGAGATCCACGAAATACAGATGTAACTCTGTGAGATGAATTAACAGAACACTAAGCAGTTTCTCAGAAAGCTTCTTTCCAGATTTCATCCGAGGATATTTCCTTTTTCACCATAGCCCTCTATGGGCTTCCAAATATCACTTTGCCAATTCCACACGAACTGTCTTAGCGAAAGGCTTCTTGAGGGGAAAGCTGTCACTCTGTGAGATGATTTCACAGAACACAAAGAAGTTTCTCAGAAAGCTTGTTTCTCTTTGTTATCGGAGGATATTTCCTTTGGCCCTATAGTCTTCAAAGTGGAAGGAAATATCTGTTGTCAGATTCCACAGAAATAAGGCTAGCAAAGAGATCCACGAAATACAGATAAAACTCTGTGAGATGAATTAACGGAACACTGAGCAGTTTCTCAGAAAGCTTCTTTCCAGATTTCATAGGAGGATATTTCCTTTTTCACCATAGCCCTTAGGGGCTTCCAAATATCACTTTGCCAATTCCACAAGAACTGTCTTAGCGAAAGGCTTCTTGAGAGGAAAGCTGTAACTCTGTGAGATGATTTCACAGAACACAAAGAAGTTTATCAGAAAGCTTCTTTCCCTTTGTTATCGGAGGATAAGTCCTTTGGCCCTATAGTCTTCAAAGGGAAAGGAAATATCTGTTGTCAGATTCCACAGAAATAAGGCTAGCAAAGGGATCCACGAAATACTGATGTAACTCTGTGAGATGAATTAACAGAACACTAAGCAGTTTCTCAGAAAGCTTCTTTCCAGATTTCATCGGAGGATATTTCCTTTCTCACCATAGCCCACTTTGGGCTTCCAAATATCACTTTGCCAATTCCACAAGAACTGTCTTAGCGAAAGGCTTCTTCAGGGGAAAGCTGTAACTCTGTGAGATGATTTCACAGAACACAAAGAAGTTTCTCAGAAGACTTCTTTCTCTTTGTTATCGGAGGATATTTCCTTTGGCCCTGTAGTTTTTAAAGGGATCCGAAATATCTGTTCTCAGGTGCCACAGAAATAAGGCTAGCAAAGAGATCCACGAAATACAGATGTAACTCTGTGAGATGAATTAACAGAACACTGAGTAGTTTCTCAGGAAGCTGCTTTCCAGATTTCATCGGAGGATATTTCCTTTTTCACCATAGCCCTCTATGGGCTTCCAAATATCACTTTGCCAATTCCACAAGAACTGTCTTAGCGAAAGGCTTCTTGAGGGGAAAGCTGTAACTCTGTGAGATGATTTCACCGAACACAAAGAAGCTTCTCAGAAAGCTTCTTTCTCTTGTTATCGGAGGATATGTCCTTTGGCCCTATAGTCTTCAAAGGGAAAGGAAATATCTGTTGTCAGATTCCACAGAAATAAGGCTAGCAAAGAGATCCAAGAAATACTGATGTAACTCTGTGAGATGAATTAACAGAACACTGAGCAGTTTCTCAGAAAGCTTCTTTCCAGATTTCATCGGAGGATATTTCCTTTTTCACCATAGCCCTCTATGGGCTTCCAAATATCACTTTGCCAATTCCAAAAGAACTGTCTCAGCGAATGGCTTCTTGAGGGGAAAGCTGTAACTCTGTGAGATGATTTCACAGAACACAAAGAAGTTTCTCAGAAAGCTTCTTTCTCTTTGTTATCGGAGGATATTTCCTTTGGCCCTATATTCTTTAAAGGGATCCGAAATATCTGTTCTCAGGTTCCACAGAAATAAGGCTAGCAAAGAGATCTACGAAATACAGATGAAACTCTGTGAGATGAATTAACAGAACACTAAGCAGTTTCTCAGAAAGCTTCTTTCCAGATTTCATCGGAGGATATTTCTTTTTTCACCATAGCCCTCTACGGGCTTCCAAATATCACTTTGCCAATTCCACAAGAACTGTCTTAGCGAGAGGCTTCTTGAGGGGAAAGCTGTAACTCTGTGAGATGATTTCACAGAACACAAAGAAGTTTCTCAGAAAACTTCTTTCTCTTTGTTATCGAAGGATAGTTCCTTTGGCCGTATAGTCTTCAAAGGGAAAGGAAATATCTGTTGTCAGATTCCACAGAAATAAGGCTAGCAAAGAGATCCACGAAATACAGATGTAACTCTGTGAGATGAATTAACAGAACACTAAGCAGTTTCTCAGAAAGCTTCTTTCCAGATTTCATCGGAGGATATTTCCTTTTTCACCATAGCCCTCTACGGGCTTCCAAATATCACTTTGCCAATTCCACAAGAACTGTCTTAGCGAAAGGCTTCTTGAGGGGAAAGCTGTCACTCTGTGAGATGATTTCACCGAACACAAAGAAGCTTCTCAGAAAGCTTCTTTCTCTTTGTTATCGGAGGATATATTCTTTGGTCCTATGGCCTTTAAAGGGATCCGAAATATCTGTTCTCAGATTCCACAGAAATAAGGCTAGCAAAGACATCCACGAAATACAGATGTAACTCTATGAGATGAATTAACAGACACTGAGCAGTTTCTCAGAAAGCTTCTTTCCAGATTTCATCGGAGGATATTTCCTTTTTCACCATAGCCCTCTATGGGCTTCCAAATATCACTTTGCCAATTCCACAAGAACTGTCTTAGCGAAAGGCTTCTTGAGAGGAAAGCTGTAACTCTGTGAGATGATGTCACAGAACACAAAGAAGTTTCTCAGAAAGCTTCTTTCCCTTTGATATCGGAGGATATGTCCTTTGGCCCTATACTCTTCAAAGGGAAAGGAAATATCTGTTGTCAGATTCCACAGAAATAAGGCTAGCAAAGAGATCCAAGAAATACTGATGTAACTCTGTGAGATGAATTAACAGAACACTGAGCAGTTTCTCAGAAAGCTTCTTTCCAGCTTTCATCGGAGGATATTTCCTTTTTCACCATAGCCCTTATGGGCTTCCAAATATCACTTTGCAATTCCACAGGAAATGTCTTATCGAAAGGCTTCTTGACGGGAAAGCTGTAACTCTGTGAGATGATTTCACAGAACACAAAAACGTTTCTCAGAAAGCTTCTTTCTCTTTGTTATCGGAGGATATTTCTTTTGGCCCTATAGTCTTCAAAGGGAAAGGAATTATCTTTTGTCAGATTCCACAGAAATAAGGCTAGCAAAGAGATCCACCAAATACAGATGTAATTCTGTGAGATGAATTAACAGAACACTAAGCAGTTTCTCAGAAAGCTTCTTTCCAGATTTCATCCGAGGATATTTCCTTTTTCACCATAGCCCTCTATGGGCTTCCAAATATCACTTTGCCAATTCCACAAGAACTGTCTTAGCGAAAGGCTTCTTCAGGGGAAAGCTGTAACTCTGTGAGATGATTTCACAGAACACAAAGAAGTTTCTCAGAAAGCTTCTTTCTCTTTGTTATCGGAGGATATTTCCTTTGGCCCTGTAGTCTTCAAAGGGAAAGGAAATATCTGTTGTCAGATTCCACAGAAATAAGGCTAGCAAAGAGATCCACGAAATACAGATGTAACTCTGTGAGATGAATTAACAGAACACTAAGCAGTTTCTCAGAAAGCTTCTTTCCAGATATCATCGGAGGATATTCCCTTTTTCACCATAGCCCTCTATGGGCTTCCAAATATCACTTTGCCAATTCCACAAGAACTGTCTTAGCGAAAGGCTTCTTGAGGGGAAAGCTGTAACTCTGTGAGATGATTTCACAGAACACGAAGAAGTTTCTCAGAAAGCTTGTTTCTCTTTGTTATCGGAGGATATTTCCTTTGGCCCTATATTCTTTAAAGGGATCCGAAATATCTGTTCTCAGGTGCCACAGAAATAAGGCTAGCAAAGAGATCTACGAAATACAGATGTAACTCTGAGATGAATTAACAGAATACTAAGCAGTTTCTCAGAAAGCTTCTTTCCAGATTTCATCCGAGGATATTTCCTTTTTCACCATAGCCCTCTATGGGCTTCCAAATATCACTTTGCCAATTCCACAAGAACTGTCTTAGCGAAAGGCTTCTTGAGGGGAAAGCTGTAACTCTGTGAGATGATTTCACCGAACACAAAGAAGCTTCTCAGAAAGCTTCTTTCTCTTGTTATCGGAGGATATGTTCTTTGGCCCTATAGTCTTCAAAGGGAAAGGAAATATCTGTTGTCAGATTCCACAGAAATAAGGCTAGCAAAGAGATCCACGAAATACAGATGTAACTCTGTGAGATGAATTAAAAGAACACTAAGCAGTTTCTCAGAAAGCTTCTTTCCAGATTTCATCGGAGGATATTTCCTTTTTCACCATAGCCCTCTACGGGCTTCCAAATATCACTTTGCCAATTCCACAAAAACTGTCTTAGCGAAAGGCTTCTTGAGGGGAAAGCTGTCACTCTGTGAGATTATTTCACCGAACACAAAGAAGCTTCTCAGAAAGCTTCTTTCTCTTTGCTATCGGAGGATATTTTCTTTTGTCCTATGGCCTTTAAAGGGATCCGAAATATCTCTTCTCAGATTCCACAGAAATAAGGCTAACAAAGAGATCCACGAAATACAGATGTAACTCTGTGAGATGAATTAACAGACACTGAGCAGTTTCTCAGAAAGCTTCTTTCCAGATTTCATCGGAGGATATTTCCTTTTTCACCATAGCCCTCTATGGGCTTCCAAATATCACTTTGCCAATTCCACAAGAACTGTCTTAGCGAAAGTCTTCTTGTGAGGAAAGCTGTAACTCTGTGAGATGATTTCACAGAACACAAAGAAGTTTCTCAGAAAGCTTCTTTCTCTTTGTCATCGGAGGATATTTCCTTTGGCCCTATAGTCTTCAAAGGGAAAGGAAATATCTGTTGTCAGATTCCACAGAAATAAGGCTAGCAAAGAGATCCACGAAATACAGATGTAACTCTGTGAGATGAATTAACAGAACACTAACCAGTTTCTCAGAAAGCTTCTTTCCAGATTTCATCCGAGGATATTCCCTTTTTCACCATAGCCCTCTACGGGCTTCCAAATATCACTTTGCCAATTCCACAAGAACTGTCTTAGCGAAAGGCTTCTTGAGGGGAAAGGTGTAACTCTGTGATTTGATTTCACAGAACACAAAGAAGTTTCTCAGAAAGCTTCTTTCTCTTTGTTATCGGAGGATATTTCCTTTGGGCCTATAGTCTTCAAAGGGAAAGGAAATAACTGTTGTCAGATATCACAGAAAGAAGGCTAGCAAAGAGATCCACGAAATACAGATGTAACTCTGTGAGATGAATTAACAGAACACTTAGCAGTTTCTCAGAAAGCTTCTTTCCAGATTTCATCGGAGGATATTTCCTTTTTCACCACAGCCCTCTATGGGCTTCCAAATATCACTTTGCCAATTCTACAAGAACTGTCTTAGCGAAAGGCTTCTTGAGGGGAAAGCTGTCACTCTGTGAGATGATTTCACCGAACACAAAGAAGCTTCTCAGAAAGCTTCTTTCTCTTTGTTATCGGAGGATATTTTCTTTGGCCCTATATTCTTTAAAGGGATCCGAAATATCTGTTCTCAGGATCCACAGAAATAAGGCTAGCAAAGAGAATTGCGAAATACAGATGAAACTCTGTGAGATGAATTAACAGAACACTAAGCAGTTTCTCAGAAAGCTTCTTTCCACATTTCATCCGAGGATATTTCCTTTTTCACCATAGCCCTCTAGGGGCTTCCAAATATCACTTTGCCAATTCCACAAGAACTGTCTTAGCGAAAGGCTTCTTGAGGGGAAAGCCGTAACTCTGTGAGATGATTTCACAGAACACAAAGAAGTTTCTCAGAAAGCTTCTTTCTCTTTGTTATCGGATGATATTTCCTTTGGCCCTATAGTCTTCAAAGGGACAGGAAATATCTGTTCTCAGATTCCACAGAAATAAGGCTAGCAAAGAGATCCACGAAATACAGATGTAACTCTGTGAGATGAATTAACAGAACACGAAGCAGTTTCTCAGAAAGCTTCTTTCCAGATTTCAACAGAGGATATTTCCTTTTTCACCATAGCCCTCTACGAGCTTCCAAATATCACTTTGCCAATTCCACAAGAACTGTCTTAGCGAAAGGCTTCTTCAGGGGAAAGCTGTCACTCTGTGAGATGATTTCACCGAACACAAAGAAGCTTCTCAGAAAGCTTCTTTCTCTTTGTTATCGGAGGATATTTTCCTTGGTCCTATGGCCTTTAAAGGGATCCGAAATATCTGTTCTCAGATTCCACAGAAATAAGGCTAGCAAAGACATCCACGAAATACAGATGTAACTCTATGAGATGAATTAACAGACACTGAGCAGTTTCTCAGAAAGCTTCTTTCCAGATTTCATCGGAGGATATTTCCTTTTTCACCATAGCCCTCTATGGGCTTCCAAATATCACTTTGCCAATTCCACAAGAACTGTCTTAGCGAAAGGCTTCTTGAGAGGAAAGCTGTAACTCTGTGAGATGATTTCACAGAACACAAAGAAGTTTCTCAGAAAGCTTCTTTCTCTTTGTTATCGGAGGATATTTCCTTTGGCCCTATAGTCTTCAAAGGGAAAGGAAATATCTGTTGTCAGATTCCACAGAAATAAGGCTAGCAAAGAGATCCACGAAATACAGAAGTATCTCTATGAGATGAATTAACAGAACACTAAGCAGTTTCTCAGAAAGCTTCTTTCCAGATTTCATCCGAGGATATTTCCTTTTTCACCATAGCCCTTATGGGCTTCCAAATATGACTTTGCCAACTCCACAAGAACTGTCTTAGCGAAAGGCTTCTTGACGGGAAAGCTGTAACTCTGTGAGATGATTTCACAGAACACAAAGAAGTTTCTCAGAAAGCTTCTTTCCCTTTGTTATCGGAGGATATTTTCTTTGGTCCTATGGCCTTTAAAGGGATCCGAAATATCTGTTGTCAGATTCCACAGAAATAAGGCTAGCAAAGAGATCCACGAAATACAGATGTAACTCTGTGAGATGAATTAAAAGACACTGAGCAGTTTCTCAGAAAGCTTCTTTCCAGATTTCATCGGAGGATATTTCCTTTTTCACCATAGCCCTCTATGGGCTTCCAAATATCACTTTGCCAATTCCACAAGAACTGTCTTAGCGAAAGGCTTCTTGAGGGGAAAGCTGTAACTCTGTGAGATGATTTCACAGAACACAAAGAAGTTTCTCAGAAAGCTTCTTTCCCTTTGTTATCGGAGGATATGTCCTTTGGCCCTATAGTCTTCAAAGGGAAAGGAAATATCTGTTGTCAGATTCCACAGAAAGAAGACTAGCAAAGAGATCCAAGAAATGCTGATGTAACTCTGTGAGATGAATTAACAGAACACTGAGCAGTTTCTCAGAAAGCTTCTTTCCAGATTTCATCGGAGGATATTTCCTTTCTCACCATAGCCCTCTATGGGCTTCCAAATATCACTTTGCCAATTCCACAAGAACTGTCTTAGCGAAAGGCTTCTTCACGGGAAAGCTGTAACTCTGTGAGATGATTTCACAGAACACAAAGAAGTTTCTCAGAAAGCTTCTTTCTCTTTGTTATCGTAGGATATTTCCTTTGGCCTTATAGTCTTCAAAGGGAAAGGAAATATCTGTTGTCAGATTCCACAGAAATGAGGCTAGCAAAGAGATCCACGAAATACAGATGTAACTCTGTGAGATGAATTAACAGAACACTAAGCAGTTTCTCAGAAAGCTTCTTTCCAGATTTCATCGGAGGATATTTCCTTTTTCACCATAGCCCTCTATGGGCTTCCAAATATCACTTTGCCAATTCCACAAGAACTGTCTTAGCGAAAGGCTTCTTGAGGGGAAAGCTGTAACTCTGTGAGATGATTTCACAGAACACAAAGAAGTTTCTCAGAAAGCTTCTTTCTCTTTGTTATCGGAGGATATTTCCTTTGGCCCTATAGTCCTCAAAGGGAAAGGAAATATCTGTTGTCAGATTCCACAGAAATAAGGCTAGCAAAGAGATCCACGAAATACAGATGTAACTCTGTGAGATGAATTAACAGAACACTAAGCAGTTTCTCAGAAAGCTTCTTTCCAGATTTCATCCGAGGATATTCCCTTTTTCACCATAGCCCTCTAGGGGCTTCCAAATATCACTTTGCCAATTCCACAAGAACTGTCTTAGCGAAAGGCTTCTTGAGGGGAAAGGTGTAACTCTGTGATTTGATTTCACAGAACACAAAGAAGTTTCTCAGAAAGCTTCTTTCTCTTTGTTATCGGACGATATTTCCTTTGGCCCTATAGTCTTCAAAGGGACAGGAAATAACTGTTGTCAGATATCACAGAAAGAATGCTAGCAAAGAGATCCACGAAATACAGATGTAACTCTGTGAGATGAATTAACAGAACACGAAGCAGCTTCTCAGAAAGCTTCTTTCCAGATTTCAACAGAGGATATTTCCTTTTTCACCATAGCCCTCTACGAGCTTCCAAATATCACTTTGCCAATTCCACAAGAACTGTCTTAGCGAAAGGCTTCTTCAGGGGAAAGCTGTCACTCTGTGAGATGATTTCACCGAACACAAAGAAGCTTCTCAGAAAGCTTCTTTCTCTTTGTTATCGGAGGATATTTTCTTTGGTCCTATGGCCTTTAAAGGGATCCGAAATATCTGTTCTCAGATTCCACAGAAATAAGGCTAGCAAAGAGATCTACGAAATACAGATGTAAGTCTGTGAGATGAATTAACAGAACACTGAGCAGTTTCTCAGAAAGCTTCTTTCCAGATTTCATCGGAGGATATTGCCTTTTTCACCATAGCCCTCTATGGGCTTCCAAATATCACTTTGCCAATTCCACAAGAACTGTCTTAGCGAAAGGCTTCTTGAGGGGAAAGCTGTAACTCTGTGAGATGATTTCACAGAACACAAAGAAGTTTCTCAGAAAACTTCTTTCTCTTTGTTATCGAAGGATATTTCCTTTGGCCGTATAGTCTTCAAAGGGAAAGGAAATATCTGTTGTCAGATTCCACAGAAATAAGGCTAGCAAAGAGATCCACGAAATACAGATGTAACTCTGTGAGATGAATTAACAGAACACTAAGCAGTTTCTCAGAAAGCTTCTTTCCAGATTTCATGGGAGGATATTTCCTTTTTCACCATAGCCCTCTACGGGCTTCCAAATATCACTTTGCCAATTCCACAAGAACTGTCTTAGCGAAAGGCTTCTTGAGGGGAAAGCTGTCACTCTGTGAGATGATTTCACCGAACACAAAGAAGCTTCTCAGAAAGCTTCTTTCTCTTTGTTATCAGAGGATATTTTCTTTGGTCCTATGGCCTTTAAAGGGATCTGAAATATCTGTTCTCAGATTCCACAGAAATAAGGCTAGCAAAGAGATCCACGAAATACAGATGTAACTCTGTGAGATGAATTAACAGACACTGAGCAGTTTCTCAGAAAGCTTCTTTCCAGATTTCATCGGAGGATATTTCCTTTTTCACCATAGCCCTCTATGGGCTTCCAAATATCACTTTGCCAATTCCACAAGAACTGTCTTAGCGAAAGGCTTCTTGAGAGGAAAGCTGTAACTCTGTGAGATGATTTCACAGAACACAAAGAAGTTTCTCAGAAACCTTCTTTCTCTTTGTTATCGGAGGATATTTCCTTTGGCCCTATAGTCTTCAAAGGGAAAGGAAATATCTGTTGTCAGATTCCACAGAAATAAGGTTAGCAAAGAGATCCACGAAATACAGATGTAACTCTGTGAGATGAATTAACAGAACACTGAGCAGTTTCTCAGAAAGCTTCTTTCCAGATTTCATCGGAGGATATTTCCTTTTTCACCATAGCCCTCTATGGGCTTCCAAATATCACTTTTCCAATTCCACAAGAACTGTCTTAGCGAAAGGCTTCTTGAGGGGAAAGCTGTAACTCTGTGAGATGATTTCACAGAACACAAAGAAGTTTCTCAGAAAGCTTCTTTCCCTTTGTTATCGGAGGATATTTTCTTTGGTCCTATGGCCTTTAAAGGGATCCGAAATATCTGTTCTCAGATTCCACAGAAATAAGGCTAGCAAAGAGATCCACGAAATACAGATGTAACTCTGTGAGATGAATTAAAAGACACTGAGCAGTTTCTCAGAAAGCTTCTTTCCAGATTTCATCGGAGGATATTTCCTTTTTCACCATAGCCCTTATGGGCTTCCAAATATGACTTTGCCAATTCCACAAGAACTGTCTTAGCGAAAGGCTTCTTGAGGGGAAAGCTGCAACTCTGTGAGATGATTTCACAGAACACAAAGAAGTTTCTCAGAAAGCTTCTTTCCCTTTGTTATCGGAGGATATGTCCTTTGGCCCTATAGTCTTCAAAGGGAAAGGAAATATCTGTTGTCAGATTCCACAGAAAGAAGACTAGCAAAGAGATCCAAGAAATGCTGATGTAACTCTGTGAGATGAATTAACAGAACACTGAGCAGTTTCTCAGAAAGCTTCTTTCCAGATTTCATCGGAGGATATTTCCTTTCTCACCATAGCCCTCTATGGGCTTCCAAATATCACTTTGCCAATTCCACAAGAACTGTCTTAGCGAAAGGCTTCTTCACGGGAAAGCTGTAACTCTGTGAGATGATTTCACAGAACACAAAGAAGTTTCTCAGAAAGCTTCTTTCTCTTTGTTATCGTAGGATATTTCCTTTGGCCTTATAGTCTTCAAAGGGAAAAGAAATATCTGTTGTCAGATTCCACAGAAATAAGGCTAGCAAAGAGATCCACGAAATACAGATGTAACTCTGTGAGATGAATTAACAGAACACTAAGCAGTTTCTCAGAAAGCTTCTTTCCAGATTTCATCCGAGGATATTTCCTTTTTCACCATAGCCCTCTATGGGCTTCCAAATATCACTTTGCCAATTCCACACGAACTGTCTTAGCGAAAGGCTTCTTGAGGGGAAAGCTGTCACTCTGTCAGATGATTTCACAGAACACAAAGAAGTTTCTCAGAAAGCTTCTTTCTCTTTGTTATCGGAGGATATTTCCTTTGGCCCTATATTCTTTAAAGGGTTCCGAAATATCTGTTCTCATGTTCCACAGAAATAAGGCTAGCAAAGAGATCTACGAAATACAGATGAAACTCTGTGAGATGAATTAACAGAACACTAAGCAGTTTCTCAGAAAGCTTCTTTCCACATTTCATCCAAGGATATTTCCTTTTTCACCATAGCCCTCTAGGGGCTTCCAAATATCACTTTGCCAATTCCACAAGAACTGTCTTAGCGAAAGGCTTCTTGAGGGGAAAGCCGTAACTCTGTGAGATGATTTCACAGAAAACAAAGAAGTTTCTCAGAAAGCTTCTTTCTCTTTGTTATCGGATGATATTTCCTTTGGCCCTATAGTCTTCAAAGGGACAGGAAATATCTGTTCTCAGATTCCACAGAAATAAGGCTAGCAAAGAGATCCACGAAATACAGATGTAACTCTGTGAGATGAATTAACAGAACACGAAGCAGTTTCTCAGAAAGCTTCTTTCCAGATTTCAACAGAGGATATTTCCTTTTTCACCATAGCCCTCTACGAGCTTCCAAATATAACTTTGCCAATTCCACACGAACTGTCTTAGCGAAAGGCTTCTTGAGGGGAAAGCTGTCACTCTGTGAGATGATTTCACCGAACACAAAGAAGCTTCTCAGAAAGCTTCTTTCTCTTTGTTATCGGAGGATATTTTCTTTGGTCCTATGGCCTTTAAAGGGATCCGAAATATCTGTTCTCAGATTCCACAGAAATAAGGCTAGCAAAGAGATCCACGAAATACAAATGTAACTCTATGAGATGAATTAATAGACACTGAGCAGTTTCTCAGAAAGCTTCTTTCCAGATTTCATCGGAGGATATTTCCTTTTTCACCATAGCCCTCTATGGGCTTCCAAATATCACTTTGCCAATTCCACAAGAACTGTCTTAGCGAAAGGCTTCTTGAGAGGAAAGCTGTAACTCTGTGAGATGATTTCACAGAACACAAAGAAGTTTCTCAGAAAGCTTCTTTCTCTTTGTTATCGGAGGATATTTCCTTTGGCCCTATAGTCTTCAAAGGGAAAGGAAATATCTGTTGTCAGATTCCACAGAAATAAGGCTAGCAAAGAGATCCACGAAATACAGATGTAACTCTGTGAGATGAATTAACAGAACACTAAGCAGTTTCTCAGAAACCTTCTTTCCAGATTTCATCCGAGGATATTTCCTTTTTCACCATAGCCCTTATGGGCTTCCAAATATGACTTTGCCAATTCCACAAGAACTGTCTTAGCGAAAGGCTTCTTGAGGGGAAAGCTGTAACTCTGTGAGATGATTTCACAGAACACAAAGAAGTTTCTCAGAAAGCTTCTTTCCCTTTGTTATCGGAGGATATGTCCTTTGGCCCTATAATCTTCAAAGGGAAAGGAAATATCTGTTGTCAGCTTCCACAGAAATAAGGCTAGCAAAGAGATCCACGAAATACAGATGTAACTCTGTGAGATGAATTAACAGAACACTGAGCTGTTTCTCAGAAAGCTTCTTTCCAGATTTCATCGGAGGATATTTCCTTTTTCACCTTAGCCCTCTATGGGCTTCCAAATATCACTTTGCTAATTCCACACGAACTGTCTTAGCGAAAGGCTTCTTGAGGGGAAAGCTGTCACTCTGTGAGATGATTTCACAGAACACAAAGAAGTTTCTCAGAAAGCTTCTTTCCCTTTGTTATCGGAGGATTTGTCCTTTGGCCCTATAGTCTTCAAAGGGAAAGGAAATATCTGTTGTCAGATTCCACAGAAATAAGGCTAGGAAAGAGATCCAAGAAATACTGATGTAACTCTGTGAGATGAATTAACAGAACACTGAGCAGTTTCTCAGAAAGCTTCTTTCCAGATTTCATCGGAGGATATTTCCTTTCTCACCATAGCCCTCTATGGGCTTCCAAATATCACTTTGCCAATTCCACAAGAACTGTCTTAGCGAAAGGCTTCTTCAGGGGAAAGCTGTAACTCTGTGAGATGATTTCACAGAACACAAAGAAGTTTCTCAGAAAGCTTCTTTCTCTTTGTTATCGGAGGATATTTCCTTTGGCCCTATAGTCTTCAAAGGGAAAGGAAATATCTGTTGTCAGATTCCACAGAAATAAGGCTAGCAAAGAGATCCACGAAATACAGATGTAACTCTGTGAGATGAATTAACAGAACACTAACCAGTTTCTCAGAAAGCTTCTTTCCAGATTTCATCGGAGGATATTTCCTTTTTCACCATAGCCCTCTATGGGCTTCCAAATATCAGTTTGCCAATTCCACACGAACTGTCTTAGCGAAAGGCTTCTTGAGGGGAAAGCTGTAACTCTGTGAGATGATTTCACAGAACACAAAGAAGTTTCTCAGAAAGCTTCTTTCTCTTTGTTATCGGAGGATATTTCCTTTGGCCCTATACTCTTTAAAGGGATCCGAAATATCTGTTCTCAGGTTCCACAGAAATAAGGCTAGCAAAGAGATCTAAGAAATACAGATGAAACTCTGTGAGATGAATTAACAGAACACTAAGCAGTTTCTCAGAAAGCTTCTTTCCACATTTCATCCGAGGATATTTCCTTTTTCACCATAGCCCTCTAGGGGCTTCCAAATATCACTTTGCCAATTCCACAAGAACTGTCTTAGCGAAAGGCTTCTTGAGGGGAAAGCTGTAACTCTGTGAGATCATTTCACAGAACACAAAGATGTTTCTCAGAAAGCTTGTTTCTCTTTGTTATCGGAGGATATTTCCTTTGGCCCTATAGTCTTCAAAGGGAAAGGAAATATCTGTTGTCAGATTCCACAGAAATAAGGCTAGCAAAGAGATCCACGAAATACAGATGTAACTCTGTGAGATGAATTAACAGAACACTAAGCAGTTTCTCAGAAAGCTTCTTTCCAGATTTCATCGGAGGATATTCCCTTTTTCACCATAGCCCTCTATGGGCTTCCAAATATCACTTTGCCAATTCCACAAGAACTGTCTTAGCGAAAGGCTTCTTGAGGGGAAAGCTGTCACTCTGTGCGATGATTTCACCGAACACAAAGAAGCTTCTCAGAAAGGTTCTTTCTCTTGTTATCGGAGGATATGTCCTTTGGCCCTATAGTCTTCAAAGGGAAAGGAAATATCTGTTGTCAGATTCCACAGAAATAAGGCTAGCAAAGAGATCCAAGAAATACTGATGTAACTCTGTGAGATGAATTAACAGAACACTGAGCAGTTTCTCAGAAAGCTTCTTTTCAGATTTCATCGGAGGATATTTCCTTTCTCACCATAGCCCTCTATGGGCTTCCAAATATCACTTTGCCAATTTCACAAGAACTGTCTTAGCGAAAGGCTTCTTCAGGTGAAAGCTGTAACTCTGTGAGATGATTTCGCAGAACACAAAGAAGTTTCTCAGAAAGCTTCTTTCTCTTTGTTATCGGAGGATATTTCCTTTGGCCCTATAGTCTTCAAAGGGAAAGGAAATATCTGTTGTCAGATTCCACAGAAAGAAGGCTAGCAAAGAGATCCACGAAATACAGATGTAACTCAGTGAGATGAATTAACAGAACACTAAGCAGTTTCTCAGAAAGCTTCTTTCCAGATTTCATCGGAGGATATCTCCTTTTTCACCATAGCCCTCTATGGGCTTCCAAATATCACTTTGCCAATTCCACACGAACTGTCTCAGCGAAAGGCTTCTTGAGGGGAAAGCTGTAACTCTGTGAGATGATTTCACAGAACACAAAGAAGTTTCTCAGAAAGCTTCTTTCTCTTTGTTATCGGAGGATATTTCCTTTGGCCCTATATTCTTTAAAGGGATCCGAAATATCTGTTCTCAGGTTCCACAGAAATAAGGCTAGCAAAGAGATCTACGAAATACAGATGAAACTCTGTGAGATGAATTAACAGAACACTAAGCAGTTTCTCAGAAAGCTTCTTTCCAGATTTCATCGGAGGATATTTCCTTTTTCACCATAGCCCTCTATGGGCTTCCAAATATCACTTTGCCAATTCCACAAGAACTGTCTTAGCGAAAGGCTTCTTGAGGGGAAAGCTGTAACTCTGTGAGATGATTTCACAGAACACAAAGAAGTTTCTCAGAAAGCTTCTTTCCCTTTGTTATCGGAGGATATTTTCTTTGGTCCTATGGCCTTTAAAGGGATCCGAAATATCTGTTCTCAGATTCCACAGAAATAAGGCTAGCAAAGAGATCCACGAAATACAGATGTAACTCTGTGAGATGAATTTACAGACACTGAGCAGTTTCTCAGAAAGCTTCTTTCCAGATTTCATCGGAGGATATTTCCTTTTTCACCATAGCCCTTATGGGCTTCCAAATATCACTTTGCCAATTCCACAAGAACTGTCTTAGCGAAAGGCTTCTTGAGGGGAAAGCTGTAACTCTGTGAGATGATTTCACAGAACACAAAGAAGTTTCTCAGAAAGCTTCTTTCCTTTTGTTATCGGAGGATATGTCCTTTGGCCCTATAGTCTTCAAAGGGAGAGGAAATATCTGTTGTCAGATTCCACAGAAATAAGGCTAGGAAAGAGATCCAAGAAATACTGATGTAACTCTGTGAGATGAAATAACAGAACACTGAGCAGTTTTTCAGAAAGCTTCTTTCCAGATTTCATCGGAGGATATTTCCTTTCTCACCATAGCCCTCTATGGGCTTCCAAATATCACTTTGCCAATTCCACAAGAACTGTCTTAGCGAAAGGCTTCTTCAGGGGAAAGCTGTAACTCTGTGAGATGATTTCACAGAACACAAAGAAGTTTCTCAGAAAGCTTCTTTCTCTTTGTTATCGGAGGATACTTCCTTTGGCCCTATAGTCTTCAAAGGGAAAGGAAATATCTGTTGTCAGATTCCACAGAAATAAGGCTAGCAAAGAGATCCACGAAATACAGATGTAACTCTGTGAGATGAATTAACAGAACACTAAGCAGTTTCTCAGAAAGCTTCTTTCCAGATTTCATCAGAGGATATTTCCTTTTTCAACACAGCCCTCCATGGGCTTCCAAATATCACTTTGCCAATTCCACAAGAACTGTCTTAGCGAAAGGCTTCTTGAGGGGAAAGCTGTCACTCTGTGAGATGATTTCACCGAACACAAAGAAGCTTCTCGGAAAGCTTCTTTCTCTTTGTTATCTGAGGATATTTTCTTTGGTCCTATGGCCTTTAAAGGGATCCGAAATATCTGTTCTCAGATTCCAAAGAAATAAGGCTAGCAAAGAGATCCACGAAATACAGATGTAACTCTGTGAGATGAATTAACAGACACTGAGCAGTTTCTCAGAAAGCTTCTTTCCAGATTTCATCGGAGGATATTTCCTTTTTCACCGTAGCCCTCTATGGGCTTCCAAATATCACTTTGCCAATTCCACAAGAACTGTCTTAGCGAAAGGCTTCTTGAGGGGAAAGCTGTAACTCTGTGAGACGATTTCACAGAACACAAAGAAGTTTCTCAGAAAGCTTCTTTCCCTTTGTTATCGGAGGATATTTTCTTTGGTCCTATGGCCTTTAAAGGGATCCGAAATATCTGTTCTCAGATTCCACAGAAATAAGGCTAGCAAAGAGATCCACGAAATACAGATGTAACTCTGTGAGATGAATTAACAGACACTGAGCAGTTTCTCAGAAAGCTTCTTTCCAGATTTCATCGGAGGATATTTCCTTTTTCACCATAGCCCTTATGGGCTTCCAAATATGACTTTGCCAATTACACAAGAACTATCTTAGCGAAAGGCTTCTTGAGGGGAAAGCTGTAACTCTGTGAGATGATTTCACAGAACACAAAGAAGTTTCTCAGAAAGCTTCTTTCCCTTTGTTATCGGAGGTTTTGTACTTTGGCCCTATAGTCTTCAAAGGGAAAGGAAATATCTGTTGTCAGATTCCACAGAAATAAGGCTAGGAAAGAGATCCAAGAAATACTGATGTAACTCTGTGAGATGAATTAACAGAACACTGAGCAGTTTCTCAGAAAGCTTCTTTCCAGATTTCATCGGAGGATATTTCCTTTCTCAACATAGCCCTCTATGGGCTTCCAAATATCACTTTGCCAATTCCACAAGAACTGTCTTAGCGAAAGGCTTCTTGAGGGGAAAGCTGTAACTCTGTGAGATGATTTCACGGAACACAAAGAAGTTTCTCAGAAAGATTCTTTCCCTTTGTTATCGGAGGATATTTCCTTTGGCCCTATAGTCTTCAAAGGGAAAGGAAATATCTGTTGTCAGATTCCACAGAAATAAGGCTAGCAAAGACATCCACGAAATACCGATGTAACCCTGTGAGATGAATTAACAGAACACTGAGCAGTTTCTCAGAGAGCTTCTTTCCAGATTTCATCGGAGGATATTTCCTTTTTCACCATAGCCCTTATGGGCTTCCAAATATCACTTTGCCAATTCCACAAGAACTGTCTTAGCGAAAGGCTTCTTGAGGGGAAATCTGTAACTCTGTGAGATCATTTCACAGAACACAAAGATGTTTCTCAGAAAGCTTGTTTCTCTTTGTTATCGGAGGATATTTCCTTTGGCCCTTTAGTCTTCAAAGGGAAAGGAAATATCTGTTGTCAGATTCCACAGAGATAAGGCTAGCAAAGAGATCCACGAAATACAGATGTAACTCTGTGAGATGAATTAACAGAACACTAAGCAGTTTCTCAGAAAGCTTCTTTCCAGATTTCATCGGAGGATATTCCCTTTTTCACCATAGCCCTCTATGGGCTTCCAAATATCACTTTGCCAATTCCACAAGAACTGTCTTAGCGAAAGGCTTCTTGAGGGGAAAGCTGTAACTCTGTGAGATGATTTCAGAGAACACAAAGAAGTTTCTCAGAAAGCTTCTTTCCCTTTGTTATCGGATGACACTTCCTTTGGCCATAGAGTCTTCAACGGGAAAGGAAATATCTGTTCTCAGATTCCACAGAAATAAAGCTAGAAAAGAGATCCACGAAATACAGATGTAACTCTGTGAGATGAATTAACAGAACACTAAGCAGTTTCTCAGAAAGCTTCTTTCCAGATTTCATCGGAGGATATTTCCTTTTTCACCATAGCCCTCTATGGGCTTCCAAATATCACTTTGCCAATTCCACAAGAACTGTCTTAGCGAAAGGCTTCTTGAGGGGAAAGCTGTAACTCTGTGAGATGATTTCACAGAACACAAAGAAGTTTCTCAGAAAACTTCTTTCTCTTTGTTATCGAAGGATATTTCCTTTGGCCGTATACTCTTCAAAGGGAAACGAAACATCTGTTGTCAGATTCCACAGAAATAAGGCTAGCAAAGAGATCCACGAAATACAGATGTATCTCTGTGAGATGAATTAACATAACACTAAGCAGTTTCTCAGAAAGCTTCTTTCCAGATTTCATCGGGGGATATTTCCTTTTTCACCATAGCCCTCTATGGGCTTCCAAATATCACTTTGCCAATTCCACACGAACTGTCTTAGCGAAAGGCTTCTTGAGGGGAAAGCTGTAACTCTGTGAGATGATTTCACCGAACACAAAGAAGTTTCTCAGAAAGCTTCTTTCTCTTTGTTATCGGAGGATATTTCCTTTGGCCCTGTAGTCTTTAAAGGGATCCGAAATATCTGTTCTCAGGTTCCACAGAAATAAGGCTAGCAAAGAGATCTACGAAATACAGATGTAACTCTGTGAGATGAATTAACAGAACACTAAGCAGTTTCTCAGAAAGCTTCTTTCCAGATTTCATCAGAGGATATTTCCTTTTTCACCATAGCCCTCTATGGGCTTCCAAATATGACTTTGCCAATTCCACAAGAACTGTCTTAGCGAAAGGCTTCTTGAGGGGAAAGCTGTCACTCTGTGAGATGATTTCACCGAACACAAAGAAGCTTCTCACAAAGCTTCTTTCTCTTTGTTAACGGAGGATATTTTCTTTGGTCCAATGGCCTTTAAAGGGATCGGAAATATCTGTTCTCAGATTCCACAGAAATAAGGCTAGCAAAGAGATCCACGAAATACAGATGTAACTCTGTGAGATGAATTAACAGACACTGAGCAGTTTCTCAGAAAGCCTCTTTCCAGATTTCATCGGAGGAAATTTCCTTTTTCACCATAGCCCTCTACGGGCTTCCAAATATCACTGTGCCAATTCCACAAGAACTGTCTTAGCGAAAGGCTTCTTGAGGGGAAAGCTGTAACTCTGTGAGATCATTTCAAAGAACACAAAGATGTTTCCCAGAAAGCTTGTTTCTCTTTGTTATCGGAGGATATTTCCTTTGGCCCTATAGTCTTCAAAGGGAAAGGAAATAACTGTTGTCACATTCCACAGAAATAAGGCTAGCAAAGAGATCCACGAAATACAGATGTAACTCTGTGAGATGAATTAACAGAACACTGAGCAGTTTCTCAGAAAGCTTCTTTCCAGATTTCATCGGAGGATATTTCCTTTTTCACCATAGCCCTTATGGGCTTCCAAATATGACTTTGCCAATTCCACAAGAACTGTCTTAGCGAAAGGCTTCTTGAGGGGAAAGCTGTAACTCTGTGAGATGATTTCACAGAACACAAAGAAGTTTCTCAGAAAGCTTCTTTCTCTTTGTTATCGGAGGATATTTCCTTTGGCCCTAGAGTCTTTAAAGGGATCCGAAATATCTGTTGTCAGATTCCACAGAAATAAGGCTAGCAAAGAGATCCACGAAATACAGATGTAACACTGTGAGATGAATTAACAGAACACTGAGCAGTTTCTCAGAAAGCTTCTACCCAGATTTCATCGGAGGATATTTCCTTTTTCACCATAGCCCTCTATGGGCTTCCAAATATCACTTTGCCAATTCCACAATAACTGTGTTAGCGAAAGGCTTCTTGAGGGTAAAGCTGTAACTCTGTGAGATGATTTCAAAGAACACAAAGAAGTTTCTCAGAAAGCTTCTTTCCCTTTGTTATCGGAGGATATTTCCTTTGGCCCTATAGTCTTCAAAGGGATCCGAAATATCTGTTCTCAGATTCCACAGAAATAAGGCTAGCAAAGAGATGCACGAAATACAGATGTAACTCTGTGAGATGAATTAACAGAACACTAAGGAGTTTCTCAGAAAGCTTCTTTCCAGATTTCATCGGAGGATATTTCCTTTTTCACCATAGCCCTCTATGGGCTTCCAAATATCACTTTTCCAATTCCACAAGAACTGTCTTAGCGAAAGGCTTCTTGAGGGGAAAGCTGTAACTCTGTGAGATGATTTCACAGAACACAAAAAAGTTTCTCAGAAATCTTCTTTCTCTTTGTTATCGGAGGATATTTCCTTTGGCCCTATAGTCTTCAAAGGGAAAGGAAATATCTGTTGTCAGATTCCACAGAAATAAGGCTAGCAAAGAGATCCACGAAATACAGATGCAACTCTGTGAGATGAATTAACAGAACACTAAGCAGTTTCTCAGAAAGCTTCTTTCCAGATTTCATCGGAGGATATTTCCTTTTTCACCATAGCCCTCTATGGGCTTCCAAATATCACTTTGCAATTCCAGAAGAACTGTCTTAGCGAAAGGCTTCTTGAGGGGAAAGCTGTAACTCTGTGAGATGATTTCACAGAACACAAAGAAGTTTCTCAGAAAGCTTCTTTCCCTTTGTTATCGGAGGATATTTCCTTTGGCCCTATAGTCTTTAAAGGGATCCGAAATATGTGTTCTCAGATTCCACAGAAATAGGGCTAGCAAAGAGATCCACGAAATACAGATGTAACTCTGTGAGATGAATTAACAGAACACTAAGGAGTTTCTCAGAAAGCTTCTTTCCAGATTTCATCGGAGGATATTTCCTTTTTCACCATAGCCCTTATGGGCTTCCAAATATCACTTTGCCAATTCCACAAGAACTGTCTTAGCGAAAGGCTTCTTGAGGGGAAAGCTGTAACTCTGTGAGATGATTTCACAGAACACAAAGAAGTTTCTCAGAAAGCTTCTTTCTCTTTGTTATCAGAGGATATTTCCTTTGGCCCTATAGTCTTCAAAGGGAAAGGAAATATCTGTTCTCAGATTCCACAGAAATAAGGCTAGCAAAGAGATCCACGAAATACAGATGCAACTCTGTGAGATGAATTAACAGAACACTAAGCAGTTTCTCAGAAAGCTTCTTTCCAGATTTCATCGGAGGATATTTCCTTTTTCACTATAGCCCTTATGGGCTTCCCAATATCACTTTGCCAATTCCACAAGAACTTTCTTAGCGAAAGGCTTCTTGAGAGGAAAGCTGTAACTCTGTGAGATGATTTCACAGAACACAAAGAAGTTTCTCAGAAAGCTTCTTTCTCTTTGTTATCGGAGGATATTTCCTTTGGCCCTATAGTCTTTAATGGGATCCGAAATATCTCTTCTCAGATTCCACAGAAATAAGGCTAGCAAAATATCCACGAAATACAGATGTAACTCTGTGAGATGAATTAACAGAACACTGAGCAGTTTCTCAGAAAGCTTCTTTCCAGATTTCATCGGAGGATATTTCCTTTTTCACCATAGCCCACTATGGGCTTCCAAATATAACTTTGCCAATTCCACAAGAACTGTCTTAGCGAAAGGCTTCTTGAGGGGAAAGCTGTAACTCTGTGAGATGATTTCACAGAACACAAAGAAGTTTCTCAGAAAGCTTCTTTCTCTTTGTTATCGGAGGATATTTCCTTTGGCCCTATAGTCTTCAAAGGGAAAGGAAATATCTGTTGTCAGATTAAACAGAAATAAGGCTAGCAAAAAGATCCACGAAATACAGATGTAACACTGTGAGATGAATTAACAGATCACTAAGCAGTTTCTCAGAAAGCTTCTTTCCAGATTTCATCGGAGGATATTTCCTTTTTCACCATAGCCCTCTATGGGCTTCCAAATATCACTTTGCCAATTCCACAAGAACTGTGTTAGCGAAAGGCTTCTTGAGGGGAAAGCTGTAACTCTGTGAGATGATTTCACAGAACACAAAGAAGTTTCTCAGAAAGCTTCTTTCCCTTTCTTATCGGAGGATATTTCCTTTGGCCCTATAGTCTTCAAAGGAAAAGGAAATATCTGTTGTCAGATTCCAGAGAAATAAGGCTAGGAAAGAGATCCACGAAATACAGATGGAACTCTGTGAGATTAATTAACAGAACACTGAGCAGTTTCTCAGAAAGCTTCTTTCCAGATTTCATCGGAGGATATTTCCTTTTTCACCATAGCCCTCTATGGGCTTCCAAATATCACTTTGCCAATTCCACAAGAACTGTCTTAGCGAAAGGCTTCTTGAAGGGAAAGCTGTAACTCTGTGAGATGAGTTCACAGAACACAAAGAAGTTTCTCAGAAAGCTTGTTTCTCTTTGTTATCGGAGGATATTTCCTTTGGCCCTATAGTCTTCAAAGGGAAAGGAAATATCTGTTGTCAGATTCCACAGAAATAAGGCTAGCAAAAAGATCCACGAAATACAGATGTAACACTGTGAGATGAATTAACAGAACAATAAGCAGTTTCTCAGAAAGCTTCTTTCCAGATTTCATCGGAGGATATTGCCTTTTTCACCATAACCCTCTATGTGCTTCCAAATATCACTTTGGCAATTCCACAAGAACTGTCTTAGCGAAAGGCTTCTTGAGGGGAAAGCTGTAACTCTGTGAGATGATTTCACAGAACACAAAGAAGTTTCTCAGAAACCTTCTTTCCCTTTGTTATCGGAGGATATTTCCTTTGGCCCTATAGTTTTTAAAGGGATCCGAAATATCTGTTCTCAGATTCCACAGAAATAAGGCTAGCAAAGAGATCCACGAAATACAGATGTAACACTGTGAGATGAATTATCAGAACACTAAGCAGTTTCTCAGAAAGTTTCTTTCCAGATTTCATCGGAGGATATTTCCTTTTTCACCATAGCCCTCTATGGGCTTCCAAATATCACTGTGCAATTCCACAAGAACTGTCTTAGCGAAAGGCTTCTTGAGGGGAAAGCTGTAACTCTGTGAGATGATTTCACAGAACACAAAGAAGTTTCTCAGATAGCTTCTTTCCCTTTGTTATCGGAGGATATTTCCTTTGGCCCTATAGTCTTTAAAGGGATCCGAAATATGTGTTCTCAGATTCCACAGAAATAAGGCTAGCAAAGAGATCCACGAAATACAGATGTAACTCTGTGAGATGAATTAACAGAACACTAAGGAGTTTCTCAGAAAGCTTCTTTCCAGATTTCATCGGAGGATATTTCCATTTTCACCATAGCCCTCTACGGGCTTCCAAATATCACTGTGCCAATTCCACAAGAACTGTCTTAGCGAAAGGCTTCTTGAGGGGAAAGCTGTAACTCTGTGAGAGGATTTCACAGAACACAAAGAAGTTTCTCAGAAAGCTTCTTTCTCTTTGTTATCGGAGGATATTTCCTTTGGCCCTATTGTCTTCAAAGGGAAAGGAAATATCTGTTGTCAGATTAAACAGAAATAAGGCTAGCAAAAAGATCCACGAAATACAGATGTAACACTGTGAGATGAATTAACAGAACACTGAGCAGTTTCTCAGAAAGCTTCTTTCCAGATTTCATCGGAGGATATTTCCTTTTTCACCATAGCCCTCTATGGGCTTCCAAATATCACTTTGCCAATTCCACAAGAACTGTGTTAGCGAAAGGCTTCTTGAGGGGAAAGCTGTAACTCTGTGAGATGATTTCAAAGAACACAAAGAAGTTTCTCAGAAAGCTTCTTTCCCTTTGTTATCGGAGGATATTTCCTTTGGCCCTATAGTCTTTAAAGGGATCCGAAATATGTGTTCTCAGATTCCACAGAAATAGGGCTAGCAAAGAGATCCACGAAATACAGATGTAACTCTGTGAGATGAATTAACAGAACACTAAGGAGTTTCTCAGAAAGCTTCTTTCCAGATTTCATCGGAGGATATTTCCTTTTTCACCATAGCCCTTAAGGGCTTCCAAATATCACTTTGCCAATTCCACAAGAACTGTCTTAGCGAAAGGCTTCTTGAGGGGAAAGCTGTAACTCTGTGAGATGATTTCACAGAACACAAAGAAGTTTCTCAGAAAGCTTCTTTCTCTTTGTTATCAGAGGATATTTCCTTTGGCCCTATAGTCTTCAAAGGGAAAGGAAATATCTGTTCTCAGATTCCACAGAAATAAGGCTAGCAAAGAGATCCACGAAATACAGATGCAACTCTGTGAGATGAATTAACAGAACACTAAGCAGTTTCTCAGAAAGCTTCTTTCCAGATTTAATCGGAGGATATTTCCTTTTTCACTACAGCCCTTATGGGCTTCCCAATATCACTTTGCCAATTCCACAAGAACTTTCTTAGCGAAAGGCTTCTTGAGAGGAAAGCTGTAACTCTGTGAGATGATTTCACAGAACACAAAGAAGTTTCTCAGAAAGCTTCTTTCTCTTTGTTATCGGAGGATATTTCCTTTGGCCCTATAGTCTTTAATGGGATCCGAAATATCTCTTCTCAGATTCCACAGAAATAAGGCTAGCAAAATATCCACGAAATACAGATGTAACTCTGTGAGATGAATTAACAGAACACTGAGCAGTTTCTCAGAAAGCTTCTTTCCAGATTTCATCGGAGGATATTTCCTTTTTCACCATAGCCCACTATGGGCTTCCAAATATAACTTTGCCAATTCCACAAGAACTGTCTTAGCGAAAGGCTTCTTGAGGGGAAAGCTGTAACTCTGTGAGATGATTTCACAGAACACAAAGAAGTTTCTCAGAAAGCTTCTTTCTCTTTGTTATCGGAGGATATTTCCTTTGGCCCTATAGTCTTCAAAGGAAAAGGAAATATCTGTTGTCAGATTCCAGAGAAATAAGGCTAGGAAAGAGATCCACGAAATACAGATGGAACTCTGTGAGATTAATTAACAGAACACTGAGCAGTTTCTCAGAAAGCTTCTTTCCAGATTTCATCGGAGGATATTTCCTTTTTCACCATAGCCCTCTATGGGCTTCCAAATATCACTTTGCCAATTCCACAAGAACTGTCTTAGCGAAAGGCTTCTTTATGGGAAAGCTGTAACTCTGTGAGATGAGTTCACAGAACACAAAGAAGTTTCTCAGAAAGCTTCTTTCTCTTTGTTATCGGAGGATATTTCCTTTGGCCCTATAGTCTTCAAAGGGAAAGGAAATATCTGTTGTCAGATTCCACAGAAATAAGGCTAGCAAAAAGATCCACGAAATACAGATGTAACACTGTGAGATGAATTAACAGAACACTAAGCAGTTTCTCAGAAAGCTTCTTTCCAGATTTCATCGGAGGATATTTCCTTTTTCACCATAACCCTCTATGGGCTTCCAAATATCACTTTGGCAATTCCACAAGAACTGTCTTAGCGAAAGGCTTCTTGAGGGGAAACCTGTAACTCTGTGAGATGATTTCACAGAACACAAAGAAGTTTCTCAGAAACCTTCTTTCCCTTTGTTATCGGAGGATATTTCCTTTGGCCCTATAGTTTTTAAAGGGATCCGAAATATCTGTTCTCAGATTCCACAGAAATAAGGCTAGCAAAGAGATCCACGAAATACAGATGTAACACTGTGAGATGAATTATCAGAACACTAAGCAGTTTCTCAGAAAGTTTCTTTCCAGATTTCATCGGAGGATATTTCCTTTTTCACCATAGCCCTCTATGGGCTTCCAAATATCACTGTGCAATTCCACAAGAACTGTCTCAGCGAAAGGCTTCTTGAGGGGAAAGCTGTAACTCTGTGAGATGATTTCACAGAACACAAAGAAGTTTCTCAGATAGCTTCTTTCCCTTTGTTTTCGGAGGATATTTCCTTTGGCCCTATAGTCTTTAAAGGGATCCGAAATATGTGTTCTCAGATTCCACAGAAATAAGGCTAGCAAAGAGATCCACGAAATACAGATGTAACTCTGTGAGATGAATTAACAGAACACTAAGGAGTTTCTCAGAAAGCTTCTTTCCAGATTTCATCGGAGGATATTTCCATTTTCACCATAGCCCTCTACGGGCTTCCAAATATCACTGTGCCAATACCACAAGAACTGTCTTAGCGAAAGGCTTCTTGAGGGGAAAGCTGTAACTCTGTGAGAGGATTTCACAGAACACAAAGAAGTTTCTCAGAAAGCTTCTTTCTCTTTGTTATCGGAGGATATTTCCTTTGGCCCTATTGTCTTCAAAGGGAAAGGAAATATCTATTGTCAGATTAAACAGAAATAAGGCTAGCAAAAAGATCCACGAAATACAGATGTAACACTGTGAGATGAATTAACAGAACACTGAGCAGTTTCTCAGAAAGCTTCTTTCCAGATTTCATCGGAGGATATTTCCTTTTTCACCATAGCCCTCTATGGGCTTCCAAATATCACTTTGCCAATTCCACAAGAACTGTGTTAGCGAAAGGCTTCTTGAGGGGAAAGCTGTAACTCTGTGAGATGATTTCAAAGAACACAAAGAAGTTTCTCAGAAAGCTTCTTTCCCTTGGTTATCGGAGGATATTTCCTTTGGCCCTATAGTCTTTAAAGGGATCCGAAATATCTGTTCTCAAATTCCACAGAAATAAGGCTAGCAAAGACATGCACGAAATACAGATGTAACTCTGTGAGGTGAATTAACAGAACACTAAGGAGTTTCTCAGAAAGCTTCTTTCCAGATTTCATCGGAGGATATTTCCTTTTTCACCATAGCCCTCTATGGGCTTCCAAATATCACTTTTCCAATTCCACAAGAACTGTCTTAGCGAAAGGCTTCTTGAGGGGAAAGCTGTAACTCTGTGAGATGATTTCACAGAACACAAAGAAGTTTCTCAGAAAGCTTCTTTCTCTTTGTTATCGGAGGATATTTCCTTTGGCCCTATAGTCTTCAAAGGGAAAGGAAATATCTGTGGTCAGATTCCACAGAAATAAGGCTAGCAAAGAGATCCACGAAATACAGATGCAACTCTGTGAGATGAATTAACAGAACACTAAGCAGTTTCTCAGAAAGCTTCTTTCCAGATTTCATCGGAGGATATTTCCTTTTTCACCATAGCCCAATATGGGCTTCCAAATATCACTTTGCCAATTCCACAAGAACTGTCTTAGCGAAAGGCTTCTTGAGGGGAAAGCTGTAACTCTGTGAGATGATTTCACAGAACACAAAGAAGTTTCTCAGAAAGCTTCTTTCTCTTTGTTATCGGAGGATATTTCCTTTGGCCCTATAGTCTTCAAAGGGAAAGGAAATATCTGTTGTCAGATTAAACAGAAATAAGGCTAGCAAAAAGATCCACGAAATACAGATGTAACACTGTGAGATGAATTAACAGAACACTAAGCTGTTTCTCAGAAATCTTCCTTCCAGATTTCATCGGAGGATATTTCCTTTTTCACCATAGCCCTCTATGGGCTTCCAAATATCACTTTGCCAATTCCACAAGAACTGTCTTAGCGAAAGGCTTCTTGAGGGGAAAGCTGTAACTCTGTGAGATGATTTCACAGAACACAAAGAAGTTTCTCAGAAAGCTTCTTTCCCTTTCTTATCGGAGGATATTTCCTTTGGCCCTATAGTCTTCAAAGGGAAAGGAAATATCTGTTGTCAGATTACACAGAAATAAGGCTAGGAAAGAGATCCACGAAATACAGATGGAACTCTGTGAGATTAATTAACAGAACACTGAGCAGTTTCTCAGAAAGCTTCTTTCCAGATTTCATCGGAGGATATTTCCTTTTTCACCATAGCCCTCTATGGGCTTCCAAATATCACTTTGCCAATTCCACAAGAACTGTCTTAGCGAAAGGCTTCTTGAGGGGAAAGCTGTAACTCTGTGAGATGATTTCAAAGAACACAAAGAAGTTTCTCAGAAAGCTTCTTTCTCTTTGTTATCGGAGGATATTTCCTTTGGCCCTATAATCTTCAAAGGGAAAGGAAATATCTGTTTTCAGATACCACAGAAATAAGGCTAGCAAAAAGATCCATGAAATACAGATGTAACACTGTGAGATGAATTAACAGAACACTAAGCAGTTTCTCAGAAAGCTTCTTTCCAGATTTCATCGGAGGATATTTCCTTTTTCACCATAGCCCTCTATGGGCTTCCAAATATCACTTTGCCAATTCCACAAGAACTGTCTTAGCGAAAGGCTTCTTGAGGGGAAAGCTGTAACTCTGTGAGATGATTTTACAGAACACAAAGAAGTTTCTCAGAAACCTTCTTTCCCTTTGTTATCGGAGGATATTTCCTTTGGCCCTATAGTCTTTAAAGGGATCCGAAATATCTGTTCTCAGAATCCACAGAAATAAGGCTAGCAAAGAGATCCACGAAATACAGATGTAACTCTGTGAGATGAATTAACAGAACACTAAGGAGTTTCTCAGAAAGCTTCTTTCCAGATTTCATCGGAGGATATTTCCTTTTTCACCATAGCCCTCTATGGGCTTCCAAATATCACTTTGCCAATTCCACAAGAACTGTCTTAGCGAAAAGCTTCTTGAGGGGAAAGCTGTAACTCTGTGAGATAATTTCACAGAACACAAAGAAGTTTCTCAGAAAGCTTCTTTCCCTTTGTTATCGGAGGATATTTCCTTTGGCCCTATAGTCTTCAACGGGAAAGGAAATATCTGTTGTCAGATTCCACAGAAATAAGGCTAGCAAAAAGATCCACGAAATACAGATGTAACACTCTGAGATGAATTAACAGAACACTAAGCAGTTTCTCAGAAAGCTTCTTTCCAGATTTCATCGGAGGATATTTCCTTTTTCACCATAGCCCTCTATGGGCTTCCAAATATCACTTTGGCAATTACACAAGAACTGTCTTAGCGAAAGGCTTCTTGAGGGGAAACCTGTAACTCTGAGATGATTTCACAGAACACAAAGAATTTTCTCAGAAACCTTCTTTCCCTTTGTTATCGGAGGATATTTCCTTTGGCCCTATAGTCTTTAAAGGGATCCGAAATATCTGTCCTCAGATTCCACAGAAATAAGGCTAGCAAAGAGATCCACGAAATACAGATGTAACACTGTGAGATGAATTAACAGAACACTAAGCAGTTTCTCAGAAAGCTTCTTTCCAGATTTCATCGGAGGATATTTCCTTTTTCACCATAGCCCTCTATGGGCTTCCAAATATCACTGTGCAATTCCACAAGAACTGTCTTAGCGAAATGCTTCTTGAGGGGAAAGCTGTAACTCTGTGAGATGATTTCACAGAACACAAAGAAGTTTCTCAGATAGCTTCTTTCCCTTTGTTATCGGAGGATATTTCCTTTGGCCCTATAGTCTTCAAAGGGAAAGGAAATATCTGTTGTCAGATTCCACAGAAATAAGGCTAGCAAAGAGATCCACGAAATACAGATGCAACTCTGTGAGATGAATTAACAGAACACTAAGCAGTTTCTCAGAAAGCTTCTTTCCAGATTTCATCGGAGGATATTTCCTTTTTCACCATAGCCCTTATGGGCTTCCAAATATCACTTTGCCAATTCCACAAGAACTGTCTTAACGAAAGACTTCTTGAGGGGAAAGCTGTAACTTTGTGAGATGATTTCACAGAAGACAAAGAAGTTTCTCAGAAAGCTTCTTTCTCTTTGTTATCGGAGGATATTTCCTTTGGCCCTATAGTCTTTAAAGGGATCCGAAATATCTGTTCTCAGATTCCAAAGAAATAAGGCTAGCAAAAAGATCCACGAAATACAGATGTAACTCTGTGAGATGAATTAACAGAACACTGAGCAGTTTCTCAGAAAGCTTCTTTCCAGATTTCATCGGAGGATATTTCCTTTTTCACCATAGCCCACTATGGGCTTCCAAATATCACTTTGCCAATTCCACAAGAACTGTCTTAGCGAAAGGCTTCTTGAGGGGAAAGCTGTAACTCTGTGAGATGATTTCGCAGAACACAAAGAAGTTTCTCAGAAAGCTTCTTTCTCTTTGTTATCGGAGGATATTTCCATTGGCCCTATAGTCTTCAAAGGGAAAGGACATATCTGTTGTCAGATTAAACAGAAATAAGGCTAGCAAAAAGATCCACGAAATACAGATGTAACACTGTGAGATGAATTAACAGAACACTAAGAAGTTTCTCAGAAAGCTTCTTTCCAGATTTCATCGGAGGATATTTCCTTTTTCACCATAGCCCTCTATGGGCTTCCAAATATCACTTTGCCAATTCCACAAGAACTGTGTTAGCGAAAGGCTTCTTGAGGGGAAAGCTGTAACTCTGTGAGATGATTTCAAAGAACACAAAGAAGTTTCTCAGAAAGCTTCTTTCCCTTTGTTATCGGAGGATATTTCCTTTGGCCCTATAGTCTTTAAAGGGATCCGATATATCTGTTCTCAGATTCCACAGAAATAAGGCTAGCAAAGAGATGCACGAAATACAGATGTAACTCTGTGAGATGAATTTACAGAACACTAAGGAGTTTCTCAGAAAGCTTCTTTCCAGATTTCATCGGAGGATATTTCCTTTTTCACCATAGCCCTCTATGGGCTTCCAAATATCACTTTGCCTATTCCACAAGAACTGTCTTAGCGAAAGGCTTCTTGAGGGGAAAGCTGTAACTCTGTGAGATGATTTCACAGAACACAAAGAAGTTTCTCAGAAAGCTTCTTTCTCTTTCTTATCAGAGGATATTTCCTTTGGCCCTATAGTCTTCAAAGGGAAAGGAAATATCTGTTGTCAGATTCCACAGAAATAAGGGTAGCAAAGAGATCCACGAAATACAGATGCAACTCTGTGAGATGAATTAACATAACACTAAGCAGTTTCTCAGAAAGCTTCTTTCCAGATTTCATCGGAGGATATTTCCTTTTTCACCATAGCCCTCTATGGGCTTCCAAATATCACTTTGCAATTCCACAAGAACTGTCTTAGCGAAAGGCTTCTTGAGGGGAAATCTGTAACTCTGTGAGATGATTTCACAGAACACAAAGAAGTTTCTCAGAAAGCTTCTTTCCCTTTGTTATCGGAGGATATTTCCTTTGGCCCTATAGTCTTTAAAGGGATCCGAAATATGTGTTCTCAGATTCCACAGAAATAAGGCTAGCAAAGAGATCCACGAAATACAGATGTAACTCTGTGAGATGAATTAACAGAACACTAAGGAGTTTCTCAGAAAGCTTCTTTCCAGATTTCATCGGAGGATATTTCCTTTTTCACCATAGACCTCTATGGGCTTCCAAATATCACTTTGCCAATTCCACAAGAACTGTCTTAGCGAAAGGCTTCTTGAGGGGAAAGCTGTAACTCTGTGAGATGATTTCACAGAACACAAAGAAGTTTCTCAGAAAGCTTCTTTCTCTTTGTTATCAGAGGATATTTCCTTTGGCCCTATAGTCTTCAAAGGGAAAGGAAATATCTGTTCTCAGATTCCACAGAAAAAAGGCTAGCAAAAAGATCCACGAAATACAGATGTAACTCTGTGAGATGAATTAACAGAACACTGAGCAGTTTCTCAGAAAGCTTCTTTCCAGATTTCATCGGAGGATATTTCCTTTTTCACCATAGCCCACTATGGGCTTCCAAATATCACTTTGCCAATTCCACAAGAACTGTCTTAGCGAAAGGCTTCTTGAGGGGAACCTGTAACTCTGTGAGATGATTTCACAGAACACAAAGAAGTTTCTCAGAAAGCGTCTTTCCCTTTCTTATCGGAGGATATTTCCTTTGGCCCTATAGTCTTCAAAGGGAAAGGAAATATCTGTTGTCAGATTCCACAGAAATAAGGCTAGGAAAGAGATCCACGAAATACAGATGGAACTCTGTGAGATTAATTAACAGAACACTGAGCAGTTTCTCAGAAAGCTTCTTTCCAGATTTCATCGGAGGATATTTCCTTTTTCACCATAGCCCTCTATGGGCTTCCAAATATCACTTTGTCAATTCCACAAGAAATGTCTTAGCGAAAGGCTTCTTGAGGGGAAAGCTGTAACTCTGTGAGATGATTTCACAGAACACAAAGAAGTTTCTCAGAAAACTTCTTTCTCTTTGTTATCGGAGGATATTTTCTTTGGCCCTATAGTCTTCAAAGGGAAAGGAAATATCTGTTTTCAGACTCCACAGAAATAAGGCTAGCAAAAAGATCCACGAAATACAGATGTAACACTGTGAGATGAATTAACAGAACACTAAGCAGTTTCTCAGAAAGCTTCATTCCAGATTTCATCGGAGGATATTTCCTTTTTCACCATAGCCCTCTATGGGCTTCCAAATATCACTTTGCCAATTCTACAAGAACTGTCTTAGCGAAAGGCTTCTTGAGGGGAAACCTGTAACTCTGTGAGATGATTTCATAGAACACAAAGAAATTTCTCAGAAACCTTCTTTCCCTTTGTTATCGGAGGATATTTCCTTTGGCCCTATAGTCTTTAAAGGGATCCGAAATATCTGTTCTCAGATTCCACAGAAATAAGGCTAGCAAAGAGATCCACGAAATACAGATGTAACTCTGTGAGATGAATTAACTGAACACTAAGGAGTTTCTCAGAAAGCTTCTTTCCAGATTTCATCGGAGGATATTTCCTTTTTCACCATAGCCCTCTATGGGCTTCCAAATATCACTTTGCCAATTCCACAAGAACTGTCTTAGCGAAAAGCTTCTTGAGGGGAAAGCTGTAACTCTGTGAGATGATTTCACAGAACACAAAGAAGTTTCTCAGAAAGCTTCTTTCCCTTTGTTATCGGAGTTATTTCCTTTGGCCCTATAGTCTTCAACGGGAAAGGAAATATCTGTTGTCAGATTCCACAGAAATAAGGCTAGCAAAGAGATCCACGAAATACAGATGTAACTCTGTGAGATGAATTAACAGAACACTGAGCAGTTTCTCAGAAAGCTTCTCTCCAGATTTCATCGGAGGATATTTCCTTTTTCACCATAGCCCTCTATGGGCTTCCAAATATCACCTTGCCAATTCCAAAAGAACTGTCTTAGCGAAAGGCGTCTTGAGGGGAAAGCTGTAACTCTGTGAGTTGATTTCACAGAACACAAAGAAGTTTCTCAGAAAGCTTCTTTCCCTTTGTTATCGGAGGATATTTCCTTTGGCCCTACAGTCTTCAAAGGGAAAGGAAATATCTGTTGTCAGATTCCACAGAAATAAGGCTAGCAAAGAGATCCACGAAATACAGATGTAACTCTGTCAGATGAATTAACAGAACACTGAGCTGTTTCTCAGAAAGCTTCTTTCCAGATTTCATCCGAGGATATTTCCTTTTTCACCATAGCAATCTATGGGCTTCCGAATATCACTTTGCCAATTCCACAAGAACTGTCTTAGCGAAAGGCTTCTGGAGGGGAAAGCTGTAACTCTGTGAGATGATTTCACAGAACACAAAGAAGTTTCTCAGAAAGCTTCTTTCTCTTTGTTATCGGAGGATATTTCCTTTGGCCCTATAGTCTTTAAAGGGATCCGAAATATCTGTTCCCAGATTCCACAGAAATAAGGCTAGCAAAGAGATCCACGAAATACAGATGTAACTCTGTGAGATGAATTAACAGAACACTGAGCAGTTTCTCAGAAAGCTTCCTTCCAGATTTAATCGGAGGATATTTCCTTTTTCACCATAGCCCTCTATGGGCTTCCAAATATCACTTTGCCAATTCCAAAAAAACTGTCTTAGCGAAAGGCTTCTTGAGGGGAAAGCTGTAACTCTGTGAGATGATTTCACAGAACACAAAGAAGTTTCTCAGAAAGCTTCTTTCTCTTTGTTATCGGAGGATATTTCCTTTGGCCCTATATTCTTCAAAGGGAAAGGAAATATCTGTTCTCAGATTCCACAGAAATAAGCTTAGCAAAGAGAAGCACGAAATACAGATGTAACTCTGTGAGATGAATTAACAGAACACTAAGCAGTTTCTCAGAAAGCTTCTTTCCCTTTGTTATCGGAGGATATTTCCTTTGGCCCTACAGTTTTCAAAGGGAAAGGAAATATCTGTTGTCAGATTCCACAGAAATAAGGCTAGCAAAGAGATGCACGAAATACAGATGTAACTCTGTGAGATGAATTAACAGAACACTGAGAAGTTTCTCAGAAAGCTTCTTTCCAGATTTCATCGGAGGATATTTCCTTTTTCAACATAGCCCTCTATGGGCTTCCAAATATCACTTTGCCAATTCCAAAAGAACTGTCTTAGCGAAAGGCTTCTTGAGGGGAAAGCTGTAACTCTCTGAGATGATTTCACAGAACACAAAGAAGTTTCTCAGAAAGCTTCTTTCTCTTTGTAATCGGAGGATATTTCCTTTGGCCCTATAGTCTTTAAAGGGATCCGAAATATCTGTTCTCAGATTCCACAGAAATAAGGCTAGCAAAGAGATCCACGAAATACAGATGTAACTCTGTGAGATGAATTAACAGAACACTAAGCAGTTTCTCAGAAAGCTTCTTTCCAGATTTCATCGGAGGATATTTCCTTTTTCACCATAGCCCTTATGGGCTTCCAAATATCACTTTGCCAATTCCACAAGAACTGTCTTAGCGAAAGGCTTCTTGAGGGGAAAGCTGTAACTCTGTGAGATGATTTCACAGAACACAAAGAAGTTTCTCAGAAAGCTTCTTTCTCTTTGTTATCGGAGGATATTTCCTTTGGCCCTATAGTCTTTAAATGGATCCGAAATATCTCTTGTCAGATTCCACAGAAATAAGGCTAGCAAAGAGATCCATGAAATACAGATGTAACTCTGTTAGATGAATTAACAGAACACTAAGCAGTTTCTCAGAAAGCTTCATTCCAGATTTCATCGGAGGATATTTCCTTTTTCACCATAGCCCTCTATGGGCTTCCAAATATCACTTTGCCAATTCCACAAGAACTGTCTTAGCGAAAGGCTTCTTGAGGGGAAAGCTGTAACTCTGTGAGTTGATTTCACAGAACACAAAGAAGTTTCTCAGAAAACTTCTTTCTCTTTGTTATCGGAGGATATTTCCTTTGGCCCTATAGTCTTTAAAGGGATCCGAAATATCTGTTCTCAGATTCCACAGAAATAAGGCTAAGAAAGAGATCCAGGAAATACAGATGTAACTCTGTGAGATGAATTAACAGAACACTAAGCAGTTTCTCAGAAAGCTTCTTTCCAGATTTCATCGGAGGATATTTCCTTTTTCACCATAGCCCTCTATGGGCTTCCAAATATCACTTTGCCAATTCCACAGGAACTGTCTTAGCGAAAGGCTTCTTGAGGGGAAAGCTGTCACTCTGTGAGATGATTTCACAGAACACAAAGAAGTTTCTCAGAAAGCTTCTTTCTCTTTGTTATCGGAGGATATTTCCTTTGGCCCTATAGTCTTTAAAGGGATCCAAAATATCTGTTGTCAGATTTCACAGAAATAAGGCTAGCAAAGAGATCCACGAAATACAGATGTAACTCTGTGAGATGAATTAACAAAACACTGAGCAGTTTCTCAGAAAGCTTCTTTCCAGATTTCATCAGAGGATATTTCCTTTTTCACCATAGCCCTTATGGGCTTCCAAATATCACTTTGCCAATTCCACAAGAACTGTCTTAGCGAAAGGCTTCTTGAGGGGAAAGCTGTAACTCTGTGAGATGATTTCACAGAACACAAAGGAGTTTCTCAGAAAGCTTCTTTCTCTTTGTTATCGGAGGATATTTCCTTTGGCCCTATAATCTTTAAAGGGATCCAAAATGTCTGTTCTCATATTCCACAGAAATAAGGCTAGCAAAGAGATCCACGAAATACAGATGTAACTCTGTGAGATGAATTAACAGAACACTAAGGAGTTTCTCAGAAAGCTTCTTTCCAGATTTCATCGGAGGATATTTCCTTTTTCACCATAGCCCTATATGGGCTTCCAAATATCACTTTGCCAATTCCACAGGAACTGTCTTAGCGAAAGGCTTCTTGAGGGGAAAGCTGTCACTCTGTGAGATGATTTCGCAGAACACAAAGAAGTTGCTCAGAAAGCTTCTTTCTCTTTGTTATCGGAGGATATTTCCTTTGGCCCTATAGTCTTTAAATGGATCCGAAATATCTCTTCTCAGATTCCACAGAAATAAGGCTAGCAAAGAGATCCATGAAATACAGATGTAACTCTGTTAGATGAATTAACAGAACACTAAGCAGTTTCTCAGAAAGCTTCATTCCAGATTTCATCGGAGGATATTTCCTTTTTCACCATAGCCCTCTATGGGCTTCCAAATATCACTTTGCCAATTCCACAAGAACTGTCTTAGCGAAAGGCTTCTTGAGGGGAAAGCTGTCACTCTGTGAGATGATTTCACAGAACACAAAGAAGTTGCTCAGAAAGCTTCTTTCCCTTTGTTATCGGAGGATATTTCCTTTGGCCCTATAGTCTTCAACGGGAAAGGAAATATCTGTTGTCAGATTCCACAGAAATAAGGCTAGCAAAAAGATCCACGAAATACAGATGTAACACTGTGAGATGAATTAACAGAACACTAAGCAGTTTCTCAGAAAGCTTCTTTCCAGATTTCATCGGAGGATATTTCCTTTTTCACCATAGCCCTCTATGGGCTTCCAAATATCACTTTGCCAATTCCACAAGAACTGTCTTAGCGAAAGGCTTCTTGAGGGGAAACCTGTAACTCTGTGAGATGATTTCACAGAACACAAAGAAGTTTCTCAGAAACCTTCTTTCCCTTTGTTATCGGAGGATATTTCCTTTGGCCCTATAGTCTTTAAAGGGATCCGAAATATCTGTTCTCAGATTCCACAGAAATAAGGCTAGCAAAGAGATCCACGAAATACAGATGTAACACTGTGAGATGAATTAACAGAACACTAAGCAGTTTCTCAGAAAGCTTCTTTCCAGATTTCATCGGAGGATATTTCCTTTTTCACCATAGCCCTCTATGGGCTTCCAAATATCACTGTACAATTCCACAAGAACTGTCTTAGCGAAAGGCTTCTTGAGGGGAAAGCTGTAACTCTGTGAGATGATTTCACAGAACACAAAGAAGTTTCTCAGAAAGCTTCTTTCCCTTTGTTATCGGAGGATATTTCCTTTGGCCCTATAGTCTTTAAAGGGATCCGAAATATGTGTTCTCAGATTCCACAAAAATAAGGCTAGCAAAGAGATCCACGAAATACAGATGTAACTCTGTGAGATGAATTAACAGAACACTAAGGAGTTTCTCAGAAAGCTTCTTTCCAGATTTCATCGGAGGATATTTCCTTTTTCACCATAGCCCTCTAAGGGCTTCCAAATATCACTTTGCCAATTCCAAAAGAACTGTCTTAGCGAAAGGCTTCTTGAGGGGAAAGCTGTAACTCTGTGAGATGATTTCACAGAACACAAAGAAGTTTCTCAGAAAGCTTCTTTCTCTTTGTTATCAGAGGATATTTCCTTTGGCCCTATAGTCTTCAAAGGGAAAGGAAATATCTGTTGTCAGATTCCACAGAAATAAGGCTAGCAAAGAGATCCACGAAATACAGATGCAACTCTGTGAGATGAATTAACAGAACACTAAGCAGTTTCTCAGAAAGCTTCTTTCCAGATTTCATCGGAGGATATTTCCTTTTTCACCATAGCCCTCTATGGGCTTCCAAATATCACTTTGCCAATTCCACAAGAACTGTCTTAGCGAAAGGCTTCTTGAGGGGAAAGCTGTAACTCTGTGAGATGATTTCACAGAACACAAAGAAGTTTCTCAGAAAGCTTCTTTCTCTTTGTTATCGGAGGATATTTCCTTTGGCCCTATAGTCTTCAAAGGGAAAGGAAATATCTGTTGTCAGATTCCACAGAAATAAGGCTAGCAAAGAGATCCACGAAATACAGATGCAACTCTGTGAGATGAATTAACAGAACACTAAGCAGTTTCTCAGAAAGCTTCTTTCCAGATTTCATCGGAGGATATTTCCTTTTTCACCATAGCCCTCTATGGGCTTCCAAATATCACTTTGCAATTCCACAAGAACTGTCTTAGCGAAAGGCTTCTTGAGGGGAAAGCTGTAACTCTGTGAGATGATTTCACAGAACACAAAGAAGTTTCTCAGAAAGCTTCTTTCCCTTTGTTATCGGAGGATATTTCCTTTGGCCCTATAGTCTTTAAAGGGATCCGAGAATTTGTGTTCTCAGATTCCACAGAAATAAGGCTAGCAAAGAGATCCACGAAATACAGATGTAACTCTGTGAGATGAATTAACAGAACACTAAGGAGTTCTCAGAAAGCTTCTTTCCAGATTTCATCGGAGGATATTTCCTTTTTCACCATAGACCTCTATGGGCTTCCAAATATCACTTTGCCAATTCCACAAGAACTGTCTTAGCGAAAGGCTTCTTGAGGGGAAAGCTGTAACTCTGTGAGATGATTTCACAGAACACAAAGAAGTTTCTCAGAAAGCTTCTTTCTCTTTGTTATCAGAGGATATTTCCTTTGGCCCTATAGTCTTCAAAGGGAAAGGAAATATCTGTTGTCAGATTCCACAGAAAGAAGGCTAGCAAAGAGATCCACGAAATACAGATGCAACTCTGTGAGATGAATTAACAGAACACTAAGCAGTTTCTCAGAAAGCTTCTTTCCAGATTTCATCGGAGGATATTTCCTTTTTCACCATAGCCCTTATGGGCTTCCAAATATCACTTTGCCAATTCCACAAGAACTGTCTTAGCGAAAGGCTTCTTGAGGGGAAAGCTGTAACTCTGTGAGATGATTTCACAGAACACAAAGAAGTTTCTCAGAAAGCTTCTTTCTCTTTGTTATCGGAGGATATTTCCTTTGGCCCTATAGTCTTCAAAGGGAAAGGAAATATCTGTTGTCAGATTAAACAGAAATAAGGCTAGCATAAAGATCCACGAAATACAGATGTAACACTGTGAGATGAATTAACAGAACACTAAGCAGTTTCTCAGAAAGCTTCTTTCCAGATTTCATCGGAGGATATTTCCTTTTTCACCATAGCCCTCTATGGGCTTCTAAATATCACTTTGCCAATTCCACAAGAACTGTCTTAGCGAAAGGCTTCTTGAGGAGAAAGCTGTAACTCTGTGAGATGATTTCACAGAACACAAAGAAGTTTCTCAGAAAGCTTCTTTCTCTTTGTTATCGGAGGATATTTCCTTTGGCCCTGTAGTCTTCAAAGGGAAAGGAAATATCTGTTGTCAGATTCCACAGAAATAAGGCTAGGAAAGAGATCCACGAAATACAAATGGAACTCTGTGAGACTAATTAACAGAACACTGAGCAGTTTCTCAGAAAGCTTCTTTCCAGATTTCATCGGAGGATATTTCCTTTTTCACCATAGCACTCTATGGGCTTCCAAATATCACTTTGCCAATTCCACAAGAACTGTCTCAGCGAAAGGCTTCTTGAGGGGAAAGCTGTAACTCTGTGAGATGATTTCACAGAACACAAAGAAGTTTCTCAGAAAGCTTCTTTCTCTTTGTTATCGGAGGATATTTCCATTGGCCCTATAGTCTTCAAAGGGAAAGGAAATATCTGTTGTCAGATTCCACAGAAATAAGGCTAGGAAAGAGATCCACGAAATACAAATGGAACTCTGTGAGATTAATTAACAGAACACTGAGCAGTTTCTCAGAAAGCTTCTTTCCAGATTTCATCGGAGGATATTTCCTTTTTCACCATAGCACTCTATGGGCTTCCAAATATCACTTTGCCAATTCCACAAGAACTGTCTTAGCGAAAGGCTTCTTGAGGGGAAAGCTGTAACTCTGTGAGATGATTTCACAGAACACAAAGAAGTTTCTCAGAAAGCTTCTTTCTCTTTTATCGGAGGATATTTCCTTTGGCCCTATATTCTTCAAAGGGAAAGGAAATATCTGTTCTCAGATTCCACAGAAATAAGGTTAGCAAAGAGAAGCACGAAATACAGATGTAACTCTGTGAGATGAATTAACAGAACACTAAGCAGTTTCTCAGAAAGCTTCTTTCCAGATTTCATCGGAGGATATTTCCTTTTTCACCATATCCCTCTATGGGCTTCCAAATATCACTTTGCCAATTCCACAAGAACTGTCTTAGCGAAAAGCTTCGTGAGGGGAAAGCTGTAACTCTGTGAGATGATTTCACAGAACACAAAGAAGTTTCTCAGAAAGCTTCTTTCCCTTTGTTATCGGAGGATATTTCCTTTGGCCCTACAGTCTTCAAAGGGAAAGGAAATATCTGTTGTCAGATTCCACAGAAATAAGGCTAGCAAAGAGATGCACGAAATACAGATGTAACTCTGTGAGATTAATTAACAGAACACTGAGCAGTTTCTCAGAAAGCTTCTTTCCAGATTTCATCGGAGGATATTTCCTTTTTCACCATAGCCCTCTATGGGCTTCCAAATATCACTTTGCCAATTCCAAAAGAACTGTCTTACCGAAAGACTTCTTGAGGGGAAAGCTGTAACTCTGTGAGATGATTTCACAGAACACAAAGAAGTTTCTCAGAAAGCTTCTTTCTCTTTGTTATCGGAGGATATTTCCTTTGGCCCTATAGTCTTTAAAGGGATCCGAAATATCTGTTCTCAGATTCCACAGAAATAAGGCTAGCAAAGAGATCCACGAAATACAGATGTAACTCTGTGAGATGAATTAACAGAACACTAAGCAGTTTCTCAGAAAGCTTCTTTCCAGATTTCATCGGAGGATATTTCCTTTTTCACCATAGCCCTTATGGGCTTCCAAATATCACTTTGCCAATTCCACAAGAACTGTCTTAGCGAAAGGCTTCTTGAGGGGAAAGCTGTAACTCTGTGAGATGATTTCTCAGAACACAAAGAAGTTTCTCAGAAAGCTTCTTTCCCTTTGTTATCGGAGGATATTTCCTTTGGCCCTATAGTCTTTAAATGGATCCGAAATATCTCTTGTCAGATTCCACAGAAATAAGGCTAGCAAAGAGATCGATGAAATACAGATGTAACTCTGTTAGATGAATTACCAGAACACTAAGCAGTTTCTCAGAAAACTTCATTCCAGATTTCATCGGAGGATATTTCCTTTTTCACCATAGCCCTCTATGGGCTTCCAAATATCACTTTGCCAATTCCACAAGAACTGTCTTAGCGAAAGTCTTCTTGATGGGAAAGCTGTAACTCTGTGAGTTGATTTCACAGAACACAAAGAAGTTTCTCAGAAAGCTTCTTTCCCTTTGTTATCGGAGGATATTTCCTTTGGCCCTATAGTTTTTAAAGGGATCCGAAATATCTGTTCTCAGATTCCACAGAAATAAGGCTAAGAAAGAGATCCTGGAAATACAGATGTAACTCTGTGAGATGAATTAACAGAACACTAAGCAATTTCTCAGAAAGCTTCTTTCCAGATTTCATCGGAGGATATTTCCTTTTTCACCATAGCCCTCTATGGGCTTCCAAATATCACTTTGCCAATTCCACAGGAACTGTCTTAGCGAAAGGCTTCTTGAGGGGAAAGCTGTAACTCTGTGAGATGATTTCACAGAACACAAAGAAGTTTCTCAGAAAGCTTCTTTCTCTTTGTTATCGGAGGATATTTCCTTTGGCCCTCTAGTCTTTAAAGGGATTCAAAATATCTGTTGTCAGATTCCACAGAAATAAGGCTAGCAAAGAGATCCAGGAAATACAGATGTAACTCTGCGAGATCAATTAACAAAACACTGAGCAGTTTCTCAGAAAGCTTCTTTCCAGATTTCATCGGAGGATATTTCCTTTTTCACCATAGCCCTCTATGGGCTTCCAAATATCACTTTGCCAATTCCACAAGAACTGTCTTAGCGAAAGGCTTCTTGAGGGGAAAGCTGTAACTCTGTGAGATGATTTCACAGAACACAAAGAAGTTTCTCAGAAAGCTTCTTTCTCTTTGTTATCGGAGGATATTTCCTTTGGCCCTATAGTCTTTAAAGGGATCAGAAATATCTGTTCTCAGATTCCACAGAAATAAGGCAAGCAAAGAGATACACGAAATACAGATGTAACTCTGTGAGATGAATTAACAGAACACTGAGCAGTTTCTCAGAAAGCATCTTTCCAGATTTCATCGGAGGATATTTCCTTTTTCACCATAGCCCTTATGGGCCTCCAAATATCACTTTGCCAATTCCACAAGAACTGTCTTAGCGAAAGGCTTCTTGAGGGGAAAGCTGTAACTCTGTGAGATGATTTCACAGAACACAAAGAGGTTTCTCAGAAAGCTTCTTTCCCTTTGTTTTCGGAGGATATTTCCTTTGGCCCCATAGTCTTTAAAGGGATCCGAAATATCTGTTCTCAGATTCCACAGAAATAAGTCTAAGAAAGAGATCCACGAAATACAGATGTAACTCTGTGAGATGAATTAACAGAACACTAAGCAGTGTCTCAGAAAGCTTCTTTCCAGATTTCAGCGGAGGATATTTCCTTTTTCACCATAGCCCTATATGGCCTTCCAAATATCACTTTGCCAATTCCACAGGAACTGTCTTAGCGAAAGGCTTCTTGAGGGGAAAGCTGTCACTCTGTGAGATGATTTCACAGAACACAAAGAAGTTTCTCAGAAAGCTTCTTTCTCTTTGTTATCGGAGGGTATTTCCTTTGGCCCTATAGTCTTTAAAGGGATCCAAAATATCTGTTGTCAGATTTCACAGAAATAAGGCTAGCAAAGAGATCCATGAAACACAGATGTAACTCTGTGAGATGAATTAACAAAACACTGAGCAGTTTCTCAGAAAGCTTCTTTCCAGATTTCATCAGAGGATATTTCCTTTTTCACCATAGCCCTTATGGGCTTCCAAATATCACTTTGCCAATTCCACAAGAACTGTCTAAGCGAAAGGCTTCTTGAGGGGAAAGCTGTAACTCTGTGAGATGATTTCACAGAACACAAAGAAGTTTCTCAGAAAGCTTCTTTCTCTTTGTTATCGGAGGATATTTCCTTTGGCCCTATAATCTTTAAAGGGATCCAAAATGTCTGTTCTCAGATTCCACAGAAATAAGGCTAGCAAAGAGATCCACGAAATACAGATGTAACTCTGTGAGATGAATTAACAAAACACTGAGCAGTTTCTCAGAAAGCTTCTTTCCAGATTTCATCGGAGGATATTTCCTTTTTCACCATAGCCCTATATGGGCTTCCAAATATCACTTTGCCAATTCCACAGGAACTCTCTTAGCGAAAGGCTTCTTGAGGGGAAAGCTGTCACTCTGTGAGATGATTTCACAGAACACAAAGAAGTTTCTCAGAAAGCTTCTTTCTCTTTGTTATCGGAGGATATTTCCTTTGGCCCTATAGTCTTTAAAGGGATCCAAAATATCTGTTGTCAGATTTCACAGAAATAAGGCTAGCAAAGAGATCCATGAAATACAGATGTAACTCTGTGAGATGAATTAACAAAACACTGAGCAGTTTCTCAGAAAGCTTCTTTCCAGATTTCATCAGAGGATATTTCCTTTTTCACCATAGCCCTTATGGGCTTCCAAATATCACTTTGCCAATTCCACAAGAACTGTCTTAGCGAAAGGCTTCTTGCGGGGAAAGCTATAACTCTGTGAGATGATTTCACAGAACACAAAGAAGTTTCTAAGAAAGCTTCTTTCCCTTTGTTATCGGAGGATATTTCCTTTGGCCCTATAGTCTTTAAATGGATCCGAAATATCTCTTCTCAGATTCCACAGAAATAAGGCTAGCAAAGAGATCCATGAAATACAGATGTAACTCTGTTAGATGAATTAACAGAACACTAAGCAGTTTCTCAGAAAGCTTCATTCCAGATTTCATCGGAGGATATTTCCTTTTTCACCATAGCCCTCTATGGGCTTCCAAATATCACTTTGCCAATTCCACAAGAACTGTGTTAGCGAAAGGCTTCTTCAGGGGAAAGCTGCAACTCTGTGAGATGATTTCACAGAATACAAAGAAGTTTCTCAGAAACCTTCTTTCCCTTTGTTATCAGATTATATTTCCTTTGGCCCTATAGTCTTCAAAGGGAAAGGAAATATCTGTTCTCAGATTCCACAGAAATAAGGCTAGCAAAGAGAAGCACGAAATACAGATGTAACTCTGTGAGATGAATTAACAGAACAATAAGCAGTTTCTAGGAAAGCTTCTTTCCAGATTTCATCGGAGGATATTTCCTTTTTCACCATATCCCTCTATGGGCTTCCAAATATCACTTTGCCAATTCCTCAAGAACTGTCTTAGCGAAAGGCTTCCTGAGGGGAAGGCTGTAGCTCTGTGAGATGATTTCACAGAACACAAAGGAGATTCTCAGAAAGCTTCTTTCTCTTTGTTATCGGAGTATATTTCCTTTGGCTCTATAGTCTTCAAAGGGAAAGGAAATATCTGTTGTCAGATTCCACAGAAATAAGGCTAGCAAAAAGATCCACGAAATACAGATGTAACTCTGTGAGATGAATTAACAGAACACTAAGCAGTTTCTCAGAAAGCTACTTTTCAGATTTCATCGGAGGATATTTCCTTTTTCACCATAGCCCTCTATGGGCTTCCAAATATCACTTTGCCAATTCCACAAGAACTGTCTTAGCGAAAGGCTTCTTGAGGGGAAAGCTGTAACTCTGTGACATGATTTCACAGAACACAAAGAAGTTTCTCAGAAAGCTTCTTTCTCTTTGTTATCGGAGGATATTTCCTTTGGCCCTATAGTCTTCAAAGGGAAAGGAAATATCTGTTGTCAGATTCCACAGAAAAAAGGCAAGCAAAGAGATCCACGAAATACAGATGTAACTCTGTGAGATGAATTAATAGAACACTGAGCAGTTTGTCAGAAAGCTTCTTTCCAGATTTCATCGGAGGATATTTCCTTTTTCACCATAGCCCTCTATGGGCTTCCAAATATCACTTTGCCAATTCCAAAAGAACTGTCTTACCGAAAGGCTTCTTGAGGGGAAAGCTGTAACTCTGTGAGATTATTTCACAGAACACAAAGAAGTTTCTCAGAAAGCTTCTTTCTCTTTGTTATCGGAGGATATTTCCTTTGGCCCTATAGTCTTTAAAGGGATCCGAAATATCTGTTCTCAGATTCCACAGAAATAAGGCTAGCAAAGAGATCCACGAAATACAGATGTAACTCTGTGAGATGAATTAACAGAACACTGAGCAGTTTCTCAGAAAGCTTCTTTCCAGATTTCATCGGAGGATATTTCCTTTTTCACCATAGCCCTCTATGGGCTTCCAAATATCACTTTGCAAATTCCACAAGAACTGTCTTAGCGAAAGGCTTCTTGAGGGGAAGGCTGTAACTCTGTGAGATAATTTCACAGAACACAAAGAAGTTTGTCAGAAAGCTTCTTTCTCTTTGTTATCGGAGGATATTTCCCTTGGCCCTATAGTCTTCAAAGGGAAAGGAAATATCTGTTGTCAGATTCCACAGAAATAAGGCTAGCAAAAAGATCCACGAAATACAGATGTAACTCTGTGAGATGAATTAACAGAACACTAAGCAGTTTCTCAGAAACCTTCTTTCCAGATTTCATCGGAGGATATTTCCTTTTTCACCATAGCCCTCTACGGGCTTCCAAATATCACTTTGCCAATTCCAGAAGAACTGTCTTAGCGAAAGGCTTCTTGAGGGGAAAGCTGTAACTCTGTGAGATGATTTCACAGAACACAAAGAAGTTTCTCAGAAAGCTTCTTTCCCTTTGTTATCGGAGGATATTTCCTTTGGCCCTATGGTCTTCAAAGGGAAAGGAAATATCTGTTGTCAGATTCCACAGAAATAAGGCTAGCAAAGAGATCCATGAAATACAGATGTAACTCTGTGAGATGAATTAACAGAACACTGAGCAGTTTCTCAGAAAGCTTCTTTCCAGATTTCATCGGAGGATATTTCCTTTTTCACCATAGCCCTCTATGGGCTTCCAAATATCACTTTGCCAATTCCACAAGAACTGTCTTAGCGAAAGGCTTCTTGAGGGGAAAGCTGTAACTCTGTGAGATGATTTCACAGAACACAAAGAAGTTTCTCAGAAAGCTTCTTTCCCTTTGTTATCGGAGGATATTTCCTTTGGCCCTATAGTCTTTAAAGGGATCCGAAATATCTGTTCTCAGATTCCACAGAAATAAGGCTAGCAAAGAGATCCATGAAATACAGATGTAACTCTGTTAGATGAATTAACAGAACACTAAGCAGTTTCTCAGAAAGCTTCTTTCCAGATTTCATCGGAGGATATTTCCTTTTTCACCATAGCCCTCTAGGGGTTTCCAAATATCACTTTGCCAATTACAAAAGAACTGTCTTAGCGAAAGGCTTCTTGAGGGGAAAGCTGTAACTCTGTGAGATGATTTCACAGAACACTAAGAAGTTTCTCAGAAAGCTTCTTTCCCTTTATTATCGGAGGATATTTCCTTTGGCCCTATAGTCTCTAAGGGAAAGGAAATATCTGTTGTCAGATTCCACAGAAATAAGGCTAGCAAAGATATCCACGAAATACAGATGTAACTCTGTGAGATGAATTAACAGAACACTGAGCAGTTTCTCAGAAAGCTTCTTTCCAGATTTCATCCAGGATATTTCCTTTTTCACCATAGCCCTCTAGGGGCTTCCAAATATCACTTTGCCAATTACAAAAGTACTGTCTTAGCGAAAGGCTTCTTGAGGGGAAAGCTGTAACTCTGTGAGATAATTTCACAGAAGACAAAGCAGTTTCACAGAAAGCTTCTTTCTCTTTGTTATCGGAGGATATTTCCTTTGGCCCTATAGTCTTTAAATGGATCCGAAATATCTGTTCTCAGATTCCACAGAAATAAGGCTAGCAAAGAGATCCACGAAACACAGGTGTAACTCTGTGAGATGAATTAACAGAACACTAAGCAGTTTCTCAAAAAGCTTCTTTCCAGATTTCATCGGAGGATATTTCCTTTTTCACCATAGCCCTTAAGGGCTTCCAAATATCACATTGCCAATTCCACAAGAACTGTCTTAGCGAAAGGCTTCTTGAGGGGAAAGCTGTAACTCTGTGAGGTGATTTCACAGAACACAAAGAAGTTTCTCAGAAAGCTTCTTTCCCTTTGTTATCGGAGGATATTTCCTTTGGCCCTATAGTCTTCAAAGGGAAAGGAAATATCTGTTGTCAGATTCCACAGAAAAAAGGCAAGCAAAGAGATCCACGAAATACAGATGTAACTCTGTGAGATGAATTAATAGAACACTGAGCAGTTTGTCAGAAAGCTTCTTTCCAGATTTCATCGGAGGATATTTCCTTTTTCACCATAGCCCTCTATGGGCTTCCAAATATCACTTTGCCAATTCCAAAAGAACTGTCTTACCGAAAGGCTTCTTGAGGGGAAAGCTGTAACTCTGTGAGATTATTTCACAGAACACAAAGAAGTTTCTCAGAAAGCTTCTTTCTCTTTGTTATCGGAGGATATTTCCTTTGGCCCTATAGTCTTTAAAGGGATCCGAAATATCTGTTCTCAGATTCCACAGAAATAAGGCTAGCAAAGAGATCCACGAAATACAGATGTAACTCTGTGAGATGAATTAACAGAACACTGAGCAGTTTCTCAGAAAGCTTCTTTCCAGATTTCATCGGAGGATATTTCCTTTTTCACCATAGCCCTCTATGGGCTTCCAAATATCACTTTGCAAATTCCACAAGAACTGTCTTAGCGAAAGGCTTCTTGAGGGGAAGGCTGTAACTCTGTGAGATAATTTCACAGAACACAAAGAAGTTTGTCAGAAAGCTTCTTTCTCTTTGTTATCGGAGGATATTTCCCTTGGCCCTATAGTCTTCAAAGGGAAAGGAAATATCTGTTGTCAGATTCCACAGAAATAAGGCTAGCAAAAAGATCCACGAAATACAGATGTAACTCTGTGAGATGAATTAACAGAACACTAAGCAGTTTCTCAGAAACCTTCTTTCCAGATTTCATCGGAGGATATTTCCTTTTTCACCATAGCCCTCTACGGGCTTCCAAATATCACTTTGCCAATTCCAGAAGAACTGTCTTAGCGAAAGGCTTCTTGAGGGGAAAGCTGTAACTCTGTGAGATGATTTCACAGAACACAAAGAAGTTTCTCAGAAAGCTTCTTTCCCTTTGTTATCGGAGGATATTTCCTTTGGCCCTATGGTCTTCAAAGGGAAAGGAAATATCTGTTGTCAGATTCCACAGAAATAAGGCTAGCAAAGAGATCCATGAAATACAGATGTAACTCTGTGAGATGAATTAACAGAACACTGAGCAGTTTCTCAGAAAGCTTCTTTCCAGATTTCATCGGAGGATATTTCCTTTTTCACCATAGCCCTCTATGGGCTTCCAAATATCACTTTGCCAATTCCACAAGAACTGTCTTAGCGAAAGGCTTCTTGAGGGGAAAGCTGTAACTCTGTGAGATGATTTCACAGAACACAAAGAAGTTTCTCAGAAAGCTTCTTTCCCTTTGTTATCGGAGGATATTTCCTTTGGCCCTATAGTCTTTAAAGGGATCCGAAATATCTGTTCTCAGATTCCACAGAAATAAGGCTAGCAAAGAGATCCATGAAATACAGATGTAACTCTGTTAGATGAATTAACAGAACACTAAGCAGTTTCTCAGAAAGCTTCTTTCCAGATTTCATCGGAGGATATTTCCTTTTTCACCATAGCCCTCTAGGGGTTTCCAAATATCACTTTGCCAATTACAAAAGAACTGTCTTAGCGAAAGGCTTCTTGAGGGGAAAGCTGTAACTCTGTGAGATGATTTCACAGAACACTAAGAAGTTTCTCAGAAAGCTTCTTTCCCTTTATTATCGGAGGATATTTCCTTTGGCCCTATAGTCTCTAAGGGAAAGGAAATATCTGTTGTCAGATTCCACAGAAATAAGGCTAGCAAAGATATCCACGAAATACAGATGTAACTCTGTGAGATGAATTAACAGAACACTGAGCAGTTTCTCAGAAAGCTTCTTTCCAGATTTCATCCAGGATATTTCCTTTTTCACCATAGCCCTCTAGGGGCTTCCAAATATCACTTTGCCAATTACAAAAGTACTGTCTTAGCGAAAGGCTTCTTGAGGGGAAAGCTGTAACTCTGTGAGATAATTTCACAGAAGACAAAGCAGTTTCACAGAAAGCTTCTTTCTCTTTGTTATCGGAGGATATTTCCTTTGGCCCTATAGTCTTTAAATGGATCCGAAATATCTGTTCTCAGATTCCACAGAAATAAGGCTAGCAAAGAGATCCACGAAACACAGGTGTAACTCTGTGAGATGAATTAACAGAACACTAAGCAGTTTCTCAAAAAGCTTCTTTCCAGATTTCATCGGAGGATATTTCCTTTTTCACCATAGCCCTTAAGGGCTTCCAAATATCACATTGCCAATTCCACAAGAACTGTCTTAGCGAAAGGCTTCTTGAGGGGAAAGCTGTAACTCTGTGAGATGATTTCACAGAACACAAAGAAGTTTCTCAGAAAGCTTCTTTCCCTTTGTTATCGGAGGATATTTCCTTTGGCCCTATAGTCTTCAAAGGGAAAGGAAATATCTGTTGTCAGATTCCACAGAAAAAAGGCAAGCAAAGAGATCCACGAAATACAGATGTAACTCTGTGAGATGAATTAGTAGAACACTGAGCAGTTTGTCAGAAAGCTTCTTTCCAGATTTCATCGGAGGATATTTCCTTTTTCACCATAGCCCTCTATGGGCTTCCAAATATCACTTTGCCAATTCCAAAAGAACTGTCTTACCGAAAGGCTTCTTGAGGGGAAAGCTGTAACTCTGTGAGATTATTTCACAGAACACAAAGAAGTTTCTCAGAAAGCTTCTTTCTCTTTGTTATCGGAGGATATTTCCTTTGGCCCTATAGTCTTTAAAGGGATCCGAAATATCTGTTCTCAGATTCCACAGAAATAAGGCTAGCAAAGAGATCCACGAAATACAGATGTAACTCTGTGAGATGAATTAACAGAACACTGAGCAGTTTCTCAGAAAGCTTCTTTCCAGATTTCATCGGAGGATATTTCCTTTTTCACCATAGCCCTCTATGGGCTTCCAAATATCACTTTGCAAATTCCACAAGAACTGTCTTAGCGAAAGGCTTCTTGAGGGGAAGGCTGTAACTCTGTGAGATAATTTCACAGAACACAAAGAAGTTTGTCAGAAAGCTTCTTTCTCTTTGTTATCGGAGGATATTTCCCTTGGCCCTATAGTCTTCAAAGGGAAAGGAAATATCTGTTGTCAGATTCCACAGAAATAAGGCTAGCAAAAAGATCCACGAAATACAGATGTAACTCTGTGAGATGAATTAACAGAACACTAAGCAGTTTCTCAGAAACCTTCTTTCCAGATTTCATCGGAGGATATTTCCTTTTTCACCATAGCCCTCTACGGGCTTCCAAATATCACTTTGCCAATTCCAGAAGAACTGTCTTAGCGAAAGGCTTCTTGAGGGGAAAGCTGTAACTCTGTGAGATGATTTCACAGAACACAAAGAAGTTTCTCAGAAAGCTTCTTTCCCTTTGTTATCGGAGGATATTTCCTTTGGCCCTATGGTCTTCAAAGGGAAAGGAAATATCTGTTGTCAGATTCCACAGAAATAAGGCTAGCAAAGAGATCCATGAAATACAGATGTAACTCTGTGAGATGAATTAACAGAACACTGAGCAGTTTCTCAGAAAGCTTCTTTCCAGATTTCATCGGAGGATATTTCCTTTTTCACCATAGCCCTCTATGGGCTTCCAAATATCACTTTGCCAATTCCACAAGAACTGTCTTAGCGAAAGGCTTCTTGAGGGGAAAGCTGTAACTCTGTGAGATGATTTCACAGAACACAAAGAAGTTTCTCAGAAAGCTTCTTTCCCTTTGTTATCGGAGGATATTTCCTTTGGCCCTATAGTCTTTAAAGGGATCCGAAATATCTGTTCTCAGATTCCACAGAAATAAGGCTAGCAAAGAGATCCATGAAATACAGATGTAACTCTGTTAGATGAATTAACAGAACACTAAGCAGTTTCTCAGAAAGCTTCTTTCCAGATTTCATCGGAGGATATTTCCTTTTTCACCATAGCCCTCTAGGGGTTTCCAAATATCACTTTGCCAATTACAAAAGAACTGTCTTAGCGAAAGGCTTCTTGAGGGGAAAGCTGTAACTCTGTGAGATGATTTCACAGAACACTAAGAAGTTTCTCAGAAAGCTTCTTTCCCTTTATTATCGGAGGATATTTCCTTTGGCCCTATAGTCTCTAAGGGAAAGGAAATATCTGTTGTCAGATTCCACAGAAATAAGGCTAGCAAAGATATCCACGAAATACAGATGTAACTCTGTGAGATGAATTAACAGAACACTGAGCAGTTTCTCAGAAAGCTTCTTTCCAGATTTCATCCAGGATATTTCCTTTTTCACCATAGCCCTCTAGGGGCTTCCAAATATCACTTTGCCAATTACAAAAGTACTGTCTTAGCGAAAGGCTTCTTGAGGGGAAAGCTGTAACTCTGTGAGATGATTTCACAGAAGACAAAGCAGTTTCACAGAAAGCTTCTTTCTCTTTGTTATCGGAGGATATTTCCTTTGGCCCTATAGTCTTTAAATGGATCCGAAATATCTGTTCTCAGATTCCACAGAAATAAGGCTAGCAAAGAGATCCACGAAACACAGGTGTAACTCTGTGAGATGAATTAACAGAACACTAAGCAGTTTCTCAAAAAGCTTCTTTCCAGATTTCATCGGAGGATATTTCCTTTTTCACCATAGCCCTTAAGGGCTTCCAAATATCACACTGCCAATTCCACAAGAACTGTCTTAGCGAAAGGCTTCTTGAGGGGAAAGCTGTAACTCTGTGAGATGATTTCACAGAACACAAAGAAGTTTCTCTGAAAGCTTCTTTCCCTTTGTTATCGGAGGATATTTCCTTTGGCCCTATAGTCTTCAAAGGGAAAGGAAATATCTGTTGTCAGATTCCACAGAAATAAGGCTAGCAAAGAGATCCACGAAATACAGATGGAACTCTGTGAGATGAATTAACAGAACACTGAGCAGTTTCTCAGAAAGCTTCTTTCCAGATTTCATCGGAGGATATTTCCTTTTTCACCATAGCTCTCTATGGGCTTCCAAATATCACTTTGCCAATTCCACAAGAACTGTCTTAGCGAAAGGCTTCTTGAGGGGAAACCTGTAACTCTGTGAGATGATTTCACAGAACACAAAGAAGTTTCTCAGAAAGCTTCTTTCCCTTTGTTTTCGGATTATATTTCCTTTGGCCCTATAGTCATTAAAGGGATCCGAAATATCTGTTCTCAGATTCCACAGAAATAAGGCTAGCAAAGAGATCCACGAAATACAGATGTAACTCTGTGAGATGAATTAGCTGAACACTAAGGAGTTTCTCAGAAAGCTTCTTTCCAGATTTCATCGGAGGATATTTCCTTTTTCACCATAGCCCTCTATGGGCTTCCAAATATCACTTTGCCAATTCCACAAGAACTGTCTTAGCGAAAGGCTTCTTGAGGGGAAAGGTGTAACTCTGTGATTTGATTTCACAGAACACAAAGAAGTTTCTCAGAAAGCTTCTTTCTCTTTGTTATCGGAGGATATTTCCTTTGGCCCTATAGTCTTCAAAGGGAAAGGAAATATCTGTTCTCAGATTCCACAGAAATGAGGCCAGTATAGAGATCCACGAAATACAGATGTAACTCTGTGAGATGAATTAACAGAACACTAAGCAGTTTCTCAGAAAGCTTCTTTCCAGATTTCATCGGAGGATATTTCCTTTTTCACCATAGCCCTTATGGGCTTCCAAATATCACTTTGCCTATTCCACAAGAACTGTCTTAGCGAAAGGCTTCTTGAGGGGAAAGCTGTAACTCTGTGAGATGATTTCACAGAACACAAAGAAGTTTCTCAGAAAGCTTCTTTCCCTTTATTATCGGAGGATATTTCCTTTGGCCCTATAGTCTTTAAATTAAAGGAAATATCTGTTCTCAGATTCCACAGAAATAAGGCTAGCAAAGAGATCCACGAAATACAGATGTAACTCTGTGAGATGAATTAACAGAACACTAAGGAGTTTCTCAGAAAGCTTCTTTCCAGATTTCATCGGAGGATATTTCCTTTTTCACCATAGCCCTCTATGGGCTTCCAAATATCACTTTGCCAATTCCACAAGAACTGTCTTAGCGAAAGGCTTCTTGAGGGGCAAGCTGTAACTCTGTGAGATGATTTCACAGAACACAAAGAAGTTTCTCAGAAAGCTTCTTTCTCTTTGTTATCGGAGGATATTTCCTTTGGCCCTATAGTCTTCAAAGGGAAAGGAAATATCTGTTCTCAGATTCCACAGAAATAAGGCCAGCAAAGAGATCCACGAAATACAGATGTAACTCTGTGAGATGAATTAACAGAACACTAAGCAGTTTCTCAGAATGCTTCTTTCCAGATTTCATCGGAGGATATTTCCTTTTTCACCATAGCCCTTATGGGCTTCCAAATATCACTTTGCCTATTCCACAAGAACTGTCTTAGCGAAAGGCTTCTTGAGGGGAAAGCTGTAACTCTGTGAGATGATTTCACAGAACACAAAGAAGTTTCTCAGAAAGCTTCTTTCCCTTTATTATCGGAGGATATTTCCTTTTGCCCTATAGTCTTTAAAAGGAAAGGAAATATCTGTTCTCAGATTCCACAGAAATAAGGCTAGCAAAGAGATCCACGAAATACAGATGTAACTCTGTGAGATGAATTAACAGAACACTAAGGAGTTTCTCAGAAAGCTTCTTTCCAGATTTCATCGGAGGATATTTCCTTTTTCACCATAGCCCTCTATGGGCTTCCAAATATCACTTTGCCAATTCCACAAGAACTGTCTTAGCGAAAGGCTTCTTGAGGGGAAAGCTGTAACTCTGTGAGATGATTTCACAGAACACAAAGAAGTTTCTCAGAAAGCTTCTTTCTCTTTGTTATCGGAGGATATTTCCTTTGGCCCTATAGTCTTCAAAGGGAAAGGAAATATCTGTTCTCAGATTCCACAGAAATAAGGCCAGCAAAGAGATCCACAAAATACAGATGTAACTCTGTGAGATGAATTAACAGAACACTAAGCAGTTTCTCAGAATGCTTCTTTCCAGATTTCATCGGAGGATATTTCCTTTTTCACCATAGCCCTCTATGGGCTTCCAAATATCACTTTGCCAATTCCACAAGAACTGTCTTAGCGAAAGGCTTCTTGAGGGGAAAGCTGTAACTCTGTGAAATGATTTCACAGAACACAAAGAAGTTTCTCAGAAAGCTTCTTTCTCTTTGTTATCGGAGGATATTTCCTTTGGCCCTATAGTCTTTAAAGGGATCCAAAATGTCTGTTGTCAGATTTCACAGAAATAAGGCTAGCAAAGAGATCCACGAAATACAGATGTAACTCTGTGAGATGAATTAACAGAACACTGAGCAGTTTCTCAGAAAGCTTCTTTCCAGATTTAATCGGAGGATATTTCCTTTTTCACCATAGCCCTCTATGGGCTTCCAAATATCACTTTGCCAATTCCACAAGAACTGTCTTAGGGAAAGGCTTCTTGAGGGGAAGGCTGTAACTCTGTGAGATGATTTCACAGAACACAAAGAAGTTTCTCTGAAAGCTTCTTTCTCTTTGTTATCGGAGGATATTTCCTTTGGCCCTATAGTCTTCAAAGGGAAAGGAAATATCTGTTGTCAGATTCCACAGAAATAAGGCTAGCAAAAAGATCCACGAAATACAGATGTAACTCTGTGAGATGAATTAAGAGAACACTAAGCAGTTTCTCAGAAAGCTTCTTTCCAGATTTCATCGGAGGATATTTCCTTTTTCACCATAGCCCTTATGGGCTTCCAAATATCACTTTGCCAATTCCACAAGAACTGTCTTAGCGAAAGGCTTCTTGAGGGGAAAGCTGTAACTCTGTGAGATGATTTCACAGAACACAAAGAAGTTTCTCAGAAAGCTTCTTTCCCTTTGTTATCGGAGGATATTTCCTCTGGCCCTATAGTCTTCAAAGGGAAAGGATATAACTGTTGTCAGATTCCACAGAAATAAGGCTAGCATAGAGATCCACGAAATACAGATGTAACTCTGTGAGATGAATTAACAGAACACTGAGCAGTTTCTCAGAAAGCTTCTTTCCAGATTTCATCGGAGGATATTTCCTTTTTCACCATAGCTCTCTATGGGCTTCCAAATATCACTTTGCCAATTCCACAAGAACTGTCTTAGCGAAAGGCTTCTTGAGGGGAAACCTGTAACTCTGTGAGATGATTTCACAGAACACAAAGAAGTTTCTCAGAAAGCTTCTTTCCCTTTGTTTACGGATTATATTTCCTTTGGCCCTATAGTCATTAAAGGGATCCGAAATATCTGTTCTCAGATTCCACAGAAATAAGGCTAGCAAAGAGATCCACGAAATACAGATGTAACTCTGTGAGATGAATTAGCTGAACACTAAGGAGTTTCTCAGAAAGCTTCTTTCCAGATTTCATCGGAGGATATTTCCTTTTTCACCATAGCCCTCTATGGGCTTCCAAATATCACTTTGCCAATTCCACAAGAACTGTCTTAGCGAAAGGCTTCTTGAGGGGAAAGGTGTAACTCTGTGATTTGATTTCACAGAACACAAAGAAGTTTCTCAGAAAGCTTCTTTCTCTTTGTTATCGGAGGATATTTCCTTTGGCCCTATAGTCTTCAAAGGGAAAGGAAATATCTGTTCTCAGAATCCACAGAAATAAGGCCAGTAAAGAGATCCACGAAATACAGATGTAACTCTGTGAGATGAATTAACAGAACACTAAGCAGTTTCTCAGAAAGCTTCTTTCCAGATTTCATCGGAGGATATTTCCTTTTTCACCATAGCCCTTATGGGCTTCCAAATATCACTTTGCCTATTCCACAAGAACTGTCTTAGCGAAAGGCTTCTTGAGGGGAAAGCTGTAACTCTGTGAGATGATTTCACAGAACACAAAGAAGTTTCTCAGAAAGCTTCTTTCCCTTTATTATCGGAGGATATTTCCTTTGGCCCTATAGTCTTTAAAAGGAAAGGAAATATCTGTTCTCAGATTCCACAGAAATAAGGCTAGCAAAGAGATCCACGAAATACAGATGTAACTCTGTGAGATGAATTAACAGAACACTAAGGAGTTTCTCAGAAAGCTTCTTTCCAGATTTCATCGGAGGATATTTCCTTTTTCACCATAGCCCTCTATGGGCTTCCAAATATCACTTTGCCAATTCCACAAGAACTGTCTTAGCGAAAGGCTTCTTGAGGGGAAAGCTGTAACTCTGTGAGATGATTTCACAGAACACAAAGAAGTTTCTCAGAAAGCTTCTTTCTCTTTGTTATCGGAGGATATTTCCTTTCGCCCTATAGTCTTCAAAGGGAAAGGAAATATCTGTTCTCAGATTCCACAGAAATAAGGCCAGCAAAGAGATCCACGAAATACAGATGTAACTCTGTGAGATGAATTAACAGAACACTAAGCAGTTTCTCAGAATGCTTCTTTCCAGATTTCATCGGAGGATATTTCCTTTTTCACCGTAGCCCTCTATGGGCTTCCAAATATCACTTTGCCAATTCCACAAGAACTGTCTTAGCGAAAGGCTTCTTGAGGGGAAAGCTGTAACTCTGTGAAATGATTTCACAGAACACAAAGAAGTTTCTCAGAAAGCTTCTTTCTCTTTGTTATCGGAGGGTATTTCCTTTGGCCCTATAGTCTTTAAAGGGATCCAAAATGTCTGTTGTCAGATTTCACAGAAATAAGGCTAGCAAAGAGATCCACGAAATACAGATGTAACTCTGTGAGATGAATTAACAGAACACTGAGCAGTTTCTCAGAAAGCTTCTTTCCAGATTTAATCGGAGGATATTTCCTTTTTCACCATAGCCCTCTATGGGCTTCCAAATATCACTTTGCCAATTCCACAAGAACTGTCTTAGCGAAAGGCTTCTTGAGGGGAAGGCTGTAACTCTGTGAGATGATTTCACAGAACACAAAGAAGTTTCTCTGAAAGCTTCTTTCTCTTTGTTATCGGAGGATATTTCCTTTGGCCCTATAGTCTTCAAAGGGAAAGGAAATATCTGTTGTCAGATTCCACAGAAATAAGGCTAGCAAAAAGATCCACGAAATACAGATGTAACTCTGTGAGATGAATTAAGAGAACACTAAGCAGTTTCTCAGAAACCTTCTTTCCAGATTTCATCGGAGGATATTTCCTTTTTCACCATAGCCCTTATGGGCTTCCAAATATCACTTTGCCAATTCCACAAGAACTGTCTTAGCGAAAGGCTTCTTGAGGGGAAAGCTGTAACTCTGTGAGATGATTTCACAGAACACAAAGAAGTTTCTCAGAAAGCTTCTTTCCCTTTGTTATCGGAGGATATTTCCTCTGGCCCTATAGTCTTCAAAGGGAAAGGATATAACTGTTGTCAGATTCCACAGAAATAAGGCTAGCAAAGAGATCCACGAAATACAGATGTAACTCTGTGAGATGAATTAACAGAACACTGAGCAGTTTCTCAGAAAGCTTCTTTCCAGATTTCATCGGAGGATATTTCCTTTTTCACCATAGCCCTCTATGGGCTTCCAAATATCACTTTGCCAATTCCACAAGAACTGTCTTAGCGAAAGGCTTGTTGAGGGGAAAGCTGTAACTCTCTGAGATGATTTCACAGAACACAAAGAAGTTTCTCAGAAAGCTTCTCTCTCTTTGTTATCGGAGGATATTTCCTTTGGCCCTATTGTCTTCAAAGGGAAAGGAAATATCTGTTCTCAGATTCCACAGAAATAAGGCTAGCAAAGAGATGCACGAAATACAGATGTAACTCTGTGAGATGAATTAACAGAACACTAAGGAGTTTCTCAGAAAGCTTCTTTCCAGATTTCATCGGAGGATATTTCCTTTTTCACCATATCCCTCTACGGGCTTCCAAATATCACGTTGCCAATTCCACAAGAACTGTCTTAGCGAAAGGCTTCTTGAGGGGACAGCTGTAACTCTGTGAGATGATTTCACAGAACACAAAGAAGTTTCTCAGAAAGCTTCTTTCTCTTTGTTATCGGAGGATATTTCCTTTGGCCCTATAGTCTTCAAAGGGAAAGGAAATATCTGTTGTCAGATTCCACAGAAATAAGGCCAGAAAAGAGATCCACGAAATACAGATGTAACACTGTGAGATGAATTAACAGAACACTAAGCAGTTTCTCAGAAAGCTTCTTTCCAGATTTCATCGGAGGATATTTCCTTTTACACCATAGCCCTCTAAGGGCTTCCAAATATCACTTTGCCAATTCCACAAGAACTGTCTTAGCGAAAGGCTTCTTGAGGGGAAAGCTGTCACTCTGTGAGATGATTTCACAGAACACAAAGAAGTTTCTCAGAAAGCTTCTTTCTCTTTGTTATCGGAGGATATTTCCTTTGGCCCTATAGTCTTCAAAGGGAAAGGAAATATCTGTTCTCAGATTCCACAGAAATAAGGCCAGCAAAGAGATCCACGAAATACAGATGTAACTCTGTGAGATGAATTAACAGAACACTAAGCAGTTTCTCAGAAAGCTTCTTTCCAGATTTCATCAGAGGATATTTCCTTTTTCACCATAGCCCTCTATGGGCTTCCAAATATCACTTTGTAAATTCCACAAGAACTGTCTTAGCGAAAGGCTTCTTGAGGGGAAGGCTGTAACTCTGTGAGATGATTTCACAGAACACAAAGAAGTTTCTCAGAAAGCTTCTTTCTCTTTGTTATCGGAGGATATTTCCTTTGGCCCTATAGTCTTCAAAGGGAAAGAAAATATCTGTTGTCAGATTCCACAGAAATAAGGCTAGCAAAAAGATCCACGAAATACAGATGTAACTCTGTGAGATGAATTAACAGAACACTAAGCAGTTTCTCAGAAAGCTTCTTTCCAGATTTCATCGGAGGATATTTCCTTTTTCACCATAGCCCTTAAGGACTTCCAAATATCACTTTGCCAATTCCACAAGAACTGTCTTATCGAAAGGCTTCTTGAGGGGAAAGCTGTAACTCTGTGAGATGATTTCACAGAACACAAAGAAGTTTCTCATAAAGCTTCTTTCCCTTTGTTATCGGAGGATATGTCCTTTGGCCCTATAGTCTTCAAAGGGATCCGAAATATCTGTTCTCAGATTCCACAGAAATAAGGCTAGAAAAGAGATCCACGAAATACAGATGTAACTCTGTGAGATGAATTAACAGAACACTGAGCAGTTTCTCAGAAAGCTTCTTTCCAGATTTCATCGGAGGATATTTCCTTTTTCACCATAGCCCTCTAAGGGCTTCCAAATATCACTTTGCCAATTCCACAAGAACTGTCTTAGCGAAAGGCTTCTTGAGGGGAAAGGTGTAACTCTGTGATTTGATTTCACAAAACACAAAGAAGTTTCTCAGAAAGCTTCTTTCTCTTTGTTATCGGAGGATATTTCTTTTGGCCCTATAGTCTTCAAAGGGAAAGGAAATATCTGTTGTCAGATTCCACAGAAATAAGGCTAGCAAAAAGATCCACGAAATACAGATGTAACTCTGTGAGATGAATTAACAGAACACTAAGCAGTTTCTCAGAAAGCTTCTTTCCAGATTTCATCGGAGGATATTTCCTTTTTCACCATAGCCCTCTATGGGCTTCCAAATATCACTTTGCCAATTCCACAAGAACTGTCTTAGCGAAAGGCTTCTTGAGGGGAAAGCTGTAACTCTGTGAGATGATTTCACAGAACACAAAGAAGTTTTTCTGAAAGCTTCTTTCTCTTTGTTATCGGAGGATATTTCCTTTGGCCCTATAGTCTTCAAAGGGAAAGGAAATATCTGTTGTCAGATTCCACAGAAATAAGGCTAGCAAAAAGATGCACGAAATACAGATGTAACTCTGTGAGATGAATTAAGTGAACACTAAGCAGTTTCTCAGAAACCTTCTTTCCAGATTTCATCGGTGGATATTTCCTTTTTCACCATAGCCCTTATGGGCTTCCAAATATCACTTTGCCAATTCCACAAGAACTGTCTTAGCGAAAGGCTTCTTGAGGGGACAGCTGTAACTCTGTGAGATGATTTCACAGAACACAAAGAAGTTTCTCAGAAAGCTTCTTTCTCTTTGTTATCGGAGGATATTTCCTTTGGCCCTATAGTCTTCAAAGGGAAAGGAAATATCTGTTCTCAGATTCCACAGAAATAAGTCCAGAAAAGAGATCCACGAAATACAGATGTAACTCTGTGAGATGAATTAACAGAACACTAAGCAGTTTCTCAGAAAGCTTCTTTCCAGATTTCATCGGAGGATATTTCCTTTTTCACCATAGCCCTCTATGGGCTTCCAAATATCACTTTGCCAATTCCACAAGAACTGTCTTAGCGAAAGGCTTCTTGAGGGGAAAGCTGTAACTCTGTGAGATGATTTCACAGAACACAAAGAAGTTTCTCAGAAAGCTTCTTTCCCTTTGTTATCGGAGGATATTTCCTTTGGCCTTATAGTCTTCAAAGGGAAAGGAAATATCTGTTGTCAGATTCCACAGAAATAAGGCTAGCAAAGAGATCCACGAAATACAGATGTAATTCTGTGAGATGAATTAACAGAACACTGAGTAGTTTCTCAGAAAGCTTCTTTCCAGATTTCATCGCGGGATATTTCCTTTTTCACCATAGCCCTCTAAGGGCTTCCAAATATCACTTTGCCAATTCCACAAGAACTGTCTTAGCGAAAGGCTTCTTGAGGGGAAAGCTGTAACTCTGTGAGATGATTTCACAGAACACAAAGAAGTTTCTCAGAAAGCTTCTTTCTCTTTGTTATCGGAGGATATTTCCTTTGGCCCTATAGTCTTCAAAGGGAAAGGAAATATCTGTTCTCAGATACCACAGAAATGAGGCCCGCAAAGAGATCCACGAAATACAGATGTAACTCTGTGAGATGAATTAACAGAACACTGAGGAGTTTCTCAGAAAGCTTCTTTCCAGATTTCATCGGAGGATATTTCCTTTTTCACCATAGCCCTCTATGGGCTTCCAAATATCACTTTGCCAATTCCACACGAACTGTCTTAGCGAAAGGCTTCTTGAGGGGAAAGCTGTAACTCTGTGAGATGATTTCACAGAACACAAAGAAGTTTCTCAGAAAGCTTCTTTCCCTTTGTTATCGGAGGATATTTCCTTTGGCCCTATAGTCTTTAAAGGGATCCGAAATATCTGTTCTCAGATTCCACAGAAATAAGGCTAGCAAAGACATCCACGAAATACAGATGTAACTCTGTGAGATGAATTAACAGAACACTAAGGAGTTTCTCAGAAAGCTTCTTTCCAGATTTCATCGGAGGATATTTCCTTTTTCACCATAGCCCTCTATGGGCTTCCAAATATCACTTTGCCAATTCCACAAGAACTGACTTAGCGAAAGGCTTCTTGAGGGGAAAGCTGTAACTCTGTGAGATGATTTCACAGAACACAAAGAAGTTTCTCAGAAAGCTTCTTTCTCTTTGTTATCGGAGGATATTTCCTTTGGCCCTATAGTCTTCAAAGGGAAAGGAAATATCTGTTCTCAGATTCCAGAGAAATAACGCCAGCAAAGAGATCCACGAAATACAGATGTAACTCTGTGAGATGAATTAACAGAACACTAAGCAGTTTCTCAGAATGCTTCTTTCCAGATTTCATCGGAGGATATTTCCTTTTTCACCATAGCCCTCTAAGGGCTTCCAAATATCACTTTGCCAATTCCACAAGAACTGTCTTAGCGAAAGGCTTCTTGAGGGGAAAGCTGTAACTCTGTGAGATGATTTCACAGAACACAAAGAAGTTTCTCAGAAAGCTTCTTTCTCTTTCTTATCGGAGGATATTTCCTTTGGCCCTATAATCTTTAAATGGATCCAAAATGTCTGTTCTCAGATTCCACAGAAATAAGGCTAGCAAAGAGATCCACGAAATACAGATGTAACTCTGTGAGATGAATTAACAGAACACTAAGGAGTTTCTCAGAAAGCTTCTTTCCAGATTTCATCGGAGGATATTTCCTTTTTCACCATAGCCCTCTATGGGCTTCCAAATATCACTTTGCCAATTCCACAAGAACTGTCTTAGCGAAAGGCTTCTTGAGGGGAAGGCTGTAACTCGGTGAGATGATTTCACAGAACACAAAGAAGTTTCTCAGGAAGCTTCTTTCTCTTTGTTATCGGAGGATATTTCCTTTGGCCCTATAGTCTTCAAAGGGATCCGAAATATCTGTTGTCAGATTCCACAGAAATAAGGCTAGCAAAAAGATCCACGAAATACAGATGTAACTCTGTGAGATGAATTAAGAGAACACTAAGCAGTTTCTCAGAAAGCTTCTTTCCAGATTTCATCGGAGGATATTTCCTTTTTCACCATAGCCCTTATGGGCTTCCAAATATCACTTTGCCAATTCCACAAGAACTGTCTTAGCGAAAGGCTTTTTGAGGGGAAAGCTGTAACTCTGTGAGATGATTTCACAGAACACAAAGAAGTTTCTCAGAAAGCTTCTTTCCCTTTGTTTTCGGAGGATATTTCCTCTGGCCCTATAGTCTTCAAAGGGAAAGGAAATAACTGTTGTCAGATTCCACAGAAATAAGGCTAGCAAAGAGATCCACGAAATACAGATGTAACTCTGTGAGATGAATTAACAGAACACTAAGGAGTTTCTCAGAAAGCTTCTTTCAAGATTTCATCGGAGGATATTTCCTTTTTCACCATAGCCCTCTATGGGCTTCCAAATATCACTTTGCCAATTCCACAAGAACTGACTTAGCGAAAGGCTTCTTGAGGGGAAAGCTGTAACTCTGTGAGATGATTTCACAGAACACAAAGAAGTTTCTCAGAAAGCTTCTTTCTCTTTGTTATCGGAGGATATTTCCTTTGGCCCTATAGTCTTCAAAGGGAAAGGAAATATCTGTTCTCAGATTCCACAGAAATAACGCCAGCAAAGAGATCCACGAAATACAGATGTAACTCTGTGAGATGAATTAACAGAACACTAAGCAGTTTCTCAGAATGCTTCTTTCCAGATTTCATCGGAGGATATTTCCTTTTTCACCATAGCCCTCTATGGGATTCCAAATATCACTTTGCCAATTCCATAAGAACTGTCTTAGCGAAAGGCTTCTTGAGGGGAAAGCTGTAACTCTGTGAGATGATTTCACAGAACACAAAGAAGTTTCTCAGAAAGCTTCTTTCTCTTTGTTATCGGAGGATATTTCCTTTGGCCCTATAATCTTTAAAGGGATCCAAAATGTCTGTTCTCAGATTCCACAGAAATAAGGCTAGCAAAGAGATCCACGAATTACAGATGTAACTCTGTGAGATGAATTAACAGAACACTGAGCAGTTTCTCAGAAAGCTTCTTTCCAGATTTCATCGGAGGATATTTCCTTTTTCACCATAGCCCTCTATGGGCTTCCAAATATCACTTTGCCAATTAACAAGAACTGTCTTAGCGAAAGCCTTCTTGAGGGGAAGGCTGTAACTCTGTGAGATGATTTCACAGAACACAAAGAAGTTTCTCAGAAAGCTTCTTTCTCTTTGTTATCGGAGGATATTTCCTTTGGCCCTATAGTCTTCAAAGGGATCCGAAATATCTGTTGTCAGATTCCACAGAAATAAGGCTAGCAAAAAGATCCACGAAATACAGATGTAACTCTGTGAGATGATTTAAGAGAACACTAAGCAGTTACTCAGAAAGCTTCTCTCCAGATTTCATCTTAGGATATTTCCTTTTTCACCATAGCCCTTATGGGCTTCCAAATATCACTTTGCCAATTCCACAAGAACTGTCTTAGCGAAAGGCTTCTTGAGGGGAAAGCTGTAACTCGGTGAGATGATTTCACAGAACACAAAGAAGTTTCTCAGAAAGCTTCTTTCCCTTTGTTATCGGAGGATATTTCCTCTGGCCCTATAGTCTTCAAAGGGAAAGGAAATAACTGTTGTCAGATTCCACAGAAATAAGGGTAGCAAAGAGATCCACGAAATACAGATGTAACTCTGTGAGATGAATTAACAGAACACTAAGCAGTTTCTCAGAAAGCTTCTTTCCAGATTTCATCGGAGGATATTTCCTTTTTCACCATAGTCCTCTAAGGGCTTCCAAATATCACTTTGCCAATTCCACAAGAACTGTCTTAGCGAAAGGCTTCTTGAGGGGAAAGGTGTAACTCTGTGATTTGATTTCACAAAACACAAAGAAGTTTCTCAGAAAGCTTCTTTCTCTTTGTTATCGGAGGATATTTCCTTTGGCCCTATAGTCTTCAAAGGGAAAGGAAATATCTGTTGTCAGATTCCACAGAAATAAGGCTAGCAAAGAGATCCACGAAATACAGATGTAACTCTGTGAGATGAATTAACAGAACACTGAGCAGTTTCTCAGAAAGCTTCTTTCCAGATTTCATCGGAGGATATTTCCATTTTCACCATAGCCCTCTATGGGCTTCCAAATATCACTTTTCCAATTCCACAAGAACTGTCTTAGCGAAAGGCTTCTTGAGGGGAAAGCTGTAACTCTGTGAGATGATTTCACAGAACACAAAGAAGTTTCTCAGAAAGCTTCTTTCCCTTTGTTATCGGAGGATATTTCCTTTGGCCCTATAGTCTTTAAAGGGATCCGAAATATCTGTTCTCAGATTCCACAGAAATAAGGCTAGCAAAGAGATCCACGAAATACAGATGTAACTCTGTGAGATGAATTAACAGAACACTAAGGAGTTTCTCAGAAAGCTTCTTTCCAGATTTCATCGGAGGATATTTCCTTTTTCACCATAGCCCTTATAGGCTTCCAAATATCACTTTGCCAATTCCACAAGAACTGTCTTAGTGAAACGCTTCTTGAGGGAAAAGCTGTCACTCTGTGAGATGATTTCACAGAACACAAAGAAGTTTCTCAGAAAGCTTCATTCTCTTTTTTATCGGAGGATATTTCCTTTGGCCCTATAATCTTCAAAGGGAAAGGAAATATCTGTTGTCAGATTCCACAGAAATAAGGCTAGCAAAGAGATCCACGAAATACAGATGTAACTCTGTGAGATGAATTAACTGAACACTGAGCAGTTTCTCAGAAAGCTTCTTTCCAGATTTCATCGGAGGATATTTCCTTTTTCACCATAGCTCTCTAAGGGCTTTCAAATATCACTTTGCCAATTCCAAAAGAACTGTCTTAGCGAAAGGCTTCTTGAGGGGAAAGCTGTAACTCTGTGAGATGATTTCACAGAACACAAAGAAGTTTCTCAGAAAGCTTCTTTCTCTGTGTTATCGGAGGATATTTCCTTTGGCCCTATAGTCTTCAAAGGGAAAGGAAATATCTGTTCTCAGATTCCACAGAAATAAGGCCAGCAAAGAGATCCACGAAATACAGATATAACTCTGTGAGATGAATTAACAGAACACTAAGCAGTTTCTCAGAATGCTTCTTTCCAGATTTCATCGGAGGATATTTCCTTTTTCACCATAGCCCTCTAAGGGCTTCCAAATATCACTTTGCCAATTCCACAAGAACTGTCTTAGCGAAAGGCTTCTTGAGGGGAAAGCTGTAACTCTGTGAGATGATTTCACAGAACACAAAGAAGTTTCTCAGAAAGCTTCTTTCTCTTTGTTATCGGAGGATATTTCCTTTGGCCCTATAATCTTTAAATGGATCCAAAATGTCTGTTCTCAGATTCCACAGAAATAAGGCTAGCAAAGAGATCCACGAAATACAGATGTAACTCTGTGAGATGAATTAACAGAACACTAAGGAGTTTCTCAGAAAGCTTCTTTCCAGATTTCATCGGAGGATATTTCCTTTTTCACCATAGCCCTCTATGGGCTTCCAAATATCACTTTGCCAATTCCACAAGAACTGTCTTAGCGAAAGGCTTCTTGAGGGGAAGGCTGTAACTCGGTGAGATGATTTCACAGAACACAAAGAAGTTTCTCAGGAAGCTTCTTTCTCTTTGTTATCGGAGGATATTTCCTTTGGCCCTATAGTCTTCAAAGGGATCCGAAATATCTGTTGTCAGATTCCACAGAAATAAGGCTAGCAAAAAGATCCACGAAATACAGATGTAACTCTGTGAGATGAATTAAGAGAACACTAAGCAGTTTCTCAGAAAGATTCTTTCCAGATTTCATCGGAGGATATTTCCTTTTTCACCATAGCCCTTATGAGCTTCCAAATATCACTTTGCCAATTCCACAAGAACTGTCTTAGCGAAAGGCTTCTTGAGGGGAAAGCTGTAACTCTGTGAGATGATTTCACAGAACACAAAGAAGTTTCTCAGAAAGCTTCTTTCCCTTTGTTTTCGGAGGATATTTCCTCTGGCCCTATAGTCTTCAAAGGGAAAGGAAATAACTGTTGTCAGATTCCACAGAAATAAGGCTAGCAAAGAGATCCACGAAATACAGATGTAACTCTGTGAGATGAATTAACAGAACACTAAGGAGTTTCTCAGAAAGCTTCTTTCAAGATTTCATCGGAGGATATTTCCTTTTTCACCATAGCCCTCTATGGGCTTCCAAATATCACTTTGCCAATTCCACAAGAACTGACTTAGCGAAAGGCTTCTTGAGGGGAAAGCTGTAACTCTGTGAGATGATTTCACAGAACACAAAGAAGTTTCTCAGAAAGCTTCTTTCTCTTTGTTATCGGAGGATATTTCCTTTGGCCCTATAGTCTTCAAAGGGAAAGGAAATATCTGTTCTCAGATTCCACAGAAATAACGCCAGCAAAGAGATCCACGAAATACAGATGTAACTCTGTGAGATGAATTAACAGAACACTAAGCAGTTTCTCAGAATGCTTCTTTCCAGATTTCATCGGAGGATATTTCCTTTTTCACCATAGCCCTCTATGGGCTTCCAAATATCACTTTGCCAATTCCACAAGAACTGTCTTAGCGAAAGGCTTCTTGAGGGGAACGCTGTAACTCTGTGAGATGATTTCACAGAACACAAAGAAGTTTCTCAGAAAGCTTCTTTCTCTTTGTTATCGGAGGATATTTCCTTTGGCCCTATAATCTTTAAAGGGATCCAAAATGTCTGTTCTCAGATTCCACAGAAATAAGGCTAGCAAAGAGATCCACGAAATACAGATGTAACTCTGTGAGATGAATTAACAGAACACTGAGCAGTTTCTCAGAAAGCTTCTTTCCAGATTTCATCGGAGGATATTTCCTTTTTCACCGTAGCCCTCTATGGGCTTCCAAATATCACTTTGCCAATTCCACAAGAACTGTCTTAGCGAAAGCCTTCTTGAGGGGAAGGCTGTAACTCTTTGAGATGATTTCACAGAACACAAAGAAGTTTCTCAGAAAGCTTCTTTCTCTTTGTTATCGGAGGATATTTCCTTTGGCCCTATAGTCTTCAAAGGGATCCGAAATATCTGTTGTCAGATTCCACAGAAATAAGGCTAGCAAAAAGATCCACGAAATACAGTTGTAACTCTGTGAGATGATTTAAGAGAACACTAAGCAGTTTCTCAGAAAGCTTCTTTCCAGATTTCATCGGAGGATATTTCCTTTTTCACCATAGCCCTTATGGGCTTCCAAATATCACTTTGCCAATTCCACAAGAACTGTCTTAGCGAAAGGCTTCTTGAGGGGAAAGCTGTAACTCTGTGAGATGATTTCACAGAACACAAAGAAGTTTCTCAGAAAGCTTCTTTCCCTTTGTTATCGGAGGATATTTCCTCTGGCCCTATAGTCTTCAAAGGGAAAGGAAATAACTGTTGTCAGATTCCTCAGAAATAAGGGTAGCAAAGAGATCCACGAAATACAGATGTAACTCTGTGAGATGAATTAACAGAACACTGAGCAGTTTCTCAGAAAGCTTCTTTCCAGATTTCATCGGAGGATATTTCCTTTTTCACCATAGCCCTCTAAGGGCTTCCAAATATCACTTTGCCAATTCCACAAGAACTGTCTTAGCGAAAGACTTCTTGAGGGGAAACCTGTAACTCTGTGAGATGATTTCACAGAACACAAAGAAGTTTCTCAGAAAGCTTCTTTCCCTTTGTTATCGGAGGATATTTCCTTTGGCCCTATAGTCTTTAAAGGGATCCGAAATATCTGTTCTCAGATTACACAGAAATAAGGCTAGCAAAGAGATCCACGAAATACAGATGTAACTCTGTGAGATGAATTAACAGAACACTAAGGAGTTTCTCAGAAAGCTTCTTTCCAGATTTCATCGGAGGATATTTCCTTTTTCACCATAGCCCTCTATGGGCTTCCAAATATCACTTTGCCAATTCCACAAGAACTGACTTAGCGAAAGGCTTCTTGAGGGGAAGGCTGTAACTCTGTGAGATGATTTCACAGAACACAAAGAAGTTTCTCAGAAAGCTTCTTTCTCTTTGTTATCGGAGGATATTTCCTTTGGCCCTATAGTCTTCAAAGGGAAAGGAAATATCTGTTGTCAGATTCCACAGAAATAAGGCTAGCAAAAAGATCCACGAAATACAGATGTAACTCTGTGAGATGAATTAACAGAACACTGAGCAGTTTCTCAGAAAGATTCTTTCCAGATTTCATCGGAGGATATTTCCTTTTTCACCATAGCCCTCTATGGGCTTCCAAATATCACTTTGCCAATTCCACAAGAACTGTCTTAGCGAAAGGCTTCTTGAGGGGAAAGCTGTAACTCTGTGAGATGATTTCACAGAACACAAAGGAGTTTCTCAGAAAGCTTCTTTCTCTTTGTTATCGGAGGATATTTCCTTTGGCCCTATAGTCTTTAAAGGGATCCAAAATATCTGTTCTCAGATTCCACCGAAATAAGGCTAGCAAAGAGATCCACGAAATACAGATGTAACTCTGTGAGATGAATTAACAGAACACTGAGCAGTTTCTCAGAAAGCTTCTTTCCAGATTTCATCGGAGGATATTTCCTTTTTCACCATAGCCCTCTATGGGCTTCCAAATATCACTTTGCAAATTCCACAAGAACTGTCTTAGCGAAAGGCTTCTTGAGGGGAAGGCTGTAACTCTGTGAGATGATTTCACAGAACACAAAGAAGTTTCTCTGAAAGCTTCTTTCTCTTTGTTATCGGAGGATATTTCCTTTGGCCCTATAGTCTTCAAAGGGAAAGGAAATATCTGTTCTCAGATTCCACAGAAATAAGGCTAGCAAAGAGATCCACGAAATACAGATGTAACTCTCTGAGATGAATTAACAGAACACTGAGCAGTTTCTCAGAAAGCTTCTTTCCAGATTTCATCGGAGGATATTTCCTTTTTCACCATAGCCCTATATGGGCTTCCAAATATCACTTTGCCAATTCCACAAGAACTGTCTTAGCGAAAGGCTTCTTGAGGGGAAGGCTGTAACTCTGAGAGATGATTTCACAGAACACAAAGAAGTTTCTCAGAAAGCTTCTTTCTCTTTGTTATCGGAGGATATTTCCTTTGGCCCTATAGTCTTCAAAGGGAAAGAAAATATCTGTTGTCGGAATCCACAGAAATAAGGCTAGCAAAAAGATTCACGAAACACAGATGTAACTCTGTGAGATGAATTAACAGAACACTAAGCAGTTTCTCAGAAAGCTTCTTTCCAGATTTCATCGGAGGATATTTCCTTTTTCACCATAGCCCTTAAGGACTTCCAAATATCACTTTGCCAATTCCACAAGAACTGTCTTAGCGAAAGGCTTCTTGAGGGGAAAGCTGTAACTCTGTGAGATGATTTCACAAAACACAAAGAAGTTTCTCAGAAAGCTTCTTTCCCTTTGTTATCGGAGGATATTTCCTTTGGCCCTATAGTCTTCAAAGGGATCCGAAATATCTGTTCTCAGATTCCACATAAATAAGGCTAGCAAAGAGATCCACGAAATACAGATGTAACTATGTGAGATGAATTAACAGAACACTAAGCAGTTTCTCAGAAAGCTTCTTTCCAGATTTCATCGGAGGATATTTCCTTTTTCACCATAGTCCTCTAAGGGCTTCCAAATATCACTTTGCCAATTCCACAAGAACTGTCTTAGCGAAAGGCTTCTTGAGGGGAAAGGTGTAACTCTGTGATTTGATTTCACAAAACACAAAGAAGTTTCTCAGAAAGCTTCTTTCTCTTTGTTATCGGAGGATATTTCCTTTGGCCCTATAGTCTTCAAAGGGAAAGGAAATATCTGTTGTCAGATTCCACAGAAATAAGTCCAGAAAAGAGATCCACGAAATACAGATGTAACTCTGTGAGATGAATTAACAGAACACTGAGCAGATTCTCAGAAAGCTTCTTTCCAGATTTCATCGGAGGATATTTCCTTTTTCACCATAGCCCTCTATGGGCTTCCAAATATCACTTTGCCAATTCCACACGAACTGTCTTAGCGAAAGGCTTCTTGAGGGGAAAGCTGTAACTCTGTGAGATGATTTCACAGAACACAAAGAAGTTTCTCAGAAAGCTTCTTTCCCTTTGTTATCGGAGGATATTTCCTTTGGCCCTATAGTCTTTAAAGGGATCTGAAATATCTGTTCTCAGATTCCACAGAAATAAGGCTAGCAAAGACATCCACGAAATACAGATGTAACTCTGTGAGATGAATTAACAGAACCCTAAGGAGTTTCTCAGAAAGCTTCTTTCCAGATTTCATCGGAGGATATTTCCTTTTTCACCATAGCCCTCTTTGGGCTTCCAAATATCACTTTGCCAATTCCACAAGAACTGACTTAGCGAAAGGCTTCTTGAGGGGAAAGCTGTAACTCTGTGAGATGATTTCACAGAACACAAAGAAGTTTCTCAGAAAGCTTCTTTCTCTTTGTTATCGGAGGATATTTCCTTTGGCCCTATAGTCTTCAAAGGGAAAGGAAATATCTGTTCTCAGATTCCACAGAAATAAGGCCAGCAAAGAGATCCACGAAATACAGATGTAACTCTGTGAGATGAATTAACAGAACACTAAGCAGTTTCTCAGAATGCTTCTTTCCAGATTTCATCGGAGGATATTTCCTTTTTCACCATAGCCCTCTAAGGGCTTCCAAATATCACTTTGCCAATTCCACAAGAACTGTCTTAGCGAAAGGCTTCTTGAGGGGAAAGCTGTAACTCTGTGAGATGATTTCACAGAACACAAGGAAGTTTCTCAGAAAGCTTCTTTCTCTTTGTTATCGGAGGATATTTCCTTTGGCCCTATAATCTTTAAATGGATCCAAAATGTCTGTTCTCAGATTCCACAGAAATAAGGCTAGCAAAGAGATCCACGAAATACAGATGTAACTCTGTGAGATGAATTAACAGAACACTAAGGAGTTTCTCAGAAAGCTTCTTTCCAGATTTCATCGGAGGATATTTCCTTTTTCACCATAGCCCTCTATGGGCTTCCAAATATCACTTTGCCAATTCCACAAGAACTGTCTTAGCGAAAGGCTTCTTGAGGGGAAGGCTGTAACTCGGTGAGATGATTTCACAGAACACAAAGAAGTTTCTCAGGAAGCTTCTTTCTCTTTGTTATCGGAGGATATTTCCTTTGGCCCTATAGTCTTCAAAGGGATCCGAAATATCTGTTGTCAGATTCCACAGAAATAAGGCTAGCAAAAAGATCCACGAAATACAGATGTAACTCTGTGAGATGAATTAAGAGAACACTAAGCAGTTTCTCAGAAAGCTTCTTTCCAGATTTCATCGGAGGATATTTCCTTTTTCACCATAGCCCTTATGAGCTTCCAAATATCACTTTGCCAATTCCACAAGAACTGTCTTAGCGAAAGGCTTCTTGAGGGGAAAGCTGTAACTCTGTGAGATGATTTCACAGAACACAAAGAAGTTTCTCAGAAAGCTTCTTTCCCTTTGTTTTCGGAGGATATTTCCTCTGGCCCTATAGTCTTCAAAGGGAAAGGAAATAACTGTTGTCAGATTCCACAGAAATAAGGCTAGCAAAGAGATCCACGAAATACAGATGTAACTCTGTGAGATGAATTAACAGAACACTAAGGAGTTTCTCAGAAAGCTTCTTTCAAGATTTCATCGGAGGATATTTCCTTTTTCACCATAGCCCTCTATGGGCTTCCAAATATCACTTTGCCAATTCCACAAGAACTGACTTAGCGAAAGGCTTCTTGAGGGGAAAGCTGTAACTCTGTGAGATGATTTCACAGAACACAAAGAAGTTTCTCAGAAAGCTTCTTTCTCTTTGTTATCGGAGGATATTTCCTTTGTCCCTATAGTCTTCAAAGGGAAAGGAAATATCTGTTCTCAGATTCCACAGAAATAACGCCAGCAAAGAGATCCACGAAATACAGATGTAACTCTGTGAGATGAATTAACAGAACACTAAGCAGTTTCTCAGAATGCTTCTTTCCAGATTTCATCGGAGGATATTTCCTTTTTCACCATAGCCCTCTATGGGCTTCCAAATATCACTTTGCCAATTCCACAAGAACTGTCTTAGCGAAAGGCTTCTTGAGGGAACGCTGTAACTCTGTGAGATGATTTCACAGAACACAAAGAAGTTTCTCAGAAAGCTTCTTTCTCTTTGTTATCGGAGGATATTTCCTTTGGCCCTATAATCTTTAAAGGGATCCAAAATGTCTGTTCTCAGATTCCACAGAAATAAGGCTAGCAAAGAGATCCACGAAATACAGATGTAACTCTGTGAGATGAATTAACAGAACACTGAGCAGTTTCTCAGAAAGCTTCTTTCCAGATTTCATCGGAGGATATTTCCTTTTTCACCATAGCCCTCTATGGGCTTCCAAATATCACTTTGCCAATTCCACAAGAACTGTCTTAGCGAAAGCCTTCTTGAGGGGAAGGCTGTAACTCTTTGAGATGATTTCACAGAACACAAAGAAGTTTCTCAGAAAGCTTCTTTCTCTTTGTTATCGGAGGATATTTCCTTTGGCCCTATAGTCTTCAAAGGGATCCGAAATATCTGTTGTCAGATTCCACAGAAATAAGGCTAGCAAAAAGATCCACGAAATACAGTTGTAACTCTGTGAGATGATTTAAGAGAACACTAAGCAGTTTCTCAGAAAGCTTCTTTCCAGATTTCATCGGAGGATATTTCCTTTTTCACCATAGCCCTTATGGGCTTCCAAATATCACTTTGCCAATTCCACAAGAACTGTCTTAGCGAAAGGCTTCTTGAGGGGAAAGCTGTAACTCTGTGAGATGATTTCACAGAACACAAAGAAGTTTCTCAGAAAGCTTCTTTCCCTTTGTTATCGGAGGATATTTCCTCTGGCCCTATAGTCTTCAAAGGGAAAGGAAATAACTGTTGTCAGATTCCTCAGAAATAAGGGTAGCAAAGAGATCCACGAAATACAGATGTAACTCTGTGAGATGAATTAACAGAACACTGAGCAGTTTCTCAGAAAGCTTCTTTCCAGATTTCATCGGAGGATATTTCCTTTTTCACCATAGCCCTCTAAGGGCTTCCAAATATCACTTTGCCAATTCCACAAGAACTGTCTTAGCGAAAGACTTCTTGAGGAGAAACCTGTAACTCTGTGAGATGATTTCACAGAACACAAAGAAGTTTCTCAGAAAGCTTCTTTCCCTTTGTTATCGGAGGATATTTCCTTTGGCCCTATAGTCTTTAAAGGGATCCGAAATATCTGTTCTCAGATTACACAGAAATAAGGCTAGCAAAGAGATCCACGAAATACAGATGTAACTCTGTGAGATGAATTAACAGAACACTAAGGAGTTTCTCAGAAAGCTTCTTTCCAGATTTCATCGGAGGATATTTCCTTTTTCACCATAGCCCTCTATGGGCTTCCAAATATCACTTTGCCAATTCCACAAGAACTGACTTAGCGAAAGGCTTCTTGAGGGGAAAGGTGTAACTCTGTGAGATGATTTCACAGAACACAAAGAAGTTTCTCAGAAAGCTTCTTTCTCTTTGTTATCGGAGGATATTTCCTTTGGCCCTATAGTCTTTAAAGGGATCCAAAATATCTGTTCTCAGAATCCACAGAAATAAGGCTAGCAAAGAGATCCATGAAATACAGATGTAACTCTGTGAGATGAATTAACAGAACACTGAGCAGTTTGTCAGAGAGCTTCTTTCCAGATTTCATCGGAGGATATTTCCTTTTTCACCATAGCCATCTATGGGCTTCCAAATATCACTTTGCAAATTCCACAAGAACTGTCTTAGCGAAAGGCTTCTTGAGGGGAAGGCTGTAACTCTGTGAGATGATTTCACAGAACACAAAGAAGTTTCTCAGAAAGCTTCTTTCACTTTGTTATCGGAGGATATTTCCTTTGGCCCTATAGTCTTCAAAGGGAAAGGAAATATCTGTTGTCAGATTCCACAGAAATAAGGCTGGCAAAAAGATCCACGAAATACAGATGTAACTCTGTGAGATGAATTAACAGAACACTGAGCAGTTTCTCAGAAAGATTCTTTCCAGATTTCATCGGAGGATATTTCCTTTTTCACCATAGCCCTCTATGGGCTTCCAAATATCACTTTGCCAATTTCACAAGAACTGTCTTAGCGAAAGGCTTCTTGAGGGGAAAGCTGTAACTCTGTGAGATGATTTCACAGAACACAAAGAAGTTTCTCAGAAAGCTTCTTTCTCTTTGTTATCGGAGGATATTTCCTTTGGACCTATAGTCTTTAAAGGAATCCGAAATGTCTGTTCTCAGATTCCACAGAAATAAGGCTAGCAAAGAGATCCACGAAATACAGATGTAACTCTGTGAGATGAATTAACAGAACACTGAGCAGTTTCTCAGAAAGCTCCTTTCCAGATTTCATCGGAGGATATTTCCTTTTTCACCATAGCCCTCTATGGGCTTCCAAATATCACTTTGCAAATTCCACAAGAACTGTCTTAGCGAAAGGCTTCTTGAGGGGAAGGCTGTAACTCTGTGAGATGATTTCACAGAACACAAAGAAGTTTCTCAGAAAGCTTCTTTCTCTTTGTTATCGGAGGATATTTCCTTTGGCCCTATAGTCTTCAAAGGGAAAGGAAATATCTGTTGTCAGATTCCACAGAAATAAGGCTAGCAAAAAGATCCACGAAATACATATGTAACTCTGTGAGATGAATTAAGTGAACACTAAGAAGTTTCTCAGAAAGCTTCTTTCCAGATTTCATCGGAGGATATTTCCTTTTTCACCATAGCCCTTATGGGCTTCCAAATATCACTTTGCCAATTCCACAAGAACTGTCTTAGCGAAAGGCTTCTTGAGGGGAAAGCTGTAACTCTGTGAGATGATTTCAAAGAACACAAAGAAGTTTCTCAGAAAGCTTCTTTCCCTTTGTTATCGGAGGATATTTCCTCTGGCCCTATAGTCTTCAAAGGGAAAGGAAATAACTGTTGTCAGATTCCACAGAAATAAGGCTAGCAAAGAGATCCACGAAATAGAGATGTAACTCTGTGAGATGAATTAACAGAACACTGAGCAGTTTCTCAGAAAGCTTCTTTCCAGATTTCATCGGAGGATATTTCCTTTTTCACCATAGCCCTCTAAGGGCTTCCAAATATCACTTTGCCAATTCCACAAGAACTGTCTTAGCGAAAGGCTTCTTGAGGGGAAAGCTGTAACTCTGTGAGATGATTTCACAGAACACAAAGAAGTTTCTCAGAAAGCTTCTTTCTCTTTGTTATCGGAGGATATTTCCTTTGGCCCTATAGTCTTCAAAGGGAAAGGAAATATCTGTTCTCAGATTCCACAGAAATAAGGCCAGCAAAGAGATCCACGAAATACAGATGTAACTCTGTGAGATGAATTAACAGAACACTAAGCAGTTTCTCAGAAAGCTTCTTTCCAGATTTCATCGGAGGATATTTCCTTTTTCACCATAGCCCTCTATGGGCTTCCAAATATGACTTTGCCAATTCCACAAGAACTGTCTTAGCGAAAGGCTTCTTGAGGGGAAAGCTGTAACTCTGTGAGATGATTTCACAGAACACAAAGAAGTTTCTCAGAAAGCTTCTTTCTCTTTGTTATCGGAGGACATTTCCTTTGGCCCTATAGTCTTCAAAGGGAAAGGAAATATCTGTTCTCAGATTCCACAGAAATAAGGCCAGCAAAGAGATCCACGAAATACAGATGTAACTCTGTGAGATGAATTAACAGAACACTAAGCAGTTTCTCAGAAAGCTTCTTTCCAGATTTCATCGGAGGATATTTCCTTTTTCACCATAGCCCTCTATGGGCTTCCAAATATCACTTTGCCAATTCCACAAGAACTGTCTTAGCGAAAGGCTTCTTGAGGGGAAAGCTGTAACTCTGTGAGATGATTTCACAGAACACAAAGAAGTTTCTCAGAAAGCTTCTTTCTCTTTTTTATCGGAGGATATTTCCTTTGGCCCTATAGGCTTTAAAGGGATCCAAAATATCTGTTCTCAGATTCCACAGAAATAAGGCTAGCAAAGAGATCCACGAAATACAGATGTAACTCTTTGAGATGAATTTACAGAACACTGAGCAGTTTCTCAGAAAGCTTCCTTCCAGATTTCATCGGAGGATATTTCCTTTTTCACCATAGCCCTCTAAGGGCTTCCAAATATCACTTTGCCAATTCCACAAGAACTATCTTAGCGAAAGGCTTCTTGAGAGGAAAGGTCTAACTCTGTGATTTGATTTCACAGAACACAAAGAAGTTTCTCAGAAAGCTTCTTTCTCTTTGTTATCGGAGGATATTTCCTTTGGCCCTATAGTCTTCAAAGGAAAAGGAAATATCTGTTGTTGGATTAAACAGAAATAAGGCTAGCAAAAAGATACACGAAATACAGATGTAACACTGTGAGATTAATTAACAGAACACTAAGCAGATTCTCAGAAAGCTTCTTTCCAGATTTCAGCGGAGGATATTTCCTTTTTCACCATAGCCCTCTAAGGGCTTCCAAATATCACTTCGCCAATTCCACAAGAACTGTCTTAGCGAAAGGCTTCTTGAGGGGAAAGCTGTAACTCTGTGAGATGATTTCACAGAACACAAAGAAGTTTCTCAGAAAGCTTCTTTCCCTTTGTTATCGGAGGATATTTGCTTTGGCCCTATAGTCTTTAAAGGGATCCGAAATATCTGTTCTCAGATTCCACAGAAATAAGGCTAGCAAAGAGATCCACGAAATACAGATGTAACTCTGTGAGATGAATTAACAGAACACTAAGGAGTTTCTCAGAAAGCTTCTTTCCAGATTTCATCGGAGGATATTTTCTTTTTCACCATAGCCCTCTACGGGCTTCCAAATATCACTTTGCCAATTCCACAAGAACTGTCTTAGCGAAAGGCTTCTTGAGGGGACAGCTGTAACTCTGTGAGTTGATTTCACAGAACACAAAGAAGTTTCTCAGAAAGCTTCTTTCTCTTTGTTATCGGAGGATATTTCCTTTGGCCCTATAGTCTTCAAAGGGAAAGGAAATATCTGTTCTCAGATTCCACAGAAATAAGGCCAGAAAAGAGATCCACGAAATACAGATGTAACTCTGTGAGATGAATTAACAGAACACTAAGCAGTTTCTCAGAAAGCTTCTTTCCAGATTTCATCGGAGGATATTTCCTTTTTCACCCTAGCCCTCTATGGGCTTACAAATATCACTTTGCCATTTCCACAAGAACTGTCTTAGCGAAAGGCTTCTTGAGGGGAAAGCTGTAACTCTGTGAGATGATTTCACAGAACACAAAGAAGTTTCTCAGAAAGCTTCTTTCCCTTTGTTATCTGAGGATATTTCCTTTGGCCCTATAGTCTTTAAAGGGATCCGAAATATCTGTTCTCAGATTCCACAGAAATAAGGCTAGCAAAGAGATCCACGAAATACAGATGTAACTCTGTGAGATGAATTAACAGAACACTAAGCAGTTTCTCAGAAAGCTTCTTTCCAGATTTCATCGGAGGATATTTTCTTCTTCACCATAGCCCTCTATGGGCTTCCAAATATCACTTTGCCAATTCCACAAGAACTGTCTTAGCGAAAGGCTTCTTGAGGGGACAGCTGTAACTCTGTGAGATGATTTCACAGAACACAAAGAAGTTTCTCAGAAAGCTTCTTTCTCTTTGTTATCGGAGGATATTTCCTTTGGCCCTATAGTCTTCAAAGGGAAAGGAAATATCTGTTCTCATATTCCACAGAAATAAGGCCAGAAAAGAGATCCACGAAATACAGATGTAACTCTGTGAGATGAATTAACAGAACACTAAGCAGTTTCTCAGAAAGCTTCTTTCCAGATTTCATCGGAGGATATTTCCTTTTTCACCATAGCCCTCTATGGGCTTCCAAATATCACTTTGCCAATTCCACAAGAACTGTCTTAGCGAAAGGCTTCTTGAGGGGAAAGCTGTAACTCTGTGAGATGATTTCACAGAACACAAAGAAGTTTCTCAGAAAACTTCTTTCCCTTTGTTATCGGAGGACATTTCCTTTGGCCTTATAGTCTTCAAAGGGAAAGGAAATATCTGTTGTCAGATTCCACAGAAATAAGGCTAGCAAAGAGATCCACGAAATACAGATGTAACTCTGTGAGATGAATTAACAGAACACTGAGCAGTTTCTCAGAAAGCTTCTTTCCAGATTTCATCGGAGGATATTTCCTTTTTCACCATAGCCCTCTATGGGCTTCCAAATATAACTTTGCCAATTCCACAAGAACTGCCTTAGCGAAAGGCTTCTTGAGGGGAAAGCTGTAACTCTGTGAGATGATTTCACAGAACACAAAGAAGTTTCTCAGAAAGCTTCTTTCTCTTTGTTATCGGAGGATATTTCCTTTGGCCCTATAGTCTTCAAAGGGAAAGGAAATATCTGTTCTCAGATTCCACAGAAATAACGCCAGCAAAGAGATCCACGAAATACAGATGTAACTCTGTGAGATGAATTAACAGAACACTAAGCAGTTTCTCAGAATGCTTCTTTCCAGATTTCATCGGAGGATATTTCCTTTTTCACCATAGCCCTCTATGGGCTTCCAAATATCACTTTGCCAATTCCACAAAACTGTCTTAGCGAAAGGCTTCTTGAGGGGAAAGCTGTAACTCTGTGAGATGATTTCACAGAACACAAAGAAGTTTCTCAGAAAGCTTCTTTCTCTTTGTTATCCGAGGATATTTCCTTTGGCCCTATAATCTTTAAAGGGATCCAAAATGTCTGTTCTCAGATTCCACAGAAATAAGGCTAGCAAAGAGATCCACGAAATACAGATGTAACTCTGTGAGATGAATTAACAGAACACTGACCAGTTTCTCAGAAAGCTTCTTTCCAGATTTCATCGGAGGATATTTCCTTTTTCACCATAGCCCTCTATGGGCTTCCAAATATCACTTTGCCAATTCCACAAGAACTGTCTTAGCGAAAGCCTTCTTGAGGGGAAGGCTGTAACTCTGTGAGATGATTTCACAGAACACAAAGAAGTTTCTCAGAAAGCTTCTTTCCCTTTGTTATCGGAGGATATTTCCTTTGGCCCTATAGTCTTCAAAGGGATCCGAAATATCTGTTGTCAGATTCCACAGAAATAAGGCTAGCAAAAAGATCCACGAAATACAGATGTAACTCTGTGAGATGAATTAAGAGAACACTAAGCAGTTTCTCAGAAAGCTTCTTTCCAGATTTCATCGGAGGATATTTCCTTTTTCACCATAGCCCTTATGGGCTTCCAAATATCACTTTGCCAATTCCACAAGAACTGTCTTAGCGAAAGGCTTCTTGAGGGGAAAGCTGTAACTCTGTGAGATGATTTCACAGAACACAAAGAAGTTTCTCAGAAAGCTTCTTTCCCTTTGTTATCGGAGGATATTTCCTCTGGCCCTATAGTCTTCAAAGGGAAAGGAAATAACTGTTGTCAGATTCCACAGAAATAAGGCTAGCAAAGAGATCCACGAAATACAGATGTAACTCTGTGAGATGAATTAACAGAACACTGAGCAGTTTCTCAGAAAGCTTCTTTCCAGATTTCATCGGAGGATATTTCCTTTTTCACCATAGCCCTCTAAGGGCTTCCAAATATCACTTTGCCAATTCCACAAGAACTGTCTTAGCGAAAGACTTCTTGAGGGGAAAGCTGTAACTCTGTGAGATGATTTCACAGAACACAAAGAAGTTTCTCAGAAAGCTTCTTTCCCTTTGTTATCGGAGGATATTTCCTTTGGCCCTATAGTCTTTAAAGGGATCCGAAATATCTGTTCTCAGATTCCACCGAAATAAGGCTAGCAAAGAGATATACGAAATACAGATGTAACTCTGTGAGATGAATTAACAGAACACTAAGGAGTTTCTCAGAAAGCTTCTTTCCAGATTTCATCGGAGGATATTTCCTTTTTCACCATAGCCCTCTATGGGCTTCCAAATATCACTTTGCCAATTCCACAAGAACTGACTTAGCGAAAGGCTTCTTGAGGGGAAAGGTGTAACTCTGTGATTTGATTTCACAGAACACAAAGAAGTTTCTCAGAAAGCTTCTTTCTCTTTGTTATCGGAGGATATTTCCTTTGGCCCTATAGTCTTCAAAGGGAAAGGAAATATCTGTTGTCAGATTAAACAGAAATAAGGCTAGCAAAAAGATCCACGAAATACAGATGTAACACTGTGAGATGAAGTAAGAGAACACTAAGCAGTTTCTCAGAAAGCTTCTTTCCAGATTTCATCGGAGGACATTTCCTTTTTCACCATAGCCCTCTATGGGCTTCCAAATATCACTTTGCCAATTCCACATGAACTGTCTTAGCGAAAGGCTTCTTGAGGGGAAAGCTGTAACTCTGTGAGATGATTTCACAGAACACAAAGAAGTTTCTCAGAAAGCTTCTTTCTCTTTGTTATCGGAGGATATTTCCTTTGGCCCTATAATCTTTAAAGGGATCCAAAATATCTGTTCTCAGAATCCACAGAAATAAGGCTAGCAAAGAGATCCACGAAATACAGATGTAACTCTGTGAGATGAATTAACAGAACACTGAGCAGTTTCTCAGAAAGCTTCTTTCCAGATTTCATCGGAGGATATTTCCTTTTTTACCATAGCCATCTATGGGCTTCCAAATATCACTTTGCAAATTCCACAAGAACTGTCTTAGCGAAAGGCTTCTTGAGGGGAAAGCTGTAACTCTGTGAGATGATTTCACAGAACACAAAGAAGTTTCTCAGAAAGCTTCTTTCTCTTTGTTATCGGAGGATATTTCCTTTGGCCCTATAGTCTTTAAAGGGATCCGAAATGTCTGTTCTCAGATTCCACAGAAATAAGGCTAGCAAAGAGATCCACGAAATACAGATGTAACTCTGTGAGATGAATTAACAGAACACTGAGCAGTTTCTCAGAAAGCTTCTTTCCAGATTTCATCGGAGGATATTTCCTTTTTCACCATAGCCCTCTATGGGCTTCCAAATATCACTTTGCAAATTCCACAAGAACTGTCTTAGCGAAAGGCTTCTTGAGGGGAAGGCTGTAACTCTGTGAGATGATTTCACAGAACACAAAGAAGTTTCTCAGAAAGCTTCTTTCTCTTTGTTATCGGAGGATATTTCCTTTGGCCCTATAGTCTTCAAAGGGAAAGGAAATATCTGTTGTCAGATTCCACAGAAATAAGGCTAGCAAAAAGATCCACGAAATACATATGTAACTCTGTGAGATGAATTAAGAGAACACTAAGAAGTTTCTCAGAAAGCTTCTTTCCAAATTTCATCGGAGGATATTTCCTTTTTCACCATAGCCCTTATGGGCTTCCAAATATCACTTTGCCAATTCCACAAGAACTGTCTTAGCGAAAGGCTTCTTGAGGGGAAAGCTGTAACTCGGAGAGATGATTTCAAAGAACACAAAGAAGTTTCTCAGAAAGCTTCTTTCCCTTTGTTATCGGAGGATATTTCCTCTGGCCCTATATTCTTCAAAGGGAAAGGAAATAACTGTTGTCAGATTCCACAGAAATAAGGCTAGCAAAGAGATCCACGAAATAGAGATGTAACTCTGTGAGATGAATTAACAGAACACTGAGCAGTTTCTCAGAAAGCTTCTTTCCAGATTTCATCGGAGGATATTTCCTTTTTCACCATAGCCCTCTAAGGGCTTCCAAATATCACTTTGCCAATTCCACAAGAACTGTCTTAGCGAAAGGCTTCTTGAGGGGAAAGCTGTAACTCTGTGAGATGATTTCACAGAACACAAAGAAGTTTCTCAGAAAGCTTCTTTCTCTTTGTTATCGGAGGATATTTCCTTTGGCCCTATAGTCTTCAAAGGGAAAGGAAATATCTGTTCTCAGATTCCACAGAAATAAGGCCAGCAAAGAGATCCACGAAATACAGATGTAACTCTGTGAGATGAATTAACAGAACACTAAGCAGTTTCTCAGAAAGCTTCTTTCCAGATTTCATCGGAGGATATTTCCTTTTTCACCATAGCCCTCTATGGGCTTCCAAATATCACTTTGCCAATTCCACAAGAACTGTCTTAGCGAAAGGCTTCTTGAGGGGAGAGCTGTAACTCTGTGAGATGATTTCACAGAACACAAAGAAGTTTCTCAGAAAGCTTCTTTCTCTTTGTTATCGGAGGATATTTCCTTTGGCCCTATAGGCTTTAAAGGGATCCAAAATATCTGTTCTCAGATTCCACAGAAATAAGGCTAGCAAAGAGATCCACGAAATACAGATGTAACACTGTGATATGAATTAACAGAACACTGAGCAGTTTCTCAGAAAGCTTCTTTCCAGATTTCATCGGAGGATATTTCCTTTTTCACCATAGCCCTCTAAGGGCTTCCAAATATCACTTTGCCAATTCCACAAGAACTATCTTAGCGAAAGGCTTCTTGAGAGGAAAGGTCTAACTCTGTGATTTGATTTCACAGAACACAAAGAAGTTTCTCAGAAAGCTTCTTTCTCTTTGTTATCGGAGGATATTTCCTTTGGCCCTATAGTCTTCAAAGGAAAAGGAAATATCTGTTGTTGGATTAAACAGAAATAAGGCTAGCAAAAAGATCCACGAAATACAGATGTAACACTGTGAGATGAATTAACAGAACACTAATCAGTTTCTCAGAAAGCTTCTTTCCAGATTTCAGCGGAGGATATTTCCTTTTTCACCATAGCCCTCTATGGGCTTCCAAATATCACTTTGCCAATTCCACAAGAACTGTCTTAGCGAAAGGCTTCTTGAGGGGAAAGCTGTAACTCTGTGAGATGATTTCACAGAACACAAAGAAGTTTCTCAGAAAGCTTCTTTCCCTTTGTTATCGGAGGATATTTCCTTTGGCCCTATAGTCTTTAAAGGGATCCGAAATATCTGTTCACAGATTCCACAGAAATAAGGCTAGCAAAGAGATCCACGAAATACAGATGTAACTCTGTGAGATGAATTAACAGAACACTAAGGAGTTTCTCAGAAAGCTTCTTTCCAGATTTCATCGGAGGATATTTTCTTTTTCACCATAGCCCTCTACGGGCTTCCAAATATCACTTTGCCAATTCCACAAGAACTGTCTTAGCGAAAGGCTTCTTGAGGGGACAGCTGTAACTCTGTGAGATGATTTCACAGAACACAAAGAAGTTTCTCAGAAAGCTTCTTTCTCTTTGTTATCGGAGGATATTTCCTTTGGCCCTATAGTCTTCAAAGGGAAAGGAAATATCTGTTCTCAGATTCCACAGAAATAAGGCCAGAAAAGAGATCCACGAAATACAGATGTAACTCTGTGAGATGAATTAACAGAACACTGAGCAGTTTCTCAGAAAGCTTCTTTCCAGATTTCATCGGAGGATATTTCCTTTTTCACCATGGCCCTCTAAGGGCTTCCAAATATCACTTTGCCAATTCCACAAGAACTGTCCTAGCGAAAGGCTTCTTGAGGGGAAAGCTGTAACTCTGTGAGATGATTTCACAGAACACAAAGAAGTTTCTCAGAAAGCTTCTTTCTCTTTGTTATCGGAGGATATTTCCTTTGGCCCTATAGTCTTCAAAGGGAAAGGAAATATCTGTTCTCAGATTCCACAGAAATAAGGCCAGCAAAGAGATCCACGAAATACAGATGTAACTCTGTGAGATGAATTAACAGAACACTAAGCAGTTTCTCAGAATGCTTCTTTCCAGATTTCATCGGAGGATATTTCCGTTTTCACCATAGCCCTCTACGGGCTTCCAAATATCACTTTGCCAATTCCACAAGAACTGTCTTAGCGAAAGGCTTCTTGAGGGGAAAGCTGTAACTCTGTGTGATGATTTCACAGAACACAAAGAAGTTTCTCAGAAAGCTTCTCTGTCTTTGTTATGGGAGGATATTTCCTTTGGCCCTATAATCTTTAAAGGGATCCAAAATGTCTGTTCTCAGATTCCACAGAAATAAGGCTAGCAAAGAGATCCACGAAATACAGATGTAACTCTGTGAGATGAATTAACAGAACACTAAGGAGTTTCTCAGAAAGCTTCTTTCCAGATTTCATCGGAGGATATTTCCTTTTTCACCATAGCCCTCTATGGGCTTCCAAATATCACTTTGCCAATTCCACAAGAACTGTCTTAGCGAAATTCTTCTTGAGGGGAAGGCTGTAACTCGGTGAGATGATTTCACAGAACACAAAGAAGTTTCTCAGAAAGCTTCTTTCTCTTTGTTATCGGAGGATATTTCCTTTGGCCCTATAGTCTTCAAAGGGATCCGAAATATCTGTTGTCAGATTCCACAGAAATAAGGCTAGCAAAAAGATCCACGAAATACAGATGTAACTCTGTGAGATGAATTAAGAGAACACTAAGCAGTTTCTCAGAAAGCTTCTTTCCAGATTTCATCGGAGGATATTTCCTTTTTCACCATAGCCCTTATGGGCTTCCAAATATCACTTTGCCAATTCCACAAGAACTGTCTTAGCGAAAGGCTTCTTGAGGGGAAAGCTGTAACTCTGTGAGATGATTTCACAGAACACAAAGAAGTTTCTCAGAAAGCTTCTTTCCCTTTGTTTTCGGAGGATATTTCCTCTGGCCCTATAGTCTTCAAAGGGAAAGGAAATAACTGTTGTCAGATTCCACAGAAATAAGGCTAGCAAAGAGATCCACGAAATACAGATGTAACTCTGTGAGATGAATTAACAGAACACTAAGGAGTTTCTCAGAAAGCTTCTTTCCAGATTTCATCGGAGGATATTTCCTTTTTCACCATAGCCCTCTATGGGCTTCCAAATATCACTTTGCCAATTCCACAAGAACTGACTTAGCGAAAGGCTCCTTGAGGAGAAAGCTGTAACTCTGTGAGATGATTTCACAGAACACAAAGAAGTTTCTCAGAAAGCTTCTTTCTCTTTGTTATCGGAGGATATTTCCTTTGGCCCTATAGTCTTCAAAGGGAAAGGAAATATCTGTTCTCAGATTCCACAGAAATAACGCCAGCAAAGAGATCCACGAAATACAGATGTAACTCTGTGAGATGAATTAACAGAACACTAAGCAGTTTCTCAGAAAGCTTCTTTCCAGATTTCATCGGAGGATATTTCCTTTTTCACCATAGCCCTCTATGGGCTTCCAAATATCACTTTGCCAATTCCACTAGAACTGTCTTAGCGAAAGGCTTCTTGAGGGGAAAGCTGTAACTCTGTGAGATGATTTCACAGAACACAAAGAAGTTTCTCAGAAAGCTTCTTTCTCTTTGTTATCCTAGGATATTTCCTTTGGCCCTATAATCTTTAAAGGGATCCAAAATGTCTGTTCTCAGATTCCACAGAAATAAGGCTAGCAAAGAGATCCACCAAATACAGATGTAACTCTGTGAGATGAATTAACAGAACACTGACCAGTTTCTCAGAAAGCTTCTTTCCAGATTTCATCGGAGGATATTTCCTTTTTCACCATAGCCCTCTATGGGCTTCCAAATATCACTTTGCCAATTCCACAAGAACTGTCTTAGCGAAAGGCTTCTTGAGGGGAAGGCTGTAACTCTGTGAGATGATTTCACAGAACACAAAGAAGTTTCTCAGAAAGGTTCTTTCTCTTTGTTATCGGAGGATATTTCCTTTGGCCCTATAGTCTTCAAAGGGATCCGAAATATCTGTTGTCAGATTCCACAGAAATAAGGCTAGCAAAAAGATCCACGAAATTCAGATGTAACTCTGTGAGATGAATTAAGAGAACACTAAGCAGTTTATCAGAAAGCTTCTTTCCAGATTTCATCGGAGGATATTTCCTTTTTCACCATAGCCCTTATGGGCTTCCAAATATCACTTTGCCAATTCCACAAGAACTGTCTTAGCGAAAGGCTTCTTGAGGGGAAAGCTGTAACTCTGTGAGATGATTTCACAGAACACAAAGAAGTTTCTCAGAAAGCTTCTTTCCCTTTGTTATCGGAGGATATTTCCTCTGGCCCTATAGTCTTCAAAGGGAAAGGAAATAACTGTTGTCAGATTGCACAGAAATAAGGCTAGCAAAGAGATCCACGAAATACAGATGTAACTCTGTGAGATGAATTAACAGAACACTGAGCAGTTTCTCAGAAAGCTTCTTTCCAGATTTCATCGGAGGATATTTCCTTTTTCACCATAGCCGTCTATGGGCTTCCAAATATCACTTTGCAAATTCCACAAGAACTGTCTTAGCGAAAGGTTTCTTGAGGGGAAGGCTGTAACTCTGTGAGATGATTTCACAGAACACAAAGAAGTTTCTCAGAAAGCTTCTTTCTCTTTGTTATCGGAGGATATTTCCTTTGGCCCTATAGTCTTCAAAGGGAAAGGAAATATCTGTTGTCAGATTCCACAGAAATAAGGCTAGCAAAAAGATCCACGAAATACATATGTAACTCTGTGAGATGAATTAACAGAACACTGAGCAGTTTCTCAGAAGGATTTTTTCCAGATTTCATCGGAGGATATTTCCTTTTTCACCATAGCCCTTATGGGCTTCCAAATATCACGTTGCCAATTCCACAAGAACTGTCTTAGCGAAAGGCTTCTTGAGGGGAAAGCTGTAACTCTGTGAGATGATTTCACAGAACACAAAGAAGTTTCTCAGAAAGCTTCTTTCCCTTTGTTATCGGAGGATATTTCCTCTGGCCCTATAGTCTTCAAAGGGAAAGGAAATAACTGTTGTCAGATTCCACAGAAATAAGGCTAGCAAAGAGATCCACGAAATACAGATGTAACTCTGTGAGATGAATTAACAGAACACTGAGCAGTTTTTCAGAAAGCTTCTTTCCAGATTTCATCGTAGGATATTTCCTTTTTCACCATAGCCCTCTACGGGCTTCCAAATATCACTTTGCCAATTCCACAAGAACTGTCTTAGCGAAAGGCTTCTTGAGGGGAAAGCTGTAACTCTGTGAGATGATTTCACAGAACACAAAGAAGTTTCTCAGAAAGCTTCTTTCTCTTTGTTATCGGAGGATATTTCCTTTGGCCCTATAGTCTTCAAAGGGAAAGCAAATATCTGTTCTCAGATTCCACAGAAATAAGGCCAGCAAAGAGATCCACGAAATACAGATGTAACTCTGTGAGATGAATTAACAGAACACTAAGCAGTTTCTCAGAAAGCTTCTTTCCAGATTTCATCGGAGGATATTTCCTTTTTCACCATAGCCCTCTATGGGCTTCCAAATATCACTTTGCCAATTCCACAAGAACTGTCTTAGCGAAAGGCTTCTTGAGGGGAAAGCTGTAACTCTGTGAGATGATTTCACAGAACACAAAGAAGTTTCTCAGAAAGATTCTTTCTCTTTGTTATCGGAGGATATTTCCTTTGGCCCTAGAGTCTTCAAAGGGAAAGGAAATATCTGTTCTCAGATTCCACAGAAATAAGGCCAGCAAAGAGATCCACGAAATACAGATGTAACTCTGTGAGATGAATTAACAGAACACTAAGCAGTTTCTCAGAAAGCTTCTTTCCAGATTTCATCGGAGGATATTTCCTTTTTCACCATAGCCCTCTATGGGCTTCCAAATATCACTTTGCCAATTCCACAAGAACTGTCTTAGCGAAAGGCTTCTTGAGGGGAAAGCTGTAACTCTGTGAGATGATTTCACAGAACACAAAGAAGTTTCTCAGAAAGCTTCTTTCCCTTTGTTATCGGAGGATATTTCCTTTGGCCCTATAGTCTTTAAAGGGATCCGAAATATCTGTTCTCAGATTCCACAGAAATAAGGCTAGCAAAGAGATCCACGAAATACAGATGTAACTCTGTGAGATGAATTAACAGAACACTAAGGAGTTTCTCAGAAAGCTTCTTTCCAGATTTCATCGGAGGATATTTCCTTTTTCACCATAGCCCTTATAGGCTTCCAAATATCACTTTGCCAATTCCACAAGAACTGTCTTAGTGAAACGCTTCTTGAGGGAAAAGCTGTCACTCTGTGAGATGATTTCACAGAACACAAAGAAGTTTCTCAGAAAGCTTCATTCTCTTTTTTATCGGAGGATATTTCCTTTGGCCCTATAATCTTCAAAGGGAAAGGAAATATCTGTTGTCAGATTCCACAGAAATAAGGCTAGCAAAGAGATCCACGAAATACAGATGTAACTCTGTGAGATGAATTAACTGAACACTGAGCAGTTTCTCAGAAAGCTTCTTTCCAGATTTCATCGGAGGATATTTCCTTTTTCACCATAGCTCTCTATGGGCTTTCAAATATCACTTTGCCAATTCCAAAAGAACTGTCTTAGCGAAAGGCTTCTTGAGGGGAAAGCTGTAACTCTGTGAGATGATTTCACAGAACACAAAGAAGTTTCTCAGAAAGCTTCTTTCTCTTTGTTATCGGAGGATATTTCCTTTGGCCCTATAGTCTTTAAAGGGATCCAAAATATCTGTTCTCAGATTCCACAGAAATAAGGCTAGCAAGAGATCCACGAAATACAGATGTAACTCTGTCAGATGAATTAACAGAACACTGAGAAGTTTCTCAGAAAGCTTCTTTCCAGATTTCATCGGAGGATATTTCCTTTTTCACCATAGCCCTCTATGGGCTTCCAAATATCACTTTGCCAATTCCACATGAACTGTCTTAGCGAAAGGCTTCTTGAGGGGAAAGCTGTAACTCTGTGAGATGATTTCACAGAACACAAAGAAGTTTCTCAGAAAGCTTCTTTCTCTTTGTTATCGGAGGATATTTCCTTTGGCCCTATACTCTTTAAAGGGATCCAAAATATCTGTTCTCAGAATCCACAGAAATAAGGTTAGCAAAGAGATCCACGAAATACAGATGTAACTCTGTGAGATGAATTAACAGAACACTGAGCAGTTTCTCAGAAAGCTTCTTTCCAGATTTCATCGGAGGATATTTCCTTTTTCACCATAGCCCTCTATGGGCTTCCAAATATCACTTTGCCAATTCCACATGAACTGTCTTAGCGAAAGGCTTCTTGAGGGGAAAGCTGTAACTCTGTGAGATGATTTCACAGAACACAAAGGAGTTTCTCAGAAAGCTTCTTTCTCTTTGTTATCGGAGGATATTTCCTTTGGCCCTATAGTCTTTAAAGGGATCCAAAATATCTGTTCTCAGATTCCACCGAAATAAGGCTAGCAAAGAGATCCACGAAATACAGATGTAACTCTGTGAGATGAATTAACAGAACACTGAGCAGTTTCTCAGAAAGCTTCTTTCCAGATTTCATCGGAGGATATTTCCTTTTTCACCATAGCCCTCTAAGGGCTTCCAAATATCACTTTGCAAATTCCACAAGAACTGTCTTAGCGAAAGGCTTCTTGAGGGGAAGGCTGTAACTCTGTGAGATGATTTCACAGAACACAAAGAAGTTTCTCTGAAAGCTTCTTTCTCTTTGTTATCGGAGGATATTTCCTTTGGCCCTATAGTCTTCAAAGGGAAAGGAAATATCTGTTCTCAGATTCCACAGAAATAAGGCTAGCAAAGAGATCCACGAAATACAGATGTAACTCTCTGAGATGAATTAACAGAACACTGAGCAGTTTCTCAGAAAGCTTCTTTCCAGATTTCATCGGAGGATATTTCCTTTTTCACCATAGCCCTATATGGGCTTCCAAATATCACTTTGCCAATTCCACAAGAACTGTCTTAGCGAAAGGCTTCTTGAGGGGAAGGCTGTAACTCTGAGAGATGATTTCACAGAACACAAAGAAGTTTCTCTGAAAGCTTCTTTCTCTTTGTTATCGGAGGATATTTCCTTTGGCCCTATAGTCTTCAAAGGGAAAGAAAATATCTGTTGTCAGAATCCACAGAAATAAGGCTAGCAAAAAGATTCACGAAACACAGATGTAACTCTGTGAGATGAATTAACAGAACACTAAGCAGTTTCTCAGAAAGCTTCTTTCCAGATTTCATCGGAGGATATTTCCTTTTTCACCATAGCCCTTAAGGACTTCCAAATATCACTTTGCCAATTCCACAAGAACTGTCTTAGCGAAAGGCTTCTTGAGGGGAAAGCTGTAACTCTGTGAGATGATTTCACAAAACACAAAGAAGTTTCTCAGAAAGCTTCTTTCCCTTTGTTATCGGAGGATATTTCCTTTGGCCCTATAGTCTTCAAAGGGATCAGAAATATCTGTTCTCAGATTCCACATAAATAAGGCTAGCAAAGAGATCCACGAAATACAGATGTAACTATGTGAGATGAATTAACAGAACACTAAGCAGTTTCTCAGAAAGCTTCTTTCCAGATTTCATCGGAGGATATTTCCTTTTTCACCATAGTCCTCTAAGGGCTTCCAAATATCACTTTGCCAATTCCACAAGAACTGTCTTAGCGAAAGGCTTCTTGAGGGGAAAGGTGTAACTCTGTGATTTGATTTCACAAAACACAAAGAAGTTTCTCAGAAAGCTTCTTTCTCTTTGTTATCGGAGGATATTTCCTTTGGCCCTATAGTCTTCAAAGGGAAAGGAAATATCTGTTGTCAGATTCCACAGAAATAAGTCCAGAAAAGAGATCCACGAAATACAGATGTAACTCTGTGAGATGAATTAACAGAACACTGAGCAGATTCTCAGAAAGCTTCTTTCCAGATTTCATCGGAGGATATTTCCTTTTTCACCATAGCCCTCTATGGGCTTCCAAATATCACTTTGCCAATTCCACACGAACTGTCTTAGCGAAAGGCTTCTTGAGGGGAAAGCTGTAACTCTGTGAGATGATTTCACAGAACACAAAGAAGTTTCTCAGAAAGCTTCTTTCCCTTTGTTATCGGAGGATATTTCCTTTGGCCCTATAGTCTTTAAAGGGATCTGAAATATCTGTTCTCAGATTCCACAGAAATAAGGCTAGCAAAGACATCCACGAAATACAGATGTAACTCTGTGAGATGAATTAACAGAACACTAAGGAGTTTCTCAGAAAGCTTCTTTCCAGATTTCATCGGAGGATATTTCCTTTTTCACCATAGCCCTCTTTGGGCTTCCAAATATCACTTTGCCAATTCCACAAGAACTGACTTAGCGAAAGGCTTCTTGAGGGGAAAGCTGTAACTCTGTGAGATGATTTCACAGAACACAAAGAAGTTTCTCAGAAATCTTCTTTCTCTTTGTTATCGGAGGATATTTCCTTTGGCCCTATAGTCTTCAAAGGGAAAGGAAATATCTGTTCTCAGATTCCACAGAAATAAGGCCAGCAAAGAGATCCACGAAATACAGATGTAACTCTGTGAGATGAATTAACAGAACACTAAGCAGTTTCTCAGAATGCTTCTTTCCAGATTTCATCGGAGGATATTTCCTTTTTCACCATAGCCCTCTAAGGGCTTCCAAATATCACTTTGCCAATTCCACAAGAACTGTCTTAGCGAAAGGCTTCTTGAGGGGAAAGCTGTAACTCTGTGAGATGATTTCACAGAACAAAAGAAGTTTCTCAGAAAGCTTCTTTCTCTTTGTTATCGGAGGATATTTCCTTTGGCCCTATAATCTTTAAATGGATCCAAAATGTCTGTTCTCAGATTCCACAGAAATAAGGCTAGCAAAGAGATCCACGAAATACAGATGTAACTCTGTGAGATGAATTAACAGAACACTAAGGAGTTTCTCAGAAAGCTTCTTTCCAGATTTCATCGGAGGATATTTCCTTTTTCACCATAGCCCTCTATGGGCTTCCAAATATCACTTTGCCAATTCCACAAGAACTGTCTTAGCGAAAGGCTTCTTGAGGGGAAGGCTGTAACTCGGTGAGATGATTTCACAGAACACAAAGAATTTTCTCAGGGAGCTTCTTTCTCTTTGTTATCGGAGGATATTTCCTTTGGCCCTATAGTCTTCAAAGGGATCCGAAATATCTGTTGTCAGATTCCACAGAAATAAGGCTAGCAAAAAGATCCACGAAATACAGATGTAACTCTGTGAGATGAATTAAGAGAACACTAAGCAGTTTCTCAGAAAGCTTCTTTCCAGATTTCATCGGAGGATATTTCCTTTTTCACCATAGCCCTTATGAGCTTCCAAATATCACCTTGCCAATTCCACAAGAACTGTCTTAGCGAAAGGCTTCTTGAGGGGAAAGCTGTAACTCTGTGAGATGATTTCACAGAACACAAAGAAGTTTCTCAGAAAGCTTCTTTCCCTTTGTTTTCGGAGGATATTTCCTCTGGCCCTATAGTCTTCAAAGGGAAAGGAAATAACTGTTGTCAGATTCCACAGAAATAAGGCTAGCAAAGACATCCACGAAATACAGATGTAACTCTGTGAGATGAATTAACAGAACACTAAGGAGTTTCTCAGAAAGCTTCTTTCAAGATTTCATCGGAGGATATTTCCTTTTTCACCATAGCCCTCTATGGGCTTCCAAATATCACTTTGCCAATTCCACAAGAACTGACTTAGCGAAAGGCTTCTTGAGGGGAAAGCTGTAACTCTGTGAGATGATTTCACAGAACACAAAGAAGTTTCTCAGAAAGCTTCTTTCTCTTTGTTATCGGAGGATATTTCCTTTGGCCCTATAGTCTTCAAAGGGAAAGGAAATATCTGTTCTCAGATTCCACAGAAATAACGCCAGCAAAGAGATCCACGAAATACAGATGTAACTCTGTGAGATGAATTAACAGAACACTAAGCAGTTTCTCAGAATGCTTCTTTCCAGATTTCATCGGAGGATATTTCCTTTTTCACCATAGCCCTCTATGGGCTTCCAAATATCACTTTGCCAATTCCACAAGAACTGTCTTAGCGAAAGGCTTCTTGAGGGGAACGCTGTAACTCTGTGAGATGATTTCACAGAACTCAAAGAAGTTTCTCAGAAAGCTTCTTTCTCTTTGTTATCGGAGGATATTTCCTTTGGCCCTATAATCTTTAAAGGGATCCAAAATGTCTGTTCTCAGATTCCACAGAAATAAGGCTAGCAAAGAGATCCACGAAATACAGATGTAACTCTGTGAGATGAATTAACAGAACACTGAGCAGTTTCTCAGAAAGCTTCTTTCCAGATTTCATCGGAGGATATTTCCTTTTTCACCATAGCCCTCTATGGGCTTCCAAATATCACTTTGCCAATTCCACAAGAACTGTCTTAGCGAAAGCCTTCTTGAGGGGAAGGCTGTAACTCTTTGAGATGATTTCACAGAACACAAAGAAGTTTCTCAGAAAGCTTCTTTCTCTTTGTTATCGGAGGATATTTCCTTTGGCCCTATAGTCTTCAAAGGGATCCGAAATATCTGTTGTCAGATTCCACAGAAATAAGGCTAGCAAAAAGATCCACGAAATACAGTTGTAACTCTGTGAGATGATTTAAGAGAACACTAAGCAGTTTCTCAGAAAGCTTCTTTCCAGATTTCATCGGAGGATATTTCCTTTTTCACCATAGCCCTTATGGGCTTCCAAATATCACTTTGCCAATTCCACAAGAACTGTCTTAGCGAAAGGCTTCTTGAGGGGAAAGTTGTAACTCTGTGAGATGATTTCACAGAACACAAAGAAGTTTCTCAGAAAGCTTCTTTCCCTTTGTTATCGGAGGATATTTCCTCTGGCCCTATAGTCTTCAAAGGGAAAGGAAATAACTGTTGTCAGATTCCTCAGAAATAAGGGTAGCAAAGAGATCCACGAAATACAGATGTAACTCTGTGAGATGAATTAACAGAACACTGAGCAGTTTCTCAGAAAGCTTCTTTCCAGATTTCATCGGAGGATATTTCCTTTTTCACCATAGCCCTCTAAGGGCTTCCAAATATCACTTTGCCAATTCCACAAGAACTGTCTTAGCGAAAGACTTCTTGAGGGGAAACCTGTAACTCTGTGAGATGATTTCACAGAACACAAAGAAGTTTCTCAGAAAGCTTCTTTCCCTTTGTTATCGGAGGATATTTCCTTTGGCCCTATAGTCTTTAAAGGGATCCGAAATATCTGTTCTCAGATTACACAGAAATAAGGCTAGCAAAGAGATCCACGAAATACAGATGTAACTCTGTGAGATGAATTAACAGAACACTAAGGAGTTTCTCAGAAAGCTTCTTTCCAGATTTCATCGGAGGATATTTCCTTTTTCACCATAGCCCTCTATGGGCTTCCAAATATCACTTTGCCAATTCCACAAGAACTGACTTAGCGAAAGGCTTCTTGAGGAGAAGGCTGTAACTCTGTGAGATGATTTCACAGAACACAAAGAAGTTTCTCAGAAAGCTTCTTTCTCTTTGTTATCGGAGGATATTTCCTTTGGCCCTATAGTCTTCAAAGGGAAAGGAAATATCTGTTGTCAGATTCCACAGAAATAAGGCTAGCAAAAAGATCCACGAAATACAGATGTAACTCTGTGAGATGAATTAACAGAACACTGAGCAGTTTCTCAGAAAGATTCTTTCCAGATTTCATCGGAGGATATTTCCTTTTTCACCATAGCCCTCTATGGGCTTCCAAATATCACTTTGCCAATTCCACAAGAACTGTCTTAGCGAAAGGCTTCTTGAGGGGAAAGCTGTAACTCTGTGAGATGATTTCACAGAACACAAAGGAGTTTCTCAGAAAGCTTCTTTCTCTTTGTTATCGGAGGATATTTCCTTTGGCCCTATAGTCTTTAAAGGGATCCAAAATATCTGTTCTCAGATTCCACCGAAATAAGGCTAGCAAAGAGATCCACGAAATACAGATGTAACTCTGTGAGATGAATTAACAGAACACTGAGCAGTTTCTCAGAAAGCTTCTTTCCAGATTTCATCGGAGGATATTTCCTTTTTCACCATAGCCCTCTATGGGCTTCCAAATATCACTTTGCAAATTCCACAAGAACTGTCTTAGCGAAAGGCTTCTTGAGGGGAAGGCTGTAACTCTGTGAGATGATTTCACAGAACACAAAGAAGTTTCTCTGAAAGCTTCTTTCTCTTTGTTATCGGAGGATATTTCCTTTGGCCCTATAGTCTTCAAAGGGAAAGGAAATATCTGTTCTCAGATTCCACAGAAATAAGGCTAGCAAAGAGATCCACGAAATACAGATGTAACTCTCTGAGATGAATTAACAGAACACTGAGCAGTTTCTCAGAAAGCTTCTTTCCAGATTTCATCGGAGGATATTTCCTTTTTCACCATAGCCCTATATGGGCTTCCAAATATCACTTTGCCAATTCCACAAGAACTGTCTTAGCGAAAGGCTTCTTGAGGGGAAGGCTGTAACTCTGAGAGATGATTTCACAGAACACAAAGAAGTTTCTCGGAAAGCTTCTTTCTCTTTGTTATCGGAGGATATTTCCTTTGGCCCTATAGTCTTCAAAGGGAAAGAAAATATCTGTTGTCAGAATCCACAGAAATAAGGCTAGCAAAAAGATTCACGAAACACAGATGTAACTCTGTGAGATGAATTAACAGAACACTAAGCAGTTTCTCAGAAAGCTTCTTTCCAGATTTCATCGGAGGATATTTCCTTTTTCACCATAGCCCTTAAGGACTTCCAAATATCACTTGGCCAATTCCACAAGAACTGTCTTAGCGAAAGGCTTCTTGAGGGGAAAGCTGTAACTCTGTGAGATGATTTCACAAAACACAAAGAAGTTTCTCAGAAAGCTTCTTTCCCTTTGTTATCGGAGGATATTTCCTTTGGCCCTATAGTCTTCAAAGGGATCCGAAATATCTGTTCTCAGATTCCACATAAATAAGGCTAGCAAAGAGATCCACGAAATACAGATGTAACTATGTGAGATGAATTAACAGAACACTAAGCAGTTTCTCAGAAAGCTTCTTTCCAGATTTCATCGGAGGATATTTCCTTTTTCACCATAGTCCTCTAAGGGCTTCCAAATATCACTTTGCCAATTCCACAAGAACTGTCTTAGCGAAAGGCTTCTTGAGGGGAAAGGTGTAACTCTGTGATTTGATTTCACAAAACACAAAGAAGTTTCTCAGAAAGCTTCTTTCTCTTTGTTATCGGAGGATATTTCCTTTGGCCCTATAGTCTTCAAAGGGAAAGGAAATATCTGTTGTCAGATTCCACAGAAATAAGTCCAGAAAAGAGATCCACGAAATACAGATGTAACTCTGTGAGATGAATTAACAGAACACTGAGCAGATTCTCAGAAAGCTTCTTTCCAGATTTCATCGGAGGATATTTCCTTTTTCACCATAGCCCTCTATGGGCTTCCAAATATCACTTTGCCAATTCCACACGAACTGTCTTAGCGAAAGGCTTCTTGAGGGGAAAGCTGTAACTCTGTGAGATGATTTCACAGAACACAAAGAAGTTTCTCAGAAAGCTTCTTTCCCTTTGTTATCGGAGGATATTTCCTTTGGCCCTATAGTCTTTAAAGGGATCTGAAATATCTGTTCTCAGATTCCACAGAAATAAGGCTAGCAAAGACATCCACGAAATACAGATGTAACTCTGTGAGATGAATTAACAGAACACTAAGGAGTTTCTCAGAAAGCTTCTTTCCAGATTTCATCGGAGGATATTTCCTTTTTCACCATAGCCCTCTTTGGGCTTCCAAATATCACTTTGCCAATTCCACAAGAACTGACTTAGCGAAAGGCTTCTTGAGGGGAAAGCTGTAACTCTGTGAGATGATTTCACAGAACACAAAGAAGTTTCTCAGAAAGCTTCTTTCTCTTTGTTATCGGAGGATATTTCCTTTGGCCCTATAGTCTTCAAAGGGAAAGCAAATATCTGTTCTCAGATTCCACAGAAATAAGGCCAGCAAAGAGATCCACGAAATACAGATGTAACTCTGTGAGATGAATTAACAGAACACTAAGCAGTTTCTCAGAATGCTTCTTTCCAGATTTCATCGGAGGATATTTCCTTTTTCACCATAGCCCTCTAAGGGCTTCCAAATATCACTTTGCCAATTCCACAAGAACTGTCTTAGCGAAAGGCTTCTTGAGGGGAAAGCTGTAACTCTGTGAGATGATTTCACAGAACACAAAGAAGTTTCTCAGAAAGCTTCTTTCTCTTTGTTATCGGAGGATATTTCCTTTGGCCCTATAATCTTTAAATGGATCCAAAATGTCTGTTCTCAGATTCCACAGAAATAAGGCTAGCAAAGAGATCCACGAAATACAGATGTAACTCTGTGAGATGAATTAACAGAACACTAAGGAGTTTCTCAGAAAGCTTCTTTCCAGATTTCATCGGAGGATATTTCCTTTTTCACCATAGCCCTCTATGGGCTTCCAAATATCACTTTGCCAATTCCACAAGAACTGTCTTAGCGAAAGGCTTCTTGAGGGGAAGGCTGTAACTCGGTGAGATGATTTCACAGAACACAAAGAAGTTTCTCAGGAAGCTTCTTTCTCTTTGTTATCGGAGGATATTTCCTTTGGCCCTATAGTCTTCAAAGGGATCCGAAATATCTGTTGTCAGATTCCACAGAAATAAGGCTAGCAAAAAGATCCACGAAATACAGATGTAACTCTGTGAGATGAATTAAGAGAACACTAAGCAGTTTCTCAGAAAGCTTCTTTCCAGATTTCATCGGAGGATATTTCCTTTTTCACCATAGCCCTTATGAGCTTCCAAATATCACTTTGCCAATTCCACAAGAACTGTCTTAGCGAAAGGCTTCTTGAGGGGAAAGCTGTAACTCTGTGAGATGATTTCACAGAACACAAAGAAGTTTCTCAGAAAGCTTCTTTCCCTTTGTTTTCGGAGGATATTTCCTCTGGCCCTATAGTCTTCAAAGGGAAAGGAAATAACTGTTGTCAGATTCCACAGAAATAAGGCTAGCAAAGAGATCCACGAAATACAGATGTAACTCTGTGAGATGAATTAACAGAACACTAAGGAGTTTCTCAGAAAGCTTCTTTCAAGATTTCATCGGAGGATATTTCCTTTTTCACCATAGCCCTCTATGGGCTTCCAAATATCACTTTGCCAATTCCACAAGAACTGACTTAGCGAAAGGCTTCTTGAGGGGAAAGCTGTAACTCTGTGAGATGATTTCACAGAACACAAAGAAGTTTCTCAGAAAGCTTCTTTCTCTTTGTTATCGGAGGATATTTCCTTTGGCCCTATAGTCTTCAAAGGGAAAGGAAATATCTGTTCTCAGATTCCACAGAAATAACGCCAGCAAAGAGATCCACGAAATACAGATATAACTCTGTGAGATGAATTAACAGAACACTAAGCAGTTTCTCAGAATGCTTCTTTCCAGATTTCATCGGAGGATATTTCCTTTTTCACCATAGCCCTCTATGGGCTTCCAAATATCACTTTGCCAATTCCACAAGAACTGTCTTAGCGAAAGGCTTCTTGAGGGGAACGCTGTAACTCTGTGAGATGATTTCACAGAACACAAAGAAGTTTCTCAGAAAGCTTCTTTCTCTTTGTTATCGGAGGATATTTCCTTTGGCCCTATAATCTTTAAAGGGATCCAAAATGTCTGTTCTCAGATTCCACAGAAAGAAGGCTAGCAAAGAGATCCACGAAATACAGATGTAACTCTGTGAGATGAATTAACAGAACACTGAGCAGTTTCTCAGAAAGCTTCTTTCCAGATTTCATCGGAGGATATTTCCTTTTTCACCATAGCCCTCTATGGGCTTCCAAATATCACTTTGCCAATTCCACAAGAACTGTCTTAGCGAAAGCCTTCTTGAGGGGAAGGCTGTAACTCTTTGAGATGATTTCACAGAACACAAAGAAGTTTCTCAGAAAGCTTCTTTCTCTTTGTTATCGGAGGATATTTCCTTTGGCCCTATAGTCTTCAAAGGGATCCGAAATATCTGTTGTCAGATTCCACAGAAATAAGGCTAGCAAAAAGATCCACGAAATACAGTTGTAACTCTGTGAGATGATTTAAGAGAACACTAAGCAGTTTCTCAGAAAGCTTCTTTCCAGATTTCATCGGAGGATATTTCCTTTTTCACCATAGCCCTTATGGGCTTCCAAATATCACTTTGCCAATTCCACAAGAACTGTCTTAGCGAAAGGCTTCTTGAGGGGAAAGCTGTAACTCTGTGAGATGATTTCACAGAACACAAAGAAGTTTCTCAGAAAGCTTCTTTCCCTTTGTTATCGGAGGATATTTCCTCTGGCCCTATAGTCTTCAAAGGGAAAGGAAATAACTGTTGTCAGATTCCTCAGAAATAAGGGTAGCAAAGAGATCCACGAAATACAGATGTAACTCTGTGAGATGAATTAACAGAACACTGAGCAGTTTCTCAGAAAGCTTCTTTCCAGATTTCATCGGAGGATATTTCCTTTTTCACCATAGCCCTCTAAGGGCTTCCAAATATCACTTTGCCAATTCCACAAGAACTGTCTTAGCGAAAGACTTCTTGAGGGGAAACCTGTAACTCTGTGAGATGATTTCACAGAACACAAAGAAGTTTCTCAGAAAGCTTCTTTCCCTTTGTTATCGGAGGATATTTCCTTTGGCCCTATAGTCTTTCAAGGGATCCGAAATATCTGTTCTCAGATTACACAGAAATAAGGCTAGCAAAGAGATCCACGAAATACAGATGTAACTCTGTGAGATGAATTAACAGAACACTAAGGAGTTTCTCAGAAAGCTTCTTTCCAGATTTCATCGGAGGATATTTCCTTTTTCACCATAGCCCTCTATGGGCTTCCAAATATCACTTTGCCAATTCCACAAGAACTGACTTAGCGAAAGGCTTCTTGAGGGGAAAGGTGTAACTCTGTGAGATGATTTCACAGAACACAAAGAAGTTTCTCAGAAAGCTTCTTTCTCTTTGTTATCGGAGGATATTTCCTTTGGCCCTATAGTCTTTAAAGGGATCCAAAATATCTGTTCTCAGAATCCACAGAAATAAGGCTAGCAAAGAGATCCATGAAATACAGATGTAACTCTGTGAGATGAATTAACAGAACACTGAGCAGTTTGTCAGAGAGCTTCTTTCCAGATTTCATCGGAGGATATTTCCTTTTTCACCATAGCCATCTATGGGCTTCCAAATATCACTTTGCAAATTCCACAAGAACTGTCTTAGCAAAAGGCTTCTTGAGGGGAAGGCTGTAACTCTGTGAGATGATTTCACAGAACACAAAGAAGTTTCTCAGAAAGCTTCTTTCACTTTGTTATCGGAGGATATTTCCTTTGGCCCTATAGTCTTCAAAGGGAAAGGAAATATCTGTTGTCAGATTCCACAGAAATAAGGCTGGCAAAAAGATCCACGAAATACAGATGTAACTCTGTGAGATGAATTAACAGAACACTGAGCAGTTTCTCAGAAAGATTCTTTCCAGATTTCATCGGAGGATATTTCCTTTTTCACCATAGCCCTCTATGGGCTTCCAAATATCACTTTGCCAATTTCACAAGAACTGTCTTAGCGAAAGGCTTCTTGAGGGGAAAGCTGTAACTCTGTGAGATGATTTCACAGAACACAAAGAAGTTTCTCAGAAAGCTTCTTTCTCTTTGTTATCGGAGGATATTTCCTTTGGACCTATAGTCTTTAAAGGGATCCGAAATGTCTGTTCTCAGATTCCACAGAAATAAGGCTAGCAAAGAGATCCACGAAATACAGATGTAACTCTGTGAGATGAATTAACAGAACACTGAGCAGTTTCTCAGAAAGCTCCTTTCCAGATTTCATCGGAGGATATTTCCTTTTTCACCATAGCCCTCTATGGGCTTCCAAATATCACTTTGCAAATTCCACAAGAACTGTCTTAGCGAAAGGCTTCTTGAGGGGAAGGCTGTAACTCTGTGAGATGATTTCACAGAACACAAAGAAGTTTCTCAGAAAGCTTCTTTCTCTTTGTTATCGGAGGATATTTCCTTTGGCCCTATAGTCTTCAAAGGGAAAGGAAATATCTGTTGTCAGATTCCACAGAAATAAGGCTAGCAAAAAGATCCACGAAATACATATGTAACTCTGTGAGATGAATTAATAGAACACTAAGAAGTTTCTCAGAAAGCTTCTTTCCAGATTTCATCGGAGGATATTTCCTTTTTCACCATAGCCCTTATGGGCTTCCAAATATCACTTTGCCAATTCCACAAGAACTGTCTTAGCGAAAGGCTTCTTGAGGGGAAAGCTGTAACTCTGTGAGATGATTTCAAAGAACACAAAGAAGTTTCTCAGAAAGCTTCTTTCCCTTTGTTATCGGAGGATATTTCCTCTGGCCCTATAGTGTTCAAAGGGAAAGGAAATAACTGTTGTCAGATTCCACAGAAATAAGGCTAGCAAAGAGATCCACGAAATACAGATGTAACTCTGTGAGATGAATTAACAGAACACTGAGCAGTTTCTCAGAAAGCTTCTTTCCAGATTTCATCGGAGGATATTTCCTTTTTCACCATAGCCCTCTAAGGGCTTCCAAATATCACTTTGCCAATTCCACAAGAACTGTCTTAGCGAAAGGCTTCTTGAGGGGAAAGCTGTAACTCTGTGAGATGATTTCACAGAACACAAAGAAGTTTCTCAGAAAGCTTCTTTCTCTTTGTTATCGGAGGATATTTCCTTTGGCCCTATAGTCTTCAAAGGGAAAGGAAATATCTGTTCTCAGATTCCACAGAAATAAGGCCAGCAAAGAGATCCACGAAATACAGATGTAACTCTGTGAGATGAATTAACAGAACACTAAGCAGTTTCTCAGAAAGCTTCTTTCCAGATTTCATCGGAGGATATTTCCTTTTTCACCATAGCCCTCTATGGGCTTCCAAATATGACTTTGCCAATTCCACAAGAACTGTCTTAGCGAAAGGCTTCTTGAGGGGAAAGCTGTAACTCTGTGAGATGATTTCACAGAACACAAAGAAGTTTCTCAGAAAGCTTCTTTCTCTTTGTTATCGGAGGACATTTCCTTTGGCCCTATAGTCTTCAAAGGGAAAGGAAATATCTGTTCTCAGATTCCACAGAAATAAGGCCAGCAAAGAGATCCACGAAATACAGATGTAACTCTGTGAGATGAATTAACAGAACACTAAGCAGTTTCTCAGAAAGCTTCTTTCCAGATTTCATCGGAGGATATTTCCTTTTTCACCATAGCCCTCTATGGGCTTCCAAATATCACTTTGCCAATTCCACAAGAACTGTCTTAGCGAAAGGCTTCTTGAGGGGAAAGCTGTAACTCTGTGAGATGATTTCACAGAACACAAAGAAGTTTCTCAGAAAGCTTCTTTCTCTTTTTTATCGGAGGATATTTCCTTTGGCCCTATAGGCTTTAAAGGGATCCAAAATATCTGTTCTCAGATTCCACAGAAATAAGGCTAGCAAAGAGATCCACGAAATACAGATGTAACTCTTTGAGATGAATTAACAGAACACTGAGCAGTTTCTCAGAAAGCTTCTTTCCAGATTTCATCGGAGGATATTTCCTTTTTCACCATAGCCCTCTAAGGGCTTCCAAATATCACTTTGCCAATTCCACAAGAACTATCTTAGCGAAAGGCTTCTTGAGAGGAAAGGTCTAACTCTGTGATTTGATTTCACAGAACACAAAGAAGTTTCTCAGAAAGCTTCTTTCTCTTTGTTATCGGAGGATATTTCCTTTGGCCCTATAGTCTTCAAAGGAAAAGGAAATATCTGTTGTTGGATTAAACAGAAATAAGGCTAGCAAAAAGATCCACGAAATACAGATGTAACACTGTGAGATTAATTAACAGAACACTAAGCAGATTCTCAGAAAGCTTCTTTCCAGATTTCAGCGGAGGATATTTCCTTTTTCACCATAGCCCTCTATGGGCTTCCAAATATCACTTCGCCAATTCCACAAGAACTGTGTTAGCGAAAGGCTTCTTGAGGGGAAAGCTGTAACTCTGTGAGATGATTTCACAGAACACAAAGAAGTTTCTCAGAAAGCTTCTTTCCCTTTGTTATCGGAGGATATTTGCTTTGGCCCTATAGTCTTTAAAGGGATCCGAAATATCTGTTCTCAGATTCCACAGAAATAAGGCTAGCAAAGAGATCCACGAAATACAGATGTAACTCTGTGAGATGAATTAACAGAACACTAAGGAGTTTCTCAGAAAGCTTCTTTCCAGATTTCATCGGAGGATATTTTCTTTTTCACCATAGCCCTCTACGGGCTTCCAAATATCACTTTGCCAATTCCACAAGAACTGTCTTAGCGAAAGGCTTCTTGAGGGGACAGCTGTAACTCTGTGAGTTGATTTCACAGAACACAAAGAAGTTTCTCAGAAAGCTTCTTTCTCTTTGTTATCGGAGGATATTTCCTTTGGCCCTATAGTCTTCAAAGGGAAAGGAAATATCTGTTCTCAGATTCCACAGAAATAAGGCCAGAAAAGAGATCCACGAAATACAGATGTAACTCTGTGAGATGAATTAACAGAACACTAAGCAGTTTCTCAGAAAGCTTCTTTCCAGATTTCATCGGAGGATATTTTCTTCTTCACCATAGCCCTCTATGGGCTTCCAAATATCACTTTGCCAATTCCACAAGAACTGTCTTAGCGAAAGGCTTCTTGAGGGGACAGCTGTAACTCTGTGAGATGATTTCACAGAACACAAAGAAGTTTCTCAGAAAGCTTCTTTCTCTTTGTTATCGGAGGATATTTCCTTTGGCCCTATAGTCTTCAAAGGGAAAGGAAATATCTGTTCTCAGATTCCACAGAAATAAGGCCAGAAAAGAGATCCACGAAATACAGATGTAACTCTGTGAGATGAATTAACAGAACACTAAGCAGTTTCTCAGAAAGCTTCTTTCCAGATTTCATCGGAGGATATTTCCTTTTTCACCATAGCCCTCTATGGGCTTCCAAATATCACTTTGCCAATTCCACAAGAACTGTCTTAGCGAAAGGCTTCTTGAGGGGAAAGCTGTAACTCTGTGAGATGATTTCACAGAACACAAAGAAGTTTCTCAGAAAACTTCTTTCCCTTTGTTATCGGAGGACATTTCCTTTGGCCTTATAGTCTTCAAAGGGAAAGGAAATATCTGTTGTCAGATTCCACAGAAATAAGGCTAGCAAAGAGATCCACGAAATACAGATGTAACTCTGTGAGATGAATTAACAGAACACTGAGCAGTTTCTCAGAAAGCTTCTTTCCAGATTTCATCGGAGGATATTTCCTTTTTCACCATAGCCCTCTATGGGCTTCCAAATATCACTTTGCCAATTCCACAAGAACTGCCTTAGCGAAAGGCTTCTTGAGGGGAAAGCTGTAACTCTGTGAGATGATTTCACAGAACACAAAGAAGTTTCTCAGAAAGCTTCTTTCTCTTTGTTATCGGAGGATATTTCCTTTGGCCCTATAGTCTTCAAAGGGAAAGGAAATATCTGTTCTCAGATTCCACAGAAATAACGCCAGCAAAGAGATCCACGAAATACAGATGTAACTCTGTGAGATGAATTAACAGAACACTAAGCAGTTTCTCAGAATGCTTCTTTCCAGATTTCATCGGAGGATATTTCCTTTTTCACCATAGCCCTCTATGGGCTTCCAAATATCACTTTGCCAATTCCACAAGAACTGTCTTAGCGAAAGGCTTCTTGAGGGGAAAGCTGTAACTCTGTGAGATGATTTCACAGAACACAAAGAAGTTTCTCAGAAAGCTTCTTTCTCTTTGTTATCCGAGGATATTTCCTTTGGCCCTATAATCTTTAAAGGGATCCAAAATGTCTGTTCTCAGATTCCACAGAAATAAGGCTAGCAAAGAGATCCACGAAATACAGATGTAACTCTGTGAGATGAATTAACAGAACACTGACCAGTTTCTCAGAAAGCTTCTTTCCAGATTTCATCGGAGGATATTTCCTTTTTCACCATAGCCCTCTATGGGCTTCCAAATATCACTTTGCCAATTCCACAAGAACTGTCTTAGCGAAAGCCTTCTTGAGGGGAAGGCTGTAACTCTGTGAGATGATTTCACAGAACACAAAGAAGTTTCTCAGAAAGCTTCTTTCTCTTTGTTATCGGAGGATATTTCCTTTGGCCCTATAGTCTTCAAAGGGATCCGAAATATCTGTTGTCAGATTCCACAGAAATAAGGCTAGCAAAAAGATCCACGAAATACAGATGTAACTCTGTGAGATGAATTAAGAGAACACTAAGCAGTTTCTCAGAAAGCTTCTTTCCAGATTTCATCGGAGGATATTTCCTTTTTCACCATAGCCCTTATGGGCTTCCAAATATCACTTTGCCAATTCCACAAGAACTGTCTTAGCGAAAGGCTTCTTGAGGGGAAAGCTGTAACTCTGTGAGATGATTTCACAGAACACAAAGAAGTTTCTCAGAAAGCTTCTTTCCCTTTGTTATCGGAGGATATTTCCTCTGGCCCTATAGTCTTCAAAGGGAAAGGAAATAACTGTTGTCAGATTCCACAGAAATAAGGCTAGCAAAGAGATCCACGAAATACAGATGTAACTCTGTGAGATGAATTAACAGAACACTGAGCAGTTTCTCAGAAAGCTTCTTTCCAGATTTCATCGGAGGATATTTCCTTTTTCACCATAGCCCTCTAAGGGCTTCCAAATATCACTTTGCCAATTCCACAAGAACTGTCTTAGCGAAAGACTTCTTGAGGGGAAAGCTGTAACTCTGTGAGATGATTTCACAGAACACAAAGAAGTTTCTCAGAAAGCTTCTTTCCCTTTGTTATCGGAGGATATTTCCTTTGGCCCTATAGTCTTTAAAGGGATCCGAAATATCTGTTCTCAGATTCCACCGAAATAAGGCTAGCAAAGAGATATACGAAATACAGATGTAACTCTGTGAGATGAATTAACAGAACACTAAGGAGTTTCTCAGAAAGCTTCTTTCCAGATTTCATCGGAGGATATTTCCTTTTTCACCATAGCCCTCTATGGGCTTCCAAATATCACTTTGCCAATTCCACAAGAACTGACTTAGCGAAAGGCTTCTTGAGGGGAAAGGTGTAACTCTGTGATTTGATTTCACAGAACACAAAGAAGTTTCTCAGAAAGCTTCTTTCTCTTTGTTATCGGAGGATATTTCCTTTGGCCCTATAGTCTTCAAAGGGAAAGGAAATATCTGTTGTCAGATTAAACAGAAATAAGGCTAGCAAAAAGATCCACGAAATACAGATGTAACACTGTCAGATGAAGTAACAGAACACTAAGCAGTTTCTCAGAAAGCTTCTTTCCAGATTTCATCGGAGGACATTTCCTTTTTCACCATAGCCCTCTATGGGCTTCCAAATATCACTTTGCCAATTCCACATGAACTGTCTTAGCGAAAGGCTTCTTGAGGGGAAAGCTGTAACTCTGTGAGATGATTTCACAGAACACAAAGAAGTTTCTCAGAAAGCTTCTTTCTCTTTGTTATCGGAGGATATTTCCTTTGGCCCTATAGTCTTTAAAGGGATCCAAAATATCTGTTCTCAGAATCCACAGAAATAAGGCTGGCAAAGAGATCCACGAAATACAGATGTAACTCTGTGAGATGAATTAACAGAACACTGAGCAGTTTCTCAGAAAGCTTCTTTCCAGATTTCATCGGAGGATATTTCCTTTTTTACCATAGCCATCTATGGGCTTCCAAATATCACTTTGCAAATTCCACAAGAACTGTCTTAGCGAAAGGCTTCTTGAGGGGAAAGCTGTAACTCTGTGAGATGATTTCACAGAACACAAAGAAGTTTCTCAGAAAGCTTCTTTCTCTTTGTTATCGGAGGATATTTCCTTTGGCCCTATAGTCTTTAAAGGGATCCGAAATGTCTGTTCTCAGATTCCACAGAAATAAGGCTAGCAAAGAGATCCACGAAATACAGATGTAACTCTGTGAGATGAATTAACAGAACACTGAGCAGTTTCTCAGAAAGCTTCTTTCCAGATTTCATCGGAGGATATTTCCTTTTTCACCATAGCCCTCTATGGGCTTCCAAATATCACTTTGCAAATTCCACAAGAACTGTCTTAGCGAAAGGCTTCTTGAGGGGAAGGCTGTAACTCTGTGAGATGATTTCACAGAACACAAAGAAGTTTCTCAGAAAGCTTCTTTCTCTTTGTTATCGGAGGATATTTCCTTTGGCCCTATAGTCTTCAAAGGGAAAGGAAATATCTGTTGTCAGATTCCACAGAAATAAGGCTAGCAAAAAGATCCACGAAATACATATGTAACTCTGTGAGATGAATTAAGAGAACACTAAGAAGTTTCTCAGAAAGCTTCTTTCCAAATTTCATCGGAGGATATTTCCTTTTTCACCATAGCCCTTATGGGCTTCCAAATATCACTTTGCCAATTCCACAAGAACTGACTTAGCGAAAGGCTTCTTGAGGGGAAAGCTGTAACTCGGAGAGATGATTTCAAAGAACACAAAGAAGTTTCTCAGAAAGCTTCTTTCCCTTTGTTATCGGAGGATATTTCCTCTGGCCCTATATTCTTCAAAGGGAAAGGAAATAACTGTTGTCAGATTCCACAGAAATAAGGCTAGCAAAGAGATCCACGAAATAGAGATGTAACTCTGTGAGATGAATTAACAGAACACTGAGCAGTTTCTCAGAAAGCTTCTTTCCAGATTTCATCGGAGGATATTTCCTTTTTCACCATAGCCCTCTAAGGGCTTCCAAATATCACTTTGCCAATTCCACAAGAACTGTCTTAGCGAAAGGCTTCTTGAGGGGAAAGCTGTAACTCTGTGAGATGATTTCACAGAACACAAAGAAGTTTCTCAGAAAGCTTCTTTCTCTTTGTTATCGGAGGATATTTCCTTTGGCCCTATAGTCTTCAAAGGGAAAGGAAATATCTGTTGTCAGATTCCACAGAAATAAGGCCAGCAAAGAGATCCACGAAATACAGATGTAACTCTGTGAGATGAATTAACAGAACACTAAGCAGTTTCTCAGAAAGCTTCTTTCCAGATTTCATCGGAGGATATTTCCTTTTTCACCATAGCCCTCTATGGGCTTCCAAATATCACTTTGCCAATTCCACAAGAACTGTCTTAGCGAAAGGCTTCTTGAGGGGAGAGCTGTAACTCTGTGAGATGATTTCACAGAACACAAAGAAGTTTCTCAGAAAGCTTCTTTCTCTTTGTTATCGGAGGATATTTCCTTTGGCCCTATAGGCTTTAAAGGGATCCAAAATATCTGTTCTCAGATTCCACAGAAATAAGGCTAGCAAAGAGATCCACGAAATACAGATGTAACTCTGTGATATGAATTAACAGAACACTGAGCAGTTTCTCAGAAAGCTTCTTTCCAGATTTCATCGGAGGATATTTCCTTTTTCACCATAGCCCTCTAAGGGCTTCCAAATATCACTTTGCCAATTCCACAAGAACTATCTTAGCGAAAGGCTTCTTGAGAGGAAAGCTGTAACTCTGTGATTTGATTTCACAGAACACAAAGAAGTTTCTCAGAAAGCTTCTTTCTCTTTGTTATCGGAGGATATTTCCTTTGGCCCTATAGTCTTCAAAGGAAAAGGAAATATCTGTTGTTGGATTAAACAGAAATAAGGCTAGCAAAAAGATCCACGAAATACAGATGTAACACTGTGAGATGAATTAACAGAACACTAATCAGTTTCTCAGAAAGCTTCTTTCCAGATTTCAGCGGAGGATATTTCCTTTTTCACCATAGCCCTCTATGGGCTTCCAAATATCACTTTGCCAATTCCACAAGAACTGTCTTAGCGAAAGGCTTCTTGAGGGGAAAGCTGTAACTCTGTGAGATGATTTCACAGAACACAAAGAAGTTTCTCAGAAAGCTTCTTTCCCTTTGTTATCGGAGGATATTTCCTTTGGCCCTATAGTCTTTAAAGGGATCCGAAATATCTGTTCACAGATTCCACAGAAATAAGGCTAGCAAAGAGATCCACGAAATACAGATGTAACTCTGTGAGATGAATTAACAGAACACTAAGGAGTTTCTCAGAAAGCTTCTTTCCAGATTTCATCGGAGGATATTTTCTTTTTCACCATAGCCCTCTACGGGCTTCCAAATATCACTTTGCCAATTCCACAAGAACTGTCTTAGCGAAAGGCTTCTTGAGGGGACAGCTGTAACTCTGTGAGATGATTTCACAGAACACAAAGAAGTTTCTCAGAAAGCTTCTTTCTCTTTGTTATCGGAGGATATTTCCTTTGGCCCTATAGTCTTCAAAGGGAAAGGAAATATCTGTTCTCAGATTCCACAGAAATAAGGCCAGAAAAGAGATCCACGAAATACAGATGTAACTCTGTGAGATGAATTAACAGAACACTAAGCAGTTTCTCAGAAAGCTTCTTTCCAGATTTCATCGGAGGATATTTCCTTTTTCACCATAGCCCTCTATAGGCTTCCAAATATCACTTTGCCAATTCCACAAGAACTGTCTTAGCGAAAGGCTTCTTGAGGGGAAAGCTGTAACTCTGTGAGATGATTTCACAGAACACAAAGAAGTTTCTCAGAAAGCTTCTTTCCCTTTGTTATCGGAGGATATTTGCTTTGGCCCTATAGTCTTTAAAGGGATCCGAAATATCTGTTCTCAGATTCCACAGAAATAAGGCTAGCAAAGAGATCCACGAAATACAGATGTAACTCTGTGAGATGAATTAACAGAACACTAAGGAGTTTCTCAGAAAGCTTCTTTCCAGGTTTCATCGGAGAATATTTTCTTTTTCACCATAGCCCTCTACGGGCTTCCAAATATCACTTTGCCAATTCCACAAGAACTGTCTTAGCGAAAGGCTTCTTGAGGGGACAGCTGTAACTCTGTGAGATGATTTCACAGAACACAAAGAAGTTTCTCAGAAAGCTTCTTTCTCTTTGTTATCGGAGGATATTTCCTTTGGCCCTATAGTCTTCAAAGGGTAAGGAAATATCTGTTCTCAGATTCCACAGAAATAAGGCCAGAAAAGAGATCCACGAAATACAGATGTAACTCTGTGAGATGAATTAACAGAACACTAAGCAGTTTCTCAGAAAGCTTCTTTCCAGATTTCATCGGAGGATATTTCCTTTTTCACCATAGCCCTCTATGGGCTTCCAAATATCACTTTGCCAATTCCACAAGAACTGTCTTAGCGAAAGGCTTCTTGAGGGGAAAGCTGTAACTCTGTGAGATGATTTCACAGAACACAAAGAAGTTTCTCAGAAAGCTTCTTTCCCTTTGTTATCGGAGGATATTTCCTTTGGCCTTATAGTCTTCAAAGGGAAAGGAAATATCTGTTGTCAGATTCCACAGAAATAAGGCTAGCAAAGAGATCCACGAAATACAGATGTAACTCTGTGAGATGAATTAACAGAACACTGAGCAGTTTCTCAGAAAGCTTCTTTCCAGATTTCATCGGAGGATATTTCCTTTTTCACCATGGCCCTCTAAGGGCTTCCAAATATCACTTTGCCAATTCCACAAGAACTGTCTTAGCGAAAGGCTTCTTGAGGGGAAAGCTGTAACTCTGTGAGATGATTTCACAGAACACAAAGAAGTTTCTCAGAAAGCTTCTTTCTCTTTGTTATCGGAGGATATTTCCTTTGGCCCTATAGTCTTCAAAGGGAAAGGAAATATCTGTTCTCAGATTCCACAGAAATAAGGCCAGCAAAGAGATCCACGAAATACAGATGTAACTCTGTGAGATGAATTAACAGAACACTAAGCAGTTTCTCAGAATGCTTCTTTCCAGATTTCATCGGAGGATATTTCCGTTTTCACCATAGCCCTCTACGGGCTTCCAAATATCACTTTGCCAATTCCACAAGAACTGTCTTAGCGAAAGGCTTCTTGAGGGGAAAGCTGTAACTCTGTGTGATGATTTCACAGAACACAAAGAAGTTTCTCAGAAAGCTTCTCTGTCTTTGTTATGGGAGGATATTTCCTTTGGCCCTATAATCTTTAAAGGGATCCAAAATGTCTGTTCTCAGATTCCACAGAAATAAGGCTAGCAAAGAGATCCACGAAATACAGATGTAACTCTGTGAGATGAATTAACAGAACACTAAGGAGTTTCTCAGAAAGCTTCTTTCCAGATTTCATCGGAGGATATTTCCTTTTTCACCATAGCCCTCTATGGGATTCCAAATATCACTTTGCCAATTCCACAAGAACTGTCTTAGCGAAATTCTTCTTGAGGGGAAGGCTGTAACTCGGTGAGATGATTTCACAGAACACAAAGAAGTTTCTCAGAAAGCTTCTTTCTCTTTGTTATCGGAGGATATTTCCTTTGGCCCTATAGTCTTCAAAGGGATCCGAAATATCTGTTGTCAGATTCCACAGAAATAAGGCTAGCAAAAAGATCCACGAAATACAGATGTAACTCTGTGAGATGAATTAAGAGAACACTAAGCAGTTTCTCAGAAAGCTTCTTTCCAGATTTCATCGGAGGATATTTCCTTTTTCACCATAGCCCTTATGGGCTTCCAAATATCACTTTGCCAATTCCACAAGAACTGTCTTAGCGAAAGGCTTCTTGAGGGGAAAGCTGTAACTCTGTGAGATGATTTCACAGAACACAAAGAAGTTTCTCAGAAAGCTTCTTTCCCTTTGTTTTCGGAGGATATTTCCTCTGGCCCTATAGTCTTCAAAGGGAAAGGAAATAACTGTTGTCAGATTCCACAGAAATAAGGCTAGCAAAGAGATCCACGAAATACAGATGTAACTCTGTGAGATGAATTAACAGAACACTAAGGAGTTTCTCAGAAAGCTTCTTTCCAGATTTCATCGGAGGATATTTCCTTTTTCACCATAGCCCTCTATGGGCTTCCAAATATCACTTTGCCAATTCCACAAGAACTGACTTAGCGAAAGGCTCCTTGAGGAGAAAGCTGTAACTCTGTGAGATGATTTCACAGAACACAAAGAAGTTTCTCAGAAAGCTTCTTTCTCTTTGTTATCGGAGGATATTTCCTTTGGCCCTATAGTCTTCAAAGGGAAAGGAAATATCTGTTCTCAGATTCCACAGAAATAACGCCAGCAAAGAGATCCACGAAATACAGATGTAACTCTGTGAGATGAATTAACAGAACACTAAGCAGTTTCTCAGAAAGCTTCTTTCCAGATTTCATCGGAGGATATTTCCTTTTTCACCATAGCCCTCTGGGCTTCCAAATATCACTTTGCCAATTCCACTAGAACTGTCTTAGCGAAAGGCTTCTTGAGGGGAAAGCTGTAACTCTGTGAGATGATTTCACAGAACACAAAGAAGTTTCTCAGAAAGCTTCTTTCTCTTTGTTATCCTAGGATATTTCCTTTGGCCCTATAATCTTTAAAGGGATCCAAAATGTCTGTTCTCAGATTCCACAGAAATAAGGCTAGCAGAGAGATCCACCAAATACAGATGTAACTCTGTGAGATGAATTAACAGAACACTGACCAGTTTCTCAGAAAGCTTCTTTCCAGATTTCATCGGAGGATATTTCCTTTTTCACCATAGCCCTCTATGGGCTTCCAAATATCACTTTGCCAATTCCACAAGAACTGTCTTAGCGAAAGGCTTCTTGAGGGGAAGGCTGTAACTCTGTGAGATGATTTCACAGAACACAAAGAAGTTTCTCAGAAAGGTTCTTTCTCTTTGTTATCGGAGGATATTTCCTTTGGCCCTATAGTCTTCAAAGGGATCCGAAATATCTGTTGTCAGATTCCACAGAAATAAGGCTAGCAAAAAGATCCACGAAATTCAGATGTAACTCTGTGAGATGAATTAAGAGAACACTAAGCAGTTTCTCAGAAAGCTTCTTTCCAGATTTCATCGGAGGATATTTCCTTTTTCACCATAGCCCTTATGGGCTTCCAAATATCACTTTGCCAATTCCACAAGAACTGTCTTAGCGAAAGGCTTCTTGAGGGGAAAGCTGTAACTCTGTGAGATGATTTCACAGAACACAAAGAAGTTTCTCAGAAAGCTTCTTTCCCTTTGTTATCGGAGGATATTTTCTCTGGCCCTATAGTCTTCAAAGGGAAAGGAAATAACTGTTGTCAGATTGCACAGAAATAAGGCTAGCAAAGAGATCCACGAAATACAGATGTAACTCTGTGAGATGAATTAACAGAACACTGAGCAGTTTCTCAGAAAGCTTCTTTCCAGATTTCATCGGAGGATATTTCCTTTTTCACCATAGCCGTCTATGGGCTTCCAAATATCACTTTGCAAATTCCACAAGAACTGTCTTAGCGAAAGGTTTCTTGAGGGGAAGGCTGTAACTCTGTGAGATGATTTCACAGAACACAAAGAAGTTTCTCAGAAAGCTTCTTTCTCTTTGTTATCGGAGGATATTTCCTTTGGCCCTATAGTCTTCAAAGGGAAAGGAAATATCTGTTGTCAGATTCCACAGAAATAAGGCTAGCAAAAAGATCCACGAAATACATATGTAACTTTGTGAGATGAATTAACAGAACACTGAGCAGTTTCTCAGAAGGATTTTTTCCAGATTTCATCGGAGGATATTTCCTTTTTCACCATAGCCCTTATGGGCTTCCAAATATCACGTTGCCAATTCCACAAGAACTGTCTTAGCGAAAGGCTTCTTGAGGGGAAAGCTGTAACTCTGTGAGATGATTTCACAGAACACAAAGAAGTTTCTCAGAAAGCTTCTTTCCCTTTGTTATCGGAGGATATTTCCTCTGGCCCTATAGTCTTCAAAGGGAAAGGAAATAACTGTTGTCAGATTCCACAGAAATAAGGCTAGCAAAGAGATCCACGAAATACAGATGTAACTCTGTGAGATGAATTAACAGAACACTGAGCAGTTTCTCAGAAAGCTTCTTTCCAGATTTCATCGTAGGATATTTCCTTTTTCACCATAGCCCTCTACGGGCTTCCAAATATCACTTTGCCAATTCCACAAGAACTGTCTTAGCGAAAGGCTTCTTGAGGGGAAAGCTGTAACTCTGTGAGATGATTTAACAGAACACAAAGAAGTTTCTCAGAAAGCTTCTTTCTCTTTGTTATCGGAGGATATTTCCTTTGGCCCTATAGTCTTCAAAGGGAAAGCAAATATCTGTTCTCAGATTCCACAGAAATAAGGCCAGCAAAGAGATCCACGAAATACAGATGTAACTCTGTGAGATGAATTAACAGAACACTAAGCAGTTTCTCAGAAAGCTTCTTTCCAGATTTCATCGGAGGATATTTCCTTTTTCACCATAGCCCTCTATGGGCTTCCAAATATCACTTTGCCAATTCCACAAGAACTGTCTTAGCGAAAGGCTTCTTGAGGGGAAAGCTGTAACTCTGTGAGATGATTTCACAGAACACAAAGAAGTTTCTCAGAAAGATTCTTTCTCTTTGTTATCGGAGGATATTTCCTTTGGCCCTAGAGTCTTCAAAGGGAAAGGAAATATCTGTTCTCAGATTCCACAGAAATAAGGCCAGCAAAGAGATCCACGAAATACAGATGTAACTCTGTGAGATGAATTAACAGAACACTAAGCAGTTTCTCAGAAAGCTTCTTTCCAGATTTCATCGGAGGATATTTCCTTTTTCACCATAGCCCTCTATGGGCTTCCAAATATCACTTTGCCAATTCCACAAGAACTGTCTTAGCGAAAGGCTTCTTGAGGGGAAAGCTGTAACTCTGTGAGATGATTTCACAGAACACAAAGAAGTTTCTCAGAAAGCTTCTTTCTCTTTGTTATCGGAGGATATTTCCTTTGGCCCTATAGTCTTTAAAGGGATCCAAAATATCTGTTCTCAGATTCCACAGAAATAAGGCTAGCAAAGAGATCCACGAAATACAGATGTAACTCTGTGAGATGAATTAACAGAACACTGAGCAGTTTCTCAGAAAGCTTCTTTCCAGATTTCATCGGAGGATATTTCCTTTTTCACCATAGCCCTTTAAGGGCTTCCAAATATCACTTTGCCAATTCCACAAGAACTGTCTTAGCGAAAGGCTTCTTGAGGGGAAGGCTGTAACTCTGTGAGATGATTTCACAGAACACAAAGAAGTTTCTCAGAAAGCTTCTTTCCCTTTGTTATCGGAGGATATTTCCTTTGGCCCTATAGTCTTTAAAGGGATCCGAAATATCTGTTCTCAGATTCCACAGAAATAAGGCTAGCAAAGAGATACACGAAATACAGATGTAACTCTGTGAGATGAATTAACAGAACACTAGGAGTTTCTCAGAAAGCTTCTTTCCAGATTTCATCGGAGGATATTTCCTTTTTCACCATAGCCCTCTATGGGCTTCCAAATATCACTTTGCCAATTCCACAAGAACTGACTTAGCGAAAGGCTTCTTGAGGGGAAAGCTGTAACTCTGTGAGATGATTTCACAGAACACAAAGAAGTTTCTCAGAAAGCTTCTTTCTCTTTGTTATCGGAGGATATTTCCTTTGGCCCTATAGTCTTCAAAGGGAAAGGAAATATCTGTTCTCAGATTCCACAGAAATAAGGCCAGCAAAGAGATCCACGAAATACAGATGTAACTCTGTGAGATGAATTAACAGAACACTAAGCAGTTTCTCAGAATGCTTCTTTCCAGATTTCATCGGAGGATATTTCCTTTTTCACCATAGCCCTCTACGGGCTTCCAAATATCACTTTGCCAATTCCACAAGAACTGTCTTAGCGAAAGGCTTCTTGAGGGGAAAGCTGTAACTCTGTGAGATGATTTCACAGAACACAAAGAAGTTCTCAGAAAGCTTCTTTCTCTTTGTTATCGGAGGATATTTCCTTTGGCCCTATTATCTTTAAAGGGATCCAAAATGTCTGTTCTCAGATTCCACAGAAATAAGGCTAGCAAAGAGATCCACGAAATACAGATGTAACTCTGTGAGATGAATTAACAGAACACTAAGGAGTTTCTCAGAAAGCTTCTTTCCAGATTTCATCGGAGGATATTTCCTTTTTCACCATAGCCCTCTATTGGCTTCCAAATATCACTTTGCAAATTCCACAAGAACTGTCTTAGCGAAAGGCTTCTTGAGGGGAAGGCTGTAACTCTGTGAGATGATTTCACAGAACACAAAGAAGTTTCTCAGAAAGCTTCTTTCTCTTTGTTATCGGAGGATATTTCCTTTGGCCCTATAGTCTTCAAAGGGATCCGAAATATCTGTTGTCAGATTCCACAGAAATAAGGCTAGCAAAAAGATCCACGAAATACAGATGTAACTCTGTGAGATGAATTAAGAGAACACTAAGCAGTTTCTCAGAAAGCTTCTTTCCAGATTTCATCGGAGGATATTTCCTTTTTCACCATAGCCCTTATGGGCTTCCAAATATCACTTTGCCAATTCCACAAGAACTGTCTTAGCGAAAGGCTTCTTGAGGGGAAAGCTGTAACTCTGTGAGATGATTTCACAGAACACAAAGAAGTTTCTCAGAAAGCTTTTTTCCCTTTGTTATCGGAGGATATTTCCTCTGGCCCTATAGTCTTCAAAGGGAAAGGAAATAACTGTTGTCAGATTCCACAGAAATAAGGCTAGCAAAGAGATCCACGAAATACAGATGTAACTCTGTGAGATGAATTAACAGAACACTGAGCAGTTTCTCAGAAAGCTTCTTTCCAGATTTCATCGGAGGATATTTCATTTTTCACCATAGCCCTCTAAGGGCTTCCAAATATCACTTTGCCAATTCCACAAGAACTGTCTTAGCGAAAGACTTCTTGAGGGGAAAGCTGTAACTCTGTGAGATGATTTCACAGAACACAAAGAAGTTTCTCAGAAAGCTTCTTTCCCTTTGTTATCGTAGGATATTTCCTTTGGCCCTATAGTCTTTAAAGGGATCCGAAATATCTGTTCTCAGATTCCACAGAAATAAGGCTAGCAAAGAGATCCACGAAATACAGATGTAACTCTGTGAGATGAATTAACAGAACACTAAGGAGTTTCTCAGAAAGCTTCTTTCCAGATTTCATCGGAGGATATTTCCTTTTTCACCATAGCCCTCTATGGGCTTCCAAATATCACTTTGCCAATTCCACAAGAACTGACTTAGCGAAAGGCTTCTTGAGGGGAAAGCTGTAACTCTGTGAGATGATTTCACAGAACACAAAAAAGTTTTTCAGAAAGCTTCTTTCTCTTTGTTATCGGAGGATATTTCCTTTGGCCCTATAGTCTTCAAAGGGAAAGGAAATATCTGTTCTCAGATTCCACAGAAATAAGGCCAGCAAAGAGATCCACGAAATACAGATGTAACTCTGTGAGATGAATTAACAGAACACTAAGCAGTTTCTCAGAATGCTTCTTTCCAGATTTCATCGGAGGATATTTCCTTTTTCACCATAGCCCTCAACGGGCTTCCAAATATCACTTTGCCAATTCCACAAGAACTGTCTTAGCGAAAGGCTTCTTGAGGGGAAAGCTGTAACTCTGTGAGATGATTTCACAGAACACAAAGAAGTTTCTCAGAAAGCTTCTTTCTCTTTGTTATCGGAGGATATTTCCTTTGGCCCTATAATCTTTAAAGGGATCCAAAATGTCTGTTCTCAGATTCCACAGAAATAAGGCTAGCAAAGAGATCCACGAAATACAGATGTAACTCTGTGAGATGAATTAACAGAACACTAAGGAGTTTCTCAGAAAGCTTCTTTCCAGATTTCATCGGAGGATATTTCCTTTTTCACCATAGCCCTCTATGGGCTTCTAAATATCACTTTGCCAATTCCACAAGAACTGTCTTAGCGAAAGGCTTCTTGAGGGGAAGGCTGTAACTCTGTGAGATGATTTCACAGAACACAAAGAAGTTTCTCAGAAAGCTTCTTTCTCTTTGTTATCAGAGGATATTTCCTTTGGCCCTATAGTCTTCAAAGGGATCCGAAATATCTGTTGTCAGATTCCACAGAAATAAAGCTAGCAAAAAGATCCACGAAATACAGATGTAACTCTGTGAGATGAATTAAGAGAACACTAAGCAGTTTCTCAGACAGCTTCTTTCCAGATTTCATCGGAGGATATTTCCTTTTTCACCATAGCCCTTATGGGCTTCCAAATATCACTTTGCCAATTCCACAAGAACTGTCTTAGCGAAAGGCTTCTTGAGGGGAAAGCTGTAACTCTGTGAGATGATTTCACAGAACACAAAGAAGTTTCTCAGAAAGCTTCTTTCCCTTTGTTATCGGAGGATATTTCCTCTGGCCCTATAGTCTTCAAAGGGAAAGCAAATAACTGTTGTCAGATTCCACAGAAATAAGGCTAGCAAAGAGATCCACGAAATACAGATGTAACTCTGTGAGATGAATTAACAGAACACTGAGCAGTTTCTCAGAAAGCTTCTTTCCAGATTTCATCGGAGCATATTTCCTTTTTCACCATAGCCCTCTAAGGGCTTCCAAATATCACTTTGCCAATTCCACAAGAACTGTCTTAGCGAAAGGCTTCTTGAGGGGAAAGCTGTAACTCTGTGAGATGATTTCACAGAACACAAAGAAGTTTCTCAGAAAGCTTCTTTCTCTTTGTTATCGGAGGATATTTCCTTTGGCCCTATAGTCTTCAAAGGGAAAGGAAATATCTGTTCTCAGATTCCACAGAAATAACGCCAGCAAAGAGATCCACGAAATACAGATGTAACTCTGTGAGATGAATTAACAGAACACTAAGCAGTTTCTCAGAATGCTTCTTTCCAGATTTCATCGGAGGATATTTCCTTTTTCACCATAGCCCTCTATGGGCTTCCAAATATCACTTTGCCAATTCCACAAGAACTGTCTTAGCCAAAGGCTTCTTGAGGGGGAAGCTGTAACTCTGTGAGATGATTTCACAGAACACAAAGAAGTTTCTCAGAAAGCTTCTTTCTCTTTGTTATCGGAGGATATTTCCTTTGGCCCTATAATCTTTAAAGGGATCCATAATGTCTGTTCTCAGATTCCACAGAAATAAGGCTAGCAAAGAGAGCCACGAAATACAGATGTAACTCTGTGAGATGAATTAACAGAACACTGAGCAGTTTCTCAGAAAGCTTCTTTCCAGATTTCATCGGAGGATATTTCCTTTTTCACCATAGCCCTCTATGGGCTTCCAAATATCACTTTGCCAATTCCACAAGAACTGTCTTAGCGAAAGACTTCTTGAGGGGAAAGCTGTAACTCTGTGAGATGATTTCACAGAACACAAAGAAGTTTCTCAGAAAGCTTCTTTCCCTTTGTTATCGTAGGATATTTCCTTTGGCCCTATAGTCTTTAAAGGGATCCGAAATATCTGTTCTCAGATTCCACAGAAATAAGGCTAGCAAAGAGATCCACGAAATACAGATGTAACTCTGTGAGATGAATTAACAGAACACTAAGGAGTTTCTCAGAAAGCTTCTTTCCAGATTTCATCGGAGGATATTTCCTTTTTCACCATAGCCCTCTATGGGCTTCCAAATATCACTTTGCCAATTCCACAAGAACTGACTTAGCGAAAGGCTTCTTGAGGGGAAAGCTGTAACTCTGTGAGATGATTTCACAGAACACAAAAAAGTTTCTCAGAAAGCTTCTTTCTCTTTGTTATCGGAGGATATTTCCTTTGGCCCTATAGTCTTCAAAGGGAAAGGAAATATCTGTTCTCAGATTCCACAGAAATAAGGCCAGCAAAGAGATCCACGAAATACAGATGTAACTCTGTGAGATGAATTAACAGAACACTAAGCAGTTTCTCAGAATGCTTCTTTCCAGATTTCATCGGAGGATATTTCCTTTTTCACCATAGCCCTCAACGGGCTTCCAAATATCACTTTGCCAATTCCACAAGAACTGTCTTAGCGAAAGGCTTCTTGAGGGGAAAGCTGTAACTCTGTGAGATGATTTCACAGAACACAAAGAAGTTTCTCAGAAAGCTTCTTTCTCTTTGTTATCGGAGGATATTTCCTTTGGCCCTATAATCTTTAAAGGGATCCAAAATGTCTGTTCTCAGATTCCACAGAAATAAGGCTAGCAAAGAGATCCACGAAATACAGATGTAACTCTGTGAGATGAATTAACAGAACACTAAGGAGTTTCTCAGAAAGCTTCTTTCCAGATTTCATCGGAGGATATTTCCTTTTTCACCATAGCCCTCTATGGGCTTCTAAATATCACTTTGCCAATTCCACAAGAACTGTCTTAGCGAAAGGCTTCTTGAGGGGAAGGCTGTAACTCTGTGAGATGATTTCACAGAACACAAAGAAGTTTCTCAGAAAGCTTCTTTCTCTTTGTTATCAGAGGATATTTCCTTTGGCCCTATAGTCTTCAAAGGGATCCGAAATATCTCTTGTCAGATTCCACAGAAATAAAGCTAGCAAAAAGATCCACGAAATACAGATGTAACTCTGTGAGATGAATTAAGAGAACACTAAGCAGTTTCTCAGACAGCTTCTTTCCAGATTTCATCGGAGGATATTTCCTTTTTCACCATAGCCCTTATGGGCTTCCAAATATCACTTTGCCAATTCCACAAGAACTGTCTTAGCGAAAGGCTTCTTGAGGGGAAAGCTGTAACTCTGTGAGATGATTTCACAGAACACAAAGAAGTTTCTCAGAAAGCTTCTTTCCCTTTGTTATCGGAGGATATTTCCTCTGGCCCTATAGTCTTCAAAGGGAAAGCAAATAACTGTTGTCAGATTCCACAGAAATAAGGCTAGCAAAGAGATCCACGAAATACAGATGTAACTCTGTGAGATGAATTAACAGAACACTGAGCAGTTTCTCAGAAAGCTTCTTTCCAGATTTCATCGGAGCATATTTCCTTTTTCACCATAGCCCTCTAAGGGCTTCCAAATATCACTTTGCCAATTCCACAAGAACTGTCTTAGCGAAAGGCTTCTTGAGGGGAAAGCTGTAACTCTGTGAGATGATTTCACAGAACACAAAGAAGTTTCTCAGAAAGCTTCTTTCTCTTTGTTATCGGAGGATATTTCCTTTGGCCCTATAGTCTTCAAAGGGAAAGGAAATATCTGTTCTCAGATTCCACAGAAATAACGCCAGCAAAGAGATCCACGAAATACAGATGTAACTCTGTGAGATGAATTAACAGAACACTAAGCAGTTTCTCAGAATGCTTCTTTCCAGATTTCATCGGAGGATATTTCCTTTTTCACCATAGCCCTCTATGGGCTTCCAAATATCACTTTGCCAATTCCACAAGAACTGTCTTAGCCAAAGGCTTCTTGAGGGGGAAGCTGTAACTCTGTGAGATGATTTCACAGAACACAAAGAAGTTTCTCAGAAAGCTTCTTTCTCTTTGTTATCGGAGGATATTTCCTTTGGCCCTATAATCTTTAAAGGGATCCATAATGTCTGTTCTCAGATTCCACAGAAATAAGGCTAGCAAAGAGAGCCACGAAATACAGATGTAACTCTGTGAGATGAATTAACAGAACACTGAGCAGTTTCTCAGAAAGCTTCTTTCCAGATTTCATCGGAGGATATTTCCTTTTTCACCATAGCCCTCTATGGGCTTCCAAATATCACTTTGCCAATTCCACAAGAACTGTCTTAGCGAAAGTCTTCTTGAGGGGAAAGCTGTAACTCTGTGAGATGATTTCACAGAACACAAAGAAGTTTCTCAGAAAGCTTCTTTCTCTTTGTTATCGGAGGATATTTCCTTTGGCCCTATAGTCTTCAAAGGGATCCGAAATATCTGTTGTCAGATTCCACAGAAATAAGGCTAGCAAAAAGATCCACGAAATACAGATGTAACACTGTGAGATGAATTAAGAGAACACTAAGCAGTTTCTCAGAAAGCTTCCTTCCAGATTTCATCGGAGGATATTTCCTTTTTCACCATAGCCTTTATGGGCTTCCAAATATCACTTTGCCAATTCCACAAGAACCGTCTTAGCGAAAGGCTTCTTGAGGGGAAAGCTGTAACTCTGTGAGATGATTTCACAGAACACAAAGAAGTTTCTCAGAAAGCTTCTTTCCCTTTGTTATCGGAGGATATTTCCTCTGGCCCTATAGTCTTCAAAGGGAAAGGAAATAACTGTTGTCAGATTCCACAGAAGTAAGGCTAGCAAAGAGATCCACGAAATACAGATGTAACTCTGTGAGATGAATTAACAGAACACTGAGCAGTTTCTCAGAAAGCTTCTTTCCAGATTTCATCGGAGGATATTTCCTTTTTCACCATAGCCCTCTAAGGGCTTCCAAATATCACTTTGCCAATTCCACAAGAACTGTCTTAGCGAAAGGCTTCTTGAGGGGAAAGCTGTAACTCTGTGAGATGATTTCACAGAACACAAAGAAGTTTCTCAGAAACCTTCTTTCTCTTTGTTATCGGAGGATATTTCCTTTGGCCCTATAGTCTTCAAAGGGAAAGGAAATATCTGTTGTCAGATTCCACAGAAATAAGGCCAGCAAAGAGATCCACGAAATACAGATGTAACTCTGTGAGATGAATTAACAGAACACTAAGCAGTTTCTCAGAAAGCTTCTTTCCAGATTTCATCGGAGGATATTTCCTTTTTCACCATAGCCCTCTAAGGGCTTCCAAATATCACTTTGCCAATTCCACAAGAACTGTCTTAGCGAAAGGCTTCTTGAGGGGAAAGCTGTAACTCTGTGAGATGATTTCACAGAACACAAAGAAGTTTCTCAGAAAGCTTCTTTCTCTTTGTTATCGGAGGATATTTCCTTTGGCCCTATAGTCTTCAAAGGGAAAGGAAATATCTGTTGTCAGATTCCACAGAAATAAGGCCAGCAAAGAGATCCACGAAATACAGATGTAACTCTGTGAGATGAATTAACAGAACACTAAGCAGTTTCTCAGAAAGCTTCTTTCCAGATTTCATCGGAGGATATTTCCTTTTTCACCATAGCCCTCTATGGGCTTCCAAATATCACTTTGCCAATTCCACAAGAACTGTCTTAGCGAAAGGCTTCTTGAGGGGAAAGCTGTAACTCTGTGAGATGATTTCACAGAACACAAAGAAGTTTCTCAGAAAGCTTCTTTCTCTTTGTTATCGGAGGATATTTCCTTTGGCCCTATAGTCTTTAAAGGGATCCAAAATATCTGTTCTCAGATTCCACAGAAATAAGGCTAGCAAAGAGATCCACGAAATACAGATGTAACTCTGTGAGATGAATTAACAGAACACTGAGCAGTTTCTCAGAAAGCTTCTTTCCAGATTTCATCGGAGGATATTTCCTTTTTCACCATAGCCCTCTATGGGCTTCCAAATATCACTTTGCCAATTCCACAAGAACTGTCTTAGCGAAAGGCTTCTTGAGGGGAAGGCTGTAACTCTGTGAGATGATTTCACAGAACACAAAGAAGTTTCTCAGAAAGCTTCTTTCTCTTTGTTATCGGAGGATATTTCCTTTGGCCCTATAGTCTTTAAAGGGATCCGAAATATCTGTTCTCAGATTCCACAGAAATAAGGCTAGCAAAGAGATACACGAAATACAGATGTAACTCTGTGAGATGAATTAACAGAACACTAAGGAGTTTCTCAGAAAGCTTCTTTCCAGATTTCATCGGAGGATATTTCCTTTTTCACCATAGCCCTCTATGGGCTTCCAAATATCACTTTGCCAATTCCACAAGAACTGACTTAGCGAAAGGCTTCTTGAGGGGAAAGCTGTAACTCTGTGAGATGATTTCACAGAACACAAAGAAGTTTCTCAGAAAGCTTCTTTCTCTTTGTTATCGGAGGATATTTCCTTTGGCCCTATAGTCTTCAAAGGGAAAGGAAATATCTGTTCTCAGATTCCACAGAAATAAGGCCAGCAAAGAGATGCACGAAATACAGATGTAACTCTGTGAGATGAATTAACAGAACACTAAGCAGTTTCTCAGAATGCTTCTTTCCAGATTTCATCGGAGGATATTTCCTTTTTCACCATAGCCCTCTACGGGATTCCAAATATCACTTTGCCAATTCCACAAGAACTGTCTTAGCGAAAGGCTTCTTGAGGGGAAAGCTGTAACTCTGTGAGATGATTTCACAGAACACAAAGAAGTTTCTCAGAAAGCTTCTTTCTCTTTGTTATCGGAGGATATTTCCTTTGGCCCTATTATCTTTAAAGGGATCCAAAATGTCTGTTCTCAGATTCCACAGAAATAAGGCTAGCAAAGAGATCCACGAAATACAGATGTAACTCTGTGAGATGAATTAACAGAACACTAAGGAGTTTCTCAGAAAGCTTCTTTCCAGATTTCATCGGAGGATATTTCCTTTTTCACCATAGCCCTCTATTGGCTTCCAAATATCACTTTGCAAATTCCACAAGAACTGTCTTAGCGAAAGGCTTCTTGAGGGGAAGGCTGTAACTCTGTGAGATGATTTCACAGAACACAAAGAAGTTTCTCAGAAAGCTTCTTTCTCTTTGTTATCGGAGGATATTTCCTTTGGCCCTATAGTCTTCAAAGGGATCCGAAATATCTGTTGTCAGATTCCACAGAAATAAGGCTAGCAAAAAGATCCACGAAATACAGATGTAACTCTGTGAGATGAATTAAGAGAACACTAAGCAGTTTCTCAGAAAGCTTCTTTCCAGATTTCATCGGAGGATATTTCCTTTTTCACCATAGCCCTCTAAGGGCTTCCAAATATCACTTTGCCAATTCCACAAGAACTGTCTTAGCGAAAGGCTTCTTGAGGGGAAAGCTGTAACTCTGTGAGATGATTTCACAGAACACAAAGAAGTTTCTCAGAAAGCTTTTTTCCCTTTGTTATCGGAGGATATTTCCTCTGGCCCTATAGTCTTCAAAGGGAAAGGAAATAACTGTTGTCAGATTCCACAGAAATAAGGCTAGCAAAGAGATCCACGAAATACAGATGTAACTCTGTGAGATGAATTAACAGAACACTGAGCAGTTTCTCAGAAAGCTTCTTTCCAGATTTCATCGGAGGATATTTCATTTTTCACCATAGCCCTCTAAGGGCTTCCAAATATCACTTTGCCAATTCCACAAGAACTGTCTTAGCGAAAGACTTCTTGAGGGGAAAGCTGTAACTCTGTGAGATGATTTCACAGAACACAAAGAAGTTTCTCAGAAAGCTTCTTTCCCTTTGTTATCGGAGGATATTTCCTTTGGCCCTATAGTCTTTAAAGGGATCCGAAATATCTGTTCTCAGATTCCACAGAAATAAGGCTAGCAAAGAGATCCACGAAATACAGATGTAACTCTGTGAGATGAATTAACAGAACACTAAGGAGTTTCTAAGAAAGCTTCTTTCCAGATTTCATCGGAGGATATTTCCTTTTTCACCATAGCCCTCTATGGGCTTCCAAATATCACTTTGCCAATTCCACAAGAACTGTCTTAGCGAAAGGCTTCTTGAGGGGAAGGCTGTAACTCTGTGAGATGATTTCACAGAACACAAAGGAGTTTCTCAGAAAGCTTCTTTCTCTTTGTTATCAGAGGATATTTCCTTTGGCCCTATAGTCTTCAAAGGGATCCGAAATATCTGTTGTCAGATTCCACAGAAATAAAGCTAGCAAAAAGATCCACGAAATACAGATGTAACTCTGTGAGATGAATTAAGAGAACACTAAGCAGTTTCTCAGACAGCTTCTTTCCAGATTTCATCGGAGGATATTTCCTTTTTCACCATAGCCCTTATGGGCTTCCAAATATCACTTTGCCAATTCCACAAGAACTGTCTTAGCGAAAGGCTTCTTGAGGGGAAAGCTGTAACTCTGTGAGATGATTTCACAGAACACAAAGAAGTTTCTCAGAAAGCTTCTTTCCCTTTGTTATCGGAGGATATTTCCTCTGGCCCTATAGTCTTCAAAGGGAAAGCAAATAACTGTTGTCAGATTCCACAGAAATAAGGCTAGCAAAGAGATCCACGAAATACAGATGTAACTCTGTGAGATGAATTAACAGAACACTGAGCAGTTTCTCAGAAAGCTTCTTTCCAGATTTCATCGGAGCATATTTCCTTTTTCACCATAGCCCTCTAAGGGCTTCCAAATATCACTTTGCCAATTCCACAAGAACTGTCTTAGCGAAAGGCTTCTTGAGGGGAAAGCTGTAACTCTGTGAGATGATTTCACAGAACACAAAGAAGTTTCTCAGAAAGCTTCTTTCTCTTTGTTATCGGAGGATATTTCCTTTGGCCCTATAGTCTTCAAAGGGAAAGGAAATATCTGTTCTCAGATTCCACAGAAATAACGCCAGCAAAGAGATCCACGAAATACAGATGTAACTCTGTGAGATGAATTAACAGAACACTAAGCAGTTTCTCAGAATGCTTCTTTCCAGATTTCATCGGAGGATATTTCCTTTTTCACCATAGCCCTCTATGGGCTTCCAAATATCACTTTGCCAATTCCACAAGAACTGTCTTAGCCAAAGGCTTCTTGAGGGGGAAGCTGTAACTCTGTGAGATGATTTCACAGAACACAAAGAAGTTTCTCAGAAAGCTTCTTTCTCTTTGTTATCGGAGGATATTTCCTTTGGCCCTATAATCTTTAAAGGGATCCATAATGTCTGTTCTCAGATTCCACAGAAATAAGGCTAGCAAAGAGAGCCACGAAATACAGATGTAACTTTGTGAGATGAATTAACAGAACACTGAGCAGTTTCTCAGAAAGCTTCTTTCCAGATTTCATCGGAGGATATTTCCTTTTTCACCATAGCCCTCTATGGGCTTCCAAATATCACTTTGCCAATTCCACAAGAACTGTCTTAGCGAAAGTCTTCTTGAGGGGAAAGCTGTAACTCTGTGAGATGATTTCACAGAACACAAAGAAGTTTCTCAGAAAGCTTCTTTCTCTTTGTTATCGGAGGATATTTCCTTTGGCCCTATAGTCTTCAAAGGGATCCGAAATATCTGTTGTCAGATTCCACAGAAATAAGGCTAGCAAAAAGATCCACGAAATACAGATGTAACACTGTGAGATGAATTAAGAGAACACTAAGCAGTTTCTCAGAAAGCTTCCTTCCAGATTTCATCGGAGGATATTTCCTTTTTCACCATAGCCTTTATGGGCTTCCAAATATCACTTTGCCAATTCCAAAAGAACCGTCTTAGCGAAAGGCTTCTTGAGGGGAAAGCTGTAACTCTGTGAGATGATTTCACAGAACACAAAGAAGTTTCTCAGAAAGCTTCTTTCCCTTTGTTATCGGAGGATATTTCCTTTGGCCCTATAGTCTTCAAAGGGAAAGGAAATAACTGTTGTCAGATTCCACAGAAGTAAGGCTAGCAAAGAGATCCACGAAATACAGATGTAACTCTGTGAGATGAATTAACAGAACACTGAGCAGTTTCTCAGAAAGCTTCTTTCCAGATTTCATCGGAGGATATTTCCTTTTTCACCATAGCCCTCTAAGGGCTTCCAAATATCACTTTGCCAATTCCACAAGAACTGTCTTAGCGAAAGGCTTCTTGAGGGGAAAGCTGTAACTCTGTGAGATGATTTCACAGAACACAAAGAAGTTTCTCAGAAAGCTTCTTTCTCTTTGTTATCGGAGGATATTTCCTTTGGCCCTATAGTCTTCAAAGGGAAAGGAAATATCTGTTGTCAGATTCCACAGAAATAAGGCCAGCAAAGAGATCCACGAAATACAGATGTAACTCTGTGAGATGAATTAACAGAACACTAAGCAGTTTCTCAGAAAGCTTCTTTCCAGATTTCATCGGAGGATATTTCCTTTTTCACCATAGCCCTCTAAGGGCTTCCAAATATCACTTTGCCAATTCCACAAGAACTGTCTTAGCGAAAGGCTTCTTGAGGGGAAAGCTGTAACTCTGTGAGATGATTTCACAGAACACAAAGAAGTTTCTCAGAAAGCTTCTTTCTCTTTGTTATCGGAGGATATTTCCTTTGGCCCTATAGTCTTCAAAGGGAAAGGAAATATCTGTTGTCAGATTCCACAGAAATAAGGCCAGCAAAGAGATCCACGAAATACAGATGTAACTCTGTGAGATGAATTAACAGAACACTAAGCAGTTTCTCAGAAAGCTTCTTTCCAGATTTCATCGGAGGATATTTCCTTTTTCACCATAGCCCTCTATGGGCTTCCAAATATCACTTTGCCCATTCCACAAGAACTGTCTTAGCGAAAGGCTTCTTGAGGGGAAAGCTGTAACTCTGTGAGATGATTTCACAGAACACAAAGAAGTTTCTCAGAAAGCTTCTTTCTCTTTGTTATCGGAGGATATTTCCTTTGGCCCTATAGTCTTAAAGGGATCCAAAATATCTGTTCTCAGATTCCACAGAAATAAGGCTAGCAAAGAGATCCACGAAATACAGATGTAACTCTGTGAGATGAATTAACAGAACACTGAGCAGTTTCTCAGAAAGCTTCTTTCCAGATTTCATCGGAGGATATTTCCTTTTTCACTATAGCCCTCTATGGGCTTCCAAATATCACTTTGCCAATTCCACAAGAACTGTCTTAGCGAAAGGCTTCTTGAGGGGAAGGCTGTAACTCTGTGAGATGATTTCACAGAACACAAAGAAGTTTCTCAGAAAGCTTCTTTCCCTTTGTTATCGGAGGATATTTCCTTTGGCCCTATAGTCTTTAAAGGGATCCGAAATATCTGTTCTCAGATTCCACAGAAATAAGGCTAGCAAAGAGATACACGAAATACAGATGTAACTCTGTGAGATGAATTAACAGAACACTAAGGAGTTTCTCAGAAAGCTTCTTTCCAGATTTCATCGGAGGATATTTCCTTTTTCACCATAGCCCTCTATGGGCTTCCAAATATCACTTTGCCAATTCCACAAGAACTGACTTAGCGAAAGGCTTCTTGAGGGGAAAGCTGTAACTCTGTGAGATGATTTCACAGAACACAAAGAAGTTTCTCAGAAAGCTTCTTTCTCTTTGTTATCGGAGGATATTTCCTTTGGCCCTATAGTCTTCAAAGGGAAAGGAAATATCTGTTCTCAGATTCCACAGAAATAAGGCCAGCAAAGAGATCCACGAAATACAGATGTAACTCTGTGAGATGAATTAACAGAACACTAAGCAGTTTCTCAGAATGCTTCTTTCCAGATTTCATCGGAGGATATTTCCTTTTTCACCATAGCCCTCTACGGGCTTCCAAATATCACTTTGCCAATTCCACAAGAACTGTCTTAGCGAAAGGCTTCTTGAGGGGAAAGCTGTAACTCTGTGAGATGATTTCACAGAACACAAAGAAGTTTCTCAGAAAGCTTCTTTCTCTTTGTTATCGGAGGATATTTCCTTTGGCCCTATTATCTTTAAAGGGATCCAAAATGTCTGTTCTCAGATTCCACAGAAATAAGGCTAGCAAAGAGATCCACGAAATACAGATGTAACTCTGTGAGATGAATTAACAGAACACTAAGGAGTTTCTCAGAAAGCTTCTTTCCAGATTTCATCGGAGGATATTTCCTTTTTCACCATAGCCATCTATGGGCTTCCAAATATCACTTTGCAAATTCCACAAGAACTGTCTTAGCGAAAGGCTTCTTGAGGGGAAGGCTGTAACTCTGTGAGATGATTTCACAGAACACAAAGAAGTTTCTCAGAAAGCTTCTTTCTCTTTGTTATCGGAGGATATTTCGTTTGGCCCTATAGTCTTCAAAGGGATCCGAAATATCTGTTGTCAGATTCCACAGAAATAAGGCTAGCAAAAAGATCCACGAAATACAGATGTAACTCTGTGAGATGAATTAAGAGAACACTAAGCAGTTTCTCAGAAAGCTTCTTTCCAGATTTCATCGGAGGATATTTCCTTTTTCACCATAGCCCTTATGGGCTTCCAAATATCACTTTGCCAATTCCACAAGAACTGTCTTAGCGAAAGGCTTCTTGAGGGGAAAGCTGTAACTCTGTGAGATGATTTCACAGAACACAAAGAAGTTTCTCAGAAAGCTTTTTTCCCTTTGTTATCTGAGGATATTTCCTCTGGCCCTATAGTCTTTAAAGGGAAAGGAAATAACTGTTGTCAGATTCCACAGAAATAAGGCTAGCAAAGAGATCCACGAAATACAGATGTAACTCTGTGAGATGAATTAACAGAACACTGAGCAGTTTCTCAGAAAGCTTCTTTCCAGATTTCATCGGAGGATATTTCATTTTTCACCATAGCCCTCTAAGGGCTTCCAAATATCACTTTGCCAATTCCACAAGAACTGTCTTAGCGAAAGACTTCTTGAGGGGAAAGCTGTAACTCTGTGAGATGATTTCACAGAACACAAAGAAGTTTCTCAGAAAGCTTCTTTCCCTTTGTTATCGGAGGATATTTCCTTTGGCCCTATAGTCTTTAAAGGGATCCGAAATATCTGTTCTCAGATTCCACAGAAATAAGGCTAGCAAAGAGATCCACGAAATACAGATGTAACTCTGTGAGATGAATTAACAGAACACTAAGGAGTTTCTCAGAAAGCTTCTTTCCAGATTTCATCGGAGGATATTTCCTTTTTCACCATAGCCCTCTATGGGCTTCCAAATATCACTTTGCCAATTCCACAAGAACTGACTTAGCGAAAGGCTTCTTGAGGGGAAAGCTGTAACTCTGTGAGATGATTTCACAGAACACAAAAAAGTTTCTCAGAAAGCTTCTTTCTCTTTGTTATCGGAGGATATTTCCTTTGGCCCTATAGTCTTCAAAGGGAAAGGAAATATCTGTTCTCAGATTCCACAGAAATAACGCCAGCAAAGAGATCCACGAAATACAGATGTAACTCTGTGAGATGAATTAACAGAACACTAAGCAGTTTCTCAGAATGCTTCTTTCCAGATTTCATCGGAGGATATTTCCTTTTTCACCATAGCCCTCAACGGGCTTCCAAATATCACTTTGCCAATTCCACAAGAACTGTCTTAGCGAAAGGCTTCTTGAGGGGAAAGCTGTAACTCTGTGAGATGATTTCACAGAACACAAAGAAGTTTCTCAGAAAGCTTCTTTCTCTTTGTTATCGGAGGATATTTCCTTTGGCCCTATAATCTTTAAAGGGATCCAAAATGTCTGTTCTCAGATTCCACAGAAATAAGGCTAGCAAAGAGATCCACGAAATACAGATGTAACTCTGTGAGATGAATTAACAGAACACTAAGGAGTTTCTCAGAAAGCTTCTTTCCAGATTTCATCGGAGGATATTTCCTTTTTCACCATAGCCCTCTATGGGCTTCCAAATATCACTTTGCCAATTCCACAAGAACTGTCTTAGCGAAAGGCTTCTTGAGGGGAAGGCTGTAACTCTGTGAGATGATTTCACAGAACACAAAGAAGTTTCTCAGAAAGCTTCTTTCTCTTTGTTATCGGAGGATATTTCGTTTGGCCCTATAGTCTTCAAAGGGATCCGAAATATCTGTTGTCAGATTCCACAGAAATAAGGCTAGCAAAAAGATCCACGAAATACAGATGTAACTCTGTGAGATGAATTAAGAGAACACTAAGCAGTTTCTCAGAAAGCTTCTTTCCAGATTTCATCGGAGGATATTTCCTTTTTCACCATAGCCCTTATGGGCTTCCAAATATCACTTTGCCAATTCCACAAGAACTGTCTTAGCGAAAGGCTTCTTGAGGGGAAAGCTGTAACTCTGTGAGATGATTTCACAGAACACAAAGAAGTTTCTCAGAAAGCTTTTTTCCCTTTGTTATCTGAGGATATTTCCTCTGGCCCTATAGTCTTTAAAGGGAAAGGAAATAACTGTTGTCAGATTCCACAGAAATAAGGCTAGCAAAGAGATCCACGAAATACAGATGTAACTCTGTGAGATGAATTAACAGAACACTGAGCAGTTTCTCAGAAAGCTTCTTTCCAGATTTCATCGGAGGATATTTCATTTTTCACCATAGCCCTCTAAGGGCTTCCAAATATCACTTTGCCAATTCCACAAGAACTGTCTTAGCGAAAGACTTCTTGAGGGGAAAGCTGTAACTCTGTGAGATGATTTCACAGAACACAAAGAAGTTTCTCAGAAAGCTTCTTTCCCTTTGTTATCGGAGGATATTTCCTTTGGCCCTATAGTCTTTAAAGGGATCCGAAATATCTGTTCTCAGATTCCACAGAAATAAGGCTAGCAAAGAGATCCACGAAATACAGATGTAACTCTGTGAGATGAATTAACAGAACACTAAGGAGTTTCTCAGAAAGCTTCTTTCCAGATTTCATCGGAGGATATTTCCTTTTTCACCATAGCCCTCTATGGGCTTCCAAATATCACTTTGCCAATTCCACAAGAACTGACTTAGCGAAAGGCTTCTTGAGGGGAAAGCTGTAACTCTGTGAGATGATTTCACAGAACACAAAAAAGTTTCTCAGAAAGCTTCTTTCTCTTTGTTATCGGAGGATATTTCCTTTGGCCCTATAGTCTTCAAAGGGAAAGGAAATATCTGTTCTCAGATTCCACAGAAATAACGCCAGCAAAGAGATCCACGAAATACAGATGTAACTCTGTGAGATGAATTAACAGAACACTAAGCAGTTTCTCAGAATGCTTCTTTCCAGATTTCATCGGAGGATATTTCCTTTTTCACCATAGCCCTCAACGGGCTTCCAAATATCACTTTGCCAATTCCACAAGAACTGTCTTAGCGAAAGGCTTCTTGAGGGGAAAGCTGTAACTCTGTGAGATGATTTCACAGAACACAAAGAAGTTTCTCAGAAAGCTTCTTTCTCTTTGTTATCGGAGGATATTTCCTTTGGCCCTATAATCTTTAAAGGGATCCAAAATGTCTGTTCTCAGATTCCACAGAAATAAGGCTAGCAAAGAGATCCACGAAATACAGATGTAACTCTGTGAGATGAATTAACAGAACACTAAGGAGTTTCTCAGAAAGCTTCTTTCCAGATTTCATCGGAGGATATTTCCTTTTTCACCATAGCCCTCTATGGGCTTCCAAATATCACTTTGCCAATTCCACAAGAACTGTCTTAGCGAAAGGCTTCTTGAGGGGAAGGCTGTAACTCTGTGAGATGATTTCACAGAACACAAAGAAGTTTCTCAGAAAGCTTCTTTCTCTTTGTTATCAGAGGATATTTCCTTTGGCCCTATAGTCTTCAAAGGGATCTGAAATATCTGTTGTCAGATTCCACAGAAATAAAGCTAGCAAAAAGATCCACGAAATACAGATGTAACTCTGTGAGATGAATTAAGAGAACACTAAGCAGTTTCTCAGACAGCTTCTTTCCAGATTTCATCGGAGGATATTTCCTTTTTCACCATAGCCCTTATGGGCTTCCAAATATCACTTTGCCAATTCCACAAGAACTGTCTTAGCGAAAGGCTTCTTGAGGGGAAAGCTGTAACTCTGTGAGATGATTTCACAGAACACAAAGAAGTTTCTCAGAAAGCTTCTTTCCCTTTGTTATCGGAGGATATTTCCTCTGGCCCTATAGTCTTCAAAGGGAAAGCAAATAACTGTTGTCAGATTCCACAGAAATAAGGCTAGCAAAGAGATCCACGAAATACAGATGTAACTCTGTGAGATGAATTAACAGAACACTGAGCAGTTTCTCAGAAAGCTTCTTTCCAGATTTCATCGGAGCATATTTCCTTTTTCACCATAGCCCACTAAGGGCTTCCAAATATCACTTTGCCAATTCCACAAGATCTGTCTTAGCGAAAGGCTTCTTGAGGGGAAAGCTGTAACTCTGTGAGATGATTTCACAGAACACAAAGAAGTTTCTCAGAAAGCTTCTTTCTCTTTGTTATCGGAGGATATTTCCTTGGGCCCTATAGTCTTCAAAGGGAAAGGAAATATCTGTTCTCAGATTCCACAGAAATAACGCCAGCAAAGAGATCCACGAAATACAGATGTAACTCTGTGAGATGAATTAACAGAACACTAAGCAGTTTCTCAGAATGCTTCTTTCCAGATTTCATCGGAGGATATTTCCTTTTTCACCATAGCCCTCTATGGGCTTCCAAATATCACTTTGCCAATTCCACAAGAACTGTCTTAGCCAAAGGCTTCTTGAGGGGGAAGCTGTAACTCTGTGAGATGATTTCACAGAACACAAAGAAGTTTCTCAGAAAGCTTCTTTCTCTTTGTTATCGGAGGATATTTCCTTTGGCCCTATAATCTTTAAAGGGATCCATAATGTCTGTTCTCAGATTCCACAGAAATAAGGCTAGCAAAGAGAGCCACGAAATACAGATGTAACTCTGTGAGATGAATTAACAGAACACTGAGCAGTTTCTCAGAAAGCTTCTTTCCAGATTTCATTGGAGGATATTTCCTTTTTCACCATAGCCCTCTATGGGCTTCCAAATATCACTTTGCCAATTCCACAAGAACTGTCTTAGCGAAAGGCTTCTTGAGGGGAAAGCTGTAACTCTGTGAGATGATATCACAGAACGCAACGAAGTTTCTCAGAAAGCTTCTTTCTCTTTGTTATCGGAGGATATTTCCTTTGGCCCTATAGTCTTCAAAGGGATCCGAAATATCTGTTGTCAGATTCCACAGAAATAAGGCTAGCAAAAAGATCCACGAAATACAGATGTAACACTGTGAGATGAATTAAGAGAACACTAAGCAGTTTCTCAGAAAGCTTCCTTCCAGATTTCATCGGAGGATATTTCCTTTTTCACCATAGCCTTTATGGGCTTCCAAATATCACTTTGCCAATTCCACAAGAACCGTCTTAGCGAAAGGCTTCTTGAGTGGAAAGGTGTAACTCTGTGAGATGATTTCACAGAACACAAAGAAGTTTCTCAGAAAGCTTCTTTCCCTTTGTTATCGGAGGATATTTCCTCTGGCCCTATAGTGTTCAAAGGGAAAGGAAATAACTGTTGTCAGATTCCACAGAAGTAAGGCTAGCAAAGAGATCCACGAAATACAGATGTAACTCTGTGAGATGAATTAACAGAACACTGAGCAGTTTCTCAGAAAGCTTCTTTCCAGATTTCATCGGAGGATATTTCCTTTTTCACCATAGCCCTCTAAGGGCTTCCAAATATCACTTTGCCAATTCCACAAGAACTGTCTTAGCGAAAGGCTTCTTGAGGGGAAAGCTGTAACTCTGTGAGATGATTTCACAGAACACAAAGAAGTTTCTCAGAAAGCTTCTTTCTCTTTGTTATCGGAGGATATTTCCTTTGGCCCTATAGTCTTCAAAGGGAAAGGAAATATCTGTTGTCAGATTCCACAGAAATAAGGCCAGCAAAGAGATCCACGAAATACAGATGTAACTCTGTGAGATGAATTAACAGAACACTAAGCAGTTTCTCAGAAAGCCTCTTTCCAGATTTCATCGGAGGATATTTCCTTTTTCACCATAGCCCTCTATGGGCTTCCAAATATCACTTTGCCAATTCCACAAGAACTGTCTTAGCGAAAGTCTTCTTGAGGGGAAAGCTGTAACTCTGTGAGATGATTTCACAGAACACAAAGAAGTTTCTCAGAAAGCTTCTTTCTCTTTGTTATCGGAGGATATTTCCTTTGGCCCTATAGTCTTCAAAGGGATCCGAAATATCTGTTGTCAGATTCCACAGAAATAAGGCTAGCAAAAAGATCCACGAAATACAGATGTAACACTGTGAGATGAATTAAGAGAACACTAAGCAGTTTCTCAGAAAGCTTCCTTCCAGATTTCATCGGAGGATATTTCCTTTTTCACCATAGCCTTTATGGGCTTCCAAATATCACTTTGCCAATTCCACAAGAACCGTCTTAGCGAAAGGCTTCTTGAGGGGAAAGGTGTAACTCTGTGAGATGATTTCACAGAACACAAAGAAGTTTCTCAGAAAGCTTCTTTCCCTTTGTTATCGGAGGATATTTCCTCTGGCCCTATAGTGTTCAAAGGGAAAGGAAAAAACTGTTGTCAGATTCCACAGAAGTAAGGCTAGCAAAGAGATCCACGAAATACAGATGTAACTCTGTGAGATGAATTAACAGAACACTGAGCAGTTTCTCAGAAAGCTTCTTTCCAGATTTCATCGGAGGATATTTCCTTTTTCACCATAGCCCTCTAAGGGCTTCCAAATATCACTTTGCCAATTCCACAAGAACTGTCTTAGCGAAAGGCTTCTTGAGGGGAAAGGTGTAACTCTGTGAGATGATTTCACAGAACACAAAGAAGTTTCTCAGAAAGCTTCTTTCTCTTTGTTATCGGAGGATATTTCCTTTGGCCCTATAGTCTTCAAAGGGAAAGGAAATATCTGTTCAAGATTCCACAGAAATAAGGCCAGCAAAGAGATCCACGAAATACAGATGTAACTCTGTGAGATGAATTAACAGAACACTAAGCAGTTTCTCAGAAAGCCTCTTTCCAGATTTCATCGGAGGATATTTCCTTTTTCACCATAGCCCTCTATGGGCTTCCAAATATCACTTTGCCAATTCCACAAGAACTGTCTTAGCGAAAGGCTTCTTGAGGGGAAAGCTGTAACTCTGTGAGATCATTTCACAGAACACAAAGAAGTTTCTCGGAAAGCTTCTTTGTCTTTGTTATCGGAGGATATTTCCTTTGGCCCTATAGTCTTTAAAGGGATCCGAAATATCTGTTCTCAGATTCCACAGAAATAAGGCTAGCAAAGAGATCCACGAAATACAGATGTAACTCTGTGAGATGAATTAACAGATCACTGAGCAGTTTCTCAGAAAGCTTCTTTCCAGATTTCATCGGAGGATATTTCCTTTTTCACCTTAGCCCTTATGGGCTTCAAAATATCACTTTGCAAATTCCACAAGAACTGTCTTAGCGAAAGGTTTCTTGAGGGGAAGGCTGTAACTCTGTGAGATGATTTCACAGAACACAAAGAAGTTTCTCAGAAAGCTTCTTTCCCTTTGTTATCGGAGGATATTTCCTTTGGCCCTATAGTCTTCAAAGGGAAAGGAAATATCTGTTGTCTGATTCCACAGAAATAAGGCTAGCAAAAAGATCCACGAAATACAGATGTAACTCTGTGAGATGAATTAACAGAACACTAAGCAGTTTCTCAGATAGCTTCTTTCCAGATTTCATCGGAGGATATTTCCTTTTTCACCATAGCCCTTATGGGCTTCCAAATATCACTTTGCCAATTCCACAAGAACTATCTTAGCGAAAGGCTTCTTGAGGGGAAAGCTGTAACTCTGTGAGATGATTTCACAGAACACAAAGGAGTTTCTCAGAAAGCTTCTTTGCCTTTGTTATCGGAGGATATTTCCTTTGGCCCTATAGTCTTCAAAGGGAAAGGAAATATCTGTTGTCAGATTCCACAGAAATAAGGCTAGCAAAGAGATCCACGAAATACAGATGGAACTCTGTGAGATGAATTAACAGAACACTGAGCAGTTTCTCAGAAAGCTTCTTTCCAGATTTCATCGGAGGATATTTCCTTTTTCACCATAGCCCTCTATGGGCTTCCAAATATCACTTTGCCAATTCCATAAGAACTGTCTTAGCGAAAGGCTTCTTGAGGGCAAAGGTGTAACTCTGTGATTTGATTTCACAGAATACAAAGAAGTTTCTCAGAAAGCTTCTTTCTCTTTGTTATCGGAGGATATTTCCTTTGGCCCTATAGTCATCAAAGGGATCCGAAATATCTGTTCTCAGATTCCACAGAAATAAGGCTAGCAAAGAGATCCACGAAATACAGATGTAACTCTGTGAGATGAATTAACAGAACACTAAGCAGTTTCTCAGAAAGCTTCTTTCCAGATTTCATCGGAGGATATTTCCTTTTTCACCATAGCCCTCTAAGGGCTTCCAAATATCATTTTGCCAATTCCACAAGAACTGTCTTAGCGAAAGGCTTCTTGAGGGGAAAGCTGTAACTCTGTGAGATGATTTCACAGAACACAAAGAAGTTTCTCAGAAAGCTTCTTTCTCTTAGTTATCGGAGGATATTTCCTTTGGCCCTATAGTCTTTAAAGGGATCCAAAATATCTGTTCTCAGATTCCACAGAAATAAGGCTAGCAAAGAGATCCACGAAATACAGATGTAACTCTGTGAGATGAATTAACAGAACACTGAGCAGTTTCTCAGAAAGCTTCCTTCCAGATTTCATCGGAGGATATTTCCTTTATCACCATAGCCCTCTATGGGCTTCCAAATATCACTTTGTAAATTCCACAAGAACTGTCTTAGCGAAAGGCTTCTTGAGGGGAAGGCTGTAACTCTGTGAGATGATTTCACAGAACACAAAGAAGTTTCTCAGAAAGCTTCTTTCCCTTTGTTATCGGAGGATATTTCCTTTGGCCCTATAGTCTTCAAAGGGAAAGGAAATATCTCTTGTCAGATTCCACAGAAATAAGGCTAGCAAAGAGATCCACGAAATACAGATGTAACTCTGTGAGATGAATTAACAGAACACTGAGCAGTTTCTCAGAAGGCTTCTTTCCAGATTTAATCGGAGGATACTTCCTTTTTCACCATAGCCCTCTATGGGCTTCCAAATATCACTTTGCCAATTCCAAAAGAACTGTCATAGCGAAAGGCTTCTTGAGGGGAAAGGCTGTAACTCTTTGAGATGATTTCACAGAACACAAAGAAGTTTATCCGAAAGCTTCTTTCTCTGTGTTATCGGAGGATATTTCCTTTGGCCCTATAGTCTTCAAAGGGTAAGGAAATATCTGTTGTCAGATTAAACAGAAATAAGGCTAGCAAAAAGATCCATGAAATACAGATGTAACACTGTGAGATGAATTAACAGAACACTAAGCAGTTTCTCAGAAAGCTTCTTTCCAGATTTCATCGGAGGATATTTCCTTTTTCACCATAGCCCTTATGGGCTTCCAAATATCACTTTGCCAATTCCACAAGAACTGTCTTAGCGAAAGGCTTCTTGAGGGGAAAGCTGTAACTCTGTGAGATGATTTCACAGAACACAAAGAAGTTTCTCAGAAAGTTTCTTTCCCTTTGTTATCGGAGGATATTTCCTTTGGCCCTATAGTCTTCAAAAGGAAAGGAAATATCTGTTGTCAGATTCCACAGAAATAAGGCTAGCAAAGAGATCCACGAGATACAGATGGAACTCTGTGACATGAATTAAGAGAACACTGAGCAGTTCCTCAGAAAGCTTCTTTCCAGATTTCATCAGAGGATATTTCCTTTTTCATCATAGCCCTCTAAGGGCTTCCAAATATCACTTTGCCAATTCCACAAGAACTGTCTTAGCGAAAGGCTTCTTGAGGGGAAAGGTGTAACTCTGTGATTTGATTTCACAGAACACAAAGAAGTTTCTCAGAAAGCTTCTTTCTCTTTGTTATCGGAGGATATTTCCTTTGGCCCTATAGTCTTCAAAGGGAAAGGAAATATCTGTTGTCAGATTAAACAGAAATAAGGCTAGCAAAAAGATCCACGAAATACAGATGTAACACTGTGAGATGAATTAACAGAACACTAAGCAGTTTCTCAGAAAGCTTCTTTCCAGATTTCATCGGAGGATATTTCCTTTTTCACCATAGCCCTCTATGGGCTTCCAAATATCACTTTGCCAATTCCACAGAACTGTCTTAGCGAAAGGCTTCTTGAGGGGAAACCTGTAACTCTGTGAGATGATTTCACAGAACACAAAGAAGTTTCTCAGAAAGCTTCTTTCCCTTTTTTATCGGAGGATATTTCCTTGGGCCCTATAGTCTTTAAAGGGATCGGAAATATCTGTTCTCAGATTCCACAGAAATAAGGCTAGCAAAGAGATCCACGAAATACAGATGTAACTCTGTGAGATGAATTAACAGAACACTAAGCAGTTTCTCAGAAAGCTTCTTTCCAGATTTCATCGGAGGATATTTCCTTTTTCACCATAGCCCTCTATGGGCTTCCAAATATCACTTTGCCAATTCCACAAGAACTGTCTTAGCGAAAGGCTTCTTGAGGGGAAAGCTGTCACTCTGTGAGATGATTTCACAGAACACAAAGAAGTTTCTCAGAAAGCTTCTTTCTCTTTGTTATCGGAGGATATTTCCTTTGGCCCTATAGTCTTTAAAGGGATCCGAAATATCTGTTCTCAGATTCCACAGAAATAAGGCTAGCAAAGAGATCCACGAAATACAGATGTAACTCTGTGAGATGAATTAACAGAACACTAAGCAGTTTCTCAAAAAGCTTCTTTCCAGATTTCATCGGAGAATATTTCCTTTTTCACCATAGCCCTCTATGGGCTTCCAAATATCACTTTGCCAATTCCACAAGAACTGTCTTAGCGAAAGGCTTCTTGAGGGGAAAGGTGTAACTCTGTGAGATGATTTCACAGAACACAAAGAAGTTTCTCAGAAAGCTTGTTTCTCTTTGTTATCGGAGGATATTTCCTTTGGCCCTATAGTCTTCAAAGGGATCCGAAATATCTGTTCTCAGATTCCACAGAAATAAGGCTAGGAAAGAGATCCACGAAATACAGATGTAACTCGGTGAGATGAATTAACAGAACACTAAGCAGTTTCTCAGAAAGCTTCTTTCCAGATTTCATCGGAGGATATTTCCTTTTTCACCATAGCCCTCTATGGGCTTCCAAATATCACTTTGCCAATTCCACAAGAACTGTCTTAGCGAAAGGCTTCTTGAGGGGAAAGCTGTAACTCGGTAAGATGTTTTCACTGAACAAAAAGAAGTTCTCAGAAAGCTTCTTTCTCTTTGTTATCGGAGGATATTTCCTTTGGCCCTATAGTCTTCAAAGGGATCCCAAATATGTGTTCTCAGATTCCACAGAAATAAGGCTAGCAAAGAGATCCACGAAATACAGATGTAACTCTGTGAGATGAATTATCAGAACACTAAGCGGTTTCTCAGAAAGCTTCTTTCCAGATTTCATCGGAGGAGATTTCCTTTTTCACCATAGCCCTCTATGGGCTTCCAAATATCACTTTGCCAATTCCACAAGAACTGTCTTAGCGAAAGGCTTCTTGAAGGGAAAGCTGTAACTCTGTGAGATGATTTCACAGAACACAAAGAAGTTTCTCAGAAAGCTTCTTTCCCTTTGTTATCGGAGGATATTTCCTTTGGCCCTATAGTCTTTAAAGAGATCCGAAATATCTCTTCTCAGATTCCACAGAAATAAGGCTAGCAAAGAGATCCACGAAATACAGATGTAACTCTGTGAGTGAATTAACAGAACACTAAGCAGTTTCTCAGAAAGCTTCTTTCCAGATTTCATCGGAGGATATTTCCTTTTTCACCACAGCCCTCTATGGGCTTCCAAATATCACTTTGTCTATTCCACAAGAACTCTTTTAGCGAAAGGCTTCTTGAGGGGAAAGCTGTCACTCTGTGAGATGATTTCACAGAATACAAAGAAGTTTCTCAGAAAGCTTCTTTCTCTTTGTTATCGGAGGATATTTCCTTTGGCCCTATAGTCTTCAAAGGGATCCAAAATATCTGTTGTCAGATTCCACAGAAATAAGGCTAGGAAAGAGATCCACGAAATACAGATGTAACACTGTGAGATGAATTAACAGAACACTGAGCAGTTTCTCAGAAAGCTTCTTTCCAGATTTCATCGAAGGATATTTCCTTTTTCACCATAGCCCTCTAAGGGCTTCCAAATATCACTTTGCCAATTCCACAGGAACTGTCTCAGCGAAAGGCTTCTTGAGGGGAAAGGTGTAACTCTGTGAGATGATTTCACGGAACACAAAGAAGTTTCTCAGAAAGCTTCTTTCTCTTTGTTATCGGAGGATATTTCCTGTGGCCCTATAGTCTTCAAAGGGAAAGGAAATATCTGTTGTCAGATTCCACAGAAATAAGGCTAGCAAAGAGATCCACGAAATACAGATGTAACTCGGTGAGATGAATTAACAGAACACTAAGCAGTTTCTCAGAAAGCTTCTTTCCAGATGTCATCGAAGGATATTTCCTTTTTCACCATAGCCCTCTATGGGCTTCCAAATATCACTTTGCCAATTCCAGAAGAACTGTCTTAGCGAAAGTCTTCTTGAGGGGAAAGGTGTCACTCTGTGAGGTGATTTCACAGAACACAAAGAAGTTTCTCAGAAAGCTTCTTTCCCTTTGTTATCGGAGGATATTTCCTTTGCCCCTATATTCTTCAAAGGGAAAGGAAATATCTGTTGTCAGATTCCACAGAAATAAGGCTAGCAAAGAGATCCACGAAATACAGATGTAACACTGTGAGATGAATTAACAGAACACTGAGCAGTTTTTCAGAAAGCTTGTTTCCAGATTTCATCGGAGGATATTTCCTTTTTACAACCATAGCCCTCTATGGGCTTCCAAATATCACTTTGCCAATTCCACAGGAACTGTCTTAGCGAAAGGCTTCTTGTGGGGAAAGCTGTCACTCTGTGAGATGATTTCACAGAACACAAAGAAGTTTCTCAGAAAGCTTCTTTCTCTTTGTTATCGGAGGATATTTCCTTTGGCCCTATAGTCTTCAAAGGGAAAGGAAATATCTGTTGTCAGATTCCACAGAAATAGGGCTAGCAAAAAGATCCACGAAATACAGATGTAACTCTGTGAGATGAATTAACAGAACACTAAGCAGTTTCTCAGAAAGCTTCTTTCCAGATTTCATCGGAGGTTATTTCCTTTTTCACCGTAGCCCTTATGGGCTTCCAAATATCACTTTGCCAATTCCACAAGAACTGTCTTAGCGAAAGGCTTCTTGAGGGGAAAGCTGTAACTCTGTGAGATGATTTCACAGAACACAAAGAAGTTTCTCAGAAAGCTTCTTTCCCTTTGTTATCGGAGGATATTTCCTTTGGCCCTATAGTCTTCAAAGGGAAAGGAAATATCTGTTGTCAGATTCCACAGAAAGAAGGCTAGCAAAGAGATCCACGAAATACAGATGTAACTCTGTGAGATGAATTAACAGAACACTGAGCAGTTTCTCAGAAAGCTTCTTTCCAGATTTCATCGGAGGATATTTCCTTTTTCACCACAGCCCTCTATGGGCTTCCAAATATCACTTTGTCTATTCCACAAGAACTCTTTTAGCGAAAGGCTTCCTGAGGGGAAAGGTGTAACTCTGTGAGATGATTTCACGGAACACAAAGAAGTTTCTCAGAAAGCTTCTTTCCCTTTGTTATCGGAGGATATTTCCTTTGGCCCTATAGTCTTTAAAGGGATCCGAAATATCTGTTGTCAGATTCCACAGAAATAAGGCTAGCAAAGAGATCCACGAAATACAGATGTAACTCTGTGAGATGAATTAACAGAACACTGAGCAGTTTCTCAGAAAGCTTCTTTCCAGATTTCATCGAAGGATATTTCCTTTTTCACCATAGCCCTCTAAGGGCTTCCAAATATCACTTTGCCAATTCCACAAGAACTGTCTTAGCGAAAGGCTTCTTGAGGGGAAAGTTGTCACTCTGTGAGATGATTTCACAGAACACAAAGAAGTTTCTCAGAAAGCTTCTTTCCCTTTGTTATCGGAGGATATTTCCTTTGCCCCTATAGTCTTCAAAGGGAAAGGAAATATCTGTTGTCAGATTCCACAGAAATAAGGCTAGCAAAGAGATCCACGAAATACAGATGTAACACTGTGAGATGAATTAACAGAACACTGAGCAGTTTCTCAGAAAGCTTCTTTCCAGATTTCATCGGAGGATATTTCCTTTTTCACCATAGCCCTCTATGGGCTTCCAAATATCACTTTGCCAATTCCACAGGAACTGTCTTATCGAAAGGCTTCTTGAGGGGAAAGCTGTCACTCTGTGAGATGATTTCACAGAACACAAAGAAGTTTCTCAGAAAGCTTCTTTCTCTTTGTTATCGGAGGATATTTCCTTTGGCCCTATAGTCTTCACAGGGATGCGAAATATCTGTTGTCAGATTCCACAGAAATAAGGCTAGGAAAGAGATCCACGAAATACAGATGTAACTCTGTGAGATGAATTAACAGAACACTGAGCAGTTTCTCAGAAAGCTTCTTTCCAGATTTCATCGAAGGATATTTCCTTTTTCACCATAGCCCTCTAAGGGCTTCCAAATATCACTTTGCCAATTCCAGAAGAACTGTCTTAGCGAAAGGCTTCCTGAGGGGAAAGGTGTAACTCTGTGAGATGATTTCACGGAACACAAAGAAGTTTCTAAGAAAGCTTCTTTCTCTTTGTTATCGGAGGATATTTCCTTTGGCCCTATAGTCTTCAAAGGGAAAGGAAATATCTGTTGTCAGATTCCACAGAAATAAGGCTAGGAAAGAGATCCACGAAATACAGATGTAACTCTGTGAGATGAATTAACAGAACACTAAGCAGTTTCTCAGAAAGTTTCTTTCCAGATTTCATCGGAGGATATTTCCTTTTTCACCATAGCCCCCTAAGGGCTTCCAAATATCACTTTGCCAATTCCACAAGAATTGTCTTCGCGAAAGGCTTCTTGAGGGGAAAGCTGTAACTCCGTGAGATGATTTCACAGAACACAGAGAAGTTTCTCAGAAAGCTTCTTTCTCTTTGTTATCGGAGGATATTTCCTTTGGCCCTATAGTCTTCAAAGGGAAAGGAAATATCTGTTCTCAGATTCCACAGAAATAAGGCCAGCAAAGAGATCCACGAAATACAGATGTAACTCTGTGAGATGAATTAACAGAACACTGAGCAGTTTCTCAGAAAGCTTCTTTCCAGATTTCATCGGAGGATATTTCCTTTTTCACCATAGCCCTCTAGGGGTTCCAAATATCACTTTGCCAATTACACAAGAACTGTCTTAGCGAAAGGCTTCTTGAGGGGAAAGCTGTAACTCTCTGAGATGATTTCACAGAACACAAAGAAGTTTCTCAGAAAGCTTCTTTCTCTTTGTATTCGGAGGATATTTCCTTTGGCCCTATAGTCTTTAAAGGGATCCAAAATATCTGTTCTCAGATTCCACAGAAATAAGGCTAGCAAAGAGATCCACGAAATACAGATGTAACTCTGTGAGATGAATTAACAGAACACTGAGCAGTTTCTCAGAAAGCTTCTTTCCAGATTCATCGGAGGATATTTCCTTTTTCACCATAGCCCTTATGGGCTTCCAAATATCACTTTGCAAATTCCGCAAGAACTGTGTTAGCGAAAGGCTTCTTGAGGGGACAGCTGTAACTCTGTGAGATGATTTCACAGAACACAAAGAAGTTTCTCAGAAAGCTTCTTTCCCTTTGTTATCGGAGGATATTTCCTTTGGCCCTATAGTCTTCAAAAGGAAAGGAAATATCTGTTGTCAGATTCCACAGAAATAAGGCTAGCAAAGAGATCCACGAAATACAGATGTAACTCTGTGAGATGAATTAACAGAACACTGAGCAGTTTCTCAGAAAGCTTCTTTCCAGATTTCATCGGAGGATATTGACTTTTTCACCATAGCCCTCTATGGGCTTCCAAATATCACTTTGCCAATTCCACAAGAACTGTCCTAGCGAAAGGCTTCTTGAGGGGAAAGCTGTAACTCTGTGAGATGATTTCACAGAACACAAAGAAGTTTCTCAGAAATCTTCTTCCCCATTGTTATCGGAGGATATTTCCTTTGGCCCTATAGTCTTCAAAGGGAAAGGAAATATCTGTTGTCAGATTCCACAGAAATAAGGCTAGCAAAGAGATCCACGAAATACAGATGTAACTCTGTGAGATGAATTAACAGAACACTGAGCAGTTTCTCAGAAAGCTTCTTTCCAGATTTCATCGGAGGATATTTCCTTTTTCACCATAGCCCTCTATGGGCTTCCAAATATCACTTTCCCAATTCCAAAAGAACTGTCTTAGCGAAAGGCTTCTTGAGGGGAAAGCTGTAACTCAGTGAGATGATTTCACAGAACACAAAGAAGTTTCTCAGAAAGCTTCTTTCTCTTTGTTATCGGAGGATATTTCCTTTGGCCCTATAGTCTTTAAAGGGATCCGAAATATCTGTTCTCAGATTCCACAGAAATAAGGCTAGCAAAGAGATCCACGAAATACAGATGTAACTCTGTGAGATGAATTAACAGAACACTGAGCAGTTTCTCAAAAAGCTTCTTTCCAGATTTCATCGGAGAATATTTCCTTTTTCACCATAGCCCTCTATGGGCTTCCAAATATCACTTTGCCAATTCCACAAGAACTGTCTTAGCGAAAGGCTTCTTGAAGGGAAAGCTGTAACTCTGTGAGATGATTTCACAGAACACAAAGAAGTTTCTCAGAAAGCTTCTTTCCCTTTGTTATCGGAGGATATTTCCTTTGGCCCTATAGTCTTTAGAGAGATCCGAAATATCTCTTCTCAGATTCCACAGAAATAAGGCTAGCAAAGAGATCCACGAAATACAGATGTAACTCTGTGAGATGAATTAACAGAACACTAAGCAGTTTCTCAGAAAGCTTCTTTCCAGATTTCATCGGAGGATATTTCCTTTTTCACCATAGCCCTCTAAGGGCTTCCAAATATCACTTTGCCAATTCCAGAAGAACTGTCTTAGCGAAAGGCTTCCTGAGGGGAAAGGTGTAACTCTGTGAGATGATTTCACGGAACACAAAGAAGTTTCTCAGAAAGCTTCTTTCTCTTTGTTATCGGAGGATATTTCCTTTGGCTTTATACTCTTCAAAGGGAAAGGAAATATCTGTTGTCAGATTCCACAGAAATAAGGCTTGGAAAGAGATCCACGAAATACAGATGTAACTCTGTGAGATGAATTAACAGAACACTAAGCAGTTTCTCAGAAAGCTTCTTTCCAGATTTCATCGGAGGATATTTCCTTTTTCACCATAGCCCTCTAAGGGCTTCCAAATATCACTTTGCCAATTCCACAAGAACTGTCTTAGCGAAAGGCTTCTTGAGGGGAAAGATGTAACTCCGTGAGATGATTTCACAGAACACAAAGAAGTTTCTCAGAAAGCTTCTTTCTCTTTGTTATCGGAGGATATTTCCTTTGGCCCTATAGTCTTCAAAGGGAAAGGAAATATCTGTTCTCAGATTCCACAGAAATAAGGCCAGCAAAGAGATCCACGAAATACAGATGTAACTCTGTGAGATGAATTAACAGAACACTAAGAAGTTTCTCAGAAAGCTTCTTTCCAGATTTCATCGGCGGATATTTCCTTTTTCACCATAGCCCTCTATGGGTTTCCAAATATCACTTTGCCAATTCCACAAGAACTGTCTTAGCGAAAGGCTTCTTGAGGGGAAAGCTGTAACTCTCTGAGATGATTTCACAGAACACAAAGAAGTTTCTCAGAAAGCTTCTTTCTCTTTGTATTCGGAGGATATTTCCTTTGGCCCTATAGTCTTTAAAGGGATCCAAAATATCTGTTCTCAGATTCCACAGAAATAAGGCTAGCAAAGAGATCCACGAAATACAGATGTAACTCTGTGAGATGAATTAACAGAACACTGAGCAGTTTCTCAGAAATCTTCTTTCCAGATTCATCGGAGGATATTTCCTTTTTCACCATAGCCCTTATGGGCTTCCAAATATCACTTTGCCAATTCCACAAGAACTGTCTTAGCGAAAGGCTTCTTGAGGGGAAAGCTGTAACTCTGTGAGATGATTTCACAGAACACAAAGAAGTTTCTCAGAAAGCTTCTTTCCCTTTGTTATCGGAGGATATTTCCTTTGGCCCTATAGTCTTCAAAAGGAAAGGAAATATCTGTTGTCAGATTCCACAGAAATAAGGCTAGCAAAGAGATCCACGAAATACAGATGTAACTCTGTGACATGAATTAACAGAACACTGAGCAGTTCCTCAGAAAGCTTCTTTCCAGATTTCATCGGAGGATATTTCCTTTTTCATCATAGCCCTCTAAGGGCTTCCAAATATCACTTTGCCAATTCCACAAGAACTGTCTTAGCGAAAGGCTTCTTGAGGGGAAAGGTGTAACTCTGTGATTTGATTTCACAGAACACAAAGAAGTTTCTCAGAAAGCTTCTTTCTCTTTGTTATCGGAGGATATTTCCTTTGGCCCTATAGTCTTCAAAGGGAAAGGAAATATCTGTTGTCAGATTAAACAGAAATAAGGCTAGCTAAAAGATCCAGGAAATACAGATGTAACACTGTGAGATGAATTAACAGAACACTAAGCAGTTTCTCAGAAAGCTTCTTTCCAGATTTCATCGGAGGATATTTCCTTTTTCACCATAGCCCTCTATGGGCTTCCAAATATCACTTTGCCAATTCCACAAGAACTGTCTTAGCGAAAGGCTTCTTGAGGGGAAAGCTGTAACTCTGTGAGATGATTTCACAGAACACAAAGAAGTTTCTCAGAAACCTTCTTTCCCTTTGTTATCGGAGGATATTTCCTATGGCCCTATAGTCTTTAAAGGGATCCGAAATATCTGTTCTCAGATTCCACAGAAATAAGGCTAGCAAAGAGATCCGCGAAATACAGATGTAACTCTGTGAGATGAATTAACAGAACACTAAGGGGTTTCTCAGAAAGCTTCTTTCCAGATTTCATCGGAGGATATTTCCTTTTTCACCATAGCCCTCTATGGGCTTCCAAATATCACTTTGCCAATTCCACCAGAACTGTCTTAGCGAAAGTCTTCTTGAGGGGAAAGCTGTAACTCTGTGAGATGATTTCACAGAAAACAAAGAAGTTTCTCAGAAAGCTTCTTTCTCTTTGTTATCGGAGGATATTTCCTTTGGCCCTATAGTCTTCAAAGGGAAAGGAAATATCTGTTCTCAGATTCCACAGAAATAAGGCTAGCAAAGAGATCCACGAAATACAGATGTAACTCTGTGAGATGAATTAACAGAACACTAAGGAGTTTCTGAGAAAGCTTCTTTCCAGATTTCATCGGAGGATATTTCCTTTTTCACCATAGCCCTCTATGGGCTTCCAAATATCAATTTGCCAATTCCACAAGAACTGTCTTAGCGAAAGGCTTCTTGAGGGGAAAGCTGTAACTCTGTGAGATGATTTCACAGAACACAAAGAAGTTCCTCAGAAAGCTTCTTTCTCTTTGTTATCGGAGGATATTTCCTTTGGCCCTATAGTCTTCAAAGGGATAGGAAATATCTGTTCTCAGATTCCACAGAAATAAGGCCAGCAAAGAAATCCACGAAATACAGATGTAACTCTGTGAGATGAATTAACAGAACACTAAGCAGTTTCTCAGAAAGCTTCTTTCCAGATTTCATCGGAGGATATTTCCTTTTTCATCATAGCCCTCTATGGGCTTCCAAATATCACTTTGCCAATTCCACAAGAACTGTCTTAGCGAAAGGCTTCTTGAGGGGAAAGCTGTAACTCTGTGAGATCATTTCACAGAACACAAAGAAGTTTCTCAGAAAGCTTCTTTCTCTTTGTTATCGGAGGATATTTCCTTTGGCCCTATAGTCTTTAAAGGGATCCAAAATATCTGTTCTCAGATTCCACAGAAATAAGGCTAGCAAAGAGATCCAGGAAATACAGATGTAACTCTGTGAGATGAATTAACAGAACACTGAGCAGTTTCTCAGAAAGCTTCTTTCCAGATTTCATCGGAGGATATTTCCTTTTTCACCATAGCCCTCTATGGGCTTCCAAATATCACTTTGCCAATTCCACAAGAACTGTCCTAGCGAAAGGCTTCTTGAGGGGAAAGCTGTAACTCTGTGAGATGATTTCACAGAACACAAAGAAGTTTCTCAGAAAGCTTCTTTCCCTTTGTTATCGGAGGATATTTCCTTTGGCCCTATAGTCTTCAAAAGGAAAGGAAATATCTGTTGTCAGATTCCACAGAAATAAGGCTAGCAAAGAGATCCACGAAATACAGATGTAACTCTGTGACATGAATTAACAGAACACTGAGCAGTTCCTCAGAAAGCTTCTTTCCAGATTTCATCGGAGGATATTTCCTTTTTCATCATAGCCCTCTAAGGGCTTCCAAATATCACTTTGCCAATTCCACAAGAACTGTCTTAGCGAAAGGCTTCTTGAGGGGAAAGCTGTAACTCTGTGATTTGATTTCACAGAACACAAAGAAGTTTCTCAGAAAGCTTCTTTCTCTTTGTTATCGGAGGATATTTCCTTTGGCCCTATAGTCTTCAAAGGGAAAGGAAATATCTGTTGTCAGATTAAACAGAAGTAAGGCTAGCAAAAAGATCCACGAAATACAGATGTAACACTGTGAGATGAATTAACAGAACACTAAGCAGTTTCTCAGAAAGCTTCTTTCCAGATTTCATCGGAGGATATTTCCTTTTTCACCATAGCCCTCTATGGGCTTCCAAATATCACTTTGCCAATTCCACAGAACTGTCTTAGCGAAAGGCTTCTAGAGGGGAAAGCTGTAACCCTGTGAGATGATTTCACAGAACACAAAGAAGTTTCTCAGAAAGCTTCTTTCCCTTTGTTATCGGAGGATATTTCCTTTGGCCCTATAGTCTTTAAAGGGATCCGAAATATCTGTTCTCAGATTCCACAGAAATAAGGCTAGCAAAGAGATCTACGAAATAAAGATGTAACTCTGTGAGATGAATTAACAGAACACTAAGGAGTTTCTCAGAAAGCTTCTTTCCAGATTTCATCGGAGGATATTTCCTTTTTCACCATAGCCCTCTATGGGCTTCCAAATATCACTTTGCCAATTCCACAAGAACTGTCTTAGCGAAAGGCTTCTTGAGGGGAAAGCTGTAACTCTGTGAGATGATTTCACAGAACACAAAGAAGTTTCTCAGAAAGCTTCTTTCTCTTTGTTATCGGAGGATATTTCCTTTGGCCCTATAGTCTTCAAAGGGAAAGGAAATATCTGTTCTCAGATTCCACAGAAATAAGGCCAGCAAAGAGATCCACGAAATACAGATGTAACTCTGTGAGATGAATTAACAGAACACTAAGCAGTTTCTCAGAAAGCTTCTTTCCAGATTTCATCCGAGGATATTTCCTTTTTCACCATAGACCTTATGGGCTTCCAAATATGACTTTGCCAATTCCACAAGAACTGTCTTAGCGAAAGGCTTCTTGAGGGGAAAGCTGTAACTCTGTGAGATGATTTCACAGAACACAAAGAAGTTTCTCAGAAAACTTCTTTCCCTTTGTTATCGGAGGATATGTCCTTTGGCCCTATAGTCTTCAAAGGGAAAGGAAATATCTGTTGTCTGATTCCACAGAAATAAGGCTAGCAAAGAGATCCAATAAATACTGATGTAACTCTGTGAGATGAATTAACAGAACACTGAGCAGTTTCTCAGAAAGCTTCTTTCCAGATTTCATCGGAGGATATTTCCTTTCTCACCATAGCCCTCTATGGGCTTCCAAATATCACTTTGCCAATTCCACAAGAACTGTCTTAGCGAAAGGCTTCTTCAGGGGAAAGCTGTAACTCTGTGAGATGATTTCACAGAACACAAAGAAGTTTCTCAGAAAGCTTCTTTCTCTTTGTTATCGGAGGATATTTCCTTTGGCCCTATAGTCTTCAAAGGGAAAGGAAATATCTGTTGTCAGATTCCACAGAAATAAGGCTAGCAAAGAGATCCACGAAATACAGATGTAACTCTGTGAGATTAATTAACAGAACACTGAGCAGTTTCTCACAAAGCTTCTTTCCAGATTTCATCGGAGGATAGTTCCTTTTTCACCTTAGCCCACTTTGGGCTTCCAAATATCACTTTGCCAATTCCACAAGAACTGTCTTAGCGAAAGGCTTCTTGAGGGGAAAGCTGTAACTCTGTGAGATGATTTCACAGAACACAAAGAAGTTTCTCAGAAAGCTTCTTTCTCTTTGTTATCGGAGGATATTTCCTTTGGCCCTATAGTCTTCAAAGGGAAAGGAAATATGTGTTGTCAGATTAAACAGAAATAAGGCTAGCAAAAATATCCACGAAATACAGATGTAACACTGTGAGATGAATTAACAGAACACTAAGGAGTTTCTCAGAAAGCTTCTTTCCAGATTTCATCGGAGGATATTTCCTTTTTCACCATAGCCCTCTATGTGCTTCCAAATATCACTTTGCCAATTCCACAAGAACTGTCTTAGCGAAAGGCTTCTTGAGGGGAATCCTGTAACTCTGTGAGATGATTTCACAGAACACAAAGAAGTTTCTCAGAAACCTTCTTTCCCTTTGTTATCGGAGGATATTTCCTTTGGCCCTATAGTCTTTAAAGGGATCCGAAATATCTGTTCTCAGATTCCACAGAAATAAGGCTAGCAAAGAGATCCACGAAATACAGATGTAACTCTGTCAGATGAATTAACTGAACACTAAGGAGTTTCTCAGAAAGCTTCTTTCCAGATTTCATCGGAGGATATTTCCTTTTTCACCATAGCCCTCTATGGGCTTCCAAATATCACTTTGCCAATTCCAAAAGAACTGTCTTAGCGAAAGGCTTCTTGAAGGGAAAGCTGTAACTCTGTGAGATGATTTCACAGAACACAAAGAAGTTTCTCAGAAAGCTTCTTTCCCTTTGTTATCGGAGGATATTTCCTTTGGCCCTATAGTCTTTAGAGAGATCCGAAATATCTCTTCTCAGATTCCACAGAAATAAGGCTAGCAAAGAGATCCACGAAATACAGATGTAACTCTGTGAGATGAATTAACAGAACACTAAGCAGTTTCTCAGAAAGCTTCTTTCCAGATATCATCGGAGGATATTTCCTTTTTCAGCACAGCCCTCTATGGGCTTCCAAATATCACTTTGTCTATTCCACAAGAACTCTTTTAGCGAAAGGCTTCCTGAGGGGAAAGGTGTAACTCTGTGAGATGATTTCACGGAACACAAAGAAGTTTCTCAGAAAGCTTCTTTCTCTTTTTTATCGGAGGATATTTCCTTTGGCCCTATAGTCTTCAAAGGGAAAGGAAATATCTGTTGTCAGATTCCTCAGAAATAAGGCTTGGAAAGAGATCCACGAAATACAGATGTAACTCTGTGAGATGAATTAACAGAACACTAAGCAGTTTCTCAGAAAGCTTCTTTCCAGATTTCATCGGAGGATATTTCCTTTTTCACCATAGCCCTCTAAGGGCTTCCAAATATCACTTTGCCAATTCCACAAGAACTGTCTTAGCGAAAGGCTTCTGGAGGGGAAAGGTGTAACTCTGTGATTTGATTTCACAGAACACAAAGAAGTTTCTCAGAAAGCTTCTTTCTCTTTGTTATCGGAGGATATTTCCTTTGGCCCTATAGTCTTCAAAGGGAAAGGAAATATCTGTTGTCAGATTAAACAGAAGTAAGGCTAGCAAAAAGATCCACGAAATACAGATGTAACACTGTGAGATGAATTAACAGAACACTAAGCAGTTTCTCAGAAAGCTTCTTTCCAGATTTCATCGGAGGATATTTCCTTTTTCACCATAGCCCTCTATGGGCTTCCAAATATCACTTTGCCAATTCCACAGAACTGTCTTAGCGAAAGGCTTCTAGAGGGGAAAGCTGTAACCCTGTGAGATGATTTCACAGAACACAAAGAAGTTTCTCAGAAAGCTTCTTTCCCTTTGTTATCGGAGGATATTTCCTTTGGCCCTATAGTCTTTAAAGGGATCCGAAATATCTGTTCTCAGATTCCACAGATATAAGGCTAGCAAAGAGATCCACGAAATAAAGATGTAACTCTGTGAGATGAATTAACAGAACACTAAGGAGTTTCTCAGAAAGCTTCTTTCCAGATTTCATCGGAGGATATTTCCTTTTTCACCATAGCCCTCTATGGGCTTCCAAATATCACTTTGCCAATTCCACAAGAACTGTCTTAGCGAAAGGCTTCTTGAGGGGAAAGCTGTAACTCTGTGAGATGATTTCACAGAACACAAAGAAGTTTCTCAGAAAGCTTCTTTCTCTTTGTTATCGGAAGATATTTCCTTTGGCCCTATAGTCTTCAAAGGGAAAGGAAATATCTTTTCTCAGATTCCACAGAAATAAGGCTAGCAAAGAGATCCACGAAATACAGATGTAACTCTGTGAGATGAATTAACAGAACACTAAGGAGTTTCTCAGAAAGCTTCTTTCCAGATTTCATCGGAGGATATTTCCTTTTTCACCATAGCCCTCTATGGGCTTCCAAATATCACTTTGCCAATTCCACAAGAACTGTCTTAGCGAAAGGCTTCTTGAGGGGAAAGCTGTAACTCTGTGAGATGATTTCACAGAACACAAAGAAGTTTCTCAGAAAGCTTCTTTCTCTTTGTTATCGGAGGATATTTCCTTTGGCCCTATAGTCTTCAAAGGGAAAGGAAATATCTGTTCTCAGATTTCACAGAAATAAGGCCAGCAAAGACATCCACGAAATACAGATGTAACTCTGTGAGATGAATTAACAGAACACTAAGCAGTTTCTCAGAAAGCTTCTTTCCAGATTTCATCCGAGGATATTTCCTTTTTCACCATAGACCTTATGGGCTTCCAAATATGACTTTGCCAATTCCACAAGAACTGTCTTAGCGAAAGGCTTCTTGAGGGGAAAGCTGTAACTCTGTGAGATGATTTCACAGAACACAAAGAAGTTTCTCAGAAAACTTCTTTCCCTTTGTTATCGGAGGATATGTCCTTTGGCCCTATAGTCTTCAAAGGGAAAGGAAATATCTGTTGTCTGATTCCACAGAAATAAGGCTAGCAAAGAGATCCAATAAATACTGATGTAACTCTGTGAGATGAATTAACAGAACACTGAGCAGTTTCTCAGAAAGCTTCTTTCCAGATTTCATCGGAGGATATTTCCTTTCTCACCATAGCCCTCTATGGGCTTCCAAATATCACTTTGCCAATTCCACAAGAACTGTCTTAGCGAAAGGCTTCTTCAGGGGAAAGCTGTAACTCTGTGAGATGATTTCACAGAACACAAAGAAGTTTCTCAGAAAGCTTCTTTCTCTTTGTTATCGGAGGATATTTCCTTTGGCCCTATAGTCTTCAAAGGGAAAGGAAATATCTGTTGTCAGATTCCACAGAAATAAGGCTAGCAAAGAGATCCACGAAATACAGATGTAACTCTGTGAGATGAATTAACAGAACACTAAGCAGTTTCTCAGTAAGCTTCTTTCCAGATTTCATCGGAGGATATTTCCTTTTTCACCATAGCCCTCTATGGGCTTCCAAATATCACTTTGCCAATTCCACACGAACTGTCTTAGCGAAAGGCTTCTTGAGGGGAAAGCTGTAACTCTGTGAGATGATTTCACCGAACACAAAGAAGTTTCTCAGAAAGCTTCTTTCTCTTTGTTATCGGTGGATATTTCCTTTGGCCCTATAGTCTTTAAAGGGATCCGAAATATCTGTTGTCAGATTCCACAGAAATAAGGCTAGCAAAGAGATCCACGAAATACAGATGGAACTCTGTGAGATTAATTAACAGAACACTGAGCAGTTTCTCACAAAGCTTCTTTCCAGATTTCATCGGAGGATAGTTCCTTTTTCACCTTAGCCCACTTTGGGCTTCCAAATATCACTTTGCCAATTCCACAAGAACTGTCTTAGCGAAAGGCTTCTTGAGGAGAAAGCTGTAACTCTGCGAGATGATTTCACAGAACACAAAGAAGTTTCTCAGAAAGCTTCTTTCTCTTTGTTATCGGAGGATATTTCCTTTGGCCCTATAGTCTTCAAAGGGAAAGGAAATATGTGTTGTCAGATTAAACAGAAATAAGGCTAGCAAAAATATCCACGAAATACAGATGTAACACTGTGAGATGAATTAACAGAACACTAAGCAGTTTCTCAGAAAGCTTCTTTCCAGATTTCATCGGAGGATATTTCCTTTTTCACCATAGCCCTCTATGTGCTTCCAAATATCACTTTGCCAATTCCACAAGAACTGTCTTAGCGAAAGGCTTCTTGAGGGGAATCCTGTAACTCTGTGAGATGATTTCACAGAACACAAAGAAGTTTCTCAGAAACCTTCTTTCCCTTTGTTATCGGAGGATATTTCCTTTGGCCCTATAGTCTTTAAAGGGTCCGAAATATCTGTTCTCAGATTCCACAGAAATAAGGCTAGCAAAGAGATCCACGAAATACAGATGTAACTCTGTCAGATGAATTAACTGAACACTAAGGAGTTTCTCAGAAAGCTTCTTTCCAGATTTCATCGGAGGATATTTCCTTTTTCACCATAGCCCTCTATGGGCTTCCAAGTATCACTTTGCCAATTCCAAAAGAACTGTCTTAGCGAAAGGCTTCTTGAGGGGAAAGCTGTAACTCTGTGAGATGATTTCACAGAACACAAAGAAGTTTCTCAGAAAGCTTCTTTCCCTTTGTTATCGGAGGATACTTCCTTTGGCCCTACAGTCTTCAAAGGGAAAGGAAATATCTGTTGTCAGATTCCACAGAAATAAGGCTTGGAAAGAGATCCACGAAATACAGATGTAACTCGGTCAGATGAATTAACAGAACACTGAGCAGTTTCTCAGAAAGCTTCTTTCCAGATTTCATCGGAGGATATTTCCTTTTTCACCATAGCCCTCTAAGGGCTTCCAAATATCTCTTTGCCAATTCCACAAGAACTGTCTTAGCGAAAGGCTTCTTGAGGGGAAAGCTGTAACTCTCTGAGATGATTTCACAGAACACAAAGAAGTTTCTCAGAAAGCTTCTTTCTCTTTGTTATCGGAGGATATTTCCTTTGGCCCTATAGTCTTTAAAGGGATCCGAAATATCTGTTCTCAGATTCCACAGAAATAAGGCTAGCAAAGAGATCCACGAAATACAGATGTAACTCTGGGAGATGAATTAACAGAACACTAAGCAGTTTCTCAAAAAGCTTCTTTCCAGATTTCATCGGAGAATATTTCCTTTTTCACCATAGCCCTCTATGGGCTTCCAAATATCACTTTGCCAATTCCACAAGAACTGTCTTAGCGAAAGGCTTCTTGAAGGGAAAGCTGTAACTCTGTGAGATGATTTCACAGAACACAAAGAAGTTTCTCAGAAAGCTTCTTTCCCTTTGTTATCGGAGGATATTTCCTTTGGCCCTATAGTCTTTAGAGAGATCCGAAATATCTCTTCTCAGATTCCACAGAAATAAGGCTAGCAAAGAGATCCACGAAATACAGATGTAACTCTGTGAGATGAATTAACAGAACACTAAGCAGTTTCTCAGAAAGCTTCTTTCCAGATTTCATCGGAGGATATTTCCTTTTTCAGCACAGCCCTCTATGGGCTTCCAAATATCACTTTGTCTATTCCACAAGAACTCTTTTAGCGAAAGGCTTCCTGAGGGGAAAGGTGTAATTCTGTGAGATGATTTCACGGAACACAAAGAAGTTTCTCAGAAAGCTTCTTTCTCTTTGTTATCGGAGGATATTTCCTTTGGCCCTATAGTCTTCAAAGGGAAAGGAAATATCTGTTGTCAGATTCCACAGAAATAAGGCTTGGAAAGAGATCCACGAAATACAGATGTAACTCTGTGAGATGAATTAACAGAACACTAAGCAGTTTCTCAGAAAGCTTCTTTCCAGATTTCATCGGAGGATATTTCCTTTTTCACCATAGCCCTCTAAGGGCTTCCAAATATCACTTTGCCAATTCCACAAGAACTGTCTTAGCGAAAGGCTTCTTGAGGGGAAAGCTGTAACTCCGTGAGATGATTTCACAGAACACAAAGAAGTTTCTCAGAAAGCTTCTTTCTCTTTGTTATCGGAGGATATTTCCTTTGGCCCTATAGTCTTTAAAGGGATCCGAAATATCTGTTCTCAGATTCCACAGAAATAAGGCTAGCAAAGAGATCCACGAAATACAGATGTAACTCTGGGAGATGAATTAACAGAACACTAAGCAGTTTCTCAAAAAGCTTCTTTCCAGATTTCATCGGAGGATATTTCCTTTTTCACCATAGCCCTCTATGGGCTTCCAAATATCACTTTGCCAATTCTACAAGAACTGTGTTAGCGAAAGGCTTCTTGAGGGGAAAGCTGTAACTCTGTGAGATGATTTCACAGAACACAAAGAAGTTTCTCAGAAAGCTTCTTTCCCTTTGTTATCGGAGGATATTTCCTTTGGCCCTACAGTCTTCAAAGGGAAAGGAAATATCTGTTGTCAGATTCCACAGAAATAAGGCTAGCAAAGAGATCCACGAAATACAGATGGAACTCTGTGAGATTAATTAACAGAACACTGAGCAGTTTCTCAGAAAGCTTCTTTCCAGATTTCATCGGAGGATATTTCCTTGTTCACCATAGCCCTCTATGGGCTTCCAAATATCACTTTGCCAATTCCACAAGAACTGTCTTAGCGAAAGGCTTCTTGAGGGGAAAGCTGTAATTCTGTGAGATGATTTCACAGAACACAAAGAAGTTTCTCAGAAAGCTTCTTTCCCTTTGTTATCGGAGGATATTTCCTTTGGCCCTACAGTCTTCAAAGGGAAAGGAAATATCTGTTGTCAGATTCCACAGAAATAAGGCTAGCAAAGAGATCCACGAAATACAGATGTAACTCTGTCAGATGAATTAACAGAACACTGAGCAGTTTCTCAGAAAGCTTCTTTCCAGATTTCATCGGAGGATATTTCCTTTTTCACCATAGCCCTCTATGGGCTTCCAAATATCACTTTGCCAATTCCACAAGAACTGTCTTAGCGAAAGGCTTCTTGAGGGGAAAGCTGTAACTCTGTGAGATGATTTCACAGAACACAAAGAAGTTTCTCAGAAAGCTTCTTTCTCTTTGTTATCGGAGGATGTTTCCTTTGGCCCTATAGTCTTCAAAGGGATCCGATATATCTGTTCTCAGATTCCACAGAAATAAGGCTAGCAAAGAGATACATGAAATACAGATGTAACTCTGTGAGATGAATTAACAGAACACTAAGCAGTTTCTCAGAAAGCTTCTTTCCAGATTTCATCGGAGGATATCTCCTTTTTCACCGTAGCCCTCTATGGGCTTCCAAATATCACTTTGCCAATTCCACAAGAACTGTCTTAGCGAAAGGCTTCTTGAGGGGAAAGCTGTAACTCTGTGAGATGATTTCACAGAACACAAAGAAGTTTCTCAGAAAGCTTCTTTCTCCTTGTTATCGGAGGATATTTCCTTTGGCCCTATAGTATTCAAAGGGATCCGAAATATCTGTTCTCAGATTAAACAGAAATAAGGCTAGCAAAGAGATCCACGAAATACAGATGTAACTCAGTCAGATGAATTAACAGAACACTAAGCAGTTTCTCAGAAAGCTTCTTTCCAGATTTCATCGGAGGATATTTCCTTTTTCACCATTGCCCTCTATGGGCTTCCAAATATCACTTTGCCAATTCCACAAGAACTGTCGTAGCGAAAGGCTTCTTGAGGGGAAAGCTGTAACTCTGTGAGATGATTTCACAGAACACAAAGAAGTTTCCCAGAAAGCTTCTTTCTCTTTGTTATCGGAGGATAATTCCTTTGGCCCTATAGTCTTCAAAGGGAAAGGAAATATCTGTTCTCAGATTCCACAGAAATAAGGCTAGCAAAGAGATCCACGAAATACAGATGAAACTCTGTGAGATGAATTAACAGAACACTAAGCAGTTTCTCAGAAAGCTTCTTTCCAGATTTCATCGGAGGATGTTTCCTTTTTCACCATAGCCCTCTATGGGCTTCCAAATATCACTTTGCCAATTCTACAAGAACTGTGTTAGCGAAAGGCTTCTTGAGGGGAAAGCTGTAACTCTGTGAGATGATTTCACAGAACACAAAGAAGTTTCTCAGAAAGCTTCTTTCCCTTTGTTATCGGAGGATATTTCCTTTGGCCCTACAGTCTTCAAAGGGAAAGGAAATATCTGTTGTCAGATTCCACAGAAATAAGGCTAGCAAAGAGATCCACGAAATACAGATGGAACTCTGTGAGATTAATTAACAGAACACTGAGCAGTTTCTCAGAAAGCTTCTTTCCAGATTTCATCGGAGGATACTTCCTTGTTCACCATAGCCCTCTATGGGCTTCCAAATATCACTTTGCCAATTCCACAAGAACTGTCTTAGCGAAAGGCTTCTTGAGGGGAAAGCTGTAATTCTGTGAGATGATTTCACAGAACACAAAGAAGTTTCTCAGAAAGCTTCTTTCCCTTTGTTATCGGAGGATATTTCCTTTGGCCCTACAGTCTTCAAAGGGAAAGGAAATATCTGTTGTCAGATTCCACAGAAATAAGGCTAGCAAAGAGATCCACGAAATACAGATGTAACTCTGTCAGATGAATTAACAGAACACTGAGCAGTTTCTCAGAAAGCTTCTTTCCAGATTTCATCGGAGGATATTTCCTTTTTCACCATAGCCCTCTATGGGCTTCCAAATATCACTTTGCCAATTCCACAAGAACTGTCTTAGCGAAAGGCTTCTTGAGGGGAAAGCTGTAACTCTGTGAGATGATTTCACAGAACACAAAGAAGTTTCTCAGAAAGCTTCTTTCTCTTTGTTATCGGAGGATGTTTCCTTTGGCCCTATAGTCTTCAAAGGGATCCGATATATCTGTTCTCAGATTCCACAGAAATAAGGCTAGCAAAGAGATACATGAAATACAGATGTAACTCTGTGAGATGAATTAACAGAACACTAAGCAGTTTCTCAGAAAGCTTCTTTCCAGATTTCATCGGAGGATATCTCCTTTTTCACCGTAGCCCTCTATGGGCTTCCAAATATCACTTTGCCAATTCCACAAGAACTGTCTTAGCGAAAGGCTTCTTGAGGGGAAAGCTGTAACTCTGTGAGATGATTTCACAGAACACAAAGAAGTTTCTCAGAAAGCTTCTTTCTCCTTGTTATCGGAGGATATTTCCTTTGGCCCTATAGTATTCAAAGGGATCCGAAATATCTGTTCTCAGATTAAACAGAAATAAGGCTAGCAAAGAGATCCACGAAATACAGATGTAACTCAGTCAGATGAATTAACAGAACACTAAGCAGTTTCTCAGAAAGCTTCTTTCCAGATTTCATCGGAGGATATTTCCTTTTTCACCATTGCTCTCTATGGGCTTCCAAATATCACTTTGCCAATTCCACAAGAACTGTCGTAGCGAAAGGCTTCTTGAGGGGAAAGCTGTAACTCTGTGACATGATTTCACAGAACACAAAGAAGTTTCCCAGAAAGCTTCTTTCTCTTTGTTATCGGAGGATAATTCCTTTGGCCCTATAGTCTTCAAAGGGAAAGGAAATATCTGTTCTCAGATTCCACAGAAATAAGGCTAGCAAAGAGATCCACGAAATACAGATGAAACTCTGTGAGATGAATTAACAGAACACTAAGCAGTTCCTCAGAAAGCTTCTTTCCAGATTTCATTGGAGGATATTTCCTTTTTTACCATAGCCCTCTATGGGCTTCTAAATATCACTTTGCCAATTCCACAAGAACTGTCTTAGCGAAAGGCTTCTTGAGGTGAAAGCTGTAACTCTGTGAGATGATTTCACAGAACACAAAGAAGTTTCTCAGAAAGCTTCTTTCTCTTTGTTATCGGAGGATATTTCCTTTGGCCCTATAGTCTTTAAAGGGATCCGAAATATCTGTTGTCAGATTCCACAGAAATAAGGCTAGCAAAGAGATCCACGAAATACAGATGTAACTCTGTGAGATGAATTAACAGAACACTGAGCAGTTTCTCAGAAAGCTTCTTTCCAGATTTCAACGGAGGATATTTCCTTTTTCACCATAGCCCTCTAAGGGCTTCCAAATATCACTTTGCCAATTCCACAAGAACTGTCTTAGCGAAAGGCTTCTTGAGGGGAAAGCTGTAACTCTGTGATTTGATTTCACAGAACACAAAGAAGTTTCTCAGAAAGCTTCTTTCTCTTTGTTATCGGAGGATATTTCCTTTGGCCCTATAGTCTTCATAGGGAAAGGAAATATCTGTTGTCAGATTAAACAGAAATAAGGCTAGCAAAAAGATCCACGAAATACAGATGTAACACTGTGAGATGAATTAACAGAACACTAAGCAGTTTCTCAGAAAGCTTCTTTCCAGATTTCATCGGAGGATATTTCCTTTTTCACCATAGCCCTCTATGGGCTTCCAAATATCACTTTGCCAATTACACAAGAACTGTCTTAGCGAAAGGCTTCTTGAGGGGAAAGCTGTAACTCTGTGAGATGATTTCACAGAACACAAAGAAGTTTCTCAGAAAGCTTCTTTCCCTTTGTTATCGGAGGATATTTCCTTTGGCCCTATAGTCTTTAAAGGGATCCGAAATATGTGTTCTCAGATTCCACAGAAATAAGGCTAGCAAAGAGATCCACGAAATACAGATGTAACTCTGTGGGATGAATTAACAGAACACTAAGGAGTTTCTCAGAAAGCTTCTTTCCAGATTTCATCGGAGGATATTTCCTTTTTCACCATAGCCCTCTATGGGCTTCCAAATATCACTTTGCCAATTCCACAAGAACTGTCTTAGCGAAAGGCTTCTTGAGGGGAAAGCTGTAACTCTGTGAGATGATTTCACAGAACACAAAGAAGTTTCTCAGAAAGCTTCTTTCTCTTTGTTATCGGAGGATATTTCCTTTGGCCCTATAGTCTTCAAAGGGAAAGGAAATATCTGTTGTCAGATTCCACAGAAATAAGGCCAGCAAAGAGATCCACGAAATACAGATGTAACTCTGTGAGATGAATTAACAGAACACTAAGCAGTTTCTCAGAAAGCTTCTTTCCAGATTTCATCCGAGGATATTTCCTTTTTCACCATAGCCCTTATGGGCTTCCAAATATGACTTTGCCAATTCCACAAGAACTGTCTTAGCGAAAGGCTTCTTGAGGGGAAAGCTGTAACTCTGTGAGATGATTTCACAGAACACAAAGAAGTTTCTCAGAAAGCTTCTTTCCCTTTGTTATCGGAGGATATGTCCTTTGGCCCTATAGTTTTCAAAGGGAAAGGAAATATCTGTTGTCAGATTCCACAGAAATACGGCTAGCAAAGAGATGCACGAAATACAGATGGAACTCTGTGAGATGAATTAACAGAACACTGAGCAGTTTCTCAGAAAGCTTCTTTCCAGATTTCATCGGAGGATATTTCCTTGTTCACCATAGCCCTCTATGGGCTTCCAAATATCACTTTGCCAATTCCACAAGAACTGTTTTAGCGAAAGGCTTCTTGAGGGGAAAGCTGTAACTCTGTGAGATGATTTCACAGAACACAAAGAAGTTTCTCAGAAAGCTTCTTTCCCTTTGTTATCGGAGGATATTTCCTTTGGCCCTGCAGTCTTCAAAGGGAAAGGAAATATCTGTTGTCAGATTCCACAGAAATAAGGCTAGCAAAGAGATCCACGAAATACAGATGTAACTCTGTCAGATGAATTAACAGAACACTGAGCAGTTTCTCAGAGAGCTTCTTTCCAGATTTCATCGGAGGATATTTCCTTTTTCACCATAGCCCTCTATGGGCTTCCAAATATCACTTTGCCAATTCCACAAGAACTGTCTTAGCGAAAGGCTTCTTCAGGGGAAAGCTGTAACTCTGTGAGAGGATTTCACACAACACAAAGAAGTTTCTCAGAAAGCTTCTTTCTCTTTGTTATCGGAGGATGTTTCCTTTGGCCCTATAGTCTTCAAAGGGATCCGATATATCTGTTCTCAGGTTCCACAGAAATAAGGCTAGCAAAGAGATACATGAAATAAAGATGTAACTCTGTGAGATGAATTAACAGAACACTAAGCAGTTTCTCAGAAAGCTTCTTTCCAGATTTCATCGGAGGATATCTCCTTTTTCACCATAGCCCTCTATGGGCTTCCAAATATCACTTTGCCAATTCCACAAGAACTGTCTTAGCGAAAGGCTTCTTGAGGGGAAAGCTGTAACTCTGTGAGATGATTTCACAGAACACAAAGAAGTTTCTCAGAAAGCTTCTTTCTCCTTGTTATCGGAGGATATTTCCTTTGGCCCTATAGTATTCAAAGGGATCCGAAATATCTGTTCTCAGATTAAACAGAAATAAGGCTAGCAAAGAGATCCACGAAATACAGATGTAACTCTGTGAGATGAATTAACAGAACACTAAGCAGTTTCTCAGAAAGCTTCTTTCCAGATTTCATCGGAGGATATTTCCTTTTTTACCATAGCCCTCTATGGGCTTCTAAATATCACTTTGCCAATTCCACAAGAACTGTCTTAGCGAAAGGCTTCTTGAGGTGAAAGCTGTAACTCTGTGAGATGATTTCACAGAACACAAAGAAGTTTCTCAGAAAGCTTCTTTCTCTTTGTTATCGGAGGATATTTCCTTTGGCCCTATAGTCTTTAAAGGGATCCGAAATATCTGTTGTCAGATTCCACAGAAATAAGGCTAGCAAAGAGATACACGAAATACAGATGTAACTCTGTGAGATGAATTAACAGAACACTGAGCAGTTTCTCAGAAAGCTTCTTTCCAGATTTCAACGGAGGATATTTCCTTTTTCACCATAGCCCTCTAAGGGCTTCCAAATATCACTTTGCCAATTCCACAAGAACTGTCTTAGCGAAAGGCTTCTTGAGGGGAAATGTGTACCTCTGTGATTTGATTTCACAGAACACAAAGAAGTTTCTCAGAAAGCTTCTTTCTCTTTGTTATCGGAGGATATTTCCTTTGGCCCTATAGTCTTCAAAGGGAAAGGAAATATCTGTTGTCAGATTCCACAGAAATAAGGCTAGCAAAGAGATCCAGGAAATACAGATGCAACTCGGTGAGATGAATTAACAGAACACTAAGCAGTTTCTCAGAAAGCTTCTTTCCAGATTTCATCGGCGGATATTTCCTTTTTCACCATAGCCCTCTAAGGGCTTCGAAATATCACTTTGCCAATTCCACAAGAACTGTCTTAGCGAAAGGCTTCTTGAGGGGAAAGCTGTAACTCTGTGAGATGATTTCACAGAACACAAAGAAGTTTCTCAGAAAGCTTCTTTCTCTTTGTTATCGGAGGATATTTACTTTGGCCCTATAGTCTTTAAAGGGATCCGAAATATCTGTTCTCAGATTCCACAGAAATAAGGCTAGCAAAAAGATCCACGAAATACAGATGTAACTCTGTGAGATGAATTAACAGAACACTGAGCAGTTTCTCAGAAAGCTTCTTTCCAGATTTCATCGGAGGATATTTCCTTTTTCACCATAGCCCTCTATGGGCTTCCAAATATCACTTTGCAAATTCCACAACAACTGTCTTAGCGAAAGGCTTCTTGAGGGGAAGGCTGTAACTCAGTGAGATGATTTCACAGAACACAAAGAAGTTTCTCAGAAAGCTTCTTTCTCTTTGTTATCGGAGGATATTTCCTTTGGCCCTATAGTCTTCAAACGGAAAGGAAATATCTGTTGTCAGATTCCACAGACAAAAGGCTAGCAAAGAGATCCACGAAATACAGATGCAACTCTGTGAGATGAATTAACAGAACACTAAGCAGTTTCTCAGAAAGCTTCTTTCCAGATTTCATCGGAGGATATTTCCTTTTTCACCATAGCCCTCTAAGGGCTTCCAAATATCACTTTGCCAATTCCACAAGAACTGTCTTAGCGAAAGGCTTCTTGAGGCGAAAGCTGTAACTCTGTGAGATGATTTCACAGAACACAAAGAAGTTTCTCAGAAAGCTTCTTTCTCTTTGTTATCGGAGGATATTTCCTTTGGCCCTATAGTCTTTAAAGGGATCCGAAATATCTGTTCTCAGAGTCCACAGAAATAAGGCTAGCAAAAAGATCCACGAAATACAGATGTAACTCTGTGAGATGAATTAACAGAACACTGAGCAGTTTCTCAGAAAGCTTCTTTCCAGATTTCATCGGAGGATATTTCCTTTTTCACCATAGCCCTCTATGGGCTTCCAAATATCACTTTGCCAATTCCACAAGAACTGTCTTATCGAAAGGCTTCTTTAGGGGAAGGCTGTAACTCTGTGAGATGATTTCACAGAACACAAAGAAGTTTCTCAGAAAGCTTCTTTTTCTTTGTTATCGGAGGATATTTCCTTTGTCCCTATAGTCTTCAAAGGGAAAGGAAATATCTGTTGTCAGATTCCACAGAAATAAGGCTAGCAAAGAGATCCACGAAATACAGATGTAACTCTGCGAGATGAATTAACAGAACACTAAGCAGTTTCTCATAAAGCTTCTTTCCAGATTTCATCGGAGGATATTTCCTTTTTCACCATAGCCCTTATGGGCTTCCAAATATCACTTTGCAATTCCACAAGAACTGTCTTAGCGAAAGGCTTCTTGAGGGGAAAGCTGTAACTCTGTGAGATCATTTCACAGAACACAAAGATGTTTCCCAGAAAGCTTGTTTCTCTTTGTTATCGGAGGATATTTCCTTTGGCCCTATAGTCTTCAAAGGGAAAGGAAATAACTGTTGTCTGATTCCACAGATATAAGGCTAGCAAAGAGATCCACGAAATACAGATGTAACTCTGTGTGATGAATTAACAGAACACTAAGCAGTTTCTCAGAAAGCTTCTTTCCAGATTTCATCGGAGGATATTCCCTTTTTCACCATAGCCCTCTATGGGCTTCCAAATATCACTTTGCCAATTCCACAAGAACTGTCTTAGCGAAAGGCTTCTTGAGGGGAAAGCTGTAACTCTGTGAGATGATTTCAGAGAACACAAAGAAGTTTCTCAGAAAGCTTGTTTCTCTTTGTTATCAGAGGATATTTCCTTTGGCCCGATAGTCTTCAAAGGGAAAGGAAATATCTGTTGTCAGATTCCACAGAAATAAGGCTAGCAAGAGATCCACGAAATACAGATGTAACTCTGTGAGATGAATTAACAGAACACTGAGCAGTTTCTCAGAAAGCTTCTTTCCAGATTTCATCGGAGGATATTTCCTTTTTCACCATAGCCCTTAAGGGCTTCCAAATATCACTTTGCCAATTCCACAAGAACTGTCTTAGCGAAAGGCTTCTTGAGGGGAAAGCTGTCACTCTGTGAGATGATTTCACAGAACACAAAGAAGTTTCTCAGAAAGCTTCTTTCTCTTTGTTATCGGAGGATATTTCCTTTGGCCCTATAGTCTTCAAAGGGAAAGGAAATAACTGTTGTCAGATTCCACAGAAAGAAGGCTAGCAAAGAGATCCACGAAATACAGATGTAACTCTGTGAGATGAATTAACAGAACACTAAGCAGTTTCTCAGAAAGCTTCTTTCCAGATTTCATCGGAGGATATTTCCTTTTTCACAATAGCCCTCTATGGGCTTCCAAATATCACTTTGCCAATTCCACACGAACTGTCTTAGCGAAAGGCTTCTTGAGGGGAAAGCTGTAATTCTGTGAGATGATTTCACAGAACACAAAGAAGTTTCTCAGAAAGCTTCTTTCTCTTTGTTATCGGAGGATATTTCCTTTGGCCCTATAGTCTTCAAAGGGAAAGGAAATATCTGTTTTAAGATTCCACAGAAATAAGGCTAGCAAAGACATCCACGAAATACAGATGTAACTCTGTGAGATGAATTAACAGAACACTGAGCAGTTTCTCAGAAAGCTTCTTTCCAGATTTCATCGGAGGATATTTCCTTTTTCACCATAGCCCTTACGGGCTTCCAAATATCACTTTGCCAATTCCACAAGAACTGTCTTAGCGAAAGAATCCTTGAGGGGAAGGCTGTAACTCTGTGAGATGATTTCACAGAACACAAAGAAGTTTCTCAGACAGCTTCTTTCTCTTTGTTATCGGAGGATATTTCCTTTGGCCCTTTAGTCTTCAAAGGGATACGAAATATGTGCTCTCAGATTCCACAGAAATAAGGCTAGCAAAGAGATCCACGAAATACAGATGTAACACTGTGAGATGAATTATCAGAACACTAAGCAGTTTCTCAGAAAGCTTCTTTCCAGATTTCATCGGAGGATATTTCCTTTTTCTCCATAGCCCTTTATGAGCTTCCAAATATCACTTTGCCAATTCCACAAGAACTGTCTTAGCGAAAGGCTTCTTGAGGGGAAAGCTGTAACTCTGTGAGATGATTTCACAGAACACAAAGAAGTTTCTCAGAAAGCTTCTTTCTCTTTGTTATCGGAGGATATTTCCTTTGGCCCTATATTCTTTAAAGGGATCCGAAATATCTGTTCTCAGGTTCCACAGAAATAAGGCTAGCAAAGAGCTCGACGAAATACAGATGTAACTCTGTGAGATGAATTAACAGAACAGTAAGCAGTTTCTCAGAAAGCTTCTTTACACATTTAATCCGAGGATATTTCCTTTTTCACCATAGCCCTCTATGGGCTTCCAAATATCACTTTGCCAATTCCACAAGAACTGTCTTAGTGAAAGGCTTCTTGAGGGGAAAGCTGTAACTCTGTGAGATCATTTCACAGAACACAAAGATGTTTCCCAGAAAGCTTGTTTCTCTTTGTTATCGGAGGATATTTCCTTTGGCCCAATAGTCTTCAAAGGGAAAGAAAATAACTGTTGTCAGATTGCACAGATATAAGGCTAGCAAAGAGATCCACGAAATACAAATGTAACTCTGTGAGATGAATTAATAGAACACTGAGCAGTTTCTCAGAAAGCTTCTTTCCAGATTTCATCGGAGGATATTTCCTTTTTCACCATAGCCCTTATGGGCTTCCAAATATCACTTTGCCAATTCCACAAGAACTGTCTTAGCGAAAGGCTTCATGAGGGGAAAGCTGTAACTCTGTGAGATGATTTCACCGAACACAAAGAAGTTTCTCAGAAAACTTCTTTCTCTTTGTTATCGAAGGATATTTCCTTTGGCCGTATAGTCTTCAAAGGGAAAGGAAATATCTGTTTTCAGATTCGACAGAAATAAGGCTAGCAAAGAGATCCACGAAATACAGATGTAACTCTGTGAAATGAATTAACAGAACACTAAGCAGTTTCTCAGAAAGGTTCTTTCCAGATTTCATCGGAGGATATTTCCTTTTTCACCATAGCCGTCTATGGGCTTCCAAATATCACTTTGCCAATTCCACACGAACTGTCTTAGCGAAAGGCTTCTTGAGGGGAAAGCTGTAACTCTGTGAGATGATTTCACAGAACACAAAGAAGTTTCTCAGAAAGCTTCTTTCTCTTTGTTATCGGAGGATATTTCCTTTGGCCCTATAGACTTTAAAGGGATCCGAAATATCTGTTCTCAGGTTCCACAGAAATAAGGCTAGCAAAGAGATCTACGAAATACAGATGTAACTCTGTGAGATGAATTAACAGAACACTAAGCAGTTTCTCAGAAAGCTTCTTTCCAGATTTCATCGGAGGATATTTCCTTTTTCACCATAGCCCTCTATGGGCTTCCAAATATCACTTTGCCAATTCCACAAGAACTGTCTTAGCGAAAGGTTTCTTGAGGGGAAAGCCGTAACTCTGTGAGATGATTTCACCGAACACAAAGAAGCTTCTCAGAAAGCTTCTTTCTCTTTGTTATCGGAGGATATTTTCCTTGGTCCTATGGCCTTTAAAGGGAAAGGAAATATCTGTTGTCAGATTCCACAGAAATAAGGCTAGCAAAGAGATCCACGAAATACAGATGTAACTCTGTGAGATGAATTAACAGACACTGAGCAGTTTCTCAGAAAGATTCTTTCCAGATTTCATCGGAGGATATTTCCTTTTTCACCATAGCCCTCTATGGGCTTCCAAATATCACTTTGCCAATTCCACAAGAACTGGCTTAGCGAAAGGCTTCTTGAGAGGAAAGCTGTAACTCTGTGAGATGATTTCACAGAACACAAAGAAGTTTCTCAGAAAGCTTCTTTCTCTTTGTTATCGGAGGATATTTCCTTTGGCCCTATAGTTTTTAAAGGGATCCGAAATATCTGTTGTCAGATTCCACAGAATTAAGGCTAGCAAAGAGATCCACGAAATACAGATGTAACTCTGTGAGATGAATTAACAGAACACTAAGCAGTTTCTCAGAAAGGTTCTTTCCAGATTTCATCCGAGGATATTTCCTTTTTCACCATAGTCCTTATGGGCTTCCAAATATGACTTTGCCAATTCCACAAGAACTGTCTTAGCGAAAGGCTTCTAGAGGGGAAAACTCTCACTCTGTGAGATGATTTCACAGAACACAAAGAAGTTTCTCAGAAAGCTTCTTTCCCTTTGTCATCGGAGGATATGTCCTTTGGCCCTATAGTCTTCAAAGGGAAAGGAAATATCTGTTGTCAGATTCCACAGAAATAAGGCTAGCAAAGAGATCCAAGAAATACTGATGTAACTCTGTGAGATGAATTAACAGACACTGAGCAGTTTCTCAGAAAGATTCTTTCCAGATTTCATCGGAGGATATTTCCTTTTCACCATAGCCCTCTATGGGCTTCCAAATATCACTTTGCCAATTCCACAAGAACTGGCTTAGCGAAAGGCTTCTTGAGAGGAAAGCTGTAACTCTGTGAGATGATTTCACAGAACACAAAGAAGTTTCTCAGAAAGCTTCTTTCTCTTTGTTATCGGAGGATATTTCCTTTGGCCCTATAGTTTTTAAAGGGATCCGAAATATCTGTTGTCAGATTCCACAGAATTAAGGCTAGCAAAGAGATCCACGAAATACAGATGTAACTCTGTGAGATGAATTAACAGAACACTAAGCAGTTTCTCAGAAAGGTTCTTTCCAGATTTCATCCGAGGATATTTCCTTTTTCACCATAGTCCTTATGGGCTTCCAAATATGACTTTGCCAATTCCACAAGAACTGTCTTAGCGAAAGGCTTCTAGAGGGGAAAACTCTCACTCTGTGAGATGATTTCACAGAACACAAAGAAGTTTCTCAGAAAGCTTCTTTCCCTTTGTTATCGGAGGATATGTCCTTTGGCCCTATAGTCTTCAAAGGGAAAGGAAATATCTGTTGTCAGATTCCACAGAAATAAGGCTAGCAAAGAGATCCAAGAAATACTGATGTAACTCTGTGAGATGAATTAACAGAACACTGAGCAGTTTCTCAGAAAGCTTCTTTCCAGATTTCATCGGAGGATATTTCCTTTCTCACCCTAGCCCTCTATGGGCTTCCAAATATCACTTTGCCAATTCCACAAGAACTGTCTTAGCGAAAGGCTTCTTGAGGGGAAAGCTGTAACTCTGTGAGATCATTTCACAGATGTTTCTCAGAAAGCTTGTTTCTCTTTGTTATCGGAGGATATTTCCTTTGGCCCTATAGTCTTCAAAGGGAAAGGAAATATCTGTTGTCATTTTCCACAGAAATAAGGCTAGCAAAGAGATCCACGAAATACAGATGTAACTCTGTGAGATGAATTAACAGAACACTAAGCAGTTTCTCAGAAAGCTTCTTTCCAGATTTCATCCGAGGATATTTCCTTTTTCACCGTAGCCCTCTATGGGCTTCCAAATATCACTTTGCCAATTCCACACGAACTGTCTTAGCGAAAGGCTTCTTGAGGGGAAAGCTGTAACTCTGTGAGATGATTTCACAGAAAACAAAGAAGTTTCTCAGAAAGCTTCTTTCTCTTTGTTATCGGAGGATATTTCCTTTGGCCCGATATTCTTTAAAGGGATCCGAAATATCTGTTCTCAGGTTCCACAGAAATAAGGCTAGCAAAGAGATCCAAGAAATACTGATGTAACTCTGTGAGATGAATTAACAGAACACTGAGCAGTTTCTCAGAAAGCCTCTTTCTAGATTTCATCCGAGGATATTTCCTTTCTCACCATAGCCCTCTATGGGCTCCCAAATATCACTTTGTCAATTCCACAAGAACTGTCTTAGCGAAAGGCTTCTTGAGGGGAAAGCTGTAACTCTGTGATATGATTTCACAGAACACAAAGAAGTTTCTCAGAAAGCTTCTTTCTCTTTGTTATCGGAGGATATTTCCTTTGGCCTATAGTCTTCAAAGGGAAAGGAAATATCTGTTGTCAGATTCCACAGAAATAAGGCTAGCAAAGAGATCCACGAAATACAGATGTAACTCTGTGAGATTAATTAACAGAACACTAAGCAGTTTCTCAGAAAGCTTCTTTCCAGATTTCATCGGAGGATATTTCCTTTTTCACCATAGCCCTCTATGGGCTTCCAAATATCACTTTGCCAATTCCACACGAACTGTCTTAGCGAAAGGCTTCTTGAGGGGAAAGCTGTAACTCTGTGAGATGATTTCACAGAACACAAAGAAGTTTCTCAGAAAGCTTCTTTCTCTTTGTTATCGGAGGATATTTCCTTTGGCCCTATATTCTTTAAAGGGATCCGAAATATCGGTTCTCAGGTTCCACAGAAATAAGGCTAGCAAAGAGCTCGACGAAATACAGATGTAACTCTGTGAGATGAATTAACAGAACAGTAAGCAGTTTCTCAGAAAGCTTCTTTTCACATTTAATCCGAGGATATTTCCTTTTTCACCATAGCCCTCTATGGGCTTCCAAATATCACTTTGCCAATTCCACAAGAACTGTCTTAGCGAAAGGCTTCTTGAGGGGAAAGCTGTAACTCTGTGAGATGATTTCACAGAACACAAGGAAGTTTCTCAGAAAGCTTCTTTCTCTTTGTTATCGGACTATATTTCCTTTGGCCATATAGTCTTCAAAGGGAAAGGAAATATCTGTTGTCAGATTCCACAGAAATAAGGCTAGCAAAGAGATCCACGAAATACAGATGTAACTCTGTGAGATGAATTAACAGAACACTGAGCAGTTTCTCAGAAAGCTTCTTTCCAGATTTCATCGGAGGATATTTCCTTTTTCACCATAGCCCTTATGGGCTTCCAAATATCACTTTGCCAATTCCACAAGAACTGTCTTAGCGAAAGGCTTCATGAGGGGAAAGCTGTAACTCTGTGCGATGATTTCACCGAACACAAAGAAGTTTCTCAGAAAACTTCTTTCTCTTTGTTATCGAAGGATATTTCCTTTGGCCGTATAGTCTTCAAAGGGAAAGGAAATATCTGTTTTCAGATTCGACAGAAATAAGGCTAGCAAAGAGATCCACGAAATACAGATGTAACTCTGTGAAATGAATTAACAGAACTCTAAGCAGTTTCTCAGAAAGCTTCTTTCCAGATTTCATCGGAGGATATTTCCTTTTTCACCATAGCCCTCTATGGGCTTCCAAATATCACTTTGCCAATTCCACACGAACAGTCTTAGCGAAAGGCTTCTTGAGGGGAAAGCTGTAACTCTGTGAGATGATTTCACAGAACACAAAGAAGTTTCTCAGAAAGCTTCTTTCTCTTTGTTATCGGAGGATATTTCCTTTGGCCGTATAGTCTTTAAAGGGATCCGAAATATCTGTTCTCAGGTTCCACAGAAATAAGGCTAGCAAAGACATCTACGAAATACAGATGTAACTCTGTGAGATGAATTAACAGAACACTAAGCAGTTTCTCAGAAAGCTTCTTTCCAGATTTCATCGGAGGATATTTCCTTTTTCACCATAGCCCTCTATGGGCTTCCAAATATCACTTTGCCAATTCCACAAGAACTGTCTTAGCGAAAGGCTTCTTGAGGGGAAAGCTGTAACTCTGTGAGATGATTTCACCGAACACAAAGAAGCTTCTCAGAAAGCTTCTTTCTCTTTGGTATCGGAGGATATTTTCCTTGGTCCTATGGCCTTTAAAGGGATCCGAAATATCTGTTCTCAGATTCCACAGAAATAAGGCTAGCAAAGAGATTCACGAAATACAGATGTAACTCTGTGAGATGAATTAACAGACACTGAGCAGTTTCTCAGAAAGATTCTTTCCAGATTTCATCGGAGGATATTTCCTTTTTCACCATAGCCCTCTATGGGCTTCCAAATATCACTTTGCCAATTCCACAAGAACTGGCTTAGCGAAAGGCTTCTTGAGAGGAAAGCTGTAACTCTGTGAGATGATTTCACAGAACACAAAGAAGTTTCTCAGAAAGCTTCTTTCTCTTTGTTATCGGAGGATATTTCCTTTGGCCCTATAGTCTTTAAAGGGATCCGAAATATCTGTTGTCAGATTCCACAGAATTAAGGCTAGCAAAGAGATCCACGAAATACAGATGTAACTCTGTGAGATGAATTAACAGAACACTAAGCAGTTTCTCAGAAAGGTTCTTTCCAGATTTCATCCGAGGATATTTCCTTTTTCACCATAGTCCTTATGGGCTTCCAAATATGACTTTGCCAATTCCACAAGAACTGTCTTAGCGAAAGGCTTCTAGAGGGGAAAACTCTCACTCTGTGAGATGATTTCACAGAACACAAAGAAGTTTCTCAGAAAGCTTCTTTCCCTTTGTTATCGGAGGATATGTCCTTTGGCCCTATAGTCTTCAAAGGGAAAGGAAATATCTGTTGTCAGATTCCACAGAAATAAGGCTAGCAAAGAGATCCAAGAAATACTGATGTAACTCTGTGAGATGAATTAACAGAACACTGAGCAGTTTCTCAGAAAGCTTCTTTCCAGATTTCATCGGAGGATATTTCCTTTCTCACCCTAGCCCTCTATGGGCTTCCAAATATCACTTTGCCAATTCCACAAGAACTGTCTTAGCGAAAGGCTTCTTGAGGGGAAAGCTGTAACTCTGTGAGATCATTTCACAGATGTTTCTCAGAAAGCTTGTTTCTCTTTGTTATCGGAGGATATTTCCTTTGGCCCTATAGTCTTCAAAGGGAAAGGAAATATCTGTTGTCAGATTCCACAGAAATAAGGCTAGCAGAGATCCACGAAATACAGATGTAACTCTGTGAGATGAATTAACAGAACACTAAGCAGTTTCTCAGGAAGCTTCTTTCCAGATTTCATCGGAGGATATTTCCTTTTTCACCATAGCCCTCTACGGGCTTCCAAATATCACTTTGCCAATTCCACACGAACTGTCTTAGCGAAAGGCTTCTTGAGGGGAAAGCTGTAACTCTGTGAGATGATTTCACAGAACACAAAGAAGTTTCTCAGAAAGCTTCTTTCTCTTTGTTATCGGAGGATATTTCCTTTGGCCCGATATTCTTTAAAGGGATCCGAAATATCTGTTCTCAGGTTCCACAGAAATAAGGCTAGCAAAGAGATGCAAGAAATACTGATGTAACTCTGTGAGATGAATTAACAGAACACTGAGCAGTTTCTCAGAAAGCTTCTTTCCAGATTTCATCGGAGGATATTTCCTTTTTCACCATAGCCCTTATGGGATTCCAAATATCACTTTGCCAATTCCACAAGAACTGTCTTAGCGAAAGGCTTCTTGAGGGGAAAGCTGTAACTCTGTGAGATGATTTCACCGAACACAAAGAAGTTTCTCAGAAAACTTCTTTCTCTTTGTTATCGAAGGATATTTCCTTTGGCCGTATAGTCTTCAAAGGGAAAGGAAATATCTGTTTTCAGATTCGACAGAAATAAGGCTAGCAAAGAGATCCACGAAATATAGATGTAACTCTGTGAGATGAATTAACAGAACACTAAGCAGTTTCTCAGAAAGCTTCTTTCCAGATTTCATCGGACGATATTTCCTTTTTCACCATAGCCCTCTATGGGCTTCCAAATATCACTTTGCCAATTCCACACGAACTGTCTTAGCGAAAGGCTTCTTGAGGGGAAAGCTGTAACTCTGTGAGATGATTTCACAGAACACAAAGAAGTTTCTCAGAAAGCTTCTTTCTCTTTGTTATCAGAGGATATTTCCTTTGGCCCTATAGTCTTTAAAGGGATCCGAAATATCTGTTCTCAGGTTCCACAGAAATAAGGCTAGCAAACAGATCTACGAAATACAGATGTAACTCTGTGAGATGAATTAACAGAACACTAAGCAGTTTCTCAGAAAGCTTCTTTCCAGATTTCATCGGAGGATATTTCCTTTTTCACCATAGCCCTCTAGGGGCTTCCAAATATCACTTTGCCAATTCCACAAGAACTGTCTTAGCGAAAGGCTTCTTGAGGGGAAAGCTGTAACTCTGTGAGATGATTTCACCGAACACTAAGAAGCTTCTCAGAAAGCTTCTTTCTCTTTGTTATCGGAGGATATTTTCTTTGGTCCTATGGCCTTTAAAGGGATCCGAAATATCTGTTCTCAGATTCCACAGAAATAAGGCTAGCAAAGAGATCCACGAAATACAGATGTAACTCTGTGAGATGAATTAACAGACACTGAGCAGTTTCTCAGAAAGATTCTTTCCAGATTTCATCGGAGGATATTTCCTTTTTCACCATAGACCTCTATGGGCTTCCAAATATCACTTTGCCAATTCCACAAGAACTGGCTTAGCGAAAGGCTTCTTGAGAGGAAAGCTGTAACTCTGTGAGATGATTTCACAGAACACAAAGAAGTTTCTCAGAAAGCTTCTTTCTCTTTGTTATCGGAGGATACTTCCTTTGGCCCTATAGTCTTTAAAGGGATACGAAATATCTGTTGTCAGATTCCACAGAATTAAGGCTAGCAAAGAGATCCACGAAATACAGATGTAACTCTGTGAGATGAATTAACAGAACACTAAGCAGTTTCTCAGAAAGGTTCTTTCCAGATTTCATCCGAGGATATTTCCTTTTTCACCATAGTCCTTATGGGCTTCCAAATATGACTTTGCCAATTCCACAAGAACTGTCTTAGCGAAAGGCTTCTTGAGGGGAAAGCTGTAACTCTGTGAGATGATTTCACAGAACACAAAGAAGTTTCTCAGAAAGCTTCTTTCTCTTTGTTATCGGAGGATATTTCCTTTGGCCCGATATTCTTTAAAGGGATCCGAAATATCTGTTCTCAGGTTCCACAGAAATAAGGCTAGCAAAGAGATCCAAGAAATACTGATGTAACTCTGTGAGATGAATTAACAGAACACTGAGCAGTTTCTCAGAAAGCTTCTTTCTAGATTTCATCGGAGGATATTTCCTTTCTCACCATAGCCCTCTATGGGCTCCCAAATATCACTTTGCCAATTCCACAAGAACTGTCTTAGCGAAAGGCTTCTTGAGTGGAAAGCTGTAACTCTGTGATATGATTTCACAGAACACAAAGAAGTTTCTCAGAAAGCTTCTTTCTCTTTGTTATCGGAGGATATTTCCTTTGGCCTATAGTCTTCAAAGGGAAAGGAAATATCTGTTGTCAGATTCCAGAGAAATAAGGCTAGCAAAGAGATCAACGAAATACAGATGTAACTCTGTGAGATGAATTAACAGAACACTAAGCAGTTTCTCAGAAAGATTCTTTCCAGATTTCATCGGAGGATATTTCCTTTTTCACCATAGCCCTCTATGGGCTTCCAAATATCACTTTGCCAATTCCACACGAACTGTCTTAGCGAAAGGCTTCTTGAGGGGAAAGCTGTAACACTGTGAGATGATTTCACAGAACACAAAGAAGTTTCTCAGAAAGCTTCTTTCTCTTTGTTATCGGAGGATATTTCCCTTGGCCCTATATTCTTTAAAGGGATCCGAAATATCTGTTCTCAGGTTCCACAGAAATAAGGCTAGCAAAGAGATCTACGAAATACAGATGTAAATCTGTGAGATGAATTAACAGAACACTAAGCAGATTCTCAGAAAGCTTCTTTCCACATTTCATCCGAGGATATTTCCTTTTTCACCATAGCCCTCTATGGGTTTCCAAATATCACTTTGCCAATTCCACAAGAACTGTCTTAGCGAAAGGCTTCTTGAGGGGAAAGCTGTAACTCTGTGAGATGATTTCACAGAACACAAAGAAGTTTCTCAGAAAGCTTCTTTCTCTTTGTTATCGGAGGATATTTCCTTTGGCCCTATATTCTTTAAAGGGATCCGAAATATCTGTTCTCAGGTTCCACAGAAATAAGGCTAGCAAAGAGATCTACGAAATACAGATGTAACTCTGTGAGATGAATTAACAGAACACTAAGCAGTTTCTCAGAAAGCTTCTTTCCAGATTTCATCGGAGGATATTTCCTTTTTCACCATAGCCCTTATGGCTTCCAAATATCACTTTGCCAATTCCACAAGAACTGTCTTAGCGAAAGGCTTCTTGAGGGGAAAGCTGTAACTCTGTGAGATCATTTCACAGAACAAAAAGATGTTTCTCAGAAAGCTTCTTTCTCTTTGTTATCGGAGGATATATCCTTTGGCCCTATATTCTTCAAAGGGAAAGGAAATATCTGTTGTCAGATTCCACAGAAATAAGGCTAGCAAAGACATCCACGAAATACAGATGTAACTCTGTGAGATGAATTAACAGAACACTGAGCAGTTTCTCAGAAAGCTTCTTTCCAGATTTCATCGGAGGATATTTCCTTTTTCACCATAGCCCTTACGGGCTTCCAAATATCACTTTGCCAATTCCACAAGAACTGTCTTAGCGAAAGGCTTCTTGAGGGGAAAGCTGGAACTCTGTGAGATCATTTCACAGAACACAAAGATGTTTCTCAGAAAGCTTGTTTCTCTTTGTTATCAGAGGATATTTCCTTTGGCCCTATAGTCTTCAAAGGGAAAGGAAATATCTGTTGTCAGATTCCACAGAAATAAGGCTAGCAAGAGATCCACGAAATACAGATGTAACTCTGTGAGATGAATTAACAGAACACTGAGCAGTTTCTCAGAAAGCTTCTTTCCAGATTTCATCGGAGGATATTTCCTTTTTCACCTTAGCCCTTATGGGCTTCAAAATATCACTTTGCCAATTCCACAAGAACTGTCTTAGCGAAAGGCTTCTTGAGGGGAAAACTGTCACTCTGTGAGATGATTTCACAGAACACAAAGAAGATTCTCAGAAAGCTTCTTTCTCTTTGTTATCGGAGGATATTTCCTTTGGCCCTATAGTCTTCAAAGGGAAAGGAAATAACTGTTGTCAGATTCCACAGAAAGAAGGCTAGCAAAGAGATCCACGAAATACAGATGTAACTCTGTGAGATGAATTAACAGAACACTAAGCAGTTTCTCAGAAAGCTTCTTTCCAGATTTCATCGGAGGATATTTCCTTTTTCACAATAGCCCTCTAAGGGCTTCCAAATATCTCTTTGCCAATTCCACAAGAACTGTCTTAGCGAAAGGCTTCTTGAGGGGAAAGCTGTAACTCTGTGAGATGATTTCACCGAACACAAAGAAGTTTCTCAGAAAACTTCTTTCTCTTTGTTATCGAAGGATATTTCCTTTGGCCGTATAGTCTTCAAAGGGAAAGGAAATATCTGTTGTCAGATTCCACAGAAATAAGGCTAGCAAAGAGATCCACGAAATACAGATGTAACTCTGTGAGATGAATTAACAGACACTGAGCAGTTTCTCAGAAAGCTTCTTTCCAGATTTCATCGGAGGATATTTCCTTTTTCACCATAGCCCTCTATGGGCTTCCAAATATCACTTTGCCAATTCCAGAAGAACTGTCTTAGCGAAAGGCTTCTTGAGAGGAAAGCTGTAACTCTGTGAGATGATTTCACAGAACACAAAGAAGTTTCTCAGAAAGCTTCTTTCTCTTTGTTATCGGAGGATATTTCCTTTGGCCCTATATTCTTTAAAGGGATCCGAAATATCTGTTGTCAGATTCCACAGAATTAAGGCTAGCAAAGAGATCCACGAAATACAGATGTAACTCTGTGAGATGAATTAACAGAACACTAAGCAGTTTCTCAGAAAGGTTCTTTCCAGATTTCATCCGAGGATATTTTCTTTTTCACCATAGTCCTTATGGGCTTCCAAATATGACTTGGCCAATTCCACAAGAACTGTGTTAGCGAAAGGCTTCTTGAGGGGAAAGCTGTAACTCTGTGAGTTGATTTCACAGAACACAAAGAAGTTTCTCAAAAAGCTTCTTTCCCTTTGTTATCGGAGGATATGTCCTTTGGCCCTATAGTCTTCCAAGGGAAAGGAAATATCTGTTGTCAGATTCCACAGAAATAAGGCTAGCAAAGAGATCCAAGAAATACTGATGTAACTCTGTGAGATGAATTAACAGAACACTGAGCAGTTTCTCAGAAAGCTTCTTTCCAGATTTCATCGGAGGATATTTCCTTTTTCACCATAGCCCTCTATGGGCTTCCAAATATCACTTTGCCAATTCCACACGAACTGTCTTAGCGAAAGGCTTCTTGAGGGGAAAGCTGTAACTCTGTGAGATGATTTCACAGAACACAAAGAAGTTTCTCAGAAAGCTTCTTTCTCTTTGTTATCGGAGGATATTTCCTTTGGCCCGATATTCTTTAAAGGGATCCGAAATATCTCTTCTCAGGTTCCACAGAAATAAGGCTAGCAAAGAGATCCAAGAAATACTGATGTAACTCTGTGAGATGAATTAACAGAACACTGAGCAGTTTCTCAGAAAGCTTCTTTCTAGATTTCATCGGAGGATATTTCCTTTCTCACCATAGCCTTCTATGGGCTCCCAAATATCACTTTGCCAATTCCACAAGAACTGTCTTAGCGAAAGGCTTCTTGAGGGGAAAGCTGTAACTCTGTGAGATGATTTCACAGAACACAAAGAAGTTTCTCAGAAAGCTTCTTTCTCTTTGTTATCGGAGGATATATCCTTTGGCCCTATATTCTTCAAAGGGAAAGGAAATATCTGTTGTCAGATTCCACAGAAATAAGGCTAGCAAAGACATCCACGAAATACAGATGTAACTCTGTGAGATGAATTAACAGAACACTGAGCAGTTTCTCAGAAAGCTTCTTTCCAGATTTCATCGGAGGATATTCCCTTTTTCACCATAGCCCTTACGGGCTTCCAAATATCACTTTGCCAATTCCACAAGAACTGTCTTAGCGAAAGGCTTCTTGAGGGAAAAGCTGGAACTCTGTGAGATGATTTCACAGAACACAAAGAAGTTTCTCAGAAAGCTTGTTTCTCTTTGTTATCGGAGGATATTTCCTTTGGCCCTATAGTCTTCAAAGGGAAAGGAAATAACTGTTGTCAGATTCCACAGAAAGAAGGCTAGCAAAGAGATCCACGAAATACAGATGTAACTCTGTGAGATGAATTAACAGAACACTAAGCAGTTTCTCAGAAAGCTTCTTTCCAGATTTCATCGGAGGATATTCCCCTTTTCACCATAGCCCTCTATGGGCTTCCAAATATCACTTTGCCAATTCCACAAGAACTGTCTTAGCGAAAGGCTTCTTGAGGGGAAAGCTGTAACTCTGTGAGATGATTTCACAGAACACAAAGAAGTTTCTCAGAAAGCTTGTTTCTCTTTGTTATCACAGGATATTTCCTTTGGCCCTATAGTCTTCAAAGGGAAAGGAAATATCTGTTGTCAGATTCCACAGAAATAAGGCTAGCAAGAGATCCACGAAATACAGATGTAACTCTGTGAGATGAATTAACAGAACACTGAGCAGTTTCTCAGAAAGCTTCTTTCCAGATTTCATCGGAGGATATTTCCTTTTTCACCTTAGCCCTTATGGGCTTCAAAATATCACTTTGCCAATTCCACAAGAACTGTCTTAGCGAAAGGCTTCTTGAGGGGAAAACTGTCACTCTGTGAGATGATTTCACAGAACACAAAGAAGTTTCTCAGAAAGCTTCTTTCTCTTTGTTATCGGAGGATATTTCCTTTGGCCCTATAGTCTTCAAAGGGAAAGGAAATAACTGTTGTCAGATTCCACAGAAAGAAGGCTAGCAAAGAGATCCACGAAATACAGATGTAACTCTGTGAGATGAATTAACAGAACACTAAGCAGTTTCTCAGAAAGCTTCTTTCCAGATTTCATCCGAGGATATTTCCTTTTTCACCATAGCCCTCTATGGGCTTCCAAATATCACTTTGCCAATTCCACACGAACTGTCTTAGCGAAAGGCTTCTTGAGGGGAAAGCTGTAACTCTGTGAGATGATTTCACAGAACACAAAGAAGTTTCTCAGAAAGCTTCTTTCTCTTTGTTATCGGAGGATATTTCCTTTGGCCCGATATTCTTTAAAGGGATCCGAAATATCTCTTCTCAGGTTCCACAGAAATAAGGCTAGCAAAGAGATCCAAGAAATACAGATGTAACTCTGTGAGATGAATTAACAGAACACTGAGCAGTTTCTCAGAAAGCTTCTTTCTAGATTTCATCGGAGGATATTTCCTTTCTCACCATAGCCCTCTAAGGGCTCCCAAATATCACTTTGCCAATTCCACAAGAACTGTCTTAGCGAAAGGCTTCTTGAGGGGAAAGCTGTAACTCTGTGAGATGATTTCACAGAACACAAAGAAGTTTCTCAGAAAGCTTCTTTCTCTTTGTTATCGGAGGATATATCCTTTGGCCCTGTATTCTTCAAAGGGAAAGGAAATATCTGTTGTCAGATTCCACAGAAATAAGGCTAGCAAAGACATCCACGAAATACAGATGTAACTCTGTGAGATGAATTAACAGAACACTGAGCAGTTTCTCAGAAAGCTTCTTTCCAGATTTCATCGGAGGATATTCCCTTTTTCACCATAGCCCTTACGGGCTTCCAAATATCACTTTGCCAATTCCACAAGAACTGTCTTAGCGAAAGGCTTCTTGAGGGGAAAGCTGGAACTCTGTGAGATCATTTCACAGAACACAAAGATGTTTCTCAGAAAGCTTGTTTCTCTTTGTTATCGGAGGATATTTCCTTTGGCCCTATAGTCTTCAAAGGGAAAGGAAATAACTGTTGTCAGATTCCACAGAAAGAAGGCTAGCAAAGAGATCCACGAAATACAGATGTAACTCTGTGAGATGAATTAACAGAACACTAAGCAGTTTCTCAGAAAGCTTCTTTCCAGATTTCATCGGAGGATATTCCCCTTTTCACCATAGCCCTCTATGGGCTTCCAAATATCACTTTGCCAATTCCACAAGAACTGTCTTAGCGAAAGGCTTCTTGAGGGGAAAGCTGTAACTCTGTGAGATGATTTCACAGAACACAAAGAAGTTTCTCAGAAAGCTTGTTTCTCTTTGTTATCAGAGGATATTTCCTTTGGCCCTATAGTCTTCAAAGGGAAAGGAAATATCTGTTGTCAGATTCCACAGAAATAAGGCTAGCAAGAGATCCACGAAATACAAATGTAACTCTGTGAGATGAATTAACAGAACACTGAGCAGTTTCTCAGAAAGCTTCTTTCCAGATTTCATCGGAGGATATTTCCTTTTTCACCTTAGCCCTTATGGGCTTCCAAATATCACTTTGCCAATTCCACACGAACTGTCTTAGCGAAAGGCTTCTTGAGGGGAAAGCTGTAACTCTGTGAGATGATTTCACAGAACACAAAGAAGTTTCTCAGAAAGCTTCTTTCTCTTTGTTATCGGAGGATATTTCTTTTGGCCCTATAGTCTTTAAAGGGATCCGAAATATGTGTTCTCAGGTTCCACAGAAATAAGTCTAGCAAAGAGATCTACGAAATACAGATGTAACTCTGTGAGATGAATTAACAGAACACTAAGCAGTTTCTCAGAAAGCTTCTTTCCAGATTTCATCGGAGGATATTTCCTTTTTCACCATAGCCCTCTATGGGCTTCCAAATATCACATTGCCAATTCCACAAGAACTGTCTTAGCGAAAGGCTTCTTGAGGGGAAAGCTGTAACTCTGTGAGATGATTTCACGGAACACAAAGAAGCTTCTCAGAAAGCTTCTTTCTCTTTGTTATCGGAGGATATTTTCTTTGGTCCTATGGCCTTTAAAGGGATCCGAAATATCTGTTCTCAGATTCCACAGAAATAAGGCTAGCAAAGAGATCCACGAAATACAGATGTAATTCTGTGAGATGAATTAAAAGACACTGAGCAGTTTCTCAGAAAGCTTCTTTCCAGATTTCATCGGAGGATATTTCCTTTTTCACCATAGCCCTCTATGGGCTTCCAAATATCACTTTGCCAATTCCACAAGAACTGGCTTAGCGAAAGGCTTCTTGAGAGGAAAGCTGTAACTCTGTGAGATGATTTCACAGAACACAAAGAAGTTTCTCAGAAAGCTTCTTTCTCTTTGTTATCGGAGGATATTTCCTTTGGCCCTATAGTCTTTAAAGGGATCCGAAATATCTGTTGTCAGATTCCACAGAAATAAGGCTAGCAAAGAGATCCAAGAAATACAGATGTAACTCTGTGAGATGAATTAACAGAACACTAAGCAGTTTCTCAGAAAGCTTCTTTCCAGATTTCATCCAAGGATATTTCCTTTTTCACCATAGCCCTTATGGGCTTCCAAATATGACTTTGCCAATTCCACAAGAACTGTCTTAGCGAAAGGCTTCTTGAGGGGAAAGCTGTAACTCTGTGAGATGATTTCACAGAACACAAAGAAGTTTCTCAGAAAGCTTCTTTCTCTTTGTTATCGGAGGATATTTCCTTTGGCCCTATAGTCTTCAAAGGGAAAGGAAATATCTGTTGTCAGATTCCACAGAAATAAGGCTAGCAAAGAGATCCACGAAATACAGATGTAACTCTGTGAGATGAATTAACAGAACACTAAGCAGTTTCTCAGAAAGCTTCTTTCCAGATTTCATCGGAGGATATTTCCTTTTTCACCACAGCCCTTATGGGCTTCCAAATATCACTTTGCCAATTCCACACGAACTGTCTTAGCGAAAGGCTTCTTGAGGGGAAAGCTGTAACTCTGTGAGATCATTTCACAGAACACAAAGAAGTTTCTCAGAAAGCTTCTTTCTCTTTGTTATCGGAGGATATTTCCTTTGGCCCTATATTCTTTAAAGGGATCCGAAATATCTGTTCTCAGGTTCCACAGAAATAAGGCTAGCAAAGAGATCTACGAAATACAGATGTAACTCTGTGAGATGAATTAACAGAACACTAAGCAGTTTCTCAGAAAGCTTCTTTCCACATTTCATCCGAGGATATTTCCTTTTTCACCATAGCCCTCTATGGGCTTCCAAATATCACTTTGCCAATTCCACAAGAACTGTCTTAGCGAAAGGCTTCTTGAGGGGAAAGCTGTAACTCTGTGAGATGATTTCACAGAACACAAAGAAGTTTCTCAGAAAGCTTGTTTCTCTTTGTTATCAGAGGATATTTCCTTTGGCCCTATAGTCTTCAAAGGGAAAGGAAATATCTGTTGTCAGATTCCACAGAAATAAGGCTAGCAAGAGATCCACGAAATACAGATGTAACTCTGTGAGATGAATTAACAGAACACTGAGCAGTTTCTCAGAAAGCTTCTTTCCAGATTTCATCGGAGGATATTTCCTTTTTCACCATAGCCCTTATGGGCTTCCAAATATCACGTTGCCAATTCCACAAGAACTGTCTTAGCGAAAGGCTTCTTGAGGGGAAAGCTGTACCTCTGTGAGATGATTTCACAGAACACAAAGAAGTTTCTCAGAAAGCTTCTTTCTCTTTGTTATCGGAGGATATTTCCTTTGGCCCTATAGTCTTCAAAGGGAAAGGAAATAACTGTTGTCAGATTCCACAGAAAGAAGGCTAGCAAAGAGATCCAAGAAATACAGATGTAACTCTGTGAGATGAATTAACAGAACACTAAGCAGTTTCTCAGAAAGCTTCTTTCCAGATTTCATCGGAGGATATTCCCTTTTTCACCCTAGCCCTCTATGGGCTTCCAAATATCAGTTTGCCAATTCCACAAGAACTGTCTTAGCGAAAGGCTTCTTGAGGGGAAAGCTGTAACTCTGTGAGGTGATTTCACAGAACACAAAGAAGTTTCTCAGAAAGCTTGTTTCTCTTTGTAATCAGAGGATATTTCCTTTGGCCCTATAGTCTTCAAAGGGAAAGGAAATATCTGTTGTCAGATTCCACAGAAATAAGGCTAGCAAGAGATCCACGAAATACAGATGTAACTCTGTGAGATGAATTAACAGAACACTGAGCAGTTTCTCAGAAAGCTTCTTTCCAGATTTCATCGGAGGATATTTCCTTTTTCACCATAGCCCTTATGGGCTTCCAAATATCACTTTGCCAATTCCACAAGAACTGTCTTAGCGAAAGGCTTCTTGAGGGGAAAGCTGTAACTCTGTGAGATGATTTCACAGAACACAAAGAAGTTTCTCAGAAAGCTTCTTTCTCTTTGTTATCGGAGGATATATCCTTTGGCCCTATATTCTTCAAAGGGAAAGGAAATATCTGTTGTCAGATTCCACAGAAAGAAGGCTAGCAAAGACATCCACGAAATACAGATGTAACTCTGTGAGATGAATTAACAGAACACTGAGCAGTTTCTCAGAAAGCTTCTTTCCAGATTTCATCGGAGGATATTCCCCTTTTCACCATAGCCCTCTATGGGCTTCCAATTATCACTTTGCCAATTCCACAAGAACTGTCTTAGCGAAAGGCTTCTTGAGGGGAAAGCTGTAACTCTGTGAGATGATTTCACAGAACACAAAGAAGTTTCTCAGAAAGCTTGTTTCTCTTTGTTATCAGAGGATATTTCCTTTGGCCCTATAGTCTTCAAAGGGAAAGGAAAGTTGTCAGATTCCACAGAAATAAGGTTAGCAAGAGATCCACGAAATACAGATGTAACTCTGTGAGATGAATTAACAGAACACAGAGCAGTTTCTCAGAAAGCTTCTTTCCAGATTTCATCGGAGGATATTTCCTTTTTCACCTTAGCCCTTATGGGCTTCAAAATATCACTTTGCCAATTCCACAAGAACTGTCTTAGCGAAAGGCTTCTTGAGGGGAAAACTGTCACTCTGTGAGATGATTTCACAGAACACAAAGAAGTTTCTCAGAAAGCTTCTTTCTCTTTGTTATCGGAGGATATTTCCTTTGGCCCTATAGTCTTCAAAGGGAAAGGAAATAACTGTTGTCAGATTCCACAGAAAGAAGGCTAGCAAAGAGATCCACGAAATACAGATGTAACTCTGTGAGATGAATTAACAGAACACTAAGCAGTTTCTCAGAAAGCTTCTTTCCACATTTCATCGGAGGATATTTCCTTTTTCACCATAGCCCTCTAAGGGCTTCCAAATATCACTTTGCCAATTCCACAAGAACTGTCTTAGCGAAAGGCTTCTTGAGGGGAAAGCTGTAACTCTGTGAGATGATTTCACCGAACACAAAGAAGTTTCTCAGAAAACTTCTTTCTCTTTGTTATCGAAGGATATTTCCTTTGGCCGTATAGTCTTCAAAGGGAAAGGAAATATCTGTTGTCAGATTCCACAGAAATAAGGCTAGCAAAGACATCCACGACATACAGATGTAACTCTGTGAGATGAATTAACAGAACACTAAGCAGTTTCTCAGAAAGCTTCTTTCCAGATTTCATCGGAGGATATTTCCTTTTTCACCATAGCCCTCTATGGGCTTCCAAATATCACTTTGCGAATTCCACACGAACTGTCTTAGCGAAAGGCTTCTTGAGGGGAAAGCTGTAACTCTGTGAGATGATTTCACAGAACACAAAGAAGTTTCTCAGAAAGCTTCTTTCTCTTTGTTATCGGAGGATATTTCCCTTGGCCCTATATTCTTTTAAGGGATCCAAAATATCTGTTCTCAGGTTCCACAGAAATAAGGCTAGCAAAGAGATCTACGAAATACAGATGTAAATCTGTGAGATGAATTAACAGAATACTAAGCAGATTCTCAGAAAGCGTCTTTCCACATTTCATCCGAGGATATTTCCTTTTTCACCATAGCCCTCTATGGGCTTCCAAATATCACTTTGCCAATTCCACAAGAACTGTCTTAGCGAAAGGCTTCTTGAGGGGAAAGCTGTAACTCTGTGAGATGATTTCACAGAACAGAAAGAAGTTTCTCAGAAAGCTTCTTTCTCTTTGTTATCGGAGGATATATCCTTTGGCCCTATATTCTTCAAAGGGAAAGGAAATATCTGTTGTCAGATTCCACAGAAATAAGGCTAGCAAAGACATCCACGAAATACAGATGTAACTCTGTGAGATGAATTAACAGAACACTGAGCAGTTTCTCAGAAAGCTTCTTTCCAGATGTCATCGGAGGATATTTCCTTTTTCACCATAGCCCTTATGGGCTTCCAAATATCACTTTGCCATTTCCACAAGAACTGTCTTAGCGAAAGGCTTCTTGAGGGGAAAGCTGGAACTCTGTGAGATCATTTCACAGAACACAAAGATGTTTCTCAGAAAGCATGTTTCTCTTTGTTATCGGAGGATATTTCCTTGGGCCCTATAGTCTTCAAAGGGAAAGGAAATAACTGTTGTCAGATTCCACAGAAAGAAGGCTAGCAAAGAGATCCACGAAATACAGATGTAACTCTGTGAGATGAATTAACAGAACACTAAGCAGTTTCTCAGAAAGCTTCTTTCCAGATTTCATCAGAGGATATTCCCTTTTTCACCATAGCCCTCTATGGGCTTCCAAATATCACTTTGCCAATTCCACAAGAACTGTCTTAGCGAAAGGCTTCTTGAGGGGAAAGCTGTAACTCTGTGAGATGATTTCACAGAACACCAAGAAGTTTCTCAGAAAGCTTCTTTCTCTTTGTTATCGGAGGATATGTCCTTTGGCCCTATGGCCTTTAAAGGGATCCGAAATATCTGTTCTCAGATTCCACAGAAATAAGGCTAGCAAAGAGATCCACGAAATACAGATGTAACTCTGTGAGATGAATTAACAGACACTGAGCAGTTTCTCAGAAAGCTTCTTTCCAGATTTCATCGGAGGATATTTCCTTTTTCACCATACCCCTCTATGGGCTTCCAAATATCACTTTGCCAATTCCACAAGAACTGTCTTAGCGAAAGGCTTCTTGAGGGGAAAGTTGTAACTCTGTGAGATGATTTCACAGAACACCAAGAAGTTTCTCAGAAAGCTTCTTTCTCTTTGTTATCGGAGGATATGTCCTTTGGCCTTATGGCCTTTAAAGGGATCCGAAATATCTGTTCTCAGATTCCACAGAAATAAGGCTAGCAAAGAGATCCACGAAATACAGATGTAACTCTGTGAGATGAATTAACAGACACTGAGCAGTTTCTCAGAAAGCTTCTTTCCAGATTTCATCGGAGGATATTTCCTTTTTCACCATAGCCCTCTATGGGCTTCCAAATATCACTTTGCCAATTCCACACGAACTGTCTTAGCGAAAGGCTTCTTGAGGGGAAAGCTGTAACTCTGTGAGATGATTTCACAGAACACAAAGAAGTTTCTCAGAAAGCTTCTTTCTCTTTGTTATCGGAGGATATTTCCCTTGGCCCTATATTCTTTAAAGGGATCCGAAATATCTGTTCTCAGGTTCCACAGAAATAAGGCTAGCAAAGAGATCTACGAAATACAGATGTAAATCTGTGAGATGAATTAACAGAACACTAAGCAGATTCTCAGAAAGCTTCTTTCCACATTTCATCCGAGGATATTTCCTTTTTCACCATAGCCCTCTATGGGCTTCCAAATATCACTTTGCCAATTCCACAAGAACTGTCTTAGCGAAAGGCTTCTTGAGGGGAAAGCTGTAACTCTGTGAGATGATTTCACAGAACACAAAGAAGTTTCTCAGAAAGCTTCTTTCTCTTTGTTATCGGAGGATATATCCTTTGGCCCTATATTCTTCAAAGAGAAAGGAAATATCTGTTGTCAGATTCCACAGAAATAAGGCTAGCAAAGACATCCACGAAATACAGATGTAACTCTGTGACATGAATTAACAGAACACTGAGCAGTTTCTCAGAAAGCTTCTTTCCAGATTTCATCGGAGGATATTTCCTTTTTCACCATAGCCCTTATGGGCTTCCAAATATCACTTTGCCAATTCCAGAAGAACTGTCTTAGCGAAAGGATTCTTGAGGGGAAAGCTGGAACTCTGTGAGATCATTTCACAGAACACAAAGATGTTTCTCAGAAAGCTTGTTTCTCTTTGTTATCGGAGGATATTTCCTTTGGCCCTATAGTCTTCAAAGGGAAAGGAAATAACTGTTGTCAGATTCCACAGAAAGAAGGCTAGCAAAGTGATCCACGAAATACAGATGTAACTCTGTGAGATGAATTAACAGAACACTAAGCAGTTTCTCAGAAAGCTTCTTTCCACATTTCATCGGAGGATATTTCCTTTTTCACCATAGCCCTCTATGGGCTTCCAAATATCACTTTGCCAATTCCACACGAACTGTCTTAGCGAAAGGCTTCTTGAGGGGAAAGCTGTAACTCTGTGAGATGATTTCAAGGAACACAAAGAAGTTTCTCAGAAAGCTTCTTTCTCTTTGTTATCGGAGGATATTTCCCTTGGCCCTATATTCTTTAAAGGGATCCGAAATATCTGTTCTCAGGTTCCACAGAAATAAGGCTAGCAAAGAGATATACGAAATACAGATGTAAATCTGTGAGATGAATTAACAGAACACTAAGCAGATTCTCAGAAAGTTTCTTTCCACATTTCATCCGAGGATATTTCCTTTTTCACCATAGCCCTCTATGGGCTTCCAAATATCACTTTGCCAATTCCACAAGAACTGTCTTAGCGAAAGGCTTCTTGAGGGGAAAGCTGTAACTCTGTGAGATGATTTCACAGAACACAAAGAAGTTTCTCAGAAAGCTTCTTTCTCTTTGTTATCGGAGGATATATCCTTTGGCCCTATATTCTTCAAAGGGAAAGGAAATATCTGTTGTCAGATTCCACAGAAAGAAGGCTAGCAAAGACATCCACGAAATACAGATGTAACTCTGTGAGATGAATTAACAGAACACTGAGCAGTTTCTCAGAAAGCTTCTTTCCAGATTTCATCGGAGGATATTCCCCTTTTCACCATAGCCCTCTATGGGCTTCCAATTATCACTTTGCCAATTCCACAAGAACTGTCTTAGCGAAAGGCTTCTTGAGGGGAAAGCTGTAACTCTGTGAGATGATTTCACAGAACACAAAGAAGTTTCTCAGAAAGCTTGTTTCTCTTTGTTATCAGAGGATATTTCCTTTGGCCCTATAGTCTTCAAAGGGAAAGGAAAGTTGTCAGATTCCACAGAAATAAGGTTAGCAAGAGATCCACGAAATACAGATGTAACTCTGTGAGATGAATTAACAGAACACAGAGCAGTTTCTCAGAAAGCTTCTTTCCAGATTTCATCGGAGGATATTTCCTTTTTCACCTTAGCCCTTATGGGCTTCAAAATATCACTTTGCCAATTCCACAAGAACTGTCTTAGCGAAAGGCTTCTTGAGGGGAAAACTGTCACTCTGTGAGATGATTTCACAGAACACAAAGAAGTTTCTCAGAAAGCTTCTTTCTCTTTGTTATCGGAGGATATTTCCTTTGGCCCTATAGTCTTCAAAGGGAAAGGAAATAACTGTTGTCAGATTCCACAGAAAGAAGGCTAGCAAAGAGATCCACGAAATACAGATGTAACTCTGTGAGATGAATTAACAGAACACTAAGCAGTTTCTCAGAAAGCTTCTTTCCACATTTCATCGGAGGATATTTCCTTTTTCACCATAGCCCTCTAAGGGCTTCCAAATATCACTTTGCCAATTCCACAAGAACTGTCTTAGCGAAAGGCTTCTTGAGGGGAAAGCTGTAACTCTGTGAGATGATTTCACCGAACACAAAGAAGTTTCTCAGAAAACTTCTTTCTCTTTGTTATCGAAGGATATTTCCTTTGGCCGTATAGTCTTCAAAGGGAAAGGAAATATCTGTTGTCAGATTCCACAGAAATAAGGCTAGCAAAGACATCCACGAAATACAGATGTAACTCTGTGAGATGAATTAACAGAACACTAAGCAGTTTCTCAGAAAGCTTCTTTCCAGATTTCATCGGAGGATATTTCCTTTTTCACCATAGCCCTCTATGGGCTTCCAAATATCACTTTGCGAATTCCACACGAACTGTCTTAGCGAAAGGCTTCTTGAGGGGAAAGCTGTAACTCTGTGAGATGATTTCACAGAACACAAAGAAGTTTCTCAGAAAGCTTCTTTCTCTTTGTTATCGGAGGATATTTCCCTTGGCCCTATATTCTTTTAAGGGATCCAAAATATCTGTTCTCAGGTTCCACAGAAATAAGGCTAGCAAAGAGATCTACGAAATACAGATGTAAATCTGTGAGATGAATTAACAGAATACTAAGCAGATTCTCAGAAAGCGTCTTTCCACATTTCATCCGAGGATATTTCCTTTTTCACCATAGCCCTCTATGGGCTTCCAAATATCACTTTGCCAATTCCACAAGAACTGTCTTAGCGAAAGGCTTCTTGAGGGGAAAGCTGTAACTCTGTGAGATGATTTCACAGAACACAAAGAAGTTACTCAGAAAGCTTCTTTCTCTTTGTTATCGGAGGATATATCCTTTGGCCCTATATTCTTCAAAGGGAAAGGAAATATCTGTTGTCAGATTCCACAGAAATAAGGCTAGCAAAGACATCCACGAAATACAGATGTAACTCTGTGAGATGAATTAACAGAACACTGAGCAGTTTCTCAGAAAGCTTCTTTCCAGATGTCATCGGAGGATATTTCCTTTTTCACCATAGCCCTTATGGGCTTCCAAATATCACTTTGCCATTTCCACAAGAACTGTCTTAGCGAAAGGCTTCTTGAGGGGAAAGCTGGAACTCTGTGAGATCATTTCACAGAACACAAAGATGTTTCTCAGAAAGCATGTTTCTCTTTGTTATCGGAGGATATTTCCTTGGGCCCTATAGTCTTCAAAGGGAAAGGAAATAACTGTTGTCAGATTCCACAGAAAGAAGGCTAGCAAAGAGATCCACGAAATACAGATGTAACTCTGTGAGATGAATTAACAGAACACTAAGCAGTTTCTCAGAAAGCTTCTTTCCAGATTTCATCAGAGGATATTCCCTTTTTCACCATAGCCCTCTATGGGCTTCCAAATATCACTTTGCCAATTCCACAAGAACTGTCTTAGCGAAAGGCTTCTTGAGGGGAAAGCTGTAACTCTGTGAGATGATTTCACAGAACACCAAGAAGTTTCTCAGAAAGCTTCTTTCTCTTTGTTATCGGAGGATATGTCCTTTGGCCCTATGGCCTTTAAAGGGATCCGAAATATCTGTTCTCAGATTCCACAGAAATAAGGCTAGCAAAGAGATCCACGAAATACAGATGTAACTCTGTGAGATGAATTAACAGACACTGAGCAGTTTCTCAGAAAGCTTCTTTCCAGATTTCATCGGAGGATATTTCCTTTTTCACCATACCCCTCTATGGGCTTCCAAATATCACTTTGCCAATTCCACAAGAACTGTCTTAGCGAAAGGCTTCTTGAGGGGAAAGTTGTAACTCTGTGCGATGATTTCACAGAACACCAAGAAGTTTCTCAGAAAGCTTCTTTCTCTTTGTTATCGGAGGATATGTCCTTTGGCCTTATGGCCTTTAAAGGGATCCGAAATATCTGTTCTCAGATTCCACAGAAATAAGGCTAGCAAAGAGATCCACGAAATACAGATGTAACTCTGTGAGATGAATTAACAGACACTGAGCAGTTTCTCAGAAAGCTTCTTTCCAGATTTCATCGGAGGATATTTCCTTTTTCACCATAGCCCTCTATGGGCTTCCAAATATCACTTTGCCAATTCCACACGAACTGTCTTAGCGAAAGGCTTCTTGAGGGGAAAGCTGTAACTCTGTGAGATGATTTCACAGAACACAAAGAAGTTTCTCAGAAAGCTTCTTTCTCTTTGTTATCGGAGGATATTTCCCTTGGCCCTATATTCTTTAAAGGGATCCGAAATATCTGTTCTCAGGTTCCACAGAAATAAGGCTAGCAAAGAGATCTACGAAATACAGATGTAAATCTGTGAGATGAATTAACAGAACACTAAGCAGATTCTCAGAAAGCTTCTTTCCACATTTCATCCGAGGATATTTCCTTTTTCACCATAGCCCTCTATGGGCTTCCAAATATCACTTTGCCAATTCCACAAGAACTGTCTTAGCGAAAGGCTTCTTGAGGGGAAAGCTGTAACTCTGTGAGATGATTTCACAGAACACAAAGAAGTTTCTCAGAAAGCTTCTTTCTCTTTGTTATCGGAGGATATATCCTTTGGCCCTATATTCTTCAAAGAGAAAGGAAATATCTGTTGTCAGATTCCACAGAAATAAGGCTAGCAAAGACATCCACGAAATACAGATGTAACTCTGTGACATGAATTAACAGAACACTGAGCAGTTTCTCAGAAATCTTCTTTCCAGATTTCATCGGAGGATATTTCCTTTTTCACCATAGCCATTATGGGCTTCCAAATATCACTTTGCCAATTCCAGAAGAACTGTCTTAGCGAAAGGATTCTTGAGGGGAAAGCTGGAACTCTGTGAGATCATTTCACAGAACACAAAGATGTTTCTCAGAAAGCTTGTTTCTCTTTGTTATCGGAGGATATTTCCTTTGGCCCTATAGTCTTCAAAGGGAAAGGAAATAACTGTTGTCAGATTCCACAGAAAGAAGGCTAGCAAAGTGATCCACGAAATACAGATGTAACTCTGTGAGATGAATTAACAGAACACTAAGCAGTTTCTCAGAAAGCTTCTTTCCAGATTTCATCGGAGGATATTCCCCTTTTCACCATAGCCCTCTATGGGCTTCCAAATATCACTTTGCCAATTCCACAAGAACTGTGTTAGCGAAAGGCTTCTTGAGGGGAAAGCTGTAACTCTGTGAGTTGATTTCACAGAACACAAAGAAGTTTCTCAAAAAGCTTCTTTCCCTTTGTTATCGGAGGATATGTCCTTTGGCCCTATAGTCTTCAAAGGGAAAGGAAATATCTGTTGTCAGATTCCACAGAAATAAGGCTAGCAAAGAGATCCAAGAAATACTGATGTAACTCTGTGAGATGAATTAACAGAACACTGAGCAGTTTCTCAGAAAGCTTCTTTCCAGATTTCATCGGAGGATATTTCCTTTCTCACCCTAGCCCTCTATGGGCTTCCAAATATCACTTTGCCAATTCTACAAGAACTGTCTTAGCGAAAGGCTTCTTGAAGGGAAAGCTGTAACTCTGTGAGATGATTTCACAGAACACAAAGAAGTTTCTCAGAAAGCTTCTTTCTCTTTGTTATCGGAGTATATTTCCTTTGGCCCTATAGTCTTCAAAGGGAAAGGAAATATCTGTTGTCAGAATCCACAGAAATAAGGCTAGCAAAGAGATCCACGAAATACAGATGTAACTCTGTGAGATGAATTAACAGAACACTAAGCAGTTTCTCAGAAAGCTTCTTTCCAGATTTCATCGGAGGATATTTCCTTTTTCACCGTAGCCCTCTATGGGCTTCCAAATATCACTTTGCCAATTCCACACGAACTGTCTTAGCGAAAGGCTTCTTGAGGGGAAAGCTGTAACTCTGTGAGATGATTTCACAGAACACAAAGAAGTTTCTCAGAAAGCTTCTTTCTCTTTGTTATCGGAGGATATTTCCTTTGGCCCGATATTCTTTAAAGGGATCCGAAATATCTCTTCTCAGGTTCCACAGAAATAAGGCTAGCAAAGAGATCCAAGAAATACTGATGTAACTCTGTGAGATGAATTAACTGAACACTGAGCAGTTTCTCAGAAAGCTTCTTTCTAGATTTCATCGGAGGATATTTCCTTTCTCACCATAGCCCTCTATGGGCTCCCAAATATCACTTTGCCAATTCCACAAGAACTGTCTTAGCGAAAGGCTTCTTGAGGGGAAAGCTGTAACTCTGTGAGATGATTTCACAGAACACAAAGAAGTTTCTCAGAAAGCTTCTTTCTCTTTGTTATCGGAGGATATATCCTTTGGCCCTATATTCTTCAAAGGGAAAGGAAATATCTGTTGTCAGATTCCACAGAAATAAGGCTAGCAAAGACATCCACGAAATACAGATGTAACTCTGTGAGATGAATTAACAGAACACTGAGCAGTTTCTCAGAAAGCTTCTTTCCAGATTTCAACGGAGGATATTCCCTTTTTCACCATAGCCCTTACGGGCTTCCAAATATCACTTTGTCAATTCCACAAGAACTGTCTTAGCGAAAGGCTTCTTGAGGGGAAAGCTGGAACTCTGTGAGATGATTTCACAGAACACAAAGAAGTTTCTCAGAAAGCTTGTTTCTCTTTGTTATCGGAGGATATTTCCTTTGGCCCTATAGTCTTCAAAGGGAAAGGAAATAACTGTTGTCAGATTCCACAGAAAGAAGGCTAGCAAAGAGATCCACGAAATACAGATGTAACTCTGTGAGATGAATTAACAGAACACTAAGCAGTTTCTCAGAAAGCTTCTTTCCAGATTTCATCGGAGGATATTCCCCTTTTCACCATAGCCCTCTATGGGCTTCCAAATATCACTTTGCCAATTCCACAAGAACTGTCTTAGCGAAAGGCTTCTTGAGGGGAAAGCTGTCACTCTGTGAGATGATTTCACAGAACACAAAGAAGTTTCTCAGAAAGCTTGTTTCTCTTTGTTATCAGAGGATATTTCCTTTGGCCCTATAGTCTTCAAAGGGAAAGGAAATATCTGTTGTCAGATTCCACAGAAATAAGGCTAGCAAGAGATCCACGAAATACAGATGTAACTCTGTGAGATGAATTAACAGAACACTGAGCAGTTTCTCAGAAAGCTTCTTTCCAGATTTCATCGGAGGATATTTCCTTTTTCACCTTAGCCCTTATGGGCTTCAAAATATCACTTTGCCAATTCCAAAAGAACTGTCTTAGCGAAAGGCTTCTTGAGGGGAAAACTGTCACTCTGTGAGATGATTTCACAGAACACAAAGAAGTTTCTCAGAAAGCTTCTTTCTCTTTGTTATCGGAGGATATTTCCTTTGGCCCTATAGTCTTCAAAGGGAAAGGAAATAACTGTTGTCAGATTCCACAGAAAGAAGGCTAGCAAAGAGATCCACGAAATACAGATGTAACTCTGTGAGATGAATTAACAGAACACTAAGCAGTTTCTCAGAAAGCTTCTTTCCAGATTTCATCCGAGGATATTTCCTTTTTCACCATAGCCCTCTATGGGCTTCCAAATATCACTTTGCCAATTCCACACGAACTGTCTTAGCGAAAGGCTTCTTGAGGGGAAAGCTGTAACTCTGTGAGATGATTTCACAGAACACAAAGAAGTTTCTCAGAAAGCTTCTTTCTCTTTGTTATCGGAGGATATTTCCTTTGGCCCGATATTCTTTAAAGGGATCCGAAATATCTGTTCTCAGGTTCCACAGAAATAAGGCTAGCAAAGAGATCCAAGAAATACTGATGTAACTCTGTGAGATGAATTAACAGAACACTGAGCAGTTTCTCAGAAAGCTTCTTTCTAGATTTCATCGGAGGATATTTCCTTTCTCACCATAGCCCTCTATGGGCTCCCAAATATCACTTTGCCAATTCCACAAGAACTGTCTTAGCGAAAGGCTTCTTGAGGGGAAAGCTGTAACTCTGTGAGATGATTTCACAGAACACAAAGAAGTTTCTCAGAAAGCTTCTTTCTCTTTGTTATCGGAGGATATTTCCTTTGGCCCTATATTCTTCAAAGGGAACGGAAATATCTGTTGTCAGATTCCACAGAAATAAGGCTAGCAAAGACATCCACGAAATACAGATGTAACTCTGTGAGATGAATTAACAGAACACTGAGCAGTTTCTCAGAAAGCTTCTTTCCAGATTTCATCGGAGGATATTCCCTTTTTCACCATAGCCCTTACGGGCTTCCAAATATCACTTTGGCAATTCCACAAGAACTGTCTTAGCGAAAGGCTTCTTGAGGGGAAAGCTGGAACTCTGTGAGATGATTTCACAGAACACAAAGAAGTTTCTCAGAAAGCTTGTTTCTCTTTGTTATCGGAGGATATTTCCTTTGGCCCTATAGTCTTCAAAGGGAAAGGAAATAACTGTTGTCAGATTCCACAGAAAGAAGGCTAGCAAAGAGATCCACGAAATACAGATGTAACTCTGTGAGATGAATTAACAGAACACTAAGCAGTTTCTCAGAAAGCTTCTTTCCAGATTTCATCGGAGGATATTCCCCTTTTCACCATAGCCCTCTATGGGCTTCCAAATATCACTTTGCCAATTCCACAAGAACTGTCTTAGCGAAAGGCTTCTTGAGGGGAAAGCTGTAACTCTGTGAGATGATTTCACAGAACACAAAGAAGTTTCTCAGAAAGCTTGTTTCTCTTTGTTATCAGAGGATATTTCCTTTGGCCCTATAGTCTTCAAAGGGAAAGGAAATATCTGTTGTCAGATTCCACAGAAATAAGGCTAGCAAGAGATCCACGAAATACAGATATAACTCTGTGAGATGAATTAACAGAACACTGAGCAGTTTCTCAGAAAGCTTCTTTCCAGATTTCATCGGAGGATATTTCCTTTTTCACCTTAGCCCTTATGGGCTTCAAAATATCACTTTGCCAATTCCACAAGAACTGTCTTAGCGAAAGGCTTCTTGAGGGGAAAGCTGTCACTCTGTGAGATGATTTCACAGAACACAAAGAAGTTTCTCAGAAAGCTTCTTTCTCTTTGTTATCGGAGGATATTTCCTTTGGCCCTATAGTCTTCAAAGGGAAAGGAAATAACTGTTGTCAGATTCCACAGAAAGAAGGCTAGCAAAGAGATCCACGAAATACAGATGTAACTCTGTGAGATGAATTAACAGAACACTAAGCAGTTTCTCAGAAAGCTTCTTTCCAGATTTCATCGGAGGATATTTCCTTTTTCACAATAGCCCTCTAAGGGCTTCCAAATATCACTTTGCCAATTCCACAAGAACTGTCTTAGCGAAAGGCTTCTTGAGGGGAAAGCTGTAACTCTGTGAGATGATTTCACCGAACACAAAGAAGTTTCTCAGAAAACTTCTTTCTCTTTGTTATCGAAGGATATTTCCTTTGGCCGTATAGTCTTCAAAGGGAAAGGAAATATCTGTTGTCAGATTCCACAGAAATAAGGCTAGCAAAGAGATCCACGAAATACAGATGTAACTCTGTGAGATGAATTAACAGAACACTAAGCAGTTTCTCAGAAAGCTTCTTTCCAGATTTCATCGGAGGATATTTCCTTTTTCACCATAGCCCTCTATGGGCTTCCAAATATCACTTTGCCAATTCCACACGAACTGTCTTAGCGAAAGGCTTCTTGAGGGGAAAGCTGTCACTCTGTGAGATGATTTCACAGAACACAAAGAAGTTTCTCAGAAAGCTTCTTTCTCTTTGTTATCGGAGGATATTTCCTTTGGCCCTATAGTCTTTAAAGGGATCCGAAATATGTGTTCTCAGGTTCCACAGAAATAAGTCTAGCAAAGAGATCTACGAAATACAGATGTAACTCTGTGAGATGAATTAACAGAACACTAAGCAGTTTCTCAGAAAGCTTCTTTCCAGATTTCATCGGAGGATATTTCCTTTTTCACCATAGCCCTCTATGGGCTTCCAAATATCACATTGCCAATTCCACAAGAACTGTCTTAGCGAAAGGCTTCTTGAGGGGAAAGCTGTAACTCTGTGAGATGATTTCACCGAACACAAAGAAGCTTCTCAGAAAGCTTCTTTCACTTTGTTATCGGAGGATATTTTCTTTGGTCCTATGGCCTTTAAAGGGATCCGAAATATCTGTTCTCAGATTCCACAGAAATAAGGCTAGCAAAGAGATCCACGAAATACAGATGTAACTCTGTGAGATGAATTAAAAGACACTGAGCAGTTTCTCAGAAAGCTTCTTTCCAGATTTCATCGGAGGATATTTCCTTTTTCACCATAGCCCTCTATGGGCTTCCAAATATCACTTTGCCAATTCCACAAGAACTGGCTTAGCGAAAGGCTTCTTGAGAGGAAAGCTGTAACTCTGTGAGATGATTTCACAGAACACAAAGAAGTTTCTCAGAAAGCTTCTTTCTCTTTGTTATCGGAGGATATTTCCTTTGGCCCTATATCTTTAAAGGGATCCGAAATATCTGTTGTCAGATTCCACAGAAATAAGGATAGCAAAGAGATCCACGAAATACAGATGTAACTCTGTGAGATGAATTAACAGAACACTAAGCAGTTTCTCAGAAAGGTTCTTTCCAGATTTCATCCGAGGATATTTCCTTTTTCACCATAGCCCTTATGGGCTTCCAAATATGACTTTGCCAATTCCACACGAACTGTCTTAGCGAAAGGCTTCTTGAGGGGAAAGCTGTAACTCTGTGAGATGATTTCACAGAACACAAAGAAGTTTCTCAGAAAGCTTCTTTCTCTTTGTTATCGGAGGATATTTCCTTTGGCCCTATAGTCTTCAAAGGGAAAGGAAATATCTGTTGTCAGATTCCACAGAAATAAGGCTAGCAAAGAGATCCACGAAATACAGATGTAACTCTGTGAGATGAATTAACAGAACACTAAGCAGTTTCTCAGAAAGCTTCTTTCCAGATTTCATCGGAGGATATTTCCTTTTTCACCACAGCCCTTATGGGCTTCCAAATATCACTTTGCCAATTCCCCAAGAACTGTCTTAGCGAAAGGCTTCTTGAGGGGAAAGCTGTAACTCTGTGAGATGATTTCACAGAACACAAAGAAGTTTCTCAGAAAGCTTCTTTCCCTTTGTTATCGGAGGATATGTCCTTTGGCCCTATAGTCTTCAAAGGGAAAGGAAATATCTGTTCTCAGATTCCACAGAAATAAGGCTAGCAAAGAGATCCAAGAAATACTGATGTAACTCTGTGAGATGAATTAACAGAACACTGAGCAGTTTCTCAGAAAGCTTCTTTCCAGATTTCATCGGAGGATATTTCCTTTCTCACCATAGCCCTCTATGGGCTTCCAAATATCACTTTGCCAATACCACAAGAACTGTCTTAGCGAAAGGCTTCTTGAGGGGAAAGCTGTAACTCTGTGAGATGATTTCACAGAACACAAAGAAGTTTCTCAGAAAGCTTCTTTCTCTTTGTTATCGGAGGATATTTCCTTTGGCCCTATAGTCTTCAAAGGGAAAGGAAATATCTGTTGTCAGATTCCACAGAAATAAGGCTAGCAAAGAGATCCACGAAATACAGATGTAACTCTGTGAGATGAATTAACAGAACACTAAGCAGTTTCTCAGAAAGCTTCTTTCCAGATTTCATCGGAGGATATTTCCTTTTTCACCATAGCCCTCTATGGGCTTCCAAATATCACTTTGCCAATTCCACACGAACTGACTTAGCGAAAGGCTTCTTGAGGGGAAAGCTGTAACTCTGTGAGATCATTTCACAGAACACAAAGAAGTTTCTCAGAAAGCTTCTTTCTCTTTGTTATCGGAGGATATTTCCTTTGGCCCTATATTCTTTAAAGGGATCCGAAATATCTGTTCTCAGGTTCCACAGAAATAAGGCTAGCAAAGAGATCTACGAAATACAGATGTAACTCTGTGAGATGAATTAACAGAACACTAAGCAGTTTCTCAGAAAGTTTCTTTCCACATTTCATCCGAGGATATTTCCTTTTTCACCATAGCCCTCTAAGGGCTTCCAAATATCACTTTGCCAATTCCACAAGAACTGTCTTAGCGAAAGGCTTCTTGAGGGGAAAGCTGTAACTCTGTGAGATGATTTCACAGAACACAAAGAAGTTTCTCAGAAAGGTTGTTTCTCTTTGTTATCAGAGGATATTTCCTTTGGCTCTATAGTCTTCAAAGGGAAAGGAAATATCTGTTGTCAGATTCCACAGAAATAAGGCTAGCAAGAGATCCACGAAATACAGATGTAACTCTGTGAGATGAATTAACAGAACACTGAGCAGTTTCTCAGAAAGCTTCTTTCCAGATTTCATCGGAGGATATTTCCTTTTTCACCATAGCCCTTATGGGCTTCCAAATATCACTTTGCCAATTCCACAAGAACTGTCTTAGCGAAAGGCTTCTTGAGGGGAAAGCTGTCACTCTGTGAGATGATTTCACAGAACACAAAGAAGTTTCTCAGAAAGCTTCTTTCTCTTTGTTATCGGAGGATATTTCCTTTGGCCCTATAGTCTTCAAAGGGAAAGGAAATAACTGTTGTCAGATTCCACAGAAAGAAGGCTAGCAAAGAGATCCACGAAATACAGATGTAACTCTGTGAGATGAATTAACAGAACACTAAGCAGTTTCTCAGAAAGCTTCTTTCCAGATTTCATCGGAGGGTATTCCCTTTTTCACCCTAGCCCTCTATGGGCTTCCAAATATCACTTTGCCAATTCCACAAGAACTGTCTTAGCGAAAGGCTTCTTGAGGGGAAAGCTGTAACTCTGTGAGGTGATTTCACAGAACACAAAGAAGTTTCTCAGAAAGCTTGTTTCTCTTTGTAATCAGAGGATATTTCCTTTGGCCCTATAGTCTTCAAAGGGAAAGGAAATATCTGTTGTCAGATTCCACAGAAATAAGGCTAGCAAGAGATCCACGAAATACAGATGTAACTCTGTGAGATGAATTAACAGAACACTGAGCAGTTTCTCAGAAAGCTTCTTTCCAGATTTCATCGGAGGATATTTCCTTTTTCACCATAGCCCTTATGGGCTTCCAAATATGACTTTGCCAATTCCACAAGAACTGTCTTAGCGAAAGGCTTCTTGAGGGGAAAGCTGTCACTCTGTGAGATGATTTCACAGAACACAAAGAAGTTTCTCAGAAAGCTTCTTTCTCTTTGTTATCGGAGAATATTTCCTTTGGCCCTATAGTCTTCAAAGGGAAAGGAAATAACTGTTGTCAGATTCCACAGAAAGAAGGCTAGCAAAGAGATCCACGAAATACAGATGTAACTCTGTGAGATGAATTAACAGAACACTAAGCAGTTTCTCAGAAAGCTTCTTTCCAGATTTCATCGGAGGATATTTCCTTTTTCACAATAGCCCTCTAAGGGCTTCCAAATATCACTTTGCCAATTCCACAGGAACTGTATTAGCGAAAGGCTTCTTGAGGGGAAAGCTGTAACTCTGTGAGATGATTTCACCGAACACAAAGAAGTTTCTCAGAAAACTTCTTTCTCTTTGTTATCGAAGGATATTTCCTTTGGCCGTATAGTCTTCAAAGGGAAAGGAAATATCTGTTGTCAGATTCCACCGATATAAGGCTAGCAAAGAGATCCACGAAATACAGATGTAACTCTGTGAGATGAATTAACAGAACACTAAGCAGTTCCTCAGAAAGCTTCTTTCCAGATTTCATCGGAGGATATTTCCTTTTTCACCATAGCCCTCTATGGGCTTCCAAATATCACTTTGCCAATTCCACACGAACTGTCTTAGCGAAAGGCTTCTTGAGGGGAAAGCTGTAACTCTGTGAGATGATTTCACAGAACACAAAGAAGTTTCTCAGAAAGCTTCTTTCTCTTTGTTATCGGAGGATATTTCCTTTAGCCCTATAGTCTTTAAAGGGATCCGAAATATCTGTTCTCAGGTTCCACAGAAATAAGGCTAGCAAAGAGATCTACGAAATACAGATGTAACTCTGTGAGATGAATTAACAGAACACGAAGTAGTTTCTCAGAAAGCTTCTTTCCAGATTTCATTGGAGGATATTTCCTTTTTCACCCTAGCCCTCTATGGGCTTCCAAATATCACTTTGCCAATTCCACAAGAACTGTCTTAGCGAAAGGCTTCTTGAGGGGAAAGCTGTAACTCTGTGAGATGATTTCACCGAACACAAAGAAGCTTCTCAGAAAGCTTCTTTCTCTTTGTTATCGGAGGATATTTACTTTGGTCCTATGGCCTTTAAAGGGATCCGAAATATCTGTTCTCAGATTCCACAGAAATAAGGCTAGCAAAGAGATCCACGAAATACATATGTAATTCTGTGAGATGAATTAACAGGCACTGAGCAGTTTCTCAGAAAGCTTCTTTCCAGATTTCATCGGAGGATATTTCCTTTTTCACCATAGCCCTCTATGGGCTTCCAAATATCACTTTGAAAATTCCACACGAACTGTCTTAGCGAAAGGCTTCTTGAGAGGAAAGCTGTAACTCTGTGAGACGATTTCACAGAACACAAAGAAGTTTCTCAGAAAGCTTCTTTCTCTTTGTTATCGGAGGATATTTCCTTTGGCCCTATAGTCTTTAAAGGGATCCGAAATATCTGTTGTCAGATTCCACAGAAATAAGGCTAGCAAAGAGATCCACGAAATACAGATGTAACTCTGTGAGATGAATTAACAGAACACTAAGCAGTTTCTCAGAAAGATTCTTTCCAGATTTCATCCGAGGATATTTCCTTTTTCACCATAGCCCTTAGGGGCTTCCAAATATGACTTTGCCAATTCCACAAGAACTGTCTTAGCGAAAGGCTTCTTGAGGGGAAAGCTGTAACTCTGTGAGATGATTTCACAGAACACAAAGAGGTTTCTCAGAAAGCTTCTTTCCCTTTGTTATCGGAGGATATGTCCTTTGGCCCTATAGTTTTCAAAGAGAAAGGAAATATCTGTTGTCAGATTCCACAGAAATAAGGCTAGCAAAGAGATCCAAGAAATACTGATGTAACTCTGTGAGATGAATTAACAGAACACTGAGCAGTTTCTCAGAAAGCTTCTTTCCAGATTTCATCGGAGGATATTTCCTTTCTCACCATAGCCCTCTATGGGCTTCCAAATATCACTTTGCCAATTACACAAGAACTGTCTAAGCGAAAGGCTTCTTCAAGGGAAAGCTGTAACTCTGTGAGATGATTTCACAGAACACAAAGAAGTTTCTCAGAAAGCTTCTTTCTCTTTGTTATCGGAGGATATTTCCTTTGGCCCTATAGTCTTCAAAGGGAAAGGAAATATCTGTTGTCAGATTCCACAGAAATAAGGCTAGCAAAGAGATCCACGAAATACAGATGTAACTCTGTGAGATGAATTAACAGAACACTAAGCAGTTTCTCAGAAAGCTTCTTTCCAGATTTCATCGGAGGATATTTCCTTTTTCACCATAGCCCTCTATGGGCTTCCAAATATCACTTTGCCAATTCCACACGAACTGTCTTAGCGAAAGGCTTCTTGAGGGGAAAGCTGTAACTCTGTGAGATGATTTCACGGAACACAAAGAAGTTTCTCAGAAAGCTTCTTTCTCTTTGTTATCGGAGGATATTTCCCTTGGCCCTATATTCCTTAAAGGGATCTGAAATATCTGTTCTCAGGTTCCACAGAAATAAGGCTAGCAAAGAGATATACGAAATACAGATGTAAATCTGTGAGATGAATTAACAGAACACTAAGCAGATTCTCAGAAAGCTTCTTTCCACATTTCATCCGAGGATATTTCCTTTTTCACCATAGCCCTCTATGGGCTTCCAAATATCACTTTGCCAATTCCACAAGAACTGTCTTAGCGAAAGGCTTCTTGAGGGGAAAGCTGTAACTCTGTGAGATGATTTCACAGAACACAAAGAAGTTTCTCAGAAAGCTTCTTTCTCTTTGTTATCGGAGGATATATCCTTTGGCCCTATATTCTTCAAAGGGAAAGGAAATATCTGTTGTCAGATTCCAGAGAAAGAAGGCTAGGAAAGACATCCACGAAATACAGATGTAACTCTGTGAGATGAATTAACAGAACACTGAGCAGTTTCTCAGAAAGCTTCTTTCCAGATTTCATCGGAGGATATTCCCCTTTTCACCATAGCCCTCTAAGGGCTTCCAAATATCACTTTGCCAATTCCACAAGAACTGTCTTAGCGAAAGGCTTCTTGAGGGGAAAGCTGTAACTCTGTGAGATGATTTCATAGAACACAAAGAAGTTTCTCAGAAAGCTTGTTTCTCTTTGTTATCAGAGGATATTTCCTTTGGCCCTATAGTCTTCAAAGGGAAAGGAAATATCTGTTGTCAGATTCCACAGAAATAAGGTTAGCAAGAGATCCACGAAATACAGATGTAACTCTGTTAGATGAATTAACAGAACACAGAGCAGTTTCTCAGAAAGCTTCTTTCCAGATTTCATCGGAGGATATTTCCTTTTTCACCTTAGCCCTTATGGGCTTCAAAATATCACTTTGCCAATTCCACAAGAACTGTCTTAGCGAAAGGCTTCTTGAGGGGAAAACTGTCACTCTGTGAGATGATTTCACAGAACACAAAGAAGTTTCTCAGAAAGCTTCTTTCTCTTTGTTATCGGAGGATATTTCCTTTGGCCCTATAGTCTTCAAAGGGAAAGGAAATAACGGTTGTCAGATTCCACAGAAAGAAGGCTAGCAAAGAGATCCACGAAATACAGATGTAACTCTGTGAGATGAATTAACAGAACACTAAGCAGTTTCTCAGAAAGCTTCTTTCCACATTTCATCGGAGGATATTTCCTTTTTCACCATAGCCCTCTAAGGGCTTCCAAATATCACTTTGCCAATTCCACAAGAACTGTCTTAGCGAAAGGCTTCTTGAGGGGAAAGCTGTAACTCTGTGAGATGATTTCACCGAACACAAAGAAGTTTCTCAGAAAACTTCTTTCTCTTTGTTATCGAAGGATATTTCCTTTGGCCGTATAGTCTTCAAAGGGAAAGGAAATATCTGTTGTCAGATTCCACAGAAATAAGGCTAGCAAAGACATCCACGAAATACAGATGTAACTCTGTGAGATGAATTAACAGAACACTGAGCAGTTTCTCAGAAAGCTTCTTTCCAGATTTCATCGGAGGATATTTCCTTTTTCACCATAGCCCTTATGGGCTTCCAAATATCACTTTGCCAATTCCACAAGAACTGTCTTAGCGAAAGGCTTCTTGGGGGGAAAGCTGTAACTCTGTGAGATCATTTCACAGAACACAAAGTTGTTTCTCAGAAAGCTTTTTCCTCTTTGTTATCGGAGGATATTTCCTTTGGCCCTATAGTCTTCAAAGGGAAAGGAAATATCTGTTCTCAGATTCCACAGAAATAAGGCTAGCAAAGAGATCCACGAAATACAGATGTAACTCTGTGAGATGAATTAACAGAACACTAAGCAGTTTCTCAGAAAGCTTCTTTCCAGATTTCATCGGAGGATATTTCCTTTTTCACCATAGACCTCTATGGGCTTCCAAATATCACTTTGCGAATTCCACACGAACTGTCTTAGCGAAAGGCTTCTTGAGGGGAAAGCTGTAACTCTGTGAGATGATTTCACAGAACACAAAGAAGTTTCTCAGAAAGCTTCTTTCTCTTTGTTATCGGAGGATATTTCCCTTGGCCCTATATTCTTTTAAGGGATCCAAAATATCTGTTCTCAGGTTCCACAGAAATAAGGCTAGCAAAGAGATCTACGAAATACAGATGTAAATCTGTGAGATGAATTAACAGAACACTAAGCAGATTCCCAGAAAGCGTCTTTCCACATTTCATCCGAGGATATTTCCTTTTTCACCATAGCCCTCTATGAGCTTCAAAATATCACTTTGCCAATTCCACACGAACTGTCTTAGCGAAAGGCTTCTTGAGGGGAAAGCTATAACTCTGTGAGATGATTTCACAGAACACAAAGAAGTTTCTCAGAAAGCTTCTTTCTCTTTGTTATCGGATGATATTTCCTTTGGCCCTATATTCCTCAAAGGGAAAGGAAATATCTGTTTTCAGATTCCACAGAAATAAGGCTAGCAAAGACATCCACGAAATACAGATGTAACTCTGTGAGATGAATTAACAGAACACTGAGCAGTTTCTCAGAAAGCTGCTTTCCAGATTACATGCGAGGATATTTCCTTTTTCACCATAGCCCTTATGGGCTTCCAAATATGACTTTGCCAATTCCACAAGAACTGTCTTAGCGAAAGGCTTCTTGAGGGGAAAGCTGTAACTCTGTGAGATGATTTCACAGAACACAAAGAAGTTTCTCAGAAAGATTCTTTCCCTTTGTTATCGGAGGATATGTCCTTTGGCCCTATAGTTTTCAAAGGGAAAGGAAATATCTGTTGTCAGATTCCACAGAAAAAAGGCTAGCAAAGAGATCCACGATATACTGATGTAACTCTGTGAGATGAATTAACAGAACACTGAGCAGTTTCTCAGAAAGCTTCTTTCTAGATTTCATCGGAGGATATTTCCTTTTTCACCATAGCCCTCTATGGTCTTCCAAATATCACTTTGCCAATTCCACAAGAACTGTCTTAGCGAAAGGCTTCTTGAGGGGAAAGCTGTAACTCTGTGAGATGATTTCACAGAACACAAAGAAGTTTCTCAGAAAGCTTCTTTCTCTTTGTTATCGGAGGATATTTCCTTTGGCCCTATAGTCTTCAAAGGGTTCCGAAATATCTGTTGTCAGATTCCACAGAAATAAGGCTAGCAAAGAGATCCACGAAATACAGATGTAACTCTGTGAGATGAATTAACAAAACACTAAGGAGTTTCTCAGAAAGCTTCTTTCCAGATTTCATCCGAGGATATTTCCTTTTTCACCATAGCCCTTATGGGCTTCCAAATATGACTTTGCCAATTCCACAAGAACTGTCTTAGCGAAAGGCTTCTTGAGGGGAAAGCTGTAACTCTGTGAGATGATTTCACAGAACACAAAGAAGTTTCTCAGAAAGCTTCTTTCCCTTTGTTATCGGAGGATATGTCCTTTGGCCCTATAGTCTTCAAAGGGAAAGGAAATATCTGTTGTCAGATTCCACAGAAATAAGGCTAGCAAAGAGATCCACGAAATACTGATGTAACTCTGTGAGATGAATTAACAGAACACTGAGCAGTTTCTCAGAAAGCATCTTTCCAGATTTCATCGGAGGATATTTCCTTTTTCACCATAGCCCTCTATTGGCTTCCAAATATCACTTTGCCAATTCCACAAGAACTGTCTTAGCGAAAGGCTTCTTCAGGGGAAAGCTGTAACTCTGTGAGATGATTTCACAGAACACAAAGAAGTTTCTCAGAAAGCTTCTTTCTCTTTGTTATCGGAGGATATTTCCTTTGGCCCTATAGTCTTCAAAGGGAAAGGAAATATCTGTTGTCAGATTCCACAGAAATAAGGCTAGCAAAGAGATCCACGAAATACAGATGTAACTCTGTGAGATGAATTAACAGACACTGAGCAGTTTCTCAGAAAGCTTCTTTCCAGATTTCATCGGATTATATTTCCTTTTTCACCATAGCCCTCTATGGGCTTCCAAATATCACTTTGCCAATTCCACAAGAACTGTCTTAGCGAAAGGCTTCTTGAGAGGAAAGCTGTAACTCTGTGAGATGATTTCACAGAACACAAAGAAGTTTCTCAGAAAGCTTCTTTCTTTTTGTTATCGGAGGATATTTCCTTTGGCCCTATAGTCTTTAAAGGGATCCGAAATATCTGTTCTCAGGTTCCACAGAAATAAGGCTAGCAAAGAGATCTACGAAATACAGATGTAACTCTGTGAGATGAATTAACAGAACACTAAGGAGATTCTCAGAAAGCTTCTTTCCAGATTTCATAGGAGGATATTTCCTTTTTCACCATAGCCCTCTATGGGCTTCCAAATATCACTTTGCCAATTCCACAAGAACTGTCTTAGCGAAAGGCTTCTTGAGGGGAAAGCTGTAACTCTGTGAGATGATTTCACAGAACGCAAAGAAGTTTCTCAGAATTCTTCTTTCTCTTTGTTATCGGAGGATATATCCTTTGGACCTATATTCTTCAAAGGGAAAGGAAATATCTGTTGTCAGATTCCACAGAAATAAGGCTAGCAAAGACATCCACGAAATACAGATGTAACTCTGTGAGATGAATTAACAGAACACTGAGCAGTTTCTCAGAAAGCTTCTTTCCAGATTTCATCGGAGGATATTTCCTTCTTCACCATAGCCCTTATGGGCTTCCAAATATCACTTTGCCAATTCCACAAGAACTGTCTTAGCGAAAGGCTTCTTGAGGGGAAAGCTGGAATTCTGTGAGATCATTTCACAGAACACAAAGATGTTTCTCAGAAAGCTTGTTTCTCTTTGTTATCGGAGGATATTTCCTTCGGCCCTATAGTCTTCAAAGGGAAAGGAAATAACTGTTGTCAGATTCCACAGAAAGAAGGCTAGCAAAGAGATCCACGAAATACAGATGTAACTCTGTGAGATGAATTAACAGAACACTAAGCAGTTTCTCAGAAAGCTTCTTTCCAGATTTCATCGGAGGATATTCCCTTTTTCACCATAGCCCTCTATGGGCTTCCAAATATCACTTTGCCAATTCCACAAGAACTGTCTTAGCGAAAGGCTTCTTGAGGGGAAAGCTGTAACTCTGTGAGATGATTTCACAGAACACAAAGAAGTTTCTCAGAAAGCTTGTTTCTCTTTGTTATCAGAGGATATTTCCTTTGGCCCTATAGTCTTCAAAGGGAAAGGAAATATCTGTTGTTAGATTCCACAGAAATAAGGCTAGGAAGAGATCCACGAAATACAGATGAAACTCTGTGAGATGAATTAACAGAACACTGAGCAGTTTCTCAAAAAGCTTCTTTCCATATTTCATCGGAGGATATTTCCTTTTTCACCTTATCCCTTATGGGCTTCAAAATATCACTTTGCCAATTCCACAAGAACTGTCTTAGCGAAAGGCTTCTTGAGGGGAAAGCTGTAACTCTGTGAGATGATTTCACAGAACACAAAGAAGTTTCTCAGAAAGCTTCTTTCTCTTTGTTATCGGAGGATATTTCCTTTGGTCCTATAGTCTTCAAAGGGAAAGGAAATAACTGTTGTCAGATTCCACAGAAAGAAGGCTAGCAAAGAGATCCACGAAATACAGATGTAACTCTGTGAGATGAATTAACAGAACACTATGCAGTTTCTCAGAAAGCTTCTTTCCAGATTTCATCGGAGGATATTTCCTTTTTCACCATGGCCCTCTATGGGCTTCCAAATATCACTTTGCCAATTCCACACGAACTGTCTTAGCGAAAGGCTTCTTGAGGGGAAAGCTGTAACTCTGTGAGATGATTTCACAGAACACAAAGAAGTTTCTCAGAAAGCTTCTTTCTCTTTGTTATCGGAGGATATTTCCTTTGGCCCTATAGTCTTTAAAGGGATCCGAAATATCTGTTCTCAGGTTCCACAGAAATAAGGCTAGCAAAGAGATCTACGAAATACAGATGTAACTCTGTGAGATGAATTAACAGAACCCTAAGCAGTTTCTCAGAAAGCTTCTTTCCAGATTTCATCGGAGGATATTTCCTTTTTCACCATAGTCCTCTATGGGCTTCCAAATATCACTTTGCCAATTCCACAAGAACTGTCTTAGCGAAAGGCTTCTTGAGGGGAAAGCTGTAACTCTGTGAGATGATTTCACAGAACACAGAGAAGTTTCTGAGAAAGCTTCTTTCTCTTTGTTATCGGAGGATATTTCCTTTGGCCCTATAGTCTTCAAAGGGAAAGGAAATATCTGTTGTCAGATTCCACAGAAATAAGGCTAGCAAAGACATCCACGAAATACAGATGTAACTCTGTGAGATGAATTAACAGAACAGTGAGCAGTTTCTCAGAAAGCTTCTTTCCAGATTTCATCGGAGGATATTTCCTTTTTCACCATAGCCCTTATGGGCTTCCAAATATCACTTTGCCAATTCCACAAGAACTGTCTTAGCGAAAGGCTTCTTGAGGGGAAAGCTGTCACTCTGTGAGATCATTTCACAGAACACAAAGATGTTTCTCAGAAAGCTTGTTTCTCTTTGTTATCGGAGGATATTTCCTTTGGCCCTATAGTCTTCAAAGGGAAAGGAAATATCTGTTGTCAGATTCCACAGAAATAAGGCTAGCAAAGAGATCCACGAAATACAGATGTAACTCTGTGAGATGAATTAACAGAACACTAGGCAGTTTCTCAGAAAGCTTCTTTCCAGATTTCATCGGAGGATATTTCCTTTTTCACCATAGCCCTCTATGGGCTTCCAAATATGACTTTGCCAATTCCACAAGAACTGTCTTAGCGAAAGGCTTCTTGAGGGGAAAGCTGTCACTCTGTGAGATGATTTCACAGAACACAAAGAAGTTTCTCAGAAAGCTTCTTTCTCTTTGTTATCGGATGATATTTCCTTTGGACCTATAGTCTTCAAAGGGAAAGGAAATATCTGTTCTCAGATTCCACAGAAATAAAGCTAGAAAAGAGATCCACGAAATACAGATGTAACTCTGTGAGATGAATTAACAGAACACTAAGCAGTTTCTTAGAAAGCTTCTTTCCAGATTTCATCGGAGGATATTTCCTTTTTCACCATAGCCCTCTATGGGCTTCCAAATATCACTTTGCCAATTCCACAAGAACTGTCTAGCGAAAGGCTTATTGAGGGGAAAGCTGTAACTCTGTGAGATGATTTCACAGAACACCAAGAAATTTCTCAGAAAACTTCTTTCTCATTGGTATCAAAGGATATTTCCTTTGGCCGTATAGTCTTCAAAGGGAAAGGAAATATCTGTTGTCAGATTCCACAGAAATAAGGCTGGCAAAGACATCCACGAAATACAGATGTAACTCTGTGAGATGAATTAACAGAACACTAAGCAGTTTCTCAGAAAGCTTCTTTCCAGATTTCATCGGAGGATATTCCCTTTTTCACCATAGCCCTCTATGGGCTTCCAAATATCACTTTGCCAATTCCACACGAACTGTCTTAGCGAAAGGCTTTTTGAGGGGAAAGCTGTAACTCTGTGAGATGATTTCACAGAACACAAAGAAGTTTCTCAGAAAGCTTCTTTCTCTTTGTTATCGGAGGATATTACCTTTGGCCCTATAGTCTTCAAAGGGAAAGGAAATATCTGTTCTCAGATTCCACAGAAACAAAGCTAGAAAAGAGATCCACGAAATACAGATGTAACTCTGTGAGATGAATTAACAGAACACTAAGCAGATTCTCAGAAAGCTTCTTTCCAGATTTCATCGGAGGATATTTCCTTTTTCACCATAGCCCTCTACGGGCTTCCAAATATCACTTTGCCAATTCCACAAGAACTGTCTTAGCGAAAGGCTTCTTGAGGGTAAAGCTGTAACTCTGTGAGATCATTTCACAGAACAAAAAGATGTTTCTCAGAAAGCTTGTTTCTCTTTGTTATCGGAGGATATTTCCTTTGGCCTTATAGTCTTCAAAGGGAAAGGAAATAACTGTTGTCAGATTCCACAGAAATAAGGCTAGCAAAGACATCCACGAAATATAGATGTAACTCTGTGAGATGAATTAACAGAACACTAAGCAGTTTCTCAGAAAGCTTCTTTCCAGATTTCATCGGAGGATATTCCCTTTTTCACCATAGCCCTCTATGGGCTTCCAAATATCACTTTGCCAATTCCACACGAACTGTCTTAGCGAAAGGCTTCTTGAGGGGAAAGGTGTAACTCTGTGAGATGATTTCACCGAACACAAAGAAGCTTCTCAGAAAGCTTCTTTCTCTTTGTTATCGGAGGATATTTTCTTTGGTCGTATGGCCTTTAAAGGGATCCGAAATATCTTTTCTCAGATTCCACAGAAATAAGGCTAGCAAAGAGATCCACGAAATACAGATGTAACTCTGTGAGATGAATTAACAGACACTGAGCAGTTTCTCAGAAAGCTTCTTTCCAGATTTCATCGTAGGATATATCCTTTTTCACCATAGACCTCTATGGGCTTCCAAATATCACTTCGCCAATTCCACAAGAACTGTCTTAGCGAAAGGCTTCTTGAGGGGAAAGCTGTAACTCTGTGAGATGATTTCACAGAACACAAAGAAGTTTCTCAGAAAGCTTCTTTCCCTTTGTTATCGGAGGATATGTCCTTTGGCCCTATAGTCTTCAAAGGGAAAGGAAATATCTGTTTTCAGATTCCACAGAAATAAGGCTAGCAAAGAGATCCAAGAAATACTGATGTAACTCTGTGAGATGAATTAACAGAGCACTAAGCAGTTTCTCAGAAAGCTTCTTTTCAGATTTCATCGGAGGATATTTCCTTTTTCACCATAGCCCTCTATGGGCTTCCAAATATCACTTTGCCAATTCCACAGGAACTGTCTTAGCGAAAGGCTTCTTGAGGGGAAAGCTGTAACTCTGTGAGATGATTTCACCGAACACAAAGAAGCTTCTCAGAAAGCTTCTTTCTCTTTGTTATCGGAGGATATTTTCTTTGGTCGTATGGCCTTTAAAGGGATCCGAAATATCTTTTCTCAGATTCCACAGAAATAAGGCTAGCAAAGAGATCCACGAAATACAGATGTAACTCTGTGAGATGAATTAACAGACACTGAGCAGTTTCTCAGAAAGCTTCTTTCCAGATTTCATCGTAGGATATATCCTTTTTCACCATAGACCTCTATGGGCTTCCAAATATCACTTTGCCAATTCCACAAGAACTGTCTTAGCGAAAGGCTTCTTGAGGGGAAAGCTGTAACTCTGTGAGATGATTTCACAGAACACAAAGAAGTTTCTCAGAAAGCTTCTTTCCCTTTGTTATCGGAGGATATGTCCTTTGGCCCTATAGTCTTCAAAGGGAAAGGAAATATCTGTTCTCAGATTCCACAGAAATAAGGCTAGCAAAGAGATCCAAGAAATACTGATGTAACTCTGTGAGATGAATTAACAGAACACTAAGCAGTTTCTCAGAAAGCTTCTTTCCAGATTACATCGGAGGATATTTCCTTTTTCACCATAGCCCTCTATGGGCTTCCAAATATCACTTTGCCAATTCCACAGGAACTGTCTTAGCGAAAGGCTTCTTGAGGGGAAAGCTGTCACTCTGTGAGATGATTTCACAGAACACAAAGAAGTTTCTCAGAAAGCTTCTTTCTCTTTGTTATCGGAGGATATTTCCTTTGGCCCTCTAGTCTTTAAAGGGATCCAAAATATCTGTTGTCAGATACCACAGAAATAAGGCTAGCAAAGAGATCCACGAAATACAGATGTAACTCTGCGAGATGAATTAACAGAACACTAAGCAGTTTCTCAGAAAGCTTCTTTCCAGATTTCATCGGAGGATATTTCCTTTTTCACCATAGCCCTCTAAGGGCTTCCAAATATCACTTTGCCAATTCCACACGAACTGTCTTAGCGAAAGGCTTCTTGAGGGGAAAGCTGTAACTCTGTGAGATGATTTCACAGAACACAAAGAAGGTTCTCAGAAAGCTTCTTTCTCTTTGTTATCGGATGATATTTCCTTTGGCCCTATATTCTTTAAAGGGATCCGAAATATCTGTTCTCAGGTTACACAGTAATAAGGCTAGCAAAGAGATCTACGAAATACACATGTAACTCTGTGAGATGAATTAACAGAACACTACGCAGTTTCTCAGAAAGCTTCTTTCCAGATTTCATCCGAGGATATTTCCTTTTTCACCATAGCCCTCTATGGGCTTCCAAATATCACTTTGCCAATTCCACAAGAACTGTCTTAGCGAAAGGCTTCTTGAGGGGAAAGCTGGAACTCTTTGAGATCATTTCACAGAACACAAAGATGTTTCTCAGAAAGCTTGTTTCTCTTTGTTATCGGAGGATATTTCCTTTGGCCCTATAGTCTTCAAAGGGAAAGGAAATAACTGTTGTCAGATTCCACAGAAAGAAGGCTAGCAAAGAGATCCACGAAATACAGACGTAACTCTGTGAGATGAATTAACAGAACACTAAGCAGTTTCTCAGAAAGCTTCTTTCCAGATTTCATCGGAGGATATTCCCTTTTTCACCATAGCCCTCTATGGGCTTCCAAATATGACTTTGCCAATTCCACAAGAACTGTCTTAGCGAAAGGCTTCTTGAGGGGAAAGCTGTAACTCTGTGAGATGATTTCACAGAACACAAAGAAGTTTCTCAGAAAGCTTGTTTCTCTTTGTTATCAGAGGATATTTCCTTTGGCCCTATAGTCTTCAAAGGGAAAGGAAATATCTGTTGTCAGATTCCACAGAAATAAGGCTAGCAAGAGATCCACGAAATACAGATGTAACTCTGTGAGATGAATTAACAGAACACTGAGCAGTTTCTCAGAAAGCTTCTTCCAGATTTCATCGGAGGATATTTCCTTTTTCACCTTAGCCCTTATGGGCTTCAAAATATCACTTTGCCAATTCCTCAAGAACTGTCTTAGCGAAAGGCTTCTTGAGGGGAAAACTGTCACTCTGTGAGATGATTTCACCGAACACAAAGAAGCTTCTCAGAAAGCTTCTTTCTCTTTGTTATCGGAGGATATTTTCTTTGGTCGTATGGCCTTTAAAGGGATCCGAAATATCTTTTCTCAGATTCCACAGAAATAAGGCTAGCAAAGAGATCCACGAAATACAGATGTAACTCAGTGAGATGAATTAACAGACACTGAGCAGTTTCTCAGAAAGCTTCTTTCCAGATTTCATCGTAGGATATATCCTTTTTCACCATAGACCTCTATGGGCTTCCAAATATCACTTTGCCAATTCCACAAGAACTGTCTTAGCGAAAGGCTTCTTGAGGGGAAAGCTGTAACTCTGTGAGATGATTTCACAGAACACAAAGAAGTTTCTCAGAAAGCTTCTTTCCCTTTGTTATCGGAGGATATGTCCTTTGGCCCTATAGTCTTCAAAGGGAAAGGAAATATCTGTTTTCAGATTCCACAGAAATAAGGCTAGCAAAGAGATCCAAGAAATACTGATGTAACTCTGTGAGATGAATTAACAGAGCACTAAGCAGTTTCTCAGAAAGCTTCTTTTCAGATTTCATCGGAGGATATTTCCTTTTTCACCATAGCCCTCTATGGGCTTCCAAATATCACTTTGCCAATTCCACAGGAACTGTCTTAACGAAAGGCTTCTTGAGGGGAAAGCTGTAACTCTGTGAGATGATTTCACCGAACACAAAGAAGCTTCTCAGAAAGCTTCTTTCTCTTTGTTATCGGAGGATATTTTCTTTGGTCGTATGGCCTTTAAAGGGATCCGAAATATCTTTTCTCAGATTCCACAGAAATAAGGCTAGCAAAGAGATCCACGAAATACAGATGTAACTCTGTGAGATGAATTAACAGACACTGAGCAGTTTCTCAGAAAGCTTCTTTCCAGATTTCATCGTAGGATATATCCTTTTTCACCATAGACCTCTATGGGCTTCCAAATATCACTTTGCCAATTCCACAAGAACTGTCTTAGCGAAAGGCTTCTTGAGGGGAAAGCTGTAACTCTGTGAGATGATTTCACAGAACACAAAGAAGTTTCTCAGAAAGCTTCTTTCCCTTTGTTATCGGAGGATATGTCCTTTGGCCCTATAGTCTTCAAAGGGAAAGGAAATATCTGTTCTCAGATTCCACAGAAATAAGGCTAGCAAAGAGATCCAAGAAATACTGATGTAACTCTGTGAGATGAATTAACAGAACACTAAGCAGTTTCTCAGAAAGCTTCTTTCCAGATTACATCGGAGGATATTTCCTTTTTCACCATAGCCCTCTATGGGCTTCCAAATATCACTTTGCCAATTCCACAGGAACTGTCTTAGCGAAAGGCTTCTTGAGGGGAAAGCTGTCACTCTGTGAGATGATTTCACAGAACACAAAGAAGTTTCTCAGAAAGCTTCTTTCTCTTTGTTATCGGAGGATATTTCCTTTGGCCCTCTAGTCTTTAAAGGGATCCAAAATATCTGTTGTCAGATACCACAGAAATAAGGCTAGCAAAGAGATCCACGAAATACAGATGTAACTCTGCGAGATGAATTAACAGAACACTAAGCAGTTTCTCAGAAAGCTTCTTTCCAGATTTCATCGGAGGATATTTCCTTTTTCACCATAGCCCTCTAAGGGCTTCCAAATATCACTTTGCCAATTCCACACGAACTGTCTTAGCGAAAGGCTTCTTGAGGGGAAAGCTGTAACTCTGTGAGATGATTTCACAGAACACAAAGAAGGTTCTCAGAAAGCTTCTTTCTCTTTGTTATCGGATGATATTTCCTTTGGCCCTATATTCTTTAAAGGGATCCGAAATATCTGTTCTCAGGTTACACAGTAATAAGGCTAGCAAAGAGATCTACGAAATACACATGTAACTCTGTGAGATGAATTAACAGAACACTACGCAGTTTCTCAGAAAGCTTCTTTCCAGATTTCATCCGAGGATATTTCCTTTTTCACCATAGCCCTCTATGGGCTTCCAAATATCACTTTGCCAATTCCACAAGAACTGTCTTAGCGAAAGGCTTCTTGAGGGGAAAGCTGTAACTCTGTGAGATGATTTCACAGAACACAAAGAAGTTTCTGAGAAAGCTTCTTTCTCTTTGTTATCGGAGGATATTCCCTTTGGCCCTATATTCTTCAAAGGGAAAGGAAATATCTGTTGTCAGATTCCACAGAAATAAGGCTAGCAAAGACATCCACGAAATACAAATGTAACTCTGTGAGAAGAATTAACAGAACACTCAGCAGTTTCTCAGAAAGCTTCTTTCCAGATTTCATCGGAGGATATTTCCTTTCTCACCATAGCCCTTATGGGCTTCCAAATATCACTTTGCCAATTCCACAAGAACTGTCTTAGCGAAAGGCTTCTTGAGGGTAAAGCTGTAACTCTGTGAGATCATTTCACAGAACAAAAAGATGTTTCTCAGAAAGCTTGTTTCTCTTTGTTATCGGAGGATATTTCCTTTGGCCTTATAGTCTTCAAAGGGAAAGGAAATAACTGTTGTCAGATTCCACAGAAATAAGGCTAGCAAAGACATCCACGAAATATAGATGTAACTCTGTGAGATGAATTAACAGAACACTAAGCAGTTTCTCAGAAAGCTTCTTTCCAGATTTCATCGGAGGATATTCCCTTTTTCACCATAGCCCTCTATGGGCTTCCAAATATCACTTTGCCAATTCCACACGAACTGTCTTAGCGAAAGGCTTCTTGAGGGGAAAGCTGTAACTCTGTGGTATGATTTCACAGAACACAAAGAAGTTTCTCAGAAAGCTTGTTTCTCTTTGTTATCAGAGGATATTTCCATTGGCCCTATAGTCTTCAAAGGGAAAGGAAATATCTGTTCTCAGATTCCACAGAAATAAAGCTAGAAAAGAGATCCACGAAATACAGATGTAACTCTGTGAGATGAATTAACAGAACACTAAGCAGTTTCTCAGAAAGCTTCTTTCCAGATTTCATCGGAGGATATTTCCTTTTTCACCATAGCCCTCTATGGGCTTCCAAATATCACTTTGCCAATTCCACAAGAACTGTCTTAGCGAAAGGCTTCTTGAGGGGAAAGCTGTAACTCTGTGAGATGATTTCACAGAACACAAAGAATTTTCTCAGAAAACTTCTTTCTCTTTGTTATCGAAGGATATTTCCTTTGGCCGTATAGTTTTCAAAGGGAAAGGAAATATCTGTTGTCAGATTCCACAGAAATAAGGCTAGCAAAGAGATCCACGAAATACAGATGTAACTCTGTGAGATGAATTAACAGAACACTAAGCAGTTTCTCAGAAAGCTTCTTTCCAGATTTCATCGGAGGATATTTCCTTTTTCACCATAGCCCTCTATGGGCTTCCAAATATCACTTTGCCAATTCCACAAGAACTGTCTTAGCGAAAGGCTTCCTGAGGGGAAAGCTGTAACTCTGTGAGATGATTTCACAGAACACAAAGAAGTTTCTCAGAAAACTTCTTTCTCTTTGTTATCGAAGGATATTTCCTTTGGCCGTATAGTCTTCAAAGGGAAAGGAAATATCTGTTGTCAGATTCCACAGAAATAAGGCTAGCAAAGAGATCCACGAAATACAGATGTAACTCTGTGAGATGAATTAACAGAACACTAGGCAGTTTCTCAGAAAGCTTCTTTCCAGATTTCATCGGAGGATATTTCCTTTTTCACCATAGCCCTCTATGGGCTTCCAAATATGACTTTGCCAATTCCACAAGAACTGTCTTAGCGAAAGGCTTCTTGAGGGGAAAGCTGTCACTCTGTGAGATGATTTCACAGAACACAAAGAAGTTTCTCAGAAAGCTTCTTTCTCTTTGTTATCGGATGATATTTCCTTTGGACCTATAGTCTTCAAAGGGAAAGGAAATATCTGTTCTCAGATTCCACAGAAATAAAGCTAGAAAAGAGATCCACGAAATACAGATGTAACTCTGTGAGATGAATTAACAGAACACTAAGCAGTTTCTTAGAAAGCTTCTTTCCAGATTTCATCGGAGGATATTTCCTTTTTCACCATAGCCCTCTATGGGCTTCCAAATATCACTTTGCCAATTCCACAAGAACTGTCTAGCGAAAGGCTTATTGAGGGGAAAGCTGTAACTCTGTGAGATGATTTCACAGAACACCAAGAAATTTCTCAGAAAACTTCTTTCTCATTGGTATCAAAGGATATTTCCTTTGGCCGTATAGTCTTCAAAGGGAAAGGAAATATCTGTTGTCAGATTCCACAGAAATAAGGCTGGCAAAGACATCCACGAAATACAGATGTAACTCTGTGAGATGAATTAACAGAACACTAAGCAGTTTCTCAGAAAGCTTCTTTCCAGATTTCATCGGAGGATATTCCCTTTTTCACCATAGCCCTCTATGGGCTTCCAAATATCACTTTGCCAATTCCACACGAACTGTCTTAGCGAAAGGCTTTTTGAGGGGAAAGCTGTAACTCTGTGAGATGATTTCACAGAACACAAAGAAGTTTCTCAGAAAGCTTCTTTCTCTTTGTTATCGGAGGATATTACCTTTGGCCCTATAGTCTTCAAAGGGAAAGGAAATATCTGTTCTCAGATTCCACAGAAACAAAGCTAGAAAAGAGATCCACGAAATACAGATGTAACTCTGTGAGATGAATTAACAGAACACTAAGCAGATTCTCAGAAAGCTTCTTTCCAGATTTCATCGGAGGATATTTCCTTTTTCACCATAGCCCTCTACGGGCTTCCAAATATCACTTTGCCAATTCCACAAGAACTGTCTTAGCGAAAGGCTTCTTGAGGGTAAAGCTGTAACTCTGTGAGATCATTTCACAGAACAAAAAGATGTTTCTCAGAAAGCTTGTTTCTCTTTGTTATCGGAGGATATTTCCTTTGGCCTTATAGTCTTCAAAGGGAAAGGAAATAACTGTTGTCAGATTCCACAGAAATAAGGCTAGCAAAGACATCCACGAAATATAGATGTAACTCTGTGAGATGAATTAACAGAACACTAAGCAGTTTCTCAGAAAGCTTCTTTCCAGATTTCATCGGAGGATATTCCCTTTTTCACCATAGCCCTCTATGGGCTTCCAAATATCACTTTGCCAATTCCACACGAACTGTCTTAGCGAAAGGCTTCTTGAGGGGAAAGGTGTAACTCTGTGAGATGATTTCACCGAACACAAAGAAGCTTCTCAGAAAGCTTCTTTCTCTTTGTTATCGGAGGATATTTTCTTTGGTCGTATGGCCTTTAAAGGGATCCGAAATATCTTTTCTCAGATTCCACAGAAATAAGGCTAGCAAAGAGATCCACGAAATACAGATGTAACTCTGTGAGATGAATTAACAGACACTGAGCAGTTTCTCAGAAAGCTTCTTTCCAGATTTCATCGTAGGATATATCCTTTTTCACCATAGACCTCTATGGGCTTCCAAATATCACTTCGCCAATTCCACAAGAACTGTCTTAGCGAAAGGCTTCTTGAGGGGAAAGCTGTAACTCTGTGAGATGATTTCACAGAACACAAAGAAGTTTCTCAGAAAGCTTCTTTCCCTTTGTTATCGGAGGATATGTCCTTTGGCCCTATAGTCTTCAAAGGGAAAGGAAATATCTGTTTTCAGATTCCACAGAAATAAGGCTAGCAAAGAGATCCAAGAAATACTGATGTAACTCTGTGAGATGAATTAACAGAGCACTAAGCAGTTTCTCAGAAAGCTTCTTTTCAGATTTCATCGGAGGATATTTCCTTTTTCACCATAGCCCTCTATGGGCTTCCAAATATCACTTTGCCAATTCCACAGGAACTGTCTTAGCGAAAGGCTTCTTGAGGGGAAAGCTGTAACTCTGTGAGATGATTTCACCGAACACAAAGAAGCTTCTCAGAAAGCTTCTTTCTCTTTGTTATCGGAGGATATTTTCTTTGGTCGTATGGCCTTTAAAGGGATCCGAAATATCTTTTCTCAGATTCCACAGAAATAAGGCTAGCAAAGAGATCCACGAAATACAGATGTAACTCTGTGAGATGAATTAACAGACACTGAGCAGTTTCTCAGAAAGCTTCTTTCCAGATTTCATCGTAGGATATATCCTTTTTCACCATAGACCTCTATGGGCTTCCAAATATCACTTTGCCAATTCCACAAGAACTGTCTTAGCGAAAGGCTTCTTGAGGGGAAAGCTGTAACTCTGTGAGATGATTTCACAGAACACAAAGAAGTTTCTCAGAAAGCTTCTTTCCCTTTGTTATCGGAGGATATGTCCTTTGGCCCTATAGTCTTCAAAGGGAAAGGAAATATCTGTTCTCAGATTCCACAGAAATAAGGCTAGCAAAGAGATCCAAGAAATACTGATGTAACTCTGTGAGATGAATTAACAGAACACTAAGCAGTTTCTCAGAAAGCTTCTTTCCAGATTACATCGGAGGATATTTCCTTTTTCACCATAGCCCTCTATGGGCTTCCAAATATCACTTTGCCAATTCCACAGGAACTGTCTTAGCGAAAGGCTTCTTGAGGGGAAAGCTGTCACTCTGTGAGATGATTTCACAGAACACAAAGAAGTTTCTCAGAAAGCTTCTTTCTCTTTGTTATCGGAGGATATTTCCTTTGGCCCTCTAGTCTTTAAAGGGATCCAAAATATCTGTTGTCAGATACCACAGAAATAAGGCTAGCAAAGAGATCCACGAAATACAGATGTAACTCTGCGAGATGAATTAACAGAACACTAAGCAGTTTCTCAGAAAGCTTCTTTCCAGATTTCATCGGAGGATATTTCCTTTTTCACCATAGCCCTCTAAGGGCTTCCAAATATCACTTTGCCAATTCCACACGAACTGTCTTAGCGAAAGGCTTCTTGAGGGGAAAGCTGTAACTCTGTGAGATGATTTCACAGAACACAAAGAAGGTTCTCAGAAAGCTTCTTTCTCTTTGTTATCGGATGATATTTCCTTTGGCCCTATATTCTTTAAAGGGATCCGAAATATCTGTTCTCAGGTTACACAGTAATAAGGCTAGCAAAGAGATCTACGAAATACACATGTAACTCTGTGAGATGAATTAACAGAACACTACGCAGTTTCTCAGAAAGCTTCTTTCCAGATTTCATCCGAGGATATTTCCTTTTTCACCATAGCCCTCTATGGGCTTCCAAATATCACTTTGCCAATTCCACAAGAACTGTCTTAGCGAAAGGCTTCTTGAGGGGAAAGCTGGAACTCTTTGAGATCATTTCACAGAACACAAAGATGTTTCTCAGAAAGCTTGTTTCTCTTTGTTATCGGAGGATATTTCCTTTGGCCCTATAGTCTTCAAAGGGAAAGGAAATAACTGTTGTCAGATTCCACAGAAAGAAGGCTAGCAAAGAGATCCACGAAATACAGACGTAACTCTGTGAGATGAATTAACAGAACACTAAGCAGTTTCTCAGAAAGCTTCTTTCCAGATTTCATCGGAGGATATTCCCTTTTTCACCATAGCCCTCTATGGGCTTCCAAATATGACTTTGCCAATTCCACAAGAACTGTCTTAGCGAAAGGCTTCTTGAGGGGAAAGCTGTAACTCTGTGAGATGATTTCACAGAACACAAAGAAGTTTCTCAGAAAGCTTGTTTCTCTTTGTTATCAGAGGATATTTCCTTTGGCCCTATAGTCTTCAAAGGGAAAGGAAATATCTGTTGTCAGATTCCACAGAAATAAGGCTAGCAAGAGATCCACGAAATACAGATGTAACTCTGTGAGATGAATTAACAGAACACTGAGCAGTTTCTCAGAAAGCTTCTTCCAGATTTCATCGGAGGATATTTCCTTTTTCACCTTAGCCCTTATGGGCTTCAAAATATCACTTTGCCAATTCCTCAAGAACTGTCTTAGCGAAAGGCTTCTTGAGGGGAAAACTGTCACTCTGTGAGATGATTTCACCGAACACAAAGAAGCTTCTCAGAAAGCTTCTTTCTCTTTGTTATCGGAGGATATTTTCTTTGGTCGTATGGCCTTTAAAGGGATCCGAAATATCTTTTCTCAGATTCCACAGAAATAAGGCTAGCAAAGAGATCCACGAAATACAGATGTAACTCAGTGAGATGAATTAACAGACACTGAGCAGTTTCTCAGAAAGCTTCTTTCCAGATTTCATCGTAGGATATATCCTTTTTCACCATAGACCTCTATGGGCTTCCAAATATCACTTTGCCAATTCCACAAGAACTGTCTTAGCGAAAGGCTTCTTGAGGGGAAAGCTGTAACTCTGTGAGATGATTTCACAGAACACAAAGAAGTTTCTCAGAAAGCTTCTTTCCCTTTGTTATCGGAGGATATGTCCTTTGGCCCTATAGTCTTCAAAGGGAAAGGAAATATCTGTTTTCAGATTCCACAGAAATAAGGCTAGCAAAGAGATCCAAGAAATACTGATGTAACTCTGTGAGATGAATTAACAGAGCACTAAGCAGTTTCTCAGAAAGCTTCTTTTCAGATTTCATCGGAGGATATTTCCTTTTTCACCATAGCCCTCTATGGGCTTCCAAATATCACTTTGCCAATTCCACAGGAACTGTCTTAACGAAAGGCTTCTTGAGGGGAAAGCTGTAACTCTGTGAGATGATTTCACCGAACACAAAGAAGCTTCTCAGAAAGCTTCTTTCTCTTTGTTATCGGAGGATATTTTCTTTGGTCGTATGGCCTTTAAAGGGATCCGAAATATCTTTTCTCAGATTCCACAGAAATAAGGCTAGCAAAGAGATCCACGAAATACAGATGTAACTCTGTGAGATGAATTAACAGACACTGAGCAGTTTCTCAGAAAGCTTCTTTCCAGATTTCATCGTAGGATATATCCTTTTTCACCATAGACCTCTATGGGCTTCCAAATATCACTTTGCCAATTCCACAAGAACTGTCTTAGCGAAAGGCTTCTTGAGGGGAAAGCTGTAACTCTGTGAGATGATTTCACAGAACACAAAGAAGTTTCTCAGAAAGCTTCTTTCCCTTTGTTATCGGAGGATATGTCCTTTGGCCCTATAGTCTTCAAAGGGAAAGGAAATATCTGTTCTCAGATTCCACAGAAATAAGGCTAGCAAAGAGATCCAAGAAATACTGATGTAACTCTGTGAGATGAATTAACAGAACACTAAGCAGTTTCTCAGAAAGCTTCTTTCCAGATTACATCGGAGGATATTTCCTTTTTCACCATAGCCCTCTATGGGCTTCCAAATATCACTTTGCCAATTCCACAGGAACTGTCTTAGCGAAAGGCTTCTTGAGGGGAAAGCTGTCACTCTGTGAGATGATTTCACAGAACACAAAGAAGTTTCTCAGAAAGCTTCTTTCTCTTTGTTATCGGAGGATATTTCCTTTGGCCCTCTAGTCTTTAAAGGGATCCAAAATATCTGTTGTCAGATACCACAGAAATAAGGCTAGCAAAGAGATCCACGAAATACAGATGTAACTCTGCGAGATGAATTAACAGAACACTAAGCAGTTTCTCAGAAAGCTTCTTTCCAGATTTCATCGGAGGATATTTCCTTTTTCACCATAGCCCTCTAAGGGCTTCCAAATATCACTTTGCCAATTCCACACGAACTGTCTTAGCGAAAGGCTTCTTGAGGGGAAAGCTGTAACTCTGTGAGATGATTTCACAGAACACAAAGAAGGTTCTCAGAAAGCTTCTTTCTCTTTGTTATCGGATGATATTTCCTTTGGCCCTATATTCTTTAAAGGGATCCGAAATATCTGTTCTCAGGTTACACAGTAATAAGGCTAGCAAAGAGATCTACGAAATACACATGTAACTCTGTGAGATGAATTAACAGAACACTACGCAGTTTCTCAGAAAGCTTCTTTCCAGATTTCATCCGAGGATATTTCCTTTTTCACCATAGCCCTCTATGGGCTTCCAAATATCACTTTGCCAATTCCACAAGAACTGTCTTAGCGAAAGGCTTCTTGAGGGGAAAGCTGTAACTCTGTGAGATGATTTCACAGAACACAAAGAAGTTTCTGAGAAAGCTTCTTTCTCTTTGTTATCGGAGGATATTCCCTTTGGCCCTATATTCTTCAAAGGGAAAGGAAATATCTGTTGTCAGATTCCACAGAAATAAGGCTAGCAAAGACATCCACGAAATACAAATGTAACTCTGTGAGAAGAATTAACAGAACACTCAGCAGTTTCTCAGAAAGCTTCTTTCCAGATTTCATCGGAGGATATTTCCTTTCTCACCATAGCCCTTATGGGCTTCCAAATATCACTTTGCCAATTCCACAAGAACTGTCTTAGCGAAAGGCTTCTTGAGGGTAAAGCTGTAACTCTGTGAGATCATTTCACAGAACAAAAAGATGTTTCTCAGAAAGCTTGTTTCTCTTTGTTATCGGAGGATATTTCCTTTGGCCTTATAGTCTTCAAAGGGAAAGGAAATAACTGTTGTCAGATTCCACAGAAATAAGGCTAGCAAAGACATCCACGAAATATAGATGTAACTCTGTGAGATGAATTAACAGAACACTAAGCAGTTTCTCAGAAAGCTTCTTTCCAGATTTCATCGGAGGATATTCCCTTTTTCACCATAGCCCTCTATGGGCTTCCAAATATCACTTTGCCAATTCCACACGAACTGTCTTAGCGAAAGGCTTCTTGAGGGGAAAGCTGTAACTCTGTGGTATGATTTCACAGAACACAAAGAAGTTTCTCAGAAAGCTTGTTTCTCTTTGTTATCAGAGGATATTTCCATTGGCCCTATAGTCTTCAAAGGGAAAGGAAATATCTGTTCTCAGATTCCACAGAAATAAAGCTAGAAAAGAGATCCACGAAATACAGATGTAACTCTGTGAGATGAATTAACAGAACACTAAGCAGTTTCTCAGAAAGCTTCTTTCCAGATTTCATCGGAGGATATTTCCTTTTTCACCATAGCCCTCTATGGGCTTCCAAATATCACTTTGCCAATTCCACAAGAACTGTCTTAGCGAAAGGCTTCTTGAGGGGAAAGCTGTAACTCTGTGAGATGATTTCACAGAACACAAAGAATTTTCTCAGAAAACTTCTTTCTCTTTGTTATCGAAGGATATTTCCTTTGGCCGTATAGTTTTCAAAGGGAAAGGAAATATCTGTTGTCAGATTCCACAGAAATAAGGCTAGCAAAGAGATCCACGAAATACAGATGTAACTCTGTGAGATGAATTAACAGAACACTAAGCAGTTTCTCAGAAAGCTTCTTTCCAGATTTCATCGGAGGATATTTCCTTTTTCACCATAGCCCTCTATGGGCTTCCAAATATCACTTTGCCAATTCCACAAGAACTGTCTTAGCGAAAGGCTTCCTGAGGGGAAAGCTGTAACTCTGTGAGATGATTTCACAGAACACAAAGAAGTTTCTCAGAAAACTTCTTTCTCTTTGTTATCGAAGGATATTTCCTTTGGCCGTATAGTCTTCAAAGGGAAAGGAAATATCTGTTGTCAGATTCCACAGAAATAAGGCTAGCAAAGAGATCCACGAAATACAGATGTAACTCTGTGAGATGAATTAACAGAACACTAAGCAGTTTCTCAGAAGCTTCTTTCCAGATTTCATCGGAGGATATTTCCTTTTTCACCATAGCCCTCTATGGGCTTCCAAATATCACTTTGCCAATTCCACACGAACTGTCTTAGCGAAAGGCTTCTTGAGGGGAAAGCTGTAACTCTGTGAGATGATTTCACAGAACACAAAGAAGTTTCTCAGAAAGCTTCTTTCTCTTTGTTATCGGAGGATATTTCCTTTGGCCGTATATTCTTTAAAGGGATCCGAAATATCTGTTCTCAGGTTCCACAGAAATATGGCTAGCAAAGAGATCTACGAAATACAGATGTAACTCTGTGAGATGAATTAACAGAACACTACGCAGTTTCTCAGAAAGCTTCTTTCCAGATTTCATCCGAGGATGTTTCCTTTTTCACCATAGCACTCCATGGGCTTCCAAATATCACTTTGCCAATTCCACAAGAACTGTCTTAGCGAAAGGCTTCATGAGGGGAAAGCTGTAACTCTGTGAGATGATTTCACAGAACACAAAGAAGTTTCTCAGAAAGCTTCTTTCTCTTTATTATCGGAGGATATTTCCTTTGGCCCTATATTCTTCGAAGGGAAAGGAAATATCTGTTGTCAGATTCCACAGAAATAAGGCTAGCAAAGACATCAACGAAATACAGATGTAACTCTGTGACATGAATTAACAGAACACTGAGCAGTTTCTCAGAAAGCTTCTTTCCAGATTTCATCGGAGGATATTTCCTTTCTCACCATAGCCCTTATGGGCTTCCAAATATCACTTTGCCAATTCCACAAGAACTGTCTTAGCGAAAGGCCTCTTGAGGGGAAAGCTGTAACTCTCTGAGATCATTTCACAGAACTAAAAGATGTTTCTCAGAAAGCTTGTTTCTCTTTGTTATCGGAGGATATTTCCTTTGGCCCTATAGTCTTCAAAGGGAAAGGAAATAAGTGTTGTCAGATTCCACAGAAATAAGGGTAGCAAAGAGATCCAGGAAATACAGATGTAACTCTGTGAGATGAATTAACAGAACACTAAGCAGTTTCTCAGAAAGCTTCTTTCCAGATTTCATCGGAGGATATTTCCTTTTTCACCATAGCCCTCTAAGGGCTTCCAAATATCACTTTGCCAATTCCACACGAACTGTCTTAGCGAAAGGCTTCTTGAGGGGAATGCTAAAACTCTGTGAGATGATTTCACAGAACACAAAGAAGGTTCTCAGAAAGCTTCTTTCTCTTTGTTATCGGAGGATATTTCCTTTGGCCCTATAGTCTTTAAAGGGATCCGAAATATCTGTTCTCAGGTTCCACAGAAATAAGGCTAGCAAAGAGATCTACGAAATACAGATGTAACTCTGTGAGATGAATTAACAGAACACTGAGCAGTTTCTCAGAAAGCTTCTTTCCAGATTTCATCGGAGGATATTTCCTTTTTCACCATAGCCCTCTATGGGCTTCCAAATATCACTTTGCCAATTCCACAAGAACTGTCTTAGCGAAAGGCTTCTTGAGGGGAAAGCTGTCACTCTGTGAGATGATTTCACAGAACACAAAGAAGTTTCTCAGAAAACTTCTTTCTCTTTGTTATCGAAGGATATTTCCTTTGGCCGTATAGTCTTCAAAGGGAAAGGAAATATCTGTTGTCAGATTCCACAGAATTAAGGCTAGCAAAGAGATCCACGAAATACAGATGTAACTCTGTGAGATGAATTAACAGAACACTAAGCAGTTTCTCAGAAAGCTTCTTTCCAGATTTCATCGGAGGATATTTCCTTTTTCACCATAGCCCTCTAAGGGCTTCCAAATATCACTTTGCCAATTCCACACGAACTGTCTTAGCGAAAGGCTTCTTGAGGGGAAACCTATAACTCTGTGAGATGATTTCACAGAACACAAAGAAGGTTCTCAGAAAGCTTCTTTCTCTTTGTTATCGGAGGATATTTCCTTTGGCCCTATAGTCTTTAAAGGGATCCGAAATATCTGTTCTCAGGTTCCACGGAAATAAGGCTAGCAAAGAGATCTACGAAATACAGATGTAACGCTGTGAGATGAATTAACAGAACACTAAGCAGTTTCTCAGAAACTTCTTTCCAGATTTCATCGGAGGATATTTCCTTTTTCACCATAGCCCTCTATGGGCTTCCAAATATCACTTTGCCAATTCCACAAGAACTGTCTTAGCGAAAGGCTTCTTGAGGGGAAAGCTGTCACTCTGTGAGATGATTTCACAGAACACAAAGAAGTTTCTCAGAAAGCTTCTTTCTCTTTGTTATCGGATGATATTTCCTTTGGCCCTATAAGTCTTCAAACGGAAAGGAAATATCTGTTCTGAGATTCCACAGAAATAAAGCTAGAAAAGAGATCCACGAAATACAGATGTAACTCTGTGAGATGAATTAACAGAACACTAAGCAGTTTCTCAGAAAGCTTCTTTCCAGATTTCATCCGAGGATATTTCCTTTTTCACCATAGCCCTCTATGGGCTTCCAAATATCACTTTGCCAATTCCACAAGAACTGTCTTAGCGAAAGGCTTCTTGAGGGGAAAGCTGTAACTCTGTGAGATGATTTCACAGAACACAAAGAAGTTTCTCAGAAAACTTCTTTCTCTTTGTTATCGAAGGATATTTCCTTTGGCCGTATAGTCTTCAAAGGGAAAGGAAATATCTGTTGTCAGATTCCACAGAAATAAGGCTAGCAAAGAGATCCACGAAATACAGATGTAACTCTGTGAGATGAATTAACAGAACACTAAGCAATTTCTCAGAAAGCTTCTTTCCAGATTTCATCGGAGGATATTCCCTTTTTCACCATAGCCCTCTATGGGCTTCCAAATATCACTTTGCCAATTCCACACGAATTGTCTTAGCGAAAGGCTTCTTGAGGGGAAAGCTGTAACTCTGTGAGATGATTTCACAGAACACAAAGAAGTTTCTCAGAAAGCTTCTTTCTCTTTGTTATCGGATGATATTTCCTTTGGCCCTATAGTCTTCAAAGGGAAAGGAAATATCTGTTCTCAGATTCCACAGAAATAAAGCTAGAAAAGAGATCCACGAAATACAGATGTAACTCTGTGAGATGAATTAACAGAACACTAAGCAGTTTCTCAGAAAGCTTCTTTCCAGATTTCATCGGAGGATATTTCCTTTTTCACCATAGCCCTCTAAGGGCTTCCAAATATCACTTTGCCAATTCCACAAGAACTCTCTTAGCGAAAGGCTTCTTGAGGGGAAAGCTGTAACTCTGTGAGATGATTTCACAGAACACAAAGAAGTTTCTCAGAAAACTTCTTTCTCTTTGTTATCGGAGGATATTTCCTTTGGCCCTATAGTCTTCAAAGGGAAAGGAAATATCTGTTGTCAGATTCCACAGAAATAAGGCTAGCAAAGAGATCCACGAAATACAGATGTAACTCTGTGAGATGAATTAACAGAACATTGAGCAGTTTCTCAGAAAGCTTCTTTCCAGATTTCATCGGAGGATATTTCCTTTTTCACCATAGCCCTCTATGGGCTTCCAAATATCACTTTGCCAATTCCACAAGAACTGTCTTAGCGAAAGGCTTCTTGAGGGGAAAGCTGTCACTCTGTGAGATGATTTCACAGAACACAAAGAAGTTTCTCAGAAAGCTTCTTTCTCTTTGTTATCGGATGATATTTCCTTTGGCCCTATAGTCTTCAAACGGAAAGGAAATATCTGTTCTGAGATTCCACAGAAATAAAGCTAGAAAGGAGATCCACGAAATACAGATGTAACTCTGTGAGATGAATTAACAGAACACTAAGCAGTTTCTCAGAAAGCTTCTTTCCAGATTTCATCCGAGGATATTTCCTTTTTCACCATAGCCCTCTATGGGCTTCCAAATATCACTTTGCCAATTCCACAAGAACTGTCTTAGCGAAAGGCTTCTTGAGGGGAAAGCTGTAACTCTGTGAGATGATTTCACAGAACACAAAGAAGTTTCTCAGAAAACTTCTTTCTCTTTGTTAGCGAAGGATATTTCCTTTGGCCGTATAGTCTTCAAAGGGAAAGGAAATATCTGTTGTCAGATTCCACAGAAATAAGGCTAGCAAAGAGATCCACGAAATACAGATGTAACTCTGTGAGATGAATTAACAGAACACTAAGCAATTTCTCAGAAAGCTTCTTTCCAGATTTCATCGGAGGATATTCCCTTTTTCACCATAGCCCTCTATGGGCTTCCAAATATCACTTTGCCAATTCCACACGAATTGTCTTAACGAAAGGCTTCTTGAGGGGAAAGCTGTAACTCTGTGAGATGATTTCACAGAATACAAAGAAGTTTCTCAGAAAGCTTCTTTCTCTTTGTTATCGGATGATATTTCGTTTGGCCCTATAGTCTTCAAAGGGAAAGGAAATATCTGTTCTCAGATTCCACAGAAATAAAGCTAGAAAAGAGATCCACGAAATACAGATGTAACTCTGTGAGATGAATTAACAGAACACTAAGCAGTTTCTCAGAAAGCTTCTTTCCAGATTTCATCGGAGGATATTTCCTTTTTCACCATAGCCCTCTATGGGCTTCCAAATATCACTTTGCCAATTTCACAAGAACTGTCTTAGCGAAAGGCTTCTTGAGGGGAAGGCTGTAACTCTGTGAGATGATTTCACAGAACACAAAGAAGTTTCTCAGAAAGCTTCTTTCTCTTTGTTATCGGAGGATATTTCCTTTGGCCCTATAGTCTTCAAAGGGAAAGGAAATATCTGTTGTCAGATTCCACAGAAATAAGGCTAGCAAAGAGATCCACGAAATACAGATGTAACTCTGTGAGATGAATTAACAGAACACTAAGCAATTTCTCAGAAAGCTTCTTTCCAGATTTCATCGGAGGATATTTCCTTTTTCACCATAGCCCTCTATGGGCTTCCAAATATCACTTTGCCAATTCCACACGAACTGTCTTAGCGAAAGGCTTCTTGAGGGGAAAGCTGTAACTCTGTGAGATGATTTCACAGAACACAAAGAAGTTTCTCAGAAAGCTTCTTTCTCTTTGTTATCGGAGGATATTTCCTTTGGCCCTATAGTCTTTAAAGGGATCCGAAATATCTGTTGTCAGATTCCACAGAAATAAGGCTAGCAAAGAGATCCACGAAATACAGATGTAACTCTGTGAGATGAATTAACAGAACACTAAGCAGTTTCTCAGGAAAGCTGCTTTCCAGATTTCATCCGAGGATATCTCCTTTTTCACAATAGCCCTTATGGGCTTCCAAATATGACTTTGCCAATTCCACAAGAACTGTCTTAGCGAAAGGCTTCTTGAGGGGAAAGCTGTAACTCTGTGAGATGATTTCACAGAACACAAAGAAGTTTCTCAGAAAGCTTCTTTCCCTTTGTTATCGGAGGATATGTCCTTTGGCCCTATAGTCTTCAAAGGGAAAGGAAATACCTGTTGTCAGATTCCACAGAAATAAGGCTAGCAAAGAGATCCAAGAAATACTGATGTAACTCTGTGAGATGAATTAACAGAACACTGAGCAGTTTCTCAGAAAGCTTCTTTCCAGATTTCATCGGAGGATATTTCCTTTTCACCATAGCGCTCTATGGGCTTCCAAATATCACTTTGCCAATTCCACACGAACTGTCTTAGCGAAAGGCTTCTTGAGGGGAAAGCTGTAACTCTGTGAGATGATTTCACAGAACACAAAGAAGTTTCTCAGAAAGCTTCTTTCTCTTTGTTATCGGAGGATAATTCCTTTGGCCCTATATTCTTTAAAGGGATCCGAAATATCTGTTCTCAGGTTCCACAGAAATAAGGCTAGCAAAGAGATCTACGAAATACAGATGTAACTCTGTGAGATGAATTAACAGAACACTACGCAGTTTCTCAGAAAGCTTCTTTCCAGATTTCATCCGAGGATATTTCCTTTTTCACCATAGCCCTCTAAGGGCTTCCAAATATCACTTTGCCAATTCCACAAGAACTGTCTTAGCAAAAGGCTTCTTGAGGGGAAAGCTGTAACTCTGTGAGATGATTTCACAGAACCCAAAGAAGTTTCTCAGAAAACTTCTTTCTCTTTGTTATCGAAGGATATTTCCTTTGGCCCTATAGTCTTCAAAGGGAAAGGAAATATCTGTTGTCAGATTCCACAGAAATAAGGCTAGCAAAGAGATCCAAGAAATACAGATGTAACTCTGTGAGATGAATTAACAGAACACTAAGCAATTTCTCAGAAAGCTTCTTTCCAGATTTCATTGGAGGATATTCCCTTTTTCACCATAGCCCTCTATGGGCTTCCAAATATCACTTTGCCAATTCCACACGAATTGTCTTAGCGAAAGGCTTCTTGAGGGGAAAGCTGTAACTCTGTGAGATGATTTCACAGAACACAAAGAAGTTTCTCAGAAAGCTTCTTTCTCTTTGTTATCGGATGATATTTCCTTTGGCCCTATAGTCTTCAAAGGGAAAGGAAATATCTGTTCTCAGATTCCACAGAAATAAAGCTAGAAAAGAGATCCACGAAATACAGATGTAACTCTGTGAGATGAATTAACAGAACACTAAGCAGTTTCTCAGAAAGCTTCTTTCCAGATTTCATCGGAGGATATTTCCTTTTTCACCATAGCCCTCTATGGGCTTCCAAATATCACTTTGCCAATTCCACAAGAACTGTCTTAGCGAAAGGCTTCTTGAGGGGAAAGCTGTAACTCTGTGAGATGATTTCACAGAACACAAAGAAGTTTCTCAGAAAGCTTCTTTCTCTTTGTTATCGGAGGATATTTCCTTTGGCCCTATAGTCTTCAAAGGGAAAGGAAATATCTGTTGTCAGATTCCACAGAAATAAGGCTGGCAAAGAGATCCACGAAATACAGATGTAACTCTGTGAGATGAATTAACAGAACACTAAGCAATTTCTCAGAAAGCTTCTTTCCAGATTTCATCGGAGGATATTTCCTTTTTCACCACAGCCCTCTATGGGCTTCCAAATATCACTTTGCCAATTCCACACGAACTGTCTTAGCGAAAGGCTTCTTGAGGGGAAAGCTGTAACTCTGTGAGATGATTTCACAGAACACAAAGAAGTTTCTCAGAAAGCTTCTTTCTCTTTCTTATCGGAGGATATTTCCTTTGGGCCTATATTCTTTAAAGGGATCCGAAATATCTGTTCTCATGTTCCACAGAAATAAGGCTAGCAAAGAGATCTACGAAATACAGATGTAACTCTGTGAGATGAATTAACAGAACACTATGCAGTTTCTCAGAAAGCTTCTTTCCACATTTCATCCGAGGATATTTCCTTTTTCACCATAGCCCTCTATGAGCTTCCAAATATCACTTTGCCAATTCCACAAGAACTGTCTTAGCGAAAGGCTTCTTGAGAGGAAAGCTGTAACTCTGTGAGATGATTTCACAGAACACAAAGAAGTTTCTCAGAAAGCTTCTTTCTCTTTGTTATCGGAGGATATTTCCTTTGGCCCTATATTCTTCAAATGGAAAGGAAATATCTGTTGCCAGATTCCACAGAAATAAGGCTAGCAAAGACATCCACGAAATACAGATGTAACTCTGTGAGATGAATTAACAGAACACTGAGCAATTTCTCAGAAAGCTTCTTTCCAGATTTCATCGGAGGATATTTCCTTTTTCACCATAGCCCTTATGGGCTTCCAAATATCACTTTGCCAATTCCACAAGAACTGTCTTAGCGAAAGGCTTCTTGAGGGGAAAGCTGTCACTCTGTGAGATCATTTCACAGAACACAAAGATGTTTCTCAGAAAGCTTGTTTCTCTTTGTTATCGGAGGATATTTCCTTTGGCCCTATAGTCTTCAAAGGGAAAGGAAATATCTGTTGTCAGATTCCACAGAAATAAGGCTAGCAAAGAGATCCACGAAATACAGATGTAACTCTGTGAGATGAATTAACAGAACACTAAGCAGTTTCTCAGAAAGCTTCTTTCCAGATTTCATCGGAGGATATTTCCTTTTTCACCATAGCCCTCTATGGGCTTCCAAATATGACTTTGCCAATTCCACAAGAACTGTCTTAGCGAAAGGCTTCTGGAGGGGATAGCTGTCACTCTGTGAGATGATTTCACAGAACACAAAGAAGTTTCTCAGAAAGCTTCTTTCTCTTTGTTATCGGATGATATTTCCTTTGGCCCTATAGTCTTCAAAGGGAAAGGAAATATCTGTTCTGAGATTCCACAGAAATAAAGCTAGAAAAGAGATCCACGAAATACAGATGTAACTCTGTGAGGTGAATTAACAGAACACTAAGCAGTTTCTCAGAAAGCTTCTTTCCAGATTTCATCGGAGGATATTTCCTTTTTCACCATAGCCCTCTATGGGCTTCCAAATATCACTTTGCCAATTCCACAAGAACAGTCTTAGCGAAAGGCTTCTTGAGGGGAAAGCTGTAACTCTGTGAGATGGTTTCACAGAACACCAAGAAATTTCTCAGAAAACTTCTTTCTCTTTGTTATCGAAGGATATTTCCTTTGGCAGTATATTCTTCAAAGGGAAAGGAAATATCTGTTGTCAGATTCCACAGAAATAAGGCTAGCAAAGAGATCCACGAAATACAGATGTAACTCTGTGAGATGAATTAACAGAACACTAAGCAGTTTCTCAGAAAGCTTCTTTCCAGATTTCATCGGAGGATATTTCCTTTTTCACCATAGCCCTCTAAGGGCTTCCAAATATCACTTTGCCAATTCCACACGAACTGTCTTTGCGAAAGGCTTCTTGAGGGGAAAGCTATAACTCTGTGAGATGATTTCACAGAACACAAAGAAGGTTCTCAGAAAGCTTCTTTCTCTTTGTTATCGGAGGATATTTCCTTTGGCCCTATAGTCTTTAAAGGGATCCGAAATATCTGTTCTCAGGTTCCACAGAAATAAGGCTAGCAAAGAGATCTACGAAATACAGATGTAACTCTGTGAGATGAATTAACAGAACACCGAGCAGTTTCTCAGAAAGCTTCTTTCCAGATTTCATCGGAGGATATTTCCTTTTTCACCGTAGCCCTCTATGGGCTTCCAAATATCACTTTGCCAATTCCACAAGAACTGTCTTAGCGAAAGGCTTCTTGAGGGGAAAGCTGTCACTCTGTGAGATGATTTCACAGAACACAAAGAAGTTTCTCAGAAAACTTCTTTCTCTTTGTTATCGAAGGATATTTCCTTTGGCCGTATAGTCTTCAAAGGGAAAGGAAATATCTGTTGTCAGATTCCACAGAAATAAGGCTAGCAAAGAGATCCACGAAATACAGATGTAACTCTGTGAGATGAATTAACAGAACACTAAGCAGTTTCTCAGAAAGCTTCTTTCCAGATTTCATCGGAGGATATTTCCTTTTTCAACATAGCCCTCTAAGGGCTTCCAAATATCACTTTGCCAATTCCACACGAACTGTCTTAGCGAAAGGCTTCTTGAGGGGAAACCTATAACTCTGTGAGATGATTTCACAGAACACAAAGAAGGTTCTCAGAAAGCTTCTTTCTCTTTGTTATCGGAGGATATTTCCTTTGGCCCTATAGTCATTAAAGGGATCCGAAATATCTGTTCTCAGGTTCCACGGAAATAAGGCTAGCAAAGAGAACTACGAAATACAGATGTAACTCTGTGAGATGAATTAACAGAACACTAAGCAGTTTCTCAGAAAGCTTCTTTCCCGATTTCATCGGAGGATATTTCCTTTTTCACCATAGCCCTCTACGGGCTTCCAAATATCACTTTGCCAATTCCACAAGAACTGTCTTAGCGAAAGGCTTCTTGAGGGGAAAGCTGTCACTCTGTGAGATGATTTCACAGAACACAAAGAAGTTTCTCAGAAAGCTTCTTTCTCTTTGTTATCGGATGATATTTCCTTTGCCCCTATAGTCTTCAAACGGAAAGGAAATATCTGTTCTGAGATTCCACAGAAATAAAGCTAGAAAAGAGATCCATGAAATACAGATGTAACTCTGTGAGATGAATTAACAGAACACTAAGCAGTTTCTCAGAAAGCTTCTTTCCAGATTTCATCCGAGGATATTTCCTTTTTCACCATAGCCCTCTATGGGCTTCCAAATATCACTTTGCCAATTCCACAAGAACTGTCTTAGCGAAAGTCTTCTTGAGGGGAAAGCTGTAACTCTGTGAGATGATTTCACAGAACACAAAGAAGTTTCTCAGAAAACTTCTTTCTCTTTGTTATCAAAGGATATTTCCTTTGGCCGTATAGTCTTCAAAGGGAAAGGAAATATCTGTTGTCAGATTCCACAGAAATAAGGCTAGCAAAGAGATCCACGAAATACAGATGTAACTCTGTGAGATGAATTAACAGAACACTGAGCAGTTTCTCAGAAAGCTTCTTTCCAGATTTCATCGGAGGATATTTCCTTTTTCACCATAGCCCTCTAAGGGCTTCCAAATATCACTTTGCCAATTCCACACGAACTGTCTTAGCGAAAGGCTTCTTGAGGGGAAAGCTGTAACTCTGTGAGATGATTTCACAGAACACAAAGAAGGTTCTCAGAAAGCTTCTTTCTCTTTGTTATCGGAGGTTATTTCCTTTGGCCCTATAGTCTTTAAAGGGATCCGAAATATCTGTTCTCAGGTTCCACAGAAATAAGACTAACAAAGAGATCTACGAAATACAGATGTAACTCTGTGAGATGAATTAACAGAACACTAAGCAGTTTCTCAGAAACCTTCTTTCCAGATTTCATCGGAGGATATTTCCTTTTTCACCCTAGCCCTCTATGGGCTTCCAAATATCACTTTGCCAATTCCACAAGAACTGTCTTAGCGAAAGGCTTCTTGAGGGGAAAGTTGTCACTCTCTGAGATGATTTTACAGAACACAAAGAAGTTTCTCAGAAAGCTTCTTTCTCTTTGTTATCGGATGATATTTCCTTTGGCCCTATAGTCTTCAAAGGGAAAGGAAATATCTGTTCTGAGATTCCACAGAAATAAAGCTAGAAAAGAGATCCACGAAATACAGATGTAACTCTGTGAGATGAATTAACAGAACACTAAGCAGTTTCTCAGAAATCTTCTTTCCAGATTTCATCGGAGGATATTTCCTTTTTCACCATAGCCCTCTATGGGCTTCCAAATATCACTTTGCCAATTCCACAAGAACTGTCTTAGCGAAAGGCTTCTTGAGGGGAAAGCTGTAACTCTGTGAGATGATTTCACAGAACACAAAGAAGTTTCTCAGAAAACTTCTTTCTCTTTGTTATCAAAGGATATTTCCTTTGGCCGTATAGTCTTCAAAGGGAAAGGAAATATCTGTTGTCAGATTCCACAGAAAGAAGGCTAGCAAAGAGATCCACGAAATACAGATGTAACTCTGTGAGATGAATTAACAGAACACAAAGCAGTTTCTCAGAAAGCTTCTTTCCAGATTTCATCGGAGGATATTTCCTTTTTCACCATAGCCCTCTAAGGGCTTCCAAATATCACTTTGCCAATTCCACAAGAACTGTCTTAGCGAAAGGCTTCTTGAGGGGAAAGCTGTCACTCTGTGAGATGATTTCAAAGAACACAAAGAAGTTTCTCAGAAAGCTTCTTTCTCTTTGTTATCGGAGGATATTTCCTTTGGCCCTATAGTCTTCAAAGGGAAAGGAAATATCTGTTCTGAGATTCCACAGAAATAAAGCTAGAAAAGAGATCCACGAAATACAGATGTAACTCTGTGAGATGAATTAACAGAACACTAAGCAGTTTCTCAGAAAGCTTCTTTCCAGATTTCATCGTAGGATATTTCCTTTTTCACCATAGCCCTCTATGGGCTTCCAAATATCACTTTGCCAATTCCACAAGAACTGTCTTAGCGAAAGGCTTCTTGAGGGGAAAGCTGTAACTCTGTGAGATGATTTCACAGAACACAAAGAAGTTTCTTAGAAAACTTCTTTCTCTTTGTTATCAAAGGATATTTCCTTTGGCCGTATAGTCTTCAAAGGGAAAGGAAATATCTGTTGTCAGATTCCACAGAAATAAGGCTAGCAAAGAGATCCACGAAATACAGATGTAACTCTGTGAGATGAATTAACAGAACACTAAGCAGTTTCTCAGAAAGCTTCTTTCCAGATTTCATCGGAGGATATTTCCTTTTTCACCATAGCCCTCTAAGGGCTTCCAAATATCACTTTGCGAATTCCACACGAACTGTCTTAGCGAAAGGCTTCTTCAGGGGAAAGCTGTAACTCTGTGAGATGATTTCACAGAACACAAAGAAGTTTCTCAGAAAGCTTCTTTCTCTTTGTTATCGGAGGATATTTCCTTTGGCCCTATAGTCTTTAAAGGGATCCGAAATATCTGTTCTCAGGTTCCACAGTAATAAGGCTAGCAAAGAGATCTACGAAATACAGATGTAACTCTGTGACATGAATTAACAGAACACTAAGCAGTTTCTCAGAAAGCTTCTTTCCAGATTTCATCGGAGGATATTTCCTTTTTCACCATAGCCCTTATGGGCTTCCAAATATCACTTTGCCAATTCCACAAGAACTGTCTTAGCGAAAGGCTTCTTGAGGGGAAAGCTGTAACTCTGTGAGATGATTTCACAGAACACAAAGAAGTTTCTCAGAAAGCTTCTTTCTCTTTGTTATCGGAGGATAATTCCTTTGGCCCTATATTCTTTAAAGGGATCCAAAATATCTGTTCTCAGGTTCCACAGTAATAAGGCTAGCAAAGAGATCTACGAAATACAGATGTACCTCTGTGAGATGAATTAACAGAACACTACGCAGTTTCTCAGCAAGCTTCTTTCCAGATTTCATCCGAGGATATTTCCTTTTTCACCATAGCCCTCTATGGGCTTCCAAATATCACTTTGCCAATTCCACAAGAACTGTCTTAGCGAAAGGCTTCTTGAGGGGAAAGCTGTAACTCTGTGAGATGATTTCACAGAACAGAAAGAAGTTTCTCAGAAAACTTCTTTCTCTTTGTTATCAAAGGATATTTCCTTTGGCCGTATAGTCTTCAAAGGGAAAGGAAATATCTGTTGTCAGATTCCACAGAAATAAGGCTAGCAAAGAGATCCACGAAATACAGATGTAACTCTGTGAGATGAATTAACAGAACACTAAGCAGTTTCTCAGAAAGCTTCTTTCCAGATTTCATCGGAGGATATTTCCTTTTTCACCATAGCCCTCTAAGGGCTTCCAAATATCACTTTGCGAATTCCACACGAACTGTCTTAGCGAAAGGCTTCTTGAGGGGAAAGCTGTAACTCTGTGAGATGATTTCACAGAACACAAAGAAGTTTCTCAGAAAACTTCTTTCTCTTTGTTATCGGAGGATAATTCCTTTGGCCCTATATTCTTTATAGGGTTCCAAAATATCTGTTCTCAGGTTCCACAGTAATAAGGCTAGCAAAGAGATCTACGAAATACAGATGTAACTCTGTGAGATGAATTAACAGAACACTACGCAGTTTCTCAGCAAGCTTCTTTCCAGATTTCATCGGAGGATATTTCCTTTTTCACCATAGCCCTCTAAGGGCTTCCAAATATCACTTTGCCAATTCCACAAGAACTGTCTTAGCGAAAGGCTTCTTGAGGGGAAAGCTGTAACTCTGTGAGATGATTTCACAGAACAGAAAGAAGTTTCTCAGAAAACTTCTTTCTCTTTGTTATCAAAGGATATTTCCTTTGGCCGTATAGTCTTCAAAGGGAAAGGAAATATCTGTTGTCAGATTCCACAGAAATAAGGCTAGCAAAGAGATCCACGAAATACAGATGTAACTCTGTGAGATGAATTAACAGAACACTAAGCAATTTCTCAGAAAGCTTCTTTCCAGATTTCATCGGAGGATATTCCCTTTTTCACCATAGCCCTCTATGGGCTTCCAAATATCACTTTGCCAATTCCACACGAATTGTCTTAGCGAAAGGCTTCTTGAGGGGAAAGCTGTAACTCTGTGAGATGATTTCACAGAATACAAAGAAGTTTCTCAGAAAGCTTCTTTCTCTTTGTTATCGGATGATATTTCCTTTGGCCCTATAGTCTTCAAAGGGAAAGGAAATATCTGTTCTCAGATTCCACAGAAATAAAGCTAGAAAAGAGATCCACGAAATACAGATGTAACTCTGTGAGATGAATTAACAGAACACTAAGCAGTTTCTCAGAAAGCTTCTTTCCAGATTTCATCGGAGGATATTTCCTTTTTCACCATAGCCCTTATGGGCTTCCAAATATCACTTTGCCAATTCCACAAGAACTGTCTTAGCGAAAGGCTTCTTGAGGGGAAAGCTGTAACTCTGTGAGATGATTTCACAGAACACAAAGAAGTTTCTCAGAAAGCTTCTTTCTCTTTGTTATCGGAGGATAATTCCTTTGGCCCTATATTCTTTAAAGGGATCCAAAATATCTGTTCTCAGGTTCCACAGTAATAAGGCTAGCAAAGAGATCTACGAAATACAGATGTAACTCTGTGAGATGAATTAACAGAACACTACGCAGTTTCTCAGCAAGCTTCTTTCCAGATTTCATCCGAGGATATTTCCTTTTTCACCATAGCCCTCTATGGGCTTCCAAATATCACTTTGCCAATTCCACAAGAACTGTCTTAGCGAAAGGCTTCTTGAGGGGAAAGCTGTAACTCTGTGAGATGATTTCACAGAACACAAAGAAGTTTCTCAGAAAACTTCTTTCTCTTTGTTATCAAAGGATATTTCCTTTGGCCGTATAGTCTTCAAAGGGAAAGGAAATATCTGTTGTCAGATTCCACAGAAATAAGGCTAGCAAAGAGATCCACGAAATACAGATGTAACTCTGTGAGATGAATTAACAGAACACTAAGCAGTTTCTCAGAAAGCTTCTTTCCAGATTTCATCGGAGGATATTTCCTTTTTCACCATAGCCCTCTAAGGGCTTCCAAATATCACTTTGCGAATTCCACACGAACTGTCTTAGCGAAAGGCTTCTTGAGGGGAAAGCTGTAACTCTGTGAGATGATTTCACAGAACACAAAGAAGTTTCTCAGAAAGCTTCTTTCTCTTTGTTATCGGAGGATATTTCCTTTGGCCCTATAGTCTTTAAAGGGATCCGAAATATCTGTTCTCAGGTTCCACAGTAATAAGGCTAGCAAAGAGATCTACGAAATACAGATGTAACTCTGTGACATGAATTAAGAGAACACTAAGCAGTTTCTCAGAAAGCTTCTTTCCAGATTTCATCGGAGGATATTTCCTTTTTCACCATAGCCCTCTAAGGGCTTCCAAATATCACTTTGCCAATTCCACAAGAACTGTCTTAGCGAAAGGCTTCTTGAGGGGAAAGCTGTCACTCTGTGAGATGATTTCAAAGAACACAAAGAAGTTTCTCAGAAAGCTTCTTTCTCTTTGTTATCGGAGGATGTTTCCTTTGGCCCTATAGTCTTCAAAGGGAAAGGAAATATCTGTTCTGAGATTCCACAGAAATAAAGCTAGAAAAGAGATCCACGAAATACAGATGTAACTCTGTGAGATGAATTAACAGAACACTAAGCAGTTTCTCAGAAAGCTTCTTTCCAGATTTCATCGGAGGATATTTCCTTTTTCACCATAGCCCTCTATGGGCTTCCAAATATCACTTTGCCAATTCCACAAGAACTGTCTTAGCGAAAGGCTTCTTGAGGGGAATGCTGTAACTCTGTGAGATGATTTCACAGAACACAAAGAAGTTTCTCAGAAAACTTCTTTCTCTTTGTTATCAAAGGATATTTCCTTTGGCCGTATAGTCTTCAAAGGGAAAGGAAATATCTGTTGTCAGATTCCACAGAAATAAGGCTAGCAAAGAGATCCACGAAATACAGATGTAACTCTGTGAGATGAATTAACAGAACACTAAGCAGTTTCTCAGAAAGCTTCTTTCCAGATTTCATCGGAGGATATTTCCTTTTTCACCGTAGCCCTCTAAGGGCTTCCAAATATCAGTTTGCCAATTCCACACGAACTGTCTTAGCGAAAGGCTTCTTGAGGGGAAAGCTGTAACTCTGTGAGATGATTTCACAGAACACAAAGAAGTTTCTCATAAAGCTTCTTTCTCTTTGTTATCGGAGGATATTTCCTTTGGCCCTGTAGTCTTTAAAGGGATCCGAAATATCTGTTCTCAGGTTCCAGAGAAATAAGGCTAGCAAAGAGATCTACGAAATACAGATGTAACTCTGTGAGATGAATTAACAGAACACTAAGCAGTTTCTCAGAAAGCTTCTTTCCAGATTTCATCGGAGGATATTTCCTTTTTCACCATAGCCCTTATGGGCTTCCAAATATCACTTTGCCAATTCCACAAGAACTGTCTTAGCGAAAGGCTTCTTGAGGGGAAAGCTGTAACTCTGTGAGATGATTTCACAGAACACAAAGAAGTTTCTCAGAAAGCTTCTTTCTCTTTGTTATCGGAGGATAATTCCTTTGGCCCTATATTCTTTAAAGGGATCCAAAATATCTGTTCTCAGGTTCCACAGTAATAAGGCTAGCAAAGAGATCTACGAAATACAGATGTACCTCTGTGAGATGAATTAACAGAACACTACGCAGTTTCTCAGCAAGCTTCTTTCCAGATTTCATCCGAGGATATTTCCTTTTTCACCATAGCCCTCTATGGGCTTCCAAATATCACTTTGCCAATTCCACAAGAACTGTCTTAGCGAAAGGCTTCTTGAGGGGAAAGCTGTAACTCTGTGAGATGATTTCACAGAACAGAAAGAAGTTTCTCAGAAAACTTCTTTCTCTTTGTTATCAAAGGATATTTCCTTTGGCCGTATAGTCTTCAAAGGGAAAGGAAATATCTGTTGTCAGATTCCACAGAAATAAGGCTAGCAAAGAGATCCACGAAATACAGATGTAACTCTGTGAGATGAATTAACAGAACACTAAGCAGTTTCTCAGAAAGCTTCTTTCCAGATTTCATCGGAGGATATTTCCTTTTTCACCATAGCCCTCTAAGGGCTTCCAAATATCACTTTGCGAATTCCACACGAACTGTCTTAGCGAAAGGCTTCTTGAGGGGAAAGCTGTAACTCTGTGAGATGATTTCACAGAACACAAAGAAGTTTCTCAGAAAACTTCTTTCTCTTTGTTATCGGAGGATAATTCCTTTGGCCCTATATTCTTTATAGGGTTCCAAAATATCTGTTCTCAGGTTCCACAGTAATAAGGCTAGCAAAGAGATCTACGAAATACAGATGTAACTCTTTGAGATGAATTAACAGAACACTACGCAGTTTCTCAGCAAGCTTCTTTCCAGATTTCATCGGAGGATATTTCCTTTTTCACCATAGCCCTCTAAGGGCTTCCAAATATCACTTTGCCAATTCCACAAGAACTGTCTTAGCGAAAGGCTTCTTGAGGGGAAAGCTGTAACTCTGTGAGATGATTTCACAGAACAGAAAGAAGTTTCTCAGAAAACTTCTTTCTCTTTGTTATCAAAGGATATTTCCTTTGGCCGTATAGTCTTCAAAGGGAAAGGAAATATCTGTTGTCAGATTCCACAGAAATAAGGCTAGCAAAGAGATCCACGAAATACAGATGTAACTCTGTGAGATGAATTAACAGAACACTAAGCAATTTCTCAGAAAGCTTCTTTCCAGATTTCATCGGAGGATATTCCCTTTTTCACCATAGCCCTCTATGGGCTTCCAAATATCACTTTGCCAATTCCACACGAATTGTCTTAGCGAAAGGCTTCTTGAGGGGAAAGCTGTAACTCTGTGAGATGATTTCACAGAATACAAAGAAGTTTCTCAGAAAGCTTCTTTCTCTTTGTTATCGGATGATATTTCCTTTGGCCCTATAGTCTTCAAAGGGAAAGGAAATATCTGTTCTCAGATTCCACAGAAATAAAGCTAGAAAAGAGATCCACGAAATACAGATGTAACTCTGTGAGATGAATTAACAGAACACTAAGCAGTTTCTCAGAAAGCTTCTTTCCAGATTTCATCGGAGGATATTTCCTTTTTCACCATAGCCCTTATGGGCTTCCAAATATCACTTTGCCAATTCCACAAGAACTGTCTTAGCGAAAGGCTTCTTGAGGGGAAAGCTGTAACTCTGTGAGATGATTTCACAGAACACAAAGAAGTTTCTCAGAAAGCTTCTTTCTCTTTGTTATCGGAGGATAAGTCCTTTGGCCCTATATTCTTTAAAGGGATCCAAAATATCTGTTCTCAGGTTCCACAGTAATAAGGCTAGCAAAGAGATCTACGAAATACAGATGTAACTCTGTGAGATGAATTAACAGAACACTACGCAGTTTCTCAGCAAGCTTCTTTCCAGATTTCATCCGAGGATATTTCCTTTTTCACCATAGCCCTCTATGGGCTTCCAAATATCACTTTGCCAATTCCACAAGAACTGTCTTAGCGAAAGGCTTCTTGAGGGGAAAGCTGTAACTCTGTGAGATGATTTCACAGAACACAAAGAAGTTTCTCAGAAAACTTCTTTCTCTTTGTTATCAAAGGATATTTCCTTTGGCCGTATAGTCTTCAAAGGGAAAGGAAATATCTGTTGTCAGATTCCACAGAAATAAGGCTAGCAAAGAGATCCACGAAATACAGATGTAACTCTGTGAGATGAATTAACAGAACACTAAGCAGTTTCTCAGAAAGCTTCTTTCCAGATTTCATCGGAGGATATTTCCTTTTTCACCATAGCCCTCTAAGGGCTTCCAAATATCACTTTGCGAATTCCACACGAACTGTCTTAGCGAAAGGCTTCTTGAGGGGAAAGCTGTAACTCTGTGAGATGATTTCACAGAACACAAAGAAGTTTCTCAGAAAGCTTCTTTCTCTTTGTTATCGGAGGATATTTCCTTTGGCCCTATAGTCTTTAAAGGGATCCGAAATATCTGTTCTCAGGTTCCACAGTAATAAGGCTAGCAAAGAGATCTACGAAATACAGATGTAACTCTGTGACATGAATTAAGAGAACACTAAGCAGTTTCTCAGAAAGCTTCTTTCCAGATTTCATCGGAGGATATTTCCTTTTTCACCATAGCCCTCTAAGGGCTTCCAAATATCACTTTGCCAATTCCACAAGAACTGTCTTAGCGAAAGGCTTCTTGAGGGGAAAGCTGTCACTCTGTGAGATGATTTCAAAGAACACAAAGAAGTTTCTCAGAAAGCTTCTTTCTCTTTGTTATCGGAGGATGTTTCCTTTGGCCCTATAGTCTTCAAAGGGAAAGGAAATATCTGTTCTGAGATTCCACAGAAATAAAGCTAGAAAAGAGATCCACGAAATACAGATGTAACTCTGTGAGATGAATTAACAGAACACTAAGCAGTTTCTCAGAAAGCTTCTTTCCAGATTTCATCGGAGGATATTTCCTTTTTCACCATAGCCCTCTATGGGCTTCCAAATATCACTTTGCCAATTCCACAAGAACTGTCTTAGCGAAAGGCTTCTTGAGGGGAATGCTGTAACTCTGTGAGATGATTTCACAGAACACAAAGAAGTTTCTCAGAAAACTTCTTTCTCTTTGTTATCAAAGGATATTTCCTTTGGCCGTATAGTCTTCAAAGGGAAAGGAAATATCTGTTGTCAGATTCCACAGAAATAAGGCTAGCAAAGAGATCCACGAAATACAGATGTAACTCTGTGAGATGAATTAACAGAACACTAAGCAGTTTCTCAGAAAGCTTCTTTCCAGATTTCATCGGAGGATATTTCCTTTTTCACCGTAGCCCTCTAAGGGCTTCCAAATATCAGTTTGCCAATTCCACACGAACTGTCTTAGCGAAAGGCTTCTTGAGGGGAAAGCTGTAACTCTGTGAGATGATTTCACAGAACACAAAGAAGTTTCTCATAAAGCTTCTTTCTCTTTGTTATCGGAGGATATTTCCTTTGGCCCTGTAGTCTTTAAAGGGATCCGAAATATCTGTTCTCAGGTTCCAGAGAAATAAGGCTAGCAAAGAGATCTACGAAATACAGATGTAACTCTGTGAGATGAATTAACAGAACACTAAGCAGTTTCTCAGAAAGCTTCTTTCCAGATTTCATCGGAGGATATTTCCTTTTTCACCATAGCCCTTATGGGCTTCCAAATATCACTTTGCCAATTCCACAAGAACTGTCTTAGCGAAAGGCTTCTTGAGGGGAAAGCTGTAACTCTGTGAGATGATTTCACAGAACACAAAGAAGTTTCTCAGAAAGCTTCTTTCTCTTTGTTATCGGAGTGTAATTCCTTTGGCCCTATATTCTTTAAAGGGATCCGAAATATCTGCTCTCAGGTTCCACAGTAATAAGGCTAGCAAAGAGATCTACGAAATACAGATGTAACTCTGTGAGATGAATTAACAGAACACTACGCAGTTTCTCAGCAAGCTTCTTTCCAGATTTCATCCGAGGATATTTCCTTTTTCACCATAGCCCTCTATGGGCTTCCAAATATCACTTTGCCAATTCCACAAGAACTGTCTTAGCGAAAGTCTTCTTGAGGGGAAAGCTGTAACTCTGTGAGATGATTTCACAGAACACAAAGAAGTTTCTCAGAAAACTTCTTTCTCTTTGTTATCGAAGGATATTTCCTTTGGCCGTATAGTCTTCAAAGGGAAAGGAAATATCTGTTGTCAGATTCCACAGAAATAAGGCTAGCAAAGAGATCCACGAAATACAGATGTAACTCTGTGAGATGAATTAACAAAACACTAAGCAGTTTCTCAGAAAGCTTCTTTCCAGATTTCATCAGAGGATATTTCCTTTTTCACCATAGCCCTCTAAGGGCTTCCAAATATCACTTTGCCAATTCCACAAGAACTGTCTTAGCGAAAGGCTTCTTGAGGGGAAAGCTGTCACTCTGTGAGATGATTTCAAAGAACACAAAGAAGTTTCTCAGAAAGCTTCTTTCTCTTTGTTATCGGAGGATGTTTCCTTTGGCCCTATAGTCTTCAAAGGGAAAGGAAATATCTGTTCTGAGATTCCACAGAAATAAAGCTAGAAAAGAGATCCACGAAATACAGATGTAACTCTGTGAGATGAATTAACAGAACACTAAGCAGTTTCTCAGAAAGCTTCTTTCCAGATTTCATCGGAGGATATTTCCTTTTTCACCATAGCCCTCTATGGGCTTCCAAATATCACTTTGCCAATTCCACAAGAACTGTCTTAGCGAAAGGCTTCTTGAGGGGAAAGCTGTAACTCTGTGAGATGATTTCACAGAACACAAAGAAGTTTCTCAGAAAACTTCTTTCTCTTTGTTATCAAAGGATATTTCCTTTGGCCGTATAGTCTTCAAAGGGAAAGGAAATATCTGTTGTCAGATTCCACAGAAATAAGGCTAGCAAAGAGATCCACGAAATACAGATGTAACTCTGTGAGATGAATTAACAGAACACTGAGCAGTTTCTCAGAAATCTTCTTTCCAGATTTCATCGGAGGATATTCCCTTTTTCACCATAGCCCACTATGGGCTTCCAAATATCACTTTGCCAATTCCACACGAACTGTCTTAGCGAAAGGCTTCTTGAGGGGAAAGCTGTAACTCTGTGAGATGATTTCACAGAACAGAAAGAAGTTTCTCAGAAAGATTCTTTCTCTTTGTTATCGGAGGATAATTCCTTTGGCCCTATATTCTTTAAAGGGATCCGAAATATCTGTTCTCAGGTTCCACAGAAATAAGGCTAGCAAAGAGATCTACGAAATACAGATGTAACTCTGTGAGATGAATTAACAGAACACTACGCAGTTTCTCAGAAAGCTTCTTTCCAGATTTCATCCGAGGATATTTCCTTTTTCACCATAGCCCTCTAAGGGCTTCCAAATATCACTTTGCCAATTCCACAAGAACTGTCTTAGCGAAAGGCTTCTTGAGAGGAAAGCTGTAACTCTGTGAGATGATTTCACAGAACACAAAGAAGTTTCTCAGAAAACTTCTTTCTCTTTGTTATAGAAGGGTATTTCCTTTGGCCGTATAGTCTTCAAAGGGAAAGGAAATATCTGTTGTCAGATTCCACAGAAATAAGGCTAGCAAAGAGATCCACGAAATACAGATGTAATTCTGTGAGATGAATTAACAGAACACTAAGCAATTTCTCAGAAAGCTTCTTTCCAGATTTCAACGGAGGATATTCCCTTTTTCACCATAGCCCTCTATGGGCTTCCAAATATCACTTTGCCAATTCCACACGAATTGTCTTAGCGAAAGGCTTCTTGAGGGGAAAGCTGTAACTCTGTGAGATGATTTCACAGAACACAAAGAAGTTTCTCAGAAAGCTTCTTTCTCTTTGTTATCGGAGGATATTTCCTTTGGCCCTATAGTCTTCAAAGGGAAAGGGAATATCTGTTCTCAGATTCCACAGAAATAAAGCTAGAAAAGAGATCCACGAAATACAGATGTAACTCTGTGAGATGAATTAACAGAACACTAAGCAGTTTCTCAGAAAGCTTCTTTCCAGATTTCATCGGAGGATATTTCCTTTTTCACCATAGCCCTCTAAGGGCTTCCAAATATCACTTTGCCAATTCCACACGAACTGTCTTAGCGAAAGGCTTCTTGAGGGGAAAGCTGTAACTCTGTGAGATGATTTCACAGAACACAAAGAAGGTTCTCAGAAAGCTTCTTTCTCTTTGTTATCGGAGGATATTTCCTTTGGCCCTATAGTCTTTAAAGGGATCCGAAATATCTGTTCTCAGGTTCCACAGAAATAAGGCTAGCAAAGAGATCTACGAAATATAGATGTATCTCTGTGAGATGAATTAACAGAACACTAAGCAGTTTCTCAGAAAGCTTCTTTCCAGATTTCATCGGAGGATATTTCCTTTTTCACCCTAGCCCTCTTTGGGCTTCCAAATATCACTTTGCCAATTCCACAAGAACTGTCTTAGCGAAAGGCTTCTTGAGGGGAAAGCTGTCACTCTGTGAGATGATTTCACAGAACACAAACAAGTTTCTCAGAAAGCTTCTTTCTCTTTGTTATCGGATGATATTTCCTTTGGCCCTATAGTCTTTAAAGGGATCCGAAATATCTGTTCTCAGGTTCCACAGAAATAAGGCTAGCAAAGAGATCTACGAAATACAGATGTAACTCTGTGAGATGAATTAACAGAACACTAAGCAGTTTCTCAGAAAGCTTCTTTCCAGATTTCATCGGAGGATATTTCCTTTTTCACCATAGCCCTTATGGGCTTCCAAATATCACTTTGCCAATTCCACAAGAACTGTCTTTGCGAAAGGCTTCTTGAGGGGAAAGCTGTAACTCTGTGAGATGATTTCACAGAACACAAAGAAGTTTCTCAGAAAGCTTCTTTCTCTTTGTTATCGGAGGATAATTCCTTTGGCCCTATATTCTTTAAAGGGATCCGAAATATCTGTTCTCAGGTTCCACAGTAATAAGGCTAGCAAAGAGATCTACGAAATACAGATGTAACTCTGTGAGATGAATTAACAGAACACTACGCAGTTTCTCAGCAAGCTTTTTCCAGATTTCATCGGAGGATATTTCCTTTCTCACCATAGCCCTCTAAGGGCTTCCAAATATCACTTTGCCAATTCCACAAGAACTGTCTTAGCGAAAGGCTTCTTGAGGGGAAAGCTGTAACTCTGTGAGATGATTTCACAGAACTCAAAGAAGTTTCTCAGAAAGCTTCTTTCTCTTTGTTATCGGAGGATATTTCCTTTGGCCCTATAGTCTTTAAAGGGATCCGAAATATCTGTTCTCAGGTTCCAGAGAAATAAGGCTAGCAAAGAGATCTACGAAATACAGATGTAACTCTGTGAGATGAATTAACAGAACACTAAGCAGTTTCTCAGAAAGCTTCTTTCCAGATTTCATCGGAGGATATTTCCTTTTTCACCATAGCCCTTATGGGCTTCCAAATATCACTTTGCCAATTCCACAAGAACTGTCTTTGCGAAAGGCTTCTTGAGGGGAAAGCTGTAACTCTGTGAGATGATTTCACAGAACACAAAGAAGTTTCTCAGAAAACTTCTTTCTCTTTGTTATAGAAGGATATTTCCTTTGGCCGTATAGTCTTCAAAGGGAAAGGAAATATCTGTTGTCAGATTCCACAGAAATAAGGCTAGCAAAGAGATCCACGAAATACAGATGTAACTCTGTGAGATGAATTAACAGAACACTAAGCAGTTTCTCAGAAAGCTTCTTTCCAGATTTCATCGGAGGATATTTCCTTTTTCACCATAGCCCTCTAAGGGCTTCCAAATATCACTTTGCCAATTCCACAAGAACTGTCTTAGCGAAAGGCTTCTTGAGGGGAAAGCTGTCACTCTGTGAGATGATTTCACAGAACACAAACAAGTTTCTCAGAAAGCTTCTTTCTCTTTGTTATCGGATGATATTTCCTTTGGCCTATAGTCTTCAAAGGGAAAGGAAATATCTGTTGTCAGATTCCACAGAAATAAGGCTAGCAAAGAGATCCACGAAATACAGATGTAACTCTGTGAGATGAATTAACAGAACACTAAGCAGTTTCTCAGAAAGCTTCTTTCCAGATTTCATCGGAGGATATTTCCTTTTTCACCATAGCCCTTATGGGCTTCCAAATATCACTTTGCCAATTCCACAAGAACTGTCTTTGCGAAAGGCTTCTTGAGGGGAAAGCTGTAACTCTGTGAGATGATTTCACAGAACACAAAGAAGTTTCTCAGAAAGCTTCTTTCTCTTTGTTATCGGAGGATAATTCCTTTGGACCTCTATTCTTTAAAGGGATCCGAAATATCTGTTCTCAGGTTCCACAGTAATAAGGCTAGCAAAGAGATCTACGAAATACAGATGTAACTCTGTGAGATGAATTAACAGAACACTACGCAGTTTCTCAGCAAGCTTTTTCCAGATTTCATCGGAGGATATTTCCTTTTTCACCATAGCCCTCTAAGGGCTTCCAAATATCACTTTGCCAATTCCACAAGAACTGTCTTAGCGAAAGGCTTCTTGAGGGGAAAGCTGTAACTCTGTGAGATGATTTCACAGAACACAAAGAAGTTTCTCAGAAAGCTTCTTTCTCTTTGTTATCGGAGGATATTTCCTTTGGCCCTATAGTCTTTAAAGGGATCCGAAATATCTGTTCTCAGGTTCCAGAGAAATAAGGCTAGCAAAGAGATCTACGAAATACAGATGTAACTCTGTGAGATGAATTAACAGAACACTAAGCAGTTTCTCAGAAAGCTTCTTTCCAGATTTCATCGGAGGATATTTCCTTTTTCACCATAGCCCTTATGGGCTTCCAAATATCACTTTGCCAATTCCACAAGAACTGTCTTTGCGAAAGGCTTCTTGAGGGGAAAGCTGTAACTCTGTGAGATGATTTCACAGAACACAAAGAAGTTTCTCAGAAAACTTCTTTCTCTTTGTTATAGAAGGATATTTCCTTTGGCCGTATAGTCTTCAAAGGGAAAGGAAATATCTGTTGTCAGATTCCACAGAAATAAGGCTAGCAAAGAGATCCACGAAATACAGATGTAACTCTGTGAGATGAATTAACAGAACACTAAGCAGTTTCTCAGAAAGCTTCTTTCCAGATTTCATCGGAGGATATTTCCTTTTTCACCATAGCCCTCTAAGGGCTTCCAAATATCACTTTGCCAATTCCACAAGAACTGTCTTAGCGAAAGGCTTCTTGAGGGGAAAGCTGTAACTCTGTGAGATGATTTCACAGAACACAAAGAAGTTTCTCAGAAAGCTTCTTTCTCTTTGTTATCGGAGGATATTTCCTTTGGCCCTATAGTCTTTAAAGGGATCCGAAATATCTGTTCTCAGGTTCCAGAGAAATAAGGCTAGCAAAGAGATCTACGAAATACAGATGTAACTCTGTGAGATGAATTAACAGAACACTAAGCAGTTTCTCAGCAAGCTTCTTTCCAGATTTCATCGGAGGATATTTCCTTTTTCACCATAGCCCTTATGGGCTTCCAAATATCACTTTGCCAATTCCACAAGAACTGTCTTAGCGAAAGGCTTCTTGAGGGGAAAGCTGTAACTCTGTGAGATGATTTCACAGAACACAAAGAAGTTTCTCAGAAAGATTCTTTCCCTTTGTTATCGGAGGATATGTCCTTTGGCCCTATAGTCTTCAAAGGGAAAGGAAATATCTGTTGTCAGATTCCACAGAAATAAGGCTAGCAAAGAGATCCAAGAAATACTGATGTAACTCTGTGAGGTGAATTAACAGAACACTGAGCAGTTTCTCAGAAAGCTTCTTTCCAGATTTCATCGGAGGATATTTCCTTTCTCACCATAGCCCTCTATGGGCTTTCAAATATCACTTTTCCAATTCCACAAGAACTGTCTTAGCGAAAGGCTTCTTGAGGGGAAAGCTGTCACTCTGTGAGATGATTTCACAGAACACAAAGAGGTTTCTCAGAAAGCTTCTTTCTCTTTGTTATCGGAGGATATTTCCTTTGGCCCTATAGTCTTCAAAGGGAAAGGAAATATCTGTTGTCAGATTTCACAGAAATAAGGCTAGCAAAGAGATCCACGAAATACAGATGTAACTCTGTGAGATGAATTAACAGAACACTAAGCAGTTTCTCCGAAAGCTTCTTTCCAGATTTCATCGGAGGATATTCCCTTTTTCACCATAGCCCTCTATGGGCTTCCAAATATCACTTTGTCAATTCCACACGAACTGTCTTAGCGAAAGGCTTCTTGAGGCGAAATCTGTAACTCTGTGAGATCATTTCACAGAACACAAAGAAGTTTCTCAGAAAGCTTCTTTCTCTTTGTTATCGGAGGATATTTCCTTTGGCCCTATATTCTTTAAAGGGATCCGAAATATCTGTTCTCAGGTTCCACAGAAATAAGGCTAGCAAAGAGATCTACGAAATACAGATGTAACTCTGTGAGATGAATTAACAGAACACTACACAGTTTCTCAGAAAGCTTCTTTCCAGATTTCATCCGAGGATATTTCCTTTTTCACCATAGCCCTCTACGGGCTTCCAAATATCACTTTGCCAATTCCACAAGAACTGTCTTAGCGAAAGGCTTCTTGAGGGGAAAGCTGTAACTCTGTGAGATGATTTCACAGAACACAAAGTAGGTTCTCAGAAAGCTTCTTTCTCTTTGTTATCGGAGGATATGTCCTTTGGCCCTATAGTCTTCAAAGGGAAAGGAAATATCTGTTGTCAGATTCCACAGAAATAAGGCTAGCAAAGAGATCCAAGAAATACTGATGTAACTCTGTGAGACGAATTAACAGAACACTGAGCAGTTTCTCAGAAAGCTTCTTTCCAGATTTCATCGGAGGATATTTCCTTTCTCACCATAGCCCTCTATGGGCTTCCAAATATCACTTTGCCAATTCCACAAGAACTGTCTTAGCGAAAGGCTTCTTGAGGGGAAAGCTGTAACTCTGTGAGATGATTTCACAGAACACAAAGAAGTTTCTCAGAAAGCTTCTTTCTCTTTGTTATCGGAGAATATTTCCTTTGGCCCTATAGTCTTCAAAGGGAAAGGAAATATCTGTTGTCAGATTCCACAGAAATAAGGCTAGCAAAGAGATCCACGAAATACAGATGTAACTCTGTGAGATGAATTTACAGAACACTAAGCAGTTTCTCAGAAAGCTTCTTTCCAGATTTCATCGGAGGATATTTCCTTTTTCACCATAGCCGTCTATGGGCTTCCAAATATCACTTTGCCAATTCCACACGAACTGTCTTAGCGAATGGCTTCTTGAGGGGAAAGCTGTAACTCTGTGAGATGATTTCACAGAACACAAAGAAGTTTCTCAGAAAGCTTCTTTCTCTTTGTTATCGGAGGATATTTCCTTTGGCCCTATAGTCTTTAAAGGGATCCGAAATATCTGTTCTCAGGTTCCACAGAAATAAGGCTAGCAAAGAGATCTACGAAATACAGATGTAACTCTGTGAGATGAATTAACAGAACACTAAGCAGTTTCTCAGAAAGCTTCTTTCCAGATTTCATCGGAGGATATTTCCTTTTTCACCATAGCCCTCTATGGGCTTCCAAATATCACTTTGCCAATTCCACAAGAACTGTCTTAGCGAAAGGCTTCTTGAGGGGAAAGGTGTAACTCTGTGAGATGATTTCACAGAACACAAAGAAGTTTCTCAGAAAGCTTCTTTCTCTTTGTTTTCGGAGGATATTTCCTTTGGCCCTATAGTCTTTAAAGGGATCCGAAATATCTGTTGTCAGATTCCACAGAAATAAGGCTATCAAAGAGATCCACGAAATACAGATGTAACTCTGTGAGATGAATTAACAGAACACTAAGCAGTTTCTCAGAAAGCTGCTTTCCAGATTTCATCCGAGGATATTTCCTTTTTCACCATAGCCCTTATGGGTTTCCAAATATGACTTTGCCAATTCCAGAAGAACTGTCTTAGCGAAAGGCTTCTTGAGGGGAAAGCTGTAACTCTGTGAGATGATTTCACAGAACACAAAGAAGTTTCTCAGAAAGATTCTTTCCCTTTGTTATCGGAGGATATGTCCTTTGGCCCTATAGTCTTCAAAGGGAAAGGAAATATCTGTTGTCAGATTCCACAGAAATAAGGCTAGCAAAGAGATCCAAGAAATACTGATGTAACTCTGTGAGATGAATTAACAGAACACTGAGCAGTTTCTCAGAAAGCTTCTTTCCAGATTTCATCGGAGGATATTTCCTTTTTCACCATAGCCCTTATGGGCTTCCAAATATCACTTTGCCAATTCCACACGAACTGTCTTAGCGAAAGGCTTCTTGAAGGGAAAGCTGTAACTCTGTGAGATGATTTCACAGAACACAAAGAAGTTTCTCAGAAAGCTTCTTTCTCTTTGTTATCGGAGGATATTTCCTTTGGCCCTATAGTCTTCAAAGGGAAAGGGAATATCTGTTCTCAGATTCCACAGAAATAAAGCTAGAAAAGAGATCCACGAAATACAGATGTAACTCTGTGAGATGAATTAACAGAACACTAAGCAGTTTCTCAGAAAGCTTCTTTCCAGATTTCATCGGAGGATATTTCCTTTTTCACCATAGCCCTCTATGGGCTTCCAAATATCACTTTGCCAATTCCACAAGAACTGTCTTAGCGAAAGGCTTCTTGAGGGGAAAGCTGTAACTCTGTGAGATGATTTCACAGAACACAAAGAAGTTTCTCAGAAAACTTCTTTCTCTTTGTTATCGAAGGATATTTCCTTTGGCCGTATACTCTTCAAAGGGAAAGGAAATATCTGTTGTCAGATTCCACAGAAATAAGGCTAGCAAAGAGATCCACGAAATACAGATGTAACTCTGTGAGATGAATTAACAGAACACTAAGCAGTTTCTCAGAAAGCTTCTTTCCAGATTTCATCGGAGGATATTTCCTTTTTCACCATAGCCCTCTAAGGGCTTCCAAATATCACTTTGCCAATTCCACACGAACTGTCTTAGCGAAAGGCTTCTTGAGGGGAAAGCTGTAACTCTGTGAGATGATTTCACAGAACACAAAGAAGGTTCTCAGAAAGCTTCTTTCTCTTTGTTATCGGAGGATATTTCCTTTGGCCCTATAGTCTTTAAAGGGATCCGAAATATCTGTTCTCAGGTTCCACAGAAATAAGGCTAGCAAAGAGATCTACGAAATACAGATGTAACTCTGTGAGATGAATTAACAGAACACTAAGCAGTTTCTCAGAAAGCTTCTTTCCAGATTTCATCGGAGGATATTTCCTTTTTCACCCTAGCCCTCTTTGGGCTTCCAAATATCACTTTGCCAATTCCACAAGAACTGTCTTAGCGAAAGGCTTCTTGAGGGGAAAGCTGTCACTCTGTGAGATGATTTCACAGAACACAAACAAGTTTCTCAGAAAGCTTCTTTCTCTTTGTTATCGGATGATATTTCCTTTGGCCTATAGTCTTCAAAGGGAAAGGAAATATCTGTTGTCAGATTCCACAGAAATAAGGCTAGCAAAGAGATCCACGAAATACAGATGTAACTCTGTGACATGAATTAACAGAACACTAAGCAGTTTCTCAGAAAGCTTCTTTCCAGATTTCATCGGAGGATATTTCCTTTTTCACCATAGCCCTCTATGGGCTTCCAAATATCACTTTGCCAATTCCACAAGAACTGTCTTTGCGAAAGGCTTCTTGAGGGGAAAGCTGTAACTCTGTGAGATGATTTCACAGAACACAAAGAAGTTTCTCAGAAAGCTTCTTTCTCTTTGTTATCGGAGGATAATTCCTTTGGCCCTATATTCTTTAAAGGGATCCGAAATATCTGTTCTCAGGTTCCACAGTAATAAGGCTAGCAAAGAGATCTACGAAATACAGATGTAACTCTGTGAGATGAATTAACAGAACACTACGCAGTTTCTCAGCAAGCTTTTTCCAGATTTCATCGGAGGATATTTCCTTTTTCACCATAGCCCTCTAAGGGCTTCCAAATATCACTTTGCCAATTCCACAAGAACTGTCTTAGCGAAAGGCTTCTTGAGGGGAAAGCTGTAACTCTGTGAGATGATTTCACAGAACACAAAGAAGTTTCTCAGAAAGCTTCTTTCTCTTTGTTATCGGAGGATATTTCCTTTGGCCCTATAGTCTTTAAAGGGATCCGAAATATCTGTTCTCAGGTTCCAGAGAAATAAGGCTAGCAAAGAGATCTACGAAATACAGATGTAACTCTGTGAGATGAATTAACAGAACACTAAGCAGTTTCTCAGAAAGCTTCTTTCCAGATTTCATCGGAGGATATTTCCTTTTTCACCATAGCCCTTATGGGCTTCCAAATATCACTTTGCCAATTCCACAAGAACTGTCTTTGCGAAAGGCTTCTTGAGGGGAAAGCTGTAACTCTGTGAGATGATTTCACAGAACACAAAGAAGTTTCTCAGAAAACTTCTTTCTCTTTGTTATAGAAGGATATTTCCTTTGGCCGTATAGTCTTCAAAGGGAAAGGAAATATCTGTTGTCAGATTCCACAGAAATAAGGCTAGCAAAGAGATCCACGAAATACAGATGTAACTCTGTGAGATGAATTAACAAAACACTAAGCAGTTTCTCAGAAAGCTTCTTTCCAGATTTCATCGGAGGATATTTCCTTTTTCACCATAGCCCTCTAAGGGCTTCCAAATATCACTTTGCCAATTCCACAAGAACTGTCTTAGCGAAAGGCTTCTTGAGGGGAAAGCTGTAACTCTGTGAGATGATTTCACAGAACACAAAGAAGTTTCTCAGAAAGCTTCTTTCTCTTTGTTATCGGAGGATATTTCCTTTGGCCCTATAGTCTTTAAAGGGATCCGAAATATCTGTTCTCAGGTTCCAGAGAAATAAGGCTAGCAAAGAGATCTACGAAATACAGATGTAACTCTGTGAGATGAATTAACAGAACACTAAGCAGTTTCTCAGCAAGCTTCTTTCCAGATTTCATCGGAGGATATTTCCTTTTTCACCATAGCCCTTATGGGCTTCCAAATATCACTTTGCCAATTCCACAAGAACTGTCTTTGCGAAAGGCTTCTTGAGGGGAAAGCTGTAACTCTGTGAGATGATTTCACAGAACACAAAGAAGTTTCTCAGAAAGCTTCTTTCTCTTTGTTATCGGAGGATAATTCCTTTGGCCCTATATTCTTTAAAGGGATCCGAAATATCTGTTCTCAGGTTCCACAGTAATAAGGCTAGCAAAGAGATCTACGAAATACAGATGTAACTCTGTGAGATGAATTAACAGAACACTAAGCAGTTTCTCAGAAAGCTTCTTTCCAGATTTCATCGGAGGATATTTCCTTTTTCACCATAGCCCTCTATGGGCTTCCAAATATCACTTTGCCAATTCCACAAGAACTGTCTTAGCGAAAGGCTTCTTGAGGGGAAAGCTGTCACTCTGTGAGATGATTTCACAGAACACAAAGAAGTTTCTCAGAAAACTTCTTTCTCTTTGTTATCGAAGGATATTTCCTTTGGCCGTATATTCTTCAAAGGGAAAGGAAATATCTGTTGTCAGATTCCACAGAAATAAGGCTAGCAAAGAGATCCACGAAATACAGATGTAACTGTGTTAGATGAATTAACAGAACACTAAGCAGTTTCTCAGAAAGCTTCTTTCCAGATTTCATCGGAGGATATTCCCTTTTTCACCATAGCCCTCTATGGGCTTCCAAATATCAATTTGCCAATTCCACACGAACTGTCTTAGCGAAAGGCTTCTTGAGGGGAAAGCTGTAACTCTGTGAGATGATTTCACAGAACACAAAGAAGTTTATCAGAAAGCTTCTTTCTCTTTGTTATCGGATGATATTTCCTTTGGTCCTATAGTCTTCAAAGGGAAAGGAAATATCTGTTCTCAGATTCCACAGAAATAAAGCTAGCAAAGAGATCCACGAAATACAGATGTAACTCTGTGAGATGAATTAACAGAACACTAAGCAGTTTCTCAGAAAGCTTCCTTCCAGATTTCATCGGAGGATATTTCCTTTTTCACCATAGCCCTCTATGGGCTTCCAAATATCACTTTGCCAATTCCACAAGAACTGTCTTAGCGAAAGGCTTCTTGAGGGGAAAGCTGTAACTCTGTGAGATGATTTCACAGAACACAAAGAAGTTTCTCAGAAAACTTCTTTCTCTTTGTTATCGGAGGATATTTCCTTTGGCCGTATAGTCTTCAAAGGGAAAGGAAATATCTGTTGTCAGATTCCACAGAAATAAGGCTAGCAAAGAGATCCACGAAATACAGATGTAACTCTGTGAGATGAATTAACAGAAAACTAAGCAGTTTCTCAGAAAGCTTCTTTCCAGATTTCATCGGAGGATATTTCCTTTTTCACCATAGCCCTCTAAGGGCTTCCAAATATCACTTTGCCAATTCCACACGAACTGTCTTAGCGAAAAGCTTCTTGAGGGGAAAGCTGTAACTCTGTGAGATGATTTCACAGAACACAAAGAAGTTTCTCAGAAAGCTTCTTTCTCTTTGTTATCGGAGGATATTTCCTTTGGCCCTATAGTCTTTAAAGGGATCCGAAAGATCTGTTCTCAGGTTCCACAGAAATAAGGCTAGCAAAGAGATCTACGAAATACAGATGTAACTCTGTGAGATGAATTAACAGAACACTAAGCAGTTTCTCAGAAAGCTTCTTTCCAGATTTCATCGGAGGATATTTCCTTTTTCACCATAGCCCTCTATGGTCTTCCAAATATCACTTTGCCAATTCCACAAGAACTGTCTTAGCGAAAGGCTTCTTGAGGGGAAAGGTGTAACTCTGTGAGATGATTTCACAGAACACAAAGAAGTTTCTCAGAAAGCTTCTTTCTCTTTGTTTTCGGAGGATATTTCCTTTGGCCCTATAGTCTTTAAAGGGATCCGAAATATCTGTTGTCAGATTCCACAGAAATAAGGCTATCAAAGAGATCCACGAAATACAGATGTAACTCTGTGAGATGAATTAACAGAACACTAAGCAGTTTCTCAGAAAGCTGCTTTCCAGATTTCATCCGAGGATATTTCCTTTTTCACCATAGCCCTTATGGGCTTCCAAATATGACTTTGCCAATTCCACAAGAACTGTCTTAGCGAAAGGCTTCTTGAGGGGAAAGCTGTAACTCTGTGAGATGATTTCACAGAACACAAAGAAGTTTCTCAGAAAGATTCTTTCCCTTTGTTATCGGAGGATATGTCCTTTGGCCCTATAGTCTTCAAAGGGAAAGGAAATATCTGTTGTCAGATTCCACAGAAATAAGGCTAGCAAAGAGATCCAAGAAATACTGATGTAACTCTGTGAGGTGAATTAACAGAACACTGAGCAGTTTCTCAGAAAGCTTCTTTCCAGATTTCATCGGAGGATATTTCCTTTCTCACCATAGCCCTCTATGGGCTTTCAAATATAACTTTGCCAATTCCACAAGAACTGTCTTAGCGAAAGGCTTCTTGAGGGGAAAGCTGTCACTCTGTGAGATGATTTCACAGAACACAAAGAGGTTTCTCAGAAAGCTTCTTTCTCTTTGTTATCGGAGGATATTTCCTTTGGCCCTATAGTCTTCAAAGGGAAAGGAAATATCTGTTGTCAGATTTCACAGAAATAAGGCTAGCAAAGAGATCCACGAAATACAGATGTAACTCTGTGAGATGAATTAACAGAACACTAAGCAGTTTCTCCGAAAGCTTCTTTCCAGATTTCATCGGAGGATATTCCCTTTTTCACCATAGCCCTCTATGGGCTTCCAAATATCACTTTGTCAATTCCACACGAACTGTCTTAGCGAAAGGCTTCTTGAGGCGAAATCTGTAACTCTGTGAGATCATTTCACAGAACACAAAGAAGTTTCTCAGAAAGCTTCTTTCTCTTTGTTATCGGAGGATATTTCCTTTGGCCCTATATTCTTTAAAGGGATCCGAAATATCTGTTCTCAGGTTCCACAGAAATAAGGCTAGCAAAGAGATCTACGAAATACAGATGTAACTCTGTGAGATGAATTAACAGAACACTACACAGTTTCTCAGAAAGCTTCTTTCCAGATTTCATCCGAGGATATTTCCTTTTTCACCATAGCCCTCTACGGGCTTCCAAATATCACTTTGCCAATTCCACAAGAACTGTCTTAGCGAAAGGCTTCTTGAGGGGAAAGCTGTAACTCTGTGAGATGATTTCACAGAACACAAAGTAGGTTCTCAGAAAGCTTCTTTCTCTTTGTTATCGGAGGATATGTCCTTTGGCCCTATAGTCTTCAAAGGGAAAGGAAATATCTGTTGTCAGATTCCACAGAAATAAGGCTAGCAAAGAGATCCAAGAAATACTGATGTAACTCTGTGAGACGAATTAACAGAACATTGAGCAGTTTCTCAGAAAGCTTCTTTCCAGATTTCATCGGAGGATATTTCCTTTCTCACCATAGCCCTCTATGGGCTTCCAAATATCACTTTGCCAATTCCACAAGAACTGTCTTAGCGAAAGGCTTCTTGAGGGGAAAGCTGTAACTCTGTGAGATGATTTCACAGAACACAAAGAAGTTTCTCAGAAAGCTTCTTTCTCTTTGTTATCGGAGGATATTTCCTTTGGCCCTATAGTCTTTAAAGGGATCCGAAATATCTGTTCTCAGGTTCCACAGAAATAAGGCTAGCAAAGAGATCTACGAAATACAGATGTAACTCTGTGAGATGAATTAACAGAACACTAAGCAGTTTCTCAGAAAGCTTCTTTCCAGATTTCATCGGAGGATATTTCCTTTTTCACCATAGCCCTCTATGGGCTTCCAAATATCACTTTGCCAATTCCACAAGAACTGTCTTAGCGAAAGGCTTCTTGAGGGGAAAGGTGTAACTCTGTGAGATGATTTCACAGAACACAAAGAAGTTTCTCAGAAAGCTTCTTTCTCTTTGTTTTCGGAGGATATTTCCTTTGGCCCTATAGTCTTTAAAGGGATCCGAAATATCTGTTGTCAGATTCCACAGAAATAAGGCTATCAAAGAGATCCACGAAATACAGATGTAACTCTGTGAGATGAATTAACAGAACACTAAGCAGTTTCTCAGAAAGCTGCTTTCCAGATTTCATCCGAGGATATTTCCTTTTTCACCATAGCCCTTATGGGCTTCCAAATATGACTTTGCCAATTCCACAAGAACTGTCTTAGCGAAAGGCTTCTTGAGGGGAAAGCTGTAACTCTGTGAGATGATTTCACAGAACACAAAGAAGTTTCTCAGAAAGATTCTTTCCCTTTGTTATCGGAGGATATGTCCTTTGGCCCTATAGTCTTCAAAGGGAAAGGAAATATCTGTTGTCAGATTCCACAGAAATAAGGCTAGCAAAGAGATCCAAGAAATACTGATGTAACTCTGTGAGATGAATTAACAGAACACTGAGCAGTTTCTCAGAAAGCTTCTTTCCAGATTTCATCGGAGGATATTTCCTTTTTCACCATAGCCCTCTATGGGCTTTCAAATATCACTTTGCCAATTCCACAAGAACTGTCTTAGCGAAAGGCTTCTTGAGGGGACAGCTGTAACTCTGTGAGATGATTTCACAGAACACAAAGAAGTTTCTCAGAAAGCTTCTTTCTCTTTGTTATCGGAGGATATTTCCTTTGGCCCTATAGTCTTCAAAGGGAAAGGAAATATCTGTTGTCAGATTTCACAGAAATAAGGCTAGCAAAGAGATCCACGAAATACAGATGTAACTCTGTGAGATGAATTAACAGAACACTAAGCAGTTTCTCAGAAAGCTTCTTTCCAGATTTCATCGGAGGATATTCCCTTTTTCACCATAGCCCTCTATGGGCTTCCAAATATCACTTTGTCAATTCCACACGAACTGTCTTAGCGAAAGGCTTCTTGAGGGGAAAGCTGTAACTCTGTGAGATGATTTCACAGAACACAAAGAAGTTTCTCAGAAAGCTTCTTTCTCTTTGTTATCGGAGGATATTTCCTTTGGCCCTATATTCTTTAAAGGGATCCGAAATATCTGTTCTCAGGTTCCACAGAAATAAGGCTAGCAAAGAGATCTACGAAATACAGATGTAACTCTGTGAGATGAATTAACAGAACACTACACAGTTTCTCAGAAAGCTTCTTTCCAGATTTCATCCGAGGATATTTCCTTTTTCACCATAGCCCTCTACGGGCTTCCAAATATCACTTTACCAATTCCACAAGAACTGTCTTAGCGAAAGGCTTCTTGAGGGGAAAGCTGTAACTCTGTGAGATGATTTCACAGAACACAAAGTAGGTTCTCAGAAAGCTTCTTTCTCTTTGTTATCGGAGGATATGTCCTTTGGCCCTATAGTCTTCAAAGGGAAAGGAAATATCTGTTGTCAGATTCCACAGAAATAAGGCTAGCAAAGAGATCCAAGAAATACTGATGTAACTCTGTGAGACGAATTAACAGAACACTGAGCAGTTTCTCAGAAAGCTTCTTTCCAGATTTCATCGGAGGATATTTCCTTTCTCACCATAGCCCTCTATGGGCTTCCAAATATCACTTTGCCAATTCCACAAGAACTGTCTTAGCGAAAGGCTTCTTGAGGGGAAAGCTGTAACTCTGTGAGATGATTTCACAGAACACAAAGAAGTTTCTCAGAAAGCTTCTTTCTCTTTGTTATCGGATGATATTTCCTTTGGCCCTATAGTCTTCAAAGGGAAAGGAAATATGTGTTGTCAGATTCCACAGAAATAAGGCTAGCAAAGAGATCCACGAAATACAGATGTAACTCTGTGACATGAATTAACAGAACACTAAGCAGTTTCTCAGAAAGCTTCTTTCCAGATTTCATCGGAGGATATTTCCTTTTTCACCATAGCCCTCTATGGGCTTCCAAATATCACTTTGCCAACTCCACACGAACTGTCTTAGCGAAAGGCTTCTTCAGGGGAAAGCTGTAACTCACTGAGATGATTTCACAGAACACAAAGAAGTTTCTCAGAAAGCTTCTTTCTCTTTGTTATCAGATGATATTTCCTTTGGCCCTATAGTCTTAAAAGGGAAAGGAAATATCTGTTCTCATATTCCATATAAATAAAGCTAGAAAAGAGATCCACGAAGTACAGATGTAACACTGTGAGATGAATTTACAGAACACTGAGCAGTTTCTCAGAAAGCTTCTTTCCAGATTTCATCGGAGTATATTTCCTTTTTCACCATAGCCCTCTATGGGCTTCCAAATATCACTTTGCCAATTCCACAAGAGCTGTCTTAGCGAAAGGCTTCTTGAGGGGAAAGCTGTAACTCTGTGAGATGATTTCACAGAACACAAAGAAGTTTCTCAGAAAACTTCTTTCTCTTTGTTATCGAAGGATATTTCCTTTGGCCGTATAGTCTTCAAAGGGAAAGGAAATATCTGTTGTCAGATTCCACAGAAATAAGGCTAGCAAAGAGATCCACGAAATAGTGATGTAACTCTGTGAGATGAATTAACAGAACACTAAGCAGTTTCTCAGAAAGCTTCTTTCCAGATTTCATCGGAGGATATTTCCTTTTTCACCATAGCCCTCTAAGGGCTTCCAAATATCACTTTGCCAATTCCACACGAACTGTCTTAGCGAAAGGCTTCTTGAGGGGAAAGCTGTAACTCTGTGAGATGATTTAACAGAACACAAAGAAGTTTCTCAGAAAGCTTCTTTCTCTTTGTTATCGGAGGATATTTCCTTTGGCCCTATAGTCTTTAAAGGGATCCGAAATATCTGTTCTCAGGTTCCACAGAAATAAGGCTAGCAAAGAGATCTACGAAATACAGATGTAACTCTGTGAGATGAATTAACAGAACACTAAGCAGTTTCTCAGAAAGCTTCTTTCCAGATTTCATCGGAGGATATTTCCTTTTTCACCATAGCCCTTACGGGCTTCCAAATATCACTTTGCCAATTCCACAAGAACTGTCTTAGCGAAAGGCTTCTTGAGGGGAAAGCTGTAACTCTGTGAGATGATTTCACAGAAAACAAAGAAGTTTCTCAGAAAGCTTCTTTCTCTTTGTTATCGGAGGATATTTCCTTTGGCCCTATAGTCTTTAAAGGGAGCCGAAATATCTGTTGTCAGATTCCACAGAAATAAGGCTAGCAAAGAGATCCACGAAATACAGATGTAACTCTGTGAGATGAATTAACAGAACACTAAGCAGTTTCTCAGAAAGCTGCTTTCCAGATTTCATCCGAGGATATTTCCTTTTTCACCACAGCCCTTATGGGCTTCCAAATATGACCTTGCCAATTCCACAAGAACTGTCTTAGCGAAAGGCTTCTTGAGGGGAAAGCTGTAACTCTGTGAGATGATTTCACAGAACACAAAGAAGTTTCTCAGAAAGCTTCTTTCCCTTTGTTATCGGAGGATATGTCTTTGGCCCTATAGTCTTCAAAGGGAAAGGAAATATCTGTTGTCAGATTCCACAGAAATAAGGCTAGCAAAGAGATCCACGAAATACAGATGTAACTCTGTGAGATGAATTAACAGAACACTGAGCAGTTTCTCAGAAAGCTTCTTTCCAGATTTCATCGGAGGATATTTCCTTTTTCACCATAGCCCTCTATGGGCTTCCAAATATCACTTTGCCAATTCCACACGAACTGTCTTAGCGAAAGGCTTCTTGAGGGGAAAGCTGTAACTCTGTGAGATGATTTCACAGAACACAAAGAAGTTTCTCAGAAAGCATCTTTCTCTTTCTTATCGGAGGATATTTCCTTTGGCCCTATATTCTTTAAAGGGATCCGAAATATCTGTTGTCAGATTCCACAGAAATAAGGCTAGCAAAGAGATCTACGAAATACAGATGTAACTCTGTGAGATGAATTAACAGAACACTACGCAGTTTCTCAGAAAGCTTCTTTCCAGATTTCATCGGAGGATATTTCCTTTTTCACCATAGCCCTCTATGGGCTTCCAAATATCACTTTGCCAATTCCACAAGAACTGTCTTAGCGAAAGGCTTCTTGAGGGGAAAGCTGTAACTCTGTGAGATGATTTCACAGAACACAAAGAAGTTTCTCAGAAAGCTTCTTTCTCTTTGTTATCGGAGGATATTTCCTTTGGCCCTATATTCTTCAAAGGGAAAGGAAATATCTGTTGTCAGATTCCACAGAAATAAGGCTAGCAAAGACATCCACGAAATACAGATGTAACTCTGTGAGATGAATTAACAGAACACTGAGCAGTTTCTCAGAAAGCTTCTTTCCAGATTTCATCTGAGGATATTTCCTTTCTCACCATAGCCCTTATGGGCTTCCAAATATCACTTTTCCAATTCCACAAGAACTGTCTTAGCGAAAGGCTTCTTGAGGGGAAAGCTGTAACTCTGTGAGATCATTTCACAAAACAAAAAGATGTTTCTCAGAAAGCTTGTTTCTCTTTGTTATCGGAGGATATTTCCTTTGGCCCTATAGTCTTCAAAGGGAAAGGAAATAACTGTTGTCAGATTCCCCAGAAATAAGGCTAGCAAAGAGATCCACGAAATACAGATGTAACTCTGTGAGATGAATTAGCACAACACTAAGCAGTTTCTCAGAAAGCTTCTTTCCAGATTTCATCGGAGGATATTCCCTTTTTCACCGTAGCCCTCTATGGGCTTCCAAATATCACTTTGCCAATTCCACACGAACTGTCTTAGGGAAAGGCTTCTTGAGGGGAAAGCTGTAACTCTGTGAGATGATTTCACAGAACACAAAGAAGTTTCTCAGAAAGCTTCTTTCTCTTTGTTATCGGATGATATTTCCTTTGGCCCTATAGTCTTCAAAGGGAAAGGAAATATCTGTTCTCAGATTCCACAAAAATAAAGCTAGAAAAGAGATCCACGAAATACAGATGTAACTCTGTGAGATGAATTAACAGAACACTAAGCAGTTTCTCAGAAATCTTCTTTCCAGATTTCATCGGAGGATATTTCCTTTTTCACCATAGCCCTCTATGGGCTTCCAAATATCACTTTGCCAATTCCACAAGAACTGTCTTAGCGAAAGGCTTCTTGAGGGGAAAGCTGTAACTCTGTGAGATGATTTCACAGAACACAAAGAAGTTTCTCAGAAAACTTCTTTCTCTTTGTTATCGAAGGATATTTCCTTTGGCCGTATACTCTTCAAAGGGAAAGGAAATATCTGTTGTCAGATTCCACAGAAATAAGGCTAGCAAAGAGATCCACGAAATACAGATGTAACTCTGTGAGATGAATTAACAGAACACTAAGCAGTTTCTCAGAAAGCTGCTTTCCAGATTTCATCCGAGGATATTTCCTTTTTCACCATAGCCCTTATGGGCTTCCAAATATGACTTTGCCAATTCCACAAGAACTGTCTTAGCGCAAGGCTTCTTGAGGGGAAAGCTGTAACTCTGTGAGATGATTTCACAGAACACAAAGAAGTTTCTCAGAAAGATTCTTTCCCTTTGTTATCGGAGGATATGTCCTTTGGCCCTATAGTCTTCAAAGGGAAAGGAAATATCTGTTGTCAGATTCCACAGAAATAAGGCTAGCAAAGAGATTCAAGAAATACTGATGTAACTCTGTGAGATGAATTAACAGAACACTGAGCAGTTTCTCAGAAAGCTTCTTTCCAGATTTCATCGGAGGATATTTTCTTTCTCACCATAGCCCTCTATGGGCTTCCAAATATCACTTTGCCAATTCCACAAGAACTGTCTTAGCGAAAGGCTTCTTGAGCGGAAAGCTGTAACTCTGTGAGATGATTTCACAGAACACAAAGAAGTTTCTCAGAAAGCTTCTTTCTCTTTGTTATCGGAGGATATTTCCTTTGGCCCTATAGTCTTCAAAGGGAAAGGAAATATCTGTTGTCAGATTCCACAGAAATAAGGCTAGCAAAGAGATCCACGAAATACAGATGTAACTCTGTGAGATGAATTAACAGAACACTAAGCAGTTTCTCCGAAAGCTTCTTTCCAGATTTCATCGGAGGATATTCCCTTTTTCACCATAGCCCTCTATGGGCTTCCAAATATCACTTTGCCAATTCCACACGAACTGTCTTAGCGAAAGGCTTCTTGAGGGGAAAGCTGTAACTCTGTGAGATGATTTCACAGAACACAAAGAAGTTTCTCAGAAAGCTTCTTTCTCTTTGTTATCGGAGGATATTTCCTTTGGCCCTATATTCTTTAAAGGGATCCGAAATATCTGTTCTCAGGTTCCACAGAAATAAGGCTAGCAAAGAGATCTACGAAATACACATGTAACTCTGTGAGATGAATTAACAGAACACTACGCAGTTTCTCAGAAAGCTTCTTTCCAGATTTCATCCGAGGATATTTCCTTTTTCACCATAGCCCTCTATGGGCTTCCAAATATCACTTTGCCAATTCCACAAGAACTGTCTTAGCGAAAGGCTTCTTGAGGGGAAAGCTGTAACTCTGTGAGATGATTTCACAGAACACAAAGAAGTTTCTCAGAAAGCTTCTTTCTCTTTGTTACCGGAGGATATTTCCTTTGGCCCTATATTCTTCAAAGGGAAAGGAAATATCTGTTGTCAGATTCCACAGAAATAAGGCTAGCAAAGACATCCACGAAATACAGATGTAACTCTGTGAGATGAATTAACAGAACACTGAGCAGTTTCTCAGAAAGCTTCTTTCCAGATTTCATCGGAGGATATTTCCTTTCTCAACATAGCCCTTATGGGCTTCCAAATATCACTTTGCCAATTCCACAAGAACTGTCTTAGCGAAAGGCTTCTTGAGGGGAAAGCTGTAACTCTGTGAGATCATTTCACAGAACAAAAAGATGTTTCTCAGAAAGCTTGTTTCTCTTTGTTATCGGAGGATATTTCCTCTGGCCCTATAGTCTTCAAAGGGAAAGGAAATAACTGTTTTCAAATTCCACAGAAATAAGGCTAGCAAAGAGATCTACGAAATACAGATGTAACTCTGTGAGATGAATTAACAGAACACTAAGCAGTTTCTCAGAAAGCTTCTTTCCAGATTTCATCGGAGGATATTTCCTTTTTTACCATAGGCCTCTATGGGCTTCCAAATATCACTTTGCCAATTCCACACGAACTGTCTTAGCGAAAAGCTTCTTTAGTGGAAAGCTGTAACTCTGTGAGATGATTTCACAGAACACAAAGAAGTTTCTCAGAAAGCTTCTTTCTCTTTGTTATCGGATGATATTTCCTTTGGCCCTATAGTCTTTAAAGGGAAAGGAAATATCTGTTCTCAGATTCCACAGAAATAAAGCTAGAAAAGAGATCCAAGAAATACTGATGTAACTCTGTGAGAAGAATTAACAGAACACTAAGCAGTTTCTCAGAAAGCTTCTTTCCAGATTTCATCGGAGGATATTTCCTTTTTCACCATAGCCCTCTATGGGCTTCCAAATATCACTTTGCCAATTCCACAAGAACTGTCTTAGAGAAAGGCTTCTTGAGGGGAAAGCTGTAACTCTGTGAGATGATTTCACAGAATACAAAGAAGTTTCTCAGAAAGCTTCTTTCTCTTTGTTATCGGATGATATTTCCTTTGGCCGTATAGTCTTCAAAGGGAAAGGAAATATCTGTTGTCAGATTCCACAAAAATAAGGCTAGCAAAGAGATCTACGAAATACAGATGTAACTCTGTGAGATGAATTAACAGAACACTGAGCAGTTTCTCAGAAAGCTTCTTTCCAGATTTCATCGGAGGATATTCCCTTTTTCACCATAGCCCTCTATGGGCTTCCAAATATGACTTTGCCAATTCCACAAGAACTGTCTTAGCGAAAGGCTTCTTGAGGGGAAAGCTGTAACTCTGTGAGATGATTTCACAGAACACAAAGAAGTTTCTCAGAAAGCTTCTTTCTCTTTGTTATCGGATGATATTTCCCCTGGCCCTATAGTCTTCAAAGGGAAAGGAAATATCTGTTCTCAGATTCCACAGAAATAAAGCTAGAAAAGAGATCCACGAAATACAGATGTAACTCTGTGAGATGAATTAACAGAACACTAAGCAGTTTCTCAGAAAGCTTCTTTCCAGATTTCATCGGAGGATATTTCCTTTTTCACCATAGCCCTCTATGGGCTTCCAAATATCACTTTGCCAATTCCACAAGAACTGTCTTAGCGAAAGTCTTCTTGAGGGGAAAGCTGTCACTCTGTGAGATGATTTCACAGAACACAAAGAAGTTTCTCAGAAAACTTCTTTCTCTTTGTTATCGAAGGATATTTCCTTTGGCCGTATATTCTTCAAAGGGAAAGGAAATATCTGTTGTCAGATTCCACAGAAATAAGGCTAGCAAAGAGATCCACGAAATACAGATGTAACTGTGTTAGATGAATTAGCAGAACACTAAGCAGTTTCTCAGAAAGCTTCTTTCCAGATTTCATCGGAGGATATTCCCTTTTTCACCATAGCCCTCTATGGGCTTCCAAATATCAATTTGCCAATTCCACACGAACTGTCTTAGCGAAAGGCTTCTTGAGGGGAAAGCTGTAACTCTGTGAGATGATTTCACAGAACACAAAGAAGTTTATCAGAAAGCTTCTTTCTCTTTGTTATCGGATGATATTTCCTTTGGTCCTATAGTCTTCAAAGGGAAAGGAAATATCTGTTCTCAGATTCCACAGAAATAAAGCTAGCAAAGAGATCCACGAAATACAGATGTAACTCTGTGAGATGAATTAAGAGAACACTAAGCAGTTTCTCAGAAAGCTTCCTTCCAGATTTCATCGGAGGATATTTCCTTTTTCACCATAGCCCTCTATGGGCTTCCAAATATCACTTTGCCAATTCCACAAGAACTGTCTTAGCGAAAGGCTTCTTGAGGGGAAAGCTGTAACTCTGTGAGATGATTTCACAGAACACAAAGAAGTTTCTCAGAAAACTTCTTTCTCTTTGTTATCGGAGGATATTTCCTTTGGCCGTATAGTCTTCAAAGGGAAAGGAAATATCTGTTGTCAGATTCCACAGAAATAAGGCTAGCAAAGAGATCCACGAAATACAGATGTAACTCTGTGAGATGAATTAACGGAAAACTAAGCAGTTTCTCAGAAAGCTTCTTTCCAGATTTCATCGGAGGATATTTTCTTTTTCACCATAGCCCTCTAAGGGCTTCCAAATATCACTTTGCCAATTCCACACGAACTGTCTTAGCGAAAAGCTTCTTGAGGGGAAAGCTGTAACTCTGTGAGATGATTTCACAGAACACAAAGAAGTTTCTCAGAAAGCTTCTTTCTCTTTGTTATCGGAGGATATTTCCTTTGGCCCTATAGTCTTTAAAGGGATCCGAAATATCTGTTCTCAGGTTCCACAGAAATAAGGCTAGCAAAGAGATCTACGAAATACAGATGTAACTCTGTGAGATGAATTAACAGAACACTAAGCAGTTTCTCAGAAAGCTTCTTTCCAGATTTCATCGGAGGATATTTCCTTTTTCACCATAGCCCTCTATGGGCTTCCAAATATCACTTTGCCAATTCCACAAGAACTGTCTTAGCGAAAGGCTTCTTGAGGGGAAAGCTGTAACTCTGTGAGATGATTTCACAGAACACAAAGAAGTTTCTCAGAAAGCTTCTTTCTCTTTGTTTTCGGAGGATATTTCCTTTGGCCCTATAGTCTTTAAAGGGATCCGAAATATCTGTTGTCAGATTCCACAGAAATAAGGCTATCAAAGAGATCCACGAAATACAGATGTAACTCTGTGAGATGAATTAACAGAACACTAAGCAGTTTCTCAGAAAGCTGCTTTCCAGATTTCATCCGAGGATATTTCCTTTTTCACCATAGCCCTTATGGGCTTCCAAATATGACTTTGCCAATTCCACAAGAACTGTCTTAGCGAAAGGCTTCTTGAGGGGAAAGCTGTAACTCTGTGAGATGATTTCACAGAACACAAAGAAGTTTCTCAGAAAGATTCTTTCCCTTTGTTATCGGAGGATATGTCCTTTGGCCCTATAGTCTTCAAAGGGAAAGGAAATATCTGTTGTCAGATTCCACAGAAATAAGGCTAGCAAAGAGATCCAAGAAATACTGATGTAACTCTGTGAGGTGAATTAACAGAACACTGAGCAGTTTCTCAGAAAGCTTCTTTCCAGATTTCATCGGAGGATATTTCCTTTCTCACCATAGCCCTCTATGGGCTTTCAAATATCACTTTGCCAATTCCACAAGAACTGTCTTAGCGAAAGGCTTCTTGAGGGGAAAGCTGTAACTCTGTGAGATGATTTCACAGAACACAAAGAGGTTTCTCAGAAAGCTTCTTTCTCTTTGTTATCGGAGGATATTTCCTTTGGCCCTATAGTCTTCAAAGGGAAAGGAAATATCTGTTGTCAGATTTCACAGAAATAAGGCTAGCAAAGAGATCCACGAAATACAGATGTAACTCTGTGAGATGAATTAACAGAACACTAAGCAGTTTCTCCGAAAGCTTCTTTCCAGATATCATCGGAGGATATTCCCTTTTTCACCATAGCCCTCTATGGGCTTCCAAATATCACTTTGTCAATTCCACACGAACTGTCTTAGCGAAAGGCTTCTTGAGGCGAAATCTGTAACTCTGTGAGATCATTTCACAGAACACAAAGAAGTTTCTCAGAAAGCTTCTTTCTCTTTGTTATCGGAGGATATTTCCTTTGGCCCTATATTCTTTAAAGGGATCCGAAATATCTGTTCTCAGGTTCCACAGAAATAAGGCTAGCAAAGAGATCTACGAAATACAGATGTAACTCTGTGAGATGAATTAACAGAACACTACACAGTTTCTCAGAAAGCTTCTTTCCAGATTTCATCCGAGGATATTTCCTTTTTCACCATAGCCCTCTACGGGCTTCCAAATATCACTTTGCCAATTCCACAAGAACTGTCTTAGCGAAAGGCTTCTTGAGGGGAAAGCTGTAACTCTGTGAGATGATTTCACAGAACACAAAGTAGGTTCTCAGAAAGCTTCTTTCACTTTGTTATCGGAGGATATGTCCTTTGGCCCTATAGTCTTCAAAGGGAAAGGAAATATCTGTTGTCAGATTCCACAGAAATAAGGCTAGCAAAGAGATCCAAGAAATACTGATGTAACTCTGTGAGACGAATTAACAGAACACTGAGCAGTTTCTCAGAAAGCTTCTTTCCAGATTTCATCGGAGGATATTTCCTTTCTCACCATAGCCCTATATGGGCTTCCAAATATCACTTTGCCAATTCCACAAGAACTGTCTTAGCGAAAGGCTTCTTGAGGGGAAAGCTGTAACTCTGTGAGATGATTTCACAGAACACAAAGAAGTTTCTCAGAAAGCTTCTTTCTCTTTGTTATCGGAGAATATTTCCTTTGGCCCTATAGTCTTCAAAGGGAAAGGAAATATCTGTTGTCAGATTCCACAGAAATAAGGCTAGCAAAGAGATCCACGAAATACAGATGTAACTCTGTGAGATGAATTTACAGAACACTAAGCAGTTTCTCAGAAAGCTTCTTTCCAGATTTCATCGGAGGATATTTCCTTTTTCACCATAGCCGTCTATGGGCTTCCAAATATCACTTTGCCAATTCCACACCAACTGTCTTAGCGAAAGGCTTCTTGAGGGGAAAGCTGTAACTCTGTGAGATGATTTCACAGAACACAAAGAAGTTTCTCAGAAAGCTTCTTTCTCTTTGTTATCGGAGGATATTTCCTTTGGCCGTATAGTCTTTAAAGGGATCCGAAATATCTGTTCTCAGGTTCCACAGAAATAAGGCTAGCAAAGAGATCTACGAAATACAGATGTAACTCTGTGAGATGAATTAACAGAACACTAAGCAGTTTCTCAGAAAGCTTCTTTCCAGATTTCATCGGAGGATATTTCCTTTTTCACCATAGCCCTCTATGGGCTTCCAAATATCACTTTGCCAATTCCACAAGAACTGTCTTAGCGAAAGGCTTCTTGAGGGGAAAGGTGTAACTCTGTGAGATGATTTCACAGAACACAAAGAAGTTTCTCAGAAAGCTTCTTTCTCTTTGTTTTCGCAGGATATTTCCTTTGGCCCTATAGTCTTTAAAGGGATCCGAAATATCTGTTGTCAGATTCCACAGAAATAAGGCTATCAAAGAGATCCACGAAATACAGATGTAACTCTGTGAGATGAATTAACAGAACACTAAGCAGTTTCTCAGAAAGCTGCTTTCCAGATTTCATCCGAGGATATTTCCTTTTTCACCATAGCCCTTATGGGCTTCCAAATATGACTTTGCCAATTCCACAAGAACTGTCTTAGCGAAAGGCTTCTTGAGGGGAAAGCTGTAACTCTGTGAGATGATTTCACAGAACACAAAGAAGTTTCTCAGAAAGATTCTTTCCCTTTGTTATCGGAGGATATGTCCTTTGGCCCTATAGTCTTCAAAGGGAAAGGAAATATCTGTTGTCAGATTCCACAGAAATAAGGCTAGCAAAGAGATCCAAGAAATACTGATGTAACTCTGTGAGATGAATTAACAGAACACTGAGCAGTTTCTCAGAAAGCTTCTTTCCAGATTTCATCGGAGGATATTTCCTTACTCACCATAGCCCTCTATGGGCTTTCAAATATCACTTTGCCAATTCCACAAGAACTGTCTTAGCGAAAGGCTTCTTGAGGGGAAAGCTGTAACTCTGTGAGATGATTTCACAGAACACAAAGAAGTTTCTCAGAAAGCTTCTTTCTCTTTGTTATCGGAGGATATTTCCTTTGGCCCTATAGTCTTCAAAGGGAAAGGAAATATCTGTTGTCAGATTTCACAGAAATAAGGCTAGCAAAGAGATCCACGAAATACAGATGTAACTCTGTGAGATGAATTAACAGAACACTAAGCAGTTTCTCCGAAAGCTTCTTTCCAGATTTCATCGGAGGATATTCCCTTTTTCACCATAGCCCTCTATGGGCTTCCAAATATCACTTTGTCAATTCCACACGAACTGTCTTAGCGAAAGGCTTCTTGAGGGGAAAGCTGTAACTCTGTGAGATGATTTCACAGAACACAAAGAAGTTTCTCAGAAAGCTTCTTTCTCTTTGTTATCGGAGGATATTTCCTTTGGCCCTATATTCTTTAAAGGGATCCGAAATATCTGTTCTCAGGTTCCACTGAAATAAGGCTAGCAAAGAGATCTACGAAATACAGATGTAACTCTGTGAGATGAATTAACAGAACACTACACAGTTTCTCAGAAAGCTTCTTTCCAGATTTCATCCGAGGATATTTCCTTTTTCACCATAGCCCTCTACGGGCTTCCAAATATCACTTTGCCAATTCCACAAGAACTGTCTTAGCGAAAGGCTTCTTGAGGGGAAAGCTGTAACTCTGTGAGATGATTTCACAGAACACAAAGAAGTTTCTCAGAAAGCTTCTTTCTCTTTGTTATCGGAGGATATTTCCTTTGGCCCTATATTCTTTAAAGGGATCCGAAATATCTGTTCTCAGGTTCCACAGAAATAAGGCTAGCAAAGAGAGCTACGAAATACAGATGTAACTCTGTGAGATGAATTAACAGAACACTAAGCAGTTTCTCAGAAAGCTTCTTTCCAGATTTCATCGGAGGATATTTCCTTTTTCACCATAGCCCTTATGGCTTCCAAATATCACTTTGCCAATTCCACAAGAACTGTCTTAGCGAAAGGCTTCTTGAGGGGAAAGCTGTAACTCTGGGAGATCATTTCACAGAACACAAAGAAGTTTCTCAGAAAGCTTCTTTCTCTTTGTTATCGGATGATATTTCCTTTGGCCCTATAGTCTTCAAAGGGAAAGGAAATATCTGTTCTCAGATTCCACAGCAATAAAGCTAGAAAAGAGATCCACGAAATACAGATGTAACTCTGTGAGATGAATTAACAGAACACTAAGCAGTTTCTCAGAAAGCTTCTTTCCAGATTTCATCGGAGGATATTTCCTTTTTCACCATAGCCCTCTATGGGCTTCCAAATATCACTTTGCCAATTCCACAAGAACTGTCTTAGCGAAAGGCTTCTTGAGGGGAAAGCTGTAACTATGTGAGATGATTTCACAGAACACAAAGAAGTTTCTCAGAAAGCTTCTTTCTCTTTGTTTTCGGAGGATATTTCCTTTGGCCCTATAGTCTTTAAAGGGATCCGAAATATCTGTTGTCAGATTCCACAGAAATAAGGCTATCAAAGAGATCCACGAAATACAGATGTAACTCTGTGAGATGAATTAACAGAACACTAAGCAGTTTCTCAGAAAGCTGCTTTCCAGATTTCATCCGAGGATATTTCCTTTTTCACCATAGCCCTTATGGGCTTCCAAATATGACTTTGCCAATTCCACAAGAACTGTCTTAGCGAAAGGCTTCTTGAGGGGAAAGCTGTAACTCTGTGAGATGATTTCACAGAACACAAAGAAGATTCTCAGAAAGATTCTTTCCCTTTGTTATCGGAGGATATGTCCTTTGGCCCTATAGTCTTCAAAGGGAAAGGAAATATCTGTTGTCAGATTCCACAGAAATAAGGCTAGCAAAGAGATCCAAGAAATACTGATGTAACTCTGTGAGATGAATTAACAGAACACTGAGCAGTTTCTCAGAAAGCTTCTTTCCAGATTTCATCGGAGGATATTTCCTTTCTCACCATAGCCCTCTATGGGCTTTCAAATATCACTTTGCCAATTCCACAAGAACTGTCTTAGCGAAAGGCTTCTTGAGGGGAAAGCTGTAACTCTGTGAGATGATTTCACAGAACACAAAGAAGTTTCTCAGAAAGCTTCTTTCTCTTTGTTATCGGAGGATATTTCCTTTGGCCCTATAGTCTTCAAAGGGAAAGGAAATATCTGTTGTCAGATTTCACAGAAATAAGGCTAGCAAAGAGATCCACGAAATACAGATGTAACTCTGTGAGATGAATTAACAGAACACTAAGCAGTTTCTCCGAAAGCTTCTTCCCAGATTTCATCGGAGGATATTCCCTTTTTCACCATAGCCCTCTATGGGCTTCCAAATATCACTTTGTCAATTCCACACGAACTGTCTTAGCGAAAGGCTTCTTGAGGGGAAAGCTGTAACTCTGTGAGATGATTTCACAGAACACAAAGAAGTTTCTCAGAAAGCTTCTTTCTCTTTGTTATCGGAGGATATTTCCTTTGGCCCTATATTCTTCAAAGGGAAAGGAAATATCTGTTGTCAGGTTCCACAGAAATAAGGCTAGCAAAGACATCCACGAAATACAGATGTAACTCTGTGAGATGAATTAACAGAACACTGAGCAGTTTCTCAGAAAGCTTCTTTCCAGATTTCATCGGAGGATATTTCCTTTCTCACCATAGCCCTTATGGGCTTCCAAATATCACTTTGCCAATTCCACAAGAACTGTCTTAGCGAAAGGCTTCTTGAGGGGAAAGCTGTAACTCTGTGAGATGATTTCACAGAACACAAAGTAGGTTCTCAGAAAGCTTCTTTCTCTTTGTTATCGGAGGATATGTCCTTTGGCCCTATAGTCTTCAAAGGGAAAGGAAATATCTGTTGTCAGATTCCACAGAAATAAGGCTAGCAAAGAGATCCAAGAAATACTAATGTAACTCTGTGAGACGAATTAACAGAACACTGAGCAGTTTCTCAGAAAGCTTCTTTCCAGATTTCATCGGAGGATATTTCCTTTCTCACCATAGCCCTCTATGGGCTTCCAAATATCACTTTGCCAATTCCACAAGAACTGTCTTAGCGAAAGGCTTCTTGAGGGGAAAGCTGTAACTCTGTGAGATGATTTCACAGAACACAAAGAAGTTTCTCAGAAAGCTTCTTTCTCTTTGTTATCAGAGAATATTTCCTTTGGCCCTATAGTCTTCAAAGGGAAAGGAAATATCTGTTGTCAGATTCCACAGAAATAAGGCTAGCAAAGAGATCCACGAAATACAGATGTAACTCTGTGAGATGAATTTACAGAACACTAAGCAGTTTCTCAGAAAGCTTCTTTCCAGATTTCATCGGAGGATATTTCCTTTTTCACCATAGCCGTCTATGGGCTTCCAAATATCACTTTGCCAATTCCACACGAACTGTCTTAGCGAAAGGCTTCTTGAAGGGAAAGCTGTAACTCTGTGAGATGATTTCACAGAACACAAAGAAGTTTCTCAGAAAGCTTCTTTCTCTTTGTTATCGGAGGATATTTCCTTTGGCCCTATATTCTTTAAGGGGATCCGAAATATCTGTTCTCAGGTTCCACAGAAATAAGGCTAGCAAAGAGACCTACGAAATACAGATGTAACTCTGTGAGATGAATTAACAGAACACTAAGCAGTTTCTCAGAAAGCTTCTTTCCAGATTTCATCGGAGGATATTTCCTTTTTCACCATAGCCCTTATGGCTTCCAAATATCACTTTGCCAATTCCACAAGAACTGTCTTAGCGAAAGGCTTCTTGAGGGGAAAGCTGTAACTCTGTGAGATCATTTCACAGAACACAAAGAAGTTTCTCAGAAAGCTTCTTTCTCTTTGTTATCGGATGATATTTCCTTTGGCCCTATAGTCTTCAAAGGGAAAGGAAATATCTGTTCTCAGATTCCACAGCAATAAAGCTAGAAAAGAGATCCACGAAATACAGATGTAACTCTGTGAGATGAATTAACAGAACACTAAGCAGTTTCTCAGAAAGCTTCTTTCCAGATTTCATCGGAGGATATTTCCTTTTTCACCATAGCCCTCTATGGGCTTCCAAATATCACTTTGCCATTTCCACAAGAACTGTCTTAGCGAAAGGCTTCTTGAAGGGAAAGCTGTAACTATGTGAGATGATTTCACAGAACACAAAGAAGTTTCTCAGAAAACTTTCTCTTTGTTATCGAATTATATTTCCTTTGGCCGTATACTCTTCAAAGGGAAAGGAAATATCTGTTGTCAGATTCCACAGAAATAAGGCTAGCAAAGAGATCCACGAAATACAGATGTAACTCTGTGAGATGAATTAACAGAACAGAACTTAAGCAGTTTCTCCGAAAGCTTCTTTCCAGATTTCATCGAAGGATATTTCCTTTTTCACCATAGCCCTCTAAGGGCTTCCAAATATCACTTTGCCAATTCCACACGAACTGTCTTAGCGAAAAGCTTCTTGAGGGGAAAGCTGTAACTCTGTGAGATGATTTCACAGAACACAAAGTAGGTTCTCAGAAAGCTTATTTCTCTTTGTTATCGGAGGATATTTCCTTTGGCCCTATAGTCTTTAAAGGGATCCGAAATATCTGTTCTCAGGTTCCACAGAAATAAGGCTAGCAAAGAGATCTACGAAATACAGATGTAACTCTTTGAGATGAATTAACAGAACACTAAGCAGTTTCTCAGAAAGCTTCTTTCCAGATTTCATCGGAGGATATTTCCTTTTTCACCATAGCCCACTATGGGCTTCCAAATATCACTTTGCCAATTCCACAAGAACTGTCTTAGCGAAAGGCTTCTTGAGGGGAAAGCTGTCACTCTGTGAGATGATTTCACAGAACACAAAGAAGTTTCTCAGAAAGCTTCTTTCTCTTTGTTATCGGATGATATGTCCTTTGGCCCTATAGTCTTCAAAGGGAAAGGAAATATCTGTTGTCAGATTCCACAGAAATAAGGCTAGCAAAGAGATCCAAGAAATACTGATGTAACTCTGTGAGATGAATTAACAGAACACTGAGCAGTTTCTCAGAAAGCTTCTTTCCAGATTTCATCGGAGGATATTTCCTTTCTCACCATAGCCCTCTATGGGCTTCCAAATATCACTTTGCCAATTCCACAAGAACTGTCTTAGCGAATGGCTTCTTGAGGGGAAAGCTGTAACTCTGTGAGATGATTTCACAGAACACAAAGAAGTTTCCCAGAAAGCTTCTTTCTCTTTGTTATCGGAGGATATTTCCTTTGGCCCTATAGTCTTCAAAGGAAAGGAAATATCTGTTGTCAGATTCCACAGAAATAAGGCTAGCAAAGACATCCACGAAATACAGATGTAACTCTGTGAGATGAATTAACAGAACACTAAGCAGTTTCTCCGAAAGCTTCTTTCCAGATTTCATCGGAGGATATTTCCTTTTTCACCATAGCCCTCTATGGGCTTCCAAATATCACTTTGCCAATTCCACACGAACTGTCTTAGCGAAAGGTTTCTTGAGGGGAAAGCTGTAACTCTGTGAGATGATTTCACAGAACACAAAGAAGTTTCTCAGAAAGCTTCTTTCTCTTTCTTATCGGAGGATATTTCCTTTGGCCCTATATTCTTTAAAGGGATCCGAAATATCTGTTCTCAGGTTCCACAGAAATAAGGCTAGCAAAGAGATCTACGAAATACAGATGTAACTCTGTGAGATGAATTAAGAGAACACTACGCAGTTTCTCAGAAAGCTTCTTTCCAGATTTTATCCGAGGATATTTCCTTTTTCACCATAGCCCTCTACGGGCTTCCAAATATCACTTTGCCAATTCCACAAGAACTGTCTTAGCGAAAGGCTTCTTGAGGGGAAAGCTGTAACTCTGTGAGATGATTTCACAGAACACAAAGAAGTTTCTCAGAAAGCTTCTTTCTCTTTGTTATCGGAGGATATTTCCTTTGGCCCTATAGTCTTCAAAGGGAAAGGAAATATCTGTTGTCAGATTCCACAGAAATAAGGCTAGCAAAGACATCCACGAAATACAGATGTAACTCTGTGAGATGAATTAACAGAACACTGAGCAGTTTCTCAGAAAGCTTCTTTCCAGATTTCATCGGAGGATATTTCCTTTCTCACCATAGCCCTTATGGGCTTCCAAATATCACTTTGCCAATTCCACAAGAACTGTCTTAGCGAAAGGCTTCTTGAGGGGAAAGCTGTAACTCTGTGAGATCATTTCACAGAACACAAAGATGTTTCTCAGAAAGCTTGTTTCTCTTTGTTATCGGAGGATATTTCCTTTGGCCCTATAGTCTTCAATGGGAAAGGAAATAACTGTTGTCAGATTCCACAGAAATAAGGCTAGCAAAGAGATCCACGAAATACAGATGTAACTCTGTGAGATGAATTAACAGAACACTGAGCAGTTTCTCAGAAAGCTTCTTTCCAGATTTCATCGGAGGATATTCCCTTTTTCACCATAGCACTCTAAGGGCTTCCAAATATCACTTTGCCAATTCCACAAGAACTGTCTTAGCGAAAGGCTTCTTGAGGGGAAAGCTGTAACTCTGTGAGATGATTTCACAGAACACAAAGAAGTTTCTCAGAAAGCTTCTTTCTCTTTGTTATCGGAGGATATTTCCTTTGGCCCTATAGTCTTCAAAGGGAAAGGAAATATCTGTTGTCAGATTCCACAGAAATAAGGCTAGCAAAGAGATCCACGAAACACAGATGTAACTCTGTGAGATGAATTAACAGAACACTAAGCAGTTTCTCAGAAAGCTTCTTTCCAGATTTCATCGGAGGATATTTCCTTTTTCACCATAGCCCTCTAAGGGCTTCCAAATATCACTTTGCCAATTCCACACGAACTGTCTTAGCGAAAGGCTTCTTGAGGGGAAAGCTGTAACTCTGTGAGATGATTTCACAGAACAGAAAGAAGTTTCTCAGAAAGCTTCTTTCTCTTTGTTATCGGAGGATATTTCCTTTGGCCCTATAGTCTTTAAAGTGATCCGAAATATCTGTTCTCAGGTTCCACAGAAATAAGGCTAGCATAGAGATCTACGAAATACAGATGTAACTCTGTGAGATGAATTAACAGAACACTAAGCAGTTTCTCAGAAAGCTTCTTTCCAGATTTCATCGGAGGATATTTCCTTTTTCACCATAGCCCTCTATGGGCTTCCAAATATCACTTTGCCAATTCCACAAGAACTGTCGTAGCGAAAGGCTTCTTGAGGGGAAAGCTGTAACTCTGTGAGATGATTTCACAGAACACAAAGAAGTTTCTCAGAAAGCTTCTTTCTCTTTGTTATCGGAGGATATTTCCTTTGGCCCTATAGTCTTTAAAGGGATCCGAAATATCTGTTGTCAGATTCCACAGAAATAAGGCTAGCAAAGAGATCCACGAAATACAGATGTAACTCTGTGAGATGAATTAACAGAACACTAAGCAGTTTCTCAGAAAGCTGCTTTCCAGATTTCATCCGAGGATATTTCCTTTTTCACCATAGCACTTATGGGCTTCCAAATATGACCTTGCCAATTCCACAAGAACTGTCTTAGCGAAAGGCTTCTTGAGGGGAAAGCTGTAACTCTGTGAGATCATTTCACAGAACAAAAAGATGTTTCTCAGAAAGCTTGTTTCTCTTTGTTATCGGAGGATATTTCCTTTGGCCCTATAGTCTTCAAAGGGAAAGGAAATAACTGTTGTCAGATTCCACAGAAATAAGGCTAGCAAAGAGATCCAAGAAATACTGATGTAACTCTGTGAGACGAATTAACTGAACACTGAGCAGTTTCTCAGAAAGCTTATTTCCAGATTTCATCGGAGGATATTTCCTTTCTCACCATAGCCCTCTATGGGCTTCCAAATATCACTTTGCCAATTCCACAAGAACTGTCTTAGCGAAAGGCTTCTTGAGGGGAAAGCTGTAGCTCTGTGATATGATTTCACAGAACACAAAGAAGTTTCTCAGAAAGCTTCTTTCTCTTTGTTATCGGAGAATATTTCCTTTGGCCCTATAGTCTTCAAAGGGAAAGGAAATATCTCTTCTCAGATTCCACAGAAATAAGGCTAGCAAAGAGATCCACGAAATACAGATGTAACTCTGTGAGATGAATTAACAGAACACTAAGCAGTTTCTCAGAAAGCTTCTTTCCAGATTTCATCGCAGGATATTTCCTTTTTCACCATAGCCCTCTATGGGCTTCCAAATATCACTTTGCCAATTCCACACGAACTGTCTTAGCGAAAGGCTTCTTGAGGGGAAAGCTGTAACTCTGTGAGATGATTTCACAGAACACAAAGAAGTTTCTCAGAAAGCTTCTTTCTCTTTGTTATCGGAGGATATTTCCTTTGGCCCTATATTCTTTAAAGGGATCCGAAATATCTGTTCTCAGGTTCCACAGAAATAAGGCTAGCAAAGAGATCTACGAAATACAGATGTAACTCTGTGAGATGAATTAACAGAACACTAAGCAGTTTCTCAGAAAGCTTCTTTCCAGATTTCATCGGAGGATATTTCCTTTTTCACCATAGCCCTTATGGCTTCCAAATATCACTTTGCCAATTCCACAAGAACTGCCTTAGCGAAAGGCTTCTTGAGGGGAAAGCTGTAACTCTGTGAGATCATTTCACAGAACAAAAAGATGTTTCTCAGAAAGCTTGTTTCTCTTTGTTATCGGAGGATATTTCCTTTGGCCCTATAGTCTTCAAAGGGAAAGGAAATAACTGTTGTCAGATTCCACAGAAATAAGGCTAGCAAAGAGATCAACGAAATACAGATGTAACTCTGTGAGATGAATTAACAGAACACTAAGCAGTTTCTTAGAAAGCTTCTTTCCAGATTTCATCGGAGGATATTCCCTTTTTCACCATAGCCCTCTATGGGCTTCCAAATATCACTTTGCCAATTCCACAAGAACTGTCTTAGCGAAAGGCTTCTTGAGGGGAAAGCTGTAACTATGTGAGATGATTTCACAGAACACAAAGAAGTTTCTCAGAAAACTTCTTTCTCTTTGTTATCGAAGGATATTTTCTTTGGCCGTATACTCTTCAAAGGGAAAGGAAATATCTGTTGTCAGATTCCACAGAAATAAGGCTAGCAAAGAGATCTACGAAATACAGATGTAACTCTGTGAGATGAATTAACAGAACACTACACAGTTTCTCAGAAAGCTTCTTTCCAGATTTCATCCGAGGATATTTCCTTTTTCACCATAGCCCTCTACGGGCTTCCAAATATCACTTTGCCAATTCCACAAGAACTGTCTTAGCGAAAGGCTTCTTGAGGGGAAAGCTGTAACTCTGTGAGATGATTTCACAGAACACAAAGAAGTTTCTCAGAAAGCTTCTTTCTCTTTGTTATCGGAGGATATTTCCTTTGGCCCTATATTCTTTAAAGGGATCCGAAATATCTGTTCTCAGGTTCCACAGAAATAAGGCTAGCAAAGAGAGCTACGAAATACAGATGTAACTCTGTGAGATGAATTAACAGAACACTAAGCAGTTTCTCAGAAAGCTTCTTTCCAGATTTCATCGGAGGATATTTCCTTTTTCACCATAGCCCTTATGGCTTCCAAATATCACTTTGCCAATTCCACAAGTACTGTCTTAGCGAAAGGCTTCTTGAGGGGAAAGCTGTAACTCTGGGAGATCATTTCACAGAACACAAAGAAGTTTCTCAGAAAGCTTCTTTCTCTTTGTTATCGGATGATATTTCCTTTGGCCCTATAGTCTTCAAAGGGAAAGGAAATATCTGTTCTCAGATTCCACAGCAATAAAGCTAGAAAAGAGATCCACGAAATACAGATGTAACTCTGTGAGATGAATTAACAGAACACTAAGCAGTTTCTCAGAAAGCTTCTTTCCAGATTTCATCGGAGGATATTTCCTTTTTCACCATAGCCCTCTATGGGCTTCCAAATATCACTTTGCCAATTCCACAAGAACTGTCTTAGCGAAAGGCTTCTTGAGGGGAAAGCTGTAACTATGTGAGATGATTTCACAGAACACAAAGAAGTTTCTCAGAAAGCTTCTTTCTCTTTGTTTTCGGAGGATATTTCCTTTGGCCCTATAGTCTTTAAAGGGATCCGAAATATCTGTTGTCAGATTCCACAGAAATAAGGCTATCAAAGAGATCCACGAAATACAGATGTAACTCTGTGAGATGAATTAACAGAACACTAAGCAGTTTCTCAGAAAGCTGCTTTCCAGATTTCATCCGAGGATATTTCCTTTTTCACCATAGCCCTTATGGGCTTCCAAATATGACTTTGCCAATTCCACAAGAACTGTCTTAGCGAAAGGCTTCTTGAGGGGAAAGCTGTAACTCTGTGAGATGATTTCACAGAACACAAAGAAGATTCTCAGAAAGATTCTTTCCCTTTGTTATCGGAGGATATGTCCTTTGGCCCTATAGTCTTCAAAGGGAAAGGAAATATCTGTTGTCAGATTCCACAGAAATAAGGCTAGCAAAGAGATCCAAGAAATACTGATGTAACTCTGTGAGATGAATTAACAGAACACTGAGCAGTTTCTCAGAAAGCTTCTTTCCAGATTTCATCGGAGGATATTTCCTTTCTCACCATAGCCCTCTATGGGCTTTCAAATATCACTTTGCCAATTCCACAAGAACTGTATTAGCGAAAGGCTTCTTGAGGGGAAAGCTGTAACTCTGTGAGATGATTTCACAGAACACAAAGAAGTTTCTCAGAAAGCTTCTTTCTCTTTGTTATCGGAGGATATTTCCTTTGGCCCTATAGTCTTCAAAGGGAAAGGAAATATCTGTTGTCAGATTTCACAGAAATAAGGCTAGCAAAGAGATCCACGAAATACAGATGTAACTCTGTGAGATGAATTAACAGAACACTAAGCAGTTTCTCCGAAAGCTTCTTTCCAGATTTCATCGGAGGATATTCCCTTTTTCACCATAGCCCTCTATGGGCTTCCAAATATCACTTTGTCAATTCCACACGAACTGTCTTAGCGAAAGGCTTCTTGAGGGGAAAGCTGTAACTCTGTGAGATGATTTCACAGAACACAAAGAAGTTTCTCAGAAAGCTTCTTTCTCTTTGTTATCGGAGGATATTTCCTTTGGCCCTATATTCTTCAAAGGGAAAGGAAATATCTGTTGTCAGGTTCCACAGAAATAAGGCTAGCAAAGACATCCACGAAATACAGATGTAACTCTGTGAGATGAATTAACAGAACACTGAGCAGTTTCTCAGAAAGCTTCTTTCCAGATTTCATCGGAGGATATTTCCTTTCTCACCATAGCCCTTATGGGCTTCCAAATATCACTTTGCCAATTCCACAAGAACTGTCTTAGCGAAAGGCTTCTTGAGGGGAAAGCTGTAACTCTGTGAGATGATTTCACAGAACACAAAGTAGGTTCTCAGAAAGCTTCTTTCTCTTTGTTATCGGAGGATATGTCCTTTGGCCCTATAGTCTTCAAAGGGAAAGGAAATATCTGTTGTCAGATTCCACAGAAATAAGGCTAGCAAAGAGATCCAAGAAATACTAATGTAACTCTGTGAGACGAATTAACAGAACACTGAGCAGTTTCTCAGAAAGCTTCTTTCCAGATTTCATCGGAGGATATTTCCTTTCTCACCATAGCCCTCTATGGGCTTCCAAATATCACTTTGCCAATTCCACAAGAACTGTCTTAGCGAAAGGCTTCTTGAGGGGAAAGCTGTAACTCTGTGAGATGATTTCACAGAACACAAAGAAGTTTCTCAGAAAGCTTCTTTCTCTTTGTTATCGGAGAATATTTCCTTTGGCCCTATAGTCTTCAAAGGGAAAGGAAATATCTGTTGTCAGATTCCACAGAAATAAGGCTAGCAAAGAGATCCACGAAATACAGATGTAACTCTGTGAGATGAATTTACAGAACACTAAGCAGTTTCTCAGAAAGCTTCTTTCCAGATTTCATCGGAGGATATTTCCTTTTTCACCATAGCCGTCTATGGGCTTCCAAATATCACTTTGCCAATTCCACACGAACTGTCTTAGCGAAAGGCTTCTTGAAGGGAAAGCTGTAACTCTGTGAGATGATTTCACAGAACACAAAGAAGTTTCTCAGAAAGCTTCTTTCTCTTTGTTATCGGAGGATATTTCCTTTGGCCCTATATTCTTTAAGGGGATCCGAAATATCTGTTCTCAGGTTCCACAGAAATAAGGCTAGCAAAGAGAGCTACGAAATACAGATGTAACTCTGTGAGATGAATTAACAGAACACTAAGCAGTTTCTCAGAAAGCTTCTTTCCAGATTTCATCGGAGGATATTTCCTTTTTCACCATAGCCCTTATGGCTTCCAAATATCACTTTGCCAATTCCACAAGAACTGTCTTAGCGAAAGGCTTCTTGAGGGGAAAGCTGTAACTCTGTGAGATCATTTCACAGAACACAAAGAAGTTTCTCAGAAAGCTTCTTTCTCTTTGTTATCGGATGATATTTCCTTTGGCCCTATAGTCTTCAAAGGGAAAGGAAATATCTGTTCTCAGATTCCACAGCAATAAAGCTAGAAAAGAGATCCACGAAATACAGATGTAACTCTGTGAGATGAATTAACAGAACACTAAGCAGTTTCTCAGAAAGCTTCTTTCCAGATTTCATCGGAGGATATTTCCTTTTTCACCATAGCCCTCTATGGGCTTCCAAATATCACTTTGCCATTTCCACAAGAACTGTCTTAGCGAAAGGCTTCTTGAGGGGAAAGCTGTAACTATGTGAGATGATTTCACAGAACACAAAGAAGTTTCTCAGAAAACTTCTTTCTCTTTGTTATCGAATTATATTTCCTTTGGCCGTATACTCTTCAAAGGGAAAGGAAATATCTGTTGTCAGATTCCACAGAAATAAGGCTAGCAAAGAGATCCACGAAATACAGATGTAACTCTGTGAGATGAATTAACAGAACAGAAGTTAAGCAGTTTCTCCGAAAGCTTCTTTCCAGATATCATCGAAGGATATTTCCTTTTTCACCATAGCCCTCTAAGGGCTTCCAAATATCACTTTGCCAATTCCACACGAACTGTCTTAGCGAAAAGCTTCTTGAGGGGAAAGCTGTAACTCTGTGAGATGATTTCACAGAACACAAAGTAGGTTCTCAGAAAGCTTATTTCTCTTTGTTATCGGAGGATATTTCCTTTGGCCCTATAGTCTTTAAAGGGATCCGAAATATCTGTTCTCAGGTTCCACAGAAATAAGGCTAGCAAAGAGATCTACGAAATACAGATGTAACTCTGTGAGATGAATTAACAGAACACTAAGCAGTTTCTCAGAAAGCTTCTTTCCAGATTTCATCGGAGGATATTTCCTTTTTCACCATAGCCCACTATGGGCTTCCAAATATCACTTTGCCAATTCCACAAGAACTGTCTTAGCGAAAGGCTTCTTGAGGGGAAAGCTGTCACTCTGTGAGATGATTTCACAGAACACAAAGAAGTTTCTCAGAAAGCTTCTTTCTCTTTGTTATCGGATGATATGTCCTTTGGCCCTATAGTCTTCAAAGGGAAAGGAAATATCTGTTGTCAGATTCCACAGAAATAAGGCTAGCAAAGAGATCCAAGAAATACTGATGTAACTCTGTGAGATGAATTAACAGAACACTGAGCAGTTTCTCAGAAAGCTTCTTTCCAGATTTCATCGGAGGATATTTCCTTTCTCACCATAGCCCTCTATGGGCTTCCAAATATCACTTTGCCAATTCCACAAGAACTGTCTTAGCGAAAGGCTTCTTGAGGGGAAAGCTGTATCTCTGTGAGAAGATTTCACAGAACACAAAGAAGTTTCCCAGAAAGCTTCTTTCTCTTTGTTATCGGAGGATATTTCCTTTGGCCCTATAGTCTTCAAAGGAAAGGAAATATCTGTTGTCAGATTCCACAGAAATAAGGCTAGCAAAGACATCCACGAAATACAGATGTAACTCTGTGAGATGAATTAACAGAACACTGAGCAGTTTCTCCGAAAGCTTCTTTCCAGATTTCATCGGAGGATATTTCCTTTTTCACCATAGCCCTCTATGGGCTTCCAAATATCACTTTGCCAATTCCACACGAACTGTCTTAGCGAAAGGTTTCTTGAGGGGAAAGCTGTAACTCTGTGAGATGATTTCACAGAACACAAAGAAGTTTCTCAGAAAGCTTCTTTCTCTTTCTTATCGGAGGATATTTCCTTTGGCCCTATATTCTTTAAAGGGATCCGAAATATCTGTTCTCAGGTTCCACAGAAATAAGGCTAGCAAAGAGATCTACGAAATACAGATGTAACTCTGTGAGATGAATTAAGAGAACACTACGCAGTTTCTCAGAAAGCTTCTTTCCAGATTTTATCCGAGGATATTTCCTTTTTCACCATAGCCCTCTACGGGCTTCCAAATATCACTTTGCCAATTCCACAAGAACTGTCTTAGCGAAAGGCTTCTTGAGGGGAAAGCTGTAACTCTGTGAGATGATTTCACAGAACACAAAGAAGTTTCTCAGAAAGCTTCTTTCTCTTTGTTATCGGAGGATATTTCCTTTGGCCCTATATTCTTCAAAGGGAAAGGAAATATCTGTTGTCAGATTCCACAGAAATAAGGCTAGCAAAGACATCCACGAAATACAGATGTAACTCTGTGAGATGAATTAACAGAACACTGAGCAGTTTCTCAGAAAGCTTCTTTCCAGATTTCATCGGAGGATATTTCCTTTCTCACCATAGCCCTTATGGGCTTCCAAATATCACTTTGCCAATTCCACAAGAACTGTCTTAGCGAAAGGCTTCTTGAGGGGAAAGCTGTAACTCTGTGAGATCATTTCACAGAACACAAAGATGTTTCTCAGAAAGCTTGTTTCTCTTTGTTATCGGAGGATATTTCCTTTGGCCCTATAGTCTTCAATGGGAAAGGAAATAACTGTTGTCAGATTCCACAGAAATAAGGCTAGCAAAGAGATCCACGAAATACAGATGTAACTCTGTGAGATGAATTAACAGAACACTGAGCAGTTTCTCAGAAAGCTTCTTTCCAGATTTCATCGGAGGATATTCCCTTTTTCACCATAGCACTCTAAGGGCTTCCAAATATCACTTTGCCAATTCCACAAGAACTGTCTTAGCGAAAGGCTTCTTGAGGGGAAAGCTGTAACTCTGTGAGATGATTTCACAGAACACAAAGAAGTTTCTCAGAAAGCTTCTTTCTCTTTGTTATCGGAGGATATTTCCTTTGGCCCTATAGTCTTCAAAGGGAAAGGAAATATCTGTTGTCAGATTCCACAGAAATAAGGCTAGCAAAGAGATCCACGAAACACAGATGTAACTCTGTGAGATGAATTAACAGAACACTAAGCAGTTTCTCAGAAAGCTTCTTTCCAGATTTCATCGGAGGATATTTCCTTTTTCACCATAGCCCTCTAAGGGCTTCCAAATATCACTTTGCCAATTCCACACGAACTGTCTTAGCGAAAGGCTTCTTGAGGGGAAAGCTGTAACTCTGTGAGATGATTTCACAGAACAGAAAGAAGTTTCTCAGAAAGCTTCTTTCTCTTTGTTATCGGAGGATATTTCCTTTGGCCCTATAGTCTTTAAAGTGATCCGAAATATCTGTTCTCAGGTTCCACAGAAATAAGGCTAGCATAGAGATCTACGAAATACAGATGTAACTCTGTGAGATGAATTAACAGAACACTAAGCAGTTTCTCAGAAAGCTTCTTTCCAGATTTCATCGGAGGATATTTCCTTTTTCACCATAGCCCTCTATGGGCTTCCAAATATCACTTTGCCAATTCCACAAGAACTGTCGTAGCGAAAGGCTTCTTGAGGGGAAAGCTGTAACTCTGTGAGATGATTTCACAGAACACAAAGAAGTTTCTCAGAAAGCTTCTTTCTCTTTGTTATCGGAGGATATTTCCTTTGGCCCTATAGTCTTTAAAGGGATCCGAAATATCTGTTGTCAGATTCCACAGAAATAAGGCTAGCAAAGAGATCCACGAAATACAGATGTAACTCTGTGAGATGAATTAACAGAACACTAAGCAGTTTCTCAGAAAGCTGCTTTCCAGATTTCATCCGAGGATATTTCCTTTTTCACCGTAGCACTTATGGGCTTCCAAATATGACCTTGCCAATTCCACAAGAACTGTCTTAGCGAAAGGCTTCTTGAGGGGAAAGCTGTAACTCTGTGAAATCATTTCACAGAACAAAAAGATGTTTCTCAGAAAGCTTGTTTCTCTTTGTTATCGGAGGATATTTCCTTTGGCCCTATAGTCTTCAAAGGGAAAGGAAATAACTGTTGTCAGATTCCACAGAAATAAGGCTAGCAAAGAGATCCAAGAAATACTGATGTAACTCTGTGAGACGAATTAACTGAACACTGAGCAGTTTCTCAGAAAGCTTATTTCCAGATTTCATCGGAGGATATTTCCTTTCTCACCATAGCCCTCTATGGGCTTCCAAATATCACTTTGCCAATTCCACAAGAACTGTCTTAGCGAAAGGCTTCTTGAGGGGAAAGCTGTAGCTCTGTGATATGATTTCACAGAACACAAAGAAGTTTCTCAGAAAGCTTCTTTCTCTTTGTTATCGGAGAATATTTCCTTTGGCCCTATAGTCTTCAAAGGGAAAGGAAATATCTCTTCTCAGATTCCACAGAAATAAGGCTAGCAAAGAGATCCACGAAATACAGATGTAACTCTGTGAGATGAATTAACAGAACACTAAGCAGTTTCTCAGAAAGCTTCTTTCCAGATTTCATCGCAGGATATTTCCTTTTTCACCATAGCCCTCTATGGGCTTCCAAATATCACTTTGCCAATTCCACACGAACTGTCTTAGCGAAAGGCTTCTTGAGGGGAAAGCTGTAACTCTGTGAGATGATTTCACAGAACACAAAGAAGTTTCTCAGAAAGCTTCTTTCTCTTTGTTATCGGAGGATATTTCCTTTGGCCCTATATTCTTTAAAGGGATCCGAAATATCTGTTCTCAGGTTCCACAGAAATAAGGCTAGCAAAGAGATCTACGAAATACAGATGTAACTCTGTGAGATGAATTAACAGAACACTAAGCAGTTTCTCAGAAAGCTTCTTTCCAGATTTCATCGGAGGATATTTCCTTTTTCACCATAGCCCTTATGGCTTCCAAATATCACTTTGCCAATTCCACAAGAACTGCCTTAGCGAAAGGCTTCTTGAGGGGAAAGCTGTAACTCTGTGAGATCATTTCACAGAACAAAAAGATGTTTCTCAGAAAGCTTGTTTCTCTTTGTTATCGGAGGATATTTCCTTTGGCCCTATAGTCTTCAAAGGGAAAGGAAATAACTGTTGTCAGATTCCACAGAAATAAGGCTAGCAAAGAGATCAACGAAATACAGATGTAACTCTGTGAGATGAATTAACAGAACACTAAGCAGTTTCTCAGAAAGCTTCTTTCCAGATTTCATCGGAGGATATTCCCTTTTTCACCATAGCCCTCTATGGGCTTCCAAATATCACTTTGCCAATTCCACAAGAACTGTCTTAGCGAAAGGCTTCTTGAGGGGAAAGCTGTAACTATGTGAGATGATTTCACAGAACACAAAGAAGTTTCTCAGAAAACTTCTTTCTCTTTGTTATCGAAGGATATTTTCTTTGGCCGTATACTCTTCAAAGGGAAAGGAAATATCTGTTGTCAGATTCCACAGAAATAAGGCTAGCAAAGAGATCTACGAAATACAGATGTAACTCTGTGAGATGAATTAACAGAACACTAAGCAGTTTCTCCGAAAGCTTCTTTCCAGATTTCATCGGAGGATATTCCCTTTTTCACCATAGCCCTCTATGGGCTTCCAAATATCACTTTGTCAATTCCACACGAACTGTCTTAGCGAAAGGCTTCTTGAGGGGAAAGCTGTAACTCTGTGAGATGATTTCACAGAACACAAAGAAGTTTCTCAGAAAGCTTCTTTCTCTTTGTTATCGGAGGATATTTCCTTTGGCCCTATATTCTTCAAAGGGAAAGGAAATATCTGTTGTCAGGTTCCACAGAAATAAGGCTAGCAAAGACATCCACGAAATACAGATGTAACTCTGTGAGATGAATTAACAGAACACTGAGCAGTTTCTCAGAAAGCTTCTTTCCAGATTTCATCGGAGGATATTTCCTTTCTCACCATAGCCCTTATGGGCTTCCAAATATCACTTTGCCAATTCCACAAGAACTGTCTTAGCGAAAGGCTTCTTGAGGGGAAAGCTGTAACTCTGTGAGATGATTTCACAGAACACAAAGTAGGTTCTCAGAAAGCTTCTTTCTCTTTGTTATCGGAGGATATGTCCTTTGGCCCTATAGTCTTCAAAGGGAAAGGAAATATCTGTTGTCAGATTCCACAGAAATAAGGCTAGCAAAGAGATCCAAGAAATACTAATGTAACTCTGTGAGACGAATTAACAGAACACTGAGCAGTTTCTCAGAAAGCTTCTTTCCAGATTTCATCGGAGGATATTTCCTTTTTCACCATAGCCGTCTATGGGCTTCCAAATATCACTTTGCCAATTCCACACGAACTGTCTTAGCGAAAGGCTTCTTGAAGGGAAAGCTGTAACTCTGTGAGATGATTTCACAGAACACAAAGAAGTTTCTCAGAAAGCTTCTTTCTCTTTGTTATCGGAGGATATTTCCTTTGGCCCTATATTCTTTAAGGGGATCCGAAATATCTGTTCTCAGGTTCCACAGAAATAAGGCTAGCAAAGAGAGCTACGAAATACAGATGTAACTCTGTGAGATGAATTAACAGAACACTAAGCAGTTTCTCAGAAAGCTTCTTTCCAGATTCATCGGAGGATATTTCCTTTTTCACCATAGCCCTTATGGCTTCCAAATATCACTTTGCCAATTCCACAAGAACTGTCTTAGCGAAAGGCTTCTTGAGGGGAAAGCTGTAACTCTGTGAGATCATTTCACAGAACACAAAGAAGTTTCTCAGAAAGCTTCTTTCTCTTTGTTATCGGATGATATTTCCTTTGGCCCTATAGTCTTCAAAGGGAAAGGAAATATCTGTTCTCAGATTCCACAGCAATAAAGCTAGAAAAGAGATCCACGAAATACAGATGTAACTCTGTGAGATGAATTAACAGAACACTAAGCAGTTTCTCAGAAAGCTTCTTTCCAGATTTCATCGGAGGATATTTCCTTTTTCACCATAGCCCTCTATGGGCTTCCAAATATCACTTTGCCATTTCCACAAGAACTGTCTTAGCGAAAGGCTTCTTGAGGGGAAAGCTGTAACTATGTGAGATGATTTCACAGAACACAAAGAAGTTTCTCAGAAAACTTCTTTCTCTTTGTTATCGAATTATATTTCCTTTGGCCGTATACTCTTCAAAGGGAAAGGAAATATCTGTTGTCAGATTCCACAGAAATAAGGCTAGCAAAGAGATCCACGAAATACAGATGTAACTCTGTGAGATGAATTAACAGAACAGAACTTAAGCAGTTTCTCCGAAAGCTTCTTTCCAGATTTCATCGAAGGATACTTCCTTTTTCACCATAGCCCTCTAAGGGCTTCCAAATATCACTTTGCCAATTCCACACGAACTGTCTTAGCGAAAAGCTTCTTGAGGGGAAAGCTGTAACTCTGTGAGATGATTTCACAGAACACAAAGTAGGTTCTCAGAAAGCTTATTTCTCTTTGTTATCGGAGGATATTTCCTTTGGCCCTATAGTCTTTAAAGGGATCCGAAATATCTGTTCTCAGGTTCCACAGAAATAAGGCTAGCAAAGAGATCTACGAAATACAGATGTAACTCTGTGAGATGAATTAACAGAACACTAAGCAGTTTCTCAGAAAGCTTCTTTCCAGATTTCATCGGAGGATATTTCCTTTTTCACCATAGCCCACTATGGGCTTCCAAATATCACTTTGCCAATTCCACAAGAACTGTCTTAGCGAAAGGCTTCTTGAGGGGAAAGCTGTCACTCTGTGAGATGATTTCACAGAACACAAAGAAGTTTCTCAGAAAGCTTCTTTCTCTTTGTTATCGGATGATATGTCCTTTGGCCCTATAGTCTTCAAAGGGAAAGGAAATATCTGTTGTCAGATTCCACAGAAATAAGGCTAGCAAAGAGATCCAAGAAATACTGATGTAACTCTGTGAGATGAATTAACAGAACACTGAGCAGTTTCTCAGAAAGCTTCTTTCCAGATTTCATCGGAGGATATTTCCTTTCTCACCATAGCCCTCTATGGGCTTCCAAATATCACTTTGCCAATTCCACAAGAACTGTCTTAGCGAAAGGCTTCTTGAGGGGAAAGCTGTAACTCTGTGAGATGATTTCACAGAACACAAAGAAGTTTCCCAGAAAGCTTCTTTCTCTTTGTTATCGGAGGATATTTCCTTTGGCCCTATAGTCTTCAAAGGAAAGGAAATATCTGTTGTCAGATTCCACAGAAATAAGGCTAGCAAAGACATCCACGAAATACAGATGTAACTCTGTGAGATGAATTAACAGAACACTAAGCAGTTTCTCCGAAAGCTTCTTTCCAGATTTCATCGGAGGATATTTCCTTTTTCACCATAGCCCTCTATGGGCTTCCAAATATCACTTTGCCAATTCCACACGAACTGTCTTAGCGAAAGGTTTCTTGAGGGGAAAGCTGTAACTCTGTGAGATGATTTCACAGAACACAAAGAAGTTTCTCAGAAAGCTTCTTTCTCTTTCTTATCGGAGGATATTTCCTTTGGCCCTATATTCTTTAAAGGGATCCGAAATATCTGTTCTCAGGTTCCACAGAAATAAGGCTAGCAAAGAGATCTACGAAATACAGATGTAACTCTGTGAGATGAATTAAGAGAACACTACGCAGTTTCTCAGAAAGCTTCTTTCCAGATTTTATCCGAGGATATTTCCTTTTTCACCATAGCCCTCTACGGGCTTCCAAATATCACTTTGCCAATTCCACAGGAACTGTCTTAGCGAAAGGCTTCTTGAGGGGAAAGCTGTAACTCTGTGAGATGATTTCACAGAACACAAAGAAGTTTCTCAGAAAGCTTCTTTCTCTTTGTTATCGGAGGATATTTCCTTTGGCCCTATATTCTTCAAAGGGAAAGGAAATATCTGTTGTCAGATTCCACAGAAATAAGGCTAGCAAAGACATCCACGAAATACAGATGTAACTCTGTGAGATGAATTAACAGAACACTGAGCAGTTTCTCAGAAAGCTTCTTTCCAGATTTCATCGGAGGATATTTCCTTTCTCACCATAGCCCTTATGGGCTTCCAAATATCACTTTGCCAATTCCACAAGAACTGTCTTAGCGAAAGGCTTCTTGAGGGGAAAGCTGTAACTCTGTGAGATCATTTCACAGAACACAAAGATGTTTCTCAGAAAGCTTGTTTCTCTTTGTTATCGGAGGATATTTCCTTTGGCCCTATAGTCTTCAATGGGAAAGGAAATAACTGTTGTCAGATTCCACAGAAATAAGGCTAGCAAAGAGATCCACGAAATACAGATGTAACTCTGTGAGATGAATTAACAGAACACTAAGCAGTTTCTCAGAAAGCTTCTTTCCAGATTTCATCGGAGGATATTTCCTTTTTCACCATAGCCCTCTATGGGCTTCCAAATATCACTTTGCCAATTCCACAAGAACTGTCTTAGCGAAAGGCTTCTTGAGGGGAAAGCTGTAACTATGTGAGATGATTTCACAGAACACAAAGAAGTTTCTCAGAAAGCTTCTTTCTCTTTGTTTTCGGAGGATATTTCCTTTGGCCCTATAGTCTTTAAAGGGATCCGAAATATCTGTTGTCAGATTCCACAGAAATAAGGCTATCAAAGAGATCCACGAAATACAGATGTAACTCTGTGAGATGAATTAACAGAACACTAAGCAGTTTCTCAGAAAGCTGCTTTCCAGATTTCATCCGAGGATATTTCCTTTTTCACCATAGCCCTTATGGGCTTCCAAATATGACTTTGCCAATTCCACAAGAACTGTCTTAGCGAAAGGCTTCTTGAGGGGAAAGCTGTAACTCTGTGAGATGATTTCACAGAACACAAAGAAGATTCTCAGAAAGATTCTTTCCCTTTGTTATCGGAGGATATGTCCTTTGGCCCTATAGTCTTCAAAGGGAAAGGAAATATCTGTTGTCAGATTCCACAGAAATAAGGCTAGCAAAGAGATCCAAGAAATACTGATGTAACTCTGTGAGATGAATTAACAGAACACTGAGCAGTTTCTCAGAAAGCTTCTTTCCAGATTTCATCGGAGGATATTTCCTTTCTCACCATAGCCCTCTATGGGCTTTCAAATATCACTTTGCCAATTCCACAAGAACTGTATTAGCGAAAGGCTTCTTGAGGGGAAAGCTGTAACTCTGTGAGATGATTTCACAGAACACAAAGAAGTTTCTCAGAAAGCTTCTTTCTCTTTGTTATCGGAGGATATTTCCTTTGGCCCTATAGTCTTCAAAGGGAAAGGAAATATCTGTTGTCAGATTTCACAGAAATAAGGCTAGCAAAGAGATCCACGAAATACAGATGTAACTCTGTGAGATGAATTAACAGAACACTAAGCAGTTTCTCCGAAAGCTTCTTTCCAGATTTCATCGGAGGATATTCCCTTTTTCACCATAGCCCTCTATGGGCTTCCAAATATCACTTTGTCAATTCCACACGAACTGTCTTAGCGAAAGGCTTCTTGAGGGGAAAGCTGTAACTCTGTGAGATGATTTCACAGAACACAAAGAAGTTTCTCAGAAAGCTTCTTTCTCTTTGTTATCGGAGGATATTTCCTTTGGCCCTATATTCTTCAAAGGGAAAGGAAATATCTGTTGTCAGGTTCCACAGAAATAAGGCTAGCAAAGACATCCACGAAATACAGATGTAACTCTGTGAGATGAATTAACAGAACACTGAGCAGTTTCTCAGAAAGCTTCTTTCCAGATTTCATCGGAGGATATTTCCTTTCTCACCATAGCCCTTATGGGCTTCCAAATATCACTTTGCCAATTCCACAAGAACTGTCTTAGCGAAAGGCTTCTTGAGGGGAAAGCTGTAACTCTGTGAGATGATTTCACAGAACACAAAGTAGGTTCTCAGAAAGCTTCTTTCTCTTTGTTATCGGAGGATATGTCCTTTGGCCCTATAGTCTTCAAAGGGAAAGGAAATATCTGTTGTCAGATTCCACAGAAATAAGGCTAGCAAAGAGATCCAAGAAATACTAATGTAACTCTGTGAGACGAATTAACAGAACACTGAGCAGTTTCTCAGAAAGCTTCTTTCCAGATTTCATCGGAGGATATTTCCTTTCTCACCATAGCCCTCTATGGGCTTCCAAATATCACTTTGCCAATTCCACAAGAACTGTCTTAGCGAAAGGCTTCTTGAGGGGAAAGCTGTAACTCTGTGAGATGATTTCACAGAACACAAAGAAGTTTCTCAGAAAGCTTCTTTCTCTTTGTTATCGGAGAATATTTCCTTTGGCCCTATAGTCTTCAAAGGGAAAGGAAATATCTGTTGTCAGATTCCACAGAAATAAGGCTAGCAAAGAGATCCACGAAATACAGATGTAACTCTGTGAGATGAATTTACAGAACACTAAGCAGTTTCTCAGAAAGCTTCTTTCCAGATTTCATCGGAGGATATTTCCTTTTTCACCATAGCCGTCTATGGGCTTCCAAATATCACTTTGCCAATTCCACACGAACTGTCTTAGCGAAAGGCTTCTTGAAGGGAAAGCTGTAACTCTGTGAGATGATTTCACAGAACACAAAGAAGTTTCTCAGAAAGCTTCTTTCTCTTTGTTATCGGAGGATATTTCCTTTGGCCCTATATTCTTTAAGGGGATCCGAAATATCTGTTCTCAGGTTCCACAGAAATAAGGCTAGCAAAGAGAGCTACGAAATACAGATGTAACTCTGTGAGATGAATTAACAGAACACTAAGCAGTTTCTCAGAAAGCTTCTTTCCAGATTTCATCGGAGGATATTTCCTTTTTCACCATAGCCCTTATGGCTTCCAAATATCACTTTGCCAATTCCACAAGAACTGTCTTAGCGAAAGGCTTCTTGAGGGGAAAGCTGTAACTCTGTGAGATCATTTCACAGAACACAAAGAAGTTTCTCAGAAAGCTTCTTTCTCTTTGTTATCGGATGATATTTCCTTTGGCCCTATAGTCTTCAAAGGGAAAGGAAATATCTGTTCTCAGATTCCACAGCAATAAAGCTAGAAAAGAGATCCACGAAATACAGATGTAACTCTGTGAGATGAATTAACAGAACACTAAGCAGTTTCTCAGAAAGCTTCTTTCCAGATTTCATCGGAGGATATTTCCTTTTTCACCATAGCCCTCTATGGGCTTCCAAATATCACTTTGCCATTTCCACAAGAACTGTCTTAGCGAAAGGCTTCTTGAGGGGAAAGCTGTAACTATGTGAGATGATTTCACAGAACACAAAGAAGTTTCTCAGAAAACTTCTTTCTCTTTGTTATCGAATTATATTTCCTTTGGCCGTATACTCTTCAAAGGGAAAGGAAATATCTGTTGTCAGATTCCACAGAAATAAGGCTAGCAAAGAGATCCACGAAATACAGATGTAACTCTGTGAGATGAATTAACAGAACAGAAGTTAAGCAGTTTCTCCGAAAGCTTCTTTCCAGATATCATCGAAGGATATTTCCTTTTTCACCATAGCCCTCTAAGGGCTTCCAAATATCACTTTGCCAATTCCACACGAACTGTCTTAGCGAAAAGCTTCTTGAGGGGAAAGCTGTAACTCTGTGAGATGATTTCACAGAACACAAAGTAGGTTCTCAGAAAGCTTATTTCTCTTTGTTATCGGAGGATATTTCCTTTGGCCCTATAGTCTTTAAAGGGATCCGAAATATCTGTTCTCAGGTTCCACAGAAATAAGGCTAGCAAAGAGATCTACGAAATACAGATGTAACTCTGTGAGATGAATTAACAGAACACTAAGCAGTTTCTCAGAAAGCTTCTTTCCAGATTTCATCGGAGGATATTTCCTTTTTCACCATAGCCCACTATGGGCTTCCAAATATCACTTTGCCAATTCCACAAGAACTGTCTTAGCGAAAGGCTTCTTGAGGGGAAAGCTGTCACTCTGTGAGATGATTTCACAGAACACAAAGAAGTTTCTCAGAAAGCTTCTTTCTCTTTGTTATCGGATGATATGTCCTTTGGCCCTATAGTCTTCAAAGGGAAAGGAAATATCTGTTGTCAGATTCCACAGAAATAAGGCTAGCAAAGAGATCCAAGAAATACTGATGTAACTCTGTGAGATGAATTAACAGAACACTGAGCAGTTTCTCAGAAAGCTTCTTTCCAGATTTCATCGGAGGATATTTCCTTTCTCACCATAGCCCTCTATGGGCTTCCAAATATCACTTTGCCAATTCCACAAGAACTGTCTTAGCGAAAGGCTTCTTGAGGGGAAAGCTGTATCTCTGTGAGAAGATTTCACAGAACACAAAGAAGTTTCCCAGAAAGCTTCTTTCTCTTTGTTATCGGAGGATATTTCCTTTGGCCCTATAGTCTTCAAAGGAAAGGAAATATCTGTTGTCAGATTCCACAGAAATAAGGCTAGCAAAGAGATCCACGAAATACAGATGTAACTCTGTGAGATGAATTAACAGAACACTGAGCAGTTTCTCCGAAAGCTTCTTTCCAGATTTCATCGGAGGATATTTCCTTTTTCACCATAGCCCTCTATGGGCTTCCAAATATCACTTTGCCAATTCCACACGAACTGTCTTAGCGAAAGGTTTCTTGAGGGGAAAGCTGTAACTCTGTGAGATGATTTCACAGAACACAAAGAAGTTTCTCAGAAAGCTTCTTTCTCTTTCTTATCGGAGGATATTTCCTTTGGCCCTATATTCTTTAAAGGGATCCGAAATATCTGTTCTCAGGTTCCACAGAAATAAGGCTAGCAAAGAGATCTACGAAATACAGATGTAACTCTGTGAGATGAATTAAGAGAACACTACGCAGTTTCTCAGAAAGCTTCTTTCCAGATTTTATCCGAGGATATTTCCTTTTTCACCATAGCCCTCTACGGGCTTCCAAATATCACTTTGCCAATTCCACAAGAACTGTCTTAGCGAAAGGCTTCTTGAGGGGAAAGCTGTAACTCTGTGAGATGATTTCACAGAACACAAAGAAGTTTCTCAGAAAGCTTCTTTCTCTTTGTTATCGGAGGATATTTCCTTTGGCCCTATATTCTTCAAAGGGAAAGGAAATATCTGTTGTCAGATTCCACAGAAATAAGGCTAGCAAAGACATCCACGAAATACAGATGTAACTCTGTGAGATGAATTAACAGAACACTGAGCAGTTTCTCAGAAAGCTTCTTTCCAGATTTCATCGGAGGATATTTCCTTTCTCACCATAGCCCTTATGGGCTTCCAAATATCACTTTGCCAATTCCACAAGAACTGTCTTAGCGAAAGGCTTCTTGAGGGGAAAGCTGTAACTCTGTGAGATCATTTCACAGAACACAAAGATGTTTCTCAGAAAGCTTGTTTCTCTTTGTTATCGGAGGATATTTCCTTTGGCCCTATAGTCTTCAATGGGAAAGGAAATAACTGTTGTCAGATTCCACAGAAATAAGGCTAGCAAAGAGATCCACGAAATACAGATGTAACTCTGTGAGATGAATTAACAGAACACTGAGCAGTTTCTCAGAAAGCTTCTTTCCAGATTTCATCGGAGGATATTCCCTTTTTCACCATAGCACTCTAAGGGCTTCCAAATATCACTTTGCCAATTCCACAAGAACTGTCTTAGCGAAAGGCTTCTTGAGGGGAAAGCTGTAACTCTGTGAGATGATTTCACAGAACACAAAGAAGTTTCTCAGAAAGCTTCTTTCTCTTTGTTATCGGAGGATATTTCCTTTGGCCCTATAGTCTTCAAAGGGAAAGGAAATATCTGTTGTCAGATTCCACAGAAATAAGGCTAGCAAAGAGATCCACGAAACACAGATGTAACTCTGTGAGATGAATTAACAGAACACTAAGCAGTTTCTCAGAAAGCTTCTTTCCAGATTTCATCGGAGGATATTTCCTTTTTCACCATAGCCCTCTAAGGGCTTCCAAATATCACTTTGCCAATTCCACACGAACTGTCTTAGCGAAAGGCTTCTTGAGGGGAAAGCTGTAACTCTGTGAGATGATTTCACAGAACAGAAAGAAGTTTCTCAGAAAGCTTCTTTCTCTTTGTTATCGGAGGATATTTCCTTTGGCCCTATAGTCTTTAAAGTGATCCGAAATATCTGTTCTCAGGTTCCACAGAAATAAGGCTAGCATAGAGATCTACGAAATACAGATGTAACTCTGTGAGATGAATTAACAGAACACTAAGCAGTTTCTCAGAAAGCTTCTTTCCAGATTTCATCGGAGGATATTTCCTTTTTCACCATAGCCCTCTATGGGCTTCCAAATATCACTTTGCCAATTCCACAAGAACTGTCGTAGCGAAAGGCTTCTTGAGGGGAAAGCTGTAACTCTGTGAGATGATTTCACAGAACACAAAGAAGTTTCTCAGAAAGCTTCTTTCTCTTTGTTATCGGAGGATATTTCCTTTGGCCCTATAGTCTTTAAAGGGATCCGAAATATCTGTTGTCAGATTCCACAGAAATAAGGCTAGCAAAGAGATCCACGAAATACAGATGTAACTCTGTGAGATGAATTAACAGAACACTAAGCAGTTTCTCAGAAAGCTGCTTTCCAGATTTCATCCGAGGATATTTCCTTTTTCACCGTAGCACTTATGGGCTTCCAAATATGACCTTGCCAATTCCACAAGAACTGTCTTAGCGAAAGGCTTCTTGAGGGGAAAGCTGTAACTCTGTGAAATCATTTCACAGAACAAAAAGATGTTTCTCAGAAAGCTTGTTTCTCTTTGTTATCGGAGGATATTTCCTTTGGCCCTATAGTCTTCAAAGGGAAAGGAAATAACTGTTGTCAGATTCCACAGAAATAAGGCTAGCAAAGAGATCCAAGAAATACTGATGTAACTCTGTGAGACGAATTAACTGAACACTGAGCAGTTTCTCAGAAAGCTTCTTTCCAGATTTCATCGGAGGATATTTCCTTTCTCACCATAGCCCTCTATGGGCTTCCAAATATCACTTTGCCAATTCCACAAGAACTGTCTTAGCGAAAGGCTTCTTGAGGGGAAAGCTGTAGCTCTGTGATATGATTTCACAGAACACAAAGAAGTTTCTCAGAAAGCTTCTTTCTCTTTGTTATCGGAGAATATTTCCTTTGGCCCTATAGTCTTCAAAGGGAAAGGAAATATCTCTTCTCAGATTCCACAGAAATAAGGCTAGCAAAGAGATCCACGAAATACAGATGTAACTCTGTGAGATGAATTAACAGAACACTAAGCAGTTTCTCAGAAAGCTTCTTTCCAGATTTCATCGCAGGATATTTCCTTTTTCACCATAGCCCTCTATGGGCTTCCAAATATCACTTTGCCAATTCCACACGAACTGTCTTAGCGAAAGGCTTCTTGAGGGGAAAGCTGTAACTCTGTGAGATGATTTCACAGAACACAAAGAAGTTTCTCAGAAAGCTTCTTTCTCTTTGTTATCGGAGGATATTTCCTTTGGCCCTATATTCTTTAAAGGGATCCGAAATATCTGTTCTCAGGTTCCACAGAAATAAGGCTAGCAAAGAGATCTACGAAATACAGATGTAACTCTGTGAGATGAATTAACAGAACACTAAGCAGTTTCTCAGAAAGCTTCTTTCCAGATTTCATCGGAGGATATTTCCTTTTTCACCATAGCCCTTATGGCTTCCAAATATCACTTTGCCAATTCCACAAGAACTGCCTTAGCGAAAGGCTTCTTGAGGGGAAAGCTGTAACTCTGTGAGATCATTTCACAGAACAAAAAGATGTTTCTCAGAAAGCTTGTTTCTCTTTGTTATCGGAGGATATTTCCTTTGGCCCTATAGTCTTCAAAGGGAAAGGAAATAACTGTTGTCAGATTCCACAGAAATAAGGCTAGCAAAGAGATCAACGAAATACAGATGTAACTCTGTGAGATGAATTAACAGAACACTAAGCAGTTTCTCAGAAAGCTTCTTTCCAGATTTCATCGGAGGATATTCCCTTTTTCACCATAGCCCTCTATGGGCTTCCAAATATCACTTTGCCAATTCCACAAGAACTGTCTTAGCGAAAGGCTTCTTGAGGGGAAAGCTGTAACTATGTGAGATGATTTCACAGAACACAAAGAAGTTTCTCAGAAAACTTCTTTCTCTTTGTTATCGAAGGATATTTTCTTTGGCCGTATACTCTTCAAAGGGAAAGGAAATATCTGTTGTCAGATTCCACAGAAATAAGGCTAGCAAAGAGATCTACGAAATACAGATGTAACTCTGTGAGATGAATTAACAGAACACTAAGCAGTTTCTCCGAAAGCTTCTTTCCAGATTTCATCGGAGGATATTCCCTTTTTCACCATAGCCCTCTATGGGCTTCCAAATATCACTTTGTCAATTCCACACGAACTGTCTTAGCGAAAGGCTTCTTGAGGGGAAAGCTGTAACTCTGTGAGATGATTTCACAGAACACAAAGAAGTTTCTCAGAAAGCTTCTTTCTCTTTGTTATCGGAGGATATTTCCTTTGGCCCTATATTCTTCAAAGGGAAAGGAAATATCTGTTGTCAGGTTCCACAGAAATAAGGCTAGCAAAGACATCCACGAAATACAGATGTAACTCTGTGAGATGAATTAACAGAACACTGAGCAGTTTCTCAGAAAGCTTCTTTCCAGATTTCATCGGAGGATATTTCCTTTCTCACCATAGCCCTTATGGGCTTCCAAATATCACTTTGCCAATTCCACAAGAACTGTCTTAGCGAAAGGCTTCTTGAGGGGAAAGCTGTAACTCTGTGAGATGATTTCACAGAACACAAAGTAGGTTCTCAGAAAGCTTCTTTCTCTTTGTTATCGGAGGATATGTCCTTTGGCCCTATAGTCTTCAAAGGGAAAGGAAATATCTGTTGTCAGATTCCACAGAAATAAGGCTAGCAAAGAGATCCAAGAAATACTAATGTAACTCTGTGAGACGAATTAACAGAACACTGAGCAGTTTCTCAGAAAGCTTCTTTCCAGATTTCATCGGAGGATATTTCCTTTTTCACCATAGCCGTCTATGGGCTTCCAAATATCACTTTGCCAATTCCACACGAACTGTCTTAGCGAAAGGCTTCTTGAAGGGAAAGCTGTAACTCTGTGAGATGATTTCACAGAACACAAAGAAGTTTCTCAGAAAGCTTCTTTCTCTTTGTTATCGGAGGATATTTCCTTTGGCCCTATATTCTTTAAGGGGATCCGAAATATCTGTTCTCAGGTTCCACAGAAATAAGGCTAGCAAAGAGAGCTACGAAATACAGATGTAACTCTGTGAGATGAATTAACAGAACACTAAGCAGTTTCTCAGAAAGCTTCTTTCCAGATTTCATCGGAGGATATTTCCTTTTTCACCATAGCCCTTATGGCTTCCAAATATCACTTTGCCAATTCCACAAGAACTGTCTTAGCGAAAGGCTTCTTGAGGGGAAAGCTGTAACTCTGTGAGATCATTTCACAGAACACAAAGAAGTTTCTCAGAAAGCTTCTTTCTCTTTGTTATCGGATGATATTTCCTTTGGCCCTATAGTCTTCAAAGGGAAAGGAAATATCTGTTCTCAGATTCCACAGCAATAAAGCTAGAAAAGAGATCCACGAAATACAGATGTAACTCTGTGAGATGAATTAACAGAACACTAAGCAGTTTCTCAGAAAGCTTCTTTCCAGATTTCATCGGAGGATATTTCCTTTTTCACCATAGCCCTCTATGGGCTTCCAAATATCACTTTGCCATTTCCACAAGAACTGTCTTAGCGAAAGGCTTCTTGAGGGGAAAGCTGTAACTATGTGAGATGATTTCACAGAACACAAAGAAGTTTCTCAGAAAACTTCTTTCTCTTTGTTATCGAATTATATTTCCTTTGGCCGTATACTCTTCAAAGGGAAAGGAAATATCTGTTGTCAGATTCCACAGAAATAAGGCTAGCAAAGAGATCCACGAAATACAGATGTAACTCTGTGAGATGAATTAACAGAACAGAACTTAAGCAGTTTCTCCGAAAGCTTCTTTCCAGATTTCATCGAAGGATACTTCCTTTTTCACCATAGCCCTCTAAGGGCTTCCAAATATCACTTTGCCAATTCCACACGAACTGTCTTAGCGAAAAGCTTCTTGAGGGGAAAGCTGTAACTCTGTGAGATGATTTCACAGAACACAAAGTAGGTTCTCAGAAAGCTTATTTCTCTTTGTTATCGGAGGATATTTCCTTTGGCCCTATAGTCTTTAAAGGGATCCGAAATATCTGTTCTCAGGTTCCACAGAAATAAGGCTAGCAAAGAGATCTACGAAATACAGATGTAACTCTGTGAGATGAATTAACAGAACACTAAGCAGTTTCTCAGAAAGCTTCTTTCCAGATTTCATCGGAGGATATTTCCTTTTTCACCATAGCCCACTATGGGCTTCCAAATATCACTTTGCCAATTCCACAAGAACTGTCTTAGCGAAAGGCTTCTTGAGGGGAAAGCTGTCACTCTGTGAGATGATTTCACAGAACACAAAGAAGTTTCTCAGAAAGCTTCTTTCTCTTTGTTATCGGATGATATGTCCTTTGGCCCTATAGTCTTCAAAGGGAAAGGAAATATCTGTTGTCAGATTCCACAGAAATAAGGCTAGCAAAGAGATCCAAGAAATACTGATGTAACTCTGTGAGATGAATTAACAGAACACTGAGCAGTTTCTCAGAAAGCTTCTTTCCAGATTTCATCGGAGGATATTTCCTTTCTCACCATAGCCCTCTATGGGCTTCCAAATATCACTTTGCCAATTCCACAAGAACTGTCTTAGCGAAAGGCTTCTTGAGGGGAAAGCTGTAACTCTGTGAGATGATTTCACAGAACACAAAGAAGTTTCCCAGAAAGCTTCTTTCTCTTTTTTATCGGAGGATATTTCCTTTGGCCCTATAGTCTTCAAAGGAAAGGAAATATCTGTTGTCAGATTCCACAGAAATAAGGCTAGCAAAGACATCCACGAAATACAGATGTAACTCTGTGAGATGAATTAACAGAACACTAAGCAGTTTCTCCGAAAGCTTCTTTCCAGATTTCATCGGAGGATATTTCCTTTTTCACCATAGCCCTCTATGGGCTTCCAAATATCACTTTGCCAATTCCACACGAACTGTCTTAGCGAAAGGTTTCTTGAGGGGAAAGCTGTAACTCTGTGAGATGATTTCACAGAACACAAAGAAGTTTCTCAGAAAGCTTCTTTCTCTTTCTTATCGGAGGATATTTCCTTTGGCCCTATATTCTTTAAAGGGATCCGAAATATCTGTTCTCAGGTTCCACAGAAATAAGGCTAGCAAAGAGATCTACGAAATACAGATGTAACTCTGTGAGATGAATTAAGAGAACACTACGCAGTTTCTCAGAAAGCTTCTTTCCAGATTTTATCCGAGGATATTTCCTTTTTCACCATAGCCCTCTACGGGCTTCCAAATATCACTTTGCCAATTCCACAGGAACTGTCTTAGCGAAAGGCTTCTTGAGGGGAAAGCTGTAACTCTGTGAGATGATTTCACAGAACACAAAGAAGTTTCTCAGAAAGCTTCTTTCTCTTTGTTATCGGAGGATATTTCCTTTGGCCCTATATTCTTCAAAGGGAAAGGAAATATCTGTTGTCAGATTCCACAGAAATAAGGCTAGCAAAGACATCCACGAAATACAGATGTAACTCTGTGAGATGAATTAACAGAACACTGAGCAGTTTCTCAGAAAGCTTCTTTCCAGATTTCATCGGAGGATATTTCCTTTCTCACCATAGCCCTTATGGGCTTCCAAATATCACTTTGCCAATTCCACAAGAACTGTCTTAGCGAAAGGCTTCTTGAGGGGAAAGCTGTAACTCTGTGAGATCATTTCACAGAACACAAAGATGTTTCTCAGAAAGCTTGTTTCTCTTTGTTATCGGAGGATATTTCCTTTGGCCCTATAGTCTTCAATGGGAAAGGAAATAACTGTTGTCAGATTCCACAGAAATAAGGCTAGCAAAGAGATCCACGAAATACAGATGTAACTCTGTGAGATGAATTAACAGAACACTGAGCAGTTTCTCAGAAAGCTTCTTTCCAGATTTCATCGGAGGATATTCCCTTTTTCACCATAGCACTCTAAGGGCTTCCAAATATCACTTTGCCAATTCCACAAGAACTGTCTTAGCGAAAGGCTTCTTGAGGGGAAAGCTGTAACTCTGTGAGATGATTTCACAGAACACAAAGAAGTTTCTCAGAAAGCTTCTTTCTCTTTGTTATCGGAGGATATTTCCTTTGGCCCTATAGTCTTCAAAGGGAAAGGAAATATCTGTTGTCAGATTCCACAGAAATAAGGCTAGCAAAGAGATCCACGAAACACAGATGTAACTCTGTGAGATGAATTAACAGAACACTAAGCAGTTTCTCAGAAAGCTTCTTTCCAGATTTCATCGGAGGATATTTCCTTTTTCACCATAGCCCTCTAAGGGCTTCCAAATATCACTTTGCCAATTCCACACGAACTGTCTTAGCGAAAGGCTTCTTGAGGGGAAAGCTGTAACTCTGTGAGATGATTTCACAGAACAGAAAGAAGTTTCTCAGAAAGCTTCTTTCTCTTTGTTATCGGAGGATATTTCCTTTGGCCCTATAGTCTTTAAAGTGATCCGAAATATCTGTTCTCAGGTTCCACAGAAATAAGGCTAGCATAGAGATCTACGAAATACAGATGTAACTCTGTGAGATGAATTAACAGAACACTAAGCAGTTTCTCAGAAAGCTTCTTTCCAGATTTCATCGGAGGATATTTCCTTTTTCACCATAGCCCTCTATGGGCTTCCAAATATCACTTTGCCAATTCCACAAGAACTGTCGTAGCGAAAGGCTTCTTGAGGGGAAAGCTGTAACTCTGTGAGATGATTTCACAGAACACAAAGAAGTTTCTCAGAAAGCTTCTTTCTCTTTGTTATCGGAGGATATTTCCTTTGGCCCTATAGTCTTTAAAGGGATCCGAAATATCTGTTGTCAGATTCCACAGAAATAAGGCTAGCAAAGAGATCCACGAAATACAGATGTAACTCTGTGAGATGAATTAACAGAACACTAAGCAGTTTCTCAGAAAGCTGCTTTCCAGATTTCATCCGAGGATATTTCCTTTTTCACCATAGCACTTATGGGCTTCCAAATATGACCTTGCCAATTCCACAAGAACTGTCTTAGCGAAAGGCTTCTTGAGGGGAAAGCTGTAACTCTGTGAGATCATTTCACAGAACAAAAAGATGTTTCTCAGAAAGCTTGTTTCTCTTTGTTATCGGAGGATATTTCCTTTGGCCCTATAGTCTTCAAAGGGAAAGGAAATAACTGTTGTCAGATTCCAAAGAAATAAGGCTAGCAAAGAGATCCAAGAAATACTGATGTAACTCTGTGAGACGAATTAACTGAACACTGAGCAGTTTCTCAGAAAGCTTATTTCCAGATTTCATCGGAGGATATTTCCTTTCTCACCATAGCCCTCTATGGGCTTCCAAATATCACTTTGCCAATTCCACAAGAACTGTCTTAGCGAAAGGCTTCTTGAGGGGAAAGCTGTAGCTCTGTGATATGATTTCACAGAACACAAAGAAGTTTCTCAGAAAGCTTCTTTCTCTTTGTTATCGGAGAATATTTCCTTTGGCCCTATAGTCTTCAAAGGGAAAGGAAATATCTCTTCTCAGATTCCACAGAAATAAGGCTAGCAAAGAGATCCACGAAATACAGATGTAACTCTGTGAGATGAATTAACAGAACACTAAGCAGTTTCTCAGAAAGCTTCTTTCCAGATTTCATCGCAGGATATTTCCTTTTTCACCATAGCCCTCTATGGGCTTCCAAATATCACTTTGCCAATTCCACACGAACTGTCTTAGCGAAAGGCTTCTTGAGGGGAAAGCTGTAACTCTGTGAGATGATTTCACAGAACACAAAGAAGTTTCTCAGAAAGCTTCTTTCTCTTTGTTATCGGAGGATATTTCCTTTGGCCCTATATTCTTTAAAGGGATCCGAAATATCTGTTCTCAGGTTCCACAGAAATAAGGCTAGCAAAGAGATCTACGAAATACAGATGTAACTCTGTGAGATGAATTAACAGAACACTAAGCAGTTTCTCAGAAAGCTTCTTTCCAGATTTCATCGGAGGATATTTCCTTTTTCACCATAGCCCTTATGGCTTCCAAATATCACTTTGCCAATTCCACAAGAACTGCCTTAGCGAAAGGCTTCTTGAGGGGAAAGCTGTAACTCTGTGAGATCATTTCACAGAACAAAAAGATGTTTCTCAGAAAGCTTGTTTCTCTTTGTTATCGGAGGATATTTCCTTTGGCCCTATAGTCTTCAAAGGGAAAGGAAATAACTGTTGTCAGATTCCACAGAAATAAGGCTAGCAAAGAGATCAACGAAATACAGATGTAACTCTGTGAGATGAATTAACAGAACACTAAGCAGTTTCTCAGAAAGCTTCTTTCCAGATTTCATCGGAGGATATTCCCTTTTTCACCATAGCCCTCTATGGGCTTCCAAATATCACTTTGCCAATTCCACAAGAACTGTCTTAGCGAAAGGCTTCTTGAGGGGAAAGCTGTAACTATGTGAGATGATTTCACAGAACACAAAGAAGTTTCTCAGAAAACTTCTTTCTCTTTGTTATCGAAGGATATTTTCTTTGGCCGTATACTCTTCAAAGGGAAAGGAAATATCTGTTGTCAGATTCCACAGAAATAAGGCTAGCAAAGAGATCTACGAAATACAGATGTAACTCTGTGAGATGAATTAACAGAACACTACACAGTTTCTCAGAAAGCTTCTTTCCAGATTTCATCCGAGGATATTTCCTTTTTCACCATAGCCCTCTACGGGCTTCCAAATATCACTTTGCCAATTCCACAAGAACTGTCTTAGCGAAAGGCTTCTTGAGGGGAAAGCTGTAACTCTGTGAGATGATTTCACAGAACACAAAGAAGTTTCTCAGAAAGCTTCTTTCTCTTTGTTATCGGAGGATATTTCCTTTGGCCCTATATTCTTTAAAGGGATCCGAAATATCTGTTCTCAGGTTCCACAGAAATAAGGCTAGCAAAGAGAGCTACGAAATACAGATGTAACTCTGTGAGATGAATTAACAGAACACTAAGCAGTTTCTCAGAAAGCTTCTTTCCAGATTTCATCGGAGGATATTTCCTTTTTCACCATAGCCCTTATGGCTTCCAAATATCACTTTGCCAATTCCACAAGAACTGTCTTAGCGAAAGGCTTCTTGAGGGGAAAGCTGTAACTCTGGGAGATCATTTCACAGAACACAAAGAAGTTTCTCAGAAAGCTTCTTTCTCTTTGTTATCGGATGATATTTCCTTTGGCCCTATAGTCTTCAAAGGGAAATGAAATATCTGTTCTCAGATTCCACAGCAATAAAGCTAGAAAAGAGATCCACGAAATACAGATGTAACTCCGTGAGATGAATTAACAGAACACTAAGCAGTTTCTCAGAAAGCTTCTTTCCAGATTTCATCGGAGGATATTTCCTTTTTCACCATAGCCCTCTATGGGCTTCCAAATATCACTTTGCCAATTCCACAAGAACTGTCTTAGCGAAAGGCTTCTTGAGGGGAAAGCTGTAACTATGTGAGATGATTTCACAGAACACAAAGAAGTTTCTCAGAAAGCTTCTTTCTCTTTGTTTTCGGAGGATATTTCCTTTGGCCCTATAGTCTTTAAAGGGATCCGAAATATCTGTTGTCAGATTCCACAGAAATAAGGCTATCAAAGAGATCCACGAAATACAGATGTAACTCTGTGAGATGAATTAACAGAACACTAAGCAGTTTCTCAGAAAGCTGCTTTCCAGATTTCATCCGAGGATATTTCCTTTTTCACCATAGCCCTTATGGGCTTCCAAATATGACTTTGCCAATTCCACAAGAACTGTCTTAGCGAAAGGCTTCTTGAGGGGAAAGCTGTAACTCTGTGAGATGATTTCACAGAACACAAAGAAGATTCTCAGAAAGATTCTTTCCCTTTGTTATCGGAGGATATGTCCTTTGGCCCTATAGTCTTCAAAGGGAAAGGAAATATCTGTTGTCAGATTCCACAGAAATAAGGCTAGCAAAGAGATCCAAGAAATACTGATGTAACTCTGTGAGATGAATTAACAGAACACTGAGCAGTTTCTCAGAAAGCTTCTTTCCAGATTTCATCGGAGGATATTTCCTTTCTCACCATAGCCCTCTATGGGCTTTCAAATATCACTTTGCCAATTCCACAAGAACTGTCTTAGCGAAAGGCTTCTTGAGGGGAAAGCTGTAACTCTGTGAGATGATTTCACAGAACACAAAGAAGTTTCTCAGAAAGCTTCTTTCTCTTTGTTATCGGAGGATATTTCCTTTGGCCCTATAGTCTTCAAAGGGAAAGGAAATATCTGTTGTCAGATTTCACAGAAATAAGGCTAGCAAAGAGATCCACGAAATACAGATGTAACTCTGTGAGATGAATTAACAGAACACTAAGCAGTTTCTCCGAAAGCTTCTTTCCAGATTTCATCGGAGGATATTCCCTTTTTCACCATAGCCCTCTATGGGCTTCCAAATATCACTTTGTCAATTCCACACGAACTGTCTTAGCGAAAGGCTTCTTGAGGGGAAAGCTGTAACTCTGTGAGATGATTTCACAGAACACAAAGAAGTTTCTCAGAAAGCTTCTTTCTCTTTGTTATCGGAGGATATTTCCTTTGGCCCTATATTCTTTAAGGGGATCCGAAATATCTGTTCTCAGGTTCCACAGAAATAAGGCTAGCAAAGAGAGCTACGAAATACAGATGTAACTCTGTGAGATGAATTAACAGAACACTAAGCAGTTTCTCAGAAAGCTTCTTTCCAGATTTCATCGGAGGATATTTCCTTTTTCACCATAGCCCTTATGGCTTCCAAATATCACTTTGCCAATTCCACAAGAACTGTCTTAGCGAAAGGCTTCTTGAGGGGAAAGCTGTAACTCTTTGAGATCATTTCACAGAACACAAAGAAGTTTCTCAGAAAGCTTCTTTCTCTTTGTTATCGGATGATATTTCCTTTGGCCCTATAGTCTTCAAAGGGAAAGGAAATATCTGTTCTCAGATTCCACAGCAATAAAGCTAGAAAAGAGATCCACGAAATACAGATGTAACTCTGTGAGATGAATTAACAGAACACTAAGCAGTTTCTCAGAAAGCTTCTTTCCAGATTTCATCGGAGGATATTTCCTTTTTCACCATAGCCCTCTATGGGCTTCCAAATATCACTTTGCCATTTCCACAAGAACTGTCTTAGCGAAAGGCTTCTTGAGGGGAAAGCTGTAACTATGTGAGATGATTTCACAGAACACAAAGAAGTTTCTCAGAAAACTTCTTTCTCTTTGTTATCGAATTATATTTCCTTTGGCCGTATACTCTTCAAAGGGAAAGGAAATATCTGTTGTCAGATTCCACAGAAATAAGGCTAGCAAAGAGATCCACGAAATACAGATGTAACTCTGTGAGATGAATTAACAGAACAGAACTTAAGCAGTTTCTCCGAAAGCTTCTTTCCAGATTTCATCGAAGGATATTTCCTTTTTCACCATAGCCCTCCAAGGGCTTCCAAATATCACTTTGCCAATTCCACACGAACTGTCTTAGCGAAAAGCTTCTTGAGGGGAAAGCTGTAACTCTGTGAGATGATTTCACAGAACACAAAGTAGGTTCTCAGAAAGCTTATTTCTCTTTGTTATCGGAGGATATTTCCTTTGGCCCTATAGTCTTTAAAGGGATCCGAAATATCTGTTCTCAGGTTCCACAGAAATAAGGCTAGCAAAGAGATCTACGAAATACAGATGTAACTCTGTGAGATGAATTAACAGAACACTAAGCAGTTTCTCAGAAAGCTTCTTTCCAGATTTCATCGGAGGATATTTCCTTTTTCACCATAGCCCACTATGGGCTTCCAAATATCACTTTGCCAATTCCACAAGAACTGTCTTAGCGAAAGGCTTCTTGAGGGGAAAGCTGTCACTCTGTGAGATGATTTCACAGAACACAAAGAAGTTTCTCAGAAAGCTTCTTTCTCTTTGTTATCGGATGATATGTCCTTTGGCCCTATAGTCTTCAAAGGGAAAGGAAATATCTGTTGTCAGATTCCACAGAAATAAGGCTAGCAAAGAGATCCAAGAAATACTGATGTAACTCTGTGAGATGAATTAACAGAACACTGAGCAGTTTCTCAGAAAGCTTCTTTCCAGATTTCATCGGAGGATATTTCCTTTCTCACCATAGCCCTCTATGGGCTTCCAAATATCACTTTGCCAATTCCACAAGAACTGTCTTAGCGAAAGGCTTCTTGAGGGGAAAGCTGTAACTCTGTGAGATGATTTCACAGAACACAAAGAAGTTTCCCAGAAAGCTTCTTTCTCTTTGTTATCGGAGGATATTTCCTTTGGCCCTATAGTCTTCAAAGGAAAGGAAATATCTGTTGTCAGATTCCACAGAAATAAGGCTAGCAAAGACATCCACGAAATACAGATGTAACTCTGTGAGATGAATTAACAGAACACTAAGCAGTTTCTCCGAAAGCTTCTTTCCAGATTTCATCGGAGGATATTTCCTTTTTCACCATAGCCCTCTATGGGCTTCCAAATATCACTTTGCCAATTCCACACGAACTGTCTTAGCGAAAGGTTTCTTGAGGGGAAAGCTGTAACTCTGTGAGATGATTTCACAGAACAAAAAGATGTTTCTCAGAAAGCTTGTTTCTCTTTGTTATCGGAGGATATTTCCTTTGGCCCTATAGTCTTCAAAGGGAAAGGAAATAACTGTTGTCAGATTCCACAGAAATAAGCTAGCAAAGAGATCCAAGAAATACTGATGTAACTCTGTGAGACGAATTAACTGAACACTGAGCAGTTTCTCAGAAAGCTTATTTCCAGATTTCATCGGAGGATATTTCCTTTCTCACCATAGCCCTCTATGGGCTTCCAAATATCACTTTGCCAATTCCACAAGAACTGTCTTAGCGAAAGGCTTCTTGAGGGGAAAGCTGTAGCTCTGTGATATGATTTCACAGAACACAAAGAAGTTTCTCAGAAAGCTTCTTTCTCTTTGTTATCGGAGAATATTTCCTTTGGCCCTATAGTCTTCAAAGGGAAAGGAAATATCTCTTCTCAGATTCCACAGAAATAAGGCTAGCAAAGAGATCCACGAAATACAGATGTAACTCTGTGAGATGAATTAACAGAACACTAAGCAGTTTCTCAGAAAGCTTCTTTCCAGATTTCATCGCAGGATATTTCCTTTTTCACCATAGCCCTCTATGGGCTTCCAAATATCACTTTGCCAATTCCACACGAACTGTCTTAGCGAAAGGCTTCTTGAGGGGAAAGCTGTAACTCTGTGAGATGATTTCACAGAACACAAAGAAGTTTCTCAGAAAGCTTCTTTCTCTTTGTTATCGGAGGATATTTCCTTTGGCCCTATATTCTTTAAAGGGATCCGAAATATCTGTTCTCAGGTTCCACAGAAATAAGGCTAGCAAAGAGATCTACGAAATACAGATGTAACTCTGTGAGATGAATTAACAGAACACTAAGCAGTTTCTCAGAAAGCTTCTTTCCAGATTTCATCGGAGGATATTTCCTTTTTCACCATAGCCCTTATGGCTTCCAAATATCACTTTGCCAATTCCACAAGAACTGCCTTAGCGAAAGGCTTCTTGAGGGGAAAGCTGTAACTCTGTGAGATCATTTCACAGAACAAAAAGATGTTTCTCAGAAAGCTTGTTTCTCTTTGTTATCGGAGGATATTTCCTTTGGCCCTATAGTCTTCAAAGGGAAAGGAAATAACTGTTGTCAGATTCCACAGAAATAAGGCTAGCAAAGAGATCAACGAAATACAGATGTAACTCTGTGAGATGAATTAACAGAACACTAAGCAGTTTCTCAGAAAGCTTCTTTCCAGATTTCATCGGAGGATATTCCCTTTTTCACCATAGCCCTCTATGGGCTTCCAAATATCACTTTGCCAATTCCACAAGAACTGTCTTAGCGAAAGGCTTCTTGAGGGGAAAGCTGTAACTATGTGAGATGATTTCACAGAACACAAAGAAGTTTCTCAGAAAACTTCTTTCTCTTTGTTATCGAAGGATATTTTCTTTGGCCGTATACTCTTCAAAGGGAAAGGAAATATCTGTTGTCAGATTCCACAGAAATAAGGCTAGCAAAGAGATCTACGAAATACAGATGTAACTCTGTGAGATGAATTAACAGAACACTACACAGTTTCTCAGAAAGCTTCTTTCCAGATTTCATCCGAGGATATTTCCTTTTTCACCATAGCCCTCTACGGGCTTCCAAATATCACTTTGCCAATTCCACAAGAACTGTCTTAGCGAAAGGCTTCTTGAGGGGAAAGCTGTAACTCTGTGAGATGATTTCACAGAACACAAAGAAGTTTCTCAGAAAGCTTCTTTCTCTTTGTTATCGGAGGATATTTCCTTTGGCCCTATATTCTTTAAAGGGATCCGAAATATCTGTTCTCAGGTTCCACAGAAATAAGGCTAGCAAAGAGAGCTACGAAATACAGATGTAACTCTGTGAGATGAATTAACAGAACACTAAGCAGTTTCTCAGAAAGCTTCTTTCCAGATTTCATCGGAGGATATTTCCTTTTTCACCATAGCCCTTATGGCTTCCAAATATCACTTTGCCAATTCCACAAGAACTGTCTTAGCGAAAGGCTTCTTGAGGGGAAAGCTGTAACTCTGGGAGATCATTTCACAGAACACAAAGAAGTTTCTCAGAAAGCTTCTTTCTCTTTGTTATCGGATGATATTTCCTTTGGCCCTATAGTCTTCAAAGGGAAAGGAAATATCTGTTCTCAGATTCCACAGCAATAAAGCTAGAAAAGAGATCCACGAAATACAGATGTAACTCTGTGAGATGAATTAACAGAACACTAAGCAGTTTCTCAGAAAGCTTCTTTCCAGATTTCATCGGAGGATATTTCCTTTTTCACCATAGCCCTCTATGGGCTTCCAAATATCACTTTGCCAATTCCACAAGAACTGTCTTAGCGAAAGGCTTCTTGAGGGGAAAGCTGTAACTATGTGAGATGATTTCACAGAACACAAAGAAGTTTCTCAGAAAGCTTCTTTCTCTTTGTTTTCGGAGGATATTTCCTTTGGCCCTATAGTCTTTAAAGGGATCCGAAATATCTGTTGTCAGATTCCACAGAAATAAGGCTATCAAAGAGATCCACGAAATACAGATGTAACTCTGTGAGATGAATTAACAGAACACTAAGCAGTTTCTCAGAAAGCTGCTTTCCAGATTTCATCCGAGGATATTTCCTTTTTCACCATAGCCCTTATGGGCTTCCAAATATGACTTTGCCAATTCCACAAGAACTGTCTTAGCGAAAGGCTTCTTGAGGGGAAAGCTGTAACTCTGTGAGATGATTTCACAGAACACAAAGAAGATTCTCAGAAAGATTCTTTCCCTTTGTTATCGGAGGATATGTCCTTTGGCCCTATAGTCTTCAAAGGGAAAGGAAATATCTGTTGTCAGATTCCACAGAAATAAGGCTAGCAAAGAGATCCAAGAAATACTGATGTAACTCTGTGAGATGAATTAACAGAACACTGAGCAGTTTCTCAGAAAGCTTCTTTCCAGATTTCATCGGAGGATATTTCCTTTCTCACCATAGCCCTCTATGGGCTTTCAAATATCACTTTGCCAATTCCACAAGAACTGTCTTAGCGAAAGGCTTCTTGAGGGGAAAGCTGTAACTCTGTGAGATGATTTCACAGAACACAAAGAAGTTTCTCAGAAAGCTTCTTTCTCTTTGTTATCGGAGGATATTTCCTTTGGCCCTATAGTCTTCAAAGGGAAAGGAAATATCTGTTGTCAGATTTCACAGAAATAAGGCTAGCAAAGAGATCCACGAAATACAGATGTAACTCTGTGAGATGAATTAACAGAACACTAAGCAGTTTCTCCGAAAGCTTCTTTCCAGATTTCATCGGAGGATATTCCCTTTTTCACCATAGCCCTCTATGGGCTTCCAAATATCACTTTGTCAATTCCACACGAACTGTCTTAGCGAAAGGCTTCTTGAGGGGAAAGCTGTAACTCTGTGAGATGATTTCACAGAACACAAAGAAGTTTCTCAGAAAGCTTCTTTCTCTTTGTTATCGGAGGATATTTCCTTTGGCCCTATATTCTTCAAAGGGAAAGGAAATATCTGTTGTCAGGTTCCACAGAAATAAGGCTAGCAAAGACATCCACGAAATACAGATGTAACTCTGTGAGATGAATTAACAGAACACTGAGCAGTTTCTCAGAAAGCTTCTTTCCAGATTTCATCGGAGGATATTTCCTTTCTCACCATAGCCCTTATGGGCTTCCAAATATCACTTTGCCAATTCCACAAGAACTGTCTTAGCGAAAGGCTTCTTGAGGGGAAAGCTGTAACTCTGTGAGATGATTTCACAGAACACAAAGTAGGTTCTCAGAAAGCTTCTTTCTCTTTGTTATCGGAGGATATGTCCTTTGGCCCTATAGTCTTCAAAGGGAAAGGAAATATCTGTTGTCAGATTCCACAGAAATAAGGCTAGCAAAGAGATCCAAGAAATACTAATGTAACTCTGTGAGACGAATTAACAGAACACTGAGCAGTTTCTCAGAAAGCTTCTTTCCAGATTTCATCGGAGGATATTTCCTTTCTCACCATAGCCCTCTATGGGCTTCCAAATATCACTTTGCCAATTCCACAAGAACTGTCTTAGCGAAAGGCTTCTTGAGGGGAAAGCTGTAACTCTGTGAGATGATTTCACAGAACACAAAGAAGTTTCTCAGAAAGCTTCTTTCTCTTTGTTATCGGAGAATATTTCCTTTGGCCCTATAGTCTTCAAAGGGAAAGGAAATATCTGTTGTCAGATTCCACAGAAATAAGGCTAGCAAAGAGATCCACGAAATACAGATGTAACTCTGTGAGATGAATTTACAGAACACTAAGCAGTTTCTCAGAAAGCTTCTTTCCAGATTTCATCGGAGGATATTTCCTTTTTCACCATAGCCGTCTATGGGCTTCCAAATATCACTTTGCCAATTCCACACGAACTGTCTTAGCGAAAGGCTTCTTGAAGGGAAAGCTGTAACTCTGTGAGATGATTTCACAGAACACAAAGAAGTTTCTCAGAAAGCTTCTTTCTCTTTGTTATCGGAGGATATTTCCTTTGGCCCTATATTCTTTAAGGGGATCCGAAATATCTGTTCTCAGGTTCCACAGAAATAAGGCTAGCAAAGAGAGCTACGAAATACAGATGTAACTCTGTGAGATGAATTAACAGAACACTAAGCAGTTTCTCAGAAAGCTTCTTTCCAGATTTCATCGGAGGATATTTCCTTTTTCACCATAGCCCTTATGGCTTCCAAATATCACTTTGCCAATTCCACAAGAACTGTCTTAGCGAAAGGCTTCTTGAGGGGAAAGCTGTAACTCTTTGAGATCATTTCACAGAACACAAAGAAGTTTCTCAGAAAGCTTCTTTCTCTTTGTTATCGGATGATATTTCCTTTGGCCCTATAGTCTTCAAAGGGAAAGGAAATATCTGTTCTCAGATTCCACAGCAATAAAGCTAGAAAAGAGATCCACGAAATACAGATGTAACTCTGTGAGATGAATTAACAGAACACTAAGCAGTTTCTCAGAAAGCTTCTTTCCAGATTTCATCGGAGGATATTTCCTTTTTCACCATAGCCCTCTATGGGCTTCCAAATATCACTTTGCCATTTCCACAAGAACTGTCTTAGCGAAAGGCTTCTTGAGGGGAAAGCTGTAACTATGTGAGATGATTTCACAGAACACAAAGAAGTTTCTCAGAAAACTTCTTTCTCTTTGTTATCGAATTATATTTCCATTGGCCGTATACTCTTCAAAGGGAAAGGAAATATCTGTTGTCAGATTCCACAGAAATAAGGGTAGCAAAGAGATCCACGAAATACAGATGTAACTCTGTGAGATGAATTAACAGAACAGAACTTAAGCAGTTTCTCCGAAAGCTTCTTTCCAGATTTCATCGAAGGATATTTCCTTTTTCACCATAGCCCTCTAAGGGCTTCCAAATATCACTTTGCCAATTCCACACGAACTGTCTTAGCGAAAAGCTTCTTGAGGGGAAAGCTGTAACTCTGTGAGATGATTTCACAGAACACAAAGTAGGTTCTCAGAAAGCTTATTTCTCTTTGTTATCGGAGGATATTTCCTTTGGCCCTATAGTCTTTAAAGGGATCCGAAATATCTGTTCTCAGGTTCCACAGAAATAAGGCTAGCAAAGAGATCTACGAAATACAGATGTAACTCTGTGAGATGAATTAACAGAACACTAAGCAGTTTCTCAGAAAGCTTCTTTCCAGATTTCATCGGAGGATATTTCCTTTTTCACCATAGCCCACTATGGGCTTCCAAATATCACTTTGCCAATTCCACAAGAACTGTCTTAGCGAAAGGCTTCTTGAGGGGAAAGCTGTCACTCTGTGAGATGATTTCACAGAACACAAAGAAGTTTCTCAGAAAGCTTCTTTCTCTTTGTTATCGGATGATATGTCCTTTGGCCCTATAGTCTTCAAAGGGAAAGGAAATATCTGTTGTCAGATTCCACAGAAATAAGGCTAGCAAAGAGATCCAAGAAATACTGATGTAACTCTGTGAGATGAATTAACAGAACACTGAGCAGTTTCTCAGAAAGCTTCTTTCCAGATTTCATCGGAGGATATTTCCTTTCTCACCATAGCCCTCTATGGGCTTCCAAATATCACTTTGCCAATTCCACAAGAACTGTCTTAGCGAAAGGCTTCTTGAGGGGAAAGCTGTAACTCTGTGAGATGATTTCACAGAACACAAAGAAGTTTCCCAGAAAGCTTCTTTCTCTTTGTTATCGGAGGATATTTCCTTTGGCCCTATAGTCTTCAAAGGAAAGGAAATATCTGTTGTCAGATTCCACAGAAATAAGGCTAGCAAAGACATCCACGAAATACAGATGTAACTCTGTGAGATGAATTAACAGAACACTAAGCAGTTTCTCCGAAAGCTTCTTTCCAGATTTCATCGGAGGATATTTCCTTTTTCACCATAGCCCTCTATGGGCTTCCAAATATCACTTTGCCAATTCCACACGAACTGTCTTAGCGAAAGGTTTCTTGAGGGGAAAGCTGTAACTCTGTGAGATGATTTCACAGAACACAAAGAAGTTTCTCAGAAAGCTTCTTTCTCTTTCTTATCGGAGGATATTTCCTTTGGCCCTATATTCTTTAAAGGGATCCGAAATATCTGTTCTCAGGTTCCACAGAAATAAGGCTAGCAAAGAGATCTACGAAATACAGATGTAACTCTGTGAGATGAATTAAGAGAACACTACGCAGTTTCTCAGAAAGCTTCTTTCCAGATTTTATCCGAGGATATTTCCTTTTTCACCATAGCCCTCTACGGGCTTCCAAATATCACTTTGCCAATTCCACAAGAACTGTCTTAGCGAAAGGCTTCTTGAGGGGAAAGCTGTAACTCTGTGAGATGATTTCACAGAACACAAAGAAGTTTCTCAGAAAGCTTCTTTCTCTTTGTTATCGGAGGATATTTCCTTTGGCCCTATATTCTTCAAAGGGAAAGGAAATATCTGTTGTCAGATTCCACAGAAATAAGGCTAGCAAAGACATCCACGAAATACAGATGTAACTCTGTGAGATGAATTAACAGAACACTGAGTAGTTTCTCAGAAAGCTTCTTTCCAGATTTCATCGGAGGATATTTCCTTTCTCACCATAGCCCTTATGGGCTTCCAAATATCACTTTGCCAATTCCACAAGAACTGTCTTAGCGAAAGGCTTCTTGAGGGGAAAGCTGTAACTCTGTGAGATCATTTCACAGAACACAAAGATGTTTCTCAGAAAGCTTGTTTCTCTTTGTTATCGGAGGATATTTCCTTTGGCCCTATAGTCTTCAATGGGAAAGGAAATAACTGTTGTCAGATTCCACAGAAATAAGGCTAGCAAAGAGATCCACGAAATACAGATGTAACTCTGTGAGATGAATTAACAGAACACTGAGCAGTTTCTCAGAAAGCTTCTTTCCAGATTTCATCGGAGGATATTCCCTTTTTCACCATAGCACTCTAAGGGCTTCCAAATATCACTTTGCCAATTCCACAAGAACTGTCTTAGCGAAAGGCTTCTTGAGGGGAAAGCTGTAACTCTGTGAGATGATTTCACAGAACACAAAGAAGTTTCTCAGAAAGCTTCTTTCTCTTTGTTATCGGAGGATATTTCCTTTGGCCCTATAGTCTTCAAAGGGAAAGGAAATATCTGTTGTCAGATTCCACAGAAATAAGGCTAGCAAAGAGATCCACGAAACACAGATGTAACTCTGTGAGATGAATTAACAGAACACTAAGCAGTTTCTCAGAAAGCTTCTTTCCAGATTTCATCGGAGGATATTTCCTTTTTCACCATAGCCCTCTAAGGGCTTCCAAATATCACTTTGCCAATTCCACACGAACTGTCTTAGCGAAAGGCTTCTTGAGGGGAAAGCTGTAACTCTGTGAGATGATTTCACAGAACAGAAAGAAGTTTCTCAGAAAGCTTCTTTCTCTTTGTTATCGGAGGATATTTCCTTTGGCCCTATAGTCTTTAAAGTGATCCGAAATATCTGTTCTCAGGTTCCACAGAAATAAGGCTAGCATAGAGATCTACGAAATACAGATGTAACTCTGTGAGATGAATTAACAGAACACTAAGCAGTTTCTCAGAAAGCTTCTTTCCAGATTTCATCGGAGGATATTTCCTTTTTCACCATAGCCCTCTATGGGCTTCCAAATATCACTTTGCCAATTCCACAAGAACTGTCGTAGCGAAAGGCTTCTTGAGGGGAAAGCTGTAACTCTGTGAGATGATTTCACAGAACACAAAGAAGTTTCTCAGAAAGCTTCTTTCTCTTTGTTATCGGAGGATATTTCCTTTGGCCCTATAGTCTTTAAAGGGATCCGAAATATCTGTTGTCAGATTCCACAGAAATAAGGCTAGCAAAGAGATCCACGAAATACAGATGTAACTCTGTGAGATGAATTAACAGAACACTAAGCAGTTTCTCAGAAAGCTGCTTTCCAGATTTCATCCGAGGATATTTCCTTTTTCACCATAGCACTTATGGGCTTCCAAATATGACCTTGCCAATTCCACAAGAACTGTCTTAGCGAAAGGCTTCTTGAGGGGAAAGCTGTAACTCTGTGAGATCATTTCACAGAACAAAAAGATGTTTCTCAGAAAGCTTGTTTCTCTTTGTTATCGGAGGATATTTCCTTCGGCCCTATAGTCTTCAAAGGGAAAGGAAATAACTGTTGTCAGATTCCACAGAAATAAGGCTAGCAAAGAGATCCAAGAAATACTGATGTAACTCTGTGAGACGAATTAACTGAACACTGAGCAGTTTCTCAGAAAGCTTATTTCCAGATTTCATCGGAGGATATTTCCTTTCTCACCATAGCCCTCTATGGGCTTCCAAATATCACTTTGCCAATTCCACAAGAACTGTCTTAGCGAAAGGCTTCTTGAGGGGAAAGCTGTAGCTCTGTGATATGATTTCACAGAACACAAAGAAGTTTCTCAGAAAGCTTCTTTCTCTTTGTTATCGGAGAATATTTCCTTTGGCCCTATAGTCTTCAAAGGGAAAGGAAATATCTCTTCTCAGATTCCACAGAAATAAGGCTAGCAAAGAGATCCACGAAATACAGATGTAACTCTGTGAGATGAATTAACAGAACACTAAGCAGTTTCTCAGAAAGCTTCTTTCCAGATTTCATCGCAGGATATTTCCTTTTTCACCATAGCCCTCTATGGGCTTCCAAATATCACTTTGCCAATTCCACACGAACTGTCTTAGCGAAAGGCTTCTTGAGGGGAAAGCTGTAACTCTGTGAGATGATTTCACAGAACACAAAGAAGTTTCTCAGAAAGCTTCTTTCTCTTTGTTATCGGAGGATATTTCCTTTGGCCCTATATTCTTTAAAGGGATCCGAAATATCTGTTCTCAGGTTCCACAGAAATAAGGCTAGCAAAGAGATCTACGAAATACAGATGTAACTCTGTGAGATGAATTAACAGAACACTAAGCAGTTTCTCAGAAAGCTTCTTTCCAGATTTCATCGGAGGATATTTCCTTTTTCACCATAGCCCTTATGGCTTCCAAATATCACTTTGCCAATTCCACAAGAACTGCCTTAGCGAAAGGCTTCTTGAGGGGAAAGCTGTAACTCTGTGAGATCATTTCACAGAACAAAAAGATGTTTCTCAGAAAGCTTGTTTCTCTTTGTTATCGGAGGATATTTCCTTTGGCCCTATAGTCTTCAAAGGGAAAGGAAATAACTGTTGTCAGATTCCACAGAAATAAGGCTAGCAAAGAGATCAACGAAATACAGATGTAACTCTGTGAGATGAATTAACAGAACACTAAGCAGTTTCTCAGAAAGCTTCTTTCCAGATTTCATCGGAGGATATTCCCTTTTTCACCATAGCCCTCTATGGGCTTCCAAATATCACTTTGCCAATTCCACAAGAACTGTCTTAGCGAAAGGCTTCTTCAGGGGAAAGCTGTAACTATGTGAGATGATTTCACAGAACACAAAGAAGTTTCTCAGAAAACTTCTTTCTCTTTGTTATCGAAGGATATTTTCTTTGGCCGTATACTCTTCAAAGGGAAAGGAAATATCTGTTGTCAGATTCCACAGAAATAAGGCTAGCAAAGAGATCCACGAAATACAGATGTAACTCTGTGAGATGAATTAACAGAACACTAAGCAGTTTCTCAGAAAGCTTCTTTCCAAATTTCATCGGAGGATATTTCCTTTTTCACCATAGCCCTCTATGGGCTTCCAAATATCACTTTGCCAATTCCACACGAACTGTCTTAGCGAAAGGCTTCTTGAGGGGAAAGCTGTAACTCTGTGAGATGATTTCACAGAACACAAAGAAGTTTCTCAGAAAGCTTCTTTCTCTTTCTATCGGAGGATATTTCCTTTGGCCCTATAGTCTTCAAAGGGAAAGGAAATAACTGTTGTCAGATTCCACAGAAATAAGGCTAGCAAAGAGATCCACGAAATACAGATGTAACTCTGTGAGATGAATTAACAGAACACTGAGCAGTTTCTCAGAAAGCTTCTTTCCAGATTTCATAGGAGGATATTCCCTTTTTCACCATAGCACTCTAAGGGCTTCCAAATATCACTTTGCCAATTCCACAAGAACTGTCTTAGCGAAAGGCTTCTTGAGGGGAAAGCTGTAACTCTGTGAGATGATTTCACAGAACACAAAGAAGTTTCTCAGAAAGCTTCTTTCTCTTTGTTATCGGATGATATTTCCTTTGGCCCTATAGTCTTCAAAGGGAAAGGAAATATCTGTTGTCAGATTCCACAGAAATAAGGCTAGCAAAGAGATCCACGAAATACAGATGTAACTCTGTGAGATGAATTAACAGAACACTAAGCAGTTTCTCAGAAAGCTTCTTTCCAGATTTCATCGGAGGATATTTCCTTTTTCACCATAGCCCTCTATGGGCTTCCAAATATCACTTTGCCAATTCCACAAGAACTGTCTTAGGGAAAGGCTTCTTGAGGGGAAAGCTGTAACTCTGTGAGATGATTTCACAGAACACAAAGAAGTTTCTCAGAAAACTTCTTTCTCTTTGTTATCGAAGGATATTTCCTTTGGCCGTATAGTCTTCAAAGGGAAAGGAAATATCTGTTGTCAGATTCCACAGAAATAAGGGTAGCAAAGAGATCCACGAAATACAGATGTAACTCTGTGAGATGAATTAACAGAACACTAAGCAGTTTCTCAGAAAGCTTCTTTCCAGATTTCATCGGAGGATATTTCCTTTTTCACCATAGCCCTCTAAGGGCTTCCAAATATCACTTTGCCAATTCCACACGAACTGTCTTAGCGAAAGGCTTCTTGAGGGGAAAGCTGTAACTCTGTGAGATGATTTCACAGAACAGAAAGAAGTTTCTCAGAAAGCTTCTTTCTCTTTGTTATCGGAGGATATTTCCTTTGGCCCTATAGTCTTTAAAGGGATCCGAAATATCTGTTCTCAGGTTCCACAGAAATAAGGCTAGCAAAGAGATCTACGAAATACAGATGTAACTCTGTGAGATGAATTAACAGAACACTAAGCAGTTTCTCAGAAAGCTTCTTTCCAGATTTCATCGGAGGATATTTCCTTTTTCACCATAGCCCTTATGGGCTTCCAAATATCACTTTGCCAATTCCACAAGAACTGTCTTAGCGAAAGGCTTCTTGAGGGGAAAGCTGTAACTCTGTGAGATGATTTCACAGAAAACAAAGAAGTTTCTCAGAAAGCTTCTTTCTCTTTGTTATCAGAGGATATTTCCTTTGGCCCTATAGTCTTTAAAGGGAGCCGAAATATCTGTTGTCAGATTCCACAGAAATAAGGCTAGCAAAGAGATCCACGAAATACAGATGTAACTCTGTGAGATGAATTAACAGAACACTAAGCAGTTTCTCAGAAAGCTGCTTTCCAGATTTCATCCGAGGATATTTCCTTTTTCACCACAGCCCTTATGGGCTTCCAAATATGACTTTGCCAATTCCACAAGAACTGTCTTAGCGAAAGGCTTCTTGAGGGGAAAGCTGTAACTCTGTGAGATGATTTCACAGAACACAAAGAAGTTTCTCAGAAAGCTTCTTTCCCTTTGTTATCGGAGGATATGTCTTTGGCCCTATAGTCTTCAAAGGGAAAGGAAATATCTGTTGTCAGATTCCACAGAAATAAGGCTAGCAAAGAGATCCACGAAATACAGATGTAACTCTGTGAGATGAATTAACAGAACACTGAGCAGTTTCTCAGAAAGCTTCTTTCCAGATTTCATCGGAGGATATTTCCTTTTTCACCATAGCCCTCTATGGGCTTCCAAATATCACTTTGCCAATTCCACACGAACTGTCTTAGCGAAAGGCTTCTTGAGGGGAAAGCTGTAACTCTGTGAGATGATTTCACAGAACACAAAGAAGTTTCTCAGAAAGCATCTTTCTCTTTCTTATCGGAGGATATTTCCTTTGGCCCTATATTCTTTAAAGGGATCCGAAATATCTGTTGTCAGATTCCACAGAAATAAGGCTAGCAAAGAGATCTACGAAATACAGATGTAACTCTGTGAGATGAATTAACAGAACACTACGCAGTTTCTCAGAAAGCTTCTTTCCAGATTTCATCGGAGGATATTTCCTTTTTCACCCTAGCCCTCTATGGGCTTCCAAATATCACTTTGCCAATTCCACAAGAACTGTCTTAGCGAAAGGCTTCTTGAGGGGAAAGCTGTAACTCTGTGAGATGATTTCACAGAACACAAAGAAGTTTCTCAGAAAGCTTCTTTCTCTTTGTTATCGGAGGATATTTCCTTTGGCCCTATATTCTTCAAAGGGAAAGGAAATATCTGTTGTCAGATTCCACAGAAATAAGGCTAGCAAAGACATCCACGAAATACAGATGTAACTCTGTGAGATGAATTAACAGAACACTGAGCAGTTTCTCAGAAAGCTTCTTTCCAGATTTCATCTGAGGATATTTCCTTTCTCACCATAGCCCTTATGGGCTTCCAAATATCACTTTTCCAATTCCACAAGAACTGTCTTAGCGAAAGGCTTCTTGAGGGGAAAGCTGTAACTCTGTGAGATCATTTCACAAAACAAAAAGATGTTTCTCAGAAAGCTTGTTTCTCTTTGTTATCGGAGGATATTTCCTTTGGCCCTATAGTCTTCAAAGGGAAAGGAAATAACTGTTGTCAGATTCCCCAGAAATAAGGCTAGCAAAGAGATCCACGAAATACAGATGTAACTCTGTGAGATGAATTAGCAGAACACTAAGCAGTTTCTCAGAAAGCTTCTTTCCAGATTTCATCGGAGGATATTCCCTTTTTCACCGTAGCCCTCTATGGGCTTCCAAATATCACTTTGCCAATTCCACACGAACTGTCTTAGCGAAAGGCTTCTTGAGGGGAAAGCTGTAACTCTGTGAGATGATTTCACAGAACACAAAGAAGTTTCTCAGAAAGCTTCTTTCTCTTTGTTATCGGATGATATTTCCTTTGGCCCTATAGTCTTCAAAGGGAAAGGAAATATCTGTTCTCAGATTCCACAAAAATAAAGCTAGAAAAGAGATCCACGAAATACAGATGTAACTCTGTGAGATGAATTAACAGAACACTAAGCAGTTTCTCAGAAATCTTCTTTCCAGATTTCATCGGAGGATATTTCCTTTTCACCATAGCCCTCTATGGGCTTCCAAATATCACTTTGCCAATTCCACAAGAACTGTCTTAGCGAAAGGCTTCTTGAGGGGAAAGCTGTAACTCTGTGAGATGATTTCACAGAACACAAAGAAGTTTCTCAGAAAGATTCTTTCCCTTTGTTATCGGAGGATATGTCCTTTGGCCCTATAGTCTTCAAAGGGAAAGGAAATATCTGTTGTCAGATTCCACAGAAATAAGGCTAGCAAAGAGATCCAAGAAATACTGATGTAACTCTGTGAGGTGAATTAACAGAACACTGAGCAGTTTCTCAGAAAGCTTCTTTCCAGATTTCATCGGAGGATATTTCCTTTCTCACCATAGCCCTCTATGGGCTTTCAAATATCACTTTGCCAATTCCACAAGAACTGTCTTAGCGAAAGGCTTCTTGAGGGGAAAGCTGTAACTCTGTGAGATGATTTCACAGAACACAAAGAGGTTTCTCAGAAAGCTTCTTTCTCTTTGTTATCGGAGGATATTTCCTTTGGCCCTATAGTCTTCAAAGGGAAAGGAAATATCTGTTGTCAGATTTCACAGAAATAAGGCTAGCAAAGAGATCCACGAAATACAGATGTAACTCTGTGAGATGAATTAACAGAACACTAAGCAGTTTCTCCGAAAGCTTCTTTCCAGATTTCATCGGAGGATATTCCCTTTTTCACCATAGCCCTCTATGGGCTTCCAAATATCACTTTGTCAATTCCACACGAACTGTCTTAGCGAAAGGCTTCTTGAGGCGAAATCTGTAACTCTGTGAGATCATTTCACAGAACACAAAGAAGTTTCTCAGAAAGCTTCTTTCTCTTTGTTATCGGAGGATATTTCCTTTGGCCCTATATTCTTTAAAGGGATCCGAAATATCTGTTCTCAGGTTCCACAGAAATAAGGCTAGCAAAGAGATCTACGAAATACAGATGTAACTCTGTGAGATGAATTAACAGAACACTACACAGTTTCTCAGAAAGCTTCTTTCCAGATTTCACCCGAGGATATTTCCTTTTTCACCATAGCCCTCTACGGGCTTCCAAATATCACTTTGCCAATTCCACAAGAACTGTCTTAGCGAAAGGCTTCTTGAGGGGAAAGCTGTAACTCTGTGAGATGATTTCACAGAACACAAAGTAGGTTCTCAGAAAGCTTCTTTCTCTTTGTTATCGGAGGATATGTCCTTTGGCCCTATAGTCTTCAAAGGGAAAGGAAATATCTGTTGTCAGATTCCAAAGAAATAAGGCTAGCAAAGAGATCCAAGAAATACTGATGTAACTCTGTGAGACGAATTAACAGAACACTGAGCAGTTTCTCAGAAAGCTTCTTTCCAGATTTCATCGGAGGATATTTCCTTTCTCACCATAGCCCTATATGGGCTTCCAAATATCACTTTGCCAATTCCACAAGAACTGTCTTAGCGAAAGGCTTCTTGAGGGGAAAGCTGTAACTCTGTGAGATGATTTCACAGAACACAAAGAAGTTTCTCAGAAAGCTTCTTTCTCTTTGTTATCGGAGAATATTTCCTTTGGCCCTATAGTCTTCAAAGGGAAAGGAAATATCTGTTGTCAGATTCCACAGAAATAAGGCTAGCAAAGAGATCCACGAAATACAGATGTAACTCTGTGAGATGAATTTACAGAACACTAAGCAGTTTCTCAGAAAGCTTCTTTCCAGATTTCATCGGAGGATATTTCCTTTTTCACCATAGCCCTCTATGGGCTTCCAAATATCACTTTGCCAATTCCACACCAACTGTCTTAGCGAAAGGCTTCTTGAGGGGAAAGCTGTAACTCTGTGAGATGATTTCACAGAACACAAAGAAGTTTCTCAGAAAGCTTCTTTCTCTTTGTTATCGGAGGATATTTCCTTTGGCCGTATAGTCTTTAAAGGGATCCGAAATATCTGTTCTCAGGTTCCACAGAAATAAGGCTAGCAAAGAGATCTACGAAATACAGATGTAACTCTGTGAGATGAATTAACAGAACACTAAGCAGTTTCTCAGAAAGCTTCTTTCCAGATTTCATCGGAGGATATTTCCTTTTTCACCATAGCCCTCTATGGGCTTCCAAATATCACTTTGCCAATTCCACAAGAACTGTCTTAGCGAAAGGCTTCTTGAGGGGAAAGGTGTAACTCTGTGAGATGATTTCACAGAACACAAAGAAGTTTCTCAGAAAGCTTCTTTCTCTTTGTTTTCGCAGGATATTTCCTTTTGCCCTATAGTCTTTAAAGGGATCCGAAATATCGGTTGTCAGATTCCACAGAAATAAGGCTATCAAAGAGATCCACGAAATACAGATGTAACTCTGTGAGATGAATTAACAGAACACTAAGCAGTTTCTCAGAAAGCTGCTTTCCAGATTTCATCCGAGGATATTTCCTTTTTCACCATAGCCCTTATGGGCTTCCAAATATGACTTTGCCAATTCCACAAGAACTGTCTTAGCGAAAGGCTTCTTGAGGGGAAAGCTGTAACTCTGTGAGATGATTTCACAGAACACAAAGAAGTTTCTCAGAAAGATTCTTTCCCTTTGTTATCGGAGGATATGTCCTTTGGCCCTATAGTCTTCAAAGGGAAAGGAAATATCTGTTGTCAGATTCCACAGAAATAAGGCTAGCAAAGAGATCCAAGAAATACTGATGTAACTCTGTGAGATGAATTAACAGAACACTGAGCAGTTTCTCAGAAAGCTTCTTTCCAGATTTCATCGGAGGATATTTCCTTTCTCACCATAGCCCTCTATGGGCTTTCAAATATCACTTTGCCAATTCCACAAGAACTGTCTTAGCGAAAGGCTTCTTGAGGGGAAAGCTGTAACTCTGTGAGATGATTTCACAGAACACAAAGAAGTTTCTCAGAAAGCTTCTTTCTCTTTGTTATCGGAGGATATTTCCTTTGGCCCTATAGTCTTCAAAGGGAAAGGAAATATCTGTTGTCAGATTTCACAGAAATAAGGCTAGCAAAGAGATCCACGAAATACAGATGTAACTCTGTGAGATGAATTAACAGAACACTAAGCAGTTTCTCCGAAAGCTTCTTTCCAGATTTCATCGGAGGATATTCCCTTTTTCACCATAGCCCTCTATGGGCTTCCAAATATCACTTTGTCAATTCCACACGAACTGTCTTAGCGAAAGGCTTCTTGAGGGGAAAGCTGTAACTCTGTGAGATGATTTCACAGAACACAAAGAAGTTTCTCAGAAAGCTTCTTTCTCTTTGTTATCGGAGGATATTTCCTTTGGCCCTATATTCTTTAAAGGGATCCGAAATATCTGTTCTCAGGTTCCACAGAAATAAGGCTAGCAAAGAGATCTACGAAATACAGATGTAACTCTGTGAGATGAATTAACAGAACACTACACAGTTTCTCAGAAAGCTTCTTTCCAGATTTCATCCGAGGATATTTCCTTTTTCACCATAGCCCTCTACGGGCTTCCAAATATCACTTTGCCAATTCCACAAGAACTGTCTTAGCGAAAGGCTTCTTGAGGGGAAAGCTGTAACTCTGTGAGATGATTTCACAGAACACAAAGAAGTTTCTCAGAAAGCTTCTTTCTCTTTGTTATCAGAGGATATTTCCTTTGGCCCTATATTCTTTAAAGGGATCCGAAATATCTGTTCTCAGGTTCCACAGAAATAAGGCTAGCAAAGAGAGCTACGAAATACAGATGTAACTCCGTGAGATGAATTAACAGAACACTAAGCAGTTTCTCAGAAAGCTTCTTTCCAGATTTCATCGGAGGATATTTCCTTTTTCACCATAGCCCTTATGGCTTCCAAATATCACTTTGCCAATTCCACAAGAACTGTCTTAGCGAAAGGCTTCTTGAGGGGAAAGCTGTAACTCTGGGAGATCATTTCACAGAACACAAAGAAGTTTCTCAGAAAGCTTCTTTCTCTTTGTTATCGGATGATATTTCCTTTGGCCCTATAGTCTTCAAAGGGAAAGGAAATATCTGTTCTCAGATTCCACAGCAATAAAGCTAGAAAAGAGATCCACGAAATACAGATGTAACTCTGTGAGATGAATTAACAGAACACTAAGCAGTTTCTCAGAAAGCTTCTTTCCAGATTTCATCGGAGGATATTTCCTTTTTCACCATAGCCCTCTATGGGCTTCCAAATATCACTTTGCCAATTCCACAAGAACTGTCTTAGCGAAAGGCTTCTTGAGGGGAAAGCTGTAACTATGTGAGATGATTTCACAGAACACAAAGAAGTTTCTCAGAAAGCTTCTTTCTCTTTGTTTTCGGAGGATATTTCCTTTGGCCCTATAGTCTTTAAAGGGATCCGAAATATCTGTTGTCAGATTCCACAGAAATAAGGCTATCAAAGAGATCCACGAAATACAGATGTAACTCTGTGAGATGAATTAACAGAACACTAAGCAGTTTCTCAGAAAGCTGCTTTCCAGATTTCATCCGAGGATATTTCCTTTTTCACCATAGCCCTTATGGGCTTCCAAATATGACTTTGCCAATTCCACAAGAACTGTCTTAGCGAAAGGCTTCTTGAGGGGAAAGCTGTAACTCTGTGAGATGATTTCACAGAACACAAAGAAGATTCTCAGAAAGATTCTTTCCCTTTGTTATCGGAGGATATGTCCTTTGGCCCTATAGTCTTCAAAGGGAAAGGAAATATCTGTTGTCAGATTCCACAGAAATAAGGCTAGCAAAGAGATCCAAGAAATACTGATGTAACTCTGTGAGATGAATTAACAGAACACTGAGCAGTTTCTCAGAAAGCTTCTTTCCAGATTTCATCGGAGGATATTTCCTTTCTCACCATAGCCCTCTATGGGCTTTCAAATATCACTTTGCCAATTCCACAAGAACTGTCTTAGCGAAAGGCTTCTTGAGGGGAAAGCTGTAACTCTGTGAGATGATTTCACAGAACACAAAGAAGTTTCTCAGAAAGCTTCTTTCTCTTTGTTATCGGAGGATATTTCCTTTGGCCCTATAGTCTTCAAAGGGAAAGGAAATATCTGTTGTCAGATTTCACAGAAATAAGGCTAGCAAAGAGATCCACGAAATACAGATGTAACTCTGTGAGATGAATTAACAGAACACTAAGCAGTTTCTCCGAAAGCTTCTTTCCAGATTTCATCGGAGGATATTCCCTTTTTCACCATAGCCCTCTATGGGCTTCCAAATATCACTTTGTCAATTCCACACGAACTGTCTTAGCGAAAGGCTTCTTGAGGGGAAAGCTGTAACTCTGTGAGATGATTTCACAGAACACAAAGAAGTTTCTCAGAAAGCTTCTTTCTCTTTGTTATCGGAGGATATTTCCTTTGGCCCTATATTCTTCAAAGGGAAAGGAAATATCTGTTGTCAGGTTCCACAGAAATAAGGCTAGCAAAGACATCCACGAAATACAGATGTAACTCTGTGAGATGAATTAACAGAACACTGAGCAGTTTCTCAGAAAGCTTCTTTCCAGATTTCATCGGAGGATATTTCCTTTCTCACCATAGCCCTTATGGGCTTCCAAATATCACTTTGCCAATTCCACAAGAACTGTCTTAGCGAAAGGCTTCTTGAGGGGAAAGCTGTAACTCTGTGAGATGATTTCACAGAACACAAAGTAGGTTCTCAGAAAGCTTCTTTCTCTTTGTTATCGGAGGATATGTCCTTTGGCCCTATAGTCTTCAAAGGGAAAGGAAATATCTGTTGTCAGATTCCACAGAAATAAGGCTAGCAAAGAGATGCAAGAAATACTAATGTAACTCTGTGAGACGAATTAACAGAACACTGAGCAGTTTCTCAGAAAGCTTCTTTCCAGATTTCATCGGAGGATATTTCCTTTCTCACCATAGCCCTCTATGGGCTTCCAAATATCACTTTGCCAATTGCACAAGAACTGTCTTAGCGAAAGGCTTCTTGAGGGGAAAGCTGTAACTCTGTGAGATGATTTCACAGAACACAAAGAAGTTTCTCAGAAAGCTTCTTTCTCTTTGTTATCGGAGAATATTTCCTTTGGCCCTATAGTCTTCAAAGGGAAAGGAAATATCTGTTGTCACATTCCACAGAAATAAGGCTAGCAAAGAGATCCACGAAATACAGATGTAACTCTGTGAGATGAATTTACAGAACACTAAGCAGTTTCTCAGAAAGCTTCTTTCCAGATTTCATCGGAGGATATTTCCTTTTTCACCATAGCCGTCTATGGGCTTCCAAATATCACTTTGCCAATTCCACACGAACTGTCTTAGCGAAAGGCTTCTTGAAGGGAAAGCTGTAACTCTGTGAGATGATTTCACAGAACACAAAGAAGTTTCTCAGAAAGCTTCTTTCTCTTTGTTATCGGAGGATATTTCCTTTGGCCCTATATTCTTTAAGGGGATCCGAAATATCTGTTCTCAGGTTCCACAGAAATAAGGCTAGCAAAGAGATCTACGAAATACAGATGTAACTCTGTGAGATGAATTAACAGAACACTAAGCAGTTTCTCAGAAAGCTTCTTTCCAGATTTCATCGGAGGATATTTCCTTTTTCACCATAGCCCTTATGGCTTCCAAATATCACTTTGCCAATTCCACAAGAACTGTCTTAGCGAAAGGCTTCTTGAGGGAAAGCTGTAACTCTGTGAGATCATTTCACAGAACACAAAGAAGTTTCTCAGAAAGCTTCTTTCTCTTTGTTATCGGATGATATTTCCTTTGGCCCTATAGTCTTCAAAGGGAAAGGAAATATCTGTTCTCAGATTCCACAGCAATAAAGCTAGAAAAGAGATCCACGAAATACAGATGTAACTCTGTGAGATGAATTAACAGAACACTAAGCAGTTTCTCAGAAAGCTTCTTTCCAGATTTCATCGGAGGATATTTCCTTTTTCACCATAGCCCTCTATGGGCTTCCAAATATCACTTTGCCATTTCCACAAGAACTGTCTTAGCGAAAGGCTTCTTGAGGGGAAAGCTGTAACTATGTGAGATGATTTCACAGAACACAAAGAAGTTTCTCAGAAAACTTCTTTCTCTTTGTTATCGAATTATATTTCCTTTGGCCGTATACTCTTCAAAGGGAAAGGAAATATCTGTTGTCAGATTCCACAGAAATAAGGCTAGCAAAGAGATCCACGAAATACAGATGTAACTCTGTGAGATGAATTAACAGAACAGAACTTAAGCAGTTTCTCCGAAAGCTTCTTTCCAGATTTCATCGAAGGATATTTCCTTTTTCACCATAGCCCTCTAAGGGCTTCCAAATATCACTTTGCCAATTCCACACGAACTGTCTTAGCGAAAAGCTTCTTGAGGGGAAAGCTGTAACTCTGTGAGATGATTTCACAGAACACAAAGTAGGTTCTCAGAAAGCTTATTTCTCTTTGTTATCGGAGGATATTTCCTTTGGCCCTATAGTCTTTAAAGGGATCCGAAATATCTGTTCTCAGGTTACACAGAAATAAGGCTAGCAAAGAGATCTACGAAATACAGATGTAACTCTGTGAGATGAATTAACAGAACACTAAGCAGTTTCTCAGAAAGCTTCTTTCCAGATTTCATCGGAGGATATTTCCTTTTTCACCATAGCCCACTATGGGCTTCCAAATATCACTTTGCCAATTCCACAAGAACTGTCTTAGCGAAAGGCTTCTTGAGGGGAAAGCTGTCACTCTGTGAGATGATTTCACAGAACACAAAGAAGTTTCTCAGAAAGCTTCTTTCTCTTTGTTATCGGATGATATGTCCTTTGGCCCTATAGTCTTCAAAGGGAAAGGAAATATCTGTTGTCAGATTCCACAGAAATAAGGCTAGCAAAGAGATCCAAGAAATACTGATGTAACTCTGTGAGATGAATTAACAGAACACTGAGCAGTTTCTCAGAAAGCTTCTTTCCAGATTTCATCGGAGGATATTTCCTTTCTCACCATAGCCCTCTATGGGCTTCCAAATATCACTTTGCCAATTCCACAAGAACTGTCTTAGCGAAAGGCTTCTTGAGGGGAAAGCTGTAACTCTGTGAGATGATTTCACAGAACACAAAGAAGTTTCCCAGAAAGCTTCTTTCTCTTTGTTATCGGAGGATATTTCCTTTGGCCCTATAGTCTTCAAAGGAAAGGAAATATCTGTTGTCAGATTCCACAGAAATAAGGCTAGCAAAGACATCCACGAAATACAGATGTAACTCTGTGAGATGAATTAACAGAACACTAAGCAGTTTCTCCGAAAGCTTCTTTCCAGATTTCATCGGAGGATATTTCCTTTTTCACCATAGCCCTCTATGGGCTTCCAAATATCACTTTGCCAATTTCACACGAACTGTCTTAGCGAAAGGTTTCTTGAGGGGAAAGCTGTAACTCTGTGAGATGATTTCACAGAACACAAAGAAGTTTCTCAGAAAGCTTCTTTCTCTTTCTTATCGGAGGATATTTCCTTTGGCCCTATATTCTTTAAAGGGATCCGAAATATCTGTTCTCAGGTTCCACAGAAATAAGGCTAGCAAAGAGATCTACGAAATACAGATGTAACTCTATGAGATGAATTAAGAGAACACTACGCAGTTTCTCAGAAAGCTTCTTTCCAGATTTTATCCGAGGATATTTCCTTTTTCACCATAGCCCTCTACGGGCTTCCAAATATCACTTTGCCAATTCCACAAGAACTGTCTTAGCGAAAGGCTTCTTGAGGGGAAAGCTGTAACTCTGTGAGATGATTTCACAGAACACAAAGAAGTTTCTCAGAAAGCTTCTTTCTCTTTGTTATCGGAGGATATTTCCTTTGGCCCTATATTCTTCAAAGGGAAAGGAAATATCTGTTGTCAGATTCCACAGAAATAAGGCTAGCAAAGACATCCACGAAATACAGATGTAACTCTGTGAGATGAATTAACAGAACACTGAGCAGTTTCTCAGAAAGCTTCTTTCCAGATTTCATCGGAGGATATTTCCTTTCTCACCATAGCTCTTATGGGCTTCCAAATATCACTTTGCCAATTCCACAAGAACTGTCTTAGCGAAAGGCTTCTTGAGGGGAAAGCTGTAACTCTGTGAGATCATTTCACAGAACACAAAGATGTTTCTCAGAAAGCTTGTTTCTCTTTGTTATCGGAGGATATTTCCTTTGGCCCTATAGTCTTCAATGGGAAAGGAAATAACTGTTGTCAGATTCCACAGAAATAAGGCTAGCAAAGAGATCCACGAAATACAGATGTAACTCTGTGAGATGAATTAACAGAACACTGAGCAGTTTCTCAGAAAGCTTCTTTCCAGATTTCATCGGAGGATATTCCCTTTTTCACCATAGCACTCTAAGGGCTTCCAAATATCACTTTGCCAATTCCACAAGAACTGTCTTAGCGAAAGGCTTCTTGAGGGGAAAGCTGTAACTCTGTGAGATGATTTCACAGAACACAAAGAAGTTTCTCAGAAAGCTTCTTTCTCTTTGTTATCGGATGATATTTCCTTTGGCCCTATAGTCTTCAAAGGGAAAGGAAATATCTGTTGTCAGATTCCACAGAAATAAGGCTAGCAAAGAGATCCACGAAATACAGATGTAACTCTGTGAGATGAATTAACAGAACACTAAGCAGTTTCTCAGAAAGCTTCTTTCCAGATTTCATCGGAGGATATTTCCTTTTTCACCATAGCCCTCTATGGGCTTCCAAATATCACTTTGCCAATTCCACAAGAACTGTCTTAGGGAAAGGCTTCTTGAGGGGAAAGCTGTAACTCTGTGAGATGATTTCACAGAACACAAAGAAGTTTCTCAGAAAACTTCTTTCTCTTTGTTATCGAAGGATATTTCCTTTGGCCGTATAGTCTTCAAAGGGAAAGGAAATATCTGTTGTCAGATTCCACAGAAATAAGGGTAGCAAAGAGATCCACGAAATACAGATGTAACTCTGTGAGATGAATTAACAGAACACTAAGCAGTTTCTCAGAAAGCTTCTTTCCAGATTTCATCGGAGGATATTTCCTTTTTCACCATAGCCCTCTAAGGGCTTCCAAATATCACTTTGCCAATTCCACACGAACTGTCTTAGCGAAAGGCTTCTTGAGGGGAAAGCTGTAACTCTGTGAGATGATTTCACAGAACAGAAAGAAGTTTCTCAGAAAGCTTCTTTCTCTTTGTTATCGGAGGATATTTCCTTTGGCCCTATTGTCTTTAAAGTGATCCGAAATATCTGTTCTCAGGTTCCACAGAAATAAGGCTAGCATAGAGATCTACGAAATACAGATGTAACTCTGTGAGATGAATTAACAGAACACTAAGCAGTTTGTCAGAAAGCTTCTTTCCAGATTTCATCGGAGGATATTTCCTTTCTCACCATAGCCCTTATGGGCTTCCAAATATGACCTCGCCAATTCCACAAGAACTGTCTTAGCAAAAGGCTTCTTGAGGGGAAAGCTGTAACTCTGTGAGATGATTTCACAGAACACAAAGAAGTTTCTCAGAAAGCTTCTTTCTCTTTGTTATCGGAGGATATTTCCTTTGGCCCTATAGTCTTTAAAGGGATCCGAAATATCTGTTGTCAGATTCCACAGAAATAAGGCTAGCAAAGAGATCCACGAAATACAGATGTAACTCTGTGAGATGAATTAACAGAACACTAAGCAGTTTCTCAGAAAGCTGCTTTCCAGATTTCATCCGAGGATATTTCCTTTTTCACCATAGCACTTATGGGCTTCCAAATATGACCTTGCCAATTCCACAAGAACTGTCTTAGCGAAAGGCTTCTTGAGGGGAAAGCTGTAACTCTGTGAGATGATTTCACAGAACACAAAGAAGTTTCTCAGAAAGCTTCTTTCCCTTTGTTATCGGAGGATATGTCCTTTGGCCCTATAGTCTTCAAAGGGAAAGGAAATATCTGTTGTCAGATTCCACAGAAATAAGGCTAGCAAAGAGATCCAAGAAATACTGATGTAACTCTGTGAGACGAATTAACAGAACACTGAGCAGTTTCTCAGAAAGCTTCTTTCCAGATTTCATCGGAGGATATTTCCTTTCTCACCATAGCCCTCTATGGGCTTCCAAATATCACTTTGCCAATTCCACAAGAACTGTCTTAGCGAAAGGCTTCTTGAGGGGAAAGCTGTAACTCTGTGATATGATTTCACAGAACACAAAGAAGTTTCTCAGAAAGCTTCTTTCTCTTTGTTATCGGAGAATATTTCCTTTGGCCCTATAGTCTTCAAAGGGAAAGGAAATATCTCTTGTCAGATTCCACAGAAATAAGGCTAGCAAAGAGATCCACGAAATACAGATGTAACTCTGTGAGATGAATTAACAGAACACTAAGCAGTTTCTCAGAAAGCTTCTTTCCAGATTTCATCGCAGGATATTTCCTTTTTCACCATAGCCCTCTATGGGCTTCCAAATATCACTTTGCCAATTCCACACGAACTGTCTTAGCGAAAGGCTTCTTGAGGGGAAAGCTGTAACTCTGTGAGATGATTTCACAGAACACAAAGAAGTTTCTCAGAAAGCTTCTTTCTCTTTGTTATCGGAGGATATTTCCTTTGGCCCTATATTCTTTAAAGGGATCCGAAATATCTGTTCTCAGGTTCCACAGAAATAAGGCTAGCAAAGAGATCTACGAAATACAGACGTAACTCTGTGAGATGAATTAACAGAACACTGAGCAGTTTCTCAGAAAGCTTCTTTCCAGATTTCATCGGAGGATATTTCCTTTTTCACCATAGCCCTTATGGCTTCCAAATATCACTTTGCCAATTCCACAAGAACTGTCTTAGCGAAAGGCTTCTTGAGGGGAAAGCTGTAACTCTGTGAGATCATTTCATAGAACAAAAAGATGTTTCTCAGAAAGCTTGTTTCTCTTTGTTATCGGAGGATATTTCCTTTGGCCCTATAGTCTTCAAAGGGAAAGGAAATAACTGTTGTCAGATTCCACAGAAATAAGGCTAGCAAAGAGATCAACGAAATACAGATGTAACTCTGTGAGATGAATTAACAGAACACTAAGCAGTTTCTCAGAAAGCTTCTTTCCAGATTTCATCGGAGGATATTCCCTTTTTCACCATAGCCCTCTATGGGCTTCCAAATATCACTTTGCCAATTCCACAAGAACTGTCTTAGCGAAAGGCTTCTTGAGGGGAAAGCTGTAACTATGTGAGATGATTTCACAGAACACAAAGAAGTTTCTCAGAAAACTTCTTTCTCTTTGTTATCGAAGGATATTTTCTTTGGCCGTATACTCTTCAAAGGGAAAGGAAATATCTGTTGTCAGATTCCACAGAAATAAGGCTAGCAAAGAGATCCACGAAACACAGATGTAACTCTGTGAGATGAATTAACAGAACACTAAGCAGTTTCTCAGAAAGCTTCTTTTCAGATTTCATCGGAGGATATTTCCTTTTTCACCATAGCCCTCTATGGGCTTCCAAATATCACTTTGCCAATTCCACACGAACTGTCTTAGCGAAAGGCTTCTTGAGGGGAAAGCTGTAACTCTGTGAGATGATTTCACAGAACACAAAGAAGTTTCTCAGAAAGCTTCTTTCTCTTTCTTATCGGAGGATATTTCCTTTGGCCCTATATTCTTTAAAGGGATCCGAAATATCTGTTCTCAGGTTCCACTGAAATAAGGCTAGCAAAGAGATCTACGAAATACAGATGTAACTCTGTGAGATGAATTAACAGAACACTACGCAGTTTCTCAGAAAGCTTCTTTCCAGATTTCATCCGAGGATATTTCCTTTTTCACCATAGCCCTCTATGGGCTTCCAAATATCACTTTGCCAATTCCACAAGAACTGTCTTAGCGAAAGGCTTCCTGAGGGAAAAGCTGCAACTCCGTGAGATGACTTCACAGAACACAAAGAAGTTTCTCAGAAAGCTTCTTTCTCTTTGTTATCGGAGGATATTTCCTTTGGCCCTATATTCTTCAAAGGGAAAGGAAATATCTGTTGTCAGATTCCACAGAAAAAAGGCTAGCAAAGACATCCACGAAATACAGATGTAACTCTGTGAGATGAATTAACAGAACACTGAGCAGTTTCCCAGAAAGCTTCTTTCCAGATTTCATCGGAGGATATTTCCTTTCTCACCATAGCCCTTAGGGGCTTCCAAATATCACTTTGCCAATTCCACAAGAACTGTCTTAGCGAAAGGCTTCTTGAGGGGAAAGCTGTAACTCTGTGAGATCATTTCACAGAACAGAAAGATGTTTCTCAGAAAGCTTGTTTCTCTTTTTTATCGGAGGATATTTCCTTTGGCCCTATAGTCTTCAAAGGGAAAGGAAATAACTGTTGTCAGATTCCACAGAAATAAGGCTAGCAAAGAGATCCCCGAAATACAGATGTAACTCTGTGAGATGAATTAACAGAACACTGAGCAGTTTCTCAGAAAGCTTCTTTCCAGATTTCATCGGAGGATATTCCCTTTTTCACCATAGCCCTCTATGGGCTTCCAAATATCACTTTGCCAATTCCACAAGAACTGTCTTAGCGAAAGGCTTCTTGAGGGGAAAGCTGTAACTCTGTGAGATGATTTCACAGAACACAAAGAAGTTTCTCAGAAAGCTTCTTTCTCTTTGTTATCGGAAGATATTTCCTTTGGCCCTATAGTCTTCAAAGGGAAAGGAAATATCTGTTCTCAGATTCCACAGAAATAAAGCTAGAAAAGAGATCCTCGAAATACAGATGTAACTCTGTGAGATGAATTAACAGAACACTAAGCAGTTTCTCAGAAAGCTTCTTTCCAGATTTCATCGGAGGATATTCCCTTTTTCACCATAGCCCTCTATGGGCTTCCAAATATCACTTCTTCAATTCCACACGAACTGTCTTAACGAAAGGCTTCTTGAGGGGAAAGCTGTAACTCTGTGAGATGATTTCACAGAACACAAAGAAGATTCTCAGAAAGCTTCTTTCTCTTTGTTATCGAAGGATATTTCCCCTGGCCCTATAGTCTTCAAAGGGAAAGGAAATATCTGTTCTCAGATTCCACAGAAATAAAGCTAGAAAAGAGATCCACGAAATACAGATGTAACTCTGTGAGATGAATTAACAGAACACTAAGCAGTTTCTCAGAAAGCTTCTTTCCAGATTTCATCGGAGGATATTTCCTTTTTCACCGTAGCCCTCTATGGGCTTCCAAATATCACTTTGCCAATTCCACAAGAACTGTCTTAGCGAAAGGCTTCTTGAGGGGAAAGCTGTAACTCTGTGAGATGATTTCACAGAACACAAAGAAGTTTCTCAGAAAGCTTCTTTCTCTTTGTTATCGGAAGATATGTCCTTTGGCCCTATAGTCTTCAAAGGGAAAGGAAATATCTGTTCTCAGATTCCACAGAAATAAAGCTAGAAAAGAGATCCTCGAAATACAGATGTAACTCTGTGAGATGAATTAACAGAACACTAAGCAGTTTCTCAGAAAGCTTCTTTCCAGATTTCATCGGAGGATATTCCCTTTTTCACCATAGCCCTCTATGGGCTTCCAAATATCACATTGCCAATTCCACAAGAACTGTCTTAGCGAAAGGCTTCTTGAGGGGAAAGCTGTAACTCTGTGAGATGATTTCACAGAACACAAAGAAGATTCTCAGAAAGCTTCTTTCTCTTTGTTATCGGAGGATATTTCCTTTGGCCCTATAGTCTTTAAAGGGATCCGAAATATCTGTTGTCAGATTCCACAGAAATAAGGCTAGCAAAGAGATCCACGAAATACAGATGTAACTCTGTGAGATGAATTAACAGAACACTAAGCAGTTTCTCAGAAAGCTGCTTTCCAGATTTCATCCGAGGATATTTCCTTTTTCACCATAGCCCTTATGGGCTTCCAAATATGACCTCGCCAATTCCACAAGAACTGTCTTAGCGAAAGGCTTCTTGAGGGGAAAGCTGTAACTCTGTGAGATGATTTCACAGAACACAAAGAAGTTTCTCAGAAAGCTTCTTTCCCTTTGTTATCGGAGGATATGTCCTTTGGCCCTATAGTCTTCAAAGGGAAAGGAAATATCTGTTGTCAGATTCCACAGAAATAAGGCTAGCAAAGAGATCCAAGAAATACTGATGTAACTCTGTGAGACGAATTAACAGAACACTGAGCAGTTTCTCAGAAAGCTTCTTTCCAGATTTCATCGGAGGATATTTCCTTTCTCACCATAGCCCTCTATGGGCTTCCAAATATCACTTTGCCAATTCCACAAGAACTGTCTTAGCGAAAGGCTTCTTGAGGGGAAAGCTGTAACTCTGTGATATGATTTCACAGAACACAAAGAAGTTTCTCAGAAAGCTTCTTTCTCTTTGTTATCGGAGAATATTTCCTTTGGCCCTATAGTCTTCAAAGGGAAAGGAAATATCTCTTGTCAGATTCCACAGAAATAAGGCTAGCAAAGAGATCCACGAAATACAGATGTAACTCTGTGAGATGAATTAACAGAACACTAAGCAGTTTCTCAGAAAGCTTCTTTCCAGATTTCATCGGAGGATATTTCCTTTTTCACCATAGCCCTCTACGGGCTTCCAAATATCACTTTGCCAATTCCACACGAACTGTCTTAGCGAAAGGCTTCTTGAGGGGAAAGCTGTAACTCTGTGAGATGATTTCACAGAACACAAAGAAGTTTCTCAGAAAGCTTCTCTCTCTTTGTTATCGGAGGATATTTCCTTTGGCCCTATATTCTTTAAAGGGATCTGAAATATCTGTTCTCAGGTTCCACAGAAATAAGGCTAGCAAAGAGATCTACGAAATACAGATGTAACTCTGTGAGATGAATTAACAGAACACTAAGCAGTTTCTCAGAAAGCTTCTTTCCAGATTTCATCGGAGGATATTTCCTTTTTCACCATAGCCCTTATGGCTTCCAAATATCACTTTGCCAATTCCACAAGAACTGTCTTAGCGAAAGGCTTCTTGAAGGGAAAGCTGTAACTCTGTGAGATCATTTCACAGAACAAAAAGATGTTTCTCAGAAAGCTTGTTTCTCTTTGTTATCGGAGGATATTTCCTTTGGCCCTATAGTCTTCAAAGGGAAAGGAAATAACTGTTGTCAGATTCCACAGAAATAAGGCTAGCAAAGAGATCAACGAAATACAGATGTAACTCTGTGAGATGAATTAACAGAACACTAAGCAGTTTCTCAGAAAGCTTCTTTCCAGATTTCATCGGAGGATATTCCCTTTTTCACCGTAGCCCTCTATGGGCTTCCAAATATCACTTTGCCAATTCCACAAGAACTGTCTTAGCGAAAGGCTTCTTGAGGGGAAAGCTGTAACTCTGTGAGATGATTTCACAGAACACAAAGAAGTTTCTCAGAAAGCTTCTTTCTCTTTCTTATCGGAGGATATTTCCTTTGGCCCTATATTCTTTAAAGGGATCCGAAATATCTGTTCTCAGGTTCCACTGAAATAAGGCTAGCAAAGAGATCTACGAAATACAGATGTAACTCTGTGAGATGAATTAACAGAATACTACGCAGTTTCTCAGAAAGCTTCTTTCCAGATTTCATCCGAGGATATTTCCTTTTTCACCATAGCCCTCTATGGGCTTCCAAATATCACTTTGCCAATTCCACAAGAACTGTCTTAGCGAAAGGCTTCCTGAGGGGAAAGCTGTAACTCCGTGAGATGACTTCACAGAACACAAAGAAGTTTCTCAGAAAGCTTCTTTCTCTTTGTTATCGGAGGATATTTCCTTTGGCCCTATATTCTTCAAAGGGAAAGGAAATATCTGTTGTCAGATTCCACAGAAAAACGGCTAGCAAACACATCCACGAAGTACAGATGTAACTCTGTGAGATGAATTAACAGAACACTGAGCAGTTTCCCAGAAAGCTTCTTTCCAGATTTCATCGGAGGATATTTCCTTTCTCACCATAGCCCTTATGGGCTTCCAAATATCACTTTGCCAATTCCACAAGAACTGTCTTAGCGAAAGGCTTCTTGAGGGGAAAGCTGTAACTCTGTGAGATCATTTCACAGAACAAAAAGATGTTTCTCAGAAAGCTTGTTTCTCTTTGTTATCGGAGGATATTTCCTTTGGCCCTATAGTCTTCAAAGGGAAAGGAAATAACTGTTGTCAGATTCCACAGAAATAAGGCTAGCAAAGAGATCCACGAAATACAGATGTAACTCCGTGAGATGAATTAACAGAACACTGAGCAGTTTCTCAGAAAGCTTCTTTCCAGATTTCATCAGAGGATATTCCCTTTTTCACCATAGCCCTCTATGGGCTTCCAAATATCACTTTGCCAATTCCACAAGAACTGTCTTAGCGAAAGGCTTCTTGAGGGGAAAGCTGTAACTCTGTGAGATGATTTCACAGAACACAAAGAAGTTTCTCAGAAAGCTTCTTTCTCTTTGTTATCGGAGGATATGTACTTTGGCCCCATAGTCTTCAAAGGGAAAGGAAATATCTGTTGTCAGATTCCACAGAAATAAGGCTAGCAAAGACATCCACGAAATACAGATGTAACTCTGTGAGATGAATTAACAGAACACTGAGCAGTTTCCCAGAAAGCTTCTTTCCAGATTTCATCGGAGGATATTTCCTTTCTCACCATAGCCCTTAGGGGCTTCCAAATATCACTTTGCCAATTCCACAAGAACTGTCTTAGCGAAAGGCTTCTTGAGGGGAAAGCTGTAACTCTGTGAGATCATTTCACAGAACAGAAAGATGTTTCTCAGAAAGCTTGTTTCTCTTTTTTATCGGAGGATATTTCCTTTGGCCCTATAGTCTTCAAAGGGAAAGGAAATAACTGTTGTCAGATTCCACAGAAATAAGGCTAGCAAAGAGATCCCCGAAATACAGATGTAACTCTGTGAGATGAATTAACAGAACACTGAGCAGTTTCTCAGAAAGCTTCTTTCCAGATTTCATCGGAGGATATTCCCTTTTTCACCATAGCCCTCTATGGGCTTCCAAATATCACTTTGCCAATTCCACAAGAACTGTCTTAGCGAAAGGCTTCTTGAGGGGAAAGCTGTAACTCTGTGAGATGATTTCACAGAACACAAAGAAGTTTCTCAGAAAGCTTCTTTCTCTTTGTTATCGGAAGATATTTCCTTTGGCCCTATAGTCTTCAAAGGGAAAGGAAATATCTGTTCTCAGATTCCACAGAAATAAAGCTAGAAAAGAGATCCTCGAAATACAGATGTAACTCTGTGAGATGAATTAACAGAACACTAAGCAGTTTCTCAGAAAGCTTCTTTCCAGATTTCATCGGAGGATATTCCCTTTTTCACCATAGCCCTCTATGGGCTTCCAAATATCACTTCTTCAATTCCACACGAACTGTCTTAACGAAAGGCTTCTTGAGGGGAAAGCTGTAACTCTGTGAGATGATTTCACAGAACACAAAGAAGATTCTCAGAAAGCTTCTTTCTCTTTGTTATCGAAGGATATTTCCCCTGGCCCTATAGTCTTCAAAGGGAAAGGAAATATCTGTTCTCAGATTCCACAGAAATAAAGCTAGAAAAGAGATCCACGAAATACAGATGTAACTCTGTGAGATGAATTAACAGAACACTAAGCAGTTTCTCAGAAAGCTTCTTTCCAGATTTCATCGGAGGATATTTCCTTTTTCACCGTAGCCCTCTATGGGCTTCCAAATATCACTTTGCCAATTCCACAAGAACTGTCTTAGCGAAAGGCTTCTTGAGGGGAAAGCTGTAACTCTGTGAGATGATTTCACAGAACACAAAGAAGTTTCTCAGAAAGCTTCTTTCTCTTTGTTATCGGAAGATATGTCCTTTGGCCCTATAGTCTTCAAAGGGAAAGGAAATATCTGTTCTCAGATTCCACAGAAATAAAGCTAGAAAAGAGATCCTCGAAATACAGATGTAACTCTGTGAGATGAATTAACAGAACACTAAGCAGTTTCTCAGAAAGCTTCTTTCCAGATTTCATCGGAGGATATTCCCTTTTTCACCATAGCCCTCTATGGGCTTCCAAATATCACATTGCCAATTCCACAAGAACTGTCTTAGCGAAAGGCTTCTTGAGGGGAAAGCTGTAACTCTGTGAGATGATTTCACAGAACACAAAGAAGATTCTCAGAAAGCTTCTTTCTCTTTGTTATCGGAGGATATTTCCTTTGGCCCTATAGTCTTTAAAGGGATCCGAAATATCTGTTGTCAGATTCCACAGAAATAAGGCTAGCAAAGAGATCCACGAAATACAGATGTAACTCTGTGAGATGAATTAACAGAACACTAAGCAGTTTCTCAGAAAGCTGCTTTCCAGATTTCATCCGAGGATATTTCCTTTTTCACCATAGCCCTTATGGGCTTCCAAATATGACCTCGCCAATTCCACAAGAACTGTCTTAGCGAAAGGCTTCTTGAGGGGAAAGCTGTAACTCTGTGAGATGATTTCACAGAACACAAAGAAGTTTCTCAGAAAGCTTCTTTCCCTTTGTTATCGGAGGATATGTCCTTTGGCCCTATAGTCTTCAAAGGGAAAGGAAATATCTGTTGTCAGATTCCACAGAAATAAGGCTAGCAAAGAGATCCAAGAAATACTGATGTAACTCTGTGAGACGAATTAACAGAACACTGAGCAGTTTCTCAGAAAGCTTCTTTCCAGATTTCATCGGAGGATATTTCCTTTCTCACCATAGCCCTCTATGGGCTTCCAAATATCACTTTGCCAATTCCACAAGAACTGTCTTAGCGAAAGGCTTCTTGAGGGGAAAGCTGTAACTCTGTGATATGATTTCACAGAACACAAAGAAGTTTCTCAGAAAGCTTCTTTCTCTTTGTTATCGGAGAATATTTCCTTTGGCCCTATAGTCTTCAAAGGGAAAGGAAATATCTCTTGTCAGATTCCACAGAAATAAGGCTAGCAAAGAGATCCACGAAATACAGATGTAACTCTGTGAGATGAATTAACAGAACACTAAGCAGTTTCTCAGAAAGCTTCTTTCCAGATTTCATCGGAGGATATTTCCTTTTTCACCATAGCCCTCTACGGGCTTCCAAATATCACTTTGCCAATTCCACACGAACTGTCTTAGCGAAAGGCTTCTTGAGGGGAAAGCTGTAACTCTGTGAGATGATTTCACAGAACACAAAGAAGTTTCTCAGAAAGCTTCTCTCTCTTTGTTATCGGAGGATATTTCCTTTGGCCCTATATTCTTTAAAGGGATCTGAAATATCTGTTCTCAGGTTCCACAGAAATAAGGCTAGCAAAGAGATCTACGAAATACAGATGTAACTCTGTGAGATGAATTAACAGAACACTAAGCAGTTTCTCAGAAAGCTTCTTTCCAGATTTCATCGGAGGATATTTCCTTTTTCACCATAGCCCTTATGGCTTCCAAATATCACTTTGCCAATTCCACAAGAACTGTCTTAGCGAAAGGCTTCTTGAAGGGAAAGCTGTAACTCTGTGAGATCATTTCACAGAACAAAAAGATGTTTCTCAGAAAGCTTGTTTCTCTTTGTTATCGGAGGATATTTCCTTTGGCCCTATAGTCTTCAAAGGGAAAGGAAATAACTGTTGTCAGATTCCACAGAAATAAGGCTAGCAAAGAGATCAACGAAATACAGATGTAACTCTGTGAGATGAATTAACAGAACACTAAGCAGTTTCTCAGAAAGCTTCTTTCCAGATTTCATCGGAGGATATTCCCTTTTTCACCGTAGCCCTCTATGGGCTTCCAAATATCACTTTGCCAATTCCACAAGAACTGTCTTAGCGAAAGGCTTCTTGAGGGGAAAGCTGTAACTCTGTGAGATGATTTCACAGAACACAAAGAAGTTTCTCAGAAAGCTTCTTTCTCTTTCTTATCGGAGGATATTTCCTTTGGCCCTATATTCTTTAAAGGGATCCGAAATATCTGTTCTCAGGTTCCACTGAAATAAGGCTAGCAAAGAGATCTACGAAATACAGATGTAACTCTGTGAGATGAATTAACAGAATACTACGCAGTTTCTCAGAAAGCTTCTTTCCAGATTTCATCCGAGGATATTTCCTTTTTCACCATAGCCCTCTATGGGCTTCCAAATATCACTTTGCCAATTCCACAAGAACTGTCTTAGCGAAAGGCTTCCTGAGGGGAAAGCTGTAACTCCGTGAGATGACTTCACAGAACACAAAGAAGTTTCTCAGAAAGCTTCTTTCTCTTTGTTATCGGAGGATATTTCCTTTGGCCCTATATTCTTCAAAGGGAAAGGAAATATCTGTTGTCAGATTCCACAGAAAAACGGCTAGCAAACACATCCACGAAGTACAGATGTAACTCTGTGAGATGAATTAACAGAACACTGAGCAGTTTCCCAGAAAGCTTCTTTCCAGATTTCATCGGAGGATATTTCCTTTCTCACCATAGCCCTTATGGGCTTCCAAATATCACTTTGCCAATTCCACAAGAACTGTCTTAGCGAAAGGCTTCTTGAGGGGAAAGCTGTAACTCTGTGAGATCATTTCACAGAACAAAAAGATGTTTCTCAGAAAGCTTGTTTCTCTTTGTTATCGGAGGATATTTCCTTTGGCCCTATAGTCTTCAAAGGGAAAGGAAATAACTGTTGTCAGATTCCACAGAAATAAGGCTAGCAAAGAGATCCACGAAATACAGATGTAACTCCGTGAGATGAATTAACAGAACACTGAGCAGTTTCTCAGAAAGCTTCTTTCCAGATTTCATCAGAGGATATTCCCTTTTTCACCATAGCCCTCTATGGGCTTCCAAATATCACTTTGCCAATTCCACAAGAACTGTCTTAGCGAAAGGCTTCTTGAGGGGAAAGCTGTAACTCTGTGAGATGATTTCACAGAACACAAAGAAGTTTCTCAGAAAGCTTCTTTCTCTTTGTTATCGGAGGATATGTACTTTGGCCCCATAGTCTTCAAAGGGAAAGGAAATATCTGTTGTCAGATTCCACAGAAATAAGGCTAGCAAAGAGATCCAAGAAATACTGATGGAAATCTGTGAGATGAATTAAGAGAACACTGAGCAGTTTCTCAGAAAGCTTCTTTCCAGATTTCATCGGAGGATATTTCCATTCTCACCATAGCCCTCTATGGGCTTCCAAATATCACTTTGCCAATTCCACAAGAACTGTCTTAGCGAAAGGCTTCTTGAGGGGAAAGCTGTAACTCTGTGAGATGATTTCACAGAACACAAAGTAGTTTCCCAGAAAGCTTCTTTCTCTTTGTTATCGGAGGATATTTCCTTTGGCCCTATAGTCTTCAAAGGGAAAGGAAATATCTGTTGTCAGATTCCACAGAAATAAGGCTAGCAAAGACATCCACGAAATACAGATGTAACTCTGTGAGATGAATTAACAGAACACTAAGCAGTTTCTCCGAAAGCTTCTTTCCAGATTTCATCGGAGGATATTTCCTTTTTCACCATAGCCCTCTATGGGCTTCCAAATATCACTTTGCCAATTCCACACGAACTGTCTTAGCGAAAGGCTTCTTGAGGGGAAAGCTGTAACTCTGTGAGATGATTTCACAGAACACAAAGAAGTTTCTCAGAAAGCTTCTTTCTCTTTGTTATCGGAGGATATTTCCTTTGGCCCTATATTCTTTAAAGGGATCCGAAATATCTGTTCTCAGGTTCCACAGAAATAAGGCTAGCAAAGAGATCTACGAAATACAGATGTAACTCTGTGAGATGAATTAACAGAACACTACGCAGTTTCTCAGAAAGCTTCTTTCCAGATTTCATCCGAGGATATTTCCTTTTTCACCATAGCCCTCTACGGGCTTCCAAATATCACTTTGCCAATTCCACAAGAACTGTCTTAGCGAAAGGCTTCTTGAGGGGAAAGCTGTAACTCTGTGAGATGATTTCTCAAAACACAAAGAAGTTTCTCAGAAAGCATCTTTCTCTTTGTTATCGGAGGATATTTCCTTTGGCCCTATATTCTTCAAAGGGAAAGAAATATCTGTTGTCAGATTCCACAGAAATAAGGCTAGCAAAGACATCCACGAAATACAGATGTAACTCTGTGAGATGAATTAACAGAACACTGAGCAGTTTCTCAGAAAGCTTCTTTCCAGATTTCATCGGAGGATATTTCCTTTCTCACCATAGCCCTTATGGGCTTCCAAATATCACTTTGCCAATTCCACAAGAACTGTCTTAGCGAAAGGCTTCTTGAGGGGAAAGCTGTAACTCTGTGAGATCATTTCACAGAACACAAAGATGTTTCTCAGAAAGCTTGTTTCTCTTTGTTATCGGAGGATATTTCCTTTGGCCCTATAGTCTTCAAAGGGAAAGGAAATAACTGTTGTCAGATTCCACAGAAATAAGGCTAGCAAAGAGATCCACGAAATACAGATGTAACTCTGTGAGATGAATTAACAGAACACTAAGCAGTTTCTCAGAAAGCTTCTTTCCAGATTTCATCGGAGGATATTTCCTTTTTCACCATAGCCCTCTATGGGCTTCCAAATATCACTTTGCCAATTCCACAAGAACTGTCTTAGGGAAAGGCTTCTTGAGGGGAAAGCTGTAACTCTGTGAGATGATTTCACAGAACACAAAGAAGTTTCTCAGAAAACTTCTTTCTCTTTGTTATCGAAGGATATTTCATTTGGCCGTATAATCTTCAAAGGGAAAGGAAATATCTGTTGTCAGATTCCACAGAAATAATGCTAGCAAAGAGATCCACGAAATACAGATGTAACTTTGTGAGATGAATTAACAGAACACTAAGCAGTTTCTCAGAAAGCTTCTTTCCAGATTTCATCGGAGGATATTTCCTTTTTCACCATAGCCCTCTAAGGGCTTCCAAATATCACTTTGCCAATTCCACACGAACTGTCTTAGCGAAAGGCTTCTTGAGAGGAAAGCTGTAACTCTGTGAGATGATTTCACAGAACACAAAGAAGTTTCTCAGAAAGCTTCTTTCTCTTTGTTATCGGAGGATATTTCCTTTGGCCCTATAGTCTTTAAAGTGATCCGAAATATCTGTTCTCAGGTTCCACAGAAATAAGGCTAGCATAGAGATCTACGAAATACAGATGTAACTCTGTGAGATGAATTAACAGAACATTAAGCAGTTTCTCAGAAAGCTTCTTTCCAGATTTCATCGGAGGATATTTCCTTTTTCACCATAGCCCTCTATGGGCTTCCAAATATCACTTTGCCAATTCCACAAGAACTGTTGTAGCGAAAGGCTTCTTGAGGGGAAAGCTGTAACTCTGTGAGATGATTTCACAGAACACAAAGAAGTTTCTCAGAAAGCTTCTTTCTCTTTGTTATCGGAGGATATTTCCTTGGGCCCTATAGTCTTTAAAGGGATCCGAAATATCTGTTGTCAGATTCCACAGAAATAAGCCTAGCAAAGAGATCCACGAAATACAGATGTAACTCTGTGAGATGAATTAACAGAACACTAAGCAGTTTCTCAGAAAGCTGCTTTCCAGATTTCATCCGAGGATATTTCCTTTTTCACCATAGCCCTTATGGGCTTCCAAATATGACCTTGCCAATTCCACAAGAACTGTCTTAGCGAAAGGCTTCTTGAGGGGAAAGCTGTAACTCTGTGAGATGATTTCACAGAACACAAAGAAGTTTCTCAGAAAGCTTCTTTCCCTTTGTTATCGGAGGATATGTCCTTTGGCCCTATAGTCTTCAAAGGGAAAGGAAATATCTGTTGTCAGATTCCACAGAAATAAGGCTAGCAAAGAGATCCAAGAAATACTGATGTAACTCTGTGAGACGAATTAACAGAACACTGAGCAGTTTCTCAGAAAGCTTCTTTCCAGATTTCATCGGAGGATATTTCCTTTCTCACCATAGCCGTCTATGGGCTTCCAAATATCACTTTGCCAATTCCACAAGAACTGTCTTAGCGAAAGGCTTCTTGAGGGGAAAGCTGTAACTCTGTGATATGATTTCACAGAACACAAAGAAGTTTCTCAGAAAGCTTCTTTCTCTTTGTTATCGGAGAATATTTCCTTTGGCCCTATAGTCTTCAAAGGGAAAGGAAATATCTGTTGTCAGATTCCACAGAAATAAGGCTAGCAAAGAGATCCACGAAATACAGATGTAACTCTGTGAGATGAATTAACAGAACACTAATCAGTTTCTCAGAAAGCTTCTTTCCAGATTTCATCGCAGGATATTTCCTTTTTCACCATAGCCCTCTATGGGCTTCCAAATATCACTTTGCCAATTCCACACGAACTGTCTTAGCGAAAGGCTTCTTGAGGGGAAAGCTGTAACTCTGTGAGATGATTTCACAGAACACAAAGAAGTTTCTCAGAAAGCTTCTTTCTCTTTGTTATCGGAGGATATTTCCTTTGGCCCTATATTCTTTAAACGGATCCGAAATATCTGTTCTCAGGTTCCACAGAAATAAGGCTAGCAAAGAGATCTACGAAATACAGATGTAACTCTGTGAGATGAATTAACAGAACACTAAGCAGTTTCTCAGAAAGCTTCTTTCCAGATTTAATCGGAGGATATTTCCTTTTTCACCATAGCCCTTATGGCTTCCAAATATCACTTTGCCAATTCCACAAGAACTGTCTTAGCGAAAGGCTTCTTGAGGGGAAAGCTGTAACTCTGTGAGATCATTTCACAGAACAAAAAGATGTTTCTCAGAAAGCTTGTTTCTCTTTGTTATCGGAGGATATTTCCTTTGGCCCTATAGTCTTCAAAGGGAAAGGAAATAACTGTTGTCAGATTCCACAGAAATAAGGCTAGCAAAGAGATCCACGAAATACAGATGTAACTCTGTGAGATGAATTAACAGAACACTGAGCAGTTTCTCAGAAAGCTTCTTTCCAGATTTCATCGGAGGATATTCCCTTTTTCACCATAGCCCTCTATGGGCTTCCAAATATCACTTTGCCAATTCCACAAGAACTGTCTTAGCGAAAGGCTTCTTGAGGGGAAAGCTGTAACTCGGTGAGATGATTTCACAGAACACAAAGAAGTTTCTCAGAAAGCTTCTTTCTCTTTGTTATCGGAAGATATTTCCTTTGGCCCTATAGTCTTCAAAGGGAAAGGAAATATCTGTTCTCAGATTCCACAGAAATAAAGCTAGAAAAGAGATCCTCGAAATACAGATGTAACTCTGTGAGATGAATTAACAGAACACTAAGCAGTTTCTCAGAAAGCTTCTTTCTAGATTTCATCGGAGGATATTTCCTTTTTCACCATAGCCCTCTATGGACTTCCAAATATCACTTTGCCAATTCCACAAGAACTGTCTTAGCGAAAGGCTTCTTGAGGGGAAAGTTGTAACTCTGTGAGATGATTTCACAGAACACAAAGAAGTTTCTCAGAAAACTTCTTTCTCTTTGTTATCGAAGGATATTTCCTTTGGCCGTATAGTCTTCAAAGGGAAAGGAAATATCTGTTGTCAGATTCCACAGAAATAAGGCTAGCAAAGAGATCCACGAAATACAGATGTAACTCTGTGAGATGAATTAACAGAACACTAAGCAGTTTCTCAGAAAGCTTCTTTCCAGATTTCATCGGAGTATATTCCCTTTTTCATCATAGCTCTCTATGGGCTTCCAAATATCACTTTGCCAATTCCACACGAACTGTCTTAGCGAAAGGCTTCTTGAGGGGAAAGCTGTAACTCTGTGAGATGATTTCACAGAACACAAAGAAGTTTCTCAGAAAGCTTCTTTCTCTTTGTTATCGGATGATGTTTCCCCTGGCCCTATAGTGTTCAAAGGGAAAGGAAATATCTGTTCTCAGATTCCACAGAAATAAGGCTAGGAAAGAGATCCACGAAATACAGATGTAACTCTGTGAGATGAATTAACAGAACACTAAGCAGTTTCTCAGAAAGCTTCTTTCCAGATTTCATCGGAGGATATTTCCTTTTTCACCATAGCCCTCTAAGGGCTTCCAAATATCACTTTGCCAAATCCACACGAACTGTCTTAGCGAAAGGCTTCTTGAGGGGAAAGCTGTAACTCTGTGAGATGATTTCACAGAACACAAAGAAGTTTCTCAGAAAGCTTCTTTCTCTTTGTTATCGGAGGATATTTCCTTTGGCCCTATATTCTTTAAAGGGATACTAAATATCTGTTGTCAGATTCCACAGAAATAAGGCTAGCAAAGAGATCCACGAAATACAGATGTAACTCTGTGAGATGAATTAACAGAACACTAAGCAGTTTCTCAGAAAGCTGCTTTCCAGATTTCATCCGAGGATATTTCCTTTTTCACCATAGCCCTTATGGGCTTCCAAATATGACTTTGCCAATTCCACACGAACTGTCTTAGCGAAAGGCTTCTTGAGGGGAAAGCTGTAACTCTGTGAGATGATTTCACAGAACACAAAGAAGTTTCTCAGAAAGCTTCTTTCCCTTTGTTATCGGAGGATATGTCCTTTGGCCCTATAGTCTTCAAAGGGAAAGGAAATATCTGTTGTCAGATTCCACAGAAATAAGGCTAGCAAAGAGATCCAAGAAATACTGATGTAACTCTGTGAGACGAATTAACAGAACACTGAGCAGTTTCTCAGAAAGCTTCTTTCCAGATTTCATCGGAGAATATTTCCTTTCTCACCGTAGCCCTTATGGGCTTCCAAATATCACTTTGCCAATTCCACAAGAACTGCCTTAGCGAAAGGCTTCTTGAGGGGAAAGCTGTAACTCTGTGAGATCATTTCACAGAACAAAAACATGTTTCTCAGAAAGCTTGTTTCTCTTTGTTATCGGAGGATATTTCCTTTGGCCCTATAGTCTTCAAAGGGAAAGGAAATAACTGTTGTCAGATTCCACAGAAATAAGGCTAGCAAAGAGATCCACGAAATACAGATGTAACTCTGTGAGATGAATTAACAGAACCCTAAGCAGTTTCTCAGAAAGCTTCTTTCCAGATTTCATCGGAGGATATTTCCTTTCTCACCATAGCCCTCTATGGGCTTCCAAATATCACTTTGCCAATTCCACAAGAACTGTCTTAGCGAAAGGCTTCTTGAGGGGAAAGCTGTAACTCTGTGAGATGATTTCACAGAACACAAAGAAGTTTCTCAGAAAGCTTCTTTCTCTTTGTTATCGGAGGATATTTCCTTTGGCCCTATAGTCTTCAAAGGGAAAGGAAATATCTGTTGTCAGATTCCACAGAAATAAGGCTAGCAAAGAGATCCACGAAATACAGATGTAACTCTGTGAGATGAATTAACAGAACACTAAGCAGTTTCTCAGAAAGCTTCTTTCCAGATTTCATCGGAGGATATTTCCTTTTTCACCATAGCCCTCTATGGGCTTCCAAATATCACTTTGCCAATTCCACACGAACTGTCTTAGCGAAAGGCTTCTTGAGGGGAAAGCTGTAACTCTGTGAGATGATTTCACAGAACACAAAGAAGTTTCTCAGAAAGCTTCTTTCTCTTTCTTATCGGAGGATATTTCCTTTGGCCCTATATTCTTTAAAGGGATCCGAAATATCTGTTCTCAGGTTCCACTGAAATAAGGCTAGCAAAGAGATCTACGAAATACAGATGTAACTCTGTGAGATGAATTAACAGAACACTACGCAGTTTCTCAGAAAGCTTCTTTCCAGATTTCATCCGAGGATATTTCCTTTTTCACCATAGCCCTCTATGGGCTTCCAAATATCACTTTGCCAATTCCACAAGAACTGTCTTAGCGAAAGGCTTCTTGAGGGGAAAGCTGTAACTCTGTGAGATCATTTCACAGAACAAAAAGATGTTTCTCAGAAAGCTTGTTTCTCTTTGTTATCGGAGGATATTTCCTTTGGCCCTATAGTCTTCAAAGGGAAAGGAAATAACTGTTGTCAGATTCCACAGAAATAAGGCTAGCAAAGAGATCCACGAAATACAGATGTAACTCTGTGAGATGAATTAACAGAACACTGAGCAGTTTCTCAGAAAGCTTCTTTCCAGATTTCATCGGAGGATATTCCCTTTTTCACCATAGCCCACTATGGGCTTCCAAATATCACTTTGCCAATTCCACAAGAACTGTCTTAGCGAAAGGCTTCTTGAGGGGAAAGCTGTAACTCTGTGAGATGATTTCACAGAACACAAAGAAGTTTCTCAGAAAGCTTCTTTCTCTTTGTTATCGGAAGATATTTCCTTTGGCCCTATAGTCTTCAAAGGGAAAGGAAATATCTGTTCTCAGATTCCACAGAAATAAAGCTAGAAAAGAGATCCTCGAAATACAGATGTAACTCTGTGAGATGAATTAACAGAACACTAAGCAGTTTCTCAGAAAGCTTCTTTCCAGATTTCATCGGAGGATATTTCCTTTTTCACCGTAGCTCTCTATGGGCTTCCAAATATCACTTTGCCAATTCCACAAGAACTGTCTTAGCGAAAGGCTTCTTGAGGGGAAAGTTGTAACTCTGTGAGATGATTTCACAGAACACAAAGAAGTTTCTCAGAAAACTTCTTTCTCTTTGTTATCGAAGGATATTTCCTTTGGCCGTATAGTCTTCAAAGGGAAAGGAAATATCTGTTGTCAGATTCCACAGAAATAAGGCTAGCAAAGAGATCCACGAAATACAGATGTAACTCAGTGAGATGAATTAACAGAACACTAAGCAGTTTCTCAGAAGGCTTCTTTCCAGATTTCATCGGAGGATATTCCCTTTTTCACCATAGCTCTCTATGGGCTTCCAAATATCACTTTGCCAATTCCACACGAACTGTCTTAGCCAAAGGCTTCTTGAGGGGAAAGCTGTAACTCTGTGAGATGATTTCACAGAACACAAAGAAGTTTCTCAGAAAGCTTCTTTCTCTTTGTTATCGGATGATATTTCCCCTGGCCCTATAGTCTTCAAAGGGAAAGGAAATATCTGTTCTCAGATTCCACAGAAATAAAGCTAGAAAAGAGATCCACGAAATACAGATGTAACTCTGTGAGATGAATTAACAGAACACTAAGCAGTTTCTCAGAAAGCTTCTTTCCAGATTTCATCTGAGGATATTTCCTTTTTCACCATAGCCCTCTATGGGCTTCCAAATATCACTTTGCCAATTCCGCAAGAACTGTCTTAGCGAAAGGCTTCTTGAGGGGAAAGCTGTAACTCTGTGAGATGATTTCACAGAACACAAAGAAGTTTCTCAGAAATTTTCATTCTCTTTGTTATCGAAGGATATTTCCTTTGGCCGTATAGTCTTCAAAGGGAAAGGAAATATCTGTTGTCAGATTCCACAGAAATAAGGCTAGGAAAGAGATCCACGAAATACAGATGTAACTCTGTGAGATGAATTAACAGAACACTAAGCAGTTTCTCAGAAGGCTTCTTTCCAGATTTCATCGGAGGATATTTTCTTTTTCACCATAGCCCTCTAAGGGCTTCCAAATATCACTTTGCCAATTCCACACGAACTGTCTTAGCGAAAGGCTTCTTGAGGGGAAAGCTGTAACTCTGTGAGATGATTTCACAGAACACAAAGAAGTTTCTCAGAAAGCTTCTTTCTCTTTGTTATCGGAGGATATTTCCTTTGGCCCTATATTCTTTAAAGGGATCCTAAATATCTGTTGTCAGATTCCACAGAAATAAGGCTAGCAAAGAGATCCACGAAATACAGATGTAACTCTGTGAGATGAATTAACAGAACACTAAGCAGTTTCTCAGAAAGCTGCTTTCCAGATTTCATCCGAGGATATTTCCTTTTTCACCATAGCCCTTATGGGCTTCCAAATATGACTTTGCCAATTCCACAAGAACTGTCTTAGCGAAAGGCTTCTTGAGGGGAAAGCTGTAACTCTGTGAGATGATTTCACAGAACACAAAGAAGTTTCTCAGAAAGCTTCTTTCCCTTTGTTATCGGAGGATATGTCCTTTGGCCCTATAGTCTTCAAAGGGAAAGGAAATATCTGTTGTCAGATTCCACAGAAATAAGGCTAGCAAAGAGATCCAAGAAATATTGATGTAACTCTGTGAGACGAATTAACAGAACACTGAGCAGTTTCTCAGAAAGCTTCTTTCCAGATTTCATCGGAGAATATTTCCTTTCTCACCATAGCCCTTATGGGCTTCCAAATATCACTTTGCCAATTCCACAAGAACTGCCTTAGCGAAAGGCTTCTTGAGGGGAAAGCTGTAACTCTGTGAGATCATTTCACAGAACAAAAAGATGTTTCTCAGAAAGCTTGTTTCTCTTTGTTATCGGAGGATATTTCCTTTGGCCCTATAGTCTTCAAAGGGAAAGGAAATAACTGTTGTCAGATTCCACAGAAATAAGGCTAGCAAAGAGATCCACGAAATACAGATGTAACTCTGTGAGATGAATTAACAGAACACTGAGCAGTTTCTCAGAAAGCTTCTTTCCATATTTCATCGGAGGATATTCCCTTTTTCACCATAGCCCTCTATGGGCTTCCAAATATCACTTTGCCAATTCCACAAGAACTGTCTTAGCGAAAGGCTTCTTGAGGGGAAAGCTGTAACTCTGTGAGATGATTTCACAGAACACAAAGAAGTTTCTCAGAAAGCTTCTTTCTCTTTGTTATCGGAAGATATTTCCTTTGGCCCTATAGTCTTCAAAGGGAAAGGAAATATCTGTTCTCAGATTCCACAGAAATAAAGGTAGAAAAGAGATCCTCGAAATACAGATGTAACTCTGTGAGATGAATTAACAGAACACTAAGCAGTTTCTCAGAAAGCTTCTTTCTAGATTTCATCGGAGGATATTTCCTTTTTCACCATAGCCCTCTATGGACTTCCAAATATCACTTTGCCAATTCCACAAGAACTGTCTTAGCGAAAGGCTTCTTGAGGGGAAAGTTGTAACCCTGTGAGATGATTTCACAGAACACAAAGAAGTTTCTCAGAAAACTTCTTTCTCTTTGTTATCGAAGGATATTTCCTTTGGCCGTATAGTCTTCAAAGGGAAAGGAAATATCTGTTGTCAGATTCCACAGAAATAAGGCTAGCAAAGAGATCCACGAAATACAGATGTAACTCTGTGAGATGAATTAACAGAACACTAAGCAGTTTCTCAGAAAGCTTCTTTTCAGATTTCATCGGAGGATATTCCCTTTTTCACCATAGCTCTCTATGGGCTTCCAAATATCACTTTGCCAATTCCACACGAACTGTCTTAGCGAAAGGCTTCTTGAGGGGAAAGCTGTAACTCTGTGAGATGATTTCACAGAACACAAAGAAGTTTCTCAGAAAGCTTCTTTCTCTTTGTTATCGGATGATATTTCCCCTGGCCCTATAGTGTTCAAAGGGAAAGGAAATATCTGTTCTCAGATTCCACAGAAATAAGGCTAGGAAAGAGATCCACGAAATACAGATGTAACTCTGTGAGATGAATTAACAGAACACTAAGCAGTTTCTCAGAAAGCTTCTTTCCAGATTTCATCGGAGGATATTTCCTTTTTCACCATAGCCCTCTAAGGGCTTCCAAATATCACTTTGCCAATTCCACACGAACTGTCTTAGCGAAAGGCTTCTTGAGGGGAAAGCTGTAACTCTGTGAGATGATTTCACAGAACACAAAGAAGTTTCTCAGAAAGCTTCTTTCTCTTTGTTATCGGAGGATATTTCCTTTGGCCCTATATTCTTTAAAGGGATACTAAATATCTGTTGTCAGATTCCACAGAAATAAGGCTAGCAAAGAGATCCACGAAATACAGATGTAACTCTGTGAGATGAATTAACAGAACACTAAGCAGTTTCTCAGAAAGCTGCTTTCCAGATTTCATCCGAGGATATTTCCTTTTTCACCATAGCCCTTATGGGCTTCCAAATATGACTTTGCCAATTCCACAAGAACTGTCTTAGCGAAAGGCTTCTTGAGGGGAAAGCTGTAACTCTGTGAGATGATTTCACAGAACACAAAGAAGTTTCTCAGAAAGCTTCTTTCCCTTTGTTATCGGAGGATATGTCCTTTGGCCCTATAGTCTTCAAAGGGAAAGGAAATATCTGTTGTCAGATTCCACAGAAATAAGGCTAGCAAAGAGATCCAAGAAATACTGATGTAACTCTGTGAGACGAATTAACAGAACACTGAGCAGTTTCTCAGAAAGCTTCTTTCCAGATTTCATCGGAGAATATTTCCTTTCTCACCATAGGCCTTATGGGCTTCCAAATATCACTTTGCCAATTCCACAAGAACTGCCTTAGCGAAAGGCTTCTTGAGGGGAAAGCTGTAACTCTGTGAGATCATTTCACAGAACAAAAAGATGTTTCTCAGAAAGCTTGTTTCTCTTTGTTATCGGAGGATATTTCCTTTGGCCCTATAGTCTTCAAAGGGAAAGGAAATAACTGTTGTCAGATTCCACAGAAATAAGGCTAGCAAAGAGATCCACGAAATACAGATGTAACTCTGTGAGATGAATTAACAGAACCCTAAGCAGTTTCTCAGAAAGCTTCTTTCCAGATTTCATCGGAGGATATTTCCTTTCTCACCATAGCCCTCTATGGGCTTCCAAATATCACTTTGCCAATTCCACAAGAACTGTCTTAGCGAAAGGCTTCTTGAGGGGAAAGCTGTAACTCTGTGAGATGATTTCACAGAACACAAAGAAGTTTCTCAGAAAGCTTCTTTCTCTTTGTTATCGGAGGATATTTCCTTTGGCCCTATAGTCTTCAAAGGGAAAGGAAATATCTGTTGTCAGATTCCACAGAAATAAGGCTAGCAAAGAGATCCACGAAATACAGATGTAACTCTGTGAGATGAATTAACAGAACACTAAGCAGTTTCTCAGAAAGCTTCTTTCCAGATTTCATCGGAGGATATTTCCTTTTTCACCATAGCCCTCTATGGGCTTCCAAATATCACTTTGCCAATTCCACACGAACTGTCTTAGCGAAAGGCTTCTTGAGGGGAAAGCTGTAACTCTGTGAGATGATTTCACAGAACACAAAGAAGTTTCTCAGAAAGCTTCTTTCTCTTTCTTATCGGAGGATATTTCCTTTGGCCCTATATTCTTTAAAGGGATCCGAAATATCTGTTCTCAGGTTCCACTGAAATAAGGCTAGCAAAGAGATCTACGAAATACAGATGTAACTCTGTGAGATGAATTAACAGAACACTACGCAGTTTCTCAGAAAGCTTCTTTCCAGATTTCATCCGAGGATATTTCCTTTTTCACCATAGCCCTCTATGGGCTTCCAAATATCACTTTGCCAATTCCACAAGAACTGTCTTAGCGAAAGGCTTCTTGAGGGGAAAGCTGTAACTCTGTGAGATCATTTCACAGAACAAAAAGATGTTTCTCAGAAAACTTGTTTCTCTTTGTTATCGGAGGATATTTCCTTTGGCCCTATAGTCTTCAAAGGGAAAGGAAATAACTGTTGTCAGATTCCTCAGAAATAAGGCTAGCAAAGAGATCCACGAAATACAGATGTAACTCTGTGAGATGAATTAACAGAACACTGAGCAGTTTCTCAGAAAGCTTCTTTCCAGATTTCATCGGAGGATATTCCCTTTTTCACCATAGCCCTCTATGGGCTTCCAAATATCACTTTGCCAATTCCACAAGAACTGTCTTAGCGAAAGGCTTTTTGAGGGGAAAGCTGTAACTCTGTGAGATGATTTCACAGAACACAAAGAAGTTTCTCAGAAAGCTTCTTTCTCTTTGTTATCGGAAGATATTTCCTTTGGCCCTATAGTCTTCAAAGGGAAAGGAAATATCTGTTCTCAGATTCCACAGAAATAAAGCTAGAAAAGAGATCCTCGAAATACAGATGTAACTCTGTGAGATGAATTAACAGAACAGTAAGCAGTTTCTCAGAAAGCTTCTTTCCAGATTTCATCGGAGGATATTTCCTTTTTCACCATAGCCCTCTATGGGCTTCCAAATATCACTTTGCCAATTCCACAAGAACTGTCTTAGCGAAAGGCTTCTTGAGGGGAAAGTTGTAACTCTGTGAGATGATTTCACAGAACACAAAGAAGTTTCTCAGAAAACTTCTTTCTCTTTGTTATCGAAGGATATTTCCTTTGGCCGTATAGTCTTCAAAGGGAAAGGAAATATCTGTTGTCAGATTCCACAGAAATAAGGCTAGCAAAGAGATCCACGAAATACAGATGTAACTCAGTGAGATGAATTAACAGAACACTAAGCAGTTTCTCAGAAGGCTTCTTTCCAGATTTCATCGCAGGATATTCCCTTTTTCACCATAGCTCTCTATGGGCTTCCAAATATCACTTTGCCAATTCCACACGAACTGTCTTAGCGAAAGGCTTCTTGAGGGGAAAGCTGTAACTCTGTGAGATGATTTCACAGAACACAAAGAAGTTTCTCAGAAAGCTTCTTTCTCTTTGTTATCGGATGATATTTCCCCTGGCCCTATAGTCTTCAAAGGGAAAGGAAATATCTGTTCTCAGAATCCACAGAAATAAATCTAGAAAAGAGATCCACGAAATACAGATGTAACTCTGTGAGATGAATTAACAGAACACTAAGCAGTTTCTCAGAAAGCTTCTTTCCAGATTTCATCTGAGGATATTTCCTTTTTCACCATAGCCCTCTATGGGCTTCCAAATATCACTTTGCCAATTCCACAAGAACTGTCTTAGCGAAGGGCTTCTTGAGGGGAAAGCTGTAACTCTGTGAGATGATTTCACAGAACACAAAGAAGTTTCTCAGAAATTTTCATTCTCTTTGTTATCGAAGGATATTTCCTTTGGCCGTATAGTCTTCAAAGGGAAAGGAAATATCTGTTCTCAGATTCCACAGAAATAAGGCTAGGAAAGAGATCCACGAAATACAGATGTAACTCTGTGAGATGAATTAACAGAACACTAAGCAGTTTCTCAGAAAGCTTCTTTCCAGATTTCATCGGAGGATATTTCCTTTCTCACCATAGCCCTTATGGGCTTCCAAATATCACTTTGCCAATTCCACAAGAACTGTCTTAGCGAAAGGCTTCTTGAGGGGAAAGCTGTAACTCTGTGAGATCATTTCACAGAACACAAAGATGTTTCTCAGAAAGCTTGTTTCTCTTTGTTATCGGAGGATATTTCCTTTGGCCCTATAGTCTTCAAAGGGAAAGGAAATAACTGTTGTCAGATTCCACAGAAATAAGGCTAGCAAAGAGATCCACGAAATACAGATGTAACTCTGTGAGATGAATTAACAGAACACTAAGCAGTTTCTCAGAAAGCTTCTTTCCAGATTTCATCGGAGGATATTTCCTTTTTCACCATAGCCCTCTATGGGCTTCCAAATATCACTTTGCCAATTCCACAAGAACTGTCTTAGGGAAAGGCTTCTTGAGGGGAAAGCTGTAACTCTGTGAGATGATTTCACAGAACACAAAGAAGTTTCTCAGAAAACTTCTTTCTCTTTGTTATCGAAGGATATTTCATTTGGCCGTATAATCTTCAAAGGGAAAGGAAATATCTGTTGTCAGATTCCACAGAAATAATGCTAGCAAAGAGATCCACGAAATACAGATGTAACTTTGTGAGATGAATTAACAGAACACTAAGCAGTTTCTCAGAAAGCTTCTTTCCAGATTTCATCGGAGGATATTTCCTTTTTCACCATAGCCCTCTAAGGGCTTCCAAATATCACTTTGCCAATTCCACACGAACTGTCTTAGCGAAAGGCTTCTTGAGAGGAAAGCTGTAACTCTGTGAGATGATTTCACAGAACACAAAGAAGTTTCTCAGAAAGCTTCTTTCTCTTTGTTATCGGAGGATATTTCCTTTGGCCCTATAGTCTTTAAAGTGATCCGAAATATCTGTTCTCAGGTTCCACAGAAATAAGGCTAGCATAGAGATCTACGAAATACAGATGTAACTCTGTGAGATGAATTAACAGAACATTAAGCAGTTTCTCAGAAAGCTTCTTTCCAGATTTCATCGGAGGATATTTCCTTTTTCACCATAGCCCTCTATGGGCTTCCAAATATAACTTTGCCAATTCCACAAGAACTGTTGTAGCGAAAGGCTTCTTGAGGGGAAAGCTGTAACTCTGTGAGATGATTTCACAGAACACAAAGAAGTTTCTCAGAAAGCTTCTTTCTCTTTGTTATCGGAGGATATTTCCTTGGGCCCTATAGTCTTTAAAGGGATCCGAAATATCTGTTGTCAGATTCCACAGAAATAAGCCTAGCAAAGAGATCCACGAAATACAGATGTAACTCTGTGAGATGAATTAACAGAACACTAAGCAGTTTCTCAGAAAGCTGCTTTCCAGATTTCATCCGAGGATATTTCCTTTTTCACCATAGCCCTTATGGGCTTCCAAATATGACCTTGCCAATTCCACAAGAACTGTCTTAGCGAAAGGCTTCTTGAGGGGAAAGCTGTAACTCTGTGAGATGATTTCACAGAACACAAAGAAGTTTCTCAGAAAGCTTCTTTCCCTTTGTTATCGGAGGATATGTCCTTTGGCCCTATAGTCTTCAAAGGGAAAGGAAATATCTGTTGTCAGATTCCACAGAAATAAGGCTAGCAAAGAGATCCAAGAAATACTGATGTAACTCTGTGAGACGAATTAACAGAACACTGAGCAGTTTCTCAGAAAGCTTCTTTCCAGATTTCATCGGAGGATATTTCCTTTCTCACCATAGCCGTCTATGGGCTTCCAAATATCACTTTGCCAATTCCACAAGAACTGTCTTAGCGAAAGGCTTCTTGAGGGGAAAGCTGTAACTCTGTGATATGATTTCACAGAACACAAAGAAGTTTCTCAGAAAGCTTCTTTCTCTTTGTTATCGGAGAATATTTCCTTTGGCCCTATAGTCTTCAAAGGGAAAGGAAATATCTGTTGTCAGATTCCACAGAAATAAGGCTAGCAAAGAGATCCACGAAATACAGATGTAACTCTGTGAGATGAATTAACAGAACACTAATCAGTTTCTCAGAAAGCTTCTTTCCAGATTTCATCGCAGGATATTTCCTTTTTCACCATAGCCCTCTATGGGCTTCCAAATATCACTTTGCCAATTCCACACGAACTGTCTTAGCGAAAGGCTTCTTGAGGGGAAAGCTGTAACTCTGTGAGATGATTTCACAGAACACAAAGAAGTTTCTCAGAAAGCTTCTTTCTCTTTGTTATCGGAGGATATTTCCTTTGGCCCTATATTCTTTAAACGGATCCGAAATATCTGTTCTCAGGTTCCACAGAAATAAGGCTAGCAAAGAGATCTACGAAATACAGATGTAACTCTGTGAGATGAATTAACAGAACACTAAGCAGTTTCTCAGAAAGCTTCTTTCCAGATTTAATCGGAGGATATTTCCTTTTTCACCATAGCCCTTATGGCTTCCAAATATCACTTTGCCAATTCCACAAGAACTGTCTTAGCGAAAGGCTTCTTGAGGGGAAAGCTGTAACTCTGTGAGATCATTTCACAGAACAAAAAGATGTTTCTCAGAAAGCTTGTTTCTCTTTGTTATCGGAGGATATTTCCTTTGGCCCTATAGTCTTCAAAGGGAAAGGAAATAACTGTTGTCAGATTCCACAGAAATAAGGCTAGCAAAGAGATCCACGAAATACAGATGTAACTCTGTGAGATGAATTAACAGAACACTGAGCAGTTTCTCAGAAAGCTTCTTTCCAGATTTCATCGGAGGATATTCCCTTTTTCACCATAGCCCTCTATGGGCTTCCAAATATCACTTTGCCAATTCCACAAGAACTGTCTTAGCGAAAGGCTTCTTGAGGGGAAAGCTGTAACTCGGTGAGATGATTTCACAGAACACAAAGAAGTTTCTCAGAAAGCTTCTTTCTCTTTGTTATCGGAAGATATTTCCTTTGGCCCTATAGTCTTCAAAGGGAAAGGAAATATCTGTTCTCAGATTCCACAGAAATAAAGCTAGAAAAGAGATCCTCGAAATACAGATGTAACTCTGTGAGATGAATTAACAGAACACTAAGCAGTTTCTCAGAAAGCTTCTTTCTAGATTTCATCGGAGGATATTTCCTTTTTCACCATATCCCTCTATGGACTTCCAAATATCACTTTGCCAATTCCACAAGAACTGTCTTAGCGAAAGGCTTCTTGAGGGGAAAGTTGTAACTCTGTGAGATGATTTCACAGAACACAAAGAAGTTTCTCAGAAAACTTCTTTCTCTTTGTTATCGAAGGATATTTCCTTTGGCCGTATAGTCTTCAAAGGGAAAGGAAATATCTGTTGTCAGATTCCACAGAAATAAGGCTAGCAAAGAGATCCACGAAATACAGATGTAACTCTGTGAGATGAATTAACAGAACACTAAGCAGTTTCTCAGAAAGCTTCTTTCCAGATTTCATCGGAGGATATTCCCTTTTTCATCATAGCTCTCTATGGGCTTCCAAATATCACTTTGCCAATTCCACACGAACTGTCTTAGCGAAAGGCTTCTTGAGGGGAAAGCTGTAACTCTGTGAGATGATTTCACAGAACACAAAGAAGTTTCTCAGAAAGCTTCTTTCTCTTTGTTATCGGATGATGTTTCCCCTGGCCCTATAGTGTTCAAAGGGAAAGGAAATATCTGTTCTCAGATTCCACAGAAATAAGGCTAGGAAAGAGATCCACGAAATACAGATGTAACTCTGTGAGATGAATTAACAGAACACTAAGCAGTTTCTCAGAAAGCTTCTTTCCAGATTTCATCGGAGGATATTTCCTTTTTCACCATAGCCCTCTAAGGGCTTCCAAATATCACTTTGCCAAATCCACACGAACTGTCTTAGCGAAAGGCTTCTTGAGGGGAAAGCTGTAACTCTGTGAGATGATTTCACAGAACACAAAGAAGTTTCTCAGAAAGCTTCTTTCTCTTTGTTATCGGAGGATATTTCCTTTGGCCCTATATTCTTTAAAGGGATACTAAATATCTGTTGTCAGATTCCACAGAAATAAGGCTAGCAAAGAGATCCACGAAATACAGATGTAACTCTGTGAGATGAATTAACAGAACACTAAGCAGTTTCTCAGAAAGCTGCTTTCCAGATTTCATCCGAGGATATTTCCTTTTTCACCATAGCCCTTATGGGCTTCCAAATATGACTTTGCCAGTTCCACAAGAACTGTCTTAGCGAAAGGCTTCTTGAGGGGAAAGCTGTAACTCTGTGAGATGATTTCACAGAACACAAAGAAGTTTCTCAGAAAGCTTCTTTCCCTTTGTTATCGGAGGATATGTCCTTTGGCCCTATAGTCTTCAAAGGGAAAGGAAATATCTGTTGTCAGATTCCACAGAAATAAGGCTAGCAAAGAGATCCAAGAAATACTGATGTAACTCTGTGAGATGAATTAACAGAACCCTAAGCAGTTTCTCAGAAAGCTTCTTTCCAGATTTCATCGGAGGATATTTCCTTTCTCACCATAGCCCTCTATGGGCTTCCAAATATCACTTTGCCAATTCCACAAGAACTGTCTTAGCGAAAGGCTTCTTGAGGGGAAAGCTGTAACTCTGTGAGATGATTTCACAGAACACAAAGAAGTTTCTCAGAAAGCTTCTTTCTCTTTGTTATCGGAGGATATTTCCTTTGGCCCTATAGTCTTCAAAGGGAAAGGAAATATCTGTTGTCAGATTCCACAGAAATAAGGCTAGCAAAGAGATCCACGAAATACAGATGTAACTCTGTGAGATGAATTAACAGAACACTAAGCAGTTTCTCAGAAAGCTTCTTTCCAGATTTCATCGGAGGATATTTCCTTTTTCACCATAGCCCTCTATGGGCTTCCAAATATCACTTTGCCAATTCCACACGAACTGTCTTAGCGAAAGGCTTCTTGAGGGGAAAGCTGTAACTCTGTGAGATGATTTCACAGAACACAAAGAAGTTTCTCAGAAAGCTTCTTTCTCTTTCTTATCGGAGGATATTTCCTTTGGCCCTATATTCTTTAAAGGGATCCGAAATATCTGTTCTCAGGTTCCACTGAAATAAGGCTAGCAAAGAGATCTACGAAATACAGATGTAACTCTGTGAGATGAATTAACAGAACACTACGCAGTTTCTCAGAAAGCTTCTTTCCAGATTTCATCCGAGGATATTTCCTTTTTCACCATAGCCCTCTATGGGCTTCCAAATATCACTTTGCCAATTCCACAAGAACTGTCTTAGCGAAAGGCTTCTTGAGGGGAAAGCTGTAACTCTGTGAGATCATTTCACAGAACAAAAAGATGTTTCTCAGAAAGCTTGTTTCTCTTTGTTATCGGAGGATATTTCCTTTGGCCCTATAGTCTTCAAAGGGAAAGGAAATAACTGTTGTCAGATTCCACAGAAATAAGGCTAGCAAAGAGATCCACGAAATACAGATGTAACTCTGTGAGATGAATTAACAGAACACTGAGCAGTTTCTCAGAAAGCTTCTTTCCAGATTTCATCGGAGGATATTCCCTTTTTCACCATAGCCCACTATGGGCTTCCAAATATCACTTTGCCAATTCCACAAGAACTGTCTTAGCGAAAGGATTCTTGAGGGGAAAGCTGTAACTCTGTGAGATGATTTCACAGAACACAAAGAAGTTTCTCAGAAAGCTTCTTTCTCTTTGTTATCGGAAGATATTTCCTTTGGCCCTATAGTCTTCAAAGGGAAAGGAAATATCTGTTCTCAGATTCCACAGAAATAAAGCTAGAAAAGAGATACTCGAAATACAGATGTAACTCTGTGAGATGAATTAACAGAACACTAAGCAGTTTCTCAGAAAGCTTCTTTCCAGATTTCATCGGAGGATATTTCCTTTTTCACCGTAGCCCTCTATGGGCTTCCAAATATCACTTTGCCAATTCCACAAGAACTGTCTTAGCGAAAGGCTTCTTGAGGGGAAAGTTGTAACTCTGTGAGATGATTTCACAGAACACAAAGAAGTTTCTCAGAAAACTTCTTTCTCTTTGTTATCGAAGGATATTTCCTTTGGCCGTATAGTCTTCAAAGGGAAAGGAAATATCTGTTGTCAGATTCCACAGAAATAAGGCTAGCAAAGAGATCCACGAAATACAGATGTAACTCAGTGAGATGAATTAACAGAACACTAAGCAGTTTCTCAGAAGGCTTCTTTCCAGATTTCATCGGAGGATATTCCCTTTTTCACCATAGCTCTCTATGGGCTTCCAAATATCACTTTGCCAATTCCACACGAACTGTCTTAGCCAAAGGCTTCTTGAGGGGAAAGCTGTAACTCTGTGAGATGATTTCACAGAACACAAAGAAGTTTCTCAGAAAGCTTCTTTCTCTTTGTTATCGGATGATATTTCCCCTGGCCCTATAGTCTTCAAAGGGAAAGGAAATATCTGTTCTCAGATTCCACAGAAATAAAGCTAGAAAAGAGATCCACGAAATACAGATGTAACTCTGTGAGATGAATTAACAGAACACTAAGCAGTTTCTCAGAAAGCTTCTTTCCAGATTTCATCTGAGGATATTTCCTTTTTCACCATAGCCCTCTATGGGCTTCCAAATATCACTTTGCCAATTCCACAAGAACTGTCTTAGCGAAGGGTTTCTTGAGGGGAAAGTTGTAACTCTGTGAGATGATTTCACAGAACACAAAGAAGTTTCTCAGAAATTTTCATTCTCTTTGTTATCGAAGGATATTTCCTTTGGCCGTATAGTCTTCAAAGGGAAAGGAAATATCTGTTGTCAGATTCCACAGAAATAAGGCTAGGAAAGAGATCCACGAAATACAGATGTAACTCTGTGAGATGAATTAACAGAACACTAAGCAGTTTCTCAGAAAGCTTCTTTCCAGATTTCATCGGAGGATATTTTCTTTTTCACCATAGCCCTCTAAGGGCTTCCAAATATCACTTTGCCAATTCCACACGAACTGTCTTAGCGAAAGGCTTCTTGAGGGGAAAGCTGTAACTCTGTGAGATGATTTCACAGAACACAAAGAAGTTTCTCAGAAAGCTTCTTTCTCTTTGTTATCGGAGGATATTTCCTTTGGCCCTATATTCTTTAAAGGGATCCTAAATATCTGTTGTCAGATTCCACAGAAATAAGGCTAGCAAAGAGATCCACGAAATACAGATGTAACTCTGTGAGATGAATTAACAGAACACTAAGCAGTTTCTCAGAAAGCTGCTTTCCAGATTTCATCCGAGGATATTTCCTTTTTCACCATAGCCCTTATGGGCTTCCAAATATGACTTTGCCAATTCCACAAGAACTGTCTTAGCGAAAGGCTTCTTGAGGGGAAAGCTGTAACTCTGTGAGATGATTTCACAGAACACAAAGAAGTTTCTCAGAAAGCTTCTTTCCCTTTGTTATCGGAGGATATGTCCTTTGGCCCTATAGTCTTCAAAGGGAAAGGAAATATCTGTTGTCAGATTCCACAGAAATAAGGCTAGCAAAGAGATCCAAGAAATACTGATGTAACTCTGTGAGACGAATTAACAGAACACTGAGCAGTTTCTCAGAAAGCTTCTTTCCAGATTTCATCGGAGAATATTTCCTTTCTCACCATAGCCCTTATGGGCTTCCAAATATCACTTTGCCAATTCCACAAGAACTGCCTTAGCGAAAGGCTTCTTGAGGGGAAAGCTGTAACTCTGTGAGATCATTTCACAGAACAAAAAGATGTTTCTCAGAAAGCTTGTTTCTCTTTGTTATCGGAGGATATTTCCTTTGGCCCTATAGTCTTCAAAGGGAAAGGAAATAACTGTTGTCAGATTCCACAGAAATAAGGCTAGCAAAGAGATCCACGAAATACAGATGTAACTCTGTGAGATGAATTAACAGAACACTGAGCAGTTTCTCAGAAAGCTTCTTTCCAGATTTCATCGGAGGATATTCCCTTTTTCACCATAGCCCTCTATGGGCTTCCAAATATCACTTTGCCAATTCCACAAGAACTGTCTTAGCGAAAGGCTTCTTGAGGGGAAAGCTGTAACTCTGTGAGATGATTTCACAGAACACAAAGAAGTTTCTCAGAAAGCTTCTTTCTCTTTGTTATCGGAGGATATTTCCTTTGGCCCTATAGTCTTCAAAGGGAAAGGAAATATCTGTTGTCAGATTCCACAGAAATAAGGCTAGCAAAGAGATCCACGAAATACAGATGTAACTCTGTGAGATGAATTAACAGAACACTAAGCAGTTTCTCAGAAAGCTTCTTTCCAGATTTCATCGGAGGATATTTCCTTTTTCACCATAGCCCTCTATGGGCTTCCAAATATCACTTTGCCAATTCCACACGAACTGTCTTAGCGAAAGGCTTCTTGAGGGGAAAGCTGTAACTCTGGGAGATGATTTCACAGAACACAAAGAAGTTTCTCAGAAAGCTTCTTTCTCTTTCTTATCGGAGGATATTTCCTTTGGCCCTATATTCTTTAAAGGGATCCGAAATATCTGTTCTCAGGTTCCACTGAAATAAGGCTAGCAAAGAGATCTACGAAATACAGATGTAACTCTGTGAGATGAATTAACAGAACACTACGCAGTTTCTCAGAAAGCTTCTTTCCAGATTTCATCCGAGGATATTTCCTTTTTCACCATAGGCCTCTATGGGCTTCCAAATATCACTTTGCCAATTCCACAAGAACTGTCTTAGCGAAAGGCTTCTTGAGGGGAAAGCTGTAACTCTGTGAGATCATTTCACAGAACAAAAAGATGTTTCTCAGAAAACTTGTTTCTCTTTGTTATCGGAGGATATTTCCTTTGGCCCTATAGTCTTCAAAGGGAAAGGAAATAACTGTTGTCAGATTCCTCAGAAATAAGGCTAGCAAAGAGATCCACGAAATACAGATGTAACTCTGTGAGATGAATTAACAGAACACTGAGCAGTTTCTCAGAAAGCTTCTTTCCAGATTTCATCGGAGGATATTCCCTTTTTCACCATAGCCCTCTATGGGCTTCCAAATATCACTTTGCCAATTCCACAAGAACTGTCTTAGCGAAAGGCTTTTTGAGGGGAAAGCTGTAACTCTGTGAGATGATTTCACAGAACACAAAGAAGTTTCTCAGAAAGCTTCTTTCTCTTTGTTATCGGAAGATATTTCCTTTGGCCCTATAGTCTTCAAAGGGAAAGGAAATATCTGTTCTCAGATTCCACAGAAATAAAGCTAGAAAAGAGATCCTCGAAATACAGATGTAACTCTGTGAGATGAATTAACAGAACACTAAGCAGTTTCTCAGAAAGCTTCTTTCCAGATTTCATCGGAGGATATTTCCTTTTTCACCATAGCCCTCTATGGGCTTCCAAATATCACTTTGCCAATTCCACAAGAACTGTCTTAGCGAAAGGCTTCTTGAGGGGAAAGTTGTAACTCTGTGAGATGATTTCACAGAACACAAAGAAGTTTCTCAGAAAACTTCTTTCTCTTTGTTATCGAAGGATATTTCCTTTGGCCGTATAGTCTTCAAAGGGAAAGGAAATATCTGTTGTCAGATTCCACAGAAATAAGGCTAGCAAAGAGATCCACGAAATACAGATGTAACTCAGTGAGATGAATTAACAGAACACTAAGCAGTTTCTCAGAAGGCTTCTTTCCAGATTTCATCGCAGGATATTCCCTTTTTCACCATAGCTCTCTATGGGCTTCCAAATATCACTTTGCCAATTCCACACGAACTGTCTTAGCCAAAGGCTTCTTGAGGGGAAAGCTGTAACTCTGTGAGATGATTTCACAGAACACAAAGAAGTTTCTCAGAAAGCTTCTTTCTCTTTGTTATCGGATGATATTTCCCCTGGCCCTATAGTCTTCAAAGGGAAAGGAAATATCTGTTCTCAGAATCCACAGAAATAAATCTAGAAAAGAGATCCACGAAATACAGATGTAACTCTGTGAGATGAATTAACAGAACACTAAGCAGTTTCTCAGAAAGCTTCTTTCCAGATTTCATCTGAGGATATTTCCTTTTTCACCATAGCCCTCTATGGGCTTCCAAATATCACTTTGCCAATTCCACAAGAACTGTCTTAGCGAAGGGCTTCTTGAGGGGAAAGCTGTAACTCTGTGAGATGATTTCACAGAACACAAAGAAGTTTCTCAGAAATTTTCATTCTCTTTGTTATCGAAGGATATTTCCTTTGGCCGTATAGTCTTCAAAGGGAAAGGAAATATCTGTTCTCAGATTCCACAGAAATAAGGCTAGGAAAGAGATCCACGAAATACAGATGTAACTCTGTGAGATGAATTAACAGAACACTAAGCAGTTTCTCAGAAAGCTTCTTTCCAGATTTCATCGGAGGATATTTTCTTTTTCACCATAGCCCTCTAAGGGCTTCCAAATATCACTTTGCCAATTCCACACGAACTGTCTTAGCGAAAGGCTTCTTGAGGGGAAAGCTGTAACTCTGTGAGATGATTTCACAGAACACAAAGAAGTTTCTCAGAAAGCTTCTTTCTCTTTGTTATCGGAGGATATTTCCTTTGGCCCTATATTCTTTAAAGGGATCCTAAATATCTGTTGTCAGATTCCACAGAAATAAGGCTAGCAAAGAGATCCACGAAACACAGATGTAACTCTGTGAGATGAATTAACAGAACACTAAGCAGTTTCTCAGAAAGCTGCTTTCCAGATTTCATCCGAGGATATTTCCTTTTTCACCATAGCCCTTATGGGCTTCCAAATATGACTTTGCCAATTCCACAAGAACTGTCTTAGCGAAAGGCTTCTTGAGGGGAAAGCTGTAACTCTGTGAGATGATTTCACAGAACACAAAGAAGTTTCTCAGAAAGCTTCTTTCCCTTTGTTATCGGAGGATATGTCCTTTGGCCCTATAGTCTTCAAAGGGAAAGGAAATATCTGTTGTCAGATTCCACAGAAATAAGGCTAGCAAAGAGATCCAAGAAATACTGATGTAACTCTGTGAGACGAATTAACAGAACACTGAGCAGTTTCTCAGAAAGCTTCTTTCCAGATTTCATCGGAGAATATTTCCTTTCTCACCATAGCCCTTATGGGCTTCCAAATATCACTTTGCCAATTCCACAAGAACTGCCTTAGCGAAAGGCTTCTTGAGGGGAAAGCTGTAACTCTGTGAGATCATTTCACAGAACAAAAAGATGTTTCTCAGAAAGCTTGTTTCTCTTTGTTATCGGAGGATATTTCCTTTGGCCCTATAGTCTTCAAAGGGAAAGGAAATAACTGTTGTCAGATTCCACAGAAATAAGGCTAGCAAAGAGATCCAGGAAATACAGATGTAACTCTGTGAGATGAATTAACAGAACAATAAGCAGTTTCTCACAAAGCTTCTTTCCAGATTTCATCGGAGAATATTCCCTTTTTCACCATAGCCCTCTATGGGCTTCCAAATATCACTTTGCCAATTCCACACGAACTGTCTTAGCGAAAGGCTTCTTGAGGGGAAAGCTGCAACTCTGTGAGATGATTTCACAGAACACAAAGAAGTTTCTCAGAAAGCTTCTTTCTCTTTGTTTTCGGAGGATATTTCCTTTGGCCCTATAGTCTTTAAAGGGATCCGAAATATCTGTTGTCAGATTTCACAGAAATAAGGCTAGCAAAGAGATCCACGAAATACAGATGTAACTCTGTGAGATGAATTAACAGAACACTAAGCACTTTCTCAGAAAGCTGCTTTCCAGATTTCATCCGAGGATATTTCCTTTTTCACCATAGCCCTTATGGGCTTCCAAATATGACTTTGCCAATTCCACAAGAACTGTCTTAGCGAAAGGCTTCTTGAGGGGAAAGCTGTAACTCTGTGAGATGATTTCACAGAACACAAAGAAGTTTCTCAGAAAGCTTCTTTCCCTTTGTTATCGGAGGAAATGTCCTTTGGCCCTATAGTCTTCAAAGGGAAAGGAAATATCTGTTGTCAGATTCCACAGAAATAAGGCTAGCAAATATGTCCAAGAAATACTGATGTAACTCTGTGAGTTGAATTAACAGAACACTGAGCAGTTTCTCAGAAAGCTTCTTTCCAGATTTCATCGGAGGATATTTCCTTTCTCACCATAGCCCTCTATGGGCTTCCAAATATCACTTTGCCAATTCCACAAGAACTGTCTTAGCGAAAGGCTTCTTGAGGGGAAAGCTGTAACTCTGTGAGATGATTTCACAGAACACAAAGAAGTTTCTCAGAAAGCTTCTTTCTCTTTGTTATCGGAGGATATTTCCTTTGGCCCTATAATCTTCAAAGGGAAAGGAAATATCTGTGGTCAGATTCCACAGAAATAATGCTAGCAAAGAGATCCACGAAATACAGATGTAACACTGTGAGATGAATTAGCAGAACACTAAGCAGTTTCTCAGAAAGCTTCTTTCCAGATTTCATCGGAGGATATTTCCTTTTTCACCGTAGCCCTCTATGGGCTTCCGAATATCACTTTGCCAATTCCACACGAACTCTCTTAGCGAAAGGCTTCTTGAGGGGAAAGCTGTAACTCTGTGAGATGATTTCACAGAACACAAAGAAGTTTCTCAGAAAGCTTCTTTCTCTTTGTTATCGGAGGATATTTCCTTTGGCCCTATATTCTTTAAAGGGATCCGAAATATCTGTTCTCAGGTTCCACAGAAATATGGCTAGCAAAGAGATCTACGAAATACAGATGTAACTCTGTGAGATGAATTAACAGAACACTACGCAGTTTCTCAGAAAGCTTCTTTCCAGATTTCATCGGAGGATATTCCCTTTTTCACCATAGCCCTCTATGGGCTTCCAAATATCACTTTGCCAATTCCACAAGAACTGTCTTAGCGAAAGGCTTCTTGAGGGGAAAGCTGTAACTCTGTGAGATGATTTCACAGAACACAAAGAAGTTTCTCAGAAAGCTTCTTTCTCTTTGTTATCGGATGATATTTCCTTTGGCCCTATAGTCTTCAAAGGGACAGGAAATATCTGTTCTCAGATTCCACAGAAATAAAGCTAGAAAAGAGATCCACGAAATACAGATGTAACTCTGTGAGATGAATTAACAGAACACTAAGCAGTTTCTCAGAAAGCTTCTTTCCAGATTTCATCGGAGGATATTTCCTTTTTCACCATAGCCCTCTATGGGCTTCCAAATATCACTTTGCCAATTCCACAAGAACTGTCTTAGCGAAAGGCTTCTTGAGGGGAAAGCTGTAACTCTGTGAGATGATTTCACAGAACAGAAAGAAGTTTCTCAGAAAACTTCTTTCTCTTTGTTATCGAAGGATATTTCCTTTGGCCATATAGTCTTCAAAGGGAAAGGAAATATCTGTTGTCAGATTCCACAGAAATAATGCTAGCAAAGAGATCCACGAAATACAGATGTAACTCTGTGAGATGAATTAACAGAACACTAAGCAGTTTCTCAGAAAGCTTCTTTCCAGATTTCATCGGAGGATATTCCCTTTTTCACCATAGCCCTCTATGGGCTTCCAAATATCACTTTGCCAATTCCACAAGAACTGTCTTAGCGAAAGGCTTCTTGAGGGGAAAGTTGTAACTCTGTGAGATGATTTCACAGAACACAAAGAAGTTTCTCAGAAAGCTTCTTTCTCTTTGTTATCGGATGATATTTCCTTTGGCCCTATAGTCTTCAAAGGGAAAGGAAATATCTGTTGTCAGATTCCACAGAAATAAAGCTAGAAAAGAGATCCACGAAATACAGATGTAACTCTGTGAGATGAATTAACAGAACACTAAGCAGTTTCTCAGAAAGCTTCTTTCCACATTTCATCCGAGGATATTTCCTTTTTCACCATAGCCCTCTATGGGCTTCCAAATATCACTTTGCCAATTCCACAAGAACTGTCTTAGCGAAAGGCTTCTTGAGGGGAAGCTGTAACTCTGTGAGATGATTTCACAGAACACAAAGAAGTTTCTCAGAAAGCTTCTTTCTCTTTGTTATCGGAGGATATTTCCTTTGGCCCTATATTCTTCAAAGGGAAAGGAAATATCTGTTCTCAGATTCCACAGAAATAAGGCTAGCAAAGACATCCACGAAATACAGATGTAACTCTGTGAGATGAATTAACAGAACACTGAGCAGTTTCTCAGAAAGCTTCTTTCCAGATTTCATCCGAGGATATTTCCTTTTTCACCATAGCCCTTATGGGCTTCCAAATATCACATTGCCAATTCCACAAGAACTGTCTTAGCGAAAGGCTTCTTGAGGGGAAAGCTGTCACTCTGTGAGATCATTTCACAGAACACAGAGATGTTTCTCAGAAAGCTTGTTTCTCTTTGTTATCGGAGGATATTTCCTTTGGCCCTATATTCTTCAAAGGGAAAGGAAATATCTGTTGTCAGATTCCACAGAAATAAGGCTAGCAAAGAGATCCACGAAATACAGAGGTAACTCTGTGAGATGAATTAACAGAACACTAAGCAGTTTCTCAGAAAGCTTCTTTCCAGATTTCATCGGAGGATATTTCCTTTTTCACCATAGCCCTCTATGGGCTTCCAAATATCACTTTGCCAATTCCACAAGAACTGTCTTAGCGAAAGGCTTCTTGAGGGGAAAGCTGTCACTCTGTGAGATGATTTCACAGAACACAAAGAAGTTTCTCAGAAAGCTTCTTTCTCTTTGTTATCGGAGGATATTTCCTTTGGCCCTATAGTCTTTAAAGGGATCCGAAATATCTGTTGTCAGATTCCACAGAAATAAGGCTAGCAAAGAGATCCACGAAATACAGATGTAACTCTGTGAGATGAATTAACAGAACACTAAGCAGTTTCTCAGAAAGCTGCTTTCCAGATTTCATCCGAGGATATTTCCTTTTTCACCATAGCCCTTATGGGCTTCCAAATATGACCTTGCCAATTCCACAAGAACTGTCTTAGCGAAAGGCTTCTTGAGGGGAAAGCTGTAACTCTGTGAGATGATTTCACAGAACACAAAGAAGTTTCTCAGAAAGCTTCTTTCCCTTTGTTATCGGAGGATATGTCCTTTGGCCCTATAGTCTTCAAAGGGAAAGGAAATATCTGTTGTCAGATTCCCCAGAAATAAGGCTAGCAAAGAGATCCACGAAATACAGATGTAACTCTGTGAGATGAATTAACAGAACACTGAGCAGTTTCTCAGAAAGCTTCTTTCCAGATTTCATCCGAGGATATTTCCTTTTTCACCATAGCCCTCTATGGGCTTCCAAATATCACTTTGCCAATTCCACACGAACTGTCTTAGCGAAAGGCTTCTTGAGGGGAAAGCTGTAACTCTGTGAGATGATTTCACAGAACACAAAGAAGTTTCTCAGAAAGCTTCTTTCTCTTTGTTATCGGAGGATTTCCTTTGGCCCTATAGTCTTCAAAGGGAAAGGAAATATCTGTTGTCAGATTCCACAGAAATAAGGCTAGCAAAGAGATCCACGAAATACAGATGTAACTCTGTGAGATGAATTAACAGAACACTAAGCAGTTTCTCAGAAAGCTTCTTTCCAGATTTCATCGGAGGATATTTCCTTTTTCACCATAGCCCTCTATGGGCTTCCAAATATCACTTTGCCAATTCCACACGAACTGTCTTAGCGAAAGGCTTCTTGAGGGGAAAGCTGTAACTCTGTGAGATGATTTCACAGAACACAAAGAAGTTTCTCAGAAAGCTTCTTTCTCTTTCTTATCGGAGGATATTTCCTTTGGCCCTATATTCTTTAAAGGGATCCGAAATATCTGTTCTCAGGTTCCACTGAAATAAGGCTAGCAAAGAGATCTACGAAATACAGATGTAACTCTGTGAGATGAATTAACAGAACACTACGCAGTTTCTCAGAAAGCTTCTTTCCAGATTTCATCCGAGGATATTTCCTTTTTCACCATAGCCCTCTATGGGCTTCCAAATATCACTTTGCCAATTCCACAAGAACTATCTTAGCGAAAGGCTTCTTGAGGGGAAAGTTGTAACTCCGTGAGATGATTTCACAGAACACAAAGAAGTTTCTCAGAAAGCTTCTTTCTCTTTGTTATCGGAGGATATTTCCTTTGGCCCTATATTCTTCATAGGGAAAGGAAATATCTGTTGTCAGATTCCACAGAAAAAAGGCTAGCAAAGACATCCACGAAATACAGATGTAACTCTGTGAGATGAATTACCAGAACACTGAGCAGTTTCCCAGAAAGCTTCTTTCCAGATTTCATCGGAGGATATTTCCTTTCTCACCATAGCCCTTATGGGCTTCCAAATATCACTTTGCCAATTCCACAAGAACTGTCTTAGCGAAAGGCTTCTTGAGGGGAAAGCTGTAACTCTGTGAGATCATTTCACAGAACAAAAAGATGTTTCTCAGAAAGCTTGTTTCTCTTTGTTATCGGAGGATATTTCCTTTGGCCCTATAGTCTTCAAAGGGAAAGGAAATAACTGTTGTCAGATTCCACAGAAATAAGGCTAGCAAAGAGATCCACGAAATACAGATGTAACTCTGTGAGATGAATTAACAGAACACTGAGCAGTTTCTCAGAAAGCTTCTTTCCAGATTTCATCGGAGGATATTCCCTTTTTCACCATAGCCCTCTATGGGCTTCCAAATATCACTTTGCCAATTCCACAAGAACTGTCTTAGCGAAAGGCTTCTTGAGCGGAAAGCTGTAACTCTGTGAGATGATTTCACAGAACACAAAGAAGTTTCTCAGAAAGCTTCTTTCTCTTTGTTATCGGAAGATATTTCCTTTGGCCCTATAGTCTTCAAAGGGAAAGGAAATATCTGTTCTCAGATTCCACAGAAATAAAGCTAGAAAAGAGATCCTCGAAATACAGATGTAACTCTGTGAGATGAATGAACAGAACACTAAGCAGTTTCTCAGAAAGCTTCTTTCCAGATTTCATCGGAGGATATTTCCTTTTTCACCATAGCCCTCTAAGGGCTTCCAAATATCACTTTGCCAATTCCACACGAACTGTCTTAGCGAAAGGCTTCTTGAGGGGAAAGCTGTAACTCTGTGAGATGATTTCACAGAACACAAAGAAGTTTCTCAGAAAGCTTCTTTCTCTTTGTTATCGGAGGATATTTCCTTTGGCCCTATATTCTTTAAAGGGATCCTAAATATCTGTTGTCAGATTCCACAGAAATAAGGCTAGCAAAGAGATCCACGAAATACAGATGTAACTCTGTGAGATGAATTAACAGAACACTAAGCAGTTTCTCAGAAAGCTGCTTTCCAGATTTCATCCGAGGATATTTCCTTTTTCACCATAGCCCTTATGGGCTTCCAAATATGACTTTGCCAATTCCACAAGAACTGTCTTAGCGAAAGGCTTCTTGAGGGGAAAGCTGTAACTCTGTGAGATGATTTCACAGAACACAAAGAAGTTTCTTAGAAAGCTTCTTTCCCTTTGTTATCGGAGGATATGTCCTTTGGCCCTATAGTCTTCAAAGGGAAAGGAAATATCTGTTGTCAGATTCCACAGAAATAAGGCTAGTAAAGAGATCCAAGAAATACTGATGTAACTCTGTGAGACGAATTAACAGAACACTGAGCAGTTTCTCAGAAAGCTTCTTTCCAGATTTCATCGGAGAATATTTCCTTTCTCACCATAGCCCTTATGGGCTTCCAAATATCACTTTGCCAATTCCACAAGAACTGCCTTAGCGAAAGGCTTCTTGAGGGGAAAGCTGTAACTCTGTGAGATCATTTCACAGAACAAAAAGATGTTTCTCAGAAAGCTTGTTTCTCTTTGTTATCGGAGGATATTTCCTTTGGTCCTATAGTCTTCAAAGGGAAAGGAAATAACTGTTGTCAGATTCCACAGAAATAAGGCTAGCAAAGAGATCCAGGAAATACAGATGTAACGCTGTGAGATGAATTAACAGAACACTAAGCAGTTTCTCACAAAGCTTCTTTCCAGATTTCATCGGATAATATTCCCTTTTTCACCATAGCCCTCTATGGGCTTCCAAATATCACTTTGCCAATTCCACACGAACTGTCTTAGCGAAAGGCTTCTTGAGGGGAAAGCTGTAACTCTGTGAGATGATTTCACAGAACACAAAGAAGTTTCTCAGAAAGCTTCTTTCTCTTTGTTTTCGGAGGATATTTCCTTTGGCCCTATAGTCTTTAAAGGGATCCGAAATATCTGTTGTCAGATTTCACAGAAATAAGGCTAGCAAAGAGATCCACGAAATACAGATGTAACTCTGTGAGATGAATTAACAGAACACTAAGCAGTTTCTCAGAAAGCTGCTTTCCAGATTTCATCCGAGGATATTTCCTTTTTCACCATAGCCCTTATGGGCTTCCAAATATGACTTTGCCAATTCCACAAGAACTGTCTTAGCGAAAGGCTTCTTGAGGGGAAAGCTGTAACTCTGTGAGATGATTTCACAGAACACAAAGAAGTTTCTCAGAAAGCTTCTTTCCCTTTGTTATCGGAGGTAATGTCCTTTGGCCCTATAGTCTTCAAAGGGAAAGGAAATATCTGTTGTCAGATTCCACAGAAATAAGGCTAGCAAATAGATCCAAGAAATACTGATGTAACTCTGTGAGTTGAATTAACAGAACACTGAGCAGTTTCTCAGAAAGCTTCTTTCCAGATTTCATCGGAGGATATTTCCTTTCTCACCATAGCCCTCTATGGGCTTCCAAATATCACTTTGCCAATTCCACAAGAACTGTCTTAGCGAAAGGCTTCTTGAGGGGAAAGCTGTAACTCTGTGAGATGATTTCACAGAACACAAAGAAGTTTCTCAGAAAGCTTCTTTCTCTTTGTTATCGGAGGATATTTCCTTTGGCCCTATAGTCTTCAAAGGGAAAGGAAATATCTGTGGTCAGATTCCACAGAAATAATGCTAGCAAAGAGATCCACGAAATACAGATGTAACTCTGTGAGATGAATTAACAGAACACTAAGCAGTTTCTCAGAAAGCTTCTTTCCAGATTTCATCGGAGGATATTTCCTTTTTCACCGTAGCCCTCTATGGGCTTCCAAATATCACTTTGCCAATTCCACACGAACTGTCTTAGCGAAAGGCTTCTTCAGGGGAAAGCTGTAACTCTGTGAGATGATTTCACAGAACACAAAGAAGTTTCTCAGAAAGCTTCTTTCTCTTTGTTATCGGAGGATATTTCCTTTGGCCCTATATTCTTTAAAGGGATCCGAAATATCTGTTCTCAGGTTCCACAGAAATATGGCTAGCAAAGAGATCTACGAAATACAGATGTAACTCTGTGAGATGAATTAACAGAACACTACGCAGTTTCTCAGAAAGCTTCTTTCCAGATTTCATCGGAGGATATTCCCTTTTTCACCATAGCCCTCTAAGGGCTTCCAAATATCACTTTGCCAATTCCACAAGAACTGTCTTAGCGAAAGGCTTCTTGAGGGGAAAGCTGTAACTCTGTGAGATGATTTCACCGAACACAAAGAAGTTTCTCAGAAAGCTTCTTTCTCTTTGTTATCGGATGATATTTCCTTTGGCCCTATAGTCTTCAAAGGGACAGGAAATATCTGTTCTCAGATTCCACAGAAATAAAGCTAGAAAAGAGATCCACGAAATACAGATGTAACTCTGTGAGATGAATTAACAGAACACTAAGCAGTTTCTCAGAAAGCTTCTTTCCAGATTTAATCGGAGGATATTTCCTTTTTCACCATAGCCCTCTATGGGCTTCCAAATATCACTTTGCCAATTCCACAAGAACTGTCTTAGCGAAAGGCTTCTTGAGGGGAAAGCTGTAACTCTGTGAGATGATTTCACAGAACACAAAGAAGTTTCTCAGAAAGCTTCTTTCTCTTTGTTATCGGAGGATATTTCCTTTGGCCCTATATTCTTCAAAGGGAAAGGAAATATCTGTTCTCAGATTCCACAGAAATAAGGCTAACAAAGACATCCACGAAATACAGATGTAACTCTGTGAGATGAATTAACAGAACACTGAGCAGTTTCTCAGAAGCTTCTTTCCAGATTTCATCCGAGGATATTTCCTTTTTCACCATAGCCCTTATGGGCTTCCAAATATCACATTGCCAATTCCACAAGAACTGTCTTAGCGAAAGGCTTCTTGAGGGGAAAGCTGTCACTCTGTGAGATCATTTCACAGAACACAAAGATGTTTCTCAGAAAGCTTGTTTCTCTTTGTTATCGGAGGATATTTCCTTTGGCCCTATAGTCTTCAAAGGGAAAGGAAATATCTGTTGTCAGATTCCACAGAAATAAGGCTAGCAAAGAGATCCATGAAATACAGAGGTAACTCTGTGAGATGAATTAACAGAACACTAAGCAGTTTCTCAGAAAGCTTCTTTCCAGATTTCATCGGAGGATATTTCCTTTTTCACCACAGCCCTCTATGGGCTTCCAAATATCACTTTGCCAATTCCACAAGAACTGTCTTAGCGAAAGGCTTCTTGAGGGGAAAGCTGTCACTCTGTGAGATGATTTCACAGAACACAAAGAAGTTTCTCAGAAAGCTTCTTTCTCTTTGTTATCGGAGGATATTTCCTTTGGCCCTATATTCTTTAAAGGGATCCTAAATATCTGTTGTCAGATTCCACAGAAATAAGGCTAGCAAAGAGATCCACGAAATACAGATGTAACTCTGTGAGATGAATTAACAGAACACTAAGCAGTTTCTCAGAAAGCTGCTTTCCAGATTTCATCCGAGGATATTTCCTTTTTCACCATAGCCCTTATGGGCTTCCAAATATGACTTTGCCAATTCCACAAGAACTGTCTTAGCGAAAGGCTTCTTGAGGGGAAAGCTGTAACTCTGTGAGATGATTTCACAGAACACAAAGAAGTTTCTTAGAAAGCTTCTTTCCCTTTGTTATCGGAGGATATGTCCTTTGGCCCTATAGTCTTCAAAGGGAAAGGAAATATCTGTTGTCAGATTCCACAGAAATAAGGCTAGCAAAGAGATCCAAGAAATACTGATGTAACTCTGTGAGACGAATTAACAGAACACTGAGCAGTTTCTCAGAAAGCTTCTTTCCAGATTTCATCGGAGAATATTTCCTTTCTCACCATAGCCCTTATGGGCTTCCAAATATCACTTTGCCAATTCCACAAGAACTGCCTTAGCGAAAGGCTTCTTGAGGGGAAAGCTGTAACTCTGTGAGATCATTTCACAGAACAAAAAGATGTTTCTCAGAAAGCTTGTTTCTCTTTGTTATCGGAGGATATTTCCTTTGGTCCTATAGTCTTCAAAGGGAAAGGAAATAACTGTTGTCAGATTCCACAGAAATAAGGCTAGCAAAGAGATCCAGGAAATACAGATGTAACGCTGTGAGATGAATTAACAGAACACTAAGCAGTTTCTCACAAAGCTTCTTTCCAGATTTCATCGGATAATATTCCCTTTTTCACCATAGCCCTCTATGGGCTTCCAAATATCACTTTGCCAATTCCACACGAACTGTCTTAGCGAAAGGCTTCTTGAGGGGAAAGCTGTAACTCTGTGAGATGATTTCACAGAACACAAAGAAGTTTCTCAGAAAGCTTCTTTCTCTTTGTTTTCGGAGGATATTTCCTTTGGCCCTATAGTCTTTAAAGGGATCCGAAATATCTGTTGTCAGATTTCACAGAAATAAGGCTAGCAAAGAGATCCACGAAATACAGATGTAACTCTGTGAGATGAATTAACAGAACACTAAGCAGTTTCTCAGAAAGCTGCTTTCCAGATTTCATCCGAGGATATTTCCTTTTTCACCATAGCCCTTATGGGCTTCCAAATATGACTTTGCCAATTCCACAAGAACTGTCTTAGCGAAAGGCTTCTTGAGGGGAAAGCTGTAACTCTGTGAGATGATTTCACAGAACACAAAGAAGTTTCTCAGAAAGCTTCTTTCCCTTTGTTATCGGAGGTAATGTCCTTTGGCCCTATAGTCTTCAAAGGGAAAGGAAATATCTGTTGTCAGATTCCACAGAAATAAGGATAGCAAATAGATCCAAGAAATACTGATGTAACTCTGTGAGTTGAATTAACAGAACACTGAGCAGTTTCTCAGAAAGCTTCTTTCCAGATTTCATCGGAGGATATTTCCTTTCTCACCATAGCCCTCTATGGGCTTCCAAATATCACTTTGCCAATTCCACAAGAACTGTCTTAGCGAAAGGCTTCTTGAAGGGAAAGCTGTAACTCTGTGAGATGATTTCACAGAACACAAAGAAGTTTCTCAGAAAGCTTCTTTCTCTTTGTTATCGGAGGATATTTCCTTTGGCCCTATAGTCTTCAAAGGGAAAGGAAATATCTGTGGTCAGATTCCACAGAAATAATGCTAGCAAAGAGATCCACGAAATACAGATGTAACTCTGTGAGATGAATTAACAGAACACTAAGCAGTTTCTCAGAAAGCTTCTTTCCAGATTTCATCGGAGGATATTTCCTTTTTCACCGTAGCCCTCTATGGGCTTCCAAATATCACTTTGCCAATTCCACACGAACTGTCTTAGCGAAAGGCTTCTTCAGGGGAAAGCTGTAACTCTGTGAGATGATTTCACAGAACACAAAGAAGTTTCTCAGAAAGCTTCTTTCTCTTTGTTATCGGAGGATATTTCCTTTGGCCCTATATTCTTTAAAGGGATCCGAAATATCTGTTCTCAGGTTCCACAGAAAAATGGCTAGCAAAGAGATCTACGAAATACAGATGTAACTCTGTGAGATGAATTAACAGAACATTACGCAGTTTCTCAGAAAGCTTCTTTCCAGATTTCATCGGAGGATATTCCCTTTTTCACCATAGCCCTCTAAGGGCTTCCAAATATCACTTTGCCAATTCCACAAGAACTGTCTTAGCGAAAGGCTTCTTGAGGGGAAAGCTGTAACTCTGTGAGATGATTTCACCGAACACAAAGAAGTTTCTCAGAAAGCTTCTTTCTCTTTGTTATCGGATGATATTTCCTTTGGCCCTATAGTCTTCAAAGGGACAGGAAATATCTGTTCTCAGATTCCACAGAAATAAAGCTAGAAAAGAGATCCACGAAATACAGATGTAACTCTGTGAGATGAATTAACAGAACACTAAGCAGTTTCTCAGAAAGCTTCTTTCCAGATTTAATCGGAGGATATTTCCTTTTTCACCATAGCCCTCTATGGGCTTCCAAATATCACTTTGCCAATTCCACAAGAACTGTCTTAGCGAAAGGCTTCTTGAGGGGAAAGCTGTAACTCTGTGAGATCATTTCACAAAAAAAAAGATGTTTCTCAGAAAGCTTGTTTCTCTTTGTTATCGGAGGATATTTCCTTTGGCCCTATAGTCTTCAAAGGGAAAGGAAATAACTGTTGTCAGATTCCACAGAAATAAGGCTAGCAAAGAGATCCACGAAATACAGAGGTAACTCTGTGAGATGAATTAACAGAACACTAAGCAGTTTCTCAGAAAGCTTCTTTCCAGATTTCATCGGAGGATATTCCCTTTTTCACCATAGCCCTCTATGGGCTTCCAAATATCACTTTGCCAATTCCACAAGAACTGTCTTAGCGAAAGGCTTCTTGAGGGGAAAGCTGTAACTCTGTGAGATGATTTCACAGAACACAAACAAGTTTCTCAGAAAACTTCTTTCTCTTTGTTATCGAAGGATATTTCCTTTGGCCGTATAGTCATCAAAGGGAAAGGAAATATCTGTTGTCAGATTCCACAGAAAGAAGGCTAGCAAAGAGATCCACGAAATTCAGATGTAACTCTGTGAGATGAATTAACAGAACACTAAGCAGTTTCTCACAAAGCTTCTTTCCAGATTTCATCGGAGAATATTCCCTTTTTCACCATAGCCCTCTATGGGCTTCCAAATATCCCTTTGCCAATTCCACACGAATTGTCTTAGCGAACGGCTTCTTGAGGGGAAAGCTGTAACTCTGTGAGATGATTTCACAGAACACAAAGAAGTTTCTCAGAAAGCTTCTTTCTCTTTGTTTTCGGAGGATATTTCCTTTGGCCCTATAGTCTTTAAAGGGATCCGAAATATCTGTTGTCAGATTCCACAGAAATAAGGCTAGCAAAGAGATCCACGAAATACAGATGTAACTCTGTGAGATGAATTAACAGAACACTAAGCAGTTTCTCAGAAAGCTTCTTTCCAGATTTCATCGGAGGATATTCCCTTTTTCACCATAGCCCTCTATGGGCTTCCAAATATCACTTTGCCAATTCCAAAAGAACTGTCTTAGCGAAAGGCTTCTTGAGGGGAAAGCTGTAACTCTGTGAGATGATTTCACAGAACACAAAGAAGTTTCTCAGAAAACTTCTTTCTCTTTGTTATCGAAGGGTATTTCCTTTGGCCGTATAGTCTTCAAAGGGAAAGGAAATATCTGTTGTCAGATTCCACAGAAATAAGGCTAGCAAAGAGATGCACGAAATACAGATGTAACTCTGTGAGATGAATTAACAGAACACTTAGCAGTTTCTCACAAAGCTTCTTTCCAGATTTCATCGGAGAATATTCCCTTTTTCACCATAGCCCTCTATGGGCTTCCAAATATCACTTTGCCAATTCTACACGAACTGTCTTAGCGAAAGGCTTCTTGAGGGGAAGCTGTAACTCTGTGAGATGATTTCACAGAACACAAAGAAGTTTCTCAGAAAGCTTCTTTCTCTTTGTTTTCGGAGGATATTTCCTTTGGCCCTATAGTCTTTAAAGGGATCCGAAATATCTGTTGTCAGATTCCACAGCAATAAGGCTAGCAAAGAGATCCACGAAATACAGATGTAACTCTGTGAGATGAATTAACAGAACACTAAGCAGTTTCTCAGAAAGCTGCTTTCCAGATTTCATCCGAGGATATTTCCTTTTTCACCATAGCCCTTATGGGCTTCCAAATATGACTTTGCCAATTCCACAAGAACTGTCTTAGCGAAAGGCTTCTTGAGGGGAAAGCTGTAACTCTGTGAGATGATTTCACAGAACACAAAGAAGTTTCTCAGAAAGCTTCTTTCTCTTTGTTATCGGAGGATATTTCCTTTGGCCCTATAGTCTTTAACGGGATCAGAAATATCTGTTCTCAGGTTCCACAGAAATAAGGCTATCAAAGAGATCTACGAAATACAGATGTAATTCGGTGAGATGAATTAACAGAACACTAAGCAGTTTCTCAGAAAGCTTCTTTCCAGATTTCATCGGAGGATATTTCCTTTTTCACCATAGCCCTCTATGGGCTTCCAAATATCACTTTGCCAATTCCACAAGAACTGTCTTAGCGAAAGGCTTCTTGAGGGGAAAGCTGTAACTCTGTGAGATGATTTCACAGAACACAAAGAAGTTTCTCAGAAAGCTTCTTTCTCTTTGTTATCAGAGGATATTTCCTTTGGCCCTATAGTCTTTAAAGGGATCTGAAATATCTGTTGTCAGATTCCACAGACATAAGGCTAGCAAAGAGATCCAGGAAATACAGATGTAACTCTGTGAGATGAATTAACAGAACACTAAGCAGTTTCTCAGAAAGCTGCTTTCCAGATTTCATCCGAGGATATTTCCTTTTTCACCATAGCCCTTATGGGCTTCCAAATATGACTTTGCCAATTCCACAAGAACTGTCTTAGCGAAAGGCTTCTTGAGGGGAAAGCTGTAACTCTGTGAGATGATTTCACAGAACACAAAGAAGTTTCTCAGAAAGCTTCTTTCCCTTTGTTATCGGAGGATATGTCCTTTGGCCCTATAGTCTTCAAAGGGAAAGGAAATATCTGTTGTCAGATTCCACAGAAATAAAGCTAGCAAAGAGATCCAAGAAATACTGATGTAACTCTGTGAGATGAATTAAGAGAACACTGAGCAGTTTCTCAGAAAGCTTCTTTCCAGATTTCATCGGAGGATATTTCCTTTTTCACCATAGCCCTCTATGGGCTTCCAAATATCACTTTGCCAATTCCACACGAACTGTCTTAGCGAAAGGCTTCTTGAGGGGAAAGCTGTAACTCTGTGAGATGATTTCACAGAACACAAAGAAGTTTCTCAGAAAGCTTCTTTCTCTTTGTTATCGGAGGATATTTCCTTTGGCCCTATATTCTTTAAAGGGATCCGAAATATCTGTTCTCAGGTTCCACAGAAATAAGGCTAGCAAAGAGATATACGAAATACAGATGTAACTCTGTGAGATGAATTAACAGAACACTACGCAGTTTCTCAGAAAGCTTCTTTCCAGATTTCATCCGAGGATATTTCCTTTTTCACCATAGCCTTCTATGGGCTTCCAAATATCACTTTGCCAATTCCACAAGAACTGTCTTAGCGAAAGGCTTCTTGAGGGGAAAGCTGTCACTCTGTGAGATGATTTCACAGAACACAAAGGAGTTTCTCAGAAAGCTTCTTTCTCTTTGTTATCGGAGGATATTTCCTTTGGCCCTATATTCTTCAAAGGGAAAGGAAATATCTGTTGTCAGATTCCACAGAAATAAGGCTAGCAAAGACATCCACGAAATACAGATGTAACTCTGTGAGATGAATTAACAGAACACTGAGCAGTTTCTCAGAAAGCTTCTTTCCAGATTTCATCGGAGGATATTTCCTTTCTCACCATAGCCCTTACGGGCTCCCAAATATCACTTTGCCAATTCCACAAGAACTGTCTTAGCGAAAGGCTTCTTGAGGGGAAAGCTGTAACTCTGTGAGATCATTTCACAAAAAAAAAGATGTTTCTCAGAAAGCTTGTTTCTCTTTGTTATCGGAGGATATTTCCTTTGGCCCTATAGTCTTCAAAGGGAAAGGAAATAACTGTTGTCAGATTCCACAGAAATAAGGCTAGCAAAGAGATCCACGAAATACAGATGTAACTCTGTGAGATGAATTAACAGAACACTAAGCAGTTTCTCAGAAAGCTTCTTTCCAGATTTCATCGGAGGATATTCCCTTTTTCACCATAGCCCTCTATGGGCTTCCAAATATCACTTTGCCAATTCCACAAGAACTGTCTTAGCGAAAGGCTTCTTGAGGGGAAAGCTGTAACTCTGTGAGATGATTTCACAGAACACAAACAAGTTTCTCAGAAAACTTCTTTCTCTTTGTTATCGAAGGATATTTCCTTTGGCCGTATAGTCATCAAAGGGAAAGGAAATATCTGTTGTCAGATTCCACAGAAAGAAGGCTAGCAAAGAGATCCACGAAATTCAGATGTAACTCTGTGAGATGAATTAACAGAACACTAAGCAGTTTCTCACAAAGCTTCTTTCCAGATTTCATCGGAGAATATTCCCTTTTTCACCATAGCCCTCTATGGGCTTCCAAATATCCCTTTGCCAATTCCACACGAATTGTCTTAGCGAACGGCTTCTTGAGGGGAAAGCTGTAACTCTGTGAGATGATTTCACAGAACACAAAGAAGTTTCTCAGAAAGCTTCTTTCTCTTTGTTTTCGGAGGATATTTCCTTTGGCCCTATAGTCTTTAAAGGGATCCGAAATATCTGTTGTCAGATTCCACAGAAATAAGGCTAGCAAAGAGATCCACGAAATACAGATGTAACTCTGTGAGATGAATTAACAGAACACTAAGCAGTTTCTCAGAAAGCTTCTTTCCAGATTTCATCGGAGGATATTCCCTTTTTCACCATAGCCCTCTATGGGCTTCCAAATATCACTTTGCCAATTCCAAAAGAACTGTCTTAGCGAAAGGCTTCTTGAGGGGAAAGCTGTAACTCTGTGAGATGATTTCACAGAACACAAAGAAGTTTCTCAGAAAACTTCTTTCTCTTTGTTATCGAAGGGTATTTCCTTTGGCCGTATAGTCTTCAAAGGGAAAGGAAATATCTGTTGTCAGATTCCACAGAAATAAGGCTAGCAAAGAGATGCACGAAATACAGATGTAACTCTGTGAGATGAATTAACAGAACACTTAGCAGTTTCTCACAAAGCTTCTTTCCAGATTTCATCGGAGAATATTCCCTTTTTCACCATAGCCCTCTATGGGCTTCCAAATATCACTTTGCCAATTCTACACGAACTGTCTTAGCGAAAGGCTTCTTGAGGGGAAGCTGTAACTCTGTGAGATGATTTCACAGAACACAAAGAAGTTTCTCAGAAAGCTTCTTTCTCTTTGTTTTCGGAGGATATTTCCTTTGGCCCTATAGTCTTTAAAGGGATCCGAAATATCTGTTGTCAGATTCCACAGCAATAAGGCTAGCAAAGAGATCCACGAAATACAGATGTAACTCTGTGAGATGAATTAACAGAACACTAAGCAGTTTCTCAGAAAGCTGCTTTCCAGATTTCATCCGAGGATATTTCCTTTTTCACCATAGCCCTTATGGGCTTCCAAATATGACTTTGCCAATTCCACAAGAACTGTCTTAGCGAAAGGCTTCTTGAGGGGAAAGCTGTAACTCTGTGAGATGATTTCACAGAACACAAAGAAGTTTCTCAGAAAGCTTCTTTCCCTTTGTTATCGGAGGATATGTCCTTTGGCCCTATAGTCTTCAAAGGGAAAGGAAATATCTGTTGTCAGATTCCACAGAAATAAGGCTCGCAAATAGATCCAAGAAATACTGATGTAACTCTGTGAGTTGAATTAACAGAACACTGAGCAGTTTCTCAGAAAGCTTCTTTCCAGATTTCATCGGAGGATATTTCCTTTCTCACCATAGCCCTCTATGGGCATCAAAATATCACTTTGCCAATTCCACAAGAACTGTCTTAGCGAAAGGCTCCTTGATGGGAAAGCTGTCACTCTGTGAGATGATTTCACAGAACACAAAGAAGTTTCTCAGAAATCTTCTTTCTCTTTGTTATCGGAGGATATTTCCTTTGGCACTATAGTCTTCAAAGGGAAAGGAAATATCTGTTGTCAGATTCCACAGAAATAAGGCTAGCAAAGACATCCACGAAATACAGATGTAACTCTGTGAGATGAATTAACAGAACACTAAGCAGTTTCTCAGAAAGCTTCTTTCCAGATTTCATTGGAGGATATTTCCTTTTTCACCATAGCCCTCTATGGGCTTCCAAATATCACTTTGCCAATTCCACACGAACTGTCTTAGCGAAAGGCTTCTTGAGGGGAAAGCTGTAACTCTGTGAGATGATTTCACAGAACTCAAAGAAGTTTCTCAGAAAGCTTCTTTCTCTTTGTTATCGGAGGATATTTCCTTTGGCCCTATATTCTTTAAAGGGATCCGAAATATCTGTTCTCAGGTTCCACAGAAATAAGGCTAGCAAAGAGATTTCCGAAATACAGATGTAACTCTGTGAGATGAATTAACAGAACACTACGCAGTTTCTCAGAAAGCTTCTTTCCAGATTTCATCCGAGGATATTTCCTGTTTCACCATAGCCCTCTATGGGCTTCCACATATCACTTTGCCAATTCCACAAGAACTGTCTTAGCGAAAGGCTTCTTGAGGGGAAAGCTGTAACTCTGTGAGATGATTTCACAGAACACAAAGAAGTTTCTCAGAAAGCTTCTTTCTCTTTTTTATCGGAGGATATTTCCTATGGCTCTATATTCTTCAAAGAGAAAAGAAATATCTGTTGTCAGATTCCACAGAAATAAGGCTAGCAAAGACATCCACGAAATACAGATGTAACTCTGTGAGATGAATTAACAGAACACTGAGCAGTTTCTCAGAAAGCTTCTTTCCAGATTTCATCGGAGGATATTTCCTTTTTCACCATAGCCCTTATGGGCTTCCAAAAATCACTTTGCCAATTCCACAAGAACTGTCTTAGCGAAAGGCTTCTTGAGGGGAAAGCTGTAACTCTGTGAGATCATTTCACAGAACAAAAAGATGTTTCTCAGAAAGCTTGTTTCTCTTTGTTATCGGAGGATATTTCCTTTGGCCCTATAGTCTTCAAAGGGAAAGGAAATAACTGTTGTCAGATTCCACAGAAATAAGGCTAGCAAAGAGATCCACGAAATACAGATGTAACTCTGTGAGAAGAATTAACAGAACACTAAGCAGTTTCTCAGAAAGCTTCTTTCCAGATTTCATCGGAGGATATTCCCTTTTTCACCATAGCCCTCTACGGGCTTCCAAATATCACTTTGCCAATTCCACAAGAACTGTCTTAGCGAAAGGCTTCTTGAGGGGAAAGCTGTAACTCTGTGAGATGATTTCACAGAACACAAAGAAGTTTCTCAGAAAGCTTCTTTCTCTTTGTTATCGGAGGATATTTCCTTTGGCCCTATAGTCTTCAAAGGGAAAGGAAATATCTGTTGTCAGATTCCAAAGAAATAAGGCTAGCAAAGACATCCACGAAATACAGATGTAACTCTGTGAGATGAATTAACAGAACACTGAGCAGTTTCTCAGAAAGCTTCTTTCCAGATTTCATCGGAGGATATTTCCTTTCTCACCATAGCCCTTATGGGCTTCCAAATATCACTTTGCCAATTCCACAAGAACTGTCTTAGCGAAAGGCTTCTTGAGGGGAAAGCTGTAACTCTGTGAGATCATTTCACAAAACAAAAGGTGTTTCTCAGAAAGCTTGTTTCTCTTTGTTATCGGAGGATATTTCCTTTGGCCCTATAGTCTTCAAAGGGAAAGGAAATAACTGTTGTCAGATTCCACAGAAATAAGGCTAGCAAAGAGATCCACGAAATACAGATGTAACTCTGTGAGATGAATTAACAGAACACTAAGCAGTTTCTCAGAAAGCTTCTTTCCAGATTTCATCGGAGGATATTCCCTTTTTCACCATAGCCCTCTATGGGCTTCCAAATATCACTTTGCCAATTCCAAAAGAACTGTCTTAGCGAAAGGCTTCTTGAGGGGAAAGCTGTAACTCTGTGAGATGATTTCACAGAACACAAAGAAGTTTCTCAGAAAGCTTCTTTCTCTTTGTTATCGGATGATATTTCCTTTGGCCCTATAGTCTTCAAAGGGAAAGGAAATATCTGTTCTCAGATTCCACAGAAATAAAGCTAGAAAAGAGATCCACGAAATACAGATGTAACTCTGTGAGATGAATTAACAGAACACTAAGCAGTTTCTCAGAAAGCTTCTTTCCAGATTTCATCGGAGGATATTTCCTTTTTCACCATAGCCCTCTATGGGCTTCCAAATATCACTTTGCCAATTCCACAAGAACTGTCTTAGCGAAAGGCTTCTTGAGGGGAAAGCTGTAACTCTGTGAGATGATTTCACAGAACACAAAGAAGTTTCTCAGAAAACTTCTTTCTCTTTGTTATCGGAGGATATTTCCTTTGGCCGTATAGTCTTCAAAGGGAAAGGAAATATCTGTTGTCAGATTCCACAGAAATAAGGCTAGGAAAGGGATCCACGAAATACAGATGTAACTCTGTGAGATGAATTAACAGAACACTGAGCAGTTTCTCAGAAAGCTTCTTTCCAGATTTCATCGGAGGATATTTCCTTTTTCACCCTAGCCCTCTATGGGCTTCCAAATATCACTTTGCCAATTCCACACGAACTGTCTTAGCGAAAGGCTTCTTGAGGGGAAAGCTGTAACTCTGAGAGATGATTTCACAGAACACAAAGAAGTTTCTCAGAAAGCTTCTTTCTCTTTGTTATCGGAGGATATTTCCTTTGGCCCTGTAGTCTTCAAAGGTAAAGGAAATATCTGTTGTCAGATTCCACAGAAATAAGGCTAGCAAAGCGATCCACGAAATACAGATATAATTCTGTGAGATGAATTAACAGAACACTGAGCAGTTTCTCAGAAAGCTTCTTTCCGGATTTCATCGGAGGATATTTCCTTTTTCACCATAGCCCTTATGGGCTTCCAAATATCACTTTGCCAATTCCACAAGAACTGTCTTAGCGAAAGGCTTCTTGAGGGGAAAGATGTCACTCTGTGAGATGACTTCACAGAACACAAAGAAGTTTCTCAGAAAGTTTCTTTCTCTTTGTTATCGGAGGATATTTCCTTTGGCCCTATAGTCTTCAAAGGGATCCGAAATATCTGTTCTCAGATTCCACAGAAATAAGGCTAGCAAAGAGATCCACGAAATACAGATGTAACTCTGTGAGATGAATTAACAGAACACTGAGCAGTTTCTCAGAAAGCTTCTTTCCAGATTTCATCGGAGGATATTTCCTTTTTCACCATAGCCCTCTATGGGCTTCCAAATATCACTTTGCCAATTCCACAAGAACTGTCTAGGCGAAAGGCTTCTTGAGGGGAAAGCTGTAACTCTGTGAGATGATTTCACAGAACACAAAGAAGTTTCTTAGAAAGCTTCTTTCTCTTTGTTATCGGAGGATATTTCCTTTGGCCCTATAGTCTTCAAAGTGAAAGGAAATATCTGTTGTCAGATTCCACAGAAATAAGGCTAGCAAAGACATCCACGAAATACAGATGTAACTCTGTGAGATGAATTAACAGAACACTGAGCAGTTTCTCAGAAAGGTTCTTTCCAGATTTCATCGGAGGATATTTCCTTTTTCACCAGAGCCCTTATGGGCTTCCAAAAATCACTTTGCCAATTCCACAAGAACTGTCTTAGCGAAAGGCTTCTTGAGGGGAAAGCTGTAACTCTGTGAGATCATTTCACAGAACAAAAAGATGTTTCTCAGAAAGCTTGTTTCTCTTTGTTATCGGAGGATATTTCCTTTGGCCCTATAGTCTTCAAAGGGAAAGGAAATAACTGTTGTCAGATTCCACAGAAATAAGGCTACCGAAGAGATCCACGAAATACAGATGTAACTCTGTGAGAAGAATTAACAGAACACTAAGCAGTTTCTCAGAAATCTTCTTTCCAGATTTCATCGGAGGATATTCCCTTTTTCACCATAGCCCTCTATGGGCTTCCAAATATCACTTTGCCAATTCCACAAGAACTGTCTTAGCGAAAGGCTTCTTGAGGGGAAAGTTGTAACTCTGTGAGATGATTTCACAGAACACAAAGAAGTTTCTCAGAAAGCTTCTTTCTCTTTGTTATCGGATGATATTTCCTTTGGTCCTATAGTCTTCAAAGGGAAAGGAAATATCTGTTGTCAGATTCCACAGAAATAAAGCTAGAAAAGAGATCCACGAAATACAGATGTAACTCTGTGAGATGAATTAACAGAACACTAAGCAGTTTCTCAGAAAGCTTCTTTCCAGATTTCATCGGAGGATATTTCCTTTCTCACCATAGCCCTCTAGGGGCTTCCATATATCACTTTGCCAATTCCACACGAACTGTCTTAGTGAAAGGCTTCTTGAGGGGAAAGCTGTAACTCTGTGAGATGATTTCACAGAACACAAAGAAGTTTCTCAGAAAGCTTCTTTCTCTTTGTTATCGGAGGATATTTCCTTTGGCCCTATAGTCTTTAAAGGGATCCGAAATATCTGTTCTCAGGTTCCACAGAAATAAGGCTAGCAAAGAGATCTACGAAATACAGATGTAACTCTGTGAGATGAATTTACAGAACACTACGCAGTTTCTCAGAAATCTTCTTTCCAGATTTCATCCGAGGATATTTCCTTTTTCCCCATAGCCCTCTATGGGCTTCCAAATATCACTTTGCCAATTCCACAAGAACTGTCTTAGCGAAAGGCTTCTTGAGGGGAAAGCTGTAACTCTGTGAGATGATTTCACAGAACACAAAGAAGTTTCTCAGAAAGCTTCTTTCTCTTTGTTATCGGAGGATATTTCCTTTGGCCCTATAGTCTTCAAAGGGAAAGGAAATATCTGTTGTCAGATTCCACAGAAATAAGGCTAGCAAAGACATCCACGAAATTCAGATGTAACTCTGTGAGATGACTTAACAGAACACTGAGCAGTTTCTCAGAAAGCTTCTTTCCAGATTTCATCGGAGGATATTTCCTTTCTCACCATAGCCCTTATGGGCTTCCAAATATCACTTTGCCAATTCCACAACAACTGTCTTAGCGAAAGGCTTCTTGAGGGGAAAGCTGTAACTCTGTGAGATGATTTCACAGAACACAAAGAAGTTTCTCAGAAAACTTCTTTCTCTTTTTTATCGAAGGGTATTTCCTTTGGCCGTATAGTCTTCAAAGGGAAAGGAAATATCTGTTTTCAGATTCCACAGAAATAAGGCTAGCAAAGAGATCCACGAAATACAGATGTAACTCTGTGAGATGAATTAACAGAACACTAAGCAGTTTCTCACAAAGCTTCTTTCCAGATTTCATCGGATAATATTCCCTTTTTCACCATAGCCCTCTATGGGCTTCCAAATATCACTTTGCCAATTCCACACGAACTGTCTTAGCGAAAGGCTTCTTGAGGGGAAAGCTGTAACTCTGTGAGATGATTTCACAGAACACAAAGAAGTTTCTCAGAAAGCTTCTTTACCTTTGTTATCGGAGAATACTTCCTTTGGCCCTATAGTCTTCAAAGGGAAAGGAAATATCTGTTGTCAGATTCCACAGAAATAAGGCTCGCAAATAGATCCAAGAAATACTGATGTAACTCTGTGAGTTGAATTAACAGAACACTGAGCAGTTTCTCAGAAAGCTTCTTTCCAGATTTCATCGGAGGATATTTCCTTTCTCAACATAGCCCTCTATGGGCTTCAAAATATCACTTTGCCAATTCCACAAGAACTGTCTTAGCGAAAGGCTTCTTGAGGGGAAAGCTGTAACTCTGTGAGATGATTTCACAGAACACAAAGAAGTTTCTCAGAAAGCTTCTTTCTCTTTGTTATCGGAGGATATTTCCTTTGGCCCTATAGTCTTCAAAGGGAAAGGAAATATCTGTTGTCAGATTCCAAAGAAATAAGGCTAGCAAAGACATCCACGAAATACAGATGTAACTCTGTGAGATGAATTAACAGAACACTGAGCAGTTTCTCAGAAAGCTTCTTTCCAGATTTCATCGGAGGATATTTCCTTTCTCACCATAGCCCTTATGGGCTTCCAAATATCACTTTGCCAATTCCACAAGAACTGTCTTAGCGAAAGGCTTCTTGAGGGGAAAGCTGTAACTCTGTGAGATCATTTCACAAAACAAAAGGTGTTTCTCAGAAAGCTTGTTTCTCTTTGTTATCGGAGGATATTTCCTTTGGCCCTATAGTCTTCAAAGGGAAAGGAAATAACTGTTGTCAGATTCCACAGAAATAAGGCTAGCAAAGAGATCCACGAAATACAGATGTAACTCTGTGAGATCAATTAACAGAACACTAAGCAGTTTCTCAGAAAGCTTCTTTCCAGATTTCATCGGAGGATATTCCCTTTTTCACCATAGCCCTCTATGGGCTTCCAAATATCACTTTGCCAATTCCAAAAGAACTGTCTTAGCGAAAGGCTTCTTGAGGGGAAAGCTGTAACTCTGTGAGATGATTTCACAGAACACAAAGAAGTTTCTCAGAAAACTTCTTTCTCTTTGTTATCGAAGGGTATTTCCTTTGGCCGTATAGTCTTCAAAGGGAAAGGAAATATCTGTTGTCAGATTCCACAGAAATAAGGCTAGCAAAGAGATGCACGAAATACAGATGTAACTCTGTGAGATGAATTAACAGAACACTAAGCAGTTTCTCACAAAGCTTCTTTCCAGATTTCATCGGAGAATATTCCCTTTTTCACCATAGCCCTCTATGGGCTTCCAAATATCACTTTGCCAATTCTACACGAACTGTCTTAGCGAAAGGCTTCTTGAGGGGAAGCTGTAACTCTGTGAGATGATTTCACAGAACACAAAGAAGTTTCTCAGAAAGCTTCTTTCTCTTTGTTTTCGGAGGATATTTCCTTTGGCCCTATAGTCTTTAAAGGGATCCGAAATATCTGTTGTCAGATTCCACAGCAATAAGGCTAGCAAAGAGATCCACGAAATACAGATGTAACTCTGTGAGATGAATTAACAGAACACTAAGCAGTTTCTCAGAAAGCTGCTTTCCAGATTTCATCCGAGGATATTTCCTTTTTCACCATAGCCCTTATGGGCTTCCAAATATGACTTTGCCAATTCCACAAGAACTGTCTTAGCGAAAGGCTTCTTGAGGGGAAAGCTGTAACTCTGTGAGATGATTTCACAGAACACAAAGAAGTTTCTCAGAAAGCTTCTTTCCCTTTGTTATCGGAGGATATGTCCTTTGGCCCTATAGTCTTCAAAGGGAAAGGAAATATCTGTTGTCAGATTCCACAGAAATAAGGCTCGCAAATAGATCCAAGAAATACTGATGTAACTCTGTGAGTTGAATTAACAGAACACTGAGCAGTTTCTCAGAAAGCTTCTTTCCAGATTTCATCGGAGGATATTTCCTTTCTCACCATAGCCCTCTATGGGCATCAAAATATCACTTTGCCAATTCCACAAGAACTGTCTTAGCGAAAGGCTCCTTGATGGGAAAGCTGTCACTCTGTGAGATGATTTCACAGAACACAAAGAAGTTTCTCAGAAATCTTCTTTCTTTTTGTTATCGGAGGATATTTCCTTTGGCACTATAGTCTTCAAAGGGAAAGGAAATATCTGTTGTCAGATTCCACAGAAATAAGGCTAGCAAAGACATCCACGAAATACAGATGTAACTCTGTGAGATGAATTAACAGAACACTAAGCAGTTTCTCAGAAAGCTTCTTTCCAGATTTCATTGGAGGATATTTCCTTTTTCACCATAGCCCTCTATGGGCTTCCAAATATCACTTTGCCAATTCCACACGAACTGTCTTAGCGAAAGGCTTCTTGAGGGGAAAGCTGTAACTCTGTGAGATGATTTCACAGAACTCAAAGAAGTTTCTCAGAAAGCTTCTTTCTCTTTGTTATCGGAGGATATTTCCTTTGGCCCTATATTCTTTAAAGGGATCCGAAATATCTGTTCTCAGGTTCCACAGAAATAAGGCTAGCAAAGAGATTTCCGAAATACAGATGTAACTCTGTGAGATGAATTAACAGAACACTACGCAGTTTCTCAGAAAGCTTCTTTCCAGATTTCATCCGAGGATATTTCCTGTTTCACCATAGCCCTCTATGGGCTTCCACATATCACTTTGCCAATTCCACAAGAACTGTCTTAGCGAAAGGCTTCTTGAGGGGAAAGCTGTAACTCTGTGAGATGATTTCACAGAACACAAAGAAGTTTCTCAGAAAGCTTCTTTCTCTTTTTTATCGGAGGATATTTCCTATGGCTCTATATTCTTCAAAGAGAAAAGAAATATCTGTTGTCAGATTCCACAGAAATAAGGCTAGCAAAGACATCCACGAAATACAGATGTAACTCTGTGAGATGAATTAACAGAACACTGAGCAGTTTCTCAGAAAGCTTCTTTCCAGATTTCATCGGAGGATATTTCCTTTTTCACCATAGCCCTTATGGGCTTCCAAAAATCACTTTGCCAATTCCACAAGAACTGTCTTAGCGAAAGGCTTCTTGAGGGGAAAGCTGTAACTCTGTGAGATCATTTCACAGAACAAAAAGATGTTTCTCAGAAAGCTTGTTTCTCTTTGTTATCGGAGGATATTTCCTTTGGCCCTATAGTCTTCAAAGGGAAAGGAAATAACTGTTGTCAGATTCCACAGAAATAAGGCTAGCAAAGAGATCCACGAAATACAGATGTAACTCTGTGAGAAGAATTAACAGAACACTAAGCAGTTTCTCAGAAAGCTTCTTTCCAGATTTCATCGGAGGATATTCCCTTTTTCACCATAGCCCTCTACGGGCTTCCAAATATCACTTTGCCAATTCCACAAGAACTGTCTTAGCGAAAGGCTTCTTCAGGGGAAAGCTGTAACTCTGTGAGATCATTTCACAGAACACAAAGATGTTTCTCAGAAAGCTTGTTTCTCTTTGTTATCGGATGATATTTCCTTTGGCCCTATAGTCTTCAAAGGGAAAGGAAATATCTGTTCTCAGATTCCACAGAAATAAAGCTAGAAAAGAGATCCACGAAATACAGATGTAACTCTGTGAGATGAATTAACAGAACACTAAGCAGTTTCTCAGAAAGCTTCTTTCCAGATTTCATCCGAGGATATTCCCTTTTTCACCATAGCCCTCTATGGGCTTCCAAATATCACTTTGCCAATTGCACAAGAACTGTCTTAGCGAAAGGCTTCTTGAGGGGAAAGCTGTAACTCTGAGAGATGATTTCACAGAACACAAAGAAGTTTCTCAGAAAGCTTCTTTCTCTTTGTTATCGGAGGATATTTACTTTGGCCCTGTAGTCTTCAAAGGTAAAAGAAATATCTGTTGTCAGATTCCACAGAAATAAGGCTAGCAAAGCGATCCACGAAATACAGATATAATTCTGTGAGATGAATTAACAGAACACTGAGCAGTTTCTCAGAAAGCTTCTTTCCGGATTTCATCGGAGGATATTTCCTTTTTCACCATAGCCCTCTATGGGCTTCCAAATATCACTTTGCCAATTCCACACGAACTGTCTTAGCGAAAGGCTTCTTGAGGGGAAAGCTGTAACTCTGTGAGATGATTTCGCAGAACACAAAGAAGTTTCTCAGAAAGCTTCTTTCTCTTTGTTATCGGATGATATTTCCTTTGGCCCTATAGTCTTCAAAGGGAAAGGAAATATCTGTTCTCAGATTCCACAGAAATAAAGCTAGAAAAGAGATCCACGAAATACAGATGTAACTCTGTGAGATGAATTAACAGAACACTAAGCAGTTTCTCAGAAAGCTTCTTTCCAGATTTCATCGGAGGATATTTCCTTTTTCACCATAGCCCTCTATGGGCTTCCAAATATCACTTTGCCAATTCCACAAGAACTGTCTTAGCGAAAGGCTTCTTGAGGGGAAAGCTGTAACTCTGTGAGATGATTTCACAGAACACAAAGAAGTTTCTCAGAAAACTTCTTTCTCTTTGTTATCGGAGGATATTTCCTTTGGCCGTATAGTCTTCAAAGGGAAAGGAAATATCTGTTGTCAGATTCCACAGAAATAAGGCTAGGAAAGGGATCCACGAAATACAGATGTAACTCTGTGAGATGAATTAACAGAACACTGAGCAGTTTCTCAGAAAGCTTCTTTCCAGATTTCATCGGAGGATATTTCCTTTTTCACCCTAGCCCTCTATGGGCTTCCAAATATCACTTTGCCAATTCCACACGAACTGTCTTAGCGAAAGGCTTCTTGAGGGGAAAGCTGTAACTCTGAGAGATGATTTCACAGAACACAAAGAAGTTTCTCAGAAAGCTTCTTTCTCTTTGTTATCGGAGGATATTTCCTTTGGCCCTGTAGTCTTCAAAGGTAAAGGAAATATCTGTTGTCAGATTCCACAGAAATAAGGCTAGCAAAGCGATCCACGAAATACAGATATAATTCTGTGAGATGAATTAACAGAACACTGAGCAGTTTCTCAGAAAGCTTCTTTCCGGATTTCATCGGAGGATATTTCCTTTTTCACCATAGCCCTTATGGGCTTCCAAATATCACTTTGCCAATTCCACAAGAACTGTCTTAGCGAAAGGCTTCTTGAGGGGAAAGATGTCACTCTGTGAGATGACTTCACAGAACACAAAGAAGTTTCTCAGAAAGTTTCTTTCTCTTTGTTATCGGAGGATATTTCCTTTGGCCCTATAGTCTTCAAAGGGATCCGAAATATCTGTTCTCAGATTCCACAGAAATAAGGCTAGCAAAGAGATCCACGAAATACAGATGTAACTCTGTGAGATGAATTAACAGAACACTGAGCAGTTTCTCAGAAAGCTTCTTTCCAGATTTCATCGGAGGATATTTCCTTTTTCACCATAGCCCTCTATGGGCTTCCAAATATCACTTTGCCAATTCCACAAGAACTGTCTAGGCGAAAGGTTTCTTGAGGGGAAAGCTGTAACTCTGTGAGATGATTTCACAGAACACAAAGAAGTTTCTCAGAAAGCTTCTTTCTCTTTGTTATCGGAGGATATTTCCTTTGGCCCTATAGTCTTCAAAGGGAAAGGAAATATCTGTTGTCAGATTCCACAGAAATAAAGATAGCAAAGAGATCCACGAAATACAGATGTAACTCTCTGAGATGAATTAACAGAACACTGAGCAGTTTCTCAGAAAGCTTCTTTCCAGATTTCATCGGAGGATATTTCCTTTTTCACCATAGCCCTTATGGGCTTCCAAGTATCACTTTGCCAATTCCACAAGAACTGTCTTAGCGAAAGGCTTCTTGAGGGGAAAGCTGTCACTCTGTGAGATGATTTCACAGAACACAAAGAAGTTTCTCAGAAAGCTTCTTTCTCTTTGTTATCGGAGGATATATCCTTTGGCCCTATAGTCTTCAAAAGGAAAGGAAATATCTGTTGTCAGATTCCACAGAAAGAAGAATAGCAAAGAGATCCACGAAATACAGATGTAACTCTGTGAGATGAATTAACAGAACCCTAAGCAGTTTCTGAGAAAGCTTCTTTCCAGATTTCATCGGAGGATATTTCCTTTTTCACCATAGCCCTCTATGGGCTTACAAATATCACTTTGCCAATTCCACAAGAACTGTCTTAGCGAAAGGCTTCTTGAGGGGAAAGCTGTAACTCTGTGAGATGAATTCACCGAACACAAAGAAGTTTCTCAGAAAGCTTCTTTCTCTTTGTTATCGGAGGATATTTCCTTTGGTCCTATGGCCTTTAAAGGGTTCCGAAATATCTGTTCTCAGATTCCACAGAAATAAGGCTAGCAAAGAGATCCACGAAATACAGATGTAACTCTGTGAGATGAATTAACAGAACACTGAGCAGTTTCTCAGAAAGCTTCTTTCCAGATTTCATCCGAGTCTATTTCCTTTTTCACCATAGCCCTTATGGGCTTCCAAATATCACTTTGCCAATTCCACAAGAACTGTCTTAGCGAAAGGCTTCTTGAGGGGAAAGCTGTCACTCTGTGAGATGATTTCACAGAACACAAAGAAGTTTCTCAGAAAGCTTCTTTCTCTTTGTTATCGGAGGATATTTCCTTTGGCCCTATAGTCTTCAAAGGGAAAGGAAATATCTGTTGTCAGATTCCACAGAAAGAAGGCTAGCAAAGAGATCCACGAAATACAGATGTAACTCTGTGAGATGAATTAACAGAACACTAAGCAGTTTCTCAGAAAGCTTCTTTCCAGATTTCATCCGAGGATATTTCCTTTTTCACCATAGCCCTCTATGGGCTTCCAAATATCACTTTGCCAATTCCACAAGAACTGTCTTAGCGAAAGGCTTCTTGAGGGGAAAGCTGTAACTCTGTGAGATGATTTCACAGAACACAAAGAAGTTTCTCAGAAAGCTTCTTTCTCTTTGTTATCGGAGGATATTTCCTTTGGCCCTATATTCTTCAAAGGGAAAGGAAATATCTGTTGTCAGATTCCACAGAAATAAGGCTAGCAAAGACATCCACGAAATACAGATATAACTCTGTGAAATGAATTAACAGAACACTGAGCAGTTTCTCAGAAAGCTTCTTTCCAGATTTCATCCGAGGATATTTCCTTTTTCACCATAGCCCTTATGGGCTTCCAAATATCACTTTGCCAATTCCACAAGAACTGTCTTAGCGAAAGGCTTCTTGAGGGGAAAGCTGTAACTCTGTGAGATGATTTCACAGAACACAAAGATGTTTCTCAGAAAGCTTCTTTCTCTTTGTTATCGGAGGATATTTCCTTTGGCCCTATAGTCTTCAAAGGGAAAGGAAATATCTGTTGTCAGATTCCACAGAAATAAAGCTAGCAAAGAGATCCACGAAATACAGATGTAACTCTGTGAGATGAATTAACAGAACACTGAGCAGTTTCTCAGAAAGCTTCTTTCCAGATTTCATCGGAGGATATTTCCTTTTTCACCATAGCCCTTATGGGCTTCCAAGTATCACTTTGCCAATTCCACAAGAACTGTCTTAGCGAAAGGCTTCTTGAGGGGAAAGCTGTCACTCTGTGAGATGATTTCACAGAACACAAAGAAGTTTCTCAGAAAGCTTCTTTCTCTTTGTTATCGGAGGATATATCCTTTGGCCCTATAGTCTTCAAAAGGAAAGGAAATATCTGTTGTCAGATTCCACAGAAAGAAGAATAGCAAAGAGATCCACGAAATACAGATGTAACTCTGTGAGATGAATTAACAGAACACTAAGCAGTTTCTGAGAAAGCTTCCTTCCAGATTTCATCGGAGGATATTTCCTTTTTCACCATAGCCCTCTATGGGCTTCCAAATATCACTTTGCCAATTCCACAAGAACTGTCTTAGCGAAAGGCTTCTTGAGGGGAAAGCTGTAACTCTGTGAGATGAATTCACCGAACACAAAGAAGCTTCTCAGAAAGCTTCTTTCTCTTTGTTATCGGAGGATATTTCCTTTGGTCCTATGGCCTTTAAAGGGTTCCGAAATATCTGTTCTCAGATTCCACAGAAATAAGGCTAGCAAAGAGATCCACGAAATACAGATGTAACTCTGTGAGATGAATTAACAGAACACTGAGCAGTTTCTCAGAAAGCTTCTTTCCAGATTTCATCCGAGTCTATTTCCTTTTTCACCATAGCCCTTATGGGCTTCCAAATATCACTTTGCCAATTCCACAAGAACTGTCTTAGCGAAAGGCTTCTTGAGGGGAAAGCTGTCACTCTGTGAGATGATTTCACAGAACACAAAGAAGTTTCTCAGAAAGCTTCTTTCTCTTTGTTATCGGAGGATATTTCCTTTGGCCCTATAGTCTTCAAAGGGAAAGGAAATATCTGTTGTCAGATTCCACAGAAAGAAGGCTAGCAAAGAGATCCACGAAATACAGATGTAACTCTGTGAGATGAATTAACAGAACACTAAGCAGTTTCTCAGAAAGCTTCTTTCCAGATTTCATCGGAGGATATTTCCTTTTTCACCATAGCCCTCTATGGGCTTCCAAATATCACTTTGCCAATTCCACAAGAACTGTCTTAGCGAAAGGCTTCTTGAGGGGAAAGCTGTAACTCTGTGAGATGATTTCACAGAACACAAAGAAGTTTCTCAGAAAGCTTCTTTCTCTTTGTTATCGGAGGATATTTCCTTTGGCCCTATATTCTTCAAAGGGAAAGGAAATATCTGTTGTCAGATTCCACAGAAATAAGGCTAGCAAAGACATCCACGAAATACAGATATAACTCTGTGAAATGAATTAACAGAACACTGAGCAGTTTCTCAGAAAGCTTCTTTCCAGATTTCATCCGAGGATTTTCCTTTTTCACCATAGCCCTTATGGGCTTCCAAATATCACTTTGCCAATTCCACAAGAACTGTCTTAGCGAAAGGCTTCTTGAGGGGAAAGCTGTAACTCTGTGAGATGATTTCACAGAACACAAAGATGTTTCTCAGAAAGCTTGTTTCTCTTTCTTATCGGAGGATATTTCCTTTGGCCCTATAGTCTTCAAAGGGAAAGGAAATATCTATTGTCAGATTCCACAGAAATAAGGCTAGCAAAGAGATATACGAAATACAGATGTAACTCTGTGAGATGAATTAATAGAACACTGAGCAGTTTCTCAGAAAGCTTCTTTCCAGATTTCATCGGAGGATATTTCCTTTTTCACCATAGCCCTCTATGGGCTTCCAAATATCACTTTGCCAATTCCACAAGAACTGTCTTAGCGAAAGGCTTCTTGAGGGGAAAGCTGTCACTCTGTGAGATGATTTCACAGAACACAAAGAAGTTTCTCAGAAAGCTTCTTTCTCTTTGTTATCGGAGGATATATCCTTTGGCCCTATAGTCTTCAAAAGGAAAGGAAATATCTGTTGTCAGATTCCACAGAAAGAAGACTAGCAAAGAGATCCACAAAATACAGATGTAACTCTGTGAGATGAATTAACAGAACACTAAGCAGTTTCTGAGAAAGCTTCTTTCCAGATTTCATCGGAGGATATTTCCTTTTTCACCATAGCCCTCTATGGGCTTCCAAATATCACTTTGCCAATTCCACAAGAACTGTCTTAGCGAAAGGCTTCTTGAGGGGAAAGCTGTAACTCTGTGAGATGAATTCACCGAACACAAAGAAGCTTCTCAGAAAGCTTCTTTCTCTTTGTTATCGGAGGATATTTCCTTTGGTCCTATGGCCTTTAAAGGGTTCCGAAATATCTGTTCTCAGATTCCACAGAAATAAGGCTAGCAAAGAGATCCACGAAATACAGATGTAACTCTGTGAGATGAATTAACAGAACACTGAGCAGTTTCTCAGAAAGCTTCTTTCCAGATTTCATCCGAGTCTATTTCCTTTTTCACCATAGATCATATGGGCTTCCAAATATCACTTTGCCAATTCCACAAGAACTGTCTTAGCGAAAGGCTTCTTGAGGGGAAAGCTGTCACTCTGTGAGATGATTTCACAGAACACAAAGAAGTTTCTCAGAAAGCTTCTTTCTCTTTGTTATCGGAGGATATTTCCTTTGGCCCTATAGTCTTCAAAGGGAAAGGAAATATCTGTTGTCAGATTCCACAGAAAGAAGGCTAGCAAAGAGATCCACGAAATACAGATGTAACCCTGTGAGATGAATTAACAGAACACTAAGCAGTTTCTCAGAAAGCTTCTTTCCAGATTTCATCCGAGGATATTTCCTTTTTCACCATAGTCCTCTATGGGCTTCCAAATATCACTTTGCCAATTCCATAAGAAGTGTCTTAGCGAAAGGCTTCTTGAGGGGAAAGCTGTAACTCTGTGAGATGATTTCACAGAACACAAAGAAGTTTCTCAGAAAGCTTCTTTCTCTTTGTTATCGGAGGATATTTCCTTTGGACCTATATTCTTCAAAGGGAAAGGAAATATCTGTTGTCAGATTCCACAGAAATAAGGCTAGCAAAGACATCCACGAAATACAGATATAACTCTGTGAAATGAATTAACAGAACACTGAGCAGTTTCTCAGGAAGCTTCTTTCCAGATTTTATCGGAGGATATTTCCTTTTTCACCATAGCCCTTATGGGCTTCCAAATATCACTTTGCCAATTCCACAAGAACTGTCTTAGCGAAAGGCTTCTTGAGGGGAAAGCTGTAACTCTGTGAGATGATTTCACAGAACACAAAGATGTTTCTCAGAAAGCTTGTTTCTCTTTGTTATCGGAGGATATTTCCTTTGGCCCTATAGTCTTCAAAGGGAAAGGAAATATCTATTGTCAGATTCCACAGAAATAAGGCTAGCAAAGAGATATACGAAATACAGATGTAACTCTGTGAGATGAATTAATAGAACACTGAGCAGTTTCTCAGAAAGCTTCTTTCCAGATTTCATCGGAGGATATTTCCTTTTTCACTATAGCCCTCTATGGGCTTCCAAATATCACTTTGCCAATTCCACAAGAACTGTCGTAGCGAAAGGCTTCTTGAGGGGAAAGCTGTCACTCTGTGAGATGATTTCACAGAACACAAAGAAGTTTCTCAGAAAGTTTCTTTCTCTTTTTTATCGGAGGATATTTCCTTTGGCCCTATAGTCTTCAAAGGGATCCGAAATATCTGTTCTCAGATTCCAGAGAAATAAGGCTAGCAAAGAGATCCACGAAATACAGATGTAACTCTGTGAGATGAATTAACAGAACACTGAGCAGTTTCTCAGAAAGCTTCTTTCCAGATATCATCGGAAGATATTTCCTTTTTCACCATAGCCCTCTACGGGCTTCCAAATATCACTTTGCCTATTCCACAAGAACTGTCTTAGCGAAAGGCTTCTTGAGGGGAAAGCTGTAACTCTGTGAGATGATTTCACAGAACACAAAGAAGTTTCTCAGAAAGCTTCTTTCTCTTTGTTATCGGAGGATATTTCCTTTGGCCCTATAGTCTTCAAAGGGAAAGGAAATATCTGTTGTCAGATTCCACAGAAATAAGGCTAGCAAAGAGATCCACGAAATACAGATGTAACTCTGTGAGATGAATTAACAGAACACTGAGCAGTTTCTCAGAAAGCTTCTTTCCAGATTTCATCTGAGGATATTTCCTTTTTCACCATAGCCCTTATGGGCTTCCAAGTATCACTTTGCCAATTCCACAAGAACTGTCTTAGCTAAAGGCTTCTTGAGGGGAAAGCTGTCACTCTGTGAGATGATTTCACAGAACACAAAGAAGTTTCTCAGAAAGCTTCTTTCTCTTTGTTATCGGAGGATATTTCCTTTGGCCCTGTAGTCTTCAAAAGGAAAGGAAATATCTGTTGTCAGATTCCACAGAAAGAAGGCTAGCAAAGAGATCCACGCAATACAGATGTAACTCTGTGAGATGAATTAACAGAACACTGAGCAGTTTCTCAGAAAGCTTCTTTCCAGATTTCATCGGAGGATATTTCCTTTTTCACCATAGCCCTCTATGGGCTTCCAAATATCACTTTGCCAATTCCACAAGAACTATCTTAGCGAAAGGCTTCTTGAGGGGAAAGCTGTAACTCTGTGAGATGATTTCACCGCACACAAAGAAGCTTCTCAGAAAGCTTCTTTCTCTTTGTTATCGGAGGATATTTCCTTTGGTCCTATGGCCTTTAAAGGGATCCGAAATATCTGTTCTCAGATTCCACAGAAATAAGGCTAGCAAAGAGATCCACGAAATACAGATGTAACTCTGTGAGATGAATTAACAGAACACTGAGCAGTTTCTCAGAAAGCTTCTTTCCAGATTTCATCGGAGGATATTTCCTTTTTCACCATAGCCCTCTATGGGCTTCCAAATATCACTTTGCCAATTCCACAAGAAGTGTCTTAGGGAAAGGCTTCTTGTGAGGAAAGCTGTAACTCTGTGAGATGATTTCACAGAACACAAAGAAGTTTCTCAGAAAGCTTCTTTCTCTTTGTTATCGGAGGATATTTCCTTTGGCCCTGTAGTCTTTAAAGGGATCCGAAATATCTGTTGTCAGATTCCCCAGAAATAAGGCTAGCAAAGAGATCCACGAAATACAGATGTAACTCTGTGAGATGAATTAACAGAACACTAAGCAGTTTCTCAGAAAGCTTCTTTCCTGATTTCATCCGAGGATATTTCCTTTTTCATCATAGCCCTTATGGGCTTCCAAATATCACTTTGCCAATTCCACAAGAACTGTCTTAGCGAAAAGCTTCTTGAGGGGAAAGCTGTAACTCTGTGAGATGATTTCACAGAACACAAAGAAGTTTCTCAGAAAGCTTCTTTCTCTTTGTTATCGGAGGATATTTCCTTTGGCCCTATAGTCTTCAAAGGGAAAGGAAATATCTGTTGTCAGATTCCACAGAAAGAAGGCTAGCAAAGAGATCCACGAAATACAGATATAATTCTGTGAGATGAATTAACAGAACACTGAGCAGTTTCTCAGAAAGCTTCTTTCCGGATTTCATCGGAGGATATTTCCTTTTTCACCATAGCCCTTATGGGCTTCCAAATATCACTTTGCCAATTCCACAAGAACTGTCTTAGCGAAAGGCTTCTTGAGGGGAAAGCTGTCACTCTGTGAGATGACTTCACAGAACACAAAGAAGTTTCTCAGAAAGTTTCTTTCTCTTTGTTATCGGAGGATATTTCCTTTGGCCCTATAGTCTTCAAAGGGATCCGAAATATCTGTTCTCAGATTCCACAGAAATAAGGCTAGCAAAGAGATCCACGAAATACAGATGTAACTCTGTGAGATGAATTAACAGAACACTGAGCAGTTTCTCAGAAAGCTTCTTTCCAGATTTCATCGGAGGATATTTCCTTTTTCACCATAGCCCTCTATGGGCTTCCAAATATCACTTTGCCAATTCCAAAAGAACTGTCTTAGCGAAAGGCTTCTTGAGGGGAAAGCTGTCACTCTGTGAGATGATTTCACAGAACACAAAGAAGTTTCTCAGAAAGCTTCTTTCTCTTTGTTATCGGAGGATATTTCCTTTGGCCCTATAGTCTTCAAAGGGAAAGGAAATATCTGTTGTCAGATTCCACAGAAAGAAGGCTAGCAAAGAGATCCACGAAATACAGATGTAACTCTGTGAGATGAATTAACAGAACACTAAGCAGTTTCTCAGAAAGCTTCTTTCCAGATTTCATCCGAGGATATTTCCTTTTTCACCATAGCCCTTATGGGCTTCCAAGTATCACTTTGCCAATTCCACAAGCACTGTCTTAGCGAAAGGCTTCTTGAGGGGAAAGCTGTCACTCTGTGAGATGATTTCACAGAACACAAAGAAGTTTCTCAGAAAGCTTCTTTCTCTTTGTTATCGGAGGATATATCCTTTGGCCCTATAGTCTTCAAAAGGAAAGGAAATAGCTGTTGTCAGATTCCACAGAAAGAAGACTAGCAAAGAGATCCACAAAATACAGATGTAACTCTGTGAGATGAATTAACAGAACACTAAGCAGTTTCTGAGAAAGCTTCTTTCCAGATTTCATCGGAGGATATTTCCTTTTTCACCATAGCCCTCTATGGGCTTCCAAATATCACTTTGCCAATTCCACAAGAACTGTCTTAGCGAAAGGCTTCTTGAGGGGAAAGCTGTAACTCTGTGAGATGAATTCACCGAACACAAAGAAGCTTCTCAGAAAGCTTCTTTCTCTTTGTTATCGGAGGATATTTCCTTTGGTCCTATGGCCTTTAAAGGGTTCCGAAATATCTGTTCTCAGATTCCACAGAAATAAGGCTAGCAAAGAGATCCACGAAATACAGATGTAACTCTGTGAGATGAATTAACAGAACACTGAGCAGTTTCTCAGAAAGCTTCTTTCCAGATTTCATCCGAGTCTATTTCCTTTTTCACCATAGATCTTATGGGCTTCCAAATATCACTTTGCCAATTCCACAAGAACTGTCTTAGCGAAAGGCTTCTTGAGGGGAAAGCTGTCACTCTGTGAGATGATTTCACAGAACACAAAGAAGTTTCTCAGAAAGCTTCTTTCTCTTTGTGATCGGAGGATATTTCCTTTGGCCCTATAGTCTTCAAAGGGAAAGGAAATATCTGTTGTCAGATTCCACAGAAAGAAGGCTAGCAAAGAGATCCACGAAATACAGATGTAACTCTGTGAGATGAATTAACAGAACACTAAGCAGTTTCTCAGAAAGCTTCTTTCCTGATTTCATCCGAGGATATTTCCTTTTTCACCATAGCCCTTACGGGCTTCCAAATATGACTTTGCCAATTCCACAAGAACTGTCTTAGCGAAAGGCTTCTTGAGGGGAAAGCTGTAACTCTGTGAGATGATTTCACAGAACACAAAGAAGTTACTCAGAGCTTCTTTCCCTTTGTTATCGGAGGATATGTCCTTTGGCCCTATAGTCTTCAAAGGGAAAGGAAATATCTGTTGTCAGATTCCACAGAAAAAAGGCTAGCAAAGAGATCCAAGAAATACTGATGTAACTCTGTGAGATGAATTAACAGAATACTGAGCAGTTTCTCAGGAAGCTTCTTTCCAGGTTTCATCGGAGGATATTTCCTTTTTCACCATAGCCCTCTATGGGCTTCCAAATATCACTTTGCCAATTCCAAAAGAACTGTCTTAGCGAAAGGCTTCTTGAGGGGAAAGCTGTAACTCTGTGAGATGATTTCCCAGAACACAAAGTAGTTTCTCAGAAAGCTTCTTTCTCTTTGTTATTGGAGGATATTTACTTTGGCCCTATATTCTTCAAAGGGAAAGGAAATATCTGTTGTCAGATTCCACAGAAATAAGGCTAGCAAAGATATCCACGAAATACAGATATAAACTCTGTGAGATGAATTAACAGAACACTGAGCAGTTTCTCAGAAAGCTTCTTTCCAGATTTCATCGGAGGATATTTCCTTTTTCACCATAGCCCTTATGGGCTTCCAAATATCACTTTGCCAATTCCACAAGAACTGTCTTAGCGAAAGGCTTCTTGACGGGAAAGCTGTAACTCTGTGAGATCATTTCACAGAACACAAAGATGTTTCTCAGAAAGCTTGTTTCTCTTTGTTATCGGAGGATATTTCCTTTGGCCCTATAGTCTTCAAAGGGAAAGGAAATATCTGTTGTCAGATTACACAGAAATAAGGCTAGCAAAGAGATACAGGAAATACAGATGTAACTCTGTGAGATGAATTAACACAACACTGAGCAGTTTCTCAGAAAGCTTCTTTCCAGATTTCATCGGAGGATATTTCCTTTTTCACCATAGCCCTCTATGGGCTTCCAAATATCACTTTGCCAATTCCACAAGAACTGTCTTAGCGAAAGGCTTCTTGAGGGGAAAGCTGTAACTCTGTGAGATGATTTCACAGAACACAAAGAAGTTTCTCAGAAAGCTTCTTTCTCTTTGTTATCGGAGGATATTTCCTTTGGCCCTATAGTCTTCAAAGGGAAAGGAAATATCTGTTGTCAGATTCCACAGAAATAAGGCTAGCAAAGAGATCCACGAAATACAGATGTAACTCTGTGAGATGAATTAACAGAACACTGAGCAGTTTCTCAGAAACCTTCTTTCCAGATTTCATCGGAGGATATTGCCTTTTTCACCATAGCCCTCTATGGGCTTCCAAATATCACATTTGCCAATTCTACAAGAACTATCTTAGCGAAAGGCTTCTTGAGGGGAAAGCTGTAACTCTGTGAGACGATTTCACCGAACACAAAGAAGCTTCTCAGAAAGCTTCTTTCTCTTTGTTATCGGAGGATATTTCCTTTGGTCCTATGGCCTTTAAAGGGATCCGAAATATTTGTTCTCAGATTCCACAGAAATAAGGCTAGCAAAGAGATCCAGGAAATACAGATGTAACTCTGTGAGATGAATTAACAGAACACTGAGCAGTTTCTCAGAAAGCTTCTTTCCAGATTTCATCGGAGGATATTTCCTTTTTCACCATAGCCCTCTATGGGCTTCAAAATATCACTTTGCCAATTCTACAAGAACTGTCTTAGCGAAAGGCTTCTTGTGAGGAAAGCTGTAACTCTGTGAGATAATTTCACAGAACATAAAGAAGTTTCTCAGAAAGCTTCTTTCTCTTTGTTATCGGAGGATATTTCCTTTGGCCCTATAGTCTTCAAAGGGATCCGAAATATCTGTTCTCAGATTCCACAGAAATAAGGCTAGCAAAGAGATCCACGAAATACAGATGTAACTCTGTGAGATGAATTAACAGAACACTGAGCAGTTTCTCAGAAAGCTTCTTTCCAGACTTCATCGGAGGATATTTCCTTTTTCACCATAGCCCTCTATGGGCTTCCAAATATCACTTTGCCAATTCCACAAGAACTGTCTTAGCGAAAGGCTTCTTGAGGGGAAAGCTGTAACTCTGTGAGATGATTTCACAGAACACAAAGAAGTTTCTCAGAAAGCTTCTTTCTCTTTGTTATCGGAGGATATTTCCTTTGGCCCTATAGTCTTCAAAGGGAAAGGAAATATCTGTTGTCAGATTCCACAGAAATAAGGCTAGCAAAGAGATCCACGAAATACAGATGTAACTCTGTGAGATGAATTAACAGAACTCTGAGCAGTTTCTCAGAAAGCTTCTTTCCATATTTCATCGGAGGATATTTCCTTTTTCACCATAGCCCTTATGGGCTTCCAAGTATCACTTTGCCAATTCCACAAGAACTGTCTTAGCGAAAGGCTTCTTGAGGGGAAAGCTGTCACTCTGTGAGATGATTTCACAGAACACAAAGAAGTTTCTCAGAAAGCTTCTTTCTCTTTGTTATCGGAGGATATTTCCTTTGGCCCTATAGTCTTCAAAAGGAAAGGAAATATCTGTTGTCAGATTCCACAGAAAGAAGGCTAGCAAAGAGATCCACGAAATACAGATGTAACTCTGTGAGATGAAATAACAGAACACTGAGCAGTTTCTCAGAAAGCTTCTTTCCAGATTTCATCGGAGGATATTTCCTTTTTCACCATAGCCCTCTATGGGCTTCCAAATATCACTTTGCCAATTCCACAAGAACTATCTCAGCGAAAGGCTTCTTGAGGGGAAAGCTGTAACTCTGTGAGATGATTTAACCGAACACAAAGAAGCTTCTCAGAAAGCTTCTTTCTCTTTGTTATCGGAGGATATTTCCTTTGGCCCTATAGTCTTCAAGGAAAAGGAAATATCTGTTGTCAGATTCCACAGAAATAAGGCTAGCAAAGACATCCACGAAATACAGATAAAACTCTGTGAGATGAATTAACAGAACACTGAGCAGTTTCTCAGAAAGCTTCTTTCCAGATTTCATCGGAGTATATTTCCTTTTTCACCATAGCCCTTATGGGCTTCCAAATATCACTTTGCCAATTCCACAAGAACTGTCTTAGCGAAAGGCTTCTTGAGGGGAAAGCTGTAACTCTGTGAGATCATTTCACAGAACACAAAGATGTTTCTCAGAAACTTGTTTCTCTTTGTTATCGGAGGATATTTCCTTTGGCCCTATAGTCTTCAAAGGGAAAGGAAATATCTGTTGTCAGATTCCACAGAAATAAGGCTAGCAAAGAGATCCACGAAATACAGATGTAACTCTGTGAGATGAATTAACAGAACACTGAGCAGTTTCTCAGAAAGCTTCTTTCCAGATTTCATCGGAGGATATTTCCTTTTTCACCATAGCCCTCTATGGGCTTCCAAATATCACTTTGCCAATTCCACACGAACTGTCTTAGCGAAAGGCTTCTTGAGGGGAAAGCTGTAACTCTGTGAGATGATTTCACAGAACACAAAGAAGTTTCTCAGAAAGCTTGTTTCTCTTTGTTATCGGAGGATATTTCCTTTGACCCTATAGTCTTCAAATGGAAAGGAAATATCTGCTGTCAGATTCCACAGAAATAAGGCTAGCAGAGATCCACGAAATACAGATGTAACACTGGGAGATGAATTAACAGAACACTGAGCAGTTTCTCAGAAAGCTTCTTTCCAGATTTCATCGGAGGATATTTCCTTTTTCACCATAGCCCTCTAGGGGCTTCCTAATATCACTTTGCCAATTCCACAAGAACTGTCTTAGCGAAAGGCTTCTTGAGGGGAAAGCTGTAACTCTGTGAGATGATTTCACCGAACACAAAGAAGCTTCTCAGAAAGCTTCTTTCTCTTTGTTATCGGAGGATATTTCCTTTGGACCTATGGCCTTTAAAGGGATCCGAAATATCTGTTCTCAGATTCCACAGAAATAAGGCTAGCAAAGAGATCCACGAAACACAGATGTAACTCTGTGAGATGAATTAACAGAACACTGAGCAGTTTCTCAGAAAGCTTCTTTCCAGATTTCATCGGAGGATATTTCCTTTTTCACCATAGCCCTCTAGGGGTTTCCAAATATCACTTTGCCAATTGCACAAGAACTGTCTTAGCGAAAGGCTTCTTGAGAGGAAAGCTGTAACTCTGTGAGATGATTTCACAGAACACAAAGAAGCTTCTCAGAAAGCTTCTTTCTGTTTGTTATCGGAGGATATTTCCTTTGGCCCTATAGTCTTTAAAGGGATCCGAAATATCTGTTGTCAGATTCCACAGAAATAAGGCTAGCAAAGAGATCCACGAAATACAGATGTAACTCTGTGAGATGAATTAACAGAACACTAAGCAGTTTCTCAGAAAGCTTCTTTCCAGATTTCATCCGAGGATATTTCCTTTTTCACCATAGCCCTTATGGGCTTCCAAATATGACTTTGCCAATTCCACAAGAACTGTCTTAGCGAAAGGCTTCTTGAGGGGAAAGCTGTAACTCTGTCAGATGATTTCACAGAACACAAAGAAGTTACTCAGAGCTTCTTACACTTTGTTATCGGAGGATATGTCCTTTGGCCCTATACTCTTCAAAGGGAAAGGAAATATCTGTTGTCAGATTCCACAGAAAAAAGGCTAGCAAAGAGATCCAAGAAATACTGATGTAACTCTGTGAGATGAATTAACAGAATACTGAGCAGTTTCTCAGAAAGCTTCTTTCCAGGTTTCATCGGAGGTTATTTCCTTTTTCACCATAGCCCTTATGGGCTTCCAAATATCACTTTGCCAATTCCATAAGAACTGTCTTAGCGAAAGGCTTCTTGAGGGGAAAGCTGTAACTCTGTGAGATGATTTCACAGAACACAAAGAAGTTTCTCAGAAAGCTTCTTTCCCTTTGTTATCGGAGGATATTTCCTTTGGCCCTATAGTCTTCAAAGGGAAAGGAAATATCTGTTGTCAGATTCCACAGAAATAAGGGTAGCAAAGAGATCCACGAAATACAGATGTAACTCTGTGAGATGAATTAACAGAACACTGAGCAGTTTCTAAGAAAGCTCCTTTCCAGATTTCATAGGAGGATATTTCCTTTTTCACCATAGCCCTCTATGGGCTTCCAAATATCACTTTGCCAATTCCACAAGAACTGTCTTAGCGAAAGGCTTCTTGAGGGGAAAGCTGTAACTCTGTGAGATGATTTCACAGAACACAAAGAAGTTTCTCAGAAAGCTTGTTTCTCTTTTTTATCGGAGGATATTTCCTTTGGCCCTATAGTCTTCAAAGGGAAAGGAAATATCTGTTGTCAGATTCCACAGAAATAAGGCTAGCAAAGAGATCCACGAAATACAGATGTAACTCTGTGAGATGAATTAACAGAACACTGAGCAGTTTCTCAGAAAGCTTCTTTCCAGATTTCATCTGAGGATATTTCCTTTTTCACCATAGCCCTCTATGGGCTTCCAAATATCACTTTGCCAATTCCACAAGAACTATCTTAGCGAAAGGCTTCTTGAGGGGAAAGCTGTAACTCTGTGAGATGATTTCACCGAACACAAAGAAGTTTCTCAGAAAGCTTCTTTCTCTTTGTTATCGGAGGATATTTCCTTTGGTCCTATGGCCTTTAAAGGGATCCGAAATATTTGTTCTCAGATTCCACAGAAATAAGGCTAGCAAAGAGATCCAGGAAATACAGATGTAACTCTGTGAGATGAATTAACAGAACACTGAGTAGTTTCTCAGAAAGCTTCTTTCCAGATTTCATCGGAGGATATTTCCTTTTTCACCATAGCCCTCTAGGGGCTTCAAAATATCACTTTGCCAATTCCACAAGAACTGTCTTAGCGAACGGCTTCTTGTGAGGAAAGCTGTAACTCTGTGAGATAATTTCACAGAACACAAAGAAGTTTCTCAGAAAGCTTCTTTCTCTTTGTTATCGGAGGATATTTCCTTTGGCCCTATAGTCTTTAAAGGGATCCGAAATATCTGTTGTCAGATTCCCCAGAAATAAGGCTAGCAAAGAGATCCACGAAATACAGATGTAACTCTGTGAGATGAATTAACAGAACACTAAGCAGTTTCTCAGAAAGCTTCTTTCCAGATTTCATCGGAGGATATTTCCTTTTTCACCATAGCCCTCTATGGGCTTCCAAATATGACTTTGCCAATTCCACAAGAACTGTCTTAGCGAAAGGCATCTTGAGGGGAAAGCTGTAACTCTCTGAGATGATTTCACCGAACACAAAGAAGCTTCTCAGAAAGCTTCTTTCTCTTTGTTATCGGAGGATATTTCCTTTGGTCCTATGGCCTTTAAAGGGATCCGAAATATCTGTTCTCAGATTCCACAGAAATAAGGCTAGCAAAGAGATCCACGAAATACAGATGTAACTCTGTGAGATGAATTAACAGAACACTAAGCAGTTTCTGAGAAAGCTTCTTTCCAGATTTCATCGGAGGATATTTCCTTTTTCACCATAGCCCTCTATGGGCTTCCAAATATCACTTTGCCAATTCCACAAGAACTGTCTTAGCGAAAGGCTTCTTGAGGGGAAAGCTGTAACTCTGTGAGATGAATTCACCGAACACAAAGAAGCTTCTCAGAAAGCTTCTTTCTCTTTGTTATCGGAGGATATTACCTTTGGTCCTATGGCCTTTAAAGGGTTCCGAAATATCTGTTCTCAGATTCCAGAGAAATAAGGCTAGCAAAGAGATCCACGAAATACAGATGTAACTCTGTGAGATGAATTAACAGAACACTGAGCAGTTTCTCAGAAAGCTTCTTTCCAGATTTCATCGGAGGATATTTCCTTTTTCAACATAGCCCTTATGGGCTTCCAAATATCACTTTGCCAATTCCACAAGAACTGTCTTAGCGAAAGGCTTCTTGAGGGGAAAGCTGTCACTCTGTGAGATGATTTCACAGAACACAAAGAAGTTTCTCAGAAAGCTTCTTTCTCTTTGTTATCGGAGGATATTTCCTTTGGCCCTATATTCTTCAAAGGGAAAGGAAATATCTGTTGTCAGATTCCACAGAAATAAGGCTAGCAAAGACATCCACGAAATACAGATATAACTCTGTGAGATGAATTAACAGAACACTGAGTAGTTTCTCAGAAAGCTTCTTTCCAGATTTCATCGGAGGATATTTCCTTTTTCACCATAGCCCTTATGGGCTTCCAAATATCACTTTGCCAATTCCACAAGAACTGTCTTAGCGAAAGGCTTCTTGAGGGGAAAGCTGTCACTCTGTGAGATGATTTCACAGAACACAAAGAAGTTTCTCAGAAAGTTTCTTTCTCTTTGTTATCGGAGGATATTTCCTTTGGCCCTATAGTCTTCAAAGCGATCCGAAATATCTGTTCTCAGATTCCACAGAAATAAGGCTAGCAAAGAGATCCACGAAATACCGATGTAACTCTGTGAGATGAATTAACAGAACACTGAGCAGTTTCTCAGAAAGCTTCTTTCCAGATTTCATCGGAGGATATTTCCTTTTTCACCATAGCCCTCTATGGGCTTCCAAATATCACTTTGCCAATTCCACAAGAACTGTCTTAGCGAAAGGCTTCTTGAGGGGAAAGCTGTAACTCTGTGAGATGATTTCACAGAACACAAAGAAGTTTCTCAGAAAGCTTCTTTCTCTTTGTTATCGGAGGATATTTCCTTTGGCCCTATAGTCTTCAAAGGGAAAGGAAATATCTGTTGTCAGATTCCACAGAAATAAGGCTAGCAAAGAGATCCACGAAATACAGATGTAACTCTGTGAGATGAATTAACAGAACACTGAGCAGTTTCTCAGAAAGCTTCTTTCCAGATTTCATCGGAGGATATTTCCTTTTTCACCATAGCCCTTATGGGCTTCCAAGTATCACTTTGCCAATTCCACAAGAACTGTCTTAGCTAAAGGCTTCTTGAGGGGAAAGCTGTCACTCTGTGAGATGATTTCACAGAACACAAAGAAGTTTCTCAGAAAGCTTCTTTCTCTTTGTTATCGGAGGATATTTCCTTTGGCCCTGTAGTCTTCAAAAGGAAAGGAAATATCTGTTGTCAGATTCCACAGAAAGAAGGCTAGCAAAGAGATCCACGCAATACAGATGTAACTCTGTGAGATGAATTAACAGAACACTGAGCAGTTTCTCAGAAAGCTTCTTTCCAGATTTCATCGGAGGATATTTCCTTTTTCACCATAGCCCTCTATGGGCTTCCAAATATCACTTTGCCAATTCCACAAGAACTGTCTTAGCCAAAGGCTTCTTGAGGGGAAAGCTGTAACTCTGTGAGATGATTTCACCGAACACAAAGAAGTTTCTCAGAAAGCTTCTTTCTCTATGTTATCGGAGGATATTTCCTTTGGCCCTATAGTCTTCAAAGGGAAAGGAAATATCTGTTGTCAGATTCCACAGAAATAAGGCTAGCAAAGACATCCACGAAATACAGATGTAACTCTGTGAGATGAATTAACAGAACACTGAGCAGTTTCTCAGAAAGCTTCTTTCCAGATTTCATCGGAGGATATTTCCTTTCTCACCATAGCCCTTATGGGCTTCCAAATATCACTTTGCCAATTCCACAAGAACTGTCTTAGCGAAAGGCTTCTTGAGGGGAAAGCTGTAACTCTGTGAGATCATTTCACAGAACAAAAAGATGTTTCTCAGAAAGCTTGTTTCTCTTTGTTATCGGAGGATATTTCCTTTGGCCCTATAGTCTTCAAAGGGAAAGGAAATAACTGTTGTCAGATTCCACAGAAATAAGGCTAGCAAAGAGATCCAGGAAATACAGATGTAACTCTGTGAGATGAATTTACAGAACACTAAGCAGTTTCTCAGAAAGCTTCTTTCCCGATTTCATCGGAGGATATTCCCTTTTTCACCATAGCCCTCTATGGGCTTCCAAATATCACTTTGCCAATTCCACAAGAACTGTCTTAGCGAAAGGCTTCTTCAGGGGAAAGCTGTAACTCTGTGAGATGATTTCACAGAACACAAAGAAGTTTCTCAGAAAGCTTCTTTCTCTTTGTTATCGGATGATATTTCCTTTGGCCCTATAGTCTTCAAAGGGAAAGGAAATATCTGTTCTCAGATTTCACAGAAATAAAGCTAGAAAAGAGATCCACGGAATACAGATGTAACTCTGTGAGATGAATTAACAGAACACTAAGCAGTTTCTCAGAAAGCTTCTTTCCAGATTTCATCCGAGGATATTTCCTTTTTCACCATAGCCCTCTATGGGCTTCCAAATATCACTTTGCCAATTCCACAAGAACTGTCTTAGCGAAAGGCTTCTTGAGGGAAAAGCTGTAACTCTGTGAGATGATTTCACAGAACACAAAGAAGTTTCTCAGAAAACTTCTTTCTCTTTGTTATCGGAGGATATTTCCTTTGGCCGTATAGTCTTCAAAGGGAAAGGAAATATCTGTTGTCAGATTCCACAGAAATAAGGCTAGGAAAGGGATCCACGAAATACAGATGTAACTCTGTGAGATGAATTAACAGAACACTGAGCAGTTTCTCAGAAAGCTTCTTTCCGGATTTCATCGGAGGATATTTCCTTTTTCACCGTAGCCCTCTATGGGCTTCCAAATATCACTTTGCCAATTCCACACGAACTGTCTTAGCGAAAGGCTTCTTGAGGGGAAAGCTGTAACTCTGAGAGATGATTTCACAGAACACAAAGAAGTTTCTCAGAAAGCTTCTTTCTCTTTGTTATCGGAGGATATTTCCTTTGGCCCTGTAGTCTTCAAAGGTAAAGGAAATATCTGTTGTCAGATTCCACAGAAATAAGGCTAGCAAAGCGATCCACGAAATACAGATATAATTCTGTGAGATGAATTAACAGAACACTGAGCAGTTTCTCAGAAAGCTTCTTTCCGGATTTCATCGGAGGATATTTCCTTTTTCACCATAGCCCTTATGGGCTTCCAAATATCACTTTGCCAATTCCACAAGAACTGTCTTAGCGAAAGGCTTCTTGAGGGGAAAGCTGTCACTCTGTGAGATGATTTCACAGAACACAAAGAAGTTTCACAGAAAGTTTCTTTCTCTTTGTTATCGGAGGATATTTCCTTTGGCCCTATAGTCTTCAAAGGGATCCGAAATATCTGTTCTCAGATTCCACAGAAATAAGGCTAGCAAAGAGATCCACGAAATACAGATGTAACTCTGTGAGATGAATTAACAGAACACTGAGCAGTTTCTCAGAAAGCTTCTTTCCAGATTTCATCGGAGGATATTTCCTTTTTCACCATAGCCCTCTATGGGCTTCCAAATATCACTTTGCCAATTCCACAAGAACTGTCTTAGCCAAAGGCTTCTTGAAGGGAAAGCTGTAACTCTGTGAGATGATTTCACAGAACACAAAGAAGTTTCTCAGAAAGCTTCTTTCTCTTTTTTATCGGAGGATATTTCCTTTGGCCCTATAGTCTTCAAAGGGAAAGGAAATATCTGTTGTCAGATTCCACAGAAATAAAGCTAGCAAAGAGATCCACGAAATACAGATGTAACTCTGTGAGATGAATTAACAGAACACTGAGCAGTTTCTCAGAAAGCTTCTTTCCAGATTTCATCGGAGGATATTTCCTTTTTCACCATAGCCCTTATGGGCTTCCAAGTATCACTTTGCCAATTCCACAAGAACTGTCTTAGCGAAAGGCTTCTTGAGGGGAAAGCTGTCACTCTGTGAGATGATTTCACAGAACACAAAGAAGTTTCTCAGAAAGCTTCTTTCTCTTTGTTATCGGAGGATATATCCTTTGGCCCTATAGTCTTCAAAAGGAAAGGAAATATCTGTTGTCAGATTCCACAGAAAGAAGGCTAGCAAAGAGATCCACGAAATACAGATGTAACTCTGTGAGATGAATTAACAGAACACTAAGCAGTTTCTGAGAAAGCTTCTTTCCAGATTTCATCGGAGGATATTTCCTTTTTCACCACAGCCCTCTATGGGCTTCCAAATATCACTTTGCCAATTCCACAAGAACTGTCTTAGCGAAAGGCTTCTTGACGGGAAAGCTGTAACTCTGTGAGATGAATTCACCGAACACAAAGAAGCTTCTCAGAAAGCTTCTTTCTCTTTGTTATCGGAGGATATTTCCTTTGGTCCTATGGCCTTTAAAGGGTTCCGAAATATCTGTTCTCAGATTCCACAGAAATAAGGCTAGCAAAGAGATCCACGAAATACAGATGTAACTCTGTGAGATGAATTAACAGAACACTGAGCAGTTTCTCAGAAAGCTTCTTTCCAGATTTCATCCGAGTCTATTTCCTTTTTCACCATAGCCCTTATGGGCTTCCAAATATCACTTTGCCAATTCCACAAGAACTGTCTTAGCGAAAGGCTTCTTGAGGGGAAAGCTGTCACTCTGTGAGATGATTTCACAGAACACAAAGAAGTTTCTCAGAAAGCTTCTTTCTCTTTGTTATCGGAGGATATTTCCTTTGGCCCTATAGTCTTCAAAGGGAAAGGAAATATCTGTTGTCAGATTCCACAGAAAGAAGGCTAGCAAAGAGATCCACGAAATACAGATGTAACTCTGTGAAATGAATTAACAGAACACTGAGCAGTTTCTCAGAAAGCTTCTTTCCAGATTTCATCGGAGGATATTTCCTTTTTCACCATAGCCCTTATGGGCTTCCAAATATCACTTTGCCAATTCCACAAGAACTGTCTTAGCGAAAGGCTTCTTGAGGGGAAAGCTGTAACTCTGTGAGATGATTTCACAGAACACAAAGATGTTTCTCAGAAAGCTTGTTTCTCTTTGTTATCGGAGGATATTTCCGTTGGCCCTATAGTCTTCAAAGGGAAAGGAAATATCTGTTGTCAGATTCCACAGAAATAAGGCTAGCAAAGAGATATACGAAATACAGATGTAACTCTGTGAGATGAATTAATAGAACACTGAGGAGTTTCTCAGAAAGCTTCTTTCCAGATTTCATCATAGGATATTTCCTTTTTCACCATAGCCCTCTATGGGCTTCCAAATATCACTTTGCCAATTCCACAAGAACTGTCTTAGCGAAAGGCTTCTTGAGGGGAAAGCTGTCACTCTGTGAGATGATTTCACAGAACACAAAGAAGTTTCTCAGAAAGCTTCTTTCTCTTTGTTATCGGAGGATATTTCCTTTGGCCCTATATTCTTTAAAGGGAACCGAAATATCTGTTCTCAGGTTCCACAGAAATAAGGCTAGCAAAGAGATCCACGAAATACAGATGTAACTCTGTGAGATGAATTAACAGAACACTACGCAGTTTCTCAGAAAGCTTCTTTCCAGATTTCATCCGAGGATATTTCCTTTTTCACCATAGCCCTCTATGGGCTTCCAAATATCACTTTGCCAATTCCACAAGAACTGTCTTAGCGAAAGGCTTCTTGAGGGGAAAGCTGTAACTCTGTGAGATGATTTCACAGAACACAAAGAAGTTTCTCAGAAAGCTTCTTTCTCTATGTTATCGGAGGATATTTCCTTTGGCCCTATATTCTTCAAAGGGAAAGGAAATATCTGTTGTCAGATTCCACAGAAATAAGGCTAGCAAAGACATCCACGAAATACAGATGTAACTCTGTGAGATGAATTAACAGAACACTGAGCAGTTTCTCAGAAAGCTTCTTTCCAGATTTCATCGGAGGATATTTCCTTTCTCACCATAGCCCTAATGGGCTTCCAAATATCACTTTGCCAATTCCACAAGAACTGTCTTAGCGAAAGGCTTCTTGAGGGGAAAGCTGTAACTCTGTGAGATCATTTCACAGAACAAAAAGATGTTTCTCAGAAAGCTTGTTTCTCTTTGTTATCGGAGGATATTTCCTTTGGCCCTATAGTCTTCAAAGGGAAAGGAAATAACTGTTGTCAGATTCCACAGAAATAAGGCTAGCAAAGAGATCCAGGAAATACAGATGTAACTCTGTGAGATGAATTTACAGAACACTAAGCAGTTTCTCAGAAAGCTTCTTTCCCGATTTCATCGGAGGATATTCCCTTTTTCACCATAGCCCTCTATGGGCTTCCAAATATCACTTGCCAATTCCACAAGAACTGTCTTAGCGAAAGGCTTCTTCAGGGGAAAGCTGTAACTCTGTGAGATGATTTCACAGAACACAAAGAAGTTTCTCAGAAAGCTTCTTTCTCTTTGTTATCGGATGATATTTCCTTTGGCCCTATAGTCTTCAAAGGGAAAGGAAATATCTGTTCTCAGATTCCACAGAAATAAAGCTAGAAAAGAGATCCACGAAATACAGATGTAACTCTGTGAGATGAATTAACAGAACACTACGCAGTTTCTCAGAAAGCTTCTTTCCAGATTTCATCCGAGGATATTTCCTTTTTCACCATAGCCCTCTAAGGGCTTCCAAATATCACTTTGCCAATTCCACAAGAACTGTCTTAGCGAAAGGCTTCTTGAGCGAAAAGCTGTAACTCTGTGAGATGATTTCACAGAACACAAAGAAGTTTCTCAGAAAGCTTCTTTCTCTTTGTTATCGGAGGATATTTCCTTTGGCCGTATAGTCTTCAAAGGGAAAGGAAATATCTGTTGTCAGATTCCACAGAAATAAGGCTAGGAAAGGGATCCACGAAATACAGATGTAACTCTGTGAGATGAATTAACAGAACACTGAGCAGTTTCTCAGAAAGCTTCTTTCCAGATTTCATCGGAGGATATTTCCTTTTTCACCGTAGCCCTCTATGGGCTTCCAAATATCACTTTGCCAATTCCACACGAACTGTCTTAGCGAAAGGCTTCTTGAGGGGAAAGCTGTAACTCTGAGAGATGATTTCACAGAACACAAAGAAGTTTCTCAGAAAGCTTCTTTCTCTTTGTTATCGGAGGATATTTCCTTTGGCCCTATAGTCTTCAAAGGGAAAGGAAATATCTGTTGTCAGATTCCACAGAAATAAAGCTAGCAAAGCGATCCACGAAATACAGATATAATTCTGTGAGATGAATTAACAGAACACTGAGCAGTTTCTCAGAAAGCTTCTTTCCGGATTTCATCGGAGGATATTTCCTTTTTCACCATAGCCCTTATGGGCTTCCAACTATCACTTTGCCAATTCCACAAGAACTGTCTTAGCGAAAGGCTTCTTGAGGGGAAAGCTGTCACTCTGTGAGATGATTTCACAGAACACAAAGAAGTTTCTCAGAAAGCTTCTTTCTCTTTGTTATCGGAGGATATATCCTTTGGCCCTATAGTCTTCAAAAGGAAAGGAAATATGTGTTGTCAGATTCCACAGAAAGAAGGCTAGCAAAGAGATCCACGAAATACAGATGTAACTCTGTGAGATGAATTAACAGAACACTAAGCAGTTTCTGAGAAAGCTTCTTTCCAGATTTCATCGGAGGATATTTCCTTTTTCACCATAGCCCTCTATGGGCTTCCAAATATCACTTTGCCAATTCCACAAGAACTGTCTTAGCGAAAGGCTTCTTGACGGGAAAGCTGTAACTCTGTGAGATGAATTCACCGAACACAAAGAAGCTTCTCAGAAAGCTTCTTTCTCTTTGTTATCGGAGGATATTTCCTTTGGTCCTATGGCCTTTAAAGGGTTCCGAAATATCTGTTCTCAGATTCCACAGAAATAAGGCTAGCAAAGAGATCCACGAAATACAGATGTAACTCTGTGAGATGAATTAACAGAACACTGAGCAGTTTCTCAGAAAGCTTCTTTCCAGATTTCATCCGAGTCTATTTCCTTTTTCACCATAGCCCTTATGGGCTTCCAAATATCACTTTGCCAATTCCACAAGAACTGTCTTAGCGAAAGGCTTCTTGAGTGGAAAGCTGTCACTCTGTGAGATGATTTCACAGAACACAAAGAAGTTTCTCAGAAAGCTTCTTTCTCTTTGTTATCGGAGGATATTTCCTTTGGCCCTATAGTCTTCAAAGGGAAAGGAAATATCTGTTGTCAGATTCCACAGAAAGAAGGCTAGCAAAGAGATCCACGAAATACAGATGTAACTCTGTGAAATGAATTAACAGAACACTGAGCAGTTTCTCAGAAAGCTTCTTTCCAGATTTCATCGGAGGATATTTCCTTTTTCACCATAGCCCTTATGGGCTTCCAAATATCACTTTGCCAATTCCACAAGAACTGTCTTAGCGAAAGGCTTCTTGAGGGGAAAGCTGTAACTCTGTGAGATGATTTCACAGAACACAAAGATGTTTCTCAGAAAGCTTGTTTCTCTTTGTTATCGGAGGATATTTCCGTTGGCCCTATAGTCTTCAATGGGAAAGGAAATATCTGTTGTCAGATTCCACAGAAATAAGGCTAGCAAAGAGATATACGAAATACAGATGTAACTCTGTGAGATGAATTAATAGAACACTGAGCAGTTTCTCAGAAAGCTTCTTTCCAGATTTCATCATAGGATATTTCCTTTTTCACCATAGCCCTCTATGGGCTTCCAAATATCACTTTGCCAATTCCACAAGAACTGTCTTAGCGAAAGGCTTCTTGAGGGGAATGCTGTCACTCTGTGAGATGATTTCACAGAACACAAAGAAGTTTCTCAGAAAGCTTCTTTCTCTTTGTTATCGGAGGATATTTCCTTTGGCCCTATATTCTTTAAAGGGAACCGAAATATCTGTTCTCAGGTTCCACAGAAATAAGGCTAGCAAAGAGATCCACGAAATACAGATGTAACTCTGTGAGATGAATTAACAGAACACTACGCAGTTTCTCAGAAAGCTTCTTTCCAGATTTCATCCGAGGATATTTCCTTTTTCACCATAGCCCTCTATGGGCTTCCAAATATCACTTTGCCAATTCCACAAGAACTGTCTTAGCGAAAGGCTTCTTGAGGGGAAAGCTGTAACTCTGTGAGATGATTTCACAGAACACAAAGAAGTTTCTCAGAAAGCTTCTTTCTCTATGTTATCGGAGGATATTTCCTTTGGCCCTATATTCTTCAAAGGGAAAGGAAATATCTGTTGTCAGATTCCACAGAAATAAGGCTAGCAAAGACATCCACGAAATACAGATGTAACTCTGTGAGATGAATTAACAGAACACTGAGCAGTTTCTCAGAAAGCTTCTTTCCAGATTTCATCGGAGGATATTTCCTTTCTCACCATAGCCCTAATGGGCTTCCAAATATCACTTTGCCAATTCCACAAGAACTGTCTTAGCGAAAGGCTTCTTGAGGGGAAAGCTGTAACTCTGTGAGATCATTTCACAGAACAAAAAGATGTTTCTCAGAAAGCTTGTTTCTCTTTGTTATCGGAGGATATTTCCTTTGGCCCTATAGTCTTCAAAGGGAAAGGAAATAACTGTTGTCAGATTCCACAGAAATAAGGCTAGCAAAGAGATCCAGGAAATACAGATGTAACTCTGTGAGATGAATTTACAGAACACTAAGCAGTTTCTCAGAAAGCTTCTTTCCCGATTTCATCGGAGGATATTCCCTTTTTCACCATAGCCCTCTATGGGCTTCCAAATATCACTTTGCCAATTCCACAAGAACTGTCTTAGCGAAAGGCTTCTTCAGGGGAAAGCTGTAACTCTGTGAGATGATTTCACAGAACACAAAGAAGTTTCTCAGAAAGCTTCTTTCTCTTTGTTATCGGATGATATTTCCTTTGGCCCTATAGTCTTCAAAGGGAAAGGAAATATCTGTTCTCAGATTCCACAGAAATAAAGCTAGAAAAGAGATCCACGAAATACAGATGTAACTCTGTGAGATGAATTAACAGAACACTACGCAGTTTCTCAGAAAGCTTCTTTCCAGATTTCATCCGAGGATATTTCCTTTTTCACCATAGCCCTCTATGGGCTTCCAAATATCACTTTGCCAATTCCACAAGAACTGTCTTAGCGAAAGGCTTCTTGAGCGAAAAGCTGTAACTCTGTGAGATGATTTCACAGAACACAAAGAAGTTTCTCAGAAAGCTTCTTTCTCTTTGTTATCGGAGGATATGTCCTTTGGCCCTATAGTCTTCAAAGGGAAAGGAAATATCTGTTGTCAGATTCCACAGAAAAAAGGCTAGCAAAGAGATCCAAGAAATACTGATGTAACTCTGTGAGATGAATTTACAGAATACTGAGCAGTTTCTCAGGAAGCTTCTTTTTAGGTTTCATCGGAGGATATTTCCTTTTTCACCATAGCCCTCTATGGGCTTCCAAATATCACTTTGCCAATTCCAAAAGAACTGTCTTAGCGAAAGGCTTCTTTAGGGGAAAGCTGTAACTCTGTGAGATGATTTCCCAGAACACAAAGAAGTTTCTCAGAAAGCTTCTTTCTCTTTGTTAATGGAGGATATTTCCTTTGGCCCTATATTCTTCAAAGGGAAAGGAAATATCTGTTGTCAGATTCCACAGAAATAAGGCTAGCAAAGATATCCACGAAATACAGATATAACTCTGTGAGATGAATTAACAGAACACTGAGCAGTTTCTCAGAAAGCTTCTTTCCAGATTTCATCGGAGGATATTTCCTTTTTCACCATAGCCCTTATGGGCTTCCAAATATCACTTTGCCAATTCCACAAGAACTGTCTTAGCGAAAGGCTTCTTGACGGGAAAGCTGTAACTCTGTGAGATGATTTCACAGAACGCAAAGAAGTTTCTCAGAAAACTTCTTTCTCTTTGTTATCGAAGGATATTTCCTTTGGCCGTATAGTCTTCAAAGGGAAAGGAAATATCTGTTGTCAGATTCCACAGAAATAAGGCTACCAAAAGATCCACGAAATTCAGATGTAACTCTGTGAGATGAATTAACAGAACACTAAGCAGTTTCTCAGAAAGCTGCTTTCCAGATTTCATCCGAGGATATTTCCTTTTTCACCATAGCCCTTATGGGCTTCCAAATATGACTTTGCCAATTCCACAAGAACTGTCTTAGCGAAAGGCTTCTTGAGGGGAAAGCTGTAAATCTGTGAGATGATTTCACAGAACACAAAGAAGTTTCTCAGAAAGCTTCTTTCCCTTTGTTATCGGAGAATATGTCCTTTGGCCCTATAGTCTTCAAAGGGACAGGAAATATCTGTTCTCAATTCCACAGAAATAAAGCTAGAAAAGAGATCCACGAAATACAGATGTAACTCTGTGAGATGAATTAACAGAACACTGAGCAGTTTCTCAGAAAGCTTCTTTCCAGATTTCATCGGAGGATATTTCCTTTTTCACCATAGCCCTCTATTGGCTTCCAAATATCACTTTGCCAATTCCACAAGAACTGTCTTAGCGAAAGGCTTCTTGAGGGGAAAGCTGTAACTCTGTGAGATGATTTCACAGAACACAAAGAAGTTTCTCAGAAAACTTCTTTCTCTTTGTTATCGAAGGATATTTCCTTTGGCCGTATAGTCTTCAAAGGGAAAGGAAATATCTGTTGTCAGATTCCACAGAAATAATGCTAGCAAAGAGATCCACGAAATACAGATGTAACTCTGTGAGATGAATTAACAGACCACTAAGCAGTTTCTCAGAAAGCTTCTTTCCAGATTTCATCGGAGGATATTCCCTTTTTCACCATAGCCCTCTATGGGCTTCCAAATATCACTTTGCCAATTCCACACGAACTGTCTTAGCGAAAGGCTTCTTGAGGGGAAAGTTGTAACTCTGTGAGATGATTTCACAGAACACAAAGAAGTTTCTCAGAAAGCTTCTTTCTCTTTCTTATCGGATGATATTTCCTTTGGCCCTATAGTCTTCAAAGGGAAAGGAAATATCTGTTGTCAGATTCCACAGAAATAAAGCTAGAAAAGAGATCCACGAAATACAGATGTAACTCTGTGAGATGAATTAACAGAACACTAAGCAGTTTCTCAGAAAGCTTCTTTCCAGATTTCATCGGAGGATATTTCCTTTCTCACGATAGCCCTCTATGGGCTTCCATATACCACTTTGCCAATTCCACACGAACTGTCTTAGCGAAAGGCTTCTTGAGGGGAAAGCTGCAACTCTGTGAGATGATTTCACAGAACACAAAGAAGTTTCTCAGAAAGCTTCTTTCTCTTTGTTATCGGAGGATATTTCCTTTGGCCCTATATTCTTTAAAGGGATCCGAAATATCTGTTCTCAGGTTCCACAGAAATAAGGCTAGCAAAGAGATCTACGAAATACAGATGTAACCCTGTGAGATGAATTAACAGAACACTACGCAGTTTCTCAGAAACCTTGTTTCCAGATTTCATCCGAGGATATTTCCTTTTTCACCATAGCCCTCTATGGGCTTCCAAATATCACTTTGCCAATTCCACAAGAACTGTCTTAGCGAAAGGCTTCTTGAGGGGAAAGCTGTAACTCTGTGAGATGATTTCACAGAACACAAAGAAGTTTCTCAGAAAGCTTCTTTCTCTTTGTTATCGGAGGATATTTCCTTTGGCCCTATATTCTTCAAAGGGAAAGGAAATATCTGTTGTCAGATTCCACAGAAATAAGGCTAGCAAAGACATCCACGAAATACAGATGTAACTCTGTGAGATGAATTAACAGAACACTGAGCAGTTTCTCAGAAAGCTTCTTTCCAGATTTCATCGGCGGATATTTCCTTTCTCACCATAGCCCTTATGGGCTTCCAAATATCACTTTGCCAATTCCACAAGAACTGTCTTAGCGAAAGGCTTCTTGAGGGGAAAGCTGTAACTCTGTGAGATCATTTCACAAAACAAAAAGATGTTTCTCAGAAAGCTTGTTTCTCTTTGTTATCGGAGGATATTTCCTTTGGCCCTATAGTCTTCAAAGGGAAAGGAAATAACTGTTGTCAGATTCCACAGAAATAAGGCTAGCAAAGAGATCCACGAAATACAGATGTAACTCTGTGAGATGAATTAACAGAACACTAAGCAGTTTCTCAGAAAGCTTCTTTCCAGATTTCATCGGAGGATATTCCCTTTTTCACCATAGCCCTCTATGGGCTTCCAAATATCACTTTGCCAATTCCAAAAGAACTGTCCTAGCGAAAGGCTTCTTGAGGGGAAAGCTGTAACTCTGTGAGATGATTTCACAGAACACAAAGAAGTTTCTCAGAAAACTTCTTTCTCTTTGTTATCGAAGGGTATTTCCTTTGGCCGTATAGTCTTCAAAGGGAAAGGAAATATCTGTTGTCAGATTCCACAGAAATAAGGCTAGCAAAGAGATCCACGAAATACAGATGTAACTCTGTGAGATGAATTAACAGAACACTAAGCAGTTTCTCACAAAGCTTCTTTCCAGATTTCATCGGAGAATATTCCCTTTTTCACCATAGCCCTCTATGGGCTTCCAAATATCACTTTGCCAATTCCACAAGAACTGTCTTATCGAAAGGCTTCTTGAGGGGAAAGCTGTAACTCTGTGAGATGATTTCACAGAACACAAAGAAGTTTCTCAGAAAGCTTCTTTCTCTTTGTTTTCGGAGGATATTTCCTTTGGCCCTATAGTCTTTAAAGGGATCCGAAATATCTGTTGTCAGATTCCACAGAAATAAGGCTAGCAAAGAGATCCACGAAATGCAGATGTAACTCTGTGAGATGAATTAACAGAACACTAAGCAGTTTCTCAGAAAGCTGCTTTCCAGATTTCATCCGAGGATATTTCCTTTTTCACCATAGCCCTTATGGGCTTCCAAATATCACTTTGCCAATTCCACACGAACTGTCTTAGCGAAAGGCTTCTTGAGGGGAAAGCTGTAACTCTGTGAGATGATTTCACAGAACACAAAGAAGTTTCTCAGAAAGCTTCTTCCTCTTTGTTATCGGAGGATATTTCCTTTGGCCCTATATTCTTTAAAGGGATCCGAAATATCTGTTCTCAGGTTCCACAGAAATAAGGCTAGCAAAGCGATCCACGAAATACAGATGTAACTCTGTGAGATGAATTAACAGAACACTACGCAGTTTCTCAGAAAGCTTTTTTCCAGATTTCATCCGGGGATATTTCCTTTTTCACCATAGCCCTCTATGGGCTTCCAAATATCACTTTGCCAATTCCACAAGAACTGTCTTAGCGAAAGGCTTCTTGAGGGGAAAGCTGTAACTCTGTGAGATGATTTCACAGAACACAAAGAAGTTTCTCAGAAAGCTTCTTTCTCTTTGTTATCGGAGGATATTTCCTATGGCCCTATATTCTTCAAAGGGAAAAGAAATATCTGTTGTCAGATTCCACAGAAATAAGGCTAGCAAAGACATCCACGAAATACAGATGTAACTCTGTGAGATGAATTAACAGAACACTGAGCAGTTTCTCAGAAAGCTTCTTTCCAGATTTCATCGGAGGATATTTCCTTTTTCACCATAGCCCTTATGGGCTTCCAAAAATCACTTTGCCAATTCCACAAGAACTGTCTTAGCGAAAGGCTTCTTGAGGGGAAAGCTGTAATTCTGTGAGATCATTTCACAGAACAAAAAGATGTTTCTCAGAAAGCTTGTTTCTCTTTGTTATCGGAGGATATTTCCTTTGGCCCTATAGTCTTCAAAGGGAAAGGAAATAACTGTTGTCAGATTCCACAGAAATAAGGCTAGCAAAGAGATCCACGAAATACAGATGTAACTCTGTGAGAAGAATTAACAGAACACTAAGCAGTTTCTCAGAAAGCTTCTTTCCAGATTTCATCGGAGGATATTCCCTTTTTCACCATAGCCCTCTATGGGCTTCCAAATATCACTTTGCCAATTCCACAAGAACTGTCTTAGCGAAAGGCTTCTTGAGGGGAAAGCTGTAACTCCGTGAGATGATTTCACTGAACACAAAGAAGTTTCTCAGAAAGCTTCTTTCTCTTTGTTATCGGATGATATTTCCTTTGGCCCTATAGTCTTCAAAGGGACAGGAAATATCTGTTCTCAGATTCCACAGAAATAAAGCTAGAAAAGAGATCCACGAAATACAGATGTAACTCTGTGAGATGAATTAACAGAACACTAAGCAGTTTCTCAGAAAGCTTCTTTCCAGATTTCATCGGAGGATATTTCCTTTTTCACCATAGCCCTATATGGGCTTCCAAATATCACTTTGCCAATTCCACAAGAACTGTCTTAGCGAAAGGCTTCTTGAGGGGAAAGCTGTAACTCTATGAGATGATTTCACAGAACACAAAGAAGTTTCTCTGAAAACTTCTTTCTCTTTGTTTTCGAAGGATATTTCCTTTGGCCGTATAGTCTTCAAAGGGAAAGGAAATATCTGTTGTCAGATTCCACAGAAATAATGCTAGCAAAGAGATCCACGAAATACAGATGTAACTCTGTGAGATGAATTAACAGACCACTAAGCAGTTTCTCAGAAAGCTTCTTTCCAGATTTCATCGGAGGATATACCCTTTTTCACCATAGCCCTCTATGGGCTTCCAAATATCACTTTGCCAATTCCACACGAACTGTCTTAGCGAAAGGTTTCTTGAGGGGAAAGTTGTAACTCTGTGAGATGATTTCACAGAACACAAAGAAGTTTCTCAGAAAGCTTCTTTCTCTTTGTTATCGGATGATATTTCCTTTGGCCCTATAGTCTTCAAAGGGAAATGAAATATCTGTTGTCAGATTCCACAGAAATAAAGCTAGAAAAGAGATCCACGAAATACAGATGTAACTCTGTGAGATGAATTAACAGAACACTAAGCAGTTTCTCAGAAAGTTTCTTTCCAGATTTCATCGGAGCATATTTCCTTTCTCACCATAGCCCTCTATGGGCTTCCAATATCACTTTGCCAATTCCACACGAACTGTCTTAGCGAAAGGCTTCTCGAGGGGAAAGCTGTCACTCTGTGAGATGATTTCACAGAACACAAAGAAGTTTCTCAGAAAGCTTCTTTCTCTTTGTTATCGGAGGATATTTCCTTTGGCCCTATATTCTTTAAAGGGAACCGAAATATCTGTTCTCAGGTTCCACAGAAATAAGGCTAGCAAAGAGATCTACGAAATACAGATGTAACTCTGTGAGATGAATTAACAGAACACTACGCAGTTTCTCAGAAAGCTTCTTTCCAGATTTCATCCGAGGATATTTCCTTTTTCACCATAGCCCTCTATGGGCTTCCAAATATCACTTTGCCAATTCCACAAGAACTGTCTTAGCGAAAGGCTTCTTGAGGGGAAAGCTGTAACTCTGTGAGATGATTTCACAGAACACAAAGAAGTTTCTCAGAAAGTTTCTTTCTCTATGTTATCGGAGGATATTTCCTTTGGCCCTATATTCTTCAAAGGGAAAGGAAATATCTGTTGTCAGATTCCACAGAAATAAGGCTAGCAAAGACATCCACGAAATACAGATGTAACTCTGTGAGATGAATTAACAGAACACTGAGCAGTTTCTCAGAAAGCTTCTTTCCAGATTTCATCGGAGGATATTTCCTTTCTCACCATAGCCCTTATGGGCTTCCAAATATCACTTTGCCAATTCCACAAGAACTGTCTTAGCGAAAGGCTTCTTGAGGGGAAAGCTGTAACTCTGTGAGATCATTTCACAGAACAAAAAGATGTTTCTCAGAAAGCTTCTTTCTCTTTGTTATCGGAGGATATTTCCTTTGGCCCTATAGTCTTCAAAGGGAAAGGAAATATCTGTTCTCAGATTCCACAGAAATAAAGCTAGAAAAGCGATCCACGAAATACAGATATAATTCTGTGAGATGAATTAACAGAACACTGAGCAGTTTCTCAGAAAGCTTCTTTCCGGATTTCATCGGAGGATATTTCCTTTTTCACCATAGCCCTTATGGGCTTCCAAATATCACTTTGCCAATTCCACAAGAACTGTCTTAGCGAAAGGCTTCTTGAGGGGAAAGCTGTCACTCTGTGAGATGATTTCACAGAACACAAAGAAGTTTCTCAGAAAGTTTCTTTCTCTTTGTTATCGGAGGATATTTCCTTTGGCCCTATAGTCTTCAAAGGGAAAGGAAATATCTGTTGTCAGATTCCACAGAAAGAAGGCTAGCAAAGAGATCCACGAAATACAGATGTAACTCTGTGAAATGAATTAACAGAACACTGAGCAGTTTCTCAGAAAGCTTCTTTCCAGATTTCATCGGAGGATATTTCCTTTTTCACCATAGCCCTTATGGGCTTCCAAATATCACTTTGCCAATTCCACAAGAACTGTCTTAGCGAAAGGCTTCTTGAGGGGAAAGCTGTAACTCTGTGAGATGATTTCACAGAACACAAAGATGTTTCTCAGAAAGCTTGTTTCTCTTTGTTATCGGAGGATATTTCCGTTGGCCCTATAGTCTTCAATGGGAAAGGAAATATCTGTTGTCAGATTCCACAGAAATAAGGCTAGCAAAGAGATATACGAAATACAGATGTAACTCTGTGAGATGAATTAATAGAACACTGAGCAGTTTCTCAGAAAGCTTCTTTCCAGATTTCATCATAGGATATTTCCTTTTTCACCATAGCCCTCTATGGGCTTCCAAATATCACTTTGCCAATTCCACAAGAACTGTCTTAGCGAAAGGCTTCTTGAGGGGAAAGCTGTCACTCTGTGAGATGATTTCACAGAACACAAAGAAGTTTCTCAGAAAGTTTCTTTCTCTTTTTTATCGGAGGATATTTCCTTTGGCCCTATAGTCTTCAAAGGGATCCGAAATATCTGTTCTCAGATTCCACAGAAATAAGGCTAGCAAAGAGATCCACGAAATACAGATGTAACTCTGTGAGATGAATTAACAGAACACTGAGCAGTTTCTCAGAAAGCTTCTTTCCAGATTTCATCGGAGGATATTTCCTTTTTCACCATAGCCCTCTATGGGCTTGCAAATATCACTTTGCCAATTCCACAAGAACTGTCTTAGCGAAAGGCTTCTTGAGGGGAAAGCTGTAACTCTGTGAGATGATTTCACAGAACACAAAGAAGTTTCTCAGAAAGCTTCTTTCTCTTTGTTATCGGAGGATATTTCCTTTGGCCCTATAGTCTTCAAAGGGAAAGGAAATATCTGTTGTCAGATTCCACAGAAATAAGGCTAGCAAAGAGATCCACGAAATACAGATGTAACTCTGTGAGATGAATTAACAGAACACTAAGCAGTTTCTCAGAAAGCTTCTTTCCAGATTTCATCGGAGGATATTTCCTTTATCACCATAGCCCTTATGGGCTTCCAAGTATCACTTTGCCAATTCCACAAGAACTGTCTTAGCTAAAGGCTTCTTGAGGGGAAAGCTGTCACTCTGTGAGATGATTTCACAGAACACAAAGAAGTTTCTCAGAAAGCTTCTTTCTCTTTGTTATCGGAGGATATTTCCTTTGGCCCTGTAGTCTTCAAAAGGAAAGGAAATATCTGTTGTCAGATTCCACAGAAAGAAGGCTAGCAAAGAGATCCACGCAATACAGATGTAACTCTGTGAGATGAATTAACAGAACACTGAGCAGTTTCTCAGAAAGCTTCTTTCCAGATTTCATCTGAGGATATTTCCTTTTTCACCATAGCCCTCTATGGGCTTCCAAATATCACTTTGCCAATTCCACAAGAACTATCTTAGCGAAAGGCTTCTTGAGGGGAAAGCTGTAACTCTGTGAGATGATTTCACCGAACACAAAGAAGCTTCTCAGAAAGCTTCTTTCTCTTTGTTATCGGAGGATATTTCCTTTGGTCCTATGGCCTTTAAAGGGATCCGAAATATCTGTTCTCAGATTCCACAGAAATAAGGCTAGCAAAGAGATCCACGAAATACAGATGTAACTCTGTGAGATGAATTAACAGAACACTGAGCAGTTTCTCAGAAAGCTTCTTTCCAGATTTCATCGGAGGATATTTCCTTTTTCACCATCGCCCTCTATGGGCTTCCAAATATCACTTTGCCAATTCCACAAGAAGTGTCTTAGCGAAAGGCTTCTTGTGAGGAAAGCTGTAACTCTGTGAGATGATTTCACAGAACACAAAGAAGTTTCTCAGAAAGCTTCTTTCTCTTTGTTATCGGAGGATATTTCCTTTGGCCCTATAGTCTTTAAAGGGATTCGAAATATCTGTTGTCAGATTCCCCAGAAGTAAGGCTAGCAAAGAGATCCACGAAATACAGATGTAACTCTGTGAGATGAATTAACAGAACACTAAGCAGTTTCTCAGAAAGCTTCTTTCCTGATTTCATCCGAGGATATTTCCTTTTTCACCATAGCCCTTATGGGCTTCCAAATATGACTTTGCCAATTCCACAAGAACTGTCTTAGCGAAAGGCTTCTTGAGGGGAAAGCTGTAACTCTGTGAGATGATTTCACAGAACACAAAGAAGTTACTCAGAGCTTCTTTCCCTTTGTTATCGGAGGATATGTCCTTTGGCCCTATAGTCTTCAAAGGGAAAGGAAATATCTGTTGTCAGATTCCACAGAAAAAAGGCTAGCAAAGAGATCCAAGAAATACTGATGTAACTCTGTGAGATGAATTTACAGAATACTGAGCAGTTTCTCAGGAAGCCTCTTTTTAGGTTTCATCGGAGGATATTTCCTTTTTCACCATAGCCCTCTATGGGCTTCCAAATATCACTTTGCCAATTCCAAAAGAACTGTCTTAGCGAAAGGCTTCTTGAGGGGAAAGCTGTAACTCTGTGAGATGATTTCCCAGAACACAAAGAAGTTTCTCAGAAAGCTTCCTTCTCTTTGTTATTGGAGGATATTTCCTTTGGCCCTATATTCTTCAAAGGGAAAGGAAATATCTGTTGTCAGATTCCACAGAAATAAGGCTAGCAAAGATATCCACGAAATACAGATATAACTCTGTGAGATGAATTAACAGAACACTGAGCAGTTTCTCAGAAAGCTTCTTTCCAGATTTCATCGGAGGATATTTCCTTTTTCACCATAGCCCTTATGGGCTTCCAAATATCACTTTGCCAATTCCACAAGAACTGTCTTAGCGAAAGGCTTCTTGACGGGAAAGCTGTAACTCTGTGAGATGATTTCACAGAACGCAAAGAAGTTTCTCAGAAAACTTCTTTCTCTTTGTTATCGAAGGATATTTCCTTTGGCCGTATAGTCTTCAAAGGGAAAGGAAATATCTGTTGTCAGATTCCACAGAAATAAGGCTACCAAAAGATCCACGAAATTCAGATGTAACTCTGTGAGATGAATTAACAGAACACTAAGCAGTTTCTCACAAAGCTTCTTTCCAGATTTCATCGGAGAATATTCCCTTTTTAACCATAGCCCTCTATGGGCTTCCAAATATCACTTTGCCAATTCCACACGAACTGTCTTAGCGAACGGCTTCTTGAGGGGAAAGCTGTAACTCTGTGAGATGATTTCACAGAACACAAAGAAGTTTCTCAGAAAGCTTCTTTCTCTTTGTTTTCGGAGGATATTTCCTTTGGCCCTATAGTCTTTAAAGGGATCCGAAATATCTGTTGTCAGATTCCACAGAAATAAGGCTAGCAAAGAGATCCACGAAATACAGATGTAACTCTGTGAGATGAATTAACAGAACACTAAGCAGTTTCTCAGAAAGCTGCTTTCCAGATTTCATCCGAGGATATTTCCTTTTTCACCATAGCCCTTATGGGCTTCCAAATATGACTTTGCCAATTCCACAAGAACTGTCTTAGCGAAAGGCTTCTTGAGGGGAAAGCTGTAAATCTGTGAGATGATTTCACAGAACACAAAGAAGTTTCTCAGAAAGCTTCTTTCCCTTTGTTATCGGAGAATATGTCCTTTGGCCCTATAGTCTTCAAAGGGACAGGAAATATCTGTTCTCAGATTCCACAGAAATAAAGCTAGAAAAGAGATCCACGAAATACAGATGTAACTCTGTGAGATGAATTAACAGAACACTGAGCAGTTTCTCAGAAAGCTTCTTTCCAGATTTCATCGGAGGATATTTCCTTTATCACCATAGCCCTTATGGGCTTCCAAGTATCACTTTGCCAATTCCACAAGAACTGTCTTAGCTAAAGGCTTCTTGAGGGGAAAGCTGTCACTCTGTGAGATGATTTCACAGAACACAAAGAAGTTTCTCAGAAAGCTTCTTTCTCTTTGTTATCGGAGGATATTTCCTTTGGCCCTGTAGTCTTCAAAAGGAAAGGAAATATCTGTTGTCAGATTCCACAGAAAGAAGGCTAGCAAAGAGATCCACGCAATACAGATGTAACTCTGTGAGATGAATTAACAGAACACTGAGCAGTTTCTCAGAAAGCTTCTTTCCAGATTTCATCTGAGGATATTTCCTTTTTCACCATAGCCCTCTATGGGCTTCCAAATATCACTTTGCCAATTCCACAAGAACTATCTTAGCGAAAGGCTTCTTGAGGGGAAAGCTGTAACTCTGTGAGATGATTTCACCGAACACAAAGAAGCTTCTCAGAAAGCTTCTTTCTCTTTGTTATCGGAGGATATTTCCTTTGGTCCTATGGCCTTTAAAGGGATCCGAAATATCTGTTCTCAGATTCCACAGAAATAAGGCTAGCAAAGAGATCCACGAAATACAGATGTAACTCTGTGAGATGAATTAACAGAACACTGAGCAGTTTCTCAGAAAGCTTCTTTCCAGATTTCATCGGAGGATATTTCCTTTTTCACCATCGCCCTCTATGGGCTTCCAAATATCACTTTGCCAATTCCACAAGAAGTGTCTTAGCGAAAGGCTTCTTGTGAGGAAAGCTGTAACTCTGTGAGATGATTTCACAGAACACAAAGAAGTTTCTCAGAAAGCTTCTTTCTCTTTGTTATCGGAGGATATTTCCTTTGGCCCTATAGTCTTTAAAGGGATTCGAAATATCTGTTGTCAGATTCCCCAGAAGTAAGGCTAGCAAAGAGATCCACGAAATACAGATGTAACTCTGTGAGATGAATTAACAGAACACTAAGCAGTTTCTCAGAAAGCTTCTTTCCTGATTTCATCCGAGGATATTTCCTTTTTCACCATAGCCCTTATGGGCTTCCAAATATGACTTTGCCAATTCCACAAGAACTGTCTTAGCGAAAGGCTTCTTGAGGGGAAAGCTGTAACTCTGTGAGATGATTTCACAGAACACAAAGAAGTTACTCAGAGCTTCTTTCCCTTTGTTATCGGAGGATATGTCCTTTGGCCCTATAGTCTTCAAAGGGAAAGGAAATATCTGTTGTCAGATTCCACAGAAAAAAGGCTAGCAAAGAGATCCAAGAAATACTGATGTAACTCTGTGAGATGAATTTACAGAATACTGAGCAGTTTCTCAGGAAGCCTCTTTTTAGGTTTCATCGGAGGATATTTCCTTTTTCACCATAGCCCTCTATGGGCTTCCAAATATCACTTTGCCAATTCCAAAAGAACTGTCTTAGCGAAAGGCTTCTTGAGGGGAAAGCTGTAACTCTGTGAGATGATTTCCCAGAACACAAAGAAGTTTCTCAGAAAGCTTCTTTCTCTTTGTTATTGGAGGATATTTCCTTTGGCCCTATATTCTTCAAAGGGAAAGGAAATATCTGTTGTCAGATTCCACAGAAATAAGGCTAGCAAAGATATCCACGAAATACAGATATAACTCTGTGAGATGAATTAACAGAACACTGAGCAGTTTCTCAGAAAGCTTCTTTCCAGATTTCATCGGAGGATATTTCCTTTTTCACCATAGCCCTTATGGGCTTCCAAATATCACTTTGCCAATTCCACAAGAACTGTCTTAGCGAAAGGCTTCTTGACGGGAAAGCTGTAACTCTGTGAGATGATTTCACAGAACGCAAAGAAGTTTCTCAGAAAACTTCTTTCTCTTTGTTATCGAAGGATATTTCCTTTGGCCGTATAGTCTTCAAAGGGAAAGGAAATATCTGTTGTCAGATTCCACAGAAATAAGGCTACCAAAAGATCCACGAAATTCAGATGTAACTCTGTGAGATGAATTAACAGAACACTAAGCAGTTTCTCACAAAGCTTCTTTCCAGATTTCATCGGAGAATATTCCCTTTTTAACCATAGCCCTCTATGGGCTTCCAAATATCACTTTGCCAATTCCACACGAACTGTCTTAGCGAACGGCTTCTTGAGGGGAAAGCTGTAACTCTGTGAGATGATTTCACAGAACACAAAGAAGTTTCTCAGAAAGCTTCTTTCTCTTTGTTTTCGGAGGATATTTCCTTTGGCCCTATAGTCTTTAAAGGGATCCGAAATATCTGTTGTCAGATTCCACAGAAATAAGGCTAGCAAAGAGATCCACGAAATACAGATGTAACTCTGTGAGATGAATTAACAGAACACTAAGCAGTTTCTCAGAAAGCTGCTTTCCAGATTTCATCCGAGGATATTTCCTTTTTCACCATAGCCCTTATGGGCTTCCAAATATGACTTTGCCAATTCCACAAGAACTGTCTTAGCGAAAGGCTTCTTGAGGGGAAAGCTGTAAATCTGTGAGATGATTTCACAGAACACAAAGAAGTTTCTCAGAAAGCTTCTTTCCCTTTGTTATCGGAGAATATGTCCTTTGGCCCTATAGTCTTCAAAGGGACAGGAAATATCTGTTCTCAGATTCCACAGAAATAAAGCTAGAAAAGAGATCCACGAAATACAGATGTAACTCTGTGAGATGAATTAACAGAACACTGAGCAGTTTCTCAGAAAGCTTCTTTCCAGATTTCATCGGAGGATATTTCCTTTTTCACCATAGCCCTCTATGGGCTTCCAAATATCACTTTGCCAATTCCACAAGAACTGTCTTAGCGAAAGGCTTCTTGAGGGGAAAGCTGTAACTCTGTGAGATGATTTCACAGAACACAAAGAAGTTTCTCAGAAAACTTCTTTCTCTTTGTTATCGAAGGATATTTCCTTTGGCCGTATAGTCTTCAAAGGGAAAGGAAATATCTGTTGTCAGATTCCACAGAAATAATGCTAGCAAAGAGATCCACGAAATACAGATGTAACTCTGTGAGATGAATTAACAGACCACTAAGCAGTTTCTCAGAAAGCTTCTTTCCAGATTTCATCGGAGGATATTCCCTTTTTCACCGTAGCCCTCTATGGGCTTCCAAATATCACTTTGCCAATTCCACACGAACTGTCTTAGCGAAAGGCTTCTTGAGGGGAAAGTTGTAACTCTGTGAGATGATATCACAGAACACAAAGAAGTTTCTCAGAAAGCTTCTTTCTCTTTCTTATCGGATGATATTTCCTTTGGCCCTATAGTCTTCAAAGGGAAAGGAAATATCTGTTGTCAGATTCCACAGAAATAAAGCTAGAAAAGAGATCCACGAAATACAGATGTAACTCTGTGAGATGAATTAACAGAACACTAAGCAGTTTCTCAGAAAGCTTCTTTCCAGATTTCATCGGAGGATATTTCCTTTCTCACCATAGCCCTCTATGGGCTTCCATATACCACTTTGCCAATTCCACACGAACTGTCTTAGCGAAAGGCTTCTTGAGGGGAAAGCTGCAACTCTGTGAGATGATTTCACAGAACACAAAGAAGTTTCTCAGAAAGCTTCTTTCTCTTTGTTATCGGAGGATATTTCCTTTGGCCCTATATTCTTTAAAGGGATCCGAAATATCTGTTCTCAGGTTCCACAGAAATAAGGCTAGCAAAGAGATCTACGAAATACAGATGTAACCCTGTGAGATGAATTAACAGAACACTACGCAGTTTCTCAGAAATCTTCTTTCCAGATTTCATCCGAGGATATTTCCTTTTTCACCATAGCCCTCTATGGGCTTCCAAATATCACTTTGCCAATTCCACAAGAACTGTCTTAGCGAAAGGCTTCTTGAGGGGAAAGCTGTCACTCTGTGAGATGATTTCACAGAACACAAAGAAGTTTCTCAGAAAGTTTCTTTCTCTTTGTTATCGGAGGATATTTCCTTTGGCCCTATAGTCTTCAAAGGGATCCGAAATATCTGTTCTCAGATTCCACAGAAATAAGGCTAGCAAAGAGATCCACGAAATACAGATGTAACTCTGTGAGATGAATTAACAGAACACTGAGCAGTTTCTCAGAAAGCTTCTTTCCAGATTTCATCGGAGGATATTTCCTTTTTCACCATAGCCCTCTATGGGCTTCCAAATATCACTTTGCCAATTCCACAAGAACTGTCTTAGCGAAAGGCTTCTTGAGGGGAAAGCTGTAACTCTGTGAGATGATTTCACAGAACACAAAGAAGTTTCTCAGAAAGCTTCTTTCTCTTTGTTATCACAGGATATTTCCTTTGGCCCTATAGTCTTCAAAGGGAAAGGAAATATCTGTTGTCAGATTCCACAGAAATAAAGCTAGCAAAGAGATCCACGAAATACAGATGTAACTCTGTGAGATGAATTAACAGAACACTGAGCAGTTTCTCAGAAAGCTTCTTTCCAGATTTCATCGGAGGATATTTCCTTTTTCACCATAGCCCTTATGGGCTTCCAAGTATCACTTTGCCAATTCCACAAGAACTGTCTTAGCGAAAGGCTTCTTGAGGGGAAAGCTGTAACTCTCTGAGATGATTTCACAGAACACAAAGAAGTTTCTCAGAAAGCTTCTTTCTCTTTGTTATCGGAGGATATATCCTTTGGCCCTATAGTCTTCAAAAGGAAAGGAAATATCTGTTGTCAGATTCCACAGAAAGAAGGCTAGCAAAGAGATCCACGAAATACAGATGTAACTCTGTGAGATGAATTAACAGAACACTAAGCAGTTTCTGAGAAAGCTTCTTTCCAGATTTCATCGGAGGATATTTCCTTTTTCACCATAGCCCTCTATGGGCTTCCAAATATGACTTTGCCAATTCCACAAGAACTGTCTTAGCGAAAGGCTTCTTGAGGGGAAAGCTGTAACTCTGTGAGATGAATTCACCGAACACAAAGAAGCTTCTCAGAAAGCTTCTTTCTCTTTGTTATCGGAGGATATTTCCTTTGGTCCTATGGCCTTTAAAGGGTTCCGAAATATCTGTTCTCAGATTCCACAGAAATAAGGCTAGCAAAGAGATCCACGAAATACAGATGTAACTCTGAGAGATGAATTAACAGAACACTGAGCAGTTTCTCAGAAAGCTTCTTTCCAGATTTCATCCGAGTCTATTTCCTTTTTCACCATAGCCCTTATGGGCTTCCAAATATCACTTTGCCAATTCCACAAGAACTGTCTTAGCGATAGGCTTCTTGAGGGGAAAGCTGTCACTCTGTGAGATGATTTCACAGAACACAAAGAAGTTTCTCAGAAAGCTTCTTTCTCTTTGTTATCGGAGGATATTTCCTTTGGCCCTATAGTCTTCAAAGGGAAAGGAAATATCTGTTGTCAGATTCCACAGAAAGAAGGCTAGCAAAGAGATCCACGATATACAGATGTAACTCTGTGAGATGAATTAACAGAACACTAAGAAGTTTCTCAGAAAGCTTCTTTCCAGATTTCATCGGAGGATATTTCCTTTTTCACCATAGCCCTCTATGGGCTTCCAAATATCACTTTGCCAATTGCACAAGAACTGTCTTAGCGAAAGGCTTCTTGAGGGGAAAGCTGTAACTCTGTGAGATGATTTCACAGAACACAAAGAAGTTTCTCAGAAAGTTTCTTTCCCTTTGTTATCGGAGGATATTTCCTTTGGTCCTATAGTCTTCAAAGGGATCCGAAATATCTGTTCTCAGATTCCACAGAAATAAGGCTAGCAAAGAGATCCACGAAATACAGATGTAACTCTGTGAGATGAATTAACAGAACACTGAGCAGTTTCTCAGAAAGCTTCTTTCCAGATTTCATCGGAGGATATTTCCTTTTTCACCATAGCCCTCTATGGGCTTCCAAATATCACTTTGCCAATTCCACAAGAACTGTCTTAGCGAAAGGCTTCTTGAGGGGAAAGCTGTAACTCTGTGAGATGATTTCACAGAACACAAAGAAGTTTCTCAGAAAGCTTCTTTCTCTTTGTTATCGGAGGATATTTCCTTTGGCCCTATAGTCTTCAAAGGGAAAGGAAATATCTGTTGTCAGATTCCACAGAAATAAGGCTAGCAAAGAGATCCACGAAATACAGATGTAACTCTGTGAGATGAATTAACAGAACACTGAGCAGTTTCTCAGAAAGCTTCTTTCCAGATTTCATCGGAGGATATTTCCTTTTTCACCATAGCCCTTATGGGCTTCCAAGTATCACTTTGCCAATTCCACAAGAACTGTCTTAGCTAAAGGCTTCTTGAGGGGAAAGCTGTCACTCTGTGAGATGATTTCACAGAACACAAAGAAGTTTCTCAGAAAGCTTCTTTCTCTTTGTTATCGGAGGATATTTCCTTTGGCCCTGTAGTCTTCAAAAGGAAAGGAAATATCTGTTGTCAGATTCCACAGAAAGAAGGCTAGCAAAGAGATCCACGAAATACAGATGTAACTCTGTGAGATGAATTAACAGAACACTAAGCAGTTTCTCAGAAAGCTTCTTTCCTGATTTCATCCGAGGATATTTCCTTTTTCACCATAGCCCTTATGGGCTTCCAAATATGACTTTGCCAATTCCACAAGAACTGTCTTAGCGAAAGGCTTCTTGAGGGGAAAGCTGTAACTCTGTGAGATGATTTCACAGAACACAAAGAATTTACTCAGAGCTTCTTTCCCTTTGTTATCGGAGGATATGTCCTTTGGCCCTATAGTCTTCAAAGGGAAAGGAAATATCTGTTGTCAGATTCCACAGAAAAAAGGCTAGCAAAGAGATCCAAGAAATACTGATGTAACTCTGTGAGATGAATTAACAGAATACTGAGCAGTTTCTCAGGAAGCTTCTTTTTAGGTTTCATCGGAGGATATTTCCTTTTTCACCATAGCCCTCTATGGGCTTCCAAATATCACTTTGCCAATTCCAAAAGAACTGTCTTAGCGAAAGGCTTCTTGAGGGGAAAGCTGTAACTCTGTGAGATGATTTCCCAGAACACAAAGAAGTTTCTCAGAAAGCTTCTTTCTCTTTGTTATTGAAGGATATTTCCTTTGGCCCTATATTCTTCAAAGGGAAAGGAAATATCTGTTGTCAGATTCCACAGAAATAAGGCTAGCAAAGAAATCCACGAAATACAGATATAACTCTGTGAGATGAATTAACAGAACACTGAGCAGTTTCTCAGAAAGCTTCTTTCCAGATTTCATCGGAGGATATTTCCTTTTTCACCATAGCCCTTATGGGCTTCCAAATATCACTTTGCCAATTCCACAAGAACTGTCTTAGCGAAAGGCTTCTTGACGGGAAAGCTGTAACTCTGTGAGATCATTTCACAGAACACAAAGATGTTTCTCAGTAAGCTTGTTTCTCTTTGTTATCGGAGGATATTTCCTTTGGCCCTATAGTCTTCAAAGGGAAAGGAAATATCTGTTGTCAGATTACACAGAAATAAGGCAAGCAAAGAGATACAGGAAATACAGATGTAACTCTGTGAGATGAATTATCAGAACACTGAGCAGTTTCTCAGAAAGCTTCTTTCCAGATTTCATCGGAGGATATTTCCTTTTTCACCATAGCCCTCTATGGGCTTCCAAATATCACTTTGCCAATTCCACAAGAACTGTCTTAGCGAAAGGCTTCTTGAGGGGAAAGCTGTAACTCTGTGAGATGATTTCACAGAACACTAAGAAGTTTCTCAGAAAGCTTGTTTCTCTTTTTTATCGGAGGATATTTCCTTTGGCCCTATAGTCTTCAAAGGGAAAGGAAATATCTGTTGTCAGATTCCACAGAAATAAGGCTAGCAAAGAGATCCACGAAATACAGATGTAACTCTGTGAGATGAATTAACAGAACACTGAGCAGTTTCTCAGAAACCTTCTTTCCAGATTTCATCGGAGGATATTTCCTTTTCCACCATAGCCCTCTATGGGCTTCCAAATATCACTTTGCCAATTCCACAAGAACTATCTTAGCGAAAGGCTTCTTGAGGGGAAAGCTGTAACTCTGTGAGATGATTTCACCGAACACAAAGAAGCTTCTCAGAAAGCTTCTTTCTCTTTGTTATCGGAGGATATTTCCTTTGGTCCTATGGCCTTTAAAGGGATCCGAAATATTTGTTCTCAGATTCCACAGAAATAAGGCTAGCAAAGAGATCCAGGAAATACAGATGTAAGTCTGTGAGATGAATTAACAGAACACTGAGCAGTTTCTCAGAAAGCTTCCTTCCAGATTTCATCGGAGGATATTTCCTTTTTCACCATAGCCCTCTATGGGCTTCAAAATATCACTTTGCCAATTCCACAAGAACAGTCTTAGCGAAAGGCTTCTTGTGAGGAAAGCTGTAACTCTGTGAGATAATTTCACAGAACATAAAGAAGTTTCTCAGAAAGCTTCTTTCTCTTTGTTATCGGAGGATATTTCCTTTGGCCCTATAGTCTTCAAAGGGATCCGAAATATCTGTTCTCAGTTTCCACAGAAATAAGGCTAGCAAAGAGATCCACGAAATACAGATGTAACTCTGTGAGATGAATTAACAGAACACTGAGCAGTTTCTCAGAAAGCTTCTTTCCAGATTTCATCCGAGGATATTTCCTTTTTCACCATAACCCTCTATGGGCTTCCAAATATCACTTTGCCAATTCCACAAGAACTGTCTTAGCGAAAGGCTTCTTGAGGGGAAAGCTGTCACTCTGTGAGATGATTTCACAGAACACAAAGAAGTTTCTCAGAAAGCTTCTTTCTCTTTGTTATCGGAGGATATTTCCTTTGGCCCTATATTCTTCAAAGGGAAAGGAAATATCTGTTGTCAGATTCCACAGAAATAAGGCTAGCAAAGACATCCACGAAATACAGATGTAACTCTGTGAGATGAATTAACAGAACACTGAGCAGTTTCTCAGAAAGCTTCTTTCCAGATTTCATCGGAGGATATTTCCTTTCTCACCATAGCCCTTATGGGCTTCCAAATATCACGTTGCCAATTCCACAAGAACTGTCTTAGCGAAAGGCTTCTTGAGGGGAAAGCTGTAACTCTGTGAGATCATTTCACAAAAAAAAAGATGTTTCTCAGAAAGCTTGTTTCTCTTTGTTATCGGAGGATATTTCCTTTGGCCCTATAGTCTTCAAAGGGAAAGGAAATAACTGTTGTCAGATTCCACAGAAATAAGGCTAGCAAAGAGATCCACGAAATACAGATGTAACTCTGTGAGATGAATTAACAGAACACTAAGCAGTTTCTCAGAAAGCTTCTTTCCAGATTTCATCGGAGGATATTCCCTTTTTCACCATAGCCCTCTATGGGCTTCCAAATATCACTTTGCCAATTCCACAAGAACTGTCTTAGCGAAAGGCTTCTTGAGGGGAAAGCTGTAACTCTGTGAGATGATTTCACAGAACACAAAGAAGTTTCTCAGAAAACTTCTTTCTTTTTGTTATCGAAGGATATTTCCTTTGGCCGTATAGTCTTCAAAGGGAAAGGAAATATCTGTTGTCAGATTCCACAGAAATAAGGCTACCAAAAGATCCACGAAATTCAGATGTAACTCTGTGAGATGAATTAACAGAACACTAAGCAGTTTCTCACAAAGCTTCTTTCCAGATTTCTTCGGAGAATATTCCCTTTTTCACCATAGCCCTCTATGGGCTTCCAAATATCACTTTGCCAATTCCACACGAACTGTCTTAGCGAACGGCTTCTTGAGGGGAAAGCTGTAACTCCGTGAGATGATTTCACAGAACACAAAGAAGTTTCTCAGAAAGCTTCTTTCTCTTTGTTTTCGGAGGATATTTCCTTTGGCCCTATAGTCTTTAAAGGGATCCGAAATATCTGTTGTCAGATTCCACAGAAATAAGGCTAGCAAAGAGATCCAAGAAATACTGATGTAACTCTGTGAGTTGAATTAACAGAACACTGAGCAGTTTCTCAGAAAGCTTCTTTCCAGATTTCATCGGAGGATATTTCCTTTCTCACCATAGCCCTCTATGGGCTTCCAAATATCACTTTGCCAATTCCACAAGAACTGTCTTAGCGAAAGGCTTCTTGAGGGGAAAGCTGTAACTCTGTGAGATGATGTCACAGAACGCAAAGAAGTTTCTCAGAAAGCTTCTTTCTCTTTGTTATCGGAGGATATTTCCTTTGGCCCTATAGTCTTCAAAGGGAAAGGAAATATCTGTTGTCAGATTCCACAGAAATAAGGCTAGCAAAGACATCCACGAAATACAGATGTAACTCTGTGAGATGAATTAACAGAACACTAAGCAGTTTCTCAGAAAGCTTCTTTCCAGATTTCATTGGAGGATATTTCCTTTTTCACCATAGCCCTCTAAGGGCTTCCAAATATCACTTTGCCAATTCCACACGAACTGTCTTAGCGAAAGGCTTCTTGAGGGGAAAGCTGTAACTCTGTGAGATGATTTCACAGAACACAAAGAAGTTTCTCAGAAAGCTTCTTTCTCTTTGTTATCGGAGGATATTTCCTTTGGCCCTATATTCTTTAAAGGGATCCGAAATATCTGTTCTCAGGTTCCACAGAAATAAGGCTAGCAAAGAGATCTACGAAATACAGATGTAACTCTGTGAGATGAATTAACAGAACACTACGCAGTTTCTCAGAAACCTTGTTTCCAGATTTCATCCGAGGATAATTCCTTTTTCACCATAGCCCTCTATGGGCTTCCAAATATCACTTTGCCAATTCCACAAGAACTGTCTTAGCGAAAGGCTTCTTGAGGGGAAAGCTGTAACTCTGTGAGATGATTTCACAGAACACAAAGAAGTTTCTCAGAAAGCTTCTTTCTCTTTGTTATCGGAGGATATTTCCTATGGCCCTATATTCTTCAAAGGGAAAAGAAATATCTGTTGTCAGTTTCCACAGAAATAAGGCTAGCAAAGACATCCACGAAATACAGATGTAACTCTGTGAGATGAATTAACAGAACACTGAGCAGTTTCTCAGAAAGCTTCTTTCCAGATTTCATCGGAGGATATTTCCTTTTTCACCATAGCCCTTATGGGCTTCCAAAAATCACTTTGCCAATTCCACAAGAACTGTCTTAGCGAAAGGCTTCTTGAGGGGAAAGCTGTAACTCTGTGAGATAATTTCACAGAACAAAAAGATGTTTCTCAGAAAGCTTGTTTCTCTTTGTTATCGGAGGATATTTCCTTTGGCCCTATAGTCTTCAAAGGGAAAGGAAATAACTGTTGTCAGATTCCACAGAAATAAGGCTAGCAAAGAGATCCACGAAATACAGATGTAACTCTGTGAGAAGAATTAACAGAACACTAAGCAGTTTCTCAGAAAGCTTCTTTCCAGATTTCATCGGAGGATATTCCCTTTTTCACCATAGCCCTTATGGGCTTCCAAATATCACTTTGCCAATTCCACAAGAACTGTCTTAGCGAAAGGCTTCTTGAGGGGAAAGCTGTAACTCTGTGAGATCATTTCACAGAACAAAAAGATGTTTCTCAGAAAGCTTGTTTCTCTTTGTTATCGGAGGATATTTCGTTTGGCCCTATAGTCTTCAAAGGGAAAGGAAATAACTGTTGTCAGATTTCACAGAAATAAGGCTAGCAAAGAGATCCAGGAAATACAGATGTAACTCTGTGAGATGAATTAACAGAACACTAAGCAGTTTCTCAGAAAGCTTCTTTCCCGATTTCATCGGAGGATATTCCCTTTTTCACCATAGCCCTCTATGGGCTTCCAAATATCACTTTGCCAATTCCACACGAACTGTCTTAGCGAAAGGCTTCTTGAGGGGAAAGCTGTAACTCTGAGAGATGATTTCACAGAACACAAAGAAGTTTCTCAGAAAGCTTCTTTCTCTTTGTTATCGGAGGATATTTCCTTTGGCCCTGTAGTCTTCAAAGGTAAAGGAAATATCTGTTTTCAGATTCCACAGAAATAAGGCTAGCAAAGACATCCACGAAATACAGATGTAACTCTGTGAGATGAATTAACAGAACACTGAGCAGTTTCTCAGAAAGCTTCTTTCCAGATTTCATCGGAGGATATTTCCTTTCTCACCATAGCCCTTATGGGCTTCCAAATATCACTTTGCCAATTCCACAAGAACTGTCTTAGCGAAAGGCTTCTTGAGGGGAAAGCTGTAACTCTGTGAGATCATTTCACAAAAAAAAAGATGTTTCTCAGAAAGCTTGTTTCTCTTTGTTATCGGAGGATATTTCCTTTGGCCCTATAGTCTTCAAAGGGAAAGGAAATATCTGTTGTCAGATTCCACAGAAATAAAGCTAGAAAAGAGATCCACGAAATACAGATGTAACTGTGTGAGATGAATTAACAGAACACTAAGCAGTTTCTCAGAAAGCTTCTTTCCAGATTTCATCGGAGGATATTTCCTTTCTCACCATAGCCCTCTATGGGCTTCCAAATGTCACTTTGCCAATTCCACACGAACTGTCTTAGCGAAAGGCTTCTTGAGGGGAAAGCTGTAACTCTGTGAGATGATTTCACAGAACACAAAGAAGTTTCTCAGAAAGCTTCTTTCTCTTTGTTATCGGAGGATATTTCCTTTGGCCCTATACTCTTTAAAGGGAACCGAAATATCTGTTCTCAGGTTCCACAGAAATAAGGCTAGCAAAGAGATCTACGAAATACAGATGTAACTCTGTGAGATGAATTAACAGAACACTACGCAGTTTCTCAGAAAGCTTCTTTCCAGATTTCATCCGAGGATATTTCCTTTTTCACCGTAGCCCTCTATGGGCTTCCAAATATCACTTTGCCAATTCCACAAGAACTGTCTTAGCGAAAGGCTTCTTGAGGGCAAAGCTGTAACTCTGGGAGATGATTTCACAGAACACAAAGAAGTTTCTCAGAAAGCTTCTTTCTCTATGTTATCGGAGGATATTTCCTTTGGCCCTATATTCTTCAAAGGGAAAGGAAATATCTGTTGTCAGATTCCACAGAAATAAGGCTAGCAAAGACATCCACGAAATACAGATGTAACTCTGTGAGATGAATTAACAGAACACTGAGCAGTTTCTCAGAAAGCTTCTTTCCAGATTTCATCGGAGGATATTTCCTTTCTCACCATAGCCCTTATGGGCTTCCAAATATCACTTTGCCAATACCACAAGGACTGTCTTAGCGAAAGGCTTCTTGAGGGGAAAGCTGTAACTCTGTGAGATCATTTCACAGAACAAAAAGATGTTTCTCAGAAAGCTTGTTTCTCTTTGTTATCGGAGGATATTTCCTTTGGCCCTATAGTCTTCAAAGGGAAAGGAAATAACTGTTGTCAGATTCCACAGAAATAAGGCTAGCAAAGAGATCCAGGAAATACAGATGTAACTCTGTGAGATGAATTAACAGAACACTAAGCAGTTTCTCAGAAAGCTTCTTTCCCGATTTCATCGGAGGATATTCCCTTTTTCACCATAGCCCTCTATGGGCTTCCAAATATCACTCTGCCAATTCCACAAGAACTGTCTTAGCGAAAGGCTTCTTCAGGGGAAAGCTGTAACTCTGTGAGATGATTTCACAGAACACAGAGAAGTTTCTCAGAAAGCTTCTTTCTCTTTGTTATCGGATGATATTTCCTTTGGCCCTATAGTCTTCAAAGGGAAAGGAAATATCTGTTCTCAGATTCCACAGAAATAAAGCTAGAAAAGAGATCCACGAAATACAGATGTAACTCTGTGAGATGAATTAACAGAACACTAAGCAGTTTCTCAGAAAGCTTCTTTCCAGATTTCATCCGAGGATATTTCCTTTTTCACCATAGCCCTCTATGGGCTTCCAAATATCACTTTGCCAATTCCACAAGAACTGTCTTAGCGAAAGGCTTCTTGAGGGGAAAGCTGTAACTCTGTGAGATGATTTCACAGAACACAAAGAAGTTTCTCAGAAAACTTCTTTCTCTTTGTTATCGGAGGATATTTCCTTTGGCCGTATAGTCTTCAAAGGGAAAGGAAATATCTGTTGTCAGATTCCACAGAAATAAGGCTAGGAAAGGGATCCATGAAATACAGATGTAACTCTGTGAGATGAATTAACAGAACACTGAGCAGTTTCTCAGAAAGCTTCTTTCCAGATTTCATCGGAGGATATTTCCTTTTTCACCATAGCCCTCTATGGGCTTCCAAATATCACTTTGCCAATTCCACACGAACTGTCTTAGCGAAAGGCTTCTTGAGGGGAAAGCTGTAACTCTGAGAGATGATTTCACAGAACACAAAGAAGTTTCTCAGAAAGCTTCTTTCTCTTTGTTATCGGAGGATATTTCCTTTGGCCCTGTAGTCTTCAAAGGTAAAGGAAATATCTGTTGTCAGATTCCACAGAAATAAGGCTAGCAAAGCGATCCACGAAATACAGATATAATTTTGTGAGATGAATTAACAGAGCACTGAGCAGTTTCTCAGAAAGCTTCTTTCCGGATTTCATCGGAGGATATTTCCTTTTTCACCATAGCCCTCTATGGGCTTCCAAATATCACTTTGCCAATTCCACAAGAACTGTCTTAGCGAAAGGCTTCTTGAGGGGAAAGCTGTAACTCTGTGAGATGATTTCACAGAACACAAAGAAGTTTCTCAGAAAGCTTCTTTCTCTTTGTTATCGGAGGATATTTCCTTTGGCCCTATAGTCTTCAAAGGGAAAGGAAATATCTGTTGTCAGATTCCTCAGAAATAAAGCTAGCAAAGAGATCCACGAAATACAGATGTAATTCTGTGAGATGAATTAACAGAACACTGAGCAGTTTCTCAGAAAGCTTCTTTCCAGATTTCATCGGAGGATATTTACTTTTTCACCATAGCCCTTATGGGCTTCCAAGTATCACTTTGCCAATTCCACAAGAACTGTCTTAGCGAAAGGCTTCTTGAGGGGAAAGCTGTCACTCTGTGAGATGATTTCACAGAACACAAAGAAGTTTCTCAGAAAGCTTCTTTCTCTTTGTTATCGGAGGATATATCCTTTGGCCCTATAGTCTTCAAAAGGAAAGGAAATATCTGCTGTCAGATTCCACAGAAAGAAGGCTAGCAAAGAGATCCACGAAATACAGATGTAACTCTGTGAGATGAATTAACAGAACACTAAGCAGTTTCTGAGAAAGCTTCTTTCCAGATTTCATCGGAGGATATTTCCTTTTTCACCATAGCCCTCTATGGGCTTCCAAATATCACTTTGCCAATTCCACAAGAACTGTCTTAGCGAAAGGCTTCTTGAGGGGAAAGCTGTAACTCTGTGAGATGAATTCACCGAACACAAAGAAGCTTCTCAGAAAGCTTCTTTCTCTTTGTTATCGGAGGATATTTCCTTTGGTCCTATGGCCTTTAAAGGGTTCCGAAATATCTGTTCTCAGATTCCACAGAAATAAGGCTAGCAAAGAGATCCACGAAATACAGATGTAACTCTGTGAGATGAATTAACAGAACACTGAGCAGTTTCTCAGAAAGCTTCTTTCCAGATTTCATCCGAGTCTATTTCCTTTTTCACCATAGCCCTTATGGGCTTCCAAATATCACTTTGCCAATTCCACAAGAACTGCCTTAGCGAAAAGCTTATTGAGGGGAAAGCTGTCACTCTGTGAGATGATTTCACAGAACACAAAGAAGTTTCTCAGAAAGCTTCTTTCTCTTTGTTATCGGAGGATATTTCCTTTGGCCCTATAGTCTTCAAAGGGAAAGGAAATATCTGTTGTCAGATTCCACAGAAAGAAGGCTAGCAAAGAGATCCACGAAATACAGATGTAACTCTGTGAGATGAATTAACAGAACACTAAGCAGTTTCTCAGAAAGCTTCTTTCCAGATTTCATCCGAGGATATTTCCTTTTTCACCATAGCCCTCTATGGGCTTCCAAATATCAGTTTGCCAATTGCACAAGAACTGTCTTAGCGAAAGGCTTCTTGAGGGGAAAGCTGTAACTCTGTGAGATGATTTCACAGAACACAAAGAAGTTTCTCAGAAAGTTTCTTTCTCTTTTTTATCGGAGGATATTTCCTTTGGCCCTATAGTCTTCAAAGGGATCCGAAATATCTGTTCTCAGATTCCACAGAAATAAGGCTAGCAAAGAGATCCACGAAATACAGATGTAACTCTGTGAGATGAATTAACAGAACACTGAGCAGTTTCTCAGAAAGCTTCTTTCCAGATTTCATCGGAGGATATTTCCTTTTTCACCATAGCCCTCTATGGGCTTCCAAATATCACTTTGCCAATTCCACAAGAACTGTCTTAGCGAAAGGCTTCTTGAGGGGAAAGCTGTAACTCTGTGAGATGATTTCACAGAACACAAAGAAGTTTCTCAGAAAGCTTCTTTCTCTTTGTTATCGGAGGATATTTCCTTTGGCCCTATAGTCTTCAAAGGGAAAGGAAATATCTGTTGTCAGATTCCACAGAAATAAGGCTAGCAAAGAGATCCACGAAATACAGATGTAACTCTGTGAGATGAATTAACAGAACACTGAGCAGTTTCTCAGAAAGCTTCTTTCCAGATTTCATCGGAGGATATTTCCTTTTTCACCATAGCCCTTATGGGCTTCCAAGTATCACTTTGCCAATTCCACAAGAACTGTCTTAGCGAAAGGCTTCTTGAGGGGAAAGCTGTCACTCTGTGAGATGATTTCACAGAACACAAAGAAGTTTCTCAGAAAGCTTCTTTCTCTTTGTTATCGGAGGATATTTCCTTTGGCCCTGTAGTCTTCAAAAGGAAAGGAAATATCTGTTGTCAGATTCCACAGTAAGAAGGCTAGCAAAGAGATCCACGAAATACAGATGTAACTCTGTGAGATGAAATAACAGAACACTGAGCAGTTTCTCAGAAAGCTTCTTTCCAGATTTCATCGGAGGATATTTCCTTTTTCACCATAGCCCTCTATGGGCTTCCAAATATCACTTTGCCATTTCCACAAGAACTATCTTAGCGGAAGGCTTCTTGAGGGGAAAGCTGTAACTCTGTGAGATGATTTAACCGAACACAAAGAAGCTTCTCAGAAAGCTTCTTTCTCTTTGTTATCGGAGGATATTTCCTTTGGTCCTATGGCCTTTAAAGGGATCCGACATATCTGTTGTCAGATTCCACAGAAATAAGGCTAGCAAAGAGATCCACGAAATACAGATGTAACTCTGTGAGATGAATTAACAGAACACTAAGCAGTTTCTCAGAAAGCTTCTTTCCAGATTTCATCGGAGGATATTTCCTTTTTCACCATAGCCCTTATGGGCTTCCAAATATCACTTTGCCAATTCCACAAGAACTGTCTTAGCGAAAGGCTTCTTGAAGGGAAAGCTGTCACTCTGTGAGATGATTTCACAGAACACAAAGAAGTTTCTCAGAAAGCTTCTTTCTCTTTGTTATTGGAGGATATTTCCTTTGGCCCTATATTCTTCAAAGGGAAAGGAAATATCTGTTGTCAGATTCCACAGAAATAAGGCTAGCAAAGACATCCACGAAATACAGATATAACTCTGTGAGATGAATTAACAGAACACTGAGCAGTTTCTCAGAAAGCTTCTTTCCAGATTTCATCGGAGGATATTTCCTTTTTCACCATAGCCCTTATTGGCTTCCAAATATCACTTTGCCAATTCCACAAGAACTGTCTTAGCGAAAGGCTTCTTGAGGGGAAAGCTGTAACTCTGTGAGGTCATTTCACAGAACACAAAGATGTTTCTCAGAAACTTGTTTCTCTTTGTTATCGGAGGATATTTCCTTTGGCCCTATAGTCTTCAAAGGGAAAGGAAATATCTGCTGTCAGATTCCACAGAAATAAGGCTAGCAGAGGTCCACGATATACAGATGTAACTCTGTGAGATGAATTAACAGAACACTGAGCAGTTTCTCAGAAAGCTTCTTTCCAGATTTCATCGGAGGATATTTCCTTTTTCACCATAGCCCTCTATGGGCTTCCAAATATCACTTTGCCAATTCCACAAGAACTGTCTTAGCGAAAGGCTTCTTGAGGGGAAAGCTGTAACTCTGTGAGATGATTTCACCGAACACAAAGAAGCTTCTCAGAAAGCTTCTTTCTCTTTGTTGTCGGAGGATATTTCCTTTGGTCCTATGGCCTTTAAAGGGATCCGAAATATCTGTTCTCAGATTCCACAGAAATAAGGCTAGCAAAGAGATCCACGAAACACAGATGTAACTCTGTGAGATGAATTAACAGAGCACTGAGCAGTTTCTCAGAAAGCTTCTTTCCAGATTTCATCGGAGGATATTTCCTTTTTCACCATAGCCCTCTATGGGCTTCCAAATATCACTTTACCAATTCCACAAGAACTGTCTTAGCGAAAGGCTTCTTGAGAGGAAAGCTGTAACTCTGTGAGATGATTTCACAGAACACAAAGAAGCTTCTCAGAAAGCTTCTTTCTGTTTGTTATCGGAGGATATTTCCTTTGGCCCTATAGTCTTTAAAGGGATCCGAAATATCTGTTGTCAGATTCCAGAGAAATAAGGCTATCAAAGAGATCCACGAAATACAGATGTAACTCTGTGAGATGAATTAACAGAACACTAAGCAGTTTCTCAGAAAGCTTCTTTCCAGATTTCATCCGAGGATATTTCCTTTTTCACCATAGCCCTTAAGGGCTTCCAAATATGACTTTGCCAATTCCACAAGAACTGTCTTAGCGAAAGGCTTCTTGACGGGAAAGCTGTAACTCTGTGAGATCATTTCACAGAACACAAAGATGTTTCTCAGAAAGCTTGTTTCTCTTTGTTATCGGAGGATATTTCCTTTGGCCCTATAGTCTTCAAAGGGAAAGGAAATATCTGTTGTCAGATTACACAGAAATAAGGCTAGCAAAGAGATATAGGAAATACAGATGTAACTCTGTGAGATGAATTATCAGAACACTGAGCAGTTTCTCAGAAAGCTTCTTTCCATATTTCATCGGAGGATATTTCCTTTTTCACCATAGCCCTCTATGGGCTTCCAAATATCACTTTGCCAATTCCACAAGAACTGTCTTAGCGAAAGGCTTCTTGAGGGGAAAGCTGTAACTCTGTGAGATGATTTCACAGAACACAAAGAAGTTTCTCAGAAAGCTTGTTTCTCTTTTTTATCGGAGGATATTTCCTTTGGCCCTATAGTCTTCAAAGGGAAAGGAAATATCTGTTGTCAGATTCCACAGAAATAAGGCTAGCAAAGAGATCCACGAAATACAGATGTAACTCTGTGAGATGAATTAACAGAACACTGAGCAGTTTCTCAGAAACATTCTTTCCAGATTTCATCGGAGGATATTTCCTTTTTCACCATAGCCCTCTATGGGCTTCCAAATATCACTTTGCCAATTCCACAAGAACTATCTTAGCGAAAGGCTTCTTGAGGGGAAAGCTGTAACTCTGTGAGATGATTTCACCGAACACAAAGAAGCTTCTCAGAAAGCTTCTTTCTCTTTCTTATCGGAGGATATTTCCTTTGGTCCTATGGCCTTTAAAGGGATCCGAAATATTTGTTCTCAGATTCCACAGAAATAAGGCTAGCAAAGAGATCCAGGAAATACAGATGTAACTCTGTGAGATGAATTAACAGAACACTAAGCAGTTTCTCAGAAAGCTTCTTTCCAGATTTCATCGGAGGATATTTCCTTTTTCACCATAGCCCTCTATGGGCTTCAAAATATCACTTTGCCAATTCCACAAGAACTGTCTTAGCGAAAGGCTTCTTGTGAGGAAAGCTGTAACTCTGTGAGATAATTTCACAGAACATAAAGAAGTTTCTCAGAAAGCTTCTTTCTCTTTGTTATCGGAGGATATTTCCTTTGGCCCTATAGACTTCAAAGGGATCCGAAATATCTGTTCTCAGATTCCACAGAAATAAGGCTAGCAAAGAGATCCACGAAATACAGATGTAACTCTGTGAGATGAATTAACAGAACACTGAGCAGTTTCTCAGAAAGCTTCTTTCCAGACTTCATCGGAGGATATTTCCTTTTTCACCATAGCCCTTATGGGCTTCCAAGTATCACTTTGCCAATTCCACAAGAACTGTCTTAGCGAAAGGCTTCTTGAGGGGAAAGCTGTAACTCTGTGAGATGATTTCACAGAACACAAAGAAGCTTCTCAGAAAGCTTCTTTCTGTTTGTTATCGGAGGATATTTCCTTTGGCCCTATAGTCTTTAAAGGGATCCGAAATATCTGTTGTCAGATTCCACAGAAATAAGGCTAGCAAAGAGATCCACGAAATACAGATGTAACTCTGTGAGATGAATTAACAGAACACTAAGCAGTTTCTCAGAAAGCTTCTTTCCAGATTTCATCCGAGGATATTTCCTTTTTCACCATAGCCCTTATGGGCTTCCAAATATGACTTTGCCAATTCCACAAGAAATGTCTAAGCGAAAGGCTTCTTGAGGGGAAAGCTGTAACTCTGTCAGATGATTTCACAGAACACAAAGAAGTTACTCAGAGCTTCTTACCCTTTGTTATCGGAGGATATGTCCTTTGGCCCTATAGTCTTCAAAGGGAAAGGAAATATCTGTTGTCAGATTCCACAGAAAAAAGGCTAGCAAAGAGAACCAAGAAATACTGATGTAACTCTGTGAGATGAATTAACAGAATACTGAGCAGTTTCTCAGAAAGCTTCTTTCCAGGTTTCATCGGAGGTTATTTCCTTTTTCACCATAGCCCTTATGGGCTTCCAAATATCACTTTGCCAATTCCACAAGAACTGTCTTAGCGAAAGGCTTCTTGAGGGGAAAGCTGTAACTCTGTGAGATGATTTCACAGAACACAAAGAAGTTTCTCAGAAAGCTTCTTTCTCTTTGTTATCGGAGGATCTTTCCTTTGGCCCTATAGTCTTCAAAGGGAAAGGAAATATCTGTTGTCAGATTCCACAGAAATAAGGGTAGCAAAGAGATCCACGAAATACAGATGTAACTCTGTGAGATGAATTAACAGAACACTGAGCAGTTTCTCAGAAAGCTTCTTTCCAGATTTCATCCGAGGATATTTCCTTTTTCACCATAGCCCTCTATGGGCTTCCAAATATCACTTTGCCAATTCCAAAAGAACTGTCTTAGTGAAAGCCTTCTTGAGGGGAAAGCTGTAACTCTGTGAGATGATTTCACAGAACACAAAGAAGTTTCTCAGAAAGCTTGTTTCTCTTTTTTATCGGAGGATATTTCCTTTGGCCCTATAGTCTTCAAAGGGAAAGGAAATATCTGTTGTCAGATTCCACAGAAATAAGGCTAGCAAAGAGATCCACGAAATACAGATGTAACTCTGTGAGATGAATTAACAGAACACTGAGCAGTTTCTCAGAAAGCTTCTTTCCAGATTTCATCGGAGGATATTTCCTTTTTCACCATAGCCCTCTATGGGCTTCCAAATATCACTTTGCCAATTCCACAAGAACTATCTTAGCGAAAGGCTTCTTGAGGGGAAAGCTGTAACTCTGTGAGATGATTTCACCGAACACAAAGAATTTTCTCAGAAAGCTTCTTTCTCTTTGTTATCGGAGGAGATTTCCTTTGGTCCTATGGCCTTTAAAGGGATCCGAAATATTTGTTCTCAGATTCCACAGAAATAAGGTTAGCAAAGAGATCCAGGAAATACAGATGTAACTCTGTGAGATGAATTAACAGAACACTGAGTAGTTTCTCAGAAAGCTTCTTTCCAGATTTCATCGGAGGATATTTCCTTTTTCACCATAGCCCTCTATGGGCTTCCAAATATCACTTTGCCAATTCCACAAGAACTGTCTTAGCGAAAGGCTTCTTGTGAGGAAAGCTGTAACTCTGTGAGATAATTTCACAGAACACAAAGAAGTTTCTCAGAAAGCTTCTTTCTGTTTGTTATCGGAGGATATTTCCTTTGGCCCTATAGTCTTTAAAGGGATCCGAAATATCTGTTGTCAGATTCCACAGAAATAAGGCTAGCAAAGAGATCCACGAAATACAGATGTAACTCTGTGAGATGAATTAACAGAACACTAAGCAGTTTCTCAGAAAGCTTCTTTCCAGATTTCATCCGAGGATATTTCCTTTTTCACCATAGCCCTTATGGGCTTCCAAATATGACTTTGCCAATTCCACAAGAAATGTCTTAGCGAAAGGCTTCTTGAGGGGAAAGCTGTAACTCTGTCAGATGATTTCACAGAACACAAAGAAGTTACTCAGAGCTTCTTACCCTTTGTTATCGGAGGATATGTCCTTTGGCCCTATAGTCTTCAAAGGGAAAGGAAATATCTGTTGTCAGATTCCACAGAAAAAAGGCTAGCAAAGAGAACCAAGAAATACTGATGTAACTCTGTGAGATGAATTAACAGAATACTGAGCAGTTTCTCAGAAAGCTTCTTTCCAGGTTTCATCGGAGGTTATTTCCTTTTTCACCATAGCCCTTATGGGCTTCCAAATAACACTTTGCCAATTCCACAAGAACTGTCTTAGCGAAAGGCTTCTTGAGGGGAAAGCTGTAACTCTGTGAGATGATTTCACAGAACACAAAGAAGTTTCTCAGAAAGCTTCTTTCCCTTTGTTATCGGAGGATCTTTCCTTTGGCCCTATAGTCTTCAAAGGGAAAGGAAATATCTGTTGTCAGATTCCACAGAAATAAGGGTAGCAAAGAGATCCACGAAATACAGATGTAACTCTGTGAGATGAATTAACAGAACACTGAGCAGTTTCTCAGAAAGCTTCTTTCCAGATTTCATCCGAGGATATTTCCTTTTTCACCATAGCCCTCTATGGGCTTCCAAATATCACTTTGCCAATTCCAAAAGAACTGTCTTAGTGAAAGCCTTCTTGAGGGGAAAGCTGTAACTCTGTGAGATGATTTCACAGAACACAAAGAAGTTTCTCAGAAAGCTTGTTTCTCTTTTTTATCGGAGGATATTTCCTTTGGCCCTATAGTCTTCAAAGGGAAAGGAAATATCTGTTGTCAGATTCCACAGAAATAAGGCTAGCAAAGAGATCCACGAAATACAGATGTAACTCTGTGAGATGAATTAACAGAACACTGAGCAGTTTCTCAGAAAGCTTCTTTCCAGATTTCATCGGAGGATATTTCCTTTTTCACCATAGCCCTCTATGGGCTTCCAAATATCACTTTGCCAATTCCACAAGAACTATCTTAGCGAAAGGCTTCTTGACGGGAAAGCTGTAACTCTGTGAGATGATTTCACAGAACACAAAGAAGTTTCTCAGAAAGCTTCTTTCTCTTTGTTATCGGAGGATATTTCTTTTGGCCCTATAGTCTTCAAACGGAAAGGAAATATCTCTTGTCAGATTCCACAGAAATAAGGCTAGCAAAGAGATCCACGAAAAACAGATGTAACTCTGTGAGATGAATTAACAGAACACTAAGCACTTTCTCAGAAAGCTTCTTTCCAGATTTCATCAGAGGATATTTCCTTTTTCACCATAGCCCTTATGGGCTTCCAAGTATCACTTTGCCAATTCCACAAGAACTGTCTTAGCGAATGGCTTCTTGAGGGGAAAGCTGTCACTCTGTGAGATGATTTCACAGAACACAAAGAAGTTTCTCAGAAAGCTTCTTTCTCTTTGTTATCGGAGGATATTTCCTTTGGCCCTATAGTCTTCAAAAGGAAAGGAAATATCTGTTGTCAGATTCCACAGAAAGAAGGCTAGCAAAGAGATCCACGAAATACAGATGTAACTCTGTGAGATGAGTTAACAGAACACTAAGCAGTTTCTCAGAAAGCTTCTTTCCAGATTTCATCGGAGGATATTTCCTTTTTCACCATAGCCCTCTATGGGCTTCCAAATATCACTTTGCCAATTCCACAAGAACTGTCTTAGCGAAAGGCTTCTTGAGGGGAAAGCTGTAACTCTGTGAGATGATTTCACCGAACACAAAGAAGCTTCTCAGAAAGCTTCTTTCTCTTCGTTATGGGAGGATATTTCCTTTGGTCCTATGGCCTTTAAAGGGTTCCGAAATATCTGTTCTCAGATTCCACAGAAATAAGGCTAGCAAAGAGATCCACGAAATACAGATGTAACTCTGTGAGATGAATTAACAGAACACTGAGCAGTTTCTCAGAAAGCTTCTTTCCAGATTTCATCGGAGGATATTTCCTTTTTCACCATAGCCCTCTTTGGGCTTCCAAATATCACTTTGCCAATTCCACAAGAACTGTCTTAGCGAAAGGCTTCTTGAGAGGAAAGCTGTAACTCTGTGAGATGATTTCACAGAACATAAAGAAGTTTCTCAGAAAGCTTCTTTCTCTTTGTTACCGGAGGATATTTCCTTTGGCCCTATAGTCTTTAAAGGGATCCGAAATATCTGTTCTCAGAGTCCACAGAAATAAGGATAGCAAAGAGATCCAGGAAATACAGATGTAACTCTGTGAGATGAATTAACAGAACACTAAGCAGTTTCTCAGAAAGCTTCTTTCCAGATTTCATCGGAGGATATTCCCTTTTTCACCATAGCCCTCTATGGGCTTCCAAATATCACTTTGCCAATTCCAGAAGAACTGTCTTAGCGAAAGGCTTCTTGAGGGGACAGCTGTAACTCTGTGAGATGATTTCACAGAACACAAAGAAGTTTCTCAGAAAGCTTCTTTCTCTTTGATATCAGAGGATATTTCCTTTGGCCCTATAGTCTTTAAAGGGATCCGAATATCTGTTGTCAGATTCCCCAGAAATAAGGCTAGCAAAGAGATCCACGAAATACAGATGTAACTCTGTGAGATGAATTAACAGAACACTGAGCAGTTTCTCAGAAACCTTCTTTCCAGATTTCATCGGAGGATATTTCCTTTTTCACCATAGCCCTCTATGGGCTTCCAAATATCACTTTGCCAATTCCACAAGAACTATCTTAGCGAAAGGCTTCTTGAGGGGAAAGCTGTAACTCTGTGAGATGATTTCACCGAACACAAAGAAGCTTCTCAGAAAGCTTCTTTCTCTTTCTTATCGGAGGATATTTCCTTTGGTCCTATGGCCTTTAAAGGGATCCGAAATATTTGTTCTCAGATTCCACAGAAATAAGGCTAGCAAAGAGATCCAGGAAATACAGATGTAACTCTGTGAGATGAATTAACAGAACACTAAGCAGTTTCTCAGAAAGCTTCTTTCCAGATTTCATCGGAGGATATTTCCTTTTTCACCATAGCCCTCTATGGGCTTCAAAATATCACTTTGCCAATTCCACAAGAACTGTCTTAGCGAAAGGCTTCTTGTGAGGAAAGCTGTAACTCTGTGAGATAATTTCACAGAACATAAAGAAGTTTCTCAGAAAGCTTCTTTCTCTTTGTTATCGGAGGATATTTCCTTTGGCCCTATAGACTTCAAAGGGATCCGAAATATCTGTTCTCAGATTCCACAGAAATAAGGCTAGCAAAGAGATCCACGAAATACAGATGTAACTCTGTGAGATGAATTAACAGAACACTGAGCAGTTTCTCAGAAAGCTTCTTTCCAGACTTCATCGGAGGATATTTCCTTTTTCACCATAGCCCTTATGGGCTTCCAAGTATCACTTTGCCAATTCCACAAGAACTGTCTTAGCGAAAGGCTTCTTGAGGGGAAAGCTGTAACTCTGTGAGATGATTTCACAGAACACAAAGAAGTTTCTCAGAAAGCTTCTTTCTCTTTGTTATCGGAGGATATTTCCTTTGGCCCTATAGTCTTCAAAGGGAAAGGAAATATCTGTTGTCAGATTCCACAGAAATAAGGCTAGCAAAGAGATACACGAAATACAGATGTAACTCTGTGAGATGAATTAACAGAACACTGAGCAGTTTCTCAGAAAGCTTCTTTCCAGGTTTCATCGGAGGATATTTCCTTTTTCACCATAGCCCTTATGGGCTTCCAAATATCACTTTGCCAATTCCACAAGAACTGTCTTAGCGAAAGGCTTCTTGACGGGAAAGCTGTAACTCTGTGAGATGATTTCACAGAACACAAAGAAGTTTCTCAGAAAGCTTCTTTCTCTTTGTTATCGGAGGATATTTCTTTTGGCCCTATAGTCTTCAAACGGAAAGGAAATATCCCTTGTCAGATTCCACAGAAATAAGGCTAGCAAAGAGATCCACGAAATACAGATGTAATTCTGTGAGATGAATTAACAGAACACTGAGCAGTTTCTCAGAAAGCTTCTTTCCAGATTTCATCGGAGGACATTTCCTTTTTCACCATAGCCCTCTATGGGCTTCCAAATATCACTTTGCCAATTCCACAAGAACTGTCTTAGCGAAAGGCTTCTTGAGAGGAAAGCTGTAACTCTGTGAGATGATTTCACAGAACACAAAGAAGTTTCTCAGAAAGCTTGTTTCTCTTTGTTATCGGAGGATATTTCCTTTGACCCTATAGTCTTCAAAGGGAAAGGAAATATCTGCTGTCAGATTCCACAGAAATAAGGCTAGCAGATGTCCACGAAATACAGATGTAACTCTGTGAGATGAATTAACAGAACACTGAGCAGTTTCTCAGAAAGCTTCTTTCCAGATTTCATCGGAGGATATTTCCTTTTTCACCATAGCCCTCTATGGGCTTCCAAATATCACTTTGCCAATTCCACAAAAACTGTCTTAGCGAAAGGCTTCTTGAGGGGAAAGCTGTAACTCTGTGAGATGATTTCACCGAACACAAAGAAGCTTCTCAGAAAGCTTCTTTCTCTTTGTTATCGGAGGATATTTCCTTTGGTCCTATGGCATTTAAAGGGATCCGAAATATCTGTTCTCAGATTCCACAGAAATAAGGCTAGCAAAGAGATCCACGAAACACAGATGTAACTCTGTGAGATGAATTAACAGAACACTGAGCAGTTTCTCAGGAAGCTTCTTTCCAGATTTCATCGGAGGATATTTCCTTTTTCACCATAGCCCTCTATGGGCTTCCAAATATCACTTTGGCAATTCCACAAGAACTGTCTTAGCGAAAGGCTTCTTGAGAGGAAAGCTGTAACTCTGTGAGATGATTTCACAGAACACAAAGAAGCTTCTCAGAAAGCTTCTTTCTGTTTGTTATCGGAGGATATTTCCTTTGGCCCTATAGTCTTTAAAGGGATTCGAAATATCTGTTGTCAGATTCCACAGAAATAAGGCTAGCAAAGAGATCCACGAAATACAGATGTAACTCTGTGAGATGAATTAACAGAACACTAAGCAGTTTCTCAGAAAGCTTCTTTCCAGATTTCATCCGAGGATATTTCCTTTTTCACCATAGTCCTTATGGGCTTCCAAATATGACTTTGCCAATTCCACAAGAAATGTCTTAGCGAAAGGCTTCTTGAGGGGAAAGCTGTAACTCTGTCAGATGATTTCACAGAACACAAAGAAGTTACTCAGAGCTTCTTACCCTTTGTTATCGGAGGATATGTCCTTTGGCCCTATAGTCTTCAAAGGGAAAGGAAATATCTGTTGTCAGATTCCACAGAAAAAAGGCTAGCAAAGAGATCCAAGAAATACTGATGTAACTCTGTGAGATGAATTAACAGAATACTGAGCAGTTTCTCAGAAAGCTTCTTTCCAGGTTTCATCGGAGGTTATTTCCTTTTTCACCATAGCCCTTATGGGCTTCCAAATATCACTTTGCCAATTCCACAAGAACTGTCTTAGCGAAAGGCTTCTTGAGGGGAAAGCTGTAACTCTGTGAGATGATTTCACAGAACACAAAGAAGTTTCTCAGAAAGCTTCTTTCCCTTTGTTATCGGAGGATCTTTCCTTTGGCCCTATAGTCTTCAAAGGGAAAGGAAATATCTGTTGTCAGATTCCACAGAAATAAGGGTAGCAAAGAGATCCACGAAATACAGATGTAACTCTGTGAGATGAATTAACAGAACACTGAGCAGTTTCTCAGAAAGCTTCTTTCCAGATTTCATCCGAGGATATTTCCTTTTTCACCATAGCCCTCTATGGGCTTCCAAATATCACTTTGGCAATTCCAAAAGAACTGTCTTAGTGAAAGCCTTCTTGAGGGGAAAGCTGTAACTCTGTGAGATGATTTCACAGAACTCAAAGAAGTTTCTCAGAAAGCTTGTTTCTCTTTTTTATCGGAGGATATTTCCTTTGGCCCTATAGTCTTCAAAGGGAAAGGAAATATCTGTTGTCAGATTCCACAGAAATAAGGCTAGCAAAGAGATCCACGAAATACAGATGTAACTCTGTGAGATGAATTAACAGAACACTGAGCAGTTTCTCAGAAAGCTTCTTTCCAGATTTCATCGGAGGATATTTCCTTTTTCACCATAGCCCTCTATGGGCTTACAAATATCACTTTGCCAATTCCACAAGAACTATCTTAGCGAAAGGCTTCTTGAGGGGAAAGCTGTAACTCTGTGAGATGATTTCACCGAACACAAAGAATTTTCTCAGAAAGCTTCTTTCTCTTTGTTATCGGAGGAGATTTCCTTTGGTCCTATGGCCTTTAAAGGGATCCGAAATATTTGTTCTCAGATTCCACAGAAATAAGGTTAGCAAAGAGATCCAGGAAATACAGATGTAACTCTGTGAGATGAATTAACAGAACACTGAGTAGTTTCTCAGAAAGCTTCTTTCCAGATTTCATCGGAGGATATTTCCTTTTTCACCATAGCCCTCTATGGGCTTCCAAATATCACTTTGCCAATTCCACAAGAACTGTCTTAGCGAAAGGCTTCTTGTGAGGAAAGCTGTAACTCTGTGAGAAAATTTAACAGAACACAAACAAGTTTCTCAGAAAGCTTCTTTCTCTTTGTTATCGGAGGATATTTCCTTTGGCCCTATAGTCTTTAAAGGGATCCGAAATATCTGTTGTCAGATTCCCCAGAAATAAGGCTAGCAAAGAGATCCACGAAATACAGATGTAACTCTGTGAGATGAATTAACAGAACACTGAGCAGTTTCTCAGAAAGCTTCTTTCCAGGTTTCATCGGAGGATATTTCCTTTTTCACCATAGCCCTTATGGGCTTCCAAATATCACTTTGCCAATTCCACAAGAACTGTCTTAGCGAAAGGCTTCTTGACGGGAAAGCTGTAACTCTGTGAGATGATTTCACAGAACACAAAGAAGTTTCTCAGAAAGCTTCTTTCTCTTTGTTATCGGAGGATATTTCTTTTGGCCCTATAGTCTTCAAACGGAAAGGAAATATCTCTTGTCAGATTCCACAGAAATAAGGCTAGCAAAGAGATCCACGAAAAACAGATGTAACTCTGTGAGATGAATTAACATAACACTAAGCAGTTTCTCAGAAAGCTTCTTTCCAGATTTCATCGGAGGATATTTCCTTTTTCACCATAGCCCTTATGGGCTTCCAAGTATCACTTTGCCAATTCCACAAGAACTGTCTTAGCGAATGGCTTCTTGAGGGGAAAGCTGTCACTCTGTGAGATGATTTCACAGAACACAAAGAAGTTTCTCAGAAAGCTTCTTTCTCTTTGTTATCGGAGGATATTTCCTTTGGCCCTATAGTCTTCAAAAGGAAAGGAAATATCTGTTGTCAGATTCCACAGAAAGAAGGCTAGCAAAGAGATCCACGAAATACAGATGTAACTCTGTGAGATGAGTTAACAGAACACTAAGCAGTTTCTCAGAAAGCTTCTTTCCAGATTTCATCAGAGGATATTTCCTTTTTCACCATAGCCCTCTATGGGCTTCCAAATATCACTTTGCCAATTCCACAAGAACTGTCTTAGCGAAAGGCTTCTTGAGGGGAAAGCTGTAACTCTGTGAGATGATTTCACCGAACACAAAGAAGCTTCTCAGAAAGCTTCTTTCTCTTCGTTATGGGAGGATATTTCCTTTGGTCCTATGGCCTTTAAAGGGTTCCGAAATATCTGTTCTCAGATTCCACAGAAATAAGGCTAGCAAAGAGATCCACGAAATACAGATGTAACTCTGTGAGATGAATTAACAGAACACTGAGCAGTTTCTCAGAAAGCTTCTTTCCAGATTTCATCGGAGGATATTTCCTTTTTCACCATAGCCCTCTTTGGGCTTCCAAATATCACTTTGCCAATTCCACAAGAACTGTCTTAGCGAAAGGCTTCTTGAGAGGAAAGCTGTAACTCTGTGAGATGATTTCACAGAACATAAAGAAGTTTCTCAGAAAGCTTCTTTCTCTTTGTTACCGGAGGATATTTCCTTTGGCCCTATAGTCTTTAAAGGGATCCGAAATATCTGTTCTCAGAGTCCACAGAAATAAGGATAGCAAAGAGATCCAGGAAATACAGATGTAACTCTGTGAGATGAATTAACAGAACACTAAGCAGTTTCTCAGAAAGCTTCTTTCCAGATTTCATCGGAGGATATTCCCTTTTTCACCATAGCCCTCTATGGGCTTCCAAATATCACTTTGCCAATTCCACAAGAACTGTCTTAGCGAAAGGCTTCTTGAGGGGAAAGCTGTAACTCTGTGAGATGATTTCACAGAACACAAAGAAGTTTCTCAGAAAGTTTCTTTCTCTTTGTTATTGGAGGATATTTCCTTTGGCCCTATAGTCTTCAAAGCGATCCGAAATATCTGTTCTCAGATTCCACAGAAATAAGGCTAGCAAAGAGATCCACGAAATACCGATGTAACTCTGTGAGATGAATTAACAGAACACTGAGCAGTTTCTCAGAAAGCTTCTTTCCAGATTTCATCGGAGGATATTTCCTTTTTCACCATAGCCCTCTATGGGCTTCCAAATATCACTTTGCCAATTCCACAAGAACTGTCTTAGCGAAAGGCTTCTTGAGGGGAAAGCTGTAGCTCTGTGAGATGATTTCTCAGAACACAAAGAAGTTTCTCAGAAAGCTTCTTTCTCTTTGTTATCGGAGGATATTTCCTTTGGCCCTAAAGTCTTCAAAGGGAAAGGAAATATCTGTTGTCAGATTCCACAGAAATAAGGCTAGCAAAGAGATCCACCAAAAACAGATGTAACTCTGTGAGATGAATTAACAGAACACTAAGCAGTTTCTCAGAAAGCTTCTTTACAGATTTCATCGGAGGATATTTCCTTTTTCACCATAACCCTTATGGGCTTCCAAGTATCACTTTGCCAATTCCACAAGAACTGTCTTAGCGAAAGGCTTCTTGAGGGGAAAGCTGTCACTCTGTGAGATGATTTCAAAGAACACAAAGAAGTTTCTCAGAAAGCTTCTTTCTCTTTGTTACCGGAGGATATTTCCTTTGGCCCTATAGTCTTCAAAAGGAAAGGAAATATCTGTTGTCAGATTCCACAGAAATAAGGCTAGCAAAGAGATCCACGAAATACAGATGTAACTTTGTGAGATGAGTTAACAGAACAGTAAGCAGTTTCTCAGAAAGCTTCTTTCCAGATTTCATCGGAGGATATTTCCTTTTTCACCATAGCCCTCTATGGGCTTCCAAATATCACTTTGCCAATTCCACAAGAACTGTCTTAGCGAAAGGCTTCTTGAGGGGAAGGCTGTAACTCTGTGAGATGATTTCACCGAACACAAAGAAGCTTCTCAGAAAGCTTCTTTCTCTTCGTTATGGGAGGATATTTCCTTTGGTCCTATGGCCATTAAAGGGTTCCGAAATATCTGTTCTCAGATTCCACAGAAATAAGGCTAGCAAAGAGATCCACGAAATACAGATGTAACTCTGTGAGATGATTTAACAGAACACTGAGCAGTTTCTCAGAAAGCTTCTTTCCAGATTTCATCGGAGGATATTTCCTTTTCCACCATAGCCCTCTTTGGGCTTCCAAATATCAATTTGCCAATTCCACAAGAACTGTCTTAGCGAAAGGCTTCTTGAGAGGAAAGCTGTAACTCTGTGAGATGATTTCACAGAACATAAAGAAGTTTCTCAGAAAGCTTCTTTCTCTTTGTTACCGGAGGATATTTCCTTTGGCCCTATAGTCTTTAAAGGGATCCGAAATATCTGTTCTCAGAGTCCACAGAAATAAGGATAGCAAAGAGATCCAGGAAATACAGATGTAACTCTGTGAGATGAATTAACAGAACACTAAGCAGTTTCTCAGAAAGCTTCTTTCCAGATTTCATCGGAGGATATTCCCTTTTTCACCATAGCCCTCTATGGGCTTCCAAATATCACTTTGCCAATTCCACAAGAACTGTCTTAGCGAAAGGCTTCTTGAGGGGAAAGCTGTAACTCTGTGAGATGATTTCACAGAACACAAAGAAGTTTCTCAGAAAGTTTCTTTCTCTTTGTTATTGGAGGATATTTCCTTTGGCCCTATAGTCTTCAAAGCGATCCGAAATATCTGTTCTCAGATTCCACAGAAATAAGGCTAGCAAAGAGATCCACGAAATACCGATGTAACTCTGTGAGATGAATTAACAGAACACTGAGCAGTTTCTCAGAAAGCTTCTTTCCAGATTTCATCGGAGGATATTTCCTTTTTCACCATAGCCCTCTATGGGCTTCCAAATATCACTTTGCCAATTCCACAAGAACTGTCTTAGCGAAAGGCTTCTTGAGGGGAAAGCTGTAGCTCTGTGAGATGATTTCTCAGAACACAAAGAAGTTTCTCAGAAAGCTTCTTTCTCTTTGTTATCGGAGGATATTTCCTTTGGCCCTAAAGTCTTCAAAGGGAAAGGAAATATCTGTTGTCAGATTCCACAGAAATAAGGCTAGCAAAGAGATCCACCAAAAACAGATGTAACTCTGTGAGATGAATTAACAGAACACTAAGCAGTTTCTCAGAAAGCTTCTTTACAGATTTCATCGGAGGATATTTCCTTTTTCACCATAGCCCTTATGGGCTTCCAAGTATCACTTTGCCAATTCCACAAGAACTGTCTTAGCGAAAGGCTTCTTGAGGGGAAAGCTGTCACTCTGTGAGATGATTTCAAAGAACACAAAGAAGTTTCTCAGAAAGCTTCTTTCTCTTTGTTACCGGAGGATATTTCCTTTGGCCCTATAGTCTTCAAAAGGAAAGGAAATATCTGTTGTCAGATTCCACAGAAATAAGGCTAGCAAAGAGATCCACGAAATACAGATGTAACTCTGTGAGATGAGTTAACAGAACAGTAAGCAGTTTCTCTGAAAGCTTCTTTCCAGATTTCATCGGAGGATATTTCCTTTTTCACCATAGCCCTCTATGGGCTTCCAAATATCACTTTGCCAATTCCACAAGAACTGTCTTAGCGAAAGGCTTCTTGAGGGGAAGGCTGTAACTCTGTGAGATGATTTCACCGAACACAAAGAAGCTTCTCAGAAAGCTTCTTTCTCTTCGTTATGGGAGGATATTTCCTTTGGTCCTATGGCCATTAAAGGGTTCCGAAATATCTGTTCTCAGATTCCACAGAAATAAGGCTAGCAAAGAGATCCACGAAATACAGATGTAACTCTGTGAGATGATTTAACAGAACACTGAGCAGTTTCTCAGAAAGCTTCTTTCCAGATTTCATCGGAGGATATTTCCTTTTTCACCATAGCCCTCTTTGGGCTTCCAAATATCAATTTGCCAATTCCACAAGAACTGTCTTAGCGAAAGGATTCTTGAGAGGAAAGCTGTAACTCTGTGAGATGATTTCACAGAACATAAAGAAGTTTCTCAGAAAGCTTCTTTCTCTTTGTTACCGGAGGATATTTCCTTTGGCCCTATAGTCTTTAAAGGGATCCGAAATATCTGTTCTCAGAGTCCACAGAAATAAGGATAGCAAAGAGATCCAGGAAATACAGATGTAACTCTGTGAGATGAATTAACAGTACACTAAGCAGTTTCTCAGAAAGCTTCTTTCCAGATTTCATCGGAGGATATTTCCTTTTTCACCATAGCCCTCTATGGGCTTCCAAATATCACTTTGCCAATTCCACAAGAACTGTCTTAGCGAAAGGCTTCTTGAGGGGAAAGCTGTAACTCTGTGAGATGATTTCACAGAACACAAAGAAGTTTCTCAGAAAGCTTCTTTCTCTTTGATATCAGAGGATATTTCCTTTGGCCCTATAGTCTTCAAAGGGAAAGGAAATATCTGTTTTCAGATTCCAGAGAAATAAGGCTAGCAAAGAGATCCACGAAATACAGATGTAACTCTGTGAGATGAATTAACAGAACACTGAGCAGTTAATCAGAAAGCTTCTTTCCAGATTTCATCGGAGGATATTTCCTTTTTCACCATAGCCCTCTATGGGCTTCCAAATATCACTTTGCCAATTTCACAAGAACTGTCTTAGCGAAAGGCTTCTTGAGGGGAAAGCTGTAACTCTGTGAGATGATTTCACAGAACACAAAGAAGTTTCTCAGAAAGCTTCTTTCTCTTTGTTATCGGAGGATATTTCCTTTGGCCCTATAGTCTTCCAAGGGAAAGGAAATATCTGTTGTCAGATTCCACAGAAATAAGGCTAGCAAAGAGATCCACGAAATACAGATGTAACTCTGTGAGATGAATTAACAGAACACTAAGCAGTTTCTCAGAAAGCTTCTTTACAGATTTCATCGGAGGATATTTCCTTTTTCACCATAGCCCTCTATGGGCTTCCAAATATCACTTTGCCAATTCCACAAGAACTGTCTTAGCGAAAGGCTTCTTGAGGGGAAGGCTGTAACTCTGTGAGATGATTTCACCGAACACAAAGAAGCTTCTCAGAAAGCTTCTTTCTCTTCGTTATGGGAGGATATTTCCTTTGGTCCTATGGCCATTAAAGGGTTCCGAAATATCTGTTCTCAGATTCCACAGAAATAAGGCTAGCAAAGAGATCCACGAAATACAGATGTAACTCTGTGAGATGATTTAACAGAACACTGAGCAGTTTCTCAGAAAGCTTCTTTCCAGATTTCATCGGAGGATATTTCCTTTTTCACCATAGCCCTCTTTGGGCTTCCAAATATCAATTTGCCAATTCCACAAGAACTGTCTTAGCGAAAGGCTTCTTGAGAGGAAAGCTGTAACTCTGTGAGATGATTTCACAGAACATAAAGAAGTTTCTCAGAAAGCTTCTTTCTCTTTGTTACCGGAGGATATTTCCTTTGGCCCTATAGTCTTTAAAGGGATCCGAAATATCTGTTCTCAGAGTCCACAGAAATAAGGATAGCAAAGAGATCCAGGAAATACAGATGTAACTCTGTGAGATGAATTAACAGAACACTAAGCAGTTTCTCAGAAAGCTTCTTTCCAGATTTCATCGGAGGATATTCCCTTTTTCACCATAGCCCTCTATGGGCTTCCAAATATCACTTTGCCAATTCCACAAGAACTGTCTTAGCGAAAGGCTTCTTGAGGGGAAAGCTGTAACTCTGTGAGATGATTTCACAGAACACAAAGAAGTTTCTCAGAAAGTTTCTTTCTCTTTGTTATTGGAGGATATTTCCTTTGGCCCTATAGTCTTCAAAGCGATCCGAAATATCTGTTCTCAGATTCCACAGAAATAAGGCTAGCAAAGAGATCCACGAAATACAGATGTAACTCTGTGAGATGAATTAACAGAACACTGAGCAGTTTCTCAGAAAGCTTCTTTCCAGATTTCATCGGAGGATATTTCCTTTTTCACCATAGCCCTCTATGGGCTTCCAAATATCACTTTGCCAATTCCACAAGAACTGTCTTAGCGAAAGGCTTCTTGAGGGGAAAGCTGTAGCTCTGTGAGATGATTTCTCAGAACACAAAGAAGTTTCTCAGAAAGCTTCTTTCTCTTTGTTATCGGAGGATATTTCCTTTGGCCCTAAAGTCTTCAAAGGGAAAGGAAATATCTGTTGTCAGATTCCACAGAAATAAGGCTAGCAAAGAGATCCACCAAAAACAGATGTAACTCTGTGAGATGAATTAACAGAACACTAAGCAGTTTCTCAGAAAGCTTCTTTACAGATTTCATCGGAGGATATTTCCTTTTTCACCATAGCCCTTATGGGCTTCCAAGTATCACTTTGCCAATTCCACAAGAACTGTCTTAGCGAAAGGCTTCTTGAGGGGAAAGCTGTCACTCTGTGAGATGATTTCAAAGAACACAAAGAAGTTTCTCAGAAAGCTTCTTTCTCTTTGTTACCGGAGGATATTTCCTTTGGCCCTATAGTCTTCAAAAGGAAAGGAAATATCTGTTGTCAGATTCCACAGAAATAAGGCTAGCAAAGAGATCCACGAAATACAGATGTAACTCTGTGAGATGAGTTAACAGAACAGTAAGCAGTTTCTCTGAAAGCTTCTTTCCAGATTTCATCGGAGGATATTTCCTTTTTCACCATAGCCCTCTATGGGCTTCCAAATATCACTTTGCCAATTCCACAAGAACTGTCTTAGCGAAAGGCTTCTTGAGGGGAAGGCTGTAACTCTGTGAGATGATTTCACCGAACACAAAGAAGCTTCTCAGAAAGCTTCTTTCTCTTCGTTATGGGAGGATATTTCCTTTGGTCCTATGGCCATTAAAGGGTTCCGAAATATCTGTTCTCAGATTCCACAGAAATAAGGCTAGCAAAGAGATCCACGAAATACAGATGTAACTCTGTGAGATGATTTAACAGAACACTGAGCAGTTTCTCAGAAAGCTTCTTTCCAGATTTCATCGGAGGATATTTCCTTTTTCACCATAGCCCTCTTTGGGCTTCCAAATATCAATTTGCCAATTCCACAAGAACTGTCTTAGCGAAAGGCTTCTTGAGAGGAAAGCTGTAACTCTGTGAGATGATTTCACAGAACATAAAGAAGTTTCTCAGAAAGCTTCTTTCTCTTTGTTACCGGAGGATATTTCCTTTGGCCCTATAGTCTTTAAAGGGATCCGAAATATCTGTTCTCAGAGTCCACAGAAATAAGGATAGCAAAGAGATCCAGGAAATACAGATGTAACTCTGTGAGATGAATTAACAGTACACTAAGCAGTTTCTCAGAAAGCTTCTTTCCAGATTTCATCGGAGGATATTTCCTTTTTCACCATAGCCCTCTATGGGCTTCCAAATATCACTTTGCCAATTCCACAAGAACTGTCTTAGCGAAAGGCTTCTTGAGGGGAAAGCTGTAACTCTGTGAGATGATTTCACAGAACACAAAGAAGTTTCTCAGAAAGCTTCTTTCTCTTTGATAACAGAGGATATGTCCTTTGGCCCTATAGTCTTCAAAGGGAAAGGAAATATCTGTTTTCAGATTCCAGAGAAATAAGGCTAGCAAAGAGATCCACGAAATACAGATGTAACTCTGTGAGATGAATTAACAGAACACTGAGCAGTTAATCAGAAAGCTTCTTTCCAGATTTCATCGGAGGATATTTCCTTTTTCACCATAGCCCTCTATGGGCTTCCAAATATCACTTTGCCAATTTCACAAGAACTGTCTTAGCGAAAGGCTTCTTGAGGGGAAAGCTGTAACTCTGTGAGATGATTTCACAGAACACAAAGAAGTTTCTCAGAAAGCTTCTTTCTCTTTGTTATCGGAGGATATTTCCTTTGGCCCTATAGTCTTCCAAGGGAAAGGAAATATCTGTTGTCAGATTCCACAGAAATAAGGCTAGCAAAGAGATCCACGAAATACAGATGTAACTCTGTGAGATGAATTAACAGAACACTGAGCAGTTTCTCAGAAAGCTTCTTTCCAGATTTCATCGGAGGATATTTCCTTTTTCACCATAGCCCTTATGGGCTTCCAAATATCACTTTGCCAATTCCACAAAAACTGTCTTAGCGAAAGGCTTCTTGAGGGTAAAGCTGTCACTCTGTGAGATGATTTCACAGAACACAAAGAAGTTTCTCAGAAAGCTTCTTTCTCTTTGTTATCGGAGGATATTTCCTTTGGCCCTATAGTCTTCAAAGGGAAAGGAAATATCTGTTGTCAGATTCCACAGAAAGAAGGCTAGCAAAGAGATCCACGAAATACAGATGTAACTCTGTGAGATGAATTAACAGAACACTAAGCAGTTTCTCAGAAAGCTTCTTTCCAGATTTCATCGGAGGATATTTCCTTTTTCACCATAGCCCTTATGGGCTTCCAAATATCACTTTGCCAATTCCACAAGAACTGTCTTAGCGAAAGGCTTCTTGACGGGAAAGCTGTAACTCTGTGAGATGATTTCACAGAACACAAAGAAGTTTCTCAGAAAGCTTCTTTCTCTTTGTTATCGGATGATATTTCCTTTGGCCCTATGGTCTTCAAAGGGAAAGGAAATATCTGTTCTCAGATTCCACAGAAATAAAGCTAGAAAAGAGATCCACGAAATACAGAGGTAACTCTGTGAGATGAATTAACAGAACACTAAGCAGTTTCTCAGAAAGCTTCTTTCCAGGTTTCATTGGAGGATATTTCCTTTTTCACCATAGCCCTCTATGGGCTTCCAAATATCACTTTGCCAATTCCACAAGAACTGTCTTAGCGAAAGGCTTCTTGAGGGGAAAGCTGTAACTCTGTGAGATGATTTCACCGAACACAAAGAAGCTTCTCAGAAAGCTTCTTTCTCTTCGTTATGGGAGGATATTTCCTTTGGTCCTATGGCCTTTAAAGGGTTCCGAAATATCTGTTCTCAGATTCCACAGAAATAAGGCTAGCAAAGAGATACACGAAATACAGATGTAACTCTGTGAGATGAATTAACAGAACACTGAGCAGTTTCTCAGAAAGCTTCTTTCCAGTTTTCATCGGAGGATATTTCCTTTTTCACCATAGCCCTCTATGGGCTTCCAAATATCACTTTGCCAATTCCACAAGAACTGTCTTAGCGAAAGGCTTCTTGAGAGGAAAGCTGTAACTCTGTGAGATGATTTCACAGAACATAAAGAAGTTTCTCAGAAAGCTTCTTTCTCTTTGTTACCGGAGGATATTTCCTTTGGCCCTATAGTCTTTAAAGGGATCCGAAATATCTGTTCTCAGAGTCCACAGAAATAAGGCTAGCAAAGAGATCCACGAAATACAGATGTAACTCTGTGAGATGAATTAACAGAACACTAAGCAGTTTCTCAGAAAGCTTCTTTCCAGATTTCATCGGAGGATATTTCCTTTTTCACCATAGCCCTCTATGGTCTTCCAAATATCACTTTGCCAATTCCACAAGAACTGTCTTAGCGAAAGGCTTCGTGAGGGGAAAGCTGTAACTCTGTGAGATGATTTCACAGAACACAAGGAAGTTTCTCAGAAAGCTTCTTTCTCTTTGATATCAGAGGATATTTCCTTTGGCCCTATAGTCTTCAAAGGGAAAGGAAATATCTGTTTTCAGATTCCAGAGAAATAAGGCTAGCAAAGAGATCCACGAAATACAGATGTAACTCTGTGAGATGAATTAACAGAACACTGAGCACTTAATCAGAAAGCTTCTTTCCAGATTTCTTCGGAGGATATTTCCTTTTTCACCATAGCCCTCTATGGGCTTCCAAATATCACTTTGCCAATTCCACAAGAACTGTCTTAGCGAAAGGCTTCTTGAGGGGAAAGCTGTAACTCTGTGAGATGATTTCACAGAACACAAAGAAGTTTCTCAGAAAGCTTCTTTCTCTTTGTTATCGGAGGATATTTCCTTTGGCCCTATAGTCTTCAAAGGGAAAGGAAATATCTGTTGTCAGATTCCACAGAAATAAGGCTAGCAAAGAGATCCACGAAATACAGATGTAACTCTGTGAGATGAATTAACAGAACACTGAGCAGTTTCTCAGAAAGCTTCTTTCCAGATTTCATCGGAGGATATTTCCTTTTTCAACATAGCCCTTATGGGCTTCCAAATATCACTTTGCCAATTCCACAAAAACTGTCTTAGCGAAAGGCTTCTTGAGGGTAAAGCTGTCACTCTGTGAGATGATTTCACAGAACACAAAGAAGTTTCTCAGAAAGCTTCTTTCTCTTTGTTATCGGAGGATATTTCCTTTGGCCCTATAGTCTTCAAAGGGAAAGGAAATATCTGTTGTCAGATTCCACAGAAAGAAGGCTAGCAAAGAGATCCACGAAATACAGATGTAACTCTGTGAGATGAATTAACAGAACACTAAGCAGTTTCTCAGAAAGCTTCTTTCCAGATTTCATCGGAGGATATTTCCCTTTTCACCATAGCCCTTATGGGCTTCCAAATATCACTTTGCCAATTCCACAAGAACTGTCTAAGCGAAAGGCTTCTTGACGGGAAAGCTGTAACTCTGTGAGATGATTTCACAGAACACAAAGAAGTTTCTCAGAAAGCTTCTTTCTCTTTGTTATCGGATGATATTTCCTTTGGCCCTATGGTCTTCAAAGGGAAAGGAAATATCTGTTCTCAGATTCCACAGAAATAAAGCTAGAAAAGAGATCCACGAAATACAGAGGTAACTCTGTGAGATGAATTAACAGAACACTAAGCAGTTTCTCAGAAAGCTTCTTTCCAGGTTTCATCGGAGGATATTTCCTTTTTCACCATAGCCCTCTATGGGCTTCCAAATATCACTTTGCCAATTCCACAAGAACTGTCTTAGCGAAAGGCTTCTTGAGGGGAAAGCTGTAACTCTGTGAGATGATTTCACCGAACACAAAGAAGCTTCTCAGAAAGCTTCTTTCTCTTCGTTATGGGAGGATATTTCCTTTGGTCCTATGGCCTTTAAAGGGTTCCGAAATATCTGTTCTCAGATTCCACAGAAATAAGGCTAGCAAAGAGATCCACGAAATACAGATGTAACTCTGTGAGATGAATTAACAGAATACTGAGCAGTTTCTCAGAAAGCTTCTTTCCAGATTTCATCGGAGGATATTTCCTTTTTCACCATAGCCCTCTATGGGCTTCCAAATATCACTTTGCCAATTCCACAAGAACTGTCTTAGCGAAAGGCTTCTTGAGGGGAAAGCTGTAACTCTGTGAGATGATTTCACAGAACACAAAGAAGTTTCTCAGAAACCTTCTTTCTCTTTGTTATCAGAGGATATTTCCTTTGGCCCTATAGTCTTCAAAGGGAAAGGAAATATCTGTTTTCAGATTCCAGAGAAATAAGGCTAGCAAAGAGATCCACGAAATACAGATGTAACTCTGTGAGATGAATTAACAGAACACTGAGCAGTTAATCAGAAAGCTTCTTTCCAGATTTCATCAGAGGATATTTCCTTTTTCACCATAGCCCTCTATAGGCTTCCAAATATCACTTTGCCAATTCCACAAGAACTGTCTTAGCGAAAGGCTTCTTGAGGGGAAAGCTGTCACTCTGTGAGATGATTTCACAGAACACAAAGAAGTTTCTCAGAAAGTTTCTTTCTCTTTGTTATCGGAGGATATTTCCTTTGGCCCTATAGTCTTCAAAGCGATCCGAAATATCTGTTCTCAGATTCCACAGAAATAAGGCTAGCAAAGAGATCCACGAAATACCGATGTAACTCTGTGAGATGAATTAACAGAACACTGAGCAGTTTCTCAGAAAGCTTCTTTCCAGATTTCATCGGAGGATATTTCCTTTTTCACCATAGCCCTCTATGGGCTTCCAAATATCACTTTGCCAATTCCACAAGAACTGTCTTAGCGAAAGGCTTCTTGAGGGGAAAGCTGTCACTCTGTGAGATGATTTCTCAGAACACAAAGAAGTTTCTCAGAAAGCTTCTTTCTCTTATTTATCGGAGGATATTTCCTTTGGCCCTATAGTCTTCAAAGGGAAAGGAAATATCTGTTGTCAGATTCCACAGAAATAAGGCTAGCAAAGAGATCCACGAAAAACAGATGTAACTCTGTGAGATGAATTAACAGAACACTAAGTAGTTTCTCAGAAAGCTTCTTTCCAGATTTCATCGGAGGATATTTCCTTTTTCACCGTAGCCCTCTATGGGCTTCCAAATATGACTTTGCCAATTCCACAAGAACTGTCTTAGCGAAAGGCTTCTTGAGGGGAAAGCTGTAACTCTGTGAGATGATTTCACCGAACACAAAGATGCTTCTCAGAAAGCTTCTTTCTCTTCGTTATCGGAGGATATTTCCTTTGGTCCTATGGCCTTTAAAGGGTTCCGAAATATCTGTTCTCAGATTCCACTGAAATAAGGCTAGCAAAGAGATCCACGAAATACAGATGTAACTCTGTGAGATGAATTAACAGAACACTGAGCAGTTTCTCAGAAAGCTTCTTTCCAGATTTCTTCGGAGGATATTTTCTTTTTCACCATAGCCCTCTATGGGCTTCCAAATATCACTTTGCCAATTCCACAAAAACTGTCTTAGCGAAAGGCTTCTTGAGGGGAAAGCTGTCACTCTGTGAGATGATTTCACAGAACATAAAGAAGTTTCTCAGAAAGCTTCTTTCTCTTTGTTACCGGAGGATATTTCCTTTGGCCCTATAGTCTTTAAAGGGATCCGAAATATCTGTTCTCAGAGTCCACAGAAATAAGGCTAGCAAAGAGATCCACGAAATACAGATGTAACTCTGTGAGATTAATTAACAGAACACTAAGCAGTTTCTCAGAAAGCTTCTTTCCAGATTTCATCGGAGGATATTTCCTTTTTCACCATAGCCCTCTATGGTCTTCCAAATATCACTTTGCCAATTCCACAAGAACTGTCTTAGCGAAAGGGTTCTTGAGGGGAAAGCTGTAACTCTGTGAGATGATTTCACAGAACACAAAGAAGTTTCTCAGAAAGCTTCTTTCTCTTTGATATCAGAGGATATTTCCTTTGGCCCTATAGTCTTCAAAGGGAAAGGAAATATCTGTTTTCAGATTCCAGAGAAATAAGGCTAGCAAAGAGATCCACGAAATACAGATGTAACTCTGTGAGATGAATTAACAGAACACTGAGCAGTTAATCAGAAAGCTTCTTTCCAGATTTCATCGGAGGATATTTCCTTTTTCACCATAGCCCTCTATGGGCTTCCAAATATCACTTTGCCAATTCCACAAGAACTGTCTTAGCGAAAGGCTTCTTGAGGGGAAAGCTGTAACTCTGTGAGATGATTTCACAGAACACAAAGAAGTCTCTCAGAAAGCTTCTTTCTCTTTGTTATCGGAGGATATTTCCTTTGGCCCTATAGTCTTCAAAGGGAAAGGAAATATCTGTTGTCAGATTCCACAGAAATAAGACTAGCAAAGAGATCCACGAAATACAGATGTAACTCTGTGAGATGAATTAACAGAACACTGAGCAGTTTCTCAGAAAGCTTCTTTCCAGATTTCATCGGAGGATATTTCCTTTTTCACCATAGCCCTTATGGGTTTCCAAATATCACTTTGCCAATTCCACAAAAACTGTCTTAGCGAAAGGCTTCTTGAGGGTAAAGCTGTCACTCTGTGAGATGATTTCACAGAACACAAAGAAGTTTCTCAGAAAGCTTCTTTCTCTTTGTTATCGGATGATATTTCCTTTGGCCCTATAGTCTTCAAAGGGAAAGGAAATATCTGTTGTCAGATTCCACAGAAAGAAGGCTAGCAAAGAGATCCACGAAATACAGATGTAACTCTGTAAGATGAATTAACAGAACACTAAGCAGTTTCTCAGAAAGCTTCTTTCCAGATTTCATCGGAGGATATTTCCTTTTTCACCATAGCCCTTATGGGCTTCCAAATATCACTTTGCCAATTCCACAAGAACTGTCTTAGCGAAAGGCTTCTTGACGGGAAAGCTGTAACTCTGTGAGATGATTTCACAGAACACAAAGAAGTTTCTCAGAAAGCTTCTTTCTCTTTGTTATCGGATGATATTTCCTTTGGCCCTGTGGTCTTCAAAGGGAAAGGAAATATCTGTTCTCAGATTCCACAGAAATAAAGCTAGAAAAGAGATCCACGAAATACAGAGGTAACTCTGTGAGATGAATTAACAGAACACTAAGCAGTTTCTCAGAAGGCTTCTTTCCAGGTTTAATCGGAGGATATTTCCTTTTTCACCATAGCCCTCTATGGGCTTCCAAATATCACTTTGCATTTTTCCACAAGAACTGTCTTAGCGAAAGGCTTCTTGAGGGGAAAGCTGTAACTCTGTGAGATGATTTCACCGAACACAAAGAAGCTTCTCAGAAAGCTTCTTTCTCTTCGTTATGGTAGGATATTTCCTTTGGTCCTATGGCCTTTAAAGGGTTCCGAAATATCTGTTCTCAGACTCCACAGAAATAAGGCTAGCAAAGAGATCCACGAAATACAGATGTAACTCTGTGAGATGAATTAACAGAATACTGAGCAGTTTCTCAGAAAGCTTCTTTCCAGATTTCATCGGAGGATATTTCCTTTTTCACCATAGCCCTCTATGGGCTTCCAAATATCACTTTGCCAATTCCACAAGAACTGTCTTAGCGAAAGGCTTCTTGAGGGGAAAGCTGTAACTCTGTGAGATGATTTCACAGAACACAAAGAAGTTTCTCAGAAAGTTCTTTCTCTTTCTTATCAGAGGATATTTCCTTTGGCCCTATAGTCTTCAAAGGGAAAGGAAATATCTGTTTTCAGATTCCAGAGAAATAAGGCTAGCAAAGAGATCCACGAAATACAGATGTAACTCTGTGAGATGAATTAACAGAACACTGAGCAGTTAATCAGAAAGCTTCTTTCCAGATTTCATCAGAGGATATTTCCTTTTTCACCATAGCCCTCTATGGGCTTCCAAATATCACTTTGCCAATTCCACAAGAACTGTCTTAGCGAAAGGCTTCTTGAGGGGAAAGCTGTAACTCTGTGAGATGATTTCACAGAACACAAAGAAGTTTCTCAGAAAGTTTCTTTCTCTTTGTTATCGGAGGATATTTCCTTTGGCCCTATATTCTTCAAAGCGATCCGAAATATCTGTTCTCAGATTCCACAGAAATAAGGCTAGCAAAGAGATCCACGAAATACCGATGTAACTCTGTGAGATGAATTAACAGAACACTGAGCAGTTTCTCAGAAAGCTTCTTTCCAGATTTCATCGGAGGATATTTCCTTTTTCACCATAGCCCTCTATGGGCTTCCAAATATCACTTTGCCAATTCCACAAGAACTGTCTTAGCGAAAGGCTTCTTGAGGGGAAAGCTGTCACTCTGTGAGATGATTTCTCAGAACACAAAGAAGTTTCTCAGAAAGCTTCTTTCTCTTTGTTATCGGAGGATATTTCCTTTGGCCCTATAGTCTTCAAAGGGAAAGGAAATATCTGTTGTCAGATTCCACAGAAATAAGGCTAGCAAAGAGATCCACGAAAAACAGATGTAACTCTGTGAGATGAATTAACAGAACACTAAGCAGTTTCTCAGAAAGCTTCTTTCCAGATTTCATCGGAAGATATTTCCTTTTTCACCATAGCCCTTATAGGCTTCCAAGTATCGCTTTGCCAATTCCACAAGAACTGTCTTAGCGAAAGGCTTCTTGAGGGGAAAGCTGTAACTCTGTGAGATGATTTCACAGAACACAAAGAAGTTTCTCAGAAAGCTTCTTTCTCTTTGTTATCGGAGGATATTTCCTTTGGCCCTATAGTCTTCAAAAGGAAAGGAAATATCTGTTGTCAGATTCCACAGAAAGAAGGCTAGCAAAGAGATCCCCGAAATACAGATGTAACTCTGTGAGATGAATTAACAGAACACTAAGTAGTTTCTCAGAAAGCTTCTTTCCAGATTTCATCGGAGGATATTTCCTTTTTCACCATAGCCCTCTATGGGCTTCCAAATATCACTTTGCCAATTCCACAAGAACTATCTTAGCGAAAGGCTTCTTGAGGGGAAAGCTGTAACTCTGTGAGATGATTTCACCGAACACAAAGAAGCTTCTCAGAAAGCTTCTTTCTCTTCGTTATCGGGGGATATTTCCTTTGGTCCTATGGCCTTTAAAGGGTTCCGAAATATCTGTTCTCAGATTCCACTGAAATAAGGCTAGCAAAGAGATCCACGAAATACAGATGTAACTCTGTGAGATGAATTAACAGAACACTACGCAGTTTCTCAGAAAGCTTCTTTCCAGATTTCATCGGAGGATATTTTCTTTTTCACCATAGCCCTCTATGGGCTTCCAAATATCACTTTGCCAATTCCACAAGAACTGTCTTAGCGAAAGGCTTCTTGAGAATAAAGCTGTAACTCTGTGAGATGATTTCACAGAACATAAAGAAGTTTCTCAGAACGCTTCTTTCTCTTTGTTACCGGAGGATATTTCCGTTGGCCCTATAGTCTTTAAAGGGATCCGAAATATCTGTTCTCAGAGTCCACAGAAATAAGGCTAGCAAAGAGATCCACGAAATACAGATGTAACTCTGTGAGATGACTTAACAGAACACTAAGCAGTTTCTCAGAAAGCTTCTTTCCAGATTTCATCGGAGGATATTTCCTTTTTCACCATAGCCCTCTATGGTCTTCCAAATATCACTTTGCCAATTCCACAAGAACTGTCTTAGCGAAAGGCTTCTTGAGGGGAAAGCTGTAACTCTGTGAGATGATTTCACAGAACACAAAGAAGTTTCTCAGAAAGCTTTTTTCTCTTTGTTATCAGAGGATATTTCCTTTGGCCCGATAGTCTTCAAAGGGAAAGGAAATATCTGTTTTCCGATTCCAGAGAAATAAGCTAGCAAAGAGATCCACGAAATACAGATGTAACTCTGTGAGATGAATTAACAGAACACGGAGCAGTTAATCAGAAAGCTTCTTTCCATATTTCATCGGAGGATATTTCCTTTTTCACCATAGCCCTCTAGGGGCTTCCAAATATCACTTTGCCAATTCCACAAGAACTGTCTTAGCGAAAGGCTTCTTGAGGGGAAAGCTGTAACTCTGTGAGATGATTTCACAGAACACAAAGAAGTTTCTCAGAAAGCTTCTTTCTCTTTGTTATCGGAGGATATTTCCTTTGGCCCTATAGTCTTCAAAGGGAAAGGAAATATCTGTTGTCAGATTCCACAGAAATAAGGCTAGCAAAGAGATCCACGAAATACAGATGTAACTCTGTGAGATGAATTAACAGAACACTAAGCAGTTTCTCAGAAAGCTTCTTTCCAGATTTCATCGGAGGATATTTCCTTTTTCACCATAGCCCTTATGGGCTTCCAAATATCACTTTGCCAATTCCACAAAAACTGTCTTAGCGAAAGGCTTCTTGAGGGTAAAGCTGTCACTCTGTGAGATGATTTCACAGAACACAAAGAAGTTTCTCAGAAAGCTTCTTTCTCTTTGTTATCGGAGGATATTTCCTTTGGCCCTATAGTCTTCAAAGGGAAAGGAAATATCTGTTGTCAGATTCCACAGAAATAAGGCTAGCAAAGAGATCCACGAAATACAGATGTTACTCAGTGAGATGAATTAACAGAACACTAAGCAGTTTCTCAGAAAGCTTCTTTCCAGATTTCATCGGAGGATATTTCCTTTTTCACCATAGCCCTCTATGGTCTTCCAAATATCACTTTGCCAATTCCACAAGAACTGTCTTAGCCAAAGGCTTCTTGAGGGGAAAGCTGTAACTCTGTGAGATGATTTCACAGAACACAAAGAAGTTTCTCAGAAAGCTTCTTTCTCTTTGATATCAGAGGATATTTCCTTTGGCCCTATAGTCTTCAAAGGGAAAGGAAATATCTGTTTTCAGATTCCAGAGAAATAAGGCTAGCAAAGAGATCCACGAAATACAGATGTAACTCTGTGAGATGAATTAACAGAACACTGAGCAGTAAATCAGAAAGCTTCTTTCCAGATTTCATCGGAGGATATTTCCTTTTTCACCATAGCCCTCTATGGGCTTCCAAATATCACTTTGCCAATTCCACAAGAACTGTCTTAGCGAAAGGCTTCTTGAGGGGAAAGCTGTAACTCTGTGAGATGATTTCAAAGAACACAAAGAAGTTTCTCAGAAAGCTTCTTTCTCTTTGTTATCGGAGGATATTTCCTTTGGCCCTATAGTCTTCAAAGGGAAAGGAAATATCTGTTGTCAGATTCCACAGAAATAAGACTAGCAAAGAGATCCACGAAATACAGATGTAACTCTGTGAGATGAATTAACAGAACACTGAGCAGTTTCTCAGAAAGCTTCTTTCCAGATTTCATCGGAGGATATTTCCTTTTTCACCATATCCCTCTATGGGCTTGCAAATATCACTTTGCCAATTCCACAAGAACTGTGTTAGCGAAAGGCTTCTTGAGGGGAAAGCTGTCACTCTGTGAGATGATTTCACAGAACACAAAGAAGTTTCTCAGAAAGCTTCTTTCTCTTTGTTATCGGAGGATATTTCCTTTGGCCCTATAGTCTTCAAAGGGAAAGGAAATATCTGTTGTCAGATTCCACAGAAATAAGGCTAGCAAAGAGATCCACGAAATACAGATGTAACTCTGTGAGATGAATTAACAGAACACTAAGCAGTTTCTCAGAAAGCTTCTTTCCAGATTTCATCGGAGGATATTTCCTTTTTCACCATAGCCCTTATGGGCTTCCAAATATCACTTTGCCAATTCCACAAGAACTGTCTTAGCGAAAGGCTTCTTGACGGGAAAGCTGTAACTCTGTGAGATGATTTCACCGAACACAAAGAAGCTTCTCAGAAAGCTTCTTTCTCTTCGTTATGGGAGGATATTTCCTTTGGTCCTATGGCCTTTAAAGGGTTCCGAAATATCTGTTCTCAGATTCCAGAGAAATAAGGCTAGCAAAGAGATCCACGAAATACAGATGTAACTCTGTGAGATGAATTAACAGAACACAGAACAGTTTCACAGAAAGCTTCTTTCCAGATTTCATCGGAGGATATTTCCTTTTTCACCATAGCCCTCTATGGGCTTCCAAATATCACTTTGCCAATTCCACAAGAACTGTCTTAGCGAAAGGCTTCTTGAGAGGAAAGCTGTAACTCTGTGAGATGATTTCACAGAACATAAAGAAGTTTCTCAGAAAGCTTCTTTCTCTTTGTTACCGGAGGATATTTCCGTTGGCCCTATAGTCTTTAAAGGGATCCGAAATATCTGTTCTCAGAGTCCACAGAAATAAGGCTAGCAAAGAGATCCACGAAATACAGATGTAACTCTGTGAGATGAATTAACAGAACACTAAGCAGTTTCTCAGAAAGCTTCTTTCCAGATTTCATCGGAGGATATTTCCTTTTTCACCATAGCCCTCTATGGTCTTCCAAATATCACTTTGCCAATTCCACAAGAACTGTCTTAGCGAAAGGCTTCTTGAGGGGAAAGCTGTAACTCTGTGAGATGATTTCACAGAACACAAAGAAGTTTCTCAGAAAGCTTTTTTCTCTTTGTTATCAGAGGATATTTCCTTTGGCCCTATAGTCTTCAAAGGGAAAGGAAATATCTGTTTTCCGATTCCAGAGAAATAAGCTAGCAAAGAGATCCATGAAATACAGATGTAACTCTGTGAGATGAATTAACAGAACACTGAGCAGTTAATCAGAAAGCTTCTTTCCATATTTCATCGGAGGATATTTCCTTTTTCACCATAGCCCTCTAGGGGCTTCCAAATATCACTTTGCCAATTCCACAAGAACTGTCTTAGCGAAAGGCTTCTTGAGGGGAAAGCTGTAACTCTGTGAGATGATTTCACAGAACACAAAGAAGGTTCTCAGAAAGCTTCTTTCTCTTTGTTATCGGAGGATATTTCCTTTGGCCCTATAGTCTTCAAAGGGAAAGGAAATATCTGTTGTCAGATTCCACAGAAATAAGGCTAGCAAAGAGATCCACGAAATACAGATGTAACTCTGTGAGATGAATTAACAGAACACTAAGCAGTTTCTCAGAAAGCTTCTTTCCAGATTTCATCGGAGGATATTTCCTTTTTCACCATAGCCCTTATGGGCTTCCAAATATCACTTTGCCAATTCCACAAAAACTGTCTTAGCGAAAGGCTTCTTGAGGGTAAAGCTGTCACTCTGTGAGATGATTTCACAGAACACAAAGAAGTTTCTCAGAAAGCTTCTTTCTCTTTGTTATCGGAGGATATTTCCTTTGGCCCTATAGTCTTCAAAGGGAAAGGAAATATCTGTTGTCAGATTCCACAGAAATAAGGCTAGCAAAGAGATCCACGAAATACAGATGTTACTCAGTGAGATGAATTAACAGAACACTAAGCAGTTTCTCAGAAAGCTTCTTTCCAGATTTCATCGGAGGATATTCCCTTTTTACCATAGCCCTCTAAGGGCTTGCAAATATCACTTTGCCAATTCCACAAGAACTGTCTTAGCGAAAGGCTTCTTGAGAGGAAAGCTGTAACTCTGTGAGATGATTTCACAGAACATAAAGAAGCTTCTCAGAAAGCTTCTTTCTCTTTGTTACCGGAGGATATTTCCTTTGGCCCTATAGTCTTTAAAGGGATCCGAAATATCTGTTCTCAGAGTCCACAGAAATAAGGCTAGCAAAGAGATCCACGAAATACAGATGTAACTCTGTGAGATGAATTAACAGAACACTAAGCAGTTTCTCAGAAAGCTTCTTTCCAGATTTCATCGGAGGATATTTCCTTTTTCACCATAGCCCTCTATGGTCTTCCAAATATCACTTTGCCAATTCCACAAGAACTGTCTTAGCCAAAGGCTTCTTGAGGGGAAAGCTGTAACTCTGTGAGATGATTTCACAGAACACAAAGAAGTTTCTCAGAAAGCTTCTTTCTCTTTGATATCAGAGGATATTTCCTTTGGCCCTATAGTCTTCAAAGGGAAAGGAAATATCTGTTTTCAGATTCCAGAGAAATAAGGCTAGCAAAGAGATCCACGAAATACAGATGTAACTCTGTGAGATGAATTAACAGAACACTGAGCAGTAAATCAGAAAGCTTCTTTCCAGATTTCATCGGAGGATATTTCCTTTTTCACCATAGCCCTCTATGGGCTTCCAAATATCACTTTGCCAATTCCACAAGAACTGTCTTAGCGAAAGGCTTCTTGAGGGGAAAGCTGTAACTCTGTGAGATGATTTCAAAGAACACAAAGAAGTTTCTCAGAAAGCTTCTTTCTCTTTGTTATCGGAGGATATTTCCTTTGGCCCTATAGTCTTCAAAGGGAAAGGAAATATCTGTTGTCAGATTCCACAGAAATAAGACTAGCAAAGAGATCCACGAAATACAGATGTAACTCTGTGAGATGAATTAACAGAACACTGAGCAGTTTCTCAGAAAGCTTCTTTCCAGATTTCATCGGAGGATATTTCCTTTTTCAAAATATCCCTCTATGGGCTTCCAAATATCACTTTGCCAATTCCACAAGAACTGTGTTAGCGAAAGGCTTCTTGAGGGGAAAGCTGTCACTCTGTGAGATGATTTCACAGAACACAAAGAAGTTTCTCAGAAAGCTTCTTTCTCTTTGTTATCGGAGGATATTTCCTTTGGCCCTATAGTCTTCAAAGGGAAAGGAAATATCTGTTGTCAGATTCCACAGAAATAAGGCTAGCAAAGAGATCCACGAAATACAGATGTAACTCTGTGAGATGAATTAACAGAACACTAAGCAGTTTCTCAGAAAGCTTCTTTCCAGATTTCATCGGAGGATATTTCCTTTTTCACCATAGCCCTTATGGGCTTCCAAATATCACTTTGCCAATTCCACAAGAACTGTCTTAGCGAAAGGCTTCTTGACGGGAAAGCTGTAACTCTGTGAGATGATTTCACCGAACACAAAGAAGCTTCTCAGAAAGCTTCTTTCTCTTCGTTATGGGAGGATATTTCCTTTGGTCCTATGGCCTTTAAAGGGTTCCGAAATATCTGTTCTCAGATTCCAGAGAAATAAGGCTAGCAAAGAGATCCACGAAATACAGATGTAACTCTGTGAGATGAATTAACAGAACACAGAACAGTTTCACAGAAAGCTTCTTTCCAGATTTCATCGGAGGATATTTCCTTTTTCACCGTAGCCCTCTATGGGCTTCCAAATATCACTTTGCCAATTCCACAAGAACTGTCTTAGCGAAAGGCTTCTAGAGAGGAAAGCTGTAACTCTGTGAGATGATTTCACAGAACATAAAGAAGTTTCTCAGAAAGCTTCTTTCTCTTTGTTACCGGAGGATATTTCCTTTGGCCCTATAGTCTTTAAAGGGATCCGAAATATCTGTTCTCAGAGTCCACAGAAATAAGGCTAGCAAAGAGATCCACGAAATACAGATGTAACTCTGTGAGATGAATTAACAGAACACTAAGCAGTTTCTCAGAAAGCTTCTTTCCAGATTTCATCGGAGGATATTTGTTTTTCACCATAGCCCTCTATGGGCTTCCAAATATCACTTTGCCAATTCCACAATAACTGTCTTAGCGAAAGGCTTCTTGAGGGGAAAGCTGTAACTCTGTGAGATGATTTCACAGAACACAAAGAAGTTTCTCAGAAAGCTTCTTTCTCTTTGTTATCAGAGGATATTTCCTTTGGCCCTATAGTCTTCAAAGGGAAAGGAAATATCTGTTTTCAGATTCCAGAGAAATAAGGCTAGCAAAGAGATCCACGAAATACAGATGTAACTCTGTGAGATGAATTAACAGAACACTGAGCAGTTAATCAGAAAGCTTCTTTCCAGATTTCATCGGAGGATATTTCCTTTTTCACCATAGCCCTCTATGGGCTTCCAAATATCACTTTGCCAATTCCACAAAAACTGTCTTAGCGAAAGGCTTCTTGAGGGGAAAGCTGTAACTCTGTGAGATGATTTCACAGAACACAAAGAAGTTTCTCAGAAAGCTTGTTTCTCTTTGTTATCGGAGGATATTTCCTTTGGCCCTATAGTCTTCAAAGGGAAAGGAAATATCTGTTGTCAGATTCCACAGAAATAAGGCTAGCAAAGAGATCAATGAAAAACAGATGTAACTCTGTGAGATGAATTAACAGAACACTAAGCAGTTTCTCAGAAAGCTTCTTTCCAGATTTCATCGGAGGATATTTCCTTTTTCACCATAGCCCATATGGTCTTCCAAGTATCACTTTGCCAATTCCACAAGAACTGTCTTAGCGAAAGGCTTCTTGAGGGGAAAGCTGTCACTCTGTGAGATGATTTCACAGAACACAAAGAAGTTTCTCAGAAAGCTTCTTTCTCTTTGTTATCGGAGGATATTTTCTTTGGCTCTATAGTCTTCAAAAGGAAAGGAAATATCTGTTGTCAGATTCCACAGAAAGAAGGCTAGCAAAGAGATCCACGCAATACAGATGTAACTCTGTGAGATGAATTAACAGAACTCTAAGCAGTTTCTCAGAAAGCTTCTTTACAGATTTCATCGGAGGATATTTCTTTTTTCACCATAGCCCTCTATGGGCTTCCAAATATCACTTTGCCAATTCTACAGGAACTGTCTTAGCGAAAGGTCTCTTGAGGGGAAAGTTGTAACTCTGTGAGAAGATTTCACCGAACACAAAGAAGCTTGTCATAAAGCTTCTTTCTCTTTGTTATCGGAGGATATTTCCTTTGGTCCTATGGCCTTTAAAGGGATCCGAAATATCTGTTCTCAGATTCCACAGAAATAAGGCTAGCAAAGAGATCCACGAAATACAGATGTAACTCTGTGAGATGAATTAACAGAACACTGAGCAGTTTCTCAGAAAGCTTCCTTCCAGATTTCATCGGAGGATATTTCCTTTTTCACCATAGCCCTCTATGGGCTTCCAAATATCACTTTGCCAATTCTACAAGAACTGTCTTAGCGAAAGGCTTCTTGAGAGGAAAGCTGTAACTCTGTGAGATGATTTCACAGAACACAAAGGACTTTCTCAGAAAGCTTCTTTCTCTTTGTTATCGGAGGATATTTCCTTTGGCCCTACAGTCTTCAAAAGGAAAGGAAAACTCTGTTCACAGATTCCACAGAAATAAAGCTAGCAAAGAGATCGACGAAATACAGATGTAACTCTGTGAGATGAATGAACAGAACACTAAGCAGTTTCTCAGAAACTTCTTTCCTGATTTCATCTGAGGTTAATTACTTTTTCACCATAGCCCTCTATAGGCTTCCAAATATCACTTTGCCAATTCCACAAGAACTGTCTTTTCGAAAGGCTTCTTGAGGGGAAAGCTGTAACTCTGTGAGATAACTTCACAGAACACAAAGAAGTTTCTCAAGCTTCTTTCTCTTTCTTATCGGAGGATATTTCCTTTGGCCCTATAGTCTTCAAAGGGAAAGGAAATATCTGTTGTCAGATTCCACAGAAATAAGGCTAGCAAAGAGATCCACGAAATACAGATGTAACTCTGTGAGATGAATTAACAGAACACTAAGCAGTTTCTCAGAAAGCTTCTTTCCAGATTTCATCGGAGGATATTTCCTTTTGCACCATAGCCCTCTATGGGCTTCCAAATATCACATTGCCAATTCCACAAGAACTGTCTTAGCGAAAGGCTTCTTGAGGGGAAAGCTGTAACTCTGTGAGATGATTTCACAGAACACAAAGAAGTTTCTCAGAAAGCTTGTTTCTCTTTTTTATCGGAGGATATTTCCTTTGGCCCTATAGTCTTCAAAGGGAAAGGAAATATCTGTTGTCAGATTCCACAGAAATAAGGCTAGCAAAGAGATCCACGAAATACAGATGTAACTCTGTGAGATGAATTAACAGAACACTGAGCAGTTTCTCAGAAAGCTTCTTTCCAGATTTCATCGGAGGATATTTCCTTTTTCACCATAGCCCTTATGGGCTTCCAAATATCACTTTGCCAATTCCACAAGAACTGTCTTAGCGAAAGGCTTCTTGAGGGTAAAGCTGTAACTCTGTGAGATCATTTCACAGAACACAAAGATGTTTCTCAGAAAGCTTGTTTCTCTTTGTTATCGGAGGATATTTCCTTTGGCCCTATAGTCTTCAAAGGGAAAGGAAATATCTGTTGTCAGATTCCACAGAAATAAGGCTAGCAAAGATATCCACGAAATACAGATGTAACTCAGTGAGATGAATTAACAGAACACTAAGCAATTTCTCAGAAAGCTTCTTTCCAGATTTCATCGGAGGATATTCCCTTTTTACCACAGCAGTCTAAGGGCTTCCAAATATCACTTTGCCAATCCACAAGAACTGCCTTAGCGAAAGGCTTCTTGAGGGGAAAGCTGTAACTCTGTGAGATGATTTCACAGAACACAAAGAAGTTTCTCAGAAAGCTTCTTTCTCTTTGTTATCGGATGATATTTCCTTTGGCCTTATGGTCTTCAAAGGGCAAGGAAATATCTGTTCTCAGATTCCACAGAAATAAAGCTAGAAAAAAGATCCACGAAATACAGAGGTAACTCTGTGAGATGAATTAACAGAACACTAAGCAGTTTCTCAGAAAGCTTCTTTCCAGGTTTCATCGGAGGATATTTCCTTTTTCACCATAGCCCTCTATGGGCTTCCAAATATCACTTTGCCAATTCCACAAGAACTGTCTTAGCGAAAGGCTTCTTGAGAGGAAAGCTGTAACTCTGTGAGATGATTTCACAGAACACAAAGAAGTTTCTCAGAAAGCTTCTTTCTCTTTGTTATCGGAGGATATTTCCTTTGGCCCTATAGTCTTTAAAGGGATCCTTAATATCTGTTGTCAGATTCCACAGAAATAAGGCTAGCAAAGAGATCCACGAAATACAGATGTAACTCTGTGAGATGAATTAACAGAACACTGAGCAGTTTCTCAGAAAGCTTCTTTCCAGATTTCATCGGAGGATATTTCCTTTCTCACCGTAGCCCTCTATGGGCTTCCAAATATCACTTTGCCAATTCCACAAGAACTGTCTTAGCGAAAGGCTTCTTGAGGGGAAAGCTGTAACTCTGTGAGATGATTTCACAGAACACAAAGAAGTTCCGCAGAAAGCTTCTTTCTCTTTGTTATCGTAGGATATTTCCTTTGGCCCTATAGTCTTCAAAGGGAAAGGAAATATCTGTTGTCAGATTCCACAGAAATAAGGCTAGCAAAGAGATCCACGAAATATAGATGTAACTCTGTGAGATGAATTAACAGAACACTGAGCAGTTTCTCAGAAAGCTTCTTTCCAGGTTTCATCGGAGGATATTTCCTTTTTCACTATAGCCCTTATGGGCTTCCAAATATCACTTTGCCAATTCCACAAGAACTGTCTTAGCGAAAGGCTTCTTGAGGGGAAAGCTGTCACTCTGTGAGATGATTTCACAGAACACAAAGAAGTTTCTCAGAAAGCTTCTTTCTCTTTGTTATCGGAGGATATTTCTTTTGGCCCTATAGTCTTCAAAGGGAAAGGAAATATCTGTTGTCAGATTCCACAGAAATAAGGCTAGCAAAGAGATCCACGAAATACAGATGTAATTCTGTGAGATGAATTAACAGAACACTAAGCAGTTTCTCAGAACGCTTCTTTCCAGATTTCATCCGAGGATATTTCCTTTTTCACTATAGCCCTCTATGGGCTTCCAAATATCACTTTGCCAATTCCACAAGAACTGTCTTAGCGAAAGGCTTCTTGAGGGGAAAGCTGTAACTCTGTGAGATGATTTCACAGAACACAAAGAAGTTTCTCAGAAAGCTTCTTTCTCTTTGTTATCGGAGGATATTTCCTTTGGCCCTACAGTCTTCAAAGGGAAAGGAAATATCTGTTGTCAGATTCCACAGAATAAGGCTAGCAAAGACATCCACGAAATACAGATGTAACTCTGTGAGATGAATTAACAGAACACTAAGCAGTTTCTCAGAAAGCTTCTTTCCAGATTTCATCGGAGGATATTCCCTTTTTCACCATAGCCCTCTATGGGCTTCCAAATATCACTTTGCCAATTCCACAAGAACTGTCTTAGCGAAAGGCTTCTTGAGGGGAAAGCTGTAACTCTGTGAGATGATTTCACAGAACACAAAGAAGTTTCTCAGAAAGCTTCTTTCTCTTTGTTATCGGAGGATATTTCCTTTGGCCCTGTAGTCTTCAAAGGGAAAGGAAATATCTGCTCTCAGATTCCACAGAAATAAAGCTAGAAAAGAGATCCACGAAATACAGATGTAACTCTGTGAGATGAATAAACAGAACACTGAGCAGTTTCTCAGAAAGCTTCTTTCCAGATTTCATCGGAGGATATTACCTTTTTCACCAGAGCGCTTATGGGCTTCCAAATATCACTTTGCCAATTCCACAAGAACTGTCTTAGCGAAAGGCTCCTTGAGGGGAAAGCTCTCACTCTGTGAGATGATTTCACAGAACACAAAGAAGTTTCTCAGAAAGCTTCTTTCTCTTTGTTATCGGAGGATATTTCCTTTGGCCCTATAGTCTTCAAAAGGAAAGGAAATATCTGTTGTCTGATTCCACAGAAAGAAGGCTAGCAAAGAGATCCACGAAATACAGATGTAACTCTGTGAGATGAATTAACAGAACACTAAGCAGTTTCTCAGAAAGCTTCTTTCCAGATTTCATCGGAGGATATTTCCTTTTTCACCGTAGCTCTCTATGGGCTTCCAAATATCACTTTGCCAATTCCACAAGAAATGTCTTAGCGAAAGGCTTCCTCAGGGGAAAGCTGTAACTCTGTGAGATGATTTCACCGAACACAAAGAAGCTTCTCAGAAAGCTTCTTTCTCTTTGTTATCGGAGGATATTTCCTTTGGTCCTATGGCCTTTAAAGGGTTCCGAAATATCTGTTGTCAGATTCCACAGAAATAAGGCTAGCAAAGAGATCCACGAAATATAGATGTAACTCTGTGAGATGAATTAACAGAACACTGAGCAGTTTCTCAGAAAGCTTCTTTCCAGATTTCATCGGAGGATATTTCCTTTTTCACCATAGCCCTCTATGGGCTTCCAAATATCACTTTGCCAATTCCACAAGAACTGTCTTAGCGAAAGGCTTCTTGAGAGGAAAGCTGTAACTCTGTGAGATGATTTCACAGAACACAAAGAAGTTTCTCAGAAAGCTTCTTTCCCTTTGTTATCGGAGGATATGTCCTTTGGCCCTATAGTCTTCAAAGGGAAAGGAAATATCTGTTGTCAGATTCCAGAGAAATAAGGCTAGCAAAGAGATCCAAGAAATACTGATGTAACTCTCTGAGATGAATTAACAGAACACTGAGCAGTTTCTCAGAAAGCTTCTTTCCAGATTTCATCGGAGGATATTTCCTTTCTCACCAGAGCCCTCTTTGGGCTTCCAAATATCACTTTGCCAATTCCACAAGAACTGTCTTAGCGAAAGGCTTCTTCAGGGGAAAGCTGTAACTCTGTGAGATGATTTCACAGAACACAAAGAAGTTTCTCAGAAAGCTTCTTTCTCTTTGTTATCGGAGGATATTTCTTTTGGCCCTATAGTCTTCAAAGGGAAAGGAAATATCTGTTGTCAGATTCCACAGTAATAAGGCTAGCAAAGAGATCCACGAAATACAGATGTAATTCTGTGAGATGAATTAACAGAACACTAAGCAGTTTCTCAGAAAGCTTCTTTCCAGATTTCATCCGAGGATATTTCCTTTTTAACCATAGCCCTCTATGGGCTTCCAAATATCACTTTGCCAATTCCACAAGAACTGTCTTTTCGAAAGGCTTCTTGAGGGGAAAGCTGTAACTCTGTGAGATGACTTCACAGAACACAAAGAAGTTTCTCAAGCTTCTTTCTCTTTGTTATCGGAGGATATTTCCCTTGGCCCTATAGTCTTCAAAGGGAAAGGAAATATCTGTTGTCAGATTCCACAGAGAGAAGGCTAGCAAAGAGATCCACGAAATACAGATGTAACTCTGTGAGATGAATTAACAGAACACTAAGCAGTTTCTCAGAAAGCTTCTTTCCAGATTTCATCGGAGGATATTTCCTTTTTCACCATAGCCCTCTAAGGGCTTCCAAATATCACTTTGCCAATTCCACAAGAACTGTCTTAGTGAAAGGCTTCTTGAGGGGAAAGCTGTAACTCTGTGAGATGATTTCAACGAACACAAGGAAGCTTCTCAGAAAGCTTCTTTCTCTTTGTTATCGGAGGATATTTCCTTTGGCCCTATAGTCTTCAAAGGGAAAGGAAATATCTGTTGTCAGATTCCACAGAAATAAGGCTAGCAAAGAGATCCACGATATACAGATATAACTCTGTGAGATGAATTAACAGAACACTGAGCAGTTTCTCAGAAAGCTTCTTTCCAGATTTCATCGGAGGATATTTCCTTTTTCACCATAGCCCTTATGGGATTCCAAATATCACTTTGCCAATTCCACAAGAACTGTCTTAGCGAAAGGCTACTTGAGGGGAAAGCTGTAACTCTGTGAGATCATTTCACATAACACAAAGATGTTTCTCAGAAAGCTTGTTTCTCTTTGTTATCGGAGGATATTTCCTTTGGCCCTATAGTCTTCAAAGGGAAAGGAAATATCTGTTGTCAGATTCCACAGAAATAAGGCTAGCAAAGAGATCCACGAAATACAGATGTAACTCTGTGAGATGAATTAACAGAACACTAAGCAGTTTCTCAGAAATCTTCTTTCCAGATTTCATCCGAGGATATTTCCTTTTTCACCACAGCCCTTATGGACTTCCAAAAATGACTTTGCCAATTCCACAAGAACTGTCTTAGCGAAAGTCTTCTTGAGGGGAAAGCTGTAACTCCGTGAGATGATTTCACAGAACACAAAGAAGTTTCTCAGAAAGCTTCTTTCCCTTTGTTATCGGAGGATATGTCCTTTGGCCCTATAGTCTTCAAAGGGAAAGGAAATATCTGTTGTCAGATTCCACAGAAATAAGGCTAGCAAAGAGATCCACGAAATACTGATGTAACTCTGTGAGATGAATTAACAGAACACTAAGCAGTTTCTCAGAAAGCTTCTTTCCAGATTTCATCGGAGGATATTCCCTTTTTCACCGTAGCCCTCTATTGGCTTCCAAATATCACTTTGCAAATTCCACAAGAACTATCTTAGCGAAAGGCTTCTTGAGGGGAAAGCTGTAACTCTGTGAGATGATTTCACAGAACACAAAGAAGTTTCTCAGAAAGCTTCTTTCTCTTTGTTATCGGATGATATTTCCTTTGGCCCTATAGTCTTCAAAGGGAAAGGAAATAGCTGTTGTCAGATTCCACAGAAATAAGGCTAGCAAGAGATCCACGAAATACAGATGTAACTCTGTGAGATGAATTAACAGAACACTGAGCAGTTTCTCAGAAAGCTTCTTTCCAGATTTCATGGGAGGATATTTCCTTTTTCACCATAGCACTTATGGGCTTCCAAATATCACTTTGCCAATTCCACAAGAACTGTCTTAGCGAAAGGCTTCTTGAGCGGAAAGCTGTCACTCTGTGAGATGAATTCACAGAACCCAAAGAAGTTTCTCAGAAAGCTTCTTTCTCTTTGTTATCGGAGGATATTTCCTTTGGCCCTATAGTCTTCAAAGGGAAAGGAAATATCTGTTCTCAGATTCCACAGAAAGAAGGCTAGCAAAGAGATCCACGAAATACAGATGTAACTCTGTGAGATGAATTAACAGAACACTAAGCAGTTTCTCAGAAAGCTTCTTTCCAGATTTCATCGGAAGATATTTCCTTTTTCACCATAGCACTCTATGGGCTTCCAAATATCACTTTGCCAATTCCACAAGAACTGTCTTAGCAAAAGGCTTCTTGAGGGGAAAGCTGTAACTCTGTGAGATGATTTCACCGAACACAAAGAAGCTTCTCAGAAAGCTTCTTTCTCTTTGTTATTGGAAGATATTTCCTATGGTCCCATGGACTTTAAAGGGATCCGAAAAATCTGTTCTCAGATTCCACAAAGAAGGCTAGCAAAGAGATCCACGAAATACAGATGTAACTCTGTGAGATGAATTAACAGAACACTGAGCAGTTTCTCAGAAAGCTTCTTTCCAGATTTCATCGGAGGATATTTCCTTTTTCACCATAGCCCTTATGGGCTTCCAAATATCACTTTGCCAATTTCACAAGAACTGTCTTAGCGAAAGGCTTCTTGAGGGGAAAGCTGTAACTCTGTGAGATCATATCACAGATGTTTCTCAGAAAGCTTCTTTCTCTTTGTTATCGGAGGATATTTCCTTTGGCCCTATAGTCTTCAAAGGGAAAGGAAATATCTGTTGTCAGATTCCACAGAAATAAGGCCAGCAAAGATATCCACGAAATACAGATGTAACTCTGTGAGATGAATTAACAGAACACTAAGCAGTTTCTCAGAAAGCTTCTTTCCAGATTTCATCCGAGGATATTTCCTTTTTCACCATAGCTCTTATGGGCTTCCAAATATGACTTGCCAATTCCACAAGAACTGTCTTAGCGAAAGGCTTCTTGAGAGGAAAGCTGTAACTCTGTGAGATGATTTCACAGAACACAAAGAAGTTTCTCAGAAAGCTTCTTTCTCTTTGTTATCGGAGGATATTTCCTTTGGTCCTATGGCCTTTAAAGGGTTCCGAAATATCTGTTCTCAGATTCCACAGAAATAAGGCTAGCAAAGAGATCCACGAAATATAGATGTAACTCTGTGAGATGAATTAACAGAACACTGAGCAGTTTCTCAGAAAGCTTCTTTCCAGATTTCATCGGAGGATATTTCCTTTTTCACCATAGCCCTCTATGGGCTTCCAAATATCACTTTGCCAATTCCACAAGAACTGTCTTAGCGAAAGGCTTCTTGAGAGGAAAGCTGTAACTCTGTGAGATGATTTCACAGAACACAAAGAAGTTTCTCAGAAAGCTTCTTTCCCTTTGTTATCGGAGGATATGTCCTTTGGCCCTATAGTCTTCAAAGGGAAAGGAAATATCTGTTGTCAGATTCCAGAGAAATAAGGCTAGCAAAGAGATCCACGAAATACTGATGTAACTCTGTGAGATGAATTAACAGAACACTGAGCAGTTTCTCAGAAAGCTTCTTTCCAGATTTCATCGGAGGATATTTCCTTTTTCACCATAGCCGTTATGGGCTTCCAAATATCACTTTGCCAATTCCACAAGAACTGTCTTAGTGAAAGGCTACTTGAGGGGAAAGCTGTAACTCTGTGAGATCATTTCACAGAACACAAAGATGTTTCTCAGAAAGCTTGTTTCTCTTTGTTATCGGAGGATATTTCCTTTGACCCTATAGTCTTCAAAGGGAAAGGAAATATCTGTTCTCAGATTCCACAGAAATAAGGCTAGCAAAGAGATACACGAAATACAGATGTAACTCTGTGAGATGAATTAACAGAACACTGAGCAGTTTCTCAGAAAGCTTCTTTCCAGATTTCATCGGAGGATATTTCCTTTTTCACCATAGCCCTTATGGGCTTCCAAATATCACTTTGCCAATTCCACAAGAACTGTCTTAGCGAAAGGCTTCTTGAGGGGAAAGCTGTAACTCTGTGAGATCATTTCACAGATGTTTCTCAGAAAGCTTGTTTCTCTTTGTTATCGGAGGATGTTTCCTTTGGCCCTATAGTCTTCAAAGGGAAAGGAAATATCTGTTGTCAGATTCCACAGAAATAAGGCTAGCAAAGAGATCCACGAAATACAGATGTAACTCTGTGAGATGAATTAACAGAACACTAAGCAGTTTCTCAGAAAGCTTCTTTCCAGATTTCATCCGAGGATATTTCCTTTTTCACCATAGCCCTTATGGGCTTCCAAAAATGACTTTGCCAATTCCACAAGAACTGTCTTAGCGAAAGTCTTCTTGAGGGGAAAGCTGTAACTCTGTGAGATGATTTCACAGAACACAAAGAAGTTTCTCAGAAAGCTTCTTTCCCTTTGTTATCGGAGGATATGTCCTTTGGCCCTATAGTCTTCAAAGGGAAAGGAAATATCTGTTGTCAGATTCCACAGAAATAAGGCTAGCAAAGAGATGCACGAAATACAGATGTAACTCTGTGAGATGAATTAACAGAACACTGAGCAGTTTCTCAGAAAGCTTCTTTCCAGATTTCATCGGAGGATATTCCCTTTTTCACTATAGCCCTCTATTGGCTTCCAAATATCACTTTGACAATTCCACAAGAACTATCTTAGCGAAAGGCTTCTTGAGGGGAAAGCTGTAACTCTGTGAGATGATTTCACAGAACACAAAGAAGCTTCTCAGAAAGCTTCTTTCTCTTTGTTATCGGATGATATTTCCTTTGGCCCTATAGTCTTCAAAGGGAAAGGAAATAGCTGTTGTCAGATTCCACAGAAATAAGGCTAGCAAGAGATCCACGAAATACAGATGTAACTCTGTGAGATGAATTAACAGAACACTGAGCAGTTTCTCAGAAAGCTTCTTTCCAGATTTCATGGGAGGATATTTCCTTTTTCACCATAGCCCTTATGGGCTTCCAAATATCACTTTGCCAATTCCACAAGAACTGTCTTAGCGAAAGGCTTCTTGAGGGGAAAGCTGTCACTCTGTGAGATGAATTCACAGAACCCAAAGAAGTTTCTCAGAAAGCTTCTTTCTCTTTGTTGTCGGAGGATATTTCCTTTGGCCCTATTGTCTTCAAAGGGAAAGGAAATATCTGTTGTCAGATTCCACAGAAAGAAGGCTAGCAAAGAGATCCACGAAATACAGATGTAACTCTGTGAGATGAATTAACAGAACACTAAGCAGTTTCTCAGAAAGCTTCTTTCCAGATTTCATCGGAGGATATTTCCTTCTTCACCATAGCACTCTATGGGCTTCCAAATATCACTTTGCCAATTCCACAAGAACTGTCTTAGCGAAAGGCTTCTTGAGGGGAAAGCTGTAACTCTGTGAGATGATTTCACCGAACACAAAGAAGCTTCTCAGAAAGCTTCTTTCTCTTTGTTATTGGAGGATATTTCCTATGGTCCTATGGACTTTAAAGGGATCCGAAATATCTGTTCTCAGATTCCACAGAAATAAGGCTAGCAAAGAGATCCACGAAATACAGATGTAACTCTGTGAGATGAATTAACAGAACACTGAGCAGTTTCTCAGAAAGCTTCTTTCCAGATTTCATCGGAGGATATTTCCTTTTTCACCATAGCCCTTATGGGCTTCCAAATATCACTTTGCCAATTCCACAAGAACTGTCTTAGCGAAAGGCTTCTTGAGGGGAAAGCTGTAACTCTGTGAGATCATATCACAGATGTTTCTCAGAAAGCTTCTTTCTCTTTGTTATCGGAGGATATTTCCTTTGGCCCTATAGTCTTCAAAGGGAAAGGAAATATCTGTTGTCAGATTCCACAGAAATAAGGCTAGCAAAGAGATCCACGAAATACAGATGTAACTCTGTGAGATGAATTAACAGATCACTAAGCAGTTTCTCAGAAAGCTTCTTTCCAGATTTCATCCGAGGATATTTCCTTTTTCACCATAGCCCTTATGGGCTTCCAAATATGACTTGCCAATTCCACAAGAACTGTCTTAGCGAAAGGCTTCTTGACGGGAAAGCTGTAACTCTGTGAGATGATTTCACAGAACACAAAGAAGTTTCTCAGAAAGCTTCTTTCCCTTTGTTATCGGAGGATATTTCCTTTGGCCCTATAGTCTTTAAAGGGAAAGGAAATATCTGTTCTCAGATTCCACAGAAATAAAGCTAGAAAAGAGATCCACGAAATACAGATGTAACTCTGCGAGATGAATTAACAGAACACTAAGCAGTTTCTCAGAAAGCTTCTTTCCAGATTTCATCGGAGGATATTTCCTTTTTCACCATAGCCCTCTATGGGCATCCAAATATCACTTTGCCAATTCCACAAGAACTGTCTTAGCGAAAGGCTTCTTGAGGGGAAAGCTGTAACTCTGAGAGATGATTTCACAGAACACAAAGAAGTTTCTCAGAAAACTTCTTTCTCTTTGTTATCGAAGGATATTTCCTTTGGCCGTATAGTCTTCAAAGGGAAAGGAAATATCTGTTGTCAGATTCCACAGAAATAAGGCTAGCAAAGACATCCACGAAATACAGGTATAACTCTGTGAGATGAATTAACAGAACACTGAGCAGTTTCTCAGAAAGCTTCTTTCCAGATTTCATCGGAGGATATTTCCTTTTTCACCATAGCCCTTATGGGCTTCCAAATATCTCTTTGCCAATTCCACAAGAACTGTCTTAGCGAAAGGCTTCTTGAGGGGAAAGCTGTAACTCTGTGAGATCATTTCACAGATGTTTCTCAGAAAGCTTGTTTCTCTTTGTTATCGGAGGATATTTCCTTTGGCCCTATAGTCTTCAAAGGGAAAGGAAATATCTGTTGTCACATTCCACAGAAATAAGGCTAGCAAAGAGATCCACGAAATACAGATGTAACTCTGTGAGATGAATTAACAGAACACTAAGCAGTTTCTCAGAAAGCTTCTTTCCAGATTTCATCCGAGGATATTTCCTTTTTCACCATAGTCCTTATGGGCTTCCAAATATGACTTTGCCAATTCCACAAGAACTGTCTTAGCGAAAGGCTTCTTGAGGGGAAAGCTGTAAATCTGTGAGATGATTTCACAGAACACAAAGAAGTTTCTCAGAAAGCTTCTTTCCCTTTGTTATCGGAGGATATGTCCTTTGGCCCTATAGTCTTCAAAGGGAAAGGCAATATCTGTGGTCAGATTCCACAGAAATAAGGCTAGCAAAGAGATCCACGAAATACTGATGTAACTCTGTGAGATGAATTAACAGAACACTAAGCAGTTTCTCAGAAAGCTTCTTTCCAGATTTCATCGGAGGATATTCCCTTTTTCAACGTAGCCCTCTATGGGCTTCCAAATATCACTTTGCCAATTCCACAAGAACTGTCTCAGCGAAAGGCTTCTTGAGGGGATAGCTGTAACTCTGTGAGATGATTTCACAGAACACAAAGAAGTTTCTCAGAAAGCTTCTTTCTCTTTGTTATCGGATGATATTTCCTTTGGCCCTATAGTCTTCAAAGGGAAAGGAAATATCTGTTGTCAGATTCCACAGAAATAAGGCTAGCAAAGACATCCACGAAATACAGATATAACTCTGTGAGATGAATTAACAGAACACTGAGCAGTTTCTCAGAAAGCTTCTTTCCAGATTTCATCGGAGGATATTTCCTTTTTCACCATAGCCCTTATGGGCTTCCAAATATCTCTTTGCCAATTCCACAAGAACTGTCTTAGCGAAAGGCTTCTTGAGGGGAAAGCTGTAACTCTGTGAGATCATTTCACAGATGTTTCTCAGAAAGCTTGTTTCTCTTTGTTATCGGAGGATATTTCCTTTGGCCCTATAGTCTTCAAAGGGAAAGGAAATATCTGTTGTCACATTCCACAGAAATAAGGCTAGCAAAGAGATCCACGAAATACAGATGTAACTCTGTGAGATGAATTAACAGAACACTAAGCAGTTTCTCAGAAAGCTTCTTTCCAGATTTCATCCGAGGATATTTCCTTTTTCACCATAGTCCTTATGGGCTTCCAAATATGACTTTGCCAATTCCACAAGAACTGTCTTAGCGAAAGGCTTCTTAAGGGGAAAGCTGTAAATCTGTGAGATGATTTCACAGAACACAAAGAAGTTTCTCAGAAAGCTTCTTTCCCTTTGTTATCGGAGGATATGTCCTTTGGCCCTATAGTCTTCAAAGGGAAAGGAAATATCTGTGGTCAGATTCCACAGAAATAAGGCTAGCAAAGAGATCCACGAAATACTGATGTAACTCTGTGAGATGAATTAACAGAACACTAAGCAGTTTCTCAGAAAGCTTCTTTCCAGATTTCATCGGAGGATATTCCCTTTTTCAACGTAGCCCTCTATGGGCTTCCAAATATCACTTTGCCAATTCCACAAGAACTGTCTTAGCGAAAGGCTTCTTGAGGGGATAGCTGTAACTCTGTGAGATGATTTCACAGAACACAAAGAAGTTTCTCAGAAAGCTTCTTTCTCTTTGTTATCGGATGATATTTCCTTTGGCCCTATAGTCTTCAAAGGCAAAGGAAATATCTGTTCTCAGATTCCACAGAAATAAAGCTAGAAAAGAGATCCACGAAATACAGATGTAACTCTGTGAGATGAATTAACAGAACACTGAGCAGTTTCTCAGAAAGCTTCTTTCCAGATTTCATCCCAGGATATTTGCTTTTTCACCATAGCCCTTAGGGGCTTCCAAATATCACTTTGCCAATTCCACAAGAACTGTCTTAGCGAAAGGCTTCTTGAGGGGAAAGCTGTAACTCTGTGAGATGATTTCACAGAACACAAAGAAGTTTCTCAGAAAGCTTCTTTCTCTTTGTTATCAGAGGATATTTCCTTTGGTCCTATGGCCTTTAAAGGGATCCGAAATATCTGTTCTCAGATTCCACAGAAATAAGGCTAGCAAAGAGATCCAGGAAATACACATGTAACTCTGTGAGATGAATTAACAGAACACTGAGCAGTTTCTCAGAAAGCTTCTTTCCAGATTTCATCGGAGGATATTTCCTTTTTCACCATAGCGCTCTATGGGCTTCCAAATATCACTTTGCCAATTCCACAAGAACTGTCTTAGCGAAAGGCTTCTTGAGAGGAAAGCTGTAACTCTGTGAGATGATTTCACAGAACACAAAGAAGTTTCTCAGAAAGCTTCTTTCTCTTTGTTATCGGAGGATATTTCCTTTGGCCCTATAATCTTTAAAGGGATCCGAAATATCTGTTCTCAGATTCCACAGAAATAAGGCTAGCAAAGAGATCCACGAAATACAGATGTAACTCTATGAGATGAATTAACAGAACACTAAGCAGATTCTCAGAAAGCTTCTTTCCAGATTTCATCGGAGGATATTTCCTTTTTCACCATAGCCCTCTATGGTCTTCCAAATATCACTTTGCCAATTCCACAAGAACTGTCTTAGCGAAAGGCTTCTTGAGGGGAAAGCTGTAACTCTGTGAGATGATTTCACAGAACACAAAGAAGTTTCTCAGAAATCTTCTTTCTCTTTGTGATCGGAGGATATTTCCTTTGGCCCTATAGTCTTCAAAGGGAAAGGAAATATCTGTTGTCAGATTCCACAGAAAAAAGGCTAGCAAAGAGATCCACGAAATACAGATGTAACTCTGTGAGATGAATTAACAGAACACTAAGCAGTTTCTCAGAAAGCTTCTTTCCAGATTTCATTGGAGGATATTTCCTTTTTCACCATAGCCCTCTATGGGCTTCCAAATATCACTTTGCCAATTCCACAAGAACTGTCTTAGCGAAAGGCTTCTTGAGGGGAAAGCTATAATTCTGTGAGATGATTTCATAGAACACAGAGAAGTTTCTCAGAAAGCTTCTTTCCCTTTGTTATCGGAAGATATTTCCTTTGGTCCTATGGCCTTTAAAGGGATCCGAAATATCTGTTGTCAGATTCCACAGAAATAAGGCTAGCAAAGAGATCCATGAAATACAGATGTAACTCTGTGAGAAGAATTAACAGAACACTGAGCAGTTTCTCAGAAAGCTTCTTTCCAGATTTCATCGGAGGATATTTCCTTTTTCACCATAGCCCTCTATGGGCATCCAAATATCACTTTGCCAATTCCACAAGAACTGTCTTAGCGAAAGGCTTCTTGTGAGGAAAGCTGTAACTCTGTCAGATGATTTCACAGAACACAAAGAAGTTTCTCAGAAAGGTTCTTTCTCTTTGTTACCGGAGGATATTTCCTTTGGCCCTATAGTCTTCAAAGGGAAAGGAAATATCTGTTGTCAGATTCCACAGAAATAAGGCTAGCAAAGAGATCCACGAAATACAGATGTAACTCTGTGAGATGAATTAACAGAACACTGAGCAGTTTCTCAGAAAGCTTCTTTCCAGATTTCATCGGAGGATATTTACTTTTTCACCATATCCCTTATGGGCTTCCAAATATGACTTTGCCAATTCCACAAGAACTGTCTTAGCGAAAGGCTTCTTGAGGGGATAGCTGTCACTCTGTGAGATGATTTCACAGAACACAAAGAAGTTTCTCAGAAAGCTTCTTTCTCTTTGTTATTGGAGGATATTTCCTTTGGCCCTATAGTCTTCAAAGGGAAAGGAAATATCTGTTGTCAGATTCCACAGAAATAAGGCTAGCAAAGAGATCCACGAAATACAGATGTAACTCTGTGAGATGAATTAACAGAACACTGAGCAGTTTCTCAGAAAGCTTCTTTCCAGATTTCATCGGAGGATATTTCCTTTTTCACCATAGCCCTCTATGGGCTTCCAAATATCACTTTGCCAATTCCACAAGAACTGTCTTAGCGAAAGGCTTCTTGAGGGGAAAGCTGTAACTCTGTGAGATGATTTCACAGAACACAAAGAAGTTTGTCAGAAAGCTTCTTTCACTTTGTTATCGGAGGATATTTCCTTTGGCCCTATAGTCTTCAAAGGGAAAGGAAATATCTATTGTCAGATTCCACAGAAATAAAGCTAGCAAAGAGATCCACGAAATACAGATGTAACTCTGAGAGACGAATTAACAAAACACTGAGCAGTTTCTCAGAAAGCTTCTTTCCAGATTTCATCCCAGGATATTTCCTTTTTCACCATAGCCCTTAGGGGCTTCCAAATATCACTTTGCCAATTCCACAAGAACTGTCTTAGCGAAAGGCTTCTTGAGGGGAAAGCTGTCACTCGGTGAGATGATTTCACAGAACACAAAGAAGTTTCTCAGAAAGCTTCTTTCTCTTTGTTATCGGAGGATATTTCCTTTGGTCCTATGGCCTTTAAAGGGATCCGAAATATCTGTTCTCAGATTCCACAGAAATAAGGCTAGCAAAGAGATCCACGAAATACAGATGTAACTCTGTGAGATGAATTAACAGAACACTGAGCAGTTTCTCAGAAAGCTTCATTCCAGATTTCATCGGAGGTTATTTCCTTTTTCACCATAGCGCTCTATGGGCTTCCAAATATCACTTTGCCAATTCCACAAGAACTGTCTTAGCGAAAGGCTTCTTGAGAGGAAAGCTGTAACTCTGTGAGATGATTTCACAGAACACAAAGAAGTTTCTCAGAAAGCTTCTTTCTCTTTGTTATCGGAGGATAGTTCCTTTGGCCCTATAATCTTTAAAGGGATCCGAAATATCTGTTCTCAGATTCCACAGAAATAAGGCTAGCAAAGAGATCCACGAAATACAGATATAACTCTGTGAGATGAATTAACAGAACACTAAGCAGTTTCTCAGAAATCTTCTTTCCAGATTTCATCGGAGGATATTTCGTTTTTCACCATAGCCCTCTATGGTCTTCCAAATATCACTTTGCCAATTCCACAAGAACTGTCTTAGCGAAAGGCTTCTTGAGGGGAAAGCTGTAACTCTGTGAGATGATTTCACAGAACACAAAGAAGTTTCTCAGAAATCTTCTTTCTCTTTGTGATCGGAGGATATTTCCTTTGGCCCTATAGTCTTCAAAGGGAAAGGAAATATCTGTTGTGAGATTCCACAGAAATAAGGCTAGCAAAGAGATCCACGAAATACAGATGTAACTCTGTGAGATGAATTAACAGAACACTAAGCAGTTTCTCAGAAAGCTTCTTTCCAGATTTCATTGGAGGATATTTCCTTTTTCACCATAGCCCTCTATGGGCTTAGAAATATAACTTTGCCAATTCCACAAGAACTGTCTTAGCGAAAGGCTTCTTGAGGGGAAAGCTATAACTCTGTGAGATGATTTCACAGAACACAAAGAAGTTTCTCAGAAAGCTTCTTTCCCTTTGTTATCGGAAGATATTTCCTTTGGCCCTATAGTCTTCAAAGGGAAAGGAAATATCTGTTGTCAGATTCCACAGAAATAAGGCTAGCAAAGAGATCCACGAAATACTGATGTAACTCTGTGCGATGAATTAACAGAACACTGAGCAGTTTCTCAGAAAGCTTCTTTCCAGATTTCATCGGAGGATATTTCCTTTTTCACCATAGCCCTTATGGGCTTCCAAATATCACTTTGCCAATTCCACAAGAACTGTCTTAGCGAAAGGCTTCTTGAGGGGAAAGCTGTAACTCTGTGAGATGATTTCACAGAACACAAAGAAGTTTCTCAGAAAGCTTGTTTCTCTTTGTTATCGGAGGATATTTCCTTTGGCCCTATAGTCTTCAAAGGGAAAGGAAATATCTGTTGTCAGATTCCACAGAAATAAGGCTAGCAAAGAGATCCACGAAATACAGATGTAACTCTGTGAGATGAATTAACAGAACACTGAGCAGTTTCTCAGAAAGCTTCTTTCCAGATTTCATCGGAGGATATTTCCTTTTTCACCATAGCCCTCTATGGGCTTCCAAATATCACTTTGCCAATTCCACAAGAACTGTCTTAGCGAAAGGCTTCTTGAGGGGAAAGCTGTAACTCTGTGAGATGATTTCACAGAACACAAAGCAGTTTGTCAGAAAGCTTCTTTCACTTTGTTATCGGAGGATATTTCCTTTGGCCCTATAGTCTTCAAAGGGAAAGGAAATATCTATTGTCAGATTCCACAGAAATAAAGCTAGCAAAGAGATCCACGAAATACAGATGTAACTCTGAGAGATGAATTAACAAAACACTGAGCAGTTTCTCAGAAAGCTTCTTTCCAGATTTCATCCCAGGATATTTCCTTTTTCACCATAGCCCTCTATGGGCTTCCAAATATCACTTTGCCAATTCCACAAGAACTGTCTTAGCGAAAGGCTCCTTGAGGGGAAAGCTGTAACTCTGTGAGATGATTTCACCGAACACAAAGAAGTTTCTCAGAAAGCTTCTTTCTCTTTGTTATCGGAGGATATTTCCTTTGGCCCTATAGTCTTCAAAGGGAAAGGAAATATCTGTTGTCAGATTCCACAGAAATAAGGCTAGCAAAGAGATCCACAAAATACAGATGTAACTCTGTGAGATGAATTAACAGAACACTGAGCAGTTTCTCAGAAAGCTTCTTCCCAGATTTCATTGGCGGATATTGCCTTTTTCACCCTAGCCCTCTATGCGCTTCCAAATATCACTTTGCCAATTCCACAAGAACTGTCTTAGCGAAAGGCTTCTTGAGGGGAAAGCTGTAACTCTGTGAGATGATTTCACAGAACACAAAGAAGTTTCTCAGAAAGCTTCTTTCTCTTTGTTATCGGAGGATATTTCCTTTGGTCCTATGGCCTTTAAAGGGATCCGAAATATCTGTTGTCAGATTCCACAGAAATAAGGCTAGCAAAGAGATCCACGAAATACAGATGTAACTCTGTGAGATGAATTAACAGAACACTGAGCAGTTTCTCAGAAAGCTTCTTTCCAGATTTCATCGGAGGATATTTCCTTTTTCACCATAGCGCTCTATGGCCTTCCAAATATCACTTTGCCAATTCCACAAGAACTGTCTTAGCGAAAGGCTTCTTGAGAGGAAAGCTGTAACTCTGTGACATGATTTCACAGAACACAAAGAAGTTTCTCAGAAAGCTTCTTTCTCTTTGTTATCGGAGGATATTTCCTTTGGCCCTATAATCTTTAAAGGGATCCGAAATATCTGTTCTCAGATTCCACAGAAATAAGGCTAGCAAAGAGATCCACGAAATATAGATGTAACTCTGTGAGATGAATTAACAGAACACTAAGCAGTTTCTCAGAAAGCTTCTTTCCAGATTTCATCGGAGGATATTTCCTTTTTCACCATAGCCCTCTATGGTCTTCCAAATGTCACTTTGCCTATTCCACAAGAACTGTCTTAGCGAAAGGCTTCTTGAGGGGAAAGCTGTAACTCTGTGAGATGATTTCACAGAACAAAAAGAAGTTTCTCAGAAAGCTTCTTTCTCTTTGTTATCGGAGGATATTTCCTTTGGCCCTATAGTCTTCAAAGGGAAAGGAAAAATCTGTTGTCAGATTCCACAGAAATAAGGCTAGCAAAGAGATCCACGAAATACAGATGTAACTCTGTGAGATGAATTAACAGAACACTAAGCAGTTTCTCAGAAAGCTTCTTTCCAGATTTCATTGGAGGATATTTCCTTTTTCACCATAACCCTCTATGGGCTTCCAAATATCACTTTGCCTATTCCACAAGAACTGTCTTAGCGAAAGGCTTCTTGAGGGGAAAGCTGTCACTCTGTGAGATGATTTCACAGAACACAAAGAAGTTTCTCAGAAAGCTTCTTTCTCTTTGTTATCGGAGGATATTTCCTTTGGCCCTATAGTCTTCATAGGGAAAGGAACTATCTGTTGTCAGATTCCACAGAAATGAGGCTAGCAAAGAGACCACGAAATACAGATGTAACTCTGTGAGATGTATTAACAGAACACTGAGCAGTTTCTCAGAAAGCTTCTTTCCAGATTTCATCGGAGGATATTTCCTTTTTCACCATAGCCCTCTTTGGGCTTCCAAATATCACTTTGCCAATTCCACAAGAACTGTCTTAGCGAAAGGCTTCTTGAGTGGAAAGCTGTAACTCTGTGAGATGATTTCACAGAACACAAAGAAGTTTCTCAGAAAGCTTCTGTCTCTTTGTTATTGGAGGATATTTCCTTTGGCCCTATAGACTTCAAAGGGAAAGGAAACATCTGTTGTCAGATTCCACAGAAATAAGGCTAGCAAAGAGATCCACGAAATACAGATGTAACTCTGTGAGATGAATTAACAGAACACTGAGCAGTTTCTCAGAAAGCTTCTTTCCAGATTTCATCGGAGGATATTTCCTTTTTCACCATAGCCCTCTATGCGCTTCCAAATAGCATTTTGCCAATTCCACAAGAACTGTCTTAGCGAAAGGCTTCTTGAGGGGAAAGCTGTAACTCTGTGAGATGATTTCACAGAACACAAAGAAGTTTCTCAGAAAGCTTCTTTCTCTTTGTTATCGGAGGATATTTCCTTTGGCCCTAAAGCCTTTAAAGGGATCCGAAATATCTGTTCTCAGATTGCACAGAAATAAGGCTAGCAAAGAGATCCACGAAATACAGATGTAACTCTGTGAGATGAATTAACAGAACACTGAGCAGTTTCTCAGAAAGCTTCTTTCCAGATTTCATCGGAGGATATTTCCTTTTTCACCATAGCCCTCTATGGGCTTCCAAATATCACTTTGCCAATTCCACAAGAACTGTCTTAGCGAAAGGCTTCTTCAGGGGAAAGCTGTAACTCTCTGAGATGATTTCACAGAACACAAAGAAGATTCTCAGAAAGCTTCTTTCTCTTTGTTATCGGAGGATATTTCCTTTGGCCCTATAGTCTTCAAAGGGATCCGAAATATCTGTTCTCAGATTCCACAGAAATAAGGCTAACAAAGAGATCCACGAAATACAGATGTAACTATGTGAGATGAATTAACAGAACACTGAGCAGTTTCTCAGAAAGCTTCTTTCCAGATTTCATCGGAGTATATTTCCTTTTTCACCATAGCCCTTATGGGCTTGCAAATATCACTTTGCCAATTCCACAAGAACTGTCTTAGCGAAAGGCTTCTTCAGGGGAAAACTGTCACTCTGTGAGATGATTTCACAGAACACAAAGAAGTTTCTCAGAAAGCTTCTTTTTTTTGTTATCGGAGGATATTTCCTTTGGACCTATAGTCTTTAAAGGGATCCGAAATATCTGTTCTCAGATTCCACAGAAATAAGGCTAGCAAAGAGATCCACGAAATACAGATGTAACCCTGTGAGATGAATTAACAGAACACTGAGCAGTTTCTCAGAAAACTTCTTTCCAGATTTCATCGGAGGATATTTCCTTTTTCACCATAGCCCTCTAAACGCTTCCAAATAGCATTTTGCCAATTCCACAAGAACTGTCTTAGCGAAAGGATTCTTGAGGGGAAAGCTGTAACTCTATGAGATGATTTCACAGAACACAAAGAAGTTTCTCAGAAAGCTTCTTTCTCTTTGTTTTCGGAGGATATTTCCTTTGGCACTAAAGCCTTTAAAGGGATCCGAAATATCTGTTCTCAGATTGCACAGAAATAAGGCTAGCAAAGAGATCCACGAAATACAGATGTAACTCTGTGAGATGATTTAACAGAACACTGAGCAGTTTCTCAGAAACCTTCTTTCCACATTTCATCGGAGGATATTTCCTTTTTCACCATAGCCCTCTATGGGCTTCCAAATATCACTTTGCCAATTCCAAAAGAACTGTCTTAGCGAAAGGCTTCTTCAGGGGAAAGCTGTAACTCTGTGAGATGATTTCACAGAACACAAAGAAGTTTCTCAGAAAGCTTCTTTCTCTTTGTTATCGGAGGATATTTCCTTTGGCCCTATAGTCTTCAAAGGGATCCGAAATATCTGTTCTCAGATTCTACAGAAATAAGGCTAGCAAAGAGATCCACGAAATACAGATGTAACTCTGTGAGATGAATTAACAGATCACTAAGCAGTTTCTCAGAAAGCTTCTTTCCAGATTTCATCCGACGATATTTCCTTTTTCACCATAGCCCTCTATGGGCCTCCAAATATCACTTTGCCAATTCCACAAGAACTGTCTTAGCGAAAGGCTTCTTGAGGGGAAAGCTGTAACTCTGTGAGATGATTTCACAGAACACAAAGAAGTTTCTCAGAAAGCTTCCCTCTCTTTGTTATCGGAGGATATTTCCTTTGGCCCTATAGTCTTCAAAGGGAAAGGAAATATCTGTTGTCAGATTCCACAGAAATAAGGCTAGCAAAGAGATACACGAAATACAGATGTAACTCTGTGAGATGAATTAACAGAACACTGAGCAGTTTCTCAGAAAGCTTCTTTCCAGATTTCATCGGAGGATATTTCCTTTTTCACCATAGCCCTCTATGGTCTTCCAAATGTCACTTTGCCTATTCCACAAGAACTGTCTTAGCGAAAGGCTTCTTGAGGGGAAAGCTGTAACTCTGTGAGATGATTTCACAGAACACAAAGAAGTTTCTCAGAAACCTTCCCTCTCTTTGTTATCAGAGGATATTTCCTTTGGCCCTATAGTCTTCAAAGGGAAAGGAAATATCTGTTGTCAGATTCCACAGAAATAAGGCTAGCAAAGAGATCCACGAAATACAGATGTAACTCTGTGAGTTGAATTAACAGAACACTGAGCAGTTTCTCAGAAAGCTTCTTTCCAGATTTCATCGGAGGATATTTCCTTTTTCACCATAGCCCTTAAGGGCTTCCAAATATCACTTTGCCAATTCCACAAGAACTGTCTTAGCGAAAGGCTTCTTGAGGGGAAAGCTGTCACTCTGTGAGATGATTTCACAGAACACAAAGAAGTTTCTCAGAAAGCTTCTTTCCCTTTGTTATCGGAGGATATTTCCTTTGGCCCTATAGTCTTCAAAGGGATCCGAAATATCTGTTCTCAGATTCCACAGAAATAAGGCTAGCAAAGAGATCCACGAAATACAGATGTAACTCTGTGCGATGAATTAACAGAACACTAAGCAGTTTCTCAGAAAGCTTCTTTCCAGATTTCATCGGAGGATATTTCCTTTTTCACCGTAGCCCTCTACGGGCATCCAAATATCACTTTGCCAATTCCACAAGAACACTCTTAGCGAAAGGCTTCTTGAGGGGAAAGTTGTAACTCTGTGAGATGATTTCACAGAACACAAAGAAGTTTCTCAGAAAGCTTCTTTCTCTTTGTTATCGGAGGATATTTCCTTTGGCCCTATAGCCTTTAAAGGGATCCGTAATATCTGTTCTCAGATTCCACAGAAATAAGGCTAGCAAAGAGATCCACGAAACACAGATGTAACTCTTTGAGATGAATTAACAGAACACTGAGCAGTTTCTCCGAAAGCTTCTTTCCAGATTTCATCGGAGGATATTTCCTTTTTCACCATAGCCCTCTATGGGCTTCCAAATATCTCTTTGCCAATTCCACAAGAACTGTCTTAGCGAAAGGCTTCTTGAGAGGAAAGCTGTCACTCTGTGAGATGATTTCACAGAACACAAAGAAGTTTCTCAGAAAGCTTCTTTCTCTTTGTTATCGGATGATATTTCCTTTGGCCCTATAGTCTTTAAAGGGATCCGAAATATCTGTTCTCAGATTCCACAGAAATAAGGCTAGCAAAGAGATCCACGAAATACAGATGTAACTCTGTGAGATGAATTAACAGAACACTAAGTAGTTTCTCAGAAAGCTTCTTTCCAAATTTCATCCGAGTATATTTCCTTTTTCACCATAGCCCTCTATGCGCTTCCAAATAGCACTTTGCCAATTCCACAAGAACTGTCTTAGCGAAAGGCTTCTTGATGGGAAAGCTGTAACTCTGCGAGATGATTTCACAGAACACCAAGAAGTTTCTCAGAAAGCTTCTTTCTCTTTGTTATCGGAGGATATTTCCTTTGGCCCTAAAGCCTTTAAAGGGATCCGAAATATCTGTTGTCAGATTCCACAGAAATAAGGCTAGCAAAGAGATCCACGAAATACAGATGTAACTCTGTGAGATGAATTAACAGAATACTGAGCAGTTTCTCAGAAAGCTTCTTTCCAGATTTCATCCGAGGATATTTCCTTTTTCACCATAGCCCTCTATGGGGTTCCAAATATCACTTTGCCAATTCCACAAGAACTGTCTTAGCGAAAGGCTTCTTGAGGGGAAAGCGGTAACTCTGTGAGATGATTTCACAGAACACAAAGAAGTTTCTCAGAAAGCTTCTTTCTCTTTGGTATCGGAGGATATTTCCTTTGGCCCTATAGTCTTTAAAGGGATCCGAAATATCTGTTCTCAGATTCCACAGAAATAAGGCTAGCAAAGAGATCCACGAAATACAGATGTATCTCTGTGAGATGAATTAACAGAACACTAAGCAGTTTCTCAGAAAGCTTCTTTCCAGATTTCATAGGAGGATATTTCCTTTTTCACCATAGCAATCTATGGGCTTCCAAATATCACTTTGCCAATTCCACAAGAACTGTCTTAGCGAAAGGCTTCTTGAGGGGAAAGCTGTAACTCTGTGAGATGATTTCACAGAACACAAAGAAGTTTCTCAGAAAGCTTCTTTCTCTTTGTTATCGGAGGATATTTCCTTTGGCCCTATACTCTTCAAAGGGAAAGGAAATATCTGTTCTCAGATTCCACAGAAATAAGGCTAGCAAAGAGATCCACGAAATACAGATGTAACTCTGTGAGATGAATTAACAGAACACTGAGCAGTTTCTCAGAAAGCTTCTTTCCAGATTTCATCGGAGGATGTTTCCTTTTTCACCATAGCCCTTATGGGCTTCCAGATATAACTTTGCCAATTCCACAAGAACTGTCTTAGCGAAAGGCTTCTTGAGGGGAAAGCTGTCACTCTGTGAGATGATTTCACAGAACACAAAGAAGTTTCTCAGAAAGCTACTTTCTCTTTGTTATCGGAGGATATTTCCTTTGGCCCTATAGTCTTCAAAGGGAAAGGAAATATCTGTGGTCAGATTCCACAGAAATAAGGCTAGCAAAGAGATACACGAAATACAGATGTAACTCTGTGAGATGAATTAACAGAACACTGAGCAGTTTCTCAGAAAGCTTCTTTCCAGATTTCATCGGAGGATATTTCCTTTTTCACCATAGCCCTTATGGGCTTCCAAATATAACTTTGCCAATTCCAAAAAAATTGTCTTAGCGAAAGGCTTCTTGAGGGGAAAGCTGTAACTCTGTGAGATGATTTCACAGTACACAAAGAAGTTTCTCAGAAAGCTTCCCTCTCTTTGTTATCGGAGGATATTTCCTTTGGCCCTATAGTCTTCAAAGGAAAAGGAAATATCTGTTGTCAGATTCCACAGAAATAAGGCTAGCAAAGAGATACACGAAATACAGATGTAACTCTGTGAGATGAATTAACAGAACACTGAGCAGTTTCTCAGAAAGCTTCTTTCCAGATTTCATCGGAGGATATTTCCTTTTTCACCATAGCCCTCTATGGGCTTCCAAATATCACTTTGCCAATTCCACAAGAACTGTCTCATCGGAGGATATTTCCTTTGGCCCTATAGTCCTCAAAGGGAAAGGAAATATCTGTTCTCAGATTCCACAGAAATAAGGCTAGCAAAGAGATCCACGAAATACAGATGTAACTCTGTGAGTTGAATTAACAGAACACTGAGCAGTTTCTCAGAAAGCTTCCTTCCAGATTTCATCGGAGGATATTTCCTTTTTCAACATAGCCCTTAAGGGCTTCCAAATATCACTTTGCCAATTCCACAAGAACTGTCTTAGCGAAAGGCTTCTTGAGGGGAAAGCTGTCACTCTGTGAGATGATTTCACAGAACACAAAGAAGTTTCTCAGAAAGCTTCTTTCTCTTTGTTATCGGAGGATATTTCCTTTGGCCCTATAGTCTTCAAAGGGATCCGAAATATCTGTTGTCAGATTCCACAGAAATAAGGCTAGCAAAGAGATCCACGAAATACAGATGTAACTCTGTGAGATGAATTAACAGAACACTAAGCAGTTTCTCAGAAAGCTTCTTTCCAGATTTCATCCGAGGATATTTCCTTTTTCACCATAGCCCTCTACGGGCATCAAAATATCACTTTGCCAATTCCACAAGAACTGTCTTAGCGAAAGGCTTCTTGAGGGGAAAGCTGTAACTCTGTGAGATGATTTCGCAGAACACAAAGAAGTTTCTCAGAAAGCTTCTGTCTCTTTGTTATCGGAGGATATTTCCTTAGGCCCTATAGACTTGAAAGGGAAAGGAAACATCTGTTGTTAGATTCCACAGAAATAAGGCTAGCAAAGAGATCCACGAAATACAGATGTAACTCTGTGAGATGAATTAACAGAACACTGAGAAGTTTCTCAGAAAGCTTCTTTCCAGATTTCATCGGAGTATATTTCCTTATTCACCATAGCCCTTATGGGCTTCCAAATATCACTTTGCAAATTCCACAAGAACTGTCTTAGCGAAAGGCTTCTTGAGAGGAAAGGTGTAACTCTGTGAGATGATTTCACAGAACACAAAGAAGTTTCTCAGAAAGCTTCCCTCTCTTTGCTATCGGAGGATATTTCCTTTGGCCCTATAGTCTTCAAAGGGAAAGGAAATGTCTGTTGTCAGATTCCACAGAAATAAGGCTAGCAAAGAGATACACGAAATACAGATGTAACTCTGTGAGATGAATTAACAGAAAACTGAGTAGTTTCTCAGAACGCTTCTTTCCAGATTTTATCGGAGGATATTTTCTTTTCCCCTTAGCCCTCTATGCGCTTCCAAATATCACTTTGCCAATTCCACAAGAACTGTCTTAGCGAAAAGCTTCTTGAGGGGACAGCTGTAACTCTGTGAGATGATTTCACAGAACACAAAGAAGTTTCTCAGAAAGCTTCTTTCCCTTTGTTATCGGAGGATATTTCCTTTGGCCCTATAGTCTTCAAAGGGAAAGGAAATATCTGTTGTCAGATTCCACAGAAATAAGGCTAGCAACGAGATCCACGAAATACAGATGTAACTCTGTGAGATGAATTAACAGAACACTGAGCAGTTTCTCAGAAAGCTTCTTTCCAGATTTCATTGGAGGATATTTCCTTTTTCACCATAGCCCTCTATGGGCTTCCAAATATCACTTTGCCAATTCCACAAGAACTGTCTTAGCGAAAGGCTTCTTGAGGGGAAAGCTGTAACTCTGTGAGATGATTTCACAGAACACAAAGAAGTTTCTCAGAAAGCTTCTTTCCCTTTGTTATGGGAGGAAATTTCCTTTGGCCCTACAGTCTTCAAAGGGAAAGGAAATATCTGTTGTCAGATTCCACAGAAATAAGGCTAGCAAAGAGATCCACGAAATACAGATGTAACTCTGTCAGATGAATTAACAGAACACTGAGCAGTTTCTCAGAAAGCTTCTTTCCAGATTTCATCGGAGGATATTTCCTTTTTCACCATAGCCCTCTAAGGGCTTCCAAATATCACTTTGCCAATTCCACAAGAACTGTCTTAGCGAAAGGCTTCTTGAGGGGAAAGGTGTAACTCTGTGATTTGATTTCACAGAACACAAAGAAGTTTCTCAGAAAGCTTCTTTCTCTTTGTTATCGGAGGATATTTCCTTTGGCCCTATAGTCTTCAAAGGGAAAGGAAATATCTGTTGTCAGATTAAACAGAAATAAGGCTAGCAAAAAGATTCACGAAATACAGATGTAACACTGTGAGATGAATTAACAGAACACTAAGCAGTTTCTCAGAAAGCTTCTTTCCAGATTTCATCGGAGGATATTTCCTTTTTCACCATAGCCCTCTATGGGCTTCCAAATATCACTTTGCCAATTCCACATGAACTGTCTTAGCGAAAGGCTTCTTGAGGGGAAAGCTGTAACTCTGTGAGTTGATTTCACAGAGCACAAAGAAGTTTCTCAGAAAGCTTCTTTCCCTTTGTTATCGGAGGATATTTCCTTTGGCTCTATAGTCTTCAAAGGGAAAGGAAATATCTGTTGTCAGATTCCACAGAAATAAGGCTAGCAAAGAGATCCACGAAATACAGATGTAACTCTGTGAGATGAATTAAGAGAACACTGAGCAGTTTCTCAGAAAGGTTCTTTCCAGATTTCATCGGAGGATATTTCCTTTTTCACCATAGCCCTCTATGGGCTTCCAAATATCACTTTGCCAATTCCAGAAGAACTGTCTTAGCGAAAGGCTTCTTGGGGGGAAAGCTGTAACTCTGTGAGATGATTTCAGAGAACACAAAGAAGTTTCTCAGAAAACTTCTTTCTCTTTGTTATCGGAGGATATTTCCTTTGGCCCTATAGTCTTTAAAAGGATCCAAAATATCTGTTCTCAGAATACAAAGAAATAAGGCTAGCAAAGAGATCCACGAAATACAGATGTAACTCTGTGAGATGAATTAACAGAACACTGAGCAGTTTCTCAGAAAGCTTCTTTCCAGATTTCATCGGAGGATATTTCCTTTTTCACCATAGCCCTCTATGAGCTTCCAAATATCACTTTGCAAATTCCACAAGAACTGTCTTAGCGAAAGGCTTCTTGAGGGGAAGGCTGTAACTCTGTGAGATGATTTCACAGAACACAAAGATGTTTCTCAGAAAGCTTCTTTCCCTTTGTTATCGGAGGATATTTCCTTTGGCCCTATAGTCTTCAAAGGGAAAGGAAATATCTGTTGTCAGATTCCACAGAAATAAGGCTAGCAAAAAGATCCACGAAATACAGATGTAACTCTGTGAGATGAATTAACAGAACACTGAGCAGTTTCTCAGAAAGCTTCTTTCCAGATTTCAACGGAGGATATTTCCTTTTTCACCATAGCCCTCTATGGGCTTCCAAATATCACTTTGCCAATTCCACAAGAACTGTCTTAGCGAAAGGCTTCTTGAGGGGAAAGCTGTAACTCTGTGAGATGATTTCACAGAACACAAAGAAGTTTCTCAGAAAACTTGTTTCTCTTTGTTATCGGAGGATATTTCCTTTGGCCCTATAGTCTTTAAAGGGATCCGAAATATCTGTTCTCAGATTCCACAGAAATAAGGCCAGAAAAGAGATCCACGAAATACAGATGTAACTCTGTGAGATGAATTAACAGAACACTAAGCAGTTTCTCAGAAAGCTTCTCTCCAGATTTCATCGGAGGATATTTCCTTTTTCAACATAGCCCTCTATGGGCTTCCAAATATCACTTTGCCAATTCCACAAGAACTGTCTTAGCGAAAGGCTTCTTGAGGGGAAAGCTGTAACTCTGTGAGATGATTTCACAGAACACAAAGAAGTTTCAAAGAAAGCTTCTTTCTCTTTGTTATCGGAGGATATTTCCTTTGGCCCTATAGTCTTTAAATGGATCTAAAATACCTGTTCTCAGAATCCAGAGAAATAAGGCTAGCAAAGAGATCCACGAAATACAGATGTAACTCTGTGAGATGAATTAACAGAACACTGAGCAGTTTCTCAGAAAGCTTCTTTCCAGATTTCATCGGAGGATATTTCCTTTTTCACCATAGCCCTCTAAGGGCTTCCAAATATCACTTTGCCAATTCCACAAGAACTATCTTAGCGAAAGGCTTCTTGAGGGAAAGGTGTAACTCTGTGATTTGATTTCACAGAACACAAAGAAGTTTCTCAGAGAGCTTCTTTCTCTTTGTTATCGGAGGATATTTCCTTTGGCCCTATATTCTTTAAAGGGATCCGAAATATCTGTTCTCAGATTCCACAGAAATAAGGCTAGCAAAGAGATCCACGAAATACAGATGTAACTCTGTGAGATGAATTAACAGAACACTAAGCAGTTTCTCAGAAAGCTTCTTTCCAGATTTCATCGGAGGATATTTCCTTTTTCACCATAGCCCTCTATGGGCTTCCAAATATCACTTTGCAAATTCCACAAGAACTGTCTTAGCGAAAGGCTTCTTGAGGGGAAAGCTGCAACTCTGGGAGATGATTTCACAGAAAAAAAAAGAAGTTTCTCAGAAAGCTTCTTTCCCTTTGTTATCGGAGGATATTTCCTTTGACCTTATAGTCTTCAAAGGGAAAGGAAATATCTGTTGTCAGATTCCACAGAAATAAGGGTAGCAAAGAGATCCACGAAATACAGATGTAACTCTGTGAGATGAATTAACAGAACACTGAGCAGTTTCTCAGAAAGCTTCTTTCCAGATTTCATCGGAGGATATTTCCTTTTTCACCATAGCCCTCTAAGGGCTTCCAAATATCACTTTGCCAATTCCACAAGAACTGTCTTAGCGAAAGGCTTCTTGAGGGGAATGCTGTAACTCTGTGAGATGATTTCACAGAACACAAAGAAGTTTCTCAGAAAGCTTCTTTCTCTTTGTTATCGGAGGATATTTCCCTTGGCCCTATAGTCTTCAAAGGGAAAGGAAATATCTGTTCTCAGATTCCACAGAAATAAGGCCAGCAAAGAGATCCACGAAATACAGATGTAACTCTGTGAGATGAATTAACAGAACACTAAGCAGTTTCTCAGAAAGCTTCTTTCCAGATTTCATCGGAGGATATTTCCTTTTTCACCATAGCCCTCTATGGGCTTCCAAATATCACTTTGCCAATTCCACAAGAACTGTCTTAGCGAAAGGCTTCTTGAGGGGAAAGCTGTAACTCTGTGAGATGATTTCACAGAACACAAAGAAGTTTCTCAGAAAGCTTCTTTCCCTTTGTTATCGGAGGATATTTCCTTTGGCCCTATAGTCCTTAAAGGGATCCGAAATATCTGTTCTCAGATTCCACAGAAATAAGGCTAGCAAAGAGATCCACGAAATACAGATGTAACACTGTGAGATGATTTAACAGAACACTAAGGAGTTTCTCAGAAAGCTTCTTTCCAGATTTCATCGGAGGATATTTCCTTTTTCACCATAGCCCTCTATGGGCTTCCAAATATCACTTTGCCAATTCCACAAGAACTGACTTAGCGAAAGGCTTCTTGAGGGGAAAGCTGTAACTCTGTGAGATGATTTCACAGAACACAAAGAAGTTTCTCAGAAAGCTTCTTTCTCTTTGTTATCGGAGGATATTTCCTTTGGCCCTATAGTCTTCAAAGGGAAAGGAAATATCTGTTCTCAGATTCCACAGAAATAAGGTCAGCAAAGAGATCCACGAAATACAGATGTAACTCTGTGAGATGAATTAACAGAACACTAAGCAGTTTCTCAGAATGCTTCTTTCCAGATTTCATCGGAGGATATTTCCTTTTTCACCATAGCCCTCTATGGGCTTCCAAATATCACTTTGCCAATTCCACAAGAACTGTCTTAGCGAAAGGCTTCTTGAGGGGAAAGCTGTAACTCTGTGAGATGATTTCACAGAACACAAAGAAGTTTCTCAGAAAGCTTCTTTCTCTTTGTTATCGGAGGATATTTCCTTTGGCCCTATAGTCTTTAAAGGGATCCAAAATGTCTGTTCTCAGATTCCACAGAAATAAGGCTAGCAAAGAGATTCACGAAATACAGATGTAACTCTGTGAGATGAATTAACAGAACACTGAGCAGTTTCTCAGAAAGCTTCTTTCCAGATTTCATCGGAGGATATTTCCTTTTTCACCATTGCCCTCTATGGGCTTCCAAATATCACTTTGCCAATTCCACAAGAACTGTCTTAGCGAAAGGCTTCTTGAGGGGAAGGCTGTAACTCTGTGAGATGATTTCACAGAACACAAAGAAGTTTCTCAGAAAGCTTCTTTCTCTTTGTTATCGGAGGATATTTCCTTTGGCCCTATAGTCTTCAAAGGGAAAGGAAATATCTGTTGTCAGATTCCACAGAAATAAGGCTAGCAAAAAGATCCACGAAATACAGATGTAACTCTGTGAGATGAATTAAGAGAACACTAAGCAGTTTCTCAGAAAGCTTCTTTCCAGATTTCATCGGAGGATATTGCCTTTTGAACCATAGCCCTTATGGGCTTCCAAATATCACTTTGCCAATTCCACAAAAACTGTCTTAGCGAAAGGCTTCTTGAGGGGAAAGCTGTAACTCTGTGAGATGATTTCACAGAACACAAAGAAGTTTCTCAGAAAGTTTCTTTCCCTTTGTTATCGGAGGATATTTCCTCTTGCCCTATAGCCTTCAAAGGGAAAGGAAATAACTGTTGTCAGATTCCACAGAAATAAGGCTAGCAAAGAGATCCACGAAATACAGATGTAACTCTGTCAGATGAATTAACAGAACACTGAGCAGTTTCTCAGAAAGCTTCTTTCCAGATTTCATCGGAGGATATTTCCTTTTTTACCATAGCCCTCTATGGGCTTCCAAATATCAGTTTGCCAATTCCACAAGAACTGTCTTAGCGAAAGGCTTCTTGAGGGGAAAGCTGTAACTCTCTGAGATGATTTCACAGAACACAAAGAAGTTTCTCAGAAAGCTTCTTTCTCTTTGTTATCGGAGGATATTTCCTTTGGCCCTATAGTCTTCAAAGTTAAAGGAAATATCTGTTCTCAGATTCCACAGAAATAAGGTCAGCAAAGAGATCCACGAAATACAGATGTAACTCTGTGAGATGAATTAGCAGAACACTAAGCAGTTTCTCAGAATGCTTCTTTCCAGATTTCATCGGAGGATATTTCCTTTTTCACCATAGCCCTCTATGGGCTTCCAAATATCACTTTGCCAATTCCACAAGAACTGTCTTAGCAAAAGGCTTCTTGAGGGGAAAGCTGTAACTCTGTGAGATGATTTCACAGAACACAAAGAAGTTTCTCAGAAAGCTTCTTTCTCTTTGTTATCGGAGGATATTTCCTTTGGCCCTATAGTCTTTAAAGGGATCCAAAATGTCTGTTCTCAGATTCCACAGAAATAAGGCTAGCAAAGAGATCCACGAAATACAGATGTAACTCTGTGTGATGAATTAACAGAACACTGAGCAGTTTCTCAGAAAGCTTCTTTCCAGATTTCATCGGAGGATATTTCCTTTTTCATCATAGCCCTCTATGGGTTTCCAAATATCACTTTGCCAATTCCACAAGAACTGTCTTAGCGAAAGGCTTCTTGAGGGGAAGGCTGTAACTCTGTGAGATGATTTCACAGAACACAAAGAAGTTTCTCAGAAAGCTTCTTTCTCTTTGTTATCGGAGGATATTTCCTTTGGCCCTATAGTCTTCAAAGGGAAAGGAAATATCTGTTGTCAGATTCCACAGAAATAAGGCTAGCAAAAAGATCCACGAAATACAGATGTAACTCTGTGAGATGAATTCAGAGAACACTAAGCAGTTTCTCAGAAACTTCTTTCCAGATTTCATCGGAGGATATTGCCTTTTTCACCATAGCCCTTATGGGCGTCCAAATATCACTTTGCCAATTCCACAAGAACTGTCTTAGCGAAAGGCTTCTTGAGGGGAAAGCTGTAACTCTGTGAGATGATTTCACAGAACACAAAGAAGTTTCTCAGAAAGCTTCTTTCCCTTTGTTATCGGAGGATATTTCCTCTGGCCCTATAGTCTTCAAAGGGAAAGGAAATATCTGTTCTCAGATTCCACAGAAATAAGGCTAGCAAAGAGATCCACGAAATACAGATGTAACTCTGTGAGATGAATTAACGGAACACTAAGGAGTTTCTCAGAAAGCTTCTTTCCAGATTTCATCGGAGGATATTTCCTTTTTCACCATAGCCCTCTACGGGCTTCCAAATATCACTTTGCCAATTCCACAAGAACTGTCTTAGCGAAAGGCTTCTTGAGGGGACAGCTGTAACTCTGTGAGATGATTTCACAGAACACAAAGAAGTTTCTCAGAAAGCTTCTTCCTCTTTGTTATCGGAGGATATTTCCTTTGGCCCTATAGTCTTCAAAGGGAAAGGAAATATCTGTTCTCAGATTCCACAGAAATAAGGCCAGCAAAGAGATCCACGAAATACAGATGTAACTCTGTGAGATGAATTAACAGAACACTAAGCAGTTTCTCAGAAAGCTTCTTTCCAGTTTTCATCGGAGGATATTTCCTTTTTCACCATAGCCCTCTATGGGCTTCCAAATATCACTTTGCCAATTCCACAAGAACTGTCTTAGCGAAAGGCTTCTTGAGGGGAAAGCTGTAACTCTCTGAGGTGATTTCACAGAACACAAAGAAGTTTCTCAGAAAGCTTCTTTCTCTTTGTTATCGGAGGATATTTCCTTTGGCCCTATAGTCTTTAAAGGGATCCGAAATATCTGTTCTCAGATTCCACAGAAATAAGGCTAGCAAAAAGATCCACGAAATACAGATGTAACTCTGTGAGATGAATTAAGAGAACACTAAGCAGTTTCTCGGAAAGCTTCTTTCCAGATTTCATCGGAGGATATTGCCTTTTGAACCATAGCCCTTATGGGCTTCCAAATATCACTTTGCCAATTCCACAAAAACTGTCTTAGCGAAAGGCTTCTTGAGGGGAAAGCTGTAACTCTGTGAGATGATTTCACAGAACACAAAGAAGTTTCTCAGAATGTTTCTTTCCCTTTGTTATCGGAGGATATTTCCTCTGGCCCTATAGTCTTCAAAGGGAAAGGAAATAACTGTTGTCAGATTCCACAGAAATAAGGCTAGCAAAGAGATCCACGAAATACAGATGTAACTCTGTCAGAAGAATTAACAGAACACTGAGCAGTTTCTCAGAAAGCTTCTTTCCAGATTTCATGGGAGGATATTTCCTTTTTCACCATAGCCCTCTATGGGCTTCCAAATATCAGTTTGCCAATTCCACAAGAACTGTCTTAGCGAAAGGCTTCTTGAGGGGAAAGCTGTAACTCTCTGAGATGATTTCACAGAACACAAAGAAGTTTCTCAGAAGGCTTCTTTCTCTTTGTTATCGGAGGATATTTCCTTTGGCCCTATAGTCTTCAAAGTTAAAGGAAATATCTGTTCTCAGATTCCACAGAAATAAGGTCAGCAAAGAGATCCACGAAATACAGATGTAACTCTGTGAGATGAATTAACAGAACACTAAGCAGTTTCTCAGAATGCTTCTTTCCAGATTTCATCGGAGGATATTTCCTTTTTCACCATAGCCCTCTATGGGCTTCCAAATATCACTTTGCCAATTCCACAAGAACTGTCTTAGCAAAAGGCTTCTTGAGGGGAAAGCTGTAACTCTGTGAGATGATTTCACAGAACACAAAGAAGTTTCTCAGAAAGCTTCTTTCTCTTTGTTATCGGAGGATATTTCCTTTGGCCCTATAGTCTTTAAAGGGATCCAAAATGTCTGTTCTCAGATTCCACAGAAATAAGGCTAGCAAAGAGATCCACGAAATACAGATGTAACTCTGTGAGATGAATTAACAGAACACTGAGCAGTTTCTCAGAAAGCTTCTTTCCAGATTTCATCGGAGGATATTTCCTTTTTCACCATAGCCCTCTATGGGTTTCCAAATATCACTTTGCCAATTCCACAAGAACTCTCTTAGCGAAAGGCTTCTTGAGGGGAAGGCTGTAACTCTGTGAGATGATTTCACAGAACACAAAGAAGTTTCTCAGAAAGCTTCTTTCTCTTTGTTATCGGAGGATATTTCCTTTGGCCCTATAGTCTTCAAAGGGAAAGGAAATATCTGTTGTCAGATTCCACAGAAATAAGGCTAGCAAAAAGATCCACGAAATACAGATGTAACTCTGTGAGATGAATTAAGAGAACACTAAGCAGTTTCTCAGAAAGCTTCTTTCCAGATTTCTTCGGAGGATATTGCCTTTTTCACCATAGCCCTTATGGGCTTCCAAATATCACTTTGCCAATTCCACAAAAACTGTCTTAGCGAAAGGCTTCTTGAGGGGAAAGCTGTAACTCTGTGAGATGATTTCACAGAACACAAAGAAGTTTCTCAGAAAGTTTCTTTCCCTTTGTTATCGGAGGATATTTCCTCTGGCCCTATAGTCTTCAAAGGGAAAGGAAATAACTGTTGTCAGATTCCACATAAATAAGGCTAGCAAAGAGATCCACGAAATACAGATGTAACTCTGTCAGATGAATTAACAGAACACTGAGCAGTTTCTCAGAAAGCTTCTTTCCAGATTTCATCGGAGGATATTTCCTTTTTCACCATAGCCCTCTATGGGCTTCCAAATATCACTTTGCCAATTCCACAAGAACTGTCTTAGCGAAAGGCTTCTTGAGGGGAAAGCTGTAACTCTCTGAGATGATTTCACAGAACACAAAGAAGTTTCTCAGAAAGCTTCTTTCTCTTTGTTATCGGAGGATATTTCCTTTGGCCCTATAGTCTTCAAAGGGAAAGGAAATATCTGTTCTCAGATTCCACAGAAATAAGGCTAGCAAAGAGATCCACGAAATACAGATGTAACTCTGTGAGATGAATTAACAGAAAACTAAGCAGTTTCTCAGAAAGCTTCTTTCCAGATTTCATCGGAGGATATTTCCTTTTTCACCATAGCCCTCTACGGGCTTCCAAATATCACTTTGCCAATTCCACAAGAACTGTCTTAGCGAAAGGCTTCTTGAGGGGAAAGCTGTAACTCTCTGAGGTGATTTCACAGAACACAAAGAAGTTTCTCAGAAAGCTTCTTTCTCTTTGTTATCAGAGGATATTTCCTTTGGCCCTATAGTCTTTAAAGGGATCCGAAATATCTGTTCTCAGATTCCACAGAAATAAGGCTAGCAAAGAGATCCACGAAATACAGATGTAACTCTGTGAGATGAATTAACAGAACACTGAGCAGTTTCTCAGAAAGCTTCTTTCCAGATTCCATCGGAGGATATTTCCTTTTTCACCATAGCCCTCTATGGGCTTCCAAATATCACTTTGCAAATTCCACAAGAACTGTCTTAGCGAAAGGCTTCTTGAGGGGAAGGCTGTAACTCTGTGAGATGATTTCACAGAACACAAAGAAGTTTCTCAGAAAGCTTCTTTCTCTTTGTTATCGGAGGATATTTCCTTTGGCCCTATAGTCTTCAAAGGGAAAGGAAATATCTGTTGTCTGATTCCACAGAAATAAGGCTAGCAAAAAGATCCACGAAATACAGATGTAACTCTGTGAGATGAATTAACAGAACACTAAGCAGTTTCTCAGAAAGCTTCTTTCCAGATTTCATCGGAGGATATTTCCTTTTTCACCATAGCCATTATGGGCTTTCAAATATCACTTTGCCAATTCCACAAGAACTGTCTTAGCGAAAGGCTTCTTGAGGGAAAGCTGTAACTCTGTGAGATGATTTCATAGAACACAAAGGAGTTTCACAGAAAGCTTCTTTGCCTTTGTTATCGGAGGATATTTCCTTTGGCCCTATAGTCTTCAAAGGGAAAGGAAATATCTGTTGTCAGATTCCACAGAAATAAGGCTAGCAAAGAGATCTACGAAATACAGATGGAACTCTGTGAGATGAATTAACAGAACACTGAGCAGTTTCTCAGAAAGCTTCTTTCCAGATTTCATCGGAGGATATTTCCTTTTTCACCATAGCCCTCTAAGGGCTTCCAAATATCATTTTGCCAATTCCACAAGAACTGTCTTAGCGAAAGGCTTCTTGAGGAGAAAGGTGTAACTCTGTGATTTGATTTCACAGAACACAAAGAAGTTTCTCAGAAAGCTTCTTTCTCTTTGTTATCAGAGGATATTTCCTTTGGCCCTATAGTCTTCAAAGGGAAAGGAAATACCTGTTGTCAGATTAAACAGAAATAAGGCTAGCAAAAAGATCCACGAAATACAGATGTAACACTGTGAGATGAATTAACAGAACACTTAGCAGTTTCTCAGAAAGCTTCTTTCCAGATTTCACCGGATGATATTTCCTTTTTCACCATAGCCCTCTATGGGCTTCCAAATATCACTTTGCCAATTCCACAAGAACTGTCTTAGCGAAAGGTTTCTTGAGGGGAAAGCTGTAACTCTGTGAGATGATTCACAGAACACAAAGAAGTTTCTCAGAAAGCTTCTTTCTCTTTGTTATCGGAGGATATTTCCTTTGGCCCTATAATCTTTAAAGGGATCCAAAATATCTGTTCTCAGATTCCACAGAAATAAGGCTAGCAAAGAGATCCACGAAATACAGATGTAACACTGTGAGATAAATTAACAGAAAACTGAGCAGTTTCTCAGAAAGCTTCTTTCCAGATATCATGGGAGGATATTTCCTTTTTCACCATAGCCCTCTATGGGCTTCCAAATATTACTTTGTAAATTCCACAAGAACTGTCTTAGCGAAAGGCTTCTTGAGGGGAAGGCTGTAACTCTGTGAGATGATTTCACAGAACACAAAGAAGTTTCTCAGAAAGCTTCTTTCTCTTTGTTATGGAGGATATTTCCTTTGGCCCTATAGTCTTCAAAGGGAAAGGAAATATCTGCTGTGAGATTCCACAGAAATAAGGCTAGCAAAAAGATCCACGAAATACAGATGTAACTCTGTGAGATGAATTAACAGAACACTAAGCAGTTTCTCAGAAAGCTTCTTTCCAGATTTCATCGGAGGATATTTCCTTTTTCACCATAGCCATTAAGGACTTCCAAATATCACTTTGCCAATTCCACAAGAACTGTCTTAGCGAAAGGCTTCTTGAGGGGAAAGCTGTAACTCTGTGAGATGATTTCACAGAACACAAAGAAGTTTCTCAGAAAGCTTCTTTCCCTTTGTTATCGGAGGATATTTCCTTTGGCCCTATAGTCTTCAAAGGGAAAGGAAATATCTGTTGTCAGATTCCACAGAAATAAGGCTAGCAAAGAGATCCACGAAATACTGATGTAACTCTGTGAGATGAATTAACAGAACACTGAGCAGTTTCTCAGAAAGCTTCTTTCCAGATTTCATCGGAGGATATTTCCTTTTTCACCATAGCCCTCTAAGGGCTTCCAAATGTCACTTTGGCAATTCCACAAGAACTGTCTTAGCGAAAGTCTTCTTGAGGGGAAAGGTGTAACACTGTGAGATGATTTCACAGAACACAAACAAGTTTCTCAGAAAGATTCTTTCTCTTTGTTATCGGAGGATATTTCCTTTGGCCCTATAGTCTTCAAAGGGATCCGAAATATCTGTTGTCAGATTCAACAGAAATAAGGCTAGCAAAGAGATCCACGAAATACAGATGTAACTCTGTGAGATGAATTAACAGAACACTAAGCAGTTTCTCAGAAAGCTTCTTTCCAGATTTCATCGGAGGATATTTCCTTTTTCACCATAGCCCTCTAAGGGCTTCCAAATATCACTTTGCCAATTCCACAAGAACTGTCTTAGCGAAAGGCTTCTTGAGGGGAAAGGTGTAACTCTGTGATTTGATTTCACAGAACACAAAGAAGTTTCTCAGAAAGCTTCTTTCTCTTTGTTATCGGAGGATATTTCCTTTGGCCCTATAGTCTTCAAAGGGAAAGGAAATATCTGTTGTCAGATTAAACAGAAATAAGGCTAGCAAAAAGATCCACGAAATACAGATGTAACACTGTGAGATGAATTAACAGAACACTAAGCAGTTTCTCAGAAAGCTTCTTTCCAGATTTCATCGGATTATATTTCCTTTTTCACCATAGCCCTTTATGGGCTTCCAAATATCACTTTGCCAATTCCACATGAACTGTCTTAGCGAAAGGCTTCTTTAGGGGAAAGCTGTAACTCTGTGAGTTGATTTCACAGAACACAAAGAAGTTTCTCAGAAAGCTTCTTTCCCTTTGTTATCGGAGGATATTTCCTTTGGCTCTATAGTCTTCAAAGGGAAAGGAAATATCTGTTGTCAGATTCCACAGAAATAAGGATAGCAAAGAGATCCACGAAATACAGATGTAACTCTGTGAGATGAATTAAGAGAACACTGAGCAGTTTCTCAGAAAGCATCTTTCCAGATTTCATCGGAGGATAGTTCCTTTTTCACCATAGCCCTCTAAGGGCTTCCAAATATCACTTTGCCAATTCCACAAGAACTGTCTTAGCGAAAGGCTTCTTGAGGGGAAAGCTGTAACTCTGTGAGATGATTTCACAGAACACAAAGAAGTTTCTGAGAAAGCTTCTTTCTCCTTGTTATCGGAGGATATTTCCTTTGTCGATATAGTCTCCAAAGGGAAAGGAAATATCTGTTCTCAGATTCCACAGAAATAAGGCCAGCAAAGAGATCCACGAAATACAGATGTAACACTGTGAGATGAATTAACAGAAGACTAAGCAGTTTCTCAGAAAGCTTCTTTCCAGATTTCATCGGAGGATATTTCCTTTTTCACCATAGCCCTCTATGGGCTTCCAAATATCACTTTGCCAATTCCACAAGAACTGTCTTAGCGAAAGGCTTCTTGAGGGGAAAGCTGTAACTCTGTGAGATGATTTCACAGAACACAAAGAAGTTTCTCAGAAAGCTTCTTTCCCTTTGTTATCGGAGGATATTTCCTTTGGCCCTATAGTCTTTAAAGGCATCCGAAATATCTGTTCTCAGATTCCACAGAAATAAGGCTAGCAAAGAGATCCACGAAATACAGATGTAACTCTGTGAGATGAATTAACAGAACACTAAGCAGTTTCTCAGAAAGCTTCTTTCCAGATTTCATCGGAGGATATTTCCTTTTTCACCATAGCCCTCTATGGGCTTCCAAATATCACTTTGCCAATTCCACAAGAACTGACTTAGCGAAAGGCTTCTTGAGGGGAAAGCTGTAACTCTGTGAGATGATTTCACAGAACACAAAGAAGTTTCTCAGAAAGCTTCTTTCTCTTTGTTATCGGAGGATATTTCCTTTGGCCCTATAGTCTTCAAAGGGAAAGGAAATATCTGTTCTCTGATTCCACAGAAATAAGGCCAGCAAAGAGATCCACGAAATACAGATGTAACTCTGTGAGATGAATTAACAGAACACTAAGCAGTTTCTCAGAATGCTTCTTTCCAGATTTCATCGGAGGATATTTCCTTTTTCACCATAGCCCTCTATGGGCTTCCTAATATCACTTTGCCAATTCCACAAGAACTGTCTTAGCGAAAGGCTTCTTGAGGGGAAAGCTGTAACTCTGTGAGATGATTTCACAGAACACAAAGAAGTTTCTCAGAAAGCTTCTTTCTCTTTGTTATCGGAGGATATTTGCTTTGGCCCTATAGACTTTAAAGGGATCCAAAATGTCTGTTCTCAGATTCCACAGAAAGAAGGCTAGCAAAGAGATCCACGAAATACAGATGTAACTCTGTGAGATGAATTAACAGAACACTGAGCAGTTTCTCAGAAAGCTTCTTTCCAGATTTCATCGGAGGATATTTCCTTTTTCACCATAGCCCTCTATGGGCTTCCAAATATCACTTTGCCAATTCCACAAGAACTGTCTTAGCGAAAGGCTTCTTGAGGGGAAGGCTGTAACTCTGTGAGATGATTTCACAGAACACAAAGAAGTTTCTCCCAAAGCTTCTTTCTCTTTGTTATCGGAGGATATTTCCTTTGGCCTTATAGTCTTCAAAGGGAAAGGAAATATCTGTTGTCAGATTCCACAGAAATAAGGCTAGCAAAAAGATCCACGAAATACAGATGTAACTCTGTGAGATGAATTAAGAGAACACTAAGCAGTTTCTCAGAAAGCTTCTTTCCAGATTTCATCGTAGGATATTTCCTTTCTCACCATAGCCCTTATGGGCTTCCAAATATCACTTTGCCAATTCCACAAGAACTGTCTTAGCGAAAGGCTTCTTGAGGGGAAAGCTGTAACTCTGTGAGATGATTTCTCAGAACACAAAGAAGTTTCTCAGAAAGCTTCATTCCCTTTGTTATCGGAGGATATTTCCTCTGGCATTATATTCTTCAAAGGGAAAGGAAATAACTGTTGTCAGATTCCACAGAAATAAGGCTAGCAAAGAGATCCACGAAATACAGATGTAACTCTGTGAGATGAATTAACAGAACACTGAGCAGTTTCTCAGAAAGCTTCTTTCCAGATTTCATCGGAGGATATTTCCTTTTTCACCATAGCCCTCTAAGGGCTTCCAAATATCACTTTGCCAATTCCACAAGAACTGTCTTAGCGAAAGGCTTCTTGAGGGGAAAGCTGTAACTCTGTGAGATGATTTCACAGAACACAAAGAAGTTTCTCAGAAAGCTTCTTTCTCTTTGTTATCGGAGGATATTTCCTTTGGCCCTATAGTCTTCAAAGGGAAAGGAAATATCTGTTCTCAGATTCCACAGAAATAAGGCCAGCAAAGAGAACCACGAAATACAGATGTAACTCTGTGAGATGAATTAACAGAACACTAAGCAGTTTCTCAGAAATCTTCTTTCCAGATTTCATCGGAGGATATTTCCTTTTTCACCATAGCCCTCTATGGGCTTCCAAATATCACTTTGCCAATTCCACAAGAACTGTCTTAGCGAAAGGCTTCTTGAGGGGAAAGCTGTAACTCTGTGAGATGATTTCACAGAACACAAAGAAGTTTCTCAGAAAGCTTCTTTCCCTTTGTTATCGGAGGATATTTCCTTTGGCCCTATAGTCTTTAAAGGGATCCGAAATATGTGTTCTCAGATTCCACAGAAATAAGACTAGCAAAGAGATCCACGATATACAGATGTAAGTCTGTGAGATGAATTAACAGAACACTAAGGAGTTTCTCAGAAAGCTTCTTTCCAGATTTCATCGGAGGATATTTCCTTTTTCACCATAGCCCTCTACGGGCTTCCAAATATTACTTTGCCAATTCCACAAGAACTGTCTTAGCGAAAAGCTTCTTGAGGGGACAGCTGTAACTCTGTGAGATGATTTCACAGATCACAAAGAAGTTTCTCAGAAAGCTTCTTTCTCTTTGTTATCGGAGGATATTTCCTTTGGCCCTATAGTCTTCAAAGGGAAAGGAAATATCTGTTCTCAGATTCCACAGAAATAAGGCCAGCAAAGAGATCCACGAAACACAGATGTAACTCTGTGAGATGAATTAACAGAACACTAAGCAGTTTCTCAGAAAGCTTCTTTCCAGATTTCATCGGAGGATATTTCCTTTTTCACCATAGCCCTCTATGGGCTTCCAAATATCACTTTGCCAATTCCACAAGAACTGTCTTAGCGAAAGGCTTCTTGAGGGGAAAACTGTAACTCTGTGAGATGATTTCACAGAACACAAAGAAGTTTCTCAGAAAGCTTCTTTCCCTTTGTTATCGGAGGATACTTCCTTTATCCCTATAGTCTTTAAAGGGATCCGAAATATCTGTTCTCAGATTCCACAGAAATAAGGCTAGCAAAGAGATCCACGAAATACAGATGTAACTCTGTGAGATGAATTAACAGAACACTAAGGAGTTTCTCAGAAAGCTTCTTTCCAGATTTCATCGGAGGATATTTCCTTTTTCACCATAGCCCTCTATGGGCTTCCAAATATCACTTTGCCAATTCCACAAGAACTGACTTAGCGAAAGGCTTCTTGAGGGGAAAGCTGTAACTCTGTGAGATGATTTCACAGAACACAAAGAAGTTTCTCAGAAAGCTTCTTTCTCTTTGTTATCGGAGGATATTTCCTTTGGCCCTATAGTCTTCAAAGGGAAAGGAAATATCTGTTCTCAGATTCCACAGAAATAAGGCCAGCAAAGAGATCCACGAAATACAGATGTAACTCTGTGAGATGAATTAACAGAACACTAAGCAGTTTCTCAGAATGCTTCTTTCCAGATTTCATCGGAGGATATTTCCTTTTTCACCATAGCCCTCTAAGGGCTTACAAATATCACTTTGCCAATTCCACAAGAACTGTTTTAGCGAAAGGCTTCTTGAGGGGAAAGGTGTAACTCTGTGATTTGATTTCACAGAACACAAAGAAGTTTCTCAGAAAGCTTCTTTCTCTTTGTTATCGGAGGATATTTCCTTTGGCCCTATAGTCTTCAAAGGGAAAGGAAATATCTGTTGTCAGATTAAACAGAAATAAGGCTAGCAAAAAGATCCACGAAATACAGATGTAACACTGTGAGATGAATTAACAGAACACTAAGCAGTTTTTCAGAAAGCTTCTTTCCAGATTTCATCGGAGGATATTTCCTTTTTCACCATAGCCCTCTATGGGCTTCCAAATATCACTTTGAAAATTCCACATGAACTGTCTTAGCGAAAGGCTTCTTGAGGGGAAAGCTGTAACTCTGTGAGTTGATTTCACAGAACACAAAGAAGTCTCTCAGAAAGCTTCTTTCCCTTTGTTATCGGAGGATATTTCCTTTGGCTCTATAGTCTTCAAAGGGAAAGGAAATATCTGTTGTCAGAATCCACAGAAATAAGGCTAGCAAAGATATCCACGAAATACAGATGTAACTCTGTGAGATGAATTAACAGAACACTGAGCAGTTTCTCAGAAAGCTTCTTTCCAGATTTCATCGGAGGATATTTCCTTTTTCACCATAGCCCTCTAAGGGCTTCCAAATATCACTTTGCCAATTCCACAAGAACTGTCTTAGCGAAAGGCTTCTTGAGGGGAAAGCTGTAACTCTGTGAGATGATTTCACAGAACACAAAGAAGTTTCTCAGAAAGCTTCTTTCTCTTTGTTATCGGAGGATATTTCCTTTGGCCCTATAGTCTTCAAAGGGAAAGGAAATATCTGTTCTCAGATTCCACAGAAATAAGGCCAGCAAAGAGATCCACGAAATACAGATGTAACTCTGTGAGATGAATTAACAGAAGACTAAGCAGTTTCTCAGAAAGCTTCTTTCCAGATTTCATCGGAGGATATTTCCTTTTTCACCATAGCCCTCTATGGGCTTCCAAATATCACTTTGCCAATTCCACAAGAACTGTCTTAGCGAAAGGCTTCTTGAGGGGAAAGCTGTAACTCTGTGAGATGATTTCACAGAACACAAAGAAGTTTCTCAGAAAGCTTCTTTCTCTTTGTTATCGGAGGATATTTCCTTTGGCCCTATAGTCTTTAAAGGGATCCAAAATATCTGTTCTCAGAATCCACAGAAATAAGGCTAGCAAAGAGATCCACGAAATACAGATGTAACTCTGTTAGATGAATTAACAGAACACTGAGCAGTTTCTCAGAAAGCTTCTTTCCAGATTTCATCGGAGGATATTTCCTTTTTCACCATAGCCCTCTATGGGCTTCCAAATATCACTTTGCAAATTCCACAAGAACTGTCTTAGAGAAAGGCTTCTTGAGGGGAAGGCTGGAACTCTGTGAGATGATTTCACAGAACACAAAGAAGTTTCTCAGAAAGCTTCTTTCTCTTTGTTATTGGAGGATATTTCCTTTGGCCCTACAGTCTTCAAAGGGAAAGGAAATATCTGTTGTCAGATTCCACAGAAATAAGGCTAGCAAAAAGATCCACGAAATACAGATGTAACTCTGTGAGATGAATTGACAGAACACTGAGCAGTTTCTCAGAAAGATTCTTTCCAGATTTCATCGGAGGATATTTCCTTTTTCACCATAGCCCTCTATGGGCTTCCAAATATCACTTTGCCAATTCCACAAGAACTGTCTTAGCGAAAGGCTTCTTGAGGGGAAGGCTGTAACTCTGTGAGATGATTTCACAGAACACAAAGAAGTTTCTCAGAAAACTTGTTTCTCTTTGTTATCGGAGGATATTTCCTTTGGCCCTATAGTCTTTAAAGGGATCCGAAATATCTGTTCTCAGATTCCACAGAAATAATGCTAGCAAAGAGTTCCACGAAATACAGATGTAACTCTGTGAGATGAATTAACAGAACACTAAGCAGTTTCTCAGAAAGGTTCTTTCCAGATTTCATCGGAGGATATTTCTTTTTCACCATAGCCCTCTAAGGGCTTCCAAATATCACTTTGCCAATTCCACAAGAACTGTCTTAGCGAAAGGCTTCTTGAGGGGAAAGGTGTAACTCTGTGATTTGATTTCACAGAACACAAAGAAGTTTCTCAGAAAGCTTCTTTCTCTTTGATATCGGAGGATATTTCCTTTGGCCCTATAGTCTTCAAAGGGAAAGGAAATATCTGTTGTCAGATTAAACAGAAATAAGGCTAGCAAAAAGATCCACGAAATACAGATGTAACACTGAGAGATGAATTAACAGAACACTAAGCAGTTTCTCAGAAAGCTTCTTTCCAGATTTCATCGGAGGATATTTCCTTTTTCACCATAGCCCTCTATGGGCTTCCAAATATCACTTTGCCAATTCCACATGAACTGTCTTAGCGAAAGGCTTCTTGAGGGGAAAGCTGTAACTCTGTGAGATCATTTCACAGAACACAAAGAAGTTTCTCAGAAAGCTTCTTTCCCTTTGTTATCGGAGGATATTTCCTTTGGCTCTATAGTCTTCAAAGGGAAAGGAAATATCTGTTGTCAGATTCCACAGAAATAAGGCTAGCAAAGAGATCCACGAAATACAGATGTAACTCTGTGAGATGAATTAACAGAACACTGAGCAGTTTCTCAGAAAGCTTCTTTCCAGATTTCATTGGAGGATATTTCCTTTTTCACCATAGCCCTCTAAGGGCTTCCAAATATCACTTTGCCAATTCCACAAGAACTGTCTTAGCGAAAGGCTTCTTGAGGGGAAAGCTGTAACTCTGTGAGATGATTTCACAGAACACAAAGAAGTTTCTCAGAAAGCTTCTTTCCCTTTGTTATCGGAGGATATTTCCTTTGGCCCTATAGTCTTTAAAGGGATCCGAAATATCTGTTGTCAGATTCCACAGAAATAAGGCTAGCAAAGAGATCCACGAAATACAGATGTAACTGTGTGAGATGAATTAACAGAATACTAAGCAGTTTCTCAGAAAGCTTCTTTCCAGATTTCATCGGAGGATATTTCCTTTTTCACCATAGCCCTCTAAGGGCTTCCAAATATCACTTTGCCAATTCCACAAGAACTGACTTAGCGAAAGGCTTCTTGAGGGGAAAGCTGTAACTCTGTGAGATGATTTCACAGAACACAAAGAAGTTTCTCAGAAAGCTTCTTTCTCTTTGTTATCGGAGGATATTTCCTTTGGCCCTATAGTCTTCAAAGGGAAAGGAAATATCTTTTCTCAGATTCCACAGAAATAAGGCCAGCAAAGAGATCCACGAAATACAGATGTAACTCTGTGAGATGAATTAACAGAACACTAAGCAGTTTCTCAGAAAGCTTCTTTCCAGATTTCATCGGAGGATATTTCCTTTTTCACCATAGCCCTCTATGGGCTTCCAAATATCACTTTGCCAATTCCACATGAACTGTCTTAGCGAAAGGCTTCTTGAGGGGAAAGCTGTAACTCTGTGAGATGATTTCACAGAACACAAAGAAGTTTCTCAGAAAGCTTCTTTCCCTTTGTTATCGGAGGATATTTCCTTTGGCCCTATAGTCTTCAAAGGGAAAGGAAATATCTGTTGTCAGATTCCACAGAAATAAGGCTAGCAAAGAGATCCACGAAATACAGATGTAACTCTGTGAGATGAATTAACAGAACACTGAGCAGTTTCTCAGAAAGCTTCTTTCCAGATTTCATCGGAGTATATTTCCTTTTTCACCATAGCCCTCTATGGGCTTCCAAATATCACTTTGCCAATTCCACAAGAACTGTCTTAGCGAAAGGCTTCTTGAGGGGAAAGCTGTAACTCTGTGAGATGATTTCACAGAACACAAAGAAGTTTCTCAGAAAGCTTCTTTCTCTTTGTTATCGGAGGATATTTCCTTTGGCCCTATAGTCTTTAAAGGGATCCAAAATATCTGTTCTCAGAATCCACAGAAATAAGGCTAGCAAAGAGATCCACGAAATACAGATGTAACTCTGTTAGATGAATTAACAGAACACTGAGCAGTTTCTCAGAAAGCTTCTTTCCAGATTTCATCGGAGGATATTTCCTTTTTCACCATAGCCCTCTATGGGCTTCCAAATATCACTTTGCAAATTCCACAAGAACTGTCTTAGAGAAAGGCTTCTTGAGGGGAAGGCTGGAACTCTGTGAGATGATTTCACAGAACACAAAGAAGTTTCTCAGAAAGCTTCTTTCTCTTTGTTATTGGAGGATATTTCCTTTGGCCCTACAGTCTTCAAAGGGAAAGGAAATATCTGTTGTCAGATTCCACAGAAATAAGGCTAGCAAAAAGATCCACGAAATACAGATGTAACTCTGTGAGATGAATTGACAGAACACTGAGCAGTTTCTCAGAAAGATTCTTTCCAGATTTCATCGGAGGATATTTCCTTTTTCACCATAGCCCTCTATGGGCTTCCAAATATCACTTTGCCAATTCCACAAGAACTGTCTTAGCGAAAGGCTTCTTGAGGGGACGGCTGTAACTCTGTGAGATGATTTCACAGAACACAAAGAAGTTTCTCAGAAAACTTGTTTCTCTTTGTTATCGGAGGATATTTCCTTTGGCCCTATAGTCTTTAAAGGGATCCGAAATATCTGTTCTCAGATTCCACAGAAATAAGGCTAGCAAAGAGTTACACGAAATACAGATGTAACTCTGTGAGATGAATTAACAGAACACTAAGCAGTTTCTCAGAAAGGTTCTTTCCAGATTTCATCGGAGGATATTTCTTTTTCACCATAGCCCTCTAAGGGCTTCCAAATATCACTTTGCCAATTCCACAAGAACTGTCTTAGCGAAAGGCTTCTTGAGGGGAAAGGTGTAACTCTGTGATTTGATTTCACAGAACACAAAGAAGTTTCTCAGAAAGCTTCTTTCTCTTTGATATCGGAGGATATTTCCTTTGGCCCTATAGTCTTCAAAGGGAAAGGAAATATCTGTTCTCAGATTCCACAGAAATAAGGCCAGCAAAGAGATCCACGAAATACAGATGTAACTCTGTGAGATGAATTAACAGAACACTAAGCAGTTTCTCAGAAAGCTTCTTTCCAGATTTCATCGGAGGATATTTCCTTTTTCACCATAGCCCTCTACGGGCTTCCAAATATCACTTTGCCAATTCCACAAGAACTGTCTTAGCGAAAGGCTTATTGAGGGGAAAGCTGTAACTCTGTGAGATCATTTCACAGAACACAAAGAAGTTTCTCAGAAAGCTTCTTTCCCTTTGTTATCGGAGGATATTTCCTTTGGCCCTATAGTCTTTAAAGGGATCCGAAATATCTGTTCTCAGATTCCTCAGAAATAAGGCTAGCAAAGAGATCCACGAAATACAGATGTAACTGTGTGAGATGAATTAACAGAATACTAAGCAGTTTCTCAGAAAGCTTCTTTCCAGATTTCATCGGAGGATATTTCCTTTTTCACCATAGCCCTCTAAGGGCTTCCAAATATCACTTTGCCAATTCCACAAGAACTGACTTAGCGAAAGGCTTCTTGAGGGGAAAGCTGTAACTCTGTGAGATGATTTCACAGAACACAAAGAAGTTTCTCAGAAAGCTTCTTTCTCTTTGTTATCGGAGGATATTTCCTTTGGCCCTATAGTCTTCAAAGGGAAAGGAAATATCTGTTCTCTGATTCCACAGAAATAAGGCCAGCAAAGAGATCCACGAAATACAGATGTAACTCTGTGAGATGAATTAACAGAACACTAAGCAGTTTCTCAGAATGCTTCTTTCCAGATTTCATCGGAGGATATTTCCTTTTTCACCATAGCCCTCTATGGGCTTCCAAATATCACTTTGCCAATTCCACAAGAACTGTCTTAGCGAAAGGCTTCTTGAAGGGAAAGCTGTAACTCTGTGAGATGATTTCACAGAACACAAAGAAGTTTCTCAGAAAGCTTCTTTCTCTTTGTTATCGGAGGATATTTCCTTTGGCCCTATAGTCTTCAAAGGGAAAGGAAATATCTTTTCTCAGATTCCACAGAAATAAGGCCAGCAAAGAGATCCACGAAATACAGATGTAACTCTGTGAGATGAATTAACAGAACACTAAGCAGTTTCTCAGAAAGCTTCTTTCCAGATTTCATCGGAGGATATTTCCTTTTTCACCATAGCCCTCTATGGGCTTCCAAATATCACTTTGCCAATTCCACAAGAACTGTCTTAGCGAAAGGCTTCTTGAGGGGAAAGCTGTAACTCTGTGAGATGATTTCACAGAACACAAAGAAGTTTCTCAGAAAGCTTCTTTCCCTTTGTTATCGGAGGATATTTCCTTTGGCCCTATAGTCTTCAAAGGGAAAGGAAATATCTGTTGTCAGATTCCACAGAAATAAGGCTAGCAAAGAGATCCACGAAATACAGATGTAACTCTGTGAGATGAATTAACAGAACACTGAGCAGTTTCTCAGAAAGCTTCTTTCCAGATTTCATCGGAGGATATTTCCTTTTTCACCATAGCCCTCTATGGGCTTCCAAATATCACTTTGCAAATTCCACAAGAACTGTCTTAGAGAAAGGCTTCTTGAGGGGAAGGCTGGATCTCTGTGAGATGATTTCACAGAACACAAAGAAGTTTCTCAGAAAGCTTCTTTCTCTTTGTTATTGGAGGATATTTCCTTTGGCCCTACAGACTTCAAAGGGAAAGGAAATATCTGTTGTCAGATTCCACAGAAATAAGGCTAGCAAAAAGATCCACGAAATACAGATGTAACTCTGTGAGATGAATTAACAGAACACTGAGCAGTTTCTCAGAAAGATTCTTTCCAGATTTCATCGGAGGATATTTCCTTTTTCACCCTAGCCCTCTATGGGCTTCCAAATATCACTTTGCCAATTCCACAAGAACTGTCTTAGCGAAAGGCTTCTTGAGGGGAAGGCTGTAACTCTGTGAGATGATTTCACAGAACACAAAGAAGTTTCTCAGAAAGCTTCTTTCTCTTTGTTATCGGAGGATATTTCCTTTGGCCCTATAGTCTTCAAAGGGAAAGGAAATATCTGTTGTCAGATTAAACAGAAATAAGGCTAGCAAAAAGATCCACGAAATACAGATGTAACACTGTGAGATGAATTAACAGAACACTAAGCAGTTTCTCAGAAAGCTTCTTTCCAGATTTCATCGGAGGATATTTCCTTTTTCACCATAGCCCTCTATGGGCTTCCAAATATCACTTTGCCAATTCCACAAGAACTGTCTTAGCGAAAGGCTTCTTGAGGGGAAAGCTGTAACTCTGTGAGATCATTTCACAGAACACAAAGAAGTTTCTCAGAAAGCTTCTTTCCCTTTGTTATCGGAGGATATTTCCTTTGGCCCTATAGTCTTTAAAGGGATCCGAAATATCTGTTCTCAGATTCCTCAGAAATAAGGCTAGCAAAGAGATCCACGAAATACAGATGTAACTGTGTGAGATGAATTAACAGAACACTAAGCAGTTTCTCAGAAAGCTTCTTTCCAGATTTCATCGGAGGATATTTCCTTTTTCACCATAGCCCTCTAAGGGCTTCCAAATATCACTTTGCCAATTCCACAAGAACTGTCTTAGCGAAAGGCTTCTTGAGGGGAAAGCTGTAACTCTGTGAGATGATTTCACAGAACACAAAGAAGTTTCTCAGAAAGCTTCTTTCCTTTTGTTATCGGAGGATATTTACTTTGGCCTTATAGTCTTCAAAGGGAAAGGAAATATCTGTTGTCAGATTCCACAGAAATAAGGCTAGCAAAGTGATGCACGAAATACAGATGTAACTCTGTGAGATGAATTAACAGAACACTGAGCAGTTTCTCAGAAAGCTTCTTTCCAGATTTCATCGGAGGATATTTCCTTTTTCACCATAGCCCTCTATGGTCTTCCAAATATCACTTTGCCAATTGCACAAGAACTGTCTTAGCGAAAGGCTTCTTGAGGGCAAAGCTGTAACTCTTTGAGATGATTTCACAGAACACAAAGAAGTTTCTCAGAAAGCTTCTTTCCCTTTGTTATCGGAGGATATTTCCTTTGGCCCTATAGTCTTTAAAGGGATCCGAAATATCTGGTCTCAGATTCCACAGAAATAAGGCTAGCAAAGAGATCCACGAAATACAGATGTAACTCTGTGAGATGAATTAACAGAACACTAAGGAGTTTCTCAGGAAGCTTCTATCCAGATTTCATCGGATGATATTCCCTTTTTCACCCTAGCCCTCTATGGGCTTCCAAATATCACTTTGCCAATTCCACAAGAACTGACTTAGCGAAAGGCTTCTTGAGGGGAAAGCTGTAACTCTGTGAGATGATTTCACAGAACACAAAGAAGTTTCTCAGAAAGCTTCTTTCTCTTTGTTATCGGAGGATAGTTCCTTTGGCCATATAGTCTTCAAAGGGAAAGGAAATATCTGTTCTCAGATTCCACAGAAATAAGGCTAGCAAAGAGATCCACGAAATACAGATGTAACTCTGTGAGATGAATTAACAGAACACTAAGCAGTTTCTCAGAATGCTTCTTTCCAGATTTCATCGGAGGATATTTCCTTTTTCACCATAGCCCTCTAAGGGCTTCCAAATATCACTTTGCCAATTCCACAAGAACTGTCTTAGCGAAAGGCTTCTTGAGGGGAAAGGTGTAACTCTGTGATTTGATTTCACAGAACACAAAGAAGTTTCTCAGAAAGCTTCTTTCTCTTTGTATTCGGAGGATATTTCCTTTGGCCGTATAGTCTTTAAAGGGATCCAAAATATCTGTTCTCAGATTCCACAGAAATAAGGCTAGCAAAGAGATCCACGAAATACAGATGTAACTCTGTGAGATGAATTAACAGAACACTGAGCAGTTTCTCAGAAAGCTTCTTTCCAGATTTCATCGGAGGATATTTGCTTTTTCACCATAGCCCTCTATGGGCTTCCAAGTATCACTTTGCAAATTCCACAAGAACTGTCTTAGCGAAAGGCTTCTTGAGGGGACGGCTGTAACTCTGTGAGATGATTTCACAGAACACAAAGAAGTTTCTCAGAAAGCTTCTTTCTCTTTGTTATCGGAGGATATTTCCTTTGGCCCTATAGTCTTCAAAGGGAAAGGAAATATCTGTTGTCAGATTCCACAGAAATAAGGCTAGCAAAAAGATCCACGAAATACAGATGTAACTCTGTGAGATGAATTAACAGAACACTAAGCAGTTTCTCAGAAAGCTTCTTTCCAGATTTCATCGGAGGATATTTCCTTCTTCACCATAGCCCTTATGGGCTTCCAAATATCACTTTGCCAATTCCACAAGAACTGTCTTAGCGAAAGGCTTCTTGAGGGGAAAGCTGTAACTCTGTGAGATCATTTCACAGAACACAAAGAAGTTTCTCAGAAAGCTTCTTTCTCTTTGTTATCGGAGGATATTTCCTTTGGCCCTATAGTCTTTAAAGGGATCCAAATTATCTGTTCTCAGATTCCACAGAAATAAGGCTAGCAAAGAGACCCACGAAATACAGATGTAACTCTGTGAGATGAATTAACAGAACACTGAGCAGTTTCTCAGAAAGCTTCTTTCCAGATTTCATCGGAGGATATTTCCTTTTTCACCATAGCCCTCTATGGGCTTCCAAATATCACTTTGCCAATTCCACAAGAACTGTCTTAGCGAAAGGCTTCTTGAGGGGAAAGCTGTAACTCTGTGAGATGATTTCACAGAACACAAAGAAGTTTCTCAGAAAGCTTCTTTCCCATTGTTATCGGAGGATATTTCCTTTGGCCCTATAGTCTTCAAAGGGAAAGGAAATACCTGTTGTCAGATTCCACAGAAATAAGGCTAGCAAAGAGATCCACGAAATACAGATGTAACTCTGTGAGATGAATTAACAGAACACTGAGCAGTTTCTCAGAAAGCTTCTTTCCAGATTTCATCGGAGGATATTTCCTTTTTCACCATAGCCCTCTATGGGCTTCCAAATATCACTTTGCCAATTCCAAAAGAACTGTCTTAGCGAAAGGCTTCTTGATTAGAAAGCTGTAACTCAGTGAGATGACTTCACAGAACACAAAGAAGTTTCTCAGAAAGCTTCTTTCTCTTTGTTATCGGAGGATATTTCCTTTGGCCCTATAGTCTATAAAGAGATCCGAAATATCTCTTCTCAGATTCCACAGAAATAAGGCTAGCAAAGAGATCCACGAAATACAGATGTAACTCTGTGAGATGAATTAACAGAACACTAAGCAGTTTCTCAGAAAGCTTCTTTCCAGATTTCATCGGAGGATATTTCCTTTTTCACCACAGCCCTCTATGGGCTTCCAAATATCACTTTGTCTATTCCACAAGAACTCTTTTAGCGAAAGGCTTCTTGAGGGGAAAGCTGTCACTCTGTGAGATGATTTCACAGAACACAAAGAAGTTTCTCAGAAACCTTCTTTCTCTTTGTTATCCGAGGATATTTCCTTTGGCCCTATAGTCTTCAAAGGGATCCAAAATATCTGTTGTCAGATTCCACAGAAATAAGGCTAGGAAAGAGATCCACGAAATACAGATGTAACTCTGTGAGATGAATTAACAGAACACTGAGCAGTTTCTCAGAAAGCTTCTTTCCAGATTTCATCGAAGGATATTTCCTTTTTCCCCATAGCCCTCTAAGGGCTTCCAAATATCACTTTACCAATTCCACAAGAACTGTCTTAGCGAAAGGCTTCTTGAGGGGAAAGGTTTAACTCTGTGAGATGATTTCACGGAACACAAAGAAGTTTCTCAGAAAGCTTCTTTCTCTTTGTTATCGGAGGATATTTCCTTTTTCCCTCTAGTCTTCAAAGGGAAAGGAAATATCTGTTGTCAGATTAAACGGAAATAAGGCTAGCAAAAAGATCCATGAAATACAGATGTAACACTGTGAGATGAATTAACAGAACACTAAGCAGTTTCTCAGAAAGCTTCTTTCCAGATTTCATCGGAGGATATTTCCTTTTTCACCATAGCCCTCTATGGGCTTCCAAATATCACTTTGCCAATTCCACAGAACTGTCTTAGCGAAAGGCTTCTTGAGGGGAAAGCTGTAACTCTGTGAGATGATTTAACAGAACACAAAGAAGTTTCTCAGAAAGCTTCTTTCCCTTTGTTATCGGAGGATATTTCCTTTGGCCCTATAGTCTTTAAAGGGATCCGAAATATCTGTTCTCAGATTCCACAGAAATAAGGCTAGCAAAGAGATCCACGAAATACAGATGTAACTCTGTGAGATGAATTAACAGAACACTAAGGAGTTTCTCAGAAAGCTTCTTTCCAGATTTCATCGGAGGATATTTCCTTTTTCACCATAGCCCTCTATGGGCTTCCAAATATCACTTTGCCAATTCCACAAGAACTGTCTTAGCGAAAGGCTTCTTGAGGGGAAAGCTGTAACTCTGTGAGATGATTTCACAGAACACAAAGAAGTTTCTCAGAAAGCTTCTTTCTCTTTGTTATCGGAGGATATTTCCTTTGGCCCTATAGTCTTCAAAGGGAAAGGAAATATCTGTTCTCAGATTCCACAGAAATAAGGCCACCAAAGAGATCCACGAAATACAGATGTAACTCTGTGAGATGAATTAACAGAACACTGAGCAGTTTCTCAGAAAGCTTCTTTCCAGATTTCATCGGAGGATATTTCCTTTTTCACCATAGCCCTCTAAGGGCTTCCAAGTATCACTTTGCAAATTCCACAAGAACTGTCTTAGCGAAAGGCTTCTTGAGGGGACGGCTGTAACTCTGTGAGATGATTTCACAGAACACAAAGAAGTTTCTCAGAAAGCTTCTTTCTCTTTGTTATCGGAGGATATTTCCTTTGGCCCTATAGTCTTCAAAGGGAAAGGAAATATCTATGTCAGATTCCACAGAAATAAGGCTAGCGAAAAGATCCACGAAATACAGATGTAACTCTGTGAGATGAATTAACAGAACACTAAGCAGTTTCTCAGAAAGCTTCTTTCCAGATTTCATCGGAGGATATTTCCTTCTTCACCATAGCCCTTATGGGCTTCCAAATATCACTTTGCCAATTCCACAAGAACTGTCTTAGCGAAAGGCTTCTTGAGGGGAGAGCTGTAACTCTGTGAGATGATTTCACAGAACACAAAGAAGTTTCTCAGAAAGCTTCTTTCCCTTTGTTATCGGAGGATATTTCCTTTGGCCCTATATTCTTCAAAGGGAAAGGGAATATCTGTTGTCAGATTCCACAGAAATAAGGCTAGCAAAGAGATCCACGAAATACAGATGGAACTCTGTGACATGAATTAACAGAACACTGAGCAGTTTCTCAGAAAGCTTCTTTCCAGATTTCATCGGAGGATATTTCCTTTTTCATCATAGCCCTCTAAGGGCTTCCAAATATCACTTTGCCAATTCCAGAAGAACTGTCTTAGCGAAAGGCTTCTTGAGGGGAAAGGTGTAACTCTGTGATTTGATTTCACAGAACACAAAGAAGTTTCTCAGAAAGCTTCTTTCTCTTTGTTATCGGAGGATATTTCCTTTGGCCCTCTAGTCTTCAAAGGGAAAGGAAATATCTGTTGTCAGATTAAACGGAAATAAGGCTAGCAAAAAGATCCACGAAATACAGATGTAACACTGTGAGATGAATTAACAGAACACTAAGCAGTTTCTCAGAAAGCTTCCTTCCAGATTTCATCGGAGGATATTTCCTTTTTCACCATAGCCCTCTATGGGCTTCCAAATATCACTTTGCCAATTCCACAGAACTGTCTTAGCGAAAGGCTTCTTGAGGGGAAAGCTGTAACTCTGTGAGATGATTTAACAGAACACAAAGAAGTTTCTCAGAAAGCTTCTTTCCCATTGTTATCGGAGGATATTTCCTTTGGCCCTATAGTCTTCAAAGGGAAAGGAAATATCTGTTGTCAGATTCCACAGAAATAAGGCTAGCAAAGAGATCCACGAAATACAGATGTAACTCTGTGAGATGAATTAACAGAACACTGAGCAGTTTCTCAGAAAGCTTCTTTCCAGATTTCAACGGAGGATATTTCCTTTTTCACCATAGCCCTCTATGGGCTTCCAAATATCACTTTGCCAATTCCAAAAGAACTGTCTTAGCGAAAGGCTTCTTGATTAGAAAGCTGTAACTCAGTTAGATGATTTCACAGAACACAAAGAAGTTTCTCAGAAAGCTTCTTTCTCTTTGTTATCGGAGGATATTTCCTTTGGCCCTATAGTCTTTAAAGGGATCCGAAATATCTGTTCTCAGATTCCACAGAAATAAGGCTAGCAAAGAGATCCACGAAATACAGATGTAACTCTGTGAGATGAATTAACAGAACACTAAGCAGTTTCTCAAAAAGCTTCTTTCCAGATTTCATCAGAGAATATTTCCTTTTTCACCATAGCCCTCTATGGGCTTCCAAATATCACTTTGCCAATTCCACACGAAGTGTCTTAGCGAAAGGCTTCTGGAGGGGAAAGCTGTAACTCTGTGAGATGGTTTCACAGAACACAAAGAAGATTCTCAGAAAGCTTCTTTCTCTTTTTTATCGGAGGATATTTCCTTTGGCCCTATAGTCTTCAAAGGGATCCGAAATATCTGTTCTCAGATTCCACAGAAATAAGGCTAGCAAAGAGATCCACGAAATACAGATGTAACTCTGTGAGATGAATTAACAGAACACTAAGCAGTTTCTCAGAAAGCTTCCTTCCAGATTTCATCGGAGGATATTTCCTTTTTCACCATAGCCCTCTAAGGGCTTCCAAATATCACTTTCCCAATTCCACAAGAACTGTCTTAGCGAAAGGCTTCTTGCGGGGAAAGCTGTAACTCGGTAAGATGTTTTCACTGAACAAAAAGAAGTTCTCAGAAAGCTTCTTTCTCTTTGTTATCGGAGGATATTTCCTTTGGCCCTATAGTCTTCAAAGGGATCCCAAATATGTGTTCTCAGATTCCACAGAAATAAGGCTAGCAAAGAGATCCACGAAATACAGATGTAACTCGGTGAGATGAATTATCAGAACACTAAGCGGTTTCTCAGAACGCTTCTTTCCAGATTTCATCGGAGGAGATTTCCTTTTTCACCGTAGCCCTCTATGGGCTTCCAAATATCACTTTGCCAATTCCACAAGAACTGTCTTAGCGAAAGGCTTCTTGAGGGGAAAGCTGTAACTCTGTGAGATGATTTCACAGAACACAAAGAAGTTTCTCAGAAAGCTTCTTTCTCTTTGTTATCGGAGGATATTTCCTTTGGCCCTATAGTCTTCAAAGGGAAAGGAAATATCTGTTGTCAGATTCCACAGAAATAAGGCTAGCAAAAAGATCCACGAAATACAGATGTAACACTGTGAGATGAATTTACAGAACACTAAGCAGTTTCTCAGAAAGCTTCTTTCCAGATTTCATCGGAGGATATTTCCTTTTTCACCATAGCCCTCTATGGGCTTCCAAATATCACTTTGCCAATTCCACAAGAACTGTCTTAGCGAAAGGCTTCTTGAGGGGAAACCTGTAACTCTGTGAGATGATTTCACAGAACACAAAGAAGTTTCTCAGAAACCTTCTTTCCCTTTGTTATCGGAGGATATTTCCTTTGGCCCTATAGTCTTTAAAGGGATCCGAAATATCTGTTCTCAGATTCCACAGAAATAAGGCTAGCAAAGAGATCCACGAAATACAGATGTAACTCTGTGAGATGAATTAACTGAACAGTAAGGAGTTTCTCAGAAAGCTTCTTTCCAGATTTCATCGGAGGATATTTCCTTTTTCACCATAGCCCTCTATGGGCTTCCAAATATCACTTTGCCAATTCCACAAGAACTGTCTTAGCGAAAAGCTTCTTGAGGGGAAAGCTGTAACTCTGTGAGATGATTTCACAGAACACAAAGAAGTTTCTCAGAAAGCTTCTTTCCCTTTGTTATCGGAGGATAGTTCCTTTGGCCCTATAGTCTTCATCGGGAAAGGAAATATCTGTTGTCAGATTCCACAGAAATAAGGCTAGCAAAGAGATCCACGAAATACGGATGTAACTCTGTGAGATGAATTAACAGAACACTGAGCAGTTTCTCAGAAAGCTTCTTTCCAGATTTCATCGGAGGATATTTCCTTTTTCACCATAGCCCTCTATGGGCTTCCAAATATCACTTTGCCAATTCCAAAAGAACTGTCCTAGCGAAAGGCTTCTTGAGGGGAAAGCTGTAACTCTGTGAGATGATTTCACAGAACACAAAGAAGTTTCTCAGAAAGCTTCTTTCTCTTTGTTATCGGAGGATATTTCCTTTGGCCCTATATTCTTCAAAGGGAAAGGAAATATCTGTTCTCAGATTCCACAGAAATAAGGTTAGCAAAGAGAAGCACGAAATACAGATGTAACTCTGTGAGATGAATTAACAGAACACTAAGCAGTTTCTCAGAAAGCTTCTTTCCAGATTTCATCGGAGGATATTTCCTTTTTCACCATATCCCTCTATGGGCTTCCAAATATCACTTTGCCAATTCCACAAGAACTGTCTTAGCGAAAAGCTTCTTGAGGGGAACGCTGTCACTCTGTGAGATGATTTCACAGAACACAAAGAAGTTTCTCAGAAAGCTTCTTTCTCTTTGTTATCGGAGGATATTTCCTTTGGCCCTATAGTCTTCAAAGGGAAAGGAACTATCTGTTGTCAGATTAAACAGACATAAGGCTAGCAAAAAGATCCACCAAATACAGATGTAACACTGTGAGATGAATTAACAGAACACTAAGCAGTTTCTCAGAAAGCTTCTTTCCAGATTTCATGGGAGGATATTTCCTTTTTCACCATAGCCCTCTATGGGCTTCCAAATATCACTTTGCCAATTCCACAAAAACTGTCTTAGCGAAAGGCTTCTTGAGGGGAAAGCTGTAACTCTGTGAGATGATTTCACAGAACACAAAGAAGTTTCTCAGAAAGCTTCTTTCCCTTTGTTATCGGAGGATATTTCCTTTGGCCCTATAGTCTTTAAAGGGATCCGAAATATCTGTTCTCAGATTCCACAGAAATAAGGCTAGCAAAGAGATCCACGAAATACAGATGTAACTCTGTGAGATGAATTAACAGAACACTAAGGAGTTTCTCAGAAAGCTTCTTTCCAGATTTCATCGGAGGATATTTCCTTTTTCACCATAGCCCTCTATGGGCTTCGAAATATCACTTTGCCAATTCCCCAAGAACTGTCTTAGCGAAAGGCTTCTTCAGGGGAAAGCTGTAACTCTGTGAGATGATTTCACAGAACACAAAGAAGTTTCTCAGAAAGCTTCTTTCTCTTTGTTATCAGAGGATATTTCCTTTGCCCTATAGTCTTCAAAGGGAAAGGAAATATCTGTTGTCAGATTCCACAGAAATAAGGCTAGCAAAGAGATCCACGAAATACAGATGGAACTCTGTGAGATTAATTAACAGAACACTGAGCAGTTTCTCAGAAAGCTTCTTTCCAGATTTCATCGTAGGATATTTCCTTTTTCACCATAGCCCTCTATGGGCTTCCAAATATCACTTTGCCAATTCCTCAAGAACTGTCTTAGCGAAAAGCTTCTTGAGGGGAAAGCTGTAACTCTGTGAGATGATTTCACAGAACACAAAGAAGTTTCTCAGAAAGCTTCTTTCCCTTTGTTATCGGAGGATATTTCCTTTGGCCCTATAGTCTTCAAAGGGAAAGGAAATATCTGTTGTCAGATTCCACAGAAATAAAGCTAGCAAAGAGATCCAGGAAATACAGATGTAACTCTGTGAGATGAATTAACAGAACACTGAGCAGTTTCTCAGAAAGCTTCTTTCCAGATTTCATAGGAGGATATTTCCTTTTTCACCATAGCCCTCTATGGGCTTCCAAATATCACTTTGCCATTTCCAAAAGAACTGTCTTAGCGAAAGGCTTCTTGAGGGGAACGCTGTAACTCTGTGAGATGATTTCACAGAACACAAAGAAGTTTCTCAGAAAGCTTCTTTCCCTTTGTTACCGGAGGATATTTCCTTTGGCCCTACAGTCTTCAAAGGGAAAGGAAATATCTGTTGTCAGAATCCACAGAAATAAGGCTAGCAAAGAGATCCACGAAATACAGATGTAACTCTGTCAGATGAATTAACAGAACACTGAGCAGTTTCTCAGAAAGCTTCTTTCCAGATTTCATCGGAGGATATTTCCTTTTTCATCAGAGCCCTCTATGGGCTTCCAAATATCACTTTGCCAATTCCACAAGAACTGTCTTAGCGAAAGGTTTCTTGAGGGGAAAGCTGTAACTCTGTGAGATGATTTCACAGAACACAAAGAAGTTTCTCAGAAAGCTTCTTTCTCTTTGTTATCGGAGGATATTTCCTTTGGCCCTATAGTCTTAAAAGGGATCCGATATATCTGTTCTCAGATTCCACAGAAATAAGGCTAGCAAAGAGATACACGAAATACAGATGTAACTCTGTGAGATGAATTAACAGAACACTAAGCAGTTTCTCAGAAAGCTTCATTCCAGATTTCATCGGAGGATATCTCCTTTTTCACCATAGCCCTCTATGGGCTTCCAAATATCACTTTGCCAATTCCACAAGAACTGTCTTAGCGAAAGGCTTCTTGAGGGGAAAGCTGTAACTCTGTGAGCTGATTACACAGAACACAAAGAAGTTTCTCAGAAAGCTTCTTTCTCTTTGTTATCGGAGGATATTTCCTTTGGCCCTATAGTATTCAAAGGGATCCGAAATATCTGTTCTCAGATTCCACAGAAATAAGCCTAGCAAAGAGATCCACGAAATACAGATGTAACTCTGTCAGATGAATTAACAGAACACTAAGCAGTTTCTCAGAAAGCTTCTTTCCAGATTTCATCGGAGGATATTTCCGTTTTCACCATTGCCCTCTATGGGCTTCCAAATATCACTTTGCCAATTCCAAAAAAACTGTCTTAGCGAAAGGCTTCTTGAGGGGAAAGCTGTAACTCTGTGAGATGATTTCACAGAACACAAAGAAGTTTCTCAGAATGCTTCTTTCTCTTTGTTATCGGAGGATATTTCCTTTGGCCCTATAGTCTTTAAAGGGATCCGAAATATCTGTTCTCAGATTCCACAGAAATAAGGCTAGCAAAGAGTCCACGAAATACAGATGTAACTCTGTGAGATGAATTAACAGAACACTGAGCAGTTTGTCAGAAAGCTTCTTTCCAGATTTCATCGGAGGATATTTCCTTTTTCACCATAGCCCTCTATGGGCTTCCAAATATCACTTTGCCAATTCCACAAGAACTGTCTTAGCGAAAGGCTTCTTGAGGGGAAAGCTGTAACTCTGTGAGATGATTTCACAGAACACAAAGAAGTTTCTCAGAAAGCTTCTTTCTCTTTGTTATCGGAGGATATTTCCTTTGGCCCTAGAGTCTTCAAAGGGAAAGGAAATATCTGTTGTCAGATTCCACAGAAATAAGGCTAGCAAAGAGATCCACGAAATACAGATGCAACTCTGTGAGATGAATTAACAGAACACTAAGCAGTTTCTCAGAAAGCTTCATTCCAGATTTCATCGGAGGATATTTCCTTTTTCACCATAGCCCTCTATGGGCTTCCAAATATCACTTTGCCAATTCCACAAGAACTGTCTTAGCGAAAGGTTTCTTGAGGGGAAAGCTGTAACTCTGTGAGATGATTTCACGGAACACAAAGAAGTTTCTCAGAAAGCTTCTTTCCCTTTGTTATCGGAGGATATTTCCTTTGGCCCTATAGTCTTTAAAGGGATCCGAAATATGTGTTCTCAGATTCCACAGAAATAAGGCTAGCAAAGAGATCCACGAAATACAGATATAACTCTGTGAGATGAATTAACAGAACACTAAGGAGTTTCTCAGAAAGCTTCTTTCCAGATTTCATCGGAGGATATTTCCTTTTTCACCATAGCCCTCTATGGGCTTCCAAATATCACTTTGCCAATTCCACAAGAACTGTCTTAGCGAAAGGCTTCTTGAGGGGAAAGCTGTCACTCTGTGAGATGATTTCACAGAACACAAAGAAGTTTCTCAGAAAGCTTCTTTCTCTTTGTTATCAGAGGATATTTCCTTTGGCCCTATAGTCTTCAAAGGGAAAGGAAATATCTGTTGTCAGATTCCACAGAAATAAGGCTAGCAAAAAGATCCACGAAATACAGATGTAACACTGTGAGATGAATTAACAGAACACTAAGCAGTTTCTCAGAAAGCTTCTTTCCAGATTTCATCGGAGGATATTTCCTTTTTCACCATAGCCCTCTATGGGCTTCCAAATATCACTTTGCCAATTCCACAAGAACTGTCTTAGCGAAAGGCTTCTTGAGGGGAAAGCTGTAACTCTGTGAGATGATTTCACAGAACACAAAGAAGTTTCTCAGAAACCTTCTTTCCCTTTGTTATCGGAGGATATTTCCTTTGGCCCTATAGTCTTTAAAGGGATCCGAAATATCTGTTCTCAGATTCCACAGAAATAAGGCTAGCAAAGAGATCCAGGAAATACAGATGTAACTCTGTGAGATGAATTAACTGAACACTAAGGAGTTTCTCAGAAAGCTTCTTTCCAGATTTCATCGGAGGATATTTCCTTTTTCACCATAGCCCTCTATGGGCTTCCAAATATCACTTTGCCAATTCCACAAGAACTGTCTTAGCGAAAAGCTTCTTGAGGGGAAAGCTGTAACTCTGTGAGATGATTTCACAGAACACAAAGAAGTTTCTCAGAAAGCTTCTTTCCCTTTGTTATCGGAGGATATTTCCTTTGGCCCTATAGTCTTCAACGGGAAAGGAAATATCTGTTGTCAGATTCCACAGAAATAAGGCTAGCAAAGAGATCCACGAAATACAGATGTAACTCTGTGAGATGAATTAACAGAACACTGAGCAGTTTCTCAGAAAGCTTCTTTCCAGATTTCATCGGAGGATATTTCCTTTTTCACCATAGCCCTCTATGGGCTTCCAAATATCACTTTGCCAATTCCACAAGAACTGTCTGAGCGAAAGGCTTCTTGAGGGGAAAGCTGTAACTCTGTGAGATGATTTCACAGAACACAAAGAAGTCTCTCAGAAAGCTTCTTTCCCTTTGTTATCAGAGGATATTTCCTTTGGCCCTACAGTCTTCAAAGGGACAGGAAATATCTGTTGTCAGATTCCACAGAAATAAGGCTAGCAAAGAGATCCACGAAATACAGATGTAACTCTGTGAGATGAATTAACAGAACACTGAGCTGTTTCTCAGAAAGCTTCTTTCCAGATTTCATCGGAGGATATTTCCTTTTTCACCATAGCCCTCTGTGGGCTTCCAAATATCACTTTGCCAATTCCACAAGAACTGTCTTAGCGAAAGGCTTCTTGAGGGGAAAGCTGTAACTCTGTGAGATGATTTCACAGAACACAAAGAAGTTTCTCAGAAAGCTTCTTTCTCTTTGTTATCGGAGGATATTTCCTTTGGCCCTATAGTCTTCCAAGGGAAAGGAAATATCTGCTGTCAGATTCCACAGAAATAAGGCTAGCAAAAAGATCCACGAAATACAGATGTAACACTGTGAGATGAATTAACAGAACACTAAGCAGTTTCTCAGAAAGCTTCTTTCCAGATTTCATCGGAGGATATTTCTTTTTTCACCATAGCCCTCTATGGGCTTCCAAATATCACTTTGCCAATTCCACAAGAACTGTCTTAGCGAAAGACTTCTTGAGGGGAAACCTGTAACTCTGTGAGATGATTTCACAGAACACAAAGAAGTTTCTCAGAAACCTTCTTTCCCTTTGTTATCGGAGGATATTTCCTTTGGCCCTATAGTCTTTAAAGGGATCCGAAATATCTGTTCACAGATTCCACGGAAATAAGGCTAGCAAAGAGATCCACGAAATACAGATGTAACTCTGTGAGATGAATTAACTGAACACTAAGGAGTTTCTCAGAAAGCTTCTTTCCAGATTTCATCGGAGGATATTTCCTTTTTCACCATAGCCCTCTATGGGCTTCCAAATATCACTTTGCCAATTCCACAAGAACTGTCTTAGCGAAAAGCTTCTTGAGGGGAAAGCTGTAACTCTGTGAGATGATTTCACAGAACACAAAGAAGTTTCTGAGAAAGCTTCTTTCCCTTTGTTATCGGAGGATATTTCCTTTGGCCCTATAGTCTTCAACGGGAAAGGAAATATCTGTTGTCAGATTCCACAGAAATAAGGCTAGCAAAGAGATCCACGAAATACAGATGTAACACTGTGAGATGAATTAACAGAACACTGAGCAGTTTCTCAGAAAGCTTCTTTCCAGATTTCATCGGAGGATATTTCCTTTTTCACCATAGCCCTCTATGGGCTTCCAAATATCACTTTGCCAATTCCAAAAGAACTGTCTTAGCGAAAGGCTTCTTGAGGGGAAAGCTGTAACTCTGTGAGATGATTTCACAGAATACAAAGAAGTTTCTCAGAAAGCTTCTTTCCCTTTGTTATCGGAGGATATTTCCTTTGGCCCTACAGTCTTCAAAGGGAAAGGAAATATCTGTTGTCAGATTCCACAGAAATAAGGCTAGCAAAGAGATCCACGAAATACAGATGTAACTCTGTCAGATGAATTAACAGAACACTGAGCTGTTTCTCAGAAAGCTTCTTTCCAGATTTCATCGGAGGATATTTCCTTTTTCACCATAGCCCTCTAAGGGCTTCCAAATATCACTTTGCCAATTCCACAAGAACTGTCTTAGCGAAAGGCTTCTTGAGGGGAAAGCTGTAAGTGTGTGAGATGATTTCACAAAACACAAAGAAGTTTCTCAGAAAGCTTCTTTCTCTTTGTTATCGGAGGATATTTCCTTTGGCCCTGTAGTCTTTAAAGGGATCCGAAATATCTGTTCCCAGATTACACAGAAATAAGGCTAGCAAAGAGATCCACGAAATACAGATGTAACTCTGTGAGATGAATTAACAGAACACTGAGCAGTTTCTCAGAAAGCTTCCTTCCAGATTTCATCGGAGGATATTTCCTTTTTCACCATAGCCATCTATGGGCTTCCAAATATCACTTTGCCAATTCCAAAAAAACTGTCTTAGCGAAAGGCTTCTTGAGGGGAAAGCTGTAACTCTGTGAGATGATTTCACAGAATACAAAGAAGTTTCTCAGAAAGCTTGTTTCTCTTTGTTATCGGAGGATATTTCCTTTGGCCCTATAGTCTTCAAAGGGATCCGATATATCTGTTCTCAGATTCCACAGAAATAAGGCTAGCAAAGAGATACACGAAATACAGATGTAACTCTGTGAGATGAATTAACAGAACACTAAGAAGTTTCTCAGAAAGCTTCTTTCCAGATTTCATCAGAGGATATCTCCTATTTCACCATAGCCCTCTATGGGCTTCCAAATATCACTTTGCCAATTCCACAAGAACTGTCTTAGCGAAAGGCTTCTTGAGGGGAAAGCTGTAACTCTGTGAGATGATTTGACAGAACACAAAGAAGTTTCTCAGAAAGCTTCTTTCCCTTTGTTATCGGAGGATATTTCCTTTGGCCCTATAGTCTTTAAAGGGATCCGAAATATCTGCTCTCAGATTCCACAGAAATAAGGCTAAGAAAGAGATCCACGAAGTACAGATGTAACTCTGTGAGATGAAATAACAGAACACTAAGCAGTTTCTCAGAAAGCTTCTTTACAGATTTCATCGGAGGATATTTCCTTTTTCAGCATAGCCCTCTATGGGCTTCCAAATATCACTTTGCCAATTCCACAAGAACTGTCTTAGCGAAAGGCTTCTTGAGGGGAAAGCTGTAACTCTGTGAGATGATTTCACAGAACACAAAGAAGTTTCTCAGAAAGCTTCTTTCTCTTTGTTATCGGAGGATATTTCCTTTGGCCGTATAGTCTTTAAAGGGATCAGAAATATCTGTTCTAAGATTCCACAGAAATAAGGCTAGCAAAGAGATCCACGAAATACAGATGTAACTCGGTGAGATGAATTAACAGAACACTGAGCAGTTTCTCAGAAAGCTTCTTTCCAAATTTCATCGGAGGATATTTCCTTTTTCACCATAGCCCTTATGGGCCTCCAAATATCACTTTGCCAATTCCACAAGAACTGTCTTAGCGAAAGGCTTCTTGAGGGGAAAGCTGTAACTCTGTGAGATGATTTCACAGAACACAAAGAAGTTTCTCAGAAAGTTTCTTTCCCTTTGTTATCGGAGGATATTTCCTTTGGCCCTATAGTCTTTAAATGGATCCGAAATATCTCTTCTCAGATTCCACAGAAATAAGGCTAGCAAAGAGATCCATGAAATACAGATGTAACTCTGTTAGATGAATTAACAGAACACTAAGCAGTTTCTCAGAAAGCTTCATTCCAGATATCATCGGAGGATATTTCCTTTTTCACCATAGCCCTCTATGGGCTTCCAAATATCTCTTTGCCAATTCCACAAGAACTGTCTGAGCGAAAGGCTTCTTGATGGGAAAGCTGTAACTCTGTGAGATGATTTCACAGAACACAAAGAGGTTTCTCAGAAAGCTTCTTTCCCTTTGTTTTCGGAGGATATTTCCTTTGGCCCTATAGTCTTTAAAGGGATCCGAAATATCTGTTCTCAGATTCCACAGAAATAAGGCTAAGAAAGAGATCCACGAAATACAGATGTAACTCTGTGAGATGAATTAACAGAACACTAAGCAGTTTCTCAGAAAGCTTTTTTCCAGATTTCAGCGGAGGATATTTCCTTTTTCACCATAGCCCTATATGGGCTTCCAAATATCACTTTGCCAATTCCACAGGAACTGTCTTAACGAAAGGCTTCTTGAGGGGAAAGCTGTCACTCTGTGAGATGATTTCACAGAACACAAAGAAGTTTCTGAGAAAGCTTCTTTCTCTTTGTTATCGGAGGATATTTCCTTTGGCCCTATAGTCCTTAAAGGGATCCAAAATATCTGTTGTCAGATTCCACAGAAATAAGGCTAGCAAAGAGATCCACGAAATACAGATGTAACTCTGTGAGATGAATTAACAAAACACTGAGCAGTTTCTCAGAAAGCTTCTTTCCAGATTTCATCGGAGGATATTTCCTTTTTCACCATAGCCCTCTATGGGCTTCCAAATATCACTTTGCCAATTCCACAAGAACTGTCTTAGCGAAAGGCTTCTTGAGGGGAAAGCTGTCACTCTGTGAGATGATTTCACAGAACACAAAGAAGTTTCTCAGAAAGCTTCTTTCTCTTTGTTATCGGAGGATATTTCCTTTGGCCCTATAGTATCCAAATGGAAAGGAAATATCTGTTGTCAGATTCCACAGAAAAAAGGCTAGCAAAGAAATCCACGAAATACCGATGTAACTCTGAGAGATGAATTAACAGAACACTGAGCAGTTTCTCAGAAAGCTTCTTTCCAGATTTCATCGGAGGATATTTCCTTTTTCACCATAGCCCTCTATGGGCTTCCAAATATCACTTTGCCAATTCCACAAAATCTGTCTTAGCGAAAGGCTTCTTGAGGGGAAAGCTGTAACTCTGTGAGATGATTTCACAGAACACAAAGAAGTTTCTCAGAAAGCTTCTTTCTCTTTGTTATCGGAGGATATTTCCTTTGGCCCTGTAGTCTTCAAAGGGAAAGGAAATATCTGTTGTCAGATTAAACAGAAATAAGGCTAGCAAAAAGATGCACCAAATACAGATGTAACTCTGTGAGATGAATTAACAGAACACTGAGTAGTTTCTCAGAAAGCTTCTTTCCAGATTTCATCGGAGGATATTTCCTTTTTCACCATAGCCCTTATGGGCTTCCAAATATCACTTTGCCAATTCCACAAGAACTGTCTTAGCGAAAGGCTTCTTGAGGGGTAAGCTGTAACTCTGTGAGATGATTTCACAGAACACAAAGAAGTTTCTCAGAAAGCTTCTTTCCCTTTGTTATCGGAGGATATTTCCTTTGGCCCTATAGTCTTTAAATGGATCCGAAATATCTCTTCTCAGATTCCACAGAAATAAGGCTAGCAAAGAGATCCATGAAATACAGATGTAACTCTGTTAGATGAATTAACAGAACACTAAGCAGTTTCTCAGAAAGCTTCATTCCAGATTTCCTCGGAGGATATTTCCTTTTTCACCGTAGCCCTCTATGGGCTTCCAAATATCACTTTGCCAATTCCACAAGAACTGTCTTAGCGAAAGGCTTCTTGATGGGAAAGCTGTAACTCTGTGAGATGATTTCACAGAACACAAAGAAGTTTCTCAGAAAGCTTCTTTCCCTTTGTTATCGGAGGATATTTCCTTTGGCCCTATAGTCTTTAAATGGATCCGAAATATCTCTTCTCAGATTCCACAGAAATAAGGCTAAGAAAGAGATCCATGAAATACAGATGTAACTCTGTGAGATGAATTAACAGAACCCTAAGCAGTTTCTCAGAAAGCTTCTTTCCAGATTTCATCGGAGGATATTTCCTTTTTCACCATAGCCCTCTATGGGCTTCAAATATCACTTTGCCAATTCCACAGGAACTGTCTTAGCGAAAGGCTTCTTGAGGGGAAAGCTGTCACTCTGTGAGATGATTTCACAGAACACAAAGAAGTTTCTCAGAAAGCTTCTTTCTCTTTGTGATCGGAGGATATTTCCTTTGGCCCTATAGTCCTTAAAGGGATCCAAAATATCTGTTGTCAGATTCCACAGAAATAAGGCTAGCAAAGAGATCAACGAAATACAGATGTAACTCTGTGAGATGAATTAACAAAACACTGAGCAGTTTCTCAGAAAGCTTCTTTCCAGATTTCATCGGAGGATATTTCCTTTTTCACCATAGCCCTCTATGGGCTTCCAAATATCACTTTGCCAATTCCACAAGAACTGTCTTAGCGAAAGGCTTCTTGAGGGGAAAGCCGTCACTCTGTGAGATGATTTGACAGAACACAAAGAAGTTTCTCAGAAAGCTTCTTTCTCTTTGTTATCAGAGGATATTTCCTTTGGCCCTATAGTCTCCAAAGGGAAAGGAAATATCTGTTGTCAGATTCCACAGAAATAAGGCTAGCAAAGAGATCCACGAAATACAGATGTAACTCTGAGAGATGAATTAACAGAACACTGAGCAGTTTCTCAGAAAGCTTCTTTCCAGATTTCATCGGAGGATATTTCCTTTTTCACCATAGCCCTCTATGTGTTTCCAAATATCACTTTGCCAGTTCCACAAGAACTGTCGTAGCGAAAGGCTTCTTGAGGGGAAAGCTGTAACTCTGTGAGATGATTTCACAGAACACAAAGAAGTTTCTCAGAAAGCTTCCCTTTCTTTGTTATCGGAGGATATTTCCTTTGGCCCTATAGTCTTCAAAGGGAAAGGAAATATCTGTTCTCAGATTCCACAGAAATAAGGCTAGCAAAGAGATCCACGAAATACAGATGTAACTCTGTGAGATGAATTAACAGTACACTAAGAAGTTTCTCAGAAAGCTTCTTTCCAGATTTCATCGGAGGATATTTCCTTTTTCACCATAGCCCTCTATGGGCTTCCAAATATCACTTTGCCAATTCCACAAGATCTGTCTTAGCGAAAGGCTTCTTGAGGGGAAAGCTGTAACTCTGTGAGATGATTTCACAGAACACAAAGTAGTTTCTCAGAAAGCTTCTTTCTCTTTGTTATCGGAGGATATTTCCTTTGGCCCTATAGTCTTCAAAGGGAAAGGAAATATCTGTTGTCAGATTCCACAGAAATAAGGCTAGCAAAGAGATCCACGAAATACAGATGTAACTCTGTGAGATGAATTAACAGAACACTGAGCAGTTTCTCAGAAAGCTTCTTTCCAGATTTCATCGGAGGATATTTCCTTTTTCACCATAGCCCTCTAAGGGCTTCCAAATATCACTTTGCCAATTCCACAAGAACTGTCTTAGCGAAAGGCTTCTTGAGGGGAAAGCTCTAACTCTGTGATTTGATTTCACAGAACACAAAGAAGTTTCTCAGCAAGCTTCTTTCCCTTTGTTATCGGAGGATATTTCCTTTGGCCCTATAGTCTTTAAAGGGATCCGAAATATCTGTTCTCAGATTCCACAGAAATAAGGCTAGCAAAGAGATCAACGAAATACAGATGTAACTCTGTGAGATGAATTAACAGAACACTGAGCAGTTTCTCAGAAAGCTTATTTCCAGATTTCATCGGAGGATATTTCCTTTTTCACCATAGCCCTCTATGGGCTTCCCAATATCACTTTGCCAATTCCACAAAAACTGTCCTAGCGAAAGGCTTCTTGAGGGGAAGGCTGTAACTCTGTGAGATGATTTCACAGAACACAAAGAAGTTTCTCAGAACGCTTCTTTCTCTTTGTTATCGGAGGATATTTCCCTTGGCCCTATAGTCTTCAAAGGGAAAGGAAATATCTGTTGTCAGATTCCACAGAAATAAGGCTAGCAAAAAGATCCACGAAATACAGATGTAACTCTGTGAGATGAATTAACAGAACACTAAGCAGTTTCTCAGAAAGCTTCTTTCCAGATTTCATCGGAGGATATTTCCTTTTTCACCATAATCCTTATGGGCTTCCAAATATCACTTTGCCAATTCCACAAGAACTGTCTTAGCGAAAGGCTTCTTGAGGGGAGAGCTGTAACTCTGTGAGATGATTTCACAGAACACAAAGAAGTTTCTCAGAAAGCTTCTTTCCCTTTGTTATCGGAGGATATTTCCTTTGGCCCTATAGTCTTCAAAGGGAAAGGAAATATCTGTTGTCAGATTCCACAGAAATAAGGCTAGCAAAGAGATTCACGAAATACAGATGGAACTCTGTGAGATGAATTAACAGAACACTGAGCAGTTTCTCAGAAAGCTTCTTTCCAGATTTCATCGGAGGATATTTCCTTTTTCACCATAGCCCTCTATGGGCTTCCAAATATCACTTTGCCAATTCCACAAGAACTGTCTTAGCGAAAGGCTTCTTGAGGGGAAAGGTGTAACTCTGTGATTTGATTTCACAGAACACAAAGAAGTTTCTCAGAAAGCTTCTTTCTCTTTGTTATCGGAGGATATTTCCTTTGGCCCTATAGTCTTCAAAGGGAAAGGAAATATCTGTTCTCAGATTCCACAGAAATATGGCCAGCAAAGAGATCCACGAAATACAGATGTAACTCTGTGAGATGAATTAACAGAACACTAAGCAGTTTCTCAGAAAGCTTCTTTCCAGATTTCATCGGAGGATATATCCTTTTTCACCATAGCCCTCTAAGGGCTTCCAAATATCACTTTGCCAATTCCACAAGAACTGTCTTAGCGAAAGGCTTCTTGAGGGGAAAGCTGTAACTCTGTGAGATGATTTCACAGAACACAAAGAAGTTTCTCAGAAAGCTTCTTTCCCTTTGTTATCGGAGGATATTTCCTTTGGCCCTATAGTCTTTAAAGGGATCCGAAATATCTGTTCTCAGATTCCACAGAAATAAGGCTAGCAAAGAGATCCACGAAATACAGATGTAACTCTGTGAGATGAATTAACAGAACACTAAGGAGTTTCTCAGAAAGCTTCTTTCCAGATTTCATCGGACGATATTTCCTTTTTCACCATAGCCCTCTATGGGCTTCCAAATATCACTTTGCCAATTCCACAAGAACTGACTTAGCGAAAGGCTTCTTGAGGGGAAAGCTGTAACTCTGTGAGATGATTTCACAGAACACAAAGAAGTTTCTCAGAAAGCTTCTTTCTCTTTGTTATCGGAGGATATTTCCTTTGGCCCTATAGTCTTCAAAGGGAAAGGAAATATCTGTTCTCAGTTTCCACAGAAATAAGGCCAGCAAAGAGATCCACGAAATACAGATGTAACTCTGTGAGATGAATTAACAGAACACTAAGCAGTTTCTCAGAATGCTTCTTTCCAGATTTCATCGGAGGATATTTCCTTTTTCACCATAGAACTCTATGGGCTTCCAAATATCACTTTGCCAATTCCACAAGAACTGTGTTAGCGAACGGCTTCTTGAGGGGAAAGCTGTAACTCTGTGAGATGATTTCACAGAACACAAAGAAGTTTCTCAGAAAGCTTCTTTCTCTTTGTTATCGGAGGATATTTCCTTTGGCCCTATAGTCTTCAAAGGGATCCAAAATGTCTTTTCTCAGATTCCACAGAAATAAGGCTAGCAAAGAGATCCACGAAATACAGATGTAACTCTGTGAGATGAATTAACAGAACACTGAGCAGTTTCTCAGAAACTTTCTTTCCAGATTTCATCGGAGGATATTTCCTTTTTCACCATAGCCCTCTACGGGCTTCCAAATATCACTTTGCCAATTCCACAAGAACTGTCTTAGCGAAAGGCTTCTTGAGGGGACAGCTGTAACTCTGTGAGATGATTTCACAGAACACAAAGAAGTTTCTCAGAAAGCTTCTTTCTCTTTGTTATCGGAGGATATTTCCTTTGGCCCTATAGTCTTTAAAGGGATCCGAAATATCTGTTCTCAGAAACCACAGAAATAAGGCCAGAAAAGAGATCCACGAAATACAGATGTAACTCTGTGAGATGAATTAACAGAACACTAAGCAGTTTCTCAGAAAGCTTCTTTCCAGATTTCATCGGAGGATATTTCCTTTTTCACCATAGCCTTCTATGGGCTTCCAAATATCACTTTGCCAATTCCACAAGAACTGTCTTAGCGAAAGGCTTCTTGAGGGGAAAGCTGTACCTCTCTGAGATGATTTCACAGAACACAAAGAAGTTTCTCAGAAAGCTTCTTTCTCTTTGTTATCGGAGGATATTTCCTTTGGCCCTATAGTCTTTAAAGGGATCCGAAATATCTGTTCTCAGATTCCACAGAAATAAGGCTAGCAAAGAGATCCACGAAATACAGATGTAACTCTGTGAGATGAATTAACACAACACTGAGCAGTTTCTCAGAAAGCTTCTTTCCAGATTCCATCGGAGGATATTTCCTTTTTCACCATAGCCCTCTATGGGCTTCCAAATATCACTTTGCAAATTCCACAAGTACTGTCTTAGCGAAAGGCTTCTTGAGGGGAAGGCTGTAACTCTGTGAGATGATTTCACAGAACACAAAGAAGTTTCTCAGAAAGCTTCTTTCCCTTTATTATCGGAGGATATTTCCTTTGGCCCTATAGTCTTCAAAGGGAAAGGAAATATCTGTTGTCTGATTCCACAGAAATAAGGCTAGCAAAAAGATCTACGAAATACAGATGTAACTCTGTGAGATGAATTAACAGAACACTAAGCAGTTTCTCAGAAAGCTTCTTTCCAGATTTCATCGGAGGATATTTCCTTTTTCACCATAGCCCTTATGGGCTTCCAAATATCACTTTGCCAATTCCACAAGAACTGTCTTAGCGAAAGGCTTCTTGAGGGGAAAGCTGTAACTCTGTGAGATGATTTCACAGAACACAAAGGAGTTTCTCAGAAAGCTTCTTTCTCTTTGTTATCGGAGGATATTTCCTTTGGCCCTATAGTCTTCAAAGGGAAAGGAAATATCTGTTGTCAGATTCCACAGAAATAAGGCTAGCAAAGAGATCCACGAAATACAGATGGAACTCTGTGAGATGAATTAACAGAACACTGAGCAGTTTCTCAGAAAGCTTCTTTCCAGATTTCATCGGAGGATATTTCCTTTTTCACCATAGCCCTCTAAGGGCTTCCAAATATCACTTTGCCAATTCCACAAGAACTGTCTTAGCGAAAGGCTTCTTGAGGAGAAAGGTGTAACTCTGTGATTTGATTTCACAGAACACAAAGAAGTTTCTCAGAAAGCTTCTTTCTCTTTGTTATCGGAGGATATTTCCTTTGGCCCTATAGTCTTCAAAGGGAAAGGAAATACCTGTTGTCAGATTAAACAGAAATAAGGCTGGCAAAAAGATCCACGAAATACAGATGTAACACTGTGAGATGAATTAACAGAACACTAAGCAGTTTCTCTGAAAGCTTCTTTCCAGATTTCACCGGAGGATATTTCCTTTTTCACCATAGCCCTCTATGAGCTTCCAAATATCACTTTGCCAATTCCACAAGAAGTGTCTTAGCGAAAGGCTTCTTAAGGGGAAAGCTGTAACTCTGTGAGATGATTTCACAGAACACAAAGAAGATTCTCAGAAAGCTTCTTTCCCTTTGTTATCGGAGGATATTTCCTTTGGCCCGATAGTCTTTAAAGGGATCCGAAATATCAGTTCTCAGATTCCACAGAAATAAGGCTAGCAAAGAGATCCACGAAATACAGATGTAACTCTGTGAGATGAATTAACAGAACACTAAGGAGTTTCTCAGAAAGCTTCTTTCCAGATATCATCGGAGGATATTTCCTTTTTTACCATAGCCCTCTATGGGCTTCCAAATATCACTTTGCCAATTCCACAAGAACTGTCTTAGCGAAAGGCTTCTTGAGGTGAAAGCTGTAACTCTGTGAGATGATTTCACAGAACACAAAGAAGTTTCTCAGAAAGCTTCTTTCTCTTTGTTATCGGAGGATATTTCCTTTGGCCCTATAGTCTTTAAAGGGATCCCAAATATCGGTTCTCAGATTCCACAGAAGTAAGGCTAGCAAAGAGATCCACGAAATACAGATGTAACTCTGTGAGATGAATTAACAGAACAATGAGCAGTTTCTCAGAAAGCTTCTTTCCAGATTTCAACGGAGGATATTTCCTTTTTCACCATAGCCCTCTACGGGCTTCCAAATATCACTTTGCCAATTCCACAAGAACTGTCTTAGCGAAAGGCTTCTTGAGGGGAAGGCTGTAATCTGTGAGATGATTTCACAGAACACAAAGAAGTTTCTTAGAAAGCTTCTTTCTCTTTGTTATCGGAGGATATTTCCTTTGGCCCTATAGTCTTCAAAGGGAAAGGAAATATCTGTTGTCAGATTCCACAGAAATAAGGCTAGCAAAAAGATCCACGAAATACAGATGTAACACTGTGAGATGAATTAACAGAACACTAAGCAGTTTCTCAGAAAGCTTCTTTCCAGATTTCATCCGAGGATATTTCCTTTTTCACCATAGTCCTCTACGGGCTTCCAAATATCACTTTGCCAATTCCACAAGAACTGTCTTAGCGAAAGGCTTCTTGAGGGGAAAGCTGTAACTCTGTGAGATGATTTCACAGAACACAAAGGAGTTTCTCAGAAAGCTTCTTTCCCTTTGTTTTCGGAGGATATTTCCTTTGGCCCTATAGTCTTCAAAGGGAAAAAAAATATCTGTTCTCAGATTCCACAGAAATAAGGCTAGCAAAGAGAAGCACGAAATACAGATGTAACTCTGTGAGATGAATTAACAGAACAATAAGCAGTTTCTAGGAAAGCTTCTTTCCAGATTTCATCGGAGGATATTTCCTTTTTCACCATATCCCTCTATGGGCTTCCAAATATCACTTTTCCAATTCCACAAGAACTGTCTTAGCGAAAAGCTTATTGAGGGGAAAGCTGTAACTCTCTGAGATGATTTCACAGAACACAAAGAAGTTTCTCAGAAAGCTTCTTTCCCTTTGTTATCGGAGGATATTTCCTTTGGCCCTATAGTCTTCAACGGGAAAGGAAATATCTGTTGTCAGATTCCACAGAAATAAGGCTAGCAAAGAGATCCACGAAATACAGATGTAACTCTGTGAGATGAATTAACAGAACACTGAGCAGTTTCTCAGAAAGCTTCTTTCCAGATTTCATCGGAGGATATTTCCTTTTTCACCATAGCCCTCTAAGGGCTTCCAAATATCACTTTGCCAATTCCACAAGAACTGTCGTAGCGAAAGGCTTCCTGAGGGGAAGGCTGTAACTCTGTGAGATGATTTCACAGAACACAAAGAAGTTTCTCAGAAAGCTTCTTTCCCTTTGTTATCGGAGGATATTTCCTTTGGCCCTATAGTCTTCAAAGGGAAAGGAAATATCTGTTGTCTGATTCCACAGAAATAAGGCTAGCAAAAAGATCTACGAAATACAGATGTAACTCTGTGAGATGAATTAACAGAACACTAAGCAGTTTCTCAGAAAGCTTCTTTCCAGATTTCATCGGAGGATATTTCCTTTTTCACCATAGCCCTTATGGGCTTCCAAATATCACTTTGCCAATTCCACAAGAACTGTCTTAGCGAAAGGCTTCTTGAGGGGAAAGCTGTAACTCTGTGAGATGATTTCACAGAACACAAAGGAGTTTCTCAGAAAGCTTCTTTGCCTTTGTTATCGGAGGATATTTCCTTTGGCCCTATAGTCTTCAAAGGGAAAGGAAATATCTGTTGTCAGATTCCACAGAAATAAGGCTAGCAAAGAGATCCACGAAATACAGATGGAACTCTGTGAGATGAATTAACAGAACACTGAGCAGTTTCTCAGAAAGCTTCTTTCCAGATTTCATCGGAGGATATTTCCTTTTTCACCATAGCCCTCTAAGGGCTTCCAAATATCACTTTGCCAATTCCACAAGAACTGTCTTAGCGAAAGGCTTCTTGAGGAGAAAGGTGTAACTCTGTGATTTGATTTCACAGAACACAAAGAAGTTTCTCAGAAAGCTTCTTTCTCTTTGTTATCGGAGGATATTTCCTTTGGCCCTATAGTCTTCAAAGGGAAAGGAAATACCTGTTGTCAGATTAAACAGAAATAAGGCTGGCAAAAAGATCCACGAAATACAGATGTAACACTGTGAGATGAATTAACAGAACACTAAGCAGTTTCTCTGAAAGCTTCTTTCCAGATTTCACCGGAGGATATTTCCTTTTTCACCATAGCCCTCTATGAGCTTCCAAATATCACTTTGCCAATTCCACAAGAACTGTCTTAGCGAAAGGCTTCTTGAGGGGAAAGCTGTAACTCTGTGAGATGATTTCACAGAACACAAAGAAGATTCTCAGAAAGCTTCTTTCCCTTTGTTATCGGAGGATATTTCCTTTGGCCCTATAGTCTTTAAAGGGATCCGAAATATCTGTTCTCAGATTCCACAGAAATAAGGTTAGCAAAGAGATCCACGAAATACAGATGTAACTCTGTGAGATGAATTAACAGAACACTAAGGAGTTTCTCAGAAAGCTTCTTTCCAGATTTCATCGGAGGATATTTCCTTTTTCACAATAGCCCTCTATGGGCTTCCAAATATCACTTTTCCAATTCGACAAGAACTGTCTTAGCGAAAGGCTTCTTGAAGGGAAAGCTGTAACTCTGTGAGATGATTCACAGAACATAAAGAAGTTTCTCAGAAAGCTTCTTTCTCTTTGTTATCGGAGGATATTTCCTTTGGCCCTATAGTCTTCAAAGGGAAAGGAAATATCTGTTCTCAGATTCCACAGAAATAAGGCCAGCAAAGAGATCAACGAAATACAGATGTAACTCTGTGAGATGTATTAACAGAACACTAAGCAGTTTCTCAGAAAGCTTCTTTCCTGATTTCATCGGAGGATATTTCCTTTTTCACCATAGCCCTCTATGGGCTTCCAAATATCACTTTGCCAATTCCACAAGAACTGTCTTAGCGAAAGGCTTCTTGAGGGGAAGGCTGTAACTCTGTGAGATGATTTCACAGAACACAACGAAGTTTCTCAGAAAGCTTCTTTCTCTTTGTTATCGGAGGATATTTACTTTGGTCCTATAGTCTTTAAAGGGATCCAAAATATCTGTTCTCAGATTCCACAGAAATAAGGCTAGCAAAGAGATCCACGAAATACAGATGTAACACTATGAGATAAATTAACAGGACACTGAGCAGTTTCTCAGAAAGCTTCTTTCCAGACTTCATCGGAGGATATTTCCTTTTTCACCATAGCCCTCTATGGGCTTCCAAATATCACTTTGTAAATTCCACAAGAACTGTCTTAGCGAAAGGCTTCTTGAGGGGAAGGCTGTAACTCTGTGAGATGATTTCACAGAACACAAAGAAGTTTCTCAGAAAGCTTCTTTCTCTTTGTTATCGGAGGATATTTCCTTTGGCCCTATAGTCTTCAAAGGGAAAGGAAATATCTGTTGTCAGATTCCACAGAAATAAGGCTAGCAAAAAGATCCACGAAATACAGATGTAACTCTGTGAGATGAATTAACAGAACACTAAGCAGTTTCTGAGAAAGCTTCTTTCCAGATTTCATCGGAGGATATTTCCTTTTTCACCATAGCCCTTAAGGACTTCCAAATATCACTTTGCCAATTCCACAAGAACTGTCTTAGCGAAAGGCTTCTTGAGGGGAAAGCTGTAACTCTGTGAGATGATTTCACAGAACACAAAGAAGTTTCTCAGAAAGCTTCTTTCCCTTTGTTATCGGAGGATATTTCCTTTGGCCCTATAGTCTTCAAAGGGATCCGAAATATCTGTTCTCAGATTCCACAGAAATAAGGCTAGCAAAGAGATCCACGAAATACAGATGTAACTATGTGAGACGAATTAACAGAACACTAAGCAGTTTCTCAGAAAGCTTCTTTCCAGATTTCATCGGAGGATATTTCCTTTTTCACCATAGCCCTCTAAGGGCTTCCAAATATCACTTTGCCAATTCCACAAGAACTGTCTTAGCGAAAGGCTTCTTGAGGGGAAAGGTGAAACTCTGTGATTTGATTTCACAGAACACAAAGAAGTTTCTCAGAAAGCTTCTTTCTCTTTCTTATCGGAGGATATTTCCTTTGGCCCTATAGTCTTCAAAGGGAAAGGAAATATCTGTTGTCTGATTCCACAGAAATAAGGCTAGCAAAAAGATCTACGAAATACAGATGTAACTCTGTGAGATGAATTAACAGAACACTAAGCAGTTTCTCAGAAAGCTTCTTTCCAGATTTCATCGGAGGATATTTCCGTTTTCACCATAGCCCTTATGGGCTTCCAAATATCACTTTGCCAATTCCACAAGAACTGTCTTAGCGAAAGGCTTCTTGAGGGGAAAGCTGTAACTCTGTGAGATGATTTCACAGAACACAAAGGAGTTTCTCAGAAAGCTTCTTTGCCTTTGTTATCGGAGGATATTTCCTTTGGCCCTATAGTCTTCAAAGGGAAAGGAAATATCTGTTGTCAGATTCCACAGAAATAAGGCTAGCAAAGAGATCCACGAAATACAGATGGAACTCTGTGAGATGAATTAACAGAACACTGAGCAGTTTCTCAGAAAGCTTCTTTCCAGATTTCATCGGAGGATATTTCCTTTTTCACCATAGCCCTCTAAGGGCTTCCAAATATCACTTTGCCAATTCCACAAGAACTGTCTTAGCGAAAGGCTTCTTGAGGAGAAAGGTGTAACTCTGTGATTTGATTTCACAGAACACAAAGAAGTTTCTCAGAAAGCTTCTTTCTCTTTGTTATCGGAGGATATTTCCTTTGGCCCTATAGTCTTCAAAGGGAAAGGAAATACCTGTTGTCAGATTAAACAGAAATAAGGCTGGCAAAAAGATCCACGAAATACAGATGTAACACTGTGAGATGAATTAACAGAACACTAAGCAGTTTCTCTGAAAGCTTCTTTCCAGATTTCACCGGAGGATATTTCCTTTTTCACCATAGCCCTCTATGAGCTTCCAAATATCACTTTGCCAATTCCACAAGAACTGTCTTAGCGAAAGGCTTCTTGAGGGGAAAGCTGTAACTCTGTGAGATGATTTCACAGAACACAAAGAAGATTCTCAGAAAGCTTCTTTCCCTTTGTTATCGGAGGATATTTCCTTTGGCCCTATAGTCTTTAAAGGGATCCGAAATATCTGTTCTCAGATTCCACAGAAATAAGGCTAGCAAAGAGATCCACGAAATACAGATGTAACTCTGTGAGATGAATTAACAGAACACTAAGGAGTTTCTCAGAAAGCTTCTTTCCAGATTTCATCGGAGGATATTTCCTTTTTCACCATAGCCCTCTATGGGCTTCCAAATATCACTTTTCCAATTCGACAAGAACTGTCTTAGCGAAAGGCTTCTTGAAGGGAAAGCTGTAACTCTGTGAGATGATTCACAGAACATAAAGAAGTTTCTCAGAAAGCTTCTTTCTCTTTGTTATCGGAGGATATTTCCTTTGGCCCTATAGTCTTCAAAGGGAAAGGAAATATCTGTTCTCAGATTCCACAGAAATAAGGCCAGCAAAGAGATCAACGAAATACAGATGTAACTCTGTGAGATGTATTAACAGAACACTAAGCAGTTTCTCAGAAAGCTTCTTTCCTGATTTCATCGGAGGATATTTCCTTTTTCACCATAGCCCTCTATGGGCTTCCAAATATCACTTTGCCAATTCCACAAGAACTGTCTTAGCGAAAGGCTTCTTGAGGGGAAGGCTGTAACTCTGTGAGATGATTTCACAGAACACAACGAAGTTTCTCAGAAAGCTTCTTTCTCTTTGTTATCGGAGGATATTTCCTTTGGTCCTATAGTCTTTAAAGGGATCCAAAATATCTGTTCTCAGATTCCACAGAAATAAGGCTAGCAAAGAGATCCACGAAATACAGATGTAACACTATGAGATAAATTAACAGAACACTGAGCAGTTTCTCAGAAAGCTTCTTTCCAGACTTCATCGGAGGATATTTCCTTTTTCACCATAGCCCTCTATGGGCTTCCAAATATCACTTTGTAAATTCCACAAGAACTGTCTTAGCGAAAGGCTTCTTGAGGGGAAGGCTGTAACTCTGTGAGATGATTTCACAGAACACAAAGAAGTTTCTCAGAAAGCTTCTTTCTCTTTGTTATCGGAGGATATTTCCTTTGGCCCTATAGTCTTCAAAGGGAAAGGAAATATCTGTTGTCAGATTCCACAGAAATAAGGCTAGCAAAAAGATCCACGAAATACAGATGTAACTCTGTGAGATGAATTAACAGAACACTAAGCAGTTTCTGAGAAAGCTTCTTTCCAGATTTCATCGGAGGATATTTCCTTTTTCACCATAGCCCTTAAGGACTTCCAAATATCACTTTGCCAATTCCACAAGAACTGTCTTAGCGAAAGGCTTCTTGAGGGGAAAGCTGTAACTCTGTGAGATGATTTCACAGAACACAAAGAAGTTTCTCAGAAAGCTTCTTTCCCTTTGTTTTCGGAGGATATTTCCTTTGGCCCTATAGTCTTCAAAGGGATCCGAAATATCTGTTCTCAGATTCCACAGAAATAAGGCTAGCAAAGAGATCCACGAAATACAGATGTAACTCTGTGAGATGAATTAACAGAACACTAAGCAGTTTCTCAGAAAGCTTCTTTCCAGATTTCATCGGAGGATATTTCCTTTTTCACCATAGCCCTCTAAGGGCTTCCAAATATCACTTTGCCAATTCCACAAGAACTGTCTTAGCGAAAGGCTTCTTGAGGGGAAAGGTGAAACTCTGTGATTTGATTTCACAGAACACAAAGAAGTTTCTCAGAAAGCTTCTTTCTCTTTCTTATCGGAGGATATTTCCTTTGGCCCTATAGTCTTCAAAGGAAAAGGAAATATCTGTTCTCAGATTCCACAGAAATAAGGCCAGCAAAGAGAACAACGAAATACAGATGTAACTCTGTGAGATGAATTAACAGAACACTAAGCAGTTTCTCAGAAAGCTTCTTTCCTGATTTCATCGGAGGATATTTCCTTTTTCACCATAGCCCTCTATGGGCTTCCAAATATCACTTTGCCAATTCCACAAGAACTGTCTTAGCGAAAGGCTTCTTGAGGGGAAAGCTGTAACTCTGTGAGATGATTCACAGAACACAAAGAAGTTTCTCAGAAAGCTTCTTTCTCTTTGTTATCGGAGGATATTTCCTTTGGCCCTATAGTCTTCAACGGGAAAGGAAATATCTGTTGTCAGATTCCACAGAAATAAGGCTAGCAAAGAGAAGCACGAAATACAGATGTAACTCTGTGAGATGAATTAACAGAACAATAAGCAGTTTCTAGGAAAGCTTCTTTCCAGATTTCATCGGAGGATATTTCCTTTTTCACCATATCCCTCTATGGGCTTCCAAATATCACTTTTCCAATTCCACAAGAACTGTCTTAGCGAAAAGCTTATTGAGGGGAAAGCTGTAACTCTCTGAGATGATTTCACAGAACACAAAGAAGTTTCTCAGAAAGCTTCTTTCCCTTTGTTATCGGAGGATATTTCCTTTGGCCCTATAGTCTTCAACGGGAAAGGAAATATCTGTTGTCAGATTCCACAGAAATAAGGCTAGCAAAGAGATCCACGAAATACAGATGTAACTCTGTGAGATGAATTAACAGAACACTGAGCAGTTTCTCAGAAAGCTTCTTTCCAGATTTCATCGGAGGATATTTCCTTTTTCACCATAGCCCTCTAAGGGCTTCCAAATATCACTTTGCCAATTCCACAAGAACTGTCTTAGCGAAAGGCTTCCTGAGGGGAAGGCTGTAACTCTGTGAGATGATTTCACAGAACACAAAGAAGTTTCTCAGAAAGCTTCTTTCCCTTTGTTATCGGAGGATATTTCCTTTGGCCCTATAGTCTTCAAAGGGAAAGGAAATATCTGTTGTCTGATTCCACAGAAATAAGGCTAGCAAAAAGATCTACGAAATACAGATGTAACTCTGTGAGATGAATTAACAGAACACTAAGCAGTTTCTCAGAAAGCTTCTTTCCAGATTTCATCGGAGGATATTTCCTTTTTCACCATAGCCCTTATGGGCTTCCAAATATCACTTTGCCAATTCCACAAGAACTGTCTTAGCGAAAGGCTTCTTGAGGGGAAAGCTGTAACTCTGTGAGATGATTTCACAGAACACAAAGGAGTTTCTCAGAAAGCTTCTTTGCCTTTGTTATCGGAGGATATTTCCTTTGGCCCTATAGTCTTCAAAGGGAAAGGAAATATCTGTTGTCAGATTCCACAGAAATAAGGCTAGCAAAGAGATCCACGAAATACAGATGGAACTCTGTGAGATGAATTAACAGAACACTGAGCAGTTTCTCAGAAAGCTTCTTTCCAGATTTCATCGGAGGATATTTCCTTTTTCACCATAGCCCTCTAAGGGCTTCCAAATATCACTTTGCCAATTCCACAAGAACTGTCTTAGCGAAAGGCTTCTTGAGGAGAAAGGTGTAACTCTGTGATTTGATTTCACAGAACACAAAGAAGTTTCTCAGAAAGCTTCTTTCTCTTTGTTATCGGAGGATATTTCCTTTGGCCCTATAGTCTTCAAAGGGAAAGGAAATACCTGTTGTCAGATTAAACAGAAATAAGGCTGGCAAAAAGATCCACGAAATACAGATGTAACACTGTGAGATGAATTAACAGAACACTAAGCAGTTTCTCTGAAAGCTTCTTTCCAGATTTCACCGGAGGATATTTCCTTTTTCACCATAGCCCTCTATGAGCTTCCAAATATCACTTTGCCAATTCCACAAGAACTGTCTTAGCGAAAGGCTTCTTGAGGGGAAAGCTGTAACTCTGTGAGATGATTTCACAGAACACAAAGAAGATTCTCAGAAAGCTTCTTTCCCTTTGTTATCGGAGGATATTTCCTTTGGCCCTATAGTCTTTAAAGGGATCCGAAATATCTGTTCTCAGATTCCACAGAAATAAGGCTAGCAAAGAGATCCACGAAATACAGATGTAACTCTGTGAGATGAATTAACAGAACACTAAGGAGTTTCTCAGAAAGCTTCTTTCCAGATTTCATCGGAGGATATTTCCTTTTTCACCATAGCCCTCTATGGGCTTCCAAATATCACTTTTCCAATTCGACAAGAACTGTCTTAGCGAAAGGCTTCTTGAAGGGAAAGCTGTAACTCTGTGAGATGATTCACAGAACATAAAGAAGTTTCTCAGAAAGCTTCTTTCTCTTTGTTATCGGAGGATATTTCCTTTGGCCCTATAGTCTTCAAAGGGAAAGGAAATATCTGTTCTCAGATTCCACAGAAATAAGGCCAGCAAAGAGATCAACGAAATACAGATGTAACTCTCTGAGATGTATTAACAGAACACTAAGCAGTTTCTCAGAAAGCTTCTTTCCTGATTTCATCGGAGGATATTTCCTTTTTCACCATAGCCCTCTATGGGCTTCCAAATATCACTTTGCCAATTCCACAAGAACTGTCTTAGCGAAAGGCTTCTTGAGGGGAAGGCTGTAACTCTGTGAGATGATTTCACAGAACACAACGAAGTTTCTCAGAAAGCTTCTTTCTCTTTGTTATCGGAGGATATTTCCTTTGGTCCTATAGTCTTTAAAGGGATCCAAAATATCTGTTCTCAGATTCCACAGAAATAAGGCTAGCAAAGAGATCCACGAAATACAGAAGTAACTATGTGAGATGAATTAACAGAACACTAAGCAGTTTCTCAGAAAGCTTCTTTCCAGATTTCATCGGAGGATATTTCCTTTTTCACCATAGCCCTCTAAGGGCTTCCAAATATCACTTTGCCAATTCCACAAGAACTGTCTTAGCGAAAGGCTTCTTGAGGGGAAAGGTGAAACTCTGTGATTTGATTTCACAGAACACAAAGAAGTTTCTCAGAAAGCTTCTTTCTCTTTCTTATCGGAGGATATTTCCTTTGGCCCTATAGACTTCAAAGGGAAAGGAAATATCTGTTCTCAGATTCCACAGAAATAAGGCCAGCAAAGAGATCCACGAAATACAGATGTAACACTGTGAGATGAATTAACAGAACATTAAGCAGTTTCTCAGAAAGCTTCTTTCCAGATTTCATCGGAGGATATTTCCTTTTTCACCATAGCCCTCTATGGGCTTCCAAATATCACTTTGCCAATTCCACATGAACTGTCTTAGCGAAAGGCTTCTTGAGGGGAAAGCTGTAACACTGTGAGTTGATTTCACAGAACACAAAGAAGTTTCTCAGAAAGCTTCTTTCCCTTTGTTATCGGAGGATATTTCCTTTGGCTCTATAGTCTTCAAAGGGAAAGGAAATATCTGTTGTCAGATTCCACAGAAATTAGGCTAGCAAAGAGATCCACGAAATACAGATGTAACTCTGTGAGATGAATTAAGAGAACACTGAGCAGTTTCTCAGAAAGCTTCTTTCCACATTTCATCGGAGGATATTTCCTTTTTCACCATAGCCCTCTAAGGGCTTCCAAATATCACTTTGCCAATTCCACAAGAACTGTCTTAGCGAAAGGCTTCTTGAGGGGAAAGCTGTAACTGTGTGAGATGGTTTCACAGAACACAAAGAAGTTTCTCAGAAAGCTTCTTTCTCTTTGTTATCGGAGGATATTTCCTTTGGCCCTATAGTCTTCAAAGGGAAAGGAAATATCTGTTCTCAGATTCCACAGAAATAAGGCCAGCAAAGAGAACAACGAAATACAGATGTAACTCTGTGAGATGAATTAACAGAACACTAAGCAGTTTCTCAGAAAGCTTCTTTCCTGATTTCATCGGAGGATATTTCCTTTTTCACCATAGCCCTCTATGGGCTTCCAAATATCACTTTGCCAATTCCACAAGAACTGTCTTAGCGAAAGGCTTCTTGAGGGGAAAGCTGTAACTCTGTGAGATGATTTCACAGAACACAAAGAAGTTTCTCAGACAGCTTCTTTCTCTTTGTTATCGGAGGATATTTCCTTTGGCCCTATAGTCTTCAAAGGGAAAGGAAATATCTGTTCTCAGATTCCACAGAAATAAGGCCAGCAAAGAGATCCACGAAATACAGATGTAACTCTGTGAGATGAATTAACAGAACACTAAGCAGTTTCTCAGAAAGCTTCTTTCCAGATTTCATCGGAGGATATTTCCTTTTTCACCATAGCCCTCTATGGGCTTCCAAATATCACTTTGCCAATTCCACAAGAACAGTCTTAGCGACAGGCTTCTTGAGGGGAAAGCTGTAACTCTGTGAGATGATTTCACAGAACACAAAGAAGTTTCTCAGAAAGCTTCTTTCTCTTTGTTATCGGAGGATATTTCCTTTGGCCCTATACTCTTTAAAGGGATCCAAAATATCTGTTCTCAGAATCCACAGAAATAAGGCTAGCAAAGAGATCCACGAAATACAGATGTAACTCTGTGAGATGAATTAACAGAACACTGAGCAGTTTCTCAGAAAGCTTCTTTCCAGATTTCATCGGAGGATATTTCCTTTTTCACCATAGCCGTCTATGGGCTTCCAAATATCACTTTGCCAATTCCACAAGAACTGTCTTAGCGAAAGGCTTCTTGAGGGGAAGGCTGTAACTCTGTGAGATGATTTCACAGAACACAAAGAAGTTTCTCAGAAAGCTTCTTTCTCTTTGTTATCGGAGGATATTTCCTTTGGCCCTATAGTCTTCAAAGGGAAAGGAAATATCTGTTGTCAGATTCCACAGAAATAAGGCTAGCAAAAAGATCCACGAAATACAGATGTAACTCTGTGAGATGAATTAACAGAACACTAAGCAGTTTCTCAGAAAGCTTCTTTCCAGATTTCATCGGAGGATATTTCCTTTTTCACCATAGCCCTTATGGGCTTCCAAATATCACTTTGCCAATTCCACAAGAACTGTCTTAGCGAAAGGCTTCTTGGGGGGAAAGCTGTAACTCTGTGAGATGATTTCACAGAACACAAGGAAGTTTCTCAGAAAGCTTCTTTCCCTTTGTTATCGGAGGATATTTCCTTTGGCCCTATAGTCTTCAAAGGGAAAGGAAATATCTGTTGTCAGATTCCACAGAAATAAGGCTAGCAAAGAGATCCACGAAATACAGATGTAACTCTGTGAGATGAATTAACAGAACACTGAGCAGTTTCTCAGAAAGCTTCTTTCCAGATTTCATCGGAGGATATTTCCTTTTTCACCATAGCCCTCTATGGGCTTCCAAATATCACTTTGCCAATTCCACAAGAACTGTCTTAGCGAAAGGCTTCTTGAGGGGAAAGCTAACTCTGTGAGATGATTTCACAGAACACAAAGAAGTTTCTCAGAAAGCTTCTTTCCCTTTTTTATCGGCGGATATTTCCTTTGGCCCTATAGTCTTTAAAGGGATCCGAAATATCTGTTCTCAGATTCCACAGAAATAAGGCTAGCAAAGAGATCCACGAAATACAGATGTAACTCTGTGAGATGAATTAACAGAACACTAAGGAGTTTCTCAGAAAGATTCTTTCCAGATTTCATCGGAGGATATTTCCTTTTTCACCATAGCCCTCTATGGGCTTCCAAATATCACTTTGCCAATTCCCCAAGAACTGTCTTAGCAAAAGGCTTCTTGAGGGGAAAGCTGTAACTCTATGAGATGATTTCACAGAACACAAAGAAGTTTCTCAGAAAGCTTCTTTCTCTTTGTTATCGGAGGATATTTCCTTTGGCCCTATAGTCTTCAAAGGGAAAGGAAATATCTGTTCTCAGATTCCACAGAAATAAGGCCAGCAAAGAGATCCACGAAATACAGATGTAACTCTGTGAGATGAATTAACAGAACACTGAGCAGTTTCTCAGAAAGCTTCTTTCCAGATTTCATCATAGGATATTTCCTTTTTCACCATAGCCCTCTATGGGCTTCCAAATATCACTTTGCCAATTCCACAAGAACTGTCTTAGCGAAAGTCTTCTTGAGGGGAAAGCTGTAACTCTGTGATGATTTCACAGAACACAAAGAAGTTTCTCAGAAAGCTTCTTTCCCTTTGTTATCGGAGGATATTTCCTTTGGCCCTATAGTCTTTAAAGGGATCCGAAATATCTGTTCTCAGATTCCACAGAAATAAGGCTAGCAAAGAGTTCCACGAAATACAGATGTAACTCTGTGAGATGAATTAACAGAACACTAAGCAGTTTCTCAGAATGGTTCTTTCCAGATTTCATCGGAGGATATTTCCTTTTTCACCATAGCCCTCTAAGGGCTTCCAAATATCACTTTGCCAATTCCACAAGAACTGTCTTAGCGAAAGGCTTCTTGAGGGGAAAGGTGTAACTCTGTGATTTGATTTCACAGAACACAAAGAAGTTTCTCAGAAAGCTTCTTTCTCTTTGTTATCGGAGGATATTTCCTTTGGCCCTATAGTCTTCAAAGGGAAAGGAAATATCTGTTGTCAGATTAAACAGAAATAAGGCTAGCAAAAAGATCCACGAAATACAGATGTAACACTGTGAGATGAAGTAACAGAACACTAAGCAGTTTCTCAGAAAGCTTCTTTCCAGATTTCATCGGAGGATATTTCCTTTTTCACCATAGCCCTCTATGGGCTTCCAAATATCACTTTGCCAATTCCACATGAACTGTCTTAGCGAAAGGCTTCTTGAGGGGAAAGCTGTAACGCTGTGAGATGATTTCACAGAACACAAAGAAGTTTCTCAGAAAGCTTCTTTCCCTTTGTTATCGGAGGATATTTCTCTGGCTCTATAGTCTTCAAAGGGAAAGGAAATATCTGTTGTCAGATTCCACAGACATAAGGCTAGCAAAGAGATCCACGAAATACAGATGTAACTCTGTGAGATGAATTAACAGAACACTGAGCAGTTTCTCAGAAAGCTTCTTTCCAGATTTCGTCGGTGGATATTTCCTTTTTCACCATAGCTCTCTAAGGGCTTCCAAATATCACTTTGCCAATTCCACAAGAACTGTCTTAGCGAAAGGCTTCTTGAGGGGAAAGCTGTAACTCTGTGAGATGATTTCACAGAACACAAAGAAGTTTCTCAGAAAGCTTCTTTCTCTTTGTTATCGGAGGATATTTCCTTTGGCCCTATAGTCTTCAAAGGGAAAGGAAATATCTGTTCTCAGATTCCATAGAAATAAGGCCAGCAAAGAGATCCACGAAATACAGATGTAACTCTGTGAGATGAATTAACAGAACACTAAGCAGTTTCTCAGAAAGCTTCTTTCCAGATTTCATCGGAGGATATTTCCTTTTTCACCATAGCCCTCTATGGGCTTCCAAATATCACTTTGCCAATTCCACAAGAACTGTCTTAGCGAAAGGCTTCTTGAGGCGAAAGCTGTAACTCTGTGAGATGATTTCACAGAACACAAAGAAGTCTCTCAGAAAGCTTCTTTCTCTTTGTTATCGGAGGATATTTCCTTTGGCCCTATAGTCTTTAAAGGGATCCAAAATATCTGTTCTCAGAATCCACAGAAATAAGGCTAGCAAAGAGATCCACGAAATACAGATGTAACTCTGTGAGATGAATTAACAGAACACTGAGCAGTTTCTCAGAAAGCTTCTTTCCAGATTTCATCGGAGGATATTTCCTTTTTCACCATGGCCCTCTATGGGCTTCCAAATATCACTTTGCAAATTCCACAAGAACTGTCTTAGAGAAAGGCTTCTTGAGGGGAAGGCTGGAACTCTGTGAGATGATTTCACAGAACACAAAGAAGTTTCTCAGAAAGCTTCTTTCTCTTTGTTATCGGAGGATATTTCCATTGGCCCTATAGTCTTCAAAGGAAAGGAAATATCTGTTGTCAGATTCCACAGAAATAAGGCTAGCAAAAAGATCCACGAAATACAGATGTAACTCTGTGAGATGAATTAACAGAACACTGAGCAGTTTCTCAGAAAGATTCTTTCCAGATTTCATCGGAGGATATTTCCTTTTTCACCATAGCCCTCTATGGGCTTCCAAATATCACTTTGCCAATTCCACAAGAACTGTCTTAGCGAAAGGCTTCTTGAGGGGAAGGCTGTAACTCTGTGAGATGATTTCACAGAACACAAAGAAGTTTCTCAGAAAGCTTCTTTCTCTTTGTTATCGGAGGATATTTCCTTTGGCCCTATAGTCTTCAAAGGGTAAGGAAATATCTGTTGTCAGATTAAACAGAAATAAGGCTAGCAAAAAGATCCACGAAATACAGATGTAACACTGTGAGATGAATTAACAGAACACTAAGCAGTTTCTCAGAAAGCTTCTTTCCAGATTTCATCGGAGGATATTTCCTTTTTCACCATAGCCCTCTATGGGCTTCCAAATATCACTTTGCCAATTCCACAAGAACTGTCTTAGCGAAAGGCTTCTTGAGGGGAAAGCTGTAACTCTGTGAGATCATTTCACAGAACACAAAGAAGTTTCTCAGAAAGCTTCTTTCCCTTTGTTATCGGAGGATATTTCCTTTGGCTCTATAGTCTTCAAAGGGAAAGGAAATATCTGTTGTCAGATTCCACAGAAATAAGGCTAGCAAAGAGATCCACGAAATACAGATGTAACTCTGTGAGATGAATTAACAGAACACTGAGCAGTTTCTCAGAAAGCTTCTTTCCAGATTTCATCGGTGGATATTTCCTTTTTCACCATAGCTCTCTAAGGGCTTCCAAATATCACTTTGCCAATTCCACAAGAACTGTCTTAGCGAAAGGCTTCTTGAGGGGAAAGCTGTAACTCTGTGAGATGATTTCACAGAACACAAAGAAGTTTCTCAGAAAGCTTCTTTCTCTTTGTTATCGGAGGATATTTCCTTTGGCCCTATAGTCTTCAAAGGGAAAGGAAATATCTGTTCTCAGATTCCACAGAAATAAGGCCAGCAAAGAGATCCACGAAATACAGATGTAACTCTGTGAGATGAATTAACAGAACACTAAGCAGTTTCTCAGAAAGCTTCTTTCCAGATTTCATCGGAGGATATTTCCTTTTTCACCATAGCCCTCTAAGGGCTTCCAAATATCACTTTACCAATTCCACAAGAACTGTCTTAGCGAAAGGCTTCTTGAGGGGAAAGCTGTAACTCTGTGAGATGATTTCGCAGAACACAAAGAAGTTTCTCAGAAAGCTTCTTTCTGTTTGTTATCGGAGGATATTTCCTTTGGCCCTATAGTCTTTAAAGGGATCCAAAATATCTGTTCTCAGAATCCACAGAAATAAGGCTAGCAAAGAGATCCACGAAATACAGATGTAACTCTGTGAGATGAATTAACAGAACACTGAGCAGTTTCTCAGAAAGCTTCTTTCCAGATTTCATCGGAGGATATTTCCTTTTTCACCATGGCCCTCTATGGGCTTCCAAATATCACTTTGCAAATTCCACAAGAACTGTCTTAGAGAAAGGCTTCTTGAGGGGAAGGCTGGAACTCTGTGAGATGATTTCACAGAACACAAAGAAGTTTCTCAGAAAGCTTCTTTCTCTTTGTTATCGGAGGATATTTCCATTAGCCCTATAGTCTTCAAAGGAAAGGAAATATCTGTTGTCAGATTCCACAGAAATAAGGCTAGCAAAAAGATCCACGAAATACAGATGTAACTCTGTGAGATGAATTAACAGAACACTGAGCAGTTTCTCAGAAAGATTCTTTCCAGATTTCATCGGAGGATATTTCCTTTTTCACCATAGCCCTCTATGGGCTTCCAAATATCACTTTGCCAATTCCACAAGAACTGTCTTAGCGAAAGGCTTCTTGAGGGGAAGGCTGTAACTCTGTGATATGATTTCACAGAACACAAAGAAGTTTCTCAGAAAGCTTCTTTCTCTTTGTTATCGGAGGATATTTCCTTTGGCCCTATAGTCTTCAAAGGGAAAGGAAATATCTGTTGTCAGATTAAACAGAAATAAGGCTAGCAAAAAGATCCACGAAATACAGATGTAACACTGTGAGATGAATTAACAGAACACTAAGCAGTTTCTCAGAAAGCTTCTTTCCAGATTTCATCGGAGGATATTTCCTTTTTCACCATAGCCCTCTATGGGCTTCCAAATATCACTTTGCCAATTCCACAAGAACTGTCTTAGCGAAAGGCTTCTTGAGGGGAAAGCTGTAACTCTGTGAGATCATTTCACAGAACACAAAGAAGTTTCTCAGAAAGCTTCTTTCCCTTTGTTATCGGAGGATATTTCCTTTGGCTCTATAGTCTTCAAAGGGAAAGGAAATATCTGTTGTCAGATTCCACAGAAATAAGGCTAGCAAAGAGATCCACGAAATACAGATGTAACTCTGTGAGATGAATTAACAGAACACTGAGCAGTTTCTCAGAAAGCTTCTTTCCAGATTTCATCGGTGGATATTTCCTTTTTCACCATAGCTCTCTAAGGGCTTCCAAATATCACTTTGCCAATTCCACAAGAACTGTCTTAGCGAAAGGCTTCTTGAGGGGAAAGCTGTAACTCTGTGAGATGATTTCACAGAACACAAAGAAGTTTCTCAGAAAGCTTCTTTCTCTTTGTTATCGGAGGATATTTCCTTTGGCCCTATAGTCTTCAAAGGGAAAGGAAATATCTGTTCTCAGATTCCACAGAAATAAGGCCAGCAAAGAGATCCACGAAATACAGATGTAACTCTGTGAGATGAATTAACAGAACACTAAGCAGTTTCTCAGAAAGCTTCTTTCCAGATTTCATCGGAGGATATTTCCTTTTTCACCATAGCCCTCTATGGGCTTCCAAATATCACTTTGCCAATTCCACAAGAACTGTCTTAGCGAAAGGCTTCTTGAGGGGAAAGCTGTAACTCTGTGAGATGATTTCACAGAACACAAAGAAGTTTCTCAGAAAGCTTCTTTCTGTTTGTTATCGGAGGATATTTCCTTTGGCCCTATAGTCTTTAAAGGGATCCAAAATATCTGTTCTCAGAATCCACAGAAATAAGGCTAGCTAAGAGATCCACGAAATACAGATGTAACTCTGTGAGATGAATTAACAGAACACTGAGCAGTTTCTCAGAAAGCTTCTTTCCATATTTCATCGGAGGATATTTCCTTTTTCACCATAGCCATCTATGGGCTTCCAAATATCACTTTGCAAATTCCACAAGAACTGTCTTAGCGAAAGGCTTCTTGAGGGGAAGGCTGTAACTCTGTGAGATGATTTCACAGAACACAAAGAAGTTTCTCAGAAAGCTTCTTTCTCTTTGTTATCGGAGGATATTTCCTTTGGCCCTATAGTCTTCAAAGGGAAAGGAAATATCTGTTGTCAGATTCCAGAGAAATAAGGCTAGCAAAGAGATCCACGAAATACAGATGTAACTCTGTGAGATGAATTAACAGAACACTGAGCAGTTTCTCAGAAAGCTTCTTTCCAGATTTCATCGGAGGATATTTCCTTTTTCACCATGGCCCTCTATGGGCTTCCAAATATCACTTTGCAAATTCCACAAGAACTGTCTTAGAGAAAGGCTTTTTGATGGGAAGGCTGGAACTCTGTGAGATGATTTCACAGAACACAAAGAAGTTTCTCAGAAAGCTTCTTTCTCTTTGTTATCGGAGGATATTTCCTTTGGCCCTATAGTCTTCAAAGGGAAAGGAAATATCTGTTGTCAGATTCCACAGAAATAAGGCTAGCAAAAAGATCCACGAAATACAGATGTAACACTGTGAGATGAATTAACAGAACACTAAGCAGTTTCTCAGAAAGCTTCTTTCCAGATTTCATCGGAGGATATTTCCTTTTTCACCATAGCCCTCTATGGGCTTCCAAATATCACTTTGCCAATTCCACAAGAACTGTCTTAGCGAAAGGCTTCTTGAGGGGAAAGCTGTAACTCTGTGAGATCATTTCACAGAACACAAAGAAGTTTCTCAGAAAGCTTCTTTCCCTTTGTTATCGGAGGATATTTCCTTTGGCTCTATAGTCTTCAAAGGGAAAGGAAATATCTGTTCTCAGATTCCACAGAAATAAGGCCAGAAAAGAGATCCACGAAATACAGATGTAACACTGTGAGATGAATTAACAGAACACTGAGCAGTTTCTCAGAAAGCTTCTTTCCAGATTTCATCGGTGGATATTTCCTTTTTCACCATAGCTCTCTAAGGGCTTCCAAATATCACTTTGCCAATTCCACAAGAACTGTCTTAGCGAAAGGCTTCCTGAGGGGAAAGCTGTAACTCTGTGAGATGATTTCACAGAACACAAAGAAGTTTCTCAGAAAGCTTCTTTCTCTTTGTTATCGGAGGATATTTCCTTTGGCCCTATAGTCTTCAAAGGGAAAGGAAATATCTGTTCTCAGATTCCACAGAAATAAGGCCAGCAAAGAGATCCACGAAATACAGATGTAACTCTGTGAGATGAATTAACAGAACACTAAGCAGTTTCTCAGAAAGCTTCTTTCCAGATTTCATCGGAGGATATTTCCTTTTTCACCATAGCCCTCTATGGGCTTCCAAATATCACTTTGCCAATTCCACAAGAACTGTCTTAGCGAAAGGCTTCTTGAGGGGAAAGCTGTAACTCTGTGAGATGATTTCGCAGAACACAAAGAAGTTTCTCAGAAAGCTTCTTTCTTTTTTTTATCGGAGGATATTTCCTTTGGCCCTATAGTCTTTAAAGGGATCCAAAATATCTGTTCTCAGAATCCACAGAAATAAGGCTAGCAAAGAGATCCATGAAATACAGATGTAACTCTGTGAGATGAATTAACAGAACACTGAGCAGTTTCTCAGAAAGCTTCTTTCCAGATTTCATCGGAGGATATTTCCTTTTTCACCATAGCCATCTATGGGCTTCCAAATATCACTTTGCAAATTCCACAAGAACTGTCTTAGCGAAAGGCTTCTTCAGGGGAAGGCTGTAACTCTGTGAGATGATTTCACAGAACACAAAGAAGTTTCTCAGAAAGCTTCTTTCTCTTTGTTATCGGAGGATATTTCCTTTGGCCCTATAGTCTTCAAAGGGAAAGGAAATATCTGTTGTCAGATTCCAGAGAAATAAGGCTAGCAAAGAGATCCACGAAATACAGATGTAACTCTGTGAGATGAATTAACAGAACACTGAGCAGTTTCTCAGAAAGCTTCTTTCCAGATTTCATCGGAGGATATTTCCTTTTTCACCATGGCCCTCTATGGGCTTCCAAATATCACTTTGCAAATTCCACAAGAACTGTCTTAGAGAAAGGCATTTTGATGGGAATGCTGGAACTCTGTGAGATGATTTCACAGAACACAAAGAAGTTTCTCAGAAAGCTTCTTTCTCTTTGTTATCGGAGGATATTTCCTTTGGCCCTATAGTCTTCAAAGGGAAAGGAAATATCTGTTGTCAGATTAAACAGAAATAAGGCTAGCAAAAAGATCCACGAAATACAGATGTAACACTGTGAGATGAAGTAACAGAACACTAAGCAGTTTCTCAGAAAGCTTCTTTCCAGATTTCATCGGAGGATATTTCCTTTTTCACCATAGCCCTCTATGGGCTTCCAAATATCACTTTGCCAATTCCACAAGAACTGTCTTAGCGAAAGGCTTCTTGAGGGGAAAGCTGTAACTCTGTGAGATCATTTCACAGAACACAAAGAAGTTTCTCAGAAAGCTTCTTTCCCTTTGTTATCGGAGGATATTTCCTTTGGCTCTATAGTCTTCAAAGGGAAAGGAAATATCTGTTGTCAGATTCCACAGAAATAAGGCTAGCAAAGAGATCCACGAAATACAGATGTAACTCTGTGAGATGAATTAACAGAACACTGAGCAGTTTCTCAGAAAGCTTCTTTCCAGATTTCATCGGTGGATATTTCCTTTTTCACCATAGCTCTCTAAGGGCTTCCAAATATCACTTTGCCAATTCCACAAGAACTGTCTTAGCGAAAGGCATCTTGAGGGGAAGGCTGTAACTCTGTGAGATGATTTCACAGAACACAAAGAAGTTTCTCAGAAAGCTTCTTTCTCTTTGTTATCGGAGGATATTTCCTTTGGCCCTATAGTCTTCAAAGGGAAAGGAAATATCTATTGTCAGATTCCACAGAAATAAGGCTAGCAAAGAGATCCACGAAATAGAGAAGTAACTCTGTGAGATGAATTAACAGAACACTGAGCAGTTTCTCAGAAAGCTTCTTTCCAGATTTCATCGGAGGATATTTCCTTTTTCACCATAGCCCTCTATGGGCTTCCAAATATCACTTTGCAAATTCCACAAGAACTGTCTTAGAGAAAGGCTTCTTGAGGGGAAGGCTGGAACTCTGTGAGATGATTTCACAGAACACAAAGAAGTTTCTCAGAAAGCTTCTTTCTCTTTGTTATCGGAGGATATTTCCTTTGGCCCTATAGTCTTCAAAGGGAAAGGAAATATCTGTTGTCAGATTCCACAGAAATAAGGCTAGCAAAAAGATCCACGAAGTACAGATGTAACTCTGTGAGATGAATTAACAGAACACTAAGGAGTTTCTCAGAAAGCTTCTTTCCAGATTTCATCGGAGGATATTTCCTTTTTCACCATAGCCCTCTATGGGCTTCCAAATATCACTTTGCCAATTCCACAAGAACTGTCTTAGCGAAAGGCTTCTTGAGGGGAAGGCTGTAACTCTGTGAGATGATTTCACAGAACACAAAGAAGTTTCCCAGAAAGCTTCTTTCTCTTTGTTATCGGAGGATATTTCCTTTGGCCCTATAATCTTCAAAGGGAAAGGAAATATCTGTTGTCAGATTCCATAGAAATAAGGCTAGCAACGAGATCCACGAAGTACAGATGTAACTCTGTGAGATGAAGTAACTGAACACTGAGCAGTTTCTCAGAAAGCTTCTTTCCAGATTTCATCGGAGGATATTTCCTTTTTCACCATAGCTCTCTATGGGCTTTCAAATATCACTTTGCCAATTCCACAAGAACTGTCTTAGCGAAAGGCTTCTTGAGGGGAAAGCTGTAACTCTGTGAGATGATTTCACAGAACACAAAGAAGTTTCTCAGAAAGCTTCTTTCCCTTTGTTATCGGAGGTTATTTCCTTTGGCCCTATAGTCTTTAAAGGGATCCGAAATATCTGTTCTCAGATTCCACAGAAATAAGGCTAGCAAAGAGTTCCACGAAATACAGATGTTACTCTGTGAGATGAATTAACAGAACACTAAGCAGTTTCTCAGAATGGTTCTTTCCAGATTTCATCGGAGGATATTTCCTTTTTCACCATAGCCCTCTAAGGGCTTCCAAATATCACTTTGCCAATTCCACAAGAACTGTCTTAGCGAAAGGCTTCTTGAGGGGAAAGGTGTAACTCTGTGATTTGATTTCACAGAACACAAAGAAGTGTCTCAGAAAGCTTCTTTCTCTTTGTTATCGGAGGATATTTCCTTTGGCCCTATAGTCTTCAAAGGGAAAGGAAATATCTGTTGTCAGATTAAACAGAAATAAGGCTAGCAAAAAGATCCACGAAATACAGATGTAACACTGTGAGATGAAGTAACAGAACACTAAGCAGTTTCTCAGAAAGCTTCTTTCCAGATTTCATCGGAGGATATTTCCTTTTTCACCATAGACCTCTATGGGCTTCCAAATATCACTTTGCCAATTCCACATGAACTGTCTTAGCGAAAGGCTTCTTGAGGGGAAAGCTGTAACGCTGTGAGATGATTTCACAGAACACAAAGAAGTTTCTCAGAAAGCTTCTTTCCCTTTGTTATCGGAGGATATTTCTTTGGCTCTATAGTCTTCAAAGGGAAAGGAAATATCTGTTGTCAGATTCCACAGAAATAAGGCTAGCAAAGAGATCCACGAAATACAGATGTAACTCTGTGAGATGAATTAACAGAACACTGAGCAGTTTCTCAGAAAGCTTCTTTCCAGATTTCGTCGGTGGATATTTCCTTTTTCACCATAGCTCTCTAAGGGCTTCCAAATATCACTTTGCCAATTCCACAAGAACTGTCTTAGCGAAAGGCTTCTTGAGGGGAAAGCTGTAACTCTGTGAGATGATTTCACAGAACACAAAGAAGTTTCTCAGAAAGCTTCTTTCTCTTTGTTATCGGAGGATATTTCCTTTGGCCCTATAGTCTTCAAAGGGAAAGGAAATATCTGTTCTCAGATTCCATAGAAATAAGGCCAGCAAAGAGATCCACGAAATACAGATGTAACTCTGTGAGATGAATTAACAGAACACTAAGCAGTTTCTCAGAAAGCTTCTTTCCAGATTTCATCGGAGGATATTTCCTTTTTCACCATAGCCCTCTATGGGCTTCCAAATATCACTTTGCCAATTCCACAAGAACTGTCTTAGCGAAAGGCTTCTTGAGGCGAAAGCTGTAACTCTGTGAGACGATTTCACAGAACACAAAGAAGTCTCTCAGAAAGCTTCTTTCTCTTTGTTATCGGAGGATATTTCCTTTGGTCCTATAGTCTTTAAAGGGATCCAAAATATCTGTTCTCAGAATCCACAGAAATAAGGCTAGCAAAGAGATCCACGAAATACAGATGTAACTCTGTGAGATGAATTAACAGAACACTAAGCAGTTTCTCAGAAAGCTTCTTTCCAGATTTCATCGGAGGATATTTCCTTTTTCACCATAGCCCTCTATGGGCTTCCAAATATCACTTTGCCAATTCCACAAGAACTGTCTTAGCGAAAGGCTTCATGAGGGGAAAGCTGTAACTCTGTGAGATGATTTCACAGAACACAAAGAAGTTTCTCAGAAAGCTTCTTTCTCTTTGTTATCGGAGGATATTTCCTTTGGCCCTATAGTCTTTAAAGGGATCCAAAATATCTGTTCTCAGAATCCACAGAAATAAGGCTAGCAAAGAGATCCACGAAATACAGATGTAACTCTGTGAGATGAATGAACAGAACACTGAGCAGTTTCTCAGAAAGCTTCTTTCCATATTTCATCGGAGGATATTACCTTTTTCACCATAGCCATCTATGGGCTTCCAAATATCACTTTGCAAATTCCACAAGAACTGTCTTAGCGAAAGGCATCTTGAGGGGAAGGCTGTAACTCTGTGAGATGATTTCACAGAACACAAAGAAGTTTCTCAGAAAGCTTCTTTCTCTTTGTTATCGGAGGATATTTCCTTTGGCCCTATAGTCTTCAAAGGGAAAGGAAATATCTATTGTCAGATTCCACAGAAATAAGGCTAGCAAAGAGATCCACGAAATAGAGAAGTAACTCTGTGAGATGAATTAACAGAACACTGAGCAGTTTCTCAGAAAGCTTCTTTCCAGATTTCATCGGAGGATATTTCCTTTTTCACCATAGCCCTCTATGGGCTTCCAAATATCACTTTGCAAATTCCACAAGAACTGTCTTAGAGAAAGGCTTCTTGAGGGGAAGGCTGGAACTCTGTGAGATGATTTCACAGAACACAAAGAAGTTTCTCAGAAAGCTTCTTTCTCTTTGTTATCGGAGGATATTTCCTTTGGCCCTATAGTCTTCAAAGGGAAAGGAAATATCTGTTGTCAGATTCCACAGAAATAAGGCTAGCAAAAAGATCCACGAAGTACAGATGTAACTCTGTGAGATGAATTAACAGAACACTAAGGAGTTTCTCAGAAAGCTTCTTTCCAGATTTCATCGGAGGATATTTCCTTTTTCACCGTAGCCCTCTATGGGCTTCCAAATATCACTTTGCCAATTCCACAAGAACTGTCTTAGCGAAAGGCTTCTTGAGGGGAAGGCTGTAACTCTGTGAGATGATTTCACAGAACACAAAGAAGTTTCCCAGAAAGCTTCTTTCTCTTTGTTATCGGAGGATATTTCCTTTGGCCCTATAATCTTCAAAGGGAAAGGAAATATCTGTTGTCAGATTCCATAGAAATAAGGCTAGCAACGAGATCCACGAAGTACAGATGTAACTCTGTGAGATGAAGTAACTGAACACTGAGCAGTTTCTCAGAAAGCTTCTTTCCAGATTTCATCGGAGGATATTTCCTTTTTCACCATAGCTCTCTATGGGCTTTCAAATATCACTTTGCCAATTCCACAAGAACTGTCTTAGCGAAAGGCTTCTTGAGGGGAAAGCTGTAACTCTGTGAGATGATTTCACAGAACACAAAGAAGTTTCTCAGAAAGCTTCTTTCCCTTTGTTATCGGAGGTTATTTCCTTTGGCCCTATAGTCTTTAAAGGGATCCGAAATATCTGTTCTCAGATTCCACAGAAATAAGGCTAGCAAAAAGTTCCACGAAATACAGATGTAACTCTGTGAGATGAATTAACAGAACACTAAGCAGTTTCTCAGAATGGTTCTTTCCAGATTTCATCGGAGGATATTTCCTTTTTCACCATAGCCCTCTAAGGGCTTCCAAATATCACTTTGCCAATTCCACAAGAACTGTCTTAGCGAAAGGCTTCTTGAGGGGAAAGGTGTAACTCTGTGATTTGATTTCACAGAACACAAAGAAGTGTCTCAGAAAGCTTCTTTCTCTTTGTTATCGGAGGATATTTCCTTTGGCCCTATAGTCTTCAAAGGGAAAGGAAATATCTGTTGTCAGATTAAACAGAAATAAGGCTAGCAAAAAGATCCACGAAATACAGATGTAACACTGTGAGATGAAGTAACAGAACACTAAGCAGTTTCTCAGAAAGCTTCTTTCCAGATTTCATCGGAGGATATTTCCTTTTTCACCATAGACCTCTATGGGCTTCCAAATATCACTTTGCCAATTCCACATGAACTGTCTTAGCGAAAGGCTTCTTGAGGGGAAAGCTGTAACGCTGTGAGATGATTTCACAGAACACAAAGAAGTTTCTCAGAAAGCTTCTTTCCCTTTGTTATCGGAGGATATTTCTTTGGCTCTATAGTCTTCAAAGGGAAAGGAAATATCTGTTGTCAGATTCCACAGAAATAAGGCTAGCAAAGAGATCCACGAAATACAGATGTAACTCTGTGAGATGAATTAACAGAACACTGAGCAGTTTCTCAGAAAGCTTCTTTCCAGATTTCGTCGGTGGATATTTCCTTTTTCACCATAGCTCTCTAAGGGCTTCCAAATATCACTTTGCCAATTCCACAAGAACTGTCTTAGCGAAAGGCTTCTTGAGGGGAAAGCTGTAACTCTGTGAGATGATTTCACAGAACACAAAGAAGTTTCTCAGAAAGCTTCTTTCTCTTTGTTATCGGAGGATATTTCCTTTGGCCCTATAGTCTTCAAAGGGAAAGGAAATATCTGTTCTCAGATTCCATAGAAATAAGGCCAGCAAAGAGATCCACGAAATACAGATGTAACTCTGTGAGATGAATTAACAGAACACTAAGCAGTTTCTCAGAAAGCTTCTTTCCAGATTTCATCGGAGGATATTTCCTTTTTCACCATAGCCCTCTATGGGCTTCCAAATATCACTTTGCCAATTCCACAAGAACTGTCTTAGCGAAAGGCTTCTTGAGGCGAAAGCTGTAACTCTGTGAGATGATTTCACAGAACACAAAGAAGTCTCTCAGAAAGCTTCTTTCTCTTTGTTATCGGAGGATATTTCCTTTGGTCCTATAGTCTTTAAAGGGATCCAAAATATCTGTTCTCAGAATCCATAGAAATAAGGCTAGCAAAGAGATCCACGAAATACAGATGTAACTCTGTGAGATGAATTAACAGAACACTGAGCAGTTTCTCAGAAAGCTTCTTTCCAGATTTCATCGGAGGATATTTCCTTTTTCACCATGGCCCTCTATGGGCTTCCAAATATCACTTTGCAAATTCCACAAGAACTGTCTTAGAGAAAGGCTTCTTGAGGGGAAGGCTGGAACTCTGTGAGATGATTTCACAGAACACAAAGAAGTTTCTCAGAAAGCTTCTTTCTCTTTGTTATCGGAGGATATTTCCATTGGCCCTATAGTCTTCAAAGGGAAAGGAAATATCTGTTGTCAGATTCCACAGAAATAAGGCTAGCAAAAAGATCCACGAAATACAGATGTAACTCTGTGAGATGAATTAACAGAACACTGAGCAGTTTCTCAGAAAGATTCTTTCCAGATTTCATCGGAGGATATTTCCTTTTTCACCATAGCCCTCTATGGGCTTCCAAATATCACTTTGCCAATTCCACAAGAACTGTCTTAGCGAAAGGCTTCTTGAGGGGAAGGCTGTAACTCTGTGAGATGATTTCACAGAACACAAAGAAGTTTCTCAGAAAGCTTCTTTCTCTTTGTTATCGGAGGATATTTCCTTTGGCCCTATAGTCTTCAAAGGGAAAGGAAATATCTGTTGTCAGATTAAACAGAAATAAGGCTAGCAAAAAGATCCACGAAATACAGATGTAACACTGTGAGATGAATTAACAGAACACTAAGCAGTTTCTCAGAAAGCTTCTTTCCAGATTTCATCGGAGGATATTTCCTTTTTCACCATAGCCCTCTATGGGCTTCCAAATATCACTTTGCCAATTCCACAAGAACTGTCTTAGCGAAAGGCTTCTTGAGGGGAAAGCTGTAACTCTGTGAGATCATTTCACAGAACACAAAGAAGTTTCTCAGAAAGCTTCTTTCCCTTTGTTATCGGAGGATATTTCCTTTGGCTCTATAGTCTTCAAAGGGAAAGGAAATATCTGTTGTCAGATTCCACAGAAATAAGGCTAGCAAAGAGATCCACGAAATACAGATGTAACTCTGTGAGATGAATTAACAGAACACTGAGCAGTTTCTCAGAAAGCTTCTTTCCAGATTTCATCGGTGGATATTTCCTTTTTCACCATAGCTCTCTAAGGGCTTCCAAATATCACTTTGCCAATTCCACAAGAACTGTCTTAGCGAAAGGCTTCTTGAGGGGAAAGCTGTAACTCTGTGAGATGATTTCACAGAACACAAAGAAGTTTCTCAGAAAGCTTCTTTCTCTTTGTTATCGGAGGATATTTCCTTTGGCCCTATAGTCTTCAAAGGGAAAGGAAATATCTGTTCTCAGATTCCACAGAAATAAGGCCAGCAAAGAGATCCACGAAATACAGATGTAACTCTGTGAGATGAATTAACAGAACACTAAGCAGTTTCTCAGAAAGCTTCTTTCCAGATTTCATCGGAGGATATTTCCTTTTTCACCATAGCCCTCTATGGGCTTCCAAATATCACTTTGCCAATTCCACAAGAACTGTCTTAGCGAAAGGCTTCTTGAGGGGAAAGCTGTAACTCTGTGAGATGATTTCACACAACACAAAGAAGTTTCTCAGAAAGCTTCTTTCTCTTTGTTATCGGAGGATATTTCCTTTGGCCCTATAGTCTTTAAAGGGATCCAAAATATCTGTTCTCAGAATCCACAGAAATAAGGCTAGCAAAGAGATCCACGAAATACAGATGTAACTCTGTGAGATGAATGAACAGAACACTGAGCAGTTTCTCAGAAAGCTTCTTTCCATATTTCATCGGAGGATATTTCCTTTTTCACCATAGCCATCTATGGGCTTCCAAATATCACTTTGCAAATTCCACAAGAACTGTCTTAGCGAAAGGCATCTTGAGGGGAAGGCTGTAACTCTGTGAGATGATTTCACAGAACACAAAGAAGTTTCTCAGAAAGCTTCTTTCTCTTTGTTATCGGAGGATATTTCCTTTGGCCCTATAGTCTTCAAAGGGAAAGGAAATATCTATTGTCAGATTCCACAGAAATAAGGCTAGCAAAGAGATCCACGAAATACAGAAGTAACTCTGTGAGATGAATTAACAGAACACTGAGCAGTTTCTCAGAAAGCTTCTTTCCAGATTTCATCGGAGGATATTTCCTTTTTCACCATAGCCCTCTATGGGCTTCCAAATATCACTTTGCAAATTCCACAAGAACTGTCTTAGAGAAAGGCTTCTTGAGGGGAAGGCTGGAACTCTGTGAGATGATTTCACAGAACACAAAGAAGTTTCTCAGAAAGCTTCTTTCTCTTTGTTATCGGAGGATATTTCCTTTGGCCCTATAGTCTTCAAAGGGAAAGGAAATATCTGTTGTCAGATTCCACAGAAATAAGGCTAACAAAAAGATCCACGAAGTACAGATGTAACTCTGTGAGATGAATTAACAGAACACTAAGGAGTTTCTCAGAAAGCTTCTTTCCAGATTTCATCGGAGGATATTTCCTTTTTCACCATAGCCCTCTATGGGCTTCCAAATATCACTTTGCCAATTCCACAAGAACTGTCTTAGCGAAAGGCTTCTTGAGGGGAAAGCTGTAACTCTGTGAGATGATTTCACAGAACACAAAGAAGTTTCTCAGAAAGCTTCTTTCTCTTTGTTATCGGAGGATATTTCCTTTGGCCCTATAGTCTTCAAAGGGAAAGGAAATATCTGTTCTCAGATTCCACAGAAATAAGGCCCGCAAAGAGATCCACGAAATACAGATGTAACTCTGTGAGATGAATTAACAGAACACTAAGCAGTTTCTCAGAAAGCTTCTTTCCAGATTTCATCGGAGGATATTTCCTTTTTCACCATAGCCCTCTATGGGCTTCCAAATATCACTTTGCCAATTCCACAAGAACTGTCTTAGCGAAAGGCTTCTTGAGGCGAAAGCTGTAACTCTGTGAGATGATTTCACAGAACACAAAGAAGTCTCTCAGAAAGCTTCTTTCTCTTTGTTATCGGAGGATATTTCCTTTGGCCCTATAGTCTTTAAAGGGATCCAAAATATCTGTTCTCAGAATCCACAGAAATAAGGCTAGCAAAGAGATCCACGAAATACAGATGTAACTCTGTGAGATGAATTAACAGAACACTGAGCAGTTTCTCAGAAAGCTTCTTTCCAGATTTCATCGGAGGATATTTCCTTTTTCACCATGGCCCTCTATGGGCTTCCAAATATCACTTTGCAAATTCCACAAGAACTGTCTTAGAGAAAGGCTTCTTGAGGGGAAGGCTGGAACTCTGTGAGATGATTTCACAGAACACAAAGAAGTTTCTCAGAAAGCTTCTTTCTCTTTGTTATCGGAGGATATTTCCATTGGCCCTATAGTCTTCAAAGGGAAAGGAAATATCTGTTGTCAGATTCCACAGAAATAAGGCTAGCAAAAAGATCCACGAAATACAGATGTAACTCTGTGAGATGAATTAACAGAACACTGAGCAGTTTCTCAGAAAGATTCTTTCCAGATTTCATCGGAGGATATTTCCTTTTTCACCATAGCCCTCTATGGGCTTCCAAATATCACTTTGCCAATTCCACAAGAACTGTCTTAGCGAAAGGCTTCTTGAGGGGAAGGCTGTAACTCTGTGAGATGATTTCACAGAACACAAAGAAGTTTCTCAGAAAGCTTCTTTCTCTTTGTTATCGGAGGATATTTCCTTTGGCCCTATAGTCTTCAAAGGGAAAGGAAATATCTGTTGTCAGATTAAACAGAAATAAGGCTAGCAAAAAGATCCACGAAATACAGATGTAACACTGTGAGATGAATTAACAGAACACTAAGCAGTTTCTCAGAAAGCTTCTTTCCAGATTTCATCGGAGGATATTTCCTTTTTCACCATAGCCCTCTATGGGCTTCCAAATATCACTTTGCCAATTCCACAAGAACTGTCTTAGCGAAAGGCTTCTTGAGGGGAAAGCTGTAACTCTGTGAGATCATTTCACAGAACACAAAGAAGTTTCTCAGAAAGCTTCTTTCCCTTTGTTATCGGAGGATATTTCCTTTGGCTCTATAGTCTTCAAAGGAAAGGAAATATCTGTTGTCAGATTCCACAGAAATAAGGCTAGCAAAGAGATCCACGAAATACAGATGTAACTCTGTGAGATGAATTAACAGAACACTGAGCAGTTTCTCAGAAAGCTTCTTTCCAGATTTCATCGGTGGATATTTCCTTTTTCACCATAGCTCTCTAAGGGCTTCCAAATATCACTTTGCCAATTCCACAAGAACTGTCTTAGCGAAAGGCTTCTTGAGGGGAAAGCTGTAACTCTGTGAGATGATTTCACAGAACACAAAGAAGTTTCTCAGAAAGCTTCTTTCTCTTTGTTATCTGAGGATATTTCCTTTGGCCCTATAGTCTTCAAAGGGAAAAGAAATATCTGTTCTCAGATTCCACAGAAATAAGGCCAGCAAAGAGATCCACGAAATACAGATGTAACTCTGTGAGATAAATTAACAGAACACTGAGCTGTTTCTCAGAAAGCTTCCTTCCAGATTTCATCGGAGGATATTTCCTTTTTCACCATAGCCCTCTGTGGGCTTCCAAATATCACTTTGCCAATTCCACAAGAACTGTCTTAGCGAAAGGCTTCTTGAGGGGAAAGCTGTAACTCTGTGAGATGATTTCACAGAACACAAAGAAGTTTCCCAGAAAGCTTCTTTCTCTTTGTTATCGGAGGATATTTCCTTTGGCCCTATAATCTTCAAAGGGAAAGGAAATATCTGTTGTCAGATTCCATAGAAATAAGGCTAGCAAAGAGATCCACGAAATACAGATGTAACTTTGTGAGATGAATTAACTGAACACTGAGCAGTTTCTCAGAAAGCTTCTTTCCAGATTTCATCGGAGGATATTTCCTTTTTCACCATAGCCCTCTATGGTCTTTCAAATATCACTTTGCCAATCCCAAAAGAACTGTCTTAGCGAAAGGCTTCTTGAGGGGAAAGCTGTAACTCTGTGAGATGATTTCACAGAACACAAAGAAGTTTCTCAGAAAGCTTCTTTCCCTTTGTTATCGGAGGATATTTCCTTTGGCCCTATAGTCTTTAAAGGGATCCGAAATATCTGTTCTCAGATTCCACAGAAATAAGGCTAGCAAAGAGTTCCACGAAATACAGATGTAACTCTGTAAGATGAATTAACAGAACACTGAGCAGTTTCTCAGAAAGATTCTTTCCAGATTTCATCGGAGGATATTTCCTTTTTCACCATAGCCCTCTATGGGCTTCCAAATATCACTTTGCCAATTCCACAAGAACTGTCTTAGCGAAAGGCTTCTTGAGGGGAAGGCTGTAACTCTGTGAGATGATTTCACAGAACACAAAGAAGTTTCTCAGAAAGCTTCTTTCTCTTTGTTATCGGAGGATATTTCCTTTGGCCCTATAGTCTTCAAAGGGAAAGGAAATATCTGTTGTCAGATTAAACAGAAATAAGGCTAGCAAAAAGATCCACGAAATACAGATGTAACACTGTGAGATGAATTAACAGAACACTAAGCAGTTTCTCAGAAAGCTTCTTTCCAGATTTCATCGGAGGATATTTCCTTTTTCACCATAGCCCTCTATGGGCTTCCAAATATCACTTTGCCAATTCCACAAGAACTGTCTTAGCGAAAGGCTTCTTGAGGGGAAAGCTGTAACTCTGTGAGATCATTTCACAGAACACAAAGAAGTTTCTCAGAAAGCTTCTTTCCCTTTGTTATCGGAGGATATTTCCTTTGGCTCTATAGTCTTCAAAGGGAAAGGAAATATCTGTTGTCAGATTCCACAGAAATAAGGCTAGCAAAGAGATCCACGAAATACAGATGTAACTCTGTGAGATGAATTAACAGAACACTGAGCAGTTTCTCAGAAAGCTTCTTTCCAGATTTCATCGGTGGATATTTCCTTTTTCACCATAGCTCTCTAAGGGCTTCCAAATATCACTTTGCCAATTCCACAAGAACTGTCTTAGCGAAAGGCTTCTTGAGGGGAAAGCTGTAACTCTGTGAGATGATTTCACAGAACACAAAGAAGTTTCTCAGAAAGCTTCTTTCTCTTTGTTATCGGAGGATATTTCCTTTGGCCCTATAGTCTTCAAAGGGAAAGGAAATATCTGTTCTCAGATTCCACAGAAATAAGGCCAGCAAAGAGATCCACGAAATACAGATGTAACTCTGTGAGATGAATTAACAGAACACTAAGCAGTTTCTCAGAAATCTTCTTTCCAGATTTCATCGGAGGATATTTCCTTTTTCACCATAGCCCTCTATGGGCTTCCAAATATCACTTTGCCAATTCCACAAGAACTGTCTTAGCGAAAGGCTTCTTGAGGGGAAAGCTGTAACTCTGTGAGATGATTTCACAGAACACAAAGTAGTTTCTCAGAAAGCTTCTTTCTCTTTGTTATCGGAGGATATTTCCTTTGGCCCTATAGTCTTTAAAGGGATCCAAAATATCTGTTCTCAGAATCCACAGAAATAAGGCTAGCAAAGAGATCCACGAAATACAGATGTAACTCTGTGAGATGAATGAACAGAACACTGAGCAGTTTCTCAGAAAGCTTCTTTCCATATTTCATCGGAGGATATTTCCTTTTTCACCATAGCCATCTATGGGCTTCCAAATATCACTTTGCAAATTAAACAAGAACTGTCTTAGCGAAAGGCATCTTGAGGGGAAGGCTGTAACTCTGTGAGATGATTTCACAGAACACAAAGAAGTTTCTCAGAAAGCTTCTTTCTCTTTGTTATCGGAGGATATTTCCTTTGGCCCTATAGTCTTCAAAGGGAAAGGAAATATCTATTGTCAGATTCCACAGAAATAAGGCTAGCAAAGAGATCCACGAAATACAGAAGTAACTCTGTGAGATGAATTAACAGAACACTGAGCAGTTTCTCAGAAAGCTTCTTTCCAGATTTCATCGGAGGATATTTCCTTTTTCACCATAGCCCTCTATGGGCTTCCAAATATCACTTTGCAAATTCCACAAGAACTGTCTTAGAGAAAGGCTTCTTGAGGGGAAGGCTGGAACTCTGTGAGATGATTTCACAGAACACAAAGAAGTTTCTCAGAAAGCTTCTTTCTCTTTGTTATCGGAGGATATTTCCTTTGGCCCTATAGTCTTCAAAGGGAAAGGAAATATCTGTTCTCAGATTCCACAGAAATAAGGCCCGCAAAGAGATCCACGAAATACAGATGTAACTCTGTGAGATGAATTAACAGAACACTGAGCAGTTTCTCAGAAAGCTTCCTTCCAGATTTCATCGGAGGATATTTCCTTTTTCACCATAGCCCTCTATGGGCTTCCAAATATCACTTTGCCAATTCCACAAGAACTGTCTTAGCGAAAGGCTTCTTGAGGGGAAAGCTGTAACTCTGTGAGATGATTTCACAGAACACAAAGAAGTTTCCCAGAAAGCTTCTTTCTCTTTGTTATCGGAGGATATTTCCTTTGGCCCTATAATCTTCAAAGGGAAAGGAAATATCTGTTGTCAGATTCCATAGAAATAAGGCTAGCAAAGAGATCCACGAAATACAGATGTAACTTTGTGAGATGAATTAACTGAACACTGAGCAGTTTCTCAGAAAGCTTCTTTCCAGATTTCATCGGAGGATATTTCCTTTTTCACCATAGCTCTCTATGGTCTTTCAAATATCACTTTGCCAATTCCAAAAGAACTGTCTTAGCGAAAGGCTTCTTGAGGGGAAAGCTGTAACTCTGTGAGATGATTTCACAGAACACAAAGAAGTTTCTCAGAAAGCTTCTTTCCCTTTGTTATCGGAGGATATTTCCTTTGGCCCTATACTCTTTAAAGGGATCCGAAATATCTGTTCTCAGATTCCACAGAAATAAGGCTAGCAAAGAGCTCCACGAAATACAGATGTAACTCTGTAAGATGAATTAACAGAACACTAAGCAGTTTCTCAGAATGGTTCTTTCCAGATTTCATCGGAGGATATTTCCTTTTTCACCACAGCCCTCTAAGGGCTTCCAAATATCACTTTGCCAATTCCACAAGAACTGTCTTAGCGAAAGGCTTCTTGAGGGGAAAGGTGTAACTCTGTGATTTGATTTCACAGAACACAAAGAAGTTTCTCAGAAAGCTTCTTTCTCTTTGTTATCGGAGGATATTTCCTTTGGCCCTATAGTCTTCAAAGGGAAAGGAAATATCTGTTGTCAGATTAAACAGAAATAAGGCTAGCAAAAAGATCGACGAAATACAGATGTAACACTGTGAGATGAAGTAACAGAACACTAAGCAGTTTCTCAGAAAGCTTCTTTCCAGATTTCATCGGAGGATATTTCCTTTTTCACCATAGCCCTCTATGGGCTTCCAAATATCACTTTGCCAATTCCACAAGAACTGTCTTAGCGAAAGGCTTCTTGAGGGGAAAGCTGTAACTCTGTGAGATGATTTCACAGAACACAAAGAAGTTTCTCAGAAAGCTTCTTTCTCTTTGTTATCGGAGGATATTTCCTTTGGCTCTATAGTCTTCAAAGGGAAAGGAAATATCTGTTCTCAGATTCCACAGAAATAAGGCCAGCAAAGAGATCCACGAAATACAGATGTAACTCTGTGAGATGAATTAACAGAACACTAAGCAGTTTCTCAGAAAGCTTCTTTCCAGATTTCATCGGAGGATATTTCCTTTTTCACCATAGCCCTCTATGGGCTTCCAAATATCACTGTGCCAATTCCACAAGAAGTGTCTTAGCGAAAGGCTTCTTGAGGGCAAAGCTGTAACTCTGTGAGATGATTTCACAGAACACAAAGAAGTTTCTCAGAAAGCTTCTTTCTCTTTGTTATCGGAGGATATTTCCTTTGGTCCTATAGTCTTTAAAGGGATCCAAAATATCTGTTCTCAGAATCCACAGAAATAAGGCTAGCAAAGAGATCCACGAAATACAGATGTAACTCTGTGAGATGAATTAACAGAACACTGAGCAGTTTCTCAGAAAGCTTCTTTCCAGATTTCATCGGAGGATATTTCCTTTTTCACCATAGCCATCTATGGGCTTCCAAATATCACTTTGCAAATTCCACAAGAACTGTCTTAGCGAAAGGCTTCTTGAGGGGAAGGCTGTAACTCTGTGAGATGATTTCACAGAACACAAGGAAGTTTCTCAGAAAGCTTCTTTCTCTTTGTTATCGGAGGATATTTCCTTTGGCCCTATAGACTTCAAAGGGAAAGGAAATATCTGTTCTCAGATTCCACAGAAAAAAGGCCAGCAAAGAGATCCACGAAATACAGATGTAACTCTGTGAGATGAATTAACAGAACACTAAGCAGTTTCTCAGAAATCTTCTTTCCAGATTTCATCGGAGGATATTTCCTTTTTCACCATAGCCCTCTATGGGCTTCCAAATATCACTTTGCCAATTCCACAAGAACTGTCTTAGCGAAAGGCTTCTTGAGGGGAAAGCTGTAACTCTGTGAGATGATTTCACAGAACACAAAGAAGTTTCTCAGAAAGCTTCTTTCTCTTTGTTATCGGAGGATATTTCCTTTGGCCTATAGTCTTTAAAGGGATCCAAAATATCTGTTCTCAGAATCCACAGAAATAAGGCTAGCAAAGAGATCCACGAAATACAGATGTAACTCTGTGAGATGAATTAACAGAACACTTGGCAGTTTCTCAGAAAGCTTCTTTCCAGATTTCATCGGAGGATATTTCCTTTTTCACCATAGCCATCTATGGGCTTCCAAATATCACTTTGCAAATTCCAGAAGAACTGTCTTAGCGAAAGGCTTCTTGAGGGGAAGGCTGTAACTCTGTGAGATGATTTCACAGAACACAAAGAAGTTTCTCAGAAAGCTTCTTTCTCTTTGTTCTCGGAGGATATTTCCTTTGGCCCTATAGTCTTCAAAGGGAAAGGAAATATCTGTTGTCAGATTCCACAGAAATAAGGCTAGCAAAGAGATCCACGAAATACAGATGTAACTCTGTGAGATGAATTAACAGAACACTGAGCAGTTTCTCAGAAAGCTTCTTTCCAGATTTCATCGGAGGATATTTCCTTTTTCACCATAGCCCTCTATGGGCTTCCAAATATCACTTTGCAAATTCCACAAGAACTGTCTTAGAGAAAGGCTTCTTGAGGGGAAGGCTGGAACTCTGTGAGATGATTTCACAGAACACAAAGAAGTTTCTCAGAAAGCTTCTTTCTCTTTGTTATCGGAGGATATTTCCTTTGGCCCTATAGTCTTCAAAGGCAAAGGAAATATCTGTTGTCAGATTCCACAGAAATAAGGCTAGCAAAAAGATCCACGAAATACAGATGTAACTCTGTGAGATGAATTAACAGAACACTGAGCAGTTTCTCAGAAAGATTCTTTCCAGATTTCATCGGAGGATATTTCCTTTTTCACCATAGCCCTCTATGGGCTTCCAAATATCACTTTGCCAATTCCACAAGAACTGACTTAGCGAAAGGCTTCTTGAGGGGAAAGCTGTAACTCTGTGAGATGATTTCACAGAACACAAAGAAGTTTCTCAGAAAGCTTCTTTCTCTTTGTTATCGGAAGATATTTCCTTTGGCCCTATAGTCTTCAAAGGGAAAGGAAATATCTGTTCTCTGATTCCACAGAAATAAGGCCAGCAAAGCGATCCACGAAATACAGATGTAACTCTGTGAGATGAATTAACAGAACACTAAGCAGTTTCTCAGAATGCTTCTTTCCAGATTTGATCGGAGGATATTTCCTTTTTCACCATAGCCCTCTATGGGCTTCCAAATATCACTTTGCCAATTCCACAAGAACTGTCTTAGCGAAAGGCTTCTTGAGGGGAAGGCTGTAACTCTGTGAGATGATTTCACAGAACACAAAGAAGTTTCTCAGAAAGCTTCTTTCTCTTTGTTATCGGAGGATATTTCCTTTGGCCCTATAGGCTTTAAAGGGATCCAAAATGTCTGTTCTCAGATTCCACAGAAATAAGGCTAGCAAAGAGATCCACGAAATACAGATGTAACTCTGTCAGATGAATTAACAGAACACTGAGCAGTTTCTCAGAAAGCTTCTTTCCAGATTTCATCGGAGGATATTTCCTTTTTCACCATAGCCCTTATGGGCTTCCAAATATCACTTTGCCAATTCCACAAGAACTGTCTTAGCGAAAGGCTTCTTGAGGGGAAAGCTGTAACTCTGTGAGATGATTTCACAGAACACAAAGAAGTTTCTCAGAAAGCTTCTTTCTCTTTGTTATCGGAGGATATTTCCTTTGGTCCTATAGGCTTTAAAGGGATCCAAAATGTCTGTTCTCAGATTCCACAGAAATAAGGCTAGCAAAGAGATCCACGAAATACAGATGTAACTCTGTCAGATGAATTAACAGAACACTGAGCAGTTTCTCAGAAAGCTTCTTTCCAGATTTCATCGGAGGATATTTCCTTTTTCACCATAGCCCTCTATGGGCTTCCAAATATCACTTTGCCAATTCCACAAGAACTGTCTTAGCGAAAGGCTTCTTGAGGGGAAGGCTGTAACTCTGTGAGATGATTTCACAGAACACAAAGAAGTTTCTCAGAAAGCTTCTTTCTCTTTGTTATCGGAGGATATTTCCTTTCGCCCTATAGTCTTCAAAGGGAAAGGAAATATCTGTTGTCAGATTCCACAGAAATAAGGCTAGCAAAAAGATCCACGAAATACAGATGTAACTCTGTGAGATGAATTAACAGAACACTAAGCAGTTTCTCAGAAAGCTTCGTTCCAGATTTCATCGGAGGATATTTCCTTTTTCACCATAGCCCTTATGGGCTTCCAAATATCACTTTGCCAATTCCACAAGAACTGTCTTAGCGAAAGGCTTCTTGAGGGGAAAGCTGTAACTCTGTGAGATGATTTCACAGAACACAAAGAAGTTTCTCAGAAAGCTTCTTTCTCTTTGTTATCGGAGGATATTTCCTTTGGCCCTATAGTCTTCAAAGGGAAAGGAAATATCTGTTCTCAGATTCCACAGAAATAAGGCCAGCAAAGAGATCCACGAAATACAGATGTAACTCTGTGAGATGAATTAACAGAACACTGAGCAGTTTCTCAGAAAGCTTCTTTCCAGATTTCATCGGAGGATATTTCCTTTTTCACCATAGCCATCTATGGGCTTCCAAATATCACTTTGCAAATTCCACAAGAACTGTCTTAGCGAAAGGCTTCTTGAGGGGAAGGCTGTAACTCTGTGAGATGATTTCACAGAACACAAGGAAGTTTCTCAGAAAGCTTCTTTCTCTTTGTTATCGGAGGATATTTCCTTTGGCCCTATAGACTTCAAAGGGAAAGGAAATATCTATCCTCAGATTCCACAGAAATAAGGCCAGCAAAGAGATCCACGAAATACAGATGTAACTCTGTGAGATGAATTAACAGAACACTAAGCAGTTTCTCAGAAAGCTTCTTTCCAGATTTCATCGGAGGATATTTCCTTTTTCACCATAGCCCTCTATGGGCTTCCAAATATCACTTTGCCAATTCCACAAGAACTGTCTTAGCGAAAGGCTTGTTGAGGGGAAAGCTGTAACTCTGTGAGATGATTTCACAGAACACAAAGAAGTTTCTCAGAAAGCTTCTTTCTCTTTGTTATCGGAGGATATTTCCTTTGGCCTATAGTCTTTAAAGGGATCCAAAATATCTGTTCTCAGAATCCACAGAAATAAGGCTAGCAAAGAGATCCACGAAATACAGATGTAACTCTGTGAGATGAATTAACAGAACACTTGGCAGTTTCTCAGAAAGCTTCTTTCCAGATTTCATCGGAGGATATTTCCTTTTTCACCATAGCCATCTATGGGCTTCCAAATATCACTTTGCAAATTCCAGAAGAACTGTCTTAGCGAAAGGCTTCTTGAGGGGAAGGCTGTAACTCTGTGAGATGATTTCACAGAACACAAAGAAGTTTCTCAGAAAGCTTCTTTCTCTTTGTTCTCGGAGGATATTTCCTTTGGCCCTATAGTCTTCAAAGGGAAAGGAAATATCTGTTGTCAGATTCCACAGAAATAAGGCTAGCAAAGAGATCCACGAAATACAGATGTAACTCTGTGAGATGAATTAACAGAACACTGAGCAGTTTCTCAGAAAGCTTCTTTCCAGATTTCATCGGAGGATATTTCCTTTTTCACCATAGCCCTCTATGGGCTTCCAAATATCACTTTGCAAATTCCACAAGAACTGTCTTAGAGAAAGGCTTCTTGAGGGGAAGGCTGGAACTCTGTGAGATGATTTCACAGAACACAAAGAAGTTTCTCAGAAAGCTTCTTTCTCTTTGTTATCGGAGGATATTTCCTTTGGCCCTATAGTCTTCAAAGGCAAAGGAAATATCTGTTGTCAGATTCCACAGAAATAAGGCTAGCAAAAAGATCCACGAAATACAGATGTAACTCTGTGAGATGAATTAACAGAACACTGAGCAGTTTCTCAGAAAGATTCTTTCCAGATTTCATCGGAGGATATTTCCTTTTTCACCATAGCCCTCAATGGGCTTCCAAATATCACTTTGCCAATTCCACAAGAACTGACTTAGCGAAAGGCTTCTTGAGGGGAAAGCTGTAACTCTGTGAGATGATTTCACAGAACACAAAGAAGTTTCTCAGAAAGCTTCTTTCTCTTTGTTATCGGAAGATATTTCCTTTGGCCCTATAGTCTTCAAAGGGAAAGGAAATATCTGTTCTCTGATTCCACAGAAATAAGGCCAGCAAAGCGATCCACGAAATACAGATGTAACTCTGTGAGATGAATTAACAGAACACTAAGCAGTTTCTCAGAATGCTTCTTTCCAGATTTCATCGGAGGATATTTCCTTTTTCACCATAGCCCTCTATGGGCTTCCAAATATCACTTTGCCAATTCCACAAGAACTGTCTTAGCGAAAGGCTTCTTGAGGGGAAAGCTGTAACTCTGTGAGATGATTTCACAGAACACAAAGAAGTTTCTCAGAAAGCTTCTTTCTCTTTGTTATCGGAGGATATTTCCTTTGGCCCTATAGGCTTTAAAGGGATCCAAAATGTCTGTTCTCAGATTCCACAGAAATAAGGCTAGCAAAGAGATCCACGAAATACAGATGTAACTCTGTCAGATGAATTAACAGAACACTGAGCAGTTTCTCAGAAAGCTTCTTTCCAGATTTCATCGGAGGATATTTCCTTTTTCACCATAGCCCTTATGGGCTTCCAAATATCACTTTGCCAATTCCACAAGAACTGTCTTAGCGAAAGGCTTCTTGAGGGGAAAGCTGTAACTCTGTGAGATGATTTCACAGAACACAAAGAAGTTTCTCAGAAAGCTTCTTTCTCTTTGTTATCGGAGGATATTTCCTTTGGCCCTATAGTCTTCAAAGGGAAAGGAAATATCTGTTCTCAGATTCCACAGAAATAAGGCCAGCAAAGAGATCCACGAAATACAGATGTAACTCTGTGAGATGAATTAACAGAACACTGAGCAGTTTCTCAGAAAGCTTCTTTCCAGATTTCATCGGAGGATATTTCCTTTTTCACCATAGACCTCTAAGGGCTTCCAAATATCACTTTGCCAATTCCACAAGAACTGTCTTAGCGAAAGGCTTCTTGAGGGGAAGGCTGTAACTCTGTGAGATGATTTCACAGAACACAAAGAAGTTTCTCAGAAAGCTTCTTTCTCTTTGTTATCGGAGGATATTTCCTTTGTCCCTATAGTCTTCAAAGGGAAAGGAAATATCGGTTGTCAGATTCCACAGAAATAAGACTAGCAAAGCGATCCACGAAATACAGATGTAACTCTGTGAGATGAATTAACAGAACACTGAGCAGTTTCTCAGAAAGCTTCTTTCCAGATTTCATCGGAGGATATTTCCTTTTTCACCATAGCCCTCTATGGGCTTCCAAATATCACTTTGCCAATTCCACAAGAACTGTCTTAGCGAAAGGCTTCTTGAGGGGAAAGCTGTAACTCTGTGAGATGATTTCACAGAACACAAAGAAGTTTCTCAGAAAGCTTCTTTCTCTTTGTTATCGGAGGATATTTCCTTTGGCCCTATAGTCTTCAAAGGGAAAGGAAATATCTGTTCTCAGATTCCACAGAAATAAGGCCAGCAAAGAGATCCACGAAATACAGATGTAACTCTGTGAGATGAATTAACAGAACACTGAGCAGTTTCTCAGAAAGCTTCCTTCCAGATTTCATCGGAGGATATTTCCTTTTTCACCATAGCCCTCTATGGGCCTCCAAACATCACTTTGCCAATTCCACAAGAACTGTCTTAGCGAAAGGCTTCTTGAGGGGAAAGCTGTAACTCTGTGAGATGATTTCACAGAACACAAAGAAGTTTCCCAGAAAGCTTCTTTCTCTTTGTTATCAGAGGATATTTCCTTTGGCCCTATAATCTTCAAAGGGAAAGGAAATATCTGTTGTCAGATTCCATAGAAATAAGGCTAGCAAAGAGATCCACGAAATACAGATGTAACTCTGTGAGATGAAGTAACAGAACACTGAGCAGTTTCTCAGAAAGATTCTTTCCAGATTTCATCGGAGGATATTTCCTTTTTCACCATAGCCCTCTATGGGCTTTCAAATATCACTTTGCCAATTCCACAAGAACTGTCTTATCGAAAGGCTTCTTGAGGGGAAGGCTGTAACACTGTGAGATGATTTCACAGAACACAAAGAAGTTTCTCAGAAAGCTTCTTTCTCTTTGTTATCGGAGGATATTTGCTTTGGCCCTATAGTCTTCAAAGGGAGAGGAAATATCTGTTGTCAGATTAAACAGAAATAAGGCTAGCAAAAAGATCCACGAAATACAGATGTAACACTGTGAGATGAATTAACAGAACACTAAGCAGTTTCTCAGAAAGCTTCTTTCCAGATTTCATCGGAGGATATTTCCTTTTTCACCATAGCCCTCTATGGGCTTCCAAATATCACTTTGCCAATTCCACAAGAACTGTCTTAGCGAAAGGCTTCTTGAGGGGAAAGCTGTAACTCTGTGAGATGATTACACAGAACACAAAGAAGTTTCTCAGAAAGCTTCTTTCCCTTTGTTATCGGAGGATATTTCCTTTGGCTCTATAGTCTTCAAAGGGAAAGGAAATATCTGTTGTCAGATTCCACAGAAATAAGGCTAGCAAAGAGATCCACGAAATACAGATGTAAATCTGTGAGATGAATTAACAGAACACTGAGCAGTTTCTCAGAAAACTTCTTTCCAGATTTCATCGGTGGATATTTCCTTTTTCACCATAGCTCTCTAAGGGCTTCCAAATATCACTTTGCCAATTCCACAAGAACTGTCTTAGCGAAAGGCTTCTTGAGGGGAAAGCTGTAACTCTGTGAGATGATTTCACAGAACACAAAGAAGTTTCTCAGAAAGCTTCTTTCTCTTTGTTATCGGAGGATATTTCCTTTGGCCCTATAGTCTTCAAAGGGAAAGGAAATATCTGTTCTCAGATTCCACAGAAATAAGGCCAGCAAAGAGATCCACGAAATACAGATGTAACTCTGTGAGATGAATTAACAGAACACTAAGCAGTTTCTCAGAAAGCTTCTTTCCAGATTTCATCGGAGGATATTTCCTTTTTCACCATAGCCCTCTATGGGCTTCCAAATATCACTTTGCCAATTCCACAAGAACTGTCTTAGTGAAAGGCTTCTTGAGGGGAAAGCTGTAACTCTGTGAGATGATTTCACAGAACACAAAGAACTTTCTCAGAAAGCTTCTTTCTCTTTGTTATCGGAGGATATTTCCTTTGGCCTATAGTCTTTAAAGGGATCCAAAATATCTGTTCTCAGAATCCACAGAAATAAGGCTAGCAAAGAGATTCACGAAATACAGATGTAACTCTGTGAGATGAATTAACAGAACACTGAGCAGTTTCTCAGAAAGCTTCTTTCCAGATTTCATTGGAGGATATTTCCTTTTTCACCATAGCCATCTATGGGCTTCCAAATATCACTTTGCAAATTCCACAAGAACTGTCTTAGCGAAAGGCTTCTTGAGGGGAAGGCTGTAACTCTGTGAGATGATTTCACAGAACACAAAGAAGTTTCTCAGAAAGCTTCTTTCTCTTTGTTATCGGAGGATATTTCCTTTGGCCCTATAGTCTTCAAAGGGAAAGGAAATATCTGTTGTCAGATTCCACAGAAATAAGGCTAGCAAAGAGATCCACGAAATACAGATGTAACTCTGTGAGATGAATTAACAGAACACTGAGCAGTTTCTCAGAAAGCTTCTTTCCAGATTTCATCGGAGGATATTTCCTTTTTCACCATAGCCCTCTATGGGCTTCCAAATATCACTTTGCAAATTCCACAAGAACTGTCTTAGAGAAAGGCTTCTTGAGGGGAAGGCTGGAACTCTGTGAGATGATTTCACAGAACACAAAGAAGTTTCTCAGAAAGCTTCTTTCCCTTTGTTATCGGAGGATATTTCCTTTGGCTCTATAGTCTTCAAAGGGAAAGGAAATATCTGTTGTCAGATTCCACAGAAATAAGGCTAGCAAAGAGATCCACGAAATACAGATGTAACTCTGTGAGATGAATTAACAGAACACTGAGCAGTTTCTCAGAAAGCTTCTTTCCAGATTTCATCGGTGGTTATTTCCTTTTTCACCATAGCTCTCTAAGGGCTTCCCAATATCACTTTGCCAATTCCACAAGAACTGTCTTAGCGAAAGGCTTCTTGAGGGGAAAGCTGTAACTCTGTGAGATGATTTCACAGAACACAAAGAAGTTTCTCAGAAAGCTTCTTTCTCTTTGTTATCGGAGGATATTTCCTTTGGCCCTATAGTCTTCAAAGGGAAAGGAAATATCTGTTCTCAGATTCCACAGAAATAAGGCCAGCAAAGAGATCCACGAAATACAGATGTAACTCTGTGAGATGAATTAACAGAACACTAAGCAGTTTCTCAGAAAGCTTCTTTCCAGATTTCATCGGAGGATATTTCCTTTTTCACCATAGCCCTCTATGGGCTTCCAAATATCACTTTGCCAATTCCACAAGAACTGTCTTAGCGAAAGGCTTCTTGAGGGGAAAGCTGTAACTCTGTGAGATCATTTCACAGAACACAAAGAAGTTTCTCAGAAAGCTTCTTTGTCTTTGTTATCGGAGGATATTTCCTTTGGCCCTATAGTCTTTAAAGGGATCCAAAATATCTGTTCTCAGAATCCACAGAAATAAGGCTAGCAAAGAGATCCACGAAATACAGATGTAACTCTGTGAGATGAATTAACAGAACACTGAGCAGTTTCTCAGAAAGCTTCTTTCCAGATTTCATCGGAGGATATTTCCTTTTTCACCATAGCCATCTATGGGCTTCCAAATATCACTTTGCAAATTCCACAAGAACTGTCTTATCGAAAGGCTTCTTGAGGGGAAGGCTGTAACTCTGTGAGATGATTTCACAGAACACAAAGAAGTTTCTCAGAAAGCTTCTTTCTCTTTGTTATCGGAGGATATTTCCTTTGGCCCTATAGTCTTCAAAGGGACAGGAAATATCTGTTGTCAGATTCCACAGAAATAAGGCTAGCAAAAAGATCCACGAAATACAGATGTAACTCTGTGAGATGAATTAACAGAACACTAAGCAGTTTTCAGAAAGCTTCGTTCCAGTTTACATCGGAGGATATTTCCTTTTTCACCATAGCCCTTATGGGCTTCCAAATATCACTTTGCCAATTCCCCAAGAACTGTCTTAGCGAAAGGCTTCTTGAGGGGAAAGCTGTAACTCTCTGAGATGATTTCACAGAACACAAAGAAGTTTCTCAGAAAGCTTCTTTCTCTTTGTTATCGGAGGATATTTCCTTTGGCCCTATAGTCTTCAAAGGGAAAGGAAATATCTGTTCTCAGATTCCACAGAAATAAGGCCAGCAAAGAGATCCACGAAATACAGATGTAACTCTGTGAGATGAATTAACAGACCACTGAGCAGTTTCTCAGAAAGCTTCTTTCCAGATTTCATCGGAGGATATTTCCTTTTTCACCATAGACCTCTAAGGGCTTCCAAATATCACTTTGCCAATTCCACAAGAACTGTCATAGCGAAAGGCTTCTTGAGGGGAAGGCTGTAACTCTGTGAGATGATTTCACAGAACACAAAGAAGTTTCTCAGAAAGCTTCTTTCTCTTTGTTATCGGAGGATATTTCCTTTGGCCCTATAGTCTTCAAAGGGAAAGGAAATATCTGTTGTCAGATTCCACAGAAATAAGGCTAGCAAAGAGATCCACGAAATACAGATGTAACTCTGTGAGATGAATTAACAGAACACTGAGCAGTTTCTCAGAAAGCTTCTTTCCAGATTTCATCGGAGGATATTTCCTTTTTCACCATAGCCCTCTACGGGCTTCCAAATATCACTTTGCCAATTCCACAAGAACTGTCTTAGCGAAAGGCTTCTTGAGGGGACAGCTGTAACTCTGTGAGATGATTTCACAGAACACAAAGAAGTTTCTCAGAAAGCTTCTTTCTCTTTGTTATGGGAGGATATTTCCTTTGGCCCTATAGTCTTCAAAGGGAAAGGAAATATCTGTTCTCAGATTCCACAGAAATAAGGCCTGCAAAGAGATCCACGAAATACAGATGTAACTCTGTGAGATGAATTAACAGAACACTAAGAAGTTTCTCAGAAAGCTTCTTTCCAGATTTTATCGGAGGATATTTCCTTTTTCACCATAGCCCTCTATGGGCTTCCAAATATCACTTTGCCAATTCCACAAGAACTGTCTTAGCGAAAGGCTTCTTGAGGGGAAAGCTGTAACTCTGTGAGATGATTTCACGGAACACAAAGAAGTTTCTCAGAAAGCTTCTTTCTCTTTGTTATCGGAGGATATTTCCTTTGGCCCTATAATCTTTAAAGGGATCGAAAATGTCTGTTCTCAGATTCCACAGAAATAAGGCTAGCAAAGAGATCCACGAAATACAGATGTAACTCTGTGAGATGAATTAACAGAACACTGAGCAGTTTCTCAGAAAGCTTCTTTCCAGATTTCATCGGAGGATATTTCCTTTTTCACCATAGCCCTCTATGGGCTTCCAAATATCACTTTGCCAATTCCACAAGAACTGTCTTAGCGAAAGGCTTCTTGAGGGGAAGGCTGTAACTCTGTGAGATGATTTCACAGAACACAAAGAAGTTTCTCAGAAAGCTTCTTTCTCTTTGTTATCGGAGGATATTTCCTTTGGCCCTATAGTCTTCAAAAGGATCCGAAATATCTGTTGTCAGATTCCACAGAAATAAGGCTATCAAAAAGATCCACGAAATACAGATGTAACTCTGTGAGATGAATTAAGAGAACACTAAGCAGTTTCTCAGAAAGCTTCTTTCCAGATTTCATCGGAGGATATTTCCTTTTTCACCATAGCCCTTATGGGCTTTCAAATATCACTTTGCCAATTCCACAAGAACTGTCTTAGCGAAAGGCTTCTTGAGGGGAAAGCTGTAACTCTGTGAGATTATTTCACAGAACACCAAGAAGTTTCTCAGAAAGCTTCTTTCCCTTTGTTATCGGAGGATATTTCCTCTGGCCCTATAGTCTTCAAAGGGAAAGGAAATAACTGTTGTCAGATTAAACAGAAATAAGGCTAGCAAAGAGATCCACGAAATACAGATGTAACTCTGTGAGATGAATTAACAGAACACTGAGCAGTTTCTCAGAAAGCTTCTTTCCAGATTTCATCGGAGGATATTTCCTTTTTCACCATAGCCCTCTAAGGGCTTCCAAATATCACTTTGCCAATTCCACAAGAATTGTCTTAGCGAAAGGCTTCTTGAGGGGAAAGCTGTAACTCTGTGAGATGATTTCACAGAACACAAAGAAGTTTCTCAGAAAGCTACTTTCTCTTTGTTATCGGAGGATATTTCCTTTGGCCCTATAGTCTTCAAATGGAAAGGAAATATCTGTTGTCAGATTCCACAGAAATAAGGCCAGCAAAGAGATCCACGAAATACAGATGTAACTCTGTGAGATGAATTAACAGAACACTAAGCAGTTTCTCAGAAAGCTTCTTTCCAGATTTCATTGGAGGATATTTCCTTTTTCACCATAGCCCTCTATGGGCTTCCAAATATCACTTTGCCAATTCCACAAGAACTGTCTTAGCGAAAGGCTTCTTCAGGGGAAAGCTGTAACTCTCTGAGATGATTTCACAGAACACAAAGAAGTTTCTCAGAAAGCTTCTTTCTCTTTGTTATCGGAGGATATTTCCTTTGGCCCTATAGTCTTCAAAGGGAAAGGAAATATCTGTTCTCAGATTCCACAGAAATAAGGCTAGCAAAGAGATCCACGAAATACAGATGTAACTCTGTGATATGAATTAACAGAACACTAAGGAGTTTCTCAGAAAGCTTCTTTCCAGATTTCATCGGAGGATATTTCCTTTTTCACCATAGCCCTCTACGGGCTTCCAAATATCACTTTGCCAATTCCACAAGAACTGTCTTAGCGAAAGGCTTCTTGAGGGGACAGCTGTAACTCTGTGAGATGATTTCACAGAACACAAAGAAGTTTCTCAGAAAGCTTCTTTCTCTTTGTTATCGGAGGATATTTCCTGTGGCCCTATAGTCTTCAAAGGGAAAGAAAATATCTGTTCTCAGATTCCACAGAAATAAGGCCAGAAAAGAGATCCACGAAATACAGATGTAACTCTGTGAGATGAATTAACAGAACACTAAGCAGTTTCTCAGAAAGCTTCTTTCCAGATTTCATCGGAGGATATTTCCTTTTTCACCATAGCCCTCTAAGGGCTTCCAAATATCACTTTGCCAATTCCACAAGAACTGTCTTAGCGAAAGGCTTCTTGAGGGGAAAGCTGTAACTCTGTGAGATGATTTCACAGAACACAAAGAAGTTGCTCAGAAAGCTTCTTTCTCTTTGTTATCGGAGGATACTTCCTTTGGCCTTATAGTCTTCAAAGGGAAAGGAAATATCTGTTGTCATATTCCACAGAAATAAGTCTAGCAAAGAGATCCAGGAAATACAGATGTAACTCTGTGAGATGAATTAACAGAACACTGAGCAGTTTCTCAGAAAGCTTCTTTCCAGATTTCATCGGAGGATATTTCCTTTTTCATCATAGCCCTCTAAGGGCTTCCAAATATCACTTTGCCAATTCTACAAGAATTGTCTTAGCGAAAGGCTTCTTGAGGGGAAAGCTGTAACTCTGTGAGATGATTTCACAGAACACAAAGAAGTTTCTCAGAAAGCTTCTTTCTCTTTGTTATCGGAGGATATTTCCTTTGGCCCTATAGTCTTTAAAGGGATCCAAAATATCTGTTCTCAGATTCCACAGAAATAAGGCTAGCAAAGAGATCCACGAAATACAGATGTAACACTGTGAGATAAATTAACAGAACACTGAGCAGTTTCTCAGAAAGCTTCTTTCCAGATTTCATCGGAGGATATTTCCTTTTTCACCATAGCCCTCTATGGGCTTCCAAATATCACTTTGTAAATTCCACAAGAACTGTCTTAGCGAAAGGCTTCTTGAGGGGAAAGCTGTAACTCTGTGAGATGATTTCGCAGAACACAAAGGAGTTTCTCAGAAAGTTTCTTTCCCTTTGGTATCAGAGGATATTTCCTTTGGCCCTATAGTCTTCAAAGGGAAAGGAAATATCTGTTGTCAGATTCCACAGAAATAAGGCTAGCAAAGAGATCCACGAAATACAGATGGAACTCTGTGAGATGAATTAACAGAACACTGAGCAGTTTCTCAGAAAGCTTCTTTCCAGATTTCATCGGAGGATATTTCCTTTTTCACCATAGCCCTCTAAGGGCTTCCAAATGTCACTTTGCCAATTCCACAAGAACTGTCTTAGCGAAAGGCTTCTTCAGGGGAAAGGTGTAACTCTGTGAGATGATTTCACAGAACACAAAGAAGTTTCTCAGAAAGCTTCTTTCTCTTTGTTATCGGAGGATATTTCCTTTGGCCCTATAGTCTTCAAAGGGATCCGAAATATCTGTTCTCAGATTTCACAGAAATAAGGCCAGCAAAGAGATCCACGAAATACAGATGTAACGCTGTGAGATGAATTAACAGAACACTAAGCAGTTTCTCAGAAAGCTTCTTTCCAGATTTCATCGGAGGATATTTCCTTTTTCACCATAGCCCTCTATGAGCTTCCAAATATCACTTTGCCAATTCCACAAGAACTGTCTTAGCGAAGGGCTTCTTGCGGGGAATGCTGTAACTCGGTAAGATGATTTCACTGAACAAAAAGAAGTTCTCAGAAAGCTTCTTTCCCTTTGTTATCGGAGGATATTTCCTTTGGCCCCATAGTCTTCAAAGGGATCCCAACTATGTGTTCTCAGATTCCACAGAAATAAGGCTAGCAAAGAGATCCACGAAATACAGATGTAATTCTGTGAGATGAATTATCAGAACACTAAGCGGTTTCTCAGAAAGCTTCTTTCCAGATTTCATCGGAGGAGATTTCCTTTTTCACCATAGCCCTCTATGGGCTTCCAAATATCACTTTTCCAATTCCACAAGAACTGTCTTAGCGAAAGGCTTCTTGAAGGGAAAGCTGTAACTCTGTGAGATGATTTCACAGAACACAAAGAAGTTTCTCAGAAAGCTTCTTTCCCTTTGTTATCGGAGGATATTTCCTTTGGCCCTATAGTCTTTAAAGAGATACGAAATATCTCTTCTCAGATTCCACAGAAATAAGGCTAGCAAAGAGATCCATGAAATACAGATGTAACTCTGTTAGATGAATTAACAGAACACTAAGCAGTTTCTCAGAAAGCTTCATTCCAGATTTCATCGGATTATATTTCCTTTTTAACCATAGCCCTCTATGGGCTTCCAAATATCACTTTGCCAATTCCACAAGAACTGTCTTAGCGAAAGGCTTCTCAATGGGAAAGCTGTAACTCTGTGAGATGATTTCACAGAACACAAAGAAGTTTCTCAGAAAGCTTCTTTCCCTTTGTTATCGGAGGATATTTCCTTTGGCCCTATAGTCTTCAAAGGGAAAGGAAATATCTGTTGTCAGATTCCACAGAAATAAGGCTAGCAAAAAGATCCACGAAATACAGATGGAACTCTGTGAGATGAATTAACAGAACACTGAGCATTTTCTCAGAAAGCTTCTTTCCAGATTTCATCGGAGGATATTTCCTTTTTCACCATAGCCCTCTAAGGGCTTCCAAATATCACTTTGCCAATTCCTCAAGAACTGTCTTAGCGAAAGGCTTCTTGAGGGGAAAGGTGTAACTCTGTGATTTGATTTCACAGAACACAAAGAAGTTTCTCAGAAAGCTTCTTTCTCTTTGTTATCGGAGGATATTTCCTTTGGCCCTATAGTCTTCAAAGGGAAAGGAAATACCTGTTTTCAGATTAAACAGAAATAAGGCTAGCAAAAAGATCCACGAAATACAGATGTAACACTGTGAGATGAATTAACAGAACACTAAGCAGTTTCTCAGAAAGCTTCTTTCCAGATTTCATCGGAAGATATTTCCTTTTTCACCATAGCCCTCTATGGGCTTCCAAATATCACTTTGCCAATTCCACAAGAACTGTCTTAGCGAAAGGCTTCTTGAGGGGAAAGCTGTAACTCTGTGAGATGATTTCACAGAACACAAAGAAGATTCTCAGAAAGCTTCTTTCCCTTTGTTATCAGAGGATATTTCCTTTGGCCCTATATTCTTTAAAGGGATCCGAAATATCTGTTCTCAGATTCCACAGAAATAAGGCTAGCAAAGAGATCCACGAAATACAGATGTAACTCTGTGAGATGAATTAACAGAACATTGAGCAGTTTCTCAGAAAGCTTCTTTCCAGATTTCATCGGAGGATATTTCCTTTTTCACCATAGCCCTCTAAGGGCTTCCAAATATCACTTTTCCAATTCCACAAGAACTGTCTTAGCGAAAGGCTTCTTGAGGGGAAAGCTGTAACTCTGTGAGATGATTTCACAGAACACAAAGAAGTTTCTCAGAAAGCTTCTTTCTCTTTGTTATCAGAGGATATTTCCTTTGGCCCTATAGTCTTCAAAGGGAAAGGAAATATCTATTCTCAGATTCCACAGAAATAAGGCCAGCAAAGAGATCCACGAAATACAGATGTAACTCTGTGAGATGAATTAAGAGAACACTAAGCAGTTTCTCAGAAAGCTTCTTTCCAGATTTCATCGGAGGATATTTCCTTTTTCACCATAGCCCTCTATGGGCTTCCAAATATCACTTTGCCAATTCCACAAGAAGTGTCTTAGCGAAAGGCTACTTGAGGGGAAGGCTGTAACTCTGTGAGATGATTTCACAGAACACAAAGAAGTTTCTCAGAAAGCTTCTTTCCCTTTGTTATCGGAGGATATTTCCTTTGGCCCTATAGTTTTAAAGGGATCCAAAATATCTGTTCTCAGATTCCACAGAAATAAGGCTAGCAAAAAGATCCACGAAATACAGATGTAACTCTGTGAGATGAATTAACAGAACACTAAGCAGTTTCTCAGAAAGCTTCTTTCCAGATTTCATCGGAGGATATTTCCTTTTTCACCATAGCCCTTAAGGACTTCCAAATATTACTTTGCCAATTCCACAAGAACTGTCTTCGCGAAAGGCTTCTTGAAGGGAAAGCTGTAACTCTGTGAGATGATTTCACAGAACACAAAGAAGTTTCTCAGAAAGCTTCTTTCCCTTTGTTATCGGAGGATATTTCCTTTGGCCCTATGGTCTTCAAAGGGAAAGGAAATATCTGTTGTCAGATTCCACAGAAATAAGGCTAGCAAAGAGATCCACGAAATTCAGATGTAACTCTGTGAGATGAATTAACAGAACACTGAGCAGTTTCTCAGAAAGTTTCTTTCCAGATTTCATCGGAGGATATTTCCTTTTTCACCGTAGCCCTCTATGGGCTTCCAAATATCACTTTGCCAATTCCAAAAGAACTGTCTTAGCGAAAGGCTTCTTGAGGGGAAAGCTGTCACTCTGTGAGATGATTTCACATAACACAAAGAAGTTTCTCAGAAAGCTTCTTTCCCTTTGTTATCGGAGGATATTTCCTTTGGCCCTATAGTTTTCAAAGGGAAAGGAAATATCTGTTGTCAGATTCCACAGAAATAAGGCTAGCAAAAAGATCCACGAAATACAGATGTAACTCTGTGATATGAATTAACAGAACACTAAGCAGTTTCTCAGAAAGCTTCTTTCCAGATTTCATCAGAGGATATTTCCTTTTTCACCATAGCCCTTATGGGCTTCCAAATATCACTTTGCCAATTCCACAAGAACTGTCTTAGCGAAAGGCTTCTTGAGGGGAAAGCTGTAACTCTGTGAGATGATTTCGCAGAACACAAAGGAGTTTCTCAGAAAGCTTCTTTCCCTTTGTTATCGGAGGATATTTCCTTTGGCCCTATAGTCTTCAAAGGGAAAGGAAATATCTGTTGTCAGATTCCACAGAAATAAGGCTAGTAAAGAGATCCACGAAATACAGATGGAACTCTGTGAGATGAATTAACAGAACACTGAGCAGTTTCTCAGAAAGCTTCTTTCCAGATTTCATCGGAGGATATTTCCTTTTTCACCATAGCCCTCTAAGGGCTTCCAAATGTCACTTTGCCAATTCCACAAGAACTGTCTTAGCGAAAGGCTTCTTGAGGGGAAAGGTGTAACTCTGTGAGATGATTTCACAGAACACAAAGAAGTTTCTCAGAAAGCTTCTTTCTCTTTGTTATCGGAGGATATTTCCTTTGGCCCTATAGTCTTCAAAGGGATCCGAAATATCTGTTCTCAGATTCCACAGAAATAAGGCTAGCAAAGAGATCCACGAAATACAGATGTAACTCTGTGAGATGAATTAACAGAACACTAAGCAGTTTCTCAGAAAGCTTCTTTCCAGATTTCATCAGAGGATATTTCCTTTTTCACCATAGCCCTCTATGGGCTTCCAAATATCACTTTGCCAATTCCACAAGAACTGTCTTAGCGAAAGGCTTCTTGCGGGGAAAGCTGTAACTCGGTAAGATGATTTCACTGAACAAAAAGAAGTTCTCAGAAAGCTTCTTTCTCTTTGTTATCGGAGGATATTTCCTTTGGCCTCATAGTCTTCAAAGGGATTCCAAATATGTGTTCTCAGATTCCACAGAAATAAGGGTAGCAAAGAGATCCACGAAATACAGATGTAACTCTGTGAGATGAATTAACAGAACACTAAGCAGTTTCTCAGAAAGCTTCATTCCAGATTTCATCGGAGGATATTTCCTTTTTAACCATAGCCCTCTATGGGCTTCCAAATATCACTTTGCCAATTCCACAAGAACTGTCTTAGCGAAAGGCTTCTCGATGGGAAAGCTGTAACTCTGTGAGATGATTTCACAGAACACAAAGAAGTTTCTCAGAAAGCTTCTTTCCCTTTGTTATCGGAGGATATTTCCTTTGGCCCTATAGTCTTCAAAGGGAAAGGAAATATCTGTTGTCAGATTCCACAGAAATAAGGCTAGCAAAAATATCCACGAAATACAGATGTAACTCTGTGAGATGAATTAACAGAACACTGAGCAGTTTCTCAGAAAGCTTCTTTCCAGATTTCATCGGAGGATATTTCCTTTTTCACCATAGCCCTCTAAGGGCTTCCAAATATCACTTTGCCAATTCCTCAAGAACTGTCTTAGCGAAAGGCTTCTTGAGGGGAAAGGTGTAACTCTGTGATTTGATTTCACAGAACACAAAGAAGTTTCTCAGAAAGCTTTTTTCTCTTTGTTATCGGGGGATATTTCCTTTGGCCCTATATTCTTTAAAGGGATCCGAAATATCTGTTCTCAGATTCCACAGAAATAAGGCTAGCAAAGAGATCCACGAAATACAGATGTAACTCTGTGAGATGAATTAACAGAACACTGAGCAGTTTCTCAGAAAGCTTCTTTCCAGATTTCATCGGAGGATATTTCCTTTTTCACCATAGCCCTCTAAGGGCTTCCAAATATCACTTTTCCAATTCCACAAGAACTGTCTTAGCGAAAGGCTTCTTGAGGGGAAAGCTGTAACTCTGTGAGATGATTTCACAGAACACAAAGAAGTTTCTCAGAAAGCTTCTTTCTCTTTGTTATCAGTGGATATTTCCTTTGGCCCTATAGTCTTCAAAGGGAAAGGAAATATCTATTCTCAGATTCCACAGAAATAAGGCCAGCAAAGAGATCCACGAAATACAGATGTAACTCTGTGAGATGAATTAAGAGAACACTAAGCAGTTTCTCAGAAAGCTTCTTTCCAGATTTCATCGGAGGATATTGCCTTTTTCACCATAGCCCTCTATGGGCTTCCAAATATCACTTTGCCAATTCCACAAGAAGTGTCTTTGCGAAAGGCTTCTTGAGGGGAAGGCTGTAACTCTGTGAGATGATTTCACAGAACACAAAGAAGTTTCTCAGAAAGCTTCTTTCTCTTTGTTATCGGAGGATATTTCCTTTGGCCCTATAGTCTTTAAAGGGATCCAAAATATCTGTTCTCAGATTCCACAGAAATAAGGCTAGCAAAGAGATCCACGAAATACAGATGTAACACTGTGAGATAAATTAACAGAACACTGAGCAGTTTCTCAGAAAGCTTCTTTCCAGATTTCATCGGAGGATATTTCCTTTTTCACCATAGCCCTCTATGGGCTTCCAAATATCACTTTGTAAATTCCACAAGAACTGTCTTAGCGAAAGGCTTCTTCAGGGGAAGGCTGTAACTCTGTGAGATGATTTCACAGAACACAAAGAAGTTTCTCAGAAAGCTTCTTTCTCTTTGTTATCGGAGGATATTTCCTTTGGCCCTATAGTCTTCAAAGGGAAAGGAAATATCTGTTGTCAGATTCCACAGAAATAAGGCTAGCAAAAAGATCCACGAAATACAGATGTAACTCTGTGAGATGAATTAACAGAACACTAAGCAGTTTCTCAGAAAGCTTCTTTCCAGATTTCATCGGAGGATATTTCCTTTTTCACCATAGCCCTTAAGGACTTCCTAATATTACTTTGCCAATTCCACAAAAACTGTCTTAGCGAAAGGCTTCTTGAGGGGAAAGCTGTAACTCTGTGAGATGATTTCACAGAACACAAAGAAGTTTCTCAGAAAGCTTCTTTCCCTTTGTTATCGGAGGATATTTCCTTTGGCCCTATAGTCTTCAAAGGGAAAGGAAATATCTGTTGTCAGATTACACAGAAATAAGGCTAGCAAAGAGATCCACGAAATTCAGATGTAACTCTGTGAGATGAATTAACAGAACACTGAGCAGTTTCTCAGAAAGCTTCTTTCCAGATTTCATCGGAGGATATTTCCTTTTTCACCGTAGCCCTCTATGGACTTCCAAATATCACTTTGCCAATTCCAAAAGAACTGTCTTAGCGAAAGGCTTCTTGAGGGGAAAGCTGTAACTCTGTGATATGATTTCACAGAACACAAAGAAGTTTCTCAGAAAGCTTCTTTCCCTTTGTTATCGGAGGATATTTCCTTTGGCCCTATAGTCTTCAAAGGGAAAGGAAATATCTGTTGTCAGATTCCACAGAAATAAGGCTAGCAAAAAGATCCACGAAATACAGATGTAACTCTGTGATATGAATTAACAGAACACTAAGCAGTTTCTCAGAAAGCTTCTTTCCAGATTTCATCGGAGGATATTTCCTTTTTCACCATAGCCCTTATGGGCTTCCAAATATCACTTTGCCAATTCCACAAGAACTGTCTTAGCGAAAGGCTTCTTGAGGGGAAAGCTGTAACTCTGTGAGATGATTTCGCAGAATACAAAGGAGTTTCTCAGAAAGCTTCTTTCCCTTTGTTATCGGAGGATATTTCCTTTGGCCCTATAGTCTCCAAAGGGATCCGAAATATCTGTTCTCAGATTCCACAGAAATAAGGCTAGCCAAGAGATCCACGAAATACAGATGTAACCCTGTGAGATAAATTAACAGAACACTAAGCAGTTTCTCAGAAAGCCTCTTTCCAGATTTCATCGGAGGATATTTCCTTTGTCACCATAGCCCTCTATGGGCTTCCAAATATCACTTTGCCAATTCCACAAGAACTGTCTTAGCGAAAGGCTTCTTGCGGGGAAAGCTGTAACTCGGTAAGATGATTTCACTGAACAAAAAGAAGTTCTCAGAAAGCTTCTTTCTCTTTGTTATCGGAGGATATTTCCTTTGGCCTCATAGTCTTCAAAGGGATCCCAAATATGTGTTCTCAGATTCCACAGAAATAAGGCTAGCAAAGAGATCCACGAAATACAGATGTAACTCTGTGAGATGAATTAACAGAACACTAAGCAGTTTCTCAGAAAGCTTCATTCCAGATTTCATCGGAGGATATTTCCTTTTTAACCATAGCCCTCTATGGGCTTCCAAATATCACTTTGCCAATTCCACAAGAACTGTCTTAGCGAAAGGCTTCTCGATGGGAAAGCTGTAACTCTGTGAGATGATTTCACAGAACACAAAGAAGTTTCTCCCAAAGCTTCTTTCTCTTTGTTATCGGAGGATATTTCCTTTGGCCTTATAGTCTTCAAAGGGAAAGGAAATATCTGTTGTCAGATTCCACAGAAATAAGGCTAGCAAAAAGATCCACGAAATTCAGATGGAACTCTGTGAGATGAATTAACAGAACACTGAGCAGTTTCTCAGAAAGCTTCTTTCCAGATTTCATCGGAGGATATTTCCTTTTTCACCATAGCCCTCTAAGGGCTTCCAAATATCACTTTGCCAATTCCTCAAGAACTGTCTTAGCGGAAGGCTTCTTGAGGGGAAAGGTGTAACTCTGTGATTTGATTTCACAGAACACTAAGAAGTTTCTCAGAAAGCTTCTTTCTCTTTGTTATCGGAGGATATTTCCTTTGGCCCTATAGTCTTCAAAGGGAAAGGAAATACCTGTTTTCAGATTAAACAGAAATAAGGCTAGCAAAAAGATCCACGAAATACAGATGTAACACTGTGAGATGAATTAACAGAACACTAAGCAGTTTCTCAGAAAGCTTCTTTCCAGATTTCATCGGAAGATATTTCCTTTTTCACCATAGCCCTCTATGGGCTTCCAAATATCACTTTGCCAATTCCACAAGAACTGTCTTAGCGAAAGGCTTCTTGAGGGGAAAGCTGTAACTCTGTGAGATGATTTCACAGAACACAAAGAAGATTCTCAGAAAGCTTCTTTCCTTTGTTATCGGAGGATATTTCCTTTGGCCCTATATTCTTTAAAGGGATCCGAAATATCTGTTCTCAGATTCCACAGAAATAAGGCTAGCAAAGAGATCCACGAAATACAGATGTAAATCTGTGAGATGAATTAACAGAACACTAAGCAGTTTCTCAGAAAGCTTCTTTCCAGATTTCATCGGAGGATATTTCCTTTTTCACCATAGCCCTCTATGGGCTTCCAAATATCACTTTTCCAATTCCACAAGAAATGTCTTAGCGAAAGGCTTCTTGAGGGGAAAGCTGTAACTCTGTGAGATGATTTCACAGAACACAAAGAAGTTTCTCAGAAAGCTTCTTTCTCTTTGTTATCGGAGGATATTTCCTTTGCCCCTATAGTCTTCAAAGGGAAAGGAAATATCTATTCTCAGATTCCACAGAAATAAGGCCAGCAAAGAGATCCACGAAATACAGATGTAACTCTGTGAGATGAATTAAGAGAACACTAAGCAGTTTCTCAGAAAGCTTCTTTCCAGATTTCATCAGAGGATATTTCTTTCTTCACCATACCCCTCTATGGGCTTCCAAATATCACTTTGCCAATTCCACAAGAACTGTCTTAGCGAAAGGCTTCTTGAGGGGAAAGCTGTAACTCAGTGAGATGATTTCACAGAACACAAAGAAGTTTCTCAGAAAGCTTCTTTCTCTTTGTTATCGGAGGATATTTCCTTTGGCCCTATAGTCTTCAAAGGGAAAGGAAATACCTGTTTTCAGATTAAACAGAAATAAGGCTAGCAAAAAGATCCACGAAATACAGATGTAACACTGTGAGATGAATTAACAGAACACTAAGCAGTTTCTCAGAAAGCTTCTTTCCAGATTTCATCGGAAGATATTTCCTTTTTCACCATAGCCCTCTATGGGCTTCCAAATATCACTTTGCCAATTCCACAAGAACTGTCTTAGCGAAAGGCTTCTTGAGGGGAAAGCTGTAACTCTGTGAGATGATTTCACAGAACACAAAGAAGTTTCTCAGAAAGCTTCTTTCTCTTTGTTATCGGAGGATATTTCCTTTGGCCCTATAGTCTTCAAAGGGAAAGGAAATATCTATTCTCAGATTCCACAGAAATAAGGCCAGCAAAGAGATCCACGAAATACAGATGTAACTCTGTGAGATGAATTAAGAGAACACTAAGCAGTTTCTCAGAAAGCTTCTTTCCAGATTTCATCAGAGGATATTTCTTTCTTCACCATACCCCTCTATGGGCTTCCAAATATCACTTTGCCAATTCCACAAGAACTGTCTTAGCGAAAGGCTTCTTGAGGGGAAAGCTGTAACTCTGTGAGATGATTTCACAGAACACAAAGAAGTTTCTCAGAAAGCTTCTTTCTCTTTGTTATCGGAGGATATTTCCTTTGGCCCTATAGTCTTTAAAGAGATCCAAAATATCTGTTCTCAGATTCCACAGAAATAAGGCTAGCAAAGAGATCCACGAAATACAGATGTAACTCTGTGAGATGAATTAATAGAACACTAAGGAGTGTCTCAGAAAGCTTCTTTCCAGATTTCATCAGAGGATATCTCCTTTTTCACCATAGCCCTCTATGGGCTTCCAAATATCACTTTGCCAATTCCACAAGAACTGTCTTAGCGAAAGGCTTCTTGAGGGGAAAGCTGTAACTCTGTGAGATGATTTCACAGAACACAAAGAAGGTTCTCAGAAAGCTTCTTTCTCTTTGTCATCGGAGGACATTTCCTTTGGCCCTATAGTCTTCAAAGGGAAAGGAAATATCTGTTCTCAGATTCCACAGAAATAAGGCTAGCAAAGAGATCCACGAAATACAGATGGAACTCTGTGAGATGAATTAACAGAACACTGAGCAGTTTCTCAGAAAGCTTCTTTCCAGATTTCATCGGAGGATATTTCCTTTTTCACCACAGCCCTCTATGGGCTTCCAAATATCACTTTGCCAATTCCAAAAGAACTGTCTTACCGAAAGGCTTCTTGAGGGGAAAGCTGTAACTCTGTGAGATGATTTCACAGAACACAAAGAAGTTTCTCAGAAAGCTTCTTTCTCTTTGTTATCGGAGGATATTTCCTTTGGCCCTATATTCTTCAAAGGGAATGGAAATATCTGTTCTCAGATTCCACAGAAATAAGGTTAGCAAAGAGAAGCACGAAATACAGATGTAACTCTGTGAGATGAATTAACAGAACACTAAGCAGTTTCTCAGAGAGCTTCTTTCCAGATTTCATCGGAGGATATTTCCTTTTTCACCATATCCGTCTATGGGCTTCTAAATTTCACTTTGCCAATTCCACAAGAACTGTCTTAGCAAAAAGCTTCTTGAGGGGAAAGCTGTAACTCTGTGAGATGATTTCACAGAACACAAAGAAGTTTCTCAGAAGGCTTCTTTCCCTTTGTTATCGGAGGATATTTCCTTTGGCCCTACAGTCTTCAAAGGGAAAGGAAATATCTGTTGTCAGATTCCACAGAAATAAGGCTAGCAAAGAGATCCACGAAATACAGATGTAACTCTGTGAGATGAATTAACAGAACACTGAGCAGTTTCTCAGAAAGCTTCTTTCCAGATTTCATCGGAGGATATTTCCTTTTTCACCATAGCCCTCTATGGGCTTCCAAATATCACTTTGCCAATTCCAAAAGAACTGTCTTAGCGAAAGGCTTCTTGAGGGGAAAGCTGTAACTCTCTGAGATGATTTCACAGAACACAAAGAAGTTTCTCAGAAAGCTTCTTTCTCTTTGTTATCGGAGGATATTTCCTTTGGCCCTATAGTCTTCAAAGGGATCCGAAATATCTGTTCTCAGATTCCACAGAAGTAAGGCTAGCAAAGAGATCCACGAAATACAGATGTAACTCTGTGAGATGAATTAACAGAACACTGAGCAGTTTCTCAGAAAGCTTCTTTCCAGATTTCATCGGAGGATATTTCCTTTTTCACCATAGCCCTTATGGGCTTCCAAATATCACTTTGCCAATTCCACAAGAACTGTCTTAGCGAAAGGCTTCTTGAGGGGAAAGCTGTAACTCTGTGAGATGATTTCACGGAACACAAAGAAGTTTCTCAGAAATCTTCTTTCCCTTTGTTATCGGAGGATATTTCCTTTGGCCCTATAGTCTTTAAATGGATCCGAAATATCTCTTCTCAGATTCCACAGAAATAAGGCTAGCAGAGAGATCCATGAAATACAGATGTAACTCTGTTAGATGAATTAACAGAACACTAAGCAGTTTCTCAGAAAGCTTCATTCCAGATTTCATCAGAGGATATTTCCTTTTTCACCATAGCCCTCTATGGGCTTCCAAATATCACTTTGCCAATTCCACAAGAACTGTGTTAGCGAAAGGCTTCTTGATGGGAAAGCTGTAACTCTGTGAGATGATTTCACAGAACACAAAGAAGTTTCTCAGAAAGCTTCTTTCCCTTTGTTATCGGAGGATATTTCCTTTGGCCCTATAGTCTTTAAAGGGATCCGAAATATCTGTTCTCAGATTCCACAGAAATAAGGCTAAGAAAGAGATCCACGAAATACAGATGTAACTCTGTGAGATGAATTAACAGAACACTAAGCAGTTTCTCAGAAAGCTTCTTTCCAGATTTCATCGGAGGATATTTCCTTTTTCACCATAGCCCTCTATGGGCTTCCAAATATCACTTTGCCAATTCCACAGGAACTGTCTTAGCGAAAGGCTTCTTGAGGGGAAAGCTGTCACTCTGTGAGATGATTTCACAGAACACAAAGAAGTTTCTCAGAAAGCTTCTTTCTCTTTGTTATCGGAGGATATTTCCTTTGGCCCTATAGTCTTGAAAGGGATCCGAAATATCTCTTCTCAGATTCCACAGAAATAAGGTTAGCAAAGATATCCATGAAATACAGATGTAACTCTGTTAGATGAATTAACAGAACACTAAGCAGTTTCTCAGAAAGCTTCTTTCCAGATTTCATCGGAGGATATTTCCTTTTTCACCATAGCCCTCTATGGGCTTCCAAATATCACTTTGCCCATTCTACAATCTGTCTTAGCGAAAGGCTTCTTGAGGGGAAAGCTGTAACTCTGTGAGATGATTTCACAGAACACAAACAAGTTTCTCAGAAAGCTTCTTTCTCTTTGTTATCGGAGGATATTTCTTTTGGCCCTATAGTCTTCAAAGGAAAAGGAAATATCTGTTGTCAGATTCCACAGAAATAAGGCTAGCAAAGAGATCCACGAAATACAGATGTAACTCTGTGATATGAATTAACAGAACACTGAGCAGTTTCTCAGAAAGCTTCTTTCCAGATTTCATCGGAGGATATTTCCTTTTTCTCCATAGCCCTCTATGGGCTTCCAAATATCACTTTGCCAATTCCACAAGAACTGTCTTAGCGAAAGGCTTCTTGAGGGGAAAGCTGTAACTCTGTGAGATGATTTCACAGAACACAAACAAGTTTCTCAGAAAGCTTCTTTCTCTTTGTTATCGGAGGATATTTCTTTTGCCCCTATAGTCTTCAAAGGAAAAGGAAATATCTGTTGTCAGATTCCACAGAAATAAGGCTAGCAAAGAGATCCACGAAATACAAATGTAACTCTGTGAGATGAATTAACAGAACACTAAGCAGTTTCTCAGAAAGCTTCTTTCCAGATTTCATCGGAGGATATTTCCTTTTTCACCATAGCCCTCTAAGGGCTTCCAAATATCACTTTGCCAATTCCACAAGAACTGTCTTAGCGAAAGGCTTCTTCAGGGGAAAGCTGTAACTCTGTGAGATGATTTCACAGAACACAAAGAAGTTTCTCAGAAAGCTTCTTTCTCTTTGTTATCGGAGGATATTTCCTTTGGCCCTATAGTCTTCAAAGGGAAAGGAAATATCTGTTGTCAGATTCCACAGAAATAAGGCTAGCAAAGAGATCCAAGAAATACAGATGGAACTCTGTGAGATTAATTAACAGAAAACTGAGCAGTTTCTCAGAAAGCTTCTTTCCAGATTTCATCGGAGGATATTTCCTTTTTCACCATAGCCCTCTAAGGGCTTCCAAATATCACTTTGCCAATTCCAAAAGAACTGTCTTAGCGAAAGGCTTCTTGAGGGGAAAGCTGTAACTCTGTGAGATGATTTCACAGAACACAAAGAAGTTTCTCAGAAAGCTTCTTTCTCTTTGTTATCGCAGGATATTTCCTTTGGCCCTATAGTCTTCAAAGGGAAAGGAAATATCTGTTGTCAGATTAAACAGAAATAAGGCTAGCAAAAAGATCCACGAAATACAGATGTAACACTGTGAGATGAATTAACAGAACACTAAGAAGTTTCTCAGAAAGCTTCTTTCCCTTTGTTATCGGAGGATATTTCCTTTGGCCCTATAGTCTTTAAAGGGATCCGAAATATCTGTTCTCAGATTCCACAGAAATAAGGCTAGCAAAGAGATCCACGAAATACAGATGTAACTCTGTGAGATGAATTAACAGAACACTGAGCAGTTTCTCAGAAAGCTTCTTTCCAGATTTCAACGGAGGATATTTCCTTTTTCACCATAGCCCTCTATGGGCTTCCAAATATCACTTTGCCAATTCCAGAAGAACTGTCTTAGCGAAATGCTTCTTCAGGGGAAAGCTGTAACTCTGTGAGATGATTTCACAGAACACAAAGAAGTTTCTCAGAAAGCTTCTTTCTCTTTTTTATCGGAGGATATTTCCTTTGGCCCTATAGTCTTCAAAGGGAAAGGAAATATCTGTTGTCAGATTCCACAGAAATAAGGCTAGCAAAGAGATCCACGAAATACTGATGGAACTCTTTGAGATTAATTAACAGAACACTGAGCAGTTTCTCAGAAAGCTTCTTTCCAGATTTCATCGGAGGATATTTCCTTTTTCACCATAGCCCTCTATGGGCTTCCAAATATCACTTTGCCAATTCCAAAAGAACTGTCTTAGCGAAAGGCTTCTTGAGGGGAAAGCTGTAACTCTGTGAGATGATTTCACAGAACACAAAGAAGTTTCTCAGAAAGCTTCTTTCTCTTTGTTATCGGAGGATATTTCCTTTGGCCCTATAGTCTTCAAAGGGAAAGGAAATATCTGTTGTCAGATTAAACAGAAATAAGGCTAGCAAAAAGATCCACGAAATACAGATGTAACACTGTGAGATGAATTAACACAACACTAAGCAGTTTCTCAGAAAGCTTCTTTCCAGATTTCATCGGAGGATATTTCCTTTTTCACCATAGCCCTCTATGGGCTTCCAAATATCACTTTGCCAATTCCACAAGAACTGTCTTAGCGAAAGACTTCTTGAGGGGAAAGCTGTAACTCTGTGAGATGATTTCACAGAACACAAAGAAGTTTCTCAGAAAGCTTCTTTCCCTTTGTTATCGGAGGATATTTCCTTTGGCCCTATAGTCTTTAAAGGGATCCGAAATATCTGTTCTCAGATTCCACAGAAATCAGGCTAGCAAAGAGATCCACGAAATACAGATGTAACTCTGTGAGATGAATTAACAGAACACTAAGCAGTTTCTCAGAAAGCTTCATTCCAGATTTCATCGGAGGATATTTCCCTTTTCACCACAGCCCTCTATGGGCTTCCAAATATCACTTTGCCAATTCCACAAGAACTCTCTTAGCGAAAGGCTTCTTGAGGGGAAAGCTGTCACTCTGTGAGATGATTTCACAGAACACAAAGAAGTTTCTCAGAAAGCTTCTTTCTCTTTGTTATCGGAGGATATTTCCTTTGGCCCTATAGTGTTCAAAGGGATCCAAAATATCTGTTGTCAGATTCCACAGAAATAAGGCTAGCAAAGAGATCCACGAAATACAGATGTAACTCTGTGAGATGAATTAACAGAACACTGAGCAGTTTCTCAGAAAGCTTCTTTCCAGATTTCATCGAAGGATATTTCCTTTTTCACCATAGCCCTCCATGGGCTTCCAAATATCACTTTGCCAATTCCACAAGAACTGTCTTAGCGAAAGGCTTCTTGAGGGGAAAGGTGTAACTCTGTGAGATGATTTCACGGAACAGAAAGAAGTTTCTCAGAAAGCTTCTTTCTCTTTGTTATCGGAGGATATTTCCTTTGGCTCTATAGTCTTCAAAGGGAAAGGAAATATCTGTTGTCAGATTCCACAGAAATAAGGCTAGCAAAGAGATCCACGAAATACAGATGTAACTCTGTGAGATGAATTAACGGAACACTAAGCAGTTTCTCAGAAATCTTCTTTCCAGATTTAATCGGAGGATATTTCCTTTTTCACCACAGCCCTCTATGGGCTTCCCAATATCACTTTGCCAATTCCAGAAGAACTGTCTTAGCGAAAGGCTCCTTGAGGGGAAAGCTGTCACTCTGTGAGATGATTTCACAGAACACTAAGAAGTTTCTCAGAAAGCTTCTTTCCCTTTGTTATCGGAGGATATTTCCTTTGGCCCTATAGTCTTCTAAGGGAAAGGAAATATCTGTTGTCAGATTCCACAGAAATAAGGCTAGCAAAGAGATCCACGAAATAGAGATGTAACTCTCTCAGATGAATTAACAGAACACTGAGCAGTTTCACAGAAAGATTCTTTCCAGATTTCATCGGAGGATATTTCCTTTTTCACCATAGCCCTCTAGGGGCTTCCAAATATCACTTTGCCAATTACAAAAGAACTGTCTTAGCGAAAGGCTTCTTGAGGGGAAAGCTGTAACTCTGTGAGATGATTACACAGAAGACAAAGAAGTTTCACAGAAAGCTTCTTTCTCTTTGTTATCGGAGGATATTTCCTTTTGCCCTATAGTCTTTAAATGGATCCGAAATATCTGTTCTCAGATTCCACAGAAATAAGGCTAGCCAAGAGATCCACGAAATACAGATGTAACTCTGTGAGATGAATTAACAGAACACTAAGCAGTTTCTCAAAAAGCTTCTTTCCAGATTTCATTGGAGCATATTTCCTTTTTCACCATAGCCCTCCAGGGGCTTCCAAATATCACTTTGCCAATTACACAAGAAGTATCTCAGCGAAAGGCTTCTTGAGGGGAAAGGTGTAACTCTGTGAGATGATTTCACAGAACACAAAGAAGTTTCTCAGAAAGCTTCTTTCTCTTTGTTATCGGAGGATATTTCCTTTGGCCCAATAGTCTTCAAAGGGAAAGGAAATATCTGTTCTCAGATTCCGCAGAAATAAAGCTAGCAAAGAGATCCACGAAATACAGATGTAACTCTGTGAGATGAATTAACAGAACACTAAGCAGTTACTCAGAAAGCTTCATTCCAGATTTCATCGGAGGATATTTCCTTTTTCACCGTGGCCCTCTATGGGCTTGCAAATATCACTTTGCCAATTCCACAAGAACTGTCTTAGCGAAAGGCTTCTTGAGGGGAAAGCTGTAACTCTGTGAGATGATTTCACTGAACAAAAAGGAGTTTCTCAGAAAGCTTCTTTCTCTTTGTTATCGGAGGATATTTCCTTTGGCCCTATAGTCTTCAAAGGGAAAAGAAATATCTGTTCTCAGATTCCACAGAAATAAGGCTAGCAAAGAGAAGCACGAAATACAGATGTAACTCGGTGAGATGAATTAACAGAACAATAAGCAGTTTCTAGGAAAGCTTCTTTCCAGATTTCATCGGAGGATATTTCCTTTTTCACCATATCCCTCTATGGGCTTCCAAATATCACTTTGCCAATTCCACAAGAACTGTCTTAGCGAAAAGCTTCTTGAGGGGAAAGCTGTAACTCTCTGAGATGATTTCACAGAACACAAAGAAGTTTCTCAGAAAGCTTCTTTCCCTTTTTTATCGGAGGATATTTCCTTTGGCTCTATAGTCTTCAAAGGGAAAGGAAATATCTGTTGTCAGATTCCACAGAAATAAGGCTAGCAAAAAGATCCACGAAATACAGATGTAACTCTGTGAGATGAATTAACAGAACACTAAGCAGTTTCTCAGAAAGCTACTTTTCAGATTTCATCGGAGGATATTTCCTTTTTCACCATAGCCCTCTATGGGCTTCCAAATATCACTTTGCCAATTCCACAAGAACTGTCTTAGCGAAAGGCTTCTTGAGGGGGAAGCTGTAACTCTGTGACATGATTTCACAGAACACAAAGAAGTTTCTCAGAAAGCTTCTTTCCCTTTGTTATCGGAGGATATTTACTTTGGCCCTATTGTCTTCAAAGGGAAAGGAAATATCTGTTGTCAGATTCCACAGAAAAAAGGCAAGCAAAGAGATCCACGAAATACAGATGTAACTCTGTGAGATGAATTAACAGAACACTGAGCAGTTTGTCAGAAAGCTTCTTTCCAGATTTCATCGGAGGATATTTCCTTTTTCACCATAGCCCTCTATGGGCTTCCAAATATCACTTTGCCAGTTCCAAAAGAACTGTCTTACCGAAAGGCTTCTTGAGGGGAAAGCTGTAACTCTGTGAGATGATTTCACAGAACACAAAGAAGTTTCTCAGAAAGCTTCTTTCTCTTTGTTATCGGAGGATATTTCCTTTGGCCCTATAGTCTTTAAAGGGATCCGAAATATCTGTTCTCAGATTCCACAGAAATAAGGCTAGCAAAGAGATCCACGAAATACAGGTGTAACTCTGTGAGATGAATTAACAGAACACTGAGCAGTTTCTCAGAAAGCTTCTTTCCAGATTTCATCCGAGGATATTTCCTTTTTCACCATAGCCCTCTATGGGCTTCCAAATATCACTTTGCAAATTCCACAAGAACTGTCTTAGCGAAAGGCTTCTTGAGGGGAAGGCTGTAACTCTGTGAGATGATTTCACAGAACACAAAGAAGTTTCTCAGAAAGCTTCTTTCTCTTTGTTATCGGAGGATATTTCCCTTGGCCCTATAGTCTTCAAAGGGAAAGGAAATATCTGTTGTCAGATTCCACAGAAATAAGGCTAGCAAAAAGATCCCCGAAATACAGATGGAACTCTGTGAGATGAATTAACAGAACACTGAGCAGTTTCTCAGAAAGCTTCTTTCCAGATTTCATCGGAGGATATTTCCTTTCCAACCATAGCCCTCTATGGGCTTCCAAATATCACTTTGCCAATTCCAAAAGAACTGTCTTAGCGAAAGGCTTCTTGAGGGGATAGCTGTAACTCTGTGAGATGATTTCACAGAACACAAAGAAGTTTCTCAGAAAGCTTCTTTCTCCTTGTTATCGGAGGATATTTCCTTTGGCCCTATAGTCTTCAAAGGGAAAGGAAATATCTGTTGTCAGATTAAACAGAAATAAGGCTAGCAAAAAGATCCACGAAATACAGATGTAACACTGTGAGATGAATTAACAGAACACTAAGCCGTTTCTCAGAAAGCTTCTTTCCAGATTTCATCGGAGGATATTTCCTTTTTCACCATAGCCCTCTATGGGCTTCCAAATATCACTTTGCCAATTCCACAAGAACTGTCTTAGCGAAAGGCTTCTTGAGGGGAAACCTGTAACTCTGTGAGATGATTTCACAGAACACAAAGAAGTTTCTCAGAAAGCTTCTTTCCCTTTGTTATCGGAGGATATTTACTTTGGCCCTATAGTCTTTAAAGGGATCCGAAATATCTGTTCTCAGATTCCACAGAAATAAGGCTAGCAAAGAGATCCACGAAATACAGATGTAACTCTGTGAGTTGAATTAACTGAACACTAAGGAGTTTCTCAGATAGCTTCTTTCCAGATTTCATCGGAGGATATTTCCTTTTTCACCATAGCCCTCTATGGGCTTCCAAATATCACTTTGCCAATTCCACAAGAACTGTCTTAGCGAAAAGCTTCTTGAGGGGAAAGCTGTAACTCGGTGAGATGATTTCACAGAACACAAAGAAGTTTCTCAGAGAGCTTCTTTCTCTTTGTTATCGGAGGATATTTCCTTTGGCCCTATAGTCTTCAACGGGAAAGGAAATATCTGTTGTCAGATGCCACAGAAATAAGGCTAGCAAAGAGATCCACGAAATACAGATGTAACTCTGTGAGATGAATTAACAGAACACTGAACAGTTTCTCAGAAAGCTTCTTTCCAGATTTCATCGGAGGATATTTCCTTTTTCACCGTAGCCCTCTAGGGGCTTCCAAATATCACTTTGCCAATTCCACAAGAACTGTCTTAGCGAAAGGCTTCTTGAGGGGAAAGCTGTAACTCTGTGACATGATTTCACAGAACACAAAGAAGTATCTCATAAAATTCTTTCTCTTTGTTATCGGAGGATATTTCCTTTGGCCCTATAGTCTTTAAAGGGATCCGAAATATCTGTTCTCAGATTCCACAGAAATAAGGCTAGCAAAGAGATCCACGAAATACACATGTAACTCTGTGAGATGAATTAACAGAACACTGAGCAGTTTCTCAGAAAGCTTCTTTCCAGATTTGATCGGAGGATATTTCCTTTTTCACCATAGCCCTCTATGGGCTTCCAAATATCACTTTGCCAATTCCACAAGAACTGTCTTAGCGAAAGGCTTCTTGAGGGGAAGGCTGTAACTCTGTGAGATGATTTCACAGAACACCTTTGGCCGTATAGTCTTCAAAGGGAAAGGAAATATCTGTTCTCAGATTCCACAGAAATAAGGCTAGTAAAGGGATCCACGAAATACAGATGTAACTCTGTGAGATGAATTAACAGAACACTGAGCAGTTTCTCAGAAAGCTTCTTTCCAGATTTTATCGGAGGATATTTCCTTTTTCACAATAGCCCTCTATGGGCTTCCAAATATCACTTTGCCAATTCCAAAAGAACTGTCTTACCGAAAGGCTTCTTGAGGGGAAAGCTGTAACTCGGTGAGATGATTTCACAGAACACAAAGAAGTTTCTCAGAAAGCTTCTTTCTCTTTGTTATCGGAGGATATTTCCTTTGGCCCTATAGTCTTCAAGGGGAAAGGAAATATCTGTTGTCAGATTCCACAGAAATAAGGCTAGCAAAGAGATCCACGAAATACAGATGTAACTCTGTGAGATGAATTAACAGAACACTAAGCAGTTTCTCAGAAAGCTTCTTTCCAGATTTCATCGGAGGATATTTCCTTTTTCAACATAGCTCTCTATGGGCTTCCAAATATCATTTTGCCAATGCCACAAGAACTGTCTTAGCGAAAGGCTTCTTGAGAGGAAAGCTGTAACTCTGTGAGATGATTTCACAGAACACAAAGAACTTTCTCAGAAAGCTTCTTTCTCTTTGTTATCGGAGGATATTTCCTTTGGCCCTATAGTCTTTAAAGGGATCCGAAATATCTGTTGTCAGATTCCACAGAAATAAGGCTAGCAAAGAGATCCACGAAATACAGATGTAACTCTGTGAGATGAATTAACAGAACACTAAGCGGTTTCTCAGAAAGGTTCTTTCCAGATTTCATCCGAGGATATTTCCTTTTTCACCATAGCCCTTATTGGCTTCCAAATATGAGTTTGCCAATTCCACAAGAACTGTCTTAGCGAAAGGCTTCTTGAGGGGAAAGCTGTAACTCTGTGAGACGATTTCACAGAACACAAAGAAGTTTCTCAGAAAGCTTCTTTCTCTTTGTTATCGGAGGATATTTCCTTTGGCCCTATAGTCTTCAAAGGGAAAGGAAATATCTGTTGTCAGATTCCACAGAAATAAGGCTAGCAAAGAGATCCACGAAATACAGATGTAACTCCGTGAGATGAATTAACAGAACACTAAGGAGTTTCTCAGAAAGCTTCTTTCCAGATTTCATCGGAGGATATTTCCTTTTTCACCATAGCCCTCTATGGGCTTCCAAGTATCACTTTGCCAATTCCAAAAGAACTGTCTTAGCGAAAGGCTTCTTGAGGGGAAAGCTGTAACTCTGTGAGATGATTTCACAGAACATAAAGAAGTTTCTCAGAAAGCTTCTTTCTCTTTGTTATCGGAGGATATTTCCTTTGGCCCTATAGTCTTTAAAGGGATCCGAAATATCTGTTCTCAGATTCCACAGAAATGAGGCTGGCAAAGAGATCCACGAAATACAGATGTAACTCTGTGAGATGAATTAACAGAACACTAAGCAGTTTCTCAGAAAGCTTCTTTCCAGATTTCATCGGAGGATATTTCCTTTTTCACCATAGCCCTCTATGGGCTTCCAAATATCACTTTGCCAATTCCACAAGAACTGTCTTAGCGAAAGGCTTCTTGAGGGGAAAGGTGTAACTCTGTGATTTGATTTCACAGAACACAAAGAAGTTTCTCAGAAAGCTTCTTTCTCTTTGTTATCGGAGGATATTTCCTTTGGCCCTATAGTCTTTAAAGGGAAAGGAAATATCTGTTGTGAGATTCCACAGAAATAAGGCTAGCAAAGAGAACGAAATACAGATGTAACTCTGTGAAATGAATTAACAGAACACTAAGCAGTTTCTCAGAAAGCTTCTTTCCAGATTTCATCGGAGGATATTTCCTTTTTCACCATATCCCTCTATGGGCTTCTAAATATCACTTTGCCAATTCCACAAGAACTGTCTTAGCGAAAAGCTTATTGAGGGGAATGCTGTAACTCTGTGGGATGATTTCACAGAACACAAAGAAGTTTCTCAGAAAGCTTCTTTCCCTTTGTTATCAGAGGATATTTCCTTTGGCCCTACAGTCTTCAAAGGGAAAGGAAATATCTGTTGTCCGATTCCACAGAAATGAGGCTCGCAAAGAGATCCACGAAATACAGATGTAACTCCGTCAGATGAATTAACAGAACACTGAGCAGTTTCTCAGAAAGCTTCTTTCCAGATTTCATCGGAGGATATTTCCTTTTTCACCATAGCCCTCTATGGGCTTCCAAATATCACTTTGCCAATTCCACAAGAACTGTCTTAGCGAAAGGCTTCTTGAGGGGAAAGCTGTAACTCTGTGAGATGATTTCACAGAACAGAAAGAAGTTTCTCAGAAAGCTTCATTCTCTTTGTTATCGGAGGATATTTCCTTTGGCCCTATAGTCTTCAAAGGGAAAGGAAATATCTGTTGTCAGATTCCACAGAAATAAGGCTAGCAAAGAGATCCACGAAATACAGATGTAACTCTGTGAGATGAATTAACAGAACACTGAGCAGTTTCTCAGAAAGCTTCTTTCCAGATTTCATCGGAGGATATTTCCTTTTTCACCATAGCCCTCTATGGGCTTCCAAATATCACTTTGCCAATTCCACAAGAACTGTCTTAGCGAAAGGCTTCTTGAGGGGAAAGCTGTAACTCTGTGAGATGATTTCACAGAACACAAAGAAGTTTCTCAGAAAGCTTCTTTCTCTTTGTTATCGGAGAATATTTTCTTTGGCCCTATAGTCTTTAAAGGGATCCGAAATATCTGTTCTCAGATTCCACAGAAATAAGGCTAGCAAAGAGATCCACGAAATACAGGTGTAACTCTGTGAGATGAATTAACAGAACACTAAGCAGTTTCTCAGAAAGCTTCTTTCCAGATTTCATCGGAGGATAATTCCTTTTTCACCATAGCCCTCTATGGGCTTCCAAATATCACTTTGGGAATTCCAGAAGAACTCTCTTAGCGAAAGGCTTCTTGAAGGGAAAGCTGTCACTCTGTGAGATGATTTCACTGAACACAAAGAAGTTTCTCAGAAAGCTTCTTTCCCTTTGTTATCGGAGGATATTTCCTTTGTCCCTATAGTCTTCTAAGGGAAAGGAAATATCTGTTGTCAGATTCCACAGAAATAAGGCTAGCAAAGAGATCCACGAAATACAGGTGTAACTCTGTGAGATGAATTAACAGAACACTGAGCAGTTTCTCAGAAAGCTTCTTTCCAGATTTCATCGGAGGATATTTCCTTTTTCACCATAGCCCTCTATGGGCTTCCAAATATCACTTTGCCAATTCCACAAGAACTGTCTTAGCGAAAGGCTTCTTGAGGAGAAAGCTGTCACTCTGTGAGATGATTTCACAGAACACAAAGAAGTTTCTCAGAAAGCTTCTTTCTCTTTGTTATCGGAGGATATTTCCTTTGGCCCTATAGTCTTTAAAGGGATCCGAAATATCTGTTCTCACATTCCACAGAAATAAGGCTAGCAAAGAGATCCACGAAATACAGATGTAACTCTGTGAGATGAATTAACAGAACACTAAGCAGTTACTCAGAAAGCTTCTTTCCAGATTTCATCGGAGGATATTTCCTTTTTCACCATAGCCCTCTATGGGCTTCCAAATATCACTTTGCCAATTCCACAAGAACTGTCGTAGCGAAAGGCTTCTTGAGGGGAAAGCTGTAACTCTGTGAGATGATTTCACAGAACACAAAGAAGTTTCTCAGAAAGCTTCCCTCTCTTTGTTATTGGAGGATATTTCCTTTGGCCCTATAGTCTTCAAAGAGAAAGGAAATATCTGTTCTCAGATTCCACAGAAATAAGGCTAGCAAAGAGATCCACGAAATACAGATGTAACTCTGTGAGATGAATTAACAGAACACTGAGCAGTTTCTCAGAAAGCTTATTTCCAGATTTCATCGGAGGATATTTCCTTTTTCACCGTAGCCCTCTATGGGCTTCCAAATATCACTTTGCCAATTCCACAAGAACTGTCTTAGCGAAAGTCTTCTTGAGGGGAAAGCTGTAACTCTGTGAGATGATTTCACAGAACACAAGGAAGTTTCTCAGAAAGCTTCTTTCCCTTTGTTATCGGAGGATATTTCCTTTGGCCCTATAGTCTTTAAAGGGATCCGAAATATCTCTTCACAGATTCCACAGAAAAAAGGCTAGCAAAGAGATCCATGAAATACAGATGTTACTCTGTTAGATGAATTAACAGAACACTAAGCAGTTTCTCAGAAAGCTTCATTCCAGATTTCATCGGAGGATATTTCCTTTTTCACCATAGCCCTCTATGGGCTTCCAAATATCACTTTGCCAATTCCACAAGAACTGTCTTAGCGAAAGGCTTCTTGAGGGGAAAGCTGTAACTCTGTGAGATGATTTCACAGAACACAAAGAAGTTTCTCAGAAAACTTCTTTCTCTTTGTTATCGGAGGATATTTCCTTTGGCCCTATAGTATTCAAAAGGATCCGAAATATCTGTTCTCAGATTCAAAAGAAATAAGGCTAGCAAAGAGATCCACGAAATACAGATGTAACTCTGTGAGATGAATTAACAGAACACTGAGCAGTTTCTCAGAAAGCTTCTTTCCAGATTTCATCGAAGGATATTTCCTTTTTCACCATAGCCCTCTTTGGGCTTCCAAATATCACTTTGCCAATTCCACAAGAACTGTCTTAGCGAAAGGCTTCTTGAGGAGAAAGCTGTCACTCTGTGAGATGATTTCACAGAACACAAAGAAGTTTCTCAGAAAGCTTCTTTCTCTTTGTTATCGGAGGATATTTCCTTTGGCCCTATAGTCTTTAAAGGGATCCGAAATATCTGTTCTCACATTCCACAGAAATAAGGCTAGCAAAGAGATCCACGAAATACAGATGTAACTCTGTGAGATGAATTAACAGAACACTAAGCAGTTACTCAGAAAGCTTCTTTCCAGATTTCATCGGAGGATATTTCCTTTTTCACCATAGCCCTCTATGGGCTTCCAAATATCACTTTGCCAATTCCACAAGAACTGTCGTAGCGAAAGGCTTCTTGAGGGGAAAGCTGTAACTCTGTGAGATGATTTCACAGAACACAAAGAAGTTTCTCAGAAAGCTTCCCTCTCTTTGTTATCGGACGATATTTCCTTTGGCCCTATAGTCTTCAAAGAGAAAGGAAATATCTGTTCTCAGATTCCACAGAAATAAGGCTAGCTAAGAGATCCACGAAATACAGATGTAACTCTGTGAGATGAATTAACAGAACACTGAGCAGTTTCTCAGAAAGCTTATTTCCAGATTTCATCGGAGGATATTTCCTTTTTCACCGTAGCCCTCTATGGGCTTCCAAATATCACTTTGCCAATTCCACAAGAACTGTCTTAGCGAAAGTCTTCTTGAGGGGAAAGCTGTAACTCTGTGAGATGATTTCACAGAACACAAGGAAGTTTCTCAGAAAGCTTCTTTCCCTTTGTTATCGGAGGATATTTCCTTTGGCCCTATAGTCTTTAAAGGGATCCGAAATATCTCTTCACAGATTCCACAGAAAAAAGGCTAGCAAAGAGATCCATGAAATACAGATGTTACTCTGTTAGATGAATTAACAGAACACTAAGCAGTTTCTCAGAAAGCTTCATTCCAGATTTCATCGGAGGATATTTCCTTTTTCACCATAGCCCTCTATGGGCTTCCAAATATCACTTTGCCAATTCCACAAGAACTGTCTTAGCGAAAGGCTTCTTGAGAGGAAAGCTGTAACTCTGTGAGATGATTTCACAGAACACAAAGAAGTTTCTCAGAAAGCTTCTTTCTCTTTGTTATCGGAGGATATTTCCTTTGGCCCTACAGTATTCAAAGGGATCCGAAATATCTGTTCTCAGATTCAAAAGAAATAAGGCTAGCAAAGAGATCCACGAAATACAGATGTAACTCTGTGAGATGAATTAACAGAACACTGAGCAGTTTCTCAGAAAGCTTCTTTCCAGATTTCATCGAAGGATATTTCCTTTTTCACCATAGCCCTCTTTGGGCTTCCAAATATCACTTTGCCAATTCCACAAGAACTGTCTTAGCGAAAGGCTTCTTGAGGGGAAAGGTGTAACTCTGTGAGATGATTTCACAGAACACAAAGAAGTTTCTCAGAAAGCTTCTTTCTCTTTGTTATCGGAGGATATTTCCTTTGGCCCTATAGTCTTTAAAGGGATCCGAAATATATGTTCTCAGATTCCACAGAAATAAGGCTAGCAAAGAGATCCACGAAATACAGATGTAACTCTGTGAGATGAATTAACAGAACATTAAGGAGTTTCTCAGAAAGCTTCTTTCCAGATTTCATCGGAGGATATTTCCTTTTTCACCATAGCCCTCTATGGGCTTCCAAATCTCACTTTGCCAATTCCACAAGAACTGTCTTAGCGAAAGGCTTCTTGAGGGGAAAGCTGTAACTCTGTGAGATAATTTCACAGAACACAAAGAAGTTTCTCAGAAAGCTTCTTTCTCTTTGTTATCGGAGGATATTTCCTTTGGCCCTATAGTCTTCAAAGGGAAAGGAAATATCTGTTGTCATATTCCACAGACATAAGGCTAGCACAAAGATCCACGAAATACAGATGTAACTCTGTGAGATGAATTAACAGAACACTAAGCAGTTTCTCAGAAAGCTTCTTTCCAGATTTCATCGGAGGATATTTCCTTTTTCACCATAGCCCTCTATGGGCTTCCAAATATCACTTTGCCAATTCCACAAGAACTGTCTTAGCGAAAGGCTTCTTGAGGGGAAAGCTGTAACTCTGTGAGATGATTTCACAGAACACAAAGAAGTTTCTCAGAAAGCTTCTTTCTCTTTGTTATCGGAGGATATTTCCTTTGGCCCTATAGTCTTTAAAGGGATCCGAAATATCTGTTCTCAGATTCCACAAAAATAAGGCTACCAAAGAGATCCACGAAATACAGATGTAACTCTGTGAGATGAATTAACAGAACACTGAGCAGTTTCTCAGAAAGCTTCTTTCCAGATTTCATCGGAGGATGTTTCCTTTTTCACCATAGCGCTCTATGGGCTTCCAAATATCACTTTGCCAATTCCACAAGAACTGTCTTAGCGAAAGGCTTCTTGAGGGGAAGGCTGTAACTCTGTGAGATGATTTCACAGAACACAAAGAAGTTTCTCAGAAAGCTTCTTTCTCTTTGTTATCGGAGGATATTTCCTTTGGCCCTATAGTCTTCAAAGGGAAAGGAAATATCTGTTCTCAGATTCCACAGAAATAAGGCTAGCAAAGAGATCCACGAAATACAGATGTAACTCTGTGAGATGAATTAACAGAACACTAAGGAGTTTCTCAGAAAGCTTCTTTCCAGATTTCATCGGAGGATATTTCCTTTTTCACCATAGCCCTCTATGGGCTTCCAAGTATCACTTTGCCAATTCCAAAAGAACTGTCTTAGCGAAAGGCTTCTTGAGGGGAAAGCTGTAACTCTGTGAGATGATTTCACAGAACATAAAGAAGTTTCTCAGAAAGCTTCTTTCTCTTTGTTATCGGAGGATATTTCCTTTGGCCCTATAGTCTTTAAAGGGATCCGAAATATCTGTTCTCAGATTCCACAGAAATGAGGCTGGCAAAGAGATCCACGAAATACAGATGTAACTCTGTGAGATGAATTAACAGAACACTAAGCAGTTTCTCAGAAAGCTTCTTTCCAGATTTCATCGGAGGATATTTTCTTTTTCACCATAGCCCTCTATGGGCTTCCAAATATCACTTTGCCAATTCCACAAGAACTGTCTTAGCGAAAGGCTTCTTGAGGGGAAAGGTGTAACTCTGTGATTTGATTTCACAGAACACAAAGAAGTTTCTCAGAAAGCTTCTTTCTCTTTGTTATCGGAGGATATTTCCTTTGGCCCTATAGTCTTTAAAGGGAAAGGAAATATCTGTTGTGAGATTCCACAGAAATAAGGCTAGCAAAGAGAACGAAATACAGATGTAACTCTGTGAAATGAATTAACAGAACACTAAGCAGTTTCTCAGAAAGCTTCTTTCCAGATTTCATCGGAGGATATTTCCTTTTTCACCATATCCCTCTATGGGCTTCTAAATATCACTTTGCCAATTCCACAAGAACTGTCTTAGCGAAAAGCTTATTGAGGGGAATGCTGTAACTCTGTGGGATGATTTCACAGAACACAAAGAAGTTTCTCAGAAAGCTTCTTTCCCTTTGTTATCAGAGGATATTTCCTTTGGCCCTACAGTCTTCAAAGGGAAAGGAAATATCTGTTGTCCGATTCCACAGAAATGAGGCTAGCAAAGAGATCCACGAAATACAGATGTAACTCCGTCAGATGAATTAACAGAACACTGAGCAGTTTCTCAGAAAGCTTCTTTCCAGATTTCATCGGAGGATATTTCCTTTTTCACCATAGCCCTCTATGGGCTTCCAAATATCACTTTGCCAATTCCACAAGAACTGTCTTAGCGAAAGGCTTCTTGAGGGGAAAGCTGTAACTCTGTGAGATGATTTCACAGAACAGAAAGAAGTTTCTCAGAAAGCTTCATTCTCTTTGTTATCGGAGGATATTTCCTTTGGCCCTATAGTCTTCAAAGGGAAAGGAAATATCTGTTGTCAGATTCCACAGAAATAAGGCTAGCAAAAAGATCCACGAAATACAGATGTAACTCTGTGAGATGAATTAACAGAACACTAAGCAGTTTCTCAGAAAGCTTCTTTCCAGATTTCATGGGAGGATATTTCCTTTTTCACCATAGCCCTCTATGGGCTTCCAAATATCACTTTGCCAATTCCACAAGAACTGTCTTAGCGAAAGGCTTCTTGAGGGGAAAGCTGTAACTCTGTGAGATGATTTCACAGAACACAAAGAAGTTTCTCAGAAAGCTTCTTTCTCTTTGTTATCGGAGGATATTTCCTTTGGCCCTATAGTCTTTAAAGGGATCCGAAATATCTGTTCTCAGATTCCACAAAAATAAGGCTACCAAAGAGATCCACGAAATACAGATGTAACTCTGTGAGATGAATTAACAGAACACTGAGCAGTTTCTCAGAAAGCTTCTTTCCAGATTTCATCGGAGGATATTTCCTTTTTCACCATAGCGCTCTATGGGCTTCCAAATATCACTTTGCCAATTCCACAAGAACTGTCTTAGCGAAAGGCTTCTTGAGGGGAAGGCTGCAACTCTGTGAGATGATTTCACAGAACACAAAGAAGTTTCTCAGAAAGCTTCTTTCTCTTTGTTATCGGAGGATATTTCCATTGGCCCTATAGTCTTCAAAGGGAAAGGAAATATCTGTTCTCAGATTCCACAGAAATAAGGCTAGCAAAGAGGTCCACGAAATACAGATGTAACTCTGTGAGATGAATTAACAGAACACTAAGGAGTTTCTCAGAAAGCTTCTTTCCAGATTTCATCGGAGGATATTTCCTTTTTCACCATAGCCCTCTATGGGCTTCCAAGTATCACTTTGCCAATTCCAAAAGAACTGTCTTAGCGAAAGGCTTCTTGAGGGGAAAGCTGTAACTCTGTGAGATGATTTCACAGAACATAAAGAAGTTTCTCAGAAAGCTTCTTTCTCTTTGTTATCGGAGGATATTTCCTTTGGCCCTATAGTCTTTAAAGGGATCAGAAATATCTGTTCTCAGATTCCACAGAAATGAGGCTGGCAAAGAGATCCACGAAATACAGATGTAACTCTGTGAGATGAATTAACAGAACACTAAGCAGTTTCTCAGAACGCTTCTTTCCAGATTTCATCGGAGGATATTTCCTTTTTCACCATAGCCCTCTATGGGCTTCCAAATATCACTTTGCCAATTCCACAAGAACTGTCTTAGCGAAAGGCTTCTTGAGGGGAAAGGTGTAACTCTGTGATTTGATTTCACAGAACACAAAGAAGTTTCTCAGAAAGCTTCTTTCTCTTTGTTATCGGAGGATATTTCCTTTGGCCCTATAGTCTTTAAAGGGAAAGGAAATGTCTGTTGTGAGATTCCACAGAAATAAGGCTAGCAAAGAGAACGAAATACAGATGTAACTCTGTGAGATGAATTAACAGAACACTAAGCAGTTTCTCAGAAAGCTTCTTTCCAGATTTCATCGGAGGATATTTCCTTTTTCACCATATCCCTCTATGGGCTTCTAAATATCACTTTGCCAATTCCACAAGAACTGTCTTAGCGAAAAGCTTATTGAGGGGAATGCTGTAACTGTGTGGGATGTTTTCACAGAACACAAAGAAGTTTCTCAGAAAGCTTCTTTCCCTTTGTTATCGGAGGATATTTCCTTTGGCCCTACAGTCTTCAAAGGGAAAGGAAATATCTGTTGTCCGATTCCACAGAAATGAGGCTAGCAAAGAGATCCACGAAATACAGATGTAACTCTGTCAGATGAATTAACAGAACACTGAGCAGTTTCTCAGAAAGCTTCTTTCCAGATTTCATCGGAGGATATTTCCTTTTTCACCATAGCCCTCTATGGGCTTCCAAATATCACTTTGCCAATTCCACAAGAACTGTCTTAGCGAAAGGCTTCTTGAGGGGAAAGCTGTAACTCTGTGAGATGATTTCACAGAACAGAAAGAAGTTTCTCAGAAAGCTTCTTTCTCTTTGTTATCGGAGGATATTTCATTTGGCCCTATAGTCTTTAAAGGGATCCGAAATATCTGTTGTCAGATTCCACAGAAATAAGGCTAGCAAAGAGATCCACGAAATACAGATGTAACTCTGTGAGATGAATTAACAGAACACTGAGCAGTTTCTCAGAAAGCTTCTTTCCAGATTTCATCGGAGGATATTTCCTTTTTCACCATAGCCCTCTATGGGCTTCCAAATATCACTTTGCCAATTCCACAAGAACTGTCTTAGCGAAAGGCTTCCTGAGTGGAAGGCTGTAGCTCTGTGAGATGATTTCACAGAACACAAAGAAGTTTCTCAGAAAGCTTCTTTCTCTTTGTTATCGGAGTATATTTCCTTTGGCTCTATAGTCTTCAAAGGGAAAGGAAATATCTGTTGTCAGATTCCACAGAAATAAGGCTAGCAAAAAGATCCACGAAATACAGATGTAACTCTGTGAGATGAATTAACAGAACACTAAGCAGTTTCTCAGAAAGCTACTTTTCAGATTTCATCGGAGGATATTTGCTTTTTCACCATAGCCCTCTAAGGGCTTCCAAATATCACTTTACCAATTCCACAAGAACTGTCTTAGCGAAAGGCTTCTTGAGGGGAAGCTGTAACTCTGTGAGATGATTTCACAGAACACAAAGAAGTTTCTCAGAAAGCTTCTTTCCCTTTGTTAACGGAGGATATTTCCTTTGGCCCTATAGTCTTCAAAGGGAAAGGAAATATCTGTTGTCAGATTCCACAGAAATAAGGCTAGCAAAGAGATCCACGAAATACAGATGTAACTCTGTGATATGAATTAACAGAACACTAAGCAGTTTCTCAGAAAGCTTCTTTCCAGATTTCATCGGAGGATATTTCCTTTTTCACCATAGCCCTCTAAGGGCTTCCAAATATCACTTTGCCAATTCCACAAGAAATGTCTTAGCGAAAGGCTTCTTGAGGGGAAAGGTGTAACTCTGTGATTTGATTTCACAGAACACAAAGAAGTTTCTCAGAAAGCTTCTTTCTCTTTGTTATCGGAGGATATTTCCTTTGGCCCTATAGTCTTCAAAGGGAAAGGAAATATCTGTTGTCAGATTAAACAGAAATAAGGCTAGCAAAAAGATCCACCAAATACAGATGTAACACTGTGAGATGAATTAACAGAACACTAAGCAGTTTCTCAGAAAGCTTCTTTCCAGATTTCATGGGAGGATATTTCCTTTTTCACCATAGCCCTCTATGGGCTTCCAAATATCACTTTGCCAATTCCACAAGAACTGTCTTAGCGAAAGGCTTCTAGAGGGGAAAGCGGTAACTCTGTGAGATGATTTCACAGAACACAAAGAAGTTTCTCAGAAAGCTTCTTTCCCTTTGTTATCGGAGGCTATTTCCTTTGGCCCTATAGTCTTTAAAGGCATCCGAAATATGTGTTCTCAGATTCCACAGAAATAAGGCTAGCAAAGAGATCCACGAAATACAGATGTAACTCTGAGAGATGAATTAACAGAACACTAAGGAGTTTCTCAGAAAGCTTCTTTCCAGATTTCATCGGAGGATATTTCCTTTTTCACCATAGCCCTCTATGTGCTTCCAAATATCACTTTGCCAATTCCACAAGAACTGTCTTAACGAAAGGCTTCTTGAGGGGAAAGCTGTAACTCTGTGAGATGATTTCACAGAACACAAAGAAGTTTCTCAGAAAGCTTCTTTCCCTTTGTTATCGGAGGATATTTCCTTTGGCCCTATAGTCTTTAAAGGGATCCGAAATATGTGTTCTCAGATTTAACAGAAATAAGGCTAGCAAAGAGATCCACGAAATAGAGATGTAACTCTGTGAGGTGAATTAACAGAACACTAAGGAGTTTCTCAGAAAGCTTCTTTCCAGATTTCATCGGAGGATATTTCCTTTTTCACCGTAGGCCTCTATGGGCTTCCAAATATCACTTTGCCAATTCCACAAATACTGTCTTAGCGAAAGGCTTCTTCAGGGGAAATTTGTAACTCTGTGAGATGATTTCACAGAACACAAAGAAGTTTCTCAGAAAGCTTCTTTCTCTTTGTTATCAGAGTATATTTCCTTTGGCTCTATAGTCTTCAAAGGGAAAGGAAATATCTGTTGTCAGATTCCACAGAAATAAGGCTAGCAAAAAGATCCACGAAATACTGATGTAACTCTGTGAGATGTATTAACAGAACACTAAGCAGTTTCTCAGAATGCTACTTTTCAGATTTCATCGGAGGATATTTCCTTTTTCACCATAGCCCTCTATGGGCTTCCAAATATCACTTTGCCAATTCCACAAGAACTGTCTTAGCGAAAAGCTTCTTGAGGGGAAAGCTGTAACTCTGTGAGATGATTTCACAGAACACAAAGAAGTTTCTAAGAAAGCTTCTTTCCCTTTGTTATCGGAGGATATTTCCTTTGGCCCTATAGTCTTCAAAGGGAAAGGAAATATCTGTTGTCAGATTCCACAGAAATAAGGCTAGCAAAGAGATCCACGAAATACAGATGTAACTCTGTGAGATGAATTAACAGAACACTGAGCAGTTTCTCAGAAAGCTTCTTTCCAGATTTCATCGGAGGATATTTCCTTTTTCACCATAGCCCTCTAAGGGCTTCCAAATATCACTTTGCCAATTCCACAAGAACTGTCTTAGCGAAAGGCTTCTTGAGGGGAAAGGTGTAACTCTGTGATTTGATTTCACAGAACACAAAGAAGTTTCTCAGAAAGCTTCTTTCTCTTTGTTATCGGAGGATATTTCCTTTGGCCCTATAGTCTTCAAAAGGAAAGGAAATATCTGTTGTCAGATTAAACAGAAATAAGGCTAGCATAAAGATCCACCAAATACAGATGTAACACTGTGAGATGAATTAACAGAACACTGAGCAGTTTCTCAGAAAGCTTCTTTCCAGATTTCATGGGAGGATATTTCCTTTTTCACCATAGCCCTCTATGGGCTTCCAAATATCACTTTGCCAATTCCACAAGAACTGTCTTAGCGAAAGGCTTCTTGAGGGGAAAGCTGTAACTCTGTGAGATGATTTCACAGAACACAAAGAAGTTTCTCAGAAAACTTCTTTCCCTTTGTTATCGGAGGATATTTCCTTTGGCCCTATAGTCTTTAAAGGGATCCGATATGTGTTCTCAGATTCCACAGAAATAAGGCTAGCAAAGAGATCCACGAAATACAGATGTAACTCTGTGAGATGAATTAACAGAACACTAAGGAGTTTCTCAGAAAGCTTCTTTCCAGATTTCATAGGAGGATATTTCCTTTTTCATCATAGCCCTGTATGGGCTTCCAAATATCACTTTGCCAATTCCACAAGAACTGTCTTAGCGAAAGGCTTCTTCAGAGGAAAGCTGTAACTCTGAGATGATTTCACAGAACACAAAGAAGTTTCTCAGAAAGCTTCTTTCTCTTTGTTATCGGAGGATATTTCCTTTGGCCCTATAGTCTTCAAAGGGAAAGGAAATATCTGTTGTCAGATTCCACAGAAATAAGGCTAGCAAAGAGATCCACGAAATGCAGATGGAACTCTGTGAGATTAATGAACAGAACACTGAGCAGTTTCTCAGAAAGCTTCTTTCCAGATTTCATCGGAGGATATTTCCTTTTTCACCATAGCCCTCCAGGGGCTTCCAAATATCACTTTGCCAATTCCACAAGAACTGTCTTAGCGAAAGGCTTCCTGAGGGGAAGGCTGTAGCTCTGTGAGATGATTTCACAGAACACAAAGAAGTTTCTCAGAAAGCTTCTTTCTCTTTGTTATCGGAGTATATTTCCTTTGGCTCTATAGTCTTCAAAGGGAAAGGAAATATCTGTTGTCAGATTCCACAGAAATAAGGCTAGCAAAAAGATCCACGAAATACTGATGTAACTCTGTGAGATGTATTAACAGAACACTAAGCAGTTTCTCAGAATGCTACTTTTCAGATTTCATCGGAGGATATTTCCTTTTTCACCATAGCCCTCTATGGGCTTCCAAATATCACTTTTCCAATTCCACAAGAACTGTCTTAGCGAAAGGCTTCTTGAGGGGAAAGCTGTAACTCTGTGAGATGATTTCACAGAACACAAAGAAGTTTCTCAGAAAGCTTCTTTCCCTTTGTTATCGGAGGATATTTCCTTTGGCCCTATAGTCTTTAAAGGGATCCGAAATATGTGTTCTCAGATTCCACAGAAATAAGGCTAGCAAAGAGATCCTCGAAATACAGATGTAACTCTGTGAGATGAATTAACAGAACACTAAGGAGTTTCTCAGAAAGCTTCTTTCCAGATTTCATCGGAGGATATTTCCTTTTTCACCATAGCCCTCTATGGGCTTCCAAATATCACTTTGCCAATTCCACAAATACTGTCTTAGCGAAAGGCTTCTTCAGGGGAAAGTTGTAACTCTGTGAGATGATTTCACAGAACACAAAGAAGTTACTCAGAAAGCTTCTTTCTCTTTGTTATCGGAGGATATTTCCTTTGGCCCTATAGTCTTCAAAGGGAAAGGAAATATCTGTTGTCAGATGCCACAGAAATAAGGCTAGCAAAGAGATCCACGAAATACCGATGGAACTCTGTGAGATTAATTAACAGAGCACTGAGCAGTTTCTCAGAAAGCTTCTTTCCAGATTTCATCGGAGGATATTTCCTTTTTCACCATAGCCCTCTATGGGCTTCCAAATATCACTTTGCCAATTCCAAAAGAACTGTCTTAGAGAAAGGCTTCTTGAGGGGAAAGCTGTAACTCTGTGAGATGATTTCACAGAACACAAAGAAGTTTCTCAGAAAGCTTCTTTCTCTTTGTTATCGGAGGATATTTCCTTTGGCCCTATAGTCTTCAAAGGGAAAGGAAATATCTGTTGTCAGATTAAACAGAAATAAGGCTAGCAAAGAGATCCATGAAATACAGATGTAACACTGTGAGATGAATTAACAGAACACTAAGCAGTTTCTCAGAAAGCTTCTTTCCAGATTTCATCGGAGGATATTTCCTTTTTCACCATAGCCCTCTATGGGCTTCCAAATATCACTTTGCCAATTCCACAAGAACTGTCTTAGCGAAAGGCTTCTTGAGGGGAAAGCTGTAACTCTGTGAGATGATTTCACAGAACACAAAGAAGTTTCTCAGAAAGCTTCTTTCCCTTTGTTATCGGAGGATATTTCCTTTGGCCCTATAGTCTTTAAAGGGATGCGAAATATGTGTTCTCAGATTCCACAGAAATAAGGCTAGCAAAGAGATCCACGAAATACAGATGTAACTCTGAGAGATGAATTAACAGAACACTAAGAAGTTTCTCAGAAAGCTTCTTTCCAGATTTCATCGGAGGATATTTCCTTTTTCACCATAGCCCTCTATGGGCTTCCAAATCTCACTTTGCCAATTCCACAAGAACTGTCTTAGCGAAAGGCTTCTTCAGAGGAAAGCTGTAACTCTCTGAGATGATTTCACAGAACACAAAGAAGTTTCTCAGAAAGCTTCTTTCTCTTTGTTATCGGAGGATATTTCCTTTGGCCCTATAGTCTTCAAAGGGAAAGGAAATATCTGTTGTCAGATTCCACAGAAATAAGGCTAGCAAAGAGATCCACGAAATGCAGATGTAACTCTGTGAGATGAATTAACAGAACACTGAGCAGTTTCTCAGAAAGCTTCTTTCCGGATTTCATCGGAGGATATTTCCTTTTTCACCATAGCCCTCTAAGGGCTTCCAAATATCACTTTGCCAATTCCACAAGAACTGTCTTAGCGAAAGGCTTCCTGAGGGGAAGGCTGTAGCTCTGTGAGATGATTTCACAGAACACAAAGAAGTTTCTCAGAAAGCTTCTTTCTCTTTGTTATCGGAGTATATTTCCTTTGGCTCTATAGTCTTCAAAGGGAAAGGAAATATCTCTTGTCAGATTCCACAGAAATAAGGCTAGCAAAAAGATCCACGAAATACTGATGTAACTCTGTGAGATGTATTAACAGAACACTAAGCAGTTTCTCAGAATGCTACTTTTCAGATTTCATCGGAGGATATTTCCTTTTTCAACATAGCCCTCTATGGGCTTCCAAATATCACTTTGCCAATTCCACAAGAACTGTCTTAGCGAAAGGCTTGTTGAGGGGAAAGCTGTAACTCTGTGAGATGATTTCACAGAACACAAAGAAGTTTCTCAGAAAGCTTCTTTCCCTTTGTTATCGGAGGATATTTCCTTTGGCCCTATAGTCTTTAAAGGGATCCGAAATATGTGTTCTCAGATTCCACAGAAATAAGCCTAGCAAAGAGATCCACGAAATAGAGATGTAACTCTGTGAGATGAATTAACAGAACACTAAGGAGTTTCTCAGAAAGCTTCTTTCCAGATTTCATCGGAGGATATTTCCTTTTTCACCATAGCCCTCTATGGGCTTCCAAATATCACTTTGCCAATTCCACAAGAACTGTCTTAGCGAAAGGCTTCTTCAGAGGAAAGCTGTAACTCTCTGAGATGATTTCACAGAACACAAAGAAGTTTCTCAGAAAGCTTCTTTCTCTTTGTTATCGGAGGATATTTCCTTTGGCCCTATAGTCTTCAAAGGGAAAGGAAATATCTGTTGTCAGATTCCACAGAAATAAGGCTAGCAAAGAGATACACGAAATGCAGATGTAACTCTGTGAGATGAATTAACAGAACACTGAGCAGTTTCTCAGAAAGCTTCTTTCCAGATTTCATCGGAGGATATTTCCTTTTTCACCATAGCCCTCTAAGGGCTTCCAACTATCACTTTGCCAATTCCACAAGAACTGTCTTAGCGAAAGGCTTCCTGAGGGGAAGGCTGTAGCTCTGTGAGATGATTTCACAGAACACAAAGAAGTTTCTCAGAAAGCTTCTTTCTCTTTGTTATCGGAGTATATTTCCTTTGGCTCTATAGTCTTCAAAGGGAAAGGAAATATCTGTTGTCAGATTCCACAGAAATAAGGCTAGCAAAAAGATCCACGAAATACTGATGTAACTCTGTGAGATGTATTAACAGAACACTAAGCAGTTTCTCAGAATGCTACTTTTCAGATTTCATCGGAGGATATTTCCTTTTTCAACATAGCCCTCTATGGGCTTCCAAATATCACTTTGCCAATTCCACAAGAACTGTCTTAGCGAAAGGCTTCTTGAGGGGAAAGCTGTAACCCTGTGAGATGATTTCACAGAACACAAAGAAGTTTCTCAGAAAGCTTCTTTCCCTTTGTTATCGGAGGATATTTCCTTTGGCCCTATAGTCTTTAAAGGGATCCGAAATATGTGTTCTCAGATTCCACAGAAATAAGCCTAGCAAAGAGACCCACGAAATAGAGATGTAACTCTGTGAGATGAATTAACAGAACACTAAGGAGTTTCTCAGAAAGCTTCTTTCCAGATTTCATCGGAGGATATTTCCTTTTTCACCATAGCCCTCTAAGGGCTTCCAAATATCACTTTGCCAATTCCACAAGAACTGTCTTAGCGAAAGGCTTCTTGAGGGGAAAGGTGTAACTCTGTGATTTGATTTCACAGAACACAAAGAAGTTTCTCAGAAAGCTTCTTTCTCTTTGTTATCGGAGGATATTTCCTTTGGCCCTATAGTCTTCAAAGGGAAAGGAAATATCTGTTGTCAGATTAAACAGAAATAAGGCTAGCAAAAAGATCCACCAAATACAGATGTAACACTTTGAGATGAATTAACAGAACACTAAGCAGTTTCTCAGAAAGCTTCTTTCCAGATTTCATGGGAGGATATTTCCTTTTTCACCATAGCCCTCTATGGGCTTCCAAATATCACTTTGCCAATTCCACAAGAACTGTCTTAGCGAAAGGCTTCTTGAGGGGAAAGCTGTAACTCTGTGAGATGATTTCACAGAACACAAAGAAGTTTCTCAGAAAGCTTCTTTCCCTTTGTTATCGGAGGATATTTCCTTTGGCCCTATAGTCTTCAAAGGGAAAGGAAATATCTGTTGTCAGATTCCACAGAAATAAGGCTAGCAAAAAGATCTACGAAATACAGATGTGACTCTGTGAGATGAATTAACAGAACACTAAGCAGTTTCTCAGAAAGCTTCTTTCCAGATTTCATCGGAGGATATTTCCTTTTTCACCATAGCCCTCTATGGGCTTCCAAATATCACTTTGCCAATTCCACAAGAATGGTCTTAGCGAAAGGCTTCTTGAGGTGAAAGCTGTAACTCTGTGAGATGATTTCACAGAACACAAAGAAGTTTCTCAGAAAGCTTCTTTCCCTTTGTTATCGGAGGATATTTCCTTTGGCCCTATAGTCTTCAAAGGGAAAGGAAATATCTGTTGTCAGATTCCACAGAAATAAGGCTAGCAAAGAGATCCACGAAATAGAAATGGAACTCTGTGAGATTAATTAACAGAACACTGAGCAGTTTCTCAGAAAGCTTCTTTCCAGATTTCATCGGAGGATATTTCCTTTTTCACCACAGCCCTCTATGGGCTTCCAAATATCACTTTGCCAATTCCACAAGAACTGTCTTAGCGAAAGCCTTCCTGAGGGGAAGGCTGTAGCTCTGTGAGATGATTTCACAGAACACAAAGAAGTTTCTCAGAAAGCTTCTTTCTCTTTGTTATCGGAGTATATTTCCTTTGGCTCTATAGTCTTCAAAGGGAAAGGAAATATCTGTTGTCAGATTCCACAGAAATAAGGCTAGCAAAAAGATCCACGAAATACTGATGTAACTCTGTGAGATGTATTAACAGAACACTAAGCAGTTTCTCAGAATGCTACTTTTCAGATTTCATCGGAGGATATTTCCTTTTTCACCATAGCCCTCTATGGGCTTCCAAATATCACTTTGCCAATTCCACAAGAACTGTCTTAGCGAAAGGCTTCTTGAGGGGAAAGCTGTAACTCTGTGAGATGATTTCACAGAACACAAAGAAGTTTCTCAGAAAGCTTCTTTCCCTTTGTTATCAGAGGATATTTCCTTTGGCCCTATAGTCTTTAAAGGGAACCGAAATATGTGTTCTCAGATTCCACAGAAATAAGGCTAGCAAAGAGATCCACGAAATACAGATGTAACTCTGTGAGATGAATTAACAGAACACTAAGGAGTTTCTCAGAAAGCTTCTTTCCAGATTTCATCGGAGGATATTTCCTTTTTCACCATAGCCCTCTATGGGCTTCCAAATATCACTTTGCCAATTCCACAAAAACTGTCTTAGCGAAAGGCTTCTTCAGGGGAAAGTTGTAACTCTGTGAGATGATTTCACAGAACACAAAGAAGTTTCTCAGAAAGCTTCTTTCTCTTTGTTATCGGAGGATATTTCCTTTGACCCTATAGTCTTCAAAGGGAAAGGAAATATCTGTTGTCAGATTAAACAGAAATAAGGCTAGCAAAGAGATCCATGAAATACAGATGTAACACTGTGAGATGAATTAACAGAACACTAAGCAGTTTCTCAGAAAGCTTCTTTCCAGATTTCATCGGAGGATATTTCCTTTTTCACCATAGCCCTCTATGGGCTTCCAAATATCACTTTGCCAATTCCACAAGAACTGTCTTAGCGAAAGGCTTCTTGAGGGGAAAGCTGTAACTCTGTGAGATGATTTCACAGAACACAAAGAAGTTTCTCAGAAAGCTTCTTTCCCTTTGTTATCGGAGGATAGTTCCTTTGGCCCTATTGTCTTTAAAGGGATCCGAAATATCTGTTCTCAGATTCCACAGAAATAAGGCTAGCAAAGAGATCCACGAAATACAGATGTAATTCTGTGAGATGAATTAACAGAAGACTAAGGAGTTTCTCAGAAAGCTTCTTTCCAGATTTCATCGGAGGATATTTCCTTTTTCACCATAGCCCTCTATGGGCTTCCAAATATCACTTTGCCAATTCCACAAGAACTGTCTTAGCGAAAGGCTTCTTGAGGGGAAGGCTGTAATCTGTGAGATGATTTCACAGAACACAAAGAAGTTTCTCAGAAAGCTTCTTTCTCTTTGTTATCGGAGGATATTTCCTTTGGCCCTATAGTCTTCAAAGGGAAAGGAAATATCTGTTGTCAGATTACACAGAAATAAGGCTATCAAAAAGATCCACGAAATACAGATGTGACTGTGTGAGATGAATTAACAGAACACTAAGCAGTTTCTCAGAAAGCTTCTTTCCAGATTTCATTGGAGGATATTTCCTTTTTCACCATAGCCCTCTATGGGCTTCCAAATATCACTTTGCCAATTCCACAAGAATTGTCTTAGCGAAAGGCTTCTTGAGGTGAGAGCTGTAACTCTGTGAGATGATTTCACAAAACACAAAGAAGTTTCTCAGAAAGCTTCTTTCTCTTTGTTATCGGAGGATATTTCCTTTCGCCCTCTAGTATTTAAAGGGATCCGAAATATCTGTTCTCAGATTCCACAGAAATAAGGCTAGCAAAGAGATCCACGAAATACAGATGTAACTCTGTGAGATGAATTAACAGAACACTGAGCAGTTTCTCAGAAAGCTTCTTTCCAGATTTCATCGGAGGATATTTCCTTTTTCACCATAGCCCTCTATGGGCTTCCAAATATCACTTTGCCAATTCCACAAGAACTGTCTTAGCGAAAGCCTTCCTGAGGGGAAGGCTGTAGCTCTGTCAGATGATTTCACAGAACACAAAGAAGTTTCTCAGAAAGCTTCTTTCTCTTTGTTCTCGGAGTATATTTCCTTTGGCTCTATAGTCTTCAAAGGGAAAGGAAATATCTGTTGTCAGATTCCACAGAAATAAGGCTAGCAAAAAGATCCACGAAATACTGATGTAACTCTGTGAGATGTATTAACAGAACACTAAGCAGTTTCTCAGAATGCTACTTTTCAGATTTCATCGGAGGATATTTCCTTTTTCACCATAGCCCTCTATGGGCTTCCAAATATCACTTTGCCAATTCCACAAGAACTGTCTTAGCGAAAGGCTTCTTGAGGGGAAAGCTGTAACTCTGTGAGATGATTTCACAGAACACAAAGAAGTTTCTCAGAAAGCTTCTTTCCCTTTGTTATCGGAGGATATTTCCTTTGGCCCTATAGTCTTTAAAGGGAACCGAAATATGTGTTCTCAGATTCCACAGAAATAAGGCTAGCAAAGAGATCCACGAAATACAGATGTAACTCTGTGAGATGAATTAACAGAACACTAAGGAGTTTCTCAGAAAGCTTCTTTCCAGATTTCATCGGAGGATATTTCCTTTTTCACCATAGCCCTCTATGGGCTTCCAAATATCACTTTGCCAATTCCACAAAAACTGTCTTAGCGAAAGGCTTCTTCAGGGGAAAGCTGTAACTCTGTGAGATGATTTCACAGAACACAAAGAAGTTTCTCAGAAAGCTTCTTTCTCTTTGTTATCGGAGGATATTTCCTTTGACCCTATAGTCTTCAAAGGGAAAGGAAATATCTGTTGTCAGATTAAACAGAAATAAGGCTAGCAAAGAGATCCATGAAATACAGATGTAACACTGTGAGATGAATTAACAGAACACTAAGCAGTTTCTCAGAAAGCTTCTTTCCAGATTTCATCGGAGGATATTTCCTTTTTCACCATAGCCCTCTATGGGCTTCCAAATATCACTTTGCCAATTCCACAAGAACTGTCTTAGCGAAAGGCTTCTTGAGGGGAAAGCTGTAACTCTGTGAGATGATTTCACAGAACACAAAGAAGTTTCTCAGAAAGCTTCTTTCCCTTTGTTATCGGAGGATATTTCCTTTGGCCATATAGTCTTTAAAGGGATCCGAAATATCTGTTCTCAGATTCCACAGAAATAAGGCTAGCAAAGAGATCCACGAAATACAGATGTAATTCTGTGAGATGAATTAACAGAAGACTAAGGAGTTTCTCAGAAAGCTTCTTTCCAGATTTCATCGGAGGATATTTCCTTTTTCACCATAGCCCTCTAAGGGCTTCCAAATATCACTTTGCCAATTCCACAAGAACTCTCTTAGTGAAAGGCTTCTTGAGGGGAAAGCTGTAACTCTGTGAGATGATTTCACAGAACACAAAGAAGTTTCTCAGAAGGCTTCTTTCTCTTTGTTATCGGAGGATATTTCCTTTTTCCCTATAGTCTTCAAAGGGAAAGGAAATATGTGTTCTCAGATTCCACAGGAATAAGGCTAGCAAAGAGATCCACGAAATACAGATGTAACTCTGTGAGATGAATTAACAGAACACTAAGCAGTTTCTCAGAAAGCTTCTTTCCAGATTTCAACGGAGGATATTTCCTTTTTCACCATAGCCCTCTATGGGCTTCCAAATATCACTTTGCCAATTCCACAAGAACTGTCTTAGCGAAAGGCTTCTTGAGGGGAAGGCTGTAATCTGTGAGATGATTTCACAGAACACAAAGAAGTTTCTCAGAAAGCTTCTTTCTCTTTGTTATCGGAGGATATTTCCTTTGGCCCTATAGTCTTCAAAGGGAAAGGAAATATCTGTTGTCAGATTCCACAGAAATAAGGCTATCAAAAAGATCCACGAAATACAGATGTGACTGTGTGAGATGAATTAACAGAACACTAAGCAGTTTCTCAGAAAGCTTCTTTCCAGATTTCATCGGAGGATATTTCCTTTTTCACCATAGCCCTCTATGGGCTTCCAAATATCACTTTGCCAATTCCACAAGAATTGTCTTAGCGAAAGGCTTCTTGAGGTGAAAGCTGTAACTCTGTGAGATGATTTCACAAAACACAAAGAAGTTTCTCAGAAAGCTTCTTTCTCTTTGTTATCGGAGGATATTTCCTTTCGCCCTCTAGTCTATAAAGGGATCCGAAATATCTGTTCTCAGATTCCACAGAAATAAGGCTAGCAAAGAGATCCACGAAATACAGATATAACTCTGTGAGATGAATTAACAGAACACTGAGCAGTTTCTCAGAAAGCTTCTTTCCAGATTTCAACGGAGGATATTTCCTTTTTCACCATAGCCCTCTATGGGCTTCCAAATATCACTTTGCCAATTCCACAAGAACTGTCTTAGCGAAAGGCTTCTTGAGGGGAAGGCTGTAATCTGTGAGATGATTTCACAGAACACAAAGAAGTTTCTCAGAAAGCTTCTTTCTCTTTGTTATCGGAGGATATTTCCTTTGGCCCTATAGACTTCAAAGGGAAAGGAAATATCTGTTGTCAGATTCCACAGAAATAAGGCTAGCAAAAAGATCCACGAAACACAGATGTGACTCTGTGTGATGAATTAACAGAACACTAAGCAGTTTCTCAGAAAGCTTCTTTCCAGATTTCATCGGAGGATATTTCCTTTTTCACCATAGCCCTCTATGGGCTTCCAAATATCACTTTGCCAATTCCTCAAGAACTGTATTAGCGAAAGGCTTCTTGAGGGGAAAGCTGTAACACTTTGAGATGATTTCACAGAACACAAAGAAGTTTCACAGAAAGCTTCTTTCCCTTTGTTATCGGAGGATATTTCCTTTGGCCCTATAGTCTTCAAAGGGAAAGGAAATATCTGTTGTCAGATTCCACAGAAATAAGGCTAGCAAAAAGATCCACGAAATACAGATGTGACTCTGTGAGATGAATTAACAGAACACTAAGCAGTTTCTCAGAAAGCTTCTTTCCAGATTTCATCGGAGAATATTTCTTTTTTCACCATAGCCCTCTATGGGCTTCCAAATATCACTTTGCGAATTCCACAAGAACTGTCTTAGCGAAAGGCTTCTTGAGGGGAAAGCTGTAACTCCGTGAGATGATTTCACAGAACACAAAGAAGTTTCTCAGAAAGCTTCTTTCCTTTGTTATCGGAGGATATTTCCTTTGGCCCTATAGTCTTTAAAGGGATCCGAAATATCTGTTCTCAGATTCCACAGAAATAAGGCTAGCAAAGAGATCCACGAAATACAGATGTAACTCTGTGAGATGAATTAACAGATCACTAAGCAGTTTCTCAGAAAGCTTCATTGCAGATTTCATCGGAGGATATTTCCTTTCTCACCACAGCCGTCTATGGGCTTCCAAATATCACTTTGCCAATTCCACAAGAACTCTCATAGCGAAAGGCTTCTTGAGGGGAAAGCTGTAACTCTGTGAGATGATTTCACAGAACACAAAGAAGTTTCTCAGAAAGCTTCTTTCTCTTTGTTATCGGAGGATATTTCCTTTGGCCCTATAGTCTTCAAAGGGATCCAAAATATCTGTTGTCAGATTCCACAGAAATAAGGCTAGCAAAGAGATCCACGAAATACAGATGTAACTCTGTGAGATGAATTAACAGAACACTAAGCAGTTTCTCAGAAATCTTCTTTCCAGATTTCAACGGAGGATATTTCCTTTTTCACCATAGCCCTCTATGGGCTTCCAAATATCACTTTGCCAATTCCACAAGAACTGTCTTAGCGAAAGGCTTCTTGAGGGGAAAGCTGTAACTCTGTGAGATGATTTCACAGAACACAAAGAAGTTTCTCAGAAAGCTTCTTTCCCTTTGTTATCGGAGGATATTTCCTTTGGCCCTATGGTCTTCAAAGGGAAAGGAAATATCTGTTGTCAGATTCCACAGAAATAAGGCTAGCAAAGAGATACATGAAATACAGATGTAACTCTGTGAGATGAATTAACAGAACACTGAGCAGTTTCTCAGAAAGCTTCTTTCCAGATTTCATCGGAGGATATTTCCTTTTTCACCATAACCCTCTATGGGCTTCCAAATATCACTTTGCCAATTCCACAAGAACTGTCTTAGCGAAAGGCTTCTTGAGGGGAAAGCTGTAACTCTGTGAGATGATTTCACAGAACACAAAGAAGTTTCTCAGAAAGCTTCTTTCTCTTTGTTATCGGAGGATATTTCCTTTCGCCCTCTAGTCTTTAAAGGGATCCGAAATATCTGTTCTCAGATTCCACAGAAATAAGGCTAGCAAAGAGATCCACGAAATACAGATGTAACTCTGTGAGATGAATTAACAGAACACTGAGCAGTTTCTCAGAAAGCTTCTTTCCAGATTTCAACGGAGGATATTTCCTTTTTCACCATAGCCCTCTATGGGCTTCCAAATATCACTTTGCCAATTCCACAAGAACTGTCTTAGCGAAAGGCTTCTTGAGGGGAAGGCTGTAATCTGTGAGATGATTTCACAGAACACAAAGAATTTTCTCAGAAAGCTTCTTTCCCTTTGTTATCGGAGGATATTTCCTTTGGCCCTACAGTCTTCAAAGGGAAAGGAAATATCTGTTGTCAGATTCCACAGAAATAAGGCTAGCAAAGAGATCCACGAAATACAGATGTAACTCTGTGAGATGAATTAACAGAACACTGAGCAGTTTCTCAGAAAGCTTCTTTCCAGATTTCATCGGAGGATATTTCCTTTTTCACCATAGCCCTCTATGGGCTTCCAAATATCACTTTGCCAATTCCACAAGAACTGTCTTAGCGAAAGGCTTCCTGAGGGGAAGGCTGTAGCTCCGTGAGATGATTTCAAAGAACACAAAGAAGTTTCTCAGAAAGCTTCTTTCTCTTTGTTATCGGAGTATATTTACTTTGGCTCTGTAGTCTTCAAAGGGAAAGGAAATATCTGTTGTCAGATTCCACAGAAATAAGGCTAGAAAAAAGATCCACGAAATACAGATGTTACTCTGTGAGATGAATTAACAGAACACTAAGCAGTTTCTCAGAAAGCTACTTTTCAGATTTCATCGGAGGATATTTCCTTTTTCACCATAGCCCTCTAGGGGCTTCCAAATATCACTTTGCCAATTCCACAAGAACTGTCTTAGCGAAAGGCTTCTTGAGGGGAAAGCTATAACTCTGTGAGATGATTTCACAGAACACAAAGAAGTTTCTCAGAAAGCATCTTTCTCTTTGTTATCGGAGGATATTTCCTTTGGCCCTCTAGTCTTCAAAGGGATCCAAAATATCTGTTGTCAGATTCCACAGAAATAAGGCTAGCAAAGAGATCCACGAAATACAGATGTAACTCTGTGAGATGAATTAACAGAACACTGAGCAGTTTCTCAGAAAGCTTCTTTCCAGATTTCATGGAAGGATATTTCCTTTTTCACCATAGCCCTCTTTGGGCTTCCAAATATCACTTTGCCAATTCCACAAGAACTGTCTTAGCGAAAGGCTTCTTGAGGGGAAAGGTGTAACTCTGTGAGATGATTTCACGGAACACAAAGAAGTTTCTCAGAAAGCTTCTTTCTCTTTGTTATCGGAGGATATTTCCTTTGGCCCTATAGTCTTCAAAGGGAAAGGAAATATCTGTTGTCAGATTAAAGAGAAATAAGGCTAGCAAAGACATCCACGAAAGACAGATGTAACTCTGTGAGATGAATTAACAGAACACTAAGCAGTTTCTCAGAAAGCTTCTTTCCAGATTTCATCGGAGGATATTTCCTTTTTCACCTTAGCCCTCTATGGGCTTCCAAATATCACTTTGCCAATTCCACAAGAACTGTCTTAGCGAAAGGCTTCTTGAGGGGAAAGCTGTAACTCTGTGAGATGATTTCAAAGAACACAAAGAAGTTTCTCAGAAAGCTTCTTTCTCTTTGTTATCGGAGGATATTTCCTTTGGCCCTATAGACTTTAAAGGGATCCGAAATATCTGTTCTCAGATTCCACAGAAATAAGGGTAGCAAAGAGATCCACGAAATACAGATGTAACTCTGTGAGATGAATTAACAGAACACTGAGCAGTTTCTCAGAAAGCTTCTTTCCAGATTTCAACGGAGGATATTTCCTTTTTCACCATAGCCCTCTATGGGCTTCCAAATATCACTTTGCAAATTCCACAAGAACTGTCTTAGCGAAAGGCTTCTTGAGGGGAAGGCTGTAATCTGTGAGATGATTTCACAGAACACAAAGAAGTTTCTCAGAAAGCTTCTTTCTCTTTGTTATCGGAGGATATTTCCTTTGGCGCTATAGTCTTCGAAGGGAAAGGAAATATCTGTTGTCAGATTCCACAGAAATAAGGCTAGCAAAAAGATCCACGAAATACAGATGTAACTCTGTGAGATGAATTAACAGAACACTAAGCAGTTTCTCAGAAAGCTTCTTTCCAGATTTCATCGGAGGATATTTCCTTTTTCACCATAGCCCTCTATGGGCTTCCAAATATCAGTTTGCCAATTCCACAAGAACTGTCTTAGCGAAAGGCTTCTTGAGGGGAAAGCTGTAACTCTGTGAGATGATTTCACAGAACACAAAGAATTTTCTCAGAAAGCTTCTTTCCCTTTGTTATCGGAGGATATTTCCTTTGGCCCTATAGTCTTCAAAGGGAAAGGAAATATCTGTTGTCAGATTCCACAGAAATAAGGCTAGCAAAGAGATCCACGAAATACAGATGTAACTCTGTGAGATGAATTAACAGAACACTGAGCAGTTTCTCAGAAAGCTTCTTTCCAGATTTCATCGGAGGATATTTCCTTTTTCACCATAGCCCTCTATGGGCTTCCAAATATCACTTTGCCAATTCCAAAAGAACTGTCTTAGCGAAAGGCTTCTTGAGGGGAAAGCTGTAACTCTGTGAGATGATTTCACAGAACACAAAGAAGTTTCTCAGAAAGCTTCTTTCTCTTTGTTATCGGAGAATATTTTCTTTGGCCCTATAGTCTTTAAAGGGATCCGAAATATCTGTTCTCAGATTCCACAGAAATAAGGCTAGCAAAGAGATCCACGAAATACAGGTGTAACTCTGTGAGATGAATTAACAGAACACTAAGCAGTTTCTCAGAAAGCTTCTTTCCAGATTTCATCGGAGGATAATTCCTTTTTCACCATAGCCCTCTATGGGCTTCCAAATATCACTTTGGGAATTCCAGAAGAACTCTCTTAGCGAAAGGCTTTTTGAAGGGAAAGCTGTCACTCTGTGAGATGATTTCACTGAACACAAAGAAGTTTCTCAGAAAGCTTCTTTCCCTTTGTTATCGGAGGATATTTCCTTTGTCCCTATAGTCTTCTAAGGGAAAGGAAATATCTGTTGTCAGATTCCACAGAAATAAGGCTAGCAAAGAGATCCACGAAATACAGGTGTAACTCTGTGAGATGAATTAACAGAACACTGAGCAGTTTCTCAGAAAGCTTCTTTCCAGATTTCATCGGAGGATATTTCCTTTTTCACCATAGCCCTCTATGGGCTTCCAAATATCACTTTGCCAATTCCACAAGAACTGTCTTAGCGAAAGGCTTCTTGAGGAGAAAGCTGTCACTCTGTGAGATGATTTCACAGAACACAAAGAAGTTTCTCAGAAAGCTTCTTTCTCTTTGTTATCGGAGGATATTTCCTTTGGCCCTATAGTCTTTAAAGGGATCCGAAATATCTGTTCTCACATTCCACAGAAATAAGGCTAGCAAAGAGATCCACGAAATACAGATGTAACTCTGTGAGATGAATTAACAGAACACTAAGCAGTTACTCAGAAAGCTTCTTTCCAGATTTCATCGGAGGATATTTCCTTTTTCACCATAGCCCTCTATGGGCTTCCAAATATCACTTTGCCAATTCCACAAGAACTGTCGTAGCGAAAGGCTTCTTGAGGGGAAAGCTGTAACTCTGTGAGATGATTTCACAGAACACAAAGAAGTTTCTCAGAAAGCTTCCCTCTCTTTGTTATCGGAGGATATTTCCTTTGGCCCTATAGTCTTCAAAGAGAAAGGAAATATCTGTTCTCAGATTCCACAGAAATAAGGCTAGCAAAGAGATCCACGAAATACAGATGTAACTCTGTGAGATGAATTAACAGAACACTGAGCAGTTTCTCAGAAAGCTTATTTCCAGATTTCATCGGAGGATATTTCCTTTTTCACCGTAGCCCTCTATGGGCTTCCAAATATCACTTTGCCAATTCCACAAGAACTGTCTTAGCGAAAGGCTTCTTGAGGGGAAAGGTGTAACTCTGTGAGATGATTTCACGGAACACAAAGAAGTTTCTCAGAAAGCTTCTTTCTCTTTGTTATCGGAGAATATTTCCTTTGGCCCTATAGTCTTCAAAGGGAAAGGAAATATCTGTTGTCAGATTAAAGAGAAATAAGGCTAGCAAAGACATCCACGAAAGACAGATGTAACTCTGTGAGATGAATTAACAGAACACTAAGCAGTTTCTCAGAAAGCTTCTTTCCAGATTTCATCGGAGGATATTTCCTTTTTCACCTTAGCCCTCTATGGGCTTCCAAATATCACTTTGCCAATTCCACAAGAACTGTCTTAGCGAAAGGCTTCTTGAGGGGAAAGCTGTAACTCTGTGAGATGATTTCAAAGAACACAAAGAAGTTTCTCAGAAAGCTTCTTTCTCTTTGTTAAATGAGGATATTTCCTTTGGCCCTATAGACTTTAAACGGATCCGAAATATCTGTTCTCAGATTCCACAGAAATAAGGCTAGCAAAGAGATCCACGAAATACAGATGTAACTCTGTGAGATGAATTAACAGAACACTGAGCAGTTTTTCAGAAAGCTTCTTTCCAGATTTCAACGGAGGATATTTCCTTTTTCACCATAGCCCTCTATGGGCTTCCAAATATCACTTTGCAAATTCCACAAGAACTGTCTTAGCGAAAGGCTTCTTGAGGGGAAGGCTGTAATCTGTGAGATGATTTCACAGAACACAAAGAAGTTTCTCAGAAAGCTTCTTTCTCTTTGTTATCGGAGGATATTTCCTTTGGCGCTATAGTCTTCGAAGGGAAAGGAAATATCTGTTGTCAGATTCCACAGAAATAAGGCTAGCAAAAAGATCCACGAAATACAGATGTAACTCTGTGAGATGAATTAACAGAACACTAAGCAGTTTCTCAGAAAGCTTCTTTCCAGATTTCATCGGAGGATATTTCCTTTTTCACCATAGCCCTCTATGGGCTTCCAAATATCAGTTTGCCAATTCCACAAGAACTGTCTTAGCGAAAGGCTTCTTGAGGGGAAAGCTGTAACTCTGTGAGATGATTTCACAGAACACAAAGAAGTTTCTCAGAAAGCTTCTTTCCCTTTGTTATCGGAGGATATTTCCTTTGGCCCTATAGTCTTCAAAGGGAAAGGAAATATCTGTTGTCAGATTCCACAGAAATAAGGCTAGCAAAGAGATCCACGAAATACAGATGTAACTCTGTGAGATGAATTAACAGAACACTGAGCAGTTTCTCAGAAAGCTTCTTTCCAGATTTCATCGGAGGATATTTCCTTTTTCACCATAGCCCTCTATGGGCTTCCAAATATCACTTTGCCAATTCCAAAAGAACTGTCTTAGCGAAAGGCTTCTTGAGGGGAAAGCTGTAACTCTGTGAGATGATTTCACAGAACACAAAGAAGTTTCTCAGAAAGCTTCTTTCTCTTTGTTATCGGAGAATATTTTCTTTGGCCCTATAGTCTTTAAAGGGATCCGAAATATCTGTTCTCAGATTCCACAGAAATAAGGCTAGCAAAGAGATCCACGAAATACAGGTGTAACTCTGTGAGATGAATTAACAGAACACTAAGCAGTTTCTCAGAAAGCTTCTTTCCAGATTTCATCGGAGGATAATTCCTTTTTCACCATAGCCCTCTATGGGCTTCCAAATATCACTTTGGGAATTCCAGAAGAACTCTCTTAGCGAAAGGCTTCTTGAAGGGAAAGCTGTCACTCTGTGAGATGATTTCACTGAACACAAAGAAGTTTCTCAGAAAGCTTCTTTCCCTTTGTTATCGGAGGATATTTCCTTTGTCCCTATAGTCTTCTAAGGGAAAGGAAATATCTGTTGTCAGATTCCACAGAAATAAGGCTAGCAAAGAGATCTACGAAATACAGGTGTAACTCTGTGAGATGAATTAACAGAACACTGAGCAGTTTCTCAGAAAGCTTCTTTCCAGATTTCATCGGAGGATATTTCCTTTTTCACCATAGCCCTCTATGGGCTTCCAAATATCACTTTGCCAATTCCACAAGAACTGTCTTAGCGAAAGGCTTCTTGAGGAGAAAGCTGTCACTCTGTGAGATGATTTCACAGAACACAAAGAAGTTTCTCAGAAAGCTTCTTTCTCTTTGTTATCGGAGGATATTTCCTTTGGCCCTATAGTCTTTAAAGGGATCCGAAATATCTGTTCTCACATTCCACAGAAATAAGGCTAGCAAAGAGATCCACGAAATACAGATGTAACTCTGTGAGATGAATTAACAGAACACTAAGCAGTTACTCAGAAAGCTTCTTTCCAGATTTCATCGGAGGATATTTCCTTTTTCACCATAGCCCTCTATGGGCTTCCAAATATCACTTTGCCAATTCCACAAGAACTGTCGTAGCGAAAGGCTTCTTGAGGGGAAAGCTGTAACTCTGTGAGATGATTTCACAGAACACAAAGAAGTTTCTCAGAAAGCTTCCCTCTCTTTGTTATCGGAGGATATTTCCTTTGGCCCTATAGTCTTCAAAGAGAAAGGAAATATCTGTTCTCAGATTCCACAGAAATAAGGCTAGCAAAGAGATCCACGAAATACAGATGTAACTCTGTTAGATGAATTAACAGAACACTAAGCAGTTTCTCAGAAGGCTTCATTCCAGATTTCATCGGAGGATATTTCCTTTTTCACCATAGCCCTCTATGGGCTTCCAAATATCACTTTGCCAATTCCACAAGAACTGTCTTAGCGAAAGGCTTCTTGAGGGGAAAGCTGTAACTCTGTGAGATGATTTCACAGAACACAAAGAAGTTTCTCAGAAAGCTTCTTTCTCTTTGTTATCGGAGGATATTTCCTTTGGCCCTATAGTATTCAAAGGGATCCGAAATATCTGTTCTCAGATTCAAAAGAAATAAGGCTAGCAAAGAGATCCACGAAATACAGATGTAACTCTGTGAGATGAATTAACAGAACACTGAGCAGTTTCTCAGAAAGCTTCTTTCCAGATTTCATCGAAGGATATTTCCTTTTTCACCATAGCCCTCTTTGGGCTTCCAAATATCACTTTGCCAATTCCACAAGAACTGTCTTAGCGAAAGGCTTCTTGAGGGGAAAGGTGTAACTCTGTGAGATGATTTCACGGAACACAAAGAAGTTTCTCAGAAAGCTTCTTTCTCTTTGTTATCGGAGGATATTTCCTTTGGCCCTATAGTCTTCAAAGGGAAAGGAAATATCTGTTGTCAGATTAAACAGAAATAAGGCTAGCAAAGACATCCACGAAAGACAGATGTAACTCTGTGAGATGAATTAACAGAACACTAAGCAGTTTCTCAGAAAGCTTCTTTCCAGATTTCATCGGAGGATATTTCCTTTTTCACCTTAGCCTTCTATGGGCTTCCAAATATCACTTTGCCAATTCCACAAGAACTGTCTTAGCGAAAGGCTTCTTGAGGGGAAAGCTGTAACTCTGTGAGATGATTTCAAAGAACACAAAGAAGTTTCTCAGAAAGCTTCTTTCTCTTTGTTATCGGAGGATATTTCCTTTGGCCCTATAGTCTTTAAAGGGATCCGAAATATCTGTTCTCAGATTCCACAGAAATAAGGGTAGCAAAGAGATCCACGAAATACAGATGTAACTCTGTGAGATGAATTAACAGAACACTGAGCAGTTTCTCAGAAAGCTTCTTTCCAGATTTCAACGGAGGATATTTCCTTTTTCACCATAGCCCTCTATGGGCTTCCAAATATCACTTTGCAAATTCCACAAGAACTGTCTTAGCGAAAGGCTTCTTGAGGGGAAGGCTGTAATCTGTGAGATGATTTCACAGAACACAAAGAAGTTTCTCAGAAAGCTTCTTTCTCTTTGTTATCGGAGGATATTTCCTTTGGCGCTATAGTCTTCGAAGGGAAAGGAAATATCTGTTGTCAGATTCCACAGAAATAAGGCTAGCAAAAAGATCCACGAAATACAGATGTAACTCTGTGAGATGAATTAACAGAACACTAAGCAGTTTCTCAGAAAGCTTCTTTCCAGATTTCATCGGAGGATATTTCCTTTTTCACCATAGCCCTCTATGGGCTTCCAAATATCAGTTTGCCAATTCCACAAGAACTGTCTTAGCGAAAGGCTTCTTTAGGGGAAAGCTGTAACTCTGTGAGATGATTTCACAGAACACAAAGAAGTTTCTCAGAAAGCTTCTTTCCCTTTGTTATCGGAGGATATTTCCTTTGGCCCTATAGTCTTCAAAGGGAAAGGAAATATCTGTTGTCAGATTCCACAGAAATAAGGCTAGCAAAGAGATCCACGAAATACAGATGTAACTCTGTGAGATGAATTAACAGAACACTGAGCAGTTTCTCAGAAAGCTTCTTTCCAGATTTCATCGGAGGATATTTCCTTTTTCACCATAGCCCTCTATGGGCTTCCAAATATCACTTTGCCAATTCCACAAGAACTGTCTTAGCGAAAGGCTTCTTGAGGAGAAAGCTGTCACTCTGTGAGATGATTTCACAGAACACAAAGAAGTTTCTCAGAAAGCTTCTTTCTCTTTGTTATCGGAGGATATTTCCTTTGGCCCTATAGTCTTTAAAGGGATCCGAAATATCTGTTCTCACATTCCACAGAAATAAGGCTAGCAAAGAGATGCACGAAATACAGATGTAACTCTGTGAGATGAATTAACAGAACACTAAGCAGTTACTCAGAAAGCTTCTTTCCAGATTTCATCGGAGGATATTTCCTTTTTCACCATAGCCCTCTATGGGCTTCCAAATATCACTTTGCCAATTCCACAAGAACTGTCGTAGCGAAAGGCTTCTTGAGGGGAAAGCTGTAACTCTGTGAGATGATTTCACAGAACACAAAGAAGTTTCTCAGAAAGCTTCCCTCTCTTTGTTATCGGAGGATATTTCCTTTGGCCCTATAGTCTTCAAAGAGAAAGGAAATATCTGTTCTCAGATTCCACAGAAATAAGGCTAGCAAAGAGATCCACGAAATACAGAGGTAACTCTGTGAGATGAATTAACAGAACACTGAGCAGTTTCTCAGAAAGCTTATTTCCAGATTTCATCGGAGGATATTTCCTTTTTCACCGTAGCCCTCTATGGGCTTCCAAATATCACTTTGCCAATTCCACAAGAACTGTCTTAGCGAAAGGCTTCTTGAGGGGAAAGCTGTAACTCTGTGAGATGATTTCACAGAACACAAGGAAGTTTCTCAGAAAGCTTCTTTCCCTTTGTTATCGGAGGATATTTCCTTTGGCCCTATAGTCTTTAAAGGGATCCGAAATATCTCTTCACAGATTCCACAGAAAAAAGGCTAGCAAAGAGATCCATGAAATACAGATGTTACTCTGTTAGATGAATTAACAGAACACTAAGCAGTTTCTCAGAAAGCTTCATTCCAGATTTCATCGGAGGATATTTCCTCTTTCACCATAGCCCTCTATGGGCTTCCAAATATCACTTTGCCAATTCCACAAGAACTGTCTTAGCGAAAGGCTTCTTGAGGGGAAAGCTGTAACTCTGTGAGATGATTTCACAGAACACAAAGAAGTTTCTCAGAAAGCTTCTTTCTCTTTGTTATCGGAGGATATTTCCTTTGGCCCTATAGTATTCAAAGGGATCCGAAATATCTGTTCTCAGATTCAAAAGAAATAAGGCTAGCAAAGAGATCCACGAAATACAGATGTAACTCTGTGAGATGAATTAACAGAACCCTAAGCAGTTTCTCAGAAAGCTTCTTTCCAGATTTCATCGGAGTATATTTCCTTTTTCACCATAGCCCTCTATGGGCTTCCAAATATCACTTTGCCAATTCCACAAGAACTGTCTTAGCGAAAGGCTTCTCGAGGGGAAAGGTGTAACTCTGTGAGATGATTTCACAGAACACAAAGAAGTTTCTCAGAAAGCTTCTTTCTCTTTGTTATCGGAGGATATTTCCTTTGGCCCTATAGTCTTCAAAGGGATCCCAAATATGTGTTCTCAGATTCCACAGAAATAAGGCTAGCAAAGAGATCCACGAAATACAGATGTAACTCTGTGAGATGAATTATCAGAACTCTAGGCAGTTTCTCAGAAAGCTTCTTTCCAGATTTCATCAGGGGATATTTCCTTTTTCTCCATAGCCCTCTATGAGCTTCGAAATATCACTTTGCCAATTCCACAAGAACTGTCTTAGCGAAAGGCTTCTTGAGTGGAAAGCTGTAATTCTGTGAGATGATTTCACAGAACACAAAGAAGTTTCTCAGAAAGCTTCTTTCCCTTTGTTATCGGAGGGTATTTCCTTTGGCCCTGTAGTCTTTAAAGGGATCCGAAATATCTGTTCTCAGATTCCACAGAAATAAGGCTAGAAAAGAGATCCACGAAATACAGATGTAACTCTGTGAGATGAATCAACAGAACACTAAGCAGTTTCTCAGAAAGCTTCTTTCCAGATTTCATCGGAGGATATTTCCTTTTTCACCATAGCCCTCTATGGGCTTCCAAATATCACTTTGCCAATTCCACAAGAACTGTCTTTGCGAAAGGCTTCTTGAGGGGAAAGCTGTCACTCAGTGAGATGATTTCACAGAACACAATGAAGTTTCTCAGAAAGCTTCTTTCTCTTTGTTATCGGAGGATATTTCCTTTGGCCCTATAGTCTTCAAAGGGATCCAAAATATCTGTTGTCAGATTCCACAGAAATAAGGCTAGCAAAGAGATCCACGAAATACAGATGTAACTCTGTGAGATGAATTAACAGAACACTGAGCAGTTTCTCAGAAAGCTTCTTTCCAGATTTCATCGAAGGATATTTCCTTTTTCACCATAGCCCTCTTTGGGCTTCCAAATATCACTTTGCCAATTCCACAAGAACTGTCTTAGCGAAAGGCTTCTTGAGGGAAAAGGTGTAACTCTGTGAGATGATTTCACGGAACACAAAGAAGTTTCTCAGAAAGCTTCTTTCTCTTTGTTATCGGAGGATATTTCCTTTGGCCCTATAGTCTTCAAAGGGAAAGGAAATATCTGTTCTCAGATTCCACAGAAATAAGGCTAGCAAAGAGATGCACGAAATACACGTGTAACTCTGTGAGATGAATTAACAGAACACTAAGCAGTTTCTCAGAAAGCTTCTTTCCAGATTTCATCGGAGGATAATTCCTTTTTCACCATAGCCCTCTATGGGCTTCCAAATATCACTTTGGCAATTCCAGAAGAACTGTCTTAGCGAAAGGCTTCTTGAGAGGAAAGCTGTCTCTCTGTGAGATGATTTCACTGAACACAAAGAAGTTTCTCAGAAAGCTTCTTTCCCTTTGTTATCGGAGGATATTTCCTTTGTCCCTATAGTCTTCTAAGGGAAAGGAAATATCTCTTGTCAGATTCCACAGAAATAAGGCTAGCAAAGAGATCCACGAAATACAGGTGTAACTCTGTGAGATGAATTAACAGAACACTGAGCAGTTTCTCAGAAAGCTTCTTTCCAGATTTCATCGGAGGATATTTCCTTTTTCACCATAGCCCTCTATGGGCTTCCAAATATCACTTTGCCAATTCCACAAGAACTGTCTTAGCGAAAGGCTTCTTGAGGGGAAAGCTGTCACTCTGTGAGATGATTTCACAGAACACAAAGAAGTTTCTCAGAAAGCTTCTTTCTCTTTGTTATCGGAGGATATTTCCTTTGGCCCTATAGTCTTTAAAGGGATCCGAAATATCTGTTCTCACATTCCACAGAAATAAGGCTAGCAAAGAGATCCACGAAATACAGATGTAACTCTGTGAGATGAATTAACAGAACACTAAGCAGTTTCTCAGAAAGCTTCTTTCCAGATTTCATCGGAGGATATTTCCTTTTTCACCATAGCCCTCTATGGGCTTCCAAATATCACTTTGCCAATTCCACAAGAACTGTCTTAGCGAAAGGCTTCTTGAGGGGAAAGCTGTAACTCTGTGAGATCATTTCACAGAACACAAAGAAGTTTCTCAGAAAGCTTCTTTCTCTTAGTTATCGGAGGATATTTCCTTTGGCCCTATAGTCTTTAAAGGGATCAGAAATATCTGTTCTCAGATTCCACAGAAATAAGGCTAGCAAAGAGATCCACGAAATACAGATGTAACTGTGTGAGATGAATTAACAGAACACTGAGCAGTTTCTCAGAAAGCTTCTTTCCAGATTTCATCGGAGGATATTTCCTTTTTCACCATAGCCCTCTATATGCTTCCAAATATCACTTTGCCAATTCCACAAGAACTGTCTTTGCGAAAGGCTTCTTGAGGGGAAAGCTGTAACTCTGTGAGATGATTTCACAGAACACAAAAGAGTTTCTCAGAAAGCTTCTTTCTCTTAGTTATCGGAGGATATTTCCTTTGGCCCTATAGTCTCTAATGGGATCCGAAATATCTGTTCTCAGATTCCACAGAAATAAGTCTAGCAAAGAGTTGCACGAAATACAGATGTAACTCTGTGAGATGAATTAACAGAACACTGAGCAGTTTCTCAGAAAACTTCTTTCCAGATATCATCGGAGGATATTTCCTTTTTCACCATAGCCCTCTATGGGCTTCCAAATATCACTTTGCCAATTCCACAAGAACTGTCTTTGCGAAAGGCTTCTTGAGGGGAAAGCTGTAACTCTGTGACATGACTTCACTGAACAAAAAGAAGTTTCTCAGAAAGCTTCTTTCTCTTTGTTATCGGAGGATATTTCCATTGGCCCTATAGTCTTCAAAGAGATCCCAAATATGTGTTCTCAGATTCCACAGAAATAAGGCTAGCAAAGAGATCCACGAAATACAGATGTAACTCTGTGAGATGAATTAACAGAACACTGAGCAGTTTTTCAGAAAGCTTATTTCCAGATTTCATCGGAGGATATTTCCTTTTTCACCGTAGCCCACTATGGGCTTCCAAATATCAATTTGCCAATTCCACAAGAACTGTCTTAGCGAAAGGCTTCTTGAGGGGAAAGCTGTATCTCTGTGAGATGATTTCACAGAACACAAAGAAGTTTCTCAGAAAACTTCTTTCCCTTTGTTATCGGAGGATATTTCCTTTGGCCCTATAGTCTTTAAAGGGATCCGAAATATCTCTTCTCAGATTCCACAGAAATAAGGCTAGCAAAGAGATCCATGAAATACAGATGTAACTCTGTTAGATGAATTAACAGAACACTAAGCAGTTTCTCAGAAAGCTTCATTCCAGATTTCATCGGAGGATATTTCCTTTTTCACCATAGCCCTCTATGGGCTTCCAAATATCACTTTGCCAATTCCACAAGAACTGTCTTAGCGAAAGGCTTCTTGATGGGAAAGCTGTAACTCTGTGGGATGATTTCACAGAACACAAAGAAGTTTCTCAGAAAGCTTCTTTCCCTTTGTTTTCGGAGGATATTTCCTTTGGCCCTATAGTCTTTTAAGGGATCCGAAATATCTGTTCTCAGATTCCACAGAAATAAGGCTAGCAAAGAGATCCACGAAATACAGATGTAACTCTGTGAGATGAATTAACAGAACACTAAGCAGTTTCTCAGAAAGCTTCTTTCCAGATTTCATCGGAGGATATTTCCTTTTTCACCATAGCCCTCTATGGGCTTCCAAATATCACTTTGCCAATTCCACAAGAACTGTCTTAGCGAAAGGCTTCTTGAGGGGAAAGCTGTCACTCTGTGAGATGATTTCACAGAACACAAAGAAGTTTCTCAGAAAGCTTCTTTCTCTTTGTTATCGGAGGATATTTCCTTTGGCCCTATAGTCTTCAAATGGAAAGGAAATATCTGTTCTCAGATTCCACAGAAATAAGGCTAGCAAAGAGATCCACGAAATACAGATGTAACGCTGTGAGATGAATTAACAGAACACTAAGCAGTTTCTCAGAAACCTTCTTTCCAGATTTGATCGGAGGATATTTCCTTTTTCACCATAGCCCTCTATGGGCTTCCAAATATCACTTTGCCAATTCCACAAGAACTGTCTTTGCGAAAGGCTTCTTGAGGGGAAAGCTGTAACTCTGTGAGATGACTTCACTGAACAAAAAAAATATTCTCAGAAAGTCTTCTTTCTCTTTGTTATCGGAGGATATTTCCTTTGGCCCTATAGTCTTCAAAGAGATCCCACATATGTGTTCTCAGATTCCACAGAAAAAAGGCTAGAAAAGAGATCCACGAAATACAGATGTAACTCTGTGAGATGAATTAACAGAACCCTGAGCAGTTTCTCAGAAAGCTTATTTCCAGATTTCATCGGAGGATATTTCCTTTTTCACCGTAGCCCTCTATGGGCTTTCAAATATCACTTTGCCAATTCCACAAGAACTGTCTTAGCGAAAGGCTTCTTGAGGATAAAGCTGTATCTCTGTGAGATGATTTCACAGAACACAAAGAAGTTTCTCAGAAAGCTTCTTTCCCTTTGTTATCGGAGGATATTTCCTTTGGCCCTATAGTCTTTAAAGGGATCCGAAATATCTGTTCTCAGATTCCACAGAAATAAGGCTAGCAAAGAGATCCATGAAATACAGATGTAACTCTGTTAGATGAATTAACAGAACACTAAGCAGTTTCTCAGAAAGCTTCATTCCAGATTTCATCGGAGGATATTTCCTTTTTCACCATAGCCCTCTATGGGCTTCCAAATATCACTTTGCCAATTCCACAAGAACTGTCTTTGCGAAAGGCTTCTTGAGGGGAAAGCTGTAACTCTGTGAGATGATTTCACAGAACACAAAGAAATTTCTCAGAAAGCTTCTTTCTCTTTGTTATCGGAGGATATTTCCTTTGGCCCTATAGTCTTCAAAGGGAAAGGAAATATCTGTTGTCAGATTCCACAGAAATAAGGCTAGCAAAAAGATCCAGGAAATACAGATGTAACTCTCTGAGATGAATTAACAGAACACTAAGCAGTTTCTCAGAGAGCTTCTTTCCAGATTTCATCGGAGGATATTTCCTTTTTCACCATAGCCCTCTATGGGCTTCCAAATATCTCTTTGCCAATTCCACAAGAACTGTCTTAGCGAAAGGCTTCTTGTGGGGAAAGCTGTAACTCTGTGAGATGATTTCACAGAACACAAAGAAGTTTCTCAGAAAGCTTCTTTCTCTTTGTTATCGGAGGATATTTCCTTTGGCCCTACAGTCTTTAAAGGGATCAGAAATATCTGTTCTCAGATTCCACAGAAATAAGGCTAGCAAAGAGATCCACGAAATACAGATGTAACTGTGTGAGATGAATTAACAGAACACTAAGCAGTTTCTCAGAAAGCTTCTTTCCAGATTTCATCGGAGGATATTTCCTTTTTCACCATAGCCCTCTACGGGCTTCCAAATATCACTTTGCCAATTCCAAAAGAACTGTCATAGCGAAAGGCTTCTTGAGGGGAAAGCTGTAACTCTGTGAGATGATTTCACAGAACACAAAGAAGTTTCTCAGAAAGCTTCTTTCTCTTTGTTATCGGAGGATATTTCCTTTGGCCCTATAGTCTTCAAAGGGAAAGGAAATATCTGTTGTCAGATTAAACAGAAATAAGGCTAGCAAAGAGATCCACGAAATACAGATATAACTCTGTGAGATGAATTAACAGAACACTAAGCAGTTTCTCAGAAAGCTTCTTTCCAGATTTCATCGGAGGATATTTCCTTTTTCACCATAGCCCTCTATGGGCTTCCAAATATCACTTTGCCAATTCCACAAGAACTGTCTTAGCGAAAGGCTTCTTGAGGGGAAAGCTGTAACTCTGTGAGATGATTTCACAGAACACAAAGAAGTTTCTCAGAAATCTTCTTTCTCTTTGTTATCGGAGGATATTTCCTTTGGCCCTATAGTCTTCAAACGGAAAGAAAATATCTGTTCTCAGATTCCACAGAAATAAGGCTAGCAAAGAGATCCACGAAATACAGATGTAACTCTGTGAGATGAATTAACAGAACACTAAGCAGTTTCTCAGAAAGCTTCTTTCCAGATTTCATCGGAGGATATTTCCTTTTTCACCATAGCCCTCTATGGGCTTCCAAATATCACTTTGCCAATTCCACAAGAACTGTCTTAGCGAAAGGCTTCTTGAGGGGAAAGCTGTCACTCTGTGAGTTGATTTCACAGAACACAAAGAAGTTTCTCAGAAAGCTTCTTTCTCTTAGTTATCGGAGGATATTTCCTTTGGCTCTATAGTCTTTAATGGGATCCGAAATATCTGTTCTCAGATTCCACAGAAATAAGGCTAGCAAAGAGTTGCACGAAATACAGATGTAACTCTGTGGGATGAATTAACAGAACACTGAGCAGTTTCTCAGAAAACTTCTTTCCAGATTTCATCGGAGGATATTTCCTTTTTCACCATAGCCCTCTATGGGCTTCAAAATATCACTTTGCCAATTCCACAAGAACTGTCTTAGCGAAAGGCTTCTTCAGGGGAAAGCTGTAACTCTGTGAGATGATTTCACAGAACACAAAGAAATTTCTCAGAAAGCTTCTTTCTCTTTGTTATCGGAGGATATATCCTTTGGCCCTATAGTCTTCAAAGGGAAAGGAAATATCTGTTGTCAGATTCCACAGAAATAAGGCTAGCAAAAAGATCCAGGAAATACAGATGTAACTCTGTGAGATGAATTAACAGAACACTAAGCAGTTTCTCAGAGAGCTTCTTTCCAGATTTCATCGGAGGATATTTCCTTTTTCACCATAGCCCTCTATGGGCTTCCAAATATCACTTTGCCAATTCCACAAGAACTGTCTTAGCGAAAGGCTTCTTGAGGGGAAAGCTGTAACTCTGTGAGATGATTTCACAGAACACAAAGAAGTTTCTCAGAAAGCTTCTTTCTCTTTGTTATCGGAGGATATTTCCTTTGGCCCTATAGTCTTTAAAGGGATCAGAAATATCTGTTCTCAGATTCCACAGAAATAAGGCTAGCAAAGAGATCCACGAAATACAGATGTAACTATGTGAGATGAATTAACAGAACACTAAGCAGGTTCTCAGAAAGCTTCTTTCCAGATTTCATCGGAGGATATTTCCTTTTTCACCATAGCCCTCTACGGGCTTCCAAATATCACTTTGCCAATTCCACAAGAACTGTCTTAGCGAAAGGCTTCTTGAGGGAAAAGGTGTAACTCTGTGAGATGATTTCACGGAACACAAAGAAGTTTCTCAGAAAGCTTCTTTCTCTTTGTTATCGGAGGATATTTCCTTTGGCCCTATAGTCTTCAAAGGGAAAGGAAATATCTGTTCTCAGATTCCACAGAAATAAGGCTAGCAAAGAGATGCACGAAATACACGTGTAACTCTGTGAGATGAATTAACAGAACACTAAGCAGTTTCTCAGAAAGCTTCTTTCCAGATTTCATCGGAGGATAATTCCTTTTTCACCATAGCCCTCTATGGGCTTCCAAATATCACTTTGGCAATTCCAGAAGAACTGTCTTAGCGAAAGGCTTCTTGAGAGGAAAGCTGTCTCTCTGTGAGATGATTTCACTGAACACAAAGAAGTTTCTCAGAAAGCTTCTTTCCCTTTTTATCGGAGGATATTTCCTTTGTCCCTATAGTCTTCTAAGGGAAAGGAAATATCTGTTGTCAGATTCCACAGAAATAAGGCTAGCAAAGAGATCCACGAAATACAGGTGTAACTCTGTGAGATGAATTAACAGAACACTGAGCAGTTTCTCAGAAAGCTTCTTTCCAGATTTCATCGGAGGATATTTCCTTTTTCACCATAGCCCTCTATGGGCTTCCAAATATCACTTTGCCAATTCCACAAGAACTGTCTTAGCGAAAGGCTTCTTGAGGGGAAAGCTGTCACTCTGTGAGATGATTTCACAGAACACAAAGAAGTTTCTCAGAAAGCTTCTTTCTCTTTGTTATCGGAGGATATTTCCTTTGGCCCTATAGTCTTTAAAGGGATCCGAAATATCTGTTCTCACATTCCACAGAAATAAGGCTAGCAAAGAGATCCACGAAATACAGATGTAACTCTGTGAGATGAATTAACAGAACACTAAGCAGTTTCTCAGAAAGCTTCTTTCCAGATTTCATCGGAGGATATTTCCTTTTTCACCATAGCCCTCTATGGGCTTCCAAATATCACTTTGCAAATTCCACAAGAACTGTCTTAGCGAAAGGCTTCTTGAGGGGAAAGCTGTAACTCTGTGAGATCATTTCACAGAACACAAAGAAGTTTCTCAGAAAGCTTCTTTCTCTTAGTTATCGGAGGATATTTCCTTTGGCCCTATAGTCTTTAAAGGGATCAGAAATATCTGTTCTCAGATTCCACAGAAATAAGGCTAGCAAAGAGATCCACGAAATACAGATGTAACTGTGTGAGATGAATTAACAGAACACTGAGCAGTTTCTCCGAAAGCTTCTTTCCAGATTTCATCGGAGGATATTTCCTTTTTCACCATAGCCCTCTATATGCTTCCAAATATCACTTTGCCAATTCCACAAGAACTGTCTTTGCGAAAGGCTTCTTGAGGGGAAAGCTGTAACTCTGTGAGATGATTTCACAGAACACAAAGAAGTTTCTCAGAAAGCTTCTTTCTCTTAGTTATCGGAGGATATTTCCTTTGGCCCTATAGTCTCTAATGGGATCCGAAATATCTGTTCTCAGATTCCACAGAAATAAGTCTAGCAAAGAGTTGCACGAAATACAGATGTAACTCTGTGAGATGAATTAACAGAACACTGAGCAGTTTCTCAGAAAACTTCTTTCCAGATATCATCGGAGGATATTTCCTTTTTCACCATAGCCCTCTATGGGCTTCCAAATATCACTTTGCCAATTCCACAAGAACTGTCTTTGCGAAAGGCTTCTTGAGGGGAAAGCTGTAACTCTGTGACATGACTTCACTGAACAAAAAGAAGTTTCTCAGAAAGCTTCTTTCTCTTTGTTATCGGAGGATATTTCCATTGGCCCTATAGTCTTCAAAGAGATCCCAAATATGTGTTCTCAGATTCCACAGAAATAAGGCTAGCAAAGAGATCCACGAAATACAGATGTAACTCTGTGAGATGAATTAACAGAACACTGAGCAGTTTTTCAGAAAGCTTATTTCCAGATTTCATCGGAGGATATTTCCTTTTTCACCGTAGCCCACTATGGGCTTCCAAATATCAATTTGCCAATTCCACAAGAACTGTCTTAGCGAAAGGCTTCTTGAGGGGAAAGCTGTATCTCTGTGAGATGATTTCACAGAACACAAAGAAGTTTCTCAGAAAACTTCTTTCCCTTTGTTATCGGAGGATATTTCCTTTGGCCCTATAGTCTTTAAAGGGATCCGAAATATCTCTTCTCAGATTCCACAGAAATAAGGCTAGCAAAGAGATCCATGAAATACAGATGTAACTCTGTTAGATGAATTAACAGAACACTAAGCAGTTTCTCAGAAAGCTTCATTCCAGATTTCATCGGAGGATATTTCCTTTTTCACCATAGCCCTCTATGGGCTTCCAAATATCACTTTGCCAATTCCACAAGAACTGTCTTAGCGAAAGGCTTCTTGATGGGAAAGCTGTAACTCTGTGGGATGATTTCACAGAACACAAAGAAGTTTCTCAGAAAGCTTCTTTCCCTTTGTTTTCGGAGGATATTTCCTTTGGCCCTATAGTCTTTTAAGGGATCCGAAATATCTGTTCTCAGATTCCACAGAAATAAGGCTAGCAAAGAGATCCACGAAATACAGATGTAACTCTGTGAGATGAATTAACAGAACACTAAGCAGTTTCTCAGAAAGCTTCTTTCCAGATTTCATCGGAGGATATTTCCTTTTTCACCATAGCCCTCTATGGGCTTCCAAATATCACTTTGCCAATTCCACAAGAACTGTCTTAGCGAAAGGCTTCTTGAGGGGAAAGCTGTCACTCTGTGAGATGATTTCACAGAACACAAAGAAGTTTCTCAGAAAGCTTCTTTCTCTTTGTTATCGGAGGATATTTCCTTTGGCCCTATAGTCTTCAAATGGAAAGGAAATATCTGTTCTCAGATTCCACAGAAATAAGGCTAGCAAAGAGATCCACGAAATACAGATGTAACGCTGTGAGATGAATTAACAGAACACTAAGCAGTTTCTCAGAAACCTTCTTTCCAGATTTGATCGGAGGATATTTCCTTTTTCACCATAGCCCTCTATGGGCTTCCAAATATCACTTTGCCAATTCCACAAGAACTGTCTTTGCGAAAGGCTTCTTGAGGGGAAAGCTGTAACTCTGTGAGATGACTTCACTGAACAAAAAAAATATTCTCAGAAAGCTTCTTTCTCTTTGTTATCGGAGGATATTTCCTTTGGCCCTATAGTCTTCAAAGAGATCCCACATATGTGTTCTCAGATTCCACAGAAAAAAGGCTAGAAAAGAGATCCACGAAATACAGATGTAACTCTGTGAGATGAATTAACAGAACCCTGAGCAGTTTCTCAGAAAGCTTATTTCCAGATTTCATCGGAGGATATTTCCTTTTTCACCGTAGCCCTCTATGGGCTTTCAAATATCACTTTGCCAATTCCACAAGAACTGTCTTAGCGAAAGGCTTCTTGAGGATAAAGCTGTATCTCTGTGAGATGATTTCACAGAACACAAAGAAGTTTCTCAGAAAGCTTCTTTCCCTTTGTTATCGGAGGATTTTTCCTTTGGCCCTATAGTCTTTAAAGGGATCCGAAATATCTCTTCTCAGATTCCACAGAAATAAGGCTAGCAAAGAGATCCATGAAATACAGATGTAACTCTGTTAGATGAATTAACAGAACACTAAGCAGTTTCTCAGAAAGCTTCATTCCAGATTTCATCGGAGGATATTTCCTTTTTCACCATAGCCCTCTATGGGCTTCCAAATATCACTTTGCCAATTCCACAAGAACTGTCTTAGCGAAAGGCTTCTTGATGGGAAAGCTGTAACTCTGTGGGATGATTTCACAGAACACAAAGAAGTTTCTCAGAAAGCTTCTTTCACTTTGTTATCGGAGGATATTTCCTTTGGCCCTATAGTCTTTCAAGGGATCCGAAATATCTGTTCTCAGATTCCACAGAAATAAGGCTAGCAAAGAGATCCACGAAATACAGATGTAACTCTGTGAAATGAATTAACAGAACACTAAGCAGTTTCTCAGAAAGCTTCTTTCCAGATTTCATCGGAGGATATTTCCTTTTTCACCATAGCCCTCTATGGGCTTCCAAATATCACTTTGCCAATTCCACAAGAACTGTCTTTGCAAAAGGCTTCTTGAGGGGAAAGCTGTAACTCTGTGAGATGATTTCACAGAACACAAAGAAATTTCTCAGAAAGCTTCTTTCTCTTTGTTATCGGAGGATATTTCCTTTGGCCCTATAGTCTTCAAAGGGAAAGGAAATATCTGTTGTCAGATTCCACAGAAATAAGGCTAGCAAAAAGATCCAGGAAATACAGATGTAACTCTCTGAGATGAATTAACAGAACACTAAGCAGTTTCTCAGAGAGCTTCTTTCCAGATTTCATCGGAGGATATTTCCTTTTTCACCATAGCCCTCTATGGGCTTCCAAATATCTCTTTGCCAATTCCACAAGAACTGTCTTAGCGAAAGGCTTCTTGTGGGGAAAGCTGTAACTCTGTGAGATGATTTCACAGAACACAAAGAAGTTTCTCAGAAAGCTTCTTTCTCTTTGTTATCGGAGGATATTTCCTTTGGCCCTACAGTCTTTAAAGGGATCAGAAATATCTGTTCTCAGATTCCACAGAAATAAGGCTAGCAAAGAGATCCACGAAATACAGATGTAACTGTGTGAGATGAATTAACAGAACACTAAGCAGTTTCTCAGAAAGCTTCTTTCCAGATTTCATCGGAGGATATTTCCTTTTTCACCATAGCCCTCTACGGGCTTCCAAATATCACTTTGCCAATTCCAAAAGAACTGTCATAGCGAAAGGCTTCTTGAGGGGAAAGCTGTAACTCTGTGAGATGATTTCACAGAACACAAAGAAGTTTCTCAGAAAGCTTCTTTCTCTTTGTTATCGGAGGATATTTCCTTTGGCCCTATAGTCTTCAAAGGGAAAGGAAATATCTGTTGTCAGATTAAACAGAAATAAGGCTAGCAAAGAGATCCACGAAATACAGATATAACTCTGTGAGATGAATTAACAGAACACTAAGCAGTTTCTCAGAAAGCTTCTTTCCAGATTTCATCGGAGGATATTTCCTTTTTCACCATAGCCCTCTATGGGCTTCCAAATATCACTTTGCCAATTCCACAAGAACTGTCTTAGCGAAAGGCTTCTTGAGGGGAAAGCTGTAACTCTGTGAGATGATTTCACAGAACACAAAGAAGTTTCTCAGAAATCTTCTTTCTCTTTGTTATCGGAGGATATTTCCTTTGGCCCTATAGTCTTCAAACGGAAAGAAAATATCTGTTCTCAGATTCCACAGAAATAAGGCTAGCAAAGAGATCCACGAAATACAGATGTAACTCTGTGAGATGAATTAACAGAACACTAAGCAGTTTCTCAGAAAGCTTCTTTCCAGATTTCATCGGAGGATATTTCCTTTTTCACCATAGCCCTCTATGGGCTTCCAAATATCACTTTGCCAATTCCACAAGAACTGTCTTAGCGAAAGGCTTCTTGAGGGGAAAGCTGTCACTCTGTGAGTTGATTTCACAGAACACAAAGAAGTTTCTCAGAAAGCTTCTTTCTCTTTGTTATCGGAGGATATTTCCTTTGGCCCTACAGTATTCAAAGGGATCCAAAATTTCTGTTGTCCGATTCCACAGAAATAAGGCTAGCAAAGAGATCCACGAAATACAGATGTAACTCTGTGAGATGAATTAACAGAACACTGAGCAGTTTCTCAGAAAGCTTCTTTCCAGATTTCATCGGAGGATATTTCCTTTTTCACCATAGCCCTCTATGGGCTTCCAAATATCACTTTGCCAATTCCACAAGAACTGTCTTTGCGAAAGGCTTCTTGAGGGGAAAGCTGTAACTCTGTGAGATGATTTCACAGAACACAAAGAAGTTTCTCAGAAAGCTTCTTTCTCTTAGTTATCGGAGGATATTTCCTTTGGCTCTATAGTCTTTAATGGGATCCGAAATATCTGTTCTCAGATTCCACAGAAATAAGGCTAGCAAAGAGTTGCACGAAATACAGATGTAACTCTGTGAGATGAATTAACAGAACACTGAGCAGTTTCTCAGAAAACTTCTTTCCAGATTTCATCGGAGGATATTTCCTTTTTCACCATAGCCCTCTATGGGCTTCAAAATATCACTTTGCCAATTCCACAAGAACTGTCTTAGCGAAAGGCTTCTTCAGGGGAAAGCTGTAACTCTGTGAGATGATTTCACAGAACACAAAGAAATTTCTCAGAAAGCTTCTTTCTCTTTGTTATCGGAGGATATATCCTTTGGCCCTATAGTCTTCAAAGGGAAAGGAAATATCTGTTGTCAGATTCCACAGAAATAAGGCTAGCAAAAAGATCCAGGAAATACAGATGTAACTCTGTGAGATGAATTAACAGAACACTAAGCAGTTTCTCAGAGAGCTTCTTTCCAGATATCATCGGAGGATATTTCCTTTTTCACCATAGCCCTCTATGGGCTTCCAAATATCACTTTGCCAATTCCACAAGAACTGTCTTAGCGAAAGGCTTCTTGAGGGGAAAGCTGTAACTCTGTGAGATGATTTCACAGAACACAAAGAAGTTTCTCAGAAAGCTTCTTTCTCTTTGTTATCGGAGGATATTTCCTTTGGCCCTATAGTCTTTAAAGGGATCAGAAATATCTGTTCTCAGATTCCACAGAAATAAGGCTAGCAAAGAGATCCACGAAATACAGATGTAACTATGTGAGATGAATTAACAGAACACTAAGCAGGTTCTCAGAAAGCTTCTTTCCAGATTTCATCGGAGGATATTTCCTTTTTCACCATAGCCCTCTACGGGCTTCCAAATATCACTTTGCCAATTCCAAAAGAACTGTCTTAGCGAAAGGGTTCTGGAGTGGAAAGCTGTAACTCTGTGAGATGATTTCACAGAACACAAAGAAGTTTCTCAGAAACCTTCTTTCTCTTTGTTATCGGAGGATATTTCCTTTGGCCCTATAGTCTTTAAAGGGATCAGAAATATCTGTTCTCATATTCCACAGAAATAAGGCTAGCAAAGAGATCCACGAAATACAGATATAACTCTGTGAGATGAATTAACAGAACACTAAGCAGTTTCTCAGAAAGCTTCTTTCCAGATTTCATCGGAGGATATTTCCTTTTTCACCATAGCCATCTATGGGCTTCCAAATATCAATTTGCCAATTCCACAAGAACTGTCTTAGCGAAAGGCTTCTTGAGGGGAAAGCTGTAACTCTGTGAGATGATTTCACAGAACACAAAGAAGTTTCTCAGAAATCTTCTTTCTCTTTGTTATCGAGGGTATTTCCTTTGGCCCTATAGTCTTCAAACGGAAAGGAAATATCTGTTGTCAGATTCCACAGAAATAAGGCTAGCAAAGAGATCCTCGAAATACAGATGTAACTCTGTGAGATGAATTAACAGAACACTAAGCAGTTTCTCAGAAACCTTCTTTCCAGATTTCATCGGAGGATATTTCCTTTTTCACCATAGCCCTCTATGGGCTTCCAAATATCACTTTGCCAATTCCACAAGAACTGTCTTTGCGAAAGGCTTCTTGAGGGGAAAGCTGTAACTCTGTGAGATGACTTCACTGAACAAAAAGAAGTTTCTCAGAAAGCTTCTTTCTCTTTGTTATCGGAGGTTATTTCCTTTGGCCCTGTAGTCTTTAAAGGGATCCGAAATATCTTTTCTCAGATTCCACAGAAATAAGGCTAGCAAAGAGTTCCACGAAATACAGATGTAACTCTGTGAGATGAATTAACAGAACACTGAACAGTTTCTCAGAAAGCTTCTTTCCAGATATCATCGGAGGATATTTCCTTTTGCACCATAGCCCTCTACGGGCTTCCAAATATCACTTTGCCAATTCCACAAGAACTGTCTTTGCGAAAGGCTTCTTGAGGGGAAAGCTGTAACTCTGTGAGATGACTTCACTGAACCAAAAGAAGTTTCTCAGAAAGCTTCTTTCTCTTTGTTATCGGAGGATATTTCCTTTGGCCCTATAGTCTTCAAAGAGATCCCAAATATGTCTTCTCAGATTCCACAGAAATAAGGCTAGCAAAGAGATCCACGAAATACAGATGGAACTCTGTGAGATGAATTAACAGAACCCTGAGCAGTTTCTCACAAAGCTTATTTCCAGATTTCATCGGAGGATATTTCCTTTTTCACCGTAGCCCTCTATGGGCTTTCAAATATCACTTTGCCAATTCCACAAGAACTGTCTTAGCGAAAGGCTTCTTGAGGATAAAGCTGTATCTCTGTGAGATGATTTCACAGAACACAAAGAAGTTTCTCAGAAAGCTTCTTTCCCTTTGTTATCGGAGGATATTTCCTTTGGCCCTATAGTCTTTAAAGGGATCCGAAATATCTCTTCTCAGATTCCACAGAAATAAGGCTAGCAAAGAGATCCATGAAATACAGATGTAACTCTGTTAGATGAATTAACAGAACACTAAGCAGTTTCTCAGAAAGCTTCATTTCAGATTTCATCGGAGGATATTTCCTTTTTCACCATAGCCCTCTATGGGCTTCCAAATATCACTTTGCCAATTCCACAAGAACTGTCTTAGCGAAAGGCTTCTTGAGGGGAAAGCTGTAACTCTGTGAGATGATTTCACAGAACACAAAGAAGTTTCTCAGAAAGCTTCTTTCTCTTAGTTATCGGAGGATATTTCCTTTGGCCCTATAGTCTTTAATGGGATCCGAAATATCTGTTCTCAGATTCCACAGAAATAAGGCTAGCAAAGAGATGCACGAAATACAGATGTAACTCTGTGAGATGAATTAACAGAACACTGAGCAGTTTCTCAGAAAACTTCTTTCCAGATTTCATCGGAGGATATTTCCTTTTTCACCGTAGCCCTCTATGGGCTTCCAAATATCACTTTGCCAATTCCACAAGAACTGTCTTAGTGAAAGGCTTCTTCAGGGGAAAGCTGTAACTCTGTGAGATGATTTCACAGAACACAAAGAAATTTCTCAGAAAGCTTCTTTCTCTTTGTTATCGGAGGATATTTCCTTTGGCCCTATAGTCTTCAAAGGGAAAGGAAATATCTGTTGTCAGATTCCACAGAAATAAGGCTAGCAAAAAGATCCAGGAAATACAGATGTAACTCTGTGAGATGAATTAACAGAACACTAAGCAGTTTCTCAGAGAGCTTCTTTCCAGATTTCATCGGAGGATATTTCCTTTTTCACCATAGCCCTCTATGGGCTTCCAAATATCACTTTGCCAATTCCACAAGAACTGTCTTAGCGAAAGGCTTCTTGAGGGGAAAGCTGTAACTCTGTGAGATGATTTCACAGAACACAAAGAAGTTTCTCAGAAAGCTTCTTTCTCTTTGTTATCGGAGGATATTTCCTTTGGCCCTATAGTCTTTAAAGGGATCAGAAATATCTGTTCTCAGATTCCACAGAAATAAGGCTAGCAAAGAGATCCACGAAATACAGATGTAACTGTGTGAGATGAATTAACAGAACACTAAGCAGTTTCTCAGAAAGCTTCTTTCCAGATTTCATCGGAGGATATTTCCTTTTTCACCATAGCCCTCTACGGGCTTCCAAATATCACTTTGCCAATTCCAAAAGAACTGTCATAGCGAAAGGCTTCTTGAGGGGAAAGCTGTAACTCTGTGAGATGATTTCACAGAACACAAAGAAGTTTCTCAGAAACCTTCTTTCTCTTTGTTATCGGAGGATATTTCCTTTGGCCCTATAGTCTTTAAAGGTATCAGAAATATCTGTTCTCAGATTCCACAGAAATAAGGCTAGCAAAGAGATCCACGAAATACAGATATAACTCTGTGAGATGAATTAACAGAACACTAAGCAGTTTCTCAGAAAGCTTCTTTCCAGATTTCATCGGAGGATATTTCCTTTTTCACCATAGCCCTCTATGGGCTTCCAAATATCACTTTGCCAATTCCACAAGAACTGTCTTTGCGAAAGGCTTCTTGAGGGGAATGCTGTAACTCTGTGAGATGACTTCACTGAACAAAAAGAAGTTTCTCAGAAAGCTTCTTTCTCTTTGTTATCGGAGGATATTTCCTTTGGCCCTGTAGTCTTTAAAGGGATCCGAAATATCTGTTCTCAGATTCCACAGAAATAAGGCTAGCAAAGAGGTCCACGAAATACAGATGTAACTCTGTGAGATGAATTAACAGAACACTAAGCAGTTTCTCAGAAAGCTTCTTTCCAGATATCATCGGAGGATATTTCCTTTTTCACCATAGCCCTCTATGGGCTTCCAAATATCACTTTGCCAATTCCACAAGAACTGTCTTTGCGAAAGGCTTCTTGAGGGGAAAGCTGTAACTCTGTGAGATGACTTCACTGAACCAAAAGAAGTTTCTCAGAAAGCTTCTTTCTCTTTGTTATCGGAGGATATTTCCTTTGGCCCTATAGTCTTCAAAGAGATCCGAAATATGTGTTCTCAGATTCCACAGAAATAAGGCTAGCAAAGAGATCCACGAAATACAGATGTAACTCTGTGAGATGAATTAACAGAACCCTGAGCAGTTTCTGAGAAAGCTTATTTCCAGATTTCATCGGAGGATATTTCCTTTTTCACCATAGCCCTCTATGGGCTTCCAAATATCACTTTGCCAATTCCACAAGAACTGTCTTTGCGAAAGGCTTCTTGAGGGGAAAGCTGTAACTCTGTGAGATGATTTCACAGAACACAAAGAAGTTTCTCAGAAAGCTTCTTTCTCTTAGTTATCGGAGGATATTTCCTTTGGCCCTATAGTCTTTAATGGGATCCGAAATATCTGTTCTCAGATTCCACAGCAATAAGGCTAGCAAAGAGATGCACGAAATACAGATGTAACTCTGTGAGATGAATTAACAGAACACTGAGCAGTTTCTCAGAAAACTTCTTTCCAGATTTCATCGGAGGATATTTCCTTTTTCACCGTAGCCCTCTATGGGCTTCCACATATCACTTTGCCAATTCCACAAGAACTGTCTTAGTGAAAGGCTTCTTCAGGGGAAAGCTGTAACTCTGTGAGATGATTTCACAGAACACAAAGAAATTTCTCAGAAAGCTTCTTTCTCTTTGTTAACGGAGGATATTTCCTTTGGCCCTATAGTCTTCAAAGGGAAAGGAAATATCTGTTGTCAGATTCCACAGAAATAAGGCTAGCAAAGAGATCCACGAAATACAGATGTAACTCTGTGAGATGAATTAAGAGAACACTAAGCAGTTTCTCAGAAAGCTTCTTTCCAGATTTCATCGGAGGATATTTCCTTTTTCACCATAGCCCTCTATGGGCTTCCAAATATCACTTTCCCAATTCCACAAGAACTGTCTTAGCGAAAGGCTTCTTGAGGAAAAAGCTGTAACTCTGTGAGATGATTTCACAGAACACAAAGAAGTTTCTCAGAAAGCTTCTTTCTCTTTGTTATCGGAGGATATTTCCTTTGGCCCTATAGTCTTCAAAGAGATCCCAAATATGTGTTCTCGGATTCCACAGAAATAAGGCTAGCAAAGAGATCCACGAAATACAGATGTAACTCTGTGAGATGAATTAACAGAACACTAAGCAGTTTCTCAGAAAGCTTCTTTCCAGATTTCATCGGAGGATATTTCCTTTTTCACCATAGCCCTCTATGGGCTTCCAAATATCACTTTGCCAATTCCACAAGAACTGTCTTTACGAAAGGCTTCTTGAGGGGAAAGCTGTAACTCTGTGAGATGATTTCACAGAACACAAAGAAGTTTCTCAGAAAGCTTCTTTCTCTTAGTTATCGGAGGATATTTCCTTTGGCCCTATAGTCTTTAATGGGATCCGAAATATCTGTTCTCAGATTCCACAGAAATAAGGCTAGCAAAGAGATGCACGAAATACAGATGTAACTCTGTGAGATGAATTAACAGAACACTAAGCAGTTTCTCAGAAAGCTTCTTTCCAGATTTCATCGGAGGATATTTCCTTTTTCACCATAGCCCTCTATGGGCTTCCAAATATCACTTTGCCAATTCCACAAGAACTGTCTTAACGAAAGGCTTCTTGAGGGGAAAGCTGTCACTCTGTGAGTTGATTTCACAGAACACAAAGAAGTTTCTCAGAAAGCTTCTTTCTCTTTGTTATCGGAGGATATTTCCTTTGGCCCTACAGTATTCAAAGGGATCCAAAATTTCTGTTGTCCGATTCCACAGAAATAAGGCTAGCAAAGAGATCCACGAAATACAGATGTAACTCTGTGAGATGAATTAACAGAACACTGAGCAGTTTCTCAGAAAGCTTCTTTCCAGATTTCATCGGAGGATATTTCCTTTTTCACCATAGCTCTCTATGGGCTTCCAAATATCACTTTGCCAATTCCACAAGAACTGTCTTTTCGAAAGGTTTCTTGAGGGGAAAGCTGTAACTCTGTGAGATGATTTCACAGAACACAAAGAAGTTTCTCAGAAAGCTTCTTTCTCTTAGTTATCGGAGGATATTTCCTTTGGCCCTATAGTCTTTAATGGGATCTGAAATATCTGTTCTCAGATTCCACAGAAATAAGGCTAGCAAAGAGTTGCACGAAATACAGATGTAACTCTGTGAGATGAATTAACAGAACACTGAGCAGTTTCTCAGAAAACTTCTTTCCAGATTTCATCGGAGGATATTTCCTTTTTCACCATAGCCCTCTATGGGCTTCAAAATATCACTTTGCCAATTCCACAAGAACTGTCTTAACGAAAGGCTTCTTCAGGGGAAAGCTGTAACTCTGTGAGATGATTTCACAGAACACAAAGAAATTTCTCAGAAAGCTTCTTTCTCTTTGTTATCGGAGGATATTTCCTTTGGCCCTATAGTCTTCAAACGGAAAGGAAATATCTGTTCTCAGATTCCACAGAAATAAGGCTAGCAAAGAGATCCACGAAATACAGATGTAACTCTGTGAGATGAATTAACGGAACACTAAGCAGTTTCTCAGAAACCTTCTTTCCAGATTTCATCGGAGGATATTTCCTTTTTCACCATAGCCCTCTATGGGCTTCCAAATATCACTTTGCCAATTCCACAAGAACTGTCTTTGCGAAAGGCTTCTTGAGGTGAAAGCTGTAACTCTGTGAGATGACTTCACTGAACAAAAAGAAGTTTCTCAGAAAGCTTCTTTCTCTTTGTTATCGGAGGTTATTTCCTTTGGCCCTGTAGTCTTTAAAGGGATCCGAAATATCTGTTCTCAGATTCCACAGAAATAAGGCTAGCAAAGAGGTACACGAAATACAGATGTAACAGTGTGAGATGAATTAACAGAACACTAAGCAGTTTCTCAGAAAGCTTCTTTCCAGATATCATCGGAGGATATTTCCTTTTTCACCATAGCCCTCTATGGGCTTCCAAATATCACTTTGCCAATTCCACAAGAACTGTCTTTGCGAAAGGCTTCTTGAGGGGAAAGCTGTAACTCTGTGAGATGACTTCACTGAACCAAAAGAAGTTTCTCAGAAAGCTTCTTTCTCTTTGTTATCGGAGGATATTTCCTTTGGCCCTATAGTCTTCAAAGAGATCCCAAATATGTGTTCTCAGATTCCACAGAAATAAGGCTAGCAAAGAGATCCATGAAATACAGATGTAACTCTGTGAGATGAATTAACAGAACCCTGAGCAGTTTCTCAGAAAGCTTATTTCCAGATTTCATCGGAGGATATTTCCTTTTTCACCGTAGCCCTCTATGGGCTTTCAAATATCACTTTGCCAATTCCACAAGAACTGTCTTAGCGAAAGGCTTCTTGAGGATAAAGCTGTAATTCTGTGAGATGATTTCACAGAACACAAAGAAGTTTCTCAGAAAGCTTCTTTCTCTTAGTTATCGGAGGATATTTCCTTTGGCCCTATAGTCTTTAATGGGATCCGAAATATCTGTTCTCAGATTCCACAGAAATAAGGCTAGCAAAGAGATGCACGAAATACAGATGTAACTCTGTGAGATGAATTAACAGAACACTGAACAGTTTCTCAGAAAACTTCTTTCCAGATTTCATCGGAGGATATTTCCTTTTTCACCGTAGCCCTCTATGGGCTTCAAAATATCACTTGGCCAATTCCACAAGAACTGTCTTAGTGAAAGGCTTCTTCAGGGGAAAGCTGTAACTCTGTGAGATGATTTCACAGAACACAAAGAAATTTCTCAGAAAGCTTCTTTCTCTTTGTTATCGGAGGATATTTCCTTTGGCCCTATAGTCTTCAAAGGGAAAGGAAATATCTGTTGTCAGATTCCACAGAAATAAGGCTAGCAAAAAGATCCAGGAAATACAGATGTAACTCTGTGAGATGAATTAACAGAACACTAAGCAGTTTCTCAGAGAGCTTCTTTCCAGATTTCATCGGAGGATATTTCCTTTTTCACCATAGCCCTCTATGGGCTTCCAAATATCACTTTGCCAATTCCAGAAGAACTGTCTTAGCGAAAGGCTTCTTGAGGGGAAAGCTGTAACTCTGTGAGATGATTTCACAGAACACAAAGAAGTTTCTCAGAAAGCTTCTTTCTCTTTGTTATCGGAGGATATTTCCTTTGGCCCTATAGTCTTTAAAGGGATCCGAAATATCTGTTCTCAGATTCCACAGAAATAAGGCTAGCAAAGAGATCCACGAAATACAGATGTAACTGTGTGAGATGAATTAACAGAACACTAAGCAGTTTCTCACAAAGCTTCTTTCCAGATTTCATCGGAGGATATTTCCTTTTTCACCATAGCCCTCTACGGGCTTCCAAATATCACTTTGCCAATTCCAAAAGAAATGTCATAGCGAAAGGCTTCTTGAGGGGAAAGCTGTAACTCTGTGAGATGATTTCACAGAACACAAAGAAGTTTCTCAGAAACCTTCTTTCTCTTTGTTATCGGAGGATATTTCCTTTGGCCCTATAGTCTTTAAAGGTATCAGAAATATCTGTTCTCAGATTCCACAGAAATAAGGCTAGCAAAGAGATCCACGAAATACAGATATAACTCTGTGAGATGAATTAACAGAACACTAAGCAGTTTCTCAGAAAGCTTCTTTCCAGATTTCATCGGAGGATATTTCCTTTTTCACCATAGCCCTCTATGGGCTTCCAAATATCACTTTGCCAATTCCACAAGAACTGTCTTTGCGAAAGGCTTCTTGAGGGGAATGCTGTAACTCTGTGAGATGACTTCACTGAACAAAAAGAAGTTTCTCAGAAAGCTTCTTTCTCTTTGTTATCGGAGGATATTTCCTTTGGCCCTGTAGTCTTTAAAGGGATCCGAAATATCTGTTCTCAGATTCCACAGAAATAAGGCTAGCAAAGAGGTCCACGAAATACAGATGTAACTCTGTGAGATGAATTAACAGAACACTAAGCAGTTTCTCAGAAAGCTTCTTTCCAGATATCATCGGAGGATATTTCCTTTTTCACCATAGCCCTCTATGGGCTTCCAAATATCACTTTGCCAATTCCACAAGAACTGTCTTTGCGAAAGGCTTCTTGAGGGGAAAGCTGTAACTCTGTGAGATGACTTCACTGAACCAAAAGAAGTTTCTCAGAAAGCTTCTTTCTCTTTGTTATCGGAGGATATTTCCTTTGGCCCTATAGTCTTCAAAGAGATCCCAAATATGTGTTCTCAGATTCCACAGAAATAAGGCTAGCAAAGAGATCCACGAAATACAGATGTAACTCTGTGAGATGAATTAACAGAACCCTGAGCAGTTTCTCAGAAAGCTTATTTCCAGATTTCATCGGAGGATATTTCCTTTTTCACCATAGCCCTCTATGGGCTTCCAAATATCACTTTGCCAATTCCACAAGAACTGTCTTTGCGAAAGGCTTCTTGAGGGGAAAGCTGTAACTCTGTGAGATGATTTCACAGAACACAAAGAAGTTTCTCAGAAAGCTTCTTTCTCTTAGTTATCGGAGGATATTTCCTTTGGCCCTATAGTCTTTAATGGGATCCGAAATATCTGTTCTCAGATTCCACAGAAATAAGGCTAGCAAAGAGATGCACGAAATACAGATGTAACTCTGTGAGATGAATTAACAGAACACTGAGCAGTTTCTCAGAAAACTTCTTTCCAGATTTCATCGGAGAATATTTCCTTTTTCACCGTAGCCCTCTATGGGCTTCCAAATATCACTTTGCCAATTCCACAAGAACTGTCTTAGTGAAAGGCTTCTTCAGGGGAAAGCTGTAACTCTGTGAGATGATTTCACAGAACACAAAGAAATTTCTCACAAAGCTTCTTTCTCTTTGTTATCGGAGGATATTTCCTTTGGCCCTATAGTCTTCAAAGGGAAAGGAAATATCTGTTGTCAGATTCCACAGAAATAAGGCTAGCAAAAAGATCCAGGAAATACAGATGTAACTCTGTGAGATGAATTAACAGAACACTAAGCAGTTTCTCAGAGAGCTTCTTTCCAGATTTCATCGGAGGATATTTCCTTTTTCACCATAGCCCTCTATGGGCTTCCAAATATCACTTTGCCAATTCCACAAGAACTGTCTTAGCGAAAGGCTTCTTGAGGGGAAAGCTGTAACTCTGTGAGATGATTTCACAGAACACAAAGAAGTTTCTCAGAAAGGTTCTTTCTCTTTGTTATCGGAGGATATTTCCTTTGGCCCTATAGTCTTTAAAGGGATCAGAAATATCTGTTCTCAGATTCCACAGAAATAAGGCTAGCAAAGAGATCCACGAAATACAGATGTAACTGTGTGAGATGAATTAACAGAACACTAAGCAGTTTCTCAGAAAGCTTCTTTCCAGATTTCATCGGAGGATATTTCCTTTTTCACCATAGCCCTCTACGGGCTTCCAAATATCACTTTGCCAATTCCAAAAGAACTGTCATAGCGAAAGGCTTCTTGAGGGGAAAGCTGTAACTCTGTGAGATGATTTCACAGAACACAAAGAAGTTTCTCAGAAAGCTTCTTTCTCTTTGTTATCGGAGGATATTTCCTTTGGCCCTATAGTCTTTAAAGGGATCAGAAATATCTGTTCTCAGATTCCACAGAAATAAGGCTAGCAAAGAGATCCACGAAATACAGATATAACTCTGTGAGATGAATTAACAGAACACTAAGCAGTTTCTCAGAAAGCTTCTTTCCAGATTTCATCGGAGGATATTTCCTTTTTCACCATAGCCCTCTATGGGCTTCCAAATATCACTTTGCCAATTCCACAAGAACTGTCTTTGCGAAAGGCTTCTTGAGGGGAATGCTGTAACTCTGTGAGATGACTTCACTGAACAAAAAGAAGTTTCTCAGAAAGCTTCTTTCTCTTTGTTATCGGAGGATATTTCCTTTGGCCCTGTAGTCTTTAAAGGGATCCGAAATATCTGTTCTCAGATTCCACAGAAATAAGGCTAGCAAAGAGGTCCACGAAATACAGATGTAACTCTGTGAGATGAATTAACAGAACACTAAGCAGTTTCTCAGAAAGCTTCTTTCCAGATATCATCGGAGGATATTTCCTTTTTCACCATAGCCCTCTATGGGCTTCCAAATATCACTTTGCCAATTCCACAAGAACTGTCTTTGCGAAAGGCTTCTTGAGGGGAAAGCTGTAACTCTGTGAGATGGCTTCACTGAACCAAAAGAAGTTTCTCAGAAAGCTTCTTTCTCTTTGTTATCGGAGGATATTTCCTTTGGCCCTATAGTCTTCAAAGAGATCCCAAATATGTGTTCTCAGATTCCACAGAAATAAGGCTAGCAAAGAGATCCACGAAATACAGATGTAACTCTGTCAGATGAATTAACAGAACCCTGAGCAGTTTCTCATAAAGCTTATTTCCAGATTTCATCGGAGGATATTTCCTTTTTCACCGAAGCCCTCTATGGGCTTTCAAATATCACTTTGCCAATTCCACAAGAACTGTCTTAGCGAAAGGCTTCTTGAGGATAAAGCTGTATCTCTGTGAGATGATTTCACAGAACACAAAGAAGTTTCTCAGAAAGCTTCTTTCCCTTTGTTATCGGAGGATATTTCCTTTGGCCCTATAGTCTTTAAAGGGATCCGAAATATCTCTTCTCAGATTCCACAGAAATAAGTCTAGCAAAGAGATCCATGAAATACAGATGTAACTCTGTTAGATGAATTAACAGAACACTAAGCAGTTTCTCAGAAAGCTTCATTCCAGATTTCATCGGAGGATATTTCCTTTTTCACCATAGCCCTCTATGGGCTTCCAAATATCACTTTGCCAATTCCACAAGAACTGTCTTAGCGAAAGGCCTCTTGATGGGAAAGCTGTAACTCTGTGGGATGATTTCACAGAACACAAAGAAGTTTCTCAGAAAGCTTCTTTCACTTTGTTATCGGAGGATATTTCCTTTGGCCCTATAGTCTTTCAAGGGATCCGAAATATCTGTTCTCAGATTCCACAGAAATAAGGCTAGCAAAGAGATCCACGAAATACAGATGTAACTCTGTGAGATGAATTTACAGAACACTATGCAGTTTCTCAGAAAGCTTCTTTCCAGATTTCATCGGAGGATATTTCCTTTTTCACCATAGCCCTCTATGGGCTTCCAAATATCACTTTGCCAATTCCACAAGAACTGTCTTTGCGAAAGGCTTCTTGAGGGGAAAGCTGTAACTCTGTGAGATGATTTCACAGAACACAAAGAAGTTTCTCAGAAAGCTTCTTTCTCTTAGTTATCGGAGGATATTTCCTTTGGCCCTATAGTCTTTAATGGGATCCGAAATATCTGTTCTCAGATACCACAGAAATAAGGCTAGCAAAGAGATGCACGAAATACAGATGTAACTCTGTGAGATGAATTAACAGAACACTGAGCAGTTTCTCAGAAAACTTCTTTCCAGATTTCATCGGAGGTTATTTCCTTTTTCACCGTAGCCCTCTATGGGCTTCAAAATATCACTTGGCCAATTCCACAAGAACTGTCTTAGCGAAAGGCTTCTTCAGGGGAAAGCTGTAACTCTGTGAGATGATTTCACAGAACACAAAGAAATTTCTCAGAAAGCTTCTTTCTCTTTGTTATCGGAGGATATTTCCTTTGGCCCTATAGTCTTCAAAGGGAAAGGAAATATCTGTTGTCAGATTCCACAGAAATAAGGCTAGCAAAAAGATCCAGGAAATACAGATGTAACTCTGTGAGATGAATTAACAGAACACTAAGCAGTTTCTCAGAGAGCTTCTTTCCAGATTTCATCGGAGGATATTTCCTTTTTCACCATAGCCCTCTATGGGCTTCCAAATATCACTTTGCCAATTCCAGAAGAACTGTCTTAGCGAAAGGCTTCTTGAGGGGAAAGCTGTAACTCTGTGAGATGATTTCACAGAACACAAAGAAGTTTCTCAGAAAGCTTCTTTCTCTTTGTTATCGGAGGATATTTCCTTTGGCCCTATAGTCTTTAAAGGGATCAGAAATATCTGTTCTCAGATTCCACAGAAATAAGGCTAGCAAAGAGATCCACGAAATACAGATGTAACTGTGTGAGATGAATTAACAGAACACTAAGCAGTTTCTCAGAAAGCTTCTTTCCAGATTTCATCGGAGGATATTTCCTTTTTCACCATAGCCCTCTACGGGCTTCCAAATATCACTTTGCCAATTCCAAAAGAACTGTCATAGCGAAAGGCTTCTTGAGGGGAAAGCTGTAACTCTGTGAGATGATTTCACAGAACACAAAGAAGTTTCTCAGAAACCTTCTTTCTCTTTGTTATCGGAGGATATTTCCTTTGGCCCTATAGTCTTTAAAGGGATCAGAAATATCTGTTCTCAGATTCCACAGAAATAAGGCTAGCAAAGAGATCCACGAAATACAGATATAACTCTGTGAGATGAATTAACAGAACACTAAGCAGTTTCTCAGAAAGCTTCCTTCCAGATTTCATCGGAGGATATTTCCTTTTTCACCATAGCCCTCTATGGGCTTCCAAATATCACTTTGCCAATTCCACAAGAACTGTCTTAGCGAAAGGCTTCTTGAGGGGAAAGCTGTAACTCTGTGAGATGATTTCACAGAACACAAAGAAGTTTCTCAGAAATCTTCTTTCTCTTTGTTATCGGAGGATATTTCCTTTGGCCCTATAGTCTTCAAACGGAAAGGAAATATCTGTTCTCAGATTCCACAGAAATAAGGCTAGCAAAGAGATCCACGAAATACAGATGTAACTCTGTGAGATGAATTAACAGAACACTAAGCAGTTTCTCAGAATGCTTCTTTCCAGATTTCATCGGAGGATATTTCCTTTTTCACCATAGCCCTCTATGGGCTTCCAAATATCACTTTGCCAATTCCACAAGAACTGTCTTTGCGAAAGGCTTCTTGAGGGGAAAGCTGTAACTCTGTGAGATGACTTCACTGAACCAAAAGAAGTTTCTCAGAAAGCTTCTTTCTCTTTGTTATCGGAAGATATTTCCTTTGGCCCTATAGTCTTCAAAGAGATCCCAAATATGTGTTCTCAGATTCCACAGAAATAAGGCTAGCAAAGAGATCCACGAAATACAGATGTAACTCTGTGAGATGAATTAACAGAACCCTGAGCAGTTTCTCAGAAAGCTTATTTCCAGATTTCATCGGAGGATATTTCCTTTTTCACCATAGCCCTCTATGGGCTTCCAAATATCACTTTGCCAATTCCACAAGAACTGTCTTTGCGAAAGGCTTCTTGAGGGGAAAGCTGTAACTCTGTGAGATGATTTCACAGAACACAAAGAAGTTTCTCAGAAAGCTTCTTTCTCTTAGTTATCGGAGGATATTTCCTTTGGCCCTATAGTCTTTAATGGGATCCGAAATATCTGTTCTCAGATTCCACAGAAATAAGGCTAGCAAAGAGATGCACGAAATACAGATGTAACTCTGTGAGATGAATTAACAGAACACTGAGCAGTTTCTCAGAAAACTTCTTTCCAGATTTCATCGGAGGATATTTCCTTTTTCACCGTAGCCCTCTATGGGCTTCCAAATATCACTTTGCCAATTCCACAAGAACTGTCTTAGTGAAAGGCTTCTTCAGGGGAAAGCTGTAACTCTGTGAGATGATTTCACAGAACACAAAGAAATTTCTCAGAAAGCTTCTTTCTCTTTGTTATCGGAGGATATTTCCTTTGGCCCTATAGTCTTCAAAGGGAAAGGAAATATCTGTTGTCAGATTCCACAGAAATAAGGCTAGCAAAAAGATCCAGGAAATACAGATGTAACTCTGTGAGATGAATTAACAGAACACTAAGCAGTTTCTCAGAGAGCTTCTTTGCAGATTTCATCGGAGGATATTTCCTTTTTCACCATAGCCCTCTATGGGCTTCCAAATATCACTTTGCCAATTCCACAAGAACTGTCATAGCGAAAGGCTTCTTGAGGAGAAAGCTGTAACTCTGTGAGATGATTTCACAGAACACAAAGAAGTTTCTCAGAAAGCTTCTTTCTCTTTGTTATCGGAGGATATTTCCTTTGGCCCTATAGTCTTTAAAGGGATCAGAAATATCTATTCTCAGATTCCACAGAAATAAGGCTAGCAAAGAGATCCACGAAATACAGATATAACTCTGTGAGATGAATTAACAGAACACTAAGCAGTTTCTCAGAAAGCTTCTTTCCAGATTTCATCGGAGGATATTTCCTTTTTCACCATAGCCCTCTATGGGCTTCCAAATATCACTTTGCCAATTCCACAAGAACTGTCTTTGCGAAAGGCTTCTTGAGGGGAATGCTGTAACTCTGTGAGATGACTTCACTGAACAAAAAGAAGTTTCTCAGAAAGCTTCTTTCTCTTTGTTATCGGAGGATATTTCCTTTGGCCCTGTAGTCTTTAAAGGGATCCGAAATATCTGTTCTCAGATTCCACAGAAATAAGGCTAGCAAAGAGGTCCACGAAATACAGATGTACCTCTGTGAGATGAATTAACAGAACACTAAGCAGTTTCTCAGAAAGCTTCTTTCCAGATATCATCGGAGGATATTTCCTTTTTCACCATAGCCCTCTATGGGCTTCCAAATATCACTTTGCCAATTCCACAAGAACTGTCTTTGCGAAAGGCTTCTTGAGGGGAAAGCTGTAACTCTGTGAGATGACTTCACTGAACCAAAAGAAGTTTCTCAGAAAGCTTCTTTCTCTTTGTTATCGGAGGATATTTCCTTTGGCCCTATAGTCTTCAAAGAGATCCCAAATATGTGTTCTCAGATTCCACAGAAATAAGGCTAGCAAAGAGATCCACGAAATACACATGTAACTCTGTGAGATGAATTAACAGAACCCTGAGCAGTTTCTCACAAAGCTTATTTCCAGATTTCATCGGAGGATATTTCCTTTTTCACCGTCGCCCTCTATGGGCTTTCAAATATCACTTTGCCAATTCCACAGGAACTGTCTTAGCGAAAGGCTTCTTGAGGCTAAAGCTGTATCTCTGTGAGATGATTTCACAGAACACAAAGAAGTTTCTCAGAAAGCTTCTTTCCCTTTGTTATCGGAGGATATTTCCTTTGGCCCTATAGTCTTTAAAGGGATCCGAAATATCTCTTCTCAGATTCCACAGAAATAAGGCTAGCAAAGAGATCCATGAAATACAGATGTAACTCTGTTAGATGAATTAACAGAACACTAAGCAGTTTCTCAGAAAGCTTCATTCCAGATTTCATCGGAGGATATTTCCTTTTTCACCATAGCCCTCTATGGGCTTCCAAATATCACTTTGCCAATTCCACAAGAACTGTCTTAGCGAAAGGCTTCTTGATGGGAAAGCTGTAACTCTGTGGGATGATTTCACAGAACACAAAGAAGTTTCTCAGAAAGCTTCTTTCACTTTGTTATCGGAGGATATTTCCTTTGGCCCTATAGTCTTTCAAGGGATCCGAAATATCTGTTCTCAGATTCCACAGAAATAAGGCTAGCAAAGAGATCCACGAAATACAGATGTAACTCTGTGAGATGAATTAACAGAACACTAAGCAGTTTCTCAGAAAGCTTCTTTCCAGATTTCATCGGAGGATATTTCCTTTTTCACCATAGCCCTCTATGGGCTTCCAAATATCACTTTGCCAATTCCACAAGAACTGTCTTTGCGAAAGGCTTCTTGAGGGGAAAGCTGTAACTCTGTGAGATGATTTCACAGAACACAAAGAAGTTTCTCAGAAAGCTTCTTTCTCTTAGTTATCGGAGGATATTTCCTTTGGCCCTATAGTCTTTAATGGGATCCGAAATATCTGTTCTCAGATTCCACAGAAATAAGGCTAGCAACAAAGATGCACGAAATACAGATGTAACTCTGTGAGATGAATTAACAGAACACTGAGCAGTTTCTCAGAAAACTTCTTTCCAGATTTCATCGGAGGATATTTCCTTTTTCACCGTAGCCCTCTATGGGCTTCCAAATATCACTTGGCCAATTCCACAAGAACTGTCTTAGCGAAAGGCTTCTTCAGGGGAAAGCTGTAACTCTGTGAGATGATTTCACAGAACACAAAGAAATTTCTCAGAAAGCTTCTTTCTCTTTGTTATCGGAGGATATTTCCTTTGGCCCTATAGTCTTCAAAGGGAAAGGAAATATCTGTTGTCAGATTCCACAGAAATAAGGCTAGCAAAAAGATCCAGGAAATACAGATGTAACTCTGTGAGATGAATTAACAGAACACTAAGCAGTTTCTCAGAGAGCTTCTTTCCAGATTTCATCGGAGGATATTTCCTTTTTCACCATAGCCCTCTATGGGCTTCCAAATATCACTTTGCCAATTCCACAAGAACTGTCTTAGCGAAAGGCTTATTGAGGGGAAAGCTGTAACTCTGTGAGATGATTTCACAGAACACAAAGAAGTTTCTCAGAAAGCTTCTATCTCTTTGTTATCGGAGGATATTTCCTTTGGCCCTATAGTCTTTAAAGGGATCAGAAATATCTGTTCTCAGATTCCACAGAAATAAGGCTAGCAAAGAGATCCACGAAATACAGATGTAACTGTGTGAGATGAATTAACAGAACACTAAGCAGTTTCTCAGAAAGCTTCTTTCCAGATTTCATCGGAGGATATTTCCTTTTTCACCATAGCCCTCTACGGGCTTCCAAATATCACTTTGCCAATTCCAAAAGAACTGTCATAGCGAAAGGCTTCTTGAGGGGAAAGCTGTAACTCTGTGAGATGATTTCACAGAACACAAAGAAGTTTCTCAGAAACCTTCTTTCTCTTTGTTATCGGAGGATACTTCCTTTGGCCCTATAGTCTTTAAAGGGATCAGAAATATCTGTTCTCAGATTCCACAGAAATAAGGCTAGCAAAGAGATCCACGAAATACAGATATAACTCTGTGAGATGAATTAACAGAACACTAAGCAGTTTCTCAGAAAGCTTCCTTCCAGATTTCATCGGAGGATATTTCCTTTTTCACCATAGCCCTCTATGGGCTTCCAAATATCACTTTGCCAATTCCACAAGAACTGTCTTAGCGAAAGGCTTCTTGAGGGGAAAGCTGTAACTCTGTGAGATGATTTCACAGAACACAAAGAAGTTTCTCAGAAATCTTCTTTCTCTTTGTTATCGGAGGATATTTCCTTTGGCCCTATAGTCTTCAAACGGAAAGGAAATATCTGTTCTCAGATTCCACAGAAATAAGGCTAGCAAAGAGATCCACGAAATACAGATGTAACTCTGTGAGATGAATTAACAGAACACTAAGCAGTTTCTCAGAAAGCTTCTTTCCAGATTTCATCGGAGGATATTTCCTTTTTCACCATAGCCCTCTATGGGCTTCCAAATATCATTTTGCCAATTCCACAAGAACTGTCTTAACGAAAGGCTTCTTGAGGGGAAAGCTGTCACTCTGTGAGTTGATTTCACAGAACACAAAGAAGTTTCTCAGAAAGCTTCTTTCTCTTTGTTATCGGAGGATATTTCCTTTGGCCCTACAGTATTCAAAGGGATCCAAAATTTCTGTTGTCCGATTCCACAGAAATAAGGCTTGCAAAGAGATCCACGAAATACAGATGTAACTCTGTGAGATGAATTAACAGAACACTGAGCAGTTTCTCAGAAAGCTTCTTTCCAGATTTCATCGGAGGATATTTCCTTTTTCACCATAGCCCTCTATGGGCTTCCAAATATCACTTTGCCAATTCCACAAGAACTGTCTTTGCGAAAGGTTTCTTGAGGGGAAAGCTGTAACTCTGTGAGATGATTTCACAGAACACAAAGAAGTTTCTCAGAAAGCTTCTTTCTCTTAGTTATCGGAGGATATTTCCTTTGGCCCTATAGTCTTTAATGGGATCTGAAATATCTGTTCTCAGATTCCAAAGAAATAAGGCCAACAAAGAGTTGCACGAAATACAGATGTAACTCTGTGAGATGAATTAACAGAACACTGAGCAGTTTCTCAGAAAACTTCTTTCCAGATTTCATCGGAGGATATTTCCTTTTTCACCATAGCCCTCTATGGGCTTCAAAATATCACTTTGCCAATTCCACAAGAACTGTCTTAGCGAAAGGCTTCTTCAGGGGAAAGCTGTAACTCTGTGAGATGATTTCACAGAACACAAAGAAATTTCTCAGAAAGCTTCTTTCTCTTTGTTATCGGAGGATATTTCCTTTGGCCCTATAGTCTTCAAAGGGATCCGAAATATCTGTTCTCAGATTCCACAGAAATAAGGCTAGCAAAAAGATCCAGGAAATACAGATGTAACTCTGTGAGATGAATTAGCAGAACATTAAGCAGTTTCTCAGAGAGCTTCTTTCCAGATTTCATCGGAGGATATTTCCTTTTTCACCATAGCCCTCTATGGGCTTCCAAATATCACTTTGCCAATTCCACAAGAACTGTCTTAGCGAAAGGCTTCTTGAGGGGAAAGCTGTAACTCTGTGAGATGATTTCACAGAACACAAAGAAATTTCTCAGAAAGCTTCTTTCTCTTTGTTATCGGAGGATATTTCCTTTGGCCCTATAGTCTTTAAAGGGATCAGAAATATCTGTTCTCAGATTCCACAGAATTAAGGCGAGCAAAGAGATCCACGAAATACAGTTGTAACTGTGTGAGATGAATTAACAGAACACTAAGCAGGTTCTCAGAAAGCTTCTTTCCAGATTTCATCGGAGGATATTTCCTTTTTCACCATAGCCCTCTACGGGCTTCCAAATATCACTTTGCCAATTCCAAAAGAACTGTCTTAGCGAAAGGCTTCTTGAGGGGAAAGCTGTAACTCTGTGAGATGATTTCACAGAACACAAAGAAGTTTCTCAGAAACCTTCTTTCTCTTTGTTATCGGAGGATATTTCCTTTGGCCCTATAGTCTTTAAAGGGATCAGAAATATCTGTTCTCAGATTCCACAGAAATAAGGCTAGCAAAGAGATCCACGAAATACAGATATAACTCTGTGAGATGAATTAACAGAACACTAAGCAGTTTCTCAGAAAGCTTCTTTCCAGATTTCATCGGAGGATATTTCCTTTTTCACCATAGCCCTCTATGGGCTTCCAAATATCACTTTGCCAATTCCACAAGAACTGTCTTAGCGAAAGGCTTCTTGAGGGGAAAGCTGTAACTCTGTGAGATGATTTCACAGAACACAAAGAAGTTTCTCAGAAATCTTCTTTCTCTTTGTTATCGGAGGATATTTCCTTTGGCACTATAGTCTTCAAACGGAAAGGAAATATCTGTTCTCAGATTCCACAGAAATAAGGCTAGCAAAGAGATCCACGAAATACAGATGTAACTCTGTGAGATGAATTAACAGAACACTAAGCAGTTTCTCAGAAACCTTCTTTCCAGATTTCATCGGAGGATATTTCCTTTTTCACCATAGCCCTCTATCGGCTTCCAAATATCACTTTGCCAATTCCACAAGAACTGTCTTTGCGAAAGGCTTCTTGAGGGGAAAGCTGTAACTCTGTGAGATGACTTCACTGAACCAAAAGAAGTTTCTCAGAAAGCTTCTTTCTCTTTGTTATCGGAGGATATTTCCTTTGGCCCTATAGTCTTCAAAGAGATCCCAAATATGTGTTCTCAGATTCCACAGAAATAAGGCTAGCAAAGAGATTCACGAAATACAGATGTAACTCAGTGAAATGAATTAACAGAACACTGAGCAGTTTCTCAGAAAGCTTATTTCCAGATTTCATCGGAGGATAATTCCTTTTTCACCGTAGCCCTCTATGGGCTTTCAAATATCACTTTGCCAATTCCACAAGAACTGTCTTAGCGAAAGGCTTCTTGAGGATAAAGCTGTATCTCTGTGAGATGATTTCACAGAACACAAAGAAGTTTCTCAGAAAGCTTCTTTCCCTTTGTTATCGGAGGATATTTCCTTTGGCCCTATAGTCTTTAAAGGGATCCGAAATATCTCTTCTCAGATTCCACAGAAATAAGGCTAGCAAAGAGATCCATGAAATACAGATGTAACTCTGTTAGATGAATTAACAGAACACTAAGCAGTTTCTCAGAAAGCTTCATTCCAGATTTCATCGGAGGATATTTCCTTTTTCACCATAGCCCTCTATGGGCTTCCAAATATCACTTTGCCAATTCCACAAGAACTGTCTTAGCGAAAGGCTTCTTGATGGGAAAGCTGTAACTCTGTGGGATGATTTCACAGAACACAAAGAAGTTTCTCAGAAAGCTTCTTTCTCTTTGTTATCGGAGGATATTTCCTTTGGCCCTATAGTCTTTCAAGGGATCCGAAATATCTGTTCTCAGATTCCACAGAAATAAGGCTAGCAAAGAGATCCACGAAATACAGATGTAACTCTGTGAGATGAATTAGCAGAACACTAAGCAGTTTCTCAGAGAGCTTCTTTCCAGATTTCATCGGAGGATATTTCCTTTTTCACCATAGCCCTCTATGGGCTTCCAAATATCACTTTGCCAATTCCACAAGAACTGTCTTAGCGAAAGGCTTCTTGAGGGGAAAGCTGTAACTCTGTGAGATGATTTCACAGAACACAAAGAAGTTTCTCAGAAATCTTCTTTCTCTTTGTTATCGGAGGATATTTCCTTTGGCCCTATAGTCTTCAAACGGAAAGGAAATATCTGTTCTCAGATTCCACAGAAATAAGGCTAGCAAAGAGATCCACGAAATACAGATGTAACTCTGTGAGATGAATTAACAGAACACTAAGCAGTTTCTCAGAAACCTTCTTTCCAGATTTCATCGGAGGATATTTCCTTTTTCACCATAGCCCTCTATGGGCTTCCAAATATCACTTTGCCAATTCCACAAGAACTGTCTTTGCGAAAGGCTTCTTGAGGGGAAAGCTGTAACTCTGTGAGATGACTTCACTGAACCAAAAGAAGTTTCTCAGAAAGCTTCTTTCTCTTTGTTATCGGAGGATATTTCCTTTGGCCCTATAGTCTTCAAAGAGATCCCAAATATGTGTTCTCAGATTCCACAGAAATAAGGCTAGCAAAGTGATTCACGAAATACAGATGTAACTCAGTGAAATGAATTAACAGAACACTGAGCAGTTTCTCAGAAAGCTTATTTCCAGATTTCATCGGAGGATAATTCCTTTTTCACCGTAGCCCTCTATGGGCTTTCAAATATCACTTTGCCAATTCCACAAGAACTGTCTTAGCGAAAGGCTTCTTGAGGATAAAGCTGTATCTCTGTGAGATGATTTCACAGAACACAAAGAAGTTTCTCAGAAAGCTTCTTTCCCTTTGTTATCGGAGGATATTTCCTTTGGCCCTATAGTCTTTAAAGGGATCCGAAATATCTCTTCTCAGATTCCACAGAAATAAGGCTAGCAAAGAGATCCATGAAATACAGATGTAACTCTGTTAGATGAATTAACAGAACACTAAGCAGTTTCTCAGAAAGCTTCATTCCAGATTTCATCGGAGGATATTTCCTTTTTCACCATAGCCCTCTAGGGGCTTCCAAATATCACTTTGCCAATTCCACAAGAACTGTCTTAGCCAAAGGCTTCTTGATGGGAAAGCTGTAACTCTGTGGGATGATTTCACAGAACACAAAGAAGTTTCTCAGAAAGCTTCTTTCACTTTGTTATCGGAGGATATTTCCTTTGGCCCTATAGTCTTACAAGGGATCCGAAATATCTGTTCTCAGATTCCACAGAAATAAGGCTAGCAAAGAGATCCACGAAATACAGATGTAACTCTGTGAGATGAATTAACAGAACACTAAGCAGTTTCTCAGAAAGCTTCTTTCCAGATTTCATCGGAGGATATTTCCTTTTTCACCATAGCAATCTATGGGCTTCCAAATATCACTTTGCCAATTCCACAAGAACTGTCTTAGCGAAAGGCTTCTTGAGGGGAAAGCTGTAACTCTGTGAGATGATTTCACAGAACACAAAGAAATTTCTCAGAAAGCTTCTTTCTCTTTGTTATCGGAGGATATTTCCTTTGGCCCTATAGTCTTTAAAGGGATCAGAAATATCTGTTCTCAGATTCCACAGAATTAAGGCGAGCAAAGAGATCCACGAAATACAGATGTAACTGTGTGAGATGAATTAACAGAACACTGAGCAGGTTCTCAGAAAGCGTCTTTCCAGATTTCATCGGAGGATATTTCCTTTTTCACCATAGCCCTCTACGGGCTTCCAAATATCACTTTGCCAATTCCACAAGAACTGTCTTAGCGAAAGGCTTCTTGAGGGGAAAGCTGTAACTCTGTGAGATGATTTCACAGAACACAAAGAAGTTTCTCAGAAATCTTCTTTCTCTTTGTTATCGGAGGATATTTCCTTTGGCCCTATAGTCTTCAAACGGAAAGGAAATATCTGTTCTCAGATTCCACAGAAATAAGGCTAGCAAAGAGATCCACGAAATACAGATGTAACTCTGTGAGATGAATTAACAGAACACTAAGCAGTTTCTCAGAAACCTTCTTTCCAGATTTCATCGGAGGATATTTCCTTTTTCACCATAGCCCTCTATGGGCTTCCAAATATCACTTTGCCAATTCCACAAGAACTGTCTTTGCGAAAGGCTTCTTGAGGGGAAAGCTGTAACTCTGTGAGATGACTTCACTGAACAAAAAGAAGTTTCTCAGAAAGCTTCTTTTTCTTTGTTATCGGAGGATATTTCCTTTGGCCCTGTAGTCTTTAAAGGGATCCGAAATATCTGTTCTCAGATTCCACAGAAATAAGGCTAGCAAAGAGGTCCACGAAATACAGATGTAACTCTGTGAGATGAATTAACAGAACACTAAGCAGTTTCTCAGAAAGCTTCTTTCCAGATATCATCGGAGGATATTTCCTTTTTCACCATAGCCCTCTATGGGCTTCCAAATATCACTTTGCCAATTCCACAAGAACTGTCTTTGCGAAAGGCTTATTGAGGGGAAAGCTGTAACTCTGTGAGATGACTTCACTGAACCAAAAGAAGTTTCTCAGAAAGCTTCTTTCTCTTTGTTATCGGAGGATATTTCCTTTGGCCCTATAGTCTTCAAAGAGATCCCAAATAAGTGTTCTCAGATTCCACAGAAATAAGGCTAGCAAAGAGATTCACGAAATACAGATGTAACTCTGTGAAATGAATTAACAGAACACTGAGCAGTTTCTCAGAAAGCTTATTTCCAGATTTCATCGGAGGATAATTCCTTTTTCACCGTAGCCCTCTATGGGCTTTCAAATATCACTTTGCCAATTCCACAAGAACTGTCTTAGCGAAAGGCTTCTTGAGGATAAAGCTGTATCTCTGTGAGATGATTTCACAGAACACAAAGAAGTTTCTCAGAAAGCTTCTTTCCCTTTGTTATCGCAGGATATTTCCTTTGGCCCTATAGTCTTTAAAGGGATCCGAAATATCTCTTCTCAGATTCCACAGAAATAAGGCTAGCAAAGAGATCCATGAAATACAGATGTAACTCTGTTAGATGAATTAACACAACACTAAGCAGTTTCTCAGAAAGCTTCATTCCAGATTTCATCGGAGGATATTTCCTTTTTCACCATAGCCCTCTATGGGCTTCCAAATATCACTTTGCCAATTCCACAAGAACTGTCTTAGCGAAAGGCTTCTTGATGGGAAAGCTGTAACTCTGTGGGATGATTTCACAGAACACAAAGAAGTTTCTCAGAAAGCTTCTTTCTCTTTGTTATCGGAGGATATTTCCTTTGGCCCTATAGTCTTTCAAGGGATCCGAAATATCTGTTCTCAGATTCCACAGAAATAAGGCTAGCAAAGAGATCCACGAAATACAGATGTAACTCTGTGAGATGAATTAACAGAACACTAAGCAGTTTCTCAGAAAGCTTATTTCCAGATTTCATCGGAGGATAATTCCTTTTTCACCGTAGCCCTCTATGGGCTTTCAAATATCACTTTGCCAATTCCACAAGAACTGTCTTAGCGAAAGGCTTCTTGAGGATAAAGCTGTATCTCTGTGAGATGATTTCACAGAACACAAAGAAGTTTCTCAGAAAGCTTCTTTCCCTTTGTTATCGGAGGATATTTCCTTTGGCCCTATAGTCTTTAAAGGGATCCGAAATATCTCTTCTCAGATTCCACAGAAATAAGGCTAGCAAAGAGATCCATGAAATACAGATGTAACTCTGTTAGATGAATTAACAGAACACTAAGCAGTTTCTCAGAAAGCTTCATTCCAGATTTCATCGGAGGATATTTCCTTTTTCACGATAGCCCTCTATGGGCTTCCAAATATCACTTTGCCAATTCCACAAGAACTGTCTTAGCGAAAGGCTTCTTGATGGGAAAGCTGTAACTCTGTGGGATGATTTCACAGAACACAAAGAAGTTTCTCAGAAAGCTTCTTTCACTTTGTTATCGGAGGATATTTCCTTTGGCCCTATAGTCTTTCAAGGGATCCGAAATATCTGTTCTCAGATTCCACAGAAATAAGGCTAGCAAAGAGATCCACGAAATACAGATGTAACTCTGTGAGATGAATTAACAGAACACTAAGCAGTTTCTCAGAAAGCTTCTTTCCAGATTTCATCGGAGGATATTTCCTTTTTCACCATAGCCCTCTATGGGCTTCCAAATATCACTTTGCCAATTCCACAAGAACTGTCTTTGCGAAAGGCTTCTTGAGGGGAAAGCTGTAACTCTGTGAGATGATTTCACAGAACACAAAGAAGTTTCTCAGAAAGCTTCTTTCTCTTAGTTATCGGAGGATATTTCCTTTGGCCCTATAGTCTTTAATGGGATCCGAAATATCTGTTCTCAGATTCCACAGAAATAAGGCTAGCAAAGAGATGCACGAAATAGAGATGTAACTCTGTGAGATGAATTAACAGAACACTGAGCAGTTTCTCAGAAAACTTCTTTCCAGATTTCATCGGAGGATATTTCCTTTTTCACCGTAGCCCTCTATGGGCTTCAAAATATCACTTGGCCAATTCCACAAGAACTGTCTTAGCGAAAGGCTTCTTCAGGGGAAAGCTGTAACTCTGTGAGATGATTTCACAGAACACAAAGAAATTTCTCAGAAAGCTTCTTTCTCTTTGTTATCGGAGGATATTTCCTTTGGCCCTATAGTCTTCAAAGGGAAAGGAAATATCTGTTGTCAGATTCCACAGAAATAAGGCTAGCAAAAAGATCCAGGAAATACAGATATAACTCTGTGAGATGAATTAACAGAACACTAAGCAGTTTCTCAGAGAGCTTCTTTCCAGATTTCATCGGAGGATATTTCCTTTTTCACCATAGCCCTCTATGGGCTTCCAAATATCACTTTGCCAATTCCACAAGAACTGTCTTAGCGAAAGGCTTCTTGAGGGGAAAGCTGTAACTCTGTGAGATGATTTCACAGAACACAAAGAAGTTTCTCAGAAAGCTTCTTTCTCTTTGTTATCGGAGGATATTTCCTTTGGCCCTATATTCTTTAAAGGGATCAGAAATATCTGTTCTCAGATTCCACAGAAATAAGGCTAGCAAAGAGATCCACGAAATACAGATGTAACTGTGTGAGATGAATTAACAGAACACTAAGCAGTTTCTCAGAAAGCTTCTTTCCAGATTTCATCGGAGAATATTTCCTTTTTCACCATATCCCTCTACGGGCTTCCAAATATCACTTTGCCAATTCCAAAAGAACTGTCATAGCGAAAGGCTTCTTGAGGGGAAAGCTGTAACTCTGTGAGATGATTTCACAGAACACAAAGAAGTTTCTTAGAAACCTTCTTTCTCTTTGTTATCGGAGGATATTTCCTTTGGCCCTATAGTCTTTACAGGGATCAGAAATATCTGTTCTCAGATTCCACAGAAATAAGGCTAGCAAAGAGATCCACGAAATACAGATATAACTCTGTGAGATGAATTAACAGAACACTAAGCAGTTTCTCAGAAAGCTTCTTTCCAGATTTCATCGGAGGATATTTCCTTTTTCACCATAGCCCTCTATGGGCTTCCAAATATCACTTTGCCAATTCCACAAGAACTGTCTTAGCGAAAGGCTTCTTGAGGGGAAAGCTGTAACTCTGTGAGATGATTTCACAGAACACAAAGAAGTTTCTCAGAAATCTTCTTTCTCTTTGTTATCGGAGGATATTTTCTTTGGCCCTATAGTCTTCAAACGGAAAGGAAATATCTGTTCTCAGATTCCACAGAAATAAGGCTAGCAAAGAGATCCACGAAATACAGATGTAACTCTGTGAGATGAATTAACAGTACACTAAGCAGTTTCTCAGAAAGCTTCTTTCCAGATTTCATCGGAGGATATTTCCTTTTTCACCATAGCCCGCTATGGGCTTCCAAATATCACTTTGCCAATTCCACAAGAACTGTCTTAGCGAAAGGCTTCTTGAGGGGAAAGCTGTCACTCTGTGAGTTGATTTCACAGAACACAAAGAAGTTTCTCAGAAAGCTTCTTTCTCTTTGTTATCGGAGGATATTTCCTTTGGCCCTACAGTATTCAAAGGGATCCAAAATTTCTGTTGTCCGATTCCACAGAAATAAGGCTAGCAAAGAGATCCACGAAATACAGATGTAACTCTGTGAGATGAATTAACAGAACACTGAGCAGTTTCTCAGAAAGCTTCTTTCCAGATTTCATCGGAGGATATTTCCTTTTTCACCATAGCCCTCTATGGGCTTCCAAATATCACTTTGCCAATTCCACAAGAACTGTCTTTGCGAAAGGCTTCTTGACTGGAAAGCTGTAACTCTGTGAGATGATTTCACAGAACACAAAGAAGTTTCTCAGAAAGCTTCTTTCTCTTAGTTATCAGAGGATATTTCCTTTGGCCCTATAGTCTTTAATGGGATCCGAAATATCTGTTCTCAGATTCCACAGAAATAAGGCTAGCAAAGAGTTGCACGAAATACAGATGTAACTCTGTGAGATGAATTAACAGAACACTGAGCAGTTTCTCAGAAAACTTCTTTCCAGATTTCATCGGAGGATATTTCCTTTTTCACCATAGCCCTCTATGGGCTTCAAAATATCACTTTGCCAATTCCACAAGAACTGTCTTAGCGAAAGGATTCTTCAGGGGAAAGCTGTAACTCTGTGAGATGATTTCACAGAACACAAAGAAATTTCTCAGAAAGCTTCTTTCTCTTTGTTATCGGAGGATATTTCCTTTGGCCCTATAGTCTTCAAAGGGAAAGGAAATATCTGTTGTCAGATTCCACAGAAATAAGGCTAGCAAAAAGATCCAGGAAATACAGATGTAACTCTGTGAGATGAATTAACAGAACACTAAGCAGTTTCTCAGAGAGCTTCTTTCCAGATTTCATCGGAGGATATTTCCTTTTTCACCATAGCCCTCTATGGGCTTCCAAATATCACTTTGCCAATTCCACAAGAACTGTCTTAGCGAAAGGCTTCTTGAGGATAAAGCTGTATCTCTGTGAGATGATTTCACAGAACACAAAGAAGTTTCTCAGAAAGCTTCTTTCCCTTTGTTATCGGAGGATATTTCCTTTGGCCCTACAGTCTTCAAAGGGATCCAAAATTTCTGTTGTCCGATTCCACAGAAATAAGGCTAGCAAAGAGATCCACGAAATACAGATGTAACTCTGTGAGATGAATTAACAGAACACTGAGCAGTTTCTCAGAAAGCTTCTTTCCAGATTTCATCGGAGGATATTTCCTTTTTCACCATAGCCCTCTATGGGCTTCCAAATATCACTTGGCCAATTCCACAAGAACTGTCTTTGAGAAAGGCTTATTGAGGGGAAAGCTGTAACTCAGTGAGATGATTTCACAGAACACAAAGAAGTTTCTCAGAAAGCTTCTTTCTCTTTGTTATCGGAGGATATTTCCTTTGGCCCTATAATCTTTAATGGGATCCGAAATATCTGTTCTCAGATTCCACAGAAATAAGGCTAGCAAAGAGATAAATGAAATACAGATGTAACTCTGTTAGATGAATTAACAGAACACTAAGCAGTTTCTCATAAAGCTTCATTCCAGATTTCATCGGAGGATAATCCTTTTTCACCATAGCCCTCTATGGGCTTCCAAATATCACTTTGCCAATTCCACAAGAACTGTCTTAGCGAAAGGCTTCTTGAGGGGAAAGGTGTAACTCTGTGAGATGATTTCACAGAACACAAAGATGTTTCTCAGAAAGCTTCATTCACTTTGTTATCGGAGGATATTCCCTTTGGCCCTATAGTCTTCAAAGGGATCCAAAATATATGTTGTCAGATTCCACAGAAATAAGGCTAGCAAAGAGATCCACGAAATACAGATGTAACTCTGTGAGATGAATTAACAGAACACTGAGCAGTTTCTCAGAAAGCTTCTTTCCAGGTTTCATCGGAGGATATTTCCTTTTTCACCATAGCCCTCTATGGGCTTCCAAATATCACTTTGCCAATTCCACAAGAACTGTCTTAGCGAAAGGCTTCTTGAGGGGAAAGCTGTCACTCTGTGAGATGATTTCACAGAACACAAAGAAGTTTCTCAGAAAGCTTCTTTCTCTTTGTTATAGGAGGATATTTCCTTTGGCCCTATAGTCTTCAAAGGGAAAGGAAATATCTGTTGTCAGATTCCACAGAAATAAGGCTAGCAAAGAGATCCACGAAATACATATGTAACTCTGTGAGATGAATTAACAGAACACTGAGCAGTTTCTCAGAAAGCTTCTTTCCAGATTTCATCGGAGGATATTTCCTTTATCACCATAGCCCTCAATGGCTTCCAAATATCACTTTGCCAATTCCACAAGAACTCTCTTAGCGAAAGGCTTCTTGAGGGGAAAGCTGTAACTCTGTGAGATGATTTCACAGAACACAAAGAAGTTTCTCAGAAAGCTTCCCTCTCTTTGTTATCGGAGGATATTTCCTTTGGCGCTATAGTCTTCAAAGGGAAAGGAAATATCTGTTCTCAGATTCCACAGAAATAAAGCTAGCAAACAGATCCACGAAATACAGATGTAACTCTGTGAGATGAATTAACAGAACACTAAGGAGTTTCTCAGAAGCTTCTTTCCAGATTTCATCGGAGGATATTTCCTTTTTCACCATAGCCCTCTATGGGCTTCCAAATATCACTTTGCCAATTCCACAAGAACTGTCTTAGCGAAAGGCTTCTTGAGGGGAAAGCTGTAACTCTGTGAGATGATTTCACAGAACACAAAGAAGTTTCTCAGAAATCTTCTTTCTCTTTGTTATCGGAGGATATTTACTTTGGCCCTATAGTCTTCAAACGGAAAGGAAATATCTGTTCTCAGATTCCACAGAAATAAGGCTAGCAATGAGATCCACGAAATACAGATGTAACTCTGTGAGATGAATTCACAGAACACTAAGCAGTTTCTCAGAAACCTTCTTTCCAGATTTGATCGGAGGATATTTCCTTTTTCACCATAGCCCTCTAAGGGCTTCCAAATATCACTTTGCCAATTCCACAAGAACTGTCTTTGCGAAAGGCTTCTTGAGCTGAAAGCTGTAACTCTGTGAGATGACTTCACTGAACAAAAAGAAGTTTCTCAGAAAGCTTCTTTCTCTTTGTTATCGGAGGATATTTCCTTTGGCCCTATAGTCTTCAAAGAGACCCCAATTATGTGTTCTCAGATTCCACAGAAATAAGGCTAGCAAAGAGATCCACGAAATACAGATGTAACTCTGTGAGATGAATTAAGAGAACACTAAGCAGTTTCTCAGAAAGCTTCTTTCCAGATTTCATCGGAGGATATTTCCTTTTTCACCATAGCCCTCTATGGGCTTGCAAATATCACTTTGCCAATTCCACAAGAACTGTCTTAGCGAAAGGCTTCTTGAGGGGAAAGCTGTAACTCTGTGAGATGATTTCACAGAACACAAAGAAGTTTCTCAGAAAGCTTCTTTCTCTTTGTTATCGGAGGATATTTCCTTTGGCCCTATAGTCTTCAAAGGGAAAGGAAATATCTGTTGTCAGATTCCACAGAAATAAGGCTAGCAAAGAGATCCACGAAATACAGATGTAACTCTGTTAGATGAATTAACAGAACACAAAGCAGTTTCTCAGAAAGCTTCTTTCCAGATTTCATCGGAGGATATTTACTTTTTCACCATAGCCCTCTATGGGCTTCCAAATATCACTTGGCCAATTCCACAAGAACTGTCTTAGCGAAAGGCTTCTTGAGGGGAAAGCTGTAACTCTGTGAGATGATTTCACAGAACACAAAGAAGTTTCTCAGACAGGTTCTTTCTCTTTGTTATCGGAGGATATTTCCTTTGGCCCTATATTCTTCAAAGAGAAAGGAAATATCTGTCTCAGATTCCACAGAAATAAGGCTAGAAAAGAGATCCACGAAATACAGATGTAACTCTGTGAGATGAATTAACAGAACACTAAGCAGTTACTCAGAAAGTTTCTTTCCAGATGTCATCGAAGGATATTTCCTTTTTCTCCATAGCCCTCTATGGGCTTCCAAATATCACTTTGCCAATTCCACAAGAACTGTCTTAGCGAAAGGCTTCTTGAGGGGAAAGCTGTAACTCTGTGAGATGATTTCACTGAACAAAAAGGAGTTTCTCAGAAAGCTTCTTTCTCTTTGTTATCGGAGGATATTTCCTTTGGCCCTATAGTCTTCAAAGGGAAAGGAAATATCTGTTGTCATATTCCACAGAAATAAGGTTTGCAAGGAGATCCACGAAATACAGATGTAACTCTGAGAGATGAATTAACAGAACACTGAGCACTTTCTCAGAAAGCTTCTTTCCAGATTTCATCGGAGGATATTTCCTTTTTCACCGTAGCCCTCTATGGGCATCCAAATATCACTTTGAAAATTCCACAAGAACTGTCTTAGCGAAAGGCTTCTTGATGGGAAAGCTGTAACTCTGTGAGGTGATTTCACAGAACACAAAGAAGTTTCTCAGAAAGCTTCTTTCCCTTTGTTATCGGAGGATATTTCCTTTGGCCCTATAGTCTTTAAAGGGATTCGAAATATCTGTTCTCAGATTCAACAGAAATAAGGCTAGCAAAGAGATCCACGAAATGCAGATGTAACTCTGTAAGATGAATTAACAGAACACTAAGCAGTTTCTCAGAAAGCTTCTTTCCAGATTTCATCGGAGGATATTTCCTTTTTCACCATAGCCCTCTATGGGCTTCCAAATATCACTTTGCCAATTCAACAAGAACTGTCTTAGCGAAAGGCTTCTTGAGGGGAAAGCTGTCACTCTGTGAGATGATTTCACAGAACACAAAGAAATTTCTCAGAAAGCTTCTTTCTCTTTGTTATCTGAGGATATTTCCTTTGGCCCTATAGTCTTCAAAGGGATCCAAAATTTCTGTTGTCCGATTCCACAGAAATAAAGCTAGCAAAGAGATCCACGAAATACAGATGTAACTCTGTGAGATGAATTAACAGAACACTGAGCAGTTTCTCAGAAAGCTTCTTTCCAGATTTCATCGGAGGATATTTCCTTTTTCACCATAGCCCTCTATGGGCTTCCAAATATCACTTTGCCAATTCCACAAGAACGGTCTTTGCGAAAGGCTTCTTGAGGGGAAAGCTGTCACTCTGTGAGATGATTTCACAGAACACGAAGAAGTTTCTCAGAAAGCTTCTTTCCCTTTGTTATCGAGGATATTTCCTTTGTCCCAGTAGTCTTTAAAGGGATCCGAAATATCTGTTCTCACATTCCACAGATATAAGACTAGCAAAGAGATCCATGAAATACAGATGTAACTCTGTTAGATGAATTAACAGAACACTATGCAGTTTCTCAGAAAGCTTCATTCCAGATTTCTTCGGAGGATATTCCATTTTCACCATGGCCCTCTAAGGGCTTCCAAATATCAATTTGCCAATTCCACAAGAAATGTCTTAGCGAAAGGCTTCTTGAGGGGAAAGCTGTAACTCTGTGAGATGATTTCACAGAACACAAAGAAGTTTCTCAGAAAGCTTCATTCCCTTTGTTATCGGAGGATATTTCCTTTGGCCCTATAGTCTTCAAAGGGATCCAAAATATATGTTGTCAGATTCCACAGAAATAAGGCTAGCAAAGAGATCCACGAAATACAGATGTAACTCTGTGAGATGAATTAACAGAACACTGAGCAGTTTCTCAGAAAGCTTCTTTCCAGATTTCATCGGAGGATATTTCCTTTTTCACCATAGCGCTCTATGGGCTTCCAAATATCACTTTGCCAATTCCACAAGAACTGTCGTAGCGAAAGGCTTCTTGAGGGGAAAGCTGTCATTCTGTGAGATGATTTCACAGAACACAAAGAAGTTTCTCAGAAAGCTTCTTTCTCTTTGTTATCGGAGGATATTTCCTTTGGCCCTATAGTCTTCAAAGGGAAAGGAAATATCTGTTGTCAGATTCCACACAAATAAGGCTAGCAAACAGATCCACGAAATACAGATGTAACTCTGTGAGATGAATTAACAGAACACTAAGGAGTTTCTCAGAAAGCTTCTTTCCAGATTTCATCGGAGGATATTTCCTTTATCATCATAGCCCTCTATGGGCTTCCAAATATCACTTTGCCAATTCCACAAGAACTGTCTTAGCGAAAGGCTTCTTGAGGGGAAAGCTGTAACTCTGTGAGATGATTTCACAGAACACAAAGAAGTTTCTCAGAAAGCTTCTTTCTCTTTGTTATCGGAGGATATTTCCTTTGGCCCTATAGTCTTTAAAGGGATCAGAAATATCTGTTCTCAGATTCCAGAGAAATAAGGCTAGCAAAGAGATCCACGAAATACAGATGTAACTGTGTGAGATGAATTAACAGAACACTAAGCAGTTTCTCAGAAAGCTTCTTTCCAGATTTCATCGGAGGATATTTCCTTTTTCACCATAGCCCTCTACGGGCTTCCAAATATCACTTTGAAAATTCCAAAAGAACTGCCTTCGCGAAAGGCTTCTTGAGGGGAAAGCTGTAACTCTGTGAGATGATTTCACAGAACACAAAGAAGTTTCTCAGAAAGCTTCTTTCTCTTTGTTATCGGAGGATATTACCTTTGGCCCTATAGTCTTTAAAGGGATCAGAAATATCTGTTCTCAGATTCCACAGAAATAAGGCTAGCAAAAAGATCCACGAAATACAGATGTAACTCTGTGAGATGAATTAACAGAACACTAAGCAGTTTCTCAGAAAGCTTCATTCCAGATTTCATCGGAGGATATTTCCTTTTTCACCATAGCCCTCTATGGGCTTCCAAATACCACTTTGCCAATTCCACAAGAACTGTCTTAGCGAAACTCTTCTTGAGGGGACAGCTGTAACTCTGTGAGGTGATTTCACAGAAAACAAAGAAGTTTCTCAGAAATCTTCTTTCTCTTTGTTATCGGAGGATATTTACTTTGGCCCTATAGTCTTCAAACGGAAAGGAAATATCTCTTCTCAGATTCCACAGAAATAAGGCTAGCAAAGAGAACCACGAAATACAGATGTAACTCTGTGAGATGAATTAACAGAACACTAAGCAGTTTCTCAGAAACCTTCTTTCCAGATTTGATCGGAGGATATTTCCTTTTTCACCATAGCCCTCTATGGGCTTCCAAATATCACTTTGCCAATTCCACAAGAACTGTCTTTGCGAAAGGCTTCTTGAGGGGAAAGCTGTAACTATGTGAGATGACTTCAATGAACAAAAAGAAGTTTCTCAGAAAGCTTCTTTCTCTTTGTTATCGGAGGATATTTCCTTTGTCCCTATAGTCTTCAAAGAGATCCCAAATATGTGTTCTCAGATTCCACAGAAATAAGGCTAGCAAAGAGATCCACGAAATACAGATGTAACTCTGTGAGATGAATTAAGAGAACACTAAGCAGTTTCTCAGAAAGCTTCTTTCCAGATTTCATCGGAGGATATTTCCTTTTTCACCATAGCCCTCTATGGGCTTCCAAATATCACTTTGCCAATTCCACAAGAACTGTCTTAGCGAAAGGCTTCTTGAGGGGAAAGCTGTAACTCTGTGAGATGATTTCACAGAACACAAAGAAGTTTCTCAGAAACCTTCTTTCTCTTTTTTATCGGAGGATATTTCCTTTGGCCCTATAGTCTTTAATGGGATCCGAAATATCTGTTCTCAGATTCCACAGAAATAAGGCTAGCAAAGAGATCTACGAAATACAGATGTAACTCTGTGAGATGAATTAACAGAACACTGAGCAGTTTCTCAGAAAGCTTCTTTCCAGATTTCATCGGAGGATATTTCCTTTTTCACCATAGCCCTCTATGGGCTTCCAAATATCACTTTGCCAATTCCACAAGAACTGTCTTAGCGAAAGGCTTCTTGAGGGAAAAGCTGTAACTCTGTGAGATGACTTCACTGAACAAAAAGAAGTTTCTCAGAAAGCTTCTTTCTCTTTGTTATCGGAGGATATTTCCTTTGGCCCTATAGTCTTCAAAGAGATCCCAAATATGTGTTCTCAGATTCCACAGAAATAAGGCTAGCAAAGAGATCCACGAAATACAGATGTAACTCTGTGAGATGAATTAACAGAACACTGAGCAGTTTTTCAGAAAGCTTATTTCCAGATTTCATCGGAGGATATTTCCTTTTTCACCATATCCCTCTATGGGCTTCTAAATATCACTTTGCCAATTCCACAAGAACTGTCTTAGCGAAAAGCTTATTGAGGGGAATGCTGTAACTCTGTGGGATGATTTCACAGAACACAAAGAAGTTTCTCAGAAAGCTTCTTTCCCTTTGTTATCAGAGGATATTTCCTTTGGCCCTACAGTCTTCAAAGGGAAAGGAAATATCTGTTGTCCGATTCCACAGAAATGAGGCTAGCAAAGAGATCCACGAAATACAGATGTAACTCCGTCAGATGAATTAACAGAACACTGAGCAGTTTCTCAGAAAGCTTCTTTCCAGATTTCATCGGAGGATATTTCCTTTTTCACCATAGCCCTCTATGGGCTTCCAAATATCACTTTGCCAATTCCACAAGAACTGTTTTAGCGAAAGGCTTCTTGAGGGGAAAGCTGTAACTCTGTGAGATGATTTCACAGAACAGAAAGAAGTTTCTCAGAAAGCTTCATTCTCTTTGTTATCGGAGGATATTTCCTTTGGCCCTATAGTCTTCAAAGGGAAAGGAAATATCTGTTGTCAGATTCCACAGAAATAAGGCTAGCAAAAAGATCCACGAAATACAGATGTAACTCTGTGAGATGAATTAACAGAACACTAAGCAGTTTCTCAGAAAGCTTCTTTCCAGATTTCATGGGAGGATATTTCCTTTTTCAATATAGCCCTCTATGGGCTTCCAAATATCACTTTGCCAATTCCACAAGAACTGTCTTAGCGAAAGGCTTCTTGAGGGGAAAGCTGTCACTCTGTGAGATGATTTCACAGAACACAAAGAAGTTTCTCAGAAAGCTTCTTTCTCTTTGTTATCGGAGGATATTTCCTTTGGCCCTATAGTCTTTAAAGGGATCCGAAATATCTGTTCTCAGATTCCACAAAAATAAGGCTACCAAAGAGATCCACGAAATACAGATGTAACTCTGTGAGATGAATTAACAGAACACTGAGCAATTTCTCAGAAAGCTTCTTTCCAGATTTCATCGGAGGATATTTCCTTTTTCACCATAGCGCTCTATGGGCTTCCAAATATCACTTTGCCAATTCCACAAGAACTGTCTTAGCGAAAGGCTTCTTGAGGGGAAGGCTGCAACTCTGTGAGATGATTTCACAGAACACAAAGAAGTTTCTCAGAAAGCTTCTTTCTCTTTGTTATCGGAGGATATTTCCATTGGCCCTATAGTCTTCAAAGGGAAAGGAAATATCTGTTCTCAGATTCCACAGAAATAAGGCTAGCAAAGAGATCCACGAAATACAGATGTAACTCTGTGAGATGAATTAACAGAACACTAAGGAGTTTCTCAGAAAGCTTCTTTCCAGATTTCATCGGAGGATATTTCCTTTTTCACCATAGCCCTCTATGGGCTTCCAAGTATCACTTTGCCAATTCCAAAAGAACTGTCTTAGCGAAAGGCTTCTTGAGGGGAAAGCTGTAACTCTGTGAGATGATTTCACAGAACATAAAGAAGTTTCTCAGAAAGCTTCTTTCTCTTTGTTATCGGAGGATATTTCCTTTGGCCCTATAGTCTTTAAAGGGATCCGAAATATCTGTTCTCAGATTCCACAGAAATGAGGCTGGCAAAGAGATCCACGAAATACAGATGTAACTCTGTGAGATGAATTAACAGAACACTAAGCAGTTTCTCAGAACGCTTCTTTCCAGATTTCATCCGAGGATATTTCCTTTTTCACCATAGCCCTCTATGGGCTTCCAAATATCACTTTGCCAATTCCACAAGAACTGTCTTAGCGAAAGGCTTCTTGAGGGGAAAGGTGTAACTCTGTGATTTGATTTCACAGAACACAAAGAAGTTTCTCAGAAAGCTTCTTTCTCTTTGTTATCGGAGGATATTTCCTTTGGCCCTATAGTCTTCAAAGGGAAAGGAAATATCTGTTGTCAGATTAAACAGAAATAAGGCTAGCAAAAAGATCCACCAAATACAGATGTAACACTGTGAGATGAATTAACAGAACACTAAGCAGTTTCTCAGAAAGCTTATTTCCAGATTTCATGGGAGGATATTTCCTTTTTCACCATAGCCCTCTATGGGCTTCCAAATATCACTTTGCCAATTCCACAAGAACTGTCTTAGCGAAAGGCTTCTAGAGGGGAAAGCTGTAACTCTGTGAGATGATTTCACAGAACACAAAGAAGTTTCTCAGAAAGCTTCTTTCCCTTTGTTATCGGAGGCTATTTCCTTTGGCCCTATAGTCTTTAAAGGGATCCGAAATATGTGTTCTCAGATTCCACAGAAATAAGGCTAGCAAAGAGATCCACGAAATACAGATGTAACTCTGAGAGATGAATTAACAGAACACTAAGGAGTTTCTCAGAAAGCTTCTTTCCAGATTTCATCGGAGGATATTTCCTTTTTCACCATAGCCCTCTATGGGCTTCCAAATATCACTTTGCCAATTCCACAAGAACTGTCTTAGCGAAAGGCTTCTTGAGGGGAAAGCTGTAACTCTGTGAGATGATTTCACAGAACACAAAGAAGTTTCTCAGAAAGCTTCTTTCCCTTTGTTATCGGAGGATATTTCCTTTGGCCCTATAGTCTTTAAAGGGATCCGAAATATGTGTTCTCAGATTTAACAGAAATAAGGCTAGCAAAGAGATCCACGAAATACAGATGTAACTCTGTGAGATGAATTAACAGAACACTGAGCAGTTTCTCAGAAAGCTTCTTTCCAGATTTCATCGGAGGATATTTCCTTTTTCACCATAGCCCTCTAAGGGCTTCCAAATATCACTTTGCCAATTCCACAAGAACTGTCTTAGCGAAAGGCTTCTTGAGGGGAAAGGTGTAACTCTGTGATTTGATTTCACAGAACACAAAGAAGTTTCTCAGAAAGCTTCTTTCTCTTTGTTATCGGAGGATATTTCCTTTGGCCCTATAGTCTTCAAAGGGAAAGGAAATATCTGTTGTCAGATTAAACAGAAATAAGGCTAGCATAAAGATCCACCAAATACAGATGTAACACTGTGAGATGAATTAACAGAACACTGAGCAGTTTCTCAGAAAGCTTCTTTCCAGATTTCATGGGAGGATATTTCCTTTTTCACCATAGCCCTCTATGGGCTTCCAAATATCACTTTGCCAATTCCACAAGAACTGTCTTAGCGAAAGGCTTCTTGAGGGGAAAGCTGTAACTCTGTGAGATGATTTCACAGAACACAAAGAAGTTTCTCAGAAAACTTCTTTCCCTTTGTTATCGGAGGATATTTCCTTTGGCCCTATAGTCTTTAAAGGGATCCGAAATATGTGTTCTCAGATTCCACAGAAATAAGGCTAGCAAAGAGATCCACGAAATACAGATGTAACTCTGTGAGATGAATTAACAGAACACTAAGGAGTTTCTCAGAAAGCTTCTTTCCAGATTTCATCGGAGGATATTTCCTTTTTCATCATAGCCCTCTATGGGCTTCCAAATATCACTTTGCCAATTCCACAAGAACTGTCTTAGCGAAAGGCTTCTTCAGAGGAAAGCTATAAGTCTGAGATGATTTCACAGAACACAAAGAAGTTTCTCAGAAAGCTTCTTTCTCTTTGTTATCGGAGGATATTTCCTTTGGCCCTATAGTCTTCAAAGGGAAAGGAAATATCTGTTGTCAGATTCCACAGAAATAAGGCTAGCAAAGAGATCCACGAAATGCAGATGGAACTCTGTGAGATTAATGAACAGAACACTGAGCAGTTTCTCAGAAAGCTTCTTTCCAGATTTCATCGGAGGATATTTCCTTTTTCACCATAGCCCTCCAGGGGCTTCCAAATATCACTTTGCCAATTCCACAAGAACTGTCTTAGCGAAAGGCTTCCTGAGGGGAAGGCTGTAGCTCTGTGAGATGATTTCACAGAACACAAAGAAGTTTCTCAGAAAGCTTCTTTCTCTTTGTTATCGGAGTATATTTCCTTTGGCTCTATAGTCTTCAAAGGGAAAGGAAATATCTGTTGTCAGATTCCACAGAAATAAGGCTAGCAAAAAGATCCACGAAATACTGATGTAACTCTGTGAGATGTATTAACAGAACACTAAGCAGTTTCTCAGAATGCTACTTTTCAGATTCCATCGGAGGATACTTCCTTTTTCACCATAGCCCTCTATGGGCTTCCAAATATCACTTTTCCAATTCCACAAGAACTGTCTAAGCGAAAGGCTTCTTGAGGGGAAAGCTGTAACTCTGTGAGATGATTTCACAGAACACAAAGAAGTTTCTCAGAAAGCTTCTTTCCCTTTGTTATCGGAGGATATTTCCTTTGGCCCTATAGTCTTTAAAGGGATCCGAAATATGTGTTCTCAGATTCCACAGAAATAAGGCTAGCAAAGAGATCCTCGAAATACAGATGTAACTCTGTGAGATGAATTAACAGAACACTAAGGAGTTTCTCAGAAAGCTTCTTTCCAGATTTCATCGGAGGATATTTCCTTTTTCACCATAGCCCTCTATGGGCTTCCAAATATCACTTTGCCAATTCCACAAATACTGTCTTAGCGAAAGGCTTCTTCAGGGGAAAGTTGTAACTCTGTGAGATGATTTCACAGAACACAAAGAAGTTACTCAGAAAGCTTCTTTCTCTTTGTTATCGGAGGATATTTCCTTTGGCCCTATAGTCTTCAAAGGGAAAGGAAATATCTGTTGTCAGATGCCACAGAAATAAGGCTAGCAAAGAGATCCACGAAATACCGATGGAACTCTGTGAGATTAATTAACAGAGCACTGAGCAGTTTCTCAGAAAGCTTCTTTCCAGATTTCATCGGAGGATATTTCCTTTTTCACCATAGCCCTCTATGGGCTTCCAAATATCACTTTGCCAATTCCAAAAGAACTGTCTTACAGAAAGGCTTCTTGAGGGGAAAGCTGTAACTCTGTGAGATGATTTCACAGAACACAAAGAAGTTTCTCAGAAAGCTTCTTTCTCTTTGTTATCGGAGGATATTTCCTTTGGCCCTATAGTCTTCAAAGGGAAAGGAAATATCTGTTGTCAGATTAAACAGAAATAAGGCTAGCAAAGAGATCCATGAAATACAGATGTAACACTGTGAGATGAATTAACAGAACACTAAGCAGTTTCTCAGAAAGCTTCTTTCCAGATTTCATCGGAGGATATTTCCTTTTTCACCATAGCCCTCTATGGGCTTCCAAATATCACTTTGCCAATTCCACAAGAACTGTCTTAGCGAAAGGCTTCTTGAGGGGAAAGCTGTAACTCTGTGAGATGATTTCACAGAACACAAAGAAGTTTCTCAGAAAGCTTCTTTCCCTTTGTTATCGGAGGATATTTCCTTTGGCCCTATAGTCTTTAAAGGGATCCGAAATATGTGTTCTCAGATTCCACAGAAATAAGGCTAGCAAAGAGATCCACGAAATACAGATGTAACTCTGAGAGATGAATTAACAGAACACTAAGAAGTTTCTCAGAAAGCTTCTTTCCAGATTTCATCGGAGGATATTTCCTTTTTCACCATAGCCCTCTATGGGCTTCCAAATATCACTTTGCCAATTCCACAAGAACTGTCTTAGCGAAAGGCTTCTTCAGAGGAAAGCTGTAACTCTCTGAGATGATTTCACAGAACACAAAGAAGTTTCTCAGAAAGCTTCTTTCTCTTTGTTATCGGAGGATATTTCCTTTGGCCCTATAGTCTTCAAAGGGAAAGGAAATATCTGTTGTCAGATTCCACAGAAATAAGGCTAGCAAAGAGATCCACGAAATGCAGATGTAACTCTGTGAGATGAATTAACAGAACACTGAGCAGTTTCTCAGAAAGCTTCTTTCCAGATTTCATCGGAGGATATTTCCTTTTTCACCATAGCCCTCTAAGGGCTTCCAAATATCACTTTGCCTATTCCACAAGAACTGTCTTAGCGAAAGGCTTCCTGAGGGGAAGGCTGTAGCTCTGTGAGATGATTTCACAGAACACAAAGAAGTTTCTCAGAAAGCTTCTTTCTCTTTGTTATCGGAGTATATTTCCTTTGGCTCTATAGTCTTCAAAGGGAAAGGAAATATCTGTTGTCAGATTCCACAGAAATAAGGCTAGCAAAAAGATTCACGAAATACTGATGTAACTCTGTGAGATGTATTAACAGAACACTAAGCAGTTTCTCAGAATGCTACTTTTCAGATTTCATCGGAGGATATTTCCTTTTTCAACATAGCCCTCTATGGGCTTCCAAATATCACTTTGCCAATTCCACAAGAACTGTCTTAGCGAAAGGCTTCTTGAGGGGAAAGCTGTAACTCTGTGAGATGATTTCACAGAACACAAAGAAGTTTCTCAGAAAGCTTCTTTCCCTTTGTTATCGGAGGATATTTCCTTTGGCCCTATAGTCTTTAAAGGGATCCGAAATATGTGTTCTCAGATTCCACAGAAATAAGCCTAGCAAAGAGATCCACGAAATAGAGATGTAACTCTGTGAGATGAATTAACAGAACACTAAGGAGTTTCTCAGAAAGCTTCTTTCCAGATTTCATCGGAGGATATTTCCTTTTTCACCATAGCCCTCTATGGGCTTCCAAATATCACTTTGCCAATTCCACAAGAACTGTCTTAGCGAAAGGCTTCTTCAGAGGAAAGCTGTAACTCTCTGAGATGATTTCACAGAACACAAAGAAGTTTCTCAGAAAGCTTCTTTCTCTTTGTTATCGGAGGATATTTCCTTTGGCCCTATACTCTTCAAAGGGAAAGGAAATATCTGTTGTCAGATTCCACAGAAATAAGGCTAGCAAAGAGATCCACGAAATGCAGATGTAACTCTGTGAGATGAATTAACAGAACACTGAGCAGTTTCTCAGAAAGCTTCTTTCCAGATTTCATCGGAGGATATTTCCTTTTTCACCATAGCCCTCTAAGGGCTTCCAAATAACACTTTGCCAATTCCACAAGAACTGTCTTAGCGAAAGGCTTCCTGAGGGGAAGGCTGTAGCTCTGTGAGATGATTTCACAGAACACAAAGAAGTTTCTCAGAAAGCTTCTTTCTCTTTGTTATCGGAGTATATTTCCTTTGGCTCTATAGTCTTCAAAGGGAAAGGAAATATCTGTTGTCAGATTCCACAGAAATAAGGCTAGCAAAAAGATCCACGAAATACTGATGTAACTCTGTGAGATGTATTAACAGAACACTAAGCAGTTTCTCAGAATGCTACTTTTCAGATTTCATCGGAGGATATTTCCTTTTTCAACATAGCCCTCTATGGGCTTCCAAATATCACTTTGCCAATTCCACAAGAACTGTCTTAGCGAAAGGCTTCTTGAGGGGAAAGCTGTAACTCTGTGAGATGATTTCACAGAACACAAAGAAGTTTCTCAGAAAGCTTCTTTCCCTTTGTTATCGGAGGATATTTCCTTTGGCCCTATAGTCTTTAAAGGGATCCGAAATATGTGTTCTCAGATTCCACAGAAATAAGCCTAGCAAAGAGACCCACGAAATAGAGATGTAACTCTGTGAGATGAATTAACAGAACACTAAGGAGTTTCTCAGAAAGCTTCTTTCCAGATTTCATCGGAGGATATTTCCTTTTTCACCATAGCCCTCTAAGGGCTTCCAAATATCACTTTGCCAATTCCACAAGAACTGTCTTAGCGAAAGGCTTCTTGAGGGGAAAGGTGTAACTCTGTGATTTGATTTCACAGAACACAAAGAAGTTTCTCAGAAAGCTTCTTTCTCTTTGTTATCGGAGGATATTTCCTTTGGCCCTATAGTCTTCAAAGGGAAAGGAAATATCTGTTGTCAGATTAAACAGAAATAAGGCTAGCAAAAAGATCCACCAAATACAGATGTGACTCTGTGAGATGAATTAACAGAACACTAAGCAGTTTCTCAGAAAGCTTCTTTCCAGATTTCATGGGAGGATATTTCCTTTTTCACCATAGCCCTCTATGGGCTTCCAAATATCACTTTGCCAATTCCACAAGAACTGTCTTAGCGAAAGGCTTCTTGAGGGGAAAGCTGTAACTCTGTGAGATGATTTCACAGAACACAAAGAAGTTTCTCAGAAAGCTTCTTTCCCTTTGTTATCGGAGGATATTTCCTTTGGCCCTATAGTCTTCAAAGGGAAAGGAAATATCTGTTGTCAGATGCCACAGAAATAAGGCTAGCAAAGAGATCCACGAAATACCGATGGAACTCTGTGAGATTAATTAACAGAGCACTGAGCAGTTTCTCAGAAAGCTTCTTTCCAGATTTCATCGGAGGATATTTCCTTTTTCACCATAGCCCTCTATGGGCTTCCAAATATCACTTTGCCAATTCCAAAAGAACTGTCTTAGAGAAAGGCTTCTTGAGGGGAAAGCTGTAACTCTGTGAGATGATTTCACAGAACACAAAGAAGTTTCTCAGAAAGCTTCTTTCTCTTTGTTATCGGAGGATATTTCCTTTGGCCCTATAGTCTTCAAAGGGAAAGGAAATATCTGTTGTCAGATTAAACAGAAATAAGGCTAGCAAAGAGATCCATGAAATACAGATGTAACACTGTGAGATGAATTAACAGAACACTAAGCAGTTTCTCAGAAAGCTTCTTTCCAGATTTCAACGGAGTATATTTCCTTTTTCACCATAGCCCTCTATGGGCTTCCAAATATCACTTTGCCAATTCCACAAGAACTGTCTTAGCGAAAGGCTTCTTGAGGGGAAAGCTGTAACTCTGTGAGATGATTTCACAGAACACAAAGAAGTTTCTCAGAAAGCTTCTTTCCCTTTGTTATCGGAGGATATTTCCTTTGGCCCTGTAGTCTTTAAAGGGATCCGAAATATGTGTTCTCAGATTCCACAGAAATAAGGCTAGCAAAGAGATCCACGAAATACAGATGTAACTCTGAGAGATGAATTAACAGAACACTAAGAAGTTTCTCAGAAAGCTTCTTTCCAGATTTCATCGGAGGATATTTCCTTTTTCACCATAGCCCTCTATGGGCTTCCAAATATCACTTTGCCAATCCCACAAGAACTGTCTTAGCGAAAGGCTTCTTCAGAGGAAAGCTGTAACTCTCTGAGATGATTTCACAGAACACAAAGAAGTTTCTCAGAAAGCTTCTTTCTCTTTGTTATCGGAGGATATTTCCTTTGGCCCTATAGTCTTCAAAGGGAAAGGAAATATCTGTTGTCAGATTCCACAGAAAGAAGGCTAGCAAAGAGATCCACGAAATGCAGATGTAACTCTGTGAGATGAATTAACAGAACACTGAGCAGTTTCTCAGAAAGCTTCTTTCCAGATTTCATCGGAGGATATTTCCTTTTTCACCATAGCCCTCTAAGGGCTTCCAAATATCACTTTGCCAATTCCACAAGAACTGTCTTAGCGAAAGGCTTCCTGAGGGGAAGGCTGTAGCTCTGTGAGATGATTTCACAGAACACAAAGAAGTTTCTCAGAAAGCTTCTTTCTCTTTGTTATCGGAGTATATTTCCTTTGGCTCTATAGTCTTCAAAGGGAAAGGAAATATCTGTTGTCAGATTCCACAGAAATAAGGCTAGCAAAAAGATCCACGAAATACTGATGTAACTGTGTGAGATGTGTTAACAGAACACTAAGCAGTTTCTCAGAATGCTACTTTTCAGATTTCATCGGAGGATATTTCCTTTTTCAACATAGCCCTCTATGGGCTTCCAAATATCACTTTGCCAATTCCACAAGAACTGTCTTAGCGAAAGGCTTCTTGAGGGGAAAGCTGTAACTCTGTGAGATGATTTCACAGAACACAAAGAAGTTTCTCAGAAAGCTTCTTTCCCTTTGTTATCGGAGGATATTTCCTTTGGCCCTGTAGTCTTTAAAGGGATCCGAAATATGTGTTCTCAGATTCCACAGAAATAAGCCTAGCAAAGAGATCCACGAAATAGAGATGTAACTCTGTGAGATGAATTAACAGAACACTAAGGAGTTTCTCAGAAAGCTTCTTTCCAGATTTCATCGGAGGATATTTCCTTTTTCACCATAGCCCTCTATGGGCTTCCAAATATCACTTTGCCAATTCCACAAGAACTGTCTTAGCGAAAGGCTTCTTCAGAGGAAAGCTGTAACTCTCTGAGATGATTTCACAGAACACAAAGAAGTTTCTCAAAGCTTCTTTCTCTTTGTTATCGGAGGATATTTCCTTTGGCCCTATAGTCTTCAAAGGGAAAGGAAATATCTGTTGTCAGATTCCACAGAAATAAGGCTAGCAAAGAGATCCACGAAATGCAGATGTAACTCTGTGAGATGAATTAACAGAACACTGAGCAGTTTCTCAGAAAGCTTCTTTCCAGATTTCATCGGAGGATATTTCCTTTTTCACCATAGCCCTCTAAGGGCTTCCAAATATCACTTTGCCAATTCCACAAGAACTGTCTTAGCGAAAGCCTTCCTGAGGGGAAGGCTGTAGCTCTGTGAGATGATTTCACAGAACACAAAGAAGTTTCTCAGAAAGCTTCTTTCTCTTTGTTATCGGAGTATATTTCCTTTGGCTCTATAGTCTTCAAAGGGAAAGGAAATATCTGTTGTCAGATTCCACAGAAATAAGGCTAGCAAAAAGATCCACGAAATACTGATGTAACTCTGTGAGATGTATTAACAGAACACTAAGCAGTTTCTCAGAATGCTACTTTTCAGATTTCATCGGAGGATATTTCCTTTTTCAACATAGCCCTCTATGGGCTTCCAAATATCACTTTGCCAATTCCACAAGAACTGTCTTAGCGAAAGGCTTCTTGAGGGGAAAGCTGTAACTCTGTGAGATGATTTCACAGAACACAAAGAAGTTTCTCAGAAAGCTTCTTTCCCTTTGTTATCGGAGGATATTTCCTTTGGCCCTATAGTCTTTAAAGGGATCCGAAATATGTGTTCTCAGATTCCACAGAAATAAGCCTAGCAAAGAGACCCACGAAATAGAGATGTAACTCTGTGAGATGAATTAACAGAACACTAAGGAGTTTCTCAGAAAGCTTCTTTCCAGATTTCATCGGAGGATATTTCCTTTTTCACCATAGCCCTCTAAGGGCTTCCAAATATCACTTTGCCAATTCCACAAGAACTGTCTTAGCGAAAGGCTTCTTGAGGGGAAAGGTGTAACTCTGTGATTTGATTTCACAGAACACAAAGAAGTTTCTCAGAAAGCTTCTTTCTCTTTGTTATCGGAGGATATTTCCTTTGGCCCTATAGCCTTCAAAGGGAAAGGAAATATCTGTTGTCAGATTAAACAGAAATAAGGCTAGCAAAAAGATCCACCAAATACAGATGTAACACTTTGAGATGAATTAACAGAACACTGAGCAGTTTCTCAGAAAGCTTCTTTCCAGATTTCATGGGAGGATATTTCCTTTTTCACCATAGCCCTCTATGGGCTTCCAAATATCACTTTGCCAATTCCACAAGAACTGTCTTAGCGAAAGGCTTCTTGAGGGGAAAGCTGTAACTCTGTGAGATGATTTCACAGAACACAAAGAAGTTTCTCAGAAAGCTTCTTTCCCTTTGTTATCGGAGGATATTTCCTTTGGCCCTATAGTCTTCAAAGGGAAAGGAAATATCTGTTGTCAGATTCCACAGAAATAAGGCTAGCAAAAAGATCTACGAAATACAGATGTGACTCTGTGAGATGAATTAACAGAACACTAAGCAGTTTCTCAGAAAGCTTCTTTCCAGATTTCATCGGAGGATATTTCCTTTTTCACCATAGCCCTCTATGGGCTTCCAAATATCACTTTGCCAATTCCACAAGAATGGTCTTAGCGAAAGGCTTCTTGAGGTGAAAGCTGTAACTCTGTGAGATGATTTCACAGAACACAAAGAAGTTTCTCAGAAAGCTTCTTTCTCTTTGTTATCGGAGGATATTTCCTTTGGCCCTATAGTCTTCAAAGGGAAAGGAAATATCTGTTGTCAGATTCCACAGAAATAAGGCTAGCAAAGAGATCCACGAAATAGAAATGGAACTCTGTGAGATTAATTAACAGAACACTGAGCAGTTTCTCAGAAAGCTTCTTTCCAGATTTCATCGGAGGATATTTCCTTTTTCACCACAGCCCTCTATGGGCTTCCAAATATCACTTTGCCAATTCCACAAGAACTGTCTTAGCGAAAGCCTTCCTGAGGGGAAGGCTGTAGCTCTGTGAGATGATTTCACAGAACACAAAGAAGTTTCTCAGAAAGCTTCTTTCTCTTTGTTATCGGAGTATATTTCCTTTGGCTCTATAGTCTTCAAAGGGAAAGGAAATATCTGTTGTCAGATTCCACAGAAATAAGGCTAGCAAAAAGATCCACGAAATACTGATGTAACTCTGTGAGATGTATTAACAGAACACTAAGCAGTTTCTCAGAATGCTACTTTTCAGATTTCATCGGAGGATATTTCCTTTTTCACCATAGCCCTCTATGGGCTTCCAAATATCACTTTGCCAATTCCACAAGAACTGTCTTAGCGAAAGGCTTCTTGAGGGGAAAGCTGTAACTCTGTGAGATGATTTCACAGAACACAAAGAAGTTTCTCAGAAACCTTCTTTCCCTTTGTTATCGGAGGATATTTCCTTTGGCCCTATGGTCTTTAAAGGGAAAGGAAATATCTGTTGTCAGATTCCACAGAAATAAGGCTAGCTAAGAGATCCATGAAATACAGATGTAACTCTGTGAGATGAATTAACAGAACACTGAGCAGTTTCTCAGAAAGCTTCTTTCCAGATTTCATCGGAGGATATTTCCTTTTTCACCTTAGCCCTCTATGGGCTTCCAAATATCACTTTGCAAATTCCACAAGAACTGCCTTAGCGAAAGGCTTCTTGAGGGGAAGGCTGTAATCTGTGAGATGATTTCACAGAACACAAAGAAGTTTCTCAGAAAGCTTCTTTCTCTTTGTTATCGGAGGATATTTCCTTTGGCCCTATAGTCTTCAAAGGGAAAGGAAATATCTGTTGTCAGATTCCACAGAAATAAGGCTAGCAAAAAGATCCACGAAATACAGATGTGACTCTGTGAGATGAATTAACAGAACACTAAGCAGTTTCTCAGAAAGCTTCTTTCCAGATTTCATCGGAGAATATTTCTTTTTTCACCATAGCCCTCTATGGGCTTCCAAATACCACTTTGCGAATTCCACAAGAACTGTCTTAGCGAAAGGCTTCTTGAGGGGAAAGCTGTAACTCTGTGAGATGATTTCACAGAACACAAAGAAGTTTCTCAGAAAGCTTCTTTCCCTTTGTTATCGGAGGATATTTCCTTTGGCCCTATGGTCTTCAAAGAGAAAGGAAATATCTGTTGTCAGATTCCACAGAAATAAGGCTAGCAAAGAGATCCATGAAATACAGATGTAACTCTGTGAGATGAATTAACAGAACACTGAGCAGTTTCTCAGAAAGCTTCTTTCCAGATTTCATCGGAGGATATTTCCTTTTTCACCATAGCCCTCTATGGGCTTCCAAATATCATTTTGCCAATTCCACAAGAACTGTCTTAGCGAAAGGCTTCTTGAGGGGAAAGCTGTAACTCCGTGAGATGATTTCACAGAACACAAAGAAGTTTCTCAGAAAGCTTCTTTCCCTTTGTTATCGGAGGATATTTCCTTTGGCCCTATAGTCTTTAAAGGGATCCGAAATATCTGTTCTCAGATTCCACAGAAATAAGGCTAGCAAAGAGATCCACGAAATACAGATGTAACTCTGTGAGATGAATTAACAGAACACTAAGCAGTTTCTCAGAAAGCTTCATTCCAGATTTCATCGGAGGATATTTCCTTTCTCACCACAGCCCTCTATGGGCTTCCAAATATCACTTTGCCAATTCCACAAGAACTCTCATAGCGAAAGGCTTCTTGAGGGGAAAGCTGTAACTCTGTGAGATGATTTCACAGAACACAAAGAAGTTTCTCAGAAAGCTTCTTTCTCTTTGTTATCGGAGGATATTTCCTTTGGCCCTATAGTCTTCAAAGGGATCCAAAATATCTGTTGTCAGATTCCACAGAAATAAGGCTAGCAAAGAGATCCACGAAATACAGATGTAACTCTTTGAGATGAATTAACAGAACACTAAGCAGTTTCTCAGAAATCTTCTTTCCAGATTTCAACGGAGGATATTTCCTTTTTCACCGTAGCCCTCTATGGGCTTCCAAATATCCCTTTGCCAATTCCACAAGAACTGTCTTAGCGAAAGGCTTCTTGAGGGGAAAGCTGTAACTCTGTGAGATGATTTCACAGAACACAAAGAAGTTTCTCAGAAAGCTTCTTTCCCTTTGTTATCGGAGGATATTTCCTTTGGCCCTATGGTCTTCAAAGGGAAAGGAAATATCTGTTGTCAGATTCCACAGAAATAAGGCTAGCAAAGAGATCCATGAAATACAGATGTAACTCTGTGAGATGAATTAACAGAACACTGAGCAGTTTCTCAGAAAGCTTCTTTCCAGATTTCATCGGAGGATATTTCCTTTTTCACCATAGCCCTCTATGGGCTTCCAAATATCACTTTGCCAATTCCACAAGAACTGTCTTAGCGAAAGGCTTCTTGAGGGGAAAGCTGTAACTCTGTGAGATGATTTCACAGAACACAAAGAAGTTTCTCAGAAACCTTCTTTCCCTTTGTTATCGGAGGATATTTCCTTTGGCCCTATAGTCTTTAAAGGGATCCGAAATATCTGTTCTCAGATTCCACAGAAATAAGGCTAGCAAAGAGATCCACGAAATACAGTTGTAACTCTGTGAGATGAATTAACAGAACACTAAGCAGTTTCTCAGAAAGCTTCATTCCAGATTTCATCGGAGGATATTTCCTTTTTCACCACAGCCCTCTATGGGCTTCCATATATCACTTTGCCAATTCCACAAGAACTCTCTTAGCGAAAGGCTTCTTGAGGGGAAAGCTGTCATTCTGTGAGATGATTTCACAGAACACAAAGAAGTTTCTCAGAAAGCTTCCTTCTCTTTGTTATCGGAGGATATTTCCTTTGGCCCGTAGTCCTCAAAGGGATCCGAAATATCTGTTGTCAGATTCCACAGAAATAAGGCTAGCAAAGAGATCCACGAAATACAGATGTAACTCTGTGAGATGAATTAACAGAACACTGAGCAGTTTCTCAGAAATCTTCTTTCCAGATTTCATCGGAGGATATTTCCTTTTTCACCAGAGCCCTCTATGGGCTTCCAAATATCACTTTGCAAATTCCACAAGAACTGCCTTAGCGAAAGGCTTCTTGAGGGGAAGGCTGTAATCTGTGAGATGATTTCACAGAACACAAAGAAGTTTCTCAGAAAGCTTCTTTCTCTTTGTTTTCGGAGGATATTTCCTTTGGCCCTATAGTCTTCAAAGGGAAAGGAAATATCTGTTGTCAGATTCCACAGAAATAAGGCTAGCAAAAAGATCCACGAAATACAGATGTGACTCTGTGAGATGAATTAACAGAACACTAAGCAGTTTCTCAGAAAGCTTCTTTCCAGATTTCATCGGAGAATATTTCTTTTTTCACCGTAGCCCTCTATGGGCTTCCAAATATCACTTTGCCAATTCCACAAGAACTGTCTTAGCGAAAGGCTTCTTGAGGGGAAAGCTGTAACTCTGTGAGATGATTTCACAGAACACAAAGAAGTTTCTCAGAAAGCTTCTTTCCCTTTGTTATCGGAGGATATTTCCTTTGGCCCTATGGTCTTCAAAGGGAAAGGAAATATCTGTTGTCAGATTCCACAGAAATAAGGCTAGCAAAGAGATCCATGAAATACAGATGTAACTCTGTGAGATGAATTAACAGAACACTGAGCAGTTTCTCAGAAAGCTTCTTTCCAGATTTCATCGGAGGATATTTCCTTTTTCACCATAGCCCTCTATGGGCTTCCAAATATCACTTTGCCAATTCCACAAGAACTGTCTTAGCGAAAGGCTTCTTGAGGGGAAAGCTGTAACTCTGTGAGATGATTTCACAGAACACAAAGAAGTTTCTCAGAAAGCTTCTTTCCCTTTGCTATCGGAGGATATTTCCTTTGGCCCTATAGTCATTAAAGGGATCCGAAATATCTGTTCTGAGATTCCACAGAAATAAGGCTAGCAAAGAGATCCACGAAATACAGATGTAACTCTGTGAGATGAATTAACAGAACACTAAGCAGTTTCTCAGAAAGCTTCATTCCAGATTTCATCGGAGGATATTTCCTTTTTCACCCCAGCCCTCTATGGGCTTCCAAATATCACTTTGCCAATTCCACAAGAACTCTCTTAGCGAAAGGCTTCTTGAGGGGAAAGCTGTCACTCTGTGAGATGATTTCACAGAACACAAAGAAGTTTCTCAGAAAGCTTCTTTCTCTTTGTTATCGGAGGATATTTCCTTTGGCCCTATAGTCTTCAAAGGGATCCAAAATATCTGTTCTGAGATTCCACAGAAATAAGGCTAGCAAAGAGATCCACGAAATACAGAAGTAACTCTGTGAGATGAATTAACAGAACACTGAGCAGTTTCTCAGAAAGCTTCTTTCCAGATTTCATCGAAGGATATTTCCTTTTTCACCATAGCCCTCTATGGGCTTCCAAATATCACTTTGCCAATTCCACAAGAACTGTCTTAGCGAAAGGCTTCTTGAGGGGAAATGTGTAACTCTGTGAGATGATTTCACGGAACACAAAGAAGTTTCTCAGAAAGCTTCTTTCTCTTTGTTATCGGAGGATATTTCCTTTGGGCCTATAGTCTTCAAAGAGAAAGGAAATATCTGTTGTCAGATTCCACAGAAATAAGGCTAGCAAAGAGATCCACGAAATACAGATGTAACTCTGTGAGATGAATTAACAGAACACTAAGCAGTTTCTCAGAAAGCTTCTTTCCAGATTTCTTCGGAGGATATTTCCTTTTTCACCACAGCCCTCTATGGGCTTCCCAATATCACTTTGCCAATTCCAGAAGAACTGTCTTAGCGAAAGGCTTCTTGAGGGGAAAGCTGTCACTCTGTGAGATGATTTCACAGAACACTAAGAAGTTTCTCAGAAAGCTTCTTTCCCTTTGTTTTCGGAGGATATTTCCTTTGACCCTATAGTCTTCTAAGGGAAAGGAAATATCTGTTGTCAGATTCCACAGAAATAAGGCTAGCAAAGAGATCCACGAAATACAGATGTAACTCTATGAGATGAATTAACAGAACACTGAGCAGTTTCTCAGAAAGCTTCTTTCCAGATTTCATCGGAGGATGTTTCCTTTTTCACCATAGCCCTCTAGGGGCTTCCAAATATCACTTTGCCAATTACAAAAGAACTGTCTTAGCGAAAGGCTTCTTGAGGGGAAAGCTATAACTCTGTGAGATGATTTCACAGAAGACAAAGAAGTTTCTCAGAAAGCTTCTTTCTCTTTGTTATCGGAGGATATTTCCTTTGGCCCTATAGTCTTTAAATCGATCCGAAATATCTGTTCTCAGATTCCACAGAAAAAAGGCTAGCAAAGAGATCCACGAAATACAGATGTAACTCTGTGAGATGAATTAACAGAACACTAAGCAGTTTCTCAAAAAGCTTCTTTCCAGATTTCATCGGAGCATATTTCCTTTTTCACCATAGCCCTCCAGGGGCTTCCAAATATCACTTTGCCAATTACACAAGAAGTGTCTCAGCGAAAGGCTTCTTGAGGGGAAAGGTGTAACTCTGTGAGATGATTTCACAGAACACAAAGAAGTTTCTCAGAAAGCTTCTTTCTCTTTGTTATCGGAGGATATTTCCTTTGGCCCTGTAGTCTTCAAAGGGAAAGGAAATATCTGTTCTCAGATTCCACAGAAATAAGGCTAGCAAAGAGATCCACGAAATACAGATGTAACTCTGTGAGTTGAATTAACAGAACACTAAGCAGTTACTGAGAAAGCTTCTTTCCAGATTTCATCGGAGGATATTTCCTTTTTCACCATCGCCATCTATGGGCTTGCAAATATCACTTTGCCAATTCCACAAAAACTGTCTTAGCGAAAGGCTTCCTGAGGGGAAAGCTGTAACTCTGTGAGATGATTTCACTGAACAAAAAGGAGTTTCTCAGAAAGCTTCTTTCTCTTTGTTATCGTAGGATATTTCCTTTGGCCCTATAGTCTTCAAAGGGAAAAGAAATATCTGTTCTCAGATTCCACAGAAATAAGGCTGGCAAAGAGAAGCACGAAATACAGATGTAACTCTGTGAGATGAATTAACAGAACAATAAGCAGTTTCTAGGAAAGCTTCTTTCCAGATTTCATCGGAGGATATTTCCTTTTTCACCATATCCCTCTATGGGCTTCCAAATATCACTTTGCCAATTCCACAAGAACTGTCTTAGCGAAAAGCTTCTTGAGGGGAAAGCTGTAACTCTGTGAGATGATTTCACAGAACGCAAAGAAGTTTCTCAGAAAGCTTCTTTCCCTTTGTTATCGGAGGATATTTGCTTTGGCCCTATAATCTTCAACGGGAAAGGAAATATCTGTTGTCAGATTCCACAGAAATAAGGCTAGCAAAGAGATCCACGAAATACAGATGTAAGCCTGTGAGATGAATTAACAGAACACTGAGCAGTTTCTCAGAAAGCTTCTTTCCAGATTTCATCGGAGGATATTTCCTTTTTCACCATAGCCCTCTAAGGGCTTCCAAATATCACTTTGCCAATTCCAAAAGAACTGTCTTAGCGAAAGGCTTCTTGAGGGGAAAGCTGTAACTCTGTGAGATGATTTCACAGAGCACAAAGAAGTTTCTCAGAAAGCTTCTTTCCCTTTGTTATCGGAGGATATTTCCTTTGGCCCTACAGTCTTCAAAGGGAAAGGAAATATCTGTTGTCAGATTCCACAGACATAAGGCTAGCAAAGAGATCCACGAAATACAGATGTAACTCTGTCAGATGAATTAACAGAACACTGAGCAGTTTCTCAGAAAGCTTCTTTCCAGATTTCATCGGAGGATATTTCCTTTTTCACCATAGCCCTCTATGGGCTTCCAAATATCACTTTGCCAATTCCACAAGAACTGTCTTAGCGAAAGGCTTCCTGAGGGGAAGGCTGTAGCTCTGTGAGATGATTTCAAAGAACACAAAGAAGTTTCTCAGAAAGCTTCTTTCTCTTTGTTATCGGAGTATATTTACTTTGGCTCTGTAGTCTTCAAAGGGAAAGGAAATATCTGTTGTCAGATTCCACAGAAATAAGGCTAGCAAAAAGATCCACGAAATACAGATGTTACTCTGTGAGATGAATTAACAGAACACTAAGCAGTTTCTCAGAAAGCTACTTTTCAGATTTCATCGGAGGATATTTCCTTTTTCACCATAGCCCTCTATGGGCTTCCAAATATCACTTTGCCAATTCCACAAGAACAGTCTTAGCGAAAGGCTTCTTGAGGGGAAAGCTGTAACTCTGTGAGATGATTTCACAGAACACAAAGAAGTTTCTCAGAAAGCTTCTTTCCCTTTGTTATCGGAGGATATTTCCTTTGGCCCTACAGTCTTCAAAGGGAAAGGAAATATCTGTTGTCAGATTCCACAGAAATAAGGCTAGCAAAGAGATCCACGAAATACAGATGTAACTCTGTCAGATGAATTAACAGAACACTGAGCAGTTTCTCAGAAAGCTTCTTTCCAGATTTCATCGGAGGATATTTCCTTTTTCACCATAGCCCTCTATGGGCTTCCAAATATCACTTTGCCAATTCCACAAGAACTGTCTTAGCGAAAGGCTTCCTGAGGGGAAGGCTGTAGCTCTGTGAGATGATTTCAAAGAACACAAAGAAGTTTCTCAGAAAGCTTCTTTCTCTTTGTTATCGGAGTATATTTACTTTGGCTCTGTAGTCTTCAAAGGGAAAGGAAATATCTGTTGTCAGATTCCACAGAAATAAGGCTAGAAAAAAGATCCACGAAATACAGATGTTACTCTGTGAGATGAATTAACAGAACACTAAGCAGTTTCTCAGAAAGCTACTTTTCAGATTTCATCGGAGGATATTTCCTTTTTCACCATAGCCCTCTATGGGCTTCCAAATGTCACTTTGCCAATTCCACAAGAACAGTCTTAGCGAAAGGCTTCTTGAGGGGAAAGCTGTAACTCTGTGAGATGATTTCACAGAACACAAAGAAGTTTCTCAGAAAGCTTCTTTCCCTTTGTTATCGGAGGATATTTCCTTTGGCCCTATAGTCTTCAAAGGGAAAGGAAATATCTGTTGTCAGATTCCACAGAAATAAGGCTAGCAAAGAGATCCACGAAATACAGATGTAACTCTGTGAGATGAATTAACAGAACACTAAGCAGTTTCTCAGAAAGCTTCTTTCCAGATTTCATCGGAGGATATTTCCTTTTTCACCATAGCCCTCTATGGGCTTCCAAATATCACTTTGCCAATTCCAAAAGAACTGTCTTAGCGAAAGGCTTCTTGCGGGGAAAGCTGTAACTCTGTGAGATGATTTCACTGAACACAAAGAAGTTTCTCAGAAAGCTTCTTTCTCTTTGTTATCGGAGGATATTTCCTTTGGCCCTCTAGTCTTCAAGGGATCCAAAATATTTGTTGTCAGATTCCACAGAAATAAGGCTAGCAAAGAGATCCACGAAATACAGATGTAACTCTGTGAGATGAATTAACAGAACACTGAGCAGTTTATCAGAAAGCTTCTTTCCAGATTTCATCGAAGGATATTTCCTTTTTCACCATAGCCCTCTTTGGGCTTCCAAATATCACTTTGCCAATTCCACAAGAACTGTCTTAGCGAAAGGCTTCTTGAGGGGAAAGGTGTAACTCTGTGAGATGATTTCACGGAACACAAAGAAGTTTCTCAGAAAGCTTCTTTCTCTTTGTTATCGGAGGATATTTCCTTTGGCCCTATAGTCTTCAAAGGGAAAGGAAATATCTGTTGTCAGATTAAACAGAAATAAGGCTAGCAAAGAGATCCACGAAATACAGATATAACTCTGTGAGATGAATTAACAGAACACTAAGTAGTTTCTCAGAAAGCTTCTTTCCAGATTTCATCGGAGGATATTTCCTTTTTCACCTTAGCCCTCTATGGGCTTCCAAATATCACTTTGCCAATTCCACAAGAACTGTCTTAGCGAAAGGCTTCTTGAGGGGAAAGCTGTAACTCTGTGAGATGATTTCAAAGAACACAAAGAGGTTTCTCAGAAAGCTTCTTTCTCTTTCTTATCGGAGGATATTTCCTTTGGCCCTATAGTCTTTAAAGGGATCCGAAATATCTGTTCTCAGATTCCACAGAAATAAGGCTAGCAAAGAGATCCACGAAATACAGATGTAACTCTGTGAGATGAATTAACAGAACACTGAGCAGTTTAACAGAAAGCTTCTTTCCAGATTTCAACGGAGGATATTTCCTTTTTCACCATAGCCCTCTATGGGCTTCCAAATATCACTTTTCAAATTCCACAAGAACTGTCTTAGCGAAAGGCTTCTTGAGGGGAAGGCTGTAATCTGTGAGATGATTTCACAGAACACAAAGAAGTTTCTCAGAAAGCTTCTTTCTCTTTGTTATCGGAGGATATTTCCTTTGGCGCTATAGTCTTCGAAGGGAAAGGAAATATCTGTTGTCAGATTCCACAGAAATAAGGCTAGCAAAAAGATCCACGAAATACAGATGTGACTCTGTGAGATGAATTAACAGAACACTAAGCAGTTTCTCAGAAAGCTTCTTTCCAGATTTCATCGGAGGATATTTCCTTTTTCAACATAGCCCTCTATGGTCTTCCAAATATCACTTTGGCAATTCCACAAGAACTGTCTTAGCGAAAGGCTTCTCGAGGGGAAAGGTGTAACTCTGTGAGATGATTTCACAGTACACAAAGAAGTTTCTCAGAAAGCTTCTTTCTCTTTGTTATCGGTGGATATTTCCTTTGGCCCTATAGTCTTCAAAGGGAAAGGAAATACCTGTTCTCAGATTCCACAGAAATAAGGCTAGCAAAGAGATCCACGAAATACAGATGTAACTCTGTGAGATGAATTAACGGAACACTAAGCAGTTTCTCAGAAAGCTTCTTTCCAGATTTCATCGGAGGATATTTCCTTTTTCACCATAGATCTCTATGGGCTTCCAAATATCACTTTGCCAATTCCAAAAGAACTGTCTTAGCGAAAGTCTTCTTGCGGGGAAAGCTGTAACTCTGTGAGATGTTTTCACTGAACACAAAGAAGTTTCTCAGAAAGCTTCTTTCTCTTTGTTATCTCAGGATATTTCCTTTGGCCCTATAGTCTTCAAAGGGATCCCAAATATGTGTTCTCAGATTCCACAGAAATAAGGCTAGCAAAGAGATCCACGAAATACAGATGTAACTCTGTAAGATGAATTAACAGAACACTGAGCAGTTTCTCAGAAAGCTTCTTTCCAGATTTCATTGGAGGATATTTCCTTTTTCACCATAGCCCTCTATGGGCTTCCAAATATCACTTTGCCAATTCCAAAAGAACTGTCTTAGCGAAAGGCTTCTTGAGGGGAAAGCTGTAACTCTGTGAGATGATTTCACAGAACACAAAGAAGTTTCTCAGAAAGCTTCTTTCTCTTTGTTATCGGAGAATATTTTCTTTGGCCCTATAGTCTTTAAAGGGATCCGAAATATCTGTTCTCAGATTCCACAGAAATAAGGCTAGCAAAGAGATCCACGAAATACAGATGTAACTCTGTGAGATGAATTAACAGAACACTAAGCAGTTTCTCAAAAAGCTTCTTTCCAGATTTCATCGGATAATATTTCCTTTTTCACCATAGCCCTCTATGGGCTTCCAAATATCACTTTGCCATTTCCACAAGAACTGTCTTAGCGAAAGGCTTCTCGAGGGGAAAGGTGTAACTCTGTGAGATGATTTCACAGTACACAAAGAAGTTTCTCAGAAAGCTTCTTTCTCTTTGTTATCGGAGGATATTTCCTTTGGCCCTATAGTCTTCAAAGGGAAAGGAAATACCTGTTCTGAGATTCCACAGAAATAAGGCTAGCAAAGAGATCCACGAAATACAGATGTAACTCTGTGAGATGAATTAACAGAACACTAAGCAGTTTCTCAGAAAGCTTCTTTCCAGATTTCATCAGAGGATATTTCCTTTTTCTCCATAGCCCTCTATGAGCTTCGAAATATCACTTTGCCAATTCCACAAGAACTGTCTTAGCGAAAGGCTTCTTGAGGGGAAAGCTGTAACTCTGTGAGAGGATTTCACAGAACACAAAGAAGTTTCTCAGAAAGCTTCTTTCCCTTTGTTATCGGAGGATATTTCCTTTGGCCCTGTAGTCTTTAAAGGGATCCGAAATATCTGTTCTCAGATTCCACAGAAATAAAGCTAGAAAAGAGATCCACGAAATACAGATGTACCTCTGTGAGATGAATTAACAGAACACTAAGCAGTTTCTCAGAAAGCTTCCTTCCAGATTTCATCGGAGGATATTTCCTTTTTCACCACAGCCCTCTATGGGCTTCCAAATATCACTTTGCCAATTCCACAAGAACTCTTTTAGCGAAAGACTTCTTGAGGGGAAAGCTGTCACTCTGTGAGATGATTTCACAGAACACAAAGAAGTTTCTCAGAAAGCATCTTTCTCTTTGTTATCGGAGGATATTTCCTTTGGCCCTCTAGTCTTCAAAGGGATCCAAAATATCTGTTGTCAGATTCCACAGAAATAAGGCTAGCAAAGAGATCCACGAAATACAGATGTAACTCTGTGAGATGAATTAACAGAACACTGAGCAGTTTCTCAGAAAGCTTCTTTCCAGATTTCATCGAAGGATATTTCCTTTTTCACCATAGCCCTCTTTGGGCTTCCAAATATCACTTTGCCAATTCCACAAGAACTGTCTTAGCGAAAGGCTTCTTGAGGGGAAAGGTGTAACTCTGTGAGATGATTTCACGGAACACAAAGAAGTTTCTCAGAAAGCTTCTTTCTCTTTGTTATCGGAGGATATTTCCTTTGGCCCTATAGTCTTCAAAGGGAAAGGAAATATCTGTTGTCAGATTAAACAGAAATAAGGCTAGCAAAGACATCCACGAAAGACAGATGTAACTCTGTGAGATGAATTAACAGAACACTAAGCAGTTTCTCAGAAAGCTTCTTTCCAGATTTCATCGGAGGATATTTCCTTTTTCACCTTAGCCCTCTATGGGCTTCCAAATATCACTTTGCCAATTCCACAAGAACTGTCTTAGCGAAAGGCTTCTTGAGGGGAAAGCTGTAACTCTGTGAGATGATTTCAAAGAACACAAAGAAGTTTCTCAGAAAGCTTCTTTCTCTTTGTTATCGGAGGATATTTCCTTTGGCCCTATAGACTTTAAAGGGATCCGAAATATCTGTTCTCAGATTCCACAGAAATAAGGGTAGCAAAGAGATCCACGAAATACAGATGTAACTCTGTGAGATGAATTAACAGAACACTGAGCAGTTTCTCAGAAAGCTTCTTTCCAGATTTCAACGGAGGATATTTCCTTTTTCACCATAGCCCTCTATGGGCTTCCAAATATCACTTTGCAAATTCCACAAGAACTGTCTTAGCGAAAGGCTTCTTGAGGGGAAGGCTGTAATCTGTGAGATGATTTCACAGAACACAAAGAAGTTTCTCAGAAAGCTTCTTTCTCTTTGTTATCGGAGGATATTTCCTTTGGCGCTATAGTCTTCGAAGGGAAAGGAAATATCTGTTGTCAGATTCCACAGAAATAAGGCTAGCAAAAAGATCCACGAAATACAGATGTAACTCTGTGAGATGAATTAACAGAACACTAAGCAGTTTCTCAGAAAGCTTCTTTCCAGATTTCATCGGAGGATATTTCCTTTTTCACCATAGCCCTCTATGGGCTTCCAAATATCAGTTTGCCAATTCCACAAGAACTGTCTTAGCGAAAGGCTTCTTGAGGGGAAAGCTGTAACTCTGTGAGATGATTTCACAGAACACAAAGAAGTTTCTCAGAAAGCTTCTTTCCCTTTGTTATCGGAGGATATTTCCTTTGGCCCTATAGTCTTCAAAGGGAAAGGAAATATCTGTTGTCAGATTCCACAGAAATAAGGCTAGCAAAGAGATCCACGAAATACAGATGTAACTCTGTGAGATGAATTAACAGAACACTGAGCAGTTTCTCAGAAAGCTTCTTTCCAGATTTCATCGGAGGATATTTCCTTTTTCACCATAGCCCTCTATGGGCTTCCAAATATCACTTTGCCAATTCCAAAAGAACTGTCTTAGCGAAAGGCTTCTTGAGGGGAAAGCTGTAACTCTGTGAGATGATTTCACAGAACACAAAGAAGTTTCTCAGAAAGCTTCTTTCTCTTTGTTATCAGAGAATATTTTCTTTGGCCCTATAGTCTTTAAAGGGATCCGAAATATCTGTTCTCAGATTCCACAGAAATAAGGCTAGCAAAGAGATCCACGAAATACAGGTGTAACTCTGTGAGATGAATTAACAGAACACTAAGCAGTTTCTCAGAAAGCTTCTTTCCAGATTTCATCGCAGGATAATTCCTTTTTCACCATAGCCCTCTATGGGCTTCCAAATATCACTTTGGGAATTCCAGAAGAACTCTCTTAGCGAAAGGCTTCTTGAAGGGAAAGCTGTCACTCTGTGAGATGATTTCACTGAACACAAAGAAGTTTCTCAGAAAGCTTCTTTCCCTTTGTTATCGGAGGATATTTCCTTTGTCCCTATAGTCTTCTAAGGGAAAGGAAATATCTGTTGTCAGATTCCACAGAAATAAGGCAGGCAAAGAGATCCACGAAATACAGGTGTAACTCTGTGAGATGAATTAACAGAACACTGAGCAGTTTCTCAGAAAGCTTCTTTCCAGATTTCATCGGAGGATATTTCCTTTTTCACCATAGCCCTCTATGGGCTTCCAAATATCACTTTGCCAATTCCACAAGAACTGTCTTAGCGAAAGGCTTCTTGAGGAGAAAGCTGTCACTCTGTGAGATGATTTCACAGAACACAAAGAAGTTTCTCAGAAAGCTTCTTTCTCTTTGTTATCGGAGGATATTTCCTTTGGCCCTATAGTCTTTAAAGGGATCCGAAATATCTGTTCTCACATTCCACAGAAATAAGGCTAGCAAAGAGATCCACGAAATACAGATGTAACTCTGTGAGATGAATTAACAGAACACTAAGCAGTTACTCAGAAAGCTTCTTTCCAGATTTCATCGGAGGATATTTCCTTTTTCACCATAGCCCTCTATGGGCTTCCAAATATCACTTTGCCAATTCCACAAGAACTGTCTTAGAGAAAGGCTTCTTGAGGGGAAAGCTGTAACTCTGTGAGATGATTTCACAGAACACAAAGAAGTTTCTCAGAAAGCTTCCCTCTCTTTGTTATCGGAGGATATTTCCTTTGGCCCTATAGTCTTCAAAGAGAAAGGAAATATCTGTTCTCAGATTCCACAGAAATAAGGCTAGCAAAGAGATCCACGAAATACAGATGTAACTCTGTGAGATGAATTAACAGAACACTAAGCAGTTTCTCAGAAAGCTTCTTTCCAGATTTCATCGGAGGATATTTCCTTTTTCACCATAGATCTCTATGGGCTTCCAAATATCACTTTGCCAATTCCAAAAGAACTGTCTTAGCGAAAGGCTTCTTGCGGGGAAAGCTGTAACTCTGTGAGATGATTTCACTGAACACAAAGAAGTTTCTCAGAAAGCTTCTTTCTCTTTGTTATCTGAGGATATTTCCTTTGGCCCTATAGTCTTCAAAGGGATCCCAAATATGTGTTCTCAGATTCCACAGAAATAAGGCTAGCAAAGAGATCAACGAAATACAGATGTAACTCTGTGAGATGAATTATGAGAACAATAAGCAGTTTCTCAGAAAGCTTCTTTCCAGATTTCATCAGAGGATATTTCCTTTTTCTCCATAGCCCTCTATGAGCTTCGAAATATCACTTTGCCAATTCCACAAGAACTGTCTTAGCGAAAGGCTTCTTGAGGGGAAAGCTGTAACTCTGTGAGAGGATTTCACAGAACACAAAGAAGTTTCTCAGAAAGCTTCTTTCCCTTTGTTATCGGAGGATATTTCCTTTGGCCCTGTAGTCTTTAAAGGGATCCGAAATATCTGTTCTCAGATTCCACAGAAATAAAGCTAGAAAAGAGATCCACGAAATACAGATGTACCTCTGTGAGATGAATTAACAGAACACTAAGCAGTTTCTCAGAAAGATTCCTTCCAGATTTCATCGGAGGATATTTCCTTTTTCACCACAGCCCTCTATGGGCTTCCAAATATCACTTTGCCAATTCCACAAGAACTCTTTTAGCGAAAGACTTCTTGAGGGGAAAGCTGTCACTCTGTGAGATGATTTCACAGAACACAAAGAAGTTTCTCAGAAAGCATCTTTCTCTTTGTTATCGGAGGATATTTCCTTTGGCCCTCTAGTCTTCAAAGGGATCCAAAATATCTGTTGTCAGATTCCACAGAAATAAGGCTAGCAAAGAGATCCACGAAATACAGATGTAACTCTGTGAGATGAATTAACAGAACACTGAGCAGTTTCTCAGAAAGCTTCTTTCCAGATTTCATCGAAGGATATTTCCTTTTTGACCATAGCCCTCTTTGGGCTTCCAAATATCACTTTGCCAATTCCACAAGAACTGTCTTAGCGAAAGGCTTCTTGAGGGGAAAGGTGTAACTCTGTGAGATGATTTCACGGAACACAAAGAAGTTTCTCAGAAAGCTTCTTTCTCTTTGTTATCGGAGGATATTTCCTTTGGCCCTATAGTCTTCAAAGGGAAAGGAAATATCTGTTGTCAGATTAAACAGAAATAAGGCTAGCAAAGACATCCACGAAAGACAGATGTAACTCTGTGAGATGAATTAACAGAACACTAAGCACTTTCTCAGAAAGCTTCTTTCCAGATTTCATCGGAGGATATTTCCTTTTTCACCTTAGCCCTCTATGGGCTTCCAAATATCACTTTGCCAATTCCACAAGAACTGTCTTAGCGAAAGGCTTCTTGAGGGGAAAGCTGTAACTCTGTGAGATGATTTCAAAGAACACAAAGAAGTTTCTCAGAAAGCTTCTTTCTCTTTGTTATCGGAGGATATTTCCTTTGGCCCTATAGACTTTAAAGGGATCCGAAATATCTGTTCTCAGATTCCACAGAAATAAGGGTAGCAAAGAGATCCACGAAATACAGATGTAACTCTGTGAGATGAATTAACAGAACACTGAGCAGTTTCTCAGAAAGCTTCTTTCCAGATTTCAACGGAGGATATTTCCTTTTTCACCATAGCCCTCTATGGGCTTCCAAATATCACTTTGCAAATTCCACAAGAACTGTCTTAGCGAAAGGCTTCTTGAGGGGAAGGCTGTAATCTGTGGGATGATTTCACAGAACACAAAGAAGTTTCTCAGAAAGCTTCTTTCTCTTTGTTATCGGAGGATATTTCCTTTGGCGCTATAGTCTTCGAAGGGAAAGGAAATATCTGTTGTCAGATTCCACAGAAATAAGGCTAGCAAAAAGATCCACGAAATACAGATGTAACTCTGTGAGATGAATTAACAGAACACTAAGCAGTTTCTCAGAAAGCTTCTTTCCAGATTTCATCGGAGGATATTTCCTTTTTCACCATAGCCCTCTATGGGCTTCCAAATATCAGTTTGCCAATTCCACAAGAACTGTCTTAGCGAAAGGCTTCTTGAGGGGAAAGCTGTAACTCTGTGAGATGATTTCACAGAACACAAAGAAGTTTCTCAGAAAGCTTCTTTCCCTTTGTTATCGGAGGATATTTCCTTTGGCCCTATAGTCTTCAAAGGGAAAGGAAATATCTGTTGTCAGATTCCACAGAAATAAGGCTAGCAAAGAGATCCATGAAATACAGATGTTACTCTGTTAGATGAATTAACAGAACACTAAGCAGTTTCTCAGAAAGCTTCATTCCAGATTTCATCGGAGGATATTTCCTTTTTCACCATAGCCCTCTATGGGCTTCCAAATATCACTTTGCCAATTCCACAAGAACTGTCTTAGCGAAAGGCTTCTTGAGGGGAAAGCTGTAACTCTGTGAGATGATTTCACAGAACACAAAGAAGTTTCTCAGAAAGCTTCTTTCTCTTTGTTATCGGAGGATATTTCCTTTGGCCCTATAGTATTCAAAGGGATCCGAAATATCTGTTCTCAGATTCAAAAGAAATAAGGCTAGCAAAGAGATCCACGAAATACAGATGTAACTCTGTGAGATGAATTAACAGAACACTGAGCAGTTTCTCAGAAAGCTTCTTTCCAGATTTCATCGAAGGATATTTCCTTTTTCACCATAGCCCTCTTTGGGCTTCCAAATATCACTTTGCCAATTCCACAAGAACTGTCTTAGCGAAAGGCTTCTTGAGGAGAAAGCTGTCACTCTGTGAGATGATTTCACAGAACACAAAGAAGTTTCTCAGAAAGCTTCTTTCTCTTTGTTATCGGAGGATATTTCCTTTGGCCCTATAGTCTTTAAAGGGATCCGAAATATCTGTTCTCACATTCCACAGAAATAAGGCTAGCAAAGAGATCCACGAAATACAGATGTAACTCTGTGAGATGAATTAACAGAACACTAAGCAGTTACTCAGAAAGCTTCTTTCCAGATTTCATCGGAGGATATTTCCTTTTTCACCATAGCCCTCTATGGGCTTCCAAATATCACTTTGCCAATTCCACAAGAACGGTCGTAGCGAAAGGCTTCTTGAGGGGAAAGCTGTAACTCTGTGAGATGATTTCACAGAACACAAAGAAGTTTCTCAGAAAGCTTCCCTCTCTTTGTTATCGGAGGATATTTCCTTTGGCCCTATAGTCTTCAAAGAGAAAGGAAATATCTGTTCTCAGATTCCACAGAAATAAGGCTAGCAAAGAGATCCACGAAATACAGATGTAACTCTGTGAGATGAATTAACAGAACACTGAGCAGTTTCTCAGAAAGCTTATTTCCAGATTTCATCGGAGGATATTTCCTTTTTCACCGTAGCCCTCTATGGGCTTCCAAATATCACTTTGCCAATTCCACAAGAACTGTCTTAGCGAAAGTCTTCTTGAGGGGAAAGCTGTAACTCTGTGAGATGATTTCACAGAACACAAGGAAGTTTCTCAGAAAGCTTCTTTCCCTTTGTTATCGGAGGATATTTCCTTTGGCCCTATAGTCTTTAAAGGGATCCGAAATATCTCTTCACAGATTCCACAGAAAAAAGGCTAGCAAAGAGATCCATGAAATACAGATGTTACTCTGTTAGATGAATTAACAGAACACTAAGCAGTTTCTCAGAAAGCTTCATTCCAGATTTCATCGGAGGATATTTCCTTTTTCACCATAGCCCTCTATGGGCTTCCAAATATCACTTTGCCAATTCCACAAGAACTGTCTTAGCGAAAGGCTTCTTGAGGGGAAAGCTGTAACTCTGTGAGATGATTTCACAGAACACAAAGAAGTTTCTCAGAAAGCTTCTTTCTCTTTGTTATCGGAGGATATTTCCTTTGGCCCTATAGTATTCAAAGGGATCCGAAATATATGTTCTCAGATTCAAAAGAAATAAGGCTAGCAAAGAGATCCACGAAATACAGATGTAACTCTGTGAGATGAATTAACAGAACACTGAGCAGTTTCTCAGAACGCTTCTTTCCAGATTTCATCGAAGGATATTTCCTTTTTCACCATAGCCCTCTTTGGGCTTCCAAATATCACTTTGCCAATTCCACAAGAACTGTCTTAGCGAAAGGCTTCTTGAGGGGAAAGGTGTAACTCTGTGAGATGATTTCACAGAACACAAAGAAGTTTCTCAGAAAGCTTCTTTCTCTTTGTTATCGGAGGATATTTCCTTTGGCCCTATAGTCTTTAAAGGGATCCGAAATATATGTTCTCAGATTCCACAGAAATAAGGCTAGCAAAGAGATCCACGAAATACAGATGTAACTCTGTGAGATGAATTAACAGAACATTAAGGAGTTTCTCAGAAAGCTTCTTTCCAGATTTCATCGGAGGATATTTCCTTTTTCACCATAGCCCTCTATGGGCTTCCAAATCTCACTTTGCCAATTCCACAAGAACTGTCTTAGCGAAAGGCTTCTTGAGGGGAAAGCTGTAACTCTGTGAGATAATTTCACAGAACACAAAGAAGTTTCTCAGAAAGCTTCTTTCTCTTTGTTATCGGAGGATATTTCCTTTGGCCCTATAGTCTTTAAAGGGATCCGAAATATATGTTCTCAGATTCCACAGAAATAAGGCTAGCGAAGAGATCCACGAAATACAGATGTAACTCTGTGAGATGAATTAACAGAACATTAAGGAGTTTCTCAGAAAGCTTCTTTCCAGATTTCATCGGAGGATATTTCCTTTTTCACCATAGCCCTCTATGGGCTTCCAAATCTCACTTTGCCAATTCCACAAGAACTGTCTTAGCGAAAGGCTTCTTGAGGGGAAAGCTGTAACTCTGTGAGATAATTTCACAGAACACAAAGAAGTTTCTCAGAAAGCTTCTTTCTCTTTGTTATCGGAGGATATTTCCTTTGGCCCTATAGTCTTCAAAGGGAAAGGAAATATCTGTTGTCAGATTCCACAGAAATAAGGCTAGCACAAAGATCCACGAAATACAGATGTAACTCTGTGAGATGAATTAACAGAACACTAAGCAGTTTCTCAGAAAGCTTCTTTCCAGATTTCATCAGAGGATATTTCCTTTTTCACCATAGCCCTCTATGGGCTTCCAAATATCACTTTGCCAATTCCACAAGAACTGTCTTAGCGAAAGGCTTCTTGAGGAGAAAGCTGTAACTCTGTGAGATGATTTCACAGAACACAAAGAAGTTTCTCAGAAAGCTTCTTTCTCTTTGTTATCGGAGGATATTTCCTTTGGCCCTATAGTCTTTAAAGGGATCCGAAATATCTGTTCTCAGATTCCACAAAAATAAGGCTACCAAAGAGATCCACGAAATACAGATGTAACTCTGTGAGATGAATTAACAGAACACTGAGCAGTTTCTCAGAAAGCTTCTTTCCAGATTTCATCGGAGGATATTTCCTTTTTCACCATAGCGCTCTATGGGCTTCCAAATATCACTTTGCCAATTCCACAAGAACTGTCTTAGCGAAAGGCTTCTTGAGGGGAAGGCTGTAACTCTGTGAGATGATTTCACAGAACACAAAGAAGTTTCTCAGAAAGCTTCTTTCTCTTTGTTATCGGAGGATATTTCCTTTGGCCCTATAGTCTTCAAAGGGAAAGGAAATATCTGTTCTCAGATTACACAGAAATAAGGCTAGCAAAGAGATCCACGAAATACAGATGTAACTCTGTGAGATGAATTAACAGAACACTAAGGAGTTTCTCAGAAAGCTTCTTTCCAGATTTCATCGGAGGATATTTCCTTTTTCACCATAGCCCTCTATGGGCTTCCAAGTATCACTTTGCCAATTCCAAAAGAACTGTCTTAGCGAAAGGCTTCTTGAGGGGAAAGCTGTAACTCTGTGAGATGATTTCACAGAACATAAAGAAGTTTCTCAGAAAGCTTCTTTCTCTTTGTTATCGGAGGATATTTCCTTTGGCCCTATAGTCTTTAAAGGGATCCGAAATATCTGTTCTCAGATTCCACAGAAATGAGGCTGGCAAAGAGATCCACGAAATACAGATGTAACTCTGTGAGATGAATTAACAGAACACTAAGCAGTTTCTCAGAAAGCTTCTTTCCAGATTTCATCGGAGGATATTTCCTTTTTCACCATAGCCCTCTATGGGCTTCAAAATATCACTTTGCCAATTCCACAAGAACTGTCTTAGCGAAAGGCTTCTTGAGGGGAAAGCTGTAACTCTGTGATTTGATTTCACAGAACACAAAGAAGTTTCTCAGAAAGCTTCTTTCTCTTTGTTATCGGAGGATATTTCCTTTGGCCCTATAGTCTTTAAAGGGAAAGGAAATATCTGTTGTGAGATTCCACAGAAATAAGGCTAGCAAAGAGAACGAAATACAGATGTAACTCTGTGAAATGAATTAACAGAACACTAAGCAGTTTCTCAGAAAGCTTCTTTCCAGATTTCATCGGAGGATATTTCCTTTTTCACCATATCCCTCTATGGGCTTCTAAATATCACTTTGCCAATTCCACAAGTACTGTCTTAGCGAAAAGCTTATTGAGGGGAATGCTGTAACTCTGTGGGATGATTTCACAGAACACAAAGAAGTTTCTCAGAAAGCTTCTTTCCCTTTGTTATCAGAGGATATTTCCTTTGGCCCTACAGTCTTCAAAGGGAAAGGAAATATCTGTTGTCCGATTCCACAGAAATGAGGCTAGCAAAGAGATCCACGAAATACAGATGTAACTCCGTCAGATGAATTAACAGAACACTAAGCAGTTTCTCAGAAAGCTTCTTTCCAGATTTCATGGGAGGATATTTCCTTTTTCACCATAGCCCTCTATGGGCTTCCAAATATCACTTTGCCAATTCCACAAGAACTGTCTTAGCGAAAGGCTTCTTGAGGGGAAAGCTGTAACTCTGTGAGATGATTTCACAGAACACAAAGAAGTTTCTCAGAAAGCTTCTTTCTCTTTGTTATCGGAGGATATTTCCTTTGGCCCTATAGTCTTTAAAGGGATCCGAAATATCTGTTCTCAGATTCCACAAAAATAAGGCTACCAAAGAGATCCACGAAATACAGATGTAACTCTGTGAGATGAATTAACAGAACACTGAGCAGTTTCTCAGAAAGCTTCTTTCCAGATTTCATCGGAGGATATTTCCTTTTTCACCATAGCGCTCTATGGGCTTCCAAATATCACTTTGCCAATTCCACAAGAACTGTCTTAGCGAAAGGCTTCTTGAGGGGAAGGCTGCAACTCTGTGAGATGATTTCACAGAACACAAAGAAGTTTCTCAGAAAGCTTCTTTCTCTTTGTTATCGGAGGATATTTCCATTGGCCCTATAGTCTTCAAAGGGAAAGGAAATATCTGTTCTCAGATTCCACAGAAATAAGGCTAGCAAAGAGATCCACGAAATACAGATGTAACTCTGTGAGATGAATTAACAGAACACTAAGGAGTTTCTCAGAAAGCTTCTTTCCAGATTTCATCGGAGGATATTTCCTTTTTCACCATAGCCCTCTATGGGCTTCCAAGTATCACTTTGCCAATTCCAAAAGAACTGTCTTAGCGAAAGGCTTCTTGAGGGGAAAGCTGTAACTCTGTGAGTTGATTTCACAGAACATAAAGAAGTTTCTCAGAAAGCTTCTTTCTCTTTGTTATCGGAGGATATTTCCTTTGGCCCTATAGTCTTTAAAGGGATCCGAAATATCTGTTCTCAGATTCCACAGAAATGAGGCTGGCAAAGAGATCCACGAAATACAGATGTAACTCTGTGAGATGAATTAACAGAACACTAAGCAGTTTCTCAGAACGCTTCTTTCCAGATTTCATCGGAGGATATTTCCTTTTTCACCATAGCCCTCTATGGGCTTCCAAATATCACTTTGCCAATTCCACAAGAACTGTCTTAGCGAAAGGCTTCTTGAGGGGAAAGGTGTAACTCTGTGATTTGATTTCACAGAACACAAAGAAGTTTCTCAGAAAGCTTCTTTCTCTTTGTTATCGGAGGATATTTCCTTTGGCCCTATAGTCTTTAAAGGGAAAGGAAATGTCTGTTGTGAGATTCCACAGAAATAAGGCTAGCAAAGAGAACGAAATACAGATGTAACTCTGTGAGATGAATTAACAGAACACTAAGCAGTTTCTCAGAAAGCTTCTTTCCAGATTTCATCGGAGGATATTTCCTTTTTCACCATATCCCTCTATGGGCTTCTAAATATCACTTTGCCAATTCCACAAGAACTGTCTTAGCGAAAAGCTTCTTGAGGGGAATGCTGTAACTCTGTGGGATGTTTTCACAGAACACAAAGAAGTTTCTCAGAAAGCTTCTTTCCCTTTGTTATCGGAGGATATTTCCTTTGGCCCTACAGTCTTCAAAGGGAAAGGAAATATCTGTTGTCCGATTCCACAGAAATGAGGCTAGCAAAGAGATCCACGAAATACAGATGTAACTCTGTCAGATGAATTAACAGAACACTGAGCAGTTTCTCAGAAAGCTTCTTTCCAGATTTCATCGGCGGATATTTCCTTTTTCACCATAGCCCTCTATGGGCTTCCAAATATCACTTTGCCAATTCCACAAGAACTGTCTTAGCGAAAGGCTTCTTGAGGGGAAAGCTGTAACTCTGTGAGATGATTTCACAGAACAGAAAGAAGTTTCTCAGAAAGCTTCTTTCTCTTTGTTATCGGAGGATATTTCCTTTGGCCCTATAGTCTTTAAAGGGATCCGAAATATCTGTTGTCAGATTCCACAGAAATAAGGCTAGCAAAGAGATCCACGAAATACAGATGTAACTCTGTGAGATGAATTAACAGAACACTGAGCAGTTTCTCAGAAAGCTTCTTTCCAGATTTCATCGGAGGATATTTCCTTTTTCACCATAGCCCTCTATGGGCTTCCAAATATCACTTTGCCAATTCCACAAGAACTGTCTTAGCGAAAGGCTTCCTGAGTGGAAGGCTGTAGCTCTGTGAGATGATTTCACAGAACACAAAGAAGTTTCTCAGAAAGCTTCTTTCTCTTTGTTATCGGAGTATATTTCCTTTGGCTCTATAGTCTTCAAAGGGAAAGGAAATATCTGTTGTCAGATTCCACAGAAATAAGGCTAGCAAAAAGATCCACGAAATACAGATGTAACTCTGTGAGATGAATTAACAGAACACTAAGCAGTTTCTCAGAAAGCTACTTTTCAGATTTCATCGGAGGATATTTGCTTTTTCACCATAGCCCTCTAAGGGCTTCCAAATATCACTTTACCAATTCCACAAGAACTGTCTTAGCGAAAGGCTTCTTGAGGGGAAGCTGTAACTCTGTGAGATGATTACACAGAACACAAAGAAGTTTCTCACAAAGCTTCTTTCCCTTTGTTAACGGAGGATATTTCCTTTGGCCCTATAGTCTTCAAAGGGAAAGGAAATATCTGTTGTCAGATTCCACAGAAATAAGGCTAGGAAAGAGATCCACGAAATACAGATGTAACTCTGTGAGATGAATTAACAGGACACTGAGCAGTTTCTCAGAAAGCTTCTTTCCAGATTTCATCGGAGGATATTTCCTTTTTCATCATAGCCCTCTATGGGCTTCCAAATATCACTTTGCCAATTCCACAAGAACTGTCTTAGCGAAAGGCTTCTTGAGGGGAAAGCTGTAACTCTGTGAGATGATTTCACAGAACACAAAGAAGTTTCTCAGAAAGCTTCTTTCTCTTTGTTATCGGAGGATATTTCCCTTGGCCCTATAGTCTTTAAAGGGATCCGAAATATCTGTTCTCAGATTCCACAGAAATAAGGCTAGCAAAGAGATCCACGAAATACAGATGTAACTCTGTGAGATGAATTAACAGAACACTAAGCAGTTTCTCAGAAAGCTTCTTTCCAGATTTCATCGGAGGATATTTCCTTTTTCACCATAGCCCTCTAAGGGCTTCCAAATATCACTTTGCCAATTCCACAAGAAATGTCTTAGCGAAAGGCTTCTTGAGGGGATAGGTGTAACTCTGTGATTTGATTTCACAGAACACAAAGAAGTTTCTCAGAAAGCTTCTTTCTCTTTGTTATCGGAGGATATTTCCTTTGGCCCTATAGTCTTCAAAGGGAAAGGAAATATCTGTTGTCAGATTAAACAGAAATAAGGCTAGCAAAAAGATCCACCAAATACAGATGTAACACTGTGAGATGAATTAACAGAACACTAAGCAGTTTCTCAGAAAGCTTCTTTCCAGATTTCATGGGAGGATATTTCCTTTTTCACCATAGCCCTCTATGGGCTTCCAAATATCACTTTGCCAATTCCACAAGAACTGTCTTAGCGAAAGGCTTCTAGAGGGGAAAGCTGTAACTCTGTGAGATGATTTCACAGAACACAAAGAAGTTTCTCAGAAAGCTTCTTTCCCTTTGTTATCGGAGGCTATTTCCTTTGGCCCTATAGTCTTTAAAGGGATCCGAAATATGTGTTCTCAGATTCCACAGAAATAAGGCTAGCAAAGAGATCCACGAAATACAGATGTAACTCTGAGAGATGAATTAACAGAACACTAAGGAGTTTCTCAGAAAGCTTCTTTCCAGATTTCATCGGAGGATATTTCCTTTTTCACCATAGCCCTCTATGGGCTTCCAAATATCACTTTGCCAATTCCACAAGAACTGTCTTAGCGAAAGGCTTCTTGAGGGGAAAGCTGTAACTCTGTGAGATGATTTCACAGAACACAAAGAAGTTTCTCAGAAAGCTTCTTTCCCTTTGTTATCGGAGGATATTTCCTTTGGCCCTATAATCTTCAAAGGGAAAGGAAATATCTGTTGTCAGATTAAACAGAAATAAGGCTAGCATAAAGATCCACGAAATACAGATGTAACACTGTGAGATGAATTAACAGAACACTGAGCAGTTTCTCAGAAAGCTTCTTTCCAGATTTCATGGGAGGATATTTCCTTTTTCACCATAGCCCTCTATGGGCTTCCAAATATCACTTTGCCAATTCCACAAGAACTGTCTTAGCGAAAGGCTTCTTGAGGGGAAAGCTGTAACTCTGTGAGATGATTTCACAGAACACAAAGAAGTTTCTCAGAAAACTTCTTTCCCTTTGTTATCGGAGGATATTTCCTTTGGCCCTATAGTCTTTAAAGGGATCCGAAATATGTGTTCTCAGATTCCACAGAAATAAGGCTAGCAAAGAGATCCACGAAATACAGATGTAACTCTGTGAGATGAATTAACAGAACACTAAGGAGTTTCTCAGAAAGCTTCTTTCCAGATTTCATCGGAGGATATTTCCTTTTTCATCATAGCCCTCTATGGGCTTCCAAATATCACTTTGCCAATTCCACAAGAACTGTCTTAGCGAAAGGCTTCTTCAGAGGAAAGCTGTAACTCTGAGATGATTTCACAGAACACAAAGAAGTTTCTCAGAAAGCTTCTTTCTCTTTGTTATCGGAGGATATTTCCTTTGGCCCTATAGTCTTCAAAGGGAAAGGAAATATCTGTTGTCAGATTCCACAGAAATAAGGCTAGCAAAGAGATCCACGAAATGCAGATGGAACTCTGTGAGATTAATGAACAGAACACTGAGCAGTTTCTCAGAAAGCTTCTTTCCAGATTTCATCGGAGGATATTTCCTTTTTCACCATAGCCCTCCTGGGGCTTCCAAATATCACTTTGCCAATTCCACAAGAACTGTCTTAGCGAAAGGCTTCCTGAGGGGAAGGCTGTAGCTCTGTGAGATGATTTCACAGAACACAAAGAAGTTTCTCAGAAAGCTTCTTTCTCTTTGTTATCGGAGTATATTTCCTTTGGCTCTATAGTCTTCAAAGGGAAAGGAAATATCTGTTGTCAGATTCCACAGAAATAAGGCTAGCAAAAAGATCCACGAAATACTGATGTAACTCTGTGAGATGTATTAACAGAACACTAAGCAGTTTCTCAGAATGCTACTTTTCAGATTTCATCGGAGGATATTTCCTTTTTCACCATAGCCCTCTATGGGCTTCCAAATATCACTTTTCCAATTCCACAAGAACTGTCTTAGCGAAAGGCTTCTTGAGGGGAAAGCTGTAACTCTGTGAGATGATTTCACAGAACACAAAGAAGTTTCTCAGAAAGCTTCTTTCCCTTTGTTATCGGAGGATATTTCCTTTGGCCCTATAGTCTTTAAAGGGATCCGAAATATGTGTTCTCAGATTCCACAGAAATAAGGCTAGCAAAGAGATCCTCGAAATACAGATGTAACTCTGTGAGATGAATTAACAGAACACTAAGGAGTTTCTCAGAAAGCTTCTTTCCAGATTTCATCGGAGGATATTTCCTTTTTCACCATAGCCCTCTATGGGCTTCCAAATATCACTTTGCCAATTCCACAAATACTGTCTTAGCGAAAGGCTTCTTCAGGGGAAAGTTGTAACTCTGTGAGATGATTTCACAGAACACAAAGAAGTTACTCAGAAAGCTTCTTTCTCTTTGTTATCGGAGGATATTTCCTTTGGCCCTATAGTCTTCAAAGGGAAAGGAAATATCTGTTGTCAGATGCCACAGAAATAAGGCTAGCAAAGAGATCCACGAAATACCGATGGAACTCTGTGAGATTAATTAACAGAGCACTGAGCAGTTTCTCAGAAAGCTTCTTTCCAGATTTCATCGGAGGATATTTCCTTTTTCACCATAGCCCTCTATGGGCTTCCAAATATCACTTTGCCAATTCCAAAAGTACTGTCTTAGAGAAAGGCTTCTTGAGGGGAAAGCTGTAACTCTGTGAGATGATTTCACAGAACACAAAGAAGTTTCTCAGAAAGCTTCTTTCTCTTTGTTATCGGAGGATATTTCCTTTGGCCCTATAGTCTTCAAAGGGAAAGGAAATATCTGTTGTCAGATTAAACAGAAATAAGGCTAGCAGAGAGATCCATGAAATACAGATGTAACACTGTGAGATGTATTAACAGAACACTAAGCAGTTTCTCAGAAAGCTTCTTTCCAGATTTCATCGGAGGATATTTCCTTTTTCACCATAGCCCTCTATGGGCTTCCAAATATCACTTTGCCAATTCCACAAGAACTGTCTTAGCGAAAGGCTTCTTGAGGGGAAAGCTGTAACTCTGTGAGATGATTTCACAGAACACAAAGAAGTTTCTCAGAAAGCTTCTTTCCCTTTGTTATCGGAGGATATTTCCTTTGGCCCTATAGTCTTTAAAGGGATCCGAAATATGTGTTCTCAGATTCCACAGAAATAAGGCTAGCAAAGAGATCCACGAAATACAGATGTAACTCTGAGAGATGAATTAACAGAACACTAAGAAGTTTCTCAGAAAGCTTCTTTCCAGATTTCATCGGAGGATATTTCCTTTTTCACCATAGCCCTCTATGGGCTTCCAAATATCACTTTGCCAATTCCACAAGAACTGTCTTAGCGAAAGGCTTCTTCAGAGGAAAGCTGTAACTCTCTGAGATGATTTCACAGAACACAAAGAAGTTTCTCAGAAAGCTTCTTTCTCTTTGTTATCGGAGGATATTTCCTTTGGCCCTATAGTCTTCAAAGGGAAAGGAAATATCTGTTGTCAGATTCCACAGAAATAAGGCTAGCAAAGAGATCCACGAAATGCAGATGTAACTCTGTGAGATGAATTAACAGAACACTGAGCAGTTTCTCAGAAAGCTTCTTTCCAGATTTCATCGGAGGATATTTCCTTTTTCACCATAGCCCTCTAAGGGCTTCCAAATATCACTTTGCCAATTCCACAAGAACTGTCTTAGCGAAAGGCTTCCTGAGGGGAAGGCTGTAGCTCTGTGAGATGATTTCACAGAACACAAAGAAGTTTCTCAGAAAGCTTCTTTCTCTTTGTTATCGGAGTATATTTCCTTTGGCTCTATAGTCTTCAAAGGGAAAGGAAATATCTGTTGTCAGATTCCACAGAAATAAGGCTAGCAAAAAGATCCACGAAATACTGATGTAACTCTGTGAAATGTATTAACAGAACACTAAGCAGTTTCTCAGAATGCTACTTTTCAGATTTCATCGGAGGATATTTCCTTTTTCAACATAGCCCTCTATGGGCTTCCAAATATCACTTTGCCAATTCCACAAGAACTGTCTTAGCGAAAGGCTTCTTGAGGGGAAAGCTGTAACTCTGTGAGATGATTTCACAGAACACAAAGAAGTTTCTCAGAAAGCTTCTTTCCCTTTGTTATCGGAGGATATTTCCTTTGGCCCTATAGTCTTTAAAGGGATCCGAAATATGTGTTCTCAGATTCCACAGAAATAAGGCTAGCAAAGAGATCCTCGAAATACAGATGTAACTCTGTGAGATGAATTAACAGAACACTAAGGAGTTTCTCAGAAAGCTTCTTTCCAGATTTCATCGGAGGATATTTCCTTTTTCACCATAGCCCTCTATGGGCTTCCAAATATCACTTTGCCAATTCCACAAATACTGTCTTAGCGAAAGGCTTCTTCAGGGGAAAGTTGTAACTCTGTGAGATGATTTCACAGAACACAAAGAAGTTACTCAGAAAGCTTCTTTCTCTTTGTTATCGGAGGATATTTCCTTTGGCCCTATAGTCTTCAAAGGGAAAGGAAATATCTGTTGTCAGATGCCACAGAAATAAGGCTAGCAAAGAGATCCACGAAATACCGATGGAACTCTGTGAGATTAATTAACAGAGCACTGAGCAGTTTCTCAGAAAGCTTCTTTCCAGATTTCATCGGAGGATATTTCCTTTTTCACCATAGCCCTCTATGGGCTTCCAAATATCACTTTGCCAATTCCAAAAGTACTGTCTTAGAGAAAGGCTTCTTGAGGGGAAAGCTGTAACTCTGTGAGATGATTTCACAGAACACAAAGAAGTTTCTCAGAAAGCTTCTTTCTCTTTGTTATCGGAGGATATTTCCTTTGGCCCTATAGTCTTCAAAGGGAAAGGAAATATCTGTTGTCAGATTAAACAGAAATAAGGCTAGCAGAGAGATCCATGAAATACAGATGTAACACTGTGAGATGTATTAACAGAACACTAAGCAGTTTCTCAGAAAGCTTCTTTCCAGATTTCATCGGAGGATATTTCCTTTTTCACCATAGCCCTCTATGGGCTTCCAAATATCACTTTGCCAATTCCACAAGAACTGTCTTAGCGAAAGGCTTCTTGAGGGGAAAGCTGTAACTCTGTGAGATGATTTCACAGAACACAAAGAAGTTTCTCAGAAAGCTTCTTTCCCTTTGTTATCGGAGGATATTTCCTTTGGCCCTATAGTCTTTAAAGGGATCCGAAATATGTGTTCTCAGATTCCACAGAAATAAGGCTAGCAAAGAGATCCACGAAATACAGATGTAACTCTGAGAGATGAATTAACAGAACACTAAGAAGTTTCTCAGAAAGCTTCTTTCCAGATTTCATCGGAGGATATTTCCTTTTTCACCATAGCCCTCTATGGGCTTCCAAATATCACTTTGCCAATTCCACAAGAACTGTCTTAGCGAAAGGCTTCTTCAGAGGAAAGCTGTAACTCTCTGAGATGATTTCACAGAACACAAAGAAGTTTCTCAGAAAGCTTCTTTCTCTTTGTTATCGGAGGATATTTCCTTTGGCCCTATAGTCTTCAAAGGGAAAGGAAATATCTGTTGTCAGATTCCACAGAAATAAGGCTAGCAAAGAGATCCACGAAATGCAGATGTAACTCTGTGAGATGAATTAACAGAACACTGAGCAGTTTCTCAGAAAGCTTCTTTCCAGATTTCATCGGAGGATATTTCCTTTTTCACCATAGCCCTCTAAGGGCTTCCAAATATCACTTTGCCAATTCCACAAGAACTGTCTTAGCGAAAGGCTTCCTGAGGGGAAGGCTGTAGCTCTGTGAGATGATTTCACAGAACACAAAGAAGTTTCTCAGAAAGCTTCTTTCTCTTTGTTATCGGAGTATATTTCCTTTGGCTCTATAGTCTTCAAAGGGAAAGGAAATATCTGTTGTCAGATTCCACAGAAATAAGGCTAGCAAAAAGATCCACGAAATACTGATGTAACTCTGTGAAATGTATTAACAGAACACTAAGCAGTTTCTCAGAATGCTACTTTTCAGATTTCATCGGAGGATATTTCCTTTTTCAACATAGCCCTCTATGGGCTTCCAAATATCACTTTGCCAATTCCACAAGAACTGTCTTAGCGAAAGGCTTCTTGAGGGGAAAGCTGTAACTCTGTGAGATGATTTCACAGAACACAAAGAAGTTTCTCAGAAAGCTTCTTTCCCTTTGTTATCGGAGGATATTTCCTTTGGCCCTATAGTCTTTAAAGGGATCCGAAATATGTGTTCTCAGATTCCACAGAAATAAGCCTAGCAAAGAGACCCACGAAATAGAGATGTAACTCTGTGAGATGAATTAACAGAACACTAAGGAGTTTCTCAGAAAGCTTCTTTCCAGATTTCATCGGAGGATATTTCCTTTTTCACCATAGCCCTCTAAGGGCTTCCAAATATCACTTTGCCAATTCCACAAGAACTGTCTTAGCGAAAGGCTTCTTGAGGGGAAAGGTGTAACTCTGTGATTTGATTTCACAGAACACAAAGAAGTTTCTCAGAAAGCTTCTTTCTCTTTATTATCGGAGGATATTTCCTTTGGCCCTATAGTCTTCAAAGGGAAAGGAAATATCTGTTGTCAGATTAAACAGAAATAAGGCTAGCAAAAAGATCCACCAAATACAGATGTAACACTTTGAGATGAATTAACAGAACACTAAGCAGTTTCTCAGAAAGCTTCTTTCCAGATTTCATGGGAGGATATTTCCTTTTTCACCATAGCCCTCTATGGGCTTCCAAATATCACTTTGCCAATTCCACAAGAACTGTCTTAGCGAAAGGCTTCTTGAGGGGAAAGCTGTAAATCTGTGAGATGATTTCACAGAACACAAAGAAGTTTCTCAGAAAGCTTCTTTCCCTTTGTTATCGGAGGATATTTCCTTTGGCCCTATAGTCTTCAAAGGGAAAGGAAATATCTGTTGTCAGATTCCACAGAAATAAGGCTAGCAAAAAGATCTACGAAATACAGATGTGACTCTGTGAGATGAATTAACAGAACACTAAGCAGTTTCTCAGAAAGCTTCTTTCCAGATTTCATCGGAGGATATTTCCTTTTTCACCATAGCCCTCTATGGGCTTCCAAATATCACTTTGCCAATTCCACAAGAACTGTCTTAGCGAAAGGCTTCTTGAGGTGAAAGCTGTAACTCTGTGAGATGATTCCACAGAACACAAAGAAGTTTCTCAGAAAGCTTCTTTCTCTTTGTTATCGGAGGATATTTCCTTTGGCCCTATAGTCTTCAAAGGGAAAGGAAATATCTGTTGTCAGATTCCACAGAAATAAGGCTAGCAAAGAGATCCACGAAATAGAAATGGAACTCTGTGAGATTAATTAACAGAACACTGAGCAGTTTCTCAGAAAGCTTCTTTCCAGATTTCATCGGAGGATATTTCCTTTTTCACCACAGCCCTCTATGGGCTTCCAAATATCACTTTGCCAATTCCACAAGAACTGTCTTAGCGAAAGCCTTCCTGAGGGGAAGGCTGTAGCTCTGTGAGATGATTTCACAGAACACAAAGAAGTTTCTCAGAAAGCTTCTTTCTCTTTGTTATCGGAGGATATTTCCTTTGGCCCTATAGTCTTCAAAGGGAAAGGAAATATCTGTTGTCAGATTCCACAGAAATAAGGCTATCAAAAAGATCCACGAAATACAGATGTGACTGTGTGAGATGAATTAACAGAACACTAAGCAGTTTCTCAGAAAGCTTCTTTCCAGATTTCATCGGAGGATATTTCCTTTTTCAACATAGCCCTCTATGGGCTTCCAAATATCACTTTGCCAATTCCACAAGAATTGTCTTAGCGAAAGGCTTCTTGAGGTGAGAGCTGTAACTCTGTGAGATGATTTCACAAAACACAAAGAAGTTTCTCAGAAAGCTTCTTTCTCTTTGTTATCGGAGGATATTTCCTTTCGCCCTCTAGTATTTAAAGGGATCCGAAATATCTGTTCTCAGATTCCACAGAAATAAGGCTAGCAAAGAGATCCACGAAATACAGATGTAACTCTGTGAGATGAATTAACAGAACACTGAGCAGTTTCTCAGAAAGTTTCTTTCCAGATTTCATCGGAGGATATTTCCTTTTTCACCATAGCCCTCTATGGGCTTCCAAATATCACTTTGCCAATTCCACAAGAACTGTCTTAGCGAAAGCCTTCCTGAGGGGAAGGCTGTAGCTCTGTGAGATGATTTCACAGAACACAAAGAAGTTTCTAAGAAAGCTTCTTTCTCTTTGTTCTCGGAGTATATTTCCTTTGGCTCTATAGTCTTCAAAGGGAAAGGAAATATCTGTTGTCAGATTCCACAGAAATAAGGCTAGCAAAAAGATCCACGAAATACTGATGTAACTCTGTGAGATGTATTAACAGAACACTAAGCAGTTTCTCAGAATGCTACTTTTCAGATTTCATCGGAGGATATTTCCTTTTTCACCATAGCCCTCTATGGGCTTCCAAATATCACTTTGCCAATTCCACAAGAACTGTCTTAGCGAAAGGCTTCTTGAGGGGAAAGCTGTAACTCTGTGAGATGATTTCACAGAACACAAAGAAGTTTCTCAGAAAGCTTCTTTCCCTTTGTTATCGGAGGATATTTCCTTTGGCCCTATAGTCTTTAAAGGGAACCGAAATATGTGTTCTCAGATTCCACAGAAATAAGGCTAGCAAAGAGATCCACGAAATACAGATGTAACTCTGTGAGATGAATTAACAGAACACTAAGGAGTTTCTCAGAAATCTTCTTTCCAGATTTCATCGGAGGATATTTCCTTTTTCACCATAGCCCTCTATGGGCTTCCAAATATCACTTTGCCAATTCCACAAAAACTGTCTTAGCGAAAGGCTTCTTCAGGGGAAAGCTGTAACTCTGTGAGATGATTTCACAGAACACAAAGAAGTTTCTCAGAAAGCTTCTTTCTCTTTGTTATCGGAGGATATTTCCTTTGACCCTATAGTCTTCAAAGGGAAAGGAAATATCTGTTGTCAGATTAAACAGAAATAAGGCTAGCAAAGAGATCCATGAAATACAGATGTAACACTGTGAGATGAATTAACAGAACACTAAGCAGTTTCTCAGAAAGCTTCTTTCCAGATTTCATCGGAGGATATTTCCTTTTTCACCATAGCCCTCTATGGGCTTCCAAATATCACTTTGCCAATTCCACAAGAACTGTCTTAGCGAAAGGCTTCTTGAGGGGAAAGCTGTAACTCTGTGAGATGATTTCACAGAACACAAAGAAGTTTCTCAGAAAGCTTCTTTCCCTTTGTTATCGGAGGATATTTCCTTTGGCCCTATAGTCTTTAAAGGGATCCGAAATATCTGTTCTCAGATTCCACAGAAATAAGGCTAGCAAAGAGATCCACGAAATACAGATGTAATTCTGTGAGATGAATTAACAGAAGACTAAGGAGTTTCTCAGAAAGCTTCTTTCCAGATTTCATCGGAGGATATTTCCTTTTTCACCATAGCCCTCTATGGGCTTCCAAATATCACTTTGCCAATTCCACAAGAACTCTCTTAGTGAAAGGCTTCTTGAGGGGAAAGCTGTAACTCTGTGAGATGATTTCACAGAACACAAAGAAGTTTCTCAGAAGGCTTCTTTCTCTTTGTTATCGGAGGATATTTCCTTTTTCCCTATAGTCTTCAAAGGGAAAGGAAAAATGTGTTCTCAGATTCCACAGGAATAAGGCTAGCAAAGAGATCCACGAAATACAGATGTAACTCTGTGAGATGAATTAACAGAACACTAAGCAGTTTCTCAGAAAGCTTCTTTCCAGATTTCAGCGGAGGATATTTCCTTTTTCACCATAGCCCTCTATGGGCTTCCAAATATCACTTTGCCAATTCCACAAGAACTGTCTTAGCGAAAGGCTTCTTGAGGGGAAGGCTGTAATCTGTGAGATGATTTCACAGAACACAAAGAAGTTTCTCAGAAAGCTTCTTTCTCTTTGTTATCGGAGGATATTTCCTTTGGCCCTATAGTCTTCAAAGGGAAAGGAAATATCTGTTGTCAGATTCCACAGAAATAAGGCTATCAAAAAGATCCACGAAATACAGATGTGACTGTGTGAGATGAATTAACAGAACACTAAGCAGTTTCTCAGAAAGCTTCTTTCCAGATTTCATCGGAGGATATTTCCTTTTTCACCATAGCCCTCTATGGGCTTCCAAATATCACTTTGCCAATTCCACAAGAATTGTCTTAGCGAAAGGCTTCTTGAGGTGAAAGCTGTAACTCTGTGAGATGATTTCACAAATCACAAAGAAGTTTCTCAGAAAGCTTCTTTCTCTTTGTTATCGGAGGATATTTCCTTTCGCCCTCTAGTCTATAAAGGGATCCGAAATATCTGTTCTCAGATTCCACAGAAATAAGGCTAGCAAAGAGATCCACGAAATACAGATATAACTCTGTGAGATGAATTAACAGAACACTGAGCAGTTTCTCAGAAAGCTTCTTTCCAGATTTCAACGGAGGATATTTCCTTTTTCACCATAGCCCTCTATGGGCTTCCAAATATCACTTTGCCAATTCCACAAGAACTGTCTTAGCGAAAGGCTTCTTGAGGGGAAGGCTGTAATCTGTGAGATGATTTCACAGAACACAAAGAAGTTTCTCAGAAAGCTTCTTTCTCTTTGTTATCGGAGGATATTTCCTTTGGCCCTATAGACTTCAAAGGGAAAGGAAATATCTGTTGTCAGATTCCACAGAAATAAGGCTAGCAAAAAGATCCACGAAACACCTATGTGACTCTGTGTGATGAATTAACAGAACACTAAGCAGTTTCTCAGAAAGCTTCTTTCCAGATTTCATCGGAGGATATTTCCTTTTTCACCATAGCCCTCTATGGGCTTCCAAATATCACTTTGCCAATTCCTCAAGAACTGTATTAGCGAAAGGCTTCTTGAGGGGAAAGCTGTAACACTTTGAGATGATTTCACAGAACACAAAGAAGTTTCACAGAAAGCTTCTTTCCCTTTGTTATCGGAGGATATTTCCTTTGGCCCTATAGTCTTCAAAGGGAAAGGAAATATCTGTTGTCAGATTCCACAGAAATAAGGCTAGCAAAAAGATCCACGAAATACAGATGTGACTCTGTGAGATGAATTAACAGAACACTAAGCAGTTTCTCAGAAAGCTTCTTTCCAGATTTCATCGGAGAATATTTCTTTTTTCACCATAGCCCTCTATGGGCTTCCAAATATCACTTTGCGAATTCCACAAGAACTGTCTTAGCGAAAGGCTTCTTGAGGGGAAAGCTGTAACTCCGTGAGATGATTTCACAGAACACAAAGAAGTTTCTCAGAAAGCTTCTTTCCTTTGTTATCGGAGGATATTTCCTTTGGCCCTATAGTCTTTAAAGGGATCCGAAATATCTGTTCTCAGATTCCACAGAAATAAGGCTAGCAAAGAGATCCACGAAATACAGATGTAACTCTGTGAGATGAATTAACAGAACACTAAGCAGTTTCTCAGAAAGCTTCATTGCAGATTTCATCGGAGGATATTTCCTTTCTCACCACAGCCCTCTATGGGCTTCCAAATATCACTTTGCCAATTCCACAAGAACTCTCATAGCGAAAGGCTTCTTGAGGGGAAAGCTGTAACTCTGTGAGATGATTTTACAGAACACAAAGAAGTTTCTCAGAAAGCTTCTTTCTCTTTGTTATCGGAGGATATTTCCTTTGGCCCTATATTCTTCAAAGGGATCCAAAATATCTGTTGTCAGATTCCACAGAAATAAGGCTAGCAAAGAGATCCACGAAATACAGATGTAACTCTGTGAGATGAATTAACAGAACACTAAGCAGTTTCTCAGAAATCTTCTTTCCAGATTTCAACGGAGGATATTTCCTTTTTCACCGTAGCCCTCTATGGGCTTCCAAATATCCCTTTGCCAATTCCACAAGAACTGTCTTAGCGAAAGGCTTCTTGAGAGGAAAGCTGTCACTCTGTGAGATGATTTCACAGAACACAAAGAAGTTTCTCAGAAAGCTTCTTTCCCTTTGTTATCGGAGGATATTTCCTTTGGCCCTATAGTCTTCAAAGGGATACGAAATATCTGTTCTCAGATTCCACAGAAAGAAGGCTAGCAAAGAGATCCATGAAATACAGATGTAACTCTGTGAGATGAATTAACAGAACACTGAGCAGTTTCTCAGAAAGCTTCTTTCCAGATTTCATCGGAGGATATTTCCTTTTTCACCATAGCCCTCTATGGGCTTCCAAATATCACTTTGCCAATTCCACAAGAACTGTCTTAGCGAAAGGCTTCTTGAGGGGAAAGCTGTAACTCTGTGAGATGATTTCACAGAACACAAAGAAGTTTCTCAGAAAGCTTCTTTCTCTTTGTTATCGGAGGATATTTCCTTTCGCCCTCTAGTCTTTAAAGGGATCCGAAATATCTGTTCTCAGATTCCACAGAAATAAGGCTAGCAAAGAGATCCACGAAATACAGATGTAACTCTGTGAGATGAATTAACAGAACACTGAGCAGTTTCTCAGAAAGCTTCTTTCCAGATTTCAACGGAGGATATTTCCTTTTTCACCATAGCCCTCTATGGGCTTCCAAATATCACTTTGCCAATTCCACAAGAACTGTCTTAGCGAAAGGCTTCTTGAGGGGAAGGCTGTAATCTGTGAGATGATTTCACAGAACACAAAGAAGTTTCTCAGAAAGCTTCTTTCACTTTGTTATCGGAGGATATTTCCTTTGGCCCTATAGACTTCAAAGGGAAAGGAAATATCTGTTGTCAGATTCCACAGAAATAAGGCTAGCAAAAAGATCCACGAAACACAGATGTGACTCTGTGTGATGAATTAACAGAACACTAAGCAGTTTCTCAGAATGCTTCTTTCCAGATTTCATCGGAGGATATTTCCTTTTTCACCATAGCCCTCTATGGGCTTCCAAATATCACTTTGCCAATTCCACAAGAACTGTATTAGCGAAAGGCTTCTTGAGGGGAAAGCTGTAACACTTTGAGATGATTTCACAGAACACAAAGAAGTTTCACAGAAAGCTTCTTTCCCTTTGTTATCGGAGGATATTTCCTTTGGCCCTATAGTCTTCAAAGGGATCCGAAATGTCTGTTGTCAGATTCCACAGAAATAAGGCTAGCAAAAAGATCCACGAAATACAGATGTGACTCTGTGAGATGAATTAACAGAACACTAAGCAGTTTCTCAGAAAGCTTCTTTCCAGATTTCATCGGAGAATATTTCTTTTTTCACCATAGCCCTCTATGGGCTTCCAAATATCACTTTGCGAATTCCACAAGAACTGTCTTAGCGAAAGGCTTCTTGAGGGGAAAGCTGTAACTCTGTGAGATGATTTCACAGAACACAAAGAAGTTTCTCAGAAACCTTCTTTCCCTTTGTTATCGGAGGATATTTCCTTTGGCCCTATGGTCTTTAAAGGGAAAGGAAATATCTGTTGTCAGATTCCACAGAAATAAGGCTAGCTAAGAGATCCATGAAATACAGATGTAACTCTGTGAGATGAATTAACAGAACACTGAGCAGTTTCTCAGAAAGCTTCTTTCCAGATTTCATCGGAGGATATTTCCTTTTTCACCATAGCCCTCTATGGGCTTCCAAATATCACTTTGCAAATTCCACAAGAACTGCCTTAGCGAAAGGCTTCTTGAGGGGAAGGCTGTAATCTGTGAGATGATTTCACAGAACACAAAGAAGTTTCTCAGAAAGCTTCTTTCTCTTTGTTATCGGAGGATATTTCCTTTGGCCCTATAGTCTTCAAAGGGAAAGGAAATATCTGTTGTCAGATTCCACAGAAATAAGGCTATCAAAAAGATCCACGAAATACAGATGTGACTGTGTGAGATGAATTAACAGAACACTAAGCAGTTTCTCAGAAAGCTTCTTTCCAGATTTCATCGGAGGATATTTCCTTTTTCAACATAGCCCTCTATGGGCTTCCAAATATCACTTTGCCAATTCCACAAGAATTGTCTTAGCGAAAGGCTTCTTGAGGTGAGAGCTGTAACTCTGTGAGATGATTTCACAAAACACAAAGAAGTTTCTCAGAAAGCTTCTTTCTCTTTGTTATCGGAGGATATTTCCTTTCGCCCTCTAGTATTTAAAGGGATCCGAAATATCTGTTCTCAGATTCCACAGAAATAAGGCTAGCAAAGAGATCCACGAAATACAGATGTAACTCTGTGAGATGAATTAACAGAACACTGAGCAGTTTCTCAGAAAGTTTCTTTCCAGATTTCATCGGAGGATATTTCCTTTTTCACCATAGCCCTCTATGGGCTTCCAAATATCACTTTGCCAATTCCACAAGAACTGTCTTAGCGAAAGCCTTCCTGAGGGGAAGGCTGTAGCTCTGTGAGATGATTTCACAGAACACAAAGAAGTTTCTAAGAAAGCTTCTTTCTCTTTGTTCTCGGAGTATATTTCCTTTGGCTCTATAGTCTTCAAAGGGAAAGGAAATATCTGTTGTCAGATTCCACAGAAATAAGGCTAGCAAAAAGATCCACGAAATACTGATGTAACTCTGTGAGATGTATTAACAGAACACTAAGCAGTTTCTCAGAATGCTACTTTTCAGATTTCATCGGAGGATATTTCCTTTTTCACCATAGCCCTCTATGGGCTTCCAAATATCACTTTGCCAATTCCACAAGAACTGTCTTAGCGAAAGGCTTCTTGAGGGGAAAGCTGTAACTCTGTGAGATGATTTCACAGAACACAAAGAAGTTTCTCAGAAAGCTTCTTTCCCTTTGTTATCGGAGGATATTTCCTTTGGCCCTATAGTCTTTAAAGGGAACCGAAATATGTGTTCTCAGATTCCACAGAAATAAGGCTAGCAAAGAGATCCACGAAATACAGATGTAACTCTGTGAGATGAATTAACAGAACACTAAGGAGTTTCTCAGAAATCTTCTTTCCAGATTTCATCGGAGGATATTTCCTTTTTCACCATAGCCCTCTATGGGCTTCCAAATATCACTTTGCCAATTCCACAAAAACTGTCTTAGCGAAAGGCTTCTTCAGGGGAAAGCTGTAACTCTGTGAGATGATTTCACAGAACACAAAGAAGTTTCTCAGAAAGCTTCTTTCTCTTTGTTATCGGAGGATATTTCCTTTGACCCTATAGTCTTCAAAGGGAAAGGAAATATCTGTTGTCAGATTAAACAGAAATAAGGCTAGCAAAGAGATCCATGAAATACAGATGTAACACTGTGAGATGAATTAACAGAACACTAAGCAGTTTCTCAGAAAGCTTCTTTCCAGATTTCATCGGAGGATATTTCCTTTTTCACCATAGCCCTCTATGGGCTTCCAAATATCACTTTGCCAATTCCACAAGAACTGTCTTAGCGAAAGGCTTCTTGAGGGGAAAGCTGTAACTCTGTGAGATGATTTCACAGAACACAAAGAAGTTTCTCAGAAAGCTTCTTTCCCTTTGTTATCGGAGGATATTTCCTTTGGCCCTATAGTCTTTAAAGGGATCCGAAATATCTGTTCTCAGATTCCACAGAAATAAGGCTAGCAAAGAGATCCACGAAATACAGATGTAATTCTGTGAGATGAATTAACAGAAGACTAAGGAGTTTCTCAGAAAGCTTCTTTCCAGATTTCATCGGAGGATATTTCCTTTTTCACCATAGCCCTCTATGGGCTTCCAAATATCACTTTGCCAATTCCACAAGAACTCTCTTAGTGAAAGGCTTCTTGAGGGGAAAGCTGTAACTCTGTGAGATGATTTCACAGAACACAAAGAAGTTTCTCAGAAGGCTTCTTTCTCTTTGTTATCGGAGGATATTTCCTTTTTCCCTATAGTCTTCAAAGGGAAAGGAAAAATGTGTTCTCAGATTCCACAGGAATAAGGCTAGCAAAGAGATCCACGAAATACAGATGTAACTCTGTGAGATGAATTAACAGAACACTAAGCAGTTTCTCAGAAAGCTTCTTTCCAGATTTCAGCGGAGGATATTTCCTTTTTCACCATAGCCCTCTATGGGCTTCCAAATATCACTTTGCCAATTCCACAAGAACTGTCTTAGCGAAAGGCTTCTTGAGGGGAAGGCTGTAATCTGTGAGATGATTTCACAGAACACAAAGAAGTTTCTCAGAAAGCTTCTTTCTCTTTGTTATCGGAGGATATTTCCTTTGGCCCTATAGTCTTCAAAGGGAAAGGAAATATCTGTTGTCAGATTCCACAGAAATAAGGCTATCAAAAAGATCCACGAAATACAGATGTGACTGTGTGAGATGAATTAACAGAACACTAAGCAGTTTCTCAGAAAGCTTCTTTCCAGATTTCATCGGAGGATATTTCCTTTTTCACCATAGCCCTCTATGGGCTTCCAAATATCACTTTGCCAATTCCACAAGAATTGTCTTAGCGAAAGGCTTCTTGAGGTGAAAGCTGTAACTCTGTGAGATGATTTCACAAATCACAAAGAAGTTTCTCAGAAAGCTTCTTTCTCTTTGTTATCGGAGGATATTTCCTTTCGCCCTCTAGTCTATAAAGGGATCCGAAATATCTGTTCTCAGATTCCACAGAAATAAGGCTAGCAAAGAGATCCACGAAATACAGATATAACTCTGTGAGATGAATTAACAGAACACTGAGCAGTTTCTCAGAAAGCTTCTTTCCAGATTTCAACGGAGGATATTTCCTTTTTCACCATAGCCCTCTATGGGCTTCCAAATATCACTTTGCCAATTCCACAAGAACTGTCTTAGCGAAAGGCTTCTTGAGGGGAAGGCTGTAATCTGTGAGATGATTTCACAGAACACAAAGAAGTTTCTCAGAAAGCTTCTTTCTCTTTGTTATCGGAGGATATTTCCTTTGGCCCTATAGACTTCAAAGGGAAAGGAAATATCTGTTGTCAGATTCCACAGAAATAAGGCTAGCAAAAAGATCCACGAAACACCTATGTGACTCTGTGTGATGAATTAACAGAACACTAAGCAGTTTCTCAGAAAGCTTCTTTCCAGATTTCATCGGAGGATATTTCCTTTTTCACCATAGCCCTCTATGGGCTTCCAAATATCACTTTGCCAATTCCTCAAGAACTGTATTAGCGAAAGGCTTCTTGAGGGGAAAGCTGTAACACTTTGAGATGATTTCACAGAACACAAAGAAGTTTCACAGAAAGCTTCTTTCCCTTTGTTATCGGAGGATATTTCCTTTGGCCCTATAGTCTTCAAAGGGAAAGGAAATATCTGTTGTCAGATTCCACAGAAATAAGGCTAGCAAAAAGATCCACGAAATACAGATGTGACTCTGTGAGATGAATTAACAGAACACTAAGCAGTTTCTCAGAAAGCTTCTTTCCAGATTTCATCGGAGAATATTTCTTTTTTCACCATAGCCCTCTATGGGCTTCCAAATATCACTTTGCGAATTCCACAAGAACTGTCTTAGCGAAAGGCTTCTTGAGGGGAAAGCTGTAACTCCGTGAGATGATTTCACAGAACACAAAGAAGTTTCTCAGAAAGCTTCTTTCCTTTGTTATCGGAGGATATTTCCTTTGGCCCTATAGTCTTTAAAGGGATCCGAAATATCTGTTCTCAGATTCCACAGAAATAAGGCTAGCAAAGAGATCCACGAAATACAGATGTAACTCTGTGAGATGAATTAACAGAACACTAAGCAGTTTCTCAGAAAGCTTCATTGCAGATTTCATCGGAGGATATTTCCTTTCTCACCACAGCCCTCTATGGGCTTCCAAATATCACTTTGCCAATTCCACAAGAACTCTCATAGCGAAAGGCTTCTTGAGGGGAAAGCTGTAACTCTGTGAGATGATTTTACAGAACACAAAGAAGTTTCTCAGAAAGCTTCTTTCTCTTTGTTATCGGAGGATATTTCCTTTGGCCCTATATTCTTCAAAGGGATCCAAAATATCTGTTGTCAGATTCCACAGAAATAAGGCTAGCAAAGAGATCCACGAAATACAGATGTAACTCTGTGAGATGAATTAACAGAACACTAAGCAGTTTCTCAGAAATCTTCTTTCCAGATTTCAACGGAGGATATTTCCTTTTTCACCGTAGCCCTCTATGGGCTTCCAAATATCCCTTTGCCAATTCCACAAGAACTGTCTTAGCGAAAGGCTTCTTGAGAGGAAAGCTGTAACTCTGTGAGATGATTTCACAGAACACAAAGAAGTTTCTCAGAAAGCTTCTTTCCCTTTGTTATCGGAGGATATTTCCTTTGGCCCTATAGTCTTCAAAGGGATACGAAATATCTGTTCTCAGATTCCACAGAAAGAAGGCTAGCAAAGAGATCCATGAAATACAGATGTAACTCTGTGAGATGAATTAACAGAACACTGAGCAGTTTCTCAGAAAGCTTCTTTCCAGATTTCATCGGAGGATATTTCCTTTTTCACCATAGCCCTCTATGGGCTTCCAAATATCACTTTGCCAATTCCACAAGAACTGTCTTAGCGAAAGGCTTCTTGAGGGGAAAGCTGTAACTCTGTGAGATGATTTCACAGAACACAAAGAAGTTTCTCAGAAAGCTTCTTTCTCTTTGTTATCGGAGGATATTTCCTTTCGCCCTCTAGTCTTTAAAGGGATCCGAAATATCTGTTCTCAGATTCCACAGAAATAAGGCTAGCAAAGAGATCCACGAAATACAGATGTAACTCTGTGAGATGAATTAACAGAACACTGAGCAGTTTCTCAGAAAGCTTCTTTCCAGATTTCAACGGAGGATATTTCCTTTTTCACCATAGCCCTCTATGGGCTTCCAAATATCACTTTGCCAATTCCACAAGAACTGTCTTAGCGAAAGGCTTCTTGAGGGGAAGGCTGTAATCTGTGAGATGATTTCACAGAACACAAAGAAGTTTCTCAGAAAGCTTCTTTCACTTTGTTATCGGAGGATATTTCCTTTGGCCCTATAGACTTCAAAGGGAAAGGAAATATCTGTTGTCAGATTCCACAGAAATAAGGCTAGCAAAAAGATCCACGAAACACAGATGTGACTCTGTGTGATGAATTAACAGAACACTAAGCAGTTTCTCAGAATGCTTCTTTCCAGATTTCATCGGAGGATATTTCCTTTTTCACCATAGCCCTCTATGGGCTTCCAAATATCACTTTGCCAATTCCACAAGAACTGTATTAGCGAAAGGCTTCTTGAGGGGAAAGCTGTAACACTTTGAGATGATTTCACAGAACACAAAGAAGTTTCACAGAAAGCTTCTTTCCCTTTGTTATCGGAGGATATTTCCTTTGGCCCTATAGTCTTCAAAGGGATCCGAAATGTCTGTTGTCAGATTCCACAGAAATAAGGCTAGCAAAAAGATCCACGAAATACAGATGTGACTCTGTGAGATGAATTAACAGAACACTAAGCAGTTTCTCAGAAAGCTTCTTTCCAGATTTCATCGGAGAATATTTCTTTTTTCACCATAGCCCTCTATGGGCTTCCAAATATCACTTTGCGAATTCCACAAGAACTGTCTTAGCGAAAGGCTTCTTGAGGGGAAAGCTGTAACTCTGTGAGATGATTTCACAGAACACAAAGAAGTTTCTCAGAAACCTTCTTTCCCTTTGTTATCGGAGGATATTTCCTTTGGCCCTATGGTCTTTAAAGGGAAAGGAAATATCTGTTGTCAGATTCCACAGAAATAAGGCTAGCTAAGAGATCCATGAAATACAGATGTAACTCTGTGAGATGAATTAACAGAACACTGAGCAGTTTCTCAGAAAGCTTCTTTCCAGATTTCATCGGAGGATATTTCCTTTTTCACCATAGCCCTCTATGGGCTTCCAAATATCACTTTGCAAATTCCACAAGAACTGCCTTAGCGAAAGGCTTCTTGAGGGGAAGGCTGTAATCTGTGAGATGATTTCACAGAACACAAAGAAGTTTCTCAGAAAGCTTCTTTCTCTTTGTTATCGGAGGATATTTCCTTTGGCCCTATAGTCTTCAAAGGGAAAGGAAATATCTGTTGTCAGATTCCACAGAAATAAGGCTAGCAAAAAGATCCACGAAATACAGATGTGACTCTGTGAGATGAATTAACAGAACACTAAGCAGTTTCTCAGAAAGCTTCTTTCCAGATTTCATCGGAGAATATTTCTTTTTTCACCATAGCCCTCTATGGGCTTCCAAATATCACTTTGCGAATTCCACAAGAACTGTCTTAGCGAAAGGCTTCTTGAGGGGAAAGCTGTAACTCTGTGAGATGATTTCACAGAACACAAAGAAGTTTCTCAGAAAGCTTCTTTCCCTTTGTTATCGGAGGATATTTCCTTTGGCCCTATGGTCTTCAAAGGGAAAGGAAATATCTGTTGTCAGATTCCACAGAAATAAGGCTAGCAAAGAGATCCATGAAATACAGATGTAACTCTGTGAGATGAATTAACAGAACACTGAGCAGTTTCTCAGAAAGCTTCTTTCCAGATTTCATCGGAGGATATTTCCTTTTTCACCATAGCCCTCTATGGGCTTCCAAATATCATTTTGCCAATTCCACAAGAACTGTCTTAGCGAAAGGCTTCTTGAGGGGAAAGCTGTAACTCCGTGAGATGATTTCACAGAACACAAAGAAGTTTCTCAGAAAGCTTCTTTCCCTTTGTTATCGGAGGATATTTCCTTTGGCCCTATAGTCTTTAAAGGGATCCGAAATATCTGTTCTCAGATTCCACAGAAATAAGGCTAGCAAAGAGATCCACGAAATACAGATGTAACTCTGTGAGATGAATTAACAGAACACTAAGCAGTTTCTCAGAAAGCTTCATTCCAGATTTCATCGGAGGATATTTCCTTTCTCACCACAGCCCTCTATGGGCTTCCAAATATCACTTTGCCAATTCCGCAAGAACTCTCATAGCGAAAGGCTTCTTGAGGGGAAAGCTGTAACTCTGTGAGATGATTTCACAGAACACAAAGAAGTTTCTCAGAAAGCTTCTTTCTCTTTGTTATCGGAGGATATTTCCTTTGGCCCTATAGTCTTCAAAGGGATCCAAAATATCTGTTGTCAGATTCCACAGAAATAAGGCTAGCAAAGAGATCCACGAAATACAGATGTAACTCTTTGAGATGAATTAACAGAACACTGAGCAGTTTCTCAGAAATCTTCTTTCCAGATTTCAACGGAGGATATTTCCTTTTTCACCGTAGCCCTCTATGGGCTTCCAAATATCCCTTTGCCAATTCCACAAGAACTGTCTTAGCGAAAGGCTTCTTGAGGGGAAAGCTGTAACTCTGTGAGATGATTTCACAGAACACAAAGAAGTTTCTCAGAAAGCTTCTTTCCCTTTGTTATCGGAGGATATTTCCTTTGGCCCTATGGTCTTCAAAGGGAAAGGAAATATCTGTTGTCAGATTCCACAGAAATAAGGCTAGCAAAGAGATCCATGAAATACAGATGTAACTCTGTGAGATGAATTAACAGAACACTGAGCAGTTTCTCAGAAAGCTTCTTTCCAGATTTCATCGGAGGATATTTCCTTTTTCACCATAGCCCTCTATGGGCTTCCAAATATCACTTTGCCAATTCCACAAGAACTGTCTTAGCGAAAGGCTTCTTGAGGGGAAAGCTGTAACTCTGTGAGAAATTTCACAGAACACAAAGAAGTTTCTCAGAAACCTTCTTTCCCTTTGTTATCGGAGGATATTTCCTTTGGCCCTATAGTCTTTAAAGGGATCCGAAATATCTGTTCTCAGATTCCACAGAAATAAGGCTAGCAAAGAGATCCACGAAATACAGTTGTAACTCTGTGAGATGAATTAACAGAACACTAAGCAGTTTCTCAGAAAGCTTCATTCCAGATTTCATCGGAGGATATTTCCTTTTTCACCACAGCCCTCTATGGGCTTCCATATATCACTTTGCCAATTCCACAAGAACTCTCTTAGCGAAAGGCTTCTTGAGGGGAAAGCTGTCATTCTGTGAGATGATTTCACAGAACACAAAGAAGTTTCTCAGAAAGCTTCCTTCTCTTTGTTATCGGAGGATATTTCCTTTGGCCCTGTAGTCCTCAAAGGGATCCGAAATATCTGTTGTCAGATTCCACAGAAATAAGGCTAGCAAAGAGATCCACGAAATACAGATGTAACTCTGTGAGATGAATTAACAGAACACTGAGCAGTTTCTCAGAAATCTTCTTTCCAGATTTCATCGGAGGATATTTCCTTTTTCACCAGAGCCCTCTATGGGCTTCCAAATATCACTTTGCAAATTCCACAAGAACTGCCTTAGCGAAAGGCTTCTTGAGGGGAAGGCTGTAATCTGTGAGATGATTTCACAGAACACAAAGAAGTTTCTCAGAAAGCTTCTTTCTCTTTGTTTTCGGAGGATATTTCCTTTGGCCCTATAGTCTTCAAAGGGAAAGGAAATATCTGTTGTCAGATTCCACAGAAATAAGGCTAGCAAAAAGATCCACGAAATACAGATGTAACTCTGTGAGATGAATTAACAGAACAGTGAGCAGTTTCTCAGAAAGCTTCTTTCCAGATTTCATCGAAGGATATTTCCTTTTTCACCATAGCCCTCTATGGGCTTCCAAATATCACTTTGCCAATTCCACAAGAACTGTCTTAGCGAAAGGCTTCTTGAGGGGAAAGGTGTAACTCTGTGAGATGATTTCACGGAACACAAAGAAGTTTCTCAGAAAGCTTCTTTCTCTTTGTTATCGGAGGATATTTCCTTTGGCCCTATAGTCTTCAAAGGGAAAGGAAATATCTGTTGTCAGATTCCACAGAAATAAGGCTAGCAAAGAGATCCACGAAATACAGATGTAACTCTGTGAGATGAATTAACAGAACACTAAGCAGTTTCTCAGAAAGCTTCTTTCCAGATTTCTTCGGAGGATATTTCCTTTTTCACCACAGCCCTCTATGGGCTTCCCAATATCACTTTGCCAATTCCAGAAGAACTGTCTTAGCGAAAGGCTTCTTGAGGGGAAAGCTGTCACTCTGTGAGATGATTTCACAGAACACTAAGAAGTTTCTCAGAAAGCTTCTTTCCCTTTCTTTTCGGAGGATATTTCCTTTGACCCTATAGTCTTCTAAGGGAAAGGAAATATCTGTTGTCAGATTCCACAGAAATAAGGCTAGCAAAGAGATCCACGAAATACAGATGTAACTCTATGAGATGAATTAACAGAACACTGAGCAGTTTCTCAGAAAGCTTCTTTCCAGATTTCATCGGAGGATGTTTCCTTTTTCACCATAGCCCTCTAGGGGCTTCCAAATATCACTTTGCCAATTACAAAAGAACTGTCTTAGCGAAAGGCTTCTTGAGGGGAAAGCTATAACTCTGTGAGATGATTTCACAGAAGACAAAGAAGTTTCTCAGAAAGCTTCTTTCTCTTTGTTATCGAAGGATATTTCCTTTGGCCCTATAGTCTTTAAATCGATCCGAAATATCTGTTCTCAGATTCCACAGAAAAAAGGCTAGCAAAGAGATCCACGAAATACAGATGTAACTCTGTGAGATGAATTAACAGAACACTAAGCAGTTTCTCAAAAAGCTTCTTTCCAGATTTCATCGGAGCATATTTCCTTTTTCACCATAGCCCTCCAGGGGCTTCCAAATATCACTTTTCCAATTACACAAGAAGTGTCTCAGCGAAAGGCTTCTTGAGGGGAAAGGTGTAACTCTGTGAGATGATTTCACAGAACACAAAGAAGTTTCTCAGAAAGCTTCTTTCTCTTTGTTATCGGAGGATATTTCCTTTGGCCCTATAGTCTTCAAAGGGAAAGGAAATATCTGTTCTCAGATTCCACAGAAATAAGGCTAGCAAAGAGATCCACGAAATACAGATGTAACTCTGTGAGTTGAATTAACAGAACACTAAGCAGTTACTGAGAAAGCTTCTTTCCAGATTTCATCGGAGGATATTTCCTTTTTCACCATCGCCATCTATGGGCTTGCAAATATCACTTTGCCAATTCCACAAGAACTGTCTTAGCGAAAGGCTTCCTGAGGGGAAAGCTGTAACTCTGTGAGATGATTTCACTGAACAAAAAGGAGTTTCTCAGAAAGCTTCTTTCTCTTTGTTATCGTAGGATATTTCCTTTGGCCCTATAGTCTTCAAAGGGAAAAGAAATATCTGTTCTCAGATTCCACAGAAATAAGGCTGGCAAAGAGAAGCACGAAATACAGATGTAACTCTGTGAGATGAATTAACAGAACAATAAGCAGTTTCTAGGAAAGCTTCTTTCCAGATTTCATCGGAGGATATTTCCTTTTTCACCATATCCCTCTATGGGCTTCCAAATATCACTTTGCCAATTCCACAAGAACTGTCTTAGCGAAAAGCTTCTTGAGGGGAAAGCTGTAACTCTGTGAGATGATTTCACAGAACGCAAAGAAGTTTCTCAGAAAGCTTCTTTCCCTTTGTTATCGGAGGATATTTGCTTTGGCCCTATAATCTTCAACGGGAAAGGAAATATCTGTTGTCAGATTCCACAGAAATAAGGCTAGCAAAGAGATCCACGAAATACAGATGTAAGTCTGTGAGATGAATTAACACAACACTGAGCAGTTTCTCAGAAAGCTTCTTTCCAGATTTCATCGGAGGATATTTCCTTTTTCACCATAGCCCTCTAAGGGCTTCCAAATATCACTTTGCCAATTCCAAAAGAACTGTCTTAGCGAAAGGCTTCTTGAGGGGAAAGCTGTAACTCTGTGAGATGATTTCACAGAACACAAAGAAGTTTCCCAGAAAGCTTCTTTCCCTTTGTTATCGGAGGATATTTCCTTTGGCCCTACAGTCTTCAAAGGGAAAGGAAATATCTGTTGTCAGATTCCACAGAAATAAGGCTAGCAAAGAGATCCACGAAATACAGATGTGACTCTGTGAGATGAATTAACAGAACACTAAACAGTTTCTCAGAAAGCTTCTTTCCAGATTTCATCGGAGGATATTTCCTTTTTCACCATAGCCCTCTAAGGGCTTCCAAATATCACTTTGCCAATTCCAAAAGAACTGTCTTAGCGAAAGGCTTCTTGAGGGGAAAGCTGTAAATCAGTGAGATGATTTCACAGAACACAAAGAAGTTTCTCAGAAAGCTTCTTTCCTTTGTTATCGGAGGATATTTCCTTTGGCCCTCTAGTCTTCAAAGGGATCCGAAATATCTGTTCTCAGATTCCACAGAAATAAGGCTAGCAAAGAGATCCATGAAATACAGATGTAACTCTGTGAGATGAATTAACAGAACACTGAGCAGTTTCTCAGAAAGCTTCTTTCCAGATTTCATCGGAGGATATTTCCTTTTTCACCATAGCCCTCTATGGGCTTCCAAATATCACTTTGCCAATTCCACAAGAACTGTCTTAGCGAAAGGCTTCCTGAGGGGAAGGCTGTAGCTCTGTGAGATGATTTCAAAGAACACAAAGAAGTTTCTCAGAAAGCTTCTTTCTCTTTGTTATCGGAGTATATTTACTTTGGCTCTGTAGTCTTCAAAGGGAAAGGAAATATCTGTTGTCAGATTAAACAGAAATAAGGCTAGCAAAAAGATCCACCAAATACAGATGTAACACTGTGAGATGAATTAACAGAACACTAAGCAGTTTCTCAGAAAGCTTATTTCCAGATTTCATGGGAGGATATTTCCTTTTTCACCATAGCCCTCTATGGGCTTCCAAATATCACTTTGCCAATTCCACAAGAACTGTCTTAGCGAAAGGCTTCTAGAGGGGAAAGCTGTAACTCTGTGAGATGATTTCACAGAACACAAAGAAGTTTCTCAGAAAGCTTCTTTCCCTTTGTTATCGGAGGCTATTTCCTTTGGCCCTATAGTCTTTAAAGGGATCCGAAATATGTGTTCTCAGATTCCACAGAAATAAGGCTAGCAAAGAGATCCACGAAATACAGATGTAACTCTGAGAGATGAATTAACAGAACACTAAGGAGTTTCTCAGAAAGCTTCTTTCCAGATTTCATCGGAGGATATTTCCTTTTTCACCATAGCCCTCTATGGGCTTCCAAATATCACTTTGCCAATTCCACAAGAACTGTCTTAGCGAAAGGCTTCTTGAGGGGAAAGCTGTAACTCTGTGAGATGATTTCACAGAACACAAAGAAGTTTCTCAGAAAGCTTCTTTCCCTTTGTTATCGGAGGATATTTCCTTTGGCCCTATAGTCTTTAAAGGGATCCGAAATATGTGTTCTCAGATTTAACAGAAATAAGGCTAGCAAAGAGATCCACGAAATACAGATGTAACTCTGTGAGATGAATTAACAGAACACTGAGCAGTTTCTCAGAAAGCTTCTTTCCAGATTTCATCGGAGGATATTTCCTTTTTCACCATAGCCCTCTAAGGGCTTCCAAATATCACTTTGCCAATTCCACAAGAACTGTCTTAGCGAAAGGCTTCTTGAGGGGAAAGGTGTAACTCTGTGATTTGATTTCACAGAACACAAAGAAGTTTCTCAGAAAGCTTCTTTCTCTTTGTTATCGGAGGATATTTCCTTTGGCCCTATAGTCTTCAAAGGGAAAGGAAATATCTGTTGTCAGATTAAACAGAAATAAGGCTAGCATAAAGATCCACCAAATACAGATGTAACACTGTGAGATGAATTAACAGAACACTGAGCAGTTTCTCAGAAAGCTTCTTTCCAGATTTCATGGGAGGATATTTCCTTTTTCACCATAGCCCTCTATGGGCTTCCAAATATCACTTTGCCAATTCCACAAGAACTGTCTTAGCGAAAGGCTTCTTGAGGGGAAAGCTGTAACTCTGTGAGATGATTTCACAGAACACAAAGAAGTTTCTCAGAAAACTTCTTTCCCTTTGTTATCGGAGGATATTTCCTTTGGCCCTATAGTCTTTAAAGGGATCCGAAATATGTGTTCTCAGATTCCACAGAAATAAGGCTAGCAAAGAGATCCACGAAATACAGATGTAACTCTGTGAGATGAATTAACAGAACACTAAGGAGTTTCTCAGAAAGCTTCTTTCCAGATTTCATCGGAGGATATTTCCTTTTTCATCATAGCCCTCTATGGGCTTCCAAATATCACTTTGCCAATTCCACAAGAACTGTCTTAGCGAAAGGCTTCTTCAGAGGAAAGCTATAAGTCTGAGATGATTTCACAGAACACAAAGAAGTTTCTCAGAAAGCTTCTTTCTCTTTGTTATCGGAGGATATTTCCTTTGGCCCTATAGTCTTCAAAGGGAAAGGAAATATCTGTTGTCAGATTCCACAGAAATAAGGCTAGCAAAGAGATCCACGAAATGCAGATGGAACTCTGTGAGATTAATGAACAGAACACTGAGCAGTTTCTCAGAAAGCTTCTTTCCAGATTTCATCGGAGGATATTTCCTTTTTCACCATAGCCCTCCAGGGGCTTCCAAATATCACTTTGCCAATTCCACAAGAACTGTCTTAGCGAAAGGCTTCCTGAGGGGAAGGCTGTAGCTCTGTGAGATGATTTCACAGAACACAAAGAAGTTTCTCAGAAAGCTTCTTTCTCTTTGTTATCGGAGTATATTTCCTTTGGCTCTATAGTCTTCAAAGGGAAAGGAAATATCTGTTGTCAGATTCCACAGAAATAAGGCTAGCAAAAAGATCCACGAAATACTGATGTAACTCTGTGAGATGTATTAACAGAACACTAAGCAGTTTCTCAGAATGCTACTTTTCAGATTCCATCGGAGGATACTTCCTTTTTCACCATAGCCCTCTATGGGCTTCCAAATATCACTTTTCCAATTCCACAAGAACTGTCTAAGCGAAAGGCTTCTTGAGGGGAAAGCTGTAACTCTGTGAGATGATTTCACAGAACACAAAGAAGTTTCTCAGAAAGCTTCTTTCCCTTTGTTATCGGAGGATATTTCCTTTGGCCCTATAGTCTTTAAAGGGATCCGAAATATGTGTTCTCAGATTCCACAGAAATAAGGCTAGCAAAGAGATCCTCGAAATACAGATGTAACTCTGTGAGATGAATTAACAGAACACTAAGGAGTTTCTCAGAAAGCTTCTTTCCAGATTTCATCGGAGGATATTTCCTTTTTCACCATAGCCCTCTATGGGCTTCCAAATATCACTTTGCCAATTCCACAAATACTGTCTTAGCGAAAGGCTTCTTCAGGGGAAAGTTGTAACTCTGTGAGATGATTTCACAGAACACAAAGAAGTTACTCAGAAAGCTTCTTTCTCTTTGTTATCGGAGGATATTTCCTTTGGCCCTATAGTCTTCAAAGGGAAAGGAAATATCTGTTGTCAGATGCCACAGAAATAAGGCTAGCAAAGAGATCCACGAAATACCGATGGAACTCTGTGAGATTAATTAACAGAGCACTGAGCAGTTTCTCAGAAAGCTTCTTTCCAGATTTCATCGGAGGATATTTCCTTTTTCACCATAGCCCTCTATGGGCTTCCAAATATCACTTTGCCAATTCCAAAAGAACTGTCTTACAGAAAGGCTTCTTGAGGGGAAAGCTGTAACTCTGTGAGATGATTTCACAGAACACAAAGAAGTTTCTCAGAAAGCTTCTTTCTCTTTGTTATCGGAGGATATTTCCTTTGGCCCTATAGTCTTCAAAGGGAAAGGAAATATCTGTTGTCAGATTAAACAGAAATAAGGCTAGCAAAGAGATCCATGAAATACAGATGTAACACTGTGAGATGAATTAACAGAACACTAAGCAGTTTCTCAGAAAGCTTCTTTCCAGATTTCATCGGAGGATATTTCCTTTTTCACCATAGCCCTCTATGGGCTTCCAAATATCACTTTGCCAATTCCACAAGAACTGTCTTAGCGAAAGGCTTCTTGAGGGGAAAGCTGTAACTCTGTGAGATGATTTCACAGAACACAAAGAAGTTTCTCAGAAAGCTTCTTTCCCTTTGTTATCGGAGGATATTTCCTTTGGCCCTATAGTCTTTAAAGGGATCCGAAATATGTGTTCTCAGATTCCACAGAAATAAGGCTAGCAAAGAGATCCACGAAATACAGATGTAACTCTGAGAGATGAATTAACAGAACACTAAGAAGTTTCTCAGAAAGCTTCTTTCCAGATTTCATCGGAGGATATTTCCTTTTTCACCATAGCCCTCTATGGGCTTCCAAATATCACTTTGCCAATTCCACAAGAACTGTCTTAGCGAAAGGCTTCTTCAGAGGAAAGCTGTAACTCTCTGAGATGATTTCACAGAACACAAAGAAGTTTCTCAGAAAGCTTCTTTCTCTTTGTTATCGGAGGATATTTCCTTTGGCCCTATAGTCTTCAAAGGGAAAGGAAATATCTGTTGTCAGATTCCACAGAAATAAGGCTAGCAAAGAGATCCACGAAATGCAGATGTAACTCTGTGAGATGAATTAACAGAACACTGAGCAGTTTCTCAGAAAGCTTCTTTCCAGATTTCATCGGAGGATATTTCCTTTTTCACCATAGCCCTCTAAGGGCTTCCAAATATCACTTTGCCTATTCCACAAGAACTGTCTTAGCGAAAGGCTTCCTGAGGGGAAGGCTGTAGCTCTGTGAGATGATTTCACAGAACACAAAGAAGTTTCTCAGAAAGCTTCTTTCTCTTTGTTATCGGAGTATATTTCCTTTGGCTCTATAGTCTTCAAAGGGAAAGGAAATATCTGTTGTCAGATTCCACAGAAATAAGGCTAGCAAAAAGATTCACGAAATACTGATGTAACTCTGTGAGATGTATTAACAGAACACTAAGCAGTTTCTCAGAATGCTACTTTTCAGATTTCATCGGAGGATATTTCCTTTTTCAACATAGCCCTCTATGGGCTTCCAAATATCACTTTGCCAATTCCACAAGAACTGTCTTAGCGAAAGGCTTCTTGAGGGGAAAGCTGTAACTCTGTGAGATGATTTCACAGAACACAAAGAAGTTTCTCAGAAAGCTTCTTTCCCTTTGTTATCGGAGGATATTTCCTTTGGCCCTATAGTCTTTAAAGGGATCCGAAATATGTGTTCTCAGATTCCACAGAAATAAGCCTAGCAAAGAGATCCACGAAATAGAGATGTAACTCTGTGAGATGAATTAACAGAACACTAAGGAGTTTCTCAGAAAGCTTCTTTCCAGATTTCATCGGAGGATATTTCCTTTTTCACCATAGCCCTCTATGGGCTTCCAAATATCACTTTGCCAATTCCACAAGAACTGTCTTAGCGAAAGGCTTCTTCAGAGGAAAGCTGTAACTCTCTGAGATGATTTCACAGAACACAAAGAAGTTTCTCAGAAAGCTTCTTTCTCTTTGTTATCGGAGGATATTTCCTTTGGCCCTATAGTCTTCAAAGGGAAAGGAAATATCTGTTGTCAGATTCCACAGAAATAAGGCTAGCAAAGAGATCCACGAAATGCAGATGTAACTCTGTGAGATGAATTAACAGAACACTGAGCAGTTTCTCAGAAAGCTTCTTTCCAGATTTCATCGGAGGATATTTCCTTTTTCACCATAGCCCTCTAAGGGCTTCCAAATAACACTTTGCCAATTCCACAAGAACTGTCTTAGCGAAAGGCTTCCTGAGGGGAAGGCTGTAGCTCTGTGAGATGATTTCACAGAACACAAAGAAGTTTCTCAGAAAGCTTCTTTCTCTTTGTTATCGGAGTATATTTCCTTTGGCTCTATAGTCTTCAAAGGGAAAGGAAATATCTGTTGTCAGATTCCACAGAAATAAGGCTAGCAAAAAGATCCACGAAATACTGATGTAACTCTGTGAGATGTATTAACAGAACACTAAGCAGTTTCTCAGAATGCTACTTTTCAGATTTCATCGGAGGATATTTCCTTTTTCAACATAGCCCTCTATGGGCTTCCAAATATCACTTTGCCAATTCCACAAGAACTGTCTTAGCGAAAGGCTTCTTGAGGGGAAAGCTGTAACTCTGTGAGATGATTTCACAGAACACAAAGAAGTTTCTCAGAAAGCTTCTTTCCCTTTGTTATCGGAGGATATTTCCTTTGGCCCTATAGTCTTTAAAGGGATCCGAAATATGTGTTCTCAGATTCCACAGAAATAAGCCTAGCAAAGAGACCCACGAAATAGAGATGTAACTCTGTGAGATGAATTAACAGAACACTAAGGAGTTTCTCAGAAAGCTTCTTTCCAGATTTCATCGGAGGATATTTCCTTTTTCACCATAGCCCTCTAAGGGCTTCCAAATATCACTTTGCCAATTCCACAAGAACTGTCTTAGCGAAAGGCTTCTTGAGGGGAAAGGTGTAACTCTGTGATTTGATTTCACAGAACACAAAGAAGTTTCTCAGAAAGCTTCTTTCTCTTTGTTATCGGAGGATATTTCCTTTGGCCCTATAGCCTTCAAAGGGAAAGGAAATATCTGTTGTCAGATTAAACAGAAATAAGGCTAGCAAAAAGATCCACCAAATACAGATGTAACACTTTGAGATGAATTAACAGAACACTGAGCAGTTTCTCAGAAAGCTTCTTTCCAGATTTCATGGGAGGATATTTCCTTTTTCACCATAGCCCTCTATGGGCTTCCAAATATCACTTTGCCAATTCCACAAGAACTGTCTTAGCGAAAGGCTTCTTGAGGGGAAAGCTGTAACTCTGTGAGATGATTTCACAGAACACAAAGAAGTTTCTCAGAAAGCTTCTTTCCCTTTGTTATCGGAGGATATTTCCTTTGGCCCTATAGTCTTCAAAGGGAAAGGAAATATCTGTTGTCAGATTCCACAGAAATAAGGCTAGCAAAAAGATCTACGAAATACAGATGTGACTCTGTGAGATGAATTAACAGAACACTAAGCAGTTTCTCAGAAAGCTTCTTTCCAGATTTCATCGGAGGATATTTCCTTTTTCACCATAGCCCTCTATGGGCTTCCAAATATCACTTTGCCAATTCCACAAGAATGGTCTTAGCGAAAGGCTTCTTGAGGTGAAAGCTGTAACTCTGTGAGATGATTTCACAGAACACAAAGAAGTTTCTCAGAAAGCTTCTTTCTCTTTGTTATCGGAGGATATTTCCTTTGGCCCTATAGTCTTCAAAGGGAAAGGAAATATCTGTTGTCAGATTCCACAGAAATAAGGCTAGCAAAGAGATCCACGAAATAGAAATGGAACTCTGTGAGATTAATTAACAGAACACTGAGCAGTTTCTCAGAAAGCTTCTTTCCAGATTTCATCGGAGGATATTTCCTTTTTCACCACAGCCCTCTATGGGCTTCCAAATATCACTTTGCCAATTCCACAAGAACTGTCTTAGCGAAAGCCTTCCTGAGGGGAAGGCTGTAGCTCTGTGAGATGATTTCACAGAACACAAAGAAGTTTCTCAGAAAGCTTCTTTCTCTTTGTTATCGGAGTATATTTCCTTTGGCTCTATAGTCTTCAAAGGGAAAGGAAATATCTGTTGTCAGATTCCACAGAAATAAGGCTAGCAAAAAGATCCACGAAATACTGATGTAACTCTGTGAGATGTATTAACAGAACACTAAGCAGTTTCTCAGAATGCTACTTTTCAGATTTCATCGGAGGATATTTCCTTTTTCACCATAGCCCTCTATGGGCTTCCAAATATCACTTTGCCAATTCCACAAGAACTGTCTTAGCGAAAGGCTTCTTGAGGGGAAAGCTGTAACTCTGTGAGATGATTTCACAGAACACAAAGAAGTTTCTCAGAAACCTTCTTTCCCTTTGTTATCGGAGGATATTTCCTTTGGCCCTATGGTCTTTAAAGGGAAAGGAAATATCTGTTGTCAGATTCCACAGAAATAAGGCTAGCTAAGAGATCCATGAAATACAGATGTAACTCTGTGAGATGAATTAACAGAACACTGAGCAGTTTCTCAGAAAGCTTCTTTCCAGATTTCATCGGAGGATATTTCCTTTTTCACCTTAGCCCTCTATGGGCTTCCAAATATCACTTTGCAAATTCCACAAGAACTGCCTTAGCGAAAGGCTTCTTGAGGGGAAGGCTGTAATCTGTGAGATGATTTCACAGAACACAAAGAAGTTTCTCAGAAAGCTTCTTTCTCTTTGTTATCGGAGGATATTTCCTTTGGCCCTATAGTCTTCAAAGGGAAAGGAAATATCTGTTGTCAGATTCCACAGAAATAAGGCTAGCAAAAAGATCCACGAAATACAGATGTGACTCTGTGAGATGAATTAACAGAACACTAAGCAGTTTCTCAGAAAGCTTCTTTCCAGATTTCATCGGAGAATATTTCTTTTTTCACCATAGCCCTCTATGGGCTTCCAAATACCACTTTGCGAATTCCACAAGAACTGTCTTAGCGAAAGGCTTCTTGAGGGGAAAGCTGTAACTCTGTGAGATGATTTCACAGAACACAAAGAAGTTTCTCAGAAAGCTTCTTTCCCTTTGTTATCGGAGGATATTTCCTTTGGCCCTATGGTCTTCAAAGAGAAAGGAAATATCTGTTGTCAGATTCCACAGAAATAAGGCTAGCAAAGAGATCCATGAAATACAGATGTAACTCTGTGAGATGAATTAACAGAACACTGAGCAGTTTCTCAGAAAGCTTCTTTCCAGATTTCATCGGAGGATATTTCCTTTTTCACCATAGCCCTCTATGGGCTTCCAAATATCATTTTGCCAATTCCACAAGAACTGTCTTAGCGAAAGGCTTCTTGAGGGGAAAGCTGTAACTCCGTGAGATGATTTCACAGAACACAAAGAAGTTTCTCAGAAAGCTTCTTTCCCTTTGTTATCGGAGGATATTTCCTTTGGCCCTATAGTCTTTAAAGGGATCCGAAATATCTGTTGTCAGATTCCACAGAAATAAGGCTAGCAAAGAGATCCACGAAATACAGATGTAACTCTGTGAGATGAATTAACAGAACACTAAGCAGTTTCTCAGAAAGCTTCATTCCAGATTTCATCGGAGGATATTTCCTTTCTCACCACAGCCCTCTATGGGCTTCCAAATATCACTTTGCCAATTCCACAAGAACTCTCATAGCGAAAGGCTTCTTGAGGGGAAAGCTGTAACTCTGTGAGATGATTTCACAGAACACAAAGAAGTTTCTCAGAAAGCTTCTTTCTCTTTGTTATCGGAGGATATTTCCTTTGGCCCTATAGTCTTCAAAGGGATCCAAAATATCTGTTGTCAGATTCCACAGAAATAAGGCTAGCAAAGAGATCCACGAAATACAGATGTAACTCTTTGAGATGAATTAACAGAACACTAAGCAGTTTCTCAGAAATCTTCTTTCCAGATTTCAACGGAGGATATTTCCTTTTTCACCGTAGCCCTCTATGGGCTTCCAAATATCCCTTTGCCAATTCCACAAGAACTGTCTTAGCGAAAGGCTTCTTGAGGGGAAAGCTGTAACTCTGTGAGATGATTTCACAGAACACAAAGAAGTTTCTCAGAAAGCTTCTTTCCCTTTGTTATCGGAGGATATTTCCTTTGGCCCTATGGTCTTCAAAGGGAAAGGAAATATCTGTTGTCAGATTCCACAGAAATAAGGCTAGCAAAGAGATCCATGAAATACAGATGTAACTCTGTGAGATGAATTAACAGAACACTGAGCAGTTTCTCAGAAAGCTTCTTTCCAGATTTCATCGGAGGATATTTCCTTTTTCACCATAGCCCTCTATGGGCTTCCAAATATCACTTTGCCAATTCCACAAGAACTGTCTTAGCGAAAGGCTTCTTGAGGGGAAAGCTGTAACTCTGTGAGATGATTTCACAGAACACAAAGAAGTTTCTCAGAAACCTTCTTTCCCTTTGTTATCGGAGGATATTTCCTTTGGCCCTATAGTCTTTAAAGGGATCCGAAATATCTGTTCTCAGATTCCACAGAAATAAGGCTAGCAAAGAGATCCACGAAATACAGTTGTAACTCTGTGAGATGAATTAACAGAACACTAAGCAGTTTCTCAGAAAGCTTCATTCCAGATTTCATCGGAGGATATTTCCTTTTTCACCACAGCCCTCTATGGGCTTCCATATATCACTTTGCCAATTCCACAAGAACTCTCTTAGCGAAAGGCTTCTTGAGGGGAAAGCTGTCATTCTGTGAGATGATTTCACAGAACACAAAGAAGTTTCTCAGAAAGCTTCCTTCTCTTTGTTATCGGAGGATATTTCCTTTGGCCCGTAGTCCTCAAAGGGATCCGAAATATCTGTTGTCAGATTCCACAGAAATAAGGCTAGCAAAGAGATCCACGAAATACAGATGTAACTCTGTGAGATGAATTAACAGAACACTGAGCAGTTTCTCAGAAATCTTCTTTCCAGATTTCATCGGAGGATATTTCCTTTTTCACCAGAGCCCTCTATGGGCTTCCAAATATCACTTTGCAAATTCCACAAGAACTGCCTTAGCGAAAGGCTTCTTGAGGGGAAGGCTGTAATCTGTGAGATGATTTCACAGAACACAAAGAAGTTTCTCAGAAAGCTTCTTTCTCTTTGTTTTCGGAGGATATTTCCTTTGGCCCTATAGTCTTCAAAGGGAAAGGAAATATCTGTTGTCAGATTCCACAGAAATAAGGCTAGCAAAAAGATCCACGAAATACAGATGTGACTCTGTGAGATGAATTAACAGAACACTAAGCAGTTTCTCAGAAAGCTTCTTTCCAGATTTCATCGGAGAATATTTCTTTTTTCACCGTAGCCCTCTATGGGCTTCCAAATATCACTTTGCCAATTCCACAAGAACTGTCTTAGCGAAAGGCTTCTTGAGGGGAAAGCTGTAACTCTGTGAGATGATTTCACAGAACACAAAGAAGTTTCTCAGAAAGCTTCTTTCCCTTTGTTATCGGAGGATATTTCCTTTGGCCCTATGGTCTTCAAAGGGAAAGGAAATATCTGTTGTCAGATTCCACAGAAATAAGGCTAGCAAAGAGATCCATGAAATACAGATGTAACTCTGTGAGATGAATTAACAGAACACTGAGCAGTTTCTCAGAAAGCTTCTTTCCAGATTTCATCGGAGGATATTTCCTTTTTCACCATAGCCCTCTATGGGCTTCCAAATATCACTTTGCCAATTCCACAAGAACTGTCTTAGCGAAAGGCTTCTTGAGGGGAAAGCTGTAACTCTGTGAGATGATTTCACAGAACACAAAGAAGTTTCTCAGAAAGCTTCTTTCCCTTTGCTATCGGAGGATATTTCCTTTGGCCCTATAGTCATTAAAGGGATCCGAAATATCTGTTCTGAGATTCCACAGAAATAAGGCTAGCAAAGAGATCCACGAAATACAGATGTAACTCTGTGAGATGAATTAACAGAACACTAAGCAGTTTCTCAGAAAGCTTCATTCCAGATTTCATCGGAGGATATTTCCTTTTTCACCCCAGCCCTCTATGGGCTTCCAAATATCACTTTGCCAATTCCACAAGAACTCTCTTAGCGAAAGGCTTCTTGAGGGGAAAGCTGTCACTCTGTGAGATGATTTCACAGAACACAAAGAAGTTTCTCAGAAAGCTTCTTTCTCTTTGTTATCGGAGGATATTTCCTTTGGCCCTATAGTCTTCAAAGGGATCCAAAATATCTGTTCTGAGATTCCACAGAAATAAGGCTAGCAAAGAGATCCACGAAATACAGAAGTAACTCTGTGAGATGAATTAACAGAACACTGAGCAGTTTCTCAGAAAGCTTCTTTCCAGATTTCATCGAAGGATATTTCCTTTTTCACCATAGCCCTCTATGGGCTTCCAAATATCACTTTGCCAATTCCACAAGAACTGTCTTAGCGAAAGGCTTCTTGAGGGGAAATGTGTAACTCTGTGAGATGATTTCACGGAACACAAAGAAGTTTCTCAGAAAGCTTCTTTCTCTTTGTTATCGGAGGATATTTCCTTTGGGCCTATAGTCTTCAAAGAGAAAGGAAATATCTGTTGTCAGATTCCACAGAAATAAGGCTAGCAAAGAGATCCACGAAATACAGATGTAACTCTGTGAGATGAATTAACAGAACACTAAGCAGTTTCTCAGAAAGCTTCTTTCCAGATTTCTTCGGAGGATATTTCCTTTTTCACCACAGCCCTCTATGGGCTTCCCAATATCACTTTGCCAATTCCAGAAGAACTGTCTTAGCGAAAGGCTTCTTGAGGGGAAAGCTGTCACTCTGTGAGATGATTTCACAGAACACTAAGAAGTTTCTCAGAAAGCTTCTTTCCCTTTCTTTTCGGAGGATATTTCCTTTGACCCTATAGTCTTCTAAGGGAAAGGAAATATCTGTTGTCAGATTCCACAGAAATAAGGCTAGCAAAGAGATCCACGAAATACAGATGTAACTCTATGAGATGAATTAACAGAACACTGAGCAGTTTCTCAGAAAGCTTCTTTCCAGATTTCATCGGAGGATGTTTCCTTTTTCACCATAGCCCTCTAGGGGCTTCCAAATATCACTTTGCCAATTACAAAAGAACTGTCTTAGCGAAAGGCTTCTTGAGGGGAAAGCTATAACTCTGTGAGATGATTTCACAGAAGACAAAGAAGTTTCTCAGAAAGCTTCTTTCTCTTTGTTATCGGAGGATATTTCCTTTGGCCCTATAGTCTTTAAATCGATCCGAAATATCTGTTCTCAGATTCCACAGAAAAAAGGCTAGCAAAGAGATCCACGAAATACAGATGTAACTCTGTGAGATGAATTAACAGAACACTAAGCAGTTTCTCAAAAAGCTTCTTTCCAGATTTCATCGGAGCATATTTCCTTTTTCACCATAGCCCTCCAGGGGCTTCCAAATATCACTTTGCCAATTACACAAGAAGTGTCTCAGCGAAAGGCTTCTTGAGGGGAAAGGTGTAACTCTGTGAGATGATTTCACAGAACACAAAGAAGTTTCTCAGAAAGCTTCTTTCTCTTTGTTATCGGAGGATATTTCCTTTGGCCCTGTAGTCTTCAAAGGGAAAGGAAATATCTGTTCTCAGATTCCACAGAAATAAGGCTAGCAAAGAGATCCACGAAATACAGATGTAACTCTGTGAGTTGAATTAACAGAACACTAAGCAGTTACTGAGAAAGCTTCTTTCCAGATTTCATCGGAGGATATTTCCTTTTTCACCATCGCCATCTATGGGCTTGCAAATATCACTTTGCCAATTCCACAAAAACTGTCTTAGCGAAAGGCTTCCTGAGGGGAAAGCTGTAACTCTGTGAGATGATTTCACTGAACAAAAAGGAGTTTCTCAGAAAGCTTCTTTCTCTTTGTTATCGTAGGATATTTCCTTTGGCCCTATAGTCTTCAAAGGGAAAAGAAATATCTGTTCTCAGATTCCACAGAAATAAGGCTGGCAAAGAGAAGCACGAAATACAGATGTAACTCTGTGAGATGAATTAACAGAACAATAAGCAGTTTCTAGGAAAGCTTCTTTCCAGATTTCATCGGAGGATATTTCCTTTTTCACCATATCCCTCTATGGGCTTCCAAATATCACTTTGCCAATTCCACAAGAACTGTCTTAGCGAAAAGCTTCTTGAGGGGAAAGCTGTAACTCTGTGAGATGATTTCACAGAACGCAAAGAAGTTTCTCAGAAAGCTTCTTTCCCTTTGTTATCGGAGGATATTTGCTTTGGCCCTATAATCTTCAACGGGAAAGGAAATATCTGTTGTCAGATTCCACAGAAATAAGGCTAGCAAAGAGATCCACGAAATACAGATGTAAGCCTGTGAGATGAATTAACAGAACACTGAGCAGTTTCTCAGAAAGCTTCTTTCCAGATTTCATCGGAGGATATTTCCTTTTTCACCATAGCCCTCTAAGGGCTTCCAAATATCACTTTGCCAATTCCAAAAGAACTGTCTTAGCGAAAGGCTTCTTGAGGGGAAAGCTGTAACTCTGTGAGATGATTTCACAGAGCACAAAGAAGTTTCTCAGAAAGCTTCTTTCCCTTTGTTATCGGAGGATATTTCCTTTGGCCCTACAGTCTTCAAAGGGAAAGGAAATATCTGTTGTCAGATTCCACAGACATAAGGCTAGCAAAGAGATCCACGAAATACAGATGTAACTCTGTCAGATGAATTAACAGAACACTGAGCAGTTTCTCAGAAAGCTTCTTTCCAGATTTCATCGGAGGATATTTCCTTTTTCACCATAGCCCTCTATGGGCTTCCAAATATCACTTTGCCAATTCCACAAGAACTGTCTTAGCGAAAGGCTTCCTGAGGGGAAGGCTGTAGCTCTGTGAGATGATTTCAAAGAACACAAAGAAGTTTCTCAGAAAGCTTCTTTCTCTTTGTTATCGGAGTATATTTACTTTGGCTCTGTAGTCTTCAAAGGGAAAGGAAATATCTGTTGTCAGATTCCACAGAAATAAGGCTAGCAAAAAGATCCACGAAATACAGATGTTACTCTGTGAGATGAATTAACAGAACACTAAGCAGTTTCTCAGAAAGCTACTTTTCAGATTTCATCGGAGGATATTTCCTTTTTCACCATAGCCCTCTATGGGCTTCCAAATATCACTTTGCCAATTCCACAAGAACAGTCTTAGCGAAAGGCTTCTTGAGGGGAAAGCTGTAACTCTGTGAGATGATTTCACAGAACACAAAGAAGTTTCTCAGAAAGCTTCTTTCCCTTTGTTATCGGAGGATATTTCCTTTGGCCCTACAGTCTTCAAAGGGAAAGGAAATATCTGTTGTCAGATTCCACAGAAATAAGGCTAGCAAAGAGATCCACGAAATACAGATGTAACTCTGTCAGATGAATTAACAGAACACTGAGCAGTTTCTCAGAAAGCTTCTTTCCAGATTTCATCGGAGGATATTTCCTTTTTCACCATAGCCCTCTATGGGCTTCCAAATATCACTTTGCCAATTCCACAAGAACTGTCTTAGCGAAAGGCTTCCTGAGGGGAAGGCTGTAGCTCTGTGAGATGATTTCAAAGAACACAAAGAAGTTTCTCAGAAAGCTTCTTTCTCTTTGTTATCGGAGTATATTTACTTTGGCTCTGTAGTCTTCAAAGGGAAAGGAAATATCTGTTGTCAGATTCCACAGAAATAAGGCTAGAAAAAAGATCCACGAAATACAGATGTTACTCTGTGAGATGAATTAACAGAACACTAAGCAGTTTCTCAGAAAGCTACTTTTCAGATTTCATCGGAGGATATTTCCTTTTTCACCATAGCCCTCTATGGGCTTCCAAATGTCACTTTGCCAATTCCACAAGAACAGTCTTAGCGAAAGGCTTCTTGAGGGGAAAGCTGTAACTCTGTGAGATGATTTCACAGAACACAAAGAAGTTTCTCAGAAAGCTTCTTTCCCTTTGTTATCGGAGGATATTTCCTTTGGCCCTATAGTCTTCAAAGGGAAAGGAAATATCTGTTGTCAGATTCCACAGAAATAAGGCTAGCAAAGAGATCCACGAAATACAGATGTAACTCTGTGAGATGAATTAACAGAACACTAAGCAGTTTCTCAGAAAGCTTCTTTCCAGATTTCATCGGAGGATATTTCCTTTTTCACCATAGCCCTCTATGGGCTTCCAAATATCACTTTGCCAATTCCAAAAGAACTGTCTTAGCGAAAGGCTTCTTGCGGGGAAAGCTGTAACTCTGTGAGATGATTTCACTGAACACAAAGAAGTTTCTCAGAAAGCTTCTTTCTCTTTGTTATCGGAGGATATTTCCTTTGGCCCTCTAGTCTTCAAGGGATCCAAAATATTTGTTGTCAGATTCCACAGAAATAAGGCTAGCAAAGAGATCCACGAAATACAGATGTAACTCTGTGAGATGAATTAACAGAACACTGAGCAGTTTATCAGAAAGCTTCTTTCCAGATTTCATCGAAGGATATTTCCTTTTTCACCATAGCCCTCTTTGGGCTTCCAAATATCACTTTGCCAATTCCACAAGAACTGTCTTAGCGAAAGGCTTCTTGAGGGGAAAGGTGTAACTCTGTGAGATGATTTCACGGAACACAAAGAAGTTTCTCAGAAAGCTTCTTTCTCTTTGTTATCGGAGGATATTTCCTTTGGCCCTATAGTCTTCAAAGGGAAAGGAAATATCTGTTGTCAGATTAAACAGAAATAAGGCTAGCAAAGAGATCCACGAAATACAGATATAACTCTGTGAGATGAATTAACAGAACACTAAGTAGTTTCTCAGAAAGCTTCTTTCCAGATTTCATCGGAGGATATTTCCTTTTTCACCTTAGCCCTCTATGGGCTTCCAAATATCACTTTGCCAATTCCACAAGAACTGTCTTAGCGAAAGGCTTCTTGAGGGGAAAGCTGTAACTCTGTGAGATGATTTCAAAGAACACAAAGAGGTTTCTCAGAAAGCTTCTTTCTCTTTCTTATCGGAGGATATTTCCTTTGGCCCTATAGTCTTTAAAGGGATCCGAAATATCTGTTCTCAGATTCCACAGAAATAAGGCTAGCAAAGAGATCCACGAAATACAGATGTAACTCTGTGAGATGAATTAACAGAACACTGAGCAGTTTCTCAGAAAGCTTCTTTCCAGATTTCAACGGAGGATATTTCCTTTTTCACCATAGCCCTCTATGGGCTTCCAAATATCACTTTTCAAATTCCACAAGAACTGTCTTAGCGAAAGGCTTCTTGAGGGGAAGGCTGTAATCTGTGAGATGATTTCACAGAACACAAAGAAGATTCTCAGAAAGCTTCTTTCTCTTTGTTATCGGAGGATATTTCCTTTGGCGCTATAGTCTTCGAAGGGAAAGGAAATATCTGTTGTCAGATTCCACAGAAATAAGGCTAGCAAAAAGATCCACGAAATACAGATGTGACTCTGTGAGATGAATTAACAGAACACTAAGCAGTTTCTCAGAAAGCTTCTTTCCAGATTTCATCGGAGGATATTTCCTTTTTCAACATAGCCCTCTATGGTCTTCCAAATATCACTTTGGCAATTCCACAAGAACTGTCTTAGCGAAAGGCTTCTCGAGGGGAAAGGTGTAACTCTGTGAGATGATTTCACAGTACACAAAGAAGTTTCTCAGAAAGCTTCTTTCTCTTTGTTATCGGTGGATATTTCCTTTGGCCCTATAGTCTTCAAAGGGAAAGGAAATACCTGTTCTCAGATTCCACAGAAATAAGGCTAGCAAAGAGATCCACGAAATACAGATGTAACTCTGTGAGATGAATTAACGGAACACTAAGCAGTTTCTCAGAAAGCTTCTTTCCAGATTTCATCGGAGGATATTTCCTTTTTCACCATAGATCTCTATGGGCTTCCAAATATCACTTTGCCAATTCCAAAAGAACTGTCTTAGCGAAAGTCTTCTTGCGGGGAAAGCTGTAACTCTGTGAGATGTTTTCACTGAACACAAAGAAGTTTCTCAGAAAGCTTCTTTCTCTTTGTTATCTCAGGATATTTCCTTTGGCCCTATAGTCTTCAAAGGGATCCCAAATATGTGTTCTCAGATTCCACAGAAATAAGGCTAGCAAAGAGATCCACGAAATACAGATGTAACTCTGTAAGATGAATTAACAGAACACTGAGCAGTTTCTCAGAAAGCTTCTTTCCAGATTTCATTGGAGGATATTTCCTTTTTCACCATAGCCCTCTATGGGCTTCCAAATATCACTTTGCCAATTCCAAAAGAACTGTCTTAGCGAAAGGCTTCTTGAGGGGAAAGCTGTAACTCTGTGAGATGATTTCACAGAACACAAAGAAGTTTCTCAGAAAGCTTCTTTCTCTTTGTTATCGGAGAATATTTTCTTTGGCCCTATAGTCTTTAAAGGGATCCGAAATATCTGTTCTCAGATTCCACAGAAATAAGGCTAGCAAAGAGATCCACGAAATACAGATGTAACTCTGTGAGATGAATTAACAGAACACTAAGCAGTTTCTCAAAAAGCTTCTTTCCAGATTTCATCGGATAATATTTCCTTTTTCACCATAGCCCTCTATGGGCTTCCAAATATCACTTTGCCATTTCCACAAGAACTGTCTTAGCGAAAGGCTTCTCGAGGGGAAAGGTGTAACTCTGTGAGATGATTTCACAGTACACAAAGAAGTTTCTCAGAAAGCTTCTTTCTCTTTGTTATCGGAGGATATTTCCTTTGGCCCTATAGTCTTCAAAGGGAAAGGAAATACCTGTTCTGAGATTCCACAGAAATAAGGCTAGCAAAGAGATCCACGAAATACAGATGTAACTCTGTGAGATGAATTAACAGAACACTAAGCAGTTTCTCAGAAAGCTTCTTTCCAGATTTCATCGGAGGATATTTCCTTTTTCACCATAGATCTCTATGGGCTTCCAAATATCACTTTGCCAATTCCAAAAGAACTGTCTTAGCGAAAGGCTTCTTGCGGGGAAAGCTGTAACTCTGTGAGATGATTTCACTGAACACAAAGAAGTTTCTCAGAAAGCTTCTTTCTCTTTGTTATCTGAGGATATTTCCTTTGGCCCTATAGTCTTCAAAGGGATCCCAAATATGTGTTCTCAGATTCCACAGAAATAAGGCTAGCAAAGAGATCAACGAAATACAGATGTAACTCTGTGAGATGAATTATGAGAACAATAAGCAGTTTCTCAGAAAGCTTCTTTCCAGATTTCATCAGAGGATATTTCCTTTTTCTCCATAGCCCTCTATGAGCTTCGAAATATCACTTTGCCAATTCCACAAGAACTGTCTTAGCGAAAGGCTTCTTGAGGGGAAAGCTGTCACTCTGTGAGATGATTTCACAGAACACAAAGAAGTTTCTCAGAAAGCATCTTTCTCTTTGTTATCGGAGGATATTTCCTTTGGCCCTCTAGTCTTCAAAGGGATCCAAAATATCTGTTGTCAGATTCCACAGAAATAAGGCTAGCAAAGAGATCCACGAAATACAGATGTAACTCTGTGAGATGAATTAACAGAACACTGAGCAGTTTCTCAGAAAGCTTCTTTCCAGATTTCATCGAAGGATATTTCCTTTTTCACCATAGCCCTCTTTGGGCTTCCAAATATCACTTTGCCAATTCCACAAGAACTGTCTTAGCGAAAGGCTTCTTGAGGGGAAAGGTGTAACTCTGTGAGATGATTTCACGGAACACAAAGAAGTTTCTCAGAAAGCTTCTTTCTCTTTGTTATCGGAGGATATTTCCTTTGGCCCTATAGTCTTCAAAGGGAATGGAAATATCTGTTGTCAGATTAAACAGAAATAAGGCTAGCAAAGACATCCACGAAAGACAGATGTAACTCTGTGAGATGAATTAACAGAACACTAAGCAGTTTCTCAGAAAGCTTCTTTCCAGATTTCATCGGAGGATATTTCCTTTTTCACCTTAGCCCTCTATGGGCTTCCAAATATCACTTTGCCAATTCCACAAGAACTGTCTTAGCGAAAGGCTTCTTGAGGGGAAAGCTGTAACTCTGTGAGATGATTTCAAAGAACACAAAGAAGTTTCTCAGAAAGCTTCTTTCTCTTTGTTATCGGAGGATATTTCCTTTGGCCCTATAGACTTTAAAGGGATCCGAAATATCTGTTCTCAGATTCCACAGAAATAAGGGTAGCAAAGAGATCCACGAAATACAGATGTAACTCTGTGAGATGAATTAACAGAACACTGAGCAGTTTCTCAGAAAGCTTCTTTCCAGATTTCAACGGAGGATATTTCCTTTTTCACCATAGCCCTCTATGGGCTTCCAAATATCACTTTGCAAATTCCACAAGAACTGTCTTAGCGAAAGGCTTCTTGAGGGGAAGGCTGTAATCTGTGAGATGATTTCACAGAACACAAAGAAGTTTCTCAGAAAGCTTCTTTCTCTTTGTTATCGGAGGATATTTCCTTTGGCGCTATAGTCTTCGAAGGGAAAGGAAATATCTGTTGTCAGATTCCACAGAAATAAGGCTAGCAAAAAGATCCACGAAATACAGATGTAACTCTGTGAGATGAATTAACAGAACACTAAGCAGTTTCTCAGAAAGCTTCTTTCCAGATTTCATCGGAGGATATTTCCTTTTTCACCATAGCCCTCTATGGGCTTCCAAATATCAGTTTGCCAATTCCACAAGAACTGTCTTAGCGAAAGGCTTCTTGAGGGGAAAGCTGTAACTCTGTGAGATGATTTCACAGAACACAAAGAAGTTTCTCAGAAAGCTTCTTTCCCTTTGTTATCGGAGGATATTTCCTTTGGCCCTATAGTCTTCAAAGGGAAAGGAAATATCTGTTGTCAGATTCCACAGAAATAAGGCTAGCAAAGAGATCCACGAAATACAGATGTAACTCTGTGAGATGAATTAACAGAACACTGAGCAGTTTCTCAGAAAGCTTCTTTCCAGATTTCATCGGAGGATATTTCCTTTTTCACCATAGCCCTCTATGGGCTTCCAAATATCACTTTGCCAATTCCAAAAGAACTGTCTTAGCGAAAGGCTTCTTGAGGGGAAAGCTGTAACTCTGTGAGATGATTTCACAGAACACAAAGAAGTTTCTCAGAAAGCTTCTTTCTCTTTGTTATCAGAGAATATTTTCTTTGGCCCTATAGTCTTTAAAGGGATCCGAAATATCTGTTCTCAGATTCCACAGAAATAAGGCCAGCAAAGAGATCCACGAAATACAGGTGTAACTCTGTGAGATGAATTAACAGAACACTAAGCAGTTTCTCAGAAAGCTTCTTTCCAGATTTCATCGCAGGATAATTCCTTTTTCACCATAGCCCTCTATGGGCTTCCAAATATCACTTTGGGAATTCCAGAAGAACTCTCTTAGCGAAAGGCTTCTTGAAGGGAAAGCTGTCACTCTGTGAGATGATTTCACTGAACACAAAGAAGTTTCTCAGAAAGCTTCTTTCCCTTTGTTATCGGAGGATATTTCCTTTGTCCCTATAGTCTTCTAAGGGAAAGGAAATATCTGTTGTCAGATTCCACAGAAATAAGGCTAGCAAAGAGATCCACGAAATACAGGTGTAACTCTGTGAGATGAATTAACAGAACACTGAGCAGTTTCTCAGAAAGCTTCTTTCCAGATTTCATCGGAGGATATTTCCTTTTTCACCATAGCCCTCTATGGGCTTCCAAATATCACTTTGCCAATTCCACAAGAACTGTCTTAGCGAAAGGCTTCTTGAGGAGAAAGCTGTCACTCTGTGAGATGATTTCACAGAACACAAAGAAGTTTCTCAGAAAGCTTCTTTCTCTTTGTTATCGGAGGATATTTCCTTTGGCCCTATAGTCTTTAAAGGGATCCGAAATATCTGTTCTCACATTCCACAGAAATAAGGCTAGCAAAGAGATCCACGAAATACAGATGTAACTCTGTGAGATGAATTAACAGAACACTAAGCAGTTACTCAGAAAGCTTCTTTCCAGATTTCATCGGAGGATATTTCCTTTTTCACCATAGCCCTCTATGGGCTTCCAAATATCACTTTGCCAATTCCACAAGAACTGTCTTAGAGAAAGGCTTCTTGAGGGGAAAGCTGTAACTCTGTGAGATGATTTCACAGAACACAAAGAAGTTTCTCAGAAAGCTTCCCTCTCTTTGTTATCGGAGGATATTTCCTTTGGCCCTATAGTCTTCAAAGAGAAAGGAAATATCTGTTCTCAGATTCCACAGAAATAAGGCTAGCAAAGAGATCCACGAAATACAGATGTAACTCTGTGAGATGAATTAACAGAACACTAAGCAGTTTCTCAGAAAGCTTCTTTCCAGATTTCATCGGAGGATATTTCCTTTTTCACCATAGATCTCTATGGGCTTCCAAATATCACTTTGCCAATTCCAAAAGAACTGTCTTAGCGAAAGGCTTCTTGCGGGGAAAGCTGTAACTCTGTGAGATGATTTCACTGAACACAAAGAAGTTTCTCAGAAAGCTTCTTTCTCTTTGTTATCTGAGGATATTTCCTTTGGCCCTATAGTCTTCAAAGGGATCCCAAATATGTGTTCTCAGATTCCACAGAAATAAGGCTAGCAAAGAGATCAACGAAATACAGATGTAACTCTGTGAGATGAATTATGAGAACAATAAGCAGTTTCTCAGAAAGCTTCTTTCCAGATTTCATCAGAGGATATTTCCTTTTTCTCCATAGCCCTCTATGAGCTTCGAAATATCACTTTGCCAATTCCACAAGAACTGTCTTAGCGAAAGGCTTCTTGAGGGGAAAGCTGTAACTCTGTGAGAGGATTTCACAGAACACAAAGAAGTTTCTCAGAAAGCTTCTTTCCCTTTGTTATCGGAGGATATTTCCTTTGGCCCTGTAGTCTTTAAAGGGATCCGAAATATCTGTTCTCAGATTCCACAGAAATAAAGCTAGAAAAGAGATCCACGAAATACAGATGTACCTCTGTGAGATGAATTAACAGAACACTAAGCAGTTTCTCAGAAAGCTTCCTTCCAGATTTCATCGGAGGATATTTCCTTTTTCACCACAGCCCTCTATGGGCTTCCAAATATCACTTTGCCAATTCCACAAGAACTCTTTTAGCGAAAGACTTCTTGAGGGGAAAGCTGTCACTCTGTGAGATGATTTCACAGAACACAAAGAAGTTTCTCAGAAAGCATCTTTCTCTTTGTTATCGGAGGATATTTCCTTTGGCCCTCTAGTCTTCAAAGGGATCCAAAATATCTGTTGTCAGATTCCACAGAAATAAGGCTAGCAAAGAGATCCACGAAATACAGATGTAACTCTGTGAGATGAATTAACAGAACACTGAGCAGTTTCTCAGAAAGCTTCTTTCCAGATTTCATCGAAGGATATTTCCTTTTTGACCATAGCCCTCTTTGGGCTTCCAAATATCACTTTGCCAATTCCACAAGAACTGTCTTAGCGAAAGGCTTCTTGAGGGGAAAGGTGTAACTCTGTGAGATGATTTCACGGAACACAAAGAAGTTTCTCAGAAAGCTTCTTTCTCTTTGTTATCGGAGGATATTTCCTTTGGCCCTATAGTCTTCAAAGGGAAAGGAAATATCTGTTGTCAGATTAAACCGAAATAAGGCTAGCAAAGACATCCACGAAAGACAGATGTAACTCTGTGAGATGAATTAACAGAACACTAAGCACTTTCTCAGAAAGCTTCTTTCCAGATTTCATCGGAGGATATTTCCTTTTTCACCTTAGCCCTCTATGGGCTTCCAAATATCACTTTGCCAATTCCACAAGAACTGTCTTAGCGAAAGGCTTCTTGAGGGGAAAGCTGTAACTCTGTGAGATGATTTCAAAGAACACAAAGAAGTTTCTCAGAAAGCTTCTTTCTCTTTGTTATCGGAGGATATTTCCTTTGGCCCTATAGACTTTAAAGGGATCCGAAATATCTGTTCTCAGATTCCACAGAAATAAGGGTAGCAAAGAGATCCACGAAATACAGATGTAACTCTGTGAGATGAATTAACAGAACACTGAGCAGTTTCTCAGAAAGCTTCTTTCCAGATTTCAACGGAGGATATTTCCTTTTTCACCATAGCCCTCTATGGGCTTCCAAATATCACTTTGCAAATTCCACAAGAACTGTCTTAGCGAAAGGCTTCTTGAGGGGAAGGCTGTAATCTGTGAGATGATTTCACAGAACACAAAGAAGTTTCTCAGAAAGCTTCTTTCTCTTTGTTATCGGAGGATATTTCCTTTGGCGCTATAGTCTTCGAAGGGAAAGGAAATATCTGTTGTCAGATTCCACAGAAATAAGGCTAGCAAAAAGATCCACGAAATACAGATGTAACTCTGTGAGATGAATTAACAGAACACTAAGCAGTTTCTCAGAAAGCTTCTTTCCAGATTTCATCGGAGGATATTTCCTTTTTCACCATAGCCCTCTATGGGCTTCCAAATATCAGTTTGCCAATTCCACAAGAACTGTCTTAGCGAAAGGCTTCTTGAGGGGAAAGCTGTAACTCTGTGAGATGATTTCACAGAACACAAAGAAGTTTCTCAGAAAGCTTCTTTCCCTTTGTTATCGGAGGATATTTCCTTTGGCCCTATAGTCTTCAAAGGGAAAGGAAATATCTGTTGTCAGATTCCACAGAAATAAGGCTAGCAAAGAGATCCATGAAATACAGATGTTACTCTGTTAGATGAATTAACAGAACACTAAGCAGTTTCTCAGAAAGCTTCATTCCAGATTTCATCGGAGGATATTTCCTTTTTCACCATAGCCCTCTATGGGCTTCCAAATATCACTTTGCCAATTCCACAAGAACTGTCTTAGCGAAAGGCTTCTTGAGGGGAAAGCTGTAACTCTGTGAGATGATTTCACAGAACACAAAGAAGTTTCTCAGAAAGCTTCTTTCTCTTTGTTATCGGAGGATATTTCCTTTGGCCCTATAGTATTCAAAGGGATCCGAAATATCTGTTCTCAGATTCAAAAGAAATAAGGCTAGCAAAGAGATCCACGAAATACAGATGTAACTCTGTGAGATGAATTAACAGAACACTGAGCAGTTTCTCAGAAAGCTTCTTTCCAGATTTCATCGAAGGATATTTCCTTTTTCACCATAGCCCTCTTTGGGCTTCCAAATATCACTTTGCCAATTCCACAAGAACTGTCTTAGCGAAAGGCTTCTTGAGGAGAAAGCTGTCACTCTGTGAGATGATTTCACAGAACACAAAGAAGTTTCTCAGAAAGCTTCTTTCTCTTTGTTATCGGAGGATATTTCCTTTGGCCCTATAGTCTTTAAAGGGATCCGAAATATCTGTTCTCACATTCCACAGAAATAAGGCTAGCAAAGAGATCCACGAAATACAGATGTAACTCTGTGAGATGAATTAACAGAACACTAAGCAGTTACTCAGAAAGCTTCTTTCCAGATTTCATCGGAGGATATTTCCTTTTTCACCATAGCCCTCTATGGGCTTCCAAATATCACTTTGCCAATTCCACAAGAACGGTCGTAGCGAAAGGCTTCTTGAGGGGAAAGCTGTAACTCTGTGAGATGATTTCACAGAACACAAAGAAGTTTCTCAGAAAGCTTCCCTCTCTTTGTTATCGGAGGATATTTCCTTTGGCCCTATAGTCTTCAAAGAGAAAGGAAATATCTGTTCTCAGATTCCACAGAAATAAGGCTAGCAAAGAGATCCACGAAATACAGATGTAACTCTGTGAGATGAATTAACAGAACACTGAGCAGTTTCTCAGAAAGCTTATTTCCAGATTTCATCGGAGGATATTTCCTTTTTCACCGTAGCCCTCTATGGGCTTCCAAATATCACTTTGCCAATTCCACAAGAACTGTCTTAGCGAAAGTCTTCTTGAGGGGAAAGCTGTAACTCTGTGAGATGATTTCACAGAACACAAGGAAGTTTCTCAGAAAGCTTCTTTCCCTTTGTTATCGGAGGATATTTCCTTTGGCCCTATAGTCTTTAAAGGGATCCGAAATATCTCTTCACAGATTCCACAGAAAAAAGGCTAGCAAAGAGATCCATGAAATACAGATGTTACTCTGTTAGATGAATTAACAGAACACTAAGCAGTTTCTCAGAAAGCTTCATTCCAGATTTCATCGGAGGATATTTCCTTTTTCACCATAGCCCTCTATGGGCTTCCAAATATCACTTTGCCAATTCCACAAGAACTGTCTTAGCGAAAGGCTTCTTGAGGGGAAAGCTGTAACTCTGTGAGATGATTTCACAGAACACAAAGAAGTTTCTCAGAAAGCTTCTTTCTCTTTGTTATCGGAGGATATTTCCTTTGGCCCTATAGTATTCAAAGGGATCCGAAATATCTGTTCTCAGATTCAAAAGAAATAAGGCTAGCAAAGAGATCCACGAAATACAGATGTAACTCTGTGAGATGAATTAACAGAACACTGAGCAGTTTCTCAGAACGCTTCTTTCCAGATTTCATCGAAGGATATTTCCTTTTTCACCATAGCCCTCTTTGGGCTTCCAAATATCACTTTGCCAATTCCACAAGAACTGTCTTAGCGAAAGGCTTCTTGAGGGGAAAGGTGTAACTCTGTGAGATGATTTCACAGAACACAAAGAAGTTTCTCAGAAAGCTTCTTTCTCTTTGTTATCGGAGGATATTTCCTTTGGCCCTATAGTCTTTAAAGGGATCCGAAATATATGTTCTCAGATTCCACAGAAATAAGGCTAGCAAAGAGATCCACGAAATACAGATGTAACTCTGTGAGATGAATTAACAGAACATTAAGGAGTTTCTCAGAAAGCTTCTTTCCAGATTTCATCGGAGGATATTTCCTTTTTCACCATAGCCCTCTATGGGCTTCCAAATCTCACTTTGCCAATTCCACAAGAACTGTCTTAGCGAAAGGCTTCTTGAGGGGAAAGCTGTAACTCTGTGAGATAATTTCACAGAACACAAAGAAGTTTCTCAGAAAGCTTCTTTCTCTTTGTTATCGGAGGATATTTCCTTTGGCCCTATAGTCTTTAAAGGGATCCGAAATATATGTTCTCAGATTCCACAGAAATAAGGCTAGCAAAGAGATCCACGAAATACAGATGTAACTCTGTGAGATGAATTAACAGAACATTAAGGAGTTTCTCAGAAAGCTTCTTTCCAGATTTCATCGGAGGATATTTCCTTTTTCACCATAGCCCTCTATGGGCTTCCAAATCTCACTTTGCCAATTCCACAAGAACTGTCTTAGCGAAAGGCTTCTTGAGGGGAAAGCTGTAACTCTGTGAGATAATTTCACAGAACACAAAGAAGTTTCTCAGAAAGCTTCTTTCTCTTTGTTATCGGAGGATATTTCCTTTGGCCCTATAGTCTTCAAAGGGAAAGGAAATATCTGTTGTCAGATTCCACAGAAATAAGGCTAGCACAAAGATCCACGAAATACAGATGTAACTCTGTGAGATGAATTAACAGAACACTAAGCAGTTTCTCAGAAAGCTTCTTTCCAGATTTCATCAGAGGATATTTCCTTTTTCACCATAGCCCTCTATGGGCTTCCAAATATCACTTTGCCAATTCCACAAGAACTGTCTTAGCGAAAGGCTTCTTGAGGAGAAAGCTGTAACTCTGTGAGATGATTTCACAGAACACAAAGAAGTTTCTCAGAAAGCTTCTTTCTCTTTGTTATCGGAGGATATTTCCTTTGGCCCTATAGTCTTTAAAGGGATCCGAAATATCTGTTCTCAGATTCCACAAAAATAAGGCTACCAAAGAGATCCACGAAATACAGATGTAACTCTGTGAGATGAATTAACAGAACACTGAGCAGTTTCTCAGAAAGCTTCTTTCCAGATTTCATCGGAGGATATTTCCTTTTTCACCATAGCGCTCTATGGGCTTCCAAATATCACTTTGCCAATTCCACAAGAACTGTCTTAGCGAAAGGCTTCTTGAGGGGAAGGCTGTAACTCTGTGAGATGATTTCACAGAACACAAAGAAGTTTCTCAGAAAGCTTCTTTCTCTTTGTTATCGGAGGATATTTCCTTTGGCCCTATAGTCTTCAAAGGGAAAGGAAATATCTGTTCTCAGATTACACAGAAATAAGGCTAGCAAAGAGATCCACGAAATACAGATGTAACTCTGTGAGATGAATTAACAGAACACTAAGGAGTTTCTCAGAAAGCTTCTTTCCAGATTTCATCGGAGGATATTTCCTTTTTCACCATAGCCCTCTATGGGCTTCCAAGTATCACTTTGCCAATTCCAAAAGAACTGTCTTAGCGAAAGGCTTCTTGAGGGGAAAGCTGTAACTCTGTGAGATGATTTCACAGAACATAAAGAAGTTTCTCAGAAAGCTTCTTTCTCTTTGTTATCGGAGGATATTTCCTTTGGCCCTATAGTCTTTAAAGGGATCCGAAATATCTGTTCTCAGATTCCACAGAAATGAGGCTGGCAAAGAGATCCACGAAATACAGATGTAACTCTGTGAGATGAATTAACAGAACACTAAGCAGTTTCTCAGAAAGCTTCTTTCCAGATTTCATCGGAGGATATTTCCTTTTTCACCATAGCCCTCTATGGGCTTCAAAATATCACTTTGCCAATTCCACAAGAACTGTCTTAGCGAAAGGCTTCTTGAGGGGAAAGCTGTAACTCTGTGATTTGATTTCACAGAACACAAAGAAGTTTCTCAGAAAGCTTCTTTCTCTTTGTTATCGGAGGATATTTCCTTTGGCCCTATAGTCTTTAAAGGGAAAGGAAATATCTGTTGTGAGATTCCACAGAAATAAGGCTAGCAAAGAGAACGAAATACAGATGTAACTCTGTGAAATGAATTAACAGAACACTAAGCAGTTTCTCAGAAAGCTTCTTTCCAGATTTCATCGGAGGATATTTCCTTTTTCACCATATCCCTCTATGGGCTTCTAAATATCACTTTGCCAATTCCACAAGTACTGTCTTAGCGAAAAGCTTATTGAGGGGAATGCTGTAACTCTGTGGGATGATTTCACAGAACACAAAGAAGTTTCTCAGAAAGCTTCTTTCCCTTTGTTATCAGAGGATATTTCCTTTGGCCCTACAGTCTTCAAAGGGAAAGGAAATATCTGTTGTCCGATTCCACAGAAATGAGGCTAGCAAAGAGATCCACGAAATACAGATGTAACTCCGTCAGATGAATTAACAGAACACTAAGCAGTTTCTCAGAAAGCTTCTTTCCAGATTTCATGGGAGGATATTTCCTTTTTCACCATAGCCCTCTATGGGCTTCCAAATATCACTTTGCCAATTCCACAAGAACTGTCTTAGCGAAAGGCTTCTTGAGGGGAAAGCTGTAACTCTGTGAGATGATTTCACAGAACACAAAGAAGTTTCTCAGAAAGCTTCTTTCTCTTTGTTATCGGAGGATATTTCCTTTGGCCCTATAGTCTTTAAAGGGATCCGAAATATCTGTTCTCAGATTCCACAAAAATAAGGCTACCAAAGAGATCCACGAAATACAGATGTAACTCTGTGAGATGAATTAACAGAACACTGAGCAGTTTCTCAGAAAGCTTCTTTCCAGATTTCATCGGAGGATATTTCCTTTTTCACCATAGCGCTCTATGGGCTTCCAAATATCACTTTGCCAATTCCACAAGAACTGTCTTAGCGAAAGGCTTCTTGAGGGGAAGGCTGCAACTCTGTGAGATGATTTCACAGAACACAAAGAAGTTTCTCAGAAAGCTTCTTTCTCTTTGTTATCGGAGGATATTTCCATTGGCCCTATAGTCTTCAAAGGGAAAGGAAATATCTGTTCTCAGATTCCACAGAAATAAGGCTAGCAAAGAGATCCACGAAATACAGATGTAACTCTGTGAGATGAATTAACAGAACACTAAGGAGTTTCTCAGAAAGCTTCTTTCCAGATTTCATCGGAGGATATTTCCTTTTTCACCATAGCCCTCTATGGGCTTCCAAGTATCACTTTGCCAATTCCAAAAGAACTGTCTTAGCGAAAGGCTTCTTGAGGGGAAAGCTGTAACTCTGTGAGTTGATTTCACAGAACATAAAGAAGTTTCTCAGAAAGCTTCTTTCTCTTTGTTATCGGAGGATATTTCCTTTGGCCCTATAGTCTTTAAAGGGATCCGAAATATCTGTTCTCAGATTCCACAGAAATGAGGCTGGCAAAGAGATCCACGAAATACAGATGTAACTCTGTGAGATGAATTAACAGAACACTAAGCAGTTTCTCAGAACGCTTCTTTCCAGATTTCATCGGAGGATATTTCCTTTTTCACCATAGCCCTCTATGGGCTTCCAAATATCACTTTGCCAATTCCACAAGAACTGTCTTAGCGAAAGGCTTCTTGAGGGGAAAGGTGTAACTCTGTGATTTGATTTCACAGAACACAAAGAAGTTTCTCAGAAAGCTTCTTTCTCTTTGTTATCGGAGGATATTTCCTTTGGCCCTATAGTCTTTAAAGGGAAAGGAAATGTCTGTTGTGAGATTCCACAGAAATAAGGCTAGCAAAGAGAACGAAATACAGATGTAACTCTGTGAGATGAATTAACAGAACACTAAGCAGTTTCTCAGAAAGCTTCTTTCCAGATTTCATCGGAGGATATTTCCTTTTTCACCATATCCCTCTATGGGCTTCTAAATATCACTTTGCCAATTCCACAAGAACTGTCTTAGCGAAAAGCTTCTTGAGGGGAATGCTGTAACTCTGTGGGATGTTTTCACAGAACACAAAGAAGTTTCTCAGAAAGCTTCTTTCCCTTTGTTATCGGAGGATATTTCCTTTGGCCCTACAGTCTTCAAAGGGAAAGGAAATATCTGTTGTCCGATTCCACAGAAATGAGGCTAGCAAAGAGATCCACGAAATACAGATGTAACTCTGTCAGATGAATTAACAGAACACTGAGCAGTTTCTCAGAAAGCTTCTTTCCAGATTTCATCGGCGGATATTTCCTTTTTCACCATAGCCCTCTATGGGCTTCCAAATATCACTTTGCCAATTCCACAAGAACTGTCTTAGCGAAAGGCTTCTTGAGGGGAAAGCTGTAACTCTGTGAGATGATTTCACAGAACAGAAAGAAGTTTCTCAGAAAGCTTCTTTCTCTTTGTTATCGGAGGATATTTCCTTTGGCCCTATAGTCTTTAAAGGGATCCGAAATATCTGTTGTCAGATTCCACAGAAATAAGGCTAGCAAAGAGATCCACGAAATACAGATGTAACTCTGTGAGATGAATTAACAGAACACTGAGCAGTTTCTCAGAAAGCTTCTTTCCAGATTTCATCGGAGGATATTTCCTTTTTCACCATAGCCCTCTATGGGCTTCCAAATATCACTTTGCCAATTCCACAAGAACTGTCTTAGCGAAAGGCTTCCTGAGTGGAAGGCTGTAGCTCTGTGAGATGATTTCACAGAACACAAAGAAGTTTCTCAGAAAGCTTCTTTCTCTTTGTTATCGGAGTATATTTCCTTTGGCTCTATAGTCTTCAAAGGGAAAGGAAATATCTGTTGTCAGATTCCACAGAAATAAGGCTAGCAAAAAGATCCACGAAATACAGATGTAACTCTGTGAGATGAATTAACAGAACACTAAGCAGTTTCTCAGAAAGCTACTTTTCAGATTTCATCGGAGGATATTTGCTTTTTCACCATAGCCCTCTAAGGGCTTCCAAATATCACTTTACCAATTCCACAAGAACTGTCTTAGCGAAAGGCTTCTTGAGGGGAAGCTGTAACTCTGTGAGATGATTACACAGAACACAAAGAAGTTTCTCACAAAGCTTCTTTCCCTTTGTTAACGGAGGATATTTCCTTTGGCCCTATAGTCTTCAAAGGGAAAGGAAATATCTGTTGTCAGATTCCACAGAAATAAGGCTAGGAAAGAGATCCACGAAATACAGATGTAACTCTGTGAGATGAATTAACAGGACACTGAGCAGTTTCTCAGAAAGCTTCTTTCCAGATTTCATCGGAGGATATTTCCTTTTTCATCATAGCCCTCTATGGGCTTCCAAATATCACTTTGCCAATTCCACAAGAACTGTCTTAGCGAAAGGCTTCTTGAGGGGAAAGCTGTAACTCTGTGAGATGATTTCACAGAACACAAAGAAGTTTCTCAGAAAGCTTCTTTCTCTTTGTTATCGGAGGATATTTCCCTTGGCCCTATAGTCTTTAAAGGGATCCGAAATATCTGTTCTCAGATTCCACAGAAATAAGGCTAGCAAAGAGATCCACGAAATACAGATGTAACTCTGTGAGATGAATTAACAGAACACTAAGCAGTTTCTCAGAAAGCTTCTTTCCAGATTTCATCGGAGGATATTTCCTTTTTCACCATAGCCCTCTAAGGGCTTCCAAATATCACTTTGCCAATTCCACAAGAAATGTCTTAGCGAAAGGCTTCTTGAGGGGATAGGTGTAACTCTGTGATTTGATTTCACAGAACACAAAGAAGTTTCTCAGAAAGCTTCTTTCTCTTTGTTATCGGAGGATATTTCCTTTGGCCCTATAGTCTTCAAAGGGAAAGGAAATATCTGTTGTCAGATTAAACAGAAATAAGGCTAGCAAAAAGATCCACCAAATACAGATGTAACACTGTGAGATGAATTAACAGAACACTAAGCAGTTTCTCAGAAAGCTTCTTTCCAGATTTCATGGGAGGATATTTCCTTTTTCACCATAGCCCTCTATGGGCTTAGAAATATCACTTTGCCAATTCCACAAGAACTGTCTTAGCGAAAGGCTTCTAGAGGGGAAAGCTGTAACTCTGTGAGATGATTTCACAGAACACAAAGAAGTTTCTCAGAAAGCTTCTTTCCCTTTGATATCGGAGGCTATTTCCTTTGGCCCTATAGTCTTTAAAGGGATCCGAAATATGTGTTCTCAGATTCCACAGAAATAAGGCTAGCAAAGAGATCCACGAAATACAGATGTAACTCTGAGAGATGAATTAACAGAACACTAAGGAGTTTCTCAGAAAGCTTCTTTCCAGATTTCATCGGAGGATATTTCCTTTTTCACCATAGCCCTCTATGGGCTTCCAAATATCACTTTGCCAATTCCACAAGAACTGTCTTAGCGAAAGGCTTCTTGAGGGGAAAGCTGTAACTCTGTGAGATGATTTCACAGAACACAAAGAAGTTTCTCAGAAAGCTTCTTTCCCTTTGTTATCGGAGGATATTTCCTTTGGCCCTATAATCTTCAAAGGGAAAGGAAATATCTGTTGTCAGATTAAACAGAAATAAGGCTAGCATAAAGATCCACGAAATACAGATGTAACACTGTGAGATGAATTAACAGAACACTGAGCAGTTTCTCAGAAAGCTTCTTTCCAGATTTCATGGGAGGATATTTCCTTTTTCACCATAGCCCTCTATGGGCTTCCAAATATCACTTTGCCAATTCCACAAGAACTGTCTTAGCGAAAGGCTTCTTGAGGGGAAAGCTGTAACTCTGTGAGATGATTTCACAGAACACAAAGAAGTTTCTCAGAAAACTTCTTTCCCTTTGTTATCGGAGGATATTTCCTTTGGCCCTATAGTCTTTAAAGGGATCCGAAATATGTGTTCTCAGATTCCACAGAAATAAGGCTAGCAAAGAGATCCACGAAATACAGATGTAACTCTGTGAGATGAATTAACAGAACACTAAGGAGTTTCTCAGAAAGCTTCTTTCCAGATTTCATCGGAGGATATTTCCTTTTTCATCATAGCCCTCTATGGGCTTCCAAATATCACTTTGCCAATTCCACAAGAACTGTCTTAGCGAAAGGCTTCTTCAGAGGAAAGCTGTAACTCTGAGATGATTTCACAGAACACAAAGAAGTTTCTCAGAAAGCTTCTTTCTCTTTGTTATCGGAGGATATTTCCTTTGGCCCTATAGTCTTCAAAGGGAAAGGAAATATCTGTTGTCAGATTCCACAGAAATAAGGCTAGCAAAGAGATCCACGAAATGCAGATGGAACTCTGTGAGATTAATGAACAGAACACTGAGCAGTTTCTCAGAAAGCTTCTTTCCAGATTTCATCGGAGGATATTTCCTTTTTCACCATAGCCCTCCTGGGGCTTCCAAATATCACTTTGCCAATTCCACAAGAACTGTCTTAGCGAAAGGCTTCCTGAGGGGAAGGCTGTAGCTCTGTGAGATGATTTCACAGAACACAAAGAAGTTTCTCAGAAAGCTTCTTTCTCTTTGTTATCGGAGTATATTTCCTTTGGCTCTATAGTCTTCAAAGGGAAAGGAAATATCTGTTGTCAGATTCCACAGAAATAAGGCTAGCAAAAAGATCCACGAAATACTGATGTAACTCTGTGAGATGTATTAACAGAACACTAAGCAGTTTCTCAGAATGCTACTTTTCAGATTTCATCGGAGGATATTTCCTTTTTCACCATAGCCCTCTATGGGCTTCCAAATATCACTTTTCCAATTCCACAAGAACTGTCTTAGCGAAAGGCTTCTTGAGGGGAAAGCTGTAACTCTGTGAGATGATTTCACAGAACACAAAGAAGTTTCTCAGAAAGCTTCTTTCCCTTTGTTATCGGAGGATATTTCCTTTGGCCCTATAGTCTTTAAAGGGATCCGAAATATGTGTTCTCAGATTCCACAGAAATAAGGCTAGCAAAGAGATCCTCGAAATACAGATGTAACTCTGTGAGATGAATTAACAGAACACTAAGGAGTTTCTCAGAAAGCTTCTTTCCAGATTTCATCGGAGGATATTTCCTTTTTCACCATAGCCCTCTATGGGCTTCCAAATATCACTTTGCCAATTCCACAAATACTGTCTTAGCGAAAGGCTTCTTCAGGGGAAAGTTGTAACTCTGTGAGATGATTTCACAGAACACAAAGAAGTTACTCAGAAAGCTTCTTTCTCTTTGTTATCGGAGGATATTTCCTTTGGCCCTATAGTCTTCAAAGGGAAAGGAAATATCTGTTGTCAGATGCCACAGAAATAAGGCTAGCAAAGAGATCCACGAAATACCGATGGAACTCTGTGAGATTAATTAACAGAGCACTGAGCAGTTTCTCAGAAAGCTTCTTTCCAGATTTCATCGGAGGATATTTCCTTTTTCACCATAGCCCTCTATGGGCTTCCAAATATCACTTTGCCAATTCCAAAAGTACTGTCTTAGAGAAAGGCTTCTTGAGGGGAAAGCTGTAACTCTGTGAGATGATTTCACAGAACACAAAGAAGTTTCTCAGAAAGCTTCTTTCTCTTTGTTATCGGAGGATATTTCCTTTGGCCCTATAGTCTTCAAAGGGAAAGGAAATATCTGTTGTCAGATTAAACAGAAATAAGGCTAGCAAAGAGATCCATGAAATACAGATGTAACACTGTGAGATGTATTAACAGAACACTAAGCAGTTTCTCAGAAAGCTTCTTTCCAGATTTCATCGGAGGATATTTCCTTTTTCACCATAGCCCTCTATGGGCTTCCAAATATCACTTTGCCAATTCCACAAGAACTGTCTTAGCGAAAGGCTTCTTGAGGGGAAAGCTGTAACTCTGTGAGATGATTTCACAGAACACAAAGAAGTTTCTCAGAAAGCTTCTTTCCCTTTGTTATCGGAGGATATTTCCTTTGGCCCTATAGTCTTTAAAGGGATCCGAAATATGTGTTCTCAGATTCCACAGAAATAAGGCTAGCAAAGAGATCCACGAAATACAGATGTAACTCTGAGAGATGAATTAACAGAACACTAAGAAGTTTCTCAGAAAGCTTCTTTCCAGATTTCATCGGAGGATATTTCCTTTTTCACCATAGCCCTCTATGGGCTTCCAAATATCACTTTGCCAATTCCACAAGAACTGTCTTAGCGAAAGGCTTCTTCAGAGGAAAGCTGTAACTCTCTGAGATGATTTCACAGAACACAAAGAAGTTTCTCAGAAAGCTTCTTTCTCTTTGTTATCGGAGGATATTTCCTTTGGCCCTATAGTCTTCAAAGGGAAAGGAAATATCTGTTGTCAGATTCCACAGAAATAAGGCTAGCAAAGAGATCCACGAAATGCAGATGTAACTCTGTGAGATGAATTAACAGAACACTGAGCAGTTTCTCAGAAAGCTTCTTTCCAGATTTCATCGGAGGATATTTCCTTTTTCACCATAGCCCTCTAAGGGCTTCCAAATATCACTTTGCCAATTCCACAAGAACTGTCTTAGCGAAAGGCTTCCTGAGGGGAAGGCTGTAGCTCTGTGAGATGATTTCACAGAACACAAAGAAGTTTCTCAGAAAGCTTCTTTCTCTTTGTTATCGGAGTATATTTCCTTTGGCTCTATAGTCTTCAAAGGGAAAGGAAATATCTGTTGTCAGATTCCACAGAAATAAGGCTAGCAAAAAGATCCACGAAATACTGATGTAACTCTGTGAAATGTATTAACAGAACACTAAGCAGTTTCTCAGAATGCTACTTTTCAGATTTCATCGGAGGATATTTCCTTTTTCAACATAGGCCTCTATGGGCTTCCAAATATCACTTTGCCAATTCCACAAGAACTGTCTTAGCGAAAGGCTTCTTGAGGGGAAAGCTGTAACTCTGTGAGATGATTTCACAGAACACAAAGAAGTTTCTCAGAAAGCTTCTTTCCCTTTGTTATCGGAGGATATTTCCTTTGGCCCTATAGTCTTTAAAGGGATCCGAAATATGTGTTCTCAGATTCCACAGAAATAAGCCTAGCAAAGAGACCCACGAAATAGAGATGTAACTCTGTGAGATGAATTAACAGAACACTAAGGAGTTTCTCAGAAAGCTTCTTTCCAGATTTCATCGGAGGATATTTCCTTTTTCACCATAGCCCTCTAAGGGCTTCCAAATATCACTTTGCCAATTCCACAAGAACTGTCTTAGCGAAAGGCTTCTTGAGGGGAAAGGTGTAACTCTGTGATTTGATTTCACAGAACACAAAGAAGTTTCTCAGAAAGCTTCTTTCTCTTTATTATCGGAGGATATTTCCTTTGGCCCTATAGTCTTCAAAGGGAAAGGAAATATCTGTTGTCAGATTAAACAGAAATAAGGCTAGCAAAAAGATCCACCAAATACAGATGTAACACTTTGAGATGAATTAACAGAACACTAAGCAGTTTCTCAGAAAGCTTCTTTCCAGATTTCATGGGAGGATATTTCCTTTTTCACCATAGCCCTCTATGGGCTTCCAAATATCACTTTGCCAATTCCACAAGAACTGTCTTAGCGAAAGGCTTCTTGAGGGGAAAGCTGTAAATCTGTGAGATGATTTCACAGAACACAAAGAAGTTTCTCAGAAAGCTTCTTTCCCTTTGTTATCGGAGGATATTTCCTTTGGCCCTATAGTCTTCAAAGGGAAAGGAAATATCTGTTCTCAGATTCCACAGAAATAAGGCTAGCAAAAAGATCTACGAAATACAGATGTGACTCTGTGAGATGAATTAACAGAACACTAAGCAGTTTCTCAGAAAGCTTCTTTCCAGATTTCATCGGAGGATATTTCCTTTTTCACCATAGCCCTCTATGGGCTTCCAAATATCACTTTGCCAATTCCACAAGAACTGTCTTAGCGAAAGGCTTCTTGAGGTGAAAGCTGTAACTCTGTGAGATGATTCCACAGAACACAAAGAAGTTTCTCAGAAAGCTTCTTTCTCTTTGTTATCGGAGGATATTTCCTTTGGCCCTATAGTCTTCAAAGGGAAAGGAAATATCTGTTGTCAGATTCCACAGAAATAAGGCTAGCAAAGAGATCCACGAAATAGAAATGGAACTCTGTGAGATTAATTAACAGAACACTGAGCAGTTTCTCAGAAAGCTTCTTTCCAGATTTCATCGGAGGATATTTCCTTTTTCACCACAGCCCTCTATGGGCTTCCAAATATCACTTTGCCAATTCCACAAGAACTGTCTTAGCGAAAGCCTTCCTGAGGGGAAGGCTGTAGCTCTGTGAGATGATTTCACAGAACACAAAGAAGTTTCTCAGAAAGCTTCTTTCTCTTTGTTATCGGAGGATATTTCCTTTGGCCCTATAGTCTTCAAAGGGAAAGGAAATATCTGTTGTCAGATTCCACAGAAATAAGGCTATCAAAAAGATCCACGAAATACAGATGTGACTCTGTGAGATGAATTAACAGAACACTAAGCAGTTTCTCAGAAAGCTTCTTTCCAGATTTCATCGGAGGATATTTCCTTTTTCAACATAGCCCTCTATGGGCTTCCAAATATCACTTTGCCAATTCCACAAGAATTGTCTTAGCGAAAGGCTTCTTGAGGTGAGAGCTGTAACTCTGTGAGATGATTTCACAAAACACAAAGAAGTTTCTCAGAAAGCTTCTTTCTCTTTGTTATCGGAGGATATTTCCTTTCGCCCTCTAGTATTTAAAGGGATCCGAAATATCTGTTCTCAGATTCCACAGAAATAAGGCTAGCAAAGAGATCCACGAAATACAGATGTAACTCTGTGAGATGAATTAACAGAACACTGAGCAGTTTCTCAGAAAGTTTCTTTCCAGATTTCATCGGAGGATATTTCCTTTTTCACCATAGCCCTCTATGGGCTTCCAAATATCACTTTGCCAATTCCACAAGAACTGTCTTAGCGAAAGCCTTCCTGAGGGGAAGGCTGTAGCTCTGTGAGATGATTTCACAGAACACAAAGAAGTTTCTCAGAAAGCTTCTTTCTCTTTGTTCTCGGAGTATATTTCCTTTGGCTCTATAGTCTTCAAAGGGAAAGGAAATATCTGTTGTCAGATTCCACAGAAATAAGGCTAGCAAAAAGATCCACGAAATACTGATGTAACTCTGTGAGATGTATTAACAGAACACTAAGCAGTTTCTCAGAATGCTACTTTTCAGATTTCATCGGAGGATATTTCCTTTTTCACCATAGCCCTCTATGGGCTTCCAAATATCACTTTGCCAATTCCACAAGAACTGTCTTAGCGAAAGGCTTCTTGAGGGGAAAGCTGTAACTCTGTGAGATGATTTCACAGAACACAAAGAAGTTTCTCAGAAAGCTTCTTTCCCTTTGTTATCGGAGGATATTTCCTTTGGCCCTATAGTCTTTAAAGGGAACCGAAATATGTGTTCTCAGATTCCACAGAAATAAGGCTAGCAAAGAGATCCACGAAATACAGATGTAACTCTGTGAGATGAATTAACAGAACACTAAGGAGTTTCTCAGAAATCTTCTTTCCAGATTTCATCGGAGGATATTTCCTTTTTCACCATAGCCCTCTATGGGCTTCCAAATATCACTTTGCCAATTCCACAAAAACTGTCTTAGCGAAAGGCTTCTTCAGAGGAAAGCTGTAACTCTCTGAGATGATTTCACAGAACACAAAGAAGTTTCTCAGAAAGCTTCTTTCTCTTTGTTATCGGAGGATATTTCCTTTGGCCCTATAGTCTTCAAAGGGAAAGGAAATATCTGTTGTCAGATTCCACAGAAATAAGGCTAGCAAAGAGATCCACGAAATGCAGATGTAACTCTGTGAGATGAATTAACAGAACACTGAGCAGTTTCTCAGAAAGCTTCTTTCCAGATTTCATCGGAGGATATTTCCTTTTTCACCATAGCCCTCTAAGGGCTTCCAAATATCACTTTGCCAATTCCACAAGAACTGTCTTAGCGAAAGGCTTCCTGAGGGGAAGGCTGTAGCTCTGTGAGATGATTTCACAGAACACAAAGAAGTTTCTCAGAAAGCTTCTTTCTCTTTGTTATCGGAGTATATTTCCTTTGGCTCTATAGTCTTCAAAGGGAAAGGAAATATCTGTTGTCAGATTCCACAGAAATAAGGCTAGCAAAAAGATCCACGAAATACTGATGTAACTCTGTGAAATGTATTAACAGAACACTAATCAGTTTCTCAGAATGCTACTTTTCAGATTTCATCGGAGGATATTTCCTTTTTCAACATAGCCCTCTATGGGCTTCCAAATATCACTTTGCCAATTCCACAAGAACTGTCTTAGCGAAAGGCTTCTTGAGGGGAAAGCTGTAACTCTGTGAGATGATTTCACAGAACACAAAGAAGTTTCTCAGAAAGCTTCTTTCCCTTTGTTATCGGAGGATATTTCCTTTGGCCCTATAGTCTTTAAAGGGATCCGAAATATGTGTTCTCAGATTCCACAGAAATAAGCCTAGCAAAGAGACCCACGAAATAGAGATGTAACTCTGTGAGATGAATTAACAGAACACTAAGGAGTTTCTCAGAAAGCTTCTTTCCAGATTTCATCGGAGGATATTTCCTTTTTCACCATAGCCCTCTAAGGGCTTCCAAATATCACTTTGCCAATTCCACAAGAACTGTCTTAGCGAAAGGCTTCTTGAGGGGAAAGGTGTAACTCTGTGATTTGATTTCACAGAACACAAAGAAGTTTCTCAGAAAGCTTCTTTCTCTTTATTATCGGAGGATATTTCCTTTGGCCCTATAGTCTTCAAAGGGAAAGGAAATATCTGTTGTCAGATTAAACAGAAATAAGGCTAGCAAAAAGATCCACCAAATACAGATGTAACACTTTGAGATGAATTAACAGAACACTAAGCAGTTTCTCAGAAAGCTTCTTTCCAGATTTCATGGGAGGATATTTCCTTTTTCACCATAGCCCTCTATGGGCTTCCAAATATCACTTTGCCAATTCCACAAGAACTGTCTTAGCGAAAGGCTTCCTGAGGGGAAAGCTGTAACTCTGTGAGATGATTTCACAGAACACAAAGAAGTTTCTCAGAAAGCTTCTTTCCCTTTGTTATCGGAGGATATTTCCTTTGGCCCTATAGTCTTCAAAGGGAAAGGAAATATCTGTTGTCAGATTCCACAGAAATAAGGCTAGCAAAAAGATCTACGAAATACAGATGTGACTCTGTGAGATGAATTAACAGAACACTAAGCAGTTTCTCAGAAAGCTTCTTTCCAGATTTCATCGGAGGATATTTCCTTTTTCACCATAGCCCTCTATGGGCTTCCAAATATCACTTTGCCAATTCCACAAGAACTGTCTTAGCGAAAGGCTTCTTGAGGTGAAAGCTGTAACTCTGTGAGATGATTCCACAGAACACAAAGAAGTTTCTCAGAAAGCTTCTTTCTCTTTGTTATCGGAGGATATTTCCTTTGGCCCTATAGTCTTCAAAGGGAAAGGAAATATCTGTTGTCAGATTCCACAGAAATAAGGCTAGCAAAGAGATCCACGAAATAGAAATGGAACTCTGTGAGATTAATTAACAGAACACTGAGCAGTTTCTCAGAAAGCTTCTTTCCAGATTTCATCGGAGGATATTTCCTTTTTCACCACAGCCCTCTATGGGCTTCCAAATATCACTTTGCCAATTCCACAAGAACTGTCTTAGCGAAAGCCTTCCTGAGGGGAAGGCTGTAGCTCTGTGAGATGATTTCACAGAACACAAAGAAGTTTCTCAGAAAGCTTCTTTCTCTTTGTTATCGGAGGATATTTCCTTTGGCCCTATAGTCTTCAAAGGGAAAGGAAATATCTGTTGTCAGATTCCACAGAAATAAGGCTATCAAAAAGATCCACGAAATACAGATGTGACTGTGTGAGATGAATTAACAGAACACTAAGCAGTTTCTCAGAAAGCTTCTTTCCAGATTTCATCGGAGGATATTTCCGTTTTCAACATAGCCCTCTATGGGCTTCCAAATATCACTTTGCCAATTCCACAAGAATTGTCTTAGCGAAAGGCTTCTTGAGGTGAGAGCTGTAACTCTGTGAGATGATTTCACAAAACACAAAGAAGTTTCTCAGAAAGCTTCTTTCTCTTTGTTATCAGAGGATATTTCCTTTCGCCCTCTAGTATTTAAAGGGATCCGAAATATCTGTTCTCAGATTCCACAGAACTAAGGCTAGCAAAGAGATCCACGAAATACAGATGTAACTCTGTGAGATGAATTAACAGAACACTGAGCAGTTTCTCAGAAAGTTTCTTTCCAGATTTCATCGGAGGATATTTCCTTTTTCACCATAGCCCTCTATGGGCTTCCAAATATCACTTTGCCAATTCCACAAGAACTGTCTTAGCGAAAGCCTTCCTGAGGGGAAGGCTGTAGCTCTGTGAGATGATTTCACAGAACACAAAGAAGTTTCTCAGAAAGCTTCTTTCTCTTTGTTCTCGGAGTATATTTCCTTTGGCTCTATAGTCTTCAAAGGGAAAGGAAATATCTGTTGTCAGATTCCACAGAAATAAGGCTAGCAAAAAGATCCACGAAATACTGATGTAACTCTGTGAGATGTATTAACAGAACACTAAGCAGTTTCTCAGAATGCTACTTTTCAGATTTCATCGGAGGATATTTCCTTTTTCACCATAGCCCTCTATGGGCTTCCAAATATCACTTTGCCAATTCCACAAGAACTGTCTTAGCGAAAGGCTTCTTGAGGGGAAAGCTGTAACTCTGTGAGATGATTTCACAGAACACAAAGAAGTTTCTCAGAAAGCTTCTTTCCCTTTGTTATCGGAGGATATTTCCTTTGGCCCTATAGTCTTTAAAGGGAACCGAAATATGTGTTCTCAGATTCCACAGAAATAAGGCTAGCAAAGAGATCCACGAAATACAGATGTAACTCTGTGAGATGAATTAACAGAACACTAAGGAGTTTCTCAGAAATCTTCTTTCCAGATTTCATCGGAGGATATTTCCTTTTTCACCATAGCCCTCTATGGGCTTCCAAATATCACTTTGCCAATTCCACAAAAACTGTCTTAGCGAAAGGCTTCTTCAGGGGAAAGCTGTAACTCTGTGAGATGATTTCACAGAACACAAAGAAGTTTCTCAGAAAGCTTCTTTCTCTTTGTTATCGGAGGATATTTCCTTTGACCCTATAGTCTTCAAAGGGAAAGGAAATATCTGTTGTCAGATTAAACAGAAATAAGGCTAGCAAAGAGATCCATGAAATACAGATGTAACACTGTGAGATGAATTAACAGAACACTAAGCAGTTTCTCAGAAAGCTTCTTTCCAGATTTCATCGGAGGATATTTCCTTTTTCACCATAGCCCTCTATGGGCTTCCAAATATCACTTTGCCAATTCCACAAGAACTGTCTTAGCGAAAGGCTTCTTGAGGGGAAAGCTGTAACTCTGTGAGATGATTTCACAGAACACAAAGAAGTTTCTCAGAAAGCTTCTTTCCCTTTGTTATCGGAGGATATTTCCTTTGGCCCTATAGTCTTTAAAGGGATCCGAAATATCTGTTCTCAGATTCCACAGAAATAAGGCTAGCAAAGAGATCCACGAAATACAGATGTAATTCTGTGAGATGAATTAACAGAAGACTAAGGAGTTTCTCAGAAAGCTTCTTTCCAGATTTCATCGGAGGATATTTCCTTTTTCACCATAGCCCTCTATGGGCTTCCAAATATCACTTTGCCAATTCCACAAGAACTCTCTTAGTGAAAGGCTTCTTGAGGGGAAAGCTGTAACTCTGTGAGATGATTTCACAGAACACAAAGAAGTTTCTCAGAAGGCTTCTTTCTCTTTGTTATCGGAGGATATTTCCTTTTTCCCTATAGTCTTCAAAGGGAAAGGAAAAATGTGTTCTCAGATTCCACAGGAATAAGGCTAGCAAAGAGATCCACGAAATACAGATGTAACTCTGTGAGATGAATTAACAGAACACTAAGCAGTTTCTCAGAAAGCTTCTTTCCAGATTTCAGCGGAGGATATTTCCTTTTTCACCATAGCCCTCTATGGGCTTCCAAATATCACTTTGCCAATTCCACAAGAACTGTCTTAGCGAAAGGCTTCTTGAGGGGAAGGCTGTAATCTGTGAGATGATTTCACAGAACACAAAGAAGTTTCTCAGAAAGCTTCTTTCTCTTTGTTATCGGAGGATATTTCCTTTGGCCCTATAGTCTTCAAAGGGAAAGGAAATATCTGTTGTCAGATTCCACAGAAATAAGGCTATCAAAAAGATCCACGAAATACAGATGTGACTGTGTGAGATGAATTAACAGAACACTAAGCAGTTTCTCAGAAAGCTTCTTTCCAGATTTCATCGGAGGATATTTCCTTTTTCACCATAGCCCTCTATGGGCTTCCAAATATCACTTTGCCAATTCCACAAGAATTGTCTTAGCGAAAGGCTTCTTGAGGGGAAAGCTGTAACTCCGTGAGATGATTTCACAGAACACAAAGAAGTTTCTCAGAAAGCTTCTTTCCTTTGTTATCGGAGGATATTTCCTTTGGCCCTATAGTCTTTAAAGGGATCCGAAATATCTGTTCTCAGATTCCACAGAAATAAGGCTAGCAAAGAGATCCACGAAATACAGATGTAACTCTGTGAGATGAATTAACAGAACACTAAGCAGTTTCTCAGAAAGCTTCATTGCAGATTTCATCGGAGGATATTTCCTTTCTCACCACAGCCCTCTATGGGCTTCCAAATATCACTTTGCCAATTCCACAAGAACTCTCATAGCGAAAGGCTTCTTGAGGGGAAAGCTGTAACTCTGTGAGATGATTTTACAGAACACAAAGAAGTTTCTCAGAAAGCTTCTTTCTCTTTGTTATCGGAGGATATTTCCTTTGGCCCTATATTCTTCAAAGGGATCCAAAATATCTGTTGTCAGATTCCACAGAAATAAGGCTAGCAAAGAGATCCACGAAATACAGATGTAACTCTGTGAGATGAATTAACAGAACACTAAGCAGTTTCTCAGAAATCTTCTTTCCAGATTTCAACGGAGGATATTTCCTTTTTCACCATAGCCCTCTATGGGCTTCCAAATATCCCTTTGCCAATTCCACAAGAACTGTCTTAGCGAAAGGCTTCTTGAGGGGAAAGCTGTAACTCTGTGAGATGATTTCACAGAACACAAAGAAGTTTCTCAGAAAGCTTCTTTCCCTTTGTTATCGGAGGATATTTCCTTTGGCCCTATAGTCTTCAAAGGGATACGAAATATCTGTTCTCAGATTCCACAGAAAGAAGGCTAGCAAAGAGATCCATGAAATACAGATGTAACTCTGTGAGATGAATTAACAGAACACTGAGCAGTTTCTCAGAAAGCTTCTTTCCAGATTTCATCGGAGGATATTTCCTTTTTCACCATAGCCCTCTATGGGCTTCCAAATATCACTTTGCCAATTCCACAAGAACTGTCTTAGCGAAAGGCTTCTTGAGGGGAAAGCTGTAACTCTGTGAGATGATTTCACAGAACACAAAGAAGTTTCTCAGAAAGCTTCTTTCTCTTTGTTATCGGAGGATATTTCCTTTCGCCCTCTAGTCTTTAAAGGGATCCGAAATATCTGTTCTCAGATTCCACAGAAATAAGGCTAGCAAAGAGATCCACGAAATACAGATGTAACTCTGTGAGATGAATTAACAGAACACTGAGCAGTTTCTCAGAAAGCTTCTTTCCAGATTTCAACGGAGGATATTTCCTTTTTCACCATAGCCCTCTATGGGCTTCCAAATATCACTTTGCCAATTCCACAAGAACTGTCTTAGCGAAAGGCTTCTTGAGGGGAAGGCTGTAATCTGTGAGATGATTTCACAGAACACAAAGAAGTTTCTCAGAAAGCTTCTTTCACTTTGTTATCGGAGGATATTTCCTTTGGCCCTATAGACTTCAAAGGGAAAGGAAATATCTGTTGTCAGATTCCACAGAAATAAGGCTAGCAAAAAGATCCACGAAACACAGATGTGACTCTGTGTGATGAATTAACAGAACACTAAGCAGTTTCTCAGAATGCTTCTTTCCAGATTTCATCGGAGGATATTTCCTTTTTCACCATAGCCCTCTATGGGCTTCCAAATATCACTTTGCCAATTCCACAAGAACTGTATTAGCGAAAGGCTTCTTGAGGGGAAAGCTGTAACACTTTGAGATGATTTCACAGAACACAAAGAAGTTTCACAGAAAGCTTCTTTCCCTTTGTTATCGGAGGATATTTCCTTTGGCCCTATAGTCTTCAAAGGGATCCGAAATATCTGTTGTCAGATTCCACAGAAATAAGGCTAGCAAAAAGATCCACGAAATACAGATGTGACTCTGTGAGATGAATTAACAGAACACTAAGCAGTTTCTCAGAAAGCTTCTTTCCAGATTTCATCGGAGAATATTTCTTTTTTCACCATAGCCCTCTATGGGCTTCCAAATATCACTTTGCGAATTCCACAAGAACTGTCTTAGCGAAAGGCTTCTTGAGGGGAAAGCTGTAACTCTGTGAGATGATTTCACAGAACACAAAGAAGTTTCTCAGAAACCTTCTTTCCCTTTGTTATCGGAGGATATTTCCTTTGGCCCTATGGTCTTTAAAGGGAAAGGAAATATCTGTTGTCAGATTCCACAGAAATAAGGCTAGCTAAGAGATCCATAAAATACAGATGTAACTCTGTGAGATGAATTAACAGAACACTGAGCAGTTTCTCAGAAAGCTTCTTTCCAGATTTCATCGGAGGATATTTCCTTTTTCACCATAGCCCTCTATGGGCTTCCAAATATCACTTTGCAAATTCCACAAGAACTGCCTTAGCGAAAGGCTTCTTGAGGGGAAGGCTGTAATCTGTGAGATGATTTCACAGAACACAAAGAAGTTTCTCAGAAAGCTTCTTTCTCTTTGTTATCGGAGGATATTTCCTTTGGCCCTATAGTCTTCAAAGGGAAAGGAAATATCTGTTGTCAGATTCCACAGAAATAAGGCTAGCAAAAAGATCCACGAAATACAGATGTGACTCTGTGAGATGAATTAACAGAACACTAAGCAGTTTCTCAGAAAGCTTCTTTCCAGATTTCATCGGAGAATATTTCTTTTTTCACCATAGCCCTCTATGGGCTTCCAAATATCACTTTGCGAATTCCACAAGAACTGTCTTAGCGAAAGGCTTCTTGAGGGGAAAGCTGTAACTCTGTGAGATGATTTCACAGAACACAAAGAAGTTTCTCAGAAAGCTTCTTTCCCTTTGTTATCGGAGGATATTTCCTTTGGCCCTATGGTCTTCAAAGGGAAAGGAAATATCTGTTGTCAGATTCCACAGAAATAAGGCTAGCAAAGAGATCCATGAAATACAGATGTAACTCTGTGAGATGAATTAACAGAACACTGAGCAGTTTCTCAGAAAGCTTCTTCCCAGATTTCATCGGAGGATATTTCCTTTTTCACCATAGCCCTCTATGGGCTTCCAAATATCATTTTGCCAATTCCACAAGAACTGTCTTAGCGAAAGGCTTCTTGAGGGGAAAGCTGTAACTCCGTGAGATGATTTCACAGAACACAAAGAAGTTTCTCAGAAAGCTTCTTTCCCTTTGTTATCGGAGGATATTTCCTTTGGCCCTATAGTCTTTAAAGGGATCCGAAATATCTGTTCTCAGATTCCACAGAAATAAGGCTAGCAAAGAGATCCACGAAATACAGATGTAACTCTGTGAGATGAATTAACAGAACACTAAGCAGTTTCTCAGAAAGCTTCATTCCAGATTTCATCGGAGGATATTTCCTTTCTCACCACAGCCCTCTATGGGCTTCCAAATATCACTTTGCCAATTCCGCAAGAACTCTCATAGCGAAAGGCTTCTTGAGGGGAAAGCTGTAACTCTGTGAGATGATTTCACAGAACACAAAGAAGTTTCTCAGAAAGCTTCTTTCTCTTTGTTATCGGAGGATATTTCCTTTGGCCCTATAGTCTTCAAAGGGATCCAAAATATCTGTTGTCAGATTCCACAGAAATAAGGCTAGCAAAGAGATCCACGAAATACAGATGTAACTCTTTGAGATGAATTAACAGAACACTAAGCAGTTTCTCAGAAATCTTCTTTCCAGATTTCAACGGAGGATATTTCCTTTTTCACCGTAGCCCTCTATGGGCTTCCAAATATCCCTTTGCCAATTCCACAAGAACTGTCTTAGCGAAAGGCTTCTTGAGGGGAAAGCTGTAACTCTGTGAGATGATTTCACAGAACACAAAGAAGTTTCTCAGAAAGCTTCTTTCCCTTTGTTATCGGAGGATATTTCCTTTGGCCCTATGGTCTTCAAAGGGAAAGGAAATATCTGTTGTCAGATTCCACAGAAATAAGGCTAGCAAAGAGATCCATGAAATACAGATGTAACTCTGTGAGATGAATTAACAGAACACTGAGCAGTTTCTCAGAAAGCTTCTTTCCAGATTTCATCGGAGGATATTTCCTTTTTCACCATAGCCCTCTATGGGCTTCCAAATATCACTTTGCCAATTCCACAAGAACTGTCTTAGCGAAAGGCTTCTTGAGGGGAAAGCTGTAACTCTGTGAGAAATTTCACAGAACACAAAGAAGTTTCTCAGAAACCTTCTTTCCCTTTGTTATCGGAGGATATTTCCTTTGGCCCTATAGTCTTTAAAGGGATCGAAATATCTGTTCTCAGATTCCACAGAAATAAGGCTAGCAAAGAGATCCACGAAATACAGTTGTAACTCTGTGAGATGAATTAACAGAACACTAAGCAGTTTCTCAGAAAGCTTCATTCCAGATTTCATCGGAGGATATTTCCTTTTTCACCACAGCCCTCTATGGGCTTCCATATATCACTTTGCCAATTCCACAAGAACTCTCTTAGCGAAAGGCTTCTTGAGGGGAAAGCTGTCATTCTGTGAGATGATTTCACAGAACACAAAGAAGTTTCTCAGAAAGCTTCCTTCTCTTTGTTATCGGAGGATATTTCCTTTGGCCCTGTAGTCCTCAAAGGGATCCGAAATATCTGTTGTCAGATTCCACAGAAATAAGGCTAGCAAAGAGATCCACGAAATACAGATGTAACTCTGTGAGATGAATTAACAGAACACTGAGCAGTTTCTCAGAAATCTTCTTTCCAGATTTCATCGGAGGATATTTCCTTTTTCACCAGAGCCCTCTATGGGCTTCCAAATATCACTTTGCAAATTCCACAAGAACTGCCTTAGCGAAAGGCTTCTTGAGGGGAAGGCTGTAATCTGTGAGATGATTTCACAGAACACAAAGAAGTTTCTCAGAAAGCTTCTTTCTCTTTGTTTTCGGAGGATATTTCCTTTGGCCCTATAGTCTTCAAAGGGAAAGGAAATATCTGTTGTCAGATTCCACAGAAATAAGGCTAGCAAAAAGATCCACGAAATACAGATGTAACTCTGTGAGATGAATTAACAGAACAGTGAGCAGTTTCTCAGAAAGCTTCTTTCCAGATTTCATCGAAGGATATTTCCTTTTTCACCATAGCCCTCTATGGGCTTCCAAATATCACTTTGCCAATTCCACAAGAACTGTCTTAGCGAAAGGCTTCTTGAGGGGAAAGGTGTAACTCTGTGAGATGATTTCACGGAACACAAAGAAGTTTCTCAGAAAGCTTCTTTCTCTTTGTTATCGGAGGATATTTCCTTTGGCCCTATAGTCTTCAAAGGGAAAGGAAATATCTGTTGTCAGATTCCACAGAAATAAGGCTAGCAAAGAGATCCACGAAATACAGATGTAACTCTGTGAGATGAATTAACAGAACACTAAGCAGTTTCTCAGAAAGCTTCTTTCCAGATTTCTTCGGAGGATATTTCCTTTTTCACCACAGCCCTCTATGGGCTTCCCAATATCACTTTGCCAATTCCAGAAGAACTGTCTTAGCGAAAGTCTTCTTGAGGGGAAAGCTGTCACTCTGTGAGATGATTTCACAGAACACTAAGAAGTTTCTCAGAAAGCTTCTTTCCCTTTCTTTTCGGAGGATATTTCCTTTGACCCTATAGTCTTCTAAGGGAAAGGAAATATCTGTTGTCAGATTCCACAGAAATAAGGCTAGCAAAGAGATCCACGAAATACAGATGTAACTCTATGAGATGAATTAACAGAACACTGAGCAGTTTCTCAGAAAGCTTCTTTCCAGATTTCATCGGAGGATGTTTCCTTTTTCACCATAGCCCTCTAGGGGCTTCCAAATATCACTTTGCCAATTACAAAAGAACTGTCTTAGCGAAAGGCTTCTTGAGGGGAAAGCTATAACTCTGTGAGATGATTTCACAGAAGACAAAGAAGTTTCTCAGAAAGCTTCTTTCTCTTTGTTATCGAAGGATATTTCCTTTGGCCCTATAGTCTTTAAATCGATCCGAAATATCTGTTCTCAGATTCCACAGAAAAAAGGCTAGCAAAGAGATCCACGAAATACAGATGTAACTCTGTGAGATGAATTAACAGAACACTAAGCAGTTTCTCAAAAAGCTTCTTTCCAGATTTCATCGGAGCATATTTCCTTTTTCACCATAGCCCTCCAGGGGCTTCCAAATATCACTTTTCCAATTACACAAGAAGTGTCTCAGCGAAAGGCTTCTTGAGGGGAAAGGTGTAACTCTGTGAGATGATTTCACAGAACACAAAGAAGTTTCTCAGAAAGCTTCTTTCTCTTTGTTATCGGAGGATATTTCCTTTGGCCCTATAGTCTTCAAAGGGAAAGGAAATATCTGTTCTCAGATTCCACAGAAATAAGGCTAGCAAAGAGATCCACGAAATACAGATGTAACTCTGTGAGTTGAATTAACAGAACACTAAGCAGTTACTGAGAAAGCTTCTTTCCAGATTTCATCGGAGGATATTTCCTTTTTCACCATCGCCATCTATGGGCTTGCAAATATCACTTTGCCAATTCCACAAGAACTGTCTTAGCGAAAGGCTTCCTGAGGGGAAAGCTGTAACTCTGTGAGATGATTTCACTGAACAAAAAGGAGTTTCTCAGAAAGCTTCTTTCTCTTTGTTATCGTAGGATATTTCCTTTGGCCCTATAGTCTTCAAAGGGAAAAGAAATATCTGTTCTCAGATTCCACAGAAATAAGGCTGGCAAAGAGAAGCACGAAATACAGATGTAACTCTGTGAGATGAATTAACAGAACAATAAGCAGTTTCTAGGAAAGCTTCTTTCCAGATTTCATCGGAGGATATTTCCTTTTTCACCATATCCCTCTATGGGCTTCCAAATATCACTTTGCCAATTCCACAAGAACTGTCTTAGCGAAAAGCTTCTTGAGGGGAAAGCTGTAACTCTGTGAGATGATTTCACAGAACGCAAAGAAGTTTCTCAGAAAGCTTCTTTCCCTTTGTTATCGGAGGATATTTGCTTTGGCCCTATAATCTTCAACGGGAAAGGAAATATCTGTTGTCAGATTCCACAGAAATAAGGCTAGCAAAGAGATCCACGAAATACAGATGTAAGTCTGTGAGATGAATTAACAGAACACTGAGCAGTTTCTCAGAAAGCTTCTTTCCAGATTTCATCGGAGGATATTTCCTTTTTCACCATAGCCCTCTAAGGGCTTCCAAATATCACTTTGCCAATTCCAAAAGAACTGTCTTAGCGAAAGGCTTCTTGAGGGGAAAGCTGTAACTCTGTGAGATGATTTCACAGAACACAAAGAAGTTTCTCAGAAAGCTTCTTTCCCTTTGTTATCGGAGGATATTTCCTTTGGCCCTACAGTCTTCAAAGGGAAAGGAAATATCTGTTGTCAGATTCCACAGAAATAAGGCTAGCAAAGAGATCCACGAAATACAGATGTAACTCTGTCAGATGAATTAACAGAACACTGAGCAGTTTCTCAGAAAGCTTCTTTCCAGATTTCATCGGAGGATATTTCCTTTTTCACCATAGCCCTCTATGGGCTTCCAAATATCACTTTGCCAATTCCACAAGAACTGTCTTAGCGAAAGGCTTCCTGAGGGGAAGGCTGTAGCTCTGTGAGATGATTTCAAAGAACACAAAGAAGTTTCTCAGAAAGCTTCTTTCTCTTTGTTATCGGAGTATATTTACTTTGGCTCTGTAGTCTTCAAAGGGAAAGGAAATATCTGTTGTCAGATTCCACAGAAATAAGGCTAGCAAAAAGATCCACGAAATACAGATGTTACTCTGTGAGATGAATTAACAGAACACTAAGCAGTTTCTCAGAAAGCTACTTTTCAGATTTCATCGGAGGATATTTCCTTTTTCACCATAGCCCTCTATGGGCTTCCAAATATCACTTTGCCAATTCCACAAGAACAGTCTTAGCGAAAGGCTTCTTGAGGGGAAAGCTGTAACTCTGTGAGATGATTTCACAGAACACAAAGAAGTTTCTCAGAAAGCTTCTTTCCCTTTGTTATCGGAGGATATTTCCTTTGGCCCTACAGTCTTCAAAGGGAAAGGAAATATCTGTTGTCAGATTCCACAGAAATAAGGCTAGCAAAGAGATCCACGAAATACAGATGTAACTCTGTCAGATGAATTAACAGAACACTGAGCAGTTTCTCAGAAAGCTTCTTTCCAGATTTCATCGGAGGATATTTCCTTTTTCACCATAGCCCTCTATGGGCTTCCAAATATCACTTTGCCAATTCCACAAGAACTGTCTTAGCGAAAGGCTTCCTGAGGGGAAGGCTGTAGCTCTGTGAGATGATTTCAAAGAACACAAAGAAGTTTCTCAGAAAGCTTCTTTCTCTTTGTTATCGGAGTATATTTACTTTGGCTCTGTAGTCTTCAAAGGGAAAGGAAATATCTGTTGTCAGATTCCACAGAAATAAGGCTAGAAAAAAGATCCACGAAATACAGATGTTACTCTGTGAGATGAATTAACAGAACACTAAGCAGTTTCTCAGAAAGCTACTTTTCAGATTTCATCGGAGGATATTTCCTTTTTCACCATAGCCCTCTATGGGCTTCCAAATATCACTTTGCCAATTCCACAAGAACAGTCTTAGCGAAAGGCTTCTTGAGGGGAAAGCTGTAACTCTGTGAGATGATTTCACAGAACACAAAGAAGTTTCTCAGAAAGCTTCTTTCCCTTTGTTATCGGAGGATATTTCCTTTGGCCCTATAGTCTTCAAAGGGAAAGGAAATATCTGTTGTCAGATTCCACAGAAATAAGGCTAGCAAAAAGTCCACGAAATACAGATGTAACTCTGTGAGATGAATTAACAGAACACTAAGCAGTTTCTCAGAAAGCTTCTTTCCAGATTTCATCGGAGGATATTTCCTTTTTCACCATAGCCCTCTATGGGCTTCCAAATATCACTTTGCCAATTCCAAAAGAACTGTCTTAGCGAAAGGCTTCTTGCGGGGAAAGCTGTAACTCTGTGAGATGATTTCACTGAACACAAAGAAGTTTCTCAGAAAGCTTCTTTCTCTTTGTTATCGGAGGATATTTCCTTTGGCCCTCTAGTCTTCAAGGGATCCAAAATATTTGTTGTCAGATTCCACAGAAATAAGGCTAGCAAAGAGATCCACGAAATACAGATGTAACTCTGTGAGATGAATTAACAGAACACTGAGCAGTTTCTCAGAAAGCTTCTTTCCAGATTTCATCGAAGGATATTTCCTTTTTCACCATAGCCCTCTTTGGGCTTCCAAATATCACTTTGCCAATTCCACAAGAACTGTCTTAGCGAAAGGCTTCTTGAGGGGAAAGGTGTAACTCTGTGAGATGATTTCACGGAACACAAAGAAGTTTCTCAGAAAGCTTCTTTCTCTTTGTTATCGGAGGATATTTCCTTTGGCCCTATAGTCTTCAAAGGGAAAGGAAATATCTGTTGTCAGATTAAACAGAAATAAGGCTAGCAAAGAGATCCACGAAATACAGATATAACTCTGTGAGATGAATTAACAGAACACTAAGCAGTTTCTCAGAAAGCTTCTTTCCAGATTTCATCGGAGGATATTTCCTTTTTCACCTTAGCCCTCTATGGGCTTCCAAATATCACTTTGCCAATTCCACAAGAACTGTCTTAGCGAAAGGCTTCTTGAGGGGAAAGCTGCAACTCTGTGAGATGATTTCACAGAACACAAAGAAGTTTCTCAGAAAGCTTCTTTCTCTTTGTTATCGGAGGATATTTCCTTTGGCCCCATAGTCTTTAAAGGGATCCGAAATATCTGTTCTCAGATTCCACAGAAATAAGGGTAGCAAAGAGATCCACGAAATACAGATGTAACTCTGTGAGATGAATTAACAGAACACTGAGCAGTTTCTCAGAAAGCTTCTTTCCAGATTTCATCCGAGGATATTTCCTTTTTCACCATAGCCCTCTATGGGCTTCCAAATATCACTTTTCAAATTCCACAAGAACTGTCTTAGCGAAAGGCTTCTTGAGGGGAAGGCTGTAATCTGTGAGATGATTTCACAGAACACAAAGAAGTTTCTCAGAAAGCTTCTTTCTCTTTGTTATCGGAGGATATTTCCTTTGGCGCTATAGTCTTCGAAGGGAAAGGAAATATCTGTTGTCAGATTCCACAGAAATAAGGCTAGCAAAAAGATCCACGAAATACAGATGTGACTCTGTGAGATGAATTAACAGAACACTAAGCAGTTTCTCAGAAAGCTTCTTTCCAGATTTCATCGGAGGATATTTCCTTTTTCAACATAGCCCTCTATGGTCTTCCAAATATCACTTTGGCAATTCCACAAGAACTGTCTTAGCGAAAGGCTTCTCGAGGGGAAAGGTGTAACTCTGTGAGATGATTTCACAGTACACAAAGAAGTTTCTCAGAAAGCATCTTTCTCTTTGTTATCGGGGGATATTTCCTTTGGCCCTATAGTCTTCAAAGGGAAAGGAAATACCTGTTCTCAGATTCCACAGAAATAAGGCTAGCAAAGAGATCCACGAAATACAGATGTAACTCTGTGAGATGAATTAACGGAACACTAAGCAGTTTCTCAGAAAGCTTCTTTCCAGAGTTCATCGGAGGATATTTCCTTTTTCACCATAGATCTCTATGGGCTTCCAAATATCACTTTGCCAATTCCAAAAGAACTGTCTTAGCGAAAGTCTTCTTGCGGGGAAAGCTGTAACTCTGTGAGATGTTTTCACTGAACACAAAGAAGTTTCTCAGAAAGCTTCTTTCTCTTTGTTATCTCAGGATATTTCCTTTGGCCCTATAGTCTTCAAAGGGATCCCAAATATGTGTTCTCAGATTCCACAGAAATAAGGCTAGCAAAGAGATCCACGAAATACAGATGTAACTCTGTGAGATGAATTAACAGAACACTGAGCAGTTTCTCAGAAAGCTTCTTTCCAGATTTCATTGGAGGATATTTCCTTTTTCACCATAGCCCTCTATGGGCTTCCAAATATCACTTTGCCAATTCCAAAAGAACTGTCTTAGCGAAAGGCTTCTTGAGGGGAAAGCTGTAACTCTGTGAGATGATTTCACAGAACACAAAGAAGTTTCTCAGAAAGCTTCTTTCTCTTTGTTATCGGAGAATATTTTCTTTGGCCCTATAGTCTTTAAAGGGATCCGAAATATCTGTTCTCAGATTCCACAGAAATAAGGCTAGCAAAGAGATCCACGAAATACAGATGTAACTCTGTGAGATGAATTAACAGAACACTAAGCAGTTTCTCAAAAAGCTTCTTTCCAGATTTCATCGGATAATATTTCCTTTTTCACCATAGCCCTCTATGGGCTTCCAAATATCACTTTGCCATTTCCACAAGAACTGTCTTAGCGAAAGGCTTCTCGAGGGGAAAGGTGTAACTCTGTGAGATGATTTCACAGTACACAAAGAAGTTTCTCAGAAAGCTTCTTTCTCTTTGTTATCGGAGGATATTTCCTTTGGCCCTATAGTCTTCAAAGGGAAAGGAAATACCTGTTCTGAGATTCCACAGAAATAAGGCTAGCAAAGAGATCCACGAAATACAGATGTAACTCTGTGAGATGAATTAACAGAACACTAAGCAGTTTCTCAGAAAGCTTCTTTCCAGATTTCATCGGAGGATATTTCCTTTTTCACCATAGATCTCTATGGGCTTCCAAATATCACTTTGCCAATTCCAAAAGAACTGTCTTAGCGAAAGGCTTCTTGCGGGGAAAGCTGTAACTCTGTGAGATGATTTCACTGAACACAAAGAAGTTTCTCAGAAAGCTTCTTTCTCTTTGTTATCTGAGGATATTTCCTTTGGCCCTATAGTCTTCAAAGGGATCCCAAATATGTGTTCTCAGATTCCACAGAAATAAGGCTAGCAAAGAGATCAACGAAATACAGATGTAACTCTGTGAGATGAATTATGAGAACAATAAGCAGTTTCTCAGAAAGCTTCTTTCCAGATTTCATCAGAGGATATTTCCTTTTTCTCCATAGCCCTCTATGAGCTTCGAAATATCACTTTGCCAATTCCACAAGAACTGTCTTAGCGAAAGGCTTCTTGAGGGGAAAGCTGTAACTCTGTGAGAGGATTTCACAGAACACAAAGAAGTTTCTCAGAAAGCTTCTTTCCCTTTGTTATCGGAGGATATTTCCTTTGGCCCTGTAGTCTTTAAAGGGATCCGAAATATCTGTTCTCAGATTCCACAGAAATAAAGCTAGAAAAGAGATCCACGAAATACAGATGTACCTCTGTGAGATGAATTAACAGAACACTAAGCAGTTTCTCAGAAAGCTTCCTTCCAGATTTCATCGGAGGATATTTCCTTTTTCACCACAGCCCTCTATGGGCTTCCAAATATCACTTTGCCAATTCCACAAGAACTCTTTTAGCGAAAGACTTCTTGAGGGGAAAGCTGTCACTCTGTGAGATGATTTCACAGAACACAAAGAAGTTTCTCAGAAAGCATCTTTCTCTTTGTTATCGGAGGATATTTCCTTTGGCCCTCTAGTCTTCAAAGGGATCCAAAATATCTGTTGTCAGATTCCACAGAAATAAGGCTAGCAAAGAGATCCACGAAATACAGATGTAACTCTGTGAGATGAATTAACAGAACACTGAGCAGTTTCTCAGAAAGCTTCTTTCCAGATTTCATCGAAGGATATTTCCTTTTTCACCATAGCCCTCTTTGGGCTTCCAAATATCACTTTGCAATTCCACAAGAACTGTCTTAGCGAAAGGCTTCTTGAGGGGAAAGGTGTAACTCTGTGAGATGATTTCACGGAACACAAAGAAGTTTCTCAGAAAGCTTCTTTCTCTTTGTTATCGGAGGATATTTCCTTTGGCCCTATAGTCTTCAAAGGGAAAGGAAATATCTGTTGTCAGATTAAACAGAAATAAGGCTAGCAAAGACATCCACGAAAGACAGATGTAACTCTGTGAGATGAATTAACAGAACACTAAGCAGTTTCTCAGAAAGCTTCTTTCCAGATTTCATCGGAGGATATTTCCTTTTTCACCTTAGCCCTCTATGGGCTTCCAAATATCACTTTGCCAATTCCACAAGAACTGTCTTAGCGAAAGGCTTCTTGAGGGGAAAGCTGTAACTCTGTGAGATGATTTCACTGAACACAAAGAAGTTTCTCAGAAAGCTTCTTTCCCTTTGTTATCGGAGGATATTTCCTTTGTCCCTATAGTCTTCTAAGGGAAAGGAAATATCTGTTGTCAGATTCCACAGAAATAAGGCTAGCAAAGAGATCCACGAAATACAGGTGTAACTCTGTGAGATGAATTAACAGAACACTGAGCAGTTTCTCAGAAAGCTTCTTTCCAGATTTCATCGGAGGATATTTCCTTTTTCACCATAGCCCTCTATGGGCTTCCAAATATCACTTTGCCAATTCCACAAGAACTGTCTTAGCGAAAGGCTTCTTGAGGAGAAAGCTGTCACTCTGTGAGATGATTTCACAGAACACAAAGAAGTTTCTCAGAAAGCTTCTTTCTCTTTGTTATCGGAGGATATTTCCTTTGGCCCTATAGTCTTTAAAGGGATCCGAAATATCTGTTGTCAGATTCCACAGAAATAAGGCTAGCAAAGAGATCCACGAAATACAGATGTAACTCTGTGAGATGAATTAACAGAACACTAAGCAGTTACTCAGAAAGCTTCTTTCCAGATTTCATCGGAGGATATTTCCTTTTTCACCATAGCCCTCTATGGGCTTCCAAATATCACTTTGCCAATTCCACAAGAACTGTCGTAGCGAAAGGCTTCTTGAGGGGAAAGCTGTAACTCTGTGAGATGATTTCACAGAACACAAAGAAGTTTCTCAGAAAGCTTCCCTCTCTTTGTTATCGGAGGATATTTCCTTTGGCCCTATAGTCTTCAAAGAGAAAGGAAATATCTGTTCTCAGATTCCACAGAAATAAGGCTAGCAAAGAGATCCACGAAATACAGATGTAACTCTGTGAGATGAATTAACAGAACACTGAGCAGTTTCTCAGAAAGCTTCTTTCCAGATTTCATCGGAGGATATTTCCTTTTTCACCGTAGCCCTCTATGGGCTTCCAAATATCACTTTGCCAATTCCACAAGAACTGTCTTAGCGAAAGTCTTCTTGAGGGGAAAGCTGTAACTCTGTGAGATGATTTCACAGAACACAAGGAAGTTTCTCAGAAAGCTTCTTTCCCTTTGTTATCGGAGGATATTTCCTTTGGCCCTATAGTCTTTAAAGGGATCCGAAATATCTCTTCACAGATTCCACAGAAAAAAGGCTAGCAAAGAGATCCATGAAATACAGATGTTACTCTGTTAGATGAATTAACAGAACACTAAGCAGTTTCTCAGAAAGCTTCATTCCAGATTTCATCGGAGGATATTTCCTTTTTCACCATAGCCCTCTATGGGCTTCCAAATATCACTTTGCCAATTCCACAAGAACTGTCTTAGCGAAAGGCTTCTTGAGGGGAAAGCTGTAACTCTGTGAGATGATTTCACAGAACACAAAGAAGTTTCTCAGAAAGCTTCTTTCTCTTTGTTATCGGAGGATATTTCCTTTGGCCCTATAGTATTCAAAGGGATCCGAAATATCTGTTCTCAGATTCAAAAGAAATAAGGCTAGCAAAGAGATCCACGAAATACAGATGTAACTCTGTGAGATGAATTAACGGAACACTAAGCAGTTTCTCAGAAAGCTTCTTTCCAGATTTCATCGGAGTATATTTCCTTTTTCACCATAGCCCTCTATGGGCTTCCAAATATCACTTTGCCAATTCCACAAGAACTGTCTTAGCGAAAGGCTTCTCGAGGGGAAAGGTGTAACTCTGTGAGATGATTTCACAGAACACAAAGAAGTTTCTCAGAAAGCTTCTTTCTCTTTGTTATCGGAAGATATTTCCTTTGGCCCTATAGTCTTCAAAGGGATCCCAAATATGTGTTCTCAGATTCCACAGAAATAAGGCTAGCAAAGAGATCCACGAAATACAGATGTAACTCTGTGAGATGAATTATCAGAACTCTAAGCAGTTTCTCAGAAAGCTTCTTTCCAGATTTCATCAGAGGATATTTCCTTTTTCTCCATAGCCCTCTATGAGCTTCGAAATATCACTTTGCCAATTCCACAAGAACTGTCTTAGCGAAAGGCTTCTTGAGTGGAAAGCTGTAATTCTGTGAGATGATTTCACAGAACACAAAGAAGTTTCTCAGAAAGCTTCTTTCCCTTTGTTATCGGAGGATATTTCCTTTGGCCCTGTAGTCTTTAAAGGGATCCGAAATATCTGTTCTCAGATTCCACAGAAATAAGGCTAGAAAAGAGATCCACGAAATACAGATGTAACTCTGTGAGATGAATCAACAGAACACTAAGCAGTTTCTCAGAAAGCTTCTTTCCAGATTTCATCGGAGGATATTTCCTTTTTCACCATAGCCCTCTATGGGCTTCCAAATATCACTTTGGCAATTCCAGAAGAACTGTCTTAGCGAAAGGCTTCTTGAGAGGAAAGCTGTCTCTCTGTGAGATGATTTCACTGAACACAATGAAGTTTCTCAGAAAGCTTCTTTCCCTTTGTTATCGGAGGATATTTCCTTTGTCCCTATAGTCTTCTAAGGGAAAGGAAATATCTGTTGTCAGATTCCACAGAAATAAGGCTAGCAAAGAGATCCACGAAATACAGGTGTAACTCTGTGAGATGAATTAACAGAACACTGAGCAGTTTCTCAGAAAGCTTCTTTCCAGATTTCATCGGAGGATATTTCCTTTTTCACCATAGCCCTCTATGGGCTTCCAAATATCACTTTGCCAATTCCACAAGAACTGTCTTAGCGAAAGGCTTCTTGAGGGGAAAGCTGTCACTCTGTGAGATGATTTCACAGAACACAAAGAAGTTTCTCAGAAAGCTTCTTTCTCTTTGTTATCGGAGGATATTTCCTTTGGCCCTATAGTCTTTAAAGGGATCCGAAATATCTGTTCTCACATTCCACAGAAATAAGGCTAGCAAAGAGATCCACGAAATACAGATGTAACTCTGTGAGATGAATTAACAGAACACTAAGCAGTTTCTCAGAAAGCTTCTTTCCAGATTTCATCGGAGGATATTTCCTTTTTCACCATAGCCCTCTATATGCTTCCAAATATCACTTTGCCAATTCCACAAGAACTGTCTTAGCGAAAGGCTTCTTGAGGGGAAAGCTGTAACTCTGTGAGATGATTTCACAGAACACAAAGAAGTTTCTCAGAAAGCTTCTTTCTCTTAGTTATCGGAGGATATTTCCTTTGGCCCTATAGTCTCTAATGGGATCCGAAATATCTGTTCTCAGATTCCACAGAAATAAGTCTAGCAAAGAGTTGCACGAAATACCGATGTAACTCTGTGAGATGAATTAACAGAACACTGAGCAGTTTCTCAGAAAACTTCTTTCCAGATTTCATCGAAGGATATTTCCTTTTTCACCATAGCCCTCTATGGGCTTCAAAATATCACTTTGCCAATTCCACAAGAACTGTCTTAGCGAAAGGCTTCTTCAGGGGAAAGCTGTAACTCTGTGAGATGATTTCACAGAACACAAAGAAATTTCTCAGAAAGCTTCTTTCTCTTTGTTATCGGAGGATATTTCCTTTGGCCCTATAGTCTTCAAAGGGAAAGGAAATATCTGTTGTCAGATTCCACAGAAATAAGGCTAGCAAAAAGATCCAGGAAATACAGATGTAACTCTGTGAGATGAATTAACAGAACACTAAGCAGTTTCTCAGAGAGCTTCTTTCCAGATTTCATCGGAGGATATTTCCTTTTTCACCATAGCCCTCTATGGGCTTCCAAATATCACTTTGCCAATTCCACAAGAACTGTCTTAGCGAAAGGCTTCTTGAGGGGAAAGCTGTAACTCTGTGAGATGATTTCACAGAACACAAAGAAGTTTCTCAGAAAGCTTCTTTCTCTTTGTTATCGGAGGATATTTCCTTTGGCCCTATAGTCTTCAAACGGAAAGGAAATATCTGTTCTCAGATTCCACAGAAATAAGGCTAGCAAAGAGATCCACGAAATACAGATGTAACTCTGTGAGATGAATTAACAGAACACTAAGCAGTTTCTCAGAAAGCTTCTTTCCAGATATCATCGGAGGATATTTCCTTTTTCACCATAGCCCTCTATGGGCTTCCAAATATCACTTTGCCAATTCCACAAGAACTGTCTTTGCGAAAGGCTTCTTGAGGGGAAAGCTGTAACTCTGTGACATGACTTCACTGAACAAAAAGAAGTTTCTCAGAAAGCTTCTTTCTCTTTGTTATCGGAGGATATTTCCATTGGCCCTATAGTCTTCAAAGAGATCCCAAATATGTGTTCTCAGATTCCACAGAAATAAGGCTAGCAAAGAGATCCACGAAATACAGATGTAACTCTGTGAGATGAATTAACAGAACACTGAGCAGTTTTTCAGAAAGCTTATTTCCAGATTTCATCGGAGGATATTTCCTTTTTCACCGTAGCCCACTATGGGCTTCCAAATATCAATTTGCCAATTCCACAAGAACTGTCTTAGCGAAAGGCTTCTTGAGGGGAAAGCTGTATCTCTGTGAGATGATTTCACAGAACACAAAGAAGTTTCTCAGAAAACTTCTTTCCCTTTGTTATCGGAGGATATTTCCTTTGGCCCTATAGTCTTTAAAGGGATCCGAAATATCTCTTCTCAGATTCCACAGAAATAAGGCTAGCAAAGAGATCCATGAAATACAGATGTAACTCTGTTAGATGAATTAACAGAACACTAAGCAGTTTCTCAGAAAGCTTCATTCCAGATTTCATCGGAGGATATTTCCTTTTTCACCATAGCCCTCTATGGGCTTCCAAATATCACTTTGCCAATTCCACAAGAACTGTCTTAGCGAAAGGCTTCTTGATGGGAAAGCTGTAACTCTGTGGGATGATTTCACAGAACACAAAGAAGTTTCTCAGAAAGCTTCTTTCCCTTTGTTTTCGGAGGATATTTCCTTTGGCCCTATAGTCTTTAAAGGGATCCGAAATATCTGTTCTCAGATTCCACAGAAATAAGGCTAGCAAAGAGATCCACGAAATACAGATGTAACTCTGTGAGATGAATTAACAGAACACTAAGGAGTTTCTCAGAAAGCTTCTTTCCAGATTTCATCGGAGGATATTTCCTTTTTCACCATAGCCCTCTATGGGCTTCCAAATATCACTTTGCCAATTCCACAAGAACTGTCTTAGCGAAAGGCTTCTTGAGGGGAAAGCTGTCACTCTGTGAGATGATTTCACAGAACACAAAGAAGTTTCTCAGAAAGCTTCTTTCTCTTTGTTATCGGAGGATATTTCCTTTGGCCCTATAGTCTTCAAATGGAAAGGAAATATCTGTTCTCAGATTCCACAGAAATAAGGCTAGCAAAGAGATCCACGAAATACAGATGTAACGCTGTGAGATGAATTAACAGAACACTAAGCAGTTTCTCAGAAACCTTCTTTCCAGATTTGATCGGAGGATATTTCCTTTTTCACCATAGCCCTCTATGGGCTTCCAAATATCACTTTGCCAATTCCACAAGAACTGTCTTTGCGAAAGGCTTCTTGAGGGGAAAGCTGTAACTCTGTGAGATGACTTCACTGAACAAAAAAAATATTCTCAGAAAGCTTCTTTCTCTTTGTTATCGGAGGATATTTCCTTTGGCCCTATAGTCTTCAAAGAGATCCCACATATGTGTTCTCAGATTCCACAGAAAAAAGGCTAGAAAAGAGATCCAAGAAATACAGATGTAACTCTGTGAGATGAATTAACAGAACCCTGAGCAGTTTCTCAGAAAGCTTATTTCCAGATTTCATCGGAGGATATTTCCTTTTTCACCGTAGCCCTCTATGGGCTTTCAAATATCACTTTGCCAATTCCACAAGAACTGTCTTAGCGAAAGGCTTCTTGAGGATAAAGCTGTATCTCTGTGAGATGATTTCACAGAACACAAAGAAGTTTCTCAGAAAGCTTCTTTCCCTTTGTTATCGGAGGATATTTCCTTTGGCCCTATAGTCTTTAAAGGGATCCGAAATATCTCTTCTCAGATTCCACAGAAATAAGGCTAGCAAAGAGATCCATGAAATACAGATGTAACTCTGTGAGATGAATTAACAGAACACTAAGCAGTTTCTCAGAAAGCTTCATTCCAGATTTCATCGGAGGATATTTTCTTTTTCACCATAGCCCTCTATGGGCTTCCAAATATCACTTTGCCAATTCCACAAGAACTGTCTTAGCGAAAGGCTTCTTGATGGGAAAGCTGTAACTCTGTGGGATGATTTCACAGAACACAAAGAAGTTTCTCAGAAAGCTTCTTTCACTTTGTTATCGGAGGATATTTCCTTTGGCCCTATAGTCTTTCAAGGGATCCGAAATATCTGTTCTCAGATTCCACAGAAATAAGGCTAGCAAAGAGATCCACGAAATACAGATGTAACTCTGTGAAATGAATTAACAGAACACTAAGCAGTTTCTCAGAAAGCTTCTTTCCAGATTTCATCGGAGGATATTTCCTTTTTCACCATAGCCCTCTAGGGGTTCCAAATATCACTTTGCCAATTCCACAAGAACTGTCTTTGCGAAAGTCTTCTTGAGGGGAAAGCTGTAACTCTGTGAGATGATTTCACAGAACACAAAGAAATTTCTCAGAAAGCTTCTTTCTCTTTGTTATCGGAGGATATTTCCTTTGGCCCTATAGTCTTCAAAGGGAAAGGAAATATCTGTTGTCAGATTCCACAGAAATAAGGCTAGCAAAAAGATCCAGGAAATACAGATGTAACTCTCTGAGATGAATTAACAGAACACTAAGCATTTTCTCAGAGAGCTTCTTTCCAGATTTCATCGGAGGATATTTCCTTTTTCACCATAGCCCTCTATGGGCTTCCAAATATCTCTTTGCCAATTCCACAAGAACTGTCTTAGCGAAAGGCTTCTTGTGGGGAAAGCTGTAACTCTGTGAGATGATTTCACGGAACACAAAGAAGTTTCTCAGAAAGCTTCTTTCTCTTTGTTATCGGAGGATATTTCCTTTGGCCCTACAGTCTTTAAAGGGATCAGAAATATCTGTTCTCAGATTCCACAGAAATAAGGCTAGCAAAGAGATCCACGAAATACAGATGTAACTGTGTGAGATGAATTAACAGAACACTAAGCAGTTTCTCAGAAAGCTTCTTTCCAGATTTCATTGGAAGATATTTCCTTTTTCACCATAGCCCTCTACGGGCTTCCAAATATCACTTTGCCAATTCCAAAAGAACTGTCATAGCGAAAGGCTTCTTGAGGGGAAAGCTGTAACTCTGTGAGATGATTTCACAGAACACAAAGAAGTTTCTCAGAAACCTTCTTTCTCTTTGTTATCGGAGGATATTTCCTTTGGCCCTATAGTCTTTAAAGGGATCAGAAATATCTGTTCTCAGATTCCACAGAAATAAGGCTAGCAAAGAGATCCACGAAATACAGATATAACTCTGTGAGATGAATTAACAGAACACTAAGCAGTTTCTCAGAAAGCTTCTTTCCAGATTTCATCGGAGGATATTTCCTTTTTCACCATAGACCTCTATGGGCTTCCAAATATCACTTTGCCAATTCCACAAGAACTGTCTTTGCGAAAGGCTTCTTGAGGGGAATGCTGTAACTCTGTGAGATGACTTCACTGAACAAAAAGAAGTTTCTCAGAAAGCTTCTTTCTCTTTGTTATCGGAGGATATTTCCTTTGGCCCTGTAGTCTTTAAAGGGATCCGAAATATCTGTTCTCAGATTCCACAGAAATAAGGCTAGCAAAGAGGTCCACGAAATGCAGATGTAACTCTGTGAGATGAATTAACAGAACACTAAGCAGTTTCTCAGAAAGCTTCTTTCCAGATATCATCGGAGGATATTTCCTTTTTCACCATAGCCCTCTATGGGCTTCCAAATATCACTTTGCCAATTCCACAAGAACTGTCTTTGCGAAAGGCTTCTTGAGGGGAAAGCTGTAACTCTGTGAGATGACTTCACTGAACCAAAAGAAGTTTCTCAGAAAGCTTCTTTCTCTTTGTTATCGGAGGATATTTCCTTTGGCCCTATAGTCTTCAAAGAGATCCCAAATATGTGTTCTCAGATTCCACAGAAATAAGGCTAGCAAAGAGATCCACGAAATACAGATGTAACTCTGTGAGATGAATTAACAGAACCCTGAGCAGTTTCTCAGAAAGCTTATTTCCAGATTTCATCGGAGGATATTTCCTTTTTCACCATAGCCCTCTATGGGCTTCCAAATATCACTTTGCCAATTCCACAAGAACTGTCTTTGCGAAAGGCTTCTTGAGGGGAAAGCTGTAACTCTGTGAGATGATTTCACAGAACACAAAGAAGTTTCTCAGAAAGCTTCTTTCTCTTAGTTATCGGAGGATATTTCCTTTGGCCCTATAGTCTTTAATGGGATCCGAAATATCTGTTCTCAGATACCACAGAAATAACGCTAGCAAAGAGATGCACGAAATACAGATGTAACTCTGTGAGACGAATTAACAGAACACTGAGCAGTTTCTCAGAAAACTTCTTTCCAGATTTCATCGGAGGATATTTCCTTTTTCACCGTAGCCCTCTATGGGCTTCCAAATATCACTTGGCCAATTCCACAAGAACTGTCTTAGCGAAAGGCTTCTTGAGGGGAAAGCTGTAACTCTGTGAGATGATTTCACAGAACACAAAGAAATTTCTCAGAAAGCTTCTTTCTCTTTGTTATCGGAGGATATTTCCTTTGGCCCTATAGTCTTCAAAGGGAAAGGAAATATCTGTTGTCAGATTCCACAGAAATAAGGCTAGCAAAAAGATCCAGGAAATACAGATGTAACTCTGTGAGATGAATTAACAGAACACTAAGCAGTTTCTCAGAGAGCTTCTTTCCAGATTTCATCGGAGGATATTTCCTTTTTCACCATAGCCCTCTATGGGCTTCCAAATATCACTTTGCCAATTCCACAAGAACTGTCTTAGCGAAAGGCTTCTTGAGGGGAAAGCTGTAACTCTGTGAGATGATTTCACAGAACACAAAGAAGTTTCTCAGAAAGCTTCTTTCTCTTTGTTATCGGAGGATATTTCCTTTGGCCCTATAGTCTTTAAAGGGATCAGAAATATCTGTTCTCAGATTCCACAGAAATAAGGCTAGCAAAGAGATCCACGAAATACAGATGTAACTGTGTGAGATGAATTAACAGAACACTAAGCAGTTTCTCAGAAAGCTTCTTTCCAGATTTCATCGGAGGATATTTCCTTTTTCACCATAGCCCTCTACGGGCTTCCAAATATCACTTTGCCAATTCCAAAAGAACTGTCATAGCGAAAGGCTTCTTGAGGGGAAAGCTGTAACTCTGTGAGATGATTTCACAGAACACAAAGAAGTTTCTCAGAAATCTTCTTTCTCTTTGTTATCGGAGGATATTTCCTTTGGCCCTATAGTCTTCAAACGGAAAGGAAATATCTGTTCTCAGATTCCACAGAAATAAGGCTAGCAAAGAGATCCACGAAATACAGATGTAACTCTGTGAGATGAATTAACAGAACACTAAGCAGTTTCTCAGAAAGCTTCTTTCCAGATTTCATCGGAGGATATTTCCTTTTTCACCATAGCCCTCTATGGGCTTCCAAATATCACTTTGCCAATTCCACAAGAACTGTCTTTGCGAAAGGCTTCTTGAGGGGAAAGCTGTAACTCTGTGAGATGACTTCACTGAACCAAAAGAAGTTTCTCAGAAAGCTTCTTTCTCTTTGTTATCGGAGGATATTTCCTTTGGCCCTATAGTCTTCAAAAAGATCCCAAATATGTGTTCTCAGATTCCACAGAAATAAGGCTAGCAAAGAGATCCACGAAATACAGATGTAACTCTGTGAGATGAATTAACAGAACCCTGAGCAGTTTCTCAGAAAGCTTATTTCCAGATTTCATCGGAGGATATTTCCTTTTTCACCATAGCCCTCTATGGGCTTCCAAATATCACTTTGCCAATTCCACAAGAACTGTCTTTGCGAAAGGCTTCTTGAGGGGAAAGCTGTAACTCTGTGAGATGATTTCACAGAACACAAAGAAGTTTCTCAGAAAGCTTCTTTCTCTTAGTTATCGGAGGATATTTCCTTTGGCCCTATAGTCTTTAATGGGATCCGAAATATCTGTTCTCAGATTCCACAGAAATAAGGCTAGCAAAGAGATGCACGAAATACAGATGTAACTCTGTGAGATGAATTAACAGAACACTGAGCAGTTTCTCAGAAAACTTCTTTCCAGATTTCATCGGAGGATATTTCCTTTTTCACCGTAGCCCTCTATGGGCTTCCAAATATCACTTTGCCAATTCCACAAGAACTGTCTTAGTGAAAGGCTTCTTCAGGGGAAAGCTGTAACTCTGTGAGATGATTTCACAGAACACAAAGAAATTTCTCAGAAAGCTTCTTTCTCTTTGTTATCGGAGGATATTTCCTTTGGCCCTATAGTCTTCAAAGGGAAAGGAAATATCTGTTGTCAGATTCCACAGAAATAAGGCTAGCAAAAAGATCCAGGAAATACAGATGTAACTCTGTGAGATGAATTAACAGAACACTAAGCAGTTTCTCAGAGAGCTTCTTTCCAGATTTCATCGGAGGATATTTCCTTTTTCACCATAGCCCTCTATGGGCTTCCAAATATCACTTTGCCAATTCCACAAGAACTGTCATAGCGAAAGGCTTCTTGAGGGGAAAGCTGTAACTCTGTGAGATGATTTCACAGAACACAAAGAAGTTTCTCAGAAACCTTCTTTCTCTTTGTTATCGGAGGATATTTCCTTTGGCCCTATAGTCTTTAAAGGGATCAGAAATATCTATTCTCAGATTCCACAGAAATAAGGCTAGCAAAGAGATCCACGAAATACAGATATAACTCTGTGAGATGAATTAACAGAACACTAAGCAGTTTCTCAGAAAGCTTCTTTCCAGATTTCATCGGAGGATATTTCCTTTTTCACCATAGCCCTCTATGGGCTTCCAAATATCACTTTGCCAATTCCACAAGAACTGTCTTTGCGAAAGGCTTCTTGAGGGGAATGCTGTAACTCTGTGAGATGACTTCACTGAACAAAAAGAAGTTTCTCAGATAGCTTCTTTCTCTTTGTTATCGGAGGATATTTCCTTTGGCCCTGTAGTCTTTAAAGGGATCCGAAATATCTGTTCTGAGATTCCACAGAAATAAGGCTAGCAAAGAGATCCACGAAATACAGATGTAACTCTGTGAGATGAATTAACAGAACACTAAGCAGTTTCTCAGAAAGCTTCTTTCCAGATATCATCGGAGGATATTTCCTTTTTCACCATAGCCCTCTATGGGCTTCCAAATATCACTTTGCCAATTCCACAAGAACTGTCTTTGCGAAAGGCTTCTTGAGGGGAAAGCTGTAACTCTGTGAGATGACTTCACTGAACCAAAAGAAGTTTCTCAGAAAGCTTCTTTCTCTTTGTTATCGGAGGATATTTCCTTTGGCCCTATAGTCTTCAAAGAGATCTCAAATATGTGTTCTCAGATTCCACAGAAATAAGGCTAGCAAAGAGATCCACGAAATACAGATGTAACTCTGTGAGATGAATTAACAGAACCCTGAGCAGTTTCTCACAAAGCTTATTTCCAGATTTCATCGGAGGATATTTCCTTTTTCACCGTCGCCCTCTATGGGCTTTCAAATATCACTTTGCCAATTCCACAAGAACTGTCTTAGCGAAAGGCTTCTTGAGGTTAAAGCTGTATCTCTGTGAGATGATTTCACAGAACACAAAGAAGTTTCTCAGAAAGCTTCTTTCCCTTTGTTATCGGAGGATATTTCCTTTGGCCCTATAGTCTTTAAAGGGATCCGAAATATCTCTTCTCAGATTCCACAGAAATAAGGCTAGCAAAGAGATCCATGAAATACAGATGTAACTCTGTTAGATGAATTAACAGAACACTAAGCAGTTTCTCAGAAAGCTTCATTCCAGATTTCATCGGAGGATATTTCCTTTTTCACCATAGCCCTCTATGGGCTTCCAAATATCACTTTGCCAATTCCACAAGAACTGTCTTAGCGAAAGGCTTCTTGAGGGGAAAGCTGTAACTCTGTGGGATGATTTCACAGAACACAAAGAAGTTTCTCAGAAAGCTTCTTTCACTTTGTTATCGGAGGATATTTCCTTTGGCCCTATAGTCTTTCAAGGGATCCGAAATATCTGTTCTCAGATTCCACAGAAATAAGGCTAGCAAAGAGATCCACGAAATACAGATGTAACTCTGTGAGATGAATTAACAGAACACTAAGCAGTTTCTCAGAAAGCTTCTTTCCAGATTTCATCGGAGGATATTTCCTTTTTCACCATAGCCCTCTATGGGCTTCCAAATATCATTTTGCCAATTCCACAAGAACTGTCTTAACGAAAGGCTTCTTGAGGGGAAAGCTGTCACTCTGTGAGTTGATTTCACAGAACACAAAGAAGTTTCTCAGAAAGCTTCTTTCTCTTTGTTATCGGAGGATATTTCCTTTGGCCCTACAGTATTCAAAGGGATCCAAAATTTCTGTTGTCCGATTCCACAGAAATAAGGCTAGCAAAGAGATCCACGAAATACAGATGTAACTCTGTGAGATGAATTAACAGAACACTGAGCAGTTTCTCAGAAAGCTTCTTTCCAGATTTCATCGGAGGATATTTCCTTTTTCACCATAGCCCTCTATGGGCTTCCAAATATCACTTTGCCAATTCCACAAGAACTGTCTTTGCGAAAGGTTTCTTGAGGGGAAAGCTGTAACTCTGTGAGATGATTTCACAGAACACAAAGAAGTTTCTCAGAAAGCTTCTTTCTCTTAGTTATCGGAGGATATTTCCTTTGGCCCTATAGTCTTTAATGGGATCTGAAATATCTGTTCTCAGATTCCACAGAAATAAGGCTAGCAAAGAGTTGCACGAAACACAGATGTAACTCTGTGAGATGAATTAACAGAACACTGAGCAGTTTCTCAGAAAACTTCTTTCCAGATTTCATCGGAGGATATTTCCTTTTTCACCATAGCCCTCTATGGGCTTCAAAATATCACTTTGCCAATTCCACAAGAACTGTCTTAGCGAAAGGCTTCTTCAGGGGAAAGCTGTAACTCTGTGAGATGATTTCACAGAACACAAAGAAATTTCTCAGAAAGCTTCTTTCTCTTTGTTATCGGAGGATATTTCCTTTGGCCCTATAGACTTCAAAGGGATCCGAAATATCTGTTCTCAGATTCCACAGAAATAAGGCTAGCAAAAAGATCCAGGAAATACAGATGTAACTCTGTGAGATGAATTAGCAGAACACTAAGCAGTTTCTCAGAGAGCTTCTTTCCAGATTTCATCGGAGGATATTTCCTTTTTCACCATAGCCCTCTATGGGCTTCCAAATATCACTTTGCCAATTCCACAAGAACTGTCTTAGTGAAAGGCTTCTTCAGGGGAAAGCTGTAACTCTGTGAGATGATTTCACAGAACACAAAGAAATTTCTCACAAAGCTTCTTTCTCTTTGTTATCGGAGGATATTTCCTTTGGCCCTATAGTCTTTAAAGGGATCAGAAATATCTGTTCTCAGATTCCACAGAATTAAGGCGAGCAAAGAGATCCACGAAATACAGTTGTAACTGTGTGAGATGAATTAACAGAACACTAAGCAGGTTCTCAGAAAGCGTCTTTCCAGATTTCATCGGAGGATATTTCCTTTTTCACCATAGCCCTCTACGGGCTTCCAAATATCACTTTGCCAATTCCAAAAGAACTGTCTTAGCGAAAGGCTTCTTGAGGGGAAAGCTGTAACTCTGTGAGATGATTTCACAGAACACAAAGAAGTTTCTCAGAAACCTTCTTTCTCTTTGTTATCGGAGGATATTTCCTTTGGCCCTATAGTCTTTAAAGGGATCAGAAATATCTGTTCTCAGATTCCACAGAAATAAGGCTAGCAAAGAGATCCACGAAATACAGATATAACTCTGTGAGATGAATTAACAGAACACTAAGCAGTTTCTCAGAAAGCTTCTTTCCAGATTTCATCGGAGGATATTTCCTTTTTCACCATAGCCCTCTATGGGCTTCCAAATATCACTTTGCCAATTCCACAAGAACTGTCTTAGCGAAAGGCTTCTTGAGGGGAAAGCTGTAACTCTGTGAGATGATTTCACAGAACACAAAGAAGTTTCTCAGAAATCTTCTTTCTCTTTGTTATCGGAGGATATTTCCTTTGGCCCTATAGTCTTCAAACGGAAAGGAAATATCTGTTCTCAGATTCCACAGAAATAAGGCTAGCAAAGAGATCCACGAAATACAGATGTAACTCTGTGAGATGAATTAACAGAACACTAAGCAGTTTCTCAGAAACCTTCTTTCCAGATTTCATCGGAGGATATTTCCTTTTTCACCATAGCCCTCTATGGGCTTCCAAATATCACTTTGCCAATTCCACAAGAACTGTCTTTGCGAAAGGCTTCTTGAGGGGAAAGCTGTAACTCTGTGAGATGACTTCACTGAACCAAAAGAAGTTTCTCAGAAAGCTTCTTTCTCTTTGTTATCGGAGGATATTTCCTTTGGCCCTATAGTCTTCAAAGAGATCCCAAATATGTGTTCTCAGATTCCACAGAAATAAGGCTAGCAAAGAGATTCACGAAATACAGATGTAACTCAGTGAAATGAATTAACAGAACACTGAGCAGTTTCTCAGAAAGCTTATTTCCAGATTTCATCGGAGGATAATTCCTTTTTCACCGTAGCCCTCTATGGGCTTTCAAATATCACTTTGCCAATTCCACAAGAACTGTCTTAGCGAAAGGCTTCTTGAGGATAAAGCTGTATCTCTGTGAGATGATTTCACAGAACACAAAGAAGTTTCTCAGAAAGCTTCTTTCCCTTTGTTATCGGAGGATATTTCCTTTGGCCCTATAGTCTTTAAAGGGATCCGAAATATCTCTTCTCAGATTCCACAGAAATAAGGATAGCAAAGAGATCCATGAAATACAGATGTAACTCTGTTAGACGAATTAACAGAACACTAAGCAGTTTCTCAGAAAGCTTCATTCCAGATTTCATCGGAGGATATTTCCTTTTTCACCATAGCCCTCTATGGGCTTCCAAATATCACTTTGCCAATTCCACAAGAACTGTCTTAGCGAAAGGCTTCTTGATGGGAAAGCTGTAACTCTGTGGGATGATTTCACAGAACACAAAGAAGTTTCTCAGAAAGCTTCTTTCTCTTTGTTATCGGAGGATATTTCCTTTGGCCCTATAGTCTTTCAAGGGATCCGAAATATCTGTTCTCAGATTCCACAGAAATAAGGCTAGCAAAGAGATCCACGAAATACAGATGTAACTCTGTGAGATGAATTAACAGAACCCTGAGCAGTTTCTCAGAAAGCTTATTTCCAGATTTCATCGGAGGATAATTCCTTTTTCACCGTAGCCCTCTATGGGCTTTCAAATATCACTTTGCCAATTCCACAAGAACTGTCTTAGCGAAAGGCTTCTTGAGGATAAAGCTGTATCTCTGTGAGATGATTTCACAGAGCACAAAGAAGTTTCTCAGAAAGCTTCTTTCCCTTTGTTATCGGAGGATATTTCCTTTGGCCCTATAGTCTTTAAAGGGATCCGAAATATCTCTTCTCAGATTCCACAGAAATAAGGCTAGCAAAGAGATCCATGAAATACACATGTAACTCTGTTAGATGAATTAACAGAACACTAAGCAGTTTCTCAGAAAGCTTCATTCCAGATTTCATCGGAGGATATTTCCTTTTTCACAATAGCCCTCTAGGGGCTTCCAAATATCACTTTGCCAATTCCACAAGAATTGTCTTAGCGAAAGGCTTCTTGATGGGAAAGCTGTAACTCTGTGGGATGATTTCACAGAACACAAAGAAGTTTCTCAGAAAGCTTCTTTCACTTTGTTATCGGAGGATATTTCCTTTGGCCCTATAGTCTTTCAAGTGATCCGAAATATCTGTTCTCAGATTCCACAGAAATAAGGCTAGCAAAGAGATCCACGAAATACAGATGTAACTCTGTGAGATGAATTAACAGAACACTAAGCAGTTTCTCAGAAAGCTTCTTTCCAGATTTCATCGGAGGATATTTCCTTTATCACCATAGCAATCTATGGGCTTCCAAATATCACTTTGCCAATTCCACAAGAACTGTCTTAGCGAAAGGCTTCTTGATGGGAAAGCTGTAACTCTGTGAGATGATTTCACAGAACACAAAGAAATTTCTCAGAAAGCTTCTTTCTCTTTGTTATCGGAGGATATTTCCTTTGGCCCTATAGTCTTTAAAGGGATCAGAAATATCTGTTCTCAGATTCCACAGAATTAAGGCGAGCAAAGAGATCCACGAAATACAGATGTAACTGTGTGAGATGAATTAACAGAACACTAAGCAGGTTCTCAGAAAGCGTCTTTCCAGATTTCATCGGAGGATATTTCCTTTTTCACCATAGCCCTCTACGGGCTTCCAAATATCACTTTGCCAATTCCACAAGAACTGTCTTAGCGAAAGGCTTCTTGAGGGGAAAGCTGTAACTCTGTGAGATGATTTCACAGAACACAAAGAAGTTTCTCAGAAATCTTCTTTCTCTTTGTTATCGGAGGATATTTCCTTTGGCCCTATAGTCTTCAAACGGAAAGGAAATATCTGTTCTCAGATTCCACAGAAATAAGGCTAGCAAAGAGATCCACGAAATACAGATGTAACTCTGTGAGATGAATTAACAGAACACTAAGCAGTTTCTCAGAAACCTTCTTTCCAGATTTCATCGGAGGATATTTCCTTTTTCACCATAGCCCTCTATGGGCTTCCAAATATCACTTTGCCAATTCCACAAGAACTGTCTTTGCGAAAGGCTTCTTGAGGGGAAAGCTGTAACTCTGTGAGATGACTTCACTGAACAAAAAGAAGTTTCTCAGAAAGCTTCTTTTTCTTTGTTATCGGAGGATATTTCCTTTGGCCCTGTAGTCTTTAAAGGGATCCGAAATATCTGTTCTCAGATTCCACAGAAATAAGGCTAGCAAAGAGGTCCACGAAATACAGATGTAACTCTGTGAGATGAATTAACAGAACACTAAGCAGTTTCTCAGAAAGCTTCTTTCCAGATATCATCGGAGGATATTTCCTTTTTCACCATAGCCCTCTATGGGCTTCCAAATATCACTTTGCCAATTCCACAAGAACTGTCTTTGCGAAAGGCTTCTTGAGGGGAAAGCTGTAACTCTGTGAGATGACTTCACTGAACCAAAAGAAGTTTCTCAGAAAGCTTCTTTCTCTTTGTTATCGGAGGATATTTCCTTTGGCCCTATAGTCTTCAAAGAGATCCCAAATAAGTGTTCTCAGATTCCACAGAAATAAGGCTAGCAAAGAGATTCACGAAATACAGATGTAACTCTGTGAAATGAATTAACAGAACACTGAGCAGTTTCTCAGAAAGCTTATTTCCAGATTTCATCGGAGGATAATTCCTTTTTCACCGTAGCCCTCTATGGGCTTTCAAATATCACTTTGCCAATTCCACAAGAACTGTCTTAGCGAAAGGCTTCTTGAGGGGAAAGCTGTATCTCTGTGAGATGATTTCACAGAACACAAAGAAGTTTCTCAGAAAGCTTCTTTCCCTTTGTTATCGGAGGATATTTCCTTTGGCCCTATAGTCTTTAAAGGGATCCGAAATATCTCTTCTCAGATTCCACAGAAATAAGGCTAGCAAAGAGATCCATGAAATACAGATGTAACTCTGTTAGATGAATTAACAGAACACTAAGCAGTTTCTCAGAAAGCTTCATTCCAGATTTCATCGGAGGATATTTCCTTTTTCACCATAGCCCTCTATGGGCTTCCAAATATCACTTTGCCAATTCCACAAGAACTGTCTTAGCGAAAGGCTTCTTGATGGGAAAGCTGTAACTCTGTGGGATGATTTCACAGAACACAAAGAAGTTTCTCAGAAAGCTTCTTTCTCTTTGTTATCGGAGGATATTTCCTTTGGCCCTATAGTCTTTCAAGGGATCCGAAATATCTGTTCTCAGATTCCACAGAAATAAGGCTAGCAAAGAGATCCACGAAATACAGATGTAACTCTGTGAGATGAATTAACAGTACACTAAGCAGTTTCTCAGAAAGCTTATTTCCAGATTTCATCGGAGGATAATTCCTTTTTCACCGTAGCCCTCTATGGGCTTTCAAATATCACTTTGCCAATTCCACAAGAACTGTCTTAGCGAAAGGCTTCTTGAGGATAAAGCTGTATCTCTGTGAGATGATTTCACAGAACACAAAGAAGTTTCTCAGAAAGCTTCTTTCCCTTTGTTATCGGAGGATATTTCCTTTGGCCCTATAGTCTTTAAAGGGATCCGAAATATCTCTTCTCAGATTCCACAGAAATAAGGCTAGCAAAGAGATCCATGAAATACAGATGTAACTCTGTTAGATGAATTAACAGAACACTAAGCAGTTTCTCAGAAAGCTTCATTCCAGATTTCATCGGAGGATATTTCCTTTTTCACGATAGCCCTCTATGGGCTTCCAAATATCACTTTGCCAATTCCACAAGAACTGTCTTAGCGAAAGGCTTCTTGATGGGAAAGCTGTAACTCTGTGGGATGATTTCACAGAACACAAAGAAGTTTCTCAGAAAGCTTCTTTCACTTTGTTATCGGAGGATATTTCCTTTGGCCCTATAGTCTTTCAAGGGATCCGAAATATCTGTTCTCAGATTCCACAGAAATAAGGCTAGCAAAGAGATCCACGAAATACAGATGTAACTCTGTGAGATGAATTAACAGAACACTAAGCAGTTTCTCAGAAAGCTTCTTTCCAGATTTCATCGGAGGATATTTCCTTTTTCACCATAGCCCTCTATGGGCTTCCAAATATCACTTTGCCAATTCCACAAGAACTGTCTTTGCGAAAGGCTTCTTGAGGGGAAAGCTGTAACTCTGTGAGATGATTTCACAGAACACAAAGAAGTTTCTCAGAAAGCTTCTTTCTCTTAGTTATCGGAGGATATTTCCTTTGGCCCTATAGTCTTTAATGGGATCCGAAATATCTGTTCTCAGATTCCACAGAAATAAGGCTAGCAAAGAGATGCACGAAATAGAGATGTAACTCTGTGAGATGAATTAACAGAACACTGAGCAGTTTCTCAGAAAACTTCTTTCCAGATTTCATCGGAGGATATTTCCTTTTTCACCGTAGCCCTCTATGGGCTTCAAAATATCACTTGGCCAATTCCACAAGAACTGTCTTAGTGAAAGGCTTCTTCAGGGGAAAGCTGTAACTCTGTGAGATGATTTCACAGAACACAAAGAAATTTCTCAGAAAGCTTCTTTCTCTTTGTTATCGGAGGATATTTCCTTTGGCCCTATAGTCTTCAAAGGGAAAGGAAATATCTGTTGTCAGATTCCACAGAAATAAGGCTAGCAAAAAGATCCAGGAAATACAGATGTAACTCTGTGAGATGAATTAACAGAACACTAAGCAGTTTCTCAGAGAGCTTCTTTCCAGATTTCATCGGAGGATATTTCCTTTTTCACCATAGCCCTCTATGGGCTTCCAAATATCACTTTGCCAATTCCACAAGAACTGTCTTAGCGAAAGGCTTCTTGAGGGAAAAGCTGTAACTCAGTGAGATGATTTCACAGAACACAAAGAAGTTTCTCAGAAAGCTTCTTTCTCTTTGTTATCGGAGGATATTTCCTTTGGCCCTATATTCTTTAAAGGGATCAGAAATATCTGTTCTCAGATTCCACAGAAATAAGGCTAGCAAAGAGATCCACGAAATACAGATGTAACTGTGTGAGATGAATTAACAGAACACTAAGCAGTTTCTCAGAAAGCTTCTTTCCAGATTTCATCGGAGGATATTTCCTTTTTCACCATAGCCCTCTACGGGCTTCCAAATATCACTTTGCCAATTCCAAAAGAACTGTCATAGCGAAAGGCTTCTTGAGGGGAAAGCTGTAACTCTGTAAGATGATTTCACAGAACACAAAGAAGTTTCTTAGAAACCTTCTTTCTCTTTGTTATCGGAGGATATTTCCTTTGGCCCTATAGTCTTTACAGGGATCAGAAATATCTGTTCTCAGATTCCACAGAAATAAGGCTAGCAAAGAGATCCACGAAATACAGATATAACTCTGTGAGATGAATTAACAGAACACTAAGCAGTTTCTCAGAAAGCTTCTTTCCAGATTTCATCGGAGGATATTTCCTTTTTCACCATAGCCCTCTATGGGCTTCCAAATATCACTTTGCCAATTCCACAAGAACTGTCTTAGCGAAAGGCTTCTTGAGGGGAAAGCTGTAACTCTGTGAGATGATTTCACAGAACACAAAGAAGTTTCTCAGAAATCTTCTTTCTCTTTGTTATCGGAGGATATTTTCTTTGGCCCTATAGTCGTCAAACGGAAAGGAAATATCTGTTCTCAGATTCCACAGAAATAAGGCTAGCAAAGAGATCCACGAAATACAGATGTAACTCTGTGAGATGAATTAACAGTACACTAAGCAGTTTCTCAGAAAGCTTCTTTCCAGATTTCATCGGAGGATATTTCCTTTTTCACCATAGCCCGCTATGGGCTTCCAAATATCACTTTGCCAATTCCACAAGAACTGTCTTAGCGAAAGGCTTCTTGAGGGGAAAGCTGTCACTCTGTGAGTTGATTTCACAGAACACAAAGAAGTTTCTCAGAAAGCTTCTTTCTCTTTGTTATCGGAGGATATTTCCTTTGGCCCTACAGTATTCAAAGGGATCCAAAATTTCTGTTGTCCGATTCCACAGAAATAAGGCTAGCAAAGAGATCCACGAAATACAGATGTAACTCTGTGAGATGAATTAACAGAACACTGAGCAGTTTCTCAGAAAGCTTCTTTCCAGATTTCATCGGAGGATATTTCCTTTTTCACCATAGCCCTCTATGGGCTTCCAAATATCACTTTGCCAATTCCACAAGAACTGTCTTTGCGAAAGGCTTCTTGACTGGAAAGCTGTAACTCTGTGAGATGATTTCACAGAACACAAAGAAGTTTCTCAGAAAGCTTCTTTCTCTTAGTTATCAGAGGATATTTCCTTTGGCCCTATAGTCTTTAATGGGATCCGAAATATCTGTTCTCAGATTCCACAGAAATAAGGCTAGCAAAGAGTTGCACGAAATACAGATGTAACTCTGTGAGATGAATTAACAGAACACTGAGCAGTTTCTCAGAAAACTTCTTTCCAGATTTGATCGGAGGATATTTCCTTTTTCACCATAGCCCTCTAAGGGCTTCCAAATATCACTTTGCCAATTCCACAAGAACTGTCTTTGCGAAAGGCTTCTTGAGCTGAAAGCTGTAACTCTGTGAGATGACTTCACTGAACAAAAAGAAGTTTCTCAGAAAGCTTCTTTCTCTTTGTTATCGGAGGATATTTCCTTTGGCCCTATAGTCTTCAAAGAGACCCCAATTATGTGTTCTCAGATTCCACAGAAATAAGGCTAGCAAAGAGATCCACGAAATACAGATGTAACTCTGTGAGATGAATTAAGAGAACACTAAGCAGTTTCTCAGAAAGCTTCTTTCCAGATTTCATCGGAGGATATTTCCTTTTTCACCATAGCCCTCTATGGGCTTGCAAATATCACTTTGCCAATTCCACAAGAACTGTCTTAGCGAAAGGCTTCTTGAGGGGAAAGCTGTAACTCTGTGAGATGATTTCACAGAACACAAAGAAGTTTCTCAGAAAGCTTCTTTCTCTTTGTTATCGGAGGATATTTCCTTTGGCCCTATAGTCTTCAAAGGGAAAGGAAATATCTGTTGTCAGATTCCACAGAAATAAGGCTAGCAAAGAGATCCACGAAATACAGATGTAACTCTGTTAGAAGAATTAACAGAACACAAAGCAGTTTCTCAGAAAGCTTCTTTCCAGATTTCATCGGAGGATATTTACTTTTTCACCTTAGCCCTCTATGGGCTTCCAAATATCACTTGGCCAATTCCACAAGAACTGTCTTAGCGAAAGGCTTCTTGAGGGGAAAGCTGTAACTCTGTGAGATGATTTCACAGAACACAAAGAAGTTTCTCAGACAGGTTCTTTCTCTTTGTTATCGGAGGATATTTCCTTTGGCCCTATATTCTTCAAAGAGAAAGGAAATATCTGTTCTCAGATTCCACAGAAATAAGGCTAGAAAAGAGATCCACGAAATACAGATGTAACTCTGTGAGATGAATTAACAGAACACTAAGCAGTTACTCAGAAAGTTTCTTTCCAGATGTCATCGAAGGATATTTCCTTTTTCTCCATAGCCCTCTATGGGCTTCCAAATATCACTTTGCCAATTCCACAAGAACTGTCTTAGCGAAAGGCTTCTTGAGGGGAAAGCTGTAACTCTGTGAGATGATTTCACTGAACAAAAAGGAGTTTCTCAGAAAGCTTCTTTCTCTTTGTTATCGGAGGATATTTCCTTTGGCCCTATAGTCTTCAAAGGGATTCGAAATATCTGTTCTCAGATTCAACAGAAATAAGGCTAGCAAAGAGATCCACGAAATGCAGATGTAACTCTGTAAGATGAATTAACAGAACACTAAGCAGTTTCTCAGAAAGCTTCTTTCCAGATTTCATCGGAGGATATTTCCTTTTTCACCATAGCCCTCTATGGGCTTCCAAATATCACTTTGCCAATTCCACAAGAACTGTCTTTGCGAAAGGCTTCTTGACTGGAAAGCTGTAACTCTGTGAGATGATTTCACAGAACACAAAGAAGTTTCTCAGAAAGCTTCTTTCTCTTAGTTATCAGAGGATATTTCCTTTGGCCCTATAGTCTTTAATGGGATCCGAAATATCTGTTCTCAGATTCCACAGAAATAAGGCTAGCAAAGAGTTGCACGAAATACAGATGTAACTCTGTGAGATGAATTAACAGAACACTGAGCAGTTTCTCAGAAAACTTCTTTCCAGATTTCATCGGAGGATATTTCCTTTTTCACCATAGCCCTCTATGGGCTTCAAAATATCACTTTGCCAATTCCACAAGAACTGTCTTAGCGAAAGGCTTCTTCAGGGGAAAGCTGTAACTCTGTGAGATGATTTCACAGAACACAAAGAAATTTCTCAGAAAGCTTCTTTCTCTTTGTTATCGGAGGATATTTCCTTTGGCCCTATAGTCTTCAAAGGGAAAGGAAATATCTGTTGTCAGATTCCACAGAAATAAGGCTAGCAAAAAGATCCAGGAAATACAGATGTAACTCTGTGAGATGAATTAACAGAACACTAAGCAGTTTCTCAGAGAGCTTCTTTCCAGATTTCATCGGAGGATATTTCCTTTTTCACCATAGCCCTCTATGGGCTTCCAAATATCACTTTGCCAATTCCACAAGAACTGTCTTAGCGAAAGGCTTCTTGAGGATAAAGCTGTATCTCTGTGAGATGATTTCACAGAACACAAAGAAGTTTCTCAGAAAGCTTCTTTCCCTTTGTTATCGGAGGATATTTCCTTTGGCCCTACAGTCTTTAAAGGGATCCGAAATATCTCTTCTCAGATTCCACAGAAATAAGGCTAGCAAAGAGATCCATGAAATACAGATGTAACTCTGTGAGATGAATTAACAGAACACTAAGCAGTTTCTCAGAAAGCTTCATTCCAGATTTCCTCGGAGGATATTTCCTTTTTCACCATAGCCCTCTATGGGCTTCCAAATATAACTTTGCCAATTCCACGAGAACTGTCTTAGCGAAAGGCTTCTTGATGGGAAAGCTGTAACTCTGTGGGATGATTTCACAGAACACAAAGAAGTTTCTCAGAAAGCTTCTTTCCCTTTGTTATCGGAGGATATTTCCTTTGGCCCTATAGTCTTTAAAGGGATCCGAAATATCTGTTCTCAGATTCCACAGAAATAAGGCTAGCAAAGAGATCCACGAAATACAGATGTAACTCTGTGAGATGAATTAACAGAACACTAAGCAGTTTCTCAGAAAGCTTCTTTCCAGATTTCATCGGAGGATATTTCCTTTTTCACCATAGCCCTCTATGGGCTTCCAAATATCACTTTGCCAATTCCACAAGAACTGTCTTAGCGGAAGGCTTCTTGAGGGGAAAGCTGTAACTCTGTGAGATGATTTCACAGAACACAAAGAAGTTTCTCAGAAATCTTCTTTCTCTTTGTTATCGGAGGATATTTCCTTTGGCCCTACAGTCTTCAAAGGGATCCAAAATTTCTGTTGTCCGATACCACAGAAATAAGGCTAGCAAAGAGATCCACGAAATACAGATGTAACTCTGTGAGATGAATTAACAGAACACTGAGCAGTTTCTCAGAAAGCTTCTTTCCAGATTTCATCGGAGGATATTTCCTTTTTCACCATAGCCCTCTATGGGCTTCCAAATATCACTTGGCCAATTCCACAAGAACTGTCTTTGAGAAAGGCTTATTGAGGGGAAAGCTGTAACTCAGTGAGATGATTTCACAGAACACAAAGAAGTTTCTCAGAAAGCTTCTTTCTCTTTGTTATCGGAGGATATTTCCTTTGGCTCTATAATCTTTAATGGGATCCGAAATATCTGTTCTCAGATTCCACAGAAATAAGGCTAGCAAAGAGATAAATGAAATACAGATGTAACTCTGTTAGATGAATTAACAGAACACTAAGCAGTTTCTCATAAAGCTTCATTCCAGATTTCATCGGAGGATAATCCTTTTTCACCATAGCCCTCTATGGGCTTCCAAATATCACTTTGCCAATTCCACAAGAACTGTCTTAGCGAAAGTCTTCTTGAGGGGAAAGGTGTAACTCTGTGAGATGATTTCACAGAACACAAAGAAGTTTCTCAGAAAGCTTCATTCACTTTGTTATCGGAGGATATTCCCTTTGGCCCTATAGTCTTCAAAGGGATCCAAAATATATGTTGTCAGATTCCACAGAAATAAGGCTAGCAAAGAGATCCACGAAATACAGATGTAACTCTGTGAGATGAATTAACAGAACACTGAGCAGTTTCTCAGAAAGCTTCTTTCCAGGTTTCATCGGAGGATATTTCCTTTTTCACCATAGCCCTCTATGGGCTTCCAAATATCACTTTGCCAATTCCACAAGAACTGTCTTAGCGAAAGGCTTCTTGAGGGGAAAGCTGTCACTCTGTGAGATGATTTCACAGAACACAAAGAAGTTTCTCAGAAAGCTTCTTTCTCTTTGTTATAGGAGGATATTTCCTTTGGCCCTATAGTCTTCAAAGGGAAAGGAAATATCTGTTGTCAGATTCCACAGAAATAAGGCTAGCAAAGAGATCCACGAAATACATATGTAACTCTGTGAGATGAATTAACAGAACACTGAGCAGTTTCTCAGAAAGCTTCTTTCCAGATTTCATCGGAGGATATTTCCTTTATCACCATAGCCCTCAATGGCTTCCAAATATCACTTTGCCAATTCCACAAGAACTCTCTTAGCGAAAGGCTTCTTGAGGGGAAAGCTGTAACTCTGTGAGATGATTTCACAGAACACAAAGAAGTTTCTCAGAAAGCTTCCCTCTCTTTGTTATCGGAGGATATTTCCTTTGGCGCTATAGTCTTCAAAGGGAAAGGAAATATCTGTTCTCAGATTCCACAGAAATAAAGCTAGCAAACAGATCCACGAAATACAGATGTAACTCTGTGTGATGAATTAACAGAACACTAAGGAGTTTCTCAGAAGCTTCTTTCCAGATTTCATCGGAGGATATTTCCTTTTTCACCATAGCCCTCTATGGGCTTCCAAATATCACTTTGCCAATTCCACAAGAACTGTCTTAGCGAAAGGCTTCTTGAGGGGAAAGCTGTAACTCTGTGAGATGATTTCACAGAACACAAAGAAGTTTCTCAGAAATCTTCTTTCTCTTTGTTATCGGAGGATATTTACTTTGGCCCTATAGTCTTCAAACGGAAAGGAAACATCTGTTCTCAGATTCCACAGAAATAAGGCTAGCAATGAGATCCACGAAATACAGATGTAACTCTGTGAGATGAATTCACAGAACACTAAGCAGTTTCTCAGAAACCTTCTTTCCAGATTTGATCGGAGGATATTTCCTTTTTCACCATAGCCCTCTAAGGGCTTCCAAATATCACTTTGCCAATTCCACAAGAACTGTCTTTGCGAAAGGCTTCTTGAGCTGAAAGCTGTAACTCTGTGAGATGACTTCACTGAACAAAAAGAAGTTTCTCAGAAAGCTTCTTTCTCTTTGTTATCGGAGGATATTTCCTTTGGCCCTATAGTCTTCAAAGAGACCCCAATTATGTGTTCTCAGATTCCACAGAAATAAGGCTAGCAAAGAGATCCACGAAATACAGATGTAACTCTGTGAGATGAATTAAGAGAACACTAAGCAGTTTCTCAGAAAGCTTCTTTCCAGATTTCATCGGAGGATATTTCCTTTTTCACCATAGCCCTCTATGGGCTTCCAAATATCACTTTGCCAATTCCACAAGAACTGTCTTTGCGAAAGGCTTCTTGACTGGAAAGCTGTAACTCTGTGAGATGATTTCACAGAACACAAAGAAGTTTCTCAGAAAGCTTCTTTCTCTTAGTTATCAGAGGATATTTCCTTTGGCCCTATAGTCTTTAATGGGATCCGAAATATCTGTTCTCAGATTCCACAGAAATAAGGCTAGCAAAGAGTTGCACGAAATACAGATGTAACTCTGTGAGATGAATTAACAGAACACTGAGCAGTTTCTCAGAAAACTTCTTTCCAGATTTCATCGGAGGATATTTCCTTTTTCACCATAGCCCTCTATGGGCTTCAAAATATCACTTTGCCAATTCCACAAGAACTGTCTTAGCGAAAGGCTTCTTCAGGGGAAAGCTGTAACTCTGTGAGATGATTTCACAGAACACAAAGAAATTTCTCAGAAAGCTTCTTTCTCTTTGTTATCGGAGGATATTTCCTTTGGCCCTATAGTCTTCAAAGGGAAAGGAAATATCTGTTGTCAGATTCCACAGAAATAAGGCTAGCAAAAAGATCCAGGAAATACAGATGTAACTCTGTGAGATGAATTAACAGAACACTAAGCAGTTTCTCAGAGAGCTTCTTTCCAGATTTCATCGGAGGATATTTCCTTTTTCACCATAGCCCTCTATGGGCTTCCAAATATCACTTTGCCAATTCCACAAGAACTGTCTTAGCGAAAGGCTTCTTGAGGATAAAGCTGTATCTCTGTGAGATGATTTCACAGAACACAAAGAAGTTTCTCAGAAAGCTTCTTTCCCTTTGTTATCGGAGGATATTTCCTTTGGCCCTACAGTCTTTAAAGGGATCCGAAATATCTCTTCTCAGATTCCACAGAAATAAGGCTAGCAAAGAGATCCATGAAATACAGATGTAACTCTGTGAGATGAATTAACAGAACACTAAGCAGTTTCTCAGAAAGCTTCATTCCAGATTTCCTCGGAGGATATTTCCTTTTTCACCATAGCCCTCTATGGGCTTCCAAATATCACTTTGCCAATTCCACGAGAACTGTCTTAGCGAAAGGCTTCTTGATGGGAAAGCTGTAACTCTGTGGGATGATTTCACAGAACACAAAGAAGTTTCTCAGAAAGCTTCTTTCCCTTTGTTATCGGAGGATATTTCCTTTGGCCCTATAGTCTTTAAAGGGATCCGAAATATCTGTTCTCAGATTCCACAGAAATAAGGCTAGCAAAGAGATCCACGAAATACAGATGTAACTCTGTGAGATGAATTAACAGAACACTAAGCAGTTTCTCAGAAAGCTTCTTTCCAGATTTCATCGGAGGATATTTCCTTTTTCACCATAGCCCTCTATGGGCTTCCAAATATCACTTTGCCAATTCCACAAGAACTGTCTTAGCGGAAGGCTTCTTGAGGGGAAAGCTGTAACTCTGTGAGATGATTTCACAGAACACAAAGAAGTTTCTCAGAAATCTTCTTTCTCTTTGTTATCGGAGGATATTTCCTTTGGCCCTACAGTCTTCAAAGGGATCCAAAATTTCTGTTGTCCGATACCACAGAAATAAGGCTAGCAAAGAGATCCACGAAATACAGATGTAACTCTGTGAGATGAATTAACAGAACACTGAGCAGTTTCTCAGAAAGCTTCTTTCCAGATTTCATCGGAGGATATTTCCTTTTTCACCATAGCCCTCTATGGGCTTCCAAATATCACTTGGCCAATTCCACAAGAACTGTCTTTGAGAAAGGCTTCTTGAGGGGAAAGCTGTCACTCTGTGAGATGATTTCACAGAACACAAAGAAGTTTCTCAGAAAGCTTCTTTCTCTTTGTTATCGGAGGATATTTCCTTTGGCTCTATAATCTTTAATGGGATCCGAAATATCTGTTCTCAGATTCCACAGAAATAAGGCTAGCAAAGAGATAAATGAAATACAGATGTAACTCTGTTAGATGAATTAACAGAACACTAAGCAGTTTCTCATAAAGCTTCATTCCAGATTTCATCGGAGGATAATCCTTTTTCACCATAGCCCTCTATGGGCTTCCAAATATCACTTTGCCAATTCCACAAGAACTGTCTTAGCGAAAGTCTTCTTGAGGGGAAAGGTGTAACTCTGTGAGATGATTTCACAGAACACAAAGAAGTTTCTCAGAAAGCTTCATTCACTTTGTTATCGGAGGATATTCCCTTTGGCCCTATAGTCTTCAAAGGGATCCAAAATATATGTTGTCAGATTCCACAGAAATAAGGCTAGCAAAGAGATCCACGAAATACAGATGTAACTCTGTGAGATGAATTAACAGAACACTGAGCAGTTTCTCAGAAAGCTTCTTTCCAGGTTTCATCGGAGGATATTTCCTTTTTCACCATAGCCCTCTATGGGCTTCCAAATATCACTTTGCCAATTCCACAAGAACTGTCTTAGCGAAAGGCTTCTTGAGGGGAAAGCTGTCACTCTGTGAGATGATTTCACAGAACACAAAGAAGTTTCTCAGAAAGCTTCTTTCTCTTTGTTATAGGAGGATATTTCCTTTGGCCCTATAGTCTTCAAAGGGAAAGGAAATATCTGTTGTCAGATTCCACAGAAATAAGGCTAGCAAAGAGATCCACGAAATACATATGTAACTCTGTGAGATGAATTAACAGAACACTGAGCAGTTTCTCAGAAAGCTTCTTTCCAGATTTCATCGGAGGATATTTCCTTTATCACCATAGCCCTCAATGGCTTCCAAATATCACTTTGCCAATTCCACAAGAACTCTCTTAGCGAAAGGCTTCTTGAGGGGAAAGCTGTAACTCTGTGAGATGATTTCACAGAACACAAAGAAGTTTCTCAGAAAGCTTCCCTCTCTTTGTTATCGGAGGATATTTCCTTTGGCGCTATAGTCTTCAAAGGGAAAGGAAATATCTGTTCTCAGATTCCACAGAAATAAAGCTAGCAAACAGATCCACGAAATACAGATGTAACTCTGTGTGATGAATTAACAGAACACTAAGGAGTTTCTCAGAAGCTTCTTTCCAGATTTCATCGGAGGATATTTCCTTTTTCACCATAGCCCTCTATGGGCTTCCAAATATCACTTTGCCAATTCCACAAGAACTGTCTTAGCGAAAGGCTTCTTGAGGGGAAAGCTGTAACTCTGTGAGATGATTTCACAGAACACAAAGAAGTTTCTCAGAAATCTTCTTTCTCTTTGTTATCGGAGGATATTTACTTTGGCCCTATAGTCTTCAAACGGAAAGGAAATATCTGTTCTCAGATTCCACAGAAATAAGGCTAGCAATGAGATCCACGAAATACAGATGTAACTCTGTGAGATGAATTCACAGAACACTAAGCAGTTTCTCAGAAACCTTCTTTCCAGATTTGATCGGAGGATATTTCCTTTTTCACCATAGCCCTCTAAGGGCTTCCAAATATCACTTTGCCAATTCCACAAGAACTGTCTTTGCGAAAGGCTTCTTGAGCTGAAAGCTGTAACTCTGTGAGATGACTTCACTGAACAAAAAGAAGTTTCTCAGAAAGCTTCTTTCTCTTTGTTATCGGAGGATATTTCCTTTGGCCCTATAGTCTTCAAAGAGACCCCAATTATGTGTTCTCAGATTCCACAGAAATAAGGCTAGCAAAGAGATCCACGAAATACAGATGTAACTCTGTGAGATGAATTAAGAGAACACTAAGCAGTTTCTCAGAAAGCTTCTTTCCAGATTTCATCGGAGGATATTTCCTTTTTCACCATAGCCCTCTATGGGCTTGCAAATATCACTTTGCCAATTCCACAAGAACTGTCTTAGCGAAAGGCTTCTTGAGGGGAAAGCTGTAACTCTGTGAGATGATTTCACAGAACACAAAGAAGTTTCTCAGAAAGCTTCTTTCTCTTTGTTATCGGAGGATATTTCCTTTGGCCCTATAGTCTTCAAAGGGAAAGGAAATATCTGTTGTCAGATTCCACAGAAATAAGGCTAGCAAAGAGATCCACGAAATACAGATGTAACTCTGTTAGAAGAATTAACAGAACACAAAGCAGTTTCTCAGAAAGCTTCTTTCCAGATTTCATCGGAGGATATTTACTTTTTCACCATAGCCCTCTATGGGCTTCCAAATATCACTTGGCCAATTCCACAAGAACTGTCTTAGCGAAAGGCTTCTTGAGGGGAAAGCTGTAACTCTGTGAGATGATTTCACAGAACACAAAGAAGTTTCTCAGACAGGTTCTTTCTCTTTGTTATCGGAGGATATTTCCTTTGGCCCTATATTCTTCAAAGAGAAAGGAAATATCTGTTCTCAGATTCCACAGAAATAAGGCTAGAAAAGAGATCCACGAAATACAGATGTAACTCTGTGAGATGAATTAACAGAACACTAAGCAGTTACTTAGAAAGTTTCTTTCCAGATGTCATCGAAGGATATTTCCTTTTTCTCCATAGCCCTCTATGGGCTTCCAAATATCACTTTGCCAATTCCACAAGAACTGTCTTAGCGAAAGGCTTCTTGAGGGGAAAGCTGTAACTCTGTGAGATGATTTCACTGAACAAAAAGGAGTTTCTCAGAAAGCTTCTTTCTCTTTGTTATCGGAGGATATTTCCTTTGGCCCTATAGTCTTCAAAGGGATTCGAAATATCTGTTCTCAGATTCAACAGAAATAAGGCTAGCAAAGAGATCCACGAAATGCAGATGTAACTCAGTAAGATGAATTAACAGAACACTAAGCAGTTTCTCAGAAAGCTTCTTTCCAGATTTCATCGGAGGATATTTCCTTTTTCACCATAGCCCTCTATGGGCTTCCAAATATCACTTTGCCAATTCAACAAGAACTGTCTTAGCGAAAGGCTTCTTGAGGGGAAAGCTGTCACTCTGTGAGTTGATTTCACAGAACACAAAGAAATTTCTCAGAAAGCTTCTTTCTCTTTGTTATCTGAGGATATTTCCTTTGGCCCTATAGTCTTCAAAGGGATCCAAAATTTCTGTTGTCCGATTCCACAGAAATAAAGCTAGCAAAGAGATCCACGAAATACAGATGTAACTCTGTGAGATGAATTAACAGAACACTGAGCAGTTTCTCAGAAAGCTTCTTTCCAGATTTCATCGGAGGATATTTCCTTTTTCACCATAGCCCTCTATGGGCTTCCAAATATCACTTTGCCAATTCCACAAGAACGGTCTTTGCGAAAGGCTTCTTGAGGGGAAAGCTGTCACTCTGTGAGATGATTTCACAGAACACGAAGAAGTTTCTCAGAAAGCTTCTTTCCCTTTGTTATCGGAGGATATTTCCTTTGTCCCAGTAGTCTTTAAAGGGATCCGAAATATCTGTTCTCACATTCCACAGATATAAGACTAGCAAAGAGATCCATGAAATACAGATGTAACTCTGTTAGATGAATTAACAGAACACTATGCAGTTTCTCAGAAAGCTTCATTCCAGATTTCATCGGAGGATATTCCTTTTTCACCATGGCCCTCTAAGGGCTTCCAAATATCAATTTGCCAATTCCACAAGAAATGTCTTAGCGAAAGGCTTCTTGAGGGGAAAGCTGTAACTCTGTGAGATGATTTCACAGAACACAAAGAAGTTTCTCAGAAAGCTTCATTCCCTTTGTTATCGGAGGATATTTCCTTTGGCCCTATAGTCTTCAAAGGGATCCAAAATATATGTGGTCAGATTCCACAGAAATAAGGCTAGCAAAGAGATCCACGAAATACAGATGTAACTCTGTGAGATGAATTAACAGAACACTGAGCAGTTTCTCAGAAAGCTTCTTTCCAGATTTCATCGGAGGATATTTCCTTTTTCACCATAGCGCTCTATGGGCTTCCAAATATCACTTTGCCAATTCCACAAGAACTGTCTTAGCGAAAGGCTTCTTGAGGGGAAAGCTGTCATTCTGTGAGATGATTTCACAGAACACAAAGAAGTTTCTCAGAAAGCTTCTTTCTCTTTGTTATCGGAGGATATTTCCTTTGGCCCTATAGTCTTCAAAGGGAAAGGAAATATCTGTTGTCAGATTCCACACAAATAAGGCTAGCAAACAGATCCACGAAATACAGATGTAACTCTGTGAGATGAATTAACAGAACACTAAGGAGTTTCTCAGAAAGCTTCTTTCCAGATTTCATCGGAGGATATTTCCTTTATCATCATAGCCCTCTATGGGCTTCCAAATATCACTTTGCCAATTCCACAAGAACTGTCTTAGCGAAAGGCTTCTTGAGGGGAAAGCTGTAACTCTGTGAGATGATTTCACAGAACACAAAGAAGTTTCTCAGAAAGCTTCTTTCTCTTTGTTATCGGAGGATATTTCCTTTGGCCCTATAGTCTTTAAAGGGATCAGAAATATCTGTTCTCAGATTCCAGAGAAATAAGGCTAGCAAAGAGATCCACGAAATACAGATGTAACTGTGTGAGATGAATTAACAGAACACTAAGCAGTTTCTCAGAAAGCTTCTTTCCAGATTTCATCGGAGGATATTTCCTTTTTCACCATAGCCCTCTACGGGCTTCCAAATATCACTTTGAAAATTCCAAAAGAACTGCCTTCGCGAAAGGCTTCTTGAGGGGAAAGCTGTAACTCTGTGAGATGATTTCACAGAACACAAAGAAGTTTCTCAGAAAGCTTCTTTCTCTTTGTTATCGGAGGATATTACCTTTGGCCCTACAGTCTTTAAAGGGATCAGAAATATCTGTTCTCAGATTCCACAGAAATAAGGCTAGCAAAAAGATCCACGAAATACAGATGTAACTCTGTGAGATGAATTAACAGAACACTAAGCAGTTTCTCAGAAAGCTTCATTCCAGATTTCATCGGAGGATATTTCCTTTTTCACCATAGCCCTCTATGGGCTTCCAAATACCACTTTGCCAATTCCACAAGAACTGTCTTAGCGAAACTCTTCTTGAGGGGACAGCTGTAACTCTGTGAGGTGATTTCACAGAAAACAAAGAAGTTTCTCAGAAATCTTCTTTCTCTTTGTTATCGGAGGATATTTACTTTGGCCCTATAGTCTTCAAACGGAAAGGAAATATCTGTTCTCAGATTCCACAGAAATAAGGCTAGCAAAGAGATCCACGAAATACAGATGTAACTCTGTGAGATGAATTAACAGAACACTAAGCAGTTTCTCAGAAACCTTCTTTCCAGATTTGATCGGAGGATATTTCCTTTTTCACCATAGCCCTCTATGGGCTTCCAAATATCACTTTGCCAATTCCACAAGAACTGTCTTTGCGAAAGGCTTCTTGAGGGGAAAGCTGTAACTATGTGAGATGACTTCACTGAACAAAAAGAAGTTTCTCAGAAAGCTTCTTTCTCTTTGTTATCGGAGGATATTTCCTTTGTCCCTATAGTCTTCAAAGAGATCCCAAATATGTGTTCTCAGATTCCACAGAAATAAGGCTAGCAAAGAGATCCACGAAATACAGATGTAACTCTGTGAGATGAATTAAGAGAACACTAAGCAGTTTCTCAGAAAGCTTCTTTCCAGATTTCATCGGAGGATATTTCCTTTTTCACCATAGCCCTCTATGGGCTTGCAAATATCACTTTGCCAATTCCACAAGAACTGTCTTAGCGAAAGGCTTCTTGAGGGGAAAGCTGTAACTCTGTGAGATGATTTCACAGAACACAAAGAAGTTTCTCAGAAACCTTCTTTCTCTTTTTTATCGGAGGATATTTCCTTTGGCCCTATAGTCTTTAATGGGATCCGAAATATCTGTTCTCAGATTCCACAGAAATAAGGCTAGCAAAGAGATCCACGACATACAGATGTAACTCTGTGAGATGAATTAACAGAACACTGAGCAGTTTCTCAGAAAGCTTCTTTCCAGATTTCATCGGAGGATATTTCCTTTTTCACCATAGCCCTCTATGGGCTTCCAAATATCACTTTGCCAATTCCACAAGAACTGTCTTAGCGAAAGGCTTCTTGAGGGAAAAGCTGTAACTCTGTGAGATGACTTCACTGAACAAAAAGAAGTTTCTCAGAAAGCTTCTTTCTCTTTGTTATCGGAGGATATTTCCTTTGGCCCTATAGTCTTCAAAGAGATCCCAAATATGTGTTCTCAGATTCCACAGAAATAAGGCTAGCAAAGAGATCCACGAAATACAGATGTAACTCTGTGAGATGAATTAACAGAACACTGAGCAGTTTTTCAGAAAGCTTATTTCCAGATTTCATCGGAGGATATTTCCTTTTTCACCGTATCCCCCTATGGGCTTTCAAATATCACTTTGCCAATTCCACAAGAACTGTCTTAGCGAAAGGCTTCTTGAGGGTAAAGCTGTATCTCTGTGAGATGATTTCACAGAACACAAAGAAGTTTCTCAGAAAGCGTCTTTCCCTTTGTTATCGGAGGATATTTCCTTTGGCCCAATAGTCTTTAAAGGGATCCGAAATATCTCTTCTCAGATTCCACAGAAATAAGGCTAGCAAAGAGATCCATGAAATACAGATGTAACTCTGTTAGATGAATTAATAGAACACTAAGCAGTTTCTCAGAAAGCTTCATTCCAGATTTCATCGGAGGATATTTCCTTTTTCACCATAGCCCTCTATGGGCTTCAAAATATCACTTTGCCAATTCCACAAGAACTGTCTTAGGGAAAGGCTTCTTGAGGGGAAAGCTGTAACTCTGTGAGATGATTTCACAGAACACAAAGAAGTCTCTCAGAAAGCTTCTTTCTCTTTGTTATCGGAGGATATTTCCTTTGGCCCTATAGTCTTCAAAGGGAAAGGAAATATCTGTTCTCAGATTCCACAGAAATAAAGCTAGCAAAGAGATCCACGAAATACAGATGTAACTCTGTGAGATGAATTAACAGAACACTAAGGAGTTTCTCAGAAAGCTTCTTTCCAGATTTCATTGGAGGATATTTCCTTTTTCACCATAGCCCTCTATGGGCTTCCAAATACCACTTTGCCAATTCCACAAGAACTGTCTTAGCGAAAGGCTTCTTGAGGGGAAAGCTGTAACTCTGTGAGATGATTTCACAGAACACAAAGAAGTTTCTCAGACAGCTTCTTTCTCTTAGTTATCGGAGGATATTTCCTTTGGCCCTATAGTCTTTAATGGGATCCGAAATATCTGTTCTCAGATTCCACAGAAATAAGGCTAGCAAAGACATCCACGAAATACAGATATAACTCTGTGAGATGAATTAACAGAAAACTAAGCAGTTTCTCAGAAAGCTTCTTTCCAGATTTCATCGGAGGATATTTCCTTTTTCACCATAGCCCTCTATGGGCTTCCAAATATCACTTTGCCAATTCCACAAGAACTGTCTTAGCGAAAGGCTTCTTGAGGGGAAAGCTGTAACTCTGTGAGATGATTTCACAGAACACAAAGAAGTTTCTCAGAAATCTTCTTTCTCTTTGTTATCGGAGGATATTTCCTTTGGCCCTATAGTCTTCAAACGGAAAGGAAATATCTGTTCTCAGATTCCACAGAAATAAGGCTAGCAAAGAGATCCACGAAATACAGATGTAACTCTGTGAGATGAATTAACAGAACACTAAGCAGTTTCTCAGAAACCTTCTGTCCAGATTTCATCGGAGGATATTTCCTTTTTCACCATAGCCCTCTATGGCCTTCCAAATATCACTTTGCCAATTCCACAAGAACTGTCTTTGCGAAAGGCTTCTTGAGGGGAAAGCTGTAACTCTGTGAGATGACTTCACTGAACAAAAAGAAGTTTCTCAGAAAGCTTCTTTCTCTTTGTTATCGGAGGATATTTCCTTTGTCCCTATAGTCTTCAAAGAGATCCCAAATATGTGTTCTCAGATTCCACAGAAATAAGGCTAGCAAAGAGATCCACGAAATACAGATGTAACTCTGTGAGATCAATTAAGAGAACACTAAGCAGTTTCTCAGAAAGCTTCTTTCCAGATTTCATCGGAGGATATTTCCTTTTTCACCATAGCCCTCTATGGGCTTGCAAATATCACTTTGCCAATTCCACAAGAACTGTCTTAGCGAAAGGCTTCTTGAGGGGAAAGCTGTAACTCTGTGAGATGATTTCACCGAACACAAAGAAGTTTCTCAGAAAGCTTCTTTCTCTTTGTTATCGGAGGATATTTCCTTTGGCCCTATAGTCTTTAATGGGATCCGAAATATCTGTTCTCAGATTCCACAGAAATAAGGCTAGCAAAGAGATCCACGAAATACAGATGTAACTCTCTGAGATGAATTAACAGAACACTGAGCAGTTTCTCAGAAAGCTTCTTTCCAGATTTCATCGGAGGATATTTCCTTTTTCACCATAGCCCTCTATGGGCTTCAAAATATCACTTTGCCAATTCCACAAGAACTGTCTTAGCGAAAGGCTTCTTGAAGGGAAACCTGTAACTCTGTGAGATGATTTCACAGAACACAAAGAAGTTTCTCAGAAAGCTTCTTTCTCTTTGTTATCAGAGGATATTTCCTTTGGCCCTATAGTCTTCAAAGGGAATGGAAATATCTGTTGTCAGATTCCACAGAAATAAGGCTAGCAAAGAGATCCACGAAATACAGATGTAACTCTGTTAGATGAATTAACAGAACACTAAGCAGTTTCTCAGAAAGCTTCTTTCCAGATTTCATCGGAGGATATTTCCTTTTTCACCATAGCCCTCTATGGGCTTCCAAATATCACTTGGCCAATTCCACAAGAATTGTCTTAGCGAAAGGCTTCTTGAGGGGAAAGCTGTAACTCTGTGAGATGATTTCACAGAACACAAAGAAGTTTCTCAGAAAGCTTCTTTCTCTTTGTTATCGGAGGATATTTCCTTTGGCCCTATAGTCTTTAATGGGATCCGAAATATCTGTTCTCAGATTCCACAGAAATAAGGCTAGCAAAGAGATCCACGAAATACAGATGTAACTCTGTGAGATGAATTAACAGAACACTAAGCAGTTTCTCAGAAAGCTTCTTTCCAGATTTCATCGGAGGATATTTCCTTTTTCACCATAGCCCTCTATGGGCTTCCAAATATCACTTTGCCAATTCCACAAGAACTGTCTTAGCGAAAGGCTTCTTGAGGGGAAAGCTGTAACTCTGTGAGATGATTTCACAGAACACAAAGAAGTTTCTCAGAAATCTTCTTTCTCTTTGTTATCGGAGGATATTTCCTTTGGCCCTATAGTCTTCAAACGGAAAGGAAATATCTGTTCTCAGATTCCACAGAAATAAGGCTAGCAAAGAGATCCACGAAATACAGATGTAACTCTGTGAGATGAATTAACAGAACACTAAGCAGTTTCTCAGAAACCTTCTGTCCAGATTTGATCGGAGGATATTTCCTTTTTCACCATAGCCCTCTATGGGCTTCCAAATATCACTTTGCCAATTCCACAAGAACTGTCTTTGCGAAAGGCTTCTTGAGGGGAAAGCTGTAACTCTGTGAGATGACTTCACTGAACAAAAAGAAGTTTCTTAGAAAGCTTCTTTCTCTTTGTTATTGGAGGATATTTCCTTTGGCCCTATAGTCTTCAAAGAGATCCCAAATATGTGATCTCAGATTCCACAGAAATAAGGCTAGCAAAGAGATCCACGAAATACAGATGTAACTCTGTGAGATGAATTAAGACAACACTAAGCAGTTTCTCAAAAAGCTTCTTTCCAGATTTCATCGGAGGATATTTCCTTTTTCACCATAGCCCTCTATGGGCTTGCAAATATCACTTTGCCAATTCCACAAGAACTGTCTTAGCGAAAGGCTTCTTGAGGGGAAAGCTGTAACTCTGTGAGATGATTTCAAAGAACACATAGAAGTTTCTCAGAAAGCTTCTTTCTCTTTGTTATCGGAGGATATTTCCTTTGGCTCTATAGTCTTTAATGGGATCCGAAATATCTGTTCTCAGATTCCACAGAAATAAGGCTAGCAAAGAGATCCACGAAATACAGATGTAACTCGGTGAGATGAATTAACAGAACACTGAGCAGTTTCTCAGAAAGCTTCTTTCCAGATTTCATCGGAGGATATTTCCTTTTTCACCATAGCCCTCTAGGGGTTCAAAATATCACTTTGCCAATTCCACAAGAACTGTCTTACCGAAAGGCTTCTTGAGGGGAAAGCTGTAACTCTGTGAGATGATTTCACAGAAGACAAAGAAGTTTCTCAGAAAGCTTATTTCTCTTTGTTATCGGAGGATATTTCCTTTGGCCCTATAGTCTTTAAAGGGATCCGAAATATCTGTTCTCAGATTCCACAGAAATAAGGCTAGCAAAGAGATCCACGAAATACAGATGTAACTCTGTGAGATGAATTAACAGAACACTAAGCAGTTTCTCAGAAAGCTTCTTTCCAGATTTCATCTGAGGATATTTCCTTTTTCACCATAGCCCTCTATGGGCTTCCAAATATCACTTTGCCAATTCCACAAGAACTGTCTTAGCGAAAGGCTTCTTGAGGGAAAAGCTGTAACTCTGTGAGATGACTTCACTGAACAAAAAGAAGTTTCTCAGAAAGCTTCTTTCTCTTTGTTATCGGAGGATATTTCCTTTGGCCCTATAGTCTTCAAAGAGATCCCAAATATGTGTTCTCAGATTCCACAGAAATAAGGCTAGCAAAGAGATCCACGAAATACAGATGTAACTCTGTGTGATGAATTAACAGAACACTGATCAGTTTTTCAGAAAGCTTATTTCCAGATTTCATCGGAGGATATTTCCTTTTTCACCGTATCCCCCTATGGGCTTTCAAATATCACTTTGCCAATTCCACAAGAACTGTCTTAGGGAAAGGCTTCTTGAGGGGAAAGCTGTAACTCTGTGAGATGATTTCACAGAACACAAAGAAGTCTCTCAGAAAGCTTCTTTCTCTTTGTTATCGGAGGATATTTCCTTTGGCCCTATAGTCTTCAAAGGGAAAGGAAATATCTGTTCTCAGATTCCACAGAAATAAAGCTAGCAAAGAGATCCACGAAATACAGATGTAACTCTGTGAGATGAATTAACAGAACACTAAGGAGTTTCTCAGAAAGCTTCTTTCCAGATTTCATTGGAGGATATTTCCTTTTTCACCATAGCCCGCTATGGGCTTCCAAATACCACTTTGCCAATTCCACAAGAACTGTCTTAGCGAAAGGCTTCTTGAGGGGAAAGCTGTAACTCTGTGAGATGATTTCACAGAACACAAAGAAGTTTCTCAGACAGCTTCTTTCTCTTTGTTATCGGAGGATATTTCCTTTGGCCCTATAGTATTCAAAGGGATCCGAAATATCTGTTCTCAGATTCCACAGAAATAAGGCTAGCAAAGAGATCCACGAAATACAGATATAACTCTGTGAGATGAATTAACAGAAAACTAAGCAGTTTCTCAGAAAGCTTCTTTCCAGATATCATCGGAGGATATTTCCTTTTTCACCATAGCCCTCTATGGGCTTCCAAATATCACTTTGCCAATTCCACAAGAACTGTCTTAGCGAAAGGCTTCTTGAGGGGAAAGCTGTAACTCTGTGAGATGATTTCACAGAACACAAAGAAGTTTCTCAGAAATCTTCTTTCTCTTTGTTATCGGAGGATATTTCCTTTGGCCCTATAGTCTTCAAACGGAAAGGAAATATCTGTTCTCAGATTCCACAGAAATAAGGCTAGCAAAGAGATCCACGAAATACAGATGTAACTCTGTGAGATGAATTAACAGAACACTAAGCAGTTTCTCAGAAACCTTCTGTCCAGATTTGATCGGAGGATATTTCCTTTTTCACCATGGCCCTCTATGGGCTTCCAAATATCACTTTGCCAATTCCACAAGAACTGTCTTTGCGAAAGGCTTCTTGAGGGGAAAGCTGTAACTCTGTGAGATGACTTCACTGAACAAAAAGAAGTTTCTCAGAAAGCTTCTTTCTCTTTGTTATCGGAGGATATTTCCTTTGTCCCTATAGTCTTCAAAGAGATCCCAAATATGTGTTCTCAGATTCCACAGAAATAAGGCTAGCAAAGAGATCCACGAAATACAGATGTAACTCTGTGAGATCAATTAAGAGAACACTAAGCAGTTTCTCAGAAAGCTTCTTTCCAGATTTCATCGGAGGATATTTCCTTTTTCACCATAGCCCTCTATGGGCTTGCAAATATCACTTTGCCAATTCCACAAGAACTGTCTTAGCGAAAGGCTTCTTGAGGGGAAAGCTGTAACTCTGTGAGATGATTTCACAGAACACAAAGAAGTTTCTCAGAAAGCTTCTTTCTCTTTGTTATCGGAGGATATTTCCTTTGGCCCTATAGTCTTTAATGGGATCCGAAATATCTGTTCTCAGATTCCACAGAAATAAGGCTAGCAAAGAGATCCACGAAATACAGATGTAACTCTGTGAGATGAATTAACAGAACACTGAGCAGTTTCTCAGAAAGCTTCTTTCCAGATTTCATCGGAGGATATTTCCTTTTTCACCATAGCCCTCTATGGGCTTCAAAATATCACTTTGCCAATTCCACAAGAACTGTCTTAGCGAAAGGCTTCTTGAAGGGAAAGCTGTAACTCTGTGAGATGATTTCACAGAACACAAAGAAGTTTCTCAGAAAGCTTCTTTCTCTTTGTTATCAGAGGATATTTCCTTTGGCCCTATAGTCTTCAAAGGGAATGGAAATATCTGTTGTCAGATTCCACAGAAATAAGGCTAGCAAAGAGATCCACGAAATACAGATGTAACTCTGTTAGATGAATTAACAGAACACTAAGCAGTTTCTCAGAAAGCTTCTTTCCAGATTTCATCGGAGGATATTTCCTTTTTCACCATAGCCCTCTATGGGCTTCCAAATATCACTTGGCCAATTCCACAAGAATTGTCTTAGCGAAAGGCTTCTTGAGGGGAAAGCTGTAACTCTGTGAGATGATTTCACAGAACACAAAGAAGTTTCTCAGAAAGCTTCTTTCTCTTTGTTATCGGAGGATATTTCCTTTGGCCCTATAGTCTTTAAAGGGATCAGAAATATCTGTTCTCAGATTCCACAGAAATAAGGCTAGCAAAGAGTTCCAAGAAATACAGATGTAACTGTGTGAGATGAATTAACAGAACGCTAAGCAGTTTCTCAAAAAGCTTCATTCCAGATTTCATCGGAGGATATTCCTTTTTCACCATAGCCCACTAAGGGCTTCCAAATATCACTTTGCCAATTCCACAAGAACTGTCTTAGCGAAAGGCTTCATGAGGGGAAAGCTGTAACTCTGTGAGATGATTTCACAGAACACAAAGTAGTTTCTCAGAAAGCTTCATTCCCTTTGTTATCGGAGGATATTTCCTTTGGCCCTATAGTCTTCAAAGGGATCCAAAATATATGTTGTCAGATTCCACAGAAATAAGGCTAGCAAAGAGATCCACGAAATACAGATGTAACTCTGTGAGATGAGTTAACAGAACACTGAGCAGTTTCTCAGAAAGCTTCTTTCCAGATTTTTCGGAGGATATTTCCTTTTTCACCATAGCGCCCTATGGGCTTCCAAATATCACTTTGCCAATTCCACAAGAACTGTCTTAGCGAAAGGCTTCTTGAGGGGAAAGCTGTCACTCTGTGAGATGATTTCACAGAACACAAAGAAGTTTCTCAGAAAGCTTCTTTCTCTTTGTTATCGGAGGATATTTACTTTGGCCCTATAGTCTTCAAAGGGAAGGGAAATATCTGTTGTCAGATTCCACAGAAATAAGGCTAGCAAAGAGATCCACGAAATACAGATGTAACTCTGTGAGATGAATTAACAGAACACTGAGCAGTTTCTCAGAAGCTTCTTTCCAGATTTCATCGGAGGATATTTCCTTTTTCACCATAGCCCTCTAAGGGGTTGCAAATATCACTTTGCCAATTCCACAAGAACTGTCTTAGCGAAAGGCTTCTTGAGGGGAAGGCTGTAACTCTGTGAGATGATTTCACAGAACACAAAGAAGTTTCTCAGAAAGCTTCTTTCTCTTTGTTATCGGAGGATATTTCCTTTGGCCCTATAGTCTTTAATGGGATCCGAAATATCTGTTCTCAGATTCCACAGAAATAAGGCTAGCAAAGAGATCCACGAAATACAGATGTAACTCTGTGAGATGAATTAACAGAACACTAAGCAGTTTCTCAGAAAGCTTCTTTCCAGATTTCATCGGAGGATATTTCCTTTTTCACCATAGCCCTCTATGGGCTTCCAAATATCACTTTGCCAATTCCACAAGAACTGTCTTAGCGAAAGGCTTCTTGAGGGGAAAGCTGTAACTCTGTGAGATGATTTCACAGAACACAAAGAAGTTTCTCAGAAAGCTTCTTTCTCTTTGTTATCGGAGGATATTTCCTTTGGCCCTATAGTCTTCAAACGGAAAGGAAATATCTGTTCTCAGATTCCACAGAAATAAGGCTAGCAAAGAGATCCACGAAATACAGATGTAACTCTGTGAGATGAATTAACAGAACACTAAGCAGTTTCTCAGAAACCTTCTTTCCAGATTCGATCGGAGGATATTTCCTTTTTCACCTTAGCCCTCTATGGGCTTCCAAATATCACTTTGCCAATTCCACAAGAACTGTGTTTGCGAAAGGCTTCTTGAGGGGAAAGCTGTAACTCTGTGAGATGACTTCACTGAACAAAAAGAAGTTTCTCAGAAAGCTTCTTTCTCTTTGTTATTGGAGGATATTTCCTTTGGCCCTATAGTCTTCAAAGAGATCCCAAATATGTGTTCTCAGATTCCACAGAAATAAGGCTAGCAAAGAGATCCACGAAATACAGATGTAACTCTGTGAGATGAATTAAGAGAACACTAAGCAGTTTCTCAAAAAGCTTCTTTCCAGATTTCATCGGAGGATATTTCCTTTTTCACCATGGCCCTCTACGGGCTTGCAAATATCACTTTGCCAATTCCACAAGAACTGTCTTAGCGAAAGGCTTCTTGAGGGGAAAGCTGTAACTCTGTGAGATGATTTCACAGAACACAAAGAAGTTTCTCAGAAAGCTTCTTTCTCTTTGTTATCGGAGGATATTTCCTTTGGCCCTATAGTCTTTAATGGGATCCGAAATATCTGTTCTCAGATTCCACAGAAATAAGGCTAGCAAAGAGATCCACGAAATACAGATGTAACTCTGTGAGATGAATTAACAGAACACTAAGCAGTTTCTCAGAAAGCTTCTTTCCAGATTTCATCGGAGGATATTTCCTTTTTCACCATAGCCCTCTATGGGCTTCCAAATATCACTTTGCCAATTCCACAAGAACTGTCCTAGCGAAAGGCTTCTTGAGGGGAAAGCTGTAACTCTGTGAGATGATTTCACAGAACACAAAGAAGTTTCTCAGAAATCTTCTTTCTCTTTGTTATCGGAGGATATTTCCTTTGGCCCTATAGTCTTCAAACGGAAAGGAAATATCTGTTCTCAGATTCCACAGAAATAAGGCTAGCAAAGAGATCCACGAAATACAGATGTAACTCTGTGAGATGAATTAACAGAACACTAAGCAGTTTCTCAGAAACCTTCTTTCCAGATTTGATCGGAGGATATTTCCTTTTTCATCATAGCCCTCTATGGGCTTCCAAATATCACTTTGCCAATTCCACAAGAACTGTCTTACCGAAAGGCTTCTTGAGGGGAAAGCTGTAACTCTGTGAGATGACTTCACTGAACAAAAAGAAGTTTCTCAGAAAGCTTCTTTCTCTTTGTTATTGGAGGATATTTCCTTTGGCCCTATAGTCTTCAAAGAGATCCCAAATATGTGTTTTCAGATTCCACAGAAATAAGGCTAGCAAAGAGATCCACGAAATACAGATGTAACTCTGTGAGATGAATTAAGAGAACACTAAGCAGTTTCTCAAAAAGCTTCTTTCCAGATTTCATCGGAGGATATTTCCTTTTTCACCATAGCCCTCTACGGGCTTGCAAATATCACTTTGCCAATTCCACAAGAACTGTCTTAGCGAAAGGCTTCTTGAGGGGAAAGCTGTAACTCTGTGAGATGATTTCAAAGAACACATAGAAGTTTCTCAGAAAGCTTCTTTCTCTTTGTTATCGGAGGATATTTCCTTTGGCCCTATAGTCTTTAATGGGATCCGAAATATCTGTTCTCAGATTCCACAGAAATAAGGCTAGCAAAGAGATCCACGAAATACAGATGTAACTCGGTGAGATGAATTAACAGAACACTGAGCAGTTTCTCAGAAAGCTTCTTTCCAGATTTCATCGGAGGATATTTCCTTTTTCACCGAAGCCCTCTATGGGCTTTCAAATATCACTTTGCCAATTCCACAAGAACTGTCTTAGCTAAAGGCTTATGGAGGGGAAAGCTGTAACTCTGTGAGATGATTTCACAGAAGACAAAGAAGTTTCTCAGAAAGCTTATTTCTCTTTGTTATCGGAGGATATTTCCTTTGGCCCTATAGTCTTTAAAGGGATCCGAAATATCTGTTCTCAGATTCCACAGAAATAAGGCTAGCAAAGAGATCCTCGAAATACAGATGTAACTCTGTGAGATGAATTAACAGAACACTAAGCAGTTTCTCAGAAAGCTTCTTTCCAGATTTCATCTGAGGATATTTACTTTTTCACCATAGCCCTCTATGGGCTTCCAAATATCACTTTGCCAATTCCAAAAGAACTGTCTTAGCGAAAGGCTTCTTGAGGGAAAAGCTGTAACTCTGTGAGATGACTTCACTGAACAAAAAGAAGTTTCTCAGAAAGCTTCTTTCTCTTTGTTATCGGAGGATATTTCCTTTGGCCCTATAGTCTTCAAAGAGATCCCAAATATGTGTTCTCAGATTCCACAGAAATAAGGCTAGCAAAGAGATCCACGAAATACAGATGTAACTCTGTGAGATGAATTAACAGAACACTGAGCAGTTTTTCAGAAAGCTTATTTCCAGATTTCATCGGAGGATATTTCCTTTTTCACCGTATCCCCCTATGGGCTTTCAAATATCACTTTGCCAATTCCACAAGAACTGTCTTAGCGAAAGGCTTCTTGAGGGTAAAGCTGTATCTCTGTGAGATGATTTCACAGAACACAAAGAAGTTTCTCAGAAAGTGTCTTTCCCTTTGTTATCGGAGGATATTTCCTTTGGCCCTATAGTCTTTAAAGGGATCCGAAATATCTCTTCTCAGATTCCACAGAAATAAGTCTAGCAAAGAGATCCATGAAATACAGATGTAACTCTGTTAGATGAATTAATAGAACACTAAGCAGTTTCTCAGAAAGCTTCATTCCAGATTTCATCGGAGGATATTTCCTTTTTCACCATAGCCCTTTATGGGCTTCCAAATATCACTTTGCCAATTCCACAAGAACTGTCTTAGCGAAAGGCTTCTTGAGGGGAAAGCTGTAACTCTGTGAGATGATTTCACAGAACACAAAGAAGTTTCTCAGAAAGCTTCTTTCTCTTTGTTATCGGAGGATATTTCCTTTGGCCCTATAGTCTTTAATGGGATCCGAAATATCTGTTCTCAGATTCCACAGAAATAAGGCTAGCAAAGAGATCCACGAAATACAGATGTAACTCTGTGAGATGAATTAACAGAACACTGAGCAGTTTCTCAGAAAGCTTCTTTCCAGATTTCATCGGAGGATATTTCCTTTTTCACCATAGCCCTCTATGGGCTTCAAAATATCACTTTGCCAATTCCACAAGAACTGTCTTAGGGAAAGGCTTCTTGAGGGGAAAGCTGTAACTCTGTGAGATGATTTCACAGAACACAAAGAAGTCTCTCAGAAAGCTTCTTTCTCTTTGTTATCGGAGGATATTTCCTTTGGCCCTATAGTCTTCAAAGGGAAAGGAAATATCTGTTCTCAGATTCCACAGAAATAAAGCTAGCAAAGAGATCCACGAAATACAGATGTAACTCTGTGAGATGAATTAACAGAACACTAAGGAGTTTCTCAGAAAGCTTCTTTCCAGATTTCATCGGAGGATATTTCCTTTTTCACCATAGCCCTCTATGGGCTTCCAAATACCACTTTGCCAATTCCACAAGAACTGTCTTACTGACAGGCTTCTTGAGGGGAAAGCTGTAACTCTGTGAGATGATTTCAAAGAACACATAGAAGTTTCTCAGAAAACTTCTTTCTCTTTGTTATCGGAGGATATTTCCTTTGGCCCTATAGTCTTTAATGGGATCCGAAATATCTGTTCTCAGATTCCACAGAAATAAGGCTAGCAAAGAGATCCACGAAATACAGATGTAACTCGGTGAGATGAATTAACAGAACACTGAGCAGTTTCTCAGAAAGCTTCTTTCCAGATTTCATCGGAGGATATTTCCTTTTTCACCATAGCCCTCTAGGGGTTCAAAATATCACTTTGCCAATTCCACAAGAACTGTCTTAGCTTAAGGCTTCTTGAGGGGAAAGCTGTAACTCTGTGAGATGATTTCACAGAAGACAAAGAAGTTTCTCAGAAAGCTTATTTCTCTTTGTTATCGGAGGATATTTCCTTTGGCCCTATAGTCTTTAAAGGGATCCGAAATATCTGTTCTCAGATTCCACAGAAATAAGGCTAGCAAAGAGATCCACGAAATACAGATGTAACTCTGTGAGATGAATTAACAGAACACTAAGCAGTTTCTCAGAAAGCTTCTTTCCAGATTTCATCTGAGGATATTTACTTTTTCACCATAGCCCTCTATGGGCTTCCAAATATCACTTTGCCAATTCCAAAAGAACTGTCTTAGCGAAAGGCTTCTTGAGGGAAAAGCTGTAACTCTGTGAGATGACTTCACTGAACAAAAAGAAGTTTCTCAGAAAGCTTCTTTCTCTTTGTTATCGGAGGATATTTCCTTTGGCCCTATAGTCTTCAAAGAGATCCCAAATATGTGTTCTCAGATTCCACAGAAATAAGGCTAGCAAAGAGATCCACGAAATACAGATGTAACTCTGTGAGATGAATTAACAGAACACTGAGCAGTTTTTCAGAAAGCTTATTTCCAGATTTCATCGGAGGATATTTCCTTTTTCACCGTATCCCCCTATGGGCTTTCAAATATCACTTTGCCAATTCCACAAGAACTGTCTTAGCGAAAGGCTTCTTGAGGGTAAAGCTGTATCTCTGTGAGATGATTTCACAGAACACAAAGAAGTTTCTCAGAAAGTGTCTTTCCCTTTGTTATCGGAGGATATTTCCTTTGGCCCAATAGTCTTTAAAGGGATCCGAAATATCTCTTCTCAGATTCCACAGAAATAAGTCTAGCAAAGAGATCCATGAAATACAGATGTAACTCTGTTAGATGAATTAACAGAACACTAAGCAGTTTCTCAGAAAGCTTCATTCCAGATTTCATCGGAGGATATTTCCTTTTTCACCATAGCCCTCTATGGGCTTCCAAATATCACTTTGCCAATTCCACAAGAACTGTCTTAGCGAAAGGCTTCTTGAGGGGAAAGCTGTAACTCTGTGAGATGATTTCACAGAACACAAAGAAGTTTCTCAGAAAGCTTCTTTCTCTTTGTTATCGGAGGATATTTCCTTTGGCCCTATAGTCTTTAATGGGATCCTAAATATCTGTTCTCAGATTCCACAGAAATAAGGCTAGCAAAGAGATCCAAGAAATACAGATGTAACTCTGTGAGATGAATTAACAGAACACTGAGCAGTTTCTCAGAAAGCTTCTTTCCAGATTTCATCGGAGGATATTTCCTTTTTCACCATAGCCCTCTATGGGCTTCAAAATATCACTTTGCCAATTCCACAAGAACTGTCTTAGGGAAAGGCTTCTTGAGGGGAAAGCTGTAACTCTGTGAGTTGATTTCACAGAACACAAAGAAGTCTCTCAGAAAGCTTCTTTCTCTTTGTTATCGGAGGATATTTCCTTTGGCCCTATAGTCTTCAAAGGGAAAGGAAATATCTGTTCTCAGATTCCACAGAAATAAAGCTAGCAAAGAGATCCACGAAATACAGATGTAACTCTGTGAGATGAATTAACAGAACACTAAGGAGTTTCTCAGAAAGCTTCTTTCCAGATTTCATCGGAGGATATTTCCTTTTTCACCATAGCCCTCTATGGGCTTCCAAATACCACTTTGCCAATTCCACAAGAACTGTCTTAGCGAAAGGCTTCTTGAGGGGAAAGCTGTAACTCTGTGAGATGATTTCACAGAACACAAAGAAGTTTCTCAGACAGCTTCTTTCTCTTTGTTATCGGAGGATATTTCCTTTGGCCCTATAGTATTCAAAGGGATCCGAAATATCTGTTCTCAGATTCCACAGAAATAAGGCTAGCAAAGAGATCCACGAAATACAGATATAACTCTGTGAGATGAATTAACAGAACACTAAGCAGTTTCTCAGAAAGCTTCTTTCCAGATTTCATCGGAGGATATTTCCTTTTTCACCATAGCCCTCTAGGGCTTCCAAATATCACTTTGCCAATTCCACAAGAACTGTCTTAGCGAAAGGCTTCTTGAGGGGAAAGCTGTAACTCTGTGAGATGATTTCACAGAACACAAAGAAGTTTCTCAGAAACCTTCTTTCTCTTTGTTATCGGAGGATATTTCCTTTGGCCCTATAGTCTTTAAAGGGATCCGAAATATCTGTTCTCAGATTCCACAGAAATAAGGCTAGCAAAGAGATCCTCGAAATACAGATGTAACTCTGTGAGATGAATTAACAGAACACTAAGCAGTTTCTCAGAAAGCTTCTTTCCAGATTTCATCTGAGGATATTTACTTTTTCACCATAGCCCTCTATGGGCTTCCAAATATCACTTTGCCAATTCCAAAAGAACTGTCTTAGCGAAAGGCTTCTTGAGTGAAAAGCTGTAACTCTGTGAGATGACTTCACTGAACAAAAAGAAGTTTCTCAGAAAGCTTCTTTCTCTTTGTTATCGGAGGATATTTCCTTTGGCCCTATAGTCTTCAAAGAGATCCCAAATATGTGTTCTCAGATTCCACAGAAATAAGGCTAGCAAAGAGATCCACGAAATACAGATGTAACTCTGTGAGATGAATTAACAGAACACTGAGCAGTTTTTCAGAAAGCTTATTTCCAGATTTCATCGGAGGATATTTCCTTTTTCACCGTATCCCCCTATGGGCTTTCAAATATCACTTTGCCAATTCCACAAGAACTGTCTTAGCGAAAGGCTTCTTGAGGGTAAAGCTGTATCTCTGTGAGATGATTTCACAGAACACAAAGAAGTTTCTCAGAAAGTGTCTTTCCCTTTGTTATCGGAGGATATTTCCTTTGGCCCAATAGTCTTTAAAGGGATCCGAAATATCTCTTCTCAGATTCCACAGAAATAAGTCTAGCATAGAGATCCATGAAATACAGATGTAACTCTGTTAGATGAATTAATAGAACACTAAGCAGTTTCTCAGAAAGCTTCATTCCAGATTTCATCGGAGGATATTTCCTTTTTCACCATAGCCCTTTATGGGCTTCCAAATATCACTTTGCCAATTCCACAAGAACTGTCTTAGCGAAAGGCTTCTTGAGGGGAAAGCTGTAACTCTGTGAGATGATTTCACAGAACACAAAGAAGTTTCTCAGAAAGCTTCTCTCTCTTTGTTATCGGAGGATATTTCCTTTGGCCCTATAGTCTTTAATGGGATCCGAAATATCTGTTCTCAGATTCCACAGAAATAAGGCTAGCAAAGAGATCCACGAAATACAGATGTAACTCTGTGAGATGAATTAACAGAACACTGAGCAGTTTCTCAGAAAGCTTCTTTCCAGATTTCATCGGAGGATATTTCCTTTTTCACCATAGCCCTCTATGGGCTTCAAAATATCACTTTGCCAATTCCACAAGAACTGTCTTAGGGAAAAGCTTCTTGAGGGGAAAGCTGTAACTCTGTGAGATGATTTCACAGAACACAAAGAAGTCTCTCAGAAAGCTTCTTTCTCTTTGTTATCGGAGGATATTTCCTTTGGCCCTATAGTCTTCAAAGGGAAAGGAAATATCTGTTCTCAGATTCCACAGAAATAAAGCTAGCAAAGAGATCCACGAAATACAGATGTAACTCTGTGAGATGAATTAACAGAACACTAAGGAGTTTCTCAGAAAGCTTCTTTCCAGATTTCATCGGAGGATATTTCCTTTTTCACCATAGCCCTCTATGGGCTTCCAAATACCACTTTGCCAATTCCACAAGAACTGTCTTAGCGAAAGGCTTCTTGAGGGGAAAGCTGTAACTCTGTGAGATGATTTCAAAGAACACATAGAAGTTTCTCAGAAAGCTTCTTTCTCTTTGTTATCGGAGGATATTTCGTTTGGCCCTATAGTCTTTAATGGGATCCGAAATATCTGTTCTCAGATTCCACAGAAATAAGGCTAGCAAAGAGATCCACGAAATACAGATGTAACTCGGTGAGATGAATTAACAGAACACTGAGCAGTTTCTCAGAAAGCTTCTTTCCAGATTTCATCGGAGGATATTTCCTTTTTCACCATAGCCCTCTAGGGGTTCAAAATATCACTTTGCCAATTCCACAAGAACTGTCTTACCGAAAGGCTTCTTGAGGGGAAAGCTGTAACTCTGTGAGATGATTTCACAGAAGACAAAGAAGTTTCTCAGAAAGCTTATTTCTCTTGTTATCGGAGGATATTTCCTTTGGCCCTATAGTCTTTAAAGGGATCCGAAATATCTGTTCTCAGATTCCACAGAAATAAGGCTAGCAAAGAGATCCACGAAATACAGATGTAACTCTGTGAGATGAATTAACAGAACACTAAGCAGTTTCTCAGAAAGCTTCTTTCCAGATTTCATCTGAGGATATTTACTTTTTCACCATAGCCCTCTATGGGCTTCCAAATATCACTTTGCCAATTCCAAAAGAACTGTCTTAGCGAAAGGCTTCTTGAGGGAAAAGCTGTAACTCTGTGAGATGACTTCACTGAACAAAAAGAAGTTTCTCAGAAAGCTTCTTTCTCTTTGTTATCGGAGGATATTTCCTTTGGCCCTATAGTCTTCAAAGAGATCCCAAATATGTGTTCTCAGATTCCACAGAAATAAGGCTAGCAAAGAGATCCACGAAATACAGATGTAACTCTGTGAGATGAATTAACAGAACACTGAGCAGTTTTTCAGAAAGCTTATTTCCAGATTTCATCGGAGGATATTTCCTTTTTCACCGTATCCCCCTATGGGCTTTCAAATATCACTTTGCCAATTCCACAAGAACTGTCTTAGCGAAAGGCTTCTTGAGGGTAAAGCTGTATCTCTGTGAGATGATTTCACAGAACACAAAGAAGTTTCTCAGAAGGTGTCTTTCCGTTTGTTATAGGAGGATATTTCCTTTGGCCCAATAGTCTTTAAAGGGATCCGAAATATCTCTTCTCAGATTCCACAGAAATAAGTCTAGCAAAGAGATCCATGAAATACAGATGTAACTCTGTTAGATGAATTAATAGAACACTAAGCAGTTTCTCAGAAAGCTTCATTCCAGATTTCATCGGAGGATATTTCCTTTTTCACCATAGCCCTCTATGGGCTTCCAAATATCACTTTGCCAATTCCACAAGAACTGTCTTAGCGAAAGGCTTCTTGAGGGGAAAGCTGTAACTCTGTGAGATGATTTCACAGAACACAAAGAAGTTTCTCAGAAAGCTTCTTTCTCTTTGTTATCGGAGGATATTTCCTTTGGCCCTATAGTCTTTAATGGGATCAGAAATATCTGTTCTCAGATTCCACAGAAATAAGGCTAGCAAAGAGATCCACGAAATACAGATGTAACTCTGTGAGATGAATTAACAGAACACTGAGCAGTTTCTCAGAAAGCTTCTTTCCAGATTTCATCGGAGGATATTTCCTTTTTCACCATAGCCCTCTAAGGGCTTCAAAATATCACTTTACCAATTCCACAAGAACTGTCTTAGGGAAAGGCTTCTTGAGGGGAAAGCTGTAACTCTGTGAGATGATTTCACCAAACACAAAGAAGTTTCTCAGAAAGCTTCTTTCTCTTTGTTATTGGAGGATATTTCCTTTGGCCCTATAGTCTTCAAAGAGATCCCAAATATGTGTTTTCAGATTCCACAGAAATAAGGCTAGCAAAGAGATCCACGAAATACAGATGTAACTCTGTGAGATGAATTAAGAGAACACTAAGCAGTTTCTCAAAAAGCTTCTTTCCAGATTTCATCGGAGGATATTTCCTTTTTCACCATAGCCCTCTATGGGCTTGCAAATATCACTTTGCCAATTCCACAAGAACTGTCTTAGCGAAAGGCTTCTTGAGGGGAAAGCTGTAACTCTGTGAGATGATTTCAAAGAACACATAGAAGTTTCTCAGAAAGCTTCTTTCTCTTTGTTATCGGAGGATATTTCCTTTGGCCCTATAGTCTTTAAAGGGATCCGAAATATCTGTTCTCAGATTCCACAGAAATAAGGCTAGCAAAGAGATCCTCGAAATACAGATGTAACTCTGTGAGATGAATTAACAGAACACTAAGCAGTTTCTCAGAAAGCTTCTTTCCAGATTTCATCTGAGGATATTTACTTTTTCACCATAGCCCTCTATGGGCTTCCAAATATCACTTTGCCAATTCCAAAAGAACTGTCTTAGCGAAAGGCTTCTTGAGGGAAAAGCTGTAACTCTGTGAGATGACTTCACTGAACAAAAAGAAGTTTCTCAGAAAGCTTCTTTCTCTTTGTTATCGGAGGATATTTCCTTTGGCCCTATAGTCTTCAAAGAGATCCCAAATATGTGTTCTCAGATTCCACAGAAATAAGGCTAGCAAAGAGATCCACGAAATACAGATGTAACACTGTGAGATGAATTAACAGAACACTGAGCAGTTTTTCAGAAAGCTTATTTCCAGATTTCATCGGAGGATATTTCCTTTTTCACCGTATCCCCCTATGGGCTTTCAAATATCACTTTGCCAATTCCACAAGAACTGTCTTAGCGAAAGGCTTCTTGAGGGTAAAGCTGTATCTCTGTGAGATGATTTCACAGAACACAAAGAAGTTTCTCAGAAAGTGTCTTTCCCTTTGTTATCGGAGGATATTTCCTTTGGCCCAATAGTCTTTAAAGGGATCCGAAATATCTCTTCTCAGATTCCACAGAAATAAGTCTAGCAAAGAGATCCATGAAATACAGATGTAACTCTGTTAGATGAATTAATAGAACACTAAGCAGTTTCTCAGAAAGCTTCATTCCAGATTTCATCGGAGGATATTTCCTTTTTCACCATAGCCCTTTATGGGCTTCCAAATATCACTTTGCCAATTCCACAAGAACTGTCTTAGCGAAAGGCTTCTTGAGGGGAAAGCTGTAACTCTGTGAGATGATTTCACAGAACACAAAGAAGTTTCTCAGAAAGCTTCTTTCTCTTTGTTATCGGAGGATATTTCCTTTGGCCCTATAGTCTTTAATGGGATCCGAAATATCTGTTCTCAGATTCCACAGAAATAAGGCTAGCAAAGAGATCCACGAAATACAGATGTAACTCTGTGAGATGAATTAACAGAACACTGAGCAGTTTCTCAGAAAGCTTCTTTCCAGATTTCATCGGAGGATATTTCCTTTTTCACCATAGCCCTCTATGGGCTTCAAAATATCACTTTGCCAATTCCAAAAGAACTGTCTTAGGGAAAGGCTTCTTGAGGGGAAAGCTGTAACTCTGTGAGATGATTTCACAGAACACAAAGAAGTCTCTCAGAAAGCTTCTTTCTCTTTGTTATCGGAGGATATTTCCTTTGGCCCTATAGTCTTCAAAGGGAAAGGAAATATCTGTTCTCAGATTCCACAGAAATAAAGCTAGCAAAGAGATCCACGAAATACAGATGTAACTCTGTGAGATGAATTAACAGAACACTAAGGAGTTTCTCAGAAAGCTTCTTTCCAGATTTCATCGGAGGATATTTCCTTTTTCACCATAGCCCTCTATGGGCTTCCAAATACCACTTTGCCAATTCCACAAGAACTGTCTTAGCGAAAGGCTTCTTGAGGGGAAAGCTGTAACTCTGTGAGATGATTTCAAAGAACACATAGAAGTTTCTCAGAAAGCTTCTTTCTCTTTGTTATCGGAGGATATTTCGTTTGGCCCTATAGTCTTTAATGGGATCCGAAATATCTGTTCTCAGATTCCACAGAAATAAGGCTAGCAAAGAGATCCACGAAATACAGATGTAACTCGGTGAGATGAATTAACAGAACACTGAGCAGTTTCTCAGAAAGCTTCTTTCCAGATTTCATCGGAGGATATTTCCTTTTTCACCATAGCCCTCTAGGGGTTCAAAATATCACTTTGCCAATTCCACAAGAACTGTCTTAGCGAAAGGCTTCCTGAGGGGAAAGCTGTAACTCTGTGAGATGATTTCACAGAAGACAAAGAAGTTTCTCAGAAAGCTTATTTCTCTTTGTTATCGGAGGATATTTCCTTTGGCCCTATAGTCTTTAAAGGGATCCGAAATATCTGTTCTCAGATTCCACAGAAATAAGGCTAGCAAAGAGATCCACGAAATACAGATGTAACTCTGTGAGATGAATTAACAGAACACTAAGCAGTTTCTCAGAAAGCTTCTTTCCAGATTTCATCTGAGGATATTTACTTTTTCACCATAGCCCTCTATGGGCTTCCAAATATCACTTTGCCAATTCCAAAAGAACTGTCTTAGCGAAAGGCTTCTTGAGGGAAAAGCTGTAACTCTGTGAGATGACTTCACTGAACAAAAAGAAGTTTCTCAGAAAGCTTCTTTCTCTTTGTTATCGGAGGATATTTCCTTTGGCCCTATAGTCTTCAAAGAGATCCCAAATATGTGTTCTCAGATTCCACAGAAATAAGGCTAGCAAAGAGATCCACGAAATACAGATGTAACTCTGTGAGATGAATTAACAGAACACTGAGCAGTTTTTCAGAAAGCTTATTTCCAGATTTCATCGGAGGATATTTCCTTTTTCACCGTATCCCCCTATGGGCTTTCAAATATCACTTTGCCAATTCCACAAGAACTGTCTTAGCGAAAGGCTTCTTGAGGGTAAAGCTGTATCTCTGTGAGATGATTTCAAAGAACACAAAGAAGTTTCTCAGAAAGTGTCTTTCCCTTTGTTATCGGAGGATATTTCCTTTGGCCCAATAGTCTTTAAAGGGATCCGAAATATCTCTTCTCAGATTCCACAGAAATAAGTCTAGCAAAGAGATCCATGAAATACAGATGTAACTCTGTTAGATGAATTAATAGAACACTAAGCAGTTTCTCAGAAAGCTTCATTCCAGATTTCATCGGAGGATATTTCCTTTTTCACCATAGCCCTCTATGGGCTTCCAAATATCACTTTACCAATTCCACAAGAACTGTCTTAGCGAAAGGCTTCTTGAGGGGAAAGCTGTAACTCTGTGAGATGATTTCACAGAACACAAAGAAGTTTCTCAGAAAGCTTCTTTCTCTTTGTTATCGGAGGATATTTCCTTTGGCCCTATAGTCTTTAATGGGATCCGAAATATCTGTTCTCAGATTCCACAGAAATAAGGCTAGCAAAGAGATCCACGAAATACAGATGTAACTCTGTGAGATGAATTAACAGAACACTGAGCAGTTTCTCAGAAAGCTTCTTTCCAGATTTCATCGGAGGATATTTCCTTTTTCACCATAGCCCTCTATGGGCTTCAAAATATCACTTTGCCAATTCCACAAGAACTGTCTTAGCGAAAGGCTTCTTGAAGGGAAAGCTGTAACTCTGTGAGATGATTTCACAGAACACAAAGAAGTTTCTCAGAAAGCTTCTTTCTCTTTGTTATCGGAGGATATTTCCTTTGGCCCTATAGTCTTCAAAGGGAATGGAAATATCTGTTGTCAGATTCCACAGAAATAAGGCTAGCAAAGAGATCCACGAAATACAGATGTAACTCTGTGAGATGAATTAACAGAACACTAAGCACTTTCTCTGAAAGCTTCTTTCCAGATTTCATCGGAGGATATTTCCTTTTTCACCATAGCCCTCTATGGGCTTCCAAATATCACTTGGCCAATTCCACAAGAATTGTCTTAGCGAAAGGCTTCTTGAGGGGAAAGCTGTAACTCTGTGAGATGATTTCACAGAACACAAAGAAGTTTCTCAGAAAACTTCTTTCTCTTTGTTATCGGAGGATATTTCCTTTGGCCCTATCGTCTTTAAAGGGATCAGAAATATCTGTTCTCAGATTCCACAGAAATAAGGCTAGCAAAGAGTTCCACGAAATACAGATGTAACTGTGTGAGATGAATTAACAGAACGCTAAGCAGTTTGTCAAAAAGCTTCATTCCAGATTTAATCGGAGGATATTCCTTTTTCACCATAGCCCTCTAAGGGCTTCCAAATATCACTTTGCCAATTCCACAAGAAATGTCTTAGCGAAAGGCTTCTTGAGGGGAAAGCTGTAACTCTGTGAGATGATTTTAAAGAACACAAAGTAGTTTCTCAGAAAGCTTCATTCCCTTTGTTATCGGAGGATATTTCCTTTGGCCCTATAGTCTTCAAAGGGATCCAAAATATATGTTGTCAGATTCCACAGAAATAAGGCTAGCAAAGAGATCCACGAAATACAGATGTAACTCTGTGAGATGAGTTAACAGAACACTGAGCAGTTTCTCAGAAAGCTTCTTTCCAGATTTTTCGGAGGATATTTCCTTTTTCACCATAGCGCCCTATGGCCTTCCAAATATCACTTTGCCAATTCCACAAGAACTGTCTTAGCGAAAGGCTTCTTGAGGGGAAAGCTGTCACTCTGTGAGATGATTTCACAGAACACAAAGAAGTTTTTCAGAAAGCTTCTTTCTCTTTGTTATCGGAGGATATTTACTTTGGCACTATAGTCTTCAAAGGGAAGGGAAATATCTGTTGTCAGATTCCACAGAAAGAAGGCTAGCAAAGAGATCCCCGAAATACAGATGTAACTCTGTGAGATGAATTAACAGAACACTGAGCAGTTTCTCAGAAGCTTCTTTCCAGATTTCATCGGAGGATATTTTCTTTTTCACCATAGCCCTCTATGGGGTTGCAAATATCACTTTGCCAATTCCACAAGAACTGTCTTAGCGAAAGGCTTCTTGAGGGGAAGGCTGTAACTCTGTGAGATGATTTCACAGAACACAAAGAAGTTTCTCAGAAAGCTTCTTTCTCTTTGTTATCGGAGGATATTTCCTTTGGCCGTATAGTCTTTAATGGGATCCGAAATATCTGTTCTCAGATTCCACAGAAATAAGGCTAGCAAAGAGATCCACGAAATACAGATGTAACTCTGTGAGATGAATTAACAGAACACTAAGCAGTTTCTCAGAAAGCTTCTTTCCAGATTTCATCGGAGGATATTTCCTTTTTCACCATAGCCCTCTATGGGCTTCCAAATATCACTTTGCCAATTCCACAAGAACTGTCCTAGCGAAAGGCTTCTTGAGGGGAAAGCTGTAACTCTGTGAGATGATTTCACAGAACACAAAGAAGTTTCTCAGAAATCTTCTTTCTCTTTGTTATCGGAGGATATTTCCTTTGGCCCTATAGTCTTCAAACGGAAAGGAAATATCTGTTCTCAGATTCCACAGAAATAAGGCTAGCAAAGAGATCCACGAAATACAGATGTAACTCTGTGAGATGAATTAACAGAACACTAAGCAGTTTCTCAGAAACCTTCTTTCCAGATTTGATCGGAGGATATTTCCTTTTTCACCATAGCCCTCTATGGGCTTCCAAATATCACTTTGCCAATTCCACAAGAACTGTCTTACCGAAAGGCTTCTTGAGGGGAAAGCTGTAACTCTGTGAGATGACTTCACTGAACAAAAAGAAGTTTCTCAGAAAGCTTCTTTCTCTTTGTTATTGGAGGATATTTCCTTTGGCCCTATAGTCTTCAAAGAGATCCCAAATATGTGTTCTCAGATTCCACAGAAATAAAGCTAGCAAAGAGATCCACGAAATACAGATGTAACTCTGTGAGATGAATTAAGAGAACACTAAGCAGTTTCTCAAAAAGCTTCTTTCCAGATTTCATCGGAGGATATTTCCTTTTTCACCATAGCCCTCTATGGGCTTCCAAATATCACTTTGCCAATTCCACAAGAACTGTCTTAGCGAAAGGCTTCTTGAGGGGAAAGCTGTAACTCTGTGAGATGATTTCAAAGAACACATAGAAGTTTCTCAGAAAGCTTCTTTCTCTTTGTTATCGGAGGATATTTCCTTTGGCCCTATAGTCTTTAATGGGATCCGAAATATCTGTTCTCAGATTCCACAGATATAAGGCTAGCAAAGAGATCCACGAAATACAGATGTAACTCGGTGAGATGAATTAACAGAACACTGAGCAGTTTCTCAGAAAGCTTCTTTCCAGATTTCATCGGAGGATATTTCCTTTTTCACCATAGCCCTCTAGGGGTTCAAAATATCACTTTGCCAATTCCACAAGAACTGTCTTAGCGAAAGGCTTCTTGAGGGGAAAGCTGTAACTCTGTGAGATGATTTCACAGAAGACAAAGAAGTTTCTCAGAAAGCTTATTTCTCTTTGTTATCGGAGGATATTTCCTTTGGCCCTATAGTCTTTAAAGGGATCCGAAATATCTGTTCTCAGATTCCACAGAAATAAGGCTAGCAAAGAGATCCACGAAATACAGATGTAACTCTGTGAGATGAATTAACAGAACACTAAGCAGTTTCTCAGAAAGCTTCTTTCCAGATTTCATCTGAGGATATTTACTTTTTCACCATAGCCCTCTATGGGCTTCCAAATATCACTTTGCGAATTCCAAAAGAACTGTCTTAGCGAAAGGCTTCTTGAGGGAAAAGCTGTAACTCTGTGAGATGACTTCACTGAACAAAAAGAAGTTTCTCAGAAAGCTTCTTTCTCTTTGTTATCGGAGGATATTTCCTTTGGCCCTATAGTCTTCAAAGAGATCCCAAATATGTGTTCTCAGATTCCACAGAAATAAGGCTAGCAAAGAGATCCACGAAATACAGATGTAACTCTGTGAGATGAATTAACAGAACACTGAGCAGTTTTTCAGAAAGCTTATTTCCAGATTTCATCGGAGGATATTTCCTTTTTCACCGTATCCCCCTATGGGCTTTCAAATATCACTTTGCCAATTCCACAAGAACTGTCTTAGCGAAAGGCTTCTTGAAGGTAAAGCTGTATCTCTGTGAGATGATTTCACAGAACACAAAGAAGTTTCTCAGAAAGTGTCTTTCCCTTTGTTATCGGAGGATATTTCCTTTGGCCCAATAGTCTTTAAAGGGATCCGAAATATCTCTTCTCAGATTCCACAGAAATAAGTCTAGCAAAGAGATCCATGAAATACAGATGTAACTCTGTTAGATGAATTAATAGAACACTAAGCAGTTTCTCAGAAAGCTTCATTCCAGATTTCATCGGAGGATATTTCCTTTTTCACCATAGCCCTCTATGGGCTTCCAAATATCACTTTGCCAATTCCACAAGAACTGTCTTAGCGAAAGGCTTCTTGAGGGGAAAGCTGTAACTCTGTGAGATGATTTCACAGAACACAAAGAAGTTTCTCAGAAAGCTTCTTTCTCTTTGTTATCGGAGGATATTTCCTTTGGCCCTATAGTCTTTAATGGGATCAGAAATATCTGTTCTCAGATTCCACAGAAATAAGGCTAGCAAAGAGATCCACGAAATACAGATGTAACTCTGTGAGATGAATTAACAGAACACTGAGCAGTTTCTCAGAAAGCTTCTTTCCAGATTTCATCGGAGGATATTTCCTTTTTCACCATAGCCCTCTATGGGCTTGCAAATATCACTATGCCAATTCCACAAGAACTGTCTTAGCGAAAGGCTTCTTGAGGGGAAAGCTGTAACTCTGTGAGATGATTTCAAAGAACACACAGAAGTTTCTCAGAAAGCTTCTTTCTCTTTGTTATCGGAGGATATTTCCTTTGGCCCTATAGTCTTTAATGGGATCCGAAATATCTGTTCTCAGATTCCACAGAAATAAGGCTAGCAAAGAGATCCACGAAATACAGATGTAACTCGGTGAGATGAATTAACAGAACACTGAGCAGTTTCTCAGAAAGCTTCTTTCCAGATTTCATCGGAGGATATTTCCTTTTTCACCATAGCCCTCTAGGGGTTCAAAATATCACTTTGCCAATTCCACAAGAACTGTCTTACCGAAAGGCTTCTTGAGGGGAAAGCTGTAACTCTGTGAGATGATTTCACAGAAGACAAAGAAGTTTCTCAGAAAGCTTATTTCTCTTGTTATCGGAGGATATTTCCTTTGGCCCTACAGTCTTTAAAGGATCCGAAATATCTGTTCTCAGATTCCACAGAAATAAGGCTAGCAAAGAGATCCACGAAATACAGATGTAACTCTGTGAGATGAATTAACAGAACACTAAGCAGTTTCTCAGAAAGCTTCTTTCCAGATTTCATCTGAGGATATTTACTTTTTCACCATAGCCCTCTATGGGCTTCCAAATATCACTTTGCCAATTCCAAAAGAACTGTCTTAGCGAAAGGCTTCTTGAGGGAAAAGCTGTAACTCTGTGAGATGACTTCACTGAACAAAAAGAAGTTTCTCAGAAAGCTTCTTTCTCTTTGTTATCAGAGGATATTTCCTTTGGCCCTATAGTCTTCAAAGAGATCCCAAATATGTGTTCTCAGATTCCACAGAAATAAGGCTAGCAAAGAGATCCACGAAATACAGATGTAACTCTGTGAGATGAATTAACAGAACACTGAGCAGTTTTTCAGAAAGCTTATTTCCAGATTTCATCGGAGGATATTTCCTTTTTCACCGTATCCCCCTATGGGCTTTCAAATATCACTTTGCCAATTCCACAAGAACTGTCTTAGCGAAAGGCTTCTTGAGGGTAAAGCTGTATCTCTGTGAGATGATTTCACAGAACACAAAGAAGTTTCTCAGAAGGTGTCTTTCCGTTTGTTATAGGAGGATATTTCCTTTGGCCCAATAGTCTTTAAAGGGATCCGAAATATCTCTTCTCAGATTCCACAGAAATAAGTCTAGCAAAGAGATCCATGAAATACAGATGTAACTCTGTTAGATGAATTAATAGAACACTAAGCAGTTTCTCAGAAAGCTTCATTCCAGATTTCATCGGAGGATATTTCCTTTTTCACCATAGCCCTCTATGGGCTTCCAAATATCACTTTGCCAATTCCACAAGAACTGTCTTAGCGAAAGGCTTCTTGAGGGGAAAGCTGTAACTCTGTGAGATGATTTCACAGAACACAAAGAAGTTTCTCAGAAAGCTTCTTTCTCTTTGTTATCGGAGGATATTTCCTTTGGCCCTATAGTCTTTAATAGGATCAGAAATATCTGTTCTCAGATTCCACAGAAATAAGGCTAGCAAAGAGATCCACGAAATACAGATGTAACTCTGTGAGATGAATTAACAGAACACTGAGCAGTTTCTCAGAAAGCTTCTTTCCAGATTTCATCGGAGGATATTTCCTTTTTCACCATAGCCCTCTAAGGGCTTCAAAATATCACTTTGCCAATTCCACAAGAACTGTCTTAGGGAAAGGCTTCTTGAGGGGAAAGCTGTAACTCTGTGAGATGATTTCACAGAACACAAAGAAGTTTCTCAGACAGCTTCTTTCTCTTTGTTATCGGAGGATATTTCCTTTGGCCCTATAGTATTCAAAGGGATCCGAAATATCTGTTCTCAGATTCCACAGAAATAAGGCTAGCAAAGAGATCCACGAAATACAGATATAACTCTGTGAGATGAATTAACAGAACACTAAGCAGTTTCTCAGAAAGCTTCTTTCCAGATTTCATCGGAGGATATTTCCTTTTTCACCATAGCCCTCTATGGGCTTCCAAATATCACTTTGCCAATTCCACAAGAACTGTCTTAGCGAAAGGCTTCTTGAGGGGAAAGCTGTAACTCTGTGAGATGATTTCACAGAACACAAAGAAGTTTCTCAGAAATCTTCTTTCTCTTTGTTATCGGAGGATATTTCCTTTGGCCCTATAGTCTTCAAACGGAAAGGAAATATCTGTTCTCAGATTCCACAGAAATAAGGCTAGCAAAGAGATCCACGAAATACAGATGTAACTCTGTGAGATGAATTAACAGAACACTGAGCAGTTTCTCAGAAAGCTTCTTTCCAGATTTCATCGGAGGATATTTCCTTTTTCACCATAGCCCTCTATGGGCTTCAAAATATCACTTTGCCAATTCCACAAGAACTGTCTTAGCGAAAGGCTTCTTGAAGGGAAAGCTGTAACTCTGTGAGATGATTTCACAGAACACAAAGAAGTTTCTCAGAAAGCTTCTTTCTCTTTGTTATCGGAGGATATTTCCTTTGGCCCTATAGTCTTCAAAGGGAATGGAAATATCTGTTGTCAGATTCCACAGAAATAAGGCTAGCAAAGAGATCCACGAAATACAGATGTAACTCTGTTAGATGAATTAACAGAACACTAAGCAGTTTCTCTGAAAGCTTCTTTCCAGATTTCATCGGAGGATATTTACTTTTTCACCATAGCCCTCTATGGGCTTCCAAATATCACTTGGCCAATTCCACAAGAATTGTCTTAGCGAAAGGCTTCTTGAGGGGAAAGCTGTAACTCTGTGAGATGATTTCACAGAACACAAAGAAGTTTCTCAGAAAGCTTCTTTCTCTTTGTTATCGGAGGATATTTCCTTTGGCCCTATAGTCTTTAAAGGGATCAGAAATATCTGTTCTCAGATTTCACAGAAATAAGGCTAGCAAAGAGTGCCACGAAATACAGATGTAACTGTGTGAGATGAATTAACAGAACGCTAAGCAGTTTCTCAAAAAGCTTCATTCCAGATTTCATCGGAGGACATTCCTTTTTCACCATAGCCCTCTAAGGGCTTCCAAATATCACTTTGCCAATTCCACAAGAAATGTCTTAGCGAAAGGTTTCTTGAGGGGAAAGCTGTAACTCTGTGAGATGATTTCACAGAACACAAAGTAGTTTCTCAGAAAGCTTCATTCCCTTTGTTATCGGAGGATATTTCCTTTTGCCCTATATTCTTCAAAGGGATCCAAAATATATGTTGTCAGATTCCACAGAAATAAGGCTAGCAAAGAGATCCACGAAATACAGATGTAACCCTGTGAGATGAGTTAACAGAACACTGAGCAGTTTCTCAGAAAGCTTCTTTCCAGATTTTTCGGAGGATATTTCCTTTTTCACCATAGCGCCCTATGGGCTTCCAAATATCACTTTGCCAATTCCACAAGAACTGTCTTAGCGAAAGGCTTCTTGAGGGGAAAGCTGTCACTCTGTGAGATGATTTCACAGAACACAAAGAAGTTTCTCAGAAAGCTTCTTTCTCTTTGTTATCGGAGGATATTTACTTTGGCCCTATAGTCTTCAAAGGGAAGGGAAATATCTGTTGTCAGATTCCACAGAAAGAAGGCTAGCAAAGAGATTCCCGAAATACAGATGTAACTCTGTGAGATGAATTAACAGAACACTAAGCAGTTTCTCAGAAAGCTTCTTTCCAGATTTCATCGGAGGATATTTCCTTTTTCACCATAGCCCTCTATGGGCTTCCAAATATCACTTTGCCAATTCCACAAGAACTGTCCTAGCGAAAGGCTTCTTGAGGGGAAAGCTGTAACTCTGTGAGATGATTTCACAGAACACAAAGAAGTTTCTCAGAAAGCTTCTTTCTCTTTGTTATCGGAGGATATTTCCTTTGGCCCTATAGTCTTCAAACGGAAAGGAAATATCTGTTGTCAGATTCCACAGAAATAAGGCTAGCAAAAAGATCCACGAAATACAGATGTAACTCTGTGAGATGAATTAACAGAACACTAAGCAGTTTCTCAGAAAGATTCTTTCCAGATTTCATCGGAGGATATTTCCTTTTTCACCATAGCCCTCTACGGGCTTCCAAATATCACTTTGCCAATTCCACAAGAACTGTCTTAGCGAAAGGCTTCTTGAGGGGAAAGCTGTAACTCTGTGAGATGATTTCACAGAACACAAAGAAGTTTCTCAGAAAGCTTCTTTCTCTTTGTTATCGGAGGATATTTCCTTTGGCCCTATAGTCTTCAATGGGATCCGAAATATCTGTTCTCAGATTCCACAGAAATAAGGCTGGCAAAGAGATCCACGAAATACAGATGTAACTCTGTGAGATGAATTAACAGAACACTGAGCAGTTTCTCAGAAAGCTTCTTTCCAGATTTCATCGGAGGATATTTCCTTTTTCACCATAGCCCTCTATGGCCTTCCAAATATCACTTTGCCAATTCCACAAGAACTGTCTTAGCGAAAGGCTTCTTGAGGTGAAAGGTGTAACTCTGTGAGATGATTTCACAGAACACAAAGAAGTTTCTCAGAAAGCTTCTTTCTCTTTGTTATCGGAGGATATTTCCTTTGGCCCTATAGTCTTCAAAGGGAAAGGAAATATCTGTTCTCAGATTACACAGAAATAAGGCTTGCAAAAAGATCCACGAAATACAGATGTAAATCTGTGAGATGAATTAACAGAACACTAAGCAGTTTCTCAGAAAGCTTCTTTCCAGATTTCATCGGAGGATATTTCCTTTTTCAACATAGCCCTCTATGGGCTTCCAAATATCACTTTGCCAATTCCACAAGAACTGTCTTAGGGAAAGGCTTCTTGAGGGGAAAGCTGTAACTCTGTGAGATGACTTCACTGAACAAAAAGGAGTTTCTCAGAAAGCTTTTTTCTCTTTGTTATCGGAGGATATTTCCTTTGGCCCTATAGTCTTCAAAGAGATCCCAAATATGTGTTCTCAGATTCCACAGAAATAAGGCTAGCAAAGAGATCCACGAAATACAGATGTAAATCTGTGAGATGAATTAACAGAACACTGAGCAGTTTCTCAGAAAGCTTCTTTCCATATTTCATCGGAGGATATTTCCTTTTTCAACATAGCCCTCTCTGGGCTTCCAAATATCACTTTGCCAATTCCAGAAGAACTGTCTTAGCGAAAGGCTTCTTGAGGGGAAAGCTGTAACTCTGTGAGATGATTTCACAGAACACAAAGAAGTTTCTCAGAAAGCTTCTTTCTCTTTGATATCGGAAGATATTTCCATTGGCCCTATGGTCTTCAATGGGGGAGGTAAAATCTGTTCTCAGATTCCACAGAAATAAAGCTAGCAAAGAGATCCACGAAATAAAGATGTAACTCTGTGAGATGAATTAACAGAACACTAAGCAGTTTCTCAGAAAGCTTCTTTCCAGACTTCATGTGAGGTTATTTCCTTTTTCACCATAGCCCTCTATGGGCTTCCAAATATCACTTTGCCAATTCCACAAGAACTGTCTTTGAGAAAGGCTTCTTGAGGGGAAAGCTGTAATTCTGTGAGATAATTTCACAGAACACAAAGAAGTTTCTCAGAAAGCTTCTTTCTCTTTGTTATCGGAGGATATTTCCTTTTGCCCTATAGTCTTCAAAGAGATCCCAAATATGTGTTCTCAGATTCCACAGAAATAAGGCTAGCAAAGAGATCCACGAAATACCCATGTAACTCTGTGAGATGAATTATCAGAACACTAAGCAGTTTCTCAGAAAGCTTCTTTCCAGATTTCATCGGAGGATATTTCCTTTTTCTCCATAGCCCTCTATGAGCTTCCAAATATCACTTTGCCAATTCCACAAGAACTGTCTTAGCGAAAGGCTTCTTGAGGGGAAAGCTGTAACTCTGTGAGATGATTTCACAGAACACAAAGAAGTTTCTCAGAAAGCTTCTTTCTCTTTGTTATCGGAGGATATTTCCTTTGGCCCTATAGTCTTCAAACGGAAAGGAAATATCTGTTGTCAGATTCCACAGAAATAAGGCTAGCAAAAAGATCCACGAAATACAGATGTAACTCTGTGAGATGAATTAACAGAACACTAAGCAGTTTCTCAGAAAGCTTCTTTCCAGACTTCATGTGAGGTTATTTCCTTTTTCACCATAGCCCTCTACGGGCTTCCAAATATCACTTTGCCAATTCCAAAAGAACTGTCTTAGCGAAAGGCTTCTTGAGGGGAAAGCTGTAACTCTGTGAGATGATTTCACAGAACACAAAGAAGTTTCTCAGAAAGCTTCTTTCTCTTTGTTATCGGAGGATATTTCCTTTGGCCCTATGGTCTTCAATGGGGGAGGTAAAATCTGTTCTCAGATTCCACAGAAATAAAGCTAGCAAAGAGATCCACGAAATAAAGATGTAACTCTGTGAGATGAATTAACAGAACACTAAGCAGTTTCTCAGAAAGCTTCTTTCCAGACTTCATGTGAGGTTATTTCCTTTTTCACCATAGCCCTCTATGGGCTTCCAAATATCACTTTGCCAATTCCACAAGAACTGTCTTTGAGAAAGGCTTCTTGAGGGGAAAGATGTAATTCTGTGAGATAATTTCACAGAACACAAAGAAGTTTCTCAGAAAGCTTCTTTCTCTTTGTTATCGGAGGATATTTCCTTTTGCCCTATAGTCTTCAAAGAGATCCCAAATATGTGTTCTCAGATTCCACAGAAATAAGGCTAGCAAAGAGATCCACGAAATACCCATGTAACTCTGTGAGATGAATTATCAGAACACTAAGCAGTTTCTCAGAAAGCTTCTTTCCAGATTTCATCGGAGGATATTTCCTTTTTCTCCATAGCCCTCTATGAGCTTCCAAATATCACCTTGCCAATTCCACAAGAACCGTCTTAGCAAAAGGCTTCTTGAGGGGAAAGCTGTAACTCTGTGAGATGATTTCACAGAACACAAAGAAGTTTCTCAGAAAGCTTCTTCCTCTTTGTTATCGGAGGATATTTCCTTTGGCCCTATAGTCTTCAAACGGAAAGGAAATATCTGTTGTCAGATTCCACAGAAATAAGGCTAGCAAAAAGATCGACGAAATACAGATGTAACTCTGTGAGATGAATTAACAGAACACTAAGCAGTTTCTCAGAAAGATTCTTTCCAGATTTCATCGGAGGATATTTCCTTTTTCACCATAGCCCTCTACGGGCTTCCAAATATCACTTTGCCAATTCCAAAAGAACTGTCTTAGCGAAAGGCTTCTTGAGGGGAAAGCTGTAACTCTGTGAGATGATCTCACAGAACACAAAGAAGTTTCTCAGAAAGCTTCTTTCTCTTTGTTATCGGAGGATATTTCCTTTGGCCCTATAGTCTTTAAAGGGATCAGAAATATCTGTTCTCAGATTCCACAGAAATAAGGCTAGAAAAGAGATCCACGAAATACAGACGTAACTGTGTGAGATGAATTAACAGAACACTAAGCAGTTTCTCAGAAAGCTTCTTTCCAGATTTCATCGGAGGATATTTCCTTTTTCACCATAGCCCTCTACGGGCTTCCAAATATCACTTTCCCAATTCCAAAAGAACTGTCTTAGCGAAAGGCTTCCTGTGGGGAAAGCTGTAACTCTGTGAGATGATTTCACAGAACACAAAGAAGTTTCTCAGAAAGCTTCTTTCTCTTTGTATCGGAGGATATTTCCTTTGGCCCTATAGTCTTTAAAGGGATCAGAAATATCTGTTCTCAGATTCCACAGAAATAAGGCTAGCTAAGAAATCCACGAAATCAGATGTAACTCTGTGAGATGAATTAACAGAACACTCAGCAGTTTCTCAGAAAGCTTCTTTCCAGATTTCATCGGAGGATATTTCCTTTTTCACCATAGCCCTCTAAGGGCTTCCAAATATCACTTTGAAAATTCCACAAGAACTGTCTTAGCGAAAGGCTTCTTGAGGTGAAAGGTGTAACTCTGTGAGATGATTTCACAGAACACAAAGAAGTTTCTCAGAAAGCTTCTTTCTCTTTGTTATCGGAGGATATTTCCTTTGGCCCTATAGTCTTCAAAGAGATCCCAAATATGTGTTCTCAGATTCCACAGAAATAAGGCTAGCAAAGAGATCCACGAAATACAGATGTAAATCTGTGAGATGAATTAACAGAACACTGAGCAGTTTCTCAGAAAGCTTCTTTCCATATTTCATCGGAGGATATTTCCTTTTTCAACATAGCCCTCTCTGGGCTTCCAAATATCACTTTGCCAATTCCAGAAGAACTGTCTTAGCGAAAGGCTTCTTGAGGGGAAAGCTGTAACTCTGTGAGATGATTTCACAGAACACAAAGAAGTTTCTCAGAAAGCTTCTTTCCCTTTGTTATCGGAGGATATTTCCTTTGGCCCTATAGTCTTTAAAGGGATACGAAATATCTGTTCTCAGATTCCACAGAAATAAGGATAGCAAGGAGATCCATGAAATTCAGATGTAACTCTGTGAGATGAATTAACAGAACACTAAGCAGTTTCTCAGAAAGCTTCATTCCAGATTTCATCGGAGGATATTTTCTATTTCACCATAGCCCTCAATGGGCTTCCAAATATCACTTTTCCAATTCCACAAGCACTGTCTTAGCGAAAGGCTTCTTGAGGGGAAAGCTGTAACTCTGTTAGATGATTTCACAGAACACAAAGAAGTTTCTCAGAAAGCTTCATACCCTATGTTATCGGAGGATATTTCCTTTGGCCCTGTAGTCTTTAAAGGGATCCGAAATATCTGATCTCAGATTCCTCAGAAATAAGGCTAGCAAAGAGATCCATGAAATACAGATGTAACTCTGTGAGATGAATTAACAGAACACTAAGCAGTTTCTCAGAAAGCTTCTTTCCAGATTTCATCCGAGGATATTTCCTTTTTCACCATAGCCCTCTACGGGCTTCCAAATATCACTTTGCCAATTCCACAAGAACTGTCTTAGCGAAAGGCTTCTTGAGGGGAAAGCTGTAACTCTGTGAGAAGATTTCACAGAACACAAAGAAGTTTCTCAGAAAGCTTCTTTCTCTTTGATATCGGAAGATATTTCCATTGGCCCTATGGTCTTCAATGGGGGAGGTAAAATCTGTTCTCAGATTCCACAGAAATAAAGCTAGCAAAGAGATCCACGAAATAAAGATGTAACTCTGTGAGATGAATTAACAGAACACTAAGCAGTTTCTCAGAAAGCTTCTTTCCAGACTTCATGTGAGGTTATTTCCTTTTTCACCATAGCCCTCTATGGGCTTCCAAATATCACTTTGCCAATTCCACAAGAACTGTCTTTGAGAAAGGCTTCTTGAGGGGAAAGCTGTAATTCTGTGAGATAATTTCACGGAACACAAAGAAGTTTCTCAGAAAGCTTCTTTCTCTTTGTTATCGGAGGATATTTCCTTTTGCCCTATAGTCTTCAAAGAGATCCCAAATATGTGTTCTCAGATTCCACAGAAATAAGGCTAGCAAAGAGATCCACGAAATACCCATGTAACTCTGTGAGATGAATTATCAGAACACTAAGCAGTTTCTCAGAAAGCTTCTTTCCAGATTTCATCGGAGGATATTTCCTTTTTCTCCATAGCCCTCTATGAGCTTCCAAATATCACTTTGCCAATTCCACAAGAACTGTCTTAGCGAAAGGCTTCTTGAGGGGAAAGCTGTAACTCTGTGAGATGATTTCACAGAACACAAAGAAGTTTCTCAGAAAGCTTCTTTCTCTTTGTTATCGGAGGATATTTCCTTTGGCCCTATAGTCTTCAAACGGAAAGGAAATATCTGTTGTCAGATTCCACAGAAATAAGGCTAGCAAAAAGATCCACGAAATACAGATGTAACTCTGTGAGATGAATTAACAGAACACTAAGCAGTTTCTCAGAAAGATTCTTTCCAGATTTCATAGGAGGATATTTCCTTTTTCACCATAGCCCTCTACGGGCTTCCAAATATCACTTTGCCAATTCCAAAAGAACTGTCTTAGCGAAAGGCTTCTTGAGGGGAAAGCTGTAACTCTGTGAGATGATTTCACAGAACACAAAGAAGTTTCTCAGAAAGCTTCTTTCTCTTTGTTATCGGAGGATATTTCCTTTGGCCATATGGTCTTCAATGGGGGAGGTAAAATCTGTTCTCAGATTCCACAGAAATAAAGCTAGCAAAGAGATCCACGAAATAAAGATGTAACTCTGTGAGATGAATTAACAGAACACTAAGCAGTTTCTCAGAAAGCTTCTTTCCAGACTTCATGTGAGGTTATTTCCTTTTTCACCATAGCCCTCTATGGGCTTCCAAATATCACTTTGCCAATTCCACAAGAACTGTCTTTGAGAAAGGCTTCTTGAGGGGAAAGCTGTAATTCTGTGAGATAATTTCACAGAACACAAAGAAGTTTCTCAGAAAGCTTCTTTCTCTTTGTTATCGGAGGATATTTCCTTTTGCCCTATAGTCTTCAAAGAGATCCCAAATATGTGTTCTCAGATTCCACAGAAATAAGGCTAGCAAAGAGATCCACGAAATACCCATGTAACTCTGTGAGATGAATTATCAGAACACTAAGCAGTTTCTCAGAAAGCTTCTTTCCAGATTTCATCGGAGGATATTTCCTTTTTCTCCATAGCCCTCTATGAGCTTCCAAATATCACTTTGCCAATTCCACAAGAACTGTCTTAGCAAAAGGCTTCTTGAGGGGAAAGCTGTAACTCTGTGAGATGATTTCACAGAACACAAAGAAGTTTCTCAGAAAGCTTCTTTCTCTTTGTTATCGGAGGATATTTCCTTTGGCCCTATAGTCTTTAAAGGGATCAGAAATATCTGTTCTCATATTCCACAGAAATAAGGCTAGCAAAGAGATCCACGAAATACAGACGTAACTGTGTGAGATGAATTAACAGAACACTAAGCAGTTTCTCAGAAAGCTTCTTTCCAGATTTCATCGGAGGATATTTCCTTTTTCACCATAGCCCTCTACGGGCTTCCAAATATCACTTTCCCAATTCCAAAAGAACTGTCTTAGCGAAAGGCTTCCTGAGGGGAAAGCTGTAACTCTGTGAGATGATTTCACAGAACACAAAGAAGTTTCTCAGAAAGCTTCTTTCTCTTTGTTATCGGAGGATATTTCCTTTGGCCCTATAGTCTTTAAAGGGATCAGAAATATCTGTTCTCAGATTCCACAGAAATAAGGCTAGCTAAGAGATCCACGAAATCAGATGTAACTCTGTGAGATGAATTAACAGAACACTAAGCAGTTTCTCAGAAAGCTTCTTTCCAGATTTCATCGGAGGATATTTCCTTTTTCACCATAGCCCTCTAAGGGCTTCCAAATATCACTTTGCCAATTCCACAAGAACTGTCTTAGCGAAAGGCTTCTTGAGGTGAAAGGTGTAACTCTGTGAGATGATTTCACAGAACACAAAGAAGTTTCTCAGAAAGCTTCTTTCTCTTTGTTATCGGAGGATATTTCCTTTGGCCCTATAGTCTTCAAAGAGATCCCAAATATGTGTTCTCAGATTCCACAGAAATAAGGCTAGCAAAGAGATCCACGAAATACAGATGTAAATCTGTGAGATGAATTAACAGAACACTGAGCAGTTTCTCAGAAAGCTTCTTTCCATATTTCATCGGAGGATATTTCCTTTTTCAACATAGCCCTCTCTGGGCTTCCAAATATCACTTTGCCAATTCCAGAAGAACTGTCTTAGCGAAAGGCTTCTTGAGGGGAAAGCTGTAACTCTGTGAGATGATTTCACAGAACACAAAGAAGTTTCTCAGAAAGCTTCTTTCCCTTTGTTATCGGAGGATATTTCCTTTGGCCCTATAGTCTTTAAAGGGATACGAAATATCTGTTCTCAGATTCCACAGAAATAAGGATAGCAAGGAGATCCATGAAATTCAGATGTAACTCTGTGAGATGAATTAACAGAACACTAAGCAGTTTCTCAGAAAGCTTCATTCCAGATTTCATCGGAGGATATTTTCTTTTTCACCATAGCCCTCAATGGGCTTCCAAATATCACTTTTCCAATTCCACAAGCACTGTCTTAGCGAAAGGCTTCTTGAGGGGAAAGCTGTAACTCTGTGAGATGATTTCACAGAACACAAAGAAGTTTCTCAGAAAGCTTCTTTCTCTTTGTTATCGGAGGATATTTCCTTTGGCCCTATGGTCTTCAATGGGGGAGGTAAAATCTGTTCTCAGATTCCACAGAAATAAAGCTAGCAAAGAGATCCACGAAATAAAGATGTAACTCTGTGAGATGAATTAACAGAACACTAAGCAGTTTCTCAGAAAGCTTCTTTCCAGACTTCATGTGAGGTTATTTCCTTTTTCACCATAGCCCTCTATGGGCTTCCAAATATCACTTTGCCAATTCCACAAGAACTGTCTTTGAGAAAGGCTTCTTGAGGGGAAAGCTGTAATTCTGTGAGATAATTTCACGGAACACAAAGAAGTTTCTCAGAAAGCTTCTTTCTCTTTGTTATCGGAGGATATTTCCTTTTGCCCTATAGTCTTCAAAGAGATCCCAAATATGTGTTCTCAGATTCCACAGAAATAAGGCTAGCAAAGAGATCCACGAAATACCCATGTAACTCTGTGAGATGAATTATCAGAACACTAAGCAGTTTCTCAGAAAGCTTCTTTCCAGATTTCATCGGAGGATATTTCCTTTTTCTCCATAGCCCTCTATGAGCTTCCAAATATCACTTTGCCAATTCCACAAGAACTGTCTTAGCGAAAGGCTTCTTGAGGGGAAAGCTGTAACTCTGTGAGATGATTTCACAGAACACAAAGAAGTTTCTCAGAAAGCTTCTTTCTCTTTGTTATCGGAGGATATTTCCTTTGGCCCTATAGTCTTCAAACGGAAAGGAAATATCTGTTGTCAGATTCCACAGAAATAAGGCTAGCAAAAAGATCCACGAAATACAGATGTAACTCTGTGAGATGAATTAACAGAACACTAAGCAGTTTCTCAGAAAGATTCTTTCCAGATTTCATAGGAGGATATTTCCTTTTTCACCATAGCCCTCTACGGGCTTCCAAATATCACTTTGCCAATTCCAAAAGAACTGTCTTAGCGAAAGGCTTCTTGAGGGGAAAGCTGTAACTCTGTGAGATGATTTCACAGAACACAAAGAAGTTTCTCAGAAAGCTTCTTTCTCTTTGTTATCGGAGGATATTTCCTTTGGCCCTATGGTCTTCAATGGGGGAGGTAAAATCTGTTCTCAGATTCCACAGAAATAAAGCTAGCAAAGAGATCCACGAAATAAAGATGTAACTCTGTGAGATGAATTAACAGAACACTAAGCAGTTTCTCAGAAAGCTTCTTTCCAGACTTCATGTGAGGTTATTTCCTTTTTCACCATAGCCCTCTATGGGCTTCCAAATATCACTTTGCCAATTCCACAAGAACTGTCTTTGAGAAAGGCTTCTTGAGGGGAAAGATGTAATTCTGTGAGATAATTTCACAGAACACAAAGAAGTTTCTCAGAAAGCTTCTTTCTCTTTGTTATCGGAGGATATTTCCTTTTGCCCTATAGTCTTCAAAGAGATCCCAAATATGTGTTCTCAGATTCCACAGAAATAAGGCTAGCAAAGAGATCCACGAAATACCCATGTAACTCTGTGAGATGAATTATCAGAACACTAAGCAGTTTCTCAGAAAGCTTCTTTCCAGATTTCATCGGAGGATATTTCCTTTTTCTCCATAGCCCTCTATGAGCTTCCAAATATCACTTTGCCAATTCCACAAGAACTGTCTTAGCAAAAGGCTTCTTGAGGGGAAAGCTGTAACTCTGTGAGATGATTTCACAGAACACAAAGAAGTTTCTCAGAAAGCTTCTTTCTCTTTGTTATCGGAGGATATTTCCTTTGGCCCTATAGTCTTTAAAGGGATCAGAAATATCTGTTCTCATATTCCACAGAAATAAGGCTAGCAAAGAGATCCACGAAATACAGACGTAACTGTGTGAGATGAATTAACAGAACACTAAGCAGTTTCTCAGAAAGCTTCTTTCCAGATTTCATCGGAGGATATTTCCTTTTTCACCATAGCCCTCTACGGGCTTCCAAATATCACTTTCCCAATTCCAAAAGAACTGTCTTAGCGAAAGGCTTCCTGAGGGGAAAGCTGTAACTCTGTGAGATGATTTCACAGAACACAAAGAAGTTTCTCAGAAAGCTTCTTTCTCTTTGTTATCGGAGGATATTTCCTTTGGCCCTATAGTCTTTAAAGGGATCAGAAATATCTGTTCTCAGATTCCACAGAAATAAGGCTAGCTAAGAGATCCACGAAATCAGATGTAACTCTGTGAGATGAATTAACAGAACACTCAGCAGTTTCTCAGAAAGCTTCTTTCCAGATTTCATCGGAGGATATTTCCTTTTTCACCATAGCCCTCTAAGGGCTTCCAAATATCACTTTGCCAATTCCACAAGAACTGTCTTAGCGAAAGGCTTCTTGAGGTGAAAGGTGTAACTCTGTGAGATGATTTCACAGAACACAAAGAAGTTTCTCAGAAAGCTTCTTTCTCTTTGTTATCGGAGGATATTTCCTTTGGCCCTATAGTCTTCAAAGAGATCCCAAATATGTGTTCTCAGATTCCACAGAAATAAGGCTAGCAAAGAGATCCACGAAATACAGATGTAAATCTGTGAGATGAATTAACAGAACACTGAGCAGTTTCTCAGAAAGCTTCTTTCCATATTTCATCGGAGGATATTTCCTTTTTCAACATAGCCCTCTCTGGGCTTCCAAATATCACTTTGCCAATTCCAGAAGAACTGTCTTAGCGAAAGGCTTCTTGAGGGGAAAGCTGTAACTCTGTGAGATGATTTCACAGAACACAAAGAAGTTTCTCAGAAAGCTTCTTTCCCTTTGTTATCGGAGGATATTTCCTTTGGCCCTATAGTCTTTAAAGGGATACGAAATATCTGTTCTCAGATTCCACAGAAATAAGGATAGCAAGGAGATCCATGAAATTCAGATGTAACTCTGTGAGATGAATTAACAGAACACTAAGCAGTTTCTCAGAAAGCTTCATTCCAGATTTCATCGGAGGATATTTTCTTTTTCACCATAGCCCTCAATGGGCTTCCAAATATCACTTTTCCAATTCCACAAGCACTGTCTTAGCGAAAGGCTTCTTGAGGGGAAAGCTGTAACTCTGTGAGATGATTTCACAGAACACAAAGAAGTTTCTCAGAAAGCTTCTTTCTCTTTGTTATCGGAGGATATTTCCTTTGGCCCTATGGTCTTCAATGGGGGAGGTAAAATCTGTTCTCAGATTCCACAGAAATAAAGCTAGCAAAGAGATCCACGAAATAAAGATGTAACTCTGTGAGATGAATTAACAGAACACTAAGCAGTTTCTCAGAAAGCTTCTTTCCAGACTTCATGTGAGGTTATTTCCTTTTTCACCATAGCCCTCTATGGGCTTCCAAATATCACTTTGCCAATTCCACAAGAACTGTCTTTGAGAAAGGCTTCTTGAGGGGAAAGATGTAATTCTGTGAGATAATTTCACAGAACACAAAGAAGTTTCTCAGAAAGCTTCTTTCTCTTTGTTATCGGAGGATATTTCCTTTTGCCCTATAGTCTTCAAAGAGATCCCAAATATGTGTTCTCAGATTCCACAGAAATAAGGCTAGCAAAGAGATCCACGAAATACCCATGTAACTCTGTGAGATGAATTATCAGAACACTAAGCAGTTTCTCAGAAAGCTTCTTTCCAGATTTCATCGGAGGATATTTCCTTTTTCTCCATAGCCCTCTATGAGCTTCCAAATATCACTTTGCCAATTCCACAAGAACTGTGTTAGCAAAAGGCTTCTTGAGGGGAAAGCTGTAACTCTGTGAGATGATTTCACAGAACACAAAGAAGTTTCTCAGAAAGCTTCTTTCTCTTTGTTATCGGAGGATATTTCCTTTGGCCCTATAGTCTTTAAAGGGATCAGAAATATCTGTTCTCAGATTCCACAGAAATAAGGCTAGCAAAGAGATCCACGAAATACAGATGTAAATCTGTGAGATGAATTAACAGAACACTGAGCAGTTTCTCAGAAAGCTTCTTTCCATATTTCATCGGAGGATATTTCCTTTTTCAACATAGCCCTCTCTGGGCTTCCAAATATCACTTTGCCAATTCCACAAGAACTGTCTTAGCGAAAGGCTTCTTGAGGGGAAAGCTGTAACTCTGTGAGATGGTTTCACAGAACACAAAGAAGTTTCTCAGAAAGCTTCTTTCCCTTTGTTATCGGAGGATATTTCCTTTGGCCCTATAGTCTTTAAAGGGATACGAAATATCTGTTCTCAGATTCCACAGAAATAAGGATAGCAAGGAGATCCATGAAATTCAGATGTAACTCTGTGAGATGAATTAACAGAACACTAAGCAGTTTCTCAGAAAGCTTCATTCCAGATTTCATCGGAGGATATTTTCTTTTTCACCATAGCCCTCAATGGGCTTCCAAATATCACTTTTCCAATTCCACAAGCACTGTCTTAGCGAAAGGCTTCTTGAGGGGAAAGCTGTAACTCTGTTAGATGATTTCACAGAACACAAAGAAGTTTCTCAGAAAGCTTCATACCCTATGTTATCGGAGGATATTTCCTTTGGCCCTGTAGTCTTTAAAGGGATCCGAAATATCTGATCTCAGATTCCTCAGAAATAAGGCTAGCAAAGAGATCCATGAAATACAGATGTAACTCTGTGAGATGAATTAACAGAACACTAAGCAGTTTCTCAGAAAGCTTCTTTCCAGATTTCATCCGAGGATATTTCCTTTTTCACCATAGCCCTCTATGGGCTTCCAAATATCACTTTGCCAATTCCACAAGAACTGTCTTAGCGAAAGGCTTCTTGAGGGGAAAGCTGTAACTCTGTGAGAAGATTTCACGGAACACAAAGAAGTTTCTCAGAAAGCTTCTTTCTCTTTGATATCGGAAGATATTTCCATTGGCCCTATGGTCTTCAATGGGGGAGGTAAAATCTGTTCTCAGATTCCACAGAAATAAAGCTAGCAAAGAGATCCACGAAATAAAGATGTAACTCTGTGAGATGAATTAACAGAACACTAAGCAGTTTCTCAGAAAGCTTCTTTCCAGACTTCATGTGAGGTTATTTCCTTTTTCACCATAGCCCTCTATGGGCTTCCAAATATCACTTTGCCAATTCCACAAGAACTGTCTTTGAGAAAGGCTTCTTGAGGGGAAAGCTGTAATTCTGTGAGATAATTTCACAGAACACAAAGAAGTTTCTCAGAAAGCTTCTTTCTCTTTGTTATCGGAGGATATTTCCTTTTGCCCTATAGTCTTCAAAGAGATCCCAAATATGTGTTCTCAGATTCCACAGAAATAAGGCTAGCAAAGAGATCCACGAAATACCCATGTAACTCTGTGAGATGAATTATCAGAACACTAAGCAGTTTCTCAGAAAGCTTCTTTCCAGATTTCATCGGAGGATATTTCCTTTTTCTCCATAGCCCTCTATGAGCTTCCAAATATCACTTTGCCAATTCCACAAGAACTGTCTTAGCGAAAGGCTTCTTGAGGGGAAAGCTGTAACTCTGTGAGATGATTTCACAGAACACAAAGAAGTTTCTCAGAAAGCTTCTTTCTCTTTGTTATCGGAGGATACTTCCTTTGGCCCTATAGTCTTTAAAGGGATCAGAAATATCTGTTCTCAGATTCCACAGAAATAAGGCTAGCAAAGAGGTCCACGAAATACAGACGTAACTGTGTGAGATGAATTAACAGAACACTAAGCAGTTTCTCAGAAAGCTTCTTTCCAGATTTCATCGGAGGATATTTCCTTTTTCACCATAGCCCTCTACGGGCTTCCAAATATCACTTTGCCAATTCCAAAAGAACTGTCTTAGCGAAAGGCTTCTTGAGGGGAAAGCTGTAACTCTGTGAGATGATTTCACAGAACACAAAGAAGTTTCTCAGAAAGCTTCTTTCTCTTTGTTATCGGAGGATATTTCCTTTGGCCCTATAGTCTTTAAAGGGATCAGAAATATCTGTTCTCATATTCCACAGAAATAAGGCTAGCAAAGAGATCCACGAAATACAGACGTAACTGTGTGAGATGAATTAACAGAACACTAAGCAGTTTCTCAGAAAGCTTCTTTCCAGATTTCATCGGAGGATATTTCCTTTTTCACCATAGCCCTCTACGGGCTTCCAAATATCACTTTCCCAATTCCAAAAGAACTGTCTTAGCGAAAGGCTTCCTGAGGGGAAAGCTGTAACTCTGTGAGATGATTTCACAGAACACAAAGAAGTTTCTCAGAAAGCTTCTTTCTCTTTGTTATCGGAGGATATTTCCTTTGGCCCTATAGTCTTTAAAGGGATCAGAAATATCTGTTCTCAGATTCCACAGAAATAAGGCTAGCTAAGAGATCCACGAAATCAGATGTAACTCTGTGAGATGAATTAACAGAACACTCAGCAGTTTCTCAGAAAGCTTCTTTCCAGATTTCATCGGAGGATATTTCCTTTTTCACCATAGCCCTCTAAGGGCTTCCAAATATCACTTTGCCAATTCCACAAGAACTGTCTTAGCGAAAGGCTTCTTGAGGTGAAAGGTGTAACTCTGTGAGATGATTTCACAGAACACAAAGAAGTTTCTCAGAAAGCTTCTTTCTCTTTGTTATCGGAGGATATTTCCTTTGGCCCTATGGTCTTCAATGAGGGAGGTAAAATCTGTTCTCAGATTCCACAGAAATAAAGCTAGCAAAGAGATCCACGAAATAAAGATGTAACTCTGTGAGATGAATTAACAGAACACTAAGCAGTTTCTCAGAAAGCTTCTTTCCAGACTTCATGTGAGGTTATTTCCTTTTTCACCATAGCCCTCTATGGGCTTCCAAATATCACTTTGCCAATTCCACAAGAACTGTCTTTGAGAAAGGCTTCTTGAGGGGAAAGATGTAATTCTGTGAGATAATTTCACAGAACACAAAGAAGTTTCTCAGAAAGCTTCTTTCTCTTTGTTATCGGAGGATATTTCCTTTTGCCCTATAGTCTTCAAAGAGATCCCAAATATGTGTTCTCAGATTCCACAGAAATAAGGCTAGCAAAGAGATCCACGAAATACCCATGTAACTCTGTGAGATGAATTATCAGAACACTAAGCAGTTTCTCAGAAAGCTTCTTTCCAGATTTCATCGGAGGATATTTCCTTTTTCTCCATAGCCCTCTATGAGCTTCCAAATATCACTTTGCCAATTCCACAAGAACTGTCTTAGCAAAAGGCTTCTTGAGGGGAAAGCTGTAACTCTGTGAGATGATTTCACAGAACACAAAGAAGTTTCTCAGAAAGCTTCTTTCTCTTTGTTATCGGAGGATATTTCCTTTGGCCCTATAGTCTTTAAAGGGATCAGAAATATCTGTTCTCAGATTCCACAGAAATAAGGCTAGCAAAGAGATCCACGAAATACAGACGTAACTGTGTGAGATGAATTAACAGAACACTAAGCAGTTTCTCAGAAAGCTTCTTTCCAGATTTCATCGGAGGATATTTCCTTTTTCACCATAGCCCTCTACGGGCTTCCAAATATCACTTTGCCAATTCCAAAAGAACTGTCTTAGCGAAAGGCTTCTTGAGGGGAAAGCTGTAACTCTGTGAGATGATTTCACAGAACACAAAGAAGTTTCTCAGAAAGCTTCTTTCTCTTTGTTATCGGAGGATATTTCCTTTGGCCCTATAGTCTTTAAAGGGATAAGAAATATCTGTTCTCATATTCCACAGAAATAAGGATAGCAAGGAGATCCATGAAATACAGATGTAACTCTGTGAGATGAATTAACAGAACACTAAGCAGTTTCTCAGAAAGCTTCATTCCAGATTTCATCGGAGGATATTTCCTTTTTCACCGTAGCCCTCTATGGGCTTCCAAATATCACTTTTCCAATTCCACAAGAACTGTCTTAGCGAAAGGATTCTTGAGGGGAAAGCTGTAACTCTGTTAGATGATTTCACACAACACAAAGAAGTTTCTCAGAAAGCTTCATTCCCTTTGTTATCGGAGGATATTTCCTTTGGCCCTATAGTCTTTAAAGGGATCCGAAATATCTGATCTCAGATTCCACAGAAATAAGGCTAGCAAAGAGATCCATGAAATACAGATGTAACTCTGTGAGATGAATTAACAGAACACTAAGCAGTTTCTCAGAAAGCTTCTTTCCAGATTTCATCGGAGGATATTTCCTTTTTCACCATAGCCCTCTATGGGCTTCCAAATATCACTTTGCCAATTCCACAAGAACTGTCTTAGCGAAAGGCTTCTTGAGGGGAAAGCTGTAACTCTGTGAGATGATTTCACAGAACACAAAGAAGTTTCTCAGAAAGCTTCTTTCTCTTTGTTATCGGAGGATATTTCCTTTGGCCCTATAGTCTTCAAACGGAAAGGAAATATCTGTTGTCAGATTCCACAGAAATAAGGCTAGCAAAAAGATCCACGAAATACAGATGTAACTCTGTGAGATGAATTAACAGAACACTAAGCAGTTTCTCAGAAAGCTTCTTTCCAGATTTCATCGGAGGATATTTCCTTTTTCACCATAGCCCTCTAGGGGCTTCCAAATATCACTTTGCCAATTCCACAAGAACTGTCTTAGCGAAAGTCTTCTTGAGGGGAAAACTGTAACTCTGTGAGATGACTTCACTGAACAAAAAGAAGTTTCTCAGAAAGCTTCGTTCTCTTTGTTATCGGCGGATATTTCCTTTGGCCCTATAGTCTTCAAAGAGATCCCAAATATGTGTTCTCAGATTCCACAGAAATAAGGCTAGCAAAGAGATCCACGAAATACAGATGTAACTCTGTGAGATGAATTATCAGAACACTAAGCAGTTTCTCAGAAAGCTTCTTTCCAGATTTCATCGGAGGATATTTCCTTTTTCTCCATAGCCCTCTATGAGCTTCCAAATATCACTTTGCCAATTCCACAAGAACTGTCTTAGCGAAAGGCTTCTTGAGGGGAAAGCTGTAACTCTGTGAGATGATTTCACAGAACACAAAGAAGTTTCTCAGAAAGCTTCTTTCTCTTTGTTATCGGAGGATATTTCCTTTGGCCCTATAGTCTTCAAAGGGAAAGGAAATATCTGTTGTCAGATTCCACAGAAATAAGGCTAGCAAAAAGATCCACGAAATACAGATGTAACTCTGTGAGATGAATTAACAGAACACTGAGCAGTTTCTCAGAAAGCTTCTTTCCAGATTTCAGCGGATTATATTTCCTTTTTCACCATAGCCCTCTCTGGGCTTCCAAATATCACTTTGCCAATTCCACAAGAACTGTCTTAGCGAAAGGCTTCTTGAGGGGAAAGCTGTAACTCTGTGAGATGATTTCACAGAACACAAAGAAGTTTCTCAGAAGGCTTCTTTCCCTTTGTTATCGGAGGATATTTCCTTTGGCCCTATAGTCTTTAAAGGGATACGAAATATCTGTTCTCAGATTCCACAGAAATAAGGATAGCAAGGAGATCCATGAAATACAGATGTAACTCTGTGAGATGAATTAACAGAACACTAAGCAGTTTCTCAGAAAGCTTCATTCCAGATTTCATCGGAGGATATTTCCTTTTTCACCATAGCCCTCTATGGGCTTCCAAATATCACTTTTCCAATTCCACAAGAACTGTCTTAGCGAAAGGCTTCTTAAGGGGAAAGCTGTAACTCTGTTAGATGATTTCACAGAACACAAAGAAGTTTCTCAGAAAGCTTCATTCCCTTTGTTATCGGAGGATATTTCCTTTGGCCCTATAGTCTTTAAAGGGATCCGAAATATCTGATCTCAGATTCCACACAAATAAGGCTAGCAAAGAGATCCATGAAATACAGATGTAACTCTGTGAGATGAATTAACAGAACACTAAGCAGTTTCTCAGAAAGCTTCTTTCCAGATTTCATCGGAGGATATTTCCTTTTTCACCATAGCCCTCTATGGGCTTCCAAATATCACTTTGCCAATTCCACAAGAACTGTCTTAGCGAAAGGCTTCTTGAATGGAAAGCTGTAACTCTGTGAGATGATTTCACAGAACACAAAGAAGTTTCTCAGAAAGCTTCTTTCTCTTTGTTATCTGAGGATATTTCCTTTGGCCCTATAGTCTTCAAATGGAAAGGAAATATCTGCTGTCAGATTCCACAGAAATGAGGCTTGCAAAGAGATCCACGAAATACAGATGTAACTCTGTGAGATGAATTAACAGAACACTAAGCAGTTTCTCAGAAAACTTCTTTCCAGTTTCATAGGAGGATATTTCCTTTTTCACCATAGCCCTCTATGGGCTTCCAAATATCACCTTGCCAATTCCACAAGAACTGTCTTAGCGAAAGGCTTCTTGAGGGGAAAGCTGTTACTCTATGAGATGATTTCACAGAACACAAAGAAGTTTCTCAGAAAGCTTCTTTCTCTTTGTTATCGGAGGATATTTCCTTTGGCCCTATAGTCTTCAAAGGGAAAGGAAATATCTGATCTCAGATTCCACAGAAGTAAGGCTAGCAAAGAGTTCCACGAAATACAGATGTAACTCTGTGAGATGAATTAACAGAACACTAAGCAGTTACTCAGAAAGCTTCTTTCCAGATTTCATCGGAGGATATTTCCTTTTTCACCATAGCCCTCTAAGAGCTTCAAAATATCACTTTGCCAATTCCACAAGAACTGTCTTAGCGAAAGGCTTCTTGAGGGGAAAGCTGTAACTCTGTGAGATGATTTCACAGAACACAAAGAAGTTTCTCAGAAAGCTTCTTTCTCTTTGTTATCGGAGGATATTTCCTTTGGCCCTATAGGCTTCAAAGGGAAAGGAATTATCTGTTGTCAGATTCCACAGAAATAAGGCTAGCAAAGAGATCCACGAAATACAGATGTAACTCTGTGAGATGAATTAACAGAACACTGAGCAGTCTCTCAGAAAGCTTCTTTCCAGATTTCATCGGAGGATATTTCCTTTTTCACCATAGCCCTCTATGGGCTTCCAAATATCACTTTGCCAATTCCACAAGAACTGTCTTAGCGAAAGGCTTCTTGAGGGGAAAGCTGTAACTCTGTGAGATGATTTCACAGAACACAAAGAAGTTTCTCAGAAAGCTTCTTTCTCTTTGTTATCGGAGGATATTTCCTTTGGCCCTATAGTCTTCAAAGGGAAAGGAAAAATCTGTTCTCAGATTCCACAGAAATAAAGCTAGCAAAGAGATCCACGAAATACAGATGTAACTCTGTGAGATGAATTAACAGAACACTAAGCACTTTCTCAGAAAGCTTCTTTCCAGATTTCATCTGAGGTTATTTCCTTTTTCACCATAGCCCTCTATGGGCTTCCAAATATCACTTTGCCAATTCCACAAGAACTGTTTTTGCGAAAGGCTTCTTGAGGGGAATGCTGTAACTCTGTGAGATGATTTCACAGAACACAAAGAAGTTTCTCAGAAAGCTTCTTTCTCTTTGTTATCGGAGGATATTTCCTTTGGCCCTATAGTCTTTAATGGGATCCGAAATATCTGTTCTCAGATTCCACAGAAATAAGGCTAGCAAAGAGATCCACGAAATACAGATGTAACTCTGTGAGATGAATTAAAAGAACACTGAGCAGTTTCTCAGAAAGCTTCTTTCCAGATTTCATCGGAGGATATTTCCTTTTTCTGCATAGCCCTCTATGAGCTTCCAAATATCACTTTGCCAATTCCACAAGAACTGTCTTAGCGAAAGGCTTCTTGAGGGGAAAGCTGTAACTCTGTGAGATGATTTCACAGAACACAAAGAAGTTTCTCAGAAAGCTTCTTTCTCTTTGTTATCGGAGGATATTTCCTTTGGCCCTATAGTCTTCAAAGGGAAAGGAAATATCTGTTGTCAGATTCCACAGAAATAAGGCAAGCAAAGAGATCCACGAAACACAGATGGAACTCCGTGAGATGAATTAACAGAACACTGAGCAGTTTCTCAGAAAGCTTCTTTCCAGATATCATAGGAGGATATTTCCTTTTTCACCATAGCCCTCTATGGGCTTCCAAATATCACTTTGCCAATTCCACAAGAACTGTCTTAGCGAAAGGCTTCTAGAGGGGAAAGCTGTAACTCTGTGAGATGATTTCACAGAACACAAATAAGTTTCTCAGAAACCTTATTTCTCTTTGTTATCTGAAGATATTTCTTTTGGCCCTATCGTCTTCAAGGGAAAGCAAATATCTGTTGTCAGATTCAACAGAAATAAGGCTAGCAAAGAGATCCAGGAAACACAGATGTAACTCTGTGAGATGAATTAACAGAACACTGAGCAGTTTCTCAGAAAGCTTCTTTCCAGATTTCATCAGAGGATATTTCCTTTTTCACCTTAGCCATCTATGGGCTTCCAAATATCACGTTGCCAATTCCACAAGAACTGTCTTAGCGGAAGGCTTCTTTAGGGGAAAGCTGTAACTCTGGGAGATGATTTCACAAAACACAAAGAAGTTTCTCAGAAAGCTTCTTTCTCTTTGTTATCGGAGTATATTTCCTTTGGCCCTATAGTATTCAAAGGGATCCGAAATATCTGTTCTCAGATTCCACAGAAATAAGGCTAGCAAAGAGATCGACGAAATACAGATGTAACTCTGTGAGATGAATTAACAGAACACTAAGCAGTTTCTCAGAAAGCTTCTTTCCAGATTTCATCGGAGGATATTTCCTTTTTCACCATAGCCCTCTATGGGCTTCCAAATATCACTTTGCCAATTCCACAAGAACTGTCTTAGCTAAAGGCTTCTTGAGGGGAAAGCTGTAACTCTGTGAGATGATTTCACAGAACACAAAGAAGTTTCTCAGAAAGCTTCTTTCTCTTTGTTATCGGAGGATATTTCCTTTGGCCCTATAGTCTTCAAAGGGAAAGGAAATATCTGTTGTCAGATTCCACAGAAATAAGGCAAGCAAAGAGATCCACGAAATACAGATGTAACTCTGTGAGATGAATTAACAGAACACTAAGGAGTTTCTCAGAAAGCTTCTTTCCAGATTTCATCGGGGGATATTTCCTTATTCACCATAGCCCTCTATGGGCTTCCAAGTATCACTTTGCCAATTCCACAAGAGCTGTCTTAGCGAAAGGCTTATGGAGGGGAAAGCTGTAACTCTGTGAGATGTTTTCACAGAACACAAAGAAGTTTCTCAGAAAGCTTCTTTCTCTTTGTTATCGGAGGATATTTCCTTTGGCCCTATAGTATTCAAAGGGATCCGAAATATCTGTTCTCAGATTCCACAGAAATAAGGCTAGCAAAGAGATCGATGAAATACAGATGTAACTCTGTGAGATGAATTAACAGAACACTAAGCAGTTTCTCAGAAAGCTTCTTTCCAGATTTCATCGGAGGATATTTCCTTTTTCACCATAGCCCTCTATGGGCTTGCGAATATCACTTTGCCAATTCCACAAGAACTGTCTTAGCGAAAGGCTTCTTGAGGGGAAAGCTGTAACTCTGTGAGATGATTTCACAGAACACAAAGAAGTTTCTCAGAAAGCTTCTTTCTCTTTGTTATCGGAGGATATTTCCTTTGGCCCTATAGTCTTCAATGGGATCCGAAATATCTGTTCTCAGATTCCAGAGAAATAAGGCTGGCAAAGAGATCCACGAAATACAGATGTAACTCTGTGAGATGAATTAACAGAACACTGAGCAGTTTCTCAGAAAGCTTCTTTCCAGATTTCATCGGAGGATATTTCCTTTTTCACCATAGCCCTCTATGGCCTTCCAAATATCACTTTGCCAATTCCACAAGAACTGTCTTATCGAAAGGCTTCTTGAGGTGAAAGGTGTAACTCTGTGAGATGATTTCACAGAACACAAAGAAGTTTCTCAGAAAGCTTCTTTCTCTTTGTTATCGGAGGATATTTCCTTTGGCCCTATAGTCTTCAAAGGGAAAGGAAATATCTGTTCTCAGATTCCACAGAAATAAGGATAGCAAGGAGATCCATGAAATACAGATGTAACTCTGTGAGATGAATTAACACAACACTAAGCAGTTTCTCAGAAAGCTTCATTCCAGATTTCATCGGAGGATATTTTCTTTTTCACCATAGCCCTCTAGGGGTTCCAAATATCACTTTTCCAATTCCACAAGCACTGTCTTAGCGAAAGGCTTCTTGAGGGGAAAGCTGTAACTCTGTTAGATGATTTCACAGAACACAAAGAAGTTTCTCAGAAAGCTTCATACCCTATGTTATCGGAGGATATTTCCTTTGGCCCTGTAGTCTTTAAAGGGATCCGAAATATCTGATCTCAGATTCCTCAGAAATAAGGCTAGCAAAGAGATCCATGAAATACAGATGTAACTCTGTGAGATGAATTAACAGAACACTAAGCAGTTTCTCAGAAAGCTTCTTTCCAGATTTCATCCGAGGATATTTCCTTTTTCACCATAGCCCTCTATGGGCTTCCAAATATCACTTTGCCAATTCCACAAGAACTGTCTTAGCGAAAGGCTTCTTGAGGGGAAAGCTGTAACTCTGTGAGAAGATTTCACAGAACACAAAGAAGTTTCTCAGAAAGCTTCTTTCTCTTTGATATCGGAAGATATTTCCATTGGCCCTATGGTCTTCAATGGGGGAGGTAAAATCTGTTCTCAGATTCCACAGAAATAAAGCTAGCAAAGAGATCCACGAAATAAAGATGTAACTCTGTGAGATGAATTAACAGAACACTAAGCAGTTTCTCAGAAAGCTTCTTTCCAGACTTCATGTGAGGTTATTTCCTTTTTCACCATAGCCCTCTATGGGCTTCCAAATATCACTTTGCCAATTCCACAAGAACTGTCTTTGAGAAAGGCTTCTTGAGGGGAAAGCTGTAATTCTGTGAGATAATTTCACAGAACACAAAGAAGTTTCTCAGAAAGCTTCTTTCTCTTTGTTATCGGAGGATATTTCCTTTTGCCCTATAGTCTTCAAAGAGATCCCAAATATGTGTTCTCAGATTCCACAGAAATAAGGCTAGCAAAGAGATCCAAGAAATACAGATGTAACTCTGTGAGATGAATTATCAGAACACTAAGCAGTTTCTCAGCAAGCTTCTTTCCAGATTTCATCGGAGGATATTTCCTTTTTCTCCATAGCCCTCTATGAGCTTCCAAATATCACTTTGCCAATTCCACAAGAACTGTCTTAGCGAAAGGCTTCTTGAGGGGAAAGCTGTAACTCTGTGAGATGATTTCACAGAACACAAAGAAGTTTCTCAGAAAGCTTCTTTCTCTTTGTTATCGGAGGATATTTCCTTTGGCCCTATAGTCTTCAAACGGAAAGGAAATATCTGTTGTCAGATTCCACAGAAATAAGGCTAGCAAAAAGATCCACGAAATACAGATGTAACTCTGTGAGATGAATTAACAGAACACTAAGCAGTTTCTCAGAAAGATTCTTTCCAGATTTCATCGGAGGATATTTCCTTTTTCACCATAGCCCTCTAAGGGCTTCCAAATATCACTTTGCCAATTCCACAAGAACTGTCTTAGCGAAAGGCTTCTTGAGGGGAAAGCTGTAACTCTGTGAGATGATTTCACAGAACACAAAGAAGTTTCTCAGAAAGCTTCTTTCTCTTTGTTATCGGAGGATATTTCCTTTGGCCCTATAGTCTTCAATGGGATCCGAAATATCTGTTCTCAGATTCCACAGAAATAAGGCTGGCAAAGAGATCCACGAAATACAGATGTAACTCTGTGAGATGAATTAACAGAACACTGAGCAGTTTCTCAGAAAGCTTCTTTCCAGATTTCATCGGAGGATATTTCCTTTTTCACCATAGCCCTCTATGGCCTTCCAAATATCACTTTGCCAATTCCACAAGAACTGTCTTAGCGAAAGGCTTCTTGAGGTGAAAGGTGTAACTCTGTGAGATGATTTCACAGAACACAAAGAAGTTTCTCAGAAAGCTTCTTTCTCTTTGTTATCGGAGGATATTTCCTTTGGCCCTATAGTCTTCAAAGGGAAAGGAAATATCTGTTCTCAGATTCCACAGAAATAAGGCTTGCAAAAAGATCCACGAAATACAGATGTAAATCTGTGAGATGAATTAACAGAACACTAAGCAGTTTCTCAGAAAGCTTCTTTCCAGATTTCATCGGAGGATATTTCCTTTTTCAACATAGCCCTCTATGGGCTTCCAAATATCACTTTGCCAATTCCACAAGAACTGTCTTAGGGAAAGGCTTCTTGAGGGGAAAGCTGTAACTCTGTGAGATGACTTCACTGAACAAAAAGGAGTTTCTCAGAAAGCTTCTTTCTCTTTGTTATCGGAGGATATTTCCTTTGGCCCTATAGTCTTCAAAGAGATCCCAAATATGTGTTCTCAGATTCCACAGAAATAAGGCTAGCAAAGAGATCCACGAAATACAGATGTAAATCTGTGAGATGAATTAACAGAACACTGAGCAGTTTCTCAGAAAGCTTCTTTCCATATTTCATCGGAGGATATTTCCTTTTTCAACATAGCCCTCTCTGGGCTTCCAAATATCACTTTGCCAATTCCAGAAGAACTGTCTTAGCGAAAGGCTTCTTGAGGGGAAAGCTGTAACTCTGTGAGATGATTTCACAGAACACAAAGAAGTTTCTCAGAAAGCTTCTTTCCCTTTGTTATCGGAGGATATTTCCTTTGGCCCTATAGTCTTTAAAGGGATACGAAATATCTGTTCTCAGATTCCACAGAAATAAGGATAGCAAGGAGATCCATGAAATACAGATGTAACTCTGTGAGATGAATTAACAGAACACTAAGGAGTTTCTCAGAAAGCTTCATTCCAGATTTCATCGGAGGATATTTTCTTTTTCACCATAGCCCTCTATGGGCTTCCAAATATCACTTTTCCAATTCCACAAGCACTGTCTTAGCGAAAGGCTTCTTGAGGGGAAAGCTGTAACTCTGTTAGATGATTTCACAGAACACAAAGAAGTTTCTCAGAAAGCTTCATACCCTATGTTATCGGAGGATATTTCCTTTGGCCCTGTAGTCTTTAAAGGGATCCGAAATATCTGATCTCAGATTCCTCAGAAATAAGGCTAGCAATGAGAACCATGAAATACAGATGTAACTCTGTGAGATGAATTAACAGAACACTAAGCAGTTTCTCAGAAAGCTTCTTTCCAGACTTCATGTGAGGTTATTTCCTTTTTCACCATAGCCCTCTATGGGCTTCCAAATATCACTTTGCCAATTCCACAAGAACTGTCTTTGAGAAAGGCTTCTTGAGGGGACAGCTGTAATTCTGTGAGATAATTTCACAGAACACAAAGAAGTTTCTCAGAAAGCTTCTTTCTCTTTGTTATCGGAGGATATTTCCTTTTGCCCTATAGTCTTCAAAGAGATCCCAAATATGTGTTCTCAGATTCCACAGAAATAAGGCTAGCAAAGAGATCCACGAAATACCCATGTAACTCTGTGAGATGAATTATCAGAACACTAAGCAGTTTCTCAGAAAGCTTCTTTCCAGATTTCATCGGAGGATATTTCCTTTTTCTCCATAGCCCTCTATGAGCTTCCAAATATCACTTTGCCAATTCCACAAGAACTGTCTTAGCGAAAGGCTTCTTGAGGGGAAAGCTGTATCTCTGTGAGATGATTTCACAGAACACAAAGAAGTTTCTCAGAAAGCTTCTTTCTCTTTGTTATCGGAGGATATTTCCTTTGGACCTATAGTCTTCAAACGGAAAGGAAATATCTGTTGTCAGATTCCACAGAAATAAGGCTAGCAAAAAGATCCACGAAATACAGATGTAACTCTGTGAGATGAATTAACAGAACACTAAGCAGTTTCTCAGAAAGATTCTTTCCAGATTTCATAGGAGGATATTTCCTTTTTCACCATAGCCCTCTACGGGCTTCCAAATATCACTTTGCCAATTCCAAAAGAACTGTCTTAGCGAAAGGCTTCTTGAGGGGAAAGCTGTAACTCTGTGAGATGATTTCACAGAACACAAAGAAGTTTCTCAGAAAGCTTCTTTCTCTTTGTTATCGGAGGATATTTCCTTTGGCCCTATGGTCTTCAATGGGGGAGGTAAAATCTGTTCTCAGATTCCACAGAAATAAAGCTAGCAAAGAGATCCACGAAATAAAGATGTAACTCTGTGAGATGAATTAACAGAACACTAAGCAGTTTCTCAGAAAGCTTCTTTCCAGATTTCATCGGAGGATATTTCCTTTTTCACCATAGCCCTCTACGGGCTTCCAAATATCACTTTCCCAATTCCAAAAGAACTGTCTTAGCGAAAGGCTTCCTGAGGGGAAAGCTGTAACTCTGTGAGATGATTTCACAGAACACAAAGAAGTTTCTCAGAAAGCTTCTTTCTCTTTGTTATCGGAGGATATTTCCTTTGGCCCTATAGTCTTTAAAGGGATCAGAAATATCTGTTCTCAGATTCCACAGAAATAAGGCTAGCTAAGAGATCCACGAAATCAGATGTAACTCTGTGAGATGAATTAACAGAACACTCAGCAGTTTCTCAGAAAGCTTCTTTCCAGATTTCATCGGAGGATATTTCCTTTTTCACCATAGCCCTCTAAGGGCTTCCAAATATCACTTTGCCAATTCCACAAGAACTGTCTTAGCGAAAGGCTTCTTGAGGTGAAAGGTGTAACTCTGTGAGATGATTTCACAGAACACAAAGAAGTTTCTCAGAAAGCTTCTTTCTCTTTGTTATCGGAGGATATTTCCTTTGGCCCTATGGTCTTCAATGGGGGAGGTAAAATCTGTTCTCAGATTCCACAGAAATAAAGCTAGCAAAGAGATCCACGAAATAAAGATGTAACTCTGTGAGATGAATTAACAGAACACTAAGCAGTTTCTCAGAAAGCTTCTTTCCAGACTTCATGTGAGGTTATTTCCTTTTTCACCATAGCCCTCTATGGGCTTCCAAATATCACTTTGCCAATTCCACAAGAACTGTCTTTGAGAAAGGCTTCTTGAGGGGAAAGATGTAATTCTGTGAGATAATTTCACAGAACACAAAGAAGTTTCTCAGAAAGCTTCTTTCTCTTTGTTATCGGAGGATATTTCCTTTTGCCCTATAGTCTTCAAAGAGATCCCAAATATGTGTTCTCAGATTCCACAGAAATAAGGCTAGCAAAGAGATCCACGAAATACCCATGTAACTCTGTGAGATGAATTATCAGAACACTAAGCAGTTTCTCAGAAAGCTTCTTTCCAGATTTCATCGGAGGATATTTCCTTTTTCTCCATAGCCCTCTATGAGCTTCCAAATATCACTTTGCCAATTCCACAAGAACTGTCTTAGCAAAAGGCTTCGTGAGGGGAAAGCTGTAACTCTGTGAGATGATTTCACAGAACACAAAGAAGTTTCTCAGAAAGCTTCTTTCTCTTTGTTATCGGAGGATATTTCCTTTGGCCCTATAGTCTTTAAAGGGATCAGAAATATCTGTTCTCAGATTCCACAGAAATAAGGCTAGCAAAGAGATCCACGAAATACAGACGTAACTGTGTGAGATGAATTAACAGAACACTAAGCAGTTTCTCAGAAAGCTTCTTTCCAGATTTCATCGGAGGATATTTCCTTTTTCACCATAGCCCTCTACGGGCTTCCAAATATCACTTTGCCAATTCCAAAAGAACTGTCTTAGCGAAAGGCTTCTTGAGGGGAAAGCTGTAACTCTGTGAGATGATTTCACAGAACAAAAAGAAGTTTCTCAGAAAGCTTCTTTCTCTTTGTTATCGGAGGATATTTCCTTTGGCCCTATAGTCTTTAAAGGGATCAGAAATATCTGTTCTCATATTCCACAGAAATAAGGCTAGCAAAGAGATCCACGAAATACAGACGTAACTGTGTGAGATGAATTAACAGAACACTAAGCAGTTTCTCAGAAAGCTTCTTTCCAGATTTCATCGGAGGATATTTCCTTTTTCACCATAGCCCTCTACGGGCTTCCAAATATCACTTTCCAAATTCCAAAAGAACTGTCTTAGCGAAAGGCTTCCTGAGGGGAAAGCTGTAACTCTGTGAGATGATTTCACAGAACACAAAGAAGTTTCTCAGAAAGCTTCTTTCTCTTTGTTATCGGAGGATATTTCCTTTGGCCCTATAGTCTTTAAAGGGATCAGAAATATCTGTTCTCAGATTCCACAGAAATAAGGCTAGCTAAGAGATCCACGAAATCAGATGTAACTCTGTGAGATGAATTAACAGAACACTCAGCAGTTTCTCAGAAAGCTTCTTTCCAGATTTCATCGGAGGATATTTCCTTTTTCACCATAGCCCTCTAAGGGCTTCCAAATATCACTTTGCCAATTCCACAAGAACTGTCTTAGCGAAAGGCTTCTTGAGGTGAAAGGTGTAACTCTGTGAGATGATTTCACAGAACACAAAGAAGTTTCTCAGAAAGCTTCTTTCTCTTTGTTATCGGAGGATATTTCCTTTGGCCCTATAGTCTTCAAAGAGATCCCAAATATGTGTTCTCAGATTCCACAGAAATAAGGCTAGCAAAGAGATCCACGAAATACAGATGTAAATCTGTGAGATGAATTAACAGAACACTGAGCAGTTTCTCAGAAAGCTTCTTTCCATATTTCATCGGAGGATATTTCCTTTTTCAACATAGCCCTCTCTGGGCTTCCAAATATCACTTTGCCAATTCCACAAGAACTGTCTTAGCGAAAGGCTTCTTGAGGGAAAAGCTGTAACTCTGTGAGATGATTTCACAGAACACAAAGAAGTTTCTCAGAAAGCTTCTTTCCCTTTGTTATCGGAGGATATTTCCTTTGGCCCTATAGTCTTTAAAGGGATACGAAATATCTGTTCTCAGATTCCACAGAAATAAAGCTAGCAAAGAGATCCACGAAATAAAGATGTAACTCTGTGAGATGAATTAACAGAACACTAAGCAGTTTCTCAGAAAGCTTCTTTCCAGACTTCATGTGAGGTTATTTCCTTTTTCACCATAGCCCTCTATGGGCTTCCAAATATCACTTTGCCAATTCCACAAGAACTGTCTTTGAGAAAGGCTTCTTGAGGGGAAAGCTGTAATTCTGTGAGATAATTTCACAGAACACAAAGAAGTTTCTCAGAAAGCTTCTTTCTCTTTGTTATCGGAGGATATTTCCTTTTGCCCTATAGTCTTCAAAGAGATCCCAAATATGTGTTCTCAGATTCCACAGAAATAAGGCTAGCAAAGAGATCCACGAAATACCCATGTAACTCTGTGAGATGAATTATCAGAACACTAAGCAGTTTCTCAGAGGGCTTCTTTCCAGATTTCATCGGAGGATATTTCCTTTTTCTGCATAGCCCTCTATGAGCTTCCAAATATCACTTTGCCAATTCCACAAGAACTGTCTTAGCGAAAGGCTTCTTGAGGGGAAAGCTGTAACTCTGTGAGATGATTTCACAGAACACAAAGAAGTTCCTCAGAAAGCTTCTTTCTCTTTGTTATCGGAGGATATTTCCTTTGGCCCTATAGTCTTCAAACGGAAAGGAAATATCTGTTGTCAGATTCCACAGAAATAAGGCTAGCAAAAAGATCCACGAAATACAGATGTAACTCTGTGAGATGAATTACCAGAACACTAAGCAGTTTCTCAGAAAGATTCTTTCCAGATTTCATAGGAGGATATTTCCTTTTTCACCATAGCCCTCTACGGGCTTCCAAATATCACTTTGCCAATTCCAAAACAACTGTCTTAGCGAAAGGCTTCTTGAGGGGAAAGCTGTAACTCTGTGAGATGATTTCACAGAACACAAAGAAGTTTCTCAGAAAGCTTCTTTCTCTTTGTTATCGGAGGATATTTCCTTTGGCCCTATGGTCTTCAATGGGGGAGGTCAAATCTGTTCTCAGATTCCACAGAAATAAAGCTAGCAAAGAGATCCACGAAATAAAGATGTAACTCTGTGAGATGAATTAACAGAACACTAAGCAGTTTCTCAGAAAGCTTCTTTCCAGACTTCATGTGAGGTTATTTCCTTTTTCACCATAGCCCTCTATGGGCTTCCAAATATCACTTTGCCAATTCCACAAGAACTGTCTTTGAGAAAGGCTTCTTGAGGGGAAAGATGTAATTCTGTGAGATAATTTCACAGAACACAAAGAAGTTTCTCAGAAAGCTTCTTTCTCTTTGTTATCGGAGGATATTTCCTTTTGCCCTATAGTCTTCAAAGAGATCCCAAATATGTGTTCTCAGATTCCACAGAAATAAGGCTAGCAAAGAGATCCACGAAATACCCATGTAACTCTGTGAGATGAATTATCAGAACACTAAGCAGTTTCTCAGAAAGCTTCTTTCCAGATTTCATCGGAGGATATTTCCTTTTTCTCCATAGCCCTCTATGAGCTTCCAAATATCACTTTGCCAATTCCACAAGAACTGTCTTAGCAAAAGGCTTCTTGAGGGGAAAGCTGTAACTCTGTGAGATGATTTCACAGAACACAAAGAAGTTTCTCAGAAAGCTTCTTTCTCTTTGTTATCGGAGGAAATTTCCTTTGGCCCTATAGTCTTTAAAGGGATCAGAAATATCTGTTCTCAGATTCCACAGAAATAAGGCTAGCAAAGAGATCCACGAAATACAGACGTAACTGTGTGAGATGAATTAACAGAACACTAAGCAGTTTCTCAGAAAGCTTCTTTCCATATTTCATCGGAGGATATTTCCTTTTTCACCATAGCCCTCTATGGGCTTCCAAATATCACTTTGCCAATTCCAAAAGAACTGTCTTAGCGAAAGGCTTCTTGAGGGGAAAGCTGTAACTCTGTGAGATGATTTCACAGAACACAAAGAAGTTTCTCAGAAAGCTTCTTTCTCTTTGTTATCGGAGGATATTTCCTTTGGCCCTATAGTCTTTAAAGGGATCAGAAATATCTGTTCTCATATTCCACAGAAATAAGGCTAGCAAAGAGATCCACGAAATACAGACGTAACTGTGTGAGATGAATTAACAGAACACTAAGCAGTTTCTCAGAAAGCTTCTTTCCAGATTTCATCGGAGGATATTTCCTTTTTCACCATAGCCCTCTACGGGCTTCCAAATATCACTTTCCCAATTCCAAAAGAACTGTCTTAGCGAAAGGCTTCCTGAGGGGAAAGCTGTAACTCTGTGAGATGATTTCACAGAACACAAAGAAGTTTCTCAGAAAGCTTCTTTCTCTTTGTTATCGGAGGATATTTCCTTTGGCCCTATAGTCTTTAACGGGATCAGAAATATCTGTTCTCAGATTCCACAGAAATAAGGCTAGCTAAGAGATCCACGAAATCAGATGTAACTCTGTGAGATGAATTAACAGAACACTCAGCAGTTTCTCAGAAAGCTTCTTTCCAGATTTCATCGGAGGATATTTCCTTTTTCACCATAGCCCTCTAAGGGCTTCCAAATATCACTTTGCCAATTCCACAAGAACTGTCTTAGCGAAAGGCTTCTTGAGGTGAAAGGTGTAACTCTGTGAGATGATTTCACAGAACACAAAGAAGTTTCTCAGAAAGCTTCTTTCTCTTTGTTATCGGAGGATATTTCCTTTGGCCCTATGGTCTTCAATGGGGGAGGTAAAATCTGTTCTCAGATTCCACAGAAATAAAGCTAGCAAAGAGATCCACGAAATAAAGATGTAACTCTGTGAGATGAATTAACAGAACACTAAGCAGTTTCTCAGAAAGCTTCTTTCCAGACTTCATGTGAGGTTAATTCCTTTTTCACCATAGCCCTTAATGGGCTTCCAAATATCACTTTGCCAATTCCACAAGAACTGTCTTTGAGAAAGGCTTCTTGAGGGGAAAGATGTAATTCTGTGAGATAATTTCACAGAACACAAAGAAGTTTCTCAGAAAGCTTCTTTCTCTTTGTTATCGGAGGATATTTCCTTTTGCCCTATAGTCTTCAAAGAGATCCCAAATATGTGTTCTCAGATTCCACAGAAATAACGCTAGCAAAGAGATCCACGAAATACCCATGTAACTCTGTGAGATGAATTATCAGAACACTAAGCAGTTTCTCAGAAAGCTTCTTTCCAGATTTCATCGGAGGATATTTCCTTTTTCTCCATAGCCCTCTATGAGCTTCCAAATATCACTTTGCCAATTCCACAAGAACTGTCTTAGCAAAAGGCTTCTTGAGGGGAAAGCTGTAACTCTGTGAGATGATTTCACAGAACACAAAGAAGTTTCTCAGAAAGCTTCTTTCTCTTTGTTATCGGAGGATATTTCCTTTGGCCCTATAGTCTTTAAAGGGATCAGAAATATCTGTTCTCAGATTCCACAGAAATAAGGCTAGCAAAGAGATCCACGAAATACAGACGTAACTGTGTGAGATGAATTAACAGAACACTAAGCAGTTTCTCAGAAAGCTTCTTTCCAGATTTCATCGGAGGATATTTCCTTTTTCACCATAGCCCTCTACGGGCTTCCAAATATCACTTTGCCAATTCCAAAAGAACTGTCTTAGCGAAAGGCTTCTTGAGGGGAAAGCTGTAACTCTGTGAGATGATTTCACAGAACACAAAGAAGTTTCTCAGAAAGCTTCTTTCTCTTTGTTATCGGAGGATATTTCCTTTGACCCTATAGTCTTTAAAGGGATCAGAAATATCTGTTCTCATATTCCACAGAAATAAGGCTAGCAAAGAGATCCACGAAATACAGACGTAACTGTGTGAGATGAATTAACAGAACACTAAGCAGTTTCTCAGAAAGCTTCTTTCCAGATTTCATCGGAGGATATTTCCTTTTTCACCATAGCCCTCTACGGGCTTCCAAATATCACTTTCCAAATTCCAAAAGAACTGTCTTAGCGAAAGGCTTCCTGAGGGGAAAGCTGTAACTCTGTGAGATGATTTCACAGAACACAAAGAAGTTTCTCAGAAAGCTTCTTTCTCTTTGTTATCGGAGGATATTTCCTTTGGCCCTATAGTCTTTAAAGGGATCAGAAATATCTGTTCTCAGATTCCACAGAAATAAGGCTAGCTAAGAGATCCACGAAATCAGATGTAACTCTGTGAGATGAATTAACAGAACACTCAGCAGTTTCTCAGAAAGCTTCTTTCCAGATTTCATCGGAGGATATTTCCTTTTTCACCATAGCCCTCTAAGGGCTTCCAAATATCACTTTGCCAATTCCACAAGAACTGTCTTAGCGAAAGGCTTCTTGAGGTGAAAGGTGTAACTCTGTGAGATGATTTCACAGAACACAAAGAAGTTTCTCAGAAAGCTTCTTTCTGTTTGTTATCGGAGGATATTTCCTCTGGCCCTATAGTCTTCAAAGGGAAAGGAAATATCTGTTGTCCGATTCCACAGAAATAAGGCTAGCAAAGAGATCCACGAAATACAGATGTAACTCTGTGAGATGAATTAACAGAACACTGAGCAGTTTCTCAGAAAGCTTCTTTCCATATTTCATCGGAGGATATTTCCTTTTTCAACATAGCCCTCTCTGGGCTTCCAAATATCACTTTGCCAATTCCACAAGAACTGTCTTAGCGAAAGGCTTCTTGAGGGGAAAGCTGTAACTCTGTGAGATGATTTCACAGAACACAAAGAAGTTTCTCAGAAAGCTTCTTTCCCTTTGTTATCGGAGGATATTTCCTTTGGCCCTATAGTCTTTAAAGGGATAAGAAATATCTGTTCTCATATTCCACAGAAATAAGGATAGCAAGGAGATCCATGAAATACAGATGTAACTCTGTGAGATGAATTAACAGAACACTAAGCAGTTTCTCAGAAAGCTTCATTCCAGATTTCATCGGAGGATATTTCCTTTTTCACCATAGCCCTCTATGGGCTTCCAAATATCACTTTTCCAATTCCACAAGAACTGTCTTAGCGAAAGGATTCTTGAGGGGAAAGCTGTAACTCTGTTAGATGATTTCACAGAACACAAAGAAGTTTCTCAGAAAGCTTCATTCCCTTTGTTATCGGAGGATATTTCCTTTGGCCCTATAGTCTTTAAAGGGATCCGAAATATCTGATCTCAGATTCCACAGAAATAAGGCTAGCAAAGAGATCCATGAAATACAGATGTAACTCTGTGAGATGAATTAACAGAACACTAAGCAGTTTCTCAGAAAGCTTCTTTCCAGATTTCATGTGAGGTTATTTCCTTTTTCACCATAGCCCTCTATGGGCTTCCAAATATCACTTTGCCAATTCCACAAGAACTGACTTTGAGAAAGGCTTCTTGAGAGGAACGCTGTAATTCTGTGAGATAATTTCACAGAACACAAAGAAGTTTCTCAGAAAGCTTCTTTCTCTTTGTTATCGGAGGATATTTCCTTTTGCCCTATAGTCTTCAAAGAGATCCCAAATATGTGTTCTCAGATTCCACAGAAATAAGGCTAGCAAAGAGAACCACGAAATACCCATGTAACTCTGTGAGATGAATTATCAGAACACTAAGCAGTTTCTAGAAAACTTCTTTCCAGATTTCATCGGAGGATATTTCCTTTTTCTCCATAGCCCTCTATGAGCTTCCAAATATCACTTTGCCAATTCCACAAGAACTGTCTTAGCGAAAGGCTTCTTGAGGGGAAAGCTGTAACTCTGTGAGATGATTTCACAGAACACAAAGAAGTTTCTCAGAAAGCTTCCTTCTCTTTGTTATCGGAGGATATTTCCTTTGGCCCTATAGTCTTCAAACGGAAAGGAAATATCTGTTGTCAGATTCCACAGAAATAAGGCTAGCAAAAAGATCCACGAAATGCAGATGTAACTCTGTGAGATGAATTAACAGAACACTCAGCAGTTTCTCAGAAAGATTCTTTCCAGATATCATCGGAGGATATTTCCTTTTTCACCATAGCCCTCTACGGGCTTCCAAATATCACTTTGCCAATTCCAAAAGAACTGTCTTAGCGAAAGGCTTCTTGAGGGGAAAGCTGTAACTCTGTGAGATGATTTCACAGAACACAAAGAAGTTTCTCAGAAAGCTTCTTTCTCTTTGTTATCGGAGGATATTTCCTTTGGCCCTATAGTCTTTAAAGGGATCAGAAATATCTGTTCTCAGATTCCACAAAAATAAGGCAAGCAAAGAGATCCACGAAATACAGATGTAACTGTGTGAGATGAATTAACAGAACACTAAGCAGTTTCTCAGAAAGCTTCTTTCCAGATTTCATCGGAGGATATTTCCTTTTTCACCATAGCCCTCTAAGGGCTTCCAAATATCACTTTGCCAATTCCAAAAGAACTGTCTTAGCGAAAGGCTTCTTGAGGGGAAAGCTGTAACTCTGTGAGATGATTTCACAGAACACAAAGAAGTTTCTCAGAGAGCTTCTTTCTCTTTGTTATCGGAGGATATTTCCTTTGGCCCTATAGTCTTTAAAGGGATCAGAATTATCTGTTCTCAGATTCCACAGAAATAAGGCTAGCAAAGAGATCCACGAAATACAGATGTAACTCTGTGAGATGAATTAACAGAACACTGAGCAGTTTCTCAGAAAGCTTCTTTCCAGATTTCATCGGAGGATATTTCCTTTTTCACCGTAGCCCTCTATGGGCTTCCAAATATCACTTTGCCAATTCCACAAGAACTGTCTTAGCGAAAGGCTTCTTGAGGGGAAAGCTGTAACTCTGTGAGATGATTTCACAGAACACAAAGAAGTTTCTCAGAAAGCTTCTTTCTCTTTGTTATCGGAGGATATTTCCTTTGCCCCTATAGTCTTTAAAGGGATCAGAAATATCTGTTCTCAGATTCCACAGAAATAAGGCTAGCAAAGAGATCCACGAAATACAGACGTAACTGTGTGAGATGAATTAACAGAACACTAAGCAGTTTCTCAGAAAGCTTCTTTCCAGATTTCATCGGAGGATATTTCCTTTTTCACCATAGCCCTCTACGGGCTTCCAAATATCACTTTTCCAATTCCAAAAGAACTGTCTTAGCGAAAGGCTTCCTGAGGGGAAAGCTGTATCTCTGTGAGATGATTTCACAGAACACAAAGAAGTTTCTCAGAAAGCTTCTTTCTCTTTGTTATCGGAGGATATTTCCTTTGGCCCTATGGTCTTTAAAGGGATCAGAAATATCTGTTCTCAGATTCCACAGAAATAAGGCTAGCTAAGAGATCCACGAAATCAGATGTAACTCTGTGAGATGAATTAACAGAACACTCAGCAGTTTCTCAGAAAGCTTCTTTCCAGATTTCATCGGAGGATATTTCCTTTTTCACCATAGCCCTCTAAGGGCTTCCAAATATCACTTTGCCAATTCCACAAGAACTGTCTTAGCGAAAGGCTTCTTGAGGTGAAAGGTGTAACTCTGTGAGATGATTTCACAGAACACAAAGAAGTTTCTCAGAAATCTTCTTTCTCTTTGTTATCGGAGGATATTTCCTTTGGCCCTATAGTCTTCAAAGGGAAAGGAAATATCTGTTGTCCGATTCCACAGAAATAAGGCTAGCAAAGAGATCCACGAAATACAGATGTAACTCTGTGAGATGAATTAACAGAACACTGAGCAGTTTCTCAGAAAGCTTCTTTCCATATTTCATCGGAGGATATTTCCTTTTTCAACATAGCCCTCTCTGGGCTTCCAAATATCACTTTGCCAATTCCACAAGAACTGTCTTAGCGAAAGGCTTCTTGAGGGGAAAGCTGTAACTCTGTGAGATGATTTCACAGAACACAAAGAAGTTTCTCAGAAAGCTTCTTTCCCTTTGTTATCGGAGGATATTTCTTTGGCCCTATAGTCTTTAAAGGGATACGAAATATCTGTTCTCATATTCCACAGAAATAAGGATAGCAAGGAGATCCATGAAATACAGATGTAACTCTGTGAGATGAATTAACAGAACACTAAGCAGTTTCTCAGAAAGCTTCATTCCAGATTTCATCGGAGGATATTTCCTTTTTCACCATAGCCCTCTATGGGCTTCCAAATATCACTTTTCCAATTCCACAAGAACTGTCTTAGCGAAAGGATTCTTGAGGAGGAAGCTGTAACTCTGTTAGATGATTTCACAGAACACAAAGAAGTTTCTCAGAAAGCTTCATTCCCTTTGTTATCGGAGGATATTTCCTTTGGCCCTATAATCTTTAAAGGGATCCGAAATATCTGATCTCAGATTCCACAGAAATAAGGCTAGCAAAGAGATCCATGAAATACAGATGTAACTCTGTGAGATGAATTAACAGAACACTAAGCAGTTTCTCAGAAAGCTTCTTTCCAGATTTCATCGGAGGATATTTCCTTTTTCACCATAGCCCTCTATAGGCTTCCAAATATCACTTTGCCAATTCCACAATAACTGTCTTAGCGAAAGGCTTCTTGAGGGGAAAGCTGTAACTCTGTGAGATGATTTCACAGAACACAAAGAAGTTTCTCAGAAAGCTTCTTTCTCTTTGTTATCGGAGGATATTTCCTTTGGCCCTATGGTCTTCAAAGGGAAAGGTAAAATCTGTTCTCAGATTCCACAGAAATAAAGCTAGCAAAGAGATCCACGAAATAAAGATGTAACTCTGTGAGATGAATTAACAGAACACTAAGCAGTTTCTCAGAAAGCTTCTTTCCAGATTTCATCGGAGGATATTTGCTTTTTCACCATAGCCCTCTATGAGCTTCAAAATATCACTTTGCCAATTCCACAAGAACTGTCTTAGCCAAAGGCTTCTTGAGGGGAAAGCTGTAACTCTGTGAGATGATTTCACAGAACACAAAGAAGTTTCTCAGAAAGCTTCTTTCTCTTTGTTATCGGAGGATATTTCCTTTGGCCCTATAGTCTTCAAAGGGAAATGAATTATCTGTTGTCAGATTCCACAGAAATAAGGCTAGCAAAGAGATCCACGAAATACAGATGTAACTCTGAGAGATGAATTAAAAGAACACTGAGCAGTTTCTCAGAAAGCTTCTTTCCAGATTTCATCGGAGGATATTTCCTTTTTCACCATAGCCCTCTATGGGCTTCCAAATATCACTTTGCCAATTCCACAAGAACTGTCTTTGAGAAAGGCTTCTTGAGGGGAAAGCTGTAATTCTGTGAGATAATTTCACAGAACACAAAGAAGTTTCTCAGAAAGCTTCTTTCTCTTTGTTATCGGAGGATATTTCCTTTTGCCCTATAGTCTTCAAAGAGATCCCAAATATGTGTTCTCAGATTCCACAGAAATAAGGCTAGCAAAGAGATCCACGAAATACCCATGTAACTCTGTGAGATGAATTATCAGAACACTAAGCAGTTTCTCAGAAAGCTTCTTTCCAGATTTCATCGGAGGATATTTCCTTTTTCTGCATAGCCCTCTATGAGCTTCCAAATATCACTTTGCCAATTCCACAAGAACTGTCTTAGCGAAAGGCTTCTTGAGGGGAAAGCTGTAACTCTGTGAGATGATTTCACAGAACACAAAGAAGTTTCTCAGAAAGCTTCTTTCTCTTTGTTATCGGAGGATATTTCCTTTGGCCCTATAGTCTTCAAACGGAAAGGAAATATCTGTTGTCAGATTCCACAGAAATAAGGCTAGCAAAAAGATCCACGAAATACAGATGTAACTCTGTGAGATGAATTAACAGAACACTAAGCAGTTTCTCAGAAAGATTCTTTCCAGATTTCATAGGAGGATATTTCCTTTTTCACCATAGCCCTCTACGGGCTTCCAAATATCACTTTGCCAATTCCAAAAGAACTGTCTTAGCGAAAGGCTTCTTGAGGGGAAAGCTGTAACTCTGTGAGATGATTTCACAGAACACAAAGAAGTTTCTCAGAAAGCTTCTTTCTCTTTGTTATCGGAGGATATTTCCTTTGGCCCTATGGTCTTCAATGGGGGAGGTAAAATCTGTTCTCAGATTCCACAGAAATAAAGCTAGCAAAGAGATCCACGAAATAAAGATGTAACTCTGTGAGATGAATTAACAGAACACTAAGCAGTTTCTCAGAAAGCTTCTTTCCAGACTTCATGTGAGGTTATTTCCTTTTTCACCATAGCCCTCTATGGGCTTCCAAATATCACTTTGCCAATTCCACAAGAACTGTCTTTGAGAAAGGCTTCTTGAGGGGAAAGATGTAATTCTGTGAGATAATTTCACAGAACACAAAGAAGTTTCTCAGAAAGCTTCTTTCTCTTTGTTATCGGAGGATATTTCCTTTTGCCCTATAGTCTTCAAAGAGATCCCAAATATGTGTTCTCAGATTCCACAGAAATAAGGCTAGCAAAGAGATCCACGAAATACCCATGTAACTCTGTGAGATGAATTATCAGAACACTAAGCAGTTTCTCAGAAAGCTTCTTTCCAGATTTCATCGGAGGATATTTCCTTTTTCTCCATAGCCCTCTATGAGCTTCCAAATATCACTTTGCCAATTCCACAAGAACTGTCTTAGCAAAAGGCTTCTTGAGGGGAAAGCTGTAACTCTGTGAGATGATTTCACAGAACACAAAGAAGTTTCTCAGAAAGCTTCTTTCTCTTTGTTATCGGAGGAAATTTCCTTTGGCCCTATAGTCTTTAAAGGGATCAGAAATATCTGTTCTCAGATTCCACAGAAATAAGGCTAGCAAAGAGATCCACGAAATACAGACGTAACTGTGTGAGATGAATTAACAGAACACTAAGCAGTTTCTCAGAAAGCTTCTTTCCATATTTCATCGGAGGATATTTCCTTTTTCACCATAGCCCTCTACGGGCTTCCAAATATCACTTTGCCAATTCCAAAAGAACTGTCTTAGCGAAAGGCTTCTTGAGGGGAAAGCTGTAACTCTGTGAGATGATTTCACAGAACACAAAGAAGTTTCTCAGAAAGCTTCTTTCTCTTTGTTATCGGAGGATATTTCCTTTGGCCCTATAGTCTTTAAAGGGATCAGAAATATCTGTTCTCATATTCCACAGAAATAAGGCTAGCAAAGAGATCCACGAAATACAGACGTAACTGTGTGAGATGAATTAACAGAACACTAAGCAGTTTCTCAGAAAGCTTCTTTCCAGATTTCATCGGAGGATATTTCCTTTTTCACCATAGCCCTCTACGGGCTTCCAAATATCACTTTCCCAATTCCAAAAGAACTGTCTTAGCGAAAGGCTTCCTGAGGGGAAAGCTGTAACTCTGTGAGATGATTTCACAGAACACAAAGAAGTTTCTCAGAAAGCTTCTTTCTCTTTGTTATCGGAGGATATTTCCTTTGGCCCTATAGTCTTTAACGGGATCAGAAATATCTGTTCTCAGATTCCACAGAAATAAGGCTAGCTAAGAGATCCACGAAATCAGATGTAACTCTGTGAGATGAATTAACAGAACACTCAGCAGTTTCTCAGAAAGCTTCTTTCCAGATTTCATCGGAGGATATTTCCTTTTTCACCATAGCCCTCTAAGGGCTTCCAAATATCACTTTGCCAATTCCACAAGAACTGTCTTAGCGAAAGGCTTCTTGAGGTGAAAGGTGTAACTCTGTGAGATGATTTCACAGAACACAAAGAAGTTTCTCAGAAAGCTTCTTTCTCTTTGTTATCGGAGGATATTTCCTTTGGCCCTATGGTCTTCAATGGGGGAGGTAAAATCTGTTCTCAGATTCCACAGAAATAAAGCTAGCAAAGAGATCCACGAAATAAAGATGTAACTCTGTGAGATGAATTAACAGAACACTAAGCAGTTTCTCAGAAAGCTTCTTTCCAGACTTCATGTGAGGTTATTTCCTTTTTCACCATAGCCCTCTATGGGCTTCCAAATATCACTTTGCCAATTCCACAAGAACTGTCTTTGAGAAAGGCTTCTTGAGGGGAAAGATGTAATTCTGTGAGATAATTTCACAGAACACAAAGAAGTTTCTCAGAAAGCTTCTTTCTCTTTGTTATCGGAGGATATTTCCTTTTGCCCTATAGTCTTCAAAGAGATCCCAAATATGTGTTCTCAGATTCCACAGAAATAAGGCTAGCAAAGAGATCCACGAAATACCCATGTAACTCTGTGAGATGAATTATCAGAACACTAAGCAGTTTCTCAGAAAGCTTCTTTCCAGATTTCATCGGAGGATATTTCCTTTTTCTCCATAGCCCTCTACGAGCTTCCAAATATCACTTTGCCAATTCCACAAGAACTGTCTTAGCAAAAGGCTTCTTGAGGGGAAAGCTGTAACTCTGTGAGATGATTTCACAGAACACAAAGAAGTTTCTCAGAAAGCTTCTTTCTCTTTGTTATCGGAGGATATTTCCTTTGGCCCTATAGTCTTTAAAGGGATCAGAAATATCTGTTCTCAGATTCCACAGAAATAAGGCTAGCAAAGAGATCCACGAAATACAGACGTAACTGTGTGAGATGAATTAACAGAACACTAAGCAGTTTCTCAGAAAGCTTCTTTCCAGATTTCATCGGAGGATATTTCCTTTTTCACCATAGCCCTCTACGGGCTTCCAAATATCACTTTGCCAATTCCAAAAGAACTGTCTTAGCGAAAGGCTTCTTGAGGGGAAAGCTGTAACTCTGTGAGATGATTTCACAGAACACAAAGAAGTTTCTCAGAAAGCTTCTTTCTCTTTGTTATCGGAGGATATTTCCTTTGACCCTATAGTCTTTAAAGGGATCAGAAATATCTGTTCTCATATTCCACAGAAATAAGGCTAGCAAAGAGATCCACGAAATACAGACGTAACTGTGTGAGATGAATTAACAGAACACTAAGCAGTTTCTCAGAAAGCTTCTTTCCAGATTTCATCGGAGGATATTTCCTTTTTCACCATAGCCCTCTACGGGCTTCCAAATATCACTTTCCAAATTCCAAAAGAACTGTCTTAGCGAAAGGCTTCCTGAGGGGAAAGCTGTAACTCTGTGAGATGATTTCACAGAACACAAAGAAGTTTCTCAGAAAGCTTCTTTCTCTTTGTTATCGGAGGATATTTCCTTTGGCCCTATAGTCTTTAAAGGGATCAGAAATATCTGTTCTCAGATTCCACAGAAATAAGGCTAGCTAAGAGATCCACGAAATCAGATGTAACTCTGTGAGATGAATTAACAGAACACTCAGCAGTTTCTCAGAAAGCTTCTTTCCAGATTTCATCGGAGGATATTTCCTTTTTCACCATAGCCCTCTAAGGGCTTCCAAATATCACTTTGCCAATTCCACAAGAACTGTCTTAGCGAAAGGCTTCTTGAGGTGAAAGGTGTAACTCTGTGAGATGATTTCACAGAACACAAAGAAGTTTCTCAGAAAGCTTCTTTCTCTTTGTTATCGGAGGATATTTCCTCTGGCCCTATAGTCTTCAAAGGGAAAGGAAATATCTGTTGTCCGATTCCACAGAAATAAGGCTAGCAAAGAGATCCACGAAATACAGATGTAACTCTGTGAGATGAATTAACAGAACACTGAGCAGTTTCTCAGAAAGCTTCTTTCCATATTTCATCGGAGGATATTTCCTTTTTCAACATAGCCCTCTCTGGGCTTCCAAATATCACTTTGCCAATTCCACAAGAACTGTCTTAGCGAAAGGCTTCTTGAGGGGAAAGCTGTAACTCTGTGAGATGATTTCACAGAACACAAAGAAGTTTCTCAGAAAGCTTCTTTCCCTTTGTTATCGGAGGATATTTCCTTTGGCCCTATAGTCTTTAAAGGGATAAGAAATATCTGTTCTCATATTCCACAGAAATAAGGATAGCAAGGAGATCCATGAAATACAGATGTAACTCTGTGAGATGAATTAACAGAACACTAAGCAGTTTCTCAGAAAGCTTCATTCCAGATTTCATCGGAGGATATTTCCTTTTTCACCATAGCCCTCTATGGGCTTCCAAATATCACTTTTCCAATTCCACAAGAACTGTCTTAGCGAAAGGATTCTTGAGGGGAAAGCTGTAACTCTGTTAGATGATTTCACAGAACACAAAGAAGTTTCTCAGAAAGCTTCATTCCCTTTGTTATCGGAGGATATTTCCTTTGGCCCTATAGTCTTTAAAGGGATCCGAAATATCTGATCTCAGATTCCACAGAAATAAGGCTAGCAAAGAGATCCATGAAATACAGATGTAACTCTGTGAGATGAATTAACAGAACACTAAGCAGTTTCTCAGAAAGCTTCTTTCCAGATTTCATGTGAGGTTATTTCCTTTTTCACCATAGCCCTCTATGGGCTTCCAAATATCACTTTGCCAATTCCACAAGAACTGACTTTGAGAAAGGCTTCTTGAGAGGAACGCTGTAATTCTGTGAGATAATTTCACAGAACACAAAGAAGTTTCTCAGAAAGCTTCTTTCTCTTTGTTATCGGAGGATATTTCCTTTTGCCCTATAGTCTTCAAAGAGATCCCAAATATGTGTTCTCAGATTCCACAGAAATAAGGCTAGCAAAGAGAACCACGAAATACCCATGTAACTCTGTGAGATGAATTATCAGAACACTAAGCAGTTTCTAGAAAACTTCTTTCCAGATTTCATCGGAGGATATTTCCTTTTTCTCCATAGCCCTCTATGAGCTTCCAAATATCACTTTGCCAATTCCACAAGAACTGTCTTAGCGAAAGGCTTCTTGAGGGGAAAGCTGTAACTCTGTGAGATGATTTCACAGAACACAAAGAAGTTTCTCAGAAAGCTTCCTTCTCTTTGTTATCGGAGGATATTTCCTTTGGCCCTATAGTCTTCAAACGGAAAGGAAATATCTGTTGTCAGATTCCACAGAAATAAGGCTAGCAAAAAGATCCACGAAATGCAGATGTAACTCTGTGAGATGAATTAACAGAACACTCAGCAGTTTCTCAGAAAGATTCTTTCCAGATATCATCGGAGGATATTTCCTTTTTCACCATAGCCCTCTACGGGCTTCCAAATATCACTTTGCCAATTCCAAAAGAACTGTCTTAGCGAAAGGCTTCTTGAGGGGAAAGCTGTAACTCTGTGAGATGATTTCACAGAACACAAAGAAGTTTCTCAGAAAGCTTCTTTCTCTTTGTTATCGGAGGATATTTCCTTTGGCCCTATAGTCTTTAAAGGGATCAGAAATATCTGTTCTCAGATTCCACAAAAATAAGGCAAGCAAAGAGATCCACGAAATACAGATGTAACTGTGTGAGATGAATTAACAGAACACTAAGCAGTTTCTCAGAAAGCTTCTTTCCAGATTTCATCGGAGGATATTTCCTTTTTCACCATAGCCCTCTAGGGGCTTCCAAATATCACTTTGCCAATTCCAAAAGAACTGTCTTAGCGAAAGGCTTCTTGAGGGGAAAGCTGTAACTCTGTGAGATGATTTCACAGAACACAAAGAAGTTTCTCAGAGAGCTTCTTTCTCTTTGTTATCGGAGGATATTTCCTTTGGCCCTATAGTCTTTAAAGGGATCAGAATTATCTGTTCTCAGATTCCACAGAAATAAGGCTAGCAAAGAGATCCACGAAATACAGATGTAACTCTGTGAGATGAATTAACAGAACACTGAGCAGTTTCTCAGAAAGCTTCTTTCCAGATTTCATCGGAGGATATTTCCTTTTTCACCGTAGCCCTCTATGGGCTTCCAAATATCACTTTGCCAATTCCACAAGAACTGTCTTAGCGAAAGGCTTCTTGAGGGGAAAGCTGTAACTCTGTGAGATGATTTCACAGAACACAAAGAAGTTTCTCAGAAAGCTTCTTTCTCTTTGTTATCGGAGGATATTTCCTTTGCCCCTATAGTCTTTAAAGGGATCAGAAATATCTGTTCTCAGATTCCACAGAAATAAGGCTAGCAAAGAGATCCACAAAATACAGACGTAACTGTGTGAGATGAATTAACAGAACACTAAGCAGTTTCTCAGAAAGCTTCTTTCCAGATTTCATCGGAGGATATTTCCTTTTTCACCATAGCCCTCTACGGGCTTCCAAATATCACTTTGCCAATTCCAAAAGAACTGTCTTAGCGAAAGGCTTCCTGAGGGGAAAGCTGTATCTCTGTGAGATGATTTCACAGAACACAAAGAAGTTTCTCAGAAAGCTTCTTTCTCTTTGTTATCGGAGGATATTTCCTTTGGCCCTATAGTCTTTAAAGGGATCAGAAATATCTGTTCTCAGATTCCACAGAAATAAGGCTAGCTAAGAGATCCACGAAATCAGATGTAACTCTGTGAGATGAATTAACAGAACACTCAGCAGTTTCTCAGAAAGCTTCTTTCCAGATTTCATCGGAGGATATTTCCTTTTTCACCATAGCCCTCTAAGGGCTTCCAAATATCACTTTGCCAATTCCACAAGAACTGTCTTAGCGAAAGGCTTCTTGAGGTGAAAGGTGTAACTCTGTGAGATGATTTCACAGAACACAAAGAAGTTTCTCAGAAATCTTCTTTCTCTTTGTTATCGGAGGATATTTCCTTTGGCCCTATAGTCTTCAAAGGGAAAGGAAATATCTGTTGTCCGATTCCACAGAAATAAGGCTAGCAAAGAGATCCACGAAATACAGATGTAACTCTGTGAGATGAATTAACAGAACACTGAGCAGTTTCTCAGAAAGCTTCTTTCCATATTTCATCGGAGGATATTTCCTTTTTCAACATAGCCCTCTCTGGGCTTCCAAATATCACTTTGCCAATTCCACAAGAACTGTCTTAGCGAAAGGCTTCTTGAGGGGAAAGCTGTAACTCTGTGAGATGATTTCACAGAACACAAAGAAGTTTCTCAGAAAGCTTCTTTCCCTTTGTTATCGGAGGATATTTCTTTGGCCCTATAGTCTTTAAAGGGATACGAAATATCTGTTCTCATATTCCACAGAAATAAGGATAGCAAGGAGATCCATGAAATACAGATGTAACTCTGTGAGATGAATTAACAGAACACTAAGCAGTTTCTCAGAAAGCTTCATTCCAGATTTCATCGGAGGATATTTCCTTTTTCACCATAGCCCTCTATGGGCTTCCAAATATCACTTTTCCAATTCCACAAGAACTGTCTTAGCGAAAGGATTCTTGAGGGGGAAGCTGTAACTCTGTTAGATGATTTCACAGAACACAAAGAAGTTTCTCAGAAAGCTTCATTCCCTTTGTTATCGGAGGATATTTCCTTTGGCCCTATAATCTTTAAAGGGATCCGAAATATCTGATCTCAGATTCCACAGAAATAAGGCTAGCAAAGAGATCCATGAAATACAGATGTAACTCTGTGAGATGAATTAACAGAACACTAAGCAGTTTCTCAGAAAGCTTCTTTCCAGATTTCATCGGAGGATATTTCCTTTTTCACCATAGCCCTCTATAGGCTTCCAAATATCACTTTGCCAATTCCACAATAACTGTCTTAGCGAAAGGCTTCTTGAGGGGAAAGCTGTAACTCTGTGAGATGATTTCACAGAACACAAAGAAGTTTCTCAGAAAGCTTCTTTCTCTTTGTTATCGGAGGATATTTCCTTTGGCCCTATGGTCTTCAAAGGGAAAGGTAAAATCTGTTCTCAGATTCCACAGAAATAAAGCTAGCAAAGAGATCCACGAAATAAAGATGTAACTCTGTGAGATGAATTAACAGAACACTAAGCAGTTTCTCAGAAAGCTTCTTTCCAGATTTCATCGGAGGATATTTGCTTTTTCACCATAGCCCTCTATGAGCTTCAAAATATCACTTTGCCAATTCCACAAGAACTGTCTTAGCCAAAGGCTTCTTGAGGGGAAAGCTGTAACTCTGTGAGATGATTTCACAGAACACAAAGAAGTTTCTCAGAAAGCTTCTTTCTCTTTGTTATCGGAGGATATTTCCTTTGGCCCTATAGTCTTCAAAGGGAAATGAATTATCTGTTGTCAGATTCCACAGAAATAAGGCTAGCAAAGAGATCCACGAAATACAGATGTAACTCTGAGAGATGAATTAAAAGAACACTGAGCAGTTTCTCAGAAAGCTTCTTTCCAGATTTCATCGGAGGATATTTCCTTTTTCACCATAGCCCTCTAGGGCTTCCAAATATCACTTTGCCAATTCCACAAGAACTGTCTTAGCGAAAGGCTTATTGAGGGGAAAGCTGTAACTCTGTGAGATGACTTCACTGAACAAAAAGAAGTTTCTCAGAAAGCTTCTTTCTCTTTGTTTTCGGAGGATATTTCCTTTGGCCCTATAGTCTTCAAAGAGATCCCAAATATGTGTTCTCAGATTCCACAGAAATAAGGCTAGCAAAGAGATCCACGAAATACAGATGTAACTCTGTGAGATGAATTATCAGAACACTAAGCAGTTTCTCAGAAAGCTTCTTTCCAGATTTCATCGGAGGATATTTCCTTTTTCTCCATAGCCCTCTATGAGCTTCCAAATATCACTTTGCCAATTCCACAAGAACTGTCTTAGCGAAAGGCTTCTTGAGGGGAAAGCTGTAACTCTGTGAGATGATTTCACAGAACACAAAGAAGTTTCTCAGAAAGCTTCTTTCTCTTTGTTATCGGAGGATATTTCCTTTGGCCCTATAGTCTTCAAAGGGAAAGGAAATATCTGTTGTCAGATTCCACAGAAATAAGGCAAGCAAAGAGATCCACGAAACACAGATGGAACTCCGTGAGATGAATTAACAGAACACTGAGCAGTTTCTCAGAAAGCTTCTTTCCAGATTTCATAGGAGGATATTTCCTTTTTCACCATAGCCCTCTATGGGCTTCCAAATATCACTTTGCCAATTCCACAAGAACTGTCTTAGCGAAAGGCTTCTTGAGGGGAAAGCTGTAACTCTGTGACATGATTTCACAGAACACAAATAAGTTTCTCAGAAACCTTCTTTCTCTTTGTTATCGGAGGATATTTCCTTTGGCCCTATAGTCTTCAAAGGGAAAGGAAATATCTGTTGTCAGATTCCACAGAAATAAGGCTAGCAAAGAGATCCACGAAACACAGATGTAACTCTGTGAGATGAATTAACAGAACACTGAGCAGTTTCTCAGAAAGCTTCTTTCCAGATTTCATCAGAGGATATTTCCTTTTTCACCATAGCCATCTATGGGCTTCCAAATATCACGTTGCCAATTCCACAAGAACTGTCTTATCGAAAGTCTTCTTTAGGGGAAAGCTGTAACTTTGTGAGATGATTTCACAGAACACAAAGAAGTTTCTCAGAAAGCTTCCCTCTCTTTGTTATCGGAGGATATTTCCTTTGGCCCTATAGTCTTCAAAGGGAAAGGAAATATCTGTTCTCAGATTCCACAGAAATAAGGCTAGCAAAGAGATCCACGAAATACAGATGTAACTCTGTGAGATGAATTAACAAAACACTAAGGAGTTTCTCAGAAAGCTTGTTTCCAGATTTCGTCGGAGGATATTTCCTTTTACACCATAGCCCTCTATGGGCTTCCAAATATCACTTTGCCAATTCCACAAGAACTGTCTTAGCGAAAGGCTTCTTGAGGGGAAAGCTGTAACTCTGTGAGATGATTTCACAGAACACAAAGAAGTTTCTCAGAAAGCTTCTTTCTCTTTGTTATCGGAGGATATTTCCTTTGGCCCTATAGTCTCCAAAGGGAAAGGAAATATCTGTTGTCAGATTCCACAGAAATAAGGCAAGCAAAGAGATCCACGAAATACAGATGTAACTCTGTGAGATGAATTAACAGAACACTAAGCAGTTTCTCAGAAAGCTTCTTTCCAGATTTCATCTGAGGTTATTTCCTTTTTCACCATAGCCCTCTATGGGCTTCCAAATATCACTTTGCCAATTCCACAAGAACTGTTTTTGCGAAAGGCTTCTTGAGGGGAATGCTGTAAATCTGTGAGATGATTTCACAGAACACAAAGAAGTTTCTCAGAAAGCTTCTTTCTCTTTGTTATCGGAGGATATTTCCTTTGGCCCTATAGTCTTTAATGGGATCCGAAATATCTGTTCTCAGATTCCACAGAAATAAGGCTAGCAAAGAGATCCACGAAATACAGATGTAACTCTGTGAGATGAATTAAAAGAACACTGAGCAGTTTCTCAGAAAGCTTCTTTCCAGATTTCATCGGAGGATATTTCCTTTTTCACCATAGCCCTCTAGGGCTTCCAAATATCACTTTGCCAATTCCACAGTAACTGTCTTAGCGAAAGGCTTCTTGAGGGGAAAGCTGTAACTCTGTGAGATGACTTCACAGAACAAAAGGAAGTTTCTCAGAAAGCTTCTTTCTCTTTGTTATCGGAGGATATTTCCTTTGGCCCTATAGTCTTCAAAGAGATCCCAAATATGTGTTCTCAGATTCCATAGAAATAAGGCTAGCAAAGAGATCCACGAAATACAGATGTAACTCTGTGAGATGAATTATCAGAACACTAAGCAGTTTCTCAGAAAGCTTCTTTCCAGATTTCATCGGAGGATATTTCCTTTTTCTCCATAGCCCTCTATGAGCTTCCAAATATCACTTTGCCAATTCCACAAGAACTGTCTTAGCGAAAGGCTTCTTGAGGGGAAAGCTGTAACTCTGTGAGATGATTTCACAGAACACAAAGAAGTTTCTCAGAAAGCTTCTTTCTCTTTGTTATCGGAGGATATTTCCTTTGGCCCTATAGTCTTCAAAGGGAAAGGAAATATCTGTTGTCAGATTCCACAGAAATAAGGCAAGCAAAGAGATCAACGAAACACAGATGGAACTCCGTGAGATGAATTAACAGAACACTGAGCAGTTTCTCAGAAAGCTTCTTTCCAGATTTCATAGGAGGATATTTCCTTTTTCACCATAGCCCTCTATGGGCTTCCAAATATCACTTTGCCAATTCCACAAGAACTGTCTTACGAAAGGATTCTTGAGGGGAAAGCTGTAACTCTGTGAGATGATTTCACAGAACACAAATAAGTTTCTCAGAAACCTTCTTTCTCTTTGTTATCGGAGGATATTTCCTTTGGCCCTATAGTCTTCAAAGGGAAAGGAAATATCTGTTGTCAGATTCCACAGAAATAAGGCTAGCAAAGAGATCCACGAAACACAGATGTAACTCTGTGAGATGAATTAACAGAACACTGAGCAGTTTCTCAGAAAGCTTCTTTCCAGATTTCATCAGAGGATATTTCCTTTTTCACCGTAGCCATCTATGGGCTTCCAAATATCACGTTGCCAATTCCACAAGAACTGTCTTATCGAAAGGCTTCTTTAGGGGAAAGCTGTAACTCTGTGAGATGATGTCACAGAACACAAAGAAGTTTCTCAGAAAGCTTCCCTCTCTTTGTTATCGGAGGATATTTCCTTTGGCCCTATAGTCTTCAAAGGGAAAGGAAATATCTGTTCTCAGATTCCACAGAAATAAGGCTAGCAAGGAGATCCACGAAATACAGATGTAACTCTGTGAGATGAATTAACAAAACACTAAGGAGTTTCTCAGAAAGCTTGTTTCCAGATTTCATCGGAGGATATTTCCTTTTTCACCGTAGCCCTCTATGGGCTTCCAAATATCACTTTGCCAATTCCACAAGAACTGTCTTAGCGAAAGGCTTCTTGAGGGGAAAGCTGTAACTCTGTGAGATGATTTCACAGAACACAAAGAAGTTTCTAAGAAAGCTTCTTTCTCTTTGTTATCGGAGTATATTTCTTTCGACCTATAGTATTCAAAGGGATCCGAAATATCTGTTCTCAGATTCCACAGAAATAAGGCTAGCAAAGAGATCGACGAAATACAGATGTAACTCTGTGAGATGAATTAACAGAACACTAAGCAGTTTCTCAGAAAGCTTCTTTCCAGATTTCATCGGAGGATATTTCCTTTTTCACCATAGCCCTCTATGGGCTTCCAAATATCACTTTGCCAATTCCACAAGAACTGTCTTAGCGAAAGGCTTCTTAAGGGGAAAGGTGTAACTCTGTGAGATGATTTCACAGAACACAAAGAAGTTTCTCAGAAAGCTTCTTTCTCTTTGTTATCGGAGGATATTTCCTTTGGCCCTATAGTCTTCAAAGGGAAAGGAAATATCTGTTGTCAGATTCCACAGAAATAAGGCAAGCAAAGAGATCCACGAAATACAGATGTAACTCTGTGAGATGAATTAACAGAACACTAAGGAGTTTCTCAGAAAGCTTCTTTCCAGATTTCATCGGAGGATATTTCCTTTTTCACCATAGCCCTCTAAGGGCTTCCAAGTATGACTTTGCCAATTGCACAAGAACTGTCTTAGCGAAAGGCTTCTTGAGGGGAAAGCTGTAACTCTGTGAGATGTTTTCACAGAACACAAAGAAGTTTCTCAGAAAGCTTCTTTCTCTTTGTTATCGGAGGATATTTCCTTCGGCCCTATAGTATTCAAAGGGATCCGAAATATCTGTTCTCAGATTCCACAGAAATAAGGCTAGCAAAGAGATCGACGAAATACAGATGTAACTCTGTGAGATGAATTAACAGAACACTAAGCAGTTTCTCAGAAAGCTTCTTTCCAGATTTCATCGGAGGATATTTCCTTTTTCACCATAGCCCTCTATGGGCTTGCGAATATCACTTTGCCAATTCCACAAGAACTGTCTTTGCGAAAGGCTTCTTGAGGGGAAAGCTGTAACTCTGTGAGATGATTTCACAGAACACAAAGAAGTTTCTCAGAAAGCTTCTTTTTCTTTGTTATCGGAGGATATTTCCTTTGGCCCTATAGTCCTCAATGGGATCCGAAATATCTGTTCTCAGATTCCACAGAAATAAGGCTGGCAAAGAGATCCACGAAATACAGATGTAACTCTGTGAGATGAATTAACAGAACACTGAGCAGTCTCTCAGAAAGCTTCTTTCCAGATTTCATCGGAGGATATTTCCTTTTTCACCATAGCCCTCTATGGCCTTCCAAATATCACTTTGCCAATTCCACAAGAATTGTCTTAGCGAAAGGCTTCTTGAGGTGAAAGGTGTAACTCTGTGAGATGATTTCACAGAACACAAAGAAGTTTCTCAGAAAGCTTCTTTCTCTTTGTTATCAGAGGATATTTCCTTTGGCCCTATAGTCTTCAAAGGGAAAGGAAATATCTGTTCTCAGATTCCAGAGAAATAAGGCTTGCAAAAAGATCCACGAAATACAGATGTAACTCTGTGAGATGAATTAACAGAACACTAAGCAGTTTCTCAGAAAGCTTCTTTCCAGATTTCATCGGAGGATATTTCCTTTTTCACCATAGCCCTCTATGGGCTTCCAAATATCACTTTGCCAATTCCAAAAGAACTGTCTTAGCGAAAGGCTTCTTGAGGGGAAAGCTGTAACTCTGTGAGATGATTTCACAGAACACAAAGAAGTTTCTCAGAAAGCTTCCTTCTCTTTGTTATCGGAGGATATTTCCTTTGGCCCTATAGTCTTTAAAGGGATCAGAAAAATCTGTTCTCAGATTCCACAGAAATAAGGCTAGCAAAGAGATCCACGAAATACAGATGTAACTGTGTGAGATGAATTAACAGAACACTAAGGAGTTTCTCAGAAAGCTTCTTTCCAGATTTCATCGGAGGATATTTCCTTTTTCACCATAGCCCTCTACGGGCTTCCAAATATCACTTTGCCAATTCCAAAAGAACTGTCTTAGCGAAAGGCTTCTTGAGGGGAAAGCTGTAACTCTGTGAGATGATTTCACAGAACACAAAGAAATTTCTCAGAAAGCTTCTTTCTTTTTGTTATCGGAGGATATTTCCTTTGGCCCTATAGTCTTTAAAGGGATCAGAAATATCTGTTCTCAGATTCCACAGAAATAAGGCTACCAAAGAGATCCACGAAATACAGATGTAACTCTGTGAGATGAATTAACAGAACACTGAGCAGTTTCTCAGAAAGCTTCTTTCCAGATTTCATCGGAGGATATTTCCTTTTTCACCATAGCCCTCTATGGGCTTCCAAATATCACTTTGCCAATTCCACAAGAACTGTCTTAGCGAAAGGCTTCTTGAGGGGAAAGCTGTAACTCTGTGAGATGATTTCAAAGAACACAAATAAGTTTCTCAGAAACCTTCTTTCTCATTGTTATCGGAGGATATTTCCTTTGGCCCTATATTCTTCAAAGGGAAAGGAAATATCTGTTGTCAGATTCCACAGAAATAAGGCTAGCAAAGAGATCCACGAAATACAGACGTAACTGTGTGAGATGAATTAACAGAACACTAAGCAGTTTCTCAGAAAGCTTCTTTCCAGATTTCATCGGAGGATATTTCCTTTTTCACCATAGCCCTCTAGGGCTTCCAAATATCACTTTGCCAATTCCACAAGAACTGTCTTAGCGAAAGACTTCTTGAGGGGAAAGCTGTAACTCTGTGAGATGACTTCACTGAACAAAAAGAAGTTTCTCAGAAAGCTTCTTTCTCTTTGTTATCGGAGGATATTTCCTTTGGCCCTATAGTCTTCAAAGAGATCCCAAATATGTGTTCTCAGATTCCACAGAAATAAGGCTAGCAAAGAGATCCACGAAATACAGATGTAACTCGGTGAGATGAATTATCAGAACACTAAGCAGTTTCTCAGAAAGCTTCTTTCCAGATTTCATCGGAGGATATTTCCTTTCTCTCCATAGCCCTCTATGAGCTTCCAAATATCACTTTGCCAATTCCACAAGAAGTGTCTTAGCGAAAGGCTTCTTGAGGGGAAAGCTGTAACTCTGTGAGATGATTTCACAGAACACAAAGAAGTTTCTCAGAAAGCTTCTTTCTCTTTGTTATCGGAGGATATTTCCTTTGGCCCTATAGTCTTCAAAGGGAAAGGAAATATCTGTTGTCGGATTCCACAGAAATAAGGCAAGCAAAGAGATCCACGAAACACAGATGGAACTCCGTGAGATGAATTAACAGAACACTGAGGAGTTTCTCAGAAAGCTTCTTTCCAGATTTCATAGGAGGATATTTCCTTTTTCACCATAGCCCTCTATGGGCTTCCAAATATCACTTTGCCAATTCCACAAGAACTGTCTTAGCGAAAGGCTTCTTGAGGGAAAAGCTGTAACTCTGTGAGATGATTTCACAGAACACAAATAAGTTTCTCAGAAACCTTCTTTCTCTTTGTTATCGGAGGATATTTCCTTTGGCCCTATAGTCTTCAAAGGGAAAGGAAATATCTGTTCTCAGATACCACAGAAATAAGGCTAGCAAAGAGATCGACGAAATACAGATGTAACTCTGTGAGATGAATTAACAGAACACTAAGCAGTTTCTCAGAAAGCTTCTTTCCAGATTTCATCGGAGGATATTTCCTTTTTCACCATAGCCCTCTATGGGCTTCCAAATATCACTTTGCCAATTCCACAAGAACTGTCTTAGCGAAAGGCTTATGGAGGGGAAAGCTGTAACTCTGTGAGATGATTTCACAGAACACAAAGAAGTTTCTCAGAAAGTTTCTTTCTCTTTGTTATCGGAGGATATTTCCTTTGGCCCTGTAGTCTTCAAAGGGAAAGGAAATATCTGTTGTCAGATTCCACAGAAATAAGGCAAGCAAAGAGATCCACGAAATACAGATGTAACTCTGTGAGATGAATTAACAGAACACTAAGGAGTTTCTCAGAAAGCTTCTTTCCAGATTTCATCGGAGGATATTTCCTTTTGTCACCATAGCCCTCTAAGGGCTTCCAAGTATCACTTTGCCAATTCCACAAGAACTGTCTTAGCGAAAGGCTTCTTGAGGGGAAAGCTGTAACTCTGTGAGATGTTTTCACAGAACACAAAGTAGTTTCTCAGAAAGCTTCTTTCTCTTTGTTATCGGAGGATATTTCCTTTGGCCCTATAGTCTTTAAAGGGATCAGAAATATCTGTTCTCAGATTCCACAGAAATAAGGCTAGCAAAGAGATCCACGAAATACAGATGTAACTGTGTGAGATGAATTAACAGAACAATAAGCAGTTTCTCAGAAAGCTTCTTTCCAGATTTCATCGGAGGATATTTCCTTTTTCACCATAGCCCTCTACGGGCTTCCAAATATCACTTTGCCAATTCCAAAAGAACTGTCTTAGCGAAAGGCTTCCTGAGGGGAAAGCTGTAACTCTGTGAGATGATTTCACAGAACACAAAGAAGTTTCTCAGAAAGCTTCTTTCTCTTTGTTATCGGAGGATATTTCCTTTGGCCCTATAGTCTTTAAAGGGATCAGAAATATCTGTTCTCAGATTCCACAGAAATAAGGCTAGCTAAGAGATCCACGAAATCAGATGTAACTCTGTGAGATGAATTAACAGAACACTAAGCAGTTTCTCAGAAAGCTTCTTTCCAGATTTCATCGGAGGATATTTCCTTTTTCACCATAGCCCTCTAAGGGCTTCCAAATATCACTTTGCCAATTCCACAAGAACTATCTTAGCGAAAGGCTTCTGAGGTGAAAGGTGTAACTCTGTGAGATGATTTCACAGAACACAAAGAAGTTTCTCAGAAAGCTTCTTTCCCTTTGTTATCGGAGGATATTTCCTTTGGCCCTATAGTCTTTAAAGGGATACGAAATATCTGTTCTCAGATTCCACAGAAATTAGGATAGCAAGGAGATCCATGAAATACAGATGTAACTCTGTGAGATGAATTAACAGAACACTAAGCAGTTTCTCAGAAAGCTTCTTTCCAGATTTCATCGGAGGATATTTCCTTTTTCACCATAGCCCTCTATGGGCTTCCAAATATCACTTTTCCAATTCCACAAGAATTGTCTTAGCGAAAGGCTTCTTGAGGGGAAAGCTGTAACTCTGTGAGATGATTTCACAGAACACAAAGAAGTTTCTCAGAAAGCTTCTTTCTCTTTGTTATCGGAGGATATTTCCTTTGGCCCTATAGTCTTCAAAGGGAAAGGAAATATCTGTTGTCAGATTCCACAGAAATAAGGCTAGCAAAGAGATCCACGAAATACCGATGTAACTCTGTGAGATGAATTAACAGAACCCTGAGCAGTTTCTCAGAAAGCTTCTTTCCATATTTCATCGGAGGATATTTCCTTTTTCAACATAGCCCTCTCTAGGCTTCCAAATATCACTTTGCCAATTCCACAAGAACTGTCTTAGCGAAAGGCTTCTTGAGGGGAAAGCTGTAGCTCTGTGAGATGATTTCACAGAACACAAAGAAGTTTCTCAGAAAGCTTCTTTCTCTTTGTTATCGGAGGATATTTCCTTTGGCCCTATAGTCTTCAAAGGGAAAGGAAATATCTGTTGTCAGATTCCACAGAAATAAGGCAAGCAAAGAGATCCATGAAACAGAGATGGAACTCTGTGAGATGAATTAACAGAACACTAAGCAGTTTCTCAGAAAGCTTCTTTCCAGATTTCATCGGAGGATATTTCCTTTTTCACCATAGCCCTCTATGGGCTTCCAAATATCCCTTTGCCAATTCCACAAGAACTGTTTTTGCGAAAGGCTTCTTGAGGGGAAAGCTGTAACTCTGTGAGATGATTTCACAGAACACAAAGAAGTTTCTCAGAAAGCTTCTTTCTCTTTGTTATCGGAGGATATTTCCTTTGGCCCTATAGTCTTCAAAGGGAAAGGAAATATCTGTTGTCAGATTCCACAGAAATAAGGATAGCAAGGAGATCCATGAAATACAGATGTAACTCTGTGAGATGAATTAACAGAACACTAAGCAGTTTCTCAGAAAGCTTCTTTCCAGATTTCATGTGAGGTTATTTCCTTTTTCACCATAGCCATCTATGGGCTTCCAAATATCACTTTGCCAATTCCACAAGAACTGTCTCTGAGAAAGGCTTCTTGAGGGGAAAGCTGTAATTCTGTGAGATGATTTCACAGAACACAAAGAAGTTTCTCAGAAAGCTTCTTTCTCTCTGTTATCTGAGGATATTTCTTTTGGCCCTATAGTCTTCAAATGGAAAGGAAATATCTGTTGTCAGATTCCACAGAAATGAGGCTTGCAAAGAGATCCACGAAATACAGATGTAACTCTGTGAGATGAATTAACAGAACACTAAGCAGTTTCTCAGAAAGCTTCTTTCCAGATTTCATCGGAGGTTATTTCCTTTTTCACCATAGCCCTCTATGGGCTTCCAAATATCACCTTGCCAATTCCACAAGAACTGTCTTAGCGAAAGGCTTCTTGAGGGGAAAGCTGTTATTCTGTAAGATGATTTCACAGAACACAAAGAAGTTTCTCAGAAAGCTTCTTTCTCTTTGTTATCGGAGGATATTTTCTTTGGCCCTATAGTCTTCAAACGGAAAGGAAATATCTGTTGTCCGATTCCACAGAAGTAAGGCTAGCAAAGAGATCCACGAAATACAGATGTAACTCTGTGAGATGAATTAACAGAACACTAAGCAGTTTCTCAGAAATATTCTTTCCAGATTTCATCGGAGGATATTTCCTTTTTCACCATAGCCCTCTTTGAGCTTCAAAATATCACTTTGCCAATTCCACAAGAACTGTCTTAGCGAAAGGCTTCTTGAGGGGAAAGCTGTAACACTGTGAGATGATTTCACAGAACACAAAGAAGTTTCTCAGAAAGCTTCTTTCTCTTTGTTATCGGAGGATATTTCCTTTGGTCCTATAGTCTTCAAAGGGAAAGGAATTATCTGTTGTCAGATTCCACAGAAATAAAGCTAGCAAAGAGATCCACGAAATACAGATGTAACTCTATGAGATGCATTAACAGAACACTGAGCAGTCTCTCAGAAAGCTTCTTTCCAGATTTCATCGGAGGATATTTCCTTTTTCACCATAGCCCTCTATGGGCTTCCAAATATCACTTTGCCAATTCCACAAGAACTGTCTTAGCGATAGGCTTCTTGAGGTGAAAGGTGTAACTCTGTGAGATGATTTCACAGAACACAAAGAAGTTTCTCAGAAAGTTTCTTTCTCTTTGTTATCGGAGGATATTTCCTTTGGCCCTATAGTCTTCAAAGGGAAAGGAAATATCTGTTGTCCGATTCCACAGAAATAAGGATAGCAAGGAGATCCATGAAATACAGATGTAACTCTGTGAGATGAATTAACAGAACACTAAGCAGTTTCTCAGAAAGCTTCATTCCAGATTTCATCGGAGGATATTTCCTTTTTCACCATAGCCCTCTATGGGCTTCCAAATATCACTTTGCCAATTCCACAAGAACTGTCTTAGCGAAAGACTTCTTGAGGGGAAAGCTGTAACTCTGTGAGATGATTTCACAGAACACAAAGAAGTTTCTCAGAAAGCTTCATTCCCTTTGTTATCGGAGGATATTTCCTTTGGCCCTATAGTCTTTAAAGGGATCCGAAATATCTGATCTCAGATTCCACAGAAATAAGGCTAGCAAAGAGATCCATGAAATACAGATGTAACTCTGTGAGATGAATTAACAGAACACTAAGCAGTTTCTCAGAAAGCTTCTTTCCAGATTTTATCGGAGGATATTTCCTTTTTAACCATAGCCCTCTATGGGCTTCCAAATATCACTTTGCCAATTCCACAAGAACTGTCTTAGCGAAAGGCTTCTTGAGGGGAAAGCTGTAACTCTGTGAGATGATTTCACAGAACACAAAGAAGTTTCTCAGAAAGCTTCTTTCTCTTTGTTATCGCAGGATATTTCCTTTGGCCCTATAGTCTTTAAAGGGATCAGAAATATCTGTTCTCAGATTCCACAGAAATAAGGCTAGCAAAGAGATCCACGAAATACAGACGTAACTGTGTGAGATGAATTAACAGAACACTAAGCAGTTTCTCAGAAAGCTTCTTTCCAGATTTCATCGGAGGATATTTCCTTTTTCACCATAGCCCTCTACGGGCTTCCAAATATCACTTTGCCAATTCCAAAAGAACTGTCTTAGCGAAAGGCTTCTTGAGGGGAAAGCTGTAACTCTGTGAGATGATTTCACAGAACACAAAGAAGTTTCTCAGAAAGCTTCTTTCTCTTTGTTATCGGAGGATATTTCCTTTGACCCTATAGTCTTTAAAGGGATCAGAAATATCTGTTCTCATATTCCACAGAAATAAGGCTAGCAAAGAGATCCACGAAATACAGACGTAACTGTGTGAGATGAATTAACAGAACACTAAGCAGTTTCTCAGAAAGCTTCTTTCCAGATTTCATCGGAGGATATTTCCTTTTTCACCATAGCCCTCTACGGGCTTCCAAATATCACTTTCCAAATTCCAAAAGAACTGTCTTAGCGAAAGGCTTCCTGAGGGGAAAGCTGTAACTCTGTGAGATGATTTCACAGAACACAAAGAAGTTTCTCAGAAAGCTTCTTTCTCTTTGTTATCGGAGGATATTTCCTTTGGCCCTATAGTCTTTAAAGGGATCAGAAATATCTGTTCTCAGATTCCACAGAAATAAGGCTAGCTAAGAGATCCACGAAATCAGATGTAACTCTGTGAGATGAATTAACAGAACACTCAGCAGTTTCTCAGAAAGCTTCTTTCCAGATTTCATCGGAGGATATTTCCTTTTTCACCATAGCCCTCTAAGGGCTTCCAAATATCACTTTGCCAATTCCACAAGAACTGTCTTAGCGAAAGGCTTCTTGAGGTGAAAGGTGTAACTCTGTGAGATGATTTCACAGAACACAAAGAAGTTTCTCAGAAAGCTTCTTTCTCTTTGTTATCGGAGGATATTTCCTCTGGCCCTATAGTCTTCAAAGGGAAAGGAAATATCTGTTGTCCGATTCCACAGAAATAAGGCTAGCAAAGAGATCCACGAAATACAGATGTAACTCTGTGAGATGAATTAACAGAACACTGAGCAGTTTCTCAGAAAGCTTCTTTCCATATTTCATCGGAGGATATTTCCTTTTTCAACATAGCCCTCTCTGGGCTTCCAAATATCACTTTGCCAATTCCACAAGAACTGTCTTAGCGAAAGGCTTCTTGAGGGGAAAGCTGTAACTCTGTGAGATGATTTCACAGAACACAAAGAAGTTTCTCAGAAAGCTTCTTTCCCTTTGTTATCGGAGGATATTTCCTTTGGCCCTATAGTCTTTAAAGGGATAAGAAATATCTGTTCTCATATTCCACAGAAATAAGGATAGCAAGGAGATCCATGAAATACAGATGTAACTCTGTGAGATGAATTAACAGAACACTAAGCAGTTTCTCAGAAAGCTTCTTTCCAGATTTCATCGGAGGATATTTCCTTTTTCACCATAGCCCTCTATGGGCTTCCAAATATCACTTTTCCAATTCCACAAGAACTGTCTTAGCGAAAGGATTCTTGAGGGGAAAGCTGTAACTCTGTTAGATGATTTCACAGAACACAAAGAAGTTTCTCAGAAAGCTTCATTCCCTTTGTTATCGGAGGATATTTCCTTTGGCCCTATAGTCTTTAAAGGGATCCGAAATATCTGATCTCAGATTCCACAGAAATAAGGCTAGCAAAGAGATCCATGAAATACAGATGTAACTCTGTGAGATGAATTAACAGAACACTAAGCAGTTTCTCAGAAAGCTTCTTTCCAGATTTTATCGGAGGATATTTCCTTTTTCACCATAGCCCTCTATGGGCTTCCAAATATCACTTTGCCAATTCCACAAGAACTGTCTTAGCGAAAGGCTTCTTGAGGGGAAAGCTGTAACTCTGTGAGATGATTTCACAGAACACAAAGAAGTTTCTCAGAAAGCTTCTTTCTCTTTGTTATCGGAGGATATTTCCTTTGGCCCTATAGTCTTCAAACGGAAAGGAAATATCTGTTGTCAGATTCCACAGAAATAAGGCTAGCAAAAAGATCCACGAAATACAGATGTAACTCTGTGAGATGAATTAACAGAACACTAAGCAGTTTCTCAGAAAGATTCTTTCCAGATTTCATAGGAGGATATTTCCTTTTTCACCATAGCCCTCTACGGGCTTCCAAATATCACTTTGCCAATTCCAAAAGAACTGTCTTAGCGAAAGGCTTCTTGAGGGGAAAGCTGTAACTCTGTGAGATGATTTCACAGAACACAAAGAAGTTTCTCAGAAAGCTTCTTTCTCTTTGTTATCGGAGGATATTTCCTTTGGCCCTATGGTCTTCAATGGGGGAGGTAAAATCTGTTCTCAGATTCCACAGAAATAAAGCTAGCAAAGAGATCCACGAAATAAAGATGTAACTCTGTGAGATGAATTAACAGAACACTAAGCAGTTTCTCAAAAAGCTTCTTTCCAGACTTCATGTGAGGTTATTTCCTTTTTCACCATAGCCCTCTATGGGCTTCCAAATATCACTTTGCCAATTCCACAAGAACTGTCTTTGAGAAAGGCTTCTTGAGGGGAAAGATGTAATTCTGTGAGATAATTTCACAGAACACAAAGAAGTTTCTCAGAAAGCTTCTTTCTCTTTGTTATCGGAGGATATTTCCTTTTGCCCTATAGTCTTCAAAGAGATCCCAAATATGTGTTCTCAGATTCCACAGAAATAAGGCTAGCAAAGAGATCCACGAAATACCCATGTAACTCTGTGAGATGAATTATCAGAACACTAAGCAGTTTCTCAGAAAGCTTCTTTCCAGATTTCATCGGAGGATATTTCCTTTTTCTCCATAGCCCTCTATGAGCTTCCAAATATCACTTTGCCAATTCCACAAGAACTGTCTTAGCAAAAGGCTTCTTGAGGGGAAAGCTGTAACTCTGTGAGATGATTTCACAGAACACAAAGAAGTTTCTCAGAAAGCTTCTTTCTCTTTGTTATCGGAGGATATTTCCTTTGGCCCTATAGTCTTTAAAGGGATCAGAAATATCTGTTCTCAGATTCCACAGAAATAAGGCTAGCAAAGAGATCCACGAAATACAGACGTAACTGTGTGAGATGAATTAACAGAACACTAAGCAGTTTCTCAGAAAGCTTCTTTCCATATTTCATCGGAGGATATTTCCTTTTTCAACATAGCCCTCTCTGGGCTTCCAAATATCACTTTGCCAATTCCACAAGAACTGTCTTAGGGAAAGGCTTCTTGAGGGGAAAGCTGTAACTCTGTGAGATGATTTCACAGAACACAAAGAAGTTTCTCAGAAAGCTTCTTTCCCTTTGTTATCGGAGGATATTTCCTTTGGCCCTATAGTCTTTAAAGGGATAAGAAATATCTGTTCTCATATTCCACAGAAATAAGGATAGCAAGGAGATCCATGAAATACAGATGTAACTCTGTGAGATGAATTAACAGAACACTAAGCAGTTTCTCAGAAAGCTTCATTCCAGATTTCATCGGAGGATATTTCCTTTTTCACCATAGCCCTCTATGGGCTTCCAAATATCACTTTTCCAATTCCACAAGAACTGTCTTAGCGAAAGGATTCTTGAGGGGAAAGCTGTAACTCTGTTAGATGATTTCACAGAACACAAAGAAGTTTCTCAGAAAGCTTCATTCCCTTTGTTATCGGAGGATATTTCCTTTGGCCCTATAGTCTTTAAAGGGATCCGAAATATCTGATCTCAGATTCCACAGAAATAAGGCTAGCAAAGAGATCCATGAAATACAGATGTAACTCTGTGAGATGAATTAACAGAACACTAAGCAGTTTCTCAGAAAGCTTCTTTCCAGATTTCATGTGAGGTTATTTCCTTTTTCACCATAGCCCTCTATGGGCTTCCAAATATCACTTTGCCAATTCCACAAGAACTGACTTTGAGAAAGGCTTCTTGAGAGGAACGCTGTAATTCTGTGAGATAATTTCACAGAACACAAAGAAGTTTCTCAGAAAGCTTCTTTCTCTTTGTTATCGGAGGATATTTCCTTTTGCCCTATAGTCTTCAAAGAGATCCCAAATATGTGTTCTCAGATTCCACAGAAATAAGGCTAGCAAAGAGAACCACGAAATACCCATGTAACTCTGTGAGATGAATTATCAGAACACTAAGCAGTTTCTAGAAAACTTCTTTCCAGATTTCATCGGAGGATATTTCCTTTTTCTCCATAGCCCTCTATGAGCTTCCAAATATCACTTTGCCAATTCCACAAGAACTGTCTTAGCGAAAGGCTTCTTGAGGGGAAAGCTGTAACTCTGTGAGATGATTTCACAGAACACAAAGAAGTTTCTCAGAAAGCTTCCTTCTCTTTGTTATCGGAGGATATTTCCTTTGGCCCTATAGTCTTCAAACGGAAAGGAAATATCTGTTGTCAGATTCCACAGAAATAAGGCTAGCAAAAAGATCCACGAAATGCAGATGTAACTCTGTGAGATGAATTAACAGAACACTCAGCAGTTTCTCAGAAAGATTCTTTCCAGATATCATCGGAGGATATTTCCTTTTTCACCATAGCCCTCTACGGGCTTCCAAATATCACTTTGCCAATTCCAAAAGAACTGTCTTAGCGAAAGACTTCTTGAGGGGAAAGCTGTAACTCTGTGAGATGATTTCACAGAACACAAAGAAGTTTCTCAGAAAGCTTCTTTCTCTTTGTTATCGGAGGATATTTCCTTTGGCCCTATAGTCTTTAAAGGGATCAGAAATATCTGTTCTCAGATTCCACAAAAATAAGGCAAGCAAAGAGATCCACGAAATACAGATGTAACTGTGTGAGATGAATTAACAGAACACTAAGCAGTTTCTCAGAAAGCTTCTTTCCAGATTTCATCGGAGGATATTTCCTTTTTCACCATAGCCCTCTAAGGGCTTCCAAATATCACTTTGCCAATTCCAAAAGAACTGTCTTAGCGAAAGGCTTCTTGAGGGGAAAGCTGTAACTCTGTGAGATGATTTCACAGAACACAAAGAAGTTTCTCAGAGAGCTTCTTTCTCTTTGTTATCGGAGGATATTTCCTTTGGCCCTATAGTCTTTAAAGGGATCAGAATTATCTGTTCTCAGATTCCACAGAAATAAGGCTAGCAAAGAGATCCACGAAATACAGATGTAACTCTGTGAGATGAATTAACAGAACACTGAGCAGTTTCTCAGAAAGCTTCTTTCCAGATTTCATCGGAGGATATTTCCTTTTTCACCGTAGCCCTCTATGGGCTTCCAAATATCACTTTGCCAATTCCACAAGAACTGTCTTAGCGAAAGGCTTCTTGAGGGGAAAGCTGTAACTCTGTGAGATGATTTCACAGAACACAAAGAAGTTTCTCAGAAAGCTTCTTTCTCTTTGTTATCGGAGGATATTTCCTTTGCCCCTATAGTCTTTAAAGGGATCAGAAATATCTGTTCTCAGATTCCACAGAAATAAGGCTAGCAAAGAGATCCACGAAATACAGACGTAACTGTGTGAGATGAATTAACAGAACACTAAGCAGTTTCTCAGAAAGCTTCTTTCCAGATTTCATCGGAGGATATTTCCTTTTTCACCATAGCCCTCTACGGGCTTCCAAATATCACTTTGCCAATTCCAAAAGAACTGTCTTAGCGAAAGGCTTCCTGAGGGGAAAGCTGTATCTCTGTGAGATGATTTCACAGAACACAAAGAAGTTTCTCAGAAAGCTTCTTTCTCTTTGTTATCGGAGGATATTTCCTTTGGCCCTATAGTCTTTAAAGGGATCAGAAATATCTGTTCTCAGATTCCACAGAAATAAGGCTAGCTAAGAGATCCACGAAATCAGATGTAACTCTGTGAGATGAATTAACAGAACACTCAGCAGTTTCTCAGAAAGCTTCTTTCCAGATTTCATCGGAGGATATTTCCTTTTTCACCATAGCCCTCTAAGGGCTTCCAAATATCACTTTGCCAATTCCACAAGAACTGTCTTGCGAAAGGCTTCTTGAGGTGAAAGGTGTAACTCTGTGAGATGATTTCACAGAACACAAAGAAGTTTCTCAGAAATCTTCTTTCTCTTTGTTATCGGAGGATATTTCCTTTGGCCCTATAGTCTTCAAAGGGAAAGGAAATATCTGTTGTCCGATTCCACAGAAATAAGGCTAGCAAAGAGATCCACGAAATACAGATGTAACTCTGTGAGATGAATTAACAGAACACTGAGCAGTTTCTCAGAAAGCTTCTTTCCATATTTCATCGGAGGATATTTCCTTTTTCAACATAGCCCTCTCTGGGCTTCCAAATATCACTTTGCCAATTCCACAAGAACTGTCTTAGCGAAAGGCTTCTTGAGGGGAAAGCTGTAACTCTGTGAGATGATTTCACAGAACACAAAGAAGTTTCTCAGAAAGCTTCTTTCCCTTTGTTATCGGAGGATATTTCTTTGGCCCTATAGTCTTTAAAGGGATACGAAATATCTGTTCTCATATTCCACAGAAATAAGGATAGCAAGGAGATCCATGAAATACAGATGTAACTCTGTGAGATGAATTAACAGAACACTAAGCAGTTTCTCAGAAAGCTTCATTCCAGATTTCATCGGAGGATATTTCCTTTTTCACCATAGCCCTCTATGGGCTTCCAAATATCACTTTTCCAATTCCACAAGAACTGTCTTAGCGAAAGGATTCTTGAGGGGGAAGCTGTAACTCTGTTAGATGATTTCACAGAACACAAAGAAGTTTCTCAGAAAGCTTCATTCCCTTTGTTATCGGAGGATATTTCCTTTGGCCCTATAATCTTTAAAGGGATCCGAAATATCTGATCTCAGATTCCACAGAAATAAGGCTAGCAAAGAGATCCATGAAATACAGATGTAACTCTGTGAGATGAATTAACAGAACACTAAGCAGTTTCTCAGAAAGCTTCTTTCCAGATTTCATCGGAGGATATTTCCTTTTTCACCATAGCCCTCTACAGGCTTCCAAATATCACTTTGCCAATTCCACAATAACTGTCTTAGCGAAAGGCTTCTTGAGGGGAAAGCTGTAACTCTGTGAGATGATTTCACAGAACACAAAGAAGTTTCTCAGAAAGCTTCTTTCTCTTTGTTATCGGAGGATATTTCCTTTGGCCCTATGGTCTTCAAAGGGAAAGGTAAAATCTGTTCTCAGATTCCACAGAAATAAAGCTAGCAAAGAGATCCACGAAATAAAGATGTAGCTCTGTGAGATGAATTAACAGAACACTAAGCAGTTTCTCAGAAAGCTTCTTTCCAGATTTCATCGGAGGATATTTGCTTTTTCACCATAGCCCTCTATGAGCTTCAAAATATCACTTTGCCAATTCCACAAGAACTGTCTTAGCCAAAGGCTTCTTGAGGGGAAAGCTGTAACTCTGTGAGATGATTTCACAGAACACAAAGAAGTTTCTCAGAAAGCTTCTTTCTCTTTGTTATCGGAGGATATTTCCTTTGGCCCTATAGTCTTCAAAGGGAAATGAATTATCTGTTGTCAGATTCCACAGAAATAAGGCTAGCAAAGAGATCCACGAAATACAGATGTAACTCTGAGAGATGAATTAAAAGAACACTGAGCAGTTTCTCAGAAAGCTTCTTTCCAGATTTCATCGGAGGATATTTCCTTTTTCACCATAGCCCTCTAGGGCTTCCAAATATCACTTTGCCAATTCCACAAGAACTGTCTTAGCGAAAGGCTTATTGAGGGGAAAGCTGTAACTCTGTGAGATGACTTCACTGAACAAAAAGAAGTTTCTCAGAAAGCTTCTTTCTCTTTGTTTTCGGAGGATATTTCCTTTGGCCCTATAGTCTTCAAAGAGATCCCAAATATGTGTTCTCAGATTCCACAGAAATAAGGCTAGCAAAGAGATCCACGAAATACAGATGTAACTCTGTGAGATGAATTATCAGAACACTAAGCAGTTTCTCAGAAAGCTTCTTTCCAGATTTCATCGGAGGATATTTCCTTTTTCTCCATAGCCCTCTATGAGCTTCCAAATATCACTTTGCCAATTCCACAAGAACTGTCTTAGCGAAAGGCTTCTTGAGGGGAAAGCTGTAACTCTGTGAGATGATTTCACAGAACACAAAGAAGTTTCTCAGAAAGCTTCTTTCTCTTTGTTATCGGAGGATATTTCCTTTGGCCCTATAGTCTTCAAAGGGAAAGGAAATATCTGTTGTCAGATTCCACAGAAATAAGGCAAGCAAAGAGATCCACGAAACACAGATGGAACTCCGTGAGATGAATTAACAGAACACTGAGCAGTTTCTCAGAAAGCTTCTTTCCAGATTTCATAGGAGGATATTTCCTTTTTCACCATAGCCCTCTATGGGCTTCCAAATATCACTTTGCCAATTCCACAAGAACTGTCTTAGCGAAAGGCTTCTTGAGGGGAAAGCTGTAACTCTGTGACATGATTTCACAGAACACAAATAAGTTTCTCAGAAACCTTCTTTCTCTTTGTTATCGGAGGATATTTCCTTTGGCCCTATAGTCTTCAAAGGGAAAGGAAATATCTGTTGTCAGATTCCACAGAAATAAGGCTAGCAAAGAGATCCACGAAACACAGATGTAACTCTGTGAGATGAATTAACAGAACACTGAGCAGTTTCTCAGAAAGCTTCTTTCCAGATTTCATCAGAGGATATTACCTTTTTCACCATAGCCATCTATGGGCTTCCAAATATCACGTTGCCAATTCCACAAGAACTGTCTTATCGAAAGTCTTCTTTAGGGGAAAGCTGTAACTTTGTGAGATGATTTCACAGAACACAAAGAAGTTTCTCAGAAAGCTTCCCTCTCTTTGTTATCGGAGGATATTTCCTTTGGCCCTATAGTCTTCAAAGGGAAAGGAAATATCTGTTCTCAGATTCCACAGAAATAAGGCTAGCAAAGAGATCCACGAAATACAGATGTAACTCTGTGAGATGAATTAACAAAACACTAAGGAGTTTCTCAGAAAGCTTGTTTCCAGATTTCATCGGAGGATATTTCCTTTTACACCATAGCCCTCTATGGGCTTCCAAATATCACTTTGCCAATTCCACAAGAACTGTCTTAGCGAAAGGCTTCTTGAGGGGAAAGCTGTAACTCTGTGAGATGATTTCACAGAACACAAAGAAGTTTCTCAGAAAGCTTCTTTCTCTTTGTTATCGGAGGATATTTCCTTTGGCCCTATAGTCTCCAAAGGGAAAGGAAATATCTGTTGTCAGATTCCACAGAAATAAGGCAAGCAAAGAGATCCACGAAATACAGATGTAACTCTGTGAGATGAATTAACAGAACACTAAGCAGTTTCTCAGAAAGCTTCTTTCCAGATTTCATCTGAGGTTATTTCCTTTTTCACCATAGCCCTCCATGGGCTTCCAAATATCACTTTGCCAATTCCACAAGAACTGTTTTTGCGAAAGGCTTCTTGAGGGGAATGCTGTAAATCTGTGAGATGATTTCACAGAACACAAAGAAGTTTCTCAGAAAGCTTCTTTCTCTTTGTTATCGGAGGATATTTCCTTTGGCCCTATAGTCTTTAATGGGATCCGAAATATCTGTTCTCAGATTCCACAGAAATAAGGCTAGCAAAGAGATCCACGAAATACAGATGTAACTCTGTGAGATGAATTAAAAGAACACTGAGCAGTTTCTCAGAAAGCTTCTTTCCAGATTTCATCGGAGGATATTTCCTTTTTCACCATAGCCCTCTAGGGCTTCCAAATATCACTTTGCCAATTCCACAGGAACTGTCTTAGCGAAAGGCTTCTTGAGGGGAAAGCTGTAACTCTGTGAGATGACTTCACAGAACAAAAGGAAGTTTCTCAGAAAGCTTCTTTCTCTTTGTTATCGGAGGATATTTCCTTTGGCCCTATAGTCTTCAAAGAGATCCCAAATATGTGTTCTCAGATTCCATAGAAATAAGGCTAGCAAAGAGATCCACGAAATACAGATGTAACTCTGTGAGATGAATTATCAGAACACTAAGCAGTTTCTCAGAAAGCTTCTTTCCAGATTTCATCGGAGGATATTTCCTTTTTCTCCATAGCCCTCTATGAGCTTCCAAATATCACTTTGCCAATTCCACAAGAACTGTCTTAGCGAAAGGCTTCTTGAGGGGAAAGCTGTAACTCTGTGAGATGATTTCACAGAACACAAAGAAGTTTCTCAGAAAGCTTCTTTCTCTTTGTTATCGGAGGATATTTCCTTTGGCCCTATAGTCTTCAAAGGGAAAGGAAATATCTGTTGTCAGATTCCACAGAAATAAGGCAAGCAAAGAGATCAACGAAACACAGATGGAACTCCGTGAGATGAATTAACAGAACACTGAGCAGTTTCTCAGAAAGCTTCTTTCCAGATTTCATAGGAGGATATTTCCTTTTTCACCATAGCCCTCTATGGGCTTCCAAATATCACTTTGCAAATTCCACAAGAACTGTCTTACGAAAGGATTCTTGAGGGGAAAGCTGTAACTCTGTGAGATGATTTCACAGAACACAAATAAGTTTCTCAGAAACCTTCTTTCTCTTTGTTATCGGAGGATATTTCCTTTGGCCCTATAGTCTTCAAAGGGAAAGGAAATATCTGTTGTCAGATTCCACAGAAATAAGGCTAGCAAAGAGATCCACGAAACACAGATGTAACTCTGTGAGATGAATTAACAGAACACTGAGCAGTTTCTCAGAAAGCTTCTTTCCAGATTTCATCAGAGGATATTTCCTTTTTCACCGTAGCCATCTATGGGCTTCCAAATATCACGTTGCCAATTCCACAAGAACTGTCTTATCGAAAGGCTTCTTTAGGGGAAAGCTGTAACTCTGTGAGATGATGTCACAGAACACAAAGAAGTTTCTCAGAAAGCTTCCCTCTCTTTGTTATCGGAGGATATTTCCTTTGGCCCTATAGTCTTCAAAGGGAAAGGAAATATCTGTTCTCAGATTCCACAGAAATAAGGCTAGCAAGGAGATCCACGAAATACAGATGTAACTCTGTGAGATGAATTAACAAAACACTAAGGAGTTTCTCAGAAAGCTTGTTTCCAGATTTCATCGGAGGATATTTCCTTTTTCACCGTAGCCCTCTATGGGCTTCCAAATATCACTTTGCCAATTCCACAAGAACTGTCTTAGCGAACGGCTTCTTGAGGGGAAAGCTGTAACTCTGTGAGATGATTTCACAGAACACAAAGAAGTTTCTAAGAAAGCTTCTTTCTCTTTGTTATCGGAGTATATTTCTTTCGACCTATAGTATTCAAAGGGATCCGAAATATCTGTTCTCAGATTCCACAGAAATAAGGCTAGCAAAGAGATCGACGAAATACAGATGTAACTCTGTGAGATGAATTAACAGAACACTAAGCAGTTTCTCAGAAAGCTTCTTTCCAGATTTCATCGGAGGATATTTCCTTTTTCACCATAGCCCTCTATGGGCTTCCAAATATCACTTTGCCAATTCCACAAGAACTGTCTTAGCGAAAGGCTGCTTAAGGGGAAAGGTGTAACTCTGTGAGATGATTTCACAGAAGACAAAGAAGTTTCTCAGAAAGCTTCTTTCTCTTTGTTATCGGAGGATATTTCCTTTGGCCCTATAGTCTTCAAAGGGAAAGGAAATATCTGTTGTCAGATTCCACAGAAATAAGGCAAGCAAAGAGATCCACGAAATACAGATGTAACTCTGTGAGATGAATTAACAGAACACTAAGGAGTTTCTCAGAAAGCTTCTTTCCAGATTTCATCGGAGGATATTTCCTTTTTCACCATAGCCCTCTATGGGCTTCCAAGTATGACTTTGCCAATTGCACAAGAACTGTCTTAGCGAAAGGCTTCTTGAGGGGAAAGCTGTAACTCTGTGAGATGTTTTCACAGAACACAAAGAAGTTTCTCAGAAAGCTTCTTTCTCTTTGTTATCGGAGGATATTTCCTTCGGCCCTATAGTATTCAAAGGGATCCGAAATATCTGTTCTCAGATTCCACAGAAATAAGGCTGGCAAAGAGATCCACGAAATACAGATGTAACTCTGTGAGATGAATTAACAGAACACTGAGCAGTCTCTCAGAAAGCTTCTTTCCAGATTTCATCGGAGGATATTTCCTTTTTCACCATAGCCCTCTATGGCCTTCCAAATATCACTTTGCCAATTCCACAAGAATTGTCTTAGCGAAAGGCTTCTTGAGGTGAAAGGTGTAACTCTGTGAGATGATTTCACAGAACACAAAGAAGTTTCTCAGAAAGCTTCTTTCTCTTTGTTATCAGAGGATATTTCCTTTGGCCCTATAGTCTTCAAAGGGAAAGGAAATATCTGTTCTCAGATTCCAGAGAAATAAGGCTTGCAAAAAGATCCACGAAATACAGATGTAACTCTGTGAGATGAATTAACAGAACACTAAGCAGTTTCTCAGAAAGCTTCTTTCCAGATTTCATCGGAGGATATTTCCTTTTTCACCATAGCCCTCTATGGGCTTCCAAATATCACTTTGCCAATTCCAAAAGAACTGTCTTAGCGAAAGGCTTCTTGAGGGGAAAGCTGTAACTCTGTGAGATGATTTCACAGAACACAAAGAAGTTTCTCAGAAAGCTTCCTTCTCTTTGTTATCGGAGGATATTTCCTTTGGCCCTATAGTCTTTAAAGGGATCAGAAAAATCTGTTCTCAGATTCCACAGAAATAAGGCTAGCAAAGAGATCCACGAAATACAGATGTAACTGTGTGAGATGAATTAACAGAACACTAAGGAGTTTCTCAGAAAGCTTCTTTCCAGATTTCATCGGAGGATATTTCCTTTTTCACCATAGCCCTCTACGGGCTTCCAAATATCACTTTGCCAATTCCAAAAGAACTGTCTTAGCGAAAGGCTTCTTGAGGGGAAAGCTGTAACTCTGTGAGATGATTTCACAGAACACAAAGAAATTTCTCAGAAAGCTTCTTTCTTTTTGTTATCGGAGGATATTTCCTTTGGCCCTATAGTCTTTAAAGGGATCAGAAATATCTGTTCTCAGATTCCACAGAAATAAGGCTACCAAAGAGATCCACGAAATACAGATGTAACTCTGTGAGATGAATTAACAGAACACTGAGCAGTTTCTCAGAAAGCTTCTTTCCAGATTTCATCGGAGGATATTTCCTTTTTCACCATAGCTCTCTATGGGCTTCCAAATATCACTTTGCCAATTCCACAAGAACTGTCTTAGCGAAAGGCTTCTTGAGGGGAAAGCTGTAACTCTGTGAGATGATTTCAAAGAACACAAATAAGTTTCTCAGAAACCTTCTTTCTCATTGTTATCGGAGGATATTTCCTTTGGCCCTATATTCTTCAAAGGGAAAGGAAATATCTGTTGTCAGATTCCACAGAAATAAGGCTAGCAAAGAGATCCACGAAATACAGACGTAACTGTGTGAGATGAATTAACAGAACACTAAGCAGTTTCTCAGAAAGCTTCTTTCCAGATTTCATCGGAGGATATTTCCTTTTTCACCATAGCCCTCTAGGGCTTCCAAATATCACTTTGCCAATTCCACAAGAACTGTCTTAGCGAAAGACTTCTTGAGGGGAAAGCTGTAACTCTGTGAGATGACTTCACTGAACAAAAAGAAGTTTCTCAGAAAGCTTCTTTCTCTTTGTTATCGGAGGATATTTCCTTTGGCCCTATAGTCTTCAAAGAGATCCCAAATATGTGTTCTCAGATTCCACAGAAATAAGGCTAGCAAAGAGATCCACGAAATACAGATGTAACTCGGTGAGATGAATTATCAGAACACTAAGCAGTTTCTCAGAAAGCTTCTTTCCAGATTTCATCGGAGGATATTTCCTTTCTCTCCATAGCCCTCTATGAGCTTCCAAATATCACTTTGCCAATTCCACAAGAAGTGTCTTAGCGAAAGGCTTCTTGAGGGGAAAGCTGTAACTCTGTGAGATGATTTCACAGAACACAAAGAAGTTTCTCAGAAAGCTTCTTTCTCTTTGTTATCGGAGGATATTTCCTTTGGCCCTATAGTCTTCAAAGGGAAAGGAAATATCTGTTGTCGGATTCCACAGAAATAAGGCAAGCAAAGAGATCCACGAAACACAGATGGAACTCCGTGAGATGAATTAACAGAACACTGAGGAGTTTCTCAGAAAGCTTCTTTCCAGATTTCATAGGAGGATATTTCCTTTTTCACCATAGCCCTCTATGGGCTTCCAAATATCACTTTGCCAATTCCACAAGAACTGTCTTAGCGAAAGGCTTCTTGAGGGAAAAGCTGTAACTCTGTGAGATGATTTCACAGAACACAAATAAGTTTCTCAGAAACCTTCTTTCTCTTTGTTATCGGAGGATATTTCCTTTGGCCCTATAGTCTTCAAAGGGAAAGGAAATATCTGTTCTCAGATTCCACAGAAATAAGGCTAGCAAAGAGATCGACGAAATACAGATGTAACTCTGTGAGATGAATTAACAGAACACTAAGCAGTTTCTCAGAAAGCTTCTTTCCAGATTTCATCGGAGGATATTTCCTTTTTCACCATAGCCCTCTATGGGCTTCCAAATATCACTTTGCCAATTCCACAAGAACTGTCTTAGCGAAAGGCTTATGGAGGGGAAAGCTGTAACTCTGTGAGATGATTTCACAGAACACAAAGAAGTTTCTCAGAAAGTTTCTTTCTCTTTGTTATCGGAGGATATTTCCTTTGGCCCTGTAGTCTTCAAAGGGAAAGGAAATATCTGTTGTCAGATTCCACAGAAATAAGGCAAGCAAAGAGATCCACGAAATACAGATGTAACTCTGTGAGATGAATTAACAGAACACTAAGGAGTTTCTCAGAAAGCTTCTTTCCAGATTTCATCGGAGGATATTTCCTTTTTCACCATAGCCCTCTAAGGGCTTCCAAGTATCACTTTGCCAATTCCACAAGAACTGTCTTAGCGAAAGGCTTCTTGAGGGGAAAGCTGTAACTCTGTGAGATGTTTTCACAGAACACAAAGAAGTTTCTCAGAAAGCTTCTTTCTCTTTGTTATCGGAGGATATTTCCTTTGGCCCTATGGTCTTCAAAGGGAGAGGTAAAATCTGTTCTCAGATTCCACAGAAATAAAGCTATCAAAGAGATCCACGAAATAAAGATGTAACTCTGTGAGATGAATTAACAGAACACTAAGCAGTTTCTCAGAAAGCTTCTTTCCAGATTTCATGTGAGATTATTTCCTTTTTCACCATAGCCATCTATGGGCTTCCAAATATCACTTTGCCAATTCCACAAGAACTGTCTCTGAGAAAGGCTTCTTGAGGGGAAAGCTGTAATTCTGTGAGATGATTTCACAGAACACAAAGAAGTTTCTCAGAAAGCTTCTTTCTCTCTGTTATCTGAGGATATTTCCTTTGGCCCTATAGTCTTCAAATGGAAAGGAAATATCTGTTGTCAGATTCCACAGAAATGAGGCTTGCAAAGAGATCCACGAAATACAGATGTAACTCTGTGAGATGAATTAACAGAACACTAAGCAGTTTCTCAGAAAGCTTCTTTCCAGATTTCATCGGAGGATATTTCCTTTTTCACCATAGCCCTCTATGGGCTTCCAAATATCACCTTGCCAATTCCACAAGAACTGTCTTAGCGAAAGGCTTCTTGAGGGGAAAGCTGTTATTCTGTAAGATGATTTCACAGAACACAAAGAAGTTTCTCAGAAAGCTTCTTTCTCTTTGTTATCGGAGGATATTTCCTTTGGCCCTATAGTCTTCAAACGGAAAGGAAATATCTGTTGTCCGATTCCACAGAAGTAAGGCTAGCAAAGAGATCCACGAAATACAGATGTAACTCTGTGAGATGAATTAACAGAACACTAAGCAGTTTCTCAGAAATATTCTTTCCAGATTTCATCGGAGGATATTTCCTTTTTCACCATAGCCCTCTTTGAGCTTCAAAATATCACTTTGCCAATTCCACAAGAACTGTCTTAGCGAAAGGCTTCTTGAGGGGAAAGCTGTAACACTGTGAGATGATTTCACAGAACACAAAGAAGTTTCTCAGAAAGCTTCTTTCTCTTTGTTATCGGAGGATATTTCCTTTGGTCCTATAGTCTTCAAAGGGAAAGGAATTATCTGTTGTCAGATTCCACAGAAATAAAGCTAGCAAAGAGATCCACGAAATACAGATGTAACTCTATGAGATGCATTAACAGAACACTGAGCAGTCTCTCAGAAAGCTTCTTTCCAGATTTCATCGGAGGATATTTCCTTTTTCACCATAGCCCTCTATGGGCTTCCAAATATCACTTTGCCAATTCCACAAGAACTGTCTTAGCGATAGGCTTCTTGAGGTGAAAGGTGTAACTCTGTGAGATGATTTCACAGAACACAAAGAAGTTTCTCAGAAAGTTTCTTTCTCTTTGTTATCGGAGGATATTTCCTTTGGCCCTATAGTCTTCAAAGGGAAAGGAAATATCTGTTGTCCGATTCCACAGAAATAAGGATAGCAAGGAGATCCATGAAATACAGATGTAACTCTGTGAGATGAATTAACAGAACACTAAGCAGTTTCTCAGAAAGCTTCATTCCAGATTTCATCGGAGGATATTTCCTTTTTCACCATAGCCCTCTATGGGCTTCCAAATATCACTTTTCCAATTCCACAAGAACTGTCTTAGCGAAAGGCTTCTTGAGGGAAAAGCTGTAACTCTGTGAGATGATTTCACAGAACACAAGGAAGTTTCTCAGAAAGCTTCATTCCCTTTGTTATCGGAGGATATTTCCTTTGGCCCTATAGTCTTTAAAGGGATCCGAAATATCTGATCTCAGATTCCACAGAAATAAGGCTAGCAAAGAGATCCATGAAATACAGATGTAACTCTGTGAGATGAATTAACAGAACACTAAGCAGTTTCTCAGAAAGCTTCTTTCCAGATTTCATCGGAGGATATTTCCTTTTTCACCATAGCCCTCTATGGGCTTCCAAATATCACTTTGCCAATTCCACAAGAACTGTCTTAGCGAAAGGCTTCTTGAGGGGAAAGCTGTAACTCTGTGAGATGATTTCACAGAACACAAAGAAGTTTCTCAGAAAGCTTCTTTCTCTTTGTTATCGGAGGATATTTCCTTTGGCCCTATGGTCTTCAAAGGGAGATGTAAAATCTGTTCTCAGATTCCACAGAAATAAAGCTAGCAAAGAGATCCACGAAATAAAGATGTAACTCTGTGAGATGAATTAACAGAACACTAAGCAGTTTCTCAGAAAGCTTCTTTCCAGATTTCATGTGAGGTTATTTCCTTTTTCACCATAGCCATCTATGGGCTTCCAAATATCACTTTGCCAATTCCACAAGAACTGTCTCTGAGAAAGGCTTCTTGAGGGGAAAGCTGTAATTCTGTGAGATGATTTCACAGAACACAAAGAAGTTTCTCAGAAAGCTTCTTTCTCTCTGTTATCTGAGGATATTTCCTTTGGCCCTTTAGTCTTCAAATGGAAAGGAAATATCTGTTGTCAGATTCCACAGAAATGAGGCTTGCAAAGAGATCCACGAAATACAGATGTAACTCTGTGAGATGAATTAACAGAACACTAAGCAGTTTCTCAGAAAACTTCTTTCTAGATTTCATCGGAGGATATTTCCTTTTTCACCATAGCCCTCTATGGGCTTCCAAATATCACCTTGCCAATTCCACAAGAACTGTCTTAGCGAAAGGCTTCTTGAGGGGAAAGCTGTTATTCTGTAAGATGATTTCACAGAACACAAAGAAGTTTCTCAGAAAGCTTCTTTCTCTTTGTTATCGGAGGATATTTCCTTTGGCCCTATAGTCTTCAAAGGGAAAGGAAATATCTGTTGTCCGATTCCACAGAAGTAAGGCTAGCAAAGAGATCCACGAAATACAGATGTAACTCTGTGAGATGAATTAACAGAACACTAAGCAGTTTCTCAGAAATATTCTTTCCAGATTTCATCGGAGGATATTTCCTTTTTCACCATAGCCCTCTTTGAGCTTCAAAATATCACTTTGCCAATTCCACAAGAACTGTCTTAGCGAAAGGCTTCTTGAGGGGAAAGCTGTAACACTGTGAGATGATTTCACAGAACACAAAGAAGTTTCTCAGAAAGCTGCTTTCTCTTTGTTATCGGAGGATATTTCCTTTGGTCCTATAGTCTTCAAAGGGAAAGGAATTATCTGTTGTCAGATTCCACAGAAATAAATCTAGCAAAGAGATCCACGAAATACAGATGTAACTCTATGAGATGCATTAACAGAACACTGAGCAGTCTCTCAGAAAGCTTCTTTCCAGATTTCATCGGAGGATATTTCCTTTTTCACCATAGCCCTCTATGGGCTTCCAAATATCACTTTGCCAATTCCACAAGAACTGTCTTAGCGATAGGCTTCTTGAGGTGAAAGGTGTAACTCTGTGAGATGATTTCACAGAACACAAAGAAGTTTCTCAGAAAGTTTCTTTCTCTTTGTTATCGGAGGATATTTCCTTTGGCCCTATAGTCTTCAAAGGGAAAGGAAATATCTGTTGTCCGATTCCACAGAAATAAGGATAGCAAGGAGATCCATGAAATACAGATGTAACTCTGTGAGATGAATTAACAGAACACTAAGCAGTTTCTCAGAAAGCTTCATTCCAGATTTCATCGGAGGATATTTCCTTTTTCACCATAGCCCTCTATGGGCTTCCAAATATCACTTTTCCAATTCCACAAGAACTGTCTTAGCGAAAGGCTTCTTGAGGGGAAAGCTGTAACTCTGTGAGATGATTTCACAGAACACAAAGAAGTTTCTCAGAAAGCTTCATTCCCTTTGTTATCGGAGGATATTTCCTTTGGCCCTATAGTCTTTAAAGGGATCCGAAATATCTGATCTCAGATTCCACAGAAATAAGGCTAGCAAAGAGATCCATGAAATACAGATGTAACTCTGTGAGATGAATTAACAGAACACTAAGCAGTTTCTCAGAAAGCTTCTTTCCAGATTTCATCGGAGGATATTTCCTTTTTCACCATAGCCCTCTATGGGCTTCCAAATATCACTTTGCCAATTCCACAAGAACTGTCTTAGCGAAAGGCTTCTTGAGGGGAAAGCTGTAACTCTGTGAGATGATTTCACAGAACACAAAGAAGTTTCTCAGAAAGCTTCTTTCTCTTTGTTATCGGAGGATATTTCCTTTGGCCCTATGGTCTTCAAAGGGAGAGGTAAAATCTGTTCTCAGATTCCACAGAAATAAAGCTAGCAAAGAGATCCACGAAATAAAGATGTAACTCTGTGAGATGAATTAACAGAACACTAAGCAGTTTCTCAGAAAGCTTCTTTCCAGATTTCATGTGAGGTTATTTCCTTTTTCACCATAGCCATCTATGGGCTTCCAAATATCACTTTGCCAATTCCACAAGAACTGTCTCTGAGAAAGGCTTCTTGAGGGGAAAGCTGTAATTCTGTGAGATGATTTCACAGAACACAAAGAACTTTCTCAGAAAGCTTCTTTGTCTCTGTTATCTGAGGATATTTCCTTTGGCCCTATAGTCTTCAAATGGAAAGGAAATATCTGTTGTCAGATTCCACAGAAATGAGGCTTGCAAAGAGATCCACGAAATACAGATGTAACTCTGTGAGATGAATTAACAGAACACTAAGCAGTTTCTCAGAAAACTTCTTTCCAGATTTCATCGGAGGATATTTCCTTTTTCACCATAGCCCTCTATGGGCTTCCAAATATCACCTTGCCAATTCCACAAGAACTGTCTTAGCGAAAGGCTTCTTGAGGGGAAAGCTGTTATTCTGTAAGATGATTTCACAGAACACAAAGAAGTTTCTCAGAAAGCTTCTTTCTCTTTGTTATCGGAGGATATTTCCTTTGGCCCTATAGTCTTCAAACGGAAAGGAAATATCTGTTGTCCGATTCCACAGAAGTAAGGCTAGCAAAGAGATCCACGAAATACAGATGTAACTCTGTGAGATGAATTAACAGAACACTAAGCAGTTTCTCAGAAATATTCTTTCCAGATTTCATCGGAGGATATTTCCTTTTTCACCATAGCCCTCTTTGAGCTTCAAAATATCACTTTGCCAATTCCACAAGAACTGTCTTAGCGAAAGGCTTCTTGAGGGGAAAGCTGTAACACTGTGAGATGATTTCACAGAACACAAAGAAGTTTCTCAGAAAGCTGCTTTCTCTTTGTTATCGGAGGATATTTCCTTTGGTCCTATAGTCTTCAAAGGGAAAGGAATTATCTGTTGTCAGATTCCACAGAAATAAATCTAGCAAAGAGATCCACGAAATACAGATGTAACTCTATGAGATGCATTAACAGAACACTGAGCAGTCTCTCAGAAAGCTTCTTTCCAGATTTCATCGGAGGATATTTCCTTTTTCACCATAGCCCTCTATGGGCTTCCAAATATCACTTTGCCAATTCCACAAGAACTGTCTTAGCGATAGGCTTCTTGAGGTGAAAGGTGTAACTCTGTGAGATGATTTCACAGAACACAAAGAAGTTTCTCAGAAAGTTTCTTTCTCTTTGTTATCGGAGGATATTTCCTTTGGCCCTATAGTCTTCAAAGGGAAAGGAAATATCTGTTGTCCGATTCCACAGAAATAAGGATAGCAAGGAGATCCATGAAATACAGATGTAACTCTGTGAGATGAATTAACAGAACACTAAGCAGTTTCTCAGAAAGCTTCATTCCAGATTTCATCGGAGGATATTTCCTTTTTCACCATAGCCCTCTATGGGCTTCCAAATATCACTTTTCCAATTCCACAAGAACTGTCTTAGCGAAAGGCTTCTTGAGGGGAAAGCTGTAACTCTGTGAGATGATTTCACAGAACACAAAGAAGTTTCTCAGAAAGCTTCATTCCCTTTGTTATCGGAGGATATTTCCTTTGGCCCTATAGTCTTTAAAGGGATCCGAAATATCTGATCTCAGATTCCACAGAAATAAGGCTAGCAAAGAGATCCATGAAATACAGATGTAACTCTGTGAGATGAATTAACAGAACACTAAGCAGTTTCTCAGAAAGCTTCTTTCCAGATTTCATCGGAGGATATTTCCTTTTTCACCATAGCCCTCTATGGGCTTCCAAATATCACTTTGCCAATTCCACAAGAACTGTCTTAGCGAAAGGCTTCTTGAGGGGAAAGCTGTAACTCTGTGAGATGATTTCACAGAACACAAAGAAGTTTCTCAGAAAGCTTCTTTCTCTTTGTTATCGGAGGATATTTCCTTTGGCCCTATGGTCTTCAAAGGGAGAGGTAAAATCTGTTCTCAGATTCCACAGAAATAAAGCTAGCAAAGAGATCCACGAAATAAAGATGTAACTCTGTGAGATGAATTAACAGAACACTAAGCAGTTTCTCAGAAAGCTTCTTTCCAGATTTCATGTGAGGTTATTTCCTTTTTCACCATAGCCATCTATGGGCTTCCAAATATCACTTTGCCAATTCCACAAGAACTGTCTCTGAGAAAGGCTTCTTGAGGGGAAAGCTGTAATTCTGTGAGATGATTTCACAGAACACAAAGAACTTTCTCAGAAAGCTTCTTTGTCTCTGTTATCTGAGGATATTTCCTTTGGCCCTATAGTCTTCAAATGGAAAGGAAATATCTGTTGTCAGATTCCACAGAAATGAGGCTTGCAAAGAGATCCACGAAATACAGATGTAACTCTGTGAGATGAATTAACAGAACACTAAGCAGTTTCTCAGAAAACTTCTTTCCAGATTTCATCGGAGGATATTTCCTTTTTCACCATAGCCCTCTATGGGCTTCCAAATATCACCTTGCCAATTCCACAAGAACTGTCTTAGCGAAAGGCTTCTTGAGGGGAAAGCTGTTATTCTGTAAGATGATTTCACAGAACACAAAGAAGTTTCTCAGAAAGCTTCTTTCTCTTTGTTATCGGAGGATATTTCCTTTGGCCCTATAGTCTTCAAACGGAAAGGAAATATCTGTTGTCCGATTCCACAGAAGTAAGGCTAGCAAAGAGATCCACGAAATACAGATGTAACTCTGTGAGATGAATTAACAGAACACTAAGCAGTTTCTCAGAAATATTCTTTCCAGATTTCATCGGAGGATATTTCCTTTTTCACCATAGCCCTCTTTGAGCTTCAAAATATCACTTTGCCAATTCCACAAGAACTGTCTTAGCGAAAGGCTTCTTGAGGGGAAAGCTGTAACACTGTGAGATGATTTCACAGAACACAAAGAAGTTTCTCAGAAAGCTGCTTTCTCTTTGTTATCGGAGGATATTTCCTTTGGTCCTATAGTCTTCAAAGGGAAAGGAATTATCTGTTGTCAGATTCCACAGAAATAAATCTAGCAAAGAGATCCACGAAATACAGATGTAACTCTATGAGATGCATTAACAGAACACTGAGCAGTCTCTCAGAAAGCTTCTTTCCAGATTTCATCGGAGGATATTTCCTTTTTCACCATAGCCCTCTATGGGCTTCCAAATATCACTTTGCCAATTCCACAAGAACTGTCTTAGCGATAGGCTTCTTGAGGTGAAAGGTGTAACTCTGTGAGATGATTTCACAGAACACAAAGAAGTTTCTCAGAAAGTTTCTTTCTCTTTGTTATCGGAGGATATTTCCTTTGGCCCTATAGTCTTCAAAGGGAAAGGAAATATCTGTTGTCCGATTCCACAGAAATAAGGATAGCAAGGAGATCCATGAAATACAGATGTAACTCTGTGAGATGAATTAACAGAACACTAAGCAGTTTCTCAGAAAGCTTCATTCCAGATTTCATCGGAGGATATTTCCTTTTTCACCATAGCCCTCTATGGGCTTCCAAATATCACTTTTCCAATTCCACAAGAACTGTCTTAGCGAAAGGCTTCTTGAGGGGAAAGCTGTAACTCTGTGAGATGATTTCACAGAACACAAAGAAGTTTCTCAGAAAGCTTCATTCCCTTTGTTATCGGAGGATATTTCCTTTGGCCCTATAGTCTTTAAAGGGATCCGAAATATCTGATCTCAGATTCCACAGAAATAAGGCTAGCAAAGAGATCCATGAAATACAGATGTAACTCTGTGAGATGAATTAACAGAACACTAAGCAGTTTCTCAGAAAGCTTCTTTCCAGATTTCATCGGAGGATATTTCCTTTTTCACCATAGCCCTCTATGGGCTTCCAAATATCACTTTGCCAATTCCACAAGAACTGTCTTAGCGAAAGGCTTCTTGAGGGGAAAGCTGTAACTCTGTGAGATGATTTCACAGAACACAAAGAAGTTTCTCAGAAAGCTTCTTTCTCTTTGTTATCGGAGGATATTTCCTTTGGCCCTATGGTCTTCAAAGGGAGAGGTAAAATCTGTTCTCAGATTCCACAGAAATAAAGCTAGCAAAGAGATCCACGAAATAAAGATGTAACTCTGTGAGATGAATTAACAGAACACTAAGCAGTTTCTCAGAAAGCTTCTTTCCAGATTTCATGTGAGGTTATTTCCTTTTTCACCATAGCCATCTATGGGCTTTCAAATATCACTTTGCCAATTCCACAAGAACTGTCTCTGAGAAAGGCTTCTTGAGGGGAAAGCTGTAATTCTGTGAGATGATTTCACAGAACACAAAGAACTTTCTCAGAAAGCTTCTTTGTCTCTGTTATCTGAGGATATTTCCTTTGGCCCTATAGTCTTCAAATGGAAAGGAAATATCTGTTGTCAGATTCCACAGAAATGAGGCTTGCAAAGAGATCCACGAAATACAGATGTAACTCTGTGAGATGAATTAACAGAACACTAAGCAGTTTCTCAGAAAACTTCTTTCCAGATTTCATCGGAGGATATTTCCTTTTTCACCATAGCCCTCTATGGGCTTCCAAATATCACCTTGCCAATTCCACAAGAACTGTCTTAGCGAAAGGCTTCTTGAGGGGAAAGCTGTTATTCTGTAAGATGATTTCACAGAACACAAAGAAGTTTCTCAGAAAGCTTCTTTCTCTTTGTTATCGGAGGATATTTCCTTTGGCCCTATAGTCTTCAAAAGGAAAGGAAATATCTGTTGTCCGATTCCACAGAAGTAAGGCTAGCAAAGAGATCCACGAAATACAGATGTAACTCTGTGAGATGAATTAACAGAACACTAAGCAGTTTCTCAGAAATATTCTTTCCAGAGTTCATCGGAGGATATTTCCTTTTTCACCATAGCCCTCTTTGAGCTTCAAAATATCACTTTGCCAATTCCACAAGAACTGTCTTAGCGAAAGGCTTCTTGAGGGGAAAGCTGTAACACTGTGAGATGATTTCACAGAACACAAAGAAGTTTCTCAGAAAGCTTCTTTCTCTTTGTTATCGGAGGATATTTCCTTTGGTCCTATAGTCTTCAAAGGGAAAGGAATTATCTGTTGTCAGATTCCACAGAAATAAAGCTAGCAAAGAGATCCACGAAATACAGATGTAACTCTATGAGATGCATTAACAGAACACTGAGCAGTCTCTCAGAAAGCTTCTTTCCAGATTTCATCGGAGGATATTTCCTTTTTCACCATAGCACTCTATGGGCTTCCAAATATCACTTTGCCAATTCCACAAGAACTGTCTTAGCGATAGGCTTCTTGAGGTGAAAGGTGTAACTCTGTGAGATGATTTCACAGAACACAAAGAAGTTTCTCAGAAAGCTTCTTTCTCTTTGTTATCGGAGGATATTTCCTTTGGCCGTATAGTCTTCAAAGGGAAAGGAAATATCTGTTGTCCGATTCCACAGAAATAAGGATAGCAAGGAGATCCATGAAATAGAGATGTAACTCTGTGAGATGAATTAACAGAACACTAAGCAGTTTCTCAGAAAGCTTCATTCCAGATTTCATCGGAGGATATTTCCTTTTTCACCATAGCCCTCTATGGGCTTCCAAATATCACTTTTCCAATTCCACAAGAACTGTCTTAGCGAAAGGCTTCTTGAGGGGAAAGCTGTAACTCTGTGAGATGATTTCACAGAACACAAAGAAGTTTCTCAGAAAGCTTCATTCCCTTTGTTAACGGAGGATATTTCCTTTGGCCCTATGGTCTTCAAAGGGAAAGGTAAAATCTGTTCTCAGATTCCACAGAAATAAAGCTAGCAAAGAGATCCACGAAATAAAGATGTAACTCTGTGAGATGAATTAACAGAACACTAAGCAGTTTCTCAGAAAGCTTCTTTCCAGATTTCATGTGAGGTTATTTCCTTTTTCACCATAGCAATCTATGGGCTTCCAAATATCACTTTGCCAATTCCACAAGAACTGTCTCTGAGAAAGGCTTCTTGAGGGGAAAGCTGTAATTCTGTGAGATGATTTCACAGAACACAAAAAAGTTTCTCAGAAAGCTTCTTTCTCTCTGTTATCTGAGGATATTTCCTTTGGCCCTATAGTCTTCAAATGGAAAGCAAATATCTGTTGTCAGATTCCACAGAAATGAGGCTTGCAAAGAGATCCACGAAATACAGATGTAACTCTGTGAGATGAATTAACAGAACACTAAGCAGTTTCTCAGAAAACTTCTTTCCAGATTTCATCGGAGGATATTTCCTTTTTCACCATAGCCCTCTATGGGCTTCCAAATATCACCTTGCCAATTCCACAAGAACTGTCTTAGCGAAAGGCTTCTTGAGGGGAAAGCTGTTATTCTGTAAGATGATTTCACAGAACACAAAGAAGTTTCTCAGAAAGCTTCTTTCTCTTTGTTATCGGAGGATATTTCCTTTGGCCCTATAGTCTTCAAAGGGAAAGGAAATATCTGTTGTCCGATTCCACAGAAGTAAGGCTAGCAAAGAGATCCACGAAATACAGATGTAACTCTGTGAGATGAATTAACAGAACACTAAGCAGTTTCTCAGAAATATTCTTTCCAGATTTCATCGGAGGATATTTCCTTTTTCACCATAGCCCTCTTTGTGCTTCAAAATATCACTTTGCCAATTACACAAGAACTGTCTTAGCGAAAGGCTTCTTGAGGGGAAAGCTGTAACACTGTGAGATGATTTCACAGAACACAAAGAAGTTTCTCAGAAAGCTTCTTTCTCTTTGTTATCGGAGGATATTTCCTTTGGTCCTATAGTCTTCAAAGGGAAAGGAATTATCTGTTGTCAGATTCCACAGAAATAAAGCTAGCAAAGAGATCCACGAAATACAGATGTAACTCTATGAGATGCATTAACAGAACACTGAGCAGTCTCTCAGAAAGCATCTTTCCAGATTTCATCGGAGGATATTTCCTTTTTCACCATAGCCCTCTATGGGCTTCCAAATATCACTTTGCCAATTCCACAAGAACTGTCTTAGCGATAGGCTTCTTGAGGTGAAAGGTGTAACTCTGTGAGATGATTTCACAGAACACAAAGAAGTTTCTCAGAAAGTTTCTTTCTCTTTGTTATCGGAGGATATTTCCTTTGGCCCTATAGTCTTCAAAGGGAAAGGAAATATCTGTTGTCCGATTCCACAGAAATAAGGATAGCAAGGAGATCCATGAAATACAGATGTAACTCTGTGAGATGAATTAACGGAACACTAAGCAGTTTCTCAGAAAGCTTCATTCCAGATTTCATCGGAGGATATTTCCTTTTTCACCATAGCCCTCTATGGGCTTCCAAATATCACTTTTCCAATTCCACAAGAACTGTCTTAGCGAAAGGCTTCTTGAGGGGAAAGCTGTAACTCTGTGAGATGATTTCACAGAACACAAAGAAGTTTCTCAGAAAGCTTCATTCCCTTTTTTATCGGAGGATATTTCCTTTGGCCCTATAGTCTTTAAAGGGATCCGAAATATCTGATCTCAGATTCCACAGAAATAAGGCTAGCAAAGAGATCCATGAAATACAGATGTAACTCTGTGAGATGAATTAACAGAACACTAAGCAGTTTCTCAGAAAGCTTCTTTCCAGATTTCATCGGAGGATATTTCCTTTTTCACCATAGCCCTCTATGGGCTTCCAAATATCACTTTGCCAATTCCACAAGAACTGTCTTAGCGAAAGGCTTCTTGAGGGGAAAGCTGTAACTCTGTGAGATGATTTCACAGAACACAAAGAAGTTTCTCAGAAAGCTTCTTTCTCTTTGTTATCGGAGGATATTTCCTTTGGCCCTATGGTCTTCAAAGGGAGAGGTAAAATCTGTTCTCAGATTCCACAGAAATAAAGCTAGCAAAGAGATCCACGAAATAAAGATGTAACTCTGTGAGATGAATTAACAGAACACTAAGCAGTTTCTCAGAAAGCTTCTTTCCAGATTTCATGTGAGGTTATTTCCTTTTTCACCATAGCCATCTATGGGCTTCCAAATATCACTTTGCCAATTCCACAAGAACTGTCTCTGAGAAAGGCTTCTTGAGGGGAAAGCTGTAATTCTGTGAGATGATTTCACAGAACACAAAGAAGTTTCTCAGAAAGCTTCTTTCTCTCTGTTATCTTTGGATATTTCCTTTGGCCCTATAGTCTTCAAATGGAAAGGAAATAATTGTTGTCAGATTCCACAGAAATGAGGCTTGCAAAGAGATCCACGAAATACAGATGTAACTCTGTGAGATGAATTAACAGAACACTAAGCAGTTTCTCAGAAAACTTCTTTCCAGATTTCATCGGAGGATATTTCCTTTTTCACCATAGCCCTCTATGGGCTTCCAAATATCACCTTGCCAATTCCACAAGAACTGTCTTAGCGAAAGGCTTCTTGAGGGGAAAGCTGTTATTCTGTAAGATGATTTCACAGAACACAAAGAAGTTTCTCAGAAAGCTTCTTTCTCTTTGTTATCGGAGGATATTTCCTTTGGCCCTATAGTCTTCAAAGGGAAAGGAAATATCTGTTGTCCGATTCCACAGAAGTAAGGCTAGCAAAGAGATCCACGAAATACAGATGTAACTCTGTGAGATGAATTAACAGAACACTAAGCAGTTTCTCAGAAATATTCTTTCCAGATTTCATCGGAGGATATTTCCTTTTTCACCATAGCCCTCTATGAGCTTCAAAATATCACTTTGCCAATTCCACAAGAACTGTCTTAGCGAAAGGCTTCTTGAGGGGAAAGCTGTAACACTGTGAGATGATTTCACAGAACACAAAGAAGTTTCTCAGAAAGCTTCTTTCTCTTTGTTATCGGAGGATATTTCCTTTGGTCCTATAGTCTTCAAAGGGAAAGGAATTATCTGTTGTCAGATTCCACAGAAATAAAGCTAGCAAAGAGATCCACGAAATACAGATGTAACGCTATGAGATGCATTAACAGAACACTGAGCAGTCTCTCAGAAAGCTTCTTTCCAGATTTCATCGGAGGATATTTCCTTTTTCACCATAGCCCTCTATGGGCTTCCAAATATCACTTTGCCAATTCCACAAGAACTGTCTTAGCGATAGGCTTCTTGAGGGGAAAGCTGTAACTCTGTGTGATGATTTCACAGAATACAAAGAAGTTTCTCAGAAAGCTTCTTTCTCTTTGTTATCGGAGAATATTTCCTTTGGCCCTATAGTCTTCAAAGGGAAAGGAAAAATCTGTTCTCAGATTCCACAGAAATAAGGCTAGCAAAGAGATCCACGAAATACAGATGTAACTCTGTGAGATGAATTAACAGAACACTAAGCAGTTTCTCAGAAATATTCTTTCCAGATTTCATCGGAGGATATTTCCTTTTTCACCATAGCCCTCTATGAGCTTCAAAATATCACTTTGCCAATTCCACAAGAACTGTCTTAGCGAAAGGCTTCTTGAGGGGAAAGCTGTAACACTGTGAGATGATTTCACAGAACACAAAGAAGTTTCTCAGAAAGCTTCTTTCTCTTTGTTATCGGAGGATATTTCCTTCGGCCCTATAGTCTTTAAAGGGATCAGAAATATCTGTTCTCAGATTCCACAGAAATAAGGCTAGCAAAGAGATCCACGAAATACAGATGTAACTGTGTGAGATGAATTAACAGAACACTAAGCAGTTTCTCAGAAAGCTTCTTTCCAGATTTCATCGGAGGATATTTCCTTTTTCACCATAGCCCTCTACGGGCTTCCAAATATCACTTTGCCAATTCCAAAAGAACTGTCTTAGCGAAAGGCTTCCTGAGGGGAAAGCTGTAACTCTGTGAGATGATTTCACAGAACACAAAGAAGTTTCTCAGAAAGCTTCTTTCTCTTTGTTATCGGAGGATATTTCCTTTGGCCCTATAGTCTTTAAAGGGATCAGAAATATCTGTTGTCAGATTCCACAGAAATAAGGCTAGCTAAGAGATCCACGAAATCAGATGTAACTCTGTGAGTTGAATTAACAGAACACTAAGCAGTTTCTCAGAAAGCTTCTTTCCAGATGTCATCGGAGGATATTTCCTTTTTCACCATAGCCCTCTAAGGGCTTCCAAATATCACTTTGCCAATTCCACAAGAACTGTCTTAGCGAAAGGCTATTTGAGGTGAAAGGTGTAACTCTGTGAGATGATTTCACAGAACACAAAGAAGTTTCTCAGAAAGCTTCTTTCTCTTTGTTATCGGAGGATATTTCCTTTGGCCCTATAGTATTCAAAGGGTTCCGAAATATCTGTTCTAAGATTCCACAGAAATAAGGCTCGCAAAGAGATCCACGAAATACAGATGTAACTCTGTGAGATGAATTAACAGAACACTAAGCAGTTTCTCAGAAAGCTTCTTTCCAGATTTCATCGGAGGATATTTCCTTTTTCAACATAGCCCTCTATTGGCTTGCAAATATCACTTTGCCAATTCCACAAGAACTGTCTTAGCGAAAGGCTTCTTGAGGGGAAAGCTGTAACTCTGTGAGATGATTTCACAGAACACAAAGAAGTTTCTCAGAAAGCTTCTTTCTCTTTGTTATCGGAGTATATTTCCTTTGGCCCTATAGTCTTCAAAGGGAAAGGAAATATCTGTTTTCAGATTCCACAGAAATAAGGCAAGCAAAGAGATCCACGAAATACAGATGTAACTCTGTGAGATGAATTAACAGAACACTAAGGAGTTTCTCAGAAAGCTTGTTTCCAGATTTCATCGGAGGATATTTCTTTTTTCACCATAGCCCTCTATGGGCTTCCAAATATCACTTTGCCAATTCCACAAGAACTGTCTTAGCGAAAGGCTTCTTGAGGGGAAAACTGTAACTCTGTGAGATGATTTCACAGAACACAAAGAAGTTTCTCAGAAAGCTTCTTTCTCTTTGTTATCGGAGGATATTTCCTTTGGCCCTATAGTATTCAATGGGATCCGAAATATCTGTTCTCAGATTCCACAGAAATAAGGCTAGCAAAGAGATCGACGAAATACAGATGTAACTCTGTGAGATTAATTAACAGAACACTGAGCAGTTTCTCAGAAAGCTTGTTTCCAGATTTCGTCGGAGGATATTTCCTTTTTCACCATAGCCATCTATGGGCTTCCAAATATCACGTTGCCAATTCCACAAGAACTGTCTTAGCGAAAGGCTTCTTTAGGGGAAAGCTGTAACTCTGTGAGATGATTTCACAGAACACAAAGAAGTTTCTCAGAAAGCTTCTTTCTCTTTGTTATCGGAGGATATTTCCTTTGGCCCTATAGTCTTCAAAGGGAAAGGAAATATCTGTTCTCAGATTCCACAGAAATAAGGCTAGCAAAGAGATCCACGAAATACAGATGTAACTCTGTGAGATGAATTAACAAAACACTAAGGAGTTTCTCAGAAAGCTTCTTTCCAGATTTCATCGGAGGATATTTCCTTTTTCACCATAGCCCTCTATGGGCTTCCAAATATCACTTTGCCAATTCCACAAGAACTGTCTTAGCGAAAGGCTTCTTGAGGGGAAAGCTGTAACTCTGTGAGATGATTTCACAGAACACAAAGAAGTTTCTCAGAAAGCTTCTTTCTCTTTGTTATCGGAGGATATTTCCTTTGGCCCTATAGTATTCAAAGGGTTCCGAAATATCTGTTCTGAGATTCCACAGAAATAAGGCTAGCAAGGAGATCGACGAAATACAGATGTAACTCCGTGAGATGAATTAACAGAACACTAAGCAGTTTCTCAGAAAGCTTCTTTCCAGATTTCATCCGAGGATATTTCCTTTTTCACCATAGCCCTCTATGGGCTTCCAAATATCACTTTGCCAATTCCACAAGAACTGTCTTAGCGAAAGGCTTCTTGAGGGGAAAGCTGTAACTCTGTGAGATGATTTCACAGAACACAAAGAAGTTTCTCAGAAAGCTTCTTTCTCTTTGTTATCGGAGGATATTTCCTTTGGCCCTATAGTCTTTAATGGGATCCGAAATATCTGTTCTCAGATTCCACAGAAATAAGGCTGGCAAAGAGATCCACGAAATACAGATGTAACTCTGTGAGATGAATTAACAGAACACTGAGCAGTTTCTCAGAAAGCTTCTTTCCAGATTTCATCGGAGGATATTTCCTTTTTCACCATAGCCCTCTATGGGCTTCCAAATATCACTTTGCCAATTCCACAAGAACTGTCTTAGCGAAAGGCTTCTTGAGGTGAAAGGTGTAACTCTGTGAGATGATTTCACAGAACACAAAGAAGTTTCTCAGAAAGCTTCTTTCTCTTTGTTATCGGAGGATATTTCCTTTGGCCCTATAGTCTTCAAAGGGAAAGGAAATATCTGTTGTCAGATTCCACAGAAATAAGGCTAGCAAAAAGATCCACGAAATACAGATGTAACTCTGTGAGATGAATTAACAGAACCCTAAGCAGTTTCTCAGAAAGCTTCTTTCCAGATTTCATCGGAGGATATTTCCTTTTTCACCATAGCCCTCTATGGGCTTCCAAATATCACTTTGCCAATTCCACAAGAACTGTCTTAGCGAAAGGCTTCTTGAGGGGAAAGCTGTAACTCTGTGAGATGACTACACTGAACAAAAAGGAGTTTCTCAGAAAGCTTCTTTCCAGATTTCATCCGAAGATATTTCCTTTTTCACCATAGCCCTCTATGGGCTTCCAAATATCACTTTGCCAATTCCACAAGAACTGTCTTAGCGAAAGGCTTCTTGAGGGGAAAGCTGTAACTCTGTGAGATGATTTCACAGAACACAAAGAAGTTTCTCAGAAAGCTTCTTTCTCTTTGTTATCGGATGATATTTCCTTTGGCCATATAGTCTTTAATGGGATCCGAAATATCTGTTCTCAGATTCCACAGAAATAAGGCTGGCAAAGAGATCCACGAAATACAGATGTAACTCTGTGAGATGAATTAACAGAACACTAAGCAGTTTCTCAGAAAGCTTCTTTCCAGATTTCATCGGGGGATATTTCCTTTTTCACCATAGCCCTCTATGGGCTTCCAAATATCACTTTGCCAATTCCACAAGAACTGTCTTAGCGAAAGGCTTCTTGAAGGGAAAGCTGTAACTCTGTGAGATGACTTCACTGAACAAAAAGGTGTTTCTCAGAAAGCTTCTTTCTCTTTGTTATCGGAGGATATTTCCTTTGGCCCTATAGTCTTCAAAGAGATCCCAAATATGTGTTCTCAGATTCCACAGAAATAAGGCTAGGAAAGAGATCCACGAAATACAGATGTAACTCTGTGCGATGAATTATCAGATCACTAAGCAGTTTCTCAGAAAGCTTCTTTCCAGATTTCATCGGAGGATATTTCCTTTTTCTCCATAGCCCTCTATGAGCTTCCAAATATCACTTTGCCAATTCCACAAGAACTGTCTTAGCGAAAGGCTTCTTGAGGGGAAAGCTGTCACTCTGTGAGATGATTTCACAGAACACAAAGAAGTTTCTCAGAAAGCTTCTTTCTCTTTGTTATCGGAGGATATTTCCTTTGGCCCTATAGTCTTCAAAGGGAAAGGAAATATCTGATCTCAGATTCCACAGAAGTAAGGCTAGCAAAGAGATCCACGAAATACAGATGTAACTCTGTGAGATGAATTAACAGAACACTAAGCAGTTTCTCAGAAAGCTTCTTTCCAGATCTCATCGGAGGATATTTCCTTTTTCACCACAGCCCTCTATGAGTTTCCAAATATCACTTTGCCAATTCCACAAGAACTGTCTTAGCGAAAGGCTTCTTGAGGGGAAAGCTGTAACTCTGTGAGATGATTTCACAGAACACAAAGAAGTTTCTCAGAAAGCTTCTTTCTCTTTGTTATCGGAGGATATTTCCTTTCGCCCAATATTCTTCAAAGGGAAAGGAAATATTTGTTGTCAGATTCCACAGAAATAAGGCTAGGAAAGACATCCACGAAATACAGATGTAACTCCGTGAGATCAATTAACAGAACACTGAGCAGTCTCTCAGAAAGCTTCTTTCCAGATTTCAATGGAGGATACTTCCTTTTTCACCATAGCCCTCTAGGGGCTTCCAAATATCACTTTGCCAATTCCACAAGAACTGTCTTAGCGAAAGGCTTCTTGAGGGGAAAGCTGTAATTCTGTGAGATGATTTCACAGAACACAAAGAAGTTACTCAGAAAGCTTCTTTCTCTTTGTTATCGGAGGATATTTCCTTTGGCCCTATATTCTTCCAAGGGAAAGGAAATATCTGTTGTCAGATTCCACAGAAATGAGGCTTGCAAAGAGATCCACGAAATACAGATGTAACTCTGTGAGATGAATTAACAGAACACTAAGCAGTTTCTCAGACAACTTCTTTCCAGATTTCATCGGAGGATATTTCCTTTTTCACCATAGCGCTCTATGGGCTTCCAAATATCACTTTGCCAATTCCACAAGAACTGTCTTAGCGAAAGGCTTCTAGAGGGAAAAGCTGTAACTCTGTGAGATGATTTCACAGAACACAAAGAAGTTTCTCAGAAAGCTTCTTTCCCTTTGTTATCGGAGGATATTTCCTTTGGCCCTATAGTCTAAAAAGGGAAAGGAAATATCTGATCTCAGATTCCACAGAAGTAAGGTTAGCAAAGAGATCCACGAAATACAGATGTAACTCTGTGAGATGAATTAACAGAACACTAAGCAGTTTCTCAGAAAGCTTCTTTCCAGATTTCATTGGAGGATATTTCCTTTTTCACAATAGCCCTCTAGGAGCTTTCAAATATCACTTTGCCAATTGCACAAGAACTGTCTTAGCGAACGGCTTCTTGAGAGGAAAGCTGTAACACTGTGAGATGATTTCACAGAACACAAAGAAGTTTCTCGGAAAGCTTCTTTCTCTTTGTTATCGGAGGATATTTCCTTTGGCCCTATAGTCTTCATAGGGAAAGGAAATATCTGTTGTCAGATTCCACAGAAATAAGGCTAGCGAAGAGATCCACGAAATACAGATGTAACTCTGTGAGATTAATTAACAGAACACTGAGCAGTCTCTCAGAAAGCTTCTTTAAAGATTTCATCGGAGGATATTTCCTTTTTCACCATAGCCCTCTATGGGCTTCCAAATATCACTTTGCCAATTCCACAAGAACTGTCTTAGCGAAAGGCTTTTTGAGGGGAAAGCTGTAATTCTGTGAGATGATTTCACAGAACACAAAGAAGTTTCTCTGAAAGTTTCTTTCTCTTTGTTATCGGAGGATATTTCCTTTGGCCCTGTAGTCTAAAAAAGGAAAGGAAATATCTGATCTCAGATTCCACAGAAGTAAGGTTAGCAAAGAGATCCACGAAATACAGATGTAACTCTGTGAGATGAACTAAAAGAACACTGAGCAGTCTCTCAGAAAGCTTCTTTCCAGATTTCATCGGAGGATATTTCCTTTTTCACCATAGCCCTCTATGGGCTTCCAAATATCACTTTGCCAATTCCACAAGAACTGTCTTAGCGAAAGGCTTCTTGAGGGGAAAGCTGTAATTCTGTGAGATGATTTCACAGAACACAAAGAAGTTTCTCAGAAAGCTTCCTTCTCTTTGTTATCGGAGGATATTTCCTTTGGCCCTATAGTCTTCAAAGGGAAAGGAAATATCTGTTGTCAGATTCCACAGAAATGAGGCTAGCAAAGAGATCCACGAAATACAGATGCAACTGCGTGAGATGAATTAACAGAACACTAAGCAGTTTCTCAGAAACTTCTTTCCAGATTTCATCGGAGGATATTTCCTTTTTCACCATAGCCCTCTACGGGCTTCCAAATATCACTTTGCCAATTCCACAAGAACTGTCTTAGCGAAAGGCTTCTTGAGGGGAAAGCTGTAACTCTGTGAGATGATTTCACAGAACACAAAGAAGTTTCTCAGAAAGCTTCTTTCTCTTTGTTGTCGGAGGATATTTCCTTTGGCCCTATAGTCTTCAATGGGAAAGGAAATACCTGATCTCAGATTCCACAGAAGTAAGGCTAGCAAAGAGATCCACGAAATACAGATGTAACTCTGTGAGATGAATTAACAGAACACTAAGCAGTTTCTCAGAAAGCTTCTTTCCAGATTTCATCGGAGGATATTTCCTTTTTCACCATAGCCCTCTATGGGCTTCCAAATATCACTTTGCCAATTCCACAAGAACTGTCTTAGCGAAAGGCTTCTTGAGGGGAAAGCTGTAACTCTGTGAGATGATTTCACAGAACACAAAGAAGTTTCTCAGAAAGCTTCTTTCTCTTTGTTATCGGAGGATATTTCCTTTGGCCCTATAGTCTTTAAAGGGATCAGAAATATCTGTTCTCAGATTCCACAGAAATAAGGCTAGCAAAGAGATCCACGAAATACAGATGTAACTGTGTGAGATGAATTAACAGAACACTAAGCAGTTTCTCAGAAAGCTTCTTTCCAGATTTCATCGGAGGATATTTCCTTTTTCACCATAGCCCTCTACGGGCTTCCAAATATCACTTTGCCAATTCCAAAAGAACTGTCTTAGCGAAAGGCTTCCTGAGGGGAAAGCTGTAACTCTGTGAGATGATTTCACAGAACACAAAGAAGTTTCTCAGAAAGCTTCTTTCTCTTTGTTATCGGAGGATATTTCCTTTGGCCCTATAGTCTTTAAAGGGATCAGAAATATCTGTTGTCAGATTCCACAGAAATAAGGGAGCTAAGAGATCCACGAAATCAGATGTAACTCTGTGAGATGAATTAACAGAACACTAAGCAGTTTCTCAGAAAGCTTCTTTCCAGATGTCATCGGAGGATATTTCCTTTTTCACCATAGCCCTCTAAGGGCTTCCAAATATCACTTTGCCAATTCCACAAGAACTGTCTTAGCGAAAGGCTATTTGAGGTGAAAGGTGTAACTCTGTGAGATGATTTCACAGAACACAAAGAAGTTTCTCAGAAAGCTTCTTTCTCTTTGTTATCGGAGGATATTTCCTTTGGCCCTATAGTATTCAAAGGGTTCCGAAATATCTGTTCTAAGATTCCACAGAAATAAGGCTAGCAAAGAGATCCACGAAATACAGATGTAACTCTGTGAGATGAATTAACAGAACACTAAGCAGTTTCTCAGAAAGCTTCTTTCCAGATTTCATCGGAGGATATTTCCTTTTTCAACATAGCCCTCTATTGGCTTGCAAATATCACTTTGCCAATTCCACAAGAACTGTCTTAGCGAAAGGCTTCTTGAGGGGAAAGCTGTAACTCTGTGAGATGATTTCACAGAACACAAAGAAGTTTCTCAGAAAGCTTCTTTCTCTTTGTTATCGGAGTATATTTCCTTTGGCCCTATAGTCTTCAAAGGGAAAGGAAATATCTGTTGTCAGATTCCACAGAAATAAGGCAAGCAAAGAGATCCACGAAATACAGATGTAACTCTGTGAGATGAATTAACAGAACACTAAGGAGTTTCTCAGAAAGCTTCTTTCCAGATTTCATCGGAGGATATTTCCTTTTTCACCATAGCCCTCTATGGGCTTCCAAATATCACTTTGCCAATTCCACAAGAACTGTCTTAGCGAAAGGCTTCTTGAGGGGAAAACTGTAACTCTGTGAGATGATTTCACAGAACACAAAGAAGTTTCTCAGAAAGCTTCTTTCTCTTTGTTATCGGAGGATATTTCCTTTGGCCCTATAGTATTCAATGGGATCCGAAATATCTGTTCTCAGATTCCACAGAAATAAGGCTAGCAAAGAGATCGACGAAATACAGATGTAACTCTGTGAGATTAATTAACAGAACACTGAGCAGTTTCTCAGAAAGCTTCTTTCCAGATTTCGTCGGAGGATATTTCCTTTTTTACCATAGCCATCTATTGGCTTCCAAATATCACGTTGCCAATTCCACAAGAACTGTCTTAGCGAAAGGCTTCTTGAGGGGAAAGCTGTAACTCTGTGAGATGATTTCACAGAACACAAAGAAGTTTCTCAGAAAGCTTCTTTCTCTTTGTTATCGGAGGATATTTCCTTTGGCCCTATAGTATTCAAAGGGTTCCGAAATATCTGTTCTGAGATTCCACAGAAATAAGGCTAGCAAGGAGATCGACGATATACAGATGTAACTCTGTGAGATGAATTAACAGAACACTAAGCAGTTTCTCAGAAAGCTTCTTTCCAGATTTCATCCGAGGATATTTCCTTTTTCACCATAGCCCTCTATGGGCTTCCAAATATCACTTTGCCAATTCCACAAGAACTGTCTTAGCGAAAGCCCCTTGAGGGGAAAGCTGTAACTCTGTGAGATGATTTCACAGAACACAAAGAAGTTTCTCAGAAAGCTTCTTTCTCTTTGTTATCGGAGGATATTTCCTTTGGCCCTATAGTCTTTAATGGGATCCGAAATATCTGTTCTCAGATTCCACAGAAATAAGGCTGGCAAAGAGATCCACGAAATACAGATGTAATTCTGTGAGATGAATTAACAGAACACTGAGCAGTTTCTCAGAATGCTTCTTTCCAGATTTCATCGGAGGATATTTCCTTTTTCACCATAGCCCTCTATGGGCTTCCAAATATCACTTTGCCAATTCCACAAGAACTGTCTTAGCGAAAGGCTTCTTGAGGTGAAAGGTGTAACTCTGTGAGATGATTTCACAGAACACAAAGAAGTTTCTCAGAAAGCTTCTTTCTCTTTGTTATCGGAGGATATTTCCTTTGGCCCTATAGTCTTCAAAGGGAAAGGAAATATCTGTTGTCAGATTCCACAGAAATAAGGCTAGCAAAAAGATCCACGAAATACAGATGTAACTCTGTGAGATGAATTAACAGAACCCTAAGCAGTTTCTCAGAAAGCTTCTTTCCAGATTTCATCGGAGGATATTTCCTTTTTCACCATAGCCCTCTATGGGCTTCCAAATATCACTTTGCCAATTCCACAAGAACTGTCTTAGCGAAAGGCTTCTTGAGGGGAAAGCTGTAACTCTGTGAGATGACTACACTGAACAAAAAGGAGTTTCTCAGAAAGCTTCTTTCCAGATTTCATCCGAAGATATTTCCTTTTTCACCATAGCCCTCTATGGGCTTCCAAATATCACTTTGCCAATTCCACAAGAACTGTCTTAGCGAAAGGCTTCTTGAGGGGAAAGCTGTAACTCTGTGAGATGATTTCACAGAACACAAAGAAGTTTCTCAGAAAGCTTCTTTCTCTTTGTTATCGGAGGATATTTCCTTTGGCCCTATGGTCTTCAAAGGGAGAGGTAAAATCTGTTCTCAGATTCCACAGAAATAAAGCTAGCAAAGAGATCCACGAAATAAAGATGTAACTCTGTGAGATGAATTAACAGAACACTAAGCAGTTTCTCAGAAAGCTTCTTTCCAGATTTCATGTGAGGTTATTTCCTTTTTCACCATAGCCCTCTATTGGCTTCCAAATATCACTTTGCCAATTCCACAAGAACTGTCTTTGAGAAAGGCTTCTTGAGGGGAAAGCTGTAATTCTGTGAGATAATTTCACAGAACACAAAGAAGTTTCTCAGAAAGCTTCTTTCTCTTTGTTATCTGAGGATATTTCCTTTCGCCCTATAGTCTTGAAATGGAAAGGAAATATCTGTTGTCAGATTCCACAGAAATGAGGCTTGCAAAGAGATCCACGAAATACAGATGTAACTCTGTGAGATGAATTAACAGAACACTAAGCAGTTTCTCAGAAAACTTCTTTCCAGATCTCATCGGAGGATATTTCCTTTTTCACCACAGCCCTCTATGAGCTTCAAAATATCACTTTGCCAATTCCACAAGAACTGTCTTAGCGAAAAGCTTCTTGAGGGGAAAGCTGTAACTCTGTGAGATGATTTCACAGAACACAAAGAAGTTTCTCAGAAAGCTTCTTTCTCTTTGCTATCGGAGGATCTTTCCTTTGGCCCTATAGTCTTCAAAGGGAAAGGAATTATCTGTTCTCAGATTCCACAGAAATAAGGCTAGCAAAGAGATCCACGAAATACAGATGTAACTGTGTGAGATGAATTAACAGAACACTAAGCAGTTTCTCAGAAAGCTTCTTTCCAGATTTCATCGGAGGATATTTCCTTTTTCACCATAGCCCTCTCTGGGCTTCCAAATATCACTTTGCCAATTCCACAAGAACTGTCTTAGCGAAAGGCTTCTTGAGGGGAAAGCTGTAACTTTGTGAGATGATTTCACAGAACACAAAGAAGTTTCTCAGAATGCTTCTTTCCCTTTGTTATCGGAGGATATTTCCTTTGGCCCTATAGTCTTTAAAGGCATACGAAATATCTGTTCTCAGATTCCACAGAAATAAGGACAGCAAGGAGATCCATGAAATACAGATGTAACTCTGTGAGATGAATTAACAGAACAGTAAGCAGTTTCTCAGAAAGCTTCATTCCAGATTTCATCGGAGGATATTTCCTTTTTCACCATAGCCCTCTAAGGGCATCCAAATATCAATTTTCCAATTCCACAAGAACTATCTTAGCGATAGGCTTCTTGAGGGGAAAGCTGTAACTCTGTGAGATGATTTCACAGAACACAAAGAAGTTTCTCAGAAAGCTTCATTCCCTTTGTTATCGGAGGATATTTCCTTTGGCCCTATAGTCTTTAAAGGGATCCGAAATATCTGATCTCAGATTCCACAGAAATAAGGCTAGCAAAGAGATCCATGAAATACAGATGTAACTCTGTTAGATGAATTAAGAGAACACTAAGCAGTTTCTCAGAAAGCTTCTTTCCAGATTTCATCGGAGGATATTTCCTTTTTCACCATAGCCCTCTATGGGCTTCCAAATATCACCTTGCCAATTCCACAAGAACTGTCTTAGCGAAAGGCTTCTTTAGGGGAAAGCTGTAACTCTGTGAGATGATTTCACAGAGCACAAAGAAGTTTCTCAGAAAGCTTCTTTCTCTTTGTTATCGGAGGATATTTCCTTTGGCCCTATAGTCTTCAAAGGGAAAGGAAATATCTGTTGTCAGATTCCACAGAAATGAGGCTAGCAAAGGGATCCACGAAATACAGATGCAACTCCGTGAGATGAATTAACAGAACACTAAGCAGTTTCTCAGAAACTTCTTTCCAGATTTCATCGGAGGATATTTCCTTTTTCACCATAGCCCTCTACGGGCTTCCAAATATCACTTTGCCAATTCCACAAGAACTGTCTTAGCGAAAGGCTTCTTGAGGGGAAAGCTGTAACTCTGTGAGATGATTTCACAGAACACAAAGAAGTTTCTCAGAAAGCTTCTTTCTCTTTGTTGTCGGAGGATATTTCCTTTGGCCCTATAGTCTTCAATGGGAAAGGAAATACCTGATCTCAGATTCCACAGAAGTAAGGCTAGCAAAGAGATCCACGAAATACAGATGTAACTCTGTGAGATGAATTAACAGAACACTAAGCAGTTTTTCAGAAAGCTTCTTTCCAGATTTCATCGGAGGATATTTCCTTTTTCAATATAGCCCTCTATGAGCTTCCAAATATCACTTTGCCAATTCCACAAGAACTGTCTTAGCGAAAGGCTTCTTGAGGGGAAAGCTGTAACTCTGTGAGATGATTTCACAGAACACAAAGAAGTTTCTCAGAAACCTTCTTTCTCTTTGTTATTGGAGGATATTTCCTTTGTCCCTACAGTCTTCAAAGGGAAAGGAAATATCTGTTCTCAGATTCCAAAGAAATAAGGCTAGCAAAGAGATCCACGAAATACAGATGTAACACTGTGAGATGAATTAAGAGAACACTAAGCAGTTTCTCAGAAAGCTTCTTTCCAGATTTCAACAGAGGATATTTCCTTTTTCACCATAGCCCTCTATGGGCTTCCAAATATCACTTTGCCAATTCCACAAGAACTGTCTTAGCGTAAGGGTTCTTGAGGGGAAAGCTGTAACTCTGTGAGATGATTTCACAGAACACAAAGAAGTTTCTCAGAAAGCTTCTTTCTCTTTGTTATCGGAGGATATTTCCTTTGGCCCTATAGTCTTCAAAGGGAAAGGAAATATCTGTTGACAGATTCCACAGAAATACGGCTAGCAAAGAGATCCACGAAATACAGATGTAACTCTGTGAGATGAATTACCAGAACACTGAGCAGTTTATAAGAAAGCTTCTTTCCAGATTTCATCGGAGGATATTTCCTTTTTCACCATAGCCCTCTATGGGCTTCCAAATATCACTTTGCCAATTCCACAAGAACTGTCTTAGCGAAAGGCTTCTTGAGGGGAAAGCTGTAACTCTGTGAGATGATTTCACAGAACACAAAGAAGTTTCTCAGAAAGCTTCTTTCCCTTTGTTATCGGAGGATATTTCCTTTGGCCCTATAGTCTTTAAAGGGATCCGAAATATCTGTTCTCAGATTACACAGAAATAAGGCTAGCAAAGAGATACATGAAATACAGATGTAACTCTGTTAGATGAATTAACAGAACACTAAGCAGTTTCTCAGAAAGCTTCTTTCCAGATTTCATCGGAGGTTATTTCCTTTTTCACCATAGCCCTCTATGGGCTTCCAAATATCACTTTGCCAATTCCACAAGAACTGTCTTTGCGAAAGGCTTCTTGAGGGGAAAGCTGTAACTCTGTGAGATGATTTCACAGAACACAAAGAAGTTTCTCAGAAAGCTTCTTTCTCTTTGTTATCGGAGGATATTTCCTTTGGCCCTATAGTCTTCAAAGGAAAGCAAATATCTGTTGTCAGATTCCACAGAAATAAGGCTAGCAAAGAGATCCACGAAATACAGATGTAACTCTGTGAGATGAATTAACAGAACACTAAGCAGTTTCTCAGAAAGCTTCTTTCCAGATTTCATCTGAGGATATTTCCTTTTTCACCATAGCCCTCTATGGGCTTCCAAATATCACTATGCCAATTCCACAAGAACTGTCTTAGCGAAAGGCTTCTTGAGGGGAAAGCTGTAACTCTGTGAGATGATTTCACAGAACACAAAGAAGTTTCTCAGAAAGCTTTTTTCCCTTTGTTATCGGAGGATATTTCCTTTGGCCCTATAGTCTTTAAAGGGATCCGAAATATCTGCTCTCAGATTCCACAGAAATAAGGCTAGCAAAGAAATCCATGAAATACAGATGTAACTCTCTTAGATGAATTAACAGAACACTAAGCAGTTTCTCAGAAAGCTTCTTTCCAGATTTCATCGGAGGTTATTTCCTTTTTCACGATAGTCCTCTATGGGCTTCCAAATATCACTTTGCCAATTCCAAAAGAACTGTCTTTGCGAAAGGCTTCTTGAGGGGAAAGCTGTAACTCTGTGAGATGATTTCACAGAACACAAAGAAGTTTCTCAGAAAGCTTCTTTCTCTTTGTTATCGGAGGATATTTCCTTTGGCCCTATAGTCTTCAAAGGGAACGGAAATATCTGTTGTCAGATTCCACAGAAATAAGGCTAGCAAAGAGATCCACGAAATACAGATGTAACTCTGTGAGATGAATTAAACGAACACTAAGCAGTTTCTCAGGAAGCTTCTTTCCAGATTTCATCTGAGGATATTTCCTTTTTCAACATAGCCCTCTATGGGCTTCCAAATATCACTTTGCCAATTCCACAAGAACTGTCTTAGCGAAAGGCTTATGGAGGGGAAAGCTGTAACTCTGTGAGATGATTTCACAGAACGCAAAGAAGTTTCTAAGAAAGCTTCTTTCTCCTTGTTATCGGAGGATATTTTTCTTTGGCCCTATAGTCTTCAAAGGGAAAGGAAATATCTGTTGTCAGATTCCATAGAAATAAGGCTAGCAAAGAGATCCACGAAATACAGATGTAACTCTGTGAGATGAATTAACAGAACACTAAGCAGTTTCTCAGAAAGCTTCTTTCCAGATTTCATCTGAGGATATTTCCTTTTTCACCATAGCCCTCTAAGGGCTTCCTTATATCACTTTGCCAATTCCACAAGAACTGTCTTAGCGAAAGGCTTTTTGAGGGGAAAGCTGTAACTCTGTGAGATGATTTCACAGAACACAAAGAAGTTTCTCAGAAAGCTTCTTTCCCTTTGTTATCGGAGGATATTTCCTTTGGCCCTATAGTCTTTAAAGGGATCCGAAATATCTGTTCTCAGATTCCACAGAAATAAGGCTAGCAAAGAGATCCACGAAATACAGATGTAACTCTGTGAGATGAATTAACAGAACACTAAGCAGTTTCTCAGAAAGCTTCTTTCCAGATTTCATCGGAGGATATTTCCTTTTTCACCATAGTCCTCTATGGGCTTCCAAATATCACTTTGCCAATTCCACAAGAACTGTCTTAGCGAAAGGCTTCTTGCGGGGAAAGCTGTAACTCTGTGAGATGATTTCACAGAACACAAAGAAGTTTCTCAGAAAGCTTCTTTCTCTTTGTTATCGGAGGATATTTCCTTTGGCCCTATAGTCTTTAAAGGGATTGGAAATATCTGTTCTCAGATTCCACAGAAATAAGGCTAGCAACGAGATCCACGAAATACAGATGTAACTCTGTGAGATGAATTAACAGAACACTAAGCAGTTTCTCAGAAAGCTTCTTTCCAGATTTCATCTGAGGTTATTTCTTTTTCACCATAGCCCTCTATGGGCTTCCAAATATCACTTTGCCAATTCCACAAGAACTGTCTTTGCGAAAGGCTTCTTGAGGGGAATGCTGTAACTCTGTTGGATGATTTCACAGAACACAAAGAAGTTTCTCAGAAAGCTTCTTTCTCTTTGTTATCGGAGGATATTTCCTTTGGCCCTATAGTCTTTAAAGGGATCCGAAATATCTGTTCTCAGATTCCACAGAAATAAGGCTAGCAAAGAGATCCATGAAATACAGATGTAACTCTGTGAGATGAATTAACAGAACACTAAGCAGTTCCTCAGAAAGCTTCTTTCCAGATTTCATCGGAGGATATTTCCTTTTTCACCATAGCCCTCTATGGGCTTCCATATATCACCTTGCCAATTCCACACGAACTGTCTTAGCGAAAGGCTTCTTGAGGGGAAAGCTGTAACTCTGTGAGATGATTTCACAGAACACAAAGAAGTTTCTCAGAAACCTTCTTTCTATTTGTTATTGGAGGATATTTCCTTTGTCCCTACAGTCTTCAAAGGGAAAGGAAATATCTGTTCTCAGATTCCAAAGAAATAAGGCTAGCAAAGAGATCCACGAAATACAGATGTAACACTGTGAGATGAATTAAGAGAACACTAAGCAGTTTCTCAGAAAGCTTCTTTCCAGATTTCAACAGAGGATATTTCCTTTTTCACCATAGCCCTCTATGGGCTTCCAAATATCACTTTGCCAATTCCACAAGAACTGTCTTAGCGTAAGGGTTCTTGAGGGGAAAGCTGTAACTCTGTGAGATGATTTCACAGAACACAAAGAAGTTTCTCAGAAAGCTTCTTTCTCTTTGTTATCGGAGGATATTTCCTTTGGCCCTATAGTCTTCAAAGGGAAAGGAAATATCTGTTGACAGATTCCACAGAAATACGGCTAGCAAAGAGATCCACGAAATACAGATGTAACTCTGTGAGATGAATTACCAGAACACTGAGCAGTTTATAAGAAAGCTTCTTTCCAGATTTCATCGGAGGATATTTCCTTTTTCACCATAGCCCTCTATGGGCTTCCAAATATCACTTTGCCAATTCCACAAGAACTGTCTTAGCGAAAGGCTTCTTGAGGGGAAAGCTGTAACTCTGTGAGATGATTTCACAGAACACAAAGAAGTTTCTCAGAAAGCTTCTTTCCCTTTGTTATCGGAGGATATTTCCTTTGGCCCTATAGTCTTTAAAGGGATCCGAAATATCTGTTCTCAGATTACACAGAAATAAGGCTAGCAAAGAGATACATGAAATACAGATGTAATTCTGTTAGATGAATTAACAGAACACTAAGCAGTTTCTCAGAAAGCTTCTTTCCAGATTTCATCGGAGGTTATTTCCTTTTTCACCATAGCCCTCTATGGGCTTCCAAATATCACTTTGCCAATTCCACAAGAACTGTCTTTGCGAAAGGCTTCTTGAGGGGAAAGCTGTAACTCTGTGAGATGATTTCACAGAACACAAAGAAGTTTCTCAGAAAGCTTCTTTCTCTTTGTTATCGGAGGATATTTCCTTTGGCCCTATAGTCTTCAAAGGAAAGCAAATATCTGTTGTCAGATTCCACAGAAATAACGCTAGCAAAGAGATCCACGAAATACAGATGTAACTCTGTGAGATGAATTAACAGAACACTAAGCAGTTTCTCAGAAAGCTTCTTTCCAGATTTCATCTGAGGATATTTCCTTTTTCACCATAGCCCTCTATGGGCTTCCAAATATCACTATGCCAATTCCACAAGAACTGTCTTAGCGAAAGGCTTTTTGAGGGGAAAGCTGTAACTCTGTGAGATGATTTCACAGAACACAAAGAAGTTTCTCAGAAAGCTTTTTTCCCTTTGTTATCGGAGGATATTTCCTTTGGCCCTATAGTCTTTAAAGGGATCCGAAATATCTGCTCTCAGATTCCACAGAAATAAGGCTAGCAAAGAAATCCATGAAATACAGATGTAACTCTCTTAGATGAATTAACAGAACACTAAGCAGTTTCTCAGAAAGCTTCTTTCCAGATTTCATCGGAGGTTATTTCCTTTTTCACGATAGTCCTCTATGGGCTTCCAAATATCACTTTGCCAATTCCAAAAGAACTGTCTTTGCGAAAGGCTTCTTGAGGGGAAAGCTGTAACTCTGTGAGATGATTTCAGAGAACACAAAGAAGTTTCTCAGAAAGCTTCTTTCTCTTTGTTATCGGAGGATATTTCCTTTGGCCCTATAGTCTTCAAAGGGAAAGGAAATATCTGTTGTCAGATTCCACAGAAATAAGGCTAGCAAAGAGATCCACGAAATACAGATGTAACTCTGTGAGATGAATTAAACGAACACTAAGCAGTTTCTCAGGAAGCTTCTTTCCAGATTTCATCTGAGGATATTTCCTTTTTCAACATAGCCCTCTATGGGCTTCCAAATATCACTTTGCCAATTCCACAAGAACTGTCTTAGCGAAAGGCTTATGGAGGGGAAAGCTGTAACTCTGTGAGATGATTTCACAGAACGCAAAGAAGTTTCTAAGAAAGCTTCTTTCTCCTTGTTATCGGAGGATATTTTTCTTTGGCCCTATAGTCTTCAAAGGGAAAGGAAATATCTGTTGTCAGATTCCATAGAAATAAGGCTAGCAAAGAGATCCACGAAATACAGATGTAACTCTGTGAGATGAATTAACAGAACACTAAGCAGTTTCTCAGAAAGCTTCTTTCCAGATTTCATCTGAGGATATTTCCTTTTTCACCATAGCCCTCTAAGGGCTTCCTTATATCACTTTGCCAATTCCACAAGAACTGTCTTAGCGAAAGGCTTTTTGAGGGGAAAGCTGTAACTCTGTGAGATGATTTCACAGAACACAAAGAAGTTTCTCAGAAAGCTTCTTTCCCTTTGTTATCGGAGGATATTTCCTTTGGCCCTATAGTCTTTAAAGGGATCCGAAATATCTGTTCTCAGATTCCACAGAAATAAGGCTAGCAAAGAGATCCACGAAATACAGATGTAACTCTGTGAGATGAATTAACAGAACACTAAGCAGTTTCTCAGAAAGCTTCTTTCCAGATTTCATCGGAGGATATTTCCTTTTTCACCATAGTCCTCTATGGGCTTCCAAATATCACTTTGCCAATTCCACAAGAACTGTCTTAGCGAAAGGCTTCTTGCGGGGAAAGCTGTAACTCTGTGAGATGATTTCACAGAACACAAAGAAGTTTCTCAGAAAGCTTCTTTCTCTTTGTTATCGGAGGATATTTCCTTTGGCCCTATAGTCTTTAAAGGGATTGGAAATATCTGTTCTCAGATTCCACAGAAATAAGGCTAGCAACGAGATCCACGAAATACAGATGTAACTCTGTGAGATGAATTAACAGAACACTAAGCAGTTTCTCAGAAAGCTTCTTTCCAGATTTCATCTGAGGTTATTTCTTTTTCACCATAGCCCTCTATGGGCTTCCAAATATCACTTTGCCAATTCCACAAGAACTGTCTTTGCGAAAGGCTTCTTGAGGGGAATGCTGTAACTCTGTTGGATGATTTCACAGAACACAAAGAAGTTTCTCAGAAAGCTTCTTTCTCTTTGTTATCGGAGGATATTTCCTTTGGCCCTATAGTCTTTAAAGGGATCCGAAATATCTGTTCTCAGATTCCACAGAAATAAGGCTAGCAAAGAGATCCATGAAATACAGATGTAACTCTGTGAGATGAATTAACAGAACACTAAGCAGTTTCTCAGAAAGCTTCTTTCCAGATTTCATCGGAGGATATTTCCTTTTTCACCATAGCCCTCTATGGGCTTCCAAATATCACTTTGCCAATTCCAAAAGAACTGTCTTAGCGAAAGGCTTCTTGAGGGGAAAGCTGTAACTCTGTGAGATGATTTCACAGAACACAAAGAAGTTTCTCAGAAAGCTTCTTTCTCTTTGTTATCGGAGGATATTTCCTTTGGCCCTATAGTCTTCAAAGGGAAAGGAAATAACTGTTGTCAGATTCCACAGAAATAAGGCTAGCAAAGAGATCCAGGAAATACAGAGGTAACTCTGTGAGATGAATTAAGAGAACACTAAGCAGTTTCTCATAAAGCTTCTTTGCAGATTTCATCTGAGGTTATTTCTTTTTCACCATAGCCCTCTATGGGCTTCCAAATATCACTTTGCCAATTCCACAAGAACTGTCTTTGCGAAAGGCTTCTTGAGGGGAATGCTGTAACTCTGTTGGATGATTTCACAGAACACAAAGAACTTTCTCAGAAAGCTTCTTTCCCTTTGTTTTCGGAGGATATTTCCTTTGGCCCTATTGTCTTTAAAGGGATCCGAAATATCTGTTCTCAGATTCCACAGAAATAAGGCTAGCAAAGAGATCCATGAAATACAGATGTAACTCTGTGAGATGAATTAACAGAACACTAAGCAGTTTCTCAGAAAGCTTCTTTCCAGATTTCATCGGAGTATATTTCCTTTTTCAAGATAGCCCTCTATGGGCTTCCAAATATCACTTTGCCAATTCCACAAGAACTGTCTTAGCGAAAGGCTTCTTGAGGGGAAAGCTGTAACTCTGTGAGATGATTTCACAGAACACAAAGAAGTTTCTCAGAAACCTTCTTTCTCTTTGTTATTGGAGGATATTTCCTTTGTCCCTATAGTCTTCAAAGGGAAAGGAAATATCTGTTCTCAGATTCCACAGAAATAAGGCTAGCAAAGAGATCCACGAAATACAGATGTAACACTGTGAGATGAATTAAGAGAACACTAAGCAGTTTCTCAGAAAGCTTCTTTCCAGATTTCATCAGAGCATATTTCCTTTTTCACCATAGCCCTCTATGGGCTTCCAAATATCACTTTGCCAATTCCACAAGAACTGTCTTAGCGTAAGGGTTCTTGAGGGGAAAGCTGTAACTCTGTGAGATGATTTCACAGAACACAAAGAAGTTTCTCAGAAAGCTTCTTTCTCTTTGTTATCGGAGGATATTTCCTTTGGCCCTATAGTCTTCAAAGGGAAAGGAAATATCTCTTGTCAGATTCCACAGAAATAAGGCTAGCAAAGAGATCCACGAAATACAGATGTAACTCTGTGAGATGAATTACCAGAACACTGAGCAGTTTCTCAGAAAGATTCTTTCCAGATTTCATCGGAGGATAATTCCTTTTTCACCATAGCCCTCTATGGGCTTCCAAATATCACTTTGCCAATTCCACAAGAACTGTCTTAGCGAAAGGCTTCTTGAGGGGAAAGCTGTAACTCTGTGATATGATTTCACAGAACACAAAGAAGTTTCTCAGAAAGCTTTTTTCCCTTTGTTATCGGAGGATATTTCCTTTGGCCCTATAGTCTTTAAAGGGATCCGAAATATCTGTTCTCAGATTCCACAGAAATAAGGCTAGCAAGATATCCATGAAATACAGATGTAACTCTCTTAGATGAATTAACAGAACACTAAGCAGTTTCTCAGAAAGCTTCTTTCCAGATTTCATCGGAGGTTATTTCCTTTTTCACCATAGCCCTCTATGGGCTTCCAAATATCACTTTGCCAATTCCACAAGAACTGTCTTTGCGAAAGGCTTCTTGAGGGGAAAGCTGTAACTCTGTGAGGTGATTTCACAGAACACAAAGAAGTTTCTCAGAAAGCTTCTTTCTCTTTGTTATCGGAGGATATTTCCTTTGGCCCTATAGTCTTCAAAGGGAAAGGAAATATCTGTTGTCAGATTCCACAGAAATAAGGCTAGCAAAGAGATCCACGAAATACAGATGTAACTCTGTGAGATGAATTAAACGAACACTAAGCAGTTTCTCAGAAAGCTTCTTTCCAGATTTCATCGGAGGATATTTCCTTTTTCACCATAGCCCTCTATGGGCTTCCAAATATCACTTTGCCAATTCCACAAGAACTGTCTTAGCGAAAGGCTTCTTGAGGGGAAAGCTGTAACTCTGTGAGATGATTTCACAGAACACAAAGAAGTTTCTCAGAAAGCTTCTTTCCCTTTGTTATCGGAGGATATTTGCTTTGGCCCTATAGTCTTTAAAGGGATCCGACATATCTGTTCTCCGATTCCACAGAAATAAGGCTAGCAAAGAGATCCATGAAATACAGATGTAACTCTGTGAGATGAATTAACAGAACACTAAGCAGTTTCTCAGAAAGCTTCTTTCCAGATTTCATCGGAGGATATTTCCTTTTTCACCATAGCCCTCTATGGGCTTCCAAATATCACTTTGCCAATTCCACAAGAACTGTCTTAGCGAAAGGCTTATGGAGGGGAAAGCTGTAACTCTGTGAGATGATTTCACAGAACGCAAAGAAGTTTCTAAGAAAGCTTCTTTCTCCTTGTTATCGGAGGATATTTCCTTTGGCCCTATAGTCTTCAAAGGGAAAGGAAATATCTGTTGTCAGATTCCATAGAAATAAGGCTAGCAAAGAGATCCACGAAATACAGATGTAACTCTGTGAGATGAATTAACAGAGCACTAAGCAGTTTCTCAGAAAGCTTCTTTCCAGATTTCATCTGAGGATATTTCCTTTTTCACCATAGCCCTCTATGGGCTTCCTTATATCACTTTGCCAATTCCACAAGAACTGTCTTAGCGAAAGGCTTTTTGAGGGGAAAGCTGTAACTCTGTGAGATGATTTCACAGAACACAAAGACGTTTCTCAGAAAGCTTCTTTCCCTTTGTTATCGGAGGATATTTCCTTTGGCCCTATAGTCTTTAAAGGGATCCGAAATATCTGTTCTCAGATTCCACAGAAATAAGGCTAGCAAAGAGATCCATGAAATACAGATGTAACTCTGTGAGATGAATTAACAGAACACTAAGCAGTTTCTCAGAAAGCTTCTTTCCAGATTTCATCGGAGGATATTTCCTTTTTCACCATAGCCCTCTATGGGCTTCCAAATATCACTTTGCCAATTCCACAAGAACTGTCTTAGCGAAAGGCTTCTTGAGGGGAAAGCTGTAACTCTGTGAGATGATTTCACAGAACACAATGAAGTTTCTCAGAAAGCTTCTTTCTCTTTGTTATCGGAGGATATTTCCTTTGGCCCTATAGTCTTCAAAGGGAAAGGAAATATCTGTTGTCAGAAACCACAGAAATAAGGCTAGCAAAGAGATCCACGAAATACAGATGTAACTCTGTGAGATGAATTAACAGAACACTAAGCAGTTTCTCAGAAAGCTTCTTTCCAGATTTCATCGGAGGATATTTCCTTTTTCACCATAGTCCTCTATGGGCTTCCAAATATCACTTTGCCAATTCCACAAGAACTGTCTTAGCGAAAGGCTTCTTGAGGGGAAAGCTGTAACTCTGTGAGATGATTTCACAGAACACAAAGAAGTTTCTCAGAAAGCTTCTTTCTCTTTGTTATCGGAGGATATTTCCTTTGGCCCTATAGTCTTTAAAGGGATTCGAAATATCTGTTCTCAGATTCCACAGAAATAAGGCTAGCAAAGAGATCCAGGAAATACAGAGGTAACTCTGTGAGATGAATTAACAGAACACTAAGCAGTTTCTCATAAAGCTTCTTTCCAGATTTCATCTGAGGTTATTTCTTTTTCACCATAGCCCTCTATGGGCTTCCAAATATCACTTTGCCAATTCCACAAGAACTGTCTTTGCGAAAGGCTTCTTGAGGGGAATGCTGTAACTCTGTTGGATGATTTCACAGAACACAAAGAACTTTCTCAGAAAGCTTCTTTCCCTTTGTTTTCGGAGGATATTTCCTTTGTCCCTATAGTCTTTAAAGGGATCCGAAATATCTGTTCTCAGATTCCACAGAAATAAGGCTAGCAAAGAGATCCATGAAATACAGATGTAACTCTGTGAGATGAATTAACAGAACACTAAGCAGTTTCTCAGAAAGCTTCTTTCCAGATTTCATCGGAGGATATTTCCTTTTTCACCATAGCCCTCTATGGGCTTCCAAATATCACTTTGCCAATTCCACAAGAACTGTCTTAGCGAAAGGCTTCTTGAGGGGAAAGCTGTAACTCTGTGAGATGATTTCACAGAACACAAAGAAGTTTCTCAGAAACCTTCTTTCTCTTTGTTATTGGAGGATATTTCCTTTGTCCATATAGTCTTCAAAGGGAAAGGAAATATCTGTTCTCAGATTCCACAGAAATAAGGCTAGCAAAGAGATCCACGAAATACAGATGTAACACTGTGAGATGAATTAAGAGAACACTAAGCAGTTTCTCAGAAAGCTTCTTTCCAGATTTCATCAGAGGATATTTCCTTTTTCACCATAGCCCTCTATGGGCTTCCAAATATCACTTTGCCAATTCCACAAGAACTGTCTTAGCGTAAGGGTTCTTGAGGGGAAAGCTGTAACTCTGTGAGATGATTTCACAGAACACAAAGAAGTTTCTCAGAAAGCTTCTTTCTCTTTGTTATCGGAGGATATTTCCTTTGGCCCTATAGTCTTCAAAGGGAAAGGAAATATCTGTTGTCAGATTCCACAGAAATAATGCTAGCAAAGAGATCCACGAAATACAGATGTAACTCTGTGAGATGAATTACCAGAACACTGAGCAGTTTCTCAGAAAGCTTCTTTCCAGATTTCATCGGAGGATAATTCCTTTTTCACCATAGCCCTCTATGGGCTTCCAAATATCACTTTGCCAATTCCACAAGAACTGTCTTAGCGAAAGGCTTCTTGAGGGGAAAGCTGTAACTCTGTGAGATGATTTCACAGAACACAAAGAAGTTTCTCAGAAAGCTTTTTTCCCTTTGTTATCGGAGGATATTTCCTTTGGCCCTATAGTCTTTAAAGGGATCCGAAATATCTGTTCTCAGATTCCACAGAAATAAGGCTAGCAAAGAGATCCATGAAATACAGATGTAACTCTGTGAGATGAATTAACAGAACACTAAGCAGTTTCTCAGAAAGCTTCTTTCCAGATTTCATCGGAGGTTATTTCCTTTTTCACCATAGCCCTCTATGGGCTTCCAAATATCACTTTGCCAATTCCACAAGAACTGTCTTTGCGAAAGGCTTCTTGAGGGGAAAGCTGTAACTCTGTGAGGTGATTTCACAGAACACAAAGAAGTTTCTCAGAAAGCTTCTTTCTCTTTGTTATCGGAGGATATTTCCTTTGGCCCTATAGTCTTCAAAGGGAAAGGAAATATCTGTTGTCAGATTCCACAGAAATAAGGCTAGCAAAGAGATCCACGAAATACAGATGTAACTCTGTGAGATGAATTAAACGAACACTAAGCAGTTTCTCAGAAAGCTTCTTTCCAGATTTCATCGGAGGATATTTCCTTTTTCACCATAGCCCTCTATGGGCTTCCAAATATCACTTTGCCAATTCCACAAGAACTGTCTTAGCGAAAGGCTTCTTGAGGGGAAAGCTGTAACTCTGTGAGATGATTTCACAGAACACAAAGAAGTTTCTCAGAAAGCTTCTTTCCCTTTGTTATCGGAGGATATTTGCTTTGGCCCTATAGTCTTTAAAGGGATCCGACATATCTGTTCTCCGATTCCACAGAAATAAGGCTAGCAAAGAGATCCATGAAATACAGATGTAACTCTGTGAGATGAATTAACAGAACACTAAGCAGTTTCTCAGAAAGCTTCTTTCCAGATTTCATCGGAGGATATTTCCTTTTTCACCATAGCCCTCTATGGGCTTCCAAATATCACTTTGCCAATTCCACAAGAACTGTCTTAGCGAAAGGCTTATGGAGGGGAAAGCTGTAACTCTGTGAGATGATTTCACAGAACGCAAAGAAGTTTCTAAGAAAGCTTCTTTCTCCTTGTTATCGGAGGATATTTCCTTTGGCCCTATAGTCTTCAAAGGGAAAGGAAATATCTGTTGTCAGATTCCATAGAAATAAGGCTAGCAAAGAGATCCACGAAATACAGATGTAACTCTGTGAGATGAATTAACAGAGCACTAAGCAGTTTCTCAGAAAGCTTCTTTCCAGATTTCATCTGAGGATATTTCCTTTTTCACCATAGCCCTCTATGGGCTTCCTTATATCACTTTGCCAATTCCACAAGAACTGTCTTAGCGAAAGGCTTTTTGAGGGGAAAGCTGTAACTCTGTGAGATGATTTCACAGAACACAAAGACGTTTCTCAGAAAGCTTCTTTCCCTTTGTTATCGGAGGATATTTCCTTTGGCCCTATAGTCTTTAAAGGGATCCGAAATATCTGTTCTCAGATTCCACAGAAATAAGGATAGCAAAGAGATCCATGAAATACAGATGTAACTCTGTGAGATGAATTAACAGAACACTAAGCAGTTTCTCAGAAAGCTTCTTTCCAGATTTCATCGGAGGATATTTCCTTTTTCACCATAGCCCTCTATGGGCTTCCAAATATCACTTTGCCAATTCCACAAGAACTGTCTTAGCGAAAGGCTTCTTGAGGGGAAAGCTGTAACTCTGTGAGATGATTTCACAGAACACAATGAAGTTTCTCAGAAAGCTTCTTTCTCTTTGTTATCGGAGGATATTTCCTTTGGCCCTATAGTCTTCAAAGGGAAAGGAAATATCTGTTGTCAGAAACCACAGAAATAAGGCTAGCAAAGAGATCCACGAAATACAGATGTAACTCTGTGAGATGAATTAACAGAACACTAAGCAGTTTCTCAGAAAGCTTCTTTCCAGATTTCATCGGAGGATATTTCCTTTTTCACCATAGTCCTCTATGGGCTTCCAAATATCACTTTGCCAATTCCACAAGAACTGTCTTAGCGAAAGGCTTCTTGAGGGGAAAGCTGTAACTCTGTGAGATGATTTCACAGAACACAAAGAAGTTTCTCAGAAAGCTTCTTTCTCTTTGTTATCGGAGGATATTTCCTTTGGCCCTAAAGTCTTTAAAGGGATTCGAAATATCTGTTCTCAGATTCCACAGAAATAAGGCTAGCAAAGAGATCCAGGAAATACAGAGGTAACTCTGTGAGATGAATTAACAGAACACTAAGCAGTTTCTCATAAAGCTTCTTTCCAGATTTCATCTGAGGTTATTTCTTTTTCACCATAGCCCTCTATGGGCTTCCAAATATCACTTTGCCAATTCCACAAGAACTGTCTTTGCGAAAGGCTTCTTGAGGGGAATGCTGTAACTCTGTTGGATGATTTCACAGAACACAAAGAACTTTCTCAGAAAGCTTCTTTCCCTTTGTTTTCGGAGGATATTTCCTTTGTCCCTATAGTCTTTAAAGGGATCCGAAATATCTGTTCTCAGATTCCACAGAAATAAGGCTAGCAAAGAGATCCATGAAATACAGATGTAACTCTGTGAGATGAATTAACAGAACACTAAGCAGTTTCTCAGAAAGCTTCTTTCCAGATTTCATCGGAGGATATTTCCTTTTTCACCATAGCCCTCTATGGGCTTCCAAATATCACTTTGCCAATTCCACAAGAACTGTCTTAGCGAAAGGCTTCTTGAGGGGAAAGCTGTAACTCTGTGAGATGATTTCACAGAACACAAAGAAGTTTCTCAGAAACCTTCTTTCTCTTTGTTATTGGAGGATATTTCCTTTGTCCATATAGTCTTCAAAGGGAAAGGAAATATCTGTTCTCAGATTCCACAGAAATAAGGCTAGCAAAGAGATCCACGAAATACAGATGTAACACTGTGAGATGAATTAAGAGAACACTAAGCAGTTTCTCAGAAAGCTTCTTTCCAGATTTCATCAGAGGATATTTCCTTTTTCACCATAGCCCTCTATGGGCTTCCAAATATCACTTTGCCAATTCCACAAGAACTGTCTTTGTGAAAGGCTTCTTGAGGGGAAAGCTGTAACTTTGTGAGAGGATTTCACAGAACACAAAGAAGTTTCTCAGAAAGCTTCTTTCTCTTTGTTATCGGAGGATATTTCCTTTGGCCCTATAGTCTTCAAAGGGAAAGGAAATATCTGTTGTCAGAATCCACAGAAATAAGGCTAGCAAAGAGATCCACGAAATACAGATGTAACTCTGTGAGATGAATTAAACGAACACTAAGCAGTTTCTCAGAAAGCTTCTTTCCAGATTTCATCTGAGGATATTTCCTTTTTCACCATAGCCCTCTATGGGCTTCCAAATATCACTTTGCCAATTCCACAAGAACTGTCTTAGCGAAAGGCTTCTTGAGGGGAAAGCTGTAACTCTGTGAGATGATTTCACAGAACACAAAGAAGTTTCTCAGAAAGCTTTTTTCCCTTTGTTATCGGAGGATATTTCCTTTGGCCCTATAGTCTTTAAAGGGATCCGAAATATCTGTTCTCAGATTCCACAGAAATAAGGCTAGCAAAGAGATCCATGAAATACAGATGTAACTCTCTTAGATGAATTAACAGAACACTAAGCAGTTTCTCAGAAAGCTTCTTTCCAGATTTCATCGGAGGTTATTTCCTTTTTCACCATAGCCCTCTCTGGGCTTCCAAATATCACTTTGCCAATTCCCCAAGAACTGTCTTAGCGAAAGGCTTCTTGAGGGGAAAGCTGTAACTCTGTGAGATGATTTCACAGAACACAAAGAAGTTTCTCAGAAAGCTTCTTTCTCTTTGTTATCGGAGGATATTTCCTTTGGCCCTATAGTCTTCAAAGGGAAAGGAAATATCTGTTGTCAGATTCCACAGAAATAAGGCTAGCAAAGAGATCCACGAAATACAGATGTAACTCTGTGAGATGAATTAACAGAACACTAAGCAGTTTCTCAGAAAGCTTTTTTCCAGATTTCATCGGAGGATATTTCCTTTTTCACCATAGTCCTCTATGGGCTTCCAAATATCACTTTGCCAATTCCAAAAGAACTGTCTTAGTGAAAGGCTTCTTGAGGGGAAAGCTGTAACTCTGTGAGGTGATTTCACAGAACACAAAGAAGTTTCTCAGAAAGCTTCTTTCTCTTTGTTATCGGAGGATATTTCCTTTGGACCTATAGTCTTTAAAGGGATTCGAAATATCTGTTCTCAGATTCCACAGAAATAAGGCTAGCAACGAGATCCACGAAATACAGATGTAACTCTGTGAGATGAATTAACAGAACACTAAGCAGTTTCTCAAAAAGCTTCTTTAATGATTTCATCTGAGGTTATTTCTTTTTCACCATAGCCCTCTATGGGCTTCCAAATATCACTTTGCCAATTCCACAAGAACTGTCTTTGCGAAAGGCTTCTTGAGGGGAATGCTGTAACTCTGTTGGATGATTTCACAGAACACAAAGAAGTTTCTCAGAAAGCTTCTTTCTCTTTGTTATCGGAGGATATTTCCTTTGGCCGTATAGTCTTTAAAGGGATCCGAAATATCTGTTCTCAGATTCCACAGAAATAAGGCTAGCAAAGAGATCCATGAAATACAGATGTAACTCTGTTAGATGAATTAACAGAACACTAAGCAGTTTCTCAGAAAGCTTCTTTCCAGATTTCATCGGAGGTTATTTCCTTTTTCACCATAGCCCTCTATGGGCTTCCAAATATCACTTTGCCAATTCCACAAGAACTGTCTTTGTGAAAGGCTTCTTGAGGGGAAAGCTGTAACTTTGTGAGAGGATTTCACAGAACACAAAGAAGTTTCTCAGAAAGCTTCTTTCTCTTTGTTATCGGAGGATATTTCCTTTGGCCCTATAGTCTTCAAAGGGAAAGGAAATATCTGTTGTCAGAATCCACAGAAATAAGGCTAGCAAAGAGATCCACGAAATACAGATGTAACACTGTGAGATGAATTAAACGAACACTAAGCAGTTTCTCAGAAAGCTTCTTTCCAGATTTCATCTGAGGATATTTCCTTTTTCACCATAGCCCTCTATGGGCTTCCAAATATCACTTTGCCAATTCCACAAGAACTGTCTTAGCGAAAGGCTTCTTGAGGGGAAAGCTGTAACTCTGTGAGATGATTTCACAGAACACAAAGAAGTTTCTCAGAAAGCTTTTTTCCCTTTGTTATCGGAGGATATTTCCTTTGGCCCTATAATCTTTAAAGGGATCCGAAATATCTGTTCTCAGATTCCACAGAAATAAGGCTAGCAAAGAGATCCATGAAATACAGATGTAACTCTCTTAGATGAATTAACAGAACACTAAGCAGTTTCTCAGAAAGCTTCTTTCCAGATTTCATCGGAGGTTATTTCCTCTTTCACCATAGCCCTCTATGGGCTTCCAAATATCACTTTGCCAATTCCACAAGAACTGTCTTTGCGAAAGGCTTCTTGAGGGGAAAGCTGTAACTCTGTGAGATGATTTCACAGAACACAAAGAAGTTTCTCAGAAAGCTTCTTTCTCTTTGTTATCGGAGGATATTTCCTTTGGCCCTATAGTCTTCAAAGGGAAAGGAAATATCTGTTGTCAGATTCCACAGAAATAAGGCTAGCAAAGAGATCCACGAAATACACATGTAACTCTGTGAGATGAATTACCAGAACACTGAGCAGTTTCTCAGAAAGCTTCTTTCCAGATTTCATCGGAGGATAATTCCTTTTTCACCATAGCCCTCTATGGGCTTCCAAATATCACTTTGCGAATTCCACAAGAACTGTCTTAGCGAAAGGCTTCTTGAGGGGAAAGCTGTAACTCTGTGAGATGATTTCACAGAACACAAAGAAGTTTCTCAGAAAGCTTTTTTCCCTTTGTTATCGGAGGATATTTCCTTTGGCCCTATAGTCTTTAAAGGGATCCGAAATATCTGTTCTTAGATTCCACAGAAATAAGGCTAGCAAAGAGATCCATGAAATACAGATGTAACTCTGTGAGATGAATTAACAGAACACTAAGCAGTTTCTCAGAAAGCTTCTTTCCAGATTTCATCGGAGGTTATTTCCTTTTTCACCATAGCCCTCTATGGGCTTCCAAATATCACTTTGCCAATTCCACAAGAACTGTCTTTGCGAAAGGCTTCTTGAGGGAAAAGCTGTAACTCTGTGAGGTGATTTCACAGAACACAAAGAAGTTTCTCAGAAAGCTTCTTTCTCTTTGTTATCGGAGGATATTTCCTTTGGCCCTATAGTCTTCAAAGGGAAAGGAAATATCTGTTGTCAGATTCCACAGAAATAAGGCTAGCAAAGAGATCCACGAAATACAGATGTAACTCTGTGAGATGAATTAAACGAACACTAAGCAGTTTCTCAGAAAGCTTCTTTCCAGATTTCATCGGAGGACATTTCCTTTTTCACCATAGCCCTCTATGGGCTTCCAAATATCACTTTGCCAATTCCACAAGAACTGTCTTAGCGAAAGGCTTCTTGAGGGGAAAGCTGTAACTCTGTGAGATGATTTCACAGAACACAAAGAAGTTTCTCAGAAAGCTTCTTTCCCTTTGTTATCGGAGGATATTTGCTTTGGCCCTATAGTCTTTAAAGGGATCCGACATATCTGTTCTCCGATTCCACAGAAATAAGGCTAGCAAAGAGATCCATGAAATACAGATGTAACTCTGTGAGATGAATTAACAGAACACTAAGCAGTTTCTCAGAAAGCTTCTTTCCAGATTTCATCGGAGGATATTTCCTTTTTCACCATAGCCCTCTATGGGCTTCCAAATATCACTTTGCCAATTCCACAAGAACTGTCTTAGCGAAAGGCTTATGGAGGGGAAAGCTGTAACTCTGTGAGATGATTTCACAGAACGCAAAGAAGTTTCTAAGAAAGCTTCTTTCTCCTTGTTATCGGAGGATATTTCCTTTGGCCCTATAGTCTTCAAAGGGAAAGGAAATATCTGTTGTCAGATTCCATAGAAATAAGGCTAGCAAAGAGATCCACGAAATACAGATGTAACTCTGTGAGATGAATTTACAGAGCACTAAGCAGTTTCTCAGAAAGCTTCTTTCCAGATTTCATCTGAGGATATTTCCTTTTTCACCATAGCCCTCTATGGGCTTCCTTATATCACTTTGACAATTCCACAAGAACTGTCTTAGCGAAAGGCTTTTTGAGGGGAAAGCTGTAACTCTGTGAGATGATTTCACAGAACACAAAGAAGTTTCTCAGAAAGCTTCTTTCCCTTTGTTATCGGAGGATATTTCCTTTGGCCCTATAGTCTTTAATGGGATCCGAAATATCTGTTCTCAGATTCCACAGAAATAAGGATAGCAAAGAGATCCATGAAATACAGATGTAACTCTGTGAGATGAATTAACAGAACACTAAGCAGTTTCTCAGAAAGCTTCTTTCCAGATTTCATCGGAGGATATTTCCTTTTTCACCATAGCCCTCTATGGGCTTCCAAATATCACTTTGCCAATTCCCCAAGAACTGTGTTAGCGAAAGGCTTCTTGAGGGGAAAGCTGTAACTCTGAGAGATGATTTCACAGAACACAAAGAAGTTTCTCAGAAAGCTTCTTTCTCTTTGTTATCGGAGGATATTTCCTTTGGCCCTATAGTCTTCAAAGGGAAAGGAAATATCTGTTGTCAGATTCCACAGAAATAAGGCTAGCAAAGAGATCCACGAAATACAGATGTAACTCTGTGAGATGAATTAACAGAACACTAAGCAGTTTCTCAGAAAGCTTTTTTCCAGATTTCATCTGAGGATATTTCCTTTTTCACCATAGTCCTCTATGGGCTTCCAAATATCACTTTGCCAATTCCAAAAGAACTGTCTTAGTGAAAGGCTTCTTGAGGGGAAAGCTGTAACTCTGTGAGGTGATTTCACAGAACACAAAGAAGTTTCTCAGAAAGCTTCTTTCTCTTTGTTATCGGAGGATATTTCCTTTGGCCCTATAGTCTTTAAAGGGATTCGAAATATCTGTTCTCAGATTCCACAGAAATAAGGCTAGCAACGAGATCCACGAAATACAGATGTAACTCTGTGAGATGAATTAACAGAACACTAAGCAGTTTCTCAAAAAGCTTCTTTCCAGATTTCATCTGAGGTTATATCTTTTTCACCATAGCCCTCTATGGGCTTCCAAATATCACTTTGCCAATTCCACAAGAACTGTCTTTGCGAAAGGCTTCTTGAGAGGAATGCTGTAACTCTGTTGGATGATTTCACAGAACACAAAGAAGTTTCTCAGAAAGCTTCTTTCTCTTTGTTATCGGAGGATATTTCCTTTGGCCGTATAGTCTTTAAAGGGATCCGAAATATCTGTTCTCAGATTCCACAGAAATAAGGCTAGCAAAGAGATCCATGAAATACAGATGTAACTCTGTTAGATGAATTAACAGAACACTAAGCAGTTTCTCAGAAAGCTTCTTTCCAGATTTCATCGGAGGTTATTTCCTTTTTCACCATAGCCCTCTATGGGCTTCCAAATATCACTTTGCCAATTCCACAAGAACTGTCTTTGTGAAAGGCTTCTTGAGGGGAAAGCTGTAACTTTGTGAGAGGATTTCACAGAACACAAAGAAGTTTCTCAGAAAGCTTCTTTCTCTTTGTTATCGGAGGATATTTCCTTTGGCCCTATAGTCTTCAAAGGGAAAGGAAATATCTGTTGTCAGAATCCACAGAAATAAGGCTAGCAAAGAGATCCACGAAATACAGATGTAACTCTGTGAGATGAATTAAACGAACACTAAGCAGTTTCTCAGAAAGCTTCTTTCCAGATTTCATCTGAGGATATTTCCTTTTTCACCATAGCCCTCTATGGGCTTCCAAATATCACTTTGCCAATTCCACAAGAACTGTCTTAGCGAAAGGCTTCTTGAGGGAAAAGCTGTAACTCTGTGAGATGATTTCACAGAACACAAAGAAGTTTCTCAGAAAGCTTTTTTCCCTTTGTTATCGGAGGATATTTCCTTTGGCCCTATAGTCTTTAAAGGGATCCGAAATATCTGTTCTCAGATTCCACAGAAATAAGGCTAGCAAAGAGATCCATGAAATACAGATGTAACTCTCTTAGATGAATTAACAGAACACTAAGCAGTTTCTCAGAAAGCTTCTTTCCAGATTTCATCGGAGGTTATTTCCTTTTTCACCATAGCCCTCTATGGGCTTCCAAATATCACTTTGCCAATTCCACAAGAACTGTCTTTGCGAAAGGCTTCTTGAGGGGAAAGCTGTAACTCTGTGAGATGATTTCACAGAACACAAAGAAGTTTCTCAGAAAGCTTCTTTCTCTTTGTTATCGGAGGATATTTCCTTTGGCCCTATAGTCTTCAAAGGGAAAGGAAATATCTGTTGTCAGATTCCACAGAAATAAGGCTAGCAAAGAGATCCACGAAATACAGATGTAACTCTGTGAGATGATTTAAACGAACACTAAGCAGTTTCTCAGAAAGCTTCTTTCCAGATTTCATCGGAGGATATTTCCTTTTTCACCATAGCCCTCTATGGGCTTCCAAATATCACTTTGCCAATTCCACAAGAACTGTCTTTGCGAAAGGCTTCTTGAGCGGAAAGCTGTAACTCTGTGAGATGATTTCACAGAACACAAAGAAGTTTCTCAGAAAGCTTCTTTCCCTTTGTTATCGGAGGATATTTGCTTTGGCCCTATAGTCTTTAAAGGGATCCGACATATCTGTTCTCCGATTCCACAGAAATAAGGCTAGCAAAGAGATCCATGAAATACAGATGTAACTCTGTGAGATGAATTAACAGAACACTAAGCAGTTTCTCAGAAAGCTTCTTTCCAGATTTCATCGGAGGATATTTCCTTTTTCACCATAGCCCTCTATGGGCTTCCAAATATCACTTTGCCAATTCCACAAGAACTGTCTTAGCGAAAGGCTTATGGAGGGGAAAGCTGTAACTCTGTGAGATGATTTCACAGAACGCAAAGAAGTTTCTAAGAAAGCTTCTTTCTCCTTGTTATCGGAGGATATTTCCTTTGGCCCTATAGTCTTCAAAGGGAAAGGAAATATCTGTTGTCAGATTCCATAGAAATAAGGCTAGCAAAGAGATCCACGAAATACAGATGTAACTCTGTGAGATGAATTAACAGAGCACTAAGCAGTTTCTCAGAAAGCTTCTTTCCAGATTTCATCTGAGGATATTTCCTTTTTCACCATAGCCCTCTATGGGCTTCCTTATATCACTTTGACAATTCCACAAGAACTGTCTTAGCGAAAGGCTTTTTGAGGGGAAAGCTGTAACTCTGTGAGATGATTTCACAGAACACAAAGAAGTTTCTCAGAAAGCTTCTTTCCCTTTGTTATCGGAGGATATTTCCTTTGGCCCTATAGTCTTTAAAGGGATCCGAAATATCTGTTCTCAGATTCCACAGAAATAAGGATAGCAAAGAGATCCATGAAATACAGATGTAACTCTGTGAGATGAATTAACAGAACACTAAGCAGTTTCTCAGAAAGCTTCTTTCCAGATTTCATCGGAGGATATTTCCTTTTTCACCATAGCCCTCTATGGGCTTCCAAATATCACTTTGCCAATTCCCCAAGAACTGTCTTAGCGAAAGGCTTCTTGAGGGGAAAGCTGTAACTCTGTGAGATGATTTCACAGAACACAAAGAAGTTTCTCAGAAAGCTTCTTTCTCTTTGTTATCGGAGGATATTTCCTTTGGCCCTATAGTCTTCAAAGGGAAAGGAAATATCTGTTGTAGGATTCCACAGAAATAAGGCTAGCAAAGAGATCCACGAAATACAGATGTAACTCTGTGAGATGAATTAACAGAACACTAAGCAGTTTCTCAGAAAGCTTCTTTCCAGATTTCATCTGAGGTTATTTCTTTTTCACCATAGCCCTCTATGGGCTTCCAAATATCACTTTGCCAATTCCACAAGAACTGTCTTTGCGAAAGGCTTCTTGAGGGGAATGCTGTAACTCTGTTGGATGATTTCACAGAACACAAAGAAGTTTCTCAGAAAGCTTCTTTCTCTTTGTTATCGGAGGATATTTCCTTTGGCCCTATAGTCTTTAAAGGGATCCGAAATATCTGTTCTCAGATTCCACAGAAATAAGGCTAGCAAAGAGTTCCATGAAATACAGATGTAACTCTGTTAGATGAATTAACAGAACACTAAGCAGTTACTCAGAAAGCTTCTTTCCAGATTTCATCGGAGGTTATTTCCTTTTTCACCATAGCCCTCTATGGGCTTCCAAATATCACTTTGCCAATTCCACAAGAACTGTCTTTGTGAAAGGCTTCTTGAGGGGAAAGCTGTAACTCTGTGAGAGGATTTCACAGAACACAAAGAAGTTTCTCAGAAAGCTTCTTTCTCTTTGTTATCGGAGGATATTTCCTTTGGCCCTGTAGTCTTCAAAGGGAACTGAAATATCTGTTGTCAGATTCCACAGAAATAAGGCTAGCAAAGAGATCCACGAAATACAGATGTAACTCTGTGAGATGAATTAAACGAACACTAAGCAGTTTCTCAGAAAGCTTCTTTCCAGATTTCATCTGAGGATATTTCCTTTTTCACCATAGCCCTCTATGGGCTTCCAAATATCACTTTGCCAATTCCACAAGAACTGTCTTAGCGAAAGGCTTCTTGAGGGGAAAGCTGTAACTCTGTGAGATGATTTCACAGAACACAAAGAAGTTTCTCAGAAAGCTTTTTTCCCTTTGTTATCGGAGGATATTTCCTTTGGCCCTATAGTCTTTAAAGGGATCCGAAATATCTGTTCTCAGATTCCACAGAAATAAAGCTAGCAAAGAGATCCATGAAATACAGATGTAACTCTCTTAGATGAATTAACAGAACACTAAGCAGTTTCTCAGAAAGCTTCTTTCCAGATTTCATCGGAGGTCATTTCCTTTTTCACCATAGCCCTCTATGGGCTTCCAAATATCACTTTGCCAATTCCACAAGAACTGTCTTAGCGAAAGGCTTCTTGAGGGGAAAGCAGTAACTCTGTGAGATGATTTCACAGAACACAAAGAAGTTTCTCAGAAAGCTTCTTTCTCTTTGTTATCGGAGGATATTTCCTTTGGCCCTATAGTCTTAAAAGGGAAAGGAAATATCTGTTGTCAGATTCCACAGAAATAAGGCTAGCAAAGAGATCCACGAAATACAGATGTAACTCTGTGAGATGAATTAAACGAACACTAAGCAGTTTCTCAGAAAGCTTCTTTCCAGATTTCATCGGAGGATATTTCCTTTTTCACCATAGCCCTCTATGGGCTTCCAAATATCACTTTGCCAATTCCACAAGAACTGTCTTAGCGAAAGGCTTCTTGAGCGGAAAGCTGTAACTCTGTGAGATGATTTCACAGAACACAAAGAAGTTTCTCAGAAAGCTTCTTTCCCTTTGTTTTCGGAGGATATTTGCTTTGGCCCTATAGTCTTTAAAGGGATCCGACATATCTGTTCTCCGATTCCACAGAAATAAGGCTAGCAAAGAGATCCATGAAATACAGATGTAACTCTGTGAGATGAATTAACAGAACACTAAGCAGTTTCTCAGAAAGCTTCTTTCCAGATTTCATCGGAGGATATTTCCTTTTTCACCATAGCCCTCTATGGGCTTCCAAATATCACTTTGCCATTTCCACAAGAACTGTCTTAGCGAAAAGCTTATGGAGGGGAAAGCTGTAACTCTGTGAGATGATTTCACAGAACGCAAAGAAGTTTCTAAGAAAGCTTCTTTCTCCTTGTTATCGGAGGATATTTCCTTTGGCCCTATATCTTCAAAGGGAAAGGAAATATCTGTTGTCAGATTCCATAGAAATAAGGCTAGCAAAGAGATCCACGAAATACAGATGTAACTCTGTGAGATGAATTAACAGAACACTAAGCAGTTTCTCAGAAAGCTTCTTTCCAGATTTCATCTGAGGATATTTCCTTTTACACCATAGCCCTCTATGGGCTTCCTTATATCACTTTGCCAATTCCACAAGAACTGTCTTAGCGAAAGGCTTTTTGAGGGGAAAGCTGTAACTCTGTGAGATGATTTCACAGAACACAAAGAAGTTTCTCAGAAAGCTTCTTTCCCTTTGTTATCGGAGGATATTTCCTTTGGCCCTATATTCTTTAAAGGGATCCGAAATATCTGCTCTCAGATTCCACAGAAATAAGGCTAGCAAAGAGATCCATGAAATACAGATGTAACTCTGTGAGATGAATTAACAGAACACTAAGCAGTTTCTCAGAAAGCTTCTTTCCAGATTTCATCGGAGGATATTTCCTTTTTCACCATAGCCCTCTAAGGGCTTCCAAATATCACTTTGCCAATTCCACAAGAACTGTCTTAGCGAAAGGCTTCTTGAGGGGAAAGCTGTAACTCTGTGAGATGATTTCACAGAACAGAAAGTCGTTGCTCAGAAAGCTTCTTTCTCTTTGTTATTGGAGGATATTTCCCTTTGCCCTATAGTCTTGAAAGGGAAAGGAAATATCTGTTCTCAGATTCCACAGAAATAAGGCTAGCAAAGAGATCCACGAAATACAGATGTAACTCTGTGAGATGAATTAACAGAACACTAAGCAGTTTCTCAGAAAGCTTCTTTCCAGATTCCATCGGAGGATATTTCCTTTTTCACCATAGCCCTCTATGGGCTTCCAAATATCACTTTTCCAATTCCACAAGAACTGTCTTAGCGAAAGGCTTCTTGAGGGGAGAGCTGTAACTCTGTGAGATGATTTCACAGAACACAAAGAAGTTTCTCAGAAAGCTTCTTTCTCTTTGTTATCGGAGGATACTTCCTATGGTCCTATAGTCTTCAAAGGGAAAGGAAATATCTGTTCTCAGATTCCACAGAAATAAGGCTAGCAAAGAGATACACGAAATACAGATATAACTCTGTGAGATGAATTAACAGAACACTAAACAGTTTCTCAGAAAGCTTCTTTCCAGATTTCATCGGAGGATATTTCCTTTTTCACCATAGACCTCTAAGGGCTTCCAAATATCACTTTGCCAATTCCACAAGAACTGTCTTAGCGAAAGGCTTCTTGAGGGGAAAGCTGTAACTCTGTGAGATGATTTCACAGAACACAAAGAAGTTTCTCAGAAAGCTTCTTTCTCTTTGTTATTGGAGGATATTTCCTTTGTCCCGATAGTCTTCAAAGGGAAAGGAAATATCTGTTCTCAGATTCCACAGAAATAAGGCTAGCAAAGAGATCCACGAAATACAGATGTAACTCTGTGAGATGAATTAACAGAACACTAAGTAGTTTCTCAGAAAGCTTCTTTCCAGATTTCATCGGAGGATATTTCCTTTTTCACCATAGCCCTCTATGGGCTTCCAAATATCACTTTGCCAATTCCACAAGAACTGTCTTAGCGAAAGGCTTCTTGAGGCGAAAGCTGTAATTCTGTGAGATGATTTCACAGAACACAAAGAAGTTTCTCAGAAAGCTTCTTTCTCTTTGTTATCGGAGGATATTTCCTTTGGCCCTATAGTCTTCCAAGGGAAAGGAAATATCTGTTGTCAGATTCCACAGAAATAAGGCTAGCATAGAGATCCACGAAATACAGATGTAACTCTGTGAGATCAATTAACAGAACACTAAGCAGTTTCTCAGAAAGCTTCTTTCCAGATTTCATCTGAGGATATTTCCTTTTTCACCATAGCCCTCTATAGGCTTCCAAATATCACTTTGCCAATTCCACAAGAACTGAATTAGCGAAAGGCTTCTTGAGGGGAAAGCTGTAACTCTGTGAGATGTTTTCACAGAACACAAAGAAGTTTCTCAGAAAGGTTCTTTCCCTTTGTTATCGGAGGATATTTCCTTTGGCCCTATAGTCTTTAAAGGGATCCGAAATATCTGTTCTCAGATTCCACAGAAATAAGGCTAGCAAAGAGATCCACGAAATACAGATGTAACTCTGTGAGATGAATTAACAGAACACTAAGCAGTTTCTCAGAAAGCTTCTTTCCAGATTTCATCGGAGGATATTTCCCTTTTCACCATAGCCCTCTATGGGCTTCCAAATATCACTTTGCCAATTCCACAAGAACTGTCTTAGCGAAAGGCTTCTTGAGGGGAAAGCTGTAACTCTGTGAGATGATTTCACAGAACAGAAAGAAGTTTCTCAAAAAGCTTCTTTCTCTTTGTTATCGGAGTATATTTCCTTTGGTCCTATAGTCTATAAAGGGATTCGAAATATCTGGTCTCAGATTCCACAGCAATAAGGCTAGCAAAGAGATCCACGAAATACAGATGTAACTCTGTGAGATGAATTAACAGGACAGTAAGCAGTTTCTCAGAAAGCTTCTTTCCAGATTTCATCAGAGGATATTTCCTTTTTCACCATAGCCCTCTATGGGCTTCCAAATATCACTTTGCCAATTCCACAAGAACTGTCTTAGCGAAAGTCTTCTTGAGGGGAAAGCTGTAACTCTGTGAGATGTTTTCACAGAACACAAAGAAGTTTCTCAGAAAGCTTCTTTCTCTTTGTTATCGGAGGATATTTCCTTTGGCCCTATAGTCTTTAAAGGGATCCGAAATATCTGTTCTCAGATTCCACAGAAATAAGGCTAGCAAAGAGATCCATGAAATACAGATGTAACTCTGTTAGATGAATTAACAGAACACTAAGCAGTTTCTCAGAAAGCTTCTTTCCAGATTTCATCGGACGATATTTCCTTTTTCACCATAGCCCTCTATGGGCTTCCAAATATCACTTTGCCAATTCCACAAGAACTGTCTTAGCGAAAGGCTTCTTGAGGGGAAAGCTGTAACTCTGTGAGATGATTTCACAGAACACAAAGAAGTTTCTCAGAAAGCTTCTTTCTCTTTGTTATCGGAGGATATTTCCTTTGGCCCTATAGTCTTCAAAGGGAAAGGAAATATCTGTTGTCAGATTCCACAGAAATAAGGCTAGCAAAGAGATCCACGAAATACAGATGTAACTCTGTGAGATGAATTAACAGAACACTAAGCAGTTTCTCTGAAAGCTTCTTTCCAGATTTCATCGGAGGATATTTCCTTTTTCACCATAGTCCTCTATGGGCTTCCAAATATCACTTTGCCAATTCCACAAGAACTGTCTTAGCAAAAGGCTTCTTGAGGGGAAAGCTGTAACTCTGTGAGATGATTTCACAGAACACAAAGAAGTTTCTCAGAAAGCTTCTTTCTCTTTGTTATCGGAGGATATTTCCTTTGGCCCTATAGTCTTTAAAGGGATTCGAAATATCTGTTCTCAGATTCCACAGAAATAAGGCTAGCAAAGAGACCCACGAAATACAGATATAACTCTGTGAGATGAATTAACAGAACACTAAGCAGTTTCTCAGAAAGCTTCTTTCCAGATTTCATCGGAGGATATTTCCTTTTTCACCATAGCCCTCTATGGGCTTCCAAATATCACTTTGCCAATTCCACAAGAACTGTCTTAGCGAAAGGCTTCTTGAGTGGAAAGCTGTAACTCTGTGACATGATTTCACAGAACAGAAAGTCGTTGCTCAGAAAGCTTCTTTCTCTTTGTTATCGGAGGATATTTCCCTTGGCCCTATAGTCTTCAAAGGGAAAGGAAATATCTGTTCTCAGATTCCACAGAAATAAGGCTAGCAAAGAGATCCACGAAATACAGATGTAACTCTGTGAGATGAATTAACAGAACACTAAGCAGTTTCTCAGAAAGCTTCTTTCCAGATTTCATCGGAGGATATTTCCTTTTTCACCATAGCCCTCTATGGGCTTCCAAATATCACTTTGCCAATTCCACAAGAACTGTCTTAGCGAAAGGTTTATGGAGGGGAAAGCTGTAACTCTGTGAGATGATTTCACAGAACGCAAAGAAGTTTCTAACAGAGCTTCTTTCTCCTTGTTATCGGAGGATATTTCCTTTGGCCCTATAGTCTTCAAAGGGAAAGGAAATATCTGTTGTCAGATTCCATAGAAATAAGGCTAGCAAAGAGATCCACGAAATGCAGATGTAACTCTGTGAGATGAATTAACAGAACACTAAGCCGTTTCTCAGAAAGCTTCTTTCCAGATTTCATCGGAGGATATTTCCTTTTTCACCATAGTCCTCTATGGGCTTCCAAATATCACTTTGCCAATTCCACAAGAACTGTCTTAGCAAAAGGCTTCTTGAGAGGAAAGCTGTAACTCTGTGAGATGATTTCACAGAACACAAAGAAGTTTCTCAGAAAGCTTCTTTCTCTTTGTTAACGGAGGATATTTCCTTTGGCCCTATAGTCTTTAAAGGGATTCGAAATATCTGTTCTCAGATTCCACGGAAATAAGGCTAGCAAAGAGACCCACGAAATACAGATATAACTCTGTGAGATGAATTAACAGAACACTAAGCAGTTTCTCAGAAAGCTTCTTTCCAGATTTCATCGAAGGATATTTCCTTTTTCACCATAGCCCTCTACGGGCTTCCAAATATCACTTTGCCAATTCCACAAGAACTGTCGTAGCGAAAGGCTTCTTGAGGGGAAAGCTGTAACTCTGTGAGATGATTTCACAGAACACAAAGAAGTTTCTCAGAAAGCTTCTTTCTCTTTGTTATCGGAGGATATTTCCTTTGGCCCTATAGTCTTTAAAGGGATTCGAAATATCTGTTCTCAGATTCCACAGAAATAAGGCTAGCAAAGAGATCCACGAAATACAGATGTAACTCTGTGAGATGAATTAACAGAACACTAAGCAGTTTCTCAGAAAGCTTCTTTCCAGATTTCATCGGAGGATATTTCCTTTTTCACCATAGCCCTCTATAGGCTTCCAAATATCACTTTGCCAATTCCACAAGAACTGTCTTAGCGAAAGGCTTCTTGAGGCGCAAGTTGTAATTCTGTGAGATGATTTCACAGAACACAAAGAAGTTTCTCAGAAAGCTTCTTTCTCTTTGTTATCGGAGGATATTTCCTTTGGCCCTATAGTCTTCAAAGGGAAAGGAAATATCTGTTCTCAGATTCCACAGAAATAAAGCTAGCAAAGAGATCCACGAAATACAGATGTAACTCTGTGAGATGAATTAACAGAACACTAAGCAGTTTCTCAGAAAGCTTCTTTCCAGATTTCATCGGAGGATATTTCCCCTTTCACCATAGCCCTCTATGGGCTTCCAAATATCACTTTGCCAATTCCACAAGAAGAGTCTTAGCGAAAGGCTTCTTCAGGGGAAAGCTGTAACTCTGTGAGATGATTTCAGAGAACAGTAAGAAGTTTCTCAGAAAGCTTCTTTCTCTTTGTTATCGGAGGATATTTCCTTTGGTCCTATAGTCTTTAAAGGGATTCGGAATATCTGTTCTCAGATTCCACAGAAATAAGGCTAGCAAAGAGATCCACGAAATACAGATGTAACTCTATGAGATGAATTTACAGAACAGTAAGCAGTTTCTCAGAAAGCTTCTTTCCAGATTTCATCGGAGGATATTTCCTTTTTCACCATAGCCCTCTATGGGCTTCCAAATATCACTTTGCCAATTCCACAAGAACTGTCTTAGCGAAAGTCTTCTTGAGGGGAAAGCTGTAACTCTGTGAGATGTTTTCACAGAACACAAAGAAGTTTCTCAGAAAGCTTCTTTCTCTTTGTTATCGGAGGATATTTCCTTTGGCCCTATAGTCTTTAAAGGGACCCGAAATATCTGTTCTCAGATTCCACAGAAATAAGGCTAGCAAAGAGATCCATGAAATACAGATGTAACTCTGTGAGATGAATTAACAGAACACTAAGCAGTTTCTCAGAAAGCTTCTTTCCAGATTTCATCGGACGATATTTCCTTTTTCACCAAAGCCCTCTATGGGCTTCCAAATATCACTTTGCCAATTCCACAAAAACTGTCTTAGCGAAAGGCTTATGGAGGGGAAAGCTGTAACTCTGTGAGATGATTTCACAGAATGCAAAGAAGTTTCTCAGAAAGCTTCTTTCTCTTTGTTATCGGAGGATATTTCCTTTGGCCCTATAGTCTTCAAAGGGAAAGGAAATATCTGTTCTCAGATTCCACAGAAATAAAGCTAGCAAAGAGATCCACGAAATACAGATGTAACTCTGTGAGATGAATTAACAGAACACTAAGCATTTTCTCAGAAAGCTTCTTTCCAGATTTCATCTGAGTTTATTTCCTTTTTCACCATAGCCCTCTATGGGCTTCCAAATATCACTTTGCCAATTCCACAAGAACTGTTTTAGCGAAAGGCTTCTTGAGGGGAAAGCTGTAACTCTGTGAGATGATTTCACAGAACAGAAAGAAGTTTCTCAGAAAGCTTCTTTCTCTTTGTTATCGGAGGATATTTCCTTTGGTCCTATAGTCTTTAAAGGGATTCGAAATATCTGTTCTCAGATTCCACAGAAATAAGGCTAGCAAAGAGATCCACGAAATACAGATGTAACTCTGTGAGATGAATTAACAGAACAGTAAGCAGTTTCTCAGAAAGCTTCTTTCCAGATTTCATCGGAGGATATTTCCTTTTTCACCATAGCCCTCTATGGGCTTCCAAATATCACTTTGCCAATTCCACAAGAACTGTCTTAGCGAAAGTCTTCTTGAGGGGAAAGCTGTAACTCTGTGAGATGTTTTCACAGAACACAAAGAAGTTTCTCAGAAAGCTTCTTTCTCTTTGTTATCGGAGGATATTTCCTTTGGCCCTATAGTCTTTAAAGGGATCCGAAATATCTGTTCTCAGATTTCACAGAAATAAGGCTAGCAAAGAGATCCATGAAATACAGATGTAACTCTGTTAGATGAATTAACAGAACACTAAGCATTTTCTCAGAAAGCTTCTTTCCAGATTTCATCTGAGGTTATTTCCTTTTTCACCATAGCCCTCTATGGGATTCCAAATATCACTTTGCCAATTCCACAAGAACTGTCTTTGCGAAAGGCTTTTTGAGGGGAAAGCTGCAACTCTTTGAAATGATTTCACAGAACACAAAGAAGTTTCTCAGAAAGCTTCTTTCCCTTTGTTATCGGAGGATATTTCCTTTGGCCCTATAGTCTTCAAAGGGAAAGGAAATATCTGTTCTCAGATTCCACAGAAATAAAGCTAGCAAAGAGATCCACGAAATACAGATGTAACTCTGTGAGATGAATTAACAGAACACTAAGCATTTTCTCAGAAAGCTTCTTTCCAGATTTCATCTGAGGTTATTTCCTTTTTCACCATAGCCCTCTATAGGGTTCCAAATATCACTTTGCCAATTCCACAAGAACTGTCTTTGCGAAAGGCTTCTTGAGGGGAAAGCTGTAACTCTGTGAGATGATTTCACAGAACACAAAGAAGTTTCTCAGAAAGCTTCTTTCTCTTTGTTATCGGAGGATATTTCCTTTGGCCCTATAGTCTTCCAAGGGAAAGGAAATATCTGTTGTCAGATTCCACAGAAATAAGGCTAGCAAAGAGATCCACGAAATACAGATGTAACTCTGTGAGATGAATTAAGAGAACACTAAGCAGTTTCTCAGAAAGCTTCTTTCCAGACTTCATCTGAGGTTATTTCTTTTTCACCATAGCCCTCTATGGGCTTCCAAATATCACTTTGCCAATTCCACAAGAACTGTCTTTGCGTAAGGCTTCTTGAAGGGAAAGCTGTAACTCTGTTGGATGATTTCACAGAACACAAAGAAGTTTCTCAGAAAGCTTCTTTCTCTTTGTTATCGGAGGATATTTCCTTTGGCCCTATAGTCTTTAAAGGGATCCGAAATATCTTTTTTCAGATTCCACAGAAATAAGGCTAGCAAAGAGATCCATGAAATACAGATGTAAATCTGTGAGATGAATTAACAGAACACTAAGCAGTTTCTCATAAAGCTTCTTTCCAGATTTCATCGGAGGATATTTCCTTTTTCACCATAGCCCTCAATGGGCTTCCAAATATCACTTTGCCAATTCCAGAAGAACTGTCTTAGCGAAAGGCTTATGGAGGGGAAAGCTGTAACTCTGTGAGATGATTTCACAGAACGCAAAGAAGTTTCTAAGAAAGCTTCTTTCTCCTTGTTATCGGAGGATATTTCCTTTGGCCGTATAGTCTTCAAAGGGAAAGGAAATATCTGTTGTCAGATTCCATAGAAATAAGGCTAGCAAAGAGATCCACGAAATACAGATGTAACTCTGTGAGATGAATTAACAGAACACTAAGCAGTTTCTCAGAAAGCTTCTTTCCAGATTTCATCTGAGAATATTTCCTTTTTCACCATAGCCCTCTATGGGCTTCCATATATCACTTTGCCAATTCCACAAGAACTGTCTTAGCGAAAGGCTTTTTGAGGGGAAAGCTGCAACTCTTTGAGATGATTTCACAGAACACAAAGAAGTTTCTCAGAAAGCTTCTTTCCCTTTGTTATCGGAGGATATTTCCTTTGGCCCTATAGTCTTTAAAGGGATCTGAAATATCTGTTCTCAGATTCCAGAGAAATAAGGCTAGCAAAGAGATCCATGAAATACAGATGTAACTCTGTGAGATGAATTAACACAACACTAAGCAGTTTCTCAGAAAGCTTCTTTCCAGATTTCATCGGAGGATATTTCCTTTTTCACCATAGCCCTCTATGAGCTTCCAAATATCACTTTGCCAATTCCACAAGAACTGTCTTAGTGAAAGGCTTCTTGAGGGGAAAGCTGTAACTCTGTGAGATGATTTCACAGAACACAAAGAAGTTTCTCAGAAAGCTTCTTTCTCTTTGTTATCGGAGGATATTTCCTTTGGCCCTATAGTCTTTAAAGGGATCCGAAATATCTTTTTTCAGATTCCACAGAAATAAGGCTAGCAAAGAGATCCATGAAATACAGATGTAAATCTGTGAGATGAATTAACAGAACACTAAGCAGTTTCTCAGAAAGCTTCTTTCCAGATTTCATCGGAGGATATTTCCTTTTTCACCATAGCCCTCTATGGGCTTCCAAATATCACTTTGCCAATTCCACAAGAACTGTCTTAGCGAAAGGCTTATGGAGGGGAAAGCTGTAACTCTGTGAGATGATTTCACAGAACGCAAAGAAGTTTCTAAGAAAGCTTCTTTCTCCTTGTTATCGGAGGATATTTCCTTTGGCCGTATAGTCTTCAAAGGGAAAGGAAATATCTGTTGTCAGATTCCATAGAAATAAGGCTAGCAAAGAGATCCACGAAATACAGATGTAACTCTGTGAGATGAATTAACAGAACACTAAGCAGTTTCTCAGAAAGCTTATTTCCAGATTTCATCTGAGGATATTTCCTTTTTCACCATAGCCCTCTATTGGCTTCCATATATCACTTTGCCAATTCCACAAGAACTGTCTTAGCGAAAGGCTTTTTGAGGGGAAAGCTGCAACTCTTTGAGATGATTTCACAGAACACAAAGAAGTTTCTCAGAAAGCTCCTTTCCCTTTGTTATCGGAGGATATTTCCTTTGGCCCTATAGTCTTTAAAGGGATCCGAAATATCTGTTCTCAGATTCCACAGAAATAAGGCTAGCAAAGAGATCCATGAAATACAGATGTAACTCTGTGAGATGAATTAACAGAACACTAAGCAGTTTCTCAGAAAGCTTCTTTCCAGATTTCATCGGAGGATATTTCCTTTTTCACCATAGCCCTCTATGAGCTTCCAAATATCACTTTGCCAATTCCACAAGAACTGTCTTAGCGAAAGGCTTCTTGAGGGGAAAGCTGTAACTCTGTGAGATGATTTCACAGAACACAAAGAAGTTTCTCAGAAAGCTTCTTTCTCTTTGTTATCGGAGGATATTTCCTTTGGCCCTATAGTCTTCAATGGGAAAGGAAAAATCTGTTCTCAGATTCCACAGAAATAAAGCTGGGAAAGAGATCCACGAAATACAGATGTAACTCTGTGAGATGAATTAACAGAACACTAAGCATTTTCTCAGAAAGCTTCTTTCCAGATTTCATCTGAGGTTATTTCCTTTTTCACCATAGCCCTCTATGGGCTTCCAAATATCACTTTGCCAATTCCAAAAGAACTGTCTTTGCGAAAGGCTTCTTGAGGGGAAAGGTGTAACTCTGTGAGATGATTTCACAGAACACAAAGAAGTTTCTCAGAAAGCTTCTTTCTCTTTGTTATCGGAGGATATTTCCTTTGGCCCTATAGTCTTCCAAGGGAAAGGAAATATCTGTTGTCAGATTCCACAGAAATAAGGCTAGCAAAGAGATCCACGAAATACAGATGTAACTCTGTGAGATGCATTAACAGAACACTAAGCAGTTTCTCAAAAAGCTTCTTTCCAGATTTCATCTGAGGTTATTTCTTTTTCACCATAGCCCTCTATGGGCTTCCAAATATCACTTTGCCAATTCCACAAGAACTGTCTTTGCGAAAGGCTTCTTGAAGGGAAAGCTGTAACTCTGTTGGATGATTTCACAGAACACAAAGAAGTTTCTCAGAAATGTTCTTTCTCTTTGTTATCGGAGGATATTTCCTTTGGCCCTATAGTCTTTAAAGGGATCCGAAATATCTTTTTTCAGATTATACAGAAATAAGGCTAGCAAAGAGATCCATGAAATACAGATGTAAATCTGTGAGATGAATTAACAGAACACTAAGTAGTTTCTCAGAAATCTTCTTTCCAGATTTCATCGGAGGATATTTCCTTTTTCACCATAGCCCTCCATGGGCTTCCAAATATCACTTTGCCAATTCCACAAGAACTGTCTTAGCGAAAGGCTTATGGAGGGGAAAGCTGTAACTCTGTGAGATGATTTCACAGAACGCCAAGAAGTTTCTAAGAAAGCTTCTTTCTCCTTGTTATCGGAGGATATTTCCTTTGGCCGTATAGTCTTCAAAGGGAAAGGAAATATCTGTTGTCAGATTCCATAGAAATAAGGCTAGCAAAGAGATCCACGAAATACAGATGTAACTCTGTGAGATGAATTAACAGAACACTAAGCAGTTTCTCAGAAAGCTTCTTTCCAGATTTCATCTGAGGATATTTCCTTTTTCACCATAGCCCTCTATTGGCTTCCATATATCACTTTGCCAATTCCACAAGAACTGTCTTAGCGAAAGGCTTTTTGAGGGGAAAGCTGCAATTCTTTGAGATGATTTCACAGAACACAAAGAAGTTTCTCAGAAAGCTTCTTTCCCTTTGTTATCGGAGGATATTTCCTTTGGCCCTATAGTCTTTAAAGGGATCCGAAATATCTGTTCCAGATTCCACAGAAATAAGGCTAGCAAAGAGATCCATGAAATACAGATGTAACTCTGTGAGATGAATTAACAGAACACTAAGCAGTTTCTCAGAAAGCTTCTTTCCAGATTTCATCGGAGGATATTTCCTTTTTCACCATAGCCCTCTATGAGCTTCCAAATATCACTTTGCCAATTCCACAAGAACTCTCTTAGCGAAAGGCTTCTTGAGGGGAAAGCTGTAACTCTGTGAGATGATTTCACAGAACACAAAGAAGTTTCTTAGAAAGCTTCTTTCTCTTTGTTATCGGAGGATATTTCCTTTGGCCCTATAGTCTTCAATGGGAAAGGAAAAATCTGTTCTCAGATTCCACAGAAATAAAGCTGGGAAAGAGATCCACGAAATACAGATGTAACTCTGTGAGATGAATTATCAGAACAATAAGCAGTTTCTCAGAAAGCATCTTTCCAGATTTCATCTGAGGTTATTTCTTTTTCACCATAGCCCTCTAAGGGCTTCCAAATATCACTTTGCCAATTCCACAAGAACTGTCTTTGCGAAAGGCTTCTTGAGGGGAAAGCTGTAACTCTGTTGGATGATTTCACAGAACACAAAGGAGTTTCTCAGAAAGCTTCTTTCTCTTTGTTATCGGATGATACTTCCTTTGGCCCTATAGTCTTCAAAGGGAAAGGAAATATCTGTTGTCAGATTCCACAGAAATAAGGCTAGCAAAGAGATCCACGAAATACAGATGTAACTCTGTGAGATGAATTAAGAGAACACTAAGCAGTTTCTCAGAAAGCTTCTTTCCAGACTTCATCTGAGGTTATTTCTTTTTCACCATAGCCCTCTATGGGCTTCCAAATATCACTTTGCCAATTCCACAAGAACTGTCTTTGCGAAAGGCTTCTTGAAGGGAAAGCTGTAACTCTGTTGGATGATTTCACAGAACACAAAGAAGTTTCTCAGAAAGCTTCTTTCTCTTTGTTATCGGAGGATATTTCCTTTGGCCCTATAGTCTTTAAAGGGATCCGAAATATCTTTTTTCAGATTCCACAGAAATAAGGCTAGCAAAGAGATCCATGAAATACAGATGTAAATCTGTGAGATGAATTAACAGAACACTAAGCAGTTTCTCATAAAGCTTCTTTCCAGATTTCATCGGAGGATATTTCCTTTTTAACCATAGCCCTCAATGGGCTTCCAAATATCACTTTGCCAATTCCAGAAGAACTGTCTTAGCGAAAGGCTTATGGAGGGGAAAGCTGTAACTCTGTGAGATGATTTCACAGAACGCAAAGAAGTTTCTAAGAAAGCTTCTTTCTCCTTGTTATCGGAGGATATTTCCTTTGGCCGTATAGTCTTCAAAGGGAAAGGAAATATCTGTTGTCAGATTCCATAGAAATAAGGCTAGCAAAGAGATCCACGAAATACAGATGTAACTCTGTGAGATGAATTAACAGAACACTAAGCAGTTTCTCAGAAAGCTTCTTTCCAGATTTCATCTGAGAATATTTCCTTTTTCACCATAGCCCTCTATGGGCTTCCATATATCACTTTGCCAATTCCACAAGAACTGTCTTAGCGAAAGGCTTTTTGAGGGGAAAGCTGCAACTCTTTGAGATGATTTCACAGAACACAAAGAAGTTTCTCAGCAAGCTTCTTTCCCTTTGTTATCGGAGGATATTTCCTTTGGCCCTATAGTCTTTAAAGGGATCTGAAATATCTGTTCTCAGATTCCAGAGAAATAAGGCTAGCAAAGAGATCCATGAAATACAGATGTAACTCTGTGAGATGAATTAACACAACACTAAGCAGTTTCTCAGAAAGCTTCTTTCCAGATTTCATCGGAGGATATTTCCTTTTTCACCATAGCCCTCTATGAGCTTCCAAATATCACTTTGCCAATTCCACAAGAACTGTCTTAGTGAAAGGCTTCTTGAGGGGAAAGCTGTAACTCTGTGAGATGATTTCACAGAACACAAAGAAGTTTCTCAGAAAGCTTCTTTCTCTTTGTTATCGGAGGATATTTCCTTTGGCCCTATAGTCTTTAAAGGGATCCGAAATATCTTTTTTCAGATTCCACAGAAATAAGGCTAGCAAAGAGATCCATGAAATACAGATGTAAATCTGTGAGATGAATTAACAGAACACTAAGCAGTTTCTCAGAAAGCTTCTTTCCAGATTTCATCGGAGGATATTTCCTTTTTCACCATAGCCCTCTATGGGCTTCCAAATATCACTTTGCCAATTCCACAAGAACTGTCTTAGCGAAAGGCTTATGGAGGGGAAAGCTGTAACTCTGTGAGATGATTTCACAGAACGCAAAGAAGTTTCTAAGAAAGCTTCTTTCTCCTTGTTATCGGAGGATATTTCCTTTGGCCGTATAGTCTTCAAAGGGAAAGGAAATATCTGTTGTCAGATTCCATAGAAATAAGGCTAGCAAAGAGATCCACGAAATACAGATGTAACTCTGTGAGATGAATTAACAGAACACTAAGCAGTTTCTCAGAAAGCTTATTTCCAGATTTCATCTGAGGATATTTCCTTTTTCACCTTAGCCCTCTATTGGCTTCCATATATCACTTTGCCAATTCCACAAGAACTGTCTTAGCGAAAGGCTTTTTGAGGGGAAAGCTGCAACTCTTTGAGATGATTTCACAGAACACAAAGAAGTTTCTCAGAAAGCTTCTTTCCCTTTGTTATCGGAGGATATTTCCTTTGGCCCTATAGTCTTTAAAGGGATCCGAAATATCGGTTCTCAGATTCCACAGAAATAAGGCTAGCAAAGAGATCCATGAAATACAGATGTAACTCTGTGAGATGAATTAACAGAACACTAAGCAGTTTCTCAGAAAGCTTCTTTCCAGATTTCATCGGAGGATATTTCCTTTTTCACCATAGCCCTCTATGAGCTTCCAAATATCACTTTGCCAATTCCACAAGAACTGTGTTAGCGAAAGGCTTCTTGAGGGGAAAGCTGTAACTCTGTGAGATGATTTCACAGAACACAAAGAAGTTTCTCAGAAAGCTTCTTTCTCTTTGTTATCGGAGGATATTTCCTTTGGCCCTATAGTCTTCAATGGGAAAGGAAAAATCTGTTCTCAGATTCCACAGAAATAAAGCTGGGAAAGAGATCCACGAAATACAGATGTAACTCTGTGAGATGAATTAACAGAACAGTAAGCATTTTCTCAGAAAGCTTCTTTCCAGATTTCATCTGAGGTTATTTCCTTTTTCACCATAGCCCTCTATGGGCTTCCAAATATCACTTTGCCAATTCCAAAAGAACTGTCTTTGCGAAAGGCTTCTTGAGGGGAAAGGTGTAACTCTGTGAGATGATTTCACAGAACACAAAGAAGTTTCTCAGAAAGCTTCTTTCTCTTTGTTATCGGAGGATATTTCCTTTGGCCCTATAGTCTTCCAAGGGAAAGGAAATATCTGTTGTCAGATTCCACAGAAATAAGGCTAGCAAAGAGATCCACGAAATACAGATGTAACTCTGTGAGATGAATTAACAGAACACTAAGCAGTTTCTCAGAAAGCTTCTTTCCAGATTTCATCTGAGGTTATTTCTTTTTCACCATAGCCCTCTATGGGCTTCCAAATATCACTTTGCCAATTCCACAAGAACTGTCTTTGCGAAAGGCTTCTTGAAGGGAAAGCTGTAACTCTGTTGGATGATTTCACAGAACACAAAGAAGTTTCTCAGAAATCTTCTTTCTCTTTGTTATCGGAGGATATTTCCTTTGGCCCTATAGTCTTTAAAGGGATCCGAAATATCTTTTTTCAGATTATACAGAAATAAGGCTAGCAAAGAGATCCATGAAATACAGATGTAAATCTGTGAGATGAATTAACAGGACAGTAAGCAGTTTCTCAGAAAGCTTCTTTCCAGATTTCATCAGAGGATATTTCCTTTTTCACCATAGCCCTCTATGGGCTTCCAAATATCACTTTGCCAATTCCACAAGAACTGTCTTAGCGAAAGTCTTCTTGAGGGGAAAGCTGTAACTCTGTGAGATGTTTTCACAGAACACAAAGAAGTTTCTCAGAAAGCTTCTTTCTCTTTGTTATCGGAGGATATTTCCTTTGGCCCTATAGTCTTTAAAGGGATCCGAAATATCTGTTCTCAGATTCCACAGAAATAAGGCTAGCAAAGAGATCCATGAAATACAGATGTAACTCTGTTAGATGAATTAACAGAACACTAAGCAGTTTCTCAGAAAGCTTCTTTCCAGATTTCATCGGACGATATTTCCTTTTTCACCATAGCCCTCTATGGGCTTCCAAATATCACTTTGCCAATTCCACAAGAACTGTCTTAGCGAAAGGCTTCTTGAGGGGAAAGCTGTAACTCTGTGAGATGATTTCACAGAACACAAAGAAGTTTCTCAGAAAGCTTCTTTCTCTTTGTTATCGGAGGATATTTCCTTTGGCCCTATAGTCTTCAAAGGGAAAGGAAATATCTGTTGTCAGATTCCACAGAAATAAGGCTAGCAAAGAGATCCACGAAATACAGATGTAACTCTGTGAGATGAATTAACAGAACACTAAGCAGTTTCTCTGAAAGCTTCTTTCCAGATTTCATCGGAGGATATTTCCTTTTTCACCATAGTCCTCTATGGGCTTCCAAATATCACTTTGCCAATTCCACAAGAACTGTCTTAGCAAAAGGCTTCTTGAGGGGAAAGCTGTAACTCTGTGAGATGATTTCACAGAACACAAAGAAGTTTCTCAGAAAGCTTCTTTCTCTTTGTTATCGGAGGATATTTCCTTTGGCCCTATAGTCTTTAAAGGGATTCGAAATATCTGTTCTCAGATTCCACAGAAATAAGGCTAGCAAAGAGACCCACGAAATACAGATATAACTCTGTGAGATGAATTAACAGAACACTAAGCAGTTTCTCAGAAAGCTTCTTTCCAGATTTCATCGGAGGATATTTCCTTTTTCACCATAGCCCTCTATGGGCTTCCAAATATCACTTTGCCAATTCCACAAGAACTGTCTTAGCGAAAGGCTTCTTGAGTGGAAAGCTGTAACTCTGTGACATGATTTCACAGAACAGAAAGTCGTTGCTCAGAAAGCTTCTTTCTCTTTGTTATCGGAGGATATTTCCCTTGGCCCTATAGTCTTCAAAGGGAAAGGAAATATCTGTTCTCAGATTCCACAGAAATAAGGCTAGCAAAGAGATCCACGAAATACAGATGTAACTCTGTGAGATGAATTAACAGAACACTAAGCAGTTTCTCAGAAAGCTTCTTTCCAGATTTCATCGGAGGATATTTCCTTTTTCACCATAGCCCTCTATGGGCTTCCAAATATCACTTTGCCAATTCCACAAGAACTGTCTTAGCGAAAGGTTTATGGAGGGGAAAGCTGTAACTCTGTGAGATGATTTCACAGAACGCAAAGAAGTTTCTAACAGAGCTTCTTTCTCCTTGTTATCGGAGGATATTTCCTTTGGCCCTATAGTCTTCAAAGGGAAAGGAAATATCTGTTGTCAGATTCCATAGAAATAAGGCTAGCAAAGAGATCCACGAAATGCAGATGTAACTCTGTGAGATGAATTAACAGAACACTAAGCCGTTTCTCAGAAAGCTTCTTTCCAGATTTCATCGGAGGATATTTCCTTTTTCACCATAGTCCTCTATGGGCTTCCAAATATCACTTTGCCAATTCCACAAGAACTGTCTTAGCAAAAGGCTTCTTGAGAGGAAAGCTGTAACTCTGTGAGATGATTTCACAGAACACAAAGAAGTTTCTCAGAAAGCTTCTTTCTCTTTGTTAACGGAGGATATTTCCTTTGGCCCTATAGTCTTTAAAGGGATTCGAAATATCTGTTCTCAGATTCCACGGAAATAAGGCTAGCAAAGAGACCCACGAAATACAGATATAACTCTGTGAGATGAATTAACAGAACACTAAGCAGTTTCTCAGAAAGCTTCTTTCCAGATTTCATCGAAGGATATTTCCTTTTTCACCATAGCCCTCTACGGGCTTCCAAATATCACTTTGCCAATTCCACAAGAACTGTCGTAGCGAAAGGCTTCTTGAGGGGAAAGCTGTAACTCTGTGAGATGATTTCACAGAACACAAAGAAGTTTCTCAGAAAGCTTCTTTCTCTTTGTTATCGGAGGATATTTCCTTTGGCCCTATACTCTTTAAAGGGATTCGAAATATCTGTTCTCAGATTCCACAGAAATAAGGCTAGCAAAGAGATCCACGAAATACAGATGTAACTCTGTGAGATGAATTAACAGAACACTAAGCAGTTTCTCAGAAAGCTTCTTTCCAGATTTCATCGGAGGATATTTCCTTTTTCACCATAGCCCTCTATAGGCTTCCAAATATCACTTTGCCAATTCCACAAGAACTGTCTTAGCGAAAGGCTTCTTGAGGCGCAAGTTGTAATTCTGTGAGATGATTTCACAGAACACAAAGAAGTTTCTCAGAAAGCTTCTTTCTCTTTGTTATCGGAGGATATTTCCTTTGGCCCTATAGTCTTCAAAGGGAAAGGAAATATCTGTTCTCAGATTCCACAGAAATAAAGCTAGCAAAGAGATCCACGAAATACAGATGTAACTCTGTGAGATGAATTAACAGAACACTAAGCAGTTTCTCAGAAAGCTTCTTTCCAGATTTCATCGGAGGATATTTCCCCTTTCACCATAGCCCTCTATGGGCTTCCAAATATCACTTTGCCAATTCCACAAGAAGAGTCTTAGCGAAAGGCTTCTTCAGGGGAAAGCTGTAACTCTGTGAGATGATTTCAGAGAACAGTAAGAAGTTTCTCAGAAAGCTTCTTTCTCTTTGTTATCGGAGGATATTTCCTTTGGTCCTATAGTCTTTAAAGGGATTCGAAATATCTGTTCTCAGATTCCACAGAAATAAGGCTAGCAAAGAGATCCACGAAATACAGATGTAACTCTATGAGATGAATTTACAGAACAGTAAGCAGTTTCTCAGAAAGCTTCTTTCCAGATTTCATCGGAGGATATTTCCTTTTTCACCATAGCCCTCTATGGGCTTCCAAATATCACTTTGCCAATTCCACAAGAACTGTCTTAGCGAAAGTCTTCTTGAGGGGAAAGCTGTAACTCTGTGAGATGTTTTCACAGAACACAAAGAAGTTTCTCAGAAAGCTTCTTTCTCTTTGTTATCGGAGGATATTTCCTTTGGCCCTATAGTCTTTAAAGGGACCCGAAATATCTGTTCTCAGATTCCACAGAAATAAGGCTAGCAAAGAGATCCATGAAATACAGATGTAACTCTGTGAGATGAATTAACAGAACACTAAGCAGTTTCTCAGAAAGCTTCTTTCCAGATTTCATCGGACGATATTTCCTTTTTCACCAAAGCCCTCTATGGGCTTCCAAATATCACTTTGCCAATTCCACAAAAACTGTCTTAGCGAAAGGCTTATGGAGGGGAAAGCTGTAACTCTGTGAGATGATTTCACAGAATGCAAAGAAGTTTCTCAGAAAGCTTCTTTCTCTTTGTTATCGGAGGATATTTCCTTTGGCCCTATAGTCTTCAAAGGGAAAGGAAATATCTGTTCTCAGATTCCACAGAAATAAAGCTAGCAAAGAGATCCACGAAATACAGATGTAACTCTGTGAGATGAATTAACAGAACACTAAGCATTTTCTCAGAAAGCTTCTTTCCAGATTTCATCTGAGTTTATTTCCTTTTTCACCATAGCCCTCTATGGGCTTCCAAATATCACTTTGCCAATTCCACAAGAACTGTTTTAGCGAAAGGCTTCTTGAGGGGAAAGCTGTAACTCTGTGAGATGATTTCACAGAACAGAAAGAAGTTTCTCAGGAAGCTTCTTTCTCTTTGTTATCGGAGGATATTTCCTTTGGTCCTATAGTCTTTAAAGGGATTCGAAATATCTGTTCTCAGATTCCACAGAAATAAGGCTAGCAAAGAGATCCACGAAATACAGATGTAACTCTGTGAGATGAATTAACAGAACAGTAAGCAGTTTCTCAGAAAGCTTCTTTCCAGATTTCATCGGAGGATATTTCCTTTTTCACCATAGCCCTCTATGGGCTTCCAAATATCACTTTGCCAATTCCACAAGAACTGTCTTAGCGAAAGTCTTCTTGAGGGGAAAGCTGTAACTCTGTGAGATGTTTTCACAGAACACAAAGAAGTTTCTCAGAAAGCTTCTTTCTCTTTGTTATCGGAGGATATTTCCTTTGGCCCTATAGTCTTTAAAGGGATCCGAAATATCTGTTCTCAGATTTCACAGAAATAAGGCTAGCAAAGAGATCCATGAAATACAGATGTAACTCTGTTAGATGAATTAACAGAACACTAAGCATTTTCTCAGAAAGCTTCTTTCCAGATTTCATCTGAGGTTATTTCCTTTTTCACCATAGCCCTCTATGGGATTCCAAATATCACTTTGCCAATTCCACAAGAACTGTCTTTGCGAAAGGCTTTTTGAGGGGAAAGCTGCAACTCTTTGAAATGATTTCACAGAACACAAAGAAGTTTCTCAGAAAGCTTCTTTCCCTTTGTTATCGGAGGATATTTCCTTTGGCCCTATAGTCTTCAAAGGGAAAGGAAATATCTGTTCTCAGATTCCACAGAAATAAAGCTAGCAAAGAGATCCACGAAATACAGATGTAACTCTGTGAGATGAATTAACAGAACACTAAGCATTTTCTCAGAAAGCTTCTTTCCAGATTTCATCTGAGGTTATTTCCTTTTTCACCATAGCCCTCTATGGGCTTCCAAATATCACTTTGCCAATTCCACAAGAACTGTCTTTGCGTAAGGCTTCTTGAAGGGAAAGCTGTAACTCTGTTGGATGATTTCACAGAACACAAAGAAGTTTCTCAGAAAGCTTCTTTCTCTTTGTTATCGGAGGATATTTCCTTTGGCCCTATAGTCTTTAAAGGGATCCGAAATATCTTTTTTCAGATTCCACAGAAATAAGGCTAGCAAAGAGATCCATGAAATACAGATGTAAATCTGTGAGATGAATTAACAGAACACTAAGCAGTTTCTCATAAAGCTTCTTTCCAGATTTCATCGGAGGATATTTCCTTTTTCACCATAGCCCTCAATGGGCTTCCAAATATCACTTTGCCAATTCCAGAAGAACTGTCTTAGCGAAAGGCTTATGGAGGGGAAAGCTGTAACTCTGTGAGATGATTTCACAGAACGCAAAGAAGTTTCTAAGAAAGCTTCTTTCTCCTTGTTATCGGAGGATATTTCCTTTGGCCCTATAGTCTTCAAAGGGAAAGGAAATATCTGTTGTCAGATTCCATAGAAATAAGGCTAGCAAAGAGATCCACGAAATACAGATGTAACTCTGTGAGATGAATTAACAGAACACTAAGCAGTTTCTCAGAAAGCTTCTTTCCAGATTTCATCTGAGAATATTTCCTTTTTCACCATAGCCCTCTATGGGCTTCCATATATCACTTTGCCAATTCCACAAGAACTGTCTTAGCGAAAGGCTTTTTGAGGGGAAAGCTGCAACTCTTTGAGATGATTTCACAGAACACAAAGAAGTTTCTCAGAAAGCTTCTTTCCCTTTGTTATCGGAGGATATTTCCTTTGGCCCTATAGTCTTTAAAGGGATCTGAAATATCTGTTCTCAGATTCCAGAGAAATAAGGCTAGCAAAGAGATCCATGAAATACAGATGTAACTCTGTGAGATGAATTAACACAACACTAAGCAGTTTCTCAGAAAGCTTCTTTCCAGATTTCATCGGAGGATATTTCCTTTTTCACCATAGCCCTCTATGAGCTTCCAAATATCACTTTGCCAATTCCACAAGAACTGTCTTAGTGAAAGGCTTCTTGAGGGGAAAGCTGTAACTCTGTGAGATGATTTCACAGAACACAAAGAAGTTTCTCAGAAAGCTTCTTTCTCTTTGTTATCGGAGGATATTTCCTTTGGCCCTATAGTCTTTAAAGGGATCCGAAATATCTTTTTTCAGATTCCACAGAAATAAGGCTAGCAAAGAGATCCATGAAATACAGATGTAAATCTGTGAGATGAATTAACAGAACACTAAGCAGTTTCTCAGAAAGCTTCTTTCCAGATTTCATCGGAGGATACTTCCTTTTTCACCATAGCCCTCTATGGGCTTCCAAATATCACTTTGCCAATTCCACAAGAACTGTCTTAGCGAAAGGCTTATGGAGGGGAAAGCTGTAACTCTGTGAGATGATTTCACAGAACGCAAAGAAGTTTCTAAGAAAGCTTCTTTCTCCTTGTTATCGGAGGATATTTCCTTTGGCCGTATAGTCTTCAAAGGGAAAGGAAATATCTGTTGTCAGATTCCATAGAAATAAGGCTAGCAAAGAGATCCACGAAATACAGATGTAACTCTGTGAGATGAATTAACAGAACACTAAGCAGTTTCTCAGAAAGCTTATTTCCAGATTTCATCTGAGGATATTTCCTTTTTCACCATAGCCCTCTATTGGCTTCCATATATCACTTTGCCAATTCCACAAGAACTGTCTTAGCGAAAGGCTTTTTGAGGGGAAAGCTGCAACTCTTTGAGATGATTTCACAGAACACAAAGAAGTTTCTCAGAAAGCTCCTTTCCCTTTGTTATCGGAGGATATTTCCTTTGGCCCTATAGTCTTTAAAGGGATCCGAAATATCTGTTCTCAGATTCCACAGAAATAAGGCTAGCAAAGAGATCCATGAAATACAGATGTAACTCTGTGAGATGAATTAACAGAACACTAAGCAGTTTCTCAGAAAGCTTCTTTCCAGATTTCATCGGAGGATATTTCCTTTTTCACCATAGCCCTCTATGAGCTTCCAAATATCACTTTGCCAATTCCACAAGAACTGTCTTAGCGAAAGGCTTCTTGAGGGGAAAGCTGTAACTCTGTGAGATGATTTCACAGAACACAAAGAAGTTTCTCAGAAAGCTTCTTTCTCTTTGTTATCGGAGGATATTTCCTTTGGCCCTATAGTCTTCAATGGGAAAGGAAAAATCTGTTCTCAGATTCCACAGAAATAAAGCTGGGAAAGAGATCCACGAAATACAGATGTAACTCTGTGAGATGAATTAACAGAACACTAAGCATTTTCTCAGAAAGCTTCTTTCCAGATTTCATCTGAGGTTATTTCCTTTTTCACCATAGCCCTCTATGGGCTTCCAAATATCACTTTGCCAATTCCAAAAGAACTGTCTTTGCGAAAGGCTTCTTGAGGGGAAAGGTGTAACTCTGTGAGATGATTTCACAGAACACAAAGAAGTTTCTCAGAAAGCTTCTTTCTCTTTGTTATCGGAGGATATTTCCTTTGGCCCTATAGTCTTCCAAGGGAAAGGAAATATCTGTTGTCAGATTCCACAGAAATAAGGCTAGCAAAGAGATCCACGAAATACAGATGTAACTCTGTGAGATGCATTAACAGAACACTAAGCAGTTTCTCAAAAAGCTTCTTTCCAGATTTCATCTGAGGTTATTTCTTTTTCACCATAGCCCTCTATGGGCTTCCAAATATCACTTTGCCAATTCCACAAGAACTGTCTTTGCGAAAGGCTTCTTGAAGGGAAAGCTGTAACTCTGTTGGATGATTTCACAGAACACAAAGAAGTTTCTCAGAAATGTTCTTTCTCTTTGTTATCGGAGGATATTTCCTTTGGCCCTATAGTCTTTAAAGGGATCCGAAATATCTTTTTTCAGATTATACAGAAATAAGGCTAGCAAAGAGATCCATGAAATACAGATGTAAATCTGTGAGATGAATTAACAGAACACTAAGTAGTTTCTCAGAAATCTTCTTTCCAGATTTCATCGGAGGATATTTCCTTTTTCACCATAGCCCTCCATGGGCTTCCAAATATCACTTTGCCAATTCCACAAGAACTGTCTTAGCGAAAGGCTTATGGAGGGGAAAGCTGTAACTCTGTGAGATGATTTCACAGAACGCCAAGAAGTTTCTAAGAAAGCTTCTTTCTCCTTGTTATCGGAGGATATTTCCTTTGGCCGTATAGTCTTCAAAGGGAAAGGAAATATCTGTTGTCAGATTCCATAGAAATAAGGCTAGCAAAGAGATCCACGAAATACAGATGTAACTCTGTGAGATGAATTAACAGAACACTAAGCAGTTTCTCAGAAAGCTTCTTTCCAGATTTCATCTGAGGATATTTCCTTTTTCACCATAGCCCTCTATTGGCTTCCATATATCACTTTGCCAATTCCACAAGAACTGTCTTAGCGAAAGGCTTTTTGAGGGGAAAGCTGCAATTCTTTGAGATGATTTCACAGAACACAAAGAAGTTTCTCAGAAAGCTTCTTTCCCTTTGTTATCGGAGGATATTTCCTTTGGCCCTATAGTCTTTAAAGGGATCCGAAATATCTGTTCCAGATTCCACAGAAATAAGGCTAGCAAAGAGATCCATGAAATACAGATGTAACTCTGTGAGATGAATTAACAGAACACTAAGCAGTTTCTCAGAAAGCTTCTTTCCAGATTTCATCGGAGGATATTTCCTTTTTCACCATAGCCCTCTATGAGCTTCCAAATATCACTTTGCCAATTCCACAAGAACTCTCTTAGCGAAAGGCTTCTTGAGGGGAAAGCTGTAACTCTGTGAGATGATTTCACAGAACACAAAGAAGTTTCTTAGAAAGCTTCTTTCTCTTTGTTATCGGAGGATATTTCCTTTGGCCCTATAGTCTTCAATGGGAAAGGAAAAATCTGTTCTCAGATTCCACAGAAATAAAGCTGGGAAAGAGATCCACGAAATACAGATGTAACTCTGTGAGATGAATTATCAGAACAATAAGCAGTTTCTCAGAAAGCATCTTTCCAGATTTCATCTGAGGTTATTTCTTTTTCACCATAGCCCTCTAAGGGCTTCCAAATATCACTTTGCCAATTCCACAAGAACTGTCTTTGCGAAAGGCTTCTTGAGGGGAAAGCTGTAACTCTGTTGGATGATTTCACAGAACACAAAGGAGTTTCTCAGAAAGCTTCTTTCTCTTTGTTATCGGATGATACTTCCTTTGGCCCTATAGTCTTCAAAGGGAAAGGAAATATCTGTTGTCAGATTCCACAGAAATAAGGCTAGCAAAGAGATCCACGAAATACAGATGTAACTCTGTGAGATGAATTAAGAGAACACTAAGCAGTTTCTCAGAAAGCTTCTTTCCAGACTTCATCTGAGGTTATTTCTTTTTCACCATAGCCCTCTATGGGCTTCCAAATATCACTTTGCCAATTCCACAAGAACTGTCTTTGCGAAAGGCTTCTTGAAGGGAAAGCTGTAACTCTGTTGGATGATTTCACAGAACACAAAGAAGTTTCTCAGAAAGCTTCTTTCTCTTTGTTATCGGAGGATATTTCCTTTGGCCCTATAGTCTTTAAAGGGATCCGAAATATCTTTTTTCAGATTCCACAGAAATAAGGCTAGCAAAGAGATCCATGAAATACAGATGTAAATCTGTGAGATGAATTAACAGAACACTAAGCAGTTTCTCATAAAGCTTCTTTCCAGATTTCATCGGAGGATATTTCCTTTTTAACCATAGCCCTCAATGGGCTTCCAAATATCACTTTGCCAATTCCAGAAGAACTGTCTTAGCGAAAGGCTTATGGAGGGGAAAGCTGTAACTCTGTGAGATGATTTCACAGAACGCAAAGAAGTTTCTAAGAAAGCTTCTTTCTCCTTGTTATCGGAGGATATTTCCTTTGGCCGTATAGTCTTCAAAGGGAAAGGAAATATCTGTTGTCAGATTCCATAGAAATAAGGCTAGCAAAGAGATCCACGAAATACAGATGTAACTCTGTGAGATGAATTAACAGAACACTAAGCAGTTTCTCAGAAAGCTTCTTTCCAGATTTCATCTGAGAATATTTCCTTTTTCACCATAGCCCTCTATGGGCTTCCATATATCACTTTGCCAATTCCACAAGAACTGTCTTAGCGAAAGGCTTTTTGAGGGGAAAGCTGCAACTCTTTGAGATGATTTCACAGAACACAAAGAAGTTTCTCAGCAAGCTTCTTTCCCTTTGTTATCGGAGGATATTTCCTTTGGCCCTATAGTCTTTAAAGGGATCTGAAATATCTGTTCTCAGATTCCAGAGAAATAAGGCTAGCAAAGAGATCCATGAAATACAGATGTAACTCTGTGAGATGAATTAACACAACACTAAGCAGTTTCTCAGAAAGCTTCTTTCCAGATTTCATCGGAGGATATTTCCTTTTTCACCATAGCCCTCTATGAGCTTCCAAATATCACTTTGCCAATTCCACAAGAACTGTCTTAGTGAAAGGCTTCTTGAGGGGAAAGCTGTAACTCTGTGAGATGATTTCACAGAACACAAAGAAGTTTCTCAGAAAGCTTCTTTCTCTTTGTTATCGGAGGATATTTCCTTTGGCCCTATAGTCTTTAAAGGGATCCGAAATATCTTTTTTCAGATTCCACAGAAATAAGGCTAGCAAAGAGATCCATGAAATACAGATGTAAATCTGTGAGATGAATTAACAGAACACTAAGCAGTTTCTCAGAAAGCTTCTTTCCAGATTTCATCGGAGGATATTTCCTTTTTCACCATAGCCCTCTATGGGCTTCCAAATATCACTTTGCCAATTCCACAAGAACTGTCTTAGCGAAAGGCTTATGGAGGGGAAAGCTGTAACTCTGTGAGATGATTTCACAGAACGCAAAGAAGTTTCTAAGAAAGCTTCTTTCTCCTTGTTATCGGAGGATATTTCCTTTGGCCGTATAGTCTTCAAAGGGAAAGGAAATATCTGTTGTCAGATTCCATAGAAATAAGGCTAGCAAAGAGATCCACGAAATACAGATGTAACTCTGTGAGATGAATTAACAGAACACTAAGCAGTTTCTCAGAAAGCTTATTTCCAGATTTCATCTGAGGATATTTCCTTTTTCACCTTAGCCCTCTATTGGCTTCCATATATCACTTTGCCAATTCCACAAGAACTGTCTTAGCGAAAGGCTTTTTGAGGGGAAAGCTGCAACTCTTTGAGATGATTTCACAGAACACAAAGAAGTTTCTCAGAAAGCTTCTTTCCCTTTGTTATCGGAGGATATTTCCTTTGGCCCTATAGTCTTTAAAGGGATCCGAAATATCGGTTCTCAGATTCCACAGAAATAAGGCTAGCAAAGAGATCCATGAAATACAGATGTAACTCTGTGAGATGAATTAACAGAACACTAAGCAGTTTCTCAGAAAGCTTCTTTCCAGATTTCATCGGAGGATATTTCCTTTTTCACCATAGCCCTCTATGAGCTTCCAAATATCACTTTGCCAATTCCACAAGAACTGTGTTAGCGAAAGGCTTCTTGAGGGGAAAGCTGTAACTCTGTGAGATGATTTCACAGAACACAAAGAAGTTTCTCAGAAAGCTTCTTTCTCTTTGTTATCGGAGGATATTTCCTTTGGCCCTATAGTCTTCAATGGGAAAGGAAAAATCTGTTCTCAGATTCCACAGAAATAAAGCTGGGAAAGAGATCCACGAAATACAGATGTAACTCTGTGAGATGAATTAACAGAACAGTAAGCATTTTCTCAGAAAGCTTCTTTCCAGATTTCATCTGAGGTTATTTCCTTTTTCACCATAGCCCTCTATGGGCTTCCAAATATCACTTTGCCAATTCCAAAAGAACTGTCTTTGCGAAAGGCTTCTTGAGGGGAAAGGTGTAACTCTGTGAGATGATTTCACAGAACACAAAGAAGTTTCTCAGAAAGCTTCTTTCTCTTTGTTATCGGAGGATATTTCCTTTGGCCCTATAGTCTTCCAAGGGAAAGGAAATATCTGTTGTCAGATTCCACAGAAATAAAGCTGGGAAAGAGATCCACGAAATACAGATGTAACTCTGTGAGATGAATTATCAGAACAATAAGCAGTTTCTCAGAAAGCATCTTTCCAGATTTCATCTGAGGTTATTTCTTTTTCACCATAGCCCTCTAAGGGCTTCCAAATATCACTTTGCCAATTCCACAAGAACTGTCTTTGCGAAAGGCTTCTTGAGGGGAAAGCTGTAACTCTGTTGGATGATTTCACAGAACACAAAGAAGTTTCTCAGAAAGCTTCTTTCTCTTTGTTATCGGATGATACTTCCTTTGGCCCTATAGTCTTCAAAGGGAAAGGAAATATCTGTTGTCAGATTCCACAGACATAAGGCTAGCAAAGAGATCCACGAAATACAGATGTAACTCTGTGAGATGAATTAACAGAACACTAAGCAGTTTCTCAGAAAGCTTCTCTCCAGATTTCATCGGAGGATATTTCCTTTTTCACCATATCCCTCTATGGGCTTCCAAATATCACTTTGCCAATTCCACAAGAACTGTCTTAGCGAAAGGCTTCTTGAGGGGAAAGCTGGAACTCTCTGAGATGATTTCACAGAACACAAAGAAGTTTCTCAGAAAGCTTCTTTCTCTTTGTTATCGGAGGATATTTCCTTTGGCCCTATAGTCTTTAAAGGGATTCGAAATATCTGTTCTCAGATTCCAAAGAAATAAGGCTAGCAAAGAGATCCACGAAATACAGATATAACTCTGTGAGATGAATTAACAGAACACTAAGCAGTTTCTCAGAAAGCTTCTTTCCAGATTTCATCGGAGGATATTTCCTGTTTCAACATAGACCTCTATGGGCTTCCAAATATCACTTTGCCAATTCCACAAGAACTGTCTTAGCGAAAGGCTTCTTGAGGGGAAAGCTGTAACTCGGCGAGATGTTTTCACGGAACACAAAGAAGTTTCTCAGAAAGCTTCTTTCTCTTTGTTATCGGAGGATATATCCTTTGGCCCTATAGTCTTTAAAGGGATCCGAAATATCTGTTCTCAGATTCCAGAGAAATAAGGCTAGCAAAGAGATCCATGAAATACAGATGTAACTCTGTTAGATGAATTAACAGAACACTAAGCAGTTTCTCAGAAAGCTTCTTTCCAGATTTCATCGGAGGATATTTCCTTTTTCACCATAGCCCTCTATGGGCTTCCAAATATCACTTTGCCAATTCCACAAGAACTGTCTTAGCGAAAGGCTTCTTGAGGGGAAAGCTGTAACTCTGTGAGATGATTTCACAGAACACAAAGAAGTTTCTCAGAAAGCTTCTTTCTCTTTGTTATCGGAGGATATTTCCTTTGACACTATGGTCTTCAAAGGGAAAGGAAAAATCTGTTCTCAGATTCCACAGAAATAAAGCTAGCAAAGAGATCCACGAAATACAGATGTAACTCTGTGAGATGAATTAACAGAACACTAAGCAGTTTCTCAGAAAGCTTCTTTCCAGATTTCATCGGAGGATATTTCCTTTTTCACCATAGCCCTCTATGGGCTTCCAAATATCACTTTGCCAATTCCACAAGAACTGTCTTAGCGAAAGGCTTATGGAGGGGAAAGCTGTAACTCTGTGAGATGATTTCACAGAACAGAAAGAAGTTTCTCAGAGAGCTTCTTTCTCTTTGTTATCGGAGGATATTTCCTTTGGCCCTATAGTCTTTAAAGGGATTCGAAATATCTGTTCTCAGATTCCACAGAAATAAGGCTAGCAAAAAGATCCACGAAATACAGATATACCTCTGTGAGATGAATTAACAGAACACTAAGCAGTTTCTCAGAAAGCTTCTTACCAGATTTCATCGGAGGATTTTTACTTTTTCACCATAGCCCTCTATGGGCTTCCAAATATAACTTTGCCAATTACAAAAGAACTGTCTTAGCGAAAGGCTTCTTGAGGGGAAGGCTGTAACTCTGTGAGATGATTTCACAGAACAGAAAGAAGTTTCTCAGAAAGCTTCTTTCTCTTTGTTATCGGAGGATATTTCCTTTGGCCCTATAGTCTTTAAAGGGATTCGAAATATCTGTTCTCAGATTCCACAGAAATAAGGCTAGCAAAGAGATCCACGAAATACAGATATAACTCTGTGAGATGAATTAACGGAACACTGAGCAGTTTCTCAGAAAGCTTCTTTCCAGATTTCATCGGAGGATATTTCCTTTTTCACCATAGCCCTCTATGGGCTTCCAAATATCACTTTGCCAATTCCACAAGAACTGTCTTAGCTAAAGGCTTCTTGAGTCGAAAGCTGTAATTCTGTGAGATGATTTCACAGAACACAAAGAAGTTTCTCAGAAAGCTTCTTTCTCTTTGTTATCGGAGGATATTTCCTTTGGCCCTATAGTCTTCAAAGGGAAAGGAAATATCTGTTGTCTTTTTCCACAGAAATAAGGCTAGCAAAGAGATCCACGAAATACAGATGTAACTCTGTGAGATGAATTAACAGAACAGTAAGCAGTTTCTCAGAAAGCTTCTTTCCAGATTTCATCGGAGGATATTTCCTTTTTCACCATAGCCCTCTATGGGCTTCCAAATATCACTTTGCCAATTCCACAAGAACTGTCTTTGCGAACGGCTTCTTGAGGGGAAGGCTGTAACTCTGTGAGATGATTTCACAGAACACAAAGAAGTTTCTCAGAAAGCTTCTTTCTCTTTGTTATCGGAGGATATTTCCTTTGGCCCTATAGTCTTTAAAGGGATTCGAAATATCTGTTCTCAGATTCCAAAGAAATGAGGCTAGCAAAGAGATCCACGAAATACAGATATAACTCTGTGAGATGAATTAACAGAACACTAAGCAGTTTCTCAGAAAGCTTCTTTCCAGATTTCATCGGAGGATATTTCCTTTTTCACCATAGCCCTCTATGGGCTTCCAAATATCACTTTGCCAATTCCACAAGAACTGTCTTAGCGAAAGGCTTCTTGAGGGGAAAGCTGTAACTCTGCGAGATGTTTTCAGGGAACACAAAGAAGTTTCTCAGAAAGCTTCTTTCTCTTTGTTATCGGAGGATATTTCCTTTGGCCCTATAGTCTTTAAAGGGATCCGAAATATCTGTTCTCAGATTCCACAGAAATAAGGCTAGCAAAGAGATCCATGAAATACAGATGTAACTCTGTGAGATGAATTAACAGAACACTAAGCAGTTTCTCAGAAAGCTTCTTTCCAGATTTCATCGGAGGATATTTCCTTTTTCACCATATACCTCTATGGGCTTCCAAATATCACTTTGCCAATTCCACAAGAACTGTCTTAGCGAAAGGCTTCTTGAGGCGAAAGCTGTAACTCTGTGAGATGATTTCACAGAACACAAAGAAGTTTCAGAAAGCTTCTTTCTCTTTGTTATCGGAATATATTTCCTTTGGCCCTATAGTCTTTAAAGGGATCCGAAATATCTGTTCTCAGATTCCACAGAAATAAGGCTAGCAAAGAGATCCTTGAAATACAGATGTAACTCTGTGAGATGAATTAACAGAACACTAAGCAGTTTCTCAGAAAGCTTCTTTCCAGATTTCATCGGAGGATATTTCCTTTTTCACCATAGCCCTCTATGGGCTTCCAAATATCACTTTGCCAATTCCACAAGAACTGTCTTAGCGAAAGGCTTCTTGAGGGGAAAGCTGTAACTCTGTGAGATGATTTCACAGAACGCAAAGAAGTTTCTCAGAAAGCTTCTTTCTCTTTGTTATCGGAGGATATTTCCTTTGGCCCTATAGTCTTCAAAGGGAAAGGAAGTATCTGTTCTCAGATTCCACAGAAATAAAGCTAGCAAAGAGATCCACGAAATACAGATGTAACTCTGTGAGATGAATTAACAGAAAACTAAGCAGTTTCTCAGAAAGCTTCTTTCCAGATTTCATCTGAGGATATTTCCTTTTTCACCATAGCCCTCTAGGGGTTCCAAATATCACTTTGCCAATTCCCCAAGAACTGTCTTAGCGAAAGGCTTCTTGAGGGGAAAGCTGTAACTCTGTGAGATGATTTCACAGAACACAAAGAAGTATCTCAGAAAGCTTCTTTCTCATTGTTATCGGAGGATATTTCCTTTGGCCGTATAGTCTTCAAAGGGATCCGAAATATCTGTTCTCAGATTCCACAGAAATAAGGCTAGCAAAGAGATCCATGAAATACAGATGTAACTCCGTTAGATGAATTACCAGAACACTGGGCAGTTTCTCAGAAAGCTTCTTTCCAGATTTCATCGGAGGATATTTCCTTTTTCACCATAGCCATCTACGGGCTTCCAAATATCACTTTGCCAATTCAACAAGAACTGTCTTTGCGAAATGCTTCTTGAGCGGAAAGCTGTAACTCTGTGAGATGATTTCACAGAACACAAAGAAGTTTCTCAGAAAGCTTCTTTCTCTTTGTTATCGGAGGATATTTCCTTTGGCCCTATAGTCTTCAAAGGGAAAGGAAATATCTGTTGTCAGATTCCACAGAAATAAGGCTAGCAAAGAGATCCACGAAATACAGATGTAACTGTGTCAGATGAATTAAGAGAACACTAAGCAGTTTCTCAGAAAGCTTCTTTCCAGATTTCATCGGAGGATATTTCCTTTTTCACCATAGCCCACTAAGGGCTTCCAAATATCACTTTGCCAATGCCACAAGAACTGTCTTAGCGAAAGGCTTCTTGAGGGGAAACCTGTAACTCTGTGAGATGATTTCACAGAACACAAAGAAGTTTCTCAGAAAGCTTCTTTCTCTTTGTTATCGGAGGATATTTCCTTTGGCCCTATTGTGTTTAAAGGGAAAGGAAATATCTGTTGTCAGATTCCACAGAAATAAGGCTAGCAAAGAGATCCACGAAATACAGATGTGACTCTGTGAGATGAATTAACAGAACACTAAACAGTTTCTCAGAAAGCTTCTTTCCAGATTTCATCGGAGGATATTTCCTTTTTCACCATAGCCCTCTAAGGGCTTCCAAATATCACTTTGCCAATTCCAAAAGAACTGTCTTAGCGAAAGGCTTCTTGAGGGGAAAGCTGTAAATCAGTGAGATGATTTCACAGAACACAAAGAAGTTTCTCAGAAAGCTTCTTTCCTTTGTTATCGGAGGATATTTCCTTTGGCCCTCTAGTCTTCAAAGGGATCCGAAATATCTGTTCTCAGATTCCACAGAAATAAGGCTAGCAAAGAGATCCATGAAATACAGATGTAACTCTGTGAGATGAATTAACAGAACACTAAGCAGTTTCTCAGAAAGCTTCTTTCCAGATTTCATCTGAGGATATTTCCTTTTTCACCATAGCCCTCTAAGGGCTTCCAAATATCACTTTGACAATTCCACAAGAACTGTCTTAGCGAAAGGCTTCTTGAGGGGAAAGCTGTAACTCTGTGAGATGATTTCACAGAACACAAAGAAGTTTCTCAGAAAGCTTCTTTCTCTTTGTTATCGGAGGATATTTCCTTTGGCCCTATAGTCTTCAAAGGGAAAGGAAATATCTGTTGTAGGATTCCACAGAAATAAGGCTAGCAAAGAGATCCACGAAATACAGATGTAACTCTGTTAGATGAATTAAGAGAACACTAAGCAGTTTCTCAGAAAGCTTCTTTCCAGATTTCATCGGAGGATATTTCCTTTTTCACCATTGCCCACTAAGGGCTTCCAAATATCACTTTGCCAATGCCACAAGAACTGTCTTAGCGAAAGGCTTCTTGAGGGGAAAGCTGTATCTCTGTGAGATGATTTCACAGAACACAAAGAAGTTTCTCAGAAAGCTTCTTTCTCATTGTTATCGGAGGATATTTCCTTTGGCCCTATAGAGTTTAAAGGGAAAGGAAATATCTGTTGTCAGATTCCACAGAAATAAGGCTAGCAAAGTGATCCACGAAATACAGATGTAACACTGTGAGATGAATTTACAGAACACTAAACAGTTTCTCAGAAAGCTTCTTTCCAGATTTCATCGGAGGATATTTCCTTTTTCACCATAGCCCTCTATGGGCTTCCAAATATCACTTTGCCAATTCCAAAAGAACTGTCTTAGCGAAACGCTTCTTTAGGGCAAAGCTGTAACTCTGTGAGATGATTTCACAGAACACAAAGAAGTTTCTCAGAAAGCTTCTTTCTCTTTGTTATCGGAGGATATTTCCTTTGGCCCTATAGTCTTCAAAGGGAAAGGAAATATCTGTTGTCAGATTCCACAGAAATAAGGCTAGCAAAGAGACCCACGAAATACAGATATAACTCTGTGAGACGAATTAACAGAACACTAAGCAGTTTAACAGAAAGATTCTTTCCAGATTTCATCGGAGGATATTTCCTTTTTCACCATAGCCCTCTATGGGCTTCCAAATATCACTTTCCCAATTCCACAAGAACTGTCTTAGCTAAAGGCTTCTTGAGGCGAAAGCTGTAATTCTGTGAGATGATTTCACAGAACACAAAGAAGTTTCTCAGAAAGCTTCTTTCTCTTTGTTATCGGAGGATATTTCCTTTGGCCCTATAGTCTTCAAAGGGAAAGGAAATATCTGTTGTCTGATTCCACAGAAATAAGGCTAGCAAAGAGATCCACGAAATACAGATGTAACTCTGTGAGATGAATTAACAGAACAGTAAGCAGTTTCTCAGAAACTTCTTTCCAGATTTCATCGGAGGATATTTCCTTTTTCACCATAGCCCTCTAATGGCTTCCAAATATCACTTTGCCAATTCCACAAGAACAGTCTTATCGAAAGGCTTCTTGAGGGGAAAGCTGTAACTCTGTGAGATGGTTTCACAGAACACAAAGAAGTTTCTCAGAAAGCTTATTTCTCTTTGTTATCGGAGGATATTTCCTTTGGCCCTATAGTCTTTAAAGTAATCCGAAATATCTGTTCTCAGATTCCACAGAAATAAGGCTAGCAAAGAGATCCATGAAATACAGATGTAAATCTGTTAGTTGAATTAACAGAACACTAAGCAGTTTCTCAGAAAGCTTCTTTCCAGATTTCATCGGACGATATTTCCTTTTTCACCATAGCCCTTTATGGGCTTCCAAATATCACTTTGCCAATTCCACAAGAACTGTCTTAGCGAAAGGCTTATGGAGGGGAAAGCTGTAACTCTGTGAGATGATTTCACAGAACGCAAAGAAATTTCTCAGAAAGCTTCTTTCTCTTTGTTATCGGAGGATATTTCCTTTGGCCCTATAGTCTTCAAAGGGAAAGGAAATATCTGTTCTCAGATTCCACAGAAATAAAGCTAGCAAAGAGATCCACGAAATACAGATGTAACTCTGTGAGATGAATTAACAGAACACTAAGCATTTTCTCAAAAAGCTTCTTTCCAGATTTCATCTGAGGTTATTTCCTTTTTCACCATAGCCCTCTATGGGCTTCCAAATATCACTTTGCCAATTCCACAAGAACTGTCTTAGCGAAAGGCTTCTTGAGGGGAAAGCTGTAACTCTGCGAGATGATTTCAGGGAACACAAAGAAGTTTCTCAGAAAGCTTCTTTCTCTTTGTTATCGGAGGATATTTCCTTTGGCCCTATAGTCTTTAAAGGGATCCGAAATATCTGTTCTCAGATTCCACAGAAATAAGGCTAGCAAAGAGATCCATGAAATACAGATGTAACTCTGTGAGATGAATTAACAGAACACTAAGCAGTTTCTCAGAAAGCTTCTTTCCAGATTTCATCGGAGGATATTTCCTTTTTCACCATAGCCCTCTATGGGCTTCCAAATATCACTTTGCCTATTCCACAAGAACTGTCTTAGCGAAAGGCTTCTTGAGGCGAAAGCTGTAACTCTGTGAGATGATTTCACAGAACACAAAGAAGTTTCAGAAAGCTTCTTTCTCTTTGTTATCGGAGGATATTTCCTTTGGCCCTATAGTCTTTAAAGGGATCCGAAATATCTGTTCTCAGATTCCACAGAAATAAGGCTAGCAAAGAGATCCTTGAAATACAGATGTAACTCTGTGAGATGAATTAACAGAACACTAAGCAGTTTCTCAGAAAGCTTCTTTCCAGATTTCATCGGAGGATATTTCCTTTTTCACCATAGCCCTCTATGGGCTTCCAAATATCACTTTGCCAATTCCACAAGAACTGTCTTAGCGAAAGGCTTCTTGAGGGGAAAGCTGTAACTCTGTGAGATGATTTCACAGAACGCAAAGAAGTTTCTCAGAAAGCTTCTTTCTCTTTGTTATCGGAGGATATTTCCTTTGGCCCTATAGTCTTCAAAGGGAAAGGAAATATCTGTTCTCAGATTCCACAGAAATAAAGCTAGCAAAGAGATCCACGAAATACAGATGTAACTCTGTGAGATGAATTAACAGAAAACTAAGCAGTTTCTCAGAAAGCTTCTTTCCAGATTTCATCTGAGGATATTTCCTTTTTCACCATAGCCCTCTAGGGGTTCCAAATATCACTTTGCCAATTCCACAAGAACTGTCTTAGCGAAAGGCTTCTTGAGGGGAAAGCTGTAACTCTGTGAGATGATTTCACAGAAAACAAGGAAGTTTCTCAGAAAGCTTCTTTCTCTTTGTTATCGGAGGATATTTCCTTTGGCCCTATAGTCTTCAAAGGGAAAGGAAATATCTGTTGTCAGATTCCACAGAAATAAGGCTAGCAAAGAGATCCACGAAATACAGATGTAACTCTGTGAGATGAATTAACAGAACACTAAGCAGTTTCTCAGAAAGCTTCTTTCCAGATTTCATCGGAGGATATTTCCTTTTTCACCATAGCCCTCTAGGGGCTTCCAAATATCACTTTGCCAATTCCACAAGAACTGTCTAAGCGAAAGGCTTCTTGTGGGGAAAGCTGTAACTCTGTGAGATGATTTCACAGAACACAAAGAAGTTTCTCAGAAAGCTTCTTTCCTTTGTTATCGGAGGATATTTCCTTTGGCCCTATAGTCTTTAAAGGGATCCGAAATATCTGTTCTCAGATTCCACAGAAATAAGGCTAGCAAAGAGATCCATGAAATACAGATGTAACTCTGTTAGATGAATTACCAGAACACTGGGCAGTTTCTCAGAAAGCTTCTTTCCAGATTTCATCGGAGGATATTTCCTTTTTCACCATAGCCATCTACGGGCTTCCAAATATCACTTTGCCAATTCCACAAGAACTGTCTTTGCGAAATGCTTCTTGAGCGGAAAGCTGTAACTCTGTGAGATGATTTCACAGAACACAAAGAAGTTTCTCAGAAAGCTTCTTTCTCTTTGTTATCGGAGGATATTTCCTTTGGCCCTATAGTCTTCAAAGGGAAAGGAAATATCTGTTGTCAGATTCCACAGAAATAAGGCTAGCAAAGAGATCCACGAAATACAGATTTAACTGTGTCAGATGAATTAAGAGAACACTAAGCAGTTTCTCAGAAAGCTTCTTTCCAGATTTCATCGGAGGATATTTCCTTTTTCACCATAGCCCACTAAGGGCTTCCAAATATCACTTTGCCAATGCCACAAGAACTGTCTTAGCGAAAGGCTTCTTGAGGGGAAACCTGTAACTCTGTGAGATGATTTCACAGAACACAAAGAAGTTTCTCAGAAAGCTTCTTTCTCTTTGTTATCGGAGGATATTTCCTTTGGCCCTATTGTGTTTAAAGGGAAAGGAAATACCTGTTGTCAGATTCCACAGAAATAAGGCTAGCAAAGAGATCCACGAAATACAGATGTAACTCTGTGAGATGAATTAACAGAACACTAAACAGTTTCTCAGAAAGCTTCTTTCCAGATTTCATCGGAGGATATTTCCTTTTTCACCATAGCCCTCTAGGGGCTTCCAAATATCACTTTGCCAATTCCAAAAGAACTGTCTTAGCGAAAGGCTTCTTGAGGGGAAAGCTGTAACTCTGTGAGATGATTTCACAGAACACAAAGAAGTTTCTCAGAAAGCTTCTTTCCTTTGTTATCGGAGGATATTTCCTTTGGCCCTCTAGTCTTTAAAGGGATCCGAAATATCTGTTCTCAGATTCCACAGAAATAAGGCTAGCAAAGAGATCCATGAAATACAGATGTAACTCTGTGAGATGAATTAACAGAACAGTAAGCAGTTTCTCAGAAAGCTTCTTTCCAGATTTCATCGGAGGATATTTCCTTTTTCACCATAGCTCTCTACGGGCTTCCAAATATCACTTTGCCAATTCCACAAGAACTGTCTTTGCGAAATGCTTCTAGAGGGGAAAGCTGTAACTCTGTGAGATGATTTCACGGAACACAAAGAAGTTTCTCAGAAAGCTTCTTTCTCTTTGTTATCGGAGGATATTTCCTTTGGCCCTATAGTCTTCAAAGGGAAAGGAAATATCTGTTGTCAGATTCCACAGGAACAAGGCTAGCAAAGAGATCCACGAAATACAGATGTAACTCTGTGAGATGAATTAACAGAACACTAAGCAGTTTCTCAGAAAGCTTCTTTCCAGATTTCATCTGACGATATTTCCTTTTTCACCATAGCCCTCTATGGGCTTCCAAATATCACTTTGACAATTCCACAAGAACTGTCTTAGCGAAAGGCTTCTTGAGGGGAAAGCTGTAACTCTGTGAGATGATTTCACAGAACACAAAGAAGTTTCTCAGAAAGCTTCTTTCTCTTTGTTATCGGAGGATATTTCCTTTGGCCCTATAGTCTTCAAAGGGAAAGGAAATATCTGTTGTAGGATTCCACAGAAATAAGGCTAGCAAAGAGATCCACGAAATACAGATGTAACTCTGTGAGATGAATTAACAGAACACTAAACAGTTTCTCAGAAAGCTTCTTTCCAGATTTCATCGGAGGATATTTCCTTTTTCACCATAGCCCTCTACGGGCTTCCAAATATCACTTTGCCAATTCCACAACAACTGTCTTTGCCAAATGCTTCTTGAGGGGAAAGCTGTAACTCTGTGAGATGATTTCACAGAACACAAAGAAGTTTCTCAGAAAGCTTCTTTCTCTTTGTTATCGGAGGATATTTCCTTTTGCCCTATAGTCTTCAAAGGGAAGGGAAATATCTGTTGTCAGATTCCACAGAAATAAGGCTAGCAAAGAGACCCACGAAATACAGATATAACTCTGGGAGACGAATTAACAGAACACTAAGCAGTTTAACAGAAAGCTTCTTTCCAGATTTCATCGGAGGATATTTCCTTTTTCACCATAGCCCTCTATGGGCTTCCAAATATCACTTTGCCAATTCCACAAGAACTGTCTTAGCGAAAGGCTACTTGAGGGGAAAGCTGTAACTCTGTGAGATGATTTAACAGAAAAGAAAGAAGTTTCTCAGAAAGATTCCTTCTCTTTGTTATCGGAGGATATTTCCTTTGGCCCTATAGTCTTCCAAGGGAAAGGAAATATCTCTTGTCAGATTCCTCAGAAATAAGGCTAGCAAAGAGATCCACGAAATACAGATGTAACTCTGTGAGATGAATTAACAGAACACTAAGCAGTTTCTCAGAAAGCTTCTTTCCAGATTTCATCGGAGGATATTTCCTTTTTCACCATAGCCCTCTACGGGCTTCCAAATATCACTTTGCCAATTCCACAAGAACTGTCTTAGCGAAAGGCTTCTTAAGGTGAAAGCTGTAACTCTGTGAGATGATTTCACAGAACACAAAGAAGTTTCTCAGAAAGCTTCTCTCTCTTTGTTATCGGAGGATATTTCCTTTGTCCCTATAGTATTCAAAGGGAAAGGAAATATCTGTTCTCAGATTCCACAGAAATAAGGCTAGCAAAGAGATCCATGAAATACAGATGTAATTCTGTGAGATGAATTAACAGAACACTAACCAGTCTCTCAGAAAGCTTCTTTCCAGATTTCATCTGAGGTTATTTCCCTTTTCACCACAGCCCTCTATGGGCTTCCAAATATCACTTTGCCAATTCCACAAGAACTGTCTTTGCGAAAGGCTTCTTGAGGGGAAAGCTGTAACTCTGTGAGATGATTTCACAGAACACAAAGAAGTTTCTCAGAAAGCCTCTTTCTCTTTGTTATCGGAGGATATTTCCTTTGGCCCTATAGTTTTCAAAGGGAAAGGAATAATCTGTTGTCAGATTCCACAGAAATAAGGCTAGCAAAGAGATCCACGAAATACAGATGTAACTCTGTGAGATGAATTAACAGAACACTAGGCAGTTTCTCAGAAAGCTTCTTTCCAGATTTCATCGGAGGATATTTCCTTTTTCACCATAGCCCTCTATGGGCTTCCAAATATCACTTTGCCAATTCCACAAGAACTGTATTAGCGAAAGGCTTCTTGAGGGGAAAGCTGTAACTCTGTGAGATGATTTCACAGAACAGAAAGAAGTTTCTCAGAAAACTTCTTTCTCTTTGTTATCGGAGGATATTTCCTTTGGCCCTATAGTTTTCAAAGGGAAAGGAAAAATCTGTTGTCAGATTCCACAGAAATAAGGCTAGCAAAGAGATCCACGAAATACAGATGTAACTCTGTGAGATGAATTAACAGAACACTAGGCAGTTTCTCAGAAAGCTTCTTTCCAGATTTCATCGGAGGATATTTCCTTTTTCACCATAGCCCTCTATGGGCTTCCAAATATCACTTTGCCAATTCCACAAGAACTGTCTTAGCGAAAGGCTTCTTGAGAGGAAAGCTGTAACTCTGTGAGATGATATCTCAGAACACAAAGAAGTTTCTCAGAAAGCTTCTTTCCCTTTGTTATAGGAGGATATTTCCTTTGGCCGTATAGTCTTTAAAGGGATCCGAAATATCTGTTCTCAGATTCCACAGAAATAAGGCTAGCAAAGAGATCCATGAAATACAGATGTAACTCTGTTAGATGAATTAACAGAACACTAAGCAGTGTCTCAGAAAGCTTCTTTCCAGATTTCATCGGAGGATATTTCCTTTTTCACCATAGCCCTCTATGGGCTTCCAAATATCACTTGCCAATTCCACAAGAACTGTCTTTGCGAAAGGCTTCTTGAGGGGAAAGCTATAACTCTGTGAGATGATTTCACGGAACACAAAGAAGTTTCTGAGAAAGCTTCTTTCTCTTTGTTATCGGAGGATATTTCCTTTGGCCCTATAGACTTCAAAGGGAAAGGAAATATCTGTTGTCAGATTCCACAGAAATAAGGCTAGCAAAGAAATCCACGAAATACAGATGTAACTCTGTGAGATGAATTAACAGAACACTAAGCAGTTTCTCAGAAAGCTTCTTTCCAGATTTCATCGGAGGATATTTCCTTTTTCACCATAGCCCTCTAAGGGCTTCCAAATATCACTTTGCCAATACCACAAGAACTGTCTTAGCGAAAGGCTTGTTGAGGGGAAAGCTGTAACTCTGTGAGATGATTTCACAGAAAACAAAGAAGTTTCTCAGAAAGCTTCTTTCTCGTTGTTATCGGAGGATATTTCCTTTGGCCCTATAGTCTTCAAAGGGAAAGGAAAAATCTGTTCTCATATTCCACAGAAATAAAGCTAGTAAAGAGATCCACGAAATACAGATGTAACTCTGTGAGCTGAATTAACAGAACACTAAGCAGTTTCTCAGAAAGCTTCTTTCCAGATTTCATCTGAGGTTATTTCCTTTTTCACCATAGCCCTCTATGGGCTTCCAAATATCACTTTGCCAATTCCACAAGAACTGTCTAAGCGAAAGGCTTCTTGAGCGGAAAGCTGTAACTCTGTGAGTTGATTTCACAGAACACAAAGAAGTTTCTCAGAAAGCTTCTTTCTCTTTGTTATCGGAGGAAATTTCCTTTGGCCCTATTGTCTTCAAAGGGAAAGGAAATATCTGTTGTCAGATTCCACAGAAATAAGTCTAGCAAAGAGATCCACGAAATACAGATGTAACTCTGTTAAATGAATTAACAGAACACTAAGCAGTTTCTCAGAAAGCTTCTTTCCAGGTTTCATCAGAGGATATCTCCTTTTTCACCATAGCCCTCTATGGGCTTCCAAATATCAGTTTGCCAATTCCACAAGAACTGTCTTAGCGAAAGGCTTCTGGAGGGTAAGCTGTAACTCAGTGAGATGATTTCACAGAACACAAAGAAGTTTCTCAGAAAGCTTCTTTCTCTTTGTTATCGGAGGATATTTCCTTTGGCCGTATAGTCTCTAAAGGGATCCGAAATATCTGTTCTCAGATTCCACAGAAATAAAGCTAGCAAAGAGATCCACGAAATACAGATGTAACTCTGTGAGATGAATTAACAGAACACTAAGCAGTCTCTCAGAAAGCTTCTTTCCAGATTTCATCTGAGGTTATTTCCTTTTTCACCGTAGCCCTCTATGGGCTTCCAAATATCACTTTGCCAATTCCACAAGAACTGTCTTTGCGAAAGGCTTCTTGAGGGGAAAGCTGTAACTCTGTGAGATGATTTCACAGAACACAAAGAAGTTTCTCAGAAAGCTTCTTTCTCTTTGTTATCGGAGGATATTTCCTTTGGCCCTATAGTCTTCAAAGGGAAAGGAAATATCTGTTGTCAGATTCCACAGAAATAAGGCTAGCAAAGAGATCCAGGAAATACAGATGTAACTCTGTGAGATGAATTAACAGAACACTAAGCAGTTTCTCAGAAAGCTTCTTTCCAGATTTCATCAGTGGATATTTCCTTTTTCACCATAGCCCTCTAAGGGCTTCCAAATATCACTTTGCCAATTCCAAAAGAACTGTGTTAGCGAAAGGCTTCTTGAGGGGAAAGCTGTAACTCTGTGAGATGATTTCACAGAACACAAAGAAGTTTCTCAGAAAGCTTCTTTCTCTTTGTTATCGGAGGATATTTCCTTTGTCCCTATAGTCTTCAAAGGGAAAGGAAATATCTGTTGTCAGATTCCACAGAAATAAGGCTAGCGAAGAGATCCACGAAATACAGATGTAACTCAGTGAGATGAATTAACAGAACACTAAGCAGTTTCTCAGAAAGCTTCTTTCCAGATTTCTTCTGAGGTTATTTCGTTATTCACCATAGCCCTCTATGGGCTTCCAAATATCACTTTGCCAATTCCACAAGAACTGTCTTTGCGAAAGGCTTCTTGAGGGGAAAGCTGTAACTCTGTGAGATGATTTCACAGAACACAAAGAAGTTTCTCAGAAAGCCTCTTTCTCTTTGTTATCGGAGGATATTTCCTTTGGCCCTATAGTTTTCAAAGGGAAAGGAATAATCTGTTGTCAGATTCCACAGAAATAAGGCTAGCAAAGAGATCCACGAAATACAGATGTAACTCTGTGAGATGAATTAACAGAACACTAGGTAGTTTCTCAGAAAGCTTCTTTCCAGATTTCATCGGAGGATATTTCCTTTTTCACCATAGCCCTCTATGGGCTTCCAAATATCACTTTGCCAATTCCACAAGAACTGTCTTAGCGAAAGGCTTCTTGAGGGGAAAGCTGTAACTCTGTGAGATGATTTCACAGAACACGAAGAAGTTTCTCAGAAAGATTCCTTCTCTTTGTTATCGGAGGATATTTCCTTTGGCCCTATAGTCTTCCAAGGGAAAGGAAATATCTGTTGTCAGATTCCACAGAAATAAGGCTAGCAAAGAGATCCACGAAATACAGATGTAACTCTGTGAGATGAATTAACAGAACACTAAGCAGTTTCTCAGAAAGCTTCTTTCCAGATTTCATTGGAGGATATTTCCTTTTTCACCATAGCCCTCTACGGGCTTCCAAATATCACTTTGCCAATTCCACAAGAACTGTCTTAGCGAAAGGCTTCTTGAGGCGAAAGCTGTAATTCTGTGAGATGATTTCACAGAACACAAAGAAGTTTCTCAGAAAGCTTCTCTCTCTTTGTTATCAGAGGATATTTCCTTTGTCCCTATAGTCTTCAAAGGGAAAGGAAATATCTGTTCTCAGATTCCACAGAAATAAGGCTAGCAAAGAGATCCATGAAATACAGATGTAATTCTGTGAGATGAATTAACAGAACACTAACCAGTCTCTCAGAAAGCTTCTTTCCAGATTTCATCTGAGGTTATTTCCCTTTTCACCATAGCCCTCTATGGGCTTCCAAATATCACTTTGCCAATTCCACAAGAACTGTCTTTGCGAAAGGCTTCTTGAGGGGAAAGCTGTAACTCTGTGAGATGATTTCACAGAACACAAAGAAGTTTCTCAGAAAGCCTCTTTCTCTTTGTTATCGGAGGATATTTCCTTTGGCCCTATAGTTTTCAAAGGGAAAGGAATAATCTGTTGTCAGATTCCACAGAAGTAAGGCTAGCAAAGAGATCCACGAAATACAGATGTAACTCTGTGAGATGAATTAAAAGAACACTAGGCAGTTTCTCAGAAAGCTTCTCTCCAGATTTCATCGGAGGATATTTCCTTTTTCACCATAGCCCTCTATGGGCTTCCAAATATCACTTTTCCAATTCCACCAGAACTGTCTTTGCGAAAGGCTTCTTGAAGGGAAAGCTGTAACTCTGTGAGATGATTTCACGGAACACAAAGAAGTTTCTGAGAAAGCTTCTTTCTCTTTTTTATCGGAGGATATTTCCTTTGGACCTACAGTCTTCAAAGGGAAAGGAAATATCTGTTGTCAGATTCCACAGAAATAAGGCTAGCAAAGAGATCCACGAAATACAGATGTAACTCTGTTAGATGAATTAACAGAACACTAAGCAGTTTCTCAGAAAGCTTCTTTCCAGATTTCATCGGAAGATATTTCCTTTTTCACCATAGCCCTCTACGGGCTTCCAAATATCACTTTGCCAATTTCACAAGAACTGTCTTAGTGAAAGGCTTCTTGAGGGGAAAGTTGTAACTCTGTGAGATGATTTCACAGAACACAAAGAAGTTTCTCAGAAATCTTCTTTCTCTTTGTTATCGGAGGATATTTCCTTTTGCCCTATAGTCTTCAAAGGGAAAGGAAATATCTGTTGTCAGATTCCACAGAAATAAGGCTAGCAAAGAGATCCACGAAACACAGATGTACCTCTGGGAGATGAATTAACAGAACACAGAGCAGTTTCTCAGAAAGCTTCTTTCCAGATTTCATCGGAGGATATTTCCTTTTTCACCATAGCCCTCTATGGGTTTCCAAATATCACTTTGCCAATTCCACAAGAACTGTCTAAGCGAAAAGCTTCTTGAGGGGAAAGCTGTAACTCTGTGAGATGATTTCACAGAACACAAAGAAGTTTCTCAGAAAGCTTCTTTCCCTTTGTTATCGGAGGATATTTCCTTTGGCCCTATAGTCTTTAAAGGGATCCAAAATATCTGTTCTCAGATTCCACAGAAATAAGGCTAGCAAAGAGATCCATGAAATACAGATATAACTCTGTTAGATGAATTAACAGAACACTAAGCAGTTTCTCAGAAAGCTTCTTTCCAGATTTCATCGGAGGATATTTCCTTTTTCACCATAGCCCTCTATGGGCTACCAAATATCACTTTGCCAATTCCACAAGAACTGTCTTTGCGAAAGGCTTCTTGAGGGGAAAGCTGTAACTCTGTGAGATGATTTCACGGAACACAAAGAAGTTTCTGAGAAAGCTTCTTTCTCTTTGTTATCGGAGGATATTTCCTTTGGCCCTATAGTCTTCAAGGGGAAAGGAAAAATGTGTTCTCAGATTCCACAGAAATAAAGCTAGCAAAGAGATCCACGAAATACAGATGTTTCTCTGTGAGATGAATTAACAGAACACTAAGCAGTTTCTCAGAAAGCTTCTTTCCAGATTTCATCTGAGGTTATTTCCTTTTTCACCGTAGCCCTCTATGGGCTTCCAAATATCACTTTGCCAATTCCACAAGAACTGTCTTTGCGAAAGGCTTCTTAAGGGGAAAGCTGTAACTCTGTGAGATGATTTCACAGAACACAAAGAAGTTTCTCAGAAAGCTTCTTTCTCTTTGTTATCGGAGGATATTTCCTTTGGCCCTATAGTCTTTAAATGGATCCGAAATATCTGTTCTCAGATTCCACAGAAATAAGGCTAGCAAAGAGATCCAAGAAATACAGATGTAACTCTGTGAGATGAATTAACAGAACACTGAGCAGTTTCTCAGAAAGCTTCTTTCCAGATTTCATCGGAGAATATTTCCTTTTTCACCATAGCCCTCTATGGGCTTCCAAATATCACTTTGCCAGTTCCACAAGAACTGTCTTAGCGAAAGGCTTCTTGTCGGGAAAGCTGTAACTCTGTGAGATGATTTCACAGAACACAAAGAGGTTTCTCAGAAAGCTTCTTTCCCTTTGTTATCGGAGGATATTTCCTTTGGCCCTATAGTCTTTAAAGGGATCCGAAATATCTGTTCACAGATTCCACAGAAATAAGGCTAGCAAAGAAATCCATGAAATACAGATGTAACTCTGTTAGATGAATTAACAGAACACTAAGCAGTCTCTCAGAAAGCTTCTTTCCAGATTTCATCTGAGGTTATTTCCTTTTTCACCATAGCCCTCTATGGGCTTCCAAATATCACTTTGCCAATTCCACAAGAACTGTCTTTGCGAAAGGCTTCTTGAGGGGAAAGCTGTAACTCTGTGAGATGATTTCACAGAACACAAAGAAGTTTCTCAGAAAGCTTCTTTCTCTTTGTTATCGGAGGATATTTCCTTTGGCCCTATAGTCTTCAAAGGGAAAGGAAATATCTGTTGTCAGATTCCACAGAAATAAGGCTAGCAAAGAGATCCACGAAATACAGATGTAACTCTGTGAGATGAATTAACAGAACACTAAGCAGTTTCTCAGAAAGCTTCTTTCCAGATTTCATCAGTGGATATTTCCTTTTTCACCATAGCCCTCTAAGGGCTTCCAAATATCACTTTGCCAATTCCAAAAGAACTGTCTTAGCGAAAGGCTTCTTGAGGGGAAAGCTGTAACTCTGTGAGATGATTTCACAGAACAGAAAGAAGTTTCTCAGAAAGCTTCTTTCTCTTTGTTATCGGAGGATATTTCCTTTTGCCCTATAGTCTTCAAAGGGAAAGGAAATATCTGTTGTCAGATTCCACAGAAATAAGGCTAGCAAAGAGATCCACGAAATACAGACGTACCTCTGGGAGATGAATTAACAGAACACAGAGCCGTTTCTCAGAAAGCTTCTTTCCAGATTTCATCGGAGGATATTTCCTTTTTCACCATAGCCCTCTATGGGTTTCCAAATATCACTTTGCCAATTCCACAAGAACTGTCTAAGCGAAAAGCTTCTTGAGGGGAAAGCTGTAACTCTGTGAGATGATTTCACAGAACACAAAGAAGTTTCTCAGAAAGCTTCTTTCCCTTTGTTATCGGAGGATATTTCCTTTGGCCCTATAGTCTTTAAAGGGATCCGAAATATCTGTTCTCAGATTCCACAGAAATAAGGCTAGCAAAGAGATCCATGAAATACAGATATAACTCTGTTAGATGAATTAACAGAACACTAAGCAGTTTCTCAGAAAGCTTCTTTCCAGATTTCATCGGAGGATATTTCCTTTTTCACCAGAGCCCTCTATGGGCTACCAAATATCACTTTGCCAATTCCACAAGAACTGTCTTTGCGAAAGGCTTCTTGAGGGGAAAGCTGTAACTCTGTGAGATGATTTCACAGAACACAAAGAAGTTTCTCAGAAAGCTTCTTTCTCTTTGTTATCGGAGGATATTTCCTTTGGCCCTATAGTCTTAAAGGGGAAAGGAAAAATGTGTTCTCAGATTCCACAGAAATAAAGCTAGCAAAGAGATCCACGAAATACAGATGTTTCTCTGTGAGATGAATTAACAGAACACTAAGTAGTTTCTCAGAAAGCTTCTTTCCAGATTTCATCTGAGGTTATTTCCTTTTTCACCGTAGCCCTCTATGGGCTTCCAAATATCACTTTGCCAATTCCACAAGAACTGTCTTTGCGAAAGGCTTCTTGAGGGGAAAGCTGTAACTCTGTGAGATGATTTCACAGAACACAAAGAAGTTTCTCAGAAAGCTTCTTTCTCTTTGTTATCGGAGGATATTTCCTTTGGCCCTATAGTCTTCAAAGGGAAAGGAACTTTCTGTTGTCAGATTCCACAGAAATAAGGCTAGCAAAGAGATCCACGAAATACAGATGTAACTCTGTGAGATGAATTAACAGAACACTAAGCAGTTTCTCAGAAAGCTTCTTTCCAGATTTCATCGGAAGATATTTCCTTTTTCACCATAGCCCTCTATGGGCTTCCAAATATCACTTTGCCAATTCCACAAGAACTGTCTTTGCGAAAGGCTTCTTGAGGGGAAAGCTGTAACTCTGTGAGATGATTTCACAGAACACAAAGAAGTTTCTCAGAAAGCTTCTTTCTCTTTGTTATCGGAGGATATTTCCTTTGGCCCTATAGTCTTTAAATGGATCCGAAATATCTGTTCTCAGATTCCACAGAAATAAGGCTAGCAAAGAGATCCAAGAAATACAGATGTAACTCTGTGAGATGAATTAACAGAACACTAAGCAGTTTCTCAGAAAGCTTCTTTCCAGATTTCATCGGAGGATATTTCCTTTTTCTCCATAGCCCTCTATGAGCTTCCAAATATCACTTTGCCAATTCCACAAGAACTGTCTTAGCGAAAGGCTTCTTGAGGGGAAAGCTGTAACTCGGTGAGATGATTTCACGGAACACAAAGAAGTTTCTCAGAAAGCTTCTTTCTCTTTGTTATCGGAGGATATTTCCTTTTGCCCTATACTCTTCAAAGGGAAAGGAAATATCTGTTGCCAGATTCCACAGAAATAAGGCTAGCAAAGAGATCCACGAAATACAGGTGTACCTCTGTGAGATGAATTAACAGAACACTGAGCAGTTTCTCAGAAAGCTTCTTTCCAGATTTCATCGGAGAATATTTCCTTTTTCACCATAGCCCTCTATGGGCTTCCAAATATCACTTTGCCAGTTCCACAAGAACTGTCTTAGCGAAAGGCTTCTTGTCGGGAAAGCTGTAACTCTGTGAGATGATTTCACAGAACACAAAGAGGTTTCTCAGAAAGCTTCTTTCCCTTTGTTATCGGAGGGTATTTCCTTTGGCCCTATAGTCTTTAAAGGGATCCGAAATATCTGTTCTCAGATTCCACAGAAATAAGGCTAGCAAAGAAATCCATGAAATACAGATGTAACTCTGTTAGATGAATTAACAGAACACTAAGCAGTCTCTCAGAAAGCTTCTTTCCAGATTTCATCTGAGGTTATTTCCTTTTTCACCATAGCCCTCTATGGGCTTCCAAATATCACTTTGCCAATTCCACAAGAACTGTCTTTGCGAAAGGCTTCTTGAGGCGAAAGCTGTAACTCTGTGAGATGATTTCACAGAACACAAAGAAGTTTCTCAGAAAGCTTCTTTCTCTTTGTTATCGGAGGATATTTCCTTTGGCCCTATAGTCTTCAAAGGGAAAGGAAATATCTGTTGTCAGATTCCACAGAAATAAGGCTAGCAAAGAGATCCACGAAATACAGATGTAACTCTGTGAGATGAATTAACAGAACACTAAGCAGTTTCTCAGAAAGCTTCTTTCCAGATTTCTTCTGAGGTTATTTCGTTATTCACCATAGCCCTCTATGGGCTTCCAAATATCACTTTGCCAATTCCACAAGAACTGTCTTTGCGAAAGGCTTCTTGAGGGGAAAGCTGTAACTCTGTGAGATGATTTCACAGAACACAAAGAAGTTTCTCAGAAAGCCTCTTTCTCTTTGTTATCGGAGGATATTTCCTTTGGCCATATAGTTTTCAAAGGGAAAGGAATAATCTGTTGTCAGATTCCACAGAAATAAGGCTAGCAAAGAGATCCACGAAATACAGATGTAACTCTGTGAGATGAATTAACAGAACACTAGGCAGTTTCTCAGAAGCTTCTTTCCAGATTTCATCGGAGGATATTTCCTTTTTCACCATATCCCTCTATGGGCTTCCAAATATCACTTTGCCAATTCCACAAGAACTGTCTTAGCGAAAGGCTTCTTGAGGGGAAAGCTGTAACTCTGTGAGATGATTTCACAGAACACGAAGAAGTTTCTCAGAAAGATTCCTTCTCTTTGTTATCGGAGGATATTTCCTTTGGCCCTATAGTCTTCCAAGGGAAAGGAAATATCTGTTGTCAGATTCCACAGAAATAAGGCTAGCAAAGAGATCCAAGAAATACAGATGTAACTCTGTGAGATGAATTAACAGAACACTAAGCAGTTTCTCAGAAAGCTTCTTTCCAGATTTCATTGGAGGATATTTCCTTTTTCACCATAGCCCTCTACGGGCTTCCAAATATCACTTTGCCAATTCCACAAGAACTGTCTTAGCGAAAGGCTTCTTGAGGCGAAAGCTGTAATTCTGTGAGATGATTTCACAGAACACAAAGAAGTTTCTCAGAAAGCTTCTCTCTCTTTGTTATCAGAGGATATTTCCTTTGTCCCTATAGTCTTCAAAGGGAAAGGAAATATCTGTTCTCAGATTCCACAGAAATAAGGCAAGCAAAGAGATCCATGAAATACAGATGTAATTCTGTGAGATGAATTAACAGAACACTAAGCAGTTTCTCAGAAAGCTTCTTTCCAGATTTCATCGGAGGATATTTCCTTTTTCACCATAGCTCTCTATGGGCTTCCAAATATCACTTTGCCAATTCCACAAGAACTGTCTTTGCGAAAGGCTTCTTGAGGGGAAAGCTGTAACTCTGTGAGATGATTTCACGGAACACAAAGAAGTTTCTCAGAAAGCTTCTTTCTCTTTGTTATCGGAGGATATTTCCTTTGGCCCTATAGTCTTCAAAGGGAAAGGAAATATCTGTTGTCAGATTCCACAGAAATAAGGCTAGCAAAGAGATCCACGAAATACAGATGTAACTCTCTTAGAAGAATTAACAGAACACTAAGCAGTTTCTCAGAAAGCTTCTTTCCAGATTTCATCGTAAGATATTTCCTTTTTCACCATAGTCCTCTATGAGCTTCCAAATATCACTTTGCCAGTTCCACAAGAACTGTCTTAGCGATAGGATTCTTGGGGGAAATCTGTAACTCTGTGAGATGATTTCACAGAAAACAAAGAAGTTTCTCAGAAAGCTTCTTTCTCTTTGTTATCGGAGGATATTTCCTTTGGCCCTATAGTCTTTAAATGGATCCGAAATATCTGTTCTCAGATTCCACAGAAATAAGGCTAGCAAAGAGATCCAAGAAATACAGATGTAACTCTGTGAGATGAATTAACAGAACACTAAGCAGTTTCTCAGAAAGCTTCTTTCCAGATTTCATCGGAGGATATTTCCTTTTTCTATATAGCCCTCTATGAGCTTCCAAATATCACTTTGCCAATTCCACAAGAACTGTCTTAGCGAAAGGCTTCTTGAGGGGAAAGCTGTAACTCTGTGAGATGATTTCACGGAACACAAAGAAGTTTCTCAGAAAGCTTCTTTCTCTTTGTTATCGGAGGATATTTCCTTTGGCCCTACAGTCTTCAAAGGGAAAGGAAATATCTGTTCTCAGATTCCACAGAAATAAGGCTAGCAAAGAGATCCACGAAATACAGATGTAACGGTGTGAGATGAATTAACAGAACACTAAGCAGTTTCTCAGAAAGCTTCTTTCCAGATTTCATCGGAGGATATTTCCTTTTTCACCATAGCCCTCTATGGGCTTCCAAATATCACTTTGCCAATTCCACAAGAACTGTCTTTGAGAAAGGCTTCTTGAGGGGAAAGCTGTAACTCTGTGAGATGATTTCACAGAACACAAAGAAGTTTCTCAGAAAGCTTCTTTCTCTTTGTTATCGGAGGATATTTCCTTTGGCCCTATAGTCTTCAAAGGGAAAGGAAATATCTGTTGTCAGATTCCACCGAAATAAGGCTAGCAAAGAGATCCAAGAAATACAGATGTAACTCTGTGAGATGAATTAACAGAACACTAAGCAGTTTCTCAGAAAGCTTCTTTCCAGATTTCATCGGAGGATATTTCCTTTTTCACCATAGCCCTCTATGGGCTTCCAAATATCACTTTGCCAATTCCACAAGAACTGTCTTAGCGAAAGGCTTCTTGAGGGGAAAGCTGTAACTCTGTGAGATGATTTCACAGAACACAAAGAAGTTTCTCAGAAAGCTTCTTTCTCTTTGTTATCGGAGGATATTTCCTTTGGCCCTATAGTCTTCAAAGGGAAAGGAAATATCTGTTCTCAGATTCCACAGAAATAAAGCTAGCAAAGTGATACAAGAAATACAGATGTAACTCTGTGAGATGAATTAACAGAACACTAAGCAGTTTCTCAGAAAGCTTCTTTCCAGATTTCATCTGAGGTTATTTCCTTTTTCACCATAGCCCTCTAAGGGCTTCCAAATATCACTTTGCCAATTCCACAAGAACTGTCTTAGCGAAAGGCTTCTTGAGGGGAAAGCTGTAACTCTGTGAGATGATTTCACAGAACACAAAGAAGTTTCTCAGAAAGCTTCTTTCTCTTTGTTATTGGAGGATATTTCCTTTGGCCCTATAGTCTTCAAAGGGTAAGGAAATATCTGTTGTCAGATTCCACAGAAATAAGGCTAGCAAAGAGATCCACGAAATACAGATGTAACTCTGTGAGATGAATTAACAGAACACTAAGCAGTTTCTCAGAAAGCTTCTTTCCAGATTTCATCGGAGGATATTTCCTTTTTCACCATAGCCCTCTATGGGCTTCCAAATATCACTTTGCCAATTCCACAAGAACTGTCTTAGCGAAAGGCTTCTTGAGGGGAAAGCTGTAACTCTGTGAGATGATTTCACGGAACACAAAGAAGTTTCTCAGAAAGCTTCTTTCTCTTTGTTATCGGAGGATATTTCCTTTGGCCCTATAGTCTTCAAAGGGAAAGGAAATATCTGTTGTCAGATTCCACAGAAATAAGGCTAGCAAAGAGATCCACGAAATACAGATGTAACTCTGTTAGATGAATTAACAGAACACTAAGCAGTATCTCAGAAAGCTTCTTTCCAGATTTCATCGGAAGATATTTCCTTTTTCACCATAGCCCGCTAAGGGCATCCAGATATCACTTTGCCAATTCCACAAGAACTGTCTTTGCGAAAGGCTTCTTGAGGGGAAAGCTGTAACTCTGTGAGATGATTTCACAGAACACAAAGAAGTTTCTCAGAAAGCTTCTTTCTCTTTGTTATCGGAGGATATTTCCTTTGGCCCTATAGTCTTCAAAGGGAAAGGAAATATCTGTTGTCAGATTCCACCGAAATAAGGCTAGCAAAGAGATCCAAGAAATACAGATGTAACTCTGTGAGATGAATTAACAGAACACTAAGCAGTTTCTCAGAAAGCTTCTTTCCAGATTTCATCGGAGGATATTTCCTTTTTCACCATAGCCCTCTATGGGCTTCCAAATATCACTTTGCCAATTCCACAAGAACTGTCTTAGCGAAAGGCTTCTTGAGGGGAAATCTGTAACTCTGTGAGATGATTACAGAGAACAGAAAGAAGTTTCTCCGACAGCTTCTTTCTCTATGTTATCGGAGGATATTTCCTTTGTCCCTACAGTCTTCAAAGGGAAAGGAAATATCTGTTCTCAGATTCCACAGAAATAAGGCTAGCATAGAGATCCACGAAATACAGATGTAACTCTGTGAGATGAATTAACAGAACACTAAGCAGTTTCTCAGAAAGCTTCTTTCCAGATTTCATCTGAGGATATTTCCTTTTTCACCATAGCCCTCTATGGGCTTCCAAATATCACTTTGCCAATTCCACAAGAACTGTCTTAGCGAAAGGCTTCTTGAGGGGAAAGCTGTAACTCTGTGAGATGATTTCACAGAACACAAAGAAGTTTCTCAGAAAGCTTCTTTCTCTTTGTTATCGGAGGATATTTCCTTTGGCCCTATAGTCTTCAAAGGGAAAGGAAATATCTGTTCTCAGATTCCACAGAAATAAAGCTAGCAAAGTGATACAAGAAATACAGATGTAACTCTGTGAGATGAATTAACAGAACACTAAGCAGTTTCTCAGAAAGCTTCTTTCCAGATTTCATCTGAGGGTATTTCCTTTTTCACCATAGCCCTCTATGGGCTTCCAAATATCACTTTGCCAATTCCACAAGAACTGTCTTAGCGAAAGGCTTCTTGAGGGGAAAGCTGTAACTCTGTGAGATGATTTCACAGAACACAAAGAAGTTTCTCAGAAAGCTTCTTTCTCTTTGTTATTGGAGGATATTTCCTTTGACCCTATAGTCTTCAAAGGGTAAGGAAATATCTGTTGTCAGATTCCACAGAAATAAGGCTAGCAAAGAGATCCACGAAATACAGATGTAACTCTGTGAGATGAATTAAGAGAACACTAAGCAGTTTCTCAGAAAGCTTCTTTCCAGATTTCATCGGAGGATATTTCCTTTTTCACCATAGCCCTCTATGGGGTTCCAAATATCACTTTGCCAATTCCACAAGAACTGTCTTAGCAAAAGGCTTCTTGAGGGGAAAGCTGTAACTCTGTGAGATGATTTCACGGAACACAAAGAAGTTTCTCAGAAAGCTTCTTTCTCTTTGTTATCGGAGGATATTTCCTTTGGCCCTATAGTCTTCAAAGGGAAAGGAAATATCTGTTGTCAGATTCCACAGAAATAAGGCTAGCAAAGAGATCCACGAAATACAGATGTAACTCTGTTAGATGAATTAACAGAACACTAAGCAGTATCTCAGAAAGCTTCTTTCCAGATTTAATCGGAAGATATTTCCTTTTTCACCATAGCCCGCTAAGGGCATCCAGATATCACTTTGCCAATTCCACAAGAACTGTCTTTGCGAAAGGCTTCTTGAGGGGAAAGCTGTAACTCTGTGATTTGATTTCACAGAACACAAAGAAGTTTCTCAGAAAGCTTCTTTCTCTTTGTTATCGGAGGATATTTCCTTTGGCCCTATAGTCTTCAAAGGGAAAGGAAATATCTGTTGTCAGATTCCACCGAAATAAGGCTAGCAAAGAGATCCAAGAAATACAGATGTAACTCTGTGAGATGAATTAACAGAACACTAAGCAGTTTCTCAGAAAGCTTCTTTCCAGATTTCATCGGAGGATATTTCCTTTTTCACCATAGCCCTCTATGGGCTTCCAAATATCACTTTGCCAATTCCACAAGAACTGTCTTAGCGAAAGGCTTCTTGAGGGGAAATCTGTAACTCTGTGAGATGATTACACAGAACAGAAGGAAGTTTCTCCGAAAGCTTCTTTCTCTTTGTTATCGGAGGATATTTCCTTTGTCCCTACAGTCTTCAAAGGGAAAGGAAATATCTGTTCTCAGATTCCACAGAAATAAGGCTAGCAAAGAGATCCACGAAATACAGATGTAACTCTGTGAGATGAATTAACAGAACACTAAGCAGTTTCTCAGAAAGCTTCTTTCCAGATTTCATCGGAGGATATTTCCTTTTTCACCATAGCCCTCTATGGGCTTCCAAATATCACTTTGCCAATTCCACAAGAACTGTCTTAGCGAAAGGCTTCTTGAGTGGAAAGCTGTAACTCTGTGAGATGATTTCACAGAACACAAAGAAGTTTCTCAGAAAGCTTCTTTCTCTTTGTTATCGGAGGATATTTCCTTTGGCCCTATAGTCTTCAAAGGGAAAGGAAATATCTGTTCTCAGATTCCACAGAAATAAAGCTAGCAAAGTGATACAAGAAATACAGATGTAACTCTGTGAGATGAATTAACAGAACACTAAGCAGTTTCTCAGAAAGCTTCTTTCCAGATTTCATCTGAGGGTATTTCCTTTTTCACCATAGCCCACTATGGGCTTCCAAATATCACTTTGCCAATTCCACAAGAACTGTCTTAGCGAACGGCTTCTTGAGGGGAAAGCTGTAACTCTGTGAGATGATTTCACAGAACACAAAGAAGTTTCTCAGAAAGCTTCTTTCTCTTTGTTATTGGAGGATATTTCCTTTGGCCCTATAGTCTTCAAAGGGTAAGGAAATATCTGTTGTCAGATTCCACAGAAATAAGGCTAGCAAAGAGATCCACGAAATACAGATGTAACTCTATGAGATGAATTAACAGAACACTAAGCAGTTTCTCAGAAAGCTTCTTTCCAGATTTCATCGGAGGATATTTCCTTTTTCACCATCGCCCTCTATGGGCTTCCAAATATCACTTTGCCAATTCCACAAGAACTGTCTTACCGAAAGGCTTCTTGAGGGGAAAGCTGTAACTCTGTGAGGTGATTTCACGGAACACAAAGAAGTTTCTCAGAAAGCTTCTTTCTCTTTGTTATCGGAGGATATTTCCTTTGGCCCTATAGTCTTCAAAGGGAAAGGAAATATCTGTTGTCAGATTCCACAGAAATAAGGCTAGCAAAGAGATCCACGAAATACAGATGTAACTCTGTTAGATGAATTAACAGAACACTAAGCAGTATCTCAGAAAGCTTCTTTCCAGATTTCATCGGAAGATATTTCCTTTTTCACCATAGCCCGCTAAGGGCATCCAGATATCACTTTGCCAATTCCACAAGAACTGTCTTTGCGAAAGGCTTCTTGAGGGGAAAGCTGTAACTCTGTGAGATGATTTCACAGAACACAAGGAAGTTTCTCAGAAAGCTTCTTTCTCTTTGTTATCGGAGGATATTTCCTTTGGCCCTATAGTCTTCAAAGGGAAAGGAAATATCTGTTGTCAGATTCCACAGAAATAAGGCTAGCAAAGAGATCCACGAAATACAGATGTAACTCTCTTAGATGAATTAACAGAACACTAAGCAGGTTCTCAGAAAGCTTCTTTCCAGATTTCATAGGAAGATATTTCCTTTTTCACCATAGCCCTCTATGAGCTTCCAAATATCACTTTGCCAATTCCACAAGAACTGTCTTAGTGAAAGGCTTCTTGAGGGGAAAGCTGTAACTCTGTGAGATGATTTCACAGAACACAAAGTAGTTTCTCAGAAAGCTTCTTTCTCTTTGTTATCGGAGTATATTTCCTTTGGCCCTATAATCTTCAAGGGGAAAGGAAAAATGTGTTCTCAGATTCCAAAGAAATAAGGCTAGCAAAGAGATCCACGAAATACAGATGTTTCTCTGTGAGATGAATTAACAGAACACTAAGCAGGTTCTCAGAAAGCTTCTTTCCAGATTTCATCTGAGGTTATTTCCTTTTTCACCGTAGACCTCTATGGGCTTCCAAATATCACTTTGCCAATTCCACAAGAACTGTCTTTGCGAAAGGCTTCTTGAGGGGAAAGCTGTAACTCTGTGAGATGATTTCACAGAACACAAGGAAGTTTCTCAGAAAGCTTCTTTCTCTTTGTTATCGGAGGATATTTCCTTTGTAACTATAGTCTTCAAAGGGAAAGGAATTATCTGTTGTCAGATTCAACAGAAATAAGGCTAGCAAAGATATCCACGAAATACAGATGTAACTCTGTGAGATGAATTAACAGAACACTAAGCAGTTTCTCAGAAAGCTTCTTTCCATATTTCATCGGAGGATATTTCCTTTTTCACCATAGCCCTCTATGGGCTTCCAAATATCACTTTGGCAATACCACAAGAACTGTCTTAGCGAAAGGCTTCTTGAGGGGAAAGCTGTAACTCTGTGAGATGATTTCACAGAACACAAAGAAGTTTCTCAGAAAGCTTCTTTCTCTTTGTTATCGGAGGATATTTCCTTAGGCCCTATAGTCTTCAAGGGGAAAGGAAAAATGTGTTCTCAGATTCCACAGAAATAAAGCTAGCAAAGAGATCCACGAAATACAGATGTTTCTCTGTGAGATGAATTAACAGAACACTAAGCAGTTTCTCAGAAAGCTTCTTTCCAGATTTCATCTGAGGTTATTTCCTTTTTCACCATAGCCCTCTATGGGCTTCCAAATATCACTTTGCCAATTCCACAAGAACTGTCTTTGCGAAAGGCTTCTTGAGGGGAAAGCTGTAACTCTGTGAGATGATTTCACAGAACACAAAGAAGTTTCTCAGAAAGCTTCTTTCTCTTTGTTATCGGAGGATATTTCCTTTGTCCCTACAGTCTTCAAAGGGAAAGGAAATATCTGTTCTCAGATTCCACAGAAATAAGGCTAGCATAGAGATCCACGAAATACAGATGTAACTCTGTGAGATGAATTAACAGAACACTAAGCAGTTTCTCAGAAAGCTTCTTTCCAGATTTCATCTGAGGATATTTCCTTTTTCACCATAGCCCTCTATGGGCTTCCAAATATCACTTTGCCAATTCCACAAGAACTGTCTTAGCGAAAGGCTTCTTGAGGGGAAAGCTGTAACTCTGTGAGATGATTTCACAGAACACAAAGAAGTTTCTCAGAAAGCTTCTTTCTCTTTGTTATCGGAGGATATTTCCTTTGGCCCTATAGTCTTCAAAGGGAAAGGAAATATCTGTTCTCAGATTCCACAGAAATAAAGCTAGCAAAGTGATACAAGAAATACAGATGTAACTCTGTGAGATGAATTAACAGAACACTAAGCAGTTTCTCAGAAAGCTTCTTTCCAGATTTCATCTGAGGGTATTTCCTTTTTCACCATAGCCCTCTATGGGCTTCCAAATATCACTTTGCCAATTCCACAAGAACTGTCTTAGCGAAAGGCTTCTTGAGGGGAAAGCTGTAACTCTGTGAGATGATTTCACAGAACACAAAGAAGTTTCTCAGAAAGCTTCTTTCTCTTTGTTATTGGAGGATATTTCCTTTGACCCTATAGTCTTCAAAGGGTAAGGAAATATCTGTTGTCAGATTCCACAGAAATAAGGCTAGCAAAGAGATCCACGAAATACAGATGTAACTCTGTGAGATGAATTAAGAGAACACTAAGCAGTTTCTCAGAAAGCTTCTTTCCAGATTTCATCGGAGGATATTTCCTTTTTCACCATAGCCCTCTATGGGGTTCCAAATATCACTTTGCCAATTCCACAAGAACTGTCTTAGCAAAAGGCTTCTTGAGGGGAAAGCTGTAACTCTGTGAGATGATTTCACGGAACACAAAGAAGTTTCTCAGAAAGCTTCTTTCTCTTTGTTATCGGAGGATATTTCCTTTGGCCCTATAGTCTTCAAAGGGAAAGGAAATATCTGTTGTCAGATTCCACAGAAATAAGGCTAGCAAAGAGATCCACGAAATACAGATGTAACTCTGTTAGATGAATTAACAGAACACTAAGCAGTATCTCAGAAAGCTTCTTTCCAGATTTAATCGGAAGATATTTCCTTTTTCACCATAGCCCGCTAAGGGCATCCAGATATCACTTTGCCAATTCCACAAGAACTGTCTTTGCGAAAGGCTTCTTGAGGGGAAAGCTGTAACTCTGTGAGATGATTTCACAGAACACAAAGAAGTTTCTCAGAAAGCTTCTTTCTCTTTGTTATCGGAGGATATTTCCTTTGGCCCTATAGTCTTCAAAGGGAAAGGAAATATCTGTTGTCAGATTCCACCGAAATAAGGCTAGCAAAGAGATCCAAGAAATACAGATGTAACTCTGTGAGATGAATTAACAGAACACTAAGCAGTTTCTCAGAAAGCTTCTTTCCAGATTTCATCGGAGGATATTTCCTTTTTCACCATAGCCCTCTATGGGCTTCCAAATATCACTTTGCCAATTCCACAAGAACTGTCTTAGCGAAAGGCTTCTTGAGGGGAAATCTGTAACTCTGTGAGATGATTACACAGAACAGAAGGAAGTTTCTCCGAAAGCTTCTTTCTCTTTGTTATCGGAGGATATTTCCTTTGTCCCTACAGTCTTCAAAGGGAAAGGAAATATCTGTTCTCAGATTCCACAGAAATAAGGCTAGCAAAGAGATCCACGAAATACAGATGTAACTCTGTGAGATGAATTAACAGAACACTAAGCAGTTTCTCAGAAAGCTTCTTTCCAGATTTCATCGGAGGATATTTCCTTTTTCACCATAGCCCTCTATGGGCTTCCAAATATCACTTTGCCAATTCCACAAGAACTGTCTTAGCGAAAGGCTTCTTGAGTGGAAAGCTGTAACTCTGTGAGATGATTTCACAGAACACAAAGAAGTTTCTCAGAAAGCTTCTTTCTCTTTGTTATCGGAGGATATTTCCTTTGGCCCTATAGTCTTCAAAGGGAAAGGAAATATCTGTTCTCAGATTCCACAGAAATAAAGCTAGCAAAGTGATACAAGAAATACAGATGTAACTCTGTGAGATGAATTAACAGAACACTAAGCAGTTTCTCAGAAAGCTTCTTTCCAGATTTCATCTGAGGGTATTTCCTTTTTCACCATAGCCCACTATGGGCTTCCAAATATCACTTTGCCAATTCCACAAGAACTGTCTTAGCGAACGGCTTCTTGAGGGGAAAGCTGTAACTCTGTGAGATGATTTCACAGAACACAAAGAAGTTTCTCAGAAAGCTTCTTTCTCTTTGTTATTGGAGGATATTTCCTTTGGCCCTATAGTCTTCAAAGGGTAAGGAAATATCTGTTGTCAGATTCCACAGAAATAAGGCTAGCAAAGAGATCCACGAAATACAGATGTAACTCTGTGAGATGAATTAACAGAACACTAAGCAGTTTCTCAGAAAGCTTCTTTCCAGATTTCATCGGAGGATATTTCCTTTTTCACCATAGCCCGCTAAGGGCATCCAGATATCACTTTGCCAATTCCACAAGAACTGTCTTTGCGAAAGGCTTCTTGAGGGGAAAGCTGTAACTCTGTGAGATGATTTCACAGAACACAAGGAAGTTTCTCAGAAAGCTTCTTTCTCTTTGTTATCGGAGGATATTTCCTTTGGCCCTATAGTCTTCAAAGGGAAAGGAAATATCTGTTGTCAGATTCCACAGAAATAAGGCTAGCAAAGAGATCCACGAAATACAGATGTAACTCTCTTAGATGAATTAACAGAACACTAAGCAGGTTCTCAGAAAGCTTCTTTCCAGATTTCATAGGAAGATATTTCCTTTTTCACCATAGCCCTCTATGAGCTTCCAAATATCACTTTGCCAATTCCACAAGAACTGTCTTAGTGAAAGGCTTCTTGAGGGGAAAGCTGTAACTCTGTGAGATGATTTCACAGAACACAAAGTAGTTTCTCAGAAAGCTTCTTTCTCTTTGTTATCGGAGTATATTTCCTTTGGCCCTATAATCTTCAAGGGGAAAGGAAAAATGTGTTCTCAGATTCCAAAGAAATAAGGCTAGCAAAGAGATCCACGAAATACAGATGTTTCTCTGTGAGATGAATTAACAGAACACTAAGCAGGTTCTCAGAAAGCTTCTTTCCAGATTTCATCTGAGGTTATTTCCTTTTTCACCGTAGACCTCTATGGGCTTCCAAATATCACTTTGCCAATTCCACAAGAACTGTCTTTGCGAAAGGCTTCTTGAGGGGAAAGCTGTAACTCTGTGAGATGATTTCACAGAACACAAGGAAGTTTCTCAGAAAGCTTCTTTCTCTTTGTTATCGGAGGATATTTCCTTTGGAACTATAGTCTTCAAAGGGAAAGGAATTATCTGTTGTCAGATTCAACAGAAATAAGGCTAGCAAAGATATCCACGAAATACAGATGTAACTCTGTGAGATGAATTAACAGAACACTAAGCAGTTTCTCAGAAAGCTTCTTTCCATATTTCATCGGAGGATATTTCCTTTTTCACCATAGCCCTCTATGGGCTTCCAAATATCACTTTGGCAATACCACAAGAACTGTCTTAGCGAAAGGCTTCTTGAGGGGAAAGCTGTAACTCTGTGAGATGATTTCACAGAACACAAAGAAGTTTCTCAGAAAGCTTCTTTCTCTTTGTTATCGGAGGATATTTCCTTAGGCCCTATAGTCTTCAAGGGGAAAGGAAAAATGTGTTCTCAGATTCCACAGAAATAAAGCTAGCAAAGAGATCCACGAAATACAGATGTTTCTCTGTGAGATGAATTAACAGAACACTAAGCAGTTTCTCAGAAAGCTTCTTTCCAGATTTCATCTGAGGTTATTTCCTTTTTCACCATAGCCCTCTATGGGCTTCCAAATATCACTTTGCCAATTCCACAAGAACTGTCTTTGCGAAAGGCTTCTTGAGGGGAAAGCTGTAACTCTGTGAGATGATTTCACAGAACACAAAGAAGTTTCTCAGAAAGCTTCTTTCTCTTTGTTATCGGAGGATATTTCCTTTGTCCCTACAGTCTTCAAAGGGAAAGGAAATATCTGTTCTCAGATTCCACAGAAATAAGGCTAGCAAAGAGATCCACGAAATACAGATGTAACTCTGTGAGATGAATTAACAGAACACTAAGCAGTTTCTCAGAAAGCTTCTTTCCAGATTTCATCTGAGGATATTTCCTTTTTCACCATAGCCCTCTATGGGCTTCCAAATATCACTTTGCCAATTCCACAAGAACTGTCTCAGCGAAAGGCTTCTTGAGGGGAAAGCTGTAACTCTGTGAGATGATTTCACAGAACACAAAGACGTTTCTCAGAAAGCTTCTTTCTCTTTGTTATCGGAGGATATTTCCTTTGGCCCTATAGTCTTCAAAGGGAAAGGAAATATCTGTTCTCAGATTCCACAGAAATAAAGCTAGCAAACTGATACAAGAAATACAGATGTAACTCTGTGAGATGAATTATCAGAACACTAAGCAGTTTCTCAGAAAGCTTCTTTCCAGATTTCATCTGAGGTTATTTCCTTTTTCACCATAGCCGTCTATGGGCTTCCAAATATCACTTTGCCAATTCCACAAGAACTGTCTTAGCGAAAGGCTTCTTGAGGGGAAAGCTGTAACTCTGTGAGATGATTTCACAGAACACAAAGAAGTTTCTCAGAAGGCTTCTTTCTCTTTGTTATCGGAGGATATTTCCTATGGCCCTATAGTCTTCAAAGGGTAAGGAAATATCTGTTGTCAGATTCCACAGAAATAAGGCTAGCAAAGAGATCCACGAAATACAGATGCAACTCTGTGAGATGAATTAACAGAACACTAAGCAGTTTCTCAGAAAGCTTCTTTCCAGATTTCATCGGAGGATATTTCCTTTTTCACCATAGCCCTCTAAGGGCTTCCAAATATCACTTTGCCAATTCCACAAGAACTGTCTTAGCGAAAGGCTTCTTGAGGGGAAAGCTGTAACTCTGTGAGATGATTTCACTGAACACAAAGAAGTTTCTCAGAAAGCTTCTTTCTCTTTGTTATCGGAGGATATTTCCTTTGGCCCTATAGTCTTCAAAGGGAAAGGAAATATCTGTTGTCAGACTCCACAGAAATAAGGCTAGCAAAGAAATCCACGAAATACAGATGTAACTCTGTGAGATGAATTAACAGAACACTAAGCAGTTTCTCAGAAAGCTTCTTTCCAGATATCATAGGAGGATATTTCCTTTTTCACCATAGCCCTCTATGTGCTTCCAAATATCACTTTGCCAATACCACAAGAACTGTCTTAGCGAAAGGCTTCTTGAGGGGAAAGCTGTAACTCTGTGAGATGATTTCACAGAACACAAAGAAGTTTCTCAGAAAGCTTCTTTCTCTTTGTTAACGGAGGATATTTCCTTTGGCCCTATAGTCTTCAAGGGGAAAGGAAAAATGTGTTCTCAGATTCCACAGAAATAAAGCTAGCAAAGAGATCCACGAAATACAGATGTTTCTCTGTGAGATGAATTAAAAGAACACTAAGCAGTTTCTCAGAAAGCTTCTTTACAGATTTCATCTGAGGTTATTTCCTTTTTCACCGTAGCCCTCTATGGGCTTCCAAATATCACTTTGCCAATTCCACAAGAACTGTCTTTGCGAAAGGCTTCTTGAGGGTAAAGCTGTAACTCTGTGAGATGATTTCACAGAACACAAGGAAGTTTCTCAGAAAGCTTCTTTCTCTTTGTTATCGGAGGATATTTCCTTTGGCCCTATAGTATTCAAAGGGAAAGGAAATATCTGTTGTCAGATTCCACAGAAATAACGCTAGCAAAGAGATTCACGAAATACAGATGTAACTCTGTGAGATGAATTAACAGAACACTAAGCAGTTTCTCAGAAAGCTTCTTTCCAGATTTCATCGGAGGATATTTCCTTTTTCACCATAGCCCTCTATGGGCTTCCAAATATCACTTTGCCAATTCCACAAGAACTGTCTTTGCGAAAGGCTTCTTGAGGGTAAAGCTGTAACTCTGTGAGATGATTTCACAGAACACAAGGAAGTTTCTCAGAAAGCTTCTTTCTCTTTGTTATCGGAGGATATTTCCTTTGGCCCTATAGTCTTCAAAGGGCATGGAAATATCTGTTGTCAGATTCCATAGAAATAAGTCTAGCAAAGAGATCCACGAAATACAGATGTAACTCTGTGAGATGAATTAAGAGAACACTAAGCAGTTTCTCAGAAAGCTTCTTTCCAGGTTTCAGCAGAGGATATCTCCTTTTTCACCATAGCCCTCTATGGGCTTCCAAATATCACTTTGCCAATTCCACAATAACTGTCTTAGCGAAAGGCTTCTTGAGGGGTAAGCTATAACTCAGTGAGATGATTTCACAGAACACAAAGAAGTTTCTCAGAAAGCTTCTTTCTCTTTGTTATCGGAGGATATTTCCTTTGGCCGTATAGTCTTTGAAGGGATCCGAAATATCTGTTCTTAGATTCCACAGAAATAAGGCTAGCAAAGAGATCCACGAAATACAGATGTAACTCTATCAGATGAATTAACAGAACACTAAGCAGTTTCTCAGAAAGCTTCTTTCCAGATTTCATCTGAGGTTATTTCCTTTTTCACCATAGCCCTCTATGGGCTTCCAAATATCACTTTGCCAATTCCACAAGAACTGTCTAAGCGAAAGGCTTCTTGAGGGGAAAGCTGTAACTCTGTGAGATGATTTCACAGAACACAAAGAAGTTTCTCAGAAAGCTTCTTTCTCTTTGTTATCGGAGGATATTTCCTTTGGCCCTGTAGTCTTCAAAGGGAAAGGAAATATCTGTTGTCAGATTCCACAGAAATAAGGCTAGCAAAGAGATCCACGAAATACAGATGTACCTCTGGGAGATGAATTAACAGAACACTGAGCAGTTTCTCAGAAAGCTTCTTTCCAGATTTCATCGGAGGATACTTCCTTTTTCACCATAGCCCTCTACGGGCTTCCAAATATCACTTTGCCAGCTCCACAAGAACTGTCTTAGCGAAAGCCTTCTTGAGGGGAAAGCTGTAACTCTGTGAGATGATTTCACAGAACACAAAGAAGTTTCTCAGAAAGCTTCTTTCCCTTTGTTATCGGAGGATATTTCCTTCGGCCCTATAGTCTTAAAAGGGATCCGAAATATGTGTTCTCAGATTCCACAGAAATAAGGCTAGCAAAGAGATCCCTGAAATACAGATGTAACTCTGTGAGATGAATTAACAGAACACTAAGCAGTTTCTCAGAAAGCTTCTTTCCAGATTTCATCGCAGGATATTTCCTTTTTCACCATAGCCCTCTATGGGCTTCCAAATATCACTTTGCCAATTCCACAAGAACTGTCTTAGCGAAAGGCTTCTTGAGGGGAAAGCTGTAACTCTGTGAGATGATTTCACAGAACACAAAGAGGTTTCCCAGAAAGCCTCTTTCCCTTTGTTATCGGAGGATATTTCTTTTGGCCCTATAGTCTTTAAAGGGATCCGAAATATGTGTTCTCAGATTCCACAGAAATAAGGCTAGCAAAGAGATCCACGAAATACAGATGTAACTCTGTGAGATGAATTAACAGAACACTAAGCAGTTTCTCAGAAAGCTTCTTTCCAGATTTCATCGGAGGATATTTCCTTTTTCACCATAGCCCTCCATGGGCTTCCAAATATCACTTTGCCAATTCCACAAGAACTGTCTTAGCGAAAGGCTTCTTGAGGGGAAAGCTGTAACGCTGTGAGATGATTTCACAGAACACAAAGAGGTTTCTCAGAAAGCCTCTTTCCCTTTGTTATCGGAGGATATTTCCTTTGGCCCTATAGTCTTTAAAGGGATCGGAAATATCTCTTCTCAGATTCCACAGAAATAAGGCAAGCAAAGAGATCCATGAAATACAGATGTAACTCTGTTAGATGAATTAACAGAACACTAAGCAGTTTCTCAGAAAGCTTCTTTCCAGATTTCATCTGAGGTTATTTCTTTTTCACCATAGCCCTCTAAGGGCTTCCAAATATCACTTTGCCAATTCCAAAAGAACTGTCTTAGCGAAAGGCTTCTTGAGGGGAAAGCTGTAACTCTGTGAGATGATTTCACAGAACACAAAGAAGTTTCTCAGAAAGCTTCTTTCTCCTTGTTATCGGAGGATATTTCCTTTGGCCCTATAGTCTTCAAAGGGAAAGGAAATATCTGTTTTCAGATTCCACAGAAATAAGGCTAGCAAAGAGATCCACGAAATACAGATGTAACCCTGTGAGATTAATTAACAGAACACCAAGCAGTTTCTCAGAAAGCTTCTTTCCAGATTTCATCTGAGGTTTTTTCCTTTTTCACCATAGCCCTCTACTGGCTTCCAAATATCACTTTGCCAATTCCACAAGAACTGTCTTTGCGAAAGGCTTCTTGAGAGGAAAGCTGTAACTCTGTGAGATGATTTCACAGAACACAAAGAAGTTTCTCAGAAAGCTTCTTTCTCTTTGTTATCGGAGGATATTTCCTTTGGCCCTATAGTCTTCAAAGGGAAAGGAAATATCTGTTGTCAGATTCCACAGAAATAAGGCTAGCAAAGAGATCCACGAAATACAGATGTAACTCTGTGAGATGAATTAACAGAACACTAGGCAGTTTCTCAGAAAGCTTCTTTCCAGATTTCATCGGAGGATATTTCCTTTTTCACCGTAGCCCTCTAAGGGCTTCCAAGTATCACTTTGCCAATTCCACAAGAACTGTCTTAGCGAAAGGCTTCTTGAGGCGAAAGCTGTAATTCTGTGAGATGATTTCACAGAACACAAAGAAGTTTCTCAGAAAGCTTCTTTCTCTTTGTTATCGGAGGATATTTCCTTTGGCCCTATAGTTTTCAAAGGGAAAGGAAATATCTGTTGTCAGATTCCACAGAAATAAGGCAAGCAAAGAGATCCACGAAATACAGATGTAACTCTGTGAGATGAATTAGCAGAACACTAAGCAGTTTCTCAGAAAGCTTCTTTCCAGATTTCATCTGAGGATATTTCCTTTTTCACCATAGCCCTCTATGGGCTTCCAAATATCACTTTGCCAATTCCACAAGAACTGTCTTAGCGAAAGGCTTCTTAAGGGGAAAGCTGTAACTCTGTGAGATGATTTCACAGAACACAAAGAGGTTTCCCAGAAAGCCTCTTTCCCTTTGTTATCGGAGGATATTTCTTTTGGCCCTATAGTCTTTAAAGGGATCCGAAATATGTGTTCTCAGATTCCACAGAAATAAGGCTAGCAAAGAGATCCACGAAATACAGATGTAACTCTGTGAGACGAATTAACAGAACACTAAGCAGTTTCTCAGAAAGCTTCTTTCCAGATTTCATCGGAGGATATTTCCTTTTTCACCATAGCCCTCCATGGGCTTCCAAATATCACTTTGCCAATTCCACAAGAACTGTCTTAGCGAAAGGCTTCTTGAGGGGAAAGCTGTAACTCTGTGAGATGATTTCACAGAACACAAAGAGGTTTCTCAGAAAGCCTCATTCCCTTTGTTATCGGAGGATATTTCCTTTGGCCCTATAGTCTTTAAAGGGATCCGAAATATCTGTTCTCAGATTCCACAGAAATAAGGCAAGCAAAGAGATCCATGAAATACAGATGTAACTCTGTTAGATGAATTAACAGAACACTAAGCAGTTTCTCAGAAAGCTTCTTTCCAGATTTCATCTGAGGTTATTTCTTTTTCACCATAGCCCTCTAAGGGCTTCCAAATATCACTTTGCCAATTCCAAAAGAACTGTCTTAGCGAAAGGCTTCTTGAGGGGAAAGCTGTAACTCTGTGAGATGATTTCACAGAACACAAAGAAGTTTCTCAGAAAGCTTCTTTCTCCTTGTTATCGGATGATATTTCCTTTGGCCCTATAGTCTTCAAAGGGAAAGGAAATATCTGTTGTCAGATTCCACAGAAATAAGGCTAGCAAAGAGATCCACGAAATACAGATGTAACTCTGTGAGATGAATTAACAGAACACTAAGCAGTTTCTCAGAAAGCTTCTTTCCAGATTTCATCTGAGGTTTTTTCCTTTTTCACCATAGCCCTCTACTGGCTTCCAAATATCACTTTGCCAATTCCACAAGAACTGTCTTTGGGAAAGGCTTCTTGAGAGGAAAGCTGTAACTCTGTGAGATGATTTCACAGAACACAAAGAAGTTTCTCAGAAAGCTTCTTTCTCTTTGTTATCGGAGGATATTTCCTTTGGCCCTATAGTCTTCAAAGGGAAAGGAAATATCTGTTGTCAGATTCCACAGAAATAAGGCTAGCAAAGACATCCACGAAATACAGATGTAACTCTGTGAGATGAATTAACAGAACACTAGGCAGTTTCTCAGAAAGCTTCTTTCCAGATTTCATCGGAGGATATTTCCTTTTTCACCGTAGCCCTCTAAGGGCTTCCAAGTATCACTTTGCCAATTCCACAAGAACTGTCTTAGCGAAAGGCTTCTTCAGGGGAAAGCTGTAACTCTGTGAGATGATTTCACAGAACACAAAGAAGTTTCTCAGAAAGCTTCTTTCCCTTTGTTATCGGAGGATATTTCCTTTGGCCCTATAGTCTTTAAAGGGATCCGAAATATCTGTTCTCAGATTCCACAGAAATAAGGCTAGCAAAGAGATCCATGAAATGCAGATAAAACTCTGTTAGATGAATTAACAGAACACTAAGCAGTTTCTCAGAAAGCTTCTTTCCAGATTTCATCGGAGGATATTTCCTTTTTCACCATAGCCCTCTATGGGCTTCCAAATATCACTTTGCCAATTCCACAAGAACTGTCTTTGCGAAAGGCTTCTTGAGGGGAAAGCTGTAACTCCGTGAGATGATTTCACGGAACACAAAGAAGTTTCTCAGAAAGCTTCTTTCTGTTTGTTATCGGAGGATATTTCCTTTGGCCCTATAGTCTTCAAAGGGAAAGGAAATATCTGTTGTCAGATTCCACAGAAATAAGGCTAGCAAAGAGATCCACGAAATACAGATGTAACTCTGTGAGATGAATTAACAGAACACTAAGCAGTATCTCAGAAAGCTTCTTTCTAGATTTAATCGGAAGATATTTCCTTTTTCACCATAGCCCGCTAAGGGCATCCAGATATCACTTTGCCAATTCCACAAGAACTGTCTTTGCGAAAGGCTTCTTGTGGGGAAAGCTGTAACTCTGTGAGATGATTTCACGGAACACAAAGAAGTTTCTCAGAAAGCTTCTTTCTCTTTGTTATCGGAGTATATTTCCTTTGGCCCTATAGTCTTCAAGGGGAAAGGAAAAATGTGTTCTCAGATTCCACTGAAATAAAGCTAGCAAAGAGATCCACGAAATACAGATGTTTCTCTGTGAGATGAATTAACAGAACACTAAGCAGTTTCTCAGAAAGCTTCTTTCCAGATTTCATCTGAGGTTATTTCCTTTTTCACCATAGCCCTCTATGGGCTTCCAAATATCACTTTGCCAATTCCACAAGAACTGTCTTTGCGAAAGGCTTCTTGAGGGGAAAGCTGTCACTCTGTGAGATGATTTCACAGAACACAAGGAAGTTTCTCAGAAAGCTTCTTTCTCTTTGTTATCGGAGGATATTTCCTTTGGCCCTATAGTCTTCAAAGGGAAAGGAAATATCTGTTGTCAGATTCAACAGAAATAAGGCTAGCAAAGAGATCCACGAAATACAGATGTAACTCTGTGAGATGAATTAACAGAACATTAAGCAGTTTCTCAGAAAGCTTCTTTCCAGATTTCATCGGAGGATATTTCCTTTTTCACCATAGCCCTCTATGGGCTTCCAAATATCACTTTGCCAATTTCACAATAACTGTCTTAGCGAAAGGCTTCTTGAGGCGAAATCTGTAACTCTGTGAGATGATTTCACAGAACACAAAGAAGTTTCTCAGAAAGCTTCTTTCTCTTTGTTATCGGAGGATATTTCCTTTGGCCCTATAGTCTTCAAAGGGAAAGGAAATATCTGTTGTCAGATTCCACAGAAATAAGGCTAGCAAAGAAATCCACGAAATACAGATGTAACTCTGTGAGATGAATTAACAGAACACTAAGCAGTTTCTCAGAAATCTTCTTTCCAGATATCATAGGAGGATATTTCCTTTTTCACCATAGCCCTCTATGGGCTTCCAAATATCACTTTGCCAATACCACAAGAACTGTCTTAGCGAAAGGCTTCTTGAGGGGAAAGCTGTAACTCTGTGAGATGATTTCACAGAACACAGAGAAGTTTCTCAGAAAGCTTCTTTCTCTTTGTTATCGGAGGATATTTCCTTTGGCCCTATAGTCTTCAAGGGGAAAGGAAAAATGTGTTCTCAGATTCCACAGAAATAAAGCTAGCAAAGAGATCCACGAAATACAGATGTTTCTCTGTGAGATGAATTAAAAGAACACTAAGCAGTTTCTCAGAAAGCTTCTTTCCAGATTTCATCTGAGGTTATTTCCTTTTTCACCGTAGCCCTCTATGGGCTTCCAAATATCACTTTGCCAATTCCACAAGAACTGTCTTTGCGAAAGGCTTCTTGAGGGGAAAGCTGTAATTCTGTGAGATGATTTCACAGAACACAAGGAAGTTTCTCAGAAAGCTTCTTTCTCTTTGTTATCGGAGGATATTTCCTTTGGCCCTATAGTCTTCAAAGGGAAAGGAAATATCTGTTGTCAGATTCCACAGAAATAAGGCTAGCAAAGAGATCCACGAAATACAGATGTAACTCTGTGAGATGAATTAAAAGAACACTAAGCAGTTTCTCAGAAAGCTTCTTTCCAGATTTCATCGGAGGATATTTCCTTTTTCACCATAGCCCTCTACGGGCTTCCAAATATCACTTTGCCAATTTCACAAGAACTGTCTTAGCGAAAGGCTTCTTGAGGCGAATTCTGTAACTCTGTGAGATGATTTCACAGAACACAAAGAAGTTTCTCAGAAAGCTTCTTTCTCTTTGTTATCGGAGGTTATTTCCTTTGGCCCTATAGTCTTCAAAGGGAAAGGAAATATCTGTTGTGAGATTCCACAGAAATAAGGCTAGCAAAGAAATCCACGAAATACAGATGTAACTCTGTGAGATGAATTAACAGAACACTAAGCAGTTTCTCAGAAAGCTTCTTTCCAGATTTCATCGGAGGTTATTTTATTTTTCACCGTAGCCCTCTATGGGCTTCCAAATATCACTTTGCCAATTCCACAAGAACTGTCTAAGCGAAAGGCTTCTTGAGAGGAAAGCTGTAACTCTGTGAGATGATTTCACAGAACACAAAGAAGTTTCTCAGAAAGCTTCTTTCTCTTTGTTATCGGAGGATATTTCCTTTGGCCCTATAGTCTTCAAAGGGAAAGGAAATATCTGTTGTCAGATTCCACAGAAATAAGTCTAGCAAAGAGATCCACGAAATACAGATGTAACTCTGTGAGATGAATTAAGAGAACACTAAGCAGTTTCTCAGAAAGCTTCTTTCCAGGTTTCATCAGAGGATATCTCCTTTTTCACCATAGCCCTCTATGGGCTTCCAAATATCACTTTGCCAATTACACAAGAACTGTCTTAGCGAAAGGCTTCTTGAGGGGTAAGCTGTAACTCAGTGACATGATTTCACAGAACACAAAGAAGTTTCTCAAGAGCTTCTTTCTCTTTGTTATCGGAGGATATTTCCTTTGGCCGTATAGTCTTTAAAGGGATCCGAAATATCTGTTCTTAGATTCCAGAGAAATAAGGCTAGCAAAGAGATCCACGAAATACAGATGTAACTCTGTGAGATGAATTAACAGAACACTAAGCAGTTTCTCAGAAAGCTTCTTTCCAGATTTCATCGGAGGATATTTCCTTTTTCACCATAGCCCTCTACGGGCTTCCAAATATCACTTTGCCAATTCCACAAGAACTGTCTTAGCGAAAGGCTTCTTGAGGCAAAAGCTGTAATTCTGTGAGATGATTTCACAGAACACAAAGAAGTTTCTCAGAAAGCTTCTTTCTCTTTGTTATCGGAGGATATTTCCTTTGGCCCTATAGTCTTCAAAGGGAAAGGATATATCTGTTGTCAGATTCCACAGAAATAAGGCTAGCAAAGAGATCCACGAAATACAGATGTACCTCTGGGAGATGAATGAACAGAACACTGAGCAGTTTCTCAGAAAGCTTCTTTCCAGATTTCATCGGAGGATATTTCCTTTTTCACCATAGCCCTCTATGGGCTTCCAAATATCACTTTGCCAGTTCCACAAGAACTGTCTTAGCGAAAGGCTTCTTGAGGGGAAAGCTGTAACTCTGTGAGATGATTTCAAAGAACACAAAGAAGTTTCTCAGAAAGCTTCTTTTCCTTTGTTATCGGAGGATATTTCCTTTGGCCCTATAGTCTTTAAAGGGATTCGAAATATCTGTTCTCAGATTCCACAGAAATAAGGCTAGCAAAGAGATCCACGAAATACAGATGTACCTCTGGGAGATGAATGAACAGAACACTGAGCAGTTTCTCAGAAAGCTTCTTTCCAGATTTCATCGGAGGATATTTCCTTTTTCACCATAGCCCTCTATGGGCTTCCAAATATCACTTTGCCAGTTCCACAAGAACTGTCTTAGCGAAAGGCTTCTTGAGGGGAAAGCTGTAACTCTGTGAGATGATTTCAAAGAACACAAAGAAGTTTCTCTGAAAGCTTCTTTTCCTTTGTTATCGGAGGATATTTCCTTTGGCCCTATAGTCTTTAAAGGGATCCGAAATATGTGTTCTCAGATTCCACAGAAATAAGGCTAGCAAAGAGATCCACGAAATACAGATGTAACTCTGTGAGATGAATTAACAGAACACTAAACAGTTTCTCAGAAAGCTTCTTTCCAGATTTCATCTGAGGATATTTCCTTTTTCAACATAGCCCTCTATGGGCTTCCAAATATCACTTTGCCAATTCCACAAGAACTGTCTTTGCGAAAGTCTTCTTGAGAGGAAAGCTGTAACTCTGTGAGATGATTTCACAGAACACAAAGAAGTTTCTCAGAAAGCTTCTTTCTCTTTGTTATCGGAGGATATTTCCTTTGGCCCTATAGTCTTCAAAGGGAAAGGAAATATCTGTTGTCAGATTCCACAGAAATAAGGCTAGCAAAGACATCCACGAAATACAGATGTAACTCTGTGAGATGAATTAACAGAACACTAGGCAGTTTCTCAGAAAGCTTCTTTCCAGATTTCATCTGAGGTTATTTCCTTTTTCACCGTAGCCCTCTAAGGGCTTCCAAGTATCACTTTGCCAATTCCACAAGAACTGTCTTAGCGAAAGGCTTCTTCAGGGGAAAGCTGTAACTCCGTGAGATGATTTCACGGAACACAAGGAAGTTTCTCAGAAAGCTTCTTTCTGTTTGTTATCGGAGGATATTTCCTTTGGCCCTATAGTCTTCAAAGGGAAAGGAAATATCTGTTGTCAGATTCCACAGAAATAAGGCTAGCAAAGAGATCCACGAAATACAGATGTAACTCTGTGAGATGAATTAACAGAACACTAAGCAGTATCTCAGAAAGCTTCTTTCTAGATTTAATCGGAAGATATTTCCTTTTTCACCATAGCCCGCTAAGGGCATCCAGATATCACTTTGCCAATTCCACAAGAACTGTCTTTGCGAAAGGCTTCTTGTGGGGAAAGCTGTAACTCTGTGAGATGATTTCACGGAACACAAAGAAGTTTCTCAGAAAGCTTCTTTCTCTTTGTTATCGGAGTATATTTCCTTTGGCCCTATAGTCTTCAAGGGGAAAGGAAAAATGTGTTCTCAGATTCCACAGAAATAAAGCTAGCAAAGAGATCCACGAAATACAGATGTTTCTCTGTGAGATGAATTAACAGAACACTAAGCAGTTTCTCAGAAAGCTTCTTTCCAGATTTCATCTGAGGTTATTTCCTTTTTCACCATAGCCCTCTATGGGCTTCCAAATATCACTTTGCCAATTCCACAAGAACTGTCTTTGCGAAAGGCTTCTTGAGGGGAAAGCTGTCACTCTGTGAGATGATTTCACAGAACACAAGGAAGTTTCTCAGAAAGCTTCTTTCTCTTTGTTATCGGAGGATATTTCCTTTGGCCCTATAGTCTTCAAAGGGAAAGGAAATATCTGTTGTCAGATTCAACAGAAATAAGGCTAGCAAAGAGATCCACGAAATACAGATGTAACTCTGTGAGATGGATTAACAGAACAGTAGGCAGTTTCTCAGAAAGCTTCTTTCCAGATTTCATCGGAGGATATTTCCTTTTTCACCGTAGCCCTCTATGGGCTTCCAAATATCACTTTGCCAATTCCACAAGAACTGTCTTAGCGAAAGGCTTCTTCAGGGGAAAGCTGTAACTCTGTGAGATGATTTCACAGAACACAAAGAAGTTTCTCAGAAAGCTTCTTTCTCTTTGTTATCGGAGGATATTTGCTTTTGCCCTATAGTCTCAAAGGGAAAGGAAATATCTGTTGTCAGATTCCACAGAAATAAGGCTAGCAAAGAGATCCACGAAATACAGATGTAACTCTGTGAGATGAATTAACAGAACACTAAGCAGTTTCTCAGAAAGCTTCTTTCCAGATTTCATCGGAAGATATTTCCTTTTTCACCATAGCCCTCTATGGGCTTCCAAATATCACTTTGCCAATTCCACAAGAACTGTCTTTGCGAAAGGCTTCTTGAGGGGAAAGCTGTAACTCTGTGAGATGATTTCACGGAACACAAAGAAGTTTCTCAGAAAGCTTCTTTCTCTTTGTTATCGGAGGATATTTCCTTTGGCCCTATAGTCTTCAAAGGGAAAGCAAATATCTGTTGTCAGATTCCACAGAAATAAGGCTAGCAAAGAGATCCACGAAATACAGATGTAACTCTCTTAGATGAATTAACAGAACACTAAGCAGTTTCTCAGAAAGCTTCTTTCCAGATTTCATTGGAAGATATTTCCTTTTTCACCATAGCCCTCTATGAGCTTCCAAATATCACTTTGCCAATTCCACAAGAACTGTCTTTGCGAAAGGCTTCTTGAGGGGAAACATGTAACTCTGTGAGATGATTTCGCAGAACACAAAGAAGTTTCTCAGAACGCTTCTTTCTCTTTGATATCGGAGGATATTTCCTTTGGCCCTATAGTCTTCAAAGGGAAAGGAAATATCTGTTGTCAGATTCCACCGAAATAAGGCTAGCAAAGAGATCCAAGAAATACAGATGTAACTCTGTGAGATGAATTAACAGAACACTAAGCAGTTTCTCAGAAAGCTTCTTTCCAGATTTCATCGGAGGATATTTCCTTTTTCACCATAGCCCTCTATGGGCTTCCAAATATCACTTTGCCAATTCCACAAGAACTGTCTTAGCGAAAGGCTTCTTGAGGGGAAATCTGTAACTCTGTGAGATGATTACACAGAACAGAAAGAAGTTTCTCCGAAAGCTTCTTTCTCTTTGTTATCGGAGGATATTTCCTTTGTCCCTACAGTCTTCAAAGGGAAAGGAAATATCTGTTCTCAGATTCCACAGAAATAAGGCTAGCAAAGAGATCCACGAAATACAGATGTAACTCTGTGAGATGAATTAACAGAACACTAAGCAGTTTCTCAGAAAGCTTCTTTCCAGATTTCATCTGAGGATATTTCCTTTTTCACCATAGCCCTCTATGGGCTTCCAAATATCACTTTGCCAATTCCACAAGAACTGTCTTAGCGAAAGGCTTCTTGCGGGGAAAGCTGTAACTCTGTGAGATGATTTCACAGAACACAAAGAAGTTTCTCAGAAAGCTTCTTTCTCTTTGTTATCGGAGGATATTTCCTTTGGCCCTATAGTCTTCAAAGGGAAAGGAAATATCTGTTCTCAGATTCCACAGAAATAAAGCTAACAAAGTGATACAAGAAATACAGATGTAACACTGTGAGATGAATTAACAGAACACTAAGCAGTTTCTCAGAAAGCTTCTTTCCAGATTTCATCTGAGGTTATTTCCTTTTTCACCATAGCCCTCTATGGGCTTCCAAATATCACTTTGCCAATTCCACAAGAACTGTCTTAGCGAAAGGCTTCTTGAGGGGAAAGCTGTAACTCTGTGAGATGATTTCACAGAACACAAAGAAGTTTCTCAGAAAGCTTCTTTCTCTTTGTTATTGGAGGATATTTCCTTTGGCCCTATAGTCTTCAAAGGGTAAGGAAATATCTGTTGTCAGATTCCACAGAAATAAGGCTAGCAAAGAGATCCACGAAATACAGATGTAACTCTGTGAGATGAATTAACAGAACACTAAGCAGTTTCTCAGAAAGCTTCTTTCCAGATTTCATCGGAGGATATTTCCTTTTTCACCATAGCCCTCTATGGGCTTCCAAATATCACTTTGCCAATTCCACAAGAACTGTCTTAGCGAAAGGCTTCTTGAGGGGAAAGCTGTAACTCTGTGAGATGATTTCACGGAACACAAAGAAGTTTCTCAGAAAGCTTCTTTCTCTTTGTTATCGGAGGATATTTCCTTTGGTCCTATAGTCTTCAAAGGGAAAGGAAATATCTGTTGTCAGATTCCACAGAAATAAGGCTAGCAAAGAGATCCACGAAATACAGATGTAACTCTGTTAGATGAATTAACAGAACTCTAAGCAGTATCTCAGAAAGCTTCTTTCCAGATTTCATCGGAAGATATTTCCTTTTTCACCATAGCCCGCTAAGGGCATCCAGATATCACTTTGCCAATTCCACAAGAACCGTCTTTGCGAAAGGCTTCTTGAGGGGAAAGCTGTAACTCTGTGAGATTATTTCACAGAACACAAGGAAGTTTCTCAGAAAGCTTCTTTCTCTTTGTTATCGGAGGATATTTCCTTTGGCCCTATAGTCTTCAAAGGGAAAGGAAATATCTGTTGTCAGATTCCACAGAAATAAGGCTAGCAAAGAGATACACGAAATACAGATGTAACTCTGTGAGATGAATTAACAGAACAGTAGGCAGTTTCTCAGAAAGCTTCTTTCCAGATTTCATCGGAGGATATTTCCTTTTTCACCGTAGCCCTCTATGGGCTTCCAAATATCACTTTGCCAATTCCACAAGAACTGTCTTTGCGAAAGGCTTCTTGAGGGGAAAGCTGTAACTCTGTGAGATGATTTCACGGAACACAAAGAAGTTTCTCAGAAAGCTTCTTTCTCTTTGTTATCGGAGGATATTTCCTTTGGTCCTATAGTCTTCAAAGGGAAAGGAAATATCTGTTCTCAGATTCCACAGAAATAAGGCTAGCAAAGAGATCCACGAAATACAGATATAACTCTCTTAGACGAATTAACAGAACACTAAGCAGGTTCTCAGAAAGCTTCTTTCCAGATTTCATAGGAAGATATTTCCTTTTTCACCATAGCCCTCTATGGGCTTCCAAATATCACTTTGCCAATTCCACAAGAACTGTCTTAGTGAAAGGCTTCTTGAGGGGAAAGCTGTAACTCTGTGAGATGATTTCACAGAACACAAAGTAGTTTCTCAGAAAGCTTCTTTCTCTTTTTTATCGGAGTATATTTCCTTTGGCCCTATAGTCTTCAAGGGGAAAGGAAAAATGTGTTCTCAGATTCCACAGAAATAAAGCTAGCAAAGAGAACCACGAAATACAGATGTTTCTCTGTGAGATGAATTAACAGAACACTAAGCAGTTTCTCAGAAAGCTTCTTTCCAGATTTCATCTGAGGTTATTTCCTTTTTCACCGTAGCCCTCTATGGGCTTCCAAATATCACTTTGCCAATTCCACAAGAACTGTCTTTGCGAAAGGCTTCTTGAGGGGAAAGCTGTAACTCTGTGAGATGATTTCACAGAACACAAAGAAGTTTCTCAGAAAGCTTCTTTCTCTTTGTTATTGGAGGATATTTCCTTTGGCCCTATAGTCTTCAAAGGGTAAGGAAATATCTGTTGTCAGATTCCACAGAAATAAGGCTAGCAAAGAGATCCACGAAATACAGATGTAACTCTGTGAGATGAATTAACAGAGCACTAAGCAGTTTCTCAGAAAGCTTCTTTCCAGATTTCATCGGAGGATATTTCCTTTTTCACCATAGCCCTTTATGGGCTTCCAAATATCACTTTGCCAATTCCACAAGAACTGTCTTAGCGAAAGGCTTCTTGAGGGGAAAGCTGTAACTCTGTGAGATGATTTCACGGAACACAAAGAAGTTTCTCAGAAAGCTTCTTTCTCTTTGTTATCGGAGGATATTTCCTTTGGCCCTATAGTCTTCAAAGGGAAAGGAAATATCTGTTGTCAGATTCCACAGAAATAAGGCTAGCAAAGAGATCCACGAAATACAGATGTAACTCTGTTAGATGAATTAACAGAACTCTAAGCAGTATCTCAGAAAGCTTCTTTCCAGATTTCATCGGAAGATATTTCCTTTTTCACCATAGCCCGCTAAGGGCATCCAGATATCACTTTGCCAATTCCACAAGAACCGTCTTTGCGAAAGGCTTCTTGAGGGGAAAGCTGTAACTCTGTGAGATGATTTCACAGAACACAAGGAAGTTGCTCAGAAAGCTTCTTTCTCTTTGTTATCGGAGGATATTTCCTTTGGCCCTATAGTCTTCAAAGGGAAAGGAAATATCTGTTGTCAGATTCCACAGAAATAAGGCTAGCAAAGAGATCCACGAAATACAGATGTAACTCTGTGAGATGAATTAACAGAACAGTAGGCAGTTTCTCAGAAAGCTTCTTTCCAGATTTCATCGGAGGATATTTCCTTTTTCACCGTAGCCCTCTATGGGCTTCCAAATATCACTTTGCCAATTCCACAAGAACTGTCTTTGCGAAAGGCTTCTTGAGGGGAAAGCTGTAACTCTGTGAGATGATTTCACGGAACACAAAGAAGTTTCTCAGAAAGCTTCTTTCTCTTTGTTATCGGAGGATATTTCCTTTGGTCCTATAGTCTTCAAAGGGAAAGGAAATATCTGTTGTCAGATTCCACAGAAATAAGGCTAGCAAAGAGATCCACGAAATACAGATGTAACTCTCTTAGACGAATTAACAGAACACTAAGCAGGTTCTCAGAAAGCTTCTTTCCAGATTTCATCGGAGGATATTTCCTTTTTCACCATAGCCCTCTATGGGCTTCCAAATATCACTTTGCCAATTCCACAAGAACTGTCTTAGCGAAAGGCTTCTTGAGGGGAAAGCTGTAACTCTGTGAGATGATTTCACGGAACACAAAGAAGTTTCTCAGAAAGCTTCTTTCTCTTTGTTATCGGAGGATATTTCCTTTGGTCCTATAGTCTTCAAAGGGAAAGGAAATATCTGTTGTCAGATTCCACAGAAATAAGGCTAGCAAAGAGATCCACGAAATACAGATGTAACTCTGTTAGATGAATTAACAGAACTCTAAGCAGTATCTCAGAAAGCTTCTTTCTCTTTGTTATTGGAGGATATTTCCTTTGGCCCTATAGTCTTCAAAGGGTAAGGAAATATCTGTTGTCAGATTCCACAGAAATAAGGCTAGCAAAGAGATCCACGAAATACAGATGTAACTCTGTGAGATGAATTAACAGAACACTAAGCAGTTTCTCAGAAAGCTTCTTTCCAGATTTCATCGGAGGATATTTCCTTTTTCACCATAGCCCTCTATGGGCTTCCAAATATCACTTTGCCAATTCCACAAGAACTGTCTTAGCGAAAGGCTTCTTGAGGGGAAAGCTGTAACTCTGTGAGATGATTTCACGGAACACAAAGAAGTTTCTCAGAAAGCTTCTTTCTCTTTGTTATCGGAGGATATTTCCTTTGGTCCTATAGTCTTCAAAGGGAAAGGAAATATCTGTTGTCAGATTCCACAGAAATAAGGCTAGCAAAGAGATCCACGAAATACAGATGTAACTCTGTTAGATGAATTAACAGAACTCTAAGCAGTATCTCAGAAAGCTTCTTTCCAGATTTCATCGGAAGATATTTCCTTTTTCACCATAGCCCGCTAAGGGCATCCAGATATCACTTTGCCAATTCCACAAGAACCGTCTTTGCGAAAGGCTTCTTGAGGGGAAAGCTGTAACTCTGTGAGATTATTTCACAGAACACAAGGAAGTTTCTCAGAAAGCTTCTTTCTCTTTGTTATCGGAGGATATTTCCTTTGGCCCTATAGTCTTCAAAGGGAAAGGAAATATCTGTTGTCAGATTCCACAGAAATAAGGCTAGCAAAGAGATACACGAAATACAGATGTAACTCTGTGAGATGAATTAACAGAACAGTAGGCAGTTTCTCAGAAAGCTTCTTTCCAGATTTCATCGGAGGATATTTCCTTTTTCACCGTAGCCCTCTATGGGCTTCCAAATATCACTTTGCCAATTCCACAAGAACTGTCTTTGCGAAAGGCTTCTTGAGGGGAAAGCTGTAACTCTGTGAGATGATTTCACGGAACACAAAGAAGTTTCTCAGAAAGCTTCTTTCTCTTTGTTATCGGAGGATATTTCCTTTGGTCCTATAGTCTTCAAAGGGAAAGGAAATATCTGTTCTCAGATTCCACAGAAATAAGGCTAGCAAAGAGATCCACGAAATACAGATATAACTCTCTTAGACGAATTAACAGAACACTAAGCAGGTTCTCAGAAAGCTTCTTTCCAGATTTCATAGGAAGATATTTCCTTTTTCACCATAGCCCTCTATGAGCTTCCAAATATCACTTTGCCAATTCCACAAGAACTGTCTTAGTGAAAGGCTTCTTGAGGGGAAAGCTGTAACTCTGTGAGATGATTTCACAGAACACAAAGTAGTTTCTCAGAAAGCTTCTTTCTCTTTTTTATCGGAGTATATTTCCTTTGGCCCTATAGTCTTCAAGGGGAAAGGAAAAATGTGTTCTCAGATTCCACAGAAATAAAGCTAGCAAAGAGATCCACGAAATACAGATGTTTCTCTGTGAGATGAATTAACAGAACACTAAGCAGTTTCTCAGAAAGCTTCTTTCCAGATTTCATCTGAGGTTATTTCCTTTTTCACCGTAGCCCTCTATGGGCTTCCAAATATCACTTTGCCAATTCCACAAGAACTGTCTTTGCGAAAGGCTTCTTGAGGGGAAAGCTGTAACTCTGTGAGATGATTTCACAGAACACAAAGAAGTTTCTCAGAAAGCTTCTTTCTCTTTGTTATTGGAGGATATTTCCTTTGGCCCTATAGTCTTCAAAGGGTAAGGAAATATCTGTTGTCAGATTCCACAGAAATAAGGCTAGCAAAGAGATCCACGAAATACAGATGTAACTCTGTGAGATGAATTAACAGAGCACTAAGCAGTTTCTCAGAAAGCTTCTTTCCAGATTTCATCGGAGGATATTTCCTTTTTCACCATAGCCCTTTATGGGCTTCCAAATATCACTTTGCCAATTCCACAAGAACTGTCTTAGCGAAAGGCTTCTTGAGGGGAAAGCTGTAACTCTGTGAGATGATTTCACGGAACACAAAGAAGTTTCTCAGAAAGCTTCTTTCTCTTTGTTATCGGAGGATATTTCCTTTGGCCCTATAGTCTTCAAAGGGAAAGGAAATATCTGTTGTCAGATTCCACAGAAATAAGGCTAGCAAAGAGATCCACGAAATACAGATGTAACTCTGTTAGATGAATTAACAGAACTCTAAGCAGTATCTCAGAAAGCTTCTTTCCAGATTTCATCGGAAGATATTTCCTTTTTCACCATAGCCCGCTAAGGGCATCCAGATATCACTTTGCCAATTCCACAAGAACCGTCTTTGCGAAAGGCTTCTTGAGGGGAAAGCTGCAACTCTGTGAGATGATTTCACAGAACACAAGGAAGTTTCTCAGAAAGCTTCTTTCTCTTTGTTATCGGAGGATATTTCCTTTGGCCCTATAGTCTTCAAAGGGAAAGGAAATATCTGTTGTCAGATTCCACAGAAATAAGGCTAGCAAAGAGATCCACGAAATACAGATGTAACTCTGTGAGATGAATTAACAGAACAGTAGGCAGTTTCTCAGAAAGCTTCTTTCCAGATTTCATCGGAGGATATTTCCTTTTTCACCGTAGCCCTCTATGGGCTTCCAAATATCACTTTGCCAATTCCACAAGAACTGTCTTTGCGAAAGGCTTCTTGAGGGGAAAGCTGTAACTCTGTGAGATGATTTCACGGAACACAAAGAAGTTTCTCAGAAAGCTTCTTTCTCTTTGTTATCGGAGGATATTTCCTTTGGTCCTATAGTCTTCAAAGGGAAAGGAAATATCTGTTGTCAGATTCCACAGAAATAAGGCTAGCAAAGAGATCCACGAAATACAGATGTAACTCTCTTAGACGAATTAACAGAACACTAAGCAGGTTCTCAGAAAGCTTCTTTCCAGATTTCATAGGAAGATATTTCCTTTTTCACCATAGCCCTCTATGAGCTTCCAAATATCACTTTGCCAATTCCACAAGAACTGTCTTAGTGAAAGGCTTCTTGAGGGGAAAGCTGTAACTCTGTGAGATGATTTCACAGAACACAAAGTAGTTTCTCAGAAAGCTTCTTTCTCTTTGTTATCGGAGTATATTTCCTTTGGCCCTATAGTCTTCAAGGGGAAAGGAAAAATGTGTTCTCAGATTCCACAGAAATAAAGCTAGCAAAGAGATCCACGAAATACAGATGTTTCTCTGTGAGATGAATTAACAGAACACTAAGCAGTTTCTCAGAAAGCTTCTTTCCAGATTTCATCTGAGGTTATTTCCTTTTTCACCATAGCCCTCTATGGGCTTCCAAATATCACTTTGCCAATTCCACAAGAACTGTCTTTGCGATAGGCTTCTTGAGGGGAAAGCTGTAACTCTGTGAGATGATTTCACAGAACACAAGGAAGTTTCTCAGAAAGCTTCTTTCTCTTTGTTATCGGAGGATATTTCCTTTGGAACTATAGTCTTCAAAGGGAAAGGAATTATCTGCTGTCAGATTCAACAGAAATAAGGCTAGCAAAGATATCCACGAAATACAGATGTAACTCTGTGAGATGAATTAACAGAACACTAAGCAGTTTCTCAGAAAGCTTCTTTCCAGATTTCATCTGAGGATATTTCCTTTTTCACCATAGCCCTCTATGGGCTTCCAAATATCACTTTGCCAATTCCACAAGAACTGTCTTAGTGAAAGGCTTCTTGAGGGGAAAGCTGTAACTCTGTGAAATGATTTCACAGAACACAAAGAAGTTTCTCAGAAAGCTTCTTTCTCTTTGTTATCGGAGGATATTTCCTTTGGCCCTTTAGTCTTCAAAGGGAAAGGAAATATCTGTTCTCAGATTCCACAGAAATAAAGCTAGCAAACTGATACAAGAAATACAGATGTAACTCTGTGAGATGAATTAACAGAACACTAAGCAGTTTCTCAGAAAGCTTCTTTCCAGATTTCATCTGAGGTTATTTCCTTTTTCACCATAGCCCTCTATGGGCTTCCAAATATCACTTTGCCAATTCCACAAGAACTGTCTTAGCGAAAGGCTTCTTGAGGGGAAAGCTGTAACTCTGTGAGATGATTTCACAGAACACGAAGAAGTTCCTCAGAAAGCTTCTTTCTCTTTGTTATTGGAGGATATTTCCTTTGGCCCTATAGTCTTCAAAGGGTAAGGAAACATCTGTTGTCAGATTCCACAGAAATAAGGCTAGCAAAGAGATCCACGAAATACAGATGTAACTCTGTGAGATGAATTAACAGAACACTAAGCAGTTTCTCAGAAAGCTTCTTTCCAGATTTCATCGGAGGATATTTCCTTTTTCACCATAGCCCTCTATGGGCTTCCAAATATCACTTTGCCAATTCCACAAGAACTGTCTTAGCGAAAGGCTTCTTGAGGGGAAAGCTGTAACTCTGTGAGATGATTTCACGGAACACAAAGAAGTTTCTCAGAAAGCTTCTTTCTCTTTGTTATCGGAGGATATTTCCTTTGGCCCTATAGTCTTCAAAGGGAAAGGAAATATCTGTTGTCAGACTCCACAGAAATAAGGCTAGCAAAGAAATCCACGAAATACAGATGTAACTCTGTGAGATGAATTAACAGAACACTAAGCAGTTTCTCAGAAAGCTTCTTTCTCTTTGTTATCGGAGGATATTTCCTTTGGTCCTATAGTCTTCAAAGGGAAAGGAAATATCTGTTGTCAGATTCCACAGAAATAAGGCTAGCAAAGAGATCCACGAAATACAGATGTAACTCTGTTAGATGAATTAACAGAACTCTAAGCAGTATCTCAGAAAGCTTCTTTCTCTTTGTTATTGGAGGATATTTCCTTTGGCCCTATAGTCTTCAAAGGGTAAGGAAATATCTGTTGTCAGATTCCACAGAAATAAGGCTAGCAAAGAGATCCACGAAATACAGATGTAACTCTGTGAGATGAATTAACAGAACACTAAGCAGTTTCTCAGAAAGCTTCTTTCCAGATTTCATCGGAGGATATTTCCTTTTTCACCATAGCCCTCTATGGGCTTCCAAATATCACTTTGCCAATTCCACAAGAACTGTCTTAGCGAAAGGCTTCTTGAGGGGAAAGCTGTAACTCTGTGAGATGATTTCACGGAACACAAAGAAGTTTCTCAGAAAGCTTCTTTCTCTTTGTTATCGGAGGATATTTCCTTTGGTCCTATAGTCTTCAAAGGGAAAGGAAATATCTGTTGTCAGATTCCACAGAAATAAGGCTAGCAAAGAGATCCACGAAATACAGATGTAACTCTGTTAGATGAATTAACAGAACTCTAAGCAGTATCTCAGAAAGCTTCTTTCCAGATTTCATCGGAAGATATTTCCTTTTTCACCATAGCCCGCTAAGGGCATCCAGATATCACTTTGCCAATTCCACAAGAACCGTCTTTGCGAAAGGCTTCTTGAGGGGAAAGCTGTAACTCTGTGAGATTATTTCACAGAACACAAGGAAGTTTCTCAGAAAGCTTCTTTCTCTTTGTTATCGGAGGATATTTCCTTTGGCCCTATAGTCTTCAAAGGGAAAGGAAATATCTGTTGTCAGATTCCACAGAAATAAGGCTAGCAAAGAGATACACGAAATACAGATGTAACTCTGTGAGATGAATTAACAGAACAGTAGGCAGTTTCTCAGAAAGCTTCTTTCCAGATTTCATCGGAGGATATTTCCTTTTTCACCGTAGCCCTCTATGGGCTTCCAAATATCACTTTGCCAATTCCACAAGAACTGTCTTTGCGAAAGGCTTCTTGAGGGGAAAGCTGTAACTCTGTGAGATGATTTCACGGAACACAAAGAAGTTTCTCAGAAAGCTTCTTTCTCTTTGTTATCGGAGGATATTTCCTTTGGTCCTATAGTCTTCAAAGGGAAAGGAAATATCTGTTCTCAGATTCCACAGAAATAAGGCTAGCAAAGAGATCCACGAAATACAGATATAACTCTCTTAGACGAATTAACAGAACACTAAGCAGGTTCTCAGAAAGCTTCTTTCCAGATTTCATAGGAAGATATTTCCTTTTTCACCATAGCCCTCTATGAGCTTCCAAATATCACTTTGCCAATTCCACAAGAACTGTCTTAGTGAAAGGCTTCTTGAGGGGAAAGCTGTAACTCTGTGAGATGATTTCACAGAACACAAAGTAGTTTCTCAGAAAGCTTCTTTCTCTTTTTTATCGGAGTATATTTCCTTTGGCCCTATAGTCTTCAAGGGGAAAGGAAAAATGTGTTCTCAGATTCCACAGAAATAAAGCTAGCAAAGAGATCCACGAAATACAGATGTTTCTCTGTGAGATGAATTAACAGAACACTAAGCAGTTTCTCAGAAAGCTTCTTTCCAGATTTCATCTGAGGTTATTTCCTTTTTCACCGTAGCCCTCTATGGGCTTCCAAATATCACTTTGCCAATTCCACAAGAACTGTCTTTGCGAAAGGCTTCTTGAGGGGAAAGCTGTAACTCTGTGAGATGATTTCACAGAACACAAAGAAGTTTCTCAGAAAGCTTCTTTCTCTTTGTTATTGGAGGATATTTCCTTTGGCCCTATAGTCTTCAAAGGGTAAGGAAATATCTGTTGTCAGATTCCACAGAAATAAGGCTAGCAAAGAGATCCACGAAATACAGATGTAACTCTGTGAGATGAATTAACAGAGCACTAAGCAGTTTCTCAGAAAGCTTCTTTCCAGATTTCATCGGAGGATATTTCCTTTTTCACCATAGCCCTTTATGGGCTTCCAAATATCACTTTGCCAATTCCACAAGAACTGTCTTAGCGAAAGGCTTCTTGAGGGGAAAGCTGTAACTCTGTGAGATGATTTCACGGAACACAAAGAAGTTTCTCAGAAAGCTTCTTTCTCTTTGTTATCGGAGGATATTTCCTTTGGCCCTATAGTCTTCAAAGGGAAAGGAAATATCTGTTGTCAGATTCCACAGAAATAAGGCTAGCAAAGAGATCCACGAAATACAGATGTAACTCTGTTAGATGAATTAACAGAACTCTAAGCAGTATCTCAGAAAGCTTCTTTCCAGATTTCATCGGAAGATATTTCCTTTTTCACCATAGCCCGCTAAGGGCATCCAGATATCACTTTGCCAATTCCACAAGAACCGTCTTTGCGAAAGGCTTCTTGAGGGGAAAGCTGCAACTCTGTGAGATGATTTCACAGAACACAAGGAAGTTTCTCAGAAAGCTTCTTTCTCTTTGTTATCGGAGGATATTTCCTTTGGCCCTATAGTCTTCAAAGGGAAAGGAAATATCTGTTGTCAGATTCCACAGAAATAAGGCTAGCAAAGAGATCCACGAAATACAGATGTAACTCTGTGAGATGAATTAACAGAACAGTAGGCAGTTTCTCAGAAAGCTTCTTTCCAGATTTCATCGGAGGATATTTCCTTTTTCACCGTAGCCCTCTATGGGCTTCCAAATATCACTTTGCCAATTCCACAAGAACTGTCTTTGCGAAAGGCTTCTTGAGGGGAAAGCTGTAACTCTGTGAGATGATTTCACGGAACACAAAGAAGTTTCTCAGAAAGCTTCTTTCTCTTTGTTATCGGAGGATATTTCCTTTGGTCCTATAGTCTTCAAAGGGAAAGGAAATATCTGTTGTCAGATTCCACAGAAATAAGGCTAGCAAAGAGATCCACGAAATACAGATGTAACTCTCTTAGACGAATTAACAGAACACTAAGCAGGTTCTCAGAAAGCTTCTTTCCAGATTTCATAGGAAGATATTTCCTTTTTCACCATAGCCCTCTATGAGCTTCCAAATATCACTTTGCCAATTCCACAAGAACTGTCTTAGTGAAAGGCTTCTTGAGGGGAAAGCTGTAACTCTGTGAGATGATTTCACAGAACACAAAGTAGTTTCTCAGAAAGCTTCTTTCTCTTTGTTATCGGAGTATATTTCCTTTGGCCCTATAGTCTTCAAGGGGAAAGGAAAAATGTGTTCTCAGATTCCACAGAAATAAAGCTAGCAAAGAGATCCACGAAATACAGATGTTTCTCTGTGAGATGAATTAACAGAACACTAAGCAGTTTCTCAGAAAGCTTCTTTCCAGATTTCATCTGAGGTTATTTCCTTTTTCACCATAGCCCTCTATGGGCTTCCAAATATCACTTTGCCAATTCCACAAGAACTGTCTTTGCGATAGGCTTCTTGAGGGGAAAGCTGTAACTCTGTGAGATGATTTCACAGAACACAAGGAAGTTTCTCAGAAAGCTTCTTTCTCTTTGTTATCGGAGGATATTTCCTTTGGAACTATAGTCTTCAAAGGGAAAGGAATTATCTGCTGTCAGATTCAACAGAAATAAGGCTAGCAAAGATATCCACGAAATACAGATGTAACTCTGTGAGATGAATTAACAGAACACTAAGCAGTTTCTCAGAAAGCTTCTTTCCAGATTTCATCTGAGGATATTTCCTTTTTCACCATAGCCCTCTATGGGCTTCCAAATATCACTTTGCCAATTCCACAAGAACTGTCTTAGTGAAAGGCTTCTTGAGGGGAAAGCTGTAACTCTGTGAAATGATTTCACAGAACACAAAGAAGTTTCTCAGAAAGCTTCTTTCTCTTTGTTATCGGAGGATATTTCCTTTGGCCCTTTAGTCTTCAAAGGGAAAGGAAATATCTGTTCTCAGATTCCACAGAAATAAAGCTAGCAAACTGATACAAGAAATACAGATGTAACTCTGTGAGATGAATTAACAGAACACTAAGCAGTTTCTCAGAAAGCTTCTTTCCAGATTTCATCTGAGGTTATTTCCTTTTTCACCATAGCCCTCTATGGGCTTCCAAATATCACTTTGCCAATTCCACAAGAACTGTCTTAGCGAAAGGCTTCTTGAGGGGAAAGCTGTAACTCTGTGAGATGATTTCACAGAACACGAAGAAGTTCCTCAGAAAGCTTCTTTCTCTTTGTTATTGGAGGATATTTCCTTTGGCCCTATAGTCTTCAAAGGGTAAGGAAACATCTGTTGTCAGATTCCACAGAAATAAGGCTAGCAAAGAGATCCACGAAATACAGATGTAACTCTGTGAGATGAATTAACAGAACACTAAGCAGTTTCTCAGAAAGCTTCTTTCCAGATTTCATCGGAGGATATTTCCTTTTTCACCATAGCCCTCTATGGGCTTCCAAATATCACTTTGCCAATTCCACAAGAACTGTCTTAGCGAAAGGCTTCTTGAGGGGAAAGCTGTAACTCTGTGAGATGATTTCACGGAACACAAAGAAGTTTCTCAGAAAGCTTCTTTCTCTTTGTTATCGGAGGATATTTCCTTTGGCCCTATAGTCTTCAAAGGGAAAGGAAATATCTGTTGTCAGACTCCACAGAAATAAGGCTAGCAAAGAAATCCACGAAATACAGATGTAACTCTGTGAGATGAATTAACAGAACACTAAGCAGTTTCTCAGAAAGCTTCTTTCTCTTTGTTATCGGAGGATATTTCCTTTGGTCCTATAGTCTTCAAAGGGAAAGGAAATATCTGTTGTCAGATTCCACAGAAATAAGGCTAGCAAAGAGATCCACGAAATACAGATGTAACTCTGTTAGATGAATTAACAGAACTCTAAGCAGTATCTCAGAAAGCTTCTTTCTCTTTGTTATTGGAGGATATTTCCTTTGGCCCTATAGTCTTCAAAGGGTAAGGAAATATCTGTTGTCAGATTCCACAGAAATAAGGCTAGCAAAGAGATCCACGAAATACAGATGTAACTCTGTGAGATGAATTAACAGAACACTAAGCAGTTTCTCAGAAAGCTTCTTTCCAGATTTCATCGGAGGATATTTCCTTTTTCACCATAGCCCTCTATGGGCTTCCAAATATCACTTTGCCAATTCCACAAGAACTGTCTTAGCGAAAGGCTTCTTGAGGGGAAAGCTGTAACTCTGTGAGATGATTTCACGGAACACAAAGAAGTTTCTCAGAAAGCTTCTTTCTCTTTGTTATCGGAGGATATTTCCTTTGGTCCTATAGTCTTCAAAGGGAAAGGAAATATCTGTTGTCAGATTCCACAGAAATAAGGCTAGCAAAGAGATCCACGAAATACAGATGTAACTCTGTTAGATGAATTAACAGAACTCTAAGCAGTATCTCAGAAAGCTTCTTTCCAGATTTCATCGGAAGATATTTCCTTTTTCACCATAGCCCGCTAAGGGCATCCAGATATCACTTTGCCAATTCCACAAGAACCGTCTTTGCGAAAGGCTTCTTGAGGGGAAAGCTGTAACTCTGTGAGATTATTTCACAGAACACAAGGAAGTTTCTCAGAAAGCTTCTTTCTCTTTGTTATCGGAGGATATTTCCTTTGGCCCTATAGTCTTCAAAGGGAAAGGAAATATCTGTTGTCAGATTCCACAGAAATAAGGCTAGCAAAGAGATACACGAAATACAGATGTAACTCTGTGAGATGAATTAACAGAACAGTAGGCAGTTTCTCAGAAAGCTTCTTTCCAGATTTCATCGGAGGATATTTCCTTTTTCACCGTAGCCCTCTATGGGCTTCCAAATATCACTTTGCCAATTCCACAAGAACTGTCTTTGCGAAAGGCTTCTTGAGGGGAAAGCTGTAACTCTGTGAGATGATTTCACGGAACACAAAGAAGTTTCTCAGAAAGCTTCTTTCTCTTTGTTATCGGAGGATATTTCCTTTGGTCCTATAGTCTTCAAAGGGAAAGGAAATATCTGTTCTCAGATTCCACAGAAATAAGGCTAGCAAAGAGATCCACGAAATACAGATATAACTCTCTTAGACGAATTAACAGAACACTAAGCAGGTTCTCAGAAAGCTTCTTTCCAGATTTCATAGGAAGATATTTCCTTTTTCACCATAGCCCTCTATGAGCTTCCAAATATCACTTTGCCAATTCCACAAGAACTGTCTTAGTGAAAGGCTTCTTGAGGGGAAAGCTGTAACTCTGTGAGATGATTTCACAGAACACAAAGTAGTTTCTCAGAAAGCTTCTTTCTCTTTTTTATCGGAGTATATTTCCTTTGGCCCTATAGTCTTCAAGGGGAAAGGAAAAATGTGTTCTCAGATTCCACAGAAATAAAGCTAGCAAAGAGATCCACGAAATACAGATGTTTCTCTGTGAGATGAATTAACAGAACACTAAGCAGTTTCTCAGAAAGCTTCTTTCCAGATTTCATCTGAGGTTATTTCCTTTTTCACCGTAGCCTTCTATGGGCTTCCAAATATCACTTTGCCAATTCCACAAGAACTGTCTTTGCGAAAGGCTTCTTGAGGGGAAAGCTGTAACTCTGTGAGATGATTTCACAGAACACAAAGAAGTTTCTCAGAAAGCTTCTTTCTCTTTGTTATTGGAGGATATTTCCTTTGGCCCTATAGTCTTCAAAGGGTAAGGAAATATCTGTTGTCAGATTCCACAGAAATAAGGCTAGCAAAGAGATCCACGAAATACAGATGTAACTCTGTGAGATGAATTAACAGAGCACTAAGCAGTTTCTCAGAAAGCTTCTTTCCAGATTTCATCGGAGGATATTTCCTTTTTCACCATAGCCCTTTATGGGCTTCCAAATATCACTTTGCCAATTCCACAAGAACTGTCTTAGCGAAAGGCTTCTTGAGGGGAAAGCTGTAACTCTGTGAGATGATTTCACGGAACACAAAGAAGTTTCTCAGAAAGCTTCTTTCTCTTTGTTATCGGAGGATATTTCCTTTGGCCCTATAGTCTTCAAAGGGAAAGGAAATATCTGTTGTCAGATTCCACAGAAATAAGGCTAGCAAAGAGATCCACGAAATACAGATGTAACTCTGTTAGATGAATTAACAGAACTCTAAGCAGTATCTCAGAAAGCTTCTTTCCAGATTTCATCGGAAGATATTTCCTTTTTCACCATAGCCCGCTAAGGGCATCCAGATATCACTTTGCCAATTCCACAAGAACCGTCTTTGCGAAAGGCTTCTTGAGGGGAAAGCTGCAACTCTGTGAGATGATTTCACAGAACACAAGGAAGTTTCTCAGAAAGCTTCTTTCTCTTTGTTATCGGAGGATATTTCCTTTGGACCTATAGTCTTCAAAGGGAAAGGAAATATCTGTTGTCAGATTCCACAGAAATAAGGCTAGCAAAGAGATCCACGAAATACAGATGTAACTCTGTGAGATGAATTAACAGAACAGTAGGCAGTTTCTCAGAAAGCTTCTTTCCAGATTTCATCGGAGGATATTTCCTTTTTCACCGTAGCCCTCTATGGGCTTCCAAATATCACTTTGCCAATTCCACAAGAACTGTCTTTGCGAAAGGCTTCTTGAGGGGAAAGCTGTAACTCTGTGAGATGATTTCACGGAACACAAAGAAGTTTCTCAGAAAGCTTCTTTCTCTTTGTTATCGGAGGATATTTCCTTTGGTCCTATAGTCTTCAAAGGGAAAGGAAATATCTGTTGTCAGATTCCACAGAAATAAGGCTAGCAAAGAGATCCACGAAATACAGATGTAACTCTCTTAGACGAATTAACAGAACACTAAGCAGGTTCTCAGAAAGCTTCTTTCCAGATTTCATAGGAAGATATTTCCTTTTTCACCATAGCCCTCTATGAGCTTCCAAATATCACTTTGCCAATTCCACAAGAACTGTCTTAGTGAAAGGCTTCTTGAGGGGAAAGCTGTAACTCTGTGAGATGATTTCACAGAACACAAAGTAGTTTCTCAGAAAGCTTCTTTCTCTTTGTTATCGGAGTATATTTCCTTTGGCCCTATAGTCTTCAAGGGGAAAGGAAAAATGTGTTCTCAGATTCCACAGAAATAAAGCTAGCAAAGAGATCCACGAAATACAGATGTTTCTCTGTGAGATGAATTAACAGAACACTAAGCAGTTTCTCAGAAAGCTTCTTTCCAGATTTCATCTGAGGTTATTTCCTTTTTCACCATAGCCCTCTATGGGCTTCCAAATATCACTTTGCCAATTCCACAAGAACTGTCTTTGCGATAGGCTTCTTGAGGGGAAAGCTGTAACTCTGTGAGATGATTTCACAGAACACAAGGAAGTTTCTCAGAAAGCTTCTTTCTCTTTGTTATCGGAGGATATTTCCTTTGGAACTATAGTCTTCAAAGGGAAAGGAATTATCTGCTGTCAGATTCAACAGAAATAAGGCTAGCAAAGATATCCACGAAATACAGATGTAACTCTGTGAGATGAATTAACAGAACACTAAGCAGTTTCTCAGAAAGCTTCTTTCCAGATTTCATCTGAGGATATTTCCTTTTTCACCATAGCCCTCTATGGGCTTCCAAATATCACTTTGCCAATTCCACAAGAACTGTCTTAGTGAAAGGCTTCTTGAGGGGAAAGCTGTAACTCTGTGAAATGATTTCACAGAACACAAAGAAGTTTCTCAGAAAGCTTCTTTCTCTTTGTTATCGGAGGATATTTCCTTTGGCCCTTTAGTCTTCAAAGGGAAAGGAAATATCTGTTCTCAGATTCCACAGAAATAAAGCTAGCAAACTGATACAAGAAATACAGATGTAACTCTGTGAGATGAATTAACAGAACACTAAGCAGTTTCTCAGAAAGCTTCTTTCCAGATTTCATCTGAGGTTATTTCCTTTTTCACCATAGCCCTCTATGGGCTTCCAAATATCACTTTGCCAATTCCACAAGAACTGTCTTAGCGAAAGGCTTCTTGAGGGGAAAGCTGTAACTCTGTGAGATGATTTCACAGAACACGAAGAAGTTCCTCAGAAAGCTTCTTTCTCTTTGTTATTGGAGGATATTTCCTTTGGCCCTATAGTCTTCAAAGGGTAAGGAAACATCTGTTGTCAGATTCCACAGAAATAAGGCTAGCAAAGAGATCCACGAAATACAGATGTAACTCTGTGAGATGAATTAACAGAACACTAAGCAGTTTCTCAGAAAGCTTCTTTCCAGATTTCATCGGAGGATATTTCCTTTTTCACCATAGCCCTCTATGGGCTTCCAAATATCACTTTGCCAATTCCACAAGAACTGTCTTAGCGAAAGGCTTCTTGAGGGGAAAGCTGTAACTCTGTGAGATGATTTCACGGAACACAAAGAAGTTTCTCAGAAAGCTTCTTTCTCTTTGTTATCGGAGGATATTTCCTTTGGCCCTATAGTCTTCAAAGGGAAAGGAAATATCTGTTGTCAGACTCCACAGAAATAAGGCTAGCAAAGAAATCCACGAAATACAGATGTAACTCTGTGAGATGAATTAACAGAACACTAAGCAGTTTCTCAGAAAGCTTCTTTCCAGATATCATAGGAGGATATTTCCTTTTTCACCATAGCCCTCTATGGGCTTCCAAATATCACTTTGCCAATACCACAAGAACTGTCTTAGCGAAAGGCTTCTTGAGGGGAAAGCTGTAACTCTGTGAGATGATTTCACAGAACACAAAGAAGTTTCTCAGAAAGCTTCTTTCTCTTTGTTATCGGAGGATATTTCCTTTGGCCCTATAGTCTTCAAGGGGAAAGGAAAAATGTGTTCTCAGATTCCACAGAAGTAAAGCTAGCAAAGAGATCCACGAAATACAGATGTTTCTCTGTGAGATGAATTAAAAGAACACTAAGCAGTTTCTCAGAAAGCTTCTTTACAGATTTCATCTGAGGTTATTTCCTTTTTCACCGTAGCCCTCTATGGGCTTCCAAATATCACTTTGCCAATTCCACAAGAACTGTCTTTGCGAAAGGTTTCTTGAGGGGAAAGCTGTAACTCTGTGAGATGATTTCACAGAACACAAGGAAGTTTCTCAGAAAGCTTCTTTCTCTTTGTTATCGGAGGATATTTCCTTTGGCCCTATAGTCTTCAAAGGGAAAGGAAATATCTGTTGTCAGATTCCACAGAAATAAGGCTAGCAAAGAGATTCACGAAATACAGATGTAACTCTGTGAGATGAATTAACAGAACACTAAGCAGTTTCTCAGAAAGCTTCTTTCCAGATTTCATCGGAGGATATTTCCTTTTTCACCATAGCCCTCTACGGGCTTCCAAATATCACTTTGCCAATTTCACAAGAACTGTCTTAGCGAAAGGCTTCTTGAGGCGAATTCTGTAACTCTGTGAGATGATTTCACAGAACACAAAGAAGTTTCTCAGAAAGCTTATTTCTCTTAGTTATCGGAGGTTATTTCCTTTGGCCCTATAGTCTTCAAAGGGAAAGGAAATATCTGTTGTGAGATTCCACAGAAATAAGGCTAGCAAAGAAATCCACGAAATACAGATGTAACTCTGTGAGATGAATGAACAGAACACTAAGCAGTTTCTCAGAAAGCTTCTTTCCAGATTTCATCGGAGGATATTTCCTTTTTCACCATAGCCCTCTACGGGCTTCCAAATATCACTTTGCCAATTCCACAAGAACTGTCTTAGTGAAAGGCTTCTTTAGGAAAAAGCTGTAATTCTGTGAGATGATTTCACAGAACACAAAGAAGTTTCTCAGAAAGCTTCTTTCTCTTTGTTATCGGAGGATATTTCCTTTGGCCCTATAGTCTTCAAAGGGAAAGGATATATCTGTTGTCAGATTCCACAGAAATAAGGCTAGCAAAGAGATCCACGAAATACAGATGTACCTCTGGGAGATGAATGAACAGAACACTGAGCAGTTTCTCAGAAAGCTTCTTTCCAGATTTCATCGGAGGATATTTCCTTTTTCACCATAGCCCTCTATGGGCTTCCAAATATCACTTTGCCAGTTCCACAAGAACTGTCTTAGCGAAAGGCTTCTTGAGGGGAAAGCTGTAACTCTGTGAGATGATTTCAAAGAACACAAAGAAGTTTCTCAGAAAGCTTCTTTTCCTTTGTTATCGGAGGATATTTCCTTTGGCCCTATAGTCTTTAAAGGGATTCGAAATATCTGTTCTCAGATTCCACAGAAATAAGGCTAGCAAAGAGATCCACGAAATACAGATGTACCTCTGGGAGATGAATGAACAGAACACTGAGCAGTTTCTCAGAAAGCTTCTTTCCAGATTTCATCGGAGGATATTTCCTTTTTCACCATAGCCCTCTAAGGGCTTCCAAATATCACTTTGCCAGTTCCACAAGAACTGTCTTAGCGAAAGGCTTCTTCAGGGGAAAGCTGTAACTCTGTGAGATGATTTCAAAGAACACAAAGAAGTTTCTCTGAAAGCTTCTTTTCCTTTGTTATCGGAGGATATTTCCTTTGGCCCTATAGTCTTTAAAGGGATCCGAAATATGTGTTCTCAGATTCCACAGAAATAAGGCTAGCAAAGAGATCCACGAAATACAGATGTAACTCTGTGAGATGAATTAACAGAACACTAAGCAGTTTCTCAGAAAGCTTCTTTCCAGATTTCATCTGAGGATATTTCCTTTTTCACCATAGCCCTCTATGGGCTTCCAAATATCACTTTGCCAATTCCACAAGAACTGTCTTAGCGAAAGGCTTCTTGAGGGGAAAGCTGTAACTCTTTGAGATGATTTCACAGAACACAAAGAGGTTTCACAGAAAGCTTCTTTCCCTTTGTTATCGGAGGATATTTCCTTTGGCCCTATAGTATTTAAAGGGATCCGAAATATCTGTTCTCAGATTCCACAGAAATAAGGCAAGCAAAGAGATCCATGAAATACAGATGTAACTCTGTGAGATGAATTAACAGAACACTAAGCAGTTTCTCAGAAAGCTTCTTTCCAGATTTCATCTGAGGTTATATCTTTTTCACCATAGCCCTCTAAGGGCTTCCAAATATCACTTTGCCAATTCCAAAAGAACTGTCTTAACGAAAGGCTTCTTGAGGGGAAAGCTGTAACTCTGTGAGATGATTTCACAGAACAGAAAGAATTTTCTCAGAAAGCTTCTTTCTCTTTGTTATCGGAGGATATTTCCTTTGTCCCTATTGTCTTCAAAGGGAAAGGAAATATCTGTTGTCAGATTCCACAGAAATAAGGCTAGCAAAGAGATCCACGAAATACAGATGTAACTCTGTGAGATGGATTAACAGAACAGTAGGCAGTTTCTCAGAAAGCTTCTTTCCAGATTTCATCGGAGGATATTTCCTTTTTCACCGTAGCCCTCTATGGTCTTCCAAATATCACTTTGCCAATTCCACAAGAACTGTCTTAGCGAAAGGCTTCTTGAGGGGAAAGCTGTAACTCTGTGAGATGATTTCACAGAACACAAAGAAGTTTCTCAGAAAGCTTCTTTCTCTTTGTTATAGGAGGATATTTGCTTTTGCCCTATAGTCTCAAAGGGAAAGGAAATATCTGTTGTCAGATTCCACAGAAATAAGGCTAGCAAAGAGATCCACGAAATACAGATGTAACTCTGTGAGATGAATTAACAGAACACTAAGCAGTTTCTCAGAAAGCTTCTTTCCAGATTTCATCGGAAGATATTTCCTTTTTCACCATAGCCCTCTATGGGCTTCCAAATATCACTTTGCCAATTCCACAAGAACTGTCTTTGCGAAAGGCTTCTTGAGGGGAAAGCTGTAACTCTGTGAGATGATTTCACGGAACACAAAGAAGTTTCTCAGAAAGCTTCTTTCTCTTTGTTATCGGAGGATATTTCCTTTGGCCCTATAGTCTTCAAAGGGAAAGCAAATATCTGTTGTCAGATTCCACAGAAATAAGGCTAGCAAAGAGATCCACGAAATACAGATGTAACTCTCTTAGATGAATTAACAGAACACTCAGCAGTTTCTCAGAAAGCTTCTTTCCAGATTTCATCGGAAGATATTTCCTTTTTCACCATAGCCCTCTATGAGCTTCCAAATATCACTTTGCCAATTCCACAAGAACTGTCTTAGCGATAGGATTCCTGGGGGAAATCTGTAACTCTGTGAGATGATTTCACAGAAAACAAAGAAGTTTCTCAGAAAGCTTCTCTCTCTTTGTTATCGGAGGATATTTCCTTTGGCCCTATAGTCTTTAAATGGATCCGAAATATCTGTTCTCAGATTCCACAGAAATAAGGCTAGCAAAGAGATCCAAGAAATACAGATGTAACTCTGTGAGATGAATTAACAGAACACTAAGCAGTTTCTCAGAAAGCTTCTTTCCAGATTTCATCGGAGGATATTTCCTTTTTCTCCATAGCCCTCTATGAGCTTCCAAATATCACTTTGCCAATTCCACAAGAACTGTCTTAGCGAAAGGCTTCTTGAGGGGAAAGCTGTAACTCTGTGAGATGGTTTCACGGAACACAAAGAAGTTTCTTAGAAAGCTTCTTTCTCTTTGTTATCGGAGGATATTTCCTTTGGCCCTAGAGTCTTCAAAGGGAAAGGAAATATCTGTTGTCAGATTCCACAGAAATAAGGCTAGCAAAGAGATCCACGAAATACAGATGTAACGGTGTGAGATGAATTAACAGAACACTAAGCAGTTTCTCAGAAAGCTTCTTTCCAGATTTCATCGGAGGATATTTCCTTTTTCACCATAGCCCTCTATGGGCTTCCAAATATCACTTTGCCAATTCCACAAGAACTGTCTTTGCGAAAGGCTTCTTGAGGGGAAAGCTGTAACTCTGTGAGATGATTTCACAGAACACAAAGAAGTTTCTCAGAAAGCTTCTTTCTCTTTGTTATCGGAGGATATTTCCTTTGGCCCTATAGTCTTCAAAGGGAAAGGAAATATCTGTTGTCAGATTCCACCGAAATAAGGCTAGCAAAGAAATCCAAGAAATACAGATGTAACTCTGTGAGATGAATTAACAGAACACTAAGCAGTTTCTCAGAAAGCTTCTTTCCAGATTTCATCGGAGGATATTTCCTTTTTCACCATAGCCCTCTATGGGCTTCCAAATATCACTTTGCCAATTCCACAAGAACTGTCTTAGCGAAAGGCTTCTTGAGGGGAAATCTGTAACTCTGTGAGATGATTACACAGAACAGAAAGAAGTTTCTCCGAAAGCTTCTTTCTCTTTGTTATCAGAGGATATTTCCTTTGTCCCTACAGTCTTCAAAGGGAAAGGAAATATCTGTTCTCAGATTCCACAGAAATAAGGCTAGCAAAGAGATCCACGAAATACAGATGTAACTCTGTGAGATGAATTAACAGAACACTAAGCAGTTTCTCAGAAAGCTTCTTTCCAGATTTCATCTGAGGATATTTCCTTTTTCACCATAGCCCTCTATGGGCTTCCAAATATCACTTTGCCAATTCCACAACAACTGTCTTAGTGAAAGGCTTCTTGAGGGGAAAGCTGTAACTCTGTGAGATGATTTCACAGAACACAAAGAAGTTTCTCAGAAAGCTTCTTTCTCTTTGTTATCGGAGGATATTTCCTTTGGCCCTATAGTCTTCAAAGGGAAAGGAAATATCTGTTCTCAGATTCCACAGAAATAAAGCTAGCAAAGTGATACAAGAAATACAGATGTAACTCTGTGAGATGAATTAACAGAACACTAAGCAGTTTCTCAGAAAGCTTCTTTCCAGATTTCATCTGAGGTTATTTCCTTTTTCACCATAGCCCTCTATGGGCTTCCAAATATGACTTTGCCAATTCCACAAGAACTGTCTTAGCGAAAGGCTTCTTGAGGGGAAAACTGTAACTCTGTGAGATGATTTCACAGAACACAAAGAAGTTTCTCAGAAAGCTTCTTTCTCTTTGTTGTTGGAGGATATTTCCTTTGGCCCTATAGTCTTCAAAGGGTAAGGAAATATCTGTTGTCAGATTCCACAGAAATAAGGCTAGCAAAGAGATCCACGAAATACAGATGTAACTCTGTGAGATGAATTAACAGAACACTAAGCAGTTTCTCAGAAAGCTTCTTTCCAGATTTCATCGGAGGATATTTCCTTTTTCACCATAGCCCTCTATGGGCTTCCAAATATCACTTTGCCAATTCCAGAAGAACTGTCTTAGCGAAAGGCTTCTTGAGGGGAAAGCTGTTACTCTGTGAGATGATTTCACGGAACACAAAGAAGTTTCTCAGAAAGCTTCTTTCTCTTTGTTATCGGGGGATATTTCCTTTGGCCCTATAGTCTTCAAAGGGAAAGGAAATATCTGTTGTCAGTTTCCACAGAAATAAGGCTAGCAAAGAGATCCACGAAATACAGATGTAACTCTGTTAGATGAATTAACAGAACACTAAGCAGTATCTCAGAAAGCTTCTTTCCAGATTTCATCGGAAGATATTTCCTTTTTCACCATAGCCCGCTAAGGGCATCCAGATATCACTTTGCCAATCCACAAGAACTGTCTTTGCGAAAGGCTTCTTGAGGGGAAACCTGTAACTCTGTGAGATGATTTCACAGAACACAAACAAGTTTCTCAGAAAGCTTCTTTCTCTTTGATATCGGAGGATATTTCCTTTGGCCCTATAGTCTTCAAAGGGAAAGGAAATATCTGTTGTCAGATTCCACCGAAATAAGGCTAGCAAAGAGATCCAAGAAATTCAGATGTAACTCTGTGAGATGAATTAACAGAACACTAAGCAGTTTCTCAGAAAGCTTCTTTCCAGATTTCATCGGAGGATATTTCCTTTTTCACCATAGCCCTCTATGGGCTTCCAAATATCACTTTGCCAATTCCACAAGAACTGTCTTAGCGAAAGGCTTCTTGAGGGGAAATCTGTAACTCTGTGAGATGATTACACAGAACAGAAAGAAGTTACTCCGAAAGCTTCTTTCTCTTTGTTATCGGAGGATATTTCCTTTGTCCCTACAGTCTTCAAAGGGAAAGGAAATATCTGTTCTCAGATTCCACAGAAATAAGGCTAGCAAAGAGATCCACGAAATACAGATGTAACTCTGTGAGATGAATTAACAGAACACTAAGCAGTTTCTCAGAAAGCTTCTTTCCAGATTTCATCAGAGGATATTTCCTTTTTCACCATAGCCCTCTATGGGCTTCCAAATATCACTTTGCCAATTCCACAAGAACTGTCTTAGCGAAAGGCTTCTAGTGGGGAAAGCTGTAACTCTGTGAGATGATTTCACAGAACACAAAGAAGTTTCTCAGAAAGCTTCTTTCTCTTTGTTATCGGAGGATATTTCCTTTGGCCCTATACTCTTCAAAGGGAAAGGAAATATCTGTTCTCAGATTCCACAGAAATAAAGCTAGCAAAGTGATACAAGAAATACAGATGTAACACTGTGAGATGAATTAACAGAACACTAAGCAGTTTCTCAGAAAGCTTCTTTCCAGATTTCATCTGAGGTTATTTCCTTTTTCACCATAGCCCTCTATGGGCTTCCAAATATCACTTTGCCAATTCCACAAGAACTGTCTTAGCGAAAGGCTTCTTGAGGGGAAAGCTGTAACTCTGTGAGATGATTTCACAGAACACAAAGAAGTTTCTCAGAAAGCTTCTTTCTCTTTGTTATTGGAGGATATTTCCTTTGGCTCTATAGTCTTCAAAGGGTAAGGAAATATCTGTTGTCAGATTCCACAGAAATAAGGCTAGCAAAGAGATCCACGAAATACAGATGTAACTCTGTGAGATGAATTAACAGAACACTAAGCAGTTTCTCAGAAAGCTTCTTTCCAGATTTCATCGGAGGATATTTCCTTTTTCACCATAGCCCTCTATGGGCTTCCAAATATCACTTTGCCAATTCCACAAGAACTGTCTTAGCGAAAGGCTTCTTGAGGGGAAAGCTGTAACTCTGTGAGATGATTTCACGGAACACAAAGAAGTTTCTCAGAAAGCTTCTTTCTCTTTGTTATCGGAGGATATTTCCTTTGGTCCTATAGTCTTCAAAGGGAAAGGAAATATCTGTTGTCAGATTCCACAGAAATAAGGCTAGCAAAGAGATCCACGAAATACAGATGTAACTCTGTTAGATGAATTAACAGAACTCTAAGCAGTATCTCAGAAAGCTTCTTTCCAGATTTCATCGGAAGATATTTCCTTTTTCACCATAGCCCGCTAAGGGCATCCAGATATCACTTTGCCAATTCCACAAGAACCGTCTTTGCGAAAGGCTTCTTGAGGGGAAAGCTGTAACTCTGTGAGATGATTTCACAGCACACAAGGAAGTTTCTCAGAAAGCTTCTTTCTCTTTGTTGTCGGAGGATATTTCCTTTGGACCTATAGTCTTCAAAGGGAAAGGAAATATCTGTTGTCAGATTCCACAGAAATAAGGCTAGCAAAGAGATCCACGAAATACAGATGTAACTCTGTGAGATGAATTAACAGAACAGTAGGCAGTTTCTCAGAAAGCTTCTTTCCAGATTTCATCGGAGGATATTTCCTTTTTCACCGTAGCCCTCTATGGGCTTCCAAATATCACTTTGCCAATTCCACAAGAACTGTCTTTGCGAAAGGCTTCTTGAGGGGAAAGCTGTAACTCTGTGAGATGATTACACGGAACACAAAGAAGTTTCTCAGAAAGCTTCTTTCTCTTTGTTATCGGAGGATATTTCCTTTGGTCCTCTAGTCTTCAAAGGGAAAGGAAATATCTGTTGTCAGATTCCACAGAAATAAGGCTAGCAAAGAGATCCACGAAATACAGATGTAACTCTCTTAGACGAATTAACAGAACACTAAGCAGGTTCTCAGAAAGCTTCTTTCCAGATTTCATAGGAAGATATTTCCTTTTTCACCATAGCCCTCTATGAGCTTCCAAATATCACTTTGCCAATTCCACAAGAACAGTCTTAGTGAAAGGCTTCTTGAGGGGAAAGCTGTAACTCTGTGAGATTATTTCACAGAACACAAAGTAGTTTCTCAGAAAGCTTCTTTCTCTTTGTTATCGGAGTATATTTCCTTTGGCCCTATAGTCTTCAAGGGGAAAGGAAAAATGTGTTCTCAGATTCCACAGAAATAAAGCTAGCAAAGAGATCCACGAAATACAGATGTTTCTCTGTGAGATGAATTAACAGAACACTAAGCAGTTTCTCAGAAAGCTTCTTTCCAGATTTCATCTGAGGTTATTTCCTTTTTCACCGTAGCCCTCTATGGGCTTCCAAATATCACTTTGCCAATTCCACAAGAACTGTCTTTGCGAAAGGCTTCTTGAGGGGAAAGCTGTAACTCTGTGAGATGATTTCACAGAACACAAAGAAGTTTCTCAGAAAGCTTCTTTCTCTTTGTTATTGGAGGATATTTCCTTTGGCCCTATAGTCTTCAAAGGGTAAGGAAATATCTGTTGTCAGATTCCACAGAAATAAGGCTAGCAAAGAGATCCACGAAATACAGATGTAACTCTGTGAGATGAATTAACAGAACACTAAGCAGTTTCTCAGAAAGCTTCTTTCCAGATTTCATCGGAGGATATTTCCTTTTTCACCATAGCCCTCTATGGGCTTCCAAATATCACTTTGCCAATTCCACAAGAACTGTCTTAGCGAAAGGCTTCTTGAGGGGAAAGCTGTAACTCTGTGAGATGATTTCACGGAACACAAAGAAGTTTCTCAGAAAGCTTCTTTCTCTTTGTTATCGGAGGATATTTCCTTTGGCCCTATAGTCTTCAAAGGGAAAGGAAATATCTGTTGTCAGATTCCACAGAAATAAGGCTAGCAAAGAGATCAACGAAATACAGATGTAACTCTGTTAGATGAATTAACAGAACTCTAAGCAGTATCTCAGAAAGCTTCTTTCCAGATTTCATCGGAAGATATTTCCTTTTTCACCATAGCCCGCTAAGGGCATCCAGATATCACTTTGCCAATTCCACAAGAACCGTCTTTGCGAAAGGCTTCTTGAGGGGAAAGCTGTAACTCTGTGAGATGATTTCACAGAACACAAGGAAGTTTCTCAGAAAGCTTCTTTCTCTTTGTTATCGGAGGATATTTCCTTTGGCCCTATAGTCTTCAAAGGGAAAGGAAATATCTGTTGTCAGATTCCACAGAAATAAGGCTAGCAAAGAGATCCACGAAATACAGATGTAACTCTGTGAGATGAATTAACAGAACAGTAGGCAGTTTCTCAGAAACCTTCTTTCCAGATTTCATCGGAGGATATTTCCTTTTTCACCGTAGCCCTCTATGGGCTTCCAAATATCACTTTGCCAATTCCACAAGAACTGTCTTTGCGAAAGGCTTCTTGAGGGGAAAGCTGTAACTCTGTGAGATGATTTCACGGAACACAAAGAAGTTTCTCAGAAAGCTTCTTTCTCTTTGTTATCGGAGGATATTTCCTTTGGTCCTATAGTCTTCAAAGGGAAAGGAAATATCTGTTGTCAGATTCCACAGAAATAAGGCTAGCAAAGAGATCCACGAAATACAGATGTAACTCTCTTAGACGAATTAACAGAACACTAAGCAGTTTCTCAGAAAGCTTCTTTCCAGATTTCATCGGAGGATATTTCCTTTTTCACCATAGCCCTCTATGGGCTTCCAAATATCACTTTGCCAATTCCACAAGAACTGTCTTAGCGAAAGGCTTCTTGAGGGGAAAGCTGTAACTCTGTGAGATGATTTCACGGAACACAAAGAAGTTTCTCAGAAAGCTTCTTTCTCTTTGTTATCGGAGGATATTTCCTTTGGCCCTATAGTCTTCAAAGGGAAAGGAAATATCTGTTGTCAGATTCCACAGAAATAAGGCTAGCAAAGAGATCCACGAAATACAGATGTAACTCTGTGAGATGAATTAACAGAACAGTAGGCAGTTTCTCAGAAAGCTTCTTTCCAGATTTCATCGGAGGATATTTCCTTTTTCACCGTAGCCCTCTATGGGCTTCCAAATATCACTTTGCCAATTCCACAAGAACTGTCTTTGCGAAAGGCTTCTTGAGGGGAAAGCTGTAACTCTGTGAGATGATTTCACGGAACACAAAGAAGTTTCTCAGAAAGCTTCTTTCTCTTTGTTATCGGAGGATATTTCCTTTGGTCCTATAGTCTTCAAAGGGAAAGGAAATATCTGTTGTCAGATTCCACAGAAATAAGGCTAGCAAAGAGATCCACGAAATACAGATGTAACTCTCTTAGACGAATTAACAGAACACTAAGCAGGTTCTCAGAAAGCTTCTTTCCAGATTTCATAGGAAGATATTTCCTTTTTCACCATAGCCCTCTATGAGCTTCCAAATATCACTTTGCCAATTCCACAAGAACTGTCTTAGTGAAAGGCTTCTTGAGGGGAAAGCTGTAACTCTGTGAGATGATTTCACAGAACACAAAGTAGTTTCTCAGAAAGCTTCTTTCTCTTTGTTATCGGAGTATATTTCCTTTGGCCCTATAGTCTTCAAGGGGAAAGGAAAAATGTGTTCTCAGATTCCACAGAAATAAAGCTAGCAAAGAGATCCACGAAATACAGATGTTTCTCTGTGAGATGAATTAACAGAACACTAAGCAGTTTCTCAGAAAGCTTCTTTCCAGATTTCATCTGAGGTTATTTCCTTTTTCACCGTAGCCCTCTATGGGCTTCCAAATATCACTTTGCCAATTCCACAAGAACTGTCTTTGCGATAGGCTTCTTGAGGGGAAAGCTGTAACTCTGTGAGATGATTTCACAGAACACAAGGAAGTTTCTCAGAAAGCTTCTTTCTCTTTGTTATCGGAGGATATTTCCTTTGGAACTATAGTCTTCAAAGGGAAAGGAATTATCTGTTGTCAGATTCAACAGAAATAAGGCTAGCAAAGATATCCACGAAATACAGATGTAACTCTGTGAGATGAATTAACAGAACACTAAGCAGTTTCTCAGAAAGCTTCTTTCCAGATTTCATCTGAGGATATTTCCTTTTTCACCGTAGCCCTCTATGGGCTTCCAAATATCACTTTGGCAATTCCACAAGAACTGTCTTAGTGAAAGGCTTCTTGAGGGGAAAGCTGTAACTCTGTGAGATGATTTCACAGAACACAAAGAAGTTTCTCAGAAAGCTTCTTTCTCTTTGTTATCGGAGGATATTTCCTTTGGCCCTTTAGTCTTCAAAGGGAAAGGAAATATCTGTTCTCAGATTCCACAGAAATAAAGCTAGCAAACTGATACAAGAAATACAGATGTAACTCTGTGAGATGAATTAACAGAACACTAAGCAGTTTCTCAGAAAGCTTCTTTCCAGATTTCATCTGAGGTTATTTCCTTTTTCACCATAGCCCTCTATGGGCTTCCAAATATCACTTTGCCAATTCCACAAGAACTGTCTTAGCGAAAGGCTTCTTGAGGGGAAAGCTGTAACTCTGTGAGATGATTTCACAGAACACGAAGAAGTTTCTCAGAAAGCTTCTTTCTCTTTGTTATTGGAGGATATTTCCTTTGGCCCTATAGTCTTCAAAGGGTAAGGAAACATCTGTTGTCAGATTCCACAGAAATAAGGCTAGCAAAGAGATCCACGAAATACAGATGTAACTCTGTGAGATGAATTAACAGAACACTAAGCAGTTTCTCAGAAAGCTTCTTTCCAGATTTCATCGGAGGATATTTCCTTTTTCACCATAGCCCTCTATGGGCTTCCAAATATCACTTTGCCAATTCCACAAGAACTGTCTTAGCGAAAGGCTTCTTGAGGGGAAAGCTGTAACTCTGTGAGATGATTTCACGGAACACAAAGAAGTTTCTCAGAAAGCTTCTTTCTCTTTGTTATCGGAGGATATTTCCTTTGGCCCTATAGTCTTCAAAGGGAAAGGAAATATCTGTTGTCAGACTCCACAGAAATAAGGCTAGCAAAGAAATCCACGAAATACAGATGTAACTCTGTGAGATGAATTAACAGAACACTAAGCAGTTTCTCAGAAAGCTTCTTTCCAGATATCATAGGAGGATATTTCCTTTTTCACCATAGCCCTCTATGGGCTTCCAAATATCACTTTGCCAATACCACAAGAACTGTCTTAGCGAAAGGCTTCTTGAGGGGAAAGCTGTAACTCTGTGAGATGATTTCACAGAACACAAAGAAGTTTCTCAGAAAGCTTCTTTCTCTTTGTTATCGGAGGATATTTCCTTTGGCCCTATAGTCTTCAAGGGGAAAGGAAAAATGTGTTCTCAGATTCCACAGAAGTAAAGCTAGCAAAGAGATCCACGAAATACAGATGTTTCTCTGTGAGATGAATTAAAAGAACACTAAGCAGTTTCTCAGAAAGCTTCTTTACAGATTTCATCTGAGGTTATTTCCTTTTTCACCGTAGCCCTCTATGGGCTTCCAAATATCACTTTGCCAATTCCACAAGAACTGTCTTTGCGAAAGGCTTCTTGAGGGGAAAGCTGTAACTCTGTGAGATGATTTCACAGAACACAAGGAAGTTTCTCAGAAAGCTTCTTTCTCTTTGTTATCGGAGGATATTTCCTTTGGCCCTATAGTCTTCAAAGGGAAAGGAAATATCTGTTGTCAGATTCCACAGAAATAAGGCTAGCAAAGAGATTCACGAAATACAGATGTAACTCTGTGAGATGAATTAACAGAACACTAAGCAGTTTCTCAGAAAGCTTCTTTCCAGATTTCATCGGAGGATATTTCCTTTTTCACCATAGCCCTCTACGGGCTTCCAAATATCACTTTGCCAATTTCACAAGAACTGTCTTAGCGAAAGGCTTCTTGAGGCCAAAACTGTAACTCTGGGAGATGATTTCACAGAACACAAAGAAGTTTCTCAGAAAGCTTCTTTCTCTTTGTTATCGGAGGTTATTTCCTTTGGCCCTATAGTCGTCAAAGGGAAAGGAAATATCTGTTGTCAGATTCCACAGAAATAAGGCTAGCAAAGAATTCCACGAAATACAGATGTAACTCTGTGAGATGAATTAACAGAACACTAAGCAGTTTCTCAGAAAGCTTCTTTCCAGATTTCATCTGAGGTTATTTTATTTTTCACCGTAGCCCTCTATGGGCTTCCAAATATCACTTTGCCAATTCCACAAGAACTGTCTAAGCGAAAGGCTTCTTGAGGGGAAAGCTGTAACTCTGTGAGATGATTTCACAGAACGCAAAGAAGTTTCTCAGAAAGCTTCTTTCTCTTTGTTATCGGAGGATATTTCCTTTGGCCCTATAGTCTTCAAAGGGCAAGGAAATATCTGTTGTCAGATTCCACAGAAATAAGTCTAGCAAAGAGATCCACGAAATACAGATGTAACTCTGTGAGATGAATTAAGAGAACACTAAGCAGTTTCTCAGAAAGCTTCTTTCCATATTTCATCGGAGGATATTTCCTTTTCCACCATAGCCCTCTATGGGCTTCCAAATATCACTTTGCCAATACCACAAGAACTGTCTTAGCGAAAGGCTTCTTGAGGGGAAAGCTGTAACTCTGTGAGATGATTTCACAGAACACAAAGAAGTTTCTCAGAAAGCTTCTTTCTCTTTGTTATCGGAGGATATTTCCTTTGGCCCTATAGTCTTCAAGGGGAAAGGAAAAATGTGTTCTCAGATTCCACAGAAATAAAGCTAGCAAAGAGATCCACGAAATACAGATGTTTCTCTGTGAGATGAATTAACAGAACACTAAGCAGTTTCTCAGAAAGCTTCTTTCCAGATTTCATCTGAGGTTATTTCCTTTTTCACTGTAGCCCTCTATGGGCTTCCAAATATCACTTTGCCAATTCCACAAGAACTGTCTTTGCGAAAGGCTTCTTGAGGGGAAAGCTGTAACTCTGTGAGATGATTTCACAGAACACAAAGAAGTTTCTCAGAAAGCTTCTTTCTCTTTGTTATCGGAGGATATTTCCTTTGTCCCTACAGTCTTCAAAGGGAAAGGAAGTATCTGTTCTCAGATTCCACAGAAATAAGGCTAGCAAAGAGATCCACGAAATACAGATGTAACTCTGTGAGATGAATTAACAGAACACTAAGCAGTTTCTCAGAAAGCTTCTTTCCAGATTTCATCTGAGGATATTTCCTTTTTCACCATAGCCCTCTATGGGCTTCCAAATATCACTTTGCCAATTCCACAAGAACTGTCTTAGCGAAAGGCTTATGGAGGGGAAAGCTGTAACTCTGTGAGATGATTTCACAGAACACAAAGAAGTTTCTCAGAAAGCTTCTTTCTCTTTGTTATCGGAGGATATTTCCTTTGGCCCTATAGTCTTCAAAGGGAAAGGAAATATCTGTTCTCAGATTCCACAGAAATAAAGCTAGCAAACTGATACAAGAAATACAGATGTAACTCTGTGAGATGAATTAACAGAACACTAAGCAGTTTCTCAGAAAGCTTCTTTCCAGATTTCATCTGAGGTTATTTCCTTTTTCACCATAGCCCTCTATGGGCTTCCAAATATCACTTTGCCAATTCCACAAGAACTGTCTTAGCGAAAGTCTTCTTGAGGGGAAAGCTGTAACTCTGTGAGATGATTTCACAGAACACGAAGAAGTTTCTCAGAAAGCTTCTTTCTCTTTGTTATTGGAGGATATTTCCTTTGGCCCTATAGTCTTCTAAGGGTAAGGAAACATCTGTTGTCACATTCCACAGAAATAAGGCTAGCAAAGAGATCCACGAAATACAGATGTAACTCTGTGAGATGAATTAACAGAACACTAAGCAGTTTCTCAGAAAGCTTCTTTCCAGATTTCATCGGAGGATATTTCCTTTTTCACCATAGCCCTCTATGGGCTTCCAAATATCACTTTGCCAATTCCACAAGAACTGTCTTAGCGAAAGGCTTCTTGAGGGGAAAGCTGTAACTCTGTGAGATGATTTCACGGAACACAAAGAAGTTTCTCAGAAAGCTTCTTTCTCTTTGTTATCGGAGGATATTTCCTTTGGTCCTATAGTCTTCAAAGGGAAAGGAAATATCTCTTGTCAGATTCCACAGAAATAAGGCTAGCAAAGAGATCCACGAAATACAGATGTAACTCTCTTAGACGAATTAACAGAACACTAAGCAGGTTCTCAGAAAGCTTCTTTCCAGATTTCATAGGAAGATATTTCCTTTTTCACCATAGCCCTCTATGAGCTTCCAAATATCACTTTGCCAATTCCACAAGAACTGTCTTAGTGAAAGGCTTCTTGAGGGGAAAGCTGTAACTCTGTGAGATGATTTCACAGAACACAAAGAAGTTTCTCAGAAAGCTTCTTTCTCTTTGTTATCGGAGGATATTTCCTTTGGCCCTATAGTCTTCAAGGGGAAAGGAAAAATGTGTTCTCAGATTCCACAGAAATAAAGCTAGCAAAGAGATCCACGAAATACAGATGTTTCTCTGTGAGATGAATTAACAGAACACTAAGCAGTTTCTCAGAAAGCTTCTTTCCAGATTTCATCTGAGGTTATTTCCTTTTTCACCGTAGCCCTCTATGGGCTTCCAAATATCACTTTGCCAATTCCACAAGAACTGTCTTTGCGAAAGGCTTCTTGAGGGGAAAGCTGTAACTCTGTGAGATGATTTCACAGAACACAAAGAAGTTTCTCAGAAAGCTTCTTTCTCTTTGTTATCGGAGGATATTTCCTTTGTCCCTACAGTCTTCAAAGGGAAAGGAAGTATCTGTTCTCAGATTCCACAGAAATAAGGCTAGCAAAGAGATCCACGAAATACAGATGTAACTCTGTGAGATGAATTAACAGAACACTAAGCAGTTTCTCAGAAAGCTTCTTTCCAGATTTCATCGGAGGATATTTCCTTTTTCACCATAGCCCTCTATGGGCTTCCAAATATCACTTTGCCAATTCCACAAGAACTGTCTTTGCGAAAGGCTTCTTGAGGGGAAAGCTGTAACTCTGTGAGATGATTTCACAGAACACAAAGAAGTTTCTCAGAAAGCTTCTTTCTCTTTGTTATCGGAGGATATTTCCTTTGGCCCTATAGTCTTCAAAGGGAAAGGAAATATCTGTTCTCAGATTCCACAGAAATAAAGCTAGCAAACTGATACAAGAAATACATATGTAACTCTGTGAGATGAATTAACAGAACACTAAGCAGTTTCTCAGAAAGCTTCTTTCCAGATTTCATCTGAGGTTGTTTCCTTTTTCACCATAGCCCTCTATGGGCTTCCAAATATCACTTTGCCAATTCCACAAGAACTGTCTTAGCGAAAGGCTTCTTGAGGGGAAAGCTGTAACTCTGTGAGATGATTTCACAGAACACGAAGAAGTTTCTCAGAAAGCTTCTTTCTCTTTGTTATTGGAGGATATTTCCTTTGGCCCTATAGTCTTCAAAGGGTAAGGAAACATCTGTTGTCAGATTCCACAGAAATAAGGCTAGCAAAGAGATCCACGAAATACAGATGTAACTCTGTGAGATGAATTAACAGAACACTAAGCAGTTTCTCAGAAAGCTTCTTTCCAGATTTCATCGGAGGATATTTCCTTTTTCACCATAGCCCTCTATGGGCTTCCAAATATCACTTTGCCAATTCCACAAGAACTGTCTTAGCGAAAGGCTTCTTGAGGGGAAAGCTGTAACTCTGTGAGATGATTTCACGGAACACAAAGAAGTTTCTCAGAAAGCTTCTTTCTCTTTGTTATCGGAGGATATTTCCTTTGGCCCTATAGTCTTCAAAGGGAAAGGAAATATCTGTTGTCAGACTCCACAGAAATAAGGCTAGTAAAGAAATCCACGAAATACAGATGTAACTCTGTGAGATGAATTAACAGAACACTAAGCAGTTTCTCAGAAAGCTTCTTTCCAGATATCATAGGAGGATATTTCCTTTTTCACCATAGCCCTCTATGGGCTTCCAAATATCACTTTGCCAATACCACAAGAACTGTCTTAGCGAAAGGCTTCTTGAGCGGAAAGCTGTAACTCTATGAGATGATTTCACAGAACACAAAGAAGTTTCTCAGAAAGCTTCTTTCTCTTTGTTATCGGAGGATATTTCCTTTGGCCCTATAGACTTCAAGGGGAAAGGAAAAATGTGTTCTCAGATTCCACAGAAATAAAGCTAGCAAAGAGATCCACGAAATACAGATGTTTCTCTGTGAGATGAATTAAAAGAACACTAAGCAGTTTCTCAGAAAGCTTCTTTGCAGATTTCATCTGAGGTTATTTCCTTTTTCACCGTAGCCCTCTATGGGCTTCCAAATATCACTTTGCCAATTCCACAAGAACTGTCTTTGCGAAAGGCTTCTTGACGGGAAAGCTGTAACTCTGTGAGATGATTTCACAGAACACAAGGAAGTTTCTCAGAAAGCTTCTTTCTCTTTGTTATCGGAGGATATTTCCTTTGGCCCTATAGTCTTCAAAGGGAAAGGAAATATCTGTTGTCAGATTCCACAGAAATAAGGCTAGCAAAGAGATTCACGAAATACAGATGTAACTCTGTGAGATGAATTAACAGAACACTAAGCAGTTTCTCAGAAAGCTTCTTTCCAGATTTCATCGGAGGATATTTCCTTTTTCACCATAGCCCTCTACGGGCTTCAAATATCACTTTGCCAATTTCACAAGAACTGTCTTAGCGAAAGGCTTCTTGAGGCGAAAACTGTAACTCTGTGAGATGATTTCACAGAACACAAAGAAGTTTCTCAGAAAGCTTCTTTCTCTTTGTTATCGGAGGTTATTTCCTTTGGCCCTATAGTCGTCAAAGGGAAAGGAAATATCTGTTGTCAGATTCCACAGAAATAAGGCTAGCAAAGAATTCCACGAAATACAGATGTAACTCTGTGAGATGAATTAACAGAACACTAAGCAGTTTCTCAGAAAGCTTCTTTCCAGATTTCATCGGAGGTTATTTTATTTTTCACCGTAGCCCTCTATGGGCTTCCAAATATCACATTGCCAATTCCACAAGAACTGTCTAAGCGAAAGGCTTCTTGAGAGGAAAGCTGTAACTCTGTGAGATGATTTCACAGAACGCAAAGAAGTTTCTCAGAAAGCTTCTTTCTCTTTGTTATCGGAGGATATTTCCTTTGGCCCTATAGTCTTCAAAGGGCAAGGAAATATCTGTTGTCAGATTCCACAGAAATAAGTCTAGCAAAGAGATCCACGAAACACAGATGTAACTCTGTGAGATGAATTAAGAGAACACTAAGCAGTTTCTCAGAAAGCTTCTTTCCAGGTTTCATCAGAGGATATCTCCTTTTTCACCATAGCCCTCTATGGGCTTCCAAATATCACTTTGCCAATTCCACAAGAACTGTCTTAGCGAAAGGCTTCTTGAGGGGTAAGCTGTAACTCTGTGAGATGATTTCACAGAACACAAAGAAGTTTCTCAGAAAGCTTCTTTCCCTTTGTTATCAGAAGATATTTCCTTTGGCCCTATAGTCTTTAAAGGGATCCGAAATATGTGTTCTCAGATTCCACAGAAATAAGGCTAGCAAAGAGATCCACGAAATACAGATGTAACTCTGTGAGATGAATTAACAGAACACTAAGCAGTTTCTCAGAAAGCTTCTTTCCAGATTTCATCTGAGGATATTTCTTTTTTCACCATAGCCCTCTATGGGCTTCCAAATATCACTTTGCCAATTCCACAAGAACTGTCTTAGCGAAAGGCTTCTTGAGGGGAAAGCTGTAACTCTGTGAGATGATTTCACAGAACACAAAGAGGTTTCACAGAAAGCCTCTTTCCCTTTGTTATCGGAGGATATTTCCTTTGGCCCTATAGTATTTAAAGGGATCCGAAATATCTGTTCTCAGATTCCACAGAAATAAGGCAAGCAAAGAGATCCATGAAATACAGATGTAACTCTCTTAGATGAATTAACAGAACACTAAGCAGTTTCTCAGAAAGCTTCTTTCCAGATTTCATCTGAGGTTATTTCTTTTTCAACATAGCCCTCTAAGGGCTTCCAAATATCACTTTGCCAATTCCAAAAGAACTGTCTTAACGAAAGGCTTCTTGAGGGGAAAGCTGTAACTCTGTGAGATGATTTCACAGAACAGAAAGAATTTTCTCAGAAAGCTTCTTTCTCTTTGTTATCGGAGGATATTTCCTTTGTCCCTATAGTCTTCAAAGGGAAACGAAATATCTGTTGTCAGATTCCACAGAAATAAGGCTAGCAAAGAGATCCACGAAATACAGATGTAACTCTGTGAGATGAATTAACAGAACACAGAGCAGTTTCTCAGAAAGCTTCTTTCCAGATTTCATCGGAGGATATTTCCTTTTTCACCATAGCCCTCTATGGGTTTCCAAATATCACTTTGCCAATTCCACAAGAACTGTCTAAGCGAAAAGCTTCTTGAGGGGAAAGCTGTAACTCTGTGAGATGATTTCACAGAACACAAAGAAGTTTCTCAGAAAGCTTCTTTCCCTTTGTTATCGGAGGATATTTCCTTTGGCCCTATAGTCTTTAAAGGGATCCGAAATATCTGTTCTCAGATTCCACAGAAATAAGGCTATCAAAGAGATCCATGAAATACAGATATAACTCTGTTAGATGAATTAACAGAACACGAAGCAGTTTCTCAGAAAGCTTCTTTCCAGATTTCATAGGAGGATATTTCCTTTTTCACCATAGCCCTCTAAGGGCTACCAAATATCACTTTGCCAATTCCACAAGAACTGTCTTTGCGAAAGGCTTCTTGAGGGGAAAGCTGTAACTCTTTGAGATGATTTCACGGAACACAAAGAAGTTTCTGAGAAAGCTTCTTTCTCTTTGTTATCGGAGGATATTTCCTTTGGCCCTATAGTCTTCAAAGGGAAAGGAAATATCTGTTGTCAGATTCCACAGAAATAAGGCTAGCAAAGAGATCCACGAAATACAGGTGTAACTCTGTTAGATGAATTAACAGAACACTAAGCAGTTTCTCAGAAATCTTCTTTCCAGATTTCATCGGAAGATATTTCCTTTTTCACCATAGCCCTCTATGGGCTTCCAAATATCACTTTGCCAATTCCACAAGAACTGTCTTAGCGAAAGGCTTCTTGAGGGGAAAGCTGTAACTCTGTGAGATGATTTCACGGAACACAAAGAAGTTTCTCAGAAAGCTTCTTTCTCTTTGTTATCGGAGGATATTTCCTTTGGCCCTATAGTCTTCAAAGGGAAAGGAAATATCTGTTGTCAGATTCCACAGAAATAAGGCTAGCAAAGAGATCCACGAAATAAAGATGTAACTCTCTGAGATGAATTAACAGAACACTAAGCAGGTTCTCAGAAAGCTTCTTTCCAGATTTCATCGGAAGATATTTCCTTTTTCACCATAGCCCTCTATGAGCTTCCAAATATCACTTTGCCAATTCCACAAGAACTGTCTTAGTGAAAGGCTTCTTGAGGGGAAAGCTGTAACTCTGTGAGATGATTTCACAGAACACAAAGTAGTTTCTCAGAAAGCTTCTTTCTCTTTGTTATCGGAGTATATTTCCTTTGGCCCTATAGTCTTCAAGGGGAAAGGAAAAATGTGTTCTCAGATTCCACAGAAATAAAGCTAGCAAAGAGATCCACGAAATACAGATGTTTCTCTGTGAGATGAATTAACAGAACACTAAGCAGTTTCTCAGAAAGCTTCTTTCCAGATTTCATCTGAGGTTATTTCCTTTTTCACCGTAGCCCTCTATGGGCTTCCAAATATCACTTTGCCAATTCCACAAGAACTGTCTTTGCGAAAGGCTTCTTGAGGGGAAAGCTGTAACTCTGTGAGATGATTTCACAGAACACAAGGAAGTTTCTCAGAAAGCTTCTTTCTCTTTGTTATCGGAGGATATTTCCTTTGGAACTATAGTCTTCAAAGGGAAAGGAATTATCTGTTGTCAGATTCCACAGAAATAAGGCTAGCAAAGATATCCACGAAATACAGATGTAACTCTGTTAGATGAATTAACAGAACACTAAGCAGTTTCTCAGAAAGCTTCTTTCCATATTTCATCGGATGATATTTCCTTTTTCACCATAGCCCTCTATGGGCTTCCAAATATCACTTTGCCAATACCACAAGAACTGTCTTAGCGAAAGGCTTCTTGAGGGGAAAGCTGTAACTCTGTGAGATGATTTCACAGAACACAAAGAAGTTTCTCAGAAAGCTTCTTTCTCTTTGTTATCGGAGGATATTTCCTTTGGCCCTATAGTCTTCAAGGGGAAAGGAAAAATGTGTTCTCAGATTCCACAGAAATAAAGCTAGCAAAGAGATCCACGAAATACAGATGTTTCTCTGTGAGATGAATTAACAGAACACTAAGCAGTTTCTCAGAAAGCTTCTTTCCAGATTTCATCTGACGTTATTTCCTTTTTCACCGTAGCCCTCTATGGGCTTCCAAATATCACTTTGCCAATTCCACAAGAACTGTCTTTGCGAAAGGCTTCTTGAGGGGAAAGCTGTAACTCTGTGAGATGATTTCACAGAACCCAAAGAAGTTTCTCAGAAAGCTTCTTTCTCTTTGTTATCGGAGGATATTTCCTTTGGCCCTATAGTCTTCAAAGGGAAAGGAACTTTCTGTTGTCAGATTCCACCGAAATAAGGCTAGCAAAGAGATCCACGAAATACAGATGTTACTCTGTGAGATGAATTATCAGAACACTAAGCAGTTTCTCAGAAAGCTTCTTTCCAGATTTCATCGGAAGATATTTCCTTTTTCACCATAGCCCTCTATGGGCTTCCAAATATCACTTTGCCAATTCCACAAGAACTGCCTTTGCGAAAGGCTTCTTGAGGGGAAAGCTGTAATTCTGTGAGATGATTTCACGGAACACAAAGAAGTTTCTCAGAAAGCTTCTTTCTCTTTGTTATCGGAGGATATTTCCTTTGGCCCTCTAGTCTTCAAAGGGAAAGCAAATATCTGTTGTCAGATTCCACAGAAATAAGGCTAGCAAAGAGATCCACGAAATACAGATGTAACTCTCTTAGATGAATTAACAGAACACTAAGCAGTTTCTCAGAAAGCTTGTTTCCAGATTTCATCGGAAGATATTTCCTTTGTCACCATAGCCCTCTATGAGCTTCCAAATATCACTTTGCCAATTCCACAAGAACTGTCTTAACGAAATGCTTCTTGAGGGTAAAGCTGTAACTCTGTGAGATGATTTCACAGAACACAAAGAAGTTTCTCAGAAAGCTTCTTTCTCTTTGTTATCGGAGGATATTTCCTTTGGCCCTATAGTCTTCAAAGAGAAAGGAAATTTCTGTTTTCAGATTCCACAGAAATAAGGCTAGCAAAGAGATCCACGAAATACAGATGTAACGGTGTGAGATGAATTAACAGAACACTAAGCAGTTTCTCAGAAAGCTTCTTTCCAGATTTCTTCGGAGGATATTTCCTTTTTCACCATAGCCCTCTATGGGCTTCAAATATCAATTTGCCAATTCCATAAGAACTGCCTTAGAGAAAGGCTTCTTGAGGGGAAAGCTGTAACTCTGTGAGATGATTTCACAGAACACAAAGAAGTTTCTCAGAAAGCTTCTTTCTCTTTGTTATCGGAGGATATTTCCTTTGGCCCTATAGTCTTCAAAGGGAAAGGAAATATCTGTTGTCAGATTCCACAGAATTAAGGCTAGCAAAGAGATCCACGAAATACAGATATAACTCCGTGAGATGAATTAACAGAACACTAAGCAGTTTCTCAGAAAGCTTCTTTCCAGATTTCATCGGAGGATATTTCCTTTTTCTCCATAGCCCTCTATGACCTTCCAAATATCACTTTGCCAATTCCACAAGAACTGTCGTAGCGAATGGATTCTTGGGGGAAATCTGTAATTCTGTGAGATGATTTCACAGGAAACAAAGAAGTTTCTCAGAAAGCTTCTTTCTCCTTGTTATCGGAGGATATTTCCTTTGGCCCTATAGTCTTTAAATGGATCCGAAATATCTGTTCTCAGATTCCACAGAAATAAGGCTAGCAAAGAGATCCAATAAATACAGATGTAACTCTGTGAGATGAATTAACAGAACACTAAGCAGTTTCTCAGAAAGCTTCTTTCCAGATTTCATCGGAGGATATTTCCTTTTTCTCCGTAGCCCTCTATGTGCTTCCAAATATCACTTTGCCAATTCCACAGGAACTGTCTTAGCGAAAGGCTTCTTGAGAGGAAAGCTGTAACTCTGTGAGATGATTTCACGGAACACCAAGAAGTTTCTCAGAAAGCTTCTTTCTCTTTGTTATCGGAGGATATTTCCTTTGGCCCTACAGTCTTCAAAGGGAAAGGAAATATCTGTTCTCAGATTCCACAGAAATAAGGCTAGCAAAGAGATCCACGAAATACAGATGTAACGGTGTGAGATGAATTAACAGAACACTAAGCAGTTTCTCAGAAAGATTCTTTCCAGATTTCATCGGAGGATATTTCCTTTTTCACCATAGCCCTCTATGGGCTTCCAAATATCACTTTGCCAATTCCACAAGAACTGTCTTTGCGAAAGGCTTCTTGAGGGGAAAGCTGTAACTCTGTGAGATGATTTCACAGAACACAAAGAAGTTTCTCAGAAAGCTTCTTTCTCTTTGTTATCGGAGGATATTTCCTTTGGCCCTATAGTCTTCAAAGGGAAAGGAAATATCTGTTCTCAGATTCCACAGAAATAAGGCTAGCAGAGATCCAAGAAATACAGATGTAACTCTGTGAGATGAATTAACAGAACACTAAGCAGTTTCTCAGAAAGCTTCTTTCCAGAATTCATCGGAGGATATTTCCTTTTTCACCATAGCCCTCTATGGGCTTCCAAATATCACTTTGCTAATTCCACAAGAACTGTCTTAGCGAAAGGCTTCTTGAGGGGAAATCTGTAACTCTGTGAGATGATTACACAGAACAGAAAGAAGTTTCTCCGAAAGCTTCTTTCTCTTTGTTATCGGAGGATATTTCCTTTGTCCCTACAGTCTTCAAAGGGAAAGGAAATATCTGTTGTCAGATTCCACAGAAATAAGGCTAGCAAAGAGATCCACGAAATACAGATGTAACTCTGTGAGATGAATTAACAGAACACTAAGCAGTTTCTCAGAAAGCTTCTTTCCAGATTTCATCTGAGGATATTTCCTTTTTCACCATAGCCCTCTATGGGCTTCCAAATATCACTTTGCCAATTCCACAAGAACTGTCTTAGCGAAAGGCTTCTTGAGGGGAAAGCTGTAACTCTGTGAGATGATTTCACAGAACACAAAGAAGTTTCTCAGAAAGCTTCTTTCTCTTTGTTATCGGAGGATATTTCCTTTGGCCCTATAGTCTTCAAAGGGAAAGGAAATATCTGTTCTCAGATTCCACAGAAATAAAGCTAGCAAAGTGATACAAGAAATACAGATGTAACTCTGTGAGATGAATTAACAGAACACTAAACAGTTTCTCAGAAAGCTGCTTTCCAGATTTCATCTGAGGTTATTTCCTTTTTCACCATAGCCCTCTATGGGCTTCCAAATATCACTTTGCCAATTCCACAAGAACTGTCTTAGCGAAAGGCTTCTTGAGGCGAAATCTGTAATTCTGTGAGTTGACTTCACAGAACACAAAGAAGTTTCTCAGAAAGCTTCTTTCTCTTTGTTATCGGAGGATATTTCCTTTGGCCCTATAGTCTTCAAAGGGAAAGGAAATATCTGTTGTCAGATTCCACAGAAATAAGGCTAGCAAAGAGATACACGAAATACAGATGTAACTCGGTGAGATGAATTAACAGAACACTAAGCAGTTTCTCAGAAAGCTTCTTTCCAGATTTCATCGGAGTATATGTCCTTCTTCTCCATAGCCCTCTATGAGCTTCCAAATATCACTTTGCCAATTCCACAAGAACTGTCTTAGCAAAAGGCTTCTTGAGGGGAAAGCTGTAACTCTGTGAGATGATTTCACAGAACACAAAGAAATTTCTCAGAAAGTTTCTTTCTCTTTGTTATCGGAGGATATTTCCTTTGGCCCTATAGTCTTCAAAGGGAAAGGAAATATCTGTTGTCAGATTCCACAGAAATAAGGCTAGCAAAGAGATCCACGAAATACAGATGTAACTCTGTGAGATGAATTAACAGAACACTGAGCAGTTTCTCAGAAAGCTTCTTTCCAGATTTCATCGGAGGATATTTCCTTTTTCACCATAGCCCTCTATGGGCTTCCAAATATCACTTTGCCAATTCCACAAGAACTGTCTTAGCGAAAGGCTTATGGAGGGGAAAGCTGTAACTCTGTGAGATGATTTCACAGAACACAAAGAAGTTTCTCAGAAATCTTCTTTCTCTTTGTTATCGGAGGATATTTCCTTTGGCCCCATAGTGTTCAAAGGGAAAGGAAAAATCTGTTCTCAGATTCCACAGAAATAAAGCTAGCAAAGAGATCCACGAAATACAAATGTAACTCTGTGAGATGAATTAACAGAACACTAAGCAGTTTCTCAGAAAGTTTCTTTCCAGATTTCATCTGAGGTTATTTCCTTTTTCACCATAGCCCACTATGGGCTTCCAAATATCACTTTGCCAATTACACAAGAACTGTTTTTGCGAAAGGATTCTTGAGGGGAAAGCTGTAACTCTGTGAGATGATTTCACAGAACACAAAGAAGTTTCTCAGAAAGCTTCTTTCTCTTTGTTACCGGAGGATATTGCCTTTGGCCCTATAGTCTTCAAAGGGAAAGGAAATATCTGTTGTCAGATTCCACAGAAATAAGGCTAGCAAAGAGATCCACGAAATACCGATGTAACTCTGTGAGATGAATTAACAGAACACTGAGCAGTTTCTCAGAAAGCTTCTTTCCAGATTTCCTCGGAGGATATTTCCTTTTTCACCATAGCCCTCTATGGGCTTCCAAATATCACTTTGCCAATTCGACAAGAACTGTCTTAGCGAAAGGCTTCTTGAGGGGAAAGCTGTAACTCTGTGAGATGATTTCACAGAACACAAAGAAGTTTCTCAGAAAGCTTCTTTCTCTTTGTTATCGGAGGATATTTCCTTTGGCCCTATAGTCTTCAAAGGGAAAGGAAAAATCTGTTCTCAGATTCCACAGAAATAAAGCTAGCAAAGAGATCCACGAAATACAGATGTAACTCTGTGAGATGAATTAACAGAACACTAAGCAGTTTCTCAGAAAGCTTCTTTCCAGATTTCATATGAGGTTATTTCCTTTTTCACCATAGCCCACTATGGGCTTCCAAATGTCACTCTGCCAATTCCACAAGAACTGTTTTTGCGAAAGGTTTCTTGAGGGGAAAGCTGTAACTCTGTGAGATGATTTCACAGAACACAAAGAAGTTTCTCGGAAAGCTTCTTTCTCTTTGTTATCGGAGGATATTTCCTTTGGCCATATAGTCTTCAAAGTGAAAGGAAATATCTGTTGTCAGATTCCACAGAAATAAAGCTAGAAAAGAGATCCACGAAATACAGATGTAACTCGGTGAGATGAATTAACAGAACACTAAGCACTTTCACAGAAAGCTTCTTTCCAGATTTCATCGGAGGATATTTCCTTTTTCACCATAGCCCTCTATGGGCTTCCAAATATCACTTTGCCAATTCCACAAGAACTGTCTTAGTGAAAGTCCTCTTGAGGGGAAAGCTGTAACTCTGTGAGATGATTTCACAGAACACAAAGAAGTTTCTCAGAAAGCTTCTTTCTCTTTGTTATCGGAGGATATTTCCTTTGGCCCTATAGTCTTTAAAGGGATTCGAAATATCTGTTCTCAGATTCCACAGAAATAAGGCTAGCAACGAGATCCACGAAATACAGATGTAACTCTGTGAGATGAATTAACAGAACACTAAGCAGTTTCTCATAAAGCTTCTTTCCAGATTTCATCTGAGGTTATTTCTTTTTCACCATAGCCCTCTATGGGCTTCCAAATATCACTTTGCCAATTCCACAAGAACTGTCTTTGCGAAAGGCTTCTGGAGGGGAATGCTGTAACTCTGTTGGATGATTTCACAGAACACAAAGAAGTTTCTCAGAAAGCTTCTTTCTCTTTGTTATCGGAGGATATTTCCTTTGCCCCTATAGTCTTCAAAGGGAAAGGAAATATCTGTTGTCAGATTCCACAGAAATAAGGCTAGCAAAGAGATCCACGAAATACAGATGTAACTCTGTGAGATGTAGTAACAGAACACTGAGCAGTTTCTCAGAAAGCTTCTTTCCAGATTTCACAGGAGGATATTTCCTTTTTCACCCTAGCCCTCTATGGGCATCCAAATATCACTTTGCCAATTCCACAAGAACTGTCTTTGCGAAAGGCTTCTTGAGGGGAAAGCTGTAACTCTGTGAGATGATTTCACAGAACACAAAGAAGTTTCTCAGAAAGCTTCTTTCTCTTTGTTATCGGAGGATATTTCCTTTGGCCCTATAGTCTTCAAAGGGAAAGGAAATATCACTTGTCCGATTCCACAGAAATAAGGCTAGCAAAGAGATCCACGAAATACACATGTAACTCTGTGAGATGAATTAACAGAACACTGAGCAGTTTCTCAGAAAGCTTCTTTCCAGATTTCATCGGAGGATATTTCCTTTTTCACCATAGCCCTCTATGGGCTTCGAAATATCACTTTGCCAATTCCACAAGAAATGTCTTAGCGAAAGGCTTCTTGAGGCGAAAGCTGTCATTCTGTGAGGTGACTTCACAGAACACAAAGAAGTTTCTCAGAAAGCTTCTTTCTCTTTGTTACCGGAGGATATTTCCTTTCGCCCTATAGTCTTCAAAGGGAAAGGAAATATCTGTTGTCAGATTCCACACAAATGAGGCTAGCAAAGAGATCCACGAAATACAGATGTAGTTCTGTGAGATGAATTAACAGAACACTAAGCAGTTTCTCAGAAAGCTTCTTTCCAGATTTCATCGGAGGATATTTCCTTTTTCACCATAGCCCTCTATGGGCTTCAAATATCACTTTGCCAATTCCACAAGAACTGCCTTAGCGAAAGGCTTCTTGAGGGGAAAGCTGTAACTCTGTGAGATGATTTCACAGAACACAAAGAAGTTGCTCAGAAATCTTCTTTCTCTTTGTTATCGGAGGATATTTCCTTTGGCCCTATAGTCTTCAAAGGGAAAGGAAATATCTGTTGTCAGATTCCACAGAATTAAGGCTAGCAAAGAGATCCACGAAATACAGATATAACTCTGTGAGATGCATTAACAGAACACTAAGCAGTTTCTCAGAAAGCTTCTTTCCAGATTTCATCGGAGGATATTTCCTTTTTCTCCATAGCCCTCTATGACCTTCCAAATATCACTTTGCCAATTCCACAAGAACTGTCTTAGCGAAAGGATTCTTGGGGGAAATCTGTAACTCTGTGAGATGATTTCACAGGAAACAAAGAAGTTTCTCAGAAAGCTTCTTTCTCTTTGTTATCGGAGGATATTTCCTTTGGCCCTATAGTCTTTAAATGGATCCGAAATATCTGTTCTCAGATTCCACAGAATTAGGCTAGCAAAGAGATCCAATAAATACAGATGTAACTCTGTGAGATGAATTAACAGAACACTAAGCAGTTTCTCAGAAAGCTTCTTTCCAGATTTCATCGGGGGATATTTCCTTTTTCTCCGTAGCCCTCTATGTGCTTCCAAATATCACTTTGCCAATTCCACAAGAACTGTCTTAGCGAAAGGCTTCTTGAGGGGAAAGCTGTAACTCTGTGAGATGATTTCACGGAACACCAAGAAGTTTCTCAGAAAGCTTCTTTCTCTTTGTTATCGGAGGATATTTCCTTTGGCCCTACAGTCTTCAAAGGGAAAGGAAATATCTGTTCTCAGATTCCACAGAAATAAGGCTAGCAAAGAGATCCACGAAATACAGATGTAACGGTGTGAGATGAATTAACAGAACACTAAGCAGTTTCTCAGAAAGCTTCTTTCCAGATTTCATCGGAGGATATTTCCTTTTTCACCATAGCCCTCTATGGGCTTCCAAATATCACTTTGCCAATTCCAGAAGAACTGTCTTTGCGAAAGGCTTCTTGAGGGGAAAGCTGTAACTCTGTGAGATGATTTCACAGAACACAAAGAAGTTTCTCAGAAAGCTTCTTTCTCTTTGTTATCGGAGGATATTTCCTTTGGCCCTATAGTCTTCAAAGGGAAAGGAAATATCTGTTGTCAGATTCCACCGAAATAAGGCTAGCAGAGATCCAAGAAATACAGATGTAACTCTGTGAGATGAATTAACAGAACACTAAGCAGTTTCTCAGAAAGCTTCTTTCCAGATTTCATCGGAGGATATTTCCTTTTTCACCATAGCCCTCTATGGGTTTCCAAATATCACTTTGCTAATTCCACAAGAACTGTCTTAGCGAAAGGCTTCTTGAGGCGAAAGCTGTAATTCTGTGAGATGATTTCACAGAACACAAAGAAGTTTCTCAGAAAGCTTCTTTCCAGATTTCATCGGAGTATATGTCCTTCTTCTCCATAGCCCTCTATGAGCTTCCAAATATCACTTTGCCAATTCCACAAGAACTGTCTTAGCGAAAGGCTTCTTGAGGGGAAAGCTGTAACTCTGTGAGATGATTTCACAGAACACAAAGAAGTTTCTCAGAAAGCTTCTTTCTCTTTGTTATCGGAGGATATTTCCTTTGGCCCTATAGTCTTCAAAGGGAAAGGAAATATCTGTTGTCAGATTCCACAGAAATAAGGCTAGCAAAGAGATCCACGAAATACAGATGTAACTCTGTGAGATGAATTAACAGAACACTGAGCAGTTTCTCAGAAAGCTTCTTTCCAGATTTCATCAGAGGATATTTCCTTTTTCACCATAGCCCTCTATGGGCTTCCAAATATCACTTTACCACTTCCACAAGAACTGTCTTAGCGAAAGGCTTCTTGAGGGGAAAGCTGTAACTCTGTGAGATGATTTCACAGAACACAAAGAAGTTTCTCAGAAAGCTTCTTTCTCTTTGTTATCGGAGGATATTTCCTTTGGCCCCATAGTCTTCAAAGGGAAAGGAAAAATCTGTTCTCAGATTCCACAGAAATAAAGCTAGCAAAGAGATCCACGAAATACAGATGTAACTCTGTGAGATGAATTATCAGAACACTAAGCAGTTTCTCAGAAAGTTTCTTTCCAGATTTCATCTGAAGTTATTTCCTTTTTCACCATAGCCCACTATGGGCTTCCAAATATCACTTTGCCAATTCCACAAGAACTGTTTTTGCGAAAGGATTCTTGAGGGGAAAGCTGTATCTCTGTGAGATGATTTCACAGAACACAAAGAAGTTTCTCAGAAAGCTTCTTTCTCTTTGTTACCGGAGGATATTTCCTTTGGCCCTATAGTCTTCAAAGGGAAAGGAAATATCTGTTGTCAGATTCCACAGTAATAAGGCTAGCAAAGAGATCCACCAAATACAGATGTAACTCTGTGAGATGAAGTAACAGAACACTGAGCAGTTTCTCAGAAAGCTTCTCTCCAGATTTCACAGGAGGATATTTCCTTTTTCACCCTAGCCCTCTATCGGCTTCCAAATATCACTTTGCCAATTCCACAAGAACTGTCTTAGCGAAAGGCTTCTTGAGGCGAAAGCTGTAATTCTGTGAGATGATTTCACAGAACACAAAGAAGTTTCTCAGAAAGCTTCTTTCTCTTTGTTATCGGAGGATATTTCCTTTGGCCCTATAGTCTTTAATGGGATTCGAAATATCTGTTCTCAGATTCCACAGAAATAAGGCCAGCAAAGAGATCCACGAAATACAGATATAACTCTGTGAGATGAATTAACGAACACTAAGCAGTTTCTCAGAAAGCTTCTTTACAGATTTCATCGGAGAATATTTCCTTTTTCACCATAGCCCTCTACTGGCTTCCAAATATCACTTTGCCAATTCCACAAGAACTGTCTTTGCGAAAGGCTTCTTGAGAGGAAAGCTGTAACTCTGTGAGATGATTTCACAGAACACAAAGAAGTTTCTCAGAAAGCTTCTTTCTCTTTGTTATCGGAGGATATTTCCTTTGGCCCTATAGTCTTCAAAGGGAAAGGAAATATCTGTTGTCAGATTCCACAGAAATAAGGCTAGCAAAGAGATCCACGAAATACAGATGTAACACTGTGAGATGAATTAACAGAACACTAAGCAGTTTCTCAGAAAGCTTCTTTCCAGATTTCATCGGAGGATATTTCCTTTTCACCATAGCCCTCAATGGGCTTCCAAATATCACTTTGCCAATTCCAAAAGAACTGTCTTAGCGAAAGGCTTCTTGAGGGGAAAGCTGTAACTCTCTGAGAAGATTTCACAGAACAGAAAGACGTTTCTCAGAAAGCTTCTTTCTCTTTGTTGTCGGAGGATATTTCCTTTGGCCCTATAGTCTTCAAAGGGAAAGGAAATATCTGTTGTCAGATTCCACAGAAATAAGGCTAGCAAAGAGATCCATGAAATACAGATGTAACTCTGTGAGATGAATTAACAGAACACTAAGCAGTTTCTCAGAAAGCTTCTTTCCAGATTTCATCGGAGGATATTTACTTTTTCACCATAGCCCACTATGGGCTTCCAAATATCACTTTGCCAATTCCACAAGAACTGTCTTAGCGAAAGGCTTCTTGAGGGGAACGCTGTAACTCTGTGAGATGATTTCACAGAACACAAAGAAGTTTCTCAGAAAGCTTCTTTCTCTTTGTTATCGGAGGATATTTCCTTTGGCCCTATAGTCTTCAAAGGGAAAGGAAAAATCTGTTCTCACATTCCACAGAAATAAAGCTTGCAAAGAGATCCACGAAATACAGATGTAACTCTGTGAGATGAATTAACAGAACCCTAAGCAGTTTCTCAGAAAGCTTCTTTCCAGATTTCATCGGAGGATATTTCCTTTTTCACCATTGCCCTCTATGGGCTTCCAAATATCACTTTGCCAATTCCAAAAAAAGTGTCTTAGCGAAAGGCTTCTTGAGGGGAAAGCTGTAACTCTGTGAGATGATTTCACAGAACAGAAAGAAGTTTCTCAGAAAGCTTCTTTCTTTGTTATCGGAGGATATTTCCTTTGGCCCTATAGTCCTTAAAGGGATTCGAAATATCTGTTCTCAGATTCCACAGAAATAAGGCTAGGAAAGAGATCCACGAAATACAGATATAACTCTGTGAGATGAATTACCAGAACACTAAGCAGTTTCTCAGAAAGCTTCTTTCCAGATTTCATCGGAGGATATTTACTTTTTCACCATAGGCCTCTATGGGCTTCCAAATATCACTTTGCCAATTCCAAAAGAACTGTCTCTGAAAGGCTTCTTGAGGGGAAAGCTGGAACTCTGTGAGATGATTTCACAGAACACAAAGAAGTTTCTCAGAAAGCTTCTTTCTCTTTTTTATCGGAGGATATTTCCTTTGGCTCTATAGTCTTAGAAGGGAAAGGAAATATCTGTTGTCAGATTCCACAGAAATAAGGCTAGCAAAGAGATCCACGAAATACAGATGTAACTCTGTGAGATGAATTAACAGAACACTGAGCAGTTTCTCAGAAAGCTTCTTTCCAGATTTCATCGGAGGATATTTCCTTTTTCACCATAGCCCTCTATGGGCTTCTAAATATCACTTTGCCAATTCCACAAGAACTGTCTTAGCGAAAGGCTTCTTGAGGGGAAAGTTGTAACTCTGTGAGATGATTTCACAGAACACAAAGAAGGTTCTCAGAAAGCTTCTTTCTCTTTGTTATCGGAGGATATTTCCTTTGTCCCTATAGTCTTCAAAGGGAAAGGAAAAATCTGTTCTCAAATTCCACAGAAATAAAGCTAGCAAAGAGATCCACGAAATACAGATGTAACTCTGTGAGATGAATTAACAGAACACTAAGCAGTTTCTCAGAAAGCTTCTTTCCAGATTTCATCGGAGGATATTTCCTTTTTCACCATAGCCCTCTATGGGCTTCCAAATATCACTTTGCCAATTCCACAAGAACTGTCTTAGCGAAAGGCTTCTTGAGGGGAAAGCTGTAACTCTGTGAGATGTTTTCACAGAACACAAAGAAGTTTCTCAGAAAGCTTCTTTCTCTTTGTTATCGGAGGATATTTACTTTTGCCTATAGTCTTTAAAGGGATCCAAAATATCTGTTCTCAGATTCCACAGAAATAAGGATAGCAAAGAGATCCATGAAATACAGATGTAACTCTGTTAGATGAATTAACAGAACACTAAGCAGTTTCTCAGAAAGCTTCTTTCCAGATTTCATCGGAGGATATTTCCTTTTTCACCATAGCCCTCTATGGGCTTCCAAATATCACTTTGCCAATTCCACAAGAACTGTCTTAGCGAATGGTCTTGAGGGGAAAGCTGTAACTCTGTGAGATGATTTCACAGAACGCAAAGAAATTTCTCAGAAAGCTTCTTTCTCTTTGTTATCGGAGGATATTTCCTTTGGCCCTATAGTCTTCAAAGGGAAAGGAAAAATCTGTTCTCAGATTCCACAGAAATAAAGCTAGCAAAGAGATCCACGAAATACAGATGTAACTCTGTGAGATGAATTAACAGAACACTAAGAAGTTTCTCAGAAACCTTCTTTCCAGATTTCATCGGAGGATATTTCCTTTTTCACCATAGCCCTCTATGGGCTTCCAAATATCACTTTGCCAATTCCAAAAAAAGTGTCTTAGCGAAAGGCTTCTTGAGGGGACAGCTGTAACTCTGTGAGATGATTTCACAGAACAGAAAGAAGTTTCTCAGAAAGCTTCTTTCTCTTTTTTATCGGAGGATATTTCCTTTGGCCCTATAGTCTTTAAAGGGATTCGAAATATCTGTTCTCAGATTCCATAGAAATAAGGCTAGCAAAGAGATCCACGAAATACAGATATAACTCTGTGAGATGAATTAACAGAACACTAAGCAGTTTCTCAGAAAGCTTCTCTCCAGATTTCATCGGAGGATATTTCCTTTTTCACCATAGCCCTCTATGGGCTTCCAAATATCACTTTGCCAATTCCAAAAGAACTGTCTTAGCGAAAGGCTTCTTGAGAGGAAATATGGAACTCTGTGAGATGATTTCACAGAACACAAAGAAGTTTCTCAGAAAGCTTCTTTCTCTTTGTTATCGGAGGATATTTCCTTTGGCCCTATAGTCTTTAAAGGGATTCGAAATATCTGTTCTCAGATTCCAAAGAAATAAGGCTAGCAAAGAGATCCACGAAATACAGATAAAACTCTGTGAGATGAATTAACAGAACACTAAGCAGTTTCTCAGAAAGCTTCTTTCCAGATTTCATCGGAGGATATTTCCTTTTTCACCATAGCCCTCTATGGGCTTCCAAATATCACTTTGCCAATTCCACAAGAACTGTCTTAGCGAAAGGCTTCTTAAGGGGAAAGCTGTAACTCTGTGAGATGTTTTCACAGAACACAAAGAAGTTTCTCAGAAAGCTTCTTTCTCTTTGTTATCGGAGGATAATTCCTTTGGCCCTATAGTCTTTAAAGGGATCCGAAATATCTGTTCTCAGATTCCACAGAAATAAGGCTGGCAAAGAGATCCATGAAATACAGATGTCACTCTGTTAGATGAATTAACAGAACACTAAGCAGTTTCTCAGAAAGCTTCTTTCCAGATTTCATCGGAGGATATTTCCTTTTTCACCATAGCCCTCTATGGGCTTCCAAATATCACTTTGCCAATTCCACAAGAACTGTCTTAGCGAAAGGCTTCTTGAGGGGAAAGTTGTAACTCTGTGAGATGATTTCACAGAACACAAAGAAGTTTCTCAGAAAGCTTCTTTCTCTTTGTTATCGGAGGATATTTCCTTTGTCCCTATAGTCTTCAAAGGGAAAGGAAAAATCTGTTCTCAGATTCCACAGAAATAAGGCTAGCAAAGAGATCCACGAAATACAGATGTAACTCTGTGAGATGAATTAACAGAACACTAAGCAGTTTCTCAGAAAGCTTCTTTCCAGATTTCATCGGAGGATATTTCTTTTTTCACCATAGCCCTCTATGGGCTTCCAAATATCCCTTTGCCAATTATAAAAGAACTGTCTTAGCGAAAGGCTTCTTGAGGGGAAAGCTGTAACTCTGTGAGACGTTTTCACAGAACACAAAGAAATTTCTCAGAAAGCGTCTTTCTCTTTGTTATCGGAGGATATTTCCTTTGGCCCTATAGTCATTAAAGGGATCCGAAATATCTGTTCTCAGATTCCACAGAAATAAGGCTAGTAAAGAGACCCATGAAATACAGATGTAACTCTGTGAGATGAATTAACAGAACACTAAGCAGTTTCTCAGAAAACTTCTTTCCAGATTTCATGGAGGATATTTCCTTTTTCACCATAGCCCTCTAAGGGCTTCCAAATATAACTTTGCCAATTCCACAAGAACTGTCTTAGCGAAAGGCTTCTTGAGGGGTAAGCTGTAACTCTGTGAGATGATTTCACAGAACACAAAGAAGTTTCTCAGAAAGCTTCTTTCTCTTTGTTATCGGAGGATATTTCCTTTGGCCCTATACTCTTCAATGGGAAAGGAAAAATCTGTTCTCAGATTCCACAGAAATAAAGCTGGGAAAGAGATCCACGAAATACAGATGTAACTCTGTGAGATGAATTAACAGAACACTAAGCAGTTTCTCAGAAAGCTTCTTTCCAGATTTCATCTGAGGTTATTTCTTTTTCACCATAGCCCTCTATGGGCTTCCAAATATCACTTTGCCAATTCCACAAGAACTGTCTTTGCGAAAGGCTTCTTGAGGGGAAAGCTGTAACTCTCTGAGATGATTTCACAGAACAGAAAGACGTTTCTCAGAAAGTTTCTTTCTCTTTGTTATCGGAGGATATTTCCTTTGGCCCTATAGATTTCAAAGGGAATGGAAATATCTGTTGTTAGATTCCACAGAAATAAGGCCAGCAAGGAGATCCACGAAATACAGATGTAACACTGTGAGATGAATTAACAGAACACTAAGCAGTTTCTCAGAAAGCTTCTTTCCAAATTTCATCGGAGGATATTTACTTTTTCACCATAGCCCACTATGGGCTTCCAAATATCACTTTGCCAATTCCACAAGAACTGTCTTTGCGAAAGGCTACTTGAGGGGAAAGCTGTAACTCTGAGAGATGATTTCACAGAACACAAAGAAGTTTCTCAGAAAGCTTCTTTCTCTTTGTTATCGGAGGATATTTCCTTTCGCCCTATAGTAGTTAAAGGGATTCGAAATATCTGTTCTCAGATTCCACAGAAATAAGGCTAGCAAAGAGATCCACGAAATACAGATATAACTCTGTGAGATGAATTAACAGAACACTAAGCAGTTTCTCAGAAAGCTTCTTTCCAGATTTCATCGGAGGATATTTCCTTTTTCACCATAGCCCTCTATGGGCTTCCAAATATCACTTTGCCAATTCCACAAGAACTGTCTTAGCGAAAGGCTTCCTGAGGGGAAAGCTGTAATTCTGTGAGATGCTTTCACAGAACACAAAGAAGTTTCTCAGAAAGCTTCTTTCTCTTTGTTATCGGAGGATATTTCCTTTGGCCCTCTAGTCTTTAAAGGGATCCGAAATATCTGTTCTCAGATTCCACAGAAATAAGGCTAGCAAAGAGATCCATGAAATACAGATGTAACTCTGTGAGATGAATTAACAGAACACTAAGCAGTTTCTCAGAAAGCTTCTTTCCAGATTTCATGGGAGGATATTTACTTTTTCACCATAGCCCTCTATGGGCTTCCAAATTTCACTTTGCCAATTCCACAAGAACTGTCTTAGCGAAAGGCTTCCTGAGGGGAAAGCTGTAACTCTGTGAGATGATTTCACAGAACACAAAGAAGTTTCTCAGAAAGCTTCTTTCTCTTTGTTATCGGAGGATATTTCCTTTGGCTCTATAGTCTTCGAAGGGAAAGGAAATATCTGTTGTCAGATTCCACAGAAATAAGGCTAGCAAAGAGATTCACGAAATACAGATGTAACTCTGTGAGATGAATTAGCAGAACACTGAGCAGTTTCTCAGAAAGCTTCTTTCCAGATTTCATGGGAGGATATTTCCTTTTTCACCATAGCCCTCTATGGGCTTCCAAATATCACTTTGCCAATTCCACAAGAACTGTCTTAGCGAAAGGCTTCTTGAGGGGAAAGCTGGAACTCTGTGAGATGTTTTCACAGAACAGAAAGAAGTTTCTCAGAAAGCTTCTTTCTCTTTGTTATCGTAAGATATTTCCTTTGGCCCTATAGTCTTTAAAGGGATTCGAAATATCTGTTCTCAGATTCCACAGAAATAAGTCTAGCAAAGAGATCCACGAAATACAGATATAACTCTGTGAAATGAATTAACAGAACACTAAGCAGTTTCTCAGAAAGCTTCTTTCCAGATTTCATCGGAGGATATTTTCTTTTTCACCATAGCCCTCTATGGGCTTCCAAATATCACTTTGCCAATTCCAAAAGAACTGTCTTAGCGAAAGGCTTCTTGAGGGGAAAGCTGGAACTCTGTGAGGTGATTTCACAGAACAGAAAGAAGTTTCTTAGAAAGATTCTTTCTCTTTGTTATCGGAGGATATTTCCTTTGGCCCTATAGTCTTTAAACGGATTCGAAATATCTGTTCTCAGATTCCACAGAAATAAGGCTAGCAAAGAGATCCACGAAATACAGATATAACTCTGTGAGATGAATTAACAGAACACTAAGCAGTTTCTCAGAAAGCTTCTTTCCAGATTTCATCGGAGGATATTTCCTTTTTCACCATAGCCCTCTATGGGCTTCCAAATATCACTTTGCCAATTCCACAAAAACTGTCTTAGCGAAAGGCTTCTTGAGGCGAAAGCTGTAATTCTGTGAGATGATTTCACAGAACACAAAGAAGTTACTCAGAAAGCTTCTTTCTCTTTGTTATCGGAGGATATTTCCATTGGCCCTATAGTCTTCAAAGGGAAAGGAAATATCTGTTGTCCGATTCCACAGAAATAAGGCTACCAAAGAGATCCACGAAATACCGATGTAACTCTGTGAGATGAATTAACAGAACACTAAGCAGTTTCTCAGAAAGCTTCTTTCCAGATTTCATCGGAGGATATTTCCTTTTTCACCATAGCCCTCTATGGGCTTCCAAATATCACTTTGCCAATTCCACAAGAACTGTCTTAGCGAAAGGCTTCTTGAGGAAAAAGCTGTAACTCTGTGAGATGATTTCACAGAACACAAAGAAGTTTCTCAGAAAGCTTCTTTCTCTTTGTTATCGGAGGATATTTCCTTTGGCCCTATAGTCTTTAAACGGATTCGAAATATCTGTTGTCAGATTCCACAGAAATAAGGCTAATAAAGAGATCCACGAAATACAGATATAACTCTGTGAGATGAATTAACAGAACACTAAGCAGTTTCTCAGAAAGCTTCTTTCCAGATTTCATCGGAGGATATTTCCTTTTTCACCATAGCCCTCTATGGGCTTCCAAATATCACTTTGCCAATTCCACAAGAACTGTCTTATCGAAAGGCTTCTTGAGGGGAAAGCTGTAACTCTGTGAGATGATTTCACAGAACACAAAGAAGTTTCTCAGAATGCTTCTTTCTCTTTGTTATCGGAGGATATTTCCTTTGGCCCTATAGTCTTTAAAGGGATTCGAAATATCTGTTCTCAGATTCCACAGAAATAAGGCTAGCAAAGAGATGCACGAAATACAGATATAACCCTGTGAGATGAATTAACAGAACACTAAGCAGTTTCTCAGAAAGCTTCTTTCCAGATTTCATCGGAGGATATTTCCTTTTTCACCATAGCCCTCTATGGGCTTCCAAATATCACTTTGCCAATTCCACAAGAACTGTCTTAGCGCAAGGCTTCTTGAGGGGAAAGCTGTAACTCTGTGAGATGATTTCAAGGAACACAAAGAAGTTTCTCAGAAAGCTTCTTTCTCTTTGTTATCGGAGGATATTTCCTTTGGCCCTATAGTCTTCAAAGGTAAAGGAAAAATCTGTTCTCAGATTCCACAGAAATAAAGCTAGCAAAGATATCCACGAAATACAGATGTAACTCTGTGAGATGAATTAACAGAACACTAAGCAGTTTCTCAGAAAACTTCTTTCCAGATTTCATCTGAGGTTATTTCCTTTTACTCCATAGCCCTCTATGGGCTTCCAAATATCACTTTGCCAATTCCACAACAACTGTCTTTGCGAAAGGCTTCTTGAGGGGAAAGCTGTAACTCTGTGAGATGATTTCACAGAACACAAAGAAGTTTCTCAGAAAGCTTCTTTCTCTTTGTTATCGGAGGATATTTCCTTTGGCTCTATAGTCTTCGAAGGGAAAGGAAATATCTGTTGTCAGATTCCACAGAAATAAGGCTAGCAAAGAGATCCACGAAATACAGATGTAACTCTGTGAGATGAATTAACAGAACACTGAGCAGTTTCTCAGAAAGCTTCTTTCCAGATTTCATCGGAGGATATTTCCTTTTTCACCATAGCCCTCTATGGGCTTCCAAATATCACTTTGCCAATTCCAAAAGAACTGTCTCAGCGAAAGGCTTCTAGAGGGGAAAGCTGGAACTCTGTGAGATGATTTCACAGAACACAAAGCAGTTTCTCAGAAAGCTTCTTTCTCTTTGTTATCGGAGGATATTTCCTTTGGCCCTATTGTCTTTAAAGGGATTCGAAATATCTGTTCTCAGATTCCAAAGAAATAAGGCTAGCAAAGAGATCCACGAAATACAGATATAACTCTGTGAGATGAATTAACAAAACACTAAGCAGTTTCTCAGAAAGCTTCTTTCCAGATTTCATCGCAGGATATTTCCTTTTTCACCTTAGCCCTCTATGGGCTTCCAAATATCACTTTGCTAATTCCACAAGAACTGTCTTAGCGAAAGGCTTATTGAGGGGAAAGCTGTAACTCTGTGAGATGTTTTCACAGAACACAAAGAAGTTTCTCAGAAAGCTTCTTTCTGTTTGTTATCGGAGGATATTTCCTTTGGCCCTATAGTCTTTAAAGGGATCCGAAATATCTGTTCTCAGATTCCACAGAAATAAGGCTAGCAAAGAGATCCATGAAATACAGATGTAACTCTGTGAGATGAATTAACAGAACACTAAGCAGTTTCTCAGAAAGCTTCTTTCCAGATTTCATCGGAGGATATTTGCTTTTTCACCATAGCCCTCCATGGGCTTCCAAATATCACTCTGCCATTTCCAAAAGAACTGTCTTAGCGAAAGACTTCTAGAGGGGAAAACTGTAACTCTGTGAGATGTTTTCACAGAACACAAAGAAGTTTCTCAGAAAGCTTCTTTCTCTTTGTTATCGGAGGATATTTCCTTTGGCCCTATAGTCTTTAAAGGGATTCGAAATATCTGTTCTCAGATTCCACAGAAATAAGGCTAGCAAAGAGATCCACGAAATACAGATATAACTCTGTGAGATGAATTAGCAGAACACTAAGCAGTTTCTCAGAAAGCTTCTTTCCAGATTTCATCGAAGGATATTTCCTTTTTCACCATAGCCCTCTATGGGCTTCCAAATATCACTTTGCCAATTCCAAAAGAACTCTCTTAGAGAAAGGCTTCTTGAGGGGAAAGCTGGAACTCTGTGAGATGATTTCACAGAACACAAAGAAGTTTCTCAGAAAGCTTCTTTCTCTTTGTTATCGGAGGATATTTCCTTTGGCCCTATAGACTTCAAATGGAAAGGAAATATCTGTTGTCCGATTCCTTAGAAATAAGGCTAGCAAAGAGATCCATGAAAAACAGATGTAACTCTGTGAGATGAATTAACAGAACACTAAGCAGTTTCTCAGAAAGCTTCTTTCCAGATTTCATCGGAGGATATTTCCTTTTTCACAATAGCCCTCTATGGGCTTCCAAATATCACTTTGCCAATTCCACAAGAACTGTCTTTGCGAAAGGCTTCTTGAGGGGAAAGCTGTAACTCTGTGAGATGATTTCACAGAACACAAAGAAGTTTCTCAGAAAGCTTCTTTCTCTTTGTTAACGGAGGATATTTCCTTTGACCCTATAGTCTTTAAAGGGATGCGAAATATCTGTTCTCAGATTCCACAGAAATAAGGCTAGCAAAGAGATCCACGAAATACAGATGTAACTCTGTGAGATGAATTAACAGATCACTAAGCAGTTTCTCAGAAAGCTTCTTTCCAGATTTCATCAGAGGATATTTCCTTTTTCACCATAGCCCTCTATGGGCTTCCAAATATCACTTTGCCAATTCCACAAGAACTGTCTTAGCGAAAGGCTTCATGAAGGGGAAAGCTGTAAGTCTGTGAGATGATTTCACAGAACACAAAGAAGTTTCTCAGAAAGCTTCTTTCCCTTTGTTATCGGAGGATATTTCCTTTGGCCCTATAGTATTTAAAGGGATCCGAAATATCTGTTCTCAGATTCCACAGAAATAAGGCTAGAAAGAGATCCATGAAATACAGATGTAACTCTGTTAGATGAATTAACAGAACACTAAGCAGTTTCTCAGAAAGCTTCTTTCCAGATTTCATCGGAGGATATTTCCTTTTTCACCATAGCCCTCTACGGACTTCCAAATATCACTTTGCCAATTCCACAAGAACTGTCTTTGCGAAATGCTTCTTGAGGGGAAAGCTGTAACTCTGTGAGATGATTTCACAGAACACAAAGAAGTTTCTCAGAAAGCTTCTTTCTCTTTGTTATCGGAGGATATTTCCTTTGGCCCTATAGTCTTCAAAGGGAAAGGAAATATCTGTTGTCAGATTCCACAGAAATAAGGCTAGCAAAGAGATCCACGAAATACAGATGTAACTCTGTGAGATGAATTAATAGAACACTGAGCAGTTTCTCAGAAAGCTTCTTTCCAGGTTTCATCGGAGGATATTTCCTTTTTCACCGTAGCCCTCTATGGGCTTCCAAATATCACTTTGCCAATTCCACAAGAACTGTCTTACCGAAAGGTTTCTTGAGGGGAAAGCTGTAACTCTGTGAGATGATTTCACAGAACACAAAGAAGTTTCTCAGAAAGCTTCTTTCTGTTTGTTATCGGAGGATATTTCCTTTGGCCCTATAGTCTTCACAGGGAAAGGAAAAATCTGTTCTCAGATTCCACAGAAATAAAGCTAGCAAAGAGATCCACGAAATACAGATGTAACTCTGTTAGATGAATTAACAGAACACTGAGCAGTTTCTCAGAAAGCTTCTTTCCAGATTTCATCTGAGGTTACTTCCTTTTTCACCATAGCCCTCTATGGGCTTCCAAATATCACTTTGGCAATTCCACAAGAACTGTCTTTGCGAAAGGCTTCTTGAGGGGAAAGCTGTAACTCTCTGAGATGATTTCACAGAACACAAAGTAGTTTCTCAGAAAGCTTCTTTCTCTTTGGTATCGGAGGATATTGCCTTTGGGCCTATAGTCTTCAAAGGGAAAGGAAATATCTGTTGTCAGATTCCACAGAAATAAGGCTAGCAAAGAAATCCACGAAATACAGATGTAGCGCTGTGAGATGAATTAACAGAAGACTAAGCAGTTTCTCAGAAAGCTTCCTTCCAGTTTTCATCGGAGGATATTTCCTTTTTCACCATAGCCCTCTATGGGCTTCCAAATATCACTTTGCCAATTCCACAAGAACTGTCTTAGCGAAAGGCTTCTTGAGGGGAAAGCTGTAACTCTGTGAGATGATTTCACAGAACACAAAGAAGTTTCTCAGAAAGCTTCTTTCTCTTTGTTATCGGAGGACATTTCCTTTGTCCCTATAGTCTTCAAATTGAAAGGAAATATCTGTTCTCAGATTCCACAGAAATAAAGCTAGCAAAGAGATCCACGAAATACAGATGTAACTCTGTGAGATGAATTAACAGAACACTAAGCAGTTTCTCAGAAAGCTTCTTTCCAGATTTCATCAGAGGATATTTCCTTTTTCACCATAGCCCTCTATGGGCTTCCAAATATCTCTTTGCCAAATCCACAAGAACTGTCTTACCGAAAGGCTTCTTGAGGGGAAAGCTGTAACTCTGTGAGATGATTTCAGAGAACACAAAGAAGTTTCTCAGAAAGCTTCTTTCTCTTTGTTATCGGAGGATATTTCCTGGCCCTATAGTCTTCAAAGGTAAAGGAAAAATCTCTTCTCAGATTCCACAGAAATAAAGCTAGCAAAGAGATCCACGAAATACAGATGTAACTCTGTTAGATGAATTAACAGAACACTGAGCAGTTTCTCAGAAAGCTTCTTTACAGATTTCATCTGAGGTTATTTCCTTTTTCACAATAGCCCTCTATGGGCTTCCAAATATCACTTTGCCAATTCCACAAGAACTGTCTTAGCGAAAGGCTTCTTGAGGGGAAAGCTGTAACTCTGTGAGATGATTTCACAGAACGCAAAGAAGTTTCTCAGAAAGCTTCTTTCTCTTTGTAATCGGAGGATATTTCCTTTGGCCCTATAGTATTCAAAGGGAAAGGAAAAATCTGTTCTCAGATTCCACAGAAATAAAGATAGCAAAGAGATCCACGAAATACAGATGTAACTCTGTGAGATGAATTAACAGAACACTAAGTAGCATCTCAGAAAGCTTCTTTCCAGATTTCATCGGAGGATATTTCCTTTTTCACCATAGCCCTCTATGGGATTCCAAATATCCCTTTGCCAATTCCAAAAGAACTGTCTTAGCGAAAGGCTTCTTGACGGGAAAGCTGTAACTCTGTGAGATGATTTCACATAACAGAAAGAAGTTTCTCAGAAAGCTTCTTTCTCTTTGTTATCGGAGGATATTTCCTTTGGCCCTATAGTCTTTAAAGGGATTCGAAATATCTGTTCTCAGATTCCACAGAAATAAGGCTAGCAAAGAGATCCACGAAATACAGATATAACTCTGTGAGATGAATTAACAAAACACTAAGCAGTTTCTCAGAAAGCTTCTTTCCAGATTTCATCGGAGGATATTTCCTTTTTCACCGTAGCCCTCTATGGGCTTCCAAATATCACTTTGCCAATTCCACAAGAACTGTCTTAGCGAAAGGCTTCTTGAGGGGAAAGCTGTAACTCTGTGAGATGTTTTCACAGAACACAAAGAAGTTTCTCAGAAAGCTTCTTTCTCTTTGTTATCGGAGGATATTTCCTTTGGCCCTATAGTCTTCAAAGGGAAAGGAAATATCTGTTGTCAGATTCCACAGAAATAAGGCTAGCAAAAAGATCCACGAAATACAGATGTAACTCTGTGAGATGAATTAATAGAACACTGAGCAGTTTCTCAGACAGCTTCTTTCCAGGTTTCATCGGAGGATATTTCCTTTTTCACCGTAGCCCTCTATGGGCTTCCAAATATCACTTTGCCAATTCCACAAGAACTGTCTTACCGAAAGGTTTCTTGAGGGGAAAGCTGTAACTCTGTGAGATGATTTCACAGAACACAAAGAAGTTTCTCAGAAAGCTTCTTTCTCTTTGTTATCGGAGGTTATTTCCTTTGGCCCTATAGTCTTCAAAGGGAAAGGAAAAATCTGTTCTCAGATTCCACAGAAATAAAGCTAGCAAAGAGATCCACGAAATACAGATGTAACTCTGTAAGATGAATTAACAGAACACTAAGCAGTTTCTCAGAAAGCTTCTTTCCAGATTTCATCTGAGGTTATTTCCTTTTTCACCATAGCCCTCTATGGGCTTCCAAATATCACTTTGGCAATTCCACAAGAACTGTCTTTGCGAAAGGCTTCTTGAGGGGAAAGCTGTAATTCTCTGAGATGATTTCACAGAACACAAAGTAGTTTCTCAGAAAGCTTCTTTCTCTTTCGTATCGGAGGATATTTCCTTTGGCCCTATAGTCTTCAAAGGGAAAGGAAATATCTGTTGTTAGATTCCACAGAAATAAGGCTAGCAAAGAAATCCACGAAATACAGATGTAGCGCTGTGAGATGAATTAACAGAACACTAAGCAGTTTCTCAGAAAGCTTCCTTCCAGATTTCATCGCAGGATATTTCCTTTTTCACCATAGCCCTCTATGGGCTTCCAAATATCACTTTGCCAATTCCACAAGAACTGTCTTACCGAAAGGCTTCTTGAGGGGAAAGGTGTAACTCCGTGAGATGATTTCACAGAACACAAAGAAGTTTCTCAGAAAGCTTCTTTCTCTTTGTTGTCGGAGGATGTTTCCTTTGGCCCTATAGTCTTCAAAGGGAAAGGAAATATCTGTTCTCAGATTCCACAGAAATAAGGCTAGCAAAGAGATCCACGAAATACAGATGTAACTCTGTGAGATGAATCAACAGAACACTAAGCAGTTTCTCAGAAAGCTTCTTTCCAGATTTGATGGGAGGATATTTCCTTTTTCACCATAGCCCTCTATGGGCTTCCAAATATCACTTTGCCAAATCCAAAAGAACTGTCTTACCGAAAGGCTTCTTGAGGGGAAAGCTGTAACTCTGTGAGATGATTTCAGAGAACACAAAGAAGTTTCTCAGAAAGCTTCTTTCTCTTTGTTATCGGAGGATATTTCCTTTGGCCCTATAGTCTTCAAAGGGAAAGGAAAAATCTCTTCTCAGATTCCACAGAAATAAAGCTAGCAAAGAGATCCACGAAATACAGATGTAACTCTGTGAGATGAATTAACAGAACACTAAGCAGTTTCTCAGAAAGCTTCTTTACAGATTTCATCTGAGGTTATTTCCTTTTTCACAATAGCCCTCTATCGGCTTCCAAATATCACTTTGCCAATTCCAGAAGAACTGTCTTAGCGAAAGGCTTATTGAGGGGAAAGCTGTAACTCTGTGAGATGACTTCACAGAACGCAAAGAAGTTTCTCAGAAAGCTTCTTTCTCTTTGTTATCGGAGGATATTTCCTTTGGCCCTATAGTCTTCAAAGGGAAAGGAAAAATCTGTTCTCAGATTCCACAGAAATAAAGCTAGCAAAGAGATCCACGAAATACAGATGTAACTCTGTGAGATGAATTAACAGAACACTAAGTAGCTTCTCAGAAAGCTTCTTTCCAGATTTCGTCGGAGGATATTTCCTTTTTCACCATAGCCCTCTAAGGGATTCCAAATATCCCTTTGCCAATTCCAAAAGAACTGTCTTAGCGAAAGGCGTCTTGACGGGAAAGCTGTAACTCTGTGAGATGATTTCACATAACAGAAAGAAGTTTCTCAGAAAGCTTCTTTCTCTTTGTTATCGGAGGATATTTCCTTTGGCCCTATAGTCTTTAAAGGGATTCGAAATATCTGTTCTCAGATTCCACAGAAATAAGGCTAGCAAAGAGATCCACGAAATACAGATATAACTCTGTGAGATGAATTAACAGAACACTAAGCAGTTTCTCAGAAAGCTTCTTTCCAGATTTCTTCGGAGGATATTTCCTTTTTCACCGTAGCCCTCTTTGGGCTTCCAAATATCACTTTGCCAATTCCACAAGAACTGTCTTAGCGAAAGGCTTCTTGAGGGGAAAGCTGTAACTCTGTGAGATGTTTTCACAGAACACAAAGAAGTTTCTCAGAAAGCTTCTTTCTCTTTGTTATCGGAGGATATTTCCTTTGGCCCTATTGTCTTCAAAGGGAAAGGAAAAATCTGTTCTCAGATTCCACAGAAATAAAGCAAGCAAAGAGATCCACGAAATACAGAGGTAACTCTGTGAGATGAATTAACAGAACACTAAGCAGTTTCTCAGAAAGCTTCTTTCCGGATTTCATCGGAGGATATTTCCTTTTTCACCATAGCCCTCTATGGGCTTCCAAATATCACTTTGCCAATTCCACTAGAACTGTCTTAGCGAAAGGCTTCTTGAGGCGAAAGCTGTAATTCTGTGAGATGATTTCACAGAACACAAAGAAGTTTCTCAGAAAGCTTCTTTCCCTTTGTTATCGGAGGATATTTCCTTTGGTCCTATAGTCTTCAAAGGGAAAGGAAATATCTGTTGTCAGATTCCACAGAAATAAGGCTAGCAAAGAGATCCACGAAATACAGATGTAACTCTGTGAGATGAATTAACAGAACACTAAGCAGTTTCTCAGAAAGCTTCTTTCCAGATTTCATCGGAGGATATTTCCTTTTTCACCATAGCCCTCTATGGGCTTCCAAATATCACTTTGCCAATTCCACAAGAACTGTCTTAGCGAAAGGCTTCTTGAGGGGAAAGCTGTAACTCTGTGAGATGATTTCAAGGAACACAAAGAAGTTTCTCAGAAAGCTTCTTTCTCTTTGTTATCGGAGGATATTTCCTTTGGCCCTATAGTCATAAAAGGGAAAGGAAAAATCTGTTCTCAGATTCCACAGAAATAAAACTAGCAAAGACATCCACGAAATACAGATGTAACACTGTGAGATGAATTAACAGAACACTAAGCAGTTTCTCAGAAAGCTTCTTTCCACATTTCATCTGAGGTTATTTCCTTTTTCACCATAGCCCTCTATGGGCTTCCAAATATCACTTTGCCAATTCCACAAGAACTGTGTTTGCGAAAGGCTTCTTGAGGGGAAAGCTGTAACTCTTTGAGATGATTTCACAGAACACAAAGAAGTTTCTCAGAAAGCTTCTTTCTCTTTGTTATCGGAGGATATTTCCTTTGACCCTATAGTCTTCAAAAGGAAAGGAAATATCTGTTGTCAGATTCCACAGAAATAAGGCTAGCAAAGAGATCCACGAAATACAGATGTAACTCTGTGAGATGAATTAACAGAACACTAAGCAGTTTCTCAGAAAGCTTCTTTCCAGATTTCATCGGAGGATATTTTCTTTTTCACCATAGCCCTATATGGGCTTCCAAATATCACTTTGCCAATTCCACAAGAACTGTCTTAGCGAAAGGCTTCTTGTGGCGAAAGCTGTAATTCTGTGAGATGATTTCACAGAACACAAAGAAGTTTCTCAGAAAGCTTCTTTCCCTTTGTTATCGGAGGATATTTCCTTTGGCCCTATAGTCTTCAAAGGGAAAGGAAATATCTGTTGTCAGATTCCACAGAAATAAGGCTAGCAAAGAGATCCACGAAATACAGATGTAACTCTGTGAGATGAATTAACAGAACACTAAGCAGTTTCTCAGAAAGCTTCTTTCCAGATTTCATCGGAGGATATTCCCTTTTTCACCATAGCCCTCTATGGGCTTCCAAATATCACTTTGCCAATTCCACAAGAACTGTCTTAGCGAAAGGCTTCTTGAGGGGAAAGCTGTAACTCTGTGAGATGATTTCACAGAACACAAAGAAGTTTCTCAGAAAGCTTCTTTCCCTTTGTTATCGGAGGATATTTCCTTTGGCCCTATAGTCTTTAAAGGGATCCGAAATATCTGTTCTCAGATTCCACAGTAATAAGGCTAGCAAAGAGATCCATGAAATACAGATGTAACTCTGTTAGATGAATTAACAGAACACTAAGCAGTTTCTCAGAAAGCTTCTTTCCAGATTTCATCTGAGGTTATTTCCTTTTTCACCATAGCCCTCTATGGGCTTCCAAATATCACTTTGGCAATTCCACAAGAACTGTCTTTGCGAAAGGCTTCTTGAGGGGAAAGCTGTAACTCTCTGAGATGATTTCACAGAACACAAAGTAGTTTCTCAGAAAGCTTCTTTCTCTTTGGTATCGGAGGATATTTCCTTTGGCCCTATAGTCTTCAAAGGGAAAGGAAATATCTGTTGTTAGATTCCACAGAAATAAGGCTAGCAAAGAAATCCACGAAATACAGATGTAGCGCTGTGAGATGAATTAACAGAACACTAAGCAGTTTCTCAGAATGCTTCCTTCCAGATTTCATCGGAGGATATTTCCTTTTTCACCATAGCCCTCTATGGGCTTCCAAATATCACTTTGCCAATTCCACAAGAACTGTCTTACCGAAAGGCTTCTTGAGGGGAAAGCTGTAACTCCGTGAGATGATTTCACAGAACACAAAGAAGTTTCTCAGAAAGCTTCTTTCTCTTTGTTATCGGAGCATGTTTCCTTTGGCCCTATAGTCTTCAAAGGGAAAGGAAAAATCTGTTCTCAGATTCCACAGAAATAAAGCTAGCAAAGAGATGCACGAAATACAGATGTAACTCTGTGAGATGAATTAACAGAACACTAAGCAGTTTCTCAGAAAGCTTCTTTCCAGATTTCATCTGAGGTTATTTCTTTTTTCACCGTAGCCCTCTATGGGCTTCCAAATATCACTTTGCCAATTCCACAAGAACCGTCTTTGCGAAAGGATTTTGAGGGAAAGCTATAACTCTGTGAGATGATTTCACAGAACACAAAGAAGTTTCTCAGAAAGCTTCTTTCTCTTTGTTATCGGAGGATATTTCCTTTGGCCCTATAGTCTTCAAAGGGAAAGGAAATATCTGTTGTCAGATTCCACAGAAATAAGGCTAGCAAAGAGATCCACGAAATACAGATGTAACTCTGTGAGATGAATTAACAGAACACTAAGCAGTTTCTCAGAAAGCTTCTTTCCAGATTTCATCGGAGGATATTTCCTTTTTCACCATAGCCCTCTATGGGCTTCCAAATATCACTTTGCCAATTCCACAAGAACTGTCTTAGCGAAAGACTTCTTGAGGGGAAAGCTGTAACTCTGTGAGATGATTTCACAGAACACAAAGAAGTTTCTCAGAAAGCTTCTTTCTCTTTGTTATCGGAGGATATTTCCTTTGGCCCTATAGTCTTCAAAGGGAAAGGAAATATTTGTGGTCAGATTCCACAGAAATAAGGCTAGCAAAGAGATCCACGAAATACAGATGTAACTCTGTGAGATGAATTAACAGAACACTAAGCAGTTTCTCAGAAAGCTTCTTTCCAGATTTCATCAGAGGATATTTCCTTTTTCACCATAGCCCTCTATGGGCTTCCAAATATCACTTTGCCAATTCCACAAGAACTGTCTTAGCGAAAGGCTTCATGAGGGGGAAAACTGTAAGTCTGTGAGATGATTTCACAGAACACAAAGAAGTTTCTCAGAAAGCTTCTTTCCCTTTGTTATCGGAGGATATTTCCTTTTGCCCTATAGTATTTAAAGGGATCCGAAATATCTGTTCTCAGATTCCACAGAAATAAGGCTAGAAAGAGATCCATGAAATACAGATGTAACTCTGTGAGATGAATTAACAGAACACTAAGCAGTTTCTCAGAAAGCTTCTTTCCAGATTTCATCGGAGGATATTTCCTTTTTCACCATAGCCCTCTACGGACTTCCAAATATCACTTTGCCAATTCCACAAGAACTGTCTTTGCGAAATGGTTCTTGAGGGGAAAGCTGTAACTCTGTGAGATGATTTCACAGAACACAAAGAAGTTTCTCAGAAAGCTTCTTTCTCTTTGTTATCGGAGGATATTTCCTTTGGCCCTATAGTCTTCAAAGGGAAAGGAAATATCTGTTGTCAGATTCCACAGAAATAAGGCTAGCAAAGAGATCCACGAAATACAGATGTAACTCTGTGAGATGAATTAACAGAACACTGAGCAGTTTCTCAGAAAGCTTCTTTCCAGATTTCATCTGAGGTTATTTCCTTTTTCACCATAGCCCTCTATGGGCTTCCAAATATCACTTTGGCAATTCCACAAGAACTGTCTTTGCGAAAGGCTTCTTGAGGGGAAAGCTGTAACTCTCTGAGATGATTTGACAGAACACAAAGTAGTTTCTCAGAAAGCTTCTTTCTCTTTGGTATCGGAGGATATTACCTTTGGGCCTATAGTCTTCAAAGGGAAAGGAAATATCTGTTGTCAGATTCCACAGAAATAAGGCTAGCAAAAAATCCACGAAATACAGATGTAGCGCTGTGAGATGAATTAACAGAAGACTAAGCAGTTTCTCAGAAAGCTTCCTTCCAGATTTCATCGGAGGATATTTCCTTTTTCACCATAGCCCTCTATGGGCTTCCAAATATCACTTTGCCAATTCCACAAGAACTGTCTTACCGAAAGGCTTCTTGAGGGGAAAGCTGTACCTCCGTGAGATGATTTCACAGAACACAAAGAAGTTTCTCAGAAAGCTTCTTTCTCTTTGTTATCGGAGGATATTTCCTTTGGCCCTATAGTCTTCAAAGGGAAAGGAAATATCTGTTGTCAGATTCTACAGAAATAAGGCTAGCAAAGAGATCCACGAAATACAGATGTAACTCTGTGAGATGAATTAACAGAACACTAAGCAGTTTCTCAGAAAGCTTCTTTCCAGATTTCATCGGAGGATATTTCCTTTTTCACCATAGCCCTCTATGGGCTTCCAAATATCACTTTGCCAATTCCACAAGAACTGTCTTAGCGAAAGGCTTCTTGAGGGGAAAGCTGTAACTCTGTGAGATGATTTCACAGAACACAAAGAAGTTTCTCAGAAACCTTCTTTCTCTTTGTTATCGGAGGATATTTTCTTTGGCCCTATAGTCTTCAAAGGGAAAGGAAATATCTCTTGTCAGATTCCACAGAAATAAGGCTAGCAAAGAGATCCATGAAATACAGATGTAAATCTCTGAGACGAATTAACAGAACACTAAGCAGTTTCTCAGAAAGCTTCTTTCCAGATTTCATCTGCGGATATTTCCTTTTTCACCATAGCCCTCTATGGGCTTCCAAATATCACATTGCCAATTCCACAAGAACTGTCTTAGCGAAAGGCTTCTTGAGGGGAAAGCTGTAACTCTGTGAGATGATTTCACAGAACACAAAGAAGTTTCTCAGAAAGCTTCTTTCCCTTTGTTATCGGAGGATATTTCCTTTTGCCTTATAGTCATTAAAGGGATCCGAAATATCTGTTCTCAGATTCCACAGAAATAAGGCTAGCAAAGAGATCCATGAAATACAGATGTAACTCTGTGAGATGAATTAAGAGAACACTAAGCAGTTTCTCAGAAGCTTCTTTCCAGATTTCATCGGAGGATATTTCCTTTTTCACCATAGCCCACTAAGGGCTTCCAAATATCACTTTGCCAATGCCACAAGAACTGTCTTAGCGAAAGGCTTCTTGAGGGGAAAGCTGTAACTCTGTGAGATGATTTCACAGAACACAAAGAAGTTTCTCAGAAAGCTTCTTTCTCTTTGTTATCGGAGGATATTTCCTTTCTCCCTATAGGCTTCAAAGGGAAAGGAAATATCTGTTCTCAGATTCCACAGAAATAAGGCTAGCAAAGAGATCGACGAAATACAGAAGTAACCCTGTGAGATGAATTAACAGAACACTAAGCAGTTTCTCAGAAAGCTTCTTTCCAGATTTCATGGCAGGATATTTCCTTTTTCAGAAGAGCCCTCTACGGGCTTCCAAATATCACTTTGCCAATTCCACAAGAACTGTCTTAGCGAAAGGCTTCTTGAGGCGAAATCTGTAATTCTGTGAGATGATTTCACAGAACACAAAGAAGTTTCTCAGAAAGCTTCTTTCTCTTTGTTATCGGAGGATATTTCCTTTGGCCCTATAGTCTTCAAAGGGAAAGGGAATATCTGTTGTCAGATTCCACAGAAATAAGGCTAGCAAAGAGATCCACGAAATACAGATGTAACTCTGTGAGATGAATTAAGAGAACACTAAGCAGTTTCTCAGAAAGCTTCTTTCCAGATTTCATCTGAGGATATTTCCTTTTTCACCATAGCCCTCTATGGGCTTCCAAATATCACTTTCCCAATTCCACAAGAACTGTCTTAGCGAAAGGCTTCTTGAGGAAAAAGCTGTAACTCTGTGAGATGATTTCACAGAACACAAAGAAGTTTCTGAGAAAGCTTCTTTCTCTTTGTTATCGGAGGATATTTCCTTTGGCCCTATAGTCTTCAAAGGGAAAGGAACTATCTGTTGTCAGATTCCACAGAAATAAGGCTAGCAAAGAGATCCACGAAATACAGATGTAACTCTGTGAGATGAATTAATAGAACACTGAGCAGTTTCTCAGAAAGCTTCTTTCCAGGTTTCATCGGAGGATATTTCCTTTTTCACCGTAGCCCTCTATGGGCTTCCAAATATCACTTTGCCAATTCCACAAGAACTGTCCTACCGAAAGGTTTCTTGAGGGGAAAGCTGTAACTCTGTGAGATGATTTCACAGAACACAAAGAAGTTTCTCAGAAAGCTTCTTTCTCTTTGTTATCGGAGGTTATTTCCTTTGGCCCTATAGTCTTCAAAGGGAAAGGTTAAATCTGTTCTCAGATTCCACAGAAATAAAGCTAGCAAAGAGATCCACGAAATACAGATGTAACTCTGCAAGATGAATTAACAGAACACTGAGCAGTTTCTCAGAGCGCTTCTTTCCAGATTTCATCTGAGGTTATTTCCTTTTTCACCATAGCCCTCTATGGGCTTCCAAATATCACTTTGGCAATTCCACAAGAACTGTCTTTGCGAAAGGCTTTTTGAGGGGAAAGCCGTAACTCTCTCAGATGATTTCACAGAACACAAAGTAGTTTCTCAGAAAGCTTCTTTCTCTTTGGTATCGGAGGATATTTCCTTTGGCCCTATAGTCTTCAAAGGGAAAGGAAATATGTGTTGTTAGATTCCACAGAAATAAGGCTAGCAAAGAAATCCACGAAATACAGATGTAGCGCTGTGAGATGAATTAACAGAACACTAAGCAGTTTCTCAGAAAGCTTCCTTCCAGATTTCATCGGAGGATATTTCCTTTTTCACCATAGCCCTCTATGGGCTTCCAAATATCACTTTGCCAATTCCACAAGAACTGTCTTACCGAAAGGCTTCTTGAGGGGAAAGCTGTAACTCCGTGAGATGATTTCACAGAACACAAAGAAGTTTCTCAGAAAGCTTCTTTCTCTTTGTTATCGGAGGATGTTTCCTTTGGCCCTATAGTCTTCAAAGGGAAAGGAAAAATCTGTTCTCAGATTCCACAGAAATAAAGCTAGCAAAGAGATCCACGAAATACAGATGTAACTCTGTGAGATGAATTAACAGAACACTAAGCAGTTTCTCAGAAAGGTTCTTTCCAGATTTCATCTGAGGTTATTTCTTTTTTCACCATAGCCCTCTATGGGCTTCCAAATATCACTTTGCCAATTCCACAAAAACTGTCTTTGCGAAAGGATTTTGAGGGAAAGCTATAACTCTGTGAGATGATTTCACAGAACACAAAGAAGTTTCTCAGAAAGCTTCTTTCTCTTTGTTATCGGAGGATATTTCCTTTGGCCCTATAGTCTTCAAAGGGAAAGGAAATATCTGTTGTCAGTTTCCACAGAAATAAGGCTAGCAAAGAGATCCACGAAATACAGATGTAACTCTGTGAGATGAATTAACAGAACACTAAGCAGTTTATCAGAAAGCTTCTTTCCAGATTTCATCGGAGGATATTTCCTTTTTCACCATAGTCCTCTAAGGGCTTCCAAATATCACTTTGCCAATTCCACAAGAACTGTCTTAGCGAAAGGCTTCTTGAGGGGAAAGCTGTAACTCTGTGAGATGATTTCACAGAACACAAAGAAGTTTCTCAGAAAGCTTCTTTCTCTTTTTTATCGGAGGATATTTCCTTTGGCCCTATAGTCTTCAAACGGAAAGGAAATATCTGTTGTCAGATTCCACAGAAATAAGGCTAGCAAAGAGATCCACGAAATACAGATGTAACTCTGTGAGATGAATTAACAGAACACTAAGCAGTTTCTCAGAAAGCTTCTTTCCAGATTTCATCTGAGGATATTTCCTTTTTCACCATAGCCCTCTATGGGCTTCCAAATATCACTTTGCCAATTCCACAAGAACTGTCTTAGCGAAAGGCTTCACGAGGGGGAAAGCTGTAAGTCTGTGAGATGATTTCACAGAACACAAAGAAGTTTCTCAGAAAGCTTCTTTCCCTTTGTTATCGGAGGATATTTCCTTTGGCCCTATAGTATTTAAAGGGATCCGAAATATCTGTTCTCAGATTCCACAGAAATAAGGCTAGAAAGAGATCCATGAAATACAGATGTAACTCTGTTAGATGAATTAACAGAACACTAAGCAGTTTCTCAGAAAGCTTCTTTCCAGATTTCATCGGAGGATATTTCCTTTTTCACCATAGCCCTCTACGGGCTTCCAAATATCACTTTGCCAATTCCACAAGAACTGTCTTTGCGAAATGCTTCTTGAGGGGAAAGCTGTAACTCTGTGAGATGATTTCACAGAACACAAAGAAGTTTCTCAGAAAGCTTCTTTCTCTTTGTTATCGGAGGATATTTCCTTTGGCCCTATAGTCTTCAAAGGGAAAGGAAATATCTGTTGTCAGATTCCACAGAAATAAGACTAGCAAAGAGATCCACGAAATACAGATGTAACTCTGTGAGATGAATTAACAGAACACTAAGCAGTTTCTCAGAAAGCTTCTTTCCAGATTTCATCGGAGGATATTTCCTTTTTCACCATAGCCCTCTATGGGCTTCCAAATATCACTTTGCCAATTCCACAAGAACTGTCTTAGCGAAAGGCTTCTTGAGGGGGAAAGCTGTAACTCTGTGAGATGATTTCACAGAACACAAAGAAGTTTCTCAGAAAGCTTCTTTCTCTTTGTTATCAGAGGATATTTCCTTTGGCCCTATAGTCTTCAAAGGGAAAGGAAATATCTGTTGTCAGATTCCACAGAAATAAGGCTAGCAAAGAGATCCACGAAATACAGATGTTTCTCTGTGAGATGAATTAACAGAACACTAAGCAGTTTCTCAGAAAGCTTCTTTCCAGATTTCATGGGATGATATTTCCTTTTTCACAAGAGCCCTCTACGGGCTTCCAAATATCACTTTGCCAATTCCACAAGAACTGTCTTAGCGAAAGGCTTCTTGAGGCGAAATCTGTAATTCTGTGAGATGATTTCACAGAACACAAAGAAGTTTCTCAGAAAGCTTCTTTCTCTTTGTTATCGGAGGATATTTCCTTTGGCCCTATAGTCTTCAAAGGGAAAGGGAATATCTGTTGTCAGATTCCACAGAAATAAGGCTAGCAAAGAGATCCACGAAATACAGATGTAACTCTGTGAGATGAATTAAGAGAACACTAAGCAGTTTCTCAGAAAGCTTCTTTCCAGATTTCATCAGAGGATATTTCCTTTTTCACCATAGCCCTCTATGGGCTTCCAAATATCACTTTCCGAATTCCACAAGAACTGTCTTAGCGAAAGGCTTCTTGAGGAAAAAGCTGTAACTCTGTGAGATGATTTCACAGAACACAAAGAAGTTTCTCAGAAAGCTTCTTTCTCTTTGTTATCGGAGGATATTTCCTTTGGCCCTATAGTCTTCAAAGGGAAAGGAACTATCTGTTGTCAGATTCCACAGAAATAAGGCTAGCAAAGAGATCCACGAAATACAGATGTAACTCTGTGAGATGAATTAATAGAACACTGAGCAGTTTCTCAGAAAGCTTCTTTCCAGTTTTCATCGGAGGATATTTCCTTTTTCACCGTAGCCCTCTATGGGCTTCCAAATATCACTTTGCCAATTCCACAAGAACTGTCTTACCGAAAGGTTTCTTGAGGGGAAAGCTGTAACTCTGTGAGATGATTTCACAGAACACAAAGAAGTTTCTCAGAAAGCTTCTTTCTCTTTGTTATCGGAGGTTATTTCCTTTGGCCCTATAGTCTTCAAAGGGAAAGGTTAAATCTGTTCTCAGATTCCACAGAAATAAAGCTAGCAAAGAGATACACGAAATACAGATGTAACTCTGTAAGATGAATTAGCAGAACACTGAGCAGTTTCTCAGAAAGCTTCTTTCCAGATTTCATCTGAGGTTATTTCCTTTTTCACCATAGCCCTCTATGGGCTTCCAAATATCACTTTGGCAATTCCACAAGAACTGTCTTTGCGAAAGGCTTCTTGAGGGGAAAGCTGTAACTCTCTGAGATGATTTCACAGAACACAAAGTAGTTTCTCAGAAAGCTTCTTTCTCTTTGGTATCGGAGGATATTTCCTTTGGCACTATAGTCTTCAAAGGGAAAGGAAATATCTGTTGTTAGATTCCTCAGAAATAAGGCTAGCAAAGAAATTCATGAAATACAGATGTAGCGCTCTGAGATGAATTAACAGAACACTAAGCAGTTTCTCAGAAAGCTTCCTTCCAGATTTCATCGGAGGATATTTCCTTTTTCACCATAGCCCTCTATGGGCTTCCAAATATCACTTTGCCAATTCCACAAGAACTGTCTTACCGAAAGGCTTCTTGAGGGGAAAGCTGTAACTCCGTGAGATGATTTCACAGAACACAAAGAAGTTTCTCAGAAAGCTTCTTTCTCTTTGTTATCGGAGGATGTTTCCTTTGGCCCTATAGTCTTCAAAGGGAAAGGAAAAATCTGTTCTCAGATTCCACAGAAATAAAGCTAGCAAAGAGATCCACGAAATACAGATGTAACTCTGTGAGATGAATTAACAGAACACTAAGCAGTTTCTCAGAAAGCTTCTTTCCAGATTTCATCTGAGGTTATTTCTTTTTTCACCATAGCCCTCTATGGGCTTCCAAATATCACTTTGCCTATTCCACAAAAACTGTCTTTGCGAAAGGATTTTGAGGGAAAGCTATAACTCTGTGAGATGATTTCACAGAACACAAAGAAGTTTCTCAGAAAGCTTCTTTCTCTTTGTTATCGGAGGATATTTCCTTTGGCCCTATAGTCTTCAAAGGGAAAGGAAATATCTGTTGTCAGATTCCACAGAAATAAGGCTAGCAAAGAGATCCACGAAATACAGATGTAACTCTGTGAGATGAATTAACAGAACACTAAGCAGTTTATCAGAAAGCTTCTTTCCAGATTTCATCGGAGGATATTTCCTTTTTCACCATAGCCCTCTATGGGCTTCCAAATATCACTTTGCCAATTCCACAAGAACTGTCTTAGCGAAAGGCTTCTTGAGGGGAAAGCTGTAACTCTGTGAGATGATTTCACAGAACACAAAGAAGTTTCTCAGAAAGCTTCTTTCTCTTTGGTATCGGAGGATATTTCCTTTGGCCCTATAGTCTTCAAAGGGAAAGGAAATATCTGTTGTCAGATTCCACAGCAATAAGGCTAGCAAAGAGATCCACGAAATACAGATGTAACTCTGTGAGATGAATTAACAGAACACTAAGCAGTTTCTCAGAAAGCTTCTTTCCAGATTTCATCTGAGGATATTTCCTTTTTCACCATAGCCCTCTATGGGCTTCCAAATATCACTTTGCCAATTCCACAAGAACTGTCTTAGCGAAAGGCTTCATGAGGGGGAAAGCTGTAAGTCTGTGAGATGATTTCACAGAACACAAAGAAGTTTCTCAGAAAGCTTCTTTCCCTTTGTTATCGGAGGATATTTCCTTTGGCCCTATAGTATTTAAAGTGATCCGAAATATCTGTTCTCACATTCCACAGAAATAAGGCTAGAAAGAGATCCATGAAATACGGATGTAACTCTGTTAGATGAATTAACAGAACACTAAGCAGTTTCTCAGAAAGCTTCTTTCCAGATTTCATCGGAGGATATTTCCTTTTTCACCATAGCCCTCTACGGGCTTCCAAATATCACTTTGCCAATACCACAAGAACTGTCTTTGCGAAATGCTTCTTGAGGGGAAAGCTGTAACTCTGTGAGATGATTTCACAGAACACAAAGAAGTTTCTCAGAAAGCTTCTTTCTCTTTGTTATCGGAGGATATTTCCTTTGGCCCTATAGTCTTTAAATGGATCCGAAATATCTGTTCTCAGATTCCACAGAAATAAGACTAGCAAAGAGATCCACGAAATACAGATGTAACGGTGTGAGATGAATTAACAGAACACTAAGCAGTTTCTCAGAAAGCTTCTTTCCAGATTTCATCGGAGGATATTTCCTTTTTCACCATAGCCCTCTATGGGCTTCCAAATATCACTTTGCCAATTCCACAAGAACTGTCTTAGTGAAAGGCTTCTTGAGGGGGAAAGCTGTAACTCTGTGAGATGATTTCACAGAACACAAAGAAGTTTCTCAGAAAGCTTCTTTCTCTTTGTTATCAGAGGATATTTCCTTTGGCCCTATAGTCTTCAAAGGGAAAGGAAATATCTGTTGTCAGATTCCACAGAAATAAGGCTAGCAAAGAGATCCACGAAATACAGATGTAACTCCGTGAGATGAATTAATAGAACACTGAGCAGTTTCTCAGAAAGCTTCTTTCCAGGTTTCATCGGAGGATATTTCCTTTTTCACCGTAGCCCTCTATGGGCTTCCAAATATCACTTTGCCAATTCCACAAGAACTGTCTTACCGAAAGGTTTCTTGAGGGGAAAGCTGTAACCCTGTGAGATGATTTCACACAACACAAAGAAGTTTCTCAGAAAGCTTCTTTCTCTTTGTTATCGGAGGTTATTTCCTTTGGCCCTATAGTCTTCAAAGGGAAAGGTTAAATCTGTTCTCAGATTCCACAGAAATAAAGCTAGCAAAGAGATCCACGAAATACAGATGTAACTCTGTAAGATGAATTAACAGAACACTGAGCAGTTTCTCAGAAAGCTTCTTTCCAGATTTCATCTGAGGATATTTCCTTTTTCACCATAGCCCTCTATGGGCTTCCAAATATCACTTTGGCAATTCCACAAGAACTGTCTTTGCGAAAGGCTTCTTGAGGGGAAAGCTGTAACTCTCTGAGATGATTTCACAGAACGCAAAGAAGTTTCTCAGAAAGCTTCTTTTCTTTGTTATCGGAGGATATTTCCTTTGGCCCTATAGTCTTCAAAGGGAAAGGAAAAATCTGTTCTCAGATTCCACAGAAATAAAGCTAGCAAAGAGATCCACGATATACAGATGTAACTCTGTGAGATGAATTAACAGAACACTGAGCAGTTTCTCAGAAAGCTTCTTTCCACATTTCATCTGAGGTTATTTCTTGTTTCTCCATAGCCCTCTATGGGCTTCCAAATATCACTTTGCCAATTCCACAAAAACTGTCTTTGCGAGAGGATTTTGAGGGAAAGCTATAACTCTGTGAGATGATTTCACAGAACACAAAGAAGTTTCTCAGAAAGCTTCTTTCTCTTTGTTATCGGAGGATATTTCCTTTGGCCCTATAGTCTTCAAAGGGAAAGGAAATATCTGTTGTCAGATTCCACAGAAATAAGGCTAGCAAAGAGATCCACGAAATACAGATGTAACTCTGTGAGATGAATTAACAGAACACTAAGCAGTTTCTCAGAAAGCTTCTTTCCAGATTTCATCGGAGGATATTTCCTTTTTCACCATAGCCCTCTATGGGCTTCCAAATATCACTTTGCCAATTCCACAAGAACTGTCTTAGCGAAAGGCTTCTTGAGGGGAAAGCTGTAACTCTGTGAGATGATTTCACAGAACACAAAGAAGTTTCTCAGAAAGCTTCTTTCTCTTTGTTATCGGAGGATATTTCCTTTGGCCCTATAGTCTTCAAAGGGAAAGGAAATATCTGTTGTCAGATTCCACAGAAATAAGGCTAGCAAAGAGATCCACGAAATACAGATGTAACTCTGTGAGATGAATTAACAGAACACTAAGCAGTTTCTCAGAAAGCTTCTTTCCAGATTTCATCTGAGGATATTTCCTTTTTCACCATAGCCCTCTATGGGCTTCCAAATATCACTTTGCCAATTCCACAAGAACTGTCTTAGCGAAAGGCTTCTTGAGGGGGAAAGCTGTAACTCTGTGAGATGATTTCACAGAACACAAAGAAGTTTCTCAGAAAGCTTCTTTCTCTTTGTTATCAGAGGATATTTCCTTTGGCCCTATAGTCTTCAAAGGGAAAGGAAATATCTGTTGTCAGATTCCACAGAAATAAGGCTAGCAAAGAGATCCACGAAATACAGATGTTTCTCTGTGAGATGAATTAACAGAACACTAAGCAGTTTCTCAGAAAGCTTCTTTCCAGATTTCATGGGAGGATATTTCCTTTTTCACAAGAGCCCTCTACGGGCTTCCAAATATCACTTTGCCAATTCCACAAGAACTGTCATAGCGAAAGGCTTCTTGAGGCGAAATCTGTAATTCTGTGAGATGATTTCACAGAACAGAAAGAAGTTTCTCAGAAAGCTTCTTTCTCTTTGTTATCGGAGGATATTTCCTTTGGCCCTATAGTCTTCAAAGGGAAAGGGAATATCTGTTGTCAGATTCCACAGAAATAAGGCTAGCAAAGAGATCCACGAAATACAGATGTAACTCTGTGAGATGAATTAAGAGAACACTAAGCAGTTTCTCAGAAAGCTTCTTTCCAGATTTCATCTGAGGATATTTCCTTTTTCACCATAGCCCTCTATGGGCTTGCAAATATCACTTTCCCAATTCCACAAGAACTGTCTTAGCGAAAGGCTTCTTGAGGAAAAAGCTGTAACTCTGTGAGATGATTTCACAGAACACAAAGAAGTTTCTCAGAAAGCTTCTTTCTCTTTGTTATCGGAGGATATTTCCTTTGGCCCTATAGTCTTCAAAGGGAAAGGAACTATCTGTTGTCAGATTCCACAGAAATAAAGCTAGCAAAGAGATCCACGAAATACAGATGTAACTCTGTGAGATGAATTAATAGAACACTGAGCAGTTTCTCAGAAAGCTTCTTTCCAGGTTTCATCGGAGGATATTTCCTTTTTCACCGTAGCCCTCTATGGGCTTCCAAATATCACTTTGCCAATTCCACAAGAAGTGTCTTACCGAAAGGTTTCTTGAGGGGAAAGCTGTAACTCTGTGAGATGATTTCACAGAACACAAAGAAGTTTCTCAGAAAGCTTCTTTCTCTTTGTTATCGGAGGTTATTTCCTTTGGCCCTATAGTCTTCAAAGGGAAAGGTTAAATCTGTTCTCAGATTCCACAGAAATAAAGCTAGCAAAGAGATCCACGAAATACAGATGTAACTCTGTAAGATGAATTAACAGAACACTGAGCAGTTTCTCAGAAAGCTTCTTTCCAGATTTCATCTGAGGTTATTTCCTTTTTCACCATAGCCCTCTATGGGCTTCCAAATATCACTTTGGCAATTCCACAAGAACTGTCTTTGCGAAAGGCTTCTTGAGGGGAAAGCTGTAACTCTCTGAGATGATTTCACAGAACACAAAGTAGTTTCTCAGAAAGCTTCTTTCTCTTTGGTATCGGAGGATATTTCCTTTGGCCATATAGTCTTCAAAGGGAAAGGAAATATCTGTTGTTAGATTCCACAGAAATAAGGCTAGCAAACAAATCCATGAAATACAGATGTAGCGCTGTGAGATGAATTAACAGAACACTAAGCAGTTTCTCAGAAAGCTTCCTTCCAGATTTCATCGGAGGATATTTCCTTTTTCACCATAGCCCTCTATGGGCTTCCAAATATCACTTTGCCAATTCCACAACAACTGTCTTAGCGAAAGGCTTCATGAGGGGGAAAGCTGTAAGTCTGTGAGATGATTTCACAGAACACAAAGAAGTTTCTCAGAAAGCTTCTTTCCCTTTGTATCGGAGGATATTTCCTTTGGCCCTATAGTATTTAAAGGGATCCGAAATATCTGTTCTCACATTCCACAGAAATAAGGCTAGAAAGAGATCCATGAAATACAGATGTAACTCTGTTAGATGAATTAACAGAACACAAAGCAGTTTCTCAGAAAGCTTCTTTCCAGATTTCATCGGAGGATATTTCCTTTTTCACCATAGCCCTCTACGGGCTTCCAAATATCACTTTGCCAATACCACAAGAACTGTCTTTGCGAAATGCTTCTTGAGGGGAAAGCTGTAACTCTGTGAGATGATTTCACAGAACACAAAGAAGTTTCTCAGAAAGCTTCTTTCTCTTTGTTATCGGAGGATATTTCCTTTGGCCCTATAGTCTTCAAAGGGAAAGGAAATATCTGTTGTCAGATTCCACAGAAATAAGACTAGCAAAGAGATCCACGAAATACAGATGTAACTCTGTGAGATGAATTAACAGAACACTAAGCAGTTTCTCAGAAAGCTTCTTTCCAGATTTCATCGGAGGATATTTCCTTTTTCACCATAGCCCTCTATGGGCTTCCAAATATCACTTTGCCAATTCCACAAGAACTGTCTTAGTGAAAGGCTTCTTGAGGGGGAAAGCTGTAACTCTGTGAGATGATTTCACAGAACACAAAGAAGTTTCTCAGAAAGCTTCTTTCTCCTTGTTATCAGAGGATATTTCCTTTGGCCCTATAGTCTTCAAAGGGAAAGGAAATATCTGTTGTCAGATTCCACAGAAATAAGGCTAGCAAAGAGATCCACGAAATACAGATGTTTCTCTGTGAGATGAATTAACAGAACACTAAGCAGTTTCTCAGAAAGCTTCTTTCCAGATTTCATCGGAGGATATTTCCTTTTTCACAAGAGCCCTCTACGGGCTTCCAAATATCACTTTGCCAATTCCACAAGAACTGTCTTAGCGAAAGGCTTCTTGAGGCGAAATCTGTAATTCTGTGAGATGATTTCACAGAACACTAAGAAGTTTCTCAGAAAGCTTCTTTCTCTTTGTTATCGGAGGATATTTCCTTTGGCCCTATAGTCTTCAAAGGGAAAGGGAATATCTGTTGTCAGATTCCACAGAAATAAGGCTAGCAAAGAGATCCACGAAATACAGATGTAACTCTGTGAGATGAATTAAGAGAACACTAAGCAGTTTCTCAGAAAGCTTCTTTCCAGATTTTATCTGAGGATATTTCCTTTTTCACCATAGCCCTCTATGGGCTTCCAAATATCACTTTCCCAATTCCACAAGAACTGTCTTAGCGAAAGGCTTCTTGAGGAAAAAGCTGTAACTCTGTGAGATGATTTCACAGAACACAAAGAAGTTTCTCAGAAAGCTTCTTTCTCTTTGTTATCGGAGGATATTTCCTTTGGCCCTATAGTCTTCAAAGGGAAAGGAACTATCTGTTGTCAGATTCCACAGAAATAAGGCTAGCAAAGAGATCCACGAAATACAGATGTAACTCTGTGAGATGAATTAATAGAACACTGAGCAGTTTCTCAGAAAGCTTCTTTCCAGGTTTCATCGGAGGATATTTCCTTTTTCACCGTAGCCCTCTATGGGCTTCCAAATATCACTTTGCCAATTCTACAAGAACTGTCTTACCGAAAGGTTTCTTGAGGGGAAAGCTGTAACTCTGTGAGATGATTTCACGGAACACAAAGAAGTTTCTCAGAAAGCTTCTTTCTCTTTGTTATCGGAGGATATTTCCTTTGGCCCTATAGTCTTCAAAGGGAAAGGTTAAATCTGTTCTCAGATTCCACAGAAATAAAGCTAGCAAAGAGATCCACGAAATACAGATGTAACTCTGTAAGATGAATTAACAGAACACTGAGCAGTTTCTCAGAAAGCTTCTTTCCAGATTTCATCTGAGGTTATTTCCTTTTTCACCATAGCCCTCTATGGGCTTCCAAATATCACTTTGGCAATTCCACAAGAACTGTCTTTGCGAAAGGCTTCTTGAGGGGAAAGCTGTAACTCTCTGAGATGATTTCACAGAACACAAAGAAGTTTCTCAGAAAGCTTCTTTCTCTTTGTTATCGGAGGATATTTCCTTTGGCCCTATAGTCTTCAAAGGGAAAGGAAATATCTGTTGTCAGATTCCACAGAAATAAGGCTAGCAAAGAGATCCACGAAATACAGATGTAACTCTGTGAGATGAATTAACAGAACACTAAGCAGTTTATCAGAAAGCTTCTTTCCAGATTTCATCGGAGGATATTTCCTTTTTCACCATAGCCCTCTACGGGCTTCCAAATATCACTTTGCCAATTCCACAAGAACTGTCTTAGCGAAAGGCTTCTTGAGGGGAAAGCTGTAACTCTGTGAGATGATTTCACAGAACACAAAGAAGTTTCTCAGAAAGCTTCTTTCTCTTTGTTATCGGAGGATATTTCCTTTGGCCCTATAGTCTTCAAAGGGAAAGGAAAAATCTGTTCTCAGATTCCACAGAAATAAAGCTAGCAAAGAGATCCACGAAATACAGATGTAACTCTGTGAGATGAATTAACAGAACACTAAGCAGTTTCTCAGAAAGCTTCTTTCCAGATTTCATCGGAGGATATTTCCTTTTTCACCATAGCCCTCTATGGGCTTCCAAATATCACTTTGCCAATTCCACAAGAACTGTCTTAGCGAAAGGCTTCATGAGGGGGAAAGCTGTAAGTCTGTGAGATGATTTCACAGAACACAAAGAAGTTTCTCAGAAAGCTTCTTTCCCTTTGTTATCGGAGGATATTTCCTTTGGCCCTATAGTATTTAAAGGGATCCGAAATATCTGTTCTCAGATTCCACAGAAATAAGGCTAGAAAGAGATCCATGAAATACAGATGTAACTCTGTTAGATGAATTAACAGAACACTAAGCAGTTTCTCAGAGAGCTTCTTTCCAGATTTCATCGGAGGATATTTCCTTTTTCACCATAGCCCTCTACGGGCTTCCAAATATCACTTTGCCAATTCCACAAGAACTGTCTTTGCGAAATGCTTCTTGAGGGGAAAGCTGTAACTCTGTGAGATGATTTCACAGAACACAAAGAAGTTTCTCAGAAAGCTTCTTTCTCTTTGTTATCGGAGGATATTTCCTTTGGCCCTATAGTCTTCAAAGGGAAAGGAAATATCTGTTGTCAGATTCCAGAGAAATAAGACTAGCAAAGAGATCCACGAAATACAGATGTAACGGTGTGAGATGAATTAAGAGAACACTAAGCAGTTTCTCAGAAAGCTTCTTTCCAGATTTCATCGGAGGATATTTCCTTTTTCACCATAGCCCTCTATGGGCTTCCAAATATCACTTTGCCAATTCCACAAGAACTGTCTTAGCGAAAGGCTTTTTGAGGGGGAAAGCTGTAACTCTGTGAGATGATTTCACAGAACACAAAGAAGTTTCTCAGAAAGCTTCTTTCTCTTTGTTATCAGAGGATATTTCCTTTGGCCCTATAGTCTTCAAAGGGAAAGGAAATATCTGTTGTCAGATTCCACAGAAATAAGGCTAGCAAAGAGATCCACGAAATACAGATGTAACTCTGTGAGATGAATTAATAGAACACTGAGCAGTTTCTCAGAAAGCTTCTTTCCAGGTTTCATCGGAGGATATTTCCTTTTTCACCGTAGCCCTCTATGGGCTTCCAAATATCACTTTGCCAATTCCACAAGAACTGTCTTACCGAAAGGTTTCTTGAGGGGAAAGCTGTAACTCTGTGAGATGATTTCACAGAACACAAAGAAGTTTCTCAGAAAGCTTCTTTCTCTTTGTTATCGGAGGTTATTTCCTTTGGCCCTATAGTCTTCAAAGGGAAAGGTTAAATCTGTTCTCAGATTCCACAGAAATAAAGCTAGCAAAGAGATCCACGAAATACAGATGTAACTCTGTAAGATGAATTAACAGAACACTGAGCAGTTTCTCAGAAAGCTTCTTTCCAGATTTCATCTGAGGTTATTTCCTTTTTCACCATAGCCCTATATGGGCTTCCAAATATCACTTTGGCAATTCCACAAGAACTGTCTTTGCGAAAGGCTTCTTGAGGGGAAAGCTGTAACTCTCTGAGATGATTTCACAGAACACAAAGTAGTTTCTCAGAAAGCTTCTTTCTCTTTGGTATCGGAGGATATTTCCTTTGGCACTATAGTCTTCAAAGGGAAAGGAAATATCTGTTGTTAGATTCCACAGAAATAAGGCTAGCAAAGAAATCCACGAAATACAGATGTAGCGCTGTGAGATGAATTAACAGAACACTAAGCAGTTTCTCAGAAAGCTTCCTTCCAGATTTCATCGGAGGATATTTCCTTTTTCACCATAGCCCTCTATGGGCTTCCAAATATCACTTTGCCAATTCCACAAGAACTGTCTTACCGAAAGGCTTCTTGAGGGGAAAGCTGTAACTCCGTGAGATGATTTCACAGAACACAAAGAAGTTTCTCAGAAAGCTTCTTTCTCTTTGTTATCGGAGGATGTTTCCTTTGGCCCTATAGTCTTCAAAGGGAAAGGAAAAATCTGTTCTCAGATTCCACAGAAATAAAGCTAGCAAAGAGATCCACGAAATACAGATGTAACTCTGTGAGATGAATTAACAGAACACTAAGCAGTTTCTCAGAAAGCTTCTTTCCAGATTTCATCTGAGGTTATTTCTTTTTTCACCATAGCCCTCTATGGGCTTCCAAATATCACTTTGCCAATTCCACAAAAACTGTCTTTGCGAAAGGATTTTGAGGGAAAGCTATAACTCTGTGAGATGATTTCACAGAACACAAAGAAGTTTCTCAGAAAGCTTCTTTCTCTTTGTTATCGGAGGATATTTCCTTTGGCCCTATACTCTTCAAAGGGAAAGGAAATATCTGTTGTCAGATTCCACAGAAATAAGGCTAGCAAAGAGATCCACGAAATACAGATGTAACTCTGTGAGATGAATTAACAGAACACTAAGCAGTTTATCAGAAAGCTTCTTTCCAGATTTCATCGGAGGATATTTCCTTTTTCACCATAGCCCTCTATGGGCTTCCAAATATCACTTTGCCAATTCCACAAGAACTGTCTTAGCGAAAGGCTTCTTGAGGGGAAAGCTGTAACTCTGTGAGATGATTTCACAGAACACAAAGAAGTTTCTCAGAAAGCTTCTTTCCCTTTGTTATCGGAGGATATTTCCTTTGGCCCTATAGTATTTAAAGGGATCCGAAATATCTGTTCTCAGATTCCACAGAAATAAGGCTAGAAAGAGATCCATGAAATACAGATGTAACTCTGTTAGATGAATTAACAGAACACTAAGCAGTTTCTCAGAGAGCTTCTTTCCAGATTTCATAGGAGGATATTTCCTTTTTCACCATAGCCCTCTACCGGCTTCCAAATATCACTTTGCCAATTCCACAAGAACTGTCTTTGCGAAATGCTTCTTGAGGGGAAAGCTGTAACTCTGTGAGATGATTTCACAGAACACAAAGAAGTTTCTCAGAAAGCTTCTTTCTCTTTGTTATCGGAGGATATTTCCTTTGGCCCTATAGTCTTCAAAGGGAAAGGAAATATCTGTTGTCAGATTCCACAGAAATAAGACTAGCAAAGAGATCCACGAAATACAGATGTAACGGTGTGAGATGAATTAACAGAACACTAAGCAGTTTCTCAGAAAGCTTCTTTCCAGATTTCATCGGAGGATATTTCCTTTTTCACCATAGCCCTCTATGGGCTTCCAAAAATCACTTTGCCAATTCCACAAGAACTGTCTTAGCGAAAGGCTTCTTGAGGGGGAAAGCTGTAACTCTGTGAGATGATTTCACAGAACACAAAGAAGTTTCTCAGAAAGCTTTTTCTCTTTGTTATCAGAGGATATTTCCTTTGGCCCTATAGTCTTCAAAGGGAAAGGAAATATCTGTTGTCAGATTCCACAGAAATAAGGCTAGCAAAGAGATCCACGAAATACAGATGTTTCTCTGTGAGATGAATTAACAGAACACTAAGCAGTTTCTCAGAAAGCTTCTTTCCAGATTTCATGGGAGGATATTTCCTTTTTCACAAGAGCCCTCTACGGGCTTCCAAATATCACTTTGCCAATTCCACAAGAACTGTCTTAGCGAAAGGCTTCTTGAGGCGAAATCTGTAATTCTGTGAGATGATTTCACAGAACACAAAGAAGTTTCTCAGAAAGCTTCTTTCTCTTTGTTATCGGAGGATATTTCCTTTGGCCCTATAGTCTTCAAAGGGAAAGGGAATATCTGTTGTCAGATTCCACAGAAATAAGGCTAGCAAAGAGATCCACGAAATACAGATGTAACTCTGTGAGATGAATTAAGAGAACACTAAGCAGTTTCTCAGAAAGCTTCTTTCCAGATTTCATCTGAGGATATTTCCTTTTTCACCATAGCCCTCTATGGGCTTGCAAATATCACTTTCCCAATTCCACAAGAACTGTCTTAGCGAAAGGCTTCTTGAGGAAAAAGCTGTAACTCTGTGAGATGATTTCACAGAACACAAAGAAGTTTCTCAGAAAGCTTCTTTCTCTTTGTTATCGGAGGATATTTCCTTTGGCCCTATAGTCTTCAAAGGGAAAGGAACTATCTGTTGTCAGATTCCACAGAAATAAGGCTAGCAAAGAGATCCACGAAATACAGATGTAACTCTGTGAGATGAATTAATAGAACACTGAGCAGTTTCTCAGAAAGCTTCTTTCCAGGTTTCATCGGAGGATATTTCCTTTTTCACCGTAGCCCTCTATGGGCTTCCAAATATCACTTTGCCAATTCCACAAGAACTGTCTTACCGAAAGGTTTCTTGAGGGGAAAGCTGTAACTCTGTGAGATGATTTCACAGAACACAAAGAAGTTTCTCAGAAAGCTTCTTTCTCTTTGTTATCGGAGGTTATTTCCTTTGGCCCTATAGTCTTCAAAGGGAAAGGTTAAATCTGTTCTCAGATTCCACAGAAATAAAGCTAGCAAAGAGATCCACGAAATACAGATGTAACTCTGTAAGATGAATTAACAGAACACTTAGCAGTTTCTCAGAAAGCTTCTTTCCAGATTTCATCTGAGGTTATTTCCTTTTTCACCATAGCCCTCTATGGGCTTCCAAATATCACTTTGGCAATTCCACAAGAACTGTCTTTGCGAAAGGCTTCTTGAGGGGAAAGCTGTAACTCTCTGAGATGATTTCACAGAACACAAAGTACTTTCTCAGAAAGCTTCTTTCTCTTTCGTATCGGAGGATATTTCCTTTGGCCCTATAGTCTTCAAAGGGAAAGGAAATATCTGTTGTCAGATTCCACAGAAATAAGGCTAGCAAAGAGATCCACGAAATACAGATGTAACTCTGTGAGATGAATTAACAGAACACTAAGCAGTTTATCAGAAAGCTTCTTTCCAGATTTCATCGGAGGATATTTCCTTTTTCACCATAGCCCTCTATGGGCTTCCAAATATCACTTTGCCAATTCCACAAGAACTGTCTTAGCGAAAGGCTTCTTGATGGGAAAGCTGTAACTCTGTGAGATGATTTCACAGAACACAAAGAAGTTTCTCAGAAAGCTTCTTTCTCTTTGTTATCGGAGGATATTTCCTTTGGCCCTATAGTCTTCAAAGGGAAAGGAAATATCTGTTGTCAGATTCCACAGAAATAAGGCTAGCAAAGAGATCCACGAAATACAGATGTAACTCTGTGAGATGAATTAACAGAACACTAAGCAGTTTCTCAGAAAGCTTCTTTCCAGATTTCATCGGAGGATATTTCCTTTTTCACCATAGCCCTCTATGGGCTTCCAAATATCACTTTGCCAATTCCACAAGAACTGTCTTAGCGAAAGGCTTAATGAGGGGGAAAGCTGTAAGTCTGTGAGATGATTTCACAGAACACAAAGAAGTTTCTCAGAAAGCTTCTTTCCCTTTGTTATCGGAGGATATTTCCTTTGGCCCTATAGTATTTAAAGGGATCCGAAATATCTGTTCTCAGATTCCACAGAAATAAGGCTAGAAAGAGATCCATGAAATACAGATGTAACTCTGTTAGATGAATTAACAGAACACTAAGCAGTTTCTCAGAAAGCTTCTTTCCAGATTTCATCGGAGGATATTTCCTTTTTCACCATAGCCCTCTACGGGCTTCAAATATCACTTTGCCAATTCCACAAGAACTGTCTTTGCGAAATGCTTCTTGAGGGGAAAGCTGTAACTCTGTGAGATGATTTCACAGAACACAAAGAAGTTTCTCAGAAAGCTTCTTTCTCTTTGTTATCGGAGGATATTTCCTTTGGCCCTATAGTCTTCAAAGGGAAAGGAAATATCAGTTGTCAGATTCCACAGAAATAAGACTAGCAAAGAGATCCACGAAATACAGATGTAACTCTGTGAGATGAATTAACAGAACACTAAGCAGTTTCTCAGAAAGCTTCTTTCCAGATTTCATCGGAGGATATTTCCTTTTTCACCATAGACCTCTATGGGCTTCCAAATATCACTTTGCCAATTCCACAAGAACTGTCTTAGCGAAAGGCTTCTTGAGGGGGAAAGCTGTAACTCTGTGAGATGATTTCACAGAACACAAAGAAGTTTCTCAGAAAGCTTCTTTCTCTTTGTTATCGGAGGATATTTCCTTTGGCCCTATAGTCTTCAAAGGGAAAGGGAATATCTGTTGTCAGATTCCACAGAAATAAGGCTAGCAAAGAGATCCACGAAATACAGATGTAACTCTGTGAGATGAATTAAGAGAACACTAAGCAGTTTCTCAGAAAGCTTCTTTCCAGATTTCATCGGAGGATATTTCCTTTTTCACCATAGCCCACTATGGGCTTCCAAATATCACTTTCCCAATTCCACAAGAACTGTCTTAGCGAAAGGCTTCTTGAGGAAAAAGCTGTAACTCTGTGAGATGATTTCACAGAACACAAAGAAGTTTCTCAGAAAGCTTCTTTCTCTTTGTTATCGTAGGATATTTCCTTTGGCCCTATATTCTTCAAAGGGAAAGGAACTATCTGTTGTCAGATTCCACAGAAATAAGGCTAGCAAAGAGATCCACGAAATACAGATGTAACTCTGTGAGATGAATTAATAGAACACTGAGCAGTTTCTCAGAAAGCTTCTTTCCAGGTTTCATCGGAGGATATTTCCTTTTTCACCGTAGCCCTCTATGGGCTTCCAAATATCACTTTGCCAATTCCACAAGAACTGTCTTACCGAAAGGTTTCTTGAGGGGAAAGCTGTAACTCTGTGAGATGATTTCACAGAACACAAAGAAGTTTCTCAGAAAGCTTCTTTCTCTTTGTTATCGGAGGTTATTTCCTTTGGCCCTATAGTCTTCAAAGGGAAAGGTTAAATCTGTTCTCAGATTCCACAGAAATAAAGCTAGCAAAGAGATCCACGAAATACAGATGTAACTCTGTAAGATGAATTAACAGAACACTGAGCAGTTTCTCAGAAAGCTTCTTTCCAGATTTCATCTGAGGTTATTTCCTTTTTCACCACAGCCCTCTATGGGCTTCCAAATATCACTTTGGCAATTCCACAAGAACTGTCTTTGCGAAAGGCTTCTTGAGGGGAAAGCTGTAACTCTCTGAGATGATTTCACAGAACACAAAGTAGTTTCTCAGAAAGCTTCTTTCTCTTTGGTATCGGAGGATATTTCCTTTGGCCCTATAGTCTTCAAAGGGAAAGGAAATATCTGTTGTTAGATTCCACAGAAATAAGGCTAGCAAAGAAATCCACGAAATACAGATGTAGCGCTGTGAGATGAATTAACAGAACACTAAGCAGTTTCTCAGAAAGCTTCCTTCCAGATTTCATCGGAGGATATTTCCTTTTTCACCATAGCCCTCTATGGGCTTCCAAATATCACTTTGCCAATTCCACAAGAACTGTCTTACCGAAAGGCTTCTTGAGGGGAAAGCTGTAACTACGTGAGATGATTTCACAGAACACAAAGAAGTTTCTCAGAAAGCTTCTTTCTCTTTGTTATCGGAGGATGTTTCCTTTGGCCCTATAGTCTTCAAAGGGAAAGGAAATATCTGTTCTCAGATTCCACAGAAATAAAGCTAGCAGAGAGATCCACGAAATACAGATGTAACTCTGTGAGATGAATTAACAGAACACTAAGCAGTTTCTCAGAAAGCTTCTTTCCAGATTTCATCTGAGGTTATTTCCTTTTTCACCATAGCCCTCTATGGGCTTCCAAATATCACTTTGGCAATTCCACAAGAACTGTCTTTGCGAAAGGCTTCTTGAGGGGAAAGCTGTAACTCTCTGAGATGATTTCACAGAACACAAAGTAGTTTCTCAGAAAGCTTCTTTCTCTTTGGTATCGGAGGATATTTCCTTTGGCCCTATAGTCTTCAAAGGGAAAGGAAATATCTGTTGTTAGATTCCACAGAAATAAGGCTAGCAAAGAAATCCACGAAATACAGATGTAGCGCTGTGAGATGAATTAACAGAACACTAAGCAGTTTCTCAGAAAGCTTCCTTCCAGATTTCATCGGAGGATATTTCCTTTTTCACCATAGCCCTCTATGGGCTTCCAAATATCACTTTGCCAATTCCACAAGAACTGTCTTACCGAAAGGCTTCTTGAGGGGAAAGCTGTAACTACGTGAGATGATTTCACAGAACACAAAGAAGTTTCTCAGAAAGCTTCTTTCTCTTTGTTATCGGAGGATGTTTCCTTTGGCCCTATAGTCTTCAAAGGGAAAGGAAATATCTGTTCTCAGATTCCACAGAAATAAAGCTAGCAAAGAGATCCACGAAATACAGATGTAACTCTGTGAGATGAATTAACAGAACACTAAGCAGTTTCTCAGAAAGCTTCTTTCCAGATTTCATCTGAGGTTATTTCTTTTTTCACCATAGCCCTCTATGGGCTTCCAAATATCACTTTGCCAATTCCACAAAAACTGTCTTTGCGAAAGGATTTTGAGGGAAAGCTATAACTCTGTGAGATGATTTCAGAGAACACAAAGAAGTTTCTCAGAAAGCTTCTTTCTCTTTGTTATCGGAGGATATTTCCTTTGGCCCTATAGTCTTCAAAGGGAAAGGAAATATCTGTTGTCAGATTCCACAGAAATAAGGCTAGCAAAGAGATCCACGAAATACAGATGTAACTCTGTGAGATGAATTAACAGAACACTAAGCAGTTTATCAGAAAGCTTCTTTCCAGATTTCATCGGAGGATATTTCCTTTTTCACCAAGCCCTCTATGGGCTTCCAAATATCACTTTGCCAATTCCACAAGAACTGTCTTAGCGAAAGGCTTCTTGAGGGGAAAGCTGTAACTCTGTGAGATGATTTCACAGAACACAAAGAAGTTTCTCAGAAAGCTTCTTTCTCTTTGTTATCGGAGGATATTTCCTTGGCCCTATAGTCTTCAAAGGGAAAGGAAGTATCTGTTGTCAGATTCCACAGAAATAAGGCTAGCAAAGAGATCCACGAAATACAGATGTAACTCTGTGAGATGAATTAACAGAACACTAAGCAGTTTCTCAGAAAGCTTCTTTCCAGATTTCATCTGAGGATATTTCCTTTTTCACCATAGCCCTCTATGGGCTTCCAAATATCACTTTGCCAATTCCACAAGAACTGTCTTAGCGAAAGGCTTCTGAGGGGGAAAGCTGTAAGTCTGTGAGATGATTTCACAGAACACAAAGAAGTTTCTCAGAAAGCTTCTTTCCCTTTGTTATCGGAGGATATTTCCTTTGGCCCTATAGTATTTAAAGGGATCCGAAATATCTGTTCTCAGATTCCACAGAAATAAGGCTAGAAAGGGATCCATGAAATACAGATGTAACTCTGTTAGATGAATTAACAGAACACTAAGCAGTTTCTCAGAAAGCTTCTTTCCAGATTTCATCGGAGGATATTTCCTTTTTCACCATAGCCCTCTACGGACTTCCAAATATCACTTTGCCAATTCCGCAAGAACTGTCTTTGCGAAATGCTTCTTAGGGGAAAGCTGTAACTCTGTGAGATGATTTCACAGAACACAAAGAAGTTTCTCAGAAAGCTTCTTTCTCTTTGTTATCGGAGGATATTTCCTTTGGCCCTATAGTCTTCAAAGGGAAAGGAAATATCTGTTGTCAGATTCCACCGAAATAAGGCTAGCAAAGAGATCCACGAAATACAGATGTAACTCTGTGAGATGAATTAGGAGAACACTAAGCAGTTTCTCAGAAGCTTCTTTCCAGATTTCATCGGAGGATATTTCCTTTTTCACCATAGCCCACCAAGGGCTTCCAAATATCACTTTGCCAATGCCACAAGAACTGTCTTAGCGAAAGGCTTCTTGAGGGGAAAGCTGTAACTCTGTGAGATGATTTCACAGAACACAAAGAAGTTTCTCAGAAAGCTTCTTTCTCTTTGTTATCGGAGGATATTTCCTTTCTCCCTATAGGCTTCAAAGGGAAAGGAAATATCTGTTCTCAGATTCCACAGAAATAAGGCTAGCAAAGAGATCGACGAAATACAGAAGAAACCCTGTGAGATGAATTAACAGAACACTAAGCAGTTTCTCAGAAAGCTTCTTTCCAGATTTCATGGCAGGATATTTCCTTTTTCAGAAGAGCCCTCTACGGGCTTCCAAATATCACTTTGCCAATTCCACAAGAACTGTCTTTGCGAAAGGCTTCTTGAGGCGAAATCTGTAATTCTGTGAGATGATTTCACAGAACACTAAGAAGTTTCTCAGAAAGCTTCTTTCTCTTTGTTATCAGAGGATATTTCCTTTGGCCCTATAGTCTTCAAAGGGAAAGAAAATATCTGTTGTCAGATTCCACAGAAATAAGGCTAGCAAAGAGATCCACGAAATACAGATGTAACTCTGTGAGATGAATTAATAGAACACTGAGCAGTTTCTCAGAAAGCTTCTTTCCAGATTTCATCGGAGGATATTTCCTTTTTCACCATAGCCCTCTATGGGCTTCCAAATATCACTTTGACAATTCCACAAGAACTGTCTTACCGAAAGGCTTCTTGAGGGGAAAGCTGTAACTCTGTGAGATGATTTCACAGAACGCAAAGAAGTTTCTCAGGAAGCTTCTTTCTCTTTGTTATCGGAGGATATTTCCTTTGGCCCTATAGTCTTCAAAGGGAAAGGGAATATCTGTTGTCAGATTCCACAGAAATAAGGCTAGCAAAGAGATCCACGAAATACAGATGTAACTCTGTGAGATGAATTAAGAGAACACTAAGCAGTTTCTCAGAGAGCTTCTTTCCAGATTTCATCGGAGGATATTTCCTTTTTCACCATAGCCCTCTATGGGCTTCCAAATATCACTTTCCAAATTCCACAAGAACTGTCTTAGCGAAAGGCTTCTTGAGGAAAAAGCTGTAACTCTGTGAGATGATTTCACAGAACACAAAGAAGTTTCTCAGAAAGCTTCTTTCTCTTTGTTATCGGAGGATATTTCCTTTGGCCCTATAGTCTTCAAAGGGAAAGGAACTATCTGTTGTCAGATTCCACAGAAATAAGGCTAGCAAAGAGATCCACGAAATACAGATGTAACTCTGTGAGATGAATTAATAGAACACTGAGCAGTTTCTCAGAAAGCTTCTTTCCAGGTTTCATCGGAGGATATTTCCTTTTTCACCGTAGCCCTCTATGGGCTTCCAAATATCACTTTGCCAATTCCACCAGAACTGTCTTACCGAAAGGTTTCTTGAGGGGAAAGCTGAAACTCTGTGAGATGATTTCACAGAACACAAAGAAGTTTCTCAGAAGGCTTCTTTCTCTTTGTTATCGGAGGTTATTTCCTTTGGCCCTATAATCTTCAAAGGGAAAGGTTAAATCTGTTCTCAGATTCCACAGAAATTAAGCTAGCAAAGAGATCCACGAAATACAGATGTAACTCTGTAAGATGAATTAACAGAACACTGAGCAGTTTCTCAGAAAGCTTCTTTCCAGATTTCATCTGAGGTTATTTCCTTTTTCACCATAGCCCTCTATGGGCTTCCAAATATCACTTTGGCAATTCCACAAGAACTGTCTTTGCGAAAGGCTTCTTGAGGGGAAAGCTGTAACTCTCTGAGATGATTTCACAGAACACAAAGTAGTTTCTCAGAAAGCTTCTTTCTCTTTGGTATCGGAGGATATTTCCTTTGGCCCTATAGTCTTCAAAGGGAAAGGAAATATCTGTTGTTAGATTCCACAGAAATAAGGCTAGCAAAGAAATCCACGAAATACAGATGTAGCGCTGTGAGATGAATTAACAGAACACTAAGCAGTTTCTCAGAAAGCTTCCTTCCAGATTTCATCGGAGGATATTTCCTTTTTCACCATAGCCCTCTATGGGCTTCCAAATATCACTTTGCCAATTCCACAAGAACTGTCCTACCGAAAGGCTTCTTGAGGGGAAAGCTGTAACTCCGTGAGATGATTTCACAGAACACAAAGAAGTTTCTCAGAAAGCTTCTTTCTCTTTGTTATCGGAGGATGTTTCCTTTGGCCCTATAGTCTTCAAAGGGAAAGGAAAAATCTGTTCTCAGATTCCAGAGAAATAAAGCTAGCAAAGAGATCCACGAAATACAGATGTAACTCTGTGAGATGAATTAACAGAACACTAAGCAGTTTCTCAGAAAGCTTCTTTCCAGATTTCATCTGAGGTTATTTCTTTTTTCACCATAGCCCTCTATGGGCTTCCAAATATCACTTTGCCAATTCCACAAAAACTGTCTTTGCGAAAGGATTTTGAGGGAAAGCTATAACTCTGTGAGATGATTTCACAGAACACAAAGAAGTTTCTCAGAAAGCTTCTTTCTCTTTGTTATCGGAGGATATTTCCTTTGGCCCTATAGTCTTCAAAGGGAAAGGAAATATCTGTTGTCAGATTCCACAGAAATAAGGCTAGCAAAGAGATCCACGAAATACAGTTGTAACTCTGTGAGATGAATTAACAGAACACTAAGCAGTTTATCAGAAAGCTTCTTTCCAGATTTCATCGGAGGATATTTCCTTTTTCACCATAGCCCTCTGTGGGCTTCCAAATATCACTTTGCCAATTCCACAAGAACTGTCTTAGCGAAAGGCTTCTTGAGGGGAAAGCTGTAACTCTGTGAGATGATTTCACAGAACACAAAGAAGTTTCTCAGAAAGCTTCTTTCTCTTTGTTATCGGAGGATATTTCCTTTGGCCCTATAGTCTTCAAAGGGAAAGGAAATATCTGTTGTCAGATTCCACAGAAATAAGGCTAGCAAAGAGATCCACGAAATACAGATGTAACTCTGTGAGATGAATTAACAGAACACTAAGCAGTTTCTCAGAAAGCTTCTTTCCAGATTTCATCTGAGGATATTTCCTTTTTCACCATAGCCCTCTATGGGCTTCCAAATATCACTTTGCCAATTCCACAAGAACTGTCTTAGCGAAAGGCTTCATGAGGGGGAAAGCTGTAAGTCTGTGAGCTGATTTCACAGAACACAAAGAAGTTTCTCAGAAAGCTTCTTTCCCTTTGTTATCGGAGGATATTTCCTTTGGCCCTATAGTATTTAAAGGGATCCGAAATATCTGTTCTCAGATTCCACAGAAATAAGGCTAGAAAGAGATCCATGAAATACAGATGTAACTCTGTTAGATGAATTAACAGAACACTAAGCAGTTTCTCAGAAAGCTTCTTTACAGATTTCATCGGAGGATATTTCCTTTTTCACCATAGCCCTCTACGGACTTCCAAATATCACTTTGCCAATTCCACAAGAACTGTCTTTGCTAAATGCTTCTCAGGGGGAAGCTGTAACTCTGTGAGATGATTTCACAGAACACAAAGAAGTTTCTCAGAAAGCTTCTTTCTCTTTGTTATCGGAGGATATTTCCTTTGGCCCTATAGTCTTCAAAGGGAAAGGGAATATCTGTTGTCAGATTCCACAGAAATAAGGCTAGCAAAGAGATCCACGAAATACAGATGTAACTCTGTGAGATGAATTAAGAGAACACTAAGCAGTTTCTCAGAAAGCTTCTTTCCAGATTTCATCTGAGGATATTTCCTTTTTCACCATAGCCCTCTATGGGCTTCCAAATATCACTTTCCCAATTCCACAAGAACTGTCTTAGCGAAAGGCTTCTTTAGGAAAAAGCTGTAACTCAGTGAGATGATTTCACAGAACACAAAGAAGTTTCTAAGAAAGCTTCTTTCTCTTTGTTATCGGAGGATATTTCCTTTGGCCCTATAGTCTTCAAAGGGAAAGGAAATATCTGTTGTCAGATTCCACAGAAATAAGGCTAGCAAAGAGATCGACGAAATACAGAAGTAACCCTGTGAGATGAATTAACAGAACACTAAGCAGTTTCTCAGAAAGCTTCTTTCCAGATTTCATGGCAGGATATTTCCTTTTTCAGAAGAGCCCTCTACGGGCTTCCAAATATCACTTTGCCAATTCCACAAGAACTGTCTTTGCGAAAGGCTTCTTGAGGCGAAATCTGTAATTCTGTGAGATGATTTCACAGAACACAAAGAAGTTTCTCAGAAAGCTTCTTTCTCTTTGTTATCGGAGGATATTTCCTTTGGCCCTATAGTCTTCAAAGGGAAAGGAAATATCTGTTGTCAGATTCCACAGAAATAAGGCTAGCAAAGAGATCCACGAAATACAGATGTAACTCTATGAGATGAATTAAGAGAACACTAAGCAGTTTCTCAGAAAGCTTCTTTCCAGATTTCATCTGAGGATATTTCCTTTTTCACCATAGCCCTCTATGGGCTTCCAAATATCACTTTCCCAATTCCACAAGAACTGTCTTAGCGAAAGGCTTCTTGAGGAAAAAGCTGTAACTCTGTGAGATGATTTCACAGAACACAAAGAAGTTTCTCAGAAAGCTTCTTTCTCTTTGTTATCGGAGGATATTTCCTTTGGCCCTATAGTCTTCAAAGGGAAAGGAAATATCTGTTGTCAGATTCTACAGAAATAAGGCTAGCAAAGAGATCCACGAAATACAGATGTAACTCTGTGAGATGAATTAATAGAACACTGAGCAGTTTCTCAGAAAGCTTCTTTCCAGATTTCATCGGAGGATATTTCCTTTTTCACCATAGCCCTCTATGGGCTTCCAAATATCACTTTGCCAATTCCACAAGAACTGTCTTACCGAAAGGCTTCTTGAGGGGAAAGCTGTAACTCTGTGAGATGATTTCACAGAACGCAAAGAAGTTTCTCAGAGAGCTTCTTTCTCTTTGTTATCGGAGGTTATTTCCTTTGGCCCTATAGTCTTCAATGGGAAAGGAAAAATCTGTTACCAGATTCCACAGATATAAAGCTAGCAAAGAGATCCACGAAATACAGATGTAACTCTGTGAGATGAATTAACAGAACACTAAGCAGTTTCTCAGAAAACTTCTTTCCAGATTTCATCTGAGGTTATTTCCTTTTTCACCATAGCCCTCTATGGGCTTCCAAATATCACTTTGCCAATTCCACAAGAACTGTCTTAGCGAAAGGCTTCTTGAGGGGAAAGCTGTAACTCTGTGAGATGATTTCACAGAACACAAAGAAGTTTCTCAGAAAGCTTCTTTCCCTTTGTTGTCGGAGGATATTTCCTTTGGCCCTAAAGTCTTCAATGGGAAAGGAAAAATCTGTTATCAGATTCCACAGAAATAAAGCTAGCAAAGGGATCCACGAAATACAGATGTAACTCTGTGAGATGAATTAACAGAACACTAAGCACTTTCTCAGAAAGCTTCTTTCCAGATTTCATCTGAAGTTATTTCTTTTTAACCATAGACCACTATGGGCTTCCAAATATCACTTTGCCAATTCCACAAGAACTGTCTTTGCGAAAGGCTTCTTGAGGGGAAAGCTGTAACTCTGTGAGATGATTTCACAGAAGACAAAGAAGTTTCTCAGAAAGCTTCTTTCTCTTTGTTATCGGAGGATATTTCCTTTGGCCCTATAGTGTTTAAAGGGAAAGGAAATATCTGTTGTCAGATTCCACAGAAATAAGGCTAGCAAAGAGATCCACGAAATACAGATGTAACTGTGTGAGATGAATTAACAGAACACTAAACAGTTTCTCAGAAAGCTTCTTTCCAGATTTCATCGGAGGATACTTCCTTTTTCACCATAGCCCTCTATGGGCTTCCAAATATCACTTTGCCAATTCCAAAAGAACTGTCTTAGCGAAAGCATTCTTGAGGGGAAAGCTGTAACTCTGTGAGATGATTTCACAGAACACAAAGAAGTTTCTCAGAAAGCTTCTTTCTCTTTGTTATCGGAGGATATTTCCTTTGGTCCTATAGTCTTCAAAGGAAAAGGAAATATCTGTTGTCAGATTCCAGAGAAATAAGGCTAGCAAAGAGACCCACGCAATACAGATATAACTTTGTGAGACGAATTAACAGAACACTAAGCAGTTTAACAGAAAGCTTCTTTCCAGATTTCATCGGAGGATATTTCCTTGTTCACCATAGCCCTCTATGGGCTTCCAAACATCACTTTGCCAATTCCACAAGAACTGTCTTAGCGAAATGATTCTTGAGGGGAAAGCTGTAACTGTGTGAGATGTTTTCACAGAACAGAAAGAAGTTTCTCAGAAAGATTCCTTCTCTTTGTTATCGGAGGATATTTCCTTTGGCCCTATAGTCTTCAAAGGGAAAGGAAATATCTGTTCTCAGATTCCACAGAAATAAGGCTAGCAAAGAGATCCACGAAATACAGATGTAACTCTGTGAGATGAATTAACAGAACACTAAGCAGTTTCTCAGAAAGCTTCTTTCCAGATTTCATCGGAGGATATTTCCTTTTTCACCATAGCCCTCTAGGGGCTTCCAAATATCACTTTGCCAATTCCACAAGAACTGTCTTAGCGAAAGGCTTCTTGAGGGGGAAAGCTGTAACTCTGTGAGACGATTTCACAGAACACAAAGAAGTTTCTCAGAAAGCTTCTTTCTCTTTGTTATCGGAGGATATTTCCTTTGGCCCTATAGTCTTCAAAGGGAAAGGAAATATCTGTTGTCAGATTCCACAGAAATAAGGCTAGCAAAGAGATCCACGAAATACAGATGTAACTCTGTTAGATGAATTAAGAGAACACTAAGCAGTTTCTCAGAAAGCTTCTTTCCAGATTTCATCGGAGGATATTTCCTTTTTCACCATAGCCCACTAAGGGCTTCCAAATATCACTTTGCCAATGCCACAAGAACTGTCTTAGCGAAAGGCTTCTTGAGGGGAAAGCTGTAACTCTGTGAGATGACTTCACAGAACACAAAGAAGTTTCTCAGAAAGCTTCTTTCTCTTTGTTATCGGAGGATATTTCCTTTGGCCCTATAGTCTTCAAGGGGAAAGGAATAATCTGTTCTCAGATTCCACAGAAATAAAGCTAGCAAAGAGATCCACGAAATACAGATGTTTCTCTGTGAGATGAATTAACAGAACACTAAGCAGTTTCTCAGAAAGCTTCTTTCCAGATTTCATCTCAGGTTATTTCCTTTTTCACCGTAGCCCTCTAGGGGTTCCAAATATCACTTTGCCAATTCCACAAGAACTGTCTTAGCAAAAGGCTTCTTGAGGGGAAAGCTGTAACTCTGTGAGATGATTTCACAGAACAGAAAGAAGTATCTCTGAAAGCTTCTTTCTCTTTGTTATCGGAGGATATTTCCTTTCTCCCTATACCCTACAAAGGGAAAGGAAATATCTGTTCTCAGATTCCACAGAAATAAGGCTAGCAAAGAGATCCACGAAATACAGAAGTAACTCTGTGAGATGAATTAACAGAACACTAAGCAGTTTCTCAGAAAGGTTCTTTCCAGATTTCATGGGAGGATATTTCCTTTTTCACAAGAGCCCTCTACGGGCTTCCAAATATCACTTTGCCAATTCCACAAGAACTATCGTAGCGAAAGGCTTCTTGAGGCGAAATCTGTAATTCTGTGAGATGATTTCACAGAACACAAAGAAGTTTCTCAGAAAGCTTCTTTCTCTTTGTTATCGGAGGATATTTCCTTTGGCCCTATAGTCTTCAAAGGGAAAGGGAATATCTGTTGTCAGATTCCACAGAAATAAGGCTAGCAAAGAGATCCACGAAATACAGATGTAACTCTGTGAGATGAATTAACAGAACACTAAGCAGTTTCTCAGAAAGCTTCTTTCCAGATTTCATCTGAGGATATTTCCTTTTTCACCATAGCCCTCTATGGGCTTCCAAATATCACTTTCCCAATTCCACAAGAACTGTCTTAGCGAAAGGCTTCTTGAGGAAAAAGCTGTAACTCTGTGAGATGATTTCACAGAACTCAAAGAAGTTTCTCAGAAAGCTTCTTTCTCTTTGTTATCGGAGGATATTTCCTTTGGCCCTATAGTCTTCAAAGGGAAAGGAAATATCTGTTGTCAGATTCTACAGAAATAAGGCTAGCAAAGAGATCCACGAAATACAGATGTAACTCTGTGAGATGAATTAATAGAACACTGAGCAGTTTCTCAGAAAGCTTCTTTCCAGATTTCATCGGAGGATATTTCCTTTTTCACCATAGCCCTCTATGGGCTTCCAAATATCACTTTGCCAATTCCACAAGAACTATCTTACCGAAAGGCTTCTTGAGGGGAAAGCTGTAACTCTGTGAGATGATTTCACAGAACGCAAAGAAGTTTCTCAGAAAGCTTCTTTCTTTTGTTATCGGAGGTTATTTCCTTTGGCCCTATAGTCTTCAAAGGGAAAGGAAAAATCTGTTCTCAGATTCCACAGACATAAAGCTAGCAAAGAGATCCACGAAATACAGATGTAACTCTGTGAGATGAATTAATAGAACACTGAGCAGTTTCTCAGAAAGCTTCTTTCCAGATTTCAAGGGAGGATATTTCCTTTTTCACCATAGCCCTCTATGGGCTTCCAAATATCACTTTGCCAATTCCACAAGAACTGTCTTAGCGAAAGGCTTCTTGAGGCGAAAGCTGTAATTCTGTGAGATGATTTCACAGAACACAAAGAAGTTTCTCAGAAAGCTTCTTTCTCTTTGTTATCGGAGGATATTTCCTTTGGCCCTATAGTCTTTAAAGGGATCCGAAATATCTGTTCTCATATTCCACAGAAATAAGGCTAGCAAAGAGATCCATGAAATACAGATGTAACTCTTTTAGATGAATTAACAGAACACTAAGCAGTTTCTCAGAAAGCTTCTTTCCAGATTTCATCGGAGGATATTTCCTTTTTCACCATAGCCCTCTATGGGCTTCCAAATATCACTTTGCCAATTCCTCAAGAACTGTCTTAGCGAAAGGCTTCTTCAGGGGAAAGCTGTAACTCTGTGAGATGATTTCACAGAACACAAAGAAGTTTCTCAGAAAGCTTCTTTCTCTTTGTTATCGGAGGATATTTTTTTGGCCCTAAAGTCTTCAATGGGAAAAGAAAAATCTGTTATCAGTTCCACAGAAATAAAGCTAGCAAAGAGATCCACGAAATACTTATGTAACTCTGTGAGATGAATTAACAGAACACTAAGCAGTTTCTCAGAAAGCTTCTTTCCAGATTTCATCTGAGGTTATTTCTTTTTCACCATAGCCCTCTATGGGCTTCCAAATATCACTTTGCCCATTCCACAAGAACTGTCTTTGCGAAAGACTTCTTGAGGGGAAAGCTGTAACTCTGTGAGGTGATTTCACAGAACACAAAGAAGTTTCTCAGAAAGCTTCTTTCTCTTTGTTATCGGAGGATATTTCCTTTGGCCCTATAGTCTTCAAAGGGAAAGGAAATATCTGTTGTCAGATTCCACAGAAATTAGGCTAGCAAAGAGATCCACCAAATACAGATGTAACTCTGTGAGATGAATTAACAGAACACTAAGCAGTTTCTCAGAAAGCTTCTTTCCAGATTTCATCGGAGGATATTTCCTTTTTCACAAGAGCCCTCTATGGGCTTCCAAATATCACTTTACCAATTCCACAAGAACTGTCTTAGCGAAAGGCTTCTTGAGGGGGAAAGCTGTAACTCTGTGAGACGATTTCACAGAACACAAAGTAGTTTCTCAGAAAGCTTCTTTCTCTTTGTTATCGGAGGATATTTCCTTTGGCCCTATAGTCTTCAAAGGGAAAGGAAATATCTGTTGTCAGATTCCACAGAAATAAGGCTAGCAAAGAGATCCACGAAATACAGATGTAACTCTGTTAGATGAATTAAGAGAACACTACGCAGTTTCTCAGAAAGCTTCTTTCCAGATTTCATCGGAGGATATTTCCTTTTTCAGCATAGCCCACTAAGGGCTTCCAAATATCACTTTGCCAATGCCACAAGTACTCTCTTAGCGAAAGGCTTCTTGAGGGGAAAGCTGTAACTCTGTGAGATGACTTCACAGAACACAAAGAAGTTTCTCAGAAACCTTCTTTCTCTTTGTTATCGGAGGATATTTCCTTTGGCCCTATAGTCTTCAAGGGGAAAGGAATAATCTGTTCTCAGATTCAACAGAAATAAAGCTAGCAAAGAGATCCATGAAATACAGATGTTTCTCTGTGAGATGAATTAACAGAACACTAAGCAGTTTCTCAGAAAGCTTCTTTCCAGATTTCATCTGAGGTTATTTCCTTTTTCACCATAGCCCTCGAGGGGTTCCAAATATCACTTTGCCAATTCCACAAGAACTGTCTTAGCGAAAGGCTTCTTGAGGGGAAAGCTGTAACTCTGTGAGATGATTTCACAGAACAGAAAGAAGTATCTCAGAAAGCTTCTTTCTCTTTGTTATCGGAGGATATTTCCTTTCTCCCTATACCCTACAAAGGGAAAGGAAATATCTGTTCTCAGATTCCACAGAAATAAGGCTAGCAAAGAGATCCACGAAATACAGAAGTAACTCTGTGAGATGAATTAACAGAACACTAAGCAGTTTCTCAGAAAGGTTCTTTCCAGATTTCATGGGAGGATATTTCCTTTTTCACAAGAGCCCTCTACGGGCTTCCAAATATCACTTTGCCAATTCCACAAGAACTGTCTTAGCGAAAGGCTTCTTGAGGCGAAATCTGTAATTCTGTGAGATGATTTCACAGAACACAAAGAAGTTTCTCAGAAAGCTTCTTTCTCTTTGTTATCGGAGGATATTTCCTTTGGCCCTATAGTCTTCAAAGGGAAAGGGAATATCTGTTGTCAGATTCCACAGAAATAAGGCTAGCAAAGAGATCCACGAAATACAGATGTAACTCTTTGAGATGAATTAAGAGAACACTAAGCAGTTTCTCAGAAAGCTTCTTTCCAAATTTCATCTGAGGATATTTCCTTTTTCACCATAGCCCTCTATGGGCTTCCAAATATCACTTTCCCAATTCCACAAGAACTGTCTTAGCGAAAGGCTTCTTTAGGAAAAAGCTGTAACTCAGTGAGATGATTTCACAGAACACAAAGAAGTTTCTCAGAAAGCTTCTTTCTCTTTGTTATCGGAGGATATTTCCTTTGGCCCTATAGTCTTCAAAGGGAAAGGAAATATCTGTTGTCAGATTCCACAGAAATAAGGCTAGCAAAGAGATCCACGAAATACAGATGTAGCTCTGTGAGATGAATTAACAGAACACTAAGCAGTTTCTCAGAAAGCTTCTTTCCAGATTTCATCGGAGGATATTTCCTTTTTCACCATAGCCCTCTATGGGCTTCCAAATATCACTTTGCCAATTCCACAAGAACTGTCTTACCGAAAGGCTTCTTGAGGGGAAAGCTGTAACTCTGTGAGATGATTTCACAGAACACAAAGAAGTTTCTCAGAAAGCTTCTTTCTCTTTGTTATCGGAGGATATTTCCTTTGGCCCTATAGTCTTCAAAGGGAAAGGAAAAATCTGTTCTCAGATTCCACAGAAATAAAGCTAGCAAAGAGATCCACGAAATACAGATGTAACTCTGTGAGATGAATTAACAGAACACTAAGCAGTTTCACAGAAAGCTTCTTTCCAGATTTCATCTGAGGTTATTTCCTTTTTCACCATAGCCCTCTATGGGCTTCCAAATATCACTTTGCCAATTCCACAAGAACTGTCTTAGCGAAAGGCTTCTTGAGGGGAAAGCTGTAACTCTGTGAGATGATTTCACAGAACACAAAGAAGTTTCTCAGAAAGCTTCTTTCTCTTTGTTATCGGAGGATATTTCCTTTGGCCCTATAGTCTTTAAAGGGATTCGAAATATCTGTTGTCAGATTCCACAGAAATAAGACTAGCAAAGAGATCTACGAAATACAGATGTAACTCTGTGAGATGAATTAACAGAACACTAAGCAGTTTCTCAGAAAGCTTCTTTCCAGATTTCATCGGAGGATATTTCCTTTTTCACCATAGCCCTCTATGGGCTTCCAAATATCACTTTGCCAATTCCACAAGAACTGTCTTAGCGAAAGGCTTCTTGAGGGGAAAGCTGTAACTCTGTGAGATGATTTCACAGAAAACAAAGAAGTTTCTCAGAAAGCTTCTTTCTCTTTCCTATCGCAGGATAGTTCATTTGGCCCTAAAGTCTTTAATGGGAAAGGAAAAATCTGTTATCAGATTCCACAGAAATAAAGCTAGTGAAGAGATCCACGAAATACGGATGTAACTCTCTGAGATGAATTCACAGAACACTAAGCAGTTTCTCAGAAAGCTTCTTTCCAGATTTCATCTGAGGTTATTTCTTTTTCACCATAGCCCTCTATGGGCTTCCAAATATCACCTAGCCAATTCCACAAGAACTGTATTTGCGAAAGGCTTCTTGTGGCGAAAGCTGTAATTCTGTGAGATGATTTCACAGAACACAAAGAAGATTCTCAGAAAGCTTCTTTCCCTTTGTTATCGGAAGATATTTCCTTTGGCCCTATAGTCTTCAAAGGGAAAGGAAATATCTGTTGTCAGATTCCACAGAAATAAGGCTAGCAAAGAGATCCACGAAATACAGATGTAACTCTGTGAGATGAATTAACAGAACACTAAGCAGTTTCTCAGAAAGCTTCTTTCCAGATTTCATCTGAGGATATTTCCTTTTTCACCATAGCCCTCTAGGGGCTTCCAAATATCACTTTCCCAATTCCACAAGAACTGTCTTAGCGAAAGGCTTCTTGAGGAAAAAGCTGTAACTCTGTGAGATGATTTCACAGAACACAAAGAAGTTTCTCAGAAAGCTTCTTTCTCTTTGTTATCGGAGGATATTTCCTTTGGCCCTATAGTCTTCAAAGGGAAAGGAAATATCTGTTGTCAGATTCTACAGAAATAAGGCTAGCAAAGAGATCCACGAAATACAGATGTAACTCTGTGAGATGAATTAATAGAACACTGAGCAGTTTCTCAGAGAGCTTCTTTCCAGATTTCATCGGAGGATATTTCCTTTTTCACCATAGCCCTCTATGGGCTTCCAAATATCACTTTGCCAATTCCACAAGAACTATCTTACCGAAAGGCTTCTTGAGGGGAATGCTGTAACTCTGTGAGATGATTTCACAGAACGCAAAGAAGTTTCTCAGAAAGCTTCTTTCTTTTGTTATCGGAGGTTATTTCCTTTGGCCCTATAGTCTTCAAAGGGAAAGGAAAAATCTGTTCTCAGATTCCACAGACATAAAGCTAGCAAGGAGATCCACGAAATACAGATGTAACTCTGTGAGATGAATTAACAGAACACTGAGCAGTTTCTCAGAAAGCTTCTTTCCAGATTTCCTCGGAGGATATTTCCTTTTTCACCATAGCCCTCTATGGGCTTCCAAATATCACTTTGCCAATTCCACAAGAACTGTCTTTGCGAAAGGCTTCTTGAGGGGAAAGCTGCAACTCTCTGAGATGATTTCAGAGAACACAAAGTAGTTTCTCAGAAAGCTTCTTCCTCTTTGTTATCGGAGGATATTTCCTTTGGCCCTATAGTCTTCAAAGGGAAAGGAAATATCTGTTGTCAGATTCCACAGAAATAAGGCTAGCAAAGAGATCCACGAAATACAGATGTAACTCTGTGAGATGAATTAACAGAACACTAAGCAGTTTCTCAGAAACCTTCTTTCCAGATTTCATCGGAGGATATTTCCTTTTTCACCGTAGCCCTCTATGGGCTTCCAAATATCACTTTGCCAATTCCACAAGAACTGTCTTACCGAAAGGCTTCTTGAGGGGAAAGCTCTAACTCTGTGAGATGATTTCACAGAACACAAAGAAGTTTCTCAGAAAGCTTCTTTCTCTTTGTTATCGGAGGATATTTGCTTTGGCCCTATAGTCTTCAAAGGGAAAGGAAATATCTGTTGTCAGATTCCACAGAAATAAGGCTAGCAAAGAGATCCATGAAATACAGATGTAAATCTGTGAGACGAATTAACAAAACACTAAGCAGTTTCACAGAAAGCTTCTTTCCAGATTTCATCTGAGGATATTTCCTTTTTCACCATAGCCCTCTATGGGCTTCCAAATATCACTTTGCCAATTCCACAAGAACTGTCTTAGCGAAAGGCTTCTTGAGGGGAAAGCTGTAACTCCGTGAGATGATTTCACAGAACACAAAGAAGTTTCTCAGAAAGCTTCTTTCTCTTTGTTATCGGAGGATATTTCCTATGGCCCTATAGTCTTCAAGGGGAAAGGAATAATCTGTTCTCAGATTCCACAGAAATAAAGCTAGCAAAGAGATCCACGAAATACAGACGTTTCTCTGTGAGATGAATTAACAGAACACTAAGCAGTTTCTCAGAAAGCTTCTTTCCAGATTACATCTGAGGTTATTTCCTTTTTCACCGTAGCCCTCTATGGGCTTCCAAATATCACTTTGCCAATTCCAAAAAAACTGTCTTAGCGAAAGGCTTCTTGAGGGGAAAGCTGTAGCTCTGTGAGATGATTTCACAGAACACAAAGAAGTTTCTCAGAAAGCTTCTTTCTCTTTGTTATCGGAGGATATTTCCTTTCTCCCTATAGGCTTCAAAGGGAAAGGAAATATCTGTTCTCAGATTCCACAGAAATAAGGCTAGCAAAGAGATCGACGAAATACAGAAGTAACTCTGTGAGATGAATTAACAGAACACTAAGCAGTTTCTCAGAAAGCTTCTTTCCAGATTTCATCGGAGGATATTTCCTTTTCACAAGAGCCCTCTACGGGCTTCCAAATATCACTTTGCCAATTCCACAAGAACTGTCTTAGCGACAGGCTTCTTGAGGCGAAATCTGTAATTCTGTGAGATGATTTCACAGAACACAAAGAAGTTTCTCAGAAAGCTTCTTTCTCTTTGTTATCGGAGGATATTTCCTTTGGCCCTATAGTCTTCAAAGGGAAAGGGAATATCTGTTGTCAGATTCCACAGAAATAAGGCTAGCAAAGAGATCCACGAAATACAGATGTAACTCTGTGAGATGAATTAAGAGAACACTAAGCAGTTTCTCAGAAAGCTTCTTTCCAGATTTCATCTGAGGATATTTCCTTTTTCACCATAGCCCTCTATGGGCTTCCAAATATCACTTTCCCAATTCCACAAGAACTGTCTCTGCGAAAGGCTTCTTTAGGAAAAAGCTGTAACTCAGTGAGATGATTTCACAGAACACAAAGAAGTTTCTCAGAAAGCTTCTTTCTCTTTGTTATCGGAGGATATTTCCTTTGGCCCTATAGTCTTCAAAGGAAAAGGAAATATCTGTTGTCAGATTCCACAGAAATAAGGCTAGCAAAGAGATCCACGAAATACAGATGTAGCTCTGTGAGATGAATTAACAGAACACTAAGCAGTTTCTCAGAAAGCTTCTTTCCAGATTTCATCGGAGGATATTTCCTTTTTCACCATAGCCCTCTATGGGCTTCCAAATATCACTTTGCCAATTCCACAAGAACTGTCTTACCGAAAGGCTTCTTGAGGGGAAAGCTGTAACTCTGTGAGATGATTTCACAGAACACAAAGAAGTTTCTCAGAAAGCTTCTTTCTCTTTGTTATCGGAGGATATTTCCTTTGGCCCTATAGTCTTCAAAGGGAAAGGAAAAATCTGTTCTCAGATTCCACAGAAATAAAGCTAGCAAAGAGATCCACGAAATACAGATGTAACTCTGTGAGATGAATTAACAGAACACTAAGCAGTTTCACAGAAAGCTTCTTTCCAGATTTCATCTGAGGTTATTTCCTTTTTCACCATAGCCCTCTATGGGCTTCCAAATATCACTTTGCCAATTCCACAAGAACTGTCTTAGCGAAAGGCTTCTTGAGGGGAAAGCTGTAACTCTCTGAGATGATTTCACAGAACACAAAGTAGTTTCTCAGAAAGCTTCTTTCTCTTTGTTATCGGAGGATATTTCCTTTGGCCCTATAGTCTTTAAAGGGATTCGAAATATCTGTTGTCAGATTCCACAGAAATAAGACTAGCAAAGAGATCTACGAAATACAGATGTAACTCTGTGAGATGAATTAACAGAACACTAAGCAGTTTCTCAGAAAGCTTCTTTCCAGATTTCATCGGAGGATATTTCCTTTTTCACCATAGCCCTCTATGGGCTTCCAAATATCACTTTGCCAATTCCACAAGAACTGTCTTAGCGAAAGGCTTCTTGAGGGGAAAGCTGTAACTCTGTGAGATGATTTCACAGAAAACAAAGAAGTTTCTCAGAAAGCTTCTTTCTCTTTCCTATCGCAGGATAGTTCATTTGGCCCTAAAGTCTTTAATGGGAAAGGAAAAATCTGTTATCAGATTCCACAGAAATAAAGCTAGTGAAGAGATCCACGAAATACAGATGTAACTCTATGAGATGAATTCACAGAACACTAAGCAGTTTCTCAGAAAGCTTCTTTCCAGATTTCATCTGAGGTTATTTCTTTTTCACCATAGCCCTCTATGGGCTTCCAAATATCACCTAGCCAATTCCACAAGAACTGTCTTTGCGAAAGGCTTCTTGTGGCGAAAGCTGTAATTCTGTGAGATGATTTCACAGAACACAAAGAAGTTTCTCAGAAAGCTTCTTTCCCTTTGTTATCGGAGGATATTTCCTTTGGCCCTATAGTCTTCAAAGGGAAAGGAAATATCTGTTGTCAGATTCCAGAGAAATAAGGCTAGCAAAGAGATCCACGAAATACAGATGTAACTCTGTGAGATGAATTAACAGAACACTAAGCAGTTTCTCAGAAAGCTTCTTTCCAGATTTCATCGTAGGATATTTCCTTTTTCACCATAGCCCTCTATGGGCTTCCAAATATCACTTTGCCAATTCCACAAGAACTGTCTTAGCGAAAGGCTTCTTGAGGGGAAAGCTGTAACTCTGTGAGATGATTTCAAGGAACACAAAGAAGTTTCTCAGAAAGCTTCTTTCTCTTTGTTATCGGAGGATATTTCCTTTGGCCCTATAGTCTTCAAAGGGAAAGGAAAAATCTGTTCTCAGATTCCACAGAAATAAAGCTAGCAAAGATATCCACGAAATACAGATGTAACACTGTGAGATGAATTAACAGAACACTAAGCAGTTTCTCAGAAACCTTCTTTCCAGATTTCATCTGAGGTTATTTCCTTTTTCACCATAGCCCTCTATGGGCTTCCAAATATCACTTTGCCAATTCCACAACAACTGTCTTAGCGAAAGGCTTCTTGAGGGGAAAGCTGTAACTCTGTGAGATGATTTCACAGAACACAAAGAAGTTTCTCAGAAAGCTTCTTTCTCTTTGTTATCGGAGGATATTTCCTTTGACCCTATAGTCTTCAAACGGAAAGGAAATATCTGTTGTCAGATTCCACAGAAATAAGGCTAGCAAAGAGGTCCACGAAATACAGATGTAACTCTGTGAGATGAATTAACAGAACACTAAGCAGTTTCTCAGAAAGCTTCTTTCCAGATTTCATCGAAGGATATTTCCTTTTTCACCATAGCCCTCTATGGGCTTCCAAATATCACTTTGCCAATTCCACAAGAACTGTCTTAGCAAAAGGCTTCCTGTGGCGAAAGCTGTAATTCTGTGAGATGATTTCACAGAACACAAAGAAGTTTCTCAGAAAGCTTCTTTCCCTTTGTTATCGGAGGATATTTCCTTTGGCCCTATAGTCTTCAAAGGGAAAGGAAATATCTGTTGTCAGATTCCACAGAAATAAGGCTAGCAAAGAGATCCACGAAATACAGATGTAACTCTGTGAGATGAATTAACAGAACACTAAGCAGTTTCTCAAAAAGCTTCTTTCCAGATTTCATCGGAGGATATTTCCTTTTTCACCATAGCCCTCTATGGGCTTCCAAATATCACTTTGCCAATTCCACAAGAACTGTCTTAGCGAAAGGCTTCTTGAGGGGAAAGCTGTAACTCTGTGAGATGATTTCACAGAACACAAAGAAGTTTCTCGGAAAGCTTCTTTCCCTTTGTTATCGGAGGATATTTCCTTTGGCCCTATAGTCTTTAAAGGGATCAGAAATATCTGTTCTCAGATTCCACAGTAATAAGGCTAGCAAAGAGATCCATGAAATACAGATGTAACTCTGTTAGATGAATTAGCAGAACACTAAGCAGTTTCTCAGAAAGCTTCTTTCCAGATTTCATCGGAGGATATTTCCTTTTTCACCATAGCCCTCTACGGGCTTCCAAATATCACTTTGCCAATTCCACAAGAACTGTCTTTGCGAAATGCTTCTTCAGGGGAAAGCTGTAACTCTGTGAGATGATTTCACAGAACACAAAGAAGTTTCTCAGAAAGCTTCTTTCTCTTTGTTATCGGAGGATATTTCCTTTGGCCCTATAGTCTTCAAAGGGAAAGGAAATATCTGTTGTCAGATTCCACAGAAATAAGACTAGCAAAGAGATCCACCAAATACAGATGTAACTCTGTGAGATGAATTAACAGAACACTAAGCAGTTTCTCAGAAAGCTTCCTTCCAGATTTCATCGGAGGATATTTCCTTTTTCACCATAGCCCTCTATGGGCTTCCAAATATCACTTTGCCAATTCCACAAGAACTGTCTTAGCGAAAGGCTTCATGAGGGGGAAAGCTGTAACTCTGTGAGATGATTTCACAGAACACAAAGAAGTTTCTCAGAAAGCTTCTTTCTCTTTGTTATCAGAGGATATTTCCTTTGGCCCTATAGTCTTCAAAGGGAAAGGAAATATCTGTTGTCAGATTCCACAGAAATAAGGCTAGCAAAGAAATCCACGAAATACAGATGTTTCTCTGTGAGATGAATTAACAGAACACTGAGCAGTTTCTCAGAAAGCTTCTTTCCAGATTTCATGGGAGGATATTTCCTTTTTCACAAGAGCCCTCTACGGGCTTCCAAATATCACTTTGCCAATTCCACAAGAACTGTCTTAGCGAAAGGCTTCTTGAGGCGAAATCTGTAATTCTGTGAGATGATTTCACAGAACACAAAGAAGTTTCTCAGAAAGCTTCTTTCTCTTTGTTATCGGAGGATATTTCCTTTGGCCCTATAGTCTTCAAAGGGAAAGGGAATATCTGTTGTCAGATTCCACAGAAATAAGGCTAGCAAAGAGTTCCACGAAATACAGATGTAACTCTGTGAGATGAATTAAGAGAACACTAAGCAGTTTCTCAGAAAGCTTCTTTCCAGATTTCATCTGAGGATATTTCCTTTTTCACCATAGCCCTCTATGGGCTTCCAAATATCACTTTCCCAATTCCACAAGAACTGTCTTAGCGAAAGGCTTCTTGAGGAAAAAGCTGTAACTCTGTGAGATGATTTCACAGAACACAAAGAAGTTTCTCAGAAAGCTTCTTTCTCTTTGTTATCGGAGGATATTACCTTTGGCCCTATAGTCTTCAAAGGGAAAGGAAATATCTGTTGTCAGATTCCACAGAAATAAGGCTAGCAAAGAGATCCACGAAATACAGATGTAACTCTGTGAGATGAATTAATAGAACACTGAGCAGTTTCTCAGAAAGCTTCTTTCCAGGTTTCATCGGAGGATATTTCCTTTTTCACCGTAGCCCTCTATGGGCTACCAAATATCACTTTGCCAATTCCACAGGAACTGTCTTACCGAAAGGTTTCTTGAGGGGAAAGCTGTAACTCTGTGAGATGATTTCACAGAACACAAAGAAGTTTCTCAGAAAGCTTCTTTCTCTTTGTTATCGGAGGTTATTTCCTTTGGCCCTATAATCTTCAAAGGGAAAGGAAAAATCTGTTCTCAGATTCCACAGAAATAAAGCTAGCAAAGAGATCCACGAAATACAGATGTAAGTCTGTAAGATGAATTAACAGAACACTAAGCAGTTTCTCAGAAAGCTTCTTTCCAGATTTCATCTGAGGTTATTTCCTTTTTCACCATAGCCCTCTATGGGCTTCCAAATATCACTTTGGCAATTCCACAAGAACTCTCTTTGCGAAAGGCTTCTTGAGGGGAAAGCTGTAACTCTCTGAGATGATTTCACAGAACACAAAGTAGTTTCTCAGAAAGCTTCATTCTCTTTGGTATCGGAGGATATTTCCTTTGGGCCTATAGTCTTCAAAGGGAAAGGAAATATCTGTTGTCAGATTCCACAGAAATAAGGCTAGCAAAGAAATCCACGAAATACAGATGTAGCGCTGTGAGATGAATTAACAGAAGACTAAGCAGTTTCTCAGAAAGCTTCCTTCCAGATTTCATCGGAGGATATTTTCTTTTTCACCATAGCCCTCTATGGGCTTCCAAATATCACTTTGCCAATTCCACAAGAACTGTCTTACCGAAAGGCTTCTTGAGGGGAAAGCTGTAACTCCGTGAGATGATTTCACAGAACACAAAGAAGTTTCTCAGAAAGCTTCTTTCTCTTTGTTATCGGAGGATATTTCCTTTGGCCCTATAGTCTTCAAAGGGAAAGGAAAAATCTGTTCTCAGATTCCACAGAAATAAAGCTAGCAAAGAGATCCACGAAATACAGATGTAACTCTGTGAGATGAATTAACAGAACACTAAGCAGTTTCTCAGAAAGCTTCTTTCCAGATTTCATCTGAGGTTATTTCTTTTTTCACCATAGCCCTCTATGGGCTTCCAAATATCACTTTGCCAATTCCACAAGAACTGTCTTTGCGAAAGGATTTTGAGGGAAAGCTATAACTCTGTGAGATGATTTCACAGAACGCAAAGAAGTTTCTCAGAAAGCTTCTTTCTCTTTGTTATCAGAGGATATTTCCTTTGGCCCTATAGTCTTCAAAGGGAAAGGAAATATCTGTTGTCAGATTCCACAGAAATAAGGCTAGCAAAGAGATCCACGAAATACAGATGTAACTCTGTGAGATGAATTAACAGAACACTAAGCAGTTTCTCAGAAAGCTTCTTTCCAGATTTCATCGGAGGATATTTCCTTTTTCACCATAGCCCTCTATGGGCTTCCAAATATCACTTTGCCAATTCCACAAGAACTGTCTTAGCGAAAGTCTTCTTGAGGGGGAAAGCTGTAACTCTGTGAGATGACTTCACAGAACACAAAGAAGTTTCTCAGAAAGCTTCTTTCTCTTTGTTATCGGAGGATATTTCCTTTGGCCCTATAGTCTTCAAAGGGAAAGGAAATATCTGTTGTCAGATTCCACAGAAATAAGGCTAGCAAAGAGATCCACGAAATACAGATGTAACTCTGTGAGATGAATTAAGAGAACACTAAGCAGTTTCTCAGAAGCTTCTTTCCAGATTTCATCGGAGGATATTTCCTTTTTCACCATAGCCCACTAAGGGCTTCCAAATATCACTTTGCCAATGCCACAAGAACTGTCTTAGCGAAAGGCTTCTTGAGGGGAAAGCTGTAACTCTGTGAGATGATTTCACAGAACACAAAGAAGTTTCTCAGAAAGCTTCTTTCTCTTTGTTATCGGAGGATATTTCCTTTCTCCCTATAGGCTTCAAAGGGAAAGGAAATATCTGTTCTCAGATTCCACAGAAATAAGGCTAGCAAAGAGATCGACGAAATACAGAAGTAACCCTGTGAGATGAATTAACAGAACACTAAGCAGTTTCTCAGAAAGCTTCTTTCCAGATTACATCTGAGGTTATTTCCTTTTTCACCGTAGCCCTCTACGGGCTTCCAAATATCACTTTGCCAATTCCACAAAAACTGTCTTAGCGAAAGGCTTCTTGAGGGGAAAGCTGTAACTCTGTGAGATGATTTCACAGAACACAAAGAAGTTTCTCAGAAAGCTTCTTTCTCTTTGTTATCGGAGGATATTTCCTTTCCCCCTATAGGCTTCAAAGGGAAAGGAAATATCTGTTCTCAGATTCCACAGAAATAAGGCTAGCAAAGAGATCGACGAAATACAGAAGTAACTCTGTGAGATGAATTAACAGAACACTAAGCAGTTTCTCAGAAAGCTTCTTTCCAGATTTCATCGGAGGATATTTCCTTTTTCACAAAAGCCCTCTACGGGCTTCCAAATATCACTTTGCCAATTCCACAAGAACTGTCTTTGCGAAAGGCTTCTTGAGGCGAAATCTGTAATTCTGTGAGATGATTTCACAGAACACAAAGAAGTTTCTGAGAAAGCTTCTTTCTCTTTGTTATCGGAGGATATTTCCTTTGGCCCTATAGTCTTCAAAGGGAAAGGGAATATCTGTTGTCAGATTCCACAGAAATAAGGCTAGCACAGAGATCCACGAAATACAGATGTAACTCTGTGAGATGAATTAAGAGAACACTAAGCAGTTTCTCAGAAAGCTTCTTTCCAGATTTCATCTGAGAATATTTCCTTTTTCACCATAGCCCTCTATGGGCTTCCAAATATCACTTTCCCAATTCCACAAGAACTGTCTTAGCGAAAGGCTTCTTTAGGAAAAAGCTGTAACTCAGTGAGATGATTTCACAGAACACAAAGAAGTTTCTCAGAAAGCTTCTTTCTCTTTGTTATCGGAGGATATTTCCTTTGGCCCTATAGTCTTCAAAGGGAAAGGAAATATCTGTTGTCAGATTCCACAGAAATAAGGCTAGCAAAGAGATCCACGAAATACAGATGTAGCTCTGTGAGATGAATTAACAGAACACTAAGCAGGTTCTCAGAAAGCTTCTTTCCAGATTTCATCGGAGGATATTTCCTTTTTCACCATAGCCCTCTATGGGCTTCCAAATATCACTTTGCCAATTCCACAAGAACTGTCTTACCGAAAGGCTTCTTGAGGGGAAAGCTGTAACTCTGTGAGATGATTTCACAGAACACAAAGAAGTTTCTCAGAAAGCTTCTTTCTCTTTGTTATCGGAGGATATTTCCTTTGGCCCTATAGTCTTTAAAGGGATCCGAAATATCTGTTCTCAGATTCCACAGAAATAAGGCTAGCAAAGAGATCCATGAAATACAGATGTAACTCTGTTAGATGAATTAACAGAACACTAAGCGGTTTCTCAGAAAGCTTCTTTCCAGATTTCATCGGAGGATATTTCCTTTTTCACCATAGCCCTCTACGGGCTTCCAAATATCACTTTGCCAATTCCACAAGAACTGTCTTTGCGAAACGCTTCTTGAGGGGAAAGCTGTAACTCTGTGAGATGATTTCACAGAACACAAAGAAGTTTCTCAGAAAGCTTCTTTCTCTTTGTTATCGGAGGATATTTCCTTTGGCCCTATAGTCTTCAAAGGGATCCGAAATATCTGTTGTCAGATTCCACAGAAATAAGGCTAGCAAAGATATCCACGAAATACAGATGTAGCTCTGTGAGATGAATTAACAGAACACTAAGCAGTTTCTCAGAAAGCTTCTTTCCAGATTTCATCGGAGGATATTTCCTTTTTCACCATAGCCCTCTATGGGCTTCCAAATATCACTTTGCCAATTCCACAAGAACTGTCTTAGCGAAAGGCTTCTTGAGGGGAAAGCTGTAACTCTGTGAGATGATTTCACAGAAAACAAAGAAGTTTCTCAGAAAGCTTCTTTCTCTTTCTTATCGCAGGATAGTTCATTTGGCCCTAAAGTCTTTAATGAGAAAGGAAAAATCTGTTATCAGATTCCACAGAAATAAAGCTAGTGAAGAGATCCACGAAATACAGATGTAACTCTCTGAGATGAATTCACAGAAAACTAAGCAGTTTCTCAGAAAGCTTCTTTCCAGATTTCATCTGAGGTTATTTCTTTTTCACCATAGCCCTCTATGGGCTTCCAAATATCACTTTGCCAATTCCACAAGAACTGTCTTAGCGAAAGGCTTCTTGAGGGGAAAGCTGTAACTCTGTGAGATGTTTTCACAGAACACAAAGAAGTTTCTCAGAAAGCTTCTTTCTGTTTGTTATCGGAGGATATTTCCTTTGGCCCTATAGTCTTTAAAGGGATCCGAAATATCTGTTCTCAGAATCCACAGAAAAAAGGCTAGCAAAGAGATCCATGAAATACTGATGTAACTCTGTTAGATGAATTAACAGAACACTAAGCAGGTTCTCAGAAAGCTTCTTTCCAGATTTCATCGGAGGATATTTCCTTTTTCACCATAGCCCTCTATGGGCTTCCAAATATCATTTGCCAATTCCACAAGAACTGTCTTAGCGAAAGGCTTCTTGAGGGGAAAGCTGTAACTCTGTGAGATGATTTCACAGAACACAAAGAAGTTTCTCAGAAAGCTTCTTTCTCTTTGTTATCGGAGGATATTTCCTTTGGCCCTATAGTCTTCAACGGGAAAGGAAAAATCTGTTCTCAGATTCCACAGAAATAAAGCAAGCAAAGAGATCCACGAAATACAGACGTAACTCTGTGAGATGGATTAACAGAACACTAAGCAGTTTCTCAGAAAGATTCTTTCCAGATTTTATTGGAGGATATTTCGTTTTTCACCATAGCCCTCTATGGGCTTCCAAATATCACTTTGCCAATTCCACAAGAACTGTCTTAGCGAAAGGCTTCTTGAGGCGAAAGCTGTAATTCTGTTAGATGATTTCACAGAACACAAAGAAGTTTCTCAGAAAGCTTCTTTCCCTTTGTTATCGGGGGATATTTCCTTTGGCCCTATAGTCTTCAAAGGGAAAGGAAATATCTGTTGTCAGATTCCACAGAAATAAGGCTAGCAAAGAGATCCACGAAATACAGATGTAACTCTGTGAGATGAATTAACAGAACACTAAGCAGTTTCTCAGAAAGCTTCTTTCCAGATTTCATCTGAGGATATTTCCTTTTTCACCATAGCCCTCTATGGGCTTCCAAATATCACTTTGCCAATTCCACAAGAACTGTCTTAGCGAAAGGCTTCTTGAGGGGAAAGCTGTAACTCTGTGAGATGATTTCAAGGAACACAAAGAAGTTTCTCAGAAAGCTTCTTTCTCTTTGTTATCGGAGGATATTTCCTTTGGCCCTATATTCTTCAAAGGGAAAGGAAAAATCTGTTCTCAGATTCCACAGAAATAAAGCTAGCAAAGATATCCACGAAACACAGATGTAACTCTGTGAGATGAATTAACAGAACACTAAGCAGTTTCTCAGAAAGCTTCTTTCCAGATTTGATGGGAGGATATTTCCTTTTTCACCATAGCCCTCTATGGGCTTCCAAATATCACTTTGCCAAATCCACAAGAACTGTCTTACCGAAAGGCTTCTTGAGGGGAAAGCTGTAACTCTGTGAGATGATTTCAGAGAACACAAAGAAGTTTCTCAGAAAGCTTCTTTCTCTTTGTTATCGGAGGATATTTCCTTTGGCCCTATAGTCTTCAAAGGGAAAGGAAAAATCTCTTCTCAGATTCCACAGAAATAAAGCTAGCAAAGAGATCCACGAAATACAGATGTAACTCTGTGAGATGAATTAACAGAACACTAAGCAGTTTCTCAGAAAGCTTCTTTCCAGATTTCATCTGAGGTTATTTCCTTTTTCACAATAGCCCTCTATGGGCTTCCAAATATCACTTTGCCAATTCCACAAGAACTGTCTTAGCGAAAGGCTTCTTGAGGGGAAAGCTGTAACTCTGTGAGATGTTTTCACAGAACACAAAGAAGTTTCTCAGAGCTTCTTTCTCTTTGTTATCGGAGGATATTTCCTTTGGCCCTATAGTCTTCAAAGGGAAAGGAAATATATGTTGTCAGATTCCACAGAAATAAGGCTAGCAAAGAGATCCACGAAATACAGATGTAACTCTGTGAGATGAATTAATAGAACACTGAGCAGTTTCTCAGAAAGCTTCTTTCCAGGTTTCATCGGAGGATATTTCCTTTTTCACCGTAGCCCTCTATGGGCTTCCAAATATCACTTTGCCAATTCCACAAGAACTGTCTTACCGAAAGGTTTCTTGAGGGGAAAGCTGTAACTCTGTGAGATGATTTCACAGAACACAAAGAAGTTTCTCAGAAAGCTTCTTTCTCTTTGTTATCGGAGGTTATTTCCTTTGGCCCTATAGTCTTCACAGGGAAAGGAAAAATCTGTTCTCAGATTCCACAGAAATAAAGCTAGTAAAGAGATCCACGAAATACAGATGTAACTCTGTTAGATGAATTAACAGAACACTGAGCAGTTTCTCAGAAAGCTTCTTTCCAGATTTCATCTGAGGTTATTTCCTTTTTCACCATAGCCCTCTCTGGGCTTCCAAATATCACTTTGGCAATTCCACAAGAACTGTCTTTGCGAAAGGATTCTTGAGGGGAAAGCTGTAACTCTCTGAGATGATTTCACAGAACACAAAGTAGTTTCTCAGAAAGCTTCTTTCTCTTTGGTATCAGAGGATATTTCCTTTGGCCCTATATTCTTCAAAGGGAAAGGAAATATCTGTTGTTAGATTCCACAGAAATAAGGCTAGCAAAGAAATCCACGAAATACAGATGTAGCGCTGTGAGATGAATTAACAGAACACTAAGCAGTTTCTCAGAAAGCTTCCTTCCAGATTTCATCGGAGGATATTTCCTTTTTCAACATAGCCCTCTATGGGCTTCCAAATATCACTTTGCCAATTCCACAAGAACTGTCTTACCGAAAGGCTTCTTGAGGGGAAAGCTGTAACTCCGTGAGATGATTTCACAGAACACAAAGAAGTTTCTCAGAAAGCTTCTTTCTCTTTGTTATCGGAGGATGTTTCCTTTGGCCCTATAGTCTTCAAAGGGAAAGGAAAAATCTGTTCTCAGATTCCACAGAAATAAAGCTAGCAAAGAGATACACGAAATGCAGATGTACCTCTGTGAGATGAATTAACAGAACACTAAGCAGTTTCTCAGAAAGCTTTTTTCCAGACTTCATCTGAGGTTATTTCTTTTTTCACCATAGCCCTCTATGGGCTTCCAAATATCACTTTGCCAATTCCACAAGAACCGTCTTTGCGAAAGGATTTTGAGGGAAAGCTATAACTCTGTGAGATGATTTCACAGAACACAAAGAAGTTTTTCAGAAAGCTTCTTTCTCTTTGTTATCGGAGGATATTTCCTTTGGCCCTATAGTCTTCAAAGGGAAAGGAAATATCTGTTGTCAGATTCCACAGAAATAAGGCTAGCAAAGAGATCCACGAAATACAGATGTAACTCTGTGAGATGAATTAACAGAACACTAAGCAGTTTCTCAGAAAGCTTCTTTCCAGATTTCATGTGAGGATATTTCCTTTTTCACCATAGCCCTCTAGGGGCTTCCAAATATCACTTTGCCAATTCCACAAGAACTGTCTTAGCGAAAGGCTTCATGAAGGGGAAAGCTGTAAGTCTGTGAGATGATTTCACAGAACACAAAGAAGTTTCTCAGAAAGCTTCTTTCCCTTTGTTATCGGAGGATATTTCCTTTGGCCCTATAGTATTTAAAGGGATCCGAAATATCTGTTCTCAGATTCCAGAGAAATAAGGCTAGAAAGAGATCCATGAAATACAGATGTAACTCTGTTAGATGAATTAACAGAACACTAAGCAGTTTCTCAGAAAGCTTCTTTCCAGATTTCATCGGAGGATATTTCCTTTTTCACCATAGCCCTCTACGGACTTCCAAATATCACTTTGCCAATTCCACAAGAATTGTCTTTGCGAAATGCTTCTTGAGGGGAAAGCTGTAACTCTGTGAGATGATTTCACAGAACACAAAGAAGTTTCTCAGAAAGCTTCTTTCTCTTTGTTATCGGAGGATATTTCCTTTGGCCCTATAGTCTTCAAAGGGAAAGGAAATATCTGTTGTCAGATTCCACAGAAATAAGGCGAGCAAAGAGATCCACGAAATACAGATGTAACTCTGTGAGATGAAATAATAGAACACTGAGCAGTTTCTCAGAAAGCTTCTTTCCAGGTTTCATCGGAGGATATTTCCTTTTTCACCGTAGCCCTCTATGGGCTTCCAAATATCACTTTGCCAATTCCACAAGAACTGTCTTACCGAAAGGTTTCTTGAGGGGAAAGCTGTAACTCTGTGAGATGATTTCACAGAACACAAAGAAGTTTCTCAGAAAGCTTCTTTCTCTTTGTTATCGGAGGTTATTTCCTTTGGCCCTATAGTCTTAACAGGGAAAGGAAAAATCTGTTCTCAGATTCCACAGAAATAAAGCTAGCAAAGAGATCGAGGAAATACAGATGTAACTCTGTTAGATGAATTAACAGAACACTGAGCAGTTTCTCAGAAAGCTTCTTTCCAGATATCATCTGAGGTTATTTCCTTTTTCACCATAGCCCTCTATGGGCTTCCAAATATCACTTTGGCAATTCCACAAGAACTGTCTTTGCGAAAGGCTTCTTGAGGGGAAAGCTGTAACTCTCTGAGATGTTTTCACAGAACACAAAGTAGTTTCTCAGAAAGCTTCTTTCTCTTTGGTATCGGAGGATATTTCCTTTGGGCCTATAGTCTTCAAAGGGAAAGGAAATATCTGTTGTCAGATTCCACAGAAATAAGGCTAGCAAAGAAATCCACGAAATACAGATGTAGCGCTGTGAGATGAATTAACAGAAAACTAAGCAGTTTCTCAGAAAGCTTCCTTCCAGATTTCATCGGAGGATATTTCCTTTTTCACCATAGCCCTCTATGGGCTTCCAAATATCACTTTGCCAATTCCACAAGAACTGTCTTACCGAAAGGCTTCTTGAGGGGAAAGCTGTAACTCCGTGAGATGATTTCACAGAACACAAAGAAGTTTCTCAGAAAGCTTCTTTCTCTTTGTTATCGGAGGATATTTCCTTTGGCCCTATAGTCTTCAAAGGGAAAGGAAAAATCTGTTCTCAGATTCCACAGAAATAAAGCTAGCAAAGATATCCACGAAATACAGATGTAACTCTGTGAGATGAATTAACAGAACACTAAGCAGTTTCTCAGAAAGCTTCTTTCCAGATTTCATCTGAGGTTATTTCTTTTTTCACCATAGCCCTCTATGGGCTTCCAAATATCACTTTGCCAATTCCACAAGAACTGTCTTTGCGAAAGGCTTCTTGAGGGGAAAGCTGTAACTCTGTGAGATGATTTCACAGAACACAAAGAAGTTTCTCAGAAAGCTTCTTTCTCTTTGTTATCGGAGGATATTTCCTTTGGCCCTATAGTCTTCAAAGGGAAAGGAAATATCTGTGGTAAGATTCCACAGAAATAAGGCGAGCAAAGAGATCCACGAAATACAGATGTTTCTCTGTGTGATGAATTAACAGAACACTGAGCAGTTTCTCAGAAAGCTTCTTTCCAGATTTCATGGGAGGATATTTCCTTTTTCACAAGAGCCCTCTACGGGCTTCCAAATATCACTTTGCCAATTCCACAGGAACTGTCTTAGCGAAAGGCGTCTTGAGGCGAAATCTGTAATTCTGTGAGATGATTTCACAGAACACAAAGAAGTTTCTCAGAAAGCTTCTTTCTCTTTGTTATCGGAGGATATTTCCTTTGGCCCTATAGTCTTCAAAGGGAAAGGGAATATCTGTTGTCAGATTCCACAGAAATAAGGCTAGCAAAGACTTCCACGAAATACAGATGTAACTCTGTGAGATGAATTAAGAGAACACTAAGCAGTTTCTCAGAAAGCTTCTTTCCAGATTTCATCTGAGGATATTTCCTTTTTCACCATAGCCCTCTATGGGCTTCCAAATATCACTTTCCCAATTCCACAAGAAATGTCTTAGCGAAAGGCTTCTTGAGGAAAAAGCTGTAACTCTGTGAGATGATTTCACAGAACACAAAGAAGTTTCTCAGAAAGCTTCTTTCTCTTTGTTATCGGAGGATATTTCCTTTGGCCCTATAGTCTTCAAAGGGAAAGGAAATATCTGTTGTCAGATTCCACAGAAATAAGGCTAGCAAAGAGATCCACGAAATACAGATGTAACTCTGTGAGATGAATTAATAGAAACTGAGCAGTTTCTCAGAAAGCTTCTTTCCAGGTTTCATCGGAGGATATTTCCTTTTTCACCGTAGCCCTCTATGGGCTTCCAAATATCACTTTGCCAATTCCACAAGAACTGTCTTACCGAAAGGTTTCTTGAGGGGAAAGCTGTAACTCTGTGAGATGATTTCACAGAACACAAAGAAGTTTCTCAGAAAGCTTCTTTCTCTTTGTTATCGGAGGTTATTTCCTTTGGCCCTATAGTCTTCAAAGGGAAAGGAAAAATCTGTTCTCAGATTCCACAGAAATAAAGCTAGCAAAGAGATCCACGAAATACAGATGTAACTCTGTAAGATGAATTAACAGAACACTAAGCAGTTTCTCAGAAAGCATCTTTCCAGATTTCATCTGAGGTTATTTCCTTTTTCACCATAGCCCTCTATGGGCTTCCAAATATCACTTTGGCAATTCCACAAGAACTGTCTTTGCGAAAGGCTTCTTGAGGGGAAAGCTGTAACTCTCTGAGATGATTTCACAGAACACAAAGTAGTTTCTCAGCAAGCTTCTTTCTCTTTGGTATCGGAGGATATTTCCTTTGGCCCTATAGTCTTCAAAGGGAAAGGAAATATCTGTTGTCAGATTCCACAGAAATAAGGCTAGCAAAGAGATCCACGAAATACAGATGTAACTCTCTGAGATGAATTAACAGAACACTAAGCAGTTTCTCAGAAAGCTTCTTTCCAGATTTCATCGGAGGATATTTCCTTTTTCACCATAGCCCTCTATGGGCTTCCAAATATCACCCTCCCAATTCCACAAGGACTGTCTTAGCGAAAGGCTTCTTGAGGAGAAAGCTGTAACTCTGTGAGATGATTTCACAGAACACAAAGAAGTTTCTCAGAAAGCTTCTTTCTCTTTGTTATCGGAGGATATTTCCTTTGGCCCTATAGTCTTCAAAGGGAAAGGAAATATCTGTTATCAGATTCCACAGAAATAAGGCTAGCAAAGAGATCCACGAAATACAGATGTAACTCTGTGAGATGAAATAACAGAACACTAAGCAGTTTCTCAGAAAGCTTCTTTCCAGATTTCATCTGAGGATATTTCCTTTTTCACCATAGCCCTCTATGGGCTTCCAAATATCACTTTGCCAATTCCACAAGAACTGTCTTAGCGAAAGCCTTCATGAGGGGGAAAGCTGTAAGTCTGTGAGATGATTTCACAGAACACAAAGAAGTTTCTCAGAAAGCTTCTTTCCCTTTGTTATCGGAGGATATTTCCTTTGGCCTTATAGTATTTAAAGGGATCCGAAATATCTGTTCTCAGATTCCACAGAAATAAGGCGAGAAAGAGATCCATGAAATACAGATGTAACTCTGTTAGATGAATTAACAGAACACTAAGCAGTTTCTCAGAAAGCTTCTTTCCAGATTTCATCGGAGGATATTTCCTTTTTCACCATAGCCCTCTACGGACTTCCAAATATCACTTTGCCAATTCCACAAGAACTGTCTTTGCGAAATGCTTCTTGAGGGGAAAGCTGTAACTCTGTGAGATGATTTCACAGAACACAAAGAAGTTTCTCAGAAAGCTTCTTTCTCTTTGTTATCGGAGGATATTTCCTTTGGCCCTATAGTCTTCAAAGGGAAAGGAAATATCTGTTGTCAGATTCCACAGAAATAAGGCTAGCAAAGAGATCCACGAAATACAGATGTAACTCTGTGAGATGAATTAATAGAACACTGAGCAGTTTCTCAGAAAGCTTCTTTCCAGGTTTCATCGGAGGATATTTCCTTTTTCACCGTAGCCCTCTATGGGCTTCCAAATATCACTTTGCCAATTCCACAAGAACTGTCTTACCGAAAGGTTTCTTGAGGGGAAAGCTGTAACTCTGTGAGATGATTTCACAGAACACAAAGAAGTTTCTCAGAAAGCTTCTTTCTCTTTGTTATCGGAGGTTATTTCCTTTGGCCCTATAGTCTTCACAGGGAAAGGAAAAATCTGTTCTCAGATTCCACAGAAATAAAGCTAGCAAAGAGATCCACGAAATACAGATGTAACTCTGTTAGATGAATTAACAGAACACTGAGCAGTTTCTCAGAAAGCTTCTTTCCAGATATCATCTGAGGTTATTTCCTTTTTCACCATAGCCCTCTATGGGCTTCCAAATATCACTTTGGCAATTCCACAAGAACTGTCTTTGCGAAAGGCTTCTTGAGGGGAAAGCTGTAACTCTCTGAGATGATTTCACAGAACACAAAGCAGTTTCTCAGAAAGCTTCTTTCTCTTTGGTATCGGAGGATATTTCCTTTGGGCCTATAGTCTTCAAAGGGAAAGGAAATATCTGTTGTCAGATTCCACAAAAATAAGGCTAGCAAAGAAATCCACGAAATACAGATGTAGCGCTGTGAGATGAATTAACAGAAGACTAAGCAGTTTCTCAGAAAGCTTCCTTCCAGATTTCATCGGAGGATATTTCCTTTTTCACCATAGCCCTCTATGGGCTTCCAAATATCACTTTGCCAATTCCACAAGAAATGTCTTACCGAAAGGCTTCTTGAGGGGAAAGCTGTAACTCCGTGAGATGATTTCACAGAACACAAAGAACTTTCTCAGAAAGCTTCTTTCTCTTTGTTATCGGAGGATATTTCCTTTGGCCCTATAGTCTTCAAAGGGAAAGGAAAAATCTGTTCTCAGATTCCACAGAAATAAAGCTAGCAAAGAGATCCACGAAATACAGATGTAACTCTGTGAGATGAATTAACAGAACACTAAGCAGTTTCTCAGAAAGCTTCTTTCCAGATTTCATCTGAGGTTATTTCTTTTTTCACCATAGCCCTCTATGGGCTTCCAAATATCACTTTGCCAATTCCACAAGAACTGCCTTTGCGAAAGGATTTTGAGGGAAAGCTATAACTCTGTGAGATGATTTCACAGAACACAAAGAAGTTTCTCAGAAAGCTTCTTTCTCTTTGTTATCGGAGGTTATTTCCTTTGGCCCTATAGTCTTCAAAGGGAAAGGAAAAATCTGTTCTCAGATTCCACAGAAATAAAGCTAGCAAAGAGATCCACGAAATACAGATGTAACTCTGTAAGATGAATTAACAGAACACTAAGCAGTTTCTCAGAAAGCATCTTTCCAGATTTCATCTGAGGTTATTTCCTTTTTCACCATAGCCCTCTACTGGCTTCCAAATATCACTTTGGCAATTCCACAAGAACTGTCTTTGCGAAAGGCTTCTTGAGGGGAAAGCTGTAACTCTCTGAGATGATTTCACAGAACACAAAGTAGTTTCTCAGCAAGCTTCTTCCTCTTTGTTATCGGAGGATATTTCCCTTGGCCCTATAGTCTTCAAAGGGAAAGGAAATATCTGTTGTTAGATTCCACAGAAATAAGGCTAGCAAAGTAATCCACGAAATACAGATGTAGCGCTGTGAGATGAATTAACAGAACACTAAGCAGTTTCTCAGAAAGCTTCCTTCCAGATTTCATCGGAGGATATTTCCTTTTTCACCATACCCTCTATGGGCTTCCAAATATCACTTTGCCAATTCCACAAGAACTGTCTTACCGAAAGGCTTCTTGAGGGGAAAGCTGTAACTCCGTGAGATGATTTCACAGAACACAAAGAAGTTTCTCAGAAAGCTTCTTTCTCTTTGTTATCGGAGGATGTTTCCTTTGGCCCTATAGTCTTCAAAGGGAAAGGAAAAATCTGTTCTCAGATTCCACAGAAATAAAGCTAGCAAAGAGATCCACGAAATACAGATGTAACTCTGTGAGATGAATTAACAGAACACTAAGCAGTTTCTCAGAAAGCTTCTTTCCAGACTTCATCTGAGGTTATTTCTTTTTTCACCATAGCCCTCTATGGGCTTCCAAATATCACTTTGCTAATTCCACAAGAACCGTCTTTGCGAAAGGATTTTGAGGGAAAGCTATAACTCTGTGAGATGATTTCACAGAACACAAAGAAGTTTCTCAGAAAGCTTCTTTCTCTTTGTTATCGGAGGATATTTCCTTTGGCCCTATAGTCTTCAAAGGGAAAGGAAATATCTGTTGTCAGATTCCACAGAAATAAGGCTAGCAAAGAGATCCACGAAATACAGAAGTAACTCTGTGAGATGAATTAACAGAACACTAAGCAGTTTCTCAGAAAGCTTCTTTCCAGATTTCATCGGAGGATATTTCCTTTTTCACCATAGCCCTCTATGGGCTTCCAAATATCACCCTCCCAATTCCACAAGGACTGTCTTAGCGAAAGGCTTCTTGAGGAGAAAGCTGTAACTCTGTGAGATGATTTCACAGAACACAAAGAAGTTTCTCAGAAAGCTTCTTTCTCTTTGTTATCGGAGGATATTTCCTTTGGCCCTATAGTCTTCAAAGGGAAAGGAAATATCTGTTATCAGATTCCACAGAAATAAGGCTAGCAAAGAGATCCACGAAATACAGATGTAACTCTATGAGATGAATTAACAGAACACTAAGCAGTTTCTCAGAAAGCTTCTTTCCAGATTTCATCGGAGGATATTTCCTTTTTCACCATAGCCCTCTATGGGCTTCCAAATATCACTTTGCCAATTCCACAAAAACTGTCTTAGCGAAAGCCTTCATGAGGGGGAAAGCTGTAAGTCTGTGAGATGATTTCACAGAACACAAAGAAGTTTCTCAGAAAGCTTCTTTCCCTTTGTTATCGGAGGATATTTCCTTTGGCCCTATAGTATTTAAAGGGATCCGAAATATCTGTTCTCAGATTCCACAGAAATAAGGCTAGAAAGAGATCCATGAAATACAGATGTAACTCTGTTAGATGAATTAACAGAACACTAAGCAGTTTCTCAGAAAGCTTCTTTCCAGATTTCATCTGAGGATATATCCTTTTTCACCATAGCCCTCTAAGGGCTTCCAAATATCACTTTGCCAATTCCACAAGAACTGTCTTAGCGAAAGGCTTCTTGAGGGGAAAGCTGTAACTCTGTGAGATGATTTCACAGAATACAAAGAAGTTTCTCAGAAAGCTTCTTTCCCTTTGTTATCGGAGGATATTTCCTTTGGCCCTATAGTCTTTAAAGGGATCCGAAATATCTGTTCTCAGATTCCACAGAAATAAGGCTAGCAAAGAGATCCATGAAATACAGATGTAACTCTGTTACATGAATTAACAGAACACTAAGCGGTTTCTCAGAAAGCTTCTTTCCAGATTTCATTGGAGGATATTTCCTTTTTCACCATAGCCCTCTACGGGCTTCCAAATATCACTTTGCCAATTCCACAAGAACTGTCTTTGCGAAAGGCTTCTTGAGGCGAAATCTGTAATTCTGTGAGATGATTTCACAGAACACAAAGAAGTTTCTGAGAAAGCTTCTTTCTCTTTGTTATCGGAGGATATTTCCTTTGGCCCTATAGTCTTCAAAGGGAAAGGGAATATCTGTTGTCAGATTCCACAGAAATAAGGCTAGCACAGAGATCCACGAAATACAGATGTAACTCTGTGAGATGAATTAAGAGAACACTAAGCAGTTTCTCAGAAAGCTTCTTTCCAGATTTCATCTGAGAATATTTCCTTTTTCACCATAGCCCTCTATGGGCTTCCAAATATCACTTTCCCAATTCCACAAGAACTGTCTTAGCGAAAGGCTTCTTTAGGAAAAAGCTGTAACTCAGTGAGATGATTTCACAGAACACAAAGAAGTTTCTCAGAAAGCTTCTTTCTCTTTGTTATCGGAGGATATTTCCTTTGGCCCTATAGTCTTCAAAGGGAAAGGAAATATCTGTTGTCAGATTCCACAGAAATAAGGCTAGCAAAGAGATCCACGAAATACAGATGTAGCTCTGTGAGATGAATTAACAGAACACTAAGCAGGTTCTCAGAAAGCTTCTTTCCAGATTTCATCGGAGGATATTTCCTTTTTCACCATAGCCCTCTATGGGCTTCCAAATATCACTTTGCCAATTCCACAAGAACTGTCTTACCGAAAGGCTTCTTGAGGGGAAAGCTGTAACTCTGTGAGATGATTTCACAGAACACAAAGAAGTTTCTCAGAAAGCTTCTTTCTCTTTGTTATCGGAGGATATTTCCTTTGGCCCTATAGTCTTTAAAGGGATCCGAAATATCTGTTCTCAGATTCCACAGAAATAAGGCTAGCAAAGAGATCCATGAAATACAGATGTAACTCTGTTAGATGAATTAACAGAACACTAAGCGGTTTCTCAGAAAGCTTCTTTCCAGATTTCATCGGAGGATATTTCCTTTTTCACCATAGCCCTCTACGGGCTTCCAAATATCACTTTGCCAATTCCACAAGAACTGTCTTTGCGAAACGCTTCTTGAGGGGAAAGCTGTAACTCTGTGAGATGATTTCACAGAACACAAAGAAGTTTCTCAGAAAGCTTCTTTCTCTTTGTTATCGGAGGATATTTCCTTTGGCCCTATAGTCTTCAAAGGGATCCGAAATATCTGTTGTCAGATTCCACAGAAATAAGGCTTGCAAAGAGATCCACGAAATACAGATGTAGCTCTGTGAGATGAATTAACAGAACACTAAGCAGTTTCTCAGAAAGCTTCTTTCCAGATTTCATCGGAGGATATTTCCTTTTTCACCATAGCCCTCTATGGGCTTCCAAAAATCACTTTGCCAATTCCACAAGAACTGTCTTAGCGAAAGGCTTCTTGAGGGGAAAGCTGTAACTCTGTGAGATGATTTCACAGAAAACAAAGAAGTTTCTCAGAAAGCTTCTTTCTCTTTCTTATCGCAGGATAGTTCATTTGGCCCTAAAGTCTTTAATGGGAAAGGAAAAATCTGTTATCAGATTCCACAGAAATAAAGCTAGTGAAGAGATCCACGAAATACAGATGTAACTCTCTGAGATGAATTCACAGAAAACTAAGCAGTTTCTCAGAAAGCTTCTTTCCAGATTTCATCTGAGGTTATTTCTTTTTCACCATAGCCCTCTATGGGCTTCCAAATATCACTTTGCCAATTCCACAAGAACTGTCTTAGCGAAAGGCTTCTTGAGGGGAAAGCTGTAACTCTGTGAGATGTTTTCACAGAACACAAAGAAGTTTCTCAGAAAGCTTCTTTCTGTTTGTTATCGGAGGATATTTCCTTTGGCCCTATAGTCTTTAAAGGGATCCGAAATATCTGTTCTCAGATTCCACAGAAAAAAGGCTAGCAAAGAGATCCATGAAATACAGATGTAACTCTGTTAGATGAATTAACAGAACACTAAGCAGTTTCTCAGAAAGCTTCTTTCCAGATTTCATCGGAGGATATTTCCTTTTTCACCATAGCCCTCTATGGGCTTCCAAATATCATTTGCCAATTCCACAAGAACTGTCTTAGCGAAAGGCTTCTTGAGGGGAAAGCTGTAACTCTGTGAGATGATTTCACAGAACACAAAGAAGTTTCTCAGAAAGCTTCTTTCTCTTTGTTATCGGAGGATATTTCCTTTGGCCCTATAGTCTTCAAAGGGAAAGGAAATATCTGTTATCAGATTCCACAGAAATAAGGCTAGCAAAGAGATCCACGAAATACAGATGTAACTCTATGAGATGAATTAACAGAACACTAAGCAGTTTCTCAGAAAGCTTCTTTCCAGATTTCATCGGAGGATATTTCCTTTTTCACCATAGCCCTCTATGGGCTTCCAAATATCACTTTGCCAATTCCACAAAAACTGTCTTAGCGAAAGCCTTCATGAGGGGGAAAGCTGTAAGTCTGTGAGATGATTTCACAGAACACAAAGAAGTTTCTCAGAAAGCTTCTTTCCCTTTGTTATCGGAGGATATTTCCTTTGGCCCTATAGTATTTAAAGGGATCCGAAATATCTGTTCTCAGATTCCACAGAAATAAGGCTAGAAAGAGATCCATGAAATACAGATGTAACTCTGTTAGATGAATTAACAGAACACTAAGCAGTTTCTCAGAAAGCTTCTTTCCAGATTTCATCTGAGGATATATCCTTTTTCACCATAGCCCTCTAAGGGCTTCCAAATATCACTTTGCCAATTCCACAAGAACTGTCTTAGCGAAAGGCTTCTTGAGGGGAAAGCTGTAACTCTGTGAGATGATTTCACAGAATACAAAGAAGTTTCTCAGAAAGCTTCTTTCCCTTTGTTATCGGAGGATATTTCCTTTGGCCCTATAGTCTTTAAAGGGATCCGAAATATCTGTTCTCAGATTCCACAGAAATAAGGCTAGCAAAGAGATCCATGAAATACAGATGTAACTCTGTTAGATGAATTAACAGAACACTAAGCGGTTTCTCAGAAAGCTTCTTTCCAGATTTCATTGGAGGATATTTCCTTTTTCACCATAGCCCTCTACGGGCTTCCAAATATCACTTTGCCAATTCCACAAGAACTGTCTTTGCGAAAGGCTTCTTGAGGCGAAATCTGTAATTCTGTGAGATGATTTCACAGAACACAAAGAAGTTTCTGAGAAAGCTTCTTTCTCTTTGTTATCGGAGGATATTTCCTTTGGCCCTATAGTCTTCAAAGGGAAAGGGAATATCTGTTGTCAGATTCCACAGAAATAAGGCTAGCACAGAGATCCACGAAATACAGATGTAACTCTGTGAGATGAATTAAGAGAACACTAAGCAGTTTCTCAGAAAGCTTCTTTCCAGATTTCATCTGAGAATATTTCCTTTTTCACCATAGCCCTCTATGGGCTTCCAAATATCACTTTCCCAATTCCACAAGAACTGTCTTAGCGAAAGGCTTCTTTAGGAAAAAGCTGTAACTCAGTGAGATGATTTCACAGAACACAAAGAAGTTTCTCAGAAAGCTTCTTTCTCTTTGTTATCGGAGGATATTTCCTTTGGCCCTATAGTCTTCAAAGGGAAAGGAAATATCTGTTGTCAGATTCCACAGAAATAAGGCTAGCAAAGAGATCCACGAAATACAGATGTAGCTCTGTGAGATGAATTAACAGAACACTAAGCAGGTTCTCAGAAAGCTTCTTTCCAGATTTCATCGGAGGATATTTCCTTTTTCACCATAGCCCTCTATGGGCTTCCAAATATCACTTTGCCAATTCCACAAGAACTGTCTTACCGAAAGGCTTCTTGAGGGGAAAGCTGTAACTCTGTGAGATGATTTCACAGAACACAAAGAAGTTTCTCAGAAAGCTTCTTTCTCTTTGTTATCGGAGGATATTTCCTTTGGCCCTATAGTCTTTAAAGGGATCCGAAATATCTGTTCTCAGATTCCACAGAAATAAGGCTAGCAAAGAGATCCATGAAATACAGATGTAACTCTGTTAGATGAATTAACAGAACACTAAGCGGTTTCTCAGAAAGCTTCTTTCCAGATTTCATCGGAGGATATTTCCTTTTTCACCATAGCCCTCTACGGGCTTCCAAATATCACTTTGCCAATTCCACAAGAACTGTCTTTGCGAAACGCTTCTTGAGGGGAAAGCTGTAACTCTGTGAGATGATTTCACAGAACACAAAGAAGTTTCTCAGAAAGCTTCTTTCTCTTTGTTATCGGAGGATATTTCCTTTGGCCCTATAGTCTTCAAAGGGATCCGAAATATCTGTTGTCAGATTCCACAGAAATAAGGCTTGCAAAGAGATCCACGAAATACAGATGTAGCTCTGTGAGATGAATTAACAGAACACTAAGCAGTTTCTCAGAAAGCTTCTTTCCAGATTTCATCGGAGGATATTTCCTTTTTCACCATAGCCCTCTATGGGCTTCCAAAAATCACTTTGCCAATTCCACAAGAACTGTCTTAGCGAAAGGCTTCTTGAGGGGAAAGCTGTAACTCTGTGAGATGATTTCACAGAAAACAAAGAAGTTTCTCAGAAAGCTTCTTTCTCTTTCTTATCGCAGGATAGTTCATTTGGCCCTAAAGTCTTTAATGGGAAAGGAAAAATCTGTTATCAGATTCCACAGAAATAAAGCTAGTGAAGAGATCCACGAAATACAGATGTAACTCTCTGAGATGAATTCACAGAAAACTAAGCAGTTTCTCAGAAAGCTTCTTTCCAGATTTCATCTGAGGTTATTTCTTTTTCACCATAGCCCTCTATGGGCTTCCAAATATCACTTTGCCAATTCCACAAGAACTGTCTTAGCGAAAGGCTTCTTGAGGGGAAAGCTGTAACTCTGTGAGATGTTTTCACAGAACACAAAGAAGTTTCTCAGAAAGCTTCTTTCTGTTTGTTATCGGAGGATATTTCCTTTGGCCCTATAGTCTTTAAAGGGATCCGAAATATCTGTTCTCAGATTCCACAGAAAAAAGGCTAGCAAAGAGATCCATGAAATACAGATGTAACTCTGTTAGATGAATTAACAGAACACTAAGCAGTTTCTCAGAAAGCTTCTTTCCAGATTTCATCGGAGGATATTTCCTTTTTCACCATAGCCCTCTATGGGCTTCCAAATATCATTTGCCAATTCCACAAGAACTGTCTTAGCGAAAGGCTTCTTGAGGGGAAAGCTGTAACTCTGTGAGATGATTTCACAGAACACAAAGAAGTTTCTCAGAAAGCTTCTTTCTCTTTGTTATCGGAGGATATTTCCTTTGGCCCTATAGTCTTCAACGGGAAAGGAAAAATCTGTTCTCAGATTCCACAGAAATAAAGCAAGCAAAGAGATCCACGAAATACAGACGTAACTCTGTGAGATGGATTAACAGAACACTAAGCCGTTTCTCAGAAAGATTCTTTCCAGATTTTATCGGAGGATATTTCGTTTTTCACCATAGCCCTCTATGGGCTTCCAAATATCACTTTGCCAATTCCACAAGAACTGTCTTAGCGAAAGGCTTCTTGAGGCGAAAGCTGTAATTCTGTTAGATGATTTCACAGAACACAAAGAAGTTTCTCAGAAAGCTTCTTTCCCTTTGTTATCGGAGGATATTTCCTTTGGCCCTATAGTCTTCAAAGGGAAAGGAAATATCTGTTGTCAGATTCCACAGAAATAAGGCTAGCAAAGAGATCCACGAAATACAGATGTAACTCTGTGAGATGAATTAACAGAACACTAAGCAGTTTCTCAGAAAGCTTCTTTCCAGATTTCATCTGAGGATATTTCCTTTTTCACCATAGCCCTCTATGGGCTTCCAAATATCACTTTGCCAATTCCACAAGAACTGTCTTAGCGAAAGGCTTCTTGAGGGGAAAGCTGTAACTCTGTGAGATGATTTCAAGGAACACAAAGAAGTTTCTCAGAAAGCTTCTTTCTCTTTGTTATCGGAGGATATTTCCTTTGGCCCTATAGTCTTCAAAGGGAAAGGAAAAATCTGTTCTCAGATTCCACAGAAATAAAGCTAGCAAAGATATCCACGAAACACAGATGTAACTCTGTGAGATGAATTAACAGAACACTAAGCAGTTTCTCAGAAAGCTTCTTTCCAGATTTGATGGGAGGATATTTCCTTTTTCACCATAGCCCTCTATGGGCTTCCAAATATCACTTTGCCAAATCCACAAGAACTGTCTTACCGAAAGGCTTCTTGAGGGGAAAGCTGTAACTCTGTGAGATGATTTCAGAGAACACAAAGAAGTTTCTCAGAAAGCTTCTTTCTCTTTGTTATCGGAGGATATTTCCTTTGGCCCTATAGTCTTCAAAGGGAAAGGAAAAATCTCTTCTCAGATTCCACAGAAATAAAGCTAGCAAAGAGATCCACGAAATACAGATGTAACTCTGTGAGATGAATTAACAGAACACTAAGCAGTTTCTCAGAAAGCTTCTTTCCAGATTTCATCTGAGGTTATTTCCTTTTTCACAATAGCCCTCTATGGGCTTCCAAATATCACTTTGCCAATTCCACAAGAACTGTCTTAGCGAAAGGCTTCTTGAGGGGAAAGCTGTAACTCTGTGAGATGTTTTCACAGAACACAAAGAAGTTTCTCAGAGCTTCTTTCTCTTTGTTATCGGAGGATATTTCCTTTGGCCCTATAGTCTTCAAAGGGAAAGGAAATATATGTTGTCAGATTCCACAGAAATAAGGCTAGCAAAGAGATCCACGAAATACAGATGTAACTCTGTGAGATGAATTAATAGAACACTGAGCAGTTTCTCAGAAAGCTTCTTTCCAGGTTTCATCGGAGGATATTTCCTTTTTCACCGTAGCCCTCTATGGGCTTCCAAATATCACTTTGCCAATTCCACAAGAACTGTCTTACCGAAAGGTTTCTTGAGGGGAAAGCTGTAACTCTGTGAGATGATTTCACAGAACACAAAGAAGTTTCTCAGAAAGCTTCTTTCTCTTTGTTATCGGAGGTTATTTCCTTTGGCCCTATAGTCTTCACAGGGAAAGGAAAAATCTGTTCTCAGATTCCACAGAAATAAAGCTAGTAAAGAGATCCACGAAATACAGATGTAACTCTGTTAGATGAATTAACAGAACACTGAGCAGTTTCTCAGAAAGCTTCTTTCCAGATTTCATCTGAGGTTATTTCCTTTTTCACCATAGCCCTCTCTGGGCTTCCAAATATCACTTTGGCAATTCCACAAGAACTGTCTTTGCGAAAGGATTCTTGAGGGGAAAGCTGTAACTCTCTGAGATGATTTCACAGAACACAAAGTAGTTTCTCAGAAAGCTTCTTTCTCTTTGGTATCAGAGGATATTTCCTTTGGCCCTATATTCTTCAAAGGGAAAGGAAATATCTGTTGTTAGATTCCACAGAAATAAGGCTAGCAAAGAAATCCACGAAATACAGATGTAGCGCTGTGAGATGAATTAACAGAACACTAAGCAGTTTCTCAGAAAGCTTCCTTCCAGATTTCATCGGAGGATATTTCCTTTTTCAACATAGCCCTCTATGGGCTTCCAAATATCACTTTGCCAATTCCACAAGAACTGTCTTACCGAAAGGCTTCTTGAGGGGAAAGCTGTAACTCCGTGAGATGATTTCACAGAACACAAAGAAGTTTCTCAGAAAGCTTCTTTCTCTTTGTTATCGGAGGATGTTTCCTTTGGCCCTATAGTCTTCAAAGGGAAAGGAAAAATCTGTTCTCAGATTCCACAGAAATAAAGCTAGCAAAGAGATACACGAAATGCAGATGTACCTCTGTGAGATGAATTAACAGAACACTAAGCAGTTTCTCAGAAAGCTTTTTTCCAGACTTCATCTGAGGTTATTTCTTTTTTCACCATAGCCCTCTATGGGCTTCCAAATATCACTTTGCCAATTCCACAAGAACCGTCTTTGCGAAAGGATTTTGAGGGAAAGCTATAACTCTGTGAGATGATTTCACAGAACACAAAGAAGTTTCTCAGAAAGCTTCTTTCTCTTTGTTATCGGAGGATATTTCCTTTGGCCCTATAGTCTTCAAAGGGAAAGGAAATATCTGTTGTCAGATTCCACAGAAATAAGGCTAGCAAAGAGATCCACGAAATACAGATGTAACTCTGTGAGATGAATTAACAGAACACTAAGCAGTTTCTCAGAAAGCTTCTTTCCAGATTTCATGTGAGGATATTTCCTTTTTCACCATAGCCCTCTAGGGGCTTCCAAATATCACTTTGCCAATTCCACAAGAACTGTCTTAGCGAAAGGCTTCATGAAGGGGAAAGCTGTAAGTCTGTGAGATGATTTCACAGAACACAAAGAAGTTTCTCAGAAAGCTTCTTTCCCTTTGTTATCGGAGGATATTTCCTTTGGCCCTATAGTATTTAAAGGGATCCGAAATATCTGTTCTCAGATTCCACAGAAATAAGGCTAGAAAGAGATCCATGAAATACAGATGTAACTCTGTTAGATGAATTAACAGAACACTAAGCAGTTTCTCAGAAAGCTTCTTTCCAGATTTCATCGGAGGATATTTCCTTTTTCACCATAGCCCTCTACGGACTTCCAAATATCACTTTGCCAATTCCACAAGAATTGTCTTTGCGAAATGCTTCTTGAGGGGAAAGCTGTAACTCTGTGAGATGATTTCACAGAACACAAAGAAGTTTCTCAGAAAGCTTCTTTCTCTTTGTTATCGGAGGATATTTCCTTTGGCCCTATAGTCTTCAAAGGGAAAGGAAATATCTGTTGTCAGATTCCACAGAAATAAGGCTAGCAAAGAGATCCACGAAATACAGATGTAACTCTGTGAGATGAATTAATAGAACACTGAGCAGTTTCTCAGAAAGCTTCTTTCCAGGTTTCATCGGAGGATATTTCCTTTTTCACCGTAGCCCTCTATGGGCTTCCAAATATCACTTTGTCAATTCCACAAGAACTGTCTTACCGAAAGGTTTCTTGAGGGGAAAGCTGTAACTCTGTGAGATGATTTCACAGAACACAAAGAAGTTTCTCAGAAAGCTTCTTTCTCTTTGTTATCGGAGGTTATTTCCTTTGGCCCTATAGTCTTAACAGGGAAAGGAAAAATCTGTTCTCAGATTCCACAGAAATAAAGCTAGCAAAGAGATCGAGGAAATACAGATGTAACTCTGTTAGATAAATTAACAGAACACTGAGCAGTTTCTCAGAAAGCTTCTTTCCAGATATCATCTGAGGTTATTTCCTTTTTCACCATAGCCCTCTATGGGCTTCCAAATATCACTTTGGCAATTCCACAAGAACTGTCTTTGCGAAAGGCTTCTTGAGGGGAAAGCTGTAACTCTCTAAGATGATTTCACAGAACACAAAGTAGTTTCTCAGAAAGCTTCTTTCTCTTTGGTATCGGAGGATATTTCCTTTGGGCCTATAGTCTTCAAAGGGAAAGGAAATATCTGTTGTCAGCTTCCACAGAAATAAGGCTAGCAAAGAAATCCACGAAATACAGATGTAGCGCTGTGAGATGAATTAACAGAAGACTAAGCAGTTTCTCAGAAAGCTTCCTTCCAGATTTCATCGGAGGATATTTCCTTTTTCACCATAGCCCTCTATGGGCTTCCAAATATCACTTTGCCAATTCCACAAGAACTGTCTTACCGAAAGGCTTCTTGAGGGGAAAGCTGTAAATCCGTGAGGTGATTTCACAGAACACAAAGAAGTTTCTCAGAAAGCTTCTTTCTCTTTGTTATCGGAGGATATTTCCTTTGGCCCTATAGTCTTCAAAGGGAAAGGAAAAATCTGTTCTCAGATTCCACAGAAATAAAGCTAGCAAAGAGATCCACGAAATACAGATGTAACTCTGTGAGATGAATTAACAGAACACTAAGCAGTTTCTCAGAAAGCTTCTTTCCAGATTTCATCTGAGGTTATTTCTTTTTTCACCATAGCCCTCTATGGGCTTCCAAATATCACTTTGCCAATTCCACAAGAACTGTCTTTGCGAAAGGCTTCTTGAGGGGAAAGCTGTAACTCTGTGAGATGATTTCACAGAACACAAAGAAGTTTCTCAGAAAGCTTCTTTCTCTTTGTTATCGGAGGATATTTCCTTTGGCCCTATAGTCTTCAAAGGGAAAGGAAATATCTGTGGTAAGATTCCACAGAAATAAGGCGAGCAAAGAGATCCACGAAATACAGATGTTTCTCTGTGAGATGAATTAACAGAACACTGAGCAGTTTCTCAGAAAGCTTCTTTCCAGATTTCATGGGAGGATATTTCCTTTTTCACAAGAGCCCTCTACGGGCTTCCAAATATCACTTTGCCAATTCCACAGGAACTGTCTTAGCGAAAGGCGTCTTGAGGCGAAATCTGTAATTCTGTGAGATGATTTCACAGAACACAAAGAAGTTTCTCAGAAAGCTTCTTTCTCTTTGTTATCGGAGGATATTTCCTTTGGCCCTATAGTCTTCAAAGGGAAAGGGAATATCTGTTGTCAGATTCCACAGAAATAAGGCTAGCAAAGAGTTCCACGAAATACAGATGTAACTCTGTGAGATGAATTAAGAGAACACTAAGCAATTTCTCAGAAAGCTTCTTTCCAGATTTCATCGGAGGATATTTCCTTTTTCACCATAGCCCTCTATGGGCTTCCAAATATCACTTTCCCAATTCCACAAGAAATGTCTTAGCGAAAGGCTTCTTGAGGAAAAAGCTGTAACTCTGTGAGATGATTTCACAGAACACAAAGAAGTTTCTCAGAAAGCTTCTTTCTCTTTGTTATCGGAGGATATTTCCTTTGGCCCTATAGTCTTCAAAGGGAAAGGAAATATCTGTTGTCAGATTCCACAGAAATAAGGCTAGCAAAGAGATCCACGAAATACAGATGTAACTCTGTGAGATGAATTAATAGAAACTGAGCAGTTTCTCAGAAAGCTTCTTTCCAGGTTTCATCGGAGGATATTTCCTTTTTCACCGTAGCCCTCTATGGGCTTCCAAATATCACTTTGCCAATTCCACAAGAACTGTCTTACCGAAAGGTTTCTTGAGGGGAAAGCTGTAACTCTGTGAGATGATTTCACAGAACACAAAGAAGTTTCTCAGAAAGCTTCTTTCTCTTTGTTATCGGAGGTTATTTCCTTTGGCCCTATAGTCTTCAAAGGGAAAGGAAAAATCTGTTCTCAGATTCCACAGAAATAAAGCTAGCAAAGAGATCCACGAAATACAGATGTAACTCTGTAAGATGAATTAACAGAACACTAAGCAGTTTCTCAGAAAGCATCTTTCCAGATTTCATCTGAGGTTATTTCCTTTTTCACCATAGCCCTCTATGGGCTTCCAAATATCACTTTGGCAATTCCACAAGAACTGTCTTTGCGAAAGGCTTCTTGAGGGGAAAGCTGTAACTCTCTGAGATGATTTCACAGAACACAAAGTAGTTTCTCAGCAAGCTTCTTTCTCTTTGGTATCGGAGGATATTTCCTTTGGCCCTATAGTCTTCAAAGGGAAAGGAAATATCTTTTGTCAGATTCCACAGAAATAAGGCTAGCAAAGAGATCCACGAAATACAGATGTAACTCTCTGAGATGAATTAACAGAACACTAAGCAGTTTCTCAGAAAGCTTCTTTCCAGATTTCATCGGAGGATATTTCCTTTTTCACCATAGCCCTCTATGGGCTTCCAAATATCACCCTCCCAATTCCACAAGGACTGTCTTAGCGAAAGGCTTCTTGAGGAGAAAGCTGTAACTCTGTGAGATGATTTCACAGAACACAAAGAAGTTTCTCAGAAAGCTTCTTTCTCTTTGTTATCGGAGGATATTTCCTTTGGCCCTATAGTCTTCAAAGGGAAAGGAAATATCTGTTATCAGATTCCACAGAAATAAGGCTAGCAAAGAGATCCACGAAATACAGATGTAACTCTGTGAGATGAAATAACAGAACACTAAGCAGTTTCTCAGAAAGCTTCTTTCCAGATTTCATCTGAGGATATTTCCTTTTTCACCATAGCCCTCTATGGGCTTCCAAATATCACTTTGCCAATTATACAAGAACTGTCTTAGCGAAAGCCTTCATGAGGGGGAAAGCTGTAAGTCTGTGAGATGATTTCACAGAACACAAAGAAGTTTCTCAGAAAGCTTCTTTCCCTTTGTTATCGGAGGATATTTCCTTTGGCCCTATAGTATTTAAAGGGATCCGAAATATCTGTTCTCAGATTCCACAGAAATAAGGCGAGAAAGAGATCCATGAAATACAGATGTAACTCTGTTAGATGAATTAACAGAACACTAAGCAGTTTCTCAGAAAGCTTCTTTCCAGATTTCATCGGAGGATATTTCCTTTTTCACCATAGCCCTCTACGGACTTCCAAATATCACTTTGCCAATTCCACAAGAACTGTCTTTGCGAAATGCTTCTTGAGGGGAAAGCTGTAACTCTGTGAGATGATTTCACAGAACACAAAGAAGTTTCTCAGAAAGCTTCTTTCTCTTTGTTATCGGAGGATATTTCCTTTGGCCCTATAGTCTTCAAAGGGAAAGGAAATATCTGTTGTCAGATTCCACAGAAATAAGGCTAGCAAAGAGATCCACGAAATACAGATGTAACTCTGTGAGATGAATTAATAGAACACTGAGCAGTTTCTCAGAAAGCTTCTTTCCAGGTTTCATCGGAGGATATTTCCTTTTTCACCGTAGCCCTCTATGGGCTTCCAAATATCACTTTGCCAATTCCACAAGAACTGTCTTACCGAAAGGTTTCTTGAGGGGAAAGCTGTAACTCTGTGAGATGATTTCACAGAACACAAAGAAGTTTCTCAGAAAGCTTCTTTCTCTTTGTTATCGGAGGTTATTTCCTTTGGCCCTATAGTCTTCACAGGGAAAGGAAAAATCTGTTCTCAGATTCCACAGAAATAAAGCTAACAAAGAGATCCACGAAATACAGATGTAACTCTGTTAGATGAATTAACAGAACACTGAGGAGTTTCTCAGAAAGCTTCTTTCCAGATATCATCTGAGGTTATTTCCTTTTTCACCATAGCCCTCTATGGGCTTCCAAATATCACTTTGGCAATTCCACAAGAACTGTCTTTGCGAAAGGCTTCTTGAGGGGAAAGCTGTAACTCTGTGAGATGATTTCACAGAACACAAAGCAGTTTCTCAGAAAGCTTCTTTCTCTTTGGTATCAGAGGATATTTCCTTTGGGCCTATAGTCTTCAAAGGGAAAGGAAATATCTGTTGTCAGATTCCACAAAAATAAGGCTAGCAAAGAAATCCACGAAATACAGATGTAGCGCTGTGAGATGAATTAAGAGAAGACTAAGCAGTTTCTCAGAAAGCTTCCTTCCAGATTTCATCGGAGGATATTTCCTTTTTCACCATAGCCCTCTATGGGTTTCCAAATATCACTTTGCCAATTCCACAAGAAATGTCTTACCGAAAGGCTTCTTGAGGGGAAAGCTGTAACTCCGTGAGATGATTTCACAGAACACAAAGAAGTTTCTCAGAAAGCTTCTTTCTCTTTGTTATCGGAGGATATTTCCTTTGGCCCTATAGTCTTCAAAGGGAAAGGAAAAATCTGTTCTCAGATTCCACAGAAATAAAGCTAGCAAAGAGATCCACGAAATACAGATGTAACTCTGTGAGTTGAATTAACAGAACACTAAGCAGTTTCTCAGAAAGCTTCTTTCCAGATTTCATCTGAGGTTATTTCTTTTTTCACCATAGCCCTCTAGGGGTTCCAAATATCACTTTGCCAATTCCACAAGAACTGTCTTTGCGAAAGGATTTTGAGGGAAAGCTATAACTCTGTGAGATGATTTCACAGAACACAAAGAAGTTTCTCAGAAAGCTTCTTTCTCTTTGTTATCGGAGGTTATTTCCTTTGGCCCTATAGTCTTCAAAGGGAAAGGAAAAATCTGTTCTCAGATTCCACAGAAATAAAGCTAGCAAAGAGATCCACGAAATACAGATGTAACTCTGTAAGATGAATTAACAGAACACTAAGCAGTTTCTCAGAAAGCATCTTTCCAGATTTCATCTGAGGTTATTTCCTTTTTCACCATAGCCCTCTATGGGCTTCCAAATATCACTTTGGCAATTCCACAAGAACTGTCTTTGCGAAAGGCTTCTTGAGGGGAAAGCTGTAACTCTCTGAGATGATTTCACAGAACACAAAGTAGTTTCTCAGCAAGCTTCTTTCTCTTTGTTATCGGAGGATATTTCCTTTGGCCCTATAGTCTTCAAAGGGAAAGGAAATATCTGTTGTTAGATTCCACAGAAATAAGGCTAGCAAAGAAATCCACGAAATACAGATGTAGCGCTGTGAGATGAATTAACAGAACACTAAGCAGTTTCTCAGAAAGCTTCCTTCCAGATTTCATCGGAGGATATTTCCTTTTTCACCATAGCCCTCTATGGGCTTCCAAATATCACTTTGCCAATTCCACAAGAACTGTCTTACCGAAAGGCTTCTTGAGGGGAAAGCTGTAACTCCGTGAGATGATTTCACAGAACACAAAGAAGTTTCTCAGAAAGCTTCTTTCTCTTTGTTATCGGAGGATGTTTCCTTTGGCCCTATAGTCTTCAAAGGGAAAGGAAAAATCTGTTCTCAGATTCCACAGAAATAAAGCTAGCAAAGAGATCCACGAAATACAGATGTAACTCTGTGAGATGAATTAACAGAACACTAAGCAGTTTCTCAGAAAGCTTCTTTCCAGACTTCATCTGAGGTTATTTCTTTTTTCACCATAGCCCTCTATGGGCTTCCAAATATCACTTTGCTAATTCCACAAGAACCGTCTTTGCGAAAGGATTTTGAGGGAAAGCTATAACTCTATGAGATGATTTCATAGAACACAAAGAAGTTTCTCAGAAAGCTTGTTTCTCTTTGTTATCGGAGGATATTTCCTTTGGCCCTATAGTCTTCAAAGGGAAAGGAAATATCTGTTGTCAGATTCCACAGAAATAAGGCTAGCAAAGAGATCCACGAAATACAGAAGTAACTCTGTGAGATGAATTAACAGAACACTAAGCAGTTTCTCAGAAAGCTTCTTTCCAGATTTCATTGGAGGATATTTCCTTTTTCACCATAGCCCTCTATGGGCTTCGAAATATCACCCTCCCAATTCCACAAGGACTGTCTTAGCGAAAGGCTTCTTGAGGAGAAAGCTGTAACTCTGTGAGATGATTTCACAGAACACAAAGAAGTTTCTCAGAAACCTTCTTTCTCTTTGTTATCGGAGGATATTTCCTTTGGCCCTATAGTCTTCAAAGGGAAAGGAAATATCTGTTATCAGATTCCACAGAAATAAGGCTAGCAAAGAGATCCACGAAATACAGATGTAACTCTGTGAGATGAATTAACAGAACACTAAGCAGTTTCTCAGAAAGCTTCTTTCCAGATTTCATCTGAGGATATTTCCTTTTTCACCATAGCCCTCTATGGGCTTCCAAATATCACTTTGCCAATTCCACAAGAACTGTCTTAGCGAAAGCCTTCATGAGGGGGAAAGCTGTAAGTCTGTGAGATGATTTCACAGAACACAAAGAAGTTTCTCAGAAAGCTTCTTTCCCTTTGTTATCGGAGGATATTTCCTTTGGCCCTATAGTATTTAAAGGGATCCGAAATATCTGTTCTCAGATTCCACAGAAATAAGGCTAGAAAGAGATCCATGAAATACAGATGTAACTCTGTTAGATGAATTAACAGAACACTAAGCAGTTTCTCAGAAAGCTTCTTTCCAGATTTCATCGGAGGATATTTCCTTTTTCACCATAGCCCTCTACGGACTTCCAAATATCACTTTGCCAATTCCACAAGAACTGTCTTTGCGAAATGCTTCTTGAGGGGAAAGCTGTAACTCTGTGAGATGATTTCACAGAACACAAAGAAGTTTCTCAGAAAGCTTCTTTCTCTTTGTTATCGGAGGATATTTCCTTTGGCCCTATAGTCTTCAAAGGGAAAGGAAATATCTGTTGTCAGATTCCACAGAAATAAGGCTAGCAAAGAGATCCACGAAATACAGATGTAGCTCTGTGAGATGAATTAATAGAACACTGAGCAGTTTCTCAGAAAGCTTCTTTCCAGGTTTCATCGGAGGGTATTTCCTTTTTCACCGTAGCCCTCTATGGGCTTCCAAATATCACTTTGCCAATTCCACAAGAACTGTCTTACCGAAAGGTTTCTTGACGGGAAAGCTGTAACTCTGTGAGATGATTTCACAGAACACAAAGAAGTTTCTCAGAAAGCTTCTTTCTCTGTGTTATCGGAGGTTATTTCCTTTGGCCCTATAGTCTTCACAGGGAAAGGAAAAATCTGTTCTCAGATTCCACAGAAATAAAGCTAGCAAAGAGATCCACGAAATACAGATGTAACTCTGTTAGATGAATTAACAGAACACTGAGCAGTTTCTCAGAAAGCTTCTTTCCAGATATCATCTGAGGTTATTTCCTTTTTCACCATAGCCCTCTATGGGCTTCCAAATATCACTTTGGCAATTCCACAAGAACTGTCTTTGCGAAAGGCTTCTTGAGGGGAAAGCTGTAACTCTCTGAGATGATTTCACAGAACACAAAGCAGTTTCTCAGAAAGCTTCTTTCTCTTTGGTATCGGAGGATATTTCCTTTGGGCCTATAGTCTTCAAAGGGAAAGGAAATATCTGTTGTCAGATTCCACAAAAATAAGGCTAGCAAAGAAATCCACGAAATACAGATGTAGCGCTGTGAGATGAATTAACAGAAGACTAAGCAGTTTCTCAGAAAGCTTCTTTCCAGATTTCATCGGAGGATATTTCCTTTTTCACCATAGCCCTCTATGGGCTTCCAAATATCACTTTGCCAATTCCACAAGAAATGTCTTACCGAAAGGCTTCTTGAGGGGAAAGCTGTAACTCCGTGAGATGATTTCACAGAACACAAAGAACTTTCTCAGAAAGCTTCTTTCTCTTTGTTATCGGAGGATATTTCCTTTGGCCCTATAGTCTTCAAAGGGAAAGGAAAAATCTGTTCTCAGATTCCACAGAAATAAAGCTAGCAAAGAGATCCACGAAATACAGATGTAACTCTGTGAGATGAATTAACAGAACACTAAGCAGTTTCTCAGAAAGCTTCTTTCCAGATTTCATCTGAGGTTATTTCTTTTTTCACCATAGCCCTCTATGGGCTTCCAAATATCACTTTGCCAATTCCACAAGAACTGCCTTTGCGAAAGGATTTTGAGGGAAAGCTATAACTCTGTGAGATGATTTCACAGAACACAAAGAAGTTTCTCAGAAAGCTTCTTTCTCTTTGTTATCGGAGGTTATTTCCTTTGGCCCTATAGTCTTCAAAGGGAAAGGAAAAATCTGTTCTCAGATTCCACAGAAATAAAGCTAGCAAAGAGATCCACGAAATACAGATGTAACTCTGTAAGATGAATTAACAGAACACTAAGCAGTTTCTCAGAAAGCATCTTTCCAGATTTCATCTGAGGTTATTTCCTTTTTCACCATAGCCCTCTACTGGCTTCCAAATATCACTTTGGCAATTCCACAAGAACTGTCTTTGCGAAAGGCTTCTTGAGGGGAAAGCTGTAACTCTCTGAGATGATTTCACAGAACACAAAGTAGTTTCTCAGCAAGCTTCTTCCTCTTTGTTATCGGAGGATATTTCCCTTGGCCCTATAGTCTTCAAAGGGAAAGGAAATATCTGTTGTCAGATTCCACAGAAATAAGGCTAGCAAAGAGATCCACGAAATACAGATGTAGCTCTGTGAGATGAATTAATAGAACACTGAGCAGTTTCTCAGAAAGCTTCTTTCCAGGTTTCATCGGAGGGTATTTCCTTTTTCACCGTAGCCCTCTATGGGCTTCCAAATATCACTTTGCCAATTCCACAAGAACTGTCTTACCGAAAGGTTTCTTGACGGGAAAGCTGTAACTCTGTGAGATGATTTCACAGAACACAAAGAAGTTTCTCAGAAAGCTTCTTTCTCTGTGTTATCGGAGGTTATTTCCTTTGGCCCTATAGTCTTCACAGGGAAAGGAAAAATCTGTTCTCAGATTCCACAGAAATAAAGCTAGCAAAGAGATCCACGAAATACAGATGTAACTCTGTTAGATGAATTAACAGAACACTGAGCAGTTTCTCAGAAAGCTTCTTTCCAGATATCATCTGAGGTTATTTCCTTTTTCACCATAGCCCTCTATGGGCTTCCAAATATCACTTTGGCAATTCCACAAGAACTGTCTTTGCGAAAGGCTTCTTGAGGGGAAAGCTGTAACTCTCTGAGATGATTTCACAGAACACAAAGCAGTTTCTCAGAAAGCTTCTTTCTCTTTGGTATCGGAGGATATTTCCTTTGGGCCTATAGTCTTCAAAGGGAAAGGAAATATCTGTTGTCAGATTCCACAAAAATAAGGCTAGCAAAGAAATCCACGAAATACAGATGTAGCGCTGTGAGATGAATTAACAGAAGACTAAGCAGTTTCTCAGAAAGCTTCCTTCCAGATTTCATCGGAGGATATTTCCTTTTTCACCATAGCCCTCTATGGGCTTCCAAATATCACTTTGCCAATTCCACAAGAAATGTCTTACCGAAAGGCTTCTTGAGGGGAAAGCTGTAACTCCGTGAGATGATTTCACAGAACACAAAGAACTTTCTCAGAAAGCTTCTTTCTCTTTGTTATCGGAGGATATTTCCTTTGGCCCTATAGTCTTCAAAGGGAAAGGAAAAATCTGTTCTCAGATTCCACAGAAATAAAGCTAGCAAAGAGATCCACGAAATACAGATGTAACTCTGTGAGATGAATTAACAGAACACTAAGCAGTTTCTCAGAAAGCTTCTTTCCAGATTTCATCTGAGGTTATTTCTTTTTTCACCATAGCCCTCTATGGGCTTCCAAATATCACTTTGCCAATTCCACAAGAACTGCCTTTGCGAAAGGATTTTGAGGGAAAGCTATAACTCTGTGAGATGATTTCACAGAACACAAAGAAGTTTCTCAGAAAGCTTCTTTCTCTTTGTTATCGGAGGTTATTTCCTTTGGCCCTATAGTCTTCAAAGGGAAAGGAAAAATCTGTTCTCAGATTCCACAGAAATAAAGCTAGCAAAGAGATCCACGAAATACAGATGTAACTCTGTAAGATGAATTAACAGAACACTAAGCAGTTTCTCAGAAAGCATCTTTCCAGATTTCATCTGAGGTTATTTCCTTTTTCACCATAGCCCTCTACTGGCTTCCAAATATCACTTTGGCAATTCCACAAGAACTGTCTTTGCGAAAGGCTTCTTGAGGGGAAAGCTGTAACTCTCTGAGATGATTTCACAGAACACAAAGTAGTTTCTCAGCAAGCTTCTTCCTCTTTGTTATCGGAGGATATTTCCCTTGGCCCTATAGTCTTCAAAGGGAAAGGAAATATCTGTTGTTAGATTCCACAGAAATAAGGCTAGCAAAGAAATCCACGAAATACAGATGTAGCGCTGTGAGATGAATTAACAGAACACTAAGCAGTTTCTCAGAAAGCTTCCTTCCAGATTTCATCGGAGGATATTTCCTTTTTCACCATACCCTCTATGGGCTTCCAAATATCACTTTGCCAATTCCACAAGAACTGTCTTACCGAAAGGCTTCTTGAGGGGAAAGCTGTAACTCCGTGAGATGATTTCACAGAACACAAAGAAGTTTCTCAGAAAGCTTCTTTCTCTTTGTTATCGGAGGATGTTTCCTTTGGCCCTATAGTCTTCAAAGGGAAAGGAAAAATCTGTTCTCAGATTCCACAGAAATAAAGTTAGCAAAGAGATCCACGAAATACAGATGTAACTCTGTGAGATGAATTAACAGAACACTAAGCAGTTTCTCAGAAAGCTTCTTTCCAGACTTCATCTGAGGTTATTTCTTTTTTCACCATAGCCCTCTATGGGCTTCCAAATATCACTTTGCCAATTCCACAAGAACTGTCTTACCGAAAGGCTTCTTGAGGGGAAAGCTGTAACTCCGTGAGATGATTTCACAGAACACAAAGAAGTTTCTCAGAAAGCTTCTTTCTCTTTGTTATCGGAGGATGTTTCCTTTGGCCCTATAGTCTTCAAAGGGAAAGGAAAAATCTGTTCTCAGATTCCACAGAAATAAAGCTAGCAAAGAGATCCACGAAATACAGATGTAACTCTGTGAGATGAATTAACAGAACACTAAGCAGTTTCTCAGAAAGCTTCTTTCCAGACTTCATCTGAGGTTATTTCTTTTTTCACCATAGCCCTCTATGGGCTTCCAAATATCACTTTGCTAATTCCACAAGAACCGTCTTTGCGAAAGGATTTTGAGGGAAAGCTATAACTCTGTGAGATGATTTCACAGAACACAAAGAAGTTTCTCAGAAAGCTTCTTTCTCTTTGTTATCGGAGGATATTTCCTTTGGCCCTATAGTCTTCAAAGGGAAAGGAAATATCTGTTGTCAGATTCCACAGAAATAAGGCTAGCAAAGAGATCCACGAAATACAGAAGTAACTCTGTGAGATGAATTAACAGAACACTAAGCAGTTTCTCAGAAAGCTTCTTTCCAGATTTCATCGGAGGATATTTCCTTTTTCACCATAGCCCTCTATGGGCTTCCAAATATCACCCTCCCAATTCCACAAGGACTGTCTTAGCGAAAGGCTTCTTGAGGAGAAAGCTGTAACTCTGTGAGATGATTTCACAGAACACAAAGAAGTTTCTCAGAAAGCTTCTTTCTCTTTGTTATCGGAGGATATTTCCTTTGGCCCTATAGTCTTCAAAGGGAAAGGAAATATCTGTTATCAGATTCCACAGAAATAAGGCTAGCAAAGAGATCCACGAAATACAGATGTAACTCTATGAGATGAATTAACAGAACACTAAGCAGTTTCTCAGAAAGCTTCTTTCCAGATTTCATCGGAGGATATTTCCTTTTTCACCATAGCCCTCTATGGGCTTCCAAATATCACTTTGCCAATTCCACAAAAACTGTCTTAGCGAAAGCCTTCATGAGGGGGAAAGCTGTAAGTCTGTGAGATGATTTCACAGAACACAAAGAAGTTTCTCAGAAAGCTTCTTTCCCTTTGTTATCGGAGGATATTTCCTTTGGCCCTATAGTATTTAAAGGGATCCGAAATATCTGTTCTCAGATTCCACAGAAATAAGGCTAGAAAGAGATCCATGAAATACAGATGTAACTCTGTTAGATGAATTAACAGAACACTAAGCAGTTTCTCAGAAAGCTTCTTTCCAGATTTCATCTGAGGATATATCCTTTTTCACCATAGCCCTCTAAGGGCTTCCAAATATCACTTTGCCAATTCCACAAGAACTGTCTTAGCGAAAGGCTTCTTGAGGGGAAAGCTGTAACTCTGTGAGATGATTTCACAGAATACAAAGAAGTTTCTCAGAAAGCTTCTTTCCCTTTGTTATCGGAGGATATTTCCTTTGGCCCTATAGTCTTTAAAGGGATCCGAAATATCGGTTCTCAGATTCCACAGAAATAAGGCTAGCAAAGAGATCCATGAAATACAGATGTAACTCTGTTAGATGAATTAACAGAACACTAAGCGGTTTCTCAGAAAGCTTCTTTCCAGATTTCATTGGAGGATATTTCCTTTTTCACCATAGCCCTCTACGGGCTTCCAAATATCACTTTGCCAATTCCACAAGAACTGTCTTTGCGAAAGGCTTCTTGAGGCGAAATCTGTAATTCTGTGAGATGATTTCACAGAACACAAAGAAGTTTCTGAGAAAGCTTCTTTCTCTTTGTTATCGGAGGATATTTCCTTTGGCCCTATAGTCTTCAAAGGGAAAGGGAATATCTGTTGTCAGATTCCACAGAAATAAGGCTAGCACAGAGATCCACGAAATACAGATGTAACTCTGTGAGATGAATTAAGAGAACACTAAGCAGTTTCTCAGAAAGCTTCTTTCCAGATTTCATCTGAGAATATTTCCTTTTTCACCATAGCCCTCTATGGGCTTCCAAATATCACTTTCCCAATTCCACAAGAACTGTCTTAGCGAAAGGCTTCTTTAGGAAAAAGCTGTAACTCAGTGAGATGATTTCACAGAACACAAAGAAGTTTCTCAGAAAGCTTCTTTCTCTTTGTTATCGGAGGATATTTCCTTTGGCCCTATAGTCTTCAAAGGGAAAGGAAATATCTGTTGTCAGATTCCACAGAAATAAGGCTAGCAAAGAGATCCACGAAATACAGATGTAGCTCTGTGAGATGAATTAACAGAACACTAAGCAGGTTCTCAGAAAGCTTCTTTCCAGATTTCATCGGAGGATATTTCCTTTTTCACCATAGCCCTCTATGGGCTTCCAAATATCACTTTGCCAATTCCACAAGAACTGTCTTACCGAAAGGCTTCTTGAGGGGAAAGCTGTAACTCTGTGAGATGATTTCACAGAACACAAAGAAGTTTCTCAGAAAGCTTCTTTCTCTTTGTTATCGGAGGATATTTCCTTTGGCCCTATAGTCTTTAAAGGGATCCGAAATATCTGTTCTCAGATTCCACAGAAATAAGGCTAGCAAAGAGATCCATGAAATACAGATGTAACTCTGTTAGATGAATTAACAGAACACTAAGCGGTTTCTCAGAAAGCTTCTTTCCAGATTTCATCGGAGGATATTTCCTTTTTCACCATAGCCCTCTACGGGCTTCCAAATATCACTTTGCCAATTCCACAAGAACTGTCTTTGCGAAACGCTTCTTGAGGGGAAAGCTGTAACTCTGTGAGATGATTTCACAGAACACAAAGAAGTTTCTCAGAAAGCTTCTTTCTCTTTGTTATCGGAGGATATTTCCTTTGGCCCTATAGTCTTCAAAGGGATCCGAAATATCTGTTGTCAGATTCCACAGAAATAAGGCTTGCAAAGAGATCCACGAAATACAGATGTAGCTCTGTGAGATGAATTAACAGAACACTAAGCAGTTTCTCAGAAAGCTTCTTTCCAGATTTCATCGGAGGATATTTCCTTTTTCACCATAGCCCTCTATGGGCTTCCAAAAATCACTTTGCCAATTCCACAAGAACTGTCTTAGCGAAAGGCTTCTTGAGGGGAAAGCTGTAACTCTGTGAGATGATTTCACAGAAAACAAAGAAGTTTCTCAGAAAGCTTCTTTCTCTTTCTTATCGCAGGATAGTTCATTTGGCCCTAAAGTCTTTAATGGGAAAGGAAAAATCTGTTATCAGATTCCACAGAAATAAAGCTAGTGAAGAGATCCACGAAATACAGATGTAACTCTCTGAGATGAATTCACAGAAAACTAAGCAGTTTCTCAGAAAGCTTCTTTCCAGATTTCATCTGAGGTTATTTCTTTTTCACCATAGCCCTCTATGGGCTTCCAAATATCACTTTGCCAATTCCACAAGAACTGTCTTAGCGAAAGGCTTCTTGAGGGGAAAGCTGTAACTCTGTGAGATGTTTTCACAGAACACAAAGAAGTTTCTCAGAAAGCTTCTTTCTGTTTGTTATCGGAGGATATTTCCTTTGGCCCTATAGTCTTTAAAGGGATCCGAAATATCTGTTCTCAGATTCCACAGAAAAAAGGCTAGCAAAGAGATCCATGAAATACAGATGTAACTCTGTTAGATGAATTAACAGAACACTAAGCAGTTTCTCAGAAAGCTTCTTTCCAGATTTCATCGGAGGATATTTCCTTTTTCACCATAGCCCTCTATGGGCTTCCAAATATCATTTGCCAATTCCACAAGAACTGTCTTAGCGAAAGGCTTCTTGAGGGGAAAGCTGTAACTCTGTGAGATGATTTCACAGAACACAAAGAAGTTTCTCAGAAAGCTTCTTTCTCTTTGTTATCGGAGGATATTTCCTTTGGCCCTATAGTCTTCAACGGGAAAGGAAAAATCTGTTCTCAGATTCCACAGAAATAAAGCAAGCAAAGAGATCCACGAAATACAGACGTAACTCTGTGAGATGGATTAACAGAACACTAAGCCGTTTCTCAGAAAGATTCTTTCCAGATTTTATCGGAGGATATTTCGTTTTTCACCATAGCCCTCTATGGGCTTCCAAATATCACTTTGCCAATTCCACAAGAACTGTCTTAGCGAAAGGCTTCTTGAGGCGAAAGCTGTAATTCTGTTAGATGATTTCACAGAACACAAAGAAGTTTCTCAGAAAGCTTCTTTCCCTTTGTTATCGGAGGATATTTCCTTTGGCCCTATAGTCTTCAAAGGGAAAGGAAATATCTGTTGTCAGATTCCACAGAAATAAGGCTAGCAAAGAGATCCACGAAATACAGATGTAACTCTGTGAGATGAATTAACAGAACACTAAGCAGTTTCTCAGAAAGCTTCTTTCCAGATTTCATCTGAGGATATTTCCTTTTTCACCATAGCCCTCTATGGGCTTCCAAATATCACTTTGCCAATTCCACAAGAACTGTCTTAGCGAAAGGCTTCTTGAGGGGAAAGCTGTAACTCTGTGAGATGATTTCAAGGAACACAAAGAAGTTTCTCAGAAAGCTTCTTTCTCTTTGTTATCGGAGGATATTTCCTTTGGCCCTATAGTCTTCAAAGGGAAAGGAAAAATCTGTTCTCAGATTCCACAGAAATAAAGCTAGCAAAGATATCCACGAAACACAGATGTAACTCTGTGAGATGAATTAACAGAACACTAAGCAGTTTCTCAGAAAGCTTCTTTCCAGATTTGATGGGAGGATATTTCCTTTTTCACCATAGCCCTCTATGGGCTTCCAAATATCACTTTGCCAAATCCACAAGAACTGTCTTACCGAAAGGCTTCTTGAGGGGAAAGCTGTAACTCTGTGAGATGATTTCAGAGAACACAAAGAAGTTTCTCAGAAAGCTTCTTTCTCTTTGTTATCGGAGGATATTTCCTTTGGCCCTATAGTCTTCAAAGGGAAAGGAAAAATCTCTTCTCAGATTCCACAGAAATAAAGCTAGCAAAGAGATCCACGAAATACAGATGTAACTCTGTGAGATGAATTAACAGAACACTAAGCAGTTTCTCAGAAAGCTTCTTTCCAGATTTCATCTGAGGTTATTTCCTTTTTCACAATAGCCCTCTATGGGCTTCCAAATATCACTTTGCCAATTCCACAAGAACTGTCTTAGCGAAAGGCTTCTTGAGGGGAAAGCTGTAACTCTGTGAGATGTTTTCACAGAACACAAAGAAGTTTCTCAGAGCTTCTTTCTCTTTGTTATCGGAGGATATTTCCTTTGGCCCTATAGTCTTCAAAGGGAAAGGAAATATATGTTGTCAGATTCCACAGAAATAAGGCTAGCAAAGAGATCCACGAAATACAGATGTAACTCTGTGAGATGAATTAATAGAACACTGAGCAGTTTCTCAGAAAGCTTCTTTCCAGGTTTCATCGGAGGATATTTCCTTTTTCACCGTAGCCCTCTATGGGCTTCCAAATATCACTTTGCCAATTCCACAAGAACTGTCTTACCGAAAGGTTTCTTGAGGGGAAAGCTGTAACTCTGTGAGATGATTTCACAGAACACAAAGAAGTTTCTCAGAAAGCTTCTTTCTCTTTGTTATCGGAGGTTATTTCCTTTGGCCCTATAGTCTTCACAGGGAAAGGAAAAATCTGTTCTCAGATTCCACAGAAATAAAGCTAGTAAAGAGATCCACGAAATACAGATGTAACTCTGTTAGATGAATTAACAGAACACTGAGCAGTTTCTCAGAAAGCTTCTTTCCAGATTTCATCTGAGGTTATTTCCTTTTTCACCATAGCCCTCTCTGGGCTTCCAAATATCACTTTGGCAATTCCACAAGAACTGTCTTTGCGAAAGGATTCTTGAGGGGAAAGCTGTAACTCTCTGAGATGATTTCACAGAACACAAAGTAGTTTCTCAGAAAGCTTCTTTCTCTTTGGTATCAGAGGATATTTCCTTTGGCCCTATATTCTTCAAAGGGAAAGGAAATATCTGTTGTTAGATTCCACAGAAATAAGGCTAGCAAAGAAATCCACGAAATACAGATGTAGCGCTGTGAGATGAATTAACAGAACACTAAGCAGTTTCTCAGAAAGCTTCCTTCCAGATTTCATCGGAGGATATTTCCTTTTTCAACATAGCCCTCTATGGGCTTCCAAATATCACTTTGCCAATTCCACAAGAACTGTCTTACCGAAAGGCTTCTTGAGGGGAAAGCTGTAACTCCGTGAGATGATTTCACAGAACACAAAGAAGTTTCTCAGAAAGCTTCTTTCTCTTTGTTATCGGAGGATGTTTCCTTTGGCCCTATAGTCTTCAAAGGGAAAGGAAAAATCTGTTCTCAGATTCCACAGAAATAAAGCTAGCAAAGAGATACACGAAATGCAGATGTACCTCTGTGAGATGAATTAACAGAACACTAAGCAGTTTCTCAGAAAGCTTTTTTCCAGACTTCATCTGAGGTTATTTCTTTTTTCACCATAGCCCTCTATGGGCTTCCAAATATCACTTTGCCAATTCCACAAGAACCGTCTTTGCGAAAGGATTTTGAGGGAAAGCTATAACTCTGTGAGATGATTTCACAGAACACAAAGAAGTTTCTCAGAAAGCTTCTTTCTCTTTGTTATCGGAGGATATTTCCTTTGGCCCTATAGTCTTCAAAGGGAAAGGAAATATCTGTTGTCAGATTCCACAGAAATAAGGCTAGCAAAGAGATCCACGAAATACAGATGTAACTCTGTGAGATGAATTAACAGAACACTAAGCAGTTTCTCAGAAAGCTTCTTTCCAGATTTCATGTGAGGATATTTCCTTTTTCACCATAGCCCTCTAGGGGCTTCCAAATATCACTTTGCCAATTCCACAAGAACTGTCTTAGCGAAAGGCTTCATGAAGGGGAAAGCTGTAAGTCTGTGAGATGATTTCACAGAACACAAAGAAGTTTCTCAGAAAGCTTCTTTCCCTTTGTTATCGGAGGATATTTCCTTTGGCCCTATAGTATTTAAAGGGATCCGAAATATCTGTTCTCAGATTCCACAGAAATAAGGCTAGAAAGAGATCCATGAAATACAGATGTAACTCTGTTAGATGAATTAACAGAACACTAAGCAGTTTCTCAGAAAGCTTCTTTCCAGATTTCATCGGAGGATATTTCCTTTTTCACCATAGCCCTCTACGGACTTCCAAATATCACTTTGCCAATTCCACAAGAATTGTCTTTGCGAAATGCTTCTTGAGGGGAAAGCTGTAACTCTGTGAGATGATTTCACAGAACACAAAGAAGTTTCTCAGAAAGCTTCTTTCTCTTTGTTATCGGAGGATATTTCCTTTGGCCCTATAGTCTTCAAAGGGAAAGGAAATATCTGTTGTCAGATTCCACAGAAATAAGGCTAGCAAAGAGATCCACGAAATACAGATGTAACTCTGTGAGATGAATTAATAGAACACTGAGCAGTTTCTCAGAAAGCTTCTTTCCAGGTTTCATCGGAGGATATTTCCTTTTTCACCGTAGCCCTCTATGGGCTTCCAAATATCACTTTGCCAATTCCACAAGAACTGTCTTACCGAAAGGTTTCTTGAGGGGAAAGCTGTAACTCTGTGAGATGATTTCACAGAACACAAAGAAGTTTCTCAGAAAGCTTCTTTCTCTTTGTTATCGGAGGTTATTTCCTTTGGCCCTATAGTCTTAACAGGGAAAGGAAAAATCTGTTCTCAGATTCCACAGAAATAAAGCTAGCAAAGAGATCGAGGAAATACAGATGTAACTCTGTTAGATAAATTAACAGAACACTGAGCAGTTTCTCAGAAAGCTTCTTTCCAGATATCATCTGAGGTTATTTCCTTTTTCACCATAGCCCTCTATGGGCTTCCAAATATCACTTTGGCAATTCCACAAGAACTGTCTTAGCGAAAGGCTTCTTGAGGGGAAAGCTGTAACTCTGTGAGATGATTTCACAGAACACAAAGTAGTTTCTCAGAAAGCTTCTTTCTCTTTGGTATCGGAGGATATTTCCTTTGGGCCTATAGTCTTCAAAGGGAAAGGAAATATCTGTTGTCAGCTTCCACAGAAATAAGGCTAGCAAAGAAATCCACGAAATACAGATGTAGCGCTGTGAGATGAATTAACAGAAGACTAAGCAGTTTCTCAGAAAGCTTCCTTCCAGATTTCATCGGAGGATATTTCCTTTTTCACCATAGCCCTCTATGGGCTTCCAAATATCACTTTGCCAATTCCACAAGAACTGTCTTACCGAAAGGCTTCTTGAGGGGAAAGCTGTAAATCCGTGAGATGATTTCACAGAACACAAAGAAGTTTCTCAGAAAGCTTCTTTCTCTTTGTTATCGGAGGATATTTCCTTTGGCCCTATAGTCTTCAAAGGGAAAGGAAAAATCTGTTCTCAGATTCCACAGAAATAAAGCTAGCAAAGAGATCCACGAAATACAGATGTAACTCTGTGAGATGAATTAACAGAACACTAAGCAGTTTCTCAGAAAGCTTCTTTCCAGATTTCATCTGAGGTTATTTCTTTTTTCACCATAGCCCTCTATGGGCTTCCAAATATCACTTTGCCAATTCCACAAGAACTGTCTTTGCGAAAGGCTTCTTGAGGGGAAAGCTGTAACTCTGTGAGATGATTTCACAGAACACAAAGAAGTTTCTCAGAAAGCTTCTTTCTCTTTGTTATCGGAGGATATTTCCTTTGGCCCTATAGTCTTCAAAGGGAAAGGAAATATCTGTGGTAAGATTCCACAGAAATAAGGCGAGCAAAGAGATCCACGAAATACAGATGTTTCTCTGTGAGATGAATTAACAGAACACTGAGCAGTTTCTCAGAAAGCTTCTTTCCAGATTTCATGGGAGGATATTTCCTTTTTCACAAGAGCCCTCTACGGGCTTCCAAATATCACTTTGCCAATTCCACAGGAACTGTCTTAGCGAAAGGCGTCTTGAGGCGAAATCTGTAATTCTGTGAGATGATTTCACAGAACACAAAGAAGTTTCTCAGAAAGCTTCTTTCTCTTTGTTATCGGAGGATATTTCCTTTGGCCCTATAGTCTTCAAAGGGAAAGGGAATATCTGTTGTCAGATTCCACAGAAATAAGGCTAGCAAAGAGTTCCACGAAATACAGATGTAACTCTGTGAGATGAATTAAGAGAACACTAAGCAATTTCTCAGAAAGCTTCTTTCCAGATTTCATCGGAGGATATTTCCTTTTTCACCATAGCCCTCTATGGGCTTCCAAATATCACTTTCCCAATTCCACAAGAAATGTCTTAGCGAAAGGCTTCTTGAGGAAAAAGCTGTAACTCTGTGAGATGATTTCACAGAACACAAAGAAGTTTCTCAGAAAGCTTCTTTCTCTTTGTTATCGGAGGATATTTCCTTTGGCCCTATAGTCTTCAAAGAGAAAGGAAATATCTGTTGTCAGATTCCACAGAAATAAGGCTAGCAAAGAGATCCACGAAATACAGATGTAACTCTGTGAGATGAATTAATAGAAACTGAGCAGTTTCTCAGAAAGCTTCTTTCCAGGTTTCATCGGAGGATATTTCCTTTTTCACCGTAGCCCTCTATGGGCTTCCAAATATCACTTTGCCAATTCCACAAGAACTGTCTTACCGAAAGGTTTCTTGAGGGGAAAGCTGTAACTCTGTGAGATGATTTCACAGAACACAAAGAAGTTTCTCAGAAAGCTTCTTTCTCTTTGTTATCGGAGGTTATTTCCTTTGGCCCTATAGTCTTCAAAGGGAAAGGAAAAATCTGTTCTCAGATTCCACAGAAATAAAGCTAGCAAAGAGATCCACGAAATACAGATGTAACTCTGTAAGATGAATTAACAGAACACTAAGCAGTTTCTCAGAAAGCATCTTTCCAGATTTCATCTGAGGTTATTTCCTTTTTCACCATAGCCCTCTATGGGCTTCCAAATATCACTTTGGCAATTCCACAAGAACTGTCTTTGCGAAAGGCTTCTTGAGGGGAAAGCTGTAACTCTCTGAGATGATTTCACAGAACACAAAGTAGTTTCTCAGCAAGCTTCTTTCTCTTTGGTATCGGAGGATATTTCCTTTGGCCCTATAGTCTTCAAAGGGAAAGGAAATATCTTTTGTCAGATTCCACAGAAATAAGGCTAGCAAAGAGATCCACGAAATACAGATGTAACTCTCTGAGATGAATTAACAGAACACTAAGCAGTTTCTCAGAAAGCTTCTTTCCAGATTTCATCGGAGGATATTTCCTTTTTCACCATAGCCCTCTATGGGCTTCCAAATATCACCCTCCCAATTCCACAAGGACTGTCTTAGCGAAAGGCTTCTTGAGGAGAAAGCTGTAACTCTGTGAGATGATTTCACAGAACACAAAGAAGTTTCTCAGAAAGCTTCTTTCTCTTTGTTATCGGAGGATATTTCCTTTGGCCCTATAGTCTTCAAAGGGAAAGGAAATATCTGTTATCAGATTCCACAGAAATAAGGCTAGCAAAGAGATCCACGAAATACAGATGTAACTCTGTGAGATGAAATAACAGAACACTAAGCAGTTTCTCAGAAAGCTTCTTTCCAGATTTCATCTGAGGATATTTCCTTTTTCACCATAGCCCTCTATGGGCTTCCAAATATCACTTTGCCAATTATACAAGAACTGTCTTAGCGAAAGCCTTCATGAGGGGGAAAGCTGTAAGTCTGTGAGATGATTTCACAGAACACAAAGAAGTTTCTCAGAAAGCTTCTTTCCCTTTGTTATCGGAGGATATTTCCTTTGGCCCTATAGTATTTAAAGGGATCCGAAATATCTGTTCTCAGATTCCACAGAAATAAGGCGAGAAAGAGATCCATGAAATACAGATGTAACTCTGTTAGATGAATTAACAGAACACTAAGCAGTTTCTCAGAAAGCTTCTTTCCAGATTTCATCGGAGGATATTTCCTTTTTCACCATAGCCCTCTACGGACTTCCAAATATCACTTTGCCAATTCCACAAGAACTGTCTTTGCGAAATGCTTCTTGAGGGGAAAGCTGTAACTCTGTGAGATGATTTCACAGAACACAAAGAAGTTTCTCAGAAAGCTTCTTTCTCTTTGTTATCGGAGGATATTTCCTTTGGCCCTATAGTCTTCAAAGGGAAAGGAAATATCTGTTGTCAGATTCCACAGAAATAAGGCTAGCAAAGAGATCCACGAAATACAGATGTAACTCTGTGAGATGAATTAATAGAACACTGAGCAGTTTCTCAGAAAGCTTCTTTCCAGGTTTCATCGGAGGATATTTCCTTTTTCACCGTAGCCCTCTATGGGCTTCCAAATATCACTTTGCCAATTCCACAAGAACTGTCTTACCGAAAGGTTTCTTGAGGGGAAAGCTGTAACTCTGTGAGATGATTTCACAGAACACAAAGAAGTTTCTCAGAAAGCTTCTTTCTCTTTGTTATCGGAGGTTATTTCCTTTGGCCCTATAGTCTTCACAGGGAAAGGAAAAATCTGTTCTCAGATTCCACAGAAATAAAGCTAACAAAGAGATCCACGAAATACAGATGTAACTCTGTTAGATGAATTAACAGAACACTGAGGAGTTTCTCAGAAAGCTTCTTTCCAGATATCATCTGAGGTTATTTCCTTTTTCACCATAGCCCTCTATGGGCTTCCAAATATCACTTTGGCAATTCCACAAGAACTGTCTTTGCGAAAGGCTTCTTGAGGGGAAAGCTGTAACTCTGTGAGATGATTTCACAGAACACAAAGCAGTTTCTCAGAAAGCTTCTTTCTCTTTGGTATCAGAGGATATTTCCTTTGGGCCTATAGTCTTCAAAGGGAAAGGAAATATCTGTTGTCAGATTCCACAAAAATAAGGCTAGCAAAGAAATCCACGAAATACAGATGTAGCGCTGTGAGATGAATTAAGAGAAGACTAAGCAGTTTCTCAGAAAGCTTCCTTCCAGATTTCATCGGAGGATATTTCCTTTTTCACCATAGCCCTCTATGGGTTTCCAAATATCACTTTGCCAATTCCACAAGAAATGTCTTACCGAAAGGCTTCTTGAGGGGAAAGCTGTAACTCCGTGAGATGATTTCACAGAACACAAAGAAGTTTCTCAGAAAGCTTCTTTCTCTTTGTTATCGGAGGATATTTCCTTTGGCCCTATAGTCTTCAAAGGGAAAGGAAAAATCTGTTCTCAGATTCCACAGAAATAAAGCTAGCAAAGAGATCCACGAAATACAGATGTAACTCTGTGAGTTGAATTAACAGAACACTAAGCAGTTTCTCAGAAAGCTTCTTTCCAGATTTCATCTGAGGTTATTTCTTTTTTCACCATAGCCCTCTAGGGGTTCCAAATATCACTTTGCCAATTCCACAAGAACTGTCTTTGCGAAAGGATTTTGAGGGAAAGCTATAACTCTGTGAGATGATTTCACAGAACACAAAGAAGTTTCTCAGAAAGCTTCTTTCTCTTTGTTATCGGAGGTTATTTCCTTTGGCCCTATAGTCTTCAAAGGGAAAGGAAAAATCTGTTCTCAGATTCCACAGAAATAAAGCTAGCAAAGAGATCCACGAAATACAGATGTAACTCTGTAAGATGAATTAACAGAACACTAAGCAGTTTCTCAGAAAGCATCTTTCCAGATTTCATCTGAGGTTATTTCCTTTTTCACCATAGCCCTCTATGGGCTTCCAAATATCACTTTGGCAATTCCACAAGAACTGTCTTTGCGAAAGGCTTCTTGAGGGGAAAGCTGTAACTCTCTGAGATGATTTCACAGAACACAAAGTAGTTTCTCAGCAAGCTTCTTTCTCTTTGTTATCGGAGGATATTTCCTTTGGCCCTATAGTCTTCAAAGGGAAAGGAAATATCTGTTGTTAGATTCCACAGAAATAAGGCTAGCAAAGAAATCCACGAAATACAGATGTAGCGCTGTGAGATGAATTAACAGAACACTAAGCAGTTTCTCAGAAAGCTTCCTTCCAGATTTCATCGGAGGATATTTCCTTTTTCACCATAGCCCTCTATGGGCTTCCAAATATCACTTTGCCAATTCCACAAGAACTGTCTTACCGAAAGGCTTCTTGAGGGGAAAGCTGTAACTCCGTGAGATGATTTCACAGAACACAAAGAAGTTTCTCAGAAAGCTTCTTTCTCTTTGTTATCGGAGGATGTTTCCTTTGGCCCTATAGTCTTCAAAGGGAAAGGAAAAATCTGTTCTCAGATTCCACAGAAATAAAGCTAGCAAAGAGATCCACGAAATACAGATGTAACTCTGTGAGATGAATTAACAGAACACTAAGCAGTTTCTCAGAAAGCTTCTTTCCAGACTTCATCTGAGGTTATTTCTTTTTTCACCATAGCCCTCTATGGGCTTCCAAATATCACTTTGCTAATTCCACAAGAACCGTCTTTGCGAAAGGATTTTGAGGGAAAGCTATAACTCTATGAGATGATTTCACAGAACACAAAGAAGTTTCTCAGAAAGCTTGTTTCTCTTTGTTATCGGAGGATATTTCCTTTGGCCCTATAGTCTTCAAAGGGAAAGGAAATATCTGTTGTCAGATTCCACAGAAATAAGGCTAGCAAAGAGATCCACGAAATACAGAAGTAACTCTGTGAGATGAATTAACAGAACACTAAGCAGTTTCTCAGAAAGCTTCTTTCCAGATTTCATTGGAGGATATTTCCTTTTTCACCATAGCCCTCTATGGGCTTCGAAATATCACCCTCCCAATTCCACAAGGACTGTCTTAGCGAAAGGCTTCTTGAGGAGAAAGCTGTAACTCTGTGAGATGATTTCACAGAACACAAAGAAGTTTCTCAGAAAGCTTCTTTCTCTTTGTTATCGGAGGATATTTCCTTTGGCCCTATAGTCTTCAAAGGGAAAGGAAATATCTGTTATCAGATTCCACAGAAATAAGGCTAGCAAAGAGATCCACGAAATACAGATGTAACTCTGTGAGATGAATTAACAGAACACTAAGCAGTTTCTCAGAAAGCTTCTTTCCAGATTTCATCTGAGGATATTTCCTTTTTCACCATAGCCCTCTATGGGCTTCCAAATATCACTTTGCCAATTCCACAAGAACTGTCTTAGCGAAAGCCTTCATGAGGGGGAAAGCTGTAAGTCTGTGAGATGATTTCACAGAACACAAAGAAGTTTCTCAGAAAGCTTCTTTCCCTTTGTTATCGGAGGATATTTCCTTTGGCCCTATAGTATTTAAAGGGATCCGAAATATCTGTTCTCAGATTCCACAGAAATAAGGCTAGAAAGAGATCCATGAAATACAGATGTAACTCTGTTAGATGAATTAACAGAACACTAAGCAGTTTCTCAGAAAGCTTCTTTCCAGATTTCATCGGAGGATATTTCCTTTTTCACCATAGCCCTCTACGGACTTCCAAATATCACTTTGCCAATTCCACAAGAACTGTCTTTGCGAAATGCTTCTTGAGGGGAAAGCTGTAACTCTGTGAGATGATTTCACAGAACACAAAGAAGTTTCTCAGAAAGCTTCTTTCTCTTTGTTATCGGAGGATATTTCCTTTGGCCCTATAGTCTTCAAAGGGAAAGGAAATATCTGTTGTCAGATTCCACAGAAATAAGGCTAGCAAAGAGATCCACGAAATACAGATGTAGCTCTGTGAGATGAATTAATAGAACACTGAGCAGTTTCTCAGAAAGCTTCTTTCCAGGTTTCATCGGAGGGTATTTCCTTTTTCACCGTAGCCCTCTATGGGCTTCCAAATATCACTTTGCCAATTCCACAAGAACTGTCTTACCGAAAGGTTTCTTGACGGGAAAGCTGTAACTCTGTGAGATGATTTCACAGAACACAAAGAAGTTTCTCAGAAAGCTTCTTTCTCTGTGTTATCGGAGGTTATTTCCTTTGGCCCTATAGTCTTCACAGGGAAAGGAAAAATCTGTTCTCAGATTCCACAGAAATAAAGCTAGCAAAGAGATCCACGAAATACAGATGTAACTCTGTTAGATGAATTAACAGAACACTGAGCAGTTTCTCAGAAAGCTTCTTTCCAGATATCATCTGAGGTTATTTCCTTTTTCACCATAGCCCTCTATGGGCTTCCAAATATCACTTTGGCAATTCCACAAGAACTGTCTTTGCGAAAGGCTTCTTGAGGGGAAAGCTGTAACTCTCTGAGATGATTTCACAGAACACAAAGCAGTTTCTCAGAAAGCTTCTTTCTCTTTGGTATCGGAGGATATTTCCTTTGGGCCTATAGTCTTCAAAGGGAAAGGAAATATCTGTTGTCAGATTCCACAAAAATAAGGCTAGCAAAGAAATCCACGAAATACAGATGTAGCGCTGTGAGATGAATTAACAGAAGACTAAGCAGTTTCTCAGAAAGCTTCTTTCCAGATTTCATCGGAGGATATTTCCTTTTTCACCATAGCCCTCTATGGGCTTCCAAATATCACTTTGCCAATTCCACAAGAAATGTCTTACCGAAAGGCTTCTTGAGGGGAAAGCTGTAACTCCGTGAGATGATTTCACAGAACACAAAGAACTTTCTCAGAAAGCTTCTTTCTCTTTGTTATCGGAGGATATTTCCTTTGGCCCTATAGTCTTCAAAGGGAAAGGAAAAATCTGTTCTCAGATTCCACAGAAATAAAGCTAGCAAAGAGATCCACGAAATACAGATGTAACTCTGTGAGATGAATTAACAGAACACTAAGCAGTTTCTCAGAAAGCTTCTTTCCAGATTTCATCTGAGGTTATTTCTTTTTTCACCATAGCCCTCTATGGGCTTCCAAATATCACTTTGCCAATTCCACAAGAACTGCCTTTGCGAAAGGATTTTGAGGGAAAGCTATAACTCTGTGAGATGATTTCACAGAACACAAAGAAGTTTCTCAGAAAGCTTCTTTCTCTTTGTTATCGGAGGTTATTTCCTTTGGCCCTATAGTCTTCAAAGGGAAAGGAAAAATCTGTTCTCAGATTCCACAGAAATAAAGCTAGCAAAGAGATCCACGAAATACAGATGTAACTCTGTAAGATGAATTAACAGAACACTAAGCAGTTTCTCAGAAAGCATCTTTCCAGATTTCATCTGAGGTTATTTCCTTTTTCACCATAGCCCTCTACTGGCTTCCAAATATCACTTTGGCAATTCCACAAGAACTGTCTTTGCGAAAGGCTTCTTGAGGGGAAAGCTGTAACTCTCTGAGATGATTTCACAGAACACAAAGTAGTTTCTCAGCAAGCTTCTTCCTCTTTGTTATCGGAGGATATTTCCCTTGGCCCTATAGTCTTCAAAGGGAAAGGAAATATCTGTTGTCAGATTCCACAGAAATAAGGCTAGCAAAGAGATCCACGAAATACAGATGTAGCTCTGTGAGATGAATTAATAGAACACTGAGCAGTTTCTCAGAAAGCTTCTTTCCAGGTTTCATCGGAGGGTATTTCCTTTTTCACCGTAGCCCTCTATGGGCTTCCAAATATCACTTTGCCAATTCCACAAGAACTGTCTTACCGAAAGGTTTCTTGACGGGAAAGCTGTAACTCTGTGAGATGATTTCACAGAACACAAAGAAGTTTCTCAGAAAGCTTCTTTCTCTGTGTTATCGGAGGTTATTTCCTTTGGCCCTATAGTCTTCACAGGGAAAGGAAAAATCTGTTCTCAGATTCCACAGAAATAAAGCTAGCAAAGAGATCCACGAAATACAGATGTAACTCTGTTAGATGAATTAACAGAACACTGAGCAGTTTCTCAGAAAGCTTCTTTCCAGATATCATCTGAGGTTATTTCCTTTTTCACCATAGCCCTCTATGGGCTTCCAAATATCACTTTGGCAATTCCACAAGAACTGTCTTTGCGAAAGGCTTCTTGAGGGGAAAGCTGTAACTCTCTGAGATGATTTCACAGAACACAAAGCAGTTTCTCAGAAAGCTTCTTTCTCTTTGTTATCGGAGGATATTTCCTTTGGGCCTATAGTCTTCAAAGGGAAAGGAAATATCTGTTGTCAGATTCCACAAAAATAAGGCTAGCAAAGAAATCCACGAAATACAGATGTAGCGCTGTGAGATGAATTAACAGAAGACTAAGCAGTTTCTCAGAAAGCTTCCTTCCAGATTTCATCGGAGGATATTTCCTTTTTCACCATAGCCCTCTATGGGCTTCCAAATATCACTTTGCCAATTCCACAAGAAATGTCTTACCGAAAGGCTTCTTGAGGGGAAAGCTGTAACTCCGTGAGATGATTTCACAGAACACAAAGAACTTTCTCAGAAAGCTTCTTTCTCTTTGTTATCGGAGGATATTTCCTTTGGCCCTATAGTCTTCAAAGGGAAAGGAAAAATCTGTTCTCAGATTCCACAGAAATAAAGCTAGCAAAGAGATCCACGAAATACAGATGTAACTCTGTGAGATGAATTAACAGAACACTAAGCAGTTTCTCAGAAAGCTTCTTTCCAGATTTCATCTGAGGTTATTTCTTTTTTCACCATAGCCCTCTATGGGCTTCCAAATATCACTTTGCCAATTCCACAAGAACTGCCTTTGCGAAAGGATTTTGAGGGAAAGCTATAACTCTGTGAGATGATTTCACAGAACACAAAGAAGTTTCTCAGAAAGCTTCTTTCTCTTTGTTATCGGAGGTTATTTCCTTTGGCCCTATAGTCTTCAAAGGGAAAGGAAAAATCTGTTCTCAGATTCCACAGAAATAAAGCTAGCAAAGAGATCCACGAAATACAGATGTAACTCTGTAAGATGAATTAACAGAACACTAAGCAGTTTCTCAGAAAGCATCTTTCCAGATTTCATCTGAGGTTATTTCCTTTTTCACCATAGCCCTCTACTGGCTTCCAAATATCACTTTGGCAATTCCACAAGAACTGTCTTTGCGAAAGGCTTCTTGAGGGGAAAGCTGTAACTCTCTGAGATGATTTCACAGAACACAAAGTAGTTTCTCAGCAAGCTTCTTTCTCTTTGTTATCGGAGGATATTTCCTTTGGCCCTATAGTCTTCAAAGGGAAAGGAAATATCTGTTGTTAGATTCCACAGAAATAAGGCTAGCAAAGAAATCCACGAAATACAGATGTAGCGCTGTGAGATGAATTAACAGAACACTAAGCAGTTTCTCAGAAAGCTTCCTTCCAGATTTCATCGGAGGATATTTCCTTTTTCACCATAGCCCTCTATGGGCTTCCAAATATCACTTTGCCAATTCCACAAGAACTGTCTTACCGAAAGGCTTCTTGAGGGGAAAGCTGTAACTCCGTGAGATGATTTCACAGAACACAAAGAAGTTTCTCAGAAAGCTTCTTTCTCTTTGTTATCGGAGGATGTTTCCTTTGGCCCTATAGTCTTCAAAGGGAAAGGAAAAATCTGTTCTCAGATTCCACAGAAATAAAGCTAGCAAAGAGATCCACGAAATACAGATGTAACTCTGTGAGATGAATTAACAGAACACTAAGCAGTTTCTCAGAAAGCTTCTTTCCAGACTTCATCTGAGGTTATTTCTTTTTTCACCATAGCCCTCTATGGGCTTCCAAATATCACTTTGCTAATTCCACAAGAACCGTCTTTGCGAAAGGATTTTGAGGGAAAGCTATAACTCTGTGAGATGATTTCACAGAACACAAAGAAGTTTCTCAGAAAGCTTGTTTCTCTTTGTTATCGGAGGATATTTCCTTTGGCCCTATAGTCTTCAAAGGGAAAGGAAATATCTGTTGTCAGATTCCACAGAAATAAGGCTAGCAAAGAGATCCACGAAATACAGAAGTAACTCTGTGAGATGAATTAACAGAACACTAAGCAGTTTCTCAGAAAGCTTCTTTCCAGATTTCATTGGAGGATATTTCCTTTTTCACCATAGCCCTCTATGGGCTTCGAAATATCACCCTCCCAATTCCACAAGGACTGTCTTAGCGAAAGGCTTCTTGAGGAGAAAGCTGTAACTCTGTGAGATGATTTCACAGAACACAAAGAAGTTTCTCAGAAAGCTTCTTTCTCTTTGTTATCGGAGGATATTTCCTTTGGCCCTATAGTCTTCAAAGGGAAAGGAAATATCTGTTATCAGATTCCACAGAAATAAGGCTAGCAAAGAGATCCACGAAATACAGATGTAACTCTGTGAGATGAATTAACAGAACACTAAGCAGTTTCTCAGAAAGCTTCTTTCCAGATTTCATCGGAGGATATTTCCTTTTTCACCATAGCCCTCTATGGGCTTCCAAATATCACTTTGCCAATTCCACAAGAACTGTCTTAGCGAAAGCCTTCATGAGGGGGAAAGCTGTAAGTCTGTGAGATGATTTCACAGAACACAAAGAAGTTTCTCAGAAAGCTTCTTTCCCTTTGTTATCGGAGGATATTTCCTTTGGCCCTATAGTATTTAAAGGGATCCGAAATATCTGTTCTCAGATTCCACAGAAATAAGGCTAGAAAGAGATCCATGAAATACAGATGTAACTCTGTTAGATGAATTAACAGAACACTAAGCAGTTTCTCAGAAAGCTTCTTTCCAGATTTCATCGGAGGATATTTCCTTTTTCACCATAGCCCTCTACGGACTTCCAAATATCACTTTGCCAATTCCACAAGAACTGTCTTTGCGAAATGCTTCTTGAGGGGAAAGCTGTAACTCTGTGAGATGATTTCACAGAACACAAAGAAGTTTCTCAGAAAGCTTCTTTCTCTTTGTTATCGGAGGATATTTCCTTTGGCCCTATAGTCTTCAAAGGGAAAGGAAATATCTGTTGTCAGATTCCACAGAAATAAGGCTAGCAAAGAGATCCACGAAATACAGATGTAGCTCTGTGAGATGAATTAATAGAACACTGAGCAGTTTCTCAGAAAGCTTCTTTCCAGGTTTCATCGGAGGGTATTTCCTTTTTCACCGTAGCCCTCTATGGGCTTCCAAATATCACTTTGCCAATTCCACAAGAACTGTCTTACCGAAAGGTTTCTTGACGGGAAAGCTGTAACTCTGTGAGATGATTTCACAGAACACAAAGAAGTTTCTCAGAAAGCTTCTTTCTCTGTGTTATCGGAGGTTATTTCCTTTGGCCCTATAGTCTTCACAGGGAAAGGAAAAATCTGTTCTCAGATTCCACAGAAATAAAGCTAGCAAAGAGATCCACGAAATACAGATGTAACTCTGTTAGATGAATTAACAGAACACTGAGCAGTTTCTCAGAAAGCTTCTTTCCAGATATCATCTGAGGTTATTTCCTTTTTCACCATAGCCCTCTATGGGCTTCCAAATATCACTTTGGCAATTCCACAAGAACTGTCTTTGCGAAAGGCTTCTTGAGGGGAAAGCTGTAACTCTCTGAGATGATTTCACAGAACACAAAGCAGTTTCTCAGAAAGCTTCTTTCTCTTTGGTATCGGAGGATATTTCCTTTGGGCCTATAGTCTTCAAAGGGAAAGGAAATATCTGTTGTCAGATTCCACAAAAATAAGGCTAGCAAAGAAATCCACGAAATACAGATGTAGCGCTGTGAGATGAATTAACAGAAGACTAAGCAGTTTCTCAGAAAGCTTCTTTCCAGATTTCATCGGAGGATATTTCCTTTTTCACCATAGCCCTCTATGGGCTTCCAAATATCACTTTGCCAATTCCACAAGAAATGTCTTACCGAAAGGCTTCTTGAGGGGAAAGCTGTAACTCCGTGAGATGATTTCACAGAACACAAAGAACTTTCTCAGAAAGCTTCTTTCTCTTTGTTATCGGAGGATATTTCCTTTGGCCCTATAGTCTTCAAAGGGAAAGGAAAAATCTGTTCTCAGATTCCACAGAAATAAAGCTAGCAAAGAGATCCACGAAATACAGATGTAACTCTGTGAGATGAATTAACAGAACACTAAGCAGTTTCTCAGAAAGCTTCTTTCCAGATTTCATCTGAGGTTATTTCTTTTTTCACCATAGCCCTCTATGGGCTTCCAAATATCACTTTGCCAATTCCACAAGAACTGCCTTTGCGAAAGGATTTTGAGGGAAAGCTATAACTCTGTGAGATGATTTCACAGAACACAAAGAAGTTTCTCAGAAAGCTTCTTTCTCTTTGTTATCGGAGGTTATTTCCTTTGGCCCTATAGTCTTCAAAGGGAAAGGAAAAATCTGTTCTCAGATTCCACAGAAATAAAGCTAGCAAAGAGATCCACGAAATACAGATGTAACTCTGTAAGATGAATTAACAGAACACTAAGCAGTTTCTCAGAAAGCATCTTTCCAGATTTCATCTGAGGTTATTTCCTTTTTCACCATAGCCCTCTACTGGCTTCCAAATATCACTTTGGCAATTCCACAAGAACTGTCTTTGCGAAAGGCTTCTTGAGGGGAAAGCTGTAACTCTCTGAGATGATTTCACAGAACACAAAGTAGTTTCTCAGCAAGCTTCTTCCTCTTTGTTATCGGAGGATATTTCCCTTGGCCCTATAGTCTTCAAAGGGAAAGGAAATATCTGTTGTCAGATTCCACAGAAATAAGGCTAGCAAAGAGATCCACGAAATACAGATGTAGCTCTGTGAGATGAATTAATAGAACACTGAGCAGTTTCTCAGAAAGCTTCTTTCCAGGTTTCATCGGAGGGTATTTCCTTTTTCACCGTAGCCCTCTATGGGCTTCCAAATATCACTTTGCCAATTCCACAAGAACTGTCTTACCGAAAGGTTTCTTGACGGGAAAGCTGTAACTCTGTGAGATGATTTCACAGAACACAAAGAAGTTTCTCAGAAAGCTTCTTTCTCTGTGTTATCGGAGGTTATTTCCTTTGGCCCTATAGTCTTCACAGGGAAAGGAAAAATCTGTTCTCAGATTCCACAGAAATAAAGCTAGCAAAGAGATCCACGAAATACAGATGTAACTCTGTTAGATGAATTAACAGAACACTGAGCAGTTTCTCAGAAAGCTTCTTTCCAGATATCATCTGAGGTTATTTCCTTTTTCACCATAGCCCTCTATGGGCTTCCAAATATCACTTTGGCAATTCCACAAGAACTGTCTTTGCGAAAGGCTTCTTGAGGGGAAAGCTGTAACTCTCTGAGATGATTTCACAGAACACAAAGCAGTTTCTCAGAAAGCTTCTTTCTCTTTGGTATCGGAGGATATTTCCTTTGGGCCTATAGTCTTCAAAGGGAAAGGAAATATCTGTTGTCAGATTCCACAAAAATAAGGCTAGCAAAGAAATCCACGAAATACAGATGTAGCGCTGTGAGATGAATTAACAGAAGACTAAGCAGTTTCTCAGAAAGCTTCCTTCCAGATTTCATCGGAGGATATTTCCTTTTTCACCATAGCCCTCTATGGGCTTCCAAATATCACTTTGCCAATTCCACAAGAAATGTCTTACCGAAAGGCTTCTTGAGGGGAAAGCTGTAACTCCGTGAGATGATTTCACAGAACACAAAGAACTTTCTCAGAAAGCTTCTTTCTCTTTGTTATCGGAGGATATTTCCTTTGGCCCTATAGTCTTCAAAGGGAAAGGAAAAATCTGTTCTCAGATTCCACAGAAATAAAGCTAGCAAAGAGATCCACGAAATACAGATGTAACTCTGTGAGATAAATTAACAGAACACTAAGCAGTTTCTCAGAAAGCTTCTTTCCAGATTTCATCTGAGGTTATTTCTTTTTTCACCATAGCCCTCTATGGGCTTCCAAATATCACTTTGCCAATTCCACAAGAACTGCCTTTGCGAAAGGATTTTGAGGGAAAGCTATAACTCTGTGAGATGATTTCACAGAACACAAAGAAGTTTCTCAGAAAGCTTCTTTCTCTTTGTTATCGGAGGTTATTTCCTTTGGCCCTATAGTCTTCAAAGGGAAAGGAAAAATCTGTTCTCAGATTCCACAGAAATAAAGCTAGCAAAGAGATCCACGAAATACAGATGTAACTCTGTAAGATGAATTAACAGAACACTAAGCAGTTTCTCAGAAAGCATCTTTCCAGATTTCATCTGAGGTTATTTCCTTTTTCACCATAGCCCTCTACTGGCTTCCAAATATCACTTTGGCAATTCCACAAGAACTGTCTTTGCGAAAGGCTTCTTGAGGGGAAAGCTGTAACTCTCTGAGATGATTTCACAGAACACAAAGTAGTTTCTCAGCAAGCTTCTTCCTCTTTGTTATCGGAGGATATTTCCCTTGGCCCTATAGTCTTCAAAGGGAAAGGAAATATCTGTTGTTAGATTCCACAGAAATAAGGCTAGCAAAGAAATCCACGAAATACAGATGTAGCGCTGTGAGATGAATTAACAGAACACTAAGCAGTTTCTCAGAAAGCTTCCTTCCAGATTTCATCGGAGGATATTTCCTTTTTCACCATACCCTCTATGGGCTTCCAAATATCACTTTGCCAATTCCACAAGAACTGTCTTACCGAAAGGCTTCTTGAGGGGAAAGCTGTAACTCCGTGAGATGATTTCACAGAACACAAAGAAGTTTCTCAGAAAGCTTCTTTCTCTTTGTTATCGGAGGATGTTTCCTTTGGCCCTATAGTCTTCAAAGGGAAAGGAAAAATCTGTTCTCAGATTCCACAGAAATAAAGTTAGCAAAGAGATCCACGAAATACAGATGTAACTCTGTGAGATGAATTAACAGAACACTAAGCAGTTTCTCAGAAAGCTTCTTTCCAGACTTCATCTGAGGTTATTTCTTTTTTCACCATAGCCCTCTATGGGCTTCCAAATATCACTTTGCTAATTCCACAAGAACCGTCTTTGCGAAAGGATTTTGAGGGAAAGCTATAACTCTGTGAGATGATTTCACAGAACACAAAGAAGTTTCTCAGAAAGCTTCTTTCTCTTTGTTATCGGAGGATATTTCCTTTGGCCCTATATTCTTCAAAGGGAAAGGAAATATCTGTTGTCAGATTCCACAGAAATAAGGCTAGCAAAGAGATCCACGAAATACAGAAGTAACTCTGTGAGATGAATTAACAGAACACTAAGCAGTTTCTCAGAAAGCTTCTTTCCAGATTTCATCGGAGGATATTTCCTTTTTCACCATAGCCCTCTATGGGCTTCCAAATATCACCCTCCCAATTCCACAAGGACTGTCTTAGCGAAAGGCTTCTTGAGGAGAAAGCTGTAACTCTGTGAGATGATTTCACAGAACACAAAGAAGTTTCTCAGAAAGCTTCTTTCTCTTTGTTATCGGAGGATATTTCCTTTGGCCCTATAGTCTTCAAAGGGAAAGGAAATATCTGTTATCAGATTCCACAGAAATAAGGCTAGCAAAGAGATCCACGAAATACAGATGTAACTCTGTGAGATGAATTAACAGAACACTAAGCAGTTTCTCAGAAAGCTTCTTTCCAGATTTCATCGGAGGATATTTCCTTTTTCACCATAGCCCTCTATGGGCTTCCAAATATCACTTTGCCAATTCCACAAAAACTGTCTTAGCGAAAGCCTTCATGAGGGGGAAAGCTGTAAGTCTGTGAGATGATTTCACAGAACACAAAGAAGTTTCTCAGAAAGCTTCTTTCCCTTTGTTATCGGAGGATATTTCCTTTGGCCCTATAGTATTTAAAGGGATCCGAAATATCTGTTCTCAGATTCCACAGAAATAAGGCTAGAAAGAGATCCATGAAATACAGATGTAACTCTGTTAGATGAATTAACAGAACACTAAGCAGTTTCTCAGAAAGCTTCTTTCCAGATTTCATCGGAGGATATTTCCTTTTTCACCATAGCCCTCTACGGACTTCCAAATATCACTTTGCCAATTCCACAAGAACTGTCTTTGCGAAATGCTTCTTGAGGGGAAAGCTGTAACTCTGTGAGATGATTTCACAGAACACAAAGAAGTTTCTCAGAAAGCTTCTTTCTCTTTGTTATCGGAGGATATTTCCTTTGGCCCTATAGTCTTCAAAGGGAAAGGAAATATCTGTTGTCAGATTCCACAGAAATAAGGCTAGCAAAGAGATCCACGAAATACAGATGTAACTCTGTGAGATGAATTAATAGAACACTGAGCAGTTTCTCAGAAAGCTTCTTTCCAGGTTTCATCGGAGGGTATTTCCTTTTTCACCGTAGCCCTCTATGGGCTTCCAAATATCACTTTGCCAATTCCACAAGAACTGTCTTACCGAAAGGTTTCTTGAGGGGAAAGCTGTGACTCTGTGAGATGATTTCACAGAACACAAAGAAGTTTCTCAGAAAGCTTCTTTCTCTTTGTTATCGGAGGTTATTTCCTTTGGCCCTATAGTCTTCACAGGGAAAGGAAAAATCTGTTCTCAGATTCCACAGAAATAAAGCTAGCAAAGAGATCCACGAAATACAGATGTAACTCTGTGAGATGAATTAACAGAACACTGAGCAGTTTCTCAGAAAGCTTCTTTCCAGATATCATCTGAGGTTATTTCCTTTTTCACCATAGTCCTCTATGGGCTTCCAAATATCACTTTGGCAATTCCACAAGAACTGTCTTTGCGAAAGGCTTCTTGAGGGGAAAGCTGTAACTCTCTGAGATGATTTCACAGAACACAAAGTAGTTTCTCAGAAAGCTTCTTTCTCTTTGGTATCGGAGGATATTTCCTTTGGGCCTATAGTCTTCAAAGGGAAAGGAAATATCTGTTGTCAGATTCCACAGAAATAAGGCTAGCAAAGAAATCCACGAAATACAGATGTAGCGCTGTGAGATGAATTAACAGAAGACTAAGCAGTTTCTCAGAAAGCTTCCTTCCAGATTTCATCGGAGGATATTTCCTTTTTCACCATTGCCCTCTATGGGCTTCCAAATATCACTTTGCCAATTCCACAAGAACTGTCTTACCGAAAGGCTTCTTGAGGGGAAAGCTGTAACTCCATGAGATGATTTCACAGAACACAAAGAAGTTTCTCAGAAAGCTTCTTTCTCTTTGTTATCGGAGGATATTTCCTTTGGCCCTATAGTCTTCAAAGGGAAAGGAAAAATCTGTTCTCAGATTCCACAGAAATAAAGCTAGCAAAGAGATCCACGAAATACAGATGTAACTCTGTGAGATGAATTAACAGAACACTAAGCAGTTTCTCAGAAAACTTCTTTCCAGATTTCATCTGAGGTTATTTCTTTTTTCACCATAGCCCTCTATGGGCTTCCAAATATCACTTTGCCAATTCCACAAGAACTGTCTTTGCGAAAGGATTTTGAGGGAAAGCTATAACTCTGTGAGATGATTTCACAGAACACAAAGAAGTTTCTCAGAAAGCTTCTTTCTCTTTGTTATCGGAGGATATTTCCTTTGGCCCTATAGTCTTCAAAGGGAAAGGAAATATCTGTTGTCAGATTCCACAGAAATAAGGCTAGCAAAGAGATCCACGAAATACAGATGTAACTCTGTGAGATGAATTAACAGAACACTAAGCAGTTTCTCAGAAAGCTTCTTTCCGGATTTCATCGGAGGATATTTCCTTTCTCACCATAGCCCTCTATGGGCTTCCAAATATCACTTTGCCAATTCCACAAGAACTGTCTTAGCGAAAGGCTTCTTGAGGGGAAAGCTGTAACTCTGTGAGATGATTTCACAGAACACAAAGAAGTTTCTCAGAAACCTTCTTTCTCTTTGTTATCGGAGGATATTTGCTTTGGCCCTATAGTCTTCAAAGGGAAAGGAAATATCTGTTGTCAGATTCCACAGAAATAAGGCTAGCAAAGAGATCCATGAAATACAGATGTAAATCTCTGAGACGAATTAACAGAACACTAAGCAGTTTCTCAGAAAGCTTCTTTCCAGATTTCATCTGAGGATATTTCCTTTTTCACCATAGCCCTCTATGGGCTTCCAAATATCACTTTGCCAATTCCACAAGAACTGTCTTAGCGAAAGGCTTCTTGAGGGGAAAGCTGTAACTCTGTGAGATGATTTCACAGAACACAAAGAAGTTTCTCAGAAAGCTTCTTTCCATTTGTTATCGGAGGATATTTCCTTTGGCCCTATAGTCTTTAAAGGGATCCGAAATATCTGTTCTCAGATTCCACGGAAATAAGGCTAGCAAAGAGATCCATGAAATACAGATGTAACTCTGTTAGATGAATTAACAGAACACTAAGCGGTTTCTCAGAAAGCTTCTTTCCAGATTTCATCGGAGGATATTTCCTTTTTCACCATAGCCCTCTACGGGCTTCCAAATATCACTTTGCCAATTCCACAAGAACTGTCTTTGCGAAATGCTTCTTTTTTTTTTTTTTTTTTTTTTTTTTTTTAATTTTTTTATTATTATTATACTTTAAGTTGTAGGGTACATGTGCATAACGTGCAGGTTTGTTACATATGTATACTTGTGCCATGTTGCTGTGCTGCACCCATCAACTCGTCATTTACATCAGGTATAACTCCCAATGCAATCCCTCCCCCCTCCCCCCTCCCCATGATAGGCCCCGGTGTGTGATGTTCCCCTTCCTGAGTCCGAGTGATCTCATTGTTCAGTTCCCACCTATGAGTGAGAACATGCGGTGTTTGGTTTTCTGTTCTTGTGATAGTTTGCTAAGAATGATGGATTCCAGCTGCATCCAAGTCCCTACAAAGGACTCAAACTCATCCTTTTTTATGGCTGCATAGTATTCCATGGTGTATATGTGCCACATTTTCTTAATCCAATCTGTCACTGATGGACATTTGGGTTGATTCCAAGTCTTTGCTATTGTGAATAGTGCTGCAATAAACATACGTGTGCATGTGTCTTTATAGCAGCATAATTTATAATCCTTTGGGTATATACCCAGTAATGGGATGGCTGGGTCATATGGTACATCTAGTTCTAGATCCTTGAGGAATCGCCATACTGTTTTCCATAATGGTTGAACTAGTTTACAATCCCACCAACAGTGTAAAAGTGTTCCTATTTCTCCACATCCTCTCCAGCACCTGTTGTTTCCTGACTTTTTAATGATTGCCATTCTAACTGGTGTGAGATGGTATCTCATTGTGGTTTTGATTTGCATTTCTCTGATGGCCAGTGATGATGAGCATTTTTTCATGTGTCTGTTGGCTGTATGAATGTCTTCTTTTGAGAAATGTCTGTTCATATCCTTTGCCCACTTTTTGATGGGGTTGTTTGTTTTTTTCTTGTAAATTTGTTTGAGTTCTTTGTAGGTTCTGGATATTAGCCCTTTGTCAGATGAGTAGATTGCAAAAATTTTCTCCCATTCTGTAGGTTGCCTGTTCACTCTGATGGTAGTTTCTTTTGCTGTGCAGAAGCTCTTTAATTTAATGAGATCCCATTTGTCAATTTTGGCTTTTGCTGCCGTTGCTTTTGGTGTTTTAGACATGAAGTCTTTGCCCATGCCTATGTCCTGAATGGTACTACCTAGGTTTTCCTCTAGGATTTTTATGGTATTAGGTCTAACATTTAAGTCTCTAATCCATCTTGAATTAATTTTCGTATAAGGAGTAAGGAAAGGATCCAGTTTCAGCTTTCTACTTATGGCTAGCCAATTTTCCCAGCACCATTTATTAAATAGGGAATCCTTTCCCCATTTCTTGTTTCTCTCAGGTTTGTCAAAGATCAAATGGCTGTAGATGTGTGGTATTATTTCTGAGGACTCTGTTCTGTTCCATTGGTCTATATCTCTGTTTTGGTACCAGTACCATGCTGTTTTGGTTACTGTAGCCTTGTAGTATAGTTTGAAGTCAGGTAGCGTGATGCCTCCAGCTTTGTTCTTTTGACTTAGGATTGTCTTGGAGATGCGGGCTCTTTTTTGATTCCATATGAACTTTAAAGCAGTTTTTTCCAATTCTGTGAAGAAACTCATTGGTAGCTTGATGGGGATGGCATTGAATCTATAAATTACCTTGGGCAGTATGGCCATTTTCACAATATTGATTCTTCCTATCCATGAGCATGGTATGTTCTTCCATTTGTTTGTGTCCTCTTTGATTTCACTGAGCAGTGGTTTGTAGTTCTCCTTGAAGAGGTCCTTTACATCCCTTGTAAGTTGGATTCCTAGGTATTTGATTCTCTTTGAAGCAATTGTGAATGGAAGTTCATTCCTGATTTGGCTCTCTGTTTGTCTGTTACTGGTGTATAAGAATGCTTGTGATTTTTGCACATTAATTTTGTATCCTGAGACTTTGCTGAAGTTGCTTATCAGCTTAAGGAGATTTTGGGCTGAGACAATGGGGTTTTCTAAATATACAATCATGTCATCTGCAAACAGGGACAATTTGACTTCTTCTTTTCCTAACTGAATACCCTTGATTTCTTTCTCTTGCCTGATTGCCCTAGCCAGAACTTCCAACACTATGTTGAATAGGAGTGGTGAGAGAGGGCATCCCTGTCTTGTGCCAGTTTTCAAAGGGAATTTTTCCAGTTTTTGCCCATTCAGTATGATATTGGCCGTGGGTTTGTCATAAATAGCTCTTATTATTTTGAGGTACGTTCCATCAATACCGAATTTATTGAGCGTTTTTAGCATGAAGGGCTGTTGAATTTTGTCAAAAGCCTTTTCTGCATCAATTGAGATAATCATGTGGTTCTTGTCTTTGGTTCTGTTTATATGCTGGATTATGTTTATTGATTTGCGAATGTTGAACCAGCCTTGCATCCCAGGGATGAAGCCCACTTGATCATGGTGGATAAGCTTTTTGATGTGTTGCTGAATCCGGTTTGCCAGTATTTTATTGAGGATTTTTGCATCAATGTTCATCAGGGATATTGGTCTAAAATTCTCTTTTTTTGTTGTGTCTCTGCCAGGCTTTGGTATCAGGATGATGTTGGCCTCATAAAATGAGTTAGGGAGGATTCCCTCTTTTTCTATTGATTGGAATAGTTTCAGAAGGAATGGTACCAACTCCTCTTTGTACCTCTGGTAGAATTCAGCTGTGAATCCATCTGGTCCTGGACTTTTTTTGGTTGGTAGGCTATTAATTGTTGCCTCAATTTCAGAGCCTGCTATTGGTCTATTCAGGGATTCAACTTCTTCCTGGTTTAGTCTTGGAAGAGTGTAAGTGTCCAGGAAATTATCCATTTCTTCTAGATTTTCCAGTTTATTTGCGTAGAGGTGTTTATAGTATTCTCTAATGGTAGTATGTATTTCTGTGGGGTCGGTGGTGATATCCCCTTGATCATTTTTAATTGCGTCGATTTGATTCTTCTCTCTTTTCTTCTTTATTAGTCTGGCTAGTGGTCTGTCAATTTTGTTGATCTTTTCAAAAAACCAACTCCTGGATTCATTGATTTTTTGGAGGGTTTTTTGTGTTTCTATCTCCCTCAGTTCTGCTCTGATCTTAGTTATTTCTTGCCTTCTGCTAGCTTTCGAATGTGTTTGCTCTTGCTTCTCTAGTTCTTTTAATTGCGATGTTAGAGTGTCAATTTTACATCTTTCCTGCTTTCTCTTGTGGGCATTTAGTGCTATAAATTTCCCTCTACACACTGCTTTAAATGTGTCCCAGAGATTCTGGTATGTTGTATCTTTGTTCTCATTGGTTTCAAAGAACATCTTTATTTCTGCCTTCATTTCGTTATGTACCCAGTAGTCATTCAGGAGCAGGTTGTTCAGTTTCCATGTAGTTGAGCGGTTTTGATTGAGTTTCTTAGTCCTGAGTTCTAGTTTGATTGCACTGTGGTCTGAGAGACAGTTTGTTATAATTTCTGTTCTTGTACATTTGCTGAGGAGTGCTTTACTTCCAATTACGTGGTCAATTTTGGAGTAAGTATGATGTGGTGCTGAGAAGAATGTATATTCTGTTGATTTGGGGTGGAGAGTTCTATAGATGTCTATTAGGTCTGCTTGCTGCAGAGATGAGTTCAATTCCTGGATATCCTTGTTAACTTTCTGTCTCGTTGATCTGTCTAATGTTGACAGTGGAGTGTTGAAGTCTCCCATTATTATTGTATGGGAGTCTAAGTCTCTTTGTAAGTCTCTAAGGACTTGCTTTATGAATCTGGGTGCTCCTGTATTGGGTGCATATATATTTAGGATAGTTAGCTCTTCCTGTTGAATTGATCCCTTTACCATTATGTAATGGCCTTCTTTGTCTCTTTTGATCTTTGATGGTTTAAAGTCTGTTTTATCAGAGACTAGTATTGCAACCCCTGCTTTTTTTTGTTCTCCATTTGCTTGGTAAATCTTCCTCCATCCCTTTATTTTGAGCCTATGTATGTCTCTGCGTGTGAGATGGGTCTCCTGAATACAGCAGACTGATGGGTCTTGACTCTTTATCCAGTTTGCCAGTCTGTGTCTTTTAATTGGAGCATTTAGTCCATTTACATTTAAGATTAATATTGTTATGTGTGAACTTGATCCTGCCATTATATTAACTGGTTATTTTGCTCATTAGTTGATGCAGTTTCTTCCTAGCCTCAATGGTCTTTACATTTTGGCATGTTTTTGCAATGGCTGGTACCGGTTGTTCCTTTCCATGTTTAGTGCTTCCTTCAGGATCTCTTGTAAGGCAGGCCTAGTGGTGACAAAATCTCTAAGCATTTGCTTATCTGTAAAGGATTTTATTTCTCCTTCACTTATGAAACTTAGTTTGGCTGGATATGAAATTCTGGGTTTAAAATTCTTTTCTTTAAGAATGTTGAATATTGGCCCCCACTCTCTTCTGGCTTGTAGAGTTTCTGCTGAGAGATCTGCTGTTAGTCTGATGGGCTTCCCTTTGTGGGTAACCCGACCTTTCTCTCTGGCTGCCCTTAAGATTTTTTCCTTCATTTCAACTTTGGTGAATCTGGCAATTATGTGTCTTGGAGTTGCTCTTCTCGAGGAGTATCTTTGTGGCGTTCTCTGTATTTCCTGGATTTGAATGTTGGCCTGCCCTACTAGGTTGGGGAAGTTCTCCTGGATGATATCCTGAAGAGTGTTTTCCAACTTGGTTCCATTTTCCCCCTCACTTTCAGGCACCCCAATCAGACGTAGATTTGGTCTTTTTACATAATCCCATACTTCTTGCAGGCTTTGTTCGTTTCTTTTTCTTCTTTTTTCTTTTGGTTTCTCTTCTCGCTTCATTTCATTCATTTGATCCTCAATCGCTGATACTCTTTCTTCCAGTTGATCGAGTCGGTTACTGAAGCTTGTGCATTTGTCACGTATATCTTGTGTCATGGTTTTCATCTCTTTCATTTCGTTTAGGACCTTCTCTGCATTAATTACTCTAGCCATCAATTCTTCCACTTTTTTTTCAAGATTTTTAGTTTCTTTGCGCTGGGTACGTAATTCCTCCTTTAGCTCTGAGAAATTTGATGGACTGAAGCCTTCTTCTCTCATCTCGTCAAAGTCATTCTCCATCCAGCTTTGATCCGTTGCTGGCGATGAGCTGCGTTCCTTTGCCGGGGGAGATGTGCTCTTATTTTTTGAATTTCCAGCTTTTCTGCCCTGCTTTTTCCCCATCTTTGTGGTTTTATCTGCCTCTGGTCTTTGATGATGGTGATGTACTGATGGGGTTTTGGTGTAGGTATCCTTCCTGTTTGATAGTTTTCCTTCTAACAGTCAGGACCCTTAGCTGTAGGTCTGTTGGAGATTGCTTGAGGTCCACTCCAGACCCTGTTTGCCTGGGTATCAGCAGCAGAGGCTGCAGAAGATAGAATATTTCTGAACAGCGAGTGTACCTGTCTGATTCTTGCTTTGGAAGCTTCCTCTCAGGGGTGTACTCCTCCCTGTGAGGTGTGGGGTGTCAGACTGCCCCTAGTGGGGGATGTCTCCCAGTTAGGCTACTCAGGGGTCAGGGACCCGCTTGAGCAGGGTGTCTGTCCCTTCTCAGATCTCAACCTCCGTGCTGGGAGATCCACTGCTCTCTTCAAAGCTGTCAGACAGAGTCGTTTGCGTCTGTGCAGAGGTGTCTGTGTGTCTTAGTTTACTGTGCCCTGTCCCCAGAGGTGGAGTCTACAGAGACAGGCAGGTTTCCTTGAGCTGCTGTGAGCTCCACCCAGTTCGAGCTTCCCAGCAGCTTTGTTTACCTACTTAAGCATCAGCAATGGCGGGCGCCCCTCCCCCAGCCTCGCTGCTGCCTTGCCGGTAGATCACAGACTGCTGCGCTAGCAACGAGGGAGGCTCCGTGGGTGTGGGACCCTCCCGGCCAGGTGTGGGATATGATCTCCTGGTGTGCCTGTTTCCTAAAGCGCAGTATTGGGGTGGGAGTTACCCGATTTTCCAGGTGTTGTGTGTCTCAGTTCCCCTGGCTAGGAAAAGGGACTCCCTTCCCCCTTGCGCTTCCCAGGTGAGGCAATGCCTCGCCCTGCTTCAGCTCTCGCTGGTCGGGCTGCAGCAGCTGACCAGCTCCGATCGTCCGGCACTCCCCAGTGAGATGAACCCAGTACCTCAGTTGAAAATGCAGAAATCACCGGTCTTCTGTGTCGCTGGCGCTGGGATTTGGAGACTGGAGCTGCTCCTATTCGGCCATCTTGCTCCGCCCTCCGCGAAATGCTTCTTGAGGGGAAAGCTGTAACTCTGTGAGATGATTTCACAGAACACAAAGAAGTTTCTCAGAAAGCTTCTTTCTCTTTGTTATCGGAGGATATTTCCTTTGGCCCTATAGTCTTCAAAGGGAAAGGAAATATCTGTTGTCAGATTCCACAGGAATAAGACTAGCAAAGAGATCCACGAAATACAGATGTAACTCTGTGAGATGAATTAAGAGAACACTAAGCAGTTTCTCAGAAAGCTTCTTTCCAGATTTCATGGCAGGATATTTCCTTTTTCAGAAGAGCCCTCTACGGGCTTCCAAATATCACTTTGCCAATTCCACAAGAACTGTCTTAGCGAAAGGCTTCTTGAGGCGAAATCTGTAATTCTGTGAGATGATTTCACAGAACACAAAGAAGTTTCTCAGAAAGCTTCTTTCTCTTTGTTATCGGAGGATATTTCCTTTGGCCCTATAGTCTTCAAAGGGAAAGGGAATATCTGTTGTCAGATTCCACAGAAATAAGGCTAGCAAAGAGATCCACGAAATACAGATGTAACTCTGTGAGATGAATTAAGAGAACACTAAGCAGTTTCTCAGAAAGCTTCTTTCCAGATTTCATCGGAGGATATTTCCTTTTTCACCATAGCCCTCTATGGGCTTCCAAATATCACTTTCCCAATTCCACAAGAACTGTCTTAGCGAAAGGCTTCTTGAGGAAAAAGCTGTAACTCTGTGAGATGATTTCACAGAACACAAAGAAGTTTCTCAGAAAGCTTCTTTCTCTTTGTTATCGGAGGATATTTCCTTTGGCCCTATAGTCTTCAAAGGGAAAAGAAATATCTGTTGTCAGATTCTACAGAAATAAGGCTAGCAAAGAGATCCACGAAATACAGATGTAACTCTGTGAGATGAATTAATAGAACACTGAGCAGTTTCTCAGAAAGATTCTTTCCAGATTTCATCGGAGGATATTTCCTTTTTCACCATAGCCCTCTATGGGCTTCCAAATATCACTTTGCCAATTCCACAAGAACTGTCTTACCGAAAGGCTTCTTGAGGGGAAAGCTGTAACTCTGTGAGATGATTTCACAGAACGCAAAGAAGTTTCTCAGAAAGCTTCTTTCTCTTTGTTATCGGAGGTTATTTCCTTTGGCCCTATAGTCTTCAAAGGGAAAGGAAAAATCTGTTACCAGATTCCAAAGAAATAAAGCTAGCAAAGAGATCCACGAAATACAGATGTAACTCTGTGAGATGAATTAACAGAACACTAAGCAGTTTCTGAGAAAGCTTCTTTCTAGATTTCATCTGAGGTTATTTCCTTTTTCACCATAGCCCTCTATGGGCTTCCAAATATCACTTTGCCAATTCCACAAGAACTGTCTTAGCGAAAGGCTTCATGAGGGGGAAAGCTGTAACTCTGTGAGATGATTTCACAGAACACAAAGAAGTTTCTCAGAAAGCTTCTTTCTCTTTGTTATCGGAGGATATTTCCTTTGGCCCTATAGTCTTCAAAGGGAAAGGAAATATCTGTTGTCAGATTCCACAGAAATAAGGCTAGCAAAGAGATCCACGAAATACAGATGTAACTCTGTGAGATGAATTAAAAGAACACTAAGCAGTTTCTCAGAAAGATTCTTTCCAGATTTCATCGGAGGATATTTCCTTTATCACCATAGCGCACTAAGGGCCTCCAAATATCACTTTGCCAATGCCAAAAGAACTGTCTTAGCGAAAGGCTTCTTGAGGGGAAATCTGTAACTCTGTGAGATGATTTCACAGAACACAAAGAAGTTTCTCAGAAAGCTTCTTTCTCTTTGTTATCGGAGGATATTTCCTTTGGCCCTATAGTCTTCAAGGGGAAAGGAATAATCTGTTCTCAGATTCCACAGAAATAAAGCTAGCAAAGAGATCCACGAAATACAGATGTTTCTCTGTGAGATGAATTAACAGAACACTAAGCAGTTTCTCAGAAAGCTTCTTTCCAGATTTCATCTGAGGTTATTTCCTTTTTCACCATAGCCCTCTATGGGCTTCCAAATATCACTTTGCCAATTCCACAAGAACTGTCTTAGCGAAAGGCTTCTTGAGGGGAAAGCTGTAACTCTGTGAGATGATTTCACAGAACACAAAGAAGTTTCTCAGAAAGCTTCTTTCTCTTTGTTATCGGAGGATATTTCCTTTGGCCCTAAAGTCTTCAATGGGAAAGGAAAAATCTGTTATCAGATTCCACAGAAATAAAGCTAGCAAAGAGATCCACGAAATACAGATGTAACTCTGTGAGATGAATTCACAGAACACTAAGCAGTTTCTCAGAAAGCTTCTTTCCAGATTTCATCTGAAGTTATTTCTTTTTCACCATAGACCTCTATGGGCTTCCAAATATCACTTTGCCAATTCCACAAGAACTGTCTTTGCGAAAGTCTTCTTGAGGGGAAAGCTGTAACTCTGTGAGATGATTTCACAGAACACAAAGAAGTTTCTCAGAAAGCTTCTTTCTCTTTGTTATCAGAGGATATTTCCTTTGGCCCTATAGTGTTTAAAGGGAAAGGAAATATCTGTTGTCAGATTCCACAGAAATAAGGCTAGCAAAGAGATCCACGAAATACAGATGTAACTCTGTGAGATGAATTAACAGAACACTAAGCATTTTCTCAGAAAGCTTCTTTCCAGATTTCATCTGAGGATATTTCCTTTTTCACCATAGCCCTCTATGGGCTTCCAAATATCACTTTGCCAATTCCACAAGAACTGTCTTAGCGAAAGGCTTCATGAGGGGGAAAGCTGTAGGTCTGTGAGATGATTTCACAGAACACAAAGAAGTTTCTCAGAAAGCTTCTTTCCCTTTGTTATCGGAGGATATTTCCTTTGGCCCTATAGTATTTAAAGGGATCCGAAATATCTGTTCTCAGATTCCACAGAAATAAGGCTAGAAAGAGATCCATGAAATACAGATGTAACTCTGTTAGATGAATTAACAGAACACTAAGCAGTTTCTCAGAAAGCTTCTTTCCAGATTTCATCGGAGGATATTTCCTTTTTCACCATAGACCTCTACGGACTTCCAAATATCACTTTGCCAATTCCACAACAACTGTCTTTGCGAAATGCTTCCTAGGGGAAAGCTGTAACTCTGTGAGATGATTTCACAGAACACAAAGAAGTTTGTCAGAAAGCTTCTTTCTCTTTGTTATCGGAGGATATTTCCTTTCTCCCTATAGGCTTCAAAGGGAAAGGAAATATCTGTTCTCAGATTCCACAGAAATAAGGCTAGCAAAGAGATCGACGAAATACAGAAGTAACCCTGTGAGATGAATTAACAGAACACTAAGCAGTTTCTCAGAAAGCTTCTTTCCAGATTTCATGGCAGGATATTTCCTTTTTCAGAAGAGCCCTCTACGGGCTTCCAAATATCACTTTGCCAATTCCACAAGAACTGTCTTTGCGAAAGGCTTCTTGAGGCGAAATCTGTAATTCTGTGAGATGATTTCACAGAACACAAAGAAGTTTCTCAGAGAGCTTCTTTCTCTTTGTTATCAGAGGATATTTCCTTTGGCCCTATAGTCTTCAAAGGGAAAGGGAATATCTGTTGTCAGACTCCACAGAAATAAGTCTAGCAAAGAGATCCACGAAATACAGAGGTAACTCTGTGAGATGAATTAAGAGAACACTAAGCAGTTTCTCAGAAAGCTTCTTTCCAGATTTCATCTGAGAATATTTCCTTTTTCACCATAGCCCTCTATGGGCTTCCAAATATCACTTTCCCAATTCCACAAGAACTGTCTTAGCGAAAGGCTTCTTTAGGAAAAAGCTGTAACTCTGTGAGATGATTTCACAGAACACAAAGAAGTTTCTCAGAAAGCTTCTTTCTCTTTGTTATCGGAGGATATTTCCTATGGCCCTATAGTCTTCAAAGGGAAAGGAAATATCTGTTGTCAGATTCTACAGAAATAAGGCTAGCAAAGAGATCCACGAAATACAGATGTAACTCTGTGAGATGAATTAATAGAACACTGAGCAGTTTCTCAGAAAACTTCTTTCCAGATTTCATCGGAGGATATTTCCTTTTTCACCATAGCCCTCTATGGGCTTCCAAATATCACTTTGCCAATTCCACAAGAACTGTCTTACCGAAAGGCTTCTTGAGGGGAAAGCTGTAACTCTGTGAGATGATTTCACAGAACGCAAAGAAGTTTCTCAGAAAGCTTCTTTCTCTTTGTTATCGGAGGTTATTTCCTTTGGCCCTATAGTCTTCAATGGGAAAGGAAAAATCTGTTACCAGATTCCACAGAAATAAAGCTAGCAAAGAGATCCACGAAATACAGATGTAACTCTGTGAGATGAATTAACAGAACACTAAGCAGTTTCTGAGAAATCTTCTTTCCAGATTTCATCTGAGGTTATTTCCTTTTTCACCATAGCCCTCTATGGGCTTCCAAATATCACTTTGCCAATTCCACAAGAACTGTCTTAGCGAAAGGCTTCATGAGGGGGAAAGCTGTAACTCTGTGAGATGATTTCACAGAACACAAAGAAGTTTCTCAGAAAGCTGCTTTCTCTTTGTTATCGGAGGATATTTCCTTTGGCCCTATAGTCTTCAAAGGGAAAGGAAATATCTGTTGTCAGATTCCACAGAAATAAGGCTAGCAAATAGATCCACGAAATACAGATGTAACTCTGTTAGATGAATTAAGAGAACACTAAGCAGTTTCTCAGAAAGATTCTTTCCAGATTTCATCGGAGGATATTTCCTTTTTCAACATAGCGCACTAAGGGCCTCCAAATATCACTTTGCCAATGCCACAAGAACTGTCTTAGCGAAAGGCTTCTTGAGGGGAAAGCTGTAACTCTGTGAGATGATTTCACAGAACACAAAGAAGTTTCTCAGAAAGCTTCTTTCTCTTTGTTATCGGAGGATATTTCCTTTGGCCCTATACTCTTCAAGGGGAAAGGAATAATCTGTTCTCAGATTCCACAGAAATAAAGCTAGCAAAGAGATCCACGAAATACAGATGTTTCTCTGTGAGATGAATTAACAGAACACTAAGCAGTTTCTCAGAAAGCTTCTTTCCAGATTTCATCTGAGGTTATTTCCTTTTTCACCATAGCCCTCTATGGGCTTCCAAATATCACTTTGCCAATTCCACAAGAACTGTCTTAGCGAAAGGCTTCTTGAGGGGAAAGCTGTAACTCTGTGAGATGATTTCACAGAACACAAAGAAGTTTCTCAGAAAGCTTCTTTCTCTTTGTTATCGGAGGATATTTCCTTTGGCCCTAAAGTCTTCAATGGGAAAGGAAAAATCTGTTATCAGATTCCACAGAAATAAAGCTAGCAAAGAGATCCACGAAATACAGATGTAACTCTGTGAGATGAATTAACAGAACACTAAGCAGTTTCTCAGAAAGCTTCTTTCCAGATTTCATGGGAGGATATTTCCTTTTTCACCATAGCCCTCTATGGGCTTCCAAATATCACTTTGCCAATTCCACAAGAACTGTCTTAGCGAAAGGCTTCTTGAGGCGAAAGCTGTAATTCTGTGAGATGATTTCACAGAACACAAAGAAGTTTCTCAGAAAGCTTCTTTCTCTTTGTTATCGGAGGATATTTCCTTTGGCCCTATAGTCTTTAAAGGGATCCGAAATATCTGTTCTCAGATTCCACAGAAATAAGGCTAGCAAAGAGATCCATGAAATACAGATGTAACTCTTTTAGATGAATTAACAGAACACTAAGCAGTTTCTCAGAAAGCTTCTTTCCAGATTTCATCGGAGGATATTTCCTTTTTCACCATAGCGCACTAAGGGCCTCCAAATATCACTTTGCCAATGCCAAAAGAACTGTCTTACCGAAAGGCTTCTTGAGGGGAAATCTGTAACTCTGTGAGATGATTTCACAGAACACAAAGAAGTTTCTCAGAAAGCTTCTTTCTCTTTGTTATCGGAGGATATTTCCTTTGGCCCTATAGTCTTCAAGGGGAAAGGAATAATCTGTTCTCAGATTCCACAGAAATAAAGCTAGCAAAGAGATCCACGAAATACAGATGTTTCTCTGTGAGATGAATTAACAGAACACTAAGCAGTTTCTCAGAAAGCTTCTTTCCAGATTTCATCTGAGGTTATTTCCTTTTTCACCATAGCCCTCCTTGGGCTTCCAAATATCACTTTGCCAATTCCACAAGAACTGTCTTAGCGAAAGGCTTCCTGAGGGGAAAGCTGTAACTCTGTGAGATGATTTCACAGAACACAAAGAAGTTTCTCAGAAAGCTTCTTTCTCTTTGTTATCGGAGGATATTTCCTTTGGCCCTAAAGTCTTGAATGGGAAAGGAAAAATCTGTTATCAGATTCCACAGAAATAAAGCTAGCAAAGAGATCCACGAAATACAGATGTAACTCTGTGAGATGAATTAACAGAACACTAAGCAGTTTCTCAGAAAGCTTCTTTCCAGATTTCATCGGAAGTTATTTCTTTTTCACCATAGACCTCTATGGGCTTCCAAATATCACTTTGCCAATTCCACAAGAACTGTCTTTGCGAAAGTCTTCTTGAGGGGAAAGCTGTAACTCTGTGAGATGATTTCACAGAACACAAAGAAGTTAATCAGAAAGCTTCTTTCTCTTTGTTATCGGAGGATATTTCCTTTGGCCCTATAGTCTTCAAAGGGAAAGGAAATATCTGTTGTCAGATTCCACAGAAATAAGACTAGCAAAGAGATCCACGAAATACAGATGTAACTCTGTGAGATGAATTAACAGAACACTAAGCAGTTTCTCAGAAAGCTTCTTTCCAGATTTCATCGGAGGATATTTCCTTTTTCACCATAGCCCTCTATGGGCTTCCAAATATCACTTTGCCAATTCCACAAGAACTGTCTTAGCGAAAGGCTTCATGAGGGGGAAAGCTGTAACTCTGTGAGATGATTTCACAGAACACAAAGAAGTTTCTCAGAAAGCTTCTTTCTCTTTGTTATCAGAGGATATTTCCTTTGGCCCTATAGTCTTCAAAGGGAAAGGAAATATCTGTTGTCAGATTCCACAGAAATAAGGCTAGCAAAGAGATCCACGAAATACAGATGTAACTCTGTGAGATGAATTAACAGAACACTAAGCAGTTTCTCAGAAAGCTTCTTTCCAGATTTCATGGGTGGATATTTCCTTTTTCACAAGAGCCCTCTACGGTCTTCCAAATATCACTTTGCCAATTCCACAAGAACTGTCTTAGCGAAAGGCTTCTTGAGGCGAAATCTGTAATTCTGTGAGATGATTTCACAGAACACAAAGAAGTTTCTCAGAAAGCTTCTTTCTCTTTGTTATAGGAGGATATTTCCTTTGGCCCTATAGTCTTCAAAGGGAAAGGGAATATCTGTTGTCAGATTCCACAGAAATAAGGCTAGCAAAGAGATCCACGAAATACAGATGTAACTCTGTGAGATGAATTAAGAGAACACTAAGCAGTTTCTCAGAAAGCTTCTTTCCAGATTTCATCTGAGGATATTTTCTTTTTCACCATAGCCCTCTATGGGCTTCCAAATATCACTTTCCCAATTCCACAAGAACTGTCTTAGCGAAAGGCTTCTTGAGGAAAAAGCTGTAACTCTGTGAGATGATTTCACAGAACACAAAGAAGTTTCTCAGAAAGCTTCTTTCTCTTTGTTATCGGAGGATATTTGCTTTGGCCCTATAGTCTTCAAAGGGAAAGGAAATATCTGTTGTCAGATTCCACAGAAATAAGGCTAGCAAAGAGATCCACGAAATACAGATGTAACTCTGTGAGATGAATTAATAGAACACTGAGCAGTTTCTCAGAAAGCTTCTTTCCAGGTTTCATCGGAGGATATTTCCTTTTTCACCGTAGCCCTCTATGGGCTTCCAAATATCACTTTGCCAATTCCACAAGAACTGTCTTACCGAAAGTTTTCTTGAGGAGAAAGCTGTAACTCTGTGAGATGATTTCACAGAACACAAAGAAGTTTCTCAGAAAGCTTCTTTCTCTTTGTTATCGGAGGTTATTTCCTTTGGCCCTATAGTCTTCAAAGGGAAAGGAAAAATCTGTTCTCAGATTCCACAGAAATAAAGCTAGCAAAGAGATCCACGAAATACAGATGTAACTCTGTAAGATGAATTAACAGAACACTGAGCAGTTTCTCAGAAAGTTTCTTTCCAGATTTCATCTGAGGTTATTTCCTTTTTCACCATAGCCCTCTATGGGCTTCCAAATATCACTTTGGCAATTCCACAAGAACTGTCTTTGCGAAAGGCTTCTTGAGGGGAAAGCTGTAACTCTCTGAGATGATTTCACAGAACACAAAGTAGTTTCTCAGAAAGCTTCTTTCTCTTTGGTATCGGAGGATATTTCCTTTGGCCCTATAGTCTTCAAAGGGAAAGGAAATATCTGTTGTTAGGTTCCACAGAAATAAGGCTAGGAAAGAAATCCATGAAATACAGATGTAGCGCTGTGAGATGAATTAACAGAACACTAAGCAGTTTCTCAGAAAGCTTCCTTCCAGATTTCATCGGAGGATATTTCCTTTTTCACCATAGCCCTCTATGGGCTGCCAAATATCACTTTGCAAATTCCACAAGAACTGTCTTACCGAAAGGCTTCTTGAGGGGAAAGCTGTAACTCCGTGAGATGATTTCACAGACCACAAAGAAGTTTCTCAGAAAGCTTCTTTCTCTTTGTTATCGGAGGATGTTTCCTTTGGCCCTATAGTCTTCAAAGGGAAAGGAAAAATCTGTTCTCAGATTCCATAGAAATAAAGCTAGCAAAGAGATCCACGAAAAACAGATGTAACTCTGTGAGATGAATTAACAGAACACTAAGCAGTTTCTCAGAAAGCTTCTCTCCAGATTTCATCTGAGGTTATTTCCTTTTTCACCATAGCCCTCTATGGGCTTCCAAATATCACTTTGCCAATTCCACAAGAACTGTCTTTGCGAAAGGATTTTGAGGGAAAGCTATAACTCTGTGAGATGATTTCACAGAACACAAAGAAGTTTCTCAGAAAGCTGCTTTCTCTTTGTTATCGGAGGATATTTCCTTTGGCCCTATAGTCTTCAAAGGGAAAGGAAATATCTGTTGTCAGATTCCACAGAAATAAGGCTAGCAAATAGATCCACGAAATACAGATGTAACTCTGTTAGATGAATTAAGAGAACACTAAGCAGTTTCTCAGAAAGATTCTTTCCAGATTTCATCGGAGGATATTTCCTTTTTCAACATAGCGCACTAAGGGCCTCCAAATATCACTTTGCCAATGCCACAAGAACTGTCTTAGCGAAAGGCTTCTTGAGGGGAAAGCTGTAACTCTGTGAGATGATTTCACAGAACACAAAGAAGTTTCTCAGAAAGCTTCTTTCTCTTTGTTATCGGAGGATATTTCCTTTGGCCCTATAGTCTTCAAGGGGAAAGGAATAATCTGTTCTCAGATTCCACAGAAATAAAGCTAGCAAAGAGATCCACGAAATACAGATGTTTCTCTGTGAGATGAATTAACAGAACACTAAGCGGTTTCTCAGAAAGCTTCTTTCCAGATTTCATCTGAGGTTATTTCCTTTTTCACCATAGCCCTCTATGGGCTTCCAAATATCACTTTGCCAATTCCACAAGAACTGTCTTAGCGAAAGGCTTCTTGAGGGGAAAGCTGTAACTCTGTGAGATGATTTCACAGAACACAAAGAAGTTTCTCAGAAAGCTTCTTTCTCTTTGTTATCGGAGGATATTTCCTTTGGCCCTAAAGTCTTCAATGGGAAAGGAAAAATCTGTTATCAGATTCCACAGAAATAAAGCTAGCAAAGAGATCCACGAAATACAGATGTAACTCTGTGAGATGAATTAACAGAACACTAAGCAGTTTCTCAGAAAGCTTCTTTCCAGATTTCATGGGAGGATATTTCCTTTTTCACCATAGCCCTCTATGGGCTTCCAAATATCACTTTGCCAATTCCACAAGAACTGTCTTAGCGAAAGGCTTCTTGAGGCGAAAGCTGTAATTCTGTGAGATGATTTCACAGAACACAAAGAAGTTTCTCAGAAAGCTTCTTTCTCTTTGTTATCGGAGGATATTTCCTTTGGCCCTATAGTCTTTAAAGGGATCCGAAATATCTGTTCTCAGATTCCACAGAAATAAGGCTAGCAAAGAGATCCATGAAATACAGATGTAACTCTTTTAGATGAATTAACAGAACACTAAGCAGTTTCTCAGAAAGCTTCTTTCCAGATTTCATCGGAGGATATTTCCTTTTTCACCATAGCGCACTAAGGGCCTCCAAATATCACTTTGCCAATGCCAAAAGAACTGTCTTAGCGAAAGGCTTCTTGAGGGGAAATCTGTAACTCTGTGAGATGATTTCACAGAACACAAAGAAGTTTCTCAGAAAGCTTCTTTCTCTTTGTTATCGGAGGATATTTCCTTTGGCCCTATAGTCTTCAAGGGGAAAGGAATAATCTGTTCTCAGATTCCACAGAAATAAAGCTAGCAAAGAGATCCACGAAATACAGATTTTTCTCTGTGAGATGAATTAACAGAACACTAAGCAGTTTCTCAGAAAGCTTCTTTCGAGATTTCATCTGAGGTTATTTCCTTTTTCACCATAGCCCTCCTTGGGCTTCCAAATATCACTTTGCCAATTCCACAAGAACTGTCTTAGCGAAAGGCTTCCTGAGGGGAAAGCTGTAACTCTGTGAGATGATTTCACAGAACACAAAGAAGTTTCTCAGAAAGCTTCTTTCTCTTTGTTATCGGAGGATATTTCCTTTGGCCCTAAAGTCTTGAATGGGAAAGGAAAAATCTGTTATCAGATTCCACAGAAATAAAGCTAGCAAAGAGATCCACGAAATACAGATGTAACTCTGTGAGATGAATTAACAGAACACTAAGCAGTTTCTCAGAAAGCTTCTTTCCAGATTTCATCGGAAGTTATTTCTTTTTCACCATAGACCTCTATGGGCTTCCAAATATCACTTTGCCAATTCCACAAGAACTGTCTTTGCGAAAGTCTTCTTGAGGGGAAAGCTGTAACTCTGTGAGATGATTTCACAGAACACAAAGAAGTTAATCAGAAAGCTTCTTTCTCTTTGTTATCGGAGGATATTTCCTTTGGCCCTATAGTCTTCAAAGGGAAAGGAAATATCTGTTGTCAGATTCCACAGAAATAAGACTAGCAAAGAGATCCACGAAATACAGATGTAACTCTGTGAGATGAATTAACAGAACACTAAGCAGTTTCTCAGAAAGCTTCTTTCCAGATTTCATCGGAGGATATTTCCTTTTTCACCATAGCCCTCTATGGGCTTCCAAATATCACTTTGCCAATTCCACAAGAACTGTCTTAGCGAAAGGCTTCATGAGGGGGAAAGCTGTAACTCTGTGAGATGATTTCACAGAACACAAAGAAGTTTCTCAGAAAGCTTCTTTCTCTTTGTTATCAGAGGATATTTCCTTTGGCCCTATAGTCTTCAAAGGGAAAGGAAATATCTGTTGTCAGATTCCACAGAAATAAGGCTAGCAAAGAGATCCACGAAATACAGATGTAACTCTGTGAGATGAATTAACAGAACACTAAGCAGTTTCTCAGAAAGCTTCTTTCCAGATTTCATGGGTGGATATTTCCTTTTTCACAAGAGCCCTCTACGGTCTTCCAAATATCACTTTGCCAATTCCACAAGAACTGTCTTAGCGAAAGGCTTCTTGAGGCGAAATCTGTAATTCTGTGAGATGATTTCACAGAACACAAAGAAGTTTCTCAGAAAGCTTCTTTCTCTTTGTTATCGGAGGATATTTCCTTTGGCCCTATAGTCTTCAAAGGGAAAGGAAATATCTGTTGTTAGGTTCCACAGAAATAAGGCTAGGAAAGAAATCCATGAAATACAGATGTAGCGCTGTGAGATGAATTAACAGAACACTAAGCAGTTTCTCAGAAAGCTTCCTTCCAGATTTCATCGGAGGATATTTCCTTTTTCACCATAGCCCTCTATGGGCTGCCAAATATCACTTTGCCAATTCCACAAGAACTGTCTTACCGAAAGGCTTCTTGAGGGGAAAGCTGTAACTCCGTGAGATGATTTCACAGAACACAAAGAAGTTTCTCAGAAAGCTTCTTTCTCTTTGTTATCGGAGGATGTTTCCTTTGGCCCTATAGTCTTCAAAGGGAAAGGAAAAATCTGTTCTCAGATTCCATAGAAATAAAGCTAGCAAAGAGATCCACGAAATACAGATGTAACTCTGTGAGATGAATTAACAGAACACTAAGCAGTTTCTCAGAAAGCTTCTTTCCAGATTTCATCTGAGGTTATTTCCTTTTTCACCATAGCCCTCTATGGGCTTCCAAATATCACTTTGCCAATTCCACAAGAACTGTCTTTGCGAAAGGATTTTGAGGGAAAGCTATAACTCTGTGAGATGATTTCACAGAACACAAAGAAGTTTCTCAGAAAGCTTCTTTCTCTTTGTTATCGGAGGATATTTCCTTTGGCCCTATAGTCTTCAAAGGGAAAGGAAATATCTGTTGTCAGATTCCACAGAAATAAGGCTAGCAAAGAGATCCACGAAATACAGATGTAACTCTGTGAGATGAATTAACAGAACACTAAGCAGTTTCTCAGAAAGTTTCTTTCCAGATTTCATCGGAGGATATTTCCTTTTTCACCATAGCCCTCTATGGGCTTCCAAATATCACTTTGCCAATTCCACAAGAACTGTCTTAGCGAAAGGCTTCTTGAGGGGAAAGCTGTAACTCTGTGAGATGATTTCACAGAACACAAAGAAGTTTCTCAGAAAGCTTCTTTCTCTTTGTTATCGGAGGATATTTCCTTTGGCCCTATAGTCTTCAAAGGGAAAGGAAATATCTGTTGTCAGATTCCACAGAAATAAGGCTAGCAAAGAGTTCCACGAAATACAGATGTAACTCTGTGAGATGAATTAACAGAACACTAAGCAGTTTCTCAGAAAGCTTCTTTCCAGATTTCATCTGAGGATATTTCCTTTTTCACCATAGCCCTCTATGGGCTTCCAAATATCACTTTGCCAATTCCACAAGAACTGTCTTAGCGAAAGGCTTCATGAGGGGGAAAGCTGTAAGTCTGTTAGATGATTTCACAGAACACAAAGAAGTTTCTCAGAAAGCTTCTTTCCCTTTGTTATCGGAGGATATTTCCTTTGGCCCTATAGTATTTAAAGGGATCCGAAATATCTGTTCTCAGATTCCACAGAAATAAGGCTAGAAAGAGATCCATGAAATACAGATGTAACTCTGTTAGATGAATTAACAGAACACTAAGCAGTTTCTCAGAAAGCTTCTTTCCAGATTTCATCGGAGGATATTTCCTTTTTCACCATAGCCCTCTACGGACTTCCAAATATCACTTTGCCAATTCCACAAGAACTGTCTTTGCGAAATGCTTCTTAGGGGAAAGCTGTAACTCTGTGAGATGATTTCACAGAACACAAAGAAGTTTCTCAGAAAGCTTCTTTCTCTTTGTTATCGGAGGATATTTCCTTTGGCCCTATAGTCTTCAAAGGAAAAGGAAATATCTGTTGTCAGATTCCACAGAAATAAGGCTAGCAAAGAGATCCACGAAATACAGATGTAACTCTCTGAGATGAATTAAGAGAACACTAAGCAGTTTCTCAGAAGCTTCTATCCAGATTTCATCGGAGGATATTTCCTTTTTCACCATAGCCCACTAAGGGCTTCCAAATATCACTTTGCCAATGCCACAAGAACTGTCTTAGCGAAAGGCTTCTTGAGGGGAAAGCTGTAACTCTGTGAGATGATTTCACAGAACACAAAGAAGTTTCTCAGAAAGCTTCTTTCTCTTTGTTATCGGAGGATATTTCCTTTCTCCCTATAGGCTTCAAAGGGAAAGGAAATATCTGTTCTCAGATTCCACAGAAATAAGGCTAGCAAAGAGATCGACGAAATACAGAAGTAACCCTGTGAGATGAATTAACAGAACACTAAGCAGTTTCTCAGAAAGCTTCTTTCCAGATTTCATGGCAGGATATTTCCTTTTTCAGAAGAGCCCTCTACGGGCTTCCAAATATCACTTTGCCAATTCCACAAGAACTGTCTTTGCGAAAGGCTTCTTGAGGCGAAATCTGTAATTCTGTGCGATGATTTCACAGAACACAAAGAAGTTTCTCAGAAAGCTTCTTTCTCTTTGTTATCAGAGGATATTTCCTTTGGACCTATAGTCTTCAAAGGGAAAGGGAATATCTGTTGTCAGATTCCACAGAAATAAGGCTAGCAAAGAGATCCACGAAATACAGAGGTAACTCTGTGAGATGAATTAAGAGAACACTAAGCAGTTTCTCAGAAAGCTTCTTTCCAGATTTCATCTGAGGATATTTCCTTTTTCACCATAGCCCTCTATGGGCTTCCAAATATCACTTTCCCAATTTCACAAGAACTGTCTTAGCGAAAGGCTTCTTTAGGAAAAAGCTGTAACTCTGTGAGATGATTTCACAGAACACAAAGAAGTTTCTCAGAAAGCTTCTTTCTCTTTGTTATCGGAGGATATTTCCTTTGGCCCTATAGTCTTCAAAGGGAAAGGAAATATCTGTTGTCAGATTCTACAGAAATAAGGCTAGCAAAGAGATCCACGAAATACAGATGTAACTCTGTGAGATGAATTAATAGAACACTGAGCAGTTTCACAGAAAGCTTCTTTCCAGATTTCATCGGAGGATATTTCCTTTTTCACCATAGCCCTCTATGGGCTTCCAAATATCACTTTGCCAATTCCACAAGAACTGTCTTACCGAAAGGCTTCTTGAGGGGAAAGCTGTAACTCTGTGAGATGATTTCACAGAACGCAAAGAAGTTTCTCAGAAAGCTTCTTTCTCTTTGTTATCGGAGGTTATTTCCTTTGGCCCTATAGTCTTCAATGGGAAAGGAAAAATCTGTTACCAGATTCCACAGAAATAAAGCTAGCAAAGAGATCCACGAAATACAGATGTAACTCTGTGAGATGAATTAACAGAACACTAAGTAGTTTCTGAGAAAGCTTCTTTCCAGATTTCATCTGAGGTTATTTCCTTTTTCACCATAGCCCTCTATGGGCTTCCAAATATCACTTTGCCAATTCCACAAGAACTGTCTTAGCGAAAGGCTTCTTGAGGGGGAAAGCTGTAACTCTGTGAGATGATTTCACAGAACACAAAGAAGTTTCTCAGAAAGCTTCTTTCTCTTTGTTATCGGAGGATATTTCCTTTGGCCCTATAGTCTTCAAAGGGAAAGGAAATATCTGTTGTCAGATTCCACAGAAATAAGGCTAGCAAAGAGATCCACGAAATACAGATGTAACTCTGTTAGATGAATTAAGAGAACACTAAGCAGTTTCTCAGAAAGATTCTTTCCAGATTTCATCGGAGGATATTTCCTTTTTCAACATAGCGCACTAAGGGCCTCCAAATATCACTTTGCCAATGCCACAAGAACTGTCTTAGCGAAAGGCTTCTTGAGGGGAAAGCTGTAACTCTGTGAGATGATTTCACAGAACACAAAGAAGTTTCTCAGAAAGCTTCTTTCTCTTTGTTATCGGAGGATATTTCCTTTGGCCCTATAGTCTTCAAGGGGAAAGGAATAATCTGTTCTCAGATTCCACAGAAATAAAGCTTGCAAAGAGATCCACGAAATACAGATGTTTCTCTGTGAGATGAATTAACAGAACACTAAGCAGTTTCTCAGAAAGCTTCTTTCCAGATTTCATCTGAGGTTATTTCCTTTTTCACCATAGCCCTCTATGGGCTTCCAAATATCACTTTGCCAATTCCACAAGAACTGTCTTTGCGAAAGGCTTCTTGAGGGGAAAGCTGTAACTCTGTGAGATGATTTCACAGAACACAAAGAAGTTTCTCAGAAAGCTTCTTTCTCTTTGTTATCGGAGGATATTTCCTTTGGCCCTAAAGTCTTCAATGGGAAAGGAAAAATCTGTTATCAGATTCCACAGAAATAAAGCTAGCAAAGAGATCCACGAAATACAGATGTAACTCTGTGAGATGAATTAACAGAACACTAAGCAGTTTCTCAGAAAGCTTCTTTCCAGATTTCATGGGAGGATATTTCCTTTTTCACCATAGCCCTCTATGGGCTTCCAAATATCACTTTGCCAATTCCACAAGAACTGTCTTAGCGAAAGGCTTCTTGAGGCGAAAGCTGTAATTCTGTGAGATGATTTCACAGAACACAAAGAAGTTTCTCAGAAAGCTTCTTTCTCTTTGTTATCGGAGGATATTTCCTTTGGCCCTATAGTCTTTAAAGGGATCCGAAATATCTGTTCTCAGATTCCACAGAAATAAGGCTAGCAAAGAGATCCATGAAATACAGATGTAACTCTTTTAGATGAATTAACAGAACACTAAGCAGTTTCTCAGAAAGCTTCTTTCCAGATTTCATCGGAGGATATTTCCTTTTTCACCATAGCCCTCTATGGGCTTCCAAATATCACTTTGCCAATTCCTCAAGAACTGTCTTAGCGAAAGGCTTCTTCAGGGGAAAGCTGTAACTCTGTGAGATGATTTCACAGAACACAAAGAAGTTTCTCAGAAAGCTTCTTTCTCTTTGTTATCGGAGGATATTTTTTTGGCCCTAAAGTCTTCAATGGGAAAAGAAAAATCTGTTATCAGATTCAACAGAAATAAAGCTAGCAAAGAGATCCACGAAATACTTATGTAACTCTGTGAGATGAATTAACAGAACACTAAGCAATTTCTCAGAAAGCTTCTTTCCAGATTTCATCTGAGGTTATTTCTTTTTCACCATAGCCCTCTATGGGCTTCCAAATATCACTTTGCCCATTCCACAAGAACTGTCTTTGCGAAAGACTTCTTGAGGGGAAAGCTGTAACTCTGTGAGATGATTTCACAGAACACAAAGAAGTTTCTCAGAAAGCTTCTTTCTCTTTGTTATCGGAGGATATTTCCTTTGGCCCTATAGTCTTCAAAGGGAAAGGAAATATCTGTTGTCAGATTCCACAGAAATTAGGCTAGCAAAGAGATCCACGAAATACAGATATAACTCTGTGAGATGAATTAACAGAACACTAAGCAGTTTCTCAGAAAGCTTCTTTCCAGATTTCATCGGAGGATATTTCCTTTTTCACCATAGCCCTCTATGGGCTTCGAAATATCACTTTGCCAATTCCACAAGAACTGTCTTAGCGAAAGGCTTCTTGAGGGGGAAAGCTGTAACTCTGTGAGATGATTTCACAGAACACAAAGAAGTTTCTCAGAAAGCTTCTTTCTCTTTGTTATCGGAGGATATTTCCTTTGGCCCTATAGTCTTCAAAGGGAAAGGAAATATCTGTTGTCAGATTCCACAGACATAAGGCTAGCAAAGAGATCCACGAAATACAGATGTAACTCTGTTAGATGAATTAAGAGAACACTAAGCAGTTTCTCAGAAAGCTTCTTTGCAGATTTCATCGGAGGATATTTCCTTTTTCACCATAGCCCACTAAGGGCTTCCAAATATCACTTTGCCAATGCCACAAGTACTGTCTTAGCGAAAGGCTTCTTGAGGGGAAAGCTGTAACTCTGTGAGATGACTTCACAGAACACAAAGAAGTTTCTCAGAAAGCTTCTTTCTCTTTGTTATCGGAGGATATTTCCTTTGGCCCTATAGTCTTCAAAGGGAAAGGGAATATCTGTTGTCAGATTCCACAGAAATAAGGCTAGCAAAGAGATCCACGAAATACAGATGTAACTCTGTGAGATGAATTAACAGAACACTAAGCAGTTTCTCAGAAAGCTTCTTTCCAGATTTCATCTGAGGATATTTCCTTTTTCACCATAGCCCTCTAGGGGCTTCCAAATATCACTTTCCCAATTCCACAAGAACTGTCTTAGCGAAAGGCTTCTTGAGGAAAAAGCTGTAAATCTGTGAGATGATTTCACAGAACACAAAGAAGTTTCTCAGAAAGCTTCTTTCTCTTTGTTATCGGAGGACATTTCCTTTGGCCCTATAGTCTTCAAAGGGAAAGGAAATATCTGTTGTCAGATTCTACAGAAATAAGGCTAGCAAAGAGATCCACGAAATAAAGATGTAACTCTGTGAGATGAATTAATAGAACACTGAGCAGTTTCTCAGAGCTTCTTTCCAGATTTCATCGGAGGATATTTCCTTTTTCACCATAGCCTTCTATGGGCTTCCAAATATCACTTTGCCAATTCCACAAGAACTGTCTTACCGAAAGGCTTCTTGAGGGGAAAGCTGTAACTCTGTGAGATGATTTCACAGAACGCAAAGAAGTTTCTCAGAAAGCTTCTTTCTGTTTGTTAGCGGAGGTTATTTCCTTTTGCCCTATAGTCTTCAAAGGGAAAGGAAAAATCTGTTCTCAGATTCCACAGACATAAAGCTAGCAAAGAGATCCACGAAATACAGATGTAACTCTGTGAGATGAATTAACAGAACACTGAGCAGTTTCTCAAAAAGCTTCTTTCCAGATTTCATCTAAGGTTATTTCCTTTTTCACCATAGCCCTCTATGGGCTTCCAAATATCACTTTGCCAATTCCACAAGAACTGTCTTTGCGAAAGGCTTCTTGAGGGGAAAGCTGCAACTCTCTGAGATGATTTCAGAGAACACAAAGTCGTTTCTCAGAGAGCTTCTTTCTCTTTGGTATCGGAGGATATTTCCTTTGGCCCTATAGTCTTCAAAGGGAAAGGAAATATCTGTTGTCAGATTCCACAGAAATAAGGCTAGCAAAGAGATCCACGAAATACAGATGTAACTCTGTGAGATGAATTAACAGAACACTAAGCAGTTTCTCAGAAAGCTTCTTTCCAGATTTCATCGGAGGATATTTCCTTTTTCACCGGAGCCCTCTATGGGCTTCCAAATATCACTTTGCCAATTCCACAAGAACTGTCTTACCGAAAGTTTTCTTGAGGGGAAAGCTGTAACTCTGTGAGATGATTTCACAGAACACAAAGAAGTTTCTCAGAAAGCTTCTTTCTCTTTGTTATCGGAGGATATTTGCTTTGGCCCTATAGTCTTCAAAGGGAAAGGAAATATCTGTTGTCAGATTCCACAGAAATAAGGCTAGCAAAGAGATCCATGAAATACAGATGTAAATCTGTGAGACGAATTAACAGAACACTAAGCAGTTTCACAGAAAGCTTCTTTCCAGATTTCATCTGAGGATATTTCCTTTTTCACCATAGCCCTCTTTGGGCTTCCAAATATCACTTTGCCAATTCCACAAGAACTGTCTTAGCGAAAGGCTTCTTGAGGGGAAAGCTGTAACTCCGTGAGATGATTTCACAGAACACAAAGAAGTTTCTCAGAAAGCTTCTTTCTCTTTGTTATCGGAGGATATTTCCTTTGGCCCTATAGTCTTCAAGGGGAAAGGAATAATCTGTTCTCAGATTCCACAGAAATAAAGCTAGCAAAGAGATCCACGAAATACAGATGTTTCTCTGTGAGATGAATTAACAGAACACTAAGCAGTTTCTCAGAAAGCTTCTTTCCAGATTTCATCTGAGGTTATTTCCTTTTTCACCGTAGCCCTCTAGGGGTTCCAAATATCACTTTGCCAATTCCACAAGAACTGTCTTAGCGAAAGGCTTCTTGAGGGGAAAGCTGTAACTCTGTGAGATGATTTCACAGAACAGAAAGAAGTATCTCAGAAAGCTTCTTTCTCTTTGTTATCGGAGGATATTTCCTTTCACCCTATACCCTACAAAGGGAAAGGAAATATCTGTTCTCAGATTCCACAGAAATAAGGCTAGCAAAGAGATCCACGAAATACAGAAGTAACTCTGTGAGATGAATTAACAGAACAATAAGCAGTTTCTCAGAAAGGTTCTTTCCAGATTTCATGGGAGGATATTTCCTTTTTCACAAGAGTCCTCTACGGGCTTCCAAATATCACTTTGCCAATTCCACAAGAACTGTCGTAGCGAAAGGCTTCTTGAGGCGAAATCTTAATTCTGTGAGATGATTTCACAGAACACAAAGAAGTTTCTCAGAAAGCTTCTTTCTCTTTGTTATCTGAGGATATTTCCTTTGGCCCTATAGTCTTCAAAGGGAAAGGGAATATCTGTTGTCAGATTCCACAGAAATAAGGCTAGCAAAGAGATCCACGAAATACAGATGTAACTCTGTGAGATGAGTTAACAGAACACTAAGCTGTTTCTCAGAAAGCTTCTTTCCAGATTTCATCGGAGGATATTTCCTTTTTCACCATAGCCCTCTATGGGCTTCCAAATATCACTTTGCCAATTCCACAAGAACTGTCTTACCGAAAGGCTTCTTGAGGGAAAAGCTGTAACTCTATGAGATGATTTCACAGAACGCGAAGAAGTTTCTCAGAAAGCTTCTTTCTGTTTGTTAGCGGAGGTTATTTCCTTTGGCCCTATAGTCTTCAAAGGGAAAGGAAAAATCTGTTCTCAGATTCCACAGACATAAAGCTAGCAAAGAGATCCACGAAATACAGATGTAACTCTGTGACATGAATTAACAGAACACTGAGCAGTTTTTGAGAAAGCTTCTTTCCAGATTTCATCTGAGGTTATTTCCTTTTTCACCATAGCCCTCTATGGGCTTCCAAATAACACTTTGCCAATTCCACAAGAACTGTCTTTGCGAAAGGCTTCTTGAGGGGAAAGCTGCAACTCTCTGAGATGATTTCAGAGAACACAAAGTAGTTTCTCAGAAAGCTTCTTTCTCTTTGGTATCGGAGGATATTTCCTTTGGCCCTATAGTCTTCAAAGGGAAAGGAAATATCTGTTGTCAGATTCCACAGAAAAAAGGCTAGCAAAGAGATCCACGAAATACAGATGTAACTCTGTGAGATGAATTAACAGAACACTAAGCAGTTTCTCAGAAAGCTTCTTTCCAGATTTCATCGGAGGATATTTCCTTTTTCACCATAGCCCTCTAAGGGCTTCCAAATATCACTTTGCCAATTCCAAAAGAACTGTCTTAGCGAAAGGCTTCTTGAGGGGAAAGCTGTAACTCTGTGAGATGATTTCACAGAACAGGAAGAAGTTTCTCAGAAAGCTTCTTTCTCTTTGTTATCGGAGGATATTTCCTTTGGCCCTATAGTCTTCAAAGGGAAAGGAAATATCTGTTGTCAGATTCCACAGAAATAAGGCTAGCAAAGAGATCCACGAAATACAGATGTAACTCTGTGAGATGAATTAACAGAACACTAAGCAGTTTCTCAGAAAGCTTCTTTCCAGATTTCATCGGAGGATATTTCCTTTTTCACCATAGCCCTCTATGGGCTTCCAAATATCACTTTGCCAATTCCACAAGAACTGACTTACCGAAAGGCTTCTTGAGGGGAAAGCTGTAACTCTGTGAGATGATCTCACAGAACACAAAGAAGTTTCTCAGAAAGCTTCTTTCTCTTTGTTATCGGAGGATATTTGCTTTGGCACTATAGTCTTCAAAGGGAAAGGAAATATCTGTAGTCAGATTCCACAGAAATAAGGCTAGCAAAGAGATCCATGAAATACAGATGTAAATCTGTGAGAAGAATTAACAGAACACTAAGCAGTTTCACAGAAAGCTTCTTTCCAGATTTCATCTGAGGATATTTCCTTTTTCACCATAGCCCTCTATGGGCTTCCAAATATCACTTTGCCAATTCCACAAGAACTGTCTTAGCGAAAGGCTTCTTGAGGGGAAAGCTGTAACTCCGTGAGATGATTTCACAGAACACAAAGAAGTTTCTCAGAAAGCTTCTTTCTCTTTGTTATCGGAGGATATTTCCTTTGGCCCTATAGTCTTCAAGGGGAAAGGAATAATCTGTTCTCAGATTCCACAGAAATAAAGCTAGCAAAGAGATCCACGAAATACAGATGTTTCTCTGTGAGATGAATTAACAGAACACTAAGCAGTTTCTCAGAAAGCTTCTTTCCAGATTACATCTGAGGTTATTTCCTTTTTCACCGTAGCCCTCTCTGGGCTTCCAAATATCACTTTGCCAATTCCACAAAAACTGTCTTAGGGAAAGGCTTCTTGAGGTGAAAGCTGTAACTCTGTGAGATGATTTCACAGAACACAAAGAAGTTTCTCAGAATGCTTCTTTCTCTTTGTTATCGGACGATATTTCCTTTCTCCCTATAGGCTTCAAAGGGAAAGAAAATATCTGTTCTCAGATTCCACAGAAATAAGGCTAGCAAAGAGATCGACGAAATACAGAAGTAACTCTGTGAGATGAATTAACAGAACACTAAGCAGTTTCTCAGAAAGCTTTTTTCCAGATTTCATCAGAGGATATTTCCTTTTTCACAAGAGCCCTCTACGGGCTTCCAAATATCACTTTGCCAATTCCACAAGAACTGTCTTAGCGAAAGGCTTCTTGAGGCGAAATCTGTACTTCTGTGAGATGATTTCACAGAACACAAAGAAGTTTCTCAGAAAGCTTCTTTCTCTTTGTTATCGGAGGATATTTCCTTTGGCCCTATAGTCTTCAAAGGGAAAGGAAATATCTGTTGTCAGATTCCACAGAAATAAGGCTAGCAAAGAGATCCACGAAATACAGATGTAACTCTGTGAGATGAATTAAGAGAACACTAAGCAGTTTCTCAGAAAGCTTCTTTCCAGATTTCATCTGAGGATATTTCCTTTTTCACCATAGCCCTCTATGGGCTTCCAAATATCACTTTCCCAATTCCACAAGAACTGTCTTAGCGAAAGGCTTCTTTAGGAAAAAGCTGTAACTCAGTGAGATGATTTCACAGAACACAAAGAAGTTTCTCAGAAAGCTTCTTTCTCTTTGTTATCGGAGGATATTTCCTTTGGCCCTATAGTCTTCAAAGGGAAAGGAAATATCTGTTGTCAGATTCCACAGAAATAAGGCTAGCAAAGAAATCCACGAAATACAGATGTAGCTCTGTGAGATGAATTAACAGAACACTAAGCAGTTTCTCAGAAAGCTTCTTTCCAGATTTCATCGGAGGATATTTCCTTTTTCACCATAGCCCTCTATGGGCTTCCAAATATCACTTTGCCAATTCCACAAGAACTGTCTTACCGAAAGGCTTCTTGAGGGGAAAGCTGTAACTCTGTGAGATGATTTCACAGAACACAAAGAAGTTTCTCAGAAAGCTTCTTTCTCTTTGTTATCGGAGGATATTTCCTTTGGCCCTATAATCTTCAAAGGAAAGGAAAAATCTGTTCTCAGATTCCACAGAAATAAAGCTAGCAAAGAGATCCACGAAATACAGATGTAACTCTGTGAGATGAATTAACAGAACACTAAGCAGTTTCACAGAAAGCTTCTTTCCAGATTTCATCTGAGGTTATTTCCTTTTTCACCATAGCCCTCTATGGGCTTCCAAATATCACTTTGCCAATTCCACAAGAACTGTCTTAGCGAAAGGCTTCTTGAGGGGAAAGCTGTAACTCTGTGAGATGATTTCACAGAACACAAAGAAGTTTCTCAGAAAGATTCTTTCTCTTTCTTATCGCAGGATAGTTCATTTGGCCCTAAAGTCTTTAATGGGAAAGGAAAAATCTGTTATCAGATTCCACAGAAATAAAGCTAGTGAAGAGATCCACGAAATACAGATGTAACACTCTGAGATGAATTCACAGAACACTAAGCAGTTTCTCAGAAAGCTTCTTTCCAGATTTCATCTGAGGTTATTTCTTTTTCACCATAGCCCTCTAGGGGTTCCAAATATCACTTTCCCAATTCCACAAAAACAGTCTTAGCGAAAGGCTTCTTGAGGAAAAAGCTGTAACTCTGTGAGGTGATTTCACAGAACACAAAGAAGTTTCTCAGAAACCTTCTTTCTCTTTGTTATCGGAGCATATTTCCTTTGGCCCTATAGTCTTCAAAGGGAAAGGAAATATCTGTTGTCAGATTCCACAGAAATAAGGCCAGCAAAGAGATCCACGAAATACAGATGTAACTCTGTGAGATGAATTAACAGAACACTAAGCAGTTTCTCAGAAAGCTTCTTTCCAGATTTCATCTGAGGTTATTTCTTTTTCACCATAGCCCTCTATGGGCTTCCAAATATCACTTTGCCAATTCCACAAGAACTGTCTTTGCGAAAGGCTTCTTGAGGGGAAAGCTGTAACTCTGTGAGATGATTTCACAGAACACAAAGAAGTTTCTCAGAAAGCTTCTTTCTCTTTGTTATCGGAGGATATTTCCTTTGGCCCTATAGTCTTCAAAGGGAAAGGAAATATCTGTTGTCAGATTCCACAGAAATAAGGCTAGCAAAGAGATCCACGAAATACAGATGTAACTCTGTGAGATGAATTAACAGAACACTAAGCAGTTTCTCAGAAAGCTTCTTTCCAGATTTCATCGGAGGATATTTCCTTTTTCACCATAGCCCTCTAAGGGCTTCCAAATATCACTTTGCCAATTCCAAAAGAACTGTCTTAGCGAAAGGCTTCTTGAGGGGAAAGCTGTAAATCTGTGAGATGATTTCACAGAACAGGAAGAAGTTTCTCAGAAAGCTTCTTTCTCTTTGTTATCGGAGGATATTTCCTTTGGCCCTATAGTCTTCAAAGGGAAAGGAAATATCTGTTGTCAGATTCCACAGAAATAAGGCTAGCAAAGAGATCCACGAAATACAGATGTAACTCTGTGAGATGAATTAACAGAACACTAAGCAGTTTCTCAGAAAGCTTCTTTCCAGATTTCATCTGAGGATATTTCCTTTTTCACCATAGCCCTCTATGGGCTTCCAAATATCACTTCGCCCATTCCACAAGAACTGTCTTAGCGAAAGGCTTCTTGAGGGGATAGCTGTAACTCTGTGAGATGATTTCACAGAACACAAAGAAGTTTCTCAGAAAGCTTCTTTCTCTTTGTTATCGGAGGATATTTCCTTTGGCCCTATAGTCTTCAAAGGGAAAGGAAAAATCTGTTCTCCGATTCCACAGAAATAAAGCTAGCAAAGAGAACCACGAAATACAGATGTAACTCTGTGAGATGAATTAACAGAACACTAAGCAGTTTCTCAGAAAGCTTCTTTCCAGATTTCATCGGAGGATATTTCCTTTTTCACCATAGCCCTCTATGGGCTTCCAAATATCACTCTGCCAATTCCACAAGAACTGTCTTACCGAAAGGCTTCTTGAGGGGAAAGCTGTCACTCTGTGAGTTGATTTCACAGAACACAAAGAAGTTTCTCAGAAAGCTTCCTTCCCTTTGTTATCGGAGGATATTTCCTTTGGCCCTATAGTCATTAAAGCGATCCGAAATATCTGTTCTCAGATTACACAGAAATAAGGCTAGCAAAGAGATCCACGAAATACAGATGTACCTCTGGGAGATGAATTAACAGAACACTGAGCAGTTTCTCAGAAAGCTTCTTTCCAGATTTCATCGGAGGATATTTCCTTTTTCAACATAGCCCTCTACGGGCTTCCAAATATCACTTTGCCAATTCCAAAAGAACTGTCTTAGCGAAAGGCTTCTTGAGGGGAAAGCTGTCACTCTGTGAGATGATTTCACAGAACACAAAGAAGTTTCTCAGAAAGCTTCTTTCCCTTTGTTATCGGAGGATATTTCCTTTGGCCCTATAGTCATTAAAGGGATCCGAAATATCTGTTCTCAGATTCCACAGAAATAAGGCTAGCAAAGAGATCCATGACATACAGATGTAACTCTGTTAGATGAATTAACAGAACACTAAGCAGTTTCTCAGAAAGCTTCTTTCCAGATTTCATCGGAGGATATTTCCTTTTTCACCATAGCCCTCTATGGGCTTCAAATATCACTTTGCCAATTCCACAAGAACTGTCTTAGCGAAAGGCTTCTTGAGGGGAAAGCTGTAACTCTGTGAGATCATTTCACAGAACACAAAGAAGTTTCTCAGAAAGCTTCTTTCTCTTTGTTATCGGAGGATATTTCCTTTGGCCCTATAGACTTCATGGGAAAGGAACTTTCTGTTGTCAGATTCCACAGAAATAAGGCTAGCAAAGAGATCCACGAAATACAGTTGTAACTCTGTGAGATGAATTAACAGAACACTAGGCAGTTTCTCAGAAAGCTTCTTTCCAGATTTCATCGGAGGATATTTCCTTTTTCACCATAGCCCTCTATGGGCTTCCAAATATCACTTTGCCAATACCACAAGAGCTGTCTTAGCGAAAGGCTTCTTGAGGGGAAAGCTGTAACTCTGTGAGATGATTTCACAGAACACAAAGAAGTTTCTCACAAAGCTTCTTTCTCTTTGTTATCGGAGGATATTTCCTTTGGCCCTATAGTCTTCAAGGGGAAAGGAAAAATGTGTTCTCAGATTCCACAGAAATAAAGCTAGCAAAGAGATCCACGAAATACAGATGTCTCTGTGAGTTGAATTAACAGAACAGTAAGCAGTTTTTCAGAAAGCTTCTTTCCAGATTTCATCTGAGGATATTTCCTTTTTCACCATAGCCCTCTATGGGCTTCCAAATATCACTTTGCCAATTCCACAAGAACTGTCTTAGCGAAAGGCTTCTTGAGGGGAAAGCTGTCACTCTGTGAGATGATTTCACAGAACACAAAGAAGTTTCTCAGAAAGCTTATTTCCCTTTGTTATCGGAGGATGTTTCCTTTGGCCCTATAGTCATTAAAGGGATCCGAAATATCTGTTCTCAGATTCCACAGAAATAAGGCTAGCAAAGAGATCCATGAAATACAGATGTAACTCTGTTAGATGAATTAACAGAACACTAAGCAGTTTCTCCGAAAGCTTCTTTCCAGATTTCATCGGAGGATATTTCCTTTTTCACCATAGCCCTCTATGGGCTTCCAAATATCACTTTGCCAATTCCACAAGAACTGTCTTTGCGAAAGGCTTCTTGAGGAGAAAGCTGTAACTCTGTGAGATGATTTCACGGAACACAAAGAAGTTTCTCAGAAAGCTTCTTTCTCTTTGTTATCGGAGGATATTTCCTTTGGCCCTATAGTCTTCAAAGGGAAAGGAACTTTCTGTTGTCATATTCCACAGAAATAAGGCTAGCAAAGAGATCCACGAAATACAGATGTAAGTCTGTGAGTTGAATTAACAGAACACTAAGCAGTTTCTCAGAAAGCTTCTTTCCACATTTCATCGGAGGATATTTCCTTTTTCTCCATAGCCCTCTATGAGCTTCCAAATATCACTTTGCCAATTCCACAAGAACTGTCTTAGCGAAAGGATTCTTGTTGGAAATCTGTAACTCTGTGAGATGATTTCACAGAACACAAAGAAGTTTCTCAGAAAGCTTATTTCTCTTTGTTATCGGAGGATATTTCCTTTGGCCCTGTAATCTTCAAAGGGAAAGGAAATATCTGTTGTCAGATTCCACAGAAATAAGGCTAGCAAAGAGATCCACGAAATACAGATGTAACTCTGTGAGATGAATTAACAGAACACTGAGCAGTTTCTCAGAAAGCTTCTTTCCAGATTTCATCAGAGGATATTTCCTATTTCACCATAGCCCTCTATGGGCTTCCAAATATCACTGTGCCAGTTCCACAAGAACTGTCTTAGCGAAAGGCTTCTTGAGGGGAAAGCTGTAACTCTGTGAGACGATTTAACAGAACACAAAGAAGTTTCTCAGAAAGCTTCTTTCTCTTTGTTATCGGAGGATATTTCCTTTGGCCTATAGTCTTTAAAGGGATTCAAAATATCTGTTCTCAGATTCCACAAAAATAAGGCTAGCAAAGAGATCCACGAAATGCAGATGTAACTCTGTGAGATGAATTAACAGAACACTAAGCAGCTTCTCAGAAAGCTTCTGTCCAGATTTCATGAGAGGATATTTCCTTTTTCACTATAGCCTTCTATGGGTTTCCAAATATCACTTTGCCAATTCCACAAGAACTGTCTTAGCGAAAGGCTTCTTGAAGCGAAATCTCTAATTCTGTGAGTTGACTTTACAGAACACAAAGAAGTTTCTCAGAAAGCTTCTTTCTCTTTGTTATCGGAGGATATTTCCTTTGGCCCTATTTTCTTCAAAGGGAAAGGAAATATCTGTTGTCAGATTCCACAGAAATAAGGCTAGCAAAGAGATCCACGAAATACAGATGTAACTCTGTGAGATGAATTAACAGAACATTAAGGAGTTTCTCAGAAAGCTTTTTTCCAGATTTCATCGGATGATATTTCCTTTTTCTCCATAGCCCTCTATGAGCTTCCAAATATCACTTTGCCAATTCCACAAGAACTGTCTTAACGAAATGCTTCTTGAGGGGAAAGCTGTAACTCTGTGAGATGATTTCACAGAACACAAAGAAGTTTCTCAGAAAGCTTCTTTCTCTTTGTTATCGGAGGATATTTCCTTTGACCCTATAGTCTTCAAAGGGAAAGGAAATATCTGTTTTCAGATTCCACAGAAATAAGGCTAGCAAAGAGATCCACGAAATACAGATGTAACTCTGTGAGATGAATTAACAGAACACTAAGCAGTTTCTCAGAAAGCTTCTTTCCAGATTTCATCGGAGGATATTTCCTTTTTCACCATAGCCCTCTATGGGCTTCAAATATCACTTTGCCAATTCCACAAGAACTGCCTTAGCGAAAGCCTTCTTGAGGGGAAAGCTGTAACTCTGTGAGATGATTTCACAGAACACAAAGAAGTTTCTCAGAAAGCTTCTTTCTCTTTGTTATCGGAGGATATTTCCTTTGGCCCTATAGTCTTCAAAGGGAAAGGAAATATCTGTTGTCAGATTCCACAGAAATAAGGCTAGCAAAGAGATCCACGAAATACAGATGTAACTCTGTGGGATGAATTAACAGAACACTAAGCAGTTTCTCAGAAAGCTTCTTTCCAGATTTCACCGGAGGATATTTCCTTTTTCACCATAGCCCTCTATGGGCTTTCAAATAGCACATTGCCAATTCCACAAGAACTGTCTTAGTGAAAGGCTTCTTGATGGGAAAGCTGTAACTCTGTGAGATGATCTCACAGAACACAAAGAAGTTTCTCAGAAAGCTTCTTTCTCTATGTTATCGGAGGTTATTTCCTTTGGCCCTATAGTCTTCAAAGGGAAAGGAAATATCTGTTGTCAGATGCCACAGAAATAAGGCTAGCAAAGAGATCCACGAAATGCAGATGTAACTCTGTGAGATGAATTAACAGAACACTAAGCCGTTTCTCAGAAATCTTCTTTCCAGATTTCATCGGAGGATATTTCCTTTTTCACCATAGCCCTCTATGGGCTTCCAAATATCACCCTCCCAATTCCACAAGAACTGTCTTAGCGAAAGGCTTCTTGAGGGGAAAGCTGTAACTCTGTGAGATGATTTCACAGAACACAAAGAAGTTTCTCAGAAAGCTTCTTTGTCTTTGTTATCGGAGGATATTTCCTTTGGCCCTATAGTCTTTAAAGGGATCCGAAATATCTGTTCTCAGATTCAACAGAAATAAGGTTAGCAAAGAGATCCACGAAATACAGATGTAACTCTGTGAGATGAATTAACAGAACACTAAGCAGTTTCTCAGAAAGCTTTTTTCCAGATTTCATCGGAGGATATTTCCTTTTTCACCATAGCCCTCTATGGGCTTCAAATATCACTTTGCCAATTCCACAAGAACTGCCTTAGCGAAAGCCTTCTTGAGGTTAAAGCTGTAACTCTGTGAGATGATTTCACAGAACACAAAGAAGTTTCTCAGAAAGCATCTTTCTCTTTGTTATCGGAGGATATTTCCTTTGGCCCTATAGTCTTCAAAGGGAAAGGAAATATCTGTTGTCAGATTCCACAGAAATAAGGCCAGCAAAGAGATCCACGAAATACAGATGTAACTCCGTGGGATGAATAACAGAACACTAAGCAGTTTCTCAGAAAGCTTCTTTCCAGATTTCTACGGAGGATATTTCCTTTTTCACCATAGCCCTCTATGGGCATCCAAATAACACATTGCCAATTCCACAAGAACTGTCTTAGTGAAATTCTTCTTGAGGGGAAAGCTGTAACTCTGTGAGATGATCTCACAGAACACAAAGAAATTTCTCAGAAAGCTTCTTTCTCTTTGTTATCGGAGGATATTTTCTTTGGCCCTATAGTCTTCAAAGGGAAAGGAAATATCTGTTGTCAGATTCCGCAGAAATAAGGCTAGCAAAGAAATCCACGAAATACCGATGTAACTCTGTGAGATGAATTAACAGAACACTGAGCAGTTTCTCAGAAAGCATCTTTCCAGATTTCATCGGAGGATATTTCCTTTTTCAAAGTAGCCCTCTATGGGCTTCCGAATATCACTTTGCCAATTCCACAAGAACTGTCTTAGCGAAAAGCTTCTTGTGGGGAAAGCTGTAACTCTGTGAGACGATTTCACAGAACAGAAAGAAGTTTCTCAGAAAGCTTCTTTCTCTTTTTTATCGGAGGATATTTCCTTTGTCCCTATAGTCTTCAAAGGGAAAGGAAATATCTGTTGTCAGATTCCACAGAAATAAGGCTTGAAAAGAGATCCACGAAATACAGATGTAACACTGTGAGATGAATTAACAGGACACTAAGCAGTTTCTCAGAAAGCTTCTTTCCAGATTTCATCGGAGGATATTTTCTTTTTCACAATAGCCCTCTATGGGCTTCCAAATATCACTTTGCCAATACCACAAGAACTGTCTTAGCGAAAGGCTTCTTGAGGGGAAAGCTGTAACTCTGTTAGATGATTTCACAGAACACGAAGAAGTTTCTCAGAAAGCTTCTTTCTCTTTGTTATCGGAGGATATTTCCTTTGGCCTATAGTCTTTAAAGGGATTCGAAATATCTGTTCTCAGATTCCACAGAAAAAAGGCTAGCAAAGAGATCCACGAAATACAGATGTAACTCTGTGAGATGAATTAACAGAACACTAAGCAGTTTCTCAGAAAGCTTCTTTCCAGATTTCATGGGAGGATATTTCCTTTTTCACCATAGCTCTCTATGGGCTTCCAAATATCACTTTGCCAATTCCACAAGAACTGTCTTAGCGAAAGGCTTCTTGAGGCGAAATCTGTAATTCTGTGAGATGATTTCACATTACACAAAGAAGTTTCTCAGAAAGCTTCTTTCTCTTTGTTATCGGAGGATATTTCCTTTGGCCCTGTACTCTTCAAAGGGAAAGGAAATATCTGTTGTCAGATTCCACAGAAATAAGGCTAGCAAAGAGATCCACGAAATACAGATGTAACTGTGTGAGGTGAATTAACAGAACACTAAGCAGTTTCTCAGAAAGCTTCTTTCCAGATTTCATCGGAGGATATTTCATTTTTCACCATAGCCCTCTATGGACTTCCAAATATCACTTTGCCAATTCCACAAGAACTGTCTTTGCGAAAGGCTTCTTGAGGGGAAAGCTGGAACTCTGTGAGATGATTTCACACAACACAAAGAAGTTTCTCAGAAAGCTTCTTTCTCTTTTTTATCGGAGGATATTTCCTTTGGCCCCATAGTCTTCAAAGGGATCCGAAATATCTGTTCTCAGATTCCACAGAAATAAGGCCAGCAAAGAGATCCACGAAATACAGATATAACTCTGTGAGATGAATTAACAGAACACTAAGCAGTTTCTCATAAAGCTTCTTTCCAGATTTCATCGGAGGATATTTCCTTTTTCTCCATAGCCCTCTATGAGCTTCCAAATATCACTTTGCCAATTCCACAAGAACTGTCTTAGCGAAAGGATTCTTGGGGGAAATCTGTAACTCTGTGAGATGATTTCACAGAACACGAAGAAGTTTCTCAGAAAGCTTCTTTCTCTTTGTTATCGGAGGATATTTTATTTGGCCCTATAGTCTTCAAAGGGAAAGGAAATATCTGTTGTCAGATTCCACAGAAATAAGGCTAGCAAAGAGATCCACGAAATACAGATGTAACTCTGTGAGATGAATTAACAGAACACTGAGCAGTTTCTCAGAAAGCTTCTTTCCAGATTTCATCAGAGGATATTCCCTTTTTCACCATAGCCCTCTATGGGCTTCCAAATATCACTGTGCCAATTCCACAAGAACTGTCTTACCGAAAGGCTTCTTGAGGGGAAAGCTGTAACTCTGTGAGACGATTTAACAGAACACAAAAAAGTTTCTCAGAAAGCTTCTTTCTCTTTGTTATCGGAGGATATTTCCTTTGGCCTATAGTCTTTAAAGGGATTCGAAATATCTGTTCTCAGATTCCACATAAATAAGGCTAGCAAAGAGATCCACGAAATACAGATGTAACTCTGTGAGATGAATTAACAGAACACTAAGCAGTTTCTCAGAAAGCTTCTGTCCAGATTTCATGAGAGGATATTTCCTCTTTCACTATAGCCTTCTAGGGGTTCCAAATATCACTTTGCCAATTCCACAAGAACTGTCTTAGCGAAAGGCTTCTTGAGACGAAATCTGTAATTCTGTGAGTTGACTTCACAGAACACAAAGAAGTTTCTCAGAAAGCTTCTTTCTCTTTGTTATCGGAGGATATTTCCTTTGGCCCTATTGTCTTTAAAGGGAAAGGAAATATCTGTTGTCAGATTCCACAGAAATAAGGCTAGCAAAGACATCCACGAAATACAGATGTAACTCTGTGAGATGAATTAACAGAACACTAAGCAGTTTCTCAGAAAGCTTCTTTCCAGATTTCATCGGAGGATATTTCCTTTTTCACCGTAGCCCTCTATGGGCTTCAAATATCACTTTGCCAATTCCACAAGAACTGTCTTAGCGAAAGGCTTCTTGATGGGAAAGCTGTAACTCTGTGAGATGATCTCACAGAACACAAAGAAGTTCCTCAGAAAGCTTCTTTCTCTTTGTTATCGGAGGTTATTTCCTTTGGCCCTATAGTCTTCAAAGGGAAAGGAAATATCTGTTGTCAGATGCCACAGAAAAAAGGCAAGCAAAGAGATCCACGAAATACAGATGTAACTCTGTGAGATGAATTAACAGAACACTAACCAGTTTCTCAGAAAGCTTCTTTCCAGATTTCATCGGAGGATATTTCCTTTTTCACCATAGCCCTCTATGGGCTTCCAAATATCACCCTCCCAATTCCACAAGAACTGTCTTAGCGAAAGGCTTCTTGATTGAAAAGCTGTAACTCTGTGAGATGATTTCACAGAACACAAAGAAGTTTCTCAGAAAGCTTCTTTGTCTTTGTTATCGGAGGATATTTCCTTTGGCCCTATAGTCTTCAAAGGGAAAGGAAATATCTGTAGTCAGATTCCGCAGATATAAGGCTAGCAAAGAAATCCACGAAATACCGATGTAACTCTGTGAGATGAATTAACAGAAAACTGAGCAGTTTCTCAGAAAGCTTCTTTCCAGATTTCATCGGAGGATATTTCCTTTTTCACCGTAGCCCTCTATGGGCTTCCAAATATCACTTTGCCAATTCCACAAGAACTGTCTTAGCGGAAGGCTTCTTGAGGGGAAAGCTGTAACTCTGTGAGATGATTTCACAGAACACGAAGAAGTTTCTCAGAAAGCTTCTTTCTCTTTGTTATCGGAGGACATTTCCTTTGGCCTATAGTCTTTAAAGGGATTCGAAATATCTGTTCTCAGATTCCACAGAAAAAAGGCTAGCAAAGAGATCCACGAAATACAGATGTAACTCTGTGAGATGAATTAACAGAACACTAAGCAGTTTCTCAGAAAGCTTCTTTCCAGATTTCTAGGGAGGATATTTCCTTTTTCACCATAGCTCTCTATGGGCTTCCAAATATCACTTTGCCAATTCCACAAGAACTGTCTTAGCGAAAGGCTTCTTGAGGTGAAATCTGTAATTCTGTGAGACGATTTCACAGAACACAAAGAAGTTTCTGAGAAAGCTTCTTTCTCTTTGTTATCGGAGGATATTTCCTTTGGCCCTATAGTCTTTAAAGGGATCCGAAATATCTGTTCTCAGATTCAACAGAAATAAGGTTAGCAAAGAGATCGACGAAATACAGATGTAACTGTGTGAGATGAATTAACAGAACACTAAGCAGTTTCTTAGAAAGCTTTTTTCCAGATTTCATCGGAGGATATTTCCTTTTTCTCCATAGCCCTCTATGAGCTTCCAAATATCACTTTGCCAATTCCACAAGAACTGTCTTAAAGAAATGCTTCTTGAGGGGAAAGCTGTAACTCTGTGAGATGATTTCACAGAACACTAAGAAGTTTCTCAGAAAGCTTCTTTCTCTTAGTTATCGGAGGATATTTCCTTTGGCCCTATTGTCTTCAAAGGGAAAGGAAATATCTGTTTTCAGATTCCACAGAAATAAGGCTAGCAAAGAGATCCAGGAAATACAGATGTAACTCTGTGAGATGAATTAACAGAACACTAAGCAGTTGCTCAGAAAGCTTCTTTCCAGATTTCATCGGAGGATATTTCCTTTTTCACCATAGCCCTCTATGGGCTTCAAATATCACTTTGCCAATTCCACAAGAACTGCCTTAGCGAAAGCCTTCTTGAGGGGAAAGCTGTAACTCTGTGAGATGATTTCACAGAACACAAAGAAGTTTCTCAGAAAGCTTCTTTCTCTTTGTTATCGGAGGATATTTCCTTTGGCCCTATAGTCTTCAATGGGAAAGGAAATATCTGTTGTCAGATTCCACAGAAATAAGGCTAGCAAAGAGATCCACGAAATACAGATGTAACTCTGTGGGATGAATGAACAGAACACCAAGCAGTTTCTCAGAAAGCTTCTTTCCAGATTTCATCGGAGGATATTTCCTTTTCACCATAGCCCTCTATGGGCTTCCAAATAACACTTTGCCAATTCCACAAGAACTGTCTTAGTGAAAGGCTTCTTGAGGGGAAAGCTGTAACTCTGTGAGATGATCTCACAGAACACAAAGAAGTTTCTCAGAAAGCTTCTTTCTCTTTGTTATCGGAGGATATTTCCTTTTTCCCTATAGTCTTCAAATGGAAAGGAAATATCTGTTGTCAGATGCCACAGAAATAAGGCTAGCAAAGAGATCCACGAAATACAGATGTAACTCTGTGAGATGAATTAACAGAACACTAAGCAGTTTCTCAGAAAGCTTCTTTCCAGATTTCATCGGAGGATATTTCCTTTTTCACCATAGCCCTCTATGGGCTTCCAAATATCACCCTACCAATTCCACAAGAACTGTCTTAGCGAAAGGCTTCTTGATTGAAAAGCTGTAACTCTGTGAGATGATTTCACAGAACACAAAGAAGTTTCTCAGAAAGCTTCTTTGTCTTTGTTATCGGAGGATATTTCCTTTGGCCCTATAGTCTTCAAAGGGAAAGGAAATATCTGTGGTCAGATTCCGCAGAAATAAGGCTAGCAAAGAAATCCACGAAATACCGATGTAACTCTGTGAGATGAATTAACAGAAAACTGAGCAGTTTCTCAGAAAGCTTCTTTCCAGATTTCATCGTAGGATATTTCCTTTTTCACCGTAGCCCTCTATGGGCTTCCAAATATCACTTTGCCAATTCCACAAGAACTGTCTTAGCGAAAGGCTTCTTGAGGGGAAAGCTGTAACTCTGTGAGATGATTTCACAGAACAGAAAGAAGTATCTCAGAAAGCTTCTTTCTCTTTTTTATCGGAGGATATTTCCTTTGGCCCTATAGTCTTCAAAGGGATCCGAAATATCTGTTCTCAGATTCCACAGAAATAAGGCTAGCAAAGAGATCCACGAAATACAGATATAACTCTGTGAGATGAATTAACAGAACACTAAGCAGTTTCTCAGAAAGCTTCTTTCCAGATTTCATCGGAGGATATTTCCTTTTTCACAATAGCCCTCTATGGGCTTCCAAATATCACTTTGCCAATTCCACAAGAACTGTCTTACCGAAAGGATTCTTGAGGGGAAAGCTGTAACTCTGTGAGATGATTTCACAGAACACGAAGAAGTTTCTAAGAAAGCTTCTTTCTCTTTGTTATCGGAGGATATTTCCTTTGGCCTATAGTCTTTAAAGGGATTCGAAATATCTGTTCTCAGATTCCACAGAAAAAAGGCTAGCAAAGAGATCCACGAAACAGAGATGTAACTCTGTGAGATGAATTAACAGAACACTAAGCAGTTTCAAAGAAAGCTTCTTTCCAGATTTCATCGGAGGATATTTCCTTTTTCACCATAGCCCTCTATGGGCTTCCAAATATCACTTTGCCAATTCCACAAGAACTGTCTTAGCGAAAGGCTTCTTGAGGGGAAAGCTGTAACTCTGTGAGATGATTTCACAGAACAGAAAGAAGTTTCTCAGAAAGCTTCTTTCTCTTTGTTATCGGAGGATATTTCCTTTGGCCGTATAGTCTTAAAAGGGATCCGAAATATCTGTTCTCAGATTTCACAGAAATAAGGCTAGCAAAGAGATCCACGAAATACAGATGTAACTCTGTGAGATGAATTAACAGAACACTAAGCAGTTTCTCAGAAAGCTTCTTTCCAGATTTCATCGGATGATATTTCCTTTTTCACCGTAGCCCTCTATGGGCTTCCAAATATCACTTTGCCAATTCCACAAGAACTGTCTTTGCGAAAGAGTTCTTGAAGGGAAAGCTGTAACTCTGTTTGATGATTTCACAGGACAAAAAGAAGTTTCTCAGAAAGCTTCTTTCTCTTTGTAATCGGAGGATATTTCCTTTGGCCTTATAGTCTTCAAAGGGAAAGGAAATATCTGTTGTCAGATTCCACAGAAATAAGGCTAGGAAAGAGATCCACGAAATACAGATGTAACTCTGTGAGATGAATTAACAGAACACTAGGCAGTTTCTCAGAAAGCTTCTTTCCAGATTTCATCAGAGTATATTTCCTTTTTCACCATAGCCCTCTATGGGCTTCCAAATATCACTTTGCCAATTCCACAAGAACTGTCTTAGCGAAAGGCTTCTTGAGGGGAAAGCTGTAACTCTGTTTGATGATTTCACAGGACAAAAAGAAGTTTCTCAGAAAGCTTCTTTCTCTTTGTTATCGGAGGATATTTCCTTTGGCCCTATAGTCTTCAAAGGGAAAGGAAATATCTGTTGTCAGATTCCACAGAAATAAGGCTAGGAAAGAGATCCACGAAATACAGATGTAACTCTGTGAGATGAATTAACAGAACACTAGGCAGTTTCTCAGAAAGCTTCTTTCCAGATTTCATCAGAGTATATTTCCTTTTTCACCATAGCCCTCTATGGGCTTCCAAATATCACTTTGCCAATTCCAAAAGAACTGTCTTAGCGAAAGGCTTCTTGAGGGGAAAGCTGGAACTCTGTGAGATGATTTCATGGAACAGAAAGAAGTTTCTCAGAAAGCTTCTTTCTCTTTGTTATCGGAGGATATTTCCTTTGGCCGTATAGTCTTTAAAGGGATCCGAAATATCTGTTCTTAGATTCCACAGAAATAAGGCTAGCAAAGAGATCCACGAAATACAGATGTAACTCTGTGAGATGAATTAACAGAACACGGAGCAGTTTCTCAGAAAGCTTCTTTCCAGATTTCATCGGAGGATATTTCCTTTTTCACCATAGCCCTCTATGGGCTTCCAATATCACTTTGCCAATTCCCCAAGAACTGTCTTAGCGAAAGGCTTCTTGAGGGGAAAGCTGTAACTCTGTGAGATGATTTCACAGAACACGAAGAAGTTTCTGAGAAAGCTTCTTTCTCTTTGTTATCAGAGGATATTTCCTTTGGCCCTATAGTCTTCAAAGGGAAAGGAAATATCTGTTGTCAGATTCCACAGAAATAAGGCTAGCAAAGAGATCCACGAAATACAGATGTAATTCTGTGGGATGAATTAACAGAACACTAAGCAGTTTCTCAGAAAGCTTCTTTCCAGATTTCACTGGAGGACATTTCCTTTTTCACCATAGCCCTCTATGGGCTTCCAAATAACACTTTGCCAATTCCACAAGAACTGTCTTAGTGAAAGGCTTCTTGATGGGAAAGCTGTAACTCTGTGAGATGATCTCACAGAACACAAAGAAGTTTCTCAGAAAGCTTCTTTCTCTTTGTTATCGGAGGTTATTTCCTTTGGCCCTATAGTCTTCAAAGGGAAAGGAAATATCTGTTGTCAGATGCCACAGAAAAAAGCCTAGCAAAGAGATCCACGAAATACAGATGTAACTCTGTGAGATGAATTAACAGAACACTAAGCAGTTTCTCAGAAAGCTTCTTTCCAGATTTCATCAGAGTATATTTCCTTTTTCACCATAGCCCTCTATGGGCTTCCAAATATCACCCTCCCAATTCCACAAGAACTGTCTTAGCGAAAGGCTTCTTGAGAGGAAAGCTGTAACTCTGTGAGATGATTTCACAGAACACAAAGAAGTTTCTCAGAAAGCTTCTTTCTCTTTTTTATCGGAGGATATTTCCTTTGTCCCTATAGTCTTCAAAGGGAAAGGAAATATCTGTTGTCAGATTCCACAGAAATAAGGCTTGAAAAGAGATCCACGAAATACAGATGTAACACTGTGAGATGAATTAACAGGACACTAAGCAGTTTCTCAGAAAGCTTCTTTCCAGATTTCATCGGAGGATATTTTCTTTTTCACAATAGCCCTCTATGGGCTTCCAAATATCACTTTGCCAATTCCACAAGAACTGTCTTAGCGAAAGGCTTCTTGAGGGGAAAGCTGTAACTCTGTTAGATGATTTCACAGAACACGAAGAAGTTTCTCAGAAAGCTTCTTTCTCTTTGTTATCGGAGGATATTTCCTTTGGCCTATAGTCTTTAAAGGGATTCGAAATATCTGTTCTCAGATTCCACAGAAAAAAGGCTAGCAAAGAGATCCACGAAATACAGATGTAACTCTGTGAGATGAATTAACAGAACACTAAGCAGTTTCTCAGAAAGCTTCTTTCCAGATTTCATGGGAGGATATTTCCTTTTTCACCATAGCTCTCTATGGGCTTCCAAATATCACTTTGCCAATTCCACAAGAACTGTCTTAGCAAAAGGCTTCTTGAGGCGAAATCTGTAATTCTGTGAGATGATTTCACAGAACACAAAGAAGTTTCTCAGAAAGCTTCTTTCTCTTTGTTATCGGAGGATATTTCCTTTGGCCCTGTACTCTTCAAAGGGAAAGGAAATATCTGTTGTCAGATTCCACAGAAATAAGGCTAGCAAAGAGATCCACGAAATACAGATGTAACTGTGTGAGGTGAATTAACAGAACACTAAGCAGTTTCTCAGAAAGCTTCTTTCCAGATTTCATCGGAGGATATTTCATTTTTCACCATAGCCCTCTATGGACTTCCAAATATCACTTTGCCAATTCCACAAGAACTGTCTTTGCGAAAGGCTTCTTGAGGGGAAAGCTGGAACTCTGTGAGATGATTTCACACAACACAAAGAAGTTTCTCAGAAAGCTTCTTTCTCTTTTTTATCGGAGGATATTTCCTTTGGCCCCATAGTCTTCAAAGGGATCCGAAATATCTGTTCTTAGATTCCACAGAAATAAGGCCAGCAAAGAGATCCACGAAATACAGATATAACTCTGTGAGATGAATTAACAGAACACTAAGCAGTTTCTCATAAAGCTTCTTTCCAGATTTCATCGGAGGATATTTTCTTTTTCTCCATAGTCCTCTATGAGCTTCCAAATATCACTTTGCCAATTCCACAAGAACTGTCTTAGCGAAAGGATTCTTGGGGGAAATCTGTAACTCTGTGAGATGATTTCACAGAACACAAAGAAGTTTCTCAGAAAGCTTCTTTCTCTTTGTTATCGGAGGATATTTTATTTGGCCCTATAGTCTTCAAAGGGAAAGGAAATATCTGTTGTCAGATTCCACAGAAATAAGGCTAGCAAAGAGATCCACGAAATACAGATGTAACTCTGTGAGATGAATTAACAGAACACTGAGCAGTTTCTCAGAAAGCTTCTTTCCAGATTTCATCAGAGGATATTTCCTTTTTCACCATAGCCCTCTATGGGCTTCCAAATATCACTTTGCCAATTCCACAAGAACTGTCTTAGCGAAAGGCTTCTTGAGGGGAAAGCTGTAACTCTGTGAGACGATTTAACAGAACACAAAAAAGTTTCTCAGAAAGCTTCTTTCTCTTTGTTATCGGAGGATATTTCCTTTGGCCTATAGTCTTTAAAGGGATTCGAAATATCTGTTCTCAGATTCCACATAAATAAGGCTAGCAAAGAGATCCACGAAATACAGATGTAACTCTGTGAGATGAATTAACAGAACACTAAGCAGTTTCTCAGAAAGCTTCTTTCCAGATTTCATCGGAGGATATTTCCTTTTTCACCATAGCCCACTATGGGCTTCAAATATCACTTTGCCAATTCCACAAGAACTGCCTTGGCGAAAGCCTTCTTGAGGGGAAAGCTGTAACTCTGTGAGATGATTTCACAGTACACAAAGAAGTTTCTCAGAAAGCTTCTTTCTCTTTGTTATCGGAGGATATTTCCTTTGGCCCTATAGTCTTCAATGGGAAAGGAAATATCTGTTGTCAGATTCCACAGAAATAAGGCTAGCAAAGAGATCCACGAAATACAGATGTAACTCTGTGGGATGAATGAACAGAACACCAAGCAGTTTCTCAGAAAGCTTCTTTCCAGATTTCATCGGAGGATATTTCCTTTTCACCATAGCCCTCTATGGGCTTCCAAATAACACTTTGCCAATTCCACAAGAACTGTCTTAGCGAAAGGCTTCTTTAGGCGAAATCTGTAATTCTGTGAGACGATTTCACAGAACACAAAGAAGTTTCTGAGAAAGCTTCTTTCTCTTTGTTATCGGAGGATATTTCCTTTGGCCCTATAGTCTTCAAAGGGAAAGGAAAAATCTGTTCTCAGATTCCACAGAAATAAAGCTAGCAAAGAGATCCACGAAATACAGATGTAACTCTGTGAGATGAATTAACAGAACACTAAGCAGTTTCTCAGAAACCTTCTTTCCAGATTTCATCTGAGGTTATTTCCTTTTTCACCATAGCCCTCTAAGGGCTTCCAAATATCACTTTGCCAATTCCACAAGAACTGTCTTAGCGAATGGCTTCTTGAGGGGTAAGCTGTAACTCTGTGAGATGATTTCACAGAACACAAAGAAGTTTCTCAGAAAGCTTCTTTCTCTTTGTTATCGGAGGATATTTCCTTTGGCCGTATAGTCTTTAAAGGGATCCGAAATATCTGTTCTTAGATTCCACAGAAATAAGGCTAGCAAAGACATCCACGAAATACAGATGTAACTCTGTGAGATGAATTAACAGAACACGGAGCAGTTTCTCAGAAAGCTTCTTTCCAGATTTCATCAGAGGATATTTCCTTTTTCACCATAGCCCTCTATGGGCTTCCAAATATCACTTTGCCAATTCCCCAAGAACTGTCTTAGCGAAAGGCTTCTTGAGGGGAAAGCTGTAACTCTGTGAGATGATTTCACAGAACACGAAGAAGTTTCTCAGAAAGCTTCTTTCTCTTTGTTATCAGAGGATATTTCCTTTGGCCCTATAGTCTTCAAAGGGAAAGGAAATATCTGTTGTCAGATTCCACAGAAATAAGGCTAGCAAAGAGATCCACGAAATACAGATGTAACTCTGTGGGATGAATTAACAGAACACTAAGCAGTTTCTCAGAAAGCTTCTTTCCAGATTTCACTGGAGGACATTTCCTTTTTCACCATAGCCCTCTATGGGCTTCCAAATAACACTTTGCCAATTCCACAAGAACTGTCTTAGTGAAAGGCTTCTTGATGGGAAAGCTGTAACTCTGTGAGATGATCTCACAGAACACAAAGAAGTTTCTCAGAAAGCTTCTTTCTCTTTGTTATCGGAGGTTATTTCCTTTGGCCCTATAGTCTTCAAAGGGAAAGGAAATATCTGTTGTCAGATGCCACAGAAATAAGGCTAGCAAAGAGATCCACGAAATACAGATGTAACTCTGTGAGATGAATTAACAGAACACTAAGCAGTTTCTCAGAAAGCTTCTTTCCAGATTTCATCGGAGGATATTTCCTTTTTCACTGTAGCCCTCTATGGGCTTCCAAATATCACCCTCCCAATTCCACAAGAACTGTCTTAGCGAAAGGCTTCTTGATTGAAAAGCTGTAACTCTGTCAGATGATTTCACAGAACACAAAGAAGTTTCTCAGAAAGCTTCTTTGTCTTTGTTATCGGAGGATATTTCCTTTGGCCCTATAGTCTTCAAAGGGAAAGGAAATACCTGTGGTCAGATTCCGCAGAAATAAGGCTAGCAAAGAAATCCATGAAATACCGATGTAACTCTGTGAGATGAATTAACAGAAAACTGAGCAGTTTCTCAGAAAGCTTCTTTCCAGTTTTCATCGGAGGATATTTCCTTTTTCACTGTAGCCCTCTATGGGCTTCCAAATATCACTTTGCCAATTCCACAAGAACTGTCTTAGCGAAAGGCTTCTTGAGGGGAAAGCTGTAACACTGTGAGATGATTTCACGGAACACGAAGAAGTTTCTCAGAAAGCTTCTTTCTCTTTGTTATCGGAGGACATTTCCTTTGGCCTATAGTCTTTAAAGGGATTCGAAATATCTGTTCTCAGATTCCACAGAAAAAAGGCTAGCAAAGAGATCCACGAAATACAGATGTAACACTGTGAGATGAATTAACAGAACACTAAGCAGTTTCTCAGAAAGCTTCTTTCCAGATTTCATGGGAGGATATTTCCTTTTTCACCATAGATCTCTATGGGCTTCCAAATATCACTTTGCCAATTCCACAAGAACTGTCTTAGCGAAAGGCTTCTTGAGGCGAAATCTGTAATTCTGTGATACGATTTCACAGAACACAAAGAAGTTTTGAGAAAGCTTCTTTCTCTTTGTTATCGGAGGATATTTCCTTTGGCCCTATAGTCTTTAAAGGGATCCGAAATATCTGTTCTCAGATTCAACAGAAATAAGGTTAGCAAAGAGATCCACGAAATACAGATGTAACTCTGTGAGATGAATTAACAGAACACTAAGCAGTTTCTCAGAAAGCTTTTTTCCTGATTTCATCGGAGGATATTTCCTTTTTCTCCATAGCCCTCTATGAGCTTCCAAATAACACTTTGACAATTCCACAAGAACTGTCTTAACGAAATGCTTCTTGAGGGGAAAGCTGTAACTCTGTGAGATGATTTCACAGAACACTAAGAAGTTTCTCAGAAAGCTTCTTTCTCTTTGTTATCGGAGGATATTTCCTTTGGCCCTATTGTCTTCAAAGGGAAAGGAAATATCTGTTTTCAGATTCCACAGAAATAAGGCTAGCAAAGAGATCCAGGAAATACAGATGTAACTCTGTGAGATGAATTAACAGAACACTAAGCAGTTTCTCAGAAAGCTTCTTTCCAGATTTCATCGGAGGATATTTCCTTTTTCACCATAGCCCTCTATGGGCTTCAAATATCACTTTGCCAATTCCACAAGAAATGCCTTAGCGAAAGCCTTCTTGAGGGGAAAGCTGTAACTCTGTGAGATGATTTCACAGAACACAAAGAAGTTTCTGAGAAAGCTTCTTTCTCTTTGTTATCGGAGGATATTTCCTTTGGCACTATAGTCTTCAAAAGGAAAGGAAATATCTGTTGTCAGATTCCACAGAAATAAGGCTAGCAAAGAGATCCACGAAATACAGATGTAACTCTGTGGGATGAATTAACAGAACACTAAGCAGTTTCTCAGAAAGCTTCTTTCCAGATTTCATCGGAGGATATTTCCTTTTTCACCATAGCCCTCTATGGGCTTCCAAATAACACTTTGCCAATTCCACAAGAATTGTCTTAGTGAAAGGCTTCTTGATGGGAAAGCTGTAACTCTGTGAGATGATCTCACAGAACACAAAGAAGTTTCTCAGAAAGCTTCTTTCTCTTTGTTATCGGAGGTTATTTCCTTTGGCCCTATAGTCTTCAAAAGGAAAGGAAATATCTGTTGTCAGATGCCACAGAAATAAGGCTAGCAAAGAGATCCACGAAACACAGATGTAACTCTGTGAGATGAATTAACAGAACACTAAGCAGTTTCTCAGAAAGCTTCTTTCCAGATTTCATGGGAGGATATTTCCTTATTCACCATAGCTCTCTATGGGCTTCCAAATATCACTTTGCCAATTCCACAAGAACTGTCTTAGCGAAAGGCTTCTTTAGGCGAAATCTGTAATTCTGTGAGACGATTTCACAGAACACAAAGAAGTTTCTGAGAAAGCTTCTTTCTCTTTGTTATCGGAGGATATTTCCTTTGGCCCTATAGTCTTTAAAGGGATCCGAAATATCTGTTCTCAGATTCAACAGAAATAAGGTTAGCAAAGAGATCGACGAAATACAGATGTAACTCTGTGAGATGAATTAACAGAACACTAAGCAGTTTCTCAGAAAGCTTTTTTCCAGATTTCATCGGAGGATATTTCCTTTTCCTCCATAGCCCTCTATGAGCTTCCAAATATCACTTTGCCAATTCCACAAGAACTGTCTTAACGAAATGCTTCTTGAGGGGAAAGCTGTAACTCTGTGAGATGATTTCACAGAACACTAAGAAGTTTCTCAGAAAGCTTCTTTCTCTTTGTTATCGGAGGATATTTCCTTTGGCCCTATAGTCTTCAAAGGGAAAGGAAATATCTGTTGTCAGATGCCTCAGAAATAAGGCTTGCAAAGAGATCCACGAAATACAGATGTAACTCTGTGAGATGAATTAACAGAACACTAAGTAGTTTCTCAGAAAGCTTCTTTCCAGATTTCATCGGAGGATAATTCCTTTTTCAAAATAGCGCTCTATGGGCTTCCAAATATCACCCTCCCAATTCCACAAGAACTGTCTTAGCGAAAGGCTTCTTGATTGAAAAGCTGTAACTCTGTGAGATGATTTCACAGAACACAAAGAAGTTTCTCAGAAAGCTTCTTTGTCTTTGTTATCGGAGGATATTTCCTTTGGCCTATAGACTTCAAAGGGAAAGGTAATACCTGTGGTCAGATTCCGCAGAAATAAGGCTAGCAAAGAAATCCACGAAATACCGATGTAACTCTCTGAGATGAATTAACAGAAAACTGAGCAGTTTCTCAGAAAGCTTCTTTCCAGATTTTATCGGAGGATATTTCCTTTTTCACCGTAGCCCTCTATGGGCTTCCAAATATCACTTTGCCAATTCCACAAGAACTGTCTTAGCGAAAGGCTTCTTGAGGGGAAAGCTGTAACTCTGTGAGATGATTTCACAGAACACGAAGAAGTTTCTCAGAAAGCTTCTTTCTCTTTGTTATCGGAGGACATTTCCTTTGGCCTATAGTCTTTAAAGGGATTCGAAATATCTGTTCTCAGATTCCACAGAAAAAAGGCTAGCAAAGAGATCCAAGAAATACAGATGTAACTCTGTGAGATGAATTAACAGAACACTAAGCAGTTTCTCAGAAAGCTTCTTTCCAGATTTCATGGGAGGATATTTCCTTTTTCACCATAGCTCTCTATGGGCTTCCAAATATCACTTTGCCAATTCCACAAGAACTGTCTTAGCGAAAGGCTTCTTGAGGCGAAATCTGTAATTCTATGAGACGATTTCACAGAACACAAAGAAGTTTCTGAGAAAGCTTCTTTCTCTTTGTTATCGGAGGATATTTCCTTTGGCCCTATAGTCTTTAAAGGGATCCGAAATATCTGTTCTCAGATTCAACAGAAATAAGGTTAGCAAAGAGATCGACGAAATACAGATGAAACTCTGTGAGATGAATTAACAGAACACTAAGCAGTTTCTCAGAAAGCTTTTTTCCAGATTTCATCGGAGGATATTTCCTTTTTCTCCATAGCCCTCTAAGAGCTTCCAAATATCACTTTGTCAATTCCACAAGAACTGTCTTAAGGAAATGCTTCTTGAGGGGAAAGCTGTAACTCTGTGAGATGATTTCACAGAACACTAAGAAGTTTCTCAGAAAGCTTCTTTCTCTTTGTTATCGGAGGATATTTCCTTTGGCCCTATAGTCTTCAAAGGGAAAGGAAATATCTGTTTTCAGATTCCACAGAAATAAGGCTGGCAAAGAGATCCACGAAATACAGATGTAACTCTGTGAGGTGAATTAACAGAACACTAAGCAGTTTCTCAGAAAGCTTCTTTCCAGATTTCATCGGAGGATATTTCCTTTTTCACCATAGCCCTCTATGGGTTTCAAATATCACTTTGCCAATTCCACAAGAACTGCCTTAGCGAAAGCCTTCTTGAGGGGAATGCTGTAACTCTGTGAGATGATTTCACAGAACACAAAGAAGTTTCTCAGAAAGCTTCTTTCTCTTTGTTATCGGAGGATATTTCCTTTGGCCCTATAGTCTTCAATGGGAAAGGAAATATCTGTTGTCAGATCCCACAGAAATAAGGCTAGCAAAGAGATCCACGAAATACAGATGTAATTCTGTGGGATGAATTAACAGAACACTAAGCAGTTTCTCAGAAAGCTTCTTTCCAGATTTCATCGGAGGATATTTCCTTTTCACCATAGCCCTCTAGGGGCTTCCAAATAACACTTTGCCAATTCCACAAGAACTGACTTAGTGAAAGGCTTCTTGAGTGGAAAGCTGTAACTCTGTGAGATGATCTCACAGAACACAAAGAAGTTTCTCAGAAAGCTTCTTTCTCTTTGTTATCGGAGGATATTTCCTTTGTCCCTATAGTTTTCAAAGGGAAAGGAAATATCTGTTGTCAGATGCCACAGAAATAAGGCTAGCAAAGAGATCCACGAAATACAGATGTAACTCTGTGAGATGAATTAACAGAACACTAAGCAGTTTCTCAGAAAGCTTCTTTCCAGATTTCATCGGAGGATATTTCCTTTTTCACCATAGCCCTCTATGGGCTTCCAAATATCACCCTCCCAATTCCACAAGAACTGTCTTAGCGAAAGGCTTCTTGATTGAAAAGCTGTAACTCTGTGAGATGATTTCACAGAACACAAAGAAGTTTCTCAGAAAGCTTCTTTGTCTTTGTTATCGGAGGATATTTCCTTTGGCCCTATAGTCTTCAAAGGGAAAGGAAATATCTGTGGTCAGATTCCGCAGAAATAAGGCTAGCAAAGAAATCCACGAAATACCGATGTAACTCTGTGAGATGAATTAACAGAAAACTGAGCAGTTTCTCAGAAAGCTTCTTTCCAGATTTCATCGGAGGATATTTCCTTTTTCACCGTAGCCCTCTATGGGCTTCCAAATATCACTCTGCCAATTCCACAAGAACTGTCTTAGCGAAAGGCTTCTTGAGGGGAAAGCTGTAACTCTGTGAGATGATTTCACAGAACAGAAAGAAGTATCTCAGAAAGCTTCTTTCTCTTTTTTATCGGAGGATATTTCCTTTGGCCCTATAGTCTTCAAAGGGATCCGAAATATCTGTTCTCAGATTCCACAGAAATAAGGCTAGCAAAGAGATCCACGAAATACAGATATAACTCTGTGAGATGAATTAACAGAACACTAAGCAGTTTCTCAGAAAGCTTCTTTCCAGATTTCATCGGAGGATATTTCCTTTTTCACAATAGCCCTCTATGGGCTTCCAAATATCACTTTGCCAATTCCACAAGAACTGTCTTAGCGAAAGGCTTCTTGAGGGGAAAGCTGTAACTCTGTTAGATGATTTCACAGAACACGAAGAAGTTTCTCAGAAAGCTTCTTTCTCTTTGTTATCGGAGGATATTTCCTTTGGCCTATAATATTTAAAGGGATTCGAAATATCTGTTCTCAGATTTCACAGAAATAAGGCTAGCAAAGAGATCCACGAAATACAGATGTAACTCTGTGAGATGAATTAACAGAACACTAAGCAGTTTCTCAGAAATCTTCTTTCCAGATTTCATCGGATGATATTTCCTTTTTCACCGTAGCCCTCTATGGGCTTCCAAATATCACTTTGCAAATTCCACAAGAACTGTCTTTGCGAAAGGCTTCTTGAGGGGAAAGCTGTAACTCTGTGAGATGATTTCAAAGAACAAAAAGAAGTTTCTCAGAAAGCTTCTTTCTCTTTGTTATCGGAGGATATTTCCTTTGGCCCTATAGTCTTCAAAGGGAAAGGAAATATCTGTTGTCAGATTCCAGAGAAATAAGGCTAGGAAAGAGATCCACGAAATACAGATGTAACTCTTTGAGATGAATTAACAGAACACTAGGCGGTTTCTTAGAAAGCTTCTTTCCAGATTTCATCAGAGTATATTTCCTTTTTCACCATAGCCCTCTATGGGCTTCCAAATATCACTTTGCCAATTCCAAAAGAACTTCCTTAGCGAAAGGCTTCTTCAGGAGAAAGCTGTAACTCTGTGAGATGATTTCATAGAACAGAAAGAAGTTTCTCAGAAAGCTTCTTTCTCTTTGTTATCGGAGGATATTTCCTTTGTCCCTACAGTCTTCAAAGGGAAAGGAAATATCTGTTCTCAGATTCCACAGAAATAAGGCTAGCAAAGAGATCCACGAAATACAGATGTAACTCTGTGAGATGAATTAACAGAACACTAAGCAGTTTCTCAGAAAGCTTCTTTCCAGATTTCATCGGAGGATATTTCCTTTTTCACCATAGCCCTCTATGGGCTTCCAAATATCACTTTGCCAATTCCACAAGAACTGTCTTAGCGAAAGGCTTCTTGAGGGGAAAGCTGTAACTCTGTGAGATGATTTCACAGAACACAAAGAAGTTTCTCAGAAAGCTTCTTTCTCTTTGTTATCGGAGGATATTTCCTTTGGCCCTATAGTCTTCAAAGGGAAAGGAAAAATCTGTTCTCAGATTCCAGAGAAATAAAGCTAGCAAAGAGATCCACGAAATACAGATGTAACTCTGTGAGATGAATTAACAGAACACTAAGCAGTTTCTCAGAAACCTTCTTTCCAGATTTCATCTGAGGTTATTTCCTTTTTCACCATAGCCCTCTATGGGATTCCAAATATCACTTTGCCAATTCCACAAGCACTGTCTTAGCGAAAGGCTTCTTGAGGGGAAAGCTGTAACTCTGTGAGATGATTTCACAGAACACAGAGAAGTTTCTCAGAAAGCTTCTTTCTCTTTGTTATCGGAGGATATTTCCTTTGGCCGTATAGTCTTTAAAGGGATCCGAAATAACTGTTCTTAGATTCCACAGAAATAAGGCTAGCAGAAAGCTTCTTTCCAGATTTCATCAGAGGATATTTCCTTTTTCACCATAGCCCTCTATGGGCTTCCAAATATCACTTTGCCAGTTCCACAAGAACTGTCTTAGCGAAAGGCTTCTGGAGGGGAAAGCTGTAACTCTGTGAGACGATTTAACAGAACACAAAGAAGTTTCTCAGAAAGTTTCTTTCTCTTTGTTATCGGAGGATATTTCCTTTGGCCTATAGTCTTTAAAGGGATTCGAAATATCTGTTCTCAGATTCCACAAAAATAAGGCTAGCAAAGAGATCCACGAAATACAGATGTAACTCTGTGAGATGAATTAACAGAACACTAAGCAGTTTCTCAGAAAGCTTCTGTCCGGATTTCATGAGAGGATATTTCCTTTTTCACTATAGCCTTCTATGGGGTTCCAAATATCACTTTGCCAATTCCACAAGAACTGTCTTAGGGAAAGGCTTCTTGAGGCGAAATCTGTAATTCTGTGAGTTGACTTCACAGAACACAAAGAAGTTTCTCAGAAAGCTTCTTTCTCTTTGTTATCGGAGGATATTTCCTTTGGCCCTATTGTCTTCAAAGGGAAAGGAAATATCTGTTGTCAGATTCCACAGAAATAAGGCTAGCAAAGAGATCCACGAAATACAGATGTAACTCTGTGAGATGAATTAACAGAACACTAAGCAGTTTCTCAGAAAGCTTCTTTCCAGATTTCATGAGAGGATATTTCCTTTTTCACTATAGCCTTCTATGGGCTTCCAAATATCACTTTGCCAATTCCACAAGAACTGTCTTAGCGAAAGTCTTCTTCAGGGGAAAGCTGTAACTCTGTGAAACGATTTCACCGAACACAAAGAAGTTTCTGAGAAAGCTTCTTTCTCTCTGTTATCGGAGGATATTTCCTTTGGCCCTATAGTCTTTAAAGGGATCCGAAATATCTGTTCTCAGATTCAACAGAAATAAGGTTAGCAAAGAGATCCCCGAAATACAGATGTAACTCTGTGAGATGAATTAACAGAACACTAAGCAGTTTCTCAGAAAGCTTTTTTCCAGATTTCATCGGAGGACATTTCCTTTTTCTCCATAGCCCTCTATGAGCTTCCAAATATCACTTTGCCAATTCCACAAGAACTGTCTTAACGAAATGCTTCTCGAGGGGAAAGCTGTAACTCTGTGAGATGATTTCACAGAACACAAAGAAGTTTCTCAGAAAGCTTCTTTCTCTTTGTTATCGGAGGATATTTCCTTTGGCCCTATAGTCTTGAAAGGGAAAGGAAATATCTGTTTTCAGATTCCACAGAAATAAGGCTAGCAAAGAGATCCACGAAATACAGATGTAACTCTGTGAGATGAATTAACAGAACACTAAGCAGTTTCTCAGAAAGCTTTTTTCCAGATTTCATCGGAGGATATTTCCTTATTCACCATATCCCTCTATGGGCTTCCAAATAACACTTTGCCAATTCCACAAGAACTGTCTTAGTGAAAGGGTTCTTGATGGGAAAGCTGTAACTCTGTGAGATGATCTCACAGAACACAAAGAAGTTTCTCAGAAAGCTTCTTTCTCTTTGTTATCGTAGGATATTTCCTTTGGCCCTATAGTCTTAAATGGGAAAGGAAATATCTGTTGTCAGATCCCACAGAAATAAGGCTAGCAAAGAGATCCACGAAATACAGATGTAACTCTGTGGGATGAATTAACAGAACACTAAGCAGTTTCTCAGAAAGCTTCTTTCCAGATTTCATCGGAGGATATTTCCTTTTCACCATAGCCCTCTATGGGCTTCCAAATAACACTTTGCCAATTCCACAAGAACTGACTTAGTGAAAGGCTTCTTGAGGGGAAAGGTGTAACTCTGTGAGATGATCTCACAGAACACAAAGAAGTTTCTCAGCAAGCTTCTTTCTCTTTGTTATCGGAGGATATTTCCTTTGTCCCTATAGTCTTCAAAGGGAAAGGAAATATCTGTTGTCAGATGCCACAGAAATAAGGCTAGCAAAGAGATCCACGAAATACAGATGTACCTCTGTGAGATGAATTAACAGAACACTAAGCAGTTTCTCAGAAAGCTTCTTTCCAGATTTCATCTGAGGATATTTCCTTTTTCACCATAGCCCTCTATGGGCTTCCAAATATCACTTTGCCAATTCCACAAGAACTGTCTTAGCGAAAGGCTTCTTGAGGGGAAAGCTGTAAATCTGTGAGATGATTTCACAGAACACAAAGAAGTTTCTCAGAAATCTTCTTTCTCTTTGTTATCAGAGGATATTTCCTTTGGCCCTATAGTGTTCAAAGGGAAAGGAAAAATCTGTTCTCAGATTCCACAGAAATAAAGCTAGCAAAGAGATCCACGAAACACAGATGTAACTCTGTGAGATGAATTATCAGAACACTAAGCAGTTTCTCAGAAACCTTCTTTCCAGATTTCATCAGAGTATATTTCCTTTTTCACCATAGCCCTCTATGGGATTCCGAATATCACTTTGCCAATTACACAAGCACTGTCTTAGCGAAAGGTTTCTTGAGGGGAAAGCTGTAACTCTGTGAGATGATTTCACAGAACACAAAGAAGTTTCTCAGAAAGCTTCTTTCTCTTTGTTATCGGAGGATATTTCCTTTGTCCCTATAGTCTTCAAAGGGATCCGAAATATCTGTTCTTAGATTCCACAGAAATAAGGCTAGCAAAGAGATCCACGAAATACAGATGTAACTCTGTGAGATGAATTAACAGAACACTGAGCAGTTTCTCAGAAAGCTTCTTTCCAGATTTCATCAGAGGATATTTCCTTTTTCACCATAGCCCTCTATGGGCTTCCAAATATCACTTTGCCAGTTCCACAAGAACTGTCTTAGCGAAAGGCTTCTTGAGGGGAAAGCTGTAACTCTGTGAGACGATTCAACAGAACACAAAGAAGTTTCTCAGAGCTTCTTTCTCTTTGTTATCGGAGGATATTCCCTTTGGCCTATAGTCTTTAAAGGGATTCGAAATATCTGTTCTCAGATTCCACAAAAATAAGGCTAGCAAAGAGATCCACGAAATACAGATGTAACTCTGTGAGATGAATTAACAGAACACTAAGCAGTTTCTCAGAAAGCTTCTGTCCAGATTTCATGAGAGGATATTTCCTTTTTCACTATAGCCTTCTATGGGGTTCCAAATATCACTTTGCCAATTCCACAAGAACTGTCTTAGCGAAAGGCTTCTTGAGGCGAAATCTGTAATTCTGTGAGATGATTTCACAGAACACAAAGAAGTTTCTCAGAAAGCTTCTTTCTCTTTGTTATCGGAGGATATTTCCTTTGGCCCTATAGTCTTGAAAGGGAAAGGAAATATCTGTTTTCAGATTCCACAGAAATAAGGCTAGCAAAGAGATCCACGAAATACAGATGTAACTCTGTGAGATGAATTAACAGAACACTAAGCAGTTTCTCAGAAAGCTTCTTTCCAGATTTCATCGGAGGATATTTCCTTTTTCACCATAGCCCTCTATGGGCTTCAAATATCACTTTGCCAATTCCACAAGAACTGCCTTAGCGAAAGCCTTCTTGAGGGGAAAGCTGTAACTCTGTGAGATGATTTCACAGAACACAAAGAAGTTTCTCAGAAAGCTTCTTTCTCTTTGTTATCGGAGGATATTTCCTTTGGCCCTATAGTCTTCAAAGGGAAAGGAAATATCTGTTGTCAGATTCCACAGAAATAAGGCTAGCAAAGAGATCCACGAAATACATATGTAACTCTGTGGGATGAATTAACGGAACACTAAGCAGTTTCTCAGAAAGCTTCTTTCCAGATTTCATCGGAGGATATTTCCTTTTTCACCATAGCCCTCTATGCGCCTCCAAATAACACTTTGCCAATTCCACAAGAACTGTCTTGGTGAAAGGCTTCTTGATGGGAAAGCTGTAACTCTGTGAGATGATCTCACAGAACACAAAGAAGTTTCTCTGAAAGCTTCTTTCTCTTTGTTATCGGAGGTTATTTCCTTTGGCCCTATAGTCTTCAAAGGGAAAGGAAATATCTGTTGTCAGATGCCACAGAAATAAGGCTAGCAAAGAGATGCACGAAATACAGATGTAACTCTGTCAGATGAATTAACAGAACACTAAGCAGTTTCTCAGAAATCTTCTTTCCAGATTTCATCGGAGGATATTTCCTTTTTCACCATAGCCCTCTATGTGCTTCCAAATATCACCCTCCCAATTCCACAAGAACTGTCTTAGCGAAAGGCTTCTTGATTGAAAAGCTGTAACTCTGTGACATGATTTCACAGAACACAAGGAAGTTTCTCTGAAAGCTTCTTTGTCTTTGTTATCGGAGGATATTTCCTTTGGCCCTATATTCTTCAAAGGGAAAGGAAATATCTGTGGTCAGATTCCGCAGAAATAAGGCTAGCAAAGAAATCCACGAAATACCGATGTAACTCTGTGAGATGAATTAACAGAAAACTGAGCAGTTTCTGAGAAAGCTTCTTTCCAGATTTCATCGGAGGATATTTCCTTTTTCACCGTAGCCCTCTATGGGCTTCCAAATATCACTTTGCCAATTCCACAAGCACTGTCTTAGCGAAAGGCTTCTTGAGGGGAAAGCTGTAATTCTGTGAGATGATTTCACAGAACACGAAGAAGTTTCTCAGAAAGCTTCTTTCCCTTTGTTATCGGAGGACATTTCCTTTGGCCTATAGTCTTTAAAGGGATTCGAAATATCTGTTCTCAGATTCCACAGAAAAAAGGCTAGCAAAGAGATCCACGAAATACAGATGTAACTCTGTGAGATGAATTAACAGAACACTAAGCAGTTTCTCAGAAAGCTTCTTTCCAGATTTCATGGGAGGATATTCCCTTTTTCACCATAGATCTCTATAGGCTTCCAAATATCACTTTGCCAATTCCACAAGAACTGTCTTAGCGAAAGGCTTCTTGAGGCGAAATCTGTAATTCTGTGAGACGATTTCACAGAACACAAAGAAGTTTCTCAGAAAGCTTCTTTCTCTTTGTTATCGGAGGATATTCCCTTCTTCCCTATAGTCTTTAAAGGGATCCGAAATATCTGTTCTCAGATTCAACAGAAATAAGGTTAGCAAAGAGATCCACGAAATACAGATGTAACTCTGTGAGATGAATTAACAGAACACTAAGCAGTTTCTCAGAAAGTTTTTTTCCAGATTTCATCGGAGGATATTTCCTTTTTCTCCATAGCCCTCTATGAGCTTCCAAATATCACTTTGCCAATTCCACAAGAACTGTCTTAACGAAATGCTTCTTGAGGGGAAAGCTGTAACTCTGTGAGATGATTTCACAGAACACTAAGAGGTTTCTCAGAAAGATTCTTTCTCTTTGTTATCGGAGGATATTTCCTTTGGCCCTATAGTCTTCAAAGGGAAAGGAAATATCTGTTTTCAGATTCCACAGAAATAAGGCTACCAAAGAGATCCACGAAATACAGATGTAACTCTGTGAGATGAATTAACAGAACACTAAGCAGTTTCTCAGAAAGCTTCTTTCCAGATTTCATCGGAGGATATTTCCTTTTTCACCATAGCCCTCTATGGGCTTCAAATATCACTTTGCCAATTCCACAAGAACTGCCTTAGCGAAAGCCTTCTTGAGGGGAAAGCTGTAACTCTGTGAGATGATTTCACAGAACACAAAGAAGTTTCTCAGAAAGCTTCTTTCTCTTTGTTATCGGAGGATATTTCCTTAGGCCCTATAGTCTTCAAGGGGAAAGGAAATATCTGTTGTCAGATTCCACAGAAATAAGGCTAGCAAAGAGATCCACGAAATACAGATGTAACTCTGTGGGATGAATTAACAGAACACTAAGCAGTTTCTCAGAAAGCTTCTTTCCAGATTTCATCGGAGGATATTTCCTTTTCACCATAGCCCTCTATGGGCTTCCAAATAACACTTTGCCAATTCCACAAGAACTGTCTTACTGAAAGGCTTCTTGAGGGGAAAGCTGTAACTCTGTGAGATGATATCACAGAATACAAAGAAGATTCTCAGAAAGCTTCTTACTCTTTGTTATCGGAGGATATTTCCTTTGTCCCTATAGTCTTCAAAGGGAAAGGAAATATCTGTTGTCAGATGCCACAGAAATAAGGCTAGCAAAGAGATCCACGAAATACAGATGTAACTCTGTGAGATGAATTAACAGAACACTAAGCAGTTTCTCAGAAAGCTTTTTTCCAGATTTCATCGGAGGATATTTCCTTTCTCACCATAGCCCTCTATGGGCTTCCAAATATCACCCTCCCAATTCCACAAGAACTGTCTTAGCGAAAGGCTTCTTGATTGAAAAGCTGTAACTCTGTGAGATGATTTCACAGAACACAAAGAAGTTTCTCAGAAAGCTTCTTTGTCTTTGTTATCGGAGGATATTACCTTTAGCCCTATAGTCTTCAAAGGGAAAGGAAATATCTGTGGTCAGATTCCGCAGAAATAAGGCTAGCAAAGAAATCCACGAAATACCGATGTAACTCTGTGAGATGAATTAACAGAAAACTGAGCAGTTCCTCAGAAAGCTTCTTTCCAGATTTCATCGGAGGATATTTCCTTTTTCACCGTAGCCCTCTATGGGCTTCCAAATATCACTTTGCCAATTCCACAAGAACTGTCTTAGTGAAAGGCTTCTTGAGGGGAAAGCTGTAACTCTGTGAGATGATTTCACAGAACAGAGAGAAGTATCTCAGAAAGCTTCTTTCTCTTTTTTATCGGAGGATATTTCCGTTGGCCCTATAGTCTTAAAAGGGATCCGAAATATCTGATCTCAGATTCCACAGAAATAAGGCTAGCAAAGAGATCCATGAAATACAGATGTAACTCTGTTAGATGAATTAACAGAACACTAAGCAGTTTCTCAGAAAGCTTCTTTCCAGATTTCATCGGAGGATATTTCCTTTTTCACAATAGCCCTCTATGGGCTTCCAAACATCACTTTGCCAATTCCACAAGAACTGTCTTTGCGAAAGGCTTCTTGAGGGGAAAGCTGTAACTCTGTTAGATGATTTCACAGAACACGAAGAAGTTTCTCAGAAAGCTTCTTTCTCTTTGTTATCTGAGGATATTTCCTTTGGCCTATAGTCTTTAAAGGGATTCGAAATATCTGTTCTCAGAATCCACAGAAAAAAGGCTAGCAAAGAGATCCACGAAACACAGATGTAACTCTGTGAGATGAATTAACAGAACACTAAGCAGTTTCACTGAAAGCTTCTTTCCAGATTTCATCGGAGGATATTTCCTTTTTCACCATAGCCCTCTATGGGCTTCCAAATATCACTTTGCCAATTCCACAAGAACTGTCTTAGCGAAAGGCTTCTTGAGGGGAAAGCTGTAACTCTGTGAGATGATTTCACAGAACAGAAAGAAGTTTCTCAGAAAGCTTCTTTCTCTTTGTTATCGGTGGATATTTCCTTTGGCCGTATAGTCTTAAAAGGGATCAGAAATATATGTTCTCAGATTTCACAGAAATAAGGCTAGCAAAGAGATCCACGAAATACAGATGTAACTCTGTGAGATGAATTAACAGAACACTAAGCAGTTTCTCAGAAAGCTTCTTTCCAGATTTCATCGGAGGAGATTTCCTTTTTCACCATAGCCCTCTATGGGCTTCCAAATATCACTTTGCCAATTCCACAAGAACTGTCTTAGTGAAAGGCTTCTTGAGGGTAAAGCTGTAACTCTGTGAGATGATTTCACAGAACACGAAGAAGTTTCTCAGAAAGCTTCTTTCTCTTTGTTATCGGAGGATATTTCCTTTGGCCCTATAGTCTTTAAAGGGATCCGAAATATCTGTTCTCAGATTCCACAGAAATAAGGCTAGCAAAGAGATCCACGAAATACAGAAGTAACTCTGTGAGATGAATTAACAGAATACTAAGCAGTTTCTCAGAAAGCTTCTTTCCAGATTTCATCGGAGGATATTTCCTTTTTCTCCATAGCCCTCTATGAGCTTCCAAATATCACTTTGCCAATTCCACAAGAACTGTCTTAGCGAAAGGCTTCTTGAGGGGAAAGCTGTAACTCTGTGAGATGATTTCACGGAACACAAAGAAGTTTCTCAGAAAGCTTCTTTCTCTTTGTTATCGGAGGATATTTCCTTTGGCCCTATAGTCTTCAAAGGGAAAGGAAATATCTGTTGTCAGATTCCACAGAAATAAGGCTAGCAAAGAGATCCACGAAATACAGATGTAACGGTGTGAGATGAATTAACAGAACACTAAGCAGTTTCTTAGAAAGCTTCTTTCCAGATTTCATCGGAGGAGATTTCCTTTTTCACCATAGCCCTCTATGGGCTTCCAAATATGACTTTGCCAATTCCACAAGAACTGTCTTAGCGAAAGGCTTCTTGAGGGGTAAGCTGTAACTCTGTGAGACGATTTCACAGAACACAAAGAAGTTTCTCTGAAAGCTTCTGTCTCTTTGTTATCAGAGGATATTTCCTTTGGCCCTATATTCTTCAAAGGGAAAGGAAATATCTGTTGTCAGATTCCACAGAAATAAGCCTAGCAAAGAGATCCACGAAATACAGATGTAACTCTGTGAGATGAATTAACAGAACACTAAGCAGTTTCTCAGAAAGCTTCTTTCCAGATTTCATCGGAGGATATTTCCTTTTTCACCATAGCCCTCTATGGGCTTCCAAATATCACTTTCCCAATTCCACAAGAACTGTCTTAGCGAAAGGCTTCTTGAGGGGAAAGCTGTAACTGTGTGAGATGATTTAACAGAACAGAAAGAAGTTTCTCAGAAAGCTTCTTTCTCTTTGTTATCAGAGGATATTTCCTTTGGCCGTATAGTCTTTAAAGGGATCCGAAATATCTGTTCTCAGATTCCACAGAAATAAGGCTAGCAAAGAGATCCACGAGATACAGATGTAAATCTGTGAGATGAATTAACAGAACACTAAGCAGTTTCTCAGAAAGCTTCTTTCCAGATTTCATCGGATGATATTTCCTTTTTCACCATAGCCCTCTATGGGCTTCCATTTGCCAATTCCACAAGAACTGTCTTAGCGAAAGGCTTCTTGAGGGGAAAGCTGTAACTCTGTGAGATGATTTCACAGAACACAAAGAAGTTTCTCAGAAAGCTTCTTTCTCTTTGTTATCGGAGGATATTTCCTTTGGTCCTACAGTCTTCAAAGGGAAAGGAAATATCTGTTCTCAGATTCCACAGAAATAAGGCTAGCAAAGAGATCCACGAAATACAGATGTAACTCTGTGAGATGAATTAACAGAACACTAAGCAGTTTCTCAGAAAGCTTCTTTCCAGATTTCATCGGAGGATATTTCCTTTTTCACCATAGCCCTCTTTGGGCTTCCAAATATCACTTTGCCAATTCCACAAGAACTGTCTTAGCGAAAGGCTTCTTGAGGGGTAAGCTGTAACTCTGTGAGATGATTTCACAGAACACAAAGAAGTTTCTCAGAAGGCTTCTTTCTCTTTGTTATCGGAGGATATTTCCTTTGGCTGTATTGTCTTTAAAGGGATCCGAAATATCTGTTCTTAGATTACACAGAAATAAGGCTAGCAAAGAGATCCACGAAATACAGATGTAACTCTGTGAGATGAATTAACAGAACACTAAGCAGTTTCTCAGAAAGCTTCTTTCCAGATTTCATCGGAGGATATTTCTTTTTTCACCATAGCCCTGTATGGGCTTCCAAATATCACTTTGCCAATTCCACAAGAACTGTCTTAGCGAAAGGCTTCTTGAGGGGAAAGCTGTAACTCTGTGAGATGATTTCACAGAACACAAAGAAGTTTCTGAGAAAGCTTCTTTCTCTTTGTTATCGGAGGATATTTCCTTTGGCCCTATAGTCTTCAAAGGGAAAGGAAATATCTGTTGTCAGATTCCACAGAAATAAGGCTAGCAAAGAGATCCACGAAATACAGATGTAACTCTGTGAGATGAATTAACAGAACACTGAGCAGTTTCTCAGAAAGCTTCTTTCCAGATTTCATCGGAGGATATTTCCTTTTTCACCATAGCCCTCCATGGGCTTCCAAATATCACTTTGCCAATTCCACAAGAACTGTCTTAGCGAAAGGCTTCTTAAGAGGTAAGCTGTAACTCTGTGAGATGATTTCACAGAACACAAAGAAGTTTCTCAGAAAGCTTCTTTCTCTTTGTTATCAGAGGATATTTCCTTTGGGCCTATAGTCTTCAAAGGGAAAGGAAATATCTGTTGTCAGATTCCACAGAAATAAGCCTAGCAAAGAGATCCACGAAATACAGATGTAACTCTGTGAGATGAATTAACAGAACACTAAGCAGTTTCTCAGAAAGCTTCTTTCCAGATTTCATCGGAGGATATTTCCTTTTTCACCGTAGCCCTCTATGGGCTTCCAAATATCACTTTGCCAATTCCACAAGAACTGTCTTAGCGAAAGGCTTCTTGAGGGGAAAGCTGTAACTCTGTGAGATGATTTCACAGAACAGAAAGAAGTTTCTCAGAAAGCTTCTTTCTCTTTTTTATGAGAGGATATTTCCTTTGGCCGTATAGTCTTTAAAGGGATCCGAAATATCTGTTCTCAGATTCCACAGAAATAAGGCTAGCAAAGAGATCCACGAAATACAGATGTAACTCTGTGAGATGAATTAACAGAACACTAAGCAGTTTCTCAGAAAGCTTCTTTCCAAATTTCATCGGATGATATTTCCTTTTTCACCATAGCCCTCTATGGGCTTCCATTTGCCAATTCCACAAGAACTGTCTTAGCGAAAGGCTTCTTGAGGGGAAAGCTGTAACTCTGTGAGATGATTTCACAGAACACAAAGAAGTTTCTCAGAAGGCTTCTTTCTCTTTGTTATCGGAGGATATTTCCTTTGGCCGTATAGTCTTTAAAGGGATCCGAAATATCTGTTCTTAGATTCCACAGAAATAAGGCTAACAAAGATATCCACGAAATACAGATGTAACTCTGTGAGATGAATTAACAGAACACTAAGCAGTTTCTCAGAAAGCTTTTTTCCAGATTTCATCGGAGGATATTTCCTTTTTCTCCATAGCTCTCTATGAGCTTCCAAATATCACTTTGCCAATTCCACAAGAACTGTCTTAACGAAATGCTTCTTGAGGGGAAAGCTGTAACTCTGTGAGATGATTTCACAGAACACTAAGAAGTTTCTCAGAAAGCTTCTTTCTCTTTGTTATCGGAGGATATTTCCTTTGGCCCTATAGTCTTCAAAGGGAAAGGAAATATCTGTTGTCAGATGCCTCAGAAATAAGGCTTGCAAAGAGATCCACGAAATACAGATGTAACTCTGTGAGATGAATTAACAGAACACTAAGTAGTTTCTCAGAAAGCTTCTTTCCAGATTTCATCGGAGGATAATTCCTTTTTCAAAATAGCGCTCTATGGGCTTCCAAATATCACCCTCCCAATTCCACAAGAACTGTCTTAGCGAAAGGCTTCTTGATTGAAAAGCTGTAACTCTGTGAGATGATTTCACAGAACACAAAGAAGTTTCTCAGAAAGCTTCTTTGTCTTTGTTATCGGAGGATATTTCCTTTGGCCTATAGTCTTCAAAGGGAAAGGAAATACCTGTGGTCAGATTCCGCAGAAATAAGGCTAGCAAAGAAATCCACGAAATACCGATGTAACTCTCTGAGATGAATTAACAGAAAACTGAGCAGTTTCTCAGAAAGCTTCTTTCCAGATTTCATCGGAGGATATTTCCTTTTTCACCGTAGCCCTCTATGGGCTTCCAAATATCACTTTGCCAATTCCACAAGAACTGTCTTAGCGAAAGGCTTCTTGAGGGGAAAGCTGTAACTCTGTGAGATGATTTCACAGAACACGAAGAAGTTTCTCAGAAAGCTTCTTTCTCTTTGTTATCGGAGGACATTTCCTTTGGCCTATAGTCTTTAAAGGGATTCGAAATATCTGTTCTCAGATTCCACAGAAAAAAGGCTAGCAAAGAGATTCAAGAAATACAGATGTAACTCTGTGAGATGAATTAACAGAACACTAAGCAGTTTCTCAGAAAGCTTCTTTCCAGATTTCATGGGAGGATATTTCCTTTTTCACCATAGCTCTCTATGGGCTTCCAAATATCACTTTGCCAATTCCACAAGAACTGTCTTAGCGAAAGGCTTCTTGAGGGGAAAGCTGTAACTCTGTGAGATGATTTCACAGAACACTAAGAAGTTTCTCAGAAAGCTTCTTTCTCTTTGTTATCGGAGGATATTTCCTTTGGCCCTATTGTCTTCAAAGGGAAAGGAAATATCTGTTTTCAGATTCCACAGAAATAAGGCTAGCAAAGAGATCCAGGAAATACAGATGTAACTCTGTGAGATGAATTAACAGAACACTAAGCAGTTTCTCAGAAAGCTTCTTTCCAGATTTCATCGGAGGATATTTCCTTTTTCACCATAGCCCTCTGTGGGCTTCAAATATCACTTTGCCAATTCCACAAGAACTGCCTTAGCGAAAGCCTTCTTGAGGGGAAAGCTGTAACTCTGTGAGATGAATTCACAGAACACAAAGAAGTTTCTCAGAAAGCTTCTTTCTCTTTGTTATCGGAGGATATTTCCTTTGGCCCTATAGTCTTCAAAGGGAAAGGAAATATCTGTTGTCAGATTCCACAGAAATAAGGCTAGCAAAGAGATCGACGAAATACAGATGTAACCCTGTGGGATGAATTAATAGAACACTAAGCAGTTTCTCAGAAAGCTTCTTTCCAGATTTCATCGGAGGATATTTCCTTTTTCACCATAGCCCTCTATGGGCTTCCAAATAACACTTTGCCAATTCCACAAGAACTGTCTTAGTGAAAGGCTTCTTGATGGGAAAGCTGTAACTCTGTGAGATGATCTCACAGAACACAAAGAAGTTTCTCAGAAAGCTTCTTTCTCTTTGTTATCGGAGGTTATTTCCTTTGGCCCTATAGTCTTCAAAGGGAAAGGAAATACCTGTTGTCAGATGCCACAGAAATAAGGCTAGAAAAGAGATCCACGAAATACAGATGTAACTCTGTGTGATGAATTAACAGAACACTAAGCAGTTTCTCAGAAAGCTTCTTTCCAGATTTCATCGGATGATATTTCTTTTTTCACCGTAGCCCTCTATGGGCTTCGAAATATCACTTTGCCAATTCCACAAGAACTGTCTTTGCGAAAGGCTTCTTGAGGCGAAATCTGTAATTCTGTGAGACGATTTCACAGAACACAAAGAAGTTTCTCAGAAAGCTTCTTTCTCTTTGTTATCGGAGGATATTTCCTTTGGCCCTATAGTCTTTAAAGGGATCCGAAATATCTGTTCTCAGATTCAACAGAAATAAGGTTGGCAAAGAGATCAACGAAATACAGATGTAACTCTGTGAGATGAATTAACAGAACACTAAGCAGTTTCTCAGAAAGCTTTTTTCCAGATTTCATCGGAGGATATTTCCTTTTTCTCCATAGCTCTCTATGAGCTTCCAAATATCACTTTGCCAATTCCACAAGAACTGTCTTAACGAAATGCTTCTTGAGGGGAAAGCTGTAACTCTGTGAGATGATTTCACAGAACACTAAGAAGTTTCTCAGAAAGCTTCTTTCTCTTTGTTATCGGAGGATATTTCCTTTGGCCCTATAGTCTTCAATGGGATCCGAAATATCTGTTCTCAGATTCCACAGAAATAAGGCTGGCAAAGAGATCCACGAAATACAGATGTAACTCTGTGAGATGAATTAACAGAACACTAAGCAGTTTCTCAGAAAGCTTCTTTCCAGATTTCATCGGAGGATATTTCCTTTTTCAACATAGCCCTCTATGGGCTTCAAATATCACTTTGCCAATTCCACAAGAACTGCCTTAGCGAAAGCCTTCTTGAGGGGAAAGCTGTATCTCTGTGAGATGATTTCACAGAACACAAAGAAGTTTCTCAGAAAGCTTCTTTCTCTTTGTTATCGGAGGATATTTCCTTTGGCCCTATAGTCTTCAATGGGAAAGGAAATATCTGTTGTCAGATCCCACAGAAATAAGGCTAGCAAAGAGATCCACGAAATACAGATGTAATTCTGTGGGATGAATTAACAGAACACTAAGCAGTTTCTCAGAAAGCTTCTTTCCAGATTTCATCGGAGGATATTTCCTTTTCACCATAGCCCTCTATGGGCTTCCAAATAACACTTTGCCAATTCCACAAGAACTGACTTAGTGAAAGGCTTCTTGAGTGGAAAGCTGCAACTCTGTGAGATGATCTCACAGAACACAAAGAAGTTTCTCAGAAAGCTTCTTTCTCTTTGTTATCGGAGGATATTTCCTTTGTCCCTATAGTTTTCAAAGGGAAAGGAAATATCTGTTGTCAGATGCCACAGAAATAAGGCTAGCAAAGAGATCCACGAAATACAGATGTAACTCTGTGAGATGAATTAACAGAACACTAAGCAGTTTCTCAGAAAGCTTCTTTCCAGATTTCATCGGAGGATATTTCCTTTTTCACCATAGCCCTCTATGGGCTTCCAAATATCACCCTCCCAATTCCACAAGAACTGTCTTAGCGAAAGGCTTCTTGATTGAAAAGCTGTAACTCTGTGAGATGATTTCACAGAACACAAAGAAGTTTCTCAGAAAGCTTCTTTGTCTTTGTTATCGGAGGATATTTCCTTTGGCCCTATAGTCTTCAAAGGGAAAGGAAATATCTGTGGTCAGATTCCGCAGAAATAAGGCTAGCAAAGAAATCCACGAAATACCGATGTAACTCTGTGAGATGAATTAACAGAAAACTGAGCAGTTTCTCAGAAAGCTTCTTTCCAGATTTCATCGGAGGATATTTCCTTTTTCACCGTAGCCCTCTATGGGCTTCCAAATATCACTTTGCCAATTCCACAAGAACTGTCTTAGCGAAAGGCTTCTTGAGGGGAAAGCTGTAACTCTGTGAGATGATTTCACAGAACAGAAAGAAGTATCTCAGAAAGCTTCTTTCTCTTTTTTATCGGAGGATATTTCCTTTGGCCCTATAGTCTTCAAAGGGATCCGAAATATCTGTTCTCAGATTCCACAGAAATAAGGCTAGCAAAGAGATCCACGAAATACAGATATAACTCTGTGAGATGAATTAACAGAACACTAAGCAGTTTCTCAGAAAGCTTCTTTCCAGATTTCATCGGAGGATATTTCCTTTTTCACAATAGCCCTCTATGGGCTTCCAAATATCACTTTGCCAATTCCACAAGAACTGTCTTAGCGAAAGGCTTCTTGAGGGGAAAGCTGTAACTCTGTGAGATGATTTCACAGAACACGAAGAAGTTTCTCAGAAAGCTTCTTTCTCTTTGTTATCGGAGGATATTTCCTTTGGCCTATAATCTTTAAAGGGATTCGAAATATCTGTTCTCAGATTTCACAGAAATAAGGCTAGCAAAGATATCCACGAAATACAGATGTAACTCTGTGAGATGAATTAACAGAACACTAAGCAGTTTCTCAGAAATCTTCTTTCCAGATTTCATCGGATGATATTTCCTTTTTCTCCGTAGCCCTCTATGGGCTTCCAAATATCACTTTGCAAATTCCACAAGAACTGTCTTTGCGAAAGGCTTCTTGAGGGGAAAGCTGTAACTCTGTGAGATGATTTCACAGAACAAAAAGAAGTTTCTCAGAAAGCTTCTTTCTCTTTGTTATCGGAGGATATTTCCTTTGGCCCTATAGTCTTCAAAGGGAAAGGAAATATCTGTTGTCAGATTCCACAGAAATAAGGCTAGGAAAGAGATCCACGAAATACAGATGTAACTCTTTGAGATGAATTAACAGAACACTAGGCGGTTTCTTAGAAAGCTTCTTTCCAGATTTCATCAGAGTATATTTCCTTTTTCACCATAGCCCTATATGGGCTTCCAAATATCACTTTGCCAATTCCAAAAGAACTTCCTTAGCGAAAGGCTTCTTCAGGAGAAAGCTGTAACTCTGTGAGATGATTTCATAGAACAGAAAGAAGTTTCTCAGAAAGCTTCTTTCTCTTTGTTATCGGAGGATATTTCCTTTGTCCCTACAGTCTTCAAAGGGAAAGGAAATATCTGTTCTCAGATTCCACAGAAATAAGGCTAGCAAAGAGATCCACGAAATACAGATGTAACTCTGTGAGATGAATTAACAGAACACTAAGCAGTTTCTCAGAAAGCTTCTTTCCAGATTTCATCGGAGGATATTTCCTTTTTCACCATAGCCCTCTATGGGCTTCCAAATATCACTTTGCCAATTCCACAAGAACTGTCTTAGCGAAAGGCTTCTTGAGGGGAAAGCTGTAACTCTGTGAGATGATTTCACAGAACACAAAGAAGTTTCTCAGAAAGCTTCTTTCTCTTTGTTATCGGAGGATATTTCCTTTGGCCCTATAGTCTTCAAAGCGAAAGGAAAAATCTGTTCTCAGATTCCAGAGAAATAAAGCTAGCAAAGAGATCCACGAAATACAGATGTAACTCTCTGAGATGAATTAACAGAACACTAAGCAGTTTCTCAGAAACCTTCTTTCCAGATTTCATCTGAGGTTATTTCCTTTTTCACCATAGCCCTCTATGGGCTTCCAAATATCACTTTGCCAATTCCACAAGCACTGTCTTAGCGAAAGGCTTCTTGAGGGGAAAGCTGTAACTCTGTGAGATGATTTCACAGAACACAGAGAAGTTTCTCAGAAAGCTTCTTTCTCTTTGTTATCGGAGGATATTTCCTTTGGCCGTATAGTCTTTAAAGGGATCCGAAATAACTGTTCTTAGATTCCACAGAAATAAGGCTAGCAGAAAGCTTCTTTCCAGATTTCATCAGAGGATATTTCCTTTTTCACCATAGCCCTCTATGGGCTTCCAAATATCACTTTGCCAGTTCCACAAGAACTGTCTTAGCGAAAGGCTTCTGGAGGGGAAAGCTGTAACTCTGTGAGACGATTTAACAGAACACAAAGAAGTTTCTCAGAAAGCTTCTTTCTCTTTGTTATCGGAGGATATTTCCTTTGGCCTATAGTCTTTAAAGGGATTCGAAATATCTGTTCTCAGATTCCACAAAAATAAGGCTAGCAAAGAGATCCACGAAATACAGATGTAACTCTGTGAGATGAATTAACAGAACACTAAGCAGTTTCTCAGAAAGCTTCTGTCCGGATTTCATGAGAGGATATTTCCTTTTTCACTATAGCCTTCTATGGGGTTCCAAATAGCACTTTGCCAATTCCACAAGAACTGTCTTAGCGAAAGGCGTCTTGAGGGGAAAGCTGTAACTCTGTGAGATGATTTCACAGAACACAAAGAAGTTTCTCAGAAAGCTTCTTTCTCTTTGTTATCGGAGGATATTTCCTTTGGCCCTATTGTCTTCAAAGGGAAAGGAAATATCTGTTGTCAGATTCCACAGAAATAAGGCTAGCAAAGAGATCCACGAAATACAGATGTAACTCTGTGAGATGAATTAACAGAACACTAAGCAGTTTCTCAGAAAGCTTCTTTCCAGATTTCATGAGAGGATATTTCCTTTTTCACTATAGCCTTCTATGGGCTTCCAAATATCACTTTGCCAATTCCACAAGAACTGTCTTAGCGAAAGGCGTCTTCAGGGGAAAGCTGTAACTCTATGAAACGATTTCACAGAACACAAAGAAGTTTCTGAGAAAGCTTCTTTCTCTCTGTTATCGGAGGATATTTCCTTTGGCCCTATAGTCTTTAAAGGGATCCGAAATATCTGTTCTCAGATTCAACAGAAATAAGGTTAGCAAAGAGATCCCCGAAATACAGATGTAACTCTGTGAGATGAATTAACAGAACACTAAGCAGTTTCTCAGAAAGCTTTTTTCCAGATTTCATCGGAGGATATTTCCTTTTTCTCCATAGCCCTCTATGAGCTTCCAAATATCACTTTGCCAATTCCACAAGAACTGTCTTAACGAAATGCTTCTTGAGGGGAAAGCTGTAACTCTGTGAGATGATTTCACAGAACACAAAGAAGTTTCTCAGAAAGCTTCTTTCTCTTTGTTATCGGAGGATATTTCCTTTGGCCCTATAGTCTTGAAAGGGAAAGGAAATATCTCTTTTCAGATTCCACAGAAATAAGGCCAGCAAAGAGATCCACGAAATACAGATGTAACTCTGTGAGATGAATTAACAGAACACTAAGCAGTTTCTCAGAAAGCTTTTTTCCAGATTTCATCGGAGGATATTTCCTTTTTCACCATATCCCTCTATGGGCTTCCAAATAACACTTTGCCAATTCCACAAGAACTGTCTTAGTGAAAGGGTTCTTGATGGGAAAGCTGTAACTCTGTGAGATGATCTCACAGAACACAAAGAAGTTTCTCAGAAAGCTTCTTTCTCTTTGTTATCGGAGGATATTTCCTTTGGCCCTATAGTCTTCAATGGGAAAGGAAATATCTGTTGTCAGATCCCACAGAAATAAGGCTAGCAAAGAGATCCACGAAATACAGATGTAACTCTGTGGGATGAATTAACAGAACACTAAGCAGTTTCTCAGAAAGCTTCTTTCCAGATTTCATCGGAGGATATTTCCTTTTCACCATAGCCCTCTATGGGCTTCCAAATAACACTTTGCCAATTCCACAAGAACTGACTTAGTGAAAGGCTTCTTGAGGGGAAAGGTGTAACTCTGTGAGATGATCTCACAGAACACAAAGAAGTTTCTCAGAAAGCTTTTTTCTCTTTGTTATCGGAGGATATTTCCTTTGTCCCTATAGTCTTCAAAGGGAAAGGAAATATCTGTTGTCAGATGCCACAGAAATAAGGCTAGCAAAGAGATCCACGAAATACAGATGTAACTCTGTGAGATGAATTAACAGAACACTAAGCAGTTTCTCAGAAAGCTTCTTTCCAGATTTCATCTGAGGATATTTCCTTTTTCACCGTAGCCCTCTATGGGCTTCCAAATATCACTTTGCCAATTCCACAAGAACTGTCTTAGCGAAAGGCTTCTTGAGGCGAAATCTGTAATTCTGTGAGACGATTTCACAGAACACAAAGAAGTTTCTCAGAAAGCTTCTTTCTCTTTGTTATCGGAGGATATTCCCTTCTTCCCTATAGTCTTTAAAGGGATCCGAAATATCTGTTCTCAGATTCAACAGAAATAAGGTTAGCAAAGAGATCCACGAAATACAGATGTAACTCTGTGAGATGAATTAACAGAACACTAAGCAGTTTCTCAGAAAGCTTTTTTCCAGATTTCATCGGAGGATATTTCCTTTTTCTCCATAGCCCTCTATGAGCTTCCAAATATCACTTTGCCAATTCCACAAGAACTGTCTTAACGAAATGCTTCTTGAGGGGAAAGCTGTAACTCTGTGAGATGATTTCACGGAACACTAAGAGGTTTCTCAGAAAGCTTCTTTCTCTTTGTTATCGGAGGATATTTCCTTTGGCCCTATAGTCTTCAAAGGGAAAGGAAATATCTGTTTTCAGATTCCACAGAAATAAGGCTACCAAAGAGATCCACGAAATACAGATGTAACTCTGTGAGATGAATTAACAGAACACTAAGCAGTTTCTCAGAAAGCTTCTTTCCAGATTTCATCGGAGGATATTTCCTTTTTCACCATAGCCCTCTATGGGCTTCAAATATCACTTTGCCAATTCCACAAGAACTGTCTTAGCGAAAGCCTTCTTGAGGCGAAAGGTGTAACTCTGTGAGATGATTTCACAGAACACAAAGAAGTTTCTCAGAAAGCTTCTTTCTCTTTGTTATCGGAGGATATTTCCTTAGGCCCTATAGTCTTCAAGGGGAAAGGAAATATCTGTTGTCAGATTCCACAGAAATAAGGCTAGCAAAGAGATCCACGAAATACAGATGTAACTCTGTGGGATGAATTAACAGAACACTAAGCAGTTTCTCAGAAAGCTTCTTTCCAGATTTCATCGGAGGATATTTCCTTTTCACCATAGCCCTCTATGGGCTTCCAAATAACACTTTGCCAATTCCACAAGAACTGTCTTAGCGAAAGGCTTCTTGATTGAAAAGCTGTAACTCTGTGAGATGATTTCACAGAACACAAAGAAGTTTCTCAGAAAGCTTCTTTGTCTTTGTTATCGGAGGATATTACCTTTAGCCCTATAGTCTTCAAAGGGAAAGGAAATATCTGTGGTAAGATTCCGCAGAAATAAGGCTAGCAAAGAAATCCACGAAATACCGATGTAACTCTGTGAGATGAATTAACAGAAAACTGAGCAGTTTCTCAGAAAGCTTCTTTCCAGATTTCATCGGAGGATATTTCCTTTTTCACCGTAGCCCTCTATGGGCTTCCAAATATCACTTTGCCAATTCCACAAGAACTGTCTTAGTGAAAGGCTTCTTGAGGGGAAAGCTGTAACTCTGTGAGATGATTTCACAGAACAGAAAGAAGTATCTCAGAAAGCTTCTTTCTCTTTTTTATCGGAGGATATTTCCTTTGGCCCTATAGTCTTCAAAGGGATCCAAAATATCTGATCTCAGATTCCACAGAAATAAGGCTAGCAAAGAGATCCACGAAATACAGATATAACTCTGTGAGATGAATTAACAGAACACTAAGCAGTTTCTCAGAAAGCTTCTTTCCAGATTTCATCGGAGGATATTTCCTTTTTCACAATAGCCCTCTATGGGCTTCCAAATATCACTTTGCCAATTCCACAAGAACTGTCTTTGCGAAAGGCTTCTTGAGGGGAAAGCTGTAACTCTGTTAGATGATTTCACAGAACACGAAGAAGTTTCTCAGAAAGCTTCTTTCTCTTTGTTATCTGAGGATATTTCCTTTGGCCTATAGTCTTTAAAGGGATTCGAAATATCTGTTCTCAGAATCCACAGAAAAAAGGCTAGCAAAGAGATCCACGAAACACAGATGTAACTCTGTGAGATGAATTAACAGAACACTAAGCAGTTTCACAGAAAGCTTCTTTCCAGATTTCATTGGAGGATATTTCCTTTTTCACCATAGCCCTCTATGGGCTTCCAAATATCACTTTGCCAATTCCACAAGAACTGTCTTAGCGAAAGGCTTCTTGAGGGGAAAGCTGTAACTCTGTGAGATGATTTCACAGAACAGAAAGAAGTTTCTCAGAAAGCTTCTTTCTCTTTGTTATCGGAGGATATTTCCTTTGGCCCTATAGTCTTTAAAGGGATCCGAAATATCTGTTCTCAGATTCCACAGAAATAAGGCTAGCAAAGAGATCCACGAAATACAGATGTAACTCTGTGAGATGAATTAACAGAACACTAAGCAGTTTCTTAGAAAGCTTCTTTCCAGATTTCATCGGAGGAGATTTCCTTTTTCACCATAGCCCTCTATGGGCTTCCAAATATCACTTTGCCAATTCCACAAGAACTGTCTTTGCGAAAGGCTTCTTGAGGGGAAAGCTGTAACTCTGTGAGATGATTTCACAGAACACAAAGAAGTTTCTCAGAAAGCTTCTTTCTCTTTGTTATCGGAGGATATTTCCTTTGGCCCTATAGTCTTAAAAGGGAAAGGAAATATCTGTTGTCGGATTCCACAGAAATAAGGCTAGCAAAGTGATCCACGAAATACAGATCTAACTCTGTGAGATGAATTAACCGAACACTAAGCTTTTTCTCAGAAAGCTTCTTTCCAGATTTCATCGGAGGATATTTCCTTTTTCACCATAGCCCTCTATGGGCTTCCAAATATCACCCTCCCAATTCCACAAGAACTGTCTTAGCGAAAGGCTTCTTGAGGGAAAAGCTGTAACTCTGTGAGATGATTTCACAGAACACAAAGAAGGTTCTCAGAAAGCTTCTTTCTCTTTGTTATCGGAGGATATTTCCTTTTGCCCTATAGTCCTCAAAGGGAAAGGAAATATCTGTTGTCAGATTCCACAGAAATAAGGCTAGCAAAGAGATCCACGAAATACAGATGTAACTCTGTGAGATGAATTAACAGAACACTGAGCAGTTTCTCAGAAAGCTTCTTTCCAGATTTCATCGGAGGATATTTCCTTTTTCACCATAGCCCTCTATGGGCTTCCATTTGCCAATTCCACAAGAACTGTCTTAGCGAAAGGCTTCTTGAGGGGAAAGCTGTAACTCTGTGAGATGATTTCACAGAACACAAAGAAGTTTCTCAGAAAGCTTCTTTCTCTTTGTTATCGGAGGATATTTCCTTTGGTCCTACAGTCTTCAAAAGGAAAGGAAATATCTGTTCTCAGATTCCACAGAAATAAGGCTAGCAAAGAGATCCACGAAATACAGATGTAACTCTGTGAGATGAATTAACAGAACACTAAGCAGTTTCTCAGAAAGCTTCTTTCCAGATTTCATCGGAGGATATTTCCTTTTTCACCATAGCCCTCTTTGGGCTTCCAAATATCACTTTGCCAATTCCACAAGAACTGTCTTAGCGAAAGGCTTCTTGAGGGGTAAGCTGTAACTCTGTGAGATGATTTCACTGAACACAAAGAAGTTTCTCAGAAGGCTTCTTTCTCTTTGTTATCGGAGGATATTTCCTTTGGCTGTATTGTCTTTAAAGGGATCCGAAATATCTGTTCTTAGATTCCAAAGAAATAAGGCTAGCAAAGAGATCCACGAAATACAGATGTAACTCTGTGAGATGAATTAACAGAACACTAAGCAGTTTCTCAGAAAGCTTCTTTCCAGATTTCATCGGAGGATATTTCTTTTTTCACCATAGCCCTCTATGGGCTTCCAAATATCACTTTGCCAATTCCACAAGAACTGTCTTAGCGAAAGGCTTCTTGAGGGGAAAGCTGTAACTCTGTGAGATGATTTCACAGAACACAAAGAAGTTTCTGAGAAAGATTCTTTCTCTTTGTTATCGGAGGATATTTCCTTTGGCCCTATAGTCTTCAAAGGGAAAGGAAATATCTGTTCTCAGATTCCACAGAAATAAGGCTAGCAAAGAGATCCACGAAATACAGATGTAACGGTGTGAGATGAATTAACAGAACACTAAGCAGTTTCTTAGAAAGCTTCTTTCCAGATTTCATCGGAGGATATTTCCTTTTTCACCATAGCCCTCTATGGGCTTCCAAATATCACTTTGCCAATTCCACAAGAACTGTCTTTGCGAAAGGCTTCTTGAGGGGAAAGCTGTAACTCTGTGAGATGATTTCACAGAACACAAAGAAGTTTCTCAGAAAGCTTCTTTCTCTTTGTTATCGGAGGATATTTCCTTTGGCCCTATAGTCTTAAAAGGGAAAGGAAATATCTGTTGTCGGATTCCACAGAAATAAGGCTAGCAAAGTGAACCACGAAATACAGATCTAACTCTGTGAGATGAATTAACCGAACACTAAGCTTTTTCTCAGAAAGCTTCTTTCCAGATTTCATCGGAGGATATTTCCTTTTTCACCATAGCCCTCTATGGGCTTCCAAATATCACCCTCCCAATTCCACAAGAACTGTCTTAGCGAAAGGCTTCTTGAGGGAAAAGCTGTAACTCTGTGAGATGATTTCAGAGAACACAAAGAAGGTTCTCAGAAAGCTTCTTTCTCTTTGTTATCGGAGGATATTTCCTTTTGCCCTATAGTCCTCAATGGGAAAGGAAATATCTGTTGTCAGATTCCACAGAAATAAGGCTAGCAAAGAGATTCACGAAATACAGATGTAACTCTGTGAGATGAATTAACAGAACACTGAGCAGTTTCTCAGAAAGCTTCTTTCCAGATTTCATCGGAGGATATTTCCTTTTTCACCATAGCCCTCTATGGGCTTCCAAATATGACTTTGCCAATTCCACAAGAACTGTCTTAGCGAAAGGCTTCTTGAGGGGTAAGCTGTAACTCTGTGAGACGATTTCACAGAACACAAAGAAGTTTCTCTGAAAGCTTCTGTCTCTTTGTTATCAGAGGATATTTCCTTTGGCCCTATAGTCTTCAAAGGGAAAGGAAATATCTGTTGTCAGATTCCACAGAAATAAGCCTAGCAAAGACATCCACGAAATACAGATGTAACTCTGTGAGATGAATTAACAGAACACTAAGCAGTTTCTCAGAAAGCTTCTTTCCAGATTTCATCGGAGGATATTTCCTTTTTCACCATAGCCCTCTATGGGCTTCCAAATATCACTTTCCCAATTCCACAAGAACTGTCTTAGCGAAAGGCTTCTTGAGGGGAAAGCTGTAACTGTGTGAGATGATTTCACAGAACAGAAAGAAGTTTCTCAGAAAGCTTCTTTCTCTTTGTTATCAGAGGATATTTCCTTTGGCCGTATAGTCTTTAAAGGGATCCGAAATATCTGTTCTCAGATTCCACAGAAATAAGGCTAGCAAAGAGATCCACGAGATACAGATGTAAATCTGTGAGATGAATTAACAGAACACTAAGCAGTTTCTCAGAAAGCTTCTTTCCAGATTTCATCGGATGATATTTCCTTTTTCACCATAGCCCTCTATGGGCTTCCATTTGCCAATTCCACAAGAACTGTCTTAGCGAAAGGCTTCTTGAGGGGAAAGCTGTAACTCCGTGAGATGATTTCACAGAACACAAAGAAGTTTCTCAGAAAGCTTCTTTCTCTTTGTTATCGGAGGATATTTCCTTTGGTCCTACAGTCTTCAAAGGGAAAGGAAATATCTTTTCTCAGATTCCACAGAAATAAGGCTAGCAAAGAGATCCACGAAATACAGATGTAACTCTGTGAGATGAATTAACAGAACACTAAGCAGTTTCTCAGAAAGCTTCTTTCCAGATTTCATCGGAGGATATTTCCTTTTTCACCATAGCCCTCTTTGGGCTTCCAAATATCACTTTGCCAATTCCACAAGAACTGTCTTAGCGAAAGGCTTCTTGAGGGGTAAGCTGTAACTCTGTGAGATGATTTCACTGAACACAAAGAAGTTTCTCAGAAGGCTTCTTTCTCTTTGTTATCGGAGGATATTTCCTTTGGCTGTATTGTCTTTAAAGGGATCCGAAATATCTGTTCTTAGATTCAACAGAAATAAGGCTAGCAAAGAGATCCACGAAATACAGATGTAACTCTGTGAGATGAATTAACAGAACACTAAGCAGTTTCTCAGAAAGCTTCTTTCCAGATTTCATCGGAGGATATTTCTTTTTTCACCATAGCCCTCTATGGGCTTCCAAATATCACTTTGCCAATTCCACAAGAACTGTCTTAGCGAAAGGCTTCTTGAGGGGAAAGCTGTAACTCTGTGAGATGATTTCACAGAACACAAAGAAGTTTCTGAGAAAGCTTCTTTCTCTTTGTTATCGGAGGATATTTCCTTTGGCCCTATAGTCTTCAAAGGGAAAGGAAATATCTGTTGTCAGATTCCACAGAAATAAGGCTAGCAAAGAGATCCACGAAATACAGATGTAACTCTGTGAGATGAATTAACAGAACACTGAGCAGTTTCTCAGAAAGCTTCTTTCCAGATTTCATCGGAGGATATTTCCTTTTTCACCATAGCCCTCTATGGGCTTCCAAATATCACTTTGCCAATTCCACAAGAACTGTCTTAGCGAAAGGCTTCTTGAGAGGTAAGCTGTAACTCTGTGAGATGATTTCACAGAACACAAAGAAGTTTCTCAGAAAGCTTCTTTCTCTTTGTTATCAGAGGATATTTCCTTTGGGCCTATAGTCTTCAAAGGGAAAGGAAATATCTGTTGTCAGATTCCACAGAAATAAGCCTAGCAAAGAGATCCACGAAATACAGATGTAACTCTGTGAGATGAATTAACAGAACACTAAGCAGTTTCTCAGAAAGCTTCTTTCCAGATTTCATCGGAGGATATTTCCTTTTTCACCATAGCCCTCTATGGGCTTCCAAATATCACTTTGCCAATTCCACAAGAACTGTCTTAGCGAAAGGCTTCTTGAGGGGAAAGCTGTAACTCTGTGAGATGATTTCACAGAACAGAAAGAAGTTTCTCAGAAAGCTTCTTTCTCTTTTTTATCAGAGGATATTTCCTTTGGCCGTATAGTCTTTAAAGGGATCCGAAATATCTGTTCTCAGATTCCACAGAAATAAGGCTAGCAAAGAGATCCACGAAATACAGATGTAGCTCTGTGAGATGAATTAACAGAACACTAAGCAGTTTCTCAGAAAGCTTCTTTCCAAATTTCATCGGATGATATTTCCTTTTTCACCATAGCCCTCTATGGGCTTCCATTTGCCAATTCCACAAGAACTGTCTTAGCGAAAGGCTTCTTGAGGGGAAAGCTGTAACTCTGTGAGATGATTTCACAGAACACAAAGAAGTTTCTCAGAAGGCTTCTTTCTCTTTGTTATCGGAGGATATTTCCTTTGGCCGTATAGTCTTTAAAGGGATCCGAAATATCTGTTCTTAGATTCCACAGAAATAAGGCTAACAAAGATATCCACGAAATACAGATGTAACTCTGTGAGATGAATTAACAGAACACTAAGCAGTTTCTCAGAAAGCTTTTTTCCAGATTTCATCGGAGGATATTTCCTTTTTCTCCACAGCCCTCTATGAGCTTCCAAATATCACTTTGCCAATTCCACAAGACCTGTCTTAACGAAATGCTTCTTGAGTGGAAAGCTGTAACTCTGTGAGATGATTTCACAGAACACAAAGAAGTTTCTCAGAAAGCTTCTTTCTCTTTGTTATCGGAGGATATTTCCTTTGGCCCTATAGTCTTCAAAGGGAAAGGAAATATCTGTTGTCACATTCCACAGAAATAAGGCTAGCAAAGAGATCCACGAAATACAGATGTAACTCCTTGAGATGAATTAACAGAATACTGAGCAGTTTCTCAGAAAGCTTCTTTCCAGATTTCATCGGAGGATATTTCCTTTTTCACCATAGCCCTCTATGAGCTTCCAAATATCACTTTGCCAATTCCACAAGAAATGTGTTAGCGAAAGGCTTCTTGAGCGGAAACCTGTAACTCTGTGAGATGATTTCACAGAACACAAAGAAGTTTCTCAGAAAGCTTCTTTCTCTTTTTTATCGGAGGATATTTCCTTTGGCCCTATAGTCTTCAAAGGGATCCGAAATATCTGTTCTCAGATTCCACAGAAATAAGGCTAGCAAAGATATCCACGAAACACAGATGTAACTCTGTGAGATGAATTAACAGAACACTAAGCAGTTTCTCAGAAAGCTTCTTTCCAGATTTCATCGGAGGATATTTCCTTTTTCTCCATAGCCCTCTATGAGCTTCCAAATATCACTTTGCCAATTCCACAAGAACTGTCTTAGCGAAAGGCTTCTTGAGGGGAAAGCTGTAACTCTGTGAGATGATTTCACGGAACACAAAGTAGTTTCTCAGAAAGCTTCTTTCTCTTTGTTATCGGAGAATATTTCCTTTGGTCCTATAGTCTTCAAAGGGAAAGGAAATATCTGTTCTCAGATTCCACAGAAATAAGGCTAGCAAAGAGATCCACGAAATACAGATGTAACGGAGTGAGATGAATTAACAGAACACTAAGCAGTTTCTCAGAAAGCTTCTTTCCAGATTTCATCGGAGGATATTTCCTTTTTCACCATAGCCCTCTATTGGCTTCCAAATATCACTTTGCCAATTCCACAAGAACTGTCTTAGCGAAAGGCTTCTTGAGGGGAAAGCTGTAACTCTGTGAGACGATTTCACAGAACACAAAGAAGTTTCTCAGAAAGCTTCTTTCTCTTTGTTATGGGAGGATATTTCCTTTGGCCCTACAGTCTTCAAAGGGAAAGGAAATATCTGTTCTCAGATTCCACAGAAATAAGGCTAGCAAAGAGATCCACGAAATACAGATGTAACTCTGTGAGATGAATTAACAGAACACTAAGCAGTTTCTCAGAAAGCTTCTTTCCAGATTTCATCGGAGGATATTTCCTTTTTCACCATAGCCCTCTGTGGGCTTCCAAATATCACTTTGCAAATTCCAAAAGAACTGTCCTAGCGAAAGGCTTCTTGAGGGGAAAGCTGTAACTCTGTGAGATTATTTCACAGAACACAAAGTAGTTTCTCAGAAAGCTTCTTTCTCTTTGTTATCGGAGGATATTTCCTTTGGCCCTATAGTCTTCAAAGGGAAAGGAAAAATCTGTTGTCAGATTCCACAGAAATAAGGCTAGCAAAGAGATCCACGAAATGCAGATGTAAGTCTGTGAGATGAATTAAGAGAACACTAAGCAGTTTCTCAGAAAGCTTCTTTCCAGGTTTCATCAGAGGATATTTCCTTTTTCACCATAGCCCTCTATGGGCTTCCAAATATCACTTTGCCAATTCCACAAGAACTGTCTTAGCGAAAGGCTTCTTGAGGGGTAAGCTGTAACTCTGTGAGATGATTTCACTGAACACAAAGAAGTTTCTCAGAAGGCTTCTTTCTCTTTGTTATCGGAGGATATTTCCTTTGGCCGTATAGTCTTTAAAGGGAACCGAAATATCTGTTCTTAGATTCCACAGAAATAAGGCTAGCAAAGAGATCCAGAAATACAGATGTAACTCTGTGAGATGAATTAACAGAACACTAAGCAGTTTCTCAGAAAGCTTCTTTCCAGATTTCATCGGAGGATATTTCCTTTTTCACCATAGCCCTCTATGGGCTTCCAAATATCACTTTGCCAATTCCACAAGAACTGTCTTACCGAAAGCCTTCTTGAGGGGAAAGTTGTAACTCTGTGAGATGATTTCACAGAACACAAAGAAGTTTCTCAGAAAGCTTCTTTCTCTTTGTTATCGGAGGATATTTCCTTTGGCCCTATAGTCTTCAAAGGGAAAGGAAAAATCTGTTGTCAGATTCCACAGAAATAAGGCTAGCAAAGAGATCCACGAAATACAGATGTAACTCTGTGAGATGAAATAACAGAACACTAAGCAGTTTCTCAGAAAGCTTCTTTCCAGATTTCATCGGAGGATATTTCCTTTTTCACCATAGCCCTCTATGGGCTTCAAATATCACTTTGCCAATAACACAAGAACTGCCTTAGCGAAAGCCTTCTTGAGGGGAAAGCTGTAACTCTGTGAGATGATTTCACAGAACACAATGAAGTTTCTCAGAAAGCTTCTTTCTCTTTGTTATCGGAGGATATTTCCTTTGGCCCTACAGTTTTCAAAGGGAAAGGAAATATCTGTTGTCAGATTCCACAGAAATACGGCTAGCAAAGAGATCCAAGAAATACAGATGTAACTCTGTGAGATGAATTAACAGAACACTAAGCAGTTTCTCAGAAAGCTTCTTTCCAGATTTCATCGGAGGATATTTCCTTTCTCACCATAGCCCTCTATGGGCTTCCAAATATCACCCTCCCAATTCCACAAGAACTGTCTTAGCGAAAGGCTTCTTGAGGGGAAATCTGTAACTCTGTGAGATGATTTCACAGAACAGAAAGAAGTTTCTCAGAAAGCTTCTTTCTCTTTGTTATCGGAGGATATATCCTTTGGCCCTACAGTCTTCAAAGGAAAAGGAAATATCTGTTCTCAGATTCCACAGAAATAAGGCTAGCAAAGAGATCCACGAAATACAGATGTAACTCTGTGAGATGAATTAACAGAACACTAAGCAGTTTCTCAGAAAACTTCTTTCCAGATTCCATCGGAGGATATTTCTTTTTTCACCATAGCCTTCTATGGGCTTCCAAATATCACTTTGCCAATTCCACAAAAACTGTCTTAGCGAAAGGCTTCTTGAGGGGAAAGCTGTAACTCTGTGAGATGATTTCAGAGAACACAAAGAAGTTTCTCAGAAGGCTTCTTTCTCTTTGTTATCGGAGGATATTTCCTTTGGCCGTATAGTCTTTAAAGGGATCCGAAATATCTGTTCTTAGATTCCACAGAAATAAGGCTAGCAAAGAGATCCATGAAATACAGATGTAACTATGTGAGATGAATTAACAGAACACTAAGCAGTTTCTCAGAAAGCCTCTTTCCAGATTTCATCGGATAATATTTCCTTTTTCACCTTAGCCCTCTATGGGCTTCCATTTGCCAATTCCACAAGAACTGTCTTAGCGAAAGGCTTCTTGAGGGGAAAGCTGTAACTCTGTGAGATGATTTCACAGAACACAAAGAAGTTTCTCAGAAAGCTTCTTTCTCTTTGTTATCGGAGGATATTTCTTTTGGCCCTATAGTCTTTAAAGGGATCCGAAATATCTGTTGTCAGATTCCACAGAAGTAAGGCTAGCAAAGAGATCCACGAAATACAGATGTAACTCTGTCAGATGAATTAACAGAACACTGAGCAGTTTCTCAGAAAGCTTCTTTCCAGATTTCATCGGAGGATATTTCCTTTTTCACCATAGCCCTCTATGGGCTTCCAAATATCACTTTGCCAATTCCACAAGAACTGTCTTAGCGAAAGGCTTCTTGAGGGGAAAGCTGTAACTCTGTGAGATGATTTCACAGAACACAAAGAAGTTTCTCCGAAAGCTTCTTTCTCTTTGTTATCGGAGGATATTTCCTTTGGCCCTATAGTCTTCAAAGGGAAAGGAAATATCTGTTGTCAGATTCCACAGAAATAAGGCTAGCAAAGAGATCCACGAAATACAGATGTAGCTCTGTGAGATGAATTAACAGAACACTAAGCAGTTTCTCAGAAAGCTTCTTTCCAGATTTCATCGGAGGATATTTCCTTTTTCACCATAGCCCTTTATGGGCATCCAAATATCACTTTGCCAATTCCACAAGAACTGTCTTAGCGAAAGGCTTCTTGAGGGGAAAGCTGTAACTCTGTGAGATGATTTCACAGAACAGAAAGAAGTTTCTCAGAAAGCTTCTTTCTCTTTGTTATCGGAGGATATTTCCTTTGGCCATATAGTCTTTAAAGGGATCCGAAATATCTGTTCTCAGATTCCACAGAAATAAGGCTAGCAAAGAGATCCATGAAATACAGATGTAACTCTGTGAGATGAATTAACAGAACACTTAGCAGTTTCTCAGAAAGCTTCTTTCCAGATTTCATCGGATGATATTTCCTTTTTCACCATAGCCCTCTATGGGCTTCCATTTGCCAATTCCACAAGAACTGTCTTAGCGAAAGGCTTCTTGAGGGGAAAGCTGTAACACTGTGAGATGATTTCACAGAACACAAAGAAGTTTCTGAGAAAGCTTCTTTCTCTTTGTTATCGGAGGATATTTCCTTTGGCCCTATAGTCTTTAAAGGGATCCGAAATATCTGTTGTCAGATTCCACAGAAATAAGGCTAGCAAAGAGATCCACGAAATACAGATGTAACTCTGTCAGATGAATTAACAGAACACTGAGCAGTTTCCCAGAAAGCTTCTTTCCAGATTTCATCGGAGGATATGTCCTTTTTCTCCATAGCCCTCTATGAGCTTCAAAATATCACTTTGCCAATTCCACAAGAACTGTCTTAGCGAAAGGCTTCTTGAGGGGAAAGCTGTAACTCTGTGAGATGATTTCACAGAACACAAAGAAGTTGCTCAGAAAGCTTCTTTCTCTTTGTTATCGGAGGTTATTTCCTTTGGCCCTATAGTCTTCAAAGGGAAAGGAAATATCTGTTGTCAGATTCCACAGAAATAAGGCTCGCAAAGAGATCCACGAAATACAGATGTAAATCTGTGAGACGAATTAAGAGAACACTAAGCAGTTTCTCAGAAAGCTTCTTTCCAGGTTTCATCAGAGGATATTTCCTTTTTCACCTTAGCCCTCTATGGGCTTCCAAATATCACTTTGCGAATTCCACAAGAACTGTCTTAGCGAAAGGCTTCTTGAGGGGTAAGCTGTAACTCTGTGAGATGATTTCACAGAACACAAAGAAGTTTCTCAGAAGGCTTCTTTCTCTTTGTTATCGGAGGATATTTCCTTTGGCCGTATAGTCTTCAAAGGGAAAGGAAATATCTGTTGTCAGATTCCACAGAAATAAGGCTAGCAAAGAGATCCACGAAATACAGATGTAACTCTGTGAGATGAATTAACAGAACACTAAGCGGTTTCTCAGAAAGCTTCTTTCCAAATTTCATCGTAGGGTATTTCCTTTTTCACCATAGCCCTCTAAGGGCTTCCAAATATCACTTTGCCAATTCCACAAGAACTGTGTTAGCGAAAGGCTTCTTGAGGGGAGGGCTGTAACTCTGTGAGATGATTTCACAGAACACAAAGAAGTTGCTCAGAAAGCTTCTTTCTCTTTTTTATCGGAGGATAATTCCTTTGGCCCTCTAGTCTTCAAAGGTATCCGAAATATCTGTTCTCAGATTCGACAGAAATAAGTCTAGCAAAGAGATCCACGAAATACAGATGTAACAGTCTGAGATGAATTAACAGTACACTAAGCAGTTTCTCAGAAAGCTTCTTTCCCGATTTCATCGGAGGATATTTCCTTTTTCACCGTAGCCCTCTATGGGCTTCCAAATATCACTTTGCCAATTCCACAAGAACTGTCTTAGCGAAAGGCTTCTTGAGGGGAAAGCTGTAACTCTGTGAGATGATTTCACAGAACACAAAGAAGTTTCTCAGAAAGCTTCTTTCTCTTTGGTATCGGAGGATATATCCTTTGTCCCTATAGTCTTCAAAGGGAAAGGAAATATCTGCTGTCAGATTCCACAGAAATAAGGCTTGCAAAGAGATCCACGAAATACAGATGTAACTCTGTGAGATGAATTAACAGGACACTAAGCAGTTTCTTAGAAAGCTTCTTTCCAGGTTTCATCAGAGGACATTTCCTTTTTCACAATAGCCCTCTATGGGCTTTCAAATATCACTTTGCCAATTCCACAAGAACTGTCTTAGCGAAAGGCTTCTTGAGGGGAAAGCTGTAACTCTTTCAGATGATTTCACAGAACACGAAGAAGTTTCTCAGAAAGCTTTTTTCTCTTTGTTATCGGAGGATATTTCCTTTGGCCTATAGTCTTTAAAGGGATTCGAAATATCTGTTCTCAGATTCCACAGAAAAAAGGCTAGCAAAGAGATCCACGAAATACAGATGTAACTCTGTGAGATGAATTAACAGAACACTAAGCAGTTTCTCAGAAAGCTTCTTTCCAGATTTCATCGGAGGATATTTCTTTTTTCACCATAGCCCTCTATGGGCTTCCAAATATCACTTTGCCAATTCCACAAGAACTGTCTTAGCGAAAGGCTTCTTGAGGGGAAAGCTGTAACTCTGTGAGATGATTTCACAGAACACAAAGAAGTTTCTGAGAAAGCTTCTTTCTCTTTGTTATCGGAGGATATTTCCTTTGGCCCTATAGTCTTCAAAGGGAAAGGAAATATCTGTTCTCAGATTCCACAGAAATAAGGCTAGCAAAGAGATCCACGAAATACAGATGTAACGGTGTGAGATGAATTAACAGAACACTAAGCAGTTTCTTAGAAAGCTTCTTTCCAGATTTCATCGGAGGATATTTCCTTTTTCAGCATAGCCCTCTATGGGCTTCCAAATATCACTTTGCCAATTCCACAAGAACTGTCTTTGCGAAAGGCTTCTTGAGGGGTAAGCTGTAACTCTGTGAGACGATTTCACAGAACACAAAGAAGTTTCTCTGAAAGCTTCTGTCTCTTTGTTATCAGAGGATATTTCCTTTGGCCCTATAGTCTTCAAAGGGAAAGGAAATATCTGTTGTCAGATTCCACAGAAATAAGCCTAGCAAAGAGATCCACGAAATACAGATGTAACTCTGTGAGATGAATTAACAGAACACTAAGCAGTTTCTCAGAAAGCTTCTTTCCAGATTTCATCGGAGGATATTTCCTTTTTCACCATAGCCCTCTATGGGCTTCCAAGTATCACTTTCCCAATTCCACAAGAACTGTCTTAGCGAAAGGCTTCTTGAGGGGAAAGCTGTAACTGTGTGAGATGATTTCACAGAACAGAAAGAAGTTTCTCAGAAAGCTTCTTTCTCTTTGTTATCAGAGGATATTTCCTTTGGCCGTATAGTCTTTAAAGGGATCCGAAATATCTGTTCTCAGATTCCACAGAAATAAGGCTAGCAAAGAGATCCACGAGATACAGATGTAAATCTGTGAGATGAATTAACAGAACACTAAGCAGTTTCTCAGAAAGCTTCTTTCCAGATTTCATCAGATGATATTTCCTTTTTCACCATAGCCCTCTATGGGCTTCCATTTGCCAATTCCACAAGAACTGTCTTAGCGAAAGGCTTCTTGAGGGGAAAGCTGTAACTCTGTGAGATGATTTCACAGAACACAAAGAAGTTTCTCAGAAAGCTTCTTTCTCTTTGTTATCGGAGGATATTTCCTTTGGTCCTACAGTCTTCAAAGGGAAAGGAAATATCTGTTCTCAGATTCCACAGAAATAAGGCTAGCAAAGAGATGCACGAAATACAGATGTAACTCTGTGAGATGAATTAACAGAACACTAAGCAGTTTCTCAGAAAGCTTCTTTCCAGATTTCATCGGAGGATATTTCCTTTTTCACCATAGCCCTCTTTGGGCTTCCAAATATCACTTTGCCAATTCCACAAGAACTGTCTTAGCGAAAGGCTTCTCGAGGGGTAAGCTGTAACTCTGTGAGATGATTTCACTGAACACAAAGAAGTTTCTCAGAAGGCTTCTTTCTCTTTGTTATCGGAGGATATTTCCTTTGGCTGTATTGTCTTTAAAGGGATCCGAAATATCTGTTCTTAGATTCCACAGAAATAAGGCTAGCAAAGAGATCCACGAAATACAGATGTAACTCTGTGAGATGAATTAACAGAACACTAAGCAGTTTCTCAGAAAGCTTCTTTCCAGATTTCATCGGAGGATATTTCTTTTTTCACCATAGCCCTCTATGGGCTTCCAAATATCACTTTGCCAATTCCACAAGAACTGTCTTAGCGAAAGGCTTCTTGAGGGGAAAGCTGTAACTCTGTGAGATGATTTCACAGAACACAAAGAAGTTTCTGAGAAAGCTTCTTTCTCTTTGTTATCGGAGGATATTTCCTTTGGCCCTATAGTCTTCAAAGGGAAAGGAAATATCTGTTGTCAGATTCCACAGAAATAAGGCTAGCAAAGAGATCCACGAAATACAGATGTAACTCTGTTAGATGAATTAACAGAACACTGAGCAGTTTCTCAGAAAGCTTCTTTCCAGATTTCATCGGAGGATATTTCCTTTTTCACCATAGCCCTCTATGGGCTTCCAAATATCACTTTGCCAATTCCACAAGAACTGTCTTAGCGAAAGGCTTCTTGAGAGGTAAGCTGTAACTCTGTGAGATGATTTCACAGAACACAAAGAAGTTTCTCAGAAAGCTTCTTTCTCTTTGTTATCAGAGGATATTTCCTTTGGGCCTATAGTCTTCAAAGGGAAAGGAAATATCTGTTGTCAGATTCCACAGAAATAAGCCTAGCAAAGAGATCCACGAAATACAGATGTAACTCTGTGAGATGAATTAACAGAACACTAAGCAGTTTCTCAGAAAGCTTCTTTCCAGATTTCATCGTAGGATATTTCCTTTTTCACCATAGCCCTCTATGGGCTTCCAAATATCACTTTGCCAATTCCACAAGAACTGTCTTAACGAAATGCTTCTTGAGTGTAAAGCTGTAACTCTGTGAGATGATTTCACAGAACACAAAGAAGTTTCTCAGAAAGCTTCTTTCTCTTTGTTATCGGAGGATATTTCCTTTGGCCCTATAGTCTTCAAAGGGAAAGGAAATATCTGTTGTCACATTCCACAGAAATAAGGCTAGCAAAGAGATCCACGAAATACAGATGTAACTCCTTGAGATGAATTAACAGAATACTGAGCAGTTTCTCAGAAAGCTTCTTTCCAGATTTCATCGGAGGATATTTCCTTTTTCACCATAGCCCTCTATGGGCTTCCAAATATCACTTTGCCAATTCCACAAGAACTGTGATAGCGAAAGGCTTCTTGAGCGGAAACCTGTAACTCTGTGAGATGATTTCACAGAACACAAAGAAGTTTCTCAGAAAGCTTCTTTCTCTTTTTTATCGGAGGATATTTCCTTTGGCCCTATAGTCTTCAAAGGGATCCGAAATATCTGTTCTCAGATTCCACAGAAATAAGGCTAGCAAAGATATCCACGAAACACAGATGTAACTCTGTGAGATGAATTAAAAGAACACTAAGCAGTTTCTCAGAAAGCTTCTTTCCAGATTTCATCGGAGGATATTTCCTTTTTCTCCATAGCCCTCTATGAGCTTCCAAATATCACTTTGCCAATTCCACAAGAACTGTCTTAGCGAAAGGCTTCTTGAGGGGAAAGCTGTAACTCTGTGAGATGATTTCACGGAACACAAAGTAGTTTCTCAGAAAGCTTCTTTCTCTTTGTTATCGGAGAATATTTCCTTTGGTCCTATAGTCTTCAAAGGGAAAGGAAATATCTGTTGTCAGATTCCACAGAAATAAGGCTAGCAAAGAGATCCACGAAATACAGATGTAACGGAGTGAGATGAATTAACAGAACACTAAGCAGTTTCTCAGACAGCTTCTTTCCAGATTTCATCGGAGGATATTTCCTTTTTCACCATAGCCCTCTATTGGCTTCCAAATATCACTTTGCCAATTCAACAAGAACTGTCTTAGCGAAAGGCTTCTTGAGGGGAAAGCTGTAACTCTGTGAGACGATTTCACAGAACACAAAGAAGTTTCTCAGAAAGCTTCTTTCTCTTTGTTATGGGAGGATATTTCCTTTGGCCCTACAGTCTTCAAAGGGAAAGGAAATATCTGTTCTCAGATTCCACAGAAATAAGGCTAGCAAAGAGATCCACGAAATACAGATGTAACTCTGTGAGATGAATTAACAGAACACTAAGCAGTTTCTCAGAAAGCTTCTTTCCAGATTTCATCGGAGGATATTTCCTTTTTCACCATAGCCCTCTGTGGGCTTCCAAATATCACTTTGCAAATTCCACAAGAACTGTCCTAGCGAAAGGCTTCTTGAGGGGAAAGCTGTAACTCTGTGAGATTATTTCACAGAACACAAAGTAGTTTCTCAGAAAGCTTCTTTCTCTTTGTTATCGGAGGATATTTCCTTTGGCCCTATAGTCTTCAAAGGGAAAGGAAAAATCTGTTGTCAGATTCCACAGAAATAAGGCTAGCAAAGAGATCCACGAAATACAGATGTAACTCTGTGAGATGAAATAACAGAACACTAAGCAGTTTCTCAGAAAGCTTCTTTCCAGATTTCATCGGAGGATATTTCCTTTTTCACCATAGCCCTCTATGGGCTTCAAATATCACTTTGCCAATAACACAAGAACTGCCTTAGCGAAAGGCTTCTTGAGGGGAAAGCTGTAACTCTGTGAGATGATTTCACAGAACACAATGAAGTTTCTCAGAAAGCTTCTTTCTCTTTGTTATCGGAGGATATTTCCTTTGGCCCTACAGTTTTCAAAGGGAAAGGAAATATCTGTTGTCAGATTCCACAGAAATACGGCTAGCAAAGAGATCCAAGAAATACAGATGTAACTCTGTGAGATGAATTAACAGAACACTAAGCAGTTTCTCAGAAAGCTTCTTTCCATATTTCATCGGAGGATATTTCCTTTCTCACCATAGCCCTCTATGGGCTTCCAAATATCACCCTCCCAATTCCACAAGAACTGTCTTAGCGAAAGGCTTCTTGAGGGGAAATCTGTAACTCTGTGAGATGATTTCACAGAACAGAAAGAAGTTTCTCAGAAAGCTTCTTTCTCTTTGTTATCGGAGGATATACCCTTTGGCCCTACAGTCTTCAAAGGGAAAGGAAATATCTGTTCTCAGATTCCACAGAAATAAGGCTAGCAAAGAGATTCACGAAATACAGATGTAACTCTGTGAGATGAATTAACAGAACACTAAGCAGTTTCTCAGAAAACTTCTTTCCAGATTCCATCGGAGGATATTTCTTTTTTCACCATAGCCTTCTATGGGCTTCCAAATATCACTTTGCCAATTCCACAAAAACTGTCTTAGCGAAAGGCTTCTTGAGGGGAAAGCTGTAACTCTGTGAGATGATTTCAGAGAACACAAAGAAGTTTCTCAGAAGGCTTCTTTCTCTTTGTTATCGGAGGATATTTCCTTTGGCCGTATAGTCTTTAAAGGGATCCGAAATATCTGTTCTTAGATTCCACAGAAATAAGGCTAGCAAAGAGATCCATGAAATACAGATGTAACTCTGTGAGATGAATTAACAGAACACTAAGCAGTTTCTCAGAAAGCCTCTTTCCAGATTTCATCGGATAATATTTCCTTTTTCACCTTAGCCCTCTATGGGCTTCCATTTGCCAATTCCACAAGAACTGTCTTAGCGAAAGGCTTCTTGAGGGGAAAGCTGTAACTCTGTGAGATGATTTCACAGAACACAAAGAAGTTTCTCAGAAAGCTTCTTTCTCTTTGTTATCGGAGGATATTTCCTTTGGCCCTATAGTCTTTAAAGGGATCCGAAATATCTGTTGTCAGATTCCACAGAAGTAAGGCTAGCAAAGAGATCCACGAAATACAGATGTAACTCTGTCAGATGAATTAACAAAACACTGAGCAGTTTCTCAGAAAGCTTCTTTCCAGATTTCATCGGAGGATATTTCCTTTTTCACCATAGCCCTCTATGGGCTTCCAAATATCACTTTGCCAATTCCACAAGAACTGTCTTAGCGAAAGGCTTCTTGAGGGGAAAGCTGTAACTCTGTGAGATGATTTCACAGAACACAAAGAAGTTTCTCAGAAAGCTTCTTTCTCTTTGTTATCGGAGGATATTTCCTTTGGCCCTATAGTCTTCAAAGGGAAAGGAAATATCTGTTGTCAGATTCCACAGAAATAAGGCTAGCAAAGAGATCCACGAAATACAGATGTAGCTCTGTGAGATGAATTAACAGAACACTAAGCAGTTTCTCAGAAAGCTTCTTTCCAGATTTCATCGGAGGATATTTCCTTTTTCACCATAGCCCTTTATGGGCATCCAAATATCACTTTGCCAATTCCACAAGAACTGTCTTAGCGAAAGGCTTCTTGAGGGGAAAGCTGTAACTCTGTGAGATGATTTCACAGAACAGAAAGAAGTTTCTCAGAAAGCTTCTTTCTCTTTGTTATCGGAGGATATTTCCTTTGGCCGTATAGTCTTTAAAGGGATCCGAAATATCTGTTCTCAGATTCCACAGAAATAAGGCTAGCAAAGAGATCCATGAAATACAGATGTAACTCTGTGAGATGAATTAACAGAACACTAAGCAGTTTCTCAGAAAGCTTCTTTCCAGATTTCATCGGATGATATTTCCTTTTTCACCATAGCCCTCTATGGGCTTCCATTTGCCAATTCCACAAGAACTGTCTTAGCGAAAGGCTTCTTGAGGGGAAAGCTGTAACACTGTGAGATGATTTCACAGAACACAAAGAAGTTTCTGAGAAAGCTTCTTTCTCTTTGTTATCGGAGGATATTTCCTTTGGCCCTATAGTCTTTAAAGGGATCCGAAATATCTGTTGTCAGATTCCACAGAAATAAGGCTAGCAAAGAGATCCACGAAATACAGATGTAACTCTGTGAGACGAATTAACAGAACACTGAGCAGTTTCCCAGAAAGCTTCTTTCCAGATTTCATCGGAGGATATGTCCTTTTTCTCCATAGCCCTCTATGAGCTTCAAAATATCACTTTGCCAATTCCACAAGAACTGTCTTAGCGAAAGGCTTCTTGAGGGGAAAGCTGTAACTCTGTGAGATGATTTCACAGAACACAAAGAAGTTTCTCAGAAAGCTTCTTTCTCTTTGTTATCGGAGGTTATTTCCTTTGGCCCTATAGTCTTCAAAGGGAAAGGAAATATCTGTTGTCAGATTCCACAGAAATAAGGCTAGCAAAGAGATCCACGAAATACAGATGTAACTCTGTGAGATGAATTAACAGAACACTAAGCGGTTTCTCAGAAAGCTTCTTTCCAAATTTCATCGTAGGGTATTTCCTTTTTCACCATAGCCCTCTAAGGGCTTCCAAATATCACTTTGCCAATTACACAAGAACTGTGTTAGCGAAAGGCTTCTTGAGGGGAGGGCTGTAACTCTGTGAGATGATTTCACAGAACACAAAGAAGTTGCTCAGAAAGCTTCTTTCTCTTTTTTATCGGAGGATAATTCCTTTGGCCCTCTAGTCTTCAAAGGTATCCGAAATATCTGTTCTCAGATTCGACAGAAATAAGTCTAGCAAAGAGATCCACGAAATACAGATGTAACAGTGTGAGATGAATTAACAGTACACTAAGCAGTTTCTCAGAAAGCTTCTTTCCCGATTTCATCGGAGGATATTTCCTTTTTCACCGTAGCCCTCTATGGGCTTCCAAATATCACTTTGCCAATTCCACAAGAACTGTCTTAGCGAAAGGCTTCTTGAGGGGAAAGCTGTAACTCTGTGAGATGATTTCACAGAACACAAAGAAGTTTCTCAGAAAGCTTCTTTCTCTTTGGTATCGGAGGATATATCCTTTGTCCCTATAGTCTTCAAAGGGAAAGGAAATATCTGCTGTCAGATTCCACAGAAATAAGGCTTGCAAAGAGATCCACGAAATACAGATGTAACTCTGTGAGATGAATTAACAGGACACTAAGCAGTTTCTTAGAAAGCTTCTTTCCAGGTTTCATCAGAGGACATTTCCTTTTTCACAATAGCCCTCTATGGGCTTTCAAATATCACTTTGCCAATTCCACAAGAACTGTCTTAGCGAAAGGCTTCTTGAGGGGAAAGCTGTAACTCTTTTAGATGATTTCACAGAACACGAAGAAGTTTCTCAGAAAGCTTTTTTCTCTTTGTTATCGGAGGATATTTCCTTTGGCCTATAGTCTTTAAAGGGATTCGAAATATCTGTTCTCAGATTCCACAGAAAAAAGGCTAGCAAAGAGATCCACGAAATACAGATGTAACTCTGTGAGATGAATTAACAGAACACTAAGCAGTTTCTCAGAAAGCTTCTTTCCAGATTTCATCGGAGGATATTTCTTTTTTCACCATAGCCCTCTATGGGCTTCCAAATATCACTTTGCCAATTCCACAAGAACTGTCTTAGCGAAAGGCTTCTTGAGGGGAAAGCTGTAACTCTGTGAGATGATTTCACAGAACACAAAGAAGTTTCTGAGAAAGCTTCTTTCTCTTTGTTATCGGAGGATATTTCCTTTGGCCCTATAGTCTTCAAAGGGAAAGGAAATATCTGTTGTCAGATTCCACAGAAATAAGGCTAGCAAAGAGATCCACGAAATACAGATGTAACGGTGTGAGATGAATTAACAGAACACTAAGCAGTTTCTTAGAAAGCTTCTTTCCAGATTTCATCGGAGGATATTTCCTTTTTCAGCATAGCCCTCTATGGGCTTCCAAATATCACTTTGCCAATTCCACAAGAACTGTCTTTGCGAAAGGCTTCTTGAGGGGTAAGCTGTAACTCTGTGAGACGATTTCACAGAACACAAAGAAGTTTCTCTGAAAGCTTCTGTCTCTTTGTTATCAGAGGATATTTCCTTTGGCCCTATAGTCTTCAAAGGGAAAGGAAATATCTGTTGTCAGATTCCACAGAAATAAGCCTAGCAAAGAGATCCACGAAATACAGATGTAACTCTGTGAGATGAATTAACAGAACACTAAGCAGTTTCTCAGAAAGCTTCTTTCCAGATTTCATCGGAGGATATTTCCTTTTTCACCATAGCCCTCTATGGGCTTCCAAATATCACTTTCCCAATTCCACAAGAACTGTCTTAGCGAAAGGCTTCTTGAGGGGAAAGCTGTAACTGTGTGAGATGATTTCACAGAACAGAAAGAAGTTTCTCAGAAAGCTTCTTTCTCTTTGTTATCAGAGGATATTTCCTTTGGCCGTATAGTCTTTAAAGGGATCCGAAATATCTGTTCTCAGATTCCACAGAAATAAGGCTAGCAAAGAGATCCACGAGATACAGATGTAAATCTGTGAGATGAATTAACAGAACACTAAGCAGTTTCTCAGAAAGCTTCTTTCCAGATTTCATCAGATGATATTTCCTTTTTCACCATAGCCCTCTATGGGCTTCCATTTGCCAATTCCACAAGAACTGTCTTAGCGAAAGGCTTCTTGAGGGGAAAGCTGTAACTCTGTGAGATGATTTCACAGAACACAAAGAAGTTTCTCAGAAAGCTTCTTTCTCTTTGTTATCGGAGGATATTTCCTTTGGTCCTACAGTCTTCAAAGGGAAAGGAAATATCTGTTCTCAGATTCCACAGAAATAAGGCTAGCAAAGAGATCCACGAAATACAGATGTAACTCTGTGAGATGAATTAACAGAACACTAAGCAGTTTCTCAGAAAGCTTCTTTCCAGATTTCATCGGAGGATATTTCCTTTTTCACCATAGCCCTCTTTGGGCTTCCAAATATCACTTTGCCAATTCCACAAGAACTGTCTTAGCGAAAGGCTTCTCGAGGGGTAAGCTGTAACTCTGTGAGATGATTTCACTGAACACAAAGAAGTTTCTCAGAAGGCTTCTTTCTCTTTGTTATCGGAGGATATTTCCTTTGGCTGTATTGTCTTTAAAGGGATCCGAAATATCTGTTCTTAGATTCCACAGAAATAAGGCTAGCAAAGAGATCCACGAAATACAGATGTAACTCTGTGAGATGAATTAACAGAACACTAAGCAGTTTCTCAGAAAGCTTCTTTCCAGATTTCATCGGAGGATATTTCTTTTTTCACCATAGCCCTCTATGGGCTTCCAAATATCACTTTGCCAATTCCACAAGAACTGTCTTAGCGAAAGGCTTCTTGAGGGGAAAGCTGTAACTCTGTGAGATGATTTCACAGAACACAAAGAAGTTTCTGAGAAAGCTTCTTTCTCTTTGTTATCGGAGGATATTTCCTTTGGCCCTATAGTCTTCAAAGGGAAAGGAAATATCTGTTGTCAGATTCCACAGAAATAAGGCTAGCAAAGAGATCCACGAAATACAGATGTAACTCTGTGAGATGAATTAACAGAACACTGAGCAGTTTCTCAGAAAGCTTCTTTCCAGATTTCATCGGAGGATATTTCCTTTTTCACCATAGCCCTCTATGGGCTTCCAAATATCACTTTGCCAATTCCACAAGAACTGTCTTAGCGAAAGGCTTCTTGAGAGGTAAGCTGTAACTCTGTGAGATGATTTCACAGAACACAAAGAAGTTTCTCAGAAAGCTTCTTTCTCTTTGTTATCAGAGGATATTTCCTTTGGGCCTATAGTCTTCAAAGGGAAAGGAAATATCTGTTGTCAGATTCCACAGAAATAAGCCTAGCAAAGAGATCCACGAAATACAGATGTAACTCTGTGAGATGAATTAACAGAACACTAAGCAGTTTCTCAGAAAGCTTCTTTCCAGATTTCATCGTAGGATATTTCCTTTTTCACCATAGCCCTCTATGGGCTTCCAAATATCACTTTGCCAATTCCACAAGAACTGTCTTAACGAAATGCTTCTTGAGTGGAAAGCTGTAACTCTGTGAGATGATTTCACAGAACACAAAGAAGTTTCTCAGAAAGCTTCTTTCTCTTTGTTATCGGAGGATATTTCCTTTGGCCCTATAGTCTTCAAAGGGAAAGGAAATATCTGTTGTCACATTCCACAGAAATAAGGCTAGCAAAGAGATCCACGAAATACAGATGTAACTCCTTGAGATGAATTAACAGAATACTGAGCAGTTTCTCAGAAAGCTTCTTTCCAGATTTCATCGGAGGATATTTCCTTTTTCACCATAGCCCTCTATGGGCTTCCAAATATCACTTTGCCAATTCCACAAGAACTGTGATAGCGAAAGGCTTCTTGAGCGGAAACCTGTAACTCTGTGAGATGATTTCACAGAACACAAAGAAGTTTCTCAGAAAGCTTCTTTCTCTTTTTTATCGGAGGATATTTCCTTTGGCCCTATAGTCTTCAAAGGGATCCGAAATATCTGTTCTCAGATTCCACAGAAATAAGGCTAGCAAAGATATCCACGAAACACAGATGTAACTCTGTGAGATGAATTAAAAGAACACTAAGCAGTTTCTCAGAAAGCTTCTTTCCAGATTTCATCGGAGGATATTTCCTTTTTCTCCATAGCCCTCTATGAGCTTCCAAATATCACTTTGCCAATTCCACAAGAACTGTCTTAGCGAAAGGCTTCTTGAGGGGAAAGCTGTAACTCTGTGAGATGATTTCACGGAACACAAAGTAGTTTCTCAGAAAGCTTCTTTCTCTTTGTTATCGGAGAATATTTCCTTTGGTCCTATAGTCTTCAAAGGGAAAGGAAATATCTGTTCTCAGATTCCACAGAAATAAGGCTAGCAAAGAGATCCACGAAATACAGATGTAACGGAGTGAGATGAATTAACAGAACACTAAGCAGTTTCTCAGAAAGCTTCTTTCCAGATTTCATCGGAGGATATTTCCTTTTTCACCATAGCCCTCTATTGGCTTCCAAATATCACTTTGCCAATTCAACAAGAACTGTCTTAGCGAAAGGCTTCTTGAGGGGAAAGCTGTAACTCTGTGAGACGATTTCACAGAACACAAAGAAGTTTCTCAGAAAGCTTCTTTCTCTTTGTTATGGGAGGATATTTCCTTTGGCCCTACAGTCTTCAAAGGGAAAGGAAATATCTGTTCTCAGATTCCACAGAAATAAGGCTAGCAAAGAGATCCACGAAATACAGATGTAACTCTGTGAGATGAATTAACAGAACACTAAGCAGTTTCTCAGAAAGCTTCTTTCCAGATTTCATCGGAGGATATTTCCTTTTTCACCATAGCCCTCTGTGGGCTTCCAAATATCACTTTGCAAATTCCACAAGAACTGTCCTAGCGAAAGGCTTCTTGAGGGGAAAGCTGTAACTCTGTGAGATTATTTCACAGAACACAAAGTAGTTTCTCAGAAAGCTTCTTTCTCTTTGTTATCGGAGGATATTTCCTTTGGCCCTATAGTCTTCAAAGGGAAAGGAAAAATCTGTTGTCAGATTCCACAGAAATAAGGCTAGCAAAGAGATCCACGAAATACAGATGTAACTCTGTGAGATGAAATAACAGAACACTAAGCAGTTTCTCAGAAAGCTTCTTTCCAGATTTCATCGGAGGATATTTCCTTTTTCACCATAGCCCTCTATGGGCTTCAAATATCACTTTGCCAATAACACAAGAACTGCCTTAGCGAAAGCCTTCTTGAGGGGAAAGCTGTAACTCTGTGAGATGATTTCACAGAACACAATGAAGTTTCTCAGAAAGCTTCTTTCTCTTTGTTATCGGAGGATATTTCCTTTGGCCCTACAGTTTTCAAAGGGAAAGGAAATATCTGTTGTCAGATTCCACAGAAATACGGCTAGCAAAGAGATCCAAGAAATACAGATGTAACTCTGTGAGATGAATTAACAGAACACTAAGCAGTTTCTCAGAAAGCTTCTTTCCATATTTCATCGGAGGATATTTCCTTTCTCACCATAGCCCTCTATGGGCTTCCAAATATCACCCTCCCAATTCCACAAGAACTGTCTTAGCGAAAGGCTTCTTGAGGGGAAATCTGTAACTCTGTGAGATGATTTCACAGAACAGAAAGAAGTTTCTCAGAAAGCTTCTTTCTCTTTGTTATCGGAGGATATACCCTTTGGCCCTACAGTCTTCAAAGGGAAAGGAAATATCTGTTCTCAGATTCCACAGAAATAAGGCTAGCAAAGAGATTCACGAAATACAGATGTAACTCTGTGAGATGAATTAACAGAACACTAAGCAGTTTCTCAGAAAACTTCTTTCCAGATTCCATCGGAGGATATTTCTTTTTTCACCATAGCCTTCTATGGGCTTCCAAATATCACTTTGCCAATTCCACAAAAACTGTCTTAGCGAAAGGCTTCTTGAGGGGAAAGCTGTAACTCTGTGAGATGATTTCAGAGAACACAAAGAAGTTTCTCAGAAGGCTTCTTTCTCTTTGTTATCGGAGGATATTTCCTTTGGCCGTATAGTCTTTAAAGGGATCCGAAATATCTGTTCTTAGATTCCACAGAAATAAGGCTAGCAAAGAGATCCATGAAATACAGATGTAACTCTGTGAGATGAATTAACAGAACACTAAGCAGTTTCTCAGAAAGCCTCTTTCCAGATTTCATCGGATAATATTTCCTTTTTCACCTTAGCCCTCTATGGGCTTCCATTTGCCAATTCCACAAGAACTGTCTTAGCGAAAGGCTTCTTGAGGGGAAAGCTGTAACTCTGTGAGATGATTTCACAGAACACAAAGAAGTTTCTCAGAAAGCTTCTTTCTCTTTGTTATCGGAGGATATTTCCTTTGGCCCTATAGTCTTTAAAGGGATCCGAAATATCTGTTGTCAGATTCCACAGAAGTAAGGCTAGCAAAGAGATCCACGAAATACAGATGTAACTCTGTCAGATGAATTAACAAAACACTGAGCAGTTTCTCAGAAAGCTTCTTTCCAGATTTCATCGGAGGATATTTCCTTTTTCACCATAGCCCTCTATGGGCTTCCAAATATCACTTTGCCAATTCCACAAGAACTGTCTTAGCGAAAGGCTTCTTGAGGGGAAAGCTGTAACTCTGTGAGATGATTTCACAGAACACAAAGAAGTTTCTCAGAAAGCTTCTTTCTCTTTGTTATCGGAGGATATTTCCTTTGGCCCTATAGTCTTCAAAGGGAAAGGAAATATCTGTTGTCAGATTCCACAGAAATAAGGCTAGCAAAGAGATCCACGAAATACAGATGTAGCTCTGTGAGATGAATTAACAGAACACTAAGCAGTTTCTCAGAAAGCTTCTTTCCAGATTTCATCGGAGGATATTTCCTTTTTCACCATAGCCCTTTATGGGCATCCAAATATCACTTTGCCAATTCCACAAGAACTGTCTTAGCGAAAGGCTTCTTGAGGGGAAAGCTGTAACTCTGTGAGATGATTTCACAGAACAGAAAGAAGTTTCTCAGAAAGCTTCTTTCTCTTTGTTATCGGAGGATATTTCCTTTGGCCGTATAGTCTTTAAAGGGATCCGAAATATCTGTTCTCAGATTCCACAGAAATAAGGCTAGCAAAGAGATCCATGAAATACAGATGTAACTCTGTGAGATGAATTAACAGAACACTTAGCAGTTTCTCAGAAAGCTTCTTTCCAGATTTCATCGGATGATATTTCCTTTTTCACCATAGCCCTCTATGGGCTTCCATTTGCCAATTCCACAAGAACTGTCTTAGCGAAAGGATTCTTGAGGGGAAAGCTGTAACACTCTGAGATGATTTCACAGAACACAAAGAAGTTTCTGAGAAAGCTTCTTTCTCTTTGTTATCGGAGGATATTTCCTTTGGCCCTATAGTCTTTAAAGGGATCCGAAATATCTGTTGTCAGATTCCACAGAAATAAGGCTAGCAAAGAGATCCACGAAATACAGATGTAACTCTGTGAGATGAATTAACAGAACACTGAGCAGTTTCCCAGAAAGCTTCTTTCCAGATTTCATCGGAGGATATGTCCTTTTTCTCCATAGCCCTCTATGAGCTTCAAAATATCACTTTGCCAATTCCACAAGAACTGTCTTAGCGAAAGGCTTCTTGAGGGGAAAGCTGTAACTCTGTGAGATGATTTCACAGAACACAAAGAAGTTTCTCAGAAAGCTTCTTTCTCTTTGTTATCGGAGGATATTTCCTTTGGCCCTATAGTCTTTAAAGGGATCCGAAATATCTGTTGTCAGATTCCACAGAAGTAAGGCTAGCAAAGAGATCCACGAAATACAGATGTAACTCTGTCAGATGAATTAACAAAACACTGAGCAGTTTCTCAGAAAGCTTCTTTCCAGATTTCATCGGAGGATATTTCCTTTTTCACCATAGCCCTCTATGGGCTTCCAAATATCACTTTGCCAATTCCACAAGAACTGTCTTAGCGAAAGGCTTCTTGAGGGGAAAGCTGTAACTCTGTGAGATGATTTCACAGAACACAAAGAAGTTTCTCAGAAAGCTTCTTTCTCTTTGTTATCGGAGGATATTTCCTTTGGCCCTATAGTCTTCAAAGGGAAAGGAAATATCTGTTGTCAGATTCCACAGAAATAAGGCTAGCAAAGAGATCCACGAAATACAGATGTAGCTCTGTGAGATGAATTAACAGAACACTAAGCAGTTTCTCAGAAAGCTTCTTTCCAGATTTCATCGGAGGATATTTCCTTTTTCACCATAGCCCTTTATGGGCATCCAAATATCACTTTGCCAATTCCACAAGAACTGTCTTAGCGAAAGGCTTCTTGAGGGGAAAGCTGTAACTCTGTGAGATGATTTCACAGAACAGAAAGAAGTTTCTCAGAAAGCTTCTTTCTCTTTGTTATCGGAGGATATTTCCTTTGGCCGTATAGTCTTTAAAGGGATCCGAAATATCTGTTCTCAGATTCCACAGAAATAAGGCTAGCAAAGAGATCCATGAAATACAGATGTAACTCTGTGAGATGAATTAACAGAACACTTAGCAGTTTCTCAGAAAGCTTCTTTCCAGATTTCATCGGATGATATTTCCTTTTTCACCATAGCCCTCTATGGGCTTCCATTTGCCAATTCCACAAGAACTGTCTTAGCGAAAGGCTTCTTGAGGGGAAAGCTGTAACACTGTGAGATGATTTCACAGAACACAAAGAAGTTTCTGAGAAAGCTTCTTTCTCTTTGTTATCGGAGGATATTTCCTTTGGCCCTATAGTCTTTAAAGGGATCCGAAATATCTGTTGTCAGATTCCACAGAAATAAGGCTAGCAAAGAGATCCACGAAATACAGATGTAACTCTGTGAGACGAATTAACAGAACACTGAGCAGTTTCCCAGAAAGCTTCTTTCCAGATTTCATCGGAGGATATGTCCTTTTTCTCCATAGCCCTCTATGAGCTTCAAAATATCACTTTGCCAATTCCACAAGAACTGTCTTAGCGAAAGGCTTCTTGAGGGGAAAGCTGTAACTCTGTGAGATGATTTCACAGAACACAAAGAAGTTTCTCAGAAAGCTTCTTTCTCTTTGTTATCGGAGGTTATTTCCTTTGGCCCTATAGTCTTCAAAGGGAAAGGAAATATCTGTTGTCAGATTCCACAGAAATAAGGCTAGCAAAGAGATCCACGAAATACAGATGTAACTCTGTGAGATGAATTAACATAACACTAAGCGGTTTCTCAGAAAGCTTCTTTCCAAATTTCATCGTAGGGTATTTCCTTTTTCACCATAGCCCTCTAAGGGCTTCCAAATATCACTTTGCCAATTCCACAAGAACTGTGTTAGCGAAAGGCTTCTTGAGGGGAGGGCTGTAACTCTGTGAGATGATTTCACAGAACACAAAGAAGTTGCTCAGAAAGCTTCTTTCTCTTTTTTATCGGAGGATAATTCCTTTGGCCCTCTAGTCTTCAAAGGTATCCGAAATATCTGTTCTCAGATTCGACAGAAATAAGTCTAGCAAAGAGATCCACGAAATACAGATGTAACAGTGTGAGATGAATTAACAGTACACTAAGCAGTTTCTCAGAAAGCTTCTTTCCCGATTTCATCGGAGGATATTTCCTTTTTCACCGTAGCCCTCTATGGGCTTCCAAATATCACTTTGCCAATTCCACAAGAACTGTCTTAGCGAAAGGCTTCTTGAGGGGAAAGCTGTAACTCTGTGAGATGATTTCACAGAACACAAAGAAGTTTCTCAGAAAGCTTCTTTCTCTTTGGTATCGGAGGATATATCCTTTGTCCCTATAGTCTTCAAAGGGAAAGGAAATATCTGCTGTCAGATTCCACAGAAATAAGGCTTGCAAAGAGATCCACGAAATACAGATGTAACTCTGTGAGATGAATTAACAGGACACTAAGCAGTTTCTTAGAAAGCTTCTTTCCAGGTTTCATCAGAGGACATTTCCTTTTTCACAATAGCCCTCTATGGGCTTTCAAATATCACTTTGCCAATTCCACAAGAACTGTCTTAGCGAAAGGCTTCTTGAGGGGAAAGCTGTAACTCTTTTAGATGATTTCACAGAACACGAAGAAGTTTCTCAGAAAGCTTTTTTCTCTTTGTTATCGGAGGATATTTCCTTTGGCCTATAGTCTTTAAAGGGATTCGAAATATCTGTTCTCAGATTCCACAGAAAAAAGGCTAGCAAAGAGATCCACGAAATACAGATGTAACTCTGTGAGATGAATTAACAGAACACTAAGCAGTTTCTCAGAAAGCTTCTTTCCAGATTTCATCGGAGGATATTTCTTTTTTCACCATAGCCCTCTATGGGCTTCCAAATATCACTTTGCCAATTCCACAAGAACTGTCTTAGCGAAAGGCTTCTTGAGGGGAAAGCTGTAACTCTGTGAGATGATTTCACAGAACACAAAGAAGTTTCTGAGAAAGCTTCTTTCTCTTTGTTATCGGAGGATATTTCCTTTGGCCCTATAGTCTTCAAAGGGAAAGGAAATATCTGTTCTCAGATTCCACAGAAATAAGGCTAGCAAAGAGATCCACGAAATACAGATGTAACGGTGTGAGATGAATTAACAGAACACTAAGCAGTTTCTTAGAAAGCTTCTTTCCAGATTTCATCGGAGGATATTTCCTTTTTCAGCATAGCCCTCTATGGGCTTCCAAATATCACTTTGCCAATTCCACAAGAACTGTCTTTGCGAAAGGCTTCTTGAGGGGTAAGCTGTAACTCTGTGAGACGATTTCACAGAACACAAAGAAGTTTCTCTGAAAGCTTCTGTCTCTTTGTTATCAGAGGATATTTCCTTTGGCCCTATAGTCTTCAAAGGGAAAGGAAATATCTGTTGTCAGATTCCACAGAAATAAGCCTAGCAAAGAGATCCACGAAATACAGATGTAACTCTGTGAGATGAATTAACAGAACACTAAGCAGTTTCTCAGAAAGCTTCTTTCCAGATTTCATCGGAGGATATTTCCTTTTTCACCATAGCCCTCTATGGGCTTCCAAATATCACTTTCCCAATTCCACAAGAACTGTCTTAGCGAAAGGCTTCTTGAGGGGAAAGCTGTAACTGTGTGAGATGATTTCACAGAACAGAAAGAAGTTTCTCAGAAAGCTTCTTTCTCTTTGTTATCAGAGGATATTTCCTTTGGCCGTATAGTCTTTAAAGGGATCCGAAATATCTGTTCTCAGATTCCACAGAAATAAGGCTAGCAAAGAGATCCACGAGATACAGATGTAAATCTGTGAGATGAATTAACAGAACACTAAGCAGTTTCTCAGAAAGCTTCTTTCCAGATTTCATCAGATGATATTTCCTTTTTCACCATAGCCCTCTATGGGCTTCCATTTGCCAATTCCACAAGAACTGTCTTAGCGAAAGGCTTCTTGAGGGGAAAGCTGTAACTCTGTGAGATGATTTCACAGAACACAAAGAAGTTTCTCAGAAAGCTTCTTTCTCTTTGTTATCGGAGGATATTTCCTTTGGTCCTACAGTCTTCAAAGGGAAAGGAAATATCTGTTCTCAGATTCCACAGAAATAAGGCTAGCAAAGAGATCCACGAAATACAGATGTAACTCTGTGAGATGAATTAACAGAACACTAAGCAGTTTCTCAGAAAGCTTCTTTCCAGATTTCATCGGAGGATATTTCCTTTTTCACCATAGCCCTCTTTGGGCTTCCAAATATCACTTTGCCAATTCCACAAGAACTGTCTTAGCGAAAGGCTTCTCGAGGGGTAAGCTGTAACTCTGTGAGATGATTTCACTGAACACAAAGAAGTTTCTCAGAAGGCTTCTTTCTCTTTGTTATCGGAGGATATTTCCTTTGGCTGTATTGTCTTTAAAGGGATCCGAAATATCTGTTCTTAGATTCCACAGAAATAAGGCTAGCAAAGAGATCCACGAAATACAGATGTAACTCTGTGAGATGAATTAACAGAACACTAAGCAGTTTCTCAGAAAGCTTCTTTCCAGATTTCATCGGAGGATATTTCTTTTTTCACCATAGCCCTCTATGGGCTTCCAAATATCACTTTGCCAATTCCACAAGAACTGTCTTAGCGAAAGGCTTCTTGAGGGGAAAGCTGTAACTCTGTGAGATGATTTCACAGAACACAAAGAAGTTTCTGAGAAAGCTTCTTTCTCTTTGTTATCGGAGGATATTTCCTTTGGCCCTATAGTCTTCAAAGGGAAAGGAAATATCTGTTGTCAGATTCCACAGAAATAAGGCTAGCAAAGAGATCCACGAAATACAGATGTAACTCTGTGAGATGAATTAACAGAACACTGAGCAGTTTCTCAGAAAGCTTCTTTCCAGATTTCATCGGAGGATATTTCCTTTTTCACCATAGCCCTCTATGGGCTTCCAAATATCACTTTGCCAATTCCACAAGAACTGTCTTAGCGAAAGGCTTCTTGAGAGGTAAGCTGTAACTCTGTGAGATGATTTCACAGAACACAAAGAAGTTTCTCAGAAAGCTTCTTTCTCTTTGTTATCAGAGGATATTTCCTTTGGGCCTATAGTCTTCAAAGGGAAAGGAAATATCTGTTGTCAGATTCCACAGAAATAAGCCTAGCAAAGAGATCCACGAAATACAGATGTAACTCTGTGAGATGAATTAACAGAACACTAAGCAGTTTCTCAGAAAGCTTCTTTCCAGATTTCATCGTAGGATATTTCCTTTTTCACCATAGCCCTCTATGGGCTTCCAAATATCACTTTGCCAATTCCACAAGAACTGTCTTAACGAAATGCTTCTTGAGTGGAAAGCTGTAACTCTGTGAGATGATTTCACAGAACACAAAGAAGTTTCTCAGAAAGCTTCTTTCTCTTTGTTATCGGAGGATATTTCCTTTGGCCCTATAGTCTTCAAAGGGAAAGGAAATATCTGTTGTCACATTCCACAGAAATAAGGCTAGCAAAGAGATCCACGAAATACAGATGTAACTCCTTGAGATGAATTAACAGAATACTGAGCAGTTTCTCAGAAAGCTTCTTTCCAGATTTCATCGGAGGATATTTCCTTTTTCACCATAGCCCTCTATGGGCTTCCAAATATCACTTTGCCAATTCCACAAGAACTGTGATAGCGAAAGGCTTCTTGAGCGGAAACCTGTAACTCTGTGAGATGATTTCACAGAACACAAAGAAGTTTCTCAGAAAGCTTCTTTCTCTTTTTTATCGGAGGATATTTCCTTTGGCCCTATAGTCTTCAAAGGGATCCGAAATATCTGTTCTCAGATTCCACAGAAATAAGGCTAGCAAAGATATCCACGAAACACAGATGTAACTCTGTGAGATGAATTAAAAGAACACTAAGCAGTTTCTCAGAAAGCTTCTTTCCAGATTTCATCGGAGGATATTTCCTTTTTCTCCATAGCCCTCTATGAGCTTCCAAATATCACTTTGCCAATTCCACAAGAACTGTCTTAGCGAAAGGCTTCTTGAGGGGAAAGCTGTAACTCTGTGAGATGATTTCACGGAACACAAAGTAGTTTCTCAGAAAGCTTCTTTCTCTTTGTTATCGGAGAATATTTCCTTTGGTCCTATAGTCTTCAAAGGGAAAGGAAATATCTGTTCTCAGATTCCACAGAAATAAGGCTAGCAAAGAGATCCACGAAATACAGATGTAACGGAGTGAGATGAATTAACAGAACACTAAGCAGTTTCTCAGAAAGCTTCTTTCCAGATTTCATCGGAGGATATTTCCTTTTTCACCATAGCCCTCTATTGGCTTCCAAATATCACTTTGCCAATTCAACAAGAACTGTCTTAGCGAAAGGCTTCTTGAGGGGAAAGCTGTAACTCTGTGAGACGATTTCACAGAACACAAAGAAGTTTCTCAGAAAGCTTCTTTCTCTTTGTTATGGGAGGATATTTCCTTTGGCCCTACAGTCTTCAAAGGGAAAGGAAATATCTGTTCTCAGATTCCACAGAAATAAGGCTAGCAAAGAGATCCACGAAATACAGATGTAACTCTGTGAGATGAATTAACAGAACACTAAGCAGTTTCTCAGAAAGCTTCTTTCCAGATTTCATCGGAGGATATTTCCTTTTTCACCATAGCCCTCTGTGGGCTTCCAAATATCACTTTGCAAATTCCACAAGAACTGTCCTAGCGAAAGGCTTCTTGAGGGGAAAGCTGTAACTCTGTGAGATTATTTCACAGAACACAAAGTAGTTTCTCAGAAAGCTTCTTTCTCTTTGTTATCGGAGGATATTTCCTTTGGCCCTATAGTCTTCAAAGGGAAAGGAAAAATCTGTTGTCAGATTCCACAGAAATAAGGCTAGCAAAGAGATCCACGAAATACAGATGTAACTCTGTGAGATGAAATAACAGAACACTAAGCAGTTTCTCAGAAAGCTTCTTTCCAGATTTCATCGGAGGATATTTCCTTTTTCACCATAGCCCTCTATGGGCTTCAAATATCACTTTGCCAATAACACAAGAACTGCCTTAGCGAAAGCCTTCTTGAGGGGAAAGCTGTAACTCTGTGAGATGATTTCACAGAACACAATGAAGTTTCTCAGAAAGCTTCTTTCTCTTTGTTATCGGAGGATATTTCCTTTGGCCCTACAGTTTTCAAAGGGAAAGGAAATATCTGTTGTCAGATTCCACAGAAATACGGCTAGCAAAGAGATCCAAGAAATACAGATGTAACTCTGTGAGATGAATTAACAGAACACTAAGCAGTTTCTCAGAAAGCTTCTTTCCATATTTCATCGGAGGATATTTCCTTTCTCACCATAGCCCTCTATGGGCTTCCAAATATCACCCTCCCAATTCCACAAGAACTGTCTTAGCGAAAGGCTTCTTGAGGGGAAATCTGTAACTCTGTGAGATGATTTCACAGAACAGAAAGAAGTTTCTCAGAAAGCTTCTTTCTCTTTGTTATCGGAGGATATATCCTTTGGCCCTACAGTCTTCAAAGGGAAAGGAAATATCTGTTCTCAGATTCCACAGAAATAAGGCTAGCAAAGAGATTCACGAAATACAGATGTAACTCTGTGAGATGAATTAACAGAACACTAAGCAGTTTCTCAGAAAACTTCTTTCCAGATTCCATCGGAGGATATTTCTTTTTTCACCATAGCCTTCTATGGGCTTCCAAATATCACTTTGCCAATTCCACAAAAACTGTCTTAGCGAAAGGCTTCTTGAGGGGAAAGCTGTAACTCTGTGAGATGATTTCAGAGAACACAAAGAAGTTTCTCAGAAGGCTTCTTTCTCTTTGTTATCGGAGGATATTTCCTTTGGCCGTATAGTCTTTAAAGAGATCCGAAATATCTGTTCTTAGATTCCACAGAAATAAGGCTAGCAAAGAGATCCATGAAATACAGATGTAACTCTGTGAGATGAATTAACAGAACACTAAGCAGTTTCTCAGAAAGCCTCTTTCCAGATTTCATCGGATAATATTTCCTTTTTCACCTTAGCCCTCTATGGGCTTCCATTTGCCAATTCCACAAGAACTGTCTTAGCGAAAGGCTTCTTGAGGGGAAAGCTGTAACTCTGTGAGATGATTTCACAGAACACAAAGAAGTTTCTCAGAAAGCTTCTTTCTCTTTGTTATCGGAGGATATTTCCTTTGGCCCTATAGTCTTTAAAGGGATCCGAAATATCTGTTGTCAGATTCCACAGAAGTAAGGCTAGCAAAGAGATCCACGAAATACAGATGTAACTCTGTCAGATGAATTAACAAAACACTGAGCAGTTTCTCAGAAAGCTTCTTTCCAGATTTCATCGGAGGATATTTCCTTTTTCACCATAGCCCTCTATGGGCTTCCAAATATCACTTTGCCAATTCCACAAGAACTGTCTTAGCGAAAGGCTTCTTGAGGGGAAAGCTGTAACTCTGTGAGATGATTTCACAGAACACAAAGAAGTTTCTCAGAAAGCTTCTTTCTCTTTGTTATCGGAGGATATTTCCTTTGGCCCTATAGTCTTCAAAGGGAAAGGAAATATCTGTTGTCAGATTCCACAGAAATAAGGCTAGCAAAGAGATCCACGAAATACAGATGTAGCTCTGTGAGATGAATTAACAGAACACTAAGCAGTTTCTCAGAAAGCTTCTTTCCAGATTTCATCGGAGGATATTTCCTTTTTCACCATAGCCCTTTATGGGCATCCAAATATCACTTTGCCAATTCCACAAGAACTGTCTTAGCGAAAGGCTTCTTGAGGGGAAAGCTGTAACTCTGTGAGATGATTTCACAGAACAGAAAGAAGTTTCTCAGAAAGCTTCTTTCTCTTTGTTATCGGAGGATATTTCCTTTGGCCGTATAGTCTTTAAAGGGATCCGAAATATCTGTTCTCAGATTCCACAGAAATAAGGCTAGCAAAGAGATCCATGAAATACAGATGTAACTCTGTGAGATGAATTAACAGAACACTTAGCAGTTTCTCAGAAAGCTTCTTTCCAGATTTCATCGGATGATATTTCCTTTTTCACCATAGCCCTCTATGGGCTTCCATTTGCCAATTCCACAAGAACTGTCTTAGCGAAAGGCTTCTTGAGGGGAAAGCTGTAACACTCTGAGATGATTTCACAGAACACAAAGAAGTTTCTGAGAAAGCTTCTTTCTCTTTGTTATCGGAGGATATTTCCTTTGGCCCTATAGTCTTTAAAGGGATCCGAAATATCTGTTGTCAGATTCCACAGAAATAAGGCTAGCAAAGAGATCCACGAAATACAGATGTAACTCTGTGAGATGAATTAACAGAACACTGAGCAGTTTCCCAGAAAGCTTCTTTCCAGATTTCATCGGAGGATATGTCCTTTTTCTCCATAGCCCTCTATGAGCTTCAAAATATCACTTTGCCAATTCCACAAGAACTGTCTTAGCGAAAGGCTTCTTGAGGGGAAAGCTGTAACTCTGTGAGATGATTTCACAGAACACAAAGAAGTTTCTCAGAAAGCTTCTTTCTCTTTGTTATCGGAGGTTATTTCCTTTGGCCCTATAGTCTTCAAAGGGAAAGGAAATATCTGTTGTCAGATTCCACAGAAATAAGGCTAGCAAAGAGATCCACGAAATACAGATGTAACTCTGTGAGATGAATTAACAGAACACTAAGCGGTTTCTCAGAAAGCTTCTTTCCAAATTTCATCGTAGGGTATTTCCTTTTTCACCATAGCCCTCTAAGGGCTTCCAAATATCACTTTGCCAATTCCACAAGAACTGTGTTAGCGAAAGGCTTCTTGAGGGGAGGGCTGTAACTCTGTGAGATGATTTCACAGAACACAAAGAAGTTTCTCAGAAAGCTTCTTTCTCTTTTTTATCGGAGGATAATTCCTTTGGCCCTCTAGTCTTCAAAGGGAAAGGAAATACCTGTAGTCAGATTCCACAGAAATAAGGCTAATAAAGAGATCCACGAAACACAGATGTAACTCTGTGAGATGAATTAACAGAACACTAAGCAGTTTCTCAGAAAGCTTCTTTCCAGATTTCATCGGAGGATATTTCCTTTTTCACCATAGCCCTCTATGGGCTTCCAAATATCACTTTGCCAATTCCACAAGAACTGTCTTAGCGAAAGGCTTCTTGAGGGGTAAGCTGTAACTCTGTGAGATGTTTTCACAGAACAGAAAGAACTTTCTCAGAAAGCTTCTTTCTCTTTGTTATCGGAGGATATTTCCTTTGGCCGTATAGTCTTTAAGGGATCCGAAATATCTCTTCTCAGATTCCACAGAAATAAGGCTAGCAAAGAGATCCACGAAATACAGATGTAACTCTGTGAGATGAATTAACAGAACACTAAGCAGTTTCTCAGAAAGCTTCTTTCCAGATTTCATCGGATGATATTTCCTTTTTCACCATAGCCCTTTATGGGCTTCCAAATATCACTTTGCCAATTCCACAAGAACTGTCTTAGCGAAAGGCTTCTTGAGGGGAAAGCTGTAACTCTGTGAGATGATTTCACAGAAAACAAAGAAGTTTCTCAGAAAGCTTCTTTCTCTTTGTTATCGGAGGATATTTCCTTAGGCCCTATAGTCTTTAAAGGGATCCGTAATATCTGTTGTCAGATTCCACAGAAATAAGGCTAGCAAAGAGATCCACGAAATACAGATATACTCTGTGAGATGAATTAACAGAACACTGAGCAGTTTCTCAGAAAGCTTCTTTCCAGATTTCATCGGAGGATATGTCCTTTTTCTCCATAGCCCTCTATGAGCTTCAAAATATCACTTTGCCAATTCCAGAAGAACTTCTTAGCAAAAGGCTTCTTGAGGGGAAAGCTGTAACACTGTGAGATGATTTCACAGAACACAAAGAAGTTTCTCAGAAAGCTTCTTTCTCTTTGTTATCGGAGGTTATTTCCTTTGGCCCTATAGTCTTCAAAGGGAAAGGAAATATCTGTTGTCAGATTCCACAGAAATAAGGCTAGCAAAGAGATCCACGAAATACAGATGTAACTCTGTGAGATGAATTAACAGAACACTGAGCAGTTTCTCAGAAAGCTTCTTTCCAGATTTCATCAGAGGATATTTCCTTTTTCACCATAGCACTCTATGGGCTTCCAAATATCACTTTGCCAATTCCACAAGAACTGTCTTAGCGAAAGGCTTCTTGAGGGGAAAGCTGTAACTCGGTGAGATGATTTAACAGAATACGAAGAAGTTTCTCAGAAAGCTTCTTTCTCTTTGTTATCGGAGGATATTTCCTTTGGCCTATAGTCTTTAAAGGGATTCGAAATATCTGTTCTCAGATTCCACAGAAAAAAGGCTAGCAAAGAGATCCACGAAATACAGATGTAACGGTGTGAGATGAATTAACAGAACCCTAAGCAGTTTCTCAGAAAGCTTCTTTCCAGATTTCATGGGAGGATATTTCCTTTTTCACCATAGCTCTCTATGGGCTTCCAAATATCACTTTGCCAATTCCACAAGAACTGTCTTAGCGAAAGGCTTCTTGAGGCGAAATCTGTAATTCTGTGAGATGATATCACAGAACACAAAGAAGTTTCTCAGAAAGCTTCTTTCTCTTTGTTATCGGAGGATATTTCCTTTGGCCCTATAGTCTTCAAAGGGAAAGGAAATATCTGTTGTCAGATTCCACAGAAATAAGGCTAGCAAAGAGATCCACGAAATACAGATGTTTCTCTGTGAGATGAATTAACAGAACACTAAGCAGTTTCTCAGAAAGCTTCTTTCCAGATTTCATCTGAGGTTATTTCCTTTTTCACCATAGCCCTCTATGGGCTTCGAAATATCACTTTGCCAATTCCACAAGAACTGTCTTAGCGAAAGGCTTCTTGAGGGGAAAGCTGTAACTCTGTGAGATGATTTCACAGAACACAAAGAAGTTTCTCAGAAACCTTCTTTCTCTTTGTTATCAGAGGATATTTCCTTTGGCCCTATAGTCTTTAAAGGGATCCGAAATATCTGTTCTCAGATTCCACAGAAATAAGGCTAGCAAAGAGATCCACGAAATACAGATGTAGCTCTGTGAGATGAATTAACAGAACACTAAGCAGTTTCTCAGAAAGCTTCTTTCCAGATTTCATCGGAGGATATCTCCTTTTTCTCCATAGCCCTCTATGAGCTTCCAAATATCACTTTGCCAATTCCACAAGAACTGTCTTAGCGAAAGGCTTCTTGAGGGGTAAGCTGTAACTCTGTGAGATGATTTCACGGAACACAAAGAGGTTTCTCAGAAAGCTTCTTTCTCTTTGTTATCGGAGGATATTTCCTTTGGTCCTATAGTCTTCAAAGGGAAAGGAAATATCTGTTCTCAGATTCCACAGAAATAAGTCTAGCAAAGAGATCCACGAAATACAGATGTAACGGTGTGAAATGAATTAACAGAACACTAATCAGTTTCTCAGAAAGCTTCTTTCCAGATTTCATCGGAGGATATTTCCGTTTTCACCATAGCCCTCTATGGGCCTCCAAATATCACTTTGCCAATTCCACAAGAACTGTCTTAGCGAAAGGCTTCTTGAGGGGAAAGCTGTAACTCTGTGAGATGATTTCACAGAACACTAAGAAGTTTCTCAGAAAGCTTCTTTCTCTTTGTTATCGGAGGATATTTCCTTTGGCCCTATAGTCTTCAAAGGGAAAGGAAATATCTGTTGTCAGATTCCACAGAAATAAGGCTAGCAAAGAGATCCACGAAATACAGATGTAACTCTGTGAGATGAAATAACAGAACACTAAGCAGTTTCTCAGAAAGCTTCTTTCCAGATTTCATCGGAGGATATTTCCTTTTTCACCATAGCCCTCTATGGGCTTCAAATATCACTTTGCCAATTTCACAAGAACTGTCTTAGCGAAAGGCTTCTTGAGAGGAAAGCTGTAACTCTGTGAGATGATCTCACAGAACACAAAGAACTTTCTCAGAAAGCTTCTTTCTCTTTGTTATCGGAGGATATTTCCTTTGGCCCTATAGTCTTCAAAGGGAAAGGAAATATCTGTTGTCAGATGCCACAGAAATAAGGCTAGCAAAGAGATCCACGAAATACAGATGTAACTCTGTGAGATGAATTAACAGAACACTAAGCAGTTTCTCAGAATGCTTCTTTCCAGATTTCATCGGAGGATATTTCCTTTTTCACAATAGCCCTCTATGGGCTTCCAAATATCACTTTGCCAATTCCACAAGAACTGTCTTAGCGAAAGGCTTCTTGAGGGGAAAGCTGTAACTCTGTGAGATGATTTAACAGAATACGAAGAAGTTTCTCAGAAAGCTTCTTTCTCTTTGTTATCGGAGGATATTTCCTTTGGCCTATAGTCTTTAAAAGGATTCGAAATATCTGTTCTCAGATTCCACAGAAAAAAGGCTAGCAAAGAAATCCACGAAATACAGATGTAACGGTGTGAGATGAATTAACAGAACACTAAGCAGTTTCTCAGAAAGCTTCTTTCCAGATTTCATGGGAGGATATTTCCTTTCACCATAGCTCTCTATGGGCTTCCAAATATCACTTTGCCAATTCCACAAGAACTGTCTCAGCGAAAGGCTTCTTGAGGCGAAATCTGTAATTCTGTGAGATGATTTCACAGAACACAAAGAAGTTTGTCAGAAAGCTTCTTTCTCTTTGTTATCGGAGGATATTTCCTTTGGCCCTATAGTCTTCAAAGGGAAAGGAAATATCTGTTGTCAGATCCAACAGAAATAAGTCTAGCAAAGAGATTCACGAAATACAGATGTTTCTCTGTGAGATGAATTAACAGAACACTAAGCAGTTTCTCAGAAAGCTTCTTTCCAGATTTCATCTGAGGTTATTTCCTTTTTCACCATAGCCCTCTATGGGCTTCGAAATATCACTTTGCCAATTCCACAAGAACTGTCTTAGCGAAAGGCTTCTTGAGGGGAAAGCTGTAACTCTGTGAGATGATTTCACGGAACACAAAGAAGTTTCTCAGAAAGCTTCTTTCTCTTTGTTATCGGGGGATATTTCCTTTGGCCCTACAGTCTTTAAAGGGATCCGAAATATCTGTTCTCAGATTCCACAGAAATAAGGCTAGCAAAGAAATCCACGAAATACAGATGTAACTCTGTGAGATGTATTAACAGAACACTAAGCAGTTTCTCAGAAAGCTTCTTTCCAGATTTCAACGGAGGATATCTCCTTTTTCTCCATAGCCCTCTATGAGCTTCCAAATATCACTTTGCCAATTCCACAAGAACTGTCTTAGCGAAAGGCTTCTTGAGGGGTAAGCTGTAACTCTGTGAGATGATTTCACGGAACACAAAGAAGTTTCTCAGAAAGCTTCTTTCTCTTTGTTATCGGAGGATATTTCCTTTGGTCCTATAGTCTTCAAAGGGAAAGGAAATATCTGTTGTCAGATTCCACAGAAATAAGGCTAGCAAAGAGATCCACGAAATACAGATGTAATTCTGTGAGATGAATTAACAGAACACTAAGCAGTTTCTCAGAAAGCTTCTTTCCAGATTTCATCGGAGGATATTTCCTTTTTTTCCATAGTCCTCTATGAGCTTCAAAATATCACTTTGCCAATTCCACAAGAACTGTCTTAGCGAAAGGCTTCTTGAGGGGAAAGCTGTAACTCTGTGAGATGATTTCACAGAACACAAAGAAGTTTCTCAGAAAGCTTCTTTCTCTTTGTTATCGGAGGTTATTTCCTTTGGCCCTATAGTCTTCAAAGGGAAAGGAAATATCTGTTGTCAGATTCCACAGAAATAAGGCTCGCAAAGAGATCCACGAAATACAGATGTAACTCTGTGAGATGAATTAAGAGAACACTAAGCAGTTTCCCAGAAAGCTTCTTTCCAGGTTTCATCAGAGGATATTTCCTTTTTCACCATAGCCCTCTATGGTCTTCCAAATATCACTTTGCCAATTCCTCAAGAACTGTCTTAGCGAAAGGCTTCTTGAGGGGTAAGCTGTAACTCTGTGAGATGATTTCACAGAACACAAAGAAGTTTCTCAGAAGGCTTCTTTCTCTTTGTTATCGGAGGATATTTCCTTTGGTCCTACAGTCTTCAAAGGGAAAGGAAATATCTGTTGTCAGATTCCACAGAAATAAGGCTAGCAAAGAGATCCACGAAATACAGATGTAACTCTGTGAGATGAATTAACAGAACACTAAGCAGTTTCTCAGAAAGCTTCTTTCCAAATTTCATCGTAGGGTATTTCCTTTTTCACCATAGCCATCTAAGGGCTTCCAAATATCACTTTGCCAATTCCACAAGAACTGTCTTAGCGAAAGGCTTCTTGAGGGGAAGGCTGTAACTCTGTGAGATGATTTCACAGAACACAAAGAAGTTTCTCAGAAAGCTTCTTTCTTTTTTTTATCGGAGGATAATTCCTTTGGCCCTCTAGTCTTCAAAGGTATCCGAAATATCTGTTCTCAGATTCCACAGAAATAAGTCTAGCAAAGAGATCCACGAAATACAGATGTAACAGTGTGAGATGAATTAACAGAACACTAAGCAGTTTCTCAGAAAGCTTCTTTCCCGATTTCATCGGAGGATATTTCCTTTTTCACCGTAGCCTTCTATGGGCTTCCAAATATCACTTTGCCAATTCCACAAGAACTGTCTTAGCGAAAGGCTTCTTGAGGGGAAAGCTGTAACTCTGTGAGATGATTTCACAGAACACAAAGAAGTTTCTCAGAAAGCTTCTTTCTCTTTGGTATCGGACGATATATCCTTTGTCCCTATAGTCTTCAAAGGGAAAGGAAATATCTGTTGTCAGATTCCACAGAAATAAGGCTTGCAAAGAGATCCACGAAATACAAATGTAACTCTGTGAGATGAATTAACAGGACACTAAGCAGTTTCTTAGAAAGCTTCTTTCCAGGTTTCATCAGAGGATATTTCCTTTTTCACAATAGCCCTCTATGGGCTTTCAAATATCACTTTGCCAATTCCACAAGAACTGTCTTAGCGAAAGGCTTCTTGAGGGGAAAGCTGTAACTCTTTTAGATGATTTCACAGAACACGAAGAAGTTTCTCAGAAAGCTTTTTTCTCTTTGTTATCGGAGGATATTTCCTTTGGCCTATAGTCTTTAAAGGGATTCGAAATATCTGTTCTCTGATTCCACAGAAAAAGGCTAGCAAAGAGATCCACGAGATACAGATGTAACCCTGTGAGATGAATTAACAGAACACTAAGCAGTTTCTCAGAAAGCTTCTTTCCAGATTTCATCGGAGGATATTTCCTTTTTCACCATAGCTCTCTATGGGCTTCCAAATATCACTTTGCCAATTCCACAAGAACTGTCTTAGCGAAAGGCTTCTTGAGGCGAAATCTGTAATTCTGTGAGATGATTTCACAGAACACAAAGAAGTTTCTCAGAAAGCTTCTTTCTCTTTGTTATCGGAGGATATTTCCTTTGGCCCTATAGTCTTCAAAGGGAAAGGAAATATCTGTTGTCAGATTCCACAGAAATAAGGCTAGCAAAGAGATCCACGAAATACAGATGTAACTCTGTGAGATGTATTAACAGAACACTAAGCAGTTTCTCAGAAAGCTTCTTTCCAGATTTCATCGGAGGATATCTCCTTTTTCTCCATAGCCCTCTATGAGCTTCCAAATATCACTTTGCCAATACCACAAGAACTGTCTTAGCGAAAGGCTTCTTGAGGGGTAAGCTGTAACTCTGTGAGATGATTTAACGGAACACGAAGAAGTTTCTCAGAAAGCTTCTTTCTCTTTGTTATCGGAGGATATTTCCTTTGGTCCTATAGTCTTCAAAGGGAAAGGAAATATTTGTTCTCAGATTCCACAGAAATAAGTCTAGCAAAGAGATCCACGAAATACAGATGTAACGGTGTGAAATGAATTAACAGAACACTAATCAGTTTCTCAGAAAGCTTCTTTCCAGATTTCATCGGAGGATATTTCCTTTTTCACAATAGCCCTCTATGGGATTCCAAATATCACTTTGCCAATTCCACAAGAACTGTCTTAGCGAAAGGCTTCTTGAGGGGAAAGCTGTAACTCGGTGAGATGATTTAACAGAATACGAAGAAGTTTCTCAGAAAGCTTCTTTCTCTTTGTTATCGGAGGATATTTCCTTTGGCCTATAGTCTTTAAAGGGATTCGAAATATCTGTTCTCAGATTCCACAGAAAAAAGGCTAGCAAAGAGATCCACGAAATACAGATGTAACGGTGTGAGATGAATTAACAGAACCCTAAGCAGTTTCTCAGAAAGCTTCTTTCCAGATTTCATGGGAGGATATTTCCTTTTTCACCATAGCTCTCTATGGGCTTCCAAATATCACTTTGCCAATTCCACAAGAACTGTCTTAGCGAAAGGCTTCTTGAGGCGAAATCTGTAATTCTGTGAGATGATATCACAGAACACAAAGAAGTTTCTCAGAAAGCTTCTTTCTCTTTGTTATCGGAGGATATTTCCTTTGGCCCTATAGTCTCCAAAGGGAAAGGAAATATCTGTTGTCAGATTCCACAGAAATAACGCTAGCAAAGAGATCCACGAAATAAAGATGTACCTCTGGGAGATGAATTAACAGAACACTGAGCAGTTTCTCAGAGACCTTCTTTCCAGATTTCATCGGAGGATATTTCCTTTTTCACCATAGCCCTCTATGGGCTTCCAAATATCACTTTGCCAATTCCACAAGAACTGTCTTAGCGAAAGGCTTCTTGAGGGGAAAGCTGTAACTCTGTGAGATGATTTCACAGAACACAAAGAAGTTTCTCAGAAGGCTTCTTTCCCTTTGTTATCGGAGGATATTTCCTTTGTCCCTATAGTCTTCAAAGGGAAAGGAAATATCTGTTCTCAGATTCCACAGAAATAAGGCTAGCAAAGAGATCCACGAAATACAGATGTAACTCTGTGAGATGAATTAACAGAACACTAAGCAGTTTCTCAGAAAGCTTCTTTCCAGATTTCAGCGGAGGATATTTCCTTTTTCACCATAGCCCTCTATTGGCTTCCAAATATCACTTTGCCAATTCAACAAGAACTGTCTTAGCGAAAGGATTCTTGAGGGGAAAGCTGTAACTCTGTGAGATGATTTCACAGAACACAAAGAAGTTTCTCAGAAAGCTTCTTGCTCTTTGTTATCGGGGGATATTTCCTTTGGGCCTATTGTCTTTATAGGGATCCGAAATATCTGTTCTCAGATTTAACAGAAATACGGCTAGCAAAGAGATCCACGAAATACAGATGTAACTCTGTGAGATGAATTAACAGAACATTAAGCAGTTTCTCAGAAAGCTTCTTTCCAGATTTCATCGGAGGATATTTCCTTTTTCATCATAGCCCTCTATGGGCTTCCAAATATCACTTTGCCAATTCCACAAGAACTGTCTTAGCGAAAGGCTTCTTGAGGGGAAAGCTATAATTCTCAGACGATTTCACAGAACACAAGGAAGTTTCTCAGAAAGCTTCTTTCTCTTTGTTATCAGAGGATATTTACTTTGGCCCTAAAGCCTTCAATGGGAAAGTAAAAACCTGTTATCAGATTCCACAGAAATAAAGCTAGCAAAGAGATCCACGAAATACTGATGTAACTCTGTGAGATGAATTAACAGGACACTAAGCAGTTTCTCAGAAAGCTTCTTTCCAGATTTCATCTGAGGTTATTTCTTTTTCACCGTAGCCCTCTATGGGCTTACAAATATCACTTTGCCTATTCCACAAGAACTGTCTTTGCGAAAGGCTTCTTGAGGGGAAAGCTGTAACTCTGTGAGATGATTTCACAGAACACAAAGAAGTTTCTCAGAAAGCTTCTTTCTCTTTGTTATCGGAGGATATTTCCTTTGGCCCTATAGTCTTCAAAGGGAAAGGAAATATCTGTTCTCAGATTCCACAGAAATAAGGCAAGCAAAGAGATCCATGAAATACAGATGTAACTCTGTGAGATGAATTAACAGAACACTAAGCAGTTTCTCAGAAAGCTTCTTTCCAGATTTCATCGGAGGATATTTCCTTTTTCACCATAGCCCTCTATGGGCTTCCAAATATCTCTTTGCCAATTCCACAAGAACTGTCTTACCGAAAGGCTTCATGAGGTGAAAGCTGTAACTCTGTGAGATGATTTCACAGAACAGAAAGAAGTTTCTCAGAAAGCTTCTTTCTCTTTGTTATCAGAGGATATTTCCTTTGTCCCTATAGTCTTCAAAGGGAAAGGAAATATCTGTTCTCAGATTCCACAGAAATAAGGCTAGCAAAGAGATCCACGAAATACAGATGTAACTCTGTGAGATGAATTAACAGAACACTAAGCAGTTTCTCAGAAAGCTTCTTTCCAGATTTCATCGGAGGATATATCCTTTTTCACCATAGCCCTCTATGGGCTTCCAAATATCACTTTGCCAATACCACAAGAACTGTCTTAGCGAAAGGCTTCTTGAGGGGGAAGCTGTAACTCTGTGAGATGATTTCACAGAACACAAAGAAGTTTCTCAGAAAGCTTCTTTCTCTTTGTTATCGGAGGATATTTCCTTTGGCCGTATCGTCTTCAAATGGAAAGGAAAAATCTGTTCTCAGATTCCACAGAAATAAAGCTAGCAAAGAGATCCACGAAATACACATGTAACACTGTGAGATGAATTAACAGAACACTAAGCAGTTTCTCAGAAAGTTTCTTTCCAGATTTCATCTGAGGTTATTTCCTTTTTCACCATAGCCCTCTATGGGCTTCCAAATATCACTTTGCCAATTCCACAAGAACTGTCTTTGCGAAAGGCTTCTTTAGGGGAAAGCTGTAACTCTCTGAGATGATTTCACAGAACACAAAGAAGTTTCTCAGAAAGCTTCTTTCTCTTTGTTATCGGAGGATATTTCCTTTGGCCCTATAGTCTTCAAAGGGAAAGGAAATATCTGTTGTCCGATTCCACAGAAATAAGGCTAGCAAAGAGATCCACGAAATACAGATGTACCTCTGGGAGATGAACTAACAGAACACTGAGCAGTTTCTCAGAGAGCTTCTTTCCAGATTTCATCGGAGGATATTTCCTTTTTCACCATAGCCCACTATGGGCTTCCAAATATCACTTTGCCAATTCCACAAGAACTGTCTTAGCGAAAGGCTTCTTCAGGGGAAAACTGTAACTCTGTGAGATGATTTCTCAGAACAGGAAGAAGTTTCTCAGAAAGCTTCTTTCCCTTTGTTATCGCAGGATATTTCCTTTGGCCCTATAGTCTTTAAAGGGATCCGAAATATGGGTTCTCAGATTCCACAGAAATAAGGCTAGCAAAGAGATCCATGAAATACAGATGTAACTCTGTTAGATGAATTAACAGAACACTAAGCAGTTTCTCAGAAAGCTTCTTACCAGATTTCATCGAAGGATATTTCCTTTTCCACCATAGCCCTCTATGGGCTTCCAAATATCAGTTTGCCAATTCCACAAGAATTGTCTTAGAGTAAGGCTTCTTGAGGCTAAAGCTGTAATTCTGTGAGATGATTTCACAGAACACAAAGAAGTTTCTCAGAAAGCTTCTTTCTCTTTGTTATCGGAGGATATTTCCTTTGGCCCTTAGTCTTCAAAGGGAAAGGAAATATCTGCTGTCAGATTCCACAGAAATAAGGCTAGGAAAGAGATCCACGAAATACAGATGTAACTCTGTGAGATGAATTAACAGAACACTAAGCAGTTTCTCAGAAAGCTTCTTTCCAGATTTCATCTGAGGATATTTCCTGTTTCACCATAGCCCTCTATGGGATTCCAAATATCACTTTGCCAATTCCACATTAACGGTCTTAGCGAAAGGCTTCTTGAGGGGAAAGCTGTAACTCTGTGAGATGATTTCACAGAACACAAAGAAGTTTCTCAGAAAGCTTATTTCCCTTTGATATCGGAGGATATTTCCTTTGGCCCTATAGTCTTTAAAGGGAAACGAAAAATCTGTTCTCAGATTCCACAGAAATAAAGCTAGCAAAGAGATCCACGAAATAGAGATGTAACTCTGTGAGATGAATTAACAGAACACTAAGCAGATTCTCAGAAAGCTTCTTTCCAGATTTCATCTGAGGTTATTTCTTTTTCACCATAGCCCTCTATGGGCTTCCAAATATCACCTAGCCAATTCCACAAGAACTGTCTTAGCGAAAGGCTTCTTGAGGGGAAAGCTGTAACTCTGTGAGAGGATTTCAGAGAACACAAAGAAGTTTCTCAGAAAGCTTCTTTCTCTTTGTTATCGGAGGATATTTCCTTTGTCCCTATAGTCTTCAAAGGGAAAGGAAATATCTGTTCTCAGATTCCACAGAAATAAGGCTAGCAAAGAGATCCACGAAATACAGATGTAACTCTGTGAGATGAATTAACAGAACACTAAGCAGTTTCTCAGAAAGCTTCTTTCCAGATTTCATCGGAGGATATATCCTTTTTCACCATAGCCCTCTATGGGCTTCCAAATATCACTTTGCCAATACCACAAGAACTGTCTTAGCGAAAGGCTTCTTGAGGGGGAAGCTGTAACTCTGTGAGATGATTTCACAGAACACAAAGAAGTTTCTCAGAAAGCTTCTTTCTCTTTGTTATCGGAGGATATTTCCTTTGGCCGTATCGTCTTCAAATGGAAAGGAAAAATCTGTTCTCAGATTCCACAGAAATAAAGCTAGCAAAGAGATCCACGAAATACACATGTAACACTGTGAGATGAATTAACAGAACACTAAGCAGTTTCTCAGAAAGTTTCTTTCCAGATTTCATCTGAGGTTATTTCCTTTTTCACCATAGCCCTCTATGGGCTTCCAAATATCACTTTGCCAATTCCACAAGAACTGTCTTTGCGAAAGGCTTCTTTAGGGGAAAGCTGTAACTCTCTGAGATGATTTCACAGAACACAAAGAAGTTTCTCAGAAAGCTTCTTTCTCTTTGTTATCGGAGGATATTTCCTTTGGCCCTATAGTCTTCAAAGGGAAAGGAAATATCTGTTGTCCGATTCCACAGAAATAAGGCTAGCAAAGAGATCCACGAAATACAGATGTACCTCTGGGAGATGAACTAACAGAACACTGAGCAGTTTCTCAGAGAGCTTCTTTCCAGATTTCATCGGAGGATATTTCCTTTTTCACCATAGCCCACTATGGGCTTCCAAATATCACTTTGCCAATTCCACAAGAACTGTCTTAGCGAAAGGCTTCTTCAGGGGAAAACTGTAACTCTGTGAGATGATTTCTCAGAACAGAAAGAAGTTTCTCAGAAAGCTTCTTTCCCTTTGTTATCGCAGGATATTTCCTTTGGCCCTATAGTCTTTAAAGGGATCCGAAATATGGGTTCTCAGATTCCACAGAAATAAGGCTAGCAAAGAGATCCATGAAATACAGATGTAACTCTGTTAGATGAATTAACAGAACACTAAGCAGTTTCTCAGAAAGCTTCTTACCAGATTTCATCGAAGGATATTTCCTTTTCCACCATAGCCCTCTATGGGCTTCCAAATATCAGTTTGCCAATTCCACAAGAATTGTCTTAGAGTAAGGCTTCTTGAGGCTAAAGCTGTAATTCTGTGAGATGATTTCACAGAACACAAAGAAGTTTCTCAGAAAGCTTCTTTCTCTTTGTTATCGGAGGATATTTCCTTTGGCCCTTAGTCTTCAAAGGGAAAGGAAATATCTGCTGTCAGATTCCACAGAAATAAGGCTAGGAAAGAGATCCACGAAATACAGATGTAACTCTGTGAGATGAATTAACAGAACACTAAGCAGTTTCTCAGAAAGCTTCTTTCCAGATTTCATCTGAGGATATTTCCTGTTTCACCATAGCCCTCTATGGGATTCCAAATATCACTTTGCCAATTCCACATTAACGGTCTTAGCGAAAGGCTTCTTGAGGGGAAAGCTGTAACTCTGTGAGATGATTTCACAGAACACAAAGAAGTTTCTCAGAAAGCTTATTTCCCTTTGATATCGGAGGATATTTCCTTTGGCCCTATAGTCTTTAAAGGGAAACGAAAAATCTGTTCTCAGATTCCACAGAAATAAAGCTAGCAAAGAGATCCACGAAATAGAGATGTAACTCTGTGAGATGAATTAACAGAACACTAAGCAGATTCTCAGAAAGCTTCTTTCCAGATTTCATCTGAGGTTATTTCTTTTTCACCATAGCCCTCTATGGGCTTCCAAATATCACCTAGCCAATTCCACAAGAACTGTCTTAGCGAAAGGCTTCTTGAGGGGAAAGCTGTAACTCTGTGAGAGGATTTCAGAGAACACAAAGAAGTTTCTCAGAAAGCTTCTTTCTCTTTGTTATCGGAGGATATTTCCTTTGTCCCTATAGTCTTCAAAGGGAGAGGAAATATCTGTTCTCAGATTCCACAGAAATAAGGCAAGCAAAGAGATCCACGAAATACAGATGTAACTCTGTGAGATAATTAACAGAACACTAAGCAGTTTCTCAGAAAGCTTCTTTCCAGATTTCATCGGAGGATATTTCCTTTTTCACCATAGCCCTCTATGGGCTTCCAAATTTCTCTTTGCCAATTCCACAAGAACTGTCTTAGCGAAAGGCTTCTTGAGGTGAAAGCTGTAACTCTGTGAGATGATTTCACAGAACACAAAGAAGTTTCTAAGAAAGCTTCTTTCTCTTTGTTATCGGAGGATATTTACTTTGTCCCTATAGTCTTCAAAGGGAAAGGAAATATCTGTTCTCAGATTCCACAGAAATAAGGCTAGCAAAGAGATCCACGAAATACAGATGTAACTCTGTGAGATGAATTAACAGAACACTAAGCAGTTTCTCAGAATGCTTCTTTCCAGATTTCATCGGAGGATATATCCTTTTTCACCATAGCCCTCTATCGGCTTCCAAATATCACTTTGCCAATACCACAAGAACTGTCTTAGCGATAGGCTTCTTGAGGGGAAAGCTGTAACTCTGTGAGATGATTTCACAGAATACAAAGAAGTTTCTCAGAAAGCTTCTTTCTCTTTGTTATCGGAGGATATTTCCTTTGGCCCTATAGTCTTCAAATGGAAAGGAAAAATCTGTTCTCAGATTCCACAGAAATAAAGCTAGCAAAGATATCCACGAAATACAGATGTAACACTGTGAGATGAATTAACAGAACACTAAGCAGTTTCTCAGAAAGCTTCTTTCCAGATTTCATCTGAGGTTACTTCCTTTTTCACCATAGCCCTCTATGGGCTTCCAAATATCACTTTGCCAATTCCACAAGAACTGTCTTTGCGAAAGGCATCTTGAGGGGAAAGCTGTAACTCTGTGAGATGATTTCACAGAACATAAAGAAGTTTCTCAGAAAGCTTCTTTCTCTTTGTTATCGGAGGATATTTCCTTTGGCCCTATAGTCTTCAAAGGGAAAGGAAATATCTGTTGTCAGATGCCACAGAAATAAGGCTAGCAAAGAGATCCACGAAATACAGATGTACCTCTGGGAGATGAATTAACAGAACACTGAGCAGTTTCTCAGAGACCTTCTTTCCAGATTTCATCGGAGGATATTTCCTTTTTCACCATAGCCCTCTATGGGCTTCCAAATATCACTTTGCCAATTCCACAAGAACTGTCTTAGCGAAAGGATTCTTGAGGGGAAAGCTGTAACTCTGTGAGATGATTTCATAGAACACAAAGAAGTTTCTCAGAAAGCTTCTTTCCCTTTGTTATCGGAGGATATTTCCTTTGTCCCTATAGTCTTCAAAGGGAAAGGAAATATCTGTTCTCAGATTCCACAGAAATAAGGCTAGCAAAGAGATCCACGAAATACAGATGTAACTCTGTGAGATGAATTAACAGAACACTAAGCAGTTTCTCAGAAAGCTTCTTTCCAGATTTCATCGGAGGATATTTCCTTTTTCACCATAGCCCTCTATTGGCTTCCAAATATCACTTTGCCAATTCAACAAGAACTGTCTTAGCGAAAGGATTCTTGAGGGGAAAGCTGTAACTCTGTGAGATGATTTCACAGAACACAAAGAAGTTTCTCAGAAAGCTTCTTGCTCTTTGTTATCGGGGGATACTTCCTTTGGGCCTATTGTCTTTAAAGGGATCCGAAATATCTGTTCTCAGATTTAACAGAAATACGGCTAGCAAAGAGATCCACGAAATACAGATGTAACTCTGTGAGATGAATTAACAGAACATTAAGCAGTTTCTCAGAAAGCTTCTTTCCAGATTTCATCGGAGGATATTTCCTTTTTCATCATAGCCCTCTATGGGCTTCCAAATATCACTTTGCCAATTCCACAAGAACTGTCTTAGCGAAAGGCTTCTTGAGGGGAAAGCTATAACTCTCAGACGATTTCACAGAACACAAGGAAGTTTCTCAGAAAGCTTCTTTCTCTTTGTTATGGGAGGATATTTACTTTGGCCCTAAAGCCTTCAATGGGAAAGTAAAAACCTGTTATCAGATTCCACAGAAATAAAGCTAGCAAAGAGATCCACGAAATACTGATGTAACTCTGTGAGATGAATTAACAGAACACTAAGCAGTTTCTCAGAAAGCTTCTTTCCAGATTTCATCTGAGGTTATTTCTTTTTCACCGTAGCCCTCTATGGGCTTACAAATATCACTTTGCCAATTCCACAAGAACTGTCTTTGCGAAAGGCTTCTTGAGGGGAAAGCTGTAACTCTGTGAGATGATTTCACAGAACACAAAGAAGTTTCTCAGAAAGCTTCTTTCTCTTTGTTATCGGAGGATATTTCCTTTGTCCCTATAGTCTTCAAAGGGAAAGGAAATATCTGTTCTCAGATTCCACAGAAATAAGGCAAGCAAAGAGATCCACGAAATACAGATGTAACTCTGTGAGATGAATTAACAGAACACTAAGCAGTTTCTCAGAAAGCTTCTTTCCAGATTTCATCGGAGGATATTTCCTTTTTCACCATAGCCCTCTATGGGCTTCCAAATATCTCTTTGCCAATTCCACAAGAACTGTCTTACCGAAAGGCTTCATGAGGTGAAAGCTGTAATTCTGTGAGATGATTTCACAGAACAGAAAGAAGTTTCTCAGAAAGCTTCTTTCTCTTTGTTATCAGAGGATATTTCCTTTGTCCCTATAGTCTTCAAAGGGAAAGGAAATATCTGTTCTCAGATTCCACAGAAATAAGGCTAGCAAAGAGATCCACGAAATACAGATGTAACTCTGTGAGATGAATTAACAGAACACTAAGCAGTTTCTCAGAAAGCTTCTTTCCAGATTTCATCGGAGGATATATCCTTTTTCACCATAGCCCTCTATGGGCTTCCAAATATCACTTTGCCAATACCACAAGAACTGTCTTAGCGAAAGGCTTCTTGAGGGGGAAGCTGTAACTCTGTGAGATGATTTCACAGAACACAAAGAAGTTTCTCAGAAAGCTTCTTTCTCTTTGTTATTGGAGGATATTTCCTTTGGCCGTATCGTCTTCAAATGGAAAGGAAAAATCTGTTCTCAGATTCCACAGAAATAAAGCAAGCAAAGAGATCCACGAAATACACATGTAACACTGTGAGATGAATTAACAGAACACTAAGCAGTTTCTCAGAAAGTTTCTTTCCAGATTTCATCTGAGGTTATTTCCTTTTCACCGTAGCCCTCTATGGGCTTCCAAATATCACTTTGCCAATTCCACAAGAACTGTCTTTGCGAAAGGCTTCTTTAGGGGAAAGCTGTAACTCTCTGAGATGATTTCACAGAACACAAAGAAGTTTCTCAGAAAGCTTCTTTCTCTTTGTTATCGGAGGATATTTCCTTTGGCCCTATAGTCTTCAAAGGGAAAGGAAATATCTGTTGTCCGATTCCACAGAAATAAGGCTAGCAAAGAGATCCATGAAATACAGATGTACCTCTGGGAGATGAACTAACAGAACACTGAGCAGTTTCTCAGAGAGCTTCTTTCCAGATTTCATCGGAGGATATTTCCTTTTTCACCATAGCCCACTATGGGCTTCCAAATATCACTTTGCCAATTCCACAAGAACTGTCGTAGCAAAAGGCTTCTTCAGGGGAAAACTGTAACTCTGTGAGATGATTTCACAGAACAGGAAGAAGTTTCTCAGAAAGCTTCTTTCCCTTTGTTATCGCAGGATATTTCCTTTGGCCCTATAGTCTTTAAAGGGATCCGAAATATGGGTTCTCAGATTCCACAGAAATAAGGCTAGCAAAGAGATCCATGAAATACAGATGTAACTCTGTTAGATGAATTAACAGAACACTAAGCAGTTTCTCAGAAAGCTTCTTACCAGATTTCATCGAAGGATATTTCCTTTTCCACCATAGCCCTCTATGGGCTTCCAAATATCAGTTTGCCAATTCCACAAGAATTGTCTTAGATAAAGGCTTCTTGAGGCTAAAGCTGTAATTCTGTGAGATGATTTCACAGAACACAAAGAAGTTTCTCAGAAAGCTTCTTTCTCTTTGTTATCGGAGGATATTTCCTTTGGCCCTATAGTCTTCAAAGGGAAAGGAAATATCTTCTGTCAGATTCCACAGAAATAAGGCTAGGAAAGAGATCCACGAAATACAGATGTAACTCTGTGAGATGAATTAACAGAACACTAAGCAGTTTCTCAGAAAGCTTCTTTCCAGATTTCATCGGAGGATATTTCCTGTTTCACCATAGCCCTCTATGGGCTTCCAAATATCACTTTGCCAATTCCACATTAACGGTCTTAGCGAAAGGCTTCTTGAGGGGAAAGCTGTAACTCTGTGAGATGATTTCACAGAACACAAAGAAGTTTCTCAGAAAGCTTATTTCCCTTTGATATCGGAGGATATTTCCTTTGGCCCTATAGTCTTTAAAGGGAAACGAAAAATCTGTTCTCAGATTCCACAGAAATAAAGCTAGCAAAGAGATCCACGAAATAGAGATGTAACTCTGTGAGATGAATTAACAGAACACTAAGCAGATTCTCAGAAAGCTTCTTTCCAGATTTCATCTGAGGTTATTTCTTTTTCACCATAGCCCTCTATGGGCTTCCAAATATCACCTAGCCAATTCCACAAGAACTGTCTTAGCGAAAGGCTTCTTGAGGGGAAAGCTGTAACTCTGTGAGATGATTTCAGAGAACACAAAGAAGTTTCTCAGAAAGCTTCTTTCTCTTTGTTATCGGAGGATATTTCCTTTGTCCCTATAGTCTTCAAAGGGAAAGGAAATATCTGTTCTCAGATTCCACAGAAATAAGGCAAGCAAAGAGATCCACGAAATACAGATGTAACTCTGTGAGATGAATTAACAGAACACTAAGCAGTTTCTCAGAAAGCTTCTTTCCAGATTTCATCGGAGGATATTTCCTTTTTCACCATAGCCCTCTATGGGCTTCCAAATATCTATTTGCCAATTCCACAAGAACTGTCTTAGCGAAAGGCTTCTTGAGGTGAAAGCTGTAACTCTGTGAGATGATTTCACAGAACACAAAGAAGTTTCTAAGAAAGCTTCTTTCTCTTTGTTATCGGAGGATATTTCCTTTGTCCCTATAGTCTTCAAAGGGAAAGGAAATATCTGTTCTCAGATTCCACAGAAATAAGGCTAGCAAAGAGATCCACGAAATACAGATGTAACTCTGTGAGATGAATTAACAGAACACTAAGCAGTTTCTCAGAATGCTTCTTTCCAGATTTCATCGGAGGATATATCCTTTTTCACCATAGCCCTCTATCGGCTTCCAAATATCACTTTGCCAATACCACAAGAACTGTCTTAGCGATAGGCTTCTTGAGGGGAAAGCTGTAACTCTGTGAGATGATTTCACAGAATACAAAGAAGTTTCTCAGAAAGCTTCTTTCTCTTTGTTATCGGAGGATATTTCCTTTGGCCCTATAGTCTACAAATGGAAAGGAAAAATCTGTTCTCAGATTCCACAGAAATAAAGCTAGCAAAGATATCCACGAAATACAGATGTAACACTGTGAGATGAATTAACAGAACACTAAGCAGTTTCTCAGAAAGCTTCTTTCCAGATTTCATCTGAGGTTACTTCCTTTTTCACCATAGCCCTCTATGGGCTTCCAAATATCACTTTGCCAATTCCACAAGAACTGTCTTTGCGAAAGGCATCTTGAGGGGAAAGCTGTAACTCTGTGAGATGATTTCACAGAACACAAAGAAGTTTCTCAGAAAGCTTCTTTCTCTTTGTTATCGGAGGATATTTCCTTTGGCCCTATAGTCTTCAAAGGGAAAGGAAATATCTGTTGTCAGATTCCACAGAAATAAGGCTAGCAAAGAGATCCACGAAATACAGATGTACCTCTGGGAGATGATTTAACAGAACACTGAGCAGTTTCTCAGAGACCTTCTTTCCAGATTTCATCGTAGGATATTTCCTTTTTCACCATAGCCCTCTATGGGCTTCCAAATATCACTTTGCGAATTCCACAAGAACTGTCTTAGCGAAAGGCTTCTTGAGGGGAAAGCTGTAACTCTGTGAGATGATTTCACAGAACACAAAGAAGTTTCTCAGAAAGCTTCTTTCCCTTTGTTATCGGAGGATATTTCCTTTGTCCCTATAGTCTTCAAAGGGAAAGGAAATATCTGTTCTCAGATTCCACAGAAATAAGGCTAGCAAAGAGATCCACGAAATACAGATGTAACTCTGTGAGATGAATTAACAGAACACTAAGCAGTTTCTCAGAAAGCTTCTTTCCAGATTTCATCGGAGGATATTTCCTTTTTCACCATAGCCCTCTATTGGCTTCCAAATATCACTTTGCCAATTCAATAAGAACTGTCTTAGCGAAAGGATTCTTGAGGGGAAAGCTGTAACTCTGTGAGATGATTTCACAGAACACAAAGAAGTTTCTCAGAAAGCTTCTTGCTCTTTGTTATCGGGGGATATTTCCTTTGGGCCTATTGTCTTTAAAGGGATCCGAAATATCTGTTCTCAGATTTAACAGAAATACGGCTAGCAAAGAGATCCACGAAATACAGATGTAACTCTGTGAGATGAATTAACAGAACATTAAGCAGTTTCTCAGAAAGCTTCTTTCCAGATTTCATCGGAGGATATTTCCTTTTTCATCATAGCCCTCTATGGGCTTCCAAATATCACTTTGCCAATTCCACAAGAACTGTCTTAGCGAAAGGCTTCTTGAGGGGAAAGCTATAACTCTCAGACGATTTCACAGAACACAAGGAAGTTTCTCAGAAAGCTTCTTTCTCTTTGTTATGGGAGGATATTTACTTTGGCCCTAAAGCCTTCAATGGGAAAGTAAAAACCTGTTATCAGATTCCACAGAAATAAAGCTAGCAAAGAGATCCACGAAATACTGATGTAACTCTGTGAGATGAATTAACAGAACACTAAGCAGTTTCTCAGAAAGCTTCTTTCCAGATTTCATCTGAGGTTATTTCTTTTTCACCGTAGCCCTCTATGGGCTTACAAATATCACTTTGCCAATTCCACAAGAACTGTCTTTGCGAAAGGCTTCTTGAGGGGAAAGCTGTAACTCTGTGAGATGATTTCACAGAACACAAAGAAGTTTCTCAGAAAGCTTCTTTCTCTTTGTTATCGGAGGATATTTCCTTTGTCCCTATAGTCTTCAAAGGGAAAGGAAATATCTGTTCTCAGATTCCACAGAAATAAGGCAAGCAAAGAGATCCACGAAATACAGATGTAACTCTGTGAGATGAATTAACAGAACACTAAGCAGTTTCTCAGAAAGCTTCTTTCCAGATTTCATCGGAGGATATTTCCTTTTTCACCATAGCCCTCTATGGGCTTCCAAATATCTCTTTGCCAATTCCACAAGAACTGTCTTACCGAAAGGCTTCATGAGGTGAAAGCTGTAACTCTGTGAGATGATTTCACAGAACAGAAAGAAGTTTCTCAGAAAGCTTCTTTCTCTTTGTTATCAGAGGATATTTCCTTTGTCCCTATAGTCTTCAAAGGGAAAGGAAATATCTGTTCTCAGATTCCACAGAAATAAGGCTAGCAAAGAGATCCACGAAATACAGATGTAACTCTGTGAGATGAATTAACAGAACACTAAGCAGTTTCTCAGAAAGCTTCTTTCCAGATTTCATCGGAGGATATATCCTTTTTCACCATAGCCCTCTATGGGCTTCCAAATATCACTTTGCCAATACCACAAGAACTGTCTTAGCGAAAGGCTTCTTGAGGGGGAAGCTGTAACTCTGTGAGATGATTTCACAGAACACAAAGAAGTTTCTCAGAAAGCTTCTTTCTCTTTGTTATCGGAGGATATTTCCTTTGGCCGTATCGTCTTCAACTGGAAAGGAAAAATCTGTTCTCAGATTCCACAGAAATAAAGCTAGGAAAGAGATCCACGAAATACACATGTAACACTGTGAGATGAATTAACAGAACACTAAGCAGTTTCTCAGAAAGTTTCTTTCCAGATTTCATCTGAGGTTATTTCCTTTTTCACCATAGCCCTCTATGGGCTTCCAAATATCACTTTGCCAATTCCACAAGAACTGTCTTTGCGAAAGGCTTCTTTAGGGGAAAGCTGTAACTCTCTGAGATGATTTCACAGAACACAAAGAAGTTTCTCAGAAAGCTTCTTTCTCTTTGTTATCGGAGGATATTTCCTTTGGCCCTATAGTCTTCAAAGGGAAAGGAAATATCTGTTGTCCGATTCCACAGAAATAAGGCTAGCAAAGAGATCCACGAAATACAGATGTACCTCTGGGAGATGAACTAACAGAACACTGAGCAGTTTCTCAGAGAGCTTCTTTCCAGATTTCATCGGAGGATATTTCCTTTTTCACCATAGCCCACTATGGGCTTCCAAATATCACTTTGCCAATTCCACAAGAACTGTCTTAGCGAAAGGCTTCTTCAGGGGAAAACTGTAACTCTGTGAGATGATTTCACAGAACAGGAAGAAGTTTCTCAGAAAGCTTCTTTCCCTTTGTTATCGGAGGATATTTCCTTTGGCCCTATAGTCTTTAAAGGGATCCGAAATATGGGTTCTCAGATTCCACAGAAATAAGGCTAGCAAAGAGATCCATGAAATACAGATGTAACTCTGTTAGATGAATTAACAGAACACTAAGCAGTTTGTCAGAAAGCTTCTTACCAGATTTCATCGAAGGATATTTCCTTTTCCACCATAGCCCTCTATGGGCTTCCAAATATCAGTTTGCCAATTCCACAAGAATTGTCTTAGAGAAAGGCTTCTTGAGGCTAAAGCTGTAATTCTGTGAGATGATTTCACAGAACACAAAGAAGTTTCTCAGAAAGCTTCTTTCTCTTTGTTATCGGAGGATATTTCCTTTGGCCCTATAGTCTTCAAAGGGAAAGGAAATATCTGCTGTCAGATTCCACAGAAATAAGGCTAGGAAAGAGATCCACGAAATACAGATGTAACTCTGTGAGATGAATTAACAGAACACTAAGCAGTTTCTCAGAAAGCTTCTTTCCAGATTTCATCTGAGGATATTTCCTGTTTCACCATAGCCCTCTATGGGCTTCCAAATATCACTTTGCCAATTCCACATTAACGGTCTTAGCGAAAGGCTTCTTGAGGGGAAAGCTGTAACTCTGTGAGATGATTTCACAGAACACAAAGAAGTTTCTCAGAAAGCTTATTTCCCTTTGATATCGGAGGATATTTCCTTTGGCCCTATAGTCTTTAAAGGGAAACGAAAAATCTGTTCTCAGATTCCACAGAAATAAAGCTAGCAAAGAGATCCACGAAATAGAGATGTAACTCTGTGAGATGAATTAACAGAACACTAAGCAGATTCTCAGAAAGCTTCTTTCCAGATTTCATCTGAGGTTATTTCTTTTTCACCATAGCCCTCTATGGGCTTCCAAATATCACCTAGCCAATTCCACAAGAACTGTCTTTGCGAAAGGCTTCTTGAGGGGAAAGCTGTAACTCTGTGAGATGATTTAACAGAACACAAAGAAGTTTCTCAGAAAGCTTCTTTCTCTTTGTTATCGGAGGATATTTCCTTTGTCCCTATAGTCTTCAAAGGGAAAGGAAATATCTGTTCTCAGATTCCACAGAAATAAGGCTAGCAAAGAGATCCACGAAATACAGATGTAACTCTGTGAGATGAATTAACAGAACACTAAGCAGTTTCTCAGAAAGCTTCTTTCCAGATTTCATCGAAGGATATTTCCTTTTTCACCATAGCTCTCTATGGGCTTCCAAATATCTCTTTGCCAATTCCACAAGAACTGTCTTAGCGAAAGGCTTCTTGAGGGGAAAACTGTAACTCTGTGAGATGATTTCACAGAACACAAAGAAGTTTCTCAGAAAGCTTCTTTCTCTTTGTTATCGGAGGATATTTCCTTAGTCCCTATAGTCTTCAAAGGGAAAGGAAATATCTGTTCTCAGATTCCACAGAAATAAGGCAAGCAAAGAGATCCACGAAATACAGATGTAATTCTGTGAGATGAATTAACAGAACACTAAGCAGTTTCTCAGAAAGCTTCTTTCCAGATTTCATCGGAGGATATTTCCTTTTTCACCATAGCCCTCTATGGGCTTCCAAATATCTCTTTGCCAATTCCACAAGAACTGTCTTAGCGAAAGGCTTCTTGAGGTGAAAGCTGTAACTCTGTGAGATGATTTCACAGAACACAAAGAAGTTTCTAAGAAAGCTTCTTTCTCTTTGTTATCGGAGGATATTTCCTTTGTCCCTATAGTCTTCAAAGGGAAAGGAAATATCTGTTCTCAGATTCCACAGAAATAAGGCTAGCAAAGAGATCCACGAAATACAGATGTAACACTGTGAGATGAATTAACAGAACACTAAGCAGTTTCTCAGAATGCTTCTTTCCAGATTTCATCGGAGGATATATCCTTTTTCACCATAGCCCTCTATGGGCTTCCAAATATCACTTTGCCAATACCACAAGAACTGTCTTAGCGATAGGCTTCTTGAGGGGAAAGCTGTAACTCTGTGAGATGATTTCACAGAATACAAAGAAGTTTCTCAGAAAGCTTCTTTCTCTTTGTTATCGGAGGATATTTCCTTTGGCCCTATAGTCTTCAAATGGAAAGGAAAAATCTGTTCTCAGATTCCACAGAAATAAAGCTAGCAAAGAGATCCACGAAATACAGATGTAACACTGTGAGATGAATTAACAGAACACTAAGCAGTTTCTCAGAAAGCTTCTTTCCAGATTTCATCTGAGGTTACTTCCTTTTTCACCATAGCCCTCTATGGGCTTCCAAATATCACTTTGCCAATTCCACAAGAACTGTCTTTGCGAAAGGCATCTTGAGGGGAAAGCTGTAACTCTGTGAGATGATTTCAGAGAACACAAAGAAGTTTCTCAGAAAGCTTCTTTCTCTTTGTTATCGGAGGATATTTCCTTTGGCCCTATAGTCTTCAAAGGCAAAGGAAATATCTGTTGTCAGATTCCACAGAAATAAGGCTAGCAAAGAGATCCACGAAATACAGATGTACCTCTGGGAGATGAATTAACAGAACACTGAGCAGTTTCTCAGAGACCTTCTTTCCAGATTTCATCGGAGGATATTTCCTTTTTCACCATAGCCCTCTATGGGCTTCCAAATATCACTTTGCAAATTCCACAAGAACTGTCTTAGCGAAAGGCTTCTTGAGGGGAAAGCTGTAACTCTGTGAGATGATTTCACAGAACACAAAGAAGTTTCTCAGAAAGCTTCTTTCCCTTTGTTATCGGAGGATATTTCCTTTGGCCCTATAGTCTTTAAAGGGATCCGAAATATGGGTTCTCAGATTCCACAGAAATAAGGCTAGCAAAGAGATCCACGAAATACAGATGTAACTCTGTGAGATGAATTAACAGAACACTAAGCAGTTTCTCAGAAAGCTTCTTTCCATGATTTCATCGGAGGATATTTCCTTTTTCACCATAGCCCTCTATTGGCTTCCAAATATCACTTTGCCAATTCAACAAGAACTGTCTTACCGAAAGGCTTCTTGAGGGGAAAGCTGTAACTCTGTGAGATGATTTCACAGAACACAAGGAAGTTTCTCAGAAAGCTTCTTTCTCTTTGTTATCGGAGGATATTTCCTTTGTCCCTATAGTCTTCAAAGGGAAAGGAAATATCTGTTCTCAGATTCCACAGAAATAAGGCTAGCAAAGAGATCCACGAAATACAGATGTAACTCTGTGAGATGAATTAACAGAACACTAAGCAGTTTCTCAGAAAGCTTCTTTCCAGATTTCATCGGAGGATATTTCCTTTTTCACCATAGCCCTCTGTTGGCTTCCAAATATCACTTTGCCAATTCAACAAGAACTGTCTTAGCGAAAGGCTTCTTGAGGGGAAAGCTGTAACTCTGTGAGATGATTTCACAGAACAGGAGGAAGTTTCTCAGAAAGCTTCTTGCTCTTTGTTATCGGGGGATATTTCCTTTGGGCCTATTGTCTTTAAAGGGATCCGAAATATCTGTTCTCAGATTTAACAGAAATACGGCTAGCAAAGAGATCCACGAAATACAGATGTAACTCTGTGAGATGAATTAACAGAACATTAAGCAGTTTCTCAGAAAGCTTCTTTCCAGATTTCATCGGAGGATATTTCCTTTTTCATCATAGCCCCCTATGGGCTTCCAAATATCACTTTGCCAATTCCACAAGAACTGTCTTAGCGAAAGGCTTCTTGAGGGGAAAGCTATAACTCTCAGACGATTTCACAGAACACAAGGAAGTTTCTCAGAAAGCTTCTTTCTCTTTGTTATGGGAGGATATTTACTTTGGCCCTAAAGCCTTCAATGGGAAAGTAAAAACCTGTTATCAGATTCCACAGAAATAAAGCTAGCAAAGAGATCCACGAAATACTGATGTAACTCTGTGAGATGAATTAACAGAACACTAAGCAGTTTCTCAGAAAGCTTCTTTCCAGATTTCATCTGAGGTTATTTCTTTTTCACCGTAGCCCTCTATGGGCTTACAAATATCACTTTGCCAATTCCACAAGAACTGTCTTTGCGAAAGGCTTCTTGAGGGGAAAGCTGTAACTCTGTGAGATGATTTCACAGAACACAAAGAAGTTTCTCAGAAAGCTTCTTTCTCTTTGTTATCGGAGGATATTTTCTTTGGCCCTATAGTCTTCAAAGGGAAAGGAAATAACTGTTCTCAGATTCCACAGAAATAAGGCTAGCAAAGAGATCCACGAAATACAGATGTAACTCTGTGAGATGAATTAACAGAACACTAAGCAGTTTCTCAGAAAGCTTCTTTCCAGATTTCATCGGAGGATATTTCCTTTTTCACCATAGCCCTCTACGGACTTCCAAATATCACTTTGCCAATTCCACAAGAACTGTCTTAGCGAAAGGCTTCTTGAGGCGAAAGCTGTAATTCTGTGAGATGATGTCACAGAACACAAAGAAGTTTCTCAGAAAGCTTCTTTCTCTTTGTTATCGGAGGATATTTCATTTGGCCCTATAGTGTTCAAAGGGAAAGGAAATATCTGTTATCAGATTCCACAGAAATAAGGCTAGCAAAGAGATCCACGAAATACAGATGTACCTCTGGGAGATGAACTAACAGAACACTGAGCAGTTTCTCAGAGAGCTTCTTTCCAGATTTCATCGGAGGATATTTCCTTTTTCACCATAGCCCTCTCTGGGCTTCCAAATATCACTTTGCCAATTCCACAAGAACTGTCTTAGCGTAAGGCTTCTTGAGGGGAAAGCTGTAACTCTGTGAGATGATTTCACAGAACAGGAGGAAGTTTCTCAGAAAGCTTCTTTCCCTTTGTTATCGGAGGATATTTCCTTTGGCCCTATAGTCTTTAAAGGGATCCGAAATATGGGTTCTCAGATTCCACAGAAATAAGGCTAGCAAAGAGATCCATGAAATACAGATGTAACTCTGTTAGATGAATTAACAGAACACTAAGCAGTTTCTCAGGAAGCTTCTTTCCAGATTTCATCGAAGGATATTTCCTTTTCCACCATAGCCCTCTATGGGCTTCCAAATATCAGTTTGCCAATTCCACAAGAACTGTCTTAGAGAAAGGCTTCTTGAGGCTAAAGCTGTAATTCTGTGAGATGATTTCACAGAACACAAAGAAGTTTCTCAGAAAGCTTCTTTGTCTTTGTTATCGGAGGATATTTCCTTTGGCCCTATAGTCTTCAAAGGGAAAGGAAATATCTGCTGTCAGATTCCACAGAAATAAGGCAAGCAAAGAGATCCACGAAATACAGATGTAACTCTGTGAGATGAATTAACAGAACACTAAGCAGTTTCTCAGAAAGCTTCTTTCCAGATTTCATCGGAGGATATATCCTTTTTCACCATAGCCCTCTATGGGCTTCCAAATATCACTTTGCCAATACCACAAGAACTGTCTTAGCGAAAGGCTTCTTGAGGGGAAAGCTGTAACTCTGTGAGATGATTTCACAGAAAACAAAGAAGTTTCTCAGATAGCTTCTTTCTCTTTGTTATCGGAGGATATTTCCTTTGGCCCTATAGTCTTCAAATGGAAAGGAAAAATCTGTTCTCAGATTCCACAGAAATAAAGCTAGCAAAGAGATCCACGAAATACAGATGTAACTCTGTGAGATGAATTAACAGAACACTAAGCAGTTTCTCAGAAAGCTTCTTTCCAGGTTTCGTCTGAGGATATTTCCTTTTTCACCATAGCCCTCTATGGGCTTCCAAATATCACTTTTCCAATTCCACAAGAACTGTCTTAGCGCAAGGCTTCTTGAGGGGAAAGCTGTAACTCTGTGAGATGATTTCACAGAACACAAGGAAGTTTCTCAGAAAGCTTCTTTCTCTTTTTTATCGGAGGATATTTCCTTTGGGCCTATTGTCTTTAAAGGGATCCGAAATATCTGTTGTCAGATTCCACAGAAATAAGGCTAGCAAAGAGATCCACGAAATACAGATGTAACACTGTGAGATGAATTAACAGAACACTAAGCAGTTTCTCAGAAAGCTTCTTTCCAGATTTCATCGGAGGATATTTCCTTTTTCTCCATAGCCCTCTATGAGCTTCCAAATATCACTTTGCCAATTCCACAAGAACTGTCTTAGCGAAAGGCTTCTTGAGGGGAAAGCTGTAACTCTGTGAGATGATTTCACAGAACACAAAGAAGTTTCTCAGAAAGCTTCTTTCTCTTTGTTATCGGAGGATATTTCCTTTGGCCCTATAGTCTTCAAAGGGAAAGGAAATATCTGTTGTCAGATTCCACAGAAATAAGGCTAGCAAAGAGATCCACGAAATACAGATGTAACTCTGTGAGAATAATTAACAGAACACTGAGCAGTTACTCAGAAAGCTTCTTTCCAGATTTCATCTGAGGTTATTTCCTTTTTCACCATAGCCCTCTATGGGCTTCCAAATATCACTTTCCCAATTCCACAAGAACTGCCTTAGCGCAAGGATTCTTGACGGGAAAGCTGTAACTCTGTGAGATGATTTCACAGAACACAAAGAAGTTTCTCAGAAAGCTTCTTTCTCTTTGTTATCGGAGGATATTTCCTTTGGCCCTATAGTCTTCAAAGGGAAAGGAAATATCTGTTGTCAGATTCCACAGAAATAAGGCTAGCAAAGAGATCCACGAAATACAGATGTACCTCTGGGAGATGAACTAACAGAACACTGAGCAGTTTCTCAGAGAGCTTCTTTCCAGATTTCATCAGAGGATATTTCCTTTTCCCCATAGCCCTCTATGGGATTCCAAATATCACTTTGCCAATTCCACAAGAACTGTCTTAGCGAAAGGCTTCTTGAGGGAAAGCAGTAACTCTATGAGATGATTTCACAGAACACAAAGAAGTTTCTCAGAAAGCTTCTTTCCCTTTGTTATCGGAGGATATTTCTTTTGGCCCTATAGTCTTTAAAGGGATCCGAAATATGGGTACTCAGATTCCACAGAAATAAGGCTAGCAAAGAGATCCATGAAATACAGATGTAACTCTGTTAGATGAATTAACAGAACACTAAGTAGTTTCTCAGAAAGCTTCTTTCCAGATTTCATCGAAGGATATTTCCTTTTTCACCATAGCCCTCTATGGGCTTCCAAATATCAGTTTGCCAATTCCACAAGAACTGTCTTAGCGAAAGGCTTCTTGAGGAGAAAGCTGTAATTCTGTGAGATGATTTCACAGAACACAAAGAAGTTTCTCAGAAAGATTCTTTCTCTTTGTTATCGGAGGATATTTCCTTTGGCCCTATAGTCTTCAAAGGGAAAGGAAATATCTGTTGTCAGATTCCACAGAAATAAGGCTAGCATAGAGATCCACGAAATACAGATGTAACTCTGTGAGATGAATTAACAGAACACTAAGCAGTTTCTCAGAAAGCTTCTTTCCAGATTTCATCGGAGGATATATCCTTTTTCACCATAGCCCTCTATGGGCTTCCAAATATCACTTTGCCAATACCAAAAGAACTGTCTTAGCGAAAGGCTTCTTGAGGGGAAAGCTGTAACTCTGTGAGACGATTTCAAAGAACACAAAGAAGTTTCTCAGAAAGCTTCTTTCTCTTTTTTATCGGAGGATATCTCATTTGTCCCTATAGTCTTCAAAGGGAAAGGAAATATCTGTTGTCAGATTCCACAGAAATAAGGCTAGCAAAGAGATCCACGAAATACAGATATAACTCTGTGAGATGAATTAACAGAACACTAAGCAATTTCTCAGAAAGCTTCTTTCCAGATTTCATCGGAGGATATTTCCTTTTTCACCATAGCCCTCTATGGGCTTCCAAATATCACTTTGCCAATTCCACAAGAACTGTCTTAGCGTAAAGCTTCTTGAGGGGAAAGCTTTAACTCTGTGAGATGATTTCACGGAACACAAAGAAGTTTCTCAGAAAGCTTCTTTCTCTTTGTTATCGGAGGATATTTCCTTTGGCCGTATAGTCTTTAAAGGGATCCGAAACATCTGTTCTCAGATTCCACAGAAATAAGGCTAGCAAAGAGATCCACGAAATACAGATGTAACTCTGTGAGATGAATTAACAGAACACTAAGCAGTTTCTCAGAAAGCTTCTTTCCAGATTTCATCGGAGGATATTTCCTTTTTCACCATAGCCCTCTATGGGCTTCCAAATATCATCTTGCCAATTCCACAAGAACTGTCTTAGCGTAAAGCTTCTTGAGGGGAAAGCTGTAACTCTGTGAGACGATTTCACAGAACACAAGGAAGTTTCTAGAAAGCTTCTTTCTCTTTGTTATCGGAGGATATTTACTTTGGCCCTGAAGTCTTCAATGGGAAAGGAAAAATCTGTTATCAGATTCCACAGAAATAAAGCTAGCAAAGAGATCCACGAAATACTGATGTAACTCTGTGAGATGAATTAACAGAACACTAAGCAGTTTCTCAGAAAGCTTCATTCCAGATTTCATCTGAGGTTATTTCTTTTTCACCGTAGCCCTCTATGGGCTTCCAAATATCACTTTTCCAATTCCACAAGAACTGTCTTTGCGTAAGGCTTCTTGAGGGGAAAGCTGTAACTCTGTGAGATGATTTCACAGAACACAAAGAAGTTTCTAGAAAGCTTCTTTCTCTTTGTTATCGGAGGATATTTCCTTTGGCCCTATAGTCTTCAAAGGGAAAGGAAATAACTGTTCTCAGATTCCACAGAAATAAGGCTAGCAAAGAGATCCACGAAATACAGATGTAACTCTGTGAGATGAATTAACAGAACACTAAGCAGTTTCTCAGAAAGCTTCTTTCCAGGTTTCATCGGAGGATATTTCCTTTTTCACCATAGCCCTCTACGGACTTCCAAATATCACTTTGCCAATTCCACAAGAACTGTCTTAGCGAAAGGCTTCTTGAGGCGAAAGCTGTAATTCTGTGAGATGATGTCACAGAACACAAAGAAGTTTCTCAGAAAGCTTCTTTCTCTTTGTTATCGAAGGATATTTCCTTTGTCCCTATAGTCTTCAAAGGGAAAGGAAATATCTGTTCTCAGATTCCACAGAAAAAAGGCTAGCAAAGAGATCCACGAAATACAGATGTAACTCTGTGAGATGAATTAACAGAACACTAAGCAGTTTCTCAGAAAGCTTCTTTCCAGATTTCATCTGAGGATATTTCCTTTTTCACCATAGCCCTCTACGGGCTTCCAAATATCACTTTGCCAATTCCACAAGAACTGTCTTAGCGAAAGGCTTCTTGAGGCGAAAGCTGTAATTCTGTGAGATGATTTCACAGAACACAAAGAAGTTTCTCAGAAAGCTTCTTTCTCTTTGTTATCGGAGGATATTTCCTTTGGCCCTATAGTCTTCAAAGGGAAAGGAAATATCTGTTGTCAGATTCCACAGAAATAAGGCTAGCATAGAGATCCACGAAATACAGATGTAACTCTGTGAGATGAATTAACAGAACACTAAGCAGTTTCTCAGAAAGCTTCTTTCCAGATTTCATCGGAGGATATATCCTTTTTCACCATAGCCCTCTATGGGCTTCCAAATATCACTTTGCCAATACCACAAGAACTGTCTTAGCGAAAGGCTTCTTGAGGGGAAAGCTGTAACTCTGTGAGATGATTTCACAGAAAACAAAGAAGTTTCTCAGATAGGTTCTTTCTCTTTGTTATCGGAGGATATTTCCTTTGGCCCTATAGTCTTCAAATGGAAAGGAAAAATCTGTTCTCAGATTTTACAGAAATAAAGCTAGCAAAGAGATCCACGAAATACAGATGTAACTCTGTGAGATGAATTAACAGAACACTAAGCAGTTTCTCAGAAAGCTTCTTTCCAGGTTTCGTCTGAGGATATTTCGTTTTTCACCATAGCCCTCTATGGGCTTCCAAATATCACTTTTCCAATTCCACAAGAACTGTCTTAGCGCAAGGCTTCTTGAGGGGAAAGCTGTAACTCTGTGAGATGATTTCACAGAACACAAAGAAGTTTCTCAGAAAGCTTCTTTCTCTTTGTTATCGGAGGATATTTCCTTTGGGCCTATTGTCTTTAAAGGGATCCGAAATATCTGTTCTCAGATTCAACAGAAATAAGGCTAGCAAAGAGATCCACGAAATACAGATGTAACACTGTGAGATGAATTAACAGAACACTAAGCAGTTTCTCAGAAAGCTTCTTTCCAGATTTCATCGGAGGATATTTCCTTTTTCTCCATAGCCCTCTATGAGCTTCCAAATATCACTTTGCCAATTCCACAAGAACTGTCTTAGCGAAAGGCTTCTTGAGGGGAAAGCTGTAACTCTGTGAGATGATTTCACAGAACACAAAGAAGTTTCTCAGAAAGCTTCTTTCTCTTTGTTATCGGAGGATATTTCCTTTGGCCCTATAGTCTTCAAAGGGAAAGGAAATATCTGTTGTCAGATTCCACAGAAATAAGGCTAGCAAAGAGATCCACGAAATACAGATGTACCTCTGGGAGATGAACTAACAGAACACTGAGCAGTTTCTCAGAGAGCTTCTTTCCAGATTTCATCAGAGGATATTTCCTTTTCCCCATAGCCCTCTATGGGATTCCAAATATCACTTTGCCAATTCCACAAGAACTGTCTTAGCGAAAGGCTTCTTGAGGGAAAGCAGTAACTCTATGAGATGATTTCACAGAACACAGAGAAGTTTCTCAGAAAGCTTCTTTCCCTTTGTTATCGGAGGATATTTCTTTTGGCCCTATAGTCTTTAAAGGGATCCGAAATATGGGTACTCAGATTCCACAGAAATAAGGCTAGCAAAGAGATCCATGAAATACAGATGTAACTCTGTTAGATGAATTAACAGAACACTAAGTAGTTTCTCAGAAAGCTTCTTTCCAGATTTCATCGAAGGATATTTCCTTTTTCACCATAGCCCTCTACGGGCTTCCAAATATCACTTTGCCAATTCCACAAGAACTGTCTTAGCGAAAGGCTTCTTGAGGAGAAAGCTGTAATTCTGTGAGATGATTTCACAGAACACAAAGAAGTTTCTCAGAAAGATTCTTTCTCTTTGTTATCGGAGGATATTTCCTTTGGCCCTATAGTCTTCAAAGGGAAAGGAAATATCTGTTGTCAGATTCCACAGAAATAAGGCTAGCATAGAGATCCACGAAATACAGATGTAACTCTGTGAGATGAATTAACAGAACACTAAGCAGTTTCTCAGAAAGCTTCTTTCCAGATTTCATCGGAGGATATATCCTTTTTCACCATAGCCCTCTATGGGCTTCCAAATATCACTTTGCCAATACCACAAAAACTGTCTTAGCGAAAGGCTTCTTGAGGGGAAAGCTGTAACTCTGTGAGATGATTTCACAGAAAACAAAGAAGTTTCTCAGAAAGCTTCTTTCTCTTTGTTATCGGAGGATATTTCCTTTGGCCTTATAGTCTTCAAATGGAATGGAAATATCTGTTCTCAGATTCCACAGAAATAAGGCTAGCAAAGAGATCCCCGAAATACAGATGTAACTGTGTGAGATGAATTAACAGAACACTAAGCAGTTTCTCAGAAAGCTTCTTTCCATATTTCATCGGAGGATATTTCCTTTTTCTCCATAGCCCTCTATGGGCTTCCAAATATCACTTTGCCAATTCCACAAGAACTGTCTTAGCGAAAGGCTTCTTGAGGGGAAAGCTGTAACTCTGTGAGACGATTTCACAGAACACAAAGAAGTTTCTCAGAAAGCTTCATTCTCTTTGTTATCGGAGGATATTTCCTTTGGCCCTATAGTCTTCAAAGGGAAAGGAAATATCTGTTGTCAGATTCCACAGAAATAAGGCTAGCAAAGAGATCCAAGAAATACAGATGTAACTCTGTGAGATGAATTAACAGAACACTGAGCAGTTTCTCAGAAAACTTCTTTCCAGATTTCATCGGAGGATATTTCCTTTCTCACCATAGCCCTCTATGGGCTTCCAAATATCATTTTGCCAATTCCACAAGAACTGTCTTAGCGAAAGGCTTCTTGAGGGGAAAGCTGTAACTCTGTGAGACGATTTCAAAGAACACAAAGAAGTTTCTCAGAAAGCTTCTTTCTCTTTTTTATCGGAGGATATCTCATTTGTCCCTATAGTCTTCAAAGGGAAAGGAAATATCTGTTGTCAGATTCCACAGAAATAAGGCTAGCAAAGAGATCCACGAAATACAGATATAACTCTGTGAGATGAATTAACAGAACACTAAGCAGTTTCTCAGAAAGCTTCTTTCCAGATTTCATCGGAGGATATTTCCTTTTTCACCGTAGCCCTCTATGGGCTTCCAAATATCACTTTGCCAATTCCACAAGAACTGTCTTAGCGTAAAGCTTCTTGAGGGGAAAGCTTTAACTCTGTGAGATGATTTCAAGGAACACAAAGAAGTTTCTCAGAAAGCTTCTTTCTCTTTGTTATCGGAGGATATTTCCTTTGGCCGTATAGTCTTTAAAGGGATCCGAAATATCTGTTCTCAGATTCCACAGAAATAAGGCTAGCAAAGAGATCCACGAAATACAGATGTAACTCTGTGAGATGAATTAACAGAACACTAAGCAGTTTCTCAGAAAGCTTCTTTCCAGATTTCATCGGAGGATATTTCCTTTTTCACCATAGCCCTCTATGGGCTTCCAAATATCACCTTGCCAATTCCACAAGAACTGTCTTAGCGTAAAGCTTCTTGAGGGGAAAGCTGTAACTCTGTGAGACGATTTCACAGAACACAAGGAAGTTTCTAGAAAGCTTCTTTCTCTTTGTTATCGCAGGATATTTTCTTTGGCCCTGAAGTCTTCAATGGGAAAGGAAAAATCTGTTATCAGATTCCACAGAAATAAAGCTAGCAAAGAGATCCACGAAATACTGATGTAACTCTGTGAGATGAATTAAGAGAACACTAAGCAGTTCCTCAGAAAGCTTCATTCCAGATTTCATCTGAGGTTATTTCTTTTTCACCGTAGCCCTCTATGGGCTTCCAAATATCACTTTGCCAATTCCACAAGAACTGTCTTTGCGAAAGGCTTCTTGAGGGGAAAGCTGTAACTCCGTGGGATGATTTCACAGAACACAAAGAAGTTTCTCAGAAAGCTTCGTTCTCTTTGTTATCGGAGGATATTTCCTTTGGCCCTATAGTCTTCAAAGGGAAAGGAAATAACTGTTCTCAGATTCCACAGAAATAAGGCTAGCAAAGAGATCCACGAAATACAGATGTAACTCTGTGAGATGAATTAACAGAACACTAAGCAGTTTCTCAGAAAGCTTCTTTCCAGATTTCATCGGAGGATATATCCTTTTTCACCATAGCCCTCTATGGGCTTCCAAATATCACTTTGCCAATACCACAAAAACTGTCTTAGCGAAAGGCTTCTTGAGGGGAAAGCTGTAACTCTGTGAGATGATTTCACAGAAAACAAAGAAGTTTCTCAGAAAGCTTCTTTCTCTTTGTTATCGGAGGATATTTCCTTTGGCCTTATAGTCTTCAAATGGAATGGAAATATCTGTTCTCAGATTCCACAGAAATAAGGCTAGCAAAGAGATCCCCGAAATACAGATGTAACTGTGTGAGATGAATTAACAGAACACTAAGCAGTTTCTCAGAAAGCTTCTTTCCATATTTCATCGGAGGATATTTCCTTTTTCTCCATAGCCCTCTATGGGCTTCCAAATATCACTTTGCCAATTCCACAAGAACTGTCTTAGCGAAAGGCTTCTTGAGGGGAAAGCTGTAACTCTGTGAGACGATTTCACAGAACACAAAGAAGTTTCTCAGAAAGCTTCATTCTCTTTGTTATCGGAGGATATTTCCTTTGGCCCTATAGTCTTCAAAGGGAAAGGAAATATCTGTTGTCAGATTCCACAGAAATAAGGCTAGCAAAGAGATCCAAGAAATACAGATGTAACTCTGTGAGATGAATTAACAGAACACTGAGCAGTTTCTCAGAAAACTTCTTTCCAGATTTCATCGGAGGATATTTCCTTTCTCACCATAGCCCTCTATGGGCTTCCAAATATCATTTTGCCAATTCCACAAGAACTGTCTTAGCGAAAGGCTTCTTGAGGGGAAAGCTGTAACTCTGTGAGACGATTTCAAAGAACACAAAGAAGTTTCTCAGAAAGCTTCTTTCTCTTTTTTATCGGAGGATATCTCATTTGTCCCTATAGTCTTCAAAGGGAAAGGAAATATCTGTTGTCAGATTCCACAGAAATAAGGCTAGCAAAGAGATCCACGAAATACAGATATAACTCTGTGAGATGAATTAACAGAACACTAAGCAGTTTCTCAGAAAGCTTCTTTCCAGATTTCATCGGAGGATATTTCCTTTTTCACCGTAGCCCTCTATGGGCTTCCAAATATCACTTTGCCAATTCCACAAGAACTGTCTTAGCGTAAAGCTTCTTGAGGGGAAAGCTTTAACTCTGTGAGATGATTTCAAGGAACACAAAGAAGTTTCTCAGAAAGCTTCTTTCTCTTTGTTATCGGAGGATATTTCCTTTGGCCGTATAGTCTTTAAAGGGATCCGAAATATCTGTTCTCAGATTCCACAGAAATAAGGCTAGCAAAGAGATCCACGAAATACAGATGTAACTCTGTGAGATGAATTAACAGAACACTAAGCAGTTTCTCAGAAAGCTTCTTTCCAGATTTCATCGGAGGATATTTCCTTTTTCACCATAGCCCTCTATGGGCTTCCAAATATCACCTTGCCAATTCCACAAGAACTGTCTTAGCGTAAAGCTTCTTGAGGGGAAAGCTGTAACTCTGTGAGACGATTTCACAGAACACAAGGAAGTTTCTAGAAAGCTTCTTTCTCTTTGTTATCGCAGGATATTTACTTTGGCCCTGAAGTCTTCAATGGGAAAGGAAAAATCTGTTATCAGATTCCACAGAAATAAAGCTAGCAAAGAGATCCACGAAATACTGATGTAACTCTGTGAGATGAATTAAGAGAACACTAAGCAGTTCCTCAGAAAGCTTCATTCCAGATTTCATCTGAGGTTATTTCTTTTTCACCGTAGCCCTCTATGGGCTTCCAAATATCACTTTGCCAATTCCACAAGAACTGTCTTTGCGAAAGGCTTCTTGAGGGGAAAGCTGTAACTCCGTGAGATGATTTCACAGAACACAAAGAAGTTTCTCAGAAAGCTTCTTTCTCTTTGTTATCGGAGGATATTTCCTTTGGCCCTATAGTCTTCAAAGGGAAAGGAAATAACTGTTCTCAGATTCCACAGAAATAAGGCTAGCAAAGAGATCCACGAAATACAGATGTAACTCTGTGAGATGAATTAACAGAACACTAAGCAGTTTCTCAGAAAGCTTCTTTCCAGATTTCATCGGAGGATATTTCCTTTTTCACCATAGCCCTCTACGGACTTCCAAATATCACTTTGCCAATTCCACAAGAACTGTCTTAGCGAAAGGCTTCTTGAGGCGAAAGCTGTAATTCTGTGAGATGATGTCACAGAACACAAAGAAGTTTCTCAGAAAGCTTCTTTCTCTTTGTTATCGGAGGATATTTCCTTTGGCCCTATAGTCTTCAAAGGGAAAGGAAATATCTGTTCTCAGATTCCACAGAAAAAAGGCTAGCAAAGAGATCCACGAAATACAGATGTAACTCTGTGAGATGAATTAACAGAACACTAAGCAGTTTCTCAGAAAGCTTCTTTCCAGATTTCATCTGAGGATATTTCCTTTTTCACCATAGCCCTCTACGGGCTTCCAAATATCACTTTGCCAATTCCACAAGAACTGTCTTAGCGAAAGGCTTCTTGAGGCGAAAGCTGTAATTCTGTGAGATGATTTCACAGAACACAAAGAAGTTTCTCAGAAAGCTTCTTTCTCTTTGTTATCGGAGGATATTTCCTTTGGCCCTATAGTCTTCAAAGGGAAAGGAAATATCTGTTGTCAGATTCCACAGAAATAAGGCTAGCATAGAGATCCACGAAATACAGATGTAACTCTGTGAGATGAATTAACAGAACACTAAGCAGTTTCTCAGAAAGCTTCTTTCCAGATTTCATCGGAGGATATATCCTTTTTCACCATAGCCCTCTATGGGCTTCCAAATATCACCTTGCCAATATCACAAGAACTGTCTTAGCGAAAGGCTTCTTGAGGGGAAAGCTGTAACTCTGTGAGATGATTTCACAGAACACAAAGAAGTTTCTCAGATAGCTTCTTTCTCTTTGTTATCGGAGGATATTTCTTTTGGCCCTATAGTCTTTAAAGGGATCCGAAATATGGGTACTCAGATTCCACAGAAATAAGGCTAGCAAAGAGATCCATGAAATACAGATGTAACTCTGTTAGATGAATTAACAGAACACTAAGTAGTTTCTCAGAAAGCTTCTTTCCAGATTTCATCGAAGGATATTTCCTTTTTCACCATAGCCCTCTAAGGGCTTCCAAATATCAGTTTGCCATTTCCACAAGAACTGTCTTAGCGAAAGGCTTCTTGAGGAGAAAGCTGTAATTCCGTGAGATGATTTCACAGAACAAAAAGAAGTTTCTCAGAAAGATTCTTTCTCTTTGTTATCGGAGGATATTTCCTTTGGCCCTATAGTCTTCAAAGGGAAAGGAAATATCTGTTGTCAGATTCCACAGAAATAAGGCTAGCATAGAGATCCACGAAATACAGATGTAACTCTGTGAGATGAATTAACAGAACACTAAGCAGTTTCTCAGAAAGCTTCTTTCCAGATTTCATCGGAGGATATATCCTTTTTCACCATAGCCCTCTATGGGCTTCCAAATATCACTTTGCCAATACCACAAGAACTGTCTTAGCGAAAGGCTTCTTGAGGGGAAAGCTGTCACTCTGTGAGATGATTTCACAGAAAACAAAGAAGTTTCTCAGAAAGCTTCTTTCTCTTTGTTATCGGAGGATATTTCCTTTGGCCCTATAGTCTTCAAATGGAAAGGAAATATCTGTTCTCAGATTCCACAGAAATAAGGCTAGCAAAGAGATCCCCGAAATACAGATGTAACTGTGTGAGATGAATTAACAGAACACTAAGCAGTTTCTCAGAAAGCTTCTTTCCATATTTCATCGGAGGATATTTCCTTTTTCTCCATAGCCCTCTATGGGCTTCCAAATATCACTTTGCCAATTCCACAAGAACTGTCTTAGCGAAAGGCTTCTTGAGGGGAAAGCTGTAACTCTGTGAGACGATTTCACAGAACACAAAGAAGTTTCTCAGAAAGCTTCATTCTCTTTGTTATCGGAGGATATTTCCTTTGGCCCTATAGTCTTCAAAGGGAAAGGAAATATCTGTTGTCAGATTCCACAGAAATAAGGCTAGCAAAGAGATCCAAGAAATACAGATGTAACTCTGTGAGATGAATTAACAGAACACTGAGCAGTTTCTCAGAAAACTTCTTTCCAGATTTCATCGGAGGATATTTCCTTTTTCACCATAGCCCTCTATGGGCTTCCAAATATCATTTTGCCAATTCCACAAGAACTGTCTTAGCGAAAGGCTTCTTGAGGGGAAAGCTGTAACTCTGTGAGATGATTTCACAGAACACAAAGAAGTTTCTCAGATAGCTTCTTTCTCTTTGTTATCGGAGGATATTTCCTTTGGCCCTATAGTCTTCAAATGGAAAGGAAAAATCTGTTCTCAGATTCCACAGAAATAAAGCTAGCAAAGAGATCCACGAAATACAGATGTAACTCTGTGAGATGAATTAACAGAACACTAAGCAGTTTCTCAGAAAGCTTCTTTCCAGGTTTCGTCTGAGGATATTTCCTTTTTCACCATAGCCCTCTATGGGCTTCCAAATATCACTTTTCCAATTCCACAAGAACTGTCTTAGCGCAAGGCTTCTTGAGGGGAAAGCTGTAACTCTGTGAGATGATTTCACAGAACACAAAGAAGTTTCTCAGAAAGCTTCTTTCTCTTTGTTTTCGGAGGATATTTCCTTTGGGCCTATTGTCTTTAAAGGGATCCGAAATATCTGTTCTCAGATTCAACAGAAATAAGGCTAGCAAAGAGATCCACGAAATACAGATGTAACACTGTGAGATGAATTAACAGAACACTAAGCAGTTTCTCAGAAAGCTTCTTTCCAGATTTCATCGGAGGATATTTCCTTTTTCTCCATAGCCCTCTATGAGCTTCCAAATATCACTTTGCCAATTCCACAAGAACTGTCTTAGCGAAAGGCTTCTTGAGGGGAAAGCTGTAACTCTGTGAGATGATTTCAAAGAACACAAAGAAGGTTCTCAGAAAGCTTCTTTCTCTTTGTTATCGGAGGATATTTCCTTTGGCCCTATAGTCTTCAAAGGGAAAGGAAATATCTGTTGTCAGATTCCACAGAAATAAGGCTAGCAAAGAGATCCACGAAATACAGATGTAACTCTGTGAGAATAATTAACAGAACACTAAGCAGTTTCTCAGAAAGCTTCTTTCCAGATTTCATCTGAGGTTATTTCCTTTTTCACCATAGCCCTCTATGGGCTTCCAAATATCACTTTCCCAATTCCACAAGAACTACCTTAGCGCAAGGCTTCTTGACGGGAAAGCTGTAACTCTGTGAGATGATTTCACAGAACACAAAGAAGTTTCTCAGAAAGCTTCTTTCTCTTTGTTATCGGAGGATATTTCCTTTGGCCCTATAGTCTTCAAAGGGAAAGGAAATATCTGTTGTCAGATTCCACAGAAATAAGGCTAGCAAAGAGATCCACGAAATACAGATGTACCTCTGGGAGATGAACTAACAGAACACTGAGCAGTTTCTCAGAGAGCTTCTTTCCAGATTTCATCAGAGGATATTTCCTTTTCCCCATAGCCCTCTATGGGATTCCAAATATCACTTTGCCAATTCCACAAGAACTGTCTTAGCGAAAGGCTTCTTGAGGGAAAGCAGTAACTCTATGAGATGATTTCACAGAACACAAAGAAGTTTCTCAGAAAGCTTCTTTCCCTTTGTTATCGGAGGATATTTCTTTTGGCCCTATAGTCTTTAAAGGGATCCGAAATATGGGTACTCAGATTCCACAGAAATAAGGCTAGCAAAGAGATCCATGAAATACAGATGTAACTCTGTTAGATGAATTAACAGAACACTAAGTAGTTTCTCAGAAAGCTTCTTTCCAGATTTCATCGAAGGATATTTCCTTTTTCACCATAGCCCTCTATGGGCTTCCAAATATCAGTTTGCCAATTCCACAAGAACTGTCTTAGCGAAAGGCTTCTTGAGGAGAAAGCTGTAATTCTGTGAGATGATTTCACAGAACACAAAGAAGTTTCTCAGAAAGATTCTTTCTCTTTGTTATCGGAGGATATTTCCTTTGGCCCTATAGTCTTCAAAGGGAAAGGAAATATCTGTTGTCAGATTCCACAGAAATAAGGCTAGCATAGAGATCCACGAAATACAGATGTAACTCTGTGAGATGAATTAACAGAACACTAAGCAGTTTCTCAGAAAGCTTCTTTCCAGATTTCATCGGAGGATGTATCCTTTTTCACCATAGCCCTCTATGGGCTTCCAAATATCACTTTGCCAATACCACAAGAACTGTCTTAGCGAAAGGCTTCTTGAGGGGAAAGCTGTAACTCTGTGAGATGATTTCACAGAAAACAAAGAAGTTTCTCAGAAAGCTTCTTTCTCTTTGTTATCGGAGGATATTTCCTTTGGCCCTATAGTCTTCAAATGGAAAGGAAATATCTGTTCTCAGATTCCACAGAAATAAGGCTAGCAAAGAGATCCCCGAAATACAGATGTAACTGTGTGAGATGAATTAACAGAACACTAAGCAGTTTCTCAGAAAGCTTCTTTCCATATTTCATCGGAGGATATTTCCTTTTTCTCCATAGCCCTCTATGGGCTTCCAAATATCACTTTGCCAATTCCACAAGAACTGTCTTAGCGAAAGGCTTCTTGAGGGGAAAGCTGTAACTCTGTGAGACGATTTCACAGAACACAAAGAAGTTTCTCAGAAAGCTTCATTCTCTTTGTTATCGGAGGATATTTCCTTTGGCCCTATAGTCTTCAAAGGGAAAGGAAATATCTGTTGTCAGATTCCACAGAAATAAGGCTAGCAAAGAGATCCAAGAAATACAGATGTAACTCTGTGAGATGAATTAACAGAACACTGAGCAGTTTCTCAGAAAACTTCTTTCCAGATTTCATCGGAGGATATTTCCTTTTTCACCATAGCCCTCTATGGGCTTCCAAATATCATTTTGCCAATTCCACAAGAACTGTCTTAGCGAAAGGCTTCTTGAGGGGAAAGCTGTAACTCTGTGAGACGATTTCAAAGAACACAAAGAAGTTTCTCAGAAAGCTTCTTTCTCTTTTTTATCGGAGGATATCTCATTTGTCCCTATAGTCTTCAAAGGGAAAGGAAATATCTGTTGTCAGATTCCACAGAAATAAGGCTAGCAAAGAGATCCACGAAATACAGATATAACTCTGTGAGATGAATTAACAGAACACTAAGCAGTTTCTCAGAAAGCTTCTTTCCAGATTTCATCGGAGGATATTTCCTTTTTCACCATAGCCCTCTATGGGCTTCCAAATATCACTTTGCCAATTCCACAAGAACTGTCTTAGCGTAAAGCTTCTTGAGGGGAAAGCTGTAACTCTGTGAGATGATTTCACGGAACACAAAGAAGTTTCTCAGAAAGCTTCTTTCTCTTTGTTATCGGAGGATATTTCCTTTGGCCGTATAGTCTTTAAAGGGATCCGAAATATCTGTTCTCAGATTCCACAGAAATAAGGCTAGCAAAGAGATCCACGAAATACAGATGTAACTCTGTGAGATGAATTAACAGAACACTAAGCAGTTTCTCAGAAAGCTTCTTTCCAGATTTCATCGGAGGATATTTCCTTTTTCACCATAGCCCTCTACGGACTTCCAAATATCACCTTGCCAATTCCACAAGAACTGTCTTAGCGAAAGGCTTCTTGAGGCGAAAGCTGTAATTCTGTGAGATGATGTCACAGAACACAAAGAAGTTTCTCAGAAAGCTTCTTTCTCTTTGTTATCGGAGGATATTTCCTTTGGCCCTATAGTCTTCAAAGGGAAAGGAAATATCTGTTGTCAGATTCCACAGAAATAAGGCTAGCATAGAGATCCACGAAATACAGATGTAACTCTGTGAGATGAATTAACAGAACACTAAGCAGTTTCTCAGAAAGCTTCTTTCCAGATTTCATCGGAGGATATAACCTTTTTCACCATAGCCCTCTATGGGCTTCCAAATATCACTTTGCCAATACCACAACAACTGTCTTAGCGAAAGGCTTCTTGAGGCGAAAGCTGTAATTCTGTGAGATGATTTCACAGAACACAAAGAAGTTTCTCAGAAAGCTTCTTTCTCTTTGTTATCGGAGGATATTTCCTTTGGCCCTATAGTCGTCAAATGGAAAGGAAAAATCTGTTCTCAGACTCCACAGAAATAAAGCTAGCAAAGAGATCCACGAAATACACATGTAACACTGTGAGATGAATTAACAGAACACTAAGCAGTTTCTCAGAAAGTTTCTTTCCAGATTTCATCTGAGGTTATTTCCTTTTTCACCATAGCCCTCTATGGGCTTCCAAATATCACTTTGCCAATTCCACAAGAACTGTCTTTGCGAAAGGCTTCTTGAGGGGAAAGCTGTAACTCTGTGAGATGATTTCACAGAACACAAAGAAGTTTCTCAGAAAGCTTCTTTCTCTTTGTTATCGGAGGATATTTCCTTTGGCCCTATAGTCTTCAAAGGGAAAGGAAATATCTGTTGTCAGATTCCACAGAAATAAGGCTAGCAAAGAGATCCACGAAATACAGATGTACCTCTGGGAGATGAACTAACAGAACACTGAGCAGTTTCTCAGAGAGCTTCTTTCCAGATTTCATCGGAGGATATTTCCTTTTTCACCATAGCCCTCTATGGGCTTCCAAATATCACTTTGCCAATTCCACAAGAACTGTCTTAGCGAAAGGCTTCTTGAGGGGAAAGCTGTAACTCTGTGAGATGATTTCACAGAACAGGAGGAAGTTTCTCAGAAAGCTTCTTTCCCTTTGTTATCGGAGGATATTTCCTTTGGCCCTATAGTCTTTAAAGGGATCCGAAATATGGGTTCTCAGATTCCACAGAAATAAGGCTAGCAAAGAGATCCATGAAATACAGATGTAACTCTGTTAGATGAATTAACAGAACACTAAGCAGTTTCTCAGGAAGCTTCTTTCCAGATTTCATCGAAGGATATTTCCTTTTTTACCATAGCCCTCTATGGGCTTCCAAATATCAGTTTGCCAATTCCACAAGAACTGTCTTAGAGAAAGGCTTCTTGAGGCTAAAGCTGTAATTCTGTGAGATGATTTTACAGAACACAAAGAAGTTTCCCAGAAAGCTTCTTTCTCTTTGTTTTCGGAGGATATTTCCTTTGGCCCTATAGTCTTCAAAGGGAAAGGAAATATCTGCTGTCAGATTCCACAGAAATAAGGCAAGCAAAGAGATCCACGAAATGCAGATGTAACTCTGTGGGATGAATTAACAGAACACTAAGCATTTTCTCAGAAAGCTTCTTTCCAGATTTCATCTGAGGATATTTCCTGTTTCACCATAGCCCTCTATGGGCTTCCAAATATCACTTTGCCAATTCCATATTAACGGTCTTAGCGAAAGGCTTCTTGAGGGCAAAGCTGTAACTCTGTGAGATGATTTCCCAGAACACAAAGAAGTTTCTCAGAAAGCTTCTTTCCCTTTGATATCGGAGGATATTTCCTTTGGCCCTATAGTCTTTAAAGGGAAAGGAAAAATCTGTTCTCAGATTCCACAGAAATAAAGCTAGCAAAGAGATCCACGAAATACAGATGTAACACTGTGAGATGAATTAACAGAACACTAAGCAGTTTCTCAGAAAGCTTCTTTCCAGATTTCATCTGAGGTTATTTCTTTTTCACCATAGCCCTCTATGGGCTTCCAAATATCACCTAGCCAATTCCACAAGAACTGTCTTTGCGAAAGGCTTCTTGAGGGGAAAGCTGTAACTCTGTGAGATGATTTCACAGAACACAAAGAAGTTTCTCAGAAAGCTTCTTTCTCTTTGTTATCGGAGGATATTTCCTTTGGCCCTATAGTCTTCAAAGGGAAAGGAAATATCTGTTCTCAGATTCCACAGAAATAAGGCTAGCAAAGAGATCCACGAAATACAGATGTAACTCTGTGAGATGAATTAACAGAACACTAAGCAGTTTCTCAGAAAGCTTCTTTCCAGATTTCATCGAATGATATTTCCTTTTTCACCATAGCTCTCTATGGGCTTCCAAATATCTCTTTGCCAATTCCCCAAGAACTGTCTTAGCGAAAGGCTTCTTGAGGGGAAAGCTGTAACTCTGTGAGATGATTTCACAGAACACAAAGAAGTTTCTCAGAAAGCTTCTTTCTCTCTGTTATCGGAGGATATTTCCTTTGTCCCTATAGTCTTCAAAGGGAAAGGAAATATCTGTTCTCAGATTCCACAGAAAAAAGGCTAGCAAAGAGATCCACGAAACACAGATGTAACTCTGTGAGATGAATTAACAGAACACTAAGCAGTTTCTCAGAAAGCTTCTTTCCAGATTTCATCGGAGGATATTTCCTTTTTCACCATAGCCCTCTACGGGCTTCCAAATATCACTTTGCCAATTCCACAAGAACTGTCTTAGCGAAAGGCTTCTTGAGGCGAAAGCTGTAATTCTGTGAGATGATTTCACAGAACACAAAGAAGTTTCTCAGAAAGCTTCTTTCTCTTTGTTATCGGAGGATATTTCCTTTGGCCCTATAGTCTTCAAAGGGAAAGGAAATATCTGTTGTCAGATTCCACAGAAATAAGGCTAGCATAGAGATCCACGAAATACAGATGTAACTCTGTGAGATGAATTAACAGAACACTAATCAGTTTCTCAGAAAGCTTCTTTCCAGATTTCATCGGAGGATATATCCTTTTTCACCATAGCCCTCTATGGGCTTCCAAATATCACTTTGCCAATACCACAAGAACTGTCTTAGCGAAAGGCTTCTTGAGGGGAAAGCTGTAACTCTGTGAGATGATTTCACAGAAAACAAAGAAGTTTCTCAGATCGCTTCTTTCTCTTTGTTATCGGAGGATATTTCCTTTGGCCCTATAGTCTTCAAATGGAAAGGAAAAATCTGTTCTCAGATTCCACAGAAATAAAGCTAGCAAAGAGATCCACGAAATACAGATGTAACTCTGTGAGATGAATTAACAGAACACTAAGCAGTTTCTCAGAAAGCTTCTTTCCAGGTTTCGTCTGAGGATATTTCCTTTTTCACCATAGCCCTCTATGGGCTTCCAAATATCACTTTTCCAATTCCACAAGAACTGTCTTAGCGCAAGGCTTCTTGAGTGGAAAGCTGTAACTCTGTGAGATGATTTCACAGAACACAAAGAAGTTTCTCAGAAAGCTTCTTTCTCTTTGTTATCAGTGGATATTTCCTTTGGGCCTATTGTCTTTAAAGGGATCCGAAATATCTGTTCTCAGATTCAACAGAAATAAGGCTAGCAAAGAGATCCATGAAATACAGATGTAACTCTGTAAGATGAATTAACAGAACACTAAGTAGTTTCTCAGAAAGCTTCTTTCCAGATTTCATCGAAGGATATTTCCTTTTTCACCATAGCCCTCTATGGGCTTCCAAATATCAGTTTGCCAATTCCACAAGAACTGTCTTAGCGAAAGGCTTCTTGAGGAGAAAGCTGTAATTCTGGGAGATGATTTCACAGAACACAAAGAAGTTTCTCAGAAAGATTCTTTCTCTTTGTTATCGGAGGATATTTCCTTTGGCCCTATAGTCTTCAAAGGGAAAGGAAATATCTGTTGTCAGTTTCCACAGAAATAAGGCTAGCATAGAGATCCACGAAATACAGATGTAACTCTGTGAGATGAATTAACAGAACACTAAGCAGTTTCTCAGAAAGCTTCTTTCCAGATTTCATCGGAGGATATATCCTTTTTCACCATAGCCCTCTATGGGCTTCCAAATATCACTTTGCCAATACCACAAGAACTGTCTTAGCGAAAGGCTTCTTGAGGGGAAAGCTGTAACTCTGTGAGATGATTTCACAGAAAACAAAGAAGTTTCTCAGAAAGCTTCTTTCTCTTTGTTATCGGAGGATATTTCCTTTGGCCCTATAGTCTTCAAATGGAAAGGAAATATCTGTTCTCAGATTCCACAGAAATAAGGCTAGCAAAGAGATCCCCGAAATACATATGTAACTGTGTGAGATGAATTAACAGAACACTAAGCAGTTTCTCAGAAAGCTTCTTTCCATATTTCATCGGAGGATATTTCCTTTTTCTCCATAGCCCTCTATGGGCTTCCAAATATCACTTTGCCAATTCCACAAGAACTGTCTTAGCGAAAGGCTTCTTGAGGGGAAAGCTGTAACTCTGTGAGACGATTTCACAGAACACAAAGAAGTTTCGCAGAAAGCTTCTTTCTCTTTGTTATCGGAGGATATTTCCTTTGGCCCTATAGTCTTCAAAGGGAAAGGAAATATCTGTTGTCAGATTCCACAGAAATAAGGCTAGCAAAGAGATCCAAGAAATACAGATGTAACTCTGTGAGATGAATTAACAGAACACTGAGCAGTTTCTCAGAAAACTTCTTTCCAGATTTCATCGGAGGATATTTCCTTTTTCACCATAGCCCTCTATGGGCTTCCAAATATCATTTTGCCAATTCCACAAGAACTGTCTTAGCGAAAGGCTTCTTGAGGGGAAAGCTGTAACTCTGTGAGACGATTTCAAAGAACACAAAGAAGTTTCTCAGAAAGCTTCTTTCTCTTTTTTATCGGAGGATATCTCATTTGTCCCTATAGTCTTCAAAGGGAAAGGAAATATCTGTTGTCAGATTCCACAGAAATAAGGCTAGCAAAGAGATCCACGAAATACAGATATAACTCTGTGAGATGAATTAACAGAACACTAAGCAGTTTCTCAGAAAGCTTCTTTCCAGATTTCATCGGAGGGTATTTCCTTTTTCACCATAGCCCTCTATGGGCTTCCAAATATCACTTTGCCAATTCCACAAGAACTGTCGTAGCGTAAAGCTTCTTGAGGGGAAAGCTGTAACTCTGTGAGATGATTTCACAGAACACAAAGAAGTTTCTCAGAAAGCTTCTTTCTCTTTGTTATCGGAGGATATTTCCTTTGGCCGTATAGTCTTTAAAGGGATCCGAAATATCTGTTCTCAGATTCCACAGAAATAAGGCTAGCAAAGAGATCCACGAAATACAGATGTAACTCTGTGAGATGAATTAACAGAACACTAAGCAGTTTCTCAGAAAGCTTCTTTCCAGATTTCATCGGAGGATATTTCCTTTTTCACCATAGCCCTCTATGGGCTTCCAAATATCACTTTGCCAATTCCACAAGAACTGTCTTAGCGAAAGGATTCTTGAGGGGAAAGCTGTAACTCTGTGAGATGATTTCACAGAACACAAAGAAGTTTCTCAGAAAGCTTCTTTCTCTTTGTTATCGGAGGATATTTCCTTTGGCCCTATAGTCTTTAAAGGGATCCGAAATATCTCTTCTCAGATTCCACAGAAATACGGCTAGCAAGGAGATCCACGAAATACAGATGTAACTCTGTGAGATGAATTAACAGAACACTAAGCAGTTTCTCAGAAAGCTTCTTTCCAGATTTCATCGGAGGATATTTCCTTTTTCTCCATAGCCCTCTATGAGCTTCCAAATATCACTTTGCCAATTCCACAAGAACTGTCGTAGCGAAATGCTTCTTGAGGGGAAAGCTGAAACTCTGTGAGATGATTTCACAGAACACAAAGAAGTTTCTCAGAAAGCTTCTTTCTCTTTGTTATCGGAGGATATTTCCTTTTTCCCTATAGTCTTCAAAGGGAAAGGAAATATCTGTTGTCAGATTCCACAGAAATAAGGCTAGCAAAGAGATCCACGAAATACAGATGTAACTCTGTGAGATGAATTAACAGAACACTGAGCAGTTTCTCAGAAAGCTTCTTTCCAGATTTCTTCGGAGGATATTTCCTTTTTCACCATAGCCCTCTATGGGCTTCCAAATATCACCCTCCCAATTCCACAAGAACTGTCTTAGCGAAAGGCTTCTTGGGGGAAAGCTGTAACTCTGTGAGATGATTTCACAGAACAGAAAGAAGTTTCTCAGAAAGCTTCTTTCTCTTTGTTATCGGAGGATATTTCCTTTGGCCGTATAGTCTTTAAAGGGATCCAAAATATCTGTTCTCAGATCCCACAGAAATAAGGCTAGCAAAGAGATCCACGAAATACAGATGTAACTCTGTGAGATGAATTAACAGAACACTAAGCAGTTTCTCAGAAAGCTTCTTTCCAGATTTCATCGGAGGATATTTCCTTTTTCACCATAGCCCTCTATTGGCTTCCAAATATCACTTTGCCAATTCAACAAGAACTGTCTTAGCGAAAGGCTTCTTGAGGGGAAAGCTGTAACTCTGTGAGATGATTTCAAAGAACACAAAGAAGTTTCTCAGAAAGCTTCTTTCTCTTTGTTATCGGAGGATATTTCCTTTGGCCCTATAGTATTCAAAGGGAAAGGAAATATCTGTTGTCCGATTCCACAGAAATTAGGCTAGCAAAGAGATCCAAGAAATGCAGATGTAACTCTGTGAGATGAATTAACAGAACACTAAGCAGTTTCTCAGAAAGCTTCTTTCCAGATTTCATCTGAAGTTATTTCCTTTTTCACCATAGCCCTCTATGGGCTTCCAAATATCACTTTCCCAATTCCACAAGAACTGTCTTAGCGCAAGGCTTCTTGAGGGGAAACCTGTAACTCTGTGAGATGATTTCACAGAACACAAAGAAGTTTCTCAGAAAGCTTCTTTCTCTTTGTTATCGGAGGATATTTCCTTTGGCCCTATAGTCTTCAAAGGGAAAGGAAATATTTTTTGCAGATTGCACAGAAATAAGGCTAGCAAAGAGATCCACGAAATACAGATGTACCTCTGGGAGATGAACTAACAGAACACTGAGCAGTTTCTCGGAGAGCTTCTTTCCAGATTTCATCGGAGGATATTTCCTTTTTCACCACAGCCCTCTAAGGGCTTCCAAATATCACTTTGCCAATTCCACAAGAACTGTCTTAATGAAAGGCTTCTTGAGGGGAAAGCTGTAACTCTGTGAGATGATTTCACAGAACACAAAGAAGTTTCTCAGAAAGCTTCTTTCCCTTTTTTATCGGAGGATATTTCTTTTGGCCCTATAGTCTTTAAAGGGATCCGAAATATGGGTTCTCAGATTCCACAGAAATAAGGCTAGCAAAGAGATCCATGAAATAGAGATGTCACTCTGTTAGATGAATTAACAGAACACTAAGCAGTTTCTCAGAAAGCTTCTTTCTAGATTTCATCGAAGGATATTTCCTTTTTCACCATAGCCCTCTATGGGCTTCCAAATATCAGTTTGCCAATTCCACAAGAACTGTCTTAGCGAAAGTCTTCTTGAGGCGAAAGCTATAATTCTGTGAGATGATTTCACAGAACACAAAGTAGTTTCTCAGAAAGCTTCTTTCTCTTTGTTATCGGAGGATATTTCCTTTGTCCCTATAGTCTTCAAAGGGAAAGGAAATATGTGTTCTCAGATTCCACAGAAAAAAAGCTAGCAAAGAGATCCACGAAATACAGATGTAACTCTGTGAGATGAATTAACAGAACACTAAGCAGTTTCTCAGAAAGCTTCTTTCCAGGTTTCATCGGAGGATATTTCCTTTTTCACCATAGCCCTCTATGGGCTTCAAATATCACTTTGCCAATTCCACAAGAACTGTCTTAATGAAAGGCTTCTTGAGGGGAAAGCTGTAACTCTGTGAGATGATTTCACAGAACACAAAGAAGATTCTCAGAAAGCTTGTTTCTCTTTGTTATCGGAGGATATTTCCTTTGTCCCTATAGTCTTCAAACGGAAAGGAAATATCTGTTCTCAGATTCTACACGAAATAAAGCTAGCAAAGAGATCCACGAAATACAGATGTAACTCTGTGAGATGAATTAACAGAACACTAAGCAGTTTCTCAGAATGCTTCTTTCCAGATTTCATCGGAGGATATATCCTTTTTCACCATAGCCCTCTATCGGCTTCCAAATATCACTTTGCCAATACCACAAGAACTGTCTTAGCGAAAGGCTTCTTGAGGGGAAAGCTGTAACTCTGTGAGATGATTTCACAGAATACAAAGAAGTTTCTCAGAAAGCTTCTTTCTCTTTGTTATCGGAGGATATTTCCTTTGGCCCTATAGTCTTCAAAGGGAAAGGAAATATCTGTTGTCAGATTCCACAGAAATAAGGCTAGCAAAGAGATCCACGAAGTACAGATGTACCTCTGGGAGATGAACTAACAGAACACTGAGCAGTTTCTCGGAGAGCTTCTTTCCAGATTTCATCGGAGGATATTTCCTTTTTCACCACAGCCCTCTAAGGGCTTCCAAATATCACTTTGCCAATTCCACAAGAACTGTCTTAGCGAAAGGCTTCTTGAGGGGAAAGCTGTAACTCTGTGAGATGATTTCACAGAACACAAAGAAGTTTCTCAGAAAGCTTCTTTCCCTTTTTTATCGGAGGATATTTCTTTTGGCCCTATAGTCTTTAAAGGGATCCGAAATATGGGTTCTCAGATTCCACAGAAATAAGGCTAGCAAAGAGATCCATGAAATAGAGATGTCACTCTGTTAGATGAATTAACAGAACACTAAGCAGTTTCCCAGAAAGCTTCTTTCTAGATTTCATCGAAGGATATTTCCTTTTTCACCATAGCCCTCTATGGGCTTCCAAATATCAGTTTGCCAATTCCACAAGAACTGTCTTAGCGAAAGTCTTCTTGAGGCGAAAGCTATAATTCTGTGAGATGATTTCACAGAACACAAAGTAGTTTCTCAGAAAGCTTCTTCCTCTTTGTTATCGGAGGATATTTCCTTTGTCCCTATAGTCTTCAAAGGGAAAGGAAATATGTGTTCTCAGATTCCACAGAAATAAGGCTAGCAAAGAGATCCACGAAATACAGATGTAACTCTGTGAGATGAATTAACAGAACACTAAGCAGTTTCTCAGAAGGCTTCTTTCCAGATTTCATCAGGAGGATATTTCCTTTTTCACCATAGCCCTCTATGGGCTTCAAATATCACTTTGCCAATTCCACAAGAACTGTCTTAATGAAAGGCTTCTTGAGGGGAAAGCTGTAACTCTGTGAGATGATTTCACAGAACACAAAGAAGATTCTCAGAAAGCTTGTTTCTCTTTGTTATCGGAGGATATTTCCTTTGTCCCTATAGTCGTCAAAGGGAAAGGAAATATCTGTTCTCAGATTCCACAGAAATAAAGCTAGCAAAGAGATCCACGAAGTACAGATGTAACTCTGTGAGATGAATTAACAGAACACTAAGCAGTTTCTCAGAAAGCTTCTTGCCAGATTTCATCGGAGGATATTTCCTTTTTCACCACAGCCCTCTATGGGCTTCCAAATATCACTTTGCCAATTCCACAAGAACTGTCTTAGCGAAAGGCTTCTTGAGGGGAAGCTGTAACTCTGTGAGATGATTTCACAGAACACAAAGAAGTTTCTCAGAAAGCTTCTTTCTCTTTGTTATCGGAGGATATTTCCTTTGGCCCTATAGTCTTCAAAGGGAAAGGAAATATCTGTTGTCAGATTACACAGAAATAAGGCTAGCAAAGAGATCCCCGAATTACAGATGTAACTGTGTGAGATGAATTAACAGAACACTAAGCAGTTTCTCAGAAAGCTTCTTTCCATATTTCATCGGAGGATATTTCCTTTTTCACCATAGCCCTCTATGGGCTTCCAAATATCACTTTGCCAATTCCACAAGAACTGTCTTAGCGAAAGGATTCTTGAGGGGAAAGCTGTAACTCTGTGAGATGATTTCACAAAACACAAAGAAGTTTCTCAGAAAGCTTCTTTCTCTTTGTTATCGGAGAATATTTGCTTTGGCCCTATAGTCTTTAAAGGGATCCGAAATATCTCTTCTCAGATTCCACAGAAATAAGGCTAGCAAGGAGATCCACGAAATACAGATGTAACTCTGTGAGATGAATTAACAGAACACTAAGCAGTTTCTCAGAAAGCTTCTTTCCAGATTTCATCGGAGGATATTTCCTTTTTCTCCATAGCCCTCTATGAGCTTCCAAATATCACTTTGCCAATTCCACAAGAACTGTCGTAGCGAAATGCTTCTTGAGGGGAAAGCTGAAACTCTGTGAGATGATTTCAGAGAACACAAAGAAGTTTCTCAGAAAGCTTCTTTCTCTTTGTTATCGGAGGATATTTCCTTTTTCCCTATAGTCTTCAAAGGGAAAGGAAATATCTGTTGTCAGATTCCACAGAAATAAGGCTAGCAAAGAGATCCACGAAATACAGATGTAACTCTGTGAGATGAATTAACAGAACACTGAGCAGTTTCTCAGAAAGCTTCTTTCCGTATTTCATCGGAGGATATTTCCTTTTTCACCGTAGCCCTCTATGGGCTTCCAAATATCACCCTCCCAATTCCACAAGAACTGTCTTAGCGAAAGGCTTCTTGAGGGAAAGCTGTAACTCTGTGAGATGATTTCACAGAACAGAAAGAAGTTTCTCAGAAAGCTTCTTTCTCTTTGTTATCGGAGGATATTTCCTTTGGCCGTATAGTCTTTAAAGGGATCCGAAATATCTGTTCTCAGATCCCACAGAAATAAGGCTAGCAAAGAGATCCACGAAATACAGATGTGACTCTGTGAGATGAATTAACAGAACACTAAGCAGTTTCTCAGAAAGCTTCTTTCCATATTTCATCGGAGGATATTTCCTTTTTCACCATAGCCCTCTATTGGCTTCCAAATATCACTTTGCCAATTCAACAAGAACTGTCTTAGCGAAAGGCTTCTTGAGGGGAAAGCTGTAACTCTGTGAGATGATTTTAAAGAACACAAAGAAGTTTCTCAGAAAGCTTCTTTCTCTTTGTTATCGGAGGAAATTTCCATTGGCCCTATAGTATTCAAAGGGAAAGGAAATATCTGTTGTCCGATTCCACAGAAATTAGGCTAGCAAAGAGATCCACGAAATACAGATGTAACTCTGTGAGATGAATTAACAGAACACTAAGCAGTTTCTCAGAAAGCTTCTTTCCAGATTTCATCTGAAGTTATTTCCTTTTTCACCATAGCCCTCTATGGGCTTCCAAATATCACTTTCCCAATTCCACAAGAACTGTCTTAGCGCAAGGCTTCTTCAGGGGAAAGCTGTAACTCTGTGAGATGATTTCACAGAACACAAAGAAGGTTCTCAGAAAGCTTCTTTCTCTTTGTTATCGGAGGATATTTCCTTTGTCCCTATAGTCTTCAAAGGGAAAGGAAATATCTGTTGTCAGATACCACAGAAATAAGGCTAGCAAAGAGATCCACGAAATACAGATGTACCTCTGGGAGATGAACTAACAGAACACTGAGCAGTTTCTCGGCGAGCTTCTTTCCAGATTTCATCGGAGGATATTTCCTTTTTCACCATAGCCCTCTATGGGCTTCCAAATATCACTTTGCCAATTCCACAAGAACTGTCTTAGCGAAAGGCTTCTTGAGGGGAAAGCTGTAACTCTGTGAGATGATTTCAGAGAACACAAAGAAGTTTCTCAGAAAGCTTCTTTCCCTTTTTTATCGGAGGATATTTCTTTTGGCCCTAGAGTCTTTAAAGGGATCCGAAATATGGGTTCTCAGATTCCACAGAAATAAGGCTAGCAAAGAGATCCATGAAATACAGATGTCACTCTGTTAGATGAATTAACAGAACACTAAGCAGTTTCTCAGAAAGCTTCTTTCTAGATTTCATCGAACGATATTTCCTTTTTCACCTAGCCCTCTATGGGCTTCCAAATATCAGTTTGCCAATTCCACAAGAACTGTCTTAGCGAAAGTCTTCTTTAGGCGAAAGCTATAATTCTGTGAGATGATTTCACAGAACACAAAGTAGTTTCTCAGAAAGCTTCTTTCTCTTTGTTATCGGAGGATATTTCCTTTGTCCCTATAGTCTTCAAAGGGAAAGGAAATATGTGTTCTCAGATTCCACAGAAAAAAAGCTAGCAAAGAGATCCACGAAATACAGATGTAACTCTGTGAGATGAATTAACAGAACACTAAGCAGTTTCTCAGAAAGCTTCTTTCCAGATTTCATCGGAGGATATTTCCTTTTTCACCATAGCCCTCTATGGGCTTCAAATATCACTTTGCCAATTCCACAAGAACTGTCTTAATGAAAGGCTTCTTGAGGGGAAAGCTGTAACTCTGTGAGATGATTTCACAGAACACAAAGAAGATTCTCAGAAAGCTTGTTTCTCTTTGTTATCGGAGGATATTTCCTTTGTCCCTATAGTCTTCAAACGGAAAGGAAATATCTGTTCTCAGATTCCACAGAAATAAAGCTAGCAAAGAGATCCACGAAATACAGATGTAACTCTGTGAGATGAATTAACAGAACACTAAGCAGTTTCTCAGAAAGCTTCTCTCCAGATTTCATCTGAAGTTATTTCCTTTTTCACCATAGCCCTCTATGGGCTTCCAAATATCACTTTCCCAATTCCACAACAAACTGTCTTAGCGCAAGGCTTCTTGAGGGGAAACCTGTAACTCTGTGAGATGATTTCACAGAACACAAAGAAGTTTCTCAGAAAGCTTCTTTCTCTTTGTTATCGGAGGATATTTCCTTTGGCCCTATAGTCTTCAAAGGGAAAGGAAATATCTGTTGTCAGATTCCACAGAAATAAGGCTAGCAAAGAGATCCACGAAATACAGATGTACCTCTGGGAGATGAACTAACAGAACACTGAGCAGTTTCTCGGAGAGCTTCTTTCCAGATTTCATCGGAGGATATTTCCTTTTTCACCACAGCCCTCTAAGGGCTTCCAAATATCACTTTGCCAATTCCACAAGAACTGTCTTAGCGAAAGGCTTCTTGAGGGGAAAGCTGTAACTCTGTGAGATGATTTCACAGAACACAAAGAAGTTTCTCAGAAAGCTTCTTTCCCTTTTTTATCGGAGGATATTTCTTTTGGCCCTATAGTCTTTAAAGGGATCCGAAATATGGGTTCTCAGATTCCACAGAAATAAGGCTAGCAAAGAGATCCATGAAATAGAGATGTCACTCTGTTAGATGAATTAACAGAACACTAAGCAGTTTCCCAGAAAGCTTCTTTCTAGATTTCATCGAAGGATATTTCCTTTTTCACCAAAGCCCTCTATGGGCTTCCAAATATCAGTTTGCCAATTCCACAAGAACTGTCTTAGCGAAAGTCTTCTTGAGGCGAAAGCTATAATTCTGTGAGATGATTTCACAGAACACAAAGTAGTTTCTCAGAAAGCTTCTTCCTCTTTGTTATCGGAGGATATTTCCTTTGTCCCTATAGTCTTCAAAGGGAAAGGAAATATGTGTTCTCAGATTCCACAGAAATAAGGCTAGCAAAGAGATCCACGAAATACAGATGTAACTCTGTGAGATGAATTAACAGAACACTAAGCAGTTTCTCAGAAGGCTTCTTTCCAGATTTCATCAGGAGGATATTTCCTTTTTCACCATAGCCCTCTATGGGCTTCAAATATCACTTTGCCAATTCCACAAGAACTGTCTTAATGAAAGGCTTCTTGAGGGGAAAGCTGTAACTCTGTGAGATGATTTCACAGAACACAAAGAAGATTCTCAGAAAGCTTGTTTCTCTTTGTTATCGGAGGATATTTCCTTTGTCCCTATAGTCGTCAAAGGGAAAGGAAATATCTGTTCTCAGATTCCACAGAAATAAAGCTAGCAAAGAGATCCACGAAATACAGATGTAACTCTGTGAGATGAATTAACAGAACACTAAGCAGTTTCTCAGAAAGCTTCTTTCCAGATTTCATCGGAGGATATTTCCTTTTTCACCACAGCCCTCTATGGGCTTCCAAATATCACTTTGCCAATTCCACAAGAACTGTCTTAGCGAAAGGCTTCTTGAGGGGAAGCTGTAACTCTCTGAGATGATTTCACAGAACACAAAGAAGTTTCTCAGAAAGCTTCTTTCTCTTTGTTATCGGAGGATATTTCCTTTGGCCCTATAGTCTTCAAAGGGAAAGGAAATATCTGTTGTCAGATTACACAGAAATAAGGCTAGCAAAGAGATCCCCGAATTACAGATGTAACTGTGTGAGATGAATTAACAGAACACTGAGCAGTTTCTCAGAAAACTTCTTTCCAGATTTCATCGGAGGATATTTCCTTTTTCACCATAGCCCTCTATGGGCTTCCAAATATCACTTTGCCAATTCCACAAGAACTGTCTTAGCGAAAGGCTTCTTGAGGGGAAAGCTGTAACTCTGTGAGACGATTTCAAAGAACACAAAGAAGTTTCTCAGAAAGCTTCTTTCTCTTAGTTATCGGAGGATATTTCATTTGTCCCTATAGTCTTCAAAGGGAAAGGAAATATCAGTTGTCAGATTCCACAGAAATAAGGCTAGCAAAGAGATCCACGAAATACAGATATAACTCTGTGAGATGAATTAACAGAACACTAAGCAGTTTCTCAGAAAGCTTCTTTCCAGAATTCATCGGAGGATATTTCCTTTTTCACCATAGCCCTCTATGGGCTTCCAAATATCACTTTGCCAATTCCACAAGAACTGTCTTAGCGTAAAGCTTCTTGAGGGGAAAGCTGTAACTCTGTGAGATGATTTCACGGAACACAAAGAAGTTTCTCAGAAAGCTTCTTTCTCTTTGTTATCGGAGGATATTTCCTTTGGCCGTATAGTCTTTAAAGGGATCCGAAATATCTGTTCTCAAATTCCACAGAAATAAGGCTAGCAAAGAGATCCACGAAATACAGATGAAACTCTGTGAGATGAATTAACAGAACACTAAGCAGTTTCTCAGAAAGCTTCTTTCCAGATTTCATCGGAGGATATTTCCTTTTTCACCATAGCCCTCTATGGGCTTCCAAATATCACTTTGCCAATTCCACAAGAACTGTCTTAGCGTAAAGCTTCTTGAGGGGAAAGCTGTAACTCTGTGAGATGATTTCACGGAACACAAAGAAGTTTCTCAGAAAGCTTCTTTCTCTTTGTTATCGGAGGATATTTCCTTTGGCCGTATAGTCTTTAAAGGGATCCGAAATATCTGTTCTCAGATTCCACAGAAATAAGGCTAGCAAAGAGATCCACGAAATACAGATGTAACTCTGTGAGATGAATTAACAGAACACTGAGCAGTTTCTCAGAAAGCTTCTTTCCAGATTTCATCGGAGGATATTTCCTTTTTCACCATAGCCCTCTATGGGCTTCCAAATATCACTTTGCCAATTCCACAAGAACTGTCTTAGCGAAAGGATTCTTGAGGGGAAAGCTGTAACTCTGTGAGATGATTTCACAAAACACAAAGAAGTTTCTCAGAAAGCTTCTTTCTCTTTGTTATCGGAGAATATTTCCTTTGGCCCTATAGTCTTTAAAGGGATCCGAAATATCTCTTCTCAGATTCCACAGAAATAAGGCTAGCAAGGAGATCCACGAAATACAGATGTAACTCTGTGAGATGAATTAACAGAACACTAAGCAGTTTCTCAGAAAGCTTCTTTCCAGATTTCATCGGAGGATATTTCCTTTTTCTCCATAGCCCTCTATGAGCTTCCAAATATCACTTTGCCAATTCCACAAGAACTGTCGTAGCGAAATGCTTCTTGAGGGGAAAGCTGAAACTCTGTGAGATGATTTCAGAGAACACAAAGAAGTTTCTCAGAAAGCTTCTTTCTCTTTGTTATCGGAGGATATTTCCTTTTTCCCTATAGTCTTCAAAGGGAAAGGAAATATCTGTTGTCAGATTCCACAGAAATAAGGCTAGCAAAGAGATCCACGAAATACAGATGTAACTCTGTGAGATGAATTAACAGAACACTGAGCAGTTTCTCAGAAAGCTTCTTTCCGTATTTCATCGGAGGATATTTCCTTTTTCACCGTAGCCCTCTATGGGCTTCCAAATATCACCCTCCCAATTCCACAAGAACTGTCTTAGCGAAAGGCTTCTTGAGGGAAAGCTGTAACTCTGTGAGATGATTTCACAGAACAGAAAGAAGTTTCTCAGAAAGCTTCTTTCTCTTTGTTATCGGAGGATATTTCCTTTGGCCGTATAGTCTTTAAAGGGATCCGAAATATCTGTTCTCAGATCCCACAGAAATAAGGCTAGCAAAGAGATCCACGAAATACAGATGTGACTCTGTGAGATGAATTAACAGAACACTAAGCAGTTTCTCAGAAAGCTTCTTTCCAGATTTCATCGGAGGATATTTCCTTTTTCACCATAGCCCTCTATTGGCTTCCAAATATCACTTTGCCAATTCAACAAGAACTGTCTTAGCGAAAGGCTTATTGAGGGGAAAGCTGTAACTCTGTGAGATGATTTCAAAGAACACAAAGAAGTTTCTCAGAAAGCTTCTTTCTCTTTGTTATCGGAGGAAATTTCCATTGGCCCTATAGTATTCAAAGGGAAAGGAAATATCTGTTGTCCGATTCCACAGAAATTAGGCTAGCAAAGAGATCCACGAAATACAGATGTAACTCTGTGAGATGAATTAACAGAACACTGAGCAGTTTCTCGGCGAGCTTCTTTCCAGATTTCATCGGAGGATATTTCCTTTTTCACCATAGCCCTCTATGGGCTTCCAAATATCACTTTGCCAATTCCACAAGAACTGTCTTAGCGAAAGGCTTCTTGAGGGGAAAGCTGTAACTCTGTGAGATGATTTCAGAGAACACAAAGAAGTTTCTCAGAAAGCTTCTTTCCCTTTTTTATCGGAGGATATTTCTTTTGGCCCTAGAGTCTTTAAAGGGATCCGAAATATGGGTTCTCAGATTCCAAAGAAATAAGGCTAGCAAAGAGATCCATGAAATACAGATGTCACTCTGTTAGATGAATTAACAGAACACTAAGCAGTTTCTCAGAAAGCTTCTTTCTAGATTTCATCGAACGATATTTCCTTTTTCACCATAGCCCTGTATGGGCTTCCAAATATCAGTTTGCCAATTCCACAAGAACTGTCTTAGCGAAAGTCTTCTTGAGGCGAAAGCTATAATTCTGTGAGATGATTTCACAGAACACAAAGTAGTTTCTCAGAAAGCTTCTTTCTCTTTGTTATCGGAGGATATTTCCTTTGTCCCTATAGTTTTCAAAGGGAAAGGAAATATGTGTTCTCAGATTCCACAGAAATAAGGCTAGCAAAGAGATCCACGAAATACAGATGTAACTCTGTGAGATGAATTAACAGAACACTAAGCAGTTTCTCAGAAAGCTTCTTTCCAGATTTCATCAGGAGGATATTTCCTTTTTCACCATAGCCCTCTATGGGCTTCAAATATCACTTTGCCAATTCCACAAGAACTGTCTTAATCAAAGGCTTCTTGAGGGGAAAGCTGTAACTCTGTGAGATGATTTCACAGAACACAAAGAAGATTCTCAGAAAGCTTGTTTCTCTTTGTTATCGGAGGATATTTCCTTTGTCCCTATAGTCTTCAAACGGAAAGGAAATATCTGTTCTCAGATTCTACAGAAATAAAGCTAGCAAAGAGATCCACGAAATACAGATGTAACTCTGTGAGATGAATTAACAGAACACTAAGCAGTTTCTTAGAAAGCTTCTTTCCAGATTTCATCGGAGGATATTTCCTTTTTCACCTCAGCCCTCTATGGGCTTCCAAATATCACTTTGCCAATTCCACAAGAACTGTCTTAGCGAAAGGCTTCTTGAGGGGAAAGCTGTAACTCTGTGAGATGATTTCACAGAACACAAAGAAGTTTCTCAGAAAGCTTCTTTCTCTTTGGTATCGGAGGATATTTCCTTTGGCCCTATAGTCTTCAAAGGGAAAGGAAATATCTGTTGTCAGATTCCACAGAAATAAGGCTAGCAAAGAGATCCCCGAAATACAGATGTAACTCTGTGAGATGAATTAACAGAACACTAAGCCGTTTCTCAGAAAGCTTCTTTCCAGATTTCATCGGAGGATATTTCCTTTTTCACCGTAGCCCTCTATGGGCTTTCAAATATCACTTTGCCAATTCCACAAGAACTGTCTTAGCGAAAGGCTTCTTGAGGGAAAAGCTGTAACTCTGTGAGATGATTTCACAGAACACAAAGAAGTTTCTCAGAAAGCTTCTTTCTCTTTGTTATCGGAGGATATTTCCATTGGCCTATAGTCTTTAAAGGGATTCGAAATATCTGTTCTCAGATTCCACAGTAATAAGGCTAGCAAGGAGATCCACGAAATACAGATGTAACTCTGTGAGATGAATTAACATAACACTGAGCAGTTTCTCAGAAAGCTTCTTTCCAGATTTCATCGGAGGATATTTCCTTTTTCACCATAGCCCTCTATGGGCTTCCAAATATCACTTTGCCAATTCCACAAGAACTGTCTTAATGAAAGGCTTCTTGAGGGGAAGGCTGTAACTCTGTGAGATGATTTCACAGAACACGAAGAAGTTTCTCAGAAAGCTTCTTTCTCTTTTTTATCGGAGGATATTTCCTTTGGCCCTATAGTCTTCAAAGGGATCCGAAATATCTGTTCTCAGATTCCACAGAAATAAGGTTAGGAAAGAGATCCACGAAATACAGATATAACTCTGTGAGATGAATTAACAGAACACTAAGCAGTTTCTCAGAAAGCTTCTTTCCAGATTTCATCGGAGGATATTTCCTTTTTCTCCATAGCCCTCTATGAACTTCCAAATATCACTTTGCCAATTCCACAAGAACTGTCTTAGCGAAAGGCTTCTGGAGGGGAAAGCTGTAACTCTGTGAGACGATTTCACAGAACACAAAGAAGTTTCTCAGAAAGCTTCTTTCTCTTTGTTATCGGAGGATATTTCCTTTGGCCCTATAGTCTTCAAAGGGAAAGGAAATATCTGTTGTCCGATTCCACAGAAATGGGGATAGCAAAGAGATCCACGAAACACAGATGTAACTCTGTGAGATGAATTAACAGAACACTAAGCAGTTTCTCAGAAAGCTTCTTTCCAGATTTCATCGGAGGATATTAACTTTTTCACCATAGCCCTCTATGGGCTTCCAAATATCACTTTGCAAATTCCACAAGAACTGTCTTAGCGAAAGGCTTCTTCAGGGGAAAGCTGTAACTCTGTGAGATGATTTCACAGAACAGAAAGAAGTCTCTCAGAAAGCTTCTTTCTCTTTGTTATCGGAGGATATTTCCTTTGTCCCTATAGTCTTCAAAGGAAAGGAAATATGTGTTCTCAGATTCCACAGAAATAAGGCTAGCAAAGAGATCCACGAAATACAGATGTAACTCAGTGAGATGAATTAACAAAACACTAAGCAGTTTCTCAGAAAGCTTCTTTCCAGATTTCATCGGAGGATATTTCCTTTTTCACCATAGCCCTCTATGGGCTTCCAAATATCACTTTGCCAATTCCACAAGAACTGTCTTAGCGAAAGGCTTCTTGAGGGGCAAGCTGTAACTCTGTGAGATGATTTCACAGAACACAAAGAAGATTCTCAGAAAGCTTCTTTCTCTTTGTTATAGGAGGATATTTTCTTTGGCCCTATAGTCTTCAAACGGAAAGGAAATATCTGTTCTCAGATTCCACAGAAATAAAGCTAGCAAGGAGATCCACGAAATACAGATGTAACTCTGTGAGATGAATTAACAGAACACTAAGCAGTTTCTCAGAAAGCTTCTTTCCAGATTTCATCGGAGGATATTTCCTTTTTCACCATAGCCCTCTATGGGCTTCCAAATATCACTTTGCCAATTCCACAAGAACTGTCTTAGCGAAAGGCTTCTTGGACGGAAAGCTGTAACTCTGTGAGATGATTTAACAGAACACAAAGAAGTTTCTCAGAAAGCTTCTTTCTCTTTGTTATCGGAGGATATTTCCTTTGGCCCTATAGTCTTCAAAGGGAAAGGAAATATCTGTTGTTCAGATTCCACAGAAATAAGGCTAGCAAAAGGATCCACGAAATACAGATGTAACTGTGTGAGATGAATTAACAGAACACTAAGCAGTTTCTCAGAAAGCTTCTTTCCAGATTTCATCGGAGGATATTTCCTTTTTCACCATAGCCCTCTATGGGCTTCAAATATCAGTTTGCCAATTCCACAAGAACTGTCTTAGCGAAAGGCTTCTTGAGGGGAAAGCTGTAACTCTGTGAGATGATTTCTCAGAACACAAAGAAGTTTCTCAGAAAGCTTCTTTCTCTTTGTTATCGGAGGATATTTCCTTGGGCCCTATAGTCTTCAAAGGGAAAGGAAATATCTGCTGTCAGAATCCACAGAAATAAGGGTAGCAAAGAGATCGAGGAAATACAGATGTAACTCTGTGAGATGAATTAACAGAACACTAAGCAGTTTCTCAGAAAGCTTCTTTCCAGATTTCATCGGAGGATATTTCCTTTTTCTCCATAGCCCTCTATGAGCTTCCAAATATCACTTTGCCAATTCCACAAGAACTGTCTTAGCGAAAGGTTTCTTGAGGGGAAAGCTGTAACTCTGTGAGATGATTTCACAGAACCCAAAGAAGTTTCTCAGAAAGCTTCTTTCTCTTTGTTATGGGAGGATATTTCCTTTGGCCCTATAGTCTTCAAAGGGAAAGGAAATATCTGTTGTCAGATGCGTCAGAAATAAGGCTAGCAAGAGATCCACGAAATACAGATGTAACTCTGTGAGATGAATTAACAGAACACTAAGCAGTTTCTCAGAAAGCTTCTGTCCAGATTTCTTCGGAGGATATTTCCTTTTTCACCGTAGCCCTCTATGGGCTTCCAAATATCACTTTGCCAATTCCACAAGAACTGTCTTAGCGAAAGGCTTCTTGAGAGGAAAGCTGTAACTCTGTGAGATGATTTCACAGAAGACAAAGAAGTTTCTCAGAAAGCTTCTTTCTCTTTGTTATCGGAGTATATTTCCTTTGGCCTATAGTCTTTAAAGGGATTTGAAATATCTGTTGTCAGATTCCACAGAAATAAGGCTAGCAAAGAGATCCACGAAATACAGATGTAACTCTGTGAGATGAATTAACAGAACACTAAGCAGTTTCTCAGAAAGCTTCTTTCCAGATTTCATGGGAGGATATTTCCTTTTTCACCATAGCCCTCTATGGGCTTCCAAATATCACTTTCCCAATTCCACAAGAACTGTCTTAGCAAAAGGCTTCTTGAGGCAAAATCTGTAATTCTGTGAGATGATTTCACAGAACACAGAGAAGTTTCTCAGAAAGCTTGTTTCTCGTTGTTATCGGAGGATATTTCCTTAGGCCCTATAGTTTTCAAAGGGAAAGGAAATATCTGTTGTCACATTCCACAGAAATAAGACTAGAAAAGAGATCCACGAAATACAGATGTAACTCTGTGAGATGAATTAACAGAACACTAAGCAGTTTCTCAGAAAGCTTCTTTCCAGATTTCATCGGAGGATATTTCATTTTTCACCATAGCCCTCTATGGGCTTCCAAATATCACTTTGCCAATTCCTCAAGAACTGTCTTAGCGAAAGGCTTCTTGAGGGGAAAGCTGTAACTCTGTGAGATGATTTCACAGAACACAAAGAAGTTTCTCAGAAAGCTTCTTTCTCTTTTTTATCAGAGGATATTTCCTTTGGCCCTATAGTCTTCAAAGGGATCCGAAATATCTGTCCTCAGATTCCACAGAAATAAGGCTAGCAAGGAGATCCACGAAATACAGATATAACTCTGTGAGATGAATTAACAGAACACTAAGCAGTTTCTCAGAAAGATTCTTTCCAGATTTCATCGGAGGATATTTCCTTTTTCTCCATAGCCCTCTATGAGCTTCCAAATATCACTTTGCCAATTCCACAAGAACTGTCTTAGCGAAAGGCTTCTTGGGGGAAAGCTGTAACTCTGTGAGATAATTTCACAGAACACAAAGAAGTTTCTCAGAAAGCTTCTTTCTCTTTGTTATCGGAGGATATTTCCTTTGTCCCTATAGTCTTCAAGGGAAAGGAAATATCTGTTGTCAGATTCCACAGAAATAAGGCTAGCAAAGAGATCCACGAAATACAGATGTAACCCTGTGAGATGAATTAACAGAACACTGAGCAGTTTCTCAGAAAGCTTCTTTCCAGTTTTCATCGGAGGATATTTCCTTTTTCACCATAGCCCTCTAGGGGCTTCCAAATATCACTTTGCCAATTCCACAAGAACTGTCTTAGCGAAAGGCTTCTTGAGGGGAAAGCTGTAACTCTGTGAGACGATTTCACAGAACAAAAAGAAGTTTCTCAGAAAGCCTCTTTCTCTTTGTTATCGGAGGATATTTCCTTTGGCCCTATAGTCTTCAAAGGGAAAGGAAATATCTGTTGTCAGATTCCACAGAAATAAGGCTAGCAAAGAGATCCGCGAAATACAGATGTAACGGTGTGAGATGAATTAACAGAACACTAAGCAGTTTCTCAGAAAGCTTCTTTCCAGATTTCATGGGAGGATATTTCCTTTTTCACCATAGCCCTCTATGGGCTTCCAAATATCACTTTGCCAATTCCACAAGAACTGTCTTAGCGAAAGGCTTCTTGAGGGGAAAGCTGTAACTCTGTGAGATGATTTCACAGAACACAAAGAAGTTTCTCAGAAAGCTTCTTTCTCTTTGTTATCGGAGGATATTTCCTTTGACAGTATAGTCTTTAAAGGGATCCGAAATATCTGTTCTCAGATTCCACAGAAATAAGGCTAGCAAAGAGATCCACGAAATACAGATGCAACTCTGTGAGATGAAATAACAGAACACTAAGCAGTTTCTCAGAAAGCTTCTTTCCAGATTTCATCAGAGGATATTTCCTTTTTCACCATAGCCCTCTATGGGCTTCAAATATCACTTTGCCAATTCCACAAGAACTGTCTTAGCGAAAGGCTTCTTGAGGGGAAAGCTGTAACTCTGTGAGGTGATTTCACAGAACACAAAGAAGTTTCTCAGAAAGCTTCTTTCTCTTTGTTATCAGAGGATATTTCCTTTGGCCCTATGGTCTTCAAAGGGAAAGGAAATATCTGTTGTCAGATTCCACAGAAATAAGGCTAGCAAAGAGATCCACGAAATACAGATGTAACGGTGTGAGATGAATTAACAGAACACTAAGCAGTTTCTCAGAAAGCTTTTTCCAGATTTCATGGGAGGATATTTCCTTTTTCACCATAGCCCTCTATGGGCTTCCAAATATCACTTTGCCAATTCCACAAGAACTGTCTTACCGAAAGGCTTCTTGAGGGGAAAGCTGTAACTCTGTGAGATGATTTCACAGAACAGAAAGAAGTTTCTCAGAAAGCTTCTTTCTCTTTGTTATCGGAGGATATTTCCTTTGACCGTATAGTCTTTAAAGGGATCCGAAATATCTGTTCTCAGATACCACAGAAATAAGGCTAGCAAAGAGATCCACGAAATACAGATGCGACTCTGTGAGATGAAATAACAGAACACTAAGCAGTTTCTCAGAAAGCTTCTTTCCAGATTTCATCAGAGGATATTTCCTTTTTCACCATAGCCCTCTATGGGCTTCAAATATCACTTTGCCAATTCCACAAGAACTGTCTTAGCGAAAGGCTTCTTGAGGGGAAAGCTGTAACTCTGTGAGGTGATTTCACAGAACACAAAGAAGTTTCTCAGAAAGCTTCTTTCTCTTTGTTATCGGAGGATATTTCCTTTGGCCCTATAGTCTTCAAAGGGAAAGGAAATATCTGTTGTCAGATTCCACAGAAATAAGGCTAGCAAAGAGATCCAAGAAATACAGATGTAACTCTGTGAGATGAATTAACAGAACACTGAGCAGTTTCTCAGAAAGCTTCTTTCCAGATTTCATCGGAGGATATTTCCTTTTTCACCATAGCCCTCTATGGGCTTCCAAATGTCACTTTGCCAATTCCACAAGAACTGTCTTAGCGAAAGGCTTCTTGAGGGGAAAGCAGTAACTCTGTGAGATGATTTCACAGAACAGGAAGAAGTTTCTCAGAAAGCCTCTTTCTCTTTGTTATCGGAGGATATTTCCTTTGGCACTATAGTCTTTAAATGGATCCGAAATATCTGTTCTCAGATTCCACAGAAATAAGGCTAGCAAAGAGATCCACGAAATACAGATGTAACTCTGTGAGATGAATTAACAGAACACTAAGCAGTTTCTCAGAAAGCTTCTTTCCAGATTTGATCGGAGGATATTTCCTTTTTCTCCATAGCCCTCTTTGAGCTTCCAAATATCACTTTGCCAATTCCAGAAGAACTGTTTTAGCGAAAGGCTTCTTGAGGGGAAAGCTGTAACTCTGTGAGATGATTTCACAGAACACAAAGAAGTTTCTCAGAAAGCTTCTTTCTCTTTGTTATCGGAGGATATTTCCTTTGGCCCTATAGTCTTCAAAGGGAAAGGAAATATCTGTTGTCAGATTCCACAGAAATAAGGCTAGCAAAGAGATCCACGAAATACAGATGTAATTCTGTGAGATGAATTTACAGAACACTGAGCAGTTTCTCAGAAAGCTTCTTTCCAGATTTCATCGGAGGATATTTCCTTTTTCACCATAGCCCTCTATGGGCTTCCAAATATCACTTTGCCAATTCCACAAGAACTGTCTTAGCGAAAGGCTTCTTGAGGGGAAAGCTGTAACTCTGTGAGACGATTTCACAGAACACAAAGAAGATTCTCAGAAAGCTTCTTTCTCTTTGTTATCGGAGGATATTTCCTTTGTCCCTATAGTCTTCAAATGGAAAGGAAATATCTGTTGTCAGATTCCACAGAAATAAGGCTAGCAAAGAGATCCACGAAATACAGATGTAACTCCGTGAGATGAATTAACAGAACACTAAGCAGTTTCTCAGAAGGCTTCTTTCCAGATTTCTACGGAGGATATTTCCTTTTTCACCATAGCCCTCTATGGGCTTCCAAATATCACTTTGCCAATTCCACAAGAACTGTCTTAGCGAAAGGCTTCTTGAGGGGAAAGCTGTAACTCTGTGAGATGATTTCACAGAACAGGAAGAAGTTTCTCAGAAAGCTTCTTTCTCTTTGTTATCCGAGGATATTTCCTTTGGCACTATAGTCTTTAAAGGGAAAGGAAATATCTGTTGTCAGATTCCACAGAAATAAGGCTAGCAAAGAGATCCACGAAATACAGATGTAATTCTGTGAGATGAATTTACAGAACACTGAGCAGTTTCTCAGAAATCTTCTTTCCAGATTTCATCGGAGGATATTTCCTTTTTCACCATAGCCCTCTATGGGCTTCCAAATATCACTTTGCCAATTCCACAAGAACTGTCTTAGCGAAAGGCTTCTTGAGGGGAAAGCTGTAACTCTGTGAGATGATTTCACAGAAAAAAAGAAGTTTCTCAGAAAGCTTCTTTCCCTTTCTTATCGGAGGATATTTCCTTTGGCCCTATAGTCTTCAAAGGGAAAGGAAATATCTGTTGTCAGATTCCACAGCAATAAGGCTAGCAAAGAGATCCACGAAATACAAATGTAACTCTGTGAGATGAATTAACAGAACACTAAGCAGTTTCTCAGAAAGCTTCTTTCCAGATTTCATCGGAGGATATTTCCTTTTTCACCGTAGCCCTCTCTGGGCTTCCAAATATCACTTTGCCCATTCCACAAGAACTGTCTTAGCAAAAGGCTTCTTGAGGGGAAAGCTGTAACTCTGTGAGATGATTTCACAGAACACAAAGAAGTTTCTCAGAAAGCTTCTTTCTCTTTGTTATCGGAGGATATTTCCTTTGGCCCTATAGTCTCCAAAGGGAAAGGAAATATCTGTTGTCAGATTCCACAGAAATAACGCTAGCAAAGAGATCCACGAAATACAGATGTAACTCTGTGAGATGAATTAACAGAACACTAAGCAGTTTCTCAGAAGGCTTCTTTCCAGATTTCATCGGATGATATTTCCTTTTTCACCATAGCCCTCTATGGGCTTCCAAATATCACTTTGCCAATTCCACAAGAACTGTCTTAGCGAAAGGCTTCTTGAGGGGAAAGCTGTAACTCTGTGAGACGATTTCACAGAACACAAAGAGGATTCTCAGAAAGCTTCTTTCTCTTTGTTATCGGAGGTTATTTCCTTTGGCCCTATAGTCTTCAAAGGGAAAGGAAATATCTGTTGTCAGATTCCACAGAAATAAGGCTAGCAAAGAGATCCACGAAATACAGATGTAACTCTGTGAGATGAATTAACAGAACACTGAGCAGTTTCTCAGAAAGCTTCTTTCCAGATTTGATGGGAGGATATTTCCTTTTTCACCATAGCCCTCTATGGGCTTCCAAATATCATTTTGCCAATTCCACAAGAACTGTCTTTGCGAAAGGCTTCTTGAGGGGAAAGCTGTAACTCTGTGAGATGATTTCACAGAACACAAAGAAGTTTCTCAGAAAGCTTCTTTCTCTTTTTTATCAGAGGATATTTCCTTTGGCCCTATAGTCTTCAAAGGGAAAGGAAATATCTGTTGTCAGATTCCACAGAAATAAGGCTAGAAAGGACATCCAAGAAATACAGATATAACTCTGTGAGATGAATTAACAGAACACTAAGCAGTTTCTCAGAAAGCTTCTTTCCAGATTTCATCGGAGGATATTTCCTTTTTCACCGTAGCCCTCTATGGGCTTCCAAATATCACTTTGCCAATTCCACAAGAACTGTCTTAGCAAAAGGCTTCTTGAGGGGAAAGCTGTAACTCTGTGAGATGATTTCACAGAACACAAAGAAGTTTCTCAGAAAGCTTCTTTCTCTTTGTTATCGGAGGATATTTCCTTTGGCCCTATAGTCTCCAAAGGGAAAGGAAATATCTGTTGTCAGATTCCACAGAAATAACGCTAGCAAAGAGATCCACGAAATACAGATGTAACCCTGTGAGATGAATTAACAGAACACTAAGCAGTTTCTCAGAAGGCTTCTTTCCAGATTTCATCGGATGATATTTCCTTTTTCACCATAGCCCTCTATGGGCTTCCAAATATCACTTTGCCAATTCCACAAGAACTGTCTTAGTGAAAGGCTTCTTGAGGGGAAAGCTGTAACTCTGTGAGATGATTTCACAGAACAGAAAGAAGTTTCTCAGAAAGCTTCTTTCTCTTTGTTATCGGAGGACATTTCCGTTGGCCGTATAGTCTTTAAAGGGATCCGAAATATCTGTTCTCAGATTCCACAGAAATAAGGCTAGCAAAGAGATCCACGAAATACAGATGTAACTCTGTGAGATGAATTAACAGAACACTGAGCAGTTTCTCAGAAAGCTTCTTTCCAGATTTCATCGGAGGATATTTCCTTTTTCACCATAGACCTCTATGGGCTTCCAAATATCACTTTGCCAATTCCACAAGAACTGTCTTAGCGAAAGGCTTCTTGAGGGGAAAGCTGTAACTCTGTGAGATGATTTCACAGAACAGGAAGAAGTTTCTCAGAAAGCCCCTTTCTCTTTGTTATCGGAGGATATTTCCTTTGGCACTATAGTCTTTAAAGGGATCCGAAATATCTGTTCTCAGATTCCACAGAAATAAGGCTAGCAAAGAGATCCACGAAATACAGATGTAACTCTGTGAGATGAATTAACAGAACACTAAGCAGTTTCTCAGAAAGATTCTTTCCAGATTTCATCGGAGGATATTTCCTTTTTCTCCATAGCCCTCTATGAGCTTCCAAATATCACTTTGCCAATTCCACAAGAACTGTCTTAGCGAAAGGCTTCTTGGGGGAAAGCTGTAACTCTGTGAGATAATTTCACAGAACACAAAGAAGTTTCTCAGAAAGCTTCTTTCTCTTTGTTATCGGAGGATATTTCCTTTGTCCCTATAGTCTTCAAGGGAAAGGAAATATCTGTTGTCAGATTCCACAGAAATAAGGCTAGCAAAGAGATCCACGAAATACAGATGTAACCCTGTGAGATGAATTAACAGAACACTGAGCAGTTTCTCAGAAAGCTTCTTTCCAGTTTTCATCGGAGGATATTTCCTTTTTCACCATAGCCCTCTAGGGGCTTCCAAATATCACTTTGCCAATTCCACAAGAACTGTCTTAGCGAAAGGCTTCTTGAGGGGAAAGCTGTAACGCTGTGAGACGATTTCACAGAACAAAAAGAAGTTTCTCAGAAAGCCTCTTTCTCTTTGTTATCGGAGGATATTTCCTTTGGCCCTATAGTCTTCAAAGGGAAAGGAAATATCTGTTGTCAGATTCCACAGAAATAAGGCTAGCAAAGAGATCCGCGAAATACAGATGTAACGGTGTGAGATGAATTAACAGAACACTAAGCAGTTTCTCAGAAAGCTTCTTTCCAGATTTCATGGGAGGATATTTCCTTTTTCACCATAGCCCTCTATGGGCTTCCAAATATCACTTTGCCAATTCCACAAGAACTGTCTTAGCGAAAGGCTTCTTGAGGGGAAAGCTGTAACTCTGTGAGATGATTTCACAGAACACAAAGAAGTTTCTCAGAAAGCTTCTTTCTCTTTGTTATCGGAGGATATTTCCTTTGACAGTATAGTCTTTAAAGGGATCCGAAATATCTGTTCTCAGATTCCACAGAAATAAGGCTAGCAAAGAGATCCACGAAATACAGATGCAACTCTGTGAGATGAAATAACAGAACACTAAGCAGTTTCTCAGAAAGCTTCTTTCCAGATTTCATCAGAGGATATTTCCTTTTTCACCATAGCCCTCTATGGGCTTCAAATATCACTTTGCCAATTCCACAAGAACTGTCTTAGCGAAAGGCTTCTTGAGGGGAAAGCTGTAACTCTGTGAGGTGATTTCACAGAACACAAAGAAGTTTCTCAGAAAGCTTCTTTCTCTTTGTTATCGGAGGATATTTCCTTTGGCCCTATGGTCTTCAAAGGGAAAGGAAATATCTGTTGTCAGATTCCACAGAAATAAGGCTAGCAAAGAGATCCACGAAATACAGATGTAACGGTGTGAGATGAATTAACAGAACACTAAGCAGTTTCTCAGAAAGCTTCTTTCCAGATTTCATGGGAGGATATTTCCTTTTTCACCATAGCCCTCTATGGGCTTCCAAATATCACTTTGCCAATTCCACAAGAACTGTCTTACCGAAAGGCTTCTTGAGGGGAAAGCTGTAACTCTGTGAGATGATTTCACAGAACAGAAAGAAGTTTCTCAGAAAGCTTCTTTCTCTTTGTTATCGGAGGATATTTCCTTTGACCGTATAGTCTTTAAAGGGATCCGAAATATCTGTTCTCAGATACCACAGAAATAAGGCTAGCAAAGAGATACACGAAATACAGATGCGACTCTGTGAGATGAAATAACAGAACACTAAGCAGTTTCTCAGAAAGCTTCTTTCCAGATTTCATCAGAGGATATTTCCTTTTTCACCATAGCCCTCTATGGGCTTCAAATATCACTTTGCCAATTCCACAAGAACTGTCTTAGCGAAAGGCTTCTTGAGGGGAAAGCTGTAACTCTGTGAGGTGATTTCACAGAACACAAAGAAGTTTCTCAGAAAGCTTCTTTCTCTTTGTTATCGGAGGATATTTCCTTTGGCCCTATAGTCTTCAAAGGGAAAGGAAATATCTGTTGTCAGATTCCACAGAAATAAGGCTAGCAAAGAGATCCAAGAAATACAGATGTAACTCTGTGAGATGAATTAACAGAACACTGAGCAGTTTCTCAGAAAGCTTCTTTCCAGATTTCATCGGAGGATATTTCCTTTTTCACCATAGCCCTCTATGGGCTTCCAAATGTCACTTTGCCAATTCCACAAGAACTGTCTTAGCGAAAGGCTTCTTGAGGGGAAAGCAGTAACTCTGTGAGATGATTTCACAGAACAGGAAGAAGTTTCTCAGAAAGCCTCTTTCTCTTTGTTATCGGAGGATATTTCCTTTGGCACTATAGTCTTTAAATGGATCCGAAATATCTGTTCTCAGATTCCACAGAAATAAGGCTAGCAAAGAGATCCACGAAATACAGATGTAACTCTGTGAGATGAATTAACAGAACACTAAGCAGTTTCTCAGAAAGCTTCTTTCCAGATTTCATCGGAGGATATTTCCTTTTTCTCCATAGCCCTCTTTGAGCTTCCAAATATCACTTTGCCAATTCCAGAAGAACTGTTTTAGCGAAAGGCTTCTTGAGGGGAAAGCTGTAACTCTGTGAGATGATTTCACAGAACACAAAGAAGTTTCTCAGAAAGCTTCTTTCTCTTTGTTATCGGAGGATATTTCCTTTGGCCCTATAGTCTTCAAAGGGAAAGGAAATATCTGTTGTCAGATTCCACAGAAATAAGGCTAGCAAAGAGATCCACGAAATACAGATGTAATTCTGTGAGATGAATTTACAGAACACTGAGCAGTTTCTCAGAAAGCTTCTTTCCAGATTTCATCGGAGGATATTTCCTTTTTCACCATAGCCCTCTATGGGCTTCCAAATATCACTTTGCCAATTCCACAAGAACTGTCTTAGCGAAAGGCTTCTTGAGGGGAAAGCTGTAACTCTGTGAGACGATTTCACAGAACACAAAGAAGATTCTCAGAAAGCTTCTTTCTCTTTGTTATCGGAGGATATTTCCTTTGTCCCTATAGTCTTCAAATGGAAAGGAAATATCTGTTGTCAGATTCCACAGAAATAAGGCTAGCAAAGAGATCCACGAAATACAGATGTAACTCCGTGAGATGAATTAACAGAACACTAAGCAGTTTCTCAGAAGGCTTCTTTACAGATTTCATCGGAGGATATTTCCTTTTTCACCATAGCCCTCTATGGGCTTCCAAATATCACTTTGCCAATTCCACAAGAACTGTCTTAGCGAAAGGCTTCTTGAGGGGAAAGCTGTAACTCTGTGAGATGATTTCACAGAACAGGAAGAAGTTTCTCAGAAAGCTTCTTTCTCTTTGTTATCCGAGGATATTTCCTTTGGTACTATAGTCTTTAAAGGGAAAGGAAATATCTGTTGTCAGATTCCACAGAAATAAGGCTAGCAAAGAGATCCACGAAATACAGATGTAATTCTGTGAGATGAATTTACAGAACACTGAGCAGTTTCTCAGAAATCTTCTTTCCAGATTTCATCGGAGGATATTTCCTTTTTCACCATAGCCCTCTATGGGCTTCCAAATATCACTTTGCCAATTCCACAAGAACTGTCTTAGCGAAAGGCTTCTTGAGGGGAAAGCTGTAACTCTGTGAGATGATTTCACAGAAAAAAAGAAGTTTCTCAGAAAGCTTCTTTCCCTTTCTTATCGGAGGATATTTCCTTTGGCCCTATAGTCTTCAAAGGGAAAGGAAATATCTGTTGTCAGATTCCACAGCAATAAGGCTAGCAAAGAGATCCACGAAATACAAATGTAACTCTGTGAGATGAATTAACAGAACACTAAGCAGTTTCTCAGAAAGCTTCTTTCCAGATTTCATCGGAGGATATTTCCTTTTTCACCGTAGCCCTCTATGGGCTTCCAAATATCACTTTGCCCATTCCACAAGAACTGTCTTAGCAAAAGGCTTCTTGAGGGGAAAGCTGTAACTCTGTGAGATGATTTCACAGAACACAAAGAAGTTTCTCAGAAAGCTTCTTTCTCTTTGTTATCGGAGGATATTTCCTTTGGCCCTATAGTCTCCAAAGGGAAAGGAAATATCTGTTGTCAGATTCCACAGAAATAACGCTAGCAAAGAGATCCACGAAATAAAGATGTAACTCTGTGAGATGAATTAACAGAACACTAAGCAGTTTCTCAGAAGGCTTCTTTCCAGATTTCATCGGATGATATTTCCTTTTTCACCATAGCCCTCTATGGGCTTCCAAATATCACTTTGCCAATTCCACAAGAACTGTCTTAGCGAAAGGCTTCTTGAGGGGAAAGCTGTAACTCTGTGAGACGATTTCACAGAACACAAAGAGGATTCTCAGAAAGCTTCTTTCTCTTTGTTATCGGAGGTTATTTCCTTTGGCCCTATAGTCTTCAAAGGGAAAGGAAATATCTGTTGTCAGATTCCACAGAAATAAGGCTAGCAAAGAGATCCACGAAATACAGATGTAACTCTGTGAGATGAATTAACAGAACACTGAGCAGTTTCTCAGAAAGCTTCTTTCCAGATTTGATGGGAGGATATTTCCTTTTTCACCATAGCCCTCTATGGGCTTCCAAATATCATTTTGCCAATTCCACAAGAACTGTCTTAGCGAAAGGCTTCTTGAGGGGAAAGCTGTAACTCTGTGAGATGATTTCACAGAACACAAAGAAGTTTCTCAGAAAGCTTCTTTCTCTTTTTTATCAGAGGATATTTCCTTTGGCCCTATAGTCTTCAAAGGGAAAGGAAATATCTGTTGTCAGATTCCACAGAAATAAGGCTAGAAAGGACATCCACGAAATACAGATATAACTCTGTGAGATGAATTAACAGAACACTAAGCAGTTTCTCAGAAAGCTTCTTTCCAGATTTCATCGGAGGATATTTCCTTTTTCACCGTAGCCCTCTATGGGCTTCCAAATATCACTTTGCCAATTCCACAAGAACTGTCTTAGCAAAAGGCTTCTTGAGGGGAAAGCTGTAACTCTGTGAGATGATTTCACAGAACACAAAGAAGTTTCTCAGAAAGCTTCTTTCTCTTTGTTATCGGAGGATATTTCCTTTGGCCCTATAGTCTCCAAAGGGAAAGGAAATATCTGTTGTCAGATTCCACAGAAATAACGCTAGCAAAGAGATCCACGAAATACAGATGTAACCCTGTGAGATGAATTAACAGAACACTAAGCAGTTTCTCAGAAGGCTTCTTTCCAGATTTCATCGGATGATATTTCCTTTTTCACCATAGCCCTCTATGGGCTTCCAAATATCACTTTGCCAATTCCACAAGAACTGTCTTAGTGAAAGGCTTCTTGAGGGGAAAGCTGTAACTCTGTGAGATGATTTCACAGAACAGAAAGAAGTTTCTCAGAAAGCTTCTTTCTCTTTGTTATCGGAGGATATTTCCTTTGGCCGTATAGTCTTTAAAGGGATCCGAAATATCTGTTCTCAGATTCCACAGAAATAAGGCTAGCAAAGAGATCCACGAAATACAGATGTAACTCTGTGAGATGAATTAACAGAACACTGAGCAGTTTCTCAGAAAGCTTCTTTCCAGATTTCATCGGAGGATATTTCCTTTTTCACCATAGACCTCTATGGGCTTCCAAATATCACTTTGCCAATTCCACAAGAACTGTCTTAGCGAAAGGCTTCTTGAGGGGAAAGCTGTAACTCTGTGAGATGATTTCACAGAACAGGAAGAAGTTTCTCAGAAAGCCCCTTTCTCTTTGTTATCGGAGGATATTTCCTTTGGCACTATAGTCTTTAAAGGGATCCGAAATATCTGTTCTCAGATTCCACAGAAATAAGGCTAGCAAAGAGATCCACGAAATACAGATGTAACTCTGTGAGATGAATTAACAGAACACTAAGCAGTTTCTCAGAAAGCTTCTTTCCAGATTTCATCGGAGGATATTTCCTTTTTCTCCATAGCCCTCTATGAGCTTCCAAATATCACTTTCCAATTTCAGAAGAACTGTTTTAGCGAAAGGCTTCTTGAGGGGAAAGCTGTAACTCTGTGAGATGATTTCACAGAACACAAAGAAGTTTCTCAGAAAGCTTCTTTCTCTTTGTTATCGGAGGATATTTCCTTTGGCCCTATAGTCTTCAAAGGGAAAGAAAATATCTGTTGTCAGATTCCACAGAAATAAGGCTAGCAAAGAGATCCACGAAATACAGATGTAATTCTGTGAGATGAATTTACAAAACACTGAGCAGTTTCTCAGAAAGCTTCTTTCCAGATTTCATCGGAGGATATTTCCTTTTTCACCATAGCCCTCTATGGGCTTCCAAATATCACTTTCCCAATTCCACAAGAACTGTCTTAGCGAAAGGCTTCTTGAGGGGCAAGCTGTAACTCTGTGAGATGATTTCACAGAACACAAAGAAGTTTCTCAGAAAGCTTCTTTCTCTTTGTTATCCGAGGATATTTCCTTTGGCACTATAGTCTTTAAAGGGATCCGAAATATCTGTTCTCAGATTCCACAGAAATAAGGCTAGCAAAGAGATCCACGAAATACAGATGTAACTCTGTGAGATGAATTAACAGAACACTAAGCAGTTTCTCAGAAAGCTTCTTTCCAGATTTCATCGGAGGATATTTCCTTTTTCTCCATAGCCCTCTATGAGCTTCGAAATATCACTTTGCCAATTCCAGAAGAACTGTCTTAGCGAAAGGCTTCTTGAGGGGAAAGCTGTAACTCTGTGACATGATTTCACAGAACACAAAGAAGTTTCTCAGAAAGCTTCTTTCTCTTTGTATCGGAGGATATTTCCTTTGACGCTATAGTCTTCAAAGGGAAAGGAAATATCTGTTGTCAGATTCCACAGAAATAAGGCTAGCAAAGAGATCCACGAAATACAGATGTAATTCTGTGAGATGAATTTACAGAACACTGAGCAGTTTCTCAGAAATCTTCTTTCCAGATTTCATCGGAGGATATTTCCTTTTTCACCCTAGCCCTCTATGGGCTTCCAAATATCACTTTGCCAATTCCACAAGAACTGTCTTAGCGAAAGGCTTCTTGAGGGGAAAGCTGTAACTCTGTGAGACGATTTCACAGAACAAAAAGAAGTTTCTCAGAAAGCTTCTTTCTCTTTGTTATCGGAGGATATTTCGTTTGTCCCTACAGTCTTCAAAGGGAAAGGAAATATCTGTTGTCAGATTCCACAGAAATAAGGCTAGCAAAGAGATCCACGAAATACAGATGTAACTCTGTGAGATGAATTAACAGAACACTAAGCAGTTTCTCAGAAAGCTTCTTTCCAGATTTCATCGGAGGATATTTCCTTTTTCACCATAACCCTCTATGGGCTTCCAAATATCACTTTGCCAATTCCACAAGAACTGTCTTAGCGAAAGGCTTCTTGAGGGGAAAGCTGTAACTCTGTGAGATGATTTCACAGAAAACAAAGAAGTTTCTCAGAAAGCTTCTTTCCCTTTCTTATCGGAGGATATTTCCTTTGGCCCTATAGTCTTCAAAGGGAAAGGAAATATCTGTTGTCAGATTCCACAGCAATAAGGCTAGCAAAGAGATCCACGAAATACAAATGTAACTCTGTGAGATGAATTAACAGAACACTAAGCAGTTTCTCAGAAAGCTTCTTTCCAGATTTCATCGGAGGATATTTCCTTTTTCACCGTAGCCCTCTATGGGCTTCCAAATATCACTTTGCCAATTCCACAAGAACTGTCTTAGCGAAAGGCTTCTTGAGGGGAAAGCTGTAACTCTGTAAGATGATTTCACAGAACACAAAGAAGTTTCTCAGAAAGCTTCTTTCTCTTTGTTATCGGAGGATATTTCCTTTGGCCCTATAGTCTCCAAAGGGAAAGGAAATATCTGTTGTCAGATTCCACAGAAATAACGCTAGCAAAGAGATCCACGAAATACAGATGTAACTCTGTGAGATGAATTAACAGAACACTAAGCAGTTTCTCAGAAGGCTTCTTTCCAGATTTCATCGGAGGATATTTCCTTTTTCACCATAGCCCTCTATGGGCTTCCAAATATCACTTTGCCAATTCCACAAGAACTGTCTTAGCGAAAGGCTTCTTGAGGGGAAAGCTGTAACTCTGTGAGACGATTTCACAGAACACAAAGAAGATACTAAGAAAGCTTCTTTCTCTTTGTTATCGGAGGTTATTTCCTTTGGCCCTATAGTCTTCAAAGGGAAAGGAAATATCTGTTTTCAGATTCCACAGAAATAAGGCTAGCAAAGAGATCCACGAAATATAGATGTAACTCTGTGAGATGAATTAACAGAACACTGAGCAGTTTCTCAGAAAGCTTCTTTCCAGATTTCATCTGAGGATATTTCCTTTTTCACCATAGCCCTCTATGGGCTTCCAAATATCATTTTGCCAATTCCACAAGAACTGTCTTAGCGAAAGGCTTCTTGAGGGGAAAGCTGTAACTCTGTGAGATGATTTCACAGAACACAAAGAAGTTTCTCAGAAAGCTTCTTTCTCTTTTTTATCAGAGGATATTTCCTTTGGCCCTATAGTCTTCAAAGGGATCCGAAATATCTGCTCTCAGATTCCACAGAAATAAGGCTAGCAAGGACATCCACGAAATACAGATATAACTCTGTGAGATGAATTAAGAGAACACTAAGCAGTTTCTCAGAAAGCTTCTTTCCAGATTTCATCGGAGGATATTTCCTTTTTCTCCATAGCCCTCTATGAGCTTCCAAATATCACTTTGCCAATTCAACAAGAACTGTCTTAGCGAAAGGCTTATTGAGGGGAAAGCTGTAACTCTGTGAGATAATTTCACAGAACACAAAGAAGTTTCTCAGAAAGCTTCTTTTTCTTTGTTATCAGAGGATATTTCCTTTGGCCCTATAGTCTTCAAAAGGAAAGGAAATATCTGTTGTCAGACGCCACAGAAATAAGGCTAGCAAAGAGATCCACGAAATACAGATGTAACGGTGTGAGCTGAATTAACAGAACACTAAGCAGTTTCTCAGAAAGCTTCTTTCCAGATTTCATCGGAGGATATTTCCTTTTTCACCATAGCCCTCTATGGGCTTCCAAATATCACTTTGCCAATTCCACAAGAACTGTCTTAGCGAAAGGCTTCTTGAGGGGAAAGCTGTAACTCTGTGAGATGATTTCACAGAAGAGAAAGAAGTTTCTCAGAAAGCTTCTTTCTCTTTGTTATCGGAGGATATTTCCTTTGATCGTATAGTCTTCAAAGGGATCCGAAATATCTGTTCTCAGATTCCACAGAAATAAGGGTAGCAAAGAGATCCACGAAATACAGATGTAACTCTGTGAGATGAATTAACAGAACACTAAGCAGTTTCTCAGAAAGCTTCTTTCCAGATTTCATCGGATGATATTTCCTTTTTCACCATAGCCCTCTATGGGCTTCCAAATATCACTTTGCCAATTCCACAAGAACTGTCTTATCGAAAGGCTTCTTGAGGGGAAAGCTGTAACTCTGTGAGATGATTTCACAGAACACAAAGAAGTTTCTCAGAAAGCTTCTTTCTCTTTGTTATCCGAGGATATTTCCTTTGGCCCTATAGTCTTTAAAGGGATCCGAAATATCTGTTCTCAGATTCCACAGAAATAAGGCTAGCAAAGAGATCCACGAAATACAGATGTAACTCTGTGAGATGAATTAACAGAACACTAAGCAGTTTCTAGGAAAGCTTCTTTCCAGATTTCATCGGAGGATATTTCCTTTTTCACCATAGCCCTCTATGGGCTTCCAAATATCACTTTGCCAATTCCACAAGAACTGTGTTAGCGAAAGGCTTCTTGAGGGGAAAGATATAAATCTGTGAGATGATTTCACAGAACAGAAAGAAGTTTCTCAGAAAGCTTCTTTCTCTTTGTTATCGGAGGTTATTTCCTTTGGCCCTATAGCCTTCAAAGGGAAAGGAAATATCTGTTGTCAGATTCCACAGAAATAAGGCTAGAAAAGAGATCCACGAAATACAGATGTAACTCTGTGAGATGAATTAACAGAACACTGAGCAGTTTCTCAGAAAGCTTCTTTCCAGATTTCATCGGAGGATATTTCCCTTTTCACCATAGCCCTCTATGGGCTTCCAAATATCACTTTGCCAATTCCACAAGAACTGTCTTAGCGAAAGGCTTCTTGAGGGGAAAGCTGTAACTCTGTGAGATGATTTCACAGAACAGAAAGAAGTTTCTCAGAAAGCTTCTTTCTCTTTTTTATCAGAGGATATTTCCTTTGGCCCTATAGTCTTCAAAGGGATCCGAAATATCTGTTCTCAGATTCCACAGAAATAAGGCTAGCAATTACATCCACGAAATACAGATATAACTCTGTGAGATGAATTAACAGAACACTAAGCAGTTTCTCAGAAAGATTCTTTCCTGATTTCATCGGAGGATATTTCCTTTTTCTCCATAGCCCTCTATGAGCTTCCAAATATCACTTTGCCAATTCCACAAAAACTGTCTTAGCGAAAGGCTTCTTGGGGGAAAGCTGTAACTCTGTGAGATAATTTCACAGAACACAAAGAAGTTTCTCAGAAAGCTTCTTTCTCTTTGTTATCGGAGGATATTTCCTTTGGCCCTATAGTCTTCAAAAGGAAAGGAAATATCTGTTCTCAGATTCCACAGAAATAAGGCTAGCAAAGAGATTCACGAAATACAGATGTAACCCTGTGAGATGAATTAACAGAACACTGAGCAGTTTCTGAGAAAGCTTCTTTCCAGATTTCATCGGAGGATATTTCCTTTTTCACCATAGCCCTCTAGGGGCTTCCAAATATCACTTTGCCAATTCCACAAGAACTGCCTTAGCGAAAGGCTTCTTGAGGGGAAAGCTGTAACTCTGTGAGACGATTTCACAGAACACAAAGAAGTTTCTCAGAAAGCTTCTTTCTCTTTGTTATCGGAGGATATTTCCTTTGGCCCTATATTCTTCAAAGGGAAAGGAAATATCTGTTGTCAGATGCCACAGAAATAAGGCTAGCAAAGAGATCCACGAAATACAGATGTAACGGTGTGAGCTGAATTAACAGAACACTAAGCAGTTTCTCAGAAAGCTTCTTTCCAGATTTCATGGGAGGATATTTCCTTTTTCACCATAGCCCTCTATGGGCTTCCAAATATCACTTTGCCAATTCCACAAGAACTGTCTTAGCGAAAGGCTTCTTGAGGGGAAAGCTGTAACTCTGTGAGATGATTTCACAGAAGAGAAAGAAGTTTCTCAGAAAGCTTCTTTCTCTTTGTTATCGGAGGATATTTCCTTTGATCGTATAGTCTTCAAAGGGATCCGAAATATCTGTTCTCAGATTCCACAGAAATAAGGGTAGCAAAGAGATCCACGAAATACAGATGTAACTCTGTGAGATGAATTAACAGAACACTAAGCAGTTTCTCAGAAAGCTTCTTTCCAGATTTAATCGGATGATATTTCCTTTTTCACCATAGCCCTCTATGGGCTTCCAAATATCACTTTGCCAATTCCACAAGAACTGTCTTATCGAAAGGCTTCTTGAGGGGAAAGCTGTAACTCTGTGAGATGATTTCACAGAACACAAAGAAGTTTCTCAGAAAGCTTCTTTCTCTTTGTTATCGGAGGATATTTCCTTTGGCCCTATAGTCTTTAAAGGGATCCGAAATATCTGTTCTCAGATTCCACAGAAATAAGGCTAGCAAAGAGATTCACGAAATACAGATGCAACCCTGTGAGATGAATTAACAGAACACTGAGCAGTTTCTGAGAAAGCTTCTTTCCAGATTTCATCGGAGGATATTTCCTTTTTCACCATAGCCCTCTAGGGGCTTCCAAATATCACTTTGCCAATTCCACAAGAACTGTCTTAGCGAAAGGCTTCTTGAGGGGAAAGCTGTAACTCTGTGAGACGATTTCACAGAACACAAAGAAGATTCTCAGAAAGCTTCTTTCTCTTTGTTATCGGAGGATATTTCCTTTGTCCCTATAGTCTTCAAACGGAAAGGAAATATCTGTTGTCAGATTCCACAGAAATAAGGCTAGCAAAGAGATCCACGGAATACAGATGTAACTCTGTAAGATGAATTAAGAGAACACTGAGCAGTTTCTCAGAAAGCTTCTCTCCAGATTTCATCGGAGGAGATTTCCTTTTTCACCATAGCCCTCTATGGGTTTCCAATTATCACTTTGCCAATTCCACAAGAACTGTCTTAGAGAAAGGCTTCTTGAGGGGAAAGCAGTAACTCTGTGAGACGATTTCACAGAACACAAAGAAGATTCTCAGAAAGCTTCTTTCTCTTTGTTATCGGAGGATATTTCCTATGTCCCTATAGTCTTCAAACGGAAAGGAAATATCTGTTGTCAGATTCCACAGAAATAAGGCTAGCAAAGAGATCCACGAAATACAGATGTAACTCTGTGAGATGAAATAACAGAACACTAAGCAGTTTCTCAGAAAGCTTCTTTCCAGATTTCATCAGAGGATATTTCCTTTTTCACCATAGCCCTCTATGGGCTTCCAAATATCACTTTGCCAATTCCACAAGAACTGTCTTAGCGAAAGGCTTCTTGAGGGGAAAGCTGTAACTCTCTGAGGTGATTTCACAGAACACAAAGAAGTTTTTCAGAAAGCTTCTTTCTCTTTGTTATCGGAGGATATTTCCTTTGGCACTATAGTCTTTAAAGGGATCCGAAATATCTGTTCTCAGATTCCACAGAAATAAGGCTAGCAAAGAGATCCACGAAATACAGATGTAACTCTGTGAGATGAATTTACAGAACACTAAGCAGTTTCTCAGAAAGCTTCTTTCCAGATTTCATCGGAGGATATTTCCTTTTTCTCCATAGCCCTCTATGAGCTTCCAAATATCACTTTGCCAATTCAACAAGAACTGTCTTAGCGAAAGGCTTCTTGAGGGGAAAGCTGTAACTCTGTGAGATAATTTCACAGAACAGAAAGAAGTTTCTCAGAAAGCTTCTTTCTCTTTGTTATCGGAGGATATTTCCTTTGGCCCTATAGTCTTCAAAGGGAAAGGAAATATCTGTTGTCAGATTCCACAGAAATAAGGCTAGCAAAGAGATCCACGAAACACAGATGTAACTCTGTGAGGTGAATTAACAGAACACTAAGGAGTTTCTCAGAAAGTTTCTTTCCAGATTTCATCGGAGGATCTTTCCTTTTTCACCATAGCCCTCTATGGGCTTCCAAATATCACTTGGCCAATTTACAAGAACTGTCTTAGCGAAAGGCTTCTTGAGGGGAAAGCTGTAACTCTGTGAGATGATTTCACAAAACAGAAAGAAGTTTCTCAGAAAGCTTCTTTCTCTTTGTAATCGGAGGATATTTCCTTTGGCCCTATAGTCTTCAAACGGAAAGGAAATATCTGTTGTCAGTTTCCACAGAAATAAGGCTAGCAAAGACATCCACGATTTCAGATGTAACTCTGTGAGATGAATTAACAGAACACTAAGCAGTTTCTCAGAAAGCTTCTTTCCAGATTTCATCGGTGGATATTTCCTTTTTCACCATAGCCATCTATGGGCTTCCAAATATCACTTTGCCAATTCCACAAGAACTGTCTTACCGCAAGGCTTCTTGAGGGGAAAGCTGTAACTCTGTGAGATGATTTCACAGAACAGAAAGAAGTTTTTCAGAAAGCTTCTTTCTCTTTGTTATCGGAGGATATTTCCTTTGGCCCTATAGTCTTTAAGGGAGTCGAAATATCTGTTCTCAGATTCCACAGAAATAAGGCTAGCAAAGAGATCCACGAAATACAGATATAACTCTGTGAGATGAGTTAACAGAACACTAAGCAGTTTCTCAGAAAGCTTCTTTCCAGATTTCATCGGAGCATATTTCCTTTTTCACCATAGCCCTCTATGGGCTTCCAAATATCACTTTGACGATTCCAAAGGAACTGTCTTAGCAAATGGCTTCTTGAGGGGAAAGCTGTAACTCTGTGAGATGATTTCGCAGAACACAAAGAAGTTTTTCAGAAAGCTTCTTTCTCTTTGTTATCGGAGGATATTTCCTTTGGCACTATAGTCTTTAAAGGGATCCGAAATATCTGTTCTGGGATTCCACAGAAATAAGGCTAGCAAAGAGATCCACGAAATACAGATGTAACTCTGTGAGATGAATTAACAGAACACTAAGCAGTTTCTCAGAAAGCTTCTTTCCAGATTTCATCGGAGGATATTTCCTTTTTCTCCATAGCCCTCTATGAGCTTCCAAATATCACTTTGCCAATTCCACAAGAACTGTCTTAGCAAAAGGCTTTTGAGGGGAAAGCTGTAACTCTGTGAGATGATTTCACAGAACACAAAGAAGTTTCTCAGAAAGCTTCTTTCTCTTTGTTATCGGAGGATATTTCCTTTGGCCCTATAGTCTTCAAAGGGAAAGGAAATATCTGTTGTCAGATTCCACAGAAATAAGGCTAGCAAAGAGATCCATGAAACACAGACGTAACTCAGTGAGATGAATTAACAGAACACTAAGGAGTTTCTCAGAAAGCTTCTTTCCAGATTTCATCGGAGGATCTTTCCTTTTTCACCGTAGCCCTCTATGGGCTTCCAAATATCACTTGGCCAATTCCACAAGAACTGTCTTAGCGAAAGGCTTCTTGAAGGGAAAGCTGTAACTCTGTGAGATGATTTCACAAAACAGAAAGAAGTTTCTCAGAAACCTTCTTTCTCTTTGTTATCAGAGGATATTTCCTTTGGCCCTATAGTCTTCAAACGGAAAGGAAATATCTGTTGTCAGTTTCCACAGAAATAAGGCTAGCAAAGACATCCACGAAATTCAGATGTAACTCTGTGACATGAATTAACAGAACACTAAGCAGTTTCTCAGAAAGCTTCTTTCCAGATTTCATCGGAGGATATTTCCTTTTTCACCATAGCCCTCTATGGGCTTCCAATATCCCTTTGCCAATTCCACAAGAACTGTCTTAGCGAAAGGCTTCTTGAGGGGAAAGCTGTAACTCTGTGAGATGATTTCACAGAACACAAAGAAGTTTCTCAGAAAGCTTCTTTCCCTTTGTTATCGGAGGATATTTCCTTTGGCCCTATAGTCTTCAAAGGGAAAGGAAATATCTGTTGTCAGATTCCACAGAAATAAGGCTAACAAAGAGATCCACGAAATACAGATGTAACTCTGTGAGATGAATTAACAGAACACTAAGCAGTTTCTCAGAAAGCTTCTTTCCAGATTTCATCGGAGGATATTTCCTTTTTCACCATAGCCCTCTATGGGCTTCCAAATATCACTTTGCCAATTCCACAAGAACTGTCTTAGCGGAAGACTTCTTGAGGGGAAAGCTGTAACTCTGTGAGATGATTTCAAGGAACACAAAGAAGTTTCTCAGAAAGCTTCTTTCTCTTTGTTATCGGAGGATATTTCCTTTGGCCCTATAGTCTTCAAAGGGAAAGGAAATATCGGTTCTCAGATTCCACAGAAATAAAGCTAGCAAAGATATCCACGAAATACAGATGTAACTCTGTGAGATGAATTAACAGAACACTAAGCAGTTTCTCAGAAAGCTTCTTTCCACATTTCATCTGAGGTTATTTCCTTTTTCACCATAGCCCTCTATGGGCTTCCAAATATCACCTTGCCAATTCCACAAGAACTGTCTTTGCGAAAGGCTTCTTGAGGGGAAAGCTGTAACTCTGTGAGATGATTTCACAGACCACAAAGAAGTTTCTCAGAAAGCTTCTTTCTCTTTGTTATCGGAGGATATTTCCTTTGACCCTATAGTCTTCAAACGGAAAGGAAATATCTGTTGTCAGATTCCACAGAAATAAGGCTAGCAAAGAGATCCACGAAATACAGATGTAACTCTGTGAGATGAATTAACAGAACAGTAAGCAGTTTCTCAGAAAGCTTCTTTCCAGATTTCATCGGAGGATATTTCCTTTTTCACCATAGCCCTCTATGGGCTTCCAAATATCACTTTGCCAATTCCACAAGAACTGTCTTAGCGAAAGGCTTCTTGAGGGGAAAGCTGTAACTCTGTGAGATGATTTCACAGAACACAAAGAAGTTTCTCAGAAAGCTTCTTTCTCTTTGTTATCGGAGGACATTTCCTTTGTCCGTGTAGTCTTCAAAGGGAAAGGAAATATCTGTTCTCAGATTCCACAGAAATAAGGCTAGCAAAGAGATCCACGAAATACAGATGTAACTCTGTGAGATGAATTAACAGAACACTAAGCAGTTTCTCAGAAAGCTTCTTTCCAGATTTGATGGGAGGATATTTCCTTTTTCACCATAGCCCTCTATGGGCTTCCAAATATCACTTTGCCAAATCCACAAGAACTGTCTTACCGAAAGGCTTCTTGAGGGGAAAGCTGTAACTCTGTGAGATGATTTCTCAGAACACAAAGAAGTTTCTCAGAAAGCTTCTTTCTCTTTGTTATCGGAGGATATTTCCTTTGGCCCTGTAGTCTTCAAAGGGAAAGGAAAAATCTGTTCTCAGATTCCACAGAAATAAAGCTAGCAAAGAGATCCACGAAATACAGATGTAACTCTGTGAGATGAATTAACAGAACACTAAGCAGTTTCTCAGAAAGCTTCTTTTCAGATTTCATCTGAGGTTATTTCCTTTTTCACAATAGCCCTCTATGGGCTTCCAAATATCACTTTGCCAATTCCACAAGAACTGTCTTAGCGAAAGGCTTATTGAGGGGAAAGCTGTAACTCTGTGAGATGATTTCACAGAAAGCAAAGAAGTTTCTCAGAAAGCTTCTTTCTCTTTGTTATCGGAGGATATTTCCTTTGGCCCTATAGTCTTCAAAGGGAAAGGAAAAATCTGTTCTCAGATTCCACAGAAATAAAGCTAGCCAAGAGATGAACGAAATACAGATGTAACTCTGTGAGATGAATTAACAGAACACTAAGTAGTTTCTCAGAAAGCTTCTTTCCAGATTTCATCGGAGGATATTTCCTTTTTCACCATATCCCTCTATGGGCTTCCAAATATCACTTTGCCATTTCCAAAAGAACTGTCTAGCGAAAGGCTTCTTGAGGGGAAAGCTGTAACTCTGTGAGATGATTTCACAGAACAGAAAGAAGTTTCTCAGAAAGCTTCTTTCCCTTTGTTATCGGAGGATATTTCCTTTGGCCCTATAGTCTTTAAAGGGATTCGAAATATCTGTTCTCAGATTCCACAGAAATAAGGCTAGCAAAGAGATCCACGAAATACAGATATAACTCTGTGAGATGAATTAACAGAACACTAAGCAGTTTCTCAGAAAGCTTCTTTCCAGATTTCATCGGAGGATATTTACTTTTTCACCATAGCCCTCTATGGGCTTCCAAATATCACTTTGTCAATTCCAAAAGAACTGTCTTAGCGAAAGGCTTCTTGAGGGGAAAGCTGTAACTCTGTGAGATGATTTCACAGAACACAAAGAAGTTTCTCAGAAAGCTTCTTTCTCTTTGTTATCGGAGGATATTTCCTTTGGCCCTATAATCTTCAAAGGGAAAGGAAATATCTGTTGTCTGATTCCACAGAAATAAGGCTAGCAAAGAGATCCACGAAATACAGATGTAACTCTGTGAGATGAATTAACAGAACACTAAGCAGTTTCTCAGAAAGCTTCTTTCCAGATTTCATCTGAGGATATTTCCTTTTTCAACATAGCCCTCTAGGGGCTTCCAAATATCACTTTGCCAATTCCACAAGAACTGCCTTAGCGAAAGGCTTCCTGAGGGGAAAGCTGTAACTCTGTGAGATGATTTCACAGAACACAACGAAGTTTCTCAGAAAGCTTCTTTCTCTTTGTTATCGGAGGATATTTCCTTTGGCTCTATAGTCTTCAAAGGGAAAGGAAATATCTGTTGTCAGATTCCACAGAAATAAGGCTAGCAAAGAGATCCACGAAATACAGATGTAACTCTTTGAGATGAATTAACAGAAGACTGAGCAGTTTCTCAGAAAGCTTCTTTCCAGATTTCATCGGAGGATATTTCCTTTTTCACCATAGCCCTCTATGGCCTTCCAAATATCACTTTGCCAATTCCACAAGAACTGTCTTAGCGAAAGGCTTCTTGAGGGGAAAGCTGTAACTCTGTGAGATGATTTCACAGAACACAAAGAAGTTTCTCAGAAAGCTTCTTTCTCTTTGTTATCGGTGGACATTTCCTTTGTCCCTATAGTCTTCAAAGGGAAAGGAAATATCTGTTCTCAGATTCCACAGAAATAAGGCTACCAAAGAGATCCACGAAATACAGATGTAACTCTGTGAGATGAATTAACAGAACACTAAGCAGTTTCTCAGAAAGCTTCTTTCCAGATTTGATGGGAGGATATTTCCTTTTTCACCATAGCCCTCTATGGGCTTCCAAATATCACTTTGCCAAATCCACAAGAACTGTCTTACCGAAAGGCTTCTTGAGGGGAAAGCTGTAACTCTGTGAGATGATATCAGAGAACACAAAGAAGTTTCTCAGAAAGCTTCTTTCTCTTTGTTATCGGAGGATATTTCCTTTGGCCCTGTAGTCTTCAAAGGAAAAGGAAAAATCTGTTCTCAGATTCCACAGAAATAAAGCTAGCAAAGAGATCCACGAAATACAGATGTAACTCTGTGAGATGAATTAACAGAACACTAAGCAGTTTCTCAGAAAGCTTCTTTTCAGATTTCATCTGAGGTTATTTCCTTTTTCACAATAGCCCTCTATGGGCTTCCAAATATCACTTTGCCAATTCCACAAGAACTGTCTTAGCGAAAGGCTTATTGAGGGGAAAGCTGTAACTCTGTGAGATGATTTCACAGAAAGCAAAGAAGTTTCTCAGAAAGCTTCTTTCTCTTTGTTATCGGAGGATATTTCCTTTGGCCCTATAGTCTTCAAAGGGAAAGGAAAAATCTGTTCTCAGATTCCACAGAAATAAAGCTAGCCAAGAGATCCACGAAATACAGATGTAACTCTGTGAGATGAATTAACAGAACACTAAGTAGTTTCTCAGAAAGCTTCTTTCCAGATTTCATCAGAGGATATTTCCTTTTTCACCATAGCCCTCTATGGGCTTCCAAATATCACTTTGCCATTTCCAAAAGAACTGTCTAGCGAAAGGCTTCTTGAGGGGAAAGTTGTAACTCTGTGATATGATTTCACAGAACAGAAAGAAGTTTCTCAGAAAGCTTCTTTCTCTTTGTTATCGGAGGATATTTCCTTTGGCCCTATAGTCTTTAAAGGGATTCGAAATATCTGTTCTCAGATTCCACAGAAATAAGGCTAGCAAAGAGATCCACGAAATACAGATATAACTCTGTGAGATGAATTAACAGAACACTAAGCAGTTTCTCAGAAAGCTTCTTTCCAGATTTCATCGGAGGATATTTACTTTTTCACCATAGCCCTCTATGGGCTTCCAAATATCACTTTGCCAATTCCAAAAGAACTGTCTTAGCGAAAGGCTTCTTGAGGGGAAAGCTGTAACTCTGAGACGATTTCACAGAACACAAGGAAGCTTCTCAGAAAGCTTCTTTCTCTTTGTTATCGGAGGATATTTACTTTGGCCCTAAAGTCTTCAATGGGAAAGGAAAAATCTGTTATCAGATTCCACAGAAATAAAGCTAGCAAAGAGATCCACGAAATACTGATGTAACTCTGTGAGATGAATTAACAGAACACTAAGAAGTTTCTCAGAAAGCTTCTTTCCAGATTTCATCTGAGGTTATTTCTTTTTCACCGTAGCCCTCTATGGGCTTCCAAATATCACTTTGCCAATTCCACAAGAACTGTCTTTGCGAAAGGCTTCTTGAGGGGAAAGCTGTAACTCTGTGAGATGATTTCACAGAACACAAAGAAGTTTCTCAGAAAGCTTCTTTCTCTTTGTTATCGGAGGATATTTCCTTTGGCCCTATAGTCTTCAAAGGGAAAGGAAATATCTGTTCTCAGATTCCACAGAAATAAGGCAAGCAAAGAGATCCACGAAACACAGATGTAACTCTGTGAGATGAATTAACAGAACACTAAGCAGTTTCTCAGAAAGCTTCTTTCCAGATTTCATCGGGGGATATTTCCTTTTTCACCATAGCCCTCTATGGGCTTCCAAATATCTCTTTGCCAATTCCACAAGAACTGTCTTAGCGAAAGGCTTCTTGAGGGGAAAGCTGTAACTCTGTGAGATGATTTCACAGAACACAAAGAAGTTTCTCAGAAAGCTTCTTTCTCTTTGTTATCGGAGGATATTTCCTTTGTCCCTATAGTATTCAAAGGGAAAGGAAATATCTGTTCTCAGATTCCACAGAAATAAGGCTAGCAAAGAGATCCACGAAATACAGATGTAACTCTGTGAGATGAATTAACAGAACACTAAGCAGTTTCTCAGAAAGCTTCTTTCCAGATTTCATCGGAGGATATTTCCTTTTTCACCATAGCACTCTACGGGCTTCCAAATATCACTTTGCCAATTCCACAAGAACTGTCTTAGCGAAAGGCCTCTTGAGGCGAAAGCTGTAATTCTGTGAGATGATTTCACAGAACACAAAGAAGTTTCTCAGAAAGCTTCTTTCTCTTTGTTATCGGAGGATATTTCCTTTGGCCCTATAGTATTCAAAGGGAAAGGAAATATCTGTTGTCAGATTCCACAGATATAAGGCTAGCAAAGAAATCCACGAAATACAGATGTAACTCTGTGAGATGAATTAACAGAACACTGAGCAGTTTCTCAGAAAGCTTCTTTCCAGATTTCATCGGAGGATATTTCCTTTTTCACCATAGCCCTCTATGGGTTTCCAAATATCACTTTGCCAATTCCACAAGAACTGTCTTAGCGAAAGGCTTCTTGGGGGAAAGCTGTAACTCTGTGAGATGATTTCACAGAACAGAAAGAAGTTTCTCAGAAAGCTTCTTTCTCTTTGTTATCGGAGGATATTTCCTTTGGCCGTATAGTCTTTAAAGGGATCCGAAATTTCTGTTCTCAGATCCCAAAGAAATAAGGCTAGCAAAGAGATCCACGAAATACAGATGTAACTCTGTGAGATGAATTAACAGAACACTAAGCAGTTTCTCAGAAAGCTTCTTTCCAGATTTCATCGGAGGATATTTCCTTTTTCACCATAGCCCTCTATTGGCTTCCAAATATCACTTTGCCAATTCAACAAGAACTGTCTTAGCGAAATGCTTCTTGAGGGGAAAGCTGTAACTCTGTGAGATGATTTCACAGAACACAAAGAAGTTTCTCAGAAAGCTTCTTTCTCTTTCTTATCGGAGGATATTTCCTTTGGGCCTATTTTCTTTAAAGGGATCCGAAATATGTGTTCTCAGATTCAACAGAAATAAGGCTAGCAAAGAGATCCACGAAATACAGATGTAACTCTGTGAGATGAATTATCAGAACACTAAGCAGTTTCTCAGAAAGCTTCTTTCCAGATTTCATCGGAGGATATTTCCTTTTTCACCATAGCCCTCTAAGGGCTTCCAAATATCACTTTGCCAATTCCACAAGAACTGTCTTAGCGAAAGGCTTCTTGAGGGGAAAGCTGTAACTCTGTGAGATGATTTCACAGAACACAAAGAAGTTTCTCAGAAAGCTTCTTTCTCTTTGTTATCGGAGGATATTTCCTTTGGCCCTATAGTCTTCAATGGGAAAGGAAAAATCTGTTCTCAGATTCCACAGAAATAAAGCTGGGAAAGAGATCCACGAAATACAGATGTTACTCTGTGAGATGAAATAACAGAACACTAAGCAGTTTCTCAGAAAGCTTCTTTCCAGATTTCATCTGAGATCATTTCTTTTTCACCATAGCCCTCTATGGACTTCCAAATATCACTTTGCCAATTCCACAAGAACTGTCTTTGCGAAAGGCTTCTTGAGGGGAAAGCTGTAACTCAGTGGGATGATTTCACAGAACACAAAGAAGTTTCTCAGAAAGCTTATTTCTCTTTGTTATCGGAGGATATTTCCTTTGGCTCTATAGTCTTCGAAGGGAAAGGAAATATCTGTTGTCAGATTCCACCGAAATAAGGCTAGCAAAGAGATCCACGAAATACAGATATAACTCTGTGAGATGAATTAACAGAACACTAAGCAGTTTCTCAGAAAGCTTCTTTCCACATTTCATCGGAGGATATTTCCTTTTTCTCCATAGCCCTCTATGGGCTTCCAAATATCACTTTGCCAATTCCACAAGAACTGTCTTAGCGAAAGGCTTCTTGAGGGGAAAGCTGTAACTCTGTGAGATGTTTTCACAGAACACAAAGAAGTTTCTCAGAGCTTCTTTCTCTTTGTTATCGGAGGATATTTCCTTTGGCTCTATAGTCTTTAAAGGGATCCGAAATATATGTTCTCAGATTCCACAGAAATAAAGCTAGCAAAGAGATCCATGAAATACAGATGTAACTCTATTAGATGAATTAACAGAACACTAAGCAGTTTCTCAGAAAGCTTCTTTCCAGATTTCATCGGAGGATATTTCCTTTTTCACCATAGCCCTGTATGGGCTTCCAAATATCACTTTGCCAATTCCACAAGAACTGTCTTAGCGAAAGGATTCTTGAGGGGAAAGCTGTAACTCTGTGAGATGATTTCACAGAACAGAAAGAAGTTTCTCAGAAAGCTTCTTTCTCTTTGTTATCGGAGGATATTTCCTTTGGCCCTATAGTCTTTAAAGGGATCCGAAATATCTCTTCTCAGATTCCACAGAATTAAGGCTAGCAAGGAGATCCACGAAATACAGATGTAACTCTGTGAGATGAATTAACAGAACACTAAGCAGTTTCTCAGAAAGCTTCTTTCCAGATTTCATCGGAGGATATTTCCTTTTTCTCCATAGCCCTCTTTGAGCTTCCAAATATCACTTTGCCAATTCCCCAAGAACTGTCTTAGCGAAATGCTTCTTGAGGGGAAAGCTGTAACTCTGTGAGATGATTATACAGAACACAAAGAAGTTTCTCAGAAAGCTTCTTTCTCTTTGTTATCGGAGGATATTTCCTTTGGCCCTATAGTCTTCAAAGGGAAAGGAAATATCTGTTGTCAGATTCCACAGAAATAAGGCTAGCAAAGAGATCCACGAAATACAGATGTAACTCTCTGAGATGAATTAGCAGAACACTAAGCAGTTAATCAGAAAGCTTCTTTCCAGATTTCATCGGAGGATATTTCCTTTTTCTCCGTAGCCCTCGATGAGCTTCCAAATATCACTTTGCCAATTCCACAAGAACTGTCTTAGCGAAAGGCTTCTTGAGGGGAAAACTGTAACTCTGTGAGACGATTTCACAGAACACAAAGAAGTTTCTCAGAAACCTTCTTTCTCTTTGTTATCGGAGGATATTTCCTTTGGCCCTATAGTCTTCAAAGGGAAAGGAAATATCTGTTGTCTGATTCCACAGAAATAAGGCTAGCAAAGTGATCCACGAAACACAGATGTAACTCTGTGAGATGAATTAACTGAACACTAAGCAGTTTCTCAGAAAACTTTTTTCTAGATTTCATCGGAGGATATTTCCTTTTTCACAATAGCCCTCTATGGGCTTCCAAATATCACTTTGCCAATTCCACAAGAACTGTCTTAGCGAAAGGCTTCTTGGGGGAAAGCTGTAACTCTGTGAGATGATTTCACAGAACAGAAAGAAGTTTCTCAGAAAGCTTCTTTCTCCTTGTTATCGGAGGATATTTCCTTTTGGCCGTATAGTCTTTAAAGGGATCCGAAATATCTGTTCTCAGATCCCACAGAAATAAGGCTAGCAAAGAGATCCACGAAATTCAGATGTAACTCTGTGAGATGAATTGACAGAACACTAAGCAGTTTCTCAGAAAGCTTCTTTCCAGATTTCATCGGAGGATATTTCCTTTTTCACCATAGCCCTCTATTGGCTTCCAAATATCACTGTGCCAATTCCACAAGAACTGTCTTAGCGAAAGGATTCTTGAGGGGAAAGCTGTAACTCTGTGAGATGATTTCACAGAACACAAAGAAGTTTCTCAGAAAGCTTCTTTCTCTTTGTTATCGGAGGATATTTCCTTTGGGCCTATTGTCTTTAAAGGGATCCGAAATATCTGTTCTCACATTCAACAGAAATACGGCTAGCAAAGAGATCCACGAAATACAGATGTAATTCTGTGAGATGAATTAACAGAACACTAAGCAGTTTCTCAGAAAGCTTCCTTCCAGATTTCATCGGAGGTTATTTCCTTTTTCACCATAGCCCTCTACGGGCTTCCAAATATCACTTTGCCAATTCCACAAGAACTGTCGTAGCGAAAGGCCTCTTGAGGCGAAAGCTGTAATTCTGTGAGATGATTTCAGAGAACACAAAGAAGTTTCTCAGAAAGCTTTTTTTCTTTGTTATCGGAGGATATTTCCTTTGGCCCTATAGTCTTCAAAGGGAAAGGAAATATCTGTTGTCAGATTCCACAGAAATAAGGCTAGCATAGAGTTCCACGAAATACAGATATAACTCTGTGAGATGAATTAAGAGAACACTAAGCACTTTCTCAGAAAGCTTCTTTCCAGATTTCATCGGAGGATATATCCTTTTTCACCGTAGCCCTCTATGGGCTTCCAAATATCACTTTGCCAATACCACAAGAACTGTCTTAGCGAAAGGCTTCTTGAGGGGAAATCTGTAACTCTGTGAGATGATTTCACAGAACACAAAGAAGTTTCTCAGAAAGCTTCTTTCTCTTTGTTATCGGAGGATATTTCCTTTGGCCCTATAGTCTTCAAAGGGAAAGGAAATATCTGTTGTCAGATTCCACAGAAATAAGGCTAGCAAAGAGATCCACGAAATACAGATGTAACTGTGTGAGATGAATTAACAGAACACTAAGAAGTTTCTCAGAAAGCTTCTTTCCAGATTTCATCGGAGGATATTTCCTTTTTCACCATAGCCCTCTATGGGCTTCCAAATATCACTTTGCCAATTCCACAAGAACTGTCTTAGCGAAAGGCTTCTTGAGGGGAAAGCTCTAACTCTGTGAGATGATTTCACAGAACACCAAGAAGTTTCTCAGAAAGCTTCTTTCTCTTTGTTATCGGAGGATATTTCCTTTGGCCCTGTAGCCTTTAAAGGGATTCGAAATATCTGTTGTCAGATTCCAGAGAAATAAGGATAGCAAAGAGATCCACGAAATACAGATGTAACTCTGTGAGATGAATTAACAGAACACTAAGCAGTTTCTCAGAAAGCTTTTTTCCAGATTTCATGGAGGATATTTCCTTTTTCACCAGAGCCCTCTATGGGCTTCCAAATATCACTTTGCCAATTCCACAAGAACTGTCTTAGTGAAAGGCTCCTTGAGGCGAAACGTGTAATTCTGTGAGATGATTTCAAAGAACACAAAGAAGTTTCTCAGAAAGCTTCTTTCTCTTTGTTATCGGAGGATATTTCCTTTGGCCCTATAGTCTTCAAAGGGATAGGAAATATCTGTTGTCAGATCCAACAGAAATAAGCCTAGCAAAGAGATCCACGAAATACAGATGTAACTCTGTGAGATGAATTAACAGAACACTAAGCAGTTTCTCAGAAAGCTTCTTACCAGATTTCATCGGAGGATATTTCCTTTTTCACCATAGCCCTGTAAGGGCTTCCAAATATCACTTTGCCAATTCCACAAGAACTGTATTATCGAAAGGCTTCTTGAGAGGAAGGCTGTAACTCTGTGAGATGATTTCACAGAACACAAAGAAGTTTCTCAGAAAGCTTCTTTCTCTTTTTTATCGGAGGACATTTCCTTTGGCCCTATAGTCTTTAAAGGGATGCGAAATATCTGTTCTCAGATTCCAGAGAAATAAGGCTAGCAAAGAGATCCACGAAATACAGATATAACTCTGTGAGATGAATTAACAGAACACTAAGCAGTTTCTCAGAAAGCTTCTTTCCAGATTTCATCGGAGGATATTTCCTTTTTCTCCATAGCCCTCTATGGGCTTCCAAATATCACTTTGCCAATTCCACAAGAACTGTCTTAGAGAAAGGCTTCTTGAGGGGAAAGCTGTAACTCTATGAGATGTTTTCACAGAACACAAAGAAGTTTCTCAGAGCTTCTTTCTCTTTGTTATCGGAGGATATTTCCTTTGGCCCTATAGTCTTTAAAGGGATCCGAAATATCTCTTCTCAGATTCCACAGAAATAAAGCTAGCAAAGAGATCCATGAAATACAGATGTAACTCTATTAGATGAATTAACAGAACACTAAGCAGTTTCTCAGAAAGCTTCTTTCCAGATTTCATCGGAGGATATTTCCTTTTTCACCATAGCCCTGTATGGGCTTCCAAATATCACTTTGCCAATTCCACAAGAACTGTCTTAGCGAAAGGCTTATTGAGGGGAAAGCTGTAACTCTGTGAGATGATTTCACAGAACAGAAAGAAGTTTCTCAGAAAGCTTCTTTCTCTTTGTTAAAGGAGGATATTTCCTTTGGCCCTATAGTCTTCAAAGGGAAAGGAAATATCTGTTGTCAGATTCCACAGAAATAAGGCTAGCAAAGAGATCCACGAAATACAGATGTAACTGTGTGAGATGAATTAACAGAATACTAAGAAGTTTCTCAGAAAGCTTCTTTCCAGATTTCATCGGAGGATATTTCCTTTTTCACCATAGCCCTCTATGGGCTTCCAAATATCACTTTGCCAATTCCACAAGAACTGTCTTAGCGAAAGGCTTCTTGAGGGGAAAGCTCTAACTCTGTGAGATGATTTCACAGAACACCAAGAAGTTTCTCAGAAAGCTTCTTTCTCTTTGTTATCGGAGGATATTTCCTTTGGCCCTATAGCCTTTAAAGGGATTCGAAATATCTGTTGTCAGATTCCAGAGAAATAAGGCTAGCAAAGAGATCCACGAAATACAGATGTAACTCTGTGAGATGAATTAACAGAACACTAAGCAGTTTCTCAGAAAGCTTCTTTCCAGATTTCATGGAGGATATTTCCTTTTTCACCAGAGCCCTCTATGGGCTTCCAAATATCACCTTGCCAATTCCACAAGAACTGTCTTAGTGAAAGGCTCCTTGAGGCGAAACGTGTAATTCTGTGAGATGATTTCAAAGAACACAAAGAAGTTTCTCAGAAAGCTTCTTTCTCTTTGTTATCGGAGGATATTTCCTTTGGCCCTATAGTCTTCAAAGGGAAAGGAAATATCTGTTGTCAGATCCAACAGAAATAAGCCTAGCAAAGAGATCCACGAAATACAGATGTAACTCTGTGAGATGAATTAACAGAACACTAAGCAGTTTCTCAGAAAGCTTCTTTACAGATTTCATCGGAGGATATTTCCTTTTTCACCATAGCCCTCTAAGGGCTTCCAAATATCACTTTGCCAATTCCACAAGAACTGTATTATCGAAAGGCTTCTTGAGAGGAAGGCTGTAACTCTGTGAGATGATTTCACAGAACACAAAGAAGTTTCTCAGAAAGCTTCTTTCTCCTTGTTATCGGAGGATATTTCCTTTTGGCCGTATAGTCTTTAAAGGGATCCGAAATATCTGTTCTCAGATCCCACAGAAATAAGGCTAGCAAAGAGATCCACGAAATTCAGATGTAACTCTGTGAGATGAATTGACAGAACACTAAGCAGTTTCTCAGAAAGCTTCTTTCCAGATTTCATCGGAGGATATTTCCTTTTTCACCATAGCCCTCTATTGGCTTCCAAATATCACTTTGCCAATTCAACAAGAACTGTCTTAGCGAAAGGATTCTTGAGGGGAAAGCTGTAACTCTGTTAGATGATTTCACAGAACACAAAGAAGTTTCTCAGAAAGCTTCTTTCTCTTTGTTATCGGAGGATATTTCCTTTGGGCCTATTGTCTTTAAAGGGATCCGAAATATCTGTTCTCACATTCAACAGAAATACGGCTAGCAAAGAGATCCACGAAATACAGATGTAACTCTGTGAGATGAATTAACAGAACATTAAGCAGTTTCTCAGAAAGCTTCTTTCCAGATTTCATCGGAGGATATTTCCTTTTTCATCATAGCCCTCTATGGGCTTCCAAATATCACTTTGCCAATTCCACAAGAACTGTCTTAGCGAAAGGCTTCTAGAGGGGAAAGCTGTAACTCTGTGAGACGATTTCACAGAACACAAGGAAGTTTCTCAGAAAGCTTCTTTCTCTTTGTTATCGGAGGACATTTACTTTGGCCCTAAAGTCTTCAATGGGAAAGGAAAAATCTGTTATCAGATTCCACAGAAATAAAGCTAGCAAAGAGATCCACGAAATACTGATGTAACTCTGTGAGATGAATTAACAGAACACTAAGGAGTTTCTCAGAAAGCTTCTTTCCAGATTTCATCTGATGTTATTTCTTTTTCACCATAGCCCTCTATGGGCTTCCAAATATCACTTTGCGAATTCCACAAGAACTGTCTTTGTGAAAGGCTTCTTGAGGGGAAAGCTGTAACTCTGTGAGATGATTTCACAGAACACAAAGAAGTTTCTCAGAAAGCTTCTTTCTCTTTGTTATCGGAGGATATTTCCTTTGTCCCTATAGTCTTCAAAGGGAAAGGAAAAATCTGTTGTCAGATTCCACAGAAATAAGGCAAGCAAAGAGATCCACGAAATGCAGATGTAACTCCGTGAGATGAATTAACAGAACACTAAGCAGTTTCTCAGAAAGCTTCTTTCCAGATTTCATCGGAGGATATTTCCTTTTTCACCATAGCCCTCTATGGGCTTCCAAATATCTCTTTGCCAATTCCACAAGGACTGTCTTAGCGAAAGGCTTCTTGAGGGGGAAGCTGTAACTCAGTGAGATGATTTCACAGAACACAAAGAAGTTTCTCAGAAAGCTTCTTTCTCTTTGTTATCGGAGGATATTTCCTTTGGCCCTATAGTCTTTAAAGGGATCCGAAATATCCGGTCTCAGATTCCACAGAAATAAGGCTAGCAAAGAGATCCAAGAAATACAGATGTAACTCTGTAAGATGAATTAACAGAACACTAAGCCGTTTCTCAGAAAGCTTCCTTCCAGATTTCATCGGAGGTTATTTCCTTTTTCACCATAGCCCTCTACGGGCTTCCAAATGTCACTTTGCCAATTCCACAAGAACTGTCTTAGCGAAAGGCCTCTTGAGGCGAAAGCTGTAATTCTGTGAGATGATTTCAGAGAATACAAAGAAGTTTCTCAGAAAGCTTCTTTTCCCTGTTATCGGAGGATATTTCCTTTGGCCCTATAGTCTTCAAAGGGAAAGGAAATATCTGTTGTCAGATTCCACAGAAATAAGGCTAGCATAGAGTTCCACGAAATACAGATGTAACTCTGTGAGATGAATTAAGAGAACACTAAGCAGTTTCTCAGAAAGCTTCTTTCCAGATTTCATCGGAGGATATATCCTTCTTCACCGTAGCCCTCTATGGGCTTCCAAATATCACTTTGCCAATACCACAAAAACTGTCTTAGCGAAAGGCTTCTTGAGGGGAAAGCCGTAACTCTGTGAGGTGATTTCACAGAACACAAAGAAGTTTCTCAGAAGGCTTCTTTCTCTTTGTTATCGGAGGATATTTCCTTTGGCCCTATAGTCTTCAAAAGGAAAGGAAAAATCTGTTCTCAGATTCCACAGAAATAAGGCTAGCAAAGAGATCCACGAAATACACATGTAACACTGTGAGATGAATTAACAGAACACTAAGCAGTTTCTCAGAAAGCTTCTTTCCAGATTTCATCGGAGGTTATTTCCTTTTTCACCATACCCCTCTATGGGCTTCCACATATCACTTTCCCAATTCCACAAGAAATGCCTTAGCGCAAGGCTTCTTGAGGGGAAAGCTGTAACTCTGTGAGATGATTTCACAGAACACAAAGAAGTTTCTCAGAAAGCTTCTTTCTCTTTGTTATCGGAGGATATTTCCTTTGGGCCTATTGTCTTTAAAGGGATCCGAAATATCTGTTCTCAGATTCAACAGAAATAAGGCTAGCAAAGAGATCCACGAAATACAGATGTAACTCTGTGAGATGAATTAACAGAACACTAAGCAGTTTCTCAGAAAGCTTCTTTCCAGATTTCATCGGAGGATATTTCCTTTTTCACCATAGCCCTCTATGGGCTTCCAAATATCACTTTGCCAATTCCACAAGAACTGTCTTAGCGAAAGGATTCTTGAGGGGAAGGCTGTAACTCTGTGAGATGATTTCACAGAACACAAAGAAGTTTCTCAGAAAGCTTCTTTCTCTTTTTTATCGGAGGATATTTCCTTTGGCCCTATAGTCTTCAAAGGGATCCCAAATATCTTTTCTCAGATTCCACAGAAATATGGTTAGCAAAGAGATCCACGAAATACAGATGTAACTCTGTGAGATGAATTAACAGAACACTGAGCAGTTTCTCAGAAAGCTTCTTTCCAGATTTCATCGGAGGATATTTCCTTTTTCACCATAGCCCTCTATGGACATCAAAATATCACTTTGCCAATTCCACAAGAACTGTCTTAGCGAAAGGCTTCTTGGGGGAAAGCTGTAACTCTGTGAGATGATTTCACAGAACACAAAGAAGTTTCTCAGAAAGCTTCTTTCTCTTTGTTATCGGAGGATATTTCCTTTGGCCGTATAGTCTTTAAAGGGATCCGAAATATCTGTTGTCAGATTGCACAGAAATAAGGCTAGCAAAGAGATCCACGAAATACAGATGTAACTCTGTGAGATGAATTAACAGAACACTAAGCAGTTTCTCAGAAAGCTTCTTTCCAGATTTCATCGGAGGATATTTCCTTTTTCACCATAGCCCTCTATTGGCTTCCAAATATCACTTTGCCAATTCAACAAGAACTGTCTTAGCGAAAGACTTGTTGATTGGAAAGCTGTAACTCTGTGAGATGATTTCACAGAACACAAAGAAGTTTCTCAGAAAGCTTCTTTCTCTTTGTTATCGGAGGATATTTCCTTTGGGCCTATTGTCTTTAAAGGGATCCGAAATATCTGTTCTCAGATTCAACAGAAATAAGGCTAGCAAAGAGATCCACAAAATACAGATGTAACTCTGTGAGATGAATTAACAGAACACTAAGCAGTTTCTCAGAAAGCTTCTTTCCAGATTTCATCGGTGGATATTTCCTTTTTCACCGTAGCCCTCTATGGGCTTCCAAATATCACTTTGCCAATTCCACAAGAACTGTCTTAGCGAAAGGCTTCTTGAGGGGAAAGCTGTAACTCTGTGAGATGATTTCACAGAACACAAAGAAGTTTCTCAGAAAGCTTCTTTCTCTTTGTTATCGGAGGATATTTCCTTTGTCCCTATAGTCTTCAAAGGGAAAGGAAATATCTGTTCTCAGATTCCACAGAAATAAGGCTAGCAAAGAGATCCACGAAATACAGATGTAACTCTGTGAGATGAATTAACACAACACTAAGCAGTTTCTCAGAAAGCTTCTTTCCAGATTTCATCGGAGGATATTTCCTTTTTCACCATAGCCCTCTATTGGCTTCCAAATATCACTTTGCCAATTCAACAAGAACTGTCTTAACGAAAGGATTCTTGAGGGGAAAGCTGTAACTCTGTGAGATGATTTCACAGAACACAAAGAAGTTTCTCAGAAAGCTTCTTTCTCTTTGTTATCGGAGGATATTTCCTTTGGGCCTATTTTCTTTAAAGGGATCCGAAATATCTGTTCTCAGATTTAACAGAAATACGGCTAGCAAAGAGATCCACGAAATACAGATGTAACTCTGTGAGATGAATTAACAGAACACTAAGCAGTTTCTCAGAAAGCTTCTTTCCAGATTTCATCGGAGGATATTTCCTTTTTCATCATAGCCCTCTATGGGCTTCCAAATATCACTTTGCCAATTCCACAAGAACTGTCTTAGCGAAAGGCTTCTTGAGGGGAAAGCTGTAACTCTGTGAGACGATTTCACAGAACACAATGAAGTTTCTCAGAAAGCTTCTTTCTCTTTGTTATCGGAGGATATTTACTTTGGCCCTAAAGTCTTCAATGGGAAAGGAAAAATCTGTTATCAGATTCCACAGAAATAAAGCTAGCAAAGAGATCCACGAAATACTGATGTAACTCTGTGAGATGAATTAACAGAACACTAAGCAGTTTCTCAGAAAGCTTCTTTCCAGATTTCATCTGAGGTTATTTCTTTTTCACCGTAGCCCTCTATGGGCTTCCAAATATCACTTTGCCAATTCCACAAGAACTGTCTTTGCGAAAGGCTTCTTGAGGGGAAAGCTGTAACTCTGTGAGATGATTTCACAGAACACAAAGAAGTTTCTCAGAAAGCTTCTTTCTCTTTGTTATCGGAGGATATTTCCTTTGGCCCTATAGTCTTCAAAGGGAAAGGATATATCTGTTCTCAGATTCCACAGAAATAAGGCAAGCAAAGAGATCCACGAAATACAGATGTAACTCTGTGAGATGAATTAACAGAACACTAAGCAGTTTCTCAGAAAGCTTCTTTCCAGATTTCATCGGGGGATATTTCCTTTTTCACCATAGCCCTCTATGGGCTTCCAAATATCTCTTTGCCAATTCCACAAGAACTGTCTTAGCGAAAGGCTTCTTGAGGGGAAAGCTGTAACTCTGTGAGATGATTTCACAGAACACAAAGAAGTTTCTCAGAAAGCTTCTTTCCCTTTGTTATCAGAGGATATTTCTTTTGGCCCCATAGTCTTTAAAGGGATCCGAAATATGGGTTCTCAGATTCCACAGAAATAAGGCTAGCAAAGAGATCCATGAAATACAGATGTAACTCTGTTAGATGAATTAACAGAACACTAAGCAGTTTCTCAGAAAGCTTCTTTCCAGATTTCATCGAAGGATATTTCCTTTTTCACCATAGCCCTCTATGGGCTTCCAAATATCAGTTTGCCAATTCCACAAGAACTGTCTTAGCGAAAGGCTTCTTGAGGAGAAAGCTGTAATTCTGTGAGATGATTTCACAGAACACAAAGAAGTTTCTCAGAAAGCTTCTTTCTCTTTGTTATCGGAGGATATTTCCTTTGTCCCTATAGTCTTCAAAGGGAAAGGAAATATGTGTTCTCAGATTCCACAGAAATAAGGCTAGCAAAGAGATCCACGAAATACAGATGTAACTCTGTGAGATGAATTAACAGAACACTAAGCAGTTTCTCAGAAAGCTTCTTTCCAGATTTCATCGGAGGATATTTACTTTTTCACCATAGCCCTCTATGGGCTTCAAATATCACTTTGCCAATTCCACAAGAACTGTCTTAGCGAAAGGCTTCTTGAGGGGAAAGCTGTAACTCTGTGAGATGATTTCACAGAACACAAAGAAGATTCTCAGAAAGCTTCTTTCTCTTTGTTATCGGAGGATATTTCCCTTGGCCCTATAGTCTTCAAACGGAAAGGAAATATCTGTTCTCAGATTCCACAGAAATAAAGCTAGCAAAGAGATCCACGAAATACAGATGTAACTCTGTGAGATGAATTAACAGAACACTAAGCAGTTTCTCAGAAAGCTTCTTTCCAGATTTCATCGGAGGATATTTCCTTTTTCACCACAGCCCTCTATGTGCTTCCAAATATCACTTTGCCAATTCCACAAGAACTGTCTTAGCGAAAGGCTTCTTGAGGGGAAAGCTGTAACTCTGTGAGATGATTTCTCAGAACTGAAAGAAGTTTCTCAGAAAGCTTCTTTCTCTTTCTTATCGGAGGATATTTCCTTTGGCCGTATAGTCTTTAAAGGGATCGGAAATATCTGTTCTCAGATTCAACAGAAATAAGGCTAGCAAAGAGATCCACGAAATACAGATGTAACTCTGTGAGATGAATTAACAGAACACTAAGCAGTTTCTCAGAAAGCTTCTTTCCAGATTTCATCGGAGGATATTTCCTTTTTCTCCATAGCCCTCTATGAGCTTCCAAATATCACTTTGCCAATTCCACAAGAACTGTCTTAGCGAAAGGCTTCTTGAGGGGAAAGTTGTAACTCTGTGAGATGATTTCAAAGAACACAAAGAAGTTTCTCAGAAAGCTTCTTTCTCTTTTTTATCGGAGGATATTTCCTTTGGCCCTATAGTCTTCAAAGGGATAGGAAATATCTGTTGTCAGATTCCACAGAAATAAGGCTAGCAAAGAGATCCACGAAATAGAGATGTAACTCTGTGAGATGAATTAACAGAACACTAAGCAGTTTCTCAGAAAGCTTCTTTCCAGATTTCATCTGAGGTTATTTCCTTTTTCACCATAGCCCTCTATGGGCTTCCAAATATCACTTTCCCAATTCCACAAGAACTGTCTTAGCGCAAGGCTTCTTGAGGGGAAAGCTGTAACTCTGTGAGATGATTTCACACAACACAAAAAAGTTTCTCAGAAAGCTTCTTTCTCTTTGTTATCGGAGGATATTTCCTTTGGCCCTATAGTCTTCAAAGGGAAAGTAAATATCTGTTGTCAGATTCCACAGAAATAAGGCTAGCAAAGAGATCCACGAAATACAGATGTACCTCTGGGAGATGAACTAACAGAACACTGAGCAGTTTCTCAGAGATCTTCTTTCCAGATTTCATCGGAGGATATTTCCTTTTTCAACATACCCCTCTATGGGCTTCCAAATATCACTTTGCCAATTCCACAAGAACTGTCTTAGCGAAAGGCTTCTTGAGGGGAAAGCTGTAACTCTGTGAGATGATTTCACAGAACACAAAGAAGTTTCTCAGAAGGCTTATTTCTCTTTGTTATCGGAGGATATTTCTTTTGGCCCTATAGTCTTTAAAGGGATCCGAAATATGGGTTCTCAGATTCCACAGAAATAAGGCTAGCAAAGAGATCCATGACATACAGATGTAACTCTGTTAGATGAATTAACAGAACACTAAGCAGTTTCTCAGAAAGCTTCTTTCCAGATTTCATCGAAGGATATTTCCTTTTTCACCATGGCCCTCTATGGTCTTCCAAATATCAGTTTGCCAATTCCACAAGAACTGTCTTAGCGAAAGGCTTCTTGAGGAGAAAGCTGTAATTCTGTGAGATGATTTCACAGAACACAAAGAAGTTTCTCAGAAAGCTTCTTTCTCTTTGTTATCTGAGGATATTTCCTTTGTCCCTATAGTCTTCAAGGGAAAGGAAATATGTGTTCTCAGATTCGACAGAAATAAGGCTAGCAAAGAGATCCACGAAATACAGATGTAACTCTGTGAGATGAATTAACAGAACACTAAGCAGTTTCTCAGAAAGCTTCTTTCCAGATTTCATCGGAGGATATTTACTTATTCACCATAGCCCTCTATGGGCTTCAAATATCACTTTGCCAATTCCACAAGAACTGTCTTAGCGAAAGGCTTCTTGAGGGGAAAGCTGTAACTCTGTGCGATGATTTCACAGAACACAAAGAAGTTTCTCAGAAAGCTTCTTTCTCTTTGATATCGGAGGATATTTCCTTTGGCCCTATAGTCTTCAAAGGGAAAGGAAAAATCTGTTGTCAGATTCCACAGAAATAAGGCAAGCAAAGAGATCCACGAAATACAGATGTAACTCCGTGAGATGAATTAACAGAACACTAAGCAGTTTCTCAGAAAGCTTCTTTCCAGATTTCATCGGAGGATATTTCCTTTTTCACCATAGCCCTCTATGGGCTTCCAAATATCTCTTTGCCAATTCCACAAGAACTGTCTTAGCGAAAGGCTTCTTGAGGGGGAAGCTGTAACTCAGTGAGATGATTTCACAGAACACAAAGAAGTTTCTCAGAAAGCTTCTTTCTCTTTGTTATCGGAGGATATTTCCTTTGGCCCTATAGTCTTCAAACGGAAAGGAAATATCTGTTCTCAGATTCCACAGAAATAAAGCTAGCAAAGAGATCCACGAAATACAGATGTAACTCTGTGAGATGAATTAACAGAACACTAAGCAGTTTCTCAGAAAGCTTCTTTCCAGATTTCATCGGAGGATATTTCCTTTTTCACCACAGCCCTCTATGGGCTTCCAAATATCAGTTTGCCAATTCCACAAGAACTGTCTTAGCGAAAGGCTTCTTGAGGGGAAAGCTGTAACTCTGTGAGATGATTTCACAGAACACCAAGAAGTTTCTCAGAACGCTTCTTTCTCTTTGTTATCGGAGGATATTTTCTTTAGCCCTGTAGTCTTTAAAGGGATTCGAAATATCTGTTGTCAGATTCCAGAGAAATAAGGCTAGCAAAGAGATCCACGAAATACAGATGTAACTCTGTGAGATGAATTAACAGAACACTAAGCAGTTTCTCAGAAAGCTTTTTTCCAGATTTCATGGGGGGATATTTCCTTTTTCACCAGAGCCCTCTATGGGCTTCCATATATCACTTTGCCTATTCCACAAGAACTGTCTTAGTGAAAGGCTCCTTGAGGCGAAATGTGTAATTCTGTGAGATGATTTCACAGAACACAAAGAAGTTTCTCAGAAAGCTTCTTTCTCTTTGTTATCGGAGGATATTTCCTTTGGCCCTATAGTCCTCAAAGGGAAAGGAAATATCTGTTGTCAGATTCCACAGAAATAAGGCTAGCAAAGAGATCCACGAAATACAGATGTAACTCTGTGAGATGAATTAACAGAACACTAAGCAGTTTCTCAGAAAGCTTCTTTCCAGGTTTCATCTGAGGATATTTCCTTTTTCACCATAGCCCTCTAAGGGCTTCCAAATATCACTTTGCCAATTCCAAAAGAACTGTCTTAGCGAAAGGCTTCTTGCGGGGAAGGCTGTAACTCTGTAAGATGATTTCACAGAACACAAAGAAGTTTCTCAGAAAGCTTCTTTCTCTTTTTTATCAGAGGATATTTCCTTTGGCCCTATAGTCTTCAAAGGGATCCGAAATATCTGTTCTCAGATTCCACAGAAATAAGGCTAGCAAAGAGATCCACGAAATACAGATATAACTGTGTGAGATGAATTAACAGAACACTAAGCAGTTTCTCAGAAAGCTTCTTTCCATACTTCATCGGAGGATATTTCCTTTTTCTTCATAGCCCTCTATGAGCTTCCAAATATCACTTTGCCAATTCCACAAGAACTGTCTTAGCGAAAGGCTTCTTGAGGGGAAAGCTGTAACTCTGTGAGATGATTTCACAGAACACAAAGAAGTTTCTCAGAAAGCTTCTTTCTCTTTCTTATAGGAGGTTATTTCCTTTGGCCCTGTAGTCTTCAAAGGGAAATGAAATATCTGTTGTCAGATTCCACAGAAATAAGGCTAGCAAAGAGATCCACGAAATACAGATATAACTCTGTGAGATGAATTAACAGAACACTAAGCAGTTTCTCAGAAAGCTTCTTTCCAGATTTCATCGGAGGATATTTCCTTTTTCACCATAGCCCTCTAGGGGCTTCCAAATAAAACTTTGCCAATTCCACAAGAACTGTCTTAGCGAAAAGCTTCTTGAGGGGAAAATTGTAACTCTGTGAGATGATTTCACGGAACACAAAGAAGTTTATCAGAAAGCTTCTTTCTCTTTGTTATCGGAGGATATTTCCTTTGGCCGTATAGTCTTTAAAGGGATCCGAAATATCTGTTCTCAGATTCCACAGAAATAAGGCTAGCAAAGAGATCCACGAAATACAGATGTAACTCTGTGAGATGAATTAACAGAACACTAAGCAGTTTCTCAGAAAGCTTCTTTCCAGATTTCATCGGAGGATATTTCCTCTTTCACCATAGCCCTCTATGGGCTTCCAAATATCACTTTGCCAATTCCACAAGAACTGTCTTAGCGAAAGGCTTCTTGAGGGGAAAGCTGTAACTCTGTGAGATGATTTCACAGAACACAAAGAAGTTTCTCAGAAAGCTTCTTTCTCTTTGTTATCGGAGGATATTTCCTTTGGCCCTATAGTCTTCAAAGGGAAAGGAAATATCTGTTGTCAGGTTCCACAGAAATAAGGCTAACAAAGAGATCCCCGAAATACAGATGTAACTATGTGAGATGAATTAACAGAACACTAAGCAGTTTCTCAGAATGCTTCTTTCCAGATTTCATCGGAGGATATTTCCTTTTTCACCATCGCCCTCTATGGGCTTCCAAATATCACTTTGCCAATTACACAAGAATTGTCTTAGCGAAAGGCTTCTTGAGGGGAAAGCTGTAACTCTGTGAGATGATTTCACAGAACACAAAGAAGTTTCTCAGAACGCTTCTTTCTCTTTGTTATCGGAGGATATTTCCTTTAGCCCTGTAGTCTTTAAAGGGATTCGAAATATCTGTTGTCAGATTCCAGAGAAATAAGGCTAGCAAAGAGATCCACGAAATACAGATGTAACTCTGTGAGATGAATTAACAGAACACTGAGCAGTTTCTCAGAAAGCTTCTTTCCAGATTTCATCGGAGGATATTTCCTTTTTCTCCATAGCCCTCTATGAGCTTCCAAATATCACTTTGCCAATTCCACAAGAACTGTCTTAGCGAAAGGCTTCTTGAGGGGAAAGTTGTAACTCTGTGAGATGATTTCAAAGAACACAAAGAAGTTTCTCAGAAAGCTTCTTTCTCTTTGTTATCGGAGGATATTTCCTTTGACCCTATAGTCTTCAAAGGGAAAGGAAATATCTGTTGTCAGATTCCACAGAAATAAGGCTAGCAAAGAGATCCACGAAATACAGATGTACCTCTGGGAGATGAACTAACAGAACACTGAGCAGTTTCTCAGAGATCTTCTTTCCAGATTTCATCGGAGGATATTTCCTTTTTCACCATACCCCTCTATGGGCTTCCAAATATCACTTTGCCAATTCCACAAGAACTGTCTTAGCGAAAGGCTTCTTGAGGGGAAAACTGTAACTCTGTGAGATGATTTCACAGAACACAAAGAAGTTTCTCAGAAAGCTTCTTTCCCTTTGTTATCGGAGGATATTTATTTTGGCCCTATAGTCTTTAAAGGGATCCGAAATATGGGTTCTCAGATTCCACAGAAATAAGGCTAGCAAAGAGATCCATGAAATACAGATGTAACTCTGTTAGATGAATTAACAGAACACTAAGCAGTTTCTCAGAAAGCTTCTTTCCAGATTTCATCGAAGGATATTTCCTTTTTCACCATAGCCCTCTATGGGCTTCAAAATATCAGTTTGCCAATTCCACAAGAACTGTCTTAGCGAAAGGCTTCTTGAGGAGAAAGCTGTAATTCTGTGAGATGATTTCACAGAACACAAAGAAGTTTCTCAGAAAGCTTCTTTCTCTTTGTTATCGGAGGATATTTCCTTTGTCCCTATAGTCTTCAAAGGGAAAGGAAATATGTGTTCTCAGATTCCACAGTAATAAGGCTAGCAAAGAGATCCACGAAATACAGATGTAACTCTGTGAGATGAATTAACAGAACACTAAGCAGTTTCTCAGAAAGCTTCTTTCCAGATTTCATCGGAGGATATTTACTTTTTCACCATAGCCCTCTATGGGCTTCAAATATCACTATGCCAATTCCACAAGAACTGTCTTAGCGAAAGGCTTCTTGAGGGGAAAGCTGTAACTCTGTGAGATGATTTCACAGAACACAAAGAAGATTCTCAGAAAGCATCTTTCTCTTTGTTATCGGAGGATATTTCCTTTGGCCCTATAGTCTTCAAACGGAAAGGAAATATCTGTTCTCAGATTCCACAGAAATAAAGCTAGCAAAGAGATCCACGAAATACAGATGTAACTCTGTGAGATGAATTAACAGAACACTAAGCAGTTTCTCAGAAAGCTTCTTTCCAGGTTTCATCTGAGGATATTTCCTTTTTCACCATAGCCCTCTAAGGGCTTCCAAATATCACTTTGCCAATTCCACAAGAACTGTCTTAGCGAAAGGCTTCTTGAGGGGAAGGCTGTAACTCTGTAAGATGATTTCACAGAACACAAAGAAGTTTCTCAGAAAGCTTCTTTCTCTTTTTTATCAGAGGATATTTCCTTTGGCCCTATAGTCTTCAAAGGGATCCGAAATATCTGTTCTCAGATTCCACAGAAATAAGGCTAGCAAAGAGATCCACGAAATACAGATATAACTGTGAGAGATGAATTAACAGAACACTAAGCAGTTTCTCAGAAAGCTTCTTTCCATATTTCATCGGAGGATATTTCCTTTTTCTTCATAGCCCTCTATGAGCTTCCAAATATCACTTTGCCAATTCCACAAGAACTGTCTTAGCGAAAGGCTTCTTGAGGGGAAAGCTGTAACTCTGTGAGATGATTTCACAGAACACAAAGAAGTTTCTCAGAAAGCTTCTTTCTCTTTCTTATCGGAGGTTATTTCCTTTGGCCCTGTAGTCTTCAAAGGGAAATGAAATATCTGTTGTCAGATTCCACAGAAATAAGGCTAGCAAAGAGATCCACGAAATACAGATATAACTCTGTGAGATGAATTAACAGAACACTAAGCAGTTTCTCAGAAAGCTTCTTTCCAGATTTCATCAGAGGATATTTCCTTTTTCACCATAGGCCTCTAGGGGCTTCCAAATAACACTTTGCCAATTCCACAAGAACTGTCTTAGCGAAAAGCTTCTTGAGGGGAAAATTGTAACTCTGTGAGATGATTTCACGGAACACAAAGAAGTTTCTCAGAAAGCTTCTTTCTCTTTGTTATCGGAGGATATTTCCATTGGCCGTATAGTCTTTAAAGGGATCCGAAATATCTGTTCTCAGATTCCACAGAAATAAGGCTAGCAAAGAGATCCACGAAATACAGATGTAACTCTGTGAGATGAATTAACAGAACACTATGCAGTTTCTCAGAAAGCTTCTTTCCAGATTTCATCGGAGGATATTTCCTTTTTCACCATAGCCCTCTATGGGCTTCCAAATATCAGTTTGCCAATTCCACAAGAACTGTCTTAGCGAAAGGCTTCTTGAGGGGAAAGCTGTAACTCTGTGAGACGATTTCAAAGAACACAAAGAAGTTTCTCAGAAAGCTTCTTTCTCTTTGTTATCGGAGGATATTTCATTTGTCCTTATAGTCTTCAAAGGGAAAGGAAATATCTGTTGTCAGATTCCACAGAAATAAGGCTAGCAAAGAGATCCACGAAATACAGATAAAACTCTGTGAGATGAATTAACAGAACACTAAGCAGTTTCTCAGAAAGCTTCTTTCCAGATTTCATCGGAGGATATTTCCTTTTTCACCATAGCCCTCTATGGGCTTCCAAATATCACTTTGCCAATTCCACAAGAACTGTCTTAGCGTAAAGCTTCTTGAGGGGAAAGCGGTAACTCTGTGAGATGATTTCACGGAACACAAAGAAGTTTCTCAGAAAGCTTCTTTCTCTTTGTTATCGGAGGATATTTCCTTTGGCCGTATAGTCTTTAAAGGGATCCGAAATATCTGTTCTCAGATTCCACAGAAATAAGGCTAGCAAAGAGATCCACGAAATACAGATGTAACTCTGTGAGATGAATTAACAGAACACTAAGCAGTTTCTCAGAAAGCTTCTTTCTAGATTTCATCGAAGGATATTTCCTTTTTCACCATAGCCCTCTATGGGCTTCCAAATATCAGTTTGCCAATTCCACAAGAACTGTCTTAGCGAAAGTCTTCTTGAGGCGAAAGCTGTAATTCTGTGAGATGATTTCACAGAACACAAAGAAGTTTCTCAGAAAGCTTCTTTCTCTTTGTTATCGGAGGATATTTCCTTTGTCCCTATAGTCTTCAAAGGGAAAGGAAATATGTGTTCTCAGATTCCACAGAAATAAGGCTAGCAAAGAGATCCACGAAACACAGATGTAACTCTGTGAGATGAATTAAGAGAACGCTAAGCAGTTTCTCAGAAAGCTTCTTTCCAGATTTCATCGGAGGATATTTCCTTTTTCACCATAGCCCTCTATGGGCTTCAAATATCACTTTGCCAATTCCACAAGAACTGTCTTAGCGAAAGGCTTCTTGAGGGGAAAGCTGTAACTCTGTGAGATGATTTCACAGAACACAAAGAAGTTTCTCAGAAAGCTTCTTTCTCTTTGTTATCGGAGGATATTTCCTTTGGCCCTATAGTCTTCAAAGGGAAAGGAAATATCTGTTGTCAGATTCCACAGAAATAAGGCTAGCAAAGAGATCCACGAAATACAGATGTAACTCTGTGAGATGAATTAACAGAACACTAAGCAGTTTCTCAGAAAGCTTCTTTCCAGATTTCATCTGAGGTTATTTCCTTTTTCACCATAGCCCTCTATGGGCTTCCAAATATCACTTTCCCAATTCCACAAGAACTGTCTTAGCGAAAGGCTTCTTGAGGGGAAAGCTGTAACTCTGTGAGATGATTTCACAGAACACAAAGAAGTTTCTCAGAAAGCTTCTTTCTCTTTGTTATCGGAGGATATTTCCTTTGGCCCTATAGTCTTCAAAGGGAAAGGAAATATCTGTTGTCAGATTCCACAGAAATAAGGCTGGCAAAGAGATCCACGAAATACAGATGTACCTCTGGGAGATGAACTAACAGAACACTGAGCAGTTTCTCAGAGAGCTTCTTTCCAGATTTCATCGGAGGATATTTCCTTTTTCACCATAGCCCTCTATGGGCTTCCATATATCACCCTCCCAATTCCACAAGAACTGTCTTAGCGAAAGGCTTCTTGGGGGAAAGCTGTAACTCTGCGAGATGATTTCACAGAACAGAAAGAAGTTTCTCAGAAAGCTTCTTTCTCTTTGTTATCGGAGGATATTTCCTTTGGCCGTATAGTCTTTAAAGGGATCCGAAATATCTGTTCTCAGATCCCACAGAAATAAGGCTAGCAAAGAGATCCACGAAATACAGATGTAACTCTGTGAGATGAATTAACAGAACACTAAGCAGTTTCTCAGAAAGCTTCTTTCCAGATTTCATCGGAGGATATTTCCTTTTTCACCATAGCCCTCTATTGGCTTCCAAATATCACTTTGCCAATTCAACAAGAACTGTCTTAGCGAAAGGCTTCTTGAGGGGAAAGCTGTAACTCTGTGAGATGATTTCAAAGAACACAAAGAAGTTTCTCAGAAAGCTTCTTTCCCTTTTTTATCGGAGGATATTTCTTTTGGCCCTATAGTCTTTAAAGGGATCCGAAATATGGGTTCTCAGATTCCACAGAAATAAGGCTAGCAAAGAGATCCATGAAATACAGATGTAACTCTGGAGATGAATTAACAGAACACTAAGCAGTTTCTCAGAAAGCTTCTTTCTAGATTTCATCGAAGGATATTTCCTTTTTCACCACAGCCCTCTATGGGCTTCCAAATATCAGTTTGCCAATTCCACAAGAACTGTCTTAGCGAAAGGCTTCTTGAGGGGAAAGCTGTAACTCTGTGAGATGATTTCACAGAACACAAAGAAGTTTCTCAGAAAGCTTCTTTCTCTTTGTGATCGGAGGATATTTCCTTTGTCCCTATAGTCTTCAAACGGAAAAGGAAATATCTGTTCTCAGATTCCACAGAAATAAAGCTAGCAAAGAGATCCACGAAATACAGATGTAACTCTGTGAGATGAATTAACAGAACAGTAAGCAGTTTCTCAGAAAGCTTCTTTCCAGATTTCATCGGAGGATATTTCCTTTTTCACCACAGCCCTCTATGGGCTTCCAAATATCACTTTGCCAATTCCACAAGAACTGTCTTAGCGAAAGGCTTCTTGAGGGGAAAGCTGTAACTCTGTGACATGATTTCCCAGAACACAAAGAAGTTTCTCAGAAAGCTTCTTTCTCTTTGTTATCGGAGGATATTTCCTTTGGCCCTATAGTCTTCAAAGGGAAAGGAAATATCTGTTGTCAGATTCCACAGAAATAAGGCTAGCAAAGAGATCCCCGAAATACAGATGTAACTGTGTGAGATGAATTAACAGAACACTGAGCAGTTTCTCAGAAAACTTCTTTCCAGATTTCATCGGAGGATATTTCCTTTTTCACCATAGCCCTCTATGGGCTTCCAAATATCACTTTGCCAATTCCACAAGAACTGTCTTAGCGAAAGGCTTCTTGAGGGGAAAGCTGTAACTCTGTGAGACGATTTCAAAGAACACAAAGAAGTTTCTCAGAAAGCTTCTTTCTGTTTTTTATCAGAGGATATTTCCTTTGGCCCTATAGTCTTCAAAGGGATCCGAAATATCTGTTCTCAGAATCAACAGAAATAAGGCTAGCAAAGAGATCCACGAAACACAGATATAACTCTGTGAGATGAATTAACAGAACACTAAGCAGTTTCTCAGGAAGCTTCTTTCCATATTTCATCGGAGGATATTTCCTTTTTCTCCATAGCCCTCTATGAGCTTCGAAATATCACTTTGCCAATTCCACAAGAACTGTATTAGCGAAAGGCTTCTTGAGGGGAAAGCTGTAAGTCTGTGAGATGATTTCACAAAACACAAAGAAGTTTCTCAGAAAGCTTCTTTCTCTTTCTTATCGGAGGTTATTTCCTTTGGCCCTGTAGTCTTCAAAGGGAAAGGAAATATCTGTTGTCAGATTCCACAGAAATAAGGCTAGCAAAGTGATCCACGAAATACAGATGTAACTCTGTGAGATGAATTAACAGAACACTGAGCAGTTTCTCAGAAAGCTTCTTTCCAGATTTCATCGGAGGATATTTCCTTTTTCACCATAGCCCTCTATGGGCTTCCAAATATCACTTTGCCAATTCCACAAGAACTGTCTTAGCGAAAGGCTTCTTGAGGGGAAAGCTGTAACTCTGTGAGACGATTTCAAAGAACACAAAGAAGTTTCTCAGAAAGCTTCTTTCTCTTTGTTATCGGAGGATATTTCATTTGTCCCTATACTATTCAAAGGGAAAGGAAATATCTGTTGTCAGATTCCACAGAAATAAGGCTAGCAAAGAGATCCACGAAATACAGATATAACTCTGTGAGATGAATTAACAGAACACTAAGCAGTTTCTCAGAAAGCTTCTTTCCAGATTTCATTGGAGGATATTTCATTTTTCACCATAGCCCTCTATGGGCTTCCAAATATCACTTTGCCTATTCCACAAGAACTGTCTTAGCGAAAGGCTTCTTGAGGGGAAAGCTGTAACTCTGTGAGATGATTTCACGGAACACAAAGAAGTTTCTCAGAAAGCTTCTTTCTCTTTGTTATCGGAGGATATTTCCTTTGGCCGTATAGTCTTTAAAGGGATCCGAAATATCTGTTCTCAGATTCCACAGAAATAAGGCTAGCAAAGAGATCCACGAAATACAGATGTAACTCTTTGAGATGAATTAACAGAACACTAAGCAGTTTCTCAGAAAGCTTCTTTCTAGATTTCATCGAAGGATATTTCCTTTTTCACCATAGCCCTCTATGGGATTCCAAATATCAGTTTGCCAATTCCACAAGAACTGTCTTAGCGAAAGTCTTCTTGAGGCGAAAGCTGTAATTCTGTGAGATGATTTCACAGAACACAAAGAAGTTTCTCAGAAAGCTTCTTTCTCTTTGTTATCGGAGGATATTTCCTTTGGCCCTATAGTCTTCAGAGGGAAAGGAAATATGTGTTCTCAGATTCCACAGAAATAAGGCTAGCAAAGAGATCCACGAAATACAGATGTAACTCTGTGAGATGAATTAAGAGAACGCTAAGCAGTTTCTCAGAAAGCTTCTTTCCAGATTTCATTGGAGGATATTTCCTTTTTCACCAGAGCCCTCTATGGGCTTCAAATATCACTTTGCCAATTCCACAAGAACTGTCTTAGCGAAAGGCTTCTTGAGGGGAAAGCTGTAACTCTGTGAGATGATTTCAAAGAACACAAAGAAGTTTCTCAGAAAGCTTCTTTCTCTTTGTTATCGGAGGATATTTCCTTTGGCCCTATAGTCTTCAAAGGGAAAGGAAATATCTGTTGTCAGATTCCACAGAAATAAGGCTAGCAAAGAGATCCACGAAATACAGATGTAACTCTGTGAGATGAATTAACAGAACACTAAGCAGTTTCTCAGAAAGCTTCTTTCCAGATTTCATCTGAGGTTATTTCCTTTTTCACCATAGCCCTCTATGGGCTTCCAAATATCACTTTCCCAATTCCACAAGAACTGTCTTAGCGCAAGGCTTCTTGAGGGGAAAGCTGTAACTCTGTGAGATGATTTCACAGAACACAAAGAAGTTTCTCAGAAAGCTTCTTTCTCTTTGTTATCGGAGGATATTTCCTTTGGCCCTATAGTTTTCAAAGGGAAAGGAAATATCTGTTGTCACATTCCACAGAAATAAGGCTAGCAAAGAGATCCACGAAATACAGATGTACCTCTGGGAGATGAACTAACAGAACACTGAGCAGTTTCTCAGAGAGCTTCTTTCCAGATTTCATCGGAGGATATTTCCTTTTTCACCATAGCCCTCTATGGGCTTCCATATATCACTTTGCCATTTCCACAAGAACTGTCTTAGCGAAAGGCTTCTTGAGGGGAAAGCTGTAACTCTGTGAGATGATTTCACAGAACACAAAGAAGTTTCTCAGAAAGCTTCTTTCCCTTTTTTATCGGAGGATATTTCTTCTGGCCCTATAGTCTTTAATGGGATCCGAAATATGTGTTCTCAGATTCCACAGAAATAAGGCTAGCAAAGACATCCACGAAATACAGATGTAACTCTGTGAGATGAATTAACAGAACACTGAGCAGTTTCTCAGAAAGCTTCTTTCCAGATTTCATCGGATTATATTTCCTTTTTCACCATAGCCCTCTATGAGCTTCCAAATATCACTTTGCCAATTCCACAAGAACTGTCTTAGCGAAAGGCCTCTTGAGGGGAAAGCTGTAACTCTGTGAGACGATTTCACAGAACACAAAGAAGTTTTTCAGAAAGCTTCTTTCTCTTTGTTATCGGAGGATATTTCCTTTGGCCCTATAGTCTTCAAAGGGAAAGGAAATATCTGTTGTCCGATTCCACAGAAATAAGGCTAGCAAAGAGATCCACGAAACACAGATGTAACTCTGTGAGATGAATTAACAGAACACTAAGCAGTTTCTCAGAAAGCTTCTTTCCAGATTTCATCGGAGGATATTAACTTTTTCACCATAGCCCTCTATGGGCTTCCAAATATCACTTTGCCAATTCCACAAGAACTGTCTTAGCGAAAGGCTTCTTGAGGGGAAAGCTGTAACTCTGTGAGATGATTTCACAGAACACCAAGAAGTTTCTCAGAAAGCTTCTTTCTCTTTGTTATCGGAGGATATTTCCTTTGGCCCTATAGTCTTTAAAGGGATTCGAAATATCTGTTGTCAGATTCCAGAGAAATAAGGATAGCAAAGAGATCCACGAAATACAGATGTAACTCTGTGAGATGAATTAACAGAACACTAAGCAGTTTCTCAGAAAGCTTCTTTCTAGATTTCATGGGAGGATATTTCCTTTTTCACCATAGCCCTCTATGGGCTTCCAAATATCACTTTGCCAATTCCACAAGAACTGTCTTAGTGAAAGGCTCCTTGAGGCGAAATGTGTAATTCTGTGAGATGATTTCACAGAACACAAAGAAGTTTCTCAGAAAGCTTCTTTCTCTTTGTTATCGGAGGATATTTCCTTTGGCCCTATAGTCTTCAAAGGGAAAGGAAATATCTGTTGTCAGATTCCACAGAAATAAGGCTAGCAAAGAGATCCACGAAATACAGATGTAACTCTGTGAGATGAATTAACAGAACACTGAGCAGTTTCTCAGAAAGCTTCTTTCCAGATTTCATCGGAGGATATTTCCTTTTTCACCATAGCCCTCTATGGGCTTCCAAATATCACTTTCCCAATTCCATAAGAACTGTCTTAGCGAAAGGCTTCTTGAGGGGAAAGCTGTAACTCTGTGAGACGATTTCACAGAAAACAAAGAAGTTTCTCAGAAAGCTTCTTTCTCTTTGTTATCGGAGGATATTTCATTTGTCCCTATAGTCTTCAAAGGGAAAGGAAATATCTGTTGTCAGATTCCACAGAAATAAGGCTAGCAAAGTGATCCACGAAATACAGATATAACTCTGTGAGATGAATTAACAGAACACTAAGCAGTTTCTCAGAAAGCTTCTTTCCAGATTTCATCAGAGGATATTTCCTTTTTCACCATAGCCCTCTATGGGCTTCCAAATATCACTTTGCCAATTCCACAAGAGCTGTCTTAGCGAAAGGCTTCTTGAGGGGAAAGCTGTAACTCTGTAAGATGATTTAACTGAACAGAAAGAAGTTTCTCAGAAAGCTTCTTTCTCTTTGTTATCGGAGGATATTTCCTTTGGCCGTATAGTCTTTAAAGGGATCCCAAATATCTGTTCTCAGATTCCACAGAAATAAGGCTGGCAAAGAGATCCACGAAATACAGATGTAACTCTGTGAGATGAATTAACAGAACACTAAGCAGTTTCTCAGAAAGCTTCTTTCCAGATTTCATCGGAGGCTATTTCCTTTTTCACCATAGCCCTCTATGGGCTTCCAAATATCACTATGCCAATTCCACAAGAACTGTCTTAGCGAAAGGATTCTTGAGGGGCAAGCTGTAACTCTGTGAGATGATTTCACAGAACACAAAGAAGTTTCTCAGAAAGCTTCTTTCTCTTTGTTATCGGAGGATATTTCCTTTGGCCCTATAGTCTTCAAAGGGATAGGAAATATGTGTTCTCAGATTCCACAGAAATAAGGCTAGCAAAGACATCCACGAAATACAGATGTAACTCTGTGAGATGAATTAACAGAACACTAAGTAGTTTCTCAGAAAGCTTCTTTCCAGATTTCATCGGAGGATATTTCCTTTTTCACCATAGCCCTCTATGGGCTTCCAAATATCACTTTGCCAATTCCACAAGAACTGTCTTAGCGAAAGGCTTCTTGAGGGGAAAGCTGTAACTCTGTGAGATGATTTCACAGAACACAAAGAAGTTTCTCAGAAAGCTTCTTTCTCTTTGTTATCGGAGGATATGTCCTTTGGCCCTATAGTCTTCAAACTGAAAGGAAATATCTGTTCTCAGATTCCCCAGAAATAAAGCTAGCAAAGAGATCCACGAAATACAGATGTAACTCTGTGAGATGAATTAACAAAACACTAAGCAGTTTCTCAGAAAGCTTCTTTCCAGATTTCATCGGAGGATATTTCCTTTTTCACCACAGCCCTCTATGGGCTTCCAAATATCACTTTGCCAATTCCACAAGAACTGTCTTAGCGAAAGGCTTCTTTAGCGGAAAGCTGTAACTCTGTGAGATGATTTCACAGAACACAAAGAAGTTTCTCAGAAAGCTTCTTTCTCTTTTTTATCGGAGGATATTTCCTTTGGCCATATAGTCTTCAAAGGGATCCGAAATATCTGTTCTCAGATTCCACAGAAATAAGGCTAGCAAAGAGATCCACGAAGTACAGATAAAACCCTGTGAGATGAATTAACAGAACACTAAGCAGATTCTCAGAAAGCTTCTTTCCAGATTTCATCGGAGGATATTTCCTTTTTCACCATAGCCCTCTATGGGCTTCCAAATATCACTTTGCCAATTCCACAAGAACTGTCTAATGAAAGGCTTCTCGAGGGGAAGACTGTAACTCTGTGAGATGATTTCACAGAACACAAAGAAGTTTCTCAGAAAGCTTCTTTCTCTTTTTTATAGGAGGATATTTCCTTTGGCCCTGTAGTCTTCAAAGGGATCTGAAATATCTGTTCTCAGATTCTACAGAAATAAGGCTGGCAAAGAGATCCACGAAATACAGATGTAACTCTGTGAGATGAATTAACAGAACACTTAGCAGTTTCTCAGAAAGCTTGTTTCCAGATTTCATCGGAGGATATTTCCTTTTTCACCGTAGCCCTCTATGTGCTTCCAAATATCACTTTGCCAATTCCACAAGAACTGTCTTAGCGAAAGGCTTCTTGAAGGGAAAGCTGTAACTCTGTGAGACGATTTCAAAGAACACAAAGAAGTTTCTCAGAAAGCTTCTTTCTCTTTGTTATCGGAGGATATTTCCTTTGGCCCTATAGTCTTTAAAGGGATCCGAAATATCTCTTCTCAGATTCCACAGAAATAAGGCTAGCAAGGAGATCCACGAAATACAGATGTAACTCTGTGAGATGAATTAACAGAACACTAAGCAGTTTCTCAGAAAGCTTCTTTCCAGATTTCATCGGAGGATATTTCCTTTTTCTCCATAGCCCTCTATGAGCTTCCAAATATCACTTTGCCAATTCCACGAGAACTGTCTTAGCGAAAGGCTTCTTGAGGGGAAAGCTGTAACTCTGTGAGACGATTTCACAGAACACAAAGAAGTTTTTCAGAAAGCTTCTTTCTCTTTGTTATCGGAGGATATTTCCTTTGGCCCTATAGTCTTCAAAGGGAAAGGAAATATCTGTTGTCCGATTCCACAGAAATAAGGCTAGCAAAGAGATCCACGAAACACAGATGTAACTCTGTGAGATGAATTAACAGAACACTAAGCAGTTTCTCAGAAAGCTTCTTTCCAGATTTCATCGGAGGATATTAACTTTTTCACCATAGCCCTATATGGGCTTCCAAATATCACTTTGCCAATTCCACAAGAACTGTCTTAGCGAAAGGCTTCTTGAGGGGAAAGCTGTAACTCTGTGAGATGATTTCACAGAACACCAAGAAGTTTCTCAGAAAGCTTCTTTCTCTTTGTTATCGGAGGATATTTCCTTTGGCCCTATAGTCTTTAAAGGGATTCGAAATATCTGTTGTCAGATTCCAGAGAAATAAGGATAGCAAAGAGATCCACGAAATACAGATGTAACTCTGTGAGACGAATTAACAGAACACTAAGCAGTTTCTCAGAAAGCTTCTTTCCAGATATCATCGGAGGATATTTCCTTTTTCACCATAGCCCTCTATGGGCTGCCAAATATCACTTTGCCAATTCCACAAGAACTGTCTTAGTGAAAGGCTCCTTGAGGCGAAATGTGTAATTCTGTGAGATGATTTCACAGAACACAAAGAAGTTTCTCAGAAAGCTTCTTTCTCTTTGTTATCGGAGGATATTTCCTTTGGCCCTATAGTCTTCAAATGGAAAGGAAATATCTGTTGTCAGATTCCACAGAAATAAGGCTAGCAAAGAGATCCACGAAATACAGATGTAACTCTGTGAGATGAATTAACAGAACACTGAGCAGTTTCTCAGAAAGCTTCTTTCCAGATTTCATCGGAGGATATTTCCTTTTTCACCATAGCCCTCTATGGGCTTCCAAATATCACTTTCCCAATTCCACAAGAACTGTCTTAGCGAAAGGCTTCTTGAGGGGAAAGCTGTAACTCTGTGAGACGATTTCACAGAAAACAAAGAAGTTTCTCAGAAAGCTTCTTTCTCTTTGTTATCGGAGGATATTTCATTTGTCCCTATAGTCTTCAAAGGGAAAGGAAATATCTGTTGTCAGATTTCCAGAGAAATAAGGCTAGCAAAGTGATCCACGAAATACAGATATAACTCTGTGAGATGAATTAACAGAACACTAAGCAGTTTCTCAGAAAGCTTCTTTCCAGATTTCATCAGAGGATATTTCCTTTTTCACCTTAGCCCTCTATGGGCTTCCAAATATCACTTTGCCAATTCCACAAGAACTGTCTTAATGAAAGGCTTCTTGAGGGGAAGACTGTATCTCTGTGAGATGATTTCACAGAACACAAAGAAGTTTCTCAGAAAGCTTCTTTCTCTTTTTTATCGGAGAATATTTCCTTTGGCCCTATCGTCTTCAAAGTTTCCGAAATATCTGTTCTCAGATTCTACAGAAATAAGGCTAGCAAAGAGATCCACGAAATACAGATGTAACTCTGTGAGATGAATTAACAGAACACTTAACAGTTTCTCAGAAAGCTTCTTTCCAGATTTCATCGGAGGATATTTCCTTTTTCACCATAGCCCTCTATGGGCTTCCAAATATCACTTTGCCAATTCCAAAAGAACTGTCTTAGTGAAAGGCTTCTTGAGGGGAAAGCTGTAACTCTGTGAGATGATTTCACAGAACACAAAGAAGTTTCTCAGAAAGATTCTTTCTCTTTGTTATCGGAGGATATTTCCTTTGGCCCTATAGTCTTCAAAGGGAAAGGAAATATCTGTTGTCAGATGCCACAGAAATAAGGCTAGCAAGAGATCCACGAAATACAGATGTAACTCTGTGAGATGAATTAACAGAACACTAAGCAGTTTCTCAGAAAGCTTCTTTCCAGATTTAATCGGAGGATATTTCCTTTTTCACCATAGCCCTCTATGTGCTTCCAAATATCACCTTGCCAATTCCACAAGAACTGTCTTAGCGAAAGTCTTCTTTAGCGGAAAGCTGTAACTATGTGAGATGATTTCACAGAACACAAAGAAGTTTCTCAGAAAGCTTCTTTCTCTTTTTTATCGGAGGATATTTCCTTTGGCCATATAGTCTTCAAAGGGATCCGAAATATCTGTTCTCAGATTCCACAGAAATAAGGCTAGCAAAGAGATCCACGAAATACAGATAAAACTCTGTGAGATGAATTAACAGAACACTAAGCAGTTTCTCAGAAAGCTTCTTTCCAGATTTCATCGGAGGATATTTCCTTTTTCACCATAGCCCTCTATGGGCTTCCAAATATCACTTTGCCAATTCCACAAGAACTGTCTTAATGAAAGGCTTCTTGAGGGGAAGACTGTATCTCTGTGAGATGATTTCACAGAACACAAAGAAGTTTCTCAGAAAGCTTCTTTCTCTTTGTTATCGGAGGATATTTCCTTTGGCCCTGTAGTCTTCAAATGTAAAGGAAATATCTGTTGTCAGATTCCACAGAAATAAGGCTAGCAAAGAGATCCACGAAATACAGATGTAACTCTGTGAGATGAATTAACAGAACACTTAGCAGTTTCTCAGAAAGCTTCTTTCCAGATTTCATGGGAGGATATTTCCTTTTTCACCGTAGCCCTCTATGTGCTTCCAAATATCACTTTGCCAATTCCACAAGAACTGTCTTAGCGAAAGGCTTCTTTAGCGGAAAGCTGTAACTCTGTGAGAGGATTTCACAGAACACAAAGAAGTTTCTCAGAAAGCTTCTTTCTCTTTTTTATCGGAGGATATTTCCTTTGGCCATATAGTCTTCAAAGGGATCCGAAATATCTGTTCTCAGATTCCACAGAAATAAGGCTAGCAAAGAGATCCACGAAATACAGATAAAACTCTGTGAGATGAATTAACAGAACACTAAGCAGTTTCTCAGAAAGCTTCTTTCCAGATTTCATCGGAGGATATTTCCTTTTTCACCATAGCCCTCTATGGGCTTCCAAATATCACTTTGCCAGTTCCACAAGAACTGTCTTAATGAAAGGCTTCTTGAGGGGAAGACTGTAACTCTGTGAGATGATTTCACAGAACACAAAGAAGTTTCTCAGAAAGCTTCCTTGTTTTTGTTATCGGAGGATATTTCCTTTGGCCCTATAGTCTTCAAAGGGAAAGGAAATATCTGTTGTCCGATTCCACAGATGTAAGGCTAGCAAAGAGATCCACGAAACACAGATGTAACTCTGTGAGATGAATTAACAGAACACTAAGCAGTTTCTCAGAAAGCTTCTTTCCAGATTTCATCGGAGGATATTTCCTTTTTCACCATAGCCCTCTATGGGCTTCCAAATATCTCTTGGCCAATTCCACAAGAACTGTCTTAGCGAAAGGCTTCTTGAGGGGAAAGCTGTAACTCTGTGAGATGATTTCACAGAACAGAAAGAAGTTTCTCAGAAAGCTTCTTTCTCTTTGTTATCGGAGGATATTTCCTTTGGCCGTATAGTCTTTAAAGGGATCCGAAATATCTGTTCTCAGATCCCACAGAAATAAGGCTAGCAAAGAGATCCACGAAATACCGATGTAACTCTGTGAGATGAATTAACAGAACACTAAGTAGTTTCTCAGAAAGCTTCTTGCCAGATTTCATCGTAGGATATTTCCCTTTTCACCATAACCCTCTATTGGCTTCCAAATATCACTTTGCCAATTCAAGAAGAACTGTCTTTGCGAAAGGCTTCTTGAGGGGAAAGCTGTAACTCTGTGAGATGTTTTCTCAGAACACAAAGAAGTTTCTCAGAAAGCTTCTTTCTCTTTGTTATCGGAGGATATTTCCTTTGGCCCTATAGTCTTAAAAGGGATCCGAAATATCTTTTCTCAGATTCAACAGAAATAAGGCTAGCAAAGAGATCCACGAAATACAGATGTAACTCTGTGAGATGAATTAACAGAACACTAAGCAGTTTCTCAGAAAGCTTCTTTCCAGATTTCGTCGGAGGATATTTGCTTTTTCTCCATATCCCTCTTTGAGCATCCAAATATCACTTTGGCAATTCCACAAGAACTGTCTTAGCGAAAGGCTTCTTGAGGGGAAAGCTGTAACTCTGTGAGATGATTTCACGGAACACAAAGAAGTTTCTCAGAAAGCTTCTTTCTCTTGGTCATCGGAGGATATTTCCTTTGGCCCTATAGTCTTCAAAGGGAAAGGAAATATCTGTTGTCAGATTCCACAGAAATAAGGCTAGCAAAGAGATCCACGAAATACAGATGTAACGGTGTGAGATGAATTAACAGAACACTAAGCAGTTTCTCAGAAAGCTTCTTTCCAGATTTCATCGGAGGATATTGCCTTTTTCACCATAACCCTGTATGGGCTTCCAAATATCACTTTGCCAATTCCACAAGAACTGTCTTAGTGAAAGGCTTCTTGAGGGGAAAGCTGTAACTCTGTGAGATGATTTCACAGAACACAAAGAAGTTTCTCAGAAAGCTTCTTTCTCTTTGTTATCGGAGGATATTTCCTTTGGCCCTATAGTCTTCAAAGGGAAAGGAAATATCTGTTGTCAGATTCCACAGAAATAAGGCTAGCAAAGAGATCCACGAAATACAGATGTAACTCTGTGAGATGAAATAACATAACCCTAAGCAGTTTCTCAGAAAGCTTCTCTCCAGATTTCATCGGAGGATATTTCCTTTTTCACCGTAGCCCTCTATGGGCTTCAAATATCAGTTTGCCAATTCCACAAGAACTGTCTTAGCGAAAGGCTTCTTGAGGGGAAAGCTGTAACTCTGTGAGATGATTTCTCAGAACACAAAGAAGTTTCTCAGAAAGCTTCTTTCTCTTTGTTATCGGAGGATATTTCCTTTGGCCCTATAGTCTTCAAAGGGAAAGGAAATATCTGTTGTCAGAATCCACAGAAATAAGGCTAGCAAAGAGATCCTCGAAATACAGATGTAACTCTGTGAGATGAATTAACAGAACACTAAGCAGTTTCTCAGAAAGCTTCTTTCCAGATTTCATCGGAGGATATTTCCTTTTTCTCCATAGCCCTCTATGAGCTTCCAAATATCACTTTGCCAATTCCACAAGAACTGTCTTAGCGAAAGGCTTCTTGAGGGGAAAGCTGTAACTCTGTGAGATGATTTCACAGAACACAAAGAAGTTTCTCAGAAAGCTTCTTTCTCTTTGTTATCGGAGGATATTTCCTTTGGCCCTATAGTCTTCAAAGGGAAAGGAAATATGTGTTGTCAGATGCCACAGAAATAAGGCTAGCAAGAGATCCACGAAATATAGATGTAACTCTGTGAGATGAATTAACAGAACACTAAGTAGTTTCTCAGAAAGCTTCTTTCCAGATTTCATCGGAGGATATTTCCTTTTTCACCATAGCCCTCTATGGGCTTCCAAATATCACTTTGCCAATTCCACAAGAACTGTCTTAGCGAAAGGCTTCTTGAGGGGAAAGCTGTAACTCTGTGAGATGATTTCACAGAACACAAAGAAGTTTCTCAGAAAGCTTCTTTCTCTTTGTTATCGGAGGATATGTCCTTTGGCCCTATAGTCTTCAAACTGAAAGGAAATATCTGTTCTCAGATTCCCCAGAAATAAAGCTAGCAAAGAGATCCACGAAATACAGATGTAACTCTGTGAGATGAATTAACAAAACACTAAGCAGTTTCTCAGAAAGCTTCTTTCCAGATTTCATCGGAGGATATTTCCTTTTTCACCACAGCCCTCTATGGGCTTCCAAATATCACTTTGCCAATTCCACAAGAACTGTCTTAGCGAAAGGCTTCTTTAGCGGAAAGCTGTAACTCTGTGAGATGATTTCACAGAACACAAAGAAGTTTCTCAGAAAGCTTCTTTCTCTTTTTTATCGGAGGATATTTCCTTTGGCCATATAGTCTTCAAAGGGATCCGAAATATCTGTTCTCAGATTCCACAGAAATAAGGCTAGCAAAGAGATCCACGAAGTACAGATAAAACCCTGTGAGATGAATTAACAGAACACTAAGCAGATTCTCAGAAAGCTTCTTTCCAGATTTCATCGGAGGATATTTCCTTTTTCACCATAGCCCTCTATGGGCTTCCAAATATCACTTTGCCAATTCCACAAGAACTGTCTAATGAAAGGCTTCTCGAGGGGAAGACTGTAACTCTGTGAGATGATTTCACAGAACACAAAGAAGTTTCTCAGAAAGCTTCTTTCTCTTTTTTATCGGAGGATATTTCCTTTGGCCCTGTAGTCTTCAAAGGGATCTGAAATATCTGTTCTCAGATTCTACAGAAATAAGGCTGGCAAAGAGATCCACGAAATACAGATGTAACTCTGTGAGATGAATTAACAGAACACTTAGCAGTTTCTCAGAAAGCTTGTTTCCAGATTTCATCGGAGGATATTTCCTTTTTCACCGTAGCCCTCTATGTGCTTCCAAATATCACTTTGCCAATTCCACAAGAACTGTCTTAGCGAAAGGCTTCTTGAAGGGAAAGCTGTAACTCTGTGAGACGATTTCAAAGAACACAAAGAAGTTTCTCAGAAAGCTTCTTTCTCTTTGTTATCGGAGGATATTTCCTTTGGCCCTATAGTCTTTAAAGGGATCCGAAATATCTCTTCTCAGATTCCACAGAAATAAGGCTAGCAAGGAGATCCACGAAATACAGATGTAACTCTGTGAGATGAATTAACAGAACACTAAGCAGTTTCTCAGAAAGCTTCTTTCCAGATTTCATCGGAGGATATTTCCTTTTTCTCCATAGCCCTCTATGAGCTTCCAAATATCACTTTGCCAATTCCACGAGAACTGTCTTAGCGAAAGGCTTCTTGAGGGGAAAGCTGTAACTCTGTGAGACGATTTCACAGAACACAAAGAAGTTTTTCAGAAAGCTTCTTTCTCTTTGTTATCGGAGGATATTTCCTTTGGCCCTATAGTCTTCAAAGGGAAAGGAAATATCTGTTGTCCGATTCCACAGAAATAAGGCTAGCAAAGAGATCCACGAAACACAGATGTAACTCTGTGAGATGAATTAACAGAACACTAAGCAGTTTCTCAGAAAGCTTCTTTCCAGATTTCATCGGAGGATATTAACTTTTTCACCATAGCCCTATATGGGCTTCCAAATATCACTTTGCCAATTCCACAAGAACTGTCTTAGCGAAAGGCTTCTTGAGGGGAAAGCTGTAACTCTGTGAGATGATTTCACAGAACACCAAGAAGTTTCTCAGAAAGCTTCTTTCTCTTTGTTATCGGAGGATATTTCCTTTGGCCCTATAGTCTTTAAAGGGATTCGAAATATCTGTTGTCAGATTCCAGAGAAATAAGGATAGCAAAGAGATCCACGAAATACAGATGTAACTCTGTGAGACGAATTAACAGAACACTAAGCAGTTTCTCAGAAAGCTTCTTTCCAGATATCATCGGAGGATATTTCCTTTTTCACCATAGCCCTCTATGGGCTGCCAAATATCACTTTGCCAATTCCACAAGAACTGTCTTAGTGAAAGGCTCCTTGAGGCGAAATGTGTAATTCTGTGAGATGATTTCACAGAACACAAAGAAGTTTCTCAGAAAGCTTCTTTCTCTTTGTTATCGGAGGATATTTCCTTTGGCCCTATAGTCTTCAAATGGAAAGGAAATATCTGTTGTCAGATTCCACAGAAATAAGGCTAGCAAAGAGATCCACGAAATACAGATGTAACTCTGTGAGATGAATTAACAGAACACTGAGCAGTTTCTCAGAAAGCTTCTTTCCAGATTTCATCGGAGGATATTTCCTTTTTCACCATAGCCCTCTATGGGCTTCCAAATATCACTTTGCCAATTCCACAAGAACTGTCTTAGCGAAAGGCTTCTTGAGGGGAAAGCTGTAACTCTGTGAGACGATTTCACAGAAAACAAAGAAGTTTCTCAGAAAGCTTCTTTCTCTTTGTTATCGGAGGATATTTCATTTGTCCCTATAGTCTTCAAAGGGAAAGGAAATATCTGTTGTCAGATTTCCACAGAAATAAGGCTAGCAAAGTGATCCACGAAATACAGATATAACTCTGTGAGATGAATTAACAGAACACTAAGCAGTTTCTCAGAAAGCTTCTTTCCAGATTTCATCAGAGGATATTTCCTTTTTCACCTTAGCCCTCTATGGGCTTCCAAATATCACTTTGCCAATTCCACAAGAACTGTCTTAATGAAAGGCTTCTTGAGGGGAAGACTGTATCTCTGTGAGATGATTTCACAGAACACAAAGAAGTTTCTCAGAAAGCTTCTTTCTCTTTTTTATCGGAGAATATTTCCTTTGGCCCTATCGTCTTCAAAGTTTCCGAAATATCTGTTCTCAGATTCTACAGAAATAAGGCTAGCAAAGAGATCCACGAAATACAGATGTAACTCTGTGAGATGAATTAACAGAACACTTAACAGTTTCTCAGAAAGCTTCTTTCCAGATTTCATCGGAGGATATTTCCTTTTTCACCATAGCCCTCTATGGGCTTCCAAATATCACTTTGCCAATTCCAAAAGAACTGTCTTAGTGAAAGGCTTCTTGAGGGGAAAGCTGTAACTCTGTGAGATGATTTCACAGAACACAAAGAAGTTTCTCAGAAAGATTCTTTCTCTTTGTTATCGGAGGATATTTCCTTTGGCCCTATAGTCTTCAAAGGGAAAGGAAATATCTGTTGTCAGATGCCACAGAAATAAGGCTAGCAAGAGATCCACGAAATACAGATGTAACTCTGTGAGATGAATTAACAGAACACTAAGCAGTTTCTCAGAAAGCTTCTTTCCAGATTTCATCGGAGGATATTTCCTTTTTCACCATAGCCCTCTATGTGCTTCCAAATATCACTTTGCCAATTCCACAAGAACTGTCTTAGCGAAAGTCTTCTTTAGCGGAAAGCTGTAACTATGTGAGATGATTTCACAGAACACAAAGAAGTTTCTCAGAAAGCTTCTTTCTCTTTTTTATCGGAGGATATTTCCTTTGGCCATATAGTCTTCAAAGGGATCCGAAATATCTGTTCTCAGATTCCACAGAAATAAGGCTAGCAAAGAGATCCACGAAATACAGATAAAACTCTGTGAGATGAATTAACAGAACACTAAGCAGTTTCTCAGAAAGCTTCTTTCCAGATTTCATCGGAGGATATTTCCTTTTTCACCATAGCCCTCTATGGGCTTCCAAATATCACTTTGCCAATTCCACAAGAACTGTCTTAATGAAAGGCTTCTTGAGGGGAAGACTGTATCTCTGTGAGATGATTTCACAGAACACAAAGAAGTTTCTCAGAAAGCTTCTTTCTCTTTGTTATCGGAGGATATTTCCTTTGGCCCTGTAGTCTTCAAATGTAAAGGAAATATCTGTTGTCAGATTCCACAGAAATAAGGCTAGCAAAGAGATCCACGAAATACAGATGTAACTCTGTGAGATGAATTAACAGAACACTTAGCAGTTTCTCAGAAAGCTTCTTTCCAGATTTCATTGGAGGATATTTCCTTTTTCACCGTAGCCCTCTATGTGCTTCCAAATATCACTTTGCCAATTCCACAAGAACTGTCTTAGCGAAAGGCTTCTTTAGCGGAAAGCTGTAACTCTGTGAGAGGATTTCACAGAACACAAAGAAGTTTCTCAGAAAGCTTCTTTCTCTTTTTTATCGGAGGATATTTCCTTTGGCCATATAGTCTTCAAAGGGATCCGAAATATCTGTTCTCAGATTCCACAGAAATAAGGCTAGCAAAGAGATCCACGAAATACAGATAAAACTCTGTGAGATGAATTAACAGAACACTAAGCAGTTTCTCAGAAAGCTTCTTTCCAGATTTCATCGCAGGATATTTCCTTTTTCACCATAGCCCTCTATGGGCTTCCAAATATCACTTTGCCAGTTCCACAAGAACTGTCTTAATGAAAGGCTTCTTGAGGGGAAGACTGTAACTCTGTGAGATGATTTCACAGAACACAAAGAAGTTTCTCAGAAAGCTTCTTTCTCTTTTTTATCGGAGGATATTTCCTTTGGCCCTATAGTCTTCAAAGGGATCCGAAATATCTGTTCTCAGAATCTACAGAAATAAGGCTAACAAAGAGATCCATGAAATACAGATGTAACTCTGTGAGATGAATTAACAGAACACTTAACAGTTTCTCAGAAAGCTTCTTTCCAGATTTCATCGGAGGATATTTCCTTTTTCACCATAGCCAACTATGGGCTTCCAAATATCACTTTGCCAATTCCACAAGAACTGTCTTAGTGAAAGGCTTCTTGAGGGGAAAGCTGTAACTCTGTGAGATGATTTCACAGAACACAAAGAAGTTTCTCAGAAAGCTTCTTTCTCTTTGTTATCGGAGGATATTTCCTTTGGCCTATAGTCTTAAAGGGATTCGAAATATCTGTTCTCAGATTCCACAGTAATAAGGCTAGCAAAGAGATCCACGAAATACAGATGTAACTCTGTGAGATGAATTAACAGAACACTAAGCAGTTTCTCAGAAAGCTTCTTTCCAGATTTCATGGGAGGATATTTCCTTTTTCACCATAGCCCTCTAGGGGCTTCCAAATATCACTTTGCCAATTCCACAAGAACTGTCTTAGCGAAAGGCTTCTTGAGGCGAAATCTGTAATTCTGTGAGATGATTAAACAGAACACAAAGAAGTTTCTCAGAAAGCTTCCTTGTTTTTGTTATCGGAGGATATTTCCTTTGGCCCTATAGTCTTCAAAGGGAAAGGAAATATCTGTTGTCCGATTCCACAGATGTAAGGCTAGCAAAGAGATCCACGAAACACAGATGTAACTCTGTGAGATGAATTAACAGAACACTAAGCAGTTTCTCAGAAAGCTTCTTTCCAGATTTCATCGGAGGATATTTCCTTTTTCACCATAGCCCTCTATGGGCTTCCAAATATCTCTTGGCCAATTCCACAAGAACTGTCTTAGCGAAAGGCTTCTTGAGGGGAAAGCTGTAACTCTGTGAGATGATTTCACAGAACAGAAAGAAGTTTCTCAGAAAGCTTCTTTCTCTTTGTTATCGGAGGATATTTCCTTTGGCCGTATAGTCTTTAAAGGGATCCGAAATATCTGTTCTCAGATCCCACAGAAATAAGGCTAGCAAAGAGATCCACGAAATACCGATGTAACTCTGTGAGATGAATTAACAGAACACTAAGTAGTTTCTCAGAAAGCTTCTTGCCAGATTTCATCGTAGGATATTTCCCTTTTCACCATAACCCTCTATTGGCTTCCAAATATCACTTTGCCAATTCAAGAAGAACTGTCTTTGCGAAAGGCTTCTTGAGGGGAAAGCTGTAACTCTGTGAGATGTTTTCTCAGAACACAAAGAAGTTTCTCAGAAAGCTTCTTTCTCTTTGTTATCGGAGGATATTTCCTTTGGCCCTATAGTCTTAAAAGGGATCCGAAATATCTTTTCTCAGATTCAACAGAAATAAGGCTAGCAAAGAGATCCACGAAATACAGATGTAACTCTGTGAGATGAATTAACAGAACACTAAGCAGTTTCTCAGAAAGCTTCTTTCCAGATTTCGTCGGAGGATATTTGCTTTTTCTCCATATCCCTCTTTGAGCATCCAAATATCACTTTGGCAATTCCACAAGAACTGTCTTAGCGAAAGGCTTCTTGAGGGGAAAGCTGTAACTCTGTGAGATGATTTCACGGAACACAAAGAAGTTTCTCAGAAAGCTTCTTTCTCTTGGTCATCGGAGGATATTTCCTTTGGCCCTATAGTCTTCAAAGGGAAAGGAAATATCTGTTGTCAGATTCCACAGAAATAAGGCTAGCAAAGAGATCCACGAAATACAGATGTAACGGTGTGAGATGAATTAACAGAACACTAAGCAGTTTCTCAGAAAGCTTCTTTCCAGATTTCATCGGAGGATATTGCCTTTTTCACCATAACCCTGTATGGGCTTCCAAATATCACTTTGCCAATTCCACAAGAACTGTCTTAGTGAAAGGCTTCTTGAGGGGAAAGCTGTAACTCTGTGAGATGATTTCACAGAACACAAAGAAGTTTCTCAGAAAGCTTCTTTCTCTTTGTTATCGGAGGATATTTCCTTTGGCCCTATAGTCTTCAAAGGGAAAGGAAATATCTGTTGTCAGATTCCACAGAAATAAGGCTAGCAAAGAGATCCACGAAATACAGATGTAACTCTGTGAGATGAAATAACATAACCCTAAGCAGTTTCTCAGAAAGCTTCTCTCCAGATTTCATCGGAGGATATTTCCTTTTTCACCGTAGCCCTCTATGGGCTTCAAATATCAGTTTGCCAATTCCACAAGAACTGTCTTAGCGAAAGGCTTCTTGAGGGGAAAGCTGTAACTCTGTGAGATGATTTCTCAGAACACAAAGAAGTTTCTCAGAAAGCTTCTTTCTCTTTGTTATCGGAGGATATTTCCTTTGGCCCTATAGTCTTCAAAGGGAAAGGAAATATCTGTTGTCAGAATCCACAGAAATAAGGCTAGCAAAGAGATCCTCGAAATACAGATGTAACTCTGTGAGATGAATTAACAGAACACTAAGCAGTTTCTCAGAAAGCTTCTTTCCAGATTTCATCGGAGGATATTTCCTTTTTCTCCATAGCCCTCTATGAGCTTCCAAATATCACTTTGCCAATTCCACAAGAACTGTCTTAGCGAAAGGCTTCTTGAGGGGAAAGCTGTAACTCTGTGAGATGATTTCACAGAACACAAAGAAGTTTCTCAGAAAGCTTCTTTCTCTTTGTTATCGGAGGATATTTCCTTTGGCCCTATAGTCTTCAAAGGGAAAGGAAATATGTGTTGTCAGATGCCACAGAAATAAGGCTAGCAAGAGATCCACGAAATATAGATGTAACTCTGTGAGATGAATTAACAGAACACTAAGTAGTTTCTCAGAAAGCTTCTTTCCAGATTTCATCGGAGGATATTTCCTTTTTCACCATAGCCCTCTATGGGCTTCCAAATATCACTTTGCCAATTCCACAAGAACTGTCTTAGCGAAAGGCTTCTTGAGGGGAAAGCTGTAACTCTGTGAGATGATTTCACAGAACACAAAGAAGTTTCTCAGAAAGCTTCTTTCTCTTTGTTATCGGAGGATATGTCCTTTGGCCCTATAGTCTTCAAACTGAAAGGAAATATCTGTTCTCAGATTCCCCAGAAATAAAGCTAGCAAAGAGATCCACGAAATACAGATGTACCTCTGTGAGATGAATTAACAAAACACTAAGCAGTTTCTCAGAAAGCTTCTTTCCAGATTTCATCGGAGGATATTTCCTTTTTCACCACAGCCCTCTATGGGCTTCCAAATATCACTTTGCCAATTCCACCAGAACTGTCTTAGCGAAAGGCTTCTTTAGCGGAAAGCTGTAACTCTGTGAGATGATTTCACAGAACACAAAGAAGTTTCTCAGAAAGCTTCTTTCTCTTTGTTATCGGAGGATATTTCCTTTGGTCCTATAGTCTTCAAAGGGAAAGGAAATATCTGTTGTCAGATGCCACAGAAATAAGGCTAGCAAGAGATCCACGAAATACAGATGTAACTCTGTGAGATGAATTAACAGAATACTAAGCAGTTTCTCAGAAAGCTTCTTTCCAGATTTCATCGGAGGATATTTCCTTTTTCACCATAGCCCTCTATGGGCTTCCAAATATCACTTTGCCAATTCCACAAGAACTGTCTTAGCAAAAGGCTTCTGGAGGGAAAAGCTGTAACTCTGTGAGATGATTTCACAGAACACAAAGAAGTTTCTCAGAAAGCTTCTTTCTCTTTGTTATCGGAGGATATTTCCTTTGGCCGTATAGTCTTTAAAGGGATCCGAAATATCTGTTCTCAGATCCCACAGAAATAAGGCTAGCAAAGAGATCCACGAAATACCGATGTAACTCTGTGAGATGAATTAACAGAACACTAAGTAGTTTCTCAGAAAGCTTCTTTCCAGATTTCATCGTAGGATATTTCCCTTTTCACCATAACCCTCTATTGGCTTCCAAATATCACTTTGCCAATTCAAGAAGAACTGTCTTTGCGAAAGCCTTCTTGAGGGGAAAGCTGTAACTCTGTGAGATGTTTTCTCAGAACACAAAGAAGTTTCTCAGAAAGCTTCTTTCTCTTTGTTATCGGAGGATATTTCCTTTGGCCCTATAGTCTTAAAAGGGATCCGAAATATCTTTTCTCAGATTCAACAGAAATAAGGCTAGCAAAGAGATCCACGAAATACAGATGTAACTCTGTGAGATGAATTAACAGAACACTAAGCAGTTTCTCAGAAAGCTTCTTTCCAGATTTCATCGGAGGATATTGCCTTTTTCACCATAACCCTGTATGGGCTTCCAAATATCACTTTGCCAATTCCAAAAGAACTGTCTTAGTGAAAGGCTTCTTGAGGGGAAAGCTGTAACTCTGTGAGATGATTTCACAGAACACAAAGAAGTTTCTCAGAAAGCTTCTTTCTCTTTGTTATCGGAGGATATTTCCTTTGGCCCTATAGTCTTCAAAGGGAAAGGAAATATCTGTTGTCAGATTCCACAGAAATAAGGCTAGCAAAGAGATCCACGAAATACAGATGTAACTCTGTGAGATGAAATAACATAACCCTAAGCAGTTTCTCAGAAAGCTTCTCTCCAGATTTCATCGGAGGATATTTCCTTTTTCACCGTAGCCCTCTATGGGCTTCAAATATCAGTTTGCCAATTCCACAAGAACTGTCTTAGCGAAAGGCTTCTTGAGGGGAAAGCTGTAACTCTGTGAGATGATTTCTCAGAACACAAAGAAGTTTCTCAGAAAGCTTCTTTCTCTTTGTTATCGGAGGATATTTCCTTTGGCCCTATAGTCTTCAAAGGGAAAGGAAATATCTGTTGTCAGAATCCACAGAAATAAGGCTAGCAAAGAGATCCTCGAAATACAGATGTAACTCTGTGAGATGAATTAACAGAACACTAAGCAGTTTCTCAGAAAGCTTCTTTCCAGATTTCATCGGAGGATATTTCCTTTTTCACCACAGCCCTCTATGGGCTTCCAAAATCACTTTGCCAATTCCACCAGAACTGTCTTAGCGAAAGGCTTCTTTAGCGGAAAGCTGTAACTCTGTGAGATGATTTCACAGAACACAAAGAAGTTTCTCAGAAAGCTTCTTTCTCTTTGTTATCGGAGGATATTTCCTTTGGTCCTATAGTCTTCAAAGGGAAAGGAAATATCTGTTGTCAGATGCCACAGAAATAAGGCTAGCAAGAGATCCACGAAATACAGATGTAACTCTGTGAGATGAATTAACAGAATACTAAGCAGTTTCTCAGAAAGCTTCTTTCCAGATTTCATCGGAGGATATTTCCTTTTTCACCATAGCCCTCTATGGGCTTCCAAATATCACTTTGCCAATTCCACAAGAACTGTCTTAGCAAAAGGCTTCTGGAGGGAAAAGCTGTAACTCTGTGAGATGATTTCACAGAACACAAAGAAGTTTCTCAGAAAGCTTCTTTCTCTTTGTTATCGGAGGATATTTCCTTTGGCCTATAGTCTTTAAAGGGATTCGAAATATCTGTTCTCAGATTCCACAGAAATAAGTCTAACAAAGAGATCCACGAAATACAGATGTAACTCTGTGAGATGAATTAACAGAACACTAAGCAGTTTCTCAGAAAGCTTCTTTCCAGATTTCATCGGAGGATATTTCCTTTTTCACCATAGCCCTCTATGGGCTTCCAAATATCACTTTGCCAATTCCACAAGAACTGTCTTAGCGAAAGGCTTCTTGAGGCGAAATCTGTAATTCAGTGAGTTGATTTCACAGAACACAAAGAAGTTTCTCAGAAAGCTTCTTTTTCTTTGTTATCGGAGGATATTTCCTTTGGCCCTATTGTCTTCAAAGGGAAAGGAAATATCTGTTGTCAGATGCCACAGAAATAAGGCTAGCAAGAGATCCACGAAATACAGATGTAACTCTGTGAGATGAATTAACAGAACACTAAGCAGTTTCTCAGAAAGCTTCTTTCCAGATTTCATCGGAGGATATTTCCTTTTTCACCATAGCCCTCTATGGGCTTCCAAATATCACTTTGCCAATTCCACAAGAACTGTCTTAATGAAAGGCTTCTTGAGGGGAAGACTGTATCTCTGTGAGATGATTTCACAGAACACAAAGAAGTTTCTCAGAAAGCTTCTTTCTCTTTTTTATCGGAGAATATTTCCATTGGCCCTATAGTCTTCAAAGGGATCCGAAATATCTGTTCTCAGATTCTACAGAAATAAGGCTAGCAAAGAGATCCACGAAATACAGATGTAACTCTGTGAGATGAATTAACAGAACACTTAGCAGTTTCTCAGAAAGCTTCTTTCCAGATTTCATCGGAGGATATTTCCTTTTTCACCGTAGCCCTCTATGGGCTTCCAAATATCACTTTGCCAATTCCACAAGAACTGTCTTAGCGAAACGCTTCTTTAGCGGAAAGCTGTAACTCTGTGAGAGGATTTCACAGAACACAAAGAAGTTTCGCAGAAAGCTTCTTTCTCTTTTTTATCGGAGGATATTTCCTTTGGCCATATAGTCTTCAAAGGGAAAGGAAATATCTGTTGTTCGATTCCACAGATGTAAGGCTAGCAAAGAGATCCACGAAACACAGATGTAACTCTGTGAGATGAATTAACAGAACACTAAGCAGTTTCTCAGAAAGCTTCTTGCCAGATTTCATCGTAGGATATTTCCCTTTTCACCATAACCCTCTATTGGCTTCCAAATATCACTTTGCCAATTCAAGAAGAACTGTCTTTGCGAAAGGCTTCTTGAGGGGAAAGCTGTAACTCTGTGAGATGTTTTCTCAGAACACAAAGAAGTTTCTCAGAAAGCTTCTTTCTCTTTGTTATCGGAGGATATTTCCTTTGACCCTATAGTCTTAAAAGGGATCCGAAATATCTTTTCTCAGATTCAACAGAAATAAGGCTAGCAAAGAGATCCACGAAATACAGATGTAACTCTGTGAGATGAATTAACAGAACACTAAGCAGTTTCTCAGAAAGCTTCTTTCCAGATTTCGTCGGAGGATATTTGCTTTTTCTCCATATCCGTCTTTGAGCATCCAAATATCACTTTGGCAATTCCACCAGAACTGTCTTAGCGAAAGGCTTCTTGAGGGGAAAGCTGTAACTCTGTGAGATGATTTCACGGAACTCAAAGAAGTTTCTCAGAAAGCTTCTTTCTCTTGGTCATCGGAGGATATTTCCTTTGGCCCTATAGTCTTCAAAGGGAAAGGAAATATCTGTTGTCAGATTCCACAGAAATAAGGCTAGCAAAGAGATCCACGAAATACAGATGTAACTCTGTGAGATGAAATAACATAACCCTAAGCAGTTTCTCAGAAAGCTTCTTTCCAGATTTCATCGGAGGATATTTCCTTTTTCACCGTAGCCCTCTATGGGCTTCAAATATCAGTTTGCCAATTCCACAAGAACTGTCTTAGCGAAAGGCTTCTTGAGGGGAAAGCTGTAACTCTGTGAGATGATTTCTCAGAACACAAAGAAGTTTCTCAGAAAGCTTCTTTCTCTTTGTTATCGGAGGATATTTCCTTTGGCCCTATAGTCTTCAAAGGGAAAGGAAATATCTGTTGTCAGAATCCACAGAAATAAGGCTAGCAAAGAGATCCTCGAAATACAGATGTAACTCTGTGAGATGAATTAACAGAACACTAAGCAGTTTCTCAGAAAGCTTCTTTCCAGATTTCATCGGAGGATATTTCCTTTTTCTCCATAGCCCTCTATGAGCTTCCAAATATCACTTTGCCAATTCCACAAGAACTGTCTTAGCGAAAGGCTTCTTGAGGGGAAAGCTGTAACTCTGTGAGATGATTTCACAGAACACAAAGAAGTTTCTCAGAAAGCTTCTTTCTCTTTGTTATCGGAGGATATTTCCTATGGCCCTATAGTCTTCAAAGGGAAAGGAAATATCTGTTGTCATATGCCACAGAAATAAGGCTAGCAAGAGATCCACGAAATATAGATGTAACTCTGTGAGATGAATTAACAGAACACTAAGTAGTTTCTCAGAAAGCTTCTTTCCAGATTTCATCGGAGGATATTTCCTTTTTCACCATAGCCCTCTATGGGCTTCCAAATATCACTTTGCCAATTCCACAAGAACTGTCTTAGCGAAAGGCTTCTTGAGGGGAAAGCTGTAACTCTGTGAGATGATTTCACAGAACACAAAGAAGTTTCTCAGAAAGCTTCTTTCTCTTTGTTATCGGAGGATATGTCCTTTGGCCCTATAGTCTTCAAACTGAAAGCAAATATCTGTTCTCAGATTCCCCAGAAATAAAGCTCGCAAAGAGATCCACGAAATACAGATGTAACTCTGTGAGATGAATTAACAAAACACTAAGCAGTTTCTCAGAAAGCTTCTTTCCAGATTTCATCGGAGGATATTTCCTTTTTCACCACAGCCCTCTATGGGCTTCCAAATATCACTTTGCCAATTCCACAAGAACTGTCTTAGCGAAAGGCTTCTTTAGCGGAAAGCTGTAACTCTGTGAGATGATTTCACAGAACACAAAGAAGTTTCTCAGAAAGCTTCTTTCTCTTTTTTATCGGAGGATATTTCCTTTGGCCATATAGTCTTCAAAGGGTTCCGAAATATCTGTTCTCAGATTCCACAGAAATAAGGCTAGCAAAGAGATCCACGAAATACAGATAAAACTCTGTGAGATGAATTAACAGAACACTAAGCAGATTCTCAGAAAGCTTCTTTCCAGATTTCATCGGAGGATATTTCCTTTTTCACCATAGCCCTCTATGGGCTTCCAAATATCACTTTGCCAATTCCACAAGAACTGTCTTAATGAAAGGCTTCTCGAGGGGAAGACTGTAACTCTGTGAGATGATTTCACAGAACACAAAGAAGTTTCTCAGAAAGCTTCTTTCTCTTTTTTATCGGAGGATATTTCCTTTGGCCCTATAGTCTTCAAAGGGATCTGAAATATCTGTTCTCAGATTCTACAGAAATAAGGCTGGCAAAGAGATCCACGAAATACAGATGTAACTCTGTGAGATGAATTAACAGAACACTTCGCAGTTTCTCAGAAAGCTTCTTTCCAGATTTCATCGGAGGATATTTCCTTTTTCACCGTAGCCCTCTATGTGCTTCCAAATATCACTTTGCCAATTCCACAAGAACTGTCTTAGCGAAAGGCTTCTTTAGCGGAAAGCTGTAACTCTGTGAGATGATTTCACAGAACACAAAGAAGTTTCTCAGAAAGCTTCTTTCTCTTTGTTATCGGAGGACATTTCCTTTGGTCCTATAGTCTTCAAAGGGAAAGGAAATATCTGTTTTCAGATGCCACAGAAATAAGGCTAGCAAGAGATCCACGAAATACAGATGTAACTCTGTGAGATGAATTAACAGAATACTAAGCAGTTTCTCAGAAGGCTTCTTTCCAGATTTCATCGGAGGATATTTCCTTTTTCACCATAGCCCTCTATGGGCTTCCAAATATCACTTTGCCAATTCCACAAGAACTGTCTTAGCGAAAGGCTTCTTGAGGCGAAATCTGTAATTCAGTGAGTTGATTTCATAGAACACAAAGAAGTTTCTCAGAAAGCTTCTTTTTCTTTGTTATCGGAGGATATTTCCTTTGGCCCTATTGTCTTCAAAGGGAAAGGAAATATCTGTTGTCAGATTCCACAGAAATAAGGCTAGCAAAGAGATCCACGAAATACAGATGTAACTCTGTGAGATGAATTAACAGAACACTAAGCAGTTTCTCAGAAAGCTTCTTTCCAGATTTCATCGGAGGATATTTCCTTTTTCACTGTAGCCCTCTATGTGCTTCCAAATATCACTTTGCCAATTCCACAAGAACTGTCTTAGCGAAAGGCTTCTTTAGCGGAAAGCTGTAACTCTGTGAGATGATTTCACAGAACACAAAGAAGTTTCTCAGAAAGCTTCTTTCTCTTTTTTATCGGAGGATATTTCCTTTGGCCATATAGTCTTCAAAGGGATCCGAAATATCTGTTCTCAGATTCCACAGAAATAAGGCTAGCAAAGAGATCCACGAAATACAGATAAAACTCTGTGAGATGAATTAACAGAACACTAAGCAGTTTTTCAGAAAGCTTCTTTCCAGATTTCATCGGAGGATATTTCCTTTTTCACCATAGCCCTCTATGGGCTTCCAAATATCACTTTGCCAATTCCACAAGAACTGTCTTAATGAAAGGCTTCTTGAGGGGAAGACTGTATCTCTGTGAGATGATTTCACAGAACACAAAGAAGTTTCTCAGAAAGCTTCTTTCTCTTTTTTATCGGAGAATATTTCCATTGGCCCTATAGTCTTCAAAGGGATCCGAAATATCTGTTCTCAGATTCTACAGAAATAAGGCTAGCAAAGAGATCCACGAAATACAGATGTAACTCTGTGAGATGAATTAACAGAACACTTAGCAGTTTCTCAGAAAGCTTCTTTCCAGATTTCATCGGAGGATATTTCCTTTTTGACCGTAGCCCTCTATGGGCTTCCAAATATCACTTTGCCAATTCCACAAGAACTGTCTTAGCGAAAGGCTTCTTTAGCGGAAAGCTGTAACTCTGTGAGAGGATTTCACAGAACACAAAGAAGTTTCTCAGAAAGCTTCTTTCTCTTTTTTATCGGAGGATATTTCCTTTGGCCATATAGTCTTCAAAGGTATCCGAAATATCTGTTCTCAGATTCCACAGAAATAAGGCTAGCAAAGAGATCCACGAAATACAGATAAAACTCTGTGAGATGAATTAACAGAACACTAAGCAGTTTCTCAGAAAGCTTCTTTCCAGATTTCTTCAGAGGATATTTCCTTTTTCACCATAGCCCTCTATGGGCTTCCAAATATCACTTTGCCAATTCCACAAGAACTGTCTTAATGAAAGGCTTCTTGAGGGGAAGACTGTAACTCAGTGAGATGATTTCACAGAACACAAAGAAGTTTCTCAGAAAGCTTCTTTCTCTTTTTTATCGGAGGATATTTCCTTTGGCCCTATAGTCTTCAAGGTGATCCGAAATATCTGTTGTCAGATTCTACAGAAATAAGGCTAGCAAAGAGATCCACGAAATACAGATGTAACTCTGTGAGATGAATTAACAGAACACTTAACAGTTTCTCAGAAAGCTTCTTTCCAGATTTCATCGGAGGATATTTCCTTTTTCACCATAGCCCTCTAAGGGGTTCCAAATATCACTTTGCCAATTCCACAAGAACTGTCTTAGTGAAAGGCTTCTTGAGGGGAAAGCTGTAACTCTGTGAGATGGTTTCACAGAACACAAAGAAGTTTCTCAGAAAGATTCTTTCTCTTTGTTATCGGAGGATATTTCCTTCGGCCCTATAGTCTTCAAAGGGAAAGGAAATATCTGTTGTCAGATGCCACAGAAATAAGGCTAGCAAGAGATCCACGAAATACAGATGTAACTCTGTGAGATGAATTAACAGAACGCTAAGCAGTTTCTCAGAAAGCTTCTTTCCAGATTTAATCGGAGGATATTTCCTTTTTCACCATAGCCCTCTAGTGCTTCCAAATATCACTTTGCCAATTCCACAAGAACTGTCTTAGCGAAAGGCTTCTTTAGCGGAAAGCTGTAACTCTGTGAGATGATTTCACAGAACACAAAGAAGTTTCTTAGAAAGCTTCTTTCTCTTTTTTATCGGAGGATATTTCCTTTGGCCATATAGTCTTCAAAGGGATCTGAAATATCTGTTCTCAGATTCCACAGAAATAAGGCTAGCAAAGAGATCCACGAAATACAGATAAAACTCGGTGAGATGAATTAACAGAACACTAAGCAGTTTCTCAGAAAGCTTCTTTCCAGATTTCATCGGAGGATATTTCCTTTTTCACCATAGCCCTCTATGGGCTTCCAAATATCACTTTGCCAATTCTACAAGAACTGTCTTAATGAAAGTCTTCTTGAGGGGAAGATTGTATCTCTGTGAGATGATTTCACACAACACAAAGAAGTTTCTCAGAAAGCTTCTTTCTCTTTTTTATCGGAGAATATTTCCTTTGGCCCTATAGTCTTCAAAGGGATCCGAAATATCTGTTCTCAGATTCTACAGAAATAAGGCTAGCAAAGAGATCCACGAAATACAGATGTAACTCTGTGAGATGAATTAACAGAACACTTAGCAGTTTCTCAGAAAGCTTCTTTCCAGATTTCATCGGAGGATATTTCCTTTTTCACCGTAGCCCTCTATGAGCTTCCAAATATCACTTTGCCAATTCCACAAGAACTGTCTTAGCGAAAGGCTTCTTTAGCGGAAAGCTGTAACTCTGTGAGATGATTTCACAGAACACAAAGAAGTTTCTCAGAAAGCTTCTTTCTCTTTGTTATCGGAGGACATTTCCTTTGGTCCTATAGTCTTCAAAGGGAAAGGAAATATCTGTTTTCAGATGCCACAGAAATAAGGCTAGCAAGAGATCCACGAAATACAGATGTAACTCTGTGAGATGAATTAACAGAATACTAAGCAGTTTCTCAGAAAGCTTCTTTCCAGATTTCATAGGAGGATATTTCCTTTTTCACCATAGCCCTCTATGGGCTTCCAAATATCACTTTGCCAATTCCACAAGAACTGTCTTAGCAAAAGGCTTCTGGAGGGAAAAGCTGTAACTCTGTGAGATGATTTCACAGAACACAAAGAAGTTTCTCAGAAAGCTTCTTTCTCTTTGTTATCGGAGGATATTTCCTTTGGCCTATAGTCTTCAAAAGGGATTCGAAATATCTGTTCTCAGATTCCACAGAAATAAGTCTAACAAAGAGATCCACGAAATACAGATGTAACTCTGTGAGATGAATTAACAGAACACTAAGCAGTTTCTCAGAAAGGTTCTTTCCAGATTTCATCGGAGGATATTTCCTTTTTCACCATAGCCCTCTATGGGCTTCCAAATATCACTTTGCCAATTCCACAAGAACTGTCTTAGCGAAAGGCTTCTTGAGGCGAAATCTGTAATTCAGTGAGTTGATTTCATAGAACACAAAGAAGTTTCTCAGAAAGCTTCTTTTTCTTTGTTATCGGAGGATATTTCCTTTGGCCCTATTGTCTTCAAAGGGAAAGGAAATATCTGTTGTCAGATTCCACAGAAATAAGGCTAGCAAAGAGATCCACGAAATACAGATGTAACTCTGTGAGATGAATTAACAGAACACTAAGCAGTTTCTCAGAAAGCTTCTTTCCAGATTTCATCGGAGGATATTTCCTTTTTCACTGTAGCCCTCTATGTGCTTCCAAATATCACTTTGCCAATTCCACAAGAACTGTCTTAGCGAAAGGCTTCTTTAGCGGAAAGCTGTAACTCTGTGAGATGATTTCACAGAACACAAAGAAGTTTCTCAGAAAGCTTCTTTCTCTTTTTTATCGGAGGATATTTCCTTTGGCCATATAGTCTTCAAAGGGATCCGAAATATCTGTTCTCAGATTCCACAGAAATAAGGCTAGCAAAGAGATCCACGAAATACAGATAAAACTCTGTGAGATGAATTAACAGAACACTAAGCAGTTTCTCAGAAAGCTTCTTTCCAGATTTCATCGGAGGATATTTCCTTTTTCACCATAGCCCTCTATGGGCTTCCAAATATCACTTTGCCAATTCCACAAGAACTGTCTTAATGAAAGGCTTCTTGAGGGGAAGACTGTATCTCTGTGAGATGATTTCACAGAACACAAAGAAGTTTCTCAGAAAGCTTCTTTCTCTTTTTTATCGGAGAATATTTCCATTGGCCCTATAGTCTTCAAAGGGATCCGAAATATCTGTTCTCAGATTCTACAGAAATAAGGCTAGCAAAGAGATCCACGAAATACAGATGTAACTCTGTGAGATGAATTAACAGAACACTTAGCAGTTTCTCAGAAAGCTTCTTTCCAGATTTCATCGGAGGATATTTCCTTTTTCACCGTAGCCCTCTATGGGCTTCCAAATATCACTTTGCCAATTCCACAAGAACTGTCTTAGCGAAAGGCTTCTTTAGCGGAAAGCTGTAACTCTGTGAGAGGATTTCACAGAACACAAAGAAGTTTCTCAGAAAGCTTCTTTCTCTTTTTTATCGGAGGATATTTCCTTTGGCCATATAGTCTTCAAAGGTATCCGAAATATCTGTTCTCAGATTCCACAGAAATAAGGCTAGCAAAGAGATCCACGAAATACAGATAAAACTCTGTGAGATGAACTAACAGAACACTAAGCAGTTTCTCAGAAAGCTTCTTTCCAGATTTCTTCAGAGGATATTTCCTTTTTCACCATAGCCCTCTATGGGCTTCCAAATATCACTTTGCCAATTCCACAAGAACTGTCTTAATGAAAGGCTTCTTGAGGGGAAGACTGTATCTCAGTGAGATGATTTCACAGAACACAAAAAAGTTTCTCAGAAAGCTTCTTTCTCTTTTTTATCGGAGGATATTTCCTTTGGCCCTATAGTCTTCAAGGTGATCCGAAATATCTGTTGTCAGATTCTACAGAAATAAGGCTAGCAAAGAGATCCACGAAATACAGATGTAACTCTGTGAGATGAATTAACAGAACACTTAACAGTTTCTCAGAAAGCTTCTTTCCAGATTTCATCGGAGGATATTTCCTTTTTCACCATAGCCCTCTAAGGGGTTCCAAATATCACTTTGCCAATTCCACAAGAACTGTCTTAGTGAAAGGCTTCTTGAGGGGAAAGCTGTAACTCTGTGAGATGATTTCACAGAACACAAAGAAGTTTCTCAGAAAGATTCTTTCTCTTTGTTATCGGAGGATATTTCCTTGGGCCCTATAGTCTTCAAAGGGAAAGGAAATATCTGTTGTCAGATGCCACAGAAATAAGGCTAGCAAGAGATCCACGAAATACAGATGTAACTCTGTGAGATGAATTAACAGAACACTAAGCAGTTTCTCAGAAAGCTTCTTTCCAGATTTAATCGGAGGATATTTCCTTTTTCACCATAGCCCTCTAGTGCTTCCAAATATCACTTTGCCAATTCCACAAGAACTGTCTTAGCGAAAGGCTTCTTTAGCGGAAAGCTGTAACTCTGTGAGATGATTTCACAGAACACAAAGAAGTTTCTTAGAAAGCTTCTTTCTCTTTTTTATCGGAGGATATTTCCTTTGGCCATATAGTCTTCAAAGGGATCCGAAATATCTGTTCTCAGATTCCACAGAAATAAGGCTAGCAAAGAGATCCACGAAATACAGATAAAACTCGGTGAGATGAATTAACAGAACACTAAGCAGTTTCTCAGAAAGCTTCTTTCCAGATTTCATCGGAGGATATTTCCTTTTTCACCATAGCCCTCTATGGGCTTCCAAATATCACTTTGCCAATTCTACAAGAACTGTCTTAATGAAAGTCTTCTTGAGGGGAAGATTGTATCTCTGTGAGATGATTTCACACAACACAAAGAAGTTTCTCAGAAAGCTTCTTTCTCTTTTTTATCGGAGAATATTTCCTTTGGCCCTATAGTCTTCAAAGGGATCCGAAATATCTGTTCTCAGATTCTACAGAAATAAGGCTAGCAAAGAGATCCACGAAATACAGATGTAACTCTGTGAGATGAATTAACAGAACACTTAGCAGTTTCTCAGAAAGCTTCTTTCCAGATTTCATCGGAGGATATTTCCTTTTTCACCGTAGCCCTCTATGAGCTTCCAAATATCACTTTGCCAATTCCACAAGAACTGTCTTAGCGAAAGGCTTCTTTAGCGGAAAGCTGTAACTCTGTGAGAGGATTTCACAGAACACAAAGAAGTTTCTCAGAAAGCTTCTTTCTCTTTTTTATCGGAGGATATTTCCTTTGGCCATATAGTCTTCAAAGGGATCCGAAATATCTGTTCTCAGATTCCACAGAAATAAGGCTAGCAAAGAGATCCACGAAATACAGATAAAACTCTGTGAGATGAATTAACAGAACACTAAGCAGTTTCTCAGAAAGCTTCTTTCCAGATTTTATCGGAGGATATTTCCTTTTTCACCATAGCCCTCTATGGGCTTCCAAATATCACTTTGCCAATTCCACAAGAACTGTCTTAATGAAAGGCTTCTTGAGGGGAAGACTGTAACTCTGTGAGATGATTTCACAGAACACAAAGAAGTTTCTCAGAAAGCTTCTTTCTCTTTTTTATCGGAGGATATTTCCTTTGGCCCTATATTCTTCAAAGGGATCCGAAATATCTGTTCTCAGAATCTACAGAAATAAGGCTAACAAAGAGATCCACGAAATACAGATGTAACTCTGTGAGATGAATTAACAGAACACTTTACAGTTTCTCAGAAAGCTTCTTTCCAGATTTCATCGGAGGATATTTCCTTTTTCACCATAGCCCTCTATGGGCTTCCAAATATCACTTTGCCAATTCCACAAGAACTGTCTTAGTGAAAGGCTTCTTGAGGGGAAAGCTGTAACTCTGTGAGATGATTTCACAGAACACAAAGAAGTTTCTCAGAAAGCTTCTTTCTCTTTGTTATCGGAGAATATTTCCTTTGGCCTATAGTCTTAAAGGGATTCGAAATATCTGTTCTCAGATTCCACAGTAATAAGGCTAGCAAAGAGATCCACGAAATACAGATGTAACTCTGTGAGATGAATTAACAGAACACTAAGCAGTTTCTCAGAAAGCTTTTTTCCAGATTTCATGGGAGGATATTTCCTTTTTCACCATAGCCCTCTAGGGGCTTCCAAATATCACTTTGCCAATTCCACAAGAACTGTCTTAGCGAAAGGCTTCTTTAGGCGAAATCTGTAATTCTGTGAGATGATTAAACAGAACACAAAGAAGTTTCTCAGAAAGCTTCCTTGTTTTTGTTATCGGAGGATATTTCCTTTGGCCCTATAGTCTTCAAAGGGAAAGGAAATATCTGTTGTCCGATTCCACAGATGTAAGGCTAGCAAAGAGATCCACGAAATACAGATGTAACTCTGTGAGATGAATTAACAGAACACTAAGCAGTTTCTCAGAAAGCTTCTTTCCAGATTTCATCGGAGGATATTTCCTTTTTCACCATAGCCCTCTATGGGCTTCCAAATATCACTTGGCCAATTCCACAAGAACTGTCTTAGCGAAAGGCTTCTTGAGGGGAAAGCTGTAACTCTGTGAGATGATTTCTCAGAACACAAAGAAGTTTCTCAGAAAGCTTCTTTCTCTTTGTTATCGGAGGATATTTCCTTTGGCCCTATAGTCTTAAAAGGGATCCGAAATATCTTTTCTCAGATTCAACAGAAATAAGGCTAGAAAAGAGATCCACGAAATACAGATGTAACTCTGTGAGATGAATTAACAGAACACTAAGCAGTTTCTCAGAAAGCTTCTTTCCAGATTTCGTCGGAGGATATTTGCTTTTTCTCCATATCCCTCTTTGAGCATCCAAATATCACTTTGGCAATTCCACAAGAACTGTCTTAGCGAAAGGCTTCTTGAGGGGAAAGCTGTAACTCTGTGAGATGATTTCACGGAACACAAAGAAGTTTCTCAGAAAGCTTCTTTCTCTTGGTCATCGGAGGATATTTCCTTTGGCCCTATAGTCTTCAAAGGGAAAGGAAATATCTGTTGTCAGATTCCACAGAAATAAGGCTAGCAAAGAGATCCACGAAATACAGATGTAACGGTGTGAGATGAATTAACAGAACACTAAGCAGTTTCTCAGAAAGCTTCTTTCCAGATTTCATCGGAGGATATTGCCTTTTTCACCATAACCCTGTATGGGCTTCCAAATATCACTTTGCCAATTCCACAAGAACTGTCTTAGTGAAAGGCTTCTTGAGGGGAAAGCTGTAACTCTGTGAGATGATTTCACAGAACACAAAGAAGTTTCTCAGAAAGCTTCTTTCTCTTTGTTATCGGAGGATATTTCCTTTGGCCCTATAGTCTTCAAAGGGAAAGGAAATATCTGTTGTCAGATTCCACAGAAATAAGGCTAGCAAAGAGATCCACGAAATACAGATGTAACTCTGTGAGATGAAATAACATAACCCTAAGCATTTTCTCAGAAAGCTTCTTTCCAGATTTCATCGGAGGATATTTCCTTTTTCACCATAGCCCTCTATGGGCTTCTAAATATCACTTTGCCAATTCCACAAGAACTGTCTTAGCGAAAGGCTTCTTGAGGGGAAAGCTGTAACTCTGTGAGATGATTTCACAGAACACAAAGAAGTTTCTCAGAAAGCTTCTTTCTCTTTGTTATCGGAGGATATTTCCTTTGGCCCTATAGTCTTTAAAGGGATCCGAAATATCTTTTCTCAGATTCCACAGAAATAAGGCTAGAAAAGAGGTCCACGAAATACAGATGTAACTCTGTGAGATGAATTAACAGAACACTAAGCAGTTTCTCAGAAAGCTTCTTTCCAGATATCATCGGAGGATATTTCCTTTTTCTCCATAGCCCTCTATGAGCTTCCAAATATCACTTTGCCAATTCCACAAGAACTGTCTTACCGAAAGGCTTCTTGAGGGGAAAGCTGTAACTCTGTGAGAGGATTTCACGGAACAAAAAGAAGTTTCTCAGAAAGCTTCTTTCTCTTGGTTATCGGAGGATATTTCCTTTGGCCCTATAGTCTTCAAAGGGAAAGGAAATATCTGTTGTCAGATTCCACAGAAATAAGGCTAGCAAAGAGATCCACGAAATACAGATGTAACGGTGCGAGATGAATTAACATAACCCTAAGCATTTTCTCAGAAAGCTTCTTTCCAGATTTCATCGGAGGATATTTCCTTTTTCACCATAGCCCTCTATGGGCTTCAAATATCACTTTGCCAATTCCACAAGAACTGTCTTAGCGAAAGGCTTCTTGAGGGGAAAGCTGTAACTCTGTGAGATGATTCCTCAGAACACAAAGAAGTTTCTCAGAAAGCTTCTTTCTCTTTGTTATCGGAGGATATTTCCTTTGGCCCTATAGTCTTCAAAGGGAACGGAAATATCTGTTGTCAGAATCCACAGAAATAAGGCTAGCAAAGAGATCCACGAAATACAGATGTAACTCTGTGAGATGAATTAACAGAACACTTAGCAGTTTCTCAGAAAGCTTCTTTCCAGATTTCATCGGAGGATATTTCCTTTTTCACCGTAGCCCTCTATGAGCTTCCAAATATCACTTTGCCAATTCCACAAGAACTGTCTTAGCGAAAGGCTTCTTTAGCGGAAAGCTGTAACTCTGTGAGAGGATTTCACAGAACACAAAGAAGTTTCTCAGAAAGCTTCTTTCTCTTTTTTATCGGAGGATATTTCCTTTGGCCATATAGTCTTCAAAGGGATCCGAAATATCTGTTCTCAGATTCCACAGAAATAAGGCTAGCAAAGAGATCCACGAAATACAGATAAAACTCTGTGAGATGAATTAACAGAACACTAAGCAGTTTCTCAGAAAGCTTCTTTCCAGATTTTATCGGAGGATATTTCCTTTTTCACCATAGCCCTCTATGGGCTTCCAAATATCACTTTGCCAATTCCACAAGAACTGTCTTAATGAAAGGCTTCTTGAGGGGAAGACTGTAAGTCTGTGAGATGATTTCACAGAACACAAAGAAGTTTCTCAGAAAGCTTCTTTCTCTTTTTTATCGGAGGATATTTCCTTTGGCCCTATAGTCTTCAAAGGGATCCGAAATATCTGTTCTCAGAATCTACAGAAATAAGGCTAACAAAGAGATCCACGAAATACAGATGTAACTCTGTGAGATGAATTAACAGAACACTTTACAGTTTCTCAGAAAGCTTCTTTCCAGATTTCATCGGAGGATATTTCCTTTTTCACCATAGCCCTCTATGGGCTTCCAAATATCACTTTGCCAATTCCACAAGAACTGTCTTAGTGAAAGGCTTCTTGAGGGGAAAGCTGTAACTCTGTGAGATGATTTCACAGAACACAAAGAAGTTTCTCAGAAAGCTTCTTTCTCTTTGTTATCGGAGAATATTTCCTTTGGCCTATAGTCTTAAAGGGATTCGAAATATCTGTTCTCAGATTCCACAGTAATAAGGCTAGCAAAGAGATCCACGAAATACAGATGTAACTCTGTGAGATGAATTAACAGAACACTAAGCAGTTTCTCAGAAACCTTTTTTCCAGATTTCATGGGAGGATATTTCCTTTTTCACCATAGCCCTCTAGGGGCTTCCAAATATCACTTTGCCAATTCCACAAGAACTGTCTTAGCGAAAGGCTTCTTTAGGCGAAATCTGTAATTCTGTGAGATGATTAAACAGAACACAAAGAAGTTTCTCAGAAAGCTTCCTTGTTTTTGTTATCGGAGGATATTTCCTTTGGCCCTATAGTCTTCAAAGGGAAAGGAAATATCTGTTGTCCGATTCCACAGATGTAAGGCTAGCAAAGAGATCCACGAAATACAGATGTAACTCTGTGAGATGAATTAACAGAACACTAAGCAGTTTCTCAGAAAGCTTCTTTCCAGATTTCATCGGAGGATATTTCCTTTTTCACCATAGCCCTCTATGGGCTTCCAAATATCACTTGGCCAATTCCACAAGAACTGTCTTAGCGAAAGGCTTCTTGAGGGGAAAGCTGTAACTCTGTGAGATGATTTCTCAGAACACAAAGAAGTTTCTCAGAAAGCTTCTTTCTCTTTGTTATCGGAGGATATTTCCTTTGGCCCTATAGTCTTAAAAGGGATCCGAAATATCTTTTCTCAGATTCAACAGAAATAAGGCTAGAAAAGAGATCCACGAAATACAGATGTAACTCTGTGAGATGAATTAACAGAACACTAAGCAGTTTCTCAGAAAGCTTCTTTCCAGATTTCGTCGGAGGATATTTGCTTTTTCTCCATATCCCTCTTTGAGCATCCAAATATCACTTTGGCAATTCCACAAGAACTGTCTTAGCGAAAGGCTTCTTGAGGGGAAAGCTGTAACTCTGTGAGATGATTTCACGGAACACAAAGAAGTTTCTCAGAAAGCTTCTTTCTCTTGGTCATCGGAGGATATTTCCTTTGGCCCTATAGTCTTCAAAGGGAAAGGAAATATCTGTTGTCAGATTCCACAGAAATAAGGCTAGCAAAGAGATCCACGAAATACAGATGTAACGGTGTGAGATGAATTAACAGAACACTAAGCAGTTTCTCAGAAAGCTTCTTTCCAGATTTCATCGGAGGATATTGCCTTTTTCACCATAACCCTGTATGGGCTTCCAAATATCACTTTGCCAATTCCACAAGAACTGTCTTAGTGAAAGGCTTCTTGAGGGGAAAGCTGTAACTCTGTGAGATGATTTCACAGAACACAAAGAAGTTTCTCAGAAAGCTTCTTTCTCTTTGTTATCGGAGGATATTTCCTTTGGCCCTATAGTCTTCAAAGGGAAAGGAAATATCTGTTGTCAGATTCCACAGAAATAAGGCTAGCAAAGAGATCCACGAAATACAGATGTAACTCTGTGAGATGAAATAACATAACCCTAAGCATTTTCTCAGAAAGCTTCTTTCCAGATTTCATCGGAGGATATTTCCTTTTTCACCGTAGCCCTCTATGGGCTTCAAATATCAGTTTGCCAATTCCACAAGAACTGTCTTAGCGAAAGGCTTCTTGAGGGGAAAGCTGTAACTCTGTGAGATGATTTCTCAGAACACAAAGAAGTTTCTCAGAAAGCTTCTTTCTCTTTGTTATCGGAGGATATTTCCTTTGGCCCTATAGTCTTCAAAGGGAAAGGAAATATCTGTTGTCAGAATCCACAGAAATAAGGCTAGCAAAGAGATCCTCGAAATACAGATGTAACTCTGTGAGATGAATTAACAGAACACTAAGCAGTTTCTCAGAAAGCTTCTTTCCAGATTTCATCGGAGGATATTTCCTTTTTCTCCATAGCGCTATATGAGCTTCCAAATATCACTTTGCCAATTCCACAAGAACTGTCTTAGCGAAAGGCTTCTTGAGGGGAAAGCTGTAACTCTGTGAGATGATTTCACAGAACACAAAGAAGTTTCTCAGAAAGCTTCTTTCTCTTTGTTATCGGAGGATATTTCCTTTGGCCCTATAGTCTTCAAAGGGAAAGGAAATATCTGTTGTCAGATGCCACAGAAATAAGGCTAGCAAGAGATCCACGAAATATAGATGTAACTCTGTGAGATGAATTAACAGAACACTAAGCAGTTTCTCAGAAAGCTTCTTTCCAGATTTCATCGGAGGATATTTCCTTTTTTACCGTAGCCCTCTATGGTTTCCAAATATCACTTTGCCAATTCCACAAGAACTGTCTTAGTGAAAGGCTTCTTGAGGGGAAACCTGTAACTCTGTGAGATGATTTCACAGAACACAAAGAAGTTTCTCAGAAAGCTTCTTTCTCTTTGTTATCGGAGGATATTTCCTTTGGCCCTATAGTCTTCAAAGGGAAAGGAAATATCTGTTGTCAGATGCCACAGAAATAAGGCTAGCAAGAGATCCACGAAATACAGATGTAACTCTGTGAGATGAATTAACAGAACACTAAGCAGTTTCTCAGAAAGCTTCTTTCCAGATTTCATCGGAGGATATTTCCTTTTTCACCATAGCCCTCTATGGGCTTCCAAATATCACCCTCCCAATTCCACAAGGACTGTCTTAGCGAAAGGCTTCTTGAGGAGAAAGCTGTAACTCTGTGAGATGATTTCACAGAACACAAAGAAGTTTCTCAGGAAGCTTCTTTCTCTTTGTTATCGGAGGATATTTCCTTTGGCCTATAGTCTTTAAAGGGATTCGAAATATCTGTTCTCAGATTCCACAGAAATAAGGCTAGCAAAGAGATCCACGAAATACAGATGTAACTCTGTGAGATGAATTAACAGAACACAAAGCAGTTTCTCAGAAAGCTTCTTTCCAGATTTCATGGGAGGATATTTCCTTTTTCACCATAGTCCTCTATGGGCTTCCAAATATCACTTTGCCAATTCCACAAGAACTGTCTTAGCGAAAGGCTTCTTGAGGCGAAATCTGTAATTCTGTGAGTTGATTTCACAGAACACACAGAAGTTTCTCAGAAAGCTTCTTTCTCTTTGTTATCGGAGGATATTTCCTTTGGCCCTATAGTCTTCAAAGGGAAAGGAAATATCTGTTGTCAGATTCCACAGAAATAAGGCTAGCAAAGAGATCCACGAAATACAGATGTAACTCTGTGAGATGAATTAACAGAACACTAAGCAGTTTCTCAGAAAGCTTCTTTCCAGATTTCATCGGAGGATATTTCCTTTTTCACCATAGCCCTCTATGGGCTTCCAAATATCACTTTGCCAATTCCACAAGAACTGTCTTAGCGAAAGGCTTCTTGAGGGGAAAGCTGTAACTCTGTGAGATGATTTCACAGAACACAAAGAAGTTTCTCAGAAAGCTTCTTTCTCTTTGTTATCGGAGGATATTTCCTTTGGCCCTATAGTCTTTAAAGGGATCCGAAATATCTGTTCTCAGATTCTACAGAAATAAGGCTAGCAAAGAGATCCACGAAATACAGATGTAACTCGGTGAGATGAATTAACAGAACACTAAGCAGTTTCTCAGAAAGCTTCTTTCCAGATTTCATCGGAGGATATTTCCTTTTTCTCCATATCCCTCTATGAGCTTCCAAATATCACTTTGCCTATTCCACAAGAACTGTCTTAGCGAAAGGCTTCTTGAGGGGAAAGCTGTAACTCTGTGAGATGATTTCACAGAACACAAAGAAGTTTCTCAGAAAGTTTCTTTCTCTTTGTTATCGGAGGATATTTCCTTTGGCCCTATAGTCTTCAAAGGGAAAGGAAATATCTGCTGTCAGATTCCACAGAAATAAGGCTAGCAAAGAGATCCACGAAATACAGATGTAACACTGTGAGATGAATTAACAGAACACTGTGCAGTTTCTCAGAAATCTTCTTTCCAGATTTCATCGGAGGATATTTCCTTTTTCACCGTAGCCCTCTATGGGCTTCCAAATATCACTTTGCCAATTCTACAAGAACTGTCTTAGCGAAAGGCTTCTTGAGGGGAAAGCTGTAACTCTGTGAGACGATTTCACAGAACACAAAGAAGTTTCTCAGAAAGCTTCTTTCTCTTTGTTATCGGAGGATATTTCCTTTGGCCCTATAGTCTTCAAAGGGAAAGGAAATATCTGTTGTCAGATGCCACAGAAATAAGGCTAGCAAAGAGATCCACGAAATACAGATGTAACTCTGTGAGATGAATTAACAGAACACTAAGCAGTTTCTCAGAAAGCTTCTTTCCAGATTTCATCGGAGGATATTTCCTTTTTCACCATAGCCCTCTATGGGCTTCCAAATATCACTTTGCCAATTCCACAAGAACTGTCTTAGCGAAAGGCTTCTTGAGGGGAAAGCTGTAACTCTGTGAGATGATTTCACAGAACACAAAGAAGTTTCTCAGAAAGCTTCTTTCTCTTTGTTATCGGAGGATATTTCCTTTGGCCCTATAGTCTTTAAAGGGATCCGAAATATCTTTTCTCAGATTCCACAGAAATAAGGCTAGAAAAGAGATCCACGAAATACAGATGTAACTCTGTGAGATGAATTAACAGAACACTAAGCAGTTTCTCAGAAAGCTTCTTTCCAGATTTCATCGGAGGATATTTCCTTTTTCTCCATAGCCCTCTATGAGCTTCCAAATATCACTTTGCCAATTCCACAAGAACTGTCTTACCGAAAGGCTTCTTGAGGGGAAAGCTGTAACTCTGTGAGATGATTTCACGGAACAAAAAGAAGTTTCTCAGAAAGCTTCTTTCTCTTTGTTATCGGAGGATATTTCCTTTGGCCCTATAGTCTTCAAAGGGAAAGGAAATATCTGTTGTCAGATTCCACACAAATAAGGCTAGCAAAGAGATCCACGAAATACAGATGTAACTCTGTGAGATGAATTAACAGAACACTAAGCAGTTTCTCAGAAAGCTTCTTTCCAGATTTCATCGGAGGATATTTCCTTTTTCACCATAGCCCTCTATGGGCTTCCAAATATCACTTTGCAAATTCCACAAGAACTGTCTCAGCGAAAGGCTTCTTGAGGGGAAAGCTGTAACTCTGGGAGATGATTTCACAGAACACAAAGAAGTTTCTCAGAAAGCTTCTTTCTCTTTGTTATCGGAGGATATTTCCTTTGGCCCTATAGTCTTCAAAGGGATCCGAAATATCTGTTCTCAGATTCCACAGAAATAAGGCTAGCAAAGAGATCGACGAAATACAGACGTAACTCTGTGAGATGAAATAACAGAACACTAAGCAGTTTCTCAGAAAGCTTCTTTCCAGATTTCATCGGAGGATATTTCCTTTTTCACCATAGCCCTCTATGGGCTTCAAATATCAGTTTGCCAATTCCACAAGAACTGTCTTAGCGAAAGGCTTCTTGAGGGGAAAGCTGTAACTCTGTGAGATGATTTCTCAGAACACAAAGAAGTTTCTCAGAAAGCTTCTTTCTCTTTGTTATCGGAGGATATTTCCTTTGGCCCTATAGTCTTCAAAGGGAAAGGAAATATCTGTTGTCAGAATCCACAGAAATAAGGCTAGCAAAGAGATCCACGAAATACAGGTGTAACTCTGTGAGATGAATTAACAGAACACTAAGCAGTTTCTCAGAAAGCTTCTTTCCAGATTTCGTCGGAGGATATTTGCTTTTTCTCCATAGCCCTCTTAGAGCTTCCAAATATCACCTTGCCAATTCCACAAGAACTGTCTTAGCGAAAGGCTTCTTGAGGGGAAAGCTGTAACTCTGTGAGATGATTTCACAGAACACAAAGAAGTTTCTCAGAAAGCTTCTTTCTCTTTGTTATCGGAGGATATTTCCTTTGGGCCTATAGTCTTTAAAGGGATCCGAAATATCTGTTCTCAGATTCAACAGAAATAAGGCTAGCAAAGAGATCCACGAAATACAGATGTAACTCTGTGAGATGAATTAACAGAACACTAAGCAGTTTCTCAGAAAGCTTCTTTCCAGATTTCATCGGAGGATATTTCCTTTTTCTCCATATCCCTCTATGAGCTTCCAAATATCACTTTGCCAATTCCACAAGAACTGTCTTAGCGAAAGGCTTCTTGAGGGGAAAGCTGTAACTCTGTGAGATGATTTCACAGAATACCAAGAAGTTTCTCAGAAAGTTTCTTTCTCTTTGTTACCGGAGGATATTTCCTTTGGCCCTATAGTCTTCAAAGGGAAAGGAAATATCTGCTGTCAGATTCCACAGAAATAAGGCTAGCAAAGAGATCCACGAAATACAGATGTAACTCTGTGAGATGAATTAACAGAACAATGAGCAGTTTCTCAGAAATCTTCTTTCCAGATTTCATCGGAGGATATTTCCTTTTTCACCGTAGCCCTCTATGGGCTTCCAAATATCACTTTTCCAATTCCACAAGAACTGTCTTAGCGAAAGGCTTCTTGAGGGGAAAGCTGTAACTCTGTGAGACGATTTCACAGAACACAAAGAAGTTTCTCAGAAAGCTTCTTTCTCTTTGTTATCGGAGGATATTTCCTTTGGCCCTATAGTCTTCAAAGGGAAAGGAAATATCTGTTGTCAGATTCCACAGAAATAAGGCTAGCAAAGAGATCCACGAAATGCAGATGTAACTCTGTGAGATGAATTAACAGAACACTAAGCAGTTTCTCAGAAAGCTTCTTTCCAGATTTCATGGGAGGATATTTCCTTTTTCACCATAGCCCTCTATGGGCTTCCAAATATCACTTTGCCAATTCCACAAGAACTGTCTTAGCGAAAGGCTTCTTGAGGGGAAAGCTGTAACTCTGTGAGATGATTTCACAGAACACAAAGAAGTTTCTCAGAAAGCTTCTTTCTCTTTGTTATCGGAGGATATTTCCTTTGGCCCTATAGTCTTTAAAGGGATCCGAAATATCTTTTCTCAGATTCCACAGAAATAAGGCTAGAAAAGAGATCCACGAAATACAGATGTAACTCTGTGAGATGAATTAACAGAACACTAAGCAGTTTCTCAGAAAGCTTCTTTCCAGATTTCATCGGAGGATAATTCCTTTTTCTCCATAGCCCTCTATGAGCTTCCAAATATCACTTTGCCAATTCCACAAGAACTGTCTTACCGAAAGGCTTCTTGAGGGGATAGCTGTAACTCTGTGAGATGATTTCACGGAACAAAAAGAGGTTTCTCAGAAAGCTTCTTTCTCTTGGTTATCGGAGGATATTTCCTTTGGCCCTAGAGTCTTCAAAGGGAAAGGAAATATCTGTTGTCAGATTCCACAGAAATAAGGCTAGCAAAGAGATCCACGAAATACAGATGTAACGGTGCGAGATGAATTAACAGAACACTAAGCAGTTTCTCAGAAAGCTTCTTTCCAGATTTCATCGGAGGATATTTCCTTTTTCTCCATATCCCTCTATGAGCTTCCAAATATCACTTTGCGAATTCCACAAGAACTGTCTTAGCGAAAGGCTTCTTGAGGGGAAAGCTGTAACTCTGTGAGATGATTTCACAGAACACAAAGAAGTTTCTCAGAAAGCTTCTTTCTCTTTGTTATCGGAGGATATTTCCTTTGGCCCTATAGTCTTTAAAGGGATCCGAAATATCTTTTCTCAGATTCCACAGTAATAAGGCTAGAAAAGAGATCCACGAAATACACATGTAACTCTGTGAGATGAATTAACAGAACACTAAGCAGTTTCTCAGAAAGCTTCTTTCCAGATTTCATCGGAGGATATTTCCTTTTTCTCCATAGCCCTTTATGAGCTTCCAAATATCACTTTGCCAATTCCACAAGAACTGTCTTACCGAAAGGCTTCTTGAGGGGAAAGCTGTAACTCTGTGAGATGATTTCACGGAACAAAAAGAAGTTTCTCAGAAAGCTTCTTTCTCTTGGTTATCGGAGGATATTTCCTTTGGCCCTATAGTCTTCAAAGGGAAAGGAAATATCTGCTGTCAGATTCCACAGAAATAAGGCTAGCAAAGAGATCCACGAAATACAGATGTAACTCTGTGAGATGAATTAACAGAACACTAAGCAGTTTCTCAGAAAGCTTCTTTCCAGATTTCATCGGAGGATATTTCCTTTTTCACCATAGCCCTCTATGGGCTTCCAAATATCACTTTGCCAATTCCACAAGAACTGTCTTAGCGAAAGGCTTCTTGAGGGGAAAGCTGTAACTCTGTGAGATGATTTCACAGAACACAAAGAACTTTCTCAGAAAGCTTCTTTCTCTTTGTTATCGGAGGATATTTCCTTTGGCCCTATAGTCTTCAAAGGGAAAGGAAATATCTGTTGTCAGAATCCACAGAAATAAGGCTAGCAAAGAGATCCACGAAATACAGATGTAACTCGGTGAGATGAATTAACAGAACACTAAGCAGTTTCTCAGAAAGCTTCTTTCCAGATTTCGTTGGAGGATATTTGCTTTTTCTCCATAGCCGTCTTAGAGCTTCCAAATATCACTTTGCCAATTCCAGAAGAACTGTCTTAGCGAAAGGCTTCTTGAGGGGAAAGCTGTAACTCTGTGAGATGATTTCACGGAACACAAAGAAGTTTCTCAGAAAGCTTCTTTCTCTTGGTCATCGGAGGATATTTCCTTTGGCCCTATAGTCTTCAAAGGGAAAGGAAATATCTGTTGTCAGATTCCACAGAAATAAGGCTAGCAAAGAGATCCACGAAATACAGATGTAACGGTGTGAGATGAATTAACAGAACACTAAGCAGTTTCTCAGAAAGCTTCTTTCCAGATTTCATCGGAGGATATTGCCTTTTTCACCATAACCCTGTATGGGCTTCCAAATATCACTTTGCCAATTCCACAAGAACTGTCTTAGTGAAAGGCTTCTTGAGGGGAAAGCTGTAACTCTGTGAGATGATTTCACAGAACACAAAGAAGTTTCTCAGAAAGCTTCTTTCTCTTTGTTATCGGAGGATATTTCCTTGGGCCCTATAGTCTTCAAAGGGAAAGGAAATATCTGTTGTCAGGTTCCACAGAAATAAGGCTAGCAAAGAGATCCACGAAATACAGATGTAACTCTGTGAGATGAAATAACATAACCCTAAGCAGTTTCTCAGAAAGCTTCTTTCCAGATTTCATCGGAGGATATTTCCTTTTTCACCGTAGCCCTCTATGGGCTTCAAATATCAGTTTGCCAATTCCACAAGAACTGTCTTAGCGAAAGGCTTCTTGAGGGGAAAGCTGTAACTCTGTGAGATGATTTCCAGAACACAAAGACGTTTCTCAGAAAGCTTCTTTCTCTTTGTTATCGGAGGATATTTCCTTTGGCCCTATAGTCTTCAAAGGGAAAGGAAATATCTGTTGTCAGAATCCACAGAAATAAGGCTAGCAAAGAGATCCTCGAAATACAGATGTAACTCTGTGAGATGAATTAACAGAACACTAAGCAGTTTCTCAGAAAGCTTCTTTCCAGATTTCATCGGAGGATATTTCCTTTTTCTCCATAGCCCTCTATGAGCTTCCAAATATCACTTTGCCAATTCCACAAGAAATGTCTTAGCGAAAGGCGTCTTGAGGGGAAAGCTGTAACTCTGTGAGATGATTTCACAGAACACAAAGAAGTTTCTCAGAAAGCTTCTTTCTCTTTGTTATCGGAGGATATTTCCTTTGGCCCTATAGTCTTCAAAGGGAAAGGAAATATCTGTTGTCAGATGCCACAGAAATAAGGCTAGCAAGAGATCCACGAAATACAGATGTAACTCTGTGAGATGAATTAACAGAACACTAAGCAGTTTCTCAGAAAGCTTCTTTCCAGATTTCATCGGAGGATATTTCCTTTTTCACCATAGCCCTCTATGGGCTTCCAAATATCACTTTGCCGATTCCACAAGAACTGTCCTAGCGAAAGGCTTCTTGAGGGAAAAGCTGTAACTCTGTGAGATGATTTCACAGAACACAAAGAAGTTTCTCAGAAAGCTTCTTTCTCTTTGTTATCGGAGGATATTTCCTTTGGCCTATAGTCTTTAAAGGGATTAGAAATATCTGTTCTCAGATTCCACAGAAATAAGGCTAGCAAAGAGATCCACGAAATACAGATGTAACTCTGTGAGATGAATTAACAGAACACAAAGCAGTTTCTCTGTGCGCTTCTTTCCAGATTTCATGGGAGGATATTTCCTTTTTCACCATAGTCCTCTATGGGCTTCCAAATATCACTTTGCCAATTCCACAAGAACTGTCTTAGCGAAAGGCTTCTTGAGGCGAAATCTGTAATTCTGTGACTTGATTTCACAGAACACACAGAAGTTTCTCAGAAAGCTTCTTTCTCTTTGTTATCGGAGGATATTTCCTTTGGCCCTATAGTCTTCAAATGGAAAGGAAATATCTGTTGTCAGATTCCACAGAAATAAGGCTAGCAAAGAGATCCACGAAACACAGAAGTAACTCTGTGAGATGAATTAACAGAACACTAAGCAGTTTCTCAGAAATCTTCTTTCCAGATTTCATCGGAGGATATTTCCTTTTTCACCATAGCCCTCTATGGGCTTCCAAATATCACTTGGCCTATTCCACAAGAACTGTCTTAGAGAAAGGCTACTTGAGGGGAAAGCTGTAACTCTGTGAGATGATTTCACAAAACAGAAAGAAGTTTCTCAGAAAGCTTCTTTCTCTTTGTTATCGGAGGATATTTCCTTTGGCCGTATAGTCTTTAAAGGGATCCGAAATATCTGTTCTCAGATCCCACAGAAATAAGGCTAGCAAAGAGATCCACGAAATACAGATGTAACTCTGTGAGATGAATTAACAGAACACTAAGCAGTTTCTCAGAAAGCTTCTTTCCAGATTTCATCGGAGGATATTTCCTTTTTCACCATAGCCCTCTATGGGCTTCCAAATATCACTTTGCCAATTCAACAAGAACTGTCTTAGCGAAAGGCTTCTTGAGGGGAAAGCTGTAACTCTGTGAGATGATTTCACAGAACACAAAGAAGTTTCTCAGAAAGCTTCTTTCTCTTTGTTATCGGAGGATATTTCCTTTGGCCCTATAGTCTTTAAAGGGATCCGAAATATCTGTTCTCAGATTCCACAGAAATAAGGCTAGCAAAGAGATCCACGAAATACAGATGTAACTCTGTGAGATGAATTAACAGAACACTAAGCAGTTTCTCAGAAAGCTTCTTTCCAGATTTCATCGGAGGATATTTCCTTTTTCTCCATATCCCTCTATGAGCTTCCAAATATCACTTTGCCAATTCCACAAGAACTGTCTTAGCGAAAGGCTTCTTGAGGGGAAAGCTGTAACTCTGTGAGATGATTTCACAGAATACAAAGAAGTTTTTCAGAAAGTTTCTGTCTCTTTGTTATCGGAGGATATTTCGTTTGGCCCTATAGTCTTCAAAGGGAAAGGAAATATCTGCTGTCAGATTCCACAGAAATAAGGCTAGCAAAGAGATCCACGAAATACAGATGTAACTCTGTGAGATGAATTAACAGAACACTGAGCAGTTTCTCAGAAATCTTCTTTCCAGATTTCATCGGAGGATATTTCCTTTTTTACCGTAGCCCTCTATGGGCTTCCAAATATCACTTTGCCAATTCCACAAGAACTGTCTTAGCGAAAGGCTTCTTGAGGGGAAAGCTGTAACTCTGTGAGACGATTTCACAGAACACAAAGAACTTTCTCAGAAAGCTTCTTTCTCTTTGTTATCGGAGGATATTTCCTTTGGCCCTATAGTCTTCAAAGGGAAAGGAAATATCTGTTGTCAGATTACACAGAAATAAGGCTAGCAAAGAGATCCACGAAATACAGATGTAACTCTGTGAGATGAATTAACAGAACACTAAGCAGTTTCTCAGAAAGCTTCTTTCCAGATTTCATCGGAGGATATTTCCTTTTTCACCATAGCCCTCTATGGGCTTCCAAATATCACTTTGCCAATTCCACAAGAACTGTCTTAGCGAAAGGCTTCTTGAGGGGAAAGCTGTAACTCTGTGAGATGATTTCACAGAACACAAAGAAGTTTCTAAGAAAGCTTGTTTCTCTTTGTTATCGGAGGATATTACCTTTGGCCCTATAGTCTTTAAAGGGATCCGAAATATCTTTTCTCAGATTCCACAGAAATAAGGCTAGAAAAGAGATCCACGAAATACAGTTGTAACTCTGTGAGATGAATTAACAGAACACTAAGCAGTTTCTCAGAAAGCTTCTTTCCAGATTTCATCGGAGGATATTTCCTTTTTCTCCATAGCCCTCTATGAGCTTCCAAATATCACTTTGCCAATTCCACAAGAACTGTCTTACCGAAAGGCTTCTTAAGGGGAAAGCTGTAACTCTGTGAGATGATTTCACGGAACAAAAAGAGGTTTCTCAGAAAGCTTCTTTCTCTTGGTTATCGGAGGATATTTCCTTTGGCCCTATAGTCTTCAAAGGGAAAGGAAATATCTGTTGTCAGATTCCACAGAAATAAGGCTAGCAAAGAGATCCACGGAATACAGATGTAACGGTGCGAGATGAATTAACAGAACACTAAGCAGTTTCTCAGAAAGCTTCTTTCCAGATTTCATCGGAGGATATTTCCTTTTTCACCATAGCCCTCTATGGGCTTCCAAATATCACTTTGCCAATTCCACAAGAACTGTCTTAGCGAAAGGCTTCTTGAGGGGAAAGCTGTAACTCTGTGAGATGATTTCACAGAACACAAAGAAGTTTCTCAGAAAGTTTCTTTCTCTTTGTTATCGGAGGATATTTCCTTTGGCCCTATAGTCTTCAAAGGGAAAGGAAATATCTGCTGTCAGATTCCACAGAAATAAGGCTAGCAAAGAGATCCACGAAATACAGATGTAACTCTGTGAGATGAATTAACAGAACACTGAGCAGTTTCTCAGAAATCTTCTTTCCAGATTTCATCGGAGGATATTTCCTTTTTCACCATAGCCCTCTATGGGCTTCCAAATATCACTTTGCCAATTCCACAAGAACTGTCTTAGCGAAAGGCTTCTTGAGGGGAAAGCTGTAACTCTGTGAGACGATTTCACAGAACACAAAGAAGTTTCTCAGAAAGCTTCTTTCTCTTTGTTATCGGAGGATATTTCCTTTGGCCCTATAGTCTTCAAAGGGAAAGGAAATATCTGTTGTCAGATTCCACAGAAATAAGGCTAGCAAAGAGATCCACGAAATACAGATGTAACTCTGTGAGATGAATTAACAGAACACTAAGCAGTTTCTCAGAAAGCTTCTATCCAGATTTCATGGGAGGATATTTCCTTTTTCACCATAGCCCTCTATGGGCTTCCAAATATCACTTTGCCAATTCCACAAGAACTGTCTTAGCGAAAGGCTTCTTGAGGGGAAAGCTGTAACTCTGTGAGATGATTTCACAGAACACAAAGGAGTTTCTCAGAAAGCTTCTTTCTCTTTGTTATCGGAGGATATTTCCTTTGGCCCTATAGTCTTTAAAGGGATCCGAAATATCTTTTCTCAGATTCCACAGAAATAAGGCTAGAAAAGAGATCCACGAAATACAGATGTAACTCTGTGAGATGAATTAACAGAACACTAAGCAGTTTCTCAGAAAGCTTCTTTCCAGATTTCATCGGAGGATATTTCCTTTTTCACCATAGCCCTCTATGGGCTTCCAAATATCCCTTTGCCGATTCCACAAGAACTGTCCTAGCGAAAGGCTTCTTGAGGGAAAAGCTGTAACTCTGTGAGATGATTTCACAGAACACAAAGAAGTTTCTCAGAAAGCTTCTTTCTCTTTGTTATCGGAGGATATTTCCTTTGGCCTATAGTCTTTAAAGGGATTCGAAATATCTGTTCTCAGATTCCACAGAAATAAGGCTAGCAAAGAGATCCACGAAATACAGATGTAACTCTGTGAGATGAATTAACAGAACACTGAGCAGTTTCTCAGAAATCTTCTTTCCAGATTTCATCGGAGGATATTTCCTTTTTCACCATAGCCCTCTATGGGCTTCCAAATATCACTTTGACAATTCCACAAGAACTGTCTTAGCGAAAGGCTTCTTGAGGGGAAAGCTGTAACTCTGTGAGATGATTTCACGGAACAAAAAGAAGTTTCTCAGAAAGCTTCTTTCTCTTGGTTATCGGAGGATATTTCCTTTGGCCCTATAGTCTTCAAAGGGAAAGGAAATATCTGTTGTCAGATTCCACGGAAATAAGGCTAGCAAAGAGATCCACGAAATACAGATGTAACGGTGCGAGATGAATTAACAGAACACTAAGCAGTTTCTCAGAAAGCTTCTTTCCAGATTTCATCGGAGGATATTTCCTTTTTCACCATAGCCCTCTACGGGCTTCCAAATATCACTTTGCCAATTCCACAAGAACTGTCTTAGGGAAAGGCTTCTTGAGGGGAAAGCTGTAACTCTGTGAGATGATTTCACAGAACACAAAGAAGTTCTCAGAAAGTTTCTTTCTCTTTGTTATCGGAGGATATTTCCTTTGGCCCTATAGTCTTCAAAGGGAAAGGAAATATCTGCTGTCAGATTCCACAGAAATAAGGCTAGCAAAGAGATCCACGAAATACAGATGTAAATCTGTGAGATGAATTAACAGAACACTGAGCAGTTTCTCAGAAATCTTCTTTCCAGATTTCATCGGAGGATATTTCCTTTTTCACCATAGCCCTCTATGGGCTTCCAAATATCACTTTGCCGATTCCACAAGAACTGTCCTAGCGAAAGGCTTCGTGAGGGAAAACCTGTAACTCTGTGAGATGATTTCACAGAACACAAAGAAGTTTCTCAGAAAGCTTCTTTCTCTTTGTTATCGGAGGATATTTCCTTTGGTCTATAGTCTTTAAAGGGATTGGAAATATCTGTTCTCAGATTCCACAGAAATAAGGCTAGCAAAGAGATCCACGAAATACAGATGTAACTCTGTGAGATGAATTAACAGAACACTGAGCAGTTTCTCAGAAATCTTCTTTCCAGATTTCATCGGAGGATATTTCCTTTTTCACCATAGCCCTCTATGGGCTTCCAAATATCACTTTGCCAATTCCACAAGAACTGTCTTAGCGAAAGGCTTCTTGAGGGGAAAGCTGTAACTCTGTGAGATGATTTCACAGAACACAAAGAAGTTTCTCAGAAAGCTTCTTTCTCTTTGTTATCGGAGGATATTTCCTTTGGCCCTATAGTCTTTAAAGGGATCCGAAATATCTTTTCTCAGATTCCACAGAAATAAGGCTAGAAAAGAGATCCACGAAATACAGATGTAACTCTGTGAGATGAATTAACAGAACACTAAGCAGTTTCTCAGAAAGCTTCTTTCCAGATTTCATCGGAGGATATTTCCTTTTTCACCATAGCCCTCTATGGGCTTCCAAATATCACTTTGCCAATTCCACAAGAACTGTCTTAGCGAAAGGCTTCTTGAGGGGAAAGCTGTAACTCTGTGAGATGATTTCACAGAACACAAAGAAGTTTCTCAGAAAGCTTCTTTCTCTTTGTTATCGGAGGATATTTCCTTTGGCCCTATAGTCTTCAAAGGGAAAGGAAATATCTGTTGTCAGAATCCACAGAAATAAGGCTAGCAAAGAGATCCACGAAATACAGGTGTAACTCTGTGAGATGAATTAACAGAACACTAAGCAGTTTCTCAGAAAGCTTCTTTCCAGATTTCGTCGGAGGATATTTGCTTTTTCTCCATAGCCCTCTTAGAGCTTCCAAATATCACCTTGCCAATTCCACAAGAACTGTCTTAGCGAAAGGCTTCTTGAGGGGAAAGCTGTAACTCTGTGAGATGATTTCACAGAACACAAAGAAGTTTCTCAGAAAGCTTCTTTCTCTTTGTTATCGGAGGATATTTCCTTTGGGCCTATAGTCTTTAAAGGGATCCGAAATATCTGTTCTCAGATTCAACAGAAATAAGGCTAGCAAAGAGATCCACGAAATACAGATGTAACTCTGTGAGATGAATTAACAGAACACTAAGCAGTTTCTCAGAAAGCTTCTTTCCAGATTTCATCGGAGGATATTTCCTTTTTCTCCATATCCCTCTATGAGCTTCCAAATATCACTTTGCCAATTCCACAAGAACTGTCTTAGCGAAAGGCTTCTTGAGGGGAAAGCTGTAACTCTGTGAGATGATTTCACAGAATACCAAGAAGTTTCTCAGAAAGTTTCTTTCTCTTTGTTACCGGAGGATATTTCCTTTGGCCCTATAGTCTTCAAAGGGAAAGGAAATATCTGCTGTCAGATTCCACAGAAATAAGGCTAGCAAAGAGATCCACGAAATACAGATGTAACTCTGTGAGATGAATTAACAGAACAATGAGCAGTTTCTCAGAAATCTTCTTTCCAGATTTCATCGGAGGATATTTCCTTTTTCACCGTAGCCCTCTATGGGCTTCCAAATATCACTTTTCCAATTCCACAAGAACTGTCTTAGCGAAAGGCTTCTTGAGGGGAAAGCTGTAACTCTGTGAGACGATTTCACAGAACACAAAGAAGTTTCTCAGAAAGCTTCTTTCTCTTTGTTATCGGAGGATATTTCCTTTGGCCCTATAGTCTTCAAAGGGAAAGGAAATATCTGTTGTCAGATTCCACAGAAATAAGGCTAGCAAAGAGATCCACGAAATGCAGATGTAACTCTGTGAGATGAATTAACAGAACACTAAGCAGTTTCTCAGAAAGCTTCTTTCCAGATTTCATCGGAGGATATTTCCTTTTTCACCATAGCCCTCTATGGGCTTCCAAATATCACTTTGCCAATTCCACAAGAACTGTTTTAGCGAAAGGCTTCTTGAGGGGAAAGCTGTAACTCTGTGAGATGATTTCACAGAACACAAAGAAGTTTCTCAGAAAGCTTCTTTCTCTTTGTTATCGGAGGATATTTCCTTTGGCCCTATAGTCTTTAAAGGGATCCGAAATATCTTTTCTCAGATTCCACAGAAATAAGGATAGAAAAGAGATCCACGAAATACAGATGTAACTCTGTGAGATGAATTAACAGAACACTAAGCAGTTTCTCAGAAAGCTTCTTTCCAGATTTCATCGGAGGATAATTCCTTTTTCTCCATAGCCCTCTATGAGCTTCCAAATATCACTTTGCCAATTCCACAAGAACTGTCTTACCGAAAGGCTTCTTGAGGGGAAAGCTGTAACTCTGTGAGATGATTTCACGGAACAAAAAGAGGTTTCTCAGAAAGCTTCTTTCTCTTGGTTATCGGAGGATATTTCCTTTGGCCCTAGAGTCTTCAAAGGGAAAGGAAATATCTGTTGTCAGATTCCACAGAAATAAGGCTAGCAAAGAGATCCACGAAATACAGATGTAACGGTGCGAGATGAATTAACAGAACACTAAGCAGTTTCTCAGAAAGCTTCTTTCCAGATTTCATCGGAGGATATTTCCTTTTTCTCCATATCCCTCTATGAGCTTCCAAATATCACTTTGCCAATTCCACAAGAACTGTCTTAGCGAAAGGCTTCTTGAGGGGAAAGCTGTAACTCTGTGAGATGATTTCACAGAACACAAAGAAGTTTCTCAGAAAGCTTCTTTCTCTTTGCTATCGGAGGATATTTCCTTTGGCCCTATAGTCTTTAAAGGGATCCGAAATATCTTTTCTCAGATTCCACAGTAATAAGGCTAGAAAAGAGATCCACGAAATACACATGTAACTCTGTGAGATGAATTAACAGAACACTAAGCAGTTTCTCAGAAAGCTTCTTTCCAGATTTCATCGGAGGATATTTCCTTTTTCTCCATAGCCCTTTATGAGCCTCCAAATATCACTTTGCCAATTCCACAAGAACTGTCTTACCGAAAGGCTTCTTGAGGGGAAAGCTGTAACTCTGTGAGATGATTTCACGGAACAAAAAGAAGTTTCTCAGAAAGCTTCTTTCTCTTGGTTATCGGAGGATATTTCCTTTGGCCCTATAGTCTTCAAAGGGAAAGGAAATATCTGCTGTCAGATTCCACAGAAATAAGGCTAGCAAAGAGATCCACGAAATACAGATGTAACTCTGTGAGATGAATTAACAGAACACTAAGCAGTTTCTCAGAAAGCTTCTTTCCAGATTTCATCGGAGGATATTTCCTTTTTCACCATAGCCCTCTATGGGCTTCCAAATATCACTTTGCCAATTCCACAAGAACTGTCTTAGCGAAAGGCTTCTTGAGGGGAAAGCTGTAACTCTGTGAGATGATTTCACAGAACACAAAGAACTTTCTCAGAAAGCTTCTTTCTCTTTGTTATCGGAGGATATTTCCTTTGGCCCTATAGTCTTCAAAGGGAAAGGAAATATCTGTTGTCAGAATCCACAGAAATAAGGCTAGCAAAGAGATCCACGAAATACAGATGTAACTCTGTGAGATGAATTAACAGAACACTAAGCTGTTTCTCAGAAAGCTTCTTTCCAGATTTCGTTGGAGGATATTTGCTTTTTCTCCATAGCCCTCTTAGAGCTTCCAAATATCACTTTGCCAATTCCACAAGAACTGTCTTAGCGAAAGGCTTCTTGAGGGGAAAGCTGTAACTCTGTGAGATGATTTCACGGAACACAAAGAAGTTTCTCAGAAAGCTTCTTTCTCTTGGTCATCGGAGGATATTTCCTTTGGCCCTATAGTCTTCAAAGGGAAAGGAAATATCTGTTGTCAGATTCCACAGAAATAAGGCTAGCAAAGAGATCCACGAAATACAGATGTAACGGTGTGAGATGAATTAACAGAACACTAAGCAGTTTCTCAGAAAGCTTCTTTCCAGATTTCATCGGAGGATATTGCCTTTTTCACCATAACCCTGTATGGGCTTCCAAATATCACTTTGCCAATTCCACAAGAACTGTCTTAGTGAAAGGCTTCTTGAGGGGAAAGCTGTAACTCTGTGAGATGATTTCACAGAACACAAAGAAGTTTCTCAGAAAGCTTCTTTCTCTTTGTTATCGGAGGATATTTCCTTTGGCCCTATAGTCTTTAAAGGGATCCGAAATATCTTTTCTCAGATTCCACAGAAATAAGGCTAGAAAAGAGATCCACGAAATACAGATGTAACTCTGTGAGATGAATTAACAGAACACTAAGCAGTTTCTCAGAAAGCTTCTTTCCAGATTTCATCGGAGGATATTTCCTTTTTCACCATAGCCCTCTATGGGCTTCCAAATATCACTTTGCCAATTCCACAAGAACTGTCTTAGCGAAAGGCTTCTTGAGGGGAAAGCTGTAACTCTGTGAGATGATTTCACAGAACACAAAGAAGTTTCTCAGAAAGCTTCTTTCTCTTTGTTATCGGAGGATATTTCCTTTGGCCCTATAGTCTTCAAAGGGAAAGGAAATATCTGTTGTCAGAATCCACAGAAATAAGGCTAGCAAAGAGATCCACGAAATACAGGTGTAACTCTGTGAGATGAAATAACAGAACACTAAGCAGTTTCTCAGAAAGCTTCTTTCCAGATTTCGTCGGAGGATATTTGCTTTTTCTCCATAGCCCTCTTAGAGCTTCCAAATATCACCTTGCCAATTCCACAAGAACTGTCTTAGCGAAAGGCTTCTTGAGGGGAAAGCTGTAACTCTGTGAGATGATTTCACAGAACACAAAGAAGTTTCTCAGAAAGCTTCTTTCTCTTTGTTATCGGAGGATATTTCCTTTGGGCCTATAGTCTTTAAAGGGATCCGAAATATCTGTTCTCAGATTCAACAGAAATAAGGCTAGAAAAGAGATCCACGAAATACAGATGTAACTCTGTGAGATGAATTAACAGAACACTAAGCAGTTTCTCAGAAAGCTTCTTTCCAGATTTCATCGGAGGATATTTCCTTTTTCTCCATATCCCTCTATGAGCTTCCAAATATCACTTTGCCAATTCCACAAGAACTGTCTTAGCGAAAGGCTTCTTGAGGGGAAAGCTGTAACTCTGTGAGATGATTTCACAGAATACCAAGAAGTTTCTCAGAAAGTTTCTTTCTCTTTGTTACCGGAGGATATTTCCTTTGGCCCTATAGTCTTCAAAGGGAAAGGAAATATCTGCTGTCAGATTCCACAGAAATAAGGCTAGCAAAGAGATCCACGAAATACAGATGTAACTCTGTGTGATGAATTAACAGAACAATGAGCAGTTTCTCAGAAATCTTCTTTCCAGATTTCATCGGAGGATATTTCCTTTTTCACCGTAGCCCTCTATGGGCTTCCAAATATCACTTTTCCAATTCCACAAGAACTGTCTTAGCGAAAGGCTTCTTGAGGGGAAAGCTGTAACTCTGTGAGACGATTTCACAGAACACAAAGAAGTTTCTCAGAAAGCTTCTTTCTCTTTGTTATCGGAGGATATTTCCTTTGGCCCTATAGTCTTCAAAGGGAAAGGAAATATCTGTTGTCAGATTCCACAGAAATAAGGCTAGCAAAGAGATCCACGAAATGCAGATGTAACTCTGTGAGATGAATTAACAGAACACTAAGCAGTTTCTCAGAAAGCTTCTTTCCAGATTTCATCGGAGGATATTTCCTTTTTCACCATAGCCCTCTATGGGCTTCCAAATATCACTTTGCCAATTCCACAAGAACTGTCTTAGCGAAAGGCTTCTTGAGGGGAAAGCTGTAACTCTGTGAGATGATTTCACAGAACACAAAGAAGTTTCTCAGAAAGCTTCTTTCTCTTTGTTATCGGAGGATATTTCCTTTGGCCCTATAGTCTTTAAAGGGATCCGAAATATCTTTTCTCAGATTCCACAGAAATAAGGCTAGAAAAGAGATCCACGAAATACAGATGTAACTCTGTGAGATGAATTAACAGAACACTAAGCAGTTTCTCAGAAAGCTTCTTTCCAGATTTCATCGGAGGATAATTCCTTTTTCTCCATAGCCCTCTATGAGCTTCCAAATATCACTTTGCCAATTCCACAAGAACTGTCTTACCGAAAGGCTTCTTGAGGGGAAAGCTGTAACTCTGTGAGATGATTTCACGGAACAAATAGAGGTTTCTCAGAAAGCTTCTTTCTCTTGGTTATCGGAGGATATTTCCTTTGGCCCTAGAGTCTTCAAAGGGAAAGGAAATATCTGTTGTCAGATTCCACAGAAATAAGGCTAGCAAAGAGATCCACGAAATACAGATGTAACGGTGCGAGATGAATTAACAGAACACTAAGCAGTTTCTCAGAAAGCTTCTTTCCAGATTTCATCGGAGGATATTTCCTTTTTCTCCATATCCCTCTATGAGCTTCCAAATATCACTTTGCCAATTCCACAAGAACTGTCTTAGCGAAAGGCTTCTTGAGGGGAAAGCTGTAACTCTGTGAGATGATTTCACGGAACACAAAGAAGTTTCTCAGAAAGCTTCTTTCTCTTTGTTATCGGAGGATATTTCCTTTGGCCCTATAGTCTTTAAAGGGATCCGAAATATCTTTTCTCAGATTCCACAGTAATAAGGCTAGAAAAGAGATCCACGAAATACACATGTAACTCTGTGAGATGAATTAACAGAACACTAAGCAGTTTCTCAGAAAGCTTCTTTCCAGATTTCATCGGAGGATATTTCCTTTTTCTCCATAGCCCTTTATGAGCTTCCAAATATCACTTTGCCAATTCCACAAGAACTGTCTTACCGAAAGGCTTCTTGAGGGGAAAGCTGTAACTCTGTGAGATGATTTCACGGAACAAAAAGAAGTTTCTCAGAAAGCTTCTTTCTCTTGGTTATCGGAGGATATTTCCTTTGGCCCTATAGTCTTCAAAGGGAAAGGAAATATCTGTTGTCAGAATCCACAGAAATAAGGCTAGCAAAGAGATCCACGAAATACAGATGTAACTCTGTGAGATGAATTAACAGAACACTAAGCAGTTTCTCAGAAAGCTTCTTTCCAGATTTCGTTGGAGGATATTTGCTTTTTCTCCATAGCCCTCTTAGAGCTTCCAAATATCACTTTGCCAATTCCACAAGAACTGTCTTAGCGAAAGGCTTCTTGAGGGGAAAGCTGTAACTCTGTGAGATGATTTCACGGAACACAAAGAAGTTTCTCAGAAAGCTTCTTTCTCTTGGTCATCGGAGGATATTTCCTTTGGCCCTATAGTCTTCAAAGGGAAAGGAAATATCTGTTGTCAGATTCCACAGAAATAAGGCTAGCAAAGAGATCCACGAAATACAGATGTAACGGTGTGAGATGAATTAACAGAACACTAAGCAGTTTCTCAGAAAGCTTCTTTCCAGATTTCATCGGAGGATATTGCCTTTTTCACCATAACCCTGTATGGGCTTCCAAATATCACTTTGCCAATTCCACAAGAACTGTCTTAGTGAAAGGCTTCTTGAGGGGAAAGCTGTAACTCTGTGAGATGATTTCACAGAACACAAAGAAGTTTCTCAGAAAGCTTCTTTCTCTTTGTTATCGGAGGATATTTCCTTGGGCCCTATAGTCTTCAAAGGGAAAGGAAATATCTGTTGTCAGATTCCACAGAAATAAGGCTAGCAAAGAGATCCACGAAATACAGATGTAACTCTGTGAGATGAAATAACATAACCCTAAGCAGTTTCTCAGAAAGCTTCTTTCCAGATTTCATCGGAGGATATTTCCTTTTTCACCGTAGCCCTCTATGGGCTTCAAATATCAGTTTGCCAATTCCACAAGAACTGTCTTAGCGAAAGGCTTCTTGAGGGGAAAGCTGTAACTCTGTGAGATGATTTCTCAGAACACAAAGACGTTTCTCAGAAAGCTTCTTTCTCTTTGTTATCGGAGGATATTTCCTTTGGCCCTATAGTCTTCAAAGGGAAAGGAAATATCTGTTGTCAGAATCCACAGAAATAAGGCTAGCAAAGAGATCCTCGAAATACAGATGTAACTCTGTGAGATGAATTAACAGAACACTAAGCAGTTTCTCAGAAAGCTTCTTTCCAGATTTCATCGGAGGATATTTCCTTTTTCTCCATAGCCCTCTATGAGCTTCCAAATATCACTTTGCCAATTCCACAAGAAATGTCTTAGCGAAAGGCGTCTTGAGGGGAAAGCTGTAACTCTGTGAGATGATTTCACAGAACACAAAGAAGTTTCTCAGAAAGCTTCTTTCTCTTTGTTATCGGAGGATATTTCCTTTGGCCCTATAGTCTTCAAAGGGAAAGGAAATATCTGTTGTCAGATGCCACAGAAATAAGGCTAGCAAGAGATCCACGAAATACACATGTAACTCTGTGAGATGAATTAACAGAACACTAAGCAGTTTCTCAGAAAGCTTCTTTCCAGATTTCATCGGAGGATATTTCCTTTTTCACCATAGCCCTCTATGGGCTTCCAAATATCACTTTGCCGATTCCACAAGAACTGTCCTAGCGAAAGGCTTCTTGAGGGAAAAGCTGTAACTCTGTGAGATGATTTCACAGAACACAAAGAAGTTTCTCAGAAAGCTTCTTTATCTTTGTTATCGGAGGATATTTCCTTTGGCCTATAGTCTTTAAAGGGATTCGAAATATCTGTTCTCAGATTCCACAGAAATAAGGCTAGCAAAGAGATCCACGAAATACAGATGTAACTCTGTGAGATGAATTAACAGAACACAAAGCAGTTTCTCTGTGCGCTTCTTTCCAGATTTCATGGGAGGATATTTCCTTTTTCACCATAGTCCTCTATGGGCTTCCAAATATCACTTTGCCAATTCCACAAGAACTGTCTTAGCGAAAGGCTTCTTGAGGCGAAATCTGTAATTCTGTGACTTGATTTCACAGAACACACAGAAGTTTCTCAGAAAGCTTCTTTCTCTTTGTTATCGGAGGATATTTCCTTTGGCCCTATAGTCTTCAAATGGAAAGGAAATATCTGTTGTCAGATTCCACAGAAATAAGGCTAGCAAAGAGATCCACGAAACACAGATGTAACTCTGTGAGATGAATTAACAGAACACTAAGCAGTTTCTCAGAAATCTTCTTTCCAGATTTCATCGGAGGATATTTCCTTTTTCACCATAGCCCTCTATGGGCTTCCAAATATCACTTGGCCTATTCCACAAGAACTGTCTTAGAGAAAGGCTACTTGAGGGGAAAGCTGTAACTCTGTGAGATGATTTCACAAAACAGAAAGAAGTTTCTCAGAAAGCTTCTTTCTCTTTGTTATCGGAGGATATTTCCTTTGGCCGTATAGTCTTTAAAGGGATCCGAAATATCTGTTCTCAGATCCCACAGAAATAAGGCTAGCAAAGAGATCCACGAAATACAGATGTAACTCTGTGAGATGAATTAACAGAACACTAAGCAGTTTCTCAGAAAGCTTCTTTCCAGATTTCATCGGAGGATATTTCCTTTTTCACCATAGCCCTCTATGGGCTTCCAAATATCACTTTGCCAATTCAACAAGAACTGTCTTAGCGAAAGGCTTCTTGAGGGGAAAGCTGTAACTCTGTGAGATGATTTCACAGAACACAAAGAAGTTTCTCAGAAAGCTTCTTTCTCTTTGTTATCGGAGGATATTTCCTTTGGCCCTATAGTCTTTAAAGGGATCCGAAATATCTGTTCTCAGATTCAACAGAAATAAGGCTAGCAAAGAGATCCACGAAATACAGATGTAACTCTGTGAGATGAATTAACAGAACACTAAGCAGTTTCTCAGAAAGCTTCTTTCCAGATTTCATCGGAGGATATTTCCTTTTTCTCCATATCCCTCTATGAGCTTCCAAATATCACTTTGCCAATTCCACAAGAACTGTCTTAGCGAAAGGCTTCTTGAGGGGAAAGCTGTAACTCTGTGAGATGATTTCACAGAATACAAAGAAGTTTTTCAGAAAGTTTCTTTCTCTTTGTTATCGGAGGATATTTCGTTTGGCCCTATAGTCTTCAAAGGGAAAGGAAATATCTGCTGTCAGATTCCACAGAAATAAGGCTAGCAAAGAGATCCACGAAATACAGATGTAACTCTGTGAGATGAATTAACAGAACACTGAGCAGTTTCTCAGAAATCTTCTTTCCAGATTTCATCGGAGGATATTTCCTTTTTTACCGTAGCCCTCTATGGGCTTCCAAATATCACTTTGCCAATTCCACAAGAACTGTCTTAGCGAAAGGCTTCTTGAGGGGAAAGCTGTAACTCTGTGAGACGATTTCACAGAACACAAAGAACTTTCTCAGAAAGCTTCTTTCTCTTTGTTATCGGAGGATATTTCCTTTGGCCCTATAGTCTTCAAAGGGAAAGGAAATATCTGTTGTCAGATTACACAGAAATAAGGCTAGCAAAGAGATCCACGAAATACAGATGTAACTCTGTGAGATGAATTAACAGAACACTAAGCAGTTTCTCAGAAAGCTTCTTTCCAGATTTCATCGGAGGATATTTCCTTTTTCACCATAGCCCTCTATGGGCTTCCAAATATCACTTTGCCAATTCCACAAGAACTGTCTTAGCGAAAGGCTTCTTGAGGGGAAAGCTGTAACTCTGTGAGATGATTTCACAGAACACAAAGAAGTTTCTCAGAAAGCTTCTTTCTCTTTGTTATCGGAGGATATTTCCTTTGGCCCTATAGTCTTTAAAGGGATCCGAAATATCTTTTCTCAGATTCCACAGAAATAAGGCTAGAAAAGAGATCCACGAAATACAGTTGTAACTCTGTGAGATGAATTAACAGAACACTAAGCAGTTTCTCAGAAAGCTTCTTTCCAGATTTCATCGGAGGATATTTCCTTTTTCTCCATAGCCCTCTATGAGCTTCCAAATATCACTTTGCCAATTCCACAAGAACTGTCTTACCGAAAGGCTTCTTAAGGGGAAAGCTGTAACTCTGTGAGATGATTTCACGGAACAAAAAGAGGTTTCTCAGAAAGCTTCTTTCTCTTGGTTATCGGAGGATATTTCCTTTGGCCCTATAATCTTCAAAGGGAAAGGAAATATCTGTTGTCAGATTCCACAGAAATAAGGCTAGCAAAGAGATCCACGGAATACAGATGTAACGGTGCGAGATGAATTAACAGAACACTAAGCAGTTTCTCAGAAAGCTTCTTTCCAGATTTCATCGGAGGATATTTCCTTTTTCACCATAGCCCTCTATGGGCTTCCAAATATCACTTTGCCAATTCCACAAGAACTGTCTTAGCGAAAGGCTTCTTGAGGGGAAAGCTGTAACTCTGTGAGATGATTTCACAGAACACAAAGAAGTTTCTCAGAAAGTTTCTTTCTCTTTGTTATCGGAGGATATTTCCTTTGGCCCTATAGTCTTCAAAGGGAAAGGAAATATCTGCTGTCAGATTCCACAGAAATAAGGCTAGCAAAGAGATCCACGAAATACAGATGTAACTCTGTGAGATGAATTAACAGAACACTGAGCAGTTTCTCAGAAATCTTCTTTCCAGATTTCATCGGAGGATATTTCCTTTTTCACCATAGCCCTCTATGGGCTTCCAAATATCACTTTGCCAATTCCACAAGAACTGTCTTAGCGAAAGGCTTCTTGAGGGGAAAGCTGTAACTCTGTGAGACGATTTCACAGAACACAAAGAAGTTTCTCAGAAAGCTTCTTTCTCTTTGTTATCGGAGGATATTTCCTTTGGCCCTATAGTCTTCAAAGGGAAAGGAAATATCTGTTGTCAGATTCCACAGAAATAAGGCTAGCAAAGAGATCCACGAAATACAGATGTAACTCTGTGAGATGAATTAACAGAACACTAAGCAGTTTCTCAGAAAGCTTCTATCCAGATTTCATGGGAGGATATTTCCTTTTTCACCATAGCCCTCTATGGGCTTCCAAATATCACTTTGCCAATTCCACAAGAACTGTCTTAGCGAAAGGCTTCTTGAGGGGAAAGCTGTAACTCTGTGAGATGATTTCACAGAACACAAAGGAGTTTCTCAGAAAGCTTCTTTCTCTTTGTTATCGGAGGATATTTCCTTTGGTCTATAGTCTTTAAAGGGATTGGAAATATCTGTTCTCAGATTCCACAGAAATAAGGCTAGCAAAGAGATCCACGAAATACAGATGTAACTCTGTGAGATGAATTAACAGAACACTGAGCAGTTTCTCAGAAATCTTCTTTCCAGATTTCATCGGAGGATATTTCCTTTTTCACCATAGCCCTCTATGGGCTTCCAAATATCACTTTGCCAATTCCACAAGAACTGTCTTAGCGAAAGGCTTCTTGAGGGGAAAGCTGTAACTCTGTGAGATGATTTCACAGAACACAAAGAAGTTTCTCAGAAAGCTTCTTTCTCTTTGTTATCGGAGGATATTTCCTTTGGCCCTATAGTCTTTAAAGGGATCCGAAATATCTTTTCTCAGATTCCACAGAAATAAGGCTAGAAAAGAGATCCACGAAATACAGATGTAACTCTGTGAGATGAATTAACAGAACACTAAGCAGTTTCTCAGAAAGCTTCTTTCCAGATTTCATCGGAGGATATTTCCTTTTTCACCATAGCCCTCTATGGGCTTCCAAATATCACTTTGCCAATTCCACAAGAACTGTCTTAGCGAAAGGCTTCTTGAGGGGAAAGCTGTAACTCTGTGAGATGATTTCACAGAACACAAAGAAGTTTCTCAGAAAGCTTCTTTCTCTTTGTTATCGGAGGATATTTCCTTTGGCCCTATAGTCTTCAAAGGGATCCGAAATATCTGTTCTCAGATTCCACAGAAATAAGACTAGCAAAGAGATCCTCGAAATACAGACGTAACTCTGTGAGATGAAATAACAGAACACTAAGCAGTTTCTCAGAAAGCTTCTTTCCAGATTTCATCGGAGGATATTTCCTTTTTCACCATAGCCCTCTAAGGGCTTCAAATATCACTTTGCCAATTCCACAAGAACTGTCTTAGCGAAAGGCTTCTTGAGGGGAAAGCTGTAACTCTGTGAGATGATTTCTCAGAACACAAAGAAGTTTCTCAGAAAGCTTCTTTCTCTTTGTTATCGGAGGATATTTCCTTTGGCCCTATAGTCTTCAAAGGGAAAGGAAATATCTGTTGTCAGAATCCACAGAAATAAGGCTAGCAAAGAGATCCACGAAATACAGATGTAACTCTGTGAGATGAATTAACAGAACACTAAGCAGTTTCTCAGAAAGCTTCTTTCCAGATTTCATCGGAGGATATTTCCTTTTTCTCCATAGCCCTCTATGAGCTTCCAAATATCACTTTGCCAATTCCAGAAGAACTGTCTTAGCGAAAGGCTTCTTGAGGGGAAAGCTGTAACTCTGTGAGATGATTTCACAGAACACAAAGAAGTTTCTCAGTAAGCTTCTTTCTCTTTGTTATCGGAGGATATTTCCTTTGGCCCTATAGTCTTCAAAGGGAAAGGAAATATCTGTTGTCAGATTCCACAGAAATAAGGCTAGCAAAGAGATACACGAAATACAGATGTAACTCTGTGAGATGAATTAACAGAACACTAAGCAGTTTCTCAGAAAGCTTCTTTCCAGATTTCATCGGAGGATAATTCCTTTTTCACCATAGCCCTCTATGGGCTTCCAAATATCACTTTGCCAATTCCACAAGAACTGTCTTAGCGAAAGGATTCTTGAGTAGAAAGCTGTGACTCTGTGAGATGATTTCACAGAACACAAAGAAGTTTCTCAGAAAGCTTCTTTCTCTTTTTTATCGGAGGATATTTCCTTTGGCCCTATAGTCTTCAAAGGGAAAGGAAATATCTGTTTTCAGATGCCACAGAAATAAGGCTAGCAAAGAGATCCACGAAATATAGATGTAACTCTGTGAGATGAATTAACAGAACACTGAGCAGTTTCTCAGAAAGCTTCTTTCCAGATTTCATCGGAGGATATTTCCTTTTTCACCATAGTCATCTATGGGCTTCCAAATATCACCCTCCCAATTCCACAAGAACTGTCTTAGCGAAAGGCTTCTTGAGGGAAAAGCTGTAACTCTGTGAGATGATTTCACAGAACACAAAGAAGTTTCTCAGAAAGCTTCTTTCTCTTTGTTATCGGAGGATATTTCCTTTGGCCTATAGTCTTTAAAGGGATTTGAAATATCTGTTCTCAGATTCCACAGAAATAAGGCTAGCAAAGAGATCCACGAAATACAGATGTAACTCTGTGAGATGAATTAACAGAACACTAAGCAGTTTCTCAGAAAGCTTCTTTCCAGATTTCATGGGAGGATATTTCCTTTTTCACACTAGCCCTCTATGGGCTTCCAAATATCACTTTGCCAATTCCACAAGAACTGTCTTAGCGAAAGGCTTCTTGAGGGGAAAGCTGTAACTCTGTGAGATGATTTCACAGAACACAAAGAAGTTTCTCAGAAAGCTTCTTTCTCTTTGTTATCGGAGGATATTTCCTTGGCCCTATAGTCTTTAAAGGGATCCGAAATATCTGTTCTCAGATTCCACAGAAATAAGCCTAGCAAAGAGATCCACGACATACAGATGTAACTCTGTGAGATGAATTAACAGAACACTAGGCAGTTTCTCAGAAAGCTTCTTTCCAGATTTCATCGGAGGATATTTCCTTTTTCTCCATAGCCCTCTATGAGCTTCCAAATATCACTTTGCCAATTCCACAAGAACTGTCTTAGCGAAAGGCTTCTTGAGGGGAAAGCTGTAACCCTGTGAGATGATTTCACAGAAAAGAAAGAAGTTTCTCAGAAAGCTTCTTTCTCTTTGTTACCGGAGGATATTTCCTTTGGCCCTATACTCTTTAAAGGGATTTGAAATATCTGTTCTCAGATTCCACAGAAATAAGGCTAGCAAAGAGATCCACGAAATACAGATGTAACTCTGTGAGATGAATTAACAGAACACTGAGCAGTTTCTCAGAAAGCTTCTTTCCAGATTTCATCGGAGGATATTTCCTTTTTCACCATAGCCCTCTATGGGCTTCCAAATATCACTTTGCCAATTCCACAAGAACTGTCTTAGCGAAAGGCTTCTTGAGGGGAAAGCTGTAACTCTGTGAGATGATTTCACAGAACACAAAGAAGTTTCTCAGAAAGCTTCTTTCTCTTTGTTATCGGAGGATATTTCCTTTGGCCCTATAGTCTTCAAAGGGAAAGGAAATATCTGTTGTCAGATTCCACAGAAATAAGGCTAGCAAAGAGATCCACGAAATACAGACGTAACTCTGTGAGATGAAATAACAGAACAGTAAGCAGTTTCTCAGAAAGCTTCTTTCCAGATTTCATCGGAGGATATTTCCTTTTTCACCATTGCCCTCTATGGGCTTCAAATATCAGTTTGCCAATTCCACAAGAACTGTCTTTGCGAAAGGCTTCTTGAGGGGAAAGCTGTAACTCTGTGAGATGATTTCACAGAACACAAAGAAGTTTCTCAGAAACCTTCTTTCTCTTTGTTATCGGAGAATATTTCCTTTGGCCTATAGTCTTTAAAGGGATTTGAAATATCTGTTCTCAGATTCCACAGAAATAAGGCTAGCAAAGAGATCCACGAAATACAGATGTAACGGTGTGAGATGAATTAACAGAACACTAAGCAGTTTCTCAGAAAGCTTCTTTCCAGATTTCATGGGAGGATATTTCCTTTTTCACCATAGCCCTCTATGGGCTTCCAAATATCACTTTGCCAATTCCACAAGAACTGTCTTAGCGAAAGGCTTCTTGAGGGGAAAGCTGTAACTCTGTGAGATGATTTCACAGAACAGAAAGAAGTTTCTCAGAAAGCTTCTTTCTCTTTGTTATCGGAGGATATTTCCTTTGACCGTATAGTCTTTAAAGGGATCCGAAATATCTGTTCACAGATTCCACAGAAATAAGGCTAGCAAAGAGATACACGAAATACAGATGTAACTCTGTGAGATGAATTAACAGAACACTAAGCAGTTTCTCAGAAAGCTTCTTTCCAGATTTCATCGGATGATATTTCCTTTTTCACCATAGGCCTCTAGGGGCTTCCAAATATCACTTTGCCAATTCCACAAGAACTGTCTTAGCGAAAGGCTTCTTGAGGGGAAAGTTGTAACTCTTTGAGATGATTTCACAGAACACAAAGAAGTTTCTCAGAAAGCTTCTTTCTCTTTGTTATCGGAGGATATTTCCTTTGGCCCTATAGTCTTTAAAGGGATCCGAAATATCTGTTCTCAGATTCCACAGAAATAAGCCTAGCAAAGAGATCCACGAAATACAGATGTAACTCTGTGAGACGAAATAACAGAACACTAAGCAGTTTCTCAGAAAGCTTCTTTCCAGATTTCATCAGAGGATATTTCCTTTTTCACCATAGCCCTCTATGGGCTTCAAATATCACTTTGCCAATTCCACAAGAACTCTCTTAGCGAAAGGCTTCTTGAGGGGAAAGCTGTAACTCTGTGAGATGATTTCACAGAACACAAAGATGTTTCTCAGAAAGCTTCTTTCTCTTTGTTATCGGAGGATATTTCCTTTGGCCCTATAGTCTTCAAAGGGAAAGGAAATATCTGTTGTCAGATTCCACAGAAATAAGGCTAGCAAAGAGATCCACGAAATACAGATGTAACTCTGTGAGATGAATTAACAGAACACTGAGCAGTTTCTCAGAAAGCTTCTTTCCAGATTTCATCGGAGGATATTTCCTTTTTCACCATAGCCCTCTATGGGCTTCCAAATATCACTTTGCCAATTCCACAAGAACTGTCTTAGCGAAAGGCTTCTTGAGGGGAAAGCTGTAACTCTGTGAGACGATTTCACAGAACACAAAGAAGATTCTCCGAAAGCCTCTTTCTCTTTGTTATCGGAGGATATTTCCTTTGTCCCTATAGTCTTCAAACGGAAAGGAAATATCTGTTGTCAGATTCCACAGAAATAAGGCTAGCAAAGAGATCCACGAAATACAGATGTAACTCTGTGAGATGAATTAACAGAACACTAAGCAGTTTCTCAGAAGGCTTCTTTCCAGATTTCATCGGAGGATATTTCCTTTTTCACCATAGCCCTCTATGGGCTTCCAAATATCACTTTGCCAATTCCACAAGAACTGTCTTAGCGAAAGGCTTCTTGAGGGGAAAGCTGTAACTCTGTGAGATGATTTCACAGAACACAAAGAAGTTTCTCAGAAAGCTTCTTTCTCTTTGTTATCGGAGGATATTTCCTTTGGCCCTATAGTCTTCAAAGGGAAAGGAAATATCTGTTGTCAGATTCCACAGAAATAAGGCTAGCAAAGAGATCCACGAAATACAGACGTAACTCTGTGAGATGAAATAACAGAACAGTAAGCAGTTTCTCAGAAAGCTTCTTTCCAGATTTCATCGGAGGATATTTCCTTTTTCACCATAGCCCTCTATGGGATTCAAATATCAGTTTGCCAATTCCACAAGAACTGTCTTAGCGAAAGGCTTCTTGAGGGGAAAGCTGTAACTCTGTGAGATGATTTCTCAGAACACAAAGAAGTTTCTCAGAAAGCTTCTTTCTCTTTGTTATCGGAGGATATTTCCTTTGGCCCTATAGTCTTCAAAGGGAAAGGAAATATCTGTTGTCAGAATCCACAGAAATAAGGCTAGCAAAGAGATCCACGAAATACAGATGTAACTCTGTGAGATGAATTAACAGAACACTAAGCAGTTTCTCAGAAAGCTTCTTTCCAGATTTCATCGGAGGATATTTCCTTTTTCTCCATAGCCCTCTATGAGCTTCCAAATATCACTTTGCCAATTCCAGAAGAACTGTCTTAGCGAAAGGCTTGTTGAGGGGAAAGCTGTAACTCTGTGAGATGATTTCACAGAACACAAAGAAGATTCTCAGAAAGCTTCTTTCACTTTGTTATCGGAGGATATTTCCTTTGGCCCTATAGTCTTCAAAGGGAAAGGAAATATCTGTTGTCAGATTCCACAGAAATAAGGCTAGCAAAGAGATCCACGAAATACAGATGTAACCCTGTGAGATGAATTAACAGAACACTGAGCAGTTTCTCAGAAAGCTTCTTTCCAGATTTCATCGGAGGATATTTCCTTTTTCACCATAGCCCTCTAGGGGCTTCCAAATATCACTTTGCCAATTCCACAAGAACTGTCTTAGCGAAAGGCTTCTTGAGGGGAAAGCTGTAACTCTGTGAGATGATTTCACAGAACACAAAGAAGTTTCTCAGAAAGTTTCTTTCTCTTTGTTATCGGAGGATATTTCCTTTGGCCCTATAGTCTTCAAAGGGAAAGGAAATATCTGCTGTCAGATTCCACAGAAATAAGGCTAGCAAAGAGATCCACGAAATACAGATGTAACGGTGTGAGATGAATTAACAGAACACTAAGCAGTTTCTCAGAAATCTTCTTTCCAGATTTCATCGGAGGATATTTCCTTTTTCACCATAGCCCTCTATGGGCTTCCAAATATCACTTTGCCAATTCCACAAGAACTGTCTTAGCGAAAGGCTTCTTGAGGGGAAAGCTGTAACTCTGTGAGACGATTTCACAGAACACAAAGAAGTTTCTCAGAAAGCTTCTTTCTCTTTGTTATCGGAGGATATTTCCTTTGGCCCTATAGTCTTCAAAGGGAAAGGAAATATCTGTTGTCAGATTCCACAGAAATAAGGCTAGCAAAGAGATCCACGAAATACAGATGTAACTCTGTGAGATGAATTAACAGAACACTAAGCAGTTTCTCAGAAAGCTTCTATCCAGATTTCATGGGAGGATATTTCCTTTTTCACCATAGCCCTCTATGGGCTTCCAAATATCACTTTGCCAATTCCACAAGAACTGTCTTAGCGAAAGGCTTCTTGAGGGGAAAGCTGTAACTCTGTGAGATGATTTCACAGAACACAAAGGAGTTTCTCAGAAAGCTTCTTTCTCTTTGTTATCGGAGGATATTTCCTTTGGCCCTATAGTCTTTAAAGGGATCCGAAATATCTTTTCTCAGATTCCACAGAAATAAGGCTAGAAAAGAGATCCACGAAATACAGATGTAACTCTGTGAGATGAATTAACAGAACACTAAGCAGTTTCTCAGAAAGCTTCTTTCCAGATTTCATCGGAGGATATTTCCTTTTTCACCATAGCCCTCTATGGGCTTCCAAATATCCCTTTGCCGATTCCACAAGAACTGTCCTAGCGAAAGGCTTCTTGAGGGAAAAGCTGTAACTCTGTGAGATGATTTCACAGAACACAAAGAAGTTTCTCAGAAAGCTTCTTTCTCTTTGTTATCGGAGGATATTTCCTTTGGCCTATAGTCTTTAAAGGGATTCGAAATATCTGTTCTCAGATTCCACAGAAATAAGGCTAGCAAAGAGATCCACGAAATACAGATGTAACTCTGTGAGATGAATTAACAGAACACTGAGCTGTTTCTCAGAAATCTTCTTTCCAGATTTCATCGGAGGATATTTCCTTTTTCACCATAGCCCTCTATGGGCTTCCAAATATCACTTTGCCAATTCCACAAGAACTGTCTTAGCGAAAGGCTTCTTGAGGGGAAAGCTGTAACTCTGTGAGATGATTTCACGGAACAAAAAGAAGTTTCTCAGAAAGCTTCTTTCTCTTGGTTATCGGAGGATATTTCCTTTGGCCCTATAGTCTTCAAAGGGAAAGGAAATATCTGTTGTCAGATTCCACGGAAATAAGGCTAGCAAAGAGATCCACGAAATACAGATGTAACGGTGCGAGATGAATTAACAGAACACTAAGCAGTTTCTCAGAAAGCTTCTTTCCAGATTTCATCGGAGGATATTTCCTTTTTCACCATAGCCCTCTACGGGCTTCCAAATATCACTTTGCCAATTCCACAAGAACTGTCTTAGGGAAAGGCTTCTTGAGGGGAAAGCTGTAACTCTGTGAGATGATTTCACAGAACACAAAGAAGTTCTCAGAAAGTTTCTTTCTCTTTGTTATCGGAGGATATTTCCTTTGGCCCTATAGTCTTCAAAGGGAAAGGAAATATCTGCTGTCAGATTCCACAGAAATAAGGCTAGCAAAGAGATCCACGAAATACAGATGTAAATCTGTGAGATGAATTAAAAGAACACTGAGCAGTTTCTCAGAAATCTTCTTTCCAGATTTCATCGGAGGATATTTCCTTTTTCACCATAGCCCTCTATGGGCTTCCAAATATCACTTTGCCGATTCCACAAGAACTGTCCTAGCGAAAGGCTTCGTGAGGGAAAAGCTGTAACTCAGTGAGATGATTTCACAGAACACAAAGAAGTTTCTCAGAAAGCTTCTTTCTCTTTGTTATCGGAGGATATTTCCTTTGGCCCTATAGTCTTTAAAGGGATCCGAAATATCTTTTCTCAGATTCCACAGAAATAAGGCTAGCAAAGAGATCCACGAAATACAGATGTAACTCTGTGAGATGAATTAACAGAACACTAAGCAGTTTCTCAGAAAGCTTCTTTCCAGATTTCATCGGAGGATATTTCCTTTTTCACCATAGCCCTCTATGGGCTTCCAAATATCACTTTGCCAATTCCACAAGAACTGTCTTAGCGAAAGGCTTCTTGAGGGGAAAGCTGTAACTCTGTGAGATGATTTCACAGAACACAAAGAAGTTTCTCAGAAAGCTTCTTTCTCTTTGTTATCGGAGGATATTTCCTTTGGCCCTATAGTCTTCAAAGGGATCCGAAATATCTGTTCTCAGATTCCACAGAAATAAGACTAGCAAAGAGATCCTCGAAATACAGACGTAACTCTGTGAGATGAAATAACAGAACACTAAGCAGTTTCTCAGAAAGCTTCTTTCCAGATTTCATCGGAGGATATTTCCTTTTTCACCATAGCCCTCTAAGGGCTTCAAATATCACTTTGCCAATTCCACAAGAACTGTCTTAGCGAAAGGCTTCTTGAGGGGAAAGCTGTAACTCTGTGAGATGATTTCTCAGAACACAAAGAAGTTTCTCAGAAAGCTTCTTTCTCTTTGTTATCGGAGGATATTTCCTTTGGCCCTATAGTCTTCAAAGGGAAAGGAAATATCTGTTGTCAGAATCCACAGAAATAAGGCTAGCAAAGAGATCCACGAAATACAGATGTAACTCTGTGAGATGAATTAACAGAACACTAAGCAGTTTCTCAGAAAGCTTCTTTCCAGATTTCATCGGAGGATATTTCCTTTTTCTCCATAGCCCTCTATGAGCTTCCAAATATCACTTTGCCAATTCCAGAAGAACTGTCTTAGCGAAAGGCTTCTTGAGGGGAAAGCTGTAACTCTGTGAGATGATTTCACAGAACACAAAGAAGTTTCTCAGTAAGCTTCTTTCTCTTTGTTATCGGAGGATATTTCCTTTGGCCCTATAGTCTTCAAAGGGAAAGGAAATATCTGTTGTCAGATTCCACAGAAATAAGGCTAGCAAAGAGATACACGAAATACAGATGTAACTCTGTGAGATGAATTAACAGAACACTAAGCAGTTTCTCAGAAAGCTTCTTTCCAGATTTCATCAGAGGATAATTCCTTTTTCACCATAGCCCTCTATGGGCTTTCAAATATCACTTTGCCAATTCCACAAGAACTGTCTTAGCGAAAGGATTCTTGAGTAGAAAGCTGTGACTCTGTGAGATGATTTCACAGAACACAAAGAAGTTTCTCAGAAAGCTTCTTTCTCTTTTTTATCGGAGGATATTTCCTTTGGCCCTATAGTCTTCAAAGGGAAAGGAAATATCTGTTTTCAGATGCCACAGAAATAAGGCTAGCAAAGAGATCCACGAAATATAGATGTAACTCTGTGAGATGAATTAACAGAACACTGAGCAGTTTCTCAGAAAGCTTCTTTCCAGATTTCATGGGAGGATATTTCCTTTTTCACCATAGCCCTCTATGGGCTTCCAAATATCACTTTGCCAATTCAACAAGAACTGTCTTAGCGAAAGGCTTCTTGAGGCAAAATCTGTAATTCTGTGAGATGATTTCACAGAACACAAAGAAGTTTCTCAGAAAGCTTTTTTCTCTTTGTTATCGGAGGATATTTCCTTTGGCCCTATATTCTTCAAAGGGAAAGGAAATATCTGTTGTCAGATTCCACAGAAATAAGACTAGCAAAGAGATCCACGAAATACAGATGTAACTCTGTGAGATGAATTAACAGAACACTAAGCAGTTTCTCAGAAAGCTTCTTTCCAGATTTCATCGGAGGATATTTCATTTTTCACCATAGCCCTCTATGGGCTTCCAAATATCACTTTGCCAATTCCACAAGAACTGTCTTAGCGAAAGGCTTCTTGAGGGGAAAGCTGTAACTCTGTGAGATGATTTCACAGAACACAAAGAAGTTTCTCAGAAAGCTTCTTTCTCTTTGTTATCAGAGGATATTTCCTTTGGCCCTATAGTCTTCAAAGGGATCCGAAATATCTGTTCTCAGATTCCACAGAAATAAGGCTAGCAAGGAGATCCACGAAATACAGATATAACTCTGTGAGATGAATTAACAGAACACTAAGCAGTTTCTCAGAAAGATTCTTTCCAGATTTCATCGGAGGATATTTCCTTTTTCTCCATAGCCCTCTATGAGCTTCCAAATATCACTTTGCCAATTCCACAAGAACTGTTTTAGCGAAAGGCTTCTTGGGGGAAAGCTGTAACTCTGTGAGATAATTTCACAGAACACAAAGAAGTTTCTCAGAAAGCTTCTTTCACTTTGTTATCGGAGGATATTTCCTTTGGCCCTATAGTCTTCAAAGGGAAAGGAAATATCTGTTGTCAGATTCCACAGAAATAAGGCTAGCAAAGAGATCCACGAAATACAGATGTAACCCTGTGAGATGAATTAACAGAACACTGAGCAGTTTCTCAGAAAGCTTCTTTCCAGATTTCATCGGAGGATATTTCCTTTTTCACCATAGCCCTCTAGGGGCTTCCAAATATCACTTTGCCAATTCCACAAGAACTGTCTTAGCGAAAGTCTTCTTGAGGGGAAACCTGTAACTCTGTGAGACGATTTCACAGAACACAAAGAAGTTTTTCAGAAAGCTTCTTTCTCTTTGTTATCGGAGGATATTTCCTTTGGCCCTATACTCTTCAAAGGGAAAGGAAATATCTGTTGTCAAATTCCACAGAAATAAGGCTAGGAAAGAGATCCACGAAATACAGATGTAACGGTGTGAGATGAATTAACAAAACACTAAGCAGTTTCTCAGAAAGCTTCTTTCCAGATTTCATGGGAGGATATTTCCTTTTTCACCATAGCCCTCTATGGGCTTCCAAATATCACTTTGCCAATTCCACAAGAACTGTCTTAGCGAAAGGCTTCTTGAGGGAAAAGCTGTAACTCTGTGAGATGATTTCACAGAACACAAAGAAGTTTCTCAGAAAGCTTCTTTCTCTTTGTTATCGGAGGATATTTCCCTGACCGTATAGTCTTTAAAGGGATCCGAAATATCTGTTCTCAGATTCCACAGAAATAAGGCTAGCAAAGAGATCCACGAAATACAGATGTAACTCTCTGAGATGAATTAACAGAACACTAAGCAGTTTCTCAGAAAGCTTCTTTCCAGATTTCATCGGATGATATTTCCTTTTTCACCCTAGCCCTCTATGGGCTTCCAAATATCACTTTGCCAATTCCACAAGAACTGTCTTAGCGAAAGGCTTCTTGAGGGGAAAGCTGTAACTCTGTGAGATGATTTCACAGAACACAAAGAAGTTTCTCAGAAAGCTTCTTTCTCTTTGTTATCGGAGGATATTTCCTTGGCCCTATAGTCTTTAAAGGGATCCGAAATATCTGTTCTCAGATTCCACAGAAATAAGCCTAGCAAAGAGATCCACGACATACAGATGTAACTCTGTGAGATGAATTAACAGAACACTAGGCAGTTTCTCAGAAAGCTTCTTTCCAGATTTCATCGGAGGATATTTCCTTTTTCTCCATAGCCCTCTATGAGCTTCCAAATATCACTTTGCCAATTCCACAAGAACTGTCTTAGCGAAAGGCTTCTTGAGGGGAAAGCTGTAACCCTGTGAGATGATTTCACAGAAAAGAAAGAAGTTTCTCAGAAAGCTTCTTTCTCTTTGTTACCGGAGGATATTTCCTTTGGCCCTATACTCTTTAAAGGGATTTGAAATATCTGTTCTCAGATTCCACAGAAATAAGGCTAGCAAAGAGATCCACGAAATACAGATGTAACTCTGTGAGATGAAATAACAGAACACTGAGCAATTTCTCAGAAAGCTTCTTTCCAGATTTCATCGGAGGATATTTCCTTTTTCACCATAGCCCTCTATGGGCTTCCAAATATCACTTTGCCAATTCCACAAGAACTGTCTTAGCGAAAGGCTTCTTGAGGGGAAAGCTGTAACTCTGTGAGATGATTTCACAGAACACAAAGAAGTTTCTCAGAAAGCTTCTTTCTCTTTGTTATCGGAGGATATTTCCTTTGGCCCTATAGTCTTCAAAGGGAAAGGAAATATCTGTTGTCAGATTCCACAGAAATAAGGCTAGCAAAGAGATCCACGAAATACAGACGTAACTCTGTGAGATGAAATAACAGAACAGTAAGCAGTTTCTCAGAAAGCTTCTTTCCAGATTTCATCGGAGGATATTTCCTTTTTCACCATTGCCCTCTATGGGCTTCAAATATCAGTTTGCCAATTCCACAAGAACTGTCTTTGCGAAAGGCTTCTTGAGGGGAAAGCTGTAACTCTGTGAGATGATTTCACAGAACACAAAGAAGTTTCTCAGAAACCTTCTTTCTCTTTGTTATCGGAGAATATTTCCTTTGGCCTATAGTCTTTAAAGGGATTTGAAATATCTGTTCTCAGATTCCACAGAAATAAGGCTAGCAAAGAGATCCACGAAATACAGATGTAACGGTGTGAGATGAATTAACAGAACACTAAGCAGTTTCTCAGAAAGCTTCTTTCCAGATTTCATGGGAGGATATTTCCTTTTTCACCATAGCCCTCTATGGGCTTCCAAATATCACTTTGCCAATTCCACAAGAACTGTCTTAGCGAAAGGCTTCTTGAGGGGAAAGCTGTAACTCTGTGAGATGATTTCACAGAACAGAAAGAAGTTTCTCAGAAAGCTTCTTTCTCTTTGTTATCGGAGGATATTTCCTTTGACCGTATAGTCTTTAAAGGGATCCGAAATATCTGTTCTCAGATTCCACAGAAATAAGGCTAGCAAAGAGATACACGAAATACAGATGTAACTCTGTGAGATGAATTAACAGAACACTAAGCAGTTTCTCAGAAAGCTTCTTTCCAGATTTCATCGGATGATATTTCCTTTTTCACCATAGGCCTCTAGGGGCTTCCAAATATCACTTTGCCAATTCCACAAGAACTGTCTTAGCGAAAGGCTTCTTGAGGGGAAAGTTGTAACTCTTTGAGATGATTTCACAGAACACAAAGAAGTTTCTCAGAAAGCTTCTTTCTCTTTGTTATCGGAGGATATTTCCTTTGGCCCTATAGTCTTTAAAGGGATCCGAAATATCTGTTCTCAGATTCCACAGAAATAAGCCTAGCAAAGAGATCCACGAAATACAGATGTAACTCTGTGAGATGAATTAAAAGAACACTAAGCAGTTTCTCAGAAAGCTTCTTTCCAGATTTCATCGGAGGATATTTCCTTTTTCTCCATAGCCCTCTATGAGCTTCCAAATATCACTTTGCCAATTCCACAAGAACTGTCTTAGCGAAAGGCTTCTTGAGGGGAAAGCTGTAACTCTGTGAGATGATTTCACGGAACACAAAGAAGTTTCTCAGAAAGCTTCTTTCTCTTTTTTATCGGAGGACACTTCCTTTGGCCCTATAGTCTTCAAAGGGAATGGAAATATCTGTTGTCAGATTCCACAGAAATAAGGCTAGCAAAGAGATCCACGAAATACAGATGTAACTCTGTGAGACGAAATAACAGAACACTAAGCAGTTTCTCAGAAAGCTTCTTTCCAGATTTCATCAGAGGATATTTCCTTTTTCACCATAGCCCTCTATGGGCTTCAAATATCACTTTGCCAATTCCACAAGAACTGTCTTAGCGAAAGGCTTCTTGAGGGGAAAGCTGTAACTCTGTGAGATGATTTCACAGAACACAAAGATGTTTCTCAGAAAGCTTCTTTCTCTTTGTTATCGGAGGATATTTCCTTTGGCCCTATAGTCTTCAAAGGGAAAGGAAATATCTGTTGTCAGATTCCACAGAAATAAGGCTAGCAAAGAGATCCACGAAATACAGATGTAACTCTGTGAGATGAATTAACAGAACACTGAGCAGTTTCTCAGAAAGCTTCTTTCCAGATTTCATCGGAGGATATTTCCTTTTTCACCATAGCCCTCTATGGGCTTCCAAATATCACTTTGCCAATTCCACAAGAACTGTCTTAGCGAAAGGCTTCTTGAGGGGAAAGCTGTAACTCTGTGAGACGATTTCACAGAACACAAAGAAGATTCTCAGAAAGCCTCTTTCTCTTTGTTATCGGAGGATATTTCCTTTGTCCCTATAGTCTTCAAACGGAAAGGAAATATCTGTTGTCAGATTCCACAGAAATAAGGCTAGCAAAGAGATCCACGAAATACAGATGTAACTCTGTGAGATGAATTAACAGAACACTAAGCAGTTTCTCAGAAGGCTTCTTTCCAGATTTCATCGGAGGATATTTCCTTTTTCACCATAGCCCTCTATGGGCTTCCAAATATCACTTTGCCAATTCCACAAGAACTGTCTTAGCGAAAGGCTTCTTGAGGGGAAAGCTGTAACCCTGTGAGATGATTTCACAGAAAAGAAAGAAGTTTCTCAGAAAGCTTCTTTCTCTTTGTTACCGGAGGATATTTCCTTTGGCCCTATACTCTTTAAAGGGATTTGAAATATCTGTTCTCAGATTCCACAGAAATAAGGCTAGCAAAGAGATCCACGAAATACAGATGTAACTCTGTGAGATGAATTAACAGAACACTGAGCAGTTTCTCATAAAGCTTCTTTCCAGATTTCATCGGAGGATATTTCCTTTTTCACCATAGCCCTCTATGGGCTTCCAAATATCACTTTGCCAATTCCACAAGAACTGTCTTAGCGAAAGGCTTCTTGAGGGGAAAGCTGTAACTCTGTGAGATGATTTCACAGAACACAAAGAAGTTTCTCAGAAAGCTTCTTTCTCTTTGTTATCGGAGGATATTTCCTTTGGCCCTATAGTCTTCAAAGGGAAAGGAAATATCTGTTGTCAGATTCCACAGAAATAAGGCTAGCAAAGAGATCCACGAAATACAGACGTAACTCTGTGAGATGAAATAACAGAACAGTAAGCAGTTTCTCAGAAAGCTTCTTTCCAGATTTCATCGGAGGATATTTCCTTTTTCACCATAGCCCTCTATGGGATTCAAATATCAGTTTGCCAATTCCACAAGAACTGTCTTAGCGAAAGGCTTCTTGAGGGGAAAGCTGTAACTCTGTAAGATGATTTCTCAGAACACAAAGAAGTTTCTCAGAAAGCTTTTTTCTCTTTGTTATCGGAGGATATTTCCTTTGGCCCTATAGTCTTCAAAGGGAAAGGAAATATCTGTTGTCAGAATCCACAGAAATAAGGCTAGCAATGAGATCCACGAAATACAGATGTAACTCTGTGAGATGAATTAACAGAACACTAAGCAGTTTCTCAGAAAGCTTCTTTCCAGATTTCATCGGAGGATATTTCCTTTTTCTCCATAGCCCTCTATGAGCTTCCAAATATCACTTTGCCAATTCCAGAAGAACTGTCTTAGCGAAAGGCATGTTGAGGGGAAAGCTGTAACTCTGTGAGATGATTTCACAGAACACAAAGAAGATTCTCAGAAAGCTTCTTTCACTTTGTTATCGGAGGATATTTCCTTTGGCCCTATAGTCTTCAAAGGGAAAGGAAATATCTGTTGTCAGATTCCACAGAAATAAGGCTAGCAAAGAGATCCACGAAATACAGATGTAACCCTGTGAGATGAATTAACAGAACACTGAGCAGTTTCTCAGAAAGCTTCTTTCCAGATTTCATCGGAGGATATTTCCTTTTTCACCATAGCCCTCTAGGGGCTTCCAAATATCACTTTGCCAATTCCACAAGAACTGTCTTAGCGATAGGCTTCTTGAGGGAAAAGCTGTAACTCTGTGAGATGATTTCACAGAACACAAAGAAGTTTCTCAGAAAGCTTCTTTCTCTTTGTTAACGGAGGATATTTCCTTTGGCCCTATAGTCTTCAAAGGGAAAGGAAATATCTGTTGTCCGATTCCACAGAAATAAGGCTAGCAAAGAAATCCACGAAATACAGATGTAACTCTGTGAGATGAATTAACAGAACACTAAGCAGTTTCTCAGAAGGCTTCTTTCCAGATTTCATCGGAGGATATTTCCTTTTTCACCATAGCCCTCTATGGGCTTCCAAATATCACTTTGCCAATTCCACAAGAACTGTCTTAGCGAAAGGCTTCTTGAGGGGAAAGCTGTAACCCTGTGAGATGATTTCACAGAAAAGAAAGAAGTTTCTCAGAAAGCTTCTTTCTCTTTGTTACCGGAGGATATTTCCTTTGGCCCTATACTCTTTAAAGGGATTTGAAATATCTGTTCTCAGATTCCACAGAAATAAGGCTAGCAAAGAGATCCACGAAATACAGATGTAACTCTGTGAGATGAATTAACAGAACACTGAGCAGTTTCTCATAAAGCTTCTTTCCAGATTTCATCGGAGGATATTTCCTTTTTCACCATAGCCCTCTATGGGCTTCCAAATATCACTTTGCCAATTCCACAAGAACTGTCTTAGCGAAAGGCTTCTTGAGGGGAAAGCTGTAACTCTGTGAGATGATTTCACAGAACACAAAGAAGTTTCTCAGAAAGCTTCTTTCTCTTTGTTATCGGAGGATATTTCCTTTGGCCCTATAGTCTTCAAAGGGAAAGGAAATATCTGTTGTCAGATTCCACAGAAATAAGGCTAGCAAAGAGATCCACGAAATACAGACGTAACTCTGTGAGATGAAATAACAGAACAGTAAGCAGTTTCTCAGAAAGCTTCTTTCCAGATTTCATCGGAGGATATTTCCTTTTTCACCATAGCCCTCTATGGGATTCAAATATCAGTTTGCCAATTCCACAAGAACTGTCTTAGCGAAAGGCTTCTTGAGGGGAAAGCTGTAACTCTGTGAGATGATTTCTCAGAACACAAAGAAGTTTCTCAGAAAGCTTCTTTCTCTTTGTTATCGGAGGATATTTCCTTTGGCCCTATAGTCTTCAAAGGGAAAGGAAATATCTGTTGTCAGAATCCACAGAAATAAGGCTAGCAAAGAGATCCACGAAATACAGATGTAACTCTGTGAGATGAATTAACAGAACACTAAGCAGTTTCTCAGAAAGCTTCTTTCCAGATTTCATCGGAGGATATTTCCTTTTTCTCCATAGCCCTCTATGAGCTTCCAAATATCACTTTGCCAATTCCAGAAGAACTGTCTTAGCGAAAGGCATGTTGAGGGGAAAGCTGTAACTCTGTGAGATGATTTCACAGAACACAAAGAAGATTCTCAGAAAGCTTCTTTCACTTTGTTATCGGAGGATATTTCCTTTGGCCCTATAGTCTTCAAAGGGAAAGGAAATATCTGTTGTCAGATTCCACAGAAATAAGGCTAGCAAAGAGATCCACGAAATACAGATGTAACCCTGTGAGATGAATTAACAGAACACTGAGCAGTTTCTCAGAAAGCTTCTTTCCAGATTTCATCGGAGGATATTTCCTTTTTCACCATAGCCCTCTAGGGGCTTCCAAATATCACTTTGCCAATTCCACAAGAACTGTCTTAGCGAAAGGCTTCTTGAGGTGAAAGCTGTAACTCTGTGAGACGATTTCACAGAACACAAAGAAGTTTCTCAGAAAGCTTCTTTCTCTTTGTTATCGGAGGATATTTCCTTTGGCCCTATACTCTTCAAAGGGAAAGGAAATATCTGTTGTCAGATTCCACAGAAATAAGTCTAGCAAAGAGATCCACGAAATACAGATGTAACGGTGTGAGATGAATTAACAGAACACTAAGCAGTTTCTCAGAAAGCTTCTTTCTAGATTTCATGGGAGGATATTTCCTTTTTCACCATAGCCCTCTATGGGCTTCCAAATATCACTTTGCCAATTCCAGAAGAACTGTCTTAGCGAAAGGCTTCTTGAGGGGAAAGCTGTAACTCTGTGAGATGATTTCACAGAAAAGAAAGAAGTTTCTCAGAAAGCTTCTTTCTCTTTGTTATCGGAGGATATATCCTTTGACCGTATAGTCTTTAAAGGGATCCGAAATATCTGTTCTCAGATTCCACAGAAATAAGGCTAGCAAAGAGATCCACGAAATACAGATGTAACTCTGTGAGATGAATTAACAGAACACTAAGCAGTTTCTCACAAAGCTTCTTTCCAGATTTCATCGGATGATATTTCCTTTTTCACCATTGCCCTCTAGGGGCTTCCAAATATCACTTTGCCAATTCCACAAGAACTGTCTTAGCGAAAGGCTTCTTGAGGGGAAAGCTGTAACTCTGTGAGATGATTTCACAGAACACAAAGAAGTTTCTCAGAAAGCTTCTTTCTCTTTGTTATCGGAGGATATTTCCTTTGGCCCTATAGTCTTCAAAGGGAAAGGAAATATCTGTTGTCAGAATCCACAGAAATAAGGCTAGCAAAGAGATCCACGAAATACAGATGTAACTCTGTGAGATGAATTAACAGAACACTAAGCAGTTTCTCAGAAAGCTTCTTTCCAGATTTCATCGGAGGATATTTCCTTTTTCTCCATAGCCCTCTAAGAGCTTCCAAATATCACTTTGCCAATTCCAGAAGAACTGTCTTAGCGAAAGGCTTCTTGAGGGGAAAGCTGTAACTCTGTGAGATGATTTCACAGAACACAAAGAAGTTTCTCAGAAAGCTTCTTTCACTTTGTTATCGGAGGATATTTCCTTTGGCCCTATAGTCTTCAAAGGGAAAGGAAATATCTGTTGTCAGATTCCACAGAAATAAGGCTAGCAAAGAGATCCACGAAATACAGATGTAACTCTGTGAGATGAATTAACAGAACACTGAGCAGTTTCTCAGAAAGCTTCTTTCCAGATTTCATCGGAGGATATTTCCTTTTTCACCATAGCCCTCTATGGGCTTGCAAATATCACTTTGCCAATTCCACAAGAACTGTCTTAGCGAAAGGCTTCTTGAGGGGAAAGCTGTAACTCTGTGAGACGATTTCACAGAACACAAAGAAGTTACTCAGAAAGCATCTTTCTCTTTGTTATCGGAGGATATTTCCTTTGGCCCTATAGTCTTCAAAGGGAAAGGAAATATCTGTTGTCAGATGCCACAGAAATAAGGCTAGCAAAGAGATCCACGAAATATAGATGTAACTCTGTGAGATGAATTAACAGAACACTAAGCAGTTTCTCAGAAAGCTTCTTTCCAGATTTCATCGGAGGATATTTCCTTTTTCACCATAGCCCTCTATGGGCTTCCAAATATCACCCTCCCAATTCCACAAGAACTGTCTTAGCGATAGGCTTCTTGAGGGAAAAGCTGTAACTCTGTGAGATGATTTCACAGAACACAAAGAAGTTTCTCAGAAAGCTTCTTTCTCTTTGTTAACGGAGGATATTTCCTTTGGCCCTATAGTCTTCAAAGGGAAAGGAAATATCTGTTGTCCGATTCCACAGAAATAAGGCTAGCAAAGAAATCCACGAAATACAGATGTAACTCTGTGAGATGAATTAACAGAACACTGAGCAGTTTCTCAGAAAGCTTCTTTCCAGATTTCATCGGAGGATATTTCCTTTTTCACCGTAGCCCTCTATGGGCTTCCAAATATCACTTTGCCAATTCCACAAGAACTGTCTTAGCGAAAGGCTTCTTGAGGGGAAAGCTGTAACTCTGTGAGATGATTTCACAGAACACAAAGAAGTTTCTCAGAAAGCTTCTTTCTCTTTGTTATCGAGGATATTTCCTTTGGCCTATAGTCTTTAAAGGGATTTGAAATATCTGTTCTCAGATTCCACAGAAATAAGGCTAGCAAAGAGATCCACGAAATACAGATGTAACTCTGTGAGATGAATTAACAGAACACTAAGCAGTTTCTCAGAAAGCTTCTTTCCAGATTTCATGGGAGGATATTTCCTTTTTCACCATAGCCCTCTATGGGCTTCCAAATATCACGTTGCCAATTCCACAAGAACTGTCTTAGCGAAAGGCTTCTTGAGGCAAAATCTGTAATTCTGTGAGATGATTTCACAGAACACAAAGAAGTTTCTCAGAAAGCTTGTTTCTCTTTGTTATCGGAGGATATTTCCTTTGGCTCTATTGTCTTCAAAGGGAAAGGAAATATCTCTTGTCAGATTCCACAGAAATAAGACTAGCAAAGAGATCCACGAAATACAGATGTAACTCTGTGAGATGAATTAACAGAACACTAAGCAGTTTCTCAGAAAGCTTCTTTCCAGATTTCATCGGATGATATTTCATTTTTCACCATAGCCCTCTATGGGCTTCCAAATATCACTTTGCCAATTCCACAATAACTGACTTAGCGAAAGGCTTCTTGAGGGGAAAGCTGTAACTCTGTGAGATGATTTCACAGAACACAAAGAAGTTTCTCAGAAAGCTTCTTTCTCTTTGTTATCGGAGGATATTTCCTTTGGCCCTATAGTCTTTAAAGGGATCCGAAATATCTGTTCTCAGATTCCACAGAAATAAGGCTAGCAAAGAGATCCACGAGATACAGATGTAATTCTGTGAGATGAATTAACAGAACACTAAGCAGTTTCTCAGAAAGCTTCTTTCCAGATTTCATCGGAGGATATTTCCTTTTTCTCCATAGCCCTCTATGAGCTTCCAAATATCACTTTGCCAATTCCACAAGAACTGTCTTAGCGAAAGGCTTCTTAAGGGGAAAGCTGTAACTCTGTGAGATGATTTCACGGAACACAAAGAAGTTTCTCAGAAAGCTTCTTTCTCTTTGTTATCGGAGGATATTACCTTTGGCCCTATAGTCTTCAAAGGGAAAGGAAATATCTGTTGTCAGATTCCACAGAAATAAGGCTAGCAAAGAGATCCACGAAATACAGATGTAACTCAGTGAGATGAATTAACAGAACACTGAGCAGTTTCTCATAAAGCTTCTTTCCAGATTTCATCGGAGGATATTTCCTTTTTCACCATAGCCCACTATGGGCTTCCAAATATCACTTTGCCAATTCCACAAGAACTGTCTTAGCGAAAGGCTTCTTGAGAGGAAAGCTGTAACTCTGTGAGATGATTTCACGGAACACAAAGAAGTTTCTCAGAAAGCTTCTTTCTCTTTTTTATCGGAGGACACTTCCTTTGGCCCTATAGTCTTCAAAGAGAAAGGAAATATCTGTTGTCAGATTCCACAGAAATAAGGCTAGCAAAGAGATCCACGAAATACAGATGTAACTCTGTGAGACGAAATAACAGAACACTAAGCAGTTTCTCAGAAAGCTTCTTTCCAGATTTCATCAGAGGATATTTCGTTTTTCACCATAGCCCTCTATGGGCTTCTAATATCAGTTTGCCAATTCCACAAGAACTGTCTTAGCGAAAGGCTTCTTGAGGGGAAAGCTGTAACTCTCTGAGATGATTTCACAGAACACAAAGATGTTTCTCAGAAAGCTTCTTTCTCTTTGTTATCGGAGGATATTTCCTTTGGCCCTATAGTCTTCAAAGGGAAAGGAAATATCTGTTGTCAGATTCCACAGAAATAAGGCTAGCAAAGAGATCCACGAAATACAGATGTAACTCTGTGAGATGAATTAACAGAACACTGAGCAGTTTCTCAGAAAGCTTCTTTCCAGATTTCATCGGAGGATATTTCCTTTTTCACCATAGCCCTCTATGGGGCTTCCAAATATCACTTTGCCAATTCCACAAGAACTGTCTTAGCGAAAGGCTTCTTGAGGGGAAAGCTGTAACTCTGTGAGACGATTTCACAGAACACAAAGAAGATTCTCAGAAAGCCTCTTTCTCTTTGTTATCGGAGGATATTTCCTTTGTTCCTATAGTCTTCAAACGGAAAGGAAATATCTGTTGTCAGATTCCACAGAAACAAGGCTAGCAAAGAGATCCACGAAATACAGATGTAACCCTGTGAGATGAATTAACAGAACACGGAGCAGTTTCTCAGAAAGCTTCTTTCCAGATTTCATCGGAGGATATTTCCTTTTTCACCATAGCCCTCTAGGGGCTTCCAAATATCACTTTGCCAATTCCACAAGAACTGTCTTAGCGAAAGGCTTCTTGAGGGGAAAGCTGTAACTCTGTGAGACGATTTCACAGAACACAAAGAAGTTTCTCAGAAAGCTTCTTTCTCTTTGTTATCGGAGGATATTTCCTTTGGCCCTATGCTCTTCAAAGGGAAAGGAAATATCTGTTGTCAGATTCCACAGAAATAAGGCTAGCAAAGAGATCCACGAAATACAGATGTAACGGTGTGAGATGAATTCACAGAACACTAAGCAGTTTCTCAGAAAGCTTCTTTCCAGATTTCATGGGAGGATATTTCCTTTTTCACCATAGCCCTCTATGGGCTTCCAAATATCACTTTGCCAATTCCACAAGAACTGTCTTAGCGAAAGGCTTCTTGAGGGGAAAGCTGTAACTCTGTGAGATGATTTCACAGAACAGAAGAAGTTTCTCAGAAAGCTTCTTTCTCTTGGTTATCGGAGGATATTTCCTTTGACCGTATAGTCTTTAAAGGGATCCGAAATATCTGTTCTCAGATTCCACAGAAATAAGGCTAGCAAAGAGATCCACGAAATACAGATGTAACTCTGTGAGATGAATTAACAGAACACTAAGCAGTTTCTCAGAAAGCTTCTTTCCAGATTTCATCGGATGATATTTCCTTTTTCTCCATAGCCCTCTAGGGGCTTCCAAATATCACTTTGCCAATTCCACAAGAACTGTCTTAGCGAAAGGCTTCTTGAGGGGAAAGCTGTAACTCTGTGACATGATTTCACAGAACACAAAGAAGTTTCTCAGAAAGCTTCTTTCTCTTTGTTATCAGAGGATATTTCCTTTGGCCCTATAGTCAAAAAAGGGAAAGGAAATATCTGCTGTCAGATTCCACAGAAATAAGGCTAGCAAAGAGATCCACGAAATACAGACGTAACTCTGTGAGGTGAAATAACAGAACACTAAGCAGTTTCTCAGAAAGCTTCTTTCCAGGTTTCATCGGAGGATATTTCGTTTTTCACCATAGCCCTCTATGGGCTTCAAATATCAGTTTGCCAATTCCACAAGAACTGTCTTAGCGAAAGGCTTCTTGAGGGGAAAGCTGTAACTCTGTGAGATGATTTCTCAGAACACAAAGAAGTTTCTCAGAAAGCTTCTTTCTCTTTGTTATCGGAGGATATTTCCTTTGGCCCTATAGTCTTCAAAGGGAAAGGAAATATCTGTTGTCAGAATCCACAGAAATAAGGCTAGCAAGGAGATGCACGAAATACAGATGTAACTCTGTGAGATGAATTAACAGAACACTAAGCAGTTTCTCAGAAAGCTTCTTTCCAGATTTCATCGGAGGATATTTCCTTTTTCTCCATAGCCCTCTATGAGCTTCCAAATATCACTTTGCCAATTCCAGAAGAACTGTCTTAGCGAAAGGCTTCTTGAGGGGAAAGCTGTAACTCTGTGAGATGATTTCACAGAACACAAAGAAGTTTCTCAGAAAACTTCTTTCTCTTTGTTATCGGAGGATATTTCCTTTGGCCCTATAGTCTTCAAAGGGAAAGGAAATATCTGTTGTCAGATGCCTCAGAAATAAGGCTAGCAAGAGATCCACGAAATACAGATGTAACTCTGTGAGATGAATTAACAGAACACTAAGCAGTTTCTCAGAAAGCTTCTTTCCAGATTTCATCGGAGGATATTTCCTTTTTCACCATAGCCCTCTATGGGCTTCCAAATATCACTTTCCCAATTCCACAAGAACTGTCTTAACGAAAGGCTTCTTGAGGGAAAAGCTGTAACTCTGTGAGATGATTTCACAGAACACAAAGAAGTTTCTCAGAAAGCTTCTTTCTCTTTGTTATCGGAGGATATTTCCTTTGGCCCTATAGTCTTCAAAGGGAAAGGAAATATCTGTTGTCAGATTCCACAGAAATAAGGGTAGCAAAGAGATCCACGAAATACAGATGTAACTCTGTGAGATGAATTAACAGAACACTAACCAGTTTCTCAGAAAGCTTCTTTCCAGATTTCATGGGAGGATATTACCTTTTTCACCATAGCCCTCTACGGGCTTCCAAATATCACTTTGCCAATTCCACAAGAACTGTCTTAGCGAAAGGATTCTTGAGCGGAAAGCTGTAACTCTGTGAGATGATTTCACAGAACACAAAGAAGTTTCTCAGAAAGCCTCTTTCACTTTTTTATCGGAGGATATTTCCTTTGGCCATATAGTCTTCAAAGGGATCCGAAATATCTGTTCTCAGATTCCACAGAAATAAGGCTAGCAAAGAGATCCACGAAATACAGTTGTAACTCTGTGAGATGAATTAACAGAACACTAAGCAGTTTCTCAGAAAGCTTCTTTCCAGATTTCATCGGAGGATATTTCCTTTTTCTCCATAGCCCTCTATGAGCTTCCAAATATCACTTTGCCAATTCCACAAGAACTGTCTTAGCTAAAGGCTTCTTGGGGGAAAGCTGTAACTCTGTGAGATGATTGCACAGAACACAAAGAAGTTTCTCAGAAAGCTTCTTTCTCTTTGTTATCAGAGGATATTTCCTTTGGCCCTGTAGCCTTCAAAGGGAAAGGAAATATCTGTTGTCAGATTCCACAGAAATAAGGCTAGCAAAGAGATCCACGAAATACAGATGTAACTCGGTGAGATGAATTAACAGAACACTGAGCAGTTTCTCAGAAAGCTTCTTTCCAGATTTCATCGGAGGATATTTCCTTTTTCACCATAGCCCTCTATGGGCTTCCAAGTATCACCTTGCCAATTCCACAAGAACTGTCTTAGCGAAAGGCTTCTTGAGGGGAAAGCTGTAACTCTGTGAGAGGATTTCACAGAACACAAAGAAGTTTCTCAGAAAGCTTCTTTCTCTTTGTTATCGGAGGATATTTCCTTTGTCCCTATAGTCTTCAAAGGGAAAGGAAATATCTGTTGTCAGAATCCACAGAAATAAGGCTAGCAAAGAGATCCACGAAATACAGATGTAACTCTGTGAGATGAATTAACAGAACACTAAGCAGTTTCTCAGAAAGCTTCTTTCCAGATTTCGTCGGAGGATATTTCCTTTTTCTCCATAGCCCTCTATGAGCTTCCAAATATCACTTTGCCAATTCCAGAAGAACTGTCTTAGCGAAAGGCTTCTTGAGGGGTAAGCTGTAACTCTGTGAGACGATTTCACAGAACACAAAGAAGTTTCTCAGAAAGCTTCTTTCTCTTTGTTATCGGAGGATATTTCCTTTGGCCCTATAGTCTTCAAAGAGAAAGGAAATATCTGTTGTCAGATGCCTTAGAAATAAGGCTAGCAAGAGATCCACGAAATACAGATGTAACTCTGTGAGATGAATTAACAGAACACTAAGCAGTTTCTTAGAAAGCTTCTTTCCAGATTTCATCGGAGGATATTTCCTTTTTCACCATAGCCCTCTATGGGCTTCCAAATATCACTTTGCCAATTCCACAAGAACTGTCTTAGCGAAAGGATTCTTGAGCGGAAAGCTGTAACTCTGTGAGATGATTTCACAGAACAAAAAGAAGTTTCTCAGAAAGCTTCTTTCTCTTTGTTTTCGGAGGATATTTCCTTTGGCCATATAGTCTTCAAAGGGAAAGGAAATATCTGTTGTCAGAATCCACAGAAATAAGGTTAGCAAAGAGTTCCACGAAATACAGATGTAACTCTGTGAGATGAATTAACAGAACACTAAGCAGTTTCTCAGAAAGCTTCTTTCCAGATTTCATCGGAGGATATTTCCTTTTTCACCATAGCCCTCTATGGGCTTCCAAATATCACCCTCCCAATACCACAAGAACTGTCTTAGCGAAAGGCTTCTTGAGCGGAAAGCTGTAACTCTGTGAGATGATTTCACAGAACACAAAGGAGTTTCTCAGAAACCTCTTTCTCTTTGTTATCGGAGGATATTTCCTTTGGCCCTATAGTCTTCAAAGGGAAAGGAAATATCTGTTGTCCGATTCCACAGAAATAAGGCTAGCAAAGATATCCACGAAATACAGATGTAACTCTGTGAGATGAATTAATAGAACACTGAGCAGTTTCTCTGAAAGCTTCTTTCCAGATTTCATCGTTGGATAGTTCCTTTTTCACCATAGCCCTCTATGGGCTTCCAAGTATCACCTTGCCAATTCCACAAGAACTGTCTTAGCGAAAGACTTCTTGAGGGAAAAGCTGTAACTCTGTGAGAGGATTTCACAGAACACAAAGAAGTTTCTCAGAAAGCTTCTTTCTCTTTGTTATCGGAGGATATTTCCTTTGGCCCTATAGTCTTCAAAGGGAAAGGAAATATCTGTTGTCAGATTCCACAGAAATAAGGCTAGCAAAGAGATCCACGAAATACAGATGTAACTCTGTGAGATGAATTAACAGAACACTGAGCAGTTTCTCAGAAAGCTTCTTTCCAGATTTCATCGGAGGATATTTCCTTTTTCCCCACAGCCCTCTATGGGCTTCCAAATATCACTTTGCCAATTCCACAAGAACTGTCTTAGCTAAAGGCTTCTTGAGGGGAAAGCTGTAACTCTGTGAGACGATTTCACAGAACACAAAGAAGTTTCTCAGAAAGCTTCTTTCTCTTTGTTATCAGAGGATATTTCCTTTGGCCCTATAGTATTCAAGGGATCCGAAATATCTGTTGTCAGATTCCACAGAAATAAGGCTAGCAAGGAGATCCATGAAATACAGAAATAACTCTGTGAGATGAATTAACAGGACACTAAGCAGTTTCTCAGAAAGCTTCTTTCCAGATTTCATCGGAGGATATTTCCTTTTTCACCATAGCCCTCTATGGGCTTTCAAATATCACTTTTCCAATTCCACAAGAACTGTCTTAGCGAAAGGCTTCTTGAGGGGAAAGCTGTAACTCTGTGAGACGATTTCACAGAACACAAAGAAGATTCTCAGAAAGCCTCTTTCTCTTTGTTATCGGAGGATATTTCCTTTGTTCCTATAGTCTTCAAACGGAAAGGAAATATCTGTTGTCAGATTCCACAGAAACAAGGCTAGCAAAGAGATCCACGAAATACAGATGTAACCCTGTGAGATGAATTAACAGAACACTGAGCAGTTTCTCAGAAAGCTTCTTTCCAGATTTCATCGGAGGATATTTCCTTTTTCACCATAGCCCTCTAGGGGCTTCCAAATATCACTTTGCCAATTCCACAAGAACTGTCTTAGCGAAAGGCTTCTTGAGGGGAAAGCTGTAACTCTGTGAGACGATTTCACAGAACACAAAGAAGTTTCTCAGAAAGCTTCTTTCTCTTTGTTATCGGAGGATATTTCCATTGGCCCTATACTCTTCAAAGGGAAAGGAAATATCTGTTGTCAGATTCCACAGAAATAAGGCTAGCAAAGAGATCCACGAAATACAGATGTAACGGTGTGAGATGAATTAACAGAACACTAAGCAGTTTCTCAGAAAGCTTCTTTCCAGATTTCATGGGAGGATATTTCCTTTTTCACCATAGCCCTCTATGGGCTTCCAAATATCACTTTGCCAATTCCACAAGAACTGTCTTAGCGAAAGGCTTCTTGAGGGGCAAGCTGTAACTCTGTGAGATGATTTCACAGAACAGAAGAAGTTTCTCAGAAAGCTTCTTTCTCTTTGTTATCGGAGGATATTTCCTTTGACCGTATAGTCTTTAAAGGGATCCGAAATATCTGTTCTCAGATTCCACAGAAAAAAGGCTAGCAAAGAGATCCACGAAATACAGATGTAACTCTGTGAGATGAATTAACAGAACACTAAGCAGTTTCTCAGAAAGCTTCTTTCCAGATTTCATCGGATGATATTTCCTTTTTCACCATAGCCCTCTAGGGGCTTCCAAATATCACTTTGCCAATTCCACAAGAACTGTCTTAGCGAAAGGCTTCTTGAGGGGAAAGCTGTAACTCTGTGACATGATTTCACAGAACACAAAGAAGTTTCTCAGAAAGCTTCTTTCTCTTTGTTATCGGAGGATATTTCCTTTGGCCCTATAGTCTTCAAAGGGAAAGGAAATATCTGCTGTCAGATTCCACAGAAATAAGGCTAGCAAAGAGATCCACGAAATACAGACGTAACTCTGTGAGGTGAAATAACAGAACACTAAGCAGTTTCTCAGAAAGCTTCTTTCCAGGTTTCATCGGAGGATATTTCGTTTTTCACCATAGCCCTCTATGGGCTTCAAATATCAGTTTGCCAATTCCACAAGAACTGTCTTAGCGAAAGGCTTCTTGAGGGGAAAGCTGTAACTCTGTGAGATGATTTCTCAGAACACAAAGAAGTTTCTTAGAAAGCTTCTTTCTCTTTGTTATCAGAGGATATTTCCTTTGGCCCTATAGTCTTCAAAGGGAAAGGAAATATCTGTTGTCAGAATCCACAGAAATAAGGCTAGCAAGGAGATCCACGAAATACAGATGTAACTCTGTGAGATGAATTAACAGAACACTAAGCAGTTTCTCAGAAAGCTTCTTTCCAGATTTCATCGGAGGATATTTCCTTTTTCTCCATAGCCCTCTATGAGCTTCCAAATATCACTTTGCCAATTCCAGAAGAACTGTCTTAGCGAAAGGCTTCTTGAGGGGAAAGCTGTAACTCTGTGAGATGATTTCACAGAACACAAAGAAGTTTCTCAGAAAACTTCTTTCTCTTTGTTATCGGAGGATATTTCCTTTGGCCCTATAGTCTTCAAAGGGAAAGGAAATATCTGTTGTCAGATGCCTCAGAAATAAGGCTAGCAAGAGATCCACGAAATACAGATGTAACTCTGTGAGATGAATTAACAGAACACTAAGCAGTTTCTCAGAAAGCTTCTTTCCAGATTTCATCGGAGGATATTTCCTTTTTCACCATAGCCCTCTATGGGCTTCCAAATATCACTTTCCCAATTCCACAAGAACTGTCTTAACGAAAGGCTTCTTGAGGGAAAAGCTGTAACTCTGTGAGATGATTTCACAGAACACAAAGAAGTTTCTCAGAAAGCTTCTTTCTCTTTGTTATCGGAGGATATTTCCTTTGGCCCTATAGTCTTCAAAGGGAAAGGAAATATCTGTTGTCAGATTCCACAGAAATAAGGGTAGCAAAGAGATCCACGAAATACAGATGTAACTCTGTGAGATGAATTAACAGAACACTAACCAGTTTCTCAGAAATCTTCTTTCCAGATTTCATGGGAGGATATTACCTTTTTCACCATAGCCCTCTATGGGCTTCCAAATATCACTTTGCCAATTCCACAAGAACTGTCTTAGCGAAAGGATTCTTGAGCGGAAAGCTGTAACTCTGTGAGATGATTTCACAGAACACAAAGAAGTTTCTCAGAAAGCCTCTTTCACTTTTTTATCGGAGGATATTTCCTTTGGCCATATAGTCTTCAAAGGGATCCGAAATATCTGTTCTCAGATTCCACAGAAATAAGGCTAGCAAAGAGATCCACGAAATACAGTTGTAACTCTGTGAGATGAATTAACAGAACACTAAGCAGTTTCTCAGAAAGCTTCTTTCCAGATTTCATCGGAGGATATTTCCTTTTTCTCCATAGCCCTCTATGAGCTTCCAAATATCACTTTGCCAATTCCACAAGAACTGTCTTAGCTAAAGGCTTCTTGGGGGAAAGCTGTAACTCTGTGAGATGATTGCACAGAACACAAAGAAGTTTCTCAGAAAGCTTCTTTCTCTTTGTTATCAGAGGATATTTCCTTTGGCCCTATAGCCTTCAAAGGGAAAGGAAATATCTGTTGTCAGATTCCACAGAAATAAGGCTAGCAAAGAGATCCACGAAATACAGATGTAACTCGGTGAGATGAATTAACAGAACACTGAGCAGTTTCTCAGAAAGCTTCTTTCCAGATTTCATCGGAGGATATTTCCTTTTTCACCATAGCCCTCTATGGGCTTCCAAGTATCACCTTGCCAATTCCACAAGAACTGTCTTAGCGAAAGGCTTCTTAGGGGAAAGCTGTAACTCTGTGAGAGGATTTCACAGAACACAAAGAAGTTCCTCAGAAAGCTTCTTTCTCTTTGTTATCGGAGGATATTTCCTTTGTCCCTATAGTCTTCAAAGGGAAAGGAAATATCTGTTGTCAGAATCCACAGAAATAAGGCTAGCAAAGAGATCCACGAAATACAGATGTAACTCTGTGAGATGAATTAACAGAACACTAAGCAGTTTCTCAGAAAGCTTCTTTCCAGATTTCGTCGGAGGATATTTCCTTTTTCTCCATAGCCCTCTATGAGCTTCCAAATATCACTTTGCCAATTCCAGAAGAACTGTCTTAGCGAAAGGCTTCTTGAGGGGTAAGCTGTAACTCTGTGAGACGATTTCACAGAACACAAAGAAGTTTCTCAGAAAGCTTCTTTCTCTTTGTTATCGGAGGATATTTCCTTTGGCCCTATAGTCTTCAAAGAGAAAGGAAATATCTGTTGTCAGATGCCTTAGAAATAAGGCTAGCAAGAGATCCACGAAATACAGATGTAACTCTGTGAGATGAATTAACAGAACACTAAGCAGTTTCTTAGAAAGCTTCTTTCCAGATTTCATCGGAGGATATTTCCTTTTTCACCATAGCCCTCTATGGGCTTCCAAATATCACTTTGCCAATTCCACAAGAACTGTCTTAGCGAAAGGATTCTTGAGCGGAAAGCTGTAACTCTGTGAGATGATTTCACAGAACAAAAAGAAGTTTCTCAGAAAGCTTCTTTCTCTTTGTTTTCGGAGGATATTTCCTTTGGCCATATAGTCTTCAAAGGGAAAGGAAATATCTGTTGTCAGAATCCACAGAAATAAGGTTAGCAAAGAGTTCCACGAAATACAGATGTAACTCTGTGAGATGAATTAACAGAACACTAAGCAGTTTCTCAGAAAGCTTCTTTCCAGATTTCATCGGAGGATATTTCCTTTTTCACCATAGCCCTCTATGGGCTTCCAAATATCACCCTCCCAATACCACAAGAACTGTCTTAGCGAAAGGCTTCTTGAGCGGAAAGCTGTAACTCTGTGAGATGATTTCACAGAACACAAAGGAGTTTCTCAGAAACCTCTTTCTCTTTGTTATCGGAGGATATTTCCTTTGGCCCTATAGTCTTCAAAGGGAAAGGAAATATCTGTTGTCCGATTCCACAGAAATAAGGCTAACAAAGAAATTCATGAAATACAGATGTAACTCTGTGAGATGAATTAACAGAACACTGAGCAGTTTCTCAGAAAGCTTCTTTCCAGATTTCATCGGAGGATATTTCCTTTTTCACCGTAGCCCTCTATGGGCTTCCAAATATCACTTTGCCAATTCCACAAGAACTGTCTTAGCGAAAGGCTTCTTGAGGGGAAAGCTGTAACTCTGTGAGATGATTTCACAGAACACAAAGAAGTTTCTCAGAAAGCTTCTTTCTCTTTGTTATCGGAGGATATTTCCTTTGGCCCTATAGTCTTCAAAGGGAAAGGAAATATCTGTTGTCAGATTCCACAGAAATAAGGCTAGCAAAGAGATCCACGAAATACAGATGTAACTCTGTGAGATGAATTAACAGAACACTAAGCAGTTTCTCAGAAAGCTTCTTTCCAGATTTCATCGGAGGATATTTCCTTTTTCACCATAGCCCTCTATGGGCTTTCAAATATCACTTTGCCAATTCCACAAGAACTGTCTTAGCGAAAGGCTTCTTGAGGGGAAAGCTGTAACTCTGTGAGATGATTTCACAGAACACAAAGAAGTTTCTCAGAAAGCTTCTTTCTCTTTGTTATCGGAGGATATTTCCTTTGGCCTATAGTCTTTAAAGGGATTTGAAATATCTGTTCTCAGATTCCACAGAAATAAGGCTAGCAAAGAGATCCATGAAATACAGATGTAACTCTGTGAGATGAATTAACAGAACACTAAGCAGTTTCTCAGAAAGCTTCTTTCCCGATTTCATCAGAGGATATTTCCTTTTTCACCATAGCCCTCTATTGGCTTCCAAATATCACTTTGCCAATTCCACAAGAACTGTCTTAGCGAAAGGATTCTTGAGCGGAAAGCTGTAACTCTGTGAGATGATTTCACAGAACAAAAAGAAGTTTCTCAGAAAGCTTCTTTCTCTTTTTTATCGGAGGATATTTCCTTTGGCCATATAGTCTTCAAAGGGATCCGAAATATCTGTTCTCAGATTCCACAGAAATAAGGCTAGCAAAGAGATCCACGAAATACAGATAAAACTCTGTGAGATGAATTAACAGAACACTAAGCAGTTTCTCAGAAAGCTTCTTTCAAGATTTCATCGGAGGATATTTCCTTTTTCTCCATAGCCCTCTATGAGCTTCCAAATATCACTTTGCCAATTCCACAAGAACCGTCTTAGCGAAAGGCTTCTTGAGGGGAAAGCTGTAACTCTGTGAGATGATTTCACAGAACACAAAGAAGTTTCTCAGAAAGCTTCTTTCTCTTTGTTATCGGAGGATATTTCCTTTGGCCCTGTAGCCTTCAAAGGGAAAGGAAATATCTGTTGTCAGATTCCACAGAAATAAGGCTAGCAAAGAGATCCACGAAATACAGATGTAACTCTGTGAGATGAATTAACAGAACACTAAGCAGTTTCTCAGAAAGCTTCTTTCCAGATTTCATGGGAGGATATTTCCTTTTTCACCATAGCCCTCTATGGGCTTCCAAATATCACTTTGCCAATTCCACAAGAACTGTCTTAGCGAAAGGCTTCTTGAGGCGAAATCTGTAATTCCGTGAGTTGATTTCAGAGAACACAAAGAAGTTTCTCAGAAAGCTTCTTTCTCTTTGTTTTCGGAGGATATTTCCTTTGGCCCTATAGTCTTCAAGGGAAAGGAAATATCTGTTGTCAGATTCCACAGAAATAAGGCTAGCAAAGAGATACATGAAATACAGATGTAACTCTGTGAGATGAATTAACAGAACACTAAGCAGTTTCTCAGAAAGCTTCTTTCCAGATTTCATCGGAGGATATTTCCTTTTTCTGCATAGCCCTCTATGAGCTTCCAAATATCACTTTGCCAATTCCACAAGAACTGTCTTAGCGAAAGGCTTCTTGGGGGAAAGCTGTAACTCTGTGAGATGATTTCACAGAACACAAAGAAGTTTCTCAGAAAGCTTCTTTCTCTTTGTTATCGGAGGATATTTCCTTTGGCCCTGTAGCCTTCAAAGGGAAAGGAAATATCTGTTGTCAGATTCCACAGAAATAAGGCTAGCAAAGATATCCACGAAATACAGATGTAACTCTGTGAGATGAATTAACAGAACACTGAGCAGTTTCTCTGAAAGCTTCTTTCCAGATTTCATCGTTGGATAGTTCCTTTTTCATCATAGCCCTCTATGGGCTTCCAAGTATCAACTTGCCAATTCCACAAGAACTGTCTTAGCGAAAGACTTCTTGAGGGAAAAGCTGTAACTCTGTGAGAGGATTTCACAGAACACAAAGAAGTTTCTCAGAAAGCTTCTTTCTCTTTGTTATCGGAGGATATTTCCTTTGGCCCTATAGTCTTCAAAGGGAAAGGAAATATCTGTTGTCAGATTCCACAGAAATAAGGCTAGCAAAGTGATCCACGAAATACAGATGTAACTCTGTGAGATGAATTAACAGAACACTGAGCAGTTTCTCAGAAAGCTTCTTTCCAGATTTCATCGGAGGATATTTCCTTTTTCCCCACAGCCCTCTATGGGCTTCCAAATATCACTTTGCCAATTCCACAAGAACTGTCTTAGCTAAAGGCTTCTTGAGGGGAAAGCTGTAACTCTGTGAGACCATTTCACAGAACACAAAGAAGTTTCTCAGAAAGCTTCTTTCTCTTTGTTATCAGAGGATATTTCCTTTGGCCCTATAGTATTCAAAGGGATCCGAAATATCTGTTGTCAGATTCCACAGAAATAAGGCTAGCAAGGAGATCCATGAAATACAGAAATAACTCTGTGAGATGAATTAACAGGACACTAAGCAGTTTCTCAGAAAGCTTCTTTCCAGATTTCATCGGAGGATATTTCCTTTTTCACCATAGCCCTCTATGGGCTTTCAAATATCACTTTGCCAATTCCACAAGAACTGTCTTAGCGAAAGGCTTCTTGAGGGGAAAGCTGTAACTCTGTGAGATGATTTCACAGAACACAAAGAAGTTTCTCAGAAAGCTTCTTTCTCTTTGTTATCGGAGGATATTTCCTTTGGCCTATAGTCTTTAAAAGGATAGGAAATATCTGTTCTCAGATTCCACAGAAATAAGGCTAGCAAAGAGATCCATGAAATACAGATGTAACTCTGTGAGATGAATTAACAGAACACTAAGCAGTTTCTCAGAAAGCTTCTTTCCAGATTTCATCAGAGGATATTTCCTTTTTCACCATAGCCCTCTATGGGCTTCCAAGTATCACTTTGCCAATTCCACAAGAACTCTCTTAGCGAAAGGCTTCTTGAGGCAAAATCTGTAATTCTGTGAGATGATTTCACAGAACACAAAGAAGTTTCTCAGAAAGCTTCTTTCTCTTTGTTATCGGAGGATATTTCCTTTGGCCCTATACTCTTCAAAGGGAAAGGAAATATCTGTTGTCAGATTCCACAGAAATAAGACTAGCAAAGAGATCCACGAAATGCAGATGTAACTCTGTGAGATGAATTAACAGAACACTAAGCAGTTTCTCAGAAAGCTTCTTTCCAGATTTCATGGGAGGATATTTCCTTTTTCACCATAGCCCTCTATGGGCTTCCAAATATCACTTTGCCAATTCCACAAGAACTGTCTTAGGGAAAGGCTTCTTGAGGGGAAAGCTGTAACTCTGTGAGATGATTTCACAGAACAGAAAGAAGTTTCTCAGAAAGCTTCTTTCTCTTTGTTATCGGAGGATATTTCCTTTGACCGTATAGTCTTTAAAGGGATCCGAAATATCTGTTCTCAGATTCCACAGAAATAAGGCTAGCAAACAGATCCACGAAATACAGATGTAACTCTGTGAGATGAATTAACAGAACACTAAGCAGTTTCTCAGAAAGCTTCTTTCCAGATTTCATCGGATGATATTTCCTTTTTCACCATAGCCCTCTATGGGCTTCCAAATATCACTTTGCCAATTCCACAAGAACTGTCTTAGCGAAAGGCTTCTTGAGGGGAAAGCTGTAACTCTGTGAGATGATTTCACAGAACACAAAGAAGTTTCTCAGAAAGCTTCTTTCTCTTTGTTATCGGAGGATATTTCCTTTGGCCCTATAGTCTTTAAAGGGATCCGAAATATCTGTTCTCAGATTCCACAGAAATAAGGCTAGCAAAGAGATCCACGAAATACAGATGTAACTCAGTGAGATGAATTAACAGAACACTGAGCAGTTTCTCAGAAAGTTTCTTTCCAGATTTCATCTGAGGATATTTCCTTTTTCACCATAGCCCTCTATGGGCTTCCAAATATCACTTTGCCAATTCCAGAAGAACTGTCTTAGCGAAAGGCTTCTTGAGGGGAAAGCTGTAACTCTGTGAGACGATTTCACAGAACACAAAGAAGATTCTGAGAAAGCTTCTTTCTCTTTGTTATCGGGGGATATTTCCTTTGTCCCTATAGTCTTCAAATGGAAAGGAAATATCTGTTGTCAGATTCCACAGAAATAAGGCTAGCAAAGAGATCCACGAAATACAGATGTAACTCTGTGAGATGAATTAACAGAACACTAAGCAGTTTCTCAGAAGGCTTCTTTCCAGATTTCATCGGAGGATATTTCCTTTTTCACCATAGCCCTCTATGGGCTTCCAAATATCACTTTGCCAATTCCACAAGAACTGTCTTAGCGAAAGGCTTCTTGAGGGTAAAGCTGTAACTCTGTGTGATGATTTCACAGAACAGAAAGAAGTTTCTCAGAAAGCTTCTTTCTCTTTGTTATCGGAGGATATTTCCTTTGGCCCTATAGTCTTTAAAGGGATCCGAAATATCTGTTCTCAGATTCCACAGAAATAAGGCCAGCAAAGAGATCCAGGAAATACAGATGTACCTCTGTGAGATGAATTAACAGAACACTGAGCAGTTTCTCAGAAAGCTTCTTTCCAGATTTCATGGGAGGATATTTCCTTTTTCACCATAGCCCTCTATGGGCTTCCAAATATCACTTTGCCAATTCCACAAGAACTGTCTTAGCGAAAGGCTTCTTGAGGGGAAAGCTGTAACTCTGTGAGACGGTTTCACAGAACACAAAGAAGATCCTCAGAAAGCTTCTTTCTCTTTGTTATCGGAGGATATTTCCTTTGTCCCTATAGTCTTCAAACGGAAAGGAAATATCTGTTGTCGATTCCACAGAAATAAGGCTAGCAAAGAGATCCACGACATACAGATGTAACTCTGTGAGATGAAATAACAGAACACTAAGCAGTTTCTCAGAAGGCTTCTTTCCAGATTTCATCGGAGGATATTTCCTTTTTCACCATAGCCCTCTATGGGCTTCCAAATATCACTTTGCCAATTCCACAAGAACTGTCTTAGCGAAAGGCTTCTTGAGGGGAAAGCTGTAATTCTGTGAGATGATTTCACAGAACAGAAAGAAGTTTCTCAGAAAGCTTCTTTCTCTTTGATATCGGAGGATATTTCCTTTGGCCCTATAGTCTTTAAAGGGATCCGAAATATCTGTTCTCAGATTCCACAGAAATAAGGCTAGCAAAGAGATCCACGAAATACAGATGTAACTCTGTGAGATGAATTAACAGAACACTAAGCAGTTTCTCAGAAAGCTTCTTTCCAGATTTCATCGGAGGATATTTCCTTTTTCTCCATAGCCCTCTATGAGCTTCCAAATATCACTTTGCCAATTCCAGAAGAACTGTCTTAGCGAAAGGCTTCTTGAGGGGAAAGCTGTAACTCTGTGCAATGATTTCACAGAACACAAAGAAGTTTCTCAGAAAGCTTCTTTCTCTTTGTTATCGGAGGATATTTCCTTTGGCCCTATAGTCTTCAAAGGGAAAGGAAATATCTGTTGTCAGATTCCACAGATATAAGGCTACCAAAGAGATCCACGAAATACAGATGTAACTCTGTGCGATGAATTAACAGAACACTGAGCAGTTTCTCAGAAAGCTTCTTTCCAGATATCATCGGAGGATATTTCCTTTTTCACCATAGCCCTCTATGGGCTTCCAAATATCACTTTGTCAATTCCACAAGAACTGTCTTAGCGAAAGGCTTCTTGAGGGGAAAGCTGTAACTCTGTGAGACGATTTCACAGAACACAAAGAAGATTCTCAGAAAGCTTCTTTCTCTTTGTTATCGGAGGATATTTCCTTTGGCACTATAGTCTTTAAAGGGATCCGAAATATCTGTTTTCAGATTCCACAGAAATAAGGCTAGCAAAGAGATCCACGAAATACAGATGTAACTCTGTGAGATGAATTAACAGAACAGTAAGCAGTTTCTCAGAAATCTTCTGTCCAGATTTCATCGGAGGATATTTCCTTTTTCTCCATAGCCCTCTATAAGCTTCCAAATATCACTTTGCCAATTCCACAAGAACTGTCTTAGCGAAAGGCTTCTTGGGGGAAAGCTGTAACTCTGTGAGATGATTTCACAGAACACAAAGAAGTTTCTCAGAAAGCTTCTTTCTCTTTGTTATCGGAGGATATTTCCTTTGTCCCTATAGTCTTCAAAGGGAAAGGAAATATCTGTTGTCAGATTCCACAGAAATAAGGCTACCAAAGAGATCCACGAAATACAGATGTAACTCTGTGAGATGAATTAACAGAACACTGAGCAGTTTCTCAGAAATCTTCTTTCCAGATTTCATCGGAGTATATTTCCTTTTTCACCGTAGCCTTCTATGGGCTTCCAAATATCACTTTGCCAATTCCACAAGAACTGTCTTAGCGAAAGGCTTCTTGAGGGGAAAGCTGTAACTCTGTGAGACGATTTCACAGAACACAAAGAAGTTTCTCAGAAAGCTTGTTTCTCTTTGTTATCGAAGGATATTTCCTTTGGCCCTATAGTCTTCAAAGGGAAAGGAAATATCTCTTGTCAGATTCCACAGAAATAAGGCTAGCAAAGAGATCCACGAAATACAGATGTAACTCTGTGAGATGAATTAACAGAACACTATGCAGTTTCTCAGAAAGCTTCTTTCCAGATTTCATTGGAGGATATTTCCTTTTTCTCCATAGCCCTCTATGAGCTTCCAAATATCAATTTGCCAATTCCACAAGAACTGTCTTAGCGAAAGGCTTCTTGAGGGGAAAGCTGTAACTCTGTGAGATGATTTCACGGAACACAAAGAAGTTTCTCAGAAAGCTTCTTTCTCTTGGTTATCGGAGGATATTTCCTTTGGCCCTATAGTCTTCAAAGGGAAAGGAAATATCTGTTGTCAGATTCCACAGAAATAAGGCTAGCAAAGAGATCCACGAAATACAGATGTAACGGTGCGAGATGAATTAACAGAACACTATGCAGTTTCTCAGAAAGCTTCTTTCCAGATTTCATCGGAGGATATTTCCTTTTTCACCGTAGCCCTCTATTGGCTTCCAAATATCATTTTGCCAATTCAACAAGAACTGTCTTAGCGAAAGGCTTCTTCAGGGGAAAGCTGTAACTCTGTGAGATGATTTCACAGAACACAAAGAAGTTTCTCAGAAAGCTTCTTTCTCTGTTATCGGAGGATATTTCCTTTGGGCCTATAGTCTTTAAAGGGATCCGAAATATCTGTTCTCAGATTCAACAGAAATAAGGCTAGCAAAGAGATCCACGAAATACAGATGTAACTCTGTGAGATGAATTAACAGAACACTAAGCAGTTTCTCAGAAAGCTTCTTTCCAGATTTCATCGGAGGATATTTCCTTTTTCTCCATATCCCTCTATGAGCTTCCAAATATCACTTTGCCAATTCCACAAGAACTGTCTTAGCGAAAGGCTTCTTTCGGGAAAGCTGTAACTCTGTGAGATGATTTCACAGAACACAAAGAAGTTTCTCAGAAAGCTTCTTTCTCTTTGTTATCGGAGGATATTTCCTTTGGCCCTATAGTCTTCAAAGGGAAAGGAAATATCTGTTGTCAGATTCCAAAGAAATAAGGCTAGCAAAGAGATCCACGAGATACAGATGTAACTCTGTGAGATGAATTAACAGAACACTGAGCAGTTTCTCAGAAATCTTCTTTCCAGATTTCATCGAAGGATATTTCCTTTTTCACCATAGCCTTCTATGGGCTTCCAAATATCACTTTGCCAATTCCACAAGAACTGTCTTAGCGAAAGGCTTCTTGAGGGGAAAGCTGTAAATCTGTGAGACGATTTCAGAGAACACAAAGAAGTTTCTCAGAAAGCTTCTTTCTCTTGGTTATCGGAGCATATTTCCTTTGGCCCTATAGTCTTCAAAGGGAAAGGAAATATCTGTTGTCAGATTCCACAGAAATAAGGCTAGCAAGGAGATCCACGAAATACAGATGTAACTCTGTGAGATGAAATAACAGAACACTAAGCAGTTTCTCAGAAAGCTTCTTTACAGATTTCATCGGAGGATATTTCCTTTTTCACCGTAGCCCTCTATGTGCTTCCAAATATCACTTTGCCAATTCCACAAGAACTGTCTTAGCGAAAGGCTTCTTGAGGGGAAAGCTGTAACTCTGTGAGGTGATTTCACAGAACACAAAGAAGATTCTCAGAAAGCTTCTTTCTCTTTGTTATCGAAGTTTATTTCCTTTGGCCCTATAGTCTTCAAAGGAAAGGAAATATCTGTTGTCAGATTCCACACAAATAAGGCTAGCAAAGAGATCCACGAAATACAGATGTTACTCTGTGAGATGAAATAACAGAACACTAAGCAGTTTCTCAGAAAGCTTCTTTCCAGATTTCATCGCAGGATATTTCCTTTTTCACCGTAGTCCTCTATGGGCTTCTAAATATCACTTTGCCAATTCCACAAGAACTGTCTTAGCGAAAGGCTTCTTGAGGGGAAAGCTGTAACTCTGTGAGGTGATTTCACAGAACACAAAGAAGTTTCTCAGAAAGCTTCTTTCTCTTGGTTATCGGAGGATATTTCCTTTGGCCCTATAGTCTTCAAAGGGAAAGGAAATATCTGTTCTCAGATTCCACAGAAATAAGGCTAGCAAAGAGATCCACGAAATACAGATGTAACGGTGCGAGATGAATTAACAGAACACTAAGCAGTTTCTCAGAAAGCTTCTTTCCAGATTTCATCGGAGGATATTTCCTTTTTCACCGTAGCCCTCTATTGGCTTCCAAATATCACTTTGCCAATTCAACAAGAACTGTCTTAGCGAAAGGCTTCTTCAGGGGAAAGCTGTAACTCTGTGAGATGATTTCACAGAACACAAAGAAGTTTCTCAGAAAGCTTCTTTCTCTTTGTTATCGGAGGATATTTCCTTTGGGCCTATAGTCTTTAAAGGGATCCGAAATATCTGTTCTCAGATTCAACAGAAATAAGGCTAGCAAAGAGATCCACGAAATACAGATGTAACTCTGTGAGATGAATTAACAGAACACTAAGCAGTTTCTCAGAAAACTTCTTTCCAGATTTCATCGGAGGATATTTCCTTTTTCTCCATACCCCTCTATGAGCTTCCAAATATCACTTTGCCAATTCCACAAGAACTGTCTTAGCGAAAGGGTTCTTGAGGGGAAAGCTGTAACTCTGTGAGATGATTTCACAGAACACAAAGAAGTTTCTCGGAAAGCTTCTTTCTCTTTGTTATCGGAGGATATTTCCTTTGGCCCTATAGTCTTCAAAGGGAAAGGAAATATCTCTTGTCAGATTCCACAGAAATAAGGCTAGCAAAGAGATCCACGAAATACAGATGTAACTCTGTGAGATGAATTAACAGAACACTATGCAGTTTCTCAGAAAGCTTCTTTCCAGATTTCATTGGAGGATATTTCCTTTTTCTCCATAGCCCTCTATGAGCTTCCAAATATCAATTTGCCAATTCCACAAGAACTGTCTTAGCGAAAGGCTTCTTGAGGGGAAAGCTGTAACTCTGTGAGATGATTTCACGGAACACAAAGAAGTTTCTCAGAAAGCTTCTTTCTCTTGGTTATCGGAGGATATTTCCTTTGGCCCTATAGTCTTCAAAGGGAAAGGAAATATCTGTTGTCAGATTCCACAGAAATAAGGCTAGCAAAGAGATCCACGAAATACAGATGTAACGGTGCGAGATGAATTAACAGAACACTATGCAGTTTCTCAGAAAGCTTCTTTCCAGATTTCATCGGAGGATATTTCCTTTTTCACCGTAGCCCTCTATTGGCTTCCAAATATCATTTTGCCAATTCAACAAGAACTGTCTTAGCGAAAGGCTTCTTCAGGGGAAAGCTGTAACTCTGTGAGATGATTTCACAGAACACAAAGAAGTTTCTCAGAAAGCTTCTTTCTCTGTTATCGGAGGATATTTCCTTTGGGCCTATAGTCTTTAAAGGGATCCGAAATATCTGTTCTCAGATTCAACAGAAATAAGGCTAGCAAAGAGATCCACGAAATACAGATGTAACTCTGTGAGATGAATTAACAGAACACTAAGCAGTTTCTCAGAAAGCTTCTTTCCAGATTTCATCGGAGGATATTTCCTTTTTCTCCATATCCCTCTATGAGCTTCCAAATATCACTTTGCCAATTCCACAAGAACTGTCTTAGCGAAAGGCTTCTTTCGGGAAAGCTGTAACTCTGTGAGATGATTTCACAGAACACAAAGAAGTTTCTCAGAAAGCTTCTTTCTCTTTGTTATCGGAGGATATTTCCTTTGGCCCTATTGTCTTCAAAGGGAAAGGAAATATCTGTTGTCAGATTCCAAAGAAATAAGGCTAGCAAAGAGATCCACGAGATACAGATGTAACTCTGTGAGATGAATTAACAGAACACTGAGCAGTTTCTCAGAAATCTTCTTTCCAGATTTCATCGAAGGATATTTCCTTTTTCACCATAGCCTTCTATGGGCTTCCAAATATCACTTTGCCAATTCCACAAGAACTGTCTTAGCGAAAGGCTTCTTGAGGGGAAAGCTGTAAATCTGTGAGACGATTTCAGAGAACACAAAGAAGTTTCTCAGAAAGCTTCTTTCTCTTGGTTATCGGAGCATATTTCCTTTGGCCCTATAGTCTTCAAAGGGAAAGGAAATATCTGTTGTCAGATTCCACAGAAATAAGGCTAGCAAGGAGATCCACGAAATACAGATGTAACTCTGTGAGATGAAATAACAGAACACTAAGCAGTTTCTCAGAAAGCTTCTTTACAGATTTCATCGGAGGATATTTCCTTTTTCACCGTAGCCCTCTATGTGCTTCCAAATATCACTTTGCCAATTCCACAAGAACTGTCTTAGCGAAAGGCTTCTTGAGGGGAAAGCTGTAACTCTGTGAGGTGATTTCACAGAACACAAAGAAGATTCTCAGAAAGCTTCTTTCTCTTTGTTATCGAAGTTTATTTCCTTTGGCCCTATAGTCTTCAAAGGAAAGGAAATATCTGTTGTCAGATTCCACACAAATAAGGCTAGCAAAGAGATCCACGAAATACAGATGTTACTCTGTGAGATGAAATAACAGAACACTAAGCAGTTTCTCAGAAAGCTTCTTTCCAGATTTCATCGCAGGATATTTCCTTTTTCACCGTAGTCCTCTATGGGCTTCTAAATATCACTTTGCCAATTCCACAAGAACTGTCTTAGCGAAAGGCTTCTTGAGGGGAAAGCTGTAACTCTGTGAGGTGATTTCACAGAACACAAAGAAGTTTCTCAGAAAGCTTCTTTCTCTTGGTTATCGGAGGATATTTCCTTTGGCCCTATAGTCTTCAAAGGGAAAGGAAATATCTGTTCTCAGATTCCACAGAAATAAGGCTAGCAAAGAGATCCACGAAATACAGATGTAACGGTGCGAGATGAATTAACAGAACACTAAGCAGTTTCTCAGAAAGCTTCTTTCCAGATTTCATCGGAGGATATTTCCTTTTTCACCGTAGCCCTCTATTGGCTTCCAAATATCACTTTGCCAATTCAACAAGAACTGTCTTAGCGAAAGGCTTCTTCAGGGGAAAGCTGTAACTCTGTGAGATGATTTCACAGAACACAAAGAAGTTTCTCAGAAAGCTTCTTTCTCTTTGTTATCGGAGGATATTTCCTTTGGGCCTATAGTCTTTAAAGGGATCCGAAATATCTGTTCTCAGATTCAACAGAAATAAGGCTAGCAAAGAGATCCACGAAATACAGATGTAACTCTGTGAGATGAATTAACAGAACACTAAGCAGTTTCTCAGAAAACTTCTTTCCAGATTTCATCGGAGGATATTTCCTTTTTCTCCATACCCCTCTATGAGCTTCCAAATATCACTTTGCCAATTCCACAAGAACTGTCTTAGCGAAAGGGTTCTTGAGGGGAAAGCTGTAACTCTGTGAGATGATTTCACAGAACACAAAGAAGTTTCTCGGAAAGCTTCTTTCTCTTTGTTATCGGAGGATATTTCCTTTGGTCCTATAGTCTTCAAAGGGAAAGGAAATATCTGTTGTCAGATTCCACAGAAATAAGGCTAGCATAGAGGTCCACGAGATACAGATGTAACTCTGTGAGATGAATTAACAGAACACTGAGCAGTTTCTCAGAAATCTTATTTCCAGATTTCATCGAAGGATATTTCCTTTTTCACCATAGCCTTCTATGGGCTTCCAAATATCACTTTGCGAATTCCACAAGAACTGTCTTAGCGAAAGGCTTCTTGAGGGGAAAGCTGTAACTCTGTGAGACGATTTCACAGAACACAAAGAAGTTTCTCAGAAAGCTTCTTTCTCTTGGTTATCGGAGGATATTTCCTTTGGCCCTATAGTCTTCAAAGGGAAAGGAAATATCTGTTGTCAGATTCCACAGAAATAAGGCTAGCAAAGAGATCCACGAAATACAGATGTAACGGTGCGTGATGAATTTACAGAACTCTAAGCAGTTTCTCAGAAAGCTTCTTTCCAGATTTCATCGGAGGATATTTCCTTTTTCACCGTAGCCCTCTATGGGCTTCCAAATATCACTTTGCCAATTCCACAAGAACTGTCTTAGCGAAAGGCTTCTTGAGGGGAAAGCTGTAACTCTGTGAGATGATTTCACAGAACACAAAGAAGTTTCTCAGAAAGCTTCTTTCTCTTTGTTATCGAGGATATTTCCTTTGGCCCTATAGTCTTCAAAGGGAAAGGAAATATCTGTTGTCAGATTCCACAGAAATAAGGCTAGCAAAGAGACCCACGAAATACAGATGTAACTCTGTGAGATGAAATAACAGAACACTAAGGAGTTTCTCAGAAAGCTTCTTTCCAGATTTCATCGGAGGATATTTCCTTTTTCACCGTAGCCCTCTATGGGCTTCCAAATATCACTTTGCCATTTCAACAAGAACTGTCTTAGCGAAAGGCTTCTTGAGGGGAAAGCTGTAACTCTGTGAGATGATTTCACAGAACACAAAGAAGTTTCTCAGAAAGCTTCTTTCTCTTTGTTATCGGAGGATATTTCCTTTGGGCCTATAGTCTTTAAAGGGATCCGAAATATCTCTTCTCAGATTGAACAGAAATAAGGCTAGCAAAGTGATCCACGAAATACAGATGTAACTCTGTGAGATGAATTAACAGAACACTAAGCAGTTTCTCAGAAAGCTTCTGTCCAGATTTCATCGGAGGATATTTCCTTTTTCTCCATATCCCTCTATGAGCTTCCAAATATCACTTTGCCAATTCCACAAGAACTGTCTTAGCGAAAGGGTTCTTGAGGGGAAAGCTGTAACTCTGTGAGATGATTTCACAGAACACAAAGAAGTTTCTCAGAAAGCTTCTTTCTCTTTGTTATTGGAGGATATTTCCTTTGGCCCTATATTCTTCAAAGGGAAAGGAAATATCTGTTGTCAGATTCCACAGAAATAAGGCTAGCAAAGAGATCCACGAAATACAGATGTAACTCTGTGAGATGAATTAACAGAACACTGAGCAGTTTCTCAGAAATCTTCTTTCCAGATTTCATCGGAGGATATTTCCTTTTTCACCATAGCCTTCTATGGGCTTCCAAATATCACTTTGCCAATTCCACAAGAACTGTCTTAGCGAAAGGCTTCTTGAGGGGAAAGCTGTAACTCTTTGAGACGATTTCACAGAACACAAAGAAGTTTCTCAGAAAGCTTCTTTCTCTTTTTTATCGGAGGATATTTCATTTGTCCCTATAGTCTTCAAAGGGAAAGGAAATATCTGTTGTCAGAATCCACAGAAATAAGGCTAGCAAAGAGATCCACGAAATACAGATGTAACACTGTGAGATGAATTAACAGAACACTAAGCAGTTTCTCAGAAAACTTCTTTCCAGATTTCATCGGAGGATATTTCCTTTTTCTCCATACCCCTCTATGAGCTTCCAAATATCACTTTGCCAATTCCACAAGAACTGTCTTAGCGAAAGGGTTCTTGAGGGGAAAGCTGTAACTCTGTGAGATGATTTCACAGAACACAAAGAAGTTTCTCGGAAAGCTTCTTTCTCTTTGTTATCGGAGGATATTTCCTTTGGCCCTATAGTCTTCAAAGGGAAAGGAAATATCTCTTGTCAGATTCCACAGAAATAAGGCTAGCAAAGAGATCCACGAAATACAGATGTAACTCTGTGAGATGAATTAACAGAACACTATGCAGTTTCTCAGAAAGCTTCTTTCCAGATTTCATTGGAGGATATTTCCTTTTTCTCCATAGCCCTCTATGAGCTTCCAAATATCAATTTGCCAATTCCACAAGAACTGTCTTAGCGAAAGGCTTCTTGAGGGGAAAGCTGTAACTCTGTGAGATGATTTCACGGAACACAAAGAAGTTTCTCAGAAAGCTTCTTTCTCTTGGTTATCGGAGGATATTTCCTTTGGCCCTATAGTCTTCAAAGGGAAAGGAAATATCTGTTGTCAGATTCCACAGAAATAAGGCTAGCAAAGAGATCCACGAAATACAGATGTAACGGTGCGAGATGAATTAACAGAACACTATGCAGTTTCTCAGAAAGCTTCTTTCCAGATTTCATCGGAGGATATTTCCTTTTTCACCGTAGCCCTCTATTGGCTTCCAAATATCATTTTGCCAATTCAACAAGAACTGTCTTAGCGAAAGGCTTCTTCAGGGGAAAGCTGTAACTCTGTGAGATGATTTCACAGAACACAAAGAAGTTTCTCAGAAAGCTTCTTTCTCTGTTATCGGAGGATATTTCCTTTGGGCCTATAGTCTTTAAAGGGATCCGAAATATCTGTTCTCAGATTCAACAGAAATAAGGCTAGCAAAGAGATCCACGAAATACAGATGTAACTCTGTGAGATGAATTAACAGAACACTAAGCAGTTTCTCAGAAAGCTTCTTTCCAGATTTCATCGGAGGATATTTCCTTTTTCTCCATATCCCTCTATGAGCTTCCAAATATCACTTTGCCAATTCCACAAGAACTGTCTTAGCGAAAGGCTTCTTTCGGGAAAGCTGTAACTCTGTGAGATGATTTCACAGAACACAAAGAAGTTTCTCAGAAAGCTTCTTTCTCTTTGTTATCGGAGGATATTTCCTTTGGCCCTATAGTCTTCAAAGGGAAAGGAAATATCTGTTGTCAGATTCCAAAGAAATAAGGCTAGCAAAGAGATCCACGAGATACAGATGTAACTCTGTGAGATGAATTAACAGAACACTGAGCAGTTTCTCAGAAATCTTCTTTCCAGATTTCATCGAAGGATATTTCCTTTTTCACCATAGCCTTCTATGGGCTTCCAAATATCACTTTGCCAATTCCACAAGAACTGTCTTAGCGAAAGGCTTCTTGAGGGGAAAGCTGTAAATCTGTGAGACGATTTCAGAGAACACAAAGAAGTTTCTCAGAAAGCTTCTTTCTCTTGGTTATCGGAGCATATTTCCTTTGGCCCTATAGTCTTCAAAGGGAAAGGAAATATCTGTTGTCAGATTCCACAGAAATAAGGCTAGCAAGGAGATCCACGAAATACAGATGTAACTCTGTGAGATGAAATAACAGAACACTAAGCAGTTTCTCAGAAAGCTTCTTTACAGATTTCATCGGAGGATATTTCCTTTTTCACCGTAGCCCTCTATGTGCTTCCAAATATCACTTTGCCAATTCCACAAGAACTGTCTTAGCGAAAGGCTTCTTGAGGGGAAAGCTGTAACTCTGTGAGGTGATTTCACAGAACACAAAGAAGATTCTCAGAAAGCTTCTTTCTCTTTGTTATCGAAGTTTATTTCCTTTGGCCCTATAGTCTTCAAAGGAAAGGAAATATCTGTTGTCAGATTCCACACAAATAAGGCTAGCAAAGAGATCCACGAAATACAGATGTTACTCTGTGAGATGAAATAACAGAACACTAAGCAGTTTCTCAGAAAGCTTCTTTCCAGATTTCATCGCAGGATATTTCCTTTTTCACCGTAGTCCTCTATGGGCTTCTAAATATCACTTTGCCAATTCCACAAGAACTGTCTTAGCGAAAGGCTTCTTGAGGGGAAAGCTGTAACTCTGTGAGGTGATTTCACAGAACACAAAGAAGTTTCTCAGAAAGCTTCTTTCTCTTGGTTATCGGAGGATATTTCCTTTGGCCCTATAGTCTTCAAAGGGAAAGGAAATATCTGTTCTCAGATTCCACAGAAATAAGGCTAGCAAAGAGATCCACGAAATACAGATGTAACGGTGCGAGATGAATTAACAGAACACTAAGCAGTTTCTCAGAAAGCTTCTTTCCAGATTTCATCGGAGGATATTTCCTTTTTCACCGTAGCCCTCTATTGGCTTCCAAATATCACTTTGCCAATTCAACAAGAACTGTCTTAGCGAAAGGCTTCTTCAGGGGAAAGCTGTAACTCTGTGAGATGATTTCACAGAACACAAAGAAGTTTCTCAGAAAGCTTCTTTCTCTTTGTTATCGGAGGATATTTCCTTTGGGCCTATAGTCTTTAAAGGGATCCGAAATATCTGTTCTCAGATTCAACAGAAATAAGGCTAGCAAAGAGATCCACGAAATACAGATGTAACTCTGTGAGATGAATTAACAGAACACTAAGCAGTTTCTCAGAAAACTTCTTTCCAGATTTCATCGGAGGATATTTCCTTTTTCTCCATACCCCTCTATGAGCTTCCAAATATCACTTTGCCAATTCCACAAGAACTGTCTTAGCGAAAGGGTTCTTGAGGGGAAAGCTGTAACTCTGTGAGATGATTTCACAGAACACAAAGAAGTTTCTCGGAAAGCTTCTTTCTCTTTGTTATCGGAGGATATTTCCTTTGGCCCTATAGTCTTCAAAGGGAAAGGAAATATCTCTTGTCAGATTCCACAGAAATAAGGCTAGCAAAGAGATCCACGAAATACAGATGTAACTCTGTGAGATGAATTAACAGAACACTATGCAGTTTCTCAGAAAGCTTCTTTCCAGATTTCATTGGAGGATATTTCCTTTTTCTCCATAGCCCTCTATGAGCTTCCAAATATCAATTTGCCAATTCCACAAGAACTGTCTTAGCGAAAGGCTTCTTGAGGGGAAAGCTGTAACTCTGTGAGATGATTTCACGGAACACAAAGAAGTTTCTCAGAAAGCTTCTTTCTCTTGGTTATCGGAGGATATTTCCTTTGGCCCTATAGTCTTCAAAGGGAAAGGAAATATCTGTTGTCAGATTCCACAGAAATAAGGCTAGCAAAGAGATCCACGAAATACAGATGTAACGGTGCGAGATGAATTAACAGAACACTATGCAGTTTCTCAGAAAGCTTCTTTCCAGATTTCATCGGAGGATATTTCCTTTTTCACCGTAGCCCTCTATTGGCTTCCAAATATCATTTTGCCAATTCAACAAGAACTGTCTTAGCGAAAGGCTTCTTCAGGGGAAAGCTGTAACTCTGTGAGATGATTTCACAGAACACAAAGAAGTTTCTCAGAAAGCTTCTTTCTCTGTTATCGGAGGATATTTCCTTTGGGCCTATAGTCTTTAAAGGGATCCGAAATATCTGTTCTCAGATTCAACAGAAATAAGGCTAGCAAAGAGATCCACGAAATACAGATGTAACTCTGTGAGATGAATTAACAGAACACTAAGCAGTTTCTCAGAAAGCTTCTTTCCAGATTTCATCGGAGGATATTTCCTTTTTCTCCATATCCCTCTATGAGCTTCCAAATATCACTTTGCCAATTCCACAAGAACTGTCTTAGCGAAAGGCTTCTTTCGGGAAAGCTGTAACTCTGTGAGATGATTTCACAGAACACAAAGAAGTTTCTCAGAAAGCTTCTTTCTCTTTGTTATCGGAGGATATTTCCTTTGGCCCTATAGTCTTCAAAGGGAAAGGAAATATCTGTTGTCAGATTCCAAAGAAATAAGGCTAGCAAAGAGATCCACGAGATACAGATGTAACTCTGTGAGATGAATTAACAGAACACTGAGCAGTTTCTCAGAAATCTTCTTTCCAGATTTCATCGAAGGATATTTCCTTTTTCACCATAGCCTTCTATGGGCTTCCAAATATCACTTTGCCAATTCCACAAGAACTGTCTTAGCGAAAGGCTTCTTGAGGGGAAAGCTGTAAATCTGTGAGACGATTTCAGAGAACACAAAGAAGTTTCTCAGAAAGCTTCTTTCTCTTGGTTATCGGAGCATATTTCCTTTGGCCCTATAGTCTTCAAAGGGAAAGGAAATATCTGTTGTCAGATTCCACAGAAATAAGGCTAGCAAGGAGATCCACGAAATACAGATGTAACTCTGTGAGATGAAATAACAGAACACTAAGCAGTTTCTCAGAAAGCTTCTTTACAGATTTCATCGGAGGATATTTCCTTTTTCACCGTAGCCCTCTATGTGCTTCCAAATATCACTTTGCCAATTCCACAAGAACTGTCTTAGCGAAAGGCTTCTTGAGGGGAAAGCTGTAACTCTGTGAGGTGATTTCACAGAACACAAAGAAGATTCTCAGAAAGCTTCTTTCTCTTTGTTATCGAAGTTTATTTCCTTTGGCCCTATAGTCTTCAAAGGAAAGGAAATATCTGTTGTCAGATTCCACACAAATAAGGCTAGCAAAGAGATCCACGAAATACAGATGTTACTCTGTGAGATGAAATAACAGAACACTAAGCAGTTTCTCAGAAAGCTTCTTTCCAGATTTCATCGCAGGATATTTCCTTTTTCACCGTAGTCCTCTATGGGCTTCTAAATATCACTTTGCCAATTCCACAAGAACTGTCTTAGCGAAAGGCTTCTTGAGGGGAAAGCTGTAACTCTGTGAGGTGATTTCACAGAACACAAAGAAGTTTCTCAGAAAGCTTCTTTCTCTTGGTTATCGGAGGATATTTCCTTTGGCCCTATAGTCTTCAAAGGGAAAGGAAATATCTGTTCTCAGATTCCACAGAAATAAGGCTAGCAAAGAGATCCACGAAATACAGATGTAACGGTGCGAGATGAATTAACAGAACACTAAGCAGTTTCTCAGAAAGCTTCTTTCCAGATTTCATCGGAGGATATTTCCTTTTTCACCGTAGCCCTCTATTGGCTTCCAAATATCACTTTGCCAATTCAACAAGAACTGTCTTAGCGAAAGGCTTCTTCAGGGGAAAGCTGTAACTCTGTGAGATGATTTCACAGAACACAAAGAAGTTTCTCAGAAAGCTTCTTTCTCTTTGTTATCGGAGGATATTTCCTTTGGGCCTATAGTCTTTAAAGGGATCCGAAATATCTGTTCTCAGATTCAACAGAAATAAGGCTAGCAAAGAGATCCACGAAATACAGATGTAACTCTGTGAGATGAATTAACAGAACACTAAGCAGTTTCTCAGAAAACTTCTTTCCAGATTTCATCGGAGGATATTTCCTTTTTCTCCATACCCCTCTATGAGCTTCCAAATATCACTTTGCCAATTCCACAAGAACTGTCTTAGCGAAAGGGTTCTTGAGGGGAAAGCTGTAACTCTGTGAGATGATTTCACAGAACACAAAGAAGTTTCTCGGAAAGCTTCTTTCTCTTTGTTATCGGAGGATATTTCCTTTGGTCCTATAGTCTTCAAAGGGAAAGGAAATATCTGTTGTCAGATTCCACAGAAATAAGGCTAGCATAGAGGTCCACGAGATACAGATGTAACTCTGTGAGATGAATTAACAGAACACTGAGCAGTTTCTCAGAAATCTTATTTCCAGATTTCATCGAAGGATATTTCCTTTTTCACCATAGCCTTCTATGGGCTTCCAAATATCACTTTGCGAATTCCACAAGAACTGTCTTAGCGAAAGGCTTCTTGAGGGGAAAGCTGTAACTCTGTGAGACGATTTCACAGAACACAAAGAAGTTTCTCAGAAAGCTTCTTTCTCTTGGTTATCGGAGGATATTTCCTTTGGCCCTATAGTCTTCAAAGGGAAAGGAAATATCTGTTGTCAGATTCCACAGAAATAAGGCTAGCAAAGAGATCCACGAAATACAGATGTAACGGTGCGTGATGAATTTACAGAACTCTAAGCAGTTTCTCAGAAAGCTTCTTTCCAGATTTCATCGGAGGATATTTCCTTTTTCACCGTAGCCCTCTATGGGCTTCCAAATATCACTTTGCCAATTCCACAAGAACTGTCTTAGCGAAAGGCTTCTTGAGGGGAAAGCTGTAACTCTGTGAGATGATTTCACAGAACACAAAGAAGTTTCTCAGAAAGCTTCTTTCTCTTTGTTATCGAGGATATTTCCTTTGGCCCTATAGTCTTCAAAGGGAAAGGAAATATCTGTTGTCAGATTCCACAGAAATAAGGCTAGCAAAGAGACCCACGAAATACAGATGTAACTCTGTGAGATGAAATAACAGAACACTAAGGAGTTTCTCAGAAAGCTTCTTTCCAGATTTCATCGGAGGATATTTCCTTTTTCACCGTAGCCCTCTATGGGCTTCCAAATATCACTTTGCCATTTCAACAAGAACTGTCTTAGCGAAAGGCTTCTTGAGGGGAAAGCTGTAACTCTGTGAGATGATTTCACAGAACACAAAGAAGTTTCTCAGAAAGCTTCTTTCTCTTTGTTATCGGAGGATATTTCCTTTGGGCCTATAGTCTTTAAAGGGATCCGAAATATCTCTTCTCAGATTGAACAGAAATAAGGCTAGCAAAGTGATCCACGAAATACAGATGTAACTCTGTGAGATGAATTAACAGAACACTAAGCAGTTTCTCAGAAAGCTTCTGTCCAGATTTCATCGGAGGATATTTCCTTTTTCTCCATATCCCTCTATGAGCTTCCAAATATCACTTTGCCAATTCCACAAGAACTGTCTTAGCGAAAGGGTTCTTGAGGGGAAAGCTGTAACTCTGTGAGATGATTTCACAGAACACAAAGAAGTTTCTCAGAAAGCTTCTTTCTCTTTGTTATTGGAGGATATTTCCTTTGGCCCTATATTCTTCAAAGGGAAAGGAAATATCTGTTGTCAGATTCCACAGAAATAAGGCTAGCAAAGAGATCCACGAAATACAGATGTAACTCTGTGAGATGAATTAACAGAACACTGAGCAGTTTCTCAGAAATCTTCTTTCCAGATTTCATCGGAGGATATTTCCTTTTTCACCATAGCCTTCTATGGGCTTCCAAATATCACTTTGCCAATTCCACAAGAACTGTCTTAGCGAAAGGCTTCTTGAGGGGAAAGCTGTAACTCTTTGAGACGATTTCACAGAACACAAAGAAGTTTCTCAGAAAGCTTCTTTCTCTTTTTTATCGGAGGATATTTCATTTGTCCCTATAGTCTTCAAAGGGAAAGGAAATATCTGTTGTCAGAATCCACAGAAATAAGGCTAGCAAAGAGATCCACGAAATACAGATGTAACACTGTGAGATGAATTAACAGAACACTAAGCAGTTTCTCAGAAAGCTTCTTTCCAGATTTCATCGTAGGATATTTCCTTTTTCTCCATAGCCCTCTATGAGCTTCCAAATATCACTTTGCCAATTCCAGAAGAACTGTCTTAGCGAAAGGCTTCTTGAGGGGGAAGCTGTAACTCTGTGAGATGATTTCACAGAACACAAAGAAGTTTCTCAGAAAGCTTCTTTCTCTTTGTTATCGGAGGATATTTCCTTTGGCCCTATAGTCTTCAAAGAGAAAGGAAATATCTGTTGTCAGATGCCTCAGAAATAAGGCTAGCAAGAGATCCACGAAATACAGATGTAACTCTGTGAGATGAATTAACAGAACACTAAGCAGTTTCTCAGAAAGCTTCTTTCCAGATTTCATGGGAGGATATTTCCTTTTTCACCATAGCCCTCTATGGGCTTCCAAATATCACTTTGCCAATTCCACAAGAACTGTCTTAGCGAAAGGCTTCTTGAGGCGAAATCTGTAATTCTGTGAGTTGATTTCAGAGAACACAAAGAAGTTTCTCAGAAAGCTTCTTTCTCTTTGTTTTCGGAGGATATTTCCTTTGGCCCTATAGTCTTCAAAGGGAAAGGAAATATCTGTTGTCAGATTCCACAGAAATAAGGCTAGCAAAGAGATACATGAAATACAGATGTAACTCTGTGAGATGAATTAACAGAACACTAAGCAGTTTCTCAGAAAGCTTCTTTCCAGATTTCATCGGAGGATATTTCCTTTTTCTGCATAGCCCTCTATGAGCTTCCAAATATCACTTTGCCAATTCCACAAGAACTGTCTTAGCGAAAGGCTTCTTGGGGGAAAGCTGTAACTCTGTGAGATGATTTCACAGAACACAAAGAAGTTTCTCAGAAAGCTTCTTTCTCTTTGTTATCGGAGGATATTTCCTTTGGCCCTGTAGCCTTCAAAGGGAAAGGAAATATCTGTTGTCAGATTCCACAGAAATAAGGCTAGCAAAGATATCCACGAAATACAGATGTAAGTCTGTGAGATGAATTAACAGAACACTGAGCAGTTTCTCTGAAAGCTTCTTTCCAGATTTCATCGTTGGATAGTTCCTTTTTCACCATAGCCCTCTATGGGCTTCCAAGTATCACCTTGCCAATTCCACAAGAACTGTCTTAGCGAAAGACTTCTTGAAGGAAAAGCTGTAACTCTGTGAGAGGATTTCACAGAACACAAAGAAGTTTCTCAGAAAGCTTCTTTCTCTTTGTTATCGGAGGATATTTCCTTTGGCCCTATAGTCTTCAAAGGGAAAGGAAATATCTGTTGTCAGATTCCACAGAAAGAAGGCTAGCAAAGAGATCCACGAAATACAGATGTAACTCTGTGAGATGAATTAACAGAACACTGAGCAGTTTCTCAGAAAGCTTCTTTCCAGATTTCATCGGAGGATATTTCCTTTTTCCCCACAGCCCTCTATGGGCTTCCAAATATCACTTTGCCAATTCCACAAGAACTGTCTTAGCTAAAGGCTTCTTGAGGGGAAAGCTGTAACTCTGTGAGACGATTTCACAGAACACAAAGAAGTTTCTCAGAAAGCTTCTTTATCTTTGTTATCAGAGGATATTTCCTTTGGCCCTATAGTATTCAAAGGGATCCGAAATATCTGTTGTCAGATTCCACAGAAATAAGGCTAGCAAGGAGATCCATGAAATACAGAAATAACTCTGTGAGATGAATTAACAGGACACTAAGCAGTTTCTCAGAAAGCTTCTTTCCAGATTTCATCGGAGGATATTTCCTTTTTCACCATAGCCCTCTATGGGCTTTCAAATATCACTTTGCCAATTCCACAAGAACTGTCTTAGCGAAAGGCTTCTTGAGGGGAAAGCTGTAACTCTGTGAGACGATTTCACAGAACACAAAGAAGATTCTGAGAAAGCTTCTTTCTCTTTGTTATAGGAGGATATTTCCTTTGACCGTATAGTCTTTAAAGGGATCCGAAATATCTGTTCTCAGATTCCACAGAAATAAGGCTAGCAAACAGATCCACGAAATACAGATGTAACTCTGTGAGATGAATTAACAGAACACTAAGCAGTTTCTCAGAAAGCTTCTTTCCAGATTTCATCGGATGATATTTCCTTTTTCACCATAGCCCTCTATGGGCTTCCAAATATCACTTTGCCAATTCCACAAGAACTGTCTTAGCGAAAGGCTTCTTGAGGGGAAAGCTGTAACTCTGTGAGATGATTTCACAGAACACAAAGAAGTTTCTCAGAAAGCTTCTTTCTCTTTGTTATCGGAGGATATTTCCTTTGGCCCTATAGTCTTTAAAGGGATCCGGAATATCTGTTATCAGATTCCACAGAAATAAGGCTAGCAAAGAGATCCACGAAATACAGATGTAACTCAGTGAGATGAATTAACAGAACACTGAGCAGTTTCTCAGAAAGTTTCTTTCCAGATTTCATCTGAGGATACTTCCTTTTTCACCATAGCCCTCTATGGGCTTCCAAATATCACTTTGCCAATTCCAGAAGAACTGTCTTAGCGAAAGGCTTCTTGAGGGGAAAGCTGTAACTCTGTGAGACGATTTCACAGAACACAAAGAAGATTCTGAGAAAGCTTCTTTCTCTTTGTTATCGGAGGATATTTCCTTTGTCCCTATAGTCTTCAAATGGAAAGGAAATATCTGTTGTCAGATTGCACAGAAATAAGGCTAGCAAAGAGATCCACGAAATACAGATGTAACTCTGTGAGATGAATTAACAGAACACTAAGCAGTTTCTCAGAAGGCTTCTTTCCAGATTTCATCGGAGGATATTTCCTTTTTCACCATAGCCCTCTATGGGCTTCCAAATATCACTTTGACAATTCCACAAGAACTGTCTTAGCGAAAGGCTTCTTGAGGGGAAAGCTGTAACTCTGTGTGATGATTTCACAGAACAGAAAGAAGTTTCTCAGAAAGCTTCTTTCTCTTTGTTATCGGAGGATATTTCCTTTGGCCCTATAGTCTTTAAAGGGATCCGAAATATCTGTTCTCAGATTCCACAGAAATAAGGCCAGCAAAGAGATCCACGAAATACAGATGTACCTCTGTGAGATGAATTAACAGAACACTGAGCAGTTTCTCAGAAAGCTTCTTTCCAGATTTCATGGGAGGATATTTCCTTTTTCACCATAGCCCTCTATGGGCTTCCAAATATCACTTTGCCAATTCCACAAGAACTGTCTTAGCGAAAGGCTTCTTGAGGGGAAAGCTGTAACTCTGTGAGACGGTTTCACAGAACACAAAGAAGATCCTCAGAAAGCTTCTTTCTCTTTGTTATCGGAGGATATTTCCTTTGTCCCTATAGTCTTCAAACGGAAAGGAAATATCTGTTGTCGATTCCACAGAAATAAGGCTAGCAAAGAGATCCACGACATACAGATGTAACTCTGTGAGATGAAATAACAGAACACTAAGCAGTTTCTCAGAAGGCTTCTTTCCAGATTTCATCGGAGGATATTTCCTTTTTCACCATAGCCCTCTATGGGCTTCCAAATATCACTTTGCCAATTCCACAAGAACTGTCTTAGCGAAAGGCTTCTTGAGGGGAAAGCTGTAATTCTGTGAGATGATTTCACAGAACAGAAAGAAGTTTCTCAGAAAGCTTCTTTCTCTTTGATATCGGAGGATATTTCCTTGGGCCCTATAGTCTTTAAAGGGATCCGAAATATCTGTTCTCAGATTCCACAGAAATAAGGCTAGCAAAGAGATCCACGAAATACAGATGTAACTCTGTGAGATGAATTAACAGAACACTAAGCAGTTTCTCAGAAAGCTTCTTTCCAGATTTCATCGGAGGATATTTCCTTTTTCTCCATAGCCCTCTATGAGCTTCCAAATATCACTTTGCCAATTCCAGAAGAACTGTCTTAGCGAAAGGCTTCTTGAGGGGAAAGCTGTAACTCTGTGCAATGATTTCACAGAACACAAAGAAGTTTCTCAGAAAGCTTCTTTCTCTTTGTTATCGGAGGATATTTCCTTTGGCCCTATAGTCTTCAAAGGGAAAGGTAATATCTGTTGTCAGATTCCACAGATATAAGGCTAGCAAAGAGATCCACGAAATACAGATGTAACTCTGTGAGATGAATTAACAGAACACTGAGCAGTTTCTCAGAAAGCTTCTTTCCAGATATCATCGGAGGATATTTCCTTTTTCACCATAGCCCTCTATGGGCTTCCAAATATCACTTTGCCAATTCCACAAGAACTGTCTTAGCGAAAGGCTTCTTGAGGGGAAAGTTGTAACTCTGTGAGACGATTTCACAGAACACAAAGAAGATTCTCAGAAAGCTTCTTTCTCTTTGTTATCGGAGGATATTTCCTTTGGCACTATAGTCTTTAAAGGGATCCGAAATATCTGTTTTCAGATTCCACAGAAATAAGGCTAGCAAAGAGATCCACGAAATACAGATGTAACTCTGTGAGATGAATTAACAGAACAGTAAGCAGTTTCTCAGAAATCTTCTGTCCAGATTTCATCGGAGGATATTTCCTTTTTCTCCATAGCCCTCTATAAGCTTCCAAATATCACTTTGCCAATTCCACAAGAACTGTCTTAGCGAAAGGCTTCTTGGGGGAAAGCTGTAACTCTGTGAGATGATTTCACAGAACACAAAGAAGTTTCTCAGAAAGCTTCTTTCTCTTTGTTATCGGAGGATATTTCCTTTGGCCCTATAGTCTTCAAAGGGAAAGGAAATATCTGTTGTCAGATTCCACAGAAATAAGGCTACCAAAGAGATCCACGAAATACAGATGTAACTCTGTGAGATGAATTAACAGAACACTGAGCAGTTTCTCAGAAATCTTCTTTCCAGATTTCATCGGAGTATATTTCCTTTTGCACCATAGCCTTCTATGGGCTTCCAAATATCACTTTGCCAATTCCACAAGAACTGTCTTAGCGAAAGGCTTCTTGAGGGGAAAGCTGTAACTCTGTGAGACGATTTCACAGAACACAAAGAAGTTTCTCAGAAAGCTTGTTTCTCTTTGTTATCGAAGGATATTTCCTTTGGCCCTATAGTCTTCAAAGGGAAAGGAAATATCTGTTGTCAGATTCCACAGAAATAAGGCTAGCAAAGAGATCCACGAAATACAGATGTAACGGTGCGAGATGAATTTACAGAACAGTAAGCAGTTTCTCAGAAAGCTTCTTTCCAGATTTCATCGGATGATATTTCCTTTTTCACCGTAGCCCTCTATGGGCTTCCAAATATCACTTTGCCAATTCCACAAGAACTGTCTTAGCGAAAGGCTTCTTGAGGGGAAAGCTGTAACTCTGTGAGATGATTTCACAGAACACAAAGAGGTTTCTCAGAAAGCTTCTTTCTCTTTGTTATCGGAGGATATTTCCTTTGGCCCTATAGTCTTCAAAGGGAAAGGAAATATCTGTTGTCAGATTCCACAGAAATAAGGCTAGCAAGGAGATCCACGAAATACAGGTGTAACTCTGTGAGATGAAATAACAGAACACTAAGCAGTTTCTCAGAAAGCTTCTTTCCAGATTTCATCGGAGGATATTTCCTTTTTCACCGTAGCCCTCTATGGGCTTCCAAATATCACTTTGCCAATTCCACAAGAACTCTCTTAGCGAAAGGCTTCTTGAGGGGAAAGCTGTAACTCTGTGAGGTGATTTCACAGAACACAAAGAAGATTCTCAGAAAGCTTCTTTCTCTTTGTTATCGAAGTTTATTTCCTTTGGCCATATAGTCTTCAAAGGAAAGGAAATATCTGTTGTCAGATTCCACAGAAATAAGGCTAGCAAAGAGATCCACGAAATACAGATGTTACTCTGTGAGATGAAATAACAGAACACTAAGCAGTTTCTCAGAAAGCTTCTTTCCAGATTTCATCGGAGGATATTTCCTTTTTCACCGTAGTCCTCTATGGGCTTCTAAATATCACTTTGCCAATTCCACAAGAACTGTCTTAGCGAAAGGCTTCTTGAGGGGAAAGCTGTAACTCTGTGAGGTGATTTCACAGAACACAAAGATGTTTCTCAGAAAGCTTCTTTCTCTTTGTTATCGGAGGATATTTCCTTTGGCCCTATAGTCTTCAAAGGGAAAGGAAATATCTGTTGTCAGATTCCACAGAAATACGGCTAGCAAAGAGATCCACGAAATACAGATGTAACGCTGTGAGATGAATTAACAGAACACTAAGCAGTTTCTCAGAAAGCTTCTTTCCAGATTTCATCGGAGGATATTTCCTTTTTCTCCATAGCCCTCTATGAGCTTCCAAATATCACTTTGCCAATTCCACAAGAACTGTCTTAGCGAAAGGCTTCTTGAGGGGAAAGCTGTAACTCTGTGAGATGATTTAACAGAACACAAAGAAGTTTCTCAGAAAGCTTCTTTCTCTTTGTTATCGGAGGATATTTCCTTTGGCCCTATAGTCTTCAAAGGGAAAGGAAATATCTGTTGTCAGATGCGTCCGAAATAAGGCTAGCAAGAGATCCACGAAATACAGATGTAACTCTGTGAGATGAATTAACAGAACACTAAGCAGTTTCTCAGAAAGCTTCTGTCCAGATTTCATCGGAGGATATTTCCTTTTTCACCTTAGCCCTCTATGGGCTTCCAAATATCACTTTCCCAATTCCACAAGAACTGTCTTAGCGAAAGGCTTCTTGAGGGAAAAGCTGTAACTCTGTGAGATGATTTCACAGAACACAAAGAAGTTTCTCAGAAAGCTTCTTTCTCTTTGTTATCGGAGGATATTTCCTTTGGCCCTATAGTCTTCAAAGGGAAAGGAAATATCTGTTGTCAGATTCCACAGAAATAAGGCTAGCAAAGAGATACACGAAATACAGATGTAACTCTGTGAGATGAATTAACAGAACACTGAGCAGTTTCTCAGAAAGCTTCTTTCCAGATTTCATCGGAGGATATTTCCTTTTTCACCGTAGCCCTCTATGGGCTTCCAAATATCACTTTGCCAATTCCACAAGAACTGTCTTAGCGAAAGGCTTCTTGAGGGGAAAGCTGTAACTCTGTGAGATGATTTCACAGAACACAAAGAAGTTTCTCAAAAAGCTTGTTTCTCTTTGTTATCGGAGGATATTTCCTTTGGCCTATAGTCTTTAAAGGGATTTGAAATATCTGTTCTCAGATTCCACAGAAATAAGGCTAGCAAAGAGATCCACGAAATACAGATGTAACTCTGTGAGATGAATTAACAGAACACTAAGCAGTTTCTCAGAAAGCTTCTTTCCAGATTTCATGGGAGGATATTTCCTTTTTTACCATAGCCCTCTATGGTCTTCCAAATATCACTTTGCCAATTCCACAAGAACTGTCTTAGCGAAAGGCTTCTTGAGGCAAAATCTGTAATTCTATGAGATGATTTCACAGAACACAAAGAAGTTTCTCAGAAAGCTTGTTTCTCTTTGTTATCGGAGGATATTTCCTTTGGCCTATAGTCTTTAAAGGGATTTGAAATATCTGTTCTCAGATTCCACAGAAATAAGGCTAGCAAAGAGATCCACGAAATACAGATGTAACTCTGTGAGATGAATTAACAGAACACTAAGCAGTTTCTCAGAAAGCTTCTTTCCAGATTTCATCGGAGGATATTTCATTTTTCACCATAGCCCTCTATGGGCTTCCAAATATCACTTTGCCAATTCCACAAGAACTGTCTTAGCGAAAGGCTTCTTGAGGGGAAAGCTGTAACTCTGTGAGATGATTTCACAGAACACCAAGAAGTTTCTCAGAAAGCTTCTTTCTCTTTGTTATCGGAGGATATTTCCTTTGACCGTATGTCTTTAAAGGGATCCGAAATATCTGTTCTCAGATTCCACAGAAATAAGGCTAGCAAAGAGATCCACGAAATACAGATGTAACTCTCTGAGATGAATTAACAGAACACTAAGCAGTTTCTCAGAAAGCTTCTTTCCAGATTTCATCGGATGATATTTCCTTTTTCACCATAGCCCTCTATGGGCTTCCAAATATCACTTTGCCAATTCCACAAGAACTGTCTTAGCGAAAGGCTTCTTGAGGGGAAAGCTGTAACTCTGTGAGATGATTTCACAGAACACAAAGAAGTTTCTCAGAAAGCTTCTTTCTCTTTTTTATCGGAGGATATTTCCTTTGGCCCTATAGTCTTCAAAGGGAAAGGAAATATCTGTTGTCAGATTCCACAGAAATAAGGCTAGCAAAGAGATCCACGAAATACAGATGTAACTCTGCGAGATGAAATAACAGAACACTAAGCAGTTTCTCAGAAAGCTTCTTTCCAGATTTCATCAGAGGATATTTCCTTTTTCACCATAGCCCTCTATGGGCTTCAAATATCACTTTGCCAATTCCACAAGAACTGTCTTAGCCGAAGACTTCTTGAGGGGAAAGCTGTAACTCTGTGAGACGATTTCACAGAACACAAAGAACATTCTCAGAAAGCTTCTTTCTCTTTGTTATCGGAGGATATTTCCTTTGTCCCAGAAGTCTTCTAACGGAAAGGAAATATCTGTTGTCAGATTCCACAGAAATAAGGCTAGCAAAGAGATCCACGAAATACAGATGTAACTCTGTGAGATGAAATAACAGAACACTAAGCAGTTTCTCAGAAAGCTTCTTTCCAGATTTCATCAGAGGATATTTCCTTTTTCACCATAGCCCTCTATGGGCTTCCAATATCACTTTGCCAATTCCACAAGAACTGTCTTAGCGAAAGGCTTCTTGAGGGGAAAGCTGTAACTCTGTGAGGTGATTTCACAGAACACAAAGAAGTTTCTCAGAAAGCTTCTTTCTCTTTGTTATCAGAGGATATTTCCTTTGGCCCTATAGACGTCAAAGGGAAAGGAAATATCTGTTGTCTGATTCCACAGAAATAAGGCTAGCAAAGAGGTCCACGAAATACAGATGTAACACTTGAGATAAATTAACAGAACACTAAGCAGTTTCTCAGAAAGCTTCTTTCCAGATTTCATCGGAGGATGTTTCCTTTTTCACCATAGCCCTCTATGGGCTTCCAAATATCACTTTGCCAATTCCAAAAGAACTGTCTTAGCGAAAGGCTTCTGAAGGGAAAGCTGTAACTCTGTGAGATGATTTCACAGAACACAAAGAAGTTTCTCAGAAAGCTTCTTTCTCTTTGTTATCGGAGGATATTTCCTTTGGCTCTATAATCTTCAAAGGGAAAGGAAATATCTGTTGTCAGATTCCACAGAAATAAGGCTAGCAAAGAGATCCACGAAATACAGATGTAACTCTGTGAGATGAATTAACAGAACACTGAGCAGTTTCTCAGAAAGCTTCTTTCCAGATTTCATCGGAGGATATTTCCTTTTTCACCATAGCCCTCTATGAGCTTCCAAATATCACTTTGCCAATTCCACAAGAACTGTCTTAGCGAAAGGCTTCTTGAGGGGAAAGCTGTATCTCTGTGAGATGTTTTCACAGAACACAAAGAAGTTTCTCAGAAAGCTTCTTTCTCTTTGTTATCGGAGGATATTTCCTTTGGCCCTATAGTCTCTAAAGGGATCCGAAATATCTGTTCTCAGATCCCGCAGAAATAAGGCTAGCAAAGAGATCCATGAAATACAGATGTAACTCTATTAGATGAATTAACAGAACACTAAGCAGTTTCTCAGAGAGCTTCTTTCCAGATTTCATCGGAGGATATTTCCTTTTTCACCATAGCCCTCTATGGGCTTCCAAATATCACTTTGCCAATTCCACAAGAACTGTCTTAGCGAAAGGCTTATTGAGGGGAAAGCTATAACTCTGTGAGATGATTTCACAGAACGCAAAGAAGTTTCTCAGAAAGCTTCTTTCTCTTTGTTATCGGAGGATATTTCCTTTGGCCCTATAGTCTTCAAAGGGAAAGGAAAAATCTGTTCTCAGATTTCACAGAAATAAAGCTAGCAAAGAGATCCACGAAATACAGATGTAACTCTGTGAGATGAATTAACAGAACACTAAGCAGTTTCTCAGAAAGCTTCTTTCCAGATTTCATCAGAGCATATTTCCTTTTTCACAATAGCCCTCTAGGGGCTTCCAAATATCACTTTGCAATTCCACAAGAACTGTCTTAGCGAAAGGCTTCTTGAGGGGAAAGCTGTAACTCTGTGAGATGATTTCACAGAACAGAAAGAAGTTTTTCAGAAAGCTTCTTTATCTTTGTTATCGGAGGATATTTCCTTTGGCCCTATAGTCTTTAGAGGGAGTCGAAATATCTGTTCTCAGATTCCACAGAAATAAGGCTAGCAAAGAGATCCACGAAATACAGATATAACTTTGTGAGATGAGTTAACAGAACACTAAGCAGTTTCTCAGAAAGCTTCTTTCCAGATTTCATCGGAGTATATTTCCTTTTTCACCATAGCCCTCTATTGGCTTCCAAATATCACTTTGCCAATTCCAAAGGAACTGTCTTAGCAAATGGCTTCTTGAGGGGAAAGCTGTAACTCTGTGAGATGATTTCACAGAACAGAAAGAAGTTTCTCAGAACGCTTCTTTCTCTTTGTTATCGGAGGATATTTCCTTTGGCCCTATAGTCTTTAAAGGGATTCGAAATATCTGTTCTCAGATTCCACAGATAAGGCTAGCAAATAGATCCACGAAATACAGATGTAATTCTGTGAGATGAATTAACAGAACACTAAGCAGTTTCTCAGAAAGCTTCTTTCCAGATTTCATCGGAGGATATTTCCTTTATCACCATAGCCCTCTATGGGCTTCCAAATATCACTTTGCCAATTCCACAAGAACTGTCTTAGCGAAAGGCTTCTTGAGGGGAAAGCTGTAACTCTGTGAGATGATTTCACAGAACACAAAGAAGTTTCTCAGAAAGCTTCTTTCTCTTTGTTATCGGAGGACATTTCCTTTGTCCCTATAGTCGTCAAAGGGAAAGGAAATATCTGTTCTCAGATTCCACAGAAATAAGGCTAGCAAAGAGATCCACGAAACACAGATGTAACTCTGTGAGATGAATTAACAGAACACTAAGCAGTTTCTCAGAAAGCTTCTTTCCAGATTTGATGGGAGGATATTTCCTTTTTCACCATAGCCCTCTATGGGCTTCCAAATATCACTTTGCCAAATCCACAAGAACTGTCTTACCGAAAGGCTTCTTGAGGGGAAAGCTGTAACTCTGTGAGATGATTTCAGAGAACACAAAGAAGTTTCTCAGAAAGCTTCTTTCTCTTTGTTATCGGAGGATATTTCCTTTGGCCCTATAGTCTTCAAAGGGAAAGGAAAAATCTGTTCTCAGATTCCACAGAAATAAAGCTAGCAAAGAGATCCACGAAATACAGATGTAACTCTGTGAGATGAATTAACAGAACACTAAGCAGTTTCTCAGAAAGCTTCTTTCCAGATTTCATCGGAGGATATTTCCTTTTTCACCATAGCCCTCTATGGGCTTCCAAATATCATTTGCCAATTCCACAAGAACTGTCTTAGCGAAAGGCTTTTGACGGGAAAGCTGTAACTCTGTGAGATGATTTCACAGAACACAAAGAAGTTTCTCAGAAAGCTTCTTTATCTTTGTTATCGCAGGATATTTCCTTTGGCCTTATAGTCTTCAAAGGGAAAGGAAATATCTGTTCTCAGATTTCACAGAAATAAAGCTAGCAAAGAGATCCACGGAATACAGATGTAACTCTGTGAGATGAATTAACAGAACACTAAGCAGTTTCTCAGAAAGCTTCTTTCCAGATTTCATCAGAGCATATTTCCTTTTTCACAATAGCCCTCTAGGGGCTTCCAAATATCACTTTGCAATTCCACAAGAACTGTCTTAGCGAAAGGCTTCTTGAGGGGAAAGCTGTAACTCTGTGAGATGATTTCACAGAACAGAAAGAAGTTTTTCAGAAAGCTTCTTTATCTTTGTTATCGGAGGATATTTCCTTTGGCCCTATAGTCTTTAAAGGGAGTCGAAATATCTGTTCTCAGATTCCACAGAAATAAGGCTAGAAAAGAGATCCACGAAATACAGATATAACTCTGTGAGATGAGTTAACAGAACACTAAGCAGTTTCTCAGAAAGCTTCTTTCCAGATTTCATCGGAGTATATTTCCTTTTTCACCATAGCCCTCTATGGGCTTCCAAATATCACTTTGCCAATTCCAAAGGAACTGTCTTAGCAAATGGCTTCTTGAGGGGAAAGCTGTAACTCTGTGAGATGATTTCACAGAACAGAAAGAAGTTTCTCAGAACGCTTCTTTCTCTTTGTTATCGGAGGATATTTCCTTTGGCCCTATAGTCTTTAAAGGGATTCGAAATATCTGTTCTCAGATTCCACAGATAAGGTTAGCAAAGAGATCCACGAAATACAGATGTAACTCTGTGAGATGAATTAACAGAACACTAAGCAGTTTCTAAGAAAGCTTCTTTCCAGATTTCATCGGAGGATATTTCCTTTTTAATCTTAGCCCTCTATTCGATTCCAAATATCCCTTTGCCAATTCCAAAAGAACTGTCTTAGCGAAAGGGTTCTTGACGGGAAAGCTGTAACTCTGTGAGATGATTTCACAGAACAGAAAGAAGTTTCTCAGAAAGCTTCTTTCTCTTTGTTATCGGAGGATATTTACTTTGGCCCTATAGTCTTTAAAGGGATTCGAAATATCTGTTCTCAGATTTCACAGAAATAAGGCTAGCAAAGAGATCCACGAAATACAGATGTAACTCTGTGAGATGAATTAACAGAACACTAAGCAGTTTCTCAGAAAGCTTCTTTCCAGATTTCATCGGAGGATATTTCCTTTTTCACCATAGCCCTCTATGGGCTTCCAAATATCACTTTGCCAATTCCACAAGAACTGTCTTAGCGAAAGGCTTCTTGAGGGGAAAGCTGTAACTCTGTGAGATGTTTTCACAGAACACAAAGAAGTTTCTCAGAAAGCTTCTTTCTCTTTGTTATCGGAGGATATTTCCTTTGGCCCTATAGTCTTTAAAGGGATCCGAAATATCTGTTCTCAGATTCCACAGAAATAAGGCTAGCAAAGAGATCCATGAAATACAGATGTAACTCTGCTAGATGAATTAACAGAACACTAAGCAGTTTCTCAGAAAGCTTCTTTCCAGATTTCATCGGAGGATATTTCCTTTTTCACCATAGCCCTCTATGGGCTTCCAAATATCATTTGCCAATTCCACAAGAACTGTCTTAGCGAAAGGCTTTTGACGGGAAAGCTGTAACTCTGTGAGATGATTTCACAGAACACAAAGAAGTTTCTCAGACAGCTTCTTTCTCTTTGTTATCGGAGGATATTTCCTTTGGCCCTATAGTCTTCAAAGGGAAAGGAAAAATCTGTTCTCAGATTTCACAGAAATAAAGCTAGCAAAGAGATCCACGAAATACAGATGTAACTCTGTGAGATGAATTAACAGAACACTAAGCAGTTTCTCAGAAAGCTTCTTTCCAGATTTCATCAGAGCATATTTCCTTTTTCACAATAGCCCTCTAGGGGCTTCCAAATATCACTTTGCAATTCCACAAGAACTGTCTTAGCGAAAGGCTTCTTGAGGGGAAAGCTGTAACTCTGTGAGATGATTTCACAGAACAGAAAGAAGTTTTTCAGAAAGCTTCTTTATCTTTGTTATCGGAGGATATTTCCTTTGGCCCTATAGTCTTTAGAGGGAGTCGAAATATCTGTTCTCAGATTCCACAGAAATAAGGCTAGCAAAGAGATCCACGAAATACAGATATAACTTTGTGAGATGAGTTAACAGAACACTAAGCAGTTTCTCAGAAAGCTTCTTTCCAGATTTCATCGGAGTATATTTCCTTTTTCACCATAGCCCTCTATTGGCTTCCAAATATCACTTTGCCAATTCCAAAGGAACTGTCTTAGCAAATGGCTTCTTGAGGGGAAAGCTGTAACTCTGTGAGATGATTTCACAGAACAGAAAGAAGTTTCTCAGAACGCTTCTTTCTCTTTGTTATCGGAGGATATTTCCTTTGGCCCTATAGTCTTTAAAGGGATTCGAAATATCTGTTCTCAGATTCCACAGATAAGGCTAGCAAATAGATCCACGAAATACAGATGTAATTCTGTGAGATGAATTAACAGAACACTAAGCAGTTTCTCAGAAAGCTTCTTTCCAGATTTCATCGGAGGATATTTCCTTTATCACCATAGCCCTCTATGGGCTTCCAAATATCACTTTGCCAATTCCACAAGAACTGTCTTAGCGAAAGGCTTCTTGAGGGGAAAGCTGTAACTCTGTGAGATGATTTCACAGAACACAAAGAAGTTTCTCAGAAAGCTTCTTTCTCTTTGTTATCGGAGGACATTTCCTTTTTCCCTATAGTCGTCAAAGGGAAAGGAAATATCTGTTCTCAGATTCCACAGAAATAAGGCTAGCAAAGAGATCCACGAAACACAGATGTAACTCTGTGAGATGAATTAACAGAACACTAAGCAGTTTCTCAGAAAGCTTCTTTCCAGATTTGATGGGAGGATATTTCCTTTTTCACCATAGCCCTCTATGGGCTTCCAAATATCACTTTGCCAAATCCACAAGAACTGTCTTACCGAAAGGCTTCTTGAGGGGAAAGCTGTAACTCTGTGAGATGATTTCAGAGAACACAAAGAAGTTTCTCAGAAAGCTTCTTTCTCTTTGTTATCGGAGGATATTTCCTTTGGCCCTATAGTCTTCAAAGGGAAAGGAAAAATCTGTTCTCAGATTCCACAGAAATAAAGCTAGCAAAGAGATCCACGAAATACAGATGTAACTCTGTGAGATGAATTAACAGAACACTAAGCAGTTTCTCAGAAAGCTTCTTTCCAGATTTCATCGGAGGATATTTCCTTTTTCACCATAGCCCTCTATGGGCTTCCAAATATCATTTGCCAATTCCACAAGAACTGTCTTAGCGAAAGGCTTTTGACGGGAAAGCTGTAACTCTGTGAGATGATTTCACAGAACACAAAGAAGTTTCTCAGAAAGCTTCTTTATCTTTGTTATCGCAGGATATTTCCTTTGGCCTTATAGTCTTCAAAGGGAAAGGAAATATCTGTTCTCAGATTTCACAGAAATAAAGCTAGCAAAGAGATCCACGGAATACAGATGTAACTCTGTGAGATGAATTAACAGAACACTAAGCAGTTTCTCAGAAAGCTTCTTTCCAGATTTCATCAGAGCATATTTCCTTTTTCACAATAGCCCTCTAGGGGCTTCCAAATATCACTTTGCAATTCCACAAGAACTGTCTTAGCGAAAGGCTTCTTGAGGGGAAAGCTGTAACTCTGTGAGATGATTTCACAGAACAGAAAGAAGTTTTTCAGAAAGCTTCTTTATCTTTGTTATCGGAGGATATTTCCTTTGGCCCTATAGTCTTTAAAGGGAGTCGAAATATCTGTTCTCAGATTCCACAGAAATAAGGCTAGAAAAGAGATCCACGAAATACAGATATAACTCTGTGAGATGAGTTAACAGAACACTAAGCAGTTTCTCAGAAAGCTTCTTTCCAGATTTCATCGGAGTATATTTCCTTTTTCACCATAGCCCTCTATGGGCTTCCAAATATCACTTTGCCAATTCCAAAGGAACTGTCTTAGCAAATGGCTTCTTGAGGGGAAAGCTGTAACTCTGTGAGATGATTTCACAGAACAGAAAGAAGTTTCTCAGAACGCTTCTTTCTCTTTGTTATCGGAGGATATTTCCTTTGGCCCTATAGTCTTTAAAGGGATTCGAAATATCTGTTCTCAGATTCCACAGATAAGGTTAGCAAAGAGATCCACGAAATACAGATGTAACTCTGTGAGATGAATTAACAGAACACTAAGCAGTTTCTAAGAAAGCTTCTTTCCAGATTTCATCGGAGGATATTTCCTTTATCACCATAGCCCTCTATGGGCTTCCAAATATCACTTTGCCAATTCCACAAGAACTGTCTTAGCGAAAGGCTTCTTGAGGGGAAAGCTGTAACTCTGTGAGATGATTTCACAGAACACAAAGAAGTTTCTCAGAAAGCTTCTTTCTCTTTTTTATCGGAGGACATTTCCTTTGTCCCTATAGTCGTCAAAGGGAAAGGAAATATCTGTTCTCAGATTCCACAGAAATAAGGCTAGCAAAGAGATCCACGAAATACAGATGTAACCCTGTGAGATGAATTAACAGAACACTAAGCAGTTTCTCAGAAAGCTTCTTTCCAGATTTGATGGGAGGATATTTCCTTTTTCACCATAGCCCTCTATGGGCTTCCAAATATCACTTTGCCAAATCCACAAGAACTGTCTTACCGAAAGGCTTCTTGAGGGGAAAGCTGTAACTCTGTGAGATGATTTCAGAGAACACAAAGAAGTTTCTCAGAAAGCTTCTTTCTCTTTGTTATAGGAGGATATTTCCTTTGGCCCTATAGTCTTCAAAGGGAAAGGAAAAATCTGTTCTCAGATTCCACAGAAATAAAGCTAGCAAAGAGATCCACGAAATACAGATGTAACTCTGTGAGATGAATTAACAGAACACTAAGCAGTTTCTCAGAAAGCTTCTTTACAGATTTCATCTGAGGTTATTTCCTTTTTCACCATAGCCCTCTATGGGCTTCCAAATATCACTTTGCCAATTCCACAAGAACTGTCTTAGCGAAAGGCTTCTTGAGGGGAAAGCTGTAACTCTGTGAGATGATTTCACAGAACACATAAAGTTTCTCAGAAAGCTTCTTTCTATTTGTTATCGGAGGATATTTCCTTTGGCCCTATAGTCTTCAAAGGGAAAGGAAAAATCTGTTCTCAGATTCCACAGAAATAAAGCAAGCAAAGAGATCCACGAAATACAGATGTAACTCTGTGAGATGAATTAACAGAACACTAAGCAGTTTCTCAGAAAGCTTCTTTGCAGATTTCATCGGAGGATATTTCCTTTTTCACCATAGCCCTCTATGGGCTTCCAAATATCACTTTTCCAATTCCACAAGAACTGTCTTAGCGAAAGGCTTCTTGAGGCGAAAGCTGTAATTCTGTGAGATGATTTCACAGAACACAAAGAAGTTTCTCAGAAAGCTTCTTTCCCTTTGTTATCGGAGGATATTTCCTTTGGCCCTATAGTCTTCAAAGGGAAAGGAAATATCACTTGTCAGATTCCACAGAAATAAGGCTAGCAAAGAGATCCACGAAATACAGATGTAACTCTGTGAGATGAATTAACAGAACACTAAGCAGTTTCTCAGAAAGCTTCTTTCCAGATTTCATTGGAGGATATTTACTTTTTCACCATAGCCCTCTATGGGCTTCCAAATATCACTTTGCCAATTCCAAAAGAACTGTCTTAGCGAAAGGCTTCTTGAGGGGAAAGCTGTAACTCTGTGAGATGATTTCACAGAACAGAAAGAAGTTTCTCAGAAAGCTTCTTTATCTTTGTTATCGGAGGATATTTCCTTTGGCCCTATAGTCTTTAAAGGGAGTCGAAATATCTGTTCTCAGATTCCACAGAAATAAGGCTAGCAAAGAGATCCACGAAATACAGATATAACTCGGTGAGATGAGTTAACAGAACACTAAGCAGTTTCTCAGAAAGCTTCTTTCCAGATTTCATCGGAGGATATTTCCTTTATCACCATAGCCCTCTATGGGCTTCCAAATATCACTTTGCCAATTCCACAAGAACTGTCTTAGCGAAAGGCTTCTTGAGGGGAAAGCTGTAACTCTGTGAGATGATTTCACAGAACACAAAGAAGTTTCTCAGAAAGCTTCTTTCTCTTTGTTATCGGAGGACATTTCCTTTGTCCCTATAGTCGTCAAAGGGAAAGGAAATATCTGTTCTCAGATTCCACAGAAATAAGGCTAGCAAAGAGATCCACGAAATACAGATGTAACTCTGTGAGATGAATTAACAGAACACTAAGCAGTTTCTCAGAAAGCTTCTTTCCAGATTTGATGGGAGGATATTTCCTTTTTCACCATAGCCCTCTATGGGCTTCCAAATATCACTTTGCCAAATCCACAAGAACTGTCTTACCGAAAGGCTTCTTGAGGGGAAAGCTGTAACTCTGTGAGATGATTTCAGAGAACACAAAGAAGTTTCTCAGAAAGCTTCTTTCTCTTTGTTATCGGAGGATATTTCCTTTGGCCCTATAGTCTTCAAAGGGAAAGGAAAAATCTGTTCTCAGATTCCACAGAAATAAAGCTAGCAAAGAGATCCACGAAATACAGATGTAATTCTGTGAGATGAATTAACAGAACACTAAGCAGTTTCTCAGAAAGCTTCTTTACAGATTTCATCTGAGGTTATTTCCTTTTTCACCATAGCCCTCTATGGGCTTCCAAATATCACTTTGCCAATTCCACAAGAACTGTCTTAGCGAAAGGCTTCTTGAGGGGAAAGCTGTAACTCTGTGAGGTGTTTTCACAGAACACAAAGAAGTTTCTCAGAAAGTTTCTTTCTCTTTGTTATCGGAGGATATTTCCTTTGGCCCTATAGTCTTTAAAGGGATCCGAAATATCTGTTGTCACATTCCACAGAAAAAAGGCTAGCAAAGAGATCCATGAAATACAGATGTAACTCTGTTAGATGAATTAACAGAACACTAAGCAGTTTCTCAGAAAGCTTCTTTCCACATTTCATCGGAGGATATTTCCTTTTTCACCATAGCCCTCTATGGGCTTCCAAATATCATTTGCCAATTCCACAAGAACTGTCTTAGCGAAAGGCTTCTTGAGGGGAAAGCTGTAACTCTGTGAGATGATTTCACAGAACACAAAGAAGTTTCTCAGAAAGCTTCTTTCTATTTGTTATCGGAGGATATTTCCTTTGGCCCTATAGTCTTCAAAGGGAAAGGAAAAATCTGTTCTCAGATTCCACAGAAATAAAGCAAGCAAAGAGATCCACGAAATACAGATGTAACTCTGTGAGATGAATTAACAGAACACTAAGCAGTTTCTCAGAAAGCTTCTTTCCAGATTTCATCGGAGGATATTTCCTTTTTCAGCAAAGCCCTCTATGGGCTTCCAAATATCACTTTTCCAATTCCACAAGAACTGTCTTAGCGAAAGGCTTCTTGAGGTGAAAGCTGTAATTTTGTGAGATGATTTCACAGAACACAAAGAAGTTTCTCAGAAAGCTTCTTTCCCTTTGTTATCGGAGGATATTTCCTTTGGCCCTATAGTCTTCAAAGGGAAAGGAAATATCAGTTGTCAGATTCCACAGAAATAAGGCTAGCAAAGAGATCCACGAAATACAGATGTAACTCTGTGAGATGAATTAAAAGAACACTAAGCAGTTTCTCAGAAAGCTTCTTTCCAGATTTCATCGGAGGATATTTACTTTGTCACCATAGCCCTCTAAGGGCTTCCAATATCAATTTGCCAATTCCAAAAGAACTGTCTTAGCGAAAGGCTTCTTGAGGGGAAAGCTGTAACTCTGTGAGATGATTTCACAGAACAGAAAGAAGTTTCTCAGAAAGCTTCTTTCTCTTTGTTATCGGAGGATATTTCCTTTGACCCTATAGTCTTCAAAGGGAAAGGAAATATCTGTTGTCTGATTCCACAGAAATAAGGCTAGCAAAGAGGTCCACGAAACACAGATGTAACTCTGTGAGATAAATTAACAGAACACTAAGCAGTTTCTCAGAAAGCTTCTTTCCAGATTTCATCGGAGGATATTTCCTTTTTCACCATAGCCCTCTATGGGCTTCCAAATATCATTTGCCAATTCCACAAGAACTGTCTTAGCGAAAGGCTTTTGAGAGGAAAGCTGTAACTCTGTGAGATGATTTCACAGAACACAAAGAAGTTTCTCAGAAAGCTTCTTTCTCTTTGTTATCGGAGGATATTTCCTTTGGCCCTATAGTCTTCAAAGGAAAAGGAAAAATCTGTTCTCAGATTCCACAGAAATAAAGCTAGCAAAGAGATCCAAAATACAGATGTAACTCTGTGAGATGAATTAACAGAACACTAAGCAGTTTCTCAGAAAGCTTCTTTCCAGATTTCATCAGAGGATATTTCCTTTTTCACAATAGCCCTCTAGGGGCTTCCAAATATCACTTTGCCAATTCCACAAGAACTGTCTTATCGAAAGGCTTCTTGAGGGGAAAGCTGTAACTCTGTGAGATGATTTCACAGAACAGAAAGAAGTTTTTCAGAAAGCTTCTTTATCTTTGTTATCGGAGGATATTTCCTTTGGCCCTATAGTCTTTAAAGGGAGTCGAAATATCTGTTCTCAGATTCCACAGAAATAAGGCTAGCAAAGAGATCCACGAAATACAGATATAACTCTGTGAAATGAGTTAACAGAACACTAAGCAGTTTCTCAGAAACCTTCTTTCCAGATTTCATCGGAGCATATTTCCTTTTCCACCGTAGCCCTCTTAGGGCTTCCAAATATCACTTTGCCGATTCCACAAGAACTGTCTTAGCGAAAGGCTTCTTGAGGGGAAAGCTGTAACTCTGTGAGATGATTTCACAGAACACCAAGAAGTTTCTCAGAAAGCTTCTTTCTCTTTGTTATCGGAGGATATTTCCTTTGGCCCTATACTCTTTAAAGGGATCCGAAATATCTGTTCTCAGATTCCACAGAAAAAAGGCTAGCAAAGAGATCCATGAAATACAGATGTAACTCTGTGAGATGAATTAACAGAACACTAAGCAGTTTCTCAGAAAGCTTCTTTCCAGATTTCATCGGAGGATATTTCCTTTTTCACCGTAGCCCTCTAAGAGCTTCCAAATATCACTTTGCCAATTCCACAAGAACTGTCTTAGCGAAAGGCTTCTTGAGGCAAAATCTGTAATTCTGTGAGATGATTTCACAGAACACAAAGAAGTTTCTCAGAAAGCATCTTTCTCTTTGTTATCGGAGGATATTTCCTTTGGCCCTATAGTCTTCAAAGGGAAAGGAAATATCTTGTCAGATTCCACAGAAATAAGGCTAGGAAAGAGATCCACGAAATACAGATGTAACCCTGTGAGATGAATTAACAGAACACTGAGCAGTTTCTCAGAAAGCTTCTTTCCAGATTTCATCGGAGGATATTTCCTTTTTCACCATAACCCTCTAGGGGCTTCCAAATATCACTTTGCCAATTCCAGAAGAACTGTCTTAGTGAAAGGCTTCTTGAGGGGAAAGCTGTAACTCTGTGAGACGATTTCACAGAACACAAAGAAGTTTCTCAGAAAGCTTCTTTCTCTTTGTTATCGGAGGATATTTCCTTTGGCCCTATAGTCTTCAAAGGGAAAGGAAATATCTGTTGTCAGATTCCACAGAAATAAGGCTAGCAAAGAGATCCACGAAATACAGATGTAACGGTGTGAGATGAATTAACAGAACACTACGCAGTTTCTCAGAAAGCTTCTTTCCAGATTTCATGGGAGGATATTTCCTTTTTCACCATAGCCCTCTATGGGCTTCCAAATATCACTTTGCCAATTCCACAAGAACTGTCTTAGCGAAAGGCTTCTTGAGGGGAAAGCTGTAACTCTGTGAGATGATTTCACAGAACAGAAAGAAGTTTCTCAGAAAGCTTCTTTCTCTTTGTTATCGGAGGATATTTCCTTTGACCATATAGTCTTTGAAGGGATCCGAAATATCTGTTCTCAGATTCCACAGAAATAAGGCTCGCAAAGAGATACACGAAATACAGATGTAACTCTGTGAGATGAATTAACAGAACACTAAGCAGTTTCTCAGAAAGCTTCTTTCCAGATTTCATCGGATGATATTTCCTTTTTCACCATAGCCCTCTAAGGGCTTCCAAATATCACTTTGCCAATTCCACAAGAACTGTCTTAGCGAAAGTCTTCTTGAGGGGAAAGCTGTAACTCTGTGAGATGATTTCACAGAACACAAAGAAGTTTCTCAGAAAGCTTCTTTCTCTTTGTTATCGGAGTATATTTCCTTTGGCCCTGTAGTCTTTAAAGGGATCCGAAATATCTGTTGTCAGATTCCACAGAAATAAGGCTAGCAAAGAGATCCACGAAATACAGATGTAACACTGTGAGATGAATTAACAGAACACTAAGCAGTTTCTCAGAAAGCTTCTTTCCAGATTTCATCGGAGGATATTTCCTTTTTCACCATAGCCCTCTATGGGCTTCCAAATATCACTTTTCCAATTCCACAAGAACTGTCTTAGCGAAAGTCTTCTTGAGGCGAAAGCTGTAATTCTGTGAGATGATTTCACAGAACACAAAGAAGTTTCTCAGAAAGCTTCTTTCCCTTTGTTATCGGAGGATATTTCCTTTGGTCCTATAGTCTTCAAAGGGAAAGGAAATATCTGTTGTCAGATTCCACAGAAATAAGGCTTGCAAAGAGATCCACGAAATACAGATGTAACTCTGTGAGATGAATTAACAGAACACTAAGCAGTTTCTCAGAAAGCTTCTTTCCAGATTTCATCGGAGGATATTTCCTTTTTCACCATAGCCCTCTATGGGCTTCCAAATATCACTTTGCCAATTCCACAAGAACGGTCTTAGCGAAAGGCTTCTTGATGGGAAAGCTGTAACTCTGTGAGATGATTTCAGAGAACACAAAGAAGTTTCTCAGAAAGCTTCTTTCTCTTTGTTATCGGAGGATATTTCCTTTGGCCCTATAGTCTTCAAAGGGAAAGGAAATATCTGTTGTCTGATTCCACAGACATAAAGCTAGCAAAGAGATCCACGAAATACAGATGTAACTCTGTGAGATGAATTAACAGAACACTAAGCAGTTTCTCAGAAAGCTTCTTAACAGATTTCATCTGAGGTTATTTCCTTTTTCACAATAGCCCTCTAAGGGCTTCCAAATATCACTTTGCCAATTCCACAAGAACTGTCTTAGCGAAAGGCTTATTGAGGGGAAAGCTGTAACTCTGTGAGATGATTTCACAGAACGCAAAGAAGTTTCTCAGAAAGCTTCTTTCTCTTTGTTATCGGAGGATATTTCCTTTGGCCCTATAGTCTTCAAAGGGAAAGGAAAAATCTGTTCTCAGATTCCACAGAAATGAAGCTAGCAAAGAGATCCACGAAATACAGATGTAACTCTGTGAGATGAATTAACAGAACACTAAGTAGTTTCTCAGATAGCTTCTTTCCAGATTTCATCGGAGGATATTTTCTTTTTCACCATAGCCCTCTATGGGATTCCAAATATCTCTTTGCCAATTCCAAAAGAACTGTCTTAGCGAAAGGCTTCTTCACGGGAAAGCTGTAAATCTGTGAGATGATTTCACATAACAGAAAGAAGTTTCTCAGAAAGCTTGTTTCTCTTTGTTATCGGAGGATATTTCCTTTGGCCCTATAGTCTTTAAAGGGATTCGAAATATCTCTTCTCAGATTCCACAGAAATAAGGCTAGCAAAGAGATCCACGAAATACAGATATAACTCTGTGAGATGAATTAACAGAACACTAAGCAGTTTCTCAGACAGCTTCTTTCCAGATTTCATCAGAGGATATTTCCTTTTCCATCGTAGCCCTCTAAGGGCTTCCAAATATCACTTTGCCAATTCCACAAGAACTGTCTTAGCGAAAGGCTTCTAGAGGGGAAAGGTGTAACTCTGTGAGATGTTTTCACAGAACACAAAGAAGTTTCTCAGAAAGCTTCTTTCTCTTTGTTATCGGAGGATATTTCCTTTGGCCCTATAGTCTTTAAAAGGATCCGAAATATCTGTTCTCAGATTCCACAGAAAAAAGGCTAGCAAAGAGATCCATGAAATACAGATGTAACTCTGTGAGATGAATTAACAGAACACTAAGCAGTTTCTCAGAAAGCTTCTTTCCAGATTTCATCGGAGGATATTTCCTTTTTCACCGTAGCCCTCTATGGGCTTCCAAATATCACTTTGCCAATTCCACAAGAACTGTCTTAGCGAAAGGCTTCTTGAGGCAAAATCTGTAATTCTGTGAGATGATTTCACAGAACACAAAGAAGTTTCTCAGAAAGCTTCTTTCTCTTTGTTATCGGAGGATATTTCCTTTGGTCCTATAGTCTTCAAAGAGAAAGGAAATATCTGTTGTCAGATTCCACAGAAATAAGACGAGCAAAGAGATCCACGAAATACAGATGTAACTCTGTGAGATGAATTAACAGAACACTAAGCAGTTTCTCAGAAAGCTTCTTTCCAGATTTCATCGGAGGATATTTCATTTTTCACCATAGCCCTCTATGGGCTTCCAAATATCACTTTGCCAATTCCACAAGAACTGTCTTAGCGAAAGGCTTCTTGAGGGGAAAGCTGTAACTCTGTGAGATGATTTCACAGAACACAAAGAAGTTTCTCAGAAAGCTTCTTTCTCTTTGTTATCGGAGCATATTTCCTTTGGCCCTATAGTCTTTAAAGGGATTCGAAATATCTGTTCTCAGATTCCACAGAAATAAGGCTAGCAAAGAGATCCACGAAATACAGATGTAACTCTGTGAGATGAATTAACAGAACACTAAGCAGTTTCTCAGAAAGCTTCTTTCCAGATTTCATCGGAGGATATTTCCTTTTTCACCATAGCCCTCTATGGGCTTCCAAATATCACTTTGCCAATTCCACAAGAACAGTCTTAGCAAAAGGCTTCTTGAGGGGAAAGCTGTAACTCTGTGAGATGTTTTCACAGAACACAAAGAAGTTTCTCAGAAAGCTTCTTTCTCTTTGTTATCGGAGGATATTTCCTTTGGCCCTATAGTCTTTAAAGGGATCCGAAATATCTGTTCTCAGATTCCACAGAAATAAGGCTAGCAAAGAGATCCATGAAATACAGACGTAACTGTGCTAGATGAATTAACAGAACACTAAGCAGTTTCTCAGAAAGCTTCTTTCCAGTTTTCATCGGAGGATATTTCCTTTTTCACCATAGCCCTCTATGGGCTTCCAAATATCATTTGCCAATTCCACAAGAACTGTCTTAGCGAAAGGCTTTTGACGGGAAAGCTGTAACTCTGTGAGATGATTTCACAGAACACAAAGAACTTTCTCAGAAAGCTTCTTTCTCTTTGTTATCGGAGGATATTTCCTTTGGCCCTATAGTCTTCAAAGGGAAAGGAAAAATCTGTTCTCAGATTTCACAGAAATAAAGCTAGCAAAGAGATCCACGAAATACAGATGTAACTCTGTGATATGAATTAACAGAACACTAAGCAGTTTCTCAGAAAGCTTCTTTCCAGATTTCATCAGAGCATATTTCCTTTTTCACAATAGCCCTCTAGGGGCTTCCAAATATCACTTTGCAATTCCACAAGAACTGTCTTAGCGAAAGGCTTCTTGAGGGGAAAGCTGTAACTCTGTGAGATGATTTCAGAGAACAGAAAGAAGTTTTTCAGAAAGCTTCTTTATCTTTGTTATCGGAGGATATTTCCTTTGGCCCTATAGTCTTTAAAGGGAGTCGAAATATCTGTTCTCAGATTCCACAGAAATAAGGCTAGCAAAGAGATCCGCGAAATACAGATATAACTCTGTGAGATGAGTTAACAGAACACTAAGCAGTTTCTCAGAAAGCTTCTTTCGAGATTTCATCGGAGGATATTTCCTTTTTCACCATAGCCCTCTATGGGCTTCCAAATATCACTTTGCCAATTCCAAAGGAACTGTCTTAGCAAATGGCTTCTTGAGGGGAAAGCTGTAACTCTGTGAGATGATTTCACAGAACAGAAAGAAGTTTCTCAGAACGCTTCTTTCTCTTTGTTATCAGAGGATATTTCCTTTGGCCCTATAGTCTTTAAACGGATTCGAAATATCTGTTCTCAGATTCCACAGATAAGGCTAGCAAAGAGATCCACGAAATACAGATGTAACTCTGTGAGATGAATTAACAGAACACTAAGCAGTTTCTCAGAAAGCTTTTTTCCAGATTTCATCGGAGGATATTTCCTTTTTCACCATAGCCCTCTATGGGCTTCCAAATATCACTTTGCCAATTCCACAAGAACTGTCTTAGCGAAAGGCTTCTTGAGGGGAAAGCTGTAACTCTGTGAGATGATTTCACAGAACACAAAGAAGTTTCTCAGAAAGCTTCTTTCTCTTTGTTATCGGAGGACATTTCCTTTGTCCCTATAGTCTTCAAAGGGGAAGGAAATACTGTTCTCAGATTCCACAGAAATAAGGCTAGCAAAGAGATCCACGAAATACAGATGTAACTCTGTGAGATGAATTAACAGAACACTAAGCAGTTTCTCAGAAAGCTTCTTTCCATATTTGATGGGAGGATATTTCCTTTTTCACCATAGCCCTCTATGGGCTTCCAAATATCACTTTGCCAAATCCACAAGAACTGTCTTACCGAAAGGCTTCTTGAGGGGAAAGCTGTAACTCTGTGAGATGATTTCAGAGAACACAAAGAAGTTTCTCAGAAAGCTTCTTTCTCTTTGTTATCGGAGGATATTTCCTTTGGCCCTATAGTCTTCAAAGGGAAAGGAAAAATCTGTTCTCAGATTCCACAGAAATAAAGCTAGCAAAGAGATCCACGAAATACAGATGTAACTCTGTGAGATGAATTAACAGAACACTAAGCAGTTTCTCAGAAAGCTTCTTTACAGATTTCATCTGAGGTTATTTCCTTTTTCACAATAGCCCTCTATGGGCTTTCAAATATCACTTTGCCAATTCCACAAGAACTGTCTTAGCGAAAGGCTTCTTGAGGGGAAAGCTGTAAGTCTGTGAGGTGTTTTCACAGAACACAAAGAAGTTTCTCAGAAAGCTTCTTTCTCTTTGTTATCGGAGGATATTTCCTTTGGCCCTATAGTCTTTAAAGGGATCCGAAATATCTGTTGTCAGATTCCACAGAAAAAAGGCTAGCAAAGAGATCCATGAAATACAGATGTAACTCTGTGAGATGAATTAACAGAACACTAAGCAGTTTCTCAGAAAGCTTCTTTCCAGATTTCATCGGAGGATATTTCCTTTTTCACCATAGCCCTCTATGGGCTTCCAAATATCATTTGCCAATTCCACAAGAACTGTCTTAGCGAAAGGCTTTTGACGGGAAAGCTGTAACTCTGTGAGATGATTTCACAGAACACAAAGAACTTTCTCAGAAAGCTTCTTTCTCTTTGTTATCGGAGGATATTTCCTTTGGCCCTATAGTCTTCAAAGGGAAAGGAAAAATCTGTTCTCAGATTTCACAGAAATAAAGCTAGCAAAGAGATCCACGAAATACAGATGTAACTCTGTGAGATGAATTAACAGAACACTAAGCAGTTTCTCAGAAAGCTTCTTTCCAGATTTCATCAGAGCATATTTCCTTTTTCACAATAGCCCTCTAGGGGCTTCCAAATATCACTTTGCAATTCCACAAGAACTGTCTTAGCGAAAGGCTTCTTGAGGGGAAACCTGTAACTCTGTGAGATGATTTCACAGAACAGAAAGAAGTTTTTCAGAAAGCTTCTTTATCTTTGTTATCGGAGGATATTTCCTTTGGCCCTATAGTCTTTAAAGGGAGTCGAAATATCTGTTCTCAGACCCACAGAAATAAGGCTAGCAAAGAGATCCGCGAAATACAGATATAACTCTGTGAGATGAGTTAACAGAACACTAAGCAGTTTCTCAGAAAGCTTCTTTCGAGATTTCATCGGAGGATATTTCCTTTTTCACCATAGCCCTCTATGGGCTTCCCAATATCACTTTGCCAATTCCAAAGGAACTGTCTTAGCAAATGGCTTCTTGAGGGGAAAGCTGTAACTCTGTGAGATGATTTCACAGAACAGAAAGAAGTTTCTCAGAACGCTTCTTTCTCTTTGTTATCGGAGGATATTTCCTTTGGCCCTATAGTCTTTAAACGGATTCGAAATATCTGTTCTCAGATTCCACAGATAAGGCTAGCAAAGAGATCCACGAAATACAGATGTAACTCTGTGAGATGAATTAACAGAACACTAAGCAGTTTCTCAGAAAGCTTCTTTCCAGATTTCATCGGAGTATATTTCCTTTTTCACCATAGCCCTCTATGGGCTTCCAAATATCACTTTGCCAATTCCACAAGAACTGTCTTAGCGAAAGGCTTCTTGAGGGGAAAGCTGTAACTCTGTGAGATGATTTCACAGAACACAAAGAAGTTTCTCAGAAAGCTTCTTTCTCTTTGTTATCGGAGGACATTTCCTTTGTCCCTATAGTCTTCAAAGGGGAAGGAAATACTGTTCTCAGATTCCACAGAAATAAGGCTAGCAAAGAGATCCACGAAATACAGATGTAACTCTGTGAGATGAATTAACAGAACACTAAGCAGTTTCTCAGAAAGCTTCTTTCCATATTTGATGGGAGGATATTTCCTTTTTCACCATAGCCCTCTATGGGCTTCCAAATATCACTTTTCCAAATCCACAAGAACTGTCTTACCGAAAGTCTTCTTGAGGGGAAATCTGTAACTCTGTGAGATGATTTCAGAGAACACAAAGAAGTTTCTCAGAAAGCTTCTTTCTCTTTGTTATCGGAGGATATTTCCTTTGGCCCTATAGTCTTCAAAGGGAAAGGAAAAATCTGTTCTCAGATTCCACAGAAATAAAGCTAGCAAAGAGATCCACGAAATACAGATGTAACTCTGTGAGATGAATTAACAGAACACTAAGCAGTTTCTCAGAAAGCTTCTTTACAGATTTCATCTGAGGTTATTTCCTTTTTCACAATAGCCCTCTATGGGCTTCCAAATATCACTTTGCCAATTCCACAAGAACTGTCTTAGCGAAAGGCTTCTTGAGGGGAAAGCTGTAAGTCTGTGAGGTGTTTTCACAGAACACAAAGAAGTTTCTCAGAAAGCTTCTTTCTCTTTGTTATCGGAGGATATTTCCTTTGGCCCTATAGTCTTTAAAGGGATCCGAAATATCTGTTGTCAGATTCCACAGAAAAAAAGCTAGCAAAGAGATCCATGAAATACAGATGTAACTCTGTTAGATGAATTAACAGAACACTAAGCAGTTTCTCAGAAAGCTTCTTTCCAGATTTCATCGGAGGATATTTCCTTTTTCACCATAGCCCTCTATGGGCTTCCAAATATCATTTGCCAATTCCACAAGAACTGTCTTAGCGAAAGGCTTCTTGAGGGGAAAGCTGTAACTCTGTGAGATGATTTCACAGAACACCAAGAAGTTTCTCAGAAAGCTTCTTTCTATTTGTTATCGGAGGATATTTCCTTTGGCCCTATAGTCTTCAAAGGGAAAGGAAAAATCTGTTCTCAGATTCCACAGAAATAAAGCAAGCAAAGAGATCCACGAAATACAGATGTAACTCTTTGAGATGAATTAACAGAACACTAAGCAGTTTCTCAGAAAGCTTCTTTCCAGATTTCATCGGAGGATATTTCCTTTTTCACCATAGCCCTCTATGGGCTTCCAAATATCACTTTTCCAATTCCACAAGAACTGTCTTAGCGAAAGGCTTCTTGAGGCGAAAGCTGTAATTCTGTGAGATGATTTCACAGAACAGAAAGAAGTTTCTCAGAAAGCTTCTTTCTCTTTGTTATCGGAGGATATTTCCTTTGGCCATATAGTCTTTAAAGGGATTCGAAATATCTCTTCTCAGATTGAACAGAAATAAGGCTAGCAAAGAGATCCACGAAATACAGATATAACTCTGTGAGATGAATTAACAGAACACTAAGTAGTTTCTCAGAAAGCTTCTTTCCAGATTTCATCGGAGGATATTTCCTTTTTCACCATAGCCCTCTATGGGCTTCAAAATATAACTTTGCCAATTCCACAAGAACTGTCTTAGCGAAGGGCTTCTTGAGGGGAAAGCTGTAACTCTGTGAGATGATTTCACAGAACACAAAGTAGTTTCTCAGAAAGCTTCTTTCTCTTTGTTATCGGAGGATATTTCCTTTGGCCCTATAGTCTTTAAAGGGATCCGAAATATCTGTTCTCAGATTCCACAGAAATAAGGCTAGCAAAGAGATCCATGAAATACAGATGTAACCCTGTTAGATGAATTAACAGAACACTAAGCAGTTTCTTAGAAAGCTTCTTTCCAGATTTCATCGGAGGATATTTCCTTTTTCACCATAGCCCTCTATGGGCTTCCAAATATAATTTGCCAATTCCACAAGAACTGTCTTAGCGAAAGGCTTTTGAGGGGAAAGCTGTAACTCTGTGAGATGATTTCACAGAACACAAAGAAGTGTCTCAGAAAGCTTCTTTCTCTTTGTTATCGGAGGATATTTCCTTTGGCCCTATAGTCTTCAAAGGGAAAGGAGATAACTGTTGTCAGATTCCACAGAAATAAGGCTAGCAAAGAGATCCACGAAATACAGATGTAACGGTGTGAGATGAATTAACAGAACACTAAGCAGTTTCTCAGAAAGCTTCTTTCCAGATTTCATGGGAGGATATTTCCTTTTTCACCATAGCCCTCCAGGGGCTTCCAAATATCACTTTGCCAATTCCACAAGAACTGTCTTAGCGAAAGGCTTCTTGAGGGGAAAGCTGTAACTCTGTGAGATGATTTCACAGAACAGAAAGAAGTTTCTCAGAAAGCTTCTTTCTCTTTGTTATCGGAGGATATTTCCTTTGACCGTATAGTCTTTAAAGGGATCTGAAATATCTGTTCTCAGATTCCACAGAAATAAGGCTCGCAAAGAGATCCACGAAATACAGATGTAACTCTGTGAGATGTATTAACAGAACACTAAGCAGTTTCTCAGAAAGCTTCTTTCCAGATTTCATCGGATGATATTTCCTTTTTCACCATAGCCCTCTATGGGCTTCCAAATATCACTTTGCCAATTCCACAAGAACTGTCTTAGCGAAAGGCTTCTTGAGGGGAAAGCTGTAACTCTGTGAGATGATTTCACAGAACACAAAGAAGTTTCTCAGAAAGCTTCTTTCTCTTTGTTATCGGAGTATATTTCCTTTGGCCCTGTAGTCTTTAAAGGGATCTGAAATATCTGTTCTCAGATTCCACAGAAATAATGCTAGCAAACAGATCCACGAAATACAGATGTAACTCTCTGAGATGAATTAACAGAACACTAAGCACTTTCTCAGAAAGCTCCTTTCCAGATTTCATCGGAGGATATTTCCTTTTTCTCCATAGCCCTCTAGGAGCTTCCAACTATCACTTTGCCAATTCCACAAGAACTGTCTTAGCGAAAGGCTTCTTGAGGGGAAAGCTGTAACTCTGTGAGATGATTTCACGGAACACAAAGAAGTTTCTCAGAAAGATTCTTTCTCTTTTTTATCGGAGGATATTTCCTTTGGCCCTATAGTCTTCAAAGGGAAATGAAATATCTGTTGTCAGATTCGACAGAAATAAGGCTAGCAAAGAGATCCACGAAATACAGATGTAACTCTGTGAGATGAATTAACAGAACACTAAGCAGTTTCTCAGAAAGCTTCTTTCCAGATTTCATCGGAGGATATTTCCTTTTTCACCATAGCCCTCTATGGGCTTCCAAATATCACTTTTCCAATTCCACAAGAACTGTCTTAGCGAAAGGCTTCTTGAGGCGAAAGCTGTAATTCTGTGAGATGATTTCACAGAACACAAAGAAGTTTCTCAGAAAGCTTCTTTCCCTTTGTTATCAGAGGATATTTCCTTTGGTCCTATAGTCTTCAAAGGGAAAGGAAATATCTGTTGTCAGATTCCACAGATATAAGGCTTGCAAAGAGATCCACGAAATATAGATGTAACTCTGTGAGATGAATTAACAGAACACTAAGCAGTTTCTCAGAAAGCTTCTTTCCAGATTTCATCGGAGGATATTTCCTTTTTCACCATAGCCCTCTATGGGCTTCCAAATATCACTTTGCCAATTCCACAAGAACTGTCTTAGCGAAAGGCTTCTTGATGGGAAAGCTGTAACTCTGTGAGATGATTTCAGAGAACACAAAGAAGTTTCTCAGAAAGCTTCTTTCTCTTTGTTATCGGAGGATATTTCCTTTGGCCCTATAGTCTTCAAAGGGAAAGGAAATATCTGTTGTCTGATTCCACAGATATAAAGCTAGCAAAGAGATCCACGAAATACAGATGTAACTCTGTGAGATGAATTAACAGAACACTAAGCAGTTTCTCAGAAAGCTTCTTAACAGATTTCATCTGAGGTTATTTCCTTTTTCACAATAGCCCTCTAAGGGCTTCCAAATATCACTTTGCCAATTCCACAAGAACTGTCTTAGCGAAAGGCTTATTGAGGGGAAAGCTGTAACTCTGTGAGATGATTTCACGGAACACAAAGAAGTTTCTCAGAAAGATTCTTTCTCTTTTTTATCGGAGGATATTTCCTTTGGCCCTATAGTCTTCAAAGGGAAAGGAAAAATCTGTTCTCAGATTCCACAGAAATGAAGCTAGCAAAGAGATCCACGAAATACAGATGTAACTCTGTGAGATGAATTAACAGAACACTAAGTAGTTTCTCAGATAGCTTCTTTCCAGATTTCATCGGAGGATATTTTCTTTTTCACCATAGCCCTCTATGGGATTCCAAATATCCCTTTGCCAATTCCAAAAGAACTGTCTTAGCGAAAGGCTTCTTCACGGGAAAGCTGTAACTCTGTGAGATGATTTCACAGAACAGAAAGAAGTTTCTGAGAAAGCTTCTTTCTCTTTGTTATCGGAGGATATTTCCTGTGGCCGTATAGTCTTTAAAGGGATTCGAAATATCTCTTCTCAGATTGAACAGAAATAAGGCTAGCAAAGAGATCCACGAAATACAGATATAACTCTGTGAGATGAATTAACAGAACACTAAGCAGTTTCTCAGAAAGCTTCTTTCCAGATTTCATCGGAGGATATTTCCTTTTTCACCATAGCCCTCTATGGGCTTCCAAATATAACTTTGCCAATTCCACAAGAACTGTCTTAGCGAAGGGCTTCTTGAGGGGAAAGCTGTAACTCTGTGAGATGTTTTCACAGAACACAAAGTAGTTTCTCAGAAAGCTTCTTTCTCTTTGTTATCGGAGGATATTTCCTTTGGCCCTATAGTCTTTAAAGGGATCCGAAATATCTGTTCTCAGATTCCACAGAAATAAGGCTAGCAAAGAGATCCATGAAATACAGATGTAACCCTGTTAGATGAATTAACAGAACACTAAGCAGTTTCTCAGAAAGCTTCTTTCCAGATTTCATCGGAGGATATTTCCTTTTTCACCATAGCCCTCTATGGGCTTCCAAATATCATTTGCCAATTCCACAAGAACTGTCTTAGCGAAAGGCTTTTGAGGGGAAAGCTGTAACTCTGTGAGATGATTTCACAGAACACAAAGAAGTGTCTCAGAAAGCTTCTTTCTCTTTGTTATCGGAGGATATTTCCTTTGGCCCTATAGTCTTCAAAGGAAAAGGAAAAATCTGTTCTCAGATTCCACAGAAATAAAGCTAGCAAAGAGATCCAAAATACAGATGTAACTCTGTGAGATGAATTAACAGAACACTAAGCAGTTTCTCAGAAAGCTTCTTTCCAGATTTCATCAGAGGATATTTCCTTTTTCACAATAGCCCTCTAGGGCCTTCCAAATATCACTTTGCCAATTCCACAAGAACTGTCTTATCGAAAGGCTTATAGAGGGGAAAGCTGTAAATCTGTGAGATGATTTCACAGAACAGAAAGAAGTTTTTCAGAAAGCTTCTTTATCTTTGTTATCGGAGGATATTTCCTTTGGCCCCATAGTCTTTAAAGGGAGTCGAAATATCTGTTCTCAGATTCCACAGAAATAAGGCTAGCAAAGAGATCCACGAAATACAGATATAACTCTGTGAGATGAGTTAACAGAACACTAAGCAGTTTCTCAGAAAGCTTCTTTCCAGATTTCATCGGAGGATATTTCCTTTTTCACCATAGCCCTCTATGGGCTTCCAAATATCACTTTGCCAATTCCACAAGAACTGTCTTAGCGAAAGGCTTCATGAGGGGAAAGCTGTAACTCTGTGAGATGATTTCAAGGAACACAAAGAAGTTTCTCAGAAAGCTTCTTTCTCTTTGTTATCGGAGGATATTTCCTTTGGCCCTATAGTCTTCAAAGGGAAAGGAAAAAATCTGTTCTCAGATTCCACAGAAATAAAGCTAGCAAAGAGATCCACGAAATACAGATGTAACTCTGTGAGATGAATTAACAGAACACTAAGCAGTTTCTCAGAAAGCTTCTTTCCACATTTCATCTGAGGTTATTTCCTTTTTCACGATAGCCCTCTATGGGCTTCCAAATATCACCTTGCCAATTCCACAAGAACTGTCTTTGCAAAAGGCTTCTTGAGGGGAAAGCTCTAACCCTGTGAGATGATTTCACAGACCACAAAGAAGTTTCTCAGAGAGCTTCTTTCTCTTTGTTATCGGAGGATATTTCCTTTGACCCTATAGTCTTCAAACGGAAAGGAAATATCTGTTGTCAGATTCCACAGAAATAAGGCTAGCAAAGAGATCCACGAAATACAGATGTAACTCTGTGAGATGAATTAACAGAACACTAAGCAGTTTCTCAGAAAGCTTCTTTCCAGATTTCATCGGAGGATATTTCCTTTTTCACCCTAGCCCTCTATGGGCTTCCAAATATCACTTTGCCAATTCCACATGAACTGTCTTAGCGAAAGGCTTCTTGAGGGCAAAGCTGTAACTCTGTGAGATGATTTTACAGAACACAAAGAAGTTTCTCAGAAAGCTTCTTTCTCTTTGTTATCGGAGGACATTTCCTTTGTCCCTATAGTTTTCAAAGGGAAAGGAAATATCTGTTCTCAGATTCCACAGAAATAAGGCTTGCAAAGAGATCCACGAAATACAGATGTAACTCTGTGAGATGAATTAACAGAACACTAAGCAGTTTCTCAGAAAGCTTCTTTCCAGATTTGATGGGAGGATATTTCCTTTTTCACCATAGCCCTCTATGGGCTTCCAAATATCACTTTGCCAAATCCACAAGAACTGTCTTACCGAAAGGCTTCTTGAGGGGAAAGCTGTAACTCTGTGAGATGATTTCAGAGAATACAAAGAAGTTTCTCAGAAAGCTTCTTTCTCTTTGTTATCGGAGGATATTTCCTTTGGCCCTATAGTCTTCAAAGGGAAAGGAAATATCTGTTGTCTGATTCCACAGAAATAAAGCTAGCAAAGAGATCCACGAAATACAGAAGTAACTCTGTGAGATGAATTAACAGAACACTAAGCAGTTTCTCAGAAAGCTTCTTTACAGATTTCATCATTTGGTTATTTTCTTTTTCACAATAACCCTCAAAGGGCTTCCAAATATCACTTTGCCAATTCCACAAGAACTGTCTTAGCGAAAGGCTTATTGAGGGGAAAGCTGTAACTCTGTGAGATGATTTCACAGAACGCAAAGAAGTTTCTCAGAAAGCTTCTTTCTCGTTGTTATCGGAGGATATTTCCTTTGGCCCTATAGTCTTCAAAGGGAAAGGAAAAATCTGTTCTCAGATTCCACAGAAATGAAGCTAGCAAAGAGATCCACGAAATACAGATGTAACTCTGTGAGATGAATTAACAGAACACTAAGTAGTTTCTCAGATAGCTTCTTTCCAGATTTCATCGGAGGATATTTCATTTTTCACCATAGCCCTCTATGGGCTTCCAAATATCACTTTGCCAATTCCACAAGAACTGTCTTAGCGAAAGGCTTCTTGAGGGGAAAGCTGTAACTCTGTGAGATGATTTCACAGAACACAAAGAAGTTTCTCAGAAAGCTTCTTTCTCTTTTTTATCAGAGGATATTTCCTTTGGCCCTATAGTCTTCAAAGGGATCCGAAATATCTGTTCTCAGATTCCACAGAAATAAGGCTAGCAAGGAGATCCACGAAATACAGATATAACTCTGTGAGATGAATTACAGAACACTAAGCAGTTTCTCAGAAAGATTCTTTCCAGATTTCATCGGAGGATATTTCCTTTTTCTCCATAGCCCTCTATGAGCTTCCAAATATCACTTTGCCAGTTCCACTAGAACTGTCTTAGCGAAAGGCTTCTTGGGGGAAAGCTGTAACTCTGTGAGATAATTTCACAGAACACAAAGAAGTTTCTCAGAAAGCTTCTTTCTCTTTGTTATCGGAGGATATTTCCTTTGGCCCTATAGTCTTCAAAGGGAAAGGAAATATCTTGTCAGATTCCACAGAAATAAGGCTAGGAAAGAGATCCACGAAATACAGATGTAACCCTGTGAGATGAATTAACAGAACACTGAGCAGTTTCTCAGAAAGCTTCTTTCCAGATTTCATCGGAGGATATTTCCTTTTTCACCATAACCCTCTAGGGGCTTCCAAATATCACTTTGCCAATTCCAGAAGAACTGTCTTAGCGAAAGGCTTCTTGAGGGGAAAGCTGAAACTCTGTGAGACGATTTCACAGAACACAAAGAAGTTTCTCAGAAAGCTTCTTTCTCTTTGTTATCGGAGGATATTTCCTTTGGCCCTATAGTCTTCAAAGGGAAAGGAGATATCTGTTGTCAGATTACACAGAAATAAGGCTAGCAAAGAGATCCACGAAATACAGATGTAACGGTGTGAGATGAATTAACAGAACACTAAGCAGTTTCTCAGAAAGCTTCTTTCCAGATTTCATCGGAGGATATTTCCTTTTTCACCATAGCCCTCTAGGGGCTTCCAAATATCACTTTGCCAATTCCACATGAACTGTCTTAGCGAAAGGCTTCTTGAGTGGAAAGCTGTAACTCTGTGAGATGATTTCACAGAACAGAAAGAAGTTTCTCAGAAAGCTTCTTTCTCTTTGTTATCGGAGGATATTTCCTTTGACCGTATAGTCTTTAAAGGGATCCGAAATATCTGTTCTCAGATTCCACAGAAATAAGGCTAGCAAAGAGATCCACGAAATACAGATGTAACTCTGTGAGATGTATTAACAGAACACTAAGCAGTTTCTCAGAAAGCTTCTTTCCAGATTTCATCGGATGATATTTCCTTTTTCACCATAGCCCTCTATGGGCTTCCAAATATCACTTTGCCAATTCCACAAGAACTGTCTTAGCCAAAGGCTTCTTGAGGGGAAAGCTGTAACTCTGTTAGATGATTTCACAGAACACAAAGAAGTTTCTCAGAAAGCTTCTTTCTCTTTGTTATCGGAGTATATTTCCTTTGGCCCTGTAGTTTTTAAAGGGATCCGAAATATCTGTTCTCAGATTCCACAGAAATAAGGCTAGCAAAGAGATCCACGAAATACAGATGTAACTCTGTGAGATGAATTAACAGAACACCAAGTAGTTTCTCAGATAGCTTCTTTCCAGATTTCATCGGAGGATATTTTCTTTTTCACCATAGCCCTCTATGGGATTCCAAATATCCCTTTGCCAATTCCAAAAGAACTGTCTTAGCGAAAGGCTTCTTCACGGGAAAGCTGTAACTCTGTGAGATGATTTCACATAACAGAAAGAAGTTTCTCAGAAAGCTTGTTTCTCTTTGTTATCGGAGGATATTTCCTTTGGCCCTAGAGTCTTTAAAGGGATTCGAAATATCTCTTCTCAGATTCCACAGAAATAAGGCTAGCAAAGAGATCCACGAAATACAGATATAACTCTGTGAGATGAATTAACAGAACACTAAGCAGTTTCTCAGAAAGCTTCTTTCCAGGTTTCATCGGAGGATATTTCCTTTTCCACCGTAGCCCTCTAAGGGCTTCCAAATATCACTTTGCCAATTCCACAAGAACTGTCTTAGCGAAAGGCTTCTAGAGGGGAAAGCTGTAACTCTGTGAGATGTTTTCACAGAACACAAAGAAGTTTCTCAGAAAGCTTCTTTCTCTTTGTTATCGGAGGATATTTCCTTTGGCCCTATAGTCTTTAAAGGGATCCGAAATATCTGTCCTCAGATTCCACAGAAAAAAGGCTAGCAAAGAGATCCATGAAATACAGATGTAACTCTGTGAGATGAATTAACAGAACACTAAGCAGTTTCTCAGAAAGCTTCTTTCCAGATTTCATCGGAGGATATTTCCTCTTTCACCGTAGCCCTCTATGGGCTTCCAAATATCACTTTGCCAATTCCACAAGAACTGTCTTAGCGAAAGGCTTCTTGAGGCAAAATCTGTAATTCTGTGAGATGATTTCACAGAACACAAAGAAGTTTCTCAGAAAGCTTGTTTCTCTTTGTTATCAGAGGATATTTCCTTTGGTCTTATAGTCTTCAAAGGGAAGGGAAATATCTGTTGTCAGATTCCACAGAAATAAGACGAGCAAAGAGATCCACGAAATACAGATGTAACTCTGTGAGATGAATTAACAGAACACTAAGCAGTTTCTCAGAAAGCTTCTTTCCAGATTTCATCGGAGGATATTTCATTTTTCACCATAGCCCTCTATGGGCTTCCAAATATCACTTTGCCAATTCCACAAGAACTGTCTTAGCGAAAGGCTTCTTGAGGGGAAAGCTGTAACTCTGTGAGATGATTTCACAGAACACAAAGAAGTTTCTCAGAAAGCTTCTTTCTCTTTTTTATCAGAGGATATTTCCTTTGGCCCTATAGTCTTCAAAGGGATCCGAAATATCTGTTCTCAGATTCCACAGAAATAAGGCTAGCAAGGAGATCCACGAAATACAGATATAACTCTGTGAGATGAATTAACAGAACACTAAGCAGTTTCTCAGAAAGATTCTTTCCAGATTTCATCGGAGGATAATTCCTTTTTCTCCATAGCCCTCTATGAGCTTCCAAATATCACTTTGCCAGTTCCACAAGAACTGTCTTTGCGAAAGGCTTCTTGGGGGAAAGCTGTAACTCTGTGAGAAAATTTCACAGAACACAAAGAAGTTTCTCAGAAAGCTTCTTTCTCTTTGTTATCAGAGGATATTTCCTTTGGCCCTATAGTCTTCAAAGGGAAAGGAAATATCTTGTCAGATTCCACAGAAATAAGGCTAGGAAAGAGATCCACGAAATACAGATGTAACCCTGTGAGATGAATTAACAGAACACTGAGCAGTTTCTCAGAAAGCTTCTTTCCAGATTTCATCGGAGGATATTTCCTTTTTCACCATAACCCTCTAGGGGCTTCCAAATATCACTTTGCCAATTCCAGAAGAACTGTCTTAGCGAAAGGCTTCTTGAGGGGAAAGCTGTAACTCTGTGAGACGATTTCACAGAACACAAAGAAGTTTCTCAGAAAGCTTCTTTCTCTTTGTTATCGGAGGATATTTCCTTTGGCCCTATAGTCTTCAAAAGGGAAAGGAAATATCTGTTGTCAGATTCCACAGAAATAAGTCTAGCAAAGAGATCCACGAAATACAGATGTAACGGTGTGAGATGAATTAACAGAACACTAAGCAGTTTCTCAGAAAGCTTCTTTCCAGATTTCATGGGAGGATATTTCCTTTTTCACCATAGCCCTCTATGGGCTTCCAAATATCACTTTGCCAATTCCACAAGAACTGTCTTAGCGAAAGGCTTCTTGAGGGGAAAGCTGTAACTCTGTGAGATGATTTCACAGAGCAGAAAGAAGTTTCTCAGAAAGCTTCTTTCTCTTTGTTATCAGAGGATATTTCCTTTGACCGTATAGTCTTTAAAGGGATCCGAAATATCTGTTCTCAGATTCCACAGAAATAAGGCTCGCAAAGAGATCCACGAAATACAGATGTAACTCTGTGAGATGAATTAACAGAACACTAAGCAGTTTCTCAGAAAGCTTCTTTCCAGATTTCATCGGATGATATTTCATTTTTCACCATAGCCCTCTATGGGCTTCCAAATATCACTTTGCCAATTCCACAAGAACTGTCTTAGCGAAAGGCTTCTTGAGGGGAAAGCTGTAACTCTGTGAGATGATTTCACAGAACACAAAGAAGTTTCTCAGAAAGCTTCTTTCTCTTTGTTATCGGAGTATATTTCCTTTGGCCCTGTAGTCTTTAAAGGGATCCGAAATATCTGTTCTCAGATTCCACAGAAATAAGGCTAGCAAAGAGATAAACGAAATACAGATGTAACTCTCTGAGATGAATTAACAGAACACTAAGCACTTTCTCAGAAAGCTTCTTTCCAGATTTCATCGGAGGATATTTCCTTTTTCTCCATAGCCCTCTAGGAGCTTCCAAATATCACTTTGCCAATTCCACAAGAACTGTCTTAGCGAAAGGCTTCTTGAGGGGAAAGCTGTAACTCTGTGAGATGATTTCACGGAACACAAAGAAGTTTCTCAGAAAGATTCTTTCTCTTTTTTATCGGAGGATATTTCCTTTGGCCCTATAGTCTTCAAAGGGAAAGGAAATATCTGTTGTCAGACTCCACAGAAATAAGGCTAGCAAAGAGATCCACGAAATACAGATGTAACTCTGTGAGATGAATTAACTGAACACTAAGCAGTTTCTCAGAAAGCTTCTTTCCAGATTTCATCGGAGGATATTTCCTTTTTCACCGTAGCCCTCTATGGGCTTCCAAATATCACTTTTCCAATTCCACAAGAACTGTCTTAGCGAAAGGCTTCTTGAGACGAAAGCTGTAATTCTGTGAGATGATTTCACAGAACACAAAGAAGTTTCTCAGAAAGCTTCTTTCCCTTTGTTATCGGAGGATATTTCCTTTGGTCCTATAGTCTTCAAAGGGAAAGGAAATATCTGTTGTCAGATTCCACAGAAATAAGGCTTGCAAAGAGATCCACGAAATACAGATGTAACTCTGTGAGATGAATTAACAGAACACTAAGCAGTTTCTCAGAAAGCTTCTTTCCAGATTTCAACGGAGGATATTTCCTTTTTCACCATAGCCCTCTATGGGCTTCCAAATATCACTTTGCCAATTCCACAAGAACTGTCTTAGCGAAAGGCTTCTTGATGGGAAAGCTGTAACTCTGTGAGATGATTTCAGAGAACACAAAGTAGTTTCTCAGAAAGCTTCTTTCTCTTTGTTATCGGAGGATATTTCCTTTGGCCCTATAGTCTTCAAAGGGAAAGGAAATATCTGTTGTCTGATTCCACAGACATAAAGCTAGCAAAGAGATCCACGAAATACAGATGTAACTCTGTGAGATGAATTAACAGAACACTAAGCAGTTTCTCAGAAAGCTTCTTAACAGATTTCATCTGAGGTTATTTCCTTTTTCACAATAGCCCTCTAAGGGCTTCCAAATATCACTTTGCCAATTCCACAAGAACTGTCTTAGCGAAAGGCATATTGAGGGGAAAGCTGTATCTCTGTGAGATGATTTCCAGAACGCAAAGAAGTTTCTCAGAAAGCTTCTTTCTCTTTGTTATCGGAGGATATTTCCTTTGGCCCTATAGTCTCAAAGGGAAAGGAAAAATCTGTTCTCAGATTCCACAGAAATGAAGCTAGCAAACAGATCCACGAAATACAGATGTAACTCTGTGAGATGAATTAACAGAACACTAAGTAGTTTCTCAGATAGCTTCTTTCCAGATTTCATCGGAGGATATTTTCTTTTTCACCATAGCCGTCTATGGGATTCCAAATATCCCTTTGCCAATTCCAAAAGAACTGTCTTAGCGAAAGGCTTCTTCACGGGAAAGCTGTAACTCTGTGAGATGATTTCACATAACAGAAAGAAGTTTCTCAGAAAGCTTGTTTCTCTTTGTTATCGGAGGATATTTCCTTTGGCCCTATAGTCTTTAAAGGGATTCGAAATATCTCTTCTCAGATTCCACAGAAATAAGGCTAGCAAAGAGATCCACGAAATACAGATATAACTCTGTGAGATGAATTAACAGAACACTAAGCAGTTTCTCAGAAAGCTTCTTTCCAGATTTCATCGGAGGATATTTCCTTTTCCACCGTAGCCCTCTAAGGGCTTCCAAATATCACTTTGCCAATTCCACAAGAACTGTCTTAGCGAAAGGCTTCTAGAGGGGAAAGCTGTAACTCTGTGAGATGTTTTCACAGAACAGAAAGAAGTTTCTCAGAAAGCTTCTTTCTCTTTGTTATCGGAGGATATTTCCTTTGACCGTATAGTCTTTAAAGGGATCCGAAATATCTGTTCTCAGATTCCACAGAAATAAGGCTCGCAAAGAGATCCACGAAATACAGATGTAACTCTGTGAGATGAATTAACAGAACACTAAGCAGTTTCTCAGAAAGCTTCTTTCCAGATTTCATCGGATGATATTTCATTTTTCACCATAGCCCTCTATGGGCTTCCAAATATCACTTTGCCAATTCCACAAGAACTGTCTTAGCGAAAGGCTTCTTGAGGGGAAAGCTGTAACTCTGTGAGATGATTTCCAGAACGAAAAGAAGTTTCTCAGAAAGCTTCTTTCTCTTTGTTATCGGAGGATATTTCCTTTGGCCCTATAGTCTTCAAAGGGAAAGGAAAAATCTGTTCTCAGATTCCACAGAAATGAAGCTAGCAAAGAGATCCACGAAATACAGATGTAACTCTGTGAGATGAATTAAAAGAACACTAAGTAGTTTCTCAGATAGCTTCTTTCCAGATTTCATCGGAGGATATTTTCTTTTTCACCATAGCCGTCTATGGGATTCCAAATATCCCTTTGCCAATTCCAAAAGAACTGTCTTAGCGAAAGGCTTCTTCACGGGAAAGCTGTAACTCTGTGAGATGATTTCACATAACAGAAAGAAGTTTCTCAGAAAGCTTGTTTCTCTTTGTTATCGGAGGATATTTCCTTTGGCCCTATAGTCTTTAAAGGGATTCGAAATATCTCTTCTCAGATTCCACAGAAATAAGGCTAGCAAAGAGATCCACGAAATACAGATGTAACTCTGTGAGATGAATTAACAGAACACTGAGCAGTTTCTCAGAAAGCTTCTTTCCAGATTTCATCGGAGGATATTTCCTTTTTCACCATAGCCCTCTATGGGCTTCCAAATATCACTTTGCCAATTCCAGAAGAACTGTCTTAGCGAAAGGCTTCTTGAGGGGAAAGCTGTAACTCTGTGAGATGATTTCACAGAACACAAAGAAGATTCTCAGAAAGCTTCTTTCTCTTTGTTATCGGAGGATATTTCCTTTGTCCCTATAGTCTTCAAACGGAAAGGAAATATCTGTTGTCAGATTCCACAGAAATAAGGCTAGCAAAGAGATCCACGAAATACAGATGTAACTCTGTGAGATGAATTAACAGAACACTAAGCAGTTTCTCAGAAGGCTTCTTTCCAGATTTCATCGGAGGATATTTCCTTTTTCACCATAGCCCTCTAAGGGCTTCCGAATATCACTTTGCCAATTCCACAAGAACTGTCTTAGCGAAAGGCTTCTTGAGGGGAAAGCTGTAACTCTGCGAGATGATTTCACAGAACAGAAAGAAGTTTCTCAGAAAGCTTCTTTCTCTTTGTTATCGGAGGATATTTCCTTTGGCCCTATAGCCTTTAAAGGGATCCGAAATATCTGTTCTCAGATTCCACAGAAATAAGGCTAGCAAAGAGATCCACGAAATACAGATGTAACTCTGTGAGATGAATTAACAGAACACTAAGCAGTTTCTCAGAAAGCTTCTTTCCAGATTTCATCGGAGGATATTTCCTTTTTCTCCATAGCCCTCTATGAGCTTCCAAATATCAGTTTGCCTATTCCACAAGAACTGTCTTAGCGAAAGGCTTCTTGAGGGGAAAGCTGTAACTCTCTGAGGTGATTTCACAGAACACAAAGAAGTTTCTCAGAAAGCTTCTTTCTCTTTGTTATCGGAGGATATTTCCTTTGGCCCTATAGTCTACAAAGGGAAAGGAAATATCTGTTGTCAGATTCCACAGAAATAAGGCTAGCAAAGAGATCCACGAAATACAGATGTAACTCTGTGAGATGAAATAACAGAACACTAAGCAGTTTCTCAGAAAGCTTCTTTCCAGATTTCATCGGAGGATATTTCCTTTTTCACCGTAGCCCTCTATGGGCTTCAAATATCACTTTGCCAATTTCACAAGAACTGTCTTAGCGAAAGGCTTCTTGAGGGGAAAGCTGTAACTCTGTGAGGTGATTTCACAGAACACAAAGAAGTTTCTCAGAAAGCTTCTTTCTCTTTGTTGTCGGAGGATATTTCCTTTGGCCCTATAGTCTTCAAAGGGAAAGGAAATATCTGTTGTCAGATTCCAGAGAAATAAGCCAAGAAAGAGATCCACGAAATACAGATGTAACTCTGTGAGATGAATTAACAGAACACTGAGCAGTTTCTCAGAAAGCTTCTTTCCAGATTTCATCGGAGGATATTTCCTTTTTCACCATAGCCCTCTATGGGCTTCCAAATATCACTTTGCCAATTCCACAAGAACTGTCTTAGCGAAAGGCTTCTTGAGGGGAAAGCTGCAACTCTGTGAGATGATTTCACAGAACAGAAAGAAGTTTCTCAGAAAGCTTCTTTCTCTTTGTTATCGGAGGATATTTCCTTTGGCCCTATAGTCTTTAACGGGATCCGAAATATCTGTTCTCAGATTCCACAGAAATAAGGCTAGCAAAGAGATCCACGAAATACAGATGTAACTCTGTGAGATGAATTAACAGAACACTAAGCAGTTTCTCAGAAAGCTTCTCTCCAGATTTCATCGGAGGATATTTCCTTTTTCAACATAGCCCTCTAGGGGCTTCCAAATATCACTTTGCCAATTCCACAAGAACTGTCTTAGCGAAAGGCTTCTTGAGTTGAAAGCTGTAACTCTGTGAGACGATTACACAGAACACAAAGAAGATTCTCAGAAAGGTTCTTTCTCTTTGTTATCGGAGGATATTTCCTTTGTCCCTATAGTCTTCAAACGGAAAGGAAATATCTGTTGTCAGATTCCACAGAAATAAGGCTAGCAAAGAGATCGACGAAATACAGATGTAACTCTGTGAGATGAATTAACAGAACACTAAGCAGTTTCTCAGAAAGCTTCTTTCCAGATTTCATCGGAGGATATTTCCTTTTTCACCATAGCCCTCTATGGGCTTGCGAATATCACTTTGCCAATTCCACAAGAACTGTCTTTGCGAAAGGCTTCTTGAGGGGAAAGCTGTAACTCTGTGAGATGATTTCACAGAACACAAAGAAGTTTCTCAGAAAGCTTCTTTTTCTTTGTTATCGGAGGATATTTCCTTTGGCCCTATAGTCCTCAATGGGATCCGAAATATCTGTTCTCAGATTCCACAGAAATAAGGCTGGCAAAGAGATCCACGAAATACAGATGTAACTCTGTGAGATGAATTAACAGAACACTGAGCAGTCTCTCAGAAAGCTTCTTTCCAGATTTCATCGGAGGATATTTCCTTTTTCACCATAGCCCTCTATGGCCTTCCAAATATCACTTTGCCAATTCCACAAGAATTGTCTTAGCGAAAGGCTTCTTGAGGTGAAAGGTGTAACTCTGTGAGATGATTTCACAGAACACAAAGAAGTTTCTCAGAAAGCTTCTTTCTCTTTGTTATCAGAGGATATTTCCTTTGGCCCTATAGTCTTCAAAGGGAAAGGAAATATCTGTTCTCAGATTCCAGAGAAATAAGGCTTGCAAAAAGATCCACGAAATACAGATGTAACTCTGTGAGATGAATTAACAGAACACTAAGCAGTTTCTCAGAAAGCTTCTTTCCAGATTTCATCGGAGGATATTTCCTTTTTCACCATAGCCCTCTATGGGCTTCCAAATATCACTTTGCCAATTCCAAAAGAACTGTCTTAGCGAAAGGCTTCTTGAGGGGAAAGCTGTAACTCTGTGAGATGATTTCACAGAACACAAAGAAGTTTCTCAGAAAGCTTCCTTCTCTTTGTTATCGGAGGATATTTCCTTTGGCCCTATAGTCTTTAAAGGGATCAGAAAAATCTGTTCTCAGATTCCACAGAAATAAGGCTAGCAAAGAGATCCACGAAATACAGATGTAACTGTGTGAGATGAATTAACAGAACACTAAGGAGTTTCTCAGAAAGCTTCTTTCCAGATTTCATCGGAGGATATTTCCTTTTTCACCATAGCCCTCTACGGGCTTCCAAATATCACTTTGCCAATTCCAAAAGAACTGTCTTAGCGAAAGGCTTCTTGAGGGGAAAGCTGTAACTCTGTGAGATGATTTCACAGAACACAAAGAAATTTCTCAGAAAGCTTCTTTCTTTTTGTTATCGGAGGATATTTCCTTTGGCCCTATAGTCTTTAAAGGGATCAGAAATATCTGTTCTCAGATTCCACAGAAATAAGGCTACCAAAGAGATCCACGAAATACAGATGTAACTCTGTGAGATGAATTAACAGAACACTGAGCAGTTTCTCAGAAAGCTTCTTTCCAGATTTCATCGGAGGATATTTCCTTTTTCACCATAGCCCTCTATGGGCTTCCAAATATCACTTTGCCAATTCCACAAGAACTGTCTTAGCGAAAGGCTTCTTGAGGGGAAAGCTGTAACTCTGTGAGATGATTTCAAAGAACACAAAGAAGTTTCTCAGAAACCTTCTTTCTCATTGTTATCGGAGGATATTTCCTTTGGCCCTATATTCTTCAAAGGGAAAGGAAATATCTGTTGTCAGATTCCACAGAAATAAGGCTAGCAAAGAGATCCACGAAATACAGACGTAACTGTGTGAGATGAATTAACAGAACACTAAGCAGTTTCTCAGAAAGCTTCTTTCCAGATTTCATCGGAGGATATTTCCTTTTTCACCATAGCCCTCTAGGGCTTCCAAATATCACTTTGCCAATTCCACAAGAACTGTCTTAGCGAAAGACTTCTTGAGGGGAAAGCTGTAACTCTGTGAGATGACTTCACTGAACAAAAAGAAGTTTCTCAGAAAGCTTCTTTCTCTTTGTTATCGGAGGATATTTCCTTTGGCCCTATAGTCTTCAAAGAGATCCCAAATATGTGTTCTCAGATTCCACAGAAATAAGGCTAGCAAAGAGATCCACGAAATACAGATGTAACTCGGTGAGATGAATTATCAGAACACTAAGCAGTTTCTCAGAAAGCTTCTTTCCAGATTTCATCGGAGGATATTTCCTTTCTCTCCATAGCCCTCTATGAGCTTCCAAATATCACTTTGCCAATTCCACAAGAAGTGTCTTAGCGAAAGGCTTCTTGAGGGGAAAGCTGTAACTCTGTGAGATGATTTCACAGAACACAAAGAAGTTTCTCAGAAAGCTTCTTTCTCTTTGTTATCGGAGGATATTTCCTTTGGCCCTATAGTCTTCAAAGGGAAAGGAAATATCTGTTGTCGGATTCCACAGAAATAAGGCAAGCAAAGAGATCCACGAAACACAGATGGAACTCCGTGAGATGAATTAACAGAACACTGAGGAGTTTCTCAGAAAGCTTCTTTCCAGATTTCATAGGAGGATATTTCCTTTTTCACCATAGCCCTCTATGGGCTTCCAAATATCACTTTGCCAATTCCACAAGAACTGTCTTAGCGAAAGGCTTCTTGAGGGAAAAGCTGTAACTCTGTGAGATGATTTCACAGAACACAAATAAGTTTCTCAGAAACCTTCTTTCTCTTTGTTATCGGAGGATATTTCCTTTGGCCCTATAGTCTTCAAAGGGAAAGGAAATATCTGTTCTCAGATTCCACAGAAATAAGGCTAGCAAAGAGATCGACGAAATACAGATGTAACTCTGTGAGATGAATTAACAGAACACTAAGCAGTTTCTCAGAAAGCTTCTTTCCAGATTTCATCGGAGGATATTTCCTTTTTCACCATAGCCCTCTATGGGCTTCCAAATATCACTTTGCCAATTCCACAAGAACTGTCTTAGCGAAAGGCTTATGGAGGGGAAAGCTGTAACTCTGTGAGATGATTTCACAGAACAGAAAGAAGTTTCTCAGAAAGCTTCTTTCTCTTTGTTATCGGAGGATATTTCCTTTGGCACTATAGTCTTTAAAGGGATGCGAAATATCTGTTCTCAGATTCCACAGAAATAAGGCTAGCAAAGAGATCCACGAAATACAGATGTAACTCTGTGAGATGAATTAACAGAACACTAAGCAGTTTCTCAGAAAGCTTCTTTCCAGATTTCATCGGAGGATATTTCCTTTTTCTCCATAGCCCTCTATGAGCTTCCAAATATCACTTTGCCAATTCCAGAAGAACTGTCTTAGCGAAAGGCTTCTTGAAGGGAAAGCTGTAACTCTGTGAGATGATTTCACAGAACACAAAGAAGTTTCTCAGAAAGCTTCTTTCTCTTTGTTATCGGAGGATATTTCCTTTGGCCCTATAGTCTTCAAAGGGAAAGGAAATATCTGTTGTCAGATTCCACAGAAATAAGGCTAGCAACGAGATCCACGAAATACAGATGTAATTCTGTGAGATGAATTTACAGAACACTGAGCAGTTTCTCAGAAAGCTTCTTTCCAGATTTCATCGGAGGATATTTCCTTTTTCACCATAGCCCTCTATGGGCTTCCAAATATCACTTTGCCAATTCCACAAGAACTGTCTTAGCGAAAGGCTTCTTGAGGCGAAAGCTGTAACTCTGTGAGACGATTGCACAGAACACAAAGAAGTTTCTCAGAAAGCTTCTTTCTCTTTGTTATCGGAGGATATTTCCTTTGGCCCTATAGTCTTTATAGGGATCCGAAATATCTGTTCTCAGATTCCACAGAAATAAGGCTAGCAAAGAGATCCACGAAATACAGATGTAACTCTGTGAGATGAATTAACAGAACACTGAGTAGTTTCTCAGAAAGCTTCTTTCCAGATTTCATCGGAGGATATTTCCTTTTTCACCACAGCCCTCTATGGGCTTCCAAATATCACTTTGCCAATTCCACAAGAACTGTCTTAGCGAAAGGCTTCTTGAGGGGAAAGCTGTAACTCTGTGAGATGATTTCTCAGAACAGAAAGAAGTTTCTCAGAAAGCTTCTTTCTCTTTGTTATCGGAGGATATTTCCTTTGGCCCTATAGTCTTCAAAGGGAAAGGAAATATCTGTTGTTAGATTCCACAGAAATAAGGCTAGCAAAGAGATCCACGAAATACAGATGTAACTCTGTGAGATGAAATAACAGAACACTAAGCAGTTTCTCAGAAAGCTTCTTTCCAGATTTCATCAGAGGATATTTCCTTTTTCACCATAGCCCTCTATGGGCTTCAAATATCACTTTGCCAATTCCACAAGAACTGTCTTAGCGAAAGGCTTCTTGAGGGGAAAGCTGTAACTCTGTGAGGTGATTTCACAGAACACAAAGAAGTTTCTCAGAATGCTTCTTTCTCTTTGTTATCGGAGGATATTTCCTTTGGCCCTATAGTCTTCAAAGGGAAAGGAAATATCTGTTGTCAGATGCCACAGAAATAAGGCTAGCAAAGAGATCCACGAAATACAGATGTAACTCTGTGAGATGAATTAACAGAACACTGAGCAGTTTCTCAGAAAGCTTCTTTCCAGATTTCATCGGAGGATATTTCCTTTTTCACCATAGCCCTCTAGGGGCTTCCAAATATCACTTTACCAATTCCACAAGAACTGTCTTAGCGAAAGGCTTCTTGAGGGGAAAGCTGTAACTCTGTGAGATGATTTCACAGAACTCAAAGAAGTTTCTCAGAAAGCTTCTTTCCCTTTGTTATCGGAGGATATTTCCTTTGGCCCTACAGTCTTCAAAGGGAAAGGAAATATCTGTTGTCAGATTCCACAGAAATAAGGCTAGCAAAGAGATCCACGAAATACAGATGTAATTCTGTGAGATGAATTTACAGAACACTGAGCAGTTTCTCAGAAAGCTTCTTTCCAGATTTCATCGGAGGATATTTCCTTTTTCACCATAGCCCTCTATGGTCTTCCAAATATCACTTTGCCAATTCCACAAGAACTGTCTTAGCGAAAGGCTTCTTGAGGGGGAAAGCTGTAACTCTGTGAGACGATTTCACAGAACACAAAGAAGTTTTTCAGAAAGCTTCTTTCTCTTTGGTATCGGAGGATATTTCCTTTGGCCCTATAGTCTTCAAAGGGAAAGGAAATATCTGTTGTCAGATTCCACAGAAATAAGGCTAGCAAAGAGATCCACGAAATACAGATGTAATTCTGTGAGATGAATTTACAGAACACTGAGCAGTTTCTCAGAAAGCTTCTTTCCAGATTTCATCGGAGGATATTTCCTTTTTCACCATAGCCCTCTATGGGCTTCCAAATATCACTTTGCCAATTCCACAAGAACTGTCTTAGCGAAAGGCTTCTTGAGGGGAAAGCTGTAACTCTGTGAGACGATTTCACAGAACACAAAGAAGTTTTTCAGAAAGCTTCTTTCTCTTTGTTATCGGAGGATATTTCCTTTGGCCCTATAGTCTTCAAAGGGAAAGGAAATATCTGTTGTCAGATTCCACAGAAATAAGGCTAGCAAAGAGATCCACGAAATACAGATGTAACTCTGTGAGATGAATTAACAGAACACTGAGCAGTTTCTCAGAAAGCTTCTTTCCAGATTTCATCGGAGGATATTTCCTTTTTCACCATAGCCCTCTATGGGCTTCCAAATATCACTTTGCCAGTTCCACAAGAACTGTCTTTGGGAAAGGCTTCTTGAGGGGAAAGCTGTAACTCTGTGAGATGATTTCACAGAACACAAAGAAGATTCTCAGAAAGCTTCTTTCTCTTTGTTATCGGAGGATATTTCCTTTGGCCCTATAGTCTTCAACTGTAAAGGAAATATCTGTTGTCAGATTCCACAGAAATAAGGCTAGCAAAGAGATCCACGAAATACAGATGTAACTCTGTGAAATGAATTAACAGAACACTAAGCAGTTTCTCAGAAAGCTTCTTTCCAGATTTCATCAGAGGATATTTCCTTTTTCACCATAGCTCTCTATAGGCTTCCAAATATCACTTTGCCAATTCCACAAGAACTGTCTTAGCGAAAGGCTTCTTGAGGGGAAAGCTGTAACTCTGTGAGATGATTTCACAGAACACAAAGTAGCTTCTCAGAAAGCTTCTTTCTCTTTCTTATCGGAGGATATTTCCTTTGGACCTATAGTCTTCAAAGGGATCCGAAATATTTGTTGTCAGATTCCACAGAAATGAGGCTCACAAAGAGATCCACGAAATACAGATGTAACTCTGTGAGATGAATTAACAGAACACTAAGCAGTTTCTCAGAACGCTTCTTTCCAGATTTCATCGGAGGATATTTCCTTTTTCACCATAGCCCTCTATGGGCTTCCAAATATCACTTTGCCAATTCCACAAGAACTGTCTTAGCGAAAGGCTTCTTGAGTGGAAAGCTCTAACTCTTGTGAGATGATTACACAGAAGAGAAAGAAGTTTCTCAGAAAGCTTCTTTCTCTTTGTTATCGGAGGATATTTTCTTTGGCCCTATAATCTTTAAAGGGATCCGAAATATCTGTTGTCAGATTCCACAGAAATAAGGCTAGCAAAGAGATCCACGAAATACAGATGTAATTCTGTGAGATGAATTTACCGAACACTAAGCAGTTTCTCAGAAAGTTTCTTTCCAGATTTCATCGGAGGATATTTCCTTTTTCACCATAGCCCTCTATGGTCTTCCAAATATCACTTTGCCAATTCCACAAGAACTGTCTTAGCGAAAGGCTTCTTGAGGGGAAAGCTGTAACTCTGTGAGACGATTTCACAGAACACAAAGAAGTTTTTCAGAAAGCTTCATTCTCTTTGTTATCGGAGGATATTACCTTTGGCCCTATAGTCTTCAAAGGGAAAGGAAATATCTGTTGTCAGATTCCACAGAAATAAGGCTAGCAAAGAGATCCACGAAATACAGATGTAACTCTGTGAGATGAATTAACAGAACACTAAGTAGTTTCTCAGAAAGCTTCTTTCCAGATTTCGTCGGAGGATATTTCCTTTTTCACCATAGCCCTCTATGGGCTTCCAAATATCACTTTGCCAATTCCACTAGAACTGTCTTAGCGAAAGGCTTCTTGAGGGGAAAGATGTAACTCTGTGAGATGATTTCACAGAACACAAAGAAGTTTCTCAGAAAGCTTCTTTCTCTTTGTTATCGGAGGATATTTCCTTTGGCCCTGTAGTCATCAAAGGGAAAGGAAATATCTGTTGTAAGATTCAACAGAAATAAGGCTGGCAAAGAGATCCACGAAATACAGATGTAACTTTGTGAGATGAATTAACAGAACACTAAGCAGTTTCTCAGAAAGCTTCTTTCCAGATTTCATCGGAGGATATTTCCTTTTTCACCATAGCCCTCTATGGTCTTCCAAATATCACTTTGCCAATTCCACAAGAACTGTCTTAGCGAAAGGCTTCTTGAGGGGAAAGCTGTAACTCTGTGAGATTATTTCACAGAACACAAAGAAGTTTCTCAGAAAGCTTCTTTCTCTTTGTTATCGGAGGATATTTCCTTTGGCCCTATACTCCTCAAAGGGAAAGGAAATATCTGTTGTCAGATCCACAGAAATAAGGCTAGCAAAGAGATCCACGAAATACAGATCTAACTCTGTGAGATGAATTAACAGAACACTGAGCAGTTTCTCAGAAAGCTTCTTTCCAGATTTCATCGGAGGATATTTCCTTTTTCACCATAGCCCTCTATGGGCTTCCCAATATCACTTTGCCAATTCCACAAGAACTGTCTTAGCGAAAGGCTTCTTGAGGGGAAAGCTGTTATTCTGTGAGATGATTTCACAGAACACAAAGAAGTTTCTCAGAAAGCTTCTTTCCCTTTGTTATCGGAGGATATTTCCTTTGGCCCTATAGTCTTCAAAGTGAAAGGAAATATCTGTTGTCAGATTCCACAGAAATAAGGCTAGCAAAGAGATCCAAGAAATACAGATGTAACTCTGTGAGATGAATTAACAGAACACTGAGCAGTTTCTCAGAAAGCTTCTTTCCAGATTTCATCGGAGGATATTTCCTTTTTCACCATAGCCCTCTATGGGCTTCCCAATATCACTTTGCCAATTCCACAAGAACTGTCTTAGCGAAAGGCTTCTTGAGGGGAAAGCTGTAACTCTGTGAGATGATTTCACAGAACACAAAGAAGTTTCTCAGAAAGCTTCTTTCTCTTTGTTATCGGAGGATATTTCCTTTGGCCCTGTAGTCTTCAATGGGAAAGGAAATATCTGTTGTCAGATTCCACAGAAATAAGGCTCGCAAAGAGATCCACGAAATACAGATGTAACTCTGTGAGATGAATTAACAGAACACTAAGCAGTTTCTCAGAACTCTTCTTTCCAGATTTCATCGGAGGATATTTCCTTTTTCACCATAGCCCTCTATGGGCTTCCAAATATCACTTTGCCAATTCCACAAGAACAGTCTTAGCGAAAGGCTTCTTGAGTGGAAAGCTCTAACTCTTGTGAGATGATTACACAGAAGAGAAAGAAGTTTCTCAGAAAGCTTCTTTCTCTTTGTTATCGGAGGATATTTTCTTTGGCCCTATAATCTTTAAAGGGATCCGAAATATCTGTTCTCAGATTCCACAGAAATAAGGCTAGCAAAGAGATCCACGAAATACAGATGTAATTCTGTGAGATGAATTTACCGAACACTAAGCAGTTTCTCAGAAAGCTTCTTTCCAGATTTCATCGGAGGATATTTCCTTTTTCACCATAGCCCTCTATGGTCTTCCAAATATCACTTTGCCAATTCCACAAGAACTGTCTTAGCGAAAGGCTTCTTGAGGGGAAAGCTGTAACTCTGTGAGACGATTTCACAGAACACAAAGAAGTTTTTCAGAAAGCTTCATTCTCTTTGTTATCGGAGGATATTTCCTTTGGCCCTATAGTCTTCAAAGGGAAAGGAAATATCTGTTGTCAGATTCCACAGAAATAAGGCTAGCAAAGAGATCCACGAAATACAGATGTAACTCTGTGAGATGAATTGACAGAACACTAAGTAGTTTCTCAGAAAGCTTCTTTCCAGATTTCGTCGGAGGATATTTCCTTTTTCACCATAGCCCTCTATGGGCTTCCAAATATCACTTTACCAATTCCACTAGAACTGTCTTAGCGAAAGGCTTCTTGAGGGGAAAGATGTAACTCTGTGAGATGATTTCACAGAACACAAAGAAGTTTCTCAGAAAGCTTCTTTCCCTTTGTTATCGGAGGATATTTCCTTTGGCCCTATAGTCTTCAAAGTGAAAGGAAATATCTGTTGTCAGATTCCACAGAAATAAGGCTAGCAAAGAGATCCAAGAAATACAGATGTAACTCTGTGAGATGAATTAACAGAACACTGAGCAGTTTCTCAGAAAGCTTCTTTCCAGATTTCATCGGAGGATATTTCCTTTTTCACCATAGCCCTCTATGGGCTTCCCAATATCACTTTGCCAATTCCACAAGAACTGTCTTAGCGAAAGGCTTCTTGAGGGGAAAGCTGTAACTCTGTGAGATGATTTCACAGAACACAAAGAAGTTTCTCAGAAAGCTTCTTTCTCTTTGTTATCGGAGGATATTTCCTTTGGCCCTGTAGTCTTCAATGGGAAAGGAAATATCTGTTGTCAGATTCCACAGAAATAAGGCTAGCAAAGAGATCCACGAAATACAGATGTAACTCTGTGAGATGAATTAACAGAACACTAAGCAGTTTCTCAGAACTCTTCTTTCCAGATTTCATCGGAGGATATTTCCTTTTTCACCATAGCCCTCTATGGGCTTCCAAATATCACTTTGACAATTCCACAAGAACTGTCTTAGCAAAAGTCTTCTTGAGGGGAAAGCTGTAACTCTTGTGAGATGATTTCACAGAACAGAAAGAATTTTCTCAGAAAGCTTCTTTCTCTTTGTTATCGGAGGATATTTTCTTTGGCCCTATAGTCTTTAAAGGGATCCGAAATATCTGTTGTCAGATTCCACAGAAATAAGGCTAGCAAAGAGATCCACGAAATACAGATGTAACTCTGAGAGATGAATTAACAGAACACTAAGCAGTTTCTCAGAAAGCTTCTTTCCAGATTTCATCGGAGGATATTTCCTTTTTCTCCTTAGCCCTCTATGAGCTTCCAAATATCACTTTGCCAATTCCACAAGAACTGTCTTAGCGAAAGGCTTCTTGAGGGGAAAGCTGTAACTCTGTGAGATGATTTCACAGAACACAAAGAAGTTTCTCAGAAAGCTTCTTTCTCTTTGTTATCGGAGGATATTTCCTTTGGCCCTTTAGTCTTCAAAGGGAAAGGAAATATCTGTTGTCAGATTCCACAGAAATAAGGCTCGCAAAGAGATCCACGAATTGCAGATGTAACTCTGTGAGATGAATTAACAGAACACTGAGAAAGCTTCTTTCCAGATTTCATCGGAGGATATTTCCTTTTTCACCATAGCCCTCTATGCGCTTCCAAATATCACTTTGCCAACTCCACAAGAACTGTCTTAGCGAAAGGCTTCTTGAGGGGAAAGCTGTAACTCTGTGAGATGATTTCACAGAACACAAAGAAGTTTCTCAGAAAGCTTCTTTCTCGTTGTTATCGGTGGATATTTCCTTTGGCCCTATAGTCTTCAAAGGGAAAGGAATTATCTCTTGTCAGATTCCACAGAAATAAGGCTAGCAAAGAGATCCACGAAATACAGTTGTAACTCTGTTAGATGAATTAACAGAACACTAAGCAGTTTCTCAGAAAGCTTCTTTCCAGATTTCATCGGAGGATCTTTCCTTTTTCACCATAGCCCTCTATGGGCTTCCAAATATCACTTTGCCAATTCCACAAGAACTGTCTTAGCGAAAGGCTTCTTGAGGGGAAAGCTGTAACTCTGTGAGATGATTTCACAGAACACAAAGAAGTTTCTCAGAAAGCTGCTTTCTCTTTGTTATCGGAGCATATTTCCTTTGGCCCTATAGTCTTCAAAGGGAAAGGAAATATCTGTTGTCAGATTCCACAGAAATAAGGCTAGCAAAGAGATCCATGAAATACAGATGTAACTCTGAGAGATGAATTAACAGAACACTGAGCAGTTTCTCAGAAAGCTTCTTTCCAGATTTCATCGTAGGATATTTCCTTTTTCACCATAGCCCTCTAAGGGCTTCCAAATATCACTTTGCCAATTCCACAAGAACTGTCTTAGCGAAAGGCTTCTTGAGGGGATAAATGTAACTCTGTGAGACGATTTCACAGAACACAAAGAAGTTTCTCAGAAAGCTTCTTTCTCTTTGTTATCGGAGGATATTTCCTTTGGCTCTATAGTCTTCAAAGGGAAAGGAAATATCTGTTGTCAGATTCCACAGAAATAAGGCTAGCAAAGAGATCCACGAAATACAGATGTAACTCAGTGAGATGAATTAACAGAACACTAAGCAGTTTCTCAGAAAGCTTCTTTCCAGATTTCATCGGGGGATATTTCCTTTTTCACCATAGCCCTCTATGGACTTCCAAATATCACTTTGCCAATTCCAGAAGAACTGTCTTAGCGAAAGGCTTCTTGAGGGGAAAGCTGTAACTCTGTGAGATGATTTCACAGAACACAAAGAAGTTTCTCAAAAAGCTTCTTTCTCTTTGTTAACGGAGGATATTTCCTTTGGCCCTATAGTCTTCAAAGGGAAAGGAAATATCTGTTGTCAGATTCCACAGAAATAAGGCTAGCAAAGAGATCCACGAAATACAGATGTAACTCTGTGAGATGAATTAACAGAACCCTAAGCAGTTTCTCAGAAAGCTTCTTTCCATATTTCATCGCAGGATATTTCCTTTTTCACCATAGCCCTCCATGGGCTTCCAAATATCACTTTGCCAATTCCACAAGAACTGTCTTAGCGAAAGGCTTCTTGAGGTGAATGCTGTAACTCTGTGAGATGATTTCACAGAAAACAAAGAAGTTTCTCAGAAAGCTTCTTTCCCTTTCTTATGGGAGCATATTTCCTTTGGCCCTATAGTCTTCAAAGGGAAAGGAAATATCTGTTGTCAGATTCAACAGAAATAAGGCTGGCAAAGAGATCCACGAAATACAGATGTAACTCTGTGAGATGAATTAACAGAACACTAAGCAGTTTCTCAGAAAGCTTCTTTCCAGATTTCATCGGAGGATATTTCCTTTTTCACCATAGCCCTCTATGGTCTTCCAAATATCACTTTGCCAATTCCACAAGAACTGTCTTAGCGAAAGGCTTCTTGAGGGGAAAGCTGTAACTCTGTGAGATGATTTCACAGAACACAAAGAAGTTTCTCAGAAAGCTTCTTTCTCTTTGTTATCGGAGGATATTTCCTTTGGCCCTATAGTCTTCAAAGGGAAAGGAAATATCTGTTGTCAGATTCCACAGAAATAAGGCTCGCAAAGAGATCCACGAAATACAGATGTAACTCTGTGAGATGAATTAACAGAACACTGAGAAAGCTTCTTTCCAGATTTCATGGGAGGATATTTCCTTTTTCACCATAGCCCTCTATGCGCTTCCAAATATCACTTTGCCAACTCCAGAAGAACTGTCTTAGCGAAAGGCTTCTTGAGGGGAAAGCTGTAACTCTGTGAGATGATTTAACAGAACACAAAGAAGTTTCTCAGAAAGCTTCTTTCTCTTTGTTATCGGAGGATATTTCCTTTGGCCCTATAGTCTTCAAAGGGAAAGGAAATATCTGTTGTCACATTCCACAGAAATAAGGCTAGCAAAGAGATCCACGAAATACAGATGTAACTCTGTGAGATGAATTAACAGAACACTGAGCAGTTTCTCAGAAAGCTTCTTTCCAGATTTCATCGGAGGATATTTCCTTTTTCACCATAGCCCTCTATGGGCTTCCAAATATCACTTTGCCAATTCCACAAGAACTGTCTAACCGAAAGGCTTCTTGAGGGGAAAGCTGTAACTCTGTGAGATGATTTCACAGAACACAAAGAAGTTTCTCAGAAAGCTTCTTTCTCTTTGTTATCGGAGGATATTTCCTTTGGCCCTATAGTCTTTAAAGGGATCCGAAATATCTGTTCTCAAAATCCACAGAAATAAGGCTAGCAAAGAGATCCACGAAATACAGATGTAATTCTGTGATTTGAATTAACAGAACACTAAGCAGTTTCTCAGAAAGCTTCTTTCCAGATTTCATCGGAGGATATTTCCTTTCTCACCATAGCCCTCTAAGGGCTTCCAAATATCACTTTGCCAATTCCACAAGAACTGTCTTAGCGCAAGGCTTCTTGAGGGGAAAGCTGTAACTCTGTGAGATGATTTCACAGAACACAAAGAAGTTTCTCAGAAAGCTTCTTTCTCTTTTTAATCGGAGGATATTTCCTTTGGCCCTATAATCTTTAAAGGGATTCGAAATATCTGTTGTCAGATTCCACAGAAATAAGGCTAGCAAAGAGATCCAGGAAATACAGATGTCACTGTGTGAGATGAATTAACAGAACACTGAGCAGTTTCTCAGAAAGCTTCTTTCCACATTTCATCGGAGGATATTTCCTTTTTCACCATAGCCCTCTATGGGCTTCCAAATATCACTTTGCCAATTCCACAAGAACTGTCTTAGCGAAAGGCTTCTTGAGGGGAAAGCTGTAACTCTGTGAGATGATTTCACAGAACACAAAGAAGTTTCTCAGAAACCTCCTTTCTCTTTGTTATCAGAGGATATTTCCTTTGGCCCTATAGTCTTTAAAGGGATCCGAAATATCTGTTGTCAGATTCCACAGAAATAAGGCTAGCAAAGAGATCCACGAAATACAGATGTAACTCTGTGAGATGAATTAACAGAACACTAAGCAGTTTCTCAGAAAGCTTCTTTCCAGGTTTCATCGGAGGATATTTCCTTTTTCACCATAGCCCTCTATGGGCTTCCAAATATCACTTTGCCAATTCCACAAGAACTGTCTTAGCGAAAGGCTTCTTGAGGGGAAAGCTGTAACTCTGTGAGATGATTTCACAGAACACAAAGAAGTTTCTCAGAAAGCTGCTTTCTCTTTGTTATCGGAGCATATTTCCTTTGGCCCTATAGTCTTCAAAGGGAAAGGAAATATCTGTTGTCAGATTCCACAGAAATAAGGCTAGCAAAGAGATCCATGAAATACAGATGTAACTCTGAGAGATGAATTAACAGAACACTGAGCAGTTTCTCAGAAAGCTTCTTTCCAGATTTCATCGTAGGATATTTCCTTTTTCACCATAGCCCTCTAAGGGCTTCCAAATATCACTTTGCCAATTCCACAAGAACTGTCTTAGCGAAAGGCTTCTTGAGGGGATAAATGTAACTCTGTGAGACGATTTCACAGAACACAAAGAAGTTTCTCAGAAAGCTTCTTTCTCTTTGTTATCGGAGGATATTTCCTTTGGCTCTATAGTCTTCAAAGGGAAAGGAAATATCTGTTGTCAGATTCCACAGAAATAAGGCTAGCAAAGAGATCCACGAAATACAGATGTAACTCAGTGAGATGAATTAACAGAACACTAAGCAGTTTCTCAGAAAGCTTCTTTCCAGATTTCATCGGGGGATATTTCCTTTTTCACCATAGCCCTCTATGGACTTCCAAATATCACTTTGCCAATTCCAGAAGAACTGTCTTAGCGAAAGGCTTCTTGAGGGGAAAGCTGTAACTCTGTGAGATGATTTCACAGAACACAAAGAAGTTTCTCAAAAAGCTTCTTTCTCTTTGTTATCGGAGGATATTTCCTTTGGCCCTATAGTCTTCAAAGGGAAAGGAAATATCTGTTGTCAGATTCCACAGAAATAAGGCTAGCAAAGAGATCCACGAAATACAGATGTAACTCTGTGAGATGAATTAACAGAACCCTAAGCAGTTTCTCAGAAAGCTTCTTTCCATATTTCATCGCAGGATATTTCCTTTTTCACCATAGCCCTCTATGGGCTTCCAAATATCACTTTGCCAATTCCACAAGAACTGTCTTAGCGAAAGGCTTCTTGAGGTGAATGCTGTAACTCTGTGAGATGATTTCACAGAAAACAAAGAAGTTTCTCAGAAAGCTTCTTTCCCTTTCTTATGGGAGCATATTTCCTTTGGCCCTATAGTCTTCAAAGGGAAAGGAAATATCTGTTGTCAGATTCAACAGAAATAAGGCTGGCAAAGAGATCCACGAAATACAGATGTAACTCTGTGAGATGAATTAACAGAACACTAAGCAGTTTCTCAGAAAGCTTCTTTCCAGATTTCATCGGAGGATATTTCCTTTTTCACCATAGCCCTCTATGGTCTTCCAAATATCACTTTGCCAATTCCACAAGAACTGTCTTAGCGAAAGGCTTCTTGAGGGGAAAGCTGTAACTCTGTGAGATGATTTCACAGAACACAAAGAAGTTTCTCAGAAAGCTTCTTTCTCTTTGTTATCGGAGGATATTTCCTTTGGCCCTATAGTCTTCAAAGGGAAAGGAAATATCTGTTGTCAGATTCCACAGAAATAAGGCTCGCAAAGAGATCCACGAAATACAGATGTAACTCTGTGAGATGAATTAACAGAACACTGAGAAAGCTTCTTTCCAGATTTCATGGGAGGATATTTCCTTTTTCACCATAGCCCTCTATGCGCTTCCAAATATCACTTTGCCAACTCCAGAAGAACTGTCTTAGCGAAAGGCTTCTTGAGGGGAAAGCTGTAACTCTGTGAGATGATTTAACAGAACACAAAGAAGTTTCTCAGAAAGCTTCTTTCTCTTTGTTATCGGAGGATATTTCCTTTGGCCCTATAGTCTTCAAAGGGAAAGGAAATATCTGTTGTCACATTCCACAGAAATAAGGCTAGCAAAGAGATCCACGAAATACAGATGTAACTCTGTGAGATGAATTAACAGAACACTGAGCAGTTTCTCAGAAAGCTTCTTTCCAGATTTCATCGGAGGATATTTCCTTTTTCACCATAGCCCTCTATGGGCTTCCAAATATCACTTTGCCAATTCCACAAGAACTGTCTAACCGAAAGGCTTCTTGAGGGGAAAGCTGTAACTCTGTGAGATGATTTCACAGAACACAAAGAAGTTTCTCAGAAAGCTTCTTTCTCTTTGTTATCGGAGGATATTTCCTTTGGCCCTATAGTCTTTAAAGGGATCCGAAATATCTGTTCTCAAAATCCACAGAAATAAGGCTAGCAAAGAGATCCACGAAATACAGATGTAATTCTGTGATTTGAATTAACAGAACACTAAGCAGTTTCTCAGAAAGCTTCTTTCCAGATTTCATCGGAGGATATTTCCTTTCTCACCATAGCCCTCTAAGGGCTTCCAAATATCACTTTGCCAATTCCACAAGAACTGTCTTAGCGCAAGGCTTCTTGAGGGGAAAGCTGTAACTCTGTGAGATGATTTCACAGAACACAAAGAAGTTTCTCAGAAAGCTTCTTTCTCTTTTTAATCGGAGGATATTTCCTTTGGCCCTATAATCTTTAAAGGGATTCGAAATATCTGTTGTCAGATTCCACAGAAATAAGGCTAGCAAAGAGATCCAGGAAATACAGATGTCACTGTGTGAGATGAATTAACAGAACACTGAGCAGTTTCTCAGAAAGCTTCTTTCCACATTTCATCGGAGGATATTTCCTTTTTCACCATAGCCCTCTATGGGCTTCCAAATATCACTTTGCCAATTCCACAAGAACTGTCTTAGCGAAAGGCTTCTTGAGGGGAAAGCTGTAACTCTGTGAGATGATTTCACAGAACACAAAGAAGTTTCTCAGAAACCTCCTTTCTCTTTGTTATCAGAGGATATTTCCTTTGGCCCTATAGTCTTTAAAGGGATCCGAAATATCTGTTGTCAGATTCCACAGAAATAAGGCTAGCAAAGAGATCCACGAAATACAGATGTAACTCTGTGAGATGAATTAACAGAACACTAAGCAGTTTCTCAGAAAGCTTCTTTCCAGGTTTCATCGGAGGATATTTCCTTTTTCACCATAGGCCTCTAAGGGCTTCCAAATATCACTTTGCCAATTCCACATGAACTGTCTTAGCGAAAGGCTTCTTGAGGGGAAAGCTGTAACTCTGTGAGATGATTTCACAGAACACAAAGAAGTTTCTCAGAAAGCTTCTTTCTCTTTGTTATCGGAGGATATTTCCTTTGGCCCTATAGTCTTTAAAGGGATCCGAAATACCTGTTCTCAGATTCCACAGAAATAAGGCTAGCAAAGAGATCCACGAAATACTGATGTAACTCTGTGCGATGAATTAACAGAACACTAAGCAGTTTCTCAGAAAGCTTCTTTCCAGATTTCATCGGAGGATATTTCCTTTTTCACCATAGCCCTCTATGGGCTTCCAAATATCACTTTGCCAATTCCACAAGAACTGTCTTAGCGAAAGGCTTCTTGAGGGGAAAGCTGTAACTCTGTGAGACGATTTCACAGAACACAAAGAAGTTTCTCAGAAAGTTTCTTTCTCTTTGTTATCGGAGGATATTTCCTTTGGCCCTATAGTCTTCAAAGGGAAAGGAAATATCTGTTGTCAGATTCCACAGAAATAAGGCTAGCAAAGAGATCCACGAAATACAGATGTAATTCTGTGAGATGAATTCACAGAACACTGAGCAGTTTCTCAGAAAGCTTCTTTCCAGATTTCATCTGAGGATATTTCCTTTTTCACCATAGCCCTCTAAGGGCTTCCAAATATCAGTTTGCCAATTCCACAAGAACTGTCTTAGCAAAAGGCTTCTTGAGGGGAAAGCTGTTACTCTGTGAGATGATTTCACAGAACACAAAGAAGTTTCTCAGAAATCTTCTTTCTCTTTGTTATCGGAAGATATATCCTTTGGCCCTATAGTCTTCAAAGGGAAAGGAAATATCTGTTGTCAGATTCCACAGAAATAAGGCTAGCAAAGAGATCCACGAAAAACAGATGTAACTCTGTGAGATGAATTAACAGAACACTGAGCAGTTTCTCAGAAAGCTTCCTTCCAGATTTCATCGGAGGATATTTCCTCTTTCACCATAGCCCTCTATTGGCTTCCAAATATCACTTTGCCAATTCCACAAGAACTGTCTTAGCGAAAGGCTTCTTGAGGCGAAAGCTGTAACTCTGTGAGATGATTTCACAGAACACAAAGAAGTTTCTCAGAAAGCTTCTTTCTCTTTGTTATCGGAGGATATTTCCTTTGGCCCTATAGTCTTCAAAGGGAAAGGAATTATCTCTTGTCAGATTCCACAGAAATAAGGCTAGCAAAGAGATCCACGAAATACAGATGTAAACCTGTGAGATGAATTAATAGAACACTAAGCAGTTTCTCAGAAAGCTTCTTTCCAGATTTCATCGGAGGATATTTCCTTTTTCACCATAGCCCTCTATGGGCTTCAAATATCACTTTGCCAATTCCACAAGAACTGTCTTAGCGATAGCCTTCTTGAGGGGAAAGCTGTAACTCTGTGAGATGATTTAACAGAACACAAAGAAGTTTCTCAGAAAGCTTCTTTCTCTTTGTTATCGGAGGATATTTCCTTTGGCCCTATAGTCTTCAAAGGGAAAGGAAATATCTGTTGTCAGATTCCACAGAAATAAGGCTAGCAAAGAGATCCACGAAATACAGATGTAACTCTGTGAGATGAATTAACAGAACACTGAGCAGTTTCTCAGAAAGCTTCTTTCCAGATTTCATCGGAGGATATTTCCTTTTTCACCATAGCCCTCTATGGGCTTCCAAATATCACTTTGCCAATTCCACAAGAACTGTCTAACCGAAAGGCTTCTTGAGGGGAAAGCTGTAACTCTGTGAGATGATTTCACAGAACACAAAGAAGTTTCTCAGAAAGCTTCTTTCTCTTTGTTATCGGAGGATATTTCCTTTGGCCCTATAGTCTTTAAAGGGATCCGAAATATCTGTTCTCAGATTCCACAGAAATAAGGCTAGCAAAGAGATCCACGAAATACAGATGTAATTCTGTGAGATGAATTAACAGAACACTGAGCAGTTTCTCAGAAAGCTTCTCTACAGATTTCATGGGAGGATATTTCCTTTTGCACCATAGACCTCTATGGGCTTCCAAATATCACTTTGCCAATTCCACAAGAACTGTCTTAGCGAAAGGTTTCTTGAGGGGATAAATGTAACTCTGTGAGACGATTTCACAGAACACAAAGAAGTTTCTCAGAAAGCTTCTTTCTCTTTGTTATCGGAGGATATTTCCTTTGGCCCTATAGTCTTCAAAGGGAAAGGAAATATCTGTTGTCAGATTCCACAGAAATAAGGCTCGCAAAGAGATCCAGGAAATACAGATGTAACTCTGTGAGATGAATTAACAGAACACTAAGCAGTTTCTCAGAAAGCTTCTTTCCAGATTTCATCGGAGGATATTTCCTTTTTCACCATAGCCCTCTATGGGCTTCCAAATATCACTTTGCCAATTCCACAAGAACTGTCTTAGCGAAAGGCTTCTTGAGGGGAAAGCTGTAACTCTGTGAGATGATTTCACAGAACACAAACAAGTTTCTCAGAAAGCTTCTTTCTCTTTGTTATCGGAGGATATTTACTTTGGCCCTGTAGTCTTCAAAGGGAAAGGAAATATCTGTTGTCAGATTCCACAGAAATAAGGCTAGCAAAGAGATCCACGAAATACAGATGTAACTCTGTGAGATGAATTAACAGAACACTAAGCAGTTTCTCAGAAAGCTTCTTTCCACATTTCATCAGAGGATATTTCCTTTTTCTCCATAGCCCTCTATGGGCTTCCAAATATCACTTTGCCAATTCCACAAGAACTGTCTTAGCGAAAGGCTTCTTGAGGGGAAAGCTGTAACTCTGTGAGATGATTTCACAGAACACAAAGAAGTTTCTCCGAAAGCTTCTTTCTCTTTGTTATCGGAGGATATTTCCTTTGGCCCTGTAGTCTTCAAATGGAAAGGAAATATCTGTTGTCAGATTCCACAGAAATAAGGCTAGCAAAGAGATCCACGAAATACAGATGTAACTCTGTGAGATGAATTAACAGAACCCTAAGCAGTTTCTCAAAAAGTTTCTTTCCAGATTTCATCGGAGGATATTTCCTTTTTCACCATAGCCCTCTATGGGCTTCCAAATATCACTTTGCCAATTCCACAAGAACTGTCTTAGCGAAAGGCTTCTTGAGGGGAAAGCTGTAACTTTGTGAGATGATTTAACAGAACACAAAGAAGTTTCTCAGAAAGCTTCTTTCTCTTTGTTATCGGAGGATATTTCCTTTGGCCCTATAGTCTTCAAAGGGAAAGGAAGTATCTGTTGTCAGATTCCACAGAAATAAGGCTAGCAAAGAGATCCACGAAATACAGATGTAACTGTGTGATTTGAATTAACAGAACACTAAGCAGTTTCTCAGAAAGCTTCTTTCCAGATTTCATCGGAGGATATTTCCTTTCTCACCATAGCCCTCTAAGGGCTTCCAAATATTACTTTGCCAATTCCACAAGAACTGTCTTAGCGCAAGGCTTCTTCAGGGGAAAGCTGTAACTCTGTGAGATGATTTCACAGAACACAAAGAAGTTTCTCAGAAAGCTTCTTTCTCTTTGTTATCGGAGGATATTTAGTTTGGCCCTATAGTCTTCAAAGGGAAAGGAAATATCTGTTGTCAGATTCCACAGAAATAAGGCTAGCAAAGAGATCCACGAAATACAGATGTAACTCTGTGAGATGAATTAACAGAACACTAAGCAGTTTCTCAGAGAGCTTCTTTCCAGATTTCATCGCAGGATATTTCCTTTTTCACCATAGCCCTCTATGGGCTTCCAAATATCGCTTTGCCAATGCCACAAGAACTGTCTTAGCGAAAGGCTTCTTGAGGGAAAACCTGTAACTCTGTGAGATGATTTCACAGAACACAAAGAAGTTTCTCAGAAAGCTTCTTTCTCTTTTTAATCGGAGGATATTTCCTTTGGCCCTATAATCTTTAAAGGGATTCGAAATATCTGTTGTCAGATTCCACAGAAATAAGGCTAGCAAAGAGATCCAGGAAATACAGATGTCACTGTGTGAGATGAATTAACAGAACACTGAGCAGTTTCTCAGAAAGCTTCTTTCCACATTTCATCGGAGGATATTTCCTTTTTCACCATAGCCCTCTATGGGCTTCCAAATATCACTTTGCCAATTCCACAAGAACTGTCTTAGCGAAAGGCTTCTTGAGGGGAAAGCTGTAACTCTGTGAGATGATTTCACAGAACACAAAGAAGTTTCTCAGAAACCTCCTTTCTCTTTGTTATCAGAGGATATTTCCTTTGGCCCTATAGTCTTTAAAGGGATCCGAAATATCTGTTGTCAGATTCCACAGAAATAAGGCTAGCAAAGAGATCCACGAAATACAGATGTAACTCTGTGAGATGAATTAACAGAACACTAAGCAGTTTCTCAGAAAGCTTCTTTCCAGGTTTCATCGGAGGATATTTCCTTTTTCTCCATAGCCCTCTATGAGCTTCCAAATATCACTTTGCCAATTCCAGAATAACTGTCTTAGCGCAAGGCTTTTTGAGGGGAAAGCTGTAACTCTGTGAGATGATTTCTCAGAACACAAAGAAGTTTCTTAGAAAGCTTCTTTCTCTTTGTTATCGGAGGATATTTCCTTTGGCCCTATAGTCTTCAAAGGGAAAGGAAATATCTGTTGTCAGATTCCACAGAAATAAGGCTAGCAAAGAGATCCACGAAATACAGATGTAACTCTGTGAGATGAATTAACAGAACACTGAGCAGTTTCTCAGAAAGCTTCTTTCCAGATTTCATCGGAGGATATTTACTTTTTCACCATAGTCCTCTTTGAGCATCCAAATATCACTTTGCCAATTCCACAAGAACTGTCTTAGCGAAAGGCTTCTTGAGGGGATAGCTGTAACTCTGTGAGACGATTTCACAGAACACAAAGAAGTTTCTCAGAAAGCTTCTTTCTCTTTGTTATCGGAGGATATTTCCTTTGGCCCTATAGTGTTTAAAGGGATCCGAAATATCTGTTCTCAGATTCCACAGAAATAAGGCTAGAAAAGAGATCCACGAAATACAGATGTCACTGTGTGAGATGAATTAACAGAACACTAAGCAGTTTCTCAGAAAGCTAATTTCCAGATTTCATGGGAGGATATTTCCTTTTTCACCATAGCCCTCTATGGGCTTCAAATATCACTTTGCCAATTCCACAAGCGCTGTCTTAGCGATAGCCTTCTTGAGGGGAAAGCTGTAACTCTGTGAGATGATTTCACAGAACACAAAGAAGTTTCTCAGAAAGCTTCTTTCTCTTTGTTATCGGAGGATATTTCCTTTGGCCCTATAGTCTTCAATGGGAAAGAAAATATCAGTTGTCAGATTCCACAGAAATAAGGCTAGCAAACAGATCCACGAAATACAGATGTAACTCTGTGAGATGAATTAACAGAACACTAAGCAGTTTCTCAGAAAGCTTCTTTCCAGATTTCATCGGAGGATATTTCCTTTTTCTCCATAGCCCTCTATGGGCTTCCAAATATCACTTTGCCAATTCCAGAAGAACTGTCTTAGCGAAAGGCTTCTTGAGGGGAAAGCTGTAACTCTGTGAGATGATTTCACAGAACACAAAAAAGTTTCTCAGAAAGCTTCTTTCTCTTTGTTATCGGAGGATATTTCCTTTGGCCCTATAGTCTTCAAAGGGAAAGGAAATATCTGTTGTCAGATTCCACAGAAATAAGGCTAGCAAAGAGATCCACGAAATACAGATGTAATTCTGTGAGATGAATTTACAGAACACTGAGCAGTTTCTCAGAAAGCTTCTTTCCAGATTTCATCGCAGGATATTTCCTTTTTCACCATAGCCCTCTATGGGCTTCCAAATATCACTTTGCCAACTCCACAAGAACTGTCTTAGCGAAAGGCTTCTTGAGGGGAAAGCTGTAACTCTGTGAGACGATTTCACAGAACACAAAGAAGTTTCTCAGAAAGCTTCTTTCTCTTTGTTATCGGAGGATATTTCCTTTGGCCCTATAGTCTTCAAAGGGAAAGGAAATATCTGTTGTCAGATTCCACAGAAATAAGGCTAGCAAAGAGATCCACGAAATACAGATGTAACTCTGTGAGATGAATTAACAGAACACTAAGCAGTTTCTCAGAAAGCTTCTTTCCAGATTTCATCGGAGGATATTTCCTTTTTCACCATAGCCCTCTGTGGGCTTCCAAATATCACTTTGCCAATTGCACAAGAACTGTCTAAGCGAAAGGCTTCTTGAGGGGAAAGCTATAACTCTGTGAGACGATTTCAGAGAACACAAAGAAGTTTCTCAGAAAGCTTCTTTCTCTTTGTTATCGGAGGATATTTCCTTTGGCCCTACAGTCTTCAAAGGGAAAGGAAATATCTGTTGTCAGATTCCACAGATATAAGGCTAACAAAGAGATCCACGAAATACAGATGTAACTCTGTGAGATGAATTAACAGAACACTAAGCAGTTTCTCAGAAAGCTTCTTTCCAGATTTCATGGGAGGATATTTCCTTTTTCACCATAGCCCTCTATGGGCTTCCAAATATCACTTTGCCAACTCCACAAGAACTGTCTTAGCCAAAGGCTTCTTGAGGGGAAAGCTGTAACTCTGTGAGATGATTTCACAGAACACAAAGAAGTTTCTCAGAAAGCTTCTTTCTCTTTTTTATCCGAGGATATTTCCTTTGGCCCTATAGTCTTTAAAGGGATTCGAAATATCTGTTGTAAGATTCCACAGAAATAAGGCGAGCAAAGAGATCCACGAAATACAGATGTAACTCTGTGAGATGAATTAACAGAAAACTAAGCAGTTTCTCAGAAATCTTCTTTCCAGATTTCATCGGAGGATATTTCCTTTTTCTCCATAGCCCTCTATGAGCTTCCAAATATCACTTTGCCAATTCCACAAGAACTGTCTTAGCGAAAGGCTTCTTGAGGGGAAAGCTGTAACTCTGTGAGATGATTTAACAGAACACAAAGAAGTTTCTCAGAAAGCTTCTTTCTCTTTGTTATCGGAGGATATTTCCTTTGGCCCTATAGTCTTCAAAGGGATCCGAAATATCTGTTGTCAGATTCCACAGAAATAAGGCTAGCAAAGACATCCACGAAATACAGATGTAACTCTGTGAGATGAATTAACAGAACACTAAGCAGTTTCTCAGAAAGCTTCTTTCCAGATTTCATCAGAGGATATTTCCTTTTTCACCATAGCCCTCTATGGGCTTCCAAATATCACTTTGCCAATTCCACAAGAACTGTCTTAGCGAAAGGCTTCTTGAGGGGAAAGCTGTAACTCTGTGAGATGATTTCACAGAACACAAAGAAGTTTCTCAGAAAGCTTCTTTCTCTTTGTTATCGGAGGATATTTCCTTTGGCCCTTTAGTCTTCAAAGGGAAAGGAAATATCTGTTGTCAGATTCCACAGAAATAAGGCTCGCAAAGAGATCCACGAAATGCAGATGTAACTCTGTGAGATGAATTAACAGAACACTGAGAAAGCTTCTTTCCAGATTTCATCGGAGGAGATTTCCTTTTTCACCATAGCCCTCTATGCGCTTCCAAATATCACTTTGCCAACTCCACAAGAACTGTCTTAGCGAAAGGCTTCTTGAGGGGAAAGCTGTAACTCTGTGAGATGATTTCACAGAACACAAAGAAGTTTCTCAGAAAGCTTCTTTCTCGTTGTTATCGGTGGATATTTCCTTTGGCCCTATAGTCTTCAAAGGGAAAGGAATTATTTCTTGTCAGATTCCACAGAAATAAGGCTAGCAAAGAGATCCACGAAATACAGTTGTAACTCTGTTAGATGAATTAACAGAACACTAAGCAGTTTCTCAGAAAGCTTCTTTCCAGATTTCATCGGAGGATCTTTCCTTTTTCACCATAGCCCTCTATGGGCTTCCAAATATCACTTTGCCAATTCCACAAGAACTGTCTTAGCGAAAGGCTTCTTGAGGGGAAAGCTGTAACTCTGTGAGATGATTTCACAGAACACAAAGAAGTTTCTCAGAAAGCTGCTTTCTCTTTGTTATCGGAGGATATTTCCTTTGGCCCTATAGTCTTCAAAGGGAAAGGAAATATCTGTTGTCAGATTACACAGAAATAAGGCTAGCAAAGAGATCCATGAAATACAGATGTAACTCTGAGAGATGAATTAACAGAACACTAAGCTGTTTCTCAGAAAGCTTCTTTCCAGATTTCATCGGGGGATATTTCCTTTTTCACCATAGCCCTCTATGGACTTCCAAATATCACTTTGCCAATTCCACAAGAACTGTCTTATCGAAAGGCTTCTTGAGGGGAAAGCTGTAACTCTGTGAGATGATTTCACAGAACACAAAGAAGTTTCTCAGAAAGCTTCTTTCTCTTTGTTATCGGAGGATATTTCCTTTGGCCCTGTAGTCTTCAAAGGGAAAGGAAATATCTGTTGTCAGATTCCACAGAAATAAGGCTAGCAAAGAGATCCACGAAATACAGATGTAAACATGTGAGATGAATTAACAGAACACTAAGCAGTTTCTCAGAAAGCTTCTTTCCAGATTTCATCGGAGGATATTTCCTTTTTCACCATAGCCCTCTATGGGCTTCAAATATCACTTTGCCAATTCCACAAGAACTGTCTTAGCGAAAGGGTTCTTGAGGGGAAAGCTGTAACTCTGTGAGATAATTTCACAGAACACAAAGAAGTTTCTCAGAAAGCTTCTTTCTCTTTGTTATCGGAGGATATTTCCTTTGGCCCTATAGTCTTCAAAGGGAAAGGAAATATCTGTTGTCAGATTCCACAGAAATAAGGCTAGCAAAGAGATCCACGAAATACAGATGTAATTCTGTGAGATGAATTTACAGAACACTGAGCAGTTTCTCAGAAAGCTTCTTTCCAGATTTCATCGGAGGATATTTCCTTTTTGACCATAGCCCTCTATGGGCTTCCAAATATCACTTTGCCAATTCCACAAGAACTGTCTTAGCGAAAGGCTTCTTGAGGGGAAAGCTGTAACTCTGTGAGACGATTTCACAGAACACAAAGAAGTTTCTCAAAAAGCTTCTTTCTCTTTGCTATCGGAGGATATTTCCTTTGGCCCTATAGTCTTCAAAGGGAAAGGAAATATCTGTTGTCAGATTCCACAGAAATAAGGCTAGCAAAGAGATCCACGAAATACAGATGTAACTCTGTGAGATGAATTAACAGAACCCTAAGCAGTTTCTCAGAAAGCTTCTTTCCATATTTCATCGGAGGATAATTCCTTTTTCACCATAGCCCTCTATGGGCTTCCAAATATCACTTTGCCAATTCCACAAGAACTGTCTTAGCGAAAGGCTTCTTGAGGTGAATGCTGTAACTCTGTGAGATGATTTCACAGAAAACAGAGAAGTTTCTCAGAAAGCTTCTTTCCCTTTCTTATGGGAGGATATTTCCTTTGGCCCTATAGTCTTCAAAGGGAAAAGAAATATCTGTTGTCAGATTCAACAGAAATAAGGCTGGCAAAGAGATCCACGAAATACAGATGTAACTCTGTGAGATGAATTAACGGAACACTAAGCAGTTTCTCAGAAAGCTTCTTTCCAGATTTCATCGGAGGATATTTCCTTTTTCACCATAGCCCTCTATGGGCTTCCAAATATCACTTTGCCAATTCCACAAGAACTGTCTTAGCGAAAGGCTTCTTGAGGGGAAAGCTGTAACTCTGTGAGATGATTTCACAGAACACAAAGAAGTTTCTCAGAAAGCTTCTTTCTCTTTGTTAACGGAGGATATTTCCTTTGGCCCTATAGTCTTCAAAGGGAAAGGAAATATCTGTTGTCAGATTCCACAGAAATAAGGCTCGCAAAGAGATCCACGAAATACAGATGTAACTCTGTGAGATGAATTAACAGAACACTGAGAAAGCTTCTTTCCAGATTTCATGGGAGGATATTTCCTTTTTCACCATAGCCCTCTATGCGCTTCCAAATATCACTTTGCCAACTCCAGAAGAACTGTCTTAGCGAAAGGCTTCTTGAGGGGAAAGCTGTAACTCTGTGAGATGATTTCACAGAACACAAAGAAGTTTCTCAGAAAGCTTCTTTCTCGTTGTTATCTGTGGATATTTCCTTTGGCCCTATAGTCTTCAAAGGGAAAGGAATTATCTCTTGTCAGATTCCACAGAAATAAGGCTAGCAAAGAGATCCACGAAATACAGTTGTAACTCTGTTAGATGAATTAACAGAACACTAAGCAGTTTCTCAGAAAGCTTCTTTCCAGATTTCATCGGAGGATCTTTCCTTTTTCACCATAGCCCTCTATGGGCTTCCAAATATCACTTTGCCAATTCCACAAGAACTGTCTTAGCGAAAGGCTTCTTGAGGGGAAAGCTGTAACTCTGTGAGATGATTTCACAGAACAGAAAGTAGTTTCTCAGAAAGCTGCTTTCTCTTTGTTATCGGAGGATATTTCCTTTGGCCCTATAGTCTTCAAAGGGAAAGGAAATATCTGTTGTCAGATTCCACAGAAATAAGGCTAGCAAAGAGATCCATGAAATACAGATGTAACTCTGAGAGATGAATTAACAGAACACTGAGCAGTTTCTCAGAAAGCTTCTTTCCAGATTTCATCGTAGGATATTTCCTTTTTCACCATAGCCCTCTAAGGGCTTCCAAATATCACTTTGCCAATTCCACAAGAACTGTCTTAGCGAAAGGCTTCTTGAGGGGATAAATGTAACTCTGTGAGACGATTTCACAGAACACAAAGAAGTTTCTCAGAAAGCTTCTTTCTATTTGTTATCGGAGGATATTTCCTTTGGCCCTATAGTCTTCAAAGGGAAAGGAAATATCTGTTGTCAGATTCCACAGAAATAAGGCTAGCAAAGAGATCCACGAAATACAGATGTAACTCAGTGAGATGAATTAACAGAACACTAAGCAGTTTCTCAGAAAGCTTCTTTCCAGATTTCATCGGGGGATATTTCCTTTTTCACCATAGCCCTCTAGGGACTTCCAAATATCACTTTGCCAATTCCACAAGAACTGTCTTATCGAAAGGCTTCTTGAGGGGAAAGCTGTAACTCTGTGAGATGATTTCACAGAACACAAAGAAGTTTCTCAGAAAGCTTCTTTCTCTTTGTTATTGGAGGATATTTCCTTTGGCCCTGTAGTCTTCAAAGGGAAAGGAAATATCTGTTGTCAGATTCCACAGAAATAAGGCTAGCAAAGAGATCCACGAAATACAGATGTAAACCTGTGAGATGAATTAATAGAACACTAAGCAGTTTCTCAGAAAGCTTCTTTCCAGATTTCATCGGAGGATATTTCCTTTTTCACCATAGCCCTCTATGGGCTTCAAATATCACTTTGCCAATTCCACAAGAACTGTCTTAGCGATAGCCTTCTTGAGGGGAAAGCTGTAACTCTGTGAGATGATTTAACAGAACACAAAGAAGTTTCTCAGAAAGCTTCTTTCTCTTTGTTATCGGAGGATATTTCCTTTGGCCCTATAGTCTTCAAAGGGAAAGGAAATATCTGTTGTCAGATTCCACAGAAATAAGGCTAGCAAAGAGATCCACGAAATACAGATGTAACTCTGTGAGATGAATTAACAGAACACTGAGCAGTTTCTCAGAAAGCTTCTTTCCAGATTTCATCGGAGGATATTTCCTTTTTCACCATAGCCCTCTATGGGCTTCCAAATATCACTTTGCCAATTCCACAAGAACTGTCTAACCGAAAGGCTTCTTGAGGGGAAAGCTGTAACTCTGTGAGATGATTCCACAGAACACAAAGAAGTTTCTCAGAAAGCTTCTTTCTCTTTGTTATCGGAGGATATTTCCTTTGGCCCTATAGTCTTTAAAGGGATCCGAAATATCTGTTCTCAGAATCCACAGAAATAAGGCTAGCAAAGAGATCCACGAAATACAGATGTAATTCTGTGAGATGAATTAACAGAACACTGAGCAGTTTCTCAGAAAGCTTCTCTCCAGATTTCATGGGAGGATATTTCCTTTTGCACCATAGACCTCTATGGGCTTCCAAATATCACTTTGCCAATTCCACAAGGACTGTCTTAGCGATAGCCTTCTAGAGGGGAAAGCTGTAACTCTGTGAGATGATTTCACAGAACACAAAGAAGTTTCTCAGAAAGCTTCTTTCTCTTTGTTATCGGAGGATATTTCCTTTGGCCCTATAGCCTTCAAAGGGATCCGAAATATCTGTTGTCAGATTCCACAGAAATAAGGCTAGCAAAGAGATCCACGAAATACAGATGTAATTCTGTGAGATGAATTAACAGAACACTGAGCAGTTTCTCAGAAAGCTTCTCTACAGATTTCATGGGAGGATATTTCCTTTTGCACCCTAGACCTCTATGGGCTTCCAAATATCACTTTGCCAATTCCACAAGAACTGTCTTAGCGAAAGGTTTCTTGAGGGGATAAATGTAACTCTGTGAGACGATTTCACAGAACACAAAGAAGTTTCTCAGAAAGCTTCTTTCTCTTTGTTATCGGAGGATATTTCCTTTGGCCCTATAGTCTTCAAAGGGAAAGGAAATATCTGTTGTCAGATTCCACAGAAATAAGGCTCGCAAAGAGATCCAGGAAATACAGATGTAACTCTGTGAGATGAATTAACAGAACACTAAGCAGTTTCTCAGAAAGCTTCTTTCCAGATTTCATCGGAGGATATTTCCTTTTTCACCATAGCCCTCTATGGGCTTCCAAATATCACTTTGCCAATTCCACAAGAACTGTCTTAGCGAAAGGCTTCTTGAGGGGAAAGCTGTAACTCTGTGAGATGATTTCACAGAACACAAACAAGTTTCTCAGAAAGCTTCTTTCTCTTTGTTATCGGAGGATATTTACTTTGGCCCTATAGTCTTCAAAGGGAAAGGAAATATCTGTTGTCAGATTCCACAGAAATAAGGCTAGCAAAGAGATCCACGAAATACAGATGTAACTCTGTGAGATGAATTAAAAGAACACTAAGCAGTTTCTCAGAAAGCTTCTTTCCAGATTTCATCAGAGGATATTTCCTTTTTCTCCATAGCCCTCTATGGGCTTCCAAATATCACTTTGCCAATTCCACAAGAACTGTCTTAGCGAAAGGCTTCTTGAGGGGAAAGCTGTAACTCTGTGAGATGATTTCACAGAACACAAAGAAGTTTCTCAGAAAGCTTCTTTCTCTTTGTTATCGGAGGATATTTCCTTTGGCCCTGTAGTCTTCAAATGTAAAGGAAATATCTGTTGTCAGATTCCACAGAAATAAGGCTAGCAAAGAGATCCACGAAATACAGATGTAACTCTGTGAGATGAATTAACAGAACCCTAAGCAGTTTCTCAAAAAGTTTCTTTCCAGATTTCATCGGAGGATATTTCCTTTTTCACCATAGCCCTCTATGGGCTTCCAAATATCACTTTGCCAATTCCACAAGAACTGTCTTAGCGAAAGGCTTCTTGAGGGGAAAGCTGTAACTCTGTGAGATGATTTCACAGAACACAAAGAAGTTTCTCAGAAAGCTTCTTTCTCTTTGTTATCGGAGGATATTTCCTTTGGCCCTATAGTCTTCAAAGGGAAAGGAAATATCTGTTGTCAGATTCCACAGAAATAAGGCTAGCAAAGAGATCCACGAAATACAGATGTAACTGTGTGATTTGAATTAACAGAACACTAAGCAGTTTCTCAGAAAGCTTCTTTCCAGATTTCATCGGAGGATATTTCCTTTCTCACCATAGCCCTCTAAGGGCTTCCAAATATCACTTTGCCAATTCCACAAGAACTGTCTTAGCGCAAGGCTTCTTCAGGGGAAAGCTGTAACTCTGTGAGATGATTTCACAGAACACAAAGAAGTTTCTCAGAAAGCTTCTTTCTCTTTGTTATCGGAGGATATTTAGTTTGGCCCTATAGTCTTCAAAGGGAAAGGAAATATCTGTTGTCAGATTCCACAGAAATAAGGCTAGCAAAGAGATCCACGAAATACAGATGTAACTCTGTGAGATGAATTAACAGAACACTAAGCAGTTTCTCAGAGAGCTTCTTTCCAGATTTCATCGCAGGATATTTCCTTTTTCACCATAGCCCTCTATGGGCTTCCAAATATCGCTTTGCCAATGCCACAAGAACTGTCTTAGCGAAAGGCTTCTTGAGGGAAAAGCTGTAACTCTGTGAGATGCTTTCACAGAACACAAAGAAGTTTCTCAGAAAGCTTCTTTCTCTTTTTAATCGGAGGATATTTCCTTTGGCCCTATAATCTTTAAAGGGATTCGAAATATCTGTTGTCAGATTCCACAGAAATAAGGCTAGCAAAAGATCCAGGAAATACAGATGTCACTGTGTGAGATGAATTAACAGAACACTGAGCAGTTTCTCAGAAAGCTTCTTTCCACATTTCATCGGAGGATATTTCCTTTTTCACCATAGCCCTCTATGGGCTTCCAAATATCACTTTGCCAATTCCACAAGAACTGTCTTAGCGAAAGGCTTCTTGAGGGGAAAGCTGTAACTCTGTGAGACGATTTCACAGAACACAAAGAAGTTTCTCAGAAAGCTTCTTTCTCTTTGTTATCGGAGGATATTTCCTTTGGCCCTATAGTCTTCAAAGGGAAAGGAAATATCTGTTGTCAGATTCCACAGAAATAAGGCTAGCAAAGAGATCCACGAAAAACAGATGTAACTCTGTGAGATGAATTAACAGAACACTGAGCAGTTTCTCAGAAAGCTTCCTTCCAGATTTCATCGGAGGATATTTCCTCTTTCACCATAGCCCTCTATTGGCTTCCAAATATCACTTTGCCAATTCCACAAGAACTGTCTTAGCGAAAGGCTTCTTGAGGAGAAAGCTGTAACTCTGTGAGATGATTTCACAGAACACAAAGAAGTTTCTCAGAAAGCTTCTTTCTCTTTGTTATCGGAGGATATTTCCTTTGGCCCTATAGTCTTCAAAGGGAAAGGAATTATCTCTTGTCAGATTCCACAGAAATAAGGCTAGCAAAGAGATCCACGAAATACAGATGTAACTCTGTTAGATGAATTAACAGAACACTAAGCAGTTTTTCAGAAATCTTCTTTCCTGATTTCATCGGAGGATATTTCCTTTTTCACCTTAACCCTCTATGGGCTTCAAATATCACTTTGCCAATTCCAGAAGGACTGTCTTAGCGATAGCCTTCTGGAGGGGAAAGCTGTAAATCTGTGAGATGATTTCACAGAACACAAAGAAGTTTCTCAGAAAGCTTCTTTCTCTTTGTTATCGGAGGATATTTCCTTTGGCCCTATAGCCTTCAAAGGGATCCGAAATATCTGTTGTCAGATTCCACAGAAATAAGGCTAGCAAAGAGATCCACGAAATACAGATGTAACTCTGTGAGATGAATTAACAGAACACTAAGCAGTTTCTCAGAAAGCTTCTTTCCAGATTTCATGGGAGGATATTTCCTTTTTCACCACAGCCCTCTATGGGCTTCCAAATATCACTTTGCCAATTCCAGAAGAACTGTCTTAGCGAAAGGCTTCTTGAGGGGAAAGCTGTAACTCTGTGAGATGATTTCACAGAACACAAAGAAGTTTCTCAGAAAGCTTCTTTCTCTTTGTTATCGGAGGATATTTCCTTTGGCCCGATAGTCTTTAAAGGGATCCGAAATATCTGTTCTCAGATTCCACAGAAATAAGGCTAGCAAAGAGATCCACGAAATACAGATGTAACTCTGTGAGATGAATTAACAGAACACTAAGCAGTTTCTCAGAAAGCTTCTTTCCAGATTTCTTCGGAGGATATTTGCTTTTTCTCCATAGCCCTCTATGAGCTTCCAAATATCACTTTGCCAATTCCAGAATAACTGTCTTAGCGCAAGGCTTTTTGAGGGGAAAGCTGTAACTCTGTGAGATGATTTCTCAGAACACAAAGAAGTTTCTTAGAAAGCTTCTTTCTCTTTGTTATCGGAGGATATTTCCTTTGGCCCTATAGTCTTCAAAGGGAAAGGAAATATCTGTTGTCAGATTCCACAGAAATAAGGCTAGCAAAGAGATCCACGAAATACAGATGTAACTCTGTGAGATGAATTAACAGAACACTGAGCAGTTTCTCAGAAAGCTTCTTTCCAGATTTCATCGGAGGATATTTACTTTTTCACCATAGCCCTCTTTGAGCATCCAAATATCACTTTGCCAATTCCACAAGAACTGTCTTAGCGAAAGGCTTCTTGAGGGGATAGCTGTAACTCTGTGAGACGATTTCACAGAACACAAAGAAGTTTCTCAGAAAGCTTCTTTCTCTTTGTTATCGGAGGATATTTCCTTTGGCCCTATAGTGTTTAAAGGGATCCGAAATATCTGTTCTCAGATTCCACAGAAATAAGGCTAGCAAAGAGATCCACGAAATACAGATGTCACTGTGTGAGATGAATTAACAGAACACTAAGCAGTTTCTCAGAAAGCTAATTTCCAGATTTCATGGGAGGATATTTCCTTTTTCACCATAGCCCTCTATGGGCTTCAAATATCACTTTGCCAATTCCACAAGCGCTGTCTTAGCGATAGCCTTCTTGAGGGGAAAGCTGTAACTCTGTGAGATGATTTCACAGAACACAAAGAAGTTTCTCAGAAAGCTTCTTTCTCTTTGTTATCGGAGGATATTTCCTTTGGCCCTATAGTCTTCAATGGGAAAGAAAATATCAGTTGTCAGATTCCACAGAAATAAGGCTAGCAAACAGATCCACGAAATACAGATGTAACTCTGTGAGATGAATTAACAGAACACTAAGCAGTTTCTCAGAAAGCTTCTTTCCAGATTTCATCGGAGGATATTTCCTTTTTCTCCATAGCCCTCTATGGGCTTCCAAATATCACTTTGCCAATTCCAGAAGAACTGTCTTAGCGAAAGGCTTCTTGAGGGGAAAGCTGTAACTCTGTGAGATGATTTCACAGAACACAAAAAAGTTTCTCAGAAAGCTTCTTTCTCTTTGTTATCGGAGGATATTTCCTTTGGCCCTATAGTCTTCAAAGGGAAAGGAAATATCTGTTGTCAGATTCCACAGAAATAAGGCTAGCAAAGAGATCCACGAAATACAGATGTAATTCTGTGAGATGAATTTACAGAACACTGAGCAGTTTCTCAGAAAGCTTCTTTCCAGATTTCATCGGAGGATATTTCCTTTTTCACCATAGCCCTCTATGGGCTTCCAAATATCACTTTGCCAACTCCACAAACTGTCTTAGCGAAAGGCTTCTTGAGGGGAAAGCTGTAACTCTGTGAGACGATTTCACAGAACACAAAGAAGTTTCTCAGAAAGCTTCTTTCTCTCTGTTATCGGAGGATATTTCCTTTGGCCCTATAGTCTTCAAAGGGAAAGCAAATATCTGTTGTCAGATTCCACAGAAATAAGGCTAGCAAAGAGATCCACGAAATACAGATGTAACTCTGTGAGATGAATTAACAGAACACTAAGCAGTTTCTCAGAAAGCTTCTTTCCATATTTCATCGGAGGATATTTCCTTTTTCACCATAGCCCTCTATGGGCTTCCAAATATCACTTTGCCAATTCCACAAGAACTGTCTTAGCGAAAGGCTTCTTGAGGTGAATGCTGTAACTCTGTGAGATGATTTCACAGAAAACAAAGAAGTTTCTCAGAAAGCTTCTTTCCCTTTCTTATCGGAGGATATTTCCTTTGGCCCTATAGTCTTCAAAGGGAAAGGAAATATCTGTTGTCAGATTCCACAGAAATAAGGCTAGCAAAGAGATCCACGAAATACAGATGTAACTCTGTGAGATGAATTAACAGAACACTAAGCAGTTTCTCAGAAAGCTTCTTTCCAGATTTCATTGGAGGATATTTCCTTTTTCACCATAGCCCTCTGGGGGCTTCCAAATATCACTTTGCCAATTCCACAAGAACTGTCTAAGCGAAAGGCTTCTTGAGGGGAAAGCTGTAACTCTGTGAGACGATTTCAGAGAACACAAAGAAGTTTCTCAGAAAGCTTCTTTCTCTTTGTTATCGGAGGATATTTCCTTTGGCCCTATAGTCTTCAAAGGGAAAGGAAATATCTGTTGTCAGATTCCACAGATATAAGGCTAACAAAGAGATCCACGAAATACAGATGTAACTCTGTGAGATGAATTAACAGAACACTAAGCAGTTTCTCAGAAAGCTTCTTTCCAGATTTCATGGGAGGATATTTCCTTTTTCACCATAGCCCTCTATGGGCTTCCAAATATCACTTTGCCAATTCCACAAGAACTGTCTTAGCCAAAGGCTTCTTGAGGGGAAAGCTGTAACTCTGTGAGATGATTTCACAGAACACAAAGAAGTTTCTCAGAAAGCTTCTTTCTCTTTTTTATCCGAGGATATTTCCTTTGGCCCTATAGTCTTTAAAGGGATTCGAAATATCTGTTGTCAGATTCCACAGAAATAAGGCGAGCAAAGAGATCCACGAAATACAGATGTATCTGTGTGAGATGAATTAACAGAACACTGAGCAGTTTCTCAGAAAGCTTCTTTCCAGATTTCATCGGAGGATATTTCCATTTTCACCATAGCCCTCTATGGGCTTCAAATATCACTTTGCCAATTCCACAAGAACTGTCTTAGCGCAAGGCTTCTTGAGGGGAAAGCTGTAACTCTGTGAGATGATTTCACAGAACACAAAGAAGTTTCTCAGAAACCTTCTTTCTCTTTGTTATCGGAGGATATTTCCTTTGGCCCTATAGCCTTCAAAGGGAAAGGAAATATCTGTGTCAGATTCCACAGAAATAAGGCTAGCAAAGAGATCCTCGAAATACAGATGTAATTCTGTGAGAAGAATTAACAGAACACTGAGCAGTTTCTCAGAAAGCTTCTTTCCAGATTTCATGGGAGGATACTTCCTTTTTCACCATAGCCCTCTAATAGCTTCCAAATATCACTTTGCCAATTCCACAAGAACTGTCTTAGCGAAAGGCTTCTTGAGGGGAAAGCTGTAACTCTGTGAGATGATTTCACAGAACACAAAGAAGTTTCTCAGAAAGCTTCTTTCTCTTTGTTATCGGAGGATATTTCCTTTGGCCCTGTAGTCTTCAAAGGGAAAGGAAATATCTGTTGTCAGATTCCACAGAAATAAAGCTAGCAAAGAGATCCACGAAATACAGATGTAACTCTGTGAGATGAATTAACAGAACCCTAACCAGTTTCTCAAAAAGCTTCTTTCCAGATTTCATCGGAGGATATTTCCTTTTTCACCATAGCCCTCTATGGGCTGCCAAATATCACTTTGCCAATTCCACAAGAACTGTCTTAGCGAAAGGCTTCTTGAGGGGAAAGCTGTAACTCTGTGAGAATATTTCACAGAACACAAAGAAGTTTCTCAGAAAGCTTCTTTCTCTTTGTTGTTGAAGGATATTTCCTTTGGCCGTATAGTCTTCAAAAGGTTCCGAAATATTTGCTCTCAGATTCCTCAGAAATAAAGCTTGTAAAGAGATCCACGAAATACAGATGTAACTCTGTGAGATGAATTAACAGAACACTAAGCAGTTTCTCAGAAAGCTTCTTTCCAGATTTCATGGGAGGATATTTCCTTTTTCACCATATCCCTCTATGGGCTTCCAAAAATCACTTTGCCAATTCCACAGGAACTGTCTTAGCGAAAGGCTTCTAGGGGGGAAATCTGTAATTCTGAGAGATGATTTCACAGAACACAAAGAAGTTTCTCAGAAAGCTTCTTTCTCTTTGTTATCGGAGGATATTTCCTTTGGCCCTATAGTCTTCAAAGGGAAAGGAAATATCTGTTGTCAGATTCTACAGAAATAAGGCTAGCAAAGAGATCCACGAAATACAGATGTAACTCTGTGAGATGAATTAACAGAACACTAAGCAGTTTCTCAGAAAGCTTCTTTCCAGATTTCATCTGAGGATATTTCCTTTTTCACCATAGCCCTCTATGGGCTTCCAAATATCACTTTGCCAATTCCACAAGAACTGTCTTAGCGAAAGGCTTCTTGAGGGGAAAGCTGTAACTCTGTGAGAAGATTTCACAGAACACAAAGAAGTTTCTCAGAAAGCTTCTTTCTCTTTGTTATCGGAGGATATTTCCTTTGGCCCTATAGTCTTCAAAGGGAAAGGAAATATCTGTTCACAGATTCCACTGAAATAAGGCTAGCAAAGAGATCCACGAAATACAGATGTAACTCTGTGAGATGAATTAACAGAACACTAAGCAGTTTCTCAGAAAGCTTCTTTCCAGATTTCATCGGAGGATATTTCCTTTTTCACCATAGCCCTCTATGGGCTTCCAAATATCACTTTGCCAATTCCACAAGAACTGTCTTAGCGAAAGGCTTCTGGAGGGGAAAGCTGTAACTCTGTGAGATGATTTCACAGAACACAAAGAAGTTTCTCAGAAAGCTTCTTTCTCTTTGTTATCGGAGGATATTTCCTTAGGCAATATAGTCTTCAAAGGGAAAGGAAATATCTGTTGTCAGATTCCACAGAAAAAAGGCTAGCAAAGAGATCCACGAAATACAGATGTAACTCTGTGAGATGAATAAACAGAACACTAAGCGGTTTCTCAGAAAGCTGCTTTCCAGATTTCATCGGAGGATATTTCCTTTTTCACCACAGCCCTCTATGGGCTTGCAAATATCACTTTGCCAATTCCACAAGAACTGTCTTAGCGAAAGACTTCTTGAGGGGAAAGCTGTAACTCTGTGAGATGATTTCACAGAACACAAAGAAGTTTCTCAGAAAGCTTCTTTCTCTTTCTTATCGGAATATTTCCTTTGGCCCTATAGTCTTCAAAGGGAAAGGAATTATCTGTTGTCAGATTCCACAGAAATAAGGCTAGCAAAGAGATCCACGAAATACAGATGTAACTCTGTGAGATGAATTAACAGAACACTAAGCAGTTTCTCAGAAAGCTTCTTTCCAGATTTCATCGGAGGATATTTCCTTTTTCACCATAGCCCTCTATGGGATTCCAAATATCACTTTGCCAATTCCAGAAGACCTGTCTTAGCGAAAGGCTTCTTGAAGGGAAAGCTGTAACTCTGTGAGATGATTTCACAGAACACAAAGAAGTTTCTCAGAAATCTTCTTTCTCTTTGTTATCGGAGGATATTTCCTTTGGCCCTATAGTCTTCAATGGGAAAGGAAATATCTGTTGTGAGATTCCACAGAAATAAGGCTAGCAAAGAGATCCACGAAATACTGATGTAACTCTGTGCGATGAATTAACAGAACACTAAGCATTTTCTCAGAAAGCTTCTTTCCAGATTTCATCGGAGGATATTTCCTTTTTCACCATAGCCCTCTATGGGCTTCCAAATATCTCTTTGCCAATTCCACAAGAACTGTCTTAGCGAAAGGCTTCTTGAGGGGAAAGCTGTAACTCTGTGATATGATTTCACAGAACACAAAGAAGTTTCTCAGAAAGATTCTTTCTCTTTGTTATCGGAGGATATTTCCTTTGGCCCTATAGTCTACAAAGGGATCCGAAATATCTGTTGTCAGATTCCACAGAAATATGGCTAGCAAAGAGATCCAAGAAATACAGATGTAACTCTGTGAGATGAATTAACAGAAAACTGAGCAGTTTCACAGAAAGCTTCTTTCCAGATTTCATCGGAGGATATTTCCTTTTTCACCATAGCCCTCTATGGGCTTCCAAATATCACTTTGCCAATTCCACAAGAACTGTCTTAGCGAAAGGCTTCTTGAGGGGAAAGCTGTAACTCTGTGAGATGATTTCAGAGAACACAAAGAAGTTTCTCAGAAAGCTTCTTTCTCTTTGTTATCGGAGGATATTTCCTTTGGCCCTATAGTCTTCAAAGAAATCCGAAATATACTTTGTCAGATTCCACAGAAATAACGCTAGCAAAGAGATCAACGAAATACAGATGTAACTCTGTGAGATGAATTAACAGAACACTAAACAGTTTCTCAGAAAGCTTCTTTCCAGATTTCATCGGAGGATATTTCCTTTTTCACCATAGCCCTCTATGGGCTTCCAAATATCACTTTGCCAATTCCACAAGAACTGTCTTAGCGAAAGGCTTCTTGAGGGGAAAGCTGTATCTCTGTGAGATGATTTTACAGAACACAAAGAAGTTTCTCAGAAAGCTTCTTTCTCTTTGTTATCGGAGGATATTATCTTTGGCCCTATACTCTTCAAAGGGAAAGGAAATATCTGTTGTCAGATTCCACAGAAATAAGGCTAGCAAAGAGATCGACGAAATACCGGAGTACCTCTGTGAGATGAATTAACAGAACACTAAGCAGTTTCTCAGAAAGCTTCTTTCCAGATTTCATCGGAGGATATTTCCTTTTTCACCATAGCCCTCTATGGGCTTCCAAATATCACTTTGCCAATTCCACAAGAACTGTCTTAGCGAAAGGCTTCTTGAGGGGAAAGCTGTAACTCTGTGAGATGATTTCACAGAACACAAAGAAGTTTCTCAGAAAGCTTCTTTCTCTTTGTTATCGGAGGATATTTCCTTCGGCTCTATAGTCTTCAAAGGGAAAGGAAATATCTGTTGTCATATTCCACAGAAATAAGGCTAGCAAAGAGATCCACGAAATATAGATGTAACTCTGTGAGATGAATTAACAGAACACTAAGCAGTTTCTCAGAAAGCTTCTTTCCAGATTTCATCGGAGGATATTTCCTTTTTCACCATAGCCCTCTAAGGGCTTCCAAATATCACTTTGCCAATTCCACAAGAACTGTCTTATCGAAAGGCTTCTTGAGGGGAAAGCTCTAACTCTGTGAGATGATTTCACAGAACACAAAGAAGTTTCTCAGAAAAATTTTTTCTCTTTGTTATCGGAGGATATTTCCTTTGGCCCTATAGACTTCAAAGGGATCCGAAATATCTGTTGTCAGAATCCACAGAAATAAGACTAGCAAAGAGATCCACGAAATACAGATGTAACTCTGTGAGATGAATTAACAGATCACTGAGCAGTTTCTCAGAAAGCTTCTTTCCATGTTTCATCTGAGGATATTTCCTTTTTCACCATAGCCCTCTATGGGCTTCCAAATATCACTTTGCCAATTCCACAAGAACTGTCTTAGCGAAAGGCTTCTTGAGGGGAAAGCTGTAACTCTGTGAGATGATTTCACAGAACACAAAGAAGTTTGTCAGAAAGCTGCTTTCTCTTTGTTATCGGAGGATGTTTCCTTTGGCCCTATAGTCTTCAAGGGAAATGAAATATCTGTTGTCAGACTCCACAGAAATAAGGCTAGCAAAGAGATCCACGAAATACAGATGTAACTCTGTGAGATGAATTAACAGAACACTCAGCAGTTTCTCAGAAAGCTTTTTTCCAGGTTTCATCTGAGGATATTTCCTTTTTCACCATAGCCCTCTATGGGCTTCCAAATATCACTTTGCCAATTTCACAAGAACTGTCTTAGCGAAAGGCTTCTTGAGGGGAAAGCTGTAACTCTGTGAGATGATTTCACAGAACACAAAGAAGTTTCTCTGAAAGCTTCTTTCTCTTTGTTATCGGAGGATATTTCCTTTGGCCCTATAGTCTTCAAAGGGAAAGGAAATATCTGTTCTCAGATTCCACAGAAATAAGGCTAGCAAAGAGAACCACGAAATACAGATGTAACTCTGTGAGATGAATTAACAGAACACTAAGCAGTTTCTCAGAAAGCTTCTCTAGAGATTTCACTGGAGGATATTTCCTTTTTCACCCCAGCTCTCTATGGGCTTCCAAATATCAGTTTGCCAATTCCACAAGAACTGTCTTAGCGAAAGGCTTCTTGTGGGGAAAGCTGTAACTGTGTGAGATGATTTCACAGAACACAAAGAAGTTTCTCAGAAAGCTTCTTTCTCTTTGTTATCGGAGGATATTTCCTTTGGCCCTATAGTCTTCAAAGGGATCCGAAATATCTCTTGTCAGATTCCACAGAAATAATGCTAGCAAAGAGATCCACGAAATGCAGATGTAACTCTGTGACATGAATTAGCAGAACACTAAGCAGTTTCTCAGAAAGCTTCTTTAGAGATTTCATTGGAGGATATTTCCTTTTACACCCCAGCCCTCTATGGGCTTCCAAATATCAGTTTGCCAATTCCACAAGAACTGTCTTAGCGAAAGGCTTCTTGAGGGGAAAGCTGTAACTGTGTGAGATGATTTCACAGAACACAAAGAAGTTTCTCAGGAAGCTTCTTTCTCTTTGTTATCGGAGGATATTTCCTTTGGCCCTATAGTCCTCAAAGGGAAAGGAAATATCTGTTGTCAGATTCCACAGAAATAAGGCTAGCCAAGCGATCCACGAAATACAGATGTAACTCTGTGAGATGAATTAACAGAACACTGAGCACTTTCTCAGAAAGCTTCTTTCCAGATTTCATCGGAGGATATTTCCTTTTTCACCATAGCCCTCTATGGGCTTCCAAATATCAGTTTGCCAATTCCACAAGAACTGTCTTAGCGAAAGGCTTCTTTTGGGGAAAGCTGTAACTCTGCGAGATGATTTCACAGAACACAAAGAAGTTTCTCAGAAAGCTTCTTTCTCTTTGTTATCGGAGGATATTTCCTTTGGCCCTATAGTCCTTAAAGGGATCTGAAATATCTGTTCTGAGATTCCACATAAATAATGCTGGCAAAGAGATCCACGAAATACAGATGTAACTCTGCGAGATGAATTAACAGAACACTGAGCAGTTTCTCAGAAAGCTTCTTTCCAGATTTCATCGGAGGATATTTACTTTTTCACCGTAGCCCTCTATTGGCTTCCAAATATCACTTTGCCAATTCCACAAGAACTGTCTTAGCGAAAGGCTTCCTGAGGGGAAAGCTGTAACTCTGTGAGACGATTTCACAGAACACAAAGAAGTTTCTCAGAAAGCTTCTTTCTCTTTGTTATCAGAGGATATTTCCTTTGGCCCTATAGTCTTCAAAGGGATCCGAAATATCTGTTGTCAGATTCCACAGAAATAAGGCTAGCAAAGAGATCCACGAAATGCAGATGTAACTCTGTGCGATGAATTAACAGAACACTAAGCAGTTTCTCAGAAAGCTTCTTTCCAGATTTCATCGGAGGATATTTCCTTTTTCACCATAGCCCTCTAAGGGCTTCCATATATCACTTTGCCAATTCCACAAGAACTGTCTTATCGAAAGGCTTCTTGAGGGGAAAGCTCTAATTCTGTGAGTTGATTTCACAGAACACAAAGAAGTTTCTCAGAAAGCTTCTTTCTCTTTGTTATCGGAGGATATTTCCTTTGGCCCTATAGTCTTCAAAGGGATCCGAAATATCTGTTGTCAGAATCCACAGAATAAGGCTAGCAAAGAGATCCACGAAATGCAGATGTAACTCTGTGAGATGAATTAACAGATCACTGAGCAGTTTCTCAGAAAGCTACTTTCCAGGTTTCATCTGAGGATATTTCCTTTTTCACCAAAGCCCTCTAGGGGCTTCCAAATATCACTTTGCCAATTCCACAAGAACTGTCTTAGCGAAAGGCTTCTTGAGGGGAAAGCTGTAACTCTGTGAGATGATTTCACAGAACAGAAAGAAGTTTCCCAGAAAGCTTCTTTCTCTTTGTTATCGGATAATATTTCCTTTGGCCCTATAGTCTTCAAAGGGAAAGGAAATATCTGTTCTCCGATTCCACAGAAATAAGGCTAGCAAAGAGATCCACGAAATACAGATGTAACTCTGTGAGATGAATTAACAGAACACTAAGCAGTTTCTCAGAAAGCTTCTTTAGAGATTTCATTGGAGGATATTTCCTTTTTCACCACAGCCCTCTATGGGCTTCCAAATATCAGTTTGCCAATTCCACAAGAACTGTCTTAGCAAAAGGCTTCTTGAGGGGAAAGCTGTAACTCTGTGAGATGATTTCACAGAAAAAAAGAAGTTTCTCAGAAAGCTTCTTTCTCTTTGTTATTGGAGGATATTTCCTTGGGCCCTATAATCTTCAAAGGGAAAGGAAATATCTGTTGTCAGATTCCACAGAAATAAGGCTAGCAAAGGGATCCACGAAATACAGATGTAACCCTGTGAGATGAATTAACAGAACACTGAGCAGTTTCTCAGAAAGCTTCTTTACAGATTTCATCGGAGGATATTTCCTTTTTCACCATAGCCCTCTATGGGCTTCCAAATATTACTTTGCCAATTGCACAAGAACTGTCTTAGCGAAAGACTTCTTGAGGGAAAAGCTGTAACTCTGTGAGATGATTTCACAGAACACAAAGAAGTTTCTCCGAAAGCTTCTTTTTCTTTGTTATCGGAGGATATTTCCTTTGGCCCTATAGTCTTCAAAAGGAAAGGAAATATCTGTTGTCAGATTCCACAGAAATAAGGCTAGCAAAGAGATCCACGAAATACAGATGTAACTCTGTGAGATGAATTAACAGAACACTAAGCAGTTTCTCAGAAAGCTTCTTTCCAGGTTTCATCTGAGGATATTTCCTTTTTCACCATAGCCCACTATGGGCTTCCAAATATCACTTTGCCAATTCCACAAGAACTGTCTTAGCGAAAGGCTTCTTGAGGGGAAAGCTGTAACTCTGTGAGATGATTTCACAGAACACAAAGAAGTTTCTCAGAAATCTTCTTTCTCTTTGTTATCGGAGGATATTTCCTTTGGCCCTATAGTCTTCAATGGGAAAGGAAATATCTGTTGTGAGATTCCACAGAAATAAGGCTAGCAAAGAGATCCACGAAATACTGATGTAACTCTGTGCGATGAACTAACAGAACACTAAGCAGTTTCTCAGAAAGCTTCTTTCCAGATTTCATCGGAGGATATTTCCTTTTTCACCATAGCCCTCTATGGGCTTCCAAATATCTCTTTGCCAATTCCACAAGAACTGTCTTAGCGAAAGGCTTCTTGAGGGGAAAGCTGTAACTCTGTGATATGATTTCACAGAACACAAAGAAGTTTCTCAGAAAGATTCTTTCTCTTTGTTATCGGAGGATATTTCCTTTGGCCCTATAGTCTACAAAGGGATCCGAAATATCTGTTGTCAGATTCCACAGAAATATGGCTAGCAAAGAGATACAAGAAATACAGATGTAACTCTGTGAGATGAATTAACAGAACACTGAGCAGTTTCTCAGAAAGCTTCTTTCCAGATTTCATCGGAGGATATTTCCTTTTTCACCATAGCCCTCTATGGGCTTCCAAATATCACTTTGCCAATTCCACAAGAACTGTCTTAGCGAAAGGCTTCTTGAGGGGAAAGCTGTAACTCTGTGAGATGATTTCAGAGAACACAAAGAAGTTTCTCAGAAAGCTTCTTTCTCTTTGTTATCGGAGGATATTTCCTTTGGCCCTATAGTCTTCAAAGGGAAAGGAAATATCTGTTGTCAGATTCTACAGAAATAAGGCTAGCAAAGAGATCCACGAAATACAGATGTAACTCTGTGAGATGAATTAACAGAACACTAAGCAGTTTCTCAGAAAGCTTCTTTCCAGATTTCATCGGAGGATATTTCCTTTTTCACCATAGCCCTCTATGGGCTTCCAAATATCAGTTTGCCAATTCCACAAGAACTGTCTTAGCGAAAGGCTTCTTGAGGGGAAAGCTGTAACTGTGTGAGATGATTTCACAGAACACAAAGAAGTTTCTCAGAAAGCTTCTTTCTCTTTGTTATCGGAGGATATTTCCTTTGGCCCTATAGTCTTCAAAGGGAAAGGAAATATCTGTTGTCAGATGCGTCCGAAATAAGGCTAGCAAGAGATCCACGAAATACAGATGTAACTCTGTGAGATGAATTAACAGAACACTAAGCAGTTTCTCAGAAAGCTTCTTTCCAGATTTCATGGGAGGATATTTCCTTTTTCACCATAGCCCTCTATGGGCTTCCAAATATCACTTTGCCAATTCCACAAGAACTGTCTTAGCGAAAGGCTTCTTGAGGCAAAATCTGTAATTCTGTGAGATGATTTCACAGAACACAAAGAAGTTTCTAAGAAAGCTTGTTTCTCTTTGTTATCGGAGGATATTACCTTTGGCCCTATAGTCTTCAAAGGGAAAGGAAATATCTGTTGTCACATTCCACAGAAATAACACTAGCAAAGAGATCCACGAAATACAGATGTAACTCTGTGAGATGAATTAACAGAACACTAAGTAGTTTCTCAGAAAGCTTCTTTCCAGATTTCATCGGAGGATATTTCCTTTTTCACCATAGCCCTCTATTGGCTTCCAAATATCACTTTGCCAATTCAACAAGAACTGTCTTAGCGAAAGGCTTCTTGAGGGGAAAGCTGTAACTCTGTTAGATGATTTCACAGAACACAAAGAAGTTTCTCAGAAAGCTTCTTTCTCTTTGTTATCGGAGGATATTTCCTTTGGGCCTATAGTCTTTAAAGGGATCCGAAATATCTCTTCTCAGATTCAACAGAAATAAGGCTAGCAAAGAGATCCACGAAATACAGATGTAACTCTGTGAGATGAATTAACAGAACACTAAGCAGTTTCTCAGAAAGCTTCTTTCCAGATTTCATCTCAGGATATTTCCTTTTTTTCCATATCCCTCTATGAGCTTCCAAATATCACTTTGCCAATTCCACAAGAACTGTCTTAGCGAAAGGCTTCTTGGGGGAAAGCTGTAACTCTGTGCAATGATTTCACAGAACACAAAGAAGTTTTTCAGAAAGCTTCTTTCTCTTTGTTATCGGAGGATATTTCCTTTGGCCCTATAGTCTTCAAAGGGAAAGGAAATATCTGTTGTCAGATTCCACAGAAATAAGGCTAGCAAAGAGATCCACGAAATACAGATGTAACTCTGTGAGATGAATTAACAGAACACTGGGCAGTTTCTCAGAAATCTTCTTTCCAGATTTCATCGGAGGATACTTCCTTTTTCACCATAGCCTTCTATGGGCTTCCAAATATCACTTTGCCAATTCCACAAGAACTGTCTTAGCGAAAGGCTTCTTGAGGGGAAAGCTGTAACTCTGTGAGACGATTTCACAGAACACAAAGAACTTTCTCAGAAAGCTTCTTTCTCTTTGTTATCGAAGGATATTTCCTTTGGCCCTATAGTCTTCAAAGGGAAAGGAAATATCTCTTGTCAGATTCCACAGAAATAAGGCTAGCAAAGAGATCCACGAAATACAGATGTAACTCTGTGAGATGAATTAACAGAACACTAAGCAGTTTCTCAGAAAGCTTCTTTCCAGATTTCATCGGAGGATATTTCGTTTTTCTCCATAGCCCTCTATGAGCTTCCAAATATCAATTTGCCAATTCCACAAGAACTGTCTTAGCGAAAGGCTTCTTGAGGGGAAAGCTGTAACTCTGTGAGATGATTTCACGGAACACAAAGAAGTTTCTCAGAAAGCTTCTTTCTCTTGGTTATCGGAGGATATTTCCTTTGGCCCTATATTCTTCAAAGGGAAAGGAAATATCTGTTGTCAGATTCCACAGAAATAAGGCTAGCAAAGAGATCCACGAAATAGAGATGTAACGGTGCGAGATGAATTTACAGAACACTAAGCAGTTTCTCAGAAAGCTTCTTTCCAGATTTCATCGGAGGATATTTCCTTTTTCACCGTAGCCCTCTATGGGCTTCCAAATATCACTTTGCCAATTCCACAAGAACTGTCTTAGCGAAAGGCTTCTTGAGGGGAAAGCTGTAACTCGGTGAGATGATTTCACAGAACACAAAGAAGTTTCTCAGAAAGCTTCTTTCTCTTTGTTATCGGAGGATATTTCCTTTGGCCCAATAGACTTTAAAGGTAAAGGAAATATCGGTTCTCAGATTCCACAGAAATAAGGCTAGCAAAGAGATCCACGAAATACAGATGTAACTCTGTGAGATGAAATAACAGAATACTAAGCAGTTTCTCAGAAATCTTCTTTCCAGATTTCATCGGAGGATATTTCCTTTTTCACCATAGCCCTCTATGGGCTTCAAATATCAGTTTGCCAATTCCCCAAGAACTGTCTTAGCGAAAGGCTTCTTGAGGGGAAAGCTGTAACTGTGTGAGATGATTTCACAGAACACAAAGAAGTTTCTCAGAAAGCTTCTTTCTCTTTGTTATCGGAGGATATTTCCTTTGGCCCTATAGTCTTCAAAGGGAAAGGAAATATCTGTTGTCAGATTCCACAGAAATAAGGCTAGCAAAGAGATCCACGAAATACAGATGTAACTCTGTGAGATGAATTAACAGAACACTGAGCAGTTTCTCAGAAAGCTTCTTTCCAGATTTCATCTCAGGATATTTCCTTTTTTTCCATATCCCTCTATGAGCTTCCCAAAATCTCTTTGCCAATTCCACAAGAACTGTCTTAGCGAAAGGCTTCTTGGGAGAAAGCTGTAACTCTGTGCAATGATTTCACAGAACACAAAGAAGTTTCTCAGAAAGCTTCTTTCTCTTTGTTATCGGAGGATATTTCCTTTGGCCCTATAGTCTTCAAAGGGAAAGGAAATATCTGTTGTCAGATTCCACAGAAATAAGGCTAGCAAAGAGATCCACGAAATACAGATGTAACTCTGTGAGATGAATTAACAGAACACTGAGCAGTTTCTCAGAAAGCTTCTTTCCAGATTTCATCGGAGGATATTTCCTTTTTCACCATAGCCCTCTATGGGCTTCAAATATCAGTTTGCCAATTCCACAAGAACTGTCTTAGCGAAAGGCTTCTTGAGGGGAAAGCTGTAACTCTGTGAGATGATTTCTCAGAACACAAAGAAGTTTCTCAGAAAGCTTCTTTCTCTTTGTTATCGGAGGATATTTCCTTTGGCCCTATAGTCTTCAAAAGGAAAGGAAATATCTGTTGTCAGAATCCACAGAAATAAGGCTAGCAAAGAGATCCACGAAATACAGATGTAACTCTGTGAGATGAATTAACAGAACACTAAGCATTTTCTAGAAAGCTTCTTTCCAGATTTCATCGGAGGATATTTCCTTTTTCTCCATAGCCCTCTATGAGCTTCCAAATATCACTTTGCCAATTCCACAAGAACTGTCTTAGCGAAAGTCTTCTTGAGGGGAAAGCTGTAACTCTGTGAGATGATTTAACAGAACACAAAGAAGTTTCTCAGAAAGCTTCTTTCTCTTTGTTATCGGAGGATATTTCCTTTGGCCCTATAGTCTTCAAAGGGAAAGGAAATATCTGTTGTCAGATGCGTCCGAAATAAGGCTAGCAAGAGATCCACGAAATACAGATGTAACCCTGTGAGATGAATTAACAGAACACTAAGCAGTTTCTCAGAAAGCTTCTTTCCAGATTTCATCGGAGGATATTGCCTTTTTCACCATAGCCCTCTATGGGCTTCCAAATATCACTTTGCCAATTCCACAAGAACTGTCTTAGCGAAAGGCTTCTTGAGGCAAAATCTGTAATTCTGTGAGATGATTTCACAGAACACAAAGAAGTTTCTCAGAAAGCTTGTTTCTCTTTGTTATCGGAGGATTTTACCTTTGGCCCTATAGTCTTCAAAGGGAAAGGAAATATCTGTTGTCACAGTCCACAGAAATAACACTAGCAAAGAGATCCACGAAATACAGATGTAACTCTGTGAGATGAATTAACAGAACACTAAGCAGTTTCTCAGAAAGCTTCTTTCCAGATTTCATCGGAGGCTATTTCATTTTTCACCATAGCCCTCTATGGGCTTCCAAATATCACTTTGCCAATTCCACAAGAACTGTCTTAGCGAAAGGCTTCTTGAAGGGAAAGCTGTAACTCTGTGAGATGATTTCACAGAACACAAAGAAGATTCTCAGAAAGCTTCTATCTCTTTTTTATCAGAGGATATTTCCTTTGGCCCTATAGTCTTCAAAGGGAAAGGAAATATCTGTTGTCAGATGCGTCCGAAATAAGGCTAGCAAGAGATCCACGAAATACAGATGTAACTCTGTGAGATGAATTAACAGAACACTAAGCAGTTTCTCAGAAAGCTTCTTTCCAGATTTCATGGGAGGATATTTCCTTTTTCACCATAGCCCTCTATGGGCTTCCAAATATCACTTTGCCAATTCCACAAGAACTGTCTTAGCGAAAGGCTTCTTGAGGCAAAATCTGTAATTCTGTGAGATGATTTCACAGAACACAAAGAAGTTTCTAAGAAAGCTTGTTTCTCTTTGTTATCGGAGGATATTACCTTTGGCCCTATAGTCTTCAAAGGGAAAGGAAATATCTGTTGTCACATTCCACAGAAATAACACTAGCAAAGAGATCCACGAAATACAGATGTAACTCTGTGAGATGAATTAACAGAACACTAAGTAGTTTCTCAGAAAGCTTCTTTCCAGATTTCATCGGAGGATATTTCCTTTTTCACCATAGCCCTCTATTGGCTTCCAAATATCACTTTGCCAATTCAACAAGAACTGTCTTAGCGAAAGGCTTCTTGAGGGGAAAGCTGTAACTCTGTTAGATGATTTCACAGAACACAAAGAAGTTTCTCAGAAAGCTTCTTTCTCTTTGTTATCGGAGGATATTTCCTTTGGGCCTATAGTCTTTAAAGGGATCCGAAATATCTCTTCTCAGATTCAACAGAAATAAGGCTAGCAAAGAGATCCACGAAATACAGATGTAACTCTGTGAGATGAATTAACAGAACACTAAGCAGTTTCTCAGAAAGCTTCTTTCCAGATTTCATCTCAGGATATTTCCTTTTTTTCCATATCCCTCTATGAGCTTCCAAATATCACTTTGCCAATTCCACAAGAACTGTCTTAGCGAAAGGCTTCTTGGGGGAAAGCTGTAACTCTGTGCAATGATTTCACAGAACACAAAGAAGTTTTTCAGAAAGCTTCTTTCTCTTTGTTATCGGAGGATATTTCCTTTGGCCCTATAGTCTTCAAAGGGAAAGGAAATATCTGTTGTCAGATTCCACAGAAATAAGGCTAGCAAAGAGATCCACGAAATACAGATGTAACTCTGTGAGATGAATTAACAGAACACTGAGCAGTTTCTCAGAAATCTTCTTTCCAGATTTCATCGGAGGATACTTCCTTTTTCACCATAGCCTTCTATGGGCTTCCAAATATCACTTTGCCAATTCCACAAGAACTGTCTTAGCGAAAGGCTTCTTGAGGGGAAAGCTGTAACTCTGTGAGACGATTTCACAGAACACAAAGAACTTTCTCAGAAAGCTTCTTTCTCTTTGTTATCGAAGGATATTTCCTTTGGCCCTATAGTCTTCAAAGGGAAAGGAAATATCTCTTGTCAGATTCCACAGAAATAAGGCTAGCAAAGAGATCCACGAAATACAGATGTAACTCTGTGAGATGAATTAACAGAACACTAAGCAGTTTCTCAGAAAGCTTCTTTCCAGATTTCATCGGAGGATATTTCCTTTTTCTCCATAGCCCTCTATGAGCTTCCAAATATCAATTTGCCAATTCCACAAGAACTGTCTTAGCGAAAGGCTTCTTGAGGGGAAAGCTGTAACTCTGTGAGATGATTTCACGGAACACAAAGAAGTTTCTCAGAAAGCTTCTTTCTCTTGGTTATCGGAGGATATTTCCTTTGGCCCTATATTCTTCAAAGGGAAAGGAAATATCTGTTGTCAGATTCCACAGAAATAAGGCTAGCAAAGAGATCCACGAAATAGAGATGTAACGGTGCGAGATGAATTTACAGAACACTAAGCAGTTTCTCAGAAAGCTTCTTTCCAGATTTCATCGGAGGATATTTCCTTTTTCACCGTAGCCCTCTATGGGCTTCCAAATATCACTTTGCCAATTCCACAAGAACTGTCTTAGCGAAAGGCTTCTTGAGGGGAAAGCTGTAACTCGGTGAGATGATTTCACAGAACACAAAGAAGTTTCTCAGAAAGCTTCTTTCTCTTTGTTATCGGAGGATATTTCCTTTGGCCCTATAGACTTTAAAGGTAAAGGAAATATCGGTTCTCAGATTCCACAGAAATAAGGCTAGCAAAGAGATCCACGAAATACAGATGTAACTCTGTGAGATGAAATAACAGAATACTAAGCAGTTTCTCAGAAATCTTCTTTCCAGATTTCATCGGAGGATATTTCCTTTTTCACCATAGCCCTCTATGGGCTTCAAATATCAGTTTGCCAATTCCCCAAGAACTGTCTTAGCGAAAGGCTTCTTGAGGGGAAAGCTGTAACTGTGTGAGATGATTTCACAGAACACAAAGAAGTTTCTCAGAAAGCTTCTTTCTCTTTGTTATCGGAGGATATTTCCTTTGGCCCTATAGTCTTCAAAGGGAAAGGAAATATCTGTTGTCAGATTCCACAGAAATAAGGCTAGCAAAGAGATCCACGAAATACAGATGTAACTCTGTGAGATGAATTAACAGAACACTGAGCAGTTTCTCAGAAAGCTTCTTTCCAGATTTCATCTCAGGATATTTCCTTTTTTTCCATATCCCTCTATGAGCTTCCCAAAATCTCTTTGCCAATTCCACAAGAACTGTCTTAGCGAAAGGCTTCTTGGGAGAAAGCTGTAACTCTGTGCAATGATTTCACAGAACACAAAGAAGTTTCTCAGAAAGCTTCTTTCTCTTTGTTATCGGAGGATATTTCCTTTGGCCCTATAGTCTTCAAAGGGAAAGGAAATATCTGTTGTCAGATTCCACAGAAATAAGGCTAGCAAAGAGATCCACGAAATACAGATGTAACTCTGTGAGATGAATTAACAGAACACTGAGCAGTTTCTCAGAAAGCTTCTTTCCAGATTTCATCGGAGGATATTTCCTTTTTCACCATAGCCCTCTATGGGCTTCAAATATCAGTTTGCCAATTCCACAAGAACTGTCTTAGCGAAAGGCTTCTTGAGGGGAAAGCTGTAACTCTGTGAGATGATTTCTCAGAACACAAAGAAGTTTCTCAGAAAGCTTCTTTCTCTTTGTTATCGGAGGATATTTCCTTTGGCCCTATAGTCTTCAAAAGGAAAGGAAATATCTGTTGTCAGAATCCACAGAAATAAGGCTAGCAAAGAGATCCACGAAATACAGATGTAACTCTGTGAGATGAATTAACAGAACACTAAGCATTTTCTAGAAAGCTTCTTTCCAGATTTCATCGGAGGATATTTCCTTTTTCTCCATAGCCCTCTATGAGCTTCCAAATATCACTTTGCCAATTCCACAAGAACTGTCTTAGCGAAAGTCTTCTTGAGGGGAAAGCTGTAACTCTGTGAGATGATTTAACAGAACACAAAGAAGTTTCTCAGAAAGCTTCTTTCTCTTTGTTATCGGAGGATATTTCCTTTGGCCCTATAGTCTTCAAAGGGAAAGGAAATATCTGTTGTCAGATGCGTCCGAAATAAGGCTAGCAAGAGATCCACGAAATACAGATGTAACCCTGTGAGATGAATTAACAGAACACTAAGCAGTTTCTCAGAAAGCTTCTTTCCAGATTTCATCGGAGGATATTTCCTTTTTCACCATAGCCCTCTATGGGCTTCCAAATATCACTTTGCCAATTCCACAAGAACTGTCTTAGCGAAAGGCTTCTTGAGGCAAAATCTGTAATTCTGTGAGATGATTTCACAGAACACAAAGAAGTTTCTCAGAAAGCTTGTTTCTCTTTGTTATCGGAGGATTTTACCTTTGGCCCTATAGTCTTCAAAGGGAAAGGAAATATCTGTTGTCACAGTCCACAGAAATAACACTAGCAAAGAGATCCACGAAATACAGATGTAACTCTGTGAGATGAATTAACAGAACACTAAGCAGTTTCTCAGAAAGCTTCTTTCCAGATTTCATCGGAGGCTATTTCATTTTTCACCATAGCCCTCTATGGGCTTCCAAATATCACTTTGCCAATTCCACAAGAACTGTCTTAGCGAAAGGCTTCTTGAAGGGAAAGCTGTAACTCTGTGAGATGATTTCACAGAACACAAAGAAGATTCTCAGAAAGCTTCTATCTCTTTTTTATCAGAGGATATTTCCTTTGGCCCTATAGTCTTCAAAGGGAAAGGAAATATCTGTTGTCAGATGCGTCCGAAATAAGGCTAGCAAGAGATCCACGAAATACAGATGTAACTCTGTGAGATGAATTAACAGAACACTAAGCAGTTTCTCAGAAAGCTTCTTTCCAGATTTCATGGGAGGATATTTCCTTTTTCACCATAGCCCTCTATGGGCTTCCAAATATCACTTTGCCAATTCCACAAGAACTGTCTTAGCGAAAGGCTTCTTGAGGCAAAATCTGTAATTCTGTGAGATGATTTCACAGAACACAAAGAAGTTTCTAAGAAAGCTTGTTTCTCTTTGTTATCGGAGGATATTACCTTTGGCCCTATAGTCTTCAAAGGGAAAGGAAATATCTGTTGTCACATTCCACAGAAATAACACTAGCAAAGAGATCCACGAAATACAGATGTAACTCTGTGAGATGAATTAACAGAACACTAAGTAGTTTCTCAGAAAGCTTCTTTCCAGATTTCATCGGAGGATATTTCCTTTTTCACCATAGCCCTCTATTGGCTTCCAAATATCACTTTGCCAATTCAACAAGAACTGTCTTAGCGAAAGGCTTCTTGAGGGGAAAGCTGTAACTCTGTTAGATGATTTCACAGAACACAAAGAAGTTTCTCAGAAAGCTTCTTTCTCTTTGTTATCGGAGGATATTTCCTTTGGGCCTATAGTCTTTAAAGGGATCCGAAATATCTCTTCTCAGATTCAACAGAAATAAGGCTAGCAAAGAGATCCACGAAATACAGATGTAACTCTGTGAGATGAATTAACAGAACACTAAGCAGTTTCTCAGAAAGCTTCTTTCCAGATTTCATCTCAGGATATTTCCTTTTTTTCCATATCCCTCTATGAGCTTCCAAATATCACTTTGCCAATTCCACAAGAACTGTCTTAGCGAAAGGCTTCTTGGGGGAAAGCTGTAACTCTGTGCAATGATTTCACAGAACACAAAGAAGTTTTTCAGAAAGCTTCTTTCTCTTTGTTATCGGAGGATATTTCCTTTGGCCCTATAGTCTTCAAAGGGAAAGGAAATATCTGTTGTCAGATTCCACAGAAATAAGGCTAGCAAAGAGATCCACGAAATACAGATGTAACTCTGTGAGATGAATTAACAGAACACTGAGCAGTTTCTCAGAAATCTTCTTTCCAGATTTCATCGGAGGATACTTCCTTTTTCACCATAGCCTTCTATGGGCTTCCAAATATCACTTTGCCAATTCCACAAGAACTGTCTTAGCGAAAGGCTTCTTGAGGGGAAAGCTGTAACTCTGTGAGACGATTTCACAGAACACAAAGAACTTTCTCAGAAAGCTTCTTTCTCTTTGTTATCGAAGGATATTTCCTTTGGCCCTATAGTCTTCAAAGGGAAAGGAAATATCTCTTGTCAGATTCCACAGAAATAAGGCTAGCAAAGAGATCCACGAAATACAGATGTAACTCTGTGAGATGAATTAACAGAACACTAAGCAGTTTCTCAGAAAGCTTCTTTCCAGATTTCATCGGAGGATATTTCCTTTTTCTCCATAGCCCTCTATGAGCTTCCAAATATCAATTTGCCAATTCCACAAGAACTGTCTTAGCGAAAGGCTTCTTGAGGGGAAAGCTGTAACTCTGTGAGATGATTTCACGGAACACAAAGAAGTTTCTCAGAAAGCTTCTTTCTCTTGGTTATCGGAGGATATTTCCTTTGGCCCTATATTCTTCAAAGGGAAAGGAAATATCTGTTGTCAGATTCCACAGAAATAAGGCTAGCAAAGAGATCCACGAAATAGAGATGTAACGGTGCGAGATGAATTTACAGAACACTAAGCAGTTTCTCAGAAAGCTTCTTTCCAGATTTCATCGGAGGATATTTCCTTTTTCACCGTAGCCCTCTATGGGCTTCCAAATATCACTTTGCCAATTCCACAAGAACTGTCTTAGCGAAAGGCTTCTTGAGGGGAAAGCTGTAACTCGGTGAGATGATTTCACAGAACACAAAGAAGTTTCTCAGAAAGCTTCTTTCTCTTTGTTATCGGAGGATATTTCCTTTGGCCCTATAGACTTTAAAGGTAAAGGAAATATCGGTTCTCAGATTCCACAGAAATAAGGCTAGCAAAGAGATCCACGAAATACAGATGTAACTCTGTGAGATGAAATAACAGAATACTAAGCAGTTTCTCAGAAATCTTCTTTCCAGATTTCATCGGAGGATATTTCCTTTTTCACCATAGCCCTCTATGGGCTTCAAATATCAGTTTGCCAATTCCCCAAGAACTGTCTTAGCGAAAGGCTTCTTGAGGGGAAAGCTGTAACTGTGTGAGATGATTTCACAGAACACAAAGAAGTTTCTCAGAAAGCTTCTTTCTCTTTGTTATCGGAGGATATTTCCTTTGGCCCTATAGTCTTCAAAGGGAAAGGAAATATCTGTTGTCAGATTCCACAGAAATAAGGCTAGCAAAGAGATCCACGAAATACAGATGTAACTCTGTGAGATGAATTAACAGAACACTGAGCAGTTTCTCAGAAAGCTTCTTTCCAGATTTCATCTCAGGATATTTCCTTTTTTTCCATATCCCTCTATGAGCTTCCCAAAATCTCTTTGCCAATTCCACAAGAACTGTCTTAGCGAAAGGCTTCTTGGGAGAAAGCTGTAACTCTGTGCAATGATTTCACAGAACACAAAGAAGTTTCTCAGAAAGCTTCTTTCTCTTTGTTATCGGAGGATATTTCCTTTGGCCCTATAGTCTTCAAAGGGAAAGGAAATATCTGTTGTCAGATTCCACAGAAATAAGGCTAGCAAAGAGATCCACGAAATACAGATGTAACTCTGTGAGATGAATTAACAGAACACTGAGCAGTTTCTCAGAAAGCTTCTTTCCAGATTTCATCGGAGGATATTTCCTTTTTCACCATAGCCCTCTATGGGCTTCAAATATCAGTTTGCCAATTCCACAAGAACTGTCTTAGCGAAAGGCTTCTTGAGGGGAAAGCTGTAACTCTGTGAGATGATTTCTCAGAACACAAAGAAGTTTCTCAGAAAGCTTCTTTCTCTTTGTTATCGGAGGATATTTCCTTTGGCCCTATAGTCTTCAAAAGGAAAGGAAATATCTGTTGTCAGAATCCACAGAAATAAGGCTAGCAAAGAGATCCACGAAATACAGATGTAACTCTGTGAGATGAATTAACAGAACACTAAGCATTTTCTAGAAAGCTTCTTTCCAGATTTCATCGGAGGATATTTCCTTTTTCTCCATAGCCCTCTATGAGCTTCCAAATATCACTTTGCCAATTCCACAAGAACTGTCTTAGCGAAAGTCTTCTTGAGGGGAAAGCTGTAACTCTGTGAGATGATTTAACAGAACACAAAGAAGTTTCTCAGAAAGCTTCTTTCTCTTTGTTATCGGAGGATATTTCCTTTGGCCCTATAGTCTTCAAAGGGAAAGGAAATATCTGTTGTCAGATGCGTCCGAAATAAGGCTAGCAAGAGATCCACGAAATACAGATGTAACCCTGTGAGATGAATTAACAGAACACTAAGCAGTTTCTCAGAAAGCTTCTTTCCAGATTTCATCGGAGGATATTTCCTTTTTCACCATAGCCCTCTATGGGCTTCCAAATATCACTTTGCCAATTCCACAAGAACTGTCTTAGCGAAAGGCTTCTTGAGGCAAAATCTGTAATTCTGTGAGATGATTTCACAGAACACAAAGAAGTTTCTCAGAAAGCTTGTTTCTCTTTGTTATCGGAGGATTTTACCTTTGGCCCTATAGTCTTCAAAGGGAAAGGAAATATCTGTTGTCACATTCCACAGAAATAACACTAGCAAAGAGATCCACGAAATACAGATGTAACTCTGTGAGATGAATTAACAGAACACTAAGCAGTTTCTCAGAAAGCTTCTTTCCAGATTTCATCGGAGGCTATTTCATTTTTCACCATAGCCCTCTATGGGCTTCCAAATATCACTTTGCCAATTCCACAAGAACTGTCTTAGCGAAAGGCTTCTTGAAGGGAAAGCTGTAACTCTGTGAGATGATTTCACAGAACACAAAGAAGATTCTCAGAAAGCTTCTATCTCTTTTTTATCAGAGGATATTTCCTTTGGCCCTATAGTCTTCAAAGGGATCCGAAATATCTGTTCTCAGATTCCACAAAAATAAGGCTAGCAAGGAGATCCACGAAATACAGATGTAACTCTGTGAGATGAATTAACAGAACACTAAGCAGTTTCTCAGAAAGCTTCTTTCCAGATTTCATTGGAGGATATTTCCTTTTTCTCCATAGCCCTCTATGAGCTTCCAAATATCAATTTGCCAATTCCACAAGAACAGTCTTAGCGAAAGGCTTCTTGAGGGGAAAGCTGTAACTCTGTGACATGATTTCACGGAACACAAAGAAGTTTCTGAGAAAGCTTCTTTCTCTTGGTTATCGGAGGATATTTCCTTTGGCCCTATAGTCTTCAAAGGGAAAGGAAATATCTGTTGTCAGATTCCACAGAAATAAGGCTAGCAAAGAGATCCACGAAATACAGATGTAACGGTGCGAGATGAATTAACAGAACACTAAGCAGTTTCTCAGAAAGCTTCTTTCCAGATTTCATCGGAGGATATTTCCTTTTTCACCGTAGCCCTCTATTGGCTTCCAAATATCACTTTTCCAATTCAACAAGAACTGTCTTAGCGAAAGGCTTCTTCAGGGGAAAGCTGTAACTCGGTGAGATGATTTCACAGAACACAAAGAGGTTTCTCAGAAAGCTTCTTTCTCTTTGTTATCGGAGGATATTTCCTTTGGGACTATAGTCTTTAAAGGGATCCGAAATATCTGTTCTCAGATTCAACAGAAATAAGGCTAGCAAAGAGATCCACGAAATACAGATGTAACTCTGTGAGATGAATTAACAGAACACTAAGCAGTTTCTCAGAAAGCTTCTTTCCAGATTTCAGCGGAGGATATTTCCTTTTTCTCCATATCCCTCTATGAGCTTCCAAATATCACTTTGCCAATTCCACAAGAACTGTCTTAGCGAAAGGCTTCTTTCGGGAAAGCTGTAACTCTGTGAGATGATTTCACAGAACACAAAGAAGTTTCTCAGAAAGCTTCTTTCTCTTTGTTATCGTTGGATATTTCCTTTGGCCCTATAGTCTTCAAAGGGAAAGGAAATATCTGTTGTCAGATTCCACAGAAATAAGGCTAGCAAAGAGATCCACGAGTTACAGATGTAACTCTGTGAGATGAATTAAGAGAACACTGAGCAGTTTCTCAGAAATCTTCTTTCCAGATTTCATCGAAGGATATTTCCTTTTTCACCATAGCCTTCTATGGGCTTCCAAATATCACTTTGCCAATTCCACAAGAACTGTCTTAGCGAAAGGCTTCTTGAGGGGAAAGCTGTAACTCTGTGAGACGATTTCACAGAACACAAAGAAGTTTCTCAGAAAGCTTCTTTCTCTTGGTTATCGGAGGATATTTCCTTTGGCCCTATAGTCTTCAAAGGGAAAGGAAATATCTGTTGTCAGATTCCACAGAAATAAGGCTAGCAAAGAGATCCACGAAATACAGAGTTAACGGTGCGAGATGAATTTACAGAACACTAAGCAGTTTCTCAGAAAGCTACTTTCCAGATTTCATCGGAGGATATTTCCTTTTTCACCGTAGCCCTCTATGGGCTTCCAAATATCACTTTGCCAATTCCACAAGAACTGTCTTAGCGAAAGGCTTCTTGAGGGGAAAGCTGTAACTCTGTGAGATGATTTCACAGAACACAAAGAAGTTTCTCAGAAAGCTTCTTTCTCTTTGTTATCGGAGGATATTTCCTTTGGCCCTATAGTCTTCAAAGGGAAAGGAAATATCTGTTGTCAGATTCCACAGAAGTAAGGCTAGCAAAGAGACCCACGAAATACAGATGTAACTCTGTGAGATGAAATAACAGAACACTAAGCAGTTTCTCAGAAAGCTTCTTTCCAGATTTCATCGGAGGATATTTCCTTTTTCACCGTAGCCCTCTATGGGCTTCCAAATATCACTTTGCCAATTCCACAAGAACTGTCTTAGCGAAAGGCTTCTTGACGGGAAAGCTGTAACTCTGTGAGATGATTTCACAGAACACAAAGAAGTTTCTCAGAAAGCTTCTTTCTCTTTGTTATCGGAGGATATTTCCTTTGGGCCTATAGTCTTTAAAGGGATCCGAAATATCTCTTCTCAGATTGAAGAGAAATAAGGCTAGCAAAGAGATCCACGAAATACAGATGTAACTCTGTGAGATGAATTAACAGAACACTAAGCAGTTTCTCAGAAAGCTTCTGTCCAGATTTCATCGGAGGATATTTCCTTTTTCTCCATATCCCTCTATGAGCTTCCAAATATCACTTTGCCAATTCCACAAGAACTGTCTTAGCGAAAGGCTTCTTGGGGGAAAGCTGTAACTCTGTGAGATGATTTCAGAGAACACAAAGAAGTTTCTCAGAAAGCTTCTTTCTCTTTGTTATCGGAGGATATTTCCTTTGGCCCTATAGTCTTCAAAGGGAAAGGAAATATCTGTTGTCAGATTCCACAGAAATAAGGCTAGCAAAGAGATCCACGAAATACAGATGTAACTCTGTGAGATGAATTAACAGAACACTGAGCAGTTTCTCAGAAATCTTCTTTCCAGATTTCATCGGAGGATATTTCCTTTTTCACCATAGCCTTCTATGGGCTTCCAAATATCACTTTGCCAATTCCACAAGAACTGTCTTAGCGAAAGGCTTCTTGAGGGGAAAGCTGTAACTCTGTGAGACGATTTCACAGAACACAAAGACGTTTCTCAGAAAGCTTCTTTCTCTTTGTTATCGAAGGATATTTCCTTTGGCCCTATAGTCTTCAAAGGAAAAGGAAATATCTCTTGTCAGATTCCACAGAAATAAGGCTAGCAAAGAGATCCACGAAATACAGATGTAACTCTGTGAGATGAATTAACAAAACACTAAGCAGTTTCTCAGAAAGCTTCTTTCCAGATTTCATCGGAGGATATTTCCTTTTTCTCCATAGCCCTCTATGAGCTTCCAAATATCAATTTGCCAATTCCACAAGAACTGTCTTAGCGAAAGGCTTCTTGAGGGGAAAGCTGTAACTCTGTGAGATGATTTCACGGAACACAAAGAAGTTTCTCAGAAAGCTTCTTTCTCTTGGTTATCGGAGGATATTTCCTTTGGCCCTATAGTCTTCAAAGGGAAAGGAAATATCTGTTGTCAGATTCCACAGAAATAAGGCTAGCAAAGAGATCCACGAAATACAGATGTAACGGTGCGAGATGAATTAACAGAACACTAAGCAGTTTCTCAGAAAGCTTCTTTCCAGATTTCATCGGAGGATATTTCCTTTTTCACCGTAGCCCTCTATGGGCTTCCAAATATCACTTTGCCAATTCCACAAGAACTGTCTTAGCGAAAGGCTTCTTGAGTGGAAAGCTGTAACTCGGTGAGATGATTTCACAGAACACAAAGAAGTTTCTCAGAAAGCTTCTTTCTCTTTGTTATCGGAGGATATTTCCTTTGGCCCTATAGACTTCAAAGGTAAAGGAAATATCGGTTCTCAGATTCCACAGAAATAAGGCTAGCAAAGAGATCCACGAAATACAGATGTAACTCTGTGAGATGAATTTACAGAACACTAAGCAGTTTCTCAGAAAGCTTCTTTCCAGATTTCATCGGAGGATATTTCCTTTTTCACCGTAGCCCTCTATGGGCTTCCAAATATCACTTTGCCAATTCCACAAGAACTGTCTTAGCGAAAGGCTTCTTGAGGGGAAAGCTGTAACTCGGTGAGATGATTTCACAGAACACAAAGAAGTTTCTCAGAAAGCTTCTTTCTCTTTGTTATCGGAGGATATTTCCTTTGGCCCTATAGACTTTAAAGGTAAAGGAAATATCGGTTCTCAGATTCCACAGAAATAAGGCTAGCAAAGAGATCCACGAAATACAGATGTAACTCTGTGAGATGAAATAACAGAATACTAAGCAGTTTCTCAGAAATCTTCTTTCCAGATTTCATCGGAGGATATTTCCTTTTTCACCATAGCCCTCTATGGGCTTCAAATATCAGTTTGCCAATTCCCCAAGAACTGTCTTAGCGAAAGGCTTCTTGAGGGGAAAGCTGTAACTGTGTGAGATGATTTCACAGAACACAAAGAAGTTTCTCAGAAAGCTTCTTTCTCTTTGTTATCGGAGGATATTTCCTTTGGCCCTATAGTCTTCAAAGGGAAAGGAAATATCTGTTGTCAGATTCCACAGAAATAAGGCTAGCAAAGAGATCCACGAAATACAGATGTAACTCTGTGAGATGAATTAACAGAACACTGAGCAGTTTCTCAGAAAGCTTCTTTCCAGATTTCATCTCAGGATATTTCCTTTTTTTCCATATCCCTCTATGAGCTTCCCAAAATCTCTTTGCCAATTCCACAAGAACTGTCTTAGCGAAAGGCTTCTTGGGAGAAAGCTGTAACTCTGTGCAATGATTTCACAGAACACAAAGAAGTTTCTCAGAAAGCTTCTTTCTCTTTGTTATCGGAGGATATTTCCTTTGGCCCTATAGTCTTCAAAGGGAAAGGAAATATCTGTTGTCAGATTCCACAGAAATAAGGCTAGCAAAGAGATCCACGAAATACAGATGTAACTCTGTGAGATGAATTAACAGAACACTGAGCAGTTTCTCAGAAAGCTTCTTTCCAGATTTCATCGGAGGATATTTCCTTTTTCACCATAGCCCTCTATGGGCTTCAAATATCAGTTTGCCAATTCCACAAGAACTGTCTTAGCGAAAGGCTTCTTGAGGGGAAAGCTGTAACTCTGTGAGATGATTTCTCAGAACACAAAGAAGTTTCTCAGAAAGCTTCTTTCTCTTTGTTATCGGAGGATATTTCCTTTGGCCCTATAGTCTTCAAAAGGAAAGGAAATATCTGTTGTCAGAATCCACAGAAATAAGGCTAGCAAAGAGATCCACGAAATACAGATGTAACTCTGTGAGATGAATTAACAGAACACTAAGCATTTTCTAGAAAGCTTCTTTCCAGATTTCATCGGAGGATATTTCCTTTTTCTCCATAGCCCTCTATGATCTTCCAAATATCACTTTGCCAATTCCACAAGAACTGTCTTAGCGAAAGTCTTCTTGAGGGGAAAGCTGTAACTCTGTGAGATGATTTAACAGAACACAAAGAAGTTTCTCAGAAAGCTTCTTTCTCTTTGTTATCGGAGGATATTTCCTTTGGCCCTATAGTCTTCAAAGGGAAAGGAAATATCTGTTGTCAGATGCGTCCGAAATAAGGCTAGCAAGAGATCCACGAAATACAGATGTAACCCTGTGAGATGAATTAACAGAACACTAAGCAGTTTCTCAGAAAGCTTCTTTCCAGATTTCATCGGAGGATATTTCCTTTTTCACCATAGCCCTCTATGGGCTTCCAAATATCACTTTGCCAATTCCACAAGAACTGTCTTAGCGAAAGGCTTCTTGAGGCAAAATCTGTAATTCTGTGAGATGATTTCACAGAACACAAAGAAGTTTCTCAGAAAGCTTGTTTCTCTTTGTTATCGGAGGATTTTACCTTTGGCCCTATAGTCTTCAAAGGGAAAGGAAATATCTGTTGTCACATTCCACAGAAATAACACTAGCAAAGAGATCCACGAAATACAGATGTAACTCTGTGAGATGAATTAACAGAACACTAAGCAGTTTCTCAGAAAGCTTCTTTCCAGATTTCATCGGAGGCTATTTCATTTTTCACCATAGCCCTCTATGGGCTTCCAAATATCACTTTGCCAATTCCACAAGAACTGTCTTAGCGAAAGGCTTCTTGAAGGGAAAGCTGTAACTCTGTGAGATGATTTCACAGAACACAAAGAAGATTCTCAGAAAGCTTTTATCTCTTTTTTATCAGAGGATATTTCCTTTGGCCCTATAGTCTTCAAAGGGATCCGAAATATCTGTTCTCAGATTCCACAAAAATAAGGCTAGCAAGGAGATCCACGAAATACAGATGTAACTCTGTGAGATGAATTAACAGAACACTAAGCAGTTTCTCAGAAAGCTTCTTTCCAGATTTCATTGGAGGATATTTCCTTTTTCTCCATAGCCCTCTATGAGCTTCCAAATATCAATTTGCCAATTCCACAAGAACAGTCTTAGCGAAAGGCTTCTTGAGGGGAAAGCTGTAACTCTGTGACATGATTTCACGGAACACAAAGAAGTTTCTGAGAAAGCTTCTTTCTCTTGGTTATCGGAGGATATTTCCTTTGGCCCTATAGTCTTCAAAGGGAAAGGAAATATCTGTTGTCAGATTCCACAGAAATAAGGCTAGCAAAGAGATCCACGAAATACAGATGTAACGGTGCGAGATGAATTAACAGAACACTAAGCAGTTTCTCAGAAAGCTTCTTTCCAGATTTCATCGGAGGATATTTCCTTTTTCACCGTAGCCCTCTATTGGCTTCCAAATATCACTTTTCCAATTCAACAAGAACTGTCTTAGCGAAAGGCTTCTTCAGGGGAAAGCTGTAACTCGGTGAGATGATTTCACAGAACACAAAGAGGTTTCTCAGAAAGCTTCTTTCTCTTTGTTATCGGAGGATATTTCCTTTGGGACTATAGTCTTTAAAGGGATCCGAAATATCTGTTCTCAGATTCAACAGAAATAAGGCTAGCAAAGAGATCCACGAAATACAGATGTAACTCTGTGAGATGAATTAACAGAACACTAAGCAGTTTCTCAGAAAGCTTCTTTCCAGATTTCAGCGGAGGATATTTCCTTTTTCTCCATATCCCTCTATGAGCTTCCAAATATCACTTTGCCAATTCCACAAGAACTGTCTTAGCGAAAGGCTTCTTTCGGGAAAGCTGTAACTCTGTGAGATGATTTCACAGAACACAAAGAAGTTTCTCAGAAAGCTTCTTTCTCTTTGTTATCGTTGGATATTTCCTTTGGCCCTATAGTCTTCAAAGGGAAAGGAAATATCTGTTGTCAGATTCCACAGAAATAAGGCTAGCAAAGAGATCCACGAGTTACAGATGTAACTCTGTGAGATGAATTAAGAGAACACTGAGCAGTTTCTCAGAAATCTTCTTTCCAGATTTCATCGAAGGATATTTCCTTTTTCACCATAGCCTTCTATGGGCTTCCAAATATCACTTTGCCAATTCCACAAGAACTGTCTTAGCGAAAGGCTTCTTGAGGGGAAAGCTGTAACTCTGTGAGACGATTTCACAGAACACAAAGAAGTTTCTCAGAAAGCTTCTTTCTCTTGGTTATCGGAGGATATTTCCTTTGGCCCTATAGTCTTCAAAGGGAAAGGAAATATCTGTTGTCAGATTCCACAGAAATAAGGCTAGCAAAGAGATCCACGAAATACAGAGTTAACGGTGCGAGATGAATTTACAGAACACTAAGCAGTTTCTCAGAAAGCTACTTTCCAGATTTCATCGGAGGATATTTCCTTTTTCACCGTAGCCCTCTATGGGCTTCCAAATATCACTTTGCCAATTCCACAAGAACTGTCTTAGCGAAAGGCTTCTTGAGGGGAAAGCTGTAACTCTGTGAGATGATTTCACAGAACACAAAGAAGTTTCTCAGAAAGCTTCTTTCTCTTTGTTATCGGAGGATATTTCCTTTGGCCCTATAGTCTTCAAAGGGAAAGGAAATATCTGTTGTCAGATTCCACAGAAGTAAGGCTAGCAAAGAGACCCACGAAATACAGATGTAACTCTGTGAGATGAAATAACAGAACACTAAGCAGTTTCTCAGAAAGCTTCTTTCCAGATTTCATCGGAGGATATTTCCTTTTTCACCGTAGCCCTCTATGGGCTTCCAAATATCACTTTGCCAATTCCACAAGAACTGTCTTAGCGAAAGGCTTCTTGACGGGAAAGCTGTAACTCTGTGAGATGATTTCACAGAACACAAAGAAGTTTCTCAGAAAGCTTCTTTCTCTTTGTTATCGGAGGATATTTCCTTTGGGCCTATAGTCTTTAAAGGGATCCGAAATATCTCTTCTCAGATTGAAGAGAAATAAGGCTAGCAAAGAGATCCACGAAATACAGATGTAACTCTGTGAGATGAATTAACAGAACACTAAGCAGTTTCTCAGAAAGCTTCTGTCCAGATTTCATCGGAGGATATTTCCTTTTTCTCCATATCCCTCTATGAGCTTCCAAATATCACTTTGCCAATTCCACAAGAACTGTCTTAGCGAAAGGCTTCTTGGGGGAAAGCTGTAACTCTGTGAGATGATTTCAGAGAACACAAAGAAGTTTCTCAGAAAGCTTCTTTCTCTTTGTTATCGGAGGATATTTCCTTTGGCCCTATAGTCTTCAAAGGGAAAGGAAATATCTGTTGTCAGATTCCACAGAAATAAGGCTAGCAAAGTGATCCACGAAATACAGATGTAACTCTGTGAGATGAATTAACAGAACACTGAGCAGTTTCTCAGAAATCTTCTTTCCAGATTTCATCGGAGGATATTTCCTTTTTCACCATAGCCTTCTATGGGCTTCCAAATATCACTTTGCCAATTCCACAAGAACTGTCTTAGCGAAAGGCTTCTTGAGGGGAAAGCTGTAACTCTGTGAGACGATTTCACAGAACACAAAGACGTTTCTCAGAAAGCTTCTTTCTCTTTGTTATCGAAGGATATTTCCTTTGGCCCTATAGTCTTCAAAGGAAAAGGAAATATCTCTTGTCAGATTCCACAGAAATAAGGCTAGCAAAGAGATCCACGAAATACAGATGTAACTCTGTGAGATGAATTAACAAAACACTAAGCAGTTTCTCAGAAAGCTTCTTTCCAGATTTCATCGGAGGATATTTCCTTTTTCTCCATAGCCCTCTATGAGCTTCCAAATATCAATTTGCCAATTCCACAAGAACTGTCTTAGCGAAAGGCTTCTTGAGGGGAAAGCTGTAACTCTGTGAGATGATTTCACGGAACACAAAGAAGTTTCTCAGAAAGCTTCTTTCTCTTGGTTATCGGAGGATATTTCCTTTGGCCCTATAGTCTTCAAAGGGAAAGGAAATATCTGTTGTCAGATTCCACAGAAATAAGGCTAGCAAAGAGATCCACGAAATACAGATGTAACGGTGCGAGATGAATTAACAGAACACTAAGCAGTTTCTCAGAAAGCTTCTTTCCAGATTTCATCGGAGGATATTTCCTTTTTCACCGTAGCCCTCTATGGGCTTCCAAATATCACTTTGCCAATTCCACAAGAACTGTCTTAGCGAAAGGCTTCTTGAGTGGAAAGCTGTAACTCGGTGAGATGATTTCACAGAACACAAAGAAGTTTCTCAGAAAGCTTCTTTCTCTTTGTTATCGGAGGATATTTCCTTTGGCCCTATAGACTTCAAAGGTAAAGGAAATATCGGTTCTCAGATTCCACAGAAATAAGGCTAGCAAAGAGATCCACGAAATACAGATGTAACTCTGTGAGATGAAATAACAGAATACTAAGCAGTTTCTAAGAAAGCTTCCTTCCAGATTTCATCGGAGGATATTTCCTTTTTCACCATAGCCCTCTATGGGCTTCAAATATCAGTTTGCCAATTCCACAAGAACTGTCTTAGCGAAAGGCATCTTGAGGGGAAAGCTGTAACTCTGTGAGATGATTTCTCAGAACACAAAGAAGTTTCTCAGAAAGCTTCTTTCTCTTTGTTATCCGAGGATATTTCCTTTGGCCCTATAGTCTTCAAAGGGAAAGGAAATATCTGTTGTCAGAATCCACAGAAATAAGGCTAGCAAAGAGATCCACGAAATACAGATGTAACTCTGTGAGATGAATTAACAGAACACTGAGCAGTTTCTCAGAAAGCTTCTTTCCAGATTTCATCGGAGGATATTTCCTTTTTCACCGTAGCCCTCTATGGGCTTCCAAATATCACTTTGCCAATTCCACAAGAACTGTCTTAGCGAAAGGCTTCTTGAGGGGAAAGCTGTAACTCTGTGAGATGATTTCACGGAACACAAAGAAGTTTCTCAGAAAGCTTCTTTCTCTTTGTTATCGGAGGATATTTCCTTTGGGCCTATAGTCTTTAAAGGGATCCGAAATATCTCTTCTCAGATTGAACAGAAATAAGGCTAGCAAAGAGATCCACGAAATACAGATGTAACTCTGTGAGATGAATTAACAGAACACTAAGCAGTTTCTCAGAAAGCTTCTGTCCAGATTTCATCGGAGGATATTTCCTTTTTCTCCATATCCCTCTATGAGCTTCCAAATATCACTTTGCCAATTCCACAAGAACTGTCTTAGCGAAAGGCTTCTTGGGGGAAAGCTGTAACTCTGTGAGGTGATTTCACAGAACACAAAGAAGTTTCTCAGAAAGCTTCTTTCTCTTTGTTATCGGAGGATATTTCCTTTGGCCCTATAGTCTTCAAAGGGAAAGGAAATATCTGTTGTCAGATTCCACAGAAATAAGGCTAGCAAAGAGATCCACGAAATACAGATGTAACTCTGTGAGATGAATTAACAGAACACTGAGCAGTTTCTCAGAAATCTTCTTTCCAGATTTCATCGGAGGATATTTCCTTTTTCACCATAGCCTTGTATGGGCTTCCAAATATCACTTTGCCAATTCCACAAGAACTGTCTTAGCGAAAGGCTTCTTGAGGGGAAAGCTGTAACTCTGTGAGACGATTTCACAGAACACAAAGAAGTTTCTCTGAAAGCTTCTTTCTCTTTGTTATCGGAGGATATTTCCTTTGGCCGTATAGTCTTTAAAGGGATGCGAAATATCTGTTCTCAGATCCCACAGAAATAAGGCTAGCAAAGAGATCCACGAAATACAGATGTAACTATGTGAGATGAATTAACAGAACACTAAGTAGTTTCTCAGAAAGCTTCTTTCCAGATTTCATCGGAGGATATTTCCTTTTTCACCATAGCCCTCTATTGGCTTCCAAATATCACTTTGCCAATTCAACAAGAACTGTCTTAGCGAAAGGCTTCTTGAGGGGAAAGCTGTAACTCTGTTAGATGATTTCACAGAACACAAAGAAGTTTCTCAGAAAGCTTCTTTCTCTTTGTTATCGGAGGATATTTCCTTTGGGCCTATAGTCTTTAAAGGGATCCGAAATATCTCTTCTCAGATTCAACAGAAATAAGGCTAGCAAAGAGATCCACGAAATACAGATGTAACGCTGTGAGATGAATTAACAGAACACTAAGCAGTTTCTCAGAAAGCTTCTTTGCAGATTTCATCGGAGGATATTTCCTTTTTCTCCATAGCCCTCTATGAGCTTCCAAATATCACTTTGCCAATTCCACAAGAACTGTCTTAGCGAAAGGCTTCTTGAGGGGAAAGCTGTAACTCTGTGAGATGATTTCACAGAACACAAAGAAGTTTCTCAGAAAGCTTCTTTCTCTTTGTTATCGGAGGATATTTCCTTTGGCCCTATAGTCTTCAAAGGGAAAGGAAATATCTGTTGTCAGATTCCACAGAAATAAGGCTAGCAAAGAGATCCACGAAATACAGATGTAACTCTGTGAGATGAATTAACAGAACACTGAGCAGTTTCTCAGAAAGCTTCTTTCCAGATTTCATCGGAGGATATTTCCTTTTTCACCATAGCCCTCTATGGGCTTCCAAATATCACTTTGCCAATTCCACAAGAACTGTCTTAGCGAAAGGCTTCTTGAGGGGAAAGCTGTAACTCTGTGAGACGATTTCACAGAACACAAAGAAGATTCTCAGAAAGCTTCTTTCTCTTTGTTATCGGAGGATATTTCCTTTGTCCCTGTAGTCTTCTAACGGAAAGGAAATATCTGTTGTCAGATTCCACAGAAATAAGGCTGGCAAAGAGATCCACGAAATACAGATGTAACCCTTTGAGGTGAATTAACAGAACACTGAGCAGTTTCTGAGAAAGCTTCTTTCCAGATTTCAGCGGAGGATATTTCCTTTTTCACCATAGCCCTCTAGGGGCTTCCAAATATCAATTTGCCAATTCCACAAGAACTGTCTTAGCGAAAGGCTTCGTGAGGGGAAAGCTGTAACTCTGTGAGATGATTTCACAGAACAGAAAGAAGTTTCTCAGAAAGCTTCTTTCTCTTTGTTATCGGAGGATATTTCCTTTGGCCCTATAGACGTCAAAGGGAAAGGAAATATCTGTTGTCAGATTCCACAGAAATAAGGCTAGCAAAGAGATCCACGAAATACAGATGTAACTCTGTGAGATGAATTAACAGAACACTAAGTAGTTTCTCAGAAAGCTTCTTTCCAGATTTCATCGGAGGATATTTCCTTTTTCACCTTAGCCCTCTATGGGATTCCAAATATCCCTTTGCCAATTCCAAAAGAACTGTCTTAGCGAAAGGGTTCTTGACGGGAAAGCTGTAACTCTGTGAGATGATTTCACAGAACAGAAAGAAGTTTCTCAGAAAGCTTCTTTCTCTTTGTTATCGGAGGATATTTCCTTTGGCCCTATAGTCTTTAAAGGGATTCGAAATATCTGCTCTCAGATTCCACAGAAATAAGGCTAGCAAAGAGATCCACGAAATACAGATGTAACTCTGTGAGATGAATTAACAGAACACTAAGCAGTTTCTCAGAAAGCTTCTTTCCAGATTTCATCGGAGGATATTTCCTTTTTCACCATAGCCCTCTATGGGCTTCCAAATATCATTTGCCAATTCCACAAGAACTGTCTTAGCGAAAGGCTTTTGACGGGAAAGCTGTAACTCTGTGAGATGATTTCACAGAACACAAAGAAGTTTCTCAGAAAGCTTCTTTCTCTTTGTTATCGGAGGATATTTCCTGTGGCCCTATAGTCTTCAAAGGGAAAGGAAAAATCTATTCTCAGATTTCACAGAAATAAAGCTAGCAAAGAGATCCACGAAATACAGATGTAACTCTGTGAGATGAATTAACAGAACACTAAGCAGTTTCTCAGAAAGCTTCTTTCCAGATTTCATCAGAGCATATTTTCTTTTTCACAATAGCCCTCTAGGGGCTTCCAAATATCACTTTGCAATTCCACAAGAACTGTCTTAGCGAAAGGCTTCTTGAGGGGAAAGCTGTAACTCTGTGAGATGATTTCACAGAACAGAAAGAAGTTTTTCAGAAAGCTTCTTTATCTTTGTTATCGTAGGATATTTCCTTTGGCCCTATAGTCTTCAAAGGGAAAGGAATTATCTCTTGTCAGATTCCACAGAAATAAGGCTAGCAAAGAGAAACACGAAATACAGATATAACTCTGTGAGATGAGTTAACAGAACACTAAGCAGTTTCTCAGAAAGCTTCTTTCCAGATTTCATCGGAGTATATATCCTTTTTCACCATAGCCCTCTATGGGCATCCAACTATCACTTTGCCAATTCCAAAGGAACTGTCTTAGCAAATGGCTTCTTGAGGGGAAAGCTGTAACTCTGTGAGATGATTTCACAGAACAGAAAGAAGTTTCTCAGAACGCTTCTTTCTCTTTGTTGTCGGAGGATATTTCCTTTGGCCCTATAGTCTTTAAAGGGATTCGAAATATCTGTTCTCAGATTCCACAGATAAGGCTAGCAAAGAGATCCACGAAATACAGATGTAACTCTGTGAGATGAATTAACAGAACACTAAGCAGTTTCTCAGAAAGCTTCTTTCCAGATTTCATCGGAGGATATTTCCTTTATCACCATAGCCCTCTATGGGCTTCCAAATATCACTTTGCCAATTCCACAAGAACTGTCTTAGCGAAAGGCTTCTTGAGGGGAAAGCTGTAACTCTGTGAGATGATTTCACAGAACACAAAGAAGTTTCTCAGAAAGCTTCTTTCTCTTTGTTATCGGAGGACATTTCCTTTGTCCCTATAGTCTTCAAAGGGAAAGGAAATATCTGTTCTCAGATTCCACAGAAATAAGGCTAGCAAAGAGATCCACGAAATACAGATGTAACTCTGTGAGATGAATTAACAGAACACTAAGAAGTTTCTCAGAAAGCTTCTTTCCAGATTTGATGGGAGGATATTTCCTTTTTCACCATAGCCCTCTAAGGGCTTCCAAATATCACTTTGCCAAATCCACAAGAACTGTCTTACCGAAAGGCTTCTTGAGGGGAAAGCTGTAACTCTGTGAGATGATTTCAGAGAACACAAAGAAGTTTCTCAGAAAGCTTCTTTCTCTTTGTTATCGGAGGATATTTCCTTTGGCCCTATAGTCTTCAAAGGGAAAGGAAAAATCTGTTCTCAGATTCCACAGAAATAAAGCTAGCAAAGAGATCCACGAAATACAGATGTAACTCTGTGAGATGAATTAACAGAACACTAAGCAGTTTCTCAGAAAGCTTCTTTACAGATTTCATCTGAGGTTATTTCCTTTTTCAGAATAGCCCTCTATGGGCTTCCAAATATCACTTTGCCAATTCCACAAGAACTGTCTTAGCGAAAGGCTTCTTGAGGGGAAAGCTGTAACTCTGTGAGGTGTTTTCACAGAACACAAAGAAGTTTCTCAGAAAGCTTCTTTCTCTTTGTTATCGGAGGATATTTCCTTTGGCCCTATAGTCTTTAAAGGGATCCGAAATATCTGTTGTCAGATTCCACAGAAAAAAGGCTAGCAAAGAGATCCATGAAATACAGATGTAACTCTGTAAGATGAATTAACAGAACACTAAGCAGTTTCTCAGAAAGCTTCTTTCCAGATTTCATCGGAGGATATTTCCTTTTTCACCATAGCCCTCTATGGGCTTCCAAATATCATTTGCAAATTCCACAAGAACTGTCTTAGCGAAAGGCTTCTTGAGGGGAAAGCTGTAACTCTGTGAGATGATTTCACAGAACACAAAGAAGTTTCTCAGAAAGCTTCTTTCTATTTGTTATCGGAGGATATTTCCTTTGGCCCTATAGTCTTCAAAGGGAAAGGAAAAATCTGTTCTCAGATTCCACAGCAATAAAGCAAGCAAAGAGATCCACGAAATACAGATGTAACTCTGTGAGATGAATTAACAGAACACTAAGCAGTTTCTCAGAAAGCTTCTTTCCAGATTTCATCGGAGGATATTTCCTTTTTCACCATAGCCCTCTATGGGCTTCCAAATATCACTTTTCCAATTCCACAAGAACTGTCTTAGCGAAAGGCTTCTTGAGGCGAAAGCTGTAATTCTGTGAGATGATTTCACAGAACACAAAGAAGTCTCTCAGAAAGCTTCTTTCCCTTTGTTATCGGAGGATATTTCCTTTGGCCCTATAGTCTTCAAAGGGAAAGGAAATATCTGTTGTCAGATTCCACAGAAATAAGGCTAGCAAAGAGATCCACGAAATACAGATGTAACTCTGTGAGATGAATTAACACAACACTAAGCAGTTTCTCAGAAAGCTTTTTTCCAGATTTCATCGGAGGATATTTACTTTTTCACCATAGCCCTCTATGGGCTTCCAAATATCACTTTGCCAATTCCAAAAGAACTGTCTTAGCGAAAGGCTTCTTGAGGGGAAAGCTGTAACTCTGTGAGATGATTTCACAGAACAGAAAGAAGTTTCTCAGAAAGCTTCTTTCTCTTTGTTATCGGAGGATATTTCCTTTGACCCTATAGTCTTCAAAGGGAAAGGAAATATCTGTTGTCTGATTCCACAGAAATAAGGCTAGCAAAGAGGTCCACGAAACACAGATGTAACTCTGTGAGATAAATTAACAGAACACTAAGCAGTTTCTCAGAAAGCTTCTTTCCAGATTTCATCGGAGGATATTTCCTTTTTCACCATAGCCCTCTATGGGCTTCCAAATATCACTTTGCCAATTCCTAAAGAACTGTCTTAGCGAAAGGCTTCTTCAGGGGAAAGCTGTATCTCTGTGAGATGTTTTCACAGAACACAAAGAAGTTTCTCAGAAAGCTTCTTTCTCTTTGTTATCGGAGGATATTTCCTTTGGCCCTATAGTCTTTAAAGGGATCCGAAATATCTGTTCTCAGATCCCACAGAAATAAGGCTAGCAAAGAGATCCATGAAATACAGATGTAACTCTATTAGATGAATTAACAGAACACTAAGCAGTTTCTCAGAGAGCTTCCTTCCAGATTTCATCGGAGGATATTTCCTTTTTCACCATAGCCCTCTATGGGCTTCCAAATATCACTTTGCCAATTCCACAAGAACTGTCTTAGCGAAAGGCTTATTGAGGGGAAAGCTATAACTCTGTGAGATGATTTCACAGAACACAAAGAAGTTTCTCAGAAAGGTTCTTTCTCTTTGTTATCGGAGGATATTTCCTTTGGCCCTATAGTCTTCAAAGGGAAAGGAAAAATCTGTTCTCAGATTCCACAGAAATAAAGCTAGCAAAGAGATCCACGAAATACAGATGTACCTCTGTGAGATGAATTAACAGAACACTAAGTAGTTTCTCAGAAAGCTTCTTTCCAGATTTCATCGGAGGATATTTCCTTTTTCACCATAGCCCTCTAAGGGATTCCAAATATCCCTTTGCCAATTCCAAAAGAACTCTCTTAGCGAAAGGCTTCTTGACGGGAAAGCTGTAACTCTGTGAGATGATTTCACAGAACAGAAAGAAGTTTCTCAGAAAGCTTCTTTCTCTTTGTTATCGGAGGATATTTCCTGTGGCCATATAGTCTTTAAAGGGATTCGAAATATCTGTTCTCAGATTCCACAGAAATAAGGCTAGCAAAGAGATCCACGAAATACAGATATAACTCTGTGAGACGAATTAACAGAACACTAAGCAGTTTCTCAGAAAGCTTCTTTCCAGATTTCATCGGAGGTTATTTCCTTTTTCACCATAGCCGTCTATGGGCTTCCAAATATCACTTTGCCAATTCCACAAGAACTGTCTTAGCGAAGGTCTTCTTGAGGGGAAAGCTGTAACTCTGTGAGATTTTTTCACAGAACACAAAGTAGTTTCTCAGAAAGCTTCTTTCTCTTTGTTATCGGAGGATATTTCCTTTGGCCCTATAGCCTTTAAAGGGATCCGAAATATCTGTTCTCAGATTCCACAGAAATAAGGCTAGCAAAGAGATCCATGAAATACAGATGTAACCCTGTTAGATGAATTAACAGAACACTAAGCAGTTTCTCAGAAAGCTTCTTTCCAGATTTCATCGGAGGATATTTCCTTTTTCACCATAGCCCTCTAAGGGCTTCCAAATATCATTTGCCAATTCCACAAGAACTGTCTTAGCGAAAGGCTTTTGAGGGGAAAGCTGTAACTCTGTGAGATGATTTCACAGAATTCAAAGAAGTTTCTCAGAAAGCTTCTTTCTCTTTGTTATCGGAGGATATTTCCTTTGACTGTATAGTCTTTAAAGGGATCCGAATTATCTGTTCTCAGATTCCACAGAAATAAGGCTCGCAAAGAGATCCACGAAATACAGATGTAACTCTGTGAGATGAATTAACAGAACACTAAGCAGTTTCTCAGAAAGCTTCTTTCCAGATTTCATCGGATGATATTTCCTTTTTCACCATAGCCCCCTATGGGCTTCCAAATATCACTTTGCCAATTCCACAAGAACTGTCTTAGCGAAAGGCTTCTTGAGGGGAAAGCTGTAATTCTGTGAGGTGATTTCACAGAACACAAAGAAGTTTCTCAGAAAGCTTCTTTCTCTTTGTTATCGGAGGATATTTCCTTTGGCCCTATAGTCTTCAAAGGGAAAGGAAATATCTGTTGTCAGATTCCACAGAAATAAGGCTAGCAAAGAGATCCACGAAATACAGATGTAACTCTGTGAGATGAATTAACAGAACACTGAGCAGTTTCTCAGAAAGCTTATTTCCAGATTTCATCGGAGGATATTTCCTTTTTCACCATAGCCCTCTATGGGCTTCCAAATATCACTTTGCCAATTCCACAAGAACTGTCTTAGCGAAAGGCTTCTTGAGGGGAAAGCTGTAACTCTGTGAGATGATTTCACAGAACACAAAGAAGTTTCTCAGAAAGCTTCTTTCTCTTTGTTATCGGGGGATATTTCCTTTGGCCATATAGTCTTCAAAGGGAAAGGAAATATCTGTTGTCAGATTGCACAGAAATAAGGCTAGCAAAGAGATCCACGAAATACAGATGTAATTCTTTGAGATGAATTTACAGAACACTGAGCAGTTTCTCAGAAAGCTTCTTTCCAGATTTCACGGGAGGATATTTCCATTTTCACCGTAGCCCTCTATGGGCTTCCAAATATCACTTTGCCAATTCCACAAGAACTGTCTTAGCGAAAGGCTTCTTGAGGGGAAAGCTGTAACTCTGTGAGACGATTTCACAGAACACAAAGAAGTTTCTCAGAAAGCTTCTTTCTCTTTGTTATCGGAGGATATTTCCTTTGACCGTATAGTCTTTAAAGGGATCCGAAATATCTGTTGTCAGATTCCACAGAAATAAGGCTAGCAAAGAGATCCATGAAATACAGATGTAACTCTGTGAGATGAATTAACAGAACACTAAGCAGTTTCTCAGAAAGCTTCTTTCCAGATTTCATCGGATGATATTTCCTTTTTCACCCTAGCCCTCTACGGGCTTCCAAATATCACTTTGCCAATTCCACAAGAACTGTCTTAGCGAAAGGCTTCTTGAGGGGAAAGCTGTAACTCTGTGAGGTGATTTCACAGAACACAAAGAAGTTTCTCAGAAAGATTCTTGCTCTTTGTTATCGGAGGATATTTCCTTTGGCCCTATAGTCTTCAAAGGGAAAGGAAATATCTGTTGTCAGATTCCACAGAAATAAGGCTAGCAAAGAGATCCACGAAATACAGATGTAACTCTGTGAGATGAATTAACAGAACACTGAGCAGTTTCTCAGAAAGCTTCTTTCCAGATTTCATCGGAGGATATTTCCTTTTTCACCATAGCCCTCTAGGGGCTTCCAAATATCACTTTGCCAATTCCACAAGAACTGTCTTAGCGAAAGGCTTCTTGAAGGGAAAGCTGTAACTCTGTGAGACGATTTCACAGATCACAAAGAAGATTCTCAGAAAGCTTCTTGCTCTTTGTTATCGGAGGATATTTCCTTTGGCCCTATAGTCTTCAAAGGGAAAGGAAATATCTGTTGTCAGATTCCACAGAAATAAGGAGAGCAAAGAGATCCACGAAATACAGATGTAACTGTGTGAGATGAATTAACAGAACACTAAGCAGTTTCTCAGAAAGCTTCTTTCCAGATTTCATTGGAGGATATTTCCTTTTTCACCATAGCCCTCTATGGGTTTCCAAATATCACTTTGTCAATTCCACAAGAACTGTCTTAGCGAAAGGCTTCTTGAGGCGAAATCTGTAATTCTGTGAGATGATTTCACAGAACACAAAGAAGTTTCTCAGAAAGCTTCTTTCTCTTTGTTATCAGGGGATATTTCCTTTGGCCCTATAGTCTTCAAAGGGAAAGGAAATATCTGTTGTCAGATCCACAGAAATAAGGCTAGCAAAGAGATCCATGAAATACAGATGTAACTCTGTGAGATGAATTAACAGAACACTGAGCAGTTTCTCAGAAAGCTTCTTTCCAGATTTCATCGGAGGATATTTCCTTTTTCACCATAGCCCTCTATGGGCTTCCAAATATCACTTTGCCAATTCCACAAGAACTGTCTTAGCGAAAGGCCTCTTAGGGGAAAGCTGTAACTCTGTGAGATGATTTCACAGAACACAAAGAAGTTTTTCAGAAAGCTGCTTTCTCTTTGTTATCGGAGGATATTTCCTTTGGCCCTATAGTCTTCAAAGGGAAAGGAAATATCTGTTGTCAGATCCACAGAAATAAGGCTAGCAAAGAGATCCACGAAATACAGATGTAACTCTGTGAGATGAATTAACAGAACACTGAGCAGTTTCTCAGAAAGCTTCTTTCCAGATTTCATCGGAGGATATTTCCTTTTTCACCATAGCCCACTATGGGCTTCCAAATATCACTTTGCCAGTTCCACAAGAACTGTTCTAGCGAAAGGCTTCCTGAGGGGAAAGCTGTAACTCTGTGAGATGATTTCACAGAACACATAGAAGTTTCTCAGAAAGCTTCTTTCTCTTTGTTATCGGAGGATATTTCCTTTGGCCCTATAGTCTTCAAAGGGAAAGGAAATATCTGTTGTCAGATTCCACAGAAATAAGGCTAGCAAAGAGATCCACGAAATACAGATGTAACTCTGTGAGATGAATTAACAGAACACTAAGCAGTTTCTCAGAAAGCTTCTTTCCAGATTTCATCGGAGGATATTTCCTTTTTTCACCATAGCCCTCTATGGGCTTCCAAATATCACTTTGCCAATTCCACAAGAACTGTGTTAGCGAAAGGCTTCTTGAGGGGAAAGCTGTAACTCTTGTGAGATGATTTCACAGAACAGAAAGAAGTTTCTCAGAAAGCTTCCTTCTCTTTGTTATCGGAGGATATTTCCTTTGGCCCTATAGTCTTTAAAGGGATCCGAAATATCTGTTCTCAGATTCCACAGAAATAAGGCTAGCAAAGAGATCCACGAAATACAGATGTAACTCTGTGAGATGAATTAACAGAACACTAAGCAGTTTCTCAGAAAGCTTCTATCCATATTTCATCGGAGGATATTTCCTTTTTCTCCATAGCCCTCTATGAGCTTCCAAATATCACTTTGCCAATTCCAGAAGAACTGTCTTAGCGAAAGGCTTCTTGAGGGGAAAGCTGTAACTCTGTGAGACGATTTAACAGAACACAAAGAAGTTTTTCAGAAAGCTTCTTTCTCTTTGTTATCGGAGGATATTTCCTTTGGCCCTATAGTCTTCAAAGGGAAAGGAAATATCTGTTGTCAGATTCCACAGAAATAAGGCTAGCAAAGAGATCCACGAAATACAGATGTAACTCTGTGAGATGAATTAACAGAACACTAAGCAGTTTCTCAGAAAGCTTCTTTCCAGATTTCATAGGAGGATATTTCCTTTTTCACCATAGCCCTCTATGGGCTTCCAAATATCACTTTGCCAATTCCACAAGAACTGTCTTAGCGAAAGGCTTCTTGAGGGGAAAGCTGTAACTCTGTGAGATGATTTCACAGAACACAAAGAAGTTTCTCAGAAAGCTTCTTTCTCTTTGTTGTCGGAGGATATTTCCTTTGGCCCTATAGTCTTCAAAGGGAAAGGAAATATCTGTTGTCAGATTCCACAGAAATAAGGCTAGCAAAGAGATCCACGAAATACAGATGTAACTCTGTGAGATGAATTAACAGAACACTGAGCAGATTCTCAGAAAGCTTCTTTCCAGATTTCATCGGAGGATATTTCCTTTTTCACCATAGCCCTCTAGGGGCTTCCAAATATCACTTTGCCAATTCAACAAGAACTGTCTTAGCGAAAGGCTTCTTGAAGGGAAAGCTGTAACTCTGTGAGACGATTTCACAGATCACAAAGAAGATTCTCAGAAAGCTTCTTTCTCTTTGTTATCGGAGGATATTTCCTTTGTCCCTATAGTCTTCAAACGGAAAGGAAATATCTGTTGTCAGATTCCACAGAAATAAGGCTAGCAAAGAGATCCACGAAATACAGATGTAACTCTGTGAGATGAATTAACAGAACACTAAGCAGTTTCTCAGAAGGCTTCTTTCCAGATTTCATCGGAGGATATTTCCTTTTTCACCATAGCCCTCTATGGGCTTCCAAATATCACTTTGCCAATTCCACAAGAACTGTCTTAGCGAAAGGCTTCTTGAGGGGAAAGCTGTAACTCTGTGAGATGATTTCACAGAACAGAAAGAAGTTTCTCAGAAAGCTTCTTTCTCTTTGTTATCGGAGGATATTTCCTTTGACTGTATAGTCTTTAAAGGGATCCGAATTATCTGTTCTCAGATTCCACAGAAATAAGGCTCGCAAAGAGATCCACGAAATACAGATGTAACTCTGTGAGATGAATTAACAGAACACTAAGCAGTTTCTCAGAAAGCTTCTTTCCAGATTTCATCGGATGATATTTCCTTTTTCACCATAGCCCCCTATGGGCTTCCAAATATCACTTTGCCAATTCCACAAGAACTGTCTTAGCGAAAGGCTTCTTGAGGGGAAAGCTGTAATTCTGTGAGGTGATTTCACAGAACACAAAGAAGTTTCTCAGAAAGCTTCTTTCTCTTTGTTATCGGAGGATATTTCCTTTGGCCCTATAGTCTTCAAAGGGAAAGGAAATATCTGTTGTCAGATTCCACAGAAATAAGGCTAGCAAAGAGATCCACGAAATACAGATGTAACTCTGTGAGATGAATTAACAGAACACTGAGCAGTTTCTCAGAAAGCTTATTTCCAGATTTCATCGGAGGATATTTCCTTTTTCACCATAGCCCTCTATGGGCTTCCAAATATCACTTTGCCAATTCCACAAGAACTGTCTTAGCGAAAGGCTTCTTGAGGGGAAAGCTGTAACTCTGTGAGATGATTTCACAGAACACAAAGAAGTTTCTCAGAAAGCTTCTTTCTCTTTGTTATCGGGGGATATTTCCTTTGGCCATATAGTCTTCAAAGGGAAAGGAAATATCTGTTGTCAGATTGCACAGAAATAAGGCTAGCAAAGAGATCCACGAAATACAGATGTAATTCTTTGAGATGAATTTACAGAACACTGAGCAGTTTCTCAGAAAGCTTCTTTCCAGATTTCACGGGAGGATATTTCCATTTTCACCGTAGCCCTCTATGGGCTTCCAAATATCACTTTGCCAATTCCACAAGAACTGTCTTAGCGAAAGGCTTCTTGAGGGGAAAGCTGTAACTCTGTGAGACGATTTCACAGAACACAAAGAAGTTTCTCAGAAAGCTTCTTTCTCTTTGTTATCGGAGGATATTTCCTTTGACCGTATAGTCTTTAAAGGGATCCGAAATATCTGTTGTCAGATTCCACAGAAATAAGGCTAGCAAAGAGATCCATGAAATACAGATGTAACTCTGTGAGATGAATTAACAGAACACTGAGCAGTTTCTCAGAAAGCTTCTTTCCAGATTTCATCGGAGGATATTTCCTTTTTCACCATAGCCCTCTAGGGGCTTCCAAATATCACTTTGCCAATTCCACAAGAACTGTCTTAGCGAAAGGCTTCTTGAAGGGAAAGCTGTAACTCTGTGAGACGATTTCACAGATCACAAAGAAGATTCTCAGAAAGCTTCTTTCTCTTTGTTATCGGAGGATATTTCCTTTGTTCCTATAGTCTTCAAACGGAAAGGAAATATCTGTTGTCAGATTCCACAGAAATAAGGCTAGCAAAGAGATCCACGAAATACAGATGTAACTCTGTGAGATGAATTAACAGAACACTAAGCAGTTTCTCAGAAGGCTTCTTTCCAGATTTCATCGGAGGATATTTCCTTTTTCACCATAGCCCTCTATGGGCTTCCAAATATCACTTTGCCAATTCCACAAGAACTGTCTTAGCGAAAGGCTTCTTGAGGGGAAAGCTGTAACTCTGTGAGATGATTTCACAGAACAGAAAGAAGTTTCTCAGAAAGCTTCTTTCTCTTTGTTATCGGAGGATATTTCCTTTGACTGTATAGTCTTTAAAGGGATCCGAAATATCTGTTCTCAGATTCCACAGAAATAAGGCTCGCAAAGAGATCCACGAAATACAGATGTAACTCTGTGAGATGAATTAACAGAACACTAAGCAGTTTCTCAGAAAGCTTCTTTCCAGATTTCATCGGATGATATTTCCTTTTTCACCATAGCCCCCTATGGGCTTCCAAATATCACTTTGCCAATTCCACAAGAACTGTCTTAGCGAAAGGCTTCTTGAGGGGAAAGCTGTAATTCTGTGAGGTGATTTCACAGAACACAAAGAAGTTTCTCAGAAAGCTTCTTTCTCTTTGTTATCGGAGGATATTTCCTTTGGCCCTATAGTCTTCAAAGGGAAAGGAAATATCTGTTGTAAGATTCCACAGAAATAAGGCTAGCAAAGAGATCCACGAAATACAGATGTAACTCTGTGAGATGAATTAACAGAACACTGAGCAGTTTCTCAGAGAGCTTATTTCCAGATTTCATCGGAGGATATTTCCTTTTTCACCATAGCCCTCTATGGGCTTCCAAATATCACTTTGCCAATTCCACAAGAACTGTCTTAGCGAAAGGCTTCTTGAGGGGAAAGCTGTAACTCTGTGAGATGATTTCACAGAACACAAAGAAGTTTCTCAGAAAGCTTCTTTCTCTTTGTTATCGGGGGATATTTCCTTTGGCCCTATAGTCTTCAAAGGGAAAGGAAATATCTGTTGTCAGATTGCACAGAAATAAGGCTAGCAAAGAGATCCACGAAATACAGATGTAATTCTTTGAGATGAATTTACAGAACACTGAGCAGTTTCTCAGAAAGCTTCTTTCCAGATTTCATCGGAGGATATTTCCATTTTCACCGTAGCCCTCTATGGGCTTCCAAATATCACTTTGCCAATTCCACAAGAACTGTCTTAGCGAAAGGCTTCTTGAGGGGAAAGCTGTAACTCTGTGAGACGATTTCACAGAACACAAAGAAGTTTCTCAGAAAGCTTCTTTCTCTTTGTTATCGGAGGATATTTCCTTTGAGCGTATAGTCTTTAAAGGGATCCGAAATATCTGTTGTCAGATTCCACAGAAATAAGGCTAGCAAAGAGATCCATGAAATACAGATGTAAATCTGTGAGATGAATTAACAGAACACTAAGCAGTTTCTCAGAAAGCTTCTTTCCAGATTTCATCGGATGATATTTCCTTTTTCACCATAGCCCTCTATGGGCTTCCAAATATCACTTTGCCAATTCCACAAGAACTGTCTTAGCGAAAGGCTTCTTGAGGGGAAAGCTGTAACTCTGTGAGGTGATTTCACAGAACACAAAGAAGTTTCTCAGAAAGCTTCTTGCTCTTTGTTATCGGAGGATATTTCCTTTGGCCCTATAGTCTTCAAAGGGAAAGGAAATATCTGTTGTCAGATTCCACAGAAATAAGGAGAGCAAAGAGATCCACGAAATACAGATGTAACTGTGTGAGATGAATTAACAGAACACTAAGCAGTTTCTCAGAAAGCTTCTTTCCAGATTTCATTGGAGGATATTTCCTTTTTCACCATAGCCCTCTATGGGTTTCCAAATATCACTTTGTCAATTCCACAAGAACTGTCTTAGCGAAAGGCTTCTTGAGGCGAAATCTGTAATTCTGTGAGATGATTTCACAGAACACAAAGAAGTTTCTCAGAAAGCTTCTTTCTCTTTGTTATCAGGGGATATTTCCTTTGGCCCTATAGTCTTCAAAGGGAAAGGAAATATCTGTTGTCAGATCCACAGAAATAAGGCTAGCAAAGAGATCCATGAAATACAGATGTAACTCTGTGAGATGAATTAACAGAACACTGAGCAGTTTCTCAGAAAGCTTCTTTCCAGATTTCATCGGAGGATATTTCCTTTTTCACCATAGCCCTCTATGGGCTTCCAAATATCACTTTGCCAATTCCACAAGAACTGTCTTAGCGAAAGGCCTCTTTAGGGGAAAGCTGTAACTCTGTGAGATGATTTCACAGAACACAAAGAAGTTTTTCAGAAAGCTGCTTTCTCTTTGTTATCGGAGGATATTTCCTTTGGCCCTATAGTCTTCAAAGGGAAAGGAAATATCTGTTGTCAGATCCACAGAAATAAGGCTAGCAAAGAGATCCACGAAATACAGAAGTAACTCTGTGAGATGAATTAACAGAACACTGAGCAGTTTCTCAGAAAGCTTCTTTCCAGATTTCATCGGAGGATATTTCCTTTTTCACCATAGCCCACTATGGGCTTCCAAATATCACTTTGCCAGTTCCACAAGAACTGTTCTAGCGAAAGGCTTCCTGAGGGGAAAGCTGTAACTCTGTGAGATGATTTCACAGAACACATAGAAGTTTCTCAGAAAGCTTCTTTCTCTTTGTTATCGGAGGATATTTCCTTTGGCCCTATAGTCTTCAAAGGGAAAGGAAATATCTGTTGTCAGATTCCACAGAAATAAGGCTAGCAAAGAGATCCACGAAATACAGATGTAACTCTGTGAGATGAATTAACAGAACACTAAGCAGTTTCTCAGAAAGCTTCTTTCCGGATTTCATCGGAGGATATTTCCTTTTTCACCATAGCCCTCTATGGGCTTCCAAATATCACTTTGCCAATTCCACAAGAACTGTCTTATCGAAAGGCTTCTTGAGGTGAAAGCTGTAACTCTGTGAGATGATTTCACAGAAAACAAAGAAGTTTCGCAGAAAGCTTCTTTCCCTTTCTTATCGGAGGATATTTCCTTTGGCCCTATAGTCTTCAAAGGGAAAGGAAATATCTGTTGTCAGATTCCACAGAAATAAGGCTAGCAAAGAGATCCACGAATTACAGATGTAACTCTGTGAGATGAATTAACAGAACACTAAGCAGTTTCTCAGAAAGCTTCTTTCCAGATTTCATCGGAGGATATTTCCTTTTTCACCATAGCCCTCTATGGGCTTCCAAATATCACTTTGCCAATTCCACAAGAACTGTCTTAGCGAAAGGCTTCTTGAGGGGAAAGCTGTAACTCTGTGAGATGATTTCACAGAACACAAAGAAGTTTCTCAGAAAGCTTCTTTCTCTTTGTTATCGGGGGATATTTCCTTTGGCCCTATAGTCTTCAAAGGGAAAGGAAATATCTGTTGTCAGATTGCACAGAAATAAGGCTAGCAAAGAGATCCACGAAATACAGATGTAATTCTTTGAGATGAATTTACAGAACACTGAGCAGTTTCTCAGAAAGCTTCTTTCCAGATTTCATCGGAGGATATTTCCATTTTCACCGTAGCCCTCTATGGGCTTCCAAATATCACTTTGCCAATTCCACAAGAACTGTCTTAGCGAAAGGCTTCTTGAGGGGAAAGCTGTAACTCTGTGAGACGATTTCACAGAACACAAAGAAGTTTCTCAGAAAGCTTCTTTCTCTTTGTTATCGGAGGATATTTCCTTTGAGCGTATAGTCTTTAAAGGGATCCGAAATATCTGTTGTCAGATTCCACAGAAATAAGGCTAGCAAAGAGATCCATGAAATACAGATGTAAATCTGTGAGATGAATTAACAGAACACTAAGCAGTTTCTCAGAAAGCTTCTTTCCAGATTTCATCGGATGATATTTCCTTTTTCACCATAGCCCTCTATGGGCTTCCAAATATCACTTTGCCAATTCCACAAGAACTGTCTTAGCGAAAGGCTTCTTGAGGGGAAAGCTGTAACTCTGTGAGGTGATTTCACAGAACACAAAGAAGTTTCTCAGAAAGCTTCTTGCTCTTTGTTATCGGAGGATATTTCCTTTGGCCCTATAGTCTTCAAAGGGAAAGGAAATATCTGTTGTCAGATTCCACAGAAATAAGGAGAGCAAAGAGATCCACGAAATACAGATGTAACTGTGTGAGATGAATTAACAGAACACTAAGCAGTTTCTCAGAAAGCTTCTTTCCAGATTTCATTGGAGGATATTTCCTTTTTCACCATAGCCCTCTATGGGTTTCCAAATATCACTTTGTCAATTCCACAAGAACTGTCTTAGCGAAAGGCTTCTTGAGGCGAAATCTGTAATTCTGTGAGATGATTTCACAGAACACAAAGAAGTTTCTCAGAAAGCTTCTTTCTCTTTGTTATCAGGGGATATTTCCTTTGGCCCTATAGTCTTCAAAGGGAAAGGAAATATCTGTTGTCAGATCCACAGAAATAAGGCTAGCAAAGAGATCCATGAAATACAGATGTAACTCTGTGAGATGAATTAACAGAACACTGAGCAGTTTCTCAGAAAGCTTCTTTCCAGATTTCATCGGAGGATATTTCCTTTTTCACCATAGCCCTCTATGGGCTTCCAAATATCACTTTGCCAATTCCACAAGAACTGTCTTAGCGAAAGGCCTCTTTAGGGGAAAGCTGTAACTCTGTGAGATGATTTCACAGAACACAAAGAAGTTTTTCAGAAAGCTGCTTTCTCTTTGTTATCGGAGGATATTTCCTTTGGCCCTATAGTCTTCAAAGGGAAAGGAAATATCTGTTGTCAGATCCACAGAAATAAGGCTAGCAAAGAGATCCACGAAATACAGAAGTAACTCTGTGAGATGAATTAACAGAACACTGAGCAGTTTCTCAGAAAGCTTCTTTCCAGATTTCATCGGAGGATATTTCCTTTTTCACCATAGCCCACTATGGGCTTCCAAATATCACTTTGCCAGTTCCACAAGAACTGTTCTAGCGAAAGGCTTCCTGAGGGGAAAGCTGTAACTCTGTGAGATGATTTCACAGAACACATAGAAGTTTCTCAGAAAGCTTCTTTCTCTTTGTTATCGGAGGATATTTCCTTTGGCCCTATAGTCTTCAAAGGGAAAGGAAATATCTGTTGTCAGATTCCACAGAAATAAGGCTAGCAAAGAGATCCACGAAATACAGATGTAACTCTGTGAGATGAATTAACAGAACACTAAGCAGTTTCTCAGAAAGCTTCTTTCCAGATTTCATCGGAGGATATTTCCTTTTTCACCATAGCCCTCTATGGGCTTCCAAATATCACTTTGCCAATTCCACAAGAACTGTCTTATCGAAAGGCTTCTTGAGGTGAAAGCTGTAACTCTGTGAGATGATTTCACAGAAAACAAAGAAGTTTCGCAGAAAGCTTCTTTCCCTTTCTTATCGGAGGATATTTCCTTTGGCCCTATAGTCTTCAAAGGGAAAGGAAATATCTGTTGTCAGATTCCACAGAAATAAGGCTAGCAAAGAGATCCACGAATTACAGATGTAACTCTGTGAGATGAATTAACAGAACACTAAGCAGTTTCTCAGAAAGCTTCTTTCCAGATTTCATCGGAGGATATTTCCTTTTTCACCATAGCCCTCTATGGGCTTCCAAATATCACTTTGCCAATTCCACAAGAACTGTCTTAGCGAAAGGCTTCTTGAGGGGAAAGCTGTAACTCTGTGAGATGATTTCACAGAACACAAAGACGTTTCTCAGAAAGCTTCTTTCTCTTTGTTGTCGGAGGATATTTCCTTTGGCCCTATAGTCTTCAAAGGGAAAGGAAATATCTGTTGTCAGATTCCACAGAAATAAGGCTAGCAAAGAGATCCACGAAATACAGATGTAACTCTGTGAGATGAATTAACAGAACACTGAGCAGTTTCTCAGAAAGCTTCTTTCCAGATTTCATCGGAGGATATTTCCTTTTTCACCATAGCCCTCTAGGGGCTTCCAAATATCACTTTGCCAATTCCACAAGAACTGTCTTAGCGAAAGGCTTCTTGAAGGGAAAGCTGTAACTCTGTGAGACGATTTCACAGATCACAAAGAAGATTCTCAGAAAGCTTCTTTCTCTTTGTTATCGGAGGATATTTCCTTTGTCCCTATAGTCTTCAAACGGAAAGGAAATATCTGTTGTCAGATTCCACAGAAATAAGGCTAGCAAAGAGATCCACGAAATACAGATGTAACTCTGTGAGATGAATTAACAGAACACTAAGCAGTTTCTCAGAAGGCTTCTTTCCAGATTTCATCCGAGGATATTTCCTTTTTCACCATAGCCCTCTATGGGCTTCCAAATATCACTTTGCCAATTCCACAAGAACTGTCTTAGCGAAAGGCTTCTTGAGGGGAAAGCTGTAACTCTGTGAGATGATTTCACAGAACAGAAAGAAGTTTCTCAGAAAGCTTCTTTCTCTTTGTTATCGGAGGATATTTCCTTTGACTGTATAGTCTTTAAAGGGATCCGAATTATCTGTTCTCAGATTCCACAGAAATAAGGCTCGCAAAGAGATCCACGAAATACAGATGTAACTCTGTGAGATGAATTAACAGAACACTAAGCAGTTTCTCAGAAAGCTTCTTTCCAGATTTCATCGGATGATATTTCCTTTTTCACCATAGCCCCCTATGGGCTTCCAAATATCACTTTGCCAATTCCACAAGAACTGTCTTAGCGAAAGGCTTCTTGAGGGGAAAGCTGTAATTCTGTGAGGTGATTTCACAGAACACAAAGAAGTTTCTCAGAAAGCTTCTTTCTCTTTGTTATCGGAGGATATTTCCTTTGGCCCTATAGTCTTCAAAGGGAAAGGAAATATCTGTTGTCAGATTCCACAGAAATAAGGCTAGCAAAGAGATCCACGAAATACAGATGTAACTCTGTGAGATGAATTAACAGAACACTAAGCAGTTTCTCAGAAAGCTTCTTTCCAGATTTCATCGGAGGATATTTCCTTTTTCACCATAGCCCTCTATGGGCTTCCAAATATCACTTTGCCAATTCCACAAGAACTGTCTTAGCGAAAGGCTTCTTGAGGGGAAAGCTGTAACTCTGTGAGATGATTTCACAGAACACAAAGAAGTTTCTCAGAAAGCTTCTTTCTCTTTGTTATCGGGGGATATTTCCTTTGGCCCTATAGTCTTCAAAGGGAAAGGAAATATCTGTTGTCAGATTGCACAGAAATAAGGCTAGCAAAGAGATCCACGAAATACAGATGTAATTCTTTGAGATGAATTTACAGAACACTGAGCAGTTTCTCAGAAAGCTTCTTTCCAGATTTCACGGGAGGATATTTCCATTTTCACCGTAGCCCTCTATGGGCTTCCAAATATCACTTTGCCAATTCCACAAGAACTGTCTTAGCGAAAGGCTTCTTGAGGGGAAAGCTGTAACTCTGTGAGACGATTTCACAGAACACAAAGAAGTTTCTCAGAAAGCTTCTTTCTCTTTGTTATCGGAGGATATTTCCTTTGACCGTATAGTCTTTAAAGGGATCCGAAATATCTGTTGTCAGATTCCACAGAAATAAGGCTAGCAAAGAGATCCATGAAATACAGATGTAACTCTGTGAGATGAATTAACAGAACACTGAGCAGTTTCTCAGAAAGCTTCTTTCCACATTTCATCGGAGGATATTTCCTTTTTCACCATAGCCCTCTAGGGGCTTCCAAATATCACTTTGCCAATTCCACAAGAACTGTCTTAGCGAAAGGCTTCTTGAAGGGAAAGCTGTAACTCTGTGAGACGATTTCACAGATCACAAAGAAGATTCTCAGAAAGCTTCTTTCTCTTTGTTATCGGAGGATATTTCCTTTGTTCCTATAGTCTTCAAACGGAAAGGAAATATCTGTTGTCAGATTCCACAGAAATAAGGCTAGCAAAGAGATCCAGGAAATACAGATGTAACTCTGTGAGATGAATTAACAGAACACTAAGCAGTTTCTCAGAAGGCTTCTTTCCAGATTTCATCGGAGGATATTTCCTTTTTCACCATAGCCCTCTATGGGCTTCCAAATATCACTTTGCCAATTCCACAAGAACTGTCTTAGCGAAAGGCTTCTTGAGGGGAAAGCTGTAACTCTGTGAGATGATTTCACAGAACAGAAAGAAGTTTCTCAGAAAGCTTCTTTCTCTTTGTTATCGGAGGATATTTCCTTTGACTGTATAGTCTTTAAAGGGATCCGAAATATCTGTTCTCAGATTCCACAGAAATAAGGCTCGCAAAGAGATCCACGAAATACAGATGTAACTCTGTGAGATGAATTAACAGAACACTAAGCAGTTTCTCAGAAAGCTTCTTTCCAGATTTCATCGGATGATATTTCCTTTTTCACCATAGCCCCCTATGGGCTTCCAAATATCACTTTGCCAATTCCACAAGAACTGTCTTAGCGAAAGGCTTCTTGAGGGGAAAGCTGTAATTCTGTGAGGTGATTTCACAGAACACAAAGAAGTTTCTCAGAAAGCTTCTTTCTCTTTGTTATCGGAGGATATTTCCTTTGGCCCTATAGTCTTCAAAGGGAAAGGAAATATCTGTTGTAAGATTCCACAGAAATAAGGCTAGCAAAGAGATCCACGAAATACAGATGTAACTCTGTGAGATGAATTAACAGAACACTGAGCAGTTTCTCAGAGAGCTTATTTCCAGATTTCATCGGAGGATATTTCCTTTTTCACCATAGCCCTCTATGGGCTTCCAAATATCACTTTGCCAATTCCACAAGAACTGTCTTAGCGAAAGGCTTCTTGAGGGGAAAGCTGTAACTCTGTGAGATGATTTCACAGAACACAAAGAAGTTTCTCAGAAAGCTTCTTTCTCTTTGTTATCGGGGGATATTTCCTTTGGCCCTATAGTCTTCAAAGGGAAAGGAAATATCTGTTGTCAGATTGCACAGAAATAAGGCTAGCAAAGAGATCCACGAAATACAGATGTAATTCTTTGAGATGAATTTACAGAACACTGAGCAGTTTCTCAGAAAGCTTCTTTCCAGATTTCATCGGAGGATATTTCCATTTTCACCGTAGCCCTCTATGGGCTTCCAAATATCACTTTGCCAATTCCACAAGAACTGTCTTAGCGAAAGGCTTCTTGAGGGGAAAGCTGTAACTCTGTGAGACGATTTCACAGAACACAAAGAAGTTTCTCAGAAAGCTTCTTTCTCTTTGTTATCGGAGGATATTTCCTTTGACCGTATAGTCTTTAAAGGGATCCGAAATATCTGTTGTCAGATTCCACAGAAATAAGGCTAGCAAAGAGATCCATGAAATACAGATGTAAATCTGTGAGATGAATTAACAGAACACTAAGCAGTTTCTCAGAAAGCTTCTTTCCAGATTTCATCGGATGATATTTCCTTTTTCACCATAGCCCTCTATGGGCTTCCAAATATCACTTTGCCAATTCCACAAGAACTGTCTTAGCGAAAGGCTTCTTGAGGGGAAAGCTGTAACTCTGTGAGGTGATTTCACAGAACACAAAGAAGTTTCTCAGAAAGCTTCTTGCTCTTTGTTATCGGAGGATATTTCCTTTGGCCCTATAGTCTTCAAAGGGAAAGGAAATATCTGTTGTCAGATTCCACAGAAATAAGGAGAGCAAAGAGATCCACGAAATACAGATGTAACTGTGTGAGATGAATTAACAGAACACTAAGCAGTTTCTCAGAAAGCTTCTTTCCAGATTTCATTGGAGGATATTTCCTTTTTCACCATAGCCCTCTATGGGTTTCCAAATATCACTTTGTCAATTCCACAAGAACTGTCTTAGCGAAAGGCTTCTTGAGGCGAAATCTGTAATTCTGTGAGATGATTTCACAGAACACAAAGAAGTTTCTCAGAAAGCTTCTTTCTCTTTGTTATCAGGGGATATTTCCTTTGGCCCTATAGTCTTCAAAGGGAAAGGAAATATCTGTTGTCAGATCCACAGAAATAAGGCTAGCAAAGAGATCCATGAAATACAGATGTAACTCTGTGAGATGAATTAACAGAACACTGAGCAGTTTCTCAGAAAGCTTCTTTCCAGATTTCATCGGAGGATATTTCCTTTTTCACCATAGCCCTCTATGGGCTTCCAAATATCACTTTGCCAATTCCACAAGAACTGTCTTAGCGAAAGGCCTCTTTAGGGGAAAGCTGTAACTCTGTGAGATGATTTCACAGAACACAAAGAAGTTTTTCAGAAAGCTGCTTTCTCTTTGTTATCGGAGGATATTTCCTTTGGCCCTATAGTCTTCAAAGGGAAAGGAAATATCTGTTGTCAGATCCACAGAAATAAGGCTAGCAAAGAGATCCACGAAATACAGAAGTAACTCTGTGAGATGAATTAACAGAACACTGAGCAGTTTCTCAGAAAGCTTCTTTCCAGATTTCATCGGAGGATATTTCCTTTTTCACCATAGCCCACTATGGGCTTCCAAATATCACTTTGCCAGTTCCACAAGAACTGTTCTAGCGAAAGGCTTCCTGAGGGGAAAGCTGTAACTCTGTGAGATGATTTCACAGAACACATAGAAGTTTCTCAGAAAGCTTCTTTCTCTTTGTTATCGGAGGATATTTCCTTTGGCCCTATAGTCTTCAAAGGGAAAGGAAATATCTGTTTTCAGATTCCACAGAAATAAGGCTAGCAAAGAGATCCACGAAATACAGATGTAACTCTGTGAGATGAATTAACAGAACACTAAGCAGTTTCTCAGAAAGCTTCTTTCCAGATTTCATCGGAGGATATTTCCTTTTTCACCATAGCCCTCTATGGGCTTCCAAATATCACTTTGCCAATTCCACAAGAACTGTCTTATCGAAAGGCTTCTTGAGGGGAAAGCTGTAACTCTGTGAGGTGATTTCCCAGAACACAAAGAAGTTTCTCAGAAAGATTCTTTCTCTTTGTTATCGGAGGATATTTCCTTTGGCCCTATAGTCTTCAAAGGGAAAGGAAATATCTGTTGTCAGATTCCACAGAAATAAGGCTAGCAAAGAGATCCACGAAATACAGATGTAACTCTGTGAGATGAATTAACAGAACACTGAGCAGTTTCTCAGAAAGCTTCTTTCCAGATTTCATCGGAGGATATTTCCTTTTTCACCATAGCCCTCTAGGGGCTTCCAAATATCACTTTACCAATTCCAAAAGAACTGTCTTAGCGAAAGGCTTCTTGAAGGGAAAGCTGTAACTCTGTGAGACGATTTCACAGATCACAAAGAAGATTCTCAGAAAGCTTCTTTCTCTTTGTTATCGGAGGATATTTCCTTTGATCCTATAGTCTTCAAACGGAAAGGAAATATCTGTTGTCAGATTCCACAGAAATAAGGCTAGCAAAGAGATCCACGAAATACAGATGTAACTCTGTGAGATGAAGTAACAGAACACTAAGCAGTTTCTCAGAAGGCTTCTTTCCAGATTTCATCGGAGGATATTTCCTTTTTCACCATAGCCCTCTATGGGCTTCCAAATATCACTTTGCCAATTCCACAAGAACTGTCTTAGCGAAAGGCTTCTTGAGGGGAAAGCTGTAACTCTGTGAGATGATTTCACAGAACAGAAAGAAGTTTCTCAGAAAGCTTCTTTCTCTTTGTTATCGGAGGATATTTCCTTTGACTGTATAGTCTTTAAAGGGATCCGAAATATCTGTTCTCAGATTCCACAGAAATAAGGCTCGCAAAGAGATCCACGAAATACAGATGTAACTCTGTGAGATGAATTAACAGAACACTAAGCAGTTTCTCAGAAAGCTTCTTTCCAGATTTCATCGGATGATATTTCCTTTTTCACCATAGCCCCCTAGGGGTTCCAAATATCACTTTGCCAATTCCACAAGAACTGTCTTAGCGAAAGGCTTCTTGAGGGGAAAGCTGTAATTCTGTGAGGTGATTTCACAGAACACAAAGAAGTTTCTCAGAAAGCTTCTTTCTCTTTGTTATCGGAGGATATTTCCTTTGGCCCTATAGTCTTCAAAGGGAAAGGAAATATCTGTTGTAAGATTCCACAGAAATAAGGCTAGCAAAGAGATCCACGAAATACAGATGTAACTCTGTGAGATGAATTAACAGAACACTGAGCAGTTTCTCAGAAAGCTTATTTCCAGATTTCATCGGAGGATATTTCCTTTTTCACCATAGCCCTCTATGGGCTTCCAAATATCACTTTGCCAATTCCACAAGAACTGTCTTAGCGAAAGGCTTCTTGAGGGGAAAGCTGTAACTCTGTGAGATGATTTCACAGAACACAAAGAAGTTTCTCAGAAAGCTTCTTTCTCTTTGTTATCGGGGGATATTTCCTTTGGCCCTATAGTCTTCAAAGGGAAAGGAAATATCTGTTGTCAGATTGCACAGAAATAAGGCTAGCAAAGAGATCCACGAAATACAGATGTAATTCTTTGAGATGAATTTACAGAACACTGAGCAGTTTCTCAGAAAGCTTCTTTCCAGATTTCATCGGAGGATATTTCCATTTTCACCGTAGCCCTCTATGGGCTTCCAAATATCACTTTGCCAATTCCACAAGAACTGTCTTAGCGAAAGGCTTCTTGAGGGGAAAGCTGTAACTCTGTGAGACGATTTCACAGAACACAAAGAAGTTTCTCAGAAAGCTTCTTTCTCTTTGTTATCGGAGGATATTTCCTTTGACCGTATAGTCTTTAAAGGGATCCGAAATATCTGTTGTCAGATTCCACAGAAATAAGGCTAGCAAAGAGATCCATGAAATACAGATGTAACTCTGTGAGATGAATTAACAGAACACTAAGCAGTTTCTCAGAAAGCTTCTTTCCAGATTTCATCGGATGATATTTCCTTTTTCACCATAGCCCTCTATGGGCTTCCAAATATCACTTTGCCAATTCCACAAGAACTGTCTTAGCGAAAGGCTTCTTGAGGGGAAAGCTGTAACTCTGTGAGGTGATTTCACAGAACACAAAGAAGTTTCTCAGAAAGCTTCTTGCTCTTTGTTATCGGAGGATATTTCCTTTGGCCCTATAGTCTTCAAAGGGAAAGGAAATATCTGTTGTCAGATTCCACAGAAATAAGGCTAGCAAAGAGATCCACGAAATACAGATGTAACTCTGTGAGATGAATTAACAGAACACTGAGCAGTTTCTCAGAAAGCTTCTTTCCAGATTTCATCGGAGGATATTTCCTTTTTCACCATAGCCCTCTAGGGGCTTCCAAATATCACTTTGCCAATTCCACAAGAACTGTCTTAGCGAAAGGCTTCTTGAGGGAAAGCTGTAAATCTGTGAGACGATTTCACAGAACACAAAGAACATTCTCAGAAAGCTTCTTTCTCTTTGTTGTCGGAGGATATTTCCTTTGGCCCTATAGTCTTCAAAGGGAAAGGAAATATCTGTTGTCAGATTCCACAGAAATAAGGCTAGCAAAGAGATCCACGAAATACAGATGTAACTCTGTGAGATGAATTAACAGAACACTGAGCAGTTTCTCAGAAAGCTTCTTTCCAGATTTCATCGGAGGATATTTCCTTTTTCACCATAGCCCTCTAGGGGTTTCCAAATATCACTTTGCCAATTTCACAAGAACTGTCTTAGCGAAAGGCTTCTTGAAGGGAAAGCTGTAACTCTGTGAGACGATTTCACAGATCACAAAGAAGATTTTCAGAAAGCTTCTTTCTCTTTGTTATCGGAGGATATTTCCTTTGTCCCTATAGTCTTCAAACGGAAAGGAAATATCTGTTGTCAGATTCCACAGAAATAAGGCTAGCAAAGAGATCCACGAAATACAGATGTAACTCTGTGAGATGAATTAACAGAACACTAAGCAGTTTCTCAGAAGGCTTCTTTCCAGATTTCATCGGAGGATATTTCCTTTTTCACCATAGCCCTCTACGGGCTTCCAAATATCACTTTGCCAATTCCACAAGAACTGTCTTAGCGAAAGGCTTCTTGAGGGGAAAGCTGTAACTCTGTGAGATGATTTCACAGAACAGAAAGAAGTTTCTCAGAAAGCTTCTTTCTCTTTGTTATCGGAGGATATTTCCTTTGACTGTATAGTCTTTAAAGGGATCCGAAATATCTGTTCTCAGATTCCACAGAAATAAGGCTCGCAAAGAGATCCACGAAATACAGATGTAACTCTGGGAGATGAATTAACAGAACACTAAGCAGTTTCTCAGAAAGCTTCTTTCCAGATTTCATCGGATGATATTTCCTTTTTCACCATAGCCCCCTATGGGCTTCCAAATATCACTTTGCCAATTCCACAAGAACTGTCTTAGCGAAAGGCTTCTTGAGGGGAAAGCTGTAATTCTGTGAGGTGATTTCACAGAACACAAAGAAGTTTCTCAGAAAGCTTCTTTCTCCTTGTTATCGGAGGATATTTCCTTTGGCCCTATAGTCTTCAAAGGGAAAGGAAATATCTGTTGTCAGATTCCACAGAAATAAGGCTAGCAAAGAGATCCACGAAATACAGATGTAACTCTGTGAGATGAATTAACAGAACACTGAGCAGTTTCTCAGAAAGCTTATTTCCAGATTTCATCGGAGGATATTTCCTTTTTCACCATAGCCCTCTATGGGCTTCCAAATATCACTTTGCCAATTCCACAAGAACTGTCTTAGCGAAAGGCTTCTTGAGGGGAAAGCTGTAACTCTGTGAGATGATTTCACAGAACACAAAGAAGTTTCTCAGAAAGCTTCTTTCTCTTTGTTATCGGGGGATATTTCCTTTGGCCCTATAGTCTTCAAAGGGAAAGGAAATATCTGTTGTCAGATTGCACAGAAATAAGGCTAGCAAAGAGATCCACGAAATACAGATGTAATTCTTTGAGATGAATTTACAGAACACTGAGCAGTTTCTCAGAAAGCTTCTTTCCAGATTTCATCGGAGGATATTTCCATTTTCACCGTAGCCCTCTATGGGCTTCCAAATATCACTTTGCCAATTCCACAAGAACTGTCTTAGCGAAAGGCTTCTTGAGGGGAAAGCTGTAACTCTGTGAGACGTTTTCACAGAACACAAAGAAGTTTCTCAGAAAGCTTCTTTCTCTTTGTTATCGGAGGATATTTCCTTTGACCGTATAGTCTTTAAAGGGATCCGAAATATCTGTTGTCAGATTCCACAGAAATAAGGCTAGCAAAGAGATCCATGAAATACAGATGTAACTCTGTGAGATGAATTAACAGAACACTAAGCAGTTTCTCAGAAAGCTTCTTTCCAGATTTCATCGGATGATATTTCCTTTTTCACCATAGCCCTCTATGGGCTTCCAAATATCACTTTGCCAATTCCACAAGAACTGTCTTAGCGAAAGGCTTCTTGAGGGGAAAGCTGTAACTCTGTGAGGTCATTTCACAGAACACAAAGAAGTTTCTCAGAAAGCTTCTTGCTCTTTGTTATCGGAGGATATTTCCTTTGGCCCTATAGTCTTCAAAGGGAAAGGAAATATCTGTTGTCAGATTCCACAGAAATAAGGCTAGCAAAGAGATCCACGAAATACAGATGTAACTCTGTGAGATGAATTAACAGAACACTGAGCAGTTTCTCAGAAAGCTTCTTTCCAGATTTCATCGGAGGATATTTCCTTTTTCACCATAGCCCTCTATGGGCTTCCAAATATCACTTTGCCAATTCCACAAGAACTGTCTTAGCGAAAGGCTTCTTGAGGGGAAAGCTGTAACTCTGTGAGATGATTTCACAGAACACAAAGAAGTTTCTCAGAAAGCTTCTTTCTCTTTGTTATCGGGGGATATTTCCTTTGGCCCTATAGTCTTCAAAGGGAAAGGAAATATCTGTTGTCAGATTGCACAGAAATAAGGCTAGCAAAGAGATCCACGAAATACAGATGTAATTCTTTGAGATGAATTTACAGAACACTGAGCAGTTTCTCAGAAAGCTTCTTTCCAGATTTCATCGGAGGATATTTCCATTTTCACCGTAGCCCTCTATGGGCTTCCAAATATCACTTTGCCAATTCCACAAGAACTGTCTTAGCGAAAGGCTTCTTGAGGGGAAAGCTGTAACTCTGTGAGACGTTTTCACAGAACACAAAGAAGTTTCTCAGAAAGCTTCTTTCTCTTTGTTATCGGAGGATATTTCCTTTGACCGTATAGTCTTTAAAGGGATCCGAAATATCTGTTGTCAGATTCCACAGAAATAAGGCTAGCAAAGAGATCCATGAAATACAGATGTAACTCTGTGAGATGAATTAACAGAACACTAAGCAGTTTCTCAGAAAGCTTCTTTCCAGATTTCATCGGATGATATTTCCTTTTTCACCATAGCCCTCTATGGGCTTCCAAATATCACTTTGCCAATTCCACAAGAACTGTCTTAGCGAAAGGCTTCTTGAGGGGAAAGCTGTAACTCTGTGAGGTCATTTCACAGAACACAAAGAAGTTTCTCAGAAAGCTTCTTGCTCTTTGTTATCGGAGGATATTTCCTTTGGCCCTATAGTCTTCAAAGGGAAAGGAAATATCTGTTGTCAGATTCCACAGAAATAAGGCTAGCAAAGAGATCCACGAAATACAGATGTAACTCTGTGAGATGAATTAACAGAACACTGAGCAGTTTCTCAGAAAGCTTCTTTCCAGATTTCATCGGAGGATATTTCCTTTTTCACCATAGCCCTCTATGGGCTTCCAAATATCACTTTGCCAATTCCACAAGAACTGTGTTAGCGAAAGGCTTCTTGAGGGGAAAGCTGTAACTCTGTGAGATGATTTCACAGAACACAAAGAAGTTTCTCAGAAAGCTTCTTTCTCTTTGTTATCGGAGGATATTTCCTTTGGCCCTATAGTCTTCAAAGGGAAAGGAAATATCTGTTGTCAGATTCCACAGAAATAAGGCTAGCAAAGAGATCCACGAAATACAGATGTAACTCTGTGAGATGAATTAACAGAACACTAAGCAGTTTCTCAGAAAGCTTCTATCCATATTTCATCGGAGGATATTTCCTTTTTCACCATAGCCCTCTAAGGTCTTCCAAATATCACTTTGCCAATTCCACAAGAACTGTCTTAGCGAAAGGCTTCTTGAGGTGAAAGCTGTAACTCTGTGAGATGATTTCAAAGAAAACAAAGAAGTTTCTCAGAAAGCTTCTTTCCCTTTCTTATCGGAGGATATTTCCTTTGGCCCTATAGTCTTCAAAGGGAAAGGAAATATCTGTTGTCAGATTCCACAGAAATAAGGCTAGCAAAGAGATCCACGAAATACAGATGTAACTCTGTGAGATGAATTAACAGAACAATAAGCAGTTTCTCAGAAAGCTTCTTTCCAGATTTCATCGGAGGATATTTCCTTTTTCACCATAGCCCTCTATGGGCTTCCAAATATCACTTTGCCAATTCCACAAGAACTGTCTTAGCGAAAGGCTTCTTGAGGGGAAAGCTGTAACTCTGTGAGATGATTTCACAGAACACAAAGAAGTTTCTCAGAAAGCTTCTTTCTCTTTGTTATCGGAGGATATTTCCTTTGGCCCTATAGTCTTTAAAGGGATCCGAAATATCTGTTCTCAGATTCCACAGAAATAAGGCTAGCAAAGAGATCCACGAAATACAGATGTAACTCTGTGAGATGAATTAACAGAACACTAAGCAGTTTCTCAGAAATCTTCTTTCCAGATATCATCGGATGATATTTCCTTTATCACCATAGCCCTCTATGGGCTTCCAAATATCACTTTGCCAATTCCACAAGAACTGTCTTAGCGAAAGGCTTCTTGAAGGGAAAGCTGTAACTCTGTGAGACGATTTCACAGATCACAAAGAAGATTCTCAGAAAGCTTCTTTCTCTTTGTTATCGGAGGATATTTCCTTTGTCCCTATAGTCTTCAAACGGAAAGGAAATATCTGTTGTCAGATTCCACAGAAATAAGGCTAGCAAAGAGATCCACGAAATACAGATGTAACTCTGTGAGATGAATTAACAGAACACTAAGCAGTTTCTCAGAAGGCTTCTTTCCAGATTTCATCGGAGGATATTTCCTTTTTCACCATAGCCCTCTATGGGCTTCCAAATATCACTTTGCCAATTCCACAAGAACTGTCTTAGCGAAAGGCTTCTTGAGGGGAAAGCTGTAACTCTGTGAGATGATTTCACAGAACAGAAAGAAGTTTCTCAGAAAGCTTCTTTCTCTTTGTTATCGGAGGATATTTCCTTTGACTGTATAGTCTTTAAAGGGATCCGAAATATCTGTTCTCAGATTCCACAGAAATAAGGCTCGCAAAGAGATCCACGAAATACAGATGTAACTCTGTGAGATGAATTAACAGAACACTAAGCAGTTTCTCAGAAAGCTTCTTTCCAGATTTCATCGGATGATATTTCCTTTTTCACCATAGCCCCCTATGGGCTTCCAAATATCACTTTGCCAATTCCACAAGAACTGTCTTAGCGAAAGGCTTCTTGAGGGGAAAGCTGTAATTCTGTGAGGTGATTTCACAGAACACAAAGAAGTTTCTCAGAAAGCTTCTTTCTCTTTGTTATCGGAGGATATTTCCTTTGGCCCTATAGTCTTCAAAGGGAAAGGAAATATCTGTTGTCAGATTCCACAGAAATAAGGCTAGCAAAGAGATCCACGAAATACAGATGTAACTCTGTGAGATGAATTAACAGAACACTGAGCAGTTTCTCAGAAAGCTTATTTCCAGATTTCATCGGAGGATATTTCCTTTTTCACCATAGCCCTCTATGGGCTTCCAAATATCACTTTGCCAATTCCACAAGAACTGTCTTAGCGAAAGGCTTCTTGAGGGGAAAGCTGTAACTCTGTGAGATGATTTCACAGAACACAAAGAAGTTTCTCAGAAAGCTTCTTTCTCTTTGTTATCGGGGGATATTTCCTTTGGCCCTATAGTCTTCAAAGGGAAAGGAAATATCTGTTGTCAGATTGCACAGAAATAAGGCTAGCAAAGAGATCCACGAAATACAGATGTAATTCTTTGAGATGAATTTACAGAACACTGAGCAGTTTCTCAGAAAGCTTCTTTCCAGATTTCATCGGAGGATATTTCCATTTTCACCGTAGCCCTCTATGGGCTTCCAAATATCACTTTGCCAATTCCACAAGAACTGTCTTAGCGAAAGGCTTCTTGAGGGGAAAGCTGTAACTCTGTGAGACGTTTTCACAGAACACAAAGAAGTTTCTCAGAAAGCTTCTTTCTCTTTGTTATCGGAGGATATTTCCTTTGACCGTATAGTCTTTAAAGGGATCCGAAATATCTGTTGTCAGATTCCACAGAAATAAGGCTAGCAAAGAGATCCATGAAATACAGATGTAACTCTGTGAGATGAATTAACAGAACACTAAGCAGTTTCTCAGAAAGCTTCTTTCCAGATTTCATCGGATGATATTTCCTTTTTCACCATAGCCCTCTATGGGCTTCCAAATATCACTTTGCCAATTCCACAAGAACTGTCTTAGCGAAAGGCTTCTTGAGGGGAAAGCTGTAACTCTGTGAGGTCATTTCACAGAACACAAAGAAGTTTCTCAGAAAGCTTCTTGCTCTTTGTTATCGGAGGATATTTCCTTTGGCCCTATAGTCTTCAAAGGGAAAGGAAATATCTGTTGTCAGATTCCACAGAAATAAGGCTAGCAAAGAGATCCACGAAATACAGATGTAACTCTGTGAGATGAATTAACAGAACACTGAGCAGTTTCTCAGAAAGCTTCTTTCCAGATTTCATCGGAGGATATTTCCTTTTTCACCATAGCCCTCTATGGGCTTCCAAATATCACTTTGCCAATTCCACAAGAACTGTGTTAGCGAAAGGCTTCTTGAGGGGAAAGCTGTAACTCTGTGAGATGATTTCACAGAACACAAAGAAGTTTCTCAGAAAGCTTCTTTCTCTTTGTTATCGGAGGATATTTCCTTTGGCCCTATAGTCTTCAAAGGGAAAGGAAATATCTGTTGTCAGATTCCACAGAAATAAGGCTAGCAAAGAGATCCACGAAATACAGATGTAACTCTGTGAGATGAATTAACAGAACACTAAGCAGTTTCTCAGAAAGCTTCTATCCATATTTCATCGGAGGATATTTCCTTTTTCACCATAGCCCTCTAAGGTCTTCCAAATATCACTTTGCCAATTCCACAAGAACTGTCTTAGCGAAAGGCTTCTTGAGGTGAAAGCTGTAACTCTGTGAGATGATTTCAAAGAAAACAAAGAAGTTTCTCAGAAAGCTTCTTTCCCTTTCTTATCGGAGGATATTTCCTTTGGCCCTATAGTCTTCAAAGGGAAAGGAAATATCTGTTGTCAGATTCCACAGAAATAAGGCTAGCAAAGAGATCCACGAAATACAGATGTAACTCTGTGAGATGAATTAACAGAACAATAAGCAGTTTCTCAGAAAGCTTCTTTCCAGATTTCATCGGAGGATATTTCCTTTTTCACCATAGCCCTCTATGGGCTTCCAAATATCACTTTGCCAATTCCACAAGAACTGTCTTAGCGAAAGGCTTCTTGAGGGGAAAGCTGTAACTCTGTGAGATGATTTCACAGAACACAAAGAAGTTTCTCAGAAAGCTTCTTTCTCTTTGTTATCGGAGGATATTTCCTTTGGCCCTATAGTCTTTAAAGGGATCCGAAATATCTGTTCTCAGATTCCACAGAAATAAGGCTAGCAAAGAGATCCACGAAATACAGATGTAACTCTGTGAGATGAATTAACAGAACACTAAGCAGTTTCTCAGAAATCTTCTTTCCAGATATCATCGGATGATATTTCCTTTATCACCATAGCCCTCTATGGGCTTCCAAATATCACTTTGCCAATTCCACAAGAACTGTCTTAGCGAAAGGCTTCTTGAAGGGAAAGCTGTAACTCTGTGAGACGATTTCACAGATCACAAAGAAGATTCTCAGAAAGCTTCTTTCTCTTTGTTATCGGAGGATATTTCCTTTGTCCCTATAGTCTTCAAACGGAAAGGAAATATCTGTTGTCAGATTCCACAGAAATAAGGCTAGCAAAGAGATCCACGAAATACAGATGTAACTCTGTGAGATGAATTAACAGAACACTAAGCAGTTTCTCAGAAGGCTTCTTTCCAGATTTCATCGGAGGATATTTCCTTTTTCACCATAGCCCTCTATGGGCTTCCAAATATCACTTTGCCAATTCCACAAGAACTGTCTTAGCGAAAGGCTTCTTGAGGGGAAAGCTGTAACTCTGTGAGATGATTTCACAGAACAGAAAGAAGTTTCTCAGAAAGCTTCTTTCTCTTTGTTATCGGAGGATATTTCCTTTGACTGTATAGTCTTTAAAGGGATCCGAAATATCTGTTCTCAGATTCCACAGAAATAAGGCTCGCAAAGAGATCCACGAAATACAGATGTAACTCTGTGAGATGAATTAACAGAACACTAAGCAGTTTCTCAGAAAGCTTCTATCCATATTTCATCGGAGGATATTTCCTTTTTCACCATAGCCCTCTATGGGCTTCCAAATATCACTTTGCCAATTCCACAAGAACTGTCTTAGCGAAAGGCTTCTTGAGGTGAAAGCTGTAACTCTGTGAGATGATTTCACAGAAAACAAAGAAGTTTCTCAGAAAGCTTCTTTCCCTTTCGTATCGGAGGATATTTCCTTTGGCCCTATAGTCTTCAAAGGGAAAGGAAATATCTGTTGTCAGATTCCACAGAAATAAGGCTAGCAAAGAGATCCACGAAATACAGATGTAACTCTGTGAGATGAATTAACAGAACAATAAGCAGTTTCTCAGAAAGCTTCTTTCCAGAGTTCATCGGAGGATATTTCCTTTTTCACCATAGCCCTCTATGGGCTTCCAAATATCACTTTGCCAATTCCACAAGAACTGTCTTAGCGAAAGGCTTCTTGAGGGGAAAGCTGTAACTCTGTGAGATTATTTCACAGAACACAAAGAAGTTTCTCAGAAAGCTTCTTTCTCTTTGTTATCGGAGGATATTTCCTTTGGCCCTATAGTCTTTAAAGGGATCCGAAATATCTGTTCTCAGATTCCACAGAAATAAGGCTAGCAAAGAGATCCACGAAATACAGATGTAACTCTGTGAGATGAATTAACAGAACACTGAGCAGTTTCTCAGAAAGCTTCTTTCCAGATATCATCGGATGATATTTCCTTTTTCACCATAGCCCTCTATGGGCTTCCAAATATCACTTTGCCAATTCCACAAGAACTGTCTTAGAGAAAGGCTTCTTCAAGGGAAAGCTGTAACTCTGTGAGACGATTTCACAGATCACAAAGAAGATTGTCAGAAAGCTTCTTTCTCTTTGTTATCGGAGGATATTTCCTTTGTCCCTATAGTCTTCAAATGGAAAGGAAATATCTGTTGTCAGATTCCACAGAAATAAGGCTAGCAAAGAGATCCACGAAATACAGATGTAACTCTGTGAGATGAATTAACAGAACACTAAGCAGTTTCTCAGAAGGCTTCTTTCCAGATTTCATCGGAGGATATTTCCTTTTTCACCATAGCCCTCTATGGGCTTCCAAATATCACTTTCCCAATTCCACAAGAACTGTCTTAGCGAAAGGCTTCTTGAGGGGAAAGCTGTAACTCTGTGAGATGATTTCACAGAACAGAAAGAAGTTTCTCAGAAAGCTTCTTTCTCTTTGTTATCGGAGGATATTTCCTTTGACTGTATAGTCTTTAAAGGGATCCGAAATATCTGTTCTCAGATTCCACAGAAATAAGGCTAGGAAACAGATCCACGAAATACAGATGTAACTCTGTGAGATGAATTAACAGAACACTAAGCAGTTTCTCAGAAAGCTTCTTTCCAGATTTCATCGGATGATATTTCCTTTTTCACCATAGCCCCCTATGGGCTTCCAAATATCACTTTGCCAATTCCACAAGAACTGTCTTAGCGAAAGGCTTCTTGAGGGGAAAGCTGTAATTCTGTGAGGTGATTTCAGAGAACACAAAGAAGTTTCTCAGAAAGCTTCTTTCTCTTTGTTATCGGAGGATATTTCCTTTGGCCCTATAGTCTTCAAAGGGAAAGGAAATATCTGTTGTCAGATTCCACAGAAATAAGGCTAGCAAAGAGATCCACGAAATACAGATGTAACTCTGTGAGATGAATTAACAGAACACTGAGCAGTTTCTCAGAAAGCTTCTTTCCAGATTTCATCGGAGGATATTTCCTTTTTCACCATAGCCCTCTATGGGCTTCCAAATATCACTTTGCCAATTCCACAAGAACTGTCTTAGCGAAAGGCTTCTTGAGGGGAAAGCTGTAACTCTGTGAGATGATTTCACAGAACACAAAGAAGTTTCTCAGAAAGCTTCTTTCTCTTTGTTATCGGGGGATATTTCCTTTGGCCCTATAGTCTTCAAAGGGAAAGGAAATATCTGTTGTCAGATTGCACAGAAATAAGGCTAGCAAAGAGATCCACGAAATACAGATGTAATTCTTTGAGATGAATTTACAGAACACTGAGCAGTTTCTCAGAAAGCTTCTTTCCAGATTTCATCGGAGGATATTTCCATTTTCACCGTAGCCCTCTATGGGCTTCCAAATATCACTTTGCCAATTCCACAAGAACTGTCTTAGCGAAAGGATTATTGAGGGGAAAGCTGTAACTCTGTGAGACGATTTCACAGAACACAAAGAAGTTTCTCAGAAAGCTTCTTTCTCTTTGTTATCGGAGGATATTTCCTTTGACCGTATAGTCTTTAAAGGGATCCGAAATATCTGTTGTCAGATTCCACAGAAATAAGGCTAGCAAAGAGATCCATGAAATACAGATGTAACTCTGTGAGATGAATTAACAGAACACTAAGCAGTTTCTCAGAAAGCTTCTTTCCAGATTTCATCGGATGATATTTCCTTATTCACCATAGCCCTCTATGGGCTTCCAAATATCACTTTGCCAATTCCACAAGAACTGTCTTAGCGAAAGGCTTCTTGAGGGGAAAGCTGTAACTCTGTGAGGTGATTTCACAGAACACAAAGAAGTTTCTCAGAAAGCTTCTTGCTCTTTGTTATCGGAGGATATTTCCTTTGGCCCTACAGTCTTCAAAGGGAAAGGAAATATCTGTTGTCAGATTCCACAGAAATAAGGCTAGCAAAGAGATCCACGAAATACAGATGTAACTCTGTGAGATGAATTAACAGAACACTGAGCAGTTTCTCAGAAAGCTTCTTTCCAGATTTCATCGGAGGATATTTCCTTTTTCACCATAGCCCTCTAGGGGCTTCCAAATATCACTTTGCCAATTCCACAAGAACTGTCTTAGCGAAAGGCTTCTTGAAGGGAAAGCTGTAACTCTGTGAGACGATTTCACAGATCACAAAGAAGATTCTCAGAAAGCTTCTTTCTCTTTGTTATCGGAGGATATTTCCTTTGTCCCTATAGTCTTCAAACGGAAAGGAAATATCTGTTGTCAGATTCCACAGAAATAAGGCTAGCAAAGAGATCCACGAAATGCAGATGTAACTCTGTGAGATGAATTAACAGAACACTAAGCAGTTTCTCAGAAGGCTTCTTTCCAGATTTCATCGGAGGATATTTCCTTTTTCACCATAGCCCTCTATGGGCTTCCAAATATCACTTTGCCAATTCCACAAGAACTGTCTTAGCGAAAGGCTTCTTGAGGGGAAAGCTGTAACTCTGTGAGATGATTTCACAGAACAGAAAGAAGTTTCTCAGAAAGCTTCTTTCTCTTTGTTATCGTAGGATATTTCCTTTGACTGTATAGTCTTTAAAGGTATCCGAAATATCTGTTCTCAGATTCCACAGAAATAAGGCTCGCAAAGAGATACACGAAATACAGATGTAACTCTGTGAGACGAATTAACAGAACACTAAGCAGTTTCTCAGAAAGCTTCTTTCCAGATTTCATCGGATGATATTTCCTTTTTCACCATAGCCCCCTATGGGCTTCCAAATATCACTTTGCCAATTCCACAAGAACTGTCTTAGCGAAAGGCTTCTTGAGGGGAAAGCTGTAATTCTGTGAGGTGATTTCACAGAACACAAAGAAGTTTCTCAGAAAGCTTCTTTCTCTTTGTTATCGGAGGATATTTCCTTTGGCCCTATAGTCTTCAAAGGGAAAGGAAATATCTGTTGTCAGATTCCACAGAAATAAGGCTAGCAAAGAGATCCACGAAATACAGATGTAACTCTGTGAGATGAATTAACAGAACACTGAGCAGTTTCTCAGAAAGCTTATTTCCAGATTTCATCGGAGGATATTTCCTTTTTCACCATAGCCCTCTAAGGGCTTCCAAATATCACTTTGCCAATTCCACAAGAACTGTCTTAGCGAAAGGCTTCTTGAGGTGAAAGCTGTAACTCTGTGAGATGATTTCACAGAACAGAAAGAAGTTTCTCAGAAAGCTTCTTTCTCTTTGTTATCGGGGGATATTTCCTTTGGCCCTATAGTCTTCAAAGGGAAAGGAAATATCTGTTGTCAGATTGCACAGAAATAAGGCTAGCAAAGAGATCCACGAAATACAGATGTAATTCTTTGAGATGAATTTACAGAACACTGAGCAGTTTCTCAGAAATCTTCTTTCCAGATTTCATCGGAGGATATTTCCATTTTCACCGTAGCCCTCTATTGGCTTCCAAATATCACTTTGCCAATTCCACAAGAACTGTCTTAGCGAAAGGCTTCTTGAGGGGAAAGCTGTAACTCTGTGAGACGATTTCACAGAACACAAAGAAGTTTCTCAGAAAGCTTCTTTCTCTTTGTTATCGGAGGATATTTCCTTTGACCGTATAGTCTTTAAAGGGATCCGAAATATCTGTTGTCAGATTCCACAGAAATAAGGCTAGCAAAGAGATCCATGAAATACAGATGTAACTCTGTGAGATGAATTAACAGAACACTAAGCAGTTTCTCAGAAAGCTTCTTTCAAGATTTCATCGGATGATATTTCCTTTTTCACCATAGCCCTCTATGGGCTTCCAAATATCACTTTGCCAATTCCACAAGAACTGTCTTAGCGAAAGGCTTCTTGAGGGGAAAGCTGTAACTCTGTGAGGTGATTTCACAGAACACAAAGAAGTTTCTCAGAAAGCTTCTTGCTCTTTGTTATCGGAGGATATTTCCTTTGGCCCTATAGTCTTCAAAGGGAAAGGAAATATCTGTTGTCAGATTCCACAGATATAAGGCTAGCAAAGAGATCCACGAAATACAGATGTAACTCTGTGAGATGAATTAACAGAACACTGAGCAGTTTCTCAGAAAGCTTCTTTCCAGATTTCATCGGAGGATATTTCCTTTTTCACCATAGCCCTCTATGGGCTTCCAAATATCACTTTGCCAATTCCACAAGAACTGTGTTAGCGAAAGGCTTCTTGAGGGGAAAGCTGTAACTCTGTGAGATGATTTCACAGAACACAAAGAAGTTTCTCAGAAAGCTTCTTTCTCTTTGTTATCGGAGGATATTTCCTTTGGCCCTATAGTCTTCAAAGGGAAAGGAAATATCTGTTGTCAGATTCCACAGAAATAAGGCTAGCAAAGAGATCCACGAAATACAGATGTAACTCTGTGAGATGAATTAACAGAACACTAAGCAGTTTCTCAGAAAGCTTCTATCCATATTTCATCGGAGGATATTTCCTTTTTCACCATAGCCCTCTATGGGCTTCCAAATATCACTTTGCCAATTCCACAAGAACTGTCTTAGCGAAAGGCTTCTTGAGGGGAAAGCTGTAACTCTGTGAGATGATTTCACAGAACACAAAGAAGTTTCTCAGAAAGCTTCTTTCTCTTTGTTATCGGAGGATATTTCCTTTGGCCCTATAGTCTTTAAAGGGATCCGAAATATCTGTTCTCAGATTCCACAGAAATAAGCCTAGCAAAGAGATCCACGAAATACAGATGTAACTCTGTGAGATGAATTAACAGAACACTAAGCAGTTTCTCAGAAAGCTTCTTTCCAGATATCATCGGATGATATTTCCTTTTTCACCATAGCCCTCTATGGGCTTCCAAATATCACTTTGCCAATTCCACAAGAACTGGCTTAGAGAATGGCTTATTGAGGGGAAAGCTGTAACTCTGTGAGGTGATTTCAAAGAACACAAAGAAGTTTCTCAGAAAGCTTCTTTCTCTTTGTTATCAGAGGATATTTCCTTTGTCCCTATAGTCTTCAAACGGAAAGGAAATATCTGTTGTCAGATTCCACAGAAATAAGGCTAGCAAAGAGATCCACGAAATACAGATGTAATTCTGTGAGATGAATTTACAGAACACTGAGCAGTTTCTCAGAAAGCTTCTTTCCAGATTTCATCGGAGGATATTTCCTTTTTCACCATAGCCCTCTATGGGCTTCCAAATATCACTTTGCCAATTCCACAAGAACTGTCTTAGCGAAAGGCTTCTTGAGGGGAAAGCTGTAACTCTGTGAAACGATTTCACAGAACACAAAGAACTTTTTCAGAAAGCTTCTTTATCTTTGTTATCGGAGGATATTTCCTTTGGCCCTATAGTCTTCAAAGGGAAAGGAAATATCTGTTGTCAGATTCCACAGAAATAAGGCTAGCAAAGAGATCCACGAAATACAGATGTAACTTTGTGAGATGAATTAACAGAACACTAAACAGTTTCTCAGAAAGCTTCTTTCCATATTTCATCGGAGGATATTTCCTTTTTCACCATAGCCCTCTATGGGCTTCCAAATATCACTTTGCCAATTCCACAAGAACTGTCTTAGCGAAAGGCTTATTGAGTTGAAAGCTGTAACTCTGTGAGATGATTTCACAGAAAACAAAGAAGTTTCTCAGAAAGCTTCTTTCCCTTTCTTATCGGAGGATATTTCCTTTGGCCCTATAGTCTTCAAAGGGAAAGGAAATATCTGTTGTCAGATTCCACAGAAATAAGGCTAGCAAAGAGATCCACGAAATACAGATGTAACTCTGTGAGATGAATTAACAGAACACTAAGCAGTTTCTCAGAAAGCTTCTTTCCGGATTTCATCGGAGGATATTTCCTTTTTCACCATAGCCCTCTATGGGCTTCCAAATATCACTTTGCCAATTCCACAAGAACTGTCTTATCGAAAGGCTTCTTGAGGTGAAAGCTGTAACTCTGTGAGATGATTTCACAGAAAACAAAGAAGTTTCTCAGAAAGCTTCTTTACCTTTCTTATCAGAGGATATTTCCTTTGGCCCTATAGTCTTCAAAGGGAAAGGAAATATCTGTTGTCAGATTCCACAGAAATAAGGCTAGCAAAGAGATCCACGAATTACAGATGTAACTCTGTGAGATGAATTAACAGAACACTAAGCAGTTTCTCAGAAAGCTTCTTTCCAGATTTCATCGGAGGATATTTCCTTTTTCACCATAGCCCTCTATGGGCTTCCAAATATCACTTTGCCAATTCCACAAGAACTGTCTTAGCGAAAGGCTTCTTGAGGGGAAAGCTGTAACTCTGTGAGATGATTTCACAGAACACAAAGACGTTTCTCAGAAAGCTTCTTTCTCTTTGTTATCGGAGGATATTTCCTTTGGCCCTATAGTCTTCAAAGGGAAAGGAAATATCTGTTGTCAGATTCCACAGAAATAAGGCTAGCAAAGAGATCCACGAAATACAGATGTAACTCTGTGAGATGAATTAACAGAACACTGAGCAGTTTCTCAGAAAGCTTCTTTCCAGATTTCATCGGAGGATATTTCCTTTTTCAACATAGCCCTCTAGGGGCTTCCAAATATCACTTTGCCAATTCCACAAGAACTGTCTTAGCGAAAGGCTTCTTGAAGGGAAAGCTGTAACTCTGTGAGACGATTTCACAGATCACAAAGAAGATTCTCAGAAAGCTTCTTTCTCTTTGTTATCGGAGGATATTTCCTTTGTCCCTATAGTCTTCAAACGGAAAGGAAATATCTGTTGTCAGATTCCACAGAAATAAGGCTAGCAAAGAGATCCACGAAATACAGATGTAACTCTGTGAGATGAATTAACAGAACACTAAGCAGTTTCTCAGAAGGCTTCTTTCCAGATTTCATCGGAGGATATTTCCTTTTTCACCATAGCCCTCTATGGGCTTCCAAATATCTCTTTGCCAATTCCACAAGAACTGTCTTAGCGAAAGGCTTCTTGAGGGGAAAGCTGTAACTCTGTGAGATGATTTCACAGAACAGAAAGAAGTTTCTCAGAAAGCTTCTTTCTCTTTGTTATCGGAGGATATTTCCTTTGACTGTATAGTCTTTAAAGGGATCCGAAATATCTGTTCTCAGATTCCAGAGAAATAAGGCTAGCAAAGAGATCCACGAAATACAGATGTAACTCTGTGAGATGAATTAACAGAACACTAAGCAGTTTCTCAGAAAGCTTCTTTCCAGATTTCATCGGAGGATATTTCCTTTTTCACCCTAGCCCCCTATGGGTTCCAAATATCACTTTGCCAATTCCACAAGAACTGTCTTAGCGAAAGGCTTCTTGAGGTGAAAGCTGTAACTCTGTGAGATGATTTCACAGAACACAAAGAAGTTTCTCAGAAAGCTTCTTTCTCTTTGTTATCGGGGGATATTTCCTTTGGCCCTATAGTCTTCAAAGGGAAAGGAAATATCTGTTGTCAGATTGCACAGAAATAAGGCTAGCAAAGAGATCCACGAAATACAGATGTAATTCTTTGAGATGAATTTACAGAACACTGAGCAGTTTCTCAGAAAGCTTCTTTCCAGATTTCATCGGAGGATATTTCCATTTTCACCGTAGCCCTCTATGGGCTTCCAAATATCACTTTGCCAATTCCACAAGAACTGTCTTAGCGAAAGGCTTCTTGAGGGGAAAGCTGTTACTCTGTGAGACGATTTCACAGAACACAAAGAAGTTTCTCAGAAAGCTTCTTTCTCTTTGTTATCGGAGGATATTTCCTTTGACCGTATATTCTTTAAAGGGATCCGAAATATCTGTTGTCAGATTCCACAGAAATAAGGCTAGCAAAGAGATCCATGAAATACAGATGTAACTCTGTGAGATGAATTAACAGAACACTAAGCAGTTTCTCAGAAAGCTTCTTTCCAGATTTCATCGGATGATATTTCCTTTTTCACCATAGCCCTCTATGGGCTTCCAAATATCACTTTGCCAATTCCACAAGAACTGTCTTAGCGAAAGGCTTCTTGAGGGGAAAGCTGTAACTCTGTGCGATGATTTCACAGAACACAAAGAAGTTTCTCAGAAAGCTTCTTTCTCTTTGTTATCGGAGGATATTTCCTTTGGCCCTATAGTCTTTAAAGGGATCCGAAATATCTGTTCTCAGATTCCACAGAAATAAGGCTAGCAAAGAGATCCACGAAATACAGATGTAACTCTGTGAGATGAATTAACAGAACACTAAGCAGTTTCTCAGAAAGCTTCTTTCCAGATATCATCGGATGATATTTCCTTTTTCACCATAGCCCTCTATGGGCTTCCAAATACCACTTTGCCTATTCCACAAGAACTGGCTTAGAGAATGGCTTATTGAGGGGAAAGCTGTAACTCTGTGAGGTGATTTCACAGAACACAAAGAAGTTTCTCAGAAAGTTTCTTTCTCTTTGTTATCGGAGGATATTTCCTTTGTCCCTATAGTCTTCAAACGGAAAGGAAATATCTGTTGTCAGATTCCACAGAAATAAGGCTAGCAAAGAGATCCACGAAATACAGATGTAATTCTGTGAGATGAATTTACAGAACACTGAGCAGTTTCTCAGAAAGCTTCTTTCCAGATTTCATCGGAGGATATTTCCTTTTTCACCATAGCCCTCTATGGGCTTCCAAATATCACTTTGCCAATTCCACAAGAACTGTCTTAGCGAAAGGCTTCTTGAGGGGAAAGCTGTAACTCTGTGAAACGATTTCACAGAACACAAAGAAGTTTTTCAGAAAGCTTCTTTATCTTTGTTATCGGAGGATATTTCCTTTGGCCCTATAGTCTTCAAAGGGAAAGGAAATATCTGTTGTCAGATTCCACAGAAATAAGTCTAGCAAAGAGATCCACGAAATACAGATGTAACTTTGTGAGATGAATTAACAGAACACTAAGCAGTTTCTCAGAAAGCTTCTTTCCATATTTCATCGGAGGATATTTCCTTTTTCACCATAGCCCTCTATGGGCTTCCAAATATCACTTTGCCAATTACACAAGAACTGTCTTAGCGAAAGGCTTATTGAGGTGAAAGCTGTAACTCTGTGAGATGATTTCACAGAAAACAAAGAAGTTTCTCAGAAAGCTTCTTTCCCTTTCTTATCGGAGGATATTTCCTTTGGCCCTATAGTCTTCAAAGGGAAAGGAAATATCTGTTGTCAGATTCCACAGAAATAAGGCAAGCAAAGAGATCCACGAAATACAGATGTAACTCTGTGAGATGAATTAACAGAACACTAAGCAGTTTCTCAGAAAGCTTCTTTCAAGATTTCATCGGAGGATATTTCCTTTTTCACCATAGCCCTCTATGGGCATCCAAATATCACTTTGCCAATTCCACAAGAACTGTCTTAGGGAAAGGCTGCTTGAGGGGAAAGCTGTAACTCTGTGAGATGATTTCACAGAACACAAAGAAGTTTCTCAGAAAGCTTCTTTCTCTTTGTTATCGGAGGATATTTCCTTTGGCCCTGTAGTCTTCAAAGGGAAAGGAAATATCTGTTGACAGATTCCACAGAAATAAGGCTGGCAAAGGGATCCACGAAATACAGATGTAACTTTGTGAGATGAATTAACAGAACACTAAGCAGTTTCTCAGAAAGCTTCTTTCCAGATTTCATCGGAGGATATTTCCTTTTTCACCATAGCCCTCTAGGGTCTTCCAAATATCACTTTGCCAATTCCACAAGAACTGTCTTAGCGAAAGGCTTCTTGAGGGGAAAGCTGTAACTCTGTGAGATGATTTCACAGAACACAAAGAAGATTCTCAGAAAGCTTCTTTCTCTTTCTTATCGGAGGATATTTCCTTTGGCCCTATAGTCTTCAAAGGGAAAGGAAATATCTGTTGTCAGATCCACAATATTAGGCTAGTAAAGAGATCCACGAAATACAGATGTAACTCTGTGAGATGAATTAACAGAACACTGAGCAGTTTCTCAGAAAGCTTCTTTCCAGATTTCATCGGAGGATATTTCCTTTTTCAACATAGCCCTCTATGGGCTTCCAAATATCACTTTGCCAATTCCACAAGAACTGTCTTAGCGACAGGCTTCTTGAGGGGAAAGCTGTAACTCTGTGAGATGATTTCACAGAACACAAAGAAGTTTCTCAGAAAGCATCTTTCTCTTTGTTATCGGAGGATATTTCCTTTGGACCTATAGTCTTCAAAGGGATCCGAAATATCTGTTGTCAGATTCCACAGAAATAAGGCTCGCAAAGAGATCCACGAAATACAGATGTAACTCTGTGAGATGAATTAACAGAACACTAAGCAGTTTCTCAGAACGCTTCTTTCCAGATTTCATCGGAGGATATTTCCTTTTTCACCATAGCCCTCTATGGGCTTCCAAATATCACTTTGCCAATTCCACAAGAACTGTCTTAGCGAAAGGCTACTTGAGTGGAAAGCTCTAACTCTTGTGAGATGATTTCACAGTAGAGAAAGAAGTTTCTCAGAAAGCTTCTTTCTCTTTGTTATCGGAGGATATTTTCTTTGGCCCTATAGTCTTTAAAGGGATACGAAATATCTGTTCTCAGATTCCACATAAATAAGGCGAGCAAAGAGATCCATGAAATACAGATCTAATTCTGTGAGATGAATTTACAGAACACTGAGGAGTTTCTCAGAAAGCTTCTTTCCAGATTTCATCGGAGGATATTTCCTTTTTCACCATAGCCCTCTATGGGCTTCCAAATATCACTTTGCCAATTCCACAAGAACTGTCTTAGCGAAAGGCTTCTTGGGGGGATAAATGTAACTCTGTGAGACGATTTCACAGAACACAAAGAAGTTTCTCAGAAAGCTTCTTTCTGTTTGTTATCGGAGGATATTTCCTTTGGCCCTATAGTCTTTAAAGGGATCCGAAATATCTGTTGTCAGATTCCACAGAAATAAGGCTAGCAAAGAGATCCACGAAATACAGATGTAACTCTGTGAGATGAATTAACAGAACACTAAGCAGTTTCTCAGAAAGCTTCTTTCCAGATTACATCGGATGATATTTCCTTTTTCACCATAGCCCTCTAGGGGCTTCCAAATATCACTTTGCCAATTCCACAAGAACTGTCTTAGCGAAAGGCTTCCTGAGGGGAAAGCTGTAACTCTGTGAGGTGATTTCACAGAACACAAAGAAGTTTCTCAGAAAGCTTCTTTCTCTTTGTTATCGGAGGATATTTCCTTTGGCCCTATAGTCTTCAAAGGGAAAGGAAATATCTGTTCTCAGATTCCACAGAAATAAGGCCAGCAAAGAGATCCTCGAAATACAGATGTAACTCTGTGAGATGAGTTAACAGAACACTAAGCAGTTTCTCAGAAGGCTTCTTTCCAGATTTCATTGGAGGATATTTCCTTTTTTACCATAGCCCTCTATGGGCTTCCAAATATCACTTTGCCAATTCCACAAGAACTGTCTTAGCGAAAGGCTTCTTGAGGGGAAAGCTGTAACTCTGTGAGATGATTTCACAGAACAGAAAGAAGTTTCCCAGAAAGCGTCTTTCTCTTTGTTATCGGAGGATATTTCCTTTGGCCCTATACTCTTTAAAGGGATCCGAAATATCTGTTCTCAGATTCCACAGAAATAAGGCTAGCAAAGAGATCCACGAAATACAGATGTAACTCTGTAAGATGAATTAACAGAACACTAAGCAGTTTCTCAGAAAGCTTCTTTCCAGATTTCATCGGAGGATATTTCCTTTTTCACCATAGCCCTCTATGGTCTTCCAAATATCACTTTGCCAATTCCACAAGAACTGTCTTAGCGAAAGGCTTCTTGAGGGGAAAGCTGTAACTCTGTGAGATGATTTCACAGAAGACAAAGAAGTTTCTCAGAAAGCTTCTTTCTCTTTGTTATCGGAGGATATTTCCTTTGGCCCTGTAGTCTTTAAAGGGATCCGAAATATCTGTTCTCAGATTCCACAGAAATAAGGCTAGCAAAGAGATCCACGAAATACAGATGTAACTCTGTGAGATGAATTAACAGAACACTAAGCAGTTTCTCAGAAAGCTTCTTTCCAGATTACATCGGATGATATTTCCTTTTTCACCATAGCCCTCTAGGGGCTTCCAAATATCACTTTGCCAATTCCACAAGAACTGTCCTAGCGAAAGGCTTCTTGAGGGGAAAGCTGTAACTCTGTGAGGTGATTTCACAGAACACAAAGAAGTTTCTCAGAAAGCTTCTTTCTCTTTGTTATCGGAGGATATTTCCTTTGGCCCTATAGTCTTCAAAGGGAAAGGTAATATCTGTTGTCAGATTCCACAGAAATAAGGCTAGCAAAGAGATCCACGAAATACAGATGTAACTCTGTGAGATGAATTAACAGAACACTGAGCAGTTTCTCAGAAAGCTTCTTTCCAGATTTCATCGGAGGATATTTCCTTTTTCACCATAGCCCTCTATGGGCTTCCAAATATCACTTTGCCAATTCCACAAGAACTGTCTTAGCGAAAGGCTTCTTGAGGGGAAAGCTGTATCTCTGTGAGACGATTTCACAGAACACAAAGAAGATTCTCAGAAAGCTTCTTTCTCTTTGTTATCGGAGGATATTTCCTTTCTCCCTATAGTCTTCAAACGGAAAGGAAATCTCTGTTGTCAGATTCCACAGAAATAAGGCAAGCAAAGAGATCCACGAAATACAGATGTCACTCTGTGAGATGAATTAACAGAACACTAAGCAGTTTCTCAGAAGGCTTCTTTCCAGATTTCATCGGAGGATATTTCCTTTTTAACCATAGCCCTCTATGGGCTTCCAAATATCACTTTGCCAATTCCACAAGAACTGTCTCAGCGAAAGGCTTCTTGAGGGGAAAGCTGTAACTCTTGAGATGATTTCACAGAACACAAAGAAGTTTCTCAGAAAGCTTCTTTCTCTTTGTTATCGGAGGATATTTCCTTTGGCCCTATAGTCTTTAAAGGGATCCGAAATATCTGTTCTCAGATTCCACAGAAATAAGGCTAGCAAAGAGATCCACGAAATACAGATGTAACTCTGTGAGATGAATTAACAGAACACTAAGCAGTTTCTCAGAAAGCTTCCTTCCAGATTTCACGGAGGATATTTCCTTTTTCTCCATAGCCCTCTATGGGCTTCCAAATATCACTTTGCCAATTCCAGAAGAACTGTCTTAGCGAAAGGCTTCTTCAGGGGAAAGCTGTAACTCTGTGAGATGATTTCACAGAACTCAAAGAAGTTTCTCAGAAAGCTTCTTTCCCTTTGTTATCGGAGGATATTTCCTTTGGCCCTATAGTCTTCAAAGGGAAAGGAAATATCTGTTGTCAGATTCCACAGAAATAAGGCTAGCAAAGAGATCCACGAAATACAGATGTAATTCTGTGAGATGAATTTACAGAACACTGAGCAGTTTCTCAGAAAGCTTCTTTCCAGATTTCATCGGAGGATATTTCCTTTTTCACCATAGCCCTCTATGGTCTTCCAAATATCACTTTGCCAATTCCACAAGAACTGTCTTAGCGAAAGGCTTCTTGAGGGGGAAAGCTGTAACTCTGTGAGACGATTTCAAAGAACACAAAGAAGTTTGTCAGAAAGCTTCTTTCTCTTTGTTATCGGAGGATATTTCCTTTGGCCCTATAGTCTTCAAAGGGAAAGGAAATATCTGTTCTCAGATTCCACAGAAATAAGGCTAGCAAAGAGATCCACGAAATACAGATGTAATTCTGTGAGATGAATTTACAGAACACTGAGCAGTTTCTCAGAAAGCTTCTTTCCAGATTTCATCGGAGGATATTTCCTTTTTCACCATAGCCCTCTATGGGCTTCCAAATATCACTTTGCCAATTCCACAAGAACTGTCTTAGCGAAAGGCTTCTTGAGGGGAAAGCTGTAACTCTGTGAAACGATTTCACAGAACACAAAGAAGTTTTTCAGAAAGCTTCTTTCCCTTTGTTATCGGAGGATATTTCGTTTGGCCCTATAGTCTTCAAAGGGAAAGGAAATATCTGTTGTCAGATTCCACAGTAATAAGGCTAGCAAAGAGATCCACGAAATACAGATGTAACTCTGTCAGATGAATTAACAGAACACTAAGCAGTTTCTCAGAAAGCTTCTTTCCATATTTCATCGGAGGATATTTCCTTTTTCGCCATAGCCCTCTATGGGCTTCCAAATATCACTTTGCCAATTCCACAAGAACTGTCTTAGCGAAAGGCTTCTTGAGGTGAAAGCTGTAACTCTGTGAGATGATTTCACAGAAAACAAAGAAGTTTCTCAGAAAGCTTCTTTCCCTTTCTTCTCGGAGGATATTTCCTTTGGCCCTATAGTCTTCAAAGGGAAAGGAAATATCTGTTGTCATATTCCACAGAAATAAGGCAAGCAAAGAGATCCACGAAATACAGATGTAACTCTGTGAGATGAATTAACAGAACACTAATCAGTTTCTCAGAAGGCTTCTTTCCAGATTTCATCGGAGGATATTTCCTTTTTCACCATAGCCCTCTATGGGCTTCCAAATATCACTTTGCCAATTCCACAAGAACTGTCTTAGCGAAAGGCTTCTTGAGGGGAAAGCTGTAACTCTGTGAGATGATTTCACAGAACACAAAGAAGTTTCTCAGAAAGCTTCTTTCTCTTTGTTATCGGAGGATATTTCCTTTGGCCCTATAGTCTTTAAAGGGATCCGAAATATCTGTTCTCAGATTCCACAGAAATAAGGCTAGCAAAGAGATCCACGAAATACAGATGTAACTCTGTGAGATGAATTAACAGAACACTAAGCAGTTTCTCAGAAAGCTTCCTTCCAGATTTCATCGGAGGATATTTCCTTTTTCTCCATAGCCCTCTATGGGCTTCCAAATATCACTTTGCCAATTCCAGAAGAACTGTCTTAGCGAAAGGCTTCTTGAGGGGAAAGCTGTAACTCTGTGAGATGATTTCACAGAACTCAAAGAAGTTTCTCAGAAAGCTTCTTTCCCTTTGTTATCGGAGGATATTTCCTTTGGCCCTATAGTCTTCAAAGGGAAAGGAAATATCTGTTGTCAGATTCCACAGAAATAAGGCTAGCAAAGAGATCCACGAAATACAGATGTAATTCTGTGAGATGAATTTACAGAACACTGAGCAGTTTCTCAGAAAGCTTCTTTCCAGATTTCATCGGAGGATATTTCCTTTTTCACCATAGCCCTCTATGGGCTTCCAAATATCACTTTGCCAATTCCACAAGAACTGTCTTAGCGAAAGGCTTCTTGAGGGGAAAGCTGTAACTCTGTGAAACGATTTCACAGAACACAAAGAAGTTTTTCAGAAAGCTTCTTTCTCTTTGTTATCGGAGGATATTTCGTTTGGCCCTATAGTCTTCAAAGGGAAAGGAAATATCTGTTGTCAGATTCCACAGTAATAAGGCTAGCAAAGAGATCCACGAAATACAGATGTAACTCTGTCAGATGAATTAACAGAACACTAAGCAGTTTCTCAGAAAGCTTCTTTCCATATTTCATCGGAGGATATTTCCTTTTTCGCCATAGCCCTCTATGGGCTTCCAAATATCACTTTGCCAATTCCACAAGAACTGTCTTAGCGAAAGGCTTCTTGAGGTGAAAGCTGTAACTCTGTGAGATGATTTCACAGAAAACAAAGAAGTTTCTCAGAAAGCTTCTTTCCCTTTCTTATCGGAGGATATTTCCTTTGGCCCTATAGTCTTCAAAGGGAAAGGAAATATCTGTTGTCATATTCCACAGAAATAAGGCAAGCAAAGAGATCCACGAAATACAGATGTAACTCTGTGAGATGAATTAACAGAACACTGAGCAGTTTCTCAGAACGCTTCTTTCCAGATTTCATCGGAGGATATTTCCTTTTTCACCATAGCCCTCTATGGGCTTCCAAATATCACTTTGCCAATTCCACAAGAACTGTCTTAGCGAAAGGCTTCTTGAGTGGAAAGCTCTAACTCTTGTGAGATGATTTCACAGAAGAGAAAGAAGTTTCTCAGAAAGCTTCTTTCTCTTTGTTATCGGAGGATATTTCCTTTGGACCTATAGTCTTCAAAGGGATCCGAAATATCTGTTGTCAGATTCCACAGAAATGAGGCTCGCAAAGAGATCCACGAAATACAGATGTAACTCTGTGAGATGAATTAACAGAACACTAAGCAGTTTCTCAGAACGCTTCTTTCCAGATTTCATCGGAGGATATTTCCTTTTTCACCATAGCCCTCTATGGGCTTCCAAATATCACTTTGCCAATTCCACAAGAACTGTCTTAGCGAAAGGCTTCTTGAGGGGAAAGCTCTAACTCTTGTGAGATGATTTCACAGAAGAGAAAGAAGTTTCTCAGAAAGCTTCTTTCTCTTTGTTATCGGAGGATATTTTCTTTGGCCCTATAATCTTTAAAGGGATCCGAAATATCTGTTCTCAGATTCCACAGAAATAAGGCTAGCAAAGAGATCCACGAAATACAGATGTAATTCTGTGAGATGAATTTACAGAACACTGAGCAGTTTCTCAGAAAGCTTCTTTCCAGATTTCATCGGAGGATATTTCCTTTTTCACCATAGCCCTCTATGGTCTTCCAAATATCACTTTGCCAATTCCACAAGAACTGTCTTAGCGAAAGGCGTCTTGAGGGGAAAGCTGTAACTCTGTGAGACGATTTCACAGAACACAAAGAAGTTTTTCAGAAAGCTTCATTCTCTTTGTTATCGGAGGATATTTCCTTTGGCCCTATAGTCTTCAAAGGGAAAGGAAATATCTGTTGTCAGATTCCACAGAAATAAGGCTAGCAAAGAGATCCACGAAATACAGATGTAACTCTGTGAGATGAATTAACAGAACACTAAGTAGTTTCTCAGAAAGCTTCTTTCCAGATTTCGTCGGAGGATATTTCCTTTTTCACCATAGCCCTCTATGGGCTTCCAAATATCACTTTGCCAATTCCACTAGAACTGTCTTAGCGAAAGGCTTCTTGAGGGGAAAGCTGTAACTCTGTGAGATGATTTCACAGAACACAAAGAAGTTTCTCAGAAAGCTTCTTTCTCTTTGTTATCGGAGGATATTTCCTTTGGCCCTGTAGTCATCAAAGGGAAAGGAAATATCTGTTGTCAGATTCTACAGAAATAAGGCTGGCAAAGACATCCACGAAATACAGATGTAACTCTGTGAGATGAATTAACAGAACACTAAGCAGTTTCTCAACAAGCTTCTTTCCAGATTTCATCGGAGGATATTTCCTTTTTCACCATAGCCCTCTATGGTCTTCCAAATATCACTTTGCCAATTCCAGAAGAACTGTCTTAGCGAAAGGCTTCTTGAGGGGAAAGCTGTAACTCTGTGAGATGATTTCACAGAACACAAAGAAGTTTCTCAGAAAGCTTCTTTCTCTTTGTTATGGGAGGATATTTCCTTTGGCCCTGTACTCTTCAAAGGGAAAGGAAATATCTGTTGTCAGATCCACAGAAATAAGGCTAGCAAAGAGATCCACGAAATACAGATGTAACTCTGTGAGATGAATTAACAGAACACTGAGCAGTTTCTCAGAAAGCATCTTTCCAGATTTCATCGGAGGATATTTCCTTTTTCACCATAGCCCTCTATGGGCTTCCCAATATCACTTTGCCAATTCCACAAGAACTGTCTTAGCGAAAGGCTTCTTGAGGGGAAAGCTGTAACTCTGTGAGATGATTTCACAGAACACAAAGAAGTTTCTCAGAAAGCTTCTTTCCCTTTGTTATCGGAGGATATTTCCTTTGGCCGTATAGTCTTCAAAGTGAAAGGAAATATCTGTTGTCAGATTACACAGAAATAAGGCTAGCAAAGAGATCCAAGAAATACAGATGTAACTCTGTGAGATGAATTAAAAGAACACAGAGCAGTTTCTCAGAAAGCTTCTTTCCAGATTTCATCGGAGGATATTTCCTTTTTCAACATAGCCCTCTATGGGCTTCCCAATATCACTTTGCCAATTCCACAAGAACTGTCTTAGCGAAAGGCTTCTTGAGGGGAAAGCTGTAACTCTGTGAGATGATTTCACAGAACACAAAGAAGTTTCTCAGAAAGCTTCTTTCTCTTTGTTATCGGAGGATATTTCCTTTGGCCCTGTAGTCTTCAAAGGGAAAGGAAATATCTGTTGTCAGATTCCACAGAAATAAGGCTCGCAAAGAGATCCACGAAATACAGATGTAACTCTGTGAGATGAATTAACAGAACACTAAGCAGTTTCTCAGAACTCTTCTTTCCAGATTTCATCGGAGGATATTTCCTTTTTCACCATAGCCCTCTAAGGGCTTCCAAATATCACTTTGCCAATTCCACAAGAACTGTCTTAGCGAAAGTCTTCTTGAGGGGAAAGCTGTAACTCTTGTGAGATGATTTTACAGAACAGAAAGAATTTTCTCAGAAAGCTTCTTTCTCTTTGTTATCGGAGGATATTTTCTTTGGCCCTATAGTCTTTAAAGGGATCCGAAATATCTGTTCTCAGATTCCACAGAAATAAGGCTAGCAAAGAGATCCACGAAATACAGATGTAACTCTGTGAGATGAATTAACAGAACACTGAGAAAGCTTCTTTCCAGATTTCATCGGAGGATATTTCCTTTTTCACCATAGCCCTCTATGCGCTTCCAAATATCACTTTGCCAACTCCACAAGAACTGTCTTAGCGAAAGGCTTCTTGAGGGGAAAGCTGTAACTCTGTGATATGATTTCACAGAACACAAAGAAGTTTCTCAGAAAGCTTCTTTCTCGTTGTTATCGGTGGATATTTCCTTTGGCCCTATAGTCTTCAAAGGGAAAGGAATTATCTCTTGTCAGATTCCACAGAAATAAGGCTAGCAAAGAGATCTACGAAATACAGTTGTAACTCTGTTAGATGAATTAACAGAACACTAAGCAGTTTCTCAGAAAGCTTCTTTCCAGATTTCATCGGAGGATCTTTCCTTTTTCACCATAGCCCTCTATGGGCTTCCAAATATCACTTTGCCAATTCCACAAGAACTGTCTTAGCCAAAGGCTTCTTGAGGGGAAAGCTGTAACTCTGTGAGATGATTTCACAGAACACAAAGAAGTTTCTCAGAAAGCTGCTTTCTCTTTGTTATCGGAGGATATTTCCTTTGGCCCTATAGTCTTCAAAGGGAAAGGAAATATCTGTTGTCAGATTCCACAGAAATAAGGCTAGCAAAGAGATCCATGAAATACAGATGTAACTCTGAGAGATGAATTAACAGAACACTGAGCAGTTTCTCAGAAAGCTTCTTTCCAGATTTCATCGTAGGATATTTCCTTTTTCACCATAGCCCTCTAAGGGCTTGCAAATATCACTTTGCCAATTCCACAAGAACTGTCTTAGCGAAAGGCTTCTTGAGGGGATAAATGTAACTCTGTGAGACGATTTCACAGAACACAAAGAAGTTTCTCAGAAAGCTTCTTTCTCTTTGTTATCGGAGGATATTTCCTTTGGCTCTATAGTCTTCAAAGGGAAAGGAAATATCTGTTCTCAGATTCCACAGAAATAAGGCTAGCAAAGAGATCCACGAAATACAGATGTAACTCTGTGAGATGAATTAACAGAACACTAAGCAGTTTCTCAGAAAGCTTCTTTCCAGATTTCATCGGGGGATATTTCCTTTTTCACCATAGCCCTCTATGGACTTCCAAATATCACTTTGCCAATTCCACAAGAACTGTCTTATCGAAAGGCTTCTTGAGGGGAAAGCTGTAACTCTGTGAGATGATTTCACAGAACACAAAGAAGTTTCTCAGAAAGCTTCTTTCTCTATGTTATCGGAGGATATTTCCTTTGGCCCTGTAGTCTTCAAAGGGAAAGGAAATATCTGTTGTCAGATTCCACAGAAATAAGGCTAGCAAAGAGATCCACGAAATACAGATGTAAACATGTGAGATGAATTAACAGAACACTAAGCAGTTTCTCAGAAAGCTTCTTTCCAGATTTCATCGGAGGATATTTCCTTTTTCACCATAGCCCTCTATGGGCTTCAAATATCACTTTGCCAATTCCACAAGAACTGTCTTAGCGATAGCCTTCTTGAGGGGAAAGCTGTAACTCTGTGGGATGATTTCACAGAACACAAAGAAGTTTCTCAGAAAGCTTCTTTCTCTTTGTTATCGGAGGATATTTCCTTTGGCCCTATAGTCTTCAAAGGGAAAGGAAATATCTGTTGTCAGATTCCACAGAAATAAGGCTAGCAAAGAGATCCACGAAATACAGATGTAACTCTGTGAGATGAATTAACAGAACACTGAGCAGTTTCTCAGAAAGCTTCTTTCCAGATTTCATCGGAGGATATTTCCTTTTTCACCATAGCCCTCTATGGGCTTCCAAATATCACTTTGCCAATTCCACAAGAACTTTCTTACCGAAAGGCTTCTTGAGGGGAAAGCTGTAACTCTGTGAGATGATTTCACAGAACACAAAGAAGTTTCTCAGAAAGCTTCTTTCTCTTTGTTATCGGAGGATATTTCCTTTGGCCCTATAGTCTTTAAAGGGATCCGAAATATCTGTTCTCAGATTCCACAGAAATAAGGCTAGCAAAGAGATCCACGAAATACAGATGTAATTCTGTGAGATGAATTAACAGAACACTGAGCAGTTTCTCAGAAAGCTTCTCTCCAGATTTCATGGAAGGATATTTCCTTTTTCACCATAGACCTCTAAGGGCTTCCAAATATCACTTTGCCAATTCCACAAGAACTGTCTTAGCGAAAGGTTTCTTCAGGGGATAAATGTAACTCTGTGAGACGATTTCACAGAACACAAAGAAGTTTCTCAGAAAGCTTCTTTCTCTTTGTTATCGGAGGATATTTCCTTTGGCCCTATAGTCTTCAAAGGGAAAGGAAATATCTGTTGTCAGATTCCACAGAAATAAGGCTAGCAAAGAAATCCACGAAATACAGATGTAACTCTGTGAGATGAATTAACAGAACACTGAGCAGTTTCTCAGAAAGCTTCTTTCCAGATTTCATCGGAGGATATTTCCTTTTTCACCATAGCCCTCTTTGAGCTTCCAAATATCACTTTGCCAATTCCACAAGAACTGTCTTAGCGAAAGGCTTCTTGAGGGGATAGCTGTAACTCTGTGAGACGATTTCACAGAACACAAAGAAGTTTCTCAGAAAGCTTCTTTCTCTTTGTTATCGGAGGATATTTCCTTTGGCCCTATAGTGTTTAAAGGGATCCGAAATATCTGTTCTCAGATTCCACAGAAATAAGGCTAGCAAAGAGATCCACGAAATACAGATGTCACTCTGTGAGATGAATTAACAGAACACTAAGCAGTTTCTCAGAAAGCTAATTTCCACATTTCTGTGGGAGGATATTTCCTTTTTCACCATAGCCCTCTATAGGCTTCAAATATCACTTTGCCAATTCCACAAGCGCTGTCTTAGCGATAGCCTTCTTGAGGGGAAAGCTGTAACTCTGTGAGATGATTTCACAGAACACAAAGAAGTTTCTAAGAAAGCTTCTTTCTCTTTGTTATCGGAGGATATTTCCTTTGGCCCTATAGTCTTCAATGGGAAAGAAAATATCAGTTGTCAGATTCCACAGAAATAAGGCTAGCAAACAGATCCACGAAATACAGATGTAACTCTGTGAGATGAATTAACAGAACACTAAGCAGTTTCTCAGAAAGCTTCTTTCCAGATTTCATCGGAGGATATTTCCTTTTTGACCATAGCCCTCTATGGGCTTCCAAATATCACTTTGCCAATTCCACAAGAACTGTCTTAGCGAAAGGCTTCTTGAGGGGAAAGCTGTAACTCTGTGAGACGATTTCACAGAACACAAAGAAGTTTCTCAAAAAGCTTCTTTCTCTTTGTTATCGGAGGATATTTCCTTTGGCCCTATAGTCTTCAAAGGGAAAGGAAATATCTGTTGTCAGATTCCACAGAAATAAGGCTCGCAAAGAGATCCACGAAATACAGATGTAACTCTGTGAGATGAATTAACAGAACACTGAGAAAGCTTCTTTCCAGATTTCATCGGAGGATATTTCCTTTTTCACCATAGCCCTCTATGCGCTTCCAAATATCACTTTGCCAACTCCACAAGAACCGTCTTAGCGAAAGGCTTCTTGAGGGGAAAGCTGTAACTCTGTGAGATGATTTCACAGAACACAAAGAAGTTTCTCAGAAAGCTTCTTTCTCGTTGTTATCGGTGGATATTTCCTTTGGCCCTATAGTCTTCAAAGGGAAAGGAATTATCTCTTGTCAGATTCCACAGAAATAAGGCTAGCAAAGAGATCCACGAAATACAGTTGTAACTCTGTAAGATGAATTAACAGAACACTAAGCAGTTTCTCAGAAAGCTTCTTTCCAGATTTCATCGGAGGATCTTTCCTTTTTCACCGTAGCCCTCTATGGGCTTCCAAATATCACTTTGCCAATTCCACAAGAACTGTCTTAGCGAAAGGCTTCTTGAGGGGAAAGCTGTAACTCTGTGAGATGATTTCACAGAACACAAAGAAGTTTCTCAGAAAGCTTCTTTCTCTTTGTTATCGGAGGATATTTCCTTTGGCCCTATAGTCTTCAAAGGGAAAGGAAATATCTGTTGTCAGATTCCACAGAAATAAGGCTAGCAAAGAGATCCATGAAATACAGATGTAACTCTGAGAGATGAATTAACAGAACACTGAGCAGTTTCTCAGAAAGCTTCTTTCCAGATTTCATCGTAGGATATTTCCTTTTTCACCATAGCCCTCTAAGGGCTTCCAAATATCACTTTGCCAATTCCACAAGAACTTTCTTACCGAAAGGCTTCTTGAGGGGAAAGCTGTAACTCTGTGAGATGATTTCACAGAACACAAAGAAGTTTCTCAGAAAGCTTCTTTCTCTTTGTTATCGGAGGATATTTCCTTTGGCCCTATAGTCTTTAAAGGGATCCGAAATATCTGTTCTCAGATTCCACAGAAATAAGGCTAGCAAAGAGATCCACGAAATACAGATGTAATTCTGTGAGATGAATTAACAGAACACTGAGCAGTTTCTCAGAAAGCTTCTCTCCAGATTTCATGGAAGGATATTTCCTTTTTCACCATAGACCTCTAAGGGCTTCCAAATATCACTTTGCCAATTCCACAAGAACTGTCTTAGCGAAAGGTTTCTTCAGGGGATAAATGTAACTCTGTGAGACGATTTCACAGAACACAAAGAAGTTTCTCAGAAAGCTTCTTTCTCTTTGTTATCGGAGGATATTTCCTTTGGCCCTATGGTCTTCAAAGGGAAAGGAAATATCTGTTGTCAGATTCCACAGAAATAAGGCTAGCAAAGAAATCCACGAAATACAGATGTAACTCTGTGAGATGAATTAACAGAACACTGAGCAGTTTCTCAGAAAGCTTCTTTCCAGATTTCATCGGAGGATATTTCCTTTTTCACCATAGCCCTCTTTGAGCTTCCAAATATCACTTTGCCAATTCCACAAGAACTGTCTTAGCGAAAGGCTTCTTGAGGGGATAGCTGTAACTCTGTGAGACGATTTCACAGAACACAAAGAAGTTTCTCAGAAAGCTTCTTTCTCTTTGTTATCGGAGGATATTTCCTTTGGCCCTATAGTGTTTAAAGGGATCCGAAATATCTGTTCTCAGATTCCACAGAAATAAGGCTAGCAAAGAGATCCACGAAATACAGATGTCACTCTGTGAGATGAATTAACAGAACACTAAGCAGTTTCTCAGAAAGCTAATTTCCACATTTCTGTGGGAGGATATTTCCTTTTTCACCATAGCCCTCTATAGGCTTCAAATATCACTTTGCCAATTCCACAAGCGCTGTCTTAGCGATAGCCTTCTTGAGGGGAAAGCTGTAACTCTGTGAGATGATTTCACAGAACACAAAGAAGTTTCTAAGAAAGCTTCTTTCTCTTTGTTATCGGAGGATATTTCCTTTGGCCCTATAGTCTTCAATGGGAAAGAAAATATCAGTTGTCAGATTCCACAGAAATAAGGCTAGCAAACAGATCCACGAAATACAGATGTAACTCTGTGAGATGAATTAACAGAACACTAAGCAGTTTCTCAGAAAGCTTCTTTCCAGATTTCATCGGAGGATATTTCCTTTTTGACCATAGCCCTCTATGGGCTTCCAAATATCACTTTGCCAATTCCACAAGAACTGTCTTAGCGAAAGGCTTCTTGAGGGGAAAGCTGTAACTCTGTGAGACGATTTCACAGAACACAAAGAAGTTTCTCAAAAAGCTTCTTTCTCTTTGTTATCGGAGGATATTTCCTTTGGCCCTATAGTCTTCAAAGGGAAAGGAAATATCTGTTGTCAGATTCCACAGAAATAAGGCTCGCAAAGAGATCCACGAAATACAGATGTAACTCTGTGAGATGAATTAACAGAACACTGAGAAAGCTTCTTTCCAGATTTCATCGGAGGATATTTCCTTTTTCACCATAGCCCTCTATGCGCTTCCAAATATCACTTTGCCAACTCCACAAGAACCGTCTTAGCGAAAGGCTTCTTGAGGGGAAAGCTGTAACTCTGTGAGATGATTTCACAGAACACAAAGAAGTTTCTCAGAAAGCTTCTTTCTCGTTGTTATCGGTGGATATTTCCTTTGGCCCTATAGTCTTCAAAGGGAAAGGAATTATCTCTTGTCAGATTCCACAGAAATAAGGCTAGCAAAGAGATCCACGAAATACAGTTGTAACTCTGTAAGATGAATTAACAGAACACTAAGCAGTTTCTCAGAAAGCTTCTTTCCAGATTTCATCGGAGGATCTTTCCTTTTTCACCGTAGCCCTCTATGGGCTTCCAAATATCACTTTGCCAATTCCACAAGAACTGTCTTAGCGAAAGGCTTCTTGAGGGGAAAGCTGTAACTCTGTGAGATGATTTCACAGAACACAAAGAAGTTTCTCAGAAAGCTTCTTTCTCTTTGTTATCGGAGGATATTTCCTTTGGCCCTATAGTCTTCAAAGGGAAAGGAAATATCTGTTGTCAGATTCCACAGAAATAAGGCTAGCAAAGAGATCCATGAAATACAGATGTAACTCTGAGAGATGAATTAACAGAACACTGAGCAGTTTCTCAGAAAGCTTCTTTCCAGATTTCATCGTAGGATATTTCCTTTTTCACCATAGCCCTCTAAGGGCTTCCAAATATCACTTTGCCAATTCCACAAGAACTGTCTTAGCGAAAGGCTTCTTGAGGGTATAAATGTAATTCTGTGAGACGATTTCACAGAACACAAAGAAGTTTCTCAGAAAGCTTCTTTCTCTTTGTTATCGGAGGATATTTCCTTTGGCTCTATATTCTTCAAAGGGAAAGGAAATATCTGTTGTCAGATTCCACAGAAATAAGGCTAGCAAAGAGATCCACGAAACACAGATGTAACTCTGTGAGATGAATTAACAGAACACTAAGCAGTTTCTCAGAAAGCTTCTTTCCAGATTTCATCGGGGGATATTTCCTTTTTCACCATAGCCCTCTATGGACTTCCAAATATCACTTTGCCAATTCCACAAGAACTGTCTTATCGAAAGGCTTCTTGAGGGGAAAGCTGTAACTCTGTGAGATGATTTCACAGAACACAAAGAAGTTTCTCAGAAAGCTTCTTTCTCTTTGTTATCGGAGGATATTTCCTTTGGCCCTGTAGTCTTCAAAGGGAAAGGAAATATCTGTTGTCAGATTCCACAGAAATAAGGCTAGCAAAGAGATCCACGAAATACAGATGTAAACCTGTGAGATGAATTAACAGAACACTAAGCAGTTTCTCAGAAAGCTTCTTTCCAGATTTCATCGGAGGATATTTCCTTTTTCACCATAGCCCTCTATGGGCTTCAAATATCACTTTGCCAATTCCACAAGAACTGTCTTAGCGATAGCCTTCTTGAGGGGAAAGCTGTAACTCTGTGAGATGATTTCACAGAACACAAAGAAGTTTCTCTGAAAGATTCTTTCTCTTTGTTATCGGAGGATATTTCCTTTGGCCCTATAGTCTTTAAAGGGATCCGAAATATCTGTTCTCAGATTCCACAGAAATAAGGCTAGCAAAGAGATCCACGAAATACAGATGTAATTCTGTGAGATGAATTAACAGAACACTGAGCAGTTTCTCAGAAAGCTTTTCTCCAGATTTCATGGGAGGATATTTCCTTTTTCACCATAGACCTCTATGGGCTTCCAAATATCACTTTGCCAATTCCACAAGAACTGTCTTAGCGAAAGGTTTCTTGAGGGGATAAATGTAACTCTGTGAGACGATTTTACAGAACACAAAGAAGTTTCTCAGAAAGCTTCTTTCTCTTTGTTATCGGAGGATATTTCCTTTGGCCCTATAGTCTTCAAAGGGAAAGGAAATATCTGTTGTCAGATTCCACAGAAATAAGGCTCGCAAAGAGATCCAGGAAATACAGATGTAACTCTGTGAGATGAATTAACAGAACACTAAGCAGTTTCTCAGAAAGCTTCTTTCCAGATTTCATCGGAGGATATTTCCTTTTTCACCATAGCCCTCTATGGGCTTCCAAATATCACTTTCCCAATTCCCCAAGAACTGTCTTAGCGAAAGGCTTCTTGAGGGGAAAGCTGTAACTCTGTGAGATGATTTCACAGAACACAAAGAAGTTTCTCAGAAAGCTTCTTTCTCTTTGTTATCGGAGGATATTTCCTTTGGCCCTATAGTCTTTAAAGGGATCCGAAATACCTGTTCTCAGATTCCACAGAAATAAGGCTAGCAAAGAGATCCACGAAATACTGATGTAACTCTGTGAGATGAATTAACAGAACACTAAGCAGTTTCTCAGAAAGCTTCTTTCCAGATTTCATCGGAGGATATTTCCTTTTTCACCATAGCCCTCTATGGGCTTCCAAATATCACTTTGCCAATTCCACAAGAACTGTCTTAGCGAAAGGCTTCTTGAGGGGAAAGCTGTAACTCTGTGAGACGATTTCACAGAACACAAAGAAGTTTCTCAGAAAGCTTCTTTCTCTTTGTTATCGGAGGATATTTCCTTTGGCCCTATAGTCTTCAAAGGGAAAGGAAATATCTGTTGTCAGATTCCACAGAAATAAGGCTAGCAAAGAGATCCACGAAATACAGATGTAATTCTGTGAGATGAATTCACAGAACACAGAGCAGTTTCTCAGAAAGCTTCTTTCCAGATTTCATCTGAGGATATTTCCTTTTTCACCATAGCCCTCTATGGGCTTCCAAATATCAGTTTGCCAATTCCACAAGAACTGTCTTAGCAAAAGGCTTCCTGAGGGGAAAGCTGTAACTCTGTGAGATGATTTCACAGAACACAAAGAAGTTTCTCAGAAATCTTCTTTCTCTTTGTTATCGGAAGATATTTCCTTTGGCCCTATAGTCTTCAAAGGGAAAGGAAATATCTGTTGTCAGATTCCACAGAAATAAGGCTAGCAAAGAGATCCACGAAATACAGATGTAACTCTGTGAGATGAATTAACAGAACACTGAGCAGTTTCTCAGAAAGCTTCCTTCCAGATTTCATCGGAGGATATTTCCTTTTTCACCATAGCCCTCTATTGGCTTCCAAATATCACTTTGCCAATTCCACAAGAACTGTCTTAGCGAAAGGCTTCTTGAGGCGAAAGCTGTAACTCTGTGAGATGATTTCACAGAACACAAAGAAGTTTCTCAGAAAGCTTCTTTCTCTTTGTTATCGGAGGATATTTCCTTTGGCCCTATAGTCTTCAAAGGGAAATGAATTATCTCTTGTCAGATTCCACAGAAATAAGGCTACCAAAGAGATCCACGAAATACAGATGTAACTTTGTTAGATGAATTAACAGAACACTAAGCAGTTTCTCAGAAAGCTTCTTTCCTGATTTCATCGGAGGATATTTCCTTTTTCACCTTAGCCCTCTATGGGCTTCATATATCACTTTGCCAATTCCACAAGGACTGTCTTAGCGATAGCCTTCTTGAGGGGAAAGCTGTAACTCTGTGAGATGATTTCACAGAACACAAAGAAGTTTCTCAGAAAGCTTCTTTCTCTTTGTTATCGGAGGATATTTCCTTTGGCCCTATAGTCTTCAAAGGGATCCGAAATATCTGTTGTCAGATTCCACAGAAATAAGGCTAGCAAAGAGATCCACGAAATACAGATGTAACTCTGTGAGATGAATTAACAGAACACTAAGCAGTTTCTCAGAAAGCTTCTTTCCAGATTTCATGGGAGGATATTTCCTTTTTCACCACAGCCCTCTAAGGGCTTCCAAATATCACTTTGCCAATTCCAGAAGAACTGTCTTAGCGAAAGGCTTCTTGAGGGGAAAGCTGTAACTCTGTGAGATGATTTCACAGAACACAAAGAAGTTTCTCAGAAAGCTTCTTTCTCTTTGTTATCGGAGGATATTTCCTTTGGCCCGATAGTCTTTAAAGGGATCCGAAATATCTGTTCTCAGATTCCACAGAAATAAGGCTAGCAAAGAGATCCACGAAATACAGATGTAACTCTGTGAGATGAATTAACAGAACACTAAGCAGTTTCTCAGAAAGATTCTTTCCAGATTTCTTCGGAGGATATTTCCTTTTTCTCCATAGCCCTCTATGAGCTTCCAAATATCACTTTGCCAATTCCAGAATAACTGTCTTAGCGCAAGGCTTTTTGAGGGGAAAGCTGTAACTCTGTGAGATGATTTCACAGAACACAAAGAAGTTTCTTAGAAAGCTTCTTTCTCTTTGTTATCGGAGGATATTTCCTTTGGCCCTATAGTCTTCAAAGGGAAAGGAAATATCTGTTGTCAGATTCCACAGAAATAAGGCTAGCAAAGAGATCCACGAAATACAGATGTAACTCTGTGAGATGAATTAACAGAACACTGAGCAGTTTCTCAGAAAGCTTCTTTCCAGATTTCATCGGAGGATATTTACTTTTTCACCATAGCCCTCTTTGAGCTTCCAAATATCACTTTGCCAATTCCACAAGAACTGTCTTAGCGAAAGGCTTCTTGAGGGGATGGCTGTAACTCTGTGAGACGATTTCACAGAACACAAAGAAGTTTCTCAGAAAGCTTCTTTCTCTTTGTTATCGGAGGATATTTCCTTTGGCCCTATAGTGTTTAAAGGGATCCGAAAAATCTGTTCTCAGATTCCACAGAAATAAGGCTAGCAAAGAGATCCACGAAATACAGATGTCACTGTGTGAGATGAATTAACAGAACACTAAGCAGTTTCTCAGAAAGCTAATTTCCAGATTTCATGGGAGGATATTTCCTTTTTCACCATAGCCCTCAATGGGCTTCAAATATCACTTTGCCAATTCCACAAGCGCTGTCTTAGCGATAGCCTTCTTGAGGGGAAAGCTGTAACTCTGTGAGATGATTTCACAGAACACAAAGAAGTTTCTCAGAAAGCTTCTTTCTCTTTGTTATCGGAGGATATTTCCTGTGGCCCTATAGACGTCAAAGGGAAAGGAAATATCTGTTGTCAGATTCCACAGAAATAAGGCTAGCAAAGAGATCCAAGAAATACAGATGTAACTCTGTGAGATGAATTAACAGAACACAGAGCAGTTTCTCAGAAAGCTTCTTTCCAGATTTCATCGGAGGATATTTCCTTTTTCATCATAGCCCTCTATGGGCTTCCCAATATCACTTTGCCAATTCCACAAGAACTGTCTTAGCGAAAGGCTTCTTGAGGGGAAAGCTGTAACTCTGTGAGATGATTTCACAGAACACAAAAAAGTTTCTCAGAAAGCTTCTTTCTCTTTGTTATCGGAGGATATTTCCTTTGGCCCTATAGTCTTCAAAGGGAAAGGAAATATCTGTTGTCAGATTCCACAGAAATAAGGCTCGCAAAGAGATCCACGAAATACAGATGTAACTCTGTGAGATGAATTAACAGAACACTAAGCAGTTTCTCAGAACTCTTCTTTCCAGATTTCATCGTAGGATATTTCCTTTTTCACCATAGCCCTCTATGGGCTTCCAAATATCACTTTGCCAATTCCACAAGAACTGTCTTAGCGAAAGTCTTCTTGAGGGGAAAGCTGTAACTCTTGTGAGATGATTTCACAGAACAGAAAGAATTTTCTCAGAAAGCTTCTTTCTCTTTGTTATCGGAGGATATTTTCTTTGGCCCTATAGTCTTTAAAGGGATCCGAAATATCTGTTCTCAGATTCCACAGAAATAAGGCTCGCAAAGAGATCCACGAAATACAGATGTAACTCTGTGAGATGAATTAACAGAACACTGAGAAAGCTTCTTTCCAGATTTCATCGGAGGATATTTCCTTTTTCACCATAGCCCTCTATGCGCTTCCAAATATCACTTTGCCAACTCCACAAGAACTGTCTTAGCGAAAGGCTTCTTGAGGGGACAGCTGTAACTCTGTGAGATGATTTCACAGAACACAAAGAAGTTTCTCAGAAAGCTTCTTTCTCGTTGTTATCGGTGGATATTTCCTTTGGCCCTATAGTCTTCAAAGGGAAAGGAATTATCTCTTGTCAGATTCCACAGAAATAAGGCTAGCAAAGAGATCTACGAAATACAGTTGTAACTCTGTTAGATGAATTAACAGAACACTAAGCAGTTTCTCAGAAAGCTTCTTTCCAGATTTCATCAGAGGATCTTTCCTTTTTCACCATAGCCCTCTATGGGCTTCCAAATATCACTTTGCCAATTCCACAAGAACTGTCTTAGCCAAAGGCTTCTTGAGGGGAAAGCTGTAACTCTGTGAGATGATTTCACAGAACACAAAGAAGTTTCTCAGAAAGCTGCTTTCTCTTTGTTATCGGAGGATATTTCCTTTGGCCCTATAGTCTTCAAAGGGAAAGGAAATATCTGTTGTCAGATTCCACAGAAATAAGGCTAGCAAAGAGATTTATGAAATACAGATGTAACACTGAGAGATGAATTAACAGAACACTGAGCAGTTTCTCAGAAAGCTTCTTTCCAGATTTCATCGTAGGATATTTCCTTTTTCACCATAGCCCTCTAAGGGCTTGCAAATATCACTTTGCCAATTCCACAAGAACTGTCTTAGCGAAAGGCTTCTTGAGGGGATAAATGTAACTCTGTGAGACGATTTCACAGAACACAAAGAAGTTTCTCAGAAAGCTTCTTTCTCTTTGTTATCGGAGGATATTTCCTTTGGCTCTATAGTCTTCAAAGGGAAAGGAAATATCTGTTCTCAGATTCCACAGAAATAAGGCTAGCAAAGAGATCCACGAAATACAGATGTAACTCTGTGAGATGAATTAACAGAACACTAAGCAGTTTCTCAGAAAGCTTCTTTCCAGATTTCATCGGGGGATATTTCCTTTTTCACCATAGCCCTCTATGGACTTCCAAATATCACTTTGCCAATTCCACAAGAACTGTCTTATCGAAAGGCTTCTTGAGGGGAAAGCTGTAACTCTGTGAGATAATTTCACAGAACACAAAGAAGTTTCTCAGAAAGCTTCTTTCTCTTTGTTATCGGAGGATATTTCCTTTGGCCCTGTAGTCTTCAAAGGGAAAGGAAATATCTGTTGTCAGATTCCACAGAAATAAGGCTAGCAAAGAGATCCACGAAATACAGATGTAAACATGTGAGATGAATTAACAGAACACTAAGCAGTTTCTCAGAAAGCTTCTTTCCAGATTTCATCGGAGGATATTTCCTTTTTCACCATAGCCCTCTATGGGCTTCAAATATCACTTTGCCAATTCCACAAGAACTGTCTTAGCGATAGCCTTCTTGAGGGGAAAGCTGTAACTCTGTGGGATGATTTCACAGAACACAAAGAAGTTTCTCATAAAGCATCTTTCTCTTTTTTATCGGAGGATATTTCCTTTGGCCCTATAGTCTTCAAAGGGAAAGGAAATATCTGTTGTCAGATTCCACAGAAATAAGGCTAGCAAAGAGATCCACGAAATACAGATGTAACTCTGTGAGATGAATTAACAGAACACTGAGCAGTTTCTCAGAAAGCTTCTTTCCAGATTTCATCGGAGGATATTTCCTTTTTCACCATAGCCCTCTATGGGCTTCCAAATATCACTTTGCCAATTCCACAAGAACTGTCTTACCGAAAGGCTTCTTGAGGGGAAAGCTGTAACTCTGTGAGATGATTTCACAGAACACAAAGAAGTTTCTCAGAAAGCTTCTTTCTCTTTGTTATCGGAGGATATTTCCTTTGGCCCTATAGTCTTTAAAGGGATCCGAAATATCTGTTCTCAGATTCCACAGAAATAAGGCTAGCAAAGAGATCCACGAAATACAGATGTAATTCTGTGAGATGAATTAACAGAACACTGAGCAGTTTCTCAGAAAGCTTCTCTCCAGATTTCATGGGAGGATATTTCCTTTTTCACCATAGACCTCTAAGGGCTTCCAAATATCACTTTGCCAATTCCACAAGAACTGTCTTAGCGAAAGGTTTCTTCAGGGGATAAATGTAACTCTGTGAGACGATTTCACAGAACACAAAGAAGTTTCTCAGAAAGCTTCTTTCTCTTTGTTATCGGAGGATATTTCCTTTGGCCCTATAGTCTTCAAAGGGAAAGGAAATATCTGTTGTCAGATTCCACAGAAATAAGGCTAGCAAAGAGATCCACGAAATACAGATGTAACTCTGTGAGATGAATTAACAGAACACTGAGCAGTTTCTCAGAAAGCTTCTTTCCAGATTTCATCGGAGGATATTTCCTTTTTCACCATAGCCCTCTTTGAGCTTCCAAATATCACTTTGCCAATTCCACAAGAACTGTCTTAGCGAAAGGCTTCTTGAGGGGACAGCTGTAACTCTGTGAGACGATTTCACAGAACACAAAGAAGTTTCTCAGAAAGCTTCTTTCTCTTTGTCATCGGAGGATATTTCCTTTGACCCTGTAGTGTTTAAAGGGATCCGAAATATCTGTTCTCAGATTCCACAGAAATAAGGCTAGCAAAGAGATCCACGAAATACAGATGTCACTCTGTGAGATGAATTAACAGAACACTAAGCAGTTTCTCAGAAAGCTAATTTCCACATTTCATGGGAGGATATTTCATTTTTCACCATAGCCCTCTATAGGCTTCAAATATCACTTTGCCAATTCCACAAGCGCTGTCTTAGCGATAGCCTTCTTGAGGGGAAAGCTGTAACTCTGTGAGATGATTTCACAGAACACAAAGAAGTTTCTAAGAAAGCTTCTTTCTCTTTGTTATCGGAGGTTATTTCCTTTGGCCCTATAGTCTTCAATGGGAAAGAAAATATCAGTTGTCAGATTCCACAGAAATGAGGCTAGCAAACAGATCCACGAAATACAGATGTAACTCTGTGAGATGAATTAACAGAACACTAAGCAGTTTCTCAGAAAGCTTCTTTCCAGATTTCATCGGAGGATATTTCCTTTTTCTCCATAGCCCTCTATGAGCTTCCAAATATCACTTTGCCAATTCCAGAAGAACTGTCTTAGCGAAAGGCTTCTTGAGGGGAAAGCTGTAACTCTGTGAGACGATTTCACAGAACACAAAGAAGTTTCTCAAAAAGCTTCTTTCTCTTTGTTATCGGAGGATATTTCCTTTGGCCCTATAGTCTTCAAAGGGAAAGGAAATATCTGTTGTCAGATTCCACAGAAATAAGGCTAGCAAAGAGATCCACGAAATACAGATGTAACTCTGTGAGATGAATTAACAGAACACTAAGCAGTTTCTCAGAAAGCTTCTTTCCAGATTTCATCGGAGGATATTTCCTTTTTCACCATAGCCCTCTATGGGCTTCCAAATATCACTTTGCCAATTCCACAAGAACTGTCTTAGCGAAAGGCTTCTTGAGGTGAATGCTGTAACTCTGTGAGATGATTTCACAGAAAACAAAGAAGTTTCTCAGAAAGCTTCTTTCCCTTTCTTATGGGAGGATATTTCCTTTGGCCCTATAGTCTTCAAAGGGAAAGGAAATATCTGTTGTCAGATTCAACAGAAATAAGGCTGGCAAAGAGATCCACGAAATACAGATGTAACTCTGTGAGATGAATTAACAGAACACTAAGCAGTTTCTCAGAAAGCTTCTTTCCAGATTTCATCGGAGGATATTTCCTTTTTCACCATAGCCCTCTATGGTCTTCCAAATATCACTTTGCCAATTCCAGAAGAACTGTCTTAGCGAAAGGCTTCTTGAGGGGAAAGCTGTAACTATGTGAGATGATTTCACAGAACACAAAGAAGTTTCTCAGAAAGCTTCTTTCTCTTTGTTATCGGAGGATATTTCCTTTGGCCCTATAGTCTTCAAAGGGAAAGGAAATATCTGTTGTCAGATTCCACAGAAATAAGGCTCGCAAAGAGATCCGCGAAATACAGATGTAACTCTGTGAGATGAATTAACAGAACACTGAGAAAGCTTCTTTCCAGATTTCATCGGAGGATATTTCCTTTTTCACCATAGCCCTCTATGCGCTTCCAAATATCACTTTGCCAACTCCACAAGAACTGTCTTAGCGAAAGGCTTCTTGAGGGGAAAGCTGTAACTCTGTGAGATGATTTCACAGAACACAAAGAAGTTTCTCAGAAAGCTTCTTTCTCGTTGTTATCGGTGGATATTTCCTTTGGCCCTATAGTCTTCAAAGGGAAAGGAATTATCTCTTGTCAGATTCCACAGAAATAAGGCTAGCAAAGAGATCCACGAAATACAGTTGTAACTCTTTAAGATGAATTAACAGAACACTAAGCAGTTTCTCAGAAAGCTTCTTTCCAGATTTCATCGGAGGATCTTTCCTTTTTCACCATAGCCCTCTATGGGCTTCCAAATATCACTTTGCCAATTCCACAAGAACTGTCTTAGCGAAAGGCTTCTTGAGGGGAAAGCTGTAACTCTGTGAGATGATTTCACAGAACACAAAGAAGTTTCTCAGAAAGCTGCTTTCTCTTTGTTATCGGAGGATATTTCCTTTGGCCCTATAGTCTTCAAAGGGAAAGGAAATATATGTTGTCAGATTCCACAGAAATAAGGTAGCAAAGAGATCCTTGAAATACAGATGTAACTCTGAGAGATGAATTAACAGAACACTGAGCAGTTTCTCAGAAAGCTTCTTTCCAGATTTCATCGGAGGATATTTCCTTTCTCACCATAGCCCTCTATGGGCTTCCAAATATCACTTTGCCAATTCCACAAGAACTGTCTTAGCGCAAGGCTTCTTCAGGGAAAGCTGTAACTCTGTGAGATGATTTCACAGATCACAAAGAAGTTTCTCAGAAAGCTTCTTTCTCTTTGTTATCGGAGGATATTTCCTTTGGCCCTATAGTCTTCAAAGGGAAAGGAAATATCTGTTGTCAGATTCCACAGAAATAAGGCTAGCAAAGAGATCCACGAAATACAGATGTAACTCTGTGAGATGAATTAACAGAACACTAAGCAGTTTCTCAGAGTGCTTCTTTCCAGATTTCATCGCAGGATATTTCCTTTTTCACCATAGCCCTCTATGGGCTTCCAAATATCGCTTTGCCAATTCCAGAAGAACTGTCTTAGCGAAAGGCTTCTTGAGGGAAAAGCTGTAACTCTGTGAGATGATTTCACAGAACACAAAGAAGTTTCTCAGAAAGCTTCTTTCTCTTTTTAATCGGAGGATATTTCCTTTGGCCCCATAATCTTTAAAGGGATTCGAAATATCTGTTGTCAGATTCCACAGAAATAAGGCTAGCAAAGAGATCCAGGAAATACAGATGTCACTGTGTGAGATGAATTAACAGAACACTGAGCTGTTTCTCAGAAAGCTTCTTTCCAGATTTCATCTGAGGATATTTCCTTTTTCACCATAGCCCTCTATGGGCTTCAAATATCACTTTGCCAATTCCACAAGAACTGTCTTAGCGATAGCCTTCTTGAGGGGAAAGCTGTAACTCTGTGAGATGATTTCACAGAACACAAAGAAGTTTCTCAGAAAGCTTCTTTCTCTTTGTTATCGGAGGATATTTCCTTTGGCCCTATAGTCTTTAAAGGGATCCGAAATAGTTGTTCTCAGAATCCACAGAAATAAGGCTAGCAAAGAGATCCACGAAATACAGATGTAACTCTGTGAGATGAATTAACAGAACACTAAGCAGTTTCTCTGAAAGCTTCTTTCCAGATTTCATCGGAGGATATTTCCTTTTTCACCATAGCCCTCTATGGGCTTCCAAATATCACTTTCCCAATTCCCCAAGAACTGTCTTAGCGAAAGGCTTCTTGAGGGGAAAGCTGTAACTCTGTGAGATGATTTCACAGAACACAAAGAAGTTTCTCAGAAAGCTTCTTTCTCTTTGTTATCGGAGGATATTTCCTTTGGCCCTATAGTCTTTAAAGGGATCGAAATACCTGTTCTCAGATTCCACAGAAATAAGGCTAGCAAAGAGATCCACGAAATACTGATGTAACTCTGTGAGATGAATTAACAGAACACTAAGCAGTTTCTCAGAAAGCTTCTTTCCAGATTTCAATGGAGGATATTTCCTTTTTCACCATAGCCCTCTATGGGCTTCCAAATATCACTTTGCCAATTCCACAAGAACTGTCTTAGCGAAAGGCTTCTTGAGGGGAAAGCTGTAACTCTGTGAGACGATTTCACAGAACACAAAGAAGTTTCTCAGAAAGCTTCTTTCTCTTTGTTATCGGAGGATATTTCCTTTGGCCCTATAGTCTTCAAAGGGAAAGGAAATATCTGTTGTCAGATTCCACAGAAATAAGGCTAGCAAAGAGATCCACGAAATACAGATGTAATTCTGTGAGATGAATTCACAGAACACTGAGCAGTTTCTCAGAAAGCTTCTTTCCAGATTTCATCTGAGGATATTTCCTTTTTCACCATAGCCCTCTATGGGCTTCAAATATCACTTTGCCAATTCCACAAGAACTGTCTTAGCGATAGCCTTCTTGAGGGGAAAGCTGTAACTCTGTGAGATGATTTCACAGAACACAAAGAAGTTTCTCAGAAAGCTTCTTTCTCTTTGTTATCGGAGGATATTTCCTTTGGCCCTATAGTCTTTAAAGGGATCCGAAATAGTTGTTCTCAGAATCCACAGAAATAAGGCTAGCAAAGAGATCCACGAAATACAGATGTAACTCTGTGAGATGAATTAACAGAACACTAAGCAGTTTCTCTGAAAGCTTCTTTCCAGATTTCATCGGAGGATATTTCCTTTTTCACCATAGCCCTCTATGGGCTTCCAAATATCACTTTCCCAATTCCCCAAGAACTGTCTTAGCGAAAGGCTTCTTGAGGGGAAAGCTGTAACTCTGTGAGATGATTTCACAGAACACAAAGAAGTTTCTCAGAAAGCTTCTTTCTCTTTGTTATCGGAGGATATTTCCTTTGGCCCTATAGTCTTTAAAGGGATCGAAATACCTGTTCTCAGATTCCACAGAAATAAGGCTAGCAAAGAGATCCACGAAATACTGATGTAACTCTGTGAGATGAATTAACAGAACACTAAGCAGTTTCTCAGAAAGCTTCTTTCCAGATTTCAATGGAGGATATTTCCTTTTTCACCATAGCCCTCTATGGGCTTCCAAATATCACTTTGCCAATTCCACAAGAACTGTCTTAGCGAAAGGCTTCTTGAGGGGAAAGCTGTAACTCTGTGAGACGATTTCACAGAACACAAAGAAGTTTCTCAGAAAGCTTCTTTCTCTTTGTTATCGGAGGATATTTCCTTTGGCCCTATAGTCTTCAAAGGGAAAGGAAATATCTGTTGTCAGATTCCACAGAAATAAGGCTAGCAAAGAGATCCACGAAATACAGATGTAATTCTGTGAGATGAATTCACAGAACACTGAGCAGTTTCTCAGAAAGCTTCTTTCCAGATTTCATCTGAGGATATTTCCTTTTTCACCATAGCCCTCTATGGGCTTCCAAATATCAGTTTGCCAATTCCACAAGAACTGTCTTAGCAAAAGGCTTCTTGAGGGGAAAGCTGTAACTCTGTGAGATGATTTCACAGAACACAAAGAAGTTTCTCAGAAATCTTCTTTCTCTTTGTTATCGGAAGATATTTCCTTTGGCCCTATAGTCTTCAAAGGGAAAGGAAATATCTGTTGTCAGATTCCACAGAAATAAGGCTAGCAAAGAGATCCACGAAATACAGATGTAACTCTGTGAGATGAATTAACAGAACACTGAGCAGTTTCTCAGAAAGCTTCCTTCCAGATTTCATCGGAGGATATTTCCTTTTTCACCATAGCCCTCTATTGGCTTCCAAATATCACTTTGCCAATTCCACAAGAACTGTCTTAGCGAAAGGCTTCTTGAGGCGGAAGCTGTAACTCTGTGAGATGATTTCACAGAACACCAAGAAGTTTCTCAGAAAGCTTCTTTCTCTTTGTTATCGGAGGATATTTCCTTTGGCCCTATAGTCTTCAAAGGGAAAGGAATTATCTCTTGTCAGATTCCACAGAAATAAGGCTAGCAAAGAGATCCACGAAATACAGATGTAACTCTGTTAGATGAATTAACAGAACACTAAGCAGTTTCTCAGAAAGCTTCTTTCCTGATTTCATCGGAGGATATTTCCTTTTTCACCTTAGCCCTCTATGGGCTTCATATATCACTTTGCCAATTCCACAAGGACTGTCTTAGCGATAGCCTTCTTGAGGGGAAAGCTGTAACTCTGTGAGATGATTTCACAGAACACAAAGAAGTTTCTCAGAAAGCTTCTTTCTCTTTGTTATCGGAAGATATTTCCTTTGGCCCTATAGTCTTCAAAGGGATCCGAAATATCTGTTGTCAGATTCCACAGAAATAAGGCTAGCAAAGAGATCCACGAAATACAGATGTAACTCTGTGAGATGAATTAACAGAACACTAAGCAGTTTCTCAGAAAGCTTCTTTCCAGATTTCATGGGAGGATATTTCCTTTTTCACCACAGCCCTCTATGGGCTTCCAAATATCACTTTGCCAATTCCAGAAGAACTGTCTTAGCGAAAGGCTTCTTGAGGGGAAAGCTGTAACTCTGTGAGATGATTTCACAGAACACAAAGAAGTTTCTCAGAAAGCTTCTTTCTCTTTGTTATCGGAGGATATTTCCTTTGGCCCGATAGTCTTTAAAGGGATCCGAAATATCTGTTCTCAGATTCCACAGAAATAAGGCTAGCAAAGAGATCCACGAAATACAGATGTAACTCTGTGAGATGAATTAACAGAACACTAAGCAGTTTCTCAGAAAGCTTCTTTCCAGATTTCTTCGGAGGATATTTCCTTTTTCTCCATAGCCCTCTATGAGCTTCCAAATATCACTTTGCCAATTCCAGAATAACTGTCTTAGCGCAAGGCTTTTTGAGGGGAAAGCTGTAACTCTGTGAGATGATTTCACAGAACACAAAGAAGTTTCTCAGAAAGCTTCTTTCTCTTTGTTATCAGAGGATATTTCCTTTGGCCCTATAGTCTTCAAAGGGAAAGGAAATATCTGTTGTCAGATTCCACAGAAATAAGGCTAGCAAAGAGATCCACGAAATACAGATGTAACTCTGTGAGATGAATTAACAGAACACTGAGCAGTTTATCAGAAAGCTTCTTTCCAGATTTCATCGGAGGATATTTACTTTTTCACCATAGCCCTCTTTGAGCTTCCAAATATCACTTTGCCAATTCCACAAGAACTGTCTTAGCGAAAGGCTTCTTGAGGGGATAGCTGTAACTCTGTGAGACGATTTCACAGAACACAAAGAAGTTTCTCAGAAAGCTTCTTTCTCTTTGTTATCGGAGGATATTTCCTTTGGCCCTATAGTGTTTAAAGGGATCCGAAAAATCTGTTCTCAGATTCCACAGAAATAAGGCTAGCAAAGAGATCCACGAAATACAGATGTCACTGTGTGAGATGAATTAACAGAACACTAAGCAGTTTCTCAGAAAGCTAATTTCCAGATTTCATGGGAGGATATTTCCTTTTTCACCATAGCCCTCAATGGGCTTCAAATATCACTTTGCCAATTCCACAAGCGCTGTCTTAGCGATAGCCTTCTTGAGGGGAAAGCTGTAACTCTGTGAGATGATTTCACAGAACACAAAGAAGTTTCTCAGAAAGCTTCTTTCTCTTTGTTATCGGAGGTTATTTCCTTTGGCCCTATAGTCTTCAATGGGAAAGAAAATATCAGTTGTCAGATTCCACAGAAATAAGGCTAGCAAACAGATCCACGAAATACAGATGTAACTCTGTGAGATGAATTAACAGAACACTAAGCAGTTTCTCAGAAAGCTTCTTTCCAGATTTCATCGGAGGATATTTCCTTTTTCTCCATAGCACTCTATGAGCTTCCAAATATCACTTTGCCAATTCCAGAAGAACTGTCTTAGCGAAAGGCTTCTTGAGGGGAAAGCTGTAACTCTGTGAGATGATTTCACAGAACACAAAAAAGTTTCTCAGAAAGCTTCTTTCTCTTTGATATCGGAGGATATTTCCTTTGGCCCTATAGTCTTCAAAGGGAAGGGAAATATCTGTTGTCAGATTCCACAGAAATAAGGCTAGCAAAGAGATCCACTAAATACAGATGTAATTCTGTGAGATGAATTTACAGAACACTGAGCAGTTTCTCAGAAAGCTTCTTTCCAGATTTCATCGGAGGATATTTCCTTTTTCACCATAGCCCTCTATGGGCTTCCAAATATCACTTTGCCAATTCCACAAGAACTGTCTTAGCGAAAGGCTTCTTGAGGGGAAAGCTGTAACTTTGTGAGACGATTTCACAGAACACAAAGAAGTTTCTCAAAAAGCTACTTTCTCTTTTTATCGGAGGATATTTCCTTTGGCCCTATAGTCTTCAAAGGGAAAGGAAATATCTGTTGTCAGATTCCACAGAAATAAGGCTAGCAAAGAGATCCACGAAATACAGATGTAACTCTGAGAGATGAATTAACAGAACACTAAGCAGTTTCTCAGAAAGCTTCTTTCCATATTTCATCGGAGGATATTTCCTTTTTCACCATAGCCCTCTATGGGTTTCCAAATATCACTTTGCCAATTCCACAAGAACTGTCTTAGCGAAAGGATTCTTGAGGTGAATGCTGTAACTCTGTGAGATGATTTCACAGAAAACAAAGAAGTTTCTCAGAAAGCTTCTTTCCCTTTCTTATCGGAGGATATTTCCTTTGGCCCTATAGTCTTCAAAGGGAAAGGAAATATCTGTTGTCAGATTCCACAGAAATAAGGCTAGCAAAGAGATCCACGAAATACAGATGTAACTCTGTGAGATGAATTAACAGAACACTAAGCAGTTTCTCAGAAAGCTTCTTTCCAGATTTCATCGGAGGATATTTCCTTTTTCAACATAGCCCTCTGTGGGCTTCCAAATATCACTTTGCCAATTCCACAAGAACTGTCTTAGCGAAAGGCTTCTTGAGGGGAACGCTGTAACTCTGTGAGATGATTTCACAGAACACAAAGAAGTTTCTCAGAAAGCTTCTTTCTCTTTGTTATCGGAGGATATTTCCTTTGGCCCTATAGTCTTTAAAGGGATCCGAAATATCTGTTCTCAGATTCCACAGAAATAAGGCTAGCAAAGAGATCCACGAAATACAGATGTAACTCTGTGAGATGAATTAACAGAACACTAAGCAGTTTCTCTGAAAGCTTCTTTCCAGATTTCATCGGAGGATATTTCCTTTTTCACCATAGCCCTCTATGGGCTTCCAAATATCACTTTCCCAATTCCCCAAGAACTGTCTTAGCGAAAGGCTTCTTGAGGGGAAAGCTGTAACTCTGTGAGATGATTTCACAGAACACAAAGAAGTTTCTCAGAAAGCTTCTTTCTCTTTGTTATCGGAGGATATTTCCTTTGGCCCTATAGTCTTTAAAGGGATCCGAAATACCTGTTCTCAGATTCCACAGAAATAAGGCTAGCAAAGAGATCCACGAAATACTGATGTAACTCTGTGAGATGAATTAACAGAACACTAAGCAGTTTCTCAGAAAGCTTCTTTCCAGATTTCATCGGAGGATATTTCCTTTTTGACCATAGCCCTCTATGGGCTTCCAAATATCACTTTGCCAATTCCACAAGAACTGTCTTAGCGAAAGGCTTCTTGAGGGGAAAGCTGTAACTCTGTGAGACGATTTCACAGAACACAAAGAAGTTTCTCAGAAAGCTTCTTTCTCTTTGTTATCGGAGGATATTTCCTTTGGCCCTATAGTCTTCAAAGGGAAAGGAAATATCTGTTGTCAGATTCCACAGAAATAAGGCTAGCAAAGAGATCCACGAAATACAGATGTAATTCTGTGAGATGAATTCACAGAACACTGAGCAGTTTCTCAGAAAGCTTCTTTCCAGATTTCATCTGAGGATATTTCCTTTTTCACCATAGCCCTCTATGGGCTTCCAAATATCAGTTTGCCAATTCCACAAGAACTGTCTTAGCAAAAGGCTTCTTGAGGGGAAAGCTGTAACTCTGTGAGATGATTTCACAGAACACAAAGAAGTTTCTCAGAAATCTTCTTTCTCTTTGTTATCGGAAGATATTTCCTTTGGCCCTATAGTCTTCAAAGGGAAAGGAAATATCTGTTGTCAGATTCCACAGAAATAAGGCTAGCAAAGAGATCCACGAAATACAGATGTAACTCTGTGAGATGAATTAACAGAACACTGAGCAGTTTCTCAGAAATCTTCCTTCCAGATTTCATCGGAGGATATTTCCTTTTTCACCATAGCCCTCTATTGGCTTCCAAATATCACTTTGCCAATTCCACAAGAACTGTCTTAGCGAAAGGCTTCTTGAGGCGGAAGCTGTAACTCTGTGAGATGATTTCACAGAACACAAAGAAGTTTCTCAGAAAGCTTCTTTCTCTTTGTTATCGGAGGATATTTCCTTTGGCCCTATAGTCTTCAAAGGGAAAGGAATTATCTCTTGTCAGATTCCACAGAAATAAGGCTAGCAAAGAGATCCACGAAATACAGATGTAACTCTGTTAGATGAATTAACAGAACACTAAGCAGTTTCTCAGAAAGCTTCTTTCCTGATTTCATCGGAGGATATTTCCTTTTTCACCTTAGCCCTCTATGGGCTTCATATATCACTTTGCCAATTCCACAAGGACTGTCTTAGCGAAAGGCTTCTTGAGGGGAAAGCTGTAACTCTGTGAGATGATTTCACAGAACACAAAGAAGTTTCTCAGAAAGCTTCTTTCTCTTTGTTATCGGAGGATATTTCCTTTGGCCCTATAGTCTTCAAAGGGATCCGAAATATCTGTGGTCAGATTCCACAGAAATAAGGCTAGCAAAGAGATCCACGAAATACAGATGTAACTCTGTGAGATGAATTAACAGAACACTAAGCAGTTTCTCAGAAAGCTTCTTTCCAGATTTCTTCGGAGGATATTTCCTTTTTCTCCATAGCCCTCTATGAGCTTCCAAATATCACTTTGCCAATTCCAGAATAACTGTCTTAGCGCAAGGCTTTTTGAGGGGAAAGCTGTAACTCTGTGAGATGATTTCTCAGAACACAAAGAAGTTTCTTAGAAAGCTTCTTTCTCTTTGTTATCGGAGGATATTTCCTTTGGCCCTATAGTCTTCAAAGGGAAAGGAAATATCTGTTGTCAGATTCCACAGAAATAAGGCTAGCAAAGAGATCCACGAAATACAGATGTAACTCTGTGAGATGAATTAACAGAACACTGAGCAGTTTCTCAGAAAGCTTCTTTCCAGATTTCATCGGAGGATATTTACTTTTTCACCATAGCCCTCTTTGAGCTTCCAAATATCACTTTGCCAATTCCACAAGAACTGTCTTAGCGAAAGGCTTCTTGAGGGGATAGCTGTAACTCTGTGAGACGATTTCACAGAACACAAAGAAGTTTCTCAGAAAGCTTCTTTCTCTTTGTTATCGGAGGATATTTCCTTTGGCCCTATAGTGTTTAAAGGGATCCGAAAAATCTGTTCTCAGATTCCACAGAAATAAGGCTAGCAAAGAGATCCACGAAATACAGATGTCACTGTGTGAGATGAATTAACAGAACACTAAGCAGTTTCTCAGAAAGCTAATTTCCAGATTTCATGGGAGGATATTTCCTTTTTCACCATAGCCCTCAATGGGCTTCAAATATCACTTTGCCAATTCCACAAGCGCTGTCTTAGCGATAGCCTTCTTGAGGGGAAAGCTGTAACTCTGTGAGATGATTTCACAGAACACAAAGAAGTTTCTCAGAAAGCTTCTTTCTCTTTGTTATCGGAGGTTATTTCCTTTGGCCCTATAGTCTTCAAAGGGAAGGGAAATATCTGTTGTCAGATTCCACAGAAATAAGGCTAGCAAAGAGATCCACTAAATACAGATGTAATTCTGTGAGATGAATTTACAGAACACTGAGCAGTTTCTCAGAAAGCTTCTTTCCAGATTTCATCGGAGGATATTTCCTTTTTCACCATAGCCCTCTATGGGCTTCCAAATATCACTTTGCCAATTCCACAAGAACTGTCTTAGCGAAAGGCTTCTTGAGGGGAAAGCTGTAACTCTGTGAGACGATTTCACAGAACACAAAGAAGTTTCTCAAAAAGCTACTTTCTCTTTGTTATCGGAGGATATTTCCTTTGGCCCTATAGTCTTCAAAGGGAAAGGAAATATCTGTTGTCAGATTCCACAGAAATAAGGCTAGCAAAGAGATCCACGAAATACAGATGTAACTCTGAGAGATGAATTAACAGAACACTAAGCAGTTTCTCAGAAAGCTTCTTTCCATATTTCATCGGAGGATATTTCCTTTTTCACCATAGCCCTCTATGGGTTTCCAAATATCACTTTGCCAATTCCACAAGAACTGTCTTAGCGAAAGGATTCTTGAGGTGAATGCTGTAACTCTGTGAGATGATTTCACAGAAAACAAAGAAGTTTCTCAGAAAGCTTCTTTCCCTTTCTTATCGGAGGATATTTCCTTTGGCCCTATAGTCTTCAAAGGGAAAGGAAATATCTGTTGTCAGATTCCACAGAAATAAGGCTAGCAAAGAGATCCACGAAATACAGATGTAACTCTGTGAGATGAATTAACAGAACACTAAGCAGTTTCTCAGAAAGCTTCTTTCCAGATTTCATCGGAGGATATTTCCTTTTTCAACATAGCCCTCTGTGGGCTTCCAAATATCACTTTGCCAATTCCACAAGAACTGTCTTAGCGAAAGGCTTCTTGAGGGGAAAGCTGTAACTCTGTGAGATGATTTCACAGAACACAAAGAAGTTTCTCAGAAAGCTTCCTTCTCTTTGTTATCGGAGGATATTTCCTTTGGCCCTGTAGTCTTCAAAGGGAAAGGAAATATCTGTTGTCAGATTCAACAGAAATAAGGCTGGCAAAGAGATCCACGAAATACAGATGTAACTCTGTGAGATGAATTAACAGAACACTAAGGAGTTTCTCAGAAAGCTTCTTTCCAGATTTCATCGGAGGATATTTCCTTTTTCACCATAGCCCTCTATGAGCTTCCAAATATCACTTTGCCAATTCCACAAGAACTGTCTTAGCGAAAGGCTTCTTGAGGGGAAAGCTGTAACTCTGTGAGATGATTTCACAGAACACAAAGAAGTTTCTCAGAAAGCTTCTTTCTCTTTGTTATCGGAGGATATTTCCTTTGGCCCTATAGTCTTCAAAGGGAAAGGAAATATCTGTTGTCAGATTCCACAGAAATAAGGCTCGCAAAGAGATCCACGAAATACAGATGTAACTCTGTGAGATGAATTAACAGAACACTGAGAAAGCTTCTTTCCAGATTTCATCGGAGGATATTTCCTTTTTCACCATAGCCCTCTATGGGCTTCCAAATATCACTTTGCCAACTCCACAAGAACTGTCTTAGCGAAAGGCTTCTTGAGGGGAAAGCTGTAACTCTGTGAGATGATTTCACAGAACACAAAGAAGTTTCTCAGAAAGCTTCTTTCTCTTTGTTATCGGTGGATATTTCCTTTGGCCCTATAGTCTTCAAAGGGAAAGGAATTATCTCTTGTCAGATTCCACAGAAATAAGGCTAGCAAAGAGATCCACGAAATACAATTGTAATTCTGTGAGATGAATTTACAGAACAGTGAGCAGTTTCTCAGAAAGCTTCTTTCCAGATTTCATCGGAGGATATTTCCTTTTTGACCATAGACCACTATGGGCCTCCAAATATCACTTTGCCAATTCCACAAGAACTGTCTTAGCGAAAGGCTTCTTGAGGGGAAAGCTGTAACTCTGTGAGATGATTTCACAGAACACAAAGAAGTTTCTCAGAAAGCTTCTTTCTCTTTGTTATCGGAGGATATTTCCTTTGGCCCTGTAGTCTTCAAAGGGAAAGGAAATATCTGTTGTCAGATTCCACAGAAATAAGGCTGGCAAAGAGATCCAAGAAATACAGATGTAACTCTGTGAGATGAATTAACAGAACACTAAGCAGTTTCTCAGAAAGCTTCTTTCCATATTTCATCGGAGGATATTTCCTTTTTCACCATAGCCCTCTATGGTCTTCCAAATATCACTTTGCCAATTCCACAAGAACTGTCTTAGCGAAAGGCTTCTTGAGGGGAAAGCTGTAACTCTGTGAGATGATTTCACAGAACACAAAGAAGTTTCTCAGAAAGCTTCTTTCTCTTTGTTATCGGAGGATATTTCCTTTGGCCCTATAGTCTTCAAAGGGAAAGGAAATATCTGTTGTCAGATTCCACAGAAATAAGGCTCGCAAAGAGATCCACGAAATACAGATGTAACGGTGTGAGATGAATTAACAGAACACTGAGAAAGCTTCTTTCCAGATTTCATCGGAGGATATTTCCTTTTTCACCATAGCCCTCTATGGGCTTCCAAATATCACTTTGCCAATTCCACAAGAACTGTCTTAGCGAAAGGCTTCTTGAGGGGAAAGCTGTAACTCAGTGAGATGATTTCACAGAACACAAAGAAGTTTCTCAGAAAGCTTCTTTCTCTTTGTTATCGGAGGATATTTCCTTTGGCCCTATAGTCTTCAAAGGGAAAGGAAATATCTGTTGTCAGATTCCAGAGAAATAAGGCTAGCAAAGAGATCCGCGAAATACAGATGTAACTCTGTGAGATGAATTAACAGAACACTAAGCAGTTTCTCAGAGAGCTTCTTTCCAGATTTCATCGCAGGATATTTCCTTTTTCACCATAGCCCTCTATGGGCTTCCAAATATCACTTTGCCAATTCCACAAGAACTGTCTTAGCGAAAGGCTTCTTGAGGGAAAAGCTGTAACTCTGTGAGATGATTTCACAGAACACAAAGAAGTTTCTCAGAAAGCTTCTTTCTCTTTGTTATCGGAGGATATTTCCTTTGGCCCTATAGTCTTTAAAGGAATTCGAAATATCTGTTGTCAGATTCCACAGAAATAAGGCTAGAAAAGAGATCCAGGAAATACAGATGTCACTGTGTGAGATGAATTAACAGAACACTCAGCAGTTTCTCAGAAAGCTTCTTTCCAGATTTCATCTGAGGATATTTCCTTTTTCACCATAGCCCTCTATGGGCTTCAAATATCACTTTGCCAATTCCACAAGAACTGTCTTAGCGATAGCCTTCTTGAGGGGAAAGCTGTAACTCTGTGAGATGATTTTACAAAACAGAGAGAAGTTTCTCAGAAAGCTTCTTTCTCTATGTTATCGGAGGATTTTCCTTTGGCCCTATAGTTTTCAAAGGGAAAGGAAATATCTGCTGTCAGATTCCACAGAAATAAGGCTAGCAAAGAGATCCACGAAATACAGATGTAACTCTGTGAGATGAATTAACAGAACACTGAGCAGTTTCTCAGAAAGCTTCTTTCCAGATTTCATCGGAGGATATTTCCTTTTTCACCATAGCCCTCTATGGGCTTCCAAATATCACTTTGCCAATTCCACAAGAACTGTCTTAGCGAAAGGCTTCTTGAGGGGAAAGCTGTAACTCTGTGAGATGATTTCACAGAACACAAAGAAGTTTCTCAGAAAGCTTCTTTCTCTTTGTTATCGGAGGATATTTCCTTTGGCCCTATAATCTTTAAAGGGATCCGAAATATCTGTTCTCAGATTCCACAGAAATAAGGCTAGCAAAGAGATCCACGAAATACAGATGTAACTCTGTGAGATGAATTAACAGAACACTAAGCAGTTTCTCAGAAAGCTTCTTTCCAGATTTCATTGGAGGATATTTCCTTTTTCACCATAGGCCTCTAAGGGCTTCCAAATATCACTTTGCCAATTCCAGAAGAACTGTCTTAGCGAAAGGCTTCTTGAGGGGAAAGCTGTAACTCTGTGAGATGATTTCACAGAACACAAAGAAGTTTCTCAGAAAGCTTCTTTCTCTTTGTTATCGGAGGATATTTCCTTTGGCCCTATAGTCTTTAAAGGGATCCGAAATATCTGTTCTCAGATTCCACAGAAATAAGGCTAGCAAAGAGATCCACGAAATACAGATGTAACTCTGTGAGATGAATTAACAGAACACTGAGCAGTTTCTCAGAAAGCTTCTTTCCAGATTTCATCGGAGGACATTTCCTTTTTCACCATAGCCCTCTATGGGCTTCCAAATATCACTTTGCCAATTCCACAAGAACTGTCTTAGCGAAAGGCTTCTTGAGGGGAAAGCTGTAACTCTGTGAGATGATTTCACAGAACACAAAGAAGTTTCTCAGAAAGCTTCTTTCTCTTTGTTAGCGGAGGATATTTCCTTTGGCCCTATAGTCTTTAAAGGGATCCGAAATATCTGTTCTCAGATTCCACAGAAATAAGGCTAGCAAAGAGATCCACGAAATACAGATGTAATTCTGTGAGATGAATTAACAGAACACTGAGAAGTTTCTCAGAAAGCTTCTTTCCAGATTTCATGGGAGGATATTTCCTTTTTCACCATAGACCTCTAAGGGCTTCCAAATATCACTTTGCCAATTCCACAAGAACTGTCTTAGCGAAAGGTTTCTTGAGGGGATAAATGTAACTCTGTGAGACGATTTCACAGAACACAAAGAACTTTCTCAGAAAGCTTCTTTCTCTTTGTTATCGGAGGTTATTTCCTTTGGCCCTATAGTCTTCAAAGGGAAAGGAAATATCTGTTGTCAGATTCCACAGAAATAAGGCTCGCAAAGAGATCCAGGAACTACAGATGTAACTCTGTGAGATGAATTAACAGAACACTAAGCAGTTTCTCAGAAATCTTCTTTCCAGATTTCATCGGAGGATATTTCCTTTTTCACCATAGCCCTCTATGGGCTTCCAAATATCACTTTGCCAATTCCACAAGAACTGTCTTAGCGAAAGGCTTCTTGAGGGGAAAGCTGTAACTCTGTCAGATGATTTCACAGAACACAAACAAGTTTCTCAGAAAGCTTCTTTCTCTTTGTTATCGGAGGATATTTCCTTTGGCCCTGTAGTCTTCAAAGGGAAAGGAAATATCTGTTGTCAGATTCCACAGAAATAAGGCTAGCAAAGAGATCCACGAAATACAGATGTAACTCTGTGAGATGAATTAACAGAACCCTAAGGAGTTTCTCAGAAAGCTTCTTTCCAGATTTCATCGGAGGATATTTCCTTTTTCACCATAGCCCTCTATGGGCTTCCAAATATCACTTTGCCAATTCCACAAGAACTGTCTTAGCGAAAGGCTTCTTGAGGGGAAAGCTGTAACTCTGTGAGATGATTTCACAGAACACAAAGAAGTTTCTCAGAAAGCTTCTTTCTCTTTGTTATCGGAGGCTATTTCCATTGGCCCTATAGTCTTCAAAGGGAAAGGAAATATCTGTTGTCAGATTCCACAGAAATAAGGCTAGCAAAGAGATCCACGAAATACAGATGTAACTCTGTGAGATGAATTAACAGAACACTGAGCAGTTTCTCAGAAAGCTTCTTTCCAGATTTCATCGGAGGATATTTCCTTTTTCACCATAGCCCTCTATGGACTTCCAAATATCACTTTGCCAATTCCACAAGAACTGTCTTAGCGAAAGGCTTCTTGAGGGGAAATCTGTAACTCTGTGAGATGATTTCACAGAACACAAAGAAGTTTCTCAGAAAGCTTCTTTCTCTTTGTTATCGGAGGCTATTTCCTTTGGCCCTATAGTCTTCAAAGGGAAAGGAAATATCTGTTGTCAGATTCCACAGAAATAAGGCTAGCAAAGAGATCCACGAAATACAGATGTAACTCTGTGAGATGAATTAACAGAACACTGAGCAGTTTCTCAGAAACTTCTTTCTAGATTTCATCGGAGGATATTTCCTTTTTCACCATAGCCCTCTATGGGCTTCCAAATATCACTTTGCCAATTCCACAAGAACTGTCTTAGCGAAAGGCTTCTTGAGGGGAAAGCTGTAACTCTGTGAGATGATTTTTCAGAACAGAGAGAAGTTTCTCAGAAAGCTTCTTTCTCTATGTTATCGGAGGCTATTTCCTTTGGCCCTATAGTTTTCAAAGGGAAAGGAAATATCTGTTGTCAGATTCCACAGAAATAAGGCTAGAAAAGAGATCCAGGAAATACAGATGTCACTGTGTGAGATGAATTAACAGAACACTGAGCAGTTTCTCAGAAAGCTTCTTTCCAGATTTCATCTGAGGATATTTCCTTTTTCACCATAGCCCTCTATGGGCTTCCAAATATCACTTTGCCAATTCCACAAGAACTGTCTTAGCGAAAGGCTTCTTGAGGGGAAAGCTGTAACTCTGTGAGATGATTTCACAGAACACAAAGAAGTTTCTCAGAAAGCTTCTTTCTCTTTGTTATCGGAGGATATTTCCTTTGGCCCTATAGTCTTTAAAGGGATCCGAAATATCAGTTCTCAGATTCCACAGAAATAAGGCTAGCAAAGAGATCCACGAAATACAGATGTAACTCTGTGAGGTGAATTAACAGAACACTAAGCAGTTTCTCAGAAAGCTTCTTTCCAGATTTCATCGGAGGATATTTCCTTTTTCACCATAGCCCTCTATGGGCTTCCAAATATCACTTTGCCAATTCCACAAGAACTGTCTTAGCGAAAGGCTTCTTGAGGGGAAAGCTGTAACTCTGTGAGACGATTTCAGAGAACACAAAGAAGTTTCTCAGAAAGCTTCTTTCTCTTTGTTATCGGAGGATATTTCCTTTGGCCCTATAGTCATCAAAGGGAAAGGAAATATCTGTTGTCAGATTCCACAGATATAAGGCTAGCAAAGAGATCCACGAAATGCAGATGTAACTCTGTGAGATGAATTAACAGAACACTAAGCAGTTTCTCAGAAAGCTTCTTTCCAGATTTCATGGGAGGATATTTCCTTTTTCACCATAGCCCTCTATGGGCTTCCAAATATCACTTTGCCAATTCCACAAGAACTGTCTTAGCGAAAGTCTTCTTGAGGGGATAAATGTAACTCTGTGAGACGATTTCACAGAACACAAAGAAGTTTCTCAGAAAGCTTCTTTCTCTTTGTTATCGGAGGATATTTCCTTTGGCTCTATAGTCTTCAAAGGGAAAGGAAATATCTGTTGTCAGATTCCACAGAAATAAGGCTAGCAAAGAGATCCACGAAATACAGATGTAACTCTGTGAGATGAATTAACAGAACACTAAGCAGTTTCTCAGAGAGCTTCTTTCCAGATTTCATCGCAGGATATTTCCTTTTTCACCATAGCCCTCTATGGGCTTCCAAATATCACTTTGCCAATTCCACAAGAACTGTCTTAGCGAAAGGCTTCTTGAGGGAAAAGCTGTAACTCTGTGAGATGATTTCACAGAACACAAAGAAGTTTCACAGAAAGCTTCTTTCTCTTTGTTATCGGAGGATATTTCCTTTGGCCCTATAGTCTTTAAAGGAATTCGAAATATCTGTTGTCAGATTCCACAGAAATAAGGCTAGAAAAGAGATCCAGGAAATACAGATGTCACTGTGTGAGATGAATTAACAGAACACTGAGCAGTTTCTCAGAAAGCTTCTTTCCAGATTTCATCTGAGGATATTTCCTTTTTCACCATAGCCCTCTATGGGCTTCATATATCACTTTGCCAATTCCACAAGAACTGTCTTAGCGATAGCCTTCTTGAGGGGAAAGCTGTAACTCTGTGAGATGATTTTACAGAACAGAGAGAAGTTTCTCAGAAAACTTCTTTCTCTATGTTATCGGAGGATATTTCCTTTGGCCCTATAGTTTTCAAAGGGAAAGGAAATATCTGTTGTCAGATTCCACAGAAATAAGGCTAGCAAAGAGATCCACGAAATACAGATGTAACTCTGTGAGATGAATTAACAGAACACTGAGCAGTTTCTCAGAAAGCTTCTTTCCAGATTTCATCGGAGGATATTTCCTTTTTCACCATAGCCCTCTATGGACTTCCAAATATCACTTTGCCAATTCCACAAGAACTGTCTTAGCGAAAGGCTTCTTGAGGGGAAATCTGTAACTCTGTGAGATGATTTCACAGAACACAAAGAAGTTTCTCAGAAAGCTTCTTTCTCTTTGTTATCGGAGGCTATTTCCTTTGGCCCTATAGTCTTCAAAGGGAAAGGAAATATCTGTTGTCAGATTCCACAGAAATAAGGCTAGCAAAGAGATCCACGAAATACAGATGTAACTCTGTGAGATGAATTAACAGAACACTGAGCAGTTTCTCAGAAACTTCTTTCTAGATTTCATCGGAGGATATTTCCTTTTTCACCATAGCCCTCTATGGGCTTCCAAATATCACTTTGCCAATTCCACAAGAACTGTCTTAGCGAAAGGCTTCTTGAGGGGAAAGCTGTAACTCTGTGAGATGATTTTTCAGAACAGAGAGAAGTTTCTCAGAAAGCTTCTTTCTCTATGTTATCGGAGGCTATTTCCTTTGGCCCTATAGTTTTCAAAGGGAAAGGAAATATCTGTTGTCAGATTCCACAGAAATAAGGCTAGAAAAGAGATCCAGGAAATACAGATGTCACTGTGTGAGATGAATTAACAGAACACTGAGCAGTTTCTCAGAAAGCTTCTTTCCAGATTTCATCTGAGGATATTTCCTTTTTCACCATAGCCCTCTATGGGCTTCCAAATATCACTTTGCCAATTCCACAAGAACTGTCTTAGCGAAAGGCTTCTTGAGGGGAAAGCTGTAACTCTGTGAGATGATTTCACAGAACACAAAGAAGTTTCTCAGAAAGCTTCTTTCTCTTTGTTATCGGAGGATATTTCCTTTGGCCCTATAGTCTTTAAAGGGATCCGAAATATCAGTTCTCAGATTCCACAGAAATAAGGCTAGCAAAGAGATCCACGAAATACAGATGTAACTCTGTGAGGTGAATTAACAGAACACTAAGCAGTTTCTCAGAAAGCTTCTTTCCAGATTTCATCGGAGGATATTTCCTTTTTCACCATAGCCCTCTATGGGCTTCCAAATATCACTTTGCCAATTCCACAAGAACTGTCTTAGCGAAAGGCTTCTTGAGGGGAAAGCTGTAACTCTGTGAGACGATTTCAGAGAACACAAAGAAGTTTCTCAGAAAGCTTCTTTCTCTTTGTTATCGGAGGATATTTCCTTTGGCCCTATAGTCATCAAAGGGAAAGGAAATATCTGTTGTCAGATTCCACAGATATAAGGCTAGCAAAGAGATCCACGAAATGCAGATGTAACTCTGTGAGATGAATTAACAGAACACTAAGCAGTTTCTCAGAAAGCTTCTTTCCAGATTTCATGGGAGGATATTTCCTTTTTCACCATAGCCCTCTATGGGCTTCCAAATATCACTTTGCCAATTCCACAAGAACTGTCTTAGCGAAAGTCTTCTTGAGGGGATAAATGTAACTCTGTGAGACGATTTCACAGAACACAAAGAAGTTTCTCAGAAAGCTTCTTTCTCTTTGTTATCGGAGGATATTTCCTTTGGCTCTATAGTCTTCAAAGGGAAAGGAAATATCTGTTGTCAGATTCCACAGAAATAAGGCTAGCAAAGAGATCCACGAAATACAGATGTAACTCTGTGAGATGAATTAACAGAACACTAAGCAGTTTCTCAGAGAGCTTCTTTCCAGATTTCATCGCAGGATATTTCCTTTTTCACCATAGCCCTCTATGGGCTTCCAAATATCACTTTGCCAATTCCACAAGAACTGTCTTAGCGAAAGGCTTCTTGAGGGAAAAGCTGTAACTCTGTGAGATGATTTCACAGAACACAAAGAAGTTTCACAGAAAGCTTCTTTCTCTTTGTTATCGGAGGATATTTCCTTTGGCCCTATAGTCTTTAAAGGAATTCGAAATATCTGTTGTCAGATTCCACAGAAATAAGGCTAGAAAAGAGATCCAGGAAATACAGATGTCACTGTGTGAGATGAATTAACAGAACACTGAGCAGTTTCTCAGAAAGCTTCTTTCCAGATTTCATCTGAGGATATTTCCTTTTTCACCATAGCCCTCTATGGGCTTCATATATCACTTTGCCAATTCCACAAGAACTGTCTTAGCGATAGCCTTCTTGAGGGGAAAGCTGTAACTCTGTGAGATGATTTTACAGAACAGAGAGAAGTTTCTCAGAAAACTTCTTTCTCTATGTTATCGGAGGATATTTCCTTTGGCCCTATAGTTTTCAAAGGGAAAGGAAATATCTGTTGTCAGATTCCACAGAAATAAGGCTAGCAAAGAGATCCACGAAATACAGATGTAACTCTGTGAGATGAATTAACAGAACACTGAGCAGTTTCTCAGAAAGCTTCTTTCCAGATTTCATCGGAGGATATTTCCTTTTTCACCATAGCCCTCTATGGGCTTCCAAATATCACTTTGCCAATTCCACAAGAACTGTCTTAGCGAAAGGCTTCTTGAGGGGAAAGCTGTAACTCTGTGAGATGATTTCACAGAACACAAAGAAGTTTCTCAGAAAGCTTCTTTCTCTTTGTTATCGGAGGATATTTCCTTTGGCCCTATAGTCTTTAAAGGGATCCGAAATATCTGTTCTCAGATTCCACAGAAATAAGGCTAGCAAAGAGATCCACGAAATACAGATGTAACTCTGTGACATGAATTAACAGAACACTAAGCAGTTTCTCAGAAAGCTTCTTTCCAGATTTCATCGGAGGATATTTCCTTTTTCACCATAGCCCTCTATGGGCTTCCAAATATCACTTTGCCAATTCCACAAGAACTGTCTTAGCGAAAGGCTTCTTGAGGGGAAAGCTGTAACTCTGTGAGACGATTTCAGAGAACACAAAGAAGTTTCTCAGAAAGCTTCTTTCTCTTTGTTATCGGAGGATATTTCCTTTGGCCCTATAGTCATCAAAGGGAAAGGAAATATCTGTTGTCAGATTCGACAGATATAAGGCTAGCAAAGAGATCCACGAAATGCAGATGTTACTCTGTGTGATGAATTAACAGATCACTCAGGAGTTTCTCAGAAATCTTCTTTCCAGATTTCATCGGAGGATATTTCCTTTTTCACCATAGCCCTCTATGGGCTTCCGAATATCACTTTGCCAATTCCACAAGAACTGTCTTAGCGAAAGTCTTCCTGAGGGGATAAATGTAACTCTGTGAGACGATTTCACAGAACACAAAGAAGTTTCTCAGAAAGCTTCTTTCTCTTTGTTATCGGAGGATATTTCCTTTGGCTCTATAGTCTTCAAAGGGAAAGGAAATATCTGTTCTCAGATTCCACAGAAATAAGGCTAGCAAAGAGATCCACGAAATACAGATGTAACTCTGTGAGATGAATTAACAGAACACTAAGCAGTTTCTCAGAAAGCTTCTTTCCAGATTTCATCGGAGGATATTTCCTTTCTCACCATAGCCCTCTATGGGCTTCCAAATATCACTTTGCCAATTCCACAAGAACTGTCTTAGCGCAAGGCTTCTTCAGGGGAAAGCTGTAACTCTGTGAGATGATTTCACAGAACACAAAGAAGATTCTCAGAAAGCTTCTTTCTCTTTGTTATCGGAGGATATTTCCTTTGGCCCTATAGTCTTCAAAGGGAAAGGAAATATCTGTTGTCAGATTCCAGAGAAATAAAGCTAGCAAAGAGATCCGCGTAATACAGATGTAACTCTGTGAGATGAATGAACAGAACACTAAGCAGTTTCTCAGAGAGCTTCTTTCCAGATTTCATCGCAGGATATTTCCTTTTTCACCATAGCCCTCTATGGGCTTCCAAATATCACTTTGCCAATTCCACAAGAACTGTCTTAGCGAAAGGCTTCTTGAGGGAAAAGCTGTAACTCTGTGAGACGATTTCAGAGAACACAAAGAAGTTTCTCAGAAAGCTTCTTTCTCTTTGTTATCGGAGGATATTTCCTTTGGCCCTATAGTCTTTAAAGGAATTCGAAATATCTGTTGTCAGATTCCACAGAAATAAGGCTAGAAGAGAGATCCAGGAAATACAGATGTCACTGTGTGAGATGAATTAACAGAACACTGAGCAGTTTCTCAGAAATCTTCTTTCCAGATTTCATCTGAGGATATTTCCTTTTTCACCATAGCCCTCTATGGGTTTCAAATATCACTTTGCCAATTCCACAAGAACTGTCTTAGCGATAGCCTTCTTGAGGGGAAAGCTGTAACTCTGTGAGATGATTTTACAGAACAGAGAGTAGTTTCTCAGAAAGCTTCTTTCTCTATGTTATCGGAGGATATTTCCTTTGGCCCTATAGTTTTCAAAGGGAAAGGAAATATCTGTTGTCAGATTCCACAGAAATAAGGCTAGCAAAGAGATCCACGAAATACAGATGTAACTCTGTGAGATGAATTAACAGAACACTGAGCAGTTTCTCAGAAAGCTTCTTTCCAGATTTCATCGGAGGATATTTCCTTTTTCACCATAGCCCTCTATGGGCTTCCAAATATCACTTTGCCAAATCCACAAGAACTGTCTTAGCGAAAGGCTTATTGAGGGGAAAGCTGTAACTCTGTGAGATGATTTCACAGAACACAAAGAAGTTTCGCAGACAGCTTCTTTCTCTTTGTTATCGGAGGATATTTCCTTTGGCCCTATAATCTTTAAAGGGATCCGAAATATCTGTTCTCAGATTCCACAGAAATAAGGCTAGCAAAGAGATCCACGAAATACAGATGTAACTCTGTGAGATGAATTAACAGAACACTAAGCAGTTTCTCAGAAAGCTTCTTTCCAGATTTCATCGGAGGATATTTCGTTTTTCACCATAGCCCTCTAAGGGCTTCCAAATATCACTTTGCCAATTCCACAAGAACTGTCTTAGCGAAAGGCTTCTTGATGGGAAAGCTGTAACTCTGTGAGACGATTTCAGAGAACACAAAGAAGTTTCTCAGAAAGCTTCTTTCTCTTTGTTATCGGAGGATATTTCCTTTGGCCCTATAGTCATCAAAGGGAAAGGAAATATCTGTTGTCAGATTCCACAGATATAAGGCTAGCAAAGAGATCCACGAAATGCAGATGTAACTCTGTGAGATGAATTAACAGAACACTAAGCAGTTTCTCAGAAAGCTTCTTTCCAGATTTCATGGGAGGATATTTCCTTTTTCACCATAGCCCTCTATGGGCTTCCAAATATCACTTTGCCAATTCCACAAGAACTGTCTTAGCGAAAGTCTTCTTGAGGGGATAAATGTAACTCTGTGAGACGATTTCACAGAACACAAAGAAGTTTCTCAGAAAGCTTCTTTCTCTTTGTTATCGGAGGATATTTCCTTTGGCTCTATAGTCTTCAAAGGGAAAGGAAATATCTGTTCTCAGATTCCACAGAAATAAGGCTAGCAAAGAGATCCACGAAATACAGATGTAACTCTGTGAGATGAATTAACAGAACACTAAGCAGTTTCTCAGAAAGCTTCTTTCCAGATTTCATCGGGGAATATTTCCTTTTTCACCATAGCCCTCTATGGACTTCCAAATATCACTTTGCCAATTCAACAAGAACTGTGTTATCGAACGGCTTCTTGAGGGGAAAGCTGTAACTCTGTGACATGATTTCACAGAACACAAACAAGTTTCTCAGAAAGCTTCTTTCTCTTTGTTATCGGAGGATATTTGCGTTGGCCCTGTAGTCTTCAAAGGGAAAGGAAATATCTGTTGTCAGATTCCACAGAAATAAGGCTAGCAAAGAGATCCACGAAATACAGATGTAAACCTGTGAGATGAATTAACAGAACACTAAGCAGTTTCTCAGAAAGCTTCTTTCCAGATTTCATCGGAGGATATTTCCTTTTTCACCATAGCCCTCTATGGGCTTCAAATATCACTTTGCCAATTTCACAAGAACTGTCTTAGCGAAAGGCTTCTTGAGGGGAAAGCTGTAACTCTGTGAGATGATTTCACAGAACACAAACAAGTTTCTCAGAAAACTTCTTTCTCTTGGTTATCGGAGGATATTTCCTTTGGCCCTGTAGTCTTCAAAGGAAAGGAAATATCTGTTGTCAGATTCCACAGAAATAAGGCTAGCAAAGAGATCCACGAAATACAGATGTAACTCTGTGAGATGAATTAACAGAACCCTAAGCAGTTTCTCAAAAAGCTTCTTTCCAGATTTCATCGGAGGATATTTCCTTTTTCACCATAGCCCTCTATGGGCTTCCAAATATCACTTTGCCAATTCCACAAGAACTGTCTTAGCGAAAGGCTTCTTGAGGGGAAAGCTGTAACTCTGTGAGATGATTGAACAGAACAGAAAGAAGTTTCTCAGAAATCTTCTTTCTCTTTGTTATCGGAGGCTATTTCCTTTGGCCCTATAGTCTTCAAAGGGAAAGGAAATATCTGTTGTCAGATTCCACAGAAATAAGGCTAGCAAAGAGATCCACGAAATACAGATGTAACTCTGTGAGATGAATAAACAGAACACTGAGCAGTTTCTCAGAAAGCTTCTTTCCAGATTTCATCGGAGGATATTTCCTTTTTCACCATAGCCCTCTATGGGCTTCCAAATATCACTTTGCCAATTCCACAAGAACTGTCTTAGCGAAAGGCTTCTTGAGGGGAAATCTGTAACTCTGTGAGATGATTTCACAGAACACAAAGAAGTTTCTCAGAAAGCTTCCTTCTCTTTGTTATCGGAGGCTATTTCCTTTGGCCCTATAGTCTTCAAAGGGAAAGGAAATATCTGTTGTCAGATTCCACAGAAATAAGGCTAGCAAAGAGATCCACGAAATACAGATGTAACTCTGTGAGATGAATTAACAGAACACTGAGCAGTTTCTCAGAAAGCTTCTTTCTAGATTTCATCGGAGGATATTTCCTTTTTCACCATAGCCCTCTATGGGCTTCCAAATATCACTTTGCCAATTCCACAAGAACTGTCTTAGCGAAAGGCTTCTTGAGGGTAAAGCTGTAACTCTGTGAGTTGATTTCACAGAACACAAAGAAGTTTCTAAGAAAGCTTCTTTCTCTTTGTTATCGGAGGATATTTCCTTTGGCCCTAGGTCTTTAAAGGGATACAAAATATCTGTTCTCAGATTCCACAGAAATAAGGCTAGCAAAGAGATCCACGAAATACAGATGTAACTGTGTGAGATGAATTAACCGAACACTAAGCAGTTTCTCAGAAAGCTTCTTTCCAGATTTCATCGGAGGATATTTCCTTTCTCACCATAGCCCTCTATGGGCTTCCAAATATCACTTTGCCAATTCCACAAGAACTGTCTTAGCGCAAGGCTTCTTCAGGGGAAAGCTGTAACTCTGTGAGATGATTTCACAGAACACAAAGAAGTTTCTCAGAAAGCTTCTTTCTCTTTGTTATCGGAGGATATTTCCTTTGGCCCTATAGTCTTCAAAGGGAAAGGAAATATCTGTTGACAGATTCCACAGAAATAAGGCTAGCAAAGAGATCCACAAAATAAAGATGTAAATCTGTGAGATGAATTAACAGAACACTAAGCAGTTTCTCAGAGAGCTTCTTTCCAGATTTCTTCGCAGGATATTTCCTTTTTCACCATAGCCCTCTATGGGCTTCCAAATATCACTTTGCCAATTCCACAAGAACTGTCTTAACGAAAGGCTTCTTGAGGGAAAAGCTGTAACTCTGTGAGATGATTTCACAGAACACAAAGAAGTTTCTCAGAAAGCTTCTTTCTCTTTGTTATCGGAGGATATTTCCTTTGGCCCTATAGTCTTTATAGGAATTCGAAATATCTGTTGTCAGAATCCACAGAAATAAGGCTAGCAAAGAGATCCAGGAAATACAGATGTCACTGTGTGAGATGAATTAACAGAACACTGAGCAGTTTCTCAGAAAGCTTCTTTCCAGATTTCATCTGAGGATATTTCCTTTTTCACCATAGTCCTCTATGGGCTTCAAATATCACTTTGCCAATTCCACAAGAACTGTCTTAGCGATAGCCTTCTTGAGGGGAAAGCTGTAACTCTGTGAGATGATTTTACAGAACACAGAGAAGTTTCTCAGAAAGCTTCTTTCTCTATGTTATCGGAGGATATTTCCTTTGGCCCTATAGTTTTCAAAGGGAAAGGAAATATCTGTTGTCAGATTCCACAGAAATAAGGCTAGCAAAGAGATCCACGAAATACAGGTTTAACTCTGTGAGATGAATTAACAGAACACTTAGCAGTTTCTCAGAAAGCTTCTTTCCAGATTTCATGGGAGGATATTTCCTTTTTCACCATAGCCCGCTATGGGCTTCCAAATATCACTTTGCCAATTCCACAAGAACTGTCTTAGCCAAAGGCTTCTTGAGGGGAAAGCTGTAACTCTGTGAGATGATTTCACAGAACACAGAGAAGTTTCACAGAAAGCTTCTTTCTCTTTTTTATCGGAGGATATTTCCTTTGGCCCTATAGTCTTTAAAGGGATTCGAAATATCTGTTCTCAGATTCCACAGAAATAAGGCTAGCAAAGAGATCCACGAAATACAGATGTAACTGTGTGAGATGAATTAACAGAACACTGAGCAGTTTCTCAGAAAGCTTCTTTCCAGATTTCATCTGAGGATATTTCCTTTTTCACCATAGCCCTCTATGGGCTTCAAATATCACTTTGCCAATTCCACAAGAACTGTCTTAGCGATAACCTTCTTCAGGGGAAAGCTGTAACTCTGTGAGATGATTTCACAGAACACAAAGAAGTTTCCCAGAAAGCATCTTTCTCTTTGTTATCGGAGGATATTTCCTTTGGCCCTATAGTCTTCAAAGGGAAAGGAAATATCTGTTGTCAGATTCCACAGACATAAGGCTAGCAAAGAGATCCACGAAATACAGATGTAATTCTGTGAGATGAATTAACAGAACACTGAGCAGTTTCTCAGAAAGCTTCTTTCCAGATTTCATCTGAGGATATTTCCTTTTTCACCATAGACCTCTAAGGGCTTCCAAATATCACTTTGCCAATTCCACAAGAACTGTCTTAGCGAAAGGCTTTTTGAGGGGAAAGCTGTAACTCTGTGAGATGATTTCACGGAACACAAAGGAGTTTCTCAGAAAGCTTCTTTCTCTTTGTTATCGGAGGATATTTCCTTTGGCCCTACAGTCTTCAAAGGGAAAGTAAATATCTGTTGTCAGATTCCACAGAATTAAGGCTAGCAAAGAGATCCAGGAAATACAGATGTAACTGTGTGAGATGAATTAACAGAACACTAAGCAGTTTCTCAGAAAGCTTCTTTCCAGATTTCATCGGAGGATATTTCCTTTCTCACCATAGCCCTCTATGGGCTTCCAAATATCACTTTGCCAATTCCACAAGAACTGTCTTAGCGCAAGGCTTCTTGAGGGGAAAGCTGTAACTCTGTGAGATGATTTCACAGAACACAAAGAAGTTTCTCAGAAAGCTTCTTTCTCTTTGTTATCGGAGGATATATCCTTTGGCCCTATAGTCTTCAAAGGGAAAGGAAATATCTGTTGTCAGATTCCACAGAAATAAGACTAGCAAAGAGATCCACGAAATACAGATGTAACTCTGTGAGATGAATTAACAGAACACTAAGCAGTTTCTCAGAGAGCTTCTTTCCAGATTTCATCGCAGGATATTTCCTTTTTCACCATAGCCCCCTATGGGCTTCCAAATATCACTTTGCCAATTCCACAAGAACTGTCTTAGCGAAAGGCTTCTTGAGGGGAAAGCTGTAACTCTGTGAGACGATTTCAGAGAACATCAAGAAGTTTCTCAGAAAGCTTCTTTCTCTTTGTTATCGGAGGATATTTCCTTTGGCCCTATAGTCATCAAAGGGAAAGGAAATATCTGTTGTCAGATTCCACAGATATAAGGCTAGCAAAGAGATCCACGAAATCCAGATGTAACTCTGTGAGATGAATTAACAGAACACTAAGCAGTTTCTCAGAAAGCTTCTTTCCAGATTTCATGGGAGGATATTTCCTTTTTCACCATAGCCCTCTATGGGCTTCCAAATATCACTTTGCCAATTCCACAAGAACTGTCTTAGCGAAAGGCTTCTTGAGGTAAAAGCTGTAACTCTGTGAGATGATTTCACAGAACACAAAGAAGTTTCTCAGAAAGCTTCTTTCTCTTTGTTATCGGAGGATATTTCCTTTGGCCCTATAGTCTTTAAAGGAATTCGAAATATCTGTTATCAGATTCCACAGAAATAAGGCTAGAAAAGAGATCCAGGAAATACAGATGTCACTGTGTGAGATGAATTGACAGAACACTGAGCAGTTTCTCCGAAAGCTTCTTTCCAGATTTCATCTGAGGATATTTCCTTTTTCACCATAGCCCTCTATGGGCTTCAAATATCACTTTGCCAATTCCACAAGAACTGTCTTAGCGATAGCCTTCTTGAGGGGAAAGCTGTAACTCTGTGAGATGATTTTACAGAACAGAGAGAAGTTTCTCAGAAAGCTTCTTTCTCTATGTTATCGGAGGATATTTCCTTTGGCCCTATAGTTTTCAAAGGGAAAGGAAATATCTGTTGTCAGATTCCACAGAAATAAGGCTAGCAAGGAGATCCACGAAATACAGATGTAACTCTGTGAGATGAATTAACAGAAAACTGAGCAGTTTCTCAGAAAGCTCCTTTCCAGATTTCATCGGAGGATATTTCCTTTTTCACCATAGCCCTCTATGGGCTTCCAAATATCACTTTGCCAATTCCACAAGAACTGTCTTAGCGAAAGGCTTCTTGAGGGGAAAGCTGTAACTCTGTGAGATGATTTCACAGAACACAAACAAGTTTCTCAGAAAGCTTCTTTCTCTTTGTTATCGGAGGATATTTCCTTTGGCCCTATAGTCTTTAAAGGGATCCGAAATATCTGTTCTTAGATTCCACAGAAATAAGGCTAGCAAAGAGATCCACGAAATACAGATGTAACTCTGTGAGATGAATTAATAGAACACTAAGCAGTTTCTCAGAAAGCTTCTTTCCAGATTTCATCGGATTATATTTCCTTTTTCACCATAGCCCTCTATGGGCTTCCAAATATCACTTTGCCAATTCCACAAGAACTGTCTTAGCGAAAGGCTTCTTGAGGGGAAAGCTGTAACTCTGTGAGACGATTTCAGAGAACACAAAGAAGTTTCACAGAGAGCTTCTTTCTCTTTGTTATCGGAGGATATTTCCTTTGGCCCTATAGTCATCAAAGGGAAAGGAAATATCTGTTGTCAGATTCCACAGATATAAGGCTAGCAAAGAGATCCACGAAATGCAGATGTAACTCTGTGAGATGAATTAACAGAACACTAAGCAGTTTCTCAGAAAGCTTCTTTCCAGATTTCATGGGAGGATATTTCCTTTTTCACCATAGCCCGCTATGGGCTTCCAAATATCACTTTGCCAATTCCACAAGAACTGTCTTAGCCAAAGGCTTCTTGAGGGGAAAGCTGTAACTCTGTGAGATGATTTCACAGAACACAGAGAAGTTTCACAGAAAGCTTCTTTCTCTTTTTTATCGGAGGATATTTCCTTTGGCCCTATAGTCTTTAAAGGGATTCGAAATATCTGTTCTCAGATTCCACAGAAATAAGGCTAGCAAAGAGATCCACGAAATACAGATGTAACTGTGTGAGATGAATTAACAGAACACTGAGCAGTTTCTCAGAAAGCTTCTTTCCAGATTTCATCTGAGGATATTTCCTTTTTCACCATAGCCCTCTATGGGCTTCAAATATCACTTTGCCAATTCCACAAGAACTGTCTTAGCGATAACCTTCTTCAGGGGAAAGCTGTAACTCTGTGAGATGATTTCACAGAACACAAAGAAGTTTCCCAGAAAGCTTCTTTCTCTTTGTTATCGGAGGATATTTCCTTTGGCCCTATAGTCTTCAAAGGGAAAGGAAATATCTGTTGTCAGATTCCACAGACATAAGGCTAGCAAAGAGATCCACGAAATACAGATGTAATTCTGTGAGATGAATTAACAGAACACTGAGCAGTTTCTCAGAAAGCTTCTTTCCAGATTTCATGGGAGGATATTTCCTTTTTCACCATAGACCTCTAAGGGCTTCCAAATATCACTTTGCCAATTCCACAAGAACTGTCTTAGCGAAAGGCTTCTTGAGGGGAAAGCTGTAACTCTGTGAGATGATTGCACAGAACACAAAAAAGTTTCTCAGAAAGCTTCTTTCTCTTTGTTATCGGAGGATATTTACTTTGGCCCTATAGTCTTCAAAGGGAAAGGAAATATCTGTTGTCAGATTCCACAGAAATAAGGCTAGCAAAGAGATCCACGAAATACAGATGTAACTCTGTGAGATGAATTAACAGAACACTAAGCAGTTTCTCAGAAAGCTTCTTTCCAGATTTCATCAGAGGATATTTCCTTTTTCTCCATAGCCCTCTATGGGCTTCGAAATATCACTTTGCCAATTCCACAAGAACTGTCTTAGCGAAAGGCTTCTTGAGGGGAAAGCTGTAACTCTGTTTGATGATTTCACAGAACACAAAGAAGTTTCTCAGAAAGCTTCTTTCTCTTTGTTATCGGAGGATATTTCCTTTGGCCCTGTAGTCTTCAAAGGGAAAGGAATTATCTGTTGTCAGATTCCACAGAAATAAAGCTAGCAAAGAGATCCACGAAATACAGATGTAGCTCTGTGAGATGAATTAACAGAACACTGAGCAGTTTCTCAGAAAGCTTCTTTCCAGATTTCATCGGAGGATATTTCCTTTTTCACCATAGCCCTCTATGGGCTTCCAAATATCACTTTGCCAATTCCACAAGAACTGTCTTAGCGAAAGGCTTTTTGAGGGGAAAGCTGTAACTCTGTGAGATGATTTCACGGAACACAAAGAAGTTTCTCAGAAAGCTTCTTTCTCTTTGTTATCGGAGGATATTTCCTTTGGCCCTACAGTCTTCAAAGGGAAAGAAAATATCTGTTGTCAGATTCCACAGAATTAAGGCTAGCAAAGAGATCCAGGAAATACAGATGTAACTGTGTGAGATGAATTAACAGAACACTAAGCAGTTTCTCAGAAAGCTTCTTTCCAGATTTCATCGGAGGATATTTCCTTTCTCACCATAGCCCTCTATGGGCTTCCAAATATCACTTTGCCAATTCCACAAGAACTGTCTTAGCGCAAGGCTTCTTGAGGGGAAAGCTGTAACTCTGTGAGATGATTTCACAGAACACAAAGAAGTTTCTCAGAAAGCTTCTTTCTCTTTGTTATCGGAGGATATATCCTTTGGCCCTATAGTCTTCAAAGGGAAAGGAAATATCTGTTGTCAGATTCCACAGAAATAAGACTAGCAAAGAGATCCACGAAATACAGATGTAACTCTGTGAGATGAATTAACAGAACACTAAGCAGTTTCTCAGAGAGCTTCTTTCCAGATTTCATCGCAGGATATTTCCTTTTTCACCATAGCCCTCTATGGGCTTCCAAATATCACTTTGCCAATTCCACAAGAACTGTCTTAGCGAAAGGCTTCTTGAGGGGAAAGCTGTAACTCTGTGAGACGATTTCAGAGAACATCAAGAAGTTTCTCAGAAAGCTTCTTTCTCTTTGTTATCGGAGGATATTTCCTTTGGCCCTATAGTCATCAAAGGGAAAGGAAATATCTGTTGTCAGATTCCACAGATATAAGGCTACCAAAGAGATCCACGAAATCCAGATGTAACTCTGTGAGATGAATTAACAGAACACTAAGCAGTTTCTCAGAAAGCTTCTTTCCAGATTTCATGGGAGGATATTTCCTTTTTCACCATAGCCCTCTATGGGCTTCCAAATATCACTTTGCCAATTCCACAAGAACTGTCTTAGCGAAAGTCTTCTTGAGGGGATAAATGTAACTCTGTGAGACGATTTCACAGAACACAAAGAAGTTTCTCAGAAAGCTTCTTTCTCTTTATTATCGGAGGATATTTCCTTTGGCTCTATAGTCTTTAAAGGGAAAGGAAATATCTGTTCTCAGATTCCACAGAAATAAGGCTAGCAAAGAGATCCACGAAATACAGATGTAACTCTGTGAGATGAATTAACAGAACACTAAGCAGTTTCTCAGAAAGCTTCTTTGCAGATTTCATCGGGGGATATTTCCTTTTTCACCATAGCCCTCTATGGACTTCCAAATATCACTTTGCCAATTCAACAAGAACTGTCTTATCGAAAGGCTTCTTGAGGGGAAAGCTGTAACTCTGTGAGATGATTTCACAGAACACAAAGAAGTTTCTCAGAAAGCTTCTTTCTCTTTGTTATCGGAGGATATTTCCGTTGGCCCTGTAGTCTTCAAAGGGAAAGGAAATATCTGTTGTCAGATTCCCCAGAAATAAGGCTAGCAAAGAGATCCACGAAATACAGAGGTAAACCTGTGAGATGAATTAACAGAACACTAAGCAGTTTCTCAGAAAGCTTCTTTCCAGATTTCATCGGAGGATATTTCCTTTTTCACCATAGCCCTCTAAGGGCTTCAAATATCACTTTGCCAATTAAACAAGAACTGTCTTAGCGAAAGGCTTCTTGAGGGGAAAGCTGTAACTCTGTGAGATGATTTCAGAGAACACAAAGAAGTTTCTCAGAAAGCTTCTTTCTCTTTGTTATCGGAGGATATTTCCTTTGGCCCTATAGTCTTTAAAGGGATCCGAAATATCTGTTCTCAGATTCCACAGAAATAAGGCTAGCAAAGAGATCCACGAAATACAGATGTAATTCTGTGAGATGAATTAACAGAACACTGAGAAGTTTCTCAGAAAGCTTCTTTCCAGATTTCATGGGAGGATATTTCCTTTTTCACCATAGACCTCTAAGGGCTTCCAAATATCACTTTGCCAATTCCACAAGAACTGTCTTAGCGAAAGGTTTCTTGAGGGGATAAATGTAACTCTGTGAGACGATTTCACAGAACACAAAGAAGTTTCTCAGAAAGCTTCTTTCTCTTTGTTATCGGAGGTTATTTCCTTTGGCACTATAGTCTTCAAAGGGAAAGGAAATATCTGTTGTCAGATTCCACAGAAATAAGGCTCGCAAAGAGATCCAGGAACTACAGATGTAACTCTGTGAGATGAATTAACAGAACACTAAGCAGTTTCTCAGAAAGCTTCTTTCCAGATTTCATCGGAGGATATTTCCTTTTTCACCATAGCCCTCTATGGGCTTCCAAATATCACTTTGCCAATTCCACAAGAACTGTCTTAGCGAAAGGCTTCTTGAGGGGAAAGCTGTAACTCTGTGAGATGATTTCACAGAACACAAACAAGTTTCTCAGAAAACTTCTTTCTCTTTGTTATCGGAGGATATTTCCTTTGGCCCTGTAGTCTTCAAAGGGAAAGGAAATATCTGTTCTCAGATTCCACAGAAATAAGGCTAGAAAAGAGATCCACGAAATACAGATGTCACCGTGTGAGATGAATTAACAGAACACTGAGCAGTTTCTCAGAAAGCTTCTTTCCAGATTTCATCTGAGGATATTTCCTTTTTCACCATAGCCCTCTATGGGCTTCAAATATCACTTTGCCAATTCCACAAGAACTGTCTTAGCGATAGCCTTCTTGAGGGGAAAGCTGTAACTCTGTGAGATGATTTTACAGAACAGAGAGAAGTTTCTCAGAAAGCTTCTTTCTCTATGTTATCGGAGGATATTTCCTTTGGCCCTATAGTTTTCAAAGGGAAAGGAAATATCTGTTGTCAGATTCCACAGAAATAAGGCTAGCAAAGAGATCCACGAAATGCAGATGTAACTCTGTGAGATGAATTAACAGAACACTGAGCAGTTTCTCAGAAAGCTTCTTTCCAGATTTCATCGGAGGATATTTCCTTTTTCACCATAGCCCTCTATGGGCTTCCAAATATCACTTTGCCAATTCCACAAGAACTGTCTTAGCGAAAGGCTTCTTGAGGGGAAAGCTGTAACTCTGTGAGATGATTTCACAGAACACAAAGAAGTTTCTCAGAAAGCTTCTTTCTCTTTGTTATCGGAGGATATTTCCTTTGGCCCTATAATCTTTAAAGGGATCCGAAATATCTGTTCTCAGATTCCACAGAAATAAGGCTAGCAAAGAGATCCACGAAATACAGATGTAACTCTGTGAGATGAATTAACAGAACACTAAGCAGTTTCTCAGAAAGCTTCTTTCCAGATTTCATCGGAGGATATTTCCTTTTTCACCATAGGCCTCTAAGGGCTTCCAAATATCACTTTGCCAATTCCACAAGAACTGTCTTAGCGAAAGGCTTCTTGAGGGGAAAGCTGTAACTCTGTGAGATGATTTCACCGAACACAAAGAAGTTTCTCAGAAAGCTTCTTTCTCTTTGTTATCGGAGGATATTTCCTTTGGCCCTATAGTCTTTAAAGGGATCCGAAATATCTGTTCTCAGATTCCACAGAAATAAGGCTAGCAAAGAGATCCACGAAATACAGATGTAACTCTGTGAGATCAATTAACAGAACACTAAGCAGTTTCTCAGAAAGCTTCTTTCCAGATTTCATCGGAGGATATTTCCTTTTTCACCATAGCCCTCTATGGGCTTCCAAATATCACTTTGCCAATTCCACAAGAACTGTCTTAGCGAAAGTCTCCTTGAGGGGATAAATGTAACTCTGTGAGACGATTTCACAGAACACAAAGAAGTTTTTCAGAAAGCTTCTTTCTCTTTGTTATCGGAGGATATTTCCTTTGGCTCTATAGTCTTCAAAGGGAAAGGAAATATCTGTTCTCAGATTCCACAGAAATAAGGCTAGCAAAGAGATCAACGAAATACAGATGTAACTGTGTGAGATGAATTAACAGAACACTAAGCAGTTTCTCCGAAAGCTTCTTTCCAGATTTCATCGGAGGATATTTCCTTTCTCACCATAGCCCTCTATGGGCTTCCAAATATCACTTTGCCAATTCCACAAGAACTGTCTTAGCGCAAGGCTTCTTGAGGGGAAAGCTGTAACTCTGTGAGATGATTTCACAGAACACAAAGAAGTTTCTCAGAAAGCTTCTTTCTCTTTGTTATCGGAGGATATTTCCGTTGGCCCTATAGTCTTCAAAGGGAAAGGAAATATCTGTTGTCAGATTCCAGAGAAATAAGGCTAGCAAAGAGATCCGCGAAATACAGATGTAACTCTGTGAGATGAATTAACAGAACACTAAGCAGTTTCTCAGAGAGCTTCTTTCCAGATTTCATCGCAGGATATTTCCTTTTTCACCATAGCCCTCTATGGGCATCCAAATATCACTTTGCCAATTCCACAAGAACTGTCTTAGCGAAAGGCTTCTTGAGGGAAAAGCTGTAACTCTGTGAGATGATTTCACAGAACACAAAGAAGTTCCTCAGAAAGCTTCTTTCTCTTTGTTATCGGAGGATATTTCCTTTGGCCCTATAGTCTTTAAAGGAATTCGAAATATCTGTTGTCAGATTCCACAGAAATAAGGCTAGAAAAGAGATCCAGGAAATACAGATGTCACTGTGTGAGATGAATTGACAGAACACTGAGCAGTTTCTCAGAAAGCTTCTTTCCAGATTTCATCTGAGGATATTTCCTTTTTCACCATAGCCCTCTATGGGCTTCAAATATCACTTTGCCAATTCCACAAGAACTGTCTTAGCGATAGCCTTCTTGAGGGGAAAGCTCTAACTCTGTGAGATGATTTTACAGAACAGAGAGAAGTTTCTCAGAAAGCTTCTTTCTCTATGTTATCGGAGGATATTTCCTTTGGCCCTATAGTTTTCAAAGGGAAAGGAAATATCTGTTGTCAGATTCCACAGAAATAAGGCTAGCAAAGAGATCCACGAAATACAGATGTAACTCTGTGAGATGAATTAACAGAACACTAAGCAGTTTCTCAGAAAGCTTCTTTCCAGATTTCATCGGAGGATATTTCCTTTTTCACCATAGGCCTCTAAGGGCTTCCAAATATCACTTTGCCAATTCCACAAGAACTGTCTTAGCGAAAGGCTTCCTGAGGGGAAAGCTGTAACTCTGTGAGATGATTTCACAGAACACAAAGAAGTTTCTCAGAAAGCTTCTTTCTCTTTTTTATCGGAGGATATTTCCTTTGGCCCTATAGTCTTTAAAGGGATCCGAAATATCTGTTCTCAGATTCCACAGAAATAAGGCTAGCAAAGAGATCCACGAAATACAGATGTAATTCTGTGAGATGAATTAACAGAACACTAAGCAGTTTCTCAGAAAGCTTCTTTGCAGATTTCATCGGGGGATATTTCCTTTTTCACCATAGCCCTCTATGGACTTCCAAATATCACTTTGCCAATTCAACAAGAACTGTCTTATCGAAAGGCTTCTTGAGGGGAAAGCTGTAACTCTGTGAGATGATTTCACAGAACACAAAGAAGTTTCTCAGAAAGCTTCTTTCTCTTTGTTATCGGAGGACATTTCCGTTGGCCCTGTAGTCTTCAAAGGGAAAGGAAATATCTGTTGTCAGATTCCCCAGAAATAAGGCTAGCAAAGAGATCCACGAAATACAGATGTAAACCTGTGAGATGAATTAACAGAACACTAAGCAGTTTCTCAGAAAGCTTCTTTCCAGATTTCTTCGGAGGATATTTCGTTTTTCACCATAGCCCTCTATGGGCTTCAAATATCACTTTGCCAATTAAACAAGAACTGTCTTAGCGAAAGGCTTCTTGAGGGGAAAGCTGTAACTCTGTGAGATGATTTCAGAGAACACAAAGAAGTTTCTCAGAAAGCTTCTTTCTCTTTGTTATCGGAGGATATTTCCTTTGGCCCTATAGTCTTTAAAGGGATCCGAAATATCTGTTCTCAGATTCCACAGAAATAAGGCTAGCAAAGAGATCCACGAAATACAGATGTAATTCTGTGAGATGAATTTACAGAACACTGAGAAGATTCTCAGAAAGCTTCTTTCCAGATTTCATGGGAGGATATTTCCTTTTTCACCATAGACCTCTAAGGGCTTCCAAATATCACTTTGCCAATTCCACAAGAACTGTCTTAGCGAAAGGTTTCTTGAGGGGATAAATGTAACTCTGTGAGACGATTTCACAGAACACAAAGAAGTTTCTCAGAAAGCTTCTTTCTCTTTGTTATCGGAGGTTATTTCCTTTGGCACTATAGTCTTCAAAGGGAAAGGAAATATCTGTTGTCAGATTCCACAGAAATAAGGCTCCCAAAGAGATCCAGGAACTACACATGTAACTCTGTGAGATGAATTAACAGAACACTAAGCAGTTTCTCAGAAAGCTTCTTTCCAGATTTCATCGGAGGATATTTCCTTTTTCACCATAGCCCTCTATGGGCTTCCAAATATCACTTTGCCAATTCCACAAGAACTGTCTTAGCGAAAGGCTTCTTGAGGGGAAAGCTGTAACTCTGTGAGATGATTTCACAGAACACAAACAAGTTTCTCAGAAAATCTTTCTCTTTGTTATCGGAGGATATTTCCTTTGGCCCTGTAGTCTTCAAAGGGCAAGGAAATATCTGTTGTCAGATTCCACAGAAATAAGGCTAGAAAAGAGATCCAGGAAATACAGATGTCACCGTGTGAGATGAATTAACAGAACACTGAGAAGTTTCTCAGAAAGCTTCTTTCCAGATTTCATCTGAGGATATTTCCTTTTTCACCATAGCCCTCTATGGGCTTCAAATATCACTTTGCCAATTCCACAAGAACTGTCTTAGCGATAGCCTTCTTGAGGGGAAAGCTGTAACTCTGTGAGATGATTTTACAGAACAGAGAGAAGTTTCTCAGAAAGCTTCTTTCTCTATGTTATCGGAGGATATTTCCTTTGGCCCTATAGTTTTCAAAGGGAAAGGAAATATCTGTTGTCAGATTCCACAGAAATAAGGCTAGCAAAGAGATCCACGAAATGCAGATGTAACTCTGTGAGATGAATTAACAGAACACTGAGCAGTTTCTCAGAAAGCTTCTTTCCAGATTTCATCGGAGGATATTTCCTTTTTCACCATAGCCCTCTATGGGCTTCCAAATATCACTTTGCCAATTCCACAAGAACTGTCTTAGCGAAAGGCTTCTTGAGGGGAAAGCTGTAACTCTGTGAGATGATTTCACAGAACACAAAGAAGTTTCTCAGAAAGCTTCTTTCTCTTTGTTATCGGAGGATATTTCCTTTGGCTCTATAGTCTTCAAAGGGAAAGGAAATATCTGTTCTCAGATTCCACAGAAATAAGGCTAGCAAAGAGATCAACGAAATACAGATGTAACTCTGTGAGATGAATTAACAGAACACTAAGCAGTTTCTCCGAAAGCTTCTTTCCAGATTTCATCGGAGGATATTTCCTTTCTCACCATAGCCCTCTATGGGCTTCCAAATATCACTTTGCCAATTCCACAAGAACTGTCTTAGCGCAAGGCTTCTTCAGGGGAAAGCTGTAACTCTGTGAGATGATTTCACAGAACACAAAGAAGTTTCTCAGAAAGCTTCTTTCTCTTTGTTATCGGAGGATATTTCCTTTGGCCCTATAGTCTTCAAAGGGAAAGGAAATATCTGTTGTCAGATTCCAAAGAAATAAGGCTAGCAAAGAGATCCGCGAAATACAGATGTAACTCTGTGAGATGAATTAACAGAACACTAAGCAGTTTCTCAGCGAGCTTCTTTCCAGATTTCATCGCAGGATATTTCCTTTTTCACCATAGCCCTCTATGGGCTTCCAAATATCACTTTGCCAATTCCACAAGAACTGTCTTAGCGAAAGGCTTCTTGAGGGAAAAGCTGTAACTCTGTGAGATGATTTCACAGAACACAAAGAAGTTCCTCAGAAAGCTTCTTTCTCTTTGTTATCGGAGGATATTTCCTTTGGCCCTATAGTCTTTAAAGGAATTCGAAATATCTGTTGTCAGATTCCACAGAAATAAGCCTAGAAAAGAGATCCAGGAAATACAGATGTCACCGTGTGAGATGAATTAACAGAACACTGAGCAGTTTCTCAGAAAGCTTCTTTCCAGATTTCATCTGAGGATATTTCCTTTTTCACCATAGCCCTCTATGGGCTTCAAATATCACTTTGCCAATTCCACAAGAACTGTCTTAGCGATAGCCTTCTTGAGGGGAAAGCTGTAACTCTGTGAGATGATTTTACAGAACAGAGAGAAGTTTCTCAGAAAGCTTCTTTCTCTATGTTATCGGAGGATATTTCCTTTGGCCCTATAGTTTTCAAAGGGAAAGGAAATATCTGTTGTCAGATTCCACAGAAATAAGGCTAGCAAAGAGTTCCACGAAATGCAGATGTAACTCTGTGAGACGAATTTACAGAACACTGAGCAGTTTCTCAGAAAGCTTCTTTCCAGATTTCATCGGAGGATATTTCCTTTTTCACCATAGCCCTCTATGGGCTTCCAAATATCACTTTGCCAATTCCACAAGAACTGTCTTAGCGAAAGGCTTCTTGAGGGGAAAGCTGTAACTCTGTGAGATGATTTCACAGAACACAAAGAAGTTTCTCAGAAAGCTTCTTTCTCTTTGTTATCGGAGGATATTTCCTGTGGCCCTATAATCTTTAAAGGGATCCGAAATATCTGTTCTCAGATTCCACAGAAATAAGGCTAGCAAAGAGATCCACGAAATACAGATGTAACTCTGTGAGATGAATTAACAGAACACTAAGCAGTTTCTCAGAAAGCTTCTTTCCAGATTTCATCGGAGGATATTTCCTTTTTCACCATAGGCCTCTAAGGGCTTCCAAATATCACTTTGCCAATTCCACAAGAACTGTCTTAGCGAAAGGCTTCTTGAGGGGAAAGCTGTAACTCTGTGAGATGATTTCAGAGAACACAAAGAAGTTTCTCAGAAAGCTTCTTTCTCTTTGTTATCGGAGGATATTTCCTTTGGCCCTATAGTCTTTAAAGGGATCCGAAATATCTGTTCTCAGATTCCACAGAAATAAGGCTAGCAAAGAGATCCACGAAATACAGATGTAACTCTGTGAGATGAATTAACAGAACACTAAGCAGTTTCTCAGAAAGCTTCTTTCCAGATTTCATCAGAGGATATTTCCTTTTTCACCATAGCCCTCTATGGGCTTCCAAATATCACTTTGCCAATTCCACAAGAACTGTCTTAGCGAAAGTCTTCTTGAGGGGACACATGTAACTCTGTGAGACGATTTCACAGAACACAAAGAAGTTTCTCAGAAAGCTTCTTTCTCTTTGTTATCGGAGGATATTTCCTTTGGCTCTATAGTCGTCAAAGGGAAAGGAAATATCTGTTCTCAGATTCCACAGAAATAAGGCTAGCAAAGAGATCCACGAAATACAGATGTAACTCTGTGAGATGAATTAACAGAACACTAAGCAGTTTCTCAGAAAGCTTCTCTGCAGATTTCATCGGAGGATATTTCCTTTTTCTCCATAGCCCTCTATGGACTTCCAAATATCACTTTGCCAATTCCACAAGAACTGTCTTATCGAAAGGCTTCTTGAGGGGAAAGCTGTAACTCTGTGAGATGATTTCACAGAACACGAAGAAGTTTCTCAGAAAGCTTCTTTCTCTTTGTTATCGGAGGATATTTCCGTTGGCCCTGTAGTCTTCAAAGGGAAAGGAAATATCTGTTGTCAGATTCCACAGAAATAAGGCTAGCAAAGAGATCCACGAAATACAGATGTAAACCTGTGAGATGAATTAACAGAACACTAAGCAGTTTCTCAGAAAGCTTCTTTCCAGATTTCATCGGAGGATATTTCCTTTTTCACCATAGCCCTCTATGGGCTTCAAATATCACTTTGCCAATTCCACAAGAACTGTCTTAGCGAAAGGCTTCTTGAGGGGAAAGCTGTAACTCTGTGAGATGATTTCACAGAACACAAAGAAGTTTCTCAGAAAGCTTCTTTCTCTTTGTTATCGGAGGATATTTCCTTTGGCCCTATAGTCTTTAAAGGGATCCGAAATATCTGTTCTCAGATTCCACAGAAATAAGGCTAGCAAAGAGATCCACGAAATACAGATGTAATTCTGTGAGATGAATTAACAGAACACTGAGAAGTTTCTCAGAAAGCTTCTTTCCAGATTTCATGGGAGGATATTTCCTTTTTCACCATAGACCTCTAAGGGCTTCCAAATATCACTTTGCCAATTCCACAAGAACTGTCTTAGCGAAAGGTTTCTTGAGGGGATAAATGTAACTCTGTGAGACGATTTCACAGAACACAAAGAAGTTTCTCAGAAAGCTTCTTTCTCTTTGTTATCGGAGGTTATTTCCTTTGGCCCTATAGTCTTCAAAGGGAAAGGAAATATCTGTTGTCAGATTCCACAGAAATAAGGCCCGCAAAGAGATCTAGGAACTACAGATGTAACTCTGTGAGATGAATTAACAGAACACTAAGCAGTTTCTCAGAAAGCTTCTTTCCAGATTTCATCGGAGGATATTTCGTTTTTCACCATAGCCCTCTATGGGCTTCCAAATATCACTTTGCCAATTCCACAAGAACTGTCTTAGCGAAAGGCTTCTTGAGGGGAAAGCTGTAACTCTGTGAGATGATTTCACAGAACACAAACAAGTTTCTCAGAAAGCTTCTTTCTCTTTGTTATCGGAGGATATTTCCTTTGGCCCTGTAGTCTTCAAAGGGCAAGGAAATATCTGTTGTCAGATTCCACAGAAATAAGGGTAGCAAAGAGATCCACGAAATACAGATGTAACTCTGTGAGATGAATTAACAGAACCCTAAGCAGTTTCTCAAAAAGCTTCTTTCCAGATTTCATCGGAGGATATTTCCTTTTTCACCATAGCCCTCTATGGGCTTCCAAATATCACTTTGCCAATTCCACAAGAACTGTCTTAGCGAAAGGCGTCTTGAGGGGCAAGCTGTAACTCTGTGAGATGATTTAACGGAACACAAAGAAGTTTCTCAGAAAGCTTCTTTCTCTTTGTTATCGGAGGATATTTCCTTTGGCCCTATAGTCTTCAAAGGGAAAGGAAATATCTGTTGTCAGATTCCACAGAAATAAGGCTAGCAAAGAGATCCACGAAATACAGATGTAACTCTGTGAGATGAATTAACAGAACACTGAGCAGTTTCTCAGAAAGCTTCTTTCCAGATTTCATCGGAGGATATTTCCTTTTTCACCATAGCCCTCTATGGGCTTCCAAATATCACTTTGCCAATTCCACAAGAACTGTCTTAGCGAAAGGCTTCTTGAGGGGAAAGCTGTAACTCTGTGAGATGATTTAACAGAACACAAAGAAGTTTCTCAGAAAGCTTCTTTCTCTTTGTTATCGGAGGCTATTTCCTTTGGCCCTATAGTCTTCAAAGGGAAAGGAAATATCTGTTGTCAGATTCCACAGAAATAAGGCTAGCAAAGAGATCCACGAAATACAGATGTAACTCTGTGAGATGAATTAACAGAACACTGAGCAGTTTCTCAGAAAGCTTCTTTCCAGATTTCATCTGAGGATATTTCCTTTTTCACCATAGCCCTCTAAGGGCTTCCAAATATCACTTTGCCAATTCCACAAGAACTGTCTTAGCGAAAGGCTTCTCGAGGGGAAAGCTGTAACTCTGTGAGATGATTTCACAGAACACAAAGAAGTTTCTAAGAAAGCTTCTTTCTCTTTGTTATCGGAGGATATTTCCTTTGGCCCTATAGTCTTTAAAGGGATACAAAATATCTGTTCTCAGATTCCACAGAAATAAGGCTAGCAAAGAGATCCACGAAATACAGATGTAACTGTGTGAGATGAATTAACAGAACACTAAGCAGTTTCTCAGAAAGCTTCTTTCCAGATTTCATCGGAGGATATTTCCTTTCTCACCATAGCCCTCTATGGGCTTCCCAATATCACTTTGCCAATTCCACAAGAACTGTCTTAGCGCAAGGCTTCTTCAGGGGAAAGCTGTAACTCTGTGAGATGATTTCACAGAACACAAAGAAGTTTCTCAGAAAGCTTCTTTCTCTTTGTTATCGGAGGATATTTCCGTTGGCCCTGTAGTCTTCAAAGGGAAAGGAAATATCTGTTGTCAGATTCCACAGAAATAAGGCTAGCAAAGTGATCCACGAAATACAGATGTAAACCTGTGAGATGAATTAACAGAACACTAAGCAGTTTCTCAGAAAGCTTCTTTCCAGATTTCATCGGAGGATATTTCCTTTTTCACCATAGCCCTCTATGGGCTTCAAATATCACTTTGCCAATTCCACAAGAACTGTCTTAGCGAAAGGCTTCTTGAGGGGAAAGCTGTAACTCTGTGAGATGATTTCACAGAACACAAAGAAGTTTCTCAGAAAGCTTCTTTCTCTTTGTTATCGGAGGATATTTCCTTTGGCCCTATAGTCTTTAAAGGGATCCGAAATATCTGTTCTCAGATTCCACAGAAATAAGGCTAGCAAAGAGATCCACGAAATACAGATGTAATTCTGTGAGATGAATTAACAGAACACTGAGAAGTTTCTCAGAAAGCTTCTTTCCAGATTTCATGGGAGGATATTTCCTTTTTCACCATAGACCTCTAGGGGCTTCCAAATATCACTTTGCCAATTCCACAAGAACTGTCTTAGCGAAAGGTTTCTTGAGGGGATAAATGTAACTCTGTGAGACGATTTCACAGAACACAAAGAAGTTTCTCAGAAAGCTTCTTTCTCTTTGTTATCGGAGGTTATTTCCTTTGGCCCTATAGTCTTCAAAGGGAAAGGAAATATCTGCTGTCAGATTCCACAGAAATAAGGCCCGCAAAGAGATCTAGGAACTACAGATGTAACTCTGTGAGATGAATTAACAGAACACTAAGCAGTTTCTCAGAAAGCTTCTTTCCAGATTTCATCGGAGGATATTTCGTTTTTCACCATAGCCCTCTATGGGCTTCCAAATATCACTTTGCCAATTCCACAAGAACTGTCTTAGCGAAAGGCTTCTTGAGGGGAAAGCTGTAACTCTGTGAGATGATTTCACAGAACACAAACAAGTTTCTCAGAAAGCTTCTTTCTCTTTGTTATCGGAGGATATTTCCTTTGGCCCTGTAGTCTTCAAAGGGCAAGGAAATATCTGTTGTCAGATTCCACAGAAATAAGGGTAGCAAAGAGATCCACGAAATACAGATGTAACTCTGTGAGATGAATTAACAGAACCCTAAGCAGTTTCTCAAAAAGCTTCTTTCCAGATTTCATCGGAGGATATTTCCTTTTTCACCGTAGCCCTCTATGGGCTTCCAAATATCACTTTGCCAATTCCACAAGAACTGTCTTAGCGAAAGGCTTCTTGAGGGGCAAGCTGTAACTCTGTGAGATGATTTAACAGAACACAAAGAAGTTTCTCAGAAAGCTTCTTTCTCTTTGTTATCGGAGGATATGTCCTTTGGCCCTATAGTCTTCAAAGGGAAAGGAAATATCTGTTGTCAGATTCCACAGAAATAAGGCTAGCAAAGAGATCCACGAAATACAGATGTAACTCTGTGAGACGAATTAGCAGAACACTGAGCAGTTTCTCAGAAAGCTTCTTTCCAGATTTCATCGGAGGATATTTCCTTTTTCACCATAGCCCTCTATGGGCTTCCAAATATCACTTTGCCAATTCCACAAGAACTGTCTTAGCGAAAGGCTTCTTGAGGGGAAAGCTGTAACTCTGTGAGATGATTTCACAGAACACAAAGAAGTTTCTCAGAAAGCTTCTTTCTCTTTGTTATCGGAGGCTATTTCCTTTGGCCCTATAGTCTTCAAAGGGAAAGGAAATATCTGTTGTCAGATTCCACAGAAATAAGGCTGGCAAAGAGATCCACGAAATACAGATGTAACTCTGTGAGATGAATTAACAGAACACTGAGCAGTTTCTCAGAAAGCTTCTTTCCAGATTTCATCGGAGGATATTTCCTTTTTCACCATAGCCCTCTAAGGGCTTCCAAATATCACTTTGCCAATTCCACAAGAACTGTCTTAGCGAAAGGCTTCTTGAGGGGAAAGCTGTAACTCTGTGAGATGATTTCACGGAACACAAAGAAGTTTCTAAGAAAGCTTCTTTCTCTTTGTTATCGGAGGATATTTCCTTTGGCCCTATAGTCTTTAAAGGGATACAAAATATCTGTTCTCAGATTCCACAGAAATAAGGCTAGCAAAGAGATCCACGAAATACAGATGTAACTGTGTGAGATGAATTAACAGAACACTAAGCAGTTTCTCAGAAAGCTTCTTTCCAGATTTCATCGGAGGATATTTCCTTTCTCACCATAGCCCTCTATGGGCTTCCAAATATCACTTTGCCAATTCCACAAGAACTGTCTTAGCGCAAGGCTTCTTCAGGGGAAAGCTGTAACTCTTTGAGATGATTTCACAGAACACAAAGAAGTTTCTCAGAAAGCTTCTTTCTCTTTGTTATCGGAGGATATTTCCTTTGGCCCTATAGTCTTCAAAGGGAAAGGAAATATCTGTTGTCAGATTCCACAGAAATAAGGCTAGCAAAGAGATCCACGAAATACAGATGTAACTCTGTGAGATGAATGAACAGAACACTAAGCAGTTTCTCAGAGAGCTTCTTTCCAGATTTCATCGCAGGATATTTCCTTTTTCACCATAGCCCTCTATGGGCTTCCAAATATCACTTTGCCAATTCCACAAGAACTGTCTTAGCGAAAGGCTTCTTGAGGGAAAAGCTGTAACTCTGTGAGATGATTTCACAGAACACAAAGAAGTTTCTCAGAAAGCTTCTTTCTCTTTGTTATCGGAGGATATTTCCTTTGGCCCTATAGTCTTTAAAGGAATTCGAAATATCTGTTGTCAGATTCCACAGAAATAAGGCTAGCAAAGAGATCCAGGAAATACAGATGTCACTGTGTGAGATGAATTAACAGAACACTGAGCAGTTTCTCAGAAAGCTTCTTTCCAGATTTCATCGGAGGATATTTCCTTTTTCACCATAGCCCTCTAAGGGCTTCAAATATCACTTTGCCAATTCCACAAGAACTGTCTTAGCGAAAGGCTTCTTGAGGGGAAAGCTGTAACTCTGTGAGATGATTTCACAGAACACAAAGAAGTTTCTCAGAAAGCTTCTTTCTCTTTGTTATCGGAGGATATTTCCTTTGGCCCTATAGTCTTTAAAGGGATCCGAAATATCTGTTCTCAGATTCCACAGAAATAAGGCTAGCAAAGAGATCCACGAAATACAGATGTAATTCTGTGAGATGAATTAACAGAACACTGAGAAGTTTCTCAGAAAGCTTCTTTCCAGATTTCATGGGAGGATATTTCCTTTTTCACCATAGACCTCTAAGGGCTTCCAAATATCACTTTGCCAATTCCACAAGAACTGTCTTAGCGAAAGGTTTCTTGAGGGGATAAATGTAACTCTGTGAGACGATTTCACAGAACACAAAGAAGTTTCTCAGAAAGCTTCTTTCTCTTTGTTATCGGAGGTTATTTCCTTTGGCCCTATAGTCTTCAAAGGGAAAGGAAATATCTGTTGTCAGATTCCACAGAAAAAAGGCCCGCAAAGAGATCTAGGAACTACAGATGTAACTCTGTGAGATGAATTAACAGAACACTAAGCAGTTTCTCAGAAAGCTTCTTTCCAGATTTCATCGGAGGATATTTCGTTTTTCACCATAGCCCTCTATGGGCTTCCAAATATCACTTTGCCAATTCCACAAGAACTGTCTTAGCGAAAGGCTTCTTGAGGGGAAAGCTGTAACTCTGTGAGATGATTTCACAGAACACAAACAAGTTTCTCAGAAAGCTTCTTTCTCTTTGTTATCGGAGGATATTTCCTTTGGCCCTGTAGTCTTCAAAGGGCAAGGAAATATCTGTTGTCAGATTCCACAGAAATAAGGGTAGCAAAGAGATCCACGAAATACAGATGTAACTCTGTGAGATGAATTAACAGAACCCTAAGCAGTTTCTCAAAAAGCTTCTTTCCAGATTTCATCGGAGGATATTTCCTTTTTCACCATAGCCCTCTATGGGCTTCCAAATATCACTTTGCCAATTCCACAAGAACTGTCTTAGCGAAAGGCTTCTTGAGGGGCAAGCTGTAACTCTGTGAGATGATTTAACAGAACACAAAGAAGTTTCTCAGAAAGCTTCTTTCTCTTTGTTATCGGAGGATATGTCCTTTGGCCCTATAGTCTTCAAAGGGAAAGGAAATATCTGTTGTCAGATTCCACAGAAATAAGGCTAGCAAAGAGATCCACGAAATACAGATGTAACTCTGTGAGATGAATTAACAGAACACTGAGCAGTTTCTCAGAAAGCTTCTTTGCAGATTTCATCGGAGGATATTTCCTTTTTCACCATAGCCCTCTATGGGCTTCCAAATATCACTTTGCCAATTCCACAAGAACTGTCTTAGCGAAAGGCTTCTTGAGGGGAAAGCTGTAACTCTGTGAGATGATTTAACAGAACACAAAGAAGTTTCTCAGAAAGCTTCTTTCTCTTTGTTATCGGAGGCTATTTCCTTTGGCCCTATAGTCTTCAAAGGGAAAGGAAATATCTGTTGTCAGATTCCACAGAAATAAGGCTGGCAAAGAGATCCACGAAATACAGATGTAACTCTGTGAGATGAATTAACAGAACACTGAGCAGTTTCTCAGAAAGCTTCTTTCCAGATTTCATCGGAGGATATTTCCTTTCTCACCATAGCCCTCTATGGGCTTCCAAATATCACTTTGCCAATTCCACAAGAACTGTCTTAGCGCAAGGCTTCTTCAGGGGAAAGCTGTAACTCTTTGAGATGAATTCACAGAACACAAAGAAGTTTCTCAGAAAGCTTCTTTCTCTTTGTTATCGGAGGATATTTCCTTTGGCCCTATAGTCTTCAAAGGGAAAGGAAATATCTGTTGTCAGATTCCACAGAAATAAGGCTAGCAAAGAGATCCACGAAATACAGATGTAACTCTGTGAGATGAATGAACAGAACACTAAGCAGTTTCTCAGAGAGCTTCTTTCCAGATTTCATCGCAGGATATTTCCTTTTTCACCATAGCCCTCTATGGGCTTCCAAATATCACTTTGCCAATTCCACAAGAACTGTCTTAGCGAAAGGCTTCTTGAGGGAAAAGCTGTAACTCTGTGAGATGATTTCACAGAACACAAAGAAGTTTCTCAGAAAGCTTCTTTCTCTTTGTTATCGGAGGATATTTCCTTTGGCCCTATAGTCTTTAAAGGAATTCGAAATATCTGTTTTCAGATTCCACAGAAATAAGGCTAGCAAAGAGATCCAGGAAATACAGATGTCGCTGTGTGAGATGAATTAACAGAACACTGAGCAGTTTCTCAGAAAGCTTCTTTCCAGATTTCATCGGAGGATATTTCCTTTTTCACCATAGCCCTCTATGGGCTTCAAATATCACTTTGCCAATTCCACAAGAACTGTCTTAGCGATAGCCTTCTTGAGGGCAAAGCTGTAACTCTGTGAGATGATTTTACAGAACAGAGAGAAGTTTCTCAGAAAGCTTCTTTCTCTTTGTTATCGGAGGATATTTCCTTTGGCCCTATAATCTTTAAAGGGATCCGAAATATCTGTTCTCAGATTCCACAGAAATAAGGCTAGCAAAGAGATCCACGAAATACAGATGTAACTCTGTGAGATGAATTAACAGAACACTAAGCAGTTTCTCAGAAAGCTTCTTTCCAGATTTCATCGGAGGATATTTCCTTTTTCACCATAGGCCTCTAAGGGCTTCCAAATATCACTTTGCCAATTCCACAAGAACTGTCTTAGCCAAAGGCTTCTTGAGGGGAAAGCTGTAACTCTGTGAGATGATTTCACAGAACACAAAGAAGTTTCTCAGAAAGCTTCTTTCTCTTTGTTATCGGAGGATATTTCCTATGGCCCTATAGTCTTTAAAGGGATCCGAAATATCTGTTCTCAGATTCCACAGAAATAAGGCTAGCAAAGAGATCCACGAAATACAGATGTAACTCTGTGAGATGAATTAACAGAACACTAAGCAGTTTCTCAGAAAGCTTCTTTCCAGATTTCATCGGAGGATATTTCCTTTTTCACCATAGCCCTCTATGGGCTTCCAAATATCACTTTGCCAATTCCACAAGAACTGTCTTAGCGAAAGGCTTCTTGAGGGGAAAGCTGTAACTCTGTGAGACGATTTCAGGGAACACAAAGAAGTTTCTCAGAAAGCTTCTTTCTCTTTGTTATCGGAGGATATTTCCTTTGGCCCTATAGTCATCAAAGGGAAAGGAAATATCTGTTGTCAGATTCCACAGATATAAGGCAAGCAAAGAGATCCACGAAATGCAGATGTAACTCTGTGAGATGAATTAACAGAACACTAAGTAGTTTCTCAGAAAGCTTCTTTCCAGATTTCATGGGAGGATATTTCCTTTTTCACCTTAGCCCTCTATGGGCTTCCAAATATCACTTTGCCAATTCCACAAGAACTGTCTTAGCGAAAGGCTTCTTGAGGGGAAAGCTGTAACTCTGTGAGATGATTTCACAGAACACAAAGAAGTTTCTCAGAAAGCTTCTTTCTCTTTTTTATCGGAGGATATTTCCTTTGGCCCCATATTCTTTAAAGGGATTCGAAATATCTGTTGTCAGATTCCACAGAAATAAGGCTAGCAAAGAGATCCACGAAATACAGATGTAACTCTGTGAGATGAATTAACAGAACACTGAGCAGTTTCTCAGAAAGCTTCTTTCCAGAATTCATCTGAGGATATTTCCTTTTTCACCATAGCCCTCTATGGGCTTCAAATATCACTTTGCCAATTCCACAAGAACTGTCTTAGCGATAGCCTTCTTGAGGGGAAAGCTGTAACTCTGTGAGATGATTTCACAGAACACAAAGAAGTTTCCCAGAAAGCTTCTTTCTCTTTGTTATCGGAGGATATTTCCTTTGGCCCTATAGTCTTCAAAGGGAAAGGAAATATCTGTTGTCAGATTCCACAGAAATAAGGCTAGCAAAGAGATCCACGAAATACAGATGTAATTCTGTGAGATGAATTAACAGAACACTGAGCAGTTTCTCAGAAAGCTTCTTTCCAGATTTCATGGGAGGATATTTCCTTTTTCACCATAGACCTCTAAGGGCTTCCAAATATCACTTTGCCAATTCCACAAGAACTGTCTTAGCGATAGCCTTCTTGAGGGGAAAGCTGTAACTCTGTGAGATGATTTCACAGAACACAAAGAAGTTTCTCAGAAAGCTTCTTTCTCTTTTTTATCGGAGGATATTTCCTTTGGCCCCATATTCTTTAAAGGGATTCGAAATATCTGTTGTCAGATTCCACAGAAATAAGGCTAGCAAAGAGATCCACGAAATACAGATGTAACTCTGTGAGATGAATTAACAGAACACTGAGCAGTTTCTCAGAAAGCTTCTTTCCAGAATTCATCTGAGGATATTTCCTTTTTCACCATAGCCCTCTATGGGCTTCAAATATCACTTTGCCAATTCCACAAGAACTGTCTTAGCGATAGCCTTCTTGAGGGGAAAGCTGTAACTCTGTGAGATGATTTCACAGAACACAAAGAAGTTTCCCAGAAAGCTTCTTTCTCTTTGTTATCGGAGGATATTTCCTTTGGCCCTATAGTCTTCAAAGGGAAAGGAAATATCTGTTGTCAGATTCCACAGAAATAAGGCTAGCAAAGAGATCCACGAAATACAGATGTAATTCTGTGAGATGAATTAACAGAACACTGAGCAGTTTCTCAGAAAGCTTCTTTCCAGATTTCATCGGAGGATATTTCCTTTTTCACCATAGACCTCTAAGGGCTTCCAAATATCACTTTGCCAATTCCACAAGAACTGTCTTAGCGAAAGGTTTCTTGAGGGGTTAAATGTAACTCTGTGAGACGATTTCACAGAACACAAAGAAGTTTCTCAGAAAGCTTCTTTCTCTTTGTTATCGGAGGTTATTTCCTTTGGCCCTATAGTCTTCAAAGGGAAAGGAAATATCTGTTGTCAGATTCCACAGAAATAAGGCCCGCAAAGAGATCTAGGAACTACAGATGTAACTCTCTGAGATGAATTAACAGAACACTAAGCAGTTTCTCAGAAAGCTTCTTTCCAGATTTCATCGGAGGATATTTCGTTTTTCACCATAGCCCTCTATGGGCTTCCAAATATCACTTTGCCAATTCCACAAGAACTGTCTTAGCGAAAGGCTTCTTGAGGGGAAAGCTGTAACTCTGTGAGATGATTTCACAGAACACAAACAAGTTTCTCAGAAAGCTTCTTTCTCTTTGTTATCGGAGGATATTTCCTTTGGCCCTGTAGTCTTCAAAGGGCAAGGAAATATCTGTTGTCAGATTCCACAGAAATAAGGGTAGCAAAGAGATCCACGAAATAAAGATGTAACTCTGTGAGATGAATTAACAGAACCCTAAGCAGTTTCTCAAAAAGCTTCTTTCCAGATTTCATCGGAGGATATTTCCTTTTTCACCATAGCCCTCTATGGGCTTCCAAATATCACTTTGCCAATTCCACAAGAACTGTCTTAGCGAAAGGCTTCTTGAGGGGCAAGCTGTAACTCTGTGAGATGATTTAACAGAACACAAAGAAGTTTCTCAGAAAGCTTCTTTCTCTTTGTTATCGGAGGATATGTCCTTTGGCCCTATAGTCTTCAAAGGGAAAGGAAATATCTGTTGTCAGATTCCACAGAAATAAGGCTAGCAAAGAGATCCACGAAATACAGATGTAACTCTGTGAGATGAATTAACAGAACACTGAGCAGTTTCTCAGAAAGCTTCTTTCCAGATTTCATCGGAGGATATTTCCTTTTTCAACATAGCCCTCTATGGGCTTCCAAATATCACTTTGCCAATTCCACAAGAACTGTCTTAGCGAAAGGCTTCTTGAGGGGAAAGCTGTAACTCTGTGAGATGATTTAACAGAACACAAAGAAGTTTCTCAGAAAGCTTCTTTCTCTTTGTTATCGGAGGCTATTTCCTTTGGCCCTATAGTCTTCAAAGGGAAAGGAAATATCTGTTGTCAGATTCCACAGAAATAAGGCTGGCAAAGAGATCCACGAAATACAGATGTAACTCTGTGAGATGAATTAACAGAACACTGAGCAGTTTCTCAGAAAGCTTCTTTCCAGATTTCATCGGAGGATATTTCCTTTCTCACCATAGCCCTCTATGGGCTTCCAAATATCACTTTGCCAATTCCACAAGAACTGTCTTAGCGCAAGGCTTCTTCAGGGGAAAGCTGTAACTCTTTGAGATGAATTCACAGAACACAAAGAAGTTTCTCAGAAAGCTTCTTTCTCTTTGTTATCGGAGGATATTTCCTTTGGCCCTATAGTCTTCAAAGGGAAAGGAAATATCTGTTGTCAGATTCCACAGAAATAAGGCTAGCAAAGAGATCCACGAAATACAGATGTAACTCTGTGAGATGAATGAACAGAACACTAAGCAGTTTCTCAGAGAGCTTCTTTCCAGATTTCATCGCAGGATATTTCCTTTTTCACCATAGCCCTCTATGGGCTTCCAAATATCACTTTGCCAATTCCACAAGAACTGTCTTAGCGAAAGGCTTCTTGAGGGAAAAGCTGTAACTCTGTGAGATGATTTCACAGAACACAAAGAAGTTTCTCAGAAAGCTTCTTTCTCTTTGTTATCGGAGGATATTTCCTTTGGCCCTATAGTCTTTAAAGGAATTCGAAATATCTGTTTTCAGATTCCACAGAAATAAGGCTAGCAAAGAGATCCAGGAAATACAGATGTCGCTGTGTGAGATGAATTAACAGAACACTGAGCAGTTTCTCAGAAAGCTTCTTTCCAGATTTCATCGGAGGATATTTCCTTTTTCACCATAGCCCTCTATGGGCTTCAAATATCACTTTGCCAATTCCACAAGAACTGTCTTAGCGATAGCCTTCTTGAGGGCAAAGCTGTAACTCTGTGAGATGATTTTACAGAACAGAGAGAAGTTTCTCAGAAAGCTTCTTTCTCTTTGTTATCGGAGGATATTTCCTTTGGCCCTATAATCTTTAAAGGGATCCGAAATATCTGTTCTCAGATTCCACAGAAATAAGGCTAGCAAAGAGATCCACGAAATACAGATGTAACTCTGTGAGATGAATTAACAGAACACTAAGCAGTTTCTCAGAAAGCTTCTTTCCAGATTTCATCGGAGGATATTTCCTTTTTCACCATAGGCCTCTAAGGGCTTCCAAATATCACTTTGCCAATTCCACAAGAACTGTCTTAGCCAAAGGCTTCTTGAGGGGAAAGCTGTAACTCTGTGAGATGATTTCACAGAACACAAAGAAGTTTCTCAGAAAGCTTCTTTCTCTTTGTTATCGGAGGATATTTCCTATGGCCCTATAGTCTTTAAAGGGATCCGAAATATCTGTTCTCAGATTCCACAGAAATAAGGCTAGCAAAGAGATCCACGAAATACAGATGTAACTCTGTGAGATGAATTAACAGAACACTAAGCAGTTTCTCAGAAAGCTTCTTTCCAGATTTCATCGGAGGATATTTCCTTTTTCACCATAGCCCTCTATGGGCTTCCAAATATCACTTTGCCAATTCCACAAGAACTGTCTTAGCGAAAGGCTTCTTGAGGGGAAAGCTGTAACTCTGTGAGACGATTTCAGGGAACACAAAGAAGTTTCTCAGAAAGCTTCTTTCTCTTTGTTATCGGAGGATATTTCCTTTGGCCCTATAGTCATCAAAGGGAAAGGAAATATCTGTTGTCAGATTCCACAGATATAAGGCAAGCAAAGAGATCCACGAAATGCAGATGTAACTCTGTGAGATGAATTAACAGAACACTAAGTAGTTTCTCAGAAAGCTTCTTTCCAGATTTCATGGGAGGATATTTCCTTTTTCACCTTAGCCCTCTATGGGCTTCCAAATATCACTTTGCCAATTCCACAAGAACTGTCTTAGCGAAAGGCTTCTTGAGGGGAAAGCTGTAACTCTGTGAGATGATTTCACAGAACACAAAGAAGTTTCTCAGAAAGCTTCTTTCTCTTTTTTATCGGAGGATATTTCCTTTGGCCCCATATTCTTTAAAGGGATTCGAAATATCTGTTGTCAGATTCCACAGAAATAAGGCTAGCAAAGAGATCCACGAAATACAGATGTAACTCTGTGAGATGAATTAACAGAACACTGAGCAGTTTCTCAGAAAGCTTCTTTCCAGAATTCATCTGAGGATATTTCCTTTTTCACCATAGCCCTCTATGGGCTTCAAATATCACTTTGCCAATTCCACAAGAACTGTCTTAGCGATAGCCTTCCTGAGGGGAAAGCTGTAACTCTGTGAGATGATTTCACAGAACACAAAGAAGTTTCCCAGAAAGCTTCTTTCTCTTTGTTATCGGAGGATATTTCCTTTGGCCCTATAGTCTTCAAAGGGAAAGGAAATATCTGTTGTCAGATTCCACAGAAATAAGGCTAGCAAAGAGATCCACGAAATACAGATGTAATTCTGTGAGATGAATTAACAGAACACTGAGCAGTTTCTCAGAAAGCTTCTTTCCAGATTTCATGGGAGGATATTTCCTTTTTCACCATAGACCTCTAAGGGCTTCCAAATATCACTTTGCCAATTCCACAAGAACTGTCTTAGCGATAGCCTTCTTGAGGGGAAAGCTGTAACTCTGTGAGATGATTTCACAGAACACAAAGAAGTTTCTCAGAAAGCTTCTTTCTCTTTGTTATCGGAGGATATTTCCTTGGGACCTATAGTCTTCAAAGGGATCCGAAATATCTGTTGTCAGATTCCACAGAAATAAGGCTAGCAAAGAGATCCACGAAATACAGATGTAACTCTGTGAGATGAATTAACAGAACACTGAGCAGTTTCTCAGAAAGCTTCTTTCCAGATTTCATCGGAGGATATTTCCTTTTTCACCATAGCCCTCTATGGGCTTCCAAATATCACTTTGCCAATTCCACAAGAACTGTCTTAGCGAAAGGCTTCTTGAGGGGAAATCTGTAACTCTGTGAGATGATTTCACAGAACACAAAGAAGTTTCTCAGAAATCTTTTTTCTCTTTGTTATCGGAGGCTATTTCCTTTGGCCCTATAGTCTTCAAAGGGAAAGGAAATATCTGTTGTCAGATTCCACAGAAATAAGGCTAGCAAAGAGATCCACGAAATACAGATGTAACTCTGTGAGATGAATTAACAGAACACTGAGCAGTTTCTCAGAAAGCTTCTTTCCAGATTTCATCGGAGGATATTTCCTTTTTCACCATAGCCCTCTATGGGCTTCCAAATATCACTTTGCCAATTCCACAAGAACTGTCTTAGCGAAAGGCTTCTTGAGGGGAAATCTGTAACTCTGTGAGATGATTTCACAGAACACAAAGAAGTTTCTCAGAAAGCTTCTTTCTCTTTGTTATCGGAGGCTATTTCCTTTGGCCCTATAGTCTTCAAAAGGAAAGGAAATATCTGTTGTCAGATTCCACAGAAATAAGGCTAGCAAAGAGATCCACGAAATACAGATGTAACTCTGTGAGATGAATTATCAGAACACTGAGCAGCTTCTCAGAAAGCTTCTTTCCAGATTTCATCGGAGGATATTTCCTTTTTCACCATAGCCCTCTATGGGCTTTCAAATATCACTTTGCCAATTCCAGAAGAACTGTCTTAGCGAAAGGCTTCTTCAGGGGAAAGCTGTAACTCTGTGAGATGATTTCACAGAACACAAAGAAGTTTCTCAGAAAGCTTCTTTCTCTTTGTTATCGGAGGATATTTCCTTTGGCCCTATAGTCTTTAAAGGGATACAAAATATCTGTTCTCAGATTCCACAGAAATAAGGCTAGCAAAGAGATCCACCAAATACAGATGTAACTGTGTGAGATGAATTAACAGAACACTAAGCAGTTTCTCAGAAAGCTTCTTTCCAGATTTCATCGGAGGATATTTCCTTTCTCACCATAGCCCTCTATGGGCTTCCAAATATCACTTTGCCAATTCCACAAGAACTGTCTTAGCGCAAGGCTTCTTCAGGGGAAAGCTGTAACTCTGTGAGATGATTTCACAGAACACAAAGAAGTTTCTCAGAAAGCTTCTTTCTCTTTGTTATCGGAGGATATTTCCTTTGGCCCTATAGTCTTCAAAGGGAAAGGAAATATCTGTTGTCAGATTCCACAGAAATAAGGCTAGCAAAGAGATCCACGAAATACAGATGTAACTCTGTGAGATGAATTAACAGAACACTGAGCAGTTTCTCAGAAAGCTTCTTTCCAGATTTCATCGGAGGATATTTCCTTTTTCACCATAGCCCTCTATGGGCTTCCAAATATCACTTTGCCAATTCCACAAGAACTGTCTTAGCGAAAGGCTTCTTGAGGGGAAATCTGTAACTCTGTGAGATGATTTCACAGAACACAAAGAAGTTTCTCAGAAAGCTTCTTTCTCTTTGTTATCGGAGGCTATTTCCTTTGGCCCTATAGTCTTCAAAAGGAAAGGAAATATCTGTTGTCAGATTCCACAGAAATAAGGCTAGCAAAGAGATCCACGAAATACAGATGTAACTCTGTGAGATGAATTAACAGAACACTGAGCAGCTTCTCAGAAAGCTTCTTTCCAGATTTCATCGGAGGATATTTCCTTTTTCACCATAGCCCTCTATGGGCTTCCAAATATCACTTTGCCAATTCCACAAGAACTGTCTTAGCGAAAGGCTTCTTCAGGGGAAAGCTGTAACTCTGTGAGATGATTTTACAGAACAGAGAGAAGTTTCTCAGAAAGCTTCTTTCTCTATGTTATCGGAGGATATTTCCTTTGGCCCTATAGTTTTCAAAGGGAAAGGAAATATCTGTTGTCAGATTCCACAGAAATAAGGCTAGCAAAGAGATCCACGAAATACAGATGTAATTCTGTGAGATGAATTAACAGAACACTGAGCAGTTTCTCAGAAAGCTTCTTTCCAGATTTCATCGGAGGATATTTCCTTTTTCACCATAGCCCTCTATGGGCTTCCAAATATCACTTTGCCAATTCCACAAGAACTGTCTTAGCGAAAGGCTTCTTGAGGGGAAAGCTGTAACTCTGTGAGATGATTTCACAGAACACAAAGAAGTTTCTCAGAAAGCTTCTTTCTCTTTGTTATCGGAGGATATTTCCTTTGGCCCTATAATCTTTAAAGGGATCCGAAATATCTGTTCTCAGATTCCACAGAAATAAGGCTAGCAAAGAGATCCACGAAATACAGATGTAACTCTGTGAGATGAATTAACAGAACACTAAGCAGTTTCTCAGAAAGCTTCTTTCCAGATTTTATCGGAGGATATTTCCTTTTTCACCATAGGCCTCTAAGGGCTTCCAAATATCACTTTGCCAATTCCACAAGAACTGTCTTAGCGAAAGGCTCCTTGAGGGGAAAGCTGTAACTCTGTGAGATGATTTCACAGAACACAAAGAAGTTTCTCAGAAAGCTTCTTTCTCTTTGTTATCGGAGGATATTTCCTTTGGCCCTATAGTCTTTAAAGGGATCCGAAATATCTGTTCTCAGATTCCACAGAAATAAGGCTAGCAAAGAGATCCACGAAATACAGATGTAACTCTGTGAGATGAATTAACAGAACACTAAGCAGTTTCTAAGAAAGCTTCTTTCCAGATTTCATCGGAGGATATTTCCTTTTTCACCATAGCCCTCTATGGGCTTCCAAATATCACTTTGCCAATTCCACAAGAACTGTCTTAGCGAAAGGCTTCTTGAGGGGAAAGCTGTAACTCTGTGAGACGATTTCAGAGAACACAAAGAAGTTTCTCAGAAAGCTTCTTTCTCTTTGTTATCGGAGGATATGTCCTTTGGCCCTATAGTCATCAAAGGGAAAGGAAATATCTGTTGTCAGATTCCACAGATATAAGACTAGCAAAGAGATCCACGAAATGCAGATGTAACTCTGTGAGATGAATTAACAGAACACTAAGTAGTTTCTCAGAAAGCTTCTTTCCACATTTCATGGGAGGATATTTCCTTTTTCACCATAGCCCTCTATGGGCTTCCAAATATCACTTTGCCAATTCCACAAGAACTGTCTTAGCCAAAGGCTTCTTGAGGGGAAAGCTGTAACTCTGTGAGATGATTTCACAGAACACAAAGAAGTTTCTCAGAAAGCTTCTTTCTCTTTTTTATCGGAGGATATTTCCTTTGGCCCTATAGTCTTTAAAGGGATTCGAAATATCTGTTCTCAGATTCCACAGAAATAAGGCTAGCAAAGAGATCCACGAAATACAGATGTAACTCTGTGAGATGAATGAACAGAACACTGAGCAGTTTCTCAGAGAGCTTCCTTCCAGATTTCATCGCAGGATATTTCCTTTTTCACCATAGCCCTCTATGGGCTTCCAAATATCACTTTGCCAATTCCACAAGAACTGTCTTAGCGAAAGGCTTCTTGAGGGAAAAGCTGTAACTCTGTGAGATGATTTCACAGAACACAAAGAAGTTTCTCAGAAAGCTTCTTTCTCTTTGTTATCGGAGGATATTTCCTTTGGCCCTATAGTCTTTAAAGGAATTCGAAATATCTGTTGTCAGATTCCACAGAAATAAGGCTAGCAAAGAGATCCAGGAAATACAGATGTCACTGTGTGAGATGAATTAACAGAACACTGAGCAGTTTCTCAGAAAGCTTCTTTCCAGATTTCATCTGAGGATATTTCCTTTTTCACCATAGCCCTCTATGGGCTTCAAATATCACTTTGCCAATTCCACAAGAACTGTCTTAGCGATAGCCTTCTTGAGGGGAAAGCTGTAACTCTGTGAGATGATTTTACAGAACAGAGAGAAGTTTCTCAGAAAGCTTCTTTCTCTATGTTATCGGAGGATATTTCCTTTGGCCCTATAGTTTTCAAAGGGAAAGGAAATATCTGTTGTCAGATTCCACAGAAATAAGGCTAGCAAAGAGATCCACGAAATACAGATGTAACTCTGTGAGATGAATTAACAGAACCCTGAGCAGTTTCTCAGAAAGCTTCTTTCCAGATTTCATCGGAGGATATTTTCTTTTTCACCCTAGCCCTCTATGGGCTTCCAAATATCACTTTGCCAATTCCACAAGAACTGTCTTAGCGAAAGGCTTCTTGAGGGGAAAGCTGTAACTCTGTGAGATGATTTCACAGAACACAAAGACGTTTCTCAGAAGCCTTCTTTCTCTTTGTTATCGGAGGATATTTCCTTTGGCCCAATAGTCTTTAAAGGGATCCGAAATATCTGTTCTCAGATTCCACAGAAATAAGGCTAGCAAAGAGATCCACGAAATACAGATGTAACTCTGTGAGATGAATTAACAGAACACTAAGCAGTTTCTCAGTAAGCTTCTTTCCAGATTTCATCGGAGGATATTTCCTTTTTTACCATAGGCCTCTAAGGGCTTCCAAATATCACTTTGCCAATTCCACAAGAACTGTCTTAGCGAAAGGCTTCTTGAGGGGAAAGCTGTAACTCTGTGAGATGATTTCACAGAACACAAAGAAGTTTCTCAGAAAGCTTCTTTCTCTTTGTTATCGGAGGATATTTCCTTTGGCCCTATAGTCTTTAAAGGGATCCGAAATATCTGTTCTCAGATCCAACAGAAATAAGGCTAGCAAAGAGATCCACGAAATACAGATGTAACTCTGTGAGATGAATTAACAGAACACTAAGCAGTTTCTCAGAAAGCTTCTTTCCAGATTTCATCGGAGGATATTTCCTTTTTCACCATAGCCCTCTACGGGCTTCCAAATATCACTTTGCCAATTCCACAAGAACTGTCTTAGCGAAAGGCTTCTTGAGGGGAAAGCTGTAACTCTGTGAGACGATTTCAGAGAACACAAAGAAGTTTCTCAGAAAGCTTCTTTCTCTTTGTTATCGGAGGATATTTCCTTTGGCCCTATAGTCATCAAAGGGAAAGGAAATATCTGTTGTCAGATTCCACAGATATAAGGCTAGCAAAGAGATCCACGAAATACAGATGTAACTCTGTGAGATGAATTAACATAACACTAAGCAGTTTCTCAGAAAGCTTCTTTCCTGATTTCATCGGAGGATATTTCCTTTTTCACCTCAGCCCTCTATGGGCTTCAAATATCACTTTGCCAATTCCACAAGAACTGTCTTAGCGATAGCCTTCTTGAGGGGAAAGCTGTAGCTCTGTGAGATGATTTCACAGAACACAAAGAAGTTTCTCAGACAGCTTCTTTCTCTTTGTTATCGGAGGATATTTCCTTTGGCCCTATAGTCTTCAAAGGGTAAGGAAATATCTGTTGTCAGATTCCACAGAAATTAGGCTAGCAAAGAGATCCACGAAATACAGATGTAACTCTGTGAGATGAATTAAGAGAACACTAAGCAGTTTCTCAGAAAGCTTCTTTCCAGATTTCATGGGAGGATATTTCCTTTTTCACCACAGCCCTCTATGGGCTTCCAAATATCACATTGCCAATTCCACAAGAACTGTCTTAGCGAAAGGCTTCTTGAGGGGAAAGCTGTAACTCTGTGAGATGATTTCACAGAACACAAAGAAGTTTCTCAGAAATCTTTTTTCTCTTTGTTATCGGAGGCTATTTCCTTTGGCCCTATAGTCTTCAAAGGGAAAGGAAATATCTGTTGTCAGATTCCACAGAAATAAGGCTAGCAAAGAGATCCACGAAATACAGATGTAACTCTGTGAGATGAATTAACAGAACACTGAGCAGTTTCTCAGAAAGCTTCTTTCCAGATTTCATCGGAGGATATTTCCTTTTTCACCGTAGCCCTCTATGGGCTTCCAAATATCACTTTGCCAATTCCACAAGAACTGTCTTAGCGAAAGGCTTCTTGAGGGGAAATCTGTAACTCTGTGAGATGATTTCACAGAACACAAAGAAGTTTCTCAGAAAGCTTCTTTCTCTTTGTTATCGGAGGCTATTTCCTTTGGCCCTATAGTCTTCAAAAGGAAAGGAAATATCTGTTGTCAGATTCCACAGAAATAAGGCTAGCAAAGAGATCCACGAAATACAGATGTAACTCTGTGAGATGAATTATCAGAACACTGAGCAGCTTCTCAGAAAGCTTCTTTCCAGATTTCATCGGAGGATATTTCCTTTTTCACCATAGCCCTCTATGGGCTTTCAAATATCACTTTGCCAATTCCAGAAGAACTGTCTTAGCGAAAGGCTTCTTCAGGGGAAAGCTGTAACTCTGTGAGATGATTTCACAGAACACAAAGAAGTTTCTCAGAAAGCTTCTTTCTCTTTGTTATCGGAGGATATTTCCTTTGGCCCTATAGTCTTTAAAGGGATACAAAATATCTGTTCTCAGATTCCACAGAAATAAGGCTAGCAAAGAGATCCACCAAATACAGATGTAACTGTGTGAGATGAATTAACAGAACACTAAGCAGTTTCTCAGAAAGCTTCTTTCCAGATTTCATCGGAGGATATTTCCTTTCTCACCATAGCCCTCTATGGGCTTCCAAATATCACTTTGCCAATTCCACAAGAACTGTCTTAGCGCAAGGCTTCTTCAGGGGAAAGCTGTAACTCTGTGAGATGATTTCACAGAACACAAAGAAGTTTCTCAGAAAGCTTCTTTCTCTTTGTTATCGGAGGATATTTCCTTTGGCCCTATAGTCTTCAAAGGGAAAGGAAATATCTGTTGTCAGATTCCACAGAAATAAGGCTAGCAAAGAGATCCACGAAATACAGATGTAACTCTGTGAGATGAATTAACAGAACACTGAGCAGTTTCTCAGAAAGCTTCTTTCCAGATTTCATCGGAGGATATTTCCTTTTTCACCATAGCCCTCTATGGGCTTCCAAATATCACTTTGCCAATTCCACAAGAACTGTCTTAGCGAAAGGCTTCTTGAGGGGAAATCTGTAACTCTGTGAGATGATTTCACAGAACACAAAGAAGTTTCTCAGAAAGCTTCTTTCTCTTTGTTATCGGAGGCTATTTCCTTTGGCCCTATAGTCTTCAAAAGGAAAGGAAATATCTGTTGTCAGATTCCACAGAAATAAGGCTAGCAAAGAGATCCACGAAATACAGATGTAACTCTGTGAGATGAATTAACAGAACACTGAGCAGCTTCTCAGAAAGCTTCTTTCCAGATTTCATCGGAGGATATTTCCTTTTTCACCATAGCCCTCTATGGGCTTCCAAATATCACTTTGCCAATTCCACAAGAACTGTCTTAGCGAAAGGCTTCTTCAGGGGAAAGCTGTAACTCTGTGAGATGATTTTACAGAACAGAGAGAAGTTTCTCAGAAAGCTTCTTTCTCTATGTTATCGGAGGATATTTCCTTTGGCCCTATAGTTTTCAAAGGGAAAGGAAATATCTGTTGTCAGATTCCACAGAAATAAGGCTAGCAAAGAGATCCACGAAATACAGATGTAATTCTGTGAGATGAATTAACAGAACACTGAGCAGTTTCTCAGAAAGCTTCTTTCCAGATTTCATCGGAGGATATTTCCTTTTTCACCATAGCCCTCTATGGGCTTCCAAATATCACTTTGCCAATTCCACAAGAACTGTCTTAGCGAAAGGCTTCTTGAGGGGAAAGCTGTAACTCTGTGAGATGATTTCACAGAACACAAAGAAGTTTCTCAGAAAGCTTCTTTCTCTTTGTTATCGGAGGATATTTCCTTTGGCCCTATAATCTTTAAAGGGATCCGAAATATCTGTTCTCAGATTCCACAGAAATAAGGCTAGCAAAGAGATCCACGAAATACAGATGTAACTCTGTGAGATGAATTAACAGAACACTAAGCAGTTTCTCAGAAAGCTTCTTTCCAGATTTTATCGGAGGATATTTCCTTTTTCACCATAGGCCTCTAAGGGCTTCCAAATATCACTTTGCCAATTCCACAAGAACTGTCTTAGCGAAAGGCTCCTTGAGGGGAAAGCTGTAACTCTGTGAGATGATTTCACAGAACACAAAGAAGTTTCTCAGAAAGCTTCTTTCTCTTTGTTATCGGAGGATATTTCCTTTGGCCCTATAGTCTTTAAAGGGATCCGAAATATCTGTTCTCAGATTCCACAGAAATAAGGCTAGCAAAGAGATCCACGAAATACAGATGTAACTCTGTGAGATGAATTAACAGAACACTAAGCAGTTTCTAAGAAAGCTTCTTTCCAGATTTCATCGGAGGATATTTCCTTTTTCACCATAGCCCTCTATGGGCTTCCAAATATCACTTTGCCAATTCCACAAGAACTGTCTTAGCGAAAGGCTTCTTGAGGGGAAAGCTGTAACTCTGTGAGACGATTTCAGAGAACACAAAGAAGTTTCTCAGAAAGCTTCTTTCTCTTTGTTATCGGAGGATATGTCCTTTGGCCCTATAGTCATCAAAGGGAAAGGAAATATCTGTTGTCAGATTCCACAGATATAAGACTAGCAAAGAGATCCACGAAATGCAGATGTAACTCTGTGAGATGAATTAACAGAACACTAAGTAGTTTCTCAGAAAGCTTCTTTCCACATTTCATGGGAGGATATTTCCTTTTTCACCATAGCCCTCTATGGGCTTCCAAATATCACTTTGCCAATTCCACAAGAACTGTCTTAGCCAAAGGCTTCTTGAGGGGAAAGCTGTAACTCTGTGAGATGATTTCACAGAACACAAAGAAGTTTCTCAGAAAGCTTCTTTCTCTTTTTTATCGGAGGATATTTCCTTTGGCCCTATAGTCTTTAAAGGGATTCGAAATATCTGTTCTCAGATTCCACAGAAATAAGGCTAGCAAAGAGATCCACGAAATACAGATGTAACTCTGTGAGATGAATGAACAGAACACTGAGCAGTTTCTCAGAGAGCTTCCTTCCAGATTTCATCGCAGGATATTTCCTTTTTCACCATAGCCCTCTATGGGCTTCCAAATATCACTTTGCCAATTCCACAAGAACTGTCTTAGCGAAAGGCTTCTTGAGGGAAAAGCTGTAACTCTGTGAGATGATTTCACAGAACACAAAGAAGTTTCTCAGAAAGCTTCTTTCTCTTTGTTATCGGAGGATATTTCCTTTGGCCCTATAGTCTTTAAAGGAATTCGAAATATCTGTTGTCAGATTCCACAGAAATAAGGCTAGCAAAGAGATCCAGGAAATACAGATGTCACTGTGTGAGATGAATTAACAGAACACTGAGCAGTTTCTCAGAAAGCTTCTTTCCAGATTTCATCTGAGGATATTTCCTTTTTCACCATAGCCCTCTATGGGCTTCAAATATCACTTTGCCAATTCCACAAGAACTGTCTTAGCGATAGCCTTCTTGAGGGGAAAGCTGTAACTCTGTGAGATGATTTTACAGAACAGAGAGAAGTTTCTCAGAAAGCTTCTTTCTCTATGTTATCGGAGGATATTTCCTTTGGCCCTATAGTTTTCAAAGGGAAAGGAAATATCTGTTGTCAGATTCCACAGAAATAAGGCTAGCAAAGAGATCCACGAAATACAGATGTAACTCTGTGAGATGAATTAACAGAACCCTGAGCAGTTTCTCAGAAAGCTTCTTTCCAGATTTCATCGGAGGATATTTTCTTTTTCACCCTAGCCCTCTATGGGCTTCCAAATATCACTTTGCCAATTCCACAAGAACTGTCTTAGCGAAAGGCTTCTTGAGGGGAAAGCTGTAACTCTGTGAGATGATTTCACAGAACACAAAGACGTTTCTCAGAAGCCTTCTTTCTCTTTGTTATCGGAGGATATTTCCTTTGGCCCAATAGTCTTTAAAGGGATCCGAAATATCTGTTCTCAGATTCCACAGAAATAAGGCTAGCAAAGAGATCCACGAAATACAGATGTAACTCTGTGAGATGAATTAACAGAACACTAAGCAGTTTCTCAGTAAGCTTCTTTCCAGATTTCATCGGAGGATATTTCCTTTTTTACCATAGGCCTCTAAGGGCTTCCAAATATCACTTTGCCAATTCCACAAGAACTGTCTTAGCGAAAGGCTTCTTGAGGGGAAAGCTGTAACTCTGTGAGATGATTTCACAGAACACAAAGAAGTTTCTCAGAAAGCTTCTTTCTCTTTGTTATCGGAGGATATTTCCTTTGGCCCTATAGTCTTTAAAGGGATCCGAAATATCTGTTCTCAGATCCAACAGAAATAAGGCTAGCAAAGAGATCCACGAAATACAGATGTAACTCTGTGAGATGAATTAACAGAACACTAAGCAGTTTCTCAGAAAGCTTCTTTCCAGATTTCATCGGAGGATATTTCCTTTTTCACCATAGCCCTCTACGGGCTTCCAAATATCACTTTGCCAATTCCACAAGAACTGTCTTAGCGAAAGGCTTCTTGAGGGGAAAGCTGTAACTCTGTGAGACGATTTCAGAGAACACAAAGAAGTTTCTCAGAAAGCTTCTTTCTCTTTGTTATCGGAGGATATTTCCTTTGGCCCTATAGTCATCAAAGGGAAAGGAAATATCTGTTGTCAGATTCCACAGATATAAGGCTAGCAAAGAGATCCACGAAATACAGATGTAACTCTGTGAGATGAATTAACATAACACTAAGCAGTTTCTCAGAAAGCTTCTTTCCTGATTTCATCGGAGGATATTTCCTTTTTCACCTCAGCCCTCTATGGGCTTCAAATATCACTTTGCCAATTCCACAAGAACTGTCTTAGCGATAGCCTTCTTGAGGGGAAAGCTGTAGCTCTGTGAGATGATTTCACAGAACACAAAGAAGTTTCTCAGACAGCTTCTTTCTCTTTGTTATCGGAGGATATTTCCTTTGGCCCTATAGTCTTCAAAGGGTAAGGAAATATCTGTTGTCAGATTCCACAGAAATTAGGCTAGCAAAGAGATCCACGAAATACAGATGTAACTCTGTGAGATGAATTAAGAGAACACTAAGCAGTTTCTCAGAAAGCTTCTTTCCAGATTTCATGGGAGGATATTTCCTTTTTCACCACAGCCCTCTATGGGCTTCCAAATATCACATTGCCAATTCCACAAGAACTGTCTTAGCGAAAGGCTTCTTGAGGGGAAAGCTGTAACTCTGTGAGATGATTTCACAGAACACAAAGAAGTTTCTCAGAAAGCTTCTTTTCTTTGTTATCGGAGGATATTTCCTTTGGCCCTATAGTCTTTAAAGGGATCCGAAATATCTGTTCTCAGATTCCACAGAAATAAGGCTAGCAAAGAGATCCATGAAATACAGATGTAACTCTGTGAGATGAATTAACAGAACACTAAGCAGTTTCTCAGAAAGCTTCTTTCCAGATTTCTTCGGAGGATATTTCCATTTTCTCCATAGCCCTCTATGAGCTTCCAAATATCACTTTGCCAATTCCAGAATAACTGTCTTAGCGCAAGGCTTCTTGAGGGGAAAGCTGTAACTCTGTGAGATGATTTCTCAGAACACAAAGAAGTTTCTCAGAAAGCTTCTTTCTCTTTGTTATCGGAGGATATTTCCTTTGGCCCTATAGTCTTCAAAGGGAAAGGAAATATCTGTTGTCAGATTCCACAGAAATAAGGCTAGCAAAGACATCCACGAAATACAGATGTAACTGTGTGAGATGAATTAACAGAACACTGAGCAGTTTCTCAGAAAGCTTCTTTCCAGATTTCATCAGAGGATATTTACTTTTTCACAATAGCCCTCTATGGGCTTAGAAATATCACTTTGCCAATTCCACAAGAACTGTCTTAGCGAAAGGCTTCTTGAGGGGAAAGCTGTAACTCTGTGAGATGATTTCACAGAACACAAAGAAGTTTCTCAGAAAGCTTCTCTCTCTTTGTTATCGGAGGATATTTTCTTTGGCCCTATAGTGTTTAAAGGGATCCGAAATATCTGTTGTCAGATTCCACAGAAATAAGGCTAGCAAAGAGATCCACGAAAGACAGATGTAACTCTGTGAGATGAATTAACAGAACACTAAGCAGTTTCTCAGTAAGCTTCTTTCCAGATTTCATGGGAGGATATTTCCTTTTTCACCATAGCCCTCTACGGGCTTCAAATATCACTTTGCCAATTCCACAAGAACTGTCTTAGCGATAGCCTTCTTGAGGGGAAAGCTGTAACTCTGTGAGATGATTTCACAGAACACAACGAAGTTTCTCAGAAAGCTTCTTTCTCTTTGTTTTCGGAGGATATTTTCTTTGGCCCTATAGTCTTCAAAGGGAAAGGAAATATCTGTTGTCAGATTCCACAGAAATAAGGCTAGCAAAGAGATCCACTAAATACAGATGTAACTCTGTGAGATGAATTAACAGAACACTGAGCAGTTTCTCAGAAAATTTCTTTCCAGATTTCATCGGAGGATATTTCCTTTTTCACCATAGCCCTCTATGGGCTTCCAAATATCACTTTGCCAATTCCACCAGAACTATCTTAGCAAAAGGCTTCTTGAGGGGAAAGCTGTAACTCTGTGAGATGATTTCACAGAACACAAAAAAGTTTCTCAGAAAGCTTCTTTCTTTTTGTTATCGGAGGATATTTCCTTTGGCCCTAGAGTCTTTAAAGGGATTCGAAATATCTGTTCTCAGATTCCACAGAAATAAGGCTAGCAAAGAGATCCAGGAAATACAGATGTAACTCTGTGAGATGAATTAACAGAACACTAAGCAGTTTCTCAGAAAGCTTCTTTCCAGATTTCATGATAGGATATTTCCTTTTTCACCATAGCCCTCCATGGGCTTCCAAATATCACTTTGCCAATTCCACAAGAACTGTCTTAGCGAAAGGCTTCTTGGTGCCAAATCTGTAATTCTGTGAGATGATTTAACAGAACACAAGGAAGTTTCTCAGAAAACTTCTTTCTCTTTGTTATCGGAGGATATTTCCTTTGGCCCTATAGTCTTCAAAGGGAAAGGAATTATCTGTTGTCAGATTCCACAGAAATAGGCTAGCAAAGAGATCCACGAAATACAGATGTAACTGTGTGAGATGAATTAACAGAACACTCAGCAGTTTCTCAGAAAGCTTCTTTCCAGATTTCATCGGAGGATATTTCCTTTTTCACCATAGCCCTCTATGGGCTTCCCAATATTACTTTGCCAATTCCACAAGAACTGTCGTAGCGAAAGGCTTCTTGAGGGGAAATCTGTTGTGTGAGATGATTTCACAGAACACAAAGAAGTTTCTCAGAAAGCTTCTTTCTCTTTGTTATCGGAGGATATTTCCTTTGGCCCTAGAGTCTTCAAAGGGAAAGGAAATATCTGTTGTCAGATTCTACAGAAATAAGGCTAGCAAAGAGATCCACGAATTACAGATGTAACTCTGTGAGATGAATTAACAGAACACTAAGCAGGTTCTCAGAAAGCTTCTTTCCAGATTTCATCTGAGGATATTTCCTTTTTCACCATAGCCCTCTATGGGCTTTGAAATATCACTTTGCCAATTCCACAAGAAATGTCTTAGCGAAAGGCGTCTTGAGGGGAAAGCTGTAAATCTCTGAGATGATTTCACAGAACACAAAGAAGTTTCTCAGAAAGCTTCTTTCTCTTTGTTATTGGAGGATATTTCCTTTGGCCCTATAGTCTTTAAAGGGATCCGAAATATCTGTTCTCAGATTCCACAGAAATAAGGCTAGCAAAGAGATCCACGAAATACAGATGTAACTCTGTGAGATGAATTAACAGAACACTAAGCAGTTTCTCAGAGAGCTTCTTTCCAGATTTCATCGGAGGATATTTCCTTTTTCTCCATAGCCCTCTATGAGCTTCCAAATATCACTTTGCCGATTCCAGAAGAACTGTTTTAGCGCAAGGCTTCTTGAGAGGAAAGCTGTAACTCTGTGAGATGATTTCACAGAACACAAAGAAGTTTCTCAGAAAGCTTCTTTCTCTTTGTTATCGGAGGATATCTTCTTTGGCCCTATAGTGTTTAAAGGGATCCGAAATATCTGTTCTCAGATTCCACAGAAATAAGGCTAGCAAAGAGATCCACGAAAGACAGATGTAACTCTGTGAGATGAATTAACAGAACACTAAGCAGTTTCTCAGAAAGCTTCTTTCCAGATTTCATGGGAGGATATTTCCTTTTTCACCATAGCCCTCTATGGGCTTCAAATATCACTTTGCCAATTCCACAAGAACTGTCTTAGCGATAGCCTTCTTGCGGGGAAAGCTGTAACTCTGTGAGATGATTTCACAGAACACAACGAAGTTTCTCAGAAAGCTTCTTTCTCTTTGTTTTCGGAGGATATTTTCTTTGGCCCTATAGTCTTCAAAGGGAAAGGAAATATCTGTTGTCAGATTCCACAGAAATAAGGCTAGCAAAGAGATCCAATAAATACAGATGTAACTCTGTGAGATGAATTAACAGAACACTGAGCAGTTTCTCAGAAAACTTCTTTCCAGATTTCATCGGAGGATATTTCCTTTTTCACCATAGCCCTCTATGGGCTTCCAAATATCACTTTGCCAATTCCACCAGAACTATCTTAGCAAAAGGCTTCTTGAGGGGAAAGCTGTAACTCTGTGAGATGATTTCACAGAACACAAAAAAGTTTCTCAGAAAGCTTCTTTCTTTTTGTTATCGGAGGATATTTCCTTTGGCCCTATAGTCTTTAAAGGGATTCGAAATATCTGTTCTCAGATACCACAGAAATAAGGCTAGCAAAGAGATCCACGAAATACAGATGTAACTCTGTGAGATGAATTAACAGAACACTAAGCAGTTTCTCAGAAAGCTTCTTTCCAGATTTCATGATAGGATATTTCCTTTTTCACCATAGCCCTCCATGGGCTTCCAAATATCACTTTGCCAATTCCACAAGAACTGTCTTAGCGAAAGGCTTCTTGGTGCCAAATCTGTAATTCTGTGAGATGATTTAACAGAACACAAGGAAGTTTCTCAGAAAACTTCTTTCTCTTTGTTATCGGAGGATATTTCCTTTGGCCCTATAGTCTTCAAAGGGAAAGGAATTATCTGTTGTCAGATTCCACAGAAATAGGCTAGCAAAGAGATCCACGAAATACAGATGTAACTGTGTGAGATGAATTAACAGAACACTCAGCAGTTTCTCAGAAAGCTTCTTTCCAGATTTCATCGGAGGATATTTCCTTTTTCACCATAGCCCTCTATGGGCTTCCCAATATTACTTTGCCAATTCCACAAGAACTGTCGTAGCGAAAGGCTTCTTGAGGGGAAATCTGTTGTGTGAGATGATTTCACAGAACACAAAGAAGTTTCTCAGAAAGCTTCTTTCTCTTTGTTATCAGAGGATATTTCCTTTGGCCCTAGAGTCTTCAAACGGAAAGGAAATATCTGTTGTCAGATTCTACAGAAATAAGGCTAGCAAAGAGATCCACGAATTACAGATGTAACTCTGAGATGAATTAACAGAACACTAAGCAGGTTCTCAGAAAGCTTCTTTCCAGATTTCATCTGAGGATATTTCCTTTTTCACCATAGCCCTCTATGGGCTTTGAAATATCACTTTGCCAATTCCACAAGAAATGTCTTAGCGAAAGGCGTCTTGAGGGGAAAGCTGTAAATCTCTGAGATGATTTCACAGAACACAAAGAAGTTTCTCAGAAAGCTTCTTTCTCTTTGTTATTGGAGGATATTTCCTTTGGCCCTATAGTCTTTAAAGGGATCCGAAATATCTGTTCTCAGATTCCACAGAAATAAGGCTAGCAAAGAGATCCACGAAATACAGATGTAACTCTGTGAGATGAATTAACAGAACACTAAGCAGTTTCTCAGAGAGCTTCTTTCCAGATTTCATCGGAGGATATTTCCTTTTTCTCCATAGCCCTCTATGAGCTTCCAAATATCACTTTGCCGATTCCAGAAGAACTGTTTTAGCGCAAGGCTTCTTGAGAGGAAAGCTGTAACTCTCTGAGATGATTTCACAGAACACAAAGAAGTTTCTCAGAAAGCTTCTTTCTCTTTGTTATCGGAGGATATTTCCTTTGGCCCTATAGTCTTCAAAGGGAAAGGAAATATCTGTTGTCAGATTCCACAGAAATAAGGCTAGCAAAGAGATCCACGAAATACAGATGTAACTGTGTGAGATGAATTAACAGAACACTAAGCATTTTCTCAGAAAGCTTCTTTCCAGATTTCATCGGAGGATATTTCCTTTTTCACCATAGCCCTCTATGGGCTTCCAAATATCACTTTGCCAATTCCACAAGAACTGTCTTACCGAAAGGCTTCTTGAGGGGATAGCTGTAACTCAGTGAGATGATTTCACAGGACACAAAGAAGTTTCTCAGAAAGCTTCTTTCTCTTTGTTATCGGAGGATATTTCCTTTGGCCCTATAGTCTTCAAAGGGAAAGGAAATATCTGTTGTCAGATTCCACAGAAATAAGGCTAGCAAAGAGATCCACGAAATACAGATGTAACTGTGTGTGATGAATTAACAGAACAGTAAGCATTTTCTCAGAAAGCTTCTTTCCAGATTTCATCGGAGGATATTTCCTTTTTCACCATAGCCCTCTATGGGCTTCCAAATATCACTTTGCCAATTCCACAAGAACTGTCTTAGCGAAAGGCTTCTTGGTGCGAAATCTGTAATTCTGTGAGATGATTTCACAGAACACAAGGAAGTTTCTCAGAAATCTTCTTTCTCTTTGTTATCGGAGGATATTTCCTTTGGCCCTATAGTGTTTAAAGGGATCCGAAATATCTGTTCTCAGATTCCACAGAAATAAGGCTAGCAAAGAGATCCACGAATTACAGATGTAACTCTGTGAGATGAATTAACAGAACACTAAGCAGTTTCTCAGAAAGCTTCTTTCCAGATTTCATGGGAGGATATTTCCTTTTTCACCATAGCCCTCTATGGGCTTCAAATATCACTTTGCCAATTCCACAAGGACTGTCTTAGCGATAGCCTTCTTGAGGGGAAAGCTGTAACTCTGTGAGATGATTTCACAGAACACAAAGAAGTTTCTCAGAAAGCTTCTTTCACTTTGTTATCGGAGGATATTTCCTTTGGCCCTATAGTTTTCACTGGGAAAGAAAATCTCTGTTGTCAGATTCCACAGAAATAAGGCTAGCAAAGAGATCCACGAAATACAGATGTAACTCTGTGAGATGAATTAACAGAACACTAAGCAGTTTCTCAGATAGCTTCTTTCCAGATTTCATCGGAGGATATTTCCTTTTTCACCACAGCCCTCTATGGGCTTCCAAATATCACTTTGCGAATTCCACAAGAACTGTCTTAGCGAAAGGCTTCTTGAGGGGAAAGCTGTAACTCTGTGAGATGATTTCACAGAACACAAAAAAGTTTCTCAGAAAGCTTCTTTCTCTTTGTTATCGGAGGATATTTCCTTTGGCCCTATAGTCTTTAAAGGGATTCGAAATATCTGTTCTCAGATTCCACAGAAATAAGGTTAGCAAAGAGATCCACGAAATACAGATGTAACTCTGTGAGATGAATTAACAGAACACTAAGCAGTTTCTCAGAAAGCTTCTTTCCAGATTTCATGATAGGATATTTCCTTTTTCACCATAGCCCTCTATGGGCTTCCAAATATCACTTTGCCAATTCCACAAGAACTGTCTTAGCGAAAGGCTTCTTGGTGCGAAATCTGTAATTCTGTGAGATGATTTCACAGAACACAAGGAAGTTTCTCAGAAAGCTTCTTTCTCTTTGTTATCGGAGGATATTTCCTTTGGCCCTATAGTCTTCAAAGGGAAAGGAAATATCTGTTGTCAGATTCCACAGAAATAAGGCTGGCAAAGAGATCCACGAAATACAGATGTAACTCTGTGAGATGAATTAACAGACACTAAGCAGTTTCTCAGAAAGCTTCTTTCCAGATTTCATCGGAGGATATTTCCTTTTTCACCATAGCCCTCTATGGGCTTCAAATATCACTTTGCCAATTCCACAAGAACTGTCTTAGCGAAAGGCTTCTTGAGGGGATAGCTGTAACTCTGTGAGACGATTTCACAGAACACAAAGAAGTTTCTCAGAAAGCTTCTTTCCAGATTTCATCGGAGGATATTTCCTTTTTCACCATAGCCCTCTATGGGCTTCCAATTATCACTTTGCCAATTCCACAAGAACTGTCTTAGCGAAAGGATTCTTGAGGAGATAGCTGTAAGTCTGTGAGACGATTTCACAGAACACAAAGAAGTTTCTCAGAAAGCTTCTTTCTCTTTGTTATCGGAGGATATTTCCTTTAGCCCTATAATCTTCAAAGGGAAAGGAAATATCTGTTGTCAGATTCCAGAGAAATAAGACTAGCAAAGAGATCCACGAAATACAGATGTAACTCTGTGAGATGAATTAACAGAACACTAAGCAGTTTCTCAGAAAGCTTCTTTCCAGATTTCATGGGAGGATATTTCCTTTTTCACCATAGCCCTCTATGGGCTTCAAATATCACTTTGCCAATTCCACAAGGACTGTCTTAGTGATAGCCTTCTTGAGGGGAAAGCTGTAACTCTGTGAGATGATTTCACAGAACACAAAGAAGTTTCTCAGAAAGCTTCTTTCTCTTTGTTATCGGAGGATATTTCCTTTGGCCCTATAGTCTTCAAAGGGAAAGGAAATATCTGTTGTCAGATTCCACAGAAATAAGGCTAGCAAAGAGATCCACGAAATTCAGATGTAACTCTGTGAGATGAATTAACAGAACACTAATCAGTTTCTCAGAAAGCTTCTTTCCAGATTTCATCGGAGGATATTTCCTTTTTCACCATTGCCCTCTATGGTCTTCCAAATATCACTTTGCCAATTCCACAAGAACTGTCTTACCGAAAGGCTTCTTGAGGGGAAAGCTGTAACTCTGTGAGATGATTTCACAGAACACAAAGAAGTTTCTCAGAAAGCTTCTTTCTCTTTGTTATCGGAGGATATTTCCTTTGGCCCTATAGTCTTCAAAGGGAAAGGAAATATCTGTTCTCAGATTCCACAGAAATAAGGCTAGCAAAGAGATGCACGAAATAAAGATGTAACTCTGTGACATGAATTAACAGAACACTGAGCAGTTTCTCAGAAAGCTTCTTTCCAGTTTTCATCGGAGGATATTTCCTTTTTTACCATAGCACTCTATGGGCTTCCAAATATCACTTTGCCAATTCCTCAAGAAATGTCTTAGCGAAAGGATTCTTGAGGGGAAAGCTGTAACTCTGTGAGATGACTTCACAGAACACAAAGAAGTTCCTCAGAAAGCTTCTTTCTCTTTGTTATCGGAGGATACTTCCTTTGGCCCTATAGTCTTCAAAGGGAAAGGTAATATCTGTTGTCAGATTCCACAGAAAAAAGGCTAGCAAAGAGATCCACGAAATACAGATGTAACTCTGTGAGATGAATTAACAGAACACTAAGCAGTTTCTCAGAAAGCTTCTTTCCAGATTTCATCTGAGGATATTTCCTTTTTCACCATAGCCCTCTATGGGCTTCCAAATATCACTTTGCCAATTCCACAAGAACTGTCTTAGCGAAAGGCTTCTTGAGGGGAAAGCTGTAACTCTCTGAGGTGATTTCACAGAACACAAAGAAGTTTCTCAGAAAGCTTCTTTCTCTTTGTTATCGGAGGATATTTCCTTTGGCCCTATAGTCTTTAAAGGGATCCGAAATATCTCTTCTCAGATTCCACAGAAATAAGGCTAGCAAAGAGATCCACGAAATACAGATGTAACTCTGTGAGGTGAATTAACAGAACACTAAGCAGTTTCTCAGAGAGCTTCTTTCCAGATTTCATCGGAGGATATTTCCTTTTTCTCCGTAGCCCTCTATGAGCTTCCAAATATCACTTTGCCGATTCCAGAAGAACTGTTTTAGCGCAAAGCTTCTTGAGAGGAAAGGTGTAACTCGGTGAGATGATTTCGCAGAACACAAAGAAGTTTCTCAGAAAGCTTCTTTCTCTTTGTTATCGGAGGATATTTCCTTTGGCCCTATAGTCTTCAAAGGGAAAGGAAATATCTGTTGTCAGATTACACAGAAATAAGGCTAGCAAAGAGATCCACGAAATACAGATGTAATTCTGTGAGATGAATTAACAGAACACTGGGCCGTTTCTCAGAAAGCTTCTTTCCAGATTTCATCGGAGGATATTTCCTTTTTCACCATAGCCCTCTATGGGCTTCCAATTATCACTTTGCAAATTCCACAAGAACTGTCTTAGCGAAAGGCTTCTTGAGGGGATAGCTGTAACTCTGTGAGACGATTTCACAGAACACCAAGAAGTTTCTCAGAAAGCTTCTTTCTCTTTGTTATCGGAGGATATTTCCTTTGGCCCTATAGTCTTCAAAGGGAAAGGAAATATCTGTTGTCAGATTCCACAGAAATAAGGCTAGCAAAGAGATCCACGAAATACAGATGTACCTCTGTGAGATGAATTAACAGAACACTAAGCATTTTCTCAGAAAGCTTCCTTCCAGATTTCATCGGAGGATATTTCCTTTTTCACCATAGCCCTCCATGGGCTTCCAAATATCGCTTTGCCAATTCCACAAGAACTGTCTTAGCGAAAGGCTTCTTGAGGGGAAAGCTGTAACTCTGTGAGATGATTTCACAGAACACAAAGAAGTTTCTCAGAAAGCTTCTTTCTCTTTGTTATCGGAGGATATTTCCTTTGGCCCTATAGTGTTTAAAGGGATCCGAAATATCTGTTCTCAGATTCCACAGAAATAAGGCTAGGAAACAGATCCACGAAATACAGATGTAACTCTTTGAGATGAATTAACAGAACACTAAGCAGTTTCTCAGAAAGCTTCTTTCCAGATTTCATGGGAGGATATTTCCTTTTTCACCATAGCCCTCTATGGGCTTCAAATATCACTTTGCCAATTCCACAAGGACTGTCTTAGTGATAGCCTTCTTGAGGGGAAAGCTGTAAGTCTGTGAGATGATTTCACAGAACACAAAGAAGTTTCTCAGAAAGCTTCTTTCTCTTTGTTATCGGAGGATATTTCCTTTGGCCCTATAGTCTTCAAAGGGAAAGGTAATATCTGTTGTCAGATTCCACAGAAAAAAGGCTAGCAAAGAGATCCACGAAATACAGATGTAACTCTATGAAATGAATTAACAGAACACTAAGCAGTTTCTCAGAAAGCTTCTTTCCAGATTTCATCGGAGGATATTTCCTTTTTCACCATAGCCGTCTATGGGCTTCCAAATATCACTTTGCCAATTCCACAAGAACTGTCTTAGCGAAAGGCTTCTTGAGGGGAAGGCTGTAACTCTGTGAGATGATTTCACAGAACACAAAGAAGTTTCTCAGAAAGCTTCTTTCTCTTTGTTATCGGAGGATATATCCTTTGGCCCTATAGTCTTCAAGGGGATCCGAAATATGTGCTCTCAGATTCCACAGAAATAAGGCTAGCAAAGAGATCCACGAAATACAGATGTAACTCTGTGAGATGAATTATCAGAACACTAAGCAGTTTCTCCGAAAGCTTCTTTCCAGATTTCATCGGAGGATATTTTCTTTTTCTCCATAGCCCTTTATGAGCTTCCAAATATCACTTTGCCAATTCCACAAGAACTGTTTTAGCGAAATGCTTCTTGAGGGGAAAGCTGTAACTCTGTGAGATGATTTCACAGAACACAAAGAAGTTTCTCAGAAATCTTCTTTCTCTTTGTTATCGGAGGATATTTCCTTTGGCCCTATAGTCTTTAAAGGGATCCGAAATATCTGTTCTCAGATTCCACAGAAATAAGGCTAGCAAAGAGATCCACGAAATACAGATGTAACTCTGTGAGATGAATAAACAGAACACTAAGCAGTTTCTCAGAAATCTTCTTTCCATATTTCATCGGAGGATACTTCCTTTTTCACCGTAGGCCTCTATGGGCTTCCAAATATCACTTTGCCAATTCCACAAGAACTGTCTTAGCGAAAGGCTTCTTGAGGGGAAAGCTGTAACTCTGTGAGATGATTTCACAGAACACAAAGAAGTTTCTCAGAAAGCTTCTTTCTCTTTGTTATCGGAGGATATTTCCTTTGGCCCTATAGTCTTTAAAGGGATCCGAAATATCTGTTCTCAGATTCCACAGAAATAAGGCTAGCAAAGAGATCCACGAAATACAGATGTATCTCGGTGAGTTGAATTAACAGAACACTAAGAAGTTTCTCAGAAAGCTTCTTTCCAGATTTCATCTGAGGATATTTCCTTTTTCACCATAGCCCTCTATGGGCTTCCAAATATCACTTTGCCAATTCCACAAGAACTGTCTTAGCGCAAGGCTTCTTGAGGGGAAAGCTGTAACTCTGTGAGATGATTTCACAGAACACAAAGAAGTTTCTCAGAAAGCTTCTTTCTCTTTGTTATCGGAGGATATTTCCTTTGGCCCTATACTCTTCAAAGGGATCCGAAATATGTGCTCTAAGATTCCACAGAAATAAGGCTAGCAAAGAGATCCACGAAATACAGATGTAACTCTGTGAGATGAATTATCAGAACACTAAGCAGTTTCTCAGAAAGATTCTTTCCAGATTTCATCGGAGGATATTTCCTTTTTCACCACAGCCCTCTATGGGTTTCCAAATATCACTTTGCCAATTCCAGAAGAACTGTCTTAGCGAAAGCCTTCTTCAGGGGAAAGCTGTAACTCTGTGAGATGATTTCACAGAACACAAAGAAGTTTCTCAGAAACCTTCTTTCTCTTTGTTGTCGAAGGATATTTCCTTTGGCCGTATAATCTTCAAAAGGTTCCGAAATATTTGTTCTCAGATTCCACAGAAATAAAGCTAGTAAAGAGATCCACGAAATACAGATGTAATTCTGTGAGTGGAAGTCACACATCACAGAGCAGTTTCTCAGAAAGCTTCTTTCCAGATTTCATCTGAGGATATTTCCTTTTTCTCCATAGCCCTCTATGAGCTTCCAAATATCACTTTGCCAATTCCAAAAGAGCTGTCTTAGCGAAAGGCTTTTTGAGGGGAAAGCTGTAACTCTGTGAGACGATTTCACAGAACACAAAGAAGTTTCTCAGAAAGCTTCTTTCTCTTTGTTATCGGAGGATATTTCCTTTGGCCCTGTAGTCTTCAAAGGGAAAGGAAATATCTGTTCTCAGATTCCACAGAAATAAGGCTAGCAAAGAGATCCACGAAATACACATGTAACTCTGTGAGATGAATTAACAGAACACTAAGTAGTTTCGCGGAAAGCTTCTTTCCAGATTTCATCGGAGGATATTTCCTTTTTCACCATTGCCCTCTATGGGCTTCCAAATATCACTTTGCCAATTCCACAAGAACTGTCTTAGCGAAAGGCTTCTTGAGGGGAAAGCTGTAACTCTGTGAGATGATTTCACAGAACACAAAGAAGTTTCTCAGAAAGCTTCTTTCTCTTTGTTATCGGAGGATATTTCTTTTGGCCCTATAGTCTTCAAAGGGAAAGGAAATATCTGTTGTCAGATTCCACAGAAATAAGGCTAGCAAAGAGATCCACGAAATGCAGATGTAACTGTGTGAGATGAATTAACAGATCACTCAGCAGTTTCTCAGAAAGCTTCTTTCCAGATTTCATCGGAGGATATTTCCTTTTTCACCATAGGCCTCTATGGGCTTCCAAATATCACTTTGCCAATTCCACAAGAACTGTCCTAGCGAAAGGCTTCTTGAGGGGAAAGCTGTAACTCTGTGAGATGATTTCACAGAACACAAAGAAGTTTCTCAGAAAGCTTCTTTCTCTTTGTTATCGGAGGATATTTCCTTTGGCCCTATACTCTTTAAAGGGATTCGAAATATCTGTTCTCAGATTCCACAGAAATAAGGCTAGCAAAGAGATCCACGAAATACAGATGTAACTCTGTGAGATGAATTAACAGAACACTGAGAAAGCTTCCTTCCAGATTTCATCGGAGGATATTTCCTTTTTAACCATAGCCCTCTATGGGCTTCCAAATATCACTTTGCCAATTCCACAAGAACTGTCTTAGCGAAAGGCTTCTTGAAGGGAAAGCTGTAACTCTGTGAGATGATTTCACAGAACACAAAGAAGTTTCTCAGAAAGCTTCTTTCTCTTTGTTATCGGAGGATATTTCCTTTGGCCCTATACTCTTTAAAGGGATTCGAAATATCTGTTCTCAGATTCCACAGAAATAAGGCTAGCAAAGAGATCCACGAAATACAGATGTAACTCGGTGAGATGAATTAACAGAACACTGAGAAATCTTCTTTCCAGATTTCATCGGAGGATATTTCCTTTTTCACCATAGCCCTCTATGGGCTTCCAAATATCACTTTGCCAATTCCACAAGAACTGTCTTAGCGAAAGGCTTCTTGAGGGGAAAACTGTAACTCTGTGAGATGATTTCACAGAACACAAAGAAGTTTCTCAGAAAGCTTCTTTCTCTTTGTTATCGGAGGATATTTCCTTTGGCCCTATAGTCTTCAAAGGGAAAGGAAATATCTGTTGTCAGATTCCACAGAAATAAGGCTAGCAAAGAGATCCACGAAATACAGATGTAACTCTGAGAGATGAATTAACAGAACACTGAGCAGTTTCTCAGAAAGCTTCTTTCCAGATTTCATCGTAGGATATTTCCTTTTTCACCATAGCCCTCTATGGGCTTCCAAATATCACTTTGCCAATTCCACAAGAACTGTCTTAGCGAAAGGCTTCTTGAGGGGAAAGCTGTAACTATATGAGATGGTTTCACAGAAGACATAGAAGTTTCTCAGAAAGCTTCTTTCTCTTTGTTATCGGAGGATATTTCCTTTGGCCCTATAGTCTTCAAATGGAAAGGACATATCTGTTCTCAAATTCCACAGAAATAAGGCTAGCAAAGAGATCCACGAAATACAGATGTAACACTGTGAGATGAATAAACAGAACACTAAGCGGTTTCTCAGAAAGCTGCTTTCCAGATTTCATCGGAGGATATTTCCTTTTTCACCACAGCCCTCTACGGGCTTCCAAATATCAGTATGCCAATTCCACAAGAACTGTCTTAGCGAAAGGCTTCTTGAGGGGAAAGCTGTAACTCTGTGAGATGATTTCACAGAACACAAAGAAGTTTCCAAGAAAGCTTCTTTCTCTTTGTTATCGGAGGATATTTCCTTTGGCCCTATAGTCTTCAAAGGGAAAGGAAATATCTGTTGTCAGATTCCACAGAAATAAGGCTAGCAAAGAGATCCACGAAATACAGATGTAACTCTGTGAGATGAATAAACAGAACACTGAGCAGTTTCTCAGAAAGCTTCTTTCCAGATTTCATGGGAGGATATTTCCTTTTTCACCATAGCCCTCTATGGGCTTCCAAATATCACTTTGCCAATTCCACAAGAACTGTCTTAGCGAAAGGCTTCTTGAGGGGAAAGCTGTAACTCTGTGAGATGATTTCACAGAACACAAAGAAGTTTCTCAGAAAGCTTCTTTCTCTTTGTTATCGGAGGATATTTCCTTTGGCCCTATAGTCTTTAAAGGGATCCGAAATATCTGTTCTCACATTCCACAGAAATAAGGCTACCAAAGAGATCCACGAAATACAGATGTAACTCTGTGAGATGAATTAACAGAACACTAAGCAGTTTCTCAGAAAGCTTCTTTCCAGATTTCATCGGAGGATATTTCCTTTTTCACCATAGCCCTCTATGGGATTCCAAATATCACTTTGCCAATTCCACAAGAACTGTCTTAGCGCAAGGCTTCTTGAGGGGAAAGCTGTAACTCTGTGAGATGATTTCACAGAACACAAAGAAGTTTCTCAGAAAGCTTCTTTCTCTTTGTTATCGGAGGATATTTCCTTTGGCCCTATAGTCTTTAAAGGGATCCGAAATATCTGTTGTCAGATTCCACAGAAATAAGGCTAGCAAAGAGATCCACGAAATACAGATGTAACTCTGTGAGATGAATTAACAGAACACTGAGCAGTTTCTCAGAAAGCTTCTTTCCAGATTTCATCGGAGGATATTTCATTTTTCACCATAGCCCTCTAAGGGCTTCCAAATATCACTTTGCCAATTCCACAAGAACTGTCTTAGCGAAAGGCTTCTTGAGGGGAAAGCTGTAACTCTGTGAGATGATTTCACAGAACACAAGGAAGTTTCTCAGAAAGCTTCTTTCTCTTTGTTATCGGAGGATATTTCTTTTGGCCCTATAGTCTTCAAAGGGAAAGGCAATATCTGTTGTCAGATTCCACAGAAATAAGGCTAGCAAAGAGATCCACGAAATGCAGATGTAACTGTGTGAGATGAATTAACAGATCACTCAGCAGTTTCTCAGAAAGTTTCTTTCCAGATTTCATCGGAGGATATTTCCTTTTTCACCATAGCCCTCTATGGGCTTCCAAATATCACTTTGCCAATTCCACAAGAACTGTCCTAGCGAAAGGCTTCTTGAGGGGAAAGCTGTAACTCTGTGAGATGATTTCACAGAACACAAAGAAGTTTCTCAGAAAGCTTCTTTCTCTTTGTTATCGGAGGATATTTCCTTTGGCCCTATACTCTTTAAAGGGATTCGAAATATCTGTTCTCAGATTCCACAGAAATAAGGCTAGCAAAGAGATCCACGAAATACAGATGTAACTCTGTGAGATGAATTAACAGAACACTGAGAAAGCTTCTTTCCAGATTTCATCGGAGGATATTTCCTTTTTCACCATAGCCCTCTATGGGCTTCCAAATATCACTTTGCCAATTCCACAAGAACTGTCTTAGCGAAAGGCTTCTTGAGGGGAAAGCTGTAACTCTGTGAGATGATTTCACAGAACACAAAGAAGTTTCTCAGAAAGCTTCTTTCTCTTTGTTATCGGAGGATATTTCCTTTGGCCCTATACTCTTTAAAGGGATTCGAAATATCTGTTCTCAGATTCCACAGAAATAAGGCTAGCAAAGAGATCCACGAAATACAGATGTAACTCTGTGAGATGAATTAACAGAACACTGAGAAAGCTTCTTTCCAGATTTCATCGGAGGATATTTCCTTTTTCACCATAGCCCTCTATGGGCTTCCAAATATCACTTTGCCAATTCCACAAGAACTGTCTTAGCGAAAGGCTTCTTGAGGGGAAAGCTGTAACTCTGTGAGATGATTTCACAGAACACAAAGAAGTTTCTCAGAAAGCTTCTTTCTCTTTGTTATCGGAGGATATTTCCTTTGGCCCTATACTCTTTAAAGGGATTCGAAATATCTGTTCTCAGATTCCACAGAAATAAGGCTAGCAAAGAGATCCACGAAATACAGATGTAACTCTGTGAGATGAATTAACAGAACACTGAGAAATCTTCTTTCCAGATTTCATCGGAGGATATTTCCTTTTTCACCATAGCCCTCTATGGGCTTCCAAATATCACTTTGCCAATTCCACAAGAACTGTCTTAGCGAAAGGCTTCTTGAGGGGAAAGCTGTAACTCTGTGAGATGATTTCACAGAACACAAAGAAGTTTCTCAGAAAGCTTCTTTCTCTTTGTTATCGGAGGATATTTCCTTAGGCCCTATAGTCTTCAAAGGGAAAGGAAATATCTGTTGTCAGATTCCACAGAAATAAGGCTAGCAAAGAGATCCACGAAATACAGATGTAACTCTGAGAGATGAATTAACAGAACACTGAGCAGTTTCTCAGAAAGCTTCTTTCCAGATTTCATCGGAGGATATTTCCTTTTTCACCATAGCCCTCTATGGGCTTCCAAATATCACTTTGCCAATTCCACAAGAACTGTCTTAGCGAAAGGCTTCTTGAGGGGAAAGCTGTAACTATATGAGATGGTTTCACAGAAGACATAGAAGTTTCTCAGAAAGCTTCTTTCTCTTTGTTATCGGAGGATATTTCCTTTGGCCCTATAGTCTTCAAAGGGAAAGGACATATCTGTTCTCAGATTCCACAGAAATAAGGCTAGCAAAGAGAACCACGAAATACAGATGTAACACTGTGAGATGAATAAACAGAACACTAAGCGGTTTCTCAGAAAGCTGCTTTCCAGATTTCATCGGAGGATATTTCCTTTTTCACCACAGCCCTCTATGGGCTTCCAAATATCACTATGCCAATTCCACAAGAACTGTCTTAGCGAAAGGCTTCTTGAGGGGAAAGCTGTAACTCTGTGAGATGATTTCACAGAACACAAAGAAGTTTCTCAGAAAGCTTCTTTCTCTTTGTTATCGGAGGATATTTCCTTTGGCCCTATAGTCTTCAAGGGGAAAGGAAATATCTGTTGTCAGATTCCACAGAAATAAGGCTAGCAAAGAGATCCACGAAATAAAGATGTAACTCTGTGAGATGAATAAACAGAACACTGAGCAGTTTCTCAGAAAGCTTCTTTCCAGATTTCATGGGAGGATATTTCCTTTTTCACCATAGCCCTCTATGGGCTTCCAAATATCACTTTGCCAATTCCACAAGAACTGTCTTAGCGAAAGGCTTCTTGAGGGGAAAGCTGTAACTCTGTGAGATGATTTCACAGAACACAAAGAAGTTTCTCAGAAAGCTTCTTTCTCTTTGTTATCGGAGGATATTTCCTTTGGCCCTGTAGTCTTTAAAGGTATCCGAAATATCTGTTCTCACATTCCACAGAAATAAGGCTACCAAAGAGATCCACGAAATACAGATGTAACTCTGTGAGATGAATTAACAGAACACTAAGCAGTTTCTCAGAAAGCTTCTTTCCAGATTTCATCGGAGGATATTTCCTTTTTCACCATAGCCCTCTATGGGATTCCAAATATCACTTTGCCAATTCCACAAGAACTGTCTTAGCGCAAGGCTTCTTGAGGGGAAAGCTGTAACTCTGTGAGATGATTTCACAGAACACAAAGAAGTTTCTCAGAAAGCTTCTTTCTCTTTGTTATCGGAGGATATTTCCTTTGGCCCTATAGTCTTCAAAGGGAAAGGAAATATCTGTTGTCAGATTCCACAGAAATAAGGCTAGCAAAGAGATCCACGAAATACAGATGTAACTCTGTGAGATGAATTAACAGAACACTGAGCAGTTTCTCAGAAAGCTTCTTTCCAGATTTCATCGGAGGATATTTCATTTTTCACCATAGCCCTCTAAGGGCTTCCAAATATCACTTTGCCAATTCCACAAGAACTGTCTTAGCGAAAGGCTTCTTGAGGGGAAAGCTGTAACTCTGTGAGATGATTTCACAGAACACAAGGAAGTTTCTCAGAAAGCTTCTTTCTCTTTGTTATCGGAGGATATTTCTTTTGGCCCTATAGTCTTCAAAGGGAAAGGAAATATCTGTTGTCAGATTCCACAGAAATAAGGCTAGCAAAGAGATCCACGAAATGCAGATGTAACTGTGTGAGATGAATTAACAGATCACTCAGCAGTTTCTCAGAAAGTTTCTTTCCAGATTTCATCGGAGGATATTTCCTTTTTCACCATAGGCCTCTATGGGCTTCCAAATATCACTTTGCCAATTCCACAAGAACTGTCCTAGCGAAAGGCTTCTTGAGGGGAAAGCTGTAACTCTGTGAGATGATTTCACAGAACACAAAGAAGTTTCTCAGAAAGCTTCTTTCTCTTTGTTATCGGAGGATATTTCCTTTGGCCCTATACTCTTTAAAGGGATTCGAAATATCTGTTCTCAGATTCCACAGAAATAAGGCTAGCAAAGAGATCCACGAAATACAGATGTAACTCTGTGAGATGAATTAACAGAACACTGAGAAAGCTTCTTTCCAGATTTCATCGGAGGATATTTCCTTTTTCACCATAGCCCTCTATGGGCTTCCAAATATCACTTTGCCAATTCCACAAGAACTGTCTTAGCGAAAGGCTTCTTGAGGGGAAAGCTGTAACTCTGTGAGACGATTTCACAGAACACAAAGAAGTTTCTCAGAAAGCTTCTTTCTCTTTGTTATCGGAGGATATTTCCTTTGGCCCTATACTCTTTAAAGGGATTCGAAATATCTGTTCTCAGATTCCACAGAAATAATGCTAGCAAAGAGATCCACGAAATACAGATGTAACTCTGTGAGATGAATTAACAGAACACTGAGAAATCTTCTTTCCAGATTTCATCGGAGGATATTTCCTTTTTCACCATAGCCCTCTATGGCCTTCCAAATATCACTTTGCCAATTCCACAAGAACTGTCTTAGCGAAAGGCTTCTTGAGGGGAAAACTGTAACTCTGTGAGATGATTTCACAGAACACAAAGAAGTTTCTCAGAAAGCTTCTTTCTCTTTGTTATCGGAGGATATTTCCTTTGGCCCTATAGTCTTCAAAGGGAAAGGAAATATCTGTTGTCAGATTCCACAGAAATAAGGCTAGCAAAGAGATCCACGAAATACAGATGTAACTCTGAGAGATGAATTAACAGAACACTGAGCAGTTTCTCAGAAAGCTTCTTTCCAGATTTCATCGTAGGATATTTCCTTTTTCACCATAGCCCTCTATGGGCTTCCAAATATCACTTTGCCAATTCCACAAGAACTGTCTTAGCGAAAGGCTTCTTGAGGGGAAAGCTGTAACTATATGAGATGGTTTCACAGAAGACATAGAAGTTTCTCAGAAAGCTTCTTTCTCTTTGTTATCGGAGGATATTTCCTTTGGCCCTATAGTCTTTAAAGGGATCCGAAATATCTGTTCTCAGATTCCACAGAAATAAGGCTAGCAAAGAGATCCACGAAATACAGATGTAACACTGTGAGATGAATAAACAGAACACTAAGCGGTTTCTCAGAAAGCTGCTTTCCAGATTTCATCGGAGGATATTTCCTTTTTCACCACAGCCCTCTATGGGCTTCCAAATATCACTATGCCAATTCCACAAGAACTGTCTTAGCGAAAGGCTTCTTGAGGGGAAAGCTGTAACTCTGTGAGATGATTTCACAGAACACAAAGAAGTTTCTCAGAAAGCTTCTTTCTCTTTGTTATCGGAGGATATTTCCTTTGGCCCTATAGTCTTCAAAGGGAAAGGAAATATCTGTTGTCAGATTCCACAGAAATAAGGCTAGCAAAGAGATCCACGAAATACAGATGTAACTCTGTGAGATGAATAAACAGAACACTGAGCAGTTTCTCAGAAAGCTTCTTTCCAGATTTCATGGGAGGATATTTCCTTTTTCACCATAGCCCTCTATGGGCTTCCAAATATCACTTTGCCAATTCCACAAGAACTGTCTTAGCGAAAGGCTTCTTGAGGGGAAAGCTGTAACTCTGTGAGATGATTTCACAGAACACAAAGAAGTTTCTCAGAAAGCTTCTTTCTCTTTGTTATCGGAGGATATTTCCTTTGGCCCTATAGTCTTTAAAGGGATCCGAAATATCTGTTCTCACATTCCACAGAAATAAGGCTACCAAAGAGATCCACGAAATACAGATGTAACTCTGTGAGATGAATTAACAGAACACTAAGCAGTTTCTCAGAAAGCTTCTTTCCAGATTTCATCGGAGGATATTTCCTTTTTCACCATAGCCCTCTATGGGATTCCAAATATCACTTTGCCAATTCCACAAGAACTGTCTTAGCGAAAGGCTTCTTGAGGGGAAAGCTGTAACTCTGTGAGATGATTTCACAGAACACAAAGAAGTTTCTCAGAAAGCTTCTTTCTCTTTGTTATCGGAGGATATTTCCTTTGGCCCTATAGTCTTTAAAGGGATCCGAAATATCTGTTGTCAGATTCCACAGAAATAAGGCTAGCAAAGAGATCCACGAAATACAGATGTAACTCTGTGAGATGAATTAACAGAACACTGAGCAGTTTCTCAGAAAGCTTCTTTCCAGATTTCATCGGAGGATATTTCATTTTTCACCATAGCCCTCTAAGGGCTTCCAAATATCACTTTGCCAATTCCACAAGAACTGTCTTAGCGAAAGGCTTCTTGAGGGGAAAGCTGTAACTCTGTGAGATGATTTCACAGAACACAAGGAAGTTTCTCAGAAAGCTTCTTTCTCTTTGTTATCGGAGGATATTTCTTTTGGCCCTATAGTCTTCAAAGGGAAAGGCAATATCTGTTGTCAGATTCCACAGAAATAAGGCTAGCAAAGAGATCCACGAAATGCAGATGTAACTGTGTGAGATGAATTAACAGATCACTCAGCAGTTTCTCAGAAAGTTTCTTTCCAGATTTCAACGGAGGATATTTCCTTTTTCACCATAGCCCTCTATGAGCTTCCAAATATCACTTTGCCAATTCCACAAGAACTGTCCTAGCGAAAGGCTTCTTGAGGGGAAAGCTGTAACTCTGTGAGATGATTTCACAGAACACAAAGAAGTTTCTCAGAAAGCTTCTTTCTCTTTGTTATCGGAGGATATTTCCTTTGGCCCTATACTCTTTAAAGGGATTCGAAATATCTGTTGTCAGATTCCACAGAAATAAGGCTAGCAAAGAGATCCACGAAATACAGATGTAACTCTGTGAGATGAATTAACAGAACACTGAGAAAGCTTCTTTCCAGATTTCATCGGAGGATATTTCCTTTTTCACCATAGCCCTCTATGGGCTTCCAAATATCACTTTGCCAATTCCACAAGAACTGTCTTAGCGAAAGGCTTCTTGAGGGGAAAGCTGTAACTCTGTGAGATGATTTCACAGAACACAAAGAAGTTTCTCAGAAAGCTTCTTTCTCTTTGTTATCGGAGGATATTTCCTTTGGCCCTATACTCTTTAAAGGGATTCGAAATATCTGTTCTCAGATTCCACAGAAATAAGGCTAGCAAAGAGATCCACGAAATACAGATGTAACTCTGTGAGATGAATTAACAGAACACTGAGAAATCTTCTTTCCAGATTTCATCGGAGGATATTTCCTTTTTCACCATAGCCCTCTATGGGCTTCCAAATATCACTTTGCCAATTCCACAAGAACTGTCTTAGCGAAAGGCTTCTTGAGGGGAAAGCTGTAACTCTGTGAGATGATTTCACAGAACACAAAGAAGTTTCTCAGAAAGCTTCTTTCTCTTTGTTATCGGAGGATATTTCCTTTGGCCCTATAGTCTTCAAAGGGAAAGGAAATATCTGTTGTCAGATTCCACAGAAATAAGGCTAGCAAAGAGATCCACGAAATACAGATGTAACTCTGAGAGATGAATTAACAGAACACTGATCAGTTTCTCAGAAAGCTTCTTTCCAGATTTCATCGGAGGATATTTCCTTTTTCACCATAGCCCTCTATGGGCTTCCAAATATCACTTTGCCAATTCCACAAGAACTGTCTTAGCGAAAGGCTTCTTGAGGGGAAAGCTGTAACTATATGAGATGGTTTCACAGAAGACATAGAAGTTTCTCAGAGAGCTTCTTTCTCTTTGTTATCGGAGGATATTTCCTTTGGCCCTATAGTCTTCAAAGGGAAAGGATATATCTGTTCTCAGATTCCACAGAAATAAGGCTAGCAAAGAGATCCACGAAATACAGATGTAACACTGTGAGATGAATAAACAGAACACTAAGCGGTTTCTCAGAAAGCTGCTTTCCAGATTTCATCGGAGGATATTTCCTTTTTCACCATAGCCCTCTATGGGCTTCCAAATATCACTATGCCAATTCCACAAGAACTGTCTTAGCGAAAGGCTTCTTGAGGGGAAAGCTGTAACTCTGTGAGATGATTTCACAGAACACAAAGAAGTTTCTCAGAAAGCTTCTTTCTCTTTGTTATCGGAGGATATTTCCTTTGGCCCTATAGTCTTCAAAGGGAAAGGAAATATCTGTTGTCAGATTCCACAGAAATAAGGCTAGCAAAGAGATCCACGAAATACAGATGTAACTCTGTGAGATGAATAAACAGAACACTGAGCAGTTTCTCAGAAAGCTTCTTTCCAGATTTCATCGGAGGATATTTCCTTTTTCACCATAGCCCTCTATGAGCTTCCAAATATCACTTTGCCAATTCCACAAAAACTGTTTTAGCGAAAGGCTTCTTGAGGGGAAAGCTGTAACTCTGTGAGATGATTTCACAGAACACAAAGAAGTTTCTCAGAAATCTTCTTTCTCTTTGTTATCGGAGGATATTTCCTTTGGCCCTATAGTCTTTAAAGGGATCCGAAATATCTGTTCTCAGATTCCAAAGAAATAAGGCTAGCAAAGAGATCCACGAATTACAGATGTAACACAGTGAGATGAATTAACAGAACACTAAGAAGTTTCTCAGGAAGCTTCTTTCCAGATTTCATCGGAGGATATTTCCTTTTTCACCTTAGCCCTCTAAGGGCTTCCAAATATCACTTTGCCAATTCCACAAGAACTGTCTTAGCGAAAGGCTTCTTGAGGGGAAAGCTGTAACTCTGTGAGATGATTTCACAGAACACAAAGAAGTTTCTCAGAAAGCTTCTTTCTCTTTGTTATCGGAGGATATTTCCTTTGGCCCTATAGTCTTCAAGGGGAAAGGAAATATCTGTTCTCAGATTCCACAGAAATAAGGCTAGCAAAGAGATACTCGAAATACAGATGTAACTCTGTGAGATGAATTAACAGAACACTAAGCAGTTTCTCAGAAATCTTCTTTCCAGATTTCATCGGAGGATACTTCCTTTTTCACCATAGGCCTCTATGGGCTTCCAAATATCACTTTTCCAATTCCACAAGAACTGTCTTAGCGAAAGGCTTCTTGAGGGGAAAGCTGTAACTCTGTGAGATGATTTCACAGAACACAAAGAAGTTTCTCAGAAAGCTTCTTTCTCTTTGTTATCGGAGGATATTTCCTTTGGCCCTATAGTCTTTAAAGGGATCCGAAATATCTGTTGTCAGATTCCACAGAAATAAGGCTAGCAAAGAGATCCACGAAATACAAATGTAACTCTGTGAGATGAATTAACAGAACACTGAGCAGTTTCTCAGAAAGCTTCTTTCCAGATTTCATCGGAGGATATTTCCTTTTTCACCATAGCCCTCTATGGGCTTCCAAATATCACTTTGCCAATTCCACAAGAACTGTCTTAGCGAAAGGCTTCTTGAGGGGAAAGCTGTAACTCTGTGAGATGATTTCACAGAACACAAAGAAGTTTCTCAGAAAGCTTCTTTCTCTTTGTTATCGGAGGATATTTCCTTTGGCCCTATAGTCTTTAAAGGGATCCGAAATATCTGTTCTCACATTCCACAGAAATAAGGCTACCAAAGAGATCCACGAAATACAGATGTAACTCTGTGAGATGAATTAACAGAACACTAAGCAGTTTCTCAGAAAGCTTCTTTCCAGATTTCATCGGAGGATATTTCCTTTTTCACCATAGCCCTCTATGGGCTTCCAAATATCACTTTGCCAATTCCACAAGAACTGTCTTAGCGCAAGGCTTCTTGAGGGGAAAGCTGTAACTCTGTGAGATGATTTCACAGAACACAAAGAAGTTTCTCAGAAAGCTTCTTTCTCTTTGTTATCGGAGGATATTTCCTTTGGCCCTATAGTCTTCAAAGGGAAAGGAAATATCTGTTGTCAGATTCCACAGAAATAAGGCTAGCAAAGAGATCCACGAAATACAGATGTAACTCTGTGAGATGAATTAACAAAACACTCAGCAGTTTCTCAGAAAGCTTCTTTCCAGATTTCAACGGAGGATATTTCCTTATTCACCATAGCCCTCTATGGGCTTCCAAATATCACTTTACCAATTCCACAAGAACTGTCTTAGCGAAAGGCTTCTTGAGGGGAAAGCTGTAACTCTGTGAGATGATTTCACAGAACACAAAGAAGTTTCTCAGAAAGCTTCTTTCTCTTTGTTATCGGAGGATATTTCCTTTGGCCCTATAGTCTTCAAAGGGAAAGGAAATATCTGTTGTCAGATTCCACAGAAATAAGGCTAGCAAAGAGATCCACGAAATACAGATGTAACTCTGGGAGATGAATTAACAGAACACTGAGCAGTTTCTCAGAAAGCTTCTTTCCAGATTTCATCGGAGGATATTTCCTTTTTCACCATAGCCCTCTATGGGCTTCCAAATATCACTTTGCCAATTCCACAAGAACTGTCTTAGCGAAAGGCTTCTTGAGGGGAAAGCTGTAACTATATGAGATGGTTTCACAGAAGACATAGAAGTTTCTCAGAAAGCTTCTTTCTCTTTGTTATCGGAGGATATTTCCTATGGCCCTATAGTCTTCAAAGGGAAAGGACATATCTGTTCTCAGATTCCACAGAAATAAGGCTAGCAAAGAGATCCACGAAATACAGATGTAACGGTGTGAGATGAATTAACAGAACACTAAGCAGTTTCTCAGAAAGCTTCTTTCCATATTTCATCGGAGGATATTTCCTTTTTCACCATAGCCCTCTATGGGCTTCCAAATATCACTTTGCCAATTCCACAAGAACTGTCTTAGCGAAAGGCTTCTTGAGGGGAAAGCTGTAACTCTGTGAGATGATTTCACAGAACACAAAGAAGTTTCTCAGAAAGCTTCTTTCTCTTTGTTATCGGAGGATATTTCCTTTGGCCCTATACTCTTTAAAGGGATTCGAAATATCTGTTCTCAGATTCCACAGAAATAAGGCTAGCAAAGAGATCCACGAAATACAGATGTAACTCTGTGAGATGAATTAACAGAACACTGAGAAATCTTCTTTCCAGATTTCATCGGAGGATATTTCCTTTTTCACCATAGCCCTCTATGGGCTTCCAAATATCACTTTGCCAATTCCACAAGAACTGTCTTAGCGAAAGGCTTCTTGAGGGGAAAGCTGTAACTCTGTGAGATGATTTCACAGAACACAAAGAAGTTTCTCAGAAAGCTTCTTTCTCTTTGTTATCGGAGGATATTTCCTTAGGCCCTATAGTCTTCAAAGGGAAAGGAAATATCTGTTGTCAGATTCCACAGAAATAAGGCTAGCAAAGAGATCCACGAAATACAGATGTAACTCTGAGAGATGAATTAACAGAACACTGAGCAGTTTCTCAGAAAGCTTCTTTCCAGATTTCATCGGAGGATATTTCCTTTTTCACCATAGCCCTCTATGGGCTTCCAAATATCACTTTTCCAATTCCACAAGAACTGTCTTAGCGAAAGGCTTCTTGAGGGGAAAGCTGTAACTATATGAGATGGTTTCACAGAAGACATAGAAGTTTCTCAGAAAGCTTCTTTCTCTTTGTTATCGGAGGATATTTCCTTTGGCCCTATAGTCTTCAAAGGGAAAGGACATATCTGTTCTCAGATTCCACAGAAATAAGGCTAGCAAAGAGATCCACGAAATACAGATGTAACACTGTGAGATGAATAAACAGAACACTAAGCGGTTTCTCAGAAAGCTGCTTTCCAGATTTCATCGGAGGATATTTCCTTTTTCACCACAGCCCTCTATGGGCTTCCAAATATCACTATGCCAATTCCACAAGAACTGTCTTAGCGAAAGGCTTCTTGAGGGGAAAGCTGTAACTCTGTGAGATGATTTCACAGAACACAAAGAAGTTTCTCAGAAAGCTTCTTTCTCTTTGTTATCGGAGGATATTTCCTTTGGCCCTATAGTCTTCAAGGGGAAAGGAAATATCTGTTGTCAGATTCCACAGAAATAAGGCTAGCAAAGAGATCCACGAAATAAAGATGTAACTCTGTGAGATGAATAAACAGAACACTGAGCAGTTTCTCAGAAAGCTTCTTTCCAGATATCATGGGAGGATATTTCCTTTTTCACCATAGCCCTCTATGGGCTTCCAAATATCACTTTGCCAATTCCACAAGAACTGTCTTAGCGAAAGGCTTCTTGAGGGGAAAGCTGTAACTCTGTGAGATGATTTCACAGAACACAAAGAAGTTTCTCAGAAAGCTTCTTTCTCTTTGTTATCGGAGGATATTTCCTTTGGCCCTATAGTCTTTAAAGGGATCCGAAATATCTGTTCTCACATTCCACAGAAATAAGGCTACCAAAGAGATCCACGAAATACAGATGTAACTCTGTGAGATGAATTAACAGAACACTAAGCAGTTTCTCAGAAAGCTTCTTTCCAGATTTCATCGGAGGATATTTCCTTTTTCACCATAGCCCTCTATGGGATTCCAAATATCACTTTGCCAATTCCACAAGAACTGTCTTAGCGCAAGGCTTCTTGAGGGGAAAGCTGTAACTCTGTGAGATGATTTCACAGAACACAAAGAAGTTTCTCAGAAAGCTTCTTTCTCTTTGTTATCGGAGGATATTTCCTTTGGCCCTATAGTCTTCAAAGGGAAAGGAAATATCTGTTGTCAGATTCCACAGAAATAAGGCTAGCAAAGAGATCCACGAAATACAGATGTAACTCTGTGAGATGAATTAACAGAACACTGAGCAGTTTCTCAGAAAGCTTCTTTCCAGATTTCATCGGAGGATATTTCATTTTTCACCATAGCCCTCTAAGGGCTTCCAAATATCACTTTGCCAATTCCACAAGAACTGTCTTAGCGAAAGGCTTCTTGAGGGGAAAGCTGTAACTCTGTGAGATGATTTCACAGAACACAAGGAAGTTTCTCAGAAAGCTTCTTTCTCTTTGTTATCGGAGGATATTTCTTTTGGCCCTATAGTCTTCAAAGGGAAAGGAAATATCTGTTGTCAGATTCCACAGAAATAAGGCTAGCAAAGAGATCCACGAAATGCAGATGTAACTGTGTGAGATGAATTAACAGATCACTCAGCAGTTTCTCAGAAAGTTTCTTTCCAGATTTCATCGGAGGATATTTCCTTTTTCACCATAGGCCTCTATGGGCTTCCAAATATCACTTTGCCAATTCCACAAGAACTGTCCTAGCGAAAGGCTTCTTGAGGGGAAAGCTGTAACTCTGTGAGATGATTTCACAGAACACAAAGAAGTTTCTCAGAAAGCTTCTTTCTCTTTGTTATCGGAGGATATTTCCTTTGGCCCTATACTCTTTAAAGGGATTCGAAATATCTGTTCTCAGATTCCACAGAAATAAGGCTAGCAAAGAGATCCACGAAATACAGATGTAACTCTGTGAGATGAATTAACAGAACACTGAGAAAGCTTCTTTCCAGATTTCATCGGAGGATATTTCCTTTTTCACCATAGCCCTCTATGGGCTTCCAAATATCACTTTGCCAATTCCACAAGAACTGTCTTAGCGAAAGGCTTCTTGAGGGGAAAGCTGTAACTCTGTGAGATGATTTCACAGAACACAAAGAAGTTTCTCAGAAAGCTTCTTTCTCTTTGTTATCGGAGGATATTTCCTTTGGCCCTATACTCTTTAAAGGGATTCGAAATATCTGTTCTCAGATTCCACAGAAATAATGCTAGCAAAGAGATCCACGAAATACAGATGTAACTCTGTGAGATGAATTAACAGAACACTGAGAAATCTTCTTTCCAGATTTCATCGGAGGATATTTCCTTTTTCACCATAGCCCTCTATGGCCTTCCAAATATCACTTTGCCAATTCCACAAGAACTGTCTTAGCGAAAGGCTTCTTGAGGGGAAAACTGTAACTCTGTGAGATGATTTCACAGAACACAAAGAAGTTTCTCAGAAAGCTTCTTTCTCTTTGTTATCGGAGGATATTTCCTTTGGCCCTATAGTCTTCAAAGGGAAAGGAAATATCTGTTGTCAGATTCCACAGAAATAAGGCTAGCAAAGAGATCCACGAAATACAGATGTAACTCTGAGAGATGAATTAACAGAACACTGAGCAGTTTCTCAGAAAGCTTCTTTCCAGATTTCATCGTAGGATATTTCCTTTTTCACCATAGCCCTCTATGGGCTTCCAAATATCACTTTGCCAATTCCACAAGAACTGTCTTAGCGAAAGGCTTCTTGAGGGGAAAGCTGTAACTATATGAGATGGTTTCACAGAAGACATAGAAGTTTCTCAGAAAGCTTCTTTCTCTTTGTTATCGGAGGATATTTCTTTTGGCCCTATAGTCTTTAAAGGGATCCGAAATATCTGTTCTCAGATTCCACAGAAATAAGGCTAGCAAAGAGATCCACGAAATACAGATGTAACACTGTGAGATGAATAAACAGAACACTAAGCGGTTTCTCAGAAAGCTGCTTTCCAGATTTCATCGGAGGATATTTCCTTTTTCACCACAGCCCTCTATGGGCTTCCAAATATCACTATGCCAATTCCACAAGAACTGACTTAGCGAAAGGCTTCTTGAGGGGAAAGCTGTAACTCTGTGAGATGATTTCACAGAACACAAAGAAGTTTCTCAGAAAGCTTCTTTCTCTTTGTTATCGGAGGATATTTCCTTTGGCCCTATAGTCTTCAAAGGGAAAGGAAATATCTGTTGTCAGATTCCACAGAAATAAGGCTAGCAAAGAGATCCACGAAATACAGATGTAACTCTGTGAGATGAATAAACAGAACACTGAGCAGTTTCTCAGAAAGCTTCTTTCCAGATTTCATGGGAGGATATTTCCTTTTTCACCATAGCCCTCTATGGGCTTCCAAATATCACTTTGCCAATTCCACAAGAACTGTCTTAGCGAAAGGCTTCTTGAGGGGAAAGCTGTAACTCTGTGAGATGATTTCACAGAACACAAAGAAGTTTCTCAGAAAGCTTCTTTCTCTTTGTTATCGGAGGATATTTCCTTTGGCCCTATAGTCTTTAAAGGGATCCGAAATATCTGTTCTCACATTCCACAGAAATAAGGCTACCAAAGAGATCCACGAAATACAGATGTAACTCTGTGAGATGAATTAACAGAACACTAAGCAGTTTCTCAGAAAGCTTCTTTCCAGATTTCATCGGAGGATATTTCCTTTTTCACCATAGCCCTCTATGGGATTCCAAATATCACTTTGCCAATTCCACAAGAACTGTCTTAGCGAAAGGCTTCTTGAGGGGAAAGCTGTAACTCTGTGAGATGATTTCACAGAACACAAAGAAGTTTCTCAGAAAGCTTCTTTCTCTTTGTTATCGGAGGATATTTCCTTTGGCCCTATAGTCTTCAAAGGGAAAGGAAATATCTGTTGTCAGATTCCACAGAAATAAGGCTAGCAAAGAGATCCACGAAATACAGATGTAACTCTGTGAGATGAATTAACAGAACACTGAGCAGTTTCTCAGAAAGCTTCTTTCCAGATTTCATCGGAGGATATTTCATTTTTCACCATAGCCCTCTAAGGGCTTCCAAATATCACTTTGCCAATTCCACAAGAACTGTCTTAGCGAAAGGCTTCTTGAGGGGAAAGCTGTAACTCTGTGAGATGATTTCACAGAACACAAGGAAGTTTCTCAGAAAGCTTCTTTCTCTTTGTTATCGGAGGATATTTCTTTTGGCCCTATAGTCTTCAAAGGGAAAGGCAATATCTGTTGTCAGATTCCACAGAAATAAGGCTAGCAAAGAGATCCACGAAATGCAGATGTAACTGTGTGAGATGAATTAACAGATCACTCAGCAGTTTCTCAGAAAGTTTCTTTCCAGATTTCAACGGAGGATATTTCCTTTTTCACCATAGCCCTCTATGAGCTTCCAAATATCACTTTGCCAATTCCACAAGAACTGTCCTAGCGAAAGGCTTCTTGAGGGGAAAGCTGTAACTCTGTGAGATGATTTCACAGAACACAAAGAAGTTTCTCAGAAAGCTTCTTTCTCTTTGTTATCGGAGGATATTTCCTTTGGCCCTATACTCTTTAAAGGGATTCGAAATATCTGTTCTCAGATTCCACAGAAATAAGGCTAGCAAAGAGATCCACGAAATACAGATGTAACTCTGTGAGATGAATTAACAGAACACTGAGAAAGCTTCTTTCCAGATTTCATCGGAGGATATTTCCTTTTTCACCATAGCCCTCTATGGGCTTCCAAATATCACTTTGCCAATTCCACAAGAACTGTCTTAGCGAAAGGCTTCTTGAGGGGAAAGCTGTAACTCTGTGAGATGATTTCACAGAACACAAAGAAGTTTCTCAGAAAGCTTCTTTCTCTTTGTTATCGGAGGATATTTCCTTTGGCCCTATACTCTTTAAAGGGATTCGAAATATCTGTTCTCAGATTCCACAGAAATAAGGCTAGCAAAGAGATCCACGAAATACAGATGTAACTCTGTGAGATGAATTAACAGAACACTGAGAAATCTTCTTTCCAGATTTCATCGGAGGATATTTCCTTTTTCACCATAGCCCTCTATGGGCTTCCAAATATCACTTTGCCAATTCCACAAGAACTGTCTTAGCGAAAGGCTTCTTGAGGGGAAAGCTGTAACTCTGTGAGATGATTTCACAGAACACAAAGAAGTTTCTCAAAAGCTTCTTTCTCTTTGTTATCGGAGGATATTTCCTTTGGCCCTATAGTCTTCAAAGGGAAAGGAAATATCTGTTGTCAGATTCCACAGAAATAAGGCTAGCAAAGAGATCCACGAAATACAGATGTAACTCTGAGAGATGAATTAACAGAACACTGATCAGTTTCTCAGAAAGCTTCTTTCCAGATTTCATCGGAGGATATTTCCTTTTTCACCATAGCCCTCTATGGGCTTCCAAATATCACTTTGCCAATTCCACAAGAACTGTCTTAGCGAAAGGCTTCTTGAGGGGAAAGCTGTAACTATATGAGATGGTTTCACAGAAGACATAGAAGTTTCTCAGAAAGCTTCTTTCTCTTTGTTATCGGAGGATATTTCCTTTGGCCCTATAGTCTTCAAAGGGAAAGGATATATCTGTTCTCAGATTCCACAGAAATAAGGCTAGCAAAGAGATCCACGAAATACAGATGTAACACTGTGAGATGAATAAACAGAACACTAAGCGGTTTCTCAGAAAGCTGCTTTCCAGATTTCATCGGAGGATATTTCCTTTTTCACCATAGCCCTCTATGGGCTTCCAAATATCACTATGCCAATTCCACAAGAACTGTCTTAGCGAAAGGCTTCTTGAGGGGAAAGCTGTAACTCTGTGAGATGATTTCACAGAACACAAAGAAGTTTCTCAGAAAGCTTCTTTCTCTTTGTTATCGGAGGATATTTCCTTTGGCCCTATAGTCTTCAAAGGGAAAGGAAATATCTGTTGTCAGATTCCACAGAAATAAGGCTAGCAAAGAGATCCACGAAATACAGATGTAACTCTGTGAGATGAATAAACAGAACACTGAGCAGTTTCTCAGAAAGCTTCTTTCCAGATTTCATCGGAGGATATTTCCTTTTTCACCTTAGCCCTCTAAGGGCTTCCAAATATCACTTTGCCAATTCCACAAGAACTGTCTTAGCGAAAGGCTTCTTGAGGGGAAAGCTGTAACTCTGTGAGATGATTTCACAGAACACAAAGAAGTTTCTCAGAAAGCTTCTTTCTCTTTGTTATCGGAGGATATTTCCTTTGGCCCTATAGTCTTCAAGGGGAAAGGAAATATCTGTTCTCAGATTCCACAGAAATAAGGCTAGCAAAGAGATACTCGAAATACAGATGTAACTCTGTGAGATGAATTAACAGAACACTAAGCAGTTTCTCAGAAATCTTCTTTCCAGATTTCATCGGAGGATACTTCCTTTTTCACCATAGGCCTCTATGGGCTTCCAAATATCACTTTTCCAATTCCACAAGAACTGTCTTAGCGAAAGGCTTCTTGAGGGGAAAGCTGTAACTCTGTGAGATGATTTCACAGAACACAAAGAAGTTTCTCAGAAAGCTTCTTTCTCTTTGTTATCGGAGGATATTTACTTTGGCCCTATAGTCTTTAAAGGGATCCGAAATATCTGTTGTCAGATTCCACAGAAATAAGGCTAGCAAAGAGATCCACGAAATACAAATGTAACTCTGTGAGATGAATTAACAGAACACTGAGCAGTTTCTCAGAAAGCTTCTTTCCAGATTTCATCGGAGGATATTTCCTTTTTCACCATAGCCCTCTATGGGCTTCCAAATATCACTTTGCCAATTCCACAAGAACTGTCTTAGCGAAAGGCTTCTTGAGGGGAAAGCTGTAACTCTGTGAGATGATTTCACAGAACACAAAGAAGTTTCTCAGAAAGCTTCTTTCTCTTTGTTATCGGAGGATATTTCCTTTGGCCCTATAGTCTTTAAAGGGATCCGAAATATCTGTTCTCACATTCCACAGAAATAAGGCTACCAAAGAGATCCACGAAATACAGATGTAACTCTGTGAGATGAATTAACAGAACACTAAGCAGTTTCTCAGAAAGCTTCTTTCCAGATTTCATCGGAGGATATTTCCTTTTTCACCATAGCCCTCTATGGGCTTCCAAATATCACTTTGCCAATTCCACAAGAACTGTCTTAGCGCAAGGCTTCTTGAGGGGAAAGCTGTAACTCTGTGAGATGATTTCACAGAACACAAAGAAGTTTCTCAGAAAGCTTCTTTCTCTTTGTTATCGGAGGATATTTCCTTTGGCCCTATATTCTTCAAAGGGAAAGGAAATATCTGTTGTCAGATTCCACAGAAATAAGGCTAGCAAAGAGATCCACGAAATACAGATGTAACTCTGTGAGATGAATTAACAGAACACTCAGCAGTTTCTCAGAAAGCTTCTTTCCAGATATCAACGGAGGATATTTCCTTATTCACCATAGCCCTCTATGGGCTTCCAAATATCACTTTACCAATTCCACAAGAACTGTCTTAGCGAAAGGCTTCTTGAGGGGAAAGCTGTAACTCTGTGAGATGATTTCACAGAACACAAAGAAGTTTCTCAGAAAGCTTCTTTCTCTTTGTTATCGGAGGATATTTCCTTTGGCCCTATAGTCTTCAAAGGGAAAGGAAATATCTGTTGTCAGATTCCACAGAAATAAGGCTAGCAAAGAGATCCACGAAATACAGATGTAACTCTGGGAGATGAATTAACAGAACACTGAGTAGTTTCTCAGAAAGCTTCTTTCCAGATTTCATCGGAGGATATTTCCTTTTTCACCATAGCCCTCTATGGGCTTCCAAATATCACTTTGCCAATTCCACAAGAACTGTCTTAGCGAAAGGCTTCTTGAGGGGAAAGCTGTAACTATATGAGATGGTTTCACAGAAGACATAGAAGTTTCTCAGAAAGCTTCTTTCTCTTTGTTATCGGAGGATATTTCCTATGGCCCTATAGTCTTCAAAGGGAAAGGACATATCTGTTCTCAGATTCCACAGAAATAAGGCTAGCAAAGAGATCCACGAAATACAGATGTAACGGTGTGAGATGAATTAACAGAACACTAAGCAGTTTCTCAGAAAGCTTCTTTCCATATTTCATCGGAGGATATTTCCTTTTTCACCATAGCCCTCTATGGGCTTCCAAATATCACTTTGCCAATTCCACAAGAACTGTCTTAGCGAAAGGCTTCTTGAGGGGAAAGCTGTAACTCTGTGAGATGATTTCACAGAACACAAAGAAGTTTCTCAGAAAGCTTCTTTCCCTTTCTTATCGGAGGATATTTCCTTAGGCCCTATAGTCTTCAAAGGGAAAGGAAATATCTGTTGTCAGATTCCACAGAAAAAAGGCTAGCAAAGAGATCCACGAAATACAGATGTAACACTGTGAGATGAATAAACAGAACACTAAGCGGTTTCTCAGAAAGCTGCTTTCCAGATTTCATCGGAGGATATTTCCTTTTTCACCACAGCCCTCTATGGGCTTCCAAATATCACTATGCCAATTCCACAAGAACTGTCTTAGCGAAAGGCTTCTTGAGGGGAAAGCGGTAACTCTGTGAGATGATTTCACAGAACACAAAGAAGTTTCTCAGAAAGCTTCTTTCTCTTTGTTATCGGAGGATATTTCCTTTGGCCCTATAGTCTTCAAAGGGAAAGGAAATATCTGTTGTCAGATTCCACAGAAATAAGGCTAGCAAAGAGATCCACGAAATACAGATGTAACTCTGTGAGATGAATTAACAGAACACTAAGCAGTTTCTCAGAAAGCTTGTTTCCAGATTTCATCAGAGGATACTTCCTTTTTCACCATAGCCCTCTATGGGCTTCCAAATATCACTTTGCCAATTCCACAAGAACTGTCTTAGCGAAAGGCTTCTTAAGGGGAAAGCTGTAACTCTGTGAGATGATTTCACAGAACACAAAGAAGTTTCTCAGAAAGCTTCTTTCTCTTTGTTATCGGAGGATATTTCCTTTGGCCCTATAGTCTTCAAAGGGATCCGAAATATCTGTTGTCAGATTCCACAGAAATAAAGCTAGCAAAGAGATCCACGAAATACAGATGTAATCCTGTGAGATGAATTAACAGAACACTGAGCAGTTTCTCAGAAAGCTTCTTTCCAGATTTCATCGGAGGATATTTCCTTTTTCACCATAGCCCTCTATGGGCTTCCAAATATCACTTTGCCAATTCCACAAGAACTGTCTTAGCGAAACTCTTCTTCAGGGAAACGCTGTAACTCTGCGAGATGATTTCACAGAACACAAAGAAGTTTCTCAGAAAGCTTCCTTCTCTTTGTTATCGGAGGATATTTCCTTTGGCCCTATAGTCTTCAAAGGGATCCGAAATATGTGCTCTCAGATTCCACAGAAATAAGGCTAGAAAAGAGATCCACGAAATATAGATGTAACTCTGTGAGATGAATTATCAGAACACTAAGCAGTTTCTCAGAAAGCTTCTCTCCAGATTTCATCGGAGGATATTTCCTTTTTCTCCATAGCCCTTTATGAGCTTCCAAATATCACTTTGCCAATTCCACAAGAACTGTTTTATCGAAAGGCTTCCTGAGGGGAAAGCTGTAACTCTGTGAGATGATTTCACAGAACATAAAGAAGTTTCTCAGAAATCTTCTTTCTCTTTGTTATCGGAGGATATTTCCTTTGGCCCTATAGTCTTTAAAGGGATCCGAAATATCTGTTCTCAGATTCCAAAGAAATAAGGCTAGCAAAGAGATCCACGAAATACAGATGTAACTTTGTGAGATGAATTAACAGAACACTAAGCAGTTTCTCAGAAAGCTTCTTTCCAGATTTCATCGGAGGATATTTCCTTTTTCTCCATAGCCCTTTATGAGCTTCCAAATATCACTTTGCCAATTCCACAAGAACTGTTTTAGCGAAAGGCTTCTTGAGGGGAAAGCTGTAACTCTGTGAGATGATTTCACAGAACACAAAGAAGTTTCTCAGAAATCTTCTTTCTCTTTGTTATCGGAGGATATTTCCTTTGGCCCTATAGTCTTTAAAGGGATCCGAAATATCTGTTCTCAGATTCCAAAGAAATAAGGCTAGCAAAGAGATCCACGAATTACAGATGTAACACTGTGAGATGAATTAACAGAACACTAAGAAGTTTCTCAGAAAGCTTCTTTCCAGATTTCATCGGAGGATATTTCCTTTCTCACCATAGCCCTCTAAGGGCTTCCAAATATCACTTTGCCAATTCCACAAGAACTGTCTTAGCGAAAGGCTTCTTGAGGGGAAAGCTGTAACTCTGTGAGATGATTTCACAGAACACAAAGAAGTTTCTCAGAAAGCTTCTTTCTCTTTGTTATCGGAGGATATTTCCTTTGGCCCTATAGTCTTCAAAGGGAAAGGAAATATCTGTTCTCAGATTCCACAGAAATAAGGCTAGCAAAGAGATACTCGAAATACAGATGTAACTCTGTGAGATGAATTAACAGAACACTAAGCAGTTTCTCAGAAATCTTCTTTCCAGATTTCATCGGAGGATACTTCCTTTTTCACCATAGGCCTCTATGGGCTTCCAAATATCACTTTGCCAATTCCACAAGAACTGTCTTAGCGAAAGGCTTCTTGAGGGGAAAGCTGTAACTCTGTGAGATGATTTCACAGAACACAAAGAAGTTTCTCAGAAAGCTTCTTTCTCTTTGTTATCGGAGGATATTTCCTTTGGCCCTATAGTCTTTAAAGGGATCCGAAATATCTGTTCTCAGATTCCACAGAAATAAGGCTAGCAAAGAGATCCACGAAATACAGATGTAACTCTGTGAGATGAATTAACAGAACACTGAGCAGTTTCTCGGAGAGCTTCTTTCCAGATTTCATCGGAGGATATTTCCTTTTTCACCATAGCCCTCTATGGGATTCAAAATATCACTTTGCCAATTCCACAAGAACTGTCTTTGCGAAAGGCTTCTTCAGGGGAAAGCTGTAACTCTGAGAGATGATTTCACAGAACACAAAGTAGCTTCTCAGAAAGCTTCTTTCTCTTTGTTATCGGAGGATATTTCCTTTGGCCCTATAGTCTTTAAAGGGATTCGAAATATCTGTTCTCAGATTCCACAGAAATAAGGCTCGCAAAGAGATCCACGAAATACAGATGTAACTCTGTGAGATGAATTAACAGAACACTGAGAAAGCTTCTTTCCAGATTTCATCGGAGGATATTTCCTTTTTCACCATAGCCCTCTATGGGCTTCCAAATATCACTTTGCCAATTCCACAAGAACTGTCTTAGCGAAAGGCTTCTTGAGGGGAAAGCTGTAACTCTGTGAGATGATTTCACAGAACACAAAGAAGTTTCTCAGAAAGCTTCTTTCTCTTTGTTATCGGAGGATATTTCCTTTGGCCCTATAGTTTTCAAAGGGAAAGGAAATATCTGTTGTCAGATTCCACAGAAATAAGGCTAGCAAAGAGATCCACGAAATACAGATGTAACTCTGTGAGATGAATTAACAGAACACTAAGCAGTTTCTCAGAAAGCTTCTTTCCAGATTTCATCTGAGGATATTTCCTTTTTCACCATAGCCCTCTATGGGCTTCCAAATATCACTTTGCCAATTCCACAAGAACTGTCTTAGGGAAAGGCTTCTTGAGGGGAAAGCTGTAACTCTGTGAGATGATTTCACAGAACACAAAGAAGTTTCTCAGAAAGCTTCTTTCTCTTTGTTATCGGAGGATATTTCCTTTGGCCCTATAGTCTTCAAAGGGAAAGGAAATATCTGTTGTCAGATTCCACAGAAATAAGGCTAGCAAAGAGATCCACGAAATACAGATGTAACTCTGAGAGATGAATTAACAGAACACTGAGCAGTTTCTCAGAAAGCTTCTTTCCAGATTTCATCGGAGGATATTTCCTTTTACACCATAGCCCTCTATGGGCTTCCAAATATCACTTTGCCAATTCCACAAGAACTGTCTTAGCGAAAGGCTTCTTGAGGGGAAAGCTGTAACTCTGTGAGATGATTTCACAGAACACAAAGAAGTTTCTCAGAAAGCTTCTTTCCCTTTCTTATCGTAGGATATTTCCTTAGGCCCTATAGTCTTCAAAGGGAAAGGAAATATCTGTTGTCAGATTCCACAGAAAAAAGGCTAGCAAAGAGATCCACGAAATACAGATGTAACACTGTGAGATGAATAAACAGAACACTAAGCGGTTTCTCAGAAAGCTGCTTTCCAGATTTCATCGGAGGATATTTCCTTTTTCACCACAGCCCTCTATGGGCTTCCAAATATCACTATGCCAATTCCACAAGAACTGTCTTAGCGAAAGGCTTCTTGAGGGAAAAGCGGTAACTCTGTGAGATGATTTCACAGAACACAAAGAAGTTTCTCAGAAAGCTTCTTTCTCTTTGTTATCGGAGGATATTTCCTTTGGCCCTATAGTCTTCAAAGGGAAAGGAAATATCTGTTGTCAGATTCCACAGAAATAAGGCTAGCAAAGAGATCCACGAAATACAGATGTAACTCTGTGAGATGAATTAACAGAACACTAAGCAGTTTCTCAGAAAGCTTCTTTCCAGATTTCATCGGAGGATACTTCCTTTTTCACCATAGCCCTCTATGGGCTTCCAAATATCACTTTGCCAATTCCACAAGAACTGTCTTAGCGAAAGGCTTCTTAAGGGGAAAGCTGTAACTCTGTGAGATGATTTCACAGAACACAAAGAAGTTTCTCAGAAAGCTTCTTTCTCTTTGTTATCGGAGGATATTTCCTTTGGCCCTATAGTCTTCAAAGGGATCCGAAATATCTGTTGTCAGATTCCACAGAAATAAAGCTAGCAAAGAGATCCACGAAATATAGATGTAACTCTGTGAGATGAATTATCAGAACACTAAGCAGTTTCTCAGAAAGCTTCTCTCCAGATTTCATCGGAGGATATTTCCTTTTTCTCCATAGCCCTTTATGAGCTTCCAAATATCACTTTGCCAATTCCACAAGAACAGTTTTATCGAAAGGCTTCCTGAGGGGAAAGCTATAACTCTGTGAGATGATTTCACAGAACATAAAGAAGTTTCTCAGAAATCTTCTTTCTCTTTGTTATCGGAGGATATTTCCTTTGGCCCTATAGTCTTTAAAGGGATCCGAAATATCTGTTCTCAGATTCCAAAGAAATAAGGCTAGCAAAGAGATCCACGAAATACAGATGTAACTTTGTGAGATGAATTAACAGAACACTAAGCAGTTTCTCAGAAAGCTTCTTTCCAGATTTCATCGGAGGATATTTCCTTTTTCTCCATAGCCCTTTATGAGCTTCCAAATATCACTTTGCCAATTCCACAAGAACTGTTTTAGCGAAAGGCTTCTTGAGGGGAAAGCTGTAACTCTGTGAGATGATTTCACAGAACACAAAGAAGTTTCTCAGAAATCTTCTTTCTCTTTGTTATCGGAGGATATTTCCTTTGGCCCTATAGTCTTTAAAGGGATCCGAAATATCTGTTCTCAGATTCCAAAGAAATAAGGCTAGCAAAGAGATCCACGAATTACAGATGTAACACTGTGAGATGAATTAACAGAACACTAAGAAGTTTCTCAGAAAGCTTCTTTCCAGATTTCATCGGAGGATATTTCCTTTCTCACCATAGCCCTCTAAGGGCTTCCAAATATCACTTTGCCAATTCCACAAGAACTGTCTTAGCGAAAGGCTTCTTGAGGGGAAAGCTGTAACTCTGTGAGATGATTTCACAGAACACAAAGAAGTTTCTCAGAAAGCTTCTTTCTCTTTGTTATCGGAGGATATTTCCTTTGGCCCTATAGTCTTCAAAGGGAAAGGAAATATCTGTTCTCAGATTCCACAGAAATAAGGCTAGCAAAGAGATACTCGAAATACAGATGTAACTCTGTGAGATGAATTAACAGAACACTAAGCAGTTTCTCAGAAATCTTCTTTCCAGATTTCATCGGAGGATACTTCCTTTTTCACCATAGGCCTCTATGGGCTTCCAAATATCACTTTGCCAATTCCACAAGAACTGTCTTAGCGAAAGGCTTCTTGAGGGGAAAGCTGTAACTCTGTGAGATGATTTCACAGAACACAAAGAAGTTTCTCAGAAAGCTTCTTTCTCTTTGTTATCGGAGGATATTTCCTTTGGCCCTATAGTCTTTAAAGGGATCCGAAATATCTGTTGTCAGATTCCACAGAAATAAGGCTAGCAAAGAGATCCACGAAATACAGATGTAACTCTGTGAGATGAATTAACAGAACACTGAGCAGTTTCTCAGAAAGCTTCTTTCCAGATTTCATCGGAGGATATTTCCTTTTTCACCATAGCCCTCTATGGGATTCAAAATATCACTTTGCCAATTCCACAAGAACTGTCTTTGCGAAAGGCTTCTTCAGGGGAAAGCTGTAACTCTGAGAGATGATTTCACAGAACACAAAGTAGCTTCTCAGAAAGCTTCTTTCTCTTTGTTATCGGAGGATATTTCCTTTGGCCCTATAGTCTTTAAAGGGATTCGAAATATCTGTTCTCAGATTCCACAGAAATAAGGCTCGCAAAGAGATCCACGAAATACAGATGTAACTCTGTGAGATGAATTAACAGAACACTGAGCAGTTTCTCAGAAAGCTTCTTTCCAGATTTCATCGGAGGATATTTCCTTTTTCACCATAGCCCTCTATGGGCTTCCAAATATCACTTTGCCAATTCCACAAGAACTGTCTTAGCGAAAGGCTTCTTGAGGGGAAAGCTGTAACTCTGTGAGATGATTTCACAGAACACAAAGAAGTTTCTCAGAAAGCTTCTTTCTCTTTGTTATCGGAGGATATTTCCTTTGGCCCTATAGTCTTCAAAGGGAAAGGAAATATCTGTTGTCAGATTCCACAGAAATAAGGCTAGCAAAGAGATCCACGAAATACAGATGTAACTCTGTGAGATGAATTAACAGAACACTAAGCAGTTTCTCAGAAAGCTTCTTTCCAGATTTCATCTGAGGATATTTCCTTTTTCACCATAGCCCTCTATGGGCTTCCAAATATCACTTTGCCAATTCCACAAGAACTGTCTTAGCGAAAGGCTTCTTGAGGGGAAAGCTGTAACTCTGTGAGATGATTTCACAGAACACAAAGAAGTTTCTCAGAAAGCTTCTTTCTCTTTGTTATCGGAGGATATTTCCTTTGGCCCTATAGTCTTCAAAGGGAAAGGAAATATCTGTTGTCAGATTCCACAGAAATAAGGCTAGCAAAGAGATCCACGAAATACAGATGTAACTCTGAGAGATGAATTAACAGAACACTGAGCACTTTCTCAGAAAGCTTCTTTCCAGATTTCATCGGAGGATATTTCCTTTTTCACCATAGCCCTCTATGGGCTTCCAAATATCACTTTGCCAATTCCACAAGAACTGTCTTAGCGAAAGGCTTCTTGAGGGGAAAGCTGTAACTATATGAGATGGTTACACAGAAGACATAGAAGTTTCTCAGAAAGCTTCTTTCTCTTTGTTATCGGAGGATATTTCCTTTGGCCCTATAGTCTTCAAAGGGAAAGGACATATCTGTTCTCAGATTCCACAGAAATAAGGCTAGCAAAGAGATCCACGAAATACAGATGTAACGGTGTGAGATGAATTAACAGAACACTAAGCAGTTTCTCAGAAAGCTTCTTTCCAGATTTCATCGGAGGATATTTCCTTTTTCACCATAGCCCTCTATGGGCTTCCAAATATCACTTTGCCAATTCCACAAGAACTGTCTTAGCGAAAGGCTTCTTGAGGGGAAAGCTGTAACTCTGTGAGATGATTTCACAGAACACAAAGAAGTTTCTCAGAAAGCTTCTTTCCCTTTCTTATCGGAGGATATTTCCTTAGGCCCTATAGTCTTCAAAGGGAAAGGAAATATCTGTTGTCAGATTCCACAGAAAAAAGGCTAGCAAAGAGATCCACGAAATACAGATGTAACACTGTGAGATGAATAAACAGAACACTAAGCGGTTTCTCAGAAAGCTGCTTTCCAGATTTCATCGGAGGATATTTCCTTTTTCACCACAGCCCTCTATGGGCTTCCAAATATCACTATGCCAATTCCACAAGAACTGTCTTAGCGAAAGGCTTCTTGAGGGGAAAGCTGTAACTCTGTGAGATGATTTCACAGAACACAAAGAAGTTTCTCAGAAAGCTTCTTTCTCTTTGTTATCGGAGGATATTTCCTTTGGCCCTATAGTCTTCAAAGGGATCCGAAATATCTGTTGTCAGATTCCACAGAAATAAGGCTAGCAAAGAGATCCACGAAATACAGATGTAACCCTGTGAGATGAATTAACAGAACACTGAGCAGTTTCTCAGAAAGCTTCTTTCCAGATTTCATCGGAGGATATTTCCTTTTTCACCATAGCCCTCTATGGGCTTCCAAATATCACTTTGCCAATTCCACAAGAACTGTCTTAGCGAAACTCCTCTTCAGGGAAACGCTGTAACTCTTTGAGATGATTTCACAGAACACAAAGAAATTTCTCAGAAAGCTTCCTTCTCTTTGTTATCGGAGGATATTTCCTTTGGCCCTATAGTCTTCAAAGGGATCCGAAATATGTGCTCTCCGATTCCACAGAAATAAGGCTAGAAAAGATATCCACGAAATACAGATGTAACTCTGTGAGATGAATAATCAGAACACTAAGCAGTTTCTCAGAAAGCTTCTTTCCAGATTTCATCAGAGGATATTTCCTTTTTCTCCATAGCCCTTTATGAGCTTCCAAATATCACTTTGCCAATTCCACAAGAACTGTTTTAGCGAAAGGCTTCTTGAGGGGAAAGCTGTAACTCTGTGAGATGATTTCACAGAACATAAAGAAGTTTCTCAGAAATCTTCTTTCTCTTTGTTATCGGAGGATATTTCCTTTGGCCCTATAGTCTTTAAAGGGATCCGAAATATCTGTTCTCAGATTCCAAAGAAATAAGGCTAGCAAAGAGATCCACGAAATACAGATGTAACTTTGTGAGATGAATTAACAGAACGCTAAGCAGTTTCTCAGAAAGCTTCTTTCCAGAATTCATCGGAGGATATTTCCTTTTTCTCCATAGCCCTTTATGAGCTTCCAAATATCACTTTGCCAATTCCACAAGAACTGTTTTAGCGAAAGGCTTCTTGAGGGTAAAGCTGTAACTCTGTGAGATGATTTCACAGAACACAAAGAAGTTTCTCAGAAATCTTCTTTCTCTTTGTTATCGGAGGATATTTCCTTTGGCCCTATAGTCTTTAAAGGGATCCGAAATATCTGTTCTCAGATTCCAAAGAAATAAGGCTAGCAAAGAGATCCACGAATTACAGATGTAACACTGTGAGATGTATTAACAGAACACTAAGAAGTTTCTCAGAAAGCTTCTTTCCAGATTTCATCGGAGGATATTTCCTTTTTCACCATAGCCCTCTAAGGGCTTCCAAATATCACTTTGCCAATTCCACAAGAACTGTCTTAGCGAAAGGCTTCTTGAGGGGAAAGCTGTAACTCTGTGAGATGATTTCACAGAACACAAAGAAGTTTCTCAGAAAGCTTCTTTCTCTTTGTTATCGGAGGATATTTCCTTTGGCCCTATAGTCTTCAAAGGGAAAGGAAATATCTGTTCTCAGATTCCACAGAAATAAGGCTAGCAAAGAGATACTCGAAATACAGATGTAACTCTGTGAGATGAATTAACAGAACACTGAGCAGTTTCTCAGAAAGCTTCTTTCCAGATTTCATCGGAGGATATTTCCTTTTTCACCATTGCCCTCTATGGGATTCAAAATATCACTTTGCCAATTCCACAAGAACTGTCTTAGCGAAAGGCTTCTTGATGGTGAAAGCTGTAACTCTGAGAGATGATTTCACAGAACACAAAGTAGCTTCTCAGAAAGCTTCTTTCTCTTTGTTATCGGAGGATATTTCCTTTGGCCCTATAGTCTTTAAAGGGATTCGAAATATCTGTTCTCAGATTCCACAGAAATAAGGCTCGCAAAGAGATCCACGAAATACAGATGTAACTCTGTGAGATGAATTAACAGAACACTGAGAAAGCTTCTTTCCAGATTTCATCGGAGGATATTTCCTTTTTCACCATAGCCCTCTATGGGCTTCCAAATATCACTTTGCCAATTCCACAAGAACTGTCTTAGCGAAAGGCTTCTTGAGGGGAAAGCTGTAACTCTGTGAGATGATTTCACAGAACACAAAGAAGTATCTCAGAAAGCTTCTTTCTCTTTGTTATCGGAGGATATTTCCTTTGGCCCTATAGTCTTCAAAGGGAAAGGAAATATCTGTTGTCAGATTCCACAGAAATAAGGCTAGCAAAGAGATCCACGAAATACAGATGTAACTCTGAGGGATGAATTAACAGAACACTGAGCAGTTTCTCAGAAAGCTTCTTTCCAGATTTCATCGGAGGATATTTCCTTTTTCACCATAGCCCTCTATGGGCTTCCAAATATCACTTTGCCAATTCCACAAGAACTGTCTTAGCGAAAGGCTTCTTGAGGGGAAAGCTGTAACTATATGAGATGGTTTCACAGAAGACATAGAAGTTTCTCAGAAACCTTCTTTCTCTTTGTTATCGGAGGATATTTCCTTTGGCCCTATAGTCTTCAAAGGGAAAGGACATATCTGTTCTCAGATTCCACAGCAATAAGGCTAGCAAAGAGATCCACGAAATACAGATGTAACGGTGTGAGATGAATTAACAGAACACTAAGCAGTTTCTCAGAAAGCTTCTTTCCAGATTTCATCGGAGGATATTTCCTTTTTCACCATAGCCCTCTATGGGCTTCCAAATATCACTTTGCCAATTCCACAAGAACTGTCTTAGCGAAAGGCTTCTTGAGGGGAAAGCTGTAACTCTGTGAGATGATTTCACAGAACACAAAGAAGTTTCTCAGAAAGTTTCTTTCCCTTTCTTATCGGAGGATATTTCCTTAGGCCCTATAGTCTTCAAAGGGAAAGGAAATATCTCTTGTCAGATTACACAGAAAAAAGGCTAGCAAAGAGATCCACGAAATACAGATGTAACTCTGTTAGATGAATAAACAGAACACTAAGCGGTTTCTCAGAAAGCTGCTTTCCAGATTTCATCGGAGGATATTTCCTTTTTCACCACAGCCCTCTATGGGCTTCCAAATATCACTATGCCAATTCCACAAGAACTGTCTTAGCGAAAGGCTTCTTGAGGGGAAAGCTGTAACTCTGTGAGATGATTTCACAGAACACAAAGAAGTTTCTCAGAAAGCTTCTTTCTCTTTGTTATCGGAGGATATTTCCTTTGGCCCTATAGTCTTTAAAGGGATCCGAAATATCTGTTGTCAGATTCCACAGAAATAAGGCTAGCAAAGAGATCCACGAAATACAGATGTAACTCTGTGAGATGAATTAACAGAACACTGAGCAGTTTCTCAGAAAGCTTCTTTCCAGATTTCATCGGAGGATATTTCCTTTTTCACCATAGCCCTCTATGGGATTCAAAATATCACTTTGCCAATTCCACAAGAACTGTCTTTGCGAAAGGCTTCTTCAGGGGAAAGCTGTAACTCTGAGAGATGATTTCACAGAACACAAAGTAGCTTCTCAGAAAGCTTCTTTCTCTTTGTTATCGGAGGATATTTCCTTTGGCCCTATAGTCTTTAAAGGGATTCGAAATATCTGTTCTCAGATTCCACAGAAATAAGGCTCGCAAAGAGATCCACGAAATACAGATGTAACTCTGTGAGATGAATTAACAGAACACTGAGCAGTTTCTCAGAAAGCTTCTTTCCAGATTTCATCGGAGGATATTTCCTTTTTCACCATAGCCCTCTATGGGCTTCCAAATATCACTTTGCCAATTCCACAAGAACTGTCTTAGCGAAAGGCTTCTTGAGGGGAAAGCTGTAACTCTGTGAGATGATTTCACAGAACACAAAGAAGTTTCTCAGAAAGCTTCTTTCTCTTTGTTATCGGAGGATATTTCCTTTGGCCCTATAGTCTTCAAAGGGAAAGGAAATATCTGTTGTCAGATTCCACAGAAATAAGGCTAGCAAAGAGATCCACGAAATACAGATGTAACTCTGTGAGATGAATTAACAGAACACTAAGCAGTTTCTCAGAAAGCTTCTTTCCAGATTTCATCTGAGGATATTTCCTTTTTCACCATAGCCCTCTATGGGCTTCCAAATATCACTTTGCCAATTCCACAAGAACTGTCTTAGCGAAAGGCTTCTTGAGGGGAAAGCTGTAACTCTGTGAGATGATTTCACAGAACACAAAGAAGTTTCTCAGAAAGCTTCTTTCTCTTTGTTATCGGAGGATATTTCCTTTGGCCCTATAGTCTTCAAAGGGAAAGGAAATATCTGTTGTCAGATTCCACAGAAATAAGGCTAGCAAAGAGATCCACGAAATACAGATGTAACTCTGAGAGATGAATTAACAGAACACTGAGCACTTTCTCAGAAAGCTTCTTTCCAGATTTCATCGGAGGATATTTCCTTTTTCACCATAGCCCTCTATGGGCTTCCAAATATCACTTTGCCAATTCCACAAGAACTGTCTTAGCGAAAGGCTTCTTCAGGGGAAAGCTGTAACTATATGAGATGGTTACACAGAAGACATAGAAGTTTCTCAGAAAGCTTCTTTCTCTTTGTTATCGGAGGATATTTCCTTTGGCCCTATAGTCTTCAAAGGGAAAGGACATATCTGTTCTCAGATTCCACAGAAATAAGGCTAGCAAAGAGATCCACGAAATACAGATGTAACGGTGTGAGATGAATTAACAGAACACTAAGCAGTTTCTCAGAAAGCTTCTTTCCAGATTTCATCGGAGGATATTTCCTTTTTCACCATAGCCCTCTATGGGCTTCCAAATATCACTTTGCCAATTCCACAAGAACTGTCTTAGCGAAAGGCTTCTTGAGGGGAAAGCTGTAACTCTGTGAGATGATTTCACAGAACACAAAGAAGTTTCTCAGAAAGCTTCTTTCCCTTTCTTATCGGAGGATATTTCCTTAGGCCCTATAGTCTTCAAAGGGAAAGGAAATATCTGTTGTCAGATTCCACAGAAAAAAGGCTAGCAAAGAGATCCACGAAATACAGATGTAACACTGTGAGATGAATAAACAGAACACTAAGCGGTTTCTCAGAAAGCTGCTTTCCAGATTTCATCGGAGGATATTTCCTTTTTCACCACAGCCCTCTATGGGCTTCCAAATATCACTATGCCAATTCCACAAGAACTGTCTTAGCGAAAGGCTTCTTGAGGGGAAAGCTGTAACTCTGTGAGATGATTTCACAGAACACAAAGAAGTTTCTCAGAAAGCTTCTTTCTCTTTGTTATCGGAGGATATTTCCTTTGGCCCTATAGTCTTCAAAGGGATCCGAAATATCTGTTGTCAGATTCCACAGAAATAAGGCTAGCAAAGAGATCCACGAAATACAGATGTAACCCTGTGAGATGAATTAACAGAACACTGAGCAGTTTCTCAGAAAGCTTCTTTCCAGATTTCATCGGAGGATATTTCCTTTTTCACCATAGCCCTCTATGGGCTTCCAAATATCACTTTGCCAATTCCACAAGAACTGTCTTAGCGAAACTCCTCTTCAGGGAAACGCTGTAACTCTTTGAGATGATTTCACAGAACACAAAGAAATTTCTCAGAAAGCTTCCTTCTCTTTGTTATCGGAGGATATTTCCTTTGGCCCTATAGTCTTCAAAGGGATCCGAAATATGTGCTCTCCGATTCCACAGAAATAAGGCTAGAAAAGATATCCACGAAATACAGATGTAACTCTGTGAGATGAATAATCAGAACACTAAGCAGTTTCTCAGAAAGCTTCTTTCCAGATTTCATCAGAGGATATTTCCTTTTTCTCCATAGCCCTTTATGAGCTTCCAAATATCACTTTGCCAATTCCACAAGAACTGTTTTAGCGAAAGGCTTCTTGAGGGGAAAGCTGTAACTCTGTGAGATGATTTCACAGAACATAAAGAAGTTTCTCAGAAATCTTCTTTCTCTTTGTTATCGGAGGATATTTCCTTTGGCCCTATAGTCTTTAAAGGGATCCGAAATATCTGTTCTCAGATTCCAAAGAAATAAGGCTAGCAAAGAGATCCACGAAATACAGATGTAACTTTGTGAGATGAATTAACAGAACGCTAAGCAGTTTCTCAGAAAGCTTCTTTCCAGAATTCATCGGAGGATATTTCCTTTTTCTCCATAGACCTTTATGAGCTTCCAAATATCACTTTGCCAATTCCACAAGAACTGTTTTAGCGAAAGGCTTCTTGAGGGTAAAGCTGTAACTCTGTGAGATGATTTCACAGAACACAAAGAAGTTTCTCAGAAATCTTCTTTCTCTTTGTTATCGGAGGATATTTCCTTTGGCCCTATAGTCTTTAAAGGGATCCGAAATATCTGTTCTCAGATTCCAAAGAAATAAGGCTAGCAAAGAGATCCACGAATTACAGATGTAACACTGTGAGATGTATTAACAGAACACTAAGAAGTTTCTCAGAAAGCTTCTTTCCAGATTTCATCGGAGGATATTTCCTTTTTCACCATAGCCCTCTAAGGGCTTCCAAATATCACTTTGCCAATTCCACAAGAACTGTCTTAGCGAAAGGCTTCTTGAGGGGAAAGCTGTAACTCTGTGAGATGATTTCACAGAACACAAAGAAGTTTCTCAGAAAGCTTCTTTCTCTTTGTTATCGGAGGATATTTCCTTTGGCCCTATAGTCTTCAAAGGGAAAGGAAATATCTGTTCTCAGATTCCACAGAAATAAGGCTAGCAAAGAGATACTCGAAATACAGATGTAACTCTGTGAGATGAATTAACAGAACACTGAGCAGTTTCTCAGAAAGCTTCTTTCCAGATTTCATCGGAGGATATTTCCTTTTTCACCATTGCCCTCTATGGGATTCAAAATATCACTTTGCCAATTCCACAAGAACTGTCTTAGCGAAAGGCTTCTTGATGGTGAAAGCTGTAACTCTGAGAGATGATTTCACAGAACACAAAGTAGCTTCTCAGAAAGCTTCTTTCTCTTTGTTATCGGAGGATATTTCCTTTGGCCCTATAGTCTTTAAAGGGATTCGAAATATCTGTTCTCAGATTCCACAGAAATAAGGCTCGCAAAGAGATCCACGAAATACAGATGTAACTCTGTGAGATGAATTAACAGAACACTGAGAAAGCTTCTTTCCAGATTTCATCGGAGGATATTTCCTTTTTCACCATAGCCCTCTATGGGCTTCCAAATATCACTTTGCCAATTCCACAAGAACTGTCTTAGCGAAAGGCTTCTTGAGGGGAAAGCTGTAACTCTGTGAGATGATTTCACAGAACACAAAGAAGTATCTCAGAAAGCTTCTTTCTCTTTGTTATCGGAGGATATTTCCTTTGGCCCTATAGTCTTCAAAGGGAAAGGAAATATCTGTTGTCAGATTCCACAGAAATAAGGCTAGCAAAGAGATCCACGAAATACAGATGTAACTCTGAGGGATGAATTAACAGAACACTGAGCAGTTTCTCAGAAAGCTTCTTTCCAGATTTCATCGGAGGATATTTCCTTTTTCACCATAGCCCTCTATGGGCTTCCAAATATCACTTTGCCAATTCCACAAGAACTGTCTTAGCGAAAGGCTTCTTGAGGGGAAAGCTGTAACTATATGAGATGGTTTCACAGAAGACATAGAAGTTTCTCAGAAACCTTCTTTCTCTTTGTTATCGGAGGATATTTCCTTTGGCCCTATAGTCTTCAAAGGGAAAGGACATATCTGTTCTCAGATTCCACAGCAATAAGGCTAGCAAAGAGATCCACGAAATACAGATGTAACGGTGTGAGATGAATTAACAGAACACTAAGCAGTTTCTCAGAAAGCTTCTTTCCAGATTTCATCGGAGGATATTTCCTTTTTCACCATAGCCCTCTATGGGCTTCCAAATATCACTTTGCCAATTCCACAAGAACTGTCTTAGCGAAAGGCTTCTTGAGGGGAAAGCTGTAACTCTGTGAGATGATTTCACAGAACACAAAGAAGTTTCTCAGAAAGTTTCTTTCCCTTTCTTATCGGAGGATATTTCCTTAGGCCCTATAGTCTTCAAAGGGAAAGGAAATATCTCTTGTCAGATTACACAGAAAAAAGGCTAGCAAAGAGATCCACGAAATACAGATGTAACTCTGTTAGATGAATAAACAGAACACTAAGCGGTTTCTCAGAAAGCTGCTTTCCAGATTTCATCGGAGGATATTTCCTTTTTCACCACAGCCCTCTATGGGCTTCCAAATATCACTATGCCAATTCCACAAGAACTGTCTTAGCGAAAGGCTTCTTGAGGGGAAAGCTGTAACTCTGTGAGATGATTTCACAGAACACAAAGAAGTTTCTCAGAAAGCTTCTTTCTCTTTGTTATCGGAGGATATTTCCTTTGGCCCTATAGTCTTCAAAGGGAAAGGAAATATCTGTTGTCATTTTCAACAGAAATAAGGCTAGCGAAGAGATCCACGAAATACAGATGTAACTCTGTGAGATGAATAAACAGAACACTGAGCAGTTTCTCAGAAAGCTTCTTTCCAGATTTCATCGGAGGATATTTCCTTTTTCACCATAGCCCTCTATGGGCTTCCAAATATCACTTTGCCAATTCCACAAGAACTGTCTTATCGAAAGGCTTCTTGAGGGGAAAGCTGTAACTCTGTGAGATGATTTCACAGAACACAAAGAAGTTTCTCAGAAAGCTTCTTTCTCTTTGTTATCGGAGGATATTTCCTTTGGCCCTATACTCTTTAAAGGGATCCGAAATATCTGTTCTCACATTCCACAGAAATAAGGCTACCAAAGAGATCCACGAAATACAGATGTAACTCGGTGAGATGAATTAACAGAACACTAAGCAGTTTCTCAGAAAGCTTTTTTCCAGATTTCATCGGAGGATATTTCCTTTTTCACCATAGCCCTCTATGGGCTTCCAAATATCACTTTGCCAATTCCACAAGAACAGTCTTAGCGAAAGACTTCTTGAGGGGAAAGCTGTAACTCTGTGAGATGATTTCACAGAACACAAAGTAGCTTCTCAGAAAGCTTCTTTCTCTTTGTTATCGGAGGATATTTCCTTTGGCCCTATAGTCTTTAAAGGGATTCGAAATATCTGTTCTCAGATTCCACAAAATAAGGCTAGCAAAGAGATCCACGAAATACAGATGTAACTCTGTGAGATGAATTAACAGAACACTGAGAAAGCTTCTTTCCAGATTTCATCGGAGGATATTTCCTTTTTCACCATAGCCCTCTATGGGCTTCCAAATATCACTTTGCCAATTCCACAAGAACTGTCTTAGCGAAAGGTTTCTTGAGGGGAAAGCTGTAACTATATGAGATGGTTTCACAGAAGACATAGAAGTTTCTCAGAAAGCTTCTTTCTCTTTGTTATCGGAGGATATTTCCTTTGGCCCTATAGTCTTCAAAGGGAAAGGACATATCTGTACTCAGATTCCACAGAAATAAGGCTAGCGAAGAGATCCACGAAATACAGATGTAACGGTGTGAGATGAATTAACAGAACACTAAGCAGTTTCTCAGAAAGCTTCTTTCCAGACTTCATCGGAGGATATTTCCTTTTTCACCATAGCCCTCTATGGGCTTCCAAATATCACTTTGCCAATTCCACAAGAACAGTCTTAGCGAAAGACTTCTTGAGGGGAAAGCTGTAACTCTGTGAGATGATTTCACAGAACACAAAGAAGTTTCTCAGAAAGCTTCTTTCTCTTTGTTATCGGAGGATATTTCCTTTGGCCCTATAGTCTTTAAAGGGATCCGAAATATCTGTTCTCAGATTCCACAGAAATAAGGCTCGCAAAGAGATCCACGAAATACAGATGTAACTCTGTGAGATGAATTAACAGAACAGTAAGCAGTTTCTCAGAAAGCTTCTTTCCAGATTTCATCGGAGGATATTTCCTTTTTCACCATAGCCCTCTAAGGGCTTCCAAATATCAGTTTGCCAATTCCACAAGAACTGTCTTAGCGAAAGGCTTCTTGAGGGGAAAGCTGTAACTCTGTGAGATGATTTCACAGAACACAAAGAAGTTTCTCAGAAAGCTTCTTTCTCTTTGTTATCGGAGGATATTTCCTTTGGCCCTATAGTCTTCAAAGGGAAAGGAAATATCTGTTGTCAGATTCCACAGAAATAAGGCTAGCAAAGAGATCCACGAAATACAGATGTAACTCTGTGAGATGAATTAACAGAACACTGAGCAGTTTCTCAGAAAGCTTCTTTCCAGATTTCATCGGAGGATATTTCCTATTTCACCATCGACCTCTATGGGCTTCCAAATATCACTTTGCCAATTCCACAAGAACTGTCTTAGCGAAAGGCTTCTTGAGGGGAAAGCTGTAACTCTGTGAGATGATTTCACAGAACACAAAGAAGTTTCTCAGAAAGCTTCTTTCTCTTTGTTATCGAAGGATATTTCCTTTGGCCCTATTGTCTTCAAAGGGATCCGAAATATCTGTTCTCAGATTCCACAGAAATAAGGCTAGCAAAGAGATCCACGAAATACACATGTAACTCTGTGAGATGAATTAACAGAACACTAAGCAGTTTCTCAGAAAGCTTCTTTCCTGATTTCATCGGAGTATATTTCCTTTTTCTCCACAGCCCTCTATGGGCTTCCAAATATCACTTTGCCAATTCCAGAAGAACTGTCTTAGCGAAAGCCTTCTTCAGGGGAAAGCTGTAACTCTGTGAGATGATTTCACAGAACACAAAGAAGTTTCTCAGAAACCTTCTTTCTCTTTGTTGTCGAAGGATATTTCCTTTGGCCGTATAGTCTTCACAAGGTTCCGAAATATTTGTTCTCAGATTCCACAGAAATAAAGCTAGTAAAGAGATCCACGAAATACAGATGTAACTCTGTGAGTGGAAGTCACACATCACAGAGCAGTTTCTCAGAAAGCTTCTTTCCAGATTTCATCTGAGGATATTTCCTTTTTCTCCATAGCCCTCTATGAGCTTCCAAATATCACTTTGCCAATTCCAAAAGAACTGTCTTAGCGAAAGGCTTTTTGAGGGGAAAGCTGTAACTCTGTGAGATGATTTCACAGAACACAAAGAAGTTTCTCAGAAAGCTTCTTTCTCTTTGTTATCGGAGGATATTTCCTTTGGCCCTGTAGTCTTCAAAGGGAAAGGAAATATCTGTTCTCAGATTCCACAGAAATAAGGCTAGCAAAGAGATCCACGAAATACACATGAAACTCTGTGAGATGAATTAACAGAACTCTAAGTAGTTTCGCGGAAAGCTTCTTTCCAGATTTCATCGGAGGATATTTCCTTTTTCACCATTGCCCTCTATGGGCTTCCAAATATCACTTTGCCAATTCCACAAGAACTGTCTTAGCGAAAGGCTTCTTGAGGGGAAAGCTGTAACTCTATGAGATGATTTCACAGAACACAAAGAAGTTTCTCAGAAAGCTTCTTTCTCTTTGTTATCGGAGGATATTTCCTTTGGCCCTATAGTCTTCAAAGGGAAAGGAAATATCTGTCCTCAGATTCCACAGAAATAAGGCTAGCAAAGAGATCCACGAAATACAGATGTAACTCTGTGAGATGAATTAACAGAACACTGAGCAGTTTCTCAGAAAGCTTCTTTCCAGATTTCATCGGAGGATATTTCCTTTTTCACCATAGCCCTCTAAGGGCTTCCAAATATCACTTTGCCAATTCCACAAGAACTGTCCTAGCGAAAGGCTTCTTGAGGGGAAAGCTGTAACTCTGTGAGATGATTTCACAGAACACAAAGAAGTTTCTCAGAAAGCTTCTTTCTCTTTGTTATCGGAGGATATTTCCTTTGGCCCTATACTCTTTAAAGGGATTCGAAATATCTGTTCTCAGATTCCACAGAAATAAGGCTAGCAAAGAGATCAACGAAATACAGATGGAACTGTGTGAGATGAATTAACAGAACACTAAGCAGTTTCTCAGAAAGCTTCTTTCCAGATTTCATCGGAGGATATTTCCTTTTTCACCATATCCCTCTATGGGCTTCCAAATATCACTTTGCCAATTCCACAAGAACTGTCTTAGCGAAAGGCTTCTAGGGGCGAAATCTGTAATTCTGTGAGATGATTTCACAGAACACAAAGAAGTTTCTCAGAAAGCTTCTTTCTCTTTGTTATCGGAGGATATTTCCTTTGGCCCTAGAGTCTTCAAAGGGAAAGGAAATATCTGTTCTCAGATTCCACAGAAATAAGGCTAGCAAAGAGATACTCGAAATACAGATGTAACTCTGTGAGATGAATTAACAGAACACTAAGCAGTTTCTCAGAAAGCTTCTTTCCAGATTTCATCGGAGGATACTTCCTTTTTCACCATAGCCCTCTATGGGCTTCCAAATATCACTTTGCCAATTCCATAAGAACTCTCTTAGCTAAAGGCTTCTTAAGGGGAAAGCTGTAACTCTGTGAGATGATTTCACAGAACACAAAGAAGTTTCTCAGAAAGCTTCTTTCTCTTTGTTATCGGATGATATTTCCTTTGGCCCTATAGTCTTCAAAGGGAAAGGAAATATCTGTTGTCAGATTCCACAGAAATAAGGCTAGCAAAGAGATCCACGAAATACAGATGTAACCCTGTGAGATGAATTAACAGAACACTGAGCAGTTTCTCAGAAAGCTTCTTTCCAGATTTCATCGGAGGATATTTCCTTTTTCACCATAGCCCTCTATGGGCTTCCAAATATCACTTTGCCAATTCCACAAGAACTGTCTTAGCGAAACTCTTCTTCAGGGAAAAGCTGTAACTCTGTGAGATGATTTCACAGAATACAAAGAAGTTTCTCAGAAAGGTTCCTTCTCTTTGTTATCGGAGGATATTTCCTTTGGCCCTATAGTCTTCAAAGGGATCCGAAATATGTGCTCTCAGATTCCACAGAAATAAGGCTAGCAAAGAGATCCACGAAATACAGATGTAACTCTGTGAGATGAATTATCAGAACACTAAGCAGTTTCTCAGAAAGCTTCTTTCCAGATTTCATCGGAGGATATTTCCTTTTTCTCCATAGCCCTTTATGAGCTTCCAAATATCACTTTGCCAATTCCACAAGAACTGTTTTAGCGAAAGGCTTCTTGAGGGGAAAGCTGTAACTCTGTGAGATGATTTCACAGAACACAAAGAAGTTTCTCAGAAATCTTCTTTCTCTTTGTTATCGGAGGATATTTCCTTTGGCCCTATAGTCTTTAAAGGGATCCGAAATATCTGTTCTCAGATTCCAAAGAAATAAGGCTAGCAAAGAGATCCACGAAATACAGATGTAACTTTGTGAGATGAATTAACAGAACACTAAGCAGTTTCTCAGAAAGCTTCTTTCCAGATTTCATCGGAGGATATTTCCTTTTTCTCCATAGCCCTTTATGAGCTTCCAAATATCACTTTGCCAATTCCACAAGAACTGTCTTAGCGAAAGGCTTCTTGAGGGGAAAGCTGTAACTCTGTGAGGTGATTTCACAGAACACAAAGAAGTTTCTCAGAAATCTTCTTTCTCTTTGTTATCGGAGGATATTTCCTTTGGCCCTATAGTATTTAAAGGGATCCGAAATATCTGTTCTCAGATTCCAAAGAAATAAGGCTAGCAAAGAGATCCACGAACTACAGATATAACACTGTGAGATGAATTAACAGAACACTAAGAAGTTTCTCAGAAAGCTTCTTTCCAGATTTCATCGGAGGATATTTCCTTTTTCACCATAGCCCTCTAAGGGCTTCCAAATATCACTTTGCCAATTCCACAAGAACTGTCTTAGCGAAAGGCTTCTTGAGGGGAAAGCTGTAACTCTGTGAGATGATTTCACAGAACACAAAGAAGTTTCTCAGAAAGCTTCTTTCTCTTTGTTATCGGAGGATATTTCCGTTGGCCCTATAGTCTTCAAAGGGAAAGGAAATATCTGTTCTCAGATTCCACAGAAATAAGGCTAGCAAAGAGATACTCGAAATACAGATGTAACTCTGTGAGATGAATTAACAGAACACTAAGCAGTTTCTCAGAAATCTTCTTTCCAGATTTCATCGGAGGATACTTCCTTTTTCACCATAGGCCTCTATGGGCTTCCAAATATCACTTTGCCAATTCCACAAGAACTGTCTTAGCGAAAGGCTTCTTGAGGGGAAAGCTGTAACTCTGTGAGATGATTTCACAGAACACAAAGAAGTTTCTCAGAAAGCTTGTTTCTCTTTGTTATCGGAGGATATTTCCTTTGGCCCTATAGTCTTTAAAGGGATCCGAAATATCTGTTGTCAGATTCCACAGAAATAAGGCTAGCAAAGAGATCCACGAAATACAGATGTAACTCTGTGAGATGAATTAACAGAACACTGAGCAGTTTCTCAGAAAGCTTCTTTCCAGATTTCATCGGAGGATATTTCCTTTTTCACCATAGCCCTCTATGGGCTTCCAAATATCACTTTGCCAATTCCACAAGAACTGTCTTAGCGAAAGGCTTCTTCAGGGGAAAGCTGTAACTCTGAGAGATGATTTCAGAGAACACAAAGTAGCTTCTCAGAAAGCTTCTTTCTCTTTGTTATCGGAGGATATTTCCTTTGGCCCTATAGTCTTTAAAGGGATTCGAAATATCTGTTCTCAGATTCCACAGAAATAAGGCTCGCAAAGAGATCCACGAAATACAGATGTAACTCTGTGAGATGAATTAACAGAACACTGAGAAAGCTTCTTTCCAGATTTCATCGGAGGATATTTCCTTTTTCACCATAGCCCTCTATGGGCTTCCAAATATCACTTTGCCAATTCCACAAGAACTGTCTTAGCGAAAGGCTTCTTGAGGGGAAAGCTGTAATTCTGTGAGATGATTTCACAGAACACAAAGAAGTTTCTCAGAAAGCTTCTTTCTCTTTGTTATCGGAGGATATTTCCTTTGGCCCTATAGTCTTCAAAGGGAAAGGAAATATCTGTTGTCAGATTCCACAGAAATAAGGCTAGCAAAGAGATCCACGAAATACAGATGTAACTCTGTGAGATGAATTAACAGAACACTAAGCAGTTTCTCAGAAAGCTTCTTTCCAGATTTCATCTGAGGATATTTCCTTTTTCACCATAGCCCTCTATGGGCTTCCAAATCTCACTTTGCCAATTCCACAAGAACTGTCTTAGCGAAAGTCTTCTTGAGGGGAAAGCTGTAACTCTGTGAGATGATTTCACAGAACACAAAGAAGTTTCTCAGAAAGCTTCTTTCTCTTTGTTATCGGAGGATATTTCCTTTGGCCCTATAGTCTTCAAAGGGAAAGGAAACATCTGTTGTCAGATTCCACAGAAATAAGGCTAGCAAAGAGATCCACGAAATACAGATGTAACTCTTAGAGATGAATTAACAGAACACTGAGCAGTTTCTCAGAAAGCTTCTTTCCAGATTTCATCGGAGGATATTTCCTTTTTCACCATAGCCCTCTATGGGCTTCCAAATATCACTTTGCCAATTCCACAAGAACTGTCTTATCGAAAGGCTTCTTGAGGGGAAAGCTGTAACTCTGTGAGATGATTTCACAGAACACAAAGAAGTTTCTCAGAAAGCTTCTTTCTCTTTGATATCGGAGGATATTTCCTTTGGCCCTATAGTCTTTAAAGGGATCCGAAATATCTGTTCTCACATTCCACAGAAATAAGGCTACCAAAGAGATCCACGAAATACAGATGTAACTCGGTGAGATGAATTAACAGAACACTAAGCAGTTTCTCAGAAACCTTCTTTCCAGATTTCATCGGAGGATATTTCCTTTTTCACCATAGCCGTCTATGGGCTTCCAAATATCACTTTGCCAATACCACAAGAACTGTCTTAGCGCAAGGCTTCTTGAGGGGAAAGCTGTAACTCTGTGAGATGATTTCACAGAACACAAAGAAGTTTCTCAGAAAGCTTCTTTCTCTTTGTTATCGGAGGATATTTCCTTTGGCCCTATAGTCTTTAAAGGGATCCGAAATATCTGTTGTCAGATTCCACAGAAATAAGGCTAGCAAAGAGATCCACGAAATACAGATGTAACTCTGTGAGATGAATTAACAGAACACTGAGCAGTTTCTCAGAAAGCTTCTTTCCAGATTTCATCGGAGGATATTTCCTTTTTCACCATAGCCCTCTATGGGCTTCCAAATATCACTTTGCCAATTCCACAAGAACTGTCTTAGCGAAAGGCTTCTTCAGGGGAAAGCTGTAACTCTGAGAGATGATTTCAGAGAACACAAAGTAGCTTCTCAGAAAGCTTCTTTCTCTTTGTTATCGGAGGTTACTTCCTTTGGCCCTATAGTCTTCAAAGGGATTCGAAATATCTGTTCTCAGATTCCACAGAAATAAGGCTCGCAAAGAGATCCACGAAATACAGATGTAACTCTGTGAGATGAATTAACAGAACACTGAGAAAGCTTCTTTCCAGATTTCATCGGAGGATATTTCCTTTTTCACCATAGCCCTCTATGGGCTTCCAAATATCACTTTGCCAATTCCACAAGAACTGTCTTAGCGAAAGGCTTCTTGAGGGGAAAGCTGTAACTCTGTGAGATGATTTCACAGAACACAAAGAAGTTTCTCAGAAAGCTTCTTTCTCTTTGTTATTCGAGGATATTTCCTTTGGCCCTATAGTCTTCAAAGGGATCCGAAATATGTGCTCTCAGATTCCACAGAAATAAGGCTAGCAAAGAGATCCACGAAATACAGATGTAACTCTGTGAGATGAATTATCAGAACACTAAGCAGTTTCTCAGAAAGCTTCTTTCCAGATTTCATCGGAGGATATTTCCTTTTTCTCCATAGCCCTTTATGAGCTTCCAAATATCACTTTGCCAATTCCACAAGAACTGTCTTAGCGAAAGGCTTCTTGAGGGGAAAGCTGTAACTCTGTGAGATGATTTCACAGAACACAAAGAAGTTTCTCAGAAAGCTTCTTTCTCTTTGTTATCGGAGGATATTTCCTTAGGCCCTATAGTCTTCAAAGGGAAAGGAAATATCTGTTGTCAGATTACACAGAAAAAAGGCTAGCAAAGAGATCCACGAAATACAGATGTAACTCTGTGAGATGAATAAACAGAACACTAAGCGGTTTCTCAGAAAGCTGCTTTCCAGATTTCATCGGAGGATATTTCCTTTTTCACCACAGCCCTCTATGGGCTTCCAAATATCACTTTGCCAATTCCACAAGAACTGTCTTATCGAAAGGCTTCTTGAGGGGAAAGCTGTAACTCTGTGAGGTGATTTCACAGAACACAAAGAAGTTTCTCACAAAGCTTCTTTCTCTTTGTTATCGGAGGATATTTCCTTTGGCCCTATAGTCTTCAAAGGGAAAGGAAATATCTGTTGTAAGATTCCACAGAAATAAGGCTAGCAAAGAGATCCACGAAATACAGATGTAACTCTGTGAGATGAATTAACAGAACACTAAGCAGTTTCTCAGAAAGCTTCTTTCCAGATTTCATCGGAGGATATTTCCTTTTTCACGATAGCCCTCTATGGGCTTCCAAATATCACTTTGCCAATTCCACAAGAACTGTCTTAGCGAAAGGTTTCTTGAGGGGAAGGCTGTAACTCTGTGAGATGATTTCACAGAACACAAAGAAGTTTCTCAGAAAGCTTCTTTCTCTTTGTTATCGGAGGATATTTCCTTTGGCCCCATAGTCTTCAAAGGGATCCGAAATATGTGCTCTCAGATTCCACAGAAATAAGGCTAGCAAAGAGATCCACGAAATACAGATGTAACTCTGAGAGATGAATTATCAGAACACTAAGAAGTTTCTCAGAAAGCTTCTTTCCAGATTTCATCGGAGGATATTTCCTTTTTCTCCATAGCCCTTTATGAGCTTCCAAATATCACTTTGCCAATTCCACAAGAACTGTCTTAGCGAAAGGCTTCCTGAGGGGAAAGCTGTAACTCTGTGAGATGATTTCACAGAACACAAAGAAGTTTCTCAGAATGCTTCTTTCTCTTTGTTATCGGTGGATATTTCCTTTGGCCCTATAGTCTTTAAAGGGATCCGAAAAATCTGTTCTCAGATTCCAAAGAAATAAGGCTAGCAAAGAGATCCACGAAATACAGATGTAACTCTGTGAGATGAATTAACAGAACACTGAGCAGTTTCTCAGAAAGCTTCTTTCCAGATTTCATCGGAGGATATTTCCTTTTTCACCATAGCCCTCTATGGGCTTCCAAATATCACTTTGCCAATTCCACAAGAACTGTCTTAGCGAAAGGCTTCTTGAGGGGAAAGCTGTAACTCTGTGAGATGATTTCACAGAACACAAAGAAGTTTCTCAGAAAGCTTCTTTCTCTTTGTTATCGGAGGATATTTCCTTTGGCCCTATAGTCTTCAAAGGGAAAGGAAATATCTGTTGTCAGATTCCACAGAAATAAGGCTAGCAAAGAGATCCACGAAATACAGATGTAACTCTGAGAGATGAATTAACAGAACACTGAGCAGTTTCTCAGAAAGCTTCTTTCCAGATTTCATCGTAGGATATTTCCTTTTTCACCATAGCCCTCTATGGGCTTCCAAATATCACTTTGCCTATTCCACAAGAACTGTCTTAGAGAAAGGCTTCTTGAGGGGAAAGCTGTAACTATATGAGATGGTTTCACAGAAGACATAGAAGTTTCTCAGAAAGCTTCTTTCTCTTTGTTATCGGAGGATATTTCCTTTGGCCCTATAGTCTTCAAAGGGAAACGACATATCTGTTCTCAGATTCCACAGAAATAAGGCTAGCAAAGAGATTCACGAAATACAGATGTAACGGTGTGAGATGAATTAACAGAACACTAAGCAGTTTCTCAGAAAGCTTCTTTCCAGATTTCATCGGAGGATATTTCCTTTTTCAACATAGCCCTCTATGGGCTTCCAAATATCACTTTGCCAATTCCACAAGAACTGTCTTAGCGAAAGGCTTCTTGAGGGGAAAGCTGTAACTCTGTGAGATGATTTCACAGAACACAAAGAAGTTTCTCAGAAAGCTTCTTTCTCTTTGTTATCGGAGGATATTTCCTTAGGCCCTATAGTCTTCAAAGGGAAAGGAAATATCTGTTGTCAGATTACATAGAAAAAAGGCTAGCAAAGAGATCCACGAAATACAGATGTAACTTTGTGAGATGAATAAACAGAACACTAAGCGGTTTCTCAGAAAGCTGCTTTCCAGATTTCATCGGAGGATATTTCCTTTTTCACCACAGCCCTCTATGGGCTTCCAAATATCACTATGCCAATTCCACAAGAACTGTCTTAGCGAAAGGCTTCTTGAGGGGAAAGCTGTAACTCTGTGAGATGATTTCACAGAACACAAAGAAGTTTCTCAGAAAGCTTCTTTCTCTTTGTTATCGGAGGATATTTCCTTTGGCCCTATAGTCTTCAAAGGGAAAGGAAATATCTGTTGTCAGATTCCACAGAAATAAGGCTAGCAAAGAGATCCACGAAATACAGATGTAACTCTGTGAGATGAATAAACAGAACACTGAGCAGTTTCTCAGAAAGCTTCTTTCCAGATTTCATCGGAGGATATTTCCTTTTTCACCATAGCCCTCTATGGGCTTCCAAATATCACTTTGCCAATTCCACAAGAACTGTCTTAGCGAAAGGCTTCTTGAGGGGAAAGCTGTAACTCTGTGAGATGATTTCACAGAACACAAAGAAGTTTCTCAGAAAGCTTCTTTCTCTTTGTTATCGGAGGATATTTCCTTTCGCCCTATAGTCTTTAAAGGGATCCGAAATATCTGTTCTCACATTCCACAGAAATAAGGCTACCAAAGAGATCCACGAAATACAGATGTAACTCGGTGAGATGAATTAACAGAACACTAAGCAGTTTCTCAGAAAGCTTCTTTCCAGATTTCATCGGAGGATATTTCCTTTTTCACCATAGCCCTCTATGGGCTTCCAAATATCACTTTGCCAATTCCACAAGAACTGTCTTAGCGCAAGGCTTCTTGAGGGGAAAGCTGTAACTCTGTGAGATGATTTCACAGAACACAAAGAAGTTTCTCAGAAAGCTTCTTTCTCTTTGTTATCGGAGGATATTTCCTTTGGCCCTATAGTCTTCAAAGGGAAAGGAAATATCTGTTGTCAGATTCCACAGAAATAAGGCTAGCAAAGAGATCCACGAAATACAGATGTAACTCTGTGAGATGAATTATCAGAACACTAAGCAGTTTCTCAGAAAGCTTCTTTCCAGATTTCATCGGAGGATATTTCCTTTTTCTCCATAGCGCTTTATGAGCTTCCAAATATCACTTTGCCAATTCCACAAGAACTGTCTTAGCGAAAGGCTTCCTGAGGGGAAAGCTGTAACTCTGTGAGATGATTTCACAGAACACAAAGAAGTTTCTCAGAAAGCTTCTTTCTCTTTGTTATCGGTGGATATTTCCTTTGGCCCTATAGTCTTTAAAGGGATCCGAAAAATCTGTTCTCAGATTCCAAAGAAATAAGGCTAGCAAAGAGATCCACGAAATACAGATGTAACTCTGTGAGATGAATTAACAGAACACTAAGCAGTTTCTCAGAAAGCTTCTTTCCAGATTTCATCGGAGGATATTTCCTTTTTCACCATAGCCCTCTATGGGCTTCCAAATATCACTTTGCCAATTCCACAAGAACTGTCTTAGCGAATGGCTTCTTGAGGGAAAAGCTGTAACTGTGTGAGATGATTTCACAGAACACAAAGAAGTTTCTCAGAAAGCTTCTTTCTTTTTGTTATCAGAGGATATTTCCTTTGGCCCTATAGTCTTCAAAGGGAAAGGAAATATCTGTTCTCAGATTCCACAGAAATAAGGCTCGCAAAGAGATCCACGAAATACAGATGTAACTCTGTGAGATGAATTAACAGAACACTAAGCAGTTTCTCAGAAAGCTTCTTTCCACATTTCATCGGAGGATATTTCCTTTTTCACCATAGCCCTCTACGGGCTTCCAAATATCACTTTGCCAATTCCACAAGAACTGTCTTAGCGAAAGGCTTCTTGAGGGGAAAGCTGTAACTCTGTGAGATGATTTCGCAGAACACAAAGAAGTTTCTCAGAAAGCTTCTTTCTCTTTGTTATCGGAGGATATTATCTTTGGCACTATACTCTTCAAAGGGAAAGGAAATATCTGTTGTCAGATTCCACAGAAATAAGGCTAGCAAAGAGATCCACGAAATACCGGTGTACCTCTGTGAGATGAATTAACAGAACACTAAGCAGTTTCTCAGAAAGCTTCTTTCCAGATTTCATCGGAGGATATTTCCTTTTTCACCATAGCCCTCTATGGGCTTCCAAATATCACTTTGCCAATTCAATAAGAATTGTCTTAGCGAAAGGCTTCTTGAGGGGAAAGCTGTAACTCTGTTAGATGATTTCACAGAACACAAAGAAGTTTCTCAGAAAGCTTCTTTCTCTTTGTTATCGGAGGATATTTCCTTCGGCTCTATAGTCTTCAAAGGGAAAGGAAATATCTGTTGTCAGATTCCACAGAAATAAGGCTAGCAAAGAGATCCAGGAACTACAGATGTAACTCTGTGAGATGAATTAACAGAACACTAAGCAGTTTCTCAGAAAGCTTCTTTCCAGATTTCATCGGAGGATATTTCCTTTTTAACCATAGCCCTCTAAGGGCTTCCAAATATCACTTTGCCAATTCCACAAGAACTGTCTTAGCGAAAGGCTTCTTGAGGGGAAAGCTGTAACTCTGTGAGATGATTTCACAGAACACAAAGAAGTTTGTCAGAAAGCTTCTTTCTCTTTGTTATCGGAGGATGTTTCCTTTGGCCCTATAGTCTTCAAGGGAAATGAAATATCTGTTGTCAGACTCCACAGAAATAAGGCTAGCAAAGAGATCCACGAAATACAGATGTAACTCTGTGAGATGAATTAACAGAACACTCAGCAGTTTCTCAGAAAGCTTCTTTCCAGGTTTCATCTGAGGATATTTCCTTTTTCACCATAGCCCTCTATGGGCTTCCAAATATCACTTTGCCAATTTCACAAGAACTGTCTTAGCGAAAGGCTTCTTGAGGGGAAAGCTGTAACTCTGTGAGATGATTTCACAGAACACAAAGAAGTTTCTCCGAAAGCTTCTTTCTCTTTGTTATCGGAGGATATTTCCTTTGGCCCTATAGTCTTCAAAGGGAAAGGAAATATCTGTTGTCAGATTCCACAGAAATAAGGCTAGCAAAGAGATCCACGAAATACAGATGTAACTCTGTGAGATGAATTAACAGAACACTAAGCAGTTTCTCAGAAAGCTTCTTTCCAGATTTCATCGGAGGATATTTCCTTTTTCACCATAGCCCTCTAAGGGCTTCCAAATATCACTTTGCCAATTCCACAAGAACTGTCTTATCGAAAGGCTTCTTGAGGGGAAAGCTCTAACTCTGTTAGATGATTTCACAGAACACAAAGAAGTTTCTCAGAAAGCTTCTTTCTCTTTGTTATCGGAGGATATTTCCTTTGGCCCTATAGTCTTCAAAGGGATCCGAAATATCTGATGTCAGATTCCACAGAAATAAGGCTAGCAAAGAGATCCACGAAATACAGATGTAACTCTGTGAGATGAATTAACAGAACACTAAGCAGTTTCTCAGAAAGCTTCTTTCCAGGTTTCATCGGAGGATATTTCCTTTTTCACCATAGCCCTCTATGGGCTTCCAAATATCACTTGCCAATTCCACAAGAACTGTCTTAGCTAAAGGCTTCTTGAGGGGAAAGCTGTAACTCTGTGAGATGATTTCACAGAACACAAAGAAGTTTCTCAGAAAGCTTCTTTCTCTTTGTTATCGGAGGATATTATCTTTGGCCCTATACTCTTCAAAGGGAAAGGAAATATCTGTTCTCAGATTCCACAGAAATAAGGCTAGCAAAGAGATCCACGAAATACCGGTGTACCTCTGTGAGATGAATTAACAGAACACTAAGCAGTTTCTCAGAAAGCTTCTTTCCAGATTTCATCGGAGGATATTTCCTTTTTCACCATAGCCCTCTATGGGCTTCCAAATATCACTTTGCCAATTCCACAAGAACTGTCTTAGCGAAATGATTCTTGAGGGGAAAGCTGTAACTCTGTGAGATGATTTCACAGAACACAAAGAAGTTTCTCAGAAAGGTTCTTTCTCTTTGTTATCGTAGGATATTTCCTTTGGCCCTATAGTCTTCAAAGGGAAAGGAAATATCTGTTGTCAGATTTCACAGAAATAAGGCTAGCAAAGAGATCCAAGAAATACAGATGTAACTCTGTGAGATGAATTAACAGAACACTAAGCAGTTTCTCAGAAAGCTTCTTTCCAGATTTCATCGGAGGATATTTCCTTTTTCACCATAGCCCTCTATGGGCTTCCAAATATCACTTTGCCAATTCCACAAGAACTGTCTTAGCGAAAGGCTTCTTGAGGGGAAAGCTGTAACTCTGTGAGATGATTTCACAGAACACAAAGAAGTTTGTCAGAAAGCTTCTTTCTCTTTGTTATCGGAGGATGTTTCCTTTGGCCCTATAGTCTTCAAGGGAAATGAAATATCTGTTGTCAGACTCCACAGAAATAAGGCTAGCAAAGAGATCCACGAAATACAGATGTAACTCTGTGAGATGAATTAACAGAACACTCAGCAGTTTCTCAGAAAGCTTCTTTCCAGGTTTCATCTGAGGATATTTCCTTTTTCACCATAGCCCTCTATGGGCTTCCAAATATCACTTTGCCAATTTCACAAGAACTGTCTTAGCGAAAGGCTTCTTGAGGGGAAAGCTGTAACTCTGTGAGATGATTTCACAGAACACAAAGAAGTTTCTCCGAAAGCTTCTTTCTCTTTGTTATCGGAGGATATTTCCTTTGGCCCTATAGTCTTCAAAGGGAAAGGAAATATCTGTTGTCAGATTCCACAGAAATAAGGCTAGCAAAGAGATCCACGAAATACAGATGTAACTCTGTGAGATGAATTAACAGAACACTAAGCAGTTTCTCAGAAAGCTTCTTTCCAGATTTCATCGGAGGATATTTCCTTTTTCACCATAGCCCTCTAAGGGCTTCCAAATATCACTTTGCCAATTCCACAAGAACTGTCTTATCGAAAGGCTTCTTGAGGGGAAAGCTCTAACTCTGTTAGATGATTTCACAGAACACAAAGAAGTTTCTCAGAAAGCTTCTTTCTCTTTGTTATCGGAGGATATTTCCTTTGGCCCTATAGACTTCAAAGGGATCCGAAATATCTGTTGTCAAAATCCACAGAAATAAGGCTAGCAAAGAGATCCACGAAATACAGATGTAACTCTGTGAGATGAATTAACAGATCACTGAGCAGTTTCTCAGAAAGCTTCTTTCCAGGTTTCATCTGAGGATATTTCCTTTTTCACCATAGCCCTCTATGGGCTTCCAAATATTACTTTGCCAATTCCACAAGAACTGTCTTAGCGAAAGGCTTCTTGAGGGGAAAGCTGTAACTCTTCGAGATGATTTCACAGAACACAAAGAAGTTTCTCAGAAAGCTTCTTTCTCTTTGTTATCGGAGGATATTTCCTTTGGCCCTATAGTCCTTAAAGGGATCTGAAATATCTGTTCTGAGATTCCACAGAAATAATGCTGGCAAAGAGATCCACGAAATACAGATGTAACTCTGCGAGATGAATTAACAGAACACTGAGCAGTTTCTCAGAAAGCTTCTTTCCAGATTTCATCGGAGGATATTTCCTTTTTCACCGTAGCCCTCTATTGGCTTCCAAATATCACTTTGCCAATTCCACAAGAACTGTCTTAGCGAAAGGCTTCCTGAGGGGAAAGCTGTAACTCTGTGAGATGATTTCACAGAACAGAAAGAAGTTTCTCAGAAAGCTTCTTTCTCTTTGTTATCGGATAATATTTCCTTTGGCCCTATAGTCTTCAAAGGGAAAGGAAATATCTGTTCTCCGATTCCACAGAAATAAGGCTAGCAAAGAGATCCACGAAATACAGATGTAACTCTGTGAGATGAATTAACAGAACACTAAGCAGTTTCTCAGAAAGCTTCTTTAGAGATTTCATTGGAGGATATTTCCTTTTTCACCACAGCCCTCTATGGGCTTCCAAATATCAGTTTGCCAATTCCACAAGAACTGTCTTAGCAAAAGGCTTCTTGAGGGGAAAGCTGTAACTCTGTGAGATGATTTCACAGAAAAAAAGAAGTTTCTCAGAAAGCTTCTTTCTCTTTGTTATTGGAGGATATTTCCTTGGGCCCTATAGTCTTCAAAGGGAAAGGAAATATCTGTTGTCAGATTCCACAGAAATAAGGCTAGCAAAGGGATCCACGAAATACAGATGTAACTCTGTGAGATGAATTAACAGAACACTGAGCAGTTTCTCAGAAAGCTTCTTTCCAGATTTCATCGGAGGATATTTCCTTTTTCACCATAGCCCTCTACAGGCTTCCAAATATCACTTTCCCAATTCCACAAGAACTGTCTTAGCGAAAGGCTTCTTGAGGGGAAAGCTGTAACTCTGTGTGATGATTTCACAGAACACAAAGAAGTTTCTCAGAAAGCTTCTTTCTCTTTGTTATCGGAGGATATTTCCTTTGGCCCTATAGTCTTCAAAGGGATCCGAAATATCTGCTCTCAGATTCCACAGAAATAAGGCTAGCAAAGAGATCCACGAAATACAGATGTAACTCTGTGAGATGAATTAACAGAACACTAAGCAGTTTCTCAGAAAGCTTCTTTCCAGGTTTCATCGGAGGATATTTCCTTTTTCACCATAGCCCTCTATGGGCTTCCAAATATCACTTTGCCAATTCCACAAGAACTGTCTTAGCTAAAGGCTTCTTGAGGGGAAAGCTGTAACTCTGTGAGATGATTTCACAGAACACAAAGAAGTTTCTCAGAAAGCTTCTTTCTCTTTGTTATCGGAGGATATTATCTTTGGCCCTATACTCTTCAAAGGGAAAGGAAATATCTGTTCTCAGATTCCACAGAAATAAGGCTAGCAAAGAGATCCACGAAATACCGGTGTACCTCTGTGAGATGAATTAACAGAACACTAAGCAGTTTCTCAGAAAGCTTCTTTCCAGATTTCATCGGAGGATATTTCCTTTTTCACCATAGCCCTCTATGGGCTTCCAAATATCACTTTGCCAATTCCACAAGAACTGTCTTAGCGAAATGATTCTTGAGGGGAAAGCTGTAACTCTGTGAGATGATTTCACAGAACACAAAGAAGTTTCTCAGAAAGGTTCTTTCTCTTTGTTATCGTAGGATATTTCCTTTGGCCCTATAGTCTTCAAAGGGAAAGGAAATATCTGTTGTCAGATTTCACAGAAATAAGGCTAGCAAAGAGATCCAAGAAATACAGATGTAACTCTGTGAGATGAATTAACAGAACACTAAGCAGTTTCTCAGAAAGCTTCTTTCCAGATTTCATCGGAGGATATTTCCTTTTTCACCATAGCCCTCTATGGGCTTCCAAATATCACTTTGCCAATTCCACAAGAACTGTCTTAGCGAAAGGCTTCTTGAGGGGAAAGCTGTAACTCTGTGAGATGATTTCACAGAACACAAAGAAGTTTCTCAGAGAGCTTCTTTCTCTTTGTTATCGGAGGATATTTCCTATGGCCCTATAGTCTTCAAAGGGAAAGGAAATATCTGTTCTCAGATTCCACAGAAATAAGGCTAGCAAAGAGATCCACGAAATACAGATGTAACTCTGTGAGATGAATTAACAGAACACTAAGCAGTTTTTCAGAAAACTTCTTTAGAGATTTCATTGGAGGATATTTCCTTTTTCACCCCAGCCCTCTATGGGCTTCCAAATATCAGTTTGCCAATTCCACAAGAACTGTCTTAGCGAAAGGCTTCTTGAGGGGAAAGATGTAACTGTGTGAGATGATTTCACAGAACACAAAGAAGTTTCTCAGAAAGCTTCTTTCTCTTTGTTATCGGAGGATATTTCCTTTGGCCCTATAGTCTTCAAAGGGAAAGGAAATATCTGTTGTCAGATTCCACAGAAATAAGGCTAGCAAAGCGATCCACGACATACAGATGTAACTCTGTGAGATGAATTAACAGAACACTGAGCAGTTTCTCAGAAAGCTTCTTTCCAGATTTCATCGGAGGATATTTCAATTTTCACCGTAGCCCACTATGGGCTTCCAAATATCACTTTGCCAATTCCACAAGAACTGTCTTAGCGAAAGGCTTCTTGAGGGGAAAGCTGTAACTCTGCGAGATGATTTCACAGAACACAAAGAAGTTTCTCAGAAAGCTTCTTTCTCTTTGTTATCGGAGGATATTTCCTTTGGCCGTATAGTCTTCAAAGGGATCTGAAATATCTGCTCTCAGATTCCACAGAAATAAGGCTAGCAAAGAGATCCACGAAATACAGATGTAAATCTGTGAGATGAATTATCAGAACACTAAGCAGTTTCTCAGAAAGCTTCTTTCCAGGTTTCATGGGAGGATATTTCCTTTTTCACCATAGCCCTCTATGGGCTTCCAAATATCACTTTGCCAATTCCACAAGAACTGTCTTAGCGAAAGGCTTCTTGAGGGGAAAGCTGTAACTCTGTGAGATGATTTCACAGAACACAAAGAAGTTTCTCAGAAAGCTTCTTTCTCTTTGTTATCGGAGGATATTTCCTTTGGCCCTATAGTCTTCAAAGGGATCCGAAATATCTGCTCTCAGATTCCACAGAAATAAGGCTAGCAAAGAGATCCACGAAATACAGATGTAACTCTGTGAGATGAATTAACAGAACACTAAGCAGTTTCTCAGAAAGCTTCTTTCCAGGTTTCATCGGAGGATATTTCCTTTTTCACCATAGCCCTCTATGGGCTTCCAAATATCACTTTGCCAATTCCACAAGAACTGTCTTAGCTAAAGGCTTCTTGAGGGGAAAGCTGTAACTCTGTGAGATGATTTCACAGAACACAAAGAAGTTTCTCAGAAAGCTTCTTTCTCTTTGTTATCGGAGGATATTATCTTTGGCCCTATACTCTTCAAAGGGAAAGGAAATATCTGTTCTCAGATTCCACAGAAATAAGGCTAGCAAAGAGATCCACGAAATACCGGTGTACCTCTGTGAGATGAATTAACAGAACACTAAGCAGTTTCTCAGAAAGCTTCTTTCCAGATTTCATCGGAGGATATTTCCTTTTTCACCATAGCCCTCTATGGGCTTCCAAATATCACTTTGCCAATTCCACAAGAACTGTCTTAGCGAAATGATTCTTGAGGGGAAAGCTGTAACTCTGTGAGATGATTTCACAGAACACAAAGAAGTTTCTCAGAAAGGTTCTTTCTCTTTGTTATCGTAGGATATTTCCTTTGGCCCTATAGTCTTCAAAGGGAAAGGAAATATCTGTTGTCAGATTTCACAGAAATAAGGCTAGCAAAGAGATCCAAGAAATACAGATGTAACTCTGTGAGATGAATTAACAGAACACTAAGCAGTTTCTCAGAAAGCTTCTTTCCAGATTTCATCGGAGGATATTTCCTTTTTCACCATAGCCCTCTATGGGCTTCCAAATATCACTTTGCCAATTCCACAAGAACTGTCTTAGCGAAAGGCTTCTTGAGGGGAAAGCTGTAACTCTGTGAGATGATTTCACAGAACACAAAGAAGTTTCTCAGAGAGCTTCTTTCTCTTTGTTATCGGAGGATATTTCCTATGGCCCTATAGTCTTCAAAGGGAAAGGAAATATCTGTTCTCAGATTCCACAGAAATAAGGCTAGCAAAGAGATCCACGAAATACAGATGTAACTCTGTGAGATGAATTAACAGAACACTAAGCAGTTTTTCAGAAAACTTCTTTAGAGATTTCATTGGAGGATATTTCCTTTTTCACCCCAGCCCTCTATGGGCTTCCAAATATCAGTTTGCCAATTCCACAAGAACTGTCTTAGCGAAAGGCTTCTTGAGGGGAAAGATGTAACTGTGTGAGATGATTTCACAGAACACAAAGAAGTTTCTCAGAAAGCTTCTTTCTCTTTGTTATCGGAGGATATTTCCTTTGGCCCTATAGTCTTCAAAGGGAAAGGAAATATCTGTTGTCAGATTCCACAGAAATAAGGCTAGCAAAGCGATCCACGACATACAGATGTAACTCTGTGAGATGAATTAACAGAACACTGAGCAGTTTCTCAGAAAGCTTCTTTCCAGATTTCATCGGAGGATATTTCAATTTTCACCGTAGCCCACTATGGGCTTCCAAATATCACTTTGCCAATTCCACAAGAACTGTCTTAGCGAAAGGCTTCTTGAGGGGAAAGCTGTAACTCTGCGAGATGATTTCACAGAACACAAAGAAGTTTCTCAGAAAGCTTCTTTCTCTTTGTTATCGGAGGATATTTCCTTTGGCCGTATAGTCTTCAAAGGGATCTGAAATATCTGCTCTCAGATTCCACAGAAATAAGGCTAGCAAAGAGATCCACGAAATACAGATGTAAATCTGTGAGATGAATTATCAGAACACTAAGCAGTTTCTCAGAAAGCTTCTTTCCAGGTTTCATGGGAGGATATTTCCTTTTTCACCATAGCCCTCTATGGGCTTCCAAATATCACTTTGCCAATTCCACAAGAACTGTCTTAGCGAAAGGCTTCTTGAGGGGAAAGCTGTAACTCTGTGAGATGATTTCACAGAACACAAAGAAGTTTCTCAGAAAGCTTCTTTCTCTTTGTTATCGGAGGATATTTCCTTTGGCCCTATAGTCTTCAAAGGGATCCGAAATATCTGCTGTCAGATTCCACAGAAATAAGGCTAGCAAAGAGATCCACGAAATACAGATGTAACTCTGTGAGATGAATTAACAGAACACTAAGCAGTTTCTCAGAAAGCTTCTTTCCAGGTTTCATCGGAGGATATTTCATTTTTCACCATAGCCCTCTATGGGCTTCCAAATATCACTTTGCCAATTCCACAAGAACTGTCTTAGCGAAAGGCTTCTTGAGGGGAAAGCTGTAACTCTGTGAGATGATTTCACAGAACACAAAGAAGTTTCTCAGAAAGCTTCTTTCTCTTTGTTATCGGAGGATATTTCCTTTGGCCCTATAGTCTTCAAAGGGAAAGGAAATATCTGTTCTCAGATTCCACAGAAATAAGGCTAGCAAAGAGATCCACGAAATACAGATGTAACTCTGTGAGATGAATTAACAGAACACTAAGCAGTTTCTCAGAAAACTTCTTTAGAGATTTCATTGGAGGATATTTCCTTTTTCACCCCAGCCCTCTATGGGCTTCCAAATATCAGTTTGCCAATTCCACAAGAACTGTCTTAGCGAAAGGCTTCTTGAGGGGAAAGATGTAACTGTGTGAGATGATTTCACAGAACACAAAGAAGTTTCTCAGAAAGCTTCTTTCTCTTTGTTATCGGAGGATATTTCCTTTGGCCCTATAGTCCTTAAAGGGATCTGAAATATCTGTTCCGAGATTCCACAGAAATAATGCTAGGAAAGAGATCCACGAAATACAGATGTAACTCTGCGAGATGAATTAGCAGAACCCTCAGCAGTTTCTCAGAAAGCTTCTTTCCAGATTTCATCGGAGGATATTTCCTTTTTCACCGTAGCCCTCTATTGGCTTCCAAATATCACTTTGCCAATTCCACAAGAACTGTCTTAGCGAAAGGCTTCTTGAGGGGAAAGCTGTAACTCTGTGAGATGATTTCACAGAACACAAAGTAGTTTCTCAGAAAGCTTCTTTCTCTTTGTTATCGGAGGATATTTCCTTTGGCCCTATAGTCCTTAAAGGGATCTGAAATATCTGTTCTGAGATTCCACAGAAATAATGCTAGCAAAGAGATCCACGAAATACAGATGTAACTCTGCGAGATGAATTAACAGAACACTGAGCAGTTTCTCAGAAAGCTTCTTTCCAGATTTCATCGGAGGATATTTCCTTTTTCACCGTTGCCCTCTATTGGCTTCCAAATATCACTTTGCCAATTCCACAAGAACTGTCTTAGCGAAAGCCTTCTTGAAGGGAAAGCTGTAACTCTGTGAGATGATTTCACAGAACACAAAGAAGTTTCTCAGGAAGCTTCTTTCTCTTTGTTATCGGAGGATATTTCCTTTGGCCCTATAGTCTTCAAAGGGATCCGAAATATCTGTTGTCAGATTCCACAGAAATAAGGCAAGCAAAGAGATCCACGAAATGCAGATGTAACTCTGAGAGATGACTTAGCAGAACACTAAGCAGTTTCTCAGAAAGCTTCTTTGCAGATTTCATCGGAGGATATTTCCTTTTTCACCATAGCCCTCTATTGGCTTCCAAATATCACTTTGCCAATTCCACAAGAACTGTCTTATCGAAAGGCTTCTTGAGGGGAAAGCTGTAACTCTGTGAGATGATTTCACAGAACACAAAGAAGTTTCTCAGAAAGCTTCTTTCTCTTTGTTATCGGAGGATATTTCCTTTGGCCCTATACCCTTCAAAGGGAAAGGAAATATCTGTTGTCAGACTCCACAGAAATAAGGCTAGAAAGAGATCCACGAAATACAGATGTAACTCTGTGAGAGGAATTAACAGAACACTCAGCAGTTTCTCAGAAAGCTTCTTTCCAGGTTTCATCTGAGGATATTTCCTTTTTCACCATAGCCCTCTATGGGCTTCCAAATATCACTTTGCCAATTCCACAAGAACTGTCTTAGCGAAAGGCTTCTTGAGGGGAAAGCTGTAACTCTGTTTGATGATTTCACAGAACACAAAGAAGTTTCTCAGAAAGCTTCTTTCTCTTTGTTATCGGAGGATATTTCCTTTGGCCCTATAGTCCTTAAAGGGATCTGAAATATCTGTTCTGAGATTCCACAGAAATAATGCTAGCAAAGAGATCCACGAAATACAGATGTAACTCTGCGAGATGAATTAACAGAACACTGAGCAGTTTCTCAGAAAGCTTCTTTCCAGATTTCATCGGAGGATATTTCCATTTTCACCGTAGCCCTCTATGGGCTTCCAAATATCACTTTGCCAATTCCACAAGAACTGTCTTAGCGAAAGGCTTCTTGAGGGGAAAGCTGTAACTCTGCGAGATGATTTCACAGAACACAAAGAAGTTTCTCAGAAAGCTTCTTTCTCTTTGTTATCGGAGGATATTTCCTTTGGCCCTATAGTCCTTAAAGGGATCTGAAATATCTGTTCTGAGATTCCACAGAAATAATGCTAGGAAAGAGATCCACGAAATACAGATGTAACTCTGCGAGATGAATTAGCAGAACCCTCAGCAGTTTCTCAGAAAGCTTCTTTCCAGATTTCATCGGAGGATATTTCCTTTTTCACCGTAGCCCTCTATTGGCTTCCAAATATCACTTTGCCAATTCCACAAGAACTGTCTTAGCGAAAGGCTTCTTGAGGGGAAAGCTGTAACTCTGTGAGATGATTTCACAGAACACAAAGTAGTTTCTCAGAAAGCTTCTTTCTCTTTGTTATCGGAGGATATTTCCTTTGGCCCTATAGTCCTTAAAGGGATCTGAAATATCTGTTCTGAGATTCCACAGAAATAATGCTAGCAAAGAGATCCACGAAATACAGATGTAACTCTGCGAGATGAATTAACAGAACACTGAGCAGTTTCTCAGAAAGCTTCTTTCCAGATTTCATCGGAGGATATTTCCTTTTTCACCGTTGCCCTCTATTGGCTTCCAAATATCACTTTGCCAATTCCACAAGAACTGTCTTACCGAAAGCCTTCTTGAAGGGAAAGCTGTAACTCTGTGAGATGATTTCACAGAACACAAAGAAGTTTCTCAGGAAGCTTCTTTCTCTTTGTTATCGGAGGATATTTCCTTTGGCCCTATAGTCTTCAAAGGGATCCGAAATATCTGTTGTCAGATTCCACAGAAATAAGGCTAGCAAAGAGATCCACGAAATGCAGATGTAACTCTGAGAGATGACTTAGCAGAACACTAAGCAGTTTCTCAGAAAGCTTCTTTGCAGATTTCATCGGAGGATATTTCCTTTTTCACCATAGCCCTCTAAGGCCTTCCAAATATCACTTTGCCAATTCCACAAGAACTGTCTTATCGAAAGGCTTCTTGAGGGGAAAGCTGTAACTCTGTGAGATGATTTCACAGAACACAAAGAAGTTTCTCAGAAAGCTTCTTTCTCTTTGTTATCGGAGGATATTTCCTTTGGCCCTATAGTCTTCAAAGGGATCCGAAATATCTGTTGTCAGATTCCACAGAAATAAGGCTAGCAAAGAGATCCACGAAATACAGATGTAACTCTGTGAGATGAATTAACAGAACACTAAGCAGTTTCTCAGAAAGCTTCTTTCCAGGTTTCATCGGAGGATATTTCATTTTTCACCATAGCCCTCTATGGGCTTCCAAATATCACTTTGCCAATTCCACAAGAACTGTCTTAGCGAAAGGCTTCTTGAGGGGAAAGCTGTAACTCTGTGAGATGATTTCACAGAACACAAAGAAGTTTCTCAGAAAGCTTCTTTCTCTTTGTTATCGGAGGATATTTCCTTTGGCCCTATAGTCTTCAAAGGGAAAGGAAATAACTGTTCTCAGATTCCACAGAAATAAGGCTAGCAAAGAGATCCACGAAATACAGATGTAACTCTGTGAGATGAATTAACAGAACACTAAGCAGTTTCTCAGAAAACTTCTTTAGAGATTTCATTGGAGGATATTTCCTTTTTCACCCCAGCCCTCTATGGGCTTCCAAATATCAGTTTGCCAATTCCACAAGAACTGTCTTAGCGAAAGGCTTCTTGAGGGGAAAGATGTAACTGTGTGAGATGATTTCACAGAACACAAAGAAGTTTCTCAGAAAGCTTCTTTCTCTTTGTTATCGGAGGATATTTCCTTTGGCCCTATAGTCTTCAAAGGGAAAGGAAATATCTGTTGTCAGATTCCACAGAAATAAGGCTAGCAAAGCGATCCACGACATACAGATGTAACTCTGTGAGATGAATTAACAGAACACTGAGCAGTTTCTCAGAAAGCTTCTTTCCAGATTTCATCGGAGGATATTTCAATTTTCACCGTAGCCCACTATGGGCTTCCAAATATCACTTTGCCAATTCCACAAGAACTGTCTTAGCGAAAGGCTTCTTGAGGGGAAAGCTGTAACTCTGCGAGATGATTTCACAGAACACAAAGAAGTTTCTCAGAAAGCTTCTTTCTCTTTGTTATCGGAGGATATTTCCTTTGGCCGTATAGTCTTCAAAGGGATCTGAAATATCTGCTCTCAGATTCCACAGAAATAAGGCTAGCAAAGAGATCCACGAAATACAGATGTAAATCTGTGAGATGAATTATCAGAACACTAAGCAGTTTCTCAGAAAGCTTCTTTCCAGGTTTCATGGGAGGATATTTCCTTTTTCACCATAGCCCTCTATGGGCTTCCAAATATCACTTTGCCAATTCCACAAGAACTGTCTTAGCGAAAGGCTTCTTGAGGGGAAAGCTGTAACTCTGTGAGATGATTTCACAGAACACAAAGAAGTTTCTCAGAAAGCTTCTTTCTCTTTGTTATCGGAGGATATTTCCTTTGGCCCTATAGTCTTCAAAGGGATCCGAAATATCTGCTGTCAGATTCCACAGATATAAGGCTAGCAAAGAGATCCACGAAATACAGATGTAACTCTGTGAGATGAATTAACAGAACACTAAGCAGTTTCTCAGAAAGCTTCTTTCCAGGTTTCATCGGAGGATATTTCATTTTTCACCATAGCCCTCTATGGGCTTCCAAATATCACTTTGCCAATTCCACAAGAACTGTCTTAGCGAAAGGCTTCTTGAGGGGAAAGCTGTAACTCTGTGAGATGATTTCACAGAACACAAAGAAGTTTCTCAGAAAGCTTCTTTCTCTTTGTTATCGGAGGATATTTCCTTTGGCCCTATAGTCTTCAAAGGGAAAGGAAATATCTGTTCTCAGATTCCACAGAAATAAGGCTAGCAAAGAGATCCACGAAATACAGATGTAACTCTGTGAGATGAATTAACAGAACACTAAGCAGTTTCTCAGAAAACTTCTTTAGAGATTTCATTGGAGGATATTTCCTTTTTCACCCCAGCCCTCTATGGGCTTCCAAATATCAGTTTGCCAATTCCACAAGAACTGTCTTAGCGAAAGGCTTCTTGAGGGGAAAGATGTAACTGTGTGAGATGATTTCACAGAACACAAAGAAGTTTCTCAGAAAGCTTCTTTCTCTTTGTTATCGGAGGATATTTCCTTTGGCCCTATAGTCCTTAAAGGGATCTGAAATATCTGTTCCGAGATTCCACAGAAATAATGCTAGGAAAGAGATCCACGAAATACAGATGTAACTCTGCGAGATGAATTAGCAGAACCCTCAGCAGTTTCTCAGAAAGCTTCTTTCCAGATTTCATCGGAGGATATTTCCTTTTTCACCGTAGCCCTCTATTGGCTTCCAAATATCACTTTGCCAATTCCACAAGAACTGTCTTAGCGAAAGGCTTCTTGAGGGGAAAGCTGTAACTCTGTGAGATGATTTCACAGAACACAAAGTAGTTTCTCAGAAAGCTTCTTTCTCTTTGTTATCGGAGGATATTTCCTTTGGCCCTATAGTCCTTAAAGGGATCTGAAATATCTGTTCTGAGATTCCACAGAAATAATGCTAGCAAAGAGATCCACGAAATACAGATGTAACTCTGCGAGATGAATTAACAGAACACTGAGCAGTTTCTCAGAAAGCTTCTTTCCAGATTTCATCGGAGGATATTTCCTTTTTCACCGTTGCCCTCTATTGGCTTCCAAATATCACTTTGCCAATTCCACAAGAACTGTCTTAGCGAAAGCCTTCTTGAAGGGAAAGCTGTAACTCTGTGAGATGATTTCACAGAACACAAAGAAGTTTCTCAGGAAGCTTCTTTCTCTTTGTTATCGGAGGATATTTCCTTTGGCCCTATAGTCTTCAAAGGGATCCGAAATATCTGTTGTCAGATTCCACAGAAATAAGGCTAGCAAAGAGATCCACGAAATGCAGATGTAACTCTGAGAGATGACTTAGCAGAACACTAAGCAGTTTCTCAGAAAGCTTCTTTGCAGATTTCATCGGAGGATATTTCCTTTTTCACCATAGCCCTCTAAGGCCTTCCAAATATCACTTTGCCAATTCCACAAGAACTGTCTTATCGAAAGGCTTCTTGAGGGGAAAGCTGTAACTCTGTGAGATGATTTCACAGAACACAAAGAAGTTTCTCAGAAAGCTTCTTTCTCTTTGTTATCGGAGGATATTTCCTTTGGCCCTATACCCTTCAAAGGGAAAGGAAATATCTGTTGTCAGACTCCACAGAAATAAGGCTAGAAAGAGATCCACGAAATACAGATGTAACTCTGTGAGAGGAATTAACAGAACACTCAGCAGTTTCTCAGAAAGCTTCTTTCCAGGTTTCATCTGAGGATATTTCCTTTTTCACCATAGCCCTCTATGGGCTTCCAAATATCACTTTGCCAATTCCACAAGAACTGTCTTAGCGAAAGGCTTCTTGAGGGGAAAGCTGTAACTCTGTTTGATGATTTCACAGAACACAAAGAAGTTTCTCAGAAAGCTTCTTTCTCTTTGTTATCGGAGGATATTTCCTTTGGCCCTATAGTCCTTAAAGGGATCTGAAATATCTGTTCTGAGATTCCACAGAAATAATGCTAGCAAAGAGATCCACGAAATACAGATGTAACTCTGCGAGATGAATTAACAGAACACTGAGCAGTTTCTCAGAAAGCTTCTTTCCAGATTTCATCGGAGGATATTTCCATTTTCACCGTAGCCCTCTATGGGCTTCCAAATATCACTTTGCCAATTCCACAAGAACTGTCTTAGCGAAAGGCTTCTTGAGGGGAAAGCTGTAACTCTGCGAGATGATTTCACAGAACACAAAGAAGTTTCTCAGAAAGCTTCTTTCTCTTTGTTATCGGAGGATATTTCCTTTGGCCCTATAGTCCTTAAAGGGATCTGAAATATCTGTTCTGAGATCCCACAGAAATAATGCGAGCAAAGAGATCCACGAAATACAGATGTAACTCTGCGAGATTAATTAACAGAACACTGAGCAGTTTCTCAGAAAGCTTCTTTCCAGATTTCATCGGAGGATATTTCCTTTTTCACCGTAGCCCTCTAATGGCTTCCAAATATCACTTTGCCAATTCCACAAGAACTGTCTTAGCGAAAGGCTTCTTGAGGGGAAAGCTGTAACACTGTGAGATGATTTCACAGAACACAAAGAAGTTTCTCAGAAAGCTTCTTTCTCTTTGTTATCGGAGGATATTTCCTTTGGCCGTATAGTCTTCAAAGGGATCTGAAATATCTGCTCTCAGATTCCACAGAAATAAGGCTAGCAAAGAGATCCACGAAATACAGATGTAAATCTGTGAGATGAATTATCAGAACACTAAGCAGTTTCTCAGAAAGCTTCTTTCCAGGTTTCATGGGAGGATATTTCCTTTTTCACCATAGCCCTCTATGGGCTTCCAAATATCACTTTGCCAATTCCACAAGAACTGTCTTAGCGAAAGGCTTCTTGAGGGGAAAGCTGTAACTCTGTGAGATGATTTCACAGAACACAAAGAAGTTTCTCAGAAAGCTTCTTTCTCTTTGTTATCGGAGGATATTTCCTTTGGCCCTATAGTCTTCAAAGAGATCCGAAATATCTGTTGTCAGATTCCACAGAAATAAGGCTAGCAAAGAGATCCACGAAATACAGATGTAACTCTGTGAGATGAATTAACAGAACACTAAGCAGTTTCTCAGAAAGCTTCTTTTCAGGTTTCATCGGAGGATATTTCATTTTTCACCATAGCCCTCTATGGGCTTCCAAATATCACTTTGCCAATTCCACAAGAACTGTCTTAGCGAAAGGCTTCTTGATGGGAAAGCTGTAACTCTGTGAGATGATTTCACAGAACACAAAGAAGTTTCTCAGAAAGCTTCTTTCTCTTTGTTATCGGAGGATATTTCCTTTGGCCCTATAGTCTTCAAAGGGAAAGGAAATATCTGTTGTCAGATTCCACAGAAATAAGGCTAGCAAAGAGATCCACGAAATACAGATGTAACTCTGTGAGATGAATTAACAGAACACTAAGCAGTTTCTCAGAAAACTTCTTTAGAGATTTCATTGGAGGATATTTCCTTTTTCACCCCAGCCCTCTATGGGCTTCCAAATATCAGTTTGCCAATTCCACAAGAACTGTCTTAGCGAAAGGCTTCTTGAGGGGAAAGATGTAACTGTGTGAGATGATTTCACAGAACACAAAGAAGTTTCTCAGAAAGCTTCTTTCTCTTTGTTATCGGAGGATATTTCCTTTGGCCCTATAGTCCTTAAAGGGATCTGAAATATCTGTTCTGAGATTCCACAGAAATAATGCTAGGAAAGAGATCCACGAAATACAGATGTAACTCTGCGAGATGAATTAGCAGAACCCTCAGCAGTTTCTCAGAAAGCTTCTTTCCAGATTTCATCGGAGAATATTTCCTTTTTCACCGTAGCCCTCTATTGGCTTCCAAATATCACTTTGCCAATTCCACAAGAACTGTCTTAGCAAAAGGCTTCTTGAGGGGAAAGCTGTAACTCTGTGAGATGATTTCACAGAACACAAAGTAGTTTCTCAGAAAGCTTCTTTCTCTTTGTTATCGGAGGATATTTCCTTTGGCCCTATAGTCCTTAAAGGGATCTGAAATATCTGTTCTGAGATTCCACAGAAATAATGCTAGCAAAGAGATCCACGAAATACAGATGTAACTCTGCGAGATGAATTAACAGAACACTGAGCAGTTTCTCAGAAAGCTTCTTTCCAGATTTCATCGGAGGATATTTCCTTTTTCACCGTTGCCCTCTATTGGCTTCCAAATATCACTTTGCCAATTCCAGAAGAACTCTCTTAGCGAAAGCCTTCTTGAAGGGAAAGCTGTAACTCTGTGAGATGATTTCACAGAACACAAAGAAGTTTCTCAGAAAGCTTCTTTCTCTTTGTTATCGGAGGATATTTCCTTTGGCCCTATAGTCTTCAAAGGGATCCGAAATATCTGTTGTCAGATTCCACAGAAATAAGGCTAGCAAAGAGATCCACGAAATGCAGATGTAACTCTGAGAGATGACTTAGCAGAACACTAAGCAGTTTCTCAGAAAGCTTCTTTCCAGATTTCATCGGAGGATATTTCCTTTTTCACCATAGCCCTCTAAGGCCTTCCAAATATCACTTTGCCAATTCCACAAGAACTGTCTTATCGAAAGGCTTCTTGAGGGGAAAGCTGTAACTCTGTGAGATGATTTCACAGAACACAAAGAAGTTTCTCAGAAAGCTTCTTGCTCTTTGTTATCGGAGGATATTTCCTTTGGCCCTATACCCTTCAAAGGGAAAGGAAATATCTGTTGTCAGACTCCACAGAAATAAGGCTAGAAAGAGATCCACGAAATACAGATGTAACTCTGTGAGAGGAATTAACAGAACACTCAGCAGTTTCTCAGAAAGCTTCTTTCCAGGTTTCATCTGAGGATATTTCCTTTTTCACCATAGCCCTCTATGGGCTTCCAAATATCACTTTGCCAATTCCACAAGAACTGTCTTAGCGAAAGGCTTCTTGAGGGGAAAGCTGTAACTGTGTGAGATGATTTCACAGAACACAAAGAAGTTTCTCAGAAAGCTTCTTTCTCTTTGTTATCGGAGGATATTTCCTTTGGCCCTATAGTCTTCAAAGGGAAAGGAAATATCTGTTGTCAGATTCCACAGAAATAAGGCTAGCAAAGCGATCCACGACATACAGATGTAACTCTGTGAGATGAATTAACAGAACACTGAGCAGTTTCTCAGAAAGCTTCTTTCCACATTTCATCGGAGGATATTTCCATTTTCACCGTAGCCCTCTATGGGCTTCCAAATATCACTTTGCCAATTCCACAAGAACTGTCTTAGCGAAAGGCTTCTTGAGGGGAAAGCTGTAACTCTGCGAGATGATTTCACAGAACACAAAGAAGTTTCTCAGAAAGCTTCTTTCTCTTTGTTATCGGAGGATATTTCCTTTGGCCCTATAGTCCTTAAAGGGATCTGAAATGTCTGTTCTGAGATCCCACAGAAATAATGCTAGCAAAGAGATGCACGAAATACAGATGTAACTCTGCGAGATTAATTAACAGAACACTGAGCAGTTTCTCAGAAAGCTTCTTTCCAGATTTCATCGGAGGATATTTCCTTTTTCACCGTAGCCCTCTATTGGCTTCCAAATATCACTTTGCCAATTCCACAAGAACTGTCTTAGCGAAAGGCTTCTTGAGGGGAAAGCTGTAACTCTGTGAGATGATTTCACAGAACACAAAGAAGTTTCTCAGAAAGCTTCTTTCTCTTTGTTATCGGAGGATATTTCCTTTGGCCGTATAGTCTTCAAAGGGATCTGAAATATCTGCTCTCAGATTCCACAGAAATAAGGCTAGCAAAGAGATCCACGAAATACAGATGTAAATCTGTGAGATGAATTATCAGAACACTAAGCAGTTTCTCAGAAAGCTTCTTTCCAGGTTTCATCTGGGGATATTTCCTTTTTCACCATAGCCCTCTATGGGCTTCCAAATATCACTTTGCCAATTCCACAAGAACTGTCTTAGCGAAAGGCTTCTTGAGGGGAAAGCTGTAACTTTGCGAGATGATTTCACAGAACACAAAGAAGTTTCTCAGAAAGCTTCTTTCTCTTTGTTATCGGAGGATATTTCCTTTGGCCCTATAGTCCTTAAAGGGATCTGAAATATCTGTTCTGAGATTCCACAGAAATAATGCTAGCAAAGAGATCCACGAAATACAGATGTAACTCTGTGAGATGAATTAACAGAACACTGAGCAGTTTCTCAGAAAGCTTCTTTCCAGATTTCATCGGAGGATATTTCCTTTTTCACCATAGCCCTCTATTGGCTTCCAAATATCACTTTGCCAATTCCATAAGAACTGTCTTAGCGCAAGGCTTCTTGAGGGGAAAGCTGTAACTCTGTGAGATGATTTCACAGAACACAAAGAAGTTTCTCCGAAAGCTTCTTTCTCTTTGTTATCGGAGGATATTTCCTTTGGCCCTATAGACTTCAAACGGATCCGAAATATCTGTTGTCAGATTCCACAGAAATAAGGCTAGCAAAGAGATCCACGAAATGCAGATGTAACTCTGTGAGATGAATAAACAGAACACTAAGCAGTTTCTCAGAAAGCTTCTTTACAGATTTCATGGGAGGATATTTCCTTTTTCACCATAGCCCTCTATGGGCTTCCAAATATCACTTTGCCAATTCCACAAGAACTGTCTTAGCGAAAGGCTTCTTGAGGGGAAAGCTGTAACTCTGTGAGATGATTTCACAGAACACAAAGAAGTTTCTCCGAAACCTTCTTTCTCTTTGTTATCGGAGGATATTTCCTTTGGCCCTATAGTCTTCAAAAGGAAAGGAAATATCTGTTGTCAGATTCCACAGAAATAAGGCTAGCAAAGAGATCCACGAAATACAGATGTAACTCTGTGAGATGAATTAACAGAACACGAAGCAGTTTCTCAGAAAGCTTCTTTCCAGGTTTCATCTGAGGATATTTCCTTTTTCACCATATCCCACTATGGGCTTCCAAATATCACTTTTCCAATTCCACAAGAACTGTCTTAGCGAAAGGCTTCTTGAGGGGAAAGCTGTAACTCTGTGAGATGATTTCACATAACACAAAGAAGTTTCTCAGAAAGCTTCTTTCTCTTTGTTATCGGAGGATATTTCCTTTGGCCCTATAGTCTTCAAAGGGAAAGGAAATATCTGTTTTCAGATTCCACAGAAATAAGGCTAGCAAAGAGATCCACGAAATACAGATGTAACTCTGTGAGATGAATTAACAGAACACTAAGCAGTTTCTCAGAAAACTTCTTTAGAAATTTCATTGGAGGATATTTCCTTTTTCACCCCAGCCCTCTATGGGCTTCCAAATATCAGTTTGCCAATTCCACAAGAACTGTCATAGCGAAAGGCTTCTTGAGGGGAAAGATGTAACTGTGTGAGATGATTTCACAGAACACAAAGAAGTTTCTCAGAAAGCTTCTTTCTCTTTTTATCGGAGGATATTTCCTTTGGTCCTATAGTCTTCAAAGGGAAAGGAAATATCTGTTGTCAGATTCCACAGAAATAAGGCTAGCAAAGCGATCCACGAAATACAGATGTAACTCTGTGAGATAAATTAACAGAACACTGAGCAGTTTCTCAGAAAGCTTCTTTCCAGATTTCATCGGAGGATATTTCCTTTTTCACCATAGCCCTCTATGAGCTTCCAAATATCACTTTGCCAATTCCACAAGAACTGTCTTAGCGAAAGGCTTCTTGAGGGGAAAGCTGTAACTCTGTGAGATGATTTCACAGAACACAAAGAAGTTTCTCAGAAAGCTTCTTTCTCTTTGTTATCGGAGGATATTTCCTTTGGCCCTATAGTCCTTAAAGGGATCTGAAATATCTGTTCTGAGATTACACAGAAATAATGCTAGCAAAGAGATCCACGAAATACAGATGTAACTCTGCGAGATGAATTAGCAGAACACTCAGCAGTTTCTCAGAAAGCTTCTTTCCAGATTTCATCGGAGGATATTTCCTTTTTCACCGTAGCCCTCTATTGGCTTCCAAATATCACTTTGCCAATTTCACAAGAACTGTCTTAGCGAAAGGCTTCTTGAGGGGAAAGCTGTAACTCTGTGAGATGATTTCACAGAACACAAAGAAGTTTCTCAGAAAGCTTCTTTCTCTTTGTTATGGGAGGATATTTCCTTTGGCCCTATAGTCTTCAAAGGGATCCGAAATATCTGTTCTCAGATTCCACAGAAATAAGGCTAGCAAAGAGATCCACGAAATGCAGATGTAACTCTGTGAGATGAATTAGCAGAACACTAAGCAGTTTCTCAGAAAGCTTCTTTACAGATTTCATCGGAGGATATTTCCTTTTTCACCATAGCCCTCTAAGGGCTTCCAAATATCACTTTGCCAATTCCACAAGAACTGTCTTATCGAAAGGCTTCTTGAGGGGAAAGCTGTAACTCTGTGAGATGATTTCACAGAACACAAAGACGTTTCTCAGAAAGCTTCTTTCTCTTTGTTATCGGAGGATATTTCCTTTGTCCCTATAGTCTTCAAAGGGATCCGAAATATCTGTTGTCAGAATCCACAGAAATAAGGCTAGCAAAGAGATCCACGAAATACAGATGTAACTCTGTGAGATGAATTAACAGATCACTGAGCAGTTTCTCAGAAAGCTACTTTCCAGGTTTCATCTGAGGATATTTCCTTTTTCACCATAGCCCTCTAGGGGCTTCCAAATATCACTTTGCCAATTCCACAAGAACTGTCTTAGCGAAAGGCTTCTTGAGGGGAAAGCTGTAACACTGTGAGATGATTTCACAGAACAGAAAGAAGTTTCTCAGAAAGCTTCTTTCTCTTTGTTATCGGAGGATATTTCCTTTGGCCCTATACTCTTCAAAGGGAAAGGAAATATCTGTTGTCAGACTCCACAGAAATAAGGCTAGCAAAGAGATCCACGAAATACAGATGTAACTCTGTGAGAGGAATTAACAGAACACTCAGCAGTTTCTCAGAAAGCTTCTTTCCAGGTTTCATCTGAGGATATTTCCTTTTTCACCCTAGCCCTCTATGGGCTTCCAAATATCACTTTGCCAATTCCACAAGAACTGTCTTAGCGAAAGGCTTCTTGAGGGGAAAGCTGTAACTCTGTGAGATGATTTCACAGAACACAAAGAAGTTTCTCAGAAAGCTTCTTTCTCTTTGTTATCGGATGATATTTCCTTTGGCCCTATAGTCTTCAAAGGGAAAGGAAATATCTGTTCTCAGATTCCACAGAAATAAGGCTAGCAAAGAGATCCACGAAATACAGATGTAACTCTGTGAGATGAATTAACAGAACACTAAGCAGTTTCTCAGAAAACTTCTTTAGAGATTTCATTGGAGGATATTTCCTTTTTCACCCCAGCCCTCTATGGGCTTCCAAATATCAGTTTGCCAATTCCACAAGAACTGTCTTAGCGAAAGGCTTCTTGAGGGGAAAGATGTAACTGTGTGAGATGATTTCACAGAACACAAAGAAGTTTCTCAGAAAGCTTCTTTCTCTTTGTTATCGGAGGATATTTCCTTTGGCCCTATAGTCCTTAAAGGGATCTGAAATATCTGTTCCGAGATTCCACAGAAATAATGCTAGGAAAGAGATCCACGAAATACAGATGTAACTCTGCGAGATGAATTAGCAGAACCCTCAGCAGTTTCTCAGAAAGCTTCTTTCCAGATTTCATCGGAGGATATTTCCTTTTTCACCGTAGCCCTCTATTGGCTTCCAAATATCACTTTGCCAATTCCACAAGAACTGTCTTAGTGAAAGGCTTCTTGAGGGGAAAGCTGTAACTCTGTGAGATGATTTCACAGAACACAAAGTAGTTTCTCAGAAAGCTTCTTTCTCTTTGTTATCGGAGGATATTTCCTTTGGCCCTATAGTCCTTAAAGGGATCTGAAATATCTGTTCTGAGATTCCACAGAAATAATGCTAGCAAAGAGATCCACGAAATACAGATGTAACTCTGCGAGATGAATTAACAGAACACTGAGCAGTTTCTCAGAAAGCTTCTTTCCAGATTTCATCGGAGGATATTTCCTTTTTCACCGTTGCCCTCTATTGGCTTCCAAATATCACTTTGCCAATTCCACAAGAACTGTCTTAGCGAAAGCCTTCTTGAAGGGAAAGCTGTAACTCTGTGAGATGATTTCACAGAACACAAAGAAGTTTCTCAGGAAGCTTCTTTCTCTTTGTTATCGGAGGATATTTCCTTTGGCCCTATAGTCTTCAAAGGGATCCGAAATATCTGTTGTCAGATTCCACAGAAATAAGGCTAGCAAAGAGATCCACGAAATGCAGATGTAACTCTGAGAGATGACTTAGCAGAACACTAAGCAGTTTCTCAGAAAGCTTCTTTGCAGATTTCATCGGAGGATATTTCCTTTTTCACCATAGCCCTCTAAGGCCTTCCAAATATCACTTTGCCAATTCCACAAGAACTGTCTTATCGAAAGGCTTCTTGAGGGGAAAGCTGTAACTCTGTGAGATGATTTCACAGAACACAAAGAAGTTTCTCAGAAAGCTTCTTTCTCTTTGTTATCGGAGGATATTTCCTTTGGCCCTATACCCTTCAAAGGGAAAGGAAATATCTGTTGTCAGACTCCACAGAAATAAGGCTAGAAAGAGATCCACGAAATACAGATGTAACTCTGTGAGAGGAATTAACAGAACACTCAGCAGTTTCTCAGAAAGCTTCTTTCCAGGTTTCATCTGAGGATATTTCCTTTTTCACCATAGCCCTCTATGGGCTTCCAAATATCACTTTGCCAATTCCACAAGAACTGTCTTAGCGAAAGGCTTCTTGAGGGGAAAGCTGTAACTCTGTTTGATGATTTCACAGAACACAAAGAAGTTTCTCAGAAAGCTTCTTTCTCTTTGTTATCGGAGGATATTTCCTTTGGCCCTATAGTCCTTAAAGGGATCTGAAATATCTGTTCTGAGATGCCACAGAAATAATGCTAGCAAAGAGATCCACGAAATACAGATGTAACTCTGCGAGATGAATTAACAGAACACTGAGCAGTTTCTCAGAAAGCTTCTTTCCAGATTTCATCGGAGGATATTTCCATTTTCACCGTAGCCCTCTATGGGCTTCCAAATATCACTTTGCCAATTCCACAAGAACTGTCTTAGCGAAAGGCTTCTTGAGGGGAAAGCTGTAACTCTGCGAGATGATTTCACAGAACACAAAGAAGTTTCTCAGAAAGCTTCTTTCTCTTTGTTATCGGAGGATATTTCCTTTGGCCCTATAGTCCTTAAAGGGATCTGAAATATCTGTTCTGAGATCCCACAGAAATAATGCGAGCAAAGAGATCCACGAAATACAGATGTAACTCTGCGAGATTAATTAACAGAACACTGAGCAGTTTCTCAGAAAGCTTCTTTCCAGATTTCATCGGAGGATATTTCCTTTTTCACCGTAGCCCTCTAATGGCTTCCAAATATCACTTTGCCAATTCCACAAGAACTGTCTTAGCGAAAGGCTTCTTGAGGGGAAAGCTGTAACACTGTGAGATGATTTCACAGAACACAAAGAAGTTTCTCAGAAAGCTTCTTTCTCTTTGTTATCGGAGGATATTTCCTTTGGCCGTATAGTCTTCAAAGGGATCTGAAATATCTGCTCTCAGATTCCACAGAAATAAGGCTAGCAAAGAGATCCACGAAATACAGATGTAAATCTGTGAGATGAATTATCAGAACACTAAGCAGTTTCTCAGAAAGCTTCTTTCCAGGTTTCATGGGAGGATATTTCCTTTTTCACCATAGCCCTCTATGGGCTTCCAAATATCACTTTGCCAATTCCACAAGAACTGTCTTAGCGAAAGGCTTCTTGAGGGGAAAGCTGTAACTCTGTGAGATGATTTCACAGAACACAAAGAAGTTTCTCAGAAAGCTTCTTTCTCTTTGTTATCGGAGGATATTTCCTTTGGCCCTATAGTCTTCAAAGAGATCCGAAATATCTGTTGTCAGATTCCACAGAAATAAGGCTAGCAAAGAGATCCACGAAATACAGATGTAACTCTGTGAGATGAATTAACAGAACACTAAGCAGTTTCTCAGAAAGCTTCTTTTCAGGTTTCATCGGAGGATATTTCATTTTTCACCATAGCCCTCTATGGGCTTCCAAATATCACTTTGCCAATTCCACAAGAACTGTCTTAGCGAAAGGCTTCTTGATGGGAAAGCTGTAACTCTGTGAGATGATTTCACAGAACACAAAGAAGTTTCTCAGAAAGCTTCTTTCTCTTTGTTATCGGAGGATATTTCCTTTGGCCCTATAGTCTTCAAAGGGAAAGGAAATATCTGTTGTCAGATTCCACAGAAATAAGGCTAGCAAAGAGATCCACGAAATACAGATGTAACTCTGTGAGATGAATTAACAGAACACTAAGCAGTTTCTCAGAAAACTTCTTTAGAGATTTCATTGGAGGATATTTCCTTTTTCACCCCAGCCCTCTATGGGCTTCCAAATATCAGTTTGCCAATTCCACAAGAACTGTCTTAGCGAAAGGCTTCTTGAGGGGAAAGATGTAACTGTGTGAGATGCTTTCACAGAACACAAAGAAGTTTCTCAGAAAGCTTCTTTCTCTTTGTTATCGGAGGATATTTCCTTTGGCCCTATAGTCCTTAAAGGGATCTGAAATATCTGTTCTGAGATTCCACAGAAATAATGCTAGGAAAGAGATCCACGAAATACAGATGTAACTCTGCGAGATGAATTAGCAGAACCCTCAGCAGTTTCTCAGAAAGCTTCTTTCCAGATTTCATCGGAGAATATTTCCTTTTTCACCGTAGCCCTCTATTGGCTTCCAAATATCACTTTGCCAATTCCACAAGAACTGTCTTAGCAAAAGGCTTCTTGAGGGGAAAGCTGTAACTCTGTGAGATGATTTCACAGAACACAAAGTAGTTTCTCAGAAAGCTTCTTTCTCTTTGTTATCGGAGGATATTTCCTTTGGCCCTATAGTCCTTAAAGGGATCTGAAATATCTGTTCTGAGATTCCACAGAAATAATGCTAGCAAAGAGATCCACGAAATACAGATGTAACTCTGCGAGATGAATTAACAGAACACTGAGCAGTTTCTCAGAAAGCTTCTTTCCAGATTTCATCGGAGGATATTTCCTTTTTCACCGTTGCCCTCTATTGGCTTCCAAATATCACTTTGCCAATTCCACAAGAACTCTCTTAGCGAAAGCCTTCTTGAAGGGAAAGCTGTAACTCTGTGAGATGATTTCACAGAACACAAAGAAGTTTCTCAGAAAGCTTCTTTCTCTTTGTTATCGGAGGATATTTCCTTTGGCCCTATAGTCTTCAAAGGGATCCGAAATATCTGTTGTCAGATTCCACAGAAATAAGGCTAGCAAAGAGATCCACGAAATGCAGATGTAACTCTGAGAGATGACTTAGCAGAACACTAAGCAGTTTCTCAGAAAGCTTCTTTCCAGATTTCATCGGAGGATATTTCCTTTTTCACCATAGCCCTCTAAGGCCTTCCAAATATCACTTTGCCAATTCCACAAGAACTGTCTTATCGAAAGGCTTCTTGAGGGGAAAGCTGTAACTCTGTGAGATGATTTCACAGAACACAAAGAAGTTTCTCAGAAAGCTTCTTGCTCTTTGTTATCGGAGGATATTTCCTTTGGCCCTATACCCTTCAAAGGGAAAGGAAATATCTGTTGTCAGACTCCACAGAAATAAGGCTAGAAAGAGATCCACGAAATACAGATGTAACTCTGTGAGAGGAATTAACAGAACACTCAGCAGTTTCTCAGAAAGCTTCTTTCCAGGTTTCATCTGAGGATATTTCCTTTTTCACCATAGCCCTCTATGGGCTTCCAAATATCACTTTGCCAATTCCACAAGAACTGTCTTAGCGAAAGGCTTCTTGAGGGGAAAGCTGTAACTGTGTGAGATGATTTCACAGAACACAAAGAAGTTTCTCAGAAAGCTTCTTTCTCTTTGTTATCGGAGGATATTTCCTTTGGCCCTATAGTCTTCAAAGGGAAAGGAAATATCTGTTGTCAGATTCCACAGAAATAAGGCTAGCAAAGCGATCCACGACATACAGATGTAACTCTGTGAGATGAATTAACAGAACACTGAGCAGTTTCTCAGAAAGCTTCTTTCCACATTTCATCGGAGGATATTTCCATTTTCACCGTAGCCCTCTATGGGCTTCCAAATATCACTTTGCCAATTCCACAAGAACTGTCTTAGCGAAAGGCTTCTTGAGGGGAAAGCTGTAACTCTGCGAGATGATTTCACAGAACACAAAGAAGTTTCTCAGAAAGCTTCTTTCTCTTTGTTATCGGAGGATATTTCCTTTGGCCCTATAGTCCTTAAAGGGATCTGAAATGTCTGTTCTGAGATCCCACAGAAATAATGCTAGCAAAGAGATGCACGAAATACAGATGTAACTCTGCGAGATTAATTAACAGAACACTGAGCAGTTTCTCAGAAAGCTTCTTTCCAGATTTCATCGGAGGATATTTCCTTTTTCACCGTAGCCCTCTATTGGCTTCCAAATATCACTTTGCCAATTCCACAAGAACTGTCTTAGCGAAAGGCTTCTTGAGGGGAAAGCTGTAACTCTGTGAGATGATTTCACAGAACACAAAGAAGTTTCTCAGAAAGCTTCTTTCTCTTTGTTATCGGAAGATATTTCCTTTGGCCGTATAGTCTTCAAAGGGATCTGAAATATCTGCTCTCAGATTCCACAGAAATAAGGCTAGCAAAGAGATCCACGAAATACAGATGTAAATCTGTGAGATGAATTATCAGAACACTAAGCAGTTTCTCAGAAAGCTTCTTTCCAGGTTTCATCTGGGGATATTTCCTTTTTCACCATAGCCCTCTATGGGCTTCCAAATATCACTTTGCCAATTCCACAAGAACTGTCTTAGCGAAAGGCTTCTTGAGGGGAAAGCTGTAACTTTGCGAGATGATTTCACAGAACACAAAGAAGTTTCTCAGAAAGCTTCTTTCTCTTTGTTATCGGAGGATATTTCCTTTGGCCCTATAGTCCTTAAAGGGATCTGAAATATCTGTTCTGAGATTCCACAGAAATAATGCTAGCAAAGAGATCCACGAAATACAGATGTAACTCTGTGAGATGAATTAACAGAACACTGAGCAGTTTCTCAGAAAGCTTCTTTCCAGATTTCATCGGAGGATATTTCCTTTTTCACCATAGCCCTCTATTGGCTTCCAAATATCACTTTGCCAATTCCATAAGAACTGTCTTAGCGCAAGGCTTCTTGAGGGGAAAGCTGTAACTCTGTGAGATGATTTCACAGAACACAAAGAAGTTTCTCCGAAAGCTTCTTTCTCTTTGTTATCGGAGGATATTTCCTTTGGCCCTATAGACTTCAAACGGATCCGAAATATCTGTTGTCAGATTCCACAGAAATAAGGCTAGCAAAGAGATCCACGAAATGCAGATGTAACTCTGTGAGATGAATAAACAGAACACTAAGCAGTTTCTCAGAAAGCTTCTTTACAGATTTCATGGGAGGATATTTCCTTTTTCACCATAGCCCTCTATGGGCTTCCAAATATCACTTTGCCAATTCCACAAGAACTGTCTTAGCGAAAGGCTTCTTGAGGGGAAAGCTGTAACTCTGTGAGATGATTTCACAGAACACAAAGAAGTTTCTCCGAAACCTTCTTTCTCTTTGTTATCGGAGGATATTTCCTTTGGCCCTATAGTCTTCAAAAGGAAAGGAAATATCTGTTGTCAGATTCCACAGAAATAAGGCTAGCAAAGAGATCCACGAAATACAGATGTAACTCTGTGAGATGAATTAACAGAACACGAAGCAGTTTCTCAGAAAGCTTCTTTCCAGGTTTCATCTGAGGATATTTCCTTTTTCACCATAGCCCACTATGGGCTTCCAAATATCACTTTTCCAATTCCACAAGAACTGTCTTAGCGAAAGGCTTCTTGAGGGGAAAGCTGTAACTCTGTGAGATGATTTCACATAACACAAAGAAGTTTCTCAGAAAGCTTCTTTCTCTTTGTTATCGGAGGATATTTCCTTTGGCCCTATAGTCTTCAAAGGGAAAGGAAATATCTGTTTTCAGATTCCACAGAAATAAGGCTAGCAAAGAGATCCACGAAATACAGATGTAACTCTGTGAGATGAATTAACAGAACACTAAGCAGTTTCTCAGAAAACTTCTTTAGATATTTCATTGGAGGATATTTCCTTTTTCACCCCAGCCCTCTATGGGCTTCCAAATATCAGTTTGCCAATTCCACAAGAACTGTCATAGCGAAAGGCTTCTTGAGGGGAAAGATGTAACTGTGTGAGATGATTTCACAGAACACAAAGAAGTTTCTCAGAAAGCTTCTTTCTCTTTTTATCGGAGGATATTTCCTTTGGTCCTATAGTCTTCAAAGGGAAAGGAAATATCTGTTGTCAGATTCCACAGAAATAAGGCTAGCAAAGCGATCCACGAAATACAGATGTAACTCTGTGAGATAAATTAACAGAACACTGAGCAGTTTCTCAGAAAGCTTCTTTCCAGATTTCATCGGAGGATATTTCCTTTTTCACCATAGCCCTCTATGAGCTTCCAAATATCACTTTGCCAATTCCACAAGAACTGTCTTAGCGAAAGGCTTCTTGAGGGGAAAGCTGTAACTCTGTGAGATGATTTCACAGAACACAAAGAAGTTTCTCAGAAAGCTTCTTTCTCTTTGTTATCGGAGGATATTTCCTTTGGCCCTATAGTCCTTAAAGGGATCTGAAATATCTGTTCTGAGATTACACAGAAATAATGCTAGCAAAGAGATCCACGAAATACAGATGTAACTCTGCGAGATGAATTAGCAGAACACTCAGCAGTTTCTCAGAAAGCTTCTTTCCAGATTTCATCGGAGGATATTTCCTTTTTCACCGTAGCCCTCTATTGGCTTCCAAATATCACTTTGCCAATTTCACAAGAACTGTCTTAGCGAAAGGCTTCTTGAGGGGAAAGCTGTAACTCTGTGAGATGATTTCACAGAACACAAAGAAGTTTCTCAGAAAGCTTCTTTCTGTTTGTTATGGGAGGATATTTCCTTTGGCCCTATAGTCTTCAAAGGGATCCGAAATATCTGTTCTCAGATTCCACAGAAATAAGGCTAGCAAAGAGATCCACGAAATGCAGATGTAACTCTGTGAGATGAATTAGCAGAACACTAAGCAGTTTCTCAGAAAGCTTCTTTACAGATTTCATCGGAGGATATTTCCTTTTTCACCATAGCCCTCTAAGGGCTTCCAAATATCACTTTGCCAATTCCACAAGAACTGTCTTATCGAAAGGCTTCTTGAGGGGAAAGCTGTAACTCTGTGAGATGATTTCACAGAACACAAAGAAGTTTCTCAGAAAGCTTCTTTCTCTTTGTTATCGGAGGATATTTCCTTTGTCCCTATAGTCTTCAAAGGGATCCGAAATATCTGTTGTCAGAATCCACAGAAATAAGGCTAGCAAAGAGATCCACGAAATACAGATGTAACTCTGTGAGATGAATTAACAGATCACTGAGCAGTTTCTCAGAAAGCTACTTTCCAGGTTTCATCTGAGGATATTTCCTTTTTCACCATAGCCCTCTAGGGGCTTCCAAATATCACTTTGCCAATTCCACAAGAACTGTCTTAGCGAAAGGCTTCTTGAGGGGAAAGCTGTAACACTGTGAGATGATTTCACAGAACAGAAAGAAGTTTCTCAGAAAGCTTCTTTCTCTTTGTTATCGGAGGATATTTCCTTTGGCCCTATACTCTTCAAAGGGAAAGGAAATATCTGTTGTCAGACTCCACAGAAATAAGGCTAGCAAAGAGATCCACGAAATACAGATGTAACTCTGTGAGAGGAATTAACAGAACACTCAGCAGTTTCTCAGAAAGCTTCTTTCCAGGTTTCATCTGAGGATATTTCCTTTTTCACCCTAGCCCTCTATGGGCTTCCAAATATCACTTTGCCAATTCCACAAGAACTGTCTTAGCGAAAGGCTTCTTGAGGGGAAAGCTGTAACTCTGTGAGATGATTTCACAGAACACAAAGAAGTTTCTCAGAAAGCTTCTTTCTCTTTGTTATCGGATGATATTTCCTTTGGCCCTATAGTCTTCAAAGGGAAAGGAAATATCTGTTCTCAGATTCCAAAGAAATAAGGGTAGCAAAGAGATCCACGAAATACAGATGGAACTCTGTGAGATGAATTAACAGAACACTAAGCAGTTTCTCAGAAAGCTTCTTTAGAGATTTCATTGGAGGATATTTCCTTTTTCACCACAGCCCTCTATGGGCTTCCAAATATCAGTTTGCCAATTCCACAAGAACTGTCTTAGCGAAAGGATTCTTGAGGGGAAAGCTGTAACTCTGTGAGATGATTTCACAGAACACAAAGAAGTTTCTCAGAAAGCTTCTTTCTCTTTGTTATCGGAGGATATTTCCTTTGGCCCTATAGTCCTTAAAGGGATCTCAAATATCTGTTCTGAGATTCCACAGAAATAATGCTAGCCAAGAGATCCACGAAATACAGATGTAACTCTGCGAGATGAATTAACAGAACACTGAGCAGTTTCTCAGAAAGCTTCTTTCCAGATTTCATCGGAGGATATTTCCTTTTTCACCATAGCCCTCTATTGGCTTCCAAATATCCCTTTGCCAATTCCACAAGAACTGTCTTATCGAAAGGCTTCTTGAGGGGAAAGCTGTAACTCTGTGAGATGATTTCACAGAACACAAAGAAGTTTCCCAGAAAGCTTCTTTCTCTTTGTTATCAGAGGATATTTCCTATGGCCCTATAGTCTTCAAAGGGATCCGAAATATATGTTGTCAGATTCCACAGAAATAAGGCTAGCAAAGAGATCCACGAAATACTGATGTAACTCTGTGCGATGAATTAACAGAACACTAAGCAGTTTCTCAGAAAGCTTCTTTCCAGATTTCATCGGAGGATATTTCCTTTTTCACCGTAGCCCTCTATGGGCTTCCAAATATCACTTTGCCAATTCCACAAGAACTGTCTTAGCGAAAGGCTTCTTGAGGGGAAAGCTGTAACTCTGTGAGATGATTTCACAGAACACAAAGAAGTTTCTCAGAAAGCTTCCTTCTCTTTGTTATCGGAGGATATTTCCTTTGGCCCTATAGTCTTCAAAGGGATCCGAAATATCTCTTTTCAGATTCCACAGAAATAAGGCTAGCAAAGAGATCCAAGAAATACAGATGTAACTCTGTGAGATGAATTAACAGATCACTGAGCAGTTTCTCAGAAAGCTTCTTTCCAGATTTCATCGGTGGATATTTCCTTTTTCACCATAGCCCTCTATGGGCTTCCAAATATCACTTTGCCAATTCCACAAGAACTGTCCTAGCGAAGGATTTATTGAGGGGAAAGCTGTAACTCTGTGAGATGATTTCACAGAACACAACGATGTTTCTCAGAAAGCTTCTTTCTCTTTGTTACTGGAGGATATTTCCTTTGGCCCTACAGTCTTCAAAGGGAAAGGAAATATCTGTTGTCAGATTCCACAGAAATAAGGCTAGCAAAGCGATCCACGAAATACAGATGTAACTCTGTGAGATGAATTAGCAGAACACTAGCAGTTTCTCAGAAAGCTTCTTTCCAGATTTCATCGAAGGATATTTCCTTTTTCACCATAGCCCTCTATGGGCTTCCAAATATCACTTTGCCAATTCCACAAGAACTGTCTTAGCGAAAGGCTTCTTGAGGGGAAAGCTGTAACTCTGTGAGATGATTTCACAGAACACAAAGAAGTTTCTCAGAAAGCTTCTTTCTCTTTGTTATCAGAGGATATTTCCTTTGGCCCTATAGTATTCAAAGGGATCCGAAATATCTGTTGTCAGATTCCACAGAAATAAGGCTAGCAAAGTGATGCACGAAATACAGATATAACTCTGTGAGATGAATTAACAGAACACTAAGCAGTTTCTCAGAAAGCTTCTTTCCAGATTTCATCGGAGGATATTTCCTTTTTCACCATAGCCCTCTATGGGCTTCCAAATATCACTTTGTCAATTCCACTAGAACTGTCTTAGCGAAAGGCTTCTTTAGGGGAAAGCTGTAACTCTGTGAGATGATTTCACAGAACACAAAGAAGTTTCTCAGAAAGCTTCTTTCTCTTTGTTATCGGAGGAGATTTCTTTGGCCCTATAGTCTTCAAAGGGATCGAAAAATATGTGTTGTCAGATTCCACAGAAATAAGGCTAGCAAAGAGATCCACGAAATACAGATGTAACTCTGTGAGATGAATTAACAGAACACTAAGCAGTTTCTCAGAAAGCTTCTTTAGAGATTTCACTGGAGGATATTTCCTTTTTCACCATGGCCCTCTATGGGCTTCCAAATATCATTTTGTCAATTCCACATGAACTGTCTTAGCGAAAGGCTTCTTGAGGGGAAAGCTGTAACTCTGTGAGATGATTTCACAGAACACAAAGAAGTTTCTCAGAAAGCTTCTTTCTCTTTGTTATCGGAGGATATTTCCATTGGCCCTATATTCTTCAAAGGGAAAGGAAATATCTGTTGTCAGATTCCACAGAAATAAGGCTAGCAAAGAGATCCACGAAATACCGATGTAACTCTGTGAGATGAATTAACAGAAGACTAAGCAGTTTCTCAGAAAGTTTCTTTCCAGATTTCATCGGAGGGTATTTCCTTTTTCCCCATAGCCCTCTAAGGGCTTAAAATATCACTTTGCCAATTCCACAAGAACTGTCTTAGCGAAAGGCTTCTTGAGGGGAAAGCTGTAACTCTGTGAGATGATTTCACAGAACACAAAGAAGTTTCTCAGAAAGCTTCTTTGTCTTTGCTGTCGGAGGATATTCCCTTTGGCCCTATAGTCTTCAAAGGGAAAGGAAATATCTGTTGTCAGATTCCACAGAAATAAGGCTAGCAAAGAGATCCACGAAATACAGATGTAACTCTGTGAGATGAATTAACAGAACACTAAGCAGTTTCTCAGAAAGCTTCTTTCCAGATTTCATCGGAGGATATTTCCTTTTTCTCCATAGCCCTTTATGAGCTTCCAAATATCACTTTGCCAATTCCACAAGAACTGTCTTAGCGAAAGGCTTCTTGAGGGGAAAGCTGTAACTCTGTGAGATGATTTCACAGAACACAAAGAAGTTTCTCAGAAAGCTTCTTTGTCTTTGCTGTCGGAGGATATTCCCTTTGGCCCTATAGTCTTCAAAGGGAAAGGAAATATCTGTTGTCAGATTCCACAGAAATAAGGCTAGCAAAGAGATCCACGAAATACAGATGTAACTCTGTGAGATGAATTAACAGATCACTGAGCAGTTTCTCAGAAAGCTTCTTTCCAGATTTCATCGGAGGATATTTCCTTTTTCACCATAGCCCTCTAAGGGCTTCCAAATATCACTTTGCCAATTCCACAAGAACTGTCCTAGCGAAAGATTTATTGAGGGGAAAGCTGTAACTCTGTGAGATGATTTCACAGAACACAACGAAGTTTCTCAGAAAGCTTCTTTCTCTTTGTTACTGGAGGATATTTCCTTTGGCACTATAGTCTTCAAAGGGAAAGGAAATATGTGTTGTCAGATTCCACAGAAATAAGGCTAGCAAAGAGATCCACGAAATACAGATGTAACTCTGTGAGATGAATTACAGAACACTAAGCAGTTTCTCAGAAAGTTTCTTTCCATGTTTTATCGTAGGATATTTCCTTTTTCACCATAGCCCTCTATGGCCTTCCAAATATCACTTTGCAATTTTACAAGAACTATCTTAGCGATAGGCTTCTTGAGGGGAAAGCTGTAACTTTGTGAGATGATTTCACAGAACACAAAGAAGTTTCTCAGAAAGCTTCTTTCTCTTTGTTATCGGAGGATATTTCCTTTGGCCCTATATTCTTAAAGGGATCCGAAATATCTGTTGTCAGATGCCACAGAAATAAGGCTAGCAAAGCGATCCACGAAATAGAGATGTAACTCTGTGAGATAAATTAGCAGAACACTAGCAGTTTCTCAGAAAGCTTCTTTCCAGATTTCATCGAAGGATATTTCCTTTTTCACCATAGCCCTCTATGGGCTTCCAAATATCACTTTGCCAATTCCACAAGAACTGTCTTAGCGAAAGGCTTCTTGAGGGGAAAGCTGTAACTCTGTGAGATGATTTCACAGAACACAAAGAAGTTTCTCAGAAAGCTTCTTTCTCTTTGTTATCACAGGATATTTCCTTTGGCCCTATAGTATTCAAAGGGATCCGAAATATCTGTTGTCAGATTCCACAGAAATAAGGCTAGCAAAGTGATGCACGAAATACAGATATAACTCTGTGAGATGAATTAACAGAACACTAAGCAGTTTCTCAGAAAGCTTCTTTCCAGATTTCATCGGAGGATATTTCCTTTTTCACCATAGCCCTCTATGGGCTTCCAAATATCACTTTGCCAATTCCACATGAACTGTCTTAGGGAAAGGCTTCTTGAGGGGAAAGCTGTAACTCTGTCAGATGATTTCACAGAACACAAAGAAGTTTCTCAGAAAGCTTCTTTCTCTTTGTTATCGGAGGATATTTCCATTGGCCCTATATTCTTCAAAGGGAAAGGAAATATCTGTTGTCAGATTCCACAGAAATAAGGCTAGCAAAGAGATCCACGAAATACCGATGTACCTCTGTGAGATGAATTAACAGAAGACTAAGCAGTTTCTCAGAAAGTTTCTTTCCAGATTTCATCGCAGGGTATTTCCTTTTTCCCCATAGCCCTCTATGGGCTTAAAATATCACTTTGCCAATTCCACAAGAACTGTCTTAGCGAAAGGCTTCTTGAGGGGAAAGCTGTAACTCTGTGAGATGATTTCACAGAACACAAAGAAGTTTCTCAGAAAGCTTCTTTCTCTTTGCTATCGGAGGATATTCCCTTTGGCCCTATAGTCTTCAAAGGGAAAGGAAATATCTGTTGTCAGATTCCACAGAAATAAGGCTAGCAAAGAGATCCACGAAATACAGATGTAACTCTGTGAGATGAATAATCAGAACACTAAGCAGTTTCTCAGAAAGCTTCTTTCCAGATTTCATCAGAGGATATTTCCTTTTTCTCCATAGCCCTTTATGAGCTTCCAAATATCACTTTGCCAATTCCACAAGAACTGTTTTAGCGAAAGACTTCTTGAGGGGAAAGCTGTAACTCTGTGAGATGATTTCACAGAACACAACGAAGTTTCTCAGAAAGCTTCTTTCTCTTTGTTATCGGAGGATATTTCCTTTGGCCCTATAGTCTTAAAAGGGATCCGAAATATCTGTTCTCAGATTCCACAGAAATAAGGCTAGCAAAGAGATCCACGAAATACAGATGTAACTCTGTGAGATGAATTAACAGAACACTAGGCAGTTTCTCAGAAAGCTTCTTTAGAGATTTCATTGGAGGATATTTCCTTTTTCACCATAGCCCTCTAAGGGCTTCCAAATATCACTTTGCCAATTCCACAAGAACTGTCTTAGCGAAAGACTTCTTGAGGGGAAAGCTGTAACTCTGTGAGATGATTTCACAGAACACAAAGAAGTTTCTCAGAAAGCTTCTTTCTCTTTGTTATCGGAGGATATTTCCTTTGGCCGTATAGTCTTGAAAGGGATCCGAAATATCTGTTCTCAGATCCCACAGAAATAAGGCTAGCAAAGAGATCCACGAAATACAGATGTAACTCTGTGAGATGAATTAACAGAACACTAAGCAGTTTCTCTGAAAGCTTCTTTCCAGATTTCATCGGAGGATATTTCCTTTTTCACCATAGCCCTCTATGGGCTTCCAAATATCACTTTGCCAATTCCACAAGAACTGTCTTAGCGAAAGGCTTCTTGAGGGGAAACTGTAACTCTGTGAGATGATTTCACAGAACACAAAGAAGTTTCTCAGAAAGCTTCCTTCTCTTTGTTATCGGAGGATATTTCCTTTGGCCCTATAGTCTTCAAAAGGATCCGAAATATCTCTTTTCAGATTCCACAGAAATAAGGCTAGCAAAGAGATCCAAGAAATACAGATGTAACTCTGTGAGATGAATTAACAGATCACTGAGCAGTTTCTCAGAAAGCTTCTTTCCAGATTTCATCGGAGGATATTTCCTTTTTCACCATAGCCCTCTATGGGCTTCCAAATATCACTTTGCCAATTCCACAAGAACTGTCCTAGCGAAAGATTTATTGAGGGGAAAGCTGTAACTCTGTGAGATGATTTCACAGAACACAACGAAGTTTCTCAGAAAGCTTCTTTCTCTTTGTTACTGGAGGATATTTCCTTTGGCACTATAGTCTTCAAAGGGAAAGGAAATATCTGTTGTCAGATTCCACAGAAATAAGGCTAGCAAAGAGATCCACGAAATACAGATGTAACTCTGTGAGATGAATTACAGAACACTAAGCAGTTTCTCAGAAAGCTTCTTTCCAGATTTTATCGGAGGATATTTCCTTTTTCACCATAGCCCTCTATGGCCTTCCAAATGTCACTTTGCCAATTCCACAAGAACTATCTTGGCGATAGGCTTCTTGAGGGGAAAGCTGTAACTTTGTGAGATGATTTCACAGAACACAAAGAAGTTTCTCAGAAAGCTTCTTTCTCTTTGTTATCGGAGGATATTTCCTTTGGCCCTATAGTCTTAAAGGGATCCGAAATATCTGTTGTCAGATGCCACAGAAATAAGGCTAGCAAAGCGATCCACGAAATACAGATGTAACTCTGTGAGATGAATTAGCAGAACACTAGCAGTTTCTCAGAAAGCTTCTTTCCAGATTTCATCGAAGGATATTTCCTTTTTCACCATAGCCCTCTATGGGCTTCCAAATATCACTTTGCCAATTCCACAAGAACTGTCTTAGCGAAAGGCTTCTTGAGGGGAAAGCTGTAACTCTGTGAGATGATTTCACAGAACACAAAGAAGTTTCTCAGAAAGCTTCTTTCTCTTTGTTATCAGAGGATATTTCCTTTGGCCCTATAGTATTCAAAGGGATCCGAAATATCTGTTGTCAGATTCCACAGAAATAAGGCTAGCAAAGTGATGCACGAAATACAGATATAACTCTGTGAGATGAATTAACAGAACACTAAGCAGTTTCTCAGAAAGCTTCTTTCCAGATTTCATCGGAGGATATTTCCTTTTTCACCATAGCCCTCTATGGGCTTCCAAATATCACTTTGTCAATTCCACTAGAACTGTCTTAGCGAAAGGCTTCTTGAGGGGAAAGCTGTAACTCTGTGAGATGATTTCACAGAACACAAAGAAGTTTCTCAGAAAGCTTCTTTCTCTTTGTTATCGGAGGAGACTTCCTTTGGCCCTATAGTCTTCAAAGGGATCGAAAAATATGTGTTGTCAGATTCCACAGAAATAAGGCTAGCAAAGAGATCCACGAAATACAGATGTAACTCTGTGAGATGAATTAACAGAACACTAAGCAGTTTCTCAGAAAGCTTCTTTAGAGATTTCACTGGAGGATATTTCCTTTTTCACCATGGCCCTCTATGGGCTTCCAAATATCATTTTGCCAATTCCACATGAACTGTCTTAGCGAAAGGCTTCTTGAGGGGAAAGCTGTAACTCTGTGAGATGATTTCACAGAACACAAAGAAGTTTCTCAGAAAGCTTCTTTCTCTTTGTTATCGGAGGATATTTCCTTTAGCCGTATAGTCTTCAAAGGGATCCGAAATATGGGTTCTCAGATTCCACAGAAATAAGGCTAGCAAAGAGATCCACGAAATACAGATTTAACTCTGTGAGATGAATTAACAGAACACTAAGCAGTTTCTCTGAAAGCTTCTTTCCAGATTTCATCGGAGGATATTTCCTTTTTCACCATAGCCCTCTATTGGCTTCCAAATATCACTTTGCCAATTCCACAAGAACTGTCTTAGCGAAAGGCTTCTTGAGGGGAAAGCTGTAACTCTGTGAGATGATTTCACAGAACACAAAGAAGTTTCTCAGAAAGGTTCCTTCTCTTTGTTATCGGAGGATATTTCCTTTTGCCCTATAGTCTTCAAAGGGATCCGAAATATCTCTTTTCAGATTCCACAGAAATAAGGCTAGCAAAGAGATCCAAGAAATACAGATGTAACTCTGTGAGATGAATTAACAGATCACTGAGCAATTTCTCAGAAAGCTTCTTTCCAGATTTCATTGGAGGATATTTCCTTTTTCACCATAGCCCTCTATGGGCTTCCAAATATCACTTTGCCAATTCCACAAGAACTGTCCTAGCGAAAGATTTATTGAGGGGAAAGCTGTAACTCTGTGAGATGATTTCACAGAACACAAAGAAGTTTCTCAGAAAGCTTCTTTCTCTTTGTTATCAGAGGATATTTCCTTTGGCCCTATAGTCTTCAAAGGGATCCGAAATATCTCTTTTCAGATTCCACAGAAATAAGGCTAGCAAAGAGATCCACGAAATACAGATGTAACTCTGTGAGATGAATTAACAGAACACTAAGCAGTTTCTCAGAAAGCTTCTTTAGAGATTTCATTGGAGGATATTTCCTTTTTCACCATGGCCCTCTATGGGCTTCCAAATATCATTTTGCCAATTCCACAAGAACTGTCTTAGCGAATGGCTTCTTGAAGGGAAAGCTGTAACTCTGTGAGATGATTTCACAGAACACAAAGAAGTTTCTCAGAAAGCTTCTTTCTCTTTGTTATCGGAGGATATTTCCATTGGACCTATATTCTTCAAAGGGAAACGAAATATCTGTTGTCAGATTCCAGAGAAATAAGGCTAGCAAAGAGATCCACGAAATACCGATGTAACTCTGTGAGATGAATTAACAGAAGACTAAGCAGTTTCTCAGAAAGTTTCTTTCCAGATTTCATCGGAGAATATTTCCTTTTTCACCGTAGCCCTCTATGGGCTTAAAATATCACTTTGCCAATTCCACAAGAACTGTCTTAGTGAAAGGCTTCTTGAGGGGAAAGCTGTAACTCTGTGAGATGATTTCACAGAACACAAAGAAGTTTCTCAAAAAGCTTCTTTCTCTTTGCCTCGGAGGATATTCCCTTAGGCCCTACAGTCTTCAAAGGGAAAGGAAATATCTTTTGTCAGATTCCACAGAAATAAGGCTAGCAAAGAGATCTACGAAATACAGATGTAACTCTGTGAGATGAATTAACAGAACACTAAGCAGTTTCTCAGAAAACTTCTTTCCAGATATCTTCGGTGGATATTTCCTTTTTCACCATAGCCCTCTATGGGCTTCCAAATATCACTTTGCCAATTCCACAAGAACTGTCTTATCGAAAGGCTTCTTGAGGGGAAGCTCTAACTCTGTGAGATGATTTCACAGAACACAAAGAAGTTTCTCAGAAAGCTTCTTTCTCTTTGTTATCGGAGGATATTTCCTTTAGCCGTATAGTCTTCAAAGGGATCCAAAATATGGGTTCTCAGATTCCACAGAAATAAGGCTAGCAAAGAGATCCACGAAATACAGATGTAACTCTGTGAGATGAATTAACAGAACACTAAGAAGTTTCTCAGAAAGCTTCCTTCCAGATTTCATCTGAGGATATTTCCTTTTCACCATAGCCCTCTATGGGCTTCCAAATATCACTTTGCCAATTCCACAAGAACTGTCTTAGCGAAAGGCTTCTTGAAGGGAAAGCTGTAACTCTGTGAGATGATTTCACAGAACACAAAGAAGTTTCTCAGAAAGCTTCTTTCTCTTTGTTATCGGAGGATATTTCCTTTGGCCCTATAGTCTTCAAAGGGAAAGGAAATATCTGTTGTCAGATTCCACAGAAATAAAGCTAGCAAAGAGATCCACGAAATACAGATTTAACTCTGTGAGATGAATTAATAGAACACTAAGCCATATCTCAGAAAGCTTCTTTCCAGGTTTCATCTGAGTATATTTCCTTTTTCACCATAGCCCTCTATGGGCTTCCAAATATCACTTTGCCAATTCCACAAGAACTGTCTTAGCGAAAGGCTTCTTGAGAGAAAAGCTGTAACTCTTTGAGATGATTTCACAGAACAAAAAGAAGTTTCTCAGAAAGCTTCTTTCTCTTTGTTATCGGAGGATATTTCCTTTGGCCCTATAGTCTTCAAAGGGAAAGGAAATATCTGTTCTCAGATTCCACAGAAATAAGGCTAGCAAAGAGATCCACGAAATACAGATGTAACTCTGGGAGATGAAGTAACAGAACACTAAGCAGTTTCTCAGAAAGCTTCTTTAGAGATTTCATTGGAGGATATTTCCTTTTTCACCATAGCCCTCTAAGGGCTTCCAAATATCACTTTGCCAATTCCACAAGAACTGTCTTAGCGAAAGGCTTCTTGAGGGGAAAGCTGTAACTCTGTGAGATTATTTCACAGAACACAAAGAAGTTTCTCAGAAAGCTTCTTTCTCTTTGTTATCGGAGGATATTTCCTTTGGCCGTATACTCTTTAAAGGGATCCGAAATATCTGTTCTCAGATCCCACAGAAATAAGGCTAGCAAAGAGATCCACGAAATACAGATGTAACACTGTGCGATGAATGAACAGAACACTAAGCAGTTTCTCAGAAAGCTTCTTTCCAGATTTCATCGGAGGATATTTCCTTTTTCACCATAGCCCACTATTGGCTTCCAAATATCACTTTGCCAATTCAACAAGAACTGTCTTAGCGAAAGGCTTCTTGAGGGGAAAGCTGTATCTCTGTGAGATGATTTCACGGAACACAAAGAAGTTTCTCAGATAGCTTCTTTCTCTTTGTTATCGCAGGATATTTCCTTTGGGCCTATAGTCTTTAAAGGAATCCGAAATATCTGTTCTCAGATTCAACAGGAATAAGGCTAGCAAAGAGATCCACGAAATACAGATGTAACTCTGTGAGATGAATTAACAGAACACTAAGCAGTTTCTCAGAAAGCTTCTTTCCAGATTTCATCGGAGGATATTTCCTTTTTTTCCATAGCCCTCTATGGGCTTCCAAATATCACATTGCCAATTCCACAAGAACTGTCTTAGCGAAAGGCTTCTTGAGGGAAAAGCTGTAACTCTGTGAGATGATTTCACAGAACACAAAGATGTTTCTCAGAAAGCTTCTTTCTCTTTGTTATCGGATGATATTTCCTTTGGCCCTATAGTCTTCAAAGGGAAAGGAAATATCTGTTGTCAGATGCCACAGAAATAAGGCTAGCAAAGAGATCCACGAAATACAGATGTAACTCTGTGAGATGAATTAACAGAACACTAAGCAGTTTCTCAGAAAGCTTCTTTCCAGATTTCATCGGAGGATATTTCCTTTTTCACCAAAGCCCTGTATGGGCTTCCAAATATCACTTTGCCAATTCCACAAGAACTGTCTTAGCGAAAGGCTTCTTGAGGGACAAGCTGTAACTCTGTGATATGATTTCACAGAACACAAGGAAGTTTCTCAGAAAGCTTCTTTGTCTTTGTTATCGGAGGATATTTCCTTTGGCCTATAGTCTTTAAACGGATTCGAAATATCTGTTCTCAGATTCCACAGAAATAAGGCTAGCAATGTGATCCACGAAATACAGATGTAACTCTGTGCGATGAATTAACAGAACACTGAGCAGTTTCTCAGAAAGCTTCTTTCCAGATTTCATGGGAGGATATTTCCTTTTTCACCATAGCCCTCTATGGGCTTCCAAATATCACTTTGCCAATTCCACAAGAACTGTCTTAGCGAAAGGCTTCTTGGGGGAAAGCTGTAACTCTGTGAGATGATTTCACAGAACACAAAGAAGTTTCTCAGAAAGCTTCTTTCTCTTTGTTGTCGGAGGATATTTCCTTTGGCCCTATAGCCTTCAAAGGGAAAGGAAATATCTGTTGTCAGATTCCACAGAAATAAGGCTAGCAAAGAGATCCACGAAATACAGATGTAACTCTGTGAGATGAATTAACAGAACACTGAGCAGTTTCTCAGAAAGCTTCATTCCAGATTTCATCGGAGCATATTTCCTTTTTCACCATAGCCCTCTATTGGCTTCCAAATATCACTTTGCCAATTCCACAAGAACTGTCTTAGCGAAAGGCTTCTTGAGGGGAAAGCTGTAACTCTGTGAGATGATTTCACAGAACACAAAGAAGTTTCTCAGAAAGCTTCTTTCTCTTTTTTATCGGAGGATATTTCCTTTGGCCCTATAGTCTTCAAAGGGATCCGAAATATCTGTTCTCAGATTCCAAAGAAATAAGGCTAGCAAAGAGATCCACGAAAGACAGATGTAACTCTGTGAGATGAATTAACAGAACACTAAGCAGTTTCTCAGAAAGCTTCTTTCCAGATTTCATCGGAGGATATTTCCTTTTTCACCATAGCCCTCTCTGGGCTTCAAATATCACTTTGCCAATTCCACAAGAACTGTCTTAGCGAAAGGCTTCTTGAGGGCAAAGCTGTAACTCTGTGAGATGATTTCACAGAACACAAACAAGTTTCTCAGAAAGCTTCTTTCTCTTTGTTATCGGAGGATATTTCCTTTGGCCCTATAGTCTTCAAAGGGAAAGGAAATATCTGTTGTCAGATGCCACAGAAATAAGGCTAGCAAAGAGATCCACGAAATACAGATGTAACTCTGTGAGATGAATTAACAGAACACGAAGCAGTTTCTCAGAAAGATTCTTTCCCGATTTCATCGGATGATATTTCCTTTTTCACCATAGCCCTCTATGGGCTTCCAAATATCACTTTCCCAATTCCACAAGAACTGTCTTAGCGAAAGGCTTCTTGAGGGAAAAGCTGTAACTCTGTGAGATGATTTCACAGAACAAAAAGAAGTTTCTCAGAAAGCTTCTTTCTCTTTGTTATCGCAGGATATTTCCTTTGGGCCTATAGTCTTTAAAGGAATCCGAAATATCTTTTCTCAGATTCAACAGGAATAAGGCTAGCAAAGAGATCCACGAAATACAGATGTAACTCTGTGAGATGAATTAACAGAACACTAAGCAGTTTCTCTGAAAGCTTCTTTCCAGATTTCATCGGAGGATATTTCCTTTTTTTCCATAGCCCTCTATGGGCTTCCAAATATCACATTGCCAATTCCACAAGAACTGTCTTAGCGAAAGGCTTCTTGAGGGAAAAGCTGTAACTCTGTGAGATGATTTCACAGAACACAAAGATGTTTCTCAGAAAGCTTCTTTCTCTTTGTTATCGGATGATATTTCCTTTGGCCCTATAGTCTTCAAAGGGAAAGGAAATATCTGTTGTCAGATGCCACAGAAATAAGGCTAGCAAAGAGATCCACGAAATACAGATGTAACTCTGTGAGATGAATTAACAGAACACTAAGCAGTTTCTCAGAAAGCTTCTTTCCAGATTTCATCGGAGGATATTTCCTTTTTCACCAAAGCCCTCTATGGGCTTCCAAATATCACTTTGCCAATTCCACAAGAACTGTCTTAGCGAAAGGCTTCTTGAGGGACAAGCTGTAACTCTGTGATATGATTTCACAGAACACAAGGAAGTTTCTCAGAAAGCTTCTTTCTCTTTGTTATCGGAGGGTATTTCCTTTGGCCTATAGTCTTTAAACGGATTCGAAATATCTGTTCTCAGATTCCACAGAAATAAGGCTAGCAAAGTGATCCACGAAATACAGATGTAACTCTGTGCGATGAATTAACAGAACACTGAGCAGTTTCTCAGAAAGCTTCTTTCCAGATTTCATGGGAGGATATTTCCTTTTTCACCATAGCCCTCTATGGGCTTCCAAATATCTCTTTGCCAATTCCACAAGAACTATCTTAGCGAAAGGCTTCTTGGGGGAAAGCTGTAACTCTGTGAGATGATTTCACAGAAAACAAAGAAGTTTCTCAGAAAGCTTCTTTCTCTTTGTTGTCGGAGGATATTTCCTTTGGCCCTATAGCCTTCAAAGGGAAAGGAAATATCTGTTGTCAGATTCCACAGAAATAAGGCTAGCAAAGAGATCCACGAAATACAGATGTAACTCTGTGAGATGAATTAACAGAACACTGAGCAGTTTCTCAGAAAGCTTCATTCCAGATTTCATCGGAGCATATTTCCTTTTTCACCATAGCCCTCTATTGGCTTCCAAATATCACTTTGCCAATTCCACAAGAACTGTCTTAGCGAAAGGCTTCTTGAGGGGAAAGCTGTAACTCTGTGAGACGATTTCACAGAACACAAAGAAGTTTCTCAGAAAGCTTCTTTCTCTTTGTTATTGGAGGATATTTCCTTTGGCACTATAGTCTTCAAAGGGAAAGGAAATATCTGTTGTCAGATTCCACAGAAATAAGGCTAGCAAAGAGATCCACGAAATGCAGACGTAACTCTGTGAGAAGAATTAACAGAACACTAAGCAGTTTCTCAGAAAGCTTCTTTCCAGATTTCGTCGGAGCATATTTCCTTTTTCACCATAGCCCTCTATGGGCTTCCTAATATCACTTTGCCAATTCCACAAGAACTCTCTTAGCGAAAAGCTTCTTGAGGGGAAAGCTTTAACTCTGTGAGATGATTTCACAGAGCAGAAAGAAGTTTCTCAGAAAGCTTCTTTCTCTTTGTTATCGGAGGATATTTTCTTTGTGCCTATAGTCTTCAAAGGGAAAGGAAATATCTGTTGTCAGATTCCACAGAAATAAGGCTAGCAAAGAGATCCACGAAATACAGATGTAACTCTGTGAGATGAATTAACAGAACCCTAAGCAGTTTCTCAGAAAGCTTCTTTCCAGATTTCATCGGAGGGTATTTCCTTTTTCACCATAGCCCTCTATGGGCTTCCAAATATCACTTTGCCAATTCCACAAGAACTGTCTTAGCGAAAGGCTTCTTGAGGGGAAAGCTGTAACTCTGTGAGATGATTTCACAGAACACAAAGAAGTTTCTCAGAAAGCTTCTTTCTCTTTTTTATCGGAGGATATTTCCTTTGGCCCTATAGTCTTCAAAGGGATCCGAAATATCTGTTCTCAGATTCCAAAGAAATAAGGCTAGCAAAGAGATCCACGAAAGACAGATGTAACTCTGTGAGATGAATTAACAGAACACTAAGCAGTTTCTCAGAAAGCTTCTTTCCAGATTTCATCGGAGGATATTTCCTTTTTCACCATAGCCCTCTCTGGGCTTCAAATATCACTTTGCCAATTCCACAAGAACTGTCTTAGCGAAAGGCTTCTTGAGGGCAAAGCTGTAACTCTGTGAGATGATTTCACAGAACACAAACAAGTTTCTCAGAAAGCTTCTTTCTCTTTGTTATCGGAGGATATTTCCTTTGGCCCTATAGTCTTCAAAGGGAAAGGAAATATCTGTTGTCAGATGCCACAGAAATAAGGCTAGCAAAGAGATCCACGAAATACAGATGTAACTCTGTGAGATGAATTAACAGAACACTAAGCAGTTTCTCAGAAAGCTTCTTTCCCGATTTCATCGGATGATATTTCCTTTTTCACCATAGCCCTCTATGGGCTTCCAAATATCACTTTCCCAATTCCACAAGAACTGTCTTAGCGAAAGGCTTCTTGAGGGAAAAGCTGTAACTCTGTGAGATGATTTCACAGAACACAAAGAAGTTTCTCAGAAATCTTCTTTCTCTTTGTTATCGTAGGATATTTCCTTTGGCCCTATAGTCTTCAAAGGGAAAGGAAATATCTGTTGTCAGATTCCACAGAAATAAGGCTAGCAAAGAAATCCACGAAATACAGATGTAACTCTGTGAGATGAATTAACAGAACACTGAGAAGTTTCTCAGAAAGCTTCTTTCCAGATTTCATCGGAGGATATTTCCTTTTTCACCGTAGCCCTCTATGGGCTTCCAAATATCACTTTGCCAATTCCACAAGAACTGTCTTAGCGAAAGGCTTCTTGAGGGGAAAGCTGTAACTCTGTGAGATGATTTCACAGAACACAAAGAAGTTTCTCAGAAAGCTTCTTTCTCTTTGTTATCGGAGGATATTTCCTTTGTCCCTATAGTCTTCAAAGGGAAAGGAAATATCTGTTGTCAGATTACACAGAAAAAAGGCTAGCAAAGAGATCCACGAAATACAGATGTAACTCTGTGAGATGAATAAACAGAACACTAAGCGGTTTCTCAGAAAGCTGCTTTCCAGATTTCATCGGAGGATATTTCCTTTTTCACCATAGCCCACTATGGGCTTCCAAATATCACTTTGCCAATTCCACAAGAACAGTCTTAGCGAAAGGCTTCTTGAGGGGAAAGCTGTAACTCTGTGAGATGATTTCACAGAACACAAAGAAGTTTCTCAGAAAGCTTCTTTCTCTTTGTTATCGGAGGATATTTCCTTAGGCCCTATAGTCTTCAAAGGGAAAGGAATTATCTGTTGTCAGATTCCACAGAAATAAGGCTAGCAAAGAGATCCACGAAATACAGATGTAACTCTGTGAGATGAATTAACAGAACACTAAGCAGTTTCTCAGAAAGCTTCTTTCCAGATTTCATCGAAGGATATTTCCTTTTTCACCATAGCCCTTTATGGGCTTCCAAATATCACTTTGCCAATTCCACAAGAACTGTCTTAGCGAAAGGCTTCTTGAGGGGAAGGCTGTAACTCTGTGAGATGATTTCACAGAACACAAAGAGGTTTCTCAGAAAGCTTCTTTCTCTTTGTTATCGGAGGATACTTCCTTTGGCCCTATAGTCTTCAAAGGGATCCGAAATATGTGTTCTCAGATTCCACATAAATAAGGCTAGCTAAGAGAACCACGAAATACAGATGTAACTCTGTGAGATGAATTATCAGAACACTAAGCAGTTTCTCAGAAAGCTTCTTTCCATATTACATCGGTGGATATTTCCTTTTTCTCCATAGCCCTCTATGAGCTTCCAAATATCACTTTTCCAATTCCAGAAGAACTGTCTTAGCGAAAGGCTTCTTGAGGGGAAAGCTGTAACTCTGGGAGATGATTTCACAGAACACAAAGAAGTTTCTCAGAAAGCTTCTTTCTCTTTGTTATCCGAGGATATTTCCTTTGGCCTTATAGTCTTTAAAGGGATCCGAAAAATATGTTCTCAGATTCCAAAGAAATAAGGATAGCAAAGAGATCCACGAAATACAGATGTAACTCTGTGAGATGAATTAACAGAACACTAAGCAGTTTCTCAGAAAGCTTCTTTCCAGATTTCATCGGAGGATATTTCCTTTTTCACCATAGCCCTCTATGGGCTTCCAAATATCACTTTGCCAATTCCACAAGAACTGTCTTAGCGAAAGGCTTCTTCAGGGGAAAGCTGTAACTCTGTTAGATGATTTCACAGAACACAAAGAAGTTTCTCAGAAACCTTCTTTCTCTTTGTTATCGGAGGATATTTCCTTTGGCCCTATAGTCTTCAAAGGGAAAGGAAATATCTGTTCTCAGATTCCACAGAAATAAGGCTAGCAAAGAGATACTCGAAATACAGATGTAAATCTGTGAGATGAATTAACAGAACACTAAGCAGTTTCTCAGAAAGCTTCTTTCCAGATTTCATCGGAGGATACTTCCTTTTTCACCATAGCCCTATATGGGCTTCCAAATATCACTTTGCCAATTCCACAAGAACTGTCTTAGCGAAAGGCTTCTTGAAGGGAAAGCTGTAACTCTGTGAGATGATTTCACAGAACACAAAGAAGTTTCTCAGAAAGCTTCTTTCTCTTTGTTATCGGAGGATATTTCCTTTGGCCCTATAGTCTTTAAAGGGAACCGAAATATCTGTTCTCAGATTCCACAGAAATAAGGCTCGCAAAGAGATCCACGAAATACAGATGTAACTCTGTGAGATGAATTAACAGAACACTAAGCAGTTTCTCAGAAAGCTTCTTTCCAGATTTCATCGGAGGATATTTCCTTTTTCACCATAGCCCTCTATGGGCTTCCAAATATCATTTTGCCAATTCCACAAGAACTGTCTTAGCGAAAGGCTTCTTGAGGGGAAAGCTGTAACTCTGTGAGATGATTTCACAGAACACAAAGAAGTTTCTCAGAAAGCTTCTTTCTCTTTGTTATCGGAGGATATTTTCTTTGTGCCTATAGTCTTCAAAGGGAAAGGAAATATCTGTTGTCAGATTACACAGAAAAAAGGCTAGCAAAGAGATCCACGAAATACAGATGTAACTCTGTGAGATGAATAAACAGAACACTAAGCGGTTTCTCAGAAAGCTGCTTTCTAGATTTCATCGGAGGATATTTCCTTTTTCACCACAGCCCTCTATGGGCTTCCAAATATCACATTGCCAATTCCACAAGAACTGTCTTAGCGAAAGGCTTCTTGAGGGGAAAGCTGTAACTCTGTGAGATGATTTCACAGAACCCAAAGAAGTTTCCCAGAAAGCTTCTTTCTCTTTGTTATCGGAGGATATTTCCTTTGGCCCTATAGTCTTCAAAGGGAAAGGAAATATCTGTTGTCAGATTCCACAGAAATAAGGCTAGCAAAGAGATCCATGAAATACAGATGTAACTCTGTGAGATGAATTAACAGAACACTAAGCAGTTTCTCAGAAAGATTCTTTCCAGATTTCATCGGAGGATATTTCCTTTTTCACCATAGCCCTCTATGGGCTTCCAAATATCACTTTGCCAATTCCACAAGAACTGTCTTAGCGAAAGGCTTCTTGAGGGGAAAGCTGTAACTCTGTGAGATGATTTCACAGAACACAAAGAAGTTTCTCAGAAGGCTTCTTTCTCTTTGTTATCGGAGGATATTTCCTTTGGCCCTATAGTGTTTAAAGGGATCCGAAATATCTGTTCTCAGATTCCACAGAAATAAGGCTAGCAAAGAGATCCACGAAATACAGATGTAACTCTGTGAGATGAATTAACAGAACACTAAGCAGTTTCTCAGAAAGCTTCTTTCCAGATTTCATCGTAGGATATTTCCTTTTTCACCGTAGCCCTCTATGGGCTTCCAAATATCACTTTGCCAATTCCACAAGAACTGTCTTAGCGAAAGGCTTCTTGAGGGGAAAGCTGTAACTCTGTGAGATGATTTCACAGAACACAAAGAAGTTGCTCAGAAAGCTTCTTTCTCTTTGTTATCGGAGGATATTTCCTTTTTCCCTATAGTCTTCAAAGGGAAAGGAAATATCTGTTGTCAGATTACAAAGAAAAAAGGCTAGCAAAGAGATCCACGAAATACAGATGTAACTCTGTGAGATGAATAAACAGAACACTAAGCGGTTTCTCAGAAAGCTGCTTTCCAGATTTCATCGGAGGATATTTCCTTTTTCACCACAGCCCTCTAAGGGCTTCCAAATATCACTTTGCCAATTCCACAAGAACTGTCTTAGCGAAAGGCTTCTTGAGGGGAAAGCTGTAACTCTGTGAGATGATTTCACAGAACACAAAGAAGTTTCTCAGAAAGCTTCTTTCTCTTTGTTATCGGAGCATATTTCCTTTGGCCCTATAGTCTTCAAAGGGAAAGGAAATATCTGTTGTCAGATTCCACAGAAATAAGGCTAGCAAAGAGATCCACGAAATACAGATGTAACTCTGTGAGATGAATTAACAGAACACTAAGCAGTTTCTCAGAAAGCTTCTTTCCAGATTTCATCGGAGGATATTTCGTTTTTCACCCTGGCCCTCTATGGGCTTCCAACTATCACTTTGCCAATTCCACAAGAACTGTCTTAGCGAAAGGCTTCTTGAGGGGAAGGCTGTAACTCTGTGAGATGATTTCACAGAACACAAAGAGGTTTCTCAGAAAGCTTCTTTCTCTTTGTTATCGGAGGATACTTCCTTTGGCCCTATAGTCTTCAAAGGGATCCGAAATATGTGCTCTCAGATTCCACAGAAATAAGGCTAGCAAAGAGAACCACGAAATACAGATGCAACTCTGTGAGATGAATTATCAGAACACTAAGCAGTTTCTCAGAAAGCTTCTTTCCAGATTACATCGGAGGATATTTCCTTTTTCTCCATAGCCCTCTATGAGCTTCCAAATATCACTTTGCCAATTCCAGAAGAACTGTCTTAGCGAAAGGCTTCTTGAGGGGAAAGCTGTAACTCTGTGAGATGATTTCACAGAACACAAAGAAGTTTCTCAGAAAGCTTCTTTCTCTTTGTTATCCGAGGATATTTCCTTTGGCCCTATAGTCTTTAAAGGGATCCGAAAAATCTGTTCTCAGATTCCAAAGAAATAAGGATAGCAAAGAGATCCACGAAATACAGATGTAACTCTGTGAGATGAATTAACAGAACACTAAGCTGTTTCTCAGAAAGCTTCTTTCCAGTTTTCATCGGAGGATATTTCCTTTTTTACCATAGCCCTCTATGGGCTTCCAAATATCATTTTGCCAATTCCACAAGAACTGTCTTAGCGAAAGGCTTCTTGAGGGGAAAGCTGTAACTCTGTGAGATGATTTCACAGAACACAAAGAAGTTTCTCAGAAAGCTTCTTTCTCTTTGTTATCGGAGGATATTTCCTTTGGACCTATAGTCTTCAAAGGGATCCGAAATATCTGTTCTCAGATTCCACAGAAATAAGTCTAGAAAAGAGATCCTCGAAATACACATGTAACTCTGTGAGATGAATTAACAGAACACTAAGCAGTTTCTCAGAAAGCTTCTTTCCAGATTTCATCGGAGGATATTTCCTTTTTCACCATAGCCCTCTATGGGCTTCCAAATATCACTTTGCCAATTCCACAAGAACTGTCTTAGCGAAAGGCTTCTTGAGGGGAAAGCTGTAACTCTGTGAGATGATTTCACAGAACACAAAGAAGTTGCTCAGAAAGCTTCTTTCTCTTTGTTATCGGAGGATATTTCCTTTGTGCCTATAGTCTTCAAAGGGAAAGGAAATATCTGTTGTCAGATTCCACAGAAATAATGCTAGCAAATAGATCCACGAAATACAGATGTAACTCTGTGAGATGAATTTACAGAACACTAAGCAGTTTCTCAGAAAACTTCTTTCCAGATTTCATCGGAGGATATTTCCTTTTTCACCACAGCCCTCTATGGGCTTCCAAGTATCACTTTGCCAAATCCACAAGAACTGTCTTATCGAAAGGCTTCTTGAGGGGAAAGCTGTAACTCTGTGAGATGATTTCACAGAACACAAAGAAGTTTCTCAGAAGGCTTCTTAATCTTTGTTATCGGAGGATATTTCCTTTGGCCCTATAGTGTTTAAAGGGATCCGAAATATCTGTTCTCAGATTCCACAGAAATAAGGCTAGCAAAGAGATCCACGAAATACAGATGTAACTCTGTGAGATGAATTAACAGAACACTAAGCAGTTTCTCAGAAAGCTTCTTTCCAGATTTCATCGTAGGATATTTCCTTTTTCACCGTAGCCCTCTATGGGCTTCCAAATATCACTTTGCCAATTCCACAAGAACTGTCTTAGCGAAAGGCTTCTTGAGGGGAAAGCTGTAACTCTGTGAGATGATTTCACAGAACACAAAGAAGTTGCTCAGAAAGCTTCTTTCTCTTTGTTATCGGAGGATATTTCCTTTTTCCCTATAGCATTCAAAGGGAAAGGAAATATCTGTTGTCAGATTACACAGAAAAAAGGCTAGCAAAGAGATCCACGAAATACAGATGTAACTCTGTGAGATGAATAAACAGAACACTAAGCGGTTTCTCAGAAAGCTGCTTTCCAGATTTCATCGGAGGATATTTCCTTTTTCACCATAGCCCTCTATGGGCTTCCAAATATCACTTTGCCAATTCCACAAGAACTGTCTTAGCGAAAGGCTTCTTGAGGGGAAAGCTGTAACTCTGTGAGATGATTTCACAGAACACAAAGAAGTTGCTCAGAAAGCTTCTTTCTCTTTGTTATCGGAGGATATTTCCTTTGTGCCTATAGTCTTCAAAGGGAAAGGAAATATCTGTTGTCAGATTCCACAGAAATAAGGCTAGCAAAGAGATCCACGAAATACAGATGTAACTCTGTGAGATGTATTTACAGAACACTAAGCAGTTTCTCAGAAAACTTCTTTCCAGATTTCATCGGAGGATATTTCCTTTTTCACCACAGCCCTCTATGGGCTTCCAAGTATCACTTTGCCAATTCCACAAGAACTGTCTTATCGAAAGGCTTCTTGAGTGGAAAGCTGTAACTCTGTGAGATGATTTCACAGAACACAAAGAAGTTTCTCAGAAGGCTTCTTTCTCTTTGTTATCGGAGGATATTTCCTTTGGCCCTATAGTGTTTAAAGGGATCCGAAATATCTGTTCTCAGATTCCACAGAAATAAGGCTAGCAAAGAGATCCACGAAATACACATGTAACTCTGTGAGATGAATTAACAGAACACTAAGCAGTTTCTCAGAAAGCTTCTTTCCAGATTTCATCGTAGGATATTTCCTTTTTCACCGTAGCCCTCTATGGGCTTCCAAATATCACTTTGCCAATTCCACAAGAACTGTCTTAGCGAAAGGCTTCTTGAGGGGAAAGCTGTAACTCTGTGAGATGATTTCACAGAACACAAAGAAGTTGCTCAGAAACCTTCTTTCTCTTTGTTATCGGAGGATATTTCCTTTTTCCCTATAGTCTTCAAAGGGAAAGGAAATATCTGTTGTCAGATTACACAGAAAAAAGGCTAGCAAAGAGATCCACGAAATACAGATGTAACTCTGTGAGATGAATAAACAGAACACTAAGCGGTTTCTCAGAAAGCTGCTTTCCAGATTTCATCGGAGGATATTTCCTTTTTCACCACAGCCCTCTAAGGGCTTCCAAATATCACTTTGCCAATTCCACAAGAACTGTCTTAGCGAAAGGCTTCTTGAGGGGAAAGCTGTAACTCTGTGAGATGATTTCACAGAACACAAAGAAGTTTCTCAGAAAGCTTCTTTCTCTTTGTTATCGGAGCATATTTCCTTTGGCCCTATAGTCTTCAAAGGGAAAGGAAATATCTGTTGTCAGATTCCACAGAAATAAGGCTAGCAAAGAGATCCACGAAATACAGATGTAACTCTGTGAGATGAATTAACAGAACACTAAGCAGTTTCTCAGAAAGCTTCTTTCCAGATTTCATCGGAGGATATTTCGTTTTTCACCCTGGCCCTCTATGGGCTTCCAACTATCACTTTGCCAATTCCACAAGAACTGTCTTAGCGAAAGGCTTCTTGAGGGGAAGGCTGTAACTCTGTGAGATGATTTCACAGAACACAAAGAGGTTTCTCAGAAAGCTTCTTTCTCTTTGTTATCGGAGGATACTTCCTTTGGCCCTATAGTCTTCAAAGGGATCCGAAATATGTGCTCTCAGATTCCACAGAAATAAGGCTAGCAAAGAGAACCACGAAATACAGATGCAACTCTGTGAGATGAATTATCAGAACACTAAGCAGTTTCTCAGAAAGCTTCTTTCCAGATTACATCGGAGGATATTTCCTTTTTCTCCATAGCCCTCTATGAGCTTCCAAATATCACTTTGCCAATTCCAGAAGAACTGTCTTAGCGAAAGGCTTCTTGAGGGGAAAGCTGTAACTCTGTGAGATGATTTCACAGAACACAAAGAAGTTTCTCAGAAAGCTTCTTTCTCTTTGTTATCCGAGGATATTTCCTTTGGCCCTATAGTCTTTAAAGGGATCCGAAAAATCTGTTCTCAGATTCCAAAGAAATAAGGATAGCAAAGAGATCCACGAAATACAGATGTAACTCTGTGAGATGAATTAACAGAACACTAAGCTGTTTCTCAGAAAGCTTCTTTCCAGTTTTCATCGGAGGATATTTCCTTTTTTACCATAGCCCTCTATGGGCTTCCAAATATCATTTTGCCAATTCCACAAGAACTGTCTTAGCGAAAGGCTTCTTGAGGGGAAAGCTGTAACTCTGTGAGATGATTTCACAGAACACAAAGAAGTTTCTCAGAAAGCTTCTTTCTCTTTGTTATCGGAGGATATTTCCTTTGGACCTATAGTCTTCAAAGGGATCCGAAATATCTGTTCTCAGATTCCACAGAAATAAGTCTAGAAAAGAGATCCTCGAAATACACATGTAACTCTGTGAGATGAATTAACAGAACACTAAGCAGTTTCTCAGAAAGCTTCTTTCCAGATTTCATCGGAGGATATTTCCTTTTTCACCATAGCCCTCTATGGGCTTCCAAATATCACTTTGCCAATTCCACAAGAACTGTCTTAGCGAAAGGCTTCTTGAGGGGAAAGCTGTAACTCTGTGAGATGATTTCACAGAACACAAAGAAGTTGCTCAGAAAGCTTCTTTCTCTTTGTTATCGGAGGATATTTCCTTTGTGCCTATAGTCTTCAAAGGGAAAGGAAATATCTGTTGTCAGATTCCACAGAAATAATGCTAGCAAATAGATCCACGAAATACAGATGTAACTCTGTGAGATGAATTTACAGAACACTAAGCAGTTTCTCAGAAAACTTCTTTCCAGATTTCATCGGAGGATATTTCCTTTTTCACCACAGCCCTCTATGGGCTTCCAAGTATCACTTTGCCAAATCCACAAGAACTGTCTTATCGAAAGGCTTCTTGAGGGGAAAGCTGTAACTCTGTGAGATGATTTCACAGAACACAAAGAAGTTTCTCAGAAGGCTTCTTAATCTTTGTTATCGGAGGATATTTCCTTTGGCCCTATAGTGTTTAAAGGGATCCGAAATATCTGTTCTCAGATTCCACAGAAATAAGGCTAGCAAAGAGATCCACGAAATACAGATGTAACTCTGTGAGATGAATTAACAGAACACTAAGCAGTTTCTCAGAAAGCTTCTTTCCAGATTTCATCGTAGGATATTTCCTTTTTCACCGTAGCCCTCTATGGGCTTCCAAATATCACTTTGCCAATTCCACAAGAACTGTCTTAGCGAAAGGCTTCTTGAGGGGAAAGCTGTAACTCTGTGAGATGATTTCACAGAACACAAAGAAGTTGCTCAGAAAGCTTCTTTCTCTTTGTTATCGGAGGATATTTCCTTTTTCCCTATAGCATTCAAAGGGAAAGGAAATATCTGTTGTCAGATTACACAGAAAAAAGGCTAGCAAAGAGATCCACGAAATACAGATGTAACTCTGTGAGATGAATAAACAGAACACTAAGCGGTTTCTCAGAAAGCTGCTTTCCAGATTTCATCGGAGGATATTTCCTTTTTCACCATAGCCCTCTATGGGCTTCCAAATATCACTTTGCCAATTCCACAAGAACTGTCTTAGCGAAAGGCTTCTTGAGGGGAAAGCTGTAACTCTGTGAGATGATTTCACAGAACACAAAGAAGTTGCTCAGAAAGCTTCTTTCTCTTTGTTATCGGAGGATATTTCCTTTGTGCCTATAGTCTTCAAAGGGAAAGGAAATATCTGTTGTCAGATTCCACAGAAATAAGGCTAGCAAAGAGATCCACGAAATACAGATGTAACTCTGTGAGATGTATTTACAGAACACTAAGCAGTTTCTCAGAAAACTTCTTTCCAGATTTCATCGGAGGATATTTCCTTTTTCACCACAGCCCTCTATGGGCTTCCAAGTATCACTTTGCCAATTCCACAAGAACTGTCTTATCGAAAGGCTTCTTGAGTGGAAAGCTGTAACTCTGTGAGATGATTTCACAGAACACAAAGAAGTTTCTCAGAAGGCTTCTTTCTCTTTGTTATCGGAGGATATTTCCTTTGGCCCTATAGTGTTTAAAGGGATCCGAAATATCTGTTCTCAGATTCCACAGAAATAAGGCTAGCAAAGAGATCCACGAAATACACATGTAACTCTGTGAGATGAATTAACAGAACACTAAGCAGTTTCTCAGAAAGCTTCTTTCCAGATTTCATCGTAGGATATTTCCTTTTTCACCGTAGCCCTCTATGGGCTTCCAAATATCACTTTGCCAATTCCACAAGAACTGTCTTAGCGAAAGGCTTCTTGAGGGGAAAGCTGTAACTCTGTGAGATGATTTCACAGAACACAAAGAAGTTGCTCAGAAACCTTCTTTCTCTTTGTTATCGGAGGATATTTCCTTTTTCCCTATAGTCTTCAAAGGGAAAGGAAATATCTGTTGTCAGATTACACAGAAAAAAGGCTAGCAAAGAGATCCACGAAATACAGATGTAACTCTGTGAGATGAATAAACAGAACACTAAGCGGTTTCTCAGAAAGCTGCTTTCCAGATTTCATCGGAGGATATTTCCTTTTTCACCACAGCCCTCTAAGGGCTTCCAAATATCACTTTGCCAATTCCACAAGAACTGTCTTAGCGAAAGGCTTCTTGAGGGGAAAGCTGTAACTCTGTGAGATGATTTCACAGAACACAAAGAAGTTTCTCAGAAAGCTTCTTTCTCTTTGTTATCGGAGGATATTTCCTTTGGCCCTATAGTCTTCAAAGGGAAAGGAAATATCTGTTGTCAGATTCCACAGAAATAAGGCTAGCAAAGAGATCCACGAAATACAGATGTAACTCTGTGAGATGAATTAACAGAACACCAAGCAGTTTCTCAGAAAGCTTCTTTCCAGATTTCATCGGAGGATATTTCCTTTTTCACCCTGGCCCTCTATGGGCTTCCAACTATCACTTTGCCAATTCCACAAGAACTGTCTTAGCGAAAGGCTTCTTGAGGGGAAGGCTGTAACTCTGTGAGATGATTTCACAGGACACAAAGAGGTTTCTCAGAAAGCTTCTTTCTCTTTGTTATCGGAGGATACTTCCTTTGGCCCTATAGTCTTCAAAGGGATCCGAAATATGTGCTCTCAGATTCCACAGAAATAAGGCTAGCAAAGAGAACCACGAAATACAGATGCAACTCTGTGAGATGAATTATCAGAACACTAAGCAGTTTCTCAGAAAGCTTCTTTCCAGATTACATCGGAGGATATTTCCTTTTTCTCCATAGCCCTCTATGAGCTTCCAAATATCACTTTGCCAATTCCAGAAGAACTGTCTTAGCGAAAGGCTTCTTGAGGGGAAAGCTGTAAGTCTGTGAGATGATTTCTCAGAACACAAAGAAGTTTCTCAGAAAGCTTCTTTCTCTTTGTTATCCGAGGATATTTCCTTTGGCCCTATAGTCTTTAAAGGGATCCGAAAAATCTGTTCTCAGATTCCAAAGAAATAAGGATAGCAAAGAGATCCACGAAATACAGATGTAACTCTGTGAGATGAATTAACAGAACACTAAGCTGTTTCTCAGAAAGCTTCTTTCCAGTTTTCATCGGAGGATATTTCCTTTTTCACCATCGCCCTCTATGGGCTTCCAAATATCACTTTGCCAATTCCACAAGAACTGTCTTAGCGAAAGGCTTCTTGAGGGGAAAGCTGTAACTCTGTGAGATGATTTCACAGAACACAAAGAAGTTTCTCAGAATGGTTCTTTCTCTTTGTTATCGGAGGATATTTCCTTTGGCCCTATAGTCTTCAAAGGGATCCGAAATATCTGTTCTCAGATTCCACAGAAATAAGGCTAGCAAATAGATCCACGAAATACAGATGTAACTCTGTGAGATGAATTAACAGAACACTAAGCAGTTTCTCAGAAATCTTCTTTCCAGATTTCATCAGAGGATATTTCCTTTTTCACCATAGCCCTCTATGGGCTTCCAAATATCACTTTGCCAATTCCACAAGAACTGTCTTAGCGAAAGGCTTCTTGAGGGGAAAGCTGTAACTCTGTGAGATGATTTCACAGAACACAAAGAAGTTTCTCAGAAAGCTTCTTTCTCTTTGTTATCGGAGGATATTTCCTTTGTCCCTATAGTCTTCAAAGGGAAAGGAAATATCTGTTGTCAGATTACACAGAAAAAAGGCTAGCAAAGAGATCCACGAAATACAGATGTAACTCTGTGAGATGAATAAACAGAACACTAAGCGGTTTCTCAGAAAGCTGCTTTCCAGATTTCATCGGAGGATATTTCCTTTTTCACCACAGCCCTCTATAGGCTTCCAAATATCACTTTGCCAATTCCACAAGAACTGTCTTTGCGAAAGGCTTCTTGAGGGGAAAGCTGTAACTCTGTGAGATGATTTCACAGAACACAAAGAAGTTTCTCAGAAAGCTTCTTTCTCTTTGTTATCGGAGGATATTTCCTTTGGCCCTATAGTCTTCAAAGGGATCCGAAATATGTGCTCTCAGATTCCACAGAAATAAGGCTAGCAAAGAGAACCACGAAATACAGATGTAACTCTGTGAGATGAATTATCAGAACACTAAGCATTTTCTCAGAAAGCTTCTTTCCAGATTTCATCGGAGGATATTTCCTTTTTCTCCATAGCCCTTTATGAGCTTCCAAATATCACTTTGACAATTCCAGAAGAACTGTCTTAGCGAAAGGCTTCTTGAGGGGAAAGCTGTAACTCTGTGAGATGATTTCACAGAACACAAAGAAGTTGCTCAGAAAGCTTCTTTCTCTTTGTTATCGGAGGATATTTCCTTTGTCCCTATAGTCTTCAAAGGGAAAGGAAATATCTGTTGTCAGATTACACAGAAAAAAGGCTTGCAAAGAGATCCACGAAATACAGATGTAATTCTGTGAGATGAATAAACAGAACACTAAGCGGTTTCTCAGAAAGCTGCTTTCCAGATTTCATCGGAGGATATTTCCTTTTTCACCACAGCCCTCTATGGGCTTGCAAATATCACTTTGCCAATTCCACAAGAACTGTCTTAGCGAAAGGCTTCTTGAGGGGAAAGCTGTAACTCTGTGAGATGATTTCACAGAACACAAAGATGTTTCTCAGAAACCTTCTTTCTCTTTGTTATCGGAGGATATTTCCTTTGGCCCTATAGTTTTAAACGGATCCGAAATATCTGTTCTCAGATTCCACAGAAATAAGGCTAGCAAAGAGATCCACGAAATACAGATGTAACTCTGTGAAATGAATTAACAGAACACTAAGCAGTTTCTCAGAAAGCTTCTTTCCAGATTTCATCGGAGGATATTTCCTTTTTCACCATAGCCCTCTATGGGCTTCCAAATATCATTTTGCCAATTCCACAAGAACTGTCTTAGCGAAAGGCTTCTTGAGGGGAAAGCTGTAACTCTGTGAGATGATTTCACAGAACACAAAGAAGTTTCTCAGAAAGCTTCTTTCTCTTTGTTATCGGAGGATATTTCCTTTGGACCTATAGTCTTCAAAGGGATCCGAAATATCTGTTGTCAGATTCCACAGAAATAAGGCTAGCAAAGAGATCCACGAAATACAGATGTAACTCTGTGAGATGAATTAAAAGAACACTGAGCAGTTTCTCAGAAAGCTTCTTTCCAGATTTCATCGGAGGATATTTCCTTTTTCACCATAGCCCTCTATGGGCTTCCAAATATCACTTTGCCAATTCCACAAGAACTGTCTTAGCGAAAGGCTTCTTCTGGGGAAAGCTGTAACTCTGTGAGATGATTTCACAGAACACAAAGAAGTTTCTCAGAAAGCTTCTTTCTCTTTGTTATCGGAGGATATTTCCTTTGGTCCTATAGTCTTTAAAGGGATCCGAAATATCTGTTCTCAGATTCCACAGATATAAGGCTCGCAAACAGATCCACGAAATACAGATGTAACTCAGTGAGATGAATTAACAGAACACTAAGCAGTTTCTCAGAAAGCTTCTTTCCAGATTTCATCGGCGGATATTTCCTTTTTCACCATAGCCCTCTATGGGCTTCCAAATATCACTTTGCCAATTCCACAAGAACTGTCTTAGCGAAAGGCTTCTTGAGGGAAAAGCTGTAACTCTGTGAGATGATTTCACAGAACACAAAGAAGTTGCTCAGAAAGCTTCTTTCTCTTTGTTATCGGAGGATATTTCCTTTGTCCCTATAGTCTTCAAAGGGAAAGGAATTATCTGTTGTCAGATTACACAGAAAAAAGGCTAGCAAAGAGATCCACGAAATACAGATGTAACTCTGTGAGATGAATAAACAGAACACTAAGCAGTTTCTCAGAAAGCTTCTTTCCAGATTTCATCGGAGGATACTTCCTTTTTCACCATAGCCCTCTATGGGCTTCCAAATATCACTTTGCCAATTCCACAAGAACTGTCTTAGCGAAAGGCTTCTTGAGGGGAAAGCTGTAATTCTGTGAGATGATTTCACAGAACACGAAAAAGTTTCTCAGAAAGCTCCTTTCTCTTTGTTATCGGAGGATATTTCCTTTGGCCCTATAGTCTTTAAAGGGATCCGAAAAATCTGTTCTCAGATTCCAAAGAAATAAGGATAGCAAAGAGGTCCACGAAATAAAGATGTAACTCTGTGAGATGAATTAACAGAACACTAAGCAGTTTCTCAGAAAGCTTCTTTCCAGTTTTCATCGGAGGATATTTCCTTTTTCACCATACCCCTCTATGGGCTTCCAAATATCACTTTGCCAATTCCACAAGAACTGTCTTAGCGAAAGGCTTCTTGAGGGGAAAGCTGTAACTCTGTGAGATGATTTCACAGAACACAAAGAAGTTTCTCAGAAAGGTTCTTTCTCTTTGTTATCGGAGGATATTTCGTTTGGCCCTATAGTCTTCAAAGGGATCCGAAATATCTGTTCTCTGATTCCACAGAAATAAGGCTAGCAAAGAGATCCACGAAATACAGATGTAAATCTGTGAGATGAATTAACAGAACACTAAGAAGTTTCTCAGAAAGCTTCTTTCCAGATTTCATCGGCGGATATTTCCTTTTTCACCATAGCCCTCTATGGGCTTCCAAATATCACTTTGCCAATTCCACAAGAACTGTCTTAGCGAAAGGCTTCTTGAGGGGAAAGCTGTAACTCTGTGAGATGATTTCACAGAACACAAAGAAGTTTCTCAGAAAGCTTCTTTCTCTTTGTTATCGGAGGATATTTCCTTTGGCCCTATAGTCTTTAAAGGGATCCGAAATATCTGTTCTCAGATTCCACAGAAATAAGGCTCGCAAAGAGATCCACGAAATACAGATGTAACTCTGTGAGATGAATTAACAGAACACTAAGCAGTTTCTCAGAAAGCTTCTTTCCACATTTCATCGGAGGATATTTCCTTTTTCACCATAGCCCACTATGGGCTTCCAAATATCATTTTGCCAATTCCACAAGAACTGTCTTAGCGAAAGGCTTCTTGAGGGGAAAGCTGTAACTCTGTGAGATGATTTCACAGAACACAAAGAAGTTTCTCAGAAAGCTTCTTTCTCTTTGTTATCGGAGGATATTTCCTTTGGACCTATAGTGTTCAAAGGGATCCGAAATATCTGTTCTCAGATTCCACAGAAATAAGTCTAGAAAAGAGATCCTCGAAATACAGATGTAACTCTGTGAGATGAATTAACAGAACACTAAGCAGTTTCTCAGAAAGCTTCTTTCCAGATTTCATCGGAGGATATTTCCTTTTTCACCATAGCCCTCTATGGGCTTCCAAATATCACTTTGCCAATTCCACAAGAACTGTCTTAGCGAAAGGCTTCTTGAGGGGAAAGCTGTAACTCTGTGAGATGATTTCACAGAACACAAAGTAGTTTCTCAGAAAGCTTCTTTCTCTTTGTTATCGGAGGATATTTCCTTTGGCCGTATAGTCTTCAAAGGAAAAGGAAATATCTGTTGTCAGATTCCACAGAAAGAAGGCTAGCAAAGAGATCCACGAAATACAGATGTAACTCTGTGAGATGAATTAACAGAACACTGAGCAGTTTCTCAGAAAGCTTCCTTCCAGATTTCATCGGAGGATATTTCCTTTTTCACCATAACCCTCTATGGGCTTCCAAATATCACTTTGCCAATTCCACAAGAACTGTCTTAGCGAAAGGCTTCTTGAGGGGAAAGCTGTAACTCTGTGAGATGATTTCACAGAACACAAAGAAGTTACTCAGAAAGCTTCTTTCTCTTTGTTATCGGAGGATATTTCCTTTGGACCTATAGTCTTCAAAGGGATCCGAAATATCTGTTGTCAGATTCCACAGAAATAAGGCTAGCAAAGAGATCCACGAAATACAGATGTAACTCTGTGAGATGAATTAACAGAACACTGAGCAGTTTCTCAGAAAGCTTCTTTCCATATTTCATCGGAGGATATTTCCTTTTTCACCATAGCCCTCTATGGGCTTCCAAATATCACTTTGCCAATTCCACAAGAATTGTCTTAGCAAAAGGCTTCTTCAGGGAAAAACTGTAACTCTGTGAGATGATTTCACAAAACACAAAGAAGTTTCTCAGAAAGCTTCTTTCTCTTTGTTATCTGAGGATATTTCCTTTGGCCCTATAGTCTTTAAAGGGATCCGAAATATCTGTTGTCAGATTCCACAGAAATAAGGCTAGTAAAGAGATCCACGAAATACTGATGTAACTCTGTGAGATGAATTAACAGAACACTGAGCAGTTTCTCAGAAAGATTCTTTCCAGACTTCATCGGAGGATATTTCTTTTTTCACCATAGCCCTCTAAGGGCTTCCAAATATCACTTTGCCAATTCCACAAGAACTGTCTTAGCGAAAGACTTCTTGAGGGGAAAGCTGTAACTCTGTGAGATGATTTCACAGAACACAAAGAAGTTTCTCAGAAAGCTTCTTTCTCTTTGTTATCGGAGGATATTTCCTTTGGCCCTATAGCCTTTAAAGGGATCCGAAATATCTGTTCTCAGATTCCACAGAAATAAGGATCGCAAAGAGATCCACGAAATACAGATGTAACTCTGTGAGATGAATTAACAGAACACTAAGCAGTTTCTCAGAAAGCTTCTTTCCAGATTTCATCGGAGGATATTTCCTTTTTCACCATAGCCCTCTATGGGCTTCCAAATATCATTTTGCCAATTCCACAAGAACTGTCTTAGCGAAAGGCTTCTTGAGGGGAAAGCTGTAACTCTGAGAGATGATTTCACAGAACACAAAGAAGTTTTTCAGAAAGCTTCTTTCTCTTTGTTATCGGAGGATATTTCCTTTGGACCTGTAGTCTTCAAAGGGATCCGAAATATCTGTTCTCAGATTCCACAGAAATAAGTCTAGCAAAGAGATCCTCGAAATACAGATGCAACTCTGTGAGATGAATTAACAGAACACTAAGCAGTTTCTCAGAAAGCTTCTTTCCAGATTTCTTCGGAAGATATTTCCTTTTTCACCATAGCCCTCTACGGGCTTCTAAATATCACTTTGCCAATTCCACAAGAACTGTCTTAGCGAAAGGCTTCTTAAGGGGAAAGCTGTAACTCTGTGAGATGATTTCACAGAACACAAAGAAGTTTCTCAGAAAGCTTCTTTCTCTTTGTTATCGGAGGATATTTCCTTTGGCCGTATAGTCTTCAAAGGGAAAGGAAATATCTGTTGTCAGATTCCACAGAAATAAGGCTAGCAAAGAGATCCACGACATACAGCTGTAACTCTGTGAGATGAATTAACAGAACACCAAGCAGTTTCTCAGAAAGCTTCTTTCCAGATTTCATCGGAGGATATTTCCTTTTTCACCCTAGCCCTCTATGGGCTTCCAAATATCACTTTGCCAATTCCACAAGAACTGTCTTAGCGAAAGGCTTCTTGAGGGGAAGGCTGTAACTCTGTGAGATGATTTCACAGAACACAAAGAGGTTTCTCAGAAAGCTTCTTTCTCTTTGTTATCGGAGGATACTTCCTTTGGCCCTATAGTCTTCAAAGGGATCCGAAATATGTGCTCTCAGATTCCACAGAAATAAGGCTAGCAAAGAGAACCACGAAATACAGATGCAACTCTGTGAGATGAATTATCAGAACACTAAGCAGTTTCTCAGAAAGCTTCTTTCCAGATTACATCGGAGGATATTTCCTTTTTCTCCATAGCCCTCTATGAGCTTCCAAATATCACTTTGCCAATTCCAGAAGAACTGTCTTAGCGAAAGGCTTCTTGAGGGGAAAGCTGTAACTCTGTGAGATGATTTCACAGAACACAAAGAAGTTTCTCAGAAAGCTTCTTTCTCTTTGTTATCGGAGGATATTTCCTTTGGCCCTATAGTCTTTAAAGGGATCCGAAAAATCTGTTCTCAGATTCCAAAGAAATAAGGATAGCAAAGAGATCCACGAAATACAGATGTAACTCTGTGAGATGAATTAACAGAACACTAAGCAGTTTCTCAGAAAGCTTCTTTCCAGTTTTCATCGGAGGATATTTCCTTTTTCACCATAGCCCTCTATGGGCTTCCAAATATCACTTTGCCAATTCCACAAGAACTGTCTTAGCGAAAGGCTTCTTGAGGGGAAAGCTGTAACTCTGTGAGATGATTTCACAGAACACAAAGAAGTTTCTCAGAAAGGTTCTTTCTCTTTGTTATCGGAGGATATTTCCTTTGGCCCTATAGTCTTCAAAGGGATCCGAAATATCTGTTCTCAGATTCCACAGAAATAAGGCTAGCAAAGAGATCCACGAAATACAGATGTAACTCTGTGAGATGAATTAACAGAACACTAAGCAGTTTCTCAGAAAGCTTCTTTCCAGATTTCATCGGCGGATATTTCCTTTTTCACCCTAGCCCTCTATGGGCTTCCAAATATCACTTTGCCAATTCCACAAGAACTGTCTTAGCGAAAGGCTTCTTGAGGGGAAAGCTGTAACTCTGTGAGATGATTTCACAGAACCCAAAGAAGTTTCTCAGAAAGCTTCTTTCTCTTTGTTATCGGAGGATATTTCCTTTGGCCCTATAGTCTTTAAAGGGTTCCGAAATATCTGTTCTCAGAATCCACAGAAATAATGCTCGCAAAGAGATCCACGAAATACAGATGTAACTCTGTGAGATGAATTAACAGAACACTAAGCAGTTTCTCAGAAAGCTTCTTTCCAGATTTCATCGGAGGATATTTCCTTTTTCACCATAGCCCTCTATGGGCTTCCAAATATCATTTTGCCAATTCCACAAGAACTGTCTTAGCGAAAGGCTTCTTGAGGGGAAAGCTGTAACTCTGTGAGATGATTTCACAGAACACAAAGAAGTTGCTCAGAAAGCTTCTTTCTCTTTGTTATCGGAGGATATTTCCTTTGTGCCTATAGTCTTCAAAGGGAAAGGAAATATCTGTTGTCAGATTCCACAGAAATAATGCTAGCAAATAGATCCACGAAATACAGATGTAACTCTGTGAGATGAATTTACAGAACACTAAGCAGTTTCTCAGAAAACTTCTTTCCAGATTTCATCGGAGGATATTTCCTTTTTCACCACAGCCCTCTATGGGCTTCCAAGTATCACTTTGCCAAATCCACAAGAACTGTCTTATCGAAAGGCTTCTTGAGGGGAAAGCTGTAACTCTGTGAGATGATTTCACAGAACACAAAGAAGTTTCTCAGAAGGCTTCTTAATCTTTGTTATCGGAGGATATTTCCTTTGGCCCTATAGTGTTTAAAGGGATCCGAAATATCTGTTCTCAGATTCCACAGAAATAAGGCTAGCAAAGAGATCCACGAAATACAGATGTAACTCTGTGAGATGAATTAACAGAACACTAAGCAGTTTCTCAGAAAGCTTCTTTCCAGATTTCATCGTAGGATGTTTCCTTTTTCACCGTAGCCCTCTATGGGCTTCCAAATATCACTTTGCCAATTCCACAAGAACTGTCTTAGTGAAAGGCTTCTTGAGGGGAAAGATGTAACTCTGTGAGATGATTTCACAGAACACAAAGAAGTTGCTCAGAAAGCTTCTTTCTCTTTGTTATCGGAGGATATTTCCTTTTTCCCTATAGTCTTCAAAGGGAAAGGAAATATCTGTTGTCAGATTACACAGAAAAAAGGCTAGCAAAGAGATCCACGAAATACAGATGTAACTCGGTGAGATGAATAAACAGAACACTAAGCGGTTTCTCAGAAAGCTGCTTTCCAGATTTCATCGGAGGATATTTCCTTTTTCACCATAGCCCTCTATGGGCTTCCAAATATCACTTTGCCAATTCCACAAGAACTGTCTTAGCGAAAGGCTTCTTGAGGGGAAAGCTGTAACTCTGTGAGATGATTTCACAGAACACAAAGAAGTTTCTCAGAAAGCTTCTTTCTCTTTGTTATCGGAGGATATTTCCTTTCTGCCTATAGTCTTCAAAGGGAAAGGAAATATCTGTTGTCAGATTCCACAGAAATAAGGCTAGCAAAGAGATCCACGAAATACAGATGTAACTCTGTGAGATGAATTTACAGAACACTAAGCAGTTTCTCAGAAAACTTCTTTCCAGATTTCATCGGAGGATATTTCCTTTTTCACCACAGCCCTCTATGGGCTTCCAAGTATCACTTTGCCAATTCCACAAGAACTGTCTTATCGAAAGGCTTCTTGAGGGGAAAGCTGTAACTCTGTGAGATGATTTCACAGAACACAAAGAAGTTTCTCAGAAGGCTTCTTTCTCTTTGTTATCGGAGGATATTTCCTTTGGCCCTATAGTGTTTAAAGGGATCCGAAATATCTGTTCTCAGATTCCACAGAAATAAGGCTAGCAAAGAGATCCACGAAATACAGATGTAACTCTGTGAGATGAATTAACAGAACACTAAGCAGTTTCTCAGAAAGCTTCTTTCCAGATTTCATCGTAGGATATTTCCTTTTTCACCGTAGCCCTCTATGGGCTTCCAAATATCACTTTGCCAATTCCACAAGAACTGTCTTAGCGAAAGGCTTCTTGAGGGGAAAGCTGTAACTCTGTGAGATGATTTCACAGAACACAAAGAAGTTGCTCAAAAGCTTCTTTCTCTTTGTTATCGGAGGATATTTCCTTTTTCCCTATAGTCTTCAAAGGGAAAGGAAATATCTGTTGTCAGATTACACAGAAAAAAGGCTAGCAAAGAGATCCACGAAATACAGATGTAACTCTGTGAGATGAATAAACAGAACACTAAGCGGTTTCTCAGAAAGCTGCTTTCCAGATTTCATCGGAGGATATTTCCTTTTTCACCACAGCCCTCTAAGGGCTTCCAAATATCACTTTGCCAATTCCACAAGAACTGTCTTAGCGAAAGGCTTCTTGAGGGGAAAGCTGTAACTCTGTGAGATGATTTCACAGAACACAAAGAAGTTTCTCAGAAAGCTTCTTTCTCTTTGTTATCGGAGGATATTTCCTTTGGCCCTATAGTCTTCAAAGGGAAAGGAAATATCTGTTGTCAGATTCCACAGAAATAAGGCTAGCAAAGAGATCCACGAAATACAGATGTAACTCTGTGAGATGAATTAACAGAACACCAAGCAGTTTCTCAGAAAGCTTCTTTCCAGATTTCATCGGAGGATATTTCCTTTTTCACCCTGGCCCTCTATGGGCTTCCAACTATCACTTTGCCAATTCCACAAGAACTGTCTTAGCGAAAGGCTTCTTGAGGGGAAGGCTGTAACTCTGTGAGATGATTTCACAGAACACAAAGAGGTTTCTCAGAAAGCTTCTTTCTCTTTGTTATCGGAGGATACTTCCTTTGGCCCTATAGTCTTCAAAGGGATCCGTAATATGTGCTCTCAGATTCCACAGAAATAAGGCTAGCAAAGAGAACCACGAAATACAGATGCAACTCTGTGAGATGAATTATCAGAACACTAAGCAGTTTCTCAGAAAGCTTCTTTCCAGATTACATCGGAGGATATTTCCTTTTTCTCCATAGCCCTCTATGAGCTTCCAAATATCACTTTGCCAATTCCAGAAGAACTGTCTTAGCGAAAGGCTTCTTGAGGGGAAAACTGTAACTCTGTGAGATGATTTCACAGAACACAAAGAAGTTTCTCAGAAAGCTTCTTTCTCTTTGTTATCCGAGGATATTTCCTTTGGCCCTATAGTCTTTAAAGGGATCCGAAAAATCTGTTCTCAGATTCCAAAGAAATAAGGATAGCAAAGAGATCCACGAAATACAGATGTAACTCTGTGAGATGAATTAACAGAACACTAAGCTGTTTCTCAGAAAGCTTCTTTCCAGTTTTCATCGGAGGATATTTCCTTTTTCACCATCGCCCTCTATGGGCTTCCAAATATCACTTTGCCAATTCCACAAGAACTGTCTTAGCGAAAGGCTTCTTGAGGGGAAAGCTGTAACTCTGTGAGATGATTTCACAGAACACAAAGAAGTTTCTGAGAAAGGTTCTTTCTCTTTGTTATCGGAGGATATTTCCTTTGGCCCTATAGTCTTCAAAGGGATCCGAAATATCTGTTCTCAGATTCCACAGAAATAAGGCTAGCAAAGAGATCCACGAAATACAGATGTAACTCTGTGAGATGAATTAACAGAACACTAAGCAGTTTCTCAGAAAGCTTCTTTCCAGATTTCATCGGCGGATATTTCCTTTTTCACCATAGCCCTCTATGGGCTTCCAAATATCACTTTGCCAATTCCACAAGAACTGTCTTAGCGAAAGGCTTCTTGAGGGGAAAGCTGTAACTCTGTGAGATGATTTCACAGAACACAAAGAAGTTTCTCAGAAAGCTTCTTTCTCTTTGTTATCGGAGGATATTTCCTTTGTCCCTATAGTCTTCAAAGGGAAAGGAAATATCTGTTGTCAGATTACACAGAAAAAAGGCTAGCAAAGAGATCCACGAAATACAGATGTAACTCTGTGAGATGAATAAACAGAACACTAAGCGGTTTCTCAGAAAGCTGCTTTCCAGATTTCATCGGAGGATATTTCCTTTTTCACCACAGCCCTCTATAGGCTTCCAAATATCACTTTGCCAATTCCACAAGAACTGTCTTAGCGAAAGGCTTCTTGAGGGGAAAGCTGTAACTCTGTGAGATGATTTCACAGAACACAAAGAAGTTTCTCAGAAAGCTTCTTTCTCTTTGTTATCGGAGGATATTTCCTTTGGCCCTATAGTCTTCAAAGGGATCCGAAATATGTGCTCTCAGATTCCACAGAAATAAGGCTAGCAAAGAGAACCACGAAATACAGATGTAACTCTGTGAGATGAATTATCAGAACACTAAGCAGTTTCTCAGAAAGCTTCTTTCCAGATTTCATCGGAGGATATTTCCTTTTTCTCCATAGCCCTTTATGAGCTTCCAAATATCACTTTGACAATTCCAGAAGAACTGTCTTAGCGAAAGGCTTCTTGAGGGGAAAGCTGTAACTCTGTGAGATGATTTCACAGAACACAAAGAAGTTGCTCAGAAAGCTTCTTTCTCTTTGTTATCGGAGGATATTTCCTTTGTCCCTATAGTCTTCAAAGGGAAAGGAAATATCTGTTGTCAGATTACACAGAAAAAAGGCTTGCAAAGAGATCCACGAAATACAGATGTAATTCTGTGAGATGAATAAACAGAACACTAAGCGGTTTCTCAGAAAGCTGCTTTCCAGATTTCATCGGAGGATATTTCCTTTTTCACCACAGCCCTCTATGGGCTTGCAAATATCACTTTGCCAATTCCACAAGAACTGTCTTAGCGAAAGGCTTCTTGAGGGGAAAGCTGTAACTCTGTGAGATGATTTCACAGAACACAAAGATGTTTCTCAGAAACCTTCTTTCTCTTTGTTATCGGAGGATATTTCCTTTGGCCCTATAGTTTTAAACGGATCCGAAATATCTGTTCTCAGATTCCACAGAAATAAGGCTAGCAAAGAGATCCACGAAATACAGATGTAACTCTGTGAAATGAATTAACAGAACACTAAGCAGTTTCTCAGAAAGCTTCTTTCCAGATTTCATCGGAGGATATTTCCTTTTTCACCATAGCCCTCTATGGGCTTCCAAATATCATTTTGCCAATTCCACAAGAACTGTCTTAGCGAAAGGCTTCTTGAGGGGAAAGCTGTAACTCTGTGAGATGATTTCACAGAACACAAAGAAGTTTCTCAGAAAGCTTCTTTCTCTTTGTTATCGGAGGATATTTCCTTTGGACCTATAGACTTCAAAGGGATCCGAAATATCTGTTGTCAGATTCCACAGAAATAAGGCTAGCAAAGAGATCCACGAAATACAGATGTAACTCTGTGAGATGAATTAAAAGAACACTGAGCAGTTTCTCAGAAAGCTTCTTTCCAGATTTCATCGGAGGATATTTCCTTTTTCACCATAGCCCTCTATGGGCTTCCAAATATCACTTTGCCAATTCCACAAGAACTGACTTAGCGAAAGGCTTCTTCTGGGGAAAGCTGTAACTCTGTGAGATGATTTCACAGAACACAAAGAAGTTTCTCAGAAAGCTTCTTTCTCTTTGTTATCGGAGGATATTTCCTTTGGTCCTATAGTCTTTAAAGGGATCCGAAATATCTGTTCTCAGATTCCACAGATATAAGGCTCGCAAACATATCCACGAAATACAGATGTAACTCAGTGAGATGAATTAACAGAACACTAAGCAGTTTCTCAGAAAGCTTCTTTCCAGATTTCATCGGCGGATATTTCCTTTTTCACCATAGCCCTCTATGGGCTTCCAAATATCACTTTGCCAATTCCACAAGAACTGTCTTAGCGAAAGGCTTCTTGAGGGAAAAGCTGTAACTCTGTGAGATGATTTCACAGAACACAAAGAAGTTGCTCAGAAAGCTTCTTTCTCTTTGTTATCGGAGGATATTTCCTTTGTCCCTATAGTCTTCAAAGGGAAAGGAATTATCTGTTGTCAGATTACACAGAAAAAAGGCTAGCAAAGAGATCCACGAAATACAGATGTAACTCTGTGAGATGAATAAACAGAACACTAAGCAGTTTCTCAGAAAGCTTCTTTCCAGATTTCATCGGAGGATACTTCCTTTTCCACCATAGCCCTCTATGGGCTTCCAAATATCACTTTGCCAATTCCACAAGAACTGTCTTAGCGAAAGGCTTCTTGAGGGGAAAGCTGTAACTCTGTGAGATGATTTCACAGAACACGAAAAAGTTTCTCAGAAAGCTCCTTTCTCTTTGTTATCAGAGGATATTTCCTTTGGCCCTATAGTCTTTAAAGGGATCCGAAAAATCTGTTCTCAGATTCCAAAGAAATAAGGATAGCAAAGAGGTCCACGAAATACAGATGTAACTCTGTGAGATGAATTAACAGAACACTAAGCAGTTTCTCAGAAAGCTTCTTTCCAGTTTTCATCGGAGGATATTTCCTTTTTCACCATACCCCTCTATGGGCTTCCAAATATCACTTTGCCAATTCCACAAGAACTGTCTTAGCGAAAGGCTTCTTGAGGGGAAAGCTGTAACTCTGTGAGATGATTTCACAGAACACAAAGAAGTTTCTCAGAAAAGTTCTTTCTCTTTGTTATCGGTGGATATTTCGTTTGGCCCTATAGTCTTCAAAGGGAAAGGAAATATCTGTTGTCAGATTCCACAGAAATAAGGCTAGCAAAGAGATCCACGAAATACAGATGTAAATCTGTGAGATGAATTAACAGAACACTAAGAAGTTTCTCAGAAAGCTTCTTTCCAGATTTCATCGGCGGATATTTCCTTTTTCACCATAGCCCTCTATGGGCTTCCAAATATCAGTTTGCCAATTCCACAAGAACTGTCTTAGCGAAAGGCTTCTTGAGGGGAAAGCTGTAACTCTGTGAGATGATTTCACAGAACACAAAGAAGTTTCTCAGAAAGCTTCTTTCTCTTTGTTATCGGAGGATATTTCCTTTGGCCGTATAGTCTTCAAAGGAAAAGGAAATATCTGTTGTCAGATTCCACAGAAATAAGGCTAGCAAAGAGATCCACGAAATACAGATGTAACTCTGTGAGATGAATTAACAGAACACTGAGCAGTTTCTCAGAAAGCTTCTTTCCAGATTTCATCGGAGGATATTTCCTTTTTCACCATAGCCCTCTATGGGCTTCCAAATATCACTTTGCCAATTCCACAAGAACTGTCTTAGCGAAAGGCTTCTTGAGGGGAAAGCTGTAACTCTGTGAGATGATTTCACAGAACACAAAGAAGTTACTCAGAAAGCTTCTTTCTCTTTGTTATCGGAGGATATTTCCTTTGGACCTATAGTCTTCAAAGGGATCCGAAATATCTGTTGTCAGATTCCACAGAAATAAGGCTAGCAAAGAGATCCACGAAATACAGATGTAACTCTGTGAGATGAATTAACAGAACACTGAGCAGTTTCTCAGAAAGCTTCTTTCCATATTTCATCGGAGGATATTTCCTTTTTCACCATAGCCCTCTATGGGCTTCCAAATATCACTTTGCCAATTCCACAAGAACTGTCTTAGCGAAAGGCTTCTTCAGGGAAAAACTGTAACTCTGTGAGATGATTTCACAAAACACAAAGAAGTTTCTCAGAAAGCTTCTTTCTCTTTGTTATCGGAGGATATTTCCTTTGGCCCTACAGTCTTTAAAGGGATCCGAAATATCTGTTGTCAGATTCCACAGAAATAAGGCTAGTAAAGAGATCCACGAAATACTGATGTAACTCTGTGAGATGAATTAACAGAACACTGAGCAGTTTCTCAGAAAGATTCTTTCCAGACTTCATCGGAGGATATTTCTTTTTTCACCATAGCCCTCTAAGGGCTTCCAAATATCACTTTGCCAATTCCACAAGAACTGTCTTAGCGAAAGACTTCTTGAGGGGAAAGCTGTAACTCTGTGAGATGATTTCACAGAACACAAAGAAGTTTCTCAGAAAGCTTCTTTCTCTTTGTTATCGGAGGATATTTCCTTTGGCCCTATAGTCTTTAAAGGGATCCGAAATATCTGTTCTCAGATTCCACAGAAATAAGGCTCGCAAAGAGATCCACGAAATACAGATGTAACTCTGTGAGATGAATTAACAGAACACTAAGCAGTTTCTCAGAAAGCTTCTTTCCAGATTTCATCGGAGGATATTTCCTTTTTCACCATAGCCCTCTATGGGCTTCCAAATATCATTTTGCCAATTCCACAAGAACTGTCTTAGCGAAAGGCTTCTTGAGGGGAAAGCTGTAACTCTGAGAGATGATTTCACAGAACACAAAGAAGTTTTTCAGAAAGCTTCTTTCTCTTTGTTATCGGAGGATATTTCCTTTGGACCTGTAGTCTTCAAAGGGATCCGAAATATCTGTTCTCAGATTCCACAGAAATAAGTCTAGCAAAGAGATCCTCGAAATACAGATGCAACTCTGTGAGATGAATTAACAGAACACTAAGCAGTTTCTCAGAAAGCTTCTTTCCAGATTTCTTCGGAGGATATTTCCTTTTTCACCATAGCCCTCTATGGGCTTCCAAATATCACTTTGCCAATTCCACAAGAACTGTCTTAGCGAAAGGCTTCTTCAGGGGAAAGCTGTAACTCTGTGAGATGATTTCACAGAACACAAAGAAGTTTCTCAGAAAGCTTCTTTCTCTTTGTTATCGGAGGATATTTCCTTTGGCCGTATAGTCTTCAAAGGGAAAGGAAATATCTGTTGTCAGATTCCACAGAAATAAGGCTAGCAAAGAGATCCACGACATACAGCTGTAACTCTGTGAGATGAATTAACAGAACACCAAGCAGTTTCTCAGAAAGCTTCTTTCCAGATTTCATCGGAGGATATTTCCTTTTTCACCCTAGCCCTCTATGGGCTTCCAAATATCACTTTGCCAATTCCACAAGAACTGTCTTAGCGAAAGGCTTCTTGAGGGGAAGGCTGTAACTCTGTGAGATGATTTCACAGAACACAAAGTGGTTTCTCAGAAAGCTTCTTTCTCTTTGTTATCGGAGGATACTTCCTTTGGCCCTATAGTCTTCAAAGGGATCCGAAATATGTGCTCTCAGATTCCACAGAAATAAGGCTAGCAAAGAGAACCACGAAATACAGATGCAACTCTGTGAGATGAATTATCAGAACACTAAGCAGTTTCTCAGAAAGCTTCTTTCCAGATTACATCGGAGGATATTTCCTTTTTCTCCATAGCCCTCTATGAGCTTCCAAATATCACTTTGCCAATTCCAGAAGAACTGTCTTAGCGAAAGGCTTCTTGAGAGGAAAGCTGTAACTCTGTGAGATGATTTCACAGAACACAAAGAAGTTTCTCAGAAAGCTTCTTTCTCTTTGTTATCGGAGGATATTTCCTTTGGCCCTATAGTCTTTAAAGGGATCCGAAAAATCTGTTCTCAGATTCCAAAGAAATAAGGATAGCAAAGAGATCCACGAAATACAGATGTAACTCTGTGAGATGAATTAACAGAACACTAAGCAGTTTCTCAGAAAGCTTCTTTCCAGTTTTCATCGGAGGATATTTCCTTTTTCACCATAGCCCTCTATGGGCTTCCAAATATCACTTTGCCAATTCCACAAGAACTGTCTTAGCGAAAGGCTTCTTGAGGGGAAAGCTGTAACTCTGTGAGATGATTTCACAGAACACAAGGAAGTTTCTCAGAAAGGTTCTTTCTCTTTGTTATCGGAGGATATTTCCTTTGGCCCTATAGTCTTCAAAGGGATCCGAAATATCTGTTCTCAGATTCCACAGAAATAAGGCTAGCAAAGAGATCCACGAAATACAGATGTAACTCTGTGAGATGAATGAACAGAACACTAAGCAGTTTCCCAGAAAGCTTCTTTCCAGATTTCATCGGCGGATATTTCCTTTTTCACCATAGCCCTCTATGGGCTTCCAAATATCACTTTGCCAATTCCACAAGAACTGTCTTAGCGAAAGGCTTCTTGAGGGGAAAGCTGTAACTCTGTGAGATGATTTCACAGAACACAAAGAAGTTTCTCAGAAAGCTTCTTTCTCTTTGTTATCGGAGGATATTTCCTTTGGCCCTATAGTCTTTAAAGGGTTCCGAAATATCTGTTCTCAGATTCCACAGAAATAAGGCTCGCAAAGAGATCCACGAAATACTGATGTAACTCTGTGAGATGAATTAACAGAACACTAAGCAGTTTCTCAGAAAGCTTCTTTCCAGATTTCATCGGAGGATATTTCTTTTTTCACCATAGCCCTCTATGGGCTTCCAAATATCATTTTGCCAATTCCACAAGAACTGTCTTAGCGAAAGGCTTCTTGAGGGGAAAGCTGTAACTCTGTGAGATGATTTCACAGAACACAAAGAAGTTTCTCAGAAAGCTTCTTTCTCTTTGTTATCGGAGGATATTTCCTTTGGACCTATAGTCTTCAAAGGGATCCGAAATATCTGTTCTCAGATTCCACAGAAATAAGTCTAGCAAAGAGATCCTCGAAATACAGATGTAACTCTGTGAGATGAATTAACAGAACACTAAGCAGTTTCTCAGAAAGCTTCTTTCCAGATTTCATCGGAGGATATTTCCTTTTTCACCATAGCCCTCTATGGGCTTCCAAATATCACTTTGCCAATTCCACAAGAACTGTCTTAGCGAAAGGCTTCTTGAGGGGAAAGCTGTAACTCTGTGAGATGATTTCACAGAACACAAAGAAGTTTCTCAGAAAGCTTCTTTCTCTTTGTTATCGGAGGATATTTCCTTTGGCCGTATAGTCTTCAAAGGAAAAGGAAATATCTGTTGTCAGATTCCACAGAAATAAGGCTAGCAAAGAGATCCACGAAATACAGATGTAACTCTGTGAGATGAATTAACAGAACACTGAGCAGTTTCTCAGAAAGCTTCTTTCCAGATTTCATCGGAGGATATTTCCTTTTTCACCATACCCCTCTATGGGCTTCCAAATATCACTTTGCCAATTCCACAAGAACTGTCTTAGCGAAAGGCTTCTTGAGGGGAAAGCTGTAACTCTGTGAGATGATTTCACAGAACACAAAGAAGTTTCTCAGAAAGGTTCTTTCTCTTTGTTATCGGAGGATATTTCCTTTGGCCCTATAGTCTTCAAAGGGATCCGAAATATCTGTTCTCAGATTCCACAGAAATAAGGCTAGCAAAGAGATCCACGAAATACAGATGTAACTCTGTGAGATGAATTAACAGAACACTAAGCAGTTTCTCAGAAAGCTTCTTTCCAGATTTCATCGGCGGATATTTCCTTTTTCACCATAGCCCTCTATGGGCTTCCAAATATCACTTTGCCAATTCCACAAGAACTGTCTTAGCGAAAGGCTTCTTGTGGGGAAAGCTGTAACTCTGTGAGATGTTTTCACAGAAGACAAAGAAGTTGCTCAGAAAGCTTCTTTCTCTTTGTTATCGGAGGATATTTCCTTTGTCCCTATAGTCTTCAAAGGGAAAGGAAATATCTGTTGTCAGATTACACAGAAAAAAGGCTAGCAAAGAGATCCACGAAATACAGATGTAACTCTGTGAGATGAATAAACAGAACACTAAGCGGTTTCTCAGAAAGCTGCTTTCCAGATTTCATCGGAGGATATTTCCTTTTTCACCACAGCCCTCTATGGGCTTCCAAATATCACTTTGCCAATTCCACAAGAACTGTCTTAGCGAAAGGCTTCTTGAGGGGAAAGCTGTAACTCTGTGAGATGATTTCACAGAACACAAAGAAGTTTCTCAGAAAGCTTCTTTCTCTTTGTTATCGGAGGATATTTCCTTTGGCCCTATAGTCTTCAAAGGGATCCGAAATATGTGCTCTCAGATTCCACAGAAATAAGGCTAGCAAAGAGAACCACGAAATACAGATGTAACTCTGTGAGATGAATTATCAGAACACTAAGCAGTTTCTCAGAAAGCTTCTTTCCAGATTTCATCGGAGGATATTTCCTTTTTCTCCATAGCCCTTTATGAGCTTCCAAATATCACTTTGACAATTCCAGAAGAACTGTCTTAGCGAAAGGCTTCTTGAGGGGAAAGCTGTAACTCTGTGAGATGATTTCACAGAACACAAAGAAGTTGCTCAGAAAGCTTCTTTCTCTTTGTTATCGGAGGATATTTCCTTTGTCCCTATAGTCTTCCAAGGGAAAGGAAATATCTGTTGTTAGATTACACAGAAAAAAGGCTAGCAAAGAGATCCACGAAATACAGATGTAATTCTGTGAGATGAATAAACAGAACACTAAGCGGTTTCTCAGAAAGCTGCTTTCCAGATTTCATCGGAGGATATTTCCTTTTTCACCACAGCCCTCTATGGGCTTGCAAATATCACTTTGCCAATTCCACAAGAACTGTCTTAGCGAAAGGCTTCTTGAGGGGAAAGCTGTAACTCTGTGAGATGATTTCACAGAACACAAAGAAGTTTCTCAGAAACCTTCTTTCTCTTTGTTATCGGAGGATATTTCCTTTGGCCCTATAGTTTTAAACGGATCCGAAATATCTGTTCTCAGATTCCACAGAAATAAGGCTCGCAAAGAGATCCACGAAATACAGATGTAACTCTGTGAAATGAATTAACAGAACACTAAGCAGTTTCTCAGAAAGCTTCTTTCCAGATTTCATCGGAGGATATTTCCTTTTTCACCATAGCCCTCTATGGGCTTCCAAATATCATTTTGCCAATTCCACAAGAACTGTCTTAGCGAAAGGCTTCTTGAGGGGAAAGCTGTAACTCTGTGAGATGATTTCACAGAACACAAAGAAGTTTCTCAGAAAGCTTCTTTCTCTTTGTTATCGGAGGATATTTCCTTTGGACCTATAGTCTTCAAAGGGATCCGAAATATCTGTTGTCAGATTCCACAGAAATAAGGCTAGCAAAGAGATCCACGAAATACAGATGTAACTCTGTGAGATGAATTAACAGAACACTGAGCAGTTTCTCAGAAAGCTTCTTTCCAGATTTCATCGGAGGATATTTCCTTTTTCACCATAGCCCTCTATGGGCTTCCAAATATCACTTTGCCAATTCCACAAGAACTGTCTTAGCGAAAGGCTTCTTCTGGGGAAAGCTGTAACTCTGTGAGATGATTTCACAGAACACAAAGAAGTTTCTCAGAAAGCTTCTTTCTCTTTGTTATCGGAGGATATTTCCTTTGGCCCTATAGTCTTCAAAGGGATCCGAAATATGTGCTCTCAGATTCCACAGAAATAAGGCTAGCAAAGAGAACCACGAAATACAGATGTAACTCTGTGAGATGAATTATCAGAACACTAAGCAGTTTCTCAGAAAGCTTCTTTCCAGATTTCATCGGAGGATATTTCCTTTTTCTCCAGAGCCCTTTATGAGCTTCCAAATATCACTTTGCCAATTCCAGAAGAACTGTCTTAGCGAAAGGCTTCTTGAGGGGAATGCTGTAACTCTGTGAGATGATTTCACAGAACACAAAGAAGTTTCTCAGAAAGCTTCTTTCTCTTTGTTATCGGAGGATATTTCCTTTGGACCTATAGTCTTCAAAGGGAAAGGAAATATCTGTTCTCAGATTCCACAGAAATAAGGCTAGCAAAGAGATACTCGAAATACAGATGTAACTCTGTGAGATGAATTAACAGAACACTAAGCAGTTTCTCAGAAAGCTTCTTTCCAGATTTCATCGGAGGATACTTCCTTTTTCACGATAGCCCTCTATGGGCTTCCAAATATCACTTTGCCAATTCCACAAGAACTGTCTTAGCGAAAGGCTTCTTGAGGGGAAAGCTGTAACTCTGTGAGATGATTTCACAGAACACAAAGAAGTTTCTCAGAAAGCTTCTTTCTCTTTGTTATCGGAGAATATTTCCTTTGGCCCTATAGTCTTCAAAGGGATCCGAAATATCTGTTGTCAGATTCCACAGAAATAAGGCTAGCAAAGAGATCCACGAAATACAGATGTAACTCTGTGAGATGAATTAACAGAACACTGAGCAGTTTCTCAGAAAGCTTCTTTCCAGATTTCATCGGAGGATATTTCCTTTTTCACCATAGCCCTCTATGGGCTTCCAAATATCACTTTGCCAATTCCACAAGAACTGTCTTAGCGAAAGGCTTCTTCAGGGAAAAGCTGTAACTCTGTGAGATGATTTCACAGAACACAAAGAAGTTTCTCAGAAAGCTTCTTTCTCTTTGTTATCGGAGGATATTTCCTTTGGCCCTATAGTCTTTAAAGGGATCCGAAATATCTGTTGTCAGATTCCACAGAAATAAGGCTAGTAAAGAGATCCACGAAATACTGATGTAACTCTGTGAGATGAATTAACAGAACACTGAGCAGTTTCTCAGAAAGATTCTTTCCAGACTTCATCGGAGGATATTTCTTTTTTCACCATAGCCCTCTAAGGGCTTCCAAATATCACTTTGCCAATTCCACAAGAACTGTCTTAGCGAAAGACTTCTTGAGGGGAAAGCTGTAACTCTGTGAGATGATTTCACAGAACACAAAGAAGTTTCTCAGAAAGCTTCTTTCTCTTTGTTATCGGAGGATATTTCCTTTGGCCATATAGTCTTTAAAGGGATCCGAAATATCTGTTCTCAGATTCCACAGAAATAAGGCTCGCAAAGAGATCCACGAAATACAGATGTAACTCTGTGAGATGAATTAACAGAACACTAAGCAGTTTCTCAGAAAGCTTCTTTCCAGATTTCATCGGAGGATATTTCCTTTTTCACCCTAGCCCTCTAAGGGCTTCCAAATATCATTTTGCCAATTCCACAAGAACTGTCTTAGCGAAAGGCTTCTTGAGGGGAAAGCTGTAACTCTGAGAGATGATTTCACAGAACACAAAGAAGTTTTTCAGAAAGCTTCGTTCTCTTTTTTATCGGAGGATATTTCCTTTGGACCTGTAGTCTTCAAAGGGATCCGAAATATCTGTTCTCAGATTCCACAGAAATAAGTCTAGCAAAGAGATCCTCGAAATACAGATGCAACTCTGTGAGATGAATTAACAGAACACTAAGCAGTTCCTCAGAAAGCTTCTTTCCAGATTTCATCGGAGGATATTTCCTTTTTCACCATAGCCCTCTATGGGCTTCCAAATATCACTTTGCCAATTCCACAAGAACTGTCTTAGCGAAAGGCTTCTTCAGGGGAAAGCTGTAACTCTGTGAGATGATTTCACAGAACACAAAGAAGTTTCTCAGAAATCTTCTTTCTCTTTGTTATCGGAGGATATTTCCTTTGGCCGTATAGTCTTCAAAGGGAAAGGAAATATCTGTTGTCAGATTCCACAGAAATAAGGCTAGCAAAGAGATCCACGAAATACAGATGTAGCTCTGTGAGATGAATTAACAGAACACTGAGCAGTTTCTCAGAAAGCTTCTTTCCAGATTTCATCGGAGGATATTTCCTTTTTCACCATAGCCCTCTATGGGCTTCCAAATATCACTTTGCCAATTCCACAAGAACTGTCTTAGCGAAAGGCTTCTTGAGGGGAAAGCTGTAACTCTGTGGGATGATTTCACAGAACACAAAGAAGTTTCTCAGAAAGCTTCTTTCTCTTTGTTATCGGAGGATATTTCCTTTGGACCTATAGTCTTCAAAGGGATCCGAAATATCTGTTCTCAGAATCCACAGAAATAAGTCTAGCAAAGAGATCCTCGAAATATAGATGTAACTCTGTGAGATGAATTAACAGAACACTAAGCAGTTTCTCAGAAAGCTTCTTTCCAGATTTCATCGGAGGATATTTCCTTTTTCACCATAGCCCTCTATGGGCTTCCAAATATCACTTTGCCAATTCCACAAGAACTGTCTTAGCGAAAGGCTTCTTGAGGGGAAAGCTGTAACTCTGTGAGATGATTTCACAGAACACAAAGAAGTTTCTCAGAAACCTTCTTTCTCTTTGTTATCGGAGGATATTTCCTTTGGTCCTATAGTCTTTAAAGGGATCCGAAATATCTGTTCTCAGATTCCACAGATATAAGGCTCGCAAAGAGATCCACGAAATACAGATGTAACTCTGTGAGATGAATTAACAGAACACTAAGCAGTTTCTCAGAAAGCTTCTTTCCAGATTTCATCGGAGGATATTTCCTTTTTCACCATAGCCCTCTATGGGCTTCCAAATATCACTTTGCCAATTCCACAAGAACTGTCTTAGCGAAAGGCTTCTTGAGGGGAAAGCTGTAACTCTGTGAGATGATTTCACAGAACACAAAGTAGTTGCTCAGAAAGCTTCTTTCTCTTTGTTATCGGAGGATATTTCCTTTGTCCCTATAGTCTTCAAAGGGAAAGGAAATATCTGTTGTCAGATTACACAGAAAAAAGGCTAGCAAAGAGATCCACGAAATACAGATGTAACTCTGTGAGATGAATAAACAGAACACTAAGGGTTTCTCAGAAAGCTGCTTTCCAGATTTCATCGGAGGATATTTCCTTTTTCACAACAGCCCTCTATGGGCTTCCAAATATCACTTTGCCAATTCCACAAGAACTGTCTTAGCGAAAGGCTTCTTGAGGGGAAAGCTGTAACTCTGTGAGATGATTTCACAGAACACAAAGAAGTTTCTCAGAAAGCTTCTTTCTCTTTGTTATCGGAGGATATTTCCTTTGGCCGTATAGTCTTCAAAGGAAAAGGAAATATCTGTTGTCAGATTCCACAGAAATAAGGCTAGCAAAGAGATCCACGAAATACAGATGTAACTCTGTGAGATGAATTAACAGAACACTGAGCAGTTTCTCAGAAAGCTTCTTTCCAGATTTCATCGGAGGATATTTCCTTTTTCACCATAGCCCTCTATGGGCTTCCAAATATCACTTTGCCAATTCCACAAGAACTGTCTTAGCGAAAGGCTTCTTGAGGGGAAAGCTGTAACTCTGTGAGATGATTTCACAGAACACAAAGAAGTTACTCAGAAAGCTTCTTTCTCTTTGTTATCGGAGGATATTTCCTTTGGACCTATAGTCTTCAAAGGGATCCGAAATATCTGTTCTCAGATTCCACAGAAATAAGTCTAGCAAAGAGATCCTCGAAATACAGATGTAACTCTGTGAGATGAATTAACAGAACACTAAGCAGTTTCTCAGAAAGCTTCTTTCCAGATTTCATCGGAGGATATTTCCTTTTTCACCATAGCCCTCTATGGGCTTCCAAATATCACTTTGCCAATTCCACAAGAACTGTCTTAGCGAAAGGCTTCTTGAGGGGAAAGCTGTAACTCTGTGAGATGATTTCACAGAACACAAAGAAGTTTCTCAGAAAGCTTCTTTCTCTTTGTTATCGGAGGATATTTCCTTTGGCCGTATAGTCTTCAAAGGAAAAGGAAATATCTGTTGTCAGATTCCACAGAAATAAGGCTAGCAAAGAGATCCACGAAATACAGATGTAACTCTGTGAGATGAATTAACAGAACACTGAGCAGTTTCTCAGAAAGCTTCTTTCCAGATTTCATCGGAGGATATTTCCTTTTTCACCATAGCCCTCTATGGGCTTCCAAATATCACTTTGCCAATTCCACAAGAACTGTCTTAGCGAAAGGCTTCTTGAGGGGAAAGCTGTAACTCTGTGAGATGATTTCACAGAACACAAAGAAGTTACTCAGAAAGCTTCTTTCTCTTTGTTATCGGAGGATATTTCCTTTGGACCTATAGTCTTCAAAGGGATCCGAAATATCTGTTGTCAGATTCCACAGAAATAAGGCTAGCAAAGAGATCCACGAAATACAGATGTAACTCTGTGAGATGAATTAACAGAACACTGAGCAGTTTCTCAGAAAGCTTCTTTCCAGATTTCATCGGAGGATATTTCCTTTTTCACCATAGCCCTCTATGGGCTTCCAAATATCACTTTGCCAATTCCACAAGAACTGTCTTAGCGAAAGGCTTCTTCAGGGAAAAACTGTAACTCTGTGAGATGATTTCACAAAACACAAAGAAGTTTCTCAGAAAGCTTCTTTCTCTTTGTTATCGGAGGATATTTCCTTTGGCCCTATAGTCTTTAAAGGGATCCGAAATATCTGTTGTCAGATTCCACAGAAATAAGGCTAGTAAAGAGATCCACGAAATACTGATGTAACTCTTTGAGATGAATTAACAGAACACTGAGCAGTTTCTCAGAAAGATTCTTTCCAGACTTCATCGGAGGATATTTCTTTTTTCACCATAGCCCTCTAAGGGCTTCCAAATATCACTTTGCCAATTCCACAAGAACTGTCTTAGCGAAAGACTTCTTGAGGGGAAAGCTGTAACTCTGTGAGATGATTTCACAGAACACAAAGAAGTTTCTCAGAAAGCTTCTTTCTCTTTGTTATCGGAGGATATTTCCTTTGGCCCTATAGTCTTTAAAGGTATCCGAAATATCTGTTCTCAGATTCCACAGAAATAAGGCTCGCAAAGAGATCCACGAAATACAGATGTAACTCTGTGAGATGAATTAACAGAACACTAAGCAGTTTCTCAGAAAGCTTCTTTCCAGATTTCATCGGAGGATATTTCCTTTTTCACCATAGCCCTCTATGGGCTTCCAAATATCATTTTGCCAATTCCACAAGAACTGTCTTAGCGAAAGGCTTCTTGAGGGGAAAGCTGTAACTCTGAGAGATGATTTCACAGAACACAAAGAAGTTTTTCAGAAAGCTTCTTTCTCTTTGTTATCGGAGGATATTTCCTTTGGACCTGTAGTCTTCAAAGGGATCCGAAATATCTGTTCTCAGATTCCACAGAAATAAGTCTAGCAAAGAGATCCTCGAAATACAGATGCAACTCTGTGAGATGAATTAACAGAACACTAAGCAGTTTCTCAGAAAGCTTCTTTCCAGATTTCTTCGGAGGATATTTCGTTTTTCACCATAGCCCTCTATGGGCTTCCAAATATCACTTTGCCAATTCCACAAGAACTGTCTTAGCGAAAGCCTTCTTCAGGGGAAAGCTGTAACTCTGTGAGATGATTTCACAGAACACAAAGAAGTTTCTCACAAAGTTTCTTTCTCTTTGTTATCGGAGGATATTTCCTTTGGCCGTATAGTCTTCAAAGGGAAAGGAAATATCTGTTGTCAGATTCCACAGAAATAAGGCTAGCAAAGAGATCCACGAAATACAGATGTAACTCTGTGAGATGAATTAACAGAACACTGAGCAGTTTCTCAGAAAGCTTCTTTCCAGATTTCATCGGAGGATATTTCCTTTTTCACCATAGCCCTCTATGGGCTTCCAAATATCACTTTGCGAATTCCACAAGAACTGTCTTAGCGAAAGGCTTCTTGAGGGGAAAGCTGTAACTCTGTGGGATGATTTCACAGAACACAAAGAGGTTTCTCAGAAAGCTTCTTTCTCTTTGTTATCGGAGGATACTTCCTTTGGCCCTATAGTCTTCAAAGGGATCCGAAATATGTGCTCTCAGATTCCACAGAAATAAGGCTAGCAAAGAGAACCACGAAATACAGATGCAACTCTGTGAGATGAATTATCAGAACACTAAGCAGTTTCTCAGAAAGCTTCTTTCCAGATTACATCGGAGGATATTTCCTTTTTCTCCATAGCCCTCTATGAGCTTCCAAATATCACTTTGCCAATTCCAGAAGAACTGTCTTAGCGAAAGGCTTCTTGAGTGGAATGCTGTAACTCTGTGAGATGATTTCACAGAACACAAAGAAGTTTCTCAGAAAGCTTCTTTCTCTTTGTTATCGGAGGATATTTCCTTTGGCCCTATAGTCTTTAAAGGGATCCGAAAAATCTGTTCTCAGATTCCAAAGAAATAAGGATAGCAAAGAGATCCACGAAATACAGATGTAACTCTGTGAGATGAATTAACAGAACACTAAGCAGTTTCTCAGAAAGCTTCTTTCCAGTTTTCATCGGAGGATATTTCCTTTTTCACCATACCCCTCTATGGGCTTCCAAATATCACTTTGCCAATTCCACAAGAACTGTCTTAGCGAAAGGCTTCTTGAGGGGAAAGCTGTAACTCTGTGAGATGATTTCACAGAACACAAAGAAGTTTCTCAGAAAGGTTCTTTCTCTTTGTTATCGGAGGATATTTCCTTTGGCCCTATAGTCTTCAAAGGGATCCGAAATATCTGTTCTCAGATTCCACAGAAATAAGGTTAGCAAAGAGATCCACGAAATACAGATGTAACTCTGTGAGATGAATTAACAGAACACTAAGCAGTTTCTCAGAAAGCTTCTTTCCAGATTTCATCGGCGGATATTTCCTTTTTCACCATAGCCCTCTATGGGCTTCCAAATATCACTTTGCCAATTCCACAAGAACTGTCTTAGCGAAAGGCTTCTTGAGGGGAAAGCTGTAACTCTGTGAGATGATTTCACAGAACACAAAGAAGTTGCTCAGAAAGCTTCTTTCTCTTTGTTATCGGAGGATATTTCCTTTGTCCCTATAGTCTTCAAAGGGAAAGGAAATATCTGTTGTCAGATTACACAGAAAAAAGGCTAGCAAAGAGATCCACGAAATACAGATGTAACTTTGTGAGATGAATTAAGAGAACACTAAGCGGTTTCTCAGAAAGCTGCTTTCCAGATTTCATCGGAGGATATTTCCTTTTTCACCACAGCCCTCTATGGGCTTCCAAATATCACTTTGCCAAATCCACAAGAACTGTCTTAGCGAAAGGCTTCTTGAGGGGAAAGCTGTAACTCTGTGAGATGATTTCAGAGAACACAAAGAAGTTTCTCAGAAAGCTTCTTTCTCTTTGTTATCGGAGGATATTTCCTTTGGCCCTATAGTCTTCAAAGGGATCCGAAATATGTGCTCTCAGATTCCACAGAAATAAGGCTAGCAAAGAGAACCACGAAATACAGATGTAACTCTGTGAGATGAATTATCAGAACACTAAGCAGTTTCTCAGAAAGCTTCTTTCCAGATTTCATCGGAGGATATTTCCTTTTTCTCCATAGCCCTTTATGAGCTTCCAAATATCACTTTGACAATTCCAGAAGAACTGTCTTAGCGAAAGGCTTCTTGAGGGGAAAGCTGTAACTCTGTGAGATGATTTCACAGAACACAAAGAAGTTGCTCACAAAGCTTCTTTCTCTTTGTTATCGGAGGATATTTCCTTTGTCCCTATAGTCTTCAAAGGGAAAGGAAATATCTGTTGTCAGATTACACAGAAAAAAGGCTAGCAAAGAGATCCACGAAATACAGATGTAATTCTGTGAGATGAATAAACAGAACACTAAGCGGTTTCTCAGAAAGCTGCTTTCCAGATTTCATCGGAGGATATTTCCTTTTTCACCACAGCCCTCTATGGGCTTGCAAATATCACTTTGCCAATTCCACAAGAACTGTCTTAGCGAAAGGCTTCTTGAGGGGAAAGCTGTAACTTTGTGAGATGATTTCACAGAACACAAAGAAGTTTCTCAGAAACCTTCTTTCTCTTTGTTATCGGAGGATATTTCCTTTGGCCCTATAGTTTTAAACGGATCCGAAATATCTGTTCTCAGATTCCACAGAAATAAGGCTCGCAAAGAGTTCCACGAAATACAGATGTAACTCTGTGAAATGAATTAACAGAACACTAAGCAGTTTCTCAGAAAGCTTCTTTCCAGATTTCATCGGAGGATATTTCCTTTTTCACCATAGCCCTCTATGGGCTTCCAAATATCATTTTGCCAATTCCACAAGAACTGTCTTAGCGAAAGGCTTCTTGAGGGGAAAGCTGTAACTCTGTGAGATGATTTCACAGAACACAAAGAAGTTGCTCAGAAAGCTTCTTTCTCTTTGTTATCGGAGGATATTTCCTTTGGACCTATAGTCTTCAAAGGGATCCGAAATATCTGTTGTCAGATTCCACAGAAATAAGGCTAGCAAAGAGATCCACGAAATACAGATGTAACTCTGTGAGATGAATTAACAGAACACTGAGCAGTTTCTCAGAAAGCTTCTTTCCAGATTTCATCGGAGGATATTTCCTTTTTCACCATACCCCTCTATGGGCTTCCAAATATCACTTTGCCAATTCCACAAGAACTGTCTTAGCGAAAGGCTTCTTGAGGGGAAAGCTGTAACTCTGTGAGATGATTTCACAGAACACAAAGAAGTTTCTCAGAAAGGTTCTTTCTCTTTGTTATCGGAGGATATTTCCTTTGGCCCTATAGTCTTCAAAGGGATCCGAAATATCTGTTCTCAGATTCCACAGAAATAAGGCTAGCAAAGAGATCCACGAAATACAGATGTAACTCTGTGAGATGAATTAACAGAACACTAAGCAGTTTCTCAGAAAGCTTCTTTCCAGATTTCATCGGCGGATATTTCCTTTTTCACCATAGCCCTCTATGGGCTTCCAAATATCACTTTGCCAATTCCACAAGAACTGTCTTAGCGAAAGGCTTCTTGTGGGGAAAGCTGTAACTCTGTGAGATGATTTCACAGAAGACAAAGAAGTTGCTCAGAAAGCTTCTTTCTCTTTGTTATCGGAGGATATTTCCTTTGTCCCTATAGTCTTCAAAGGGAAAGGAATATCTGTTGTCAGATTACACAGAAAAAAGGCTAGCAAAGAGATCCACGAAATACAGATGTAACTCTGTGAGATGAATAAACAGAACACTAAGCGGTTTCTCAGAAAGCTGCTTTTCAGATTTCATCGGAGGATATTTCCTTTTTCACCACAGCCCTCTATGGGCTTCCAAATATCACTTTGCCAATTCCACAAGAACTGTCTTAGCGAAAGGCTTCTTGAGGGGAAAGCTGTAACTCTGTGAGATGATTTCACAGAACACAAAGAAGTTTCTCAGAAAGCTTCTTTCTCTTTGTTATCGGAGGATATTTCCTTTGGCCCTATAGTCTTCAAAGGGATCCGAAATATGTGCTCTCAGATTCCACAGAAATAAGGCTAGCAAAGAGAACCACGAAATACAGATGTAAGTCTGTGAGATGAATTATCAGAACACTAAGCAGTTTCTCAGAAAGCTTCTTTCCAGATTTCATCGGAGGATATTTCCTTTTTCTCCATAGCCCTTTATGAGCTTCCAAATATCACTTTGACAATTCCAGAAGAACTTTCTTAGCGAAAGGCTTCTTGAGGGGAAAGCTGTAACTCTGTGAGATGATTTCACAGAACACAAAGAAGTTGCTCAGAAAGCTTCTTTCTCTTTGTTATCGGAGGATATTTCCTTTGTCCGTATAGTCTTCCAAGGGAAAGGAAATATCTGTTGTTAGATTACACAGAAAAAAGGCTAGCAAAGAGATCCACGAAATACAGATGTAATTCTGTGAGATGAATAAACAGAACACTAAGCGGTTTCTCAGAAAGCTGCTTTCCAGATTTCATCGGAGGATATTTCCTTTTTCACCACAGCCCTCTATGGGCTTGCAAATATCACTTTGCCAATTCCACAAGAACTGTCTTAGCGAAAGGCTTCTTGAGGGGAAAGCTGTAACTCTGTGAGATGATTTCACAGAACACAAAGAAGTTTCTCAGAAACCTTCTTTCTCTTTGTTATCGGAGGATATTTCCTTTGGCCCTATAGTTTTAAACGGATCCGAAATATCTGTTCTCAGATTCCACAGAAATAAGGCTCGCAAAGAGATCCACGAAATACAGATGTAACTCTGTGAAATGAATTAACAGAACACTAAGCAGTTTCTCAGAAAGCTTCTTTCCAGATTTCATCGGAGGATATTTCCTTTTTCACCATAGCCCTCTATGGGCTTCCAAATATCATTTTGCCAATTCCACAAGAACTGTCTTAGCGAAAGGCTTCTTGAGGGGAAAGCTGTAACTCTGTGAGATGATTTCACAGAACACAAAGAAGTTTCTCAGAAAGCTTCTTTCTCTTTGTTATCGGAGGATATTTCCTTTGGACCTATAGTCTTCAAAGGGATCCGAAATATCTGTTGTCAGATTCCACAGAAATAAGGCTAGCAAAGAGATCCACGAAATACAGATGTAACTCTGTGAGATGAATTAACAGAACACTGAGCAGTTTCTCAGAAAGCTTCTTTCCAGATTTCATCGGAGGATATTTCCTTTTTCACCATAGCCCTCTATGGGCTTCCAAATATCACTTTGCCAATTCCACAAGAACTGTCTTAGCGAAAGGCTTCTTCTGGGGAAAGCTGTAACTCTGTGAGATGATTTCACAGAACACAAAGAAGTTTCTCAGAAAGCTTCTTTCTCTTTGTTATCGGAGGATATTTCCTTTGGCCCTATAGTCTTCAAAGGGATCCGAAATATGTGCTCTCAGATTCCACAGAAATAAGGCTAGCAAAGAGAACCACGAAATACAGATGTAACTCTGTGAGATGAATTATCAGAACACTAAGCAGTTTCTCAGAAAGCTTCTTTCCAGATTTCATCGGAGGATATTTCCTTTTTCTCCAGAGCCCTTTATGAGCTTCCAAATATCACTTTGCCAATTCCAGAAGAACTGTCTTAGCGAAAGGCTTCTTGAGGGGAATGCTGTAACTCTGTGAGATGATTTCACAGAACACAAAGAAGTTTCTCAGAAAGCTTCTTTCTCTTTGTTATCGGAGGATATTTCCTTTGGACCTATAGTCTTCAAAGGGAAAGGAAATATCTGTTCTCAGATTCCACAGAAATAAGGCTAGCAAAGAGATACTCGAAATACAGATGTAACTCTGTGAGATGAATTAACAGAACACTAAGCAGTTTCTCAGAAAGCTTCTTTCCAGATTTCATCGGAGGATACTTCCTTTTTCACGATAGCCCTCTATGGGCTTCCAAATATCACTTTGCCAATTCCACAAGAACTGTTTTAGCGAAAGGCTTCTTGAGGGGAAAGCTGTAACTCTGTGAGATGATTTCACAGAACACAAAGAAGTTTCTCAGAAAGCTTCTTTCTCTTTGTTATCGGAGAATATTTCCTTTGGCCCTATAGTCTTCAAAGGGATCCGAAATATCTGTTGTCAGATTCCACAGAAATAAGGCTAGCAAAGAGATCCACGAAATACAGATGTAACTCTGTGAGATGAATTAACAGAACACTGAGCAGTTTCTCAGAAAGCTTCTTTCCAGATTTCATCGGAGGATATTTCCTTTTTCACCATAGCCCTCTATGGGCTTCCAAATATCACTTTGCCAATTCCACAAGAACTGTCTTAGCGAAAGGCTTCTTCAGGGAAAAGCTGTAACTCTGTGAGATGATTTCACAGAACACAAAGAAGTTTCTCAGAAAGCTTCTTTCTCTTTGTTATCGGAGGATATTTCCTTTGGCCCTATAGTCTTTAAAGGGATCCGAAATATCTGTTGTCAGATTCCACAGAAATAAGGCTAGTAAAGAGATCCACGAAATACTGATGTAACTCTGTGAGATGAATTAACAGAACACTGAGCAGTTTCTCAGAAAGATTCTTTCCAGACTTCATCGGAGGATATTTCTTTTTTCACCATAGCCCTCTAAGGGCTTCCAAATATCACTTTGCCAATTCCACAAGAACTGTCTTAGCGAAAGACTTCTTGAGGGGAAAGCTGTAACTCTGTGAGATGATTTCACAGAACACAAAGAAGTTTCTCAGAAAGCTTCTTTCTCTTTGTTATCGGAGGATATTTCCTTTGGCCATATAGTCTTTAAAGGGATCCGAAATATCTGTTCTCAGATTCCAAAGAAATAAGGCTCGCAAAGAGATCCACGAAATACAGATGTAACTCTGTGAGATGAATTAACAGAACACTAAGCAGTTTCTCAGAAAGCTTCTTTCCAGATTTCATCGGAGGATATTTCCTTTTTCACCCTAGCCCTCTAAGGGCTTCCAAATATCATTTTGCCAATTCCACAAGAACTGTCTTAGCGAAAGGCTTCTTGAGGGGAAAGCTGTAACTCTGAGAGATGATTTCACAGAACACAAAGAAGTTTTTCAGAAAGCTTCGTTCTCTTTTTTATCGGAGGATATTTCCTTTGGACCTGTAGTCTTCAAAGGGATCCGAAATATCTGTTCTCAGATTCCACAGAAATAAGTCTAGCAAAGAGATCCTCGAAATACAGATGCAACTCTGTGAGATGAATTAACAGAACACTAAGCAGTTCCTCAGAAAGCTTCTTTCCAGATTTCATCGGAGGATATTTCCTTTTTCACCATAGCCCTCTATGGGCTTCCAAATATCACTTTGCCAATTCCACAAGAACTGTCTTAGCGAAAGGCTTCTTCAGGGGAAAGCTGTAACTCTGTGAGATGATTTCACAGAACACAAAGAAGTTTCTCAGAAATCTTCTTTCTCTTTGTTATCGGAGGATATTTCCTTTGGCCGTATAGTCTTCAAAGGGAAAGGAAATATCTGTTGTCAGATTCCACAGAAATAAGGCTAGCAAAGAGATCCACGAAATACAGATGTAGCTCTGTGAGATGAATTAACAGAACACTGAGCAGTTTCTCAGAAAGCTTCTTTCCAGATTTCATCGGAGGATATTTCCTTTTTCACCATAGCCCTCTATGGGCTTCCAAATATCACTTTGCCAATTCCACAAGAACTGTCTTAGCGAAAGGCTTCTTGAGGGGAAAGCTGTAACTCTGTGGGATGATTTCACAGAACACAAAGAAGTTTCTCAGAAAGCTTCTTTCTCTTTGTTATCGGAGGATATTTCCTTTGGACCTATAGTCTTCAAAGGGATCCGAAATATCTGTTCTCAGATTCCACAGAAATAAGTCTAGCAAAGAGATCCTCGAAATACAGATGTAACTCTGTGAGATGAATTAACAGAACACTAAGCAGTTTCTCAGAAAGCTTCTTTCCAGATTTCATCGGAGGATATTTCCTTTTTCACCATAGCCCTCTATGGGCTTCCAAATATCACTTTGCCAATTCCACAAGAACTGTCTTAGCGAAAGGCTTCTTGAGGGGAAAGCTGTAACTCTGTGAGATGATTTCACAGAACACAAAGAAGTTTCTCAGAAACCTTCTTTCTCTTTGTTATCGGAGGATATTTCCTTTGGTCCTATAGTCTTTAAAGGGATCCGAAATATCTGTTCTCAGATTCCACAGATATAAGGCTCACAAAGAGATCCACGAAATACAGATGTAACTCTGTGAGATGAATTAACAGAACACTAAGCAGTTTCTCAGAAAGCTTCTTTCCAGATTTCATCGGAGGATATTTCCTTTTTCACCATAGCCCTCTATGGGCTTCCAAATATCACTTTGCCAATTCCACAAGAACTGTCTTTGCGAAAGGCTTCTTGAGGGGAAAGCTGTAACTCTGTGAGATGATTTCACAGAACACAAAGTAGTTGCTCAGAAAGCTTCTTTCTCTTTGTTATCGGAGGATATTTCCTTTGTCCCTATAGTCTTCAAAGGGAAAGGAAATATCTGTTGTCAGATTACACAGAAAAAAGGCTAGCAAAGAGATCCACGAAATACAGATGTAACTCTGTGAGATGAATAAACAGAACACTAAGGGTTTCTCAGAAAGCTGCTTTCCAGATTTCATCGGAGGATATTTCCTTTTTCACAACAGCCCTCTATGGGCTTCCAAATATCACTTTGCCAATTCCACAAGAACTGTCTTAGCGAAAGGCTTCTTGAGGGGAAAGCTGTAACTCTGTGAGATGATTTCACAGAACACAAAGAAGTTTCTCAGAAAGCTTCTTTCTCTTTGTTATCGGAGGATATTTCCTTTGGCCGTATAGTCTTCAAAGGAAAAGGAAATATCTGTTGTCAGATTCCACAGAAATAAGGCTAGCAAAGAGATCCACGAAATACAGATGTAACTCTGTGAGATGAATTAACAGAACACTGAGCAGTTTCTCAGAAAGCTTCTTTCCAGATTTCATCGGAGGATATTTCCTTTTTCACCATAGCCCTCTATGGGCTTCCAAATATCACTTTGCCAATTCCACAAGAACTGTCTTAGCGAAAGGCTTCTTGAGGGGAAAGCTGTAACTCTGTGAGATGATTTCACAGAACACAAAGAAGTTACTCAGAAAGCTTCTTTCTCTTTGTTATCGGAGGATATTTCCTTTGGACCTATAGTCTTCAAAGGGATCCGAAATATCTGTTGTCAGATTCCACAGAAATAAGGCTAGCAAAGAGATCCACGAAATACAGATGTAACTCTGTGAGATGAATTAACAGAACACTGAGCAGTTTCTCAGAAAGCTTCTTTCCATATTTCATCGGAGGATATTTCCTTTTTCACCATAGCCCTCTATGGGCTTCCAAATATCACTTTGCCAATTCCACAAGAACTGTCTTAGCGAAAGGCTTCTTCAGGGAAAAACTGTAACTCTGTGAGATGATTTCACAAAACACAAAGAAGTTTCTCAGAAAGCTTCTTTCTCTTTGTTATCGGAGGATATTTCCTTTGGCCCTACAGTCTTTAAAGGGATCCGAAATATCTGTTGTCAGATTCCACAGAAATAAGGCTAGTAAAGAGATCCACGAAATACTGATGTAACTCTGTGAGATGAATTAACAGAACACTGAGCAGTTTCTCAGAAAGATTCTTTCCAGACTTCATCGGAGGATATTTCTTTTTTCACCATAGCCCTCTAAGGGCTTCCAAATATCACTTTGCCAATTCCACAAGAACTGTCTTAGCGAAAGACTTCTTGAGGGGAAAGCTGTAACTCTGTGAGATGATTTCACAGAACACAAAGAAGTTTCTCAGAAAGCTTCTTTCTCTTTGTTATCGGAGGATATTTCCTTTGGCCCTATAGTCTTTAAAGGGATCCGAAATATCTGTTCTCAGATTCCACAGAAATAAGGCTCGCAAAGAGATCCACGAAATACAGATGTAACTCTGTGAGATGAATTAACAGAACACTAAGCAGTTTCTCAGAAAGCTTCTTTTCAGATTTCATCGGAGGATATTTCCTTTTTCACCATAGCCCTCTATGGGCTTCCAAATATCATTTTGCCAATTCCACAAGAACTGTCTTAGCGAAAGGCTTCTTGAGGGGAAAGCTGTAACTCTGAGAGATGATTTCACAGAACACAAAGAAGTTTTTCAGAAAGCTTCTTTCTCTTTGTTATCGGAGGATATTTCCTTTGGACCTGTAGTCTTCAAAGGGATCCGAAATATCTGTTCTCAGATTCCACAGAAATAAGTATAGCAAAGAGATCCTCGAAATACAGATGCAACTCTGTGAGATGAATTAACAGAACACTAAGCAGTTTCTCAGAAAGCTTCTTTCCAGATTTCTTCGGAGGATATTTCCTTTTTCACCATAGCCCTCTATGGGCTTCCAAATATCACTTTGCCAATTCCACAAGAACTGTCTTAGCGAAAGGCTTCTTCAGGGGAAAGCTGTAACTCTGTGAGATGATTTCACAGAACACAAAGAAGTTTCTCAGAAAGCTTCTTTCTCTTTGTTATCGGAGGATATTTCCTTTGGCCCTATAGTCTTCAAAGGGAAAGGAAATATCTGTTGTCAGATTCCACAGAAATAAGGCTAGCAAAGAGATCCACGACATACAGCTGTAACTCTGTGAGATGAATTAACAGAACACCAAGCAGTTTCTCAGAAAGCTTCTTTCCAGATTTCATCGGAGGATATTTCCTTTTTCACCCTAGCCCTCTATGGGCTTCCAAATATCACTTTGCCAATTCCACAAGAACTGTCTTAGCGAAAGGCTTCTTGAGGGGAAAGCTGTAACTCTGTGAGATGATTTCACAGAACACAAAGAAGTTACTCAGAAAGCTTCTTTCTCTTTGTTATCGGAGGATATTTCCTTTGGACCTATAGTCTTCAAAGGGATCCGAAATATCTGTTGTCAGATTCCACAGAAATAAGGCTAGCAAAGAGATCCACGAAATACAGATGTAACTCTGTGAGATGAATTAACAGAACACTGAGCAGTTTCTCAGAAAGCTTCTTTCCAGATTTCATCGGCGGATATTTCCTTTTTCACCATAGCCCTCTATGGGCTTCCAAATATCACTTTGCCAATTCCACAAGAACTGTCTTAGCGAAAGGCTTCTTCAGGGAAAAACTGTAACTCTGTGAGATGATTTCACAAAACACAAAGAAGTTTCTCAGAAAGCTTCTTTCTCTTTGTTATCGGAGGATATTTCCTTTGGCCCTATAGTCTTTAAAGGGATCCGAAATATCTGTTGTCAGATTCCACAGAAATAAGGCTAGTAAAGAGATCCACGAAATACTGATGTAACTCTTTGAGATGAATTAACAGAACACTGAGCAGTTTCTCAGAAAGATTCTTTCCAGACTTCATCGGAGGATATTTCTTTTTTCACCATAGCCCTCTAAGGGCTTCCAAATATCACTTTGCCAATTCCACAAGAACTGTCTTAGCGAAAGACTTCTTGAGGGGAAAGCTGTAACTCTGTGAGATGATTTCACAGAACACAAAGAAGTTTCTCAGAAAGCTTCTTTCTCTTTGTTATCGGAGGATATTTCCTTTGGCCCTATAGTCTTTAAAGGTATCCGAAATATCTGTTCTCAGATTCCACAGAAATAAGGCTCGCAAAGAGATCCACGAAATACAGATGTAACTCTGTGAGATGAATTAACAGAACACTAAGCAGTTTCTCAGAAAGCTTCTTTCCAGATTTCATCGGAGGATATTTCCTTTTTCACCATAGCCCTCTATGGGCTTCCAAATATCATTTTGCCAATTCCACAAGAACTGTCTTAGCGAAAGGCTTCTTGAGGGGAAAGCTGTAACTCTGAGAGATGATTTCACAGAACACAAAGAAGTTTTTCAGAAAGCTTCTTTCTCTTTGTTATCGGAGGATATTTCCTTTGGACCTGTAGTCTTCAAAGGGATCCGAAATATCTGCTCTCAGATTCCACAGAAATAAGTCTAGCAAAGAGATCCTCGAAATACAGATGCAACTCTGTGAGATGAATTAACAGAACACTAAGCAGTTTCTCAGAAAGCTTCTTTCCAGATTTCTTCGGAGGATATTTCGTTTTTCACCATAGCCCTCTATGGGCTTCCAAATATCACTTTGCCAATTCCACAAGAACTGTCTTAGCGAAAGCCTTCTTGAGGGGAAAGCTGTAACTCTGTGAGATGATTTCACAGAACACAAAGAAGTTTCTCACAAAGCTTCTTTCTCTTTGTTATCGGAGGATATTTCCTTTGGCCGTATAGTCTTCAAAGGGAAAGGAAATATCTGTTGTCAGATTCCACAGAAATAAGGCTAGCAAAGAGATCCACGAAATACAGATGTAACTCTGTGAGATGAATTAACAGAACACTGAGCAGTTTCTCAGAAAGCTTCTTTCCAGATTTCATCGGAGGATATTTCCTTTTTCACCATAGCCCTCTATGGGCTTCCAAATATCACTTTGCGAATTCCACAAGAACTGTCTTAGCGAAAGGCTTCTTGAGGGGAAAGCTGTAACTCTGTGGGATGATTTCACAGAACACAAAGAGGTTTCTCAGAAAGCTTCTTTCTCTTTGTTATCGGAGGATACTTCCTTTGGCCCTATAGTCTTCAAAGGGATCCGAAATATCTGTTCTCAGATTCCACAGAAATAAGGTTAGCAAAGAGATCCACGAAATACAGATGTAACTCTGTGAGATGAATTAACAGAACACTAAGCAGTTTCTCAGAAAGCTTCTTTCCAGATTTCATCGGCGGATATTTCCTTTTTCACCATAGCCCTCTATGGGCTTCCAAATATCACTTTGCCAATTCCACAAGAACTGTCTTAGCGAAAGGCTTCTTGAGGGGAAAGCTGTAACTCTGTGAGATGATTTCACAGAACACAAAGAAGTTGCTCAGAAAGCTTCTTTCTCTTTGTTATCGGAGGATATTTCCTTTGGACCTATAGTCTTCAAAGGGATCCGAAATATCTGTTGTCAGATTCCACAGAAATAAGGCTAGCAAAGAGATCCACGAAATACAGATGTAACTCTGTGAGATGAATTAACAGAACACTGAGCAGTTTCTCAGAAAGCTTCTTTCCAGATTTCATCGGAGGATATTTCCTTTTTCACCATACCCCTCTATGGGCTTCCAAATATCACTTTGCCAATTCCACAAGAACTGTCTTAGCGAAAGGCTTCTTGAGGGGAAAGCTGTAACTCTGTGAGATGATTTCACAGAACACAAAGAAGTTTCTCAGAAAGCTTCTTTCTCTTTGTTATCGGAGGATATTTCCTTTGGCCCTATAGTCTTCAAAGGGATCCGAAATATCTGTTCTCAGATTCCACAGAAATAAGGCTAGCAAAGAGATCCACGAAATACAGATGTAACTCTGTGAGATGAATTAACAGAACACTAAGCAGTTTCTCAGAAAGCTTCTTTCCAGATTTCATCGGCGGATATTTCCTTTTTCACCATAGCCCTCTATGGGCTTCCAAATATCACTTTGCCAATTCCACAAGAACTGTCTTAGCGAAAGGCTTCTTGTGGGGAAAGCTGTAACTCTGTGAGATGATTTCACAGAAGACAAAGAAGTTGCTCAGAAAGCTTCTTTCTCTTTGTTATCGGAGGATATTTCCTTTGTCCCTATAGTCTTCAAAGGGAAAGGAAATATCTGTTGTCAGATTACACAGAAAAAAGGCTAGCAAAGAGATCCACGAAATACAGATGTAACTCTGTGAGATGAATAAACAGAACACTAAGCGGTTTCTCAGAAAGCTGCTTTCCAGATTTCATCGGAGGATATTTCCTTTTTCACCACAGCCCTCTATGGGCTTCCAAATATCACTTTGCCAATTCCACAAGAACTGTCTTAGCGAAAGGCTTCTTGAGGGGAAAGCTGTAACTCTGTGAGATGATTTCACAGAACACAAAGAAGTTTCTCAGAAAGCTTCTTTCTCTTTGTTATCGGAGGATATTTCCTTTGGCCCTATAGTCTTCAAAGGGATCCGAAATATGTGCTCTCAGATTCCACAGAAATAAGGCTAGCAAAGAGAACCACGAAATACAGATGTAACTCTGTGAGATGAATTATCAGAACACTAAGCAGTTTCTCAGAAAGCTTCTTTCCAGATTTCATCGGAGGATATTTCCTTTTTCTCCATAGCCCTTTATGAGCTTCCAAATATCACTTTGACAATTCCAGAAGAACTGTCTTAGCGAAAGGCTTCTTGAGGGGAAAGCTGTAACTCTGTGAGATGATTTCACAGAACACAAAGAAGTTGCTCAGAAAGCTTCTTTCTCTTTGTTATCGGAGGATATTTCCTTTGTCCCTATAGTCTTCCAAGGGAAAGGAAATATCTGTTGTTAGATTACACAGAAAAAAGGCTAGCAAAGAGATCCACGAAATACAGATGTAATTCTGTGAGAAGAATAAACAGAACACTAAGCGGTTTCTCAGAAAGCTGCTTTCCAGATTTCATCGGAGGATATTTCCTTTTTCACCACAGCCCTCTATGGGCTTGCAAATATCACTTTGCCAATTCCACAAGAACTGTCTTAGCGAAAGGCTTCTTGAGGGGAAAGCTGTAACTCTGTGAGATGATTTCACAGAACACAAAGAAGTTTCTCAGAAACCTTCTTTCTCTTTGTTATCGGAGGATATTTCCTTTGGCCCTATAGTTTTAAACGGATCCGAAATATCTGTTCTCAGATTCCACAGAAATAAGGCTCGCAAAGAGATCCACGAAATACAGATGTAACTCTGTGAAATGAATTAACAGAACACTAAGCAGTTTCTCAGAAAGCTTCTTTCCAGATTTCATCGGAGGATATTTCCTTTTTCACCATAGCCCTCTATGGGCTTCCAAATATCATTTTGCCAATTCCACAAGAACTGTCTTAGCGAAAGGCTTCTTGAGGGGAAAGCTGTAACTCTGTGAGATGATTTCACAGAACACAAAGAAGTTTCTCAGAAAGCTTCTTTCTCTTTGTTATCGGAGGATATTTCCTTTGGACCTATAGTCTTCAAAGGGATCCGAAATATCTGTTGTCAGATTCCACAGAAATAAGGCTAGCAAAGAGATCCACGAAATACAGATGTAACTCTGTGAGATGAATTAACAGAACACTGAGCAGTTTCTCAGAAAGCTTCTTTCCAGATTTCATCGGAGGATATTTCCTTTTTCACCATAGCCCTCTATGGGCTTCCAAATATCACTTTGCCAATTCCACAAGAACTGTCTTAGCGAAAGGCTTCTTCTGGGGAAAGCTGTAACTCTGTGAGATGATTTCACAGAACACAAAGAAGTTTCTCAGAAAGCTTCTTTCTCTTTGTTATCGGAGGATATTTCCTTTGGCCCTATAGTCTTCAAAGGGATCCGAAATATGTGCTCTCAGATTCCACAGAAATAAGGCTAGCAAAGAGAACCACGAAATACAGATGTAACTCTGTGAGATGAATTATCAGAACACTAAGCAGTTTCTCAGAAAGCTTCTTTCCAGATTTCATCGGAGGATATTTCCTTTTTCTCCAGAGCCCTTTATGAGCTTCCAAATATCACTTTGCCAATTCCAGAAGAACTGTCTTAGCGAAAGGCTTCTTGAGGGGAATGCTGTAACTCTGTGAGATGATTTCACAGAACACAAAGAAGTTTCTCAGAAAGCTTCTTTCTCTTTGTTATCGGAGGATATTTCCTTTGGCCCTATAGTCTTCAAAGGGAAAGGAAATATCTGTTCTCAGATTCCACAGAAATAAGGCTAGCAAAGAGATACTCGAAATACAGATGTAACTCTGTGAGATGAATTAACAGAACACTAAGCAGTTTCTCAGAAAGCTTCTTTCCAGATTTCATCGGAGGATACTTCCTTTTTCACGATAGCCCTCTATGGGCTTCCCAATATCACTTTGCCAATTCCACAAGAACTGTCTTAGCGAAAGGCTTCTTGAGGGGAAAGCTGTAACTCTGTGAGATGATTTCACAGAACACAAAGAAGTTTCTCAGAAAGCTTCTTTCTCTTTGTTATCGGAGAATATTTCCTTTGGCCCTATAGTCTTCAAAGGGATCCGAAATATCTGTTGTCAGATTCCACAGAAATAAGGCTAGCAAAGAGATCCACGAAATACAGATGTAACTCTGTGAGATGAATTAACAGAACACTGAGCAGTTTCTCAGAAAGCTTCTTTCCAGATTTCATCGGAGGATATTTCCTTTTTCACCATAGCCCTCTATGGGCTTCCAAATATCACTTTGCCAATTCCACAAGAACTGTCTTAGCGAAAGGCTTCTTCAGGGAAAAGCTGTAACTCTGTGAGATGATTTCACAGAACACAAAGAAGTTTCTCAGAAAGCTTCTTTCTCTTTGTTATCGGAGGATATTTCCTTTGGCCCTATAGTCTTTAGAGGGATCCGAAATATCTGTTGTCAGATTCCACAGAAATAAGGCTAGTAAAGAGATCCACGAAATACTGATGTAACTCTGTGAGATGAATTAACAGAACACTGAGCAGTTTCTCAGAAAGATTCTTTCCAGACTTCATCGGAGGATATTTCTTTTTTCACCATAGCCCTCTAAGGGCTTCCAAATATCACTTTGCCAATTCCACAAGAACTGTCTTAGCGAAAGACTTCTTGAGGGGAAAGCTGTAACTCTGTGAGATGATTTCACAGAACACAAAGAAGTTTCTCAGAAAGCTTCTTTCTCTTTGTTATCGGAGGATATTTCCTTTGGCCCTATAGTCTTTAAAGGGATCCGAAATATCTGTTCTCAGATTCCACAGAAATAAGGCTCGCAAAGAGATCCACGAAATACAGATGTAACTCTGTGAGATGAATTAACAGAACACTAAGCAGTTTCTCAGAAAGCTTCTTTCCAGATTTCATCGGAGGATATTTCCTTTTTCACCCTAGCCCTCTAAGGGCTTCCAAATATCATTTTGCCAATTCCACAAGAACTGTCTTAGCGAAAGGCTTCTTGAGGGGAAAGCTGTAACTCTGAGAGATGATTTCACAGAACACAAAGAAGTTTTTCAGAAAGCTTCGTTCTCTTTTTTATCGGAGGATATTTCCTTTGGACCTGTAGTCTTCAAAGGGATCCGAAATATCTGTTCTCAGATTCCACAGAAATAAGTCTAGCAAAGAGATCCTCGAAATACAGATGCAACTCTGTGAGATGAATTAACAGAACACTAAGCAGTTCCTCAGAAAGCTTCTTTCCAGATTTCATCGGAGGATATTTCCTTTTTCACCATAGCCCTCTATGGGCTTCCAAATATCACTTTGCCAATTCCACAAGAACTGTCTTAGCGAAAGGCTTCTTCAGGGGAAAGCTGTAACTCTGTGAGATGATTTCACAGAACACAAAGAAGTTTCTCAGAAATCTTCTTTCTCTTTGTTATCGGAGGATATTTCCTTTGGCCGTATAGTCTTCAAAGGGAAAGGAAATATCGGTTGTCAGATTCCACAGAAATAAGGCTAGCAAAGAGATCCACGAAATACAGATGTAGCTCTGTGAGATGAATTAACAGAACACTGAGCAGTTTCTCAGAAAGCTTCTTTCCAGATTTCATCGGAGGATATTTCCTTTTTCACCATAGCCCTCTATGGGCTTCCAAATATCACTTTGCCAATTCCACAAGAACTGTCTTAGCGAAAGGCTTCTTGAGGGGAAAGCTGTAACTCTGTGGGATGATTTCACAGAACACAAAGAAGTTTCTCAGAAAGCTTCTTTCTCTTTGTTATCGGAGGATATTTCCTTTGGTCCTATAGTCTTTAAAGGGATCCGAAATATCTGTTCTCAGATTCCACAGATATAAGGCTCGCAAAGAGATCCACGAAATACAGATGTAACTCTGTGAGATGAATTAACAGAACACTAAGCAGTTTCTCAGAAAGCTTCTTTCCAGATTTCATCGGAGGATATTTCCTTTTTCACCATAGCCCTCTATGGGCTTCCAAATATCACTTTGCCAATTCCACAAGAACTGTCTTAGCGAAAGGCTTCTTGAGGGGAAAGCTGTAACTCTGTGAGATGATTTCACAGAACACAAAGTAGTTGCTCAGAAAGCTTCTTTCTCTTTGTTATCGGAGGATATTTCCTTTGTCCCTATAGTCTTCAAAGGGAAAGGAAATATCTGTTGTCAGATTACACAGAAAAAAGGCTAGCAAAGAGATCCACGAAATACAGATGTAACTCTGTGAGATGAATAAACAGAACACTAAGGGTTTCTCAGAAAGCTGCTTTCCAGATTTCATCGGAGGATATTTCCTTTTTCACAACAGCCCTCTATGGGCTTCCAAATATCACTTTGCCAATTCCACAAGAACTGTCTTAGCGAAAGGCTTCTTGAGGGGAAAGCTGTAACTCTGTGAGATGATTTCACAGAACACAAAGTAGTTTCTCAGAAAGCTTCTTTCTCTTTGTTATCGGAGGATATTTCCTTTTGCCCTATAGTCTTCAAAGGCAAAGGAAATATCTGTTGTCAGATTCCACAGAAATAAGGCTGGCAAAGAGATCCACGAAATAGAGATGTAACTCTGTGAGATGAATTAACAGAACACTAAGCAGTTTCTCAGAAAGCTTCTTTCCAGATTTCATCGGAGGATATTTCCTTTTTCACCATAGCCCTCTATGGGCTTCCAAATATCACTTTGCCAATTCCACAAGAACTGTCTTAGAGAAAGGCTTCTTGAGGGGAAGGCTGTAACTCTGTGAGATGATTTCACAGAACACAAAGAGGTTTCTCAGAAAGTTTCTTTCTCTTTGTTATCGGAGGATACTTCCTTTGGCCCTATAGTCTTCAAAGGGATCCGAAATATGTGCTCTCAGATTCCACAGAAATAAGGCTAGCAAAGTGATCCACGAAATACAGATGTAACTCTGTGAGATGAATTAACAGAACACTGAGCAGTTTCTCAGAAAGCTTCTTTCCAGATTACATCGGAGGACATTTCCTTTTTCTCCATAGCCCTCTATTAGCTTCCAAATATCACTTTTCCAATTCCAGAAGAACTGTCTTAGCGAAAGGCTTCTTGAGGGGAAAGCTGTAACTCTGGGAGATGATTTCACAGAACACAAAGAAGTTTCTCAGAAAGCTTCTTTCTCTTTGTTATCCGAGGATATTTCCTTTGGCCCTATAGCCTTAAAGGGATCCGAAAAATCTGTTCTCAGATTCCAAAGAAATAAGGATATCAAAGAGATCCACGAAATACAGATGTAACTCTGTGAGATGAATTAACAGAACACTAAGCAGTTTCTCAGAAAGCTTCTTTCCAGATTTCATCGGAGGATATTTCCTTTTTCACCATAGCCCTCTATGGGCTTCCAAATATCACTTTGCCAATTCCACAAGAACTGTCTTAGCGAAAGGCTTCTTGAGGGGAAAGCTGTAACTCTGTGAGATGATTTCACAGAACACAAAGAAGTTTCTCAGAAAGCTTCTTTCTCTTTGTTATCGGAGGATATTTCCTTCGGCCCTATAGTCTTCAAAGGGAAAGGAAATATCTGTTCTCAGATTCCACAGAAATAAGGCTAGCAAAGAGATACTCGAAATACAGATGTAAATCTGTGAGATGAATTAACAGAACACTAAGCAGTTTCTCAGAAAGCTTCTTTCCAGATTTCATCGGAGGATACTTCCTTTTTCACCATAGCCCTCTATGGGCTTCCAAATATCACTTTGCCAATTCCACAAGAACTGTCTTAGCGAAAGGCTTCTTGAGGGGAAAGCTGTAACTCTGTGAGATGATTTCACAGAACACAAAGAAGTTTCTCAGAAAGCTTCTTTCTCTTTGTTATCGGAGGATATTTCCTTTGGCCCTATAGTCTTGAAAGGGATCCGAAATATCTGTTCTCAGATTCCACAGAAATAAGGCTCGCAAAGAGATCCACGAAATACAGATGTAACTCTGTGAGATGAATTAACAGAACACTAAGCAGTTTCTCAGAAAGCTTCTTTCCAGATTTCATCGGAGGATATTTCCTTTTTCACCATAGCCCTCTATGGGCTTCCAAATATCACTTTGCCAATTCCACAAGAACTGTCTTAGCGAAAGGCTTCTTGAGGGGAAAGCTGTAACTCTGTGAGATGATTTCACAGAACACAAAGAAGTTTCTCAGAAAGCATCTTTCTCTTTGTTATCGGAGGATATTTCCTTTGGATCTATAGTCTTCAAAGGGATCCGAAATATCTGTTGTCAGATTCCACAAAAATAAGGCTAGCAAAGAGATCCACGAAATACAGATGTAACTCTGTGAGATGACTAACAGAACACTAAGCAGTTTCTCATAAAGCTTCTTTCCAGATTTCATCGGCGGATATTTCCTTTTTCACCATAGCCCTCTATGGGCTTCCAAATATCACTTTGCCAATTCCACAAGAACTATCTTAGCAAAAGGCTTCTTGAGGGGAAAGCTGTAACTCTGTGAGATGATTTCACAGAACACAAAGAAGTTGCTCAGAAAGCTTCTTTCTCTTTGTTATCGGAGGATATTTCCTTTGTCCCTATAGTCTTCAAACGGAAATGAAATATCTGTTGTCAGATTACACAGAAAAAAGGCTAGCAAAGAGATCCACGAAATACAGATGTAACCCTGTGAGATGAATAAACAGAACACTAAGCGGTTTCTCAGAAAGCTGCTTTCCAGATTTTATCGGAGGATATTTCCTTTTTCACCACAGCCCTCTATGGGCTTCCAAATATCACTTTGCCAATTCCACAAGAACTGTCTTAGCGAAAGGCTTCTTGAGGGGAAAGCTGTAACTCTGTGAGATGATTTCACAGAACACAAAGAAGTTTCTCAGAAAGCTTCTTTCTCTTTGTTATCGGAGGATATTTCCTTTGGCCCTATAGTCTTCAAAGGGATCCGAAATATGTGCTCTCAGATTCCACAGAAATAAGGCTAGCAAAGAGAACCACGAAATACAGATGTAACTCTGTGAGATGAATTATCAGAACACTAAGCAGTTTCTCAGAAAGCTTCTTTCCAGATTTCATCGGAGGATATTTCCTTTTTCACCATAGCCCTCTATGGGCTTCCAAATATCACTTTGCCAATTCCACAAGAACTGTCTTAGCGAAAGGCTTCTTCAGGGAAAAGCTGTAACTCTGTGAGATGATTTCACAGAACACAAAGAAGTTTCTCAGAAAGCTTCTTTCTCTTTGTTATCGGAGGATATTTCCTTTGGCCCTATAGTCTTTAAAGGGATCCGAAATATCTGTTGTCAGATTCCACAGAAATAAGGCTAGTAAAGAGATCCACGAAATACTGATGTAACTCTGTGAGATTAATTAACAGAACACTGAGCAGTTTCTCAGAAAGCTTCTTTCCAGATTTCATCGGAGGATATTTCTTTTTTCACCATAGCCCTCTAAGGGCTTCCAAATATCACTTTGCCAATTCCACAAGAACTGTCTTAGCGAAAGACTTCTTGAGGGGAAAGCTGTAACTCTGTGAGATGATTTCACAGAACACAAAGAAGTTTCTCAAAAAGCTTCTTTCTCTTTGTTATCGGAGGATATTTCCTTTGGCCCTATAGTCTTTAAAGGGATCCGAAATATCTGTTCTCACATTCCACAGAAATAAGGCTAGCAAAGAGATCCACGAAATACAGATGTAACTCTGTGAGATGAATTAACAGAACACTAAGCAGTTTCTCAGAAAGCTTCTTTCCAGATTTCATCGGAGGATATTTCCTTTTTCCCCATAGCCCTCTATGGGCTTCCAAATATCATTTTGCCAATTCCACAAGAACTGGCTTAGCGAAAGGCTTCTTGAGGGGAAAGCTGTAACTCTGTGAGATGATTTCACAGAACACAAAGAAGTTTCTCAGAAACCTTCTTTCTCTTTGTTATCGGAGGATATTTCCTTTGGCCCTATAGTTTTAAACGGATCCGAAATATCTGTTCTCAGATTCCACAGAAATAAGGCTCGCAAAGAGATCCACGAAATACAGATGTAACTCTGTGAAATGAATTAACAGAACACTAAGCAGTTTCTCAGAAAGCTTCTTTCCAGATTTCATCGGAGGATATTTCCTTTTTCACCATAGCCCTCTATGGGCTTCCAAATATCATTTTGCCAATTCCACAAGAACTGTCTTAGCGAAAGGCTTCTTGAGGGGAAAGCTGTAACTCTGTGAGATGATTTCACAGAACACAAAGAAGTTTCTCAGAAAGCTTCTTTCTCTTTGTTATCGGAGGATATTTCCTTTGGACCTATAGTCTTCAAAGGGATCCGAAATATCTGTTGTCAGATTCCACAGAAATAAGGCTAGCAAAGAGATCCACGAAATACAGATGTAACTCTGTGAGATGAATTAACAGAACACTGAGCAGTTTCTCAGAAAGCTTCTTTCCAGATTTCATCGGAGGATATTTCCTTTTTCACCATAGCCCTCTATGGGCTTCCAAATATCACTTTGCCAATTCCACAAGAACTGTCTTAGCGAAAGGCTTCTTCTGGGGAAAGCTGTAACTCTGTGAGATGATTTCACAGAACACAAAGAAGTTTCTCAGAAAGCTTCTTTCTCTTTGTTATCGGAGGATATTTCCTTTGGCCCTATAGTCTTCAAAGGGATCCGAAATATGTGCTCTCAGATTCCACAGAAATAAGGCTAGCAAAGAGAACCACGAAATACAGATGTAACTCTGTGAGATGAATTATCAGAACACTAAGCAGTTTCTCAGAAAGCTTCTTTCCAGATTTCATCGGAGGATATTTCCTTTTTCTCCAGAGCCCTTTATGAGCTTCCAAATATCACTTTGCCAATTCCAGAAGAACTGTCTTAGCGAAAGGCTTCTTGAGGGGAATGCTGTAACTCTGTGAGATGATTTCACAGAACACAAAGAAGTTTCTCAGAAAGCTTCTTTCTCTTTGTTATTGGAGGATATTTCCTTTGGCCCTATAGTCTTCAAAGGGAAAGGAAATATCTGTTCTCAGATTCCACAGAAATAAGGCTAGCAAAGAGATACTCGAAATACAGATGTAACTCTGTGAGATGAATTAACAGAACACTAAGCAGTTTCTCAGAAAGCTTCTTTCCAGATTTCATCGGAGGATACTTCCTTTTTCACGATAGCCCTCTATGGGCTTCCCAATATCACTTTGCCAATTCCACAAGAACTGTCTTAGCGAAAGGCTTCTTGAGGGGAAAGCTGTAACTCTGTGAGATGATTTCACAGAACACAAAGAAGTTTCTCAGAAAGCTTCTTTCTCTTTGTTATCGGAGAATATTTCCTTTGGCCCTATAGTCTTCAAAGGGATCCGAAATATCTGTTGTCAGATTCCACAGAAATAAGGCTAGCAAAGAGATCCACGAAATACAGATGTAACTCTGTGAGATGAATTAACAGAACACTGAGCAGTTTCTCAGAAAGCTTCTTTCCAGATTTCATCGGAGGATATTTCCTTTTTCACCATAGCCCTCTATGGGCTTCCAAATATCACTTTGCCAATTCCACAAGAACTGTCTTAGCGAAAGGCTTCTTCAGGGAAAAGCTGTAACTCTGTGAGATGATTTCACAGAACACAAAGAAGTTTCTCAGAAAGCTTCTTTCTCTTTGTTATCGGAGGATATTTCCTTTGGCCCTATAGTCTTTAGAGGGATCCGAAATATCTGTTGTCAGATTCCACAGAAATAAGGCTAGTAAAGAGATGCACGAAATACTGATGTAACTCTGTGAGATGAATTAACAGAACACTGAGCAGTTTCTCAGAAAGATTCTTTCCAGACTTCATCGGAGGATATTTCTTTTTTCACCATAGCCCTCTAAGGGCTTCCAAATATCACTTTGCCAATTCCACAAGAACTGTCTTAGCGAAAGACTTCTTGAGGGGAAAGCTGTAACTCTGTGAGATGATTTCACAGAACACAAAGAAGTTTCTCAGAAAGCTTCTTTCTCTTTGTTATCGGAGGATATTTCCTTTGGCCCTATAGTCTTTAAAGGGATCCGAAATATCTGTTCTCAGATTCCACAGAAATAAGGCTCGCAAAGAGATCCACGAAATACAGATGTAACTCTGTGAGATGAATTAACAGAACACTAAGCAGTTTCTCAGAAAGCTTCTTTCCAGATTTCATCGGAGGATATTTCCTTTTTCACCCTAGCCCTCTAAGGGCTTCCAAATATCATTTTGCCAATTCCACAAGAACTGTCTTAGCGAAAGGCTTCTTGAGGGGAAAGCTGTAACTCTGAGAGATGATTTCACAGAACACAAAGAAGTTTTTCAGAAAGCTTCGTTCTCTTTTTTATCGGAGGATATTTCCTTTGGACCTGTAGTCTTCAAAGGGATCCGAAATATCTGTTCTCAGATTCCACAGAAATAAGTCTAGCAAAGAGATCCTCGAAATACAGATGCAACTCTGTGAGATGAATTAACAGAACACTAAGCAGTTCCTCAGAAAGCTTCTTTCCAGATTTCATCGGAGGATATTTCCTTTTTCACCATAGCCCTCTATGGGCTTCCAAATATCACTTTGCCAATTCCACAAGAACTGTCTTAGCGAAAGGCTTCTTCAGGGGAAAGCTGTAACTCTGTGAGATGATTTCACAGAACACAAAGAAGTTTCTCAGAAATCTTCTTTCTCTTTGTTATCGGAGGATATTTCCTTTGGCCGTATAGTCTTCAAAGGGAAAGGAAATATCGGTTGTCAGATTCCACAGAAATAAGGCTAGCAAAGAGATCCACGAAATACAGATGTAGCTCTGTGAGATGAATTAACAGAACACTGAGCAGTTTCTCAGAAAGCTTCTTTCCAGATTTCATCGGAGGATATTTCCTTTTTCACCATAGCCCTCTATGGGCTTCCAAATATCACTTTGCCAATTCCACAAGAACTGTCTTAGCGAAAGGCTTCTTGAGGGGAAAGCTGTAACTCTGTGGGATGATTTCACAGAACACAAAGAAGTTTCTCAGAAAGCTTCTTTCTCTTTGTTATCGGAGGATATTTCCTTTGGTCCTATAGTCTTTAAAGGGATCCGAAATATCTGTTCTCAGATTCCACAGATATAAGGCTCGCAAAGAGATCCACGAAATACAGATGTAACTCTGTGAGATGAATTAACAGAACACTAAGCAGTTTCTCAGAAAGCTTCTTTCCAGATTTCATCGGAGGATATTTCCTTTTTCACCATAGCCCTCTATGGGCTTCCAAATATCACTTTGCCAATTCCACAAGAACTGTCTTAGCGAAAGGCTTCTTGAGGGGAAAGCTGTAACTCTGTGAGATGATTTCACAGAACACAAAGTAGTTGCTCAGAAAGCTTCTTTCTCTTTGTTATCGGAGGATATTTCCTTTGTCCCTATAGTCTTCAAAGGGAAAGGAAATATCTGTTGTCAGATTACACAGAAAAAAGGCTAGCAAAGAGATCCACGAAATACAGATGTAACTCTGTGAGATGAATAAACAGAACACTAAGGGTTTCTCAGAAAGCTGCTTTCCAGATTTCATCGGAGGATATTTCCTTTTTCACAACAGCCCTCTATGGGCTTCCAAATATCACTTTGCCAATTCCACAAGAACTGTCTTAGCGAAAGGCTTCTTGAGGGGAAAGCTGTAACTCTGTGAGATGATTTCACAGAACACAAAGTAGTTTCTCAGAAAGCTTCTTTCTCTTTGTTATCGGAGGATATTTCCTTTTGCCCTATAGTCTTCAAAGGCAAAGGAAATATCTGTTGTCAGATTCCACAGAAATAAGGCTGGCAAAGAGATCCACGAAATAGAGATGTAACTCTGTGAGATGAATTAACAGAACACTAAGCAGTTTCTCAGAAAGCTTCTTTCCAGATTTCATCGGAGGATATTTCCTTTTTCACCATAGCCCTCTATGGGCTTCCAAATATCACTTTGCCAATTCCACAAGAACTGTCTTAGAGAAAGGCTTCTTGAGGGGAAGGCTGTAACTCTGTGAGATGATTTCACAGAACACAAAGAGGTTTCTCAGAAAGTTTCTTTCTCTTTGTTATCGGAGGATACTTCCTTTGGCCCTATAGTCTTCAAAGGGATCCGAAATATGTGCTCTCAGATTCCACAGAAATAAGGCTAGCAAAGTGATCCACGAAATACAGATGTAACTCTGTGAGATGAATTAACAGAACACTGAGCAGTTTCTCAGAAAGCTTCTTTCCAGATTACATCGGAGGACATTTCCTTTTTCTCCATAGCCCTCTATTAGCTTCCAAATATCACTTTTCCAATTCCAGAAGAACTGTCTTAGCGAAAGGCTTCTTGAGGGGAAAGCTGTAACTCTGGGAGATGATTTCACAGAACACAAAGAAGTTTCTCAGAAAGCTTCTTTCTCTTTGTTATCCGAGGATATTTCCTTTGGCCCTATAGCCTTAAAGGGATCCGAAAAATCTGTTCTCAGATTCCAAAGAAATAAGGATATCAAAGAGATCCACGAAATACAGATGTAACTCTGTGAGATGAATTAACAGAACACTAAGCAGTTTCTCAGAAAGCTTCTTTCCAGATTTCATCGGAGGATATTTCCTTTTTCACCATAGCCCTCTATGGGCTTCCAAATATCACTTTGCCAATTCCACAAGAACTGTCTTAGCGAAAGGCTTCTTGAGGGGAAAGCTGTAACTCTGTGAGATGATTTCACAGAACACAAAGAAGTTTCTCAGAAAGCTTCTTTCTCTTTGTTATCGGAGGATATTTCCTTCGGCCCTATAGTCTTCAAAGGGAAAGGAAATATCTGTTCTCAGATTCCACAGAAATAAGGCTAGCAAAGAGATACTCGAAATACAGATGTAAATCTGTGAGATGAATTAACAGAACACTAAGCAGTTTCTCAGAAAGCTTCTTTCCAGATTTCATCGGAGGATACTTCCTTTTTCACCATAGCCCTCTATGGGCTTCCAAATATCACTTTGCCAATTCCACAAGAACTGTCTTAGCGAAAGGCTTCTTGAGGGGAAAGCTGTAACTCTGTGAGATGATTTCACAGAACACAAAGAAGTTTCTCAGAAAGCTTCTTTCTCTTTGTTATCGGAGGATATTTCCTTTGGCCCTATAGTCTTGAAAGGGATCCGAAATATCTGTTCTCAGATTCCACAGAAATAAGGCTCGCAAAGAGATCCACGAAATACAGATGTAACTCTGTGAGATGAATTAACAGAACACTAAGCAGTTTCTCAGAAAGCTTCTTTCCAGATTTCATCGGAGGATATTTCCTTTTTCACCATAGCCCTCTATGGGCTTCCAAATATCACTTTGCCAATTCCACAAGAACTGTCTTAGCGAAAGGCTTCTTGAGGGGAAAGCTGTAACTCTGTGAGATGATTTCACAGAACACAAAGAAGTTTCTCAGAAAGCATCTTTCTCTTTGTTATCGGAGGATATTTCCTTTGGATCTATAGTCTTCAAAGGGATCCGAAATATCTGTTGTCAGATTCCACAAAAATAAGGCTAGCAAAGAGATCCACGAAATACAGATGTAACTCTGTGAGATGACTAACAGAACACTAAGCAGTTTCTCATAAAGCTTCTTTCCAGATTTCATCGGCGGATATTTCCTTTTTCACCATAGCCCTCTATGGGCTTCCAAATATCACTTTGCCAATTCCACAAGAACTATCTTAGCAAAAGGCTTCTTGAGGGGAAAGCTGTAACTCTGTGAGATGATTTCACAGAACACAAAGAAGTTGCTCAGAAAGCTTCTTTCTCTTTGTTATCGGAGGATATTTCCTTTGTCCCTATAGTCTTCAAACGGAAATGAAATATCTGTTGTCAGATTACACAGAAAAAAGGCTAGCAAAGAGATCCACGAAATACAGATGTAACCCTGTGAGATGAATAAACAGAACACTAAGCGGTTTCTCAGAAAGCTGCTTTCCAGATTTTATCGGAGGATATTTCCTTTTTCACCACAGCCCTCTATGGGCTTCCAAATATCACTTTGCCAATTCCACAAGAACTGTCTTAGCGAAAGCCTTCTTGAGGGGAAAGCTGTAACTCTGTGAGATGATTTCACAGAACACAAAGAAGTTTCTCAGAAAGCTTCTTTCTCTTTGTTATCGGAGGATATTTCCTTTGGCCCTATAGTCTTCAAAGGGATCCGAAATATGTGCTCTCAGATTCCACAGAAATAAGGCTAGCAAAGAGAACCACGAAATACAGATGTAACTCTGTGAGATGAATTATCAGAACACTAAGCAGTTTCTCAGAAAGCTTCTTTCCAGATTTCATCGGAGGATATTTCCTTTTTCACCATAGCCCTCTATGGGCTTCCAAATATCACTTTGCCAATTCCACAAGAACTGTCTTAGCGAAAGGCTTCTTCAGGGAAAAGCTGTAACTCTGTGAGATGATTTCACAGAACACAAAGAAGTTTCTCAGAAAGCTTCTTTCTCTTTGTTATCGGAGGATATTTCCTTTGGCCCTATAGTCTTTAAAGGGATCCGAAATATCTGTTGTCAGATTCCACAGAAATAAGGCTAGTAAAGAGATCCACGAAATACTGATGTAACTCTGTGAGATTAATTAACAGAACACTGAGCAGTTTCTCAGAAAGCTTCTTTCCAGATTTCATCGGAGGATATTTCTTTTTTCACCATAGCCCTCTAAGGGCTTCCAAATATCACTTTGCCAATTCCACAAGAACTGTCTTAGCGAAAGACTTCTTGAGGGGAAAGCTGTAACTCTGTGAGATGATTTCACAGAACACAAAGAAGTTTCTCAAAAAGCTTCTTTCTCTTTGTTATCGGAGGATATTTCCTTTGGCCCTATAGTCTTTAAAGGGATCCGAAATATCTGTTCTCACATTCCACAGAAATAAGGCTAGCAAAGAGATCCACGAAATACAGATGTAACTCTGTGAGATGAATTAACAGAACACTAAGCAGTTTCTCAGAAAGCTTCTTTCCAGATTTCATCGGAGGATATTTCCTTTTTCCCCATAGCCCTCTATGGGCTTCCAAATATCATTTTGCCAATTCCACAAGAACTGGCTTAGCGAAAGGCTTCTTGAGGGGAAAGCTGTAACTCTGTGAGATGATTTCACAGAACACAAAGAAGTTGCTCAGAAAGCTTCTTTCTCTTTGTTATCGGAGGATATTTCCTTTGGACCTATAGTCTTCAAAGGGATCCGAAATATCTGTTCTCAGATTCCACAGAAATAAGTCTAGCAAAGAGATCCTCGAAATACAGATGTAACTCTGTGAGATGAATTAACAGAACACTAAGCAGTTTCTCAGAAAGCTTCTTTCCAGATTTCATCGGAGGATATTTCCTTTTTCACCATAGCCCTCTATGGGCTTCCAAATATCACTTTGCCAATTCCACAAGAACTGTCTTAGCGAAAGGCTTCTTGAGGGGAAAGCTGTAACTCTGTGAGATGATTTCACAGAACACAAAGAAGTTTCTCAGAAAGCTTCTTTCTCTTTGTTATCGGAGGATATTTCCTTTGGCCGTATAGTCTTCAAAGGGAAAGGAAATATCTGTTGTCAGATTCCACAGAAATAAGGCTAGCAAAGAGATCCACGAAATACAGATGTAGCTCTGTGAGATGAATTAACAGAACACTGAGCAGTTTCTCAGAAAGCTTCTTTCCAGATTTCATCGGAGGATATTTCCTTTTTCACCATAGCCCTCTATGGGCTTCCAAATATCACTTTGCCAATTCCACAAGAACTGTCTTAGCGAAAGGCTTCTTGAGGGGAAAGCTGTAACTCTGTGGGATGATTTCACAGAACACAAAGAAGTTTCTCAGAAAGCTTCTTTCTCTTTGTTATCGGAGGATATTTCCTTTGGACCTATAGTCTTCAAAGGGATCCGAAATATCTGTTCTCAGATTCCACAGAAATAAGTCTAGCAAAGAGATCCTCGAAATACAGATGTAACTCTGCGAGATGAATTAACAGAACACTAAGCAGTTTCTCAGAAAGCTTCTTTCCAGATTTCATCGGAGGATATTTCCTTTTTCACCATAGCCCTCTATGGGCTTCCAAATATCACTTTGCCAATTCCACAAGAACTGTCTTAGCGAAAGGCTTCTTGAGGGGAAAGCTGTAACTCTGTGAGATGATTTCACAGAACACAAAGAAGTTTCTCAGAAAGCTTCTTTCTCTTTGTTATCGGAGGATATTTCCTTTGGTCCTATAGTCTTTAAAGGGATCCGAAATATCTGTTCTCAGATTCCACAGATATAAGGCTCGCAAAGAGATCCACGAAATACAGATGTAACTCTGTGAGATGAATTAACAGAACACTAAGCAGTTTCTCAGAAAGCTTCTTTCCAGATTTCATCGGAGGATATTTCCTTTTTCACCATAGCCCTCTATGGGCTTCCAAATATCACTTTGCCAATTCCACAAGAACTGTCTTAGCGAAAGGCTTCTTGAGGGGAAAGCTGTAACTCTGTGAGATGATTTCACAGAACACAAAGAAGTTGCTCAGAAAGCTTCTTTCTCTTTGTTATCGGAGGATATTTCCTTTGTCCCTATAGTCTTCAAAGGGAAAGGAAATATCTGTTGTCAGATTACACAGAAAAAAGGCTAGCAAAGAGATCCACGAAATACAGATGTAACTCTGTGAGATGAATAAACAGAACACTAAGGGTTTCTCAGAAAGCTGCTTTCCAGATTTCATCGGAGGATATTTCCTTTTTCACAACAGCCCTCTATGGGCTTCCAAATATCACTTTGCCAATTCCACAAGAACTGTCTTAGCGAAAGGCTTCTTCACGGGAAAGCTGTAACTCTGTGAGATGATTTCACAGAACACAAAGAAGTTTCTCAGAAAGATTCTTTCTCTTTGTTATCGGGGGATATTTACTTTTGCCCTATAGTCTTCAAAGGCAAAGGAAATATCTGTTGTCAGATTCCACAGAAATAAGGCTAGCAAAGAGATCCACGAAATAGAGATGTAACTCTGTGAGATGAATTAACAGAACACTAAGCAGTTTCTCAGAAAGCTTCTTTCCAGATTTCATCGGAGGATATTTCCTTTTTCACCATAGCCCTCTATGGGCTTCCAAATATCACTTTGCCAATTCCACAAGAACTGTCTTAGCGAAAGCCTTCTTGAGGGGAAAGCTGTAACTCTGTGAGATGATTTCACAGAACACAAAGAAGTTTCTCAGAAAGCTTCTTTCTCTTTGTTATCGGAGGATATTTCCTTTGGCCCTATAGTCTTCAAAGGGATCCGAAATATGTGCTCTCAGATTCCACAGAAATAAGGCTAGCAAAGAGAACCACGAAATACAGATGTAACTCTGTGAGATGAATTATCAGAACACTAAGCAGTTTCTCAGAAAGCTTCTTTCCAGATTTCATCGGAGGATATTTCCTTTTTCACCATAGCCCTCTATGGGCTTCCAAATATCACTTTGCCAATTCCACAAGAACTGTCTTAGCGAAAGGCTTCTTCTGGGAAAAGCTGTAACTCTGTGAGATGATTTCACAGAACACAAAGAAGTTTCTCAGAAAGCTTCTTTCTCTTTGTTATCGGAGGATATTTCCTTTGGCCCTATAGTCTTTAAAGGGATCCGAAATATCTGTTGTCAGATTCCACAGAAATAAGGCTAGTAAAGAGATCCACGAAATACTGATGTAACTCTGTGAGATTAATTAACAGAACACTGAGCAGTTTCTCAGAAAGCTTCTTTCCAGATTTCATCGGAGGATATTTCTTTTTTCACCATAGCCCTCTAAGGGCTTCCAAATATCACTTTGCCAATTCCACAAGAACTGTCTTAGCGAAAGACTTCTTGAGGGGAAAGCTGTAACTCTGTGAGATGATTTCACAGAACACAAAGAAGTTGCTCAAAAAGCTTCTTTCTCTTTGTTATCGGAGGATATTTCCTTTGGCCCTATAGTCTTTAAAGGGATCCGAAATATCTGTTCTCACATTCCACAGAAATAAGGCTAGCAAAGAGATCCACGAAATACAGATGTAACTCTGTGAGATGAATTAACAGAACACTAAGCAGTTTCTCAGAAAGCTTCTTTCCAGATTTCATCGGAGGATATTTCCTTTTTCCCCATAGCCCTCTTTGGGCTTCCAAATATCATTTTGCCAATTCCACAAGAACTGGCTTAGCGAAAGGCTTCTTGAGGGGAAAGCTGTAACTCTGTGAGATGATTTCACAGAACACAAAGAAGTTTCTCAGAAAGCTTCTTTCTCTTTGTTATCGGAGGATATTTCCTTTGGACCTATAGTCTTCAAAGGGATCCGAAATATCTGTTCTCAGATTCCACAGAAATAAGTCTAGCAAAGAGATCCTCGAAATACAGATGTAACTCTGTGAGATGAATTAACAGAACACTAAGCAGTTTCTCAGAAAGCTTCTTTCCAGATTTCATCGGAGGATATTTCCTTTTTCACCATAGCCCTCTATGGGCTTCCAAATATCACTTTGCCAATTCCACAAGAACTGTCTTAGCGAAAGGCTTCTTCAGGGGAAAGCTGTAACTCTGTGAGATTATTTCACAGAACACAAAGAAGTTTCTCAGAAAGCTTCTTTCTCTTTGTTATCGGAGGATATTTCCTTTGGCCGTATAGTCTTCAAAGGGAAAGGAAATATCTGTTGTCAGATTCCACAGAAATAAGGCTAGCAAAGAGATCCACGAAATACAGATGTAGCTCTGTGAGATGAATTAACAGAACACTGAGCAGTTTCTCAGAAAGCTTCTTTCCAGATTTCATCGGAGGATATTTCCTTTTTCACCATAGCCCTCTATGGGCTTCCAAATATCACTTTGCCAATTCCACAAGAACTGTCTTAGCGAAAGGCTTCTTGAGGGGAAAGCTGTAACTCTGTGGGATGATTTCACAGAACACAAAGAAGTTTCTCAGAAAGCTTCTTTCTCTTTGTTATCGGAGGATATTTCCTTTGGACCTATAGTCTTCAAAGGGATCCGAAATATCTGTTCTCAGATTCCACAGAAATAAGTCTAGCAAAGAGATCCTCGAAATACAGATGTAACTCTGCGAGATGAATTAACAGAACACTAAGCAGTTTCTCAGAAAGCTTCTTTCCAGATTTCATCGGAGGATATTTCCTTTTTCACCATAGCCCTCTATGGGCTTCCAAATATCACTTTGCCAATTCCACAAGAACTGTCTTAGCGAAAGGCTTCTTGAGGGGAAAGCTGTAACTCTGTGAGATGATTTCACAGAACACAAAGAAGTTTCTCAGAAACCTTCTTTCTCTTTGTTATCGGAGGATATTTCCTTTGGTCCTATAGTCTTTAAAGGGATCCGAAATATCTGTTCTCAGATTCCACAGATATAAGGCTCGCAAAGAGATCCACGAAATACAGATGTAACTCTGTGAGATGAATTAACAGAACACTAAGCAGTTTCTCAGAAAGCTTCTTTCCAGATTTCATCGGAGGATATTTCCTTTTTCACCATAGCCCTCTATGGGCTTCCAAATATCACTTTGCCAATTCCACAAGAACTGTCTTAGCGAAAGGCTTCTTGAGGGGAAAGCTGTAACTCTGTGAGATGATTTCACAGAACACAAAGAAGTTGCTCAGAAAGCTTCTTTCTCTTTGTTATCGGAGGATATTTCCTTTGTCCCTATAGTCTTCAAAGGGAAAGGAAATATCTGTTGTCAGATTACACAGAAAAAAGGCTAGCAAAGAGATCCACGAAATACAGATGTAACTCTGTGAGATGAATAAACAGAACACTAAGGGTTTCTCAGAAAGCTGCTTTCCAGATTTCATCGGAGGATATTTCCTTTTTCACAACAGCCCTCTATGGGCTTCCAAATATCACTTTGCCAATTCCACAAGAACTGTCTTAGCGAAAGGCTTCTTCAGGGGAAAGCTGTAACTCTGTGAGATGATTTCACAGAACACAAAGAAGTTTCTCAGAAAGATTCTTTCTCTTTGTTATCGGAGGATATTTCCTTTTGCCCTATAGTCTTCAAAGGCAAAGGAAATATCTGTTGTCAGATTCCACAGAAATAAGGCTAGCAAAGAGATCCACGAAATAGAGATGTAACTCTGTGAGATGAATTAACAGAACACTAAGCAGTTTCTCAGAAAGCTTCTTTCCAGATTTCATCGGAGGATATTTCCTTTTTCACCATAACCCTCTATGGGCTTCCAAATATCACTTTGCCAATTCCACAAGAACTGTCTTAGAGAAAGGCTTCTTGAGGGGAAGGCTGTAACTCTGTGAGATGATTTCACAGAACACAAAGAGGTTTCTCAGAAAGTTTCTTTCTCTTTGTTATCGGAGGATACTTCCTTTGGCCCTATAGTCTTCAAAGGGATCCGAAATATGTGCTCTCAGATTCCACAGAAATAAGGCTAGCAAAGTGATCCACGAAATACAGATGTAACTCTGTGAGATGAATTAACAGAACACTGAGCAGTTTCTCAGAAAGCTTCTTTCCAGATTACATCGGAGGATATTTCCTTTTTCTCCATAGCCCTCTATGAGCTTCCAAATATCACTTTTCCAATTCCAGAAGAACTGTCTTAGCGAAAGGCTTCTTGAGGGGAAAGCTGTAACTCTGGGAGATGATTTCACAGAACACAAAGAAGTTTCTCAGAAAGCTTCTTTCTCTTTGTTATCCGAGGATATTTCCTTTGGCCCTATAGTCTTTAAAGGGATCCGAAAAATCTGTTCTCAGATTCCAAAGAAATAAGGATATCAAAGAGATCCACGAAATACAGATGTAACTCTGTGAGATGAATTAACAGAACACTAAGCAGTTTCTCAGAAAGCTTCTTTCCAGATTTCATCGGAGGATATTTCCTTTTTCACCATAGCCCTCTATGGGCTTCCAAATATCACTTTGCCAATTCCACAAGAACTGTCTTAGCGAAAGGCTTCTTGAGGGGAAAGCTGTAACTCTGTGAGATGATTTCACAGAACACAAAGAAGTTTCTCAGAAAGCTTCTTTCTCTTTGTTATCGGAGGATATTTCCTTTGGCCCTATAGTCTTCAAAGGGAAAGGAAATATCTGTTCTCAGATTCCACAGAAATAAGGCTAGCAAAGAGATACTCGAAATACAGACGTAAATCTGTGAGATGAATTAACAGAACACTAAGCAGTTTCTCAGAAAGCTTCTTTCCAGATTTCATCGGAGGATACTTCCTTTTTCACCATAGCCCTCTATGGGCTTCCAAATATCACTTTGCCAATTCCACAAGAACTGTCTTAGCGAAAGGCTTCTTGAAGAGAAAGCTGTAACTCTGTAAGATGATTTCACAGAACACAAAGAAGTTTCTCAGAAAGCTTCTTTCTCGTTGTTATCGGAGGATATTTCCTTTGGCCCTATAGTCTTTAAAGGGATCCGAAATATCTGTTGTCAGATTCCACAGAAATAAGGCTAGCAAAGAGATCCACGAAATACTGATGTAACTCTGTGAGATGAATTAACAGAACACTGAGCAGTTTCTCAGAAAGCTTCTTTCCAGACTTCATCGGAGGATATTTCTTTTTTCACCATAGCCCTCTAAGGGCTTCCAAATATCACTTTGCCAATTCCACAAGAACTGTCTTAGCGAAAGACTTCTTGAGGGGAAAGCTGTAACTCTGTGAGATGATTTCACAGAACACAAAGAAGTTTCTCAGAAAGCTTCTTTCTCTTTGTTATCGGAGGATATTTCCTTTGGCCCTATAGTCTTGAAAGGGATCCGAAATATCTGTTCTCAGATTCCACAGAAATAAGGCTCGCAAAGAGATCCACGAAATACAGATGTAACTCTGTGAGATGAATTAACAGAACACTAAGCAGTTTCCCAGAAAGCTTCTTTCCAGATTTCATCGGAGGATATTTCCTTTTTCACCATAGCCCTCTATGGGCTTCCAAATATCACTTTGCCAATTCCACAAGAACTGTCTTAGCGAAAGGCTTCTTGAGGGGAAAGCTGTAACTCTGTGAGATGATTTCACAGAACACAAAGAAGTTTCTCAGAAAGCATCTTTCTCTTTGTTATCGGCGGATATTTCCTTTGGATCTATAGTCTTCAAAGGGATCCGAAATATCTGTTGTCAGATTCCACAAAAATAAGGCTAGCAAAGAGATCCACGAAATACAGATGTAACTCTGTGAGATGACTAACAGAACACTAAGCAGTTTCTCAGAAAGCTTCTTTCCAGATTTCATCGGCGGATATTTCCTTTTTCACCATAGCCCTCTATGGGCTTCCAAATATCACTTTGCCAATTCCACAAGAACTGTCTTAGCGAAAGGCTTCTTGAGGGGAAAGCTGTAACTCTGTGAGATGATTTCACAGAACACAAAGAAGTTTCTCAGAAAGCTTCTTTCTCTTTGTTATCGGAGGATATTTCCTTTGTCCCTATAGTCTTCAAACGGAAATGAAATATCTGTTGTCAGATTACACAGAAAAAAGGCTAGCAAAGAGATCCACGAAATACAGATGTAACTCTGTGAGATGAATAAACAGAACACTAAGCGGTTTCTCAGAAAGCTGCTTTCCAGATTTTATCGGAGGATATTTCCTTTTTCACCACAGCCCTCTATGGGCTTCCAAATATCACTTTGCCAATTCCACAAGAACTGTCTTAGCGAAAGCCTTCTTGAGGGGAAAGCTGTAACTCTGTGAGATGATTTCACAGAACACAAAGAAGTTTCTCAGAAAGCTTCTTTCTCTTTGTTATCGGAGGATATTTCCTTTGGCCCTATAGTCTTCAAAGGGATCCGAAATATGTGCTCTCAGATTCCACAGAAATAAGGCTAGCAAAGAGAACCACGAAATACAGATGTAACTCTGTGAGATGAATTATCAGAACACTAAGCAGTTTCTCAGAAAGCTTCTTTCCAGATTTCATCGGAGGATATTTCCTTTTTCACCATAGCCCTCTATGGGCTTCCAAATATCACTTTGCCAATTCCACAAGAACTGTCTTAGCGAAAGGCTTCTTCAGGGAAAAGCTGTAACTCTGTGAGATGATTTCACAGAACACAAAGAAGTTTCTCAGAAAGCTTCTTTCTCTTTGTTATCGGAGGATATTTCCTTTGTCCCTATAGTCTTCAAACGGAAATGAAATATCTGTTGTCAGATTACACAGAAAAAAGGCTAGCAAAGAGATCCACGAAATACAGATGTAACTCTGTGAGATGAATTAACAGAACACTAAGCAGTTTCTCAGAAAGCTTCTTTCCAGATTTCATCGGAGGATATTTCCTTTTTCCCCATAGCCCTCTTTGGGCTTCCAAATATCATTTTGCCAATTCCACAAGAACTGGCTTAGCGAAAGGCTTCTTGAGGGGAAAGCTGTAACTCTGTGAGATGATTTCACAGAACACAAAGAAGTTGCTCAGAAAGCTTCTTTCTCTTTGTTATCGGAGGATATTTCCTTTGGACCTATAGTCTTCAAAGGGATCCGAAATATCTGTTCTCAGATTCCACAGAAATAAGTCTAGCAAAGAGATCCTCGAAATACAGATGTAACTCTGCGAGATGAATTAACAGAACACTAAGCAGTTTCTCAGAAAGCTTCTTTCCAGATTTCATCGGAGGATATTTCCTTTTTCACCATAGCCCTCTATGGGCTTCCAAATATCACTTTGCCAATTCCACAAGAACTGTCTTAGCGAAAGGCTTCTTGAGGGGAAAGCTGTAACTGTGTGAGATGATTTCACAGAACACAAAGAAGTTTCTCAGAAAGCTTCTTTCTCTTTGTTATCGGAGGATATTTCCTTTGGCCGTATAGTCTTCAAAGGGAAAGGAAATATCTGTTGTCAGATTCCACAGAAATAAGGCTAGCAAAGAGATCCACGAAATACAGATGTAGCTCTGTGAGATGAATTAACAGAACACTGAGCAGTTTCTCAGAAAGCTTCTTTCCAGATTTCATCGGAGGATATTTCCTTTTTCACCATAGCCCTCTATGGGCTTCCAAACATCACTTTGCCAATTCCACAAGAATTGTCTTCGCGAAAGGCTTCTTGAGGGGAAACCTGTAACACTGTGAGATGATTTCACAGAACACAAAGAAGTTTCTCAGAAAGCTTCTTTCTCTTTGTTATCGGAGGATATTTCCTTTGTCCCTATAGTCTTCAAAGGGAAAGGAAATATCTGTCGTCAGATTACACAGAAAAAAGGCAAGCAAAGAGATCCACGAAATACAGATGTAACTCTGTGAGATGAATAAACAGAACACTAAGCGGTTTCTCAGAAAGCTGCTTTCCAGATTTCATCGGAGGATATTTCCTTTTTCACCCCAGCCCTCTATGGGCTTCCAAATATCACTTTGCCAATTCCACAAGAACTGTCTTAGCGAAAGGCTTCTTGAGGGGAAAGCTGTAACTCTGTGAGATGATTTCACAGAACCCAAAGAAGTTTCTCAGAAAGCTTCTTTCTCTTTGCTATCGGAGGATATTTCCTTTGGCCCTATAGTCTTCAAAGGGAAAGGAAACATCTGTTGTCAGATTCCACAGAAATAAGGCTAGCAAAGAGATCCACGAAATGCAGATGTAACTCTGTGAGATGAATTAACAGAACACTAAGCAGGTTCTCAGAAAGCTTCTTTCCAGATTTCATCGGAGGATAATTCCTTTTTCACCACAGCCCTCTATGGGCTTCCAAATATCACTTTGCCAATTCCACAAGAACTGTCTTATCGAAAGGCTTCTTGAGGGGAAAGCTGTAACTCTGTGAGATGATTTCACAGAACACAAAGAAGTTTCTCAGAAAGCTTCTTTCTCTTTGTTATCGGAGGATATTTCCTTTGGCCCTATAGTGTTTAAAGGGATCCGAAATATCTGTTCTCAGATTCCACAGAAATAAGGCTAGCAAAGAGATCCACGAAATACAGATGTAACTCTGTGAGATGAATTAACAGAACACTAAGCAGTTTCTCAGAAAGCTTCTTTCCAGATTTCATCGGAGGATATTTCCTTTTTCACCATAGCCCTCTATGCGCTTCCAAATATCACTTTGCCAATTCCACAAGAACTGTCTTAGCGAAAGGCTTCTTGAGGGGAAAGCTGTAACTCTGTGAGATGATTTCACAGAACACAAAGAAGTTTCTCAGAAAGCTTCTTTCTCTTTGTTATCGGAGGATATTTCCTTTGGACCTATAGTCTTCAAAGGGATCCGAAATATCTGTTGTCAGATTCCACAAAAATAAGGCTAGCAAAGAGATCCATGAAATACAGATGTAACTCTGTGAGATGACTAACAGAACACTAAGCAGTTTCTCAGAAAGTTTCTTTCCAGATTTCATCGGCGGATATTTCCTTTTTCACCATAGCCCTCTATGGGCTTCCAAATATCACTTTGCCAATTCCACAAGAACTGTCTTAGCGAAAGGCTTCTTGAGGGGAAAGCTGTAACTCTGTGAGATGATTTCACAGAACACAAAGAAGTTGCTCAGAAAGCTTCTTTCTCTTTGTTATCGGAGGATATTTCCTTTGTCCCTATAGTCTTCAAACGGAAATGAAATATCTGTTGTCAGATTACACAGAAAAAAGGCTAGCAAAGAGATCCACGAAATACAGATGTAACTCTGTGAGATGAATAAACAGAACACTAAGCGGTTTCTCAGAAAGCTGCTTTCCAGATTTCATCGGAGGATATTTCCTTTTTCACCACAGCCCTCTATGGGCTTCCAAATATCACTTTGCCAATTCCACAAGAACTGTCTTAGCGAAAGGCTTCTTGAGGGGAAAGCTGTAACTCTGTGAGATGATTTCACAGAACACAAAGAAGTTTCTCAGAAAGCTTCTTTCTCTTTGTTATCGGAGGATATTTCCTTTGGCCCTATAGTCTTCAAAGGGATCCGAAATATGTGCTCTCAGATTCCACAGAAATAAGGCTAGCAAAGAGAACCACGAAATACAGATGTAACTCTGTGAGATGAATTATCAGAACACTAAGCAGTTTCTCAGAAAGCTTCTTTCCAGATTTCATCGGAGGATATTTCCTTTTTCACCATAGCCCTCTATGGGCTTCCAAATATCACTTTGCCAATTCCACAAGAACTGTCTTAGCGAAAGGCTTCTTCAGGGAAAAGCTGTAACTCTGTGAGATAATTTCACAGAACACAAAGAAGTTTCTCAGAAAGCTTCTTTCTCTTTGTTATCGGAGGATATTTCCTTTGGCCCTATAGTCTTTAAAGGGATCCGAAATATCTGTTGTCAGATTCCACAGAAATAAGGCTAGTAAAGAGATCCACGAAATACTGATGTAACTCTGTGAGATTAATTAACAGAACACTGAGCAGTTTCTCAGAAAGCTTCTTTCCAGATTTCATCGGAGGATATTTCTTTTTTCACCATAGCCCTCTAAGGGCTTCCAAATATCACTTTGCCAATTCCACAAGAACTGTCTTAGCGAAAGACTTCTTGAGGGGAAAGCTGTAACTCTGTGAGATGATTTCACAGAACACAAAGAAGTTTCTCAGAAAGCTTCTTTCTCTTTGTTATCGGAGGATATTTCCTTTGGCCCTATAGTCTTTAAAGGGATCCGAAATATCTGTTCTCAGATTCCACAGAAATAAGGCTAGCAAAGAGATCCACGAAATACAGATGTAACTCTGTGAGATGAATTAACAGAACACTAAGCAGTTTCTCAGAAAGCTTCTTTCCAGATTTCATCGGAGGATATTTCCTTTTTCACCATAGCCCTCTATGGGCTTCCAAATATCATTTTGCCAATTCCACAAGAACTGGCTTAGCGAAAGGCTTCTTGAGGGGAAAGCTGTAACTCTGTGAGATGATTTCACAGAACACAAAGAAGTTGCTCAGAAAGCTTCTTTCTCTTTGTTATCGGAGGCTATTTCCTTTGGACCTATAGTCTTCAAAGGGATCCGAAATATCTGTTCTCAGATTCCACAGAAATAAGTCTAGCAAAGAGATCCTCGAAATACAGATGTAACTCTGTGAGATGAATTAACAGAACACTAAGCAGTTTCTCAGAAAGCTTCTTTCCAGATTTCATCGGAGGATATTTCCTTTTTCACCATAGCCCTCTATGGGCTTCCAAATATCACTTTGCCAATTCCACAAGAACTGTCTTAGCGAAAGGCTTCTTGAGGGGAAAGCTGTAACTGTGTGAGATGATTTCACAGAACACAAAGAAGTTTCTCGGAAAGCTTCTTTCTCTTTGTTATCAGATGATATTTCCTTTGGCCGTATAGTCTTCAAAGGGAAAGGAAATATCTGCTGTCAGATTCCACAGTAATAAGGCTAGCAAAGAGATCCACGAAATACAGATGTAACTCTGTGAGATGAATTAACAGAACACTGAGCAGTTTCTCAGAAAGCTTCTTTCCAGATTTCATCGGAGGATATTTCCTTTTTCACCATAGCCCTCTATGGGCTTCCAAACATCACTTTGCCAATTCCACAAGAATTGTCTTCGCGAAAGGCTTCTTGAGGGGAAACCTGTAACACTGTGAGATGATTTCACAGAACACAAAGAAGTTTCTCAGAAAGCTTCTTTCTCTTTGTTATCGGAGGATATTTCCTTTGTCCCTATAGTCTTCAAAGGGAAAGGAAATATCTGTCGTCAGATTACACAGAAAAAAGGCAAGCAAAGAGATCCACGAAATAGAGATGTAACTCTGTGAGATGAATAAACAGAACACTAAGCGGTTTCTCAGAAAGCTGCTTTCCAGATTTCATCGGAGGATATTTCCTTTTTCACCCCAGCCCTCTATGGGCTTCCAAATATCACTTTGCCAATTCCACAAGAACTGTCTTAGCGAAAGGCTTCTTGAGGGGAAAGCTGTAACTCTGTGAGATGATTTCACAGAACCCAAAGAAGTTTCTCAGAAAGCTTCTTTCTCTTTGCTATCGGAGGATATTTCCTTTGGCCCTATAGTCTTCAAAGGGAAAGGAAACATCTGTTGTCAGATTCCACAGAAATAAGGCTAGCAAAGAGATCCACGAAATGCAGATGTAACTCTGTGAGATGAATTAACAGAACACTAAGCAGGTTCTCAGAAAGCTTCTTTCCAGATTTCATCGGAGGATATTTCCTTTTTCACCATAGCCCTCTATGGGCTTCCAAATATCATTTTGCCAATTCCACAAGAACTGTCTTAGCGAAAGGCTTCTTGAGGGGAAAGCTGTAACTCTGTGAGATGATTTCACAGAACACAAAGAAGTTTCTCAGAAAGCTTCTTTCTCTTTGTTATCGGAGGATATTTTCTTTGGACCTATAGTCTTCAAAGGGATCCGAAATATCTGTTCTCAGATTCCACAGAAATAAGTCTAGCAAAGAGATCCTCGAAATACAGATGTAACTCTGTGAGATGAATAAACAGAACACTAAGCGGTTTCTCAGAAAGCTGCTTTCCAGATTTCATCGGAGGATATTTCCTTTTTCACCCCAGCCCTCTATGGGCTTCCAAATATCACTTTGCCAATTCCACAAGAACTGTCTTAGCGAAAGGCTTCTTGAGGGGAAAGCTGTAACTCTGTGAGATGATTTCACAGGACACAAAGAAGTTTCTCAGAAAGCTTCTTTCTCTTTGTTATCGGAGGATATTTCCTTTGGTCCTATAGTCTTTAATAGATCCGAAATATCTGTTCTCAGATTCCACAGATATAAGGCTCGCAAAGAGATCCACGAATTACAGATGTAACTCAGTGAGATGAAGAACAGAACACTAAGCAGTTTCTCAGAAAGCTTCTTTCCAGATTTCTTCGGCGGATATTTCCTTTTTCACCATAGCCCTCTAAGGGCTTCCAAATATCACTTTGCCAATTCCAGAAGAACTGTCTTAGCGAAAGGCTTCTTGAGGGGAAAGCTGTAACTCTGTGAGATGATTTCACAGAACACAAAGAAGTTTCTCAGATAGCTTCTTTCTCTTTGTTATCGGAGGATATTTCCTTTGGCCCTATAGTCTTCAAAGGGATCCGAAATATGTGCTCTCAGATTCCACAGAAATAAGGCTAGCAAAGAGAAACACGAAATACAGATGTAACTCTGTGAGATGAATTAACAGAACACTGAGCAGTTTCTCAGAAAGCTTCTTTCCAGATTTCATCGGAGTTTATTTCCTTTTTCTCCATAGCCCTTTATGAGCTTCCAAATATCACTTTGCCAATTCCAGAAGAAGTGTCTTAGCGAAAGGCTTCTTGAGGGGAAAGCTGTAAATTTGTGAGATGATTTCACAGAACACAAAGAAGTTTCTCAGAAAGCTTCTTTCTCTTTGTTATCAGAGGATATTTCCTTTGGCCCTATAGTCTTCAAGGGATCCGAAATATCTGTTGTCAGATTCCACAGAAATAAGGCTAGCAAAGAGATCCACGAAATAGAGATGTAACTCTGTGAGATGAATTAACAGAACACTGAGCAGTTTCTCAGAAAGCTTCTTTCCAGATTTCATCGGAGGATATTTCCTTTTTCACCATGCTTCCAAATATCACTTTGCCAATTCCACAAGAACTGTCTTAGCGAAAGGCTTCTTCAGGGAAAAGCTGTAACTCTGTGAGATGATTTCACAGAACACAAAGAAGTTTCTCAGAAAGCTTTTTTCTCTTTGTTATCGGAGGATATTTCCTTTGGCCCTATAGTCTTTAAAGGGATCCGAAATATCTGTTGTCAGGTTCCACAGAAATAAGGCTAGTAAAGAGATCCACGAAATACTGATGTAACTCTGTGAGATTAATTAAGAGAACACTGAGCAGTTTCTCAGAAAGCTTCTTTCCAGATTTCATCGGAGGATATTTCTTTTTTCACCATAGCCCTCTAAGGGCTTCCAAATATCACTTTGCCAATTCCACAAGAACTGTCTTAGCGAAAGACTTCTTGAGGGGAAAGCTGTAACTCTGTGAGATGATTTCACAGAACACAAAGAAGTTTCTCAGAAAGCTTCTTTCTCTTTGTTATCGAAGGATATTTCCTTTGGCCCAATAGTCTTTAAAGGGATCCGAAATATCTGTTCTCAGATTCCACAGAAATAAGGCTAGCAAAGAGATCCACGAAATACAGATGTAACTCTGTGAGATGAATTAACAGAACACTAAGCAATTTCTCAGAAAGCTTCTTTCCAGATTTCATCGGAGGATATTTCCTTTTTCACCATAGCCCTCTATGGGCTTCCAAATATCATTTTGCCAATTCCACAAGAACTGTCTTAGCGAAAGGCTTCTTGAGGGGAAAGCTGTAAATCTGTGAGATGATTTCACAGAACAAAAAGAAGTTTCTCAGAAAGCTTCTTTCTCTTTGTTATCGGAGGATATTTTCTTTGGACCTATAGTCTTCAAAGGGATCCGAAATATCTGTTCTCAGATTCCACAGAAATAAGTCTAGCAAAGAGATCCTCGAAATACAGATGTAACTCTGTGAGATGAATAAACAGAACACTAAGCGGTTTCTCAGAAAGCTGCTTTCCAGATTTCATCGGAGGATATTTCCTTTTTCACCCCAGCCCTCTATGGGCTTCCAAATATCACTTTGCCAATTCCACAAGAACTGTCTTAGCGAAAGGCTTCTTGAGGGGAAAGCTGTAACTCTGTGAGATGATTTCACAGAACCCAAAGAAGTTTCTCAGAAAGCTTCTTTCTCTTTGCTATGGGAGGATATTTCCTTTGGCCCTATAGTCTTCAAAGGGAAAGGAAACATCTGTTGTCAGATTCCACAGAAATAAGGCTAGCAAAGAGATCCACGAAATGCAGATGTAACTCTGTGAGATGAATTAACAGAACACTAAGCAGCTTCTCAGAAAGCTTCTTTCCAGATTTCATCGGAGGATATTTCCTTTTTCACCACAGCCCTCTATGGGCTTCCAAATATCACTTTGCCAATTCCACAAGAACTGTCTTATCGAAAGGCTTCTTGAGGGGAAAGCTGTAACTCTGTGAGATGATTTCACAGAACACAAAGAAGTTTCTCAGAAAGCTTCTTTCTCTTTGTTATCGGAGGATATTTCCTTTGGCCCTATAATCTTCAAAGGGAAAGGAAATATCTGTTCTCAGATTCCACAGAAATAAGTCTAGCAAAGAGATCCTCGAAATACAGATGTAACTCTGTGAGATGAATTAACAGAACACTAAGCAGTTCCTCAGAAAGCTTCTTTCCAGATTTCATCGGAGGATATTTCCTTTTTCACCATAGCCCTCTATGGGCTTCCAAATATCACTTTGCCAATTCCACAAGAAGTGTCTTAGCGAAAGGCTTCTTGAGGGGAAAGCTGTAACTCTGTGAGATGATTTCACAGAACACAAAGAAGTTTCTCAGAAAGCTTCTTTCTCTTTGTTATCGGAGGATATTTCCTTTGGCCCTATAGTCTTCAAAGGGAAAGGAAATATCTGTTGTCAGATTCCACAGAAATCAGGCTAGCAAAGAGATCCACGAAATACCGATGTAACTCTGTGAGATGAATTAACGGAACACTGAGCAGTTTCTCAGAAAGCTTCCTTCCAGATTTCATCGGAGGATATTTCCTTTTTCACCATAGCCCTCTATGGGCTTCCAAATATCACTTTGCCAATTCCACAAGAACTGTCTTAGCGAAAGGCTTCTTCTGGGGAAAGCTGTAACTCTGTGAGATGATTTCACAGAACATAAAGAAGTTTCTCAGAAAGCTTCTTTCTCTTTGTTATCGGAGGATATTACCTTTGGTCCTATAGTCTTTAATAGATCCGAAATATCTGTTCTCAGATTCCACAGATATAAGGCTCGCAAAGAGATCCACGAATTATAGATGTAACTCAGTGAGATGAAGAACAGAACACTAAGCAGTTTCTCAGAAAGCTTCTTTCCAGATTTCTTCGGCGGATATTTCCTTTTTCACCATAGCCCTCTAAGGGCTTCCAAATATCACTTTGCCAATTCCAGAAGAACTGTCTTAGCGAAAGGCTTCTTGAGGGGAAAGCTGTAACTCTGTGAGATGATTTCACAGAACACAAAGAAGTTTCTCAGATAGCTTCTTTCTCTTTGTTATCGGAGGATATTTCCTTTGGCCCTATAGTCTTCAAAGGGATCCGAAATATGTGCTCTCAGATTCCACAGAAATAAGGCTAGCAAAGAGAACCACGAAATACAGATGTAACTCTGTGAGATGAATTATCAGAACACTAAGCAGTTTCTCAGAAAGCTTCTTTCCAGATTTCATCGGAGTTTATTTCCTTTTTCTCCATAGCCCTTTATGAGCTTCCAAATATCACTTTGCCAATTCCAGAAGAAGTGTCTTAGCGAAAGGCTTCTTGAGGGGAAAGCTGTAAATTTGTGAGATGATTTCACAGAACACAAAGAAGTTTCTCAGAAAGCTTCTTTCTCTTTGTTATCGGAGAATATTTCCTTTGGCCCTATAGTCTTCAAAGGGATCCGAAATATCTGTTGTCAGATTCCACAGAAATAAGGCTAGCAAAGAGATCCACGAAATACAGATGTAACTCTGTGAGATGAATTAACAGAACACTGAGCAGTTTCTCAGAAAGCTTCTTTCCAGATTTCATCGGAGGATATTTCCTTTTTCACCATGCTTCCAAATATCACTTTCCCAATTCCACAAGAACTGTCTTAGCGAAAGGCTTCTTCAGGGAAAAGCTGTAACTCTGTGAGATGATTTCACAGAACACAAAGAAGTTTCTCAGAAAGCTTTTTTCTCTTTGTTATCGGAGGATATTTCCTTTGGCCCTATAGTCTTTAAAGGGATCCGAAATATCTGTTGTCAGGTTCCACAGAAATAAGGCTAGTAAAGAGATCCACGAAATACTGATGTAACTCTCTGAGATTAATTAACAGAACACTGAGCAGTTTCTCAGAAAGCTTCTTTCCAGATTTCATCGGAGGATATTTCCTTTTTCACCATAGCCCTCCATGGGCTTCCAAATATCACTTTGCCAATTCCACAAGAACTGTCTTAGCGCAAGGCTTCTTGAGGCGAAAGCTGTAACTCTGTCATATGATTTCACAGAACACAAAGAAGTTTCTCAGAAAGCTTCTTTCTCTTTGTTATCGGAGGATATTTCCTTTGGCCCTATAATCTTCAAAGGGAAAGGAAATATCTGTTCTCAGATTCCACAGAAATAAGTCTAGCAAAGAGATCCTCGAAATACAGATGTAACTCTGTGAGATGAATTAACAGAACACTAAGCAGTTTCTCAGAAAGCTTCTTTCCAGATTTCATCGGAGGATATTTCCTTTTTCACCATAGCCCTCTATGGGATTCCAAATATCACTTTGCCAATTCCACAAGAAATGTCTTAGCGAAAGGCTTCTTGAGGGGAAAGCTGTAACTCTGTGAGATGATTTCATAGAACACAAAGAAGTTTCTCAGAAAGCTTCTTTCTCTTTATTATCGGAGGATATTTCCTTTGGCCCTATAGTCTTCAAAGGGAAAGGAAATATCTGTTGTCAGATTCCACAGAAATAAGGCTAGCAAAGAGATCCACGAAATACAGATGTAACTCTGTGAGATGAATTAACAGAACACTGAGCAGTTTCTCAGAAAGCTTCTTTCCAGATTTCATCGGAGGATATTTCCTTTTTCAACATAGCCCTCTATGGGCTTCCAAATATCACTTTGCCAATTCCATAAGAACTGTCTTAGCGAAAGGCTTCTTCTGGGGAAAGCTGTAACTCTGTGAGATGATTTCGCAGAACAGAAAGAAGTTTCTCAGAAAGCTTCTTTCTCTTTGTTATCGGAGGATATTTCCTTTGGTCCTATAGTCTTTAATAGATCCGAAATATCTGTTCTCAGATTCCACAGATATAAGGCTCGCAAAGAGATCCACGAAATACAGATGTAACTCAGTGAGATGAAGAACAGAACACTAAGCAGTTTCTCAGAAGGCTTCTTTCCAGATTTCATCGGCGGATATTTCCTTTTTCACCACAGCCCTCTAAGGGCTTCCAAATATCACTTTGCCAATTCCAGAAGAACTGTCTTAGCGAAAGGCTTCTTGAAGGGAAAGCTGTAACTCTGTGAGATGATTTCACAGAACACAAAGAAGTTGCTCAGAAAGCTTCTTTCTCTTTGTTATCGGAGGATATTTCCTTTGTCCCTATAGTCTTCAAAGGGAAAGGAAATATCTGTTGTCAGATTACACAGAAAAAAGGCTAGCAAAGAGATCCACGAAATACAGATGTAACTCTGTGAGATGAATAAACAGAACACTAAGCGGTTTCTCAGAAAGCTGCTTTCCAGATTTCATCGGAGGATATTTCCTTTTTCACCACAGCCCTCTATGGGCTTCCAAATATCACTTTGCCAATTCCACAAGAACTGTCTTAGCGAAAGGCTTCTTGAAGGGAAAGCTGTAACTCTGTGAGATGATTTCACAGAACACAAAGAAGTTTCTCAGAAAGCTTCTTTCTCTTTGTTATCGGAGGATATTTCCTTTGGCCCTATAGTCTTCAAAGGGATCCGATATATGTGCTCTCAGATTCCACAGAAATAAGGCTAGCAAAGAGAACCACGAAATACAGATGTAACTCTGTGAGATGAATTATCAGAACACTAAGCAGTTTCTCAGAAAGCTTCTTTCCAGATTTCATCGGAGGATATTTCCTTTTTCTCCATAGCCCTTTATGAGCTTCCAAATATCACTTTGACAATTCCAGAAGAACTGTCTTAGCGAAAGGCTTCTTGAGGGGAAAGCTGTAACTCTGTGAGATGATTTCACAGAACACAAAGAAGTTGCTCAGAAAGCTTCTTTCTCTTTGTTATCGGAGGATATTTCCTTTGTCCCTATAGTCCTCAAAGGGAAAGGAAATATCTGTTGTCAGATTCCACAGAAAAAAGGCTAGCAAAGAGATCCACGAAATACAGATGTAATTCTGTGAGATGAATAAACAGAACACTAAGCGGTTTCTCAGAAAGCTGCTTTCCAGATTTCATCGGAGGATATTTCCTTTTTCACCACAGCCCTCTATGGGCTTCCAAATATCACTTTGCCAATTCCACAAGAACTGTCTTAGCGAAAGGCTTCTTGAAGGGAAAGCTGTAACTCTGTGAGATGATTTCACAGAACACAAAGAAGTTTCTCAGATAGCTTCTTTGTCTTTGTTATCGGAGGATATTTCCTTTGGCCCTATAGTCTTCAAAGGGATCCGAAATATGTGCTCTCAGATTCCACAGAAATAAGGCTAGCAAAGAGAACCAAGAAATACAGATGTAACTCTGTGAGATGAATTATCAGAACACTAAGCAGTTTCTCAGAAAGCTTCTTTCCAGATTTCATTGGAGGATATTTCCTTTTTCTCCATAGCCCTTTATGATCTTCAAAATATCACTTTGCCAATTCCAGAAGAAGTGTCTTAGCGAAAGGTTTCTTGAGGGGAAAGCGGTAACTCTGTGAGATGATTTCACAGAACACAAAGAAGTTTCTCAGAAAGCTTCTTTCTCTTTGTTATCGGAGGATATTTCCTTTGGCCCTATAGTCTTCAAAGGGAAAGGAAATATCTGTTCTCAGATTCCACAGAAATAAGTCTAGCAAAGAGATCCTCGAAATACAGATGTAACTCTGTGAGATGAATTAACAGAACACTAAGCAGTTTCTCAGAAAGCTTCTTTCCAGATTTCATCGGTGGATATTTCCTTTTTCACCATAGCCCTCTATGGGCTTCAAAATATCACTTTGCCAATTCCACAAGAACTGTCTTAGCGAAAGGCTTCTTGAGGGGAAAGCTGTAACTCTGTGAGATGATTTCACAGAACACAAAGAAGTTTCTCAGAAAGCTTCTTTCTCTTTGTTATCGGAGGATATTACCTTTGGCCGTATAGTCTTCAAAGGGAAAGGAAATATCTGTTGTCAGATTCCACAGAAATAAGGCTAGCAAAGAGATCCACGAAATACAGATGTAACTCTGGGAGATGAATTAACAGAACACTGAGCAGTTTCTCAGAAAGCTTCTTTCCAGATTTCATCGGAGGATATTTCCTTTTTCCCCATAGCCCTCTATGGGCTTCCAAATATCACTTTGCCAATTCCACAAGAACTGTCTTAGCGAAAGACTTCTTGAGCGGAAAGCTGTAACTCTGTGAGATGATTTCACAGAACACAAAGAAGTTTCTCAGAAAGCTTCTTTCTCTTTGTTATCGGAGGATATTTCCTTTGGTCCTATAGTCTTTAAAGGGATCCGAAATATCTGTTCTCAGATTCCACAGATATAAGGCTTGCAAAGAGATCCACGAAATACAGATGTAACTCTGTGAGATGAATTAACAGAAAACTAAGCAGTTTCTCAGAAAGCTTCTTTCCAGATTTCATCGGAGGATATTTCCTTTTTCACCATAGCCCTCTAGGGGCTTCCAAATATCACTTTGCCAATTCCACAAGAACTGTCTTAGCGAAAGGCTTCTTGAGGGGAAAGCTGTAACTCTGTGAGATGATTTCGCAGAACACAAAGAAGTTGCTCAGAAAGCTTCTTTCTCTTTGTTATCGGAGGATATTTCCTTTGTCCCTATAGTCTTCAAAGGGAAAGGAAATATCTGTTGTCAGATTACACAGAAAAAAGGCTAGCAAAGAGATCCACGAAATACAGATGTAACTCTGTGAGATGAATAAACAGAACACTAAGCGGTTTCTCAGAAAGCTGCTTTCCAGATTTCATCGGAGGATATTTCCTTTTTCTCCAGAGCCCTCTATGGGCTTCCAAATATCACTTTGCCAATTCCACAAGAACTGTCTTAGCGAAAGGCTTCTTGAGGGGAAAGCTGTAACTCTGTGAGATGATTTCACAGAACCCAAAGAAGTTTTTCAGAAAGCTTCTTCCTCTTTGTTATCGGAGGATATTTCCTTTGGCCCTATAGTCTTCAAAGGGAAAGGAAATATCTGTTGTCAGATTCCACAGAAATAAGGCTAGCAAAGAGATCCACGAAATACAGATGTAACTCTGTGAGATGAATTAACAGAACACTAAGCAGTTTCTCAGAAAGCTGCTTTCCAGATTTCATCGGAGGATATTTCCTTTTTCACCATAGCCCTCTATGGGCTTCCAAATATCACTTTGCCAATTCCACAAGAACTGTCTTAGCGAAAGGCTTCTTGAGAGTAAGGCTGTAACTCTGTGAGATGATTTCACAGAACACAAAGAGGTTTCTCAGAAAGCTTCTTTCTCTTTGTTATCGGAGGATACTTCCTTTGGTCCTATAGTCTTCAAAGGGATCCGAAATATGTGCTCTCAGATTCCACAGAGATAAGGCTAGCAAAGAGATCCACGAAATACAGATGTAACTCTGTGAGATGAAGTAACAGAACCCTAAGCAGTTTCTCAGAAATCTTCTTTCCAGATTTCATCGGAGGATATTTCCTTTTTCAAAATAGCCCTCTATGGGCTTCCAAATATCACTTTGCCAATTCCACAAGATCTGTCTTAGCGAAAGGCTTCTTGAGGGGAAAGCTGTAACTCTGTGAGATGATTTCACAGAACACAAAGAAGTTGCTCAGAAAGCTTCTTTCTATTTCGTATCGGAGGATATTTCCTTTGTCCCTATAGACTTCAAAGGGAAAGGAAATCTCTGTTTTCAGATTCCACAGAAATAAGGCTAGCAAAGACATCCACGAAATACAGATGTAACTCCGTGAGATGAATTAACAGAACACTAAGCAGTTTCTCAGAAAGCTTCTTTCCAGATTTCATCGGAGGATATTTCCTTTTTCTCCATAGCCCTTTATGAGCTTCCAAATATCACTTTGCCAATTCCACAAGAACTGTCTTAGCGAAAGGCTTCTTGAGGGGAAAGCTGTAACTCTGTGAGATGATTTCACAGAACACAAAGAAGTTTCTCAGAAAGCTTCTTTCTCTTTGTTATCGGAGGATATTTCCTTTGGCCCTATAGTCTTTAAAGGGATCCGAAAAATCTGTTCTCATATTCCAAAGAAATAAGGATAGCAAAGAGATCCACGAAATACAGATGTAACTCTGTGAGATGAATTAACAGAACACTAAGCAGTTTCTCAGAAAGCTTCTTTCCAGATTTCATCGGAGGATATTTCCTTTTTCACCATAGCCCTCTATGGGCTTCCAAATATCACTTTGCCAATTCCACAAGAACTGCCTTAGCGAAAGGCTTCTTGAGGGGAAAGCTGTAACTCTGTGAGATGATTTCACAGAACACAAAGAAGTTTCTCAGAAATCTTCTTTCTCTTTGTTATCGGAGGATATTTCCTTTGGCCCTGTAGTCTTCAATAGAAAGGAAATATCTGTTCTCAGATTCCACAGAAATAAGGCTAGCAAAGAGATACTCGAAATACAGATGCAACTCTGTGAGATGAATTAACAGAACACTAAGCAGTTTCTCAGAAAGCTTCTTTCCAGATTTCATCGGAGGATACTTCCTTTTTCACCATAGCCCTCTATGGGCTTCCAAATATCACTTTGCCAATTCCACAAGAACTGTCTTAGGGAAAGGCTTCTTGAGGGGAAAGCTGTAACTCTGTGAGATGATTTCACAGAACACAAAGAAGTTTCTCAGAAAGCTTCTTTCTCTTTGTTATCGGAGGATATTTCCTTTGGCCCTATAGTCTTCAAAGGGATCCGAAATATCTATTGTCAGATTCCACAGAAATAAGGTAGCAAAGAGATCCACGAAATACTGATGTAAGTCTGTGAGATGAATTAACAGAACACTAAGCAGTTTCTCAGAAAGCTTCTTTCCACACTTCATCGGAGGATATTTCCTTTTTCACCATAGCCCTCTATGGGCTTCCAAATATCACTTTGCCAATTCCACAAGAACTGTCTTAGCGAAAGACTTCTTGAGGGGAAAGCTGTAACTCTGTGAGAGGATTTCACAGAACACAAAGAAGTTTCTCAGAAAGCTTCTTTCTCTTTGTTATTGGAGGATATTTCCTTTGGCCCTATAGTCTTCAAAGGGAAAGGAAATATCTGTTGTCAGATTTCACAGAAATAAGGCTAGCAAAGAGATCCACGAAATACAGATGTAACTCTGTGAGATGAATTAACAGAACACTAAGCAGTTTCTCAGAAAGCTTCTTTCCAGATTTCTTCGGAGGATATTTCCTTTTTCACCATAGCCCTCTACGGGCTTCTAAATATCACTTTGCCAATTCCACAAGAACTGTCTTAGCGAAAGGCTTCTTAAGGGGAAAGCTGTAACTCTGTGAGATGATTTCACAGAACACAAAGAAGTTTCTCAGAAAGCTTCTTTCTCTTTGTTATCGGAGGATATTTCCTTTGGCCCTATAGTCTTCAAAGGGATCCGAAATATCTGTTGTCAGATTCCACAGAAATAAGGCTAGCAAAGAGATCCACGAAATACAGATGTAACTCTGTGAGATGAATTAACAGAACACTGAGCAGTTTCTCAGAAACCTTCTTTCCAGATTTCATCGGAGGATATTTCCTTTTTCATCCTAGACCTCTATGGGCTTCCAAATATCACTTTGCCAATTCCACAAGAACTGTCTTAGCGAAAGGCTTCTTGAGGGGAAAGCTGTAACTCTGTGAGATGATTTCACAGAACACAAAGAAGTTTCTCAGAAAGCTTCTTTCTCTTTGTTATCGGAGGATATTTCCTTTTGCCCTATAGTCTTCAAAGGGATCCGAAATATCTGTTGTCAGATTCCACAGAAATAAGGCGAGCAAAGAGATCCACGAAATGCAGATGTAACTCTGTGAGATGAATTAACAGAACACTAAGCAGTTTCTCAGAAAGCTTCTTTACAGATTTCATCGGAGGATATTTCCTTTTTCACCATAGCCCTCTAAGGGCTTCCAAATATCACTTTGCCAATTCCACAAGAACTGTCTTAGCGAAAGGCTTCTTGAGAGGAAAGCTGTAACTCTGTGAGATGATTTCACAGAAGACAAAGAAGTTTCTCAGAAAGCTTCTTTCTCTTTGTTATCGGAGGATATTTCCTTTGGCCCTATAGTCTTCAAAGGGATCCAAAATATCTGTTGTCAGATTCCACAGAAATAAGGCTAGCAAAGACATCCACGAAATACAGATGTAACTCTGTGAGATGAATTAACAGAACACTAAGTAGTTTCTCAGAAAGCTTCTTTCCAGATTTCATCTGAGGATATTTCCTTTTTCACCATAGCCCTCTATGGGCTTCCAAATATAACTTTGCCAATTCCACAAGAACTGTCTTAGCGAAAGGCTTCTTGATGGGAAAGCTGTAACTCTGTGAGATGATTTCACAGAACACAAAGAAGTTTCTCAGAAAGCTTCTTTCTCTTTGTTATCGGAGGATATTTCCTTTGGCCCTATTGTCTTCCATGGGATCCGAAATATCTGTTCTCAGATTCCACAGAAATAAGGCTAGCAAAGAGATCCACGAAATACACATGTAACTCTGTGAGATGAATTATCAGAACACTAAGCAGTTTCTCAGAAAGCTTCTTTCCAGATTTCATAGGAGTATATTTCCTTTTTCACCACAGCCCTCTATGGGCTTCCAAATATCTCTTTGCCAATTCCAGAAGAACTGTCTTAGCGAAAGCCTTCTTCAGGGGAAAGCTGTAACGCTGTGAGTTGATTTCACAGAACACAAAGAAGTTTCTCAGAAAGCTTCTTTCTCTTTGTTATCGAAGGATATTTCCTTTGGCCGTATAGTCTTCAAAAGGTTCCGAAATATTTGTTCTCAGATTCCACAGAAATAAAGCTAGTAAAGAGATCCACGAAATACAGATGTAAATCTGTGAGATGAATTAACAGAACACTAAGCAGTTTCTCAGAAAGCTTCTTTCCAGATTTCATGTGAGGATATTTCCTTTTTCACCATAGCCCTCTATGGGCTTCCAAATATCACTTTGCCAATTCCACAAGAACTGTCTTAGCGAAAGGCTTCTTGAGAGGAAAGGTGTAACTCTGTGAGATGATTTCACAGAACACAAAGAAGTTTCCCAGAAAGCTTCTTTCTCTTTGTTATCGGAGGATATTTCCTTTGGTCCTATAGTGTTTGAAGGGATCCGAAATATCTGTTCTCAGATTCCACAGAAATAAGGCTAGCAAAGAGATCCAGGAAATACAGATGTAACTCTGTGAGATGAATTAACAGAACACTAAGCAGTTTCTCAGAAAGCTTCTTTCCAGATTTCATCGGAGGATATTTCCTTTTTCTCCATAGCCCTCTATGAGCTTCCAAATATCACTTTGGCAATTCCAAAAGAACTGTCTTAGCGAAAGGCTTCTTGAGGGGAAAGCTGTAACTCTGTGAGATGATTTCACAGAACACAAAGGAGTTTCTCAGAAAGCTTCTTTCTCTTTGTTATCGGAGGATATTTCCTTTGCCCCTATAGTCTTCAAAGGGAAAGGAAATATCTGTTCTCAGATTCCACAGAAATAAGGCTAGCAAAGAGATCCACGAAATACAGATGTAACTCTGTGAGATGAATTAACAGAACACTAAGCAGTTTCTCAGAAAGCTTCTTTCCAGATTTCATCGGAGGATATTTCCTTTTTCACCAAAGCCCTCTATGGGCTTCCAAACATCACTTTGCCAATTCCACAAGAACTGTCTTAGCGAAAGGCTTCTTGAGGGGAAAGCTGTAACTCTGTGAGATGATTTCACAGAACACAAAGAAGTTTCTCAGAAAGCTTCTTTCTCTTTGTTATCGGAGGATATTTCCTTTGGCCCTGTAGTCTTCAAGGGAAAGGAAATATCTGTTGTCAGATTCTACAGAAATAAGGCTAGCAAAGAGATCCACGAAATACAGATGTAAATCTGTGAGATGAATTTACAGAACACTAAGCAGTTTCTCAGAAAGCATCTTTCCAGATTTCATCGGAGGATATTTCCTTTTTCACCCTAGCCCTCTATGGTCTTCCAAATATCACTTTGCCAATTCCACAAGAACTGTCTTAGCGAAAGGCTTCTTGAGGGGAAAGCTGTAACTCTGTGAGATGATTTCACAGAACACAAAGAAGTTTCTCAGTAAGCTTCTTTCTCTTTGTTATCGGAGGATATTTCTTTTGGCCCTATAGTCTTCAAAGGGATCCGTAATATCTGTTGTCAGATTCCACAGAAATAAGGCTAGCAAAGAGATCCACGAAATACAGATGTAACTCTGTGAGATGAATTAACAGAACACTAAGCAGTTTCTCAGAAAGCTTCTTTCCAGATTTCATCCGAGGATATTTCTTTTTTCACCATAGCCCTCTATGGGCTTCGAAATATCACTTTGCCAATACCACAAGAACTGTCTTAGCGAAAGGCTTCTTGAGGGGAAAGCTGAAACTCTGTGAGATGATTTCACAGAACAAAAAGTAGTTTCTCAGAAAGCTTCTTTCTCTTTGTTATCGGAGGATATTTCCTTTGGCCGTATAGTCTTCAAAGGGATCCGAAATATCTGTTCTCAGATTCCACAGAAATAAGGCTAGCAAAGAGATCCACGAAGTACAGAGGTAACTCTGTGAGATGAATTAACAGAACACTAAGCAGTTTCTCAGAAAGCTTCTTTCCAGATTTCATCGGAGGATATTTCCTTTTTCACCATAGCCCTGTAAGGGCTTCCAAATATCACTTTGCCAATTCCACAAGAACTGTCTTAGCGAAAGGCTTCTTGAGGGGAAAGCTGTAACTCTGTGAGATGATTTCACAGAACACAAAGAAGTTTCTCAGAAAGCTTCTTTCTCTTTGTTATCGGAGGATATTTCCTTTGGCCCTATAGTTTTCAAAGGGAAAGGAAATATCTGTTGTCAGATTCCACAGAAATAAGGCTAGCAAAGAGATCCACGAAATACAGATGTAACTCTGTGAGATGAATTAAAGGAACACTAAGCAGTTTCTCAGAAAGCTTCTTTCCAGATTTCATCGGAGGATATTTCTTTTTTCACCGTAACCCTCTATATGCTTCGAAATATCACTTTGCCAATTCCACAAGAACTGTCTTAGCGAAAGGCTTCTTGAGGGGAAAGCTGTAACTCTGTGAGATGATTTCACAGAACACAAAGAAGTTGCTCAGAAAGCTTCTTTCTCTTTGTTATCAGAGGATATTTCCTTTGGCCGTATAGTCTTCAAAGGGATCCGAAATATCTGTTCTCAGATTCCACAGAAATAAGGCTAGCAAAGAGATCCACGAAGTACAGAGGTAACTCTGTGAGATGAATAAACAGAACACTAAGCGGTTTCTCAGAAAGCTGCTTTCCAGATTTCAACGGAGGATATTTCCTTTTTCACCACAGCCCTCTATGGGCTTCCAAATATCACTTTGCCAATTCCACAAGAACTGTCTTAGCGAAAGGCTTCTTGAGGGGAAAGCTGTAACTCTGTGAGTTGATTTCACAGAAAACAAAGAAGTTTCTCAGAAAGCTTCTTTCTCTTTGTTATCAGAGGATATTTCCTAAGGCCCTATAGTCTTCAAAGGGAAAGGAAATATCTGTTGTCAGATTCCACAGAAATAAGTCTAGCAAAGAGATCCACGAAATACAGATGTAACTCTGTGAGATGAATTAACAGAACACTAAGCAGTTTCTCAGAAAGCTTCTTTCCAGATTTCATCGGAGGATATTTCCTTTTTCACCATAGCCCTCTATGGACTTCCAAATATCACTTTGCCAATTCCACAAGAACTGTCTTAGCGAAAGAATCCTTGAGGGGAAGGCTGTAACTCTGTGAGATGATTTCACAGAACACAAAGAAGTTTCTCAGACAGCTTCTTTCTCTTTGTTATCGGAGGATATTTCCTTTGGCCCTTTAGTCTTCAAAGGGATACGAAATATGTGCTCTCAGATTCCACAGAAATAAGGCTAGCAAAGAGATCCACGAAATACAGATGTAACACTGTGAGATGAATTATCAGAACACTAAGCAGTTTCTCAGAAAGCTTCTTTCCAGATTTCATCGGAGGATATTTCCTTTTTCTCCATAGCCCTTTATGAGCTTCCAAATATCACTTTGCCAATTCCACAAGAACTGTCTTAGCGAAAGGCTTCTTGAGGGGAAAGCTGTAACTCTGTGAGATGATTTCACAGAACACAAAGAAGTTTCTCAGAAAGCTTCTTTCTCTTTGTTATCGGAGGATATTTCCTTTGGCCCTATAGTCTTTAAAGGGATCCGAAAAATCTGTTCTCATGTTCCAAAGAAATAAGGATAGCAAAGAGATCCACGAAATACAGATGTAACTCTGTGAGATGAATTAACAGAACACTGAGCAGTTTCTCAGAAACCTTCTTTCCAGATTTCATCGGAGGATATTTCCTTTTTCATCCTAGACCTCTAAGGGCTTCCAAATATCACTTTGCCAATTCCACAAGAACTGTCTTAGCGAAAGGCTTCTTGAGGGGAAAGCTGTAACTCTGTGAGATGATTTCACAGAACACAAAGAAGTTTCTCAGAAAGCTTCTTTCTCTTTGTTATCGGAGGATATTTCCTTTGGCCCTATTGTCTTCCATGGGATCCGAAATATCTGTTCTCAGATTCCACAGAAATAAGGCTAGCAAAGAGATCCACGAAATACACATGTAACTCTGTGAGATGAATTATCAGAACACTAAGCAGTTTCTCAGAAAGCTTCTTTCCAGATTTCATAGGAGTATATTTCCTTTTTCACCACAGCCCTCTATGGGCTTCCAAACATCTCTTTGCCAATTCCAGAAGAACTGTCTTAGCGAAAGCCTTCTTCAGGGGAAAGCTGTAACGCTGTGAGTTGATTTCACAGAACACAAAGAAGTTTCTCAGAAAGCTTCTTTCTCTTTGTTATCGAAGGATATTTCCTTTGGCCGTATAGTCTTCAAAAGGTTCCGAAATATTTGTTCTCAGATTCCACAGAAATAAAGCTAGTAAAGAGATCCACGAAATACAGATGTAACTCTGTGAGATGAATTAACAGAACACTGAGCAGTTTCTCAGAAAGCTTCTTTCCAGATTTCATCGGAGGATATTTCCTTTTTCACCATAGCCCTCTATGGGCTTCCAAATATCACTTTGCCAATTCCACAAGAACTGTCTTAGCGAAAGGCTTCTTGAGAGGAAAGGTGTAACTCTGTGAGATGATTTCACAGAACACAAAGAAGTTTCTCAGAAAGCTTCTTTCTCTTTGTTATCGGAGGATATTTCCTTTGGTCCTATAGTGTTTGAAGGGATCCGAAATATCTGTTCTCAGATTCCACAGAAATAAGGCTAGCAAAGAGATCCAGGAAATACAGATGTAACTCTGTGAGATGAATTAACAGAACACTAAGCAGTTTCTCAGAAAGCTTCTTTCCAGATTTCATCGGAGGATATTTCCTTTTTCTCCATAGCCCTCTATGAGCTTCCAAATATCACTTTGGCAATTCCAAAAGAACTGTCTTAGCGAAAGGCTTCTTGAGGGGAAAGCTGTAACTCTGTGAGATGATTTCACAGAACACAAAGGAGTTTCTCAGAAAGCTTCTTTCTCTTTGTTATCGGAGGATATTTCCTTTGCCCCTATAGTCTTCAAAGGGAAAGGAAATATCTGTTCTCAGATTCCACAGAAATAAGGCTAGCAAAGAGATCCACGAAATACAGATGTAACTCTGTGAGATGAATTAACAGAACACTAAGCAGTTTCTCAGAAAGCTTCTTTCCAGATTTCATCGGAGGATATTTCCTTTTTCACCAAAGCCCTCTATGGGCTTCCAAACATCACTTTGCCAATTCCACAAGAACTGTCTTAGCGAAAGGCTTCTTGAGGGGAAAGCTGTAACTCTGTGAGATGATTTCACAGAACACAAAGAAGTTTCTCAGAAAGCTTCTTTCTCTTTGTTATCGGAGGATATTTCCTTTGGCCCTGTAGTCTTCAAAGGGAAAGGAAATATCTGTTGTCAGATTCAACAGAAATAAGGCTAGCAAAGAGATCCACGAAATACAGATGTAAATCTGTGAGATGAATTTACAGAACACTAAGCAGTTTCTCAGAAAGCATCTTTCCAGATTTCATCGGAGGATATTTCCTTTTTCACCCTAGCCCTCTATGGGCTTCCAAATATCACTTTGCCAATTCCACAAGAACTGTCTTAGCGAAAGGCTTCTTGAGGGGAAAGCTGTAACTCTGTGAGATGATTTCACAGAACACAAAGAAGTTTCTCAGTAAGCTTCTTTCTCTTTGTTATCGGAGGATATTTCTTTTGGCCCTATAGTCTTCAAAGGGATCCGTAATATCTGTTCTCAGATTCCACAGAAATAAGGCTAGCAAAGAGATCCACGAAATACAGATGTAACTCTGTGAGATGAATTAACGGAACACTAAGCAGTTTCTCAGAAAGCTTCTTTCCAGATTTCATCGGAAGATATTTCCTTTTTCAACCTAGCCCTCTATGGGCTTCCAAATATCACTTTGCCAATTCCACAAGAACTGTCTTAGCGAAAGGATCCTTGAGGGGAAGGCTGTAACTCTGTGAGATGATTTCACAGAACACAAAGAAGTTTCTCAGAAATCTTCTTTCTCTTTGTTATCGGAGGATATTTCCTTTGGCCCTGTAGTCTTCAAAGGGAAAGGAAATATCTGTTCTCAGATTGCACAGAAATAAGGCTAGCAAAGAGATACTCGAAATACAGATGAAACTCTGTGAGATGAATTAACAGAACACTAAGCAGTTTCTCAGAAAGCTTCTTTCCAGATTTCATCGGAGGATACTTCCTTTTTCACCATAGCCCTCTATGGGCTTCCAAATATCACTTTGCCAATTCCACAAGAACTGTCTTAGGGAAAGGCTTCTTGAGGGGAAAGCTGTAACTCTGTGAGATGATTTCACAGAACACAAAGAAGTTTCTCAGAAAGCTTCTTTCTCTTTGTTATCGGAGGATATTTCCTTTGGCCCTATAGTCTTCAAAGGGAAAGGAAATATCTGTTGTCAGATTCCACAGAAATAAGGTAGCAAAGAGATCCACGAAATACTGATGTAAGTCTGTGAGATGAATTAACAGAACACTAAGCAGTTTCTCAGAAAGCTTCTTTCCACACTTCATCGGAGGATTTTTCCTTTTTCACCATAGCCCTCTATGGGCTTCCAAATATCACTTTGCCAATTCCACAAGAACTGTCTTAGCGAAAGACTTCTTGAGGGGAAAGCTGTAACTCTGTGAGAGGATTTCACAGAACACAAAGAAGTTTCTCAGAAAGCTTCTTTCTCTTTGTTATCGGAGGATATTTCCTTTGGCCCTATAGTCTTTAAAGGGATCCGAAATATCTGTTCTCAGATTCCACAGAAATAAGGCTCGCAAAGAGATCCACGAAATACAGATGTAACTCTGTGAGATGAATTAACAGAACACTAAGCAGTTTCTCAGAAAGCTTCTTTCCAGATTTCATCGGAGGATATTTCCTTTTTCACCATAGCCCTCTATGGGCTTCCAAATATCACTTTGCCAATTCCACAAGAACTGTCTTAGCGAAAGGCTTCTTGAGGGGAAAGCTGTAACTCTGTGAGATGATTTCACACAACACAAAGAAGTTTCTCAGAAAGCTTCTTTCTCTTTGTTATCGGAGGATATTTACTTTGGCCCTATAGTCTTCAAAGGGATCCGAAATATCTGTTGTCAGATTCCACAGAAATAAGGCTAGCAAAGAGATCCACGAAATACAGATGTAACTCTGTGAGATGAATTAACAGAACACTGAGCAGTTTCTCAGAAAGCTTCTTTCCAGATTTCATCGGAGGATATTTCCTTTTTCACGAGAGCCCTCTATGGGCTTCCAAATATAACTTTGCCAATTCCACAAGAACTGTCTTAGCGAAAGGCTTCTTGAGGGGAAAGCTGTAACTCTGTGAGATGATTTCACAGAACACAAAGAAGTTTCTCAGAGAGCTTCTTTCTCTTTGTTATCGGAGGATATTTCTTTTGGCCCTATAGTCTTCAAAGGGATCCGTAATATCTGTTCTCAGATTCCACAGAAATAAGGCTAGCAAAGAGATCCACGAAATACAGATGTAACTCTGTGAGATGAATTAACGGAACACTAAGCAGTTTCTCAGAAAGCTTCTTTCCAGATTTCATCGGAGGATATTTCCTTTTTCACCCTAGCCCTCTATGGGCTTCCAAATATCACTTTGCCAATTCCACAAGAACTGTTTTACCGAAAGGCTTCTTGAGGGGAAAGCTGTAACTCTGTCAGATGATTTCACAGAACACAAAGAAGTTTCTCAGAAAGCTTCTTTCTCTTTGTTTTCGGAGAATATTTCCTTTGGCCCTATAGTCTTCAAAGGGAAAGTACATATCTGTTGTCAGATTCCACAGAAATAAGGCTAGCAAAGAGATCCACGAAATACAGATGTAACTCTGAGAAATGAATTAACAGAACACTAAGCAGTTTCTCAGAAAGCTTCTTTCCAGATTTCATCCGTGGATATTTCCTTTTACAGCACACCCCTCTATGGGCTTCCAAATATCACTTTGCCAATTCCACAAGGACTTTCTTAGCGAAAGGCTTCTTCAGGGGAAAGCTGTTACTCTGTGAGATGATTTCACAGAACACAAAGAAGTTTCTCGGAAAGCTTCTTTCTCTTTGTTATCGGAGGATATTTCCTTTGGCCCTTTAGTCTTCAAAGGGAAAGGAAATATCTGTTGTCAGATTCCACAGAAATAAGGCTAGCAAAGACATCCACGAAATACAGATGTAACTCTGTGAGATGCATTAACAGAACACTAAGCAGTTTCTCAGAAAGCTTCTTTCCAGATTTCATCGGAGGATATTTCCTTTTTCACCGTAGCCCTCTAAGGGCTTCCAAATATCACTTTCCCAATTCCACAAGAACTGTCTTAGCGAAAGGCTTCTTGAGGAGAAAGCTGTAACTCTGTGAGATGATTTCACAGAACACAAAGAAGTTTCTCAGAAAGCTTCTTTCTCTTTGTTATTGGAGGATATTTCCTTTGGCCCTATAGTCTTCAAAGGGAAAGGAAATATCTGTTGTCAGATTTCACAGAAATAAGGCTAGCAAAGAGATCCACGAAATACAGATGTAACTCTGTGAGATGAATTAACAGAACACTAAGCAGTTTCTCAGAAAGCTTCTTTCCAGATTTCTTCGGAGGATATTTCCTTTTTCACCATAGCCCTCTACGGGCTTCTAAATATCACTTTGCCAATTCCACAAGAACTGTCTTAGCGAAAGGCTTCTTAAGGGGAAAGCTGTAACTCTGTGAGATGATTTCACAGAACACAAAGAAGTTTCTCAGAAAGCTTCTTTCTCTTTGTTATCGGAGGATATTTCCTTTGGCCCTATAGTCTTCAAAGGGATCCGAAATATCTGTTGTCAGATTCCACAGAAATAAGGCTAGCAAAGAGATCCACGAAATACAGATGTAACTCTGTGAGATGAATTAACAGAACACTGAGCAGTTTCTCAGAAACCTTCTTTCCAGATTTCATCGGAGGATATTTCCTTTTTCATCCTAGACCTCTATGGGCTTCCAAATATCACTTTGCCAATTCCACAAGAACTGTCTTAGCGAAAGGCTTCTTGAGGGGAAAGCTGTAACTCTGTGAGATGATTTCACAGAACACAAAGAAGTTTCTCAGAAAGCTTCTTTCTCTTTGTTATCGGAGGATATTTCCTTTGGCCCTATAGTCTTCAAAGGGATCCGAAATATCTGTTGTCAGATTCCACAGAAATAAGGCGAGCAAAGAGATCCACGAAATGCAGATGTAACTCTGTGAGATGAATTAACAGAACACTAAGCAGTTTCTCAGAAAGCTTCTTTACAGATTTCATCGGAGGATATTTCCTTTTTCACCATAGCCCTCTAAGGGCTTCCAAATATCACTTTGCCAATTCCACAAGAACTGTCTTAGCGAAAGGCTTCTTGAGGGGAAAGCTGTAACTCTGTGAGATGATTTCACCGAACACAAAGAAGTTTCTCAGAAAGCTTCTTTCTCTTTGTTATCGGAGGATATTTCCTTTGGCCCTATAGTCTTCAAAGGGAAAGGAAATATCTGTTCTCAGATTCCACAGAAATAAGGCCAGCAAAGAGATCCACGAAATACAGATGTAACTCTGTGAGATGAATTAACAGAACACTAAGCAGTTTCTCAGAAAGCTTCTTTCCAGATTTCATCGGAGGATATTTCCTTTTTCACCATAGCCCTCTATGGGCTTCCAAATATCACTTTGCCAATTCCACAAGAACTGTCTTAGCGAAAGGCTTCTTGAGGGGAAAGCTGTAACTCTGTGAGATGATTTCACAGAACACAAAGAAGTTTCTCAGAAAGCTTCTTTCTCTTTGTTATCGGAGGATATTTCCTTTGGTCCTATAGTGTTTGAAGGGATCCGAAATATCTGTTCTCAGATTCCACAGAAATAAGGCTAGCAAAGAGATCCAGGAAATACAGATGTAACTCTGTGAGATGAATTAACAGAACACTAAGCAGTTTCTCAGAAAGCTTCTTTCCAGATTTCATCGGAGGATATTTCCTTTTTCTCCATAGCCCTCTATGAGCTTCCAAATATCACTTTGGCAATTCCAAAAGAACTGTCTTAGCGAAAGGCTTCTTGAGGGGAAAGCTGTAACTCTGTGAGATGATTTCACAGAACACAAAGGAGTTTCTCAGAAAGCTTCTTTCTCTTTGTTATCGCAGGATATTTCCTTTGCCCCTATAGTCTTCAAAGGGAAAGGAAATATCTGTTCTCAGATTCCACAGAAATAAGGCTAGCAAAGAGATCCACGAAATACAGATGTAACGGTGTGAGATGAATTAACAGAACACTAAGCAGTTTCTCAGAAAGCTTCTTTCCAGATTTCATCGGAGGATATTTCCTTTTTCACCAAAGCCCTCTATGGGCTTCCAAACATCACTTTGCCAATTCCACAAGAACTGTCTTAGCGAAAGGCTTCTTGAGGGGAAAGCTGTAACTCTGTGAGATGATTTCACAGAACACAAAGAAGTTTCTCAGAAAGCTTCTTTCTCTTTGTTATCGGAGGATATTTCCTTTGGCCCTGTAGTCTTCAAAGGGAAAGGAAATATCTGTTGTCAGATTCAACAGAAATAAGGCTAGCAAAGAGATCCACGAAATACAGATGTAAATCTGTGAGATGAATTTACAGAACACTAAGCAGTTTCTCAGAAAGCATCTTTCCAGATTTCATCGGAGGATATTTCCTTTTTCACCCTAGCCCTCTATGGGCTTCCAAATATCACTTTGCCAATTCCACAAGAACGGTCTTAGCGAAAGGCTTCTTGAGGGGAAAGCTGTAACTCTGTGAGATGATTTCACAGAACACAAAGAAGTTTCTCAGTAAGCTTCTTTCTCTTTGTTATCGGAGGATATTTCTTTTGGCCCTATAGTCTTCAAAGGGATCCGTAATATCTGTTCTCAGATTCCACAGAAATAAGGCTAGCAAAGAGATCCACGAAATACAGATGTAACTCTGTGAGATGAATTAACGGAACACTAAGCAGTTTCTCAGAAAGTTTCTTTCCAGATTTCATCGGAAGATATTTCCTTTTTCAACCTAGCCCTCTATGGGCTTCCAAATATCACCTTGCCAATTCCACAAGAACTGTTTTAGCGAAAGGCTTCTTGAGGGGAAAGCTGTAACTCTGTGAGATGATTTCACAGAACACAAAGAAGTTTCTCAGAAAGCTTCTTTCTCTTTGTTTTCGGAGAATATTTCCTTTGGCCCTATAGTCTTCAAAGGGAAAGTACATATCTGTTGTCAGATTACAAAGAAATAAGGCTAGCAAAGAGATCCACGAAATACAGATGTAACTCTGAGAAATGAATTAACAGAACACTAAGCAGTTTCTCAGAAAGCTTCTTTCCAGATTTCATCGGAGGACATTTCCTTTTACAGCATACCCCTCTATGGGCTTCCATTTATCACTTTGCCAATTCCCCAAGGACTTTCTTAGCGAAAGGCTTCTTCAGGGGAAAGCTGTTACTCTGTGAGATGATTTCACAGAACACAAAGAAGTTTCTCAGAAAGCTTCTTTCTCTTTGTTATCGGAGGATATGTCCTTTTTCCCTATAGTCTTCAAAGGGATCCAAAATATCTGTTGTCAGATTCCACAGAAATAAGGCTAGCAAAGACATCCACGAAATACAGATGTAACTCTGTGAGATGAATTAACAGAACACTAAGCAGTTTCTCAGAAAGCTTCTTACCAGATTTCATCTGAGGATATTTCCTTTTTCACCATAGCCCTCTATGGGCTTCCAAATATAACTTTGCCAATTCCACAAGAACTGTCTTAGCGAAAGGCTTCTTGATGGGAAAGCTGTAACTCTGTGAGATGATTTCACAGAACACAAAGAAGTTTCTCAGAAAGCTTCTTTCTCTTTGTTATCGGAGGATATTTCCTTTGGCCCTATTGACTTCCATGGGATCCGAAATATCTGTTCTCAGATTCCACAGAAATAAGGCTAGCAAAAACATCCACGAAATACAGATGTAACTCTGTGAGATGAATTAACAGAACACTAAGCAGTTTCTCAGAAAGTTTCCTTCCAGATTTCATCGGAGGATATTTCCTTTTTCAACATAGCCCTCTAAGGGCTTCCAAATATCACTTTGCCAATTACACAAGAACTGTCTTAGCGAAAGGCTTCTTGAGGGGAAAGCTGTAACTCTGTGAGATGATTTCACAGAACACAAAGAAGTTTCTCAGAAAGCTTCTTTCTCTTTGTTATCGGAGGATATTTCCATTGGCCCTATAGTCCTTAAAGGGATCTGAAATATCTGTTCTGAGATTCCACAGAAAAAATGCTAGCAAAGAGATCCATGAAATACAGATGTAACTTCTGAGAGATGAATTAACAGAACACTGAGCAGTTTCTCAGAAAGCTTCTTTGCAGATTTCATCGGAGGATATTTCCTTTTTCACCACAGCCCTCTACTGGCTTCCAAATATCACTTTGCCAATTCCACAAGAACTGTCTTAGCGAAAGGCTTCTTGTGGGGAAAGCTGTAACTCTGTGAGATGATTTCACAGAACACAAAGAAGTTTCTCAGAAAGCTTCTTTCTTTTTGTTATCGGAGGATATTTCCTTTGGCCCTATAGTCTTCAAAGGGATCCGAAATATCTGTTGTCAGATTTCACAGAAATAAGGCTAGCAAAGAGATCCACGAAATACAGATGTAACTCTGTGAGATGAATTAACAGAACACTAAGTAGTTTCTCAGAATGCTTCTTTCCAGATTTCTTCGGAGGATATTTCCTTTTTCACCATAGCCCTCTACGGGCTTCTAAATATCACTTTGCCAATTCCACAAGAACTGTCTTAGCGAAAGGCTTCTTGAGGGGAAAGCTGTAACTCTGTGAGATGATTTCACAGAACACAAAGAAGTTTCTCAGAAAGCTTTTTTCTCTTTGTTATCGGAGGATATTTCCTTTGGCCCTATAGTCTTCAAAGGGAAAGGAAATATCTGTTGTCAGATTCCACAGAAATAAGGCTAGCAAAGAGATCCACGAAATACAGATGTAACTCTGTGAGATGAATTAACAGAACACTAAGCAGTTTCTCAGAAAGCTTCTTTCCAGATTTCTTCGGAGGATATTTCCTTTTTCACCATAGCCCTCTAAGGGCTTCTAAATATCACTTTGCCAATTCCACAAGAAATGTCTTAGCGAAAGGCTTCTTTAGGGGAAAGCTGTAACTCTGTGAGATGATTTCACAGAACACAAAGAAGTTTCTCAGAAAGCTTCTTTCTCTTTGTTATCGGAGGATATTTCCTTTGGCCCTATAGTCTTCAAAGGGATCCGAAATATCTGTTGTCAGATTCCACAGAAATAAGGCTAGCAAAGAGATCCACGAAATACAGATGTAACTCTGTGAGATGAATTAACAGAACACTGAGCAGTTTCTCAGAAACCTTCTTTCCAGATTTCATCGGAGGATATTTCCTTTTTTATCCTAGCCCTCTATGGGCTTCCAAATATCACTTTGCCAATTCCACAAGAACTGTCTTAGCGAAAGGCTTCTTGAGGGGAAAGCTGTAACTCTGTGAGATGATTTCACAGAACACAAAGAAGTTTCTCAGAAAGCTTCTTTCTCTTTGTTATCGGAGGATATTTCCTTTGGCCCTATAGTCTTTAAAGGGATCCGAAATATCTGTTCTCAGATTCCACAGAAATAAGGCTAGCAAAGAGATCCACGAAATACAGATGTAACTCTGCGAGATGAAGTAACAGAACACTGAGCAGTTTCTCAGAAAGCTTCTTTCCAGATTTCATCAGAGGATATTTCATTTTTCACCATAGCCCTCTATGGGCTTCCAAATATCACTTTGCCAATTCCACAAGAACTGTCTTAGCGAAAGGCTTCTTGAGGGGAAAGCTGTAACTCTGTGAGATGATTTCACAGAACACAAAGAAGATTCTCAGAAAGCTTCTTTCTCTTTGTTATCGGAGGATATTTCCTTTGGCCCTATAGTCTTCAAAGGGAAAGGAAATATCTGTTTTAAGATTCCACAGAAATAAGGCTAGCAAAGACATCCACGAAATACAGATGTAACTCTGTGAGATGAATTAACAGAACACTAAGCAGTTTCTCAGAAAGCTTCTTTCCAGATTTCTTCGGAGGATATTTCCTTTTTCACCATAGCCCTCTATGGGCTTCCAAATATCACTTTGCCAATTCCACAAGAACTGTCTTAGCGAAAGGCTTCTTGAGGGGAAAGCTGTAAATCTGTGAGATGATTTCACAGAACACAAAGAAGTTTCTCAGAAAGCTTCTTTCTCTTTGTTATCGGAGGATATTTCCTTTGGCCCTATAGTCTTCAAAGGGATCCGAAATATCTGTAGTCAGATTCCGCAGAAATAAGGCTAGCAAAGAGATCCATGAAATACAGATGTAACTCTGTGAGATGAATTAACAGAACACTGAGCAGTTTCTCAGAAACCTTCTTTCCAGATTTCATCGGAGGATATTTCCTTTTTCATCCTAGCCCTGTATGGTCTTCCAAATATCACTTTCCAATTCCACAAGAACTGTCTTAGCGAAAGGCTTCTTGAGGGGAAAGCTGTAACTCTGTGAGATGATTTCACAGAACACAAAGAAGTTTCTCAGAAAGCTTCTTTCTCTTTGTTATCGGGGGATATTTCCTTTGGCCCTATAGTCTTCAAAGGGAAAGGAAATATCTGTTGTCAGATTCCACAGAAATAAGGCTAGCAAAGAGATCCACGAAATACAGATGTAACTCTGTGAGATGAATTAACAGAACACTAAGCAGTTTCTCAGAAAGCTTCTTTCCAGATTTCTTCGGAGGATATTTCCTTTTTCACCATAGCCCTCTATGGGCTTCTAAATATCACTTTGCCAATTCCACAAGAAATGTCTTAGCGAAAGGCTTCTTTAGGGGAAAGCTGTAACTCTGTGAGATGATTTCACAGAACACAAAGAAGTTTCTCAGAAAGCTTCTTTCTCTTTGTTATCGGAGGATATTTCCTTTGGCCCTATAGTCTTCAAAGGGATCCGAAATATCTGTTGTCAGTTTCCACAGAAATAAGGCTAGCAAAGAGATCCACGAAATACAGATGTAACTCTGTGAGATGAATTAACAGAACACTCAGCAGTTTCTCAGAAACCTTCTTTCCAGATTTCATCGGAGGATATTTCCTTTTTTATCCTAGCCCTCTATGGGCTTCCAAATATCACTTTGCCAATTCCACAAGAACTGTCTTAGCGAAAGGCTTCTTGATGGGAAAGCTGTAACTCTGTGAGATGATTTCACAGAACACAAAGAAGTTTCTCAGAAAGCTTCTTTCTCTTTGTTATCGGAGGATATTTCCTTTGGCCCTATAGTCTTCAAAGGGATCCGAAATATCTGTTGTCAGATTCCACAGAAATAAGGCTAGCAAAGAGATCCACGAAATACAGATGTAACTCTGTGAGATGAATTAACAGAACACTGAGCAGTTTCTCAGAAACCTTCTTTCCAGATTTCATCGGAGGATATTTCCTTTTTCATCCTAGACCTCTATGGGCTTCCAAATATCACTTTGCCAATTCCACAAGAACTGTCTTAGCGAAAGGCTTCTTGAGGGGAAAGCTGTAACTGTGTGAGATGATTTCACAGAACACAAAGAAGTTTCTCAGAAAGCTTCTTTCTCTTTGTTATCGGAGGATATTTCCTTTGGCCCTATAGTCTTTAAAGGGATCCGAAATATCTGTTCTCAGATTCCACAGAAATAAGGCTAGCAAAGAGATCCACGAAATACAGATGAAACTCTGCGAGATGGATTAACAGAACACTGAGCAGTTTCTCAGAAAGCTTCTTTCCAGATTTCATCGGAGGATATTTCCTTTTTCACCATAGCCCTCTATTGGCTTCCAAATATCACTTTGCCAATTCCACAAGAACTGTCTTAGCGAAAGGCTTCTTGAGGGGAAAGCTGTAACTCTGCGAGATGATTTCACAGAACACAAAGAAGTTTCTCAGAAAGCTTCTTTCTCTTTGTTATCGGAGGATATTTCCTTTGGCCCTATAGTCTTCAAAGGGATCCGAAATATCTGTTGTCAGATTCCACAGAAATAAGGCTAGCCAAGAGATCCACGAAATGCAGATGTAACTCTGTGAGATGAATTAACAGAACACTATGCAGTTTCTCAGAAAGTTTCTTTACAGATTTCATCGGAGGATATTTCCTTTTTCACCATAGCCCTCTAAGGGCTTCCAAATATCACTTTGCCAATTCCACAAGAACTGTCTTAGCGAAAGGCTTCTTGAGGGGAAAGCTGTACCTCTGTGAGATGATTTCACAGAACACAAAGAAGTTTCTCAGAAAGCTTCTTTCTCTTTGTTATCGGAGGATATTTCCTTTGGCCCTATAATCTTCAAAGGGAAAGGAAATATCTGTTCTCAGATTCCACAGAAATAAGTCTAGCAAAGAGATCCTCGAAATACAGATGTAACTCTGTGAGATGAATTAACAGAACACTAAGCAGTTTCTCAGAAAGCTTCTTTCCAGATTTCTTCGGAGGATATTTCCTTTTTCACCATAGCCCTCTATGGGCTTCTAAATATCACTTTGCCAATTCCACAAGAACTGTCTTAGCGAAAGGCTTCTTGAGAGGAAAGGTGTAACTCTGTGAGATGATTTCACAGAACACAAAGAAGTTTCTCAGAAAGCTTCTTTCTCTTTGTTATCGGAGGATATTTCCTTTGGTCCTATAGTGTTTGAAGGGATCCGAAATATCTGTTCTCAGATTCCACAGAAATAAGGCTAGCAAAGAGATCCAGGAAATACAGATGTAACTCTGTGAGATGAATTAACAGAACACTAAGCAGTTTCTCAGAAAGCTTCTTTCCAGATTTCATCGGAGGATATTTCCTTTTTCTCCATAGCCCTCTATGAGCTTCCAAATATCACTTTGGCAATTCCAAAAGAACTGTCTTAGCGAAAGGCTTCTTGAGGGGAAAGCTGTAACTCTGTGAGATGATTTCACAGAACACAAAGGAGTTTCTCAGAAAGCTTCTTTCTCTTTGTTATCGGAGGATATTTCCTTTGCCCCTATAGTCTTCAAAGGGAAAGGAAATATCTGTTCTCAGATTCCACAGAAATAAGGCTAGCAAAGAGATCCACGAAATACAGATGTAACTCTGTGAGATGAATTAACGGAACACTAAGCAGTTTCTCAGAAAGCTTCTTTCCAGATTTCATCGGAAGATATTTCCTTTTTCAACCTAGCCCTCTATGGGCTTCCAAATATCACTTTGCCAATTCCACAAGAACTGTCTTAGCGAAAGGATCCTTGAGGGGAAGGCTGTAACTCTGTGAGATGATTTCACAGAACACAAAGAAGTTTCTCAGAAATCTTCTTTCTCTTTGTTATCGGAGGATATTTCCTTTGGCCCTGTAGTCTTCAAAGGGAAAGGAAATATCTGTTCTCAGATTGCACAGAAATAAGGCTAGCAAAGAGATACTCGAAATACAGATGAAACTCTGTGAGATGAATTAACAGAACACTAAGCAGTTTCTCAGAAAGCTTCTTTCCAGATTTCATCGGAGGATACTTCCTTTTTCACCATAGCCCTCTATGGGCTTCCAAATATCACTTTGCCAATTCCACAAGAACTGTCTTAGGGAAAGGCTTCTTGAGGGGAAAGCTGTAACTCTGTGAGATGATTTCACAGAACACAAAGAAGTTTCTCAGAAAGCTTCTTTCTCTTTGTTATCGGAGGATATTTCCTTTGGCCCTATAGTCTTCAAAGGGAAAGGAAATATCTGTTGTCAGATTCCACAGAAATAAGGTAGCAAAGAGATCCACGAAATACTGATGTAAGTCTGTGAGATGAATTAACAGAACACTAAGCAGTTTCTCAGAAAGCTTCTTTCCACACTTCATCGGAGGATTTTTCCTTTTTCACCATAGCCCTCTATGGGCTTCCAAATATCACTTTGCCAATTCCACAAGAACTGTCTTAGCGAAAGACTTCTTGAGGGGAAAGCTGTAACTCTGTGAGAGGATTTCACAGAACACAAAGAAGTTTCTCAGAAAGCTTCTTTCTCTTTGTTATCGGAGGATATTTCCTTTGGCCCTATAGTCTTTAAAGGGATCCGAAATATCTGTTCTCAGATTCCACAGAAATAAGGCTCGCAAAGAGATCCACGAAATACAGATGTAACTCTGTGAGATGAATTAACAGAACACTAAGCAGTTTCTCAGAAAGCTTCTTTCCAGATTTCATCGGAGGATATTTCCTTTTTCACCATAGCCCTCTATGGGCTTCCAAATATCACTTTGCCAATTCCACAAGAACTGTCTTAGCGAAAGGCTTCTTGAGGGGAAAGCTGTAACTCTGTGAGATGATTTCACACAACAGAAAGAAGTTTCTCAGAAAGCTTCTTTCTCTTTGTTATCGGAGGATATTTACTTTGGCCCTATAGTCTTCAAAGGGATCCGAAATATCTGTTGTCAGATTCCACAGAAATAAGGCTAGCAAAGAGATCCACGAAACACAGATGTAACTCTGTGAGATGAATTAACAGAACACTGAGCAGTTTCTCAGAAAGCTTCTTTCCAGATTTCATCGGAGGATATTTCCTTTTTCACGAGAGCCCTCTATGGGCTTCCAAATATAACTTTGCCAATTCCACAAGAACTGTCTTAGCGAAAGGCTTCTTGAGGGGAAAGCTGTAACTCTGTGAGATGATTTCACAGAACACAAAGAAGTTTCTCAGAGAGCTTCTTTCTCTTTGTTATCGGAGGATATTTCTTTTGGCCCTATAGTCTTCAAAGGGATCCGTAATATCTGTTCTCAGATTCCACAGAAATAAGGCTAGCAAAGAGATCCACGAAATACAGATGTAACTCTGTGAGATGAATTAACGGAACACTAAGCAGTTTCTCAGAAAGCTTCTTTCCAGATTTCATCGGAGGATATTTCCTTTTTCACCCTAGCCCTCTATGGGCTTCCAAATATCACTTTGCCAATTCCACAAGAACTGTTTTACCGAAAGGCTTCTTGAGGGGAAAGCTGTAACTCTGTGAGATGATTTCACAGAACACAAAGAAGTTTCTCAGAAAGCTTCTTTCTCTTTGTTTTCGGAGAATATTTCCTTTGGCCCTATAGTCTTCAAAGGGAAAGTACATATCTGTTGTCAGATTCCACAGAAATAAGGCTAGCAAAGAGATCCACGAAATACAGATGTAACTCTGAGAAATGAATTAACAGAACACTAAGCAGTTTCTCAGAAAGCTTCTTTCCAGATTTCATCCGTGGATATTTCCTTTTACAGCACACCCCTCTATGGGCTTCCAAATATCACTTTGCCAATTCCACAAGGACTTTCTTAGCGAAAGGCTTCTTCAGGGGAAAGCTGTTACTCTGTGAGATGATTTCACAGAACACAAAGAAGTTTCTCGGAAAGCTTCTTTCTCTTTGTTATCGGAGGATATTTCCTTTGGCCCTTTAGTCTTCAAAGGGAAAGGAAATATCTGTTGTCAGATTCCACAGAAATAAGGCTAGCAAAGACATCCACGAAATACAGATGTAACTCTGTGAGATGCATTAACAGAACACTAAGCAGTTTCTCAGAAAGCTTCTTTCCAGATTTCATCGGAGTATATTTCCTTTTTCACCATAGCCCTCTAAGGGCTTCCAAATATCACTTTCCCAATTCCACAAGAACTGTCTTAGCGAAAGGCTTCTTGAGGAGAAAGCTGTAACTCTGTGAGATGATTTCACAGAACACAAAGAAGTTTCTCAGAAAGCTTCTTTCTCTTTGTTATTGGAGGATATTTCCTTTGGCCCTATAGTCTTCAAAGGGAAAGGAAATATCTGTTGTCAGATTTCACAGAAATAAGGCTAGCAAAGAGATCCACGAAATACAGATGTAACTCTGTGAGATGAATTAACAGAACACTAAGCAGTTTCTCAGAAAGCTTCTTTCCAGATTTCTTCGGAGGATATTTCCTTTTTCACCATAGCCCTCTACGGGCTTCTAAATATCACTTTGCCAATTCCACAAGAACTGTCTTAGCGAAAGGCTTCTTAAGGGGAAAGCTGTAACTCTGTGAGATGATTTCACAGAACACAAAGAAGTTTCTCAGAAAGCTTCTTTCTCTTTGTTATCGGAGGATATTTCCTTTGGCCCTATAGTCTTCAAAGGGATCCGAAATATCTGTTGTCAGATTCCACAGAAATAAGGCTAGCAAAGAGATCCACGAAATACAGATGTAACTCTGTGAGATGAATTAACAGAACACTGAGCAGTTTCTCAGAAACCTTCTTTCCAGATTTCATCGGAGGATATTTCCTTTTTCATCCTAGACCTCTATGGGCTTCCAAATATCACTTTGCCAATTCCACAAGAACTGTCTTAGCGAAAGGCTTCTTGAGGGGAAAGCTGTAACTCTGTGAGTTGATTTCACAGAACACAAAGAAGTTTCTCAGAAAGCTTCTTTCTCTTTGTTATCGGAGGATATTTCCTTTCGCCCTATAGTCTTCAAAGGGATCCGAAATATCTGTTGTCAGATTCCACAGAAATAAGGCGAGCAAAGAGATCCACGAAATGCAGATGTAACTCTGTGAGATGAATTAACAGAACACTAAGCAGTTTCTCAGAAAGCTTCTTTACAGATTTCATCGGAGGATATTTCCTTTTTCACCATAGCCCTCTAAGGGCTTCCAAATATCACTTTGCCAATTCCACAAGAACTGTCTTAGCGAAAGGCTTCTTGAGGGGAAAGCTGTAACTCTGTGAGATGATTTCACAGAACACAAAGAAGTTTCTCAGAAAGCTTCTTTCTCTTTGTTATCGGAGGATATTTCCTTTGGCCCTATAGTCTTCAAAGGGAAAGGAAATATCTGTTCTCAGATTCCACAGAAATAAGGCCAGCAAAGAGATCCACGAAATACAGATGTAACTCTGTGAGATGAATTAACAGAACACTAAGCAGTTTCTCAGAAAGCTTCTTTCCAGATTTCATCGGAGGATATTTCCTTTTTCACCATAGCCCTCTATGGGCTTCCAAATATCACTTTGCCAATTCCACAAGAACTGTCTTAGCGAAAGGCTTCTTGAGGGGAAAGCTGTAACTCTGTGAGATGATTTCACAGAACACAAAGAAGTTTCTCAGAAAGCTTCTTTCTCTTTGTTATCGGAGGATATTTCCTTTGGTCCTATAGTGTTTGAAGGGATCCGAAATATCTGTTCTCAGATTCCACAGAAATAAGGCTAGCAAAGAGATCCAGGAAATACAGATGTAACTCTGTGAGATGAATTAACAGAACACTAAGCAGTTTCTCAGAAAGCTTCTTTCCAGATTTCATCGGAGGATATTTCCTTTTTCTCCATAGCCCTCTATGAGCTTCCAAATATCACTTTGGCAATTCCAAAAGAACTGTCTTAGCGAAAGGCTTCTTGAGGGGAAAGCTGTAACTCTGTGAGATGATTTCACAGAACACAAAGGAGTTTCTCAGAAAGCTTCTTTCTCTTTGTTATCGCAGGATATTTCCTTTGCCCCTATAGTCTTCAAAGGGAAAGGAAATATCTGTTCTCAGATTCCACAGAAATAAGGCTAGCAAAGAGATCCACGAAATACAGATGTAACGGTGTGAGATGAATTAACAGAACACTAAGCAGTTTCTCAGAAAGCTTCTTTCCAGATTTCATCGGAGGATATTTCCTTTTTCACCAAAGCCCTCTATGGGCTTCCAAACATCACTTTGCCAATTCCACAAGAACTGTCTTAGCGAAAGGCTTCTTGAGGGGAAAGCTGTAACTCTGTGAGATGATTTCACAGAACACAAAGAAGTTTCTCAGAAAGCTTCTTTCTCTTTGTTATCGGAGGATATTTCCTTTGGCCCTGTAGTCTTCAAAGGGAAAGGAAATATCTGTTTTAAGATTCCACAGAAATAAGGCTAGCAAAGAGATCCACGAAATACAGATGTAAATCTGTGAGATGAATTTACAGAACACTAAGCAGTTTCTCAGAAAGCATCTTTCCAGATTTCATCGGAGGATATTTCCTTTTTCACCCTAGCCCTCTATGGGCTTCCAAATATCACTTTGCCAATTCCACAAGAACGGTCTTAGCGAAAGGCTTCTTGAGGGGAAAGCTGTAACTCTGTGAGATGATTTCACAGAACACAAAGAAGTTTCTCAGTAAGCTTCTTTCTCTTTGTTATCGGAGGATATTTCTTTTGGCCCTATAGTCTTCAAAGGGATCCGTAATATCTGTTCTCAGATTCCACAGAAATAAGGCTAGCAAAGAGATCCACGAAATACAGATGTAACTCTGTGAGATGAATTAACGGAACACTAAGCAGTTTCTCAGAAAGCTTCTTTCCAGATTTCATCGGAAGATATTTCCTTTTTCAACCTAGCCCTCTATGGGCTTCCAAATATCACCTTGCCAATTCCACAAGAACTGTTTTAGCGAAAGGCTTCTTGAGGGGAAAGCTGTAACTCTGTGAGATGATTTCACAGAACACAAAGAAGTTTCTCAGAAAGCTTCTTTCTCTTTGTTTTCGGAGAATATTTCCTTTGGCCCTATAGTCTTCAAAGGGAAAGTACATATCTGTTGTCAGATTACAAAGAAATAAGGCTAGCAAAGAGATCCACGAAATACAGATGTAACTCTGAGAAATGAATTAACAGAACACTAAGCAGTTTCTCAGAAAGCTTCTTTCCAGATTTCATCGGAGGACATTTCCTTTTACAGCATACCCCTCTATGGGCTTCCATTTATCACTTTGCCAATTCCCCAAGGACTTTCTTAGCGAAAGGCTTCTTCAGGGGAAAGCTGTTACTCTGTGAGATGATTTCACAGAACACAAAGAAGTTTCTCAGAAAGCTTCTTTCTCTTTGTTATCGGAGGATATGTCCTTTTTCCCTATAGTCTTCAAAGGGATCCAAAATATCTGTTGTCAGATTCCACAGAAATAAGGCTAGCAAAGACATCCACGAAATACAGATGTAACTCTGTGAGATGAATTAACAGAACACTAAGCAGTTTCTCAGAAAGCTTCTTACCAGATTTCATCTGAGGATATTTCCTTTTTCACCATAGCCCTCTATGGGCTTCCAAATATAACTTTGCCAATTCCACAAGAACTGTCTTAGCGAAAGGCTTCTTGATGGGAAAGCTGTAACTCTGTGAGATGATTTCACAGAACACAAAGAAGTTTCTCAGAAAGCTTCTTTCTCTTTGTTATCGGAGGATATTTCCTTTGGCCCTATTGACTTCCATGGGATCCGAAATATCTGTTCTCAGATTCCACAGAAATAAGGCTAGCAAAAACATCCACGAAATACAGATGTAACTCTGTGAGATGAATTAACAGAACACTAAGCAGTTTCTCAGAAAGTTTCCTTCCAGATTTCATCGGAGGATATTTCCTTTTTCAACATAGCCCTCTAAGGGCTTCCAAATATCACTTTGCCAATTACACAAGAACTGTCTTAGCGAAAGGCTTCTTGAGGGGAAAGCTGTAACTCTGTGAGATGATTTCACAGAACACAAAGAAGTTTCTCAGAAAGCTTCTTTCTCTTTGTTATCGGAGGATATTTCCATTGGCCCTATAGTCCTTAAAGGGATCTGAAATATCTGTTCTGAGATTCCACAGAAAAAATGCTAGCAAAGAGATCCATGAAATACAGATGTAACTTCTGAGAGATGAATTAACAGAACACTGAGCAGTTTCTCAGAAAGCTTCTTTGCAGATTTCATCGGAGGATATTTCCTTTTTCACCACAGCCCTCTACTGGCTTCCAAATATCACTTTGCCAATTCCACAAGAACTGTCTTAGCGAAAGGCTTCTTGTGGGGAAAGCTGTAACTCTGTGAGATGATTTCACAGAACACAAAGAAGTTTCTCAGAAAGCTTCTTTCTTTTTGTTATCGGAGGATATTTCCTTTGGCACTATAGTCTTCAAAGGGATCCGAAATATCTGTTGTCAGATTTCACAGAAATAAGGCTAGCAAAGAGATCCACGAAATACAGATGTAACTCTGTGAGATGAATTAACAGAACACTAAGTAGTTTCTCAGAATGCTTCTTTCCAGATTTCTTCGGAGGATATTTCCTTTTTCACCATAGCCCTCTACGGGCTTCTAAATATCACTTTGCCAATTCCACAAGAACTGTCTTAGCGAAAGGCTTCTTGAGGGGAAAGCTGTAACTCTGTGAGATGATTTCACAAAACACAAAGAAGTTTCTCAGAAAGCTTTTTTCTCTTTGTTATCGGAGGATATTTCCTTTGGCCCTATAGTCTTCAAAGGGAAAGGAAATATCTGTTGTCAGATTCCACAGAAATAAGGCTAGCAAAGAGATCCACGAAATACAGATGTAACTCTGTGAGATGAATTAACAGAACACTAAGCAGTTTCTCAGAAAGCTTCTTTCCAGATTTCTTCGGAGGATATTTCCTTTTTCACCATAGCCCTCTAAGGGCTTCTAAATATCACTTTGCCAATTCCACAAGAAATGTCTTAGCGAAAGGCTTCTTTAGGGGAAAGCTGTAACTCTGTGAGATGATTTCACAGAACACAAAGAAGTTTCTCAGAAAGCTTCTTTCTCTTTGTTATCGGAGGATATTTCCTTTGGCCCTATAGTCTTCAAAGGGATCCGAAATATCTGTTGTCAGATTCCACAGAAATAAGGCTAGCAAAGAGATCCACGAAATACAGATGTAACTCTGTGAGATGAATTAACAGAACACTGAGCAGTTTCTCAGAAACCTTCTTTCCAGATTTCATCGGAGGATATTTCCTTTTTTATCCTAGCCCTCTATGGGCTTCCAAATATCACTTTGCCAATTCCACAAGAACTGTCTTAGCGAAAGGCTTCTTGAGGGGAAAGCTGTAACTCTGTGAGATGATTTCACAGAACACAAAGAAGTTTCTCAGAAAGCTTCTTTCTCTTTGTTATCGGAGGATATTTCCTTTGGCCCTATAGTCTTTAAAGGGATCCGAAATATCTGTTCTCAGATTCCACAGAAATAAGGCTAGCAAAGAGATCCACGAAATACAGATGTAACTCTGCGAGATGAAGTAACAGAACACTGAGCAGTTTCTCAGAAAGCTTCTTTCCAGATTTCATCAGAGGATATTTCATTTTTCACCATAGCCCTCTATGGGCTTCCAAATATCACTTTGCCAATTCCACAAGAACTGTCTTAGCGAAAGGCTTCTTGAGGGGAAAGCTGTAACTCTGTGAGATGATTTCACAGAACACAAAGAAGATTCTCAGAAAGCTTCTTTCTCTTTGTTATCGGCGGATATTTCCTTTGGCCCTATAGTCTTCAAAGGGAAAGGAAATATCTGTTTTAAGATTCCACAGAAATAAGGCTAGCAAAGACATCCACGAAATACAGATGTAACTCTGTGAGATGAATTAACAGAACACTAAGCAGTTTCTCAGAAAGCTTCTTTCCAGATTTCTTCGGAGGATATTTCCTTTTTCACCATAGCCCTCTATGGGCTTCCAAATATCACTTTGCCAATTCCACAAGAACTGTCTTAGCGAAAGGCTTCTTGAGGGGAAAGCTGTAAATCTGTGAGATGATTTCACAGAACACAAAGAAGTTTCTCAGAAAGCTTCTTTCTCTTTGTTATCGGAGGATATTTCCTTTGGCCCTATAGTCTTCAAAGGGATCCGAAATATCTGTAGTCAGATTCCGCAGAAATAAGGCTAGCAAAGAGATCCATGAAATACAGATGTAACTCTGTGAGATGAATTAACAGAACACTGAGCAGTTTCTCAGAAACCTTCTTTCCAGATTTCATCGGAGGATATTTCCTTTTTCATCCTAGCCCTGTATGGTCTTCCAAATATCACTTTCCAATTCCACAAGAACTGTCTTAGCGAAAGGCTTCTTGAGGGGAAAGCTGTAACTCTGTGAGATGATTTCACAGAACACAAAGAAGTTTCTCAGAAAGCTTCTTTCTCTTTGTTATCGGGGGATATTTCCTTTGGCCCTATAGTCTTCAAAGGGAAAGGAAATATCTGTTGTCAGATTCCACAGAAATAAGGCTAGCAAAGAGATCCACGAAATACAGATGTAACTCTGTGAGATGAATTAACAGAACACTAAGCAGTTTCTCAGAAAGCTTCTTTCCAGATTTCTTCGGAGGATATTTCCTTTTTCACCATAGCCCTCTATGGGCTTCTAAATATCACTTTGCCAATTCCACAAGAAATGTCTTAGCGAAAGGCTTCTTTAGGGGAAAGCTGTAACTCTGTGAGATGATTTCACAGAACACAAAGAAGTTTCTCAGAAAGCTTCTTTCTCTTTGTTATCGGAGGATATTTCCTTTGGCCCTATAGTCTTCAAAGGGATCCGAAATATCTGTTGTCAGTTTCCACAGAAATAAGGCTAGCAAAGAGATCCACGAAATACAGATGTAACTCTGTGAGATGAATTAACAGAACACTCAGCAGTTTCTCAGAAACCTTCTTTCCAGATTTCATCGGAGGATATTTCCTTTTTTATCCTAGCCCTCTATGGGCTTCCAAATATCACTTTGCCAATTCCACAAGAACTGTCTTAGCGAAAGGCTTCTTGATGGGAAAGCTGTAACTCTGTGAGATGATTTCACAGAACACAAAGAAGTTTCTCAGAAAGCTTCTTTCTCTTTGTTATCGGAGGATATTTCCTTTGGCCCTATAGTCTTCAAAGGGATCCGAAATATCTGTTGTCAGATTCCACAGAAATAAGGCTAGCAAAGAGATCCACGAAATACAGATGTAACTCTGTGAGATGAATTAACAGAACACTGAGCAGTTTCTCAGAAACCTTCTTTCCAGATTTCATCGGAGGATATTTCCTTTTTCATCCTAGACCTCTATGGGCTTCCAAATATCACTTTGCCAATTCCACAAGAACTGTCTTAGCGAAAGGCTTCTTGAGGGGAAAGCTGTAACTGTGTGAGATGATTTCACAGAACACAAAGAAGTTTCTCAGAAAGCTTCTTTCTCTTTGTTATCGGAGGATATTTCCTTTGGCCCTATAGTCTTTAAAGGGATCCGAAATATCTGTTCTCATATTCCACAGAAATAAGGCTAGCAAAGAGATCCACGAAATACAGATGAAACTCTGCGAGATGGATTAACAGAACACTGAGCAGTTTCTCAGAAAGCTTCTTTCCAGATTTCATCGGAGGATATTTCCTTTTTCACCATAGCCCTCTATTGGCTTCCAAATATCACTTTGCCAATTCCACAAGAACTGTCTTAGCGAAAGGCTTCTTGAGGGGAAAGCTGTAACTCTGCGAGATGATTTCACAGAACACAAAGAAGTTTTTCAGAAAGCTTCTTTCTCTTTGTTATCGGAGGATATTTCCTTTGGCCCTATAGTCTTCAAAGGGATCCGAAATATCTGTTGTCAGATTCCACAGAAATAAGGCTAGCCAAGAGATCCACGAAATGCAGATGTAACTCTGTGAGATGAATTAACAGAACACTATGCAGTTTCTCAGAAAGTTTCTTTACAGATTTCATCGGAGGATATTTCCTTTTTCACCATAGCCCTCTAAGGGCTTCCAAATATCACTTTGCCAATTCCACAAGAACTGTCTTAGCGAAAGGCTTCTTGAGGGGAAAGCTGTAACTCTGTGAGATGATTTCACAGAACACAAAGAAGTTTCTCAGAAAGCTTCTTTCTCTTTGTTATCGGAGGATATTTCCTTTGGCCCTATAGTCTTCAAAAGGAAAGGAAATATCTGTTGTCAGATTCCACAGATAAAGACTAGCAAAGAGATCCACGAAATACAGATGTAACTCTGTGAGATGAATTAACAGAACACTAAGCAGTTTCTCAGAAAGCTTCTTTCCAGATTTCTTCGGAGGATATTTCCTTTTTCACCATAGCCCTCTATGGGCTTCTAAATATCACTTTGCCAATTCCACAAGAACTGTCTTAGCGAAAGGCTTCTTGAGGGGAAAGCTGTAACTCTGTGAGATGATTTCACAGAACACAAAGAAGTTTCTCAGAAAGCTTCTTTCTCTTTGTTATCGGAGGATATTTCCTTTGGCCCTATAGTCTTCAAAGGGATCCGAAATATCTGTTGTCAGATTCCACAGAAATAAGGCTAGCAAAGACATCCACGAAATACAGATGTAACTCTGTGAGATGAATTAACAGAACACTGAGCAGTTTCTCAGAAACCTTCTTTCCAGATTTCATCTGAGGATATTACCTTTTTCATCCTAGCCCTCTATGGGCTTCCAAATATCACTTTGCCAATTCCACAAGAACTGTCTTAGCGAAAGGCTTCTTGAGGGGAAAGCTGTAACTCTGTGAGATGATTTCACAGAACACAAAGAAGTTTCTCAGAAAGCTTCTTTCTCTTTGTTATCGGAGGATATTTCCTTTGGCCCTATAGTCTTGAAAGGGATCCGAAATATCTGTTCTCAGATTCCACAGAAATAAGGCTAGCAAAGAGATCCACGAAATACAGATGTAACTCTGCGAGATGAATTAACAGAACACTGAGCAGTTTCTCAGAAAGCTTCTTTCCAGATTTCATCGGAGGATATTTCCTTTCTCACCATAGCCCTCTATGGGCTTCCAAATATCACTTTTCCAATTCCACAAGAACCGTCTTAGCGAAAGGCTTCTTGAGGGGAAAGCTGTAACTCTGTGAGATGATTTCACAGAACGCAAAGAAGTTTCTCAGAAAGCTTCTTTCTCTTTGTTATCGGAGGATATTTCTTTTGGCCCTATAGTCTTCAAAGGGAAAGGAAATATCTGTTGTCAGATTCCACACAAATAAGCCTAGCAAAGAGATCCACGAAATACAGATGTAACTCTGTGAGATGAATTAACAGAACACTAAGCAGTTTCTCAGAAAGCTTCTTTCCAGATTTCTTCGGAGGATATTTCCTTTTTCACCATAGCCCTCTATGGGCTTCTAAATATCACTTTGCCAATTCCACAAGAACTGTCTTAACGAAAGGCTTCTTGAGGGGAAAGCTGTAACTCTGTGAGATGATTTCACAGAACACAAAGCAGTTTCTCGGAAAGCTTCTTTCTCTTTGTTATCGGAGGATGTTTCCTTTGGCCCTATAGTCTTCAAAGGGATCCGAAATATCTGTTGTCAGATTCCACAGAAATAAGGCTAGCAAAGACATCCACGAAATACAGATGTAACTCTGTGAGATGAATTAACAGAACACTGAGCAGTTTCTCAGAAAGCTTCTTTCCAGATTTCATCGGAGGATATTTCCTTTTTCACCATAGCCCTCTATGGGCTTCCAAACATCACTTTGCCAATTCCACAAGAATTGTCTTCGCGAAAGGCTTCTTGAGGGGAAACCTGTAACACTGTGAGATGATTTCACAGAACACAAAGAAGTTTCTCAGAAAGCTTCTTTCTCTTTGTTATCGGAGGATATTTCCTTTGTCCCTATAGTCTTCAAAGGGAAAGGAAATATCTGTCGTCAGATTACACAGAAAAAAGGCAAGCAAAGAGATCCACGAAATACAGATGTAACTCTGTGAGATGAATAAACAGAACACTAAGCGGTTTCTCAGAAAGCTGCTTTCCAGATTTCATCGGAGGATATTTCCTTTTTCACCCCAGCCCTCTATGGGCTTCCAAATATCACTTTGCCAATTCCACAAGAACTGTCTTAGCGAAAGGCTTCTTGAGGGGAAAGCTGTAACTCTGTGAGATGATTTCACAGAACCCAAAGAAGTTTCTCAGAAAGCTTCTTTCTCTTTGCTATCGGAGGATATTTCCTTTGGCCCTATAGTCTTCAAAGGGAAAGGAAACATCTGTTGTCAGATTCCACAGAAATAAGGCTAGCAAAGAGATCCACGAAATGCAGATGTAACTCTGTGAGATGAATTAACAGAACACTAAGCAGGTTCTCAGAAAGCTTCTTTCCAGATTTCATCAGAGGATATTTCCTTTTTCACCACAGCCCTCTATGGGCTTCCAAATATCACTTTGCCAATTCCACTAGAACTGTCTTATCGAAAGGCTTCTTGAGGGGAAAACTGTAACTCTGTGAGATGATTTCACAGAACACAAAGAAGTTTCTCAGAAAGCTTCTTTCTCTTTGTTATCGGAGGATATTTCCTTTGGCCCTATAATCTTCAAAGGGAAAGGAAATATCTGTTCTCAGATTCCACAGAAATAAGTCTAGCAAAGAGATCCTCGAAATACAGATGTAACTCTGTGAGATGAATTAACAGAACACTAAGCAGTTCCTCAGAAAGCTTCTTTCCAGATTTCATCGGAGGATATTTCCTTTTTCACCATAGCCCTCTATGGGCTTCCAAATATCACTTTGCCAATTCCACAAGAAATGTCTTAGCGAAAGGCTTCTTGAGGGGAAAGCTGTAACTCTGTGAGATGATTTCACAGAACACAAAGAAGTTTCTCAGAAAGCTTCTTTCTCTTTGTTATCGGAGGATATTTCCTTTGGCCCTATAGTCTTCAAAGGGAAAGGAAATATCTGTTGTCAGATTCCTCAGAAATAAGGCTAGCAAAGAGATCCACGAAATACAGATGTAACTCTGTGAGATGAATTTACAGAACACTAAGCAGTTTCTCAGAAAGCTTCTTTCCAGATTTCATCGGAGTTTATTTCCTTTTTCTCCATAGCCCTTTATGAGCTTCCAAATATCACTTTGCCAATTCCAGAAGAAGTGTCTTAGCGAAAGGCTTCTTGAGGGGAAAGCTGTAAATTTGTGAGATGATTTCACAGAACACAAAGAAGTTTCTCAGAAAGCTTCTTTCTCTTTGTTATCGGAGAATATTTCCTTTGGCCCTATAGTCTTCAAAGGGATCCAAAATATGTGCTCTCAGACTCCACAGAAATAAGGCTAGCAAAGAGATCCACGAAATACAGATGTAACTCTGTGAGATGAATTAACAGAACACTGAGCAGTTTCTCAGAAAGCTTCTTTCCAGATTTCATCGGAGGATATTTCCTTTTTCACCATGCTTCCAAATATCACTTTGCCAATTCCACAAGAACTGTCTTAGCGAAAGGCTTCTTCAGGGAAAAGCTGTAACTTTGTGAGATGATTTCACAGAACACAAAGAAGTTTCTCAGAAAGCTTTTTTCTCTTTGTTATCGGAGGATATTTCCTTTGGCCCTATAGTCTTTAAAGGGATCCGAAATATCTGTTGTCAGGTTCCACAGAAATAAGGCTAGTAAAGAGATCCACGAAATACTGATGTAACTCTGTGAGATTAATTAACAGAACACTGAGCAGTTTCTCAGAAAGCTTCTTTCCAGATTTCATCGGAGGATATTTCTTTTTTCACCATAGCCCTCTAAGGGCTTCCAAATATCACTTTGCCAATTCCACAAGAACTGTCTTAGCGAAAGACTTCTTGAGGGGAAAGCTGTAACTCTGTGAGATGATTTCACAGAACACAAAGAAGTTTCTCAGAAAGCTTCTTCCTCTTTGTTATCGGAGGATATTTCCTTTGGCCCTATAGTCTTTAAAGGGATCCGAAATATCTGTTCTCAGATTCCACAGAAATAAGGCTAGCAAAGAGATCCACGAAATACAGATGTAACTCTGTGAGATGAATTAACAGAACACTAAGCAGTTTCTCAGAAAGCTTCTTTCCAGATTTCATCGGAGGATATTTCCTTTTTCACCATAGCCCTCTATGGGCTTCCAAATATCATTTTGCCAATTCCACAAGAACTGTCTTAGCGAAAGGCTTCTTGAGGGGAAAGCTGTAACTCTGTGAGATGATTTCACAGAACACAAAGAAGTTTCTCAGAAAGCTTCTTTCTCTTTGTTATCGGAGGATATTTTCTTTGGACCTATAGTCTTCAAAGGGATCCGAAATATCTGTTCTCAGATTCCACAGAAATAAGTCTAGCAAAGAGATCCTCGAAATACAGATGTAACTCTGTGAGATGAATAAACAGAACACTAAGCGGTTTCTCAGAAAGCTGCTTTCCAGATTTCATCGGAGGATATTTCCTTTTTACCCCAGCCCTCTTTGGGCTTCCAAATATCACTTTGCCAATTCCACAAGAACTGTCTTAGCGAAAGGCTTCTTGAGGGGAAAGCTGTAACTCTGTGAGATGATTTCACAGAACCCAAAGAAGTTTCTCAGAAAGCTTCTTTCTCTTTGCTATCGGAGGATATTTCCTTTGGCCCTATAGTCTTCAAAGGGAAAGGAAACATCTGTTCTCAGATTCCACAGAAATAAGTCTAGCAAAGAGATCCTCGAAATACAGATGTAACTCTGTGAGATGAATTAACAGAACACTAAGCAGTTCCTCAGAAAGCTTCTTTCCAGATTTCATCGGAGGATATTTCCTTTTTCACCATAGCCCTCTATGGGCTTCCAAATATCACTTTGCCAATTCCACAAGAAATGTCTTAGCGAAAGGCTTCTTGAGGGGAAAGCTGTAACTCTGTGAGATGATTTCACAGAACACAAAGAAGTTTCTCAGAAAGCTTCTTTCTCTTTGTTATCGGAGGATATTTCCTTTGGCCCTATAGTCTTCAAAGGGAAAGGAAATATCTGTTGTCAGATTCCACAGAAATAAGGCTAGCAAAGAGATCCACGAAATACAGATGTAACTCTGTGAGATGAATTAACAGAACACTGAGCAGTTTCTCAGAAAGCTTCCTTCCAGATTTCATTGGAGGATATTTCCTTTTTCACCGTAGCCCTCTATGGGCTTCCAAATATCACATTGCCAATTCCACAAGAACTGTCTTAGCGAAAGGCTTCTTCTGGGGAAAGCTGTAACTCTGTGAGATGATTTCACAGAACATAAAGAAGTTTCTCAGAAAGCTTCTTTCTCTTTGTTATCGGAGGATATTTCCTTTGGTCCTATAGTCTTTAATAGATCCGAAATATCTGTTCTCAGATTCCACAGATATAAGGCTCGCAAAGAGATCCACGAATTACAGATGTAACTCAGTGAGATGAAGAACAGAACACTAAGCAGTTTCTCAGAAAGCTTCTTTCCAGATTTCTTCGGCGGATATTTCCTTTTTCACCATAGCCCTCTAAGGGCTTCCAAATATCACTTTGCCAATTCCAGAAGCACTGTCTTAGCGAAAGGCTTCTTGAGGGGAAAGCTGTAACTCTGTGAGATGATTTCACAGAACACAAAGAAGTTTCTCAGATAGCTTCTTTCTCTTTGTTATCGGAGGATATTTCCTTTGGCCCTATAGTCTTCAAAGGGATCCGAAATATGTGCTCTCAGATTCCACAGAAATAAGGCTAGCAAAGAGAAACACGAAATACAGATGTAACTCTGTGAGATGAATTAACAGAACACTGAGCAGTTTCTCAGAAAGCTTCTTTCCAGATTTCATCGGAGTTTATTTCCTTTTTCTCCATAGCCCTTTATGAGCTTCCAAATATCACTTTGCCAATTCTAGAAGAAGTGTCTTAGCGAAAGGCTTCTTGAGGGGAAAGCTGTAAATTTGTGAGATGATTTCACAGAACACAAAGAAGTTTCTCAGAAAGCTTCTTTCTCTTTGTTATCGGAGGATATTTCCTTTGGCCCTATAGTCTTCAAAGGGATCCGAAATATCTGTTGTCAGATTCCACAGAAATAAGGCTAGCAAAGAGATCCACGAAATACAGATGTAACTCTGTGAGATGAATTAACAGAACACTGAGCAGTTTCTCAGAAAGCTTCTTTCCAGATTTCATCGGAGGATATTTCCTTTTTCACCATGCTTCCAAATATCACTTAGCCAATTCCACAAGAACTGTCTTAGCGAAAGGCTTCTTCAGGGAAAAGCTGTAACTCTGTGAGATGATTTCACAGAACACAAAGAAGTTTCTCAGAAAGCTTTTTTCTCTTTGTTATCGGAGGATATTTCCTTTGGCCCTATAGTCTTTAAAGGGATCCGAAATATCTGTTGTCAGGTTCCACAGAAATAAGGCTAGTAAAGAGATCCACGAAATACTGATGTAACTCTGTGAGATTAATTAACAGAACACTGAGCAGTTTCTCAGAAAGCTTCTTTCCAGATTTCATCGGAGGATATTTCTTTTTTCACCATAGCCCTCTAAGGGCTTCCAAATATCACTTTGCCAATTCCACAAGAACTGTCTTAGCGAAAGACTTCTTGAGGGGAAAGCTGTAACTCTGTGAGATGATTTCACAGAACACAAAGAAGTTTCTCAGAAAGCTTCTTTCTCTTTGTTATCGGAGGATATTTCCTTTGGCCCTATAGTCTTTAAAGGGATCCGAAATATCTGTTCTCAGATTCCACAGAAATAAGGCTAGCAAAGAGATCCACGAAATACAGATGTAACTCTGTGAGATGAATTAACAGAACACTAAGCAGTTTCTCAGAAAGCTTCTTTCCAGATTTCATCGGAGGATATTTCCTTTTTCACCATAGCCCTCTATGGGCTTCCAAATATCATTTTGCCAATTCCACAAGAACTGTCTTAGCGAAAGGCTTCTTGAGGGGAAAGCTGTAACTCTGTGAGATGATTTCACAGAACACAAAGAAGTTTCTCAGAAAGCTTCTTTCTCTTTGTTATCGGAGGATATTTTCTTTGGACCTATAGTCTTCAAAGGGATCCGAAATATCTGTTCTCAGATTCCACAGAAATAAGTCTAGCAAAGAGATCCTCGAAATACAGATGTAACTCTGTGAGATGAATAAACAGAACACTAAGCGGTTTCTCAGAAAGCTGCTTTCCAGATTTCATCGGAGGATATTTCCTTTTTACCCCAGCCCTCTATGGGCTTCCAAATATCACTTTGCCAATTCCACAAGAACTGTCTTAGCGAAAGGCTTCTTGAGGGGAAAGCTGTAACTCTGTGAGATGATTTCACAGAACCCAAAGAAGTTTCTCAGAAAGCTTCTTTCTCTTTGCTATCGGAGGATATTTCCTTTGGCCCTATAGTCTTCAAAGGGAAAGGAAACATCTGTTCTCAGATTCCACAGAAATAAGTCTAGCAAAGAGATCCTCGAAATACAGATGTAACTCTGTGAGATGAATTAACAGAACACTAAGCAGTTCCTCAGAAAGCTTCTTTCCAGATTTCATCGGAGGATATTTCCTTTTTCACCATAGCCCTCTATGGGCTTCCAAATATCACTTTGCCAATTCCACAAGAAATGTCTTAGCGAAAGGCTTCTTGAGGGGAAAGCTGTAACTCTGTGAGATGATTTCACAGAACACGAAGAAGTTTCTCAGAAAGCTTCTTTCTCTTTGTTATCGGAGGATATTTCCTTTGGCCCCATAGTCTTCAAAGGGAAAGGAAATATCTGTTGTCAGATTCCACAGAAATAAGGCTAGCAAAGAGATCCACGAAATACAGATGTAACTCTGTGAGATGAATTAACAGAACACTGAGCAGTTTCTCAGAAAGCTTCCTTCCAGATTTCATCGGAGGATATTTCCTTTTTCACCATAGCCCTCTATGGGCTTCCAAATATCACATTGCCAATTCCACAAGAACTGTCTTAGCGAAAGGCTTCTTCTGGTTAAAGCTGTAACTCTGTGAGATGATTTCACAGAACATAAAGAAGTTTCTCAGAAAGCTTCTTTCTCTTTGTTATCGGAGGATATTTCCTTTGGTCCTATAGTCTTTAATAGATCCGAAATATCTGTTCTCAGATTCCACAGATATAAGGCTCGCAAAGAGATCCACGAATTACAGATGTAACTCAGTGAGATGAAGAACAGAACACTAAGCAGTTTCTCAGAAAGCTTCTTTCCAGATTTCTTCGGCGGATATTTCCTTTTTCACCATAGCCCTCTAAGGGCTTCCAAATATCACTTTGCCAATTCCAGAAGAACTGTCTTAGCGAAAGGCTTCTTGAGGGGAAAGCTGTAACTCTGTGAGATGATTTCACAGAACACAAAGAAGTTTCTCAGATAGCTTCTTTCTCTTTGTTATCGGAGGATATTTCCTTTGGCCCTATAGTCTTCAAAGGGATCCGAAATATGTGCTCTCAGATTCCACAGAAATAAGGCTAGCAAAGAGAAACACGAAATACAGATGTAACTCTGTGAGATGAATTAACAGAACACTGAGCAGTTTCTCAGAAAGCTTCTTTCCAGATTTCATCGGAGTTTATTTCCTTTTTCTCCATAGCCCTTTATGAGCTTCCAAATATCACTTTGCCAATTCCAGAAGAAGTGTCTTAGCGAAAGGCTTCTTGAGGGGAAAGCTGTAAATTTGTGAGATGATTTCACAGAACACAAAGAAGTTTCTCAGAAAGCTTCTTTCTCTTTGTTATCGGAGGATATTTCCTTTGGCCCTATAGTCTTCAAAGGGATCCGAAATATCTGTTGTCAGATTCCACAGAAATAAGGCTAGCAAAGAGATCCACGAAATACAGATGTAACTCTGTGAGATGAATTAACAGAACACTGAGCAGTTTCTCAGAAATCTTCTTTCCAGATTTCATCGGAGGATATTTCCTTTTTCACCATGCTTCCAAATATCACTTTGCCAATTCCACAAGAACTGTCTTAGCGAAAGGCTTCTTCAGGGAAAAGCTGTAACTCTGTGAGATGATTTCACAGAACACAATGAAGTTTCTCAGAAAGCTTTTTTCTCTTTGTTATCGGAGGATATTTCCTTTGGCCCTATAGTCTTTAAAGGGATCCGAAATATCTGTTGTCAGGTTCCACAGAAATAAGGCTAGTAAAGAGATCCACGAAATACTGATGTAACTCTGTGAGATTAATTAACAGAACACTGAGCAGTTTCTCAGAAAGCTTCTTTCCAGATTTCATCGGAGGATATTTCTTTTTTCACCATAGCCCTCTAAGGGCTTCCAAATATCACTTTGCCAATTCCACAAGAACTGTCTTAGCGAAAGACTTCTTGAGGGGAAAGCTGTAACTCTGTGAGATGATTTCACAGAACACAAAGAAGTTTCTCAGAAAGCTTCTTTCTCTTTGTTATCGGAGGATATATCCTTTGGCCCAATAGTCTTTAAAGGGATCCGAAATATCTGTTCTCAGATTCCACAGAAATAAGGCTAGCAAAGAGATCCACGAAATACAGATGTAACTCTGTGAGATGAATTAACAGAACACTAATCAGTTTCTCAGAAAGCTTCTTTCCAGATTTCATCGGAGGATATTTCCTTTTTCACCATAGCCCTCTATGGGCTTCCAAATATCATTTTGCCAATTCCACAAGAACTGTCTTAGCGAAAGGCTTCTTGAGGGGAAAGCTGTAACTCTGTGAGATGATTTCACAGAACACAAAGAAGTTTCTCAGAAAGCTTCTTTCTCTTTGTTATCGGAGGATATTTTCTTTGGACCTATAGTCTTCAAAGGGATCCGAAATATCTGTTCTCAGATTCCACAGAAATAAGTCTAGCAAAGAGATCCTCGAAATACAGATGTAACTCTGTGAGATGAATAAACAGAACACTAAGCGGTTTCTCAGAAAGCTGCTTTCCAGATTTCATCGGAGGATATTTCCTTTTTCACCCCAGCCCTCTATGGGCTTCCAAATATCACTTTGCCAATTCCACAAGAACTGTCTTAGCGAAAGGCTTCTTGAGGGGAAAGCTGTAACTCTGTGAGATGATTTCACAGAACCCAAAGAAGTTTCTCAGAAAGCTTCTTTCTCTTTGCTATGGGAGGATATTTCCTTTGGCCCTATAGTCTTCAAAGGGAAAGGAAACATCTGTTGTCAGATTCCACAGAAATAAGGCTAGCAAGGAGATCCACGAAATGCAGATGTAACTCTGTGAGATGAATTAACAGAACACTAAGCAGCTTCTCAGAAAGCTTCTTTCCAGATTTCATCGGAGGATATTTCCTTTTTCACCACAGCCCTCTATGGGCTTCCAAATATCACTTTGCCAATTCCACAAGAACTGTCTTATCGAAAGGCTTCTTGAGGGGAAAGCTGTAACTCTGTGAGATGATTTCACAGAACACAAAGAAGTTTCTCAGAAAGCTTCTTTCTCTTTGTTATCGGAGGATATTTCCTTTGGCCCTATAATCTTCAAAGGGAAAGGAAATATCTGTTCTCAGATTCCACAGAAATAAGTCTAGCAAAGAGATCCTCGAAATACAGATGTAACTCTGTGAGATGAATTAACAGAACACTAAGCAGTTCCTCAGAAAGCTTCTTTCCAGATTTCATCGGAGGATATTTCCTTTTTCACCATAGCCCTCTATGGGCTTCCAAATATCACATTGCCAATTCCACAAGAACTGTCTTAGCGAAAGGCTTCTTCTGGGGAAAGCTGTAACTCTGTGAGATGATTTCACAGAACATAAAGAAGTTTCTCAGAAAGCTTCTTTCTCTTTGTTATCGGAGGATATTTCCTTTGGTCCTATAGTCTTTAATAGATCCGAAATATCTGTTCTCAGATTCCACAGATATAAGGCTCGCAAAGTGATCCACGAATTACAGATGTAACTCAGTGAGATGAAGAACAGAACACTAAGCAGTTTCTCAGAAAGCTTCTTTCCAGATTTCTTCGGCGGATATTTCCTTTTTCACCATAGCCCTCTAAGGGCTTCCAAATATCACTTTGCCAATTCCAGAAGAACTGTCTTAGCGAAAGGCTTCTTGAGGGGAAAGCTGTAACTCTGTGAGATGATTTCACAGAACACAAAGAAGTTTCTCAGATAGCTTCTTTCTCTTTGTTATCGGAGGATATTTCCTTTGGCCCTATAGTCTTCAAAGGGATCCGAAATATGTGCTCTCAGATTCCACAGAAATAAGGCTAGCAAAGAGAACCACGAAATACAGATGTAACTCTGTGAGATGAATTATCAGAACACTAAGCAGTTTCTCAGAAAGCTTCTTTCCAGATTTCATCGGAGTTTATTTCCTTTTTCTCCATAGCCCTTTATGAGCTTCCAAATAGCACTTTGCCAATTCCAGAAGAAGTGTCTTAGCGAAAGGCTTCTTGAGGGGAAAGCTGTAAATTTGTGAGATGATTTCACAGAACACAAAGAAGTTTCTCAGAAAGCTTCTTTCTCTTTGTTATCGGAGAATATTTCCTTTGGCCCTATAGTCTTCAAAGGGATCCAAAATATGTGCTCTCAGATTCCACAGAAATAAGGCTAGCAAAGAGATCCACGAAATACAGATGTAACTCTGTGAGATGAATTAACAGAACACTGAGCAGTTTCTCAGAAAGCTTCTTTCCAGATTTCATCGGAGGATATTTCCTTTTTCACCATGCTTCCAAATATCACTTTGCCAATTCCACAAGAACTGTCTTAGCGAAAGGCTTCTTCAGGGAAAAGCTGTAACTCTGTGAGATGATTTCACAGAACACAAAGAAGTTTCTCAGAAAGCGTTTTTCTCTTTGTTATCGGAGGATATTTCCTTTGGCCCTATAGTCTTTAAAGGGATCCGAAATATCTGTTGTCAGGTTCCACAGAAATAAGGCTAGTAAAGAGATCCACGAAATACTGATGTAACTCTGTGAGATTAATTAACAGAACACTGAGCAGTTTCTCAGAAAGCTTCTTTCCAGATTTCATCGGAGGATATTTCTTTTTTCACCATAGCTCTCTAAGGGCTTCCAAATATCACTTTGCCAATTCCACAAGAACTGTCTTAGCGAAAGACTTCTTGAGGGGAAAGCTGTAACTCTGTGAGATGATTTCACAGAACACAAAGAAGTTTCTCAGAAAGCTTCTTTCTCTTTGTTATCGGAGGATATTTCCTTTGGCCCTATAGTCTTTAAAGGGATCCGAAATATCTGTTCTCAGATTCCACAGAAATAAGGCTAGCAAAGAGATCCACGAAATACAGATGTAACTCTGTGAGATGAATTAACAGAACACTAAGCAGTTTCTCAGAAAGCTTCTTTCCAGATTTCATCGGAGGATATTTCCTTTTTCACCATAGCCCTCTATGGGCTTCCAAATATCATTTTGCCAATTCCACAAGAACTGTCTTAGCGAAAGGCTTCTTGAGGGGAAAGCTGTAACTCTGTGAGATGATTTCACAGAACACAAAGAAGTTTCTCAGAAAGCTTCTTTCTCTTTGTTATCGGAGGATATTTTCTTTGGACCTATAGTCTTCAAAGGGATCCGAAATATCTGTTCTCAGATTCCACAGAAATAAGTCTAGCAAAGAGATCCTCGAAATACAGATGTAACTCTGTGAGATGAATAAACAGAACACTAAGCGGTTTCTCAGAAAGCTGCTTTCCAGATTTCATCGGAGGATATTTCCTTTTTACCCCAGCCCTCTATGGGCTTCCAAATATCACTTTGCCAATTCCACAAGAACTGTCTTAGCGAAAGGCTTCTTGAGGGGAAAGCTGTAACTCTGTGAGATGATTTCACAGAACCCAAAGAAGTTTCTCAGAAAGCTTCTTTCTCTTTGCTATCGGAGGATATTTCCTTTGGCCCTATAGTCTTCAAAGGGAAAGGAAACATCTGTTCTCAGATTCCACAGAAATAAGTCTAGCAAAGAGATCCTCGAAATACAGATGTAACTCTGTGAGATGAATTAACAGAACACTAAGCAGTTCCTCAGAAAGCTTCTTTCCAGATTTCATCGGAGGATATTTCCTTTTTCACCATAGCCCTCTATGGGCTTCCAAATATCACTTTGCCAATTCCACAAGAAATGTCTTAGCGAAAGGCTTCTTGAGGGGAAAGCTGTAACTCTGTGAGATGATTTCACAGAACACAAAGAAGTTTCTCAGAAAGCTTCTTTCTCTTTGTTATCGGAGGATATTTCCTTTGGCCCTATAGTCTTCAAAGGGAAAGGAAATATCTGTTGTCAGATTCCACAGAAATAAGGCTAGCAAAGAGATCCACGAAATACAGATGTAACTCTGTGAGATGAATTAACAGAACACTGAGCAGTTTCTCAGAAAGCTTCCTTCCAGATTTCATCGGAGGATATTTCCTTTTTCACCATAGCCCTCTATGGGCTTCCAAATATCACATTGCCAATTCCACAAGAACTGTCTTAGCGAAAGGCTTCTTCTGGGGAAAGCTGTAACTCTGTGAGATGATTTCACAGAACATAAAGAAGTTTCTCAGAAAGCTTCTCTCTTTGTTATCGGAGGATATTTCCTTTGGTCCTATAGTCTTTAATAGATCCGAAATATCTGTTCTCAGATTCCACAGATATAAGGCTCGCAAAGAGATCCACGAATTACAGATGTAACTCAGTGAGATGAAGAACAGAACACTAAGCAGTTTCTCAGAAAGCTTCTTTCCAGATTTCTTCGGCGGATATTTCCTTTTTCACCATAGCCCTCTAAGGGCTTCAAAATATCACTTTGCCAATTCCAGAAGAACTGTCTTAGCGAAAGGCTTCTTGAGGGGAAAGCTGTAACTCTGTGAGATGATTTCACAGAACACAAAGAAGTTTCTCAGATAGCTTCTTTCTCTTTGTTATCGGAGGATATTTCCTTTGGCCCTATAGTCTTCAAAGGGATCCGAAATATGTGCTCTCAGATTCCACAGAAATAAGGCTAGCAAAGAGAAACACGAAATACAGATGTAACTCTGTGAGATGAATTAACAGAACACTGAGCAGTTTCTCAGAAAGCTTCTTTCCAGATTTCATCGGAGTTTATTTCCTTTTTCTCCATAGCCCTTTATGAGCTTCCAAATATCACTTTGCCAATTCCAGAAGAAGTGTCTTAGCGAAAGGCTTCTTGAGGGGAAAGCTGTAAATTTGTGAGATGATTTCACAGAACACAAAGAAGTTTCTCAGAAAGCTTCTTTCTCTTTGTTATCGGAGGATATTTCCTTTGGCCCTATAGTCTTCAAAGGGATCCGAAATATCTGTTGTCAGATTCCACAGAAATAAGGCTAGCAAAGAGATCCACGAAATACAGATGTAACTCTGTGAGATGAATTAACAGAACACTGAGCAGTTTCTCAGAAAGCTTCTTTCCAGATTTCATCGGAGGATATTTCCTTTTTCACCATGCTTCCAAATATCACTTTGCCAATTCCACAAGAACTGTCTTAGCGAAAGGCTTCTTCAGGGAAAAGCTGTAACTCTGTGAGATGATTTCACAGAACACAAAGAAGTTTCTCAGAAAGCTTTTTTCTCTTTGTTATCGGAGGATATTTCCTTTGGCCCTATAGTCTTTAAAGGGATCCGAAATATCTGTTGTCAGGTTCCACAGAAATAAGGCTAGTAAAGAGATCCACGAAATACTGATGTAACTCTGTGAGATTAATTAACAGAACACTGAGCAGTTTCTCAGAAAGCTTCTTTCCAGATTTCATCGGAGGATATTTCTTTTTTCACCATAGCCCTCTAAGGGCTTCCAAATATCACTTTGCCAATTCCACAAGAACTGTCTTAGCGAAAGACTTCTTGAGGGGAAAGCTGTAACTCTGTGAGATGATTTCACAGAACACAAAGAAGTTTCTCAGAAAGCTTCTTTCTCTTTGTTATCGGAGGATATTTCCTTTGGCCCTATAGTCTTTAAAGGGATCCGAAATATCTGTTCTCAGATTCCACAGAAATAAGGCTAGCAAAGAGATCCACGAAATACAGATGTAACTCTGTGAGATGAATTAACAGAACACTAAGCAGTTTCTCAGAAAGCTTCTTTCCAGATTTCATCGGAGGATATTTCCTTTTTCACCATAGCCCTCTATGGGCTTCCAAATATCATTTTGCCAATTCCACAAGAACTGTCTTAGCGAAAGGCTTCTTGAGGGGAAAGCTGTAACTCTGTGAGATGATTTCACAGAACACAAAGAAGTTTCTCAGAAAGCTTCTTTCTCTTTGTTATCGGAGGATATTTTCTTTGGACCTATAGTCTTCAAAGGGATCCGAAATATCTGTTCTCAGATTCCACAGAAATAAGTCTAGCAAAGAGATCCTCGAAATACAGATGTAACTCTGTGAGATGAATAAACAGAACACTAAGCGGTTTCTCAGAAAGCTGCTTTCCAGATTTCATCGGAGGATATTTCCTTTTTACCCCAGCCCTCTATGGGCTTCCAAATATCACTTTGCCAATTCCACAAGAACTGTCTTAGCGAAAGGCTTCTTGAGGGTAAAGCTGTAACTCTGTGAGATGATTTCACAGAACCCAAAGAAGTTTCTCAGAAAGCTTCTTTCTCTTTGCTATCGGAGGATATTTCCTTTGGCCCTATAGTCTTCAAAGGGAAAGGAAACATCTGTTCTCAGATTCCACAGAAATAAGTCTAGCAAAGAGATCCTCGAAATACAGATGTAACTCTGTGAGATGAATTAACAGAACACTAAGCAGTTCCTCAGAAAGCTTCTTTCCAGATTTCATCGGAGGATATTTCCTTTTTCACCATAGCCCTCTATGGGCTTCCAAATATCACTTTGCCAATTCCACAAGAAATGTCTTAGCGAAAGGCTTCTTGAGGGGAAAGCTGTAACTCTGTGAGATGATTTCACAGAACACAAAGAAGTTTCTCAGAAAGCTTCTTTCTCTTTGTTATCGGAGGATATTTCCTTTGGCCCTATAGTCTTCAAAGGGAAAGGAAATATCTGTTGTCAGATTCTACAGAAATAAGGCTAGCAAAGAGATCCACGAAATACAGATGTAACTCTGTGAGATGAATTAACAGAACACTGAGCAGTTTCTCAGAAAGCTTCCTTCCAGATTTCATCGGAGGATATTTCCTTTTTCAACATAGCCCTCTATGGGCTTCCAAATATCACATTGCCAATTCCACAAGAACTGTCTTAGCGAAAGGCTTCTTCTGGGGAAAGCTGTAACTCTGTGAGATGATTTCACAGAACATAAAGAAGTTTCTCAGAAAGCTTCTTTCTCTTTGTTATCGGAGGATATTTCCTTTGGTCCTATAGTCTTTAATAGATCCGAAATATCTGTTCTCAGATTCCACAGATATAAGGCTCGCAAAGAGATCCACGAATTACAGATGTAACTCAGTGAGATGAAGAACAGAACACTAAGCAGTTTCTCAGAAAGCTTCTTTCCAGATTTCTTCGGCGGATATTTCCTTTTTCACCATAGCCCTCTAAGGGCTTCCAAATATCACTTTGCCAATTCCAGAAGAACTGTCTTAGCGAAAGGCTTCTTGAGGGGAAAGCTGTAACTCTGTGAGATGATTTCACAGAACACAAAGAAGTTTCTCAGATAGCTTCTTTCTCTTTGTTATCGGAGGATGTTTCCTTTGGCCCTATAGTCTTCAAAGGGATCCGAAATATGTGCTCTCAGATTCCACAGAAATAAGGCTAGCAAAGAGAAACACGAAATACAGATGTAACTCTGTGAGATGAATTAACAGAACACTGAGCAGTTTCTCAGAAAGCTTCTTTCCAGATTTCATCGGAGTTTATTTCCTTTTTCTCCATAGCCCTTTATGAGCTTCCAAATATCACTTTGCCAATTCCAGAAGAAGTGTCTTAGCGAAAGGCTTCTTGAGGGGAAAGCTGTAAATTTGTGAGATGATTTCACAGAACACAAAGAAGTTTCACAGAAAGCTTCTTTCTCTTTGTTATCGGAGGATATTTCCTTTGGCCCTATAGTCCTCAAAGGGAAAGGAAATATCTGTTGTCAGATTACACAGAAAAAAGGCTAGCAAAGAGATCCACGAAATACAGATGTAATTCTGTGAGATGAATAAACAGAACACTAAGCGGTTTCTCAGAAAGCTGCTTTCCAGATTTCATCGGAGGATATTTCCTTTTTCACCACAGCCCTCTATGGGCTTCCAAATACCACTTTGCCAATTCCACAAGAACTGTCTTAGCGAAAGGCTTCTTGAAGGGAAAGCTGTAACTCTGTGAGATGATTTCACAGAACACAAAGAAGTTACTCAGATAGCTTCTTTGTCTTTGTTATCGGAGGATATTTCCTTTGGCCCTATAGTCTTCAAAGGGATCCGAAATATGTGCTCTCAGATTCCACAGAAATAAGGCTAGCAAAGAGAACCAAGAAATACAGATGTAACTCTGTGAGATGAATTATCAGAACACTAAGCAGTTTCTCAGAAAGCTTCTTTCCAGATTTCATTGGAGGATATTTCCTTTTTCTCCATAGCCCTTTATGATCTTCCAAATATCACTTTGCCAATTCCAGAAGAAGTGTCTTAGCGAAAGGTTTCTTGAGGGGAAAGCGGTAACTCTGTGAGATGATTTCACAGAACACAAAGAAGTTTCTCAGAAAGCTTCTTTCTCTTTGTTATCGGAGGATATTTCCTTTGGCCCTATAGTCTTCAAAGGGAAAGGAAATATCTGTTCTCAGATTCCACAGAAATAAGTCTAGCAAAGAGATCCTCGAAATACAGATGTAACTCTGTGAGATGAATTAACAGAACACTAAGCAGTTTCTCAGAAAGCTTCTTACCAGATTTCATCGGAGTATATTTCCTTTTTCACCAAAGCCCTCTATGGGCTTCCAAATATCACTTTGCCAATTCCAGAAGAACTGCCTTAGCGAAAGCCTTCTTCAGGGGAAAGCTGTAACTCTGTGAGATGATTTCACAGAACACAAAGAAGTTTCTCAGAAAGCTTCTTTCTCTTTGTTATCGAAGGATATTTCCTTTGGCTGTATAGTCTTCAAAGGGAAAGGAAATATCTGTTGTCAGATTCCACAGAAATTAGGCTAGCAAAGAGATCCACAAAATACAGATGTAACTCTGTGAGATGAATTAACAGAACACTAAGCAGTTTCTCAGAAAGCTTCTTTCGAGATTTCATCGGAGGATATTTCCTTTTTCACCATAGCCCTCTATGGGCTTCGAAATATCACTTTGCCAATTCCACAAGAACTGTCTTAGCGAAAGGCTTCTTCAGGGGAAAGCTGTAACTCTGTGAGATGATTTCACAGAACACAAAGAAGTTGCTCAGAAAGCTTCTTTCTCTTTGTTATCGGAGGATATTTCCTTTGGCCCTATAGTCTTCAAAGGGAAAGGAAATATCTGTTGTCATATTCCACAGAAATAAGGCTAGCAAAGAGATCCACGAAATACAGATGTAACTCTGTGAGATGAATTAACAAAACACTAAGCAGTTTCTCAGAAAGCTTCTTTCCAGATTTCATCGGAGGATATTTCCTTTTTCACCATAGCCCTCTATGGGCTTCCAAATATCACTTTGACAATTCCACAAGAACTGTCTTAGCGAAAGGCTTCTTCAGGGAAAAGCTGTAACTCTATGAGAAGATTTCACAGAACACAAAGAAGTTTCTCAGAAAGCTTCTTTCTCTTTGTTATCGGAGGATATTTCCTTTGGCCCTATAGTCTTCAAAGGGAAAGGAAATATCTGTTGTCAGATTCCACAGAAATAAGGCTAGCAAAGAGATCCACGAAATACTGATGTAACTCTGTGAGATGAATTAACAGAACACTCAGCAGTTTCTCAGAAATCTTCTTTCCAGATTTCATCGGAGGATATTTCCTTTTTCACCATAGCCCTCTAAGGGCTTCCAAATATCACTTTGCCAATTCCACATGAACTGTCTTAGCGAAAGACTTCTTGAGGGGAAAGCTGTAACTCTGTGAGATGATTTCACAGAACACAAAGAAGTTTCTCAGAAAGCTTCTTTCTCTTTGTTATCGGAGGATATTTCCTTTGGCCCTATAGCCTTTAAAGGGATCCGAAATATCTGTTCTCAGATTCCACAGAAATAAGGCTAGCAAAGAGATCCACGAATTACAGATGTAACTCTGTGAGATGAATTAACAGAACACTAAGTAGTTTCTCAGAAAGCTTCTTTCCAGATTTCATCGGAGGATATTTCCTTTTTCACCATAGCCCTCTATGGGCTTCCAAATATCACTTTGCCAATTCCACAAGAACTGTCTTAGCGAAAGGCTTCTTGAGGGGAAAGCTGTAACTCTGTGAGATGATTTCACAGAACACAAAGAAGTTTCTCAGAAAGCTTCTTTCTCTTTGTTATCGGAGGATATTTCCTTTGGCCCTATAGTCTTCAAAGGGATCCGAAATATCTGTTGTCAGATTCCACAGAAATAAGGCTAGCAAAGAGATCCATGAAATACAGATGTAACTCTGTGAGATGAATTAACAGAACACTAAGCAGTTTCTCAGAAAGCTTCTTTCCAGATTTCATCGGAGGATATTTCCTTTTTCACCACAGCCCTCTATGGGCTTCCAAATATCACTTTGCCAATTCCACAAGAACTGTCTTAGCGAAAGGCTTTTGAGGGGAAAGCTGTAACTCTGTGAGATGATTTCACAGAACACAAAGAAGTTTCTCAGAAAGCTTCTTTCTCTTTGTTATCGGAGGATATTACCTTTGGCCCTATAGTCTTCAAAGGGAAAGGAAATATCTGTTGTCAGATTCCACAGAAATAAGGCTAGCAAAGAGATCCACGAAATACAGATGTAACTCTGTGAGATGAATTAACAGAACACTGAGCAGTTTCTCAGAAAGCTTCTTTCCAGATTTCATCGGAGGATATTTCCTTTTTCATCATAGCCCTCTATGGGCTTCCAAATATCACTTTGCCAATTCCACAAGAACTGTCTTAGCGAAAGGCTTCTTGAGGGGAAAGCTGTAACTCTGTGAGATGATTTCACAGAACACAAAGAAGTTTCTCAGAAAGCTTCTTTCTCTTTGTTATCGGAGGATATTTCCTTTGGTCCTATAGTCTTTAAAGGGATCCGAAATATCTGTTCTCAGGTTCCACAGATATAAGGCTCGCAAAGAGATCCACGAAATACAGATGTAACTCTGTGAGATGAATTAACAGAACACTAAGCAGTTTCTCAGAAAGCTTCTTTCCAGATTTCATCGGAGGATATTTCCTTTTTCACCATAGCCCTCTATGGGCTTCCAAATATCACTTTGCCAATTCCACAAGAACTGTCTTAGCGAAAGGCTTCTTGAGAGGAAAGCTGTAACTCTGTGAGATGATTTCACAGAACACAAAGAACTTGCTCAGAAAGCTTCTTTCTCTTTGTTATCGGAGGATATTTCCTTTGTCCCTATAGTCTTCAAAGGGAAAGGAAATATCTGTTGTCAGATTCCACAGAAATAAGGCTAGCAAAGAGATCCACGAAATACAGATGTAACTCTGTGAGATGAATTAACAGAACACTAAGCAGTTTCTCAGAAAGCATCTTTCCAGATTTCATCGGAGGATATTTCCTTTTTCACCATAGCCCTCTATGAGCTTCCAAATATCACTTTGCCAATTCCACAAGAACTGTCTTAGCGAAAGGCTTCTTGAGGGGAAAGCTGTAACTCTGTGAGATGATTTCACAGAACACAATGAAGTTTCTCAAAAAGCTTCTTTCTCTTTGTTATCGGAGGATATTTCCTTTGGCCCTTTAGTCTTAAAAGGGATCCGAAATATCTGTTCTCAGATTCCACAGAAATAAGGCTAGCAAAGAGATCCAAGAAATACAGATGTAAGTCTGTGAGATGAATTAACAGAACACTAAGCAGTTTCTCAGAAAGCTTCTTTCCACACTTCATCGGAGGATATTTCCTTTTTCACCATAGCCCTCTATGGGCTTCCAAATATCACTTTGCCAATTCCACAAGAACTGTCTTAGCGAAAGACTTCTTGAGGGGAAAGCTGTAACTCTGTGAGAGGATTTCACAGAACACAAAGAAGTTTCTCAGAAAGCTTCTTTCTCTTTGTTATCGGAGGATATTTCCTTTGGCCCTATAGTCTCTAAAGGGATCCGAAATATCTGTTCTCAGATTCCATAGAAATAAGGCTCGCAAAGAGATCCACGAAATACAGATGTAACTCTGTGAGATGAATTAACAGAACACTAAGCAGTTTCTCAGAAAGCTTCTTTCCAGATTTCATCGGAGGATATTTCCTTTTTCACCACAGCCCTCTATGGGCTTCCAAATATCACTTTGCCAATTCCACAAGAACTGTCTTAGCGAAAGGCTTCTTGAGGGGAAAGCTGTAACTCTGTGAGATGATTTCACAGAACACAAAGAAGTTTCTCAGAAAGCTTCTTTCTCTTTGTTATCGGAGGATATTTCCTTTGGCCCTATAGTCTTCAAAGGGATCCGAAATATCTGTTGTCAGATTCCACAGAAATAAGGCTAGCAAAGAGATCCATGAAATACAGATGTAACTCTGTGAGATGAATTAACAGAACACTAAGCAGTTTCTCAGAAAGCTTCTTTCCAGATTTCATCGGAGGATATTTCCTTTTTCACCACAGCCCTCTATGGGCTTCCAAATATCACTTTGCCAATTCCACAAGAACTGTCTTAGCGAAAGGCTTTTGAGGGGAAAGCTGTAACTCTGTGAGATGATTTCAGAGAACACAAAGAAGTTTCTCAGAAAGCTTCTTTCTCTTTGTTATCGGAGGATATTACCTTTGGCCCTATAGTCTTCAAAGGGAAAGGAAATATCTGTTGTCAGATTCCACAGAAATAAGGCTAGCAAAGAGATCCACGAAATACAGATGTAACTCTGTGAGATGAATTAACAGAACACTGAGCAGTTTCTCAGAAAGCTTCTTTCCAGATTTCATCGGAGGATATTTCCTTTTTCATCATAGCCCTCTATGGGCTTCCAAATATCACTTTGCCAATTCCACAAGAACTGTCTTAGCGAAAGGCTTCTTGAGGGGAAAGCTGTAACTCTGTGAGATGATTTCACAGAACACAAAGAAGTTTCTCAGAAAGCTTCTTTCTCTTTGTTATCGGAGGATATTTCCTTTGGCCCTATAGTCTTTAAAGGGATCCGAAATATCTGTTCTCAGATTCCACAGAAATAAGGCTCGCAAAGAGATCCCCGAAATACAGATGTAACTCTGTGAGATGAATTAACAGAACACTAAGCAGTTTCTCAGAAAGCTTCTTTCCAGATTTCATCGGAGGATATTTCCTTTTTCACCATAGCCCTCTATGGGCTTCCAAATATCACTTTGCCAATTCCACAAGAACTGTCTAAGCGAAAGGCTTCTTGAGAGGAAAGCTGTAACTCTGTGAGATGATTTCACAGAACACAAAGAACTTGCTCAGAAAGCTTCTTTCTCTTTGTTATCGGAGGATATTTCCTTTGTCCCTATAGTCTTCAAAGGGAAAGGAAATATCTGTTGTCAGATTCCACAGAAATAAGGCTAGCAAAGAGATCCACGAAATACAGATGTAACTCTGTGAGATGAATTAACAGAACACTAAGCAGTTTCTCAGAAAGCATCTTTCCAGATTTCATCGGAGGATATTTCCTTTTTCACCATAGCCCTCTATGAGCTTCCAAATATCACTTTGCCAATTCCACAAGAACTGTCTTAGCGAAAGGCTTCTTGAGGGGAAAGCTGTAACTCTGTGAGATGATTTCACAGAACACAATGAAGTTTCTCAGAAAGCTTCTTTCTCTTTGTTATCGGAGGATATTTCCTTTGGCCCTTTAGTCTTAAAAGGGATCCGAAATATCTGTTCTCAGATTCCACAGAAATAAGGCTAGCAAAGAGATCCAAGAAATACAGATGTAAGTCTGTGAGATGAATTAACAGAACACTAAGCAGTTTCTCAGAAAGCTTCTTTCCACACTTCATCGGAGGATATTTCCTTTTTCACCATAGCCCTCTATGGGCTTCCAAATATCACTTTGCCAATTCCACAAGAACTGTCTTAGCGAAAGACTTCTTGAGGGGAAAGCTGTAACTCTGTGAGATGATTTCACAGAACACAAAGAAGTTTCTCAGAAAGCTTCTTTCTCTTTGTTATCGGAGGATATTTCCTTTGGCCCTATAGTCTTTAAAGGGATCCGAAATATCTGTTCTCAGATTCCACAGAAATAAGGCTCGCAAAGAGATCCACGAAATACAGATGTAACTCTGTGAGATGAATTAACAGAACACTAAGCAGTTTCTCAGAAAGCTTCTTTCCAGATTTCATCGGAGGATATTTCCTTTTTCACCACAGCCCTCTATGGGCTTCCAAATATCACTTTGCCAATTCCACAAGAACTGTCTTAGCGAAAGGCTTCTTGAGGGGAAAGCTGTAACTCTGTGAGATGATTTCACAGAACACAAAGAAGTTTCTCAGAAAGCTTCTTTCTCGTTGGTATCGGAGGATATTTCCTTTGGCCCTATAGTCTTCAAAGGGAAAGGAAATATCTGTTCTCAGATTCCACAGAAATAAGTCTAGCAAAGAGATCCTCGAAATACAGATGTAACTCTGTGAGATGAATTAACAGAACACTAAGCAGTTTCTCAGAAAGCTTCTTTCCAGATTTCATCGGAGGATATTTCCTTTTTCACCATAGCCCTCTATGGGCTTCCAAATATCACTTTGCCAATTCCACAAGAACTGTCTTAGCGAAAGGCTTTTGAGGGGAAAGCTGTAACTCTGTGAGATGATTTCACAGAACACAAAGAAGTTTCTCAGAAAGCTTCTTTCTCTTTGTTATCGGAGGATATTACCTTTGGCCCTATAGTCTTCAAAGGGAAAGGAAATATCTGTTGTCAGATTCCACAGAAATAAGGCTAGCAAAGAGATCCACGAAATACAGATGTAACTCTGTGAGATGAATTAACAGAACACTGAGCAGTTTCTCAGAAAGCTTCTTTCCAGATTTCATCGGAGGATATTTCCTTTTTCATCATAGCCCTCTATGGGCTTCCAAATATCACTTTGCCAATTCCACAAGAACTGTCTTAGCGAAAGGCTTCTTGAGGGGAAAGCTGTAACTCTGTGAGATGATTTCACAGAACACAAAGAAGTTTCTCAGAAAGCTTCTTTCTCTTTGTTATCGGAGGATATTTCCTTTGGTCCTATAGTCTTTAAAGGGATCCGAAATATCTGTTCTCAGGTTCCACAGATATAAGGCTCGCAAAGAGATCCACGAAATACAGATGTAACTCTGTGAGATGAATTAACAGAACACTAAGCAGTTTCTCAGAAAGCTTCTTTCCAGATTTCATCGGAGGATATTTCCTTTTTCACCATAGCCCTCTATGGGCTTCCAAATATCACTTTGCCAATTCCACAAGAACTGTCTTAGCGAAAGGCTTCTTGAGAGGAAAGCTGTAACTCTGTGAGATGATTTCACAGAACACAAAGAACTTGCTCAGAAAGCTTCTTTCTCTTTGTTATCGGAGGATATTTCCTTTGACCCTATAGTCTTCAAAGGGAAAGGAAATATCTGTTGTCAGCTTCCACAGAAATAAGGCTAGCAAAGAGATCCACGAAATACAGATGTAACTCTGTGAGATGAATTAACAGAACACTAAGCAGTTTCTCAGAAAGCATCTTTCCAGATTTCATCGGAGGATATTTCCTTTTTCACCATAGCCCTCTATGAGCTTCCAAATATCACTTTGCCAATTCCACAAGAACTGTCTTAGCGAAAGGCTTCTTGAGGGGAAAGCTGTAACTCTGTGAGATGATTTCACAGAACACAATGAAGTTTCTCAAAAAGCTTCTTTCTCTTTGTTATCGGAGGATATTTCCTTTGGCCCTTTAGTCTTAAAAGGGATCCGAAATATCTGTTCTCACATTCCACAGAAATAAGGCTAGCAAAGAGATCCAAGAAATACAGATGTAAGTCTGTGAGATGAATTAACAGAACACTAAGCAGTTTCTCAGAAAGCTTCTTTCCACACTTCATCGGAGGATATTTCCTTTTTCACCATAGCCCTCTATGTGCTTCCAAATATCACTTTGCCAATTCCACAAGAACTGTCTTAGCGAAAGACTTCTTGAGGGGAAAGCTGTAACTCTGTGAGAGGATTTCACAGAACACAAAGAAGTTTCTCAGAAAGCTTCTTTCTCTTTGTTATCGGAGGATATTTCCTTTGGCCCTATAGTCTTTAAAGGGATCCGAAATATCTGTTCTCAGATTCCACAGAAATAAGGCTCGCAAAGAGATCCACGAAATACAGATGTAACTCTGTGAGATGAATTAACAGAACACTAAGCAGTTTCTCAGAAAGCTTCTTTCCAGATTTCATCGGAGGATATTTCCTTTTTCACCATAGCCCTCTATGGGCTTCCAAATATCACTTTGCCAATTCCACAAGAACCGTCTTAGCGAAAGGCTTCTTGAGGGGAAAGCTGTAACTCTGTGAGATGATTTCACAGAACACAAAGAAGTTTCTCAGAAAGCTTCTTTCTCTTTGTTATTGGAGGATATTTCCTTTGGCCCTATAGTCTTCAAAGGGAAAGGAAATATCTGTTGTCAGATGCCACAGAAATAAGGCTAGCAAAGAGATCCACGAAATACAGATGTAACTCTGTGAGATGAATTAACAGAACACTAAGCAGTTTCTCAGAAAGCTTCTTTCCAGATTTCTTCGGAGGATATTTCCTTTTTCACCATAGCCCTCTACGGGCTTCTAAATATCACTTTGCCAATTCCACAAGAACTGTCTTAGCGAAAGGCTTCTTAAGGGGAAAGCTGTAACTCTGTGAGATGATTTCACAGAACACAAAGAAGTTTCTCAGAAAGCTTCTTTCTCTTTGTTATCGGAGGATATTTCCTTTGGCCCTATAGTCTTCAAAGGGATCCGAAATATCTGTTGTCAGATTCCACAGAAATAAGGCTAGCAAAGAGATCCACGAAATACAGATGTAACTCTGTGAGATGAATTAACAGAACACTGAGCAGTTTCTCAGAAACCTTCTTTCCAGATTTCATCGGAGGATATTTCCTTTTTCATCCTAGACCTCTATGGGCTTCCAAATATCACTTTGCCAATTCCACAAGAACTGTCTTAGCGAAAGGCTTCTTGAGGGGAAAGCTGTAACTCTGTGAGATGATTTCACAGAACACAAAGAAGTTTCTCAGAAAGCTTCTTTCTCTTTGTTATCGGAGGATATTTCCTTTGGCCCTATAGTCTTCAAAGGGATCCGAAATATCTGTTGTCAGATTCCACAGAAATAAGGCGAGCAAAGAGATCCACGAAATGCAGATGTAACTCTGTGAGATGAATTAACAGAACACTAAGCAGTTTCTCAGAAAGCTTCTTTACAGATTTCATCGGAGGATATTTCCTTTTTCACCATAGCCCTCTAAGGGCTTCCAAATATCACTTTGCCAATTCCACAAGAACTGTCTTAGCGAAAGGCTTCTTGAGGGGAAAGCTGTAACTCTGTGAGATGATTTCACAGAACACAAAGAAGTTTCTCAGAAAGCTTCTTTCTCTTTGTTATCGGAGGATATTTCCTTTGGCCCTATAGTCTTCAAAGGGATCCAAAGTATCTGTTGTCAGATTCCACAGAAATAAGGCTAGCAAAGACATCCACGAAATACAGATGTAACTCTGTGAGATGAATTAACAGAACACTAAGTAGTTTCTCAGAAAGCTTCTTTCCAGATTTCATCTGAGGATATTTCCTTTTTCACCATAGCCCTCTATGGGCTTCCAAATATCACTTTGCCAATTCCACAAGAACGGTCTTAGCGAAAGGCTTTTGAGGGGAAAGCTGTAACTCTGTGAGATGATTTCACAGAACACAAAGAAGTTTCTCAGAAAGCTTCTTTCTCTTTGTTATCGGAGGATATTACCTTTGGCCCTATAGTCTTCAAAGGGAAAGGAAATATCTGCTGTCAGATTCCACAGAAATAAGGCTAGCAAAGAGATCCACGAAATACAGATGTAACTCTGTGAGATGAATTAACAGAACACTGAGCAGTTTCTCAGAAAGCTTCTTTCCAGATTTCAACGGAGGATATTTCCTTTTTCATCATAGCCCTCTATGGGCTTCCAAATATCACTTTGCCAATTCCACAAGAACTGTCTTAGCGAAAGGCTTCTTGAGGGGAAAGCTGTAACTCTGTGAGATGATTTCACAGAACACAAAGAAGTTTCTCAGAAAGCTTCTTTCTCTTTGTTATCGGAGGATATTTCCTTTGGTCCTATAGTCTTTAAAGGGATCCGAAATATCTGTTCTCAGGTTCCACAGATATAAGGCTCGCAAAGAGATCCACGAAATACAGATGTAACTCTGTGAGATGAATTAACAGAACACTAAGCAGTTTCTCAGAAAGCTTCTTTCCAGATTTCATCGGAGGATATTTCCTTTTTCACCATAGCCCTCTATGGGCTTCCAAATATCACTTTGCCAATTCCACAAGAACTGTCTTAGCGAAAGGCTTCTTGAGAGGAAAGGTGTAACTCTGTGAGATGATTTCACAGAACACAAAGAAGTTGCTCAGAAAGCTTCTTTCTCTTTGTTATCGGAGGATATTTCCTTTGTCCCTATAGTCTTCAAAGGGAAAGGAAATATCTGTTGTCAGATTCCACAGAAATAAGGCTAGCAAAGAGATCCACGAAATACAGATGTAACCCTGTGAGATGAATTAACAGAACACTAAGCAGTTTCTCAGAAAGCATCTTTCCAGATTTCATCGGAGGATATTTCCTTTTTCACCATAGCCCTCTATGAGCTTCCAAATATCACTTTGCCAATTCCACAAGAACTGTCTTAGCGAAAGGCTTCTTGAGGGGAAAGCTGTAACTCTGTGAGATGATTTCACAGAACACAATGAAGTTTCTCAAAAAGCTTCTTTCTCTTTGTTATCGGAGGATATTTCCTTTGGCCCTTTAGTCTTAAAAGGGATCCGAAATATCTGTTCTCAGATTCCACAGAAATAAGGCTAGCAAAGAGATCCAAGAAATACAGATGTAACTCTGTTAGACGAATTAACAGAACACTAAGCAGTTTCTCAGAAAGCTTCTTTCCAGATTTCATCGGAGGATATTTCCTTTTTCACGATAGCCCTCTATGGGCTTCCAAATATCACTTTGCCAATTCCACAAGAACTGTCTTAGCGAAAGGCTTCTTGAGGGGAAAGCTGTAACTCTGTGAGATGATTTCACAGAACACAAAGAAGTTTCTCAGAAAGCTTCTTTCTCTTTGTTATCGGAGGATATTTCTTTTGGCCCTATAGTCTTCAAAGGGATCCGTAATATCTGTTCTCAGATTCCACAGAAATAAGGCTAGCAAAGAGATCCACGAAATACAGATGTAACTCTGTGAGATGAATTAACGGAACACTAAGCAGTTTCTCAGAAAGCTTCTTTCCAGATTTCATCGGAGGATATTTCCTTTTTCACCATAGCCCTCTATGGGCTTCCAAATATCACTTTGCCAATTCCACAAGAACTGTCTTAGCGAAAGGCTTCTTGAGAGGAAAGCTGTAACTCTGTGAGATGATTTCACAGAACACAAAGAAGTTGCTCAGAAAGCTTCTTTCTCTTTGTTATCGGAGGATATTTCCTTTGTCCCTATAGTCTTCAAAGGGAAAGGAAATATCTGTTGTCAGATTCCACAGAAATAAGGCTAGCAAAGAGATCCACGAAATACAGATGTAACCCTGTGAGATGAATTAACAGAACACTAAGCAGTTTCTCAGAAAGCATCTTTCCAGATTTCATCGGAGGATATTTCCTTTTTCACCATAGCCCTCTATGAGCTTCCAAATATCACTTTGCCAATTCCACAAGAACTGTCTTAGCGAAAGGCTTCTTGAGGGGAAAGCTGTAACTCTGTGAGATGATTTCACAGAACACAATGAAGTTTCTCAAAAAGCTTCTTTCTCTTTGTTATCGGAGGATATTTCCTTTGGCCCTTTAGTCTTAAAAGGGATCCGAAATATCTGTTCTCAGATTCCACAGAAATAAGGCTAGCAAAGAGATCCAAGAAATACAGATGTAACTCTGTTAGACGAATTAACAGAACACTAAGCAGTTTCTCAGAAAGCTTCTTTCCAGATTTCATCGGAGGATATTTCCTTTTTCACGATAGCCCTCTATGGGCTTCCAAATATCACTTTGCCAATTCCACAAGAACTGTCTTAGCGAAAGGCTTCTTGAGGGGAAAGCTGTAACTCTGTGAGATGATTTCACAGAACACAAAGAAGTTTCTCAGAAAGCTTCTTTCTCTTTGTTATCGGAGGATATTTCTTTTGGCCCTATAGTCTTCAAAGGGATCCGTAATATCTGTTCTCAGATTCCACAGAAATAAGGCTAGCAAAGAGATCCACGAAATACAGATGTAACTCTGTGAGATGAATTAACGGAACACTAAGCAGTTTCTCAGAAAGCTTCTTTCCAGATTTCATCGGAGGATATTTCCTTTTTCACCATAGCCCTCTATGGGCTTCCAAATATCACTTTGCCAATTCCACAAGAACTGTCTTAGCGAAAGGCTTCTTGAGAGGAAAGCTGTAACTCTGTGAGATGATTTCACAGAACACAAAGAAGTTGCTCAGAAAGCTTCTTTCTCTTTGTTATCGGAGGATATTTCCTTTGTCCCTATAGTCTTCAAAGGGAAAGGAAATATCTGTTGTCAGATTCCACAGAAATAAGGCTAGCAAAGAGATCCACGAAATACAGATGTAACTCTGTGAGATGAATTAACAGAACACTAAGCAGTTTCTCAGAAAGCATCTTTCCAGATTTCATCGGAGGATATTTCCTTTTTCACCATAGCCCTCTATGAGCTTCCAAATATCACTTTGCCAATTCCACAAGAACTGTCTTAGCGAAAGGCTTCTTGAGGGGAAAGCTGTAACTCTGTGAGATGATTTCACAGAACACAATGAAGTTTCTCAGAAAGCTTCTTTCTCTTTGTTATCGGAGGATATTTCCTTTGGCCCTATAGTCTTCAAAGGGAAAGGAAATATCTGTTGTCAGATTCCACAGAAATAAGTCTAGCAAAGAGATCCACGAAATACAGATGTAACTCTGTGAGATGAATTAACAGAACACTAAGCAGTTTCTCAGAAAGCTTCTTTCCAGATTTCATCGGAGGATATTTCCTTTTTCACCATAGCCCTCTATGGGCTTCCAAATATCACTTTGCCAATTCCACAAGAACGTCTTAGCGAAAGGATCCTTGACGGGAAGGCTGTAACTCTGTGAGATGATTTCACAGAACACAAAGAAGTTTCTCAGACAGCTTCTTTCTCTTTGTTATCGGAGGATATTTCCTTTGGCCCTTTAGTCTTCAAAGGGATACGAAATATGTGCTCTCAGATTCCACAGAAATAAGGCTAGCAAAGAGATCCACGAAATACAGATGTAACACTGTGAGATGAATTATCAGAACACTAAGCAGTTTCTCAGAAAGCTTCTTTCCAGATTTCATCGGAGGATATTTCCTTTTTCACCATAGCCCTCTACGGGCTTCTAAATATCACTTTGCCAATTCCACAAGAACTGTCTTAGCGAAAGGCTTCTTAAGGGGAAAGGTGTAACTCTGTGAGATGATTTCACAGAACACAAAGAAGTTTCTCAGAAAGCTTCTTTCTCTTTGTTATCGGAGGATATTTCCTTTGGCCCTTTAGTCTTAAAAGGGATCCGAAATATCTGTTCTCAGATTCCACAGAAATAAGGCTAGCAAAGAGATCCAAGAAATACAGATGTAACTCTGTTAGACGAATTAACAGAACACTAAGCAGTTTCTCAGAAAGCTTCTTTCCAGATTTCATCGGAGGATATTTCCTTTTTCACGATAGCCCTCTATGGGCTTCCAAATATCACTTTGCCAATTCCACAAGAACTGTCTTAGCGAAAGGCTTCTTGAGGGGAAAGCTGTAACTCTGTGAGATGATTTCACAGAACACAAAGAAGTTTCTCAGAAAGCTTCTTTCTCTTTGTTATCGGAGGATATTTCTTTTGGCCCTATAGTCTTCAAAGGGATCCGTAATATCTGTTCTCAGATTCCACAGAAATAAGGCTAGCAAAGAGATCCACGAAATACAGATGTAACTCTGTGAGATGAATTAACGGAACACTAAGCAGTTTCTCAGAAAGCTTCTTTCCAGATTTCATCGGAGGATATTTCCTTTTTCACCATAGCCCTCTATGGGCTTCCAAATATCACTTTGCCAATTCCACAAGAACTGTCTTAGCGAAAGGCTTCTTGAGAGGAAAGCTGTAACTCTGTGAGATGATTTCACAGAACACAAAGAAGTTGCTCAGAAAGCTTCTTTCTCTTTGTTATCGGAGGATATTTCCTTTGTCCCTATAGTCTTCAAAGGGAAAGGAAATATCTGTTGTCAGATTCCACAGAAATAAGGCTAGCAAAGAGATCCACGAAATACAGATGTAACCCTGTGAGATGAATTAACAGAACACTAAGCAGTTTCTCAGAAAGCATCTTTCCAGATTTCATCGGAGGATATTTCCTTTTTCACCATAGCCCTCTATGAGCTTCCAAATATCACTTTGCCAATTCCACAAGAACTGTCTTAGCGAAAGGCTTCTTGAGGGGAAAGCTGTAACTCTGTGAGATGATTTCACAGAACACAATGAAGTTTCTCAAAAAGCTTCTTTCTCTTTGTTATCGGAGGATATTTCCTTTGGCCCTTTAGTCTTAAAAGGGATCCGAAATATCTGTTCTCAGATTCCACAGAAATAAGGCTAGCAAAGAGATCCAAGAAATACAGATGTAACTCTGTTAGACGAATTAACAGAACACTAAGCAGTTTCTCAGAAAGCTTCTTTCCAGATTTCATCGGAGGATATTTCCTTTTTCACGATAGCCCTCTATGGGCTTCCAAATATCACTTTGCCAATTCCACAAGAACTGTCTTAGCGAAAGGCTTCTTGAGGGGAAAGCTGTAACTCTGTGAGATGATTTCACAGAACACAAAGAAGTTTCTCAGAAAGCTTCTTTCTCTTTGTTATCGGAGGATATTTCTTTTGGCCCTATAGTCTTCAAAGGGATCCGTAATATCTGTTCTCAGATTCCACAGAAATAAGGCTAGCAAAGAGATCCACGAAATACAGATGTAACTCTGTGAGATGAATTAACGGAACACTAAGCAGTTTCTCAGAAAGCTTCTTTCCAGATTTCATCGGAGGATATTTCCTTTTTCACCATAGCCCTCTATGGGCTTCCAAATATCACTTTGCCAATTCCACAAGAACTGTCTTAGCGAAAGGCTTCTTGAGAGGAAAGCTGTAACTCTGTGAGATGATTTCACAGAACACAAAGAAGTTGCTCAGAAAGCTTCTTTCTCTTTGTTATCGGAGGATATTTCCTTTGTCCCTATAGTCTTCAAAGGGAAAGGAAATATCTGTTGTCAGATTCCACAGAAATAAGGCTAGCAAAGAGATCCACGAAATACAGATGTAACTCTGTGAGATGAATTAACAGAACACTAAGCAGTTTCTCAGAAAGCATCTTTCCAGATTTCATCGGAGGATATTTCCTTTTTCACCATAGCCCTCTATGAGCTTCCAAATATCACTTTGCCAATTCCACAAGAACTGTCTTAGCGAAAGGCTTCTTGAGGGGAAAGCTGTAACTCTGTGAGATGATTTCACAGAACACAATGAAGTTTCTCAGAAAGCTTCTTTCTCTTTGTTATCGGAGGATATTTCCTTTGGCCCTATAGTCTTCAAAGGGAAAGGAAATATCTGTTGTCAGATTCCACAGAAATAAGTCTAGCAAAGAGATCCACGAAATACAGATGTAACTCTGTGAGATGAATTAACAGAACACTAAGCAGTTTCTCAGAAAGCTTCTTTCCAGATTTCATCGGAGGATATTTCCTTTTTCACCATAGCCCTCTATGGGCTTCCAAATATCACTTTGCCAATTCCACAAGAACTGTCTTAGCGAAAGGCTTCTTGAGGGGAAAGCTGTAACTCTGTGAGATGATTTCACAGAACACAAAGAAGTTTCTCAGAAAGCTTCTTTCTCTTTGTTATCGGAGGATATTTCCTTTGGCCCTATAGTCTTCAAAGGGATCCGAAATATCTGTTCTCAGATTCCACAGAAATAAGGTAGCAAAGAGATCCACGAAATACTGATGTAAGTCTGTGAGATGAATTAACAGAACACTAAGCAGTTTCTCAGAAAGCTTCTTTCCACACTTCATCGGAGGATATTTCCTTTTTCACCATAGCCCTCTATGGGCTTCCAAATATCACTTTGCCAATTCCACAAGAACTGTCTTAGCGAAAGACTTCTTGAGGGGAAAGTTGTAACTCTGTGAGAGGATTTCACAGAACACAAAGAAGTTTCTCAGAAAGCTTCTTTCTCTTTGTTATCGGAGGATATTTCCTTTGGCCCTATAGTCTTTAAAGGGATCCGAAATATCTGTTCTCAGATTCCACAGAAATAAGGCTCGCAAAGAGATCCACGAAATACAGATGTAACTTTGTGAGATGAATTAACAGAACACTAAGCAGTTTCTCAGAAAGCTTCTTTCCAGATTTCATCGGAGGATATTTCCTTTTTCACCATAGCCCTCTATGGGCTTCCAAATATCACTTTGCCAATTCCACAAGAACTGTCTTAGCGAAAGGCTTCTTGAGGGGAAAGCTGTAACTCTGTGAGATGATTTCACAGAACACAAAGAAGTTTCTCAGAAAGCTTCTTTCTCTTTGTTATTGGAGGATATTTCCTTTGGCCCTATAGTCTTCAAAGGGAAAGGAAATATCTGTTGTCAGATTTCACAGAAATAAGGCTAGCAAAGAGATCCACGAAATACAGATGTAACTCTGTGAGATGAATTAACAGAACACTAAGCAGTTTCTCAGAAAACTTCTTTCCAGATTTCTTCGGAGGATATTTCCTTTTTCACCATAGCCCTCTACGGGCTTCTAAATATCACTTTGCCAATTCCACAAGAACTGTCTTAGCGAAAGGCTTCTTAAGGGGAAAGGTGTAACTCTGTGAGATGATTTCACAGAACACAAAGAAGTTTCTCAGAAAGCTTCTTTCTCTTTGTTATCGGAGGATATTTCCTTTGGCCCTATTGTCTTCAAAGGGATCCGAAATATCTGTTGTCAGATTCCACAGAAATAAGGCTAGCAAAGAGATCCACGAAATACAGATGTAACTCTGTGAGATGAATTAACAGAAAACTGAGCAGTTTCTCAGAAACCTTCTTTCCAGATTTCATCGGAGGATATTTCCTTTTTCATCCTAGACCTCTATGGGCTTCCAAATATCACTTTGCCAATTCCACAAGAACTGTCTTAGCGAAAGGCTTCTTGAGGGGAAAGCTGTAACTCTGTGAGATGATTTCACAGAACACAAAGAAGTTTCTCAGAAAGCTTCTTTCTCTTTGTTATTGGAGGATATTTCCTTTGGCCCTATAGTCTTCAAAGGGATCCGAAATATCTGTTGTCAGATTCCACAGAAATAAGGCGAGCAAAGAGATCCACGAAATGCAGATGTAACTCTGTGAGATGAATTAACAGAACACTAAGCAGTTTCTCAGAAAGCTTCTTTACAGATTTCATCGGAGGATATTTCCTTTTTCACCATAGCCCTCTAAGGGCTTCCAAATATCACTTTGCCAATTCCACAAGAACTGTCTTAGCGAAAGGCTTCTTGAGGGGAAAGCTGTAACTCTGTGAGATGATTTCACAGAACACAAAGAAGTTTCTCAATAAGCTTCTTTCTCTTTGTTATCGGAGGATATTTCCTTTGGCCCTATAGTCTTCAAAGGGATCCAAAATATCTGTTGTCAGATTCCACAGAAATAAGGCTAGCAAAGACATCCACGAAATACAGATGTAACTCTGTGAGATGAATTAACAGAACACTAAGTAGTTTCTCAGAAAGCTTCTTTCCAGATTTCATCTGAGGATATTTCCTTTTTCACCATAGCCCTCTATGGGCTTCCAAATATAACTTTGCCAATTCCACAAGAACTGTCTTAGCGAAAGGCTTCTTGATGGGAAAGCTGTAACTCTGTGAGATGATTTCACAGAACACAAAGAAGTTTCTCAGAAAGCTTCTTTCTCTTTGTTATCGGAGGATATTTCCTTTGGCCCTATTGTCTTCCATGGGATCCGAAATATCTGTTCTCAGATTCCACAGAAATAAGGCTAGCAAAGAGATCCACGAAATACACATGTAACTCTGTGAGATGAATTAACGGAACACTAAGCAGTTTCTCAGAAAGCTTCTTTCCAGATTTCATCGGAGGATATTTCCTTTTTCACCATAGCCCTCTATGGGCTTCCAAATATCACTTTGCCAATTCCACAAGAACTGTCTTAGCGAAAGGCTTCTTGAGAGGAAAGCTGTAACTCTGTGAGATGATTTCACAGAACACAAAGAAGTTGCTCAGAAAGCTTCTTTCTCTTTGTTATCGGAGGATATTTCCTTTGTCCCTATAGTCTTCAAAGGGAAAGGAAATATCTGTTGTCAGATTCCACAGAAATAAGGCTAGCAAAGAGATCCACGAAATACAGATGTAACTCTGTGAGATGAATTAACAGAACACTAAGCAGTTTCTCAGAAAGCATCTTTCCAGATTTCATCGGAGGATATTTCCTTTTTCACCATAGCCCTCTATGAGCTTCCAAATATCACTTTGCCAATTCCACAAGAACTGTCTTAGCGAAAGGCTTCTTGAGGGGAAAGCTGTAACTCTGTGAGATGATTTCACAGAACACAATGAAGTTTCTCAGAAAGCTTCTTTCTCTTTGTTATCGGAGGATATTTCCTTTGGCCCTATAGTCTTCAAAGGGAAAGGAAATATCTGTTGTCAGATTCCACAGAAATAAGTCTAGCAAAGAGATCCACGAAATACAGATGTAACTCTGTGAGATGAATTAACAGAACACTAAGCAGTTTCTCAGAAAGCTTCTTTCCAGATTTCATCGGAGGATATTTCCTTTTTCACCATAGCCCTCTATGGGCTTCCAAATATCACTTTGCCAATTCCACAAGAACGTCTTAGCGAAAGGATCCTTGACGGGAAGGCTGTAACTCTGTGAGATGATTTCACAGAACACAAAGAAGTTTCTCAGACAGCTTCTTTCTCTTTGTTATCGGAGGATATTTCCTTTGGCCCTTTAGTCTTCAAAGGGATACGAAATATGTGCTCTCAGATTCCACAGAAATAAGGCTAGCAAAGAGATCCACGAAATACAGATGTAACACTGTGAGATGAATTATCAGAACACTAAGCAGTTTCTCAGAAAGCTTCTTTCCAGATTTCATCGGAGGATATTTCCTTTTTCTCCATAGCCCTTTATGAGCTTCCAAATATCACTTTGCCAATTCCACAAGAACTGTCTTAGCGAAAGGCTTCTTGAGGGGAAAGCTGTAACTCTGTGAGATGATTTCACAGAACACAAAGAAGTTTCTCAGAAAGCTTCTTTCTCTTTGTTATCGGAGGATATTTCCTTTGGCCCTATAGTCTTTAAAGGGATCCGAAAAATCTGTTCTCATATTCCAAAGAAATAAGGATAGCAAAGAGATCCACGAAATACAGATGTAACTCTGTGAGATGAATTAACAGAACACTAAGCAGTTTCTCAGAAAGCTTCTTTCCAGATTTCATCGGAGGATATTTCCTTTTTCACCATAGCCCTCTATGGGCTTCCAAATATCACTTTGCCAATTCCACAAGAACTGCCTTAGCGAAAGGCTTCTTGAGGGGAAAGCTGTAACTCTGTGAGATGATTTCACAGAACACAAAGAAGTTTCTCAGAAATCTTCTTTCTCTTTGTTATCGGAGGATATTTCCTTTGGCCCTGTAGTCTTCAAAGGGAAAGGAAATATCTGTTCTCAGATTCCACAGAAATAAGGCTAGCAAAGAGATACTCGAAATACAGATGCAACTCTGTGAGATGAATTAACAGAACACTAAGCAGTTTCTCAGAAAGCTTCTTTCCAGATTTCATCGGAGGATACTTCCTTTTTCACCATAGCCCTCTATGGGCTTCCAAATATCACTTTGCCAATTCCACAAGAACTGTCTTAGGGAAAGGCTTCTTGAGGGGAAAGCTGTAACTCTGTGAGATGATTTCACAGAACACAAAGAAGTTTCTCAGAAAGCTTCTTTCTCTTTGTTATCGGAGGATATTTCCTTTGGCCCTATAGTCTTCAAAGGGATCCGAAATATCTGTTCTCAGATTCCACAGAAATAAGGTAGCAAAGAGATCCACGAAATACTGATGTAAGTCTGTGAGATGAATTAACAGAACACTAAGCAGTTTCTCAGAAAGCTTCTTTCCACACTTCATCGGAGGATATTTCCTTTTTCACCATAGCCCTCTATGGGCTTCCAAATATCACTTTGCCAATTCCACAAGAACTGTCTTAGCGAAAGACTTCTTGAGGGGAAAGTTGTAACTCTGTGAGAGGATTTCACAGAACACAAAGAAGTTTCTCAGAAAGCTTCTTTCTCTTTGTTATCGGAGGATATTTCCTTTGGCCCTATAGTCTTTAAAGGGATCCGAAATATCTGTTCTCAGATTCCACAGAAATAAGGCTCGCAAAGAGATCCACGAAATACAGATGTAACTTTGTGAGATGAATTAACAGAACACTAAGCAGTTTCTCAGAAAGCTTCTTTCCAGATTTCATCGGAGGATATTTCCTTTTTCACCATAGCCCTCTATGGGCTTCCAAATATCACTTTGCCAATTCCACAAGAACTGTCTTAGCGAAAGGCTTCTTGAGGGGAAAGCTGTAACTCTGTGAGATGATTTCACAGAACACAAAGAAGTTTCTCAGAAAGCTTCTTTCTCTTTGTTATTGGAGGATATTTCCTTTGGCCCTATAGTCTTCAAAGGGAAAGGAAATATCTGTTGTCAGATTTCACAGAAATAAGGCTAGCAAAGAGATCCACGAAATACAGATGTAACTCTGTGAGATGAATTAACAGAACACTAAGCAGTTTCTCAGAAAACTTCTTTCCAGATTTCTTCGGAGGATATTTCCTTTTTCACCATAGCCCTCTACGGGCTTCTAAATATCACTTTGCCAATTCCACAAGAACTGTCTTAGCGAAAGGCTTCTTAAGGGGAAAGGTGTAACTCTGTGAGATGATTTCACAGAACACAAAGAAGTTTCTCAGAAAGCTTCTTTCTCTTTGTTATCGGAGGATATTTCCTTTGGCCCTATTGTCTTCAAAGGGATCCGAAATATCTGTTGTCAGATTCCACAGAAATAAGGCTAGCAAAGAGATCCACGAAATACAGATGTAACTCTGTGAGATGAATTAACAGAAAACTGAGCAGTTTCTCAGAAACCTTCTTTCCAGATTTCATCGGAGGATATTTCCTTTTTCATCCTAGACCTCTATGGGCTTCCAAATATCACTTTGCCAATTCCACAAGAACTGTCTTAGCGAAAGGCTTCTTGAGGGGAAAGCTGTAACTCTGTGAGATGATTTCACAGAACACAAAGAAGTTTCTCAGAAAGCTTCTTTCTCTTTGTTATCGGAGGATATTTCCTTTGGCCCTATAGTCTTCAAAGGGATCCGAAATATCTGTTGTCAGATTCCACAGAAATAAGGCGAGCAAAGAGATCCACGAAATGCAGATGTAACTCTGTGAGATGAATTAACAGAACACTAAGCAGTTTCTCAGAAAGCTTCTTTACAGATTTCATCGGAGGATATTTCCTTTTTCACCATAGCCCTCTAAGGGCTTCCAAATATCACTTTGCCAATTCCACAAGAACTGTCTTAGCGAAAGGCTTCTTGAGGGGAAAGCTGTAACTCTGTGAGATGATTTCACAGAACACAAAGAAGTTTCTCAATAAGCTTCTTTCTCTTTGTTATCGGAGGATATTTCCTTTGGCCCTATAGTCTTCAAAGGGATCCAAAATATCTGTTGTCAGATTCCACAGAAATAAGGCTAGCAAAGACATCCACGAAATACAGATGTAACTCTGTGAGATGAATTAACAGAACACTAAGTAGTTTCTCAGAAAGCTTCTTTCCAGATTTCATCTGAGGATATTTCCTTTTTCACCATAGCCCTCTATGGGCTTCCAAATATAACTTTGCCAATTCCACAAGAACTGTCTTAGCGAAAGGCTTCTTGATGGGAAAGCTGTAACTCTGTGAGATGATTTCACAGAACACAAAGAAGTTTCTCAGAAAGCTTCTTTCTCTTTGTTATCGGAGGATATTTCCTTTGGCCCTATTGTCTTCCATGGGATCCGAAATATCTGTTCTCAGATTCCACAGAAATAAGGCTAGCAAAGAGATCCACGAAATACACATGTAACTCTGTGAGATGAATTAACGGAACACTAAGCAGTTTCTCAGAAAGCTTCTTTCCAGATTTCATCGGAGGATATTTCCTTTTTCACCATAGCCCTCTATGGGCTTCCAAATATCACTTTGCCAATTCCACAAGAACTGTCTTAGCGAAAGGCTTCTTGAGAGGAAAGCTGTAACTCTGTGAGATGATTTCACAGAACACAAAGAAGTTGCTCAGAAAGCTTCTTTCTCTTTGTTATCGGAGGATATTTCCTTTGTCCCTATAGTCTTCAAAGGGAAAGGAAATATCTGTTGTCAGATTCCACAGAAATAAGGCTAGCAAAGAGATCCACGAAATACAGATGTAACTCTGTGAGATGAATTAACAGAACACTAAGCAGTTTCTCAGAAAGCATCTTTCCAGATTTCATCGGAGGATATTTCCTTTTTCACCATAGCCCTCTATGAGCTTCCAAATATCACTTTGCCAATTCCACAAGAACTGTCTTAGCGAAAGGCTTCTTGAGGGGAAAGCTGTAACTCTGTGAGATGATTTCACAGAACACAATGAAGTTTCTCAGAAAGCTTCTTTCTCTTTGTTATCGGAGGATATTTCCTTTGGCCCTATAGTCTTCAAAGGGAAAGGAAATATCTGTTGTCAGATTCCACAGAAATAAGTCTAGCAAAGAGATCCACGAAATACAGATGTAACTCTGTGAGATGAATTAACAGAACACTAAGCAGTTTCTCAGAAAGCTTCTTTCCAGATTTCATCGGAGGATATTTCCTTTTTCACCATAGCCCTCTATGGGCTTCCAAATATCACTTTGCCAATTCCACAAGAACGTCTTAGCGAAAGGATCCTTGACGGGAAGGCTGTAACTCTGTGAGATGATTTCACAGAACACAAAGAAGTTTCTCAGACAGCTTCTTTCTCTTTGTTATCGGAGGATATTTCCTTTGGCCCTTTAGTCTTCAAAGGGATACGAAATATGTGCTCTCAGATTCCACAGAAATAAGGCTAGCAAAGAGATCCACGAAATACAGATGTAACACTGTGAGATGAATTATCAGAACACTAAGCAGTTTCTCAGAAAGCTTCTTTCCAGATTTCATCGGAGGATATTTCCTTTTTCTCCATAGCCCTTTATGAGCTTCCAAATATCACTTTGCCAATTCCACAAGAACTGTCTTAGCGAAAGGCTTCTTGAGGGGAAAGCTGTAACTCTGTGAGATGATTTCACAGAACACAAAGAAGTTTCTCAGAAAGCTTCTTTCTCTTTGTTATCGGAGGATATTTCCTTTGGCCCTATAGTCTTTAAAGGGATCCGAAAAATCTGTTCTCATATTCCAAAGAAATAAGGATAGCAAAGAGATCCACGAAATACAGATGTAACTCTGTGAGATGAATTAACAGAACACTAAGCAGTTTCTCAGAAAGCTTCTTTCCAGATTTCATCGGAGGATATTTCCTTTTTCACCATAGCCCTCTATGGGCTTCCAAATATCACTTTGCCAATTCCACAAGAACTGCCTTAGCGAAAGGCTTCTTGAGGGGAAAGCTGTAACTCTGTGAGATGATTTCACAGAACACAAAGAAGTTTCTCAGAAATCTTCTTTCTCTTTGTTATCGGAGGATATTTCCTTTGGCCCTGTAGTCTTCAAAGGGAAAGGAAATATCTGTTCTCAGATTCCACAGAAATAAGGCTAGCAAAGAGATACTCGAAATACAGATGCAACTCTGTGAGATGAATTAACAGAACACTAAGCAGTTTCTCAGAAAGCTTCTTTCCAGATTTCATCGGAGGATACTTCCTTTTTCACCATAGCCCTCTATGGGCTTCCAAATATCACTTTGCCAATTCCACAAGAACTGTCTTAGGGAAAGGCTTCTTGAGGGGAAAGCTGTAACTCTGTGAGATGATTTCACAGAACACAAAGAAGTTTCTCAGAAAGCTTCTTTCTCTTTGTTATCGGAGGATATTTCCTTTGGCCCTATAGTCTTCAAAGGGATCCGAAATATCTGTTCTCAGATTCCACAGAAATAAGGTAGCAAAGAGATCCACGAAATACTGATGTAAGTCTGTGAGATGAATTAACAGAACACTAAGCAGTTTCTCAGAAAGCTTCTTTCCACACTTCATCGGAGGATATTTCCTTTTTCACCATAGCCCTCTATGGGCTTCCAAATATCACTTTGCCAATTCCACAAGAACTGTCTTAGCGAAAGACTTCTTGAGGGGAAAGTTGTAACTCTGTGAGAGGATTTCACAGAACACAAAGAAGTTTCTCAGAAAGCTTCTTTCTCTTTGTTATCGGAGGATATTTCCTTTGGCCCTATAGTCTTTAAAGGGATCCGAAATATCTGTTCTCAGATTCCACAGAAATAAGGCTCGCAAAGAGATCCACGAAATACAGATGTAACTTTGTGAGATGAATTAACAGAACACTAAGCAGTTTCTCAGAAAGCTTCTTTCCAGATTTCATCGGAGGATATTTCCTTTTTCACCATAGCCCTCTATGGGCTTCCAAATATCACTTTGCCAATTCCACAAGAACTGTCTTAGCGAAAGGCTTCTTGAGGGGAAAGCTGTAACTCTGTGAGATGATTTCACAGAACACAAAGAAGTTTCTCAGAAAGCTTCTTTCTCTTTGTTATTGGAGGATATTTCCTTTGGCCCTATAGTCTTCAAAGGGAAAGGAAATATCTGTTGTCAGATTTCACAGAAATAAGGCTAGCAAAGAGATCCACGAAATACAGATGTAACTCTGTGAGATGAATTAACAGAACACTAAGCAGTTTCTCAGAAAACTTCTTTCCAGATTTCTTCGGAGGATATTTCCTTTTTCACCATAGCCCTCTACGGGCTTCTAAATATCACTTTGCCAATTCCACAAGAACTGTCTTAGCGAAAGGCTTCTTAAGGGGAAAGGTGTAACTCTGTGAGATGATTTCACAGAACACAAAGAAGTTTCTCAGAAAGCTTCTTTCTCTTTGTTATCGGAGGATATTTCCTTTGGCCCTATTGTCTTCAAAGGGATCCGAAATATCTGTTGTCAGATTCCACAGAAATAAGGCTAGCAAAGAGATCCACGAAATACAGATGTAACTCTGTGAGATGAATTAACAGAAAACTGAGCAGTTTCTCAGAAACCTTCTTTCCAGATTTCATCGGAGGATATTTCCTTTTTCATCCTAGACCTCTATGGGCTTCCAAATATCACTTTGCCAATTCCACAAGAACTGTCTTAGCGAAAGGCTTCTTGAGGGGAAAGCTGTAACTCTGTGAGATGATTTCACAGAACACAAAGAAGTTTCTCAGAAAGCTTCTTTCTCTTTGTTATCGGAGGATATTTCCTTTGGCCCTATAGTCTTCAAAGGGATCCGAAATATCTGTTGTCAGATTCCACAGAAATAAGGCGAGCAAAGAGATCCACGAAATGCAGATGTAACTCTGTGAGATCAATTAACAGAACACTAAGCAGTTTCTCAGAAAGCTTCTTTACAGATTTCATCGGAGGATATTTCCTTTTTCACCATAGCCCTCTAAGGGCTTCCAAATATCACTTTGCCAATTCCACAAGAACTGTCTTAGCGAAAGGCTTCTTGAGGGGAAAGCTGTAACTCTGTGAGATGATTTCACAGAACACAAAGAAGTTTCTCAATAAGCTTCTTTCTCTTTGTTATCGGAGGATATTTCCTTTGGCCCTATAGTCTTCAAAGGGATCCAAAATATCTGTTGTCAGATTCCACAGAAATAAGGCTAGCAAAGACATCCATGAAATACAGATGTAACTCTGTGAGATGAATTAACAGAACACTAAGTAGTTTCTCAGAAAGCTTCTTTCCAGATTTCATCTGAGGATATTTCCTTTTTCACCATAGCCCTCTATGGGCTTCCAAATATAACTTTGCCAATTCCACAAGAACTGTCTTAGCGAAAGGCTTCTTGATGGGAAAGCTGTAACTCTGTGAGATGATTTCACAGAACACAAAGAAGTTTCTCAGAAAGCTTCTTTCTCTTTGTTATCGGAGGATATTTCCTTTGGCCCTAATGTCTTCCATGGGATCCGAAATATCTGTTCTCAGATTCCACAGAAATAAGGCTAGCAAAGAGATCCACGAAATACACATGTAACTCTGTGAGATGAATTATCAGAACACTAAGCAGTTTCTCAGAAAGCTTCTTTCCAGATTTCATAGGAGTATATTTCCTTTTTCACCACAGCCCTCTATGGGCTTCCAAACATCTCTTTACCAATTCCAGAAGAACTGTCTTAGCGAAAGCCTTCTTCAGGGGAAAGCTGTAACGCTGTGAGTTGATTTCACAGAACACAAAGAAGTTTCTCAGAAAGCTTCTTTCTCTTTGTTATCGAAGGATATTTCCTTTGGCCGTATAGTCTTCAAAAGGTTCCGAAATATTTGTTCTCAGATTCCACAGAAATAAAGCTAGTAAAGAGATCCACGAAATACAGATGTAACTCTGTGAGATGAATTAACAGAACACTAAGCAGTTTCTCAGAAAGCTTCTTTCCAGATTTCATCGGAGGATATTTCCTTTTTCACCATAGCCCTCTATGGGCTTCCAAATATCACTTTGCCAATTCCACAAGAACTGTCTTAGCGAAAGGCTTCTTGAGAGGAAAGCTGTAACTCTGTGAGATGATTTCACAGAACACAAAGAAGTTGCTCAGAAAGCTTCTTTCTCTTTGTTATCGGAGGATATTTCCTTTGTCCCTATAGTCTTCAAAGGGAAAGGAAATATCTGTTGTCAGATTCCACAGAAATAAGGCTAGCAAAGAGATCCACGAAATACTGATGTAACTCTGTGAGATTAATTAACAGAACACTAAGCAGTTTCTCAGAAAGCATCTTTCCAGATTTCATCGGAGGATATTTCCTTTTTCACCATAGCCCTCTATGAGCTTCCAAATATCACTTTGCCAATTCCACAAGAACTGTCTTAGCGAAAGGCTTCTTGAGGGGAAAGCTGTAACTCTGTGAGATGATTTCACAGAACACAATGAAGTTTCTCAGAAAGCTTCTTTCTCTTTGTTATCGGAGGATATTTCCTTTGGCCCTATAGTCTTCAAAGGGAAAGGAAATATCTGTTGTCAGATTCCACAGAAATAAGTCTAGCAAAGAGATCCACGAAATACAGATGTAACTCTGTGAGATGAATTAACAGAACACTAAGCAGTTTCTCAGAAAGCTTCTTTCCAGATTTCATCGGAGGATATTTCCTTTTTCACCATAGCCCTCTATGGGCTTCCAAATATCACTTTGCCAATTCCACAAGAACGTCTTAGCGAAAGGATCCTTGACGGGAAGGCTGTAACTCTGTGAGATGATTTCACAGAACACAAAGAAGTTTCTCAGACAGCTTCTTTCTCTTTGTTATCGGAGGATATTTCCTTTGGCCCTTTAGTCTTCAAAGGGATACGAAATATGTGCTCTCAGATTCCACAGAAATAAGGCTAGCAAAGAGATCCACGAAATACAGATGTAACACTGTGAGATGAATTATCAGAACACTAAGCAGTTTCTCAGAAAGCTTCTTTCCAGATTTCATCGGAGGATATTTCCTTTTTCACCATAGCCCTCTACGGGCTTCTAAATATCACTTTGCCAATTCCACAAGAACTGTCTTAGCGAAAGGCTTCTTAAGGGGAAAGGTGTAACTCTGTGAGATGATTTCACAGAACACAAAGAAGTTTCTCAGAAAGCTTCTTTCTCTTTGTTATCGGAGGATATTTCCTTTGGCCCTTTAGTCTTAAAAGGGATCCGAAATATCTGTTCTCAGATTCCACAGAAATAAGGCTAGCAAAGAGATCCAAGAAATACAGATGTAACTCTGTTAGACGAATTAACAGAACACTAAGCAGTTTCTCAGAAAGCTTCTTTCCAGATTTCATCGGAGGATATTTCCTTTTTCACGATAGCCCTCTATGGGCTTCCAAATATCACTTTGCCAATTCCACAAGAACTGTCTTAGCGAAAGGCTTCTTGAGGGGAAAGCTGTAACTCTGTGAGATGATTTCACAGAACACAAAGAAGTTTCTCAGAAAGCTTCTTTCTCTTTGTTATCGGAGGATATTTCTTTTGGCCCTATAGTCTTCAAAGGGATCCGTAATATCTGTTCTCAGATTCCACAGAAATAAGGCTAGCAAAGAGATCCACGAAATACAGATGTAACTCTGTGAGATGAATTAACGGAACACTAAGCAGTTTCTCAGAAAGCTTCTTTCCAGATTTCATCGGAGGATATTTCCTTTTTCACCATAGCCCTCTATGGGCTTCCAAATATCACTTTGCCAATTCCACAAGAACTGTCTTAGCGAAAGGCTTCTTGAGAGGAAAGCTGTAACTCTGTGAGATGATTTCACAGAACACAAAGAAGTTGCTCAGAAAGCTTCTTTCTCTTTGTTATCGGAGGATATTTCCTTTGTCCCTATAGTCTTCAAAGGGAAAGGAAATATCTGTTGTCAGATTCCACAGAAATAAGGCTAGCAAAGAGATCCACGAAATACAGATGTAACCCTGTGAGATGAATTAACAGAACACTAAGCAGTTTCTCAGAAAGCATCTTTCCAGATTTCATCGGAGGATATTTCCTTTTTCACCATAGCCCTCTATGAGCTTCCAAATATCACTTTGCCAATTCCACAAGAACTGTCTTAGCGAAAGGCTTCTTGAGGGGAAAGCTGTAACTCTGTGAGATGATTTCACAGAACACAATGAAGTTTCTCAAAAAGCTTCTTTCTCTTTGTTATCGGAGGATATTTCCTTTGGCCCTTTAGTCTTAAAAGGGATCCGAAATATCTGTTCTCAGATTCCACAGAAATAAGGCTAGCAAAGAGATCCAAGAAATACAGATGTAACTCTGTTAGACGAATTAACAGAACACTAAGCAGTTTCTCAGAAAGCTTCTTTCCAGATTTCATCGGAGGATATTTCCTTTTTCACGATAGCCCTCTATGGGCTTCCAAATATCACTTTGCCAATTCCACAAGAACTGTCTTAGCGAAAGGCTTCTTGAGGGGAAAGCTGTAACTCTGTGAGATGATTTCACAGAACACAAAGAAGTTTCTCAGAAAGCTTCTTTCTCTTTGTTATCGGAGGATATTTCTTTTGGCCCTATAGTCTTCAAAGGGATCCGTAATATCTGTTCTCAGATTCCACAGAAATAAGGCTAGCAAAGAGATCCACGAAATACAGATGTAACTCTGTGAGATGAATTAACGGAACACTAAGCAGTTTCTCAGAAAGCTTCTTTCCAGATTTCATCGGAGGATATTTCCTTTTTCACCATAGCCCTCTATGGGCTTCCAAATATCACTTTGCCAATTCCACAAGAACTGTCTTAGCGAAAGGCTTCTTGAGAGGAAAGCTGTAACTCTGTGAGATGATTTCACAGAACACAAAGAAGTTGCTCAGAAAGCTTCTTTCTCTTTGTTATCGGAGGATATTTCCTTTGTCCCTATAGTCTTCAAAGGGAAAGGAAATATCTGTTGTCAGATTCCACAGAAATAAGGCTAGCAAAGAGATCCACGAAATACAGATGTAACTCTGTGAGATGAATTAACAGAACACTAAGCAGTTTCTCAGAAAGCATCTTTCCAGATTTCATCGGAGGATATTTCCTTTTTCACCATAGCCCTCTATGAGCTTCCAAATATCACTTTGCCAATTCCACAAGAACTGTCTTAGCGAAAGGCTTCTTGAGGGGAAAGCTGTAACTCTGTGAGATGATTTCACAGAACACAATGAAGTTTCTCAGAAAGCTTCTTTCTCTTTGTTATCGGAGGATATTTCCTTTGGCCCTATAGTCTTCAAAGGGAAAGGAAATATCTGTTGTCAGATTCCACAGAAATAAGTCTAGCAAAGAGATCCACGAAATACAGATGTAACTCTGTGAGATGAATTAACAGAACACTAAGCAGTTTCTCAGAAAGCTTCTTTCCAGATTTCATCGGAGGATATTTCCTTTTTCACCATAGCCCTCTATGGGCTTCCAAATATCACTTTGCCAATTCCACAAGAACTGTCTTAGCGAAAGGCTTCTTGAGGGGAAAGCTGTAACTCTGTGAGATGATTTCACAGAACACAAAGAAGTTTCTCAGAAAGCTTCTTTCTCTTTGTTATCGGAGGATATTTCCTTTGGCCCTATAGTCTTCAAAGGGATCCGAAATATCTGTTCTCAGATTCCACAGAAATAAGGTAGCAAAGAGATCCACGAAATACTGATGTAAGTCTGTGAGATGAATTAACAGAACACTAAGCAGTTTCTCAGAAAGCTTCTTTCCACACTTCATCGGAGGATATTTCCTTTTTCACCATAGCCCTCTATGGGCTTCCAAATATCACTTTGCCAATTCCACAAGAACTGTCTTAGCGAAAGACTTCTTGAGGGGAAAGTTGTAACTCTGTGAGAGGATTTCACAGAACACAAAGAAGTTTCTCAGAAAGCTTCTTTCTCTTTGTTATCGGAGGATATTTCCTTTGGCCCTATAGTCTTTAAAGGGATCCGAAATATCTGTTCTCAGATTCCACAGAAATAAGGCTCGCAAAGAGATCCACGAAATACAGATGTAACTTTGTGAGATGAATTAACAGAACACTAAGCAGTTTCTCAGAAAGCTTCTTTCCAGATTTCATCGGAGGATATTTCCTTTTTCACCATAGCCCTCTATGGGCTTCCAAATATCACTTTGCCAATTCCACAAGAACTGTCTTAGCGAAAGGCTTCTTGAGGGGAAAGCTGTAACTCTGTGAGATGATTTCACAGAACACAAAGAAGTTTCTCAGAAAGCTTCTTTCTCTTTGTTATTGGAGGATATTTCCTTTGGCCCTATAGTCTTCAAAGGGAAAGGAAATATCTGTTGTCAGATTTCACAGAAATAAGGCTAGCAAAGAGATCCACGAAATACAGATGTAACTCTGTGAGATGAATTAACAGAACACTAAGCAGTTTCTCAGAAAACTTCTTTCCAGATTTCTTCGGAGGATATTTCCTTTTTCACCATAGCCCTCTACGGGCTTCTAAATATCACTTTGCCAATTCCACAAGAACTGTCTTAGCGAAAGGCTTCTTAAGGGGAAAGGTGTAACTCTGTGAGATGATTTCACAGAACACAAAGAAGTTTCTCAGAAAGCTTCTTTCTCTTTGTTATCGGAGGATATTTCCTTTGGCCCTATTGTCTTCAAAGGGATCCGAAATATCTGTTGTCAGATTCCACAGAAATAAGGCTAGCAAAGAGATCCACGAAATACAGATGTAACTCTGTGAGATGAATTAACAGAAAACTGAGCAGTTTCTCAGAAACCTTCTTTCCAGATTTCATCGGAGGATATTTCCTTTTTCATCCTAGACCTCTATGGGCTTCCAAATATCACTTTGCCAATTCCACAAGAACTGTCTTAGCGAAAGGCTTCTTGAGGGGAAAGCTGTAACTCTGTGAGATGATTTCACAGAACACAAAGAAGTTTCTCAGAAAGCTTCTTTCTCTTTGTTATCGGAGGATATTTCCTTTGGCCCTATAGTCTTCAAAGGGATCCGAAATATCTGTTGTCAGATTCCACAGAAATAAGGCGAGCAAAGAGATCCACGAAATGCAGATGTAACTCTGTGAGATGAATTAACAGAACACTAAGCAGTTTCTCAGAAAGCTTCTTTACAGATTTCATCGGAGGATATTTCCTTTTTCACCATAGCCCTCTATGGGCTTCCAAATATCACTTTGCCAATTCCACAAGAACTGTCTTAGCGAAAGGCTTCTTGAGGGGAAAGCTGTAACTCTGTGAGATGATTTCACAGAACACAAAGAAGTTTCTCAGAAAGCTTCTTTCTCTTTGTTATTGGAGGATATTTCCTTTGGCCCTATAGTCTTCAAAGGGAAAGGAAATATCTGTTGTCAGATTTCACAGAAATAAGGCTAGCAAAGAGATCCACGAAATACAGATGTAACTCTGTGAGATGAATTAACAGAACACTAAGCAGTTTCTCAGAAAACTTCTTTCCAGATTTCTTCGGAGGATATTTCCTTTTTCACCATAGCCCTCTACGGGCTTCTAAATATCACTTTGCCAATTCCACAAGAACTGTCTTAGCGAAAGGCTTCTTAAGGGGAAAGGTGTAACTCTGTGAGATGATTTCACAGAACACAAAGAAGTTTCTCAGAAAGCTTCTTTCTCTTTGTTATCGGAGGATATTTCCTTTGGCCCTATAGTCTTTAAAGGGATCCGAAATATCTGTTCTCAGATTCCACAGAAATAAGGCTCGCAAAGAGATCCACGAAATACAGATGTAACTTTGTGAGATGAATTAACAGAACACTAAGCAGTTTCTCAGAAAGCTTCTTTCCAGATTTCATCGGAGGATATTTCCTTTTTCACCATAGCCCTCTATGGGCTTCCAAATATCACTTTGCCAGTTCCACAAGAACTGTCTTAGCGAAAGGCTTCTTGAGGGGAAAGCTGTAACTCTGTGAGATGATTTCACAGAACACAAAGAAGTTTCTCAGAAAGCTTCTTTCTCTTTGTTATTGGAGGATATTTCCTTTGGCCCTATAGTCTTCAAAGGGAAAGGAAATATCTGTTGTCAGATTTCACAGAAATAAGGCTAGCAAAGAGATCCACGAAATACAGATGTAACTCTGTGAGATGAATTAACAGAACACTAAGCAGTTTCTCAGAAAACTTCTTTCCAGATTTCTTCGGAGGATATTTCCTTTTTCACCATAGCCCTCTACGGGCTTCTAAATATCACTTTGCCAATTCCACAAGAACTGTCTTAGCGAAAGGCTTCTTAAGGGGAAAGGTGTAACTCTGTGAGATGATTTCACAGAACACAAAGAAGTTTCTCAGAAAGCTTCTTTCTCTTTGTTATCGGAGGATATTTCCTTTGGCCCTATTGTCTTCAAAGGGATCCGAAATATCTGTTGTCAGATTCCACAGAAATAAGGCTAGCAAAGAGATCCACGAAATACAGATGTAACTCTGTGAGATGAATTAACAGAAAACTGAGCAGTTTCTCAGAAACCTTCTTTCCAGATTTCATCGGAGGATATTTCCTTTTTCATCCTAGACCTCTATGGGCTTCCAAATATCACTTTGCCAATTCCACAAGAACTGTCTTAGCGAAAGGCTTCTTGAGGGGAAAGCTGTAACTCTGTGAGATGATTTCACAGAACACAAAGAAGTTTCTCAGAAAGCTTCTTTCTCTTTGTTATCGGAGGATATTTCCTTTGGCCCTATAGTCTTCAAAGGGATCCGAAATATCTGTTGTCAGATTCCACAGAAATAAGGCGAGCAAAGAGATCCACGAAATGCAGATGTAACTCTGTGAGATGAATTAACAGAACACTAAGCAGTTTCTCAGAAAGCTTCTTTACAGATTTCATCGGAGGATATTTCCTTTTTCACCATAGCCCTCTAAGGGCTTCCAAATATCACTTTGCCAATTCCACAAGAACTGTCTTAGCGAAAGGCTTCTTGAGGGGAAAGCTGTAACTCTGTGAGATGATTTCACAGAACACAAAGAAGTTTCTCAATAAGCTTCTTTCTCTTTGTTATCGGAGGATATTTCCTTTGGCCCTATAGTCTTCAAAGGGATCCAAAATATCTGTTGTCAGATTCCACAGAAATAAGGCTAGCAAAGACATCCACGAAATACAGATGTAACTCTGTGAGATGAATTAACAGAACACTAAGTAGTTTCTCAGAAAGCTTCTTTCCAGATTTCATCTGAGGATATTTCCTTTTTCACCATAGCCCTCTATGGGCTTCCAAATATAACTTTGCCAATTCCACAAGAACTGTCTTAGCGAAAGGCTTCTTGATGGGAAAGCTGTAACTCTGTGAGATGATTTCACAGAACACAAAGAAGTTTCTCAGAAAGCTTCTTTCTCTTTGTTATCGGAGGATATTTCCTTTGGCCCTATTGTCTTCCATGGGATCCGAAATATCTGTTCTCAGATTCCACAGAAATAAGGCTAGCAAAGAGATCCACGAAATACACATGTAACTCTGTGAGATGAATTAACGGAACACTAAGCAGTTTCTCAGAAAGCTTCTTTCCAGATTTCATCGGAGGATATTTCCTTTTTCACCATAGCCCTCTATGGGCTTCCAAATATCACTTTGCCAATTCCACAAGAACTGTCTTAGCGAAAGGCTTCTTGAGAGGAAAGCTGTAACTCTGTGAGATGATTTCACAGAACACAAAGAAGTTGCTCAGAAAGCTTCTTTCTCTTTGTTATCGGAGGATATTTCCTTTGTCCCTATAGTCTTCAAAGGGAAAGGAAATATCTGTTGTCAGATTCCACAGAAATAAGGCTAGCAAAGAGATCCACGAAATACAGATGTAACTCTGTGAGATGAATTAACAGAACACTAAGCAGTTTCTCAGAAAGCATCTTTCCAGATTTCATCGGAGGATATTTCCTTTTTCACCATAGCCCTCTATGAGATTCCAAATATCACTTTGCCAATTCCACAAGAACTGTCTTAGCGAAAGGCTTCTTGAGGGGAAAGCTGTAACTCTGTGAGATGATTTCACAGAACACAATGAAGTTTCTCAGAAAGCTTCTTTCTCTTTGTTATCGGAGGATATTTCCTTTGGCCCTATAGTCTTCAAAGGGAAAGGAAATATCTGTTGTCAGATTCCACAGAAATAAGTCTAGCAAAGAGATCCACGAAATACAGATGTAACTCTGTGAGATGAATTAACAGAACACTAAGCAGTTTCTCAGAAAGCTTCTTTCCAGATTTCATCGGAGGATATTTCCTTTTTCACCATAGCCCTCTATGGGCTTCCAAATATCACTTTGCCAATTCCACAAGAACGTCTTAGCGAAAGGATCCTTGACGGGAAGGCTGTAACTCTGTGAGATGATTTCACAGAACACAAAGAAGTTTCTCAGACAGCTTCTTTCTCTTTGTTATCGGAGGATATTTCCTTTGGCCCTTTAGTCTTCAAAGGGATACGAAGTATGTGCTCTCAGATTCCACAGAAATAAGGCTAGCAAAGAGATCCACGAAATACAGATGTAACACTGTGAGATGAATTATCAGAACACTAAGCAGTTTCTCAGAAAGCTTTTTTCCAGATTTCATCGGAGGATATTTCCTTTTTCTGCATAGCCCTTTATGAGCTTCCAAATATCACTTTGCCAATTCCACAAGAACTGTCTTAGCGAAAGGCTTCTTGAGAGGAAAGCTGTAACTCTGTGAGATGATTTCACAGAACACAAAGAAGTTTCTCAGAAAGCTTCTTTCTCTTTGTTATCGGAGGATATTTCCTTTGGCCCTATAGTCTTTAAAGGGATCCGAAAAATCTGTTCTCATATTCCAAAGAAATAAGGATAGCAAAGAGATCCACGAAATACAGATGTAACTCTGTGAGATGAATTAACAGAACACTAAGCAGTTTCTCAGAAAGCTTCTTTCCAGATTTCATCGGAGGATATTTCCTTTTTCACCATAGCCCTCTAAGGGCTTCCAAATATCACTTTGCCAATTCCACAAGAACTGTCTTAGCGAAAGGCTTCTTGAGGGGAAAGCTGTAACTCTGTGAGATGATTTCACAGAACACAAAGAAGTTTCTCAGAAATCTTCTTTCTCTTTGTTATCGGAGGATATTTCCTTTGGCCCTATAGTCTTCAAAGGGAAAGGAAATATCTGTTCTCAGATTCCACAGAAATAAGGCTAGCAAAGAGATACTCGAAATACAGATGCAACTCTGTGAGATGAATTAACAGAACACTAAGCAGTTTCTCAGAAAGCTTCTTTCCAGATTTCATCGGAGGATACTTCCTTTTTCACCATAGCCCTCTATGGGCTTCCAAATATCACTTTGCCAATTCCACAAGAACTGTCTTAGGGAAAGGCTTCTTGAGGGGAAAGCTGTAACTCTGTGAGATGATTTCACAGAACACAAAGAAGTTTCTCAGAAAGCTTCTTTCTCTTTGTTATCGGAGGATATTTCCTTTGGCCCTATAGTCTTCAAAGGGATCCGAAATATCTGTTCTCAGATTCCACAGAAATAAGGTAGCAAAGAGATCCACGAAATACTGATGTAAGTCTGTGAGATGAATTAACAGAACACTAAGCAGTTTCTCAGAAAGCTTCTTTCCACACTTCATCGGAGGATATTTCCTTTTTCACCATAGCCCTCTATGGGCTTCCAAATATCACTTTGCCAATTCCTCAAGAACTGTCTTAGCGAAAGACTTCTTGAGGGGAAAGCTGTAACTCTGTGAGAGGATTTCACAGAACACAAAGAAGTTTCTCAGAAAGCTTCTTTCTCTTTGTTATCGGAGGATATTTCCTTTGGCCCTATAGTCTTTAAAGGGATCCGAAATATCTGTTCTCAGATTCCACAGAAATAAGGCTCGCAAAGAGATCCACGAAATACAGATGTAACTCTGTGAGATGAATTAACAGAACACTAAGCAGTTTCTCAGAAAGCTTCTTTCCAGATTTCATCGGAGGATATTTCCTTTTTCACCATAGCCCTCTATGGGCTTCCAAATATCACTTTGCCAATTCCACAAGAACTGTCTTAGCGAAAGGCTTCTTGAGGGGAAAGCTGTAACTCTGTGAGATGATTTCACAGAACACAAAGAAGTTTCTTAGAAAGCTTCTTTCTCTTTGTTATTGGAGGATATTTCCTTTGGCCCTATAGTCTTCAAAGGGAAAGGAAATATCTGTTGTCAGATTTCACAGAAATAAGGCTAGCAAAGAGATCCACGAAATGCAGATGTAACTCTGTGAGATGAATTAACAGAACACTAAGCAGTTTCTCAGAAAGCTTCTTTCCAGATTTCTTCGGAGGATATTTCCTTTTTCACCATAGCCCTCTACGGGCTTCTAAATATCACTTTGCCAATTCCACAAGAACTGTCTTAGCGAAAGGCTTCTTAAGGGGAAAGCTGTAACTCTGTGAGATGATTTCACAGAACACAAAGAAGTTTCTCAGAAAGCTTCTTTCTCTTTGTTATCGGAGGATATTTCCTTTGGCCCTATAGTCTTCAAAGGGATCCGAAATATCTGTTGTCAGATTCCACAGAAATAAGGCTAGCAAAGAGATCCACGAAATACAGATGTAACTCTGTGAGATGAATTAACAGAACACTGAGCAGTTTCTCAGAAACCTTCTTTCCAGATTTCATCGGAGGATATTTCCTTTTTCATCCTAGACCTCTATGGGCTTCCAAATATCACTTTGCCAATTCCACAAGAACTGTCTTAGCGAAAGGCTTCTTGAGGGGAAAGCTGTAACTCTGTGAGATGATTTCACAGAACACAAAGAAGTTTCTCAGAAAGCTTCTTTCTCTTTGTTATCGGAGGATATTTCCTTTGGCCCTATAGTCTTCAAAGGGATCCGAAATATCTGTTGTCAGATTCCACAGAAATAAGGCGAGCAAAGAGATCCACGAAATGCAGATGTAACTCTGTGAGATGAATTAACAGAACACTAAGTAGTTTCTCAGAAAGCTTCTTTACAGATTTCATCGGAGGATATTTCCTTTTTCACCATAGCCCTCTAAGGGCTTCCAAATATCACTTTGCGAATTCCACAAGAACTGTCTTAGCGAAAGGCTTCTTGAGGGGAAAGCTGTAACTCTGTGAGATGATTTCACAGAACACAAAGAGGTTTCTCAGAAAGCTTCTTTCTCTTTGTTATCGGAGGATATTTCCTTTGGCCCTATAGTCTTCAAAGGGATCCAAAATATCTGTTGTCAGATTCCACAGAAATAAGGCTAGCAAAGACATCCACGAAATACAGATGTAACTCTGTGAGATGAATTAACAGAACACTAAGTAGTTTCTCAGAAAGCTTCTTTCCAGATTTCATCTGAGGATATTTCCTTTTTCACCATAGCCCTCTATGGGCTTCCAAATATAACTTTGCCAATTCCACAAGAACTGTCTTAGCGAAAGGCTTCTTGATGGGAAAGCTGTAACTCTGTGAGATGATTTCACAGAACACAAAGAACTTTCTCAGAAAGCTTCTTTCTCTTTGTTATCGGAGGATATTTCCTTTGGCCCTATTGTCTTCCATGGGATCCGAAATATCTGTTCTCAGATTCCACAGAAATAAGGCTAGCAAAGAGATCCACGAAATACACATGTAACTCTGTGACATGAATTATCAGAACACTAAGCAGTTTCTCAGAAAGCTTCTTTCCAGATTTCATAGGAGTATATTTCCTTTTTCACCACAGCCCTCTATGGGCTTCCAAACATCTCTTTGCCAATTCCAGAAGAACTGTCTTAGCGAAAGCCTTCTTCAGGGGAAAGCTGTAACGCTGTGAGTTGATTTCACAGAACACAAAGAAGTTTCTCAGAAAGCTTCTTTCTCTTTGTTATCGAAGGATATTTCCTTTGGCCGTATAGTCTTCAAAAGGTTCCGAAATATTTGTTCTCAGATTCCACAGAAATAAAGCTAGTAAAGAGATCCACGAAATACAGATGTAACTCTGTGAGATGAATTAACAGAACACTAAGCAGTTTCTCAGAAAGCTTCTTTCCAGATTTCATCGGAGGATATTTCCTTTTTCACCATAGCCCTCTATGGGCTTCCAAATATCACTTTGCCAATTCCACAAGAACTGTCTTAGCGAAAGGCTTCTTGAGAGGAAAGGTGTAACTCTGTGAGATGATTTCACAGAACACAAAGAAGTTTCTCAGAAAGCTTCTTTCTCTTTGTTATCGGAGGATATTTCCTTTGGTCCTATAGTGTTTGAAGGGATCCGAAATATCTGTTCTCAGATTCCACAGAAATAAGGCTAGCAAAGAGATCCAGGAAATACAGATGTAACGCTGTGAGATGAATTAACAGAACACTAAGCAGTTTCTCAGAAAGCTTCTTTCCAGATTTCATCGGAGGATATTTCCTTTTTCTCCATAGCCCTCTATGAGCTTCCAAATATCACTTTGGCAATTCCAAAAGAACTGTCTTAGCGAAAGGCTTCTTGAGGGGAAAGCTGTAACTCTGTGAGATGATTTCACAGAACACCAAGGAGTTTCTCAGAAAGCTTCTTTCTCTTTGTTATCGGAGGATATTTCCTTTGCCCCTATAGTCTTCAAAGGGAAAGGAAATATCTGTTCTCAGATTCCACAGAAATAAGGCTAGCAAAGAGATCCACGAAATACAGATGTAACGGTGTGAGATGAATTAACAGAACACTAAGCAGTTTCTCAGAAAGCTTCTTTCCAGATTTCATCGGAGGATATTTCCTTTTTCACCAAAGCCCTCTATGGGCTTCCAAACATCACTTTGCCAATTCCACAAGAACTGTCTTAGCGAAAGGCTTCTTGAGGGGAAAGCTGTAACTCTGTGAGATGATTTCACAGAACACAAAGAAGTTTCTCAGAAAGCTTCTTTCTCTTTGTTATCGGAGGATATTTCCTTTGGCCCTGTAGTCTTCAAAGGGAAAGGAAATATCTGTTGTCAGATTCAACAGAAATAAGGCTAGCAAAGAGATCCACGAAATACAGATGTAAATCTGTGAGATGAATTTACAGAACACTAAGCAGTTTCTCAGAAAGCATCTTTCCAGATTTCATCGGAGGATATTTCCTTTTTCACCCTAGCCCTCTATGGGCTTCCAAATATCACTTTGCCAATTCCACAAGAACTGTCTTAGCGAAAGGCTTCTTGAGGGGAAAGCTGTAACTCTGTGAGATGATTTCACAGAACACAAAGAAGTTTCTCAGTAAGCTTCTTTCTCTTTGTTATCGGAGGATATTTCTTTTGGCCCTATAGTCTTCAAAGGGATCCGTAATATCTGTTCTCAGATTCCACAGAAATAAGGCTAGCAAAGAGATCCACGAAATACAGATGTAACTCTGTGAGATGAATTAACGGAACACTAAGCAGTTTCTCAGAAAGCTTCTTTCCAGATTTCATCGGAAGATATTTCCTTTTTCAACCTAGCCCTCTATGGGCTTCCAAATATCACTTTGCCAATTCCACAAGAACTGTCTTAGCGAAAGGATCCTTGAGGGGAAGGCTGTAACTCTGTGAGAATATTTCACAGAACACAAAGAAGTTTCTCAGAAATCTTCTTTCTCTTTGTTATCGGAGGATATTTCCTTTGGCCCTGTAGTCTTCAAAGGGAAAGGAAATATCTGTTCTCAGATTCCACAGAAATAAGGCTAGCAAAGAGATACTCGAAATACAGATGAAACTCTGTGAGATGAATTAACAGAACACTAAGCAGTTTCTCAGAAAGCTTCTTTCCAGATTTCATCGGAGGATACTTCCTTTTTCACCATAGCCCTCTATGGGCTTCCAAATATCACTTTGCCAATTCCACAAGAACTGTCTTAGGGAAAGGCTTCTTGAGGGGAAAGCTGTAACTCTGTGAGATGATTTCACAGAACACAAAGAAGTTTCTCAGAAAGCTTCTTTCTCTTTGTTATCGGAGGATATTTCCTTTGGCCCTATAGTCTTCAAAGGGAAAGGAAATATCTGTTGTCAGATTCCACAGAAATAAGGTAGCAAAGAGATCCACGAAATACTGATGTAACTCTGTGAGATGAATTAACAGAACACTAAGCAGTTTCTCAGAAAGCTTCTTTCCACACTTCATCGGAGGATTTTTCCTTTTTCACCATAGCCCTCTATGGGCTTCCAAATATCACTTTGCCAATTCCACAAGAACTGTCTTAGCGAAAGACTTCTTGAGGGGAAAGCTGTAACTCTGTGAGAGGATTTCACAGAACACAAAGAAGTTTCTCAGAAAGCTTCTTTCTCTTTGTTATCGGAGGATATTTCCTTTGGCCCTATAGTCTTTAAAGGGATCCGAAATATCTGATCTCAGATACCACAGAAATAAGGCTCGCAAAGAGATCCACGAAATACAGATGTAACTCTGTGAGATGAATTAACAGAACACTAAGCAGTTTCTCAGAAAGCTTCTTTCCAGATTTCATCGGAGGATATTTCCTTTTTCACCATAGCCCTCTATGGGCTTCCAAATATCACTTTGCCAATTCCACAAGAACTGTCTTAGCGAATGGCTTCTTGAGTTGAAAGCTGTAAGTCTGTGAGATGATTTCACACAACACAAAGAAGTTTCTCAGAAAGCTTCTTTCTCTTTGTTATCGGAGGATATTTACTTTGGCCCTATAGTCTTGAAAGGGATCCGAAATATCTGTTGTCAGATTCCATAGAAATAAGGCTAGCAAAGAGATCCACGAAATACAGATGTAACTCTGTGAGATGAATTAACAGAACACTGAGCAGTTTCTCAGAAAGCTTCTTTCCAGATTTCATCGGAGGATATTTCCTTTTTCACGAGAGCCCTCTATGGGCTTCCAAATATAACTTTGCCAATTCCACAAGAACTGTCTTAGCGAAAGGCTTCTTGAGGGGAAAGCTGTAACTCTGTGAGATGATTTCACAGAACACAAAGAAGTTTCTCAGAGAGCTTCTTTCTCTTTGTTATCGGAGGATATTTCTTTTGGCCCTATAGTCTTCAAAGGGATCCGTAATATCTGTTCTCAGATTCCACAGAAATAAGGCTAGCAAAGAGATCCACGAAATACAGATGTAACTCTGTGAGATGAATTAACGGAACACTAAGCAGTTTCTCAGAAAGCTTCTTTCCAGATTTCATCGGAGGATATTTCCTTTTTCACCCTATCCCTCTATGGGCTTCCAAATATCACTTTGCCAATTCCACAAGAACTGTTTTACCGAAAGGCTTCTTGAGGGGAAAGCTGTAACTCTGTGAGATGATTTCACAGAACACAAAGAAGTTTCTCAGAAAGCTTCTTTCTCTTTGTTTTCGGAGAATATTTCCTTTGGCCCTATAGTCTTCAAAGGGAAAGTACATATCTGTTGTCAGATTCCACAGAAATAAGGCTAGCAAAGAGATCCACGAAATACAGATGTAACTCTGAGAAATGAATTAACAGAACACTAAGCAGTTTCTCAGAAAGCTTCTTTCCAGATTTCATCCGTGGATATTTCCTTTTACAGCACACCCCTCTATGGGCTTCCAAATATCACTTTGCCAATTCCACAAGGACTTTCTTAGCGAAAGGCTTCTTCAGGGGAAAGCTGTTACTCTGTGAGATGATTTCACAGAACACAAAGAAGTTTCTCGGAAAGCTTCTTTCTCTTTGTTATCGGAGGATATTTCCTTTGGCCCTTTAGTCTTCAAAGGGAAAGGAAATATCTGTTGTCAGATTCCACAGAAATAAGGCTAGCAAAGACATCCACGAAATACAGATGTAACTCTGTGAGATGCATTAACAGAACACTAAGCAGTTTCTCAGAAAGCTTCTTTCCAGATTTCATCGGAGGATATTTCCTTTTTCACCATAGCCCTCTAAGGGCTTCCAAATATCACTTTCCCAATTCCACAAGAACTGTCTTAGCGAAAGGCTTCTTGAGGAGAAAGCTGTAACTCTGTGAGATGATTTCACAGAAAACAAAGAAGTTTCTCAGAAAGCTTCTTTCTCTTTGTTATTGGAGGATATTTCCTTTGGCCCTATAGTCTTCAAAGGGAAAGGAAATATCTGTTGTCAGATTTCACAGAAATAAGGCTAGCAAAGAGATCCACGAAATACAGATGTAACTCTGTGAGATGAATTAACAGAACACTAAGCAGTTTCTCAGAAAGCTTCTTTCCAGATTTCTTCGGAGGATATTTCCTTTTTCACCATAGCCCTCTACGGGCTTCTAAATATCACTTTGCCAATTCCACAAGAACTGTCTTAGCGAAAGGCTTCTTAAGGGGAAAGCTGTAACTCTGTGAGATGATTTCACAGAACACAAAGAAGTTTCTCAGAAAGCTTCTTTCTCTTTGTTATCGGAGGATATTTCCTTTGGCCCTATAGTCTTCAAAGGGATCCGAAATATCTGTTGTCAGATTCCACAGAAATAAGGCTAGCAAAGAGATCCACGAAATACAGATGTAACTCTGTGAGATGAATTAACAGAACACTGAGCAGTTTCTCAGAAACCTTCTTTCCAGATTTCATCGGAGGATATTTCCTTTTTCATCCTAGACCTCTACGGGATTCCAAATATCACTTTGCCAATTCCACAAGAACTGTCTTAGCGAAAGGCTTCTTGAGGGGAAAGCTGTAACTCTGTGAGATGATTTCACAGAACACAAAGAAGTTTCTCAGAAAGCTTCTTTCTCTTTGTTATCGGAGGATATTTCCTTTGGCCCTATAGTCTTCAAAGGGATCCGAAATATCTGTTGTCAGATTCCACAGAAATAAGGCGAGCAAAGAGATCCACGAAATGCAGATGTAACTCTGTGAGATGAATTAACAGAACACTAAGCAGTTTCTCAGAAAGCTTCTTTCCAGATTTCATCGGAAGATATTTCCTTTTTCAACCTAGCCCTCTATGGGCTTCCAAATATCACTTTGCCAATTCCACAAGAACTGTCTTAGCGAAAGGATCCTTGAGGGGAAGGCTGTAACTCTGTGAGATGATTTCACAGAACACAAAGAAGTTTCTCAGAAATCTTCTTTCTCTTTGTTATCGGAGGATATTTCCTTTGGCCCTGTAGTCTTCAAAGGGAAAGGAAATATCTGTTCTCAGATTCCACAGAAATAAGGCTAGCAAAGAGATACTCGAAATACAGATGAAACTCTGTGAGATGAATTAACAGAACACTAAGCAGTTTCTCAGAAAGCTTCTTTCCAGATTTCATCGGAGGATACTTCCTTTTTCACCATAGCCCTCTATGGGCTTCCAAATATCACTTTGCCAATTCCACAAGAACTGTCTTAGGGAAAGGCTTCTTGAGGGGAAAGCTGTAACTCTGTGAGATGATTTCACAGAACACAAAGAAGTTTCTCAGAAAGCTTCTTTCTCTTTGTTATCGGAGGATATTTCCTTTGGCCCTATAGTCTTCAAAGGGAAAGGAAATATCTGTTGTCAGATTCCACAGAAATAAGGTAGCAAAGAGATCCACGAAATACTGATGTAACTCTGTGAGATGAATTAACAGAACACTAAGCAGTTTCTCAGAAAGCTTCTTTCCACACTTCATCGGAGGATTTTTCCTTTTTCACCATAGCCCTCTATGGGCTTCCAAATATCACTTTGCCAATTCCACAAGAACTGTCTTAGCGAAAGACTTCTTGAGGGGAAAGCTGTAACTCTGTGAGAGGATTTCACAGAACACAAAGAAGTTTCTCAGAAAGCTTCTTTCTCTTTGTTATCGGAGGATATTTACTTTGGCCCTATAGTCTTGAAAGGGATCCGAAATATCTGTTGTCAGATTCCATAGAAATAAGGCTAGCAAAGAGATCCACGAAATACAGATGTAACTCTGTGAGATGAATTAACAGAACACTAAGCAGTTTCTCAGAAAGCTTCTTTCCAGATTTCATCGGAGGATATTTCCTTTTTCACCATAGCCCTCTATGGGCTTCCAAATATCACTTTGCCAATTCCACAAGAACTGTCTTAGCGAAAGGCTTCTTGAGGGGAAAGCTGTAACTCTGTGAGATGATTTCACACAACACAAAGAAGTTTCTCAGAAAGCTTCTTTCTCTTTGTTATCGGAGGATATTTACTTTGGCCCTATAGTCTTGAAAGGGATCCGAAATATCTGTTGTCAGATTCCATAGAAATAAGGCTAGCAAAGAGATCCACGAAATACAGATGTAACTCTGTGAGATGAATTAACAGAACACTGAGCAGTTTCTCAGAAAGCTTCTTTCCAGATTTCATCGGAGGATATTTCCTTTTTCACGAGAGCCCTCTATGGGCTTCCAAATATAACTTTGCCAATTCCACAAGAACTGTCTTAGCGAAAGGCTTCTTGAGGGGAAAGCTGTAACTCTGTGAGATGATTTCACAGAACACAAAGAAGTTTCTCAGAAAGCTTCTTTCTCTTTGTTTTCGGAGAATATTTCCTTTGGCCCTATAGTCTTCAAAGGGAAAGTACATATCTGTTGTCAGATTCCACAGAAATAAGGCTAGCAAAGAGATCCACGAAATACAGATGTAACTCTGAGAAATGAATTAACAGAACACTAAGCAGTTTCTCAGAAAGCTTCTTTCCAGATTTCATCCGTGGATATTTCCTTTTACAGCACACCCCTCTATGGGCTTCCAAATATCACTTTGCCAATTCCACAAGGACTTTCTTAGCGAAAGGCTTCTTCAGGGGAAAGCTGTTACTCTGTGAGATGATTTCACAGAACACAAAGAAGTTTCTCGGAAAGCTTCTTTCTCTTTGTTATCGGAGGATATTTCCTTTGGCCCTTTAGTCTTCAAAGGGAAAGGAAATATCTGTTGTCAGATTCCACAGAAATAAGGCTAGCAAAGACATCCACGAAATACAGATGTAACTCTGTGAGATGCATTAACAGAACACTAAGCAGTTTCTCAGAAAGCTTCTTTCCAGATTTCATCGGAGGATATTTCCTTTTTCACCATAGCCCTCTAAGGGCTTCCAAATATCACTTTCCCAATTCCACAAGAACTGTCTTAGCGAAAGGCTTCTTGAGGAGAAAGCTGTAACTCTGTGAGATGATTTCACAGAAAACAAAGAAGTTTCTCAGAAAGCTTCTTTCTCTTTGTTATTGGAGGATATTTCCTTTGGCCCTATAGTCTTCAAAGGGAAAGGAAATATCTGTTGTCAGATTCCACAGAAATAAGGCTAGCAAAGAGATCCACAAAATACAGTTGTAACTCTGTTAGATGAATTAACAGAACACTAAGCAGTTTCTCAGAAAGCTTCTTTCCAGATTTCATCTGAGGATATTTCCTTTTTCACCATAGCCCTCTATGGGCTTCCAAATATCACTTTGCCAATTCCTCAAGAACTGCCTTAGCGAAAGGCTTCTTGCGGGGAAAGCTGTAACTCTGTGAGATGATTTCACAGAAAACAAAGAAGTTTCTCAGAAAGCTTCTTTCTCTTTGTTATCGGAGGATATTTCCTTTGGCCCTATAGTCTTCAAAGGGAAAGGAAATATCTGTTCTCAGATTCCACAGAAATAAGGCCAGCAAAGAGATCCACGAAATACAGATGTAACTCTGTGAGATGAATTAACAGAACACTAAGCAGTTTCTCAGAAAGCTTCTTTCCAGATTTCATCGGAGGATATTTCCTTTTTCACCATAGCCCTCTATGGGCTTCCAAATATCACTTTGCCAATTCCACAAGAACTGTCTTAGCGAAAGGCTTCTTGAGGGGAAAGCTGTAACTCTGTGAGATGATTTCACAGAACACAAAGAAGTTTCTCAGAAAGCTTCTTTCTCTTTGTTATCGGAGGATATTTCCTTTGGTCCTATAGTGTTTGAAGGGATCCGAAATATCTGTTCTCAGATTCCACAGAAATAAGGGTAGCAAAGAGATCCAGGAAATACAGATGTAACTCTGTGAGATGAATTAACAGAACACTAAGCAGTTTCTCAGAAAGCTTCTTTCCAGATTTCATCGGAGGATATTTCCTTTTTCTCCATAGCCCTCTATGAGCTTCCAAATATCACTTTGGCAATTCCAAAAGAACTGTCTTAGCGAAAGGCTTCTTGAGGGGAAAGCTGTAACTCTGTGAGATGATTTCACAGAACACAAAGGAGTTTCTCAGAAAGCTTCTTTCTCTTTGTTATCGGAGGATATTTCCTTTGCCCCTATAGTCTTCAAAGGGAAAGGAAATATCTGTTCTCAGATTCCACAGAAATAAGGCTAGCAAAGAGATCCACGAAATACAGATGTAACGGTGTGAGATGAATTAACAGAACACTAAGCAGTTTCTCAGAAAGCTTCTTTCCAGATTTCATCGGAGGATATTTCCTTTTTCACCAAAGCTCTCTATGGGCTTCCAAACATCACTTTGCCAATTCCACAAGAACTGTCTTAGCGAAAGGCTTCTTGAGGGGAAAGCTGTAACTCTGTGAGATGATTTCACAGAACACAAGGAAGTTTCTCAGAAAGCTTCTTTCTCTTTGTTATCGGAGGATATTTCCTTTGGCCCTGTAGTCTTCAAAGGGAAAGGAAATATCTGTTGTCAGATTCAACAGAAATAAGGCTAGCAAAGAGATCCACGAAATACAGATGTAAATCTGTGAGATGAATTTACAGAACACTAAGCAGTTTCTCAGAAAGCATCTTTCCAGATTTCATCGGAGGATATTTCCTTTTTCACCCTAGCCCTCTATGGGCTTCCAAATATCACTTTGCCAATTCCACAAGAACGGTCTTAGCGAAAGGCTTCTTGAGGGGAAAGCTGTAACTCTGTGAGATGATTTCACAGAACACAAAGAAGTTTCTCAGTAAGCTTCTTTCTCTTTGTTATCGGAGGATATTTCTTTTGGCCCTATAGTCTTCAAAGGGATCCGTAATATCTGTTCTCAGATTCCACAGAAATAAGGCTAGCAAAGAGATCCACGAAATACAGATGTAACTCTGTGAGATGAATTAACGGAACACTAAGCAGTTTCTCAGAAAGCTTCTTTCCAGATTTCATCGGAAGATATTTCCTTTTTCAACCTAGCCCTCTATGGGCTTCCAAATATCACCTTGCCAATACCACAAGAACTGTTTTAGCGAAAGGCTTCTTGAGGGGAAGGTGTAACTCTGTGAGATGATTTCACAGAACACAAAGAAGTTTCTCAGAAAGCTTCTTTCTCTTTGTTTTCGGAGAATATTTCCTTTGGCCCTATAGTCTTCAAAGGGAAAGTACATATCTGTTGTCAGATTACAAAGAAATAAGGCTAGCAAAGAGATCCACGAAATACAGATGTAACTCTGAGAAATGAATTAACAGAACACTAAGCAGTTTCTCAGAAAGCTTCTTTCCAGATTTCATCGGAGGACATTTCCTTTTACAGCATACCCCTCTATGGGCTTCCATTTATCACTTTGCCAATTCCACAAGGACTTTCTTAGCGAAAGGCTTCTTCAGGGGAAAGCTGTTACTCTGTGAGATGATTTCACAGAACACAAAGAAGTTTCTCAGAAAGCTTCTTTCTCTTTGTTATCGGAGGATATGTCCTTTTTCCCTATAGTCTTCAAAGGGATCCAAAATATCTGTTGTCAGATTCCACAGAAATAAGGCTAGCAAAGACATCCACGAAATACAGATGTAACTCTGTGAGATGAATTAACAGAACACTAAGCAGTTTCTCAGAAAGCTTCTTACCAGATTTCATCTGAGGATATTTCCTTTTTCACCATAGCCCTCTATGGGCTTCCAAATATAACTTTGCCAATTCCACAAGAACTGTCTTAGCGAAAGGCTTCTTGATGGGAAAGCTGTAACTCTGTGAGATGATTTCACAGAACACAAAGAAGTTTCTCAGAAAGCTTCTTTCTCTTTGTTATCGGAGGATATTTCCTTTGGCCCTATTGACTTCCATGGGATCCGAAATATCTGTTCTCAGATTCCACAGAAATAAGGCTAGCAAAAACATCCACGAAATACAGATGTAACTCTGTGAGATGAATTAACAGAACACTAAGCAGTTTCTCAGAAAGTTTCCTTCCAGATTTCATCGGAGGATATTTCCTTTTTCAACATAGCCCTCTAAGGGCTTCCAAATATCACTTTGCCAATTACACAAGAACTGTCTTAGCGAAAGGCTTCTTGAGGGGAAAGCTGTAACTCTGTGAGATGATTTCACAGAACACAAAGAAGTTTCTCAGAAAGCTTCTTTCTCTTTGTTATCGGAGGATATTTCCATTGGCCCTATAGTCCTTAAAGGGATCTGAAATATCTGTTCTAAGATTCCACAGAAAAAATGCTAGCAAAGAGATCCATGAAATACAGATGTAACTCTGAGAGATGAATTAACAGAACACTGAGCAGTTTCTCAGAAAGCTTCTTTGCAGATTTCATCGGAGGATATTTCCTTTTTCACCACAGCCCTCTACTGGCTTCCAAATATCACTTTGCCAATTCCACAAGAACTGTCTTAGCGAAAGGCTTCTTGTGGGGAAAGCTGTAACTCTGTGAGATGATTTCACAGAACACAAAGAAGTTTCTCAGAATGCTTCTTTCTTTTTGTTATCGGAGGATATTTCCTTTGGCCCTTTAGTCTTCAAAGGGATCCGAAATATCTGTTGTCAGATTTCACAGAAATAAGGCTAGCAAAGAGATCCACGAAATACAGATGTAACCCTGTGAGATGAATTAACAGAACACTAAGTAGTTTCTCAGAATGCTTCTTTCCAGATTTCTTCGGAGGATATTTCCTTTTTCACCATAGCCCTCTACGGGCTTCTAAATATCACTTTGCCAATTCCACAAGAACTGTCTTAGCGAAAGGCTTCTTGAGGGGAAAGCTGTAACTCTGTGAGATGATTTCACAGAACACAAAGAAGTTTCTCAGAAAGCTTTTTTCTCTTTGTTATCGGAGGATATTTCCTTTGGCCCTATAGTCTTCAAAGGGAAAGGAAATATCTGTTGTCAGATTCCACAGAAATAAGGCTAGCAAAGAGATCCACGAAATACAGATGTAACTCTGTGAGATGAATTAACAGAACACTAAGCAGTTTCTCAGAAAGCTTCTTTCCAGATTTCTTCGGAGGATATTTCCTTTTTCACCATAGCCCTCTAAGGGCTTCTAAATATCACTTTGCCAATTCCACAAGAACTGTCTTAGCGAAAGGCTTCTTGAGGGGAAAGCTGTAACTCTGTGAGATGATTTCACAGAACACAAAGAAGTTTCTCAGAAAGCTTCTTTCTCTTTGTTATCGGAGGATATTTCCTTTGGCCCTATAGTCTTCAAAGGGATCCGAAATATCTGTTGTCAGATTCCACAGAAATAAGGCTAGCAAAGAGATCCACGAAATACAGATGTAACTCTGTGAGATGAATTAACAGAACACTGAGCAGTTTCTCAGAAAGCTTCTTTCCAGATTTCATCGGAGGATATTTCCTTTTTTATCCTAGCTCTCTATGGGCTTCCAAATATCACTTTGCCAATTCCACAAGAACTGTCTTAGCGAAAGGCTTCTTGAGGGGAAAGCTGTAACTCTGTGAGATGATTTCACAGAACACAAAGAAGTTTCTCAGAAAGCTTCTTTCTCTTTGTTATCGGAGGATATTTCCTTAGCCCTATAGTCTTTAAAGGGATCCGAAATATCTGTTCTCAGATTCCACAGAAATAAGGCTAGCAAAGAGATCCACGAAATACAGATGTAACTCTGCGAGATGAAGTAACAGAACACTGAGCAGTTTCTCAGAAAGCTTCTTTCCAGATTTCATCAGAGGATATTTCATTTTTCACCATAGCCCTCTATGGGCTTCCAAATATCACTTTGCCAATTCCACAAGAACTGTCTTAGCGAAAGGCTTCTTGAGGGGAAAGCTGTAACTCTGTGAGATGATTTCACAGAACACAAAGAAGATTCTCAGAAAGCTTCTTTCTCTTTGTTATCGGAGGATATTTCCTTTGGCCCTATAGTCTTCAAAGGGAAAGGAAATATCTGTTTTAAGATTCCACAGAAATAAGGCTAGCAAAGACATCGACGAAATACAGATGTAACTCTGTGAGATGAATTAACAGAACACTAAGCAGTTTCTCAGAAAGCTTCTTTCCAGATTTCTTCGGAGGATATTTCCTTTTTCACCATAGCCCTCTATGGGCTTCCAAATATCACTTTGCCAATTCCACAAGAACTGTCTTAGCGAAAGGCTTCTTGAGGGGAAAGCTGTAAATCTGTGAGATGATTTCACAGAACACAAAGAAGTTTCTCAGAAAGCTTCTTTCTCTTTGTTATCGGAGGATATTTCCTTTGGCCCTATAGTCTTCAAAGGGATCCGAAATATCTGTAGTCAGATTCCGCAGAAATAAGGCTAGCAAAGAGATCCATGAAATACAGATGTAACTCTGTGAGATGAATTAACAGAACACTGAGCAGTTTCTCAGAAACCTTCTTTCCAGATTTCATCGGAGGATATTTCCTTTTTCATCCTAGCCCTCTATGGTCTTCCAAATATCACTTTCCAAATCCTCAAGAACTGTCTTAGCGAAAGGCTTCTTGAGGGGAAAGCTGTAACTCTGTGAGATGATTTCACAGAACACAAAGAAGTTTCTCAGAAAGCTTCTTTCTCTTTGTTATCGGGGGATATTTCCTTTGGCCCTATAGTCTTCAAAGGGAAAGGAAATATCTGTTGTCAGATTCCACAGAAATAAGGCTAGCAAAGAGATCCACGAAATACAGATGTAACTCTGTGAGATGAATTAACAGAACACTAAGCAGTTTCTCAGAAAGCTTCTTTCCAGATTTCTTCGGAGGATATTTCCTTTTTCACCATAGCCCTCTATGGGCTTCTAAATATCACTTTGCCAATTCCACAAAAAATGTCTTAGCGAAAGGCTTCTTTAGGGGAAAGCTGTAACTCTGTGAGATGATTTCACAGAACACAAAGAAGTTTCTCAGAAAGCTTCTTTCTCTTTGTTATCGGAGGATATTTCCTTTGGCCCTATAGTCTTCAAAAGGAAAGGAAATATCTGTTGTCAGATTCCACAGATAAAGGCTAGCCAAGAGATCCACGAAATACAGATGTAACTCTGTGAGATGAATTAACAGAACACTAAGCAGTTTCTTAGAAAGCTTCTTTCCAGATTTCTTCGGAGGATATTTCCTTTTTCACCATAGCCCTCTATGGGCTTCTAAATATCATTTTGCCAATTCCACAAGAACTGTCTTAGCGAAAGGCTTCTTGAGGGGAAAGCTGTAACTCTGTGAGATGATTTCACAGAACACAAAGAAGTTTCTCAGAAAGCTTCTTTCTCTTTGTTATCGGAGGATATTTCCTTTGGCCCTATAGTCTTCAAAGGGATCCGAAATATCTGTTGTCAGATTCCACAGAAATAAGGCTAGCAAAGACATCCACGAAATACAGATGTAACTCTGTGAGATGAATTAACAGAACACTGAGCAGTTTCTCAGAAACCTTCTTTCCAGATTTCATCTGAGGATATTACCTTTTTCATCCTAGCCCTCGATGGGCTTCCAAATATCACTTTGCCAATTCCACAAGAACTGTCTTAGCGAAAGGCTTCTTGAGGGGAAAGCTGTAACTCTGTGAGATGATTTCACAGAACACAAAGAAGTTTCTCAGAAAGCTTCTTTCTCTTTGTTATCGGAGGATATTTCCTTTGGCCCTATAGTCTTGAAAGGGATCCGAAATATCTGTTCTCAGATTCCACAGAAATAAGGCTAGCAAAGAGATCCACGAAATACAGATGTAACTCTGCGAGATGAATTAACAGAACACTGAGCAGTTTCTCAGAAAGCTTCTTTCCAGATTTCATCGGAGGATATTTCCTTTCTCACCATAGCCCTCTATGGGCTTCCAAATATCACTTTGCCAATTCCACAAGAACCGTCTTAGCGAAAGGCTTCTTGAGGGGAAAGCTGTAACTCTGTGAGATGATTTCACAGAACGCAAAGGAGTTTCTCAGAAAGCTTCTTTCTCTTTGTTATCGGAGGATATTTCTTTTGGCCCTATAGTCTTCAAAGGGAAAGGAAATATCTGTTGTCAGATTCCACACAAATAAGGCTAGCAAAGAGATCCACGAAATACAGATGTAACTCTGTGAGATGAATTAACAGAACACTAAGCAGTTTCTCAGAAAGCTTCTTTCCAGATTTCTTCGGAGGATATTTCCTTTTTCACCATAGCCCTCTATGGGCTTCTAAATATCACTTTGCCAATTCCACAAGAACTGTCTTAACGAAAGGCTTCTTGAGGGGAAAGCTGTAACTCTGTGAGATGATTTCACAGAACACAAAGCAGTTTCTCGGAAAGCTTCTTTCTCTTTGTTATCGGAGGATGTTTCCTTTGGCCCTATAGTCTTCAAAGGGATCCGAAATATCTGTTGTCAGATTCCACAGAAATAAGGCTAGCAAAGACATCCACGAAATACAGATGTAACTCTGTGAGATGAATTAACAGAACACTGAGCAGTTTCTCAGAAACCTTCTTTCCAGATTTCATCGGAGGATATTTCCATTTTTATCCTAGCCCTTATTTGCTTCCAAATATCACTTTGCCAATTCCACAAGAACTGTCTTAGCGAAAGGCTTCTTGAGGGGAAAGCTGTAACTCTGTGAGATGATTTCTCAGAACAGAAAGAAGTTTCTCAGAAAGCTTCTTTCTCTTTGTTATCGGAGGATATTTCCTTTGGCCCTATAGTCTTCAAAGGGATCCGAAATATCTGTTCTCAGATTCCACAGAAATAAGGCTAGCAAAGAGATCCACGAAATACAGATGTAACTCTGCGAGATGAATTAACAGAACACTGAGCAGTTTCTCAGAAAGCTTCTTCCCAGATTTCATCGGAGGATATTTCCTTTTTCACCATAGCCCTCTATGGGCTTCCAAATATCGCTTTGCCAATTCCACAAGAACTGTCTTAGCCAAAGGCTTCTTGTCGGGAAAGCTGTAACTCTATGAGATGATTTCACAGAACGCAAAGAAGTTTCTCAGAAAGCTTCTTTCTCTTTGTTATCGGAGGATATTTCCTTTGCCCTATCGTCTTCAAAGGGAAAGGAAATATCTGTTGTCAGATTCCACAGAAATAAGGCTAGCAAAGAGATCCACGAAATACAGATGTAACTCTGTGAGATGAATTAACAGAAAACTAAGCAGTTTCTCAGAAAGCTTCTTTCCAGATTTCATCGGAGGATATTTCTTTTTTCACCATAGCCCTCTATTGGCTTCCAAATATCACTTTGCCAATTCCACAAGAAATGTCTTAGCGAAAGGCTTCTTTAGGGGAAAGCTGTAACTCTGTGAGATGATTTCACAGAACACAAAGAAGTTTCTCAGAAAGCTTCTTTCTCTTTGTTATCGGAGGATATTTCCTTTGGCCCTATAGTCTTCAAAGGGATCCGAAATATCTGTTGTCAGATTCCACAGAAATAAGGCTAGCAAAGAGATCCACGAAATACAGATGTAACTCTGTGAGATGAATTAACAGAACACTGAGCAGTTTCTCAGAAACCTTCTTTCCAGATTTCATCGGAGGATATTTCCTTTTTTATCCTAGCCCTCTATGGGCTTCCAAATATCACTTTGCCAATTCCACAAGAACTGTCTTAGCGAAAGGCTTCTTGAGGGGAAAGCTGTAACTCTGTGAGATGATTTCACAGAACACAAAGAAGTTTCTCAGAAAGCTTCTTTCTCTTTGTTATCGGAGGATATTTCCTTTGGCCCTATAGTCTTTAAAGGGATCCGAAATATCTGTTCTCAGATTCCACAGAAATAAGGCTAGCAGGGATCCACGAAATACAGATGTAACTCTGCGAGATGAAGTAACAGAACACTGAGCAGTTTCTCAGAAAGCTTCTTTCCAGATTTCATCGGAGGATATTTCATTTTTCACCATAGCCCTCTGTGGGCTTCCAAATATCACTTTGCCAATTCCACAAGAACTGTCTTAGCGAAAGGCTTCTTGAGGGGAAAGCTGTAACTCTGTGAGATGATTTCACAGAACACAAAGAAGTTTCTCAGAAAGCTTCTTTCTCTTTGTTATCGGAGGATATTTCCTTTGGCCCTATAGTCTTCAAAGGGAAAGGAAATATCTGTTTTCAGATTCCACAGAAATAAGGCTAGCAAAGACATACACGAAATACAGATGTAACTCTGTGAGATGAATTAACAGAACACTAAGCAGTTTCTCAGAAAGCTTCTTTCCAGATTTCTTCGGAGGATATTTCCTTTTTCACCATAGCCCACTATGGGCTTCCAAATATCACTTTGCCAATTCCACAAGAACTGTCTTAGCGAAAGGCTTCTTGAGGGGAAAGCTGTAACTCTGTGAGATGATTTCACAGAACACAAAGAAGTTTCTCAGAAAGCTTCTTTCTCTTTGTTATCGGAGGATATTTCCTTTGGCCCTATAGTCTTTAAAGGGATCCGAAATATCTGTTCTCAGATTCCACAGAAATAAGGCTAGCAGGGATCCACGAAATACAGATGTAACTCTGCGAGATGAAGTAACAGAACACTGAGCAGTTTCTCAGAAAGCTTCTTTCCAGATTTCATCGGAGGATATTTCATTTTTCACCATAGCCCTCTGTGGGCTTCCAAATATCACTTTGCCAATTCCACAAGAACTGTCTTAGCGAAAGGCTTCTTGAGGGGAAAGCTGTAACTCTGTGAGATGATTTCACAGAACACAAAGAAGTTTCTCAGAAAGCTTCTTTCTCTTTGTTATCGGAGGATATTTCCTTTGGCCCTATAGTCTTCAAAGGGAAAGGAAATATCTGTTTTCAGATTCCACAGAAATAAGGCTAGCAAAGACATACACGAAATACAGATGTAACTCTGTGAGATGAATTAACAGAACACTAAGCAGTTTCTCAGAAAGCTTCTTTCCAGATTTCTTCGGAGGATATTTCCTTTTTCACCATAGCCCACTATGGGCTTCCAAATATCACTTTGCCAATTCCACAAGAACTGTCTTAGCGAAAGGCTTCTTGAGGGGAAAGCTGTAACTCTGTGAGATGATTTCACAGAAAACAAAGAAGTTTCTCAGAAAGCTTATTTCTCTTTGTTATCGGAGGATATTTCCTTTGGCCCTATAGTCTTCAAAGGGATCCGAAATATCTGTAGTCAGATTCCGCAGAAATAAGGCTAGCAAAGAGATCCATGAAATACAGATGTAACTCTGTGAGATGAATTAACAGAACACTGAGCAGTTTCTCAGAAACCTTCTTTCCAGATTTCATCGGAGGATATTTCCTTTTTCATCCTAGCCCTCTATGGGCTTCGAAATATCACTTTCCAATTCCACAAGAACTGTCTTAGCCAAAGGCTTCTTGAGGGGAAAGCTGTAGCTCTGTGAGATGATTTCACAGAACACAAAGAAGTTGCTCAGAAAGCTTCTTTCTCTTTGTTATCGGAGGATATTTCCTTTGGCCCTATAGTCTTCAAAGGGAAAGGAAATATCTGTTGTCAGATTCCACAGAAATAAGGCTAGCAAAGAGATCCACGAAATACAGATGTAACTCTGTGAGATGAATTAACAGAACACTAAGCAGTTTCTCAGAAAGCTTCTTTCCAGATTTCTTCGGAGGATATTTCCTTTTTCACCATAGCCCTCTATGGGCTTCTAAATATCACTTTGCCAATTCCACAAGAAATGTCTTAGCGAAAGGCTTCTTTAGGGGAAAGCTGTAACTCTGTGAGATGATTTCACAGAACACAAAGAAGTTTCTCAGAAAGCTCCTTTCTCTTTGTTATCGGAGGATATTTCCTTTGGCCCGATAGTCTTCAAAGGGATCCGAAATATCTGTTGTCAGATTCCACAGAAATAAGGCTAGCAAAGAGATCCACGAAATACAGATGTAACTCTGTGAGATGAATTAACAGAACACTGAGCAGTTTCTCAGAAACCTTCTTTCCAGATTTCATCGGAGGATATTTCCTTTTTTATCCTAGCCCTCTATGGGCTTCCAAATATCACTTTGCCAATTCCACAAGAACTGTCTTAGCGAAAGGCTTCTTGATGGGAAAGCTGTAACTCTGTGAGATGATTTCAGAGAACACAAAGAAGTTTCTCAGAAAGCTTCTTTCTCTTTGTTATCGGAGGATATTTCCTTTGGCCCTATAGTCTTTAAAGGGATTCGAAATATCTGTTCTCAGATTCCACAGAAATAAGGCTAGCAAAGAGATCCAGGAAATACAGACGTAACTCTGCGAGATGAATTAACAGAACACTGAGCAGTTTCTCAGAAAGCTTCTTTCCAGATTTCATCGGAGGATATTTCCTTTTTCACCATAGCCCTCTATGGGCTTCCAAATATCACTTTGCCAATTCCACAAGAACTGTCTTAGCGAAAGGCTTCTTGAGGGGAAAGCTGTAACTCTGTGAGATGATTTCACAGAACACAAAGAAGTTTCTCAGAAAGCTTCTTTCTCTTTGTTATCGGAGGATATTTCCTTAGGCCCTATAGTCTTCAAAGGGAAAGGAAATATCTGTTGTCAGATTCCACAGAAATAAGGCTAGCAAAGAGATCCACGAAATACAGATGTAACTCTGTGAGATGAATTAACAGAACACTAAGCAGTTTCTCAGAAGGCTTCTTTCCGGATTTCTTCGGAGGATATTTCCTTTTTCACCATAGCCCTCTATGGGCTTCCAAATATCACTTTGCCAATTCCACAAGAACTGTCTTAGCGAAAGGCTTCTTTAGGGGAAAGCTGTAACTCTGTGAGATGATTTCACAGAACACAAAGAAGTTTCTCAGAAAGCTTCTTTCTCTTTGTTATCGGAGGATATTTCCTTTGGCCCTATAGTCTTTAAAGGCATCCGAAATATCTGTTCTCAGATTCCACAGAAATAAGGCTAGCAAAGAGATCCACGAAATACAGATGTAACTCTGCGAGATGAATTAACAGAACACTGAGCAGTTTCTCAGAAAGCTTTTTTCCAGATTTCATCGGAGGATATTTCCTTTTTCACCATAGCCCTCTATGGGCTTCCAAATATCACTTTTCCAATTCCACAAGAACTGTCTTAGCGAAAGGCTTCTTGAGGGGAAAGCTGTAACTCTGTGAGATGATTTCACAGAACACAAAGAAATTTCTCAGAAAGCTTCTTTCTCTTTGTTATCGGAGGATATTTCCTTTGGCCCTATAGTCTTCAAAGGGAAAGGAAATATCTGTTTTCAGATTCCACAGAAATAAGGCTAGCAAAGACATCCACGAAATACAGATGTAACTCTGTGAGATGAATTAACAGAACACTAAGCAGTTTCTCAGAAAGCTTCTTTCCAGATTTCATCGGAGGATATTTCCTTTTTCACCATAGCCCTCTATGGGCTTCCAAATATCACTTTGCCAATTCCACAAGAACTGTCTTAGCGAAAGGCTTCTTGAAGGGAAAGCTGTAACTCTGTGAGATGATTTCACAGAACACAAAGAAGTTTCTCAGAAAGCTTCTTTATCTTTGTTATCGGAGGATATTTCCTTTGGCCCTATAGTCTTCAAAGGGATCCGAAATATCTGTAGTCAGATTTCGCAGAAATAAGGCTAGCAAAGAGATCCATGAAATACAGATGTAACTCTGTGAGATGAATTAACAGAACACTGAGCAGTTTCTCAGAAACCTTCTTTCCAGATTTCATCGGAGGATATTTCCTTTTTCATCCTAGCCCTCTATGGGCTTCCAAATATCACTTTCCAATTCCACAAGAACTGTCTTAGCGAAAGGCTTCTTGAGGGGAAAGCTGTAACTCTGTGAGATGATTTCACAGAACACAAAGAAGTTTCTCAGAAAGCTTCTTTCTCTTTGTTATCGGAGGATATTTCCTTTGGCCCTATAGTCTTCAAAGGGAAAGGAAATATCTGTTGTCAGATTCCACAGAAATAAGGCTAGCAAAGAGATCCACGAAATACAGATGTAACTCTGTGAGATGAATTAACAGAACACTAAGCAGTTTCTCAGAAAGCTTCTTTCCAGATTTCTTCGGAGGATATTTCCTTTTTCACCATAGCCCTCTATGGGCTTCTAAATATCATTTTGCCAATTCCACAAGAAATGTCTTAGCGAAAGGCTTCTTTAGGGGAAAGCTGTAACTCTGTGAGATGATTTCACAGAACACAAAGAAGTTTCTCAGAAAGCTTCTTTCTCTTTGTTATCGGAGGATATTTCCTTTGGCCCTATAGTCTTCAAAGGGATCCGAAATATCTGTTGTCAGATTCCACAGAAATAAGGCTAGCAAAGAGATCCACGAAATACAGATGTAACTCTGTGAGATGAATTAACAGAACACTGAGCAGTTTCTCAGAAACCTTCCTTCCAGATTTCATCGGAGGATATTTCCTTTTTTATCCTAGCCCTCTATGGGCTTCCAAATATCACTTTGCCAATTCCACAAGAACTGTCTTAGCGAAAGACTTCTTGAGGGGAAAGCTATAACTCTGTGAGATGATTTCACAGAACACAAAGAAGTTTCTCAGAAAGCTTCTTTCTCTTTGTTATCGGAGGATATTTCCTTTGGCCCTATAGTCTTTAAAGGGATCCGAAATATCTGTTCTCAGATTCCACAGAAATAAGGCTAGCAAAGAGATCCACGAAATACAGATGTAACTCTGCGAGATGAATTAACAGAACACTGAGCAGTTTCTCAGAAAGCTTCTTTCCAGATTTCATCGGAGGATATTTCCTTTTTCACCATAGCCCTCTATGGGCTTCCAAATATCACTTTGCCAATTCCACAAGAACTGTCTTAGCGAAAGGCTTCTTGAGGGGAAAGCTGTAACTCTGTGAGATGATTTCACAGAACACAAAGAAGTTTCGCAGAAAGCTTCTTTCTCTTTGTTATCTGAGGATATTTCCTTTGGCCCTATAGTCTTTAAAGGGATGTGAAATATCTTTTCGGAGATTCCACAGAAATAAGGCTAGCAAAGAGATCCAGGAAATACAGATGTAACTCTGCGAGATGAATTAACAGAACACTGAGCAGTTTCTCAGAAAGCTTCTTTCCAGATTTCATCGGAGGATATTTCCTTTTTCACCATAGCCCTCTAAGGGCTTCCAAATATCACTTTGCCAATTCCACAAGAACTGTCTTAGCGAAAGGCTTCTTGAGGGGAAAGCTGTAACTCTGTGAGATGATTTCACAGAACACAAAGAAGTTTCTCAGAAAGCTTCTTTCTCTTTGTTATCGGAGGATATTTCCTTTGGCCCTAGAGTCTTCAAAGGGAAAGGAAATATCTGTTGTCAGATTCCACAGAAATAAGGCTAGCAAAGAGATCCACGAAATACAGATGTAACTCTGTGAGATGAATTAACAGAACACTAAGCAGTTTCTCAGAAAGCTTCTTTCCAGATTTCTTCGGAGGATATTTCCTTTTTAATCCTAGACCTCTATGGGCTTCCAAATATCACTTTGCCAATTCCACAAGAACTGTCTTAGCGAAAGGCTTCTTGAGGGGAAAGCTGTAACTCTGTGAAATGATTTCACAGAACACAAAGAAGATTCTCAGAAAGCTCCTTTCTCTTTGTTATTGGAGGATATTTCCTTTGGCCCTATAGTCCTTAAAGGGATCTGAAATATCTGTTCTGAGATTCCACAGAAAAAATGCTAGCAAAGAGATCCATGAAATACAGATGTAACTCTGAGAGATGAATTAACAGAACACTGAGCAGTTTCTCAGAAAGCTTCTTTGCAGATTTCATCGGAGGATATTTCCTTTTTCACCACAGCCCACTACTGGCTTCCAAATATCACTTTGCCAATTCCACAAGAACTGTCTTAGCGAAAGGCTTCTTGAGGGGAAAGCTGTAACTCTGTGAGATGATTTCACAGAACACAAAGAAGTTTCTCAGAAAGCTTCTTTCTTTTTGTTATCTGAGGATATTTCCTTTGGCCCTATAGTCTTCAAAGGGATCCGAAATATCTGTTCTCAGATTTCACAGAAATAAGGCTAGCAAAGAGATCCACGAAATACAGATGTAACTCTGCGAGATGAATTAACAGAACACTGAGCAGTTTCTCAGAAAGCTTCTTTCCAGATTTCATCGGAGGATATTTCCTTTTTCACCATAGCCCTCTATGGGCTTCCAAATATCACTTTGCCAATTCCACAAGAACTGTCTTAGCGAAAGGCTTCTTGTGGGGAAAGCTGTAACTCTGTGAGATGATTTCACAGAACACAAAGAAGTTTCTCAGAATGCTTCTTTCTTTTTGTTATCGGAGGATATTTCCTTTGGCCCTTTAGTCTTCAAAGGGATCCGAAATATCTGTTGTCAGATTTCACAGAAATAAGGCTAGCAAAGAGATCCACGAAATACAGATGTAACCCTGTGAGATGAGTTAACAGAACACTAAGTAGTTTCTCAGAATGCTTCTTTCCAGATTTCTTCGGAGGATATTTCCTTTTTCACCATAGCCCTCTACGGGCTTCCAAATATCACTTTGCCAATTCCACAAGAACTGTCTTAGCGAAAGACTTCTTGAGGGGAAAGCTATAACTCTGTGAGATGATTTCACAGAACACAAAGAAGTTTCTCAGAAAGCTTCTTTCTCTTTGTTATCGGAGGATATTTCCTTTGGCCCTATAGTCTTTAAAGGGATCCGAAATATCTGTCCTCAGATTCCACAGAAATAAGGCTAGCAAAGAGATCCACGAAATACAGATGTAACTCTGCGAGATGAATTAACAGAACACTGAGCAGTTTCTCAGAAAGCTTCTTTCCAGATTTCATCGGAGGATATTTCCTTTTTCACCATAGCCCTCTATGGGCTTCCAAATATCACTTTGCCAATTCCACAAGAACTGTCTTAGCGAAAGGCTTCTTGAGGGGAAAGCTGTAACTCTGTGAGATGATTTCACAGAACACAAAGAAGTTTCTCAGAAAGCTTCTTTCTCTTTGTTATCGGAGGATATTTCCTTTGGCCCTATAGTCTTCAAAGGGAAAGGAAATATCTGTTGTCAGATTCCACAGAAATAAGGCTAGCAAAGAGATCCACGAAATACAGATGTAACTCTGTGAGATGAATTAACAGAACACTAAGCAGTTTCTCAGAAAGCTTCTTTCCAGATTTCTTCGGAGGATATTTCCTTTTTAATCCTAGACCTCTATGGGCTTCCAAATATCACTTTGCCAATTCCACAAGAACTGTCTTAGCGAAAGGCTTCTTGAGGGGAAAGCTGTAACTCTGTGAAATGATTTCACAGAACACAAAGAAGATTCTCAGAAAGCTCCTTTCTCTTTGTTATTGGAGGATATTTCCTTTGGCCCTATAGTCCTTAAAGGGATCTGAAATATCTGTTCTGAGATTCCACAGAAAAAATGCTAGCAAAGAGATCCATGAAATACAGATGTAACTCTGAGAGATGAATTAACAGAACACTGAGCAGTTTCTCAGAAAGCTTCTTTGCAGATTTCATCGGAGGATATTTCCTTTTTCACCACAGCCCACTACTGGCTTCCAAATATCACTTTGCCAATTCCACAAGAACTGTCTTAGCGAAAGGCTTCTTGAGGGGAAAGCTGTAACTCTGTGAGATGATTTCACAGAACACAAAGAAGTTTCTCAGAAAGCTTCTTTCTTTTTGTTATCTGAGGATATTTCCTTTGGCCCTATAGTCTTCAAAGGGATCCGAAATATCTGTTCTCAGATTTCACAGAAATAAGGCTAGCAAAGAGATCCACGAAATACAGATGTAACTCTGCGAGATGAATTAACAGAACACTGAGCAGTTTCTCAGAAAGCTTCTTTCCAGATTTCATCGGAGGATATTTCCTTTTTCACCATAGCCCTCTATGGGCTTCCAAATATCACTTTGCCAATTCCACAAGAACTGTCTTAGCGAAAGGCTTCTTGTGGGGAAAGCTGTAACTCTGTGAGATGATTTCACAGAACACAAAGAAGTTTCTCAGAATGCTTCTTTCTTTTTGTTATCGGAGGATATTTCCTTTGGCCCTTTAGTCTTCAAAGGGATCCGAAATATCTGTTGTCAGATTTCACAGAAATAAGGCTAGCAAAGAGATCCACGAAATACAGATGTAACCCTGTGAGATGAGTTAACAGAACACTAAGTAGTTTCTCAGAATGCTTCTTTCCAGATTTCTTCGGAGGATATTTCCTTTTTCACCATAGCCCTCTACGGGCTTCTAAATATCACTTTGCCAATTCCACAAGAACTGTCTTAGCGAAAGGCTTCTTGAGGGGAAAGCTGTAACTCTGTGAGATGATTTCACAGAACACAAAGAAGTTTCTCAGAAAGCTTTTTTCTCTTTGTTATCGGAGGATATTTCCTTTGGCCCTATAGTCTTCAAAGGGAAAGGAAATATCTGTTGTCAGATTCCACAGAAATAAGGCTAGCAAAGAGATCCACGAAATACAGATGTAACTCTGTGAGATGAATTAACAGAACACTAAGCAGTTTCTCAGAAAGCTTCTTTCCAGATTTCTTCGGAGGATATTTCCTTTTTCACCATAGCCCTCTAAGGGCTTCTAAATATCACTTTGCCAATTCCACAAGAAATGTCTTAGCGAAAGGCTTCTTTAGGGGAAAGCTGTAACTCTGTGAGATGATTTCACAGAACACAAAGAAGTTTCTCAGAAAGCTTCTTTCTCTTTGTTATCGGAGGATATTTCCTTTGGCCCTATAGTCTTCAAAGGGATCCGAAATATCTGTTGTCAGATTCCACAGAAATAAGGCTAGCAAAGAGATCCACGAAATACAGATGTAACTCTGTGAGATGAATTAACAGAACACTGAGCAGTTTCTCAGAAAGCTTCTTTCCAGATTTCATCGGAGGATATTTCCTTTTTTATCCTAGCTCTCTATGGGCTTCCAAATATCACTTTGCCAATTCCACAAGAACTGTCTTAGCGAAAGGCTTCTTGAGGGGAAAGCTGTAACTCTGTGAGATGATTTCACAGAACACAAAAAAGTTTCTCAGAAAGCTTCTTTCTCTTTGTTATCGGAGGATATTTCCTTTGGCCCTATAGTCTTTAAAGGGATCCGAAATATCTGTTCTCAGATTCCACAGAAATAAGGCTAGCAAAGAGATCCACGAAATACAGATGTAACTCTGCGAGATGAAGTAACAGAACACTGAGCAGTTTCTCAGAAAGCTTCTTTCCAGATTTCATCAGAGGATATTTCATTTTTCACCATAGCCCTCTATGGGCTTCCAAATATCACTTTGCCAATTCCACAAGAACTGTCTTAGCGAAAGGCTTCTTGAGGGGAAAGCTGTAACTCTGTGAGATGATTTCACAGAACACAAAGAAGATTCTCAGAAAGCTTCTTTCTCTTTGTTATCGGAGGATATTTCCTTTGGCCCTATAGTCTTCAAAGGGAAAGGAAATATCTGTTTTAAGATTCCACAGAAATAAGGCTAGCAAAGACATCCACGAAATACAGATGTAACTCTGTGAGATGAATTAACAGAACACTAAGCAGTTTCTCAGAAAGCTTCTTTCCAGATTTCTTCGGAGGATATTTCCTTTTTCACCATAGCCCTCTATGGGCTTCCAAATATCACTTTGCCAATTCCACAAGAACTGTCTTAGCGAAAGGCTTCTTGAGGGGAAAGCTGTAAATCTGTGAGATGATTTCACAGAACACAAAGAAGTTTCTCAGAAAGCTTCTTTCTCTTTGTTATCGGAGGATATTTCCTTTGGCCCTATAGTCTTCAAAGGGATCCGAAATATCTGTAGTCAGATTCCGCAGAAATAAGGCTAGCAAAGAGATCCATGAAATACAGATGTAACTCTGTGAGATGAATTAACAGAACACTGAGCAGTTTCTCAGAAACCTTCTTTCCAGATTTCATCGGAGGATATTTCCTTTTTCATCCTAGCCCTCTATGGTCTTCCAAATATCACTTTCCAAATCCACAAGAACTGTCTTAGCGAAAGGCTTCTTGAGGGGAAAGCTGTAACTCTGTGAGATGATTTCACAGAACACAAAGAAGTTTCTCAGAAAGCTTCTTTCTCTTTGTTATCGGGGGATATTTCCTTTGGCCCTATAGTCTTCAAAGGGAAAGGAAATATCTGTTGTCAGATTCCACAGAAATAAGGCTAGCAAAGAGATCCACGAAATACAGATGTCACTCTGTGAGATGAATTAACAGAACACTAAGCAGTTTCTCAGAAAGCTTCTTTCCAGATTTCTTCGGAGGATATTTCCTTTTTCACCATAGCCCTCTATGGGCTTCTAAATATCACTTTGCCAATTCCACAAGAAATGTCTTAGCGAAAGGCTTCTTTAGGGGAAAGCTGTAACTCTGTGAGATGATTTCACAGAACACAAAGAAGTTTCTCAGAAAGCTTCTTTCTCTTTGTTATCGGAGGATATTTCCTTTGGCCGTATAGTCTTCAAAAGGAAAGGAAATATCTGTTGTCAGATTCCACAGATAAAGGCTAGCAAAGAGATCCACGAAATACAGATGTAACTCTGTGAGATGAATTAACAGAACACTAAGCAGTTTCTCAGAAAGCTTCTTTCCAGATTTCTTCGGAGGATATTTCCTTTTTCACCATAGCCCTCTATGGGCTTCTAAATATCACTTTGCCAATTCCACAAGAACTGTCTTAGCGAAAGGCTTCTTGAGGGGAAAGCTGTAACTCTGTGAGATGATTTCACAGAACACAAAGAAGTTTCTCAGAAAGCTTCTTTCTCTTTGTTATCGGAGGATATTTCCTTTGGCCCTATAGTCTTCAAAGGGATCCGAAATATCTGTTGTCAGATTCCACAGAAATAAGGCTAGCAAAGACATCCACGAAATACAGATGTAACTCTGTGAGATGAATTAACAGAACACTGAGCAGTTTCTCAGAAACCTTCTTTCCAGATTTCATCTGAGGATATTACCTTTTTCATCCTAGCCCTCTATGGGCTTCCAAATATCACTTTGCCAATTCCACAAGAACTGTCTTAGCGAAAGGCTTCTTGAGGGGAAAGCTGTAACTCTGTGAGATGATTTCACAGAACACAAAGAAGTTTCTCAGAAAGCTTCTTTCTCTTTGTTATCGGAGGATATTTCCTTTGGCCCTATAGTCTTGAAAGGGATCCGAAATATCTGTTCTCAGATTCCACAGAAATAAGGCTAGCAAAGAGATCCACGAAATACAGATGTAACTCTGCGAGATGAATTAACAGAACACTGAGCAGTTTCTCAGAAAGCTTCTTTCCAGATTTCATCGGAGGATATTTCCTTTTTCACCATAGCCCTCTATGGGCTTCCAAATATCACTTTGCCAATTCCACAAGAACTGTCTTAGCGAAAGGCTTCTTGAGGGGACAGCTGTAACTCTGTGAGATGATTTCACAGAACACAAAGAAGTTTCTCAGAAAGCTTCTTTCTCTTTGTTATCGGAGGATATTTCCTTTGGCCCTATAGTCTTTAAAGGGATGTGAAATATCTTTTCGGAGATTCCACAGAAATAAGGCTAGCAAAGAGATCCAGGAAATACAGATGTAACTCTGCGAGATGAATTAACAGAACACTGAGCAGTTTCTCAGAAAGCTTCTTTCCAGATTTCATCGGAGGATATTTCCTTTTTCACCATAGCCCTCTATGGGCTTCCAAATATCACTTTGCCAATTCCACAAGAACTGTCTTAGCGCAAGGCTTCTTGAGAGGAAAGCTGTAACTCTGTGAGATGATTTCACAGAACACAAAGAACTTGCTCAGAAAGCTTCTTTCTCTTTGTTATCGGAGGATATTTCCTTTGGCCCTATAGTCTTCAAAGGGAAAGGAAATATCTGTTGTCAGATTCCACAGAAATAAGGCTAGCAAAGAGATCCACGAAATACAGATGTAACTCTGTGAGATGAATTAACAGAACACTAAGCAGTTTCTCAGAAAGCTTCTTTCCAGATTTCTTCGGAGGATATTTCCTTTTTCATCCTAGACCTCTATGGGCTTCCAAATATCACTTTGCCAATTCCACAAGAACTGTCTTAGCGAAAGGCTTCTTGAGGGGAAAGCTGTAACTCTGTGAAATGATTTCACAGAACACAAAGAAGATTCTCAGAAAGCTCCTTTCTCTTTGTTATTGGAGGATATTTCCTTTGGCCCTATAGTCCTTAAAGGGATCTGAAATATCTGTTCTGAGATTCCACAGAAAAAATGCTAGCAAAGAGATCAATGAAATACAGATGTAACTCTGAGAGATGAATTAACAGAACACTGAGCAGTTTCTCAGAAAGCTTCTTTGCAGATTTCATCGGAGGATATTTCCTTTTTCACCACAGCCCACTACTGGCTTCCAAATATCACTTTGCCAATTCCACAAGAACTGTCTTAGCGAAAGGCTTCTTGAGGGGAAAGCTGTAACTCTGTGAGATGATTTCACAGAACACAAAGAAGTTTCTCAGAAAGCTTCTTTCTTTTTGTTATCTGAGGATATTTCCTTTGACCCTATAGTCTTCAAAGGGATCCGAAATATCTGTTGTCAGATTTCACAGAAATAAGGCTAGCAAAGAGATCCACTTAATACAGATGTAACTCTGTGAGATGAATTAACAGAACACTAAGCAGTTTCTCAGAAAGCTTCTTTCCAGATTTCTTCGGAGGATATTTCCTTTTTCACCATAGCCCTCTACGGGCTTCTAAATATCACTTTGCCAATTCCACAAGAACTCTCTTAGCGAAAGGCTTCTTGAGGGGAAAGCTGTAACTCTGTGAGATGATTTCACAGAACACAAAGAAGTTTCTCAGAAAGCTTCTTTCTCTTTGTTATCGGAGGATATTTCCTTTGGCCCTATAGTCTTCAAAGGGAAAGGAAATATCTGTTGTCAGATTCCACAGAAATAAGGCTAGCAAAGAGATCCACGAAATACAGATGTAACTCTGTGAGATGAATTAACAGAACACTAAGCAGTTTCTCAGAAAGCTTCTTTCCAGATATCTTCGGAGGATATTTCCTTTTTCACCATAGCCCTCTATCGGCTTCTAAATATCACTTTGCCAATTCCACAAGAAATGTGTTAGCGAAAGGCTTCTTTAGGGGAAAGCTGTAACTCTGTGAGATGATTTCACAAAACACAAAGAAGTTTCTCAGAAAGCTTCTTTCTCTTTGTTATCGGAGGATATTTCCTTTGGCCCTATAGTCTTCAAAGGGATCCGAAATATCTGTAGTCAGATTCCGCAGAAATAAGGCTAGCAAAGAGATCCATGAAATACAGATGTAACTCTGTGAGATGAATTAACAGAACACTGAGCAGTTTCTCAGAAACCTTCTTTCCAGATTTCATCGGAGGATATTTCCTTTTTCATCCTAGCCCTCTATGAGCTTCCAAATATCACTTTCCAATTCCACAAGAACTGTCTTAGCGAAAGGCTTCTTGAGGGGAAAGCTGTAACTCTGTGAGATGATTTCACAGAACACAAAGAAGTTTCTCAGAAAGCTTCTTTCTCTTTGTTATCGGAGGATATTTCCTTTGGCCCTATAGTCTTTAAATGGATCCGAATCATCTGTTCTCAGATTCCACAGAAATAAGGCTAGCAAAGAGATCCACGAAATACAGATGTAAATCTGCGAGATGAATTAACAGAACACTGAGCAGTTTCTCAGAAAACCTCTTTCCAGATTTCATCGGAGGATATTTCGTTTTTCAAAATAGCCCTCTATGGGCTTCCAAATATCACTTTGCCAATTCCACAAGAACTGTCTTAGCGAAAGGCTTCTTGAGGGGAAAGCTGTAACTCTGTGAGATGATTTCACAGAACACAAAGAAGTTTCTCAGAAAGATTCTTTCTCTTTGTTATCGGAGGATATTTCCTTTGGCCCTATAGTCTTCAAAGGGATCCGAAATATCTGTTGTCAGATTCCACAGAAATAAGGCTAGCAAAGAGATCCACGAAATACAGATGTAACTCTGTGAGATGAATTAACAGAACAATAAGCAGTTTCTCAGATAGCTTCTTTCCAGATTTCTTCGGAGGATATTTCCTTTTTCACCATAGCCCTCTATGGGCTTCCAAATATCACTTTGCCAATTCCACAAGAACTGTCTTAGCGAAAGGCTTCTTGAGGGGAAAGCTGTAACTCTGTGAGATGATTTCACAGAACACAAAGAAGTTTCTCAGAAAGCTTCTTTCTCTTTGTTATCGGAGGATATTTCCTTTGGCCCTATAGTCTTTAAAGGGATGTGAAATATCTTTTCGGAGATTCCACGGAAATAAGGCTAGCAAAGAGATCCAGGAAATACAGATGTAACTCTTCGAGATGAATTAACAGAACACTGAGCAGTTTCTCAGAAAGCTTCTTTCCAGATTTCATCGGAGGATATTTCCTTTTTCACCATAGCCCTCTATGGGCTTCCAAATATCACTTTGCCAATTCCACAAGAACTGTCTTAGCGAAAGGCTTCTTGAGGGGAAAGGTGTAACTCTGTGAGATGATTTCACAGAACACAAAGAAGTTTCCCAGAAAGCTTCTTTCTCTTTGTTATCGGAGGATATTTCCTTTGGCCCTATAGTCTTCAAAGGGAAAGGAAATATCTGTTTTCAGATTCCACAGAAATAAGGCTAGCAAAGACATCCACGAAATACAGATGTAACTCTGTGAGATGAATTAACAGAACACTAAGCAGTTTCTCAGAAAGCCTCTTTCCAGATTTCTTCGGAGGATATTTCCTTTTTCACCATAGCCCTCTATGGGCTTCCAAATATCACTTTGCCAATTCCACAAGAACTGTCTTAGCGAAAGGCTTCTTGAGGGGAAAGCTGTAACTCTGTGAGATGATTTCACAGAACACAAAGAAGTTTCTCAGAAAGCTTCTTTCTCTTTGTTATCGGAGGATATTTCCTTTGGCCCTATAATCTTCTAAGGGATCCGAAATATCTGTAGTCAGATTCCGCAGAAATAAGGCTATCAAAGAGATCCATGAAATACAGATGTAACTCTGTGAGATGAATTAACAGAACACTGAGCAGTTTCTCAGAAACCTTCTTTCCAGATTTCATCGGAGGATATTTCCTTTTTCATCCTAGCCCTCTATGGGCTTCCAAATATCACTTTCCAATTCCACAAGAACTGTCTTAGCGAAAGGCTTCTTGAGGGGAAAGCTGTAACTCTGTGAGATGATTTCACAGAACACAAAGAAGTTTCTCAGAAAGCTTCTTTCTCTTTCTTATCGGAGGATATTTCCTTTGGCCCTATAGTCTTTAAAGGGATCCGAATTATCTGTTCTCAGATTCCACAGAAATAAGGCTAGCAAAGAGATCCACGAAATACAGATGTAAATCGGCGAGATGAATTAACAGAACACTGAGCAGTTTCTCAGAAAGCCTCTTTCCAGATTTCATCGGAGGATATTTCCTTTTTCAAAATAGCCCTCTATGGGCTTCCAAATATCACTTTGCCAATTCCAAAGGAACTGTCTTAGCGAAAGGCTTCTTGAGGGGAAAGCTGTAACTCTGTGAGATGATTTCACAGAACACAAAGAAGTTTCTCAGAAAGCTTCTTTCTCTTTGTTATCGGAGGATATTTCCTTTGGCCCTATAGTCTTCAAAGGGATCCGAAATATCTGTTGTCAGATTCCACAGAAATAAGGCTAGCAAAGAGATCCACGAAATACAGATGTAACTCTGTGAGATGAATTAACAGAACACTAAGCAGTTTCTCAGAAAGCTTCTTTCCAGATTTCTTCGGAGTATATTTCCTTTTTCACCATAGCCCTCTATGGGCTTCCAAATATCACTTTGCCAATTCCACAAGAACTGTCTTAGCGAAAGGCTTCTTGAGGGGAAAGCTGTAACTCTGTGAGATGATTTCACAGAACACAAAGAAGTTTCTCAGAAAGCTTCTTTCTCTTTCTTATCGGAGGATATTTCCTTTGGCCCTATAGTCTTTAAAGGGATGTGAAATATCTTTTCGGAGATTCCACAGAAATAAGGCTAGCAAAGAGATCCACGAAATAGAGATGTAACTCTGTGAGATGAATTCACAGAACACTAAGCAGTTTCTCAGAAAGCTTCTTTCCAGATTTCTTCGGAGGATATTTCCTTTTTCACCATAGCCCTCTAAGGGCTTCCAAATATCACTTTGCCAATTCCACAAGAACTGTCTTAGCGAAAGGCTTCTTGAGGGGAAAGCTGTAACTCTGTGAGATGATTTCACAGAACACAAAGAAGTTTCTCAGAAATCTTCTTTCTCTTTGTTATCGGAGGATATTTCCTTTGGCCCTATAGTCTTCAAAGGGATCCGAAATATCTGTAGTCAGATTCCGCAGAAATAAGGCTAGCAAAGAGATCCATGAAATACAGATGTAACTCTGTGAGATGAATTAACAGAACACTGAGCAGTTTCTCAGAAACCTTCTTTCCAGATTTCATCGGAGGATATTTCCTTTTTCATCCTAGCCCTCTATGGGCTTACAAATATCACTTTCCAATTCCACAAGAACTGTCTTAGCGAAAGGCTTCTTGAGGGGAAAGCTGTAACTCTGTGAGATGATTTCACAGAACACAAAGAAGTTTCTCAGAAAGCTTCTTTCTCTTTTTTATCGGAGGATATTTCCTTTGGCCCTATAGGCTTTAAAGGGATCCGAATTATCTGTTCTCAGATTCCACAGAAATAAGGCTAGCAAGAGATCCACGAAATACAGATGTAAATCTGCGAGATGAATTAACAGAACACTGAGCAGTTTCTCAGAAAGCCTCTTTCCAGATTTCATCGGAGGATATTTCCTTTTTCAAAATAGCCCTCTATGGGCTTCCAAATATCACTTTGCCAATTCCACAAGAACTGTCTTAGCGAAAGGCTTCTTGAGGGGAAAGCTGTAACTCTGTGAGATGATTTCACAGAACACAAAGAAGTTTCTCAGAAAGCTTCTTTCTCTTTGTTATCGGAGGATATTTCCTTTGGCCCTATAGTCTTCAAAGGGATCCGAAATATCTGTTGTCAGATTCCACAGAAATAAGGCTAGCAAAGAGATCCACGAAATACAGATGTAACTCTGTGAGATGAATTAACAGAACACTAAGCAGTTTCTCAGAAAGCTTCTTTCCAGATTTCTTCGGAGGATATTTCCTTTTTCACCATAGCCCTCTATGGGCTTCCAAATATCACTTTGCCAATTCCACAAGAACTGTCTTAGCAAAAGGCTTCTCGAGGGGAAAGCTGTAACTCTGTGAGATGATTTCACAGAACACAAAGAAGTTTCTCAGAAAGCTTCTTTCTCTTTGTTATCGGAGGATATTTCCTTTGGCCCTATAGTCTTTAAAGGGATGTGAAATATCTTTTCGGAGATTCCACAGAAATAAGGCTAGCAAAGAGATCCAGGAAAAACAGATGTAACTTCTGCGAGTTGAATTAACAGAACACTGAGCAGTTTCTCAGAAAGCTTCTTTCCAGATTTCATCGGAGGATATTTCCTTTTTCACCATAGCCCTCTATGGGCTTCCAAATATCACTTTGCCAATTCCACAAGAACTGTCTTAGCGAAAGGCTTCTTGAGGGGAAACCTGTAACTCTGTGAGATGATTTCACAGAACACAAAGAGGTTTCCAGAAAGCTTCTTTCTCTTTGTTATCGGAGGATATTTCCTTTGGCCCTTTAGTCTTCAAAGGGAAAGGAAATATCTGTTGTCAGATTCCACAGAAATAAGGCTAGCAAAGAGATCCACGAAATACAGATGTAACTCTGTGAGATGAATTAACGGAACACTGAGCAGTTTCTCAGAAACCTTCTTTCCAGCTTTCATCGGAGGATATTTCCTTTTTCATCCTAGCCCTCTATGGGCTTACAAATATCACTTTCCAATTCCACAAGAAATGTCTTAGCGAAAGGCTTCTTGAGGGGAAAGCTGTAACTCTGTGAGATGATTTCACAGAACACAAAGAAGTTTCTCAGAAAGCTTCTTTCTCTTTTTTATCGGAGGATATTTCCTTTGGCCCTATAGTCTTTAAAGGGATCCGAATTATCTGTTCTCAGATTCCACAGAAATAAGGCTAGCAAAGAGATCCACGAAATACAGATGTAAATCTGCGAGATGAATTAACAGAACACTGAGCAGTTTCTCAGAAAGCCTCTTTCCAGATTTCATCGGAGGATATTTCCTTTTTCAAAATAGCCCTCTATGGGCTTCCAAATATCACTTTGCCAATTCCACAAGAACTGTCTTAGCGAAAGGCTTCTTGAGGGGAAAGCTGTAACTCTGTGAGATGATTTCACAGAACACAAAGAAGTTTCTCAGAAAGCTTCTTTCTCTTTGTTATCGGAGGATATTTCCTTTGGCCCTATAGTCTTCAAAGGGATCCGAAATATCTGTTGTCAGATTCCACAGAAATAAGGCTAGCAAAGAGATCCACGAAATACAGATGTAACTCTGTGAGATGAATTAACAGAACACTAAGCAGTTTCTCAGAAAGCTTCTTTCCAGATTTCTTCGGAGGATATTTCCTTTTTCACCATAGCCCTCTATGGGCTTCCAAATATCACTTTGCCAATTCCACAAGAACTGTCTTAGCAAAAGGCTTCTTGAGGGGAAAGCTGTAACTCTGTGAGATGATTTCACAGAACACAAAGAAGTTTCTCAGAAAGCTTCTTTCTCTTTCTTATCGGAGGATATTTCCTTTGGCCCTATAGTCTTTAAAGGGATGTGAAATATCTTTTCGGAGATTCCACAGAAATAAGGCTAGCAAAGAGATCCAGGAAATACAGATGTAACTTCTGCGAGTTGAATTAACAGAACACTGAGCAGTTTCTCAGAAAGCTTCTTTCCAGATTTCATCGGAGGATATTTCCTTTTTCACCATAGCCCTCTATGGGCTTCCAAATATCACTTTGCCAATTCCACAAGAACTGTCTTAGCGAAAGGCTTCTTGAGGGGAAACCTGTAACTCTGTGAGATGATTTCACAGAACACAAAGAAGTTTCTCAGAAAGCTTCTTTCTCTTTCTTATCGGAGGATATTTCCTTTGGCCCTCTAGTCTTCAAAGGGAAAGGAAATATCTGTTGTCAGATTTCACAGAAATAAGGCTAGCAAAGAGATCCACGAAATAGAGATGTAACTCTGTGAGATGAATTAACAGAACACTAAGCAGTTTCTCAGAAAGCTTCTTTCCAGATTTCTTCGGAGGATATTTCCTTTTTCACCATAGCCCTCTATGGGCTTCTAAATATCACTTTGCCAATTCCACAAGAACTGTCTTAGCGAAAGGCTTCTTGAGGGGAAAGCTGTAACTCTGTGAGATGATTTCACAGAACACAAAGAAGTTTCTCAGAAAGCTTCTTTCTCTTTGTTATCGGAGGATATTTCCTTTGGCCCTATAGTCTTCAAGGGGATCCGAAATATCTGTTGTCAGATTCCACAGAAATAAGGCTAGCAAAGAGATCCACGAAATACAGATGTAACTCTGTGAGATGAATTAACAGAACACTGAGCAGTTTCTCAGAAACCTTCTTTCCAGATTTCATCGGAGGATATTTCCTTTTTCATCCTAGACCTCTATGGGCTTCCAAATATCACTTTGCCAATTCCACAAGAACTGTCTTAGCGAAAGGCTTCTTGAGGGGAAAGCTGTAACTCTGTGAGATGATTTCACAGAACACAAAGAAGTTTCCAGAAAGCTTCTTTCTCTTTGTTATCGGAGGATATTTCCTTTGGCCCTATAGTCTTCAAAGGGATCCGAAATATCTGTTGTCAGATTCCACAGAAATAAGGCTAGCAAAGAGATCCACGAAATGCAGATGTAACTCTGTGAGATGAATTAACAGAACACTAAGCAGTTTCTCAGAAAGTTTCTGTACAGATTTCATCGGAGGATATTTCCTTTTTCACCATAGCCCTCTAAGGGCTTCCAAATATCACTTTGCCAATTGCACAAGAACTGTCTTAGCGAAACGCTTCTTGAGGGGAAAGCTGTAACTCTGTGAGATGATTTCACAGAACACAAAGAAGTTTCTCAGAAAGCTTCTTTCTCTTTGTTATCGGAGGATATTTCTTTTGGCCCTATAGTCTTCAAAGGGAAAGGAAATATCTGTTGTCAGATTCCACACAAATAAGGCTAGCAAAGAGATCCACGAAATACAGATGTAACTCTGTGAGATGAATTAACAGAACACTAAGCAGTTTCTCAGAAAGCTTCTTTAGAGATTTCTTCGGAGGATATTTCCTTTTTCACCATAGCCCTCTATGGGCTTCTAATTATCACTTTGCCAATTCCACAAGCACTGTCTTAACGAAAGGCTTCTTGAGGGGAAAGCTGTAACTCTGTGAGATGATTTCACAGAACACAAAGAACTTTCTCAGAAAGCTTCTTTCTCTTTGTTATCGGAGGATATTTCCTTTGGCCCTATAGTCTTCAAAGGGATCCGAAATATCTGTTGTCAGATTCCACAGAAATAAGGCTAGCAAAGAGATCCACGAAATACAGATGTAACTCTGTGAGATGAATTAACAGAACACTGAGCAGTTTCTCAGAAACCTTCTTTCCAGATTTCATCGGAGGATATTTCCTTTTTTATCCTAGCCCTTATGGGCATCCAAATATCACTTTGCCAATTCCACAAGAACTGTCTTAGCGAAAGGCTTCTTGAGGGGAAAGCTGTAACTCTGTAAGATGATTTCTCAGAACACAAAGAAGTTTCTCAGAATGCTTCTTTCTCTTTGTTATCGGAAGATATTTCCTTTGGCCCTATAGTCTTTAAAGGGATCCGAAATATCTGTTCTCAGATTCCACAGAAATAAGGCTAGCAAAGAGATCCAGGAAATACAGATGTAACTCTGCGAGATGAATTAACAGAACACTGAGCAGTTTCTCAGAAAGCTTCTTTCCAGATTTCATCGGAGGATATTTCCTTTTTCACCATAGCCCTCTATGGGCTTCCAAATATCGCTTTGCCAATTCCACAAGAACTGTCTTAGCGAAAGGCTTCTTGACGGGAAAGCTGTAACTCTGTGAGATGATTTCACAGAACGCAAAGAAGTTTCTCAGAAAGCTTCTTTCTCTTTGTTATCGGAGGATATTTCCTTTGCCCTATCGTCTTCAAAGGGAAAGGAAATATCTGTTGTCAGATTCCACAGAAATAAGGCTAGCAAAAAGATCCACGAAATACAGATGTAACTCTGAGATGAATTAACAGAAAACTAAGCAGTTTCTCAGAAAGCTTCTTTCCAGATTTCTTCGGAGGATATTTCCTTTTTCACCATAGCCCACAATGGGCTTCCAAATATCACTTTGCCAATTCCACAAGAACTGTCTTAGCGAAAGGCTGTTTGAGGAGAAAGCTGTAACTCTGAGAGATGATTTCACAGAACACTAAGAAATTTCTCAGAAAGCTTCTTTCTCTTTGTTATCGGAGGATATTTCCTTTGGCCCTATAGTCTTCAAAGGGATCCGAAAAACCTGTTGTCAAATTCCACAGAAATAAGGCTAGCAAAGAGATCCACGAAATACAGTTGTAACTCTGTGAGATGTATTAACAGAACACTGAACAGTTTCTCAGAAAGCTTCTTTCCAGATTTCATCGGAGGATATTTCCTTTTTCATCCTAGCCCTCTATGGGCTTCCAAATATCAATTTGCCAATTCCACAAGAACTGTCTTAGCGAAAGGCTTCTTGAGGGGAATGCTGTAACTCTGTGAGATGATTTCACAGAACACAAAGAAGTTTCTCAGAAAGCTTCTTTCTCTTTCTTATCGGAGGATATTTCCTTTGGCCCTGTAGTCTTCAAAGGGAAAGGAAATATCTGTTCTCAGATTCCACAGAAATAAGGCTATCAAAGAGATCCACGAAATACAGATGTAACTCTGTGAGATGAATTAACAGAACACTAAGCAGTTTCTCAGAAAGCTTCTTTCCAGATTTCATCGGAGGATATTTCCTTTTTAACCATAGCCCTCTATGGGCTTCCAAATATCACTTTGCCAATTCCACAAGAACTGTCTTAGCGAAAGGCTTCTTGAGGGGAAAGCTGTAACTCTGTGAGATGATTTCACAGAACACAAAGAAGTTTCTCAGAAAGCTTCTTTCTCTTTGTTATCGGAGGATATTTCCTTTGGCCCTATAGTCTTTAAAGGGATCTGAAATATCTTTTCTGAGATTCCACAGAAATAAGGCTAGCAAAGAGATCCACGAAATACAGATGTAACGCTGCGAGATGAATTAACGGAACACTGAACAGTTTCTCAGAAAGCTTCTCTCCAGATTTCATCGGAGGATATTTCCTTTTTCACCATAGCCCTCTATGGGCTTCCAAATATCACTATGCCATTTCCACAAGAACTGTCTTAGCGAAAGGCTTCTTGAGGGGAAAGCTGTAACTCTCTGGGTGATTTCACAGAACACAAAGAAGTTTCTCAGAAAGCTTCTTTCTCTTTGTTATCGGAGGATATTTCCTTTGGCCCTATAGTCTTCAAAGGGATCGGAAATATCTGTTGTCAGATTCCACAGAAATAAGGCTAGCAAAGAGATCCACGAAATACAGATGTAACTCTGTGAGATGAATTACAGAACGCTAAGCAGTTTCTCAGAAAGTTTCTTTCCAGATTTCATCGGAAGATATTTCCTTTTTCACCATAGCCCTCTATGGGCTTCCAAATATCACTTTGCCAATTCCACAAGAACTGTCTTAGCGAAAGGCTTCTTGAGGGGAAAGCTGTAACTCTGTGAGATGATTTCACAGAACAAAAAGAAGTTTCTCAGAAAGCTTCTTTCTCTTTGTTATCGGAGGATATTTCCTTTGGCCCTATAGTCTTCAAAGGGAAAGGAAATATCTGTTCTCAGATTCCAGAGAAATAAAGTTAGCAAAGAGATCCACGAAATACAGATGTAACTCTGTGAGATGAATTAACAGAACACTAAGCAGTTTCTCAGAAAGCGTCTTTCTATATTTCATCTGAGGATATTTCCTTTTTCACCATAGCTCTCTATGGGCTTCGAAATATCACTTTGCCAATTCCACAAGAACTGTCTTAGCGAAAGGCTTCTTGAGGGGAAAGCTGTAACTCTGTGAGATGATTTCACAGAACACAAAGAAGTTTCTCAGAAAGCTTCTTTCTCTTTGTTATCGGAGGATATTTCCTTTGGCCCTATAATCTTCAAAGGGAAAGGAAATATCTGTTGTCAGTTTCCACAGAAATAAAGCTAGCAAAGTGATCCACGAAATACGGATTTAACTCTGTGAGATGAATTAACAGAACACTAAGCCATTTCTCAGAAAGCTATTTTACAGGTTTCATCTGAGGATATTTCCTTTTTCACCATAGCCCTCTATGGGCTTCCAAATATCACTTTGCCAATTCCATAAGAACTGTCTTAGCAAAAGGCTTGTTGAGGGGAAAACTGTAACTCTGTGAGATGATTTCACAGAACAAAAAGAAGTTTCTCAGAAAGCTTCTTTCTCTTTGTTATCAGAGGATATTTCCTTTGGCCCTATAGTCTTCAAAGGGAAAGGAAATATCTGTTCTCAGATTCCAGAGAAATAAAGTTAGCAAAGAGATCCACGAAATACAGATATAACTCTGTGAGATGAATTAACAGAACACTAAGCAGTTTCTCAGAAAGCTTCTTTAGAGATTTCATTGGAGGATATTTCCTTTTTCACCATGGCCCTCTAAGGGCTTCCAAATATCACTTTGCCAATTCCACAAGAACTGTCTAAGCGAAAGGCTTCTTGAGGGGAAAGCGGTAACTCTGTGAGATGATTTCACAGAGCAGGAAGAAGTTTCTCAGAAAGCTTCCTTCTCTTTGTTATCGGAGGATATTTCCTTTGGCCCTATAGACTTCAAAGGGAAAGGAAATATCTGTTGTCAGATTCCACAGAAATAAAGCTAGCAAAGAGATCCACGAAATACAGATGTAACTCTGTGAGATGAATTAACAGAACACTAAGCAGTTTCTCAGAAAGCTTCTTTCCAGGTTTCATCTGAGGATATTTCCTTTTTCACCATAGCCCTCTATGGGCTTCCAAATATCACTTTGCCAATTCCACAAGAACTGTCTTAGCGAAAGGCTTCTTGAGGGGAAAGCTGTCACTCTGTGAGATGATTTCACAGAACACAAAGAAGTTTCTCAGAAAGCTTCTTTCTCTTAGTTATTGGAGGATATTTCCTTGGCCCCATAGTCTTCAAAGGGAAAGGAAATATCTGTTCTCAGATTACACAGAAAAAAGGCTAGCAAAGAGATCCACGAAATACAGATGTAACACTGTGAGATGAATTAACAGAACACTAAGCAGTTTCTCAGAAAGCTTCTTTAGAGATTTCATCGGAGGATATTTCCTTTTTCACCATGGCCCTCTAAGGGCTTCCAAATATCACTTTGCCAATTCCACAAGAACTGTCTTAGCGAAAGGCTTCTTGAGGGGAAAGCTGTAACTCTGTGAGATGATTTCACAGAACACAAGAAGTTTCTCAGAAAGCTTCTTTCTCTTTGTTATCGGAGGATATTTCCTTGGCGCTATAGTCTTCAAAGGGATCTGAAATATCTGTTGTCAGATTCCACAGAAATAAGGCTAGCAAAGAGATCCACGAAATACAGATGTAACTCTGTGAGATGAATTAACAGAACACTAAGCAGTTTCTCAGAAAGCTTCTTTCCAGATTTCATCGGAGGATATTTCCTTTTTCACCATAGCCCTCTATGGGCTTCCAAATATCACTTTTCCAATTCCACAAGAACTGTCTTAGCGAAAGGCTTCTTGAGGGGAAAGCTGTAACTCTGTAAGATGATTTCACAGAACACAAAGAAGTTTCTCAGAAAGCTTCTTTCTCTTTGTTATCAGAGGATATTTCCTTTGGCCCTATAGTCTTCAAAGGGATCTGAAATATCTGTTCTCAGATTCCACAGAAATAAGGCTAGCAAAGACATCCACGAAATACCGATGTAACTCTGTGAGATGAATTAACAGAACACTAAGCCGTTTCTCAGAACGATTCTTTCCAGATTTCCTCGGATGATATTTCCTTTTTCACCATAGCCCCCTAAGGGCTTCCAAATATCACTTTGCCAATTCCACAAGAACTGTCTTAGCGAAAGGCTTCTTGAGGGGAAAACTGTAACTCTGTGAGATGATTTCACAGAACACAAAGAAGTTTCTCAGAAAGCTTCTTTCTCTTTGTTATCGGAGGATATTTCCTTTGGCCCTATTTTCTTCAAAGGGAAAGGAAATATCTGTTGTCAGATTCCACAGAAATAAGGCTAGCAAAGAGATCCACAAAATGCAGATGTAACTCTGTGAGATGAATTAAGAGAACACTAAGCAGTTTCTCAGAAAGCTTCTTTCCAGATTTCATCGGAGGATATTTCCTTTTTCACCATAGAACTCTATGGGCTTCCAAATATCACTTTGCCAATTCCACAAGAACTGTCTTAGCGAAAGGCTTCTTGAGGGGAAAGCTGTAACTCTGTGAGATGATTTCACAGAACACAAAGAAGTTTCTCAGAAAGCTTCTTTCTCTTTGTTATCGGAGGGTATTTCCTTTGGCCCTATAGTCTTCAAAGGGAATGGAAATATCTGTTCTCAGATTACACAGAAAAAAGGCTAGCAAAGAGATCCACGAAATACAGATGTAACTCTGTGAGATGAATTAACAGAACACTGAGTAGTTTCTCAGAAAGCTTCCTTCCATATTTCATCGGAGGATATTTCCTTTTTCACCATAGCCCTCTATGGGCTTCCAAATATCACTTTGCCAATTCCACAAGAACTGTCTTAGCGAAAGGCTTCTTGAGGGGAAAGCTGTAACTCTGTGAGATGATTTCACAGAACACAAGAAGTTTCTCAGAAAGCTTCTTTCTCTTTGTTATCGGAGGATATTTCCTTGGCCCTATAGTCTTCAAAGGCATCTGAAATATCTGTTCTCAGATTCCACAGAAATAAGGCTAGCAAAGAGATCCACGAAATACAGATGTAACTCTGTGAGGTGAATTATCAGAACACTAAGCAGTTTCTCAGAAAGCTTCTTTCCAGATTTCATCGGAGGATATTTCCTTTTTCACCATAGCCCTCTATGGGCTTCCAAATATCACTTTGCCAATTCCACAAGAACTGTCTTAGCGAAAGGCTTCCTGAGGGGAAAGCTGTAACTCTGTGAGATGATTTCACAGAACACAAAGAAGTTTCTCAGAAAGCTTCTTTCTCTTTGTTATCGGAGGATATTTCCTTTGGCCCTATAGTCTTCAAAGGTAATGGAAATATCTGTTCTCAGATTACACAGAAAAAAGGCTAGCAAAGAGATCCACGAAATACAGATGTAACTCTGTGAGATGAATTAACAGAACACTGAGCAGTTTCTCAGAAAGCTTGTTTCCATATTTCATCGGAGGATATTTCCTTTTTCACCATAGCCCTCTATGGGCTTCCAAATATCACTTTGCCAAATCCACAAGAACTGTCTTAGCGAAAGGCTTCTTGAGGGGAAAGCTGTAACTCTGTGAGATGATTTCACAGAACACAAGAAGTTTCTCCGAAAGCCTCTTTCTCTTTGTTATCGGAGGATATTTCCTTGGCCCTATAGTCTTCAAAGGGATCTGAAATATCTGTTGTCAGATTCCACAGAAATAAGGCTAGCAAAGAGATCCACGAAATACAGATGTAACTCTGTGAGGTGAATTATCAGAACACTAAGCAGTTTCTCAGAAAGCTTCTTTCCGGGTTTCATCTGAGGATATTTCCTTTTTCACCATAGCCCTCTATGGGCTTCCAAATATCACTTTGCCAATTACACAAGAACTGTCTTACCGAAAGGCTTCTTGAGGGGAAAGCTGTAACTCTGTGAGTTGATTTCACAGAACACAAAGAAGTTTCTCAGAAAGCTTCTTTCTCTTTGTTATCGGAGGATATTTCCTTTGACCCTATAGTCTTCAAAGGGAAAGGAAATATCTGTTGTCAGATTCGACAGAAATAAGGCTAGCAAAGAGATCCACGAAATACAGATGTAACTCTGTGAGATGAATTAACAGAACACTAAGCAGTTTCTCAGAAAGCTTCTTTCCAGGTTTCATCTGAGGATATTTCCTTTTTCACCATAGCCCTCTAAGGGCTTCCAAATATCACTTTGCCAATTCCACAAGAACTGTCTTAGCGAAAGGCTTCTTGAGGGGAAAACTGTAACTCTGTGAGACGATTTCACAGAACACAAAGAAGTTTCTCAGAAAGCTTCTTTCTCTTTGTTATCGGAGGATATTTCCTTTGGCCCTATAGTCTTCAAAGGGAAAGGAAATATCTGTTGTCAGATTCCACAGAAATAAGGCTAGCAAAGAGACCCACAAAATACAGATGTAACTCTGTGAGATGAATTAAGAGAACACTAAGCAGTTTCTCAGAAAGCTTCTTTCCAGATTTCATCGGAGGATATTTCCTTTTTCACCATAGCCCTCTATGGGCTTCCAAATATCACTTTGCCAATTCCACAAGAACTGTCTTAGCGAAAGGCTTCTTGAGGGGAAAGCTGTAACTCTGTGAGATGATTTCACAGAACACAAAGAAGTTTCTCAGAAAGCTTCTTTCTCTTTGTTATCGGAGGATACTTCCTTTGGTCCTATAGTCTTCAAAGGGAATGGAAATATCTGTTCTCAGATTACACAGAAAAAAGGCTAGCAAAGAGATCCACGAAATACAGATGTAACTCTGTGAGATGAATTAACAGAACACTGAGCAGTTTTTCAGAAAGCTTCTTTCCATATTTCATCGGAGGATATTTCCTTTTTCACCATAGCCCTCTATGGGCTTCCAAATATCACTTTGCCAATTCCACAAGAACTGTCTTAGCGAAAGGCTTCTTGAGGGGAAAGCTGTAACTCTGTGAGATGATTTCACAGAACACAAGAAGTTTCTCAGAAAGCTTCTTTCTCTTTGTTATCGGAGGATATTTCCTTGGCGCTATAGTCTTCAAAGGGATCTGAAATATGTGTTGTCAGATTCCACAGAAATAAGGCTAGCAAAGAGATCCACGAAATACAGATGTAACTCTGTGAGATGAATTATCAGAACACTAAGCAATTTCTCAGAAAGCTTCTTTCCGGGTTTCATCTGAGGATATTTCCTTTTTCACCATAGCCCTCTATGGGCTTCCAAATATCACTTTGCCAATTACACAAGAACTGTCTTACCGAAAGGCTTCTTGAGGGGAAAGCTGTTACTCTGTGAGATGATTTCACAGAACACAAAGAAGTTTCTCAGAAAGCTTCTTTCTCTTTGTTATCGGAGGATATTTCCTTTGACCCTATAGTCTTCAAAGGGAAAGGAAATATCTGTTGTCAGATTCGACAGAAATAAGGCTAGCAAAGAGATCCACGAAATACAGATGTAACTCTGTGAGATGAATTAACAGAACACTAAGCAGTTTCTCAGAAAGCTTCTTTCCAGATTTCATCGGAGGATATTTCCTTTTTCACCATAGCCCTCTATGGGCTTCCAAATATCACTTTGCCAATTCCACAAGAACTGTCTTAGCGAAAGGCTTCTTGAGGGGAAAGCTGTAACTCTGTGAGATGATTTCACAGGACACAAAGAAGTTTCTCAGAAAGCTTCTTTCTCTTTGTTATCGGAGGATATTTCCTTTGGCCCTATAGTCTTCAAAGGGAAAGTAAATATCTGTTGTGAGATTCCACAGAAATAAGGCTAGCAAAGAGATCAACGAAATACAGATGTAACTCTGTGAGATGAATTAACAGAACACTAAGCAGTTTCTCAGAAAGCTTCTTTCCAGGTTTCATCTGAGGATATTTCCTTTTTCACCATAGCCCTCTAAGGGCTTCCAAATATCACTTTGCAATTCCAAAAGAACTGTCTTAGCGAAAGGCTTCTTGAGGGGGAAACTGTAACTCTGTGAGACGATTTCACAGAACACAAAGAAGTTTCTCAGAAAGCTTCTTTCTCTTTGTTATCGGAGGATATTTCCTTTGGCCCTATAGTCTTCAAAGGGAAAGGAAATATCTGTTGTCAGATTCCACAGAAATAAGGCTACCAAAGAGATCCACAAAATACAGATGTAAATCTGTGAGATGAATTAAGAGAACACTAAGCAGTTTCTCAGAAAGCTTCTTTGTATATTTCATCGGAGGATATTTCCTTTTTCACCATAGCCCTCTATGGGCTTCCAAATATCACTTTGCCAATTCCACAAGAACTGTCTTAGCGAAAGGCTTCTTGAGGGGAAAGCTGTAACTCTGTGAGATGATTTCACAGAACACAAAGAAGTTTCTCAGAAAGCTTCTTTCTCTTTGTTATCGGAGGATGTTTCCTTTGGCCCTATAATCTTCAAAGGGATCCGAAATATCTGTTGTCAGATTCCACAGAAATAAAGCTAGCAAAGAGATCCACGAAATACAGATTTAACTCTGTGAGATGAATTAACAGAACACTAAGCCATTTCTCAGAAAGCTTCTTTCCAGGTTTCATCTGAGGATATTTCCTTTTTCACCATAGCCCTCTATGGGCTTCCAAATATCACTTTGCCAATTCCACAAGAACTGTCTTAGCGAAAGGCTTCTTGAGGGGAAAGCTGTAACTCTGTGAGATGATTTCACAGAACACAAAGAAGTTTCTCAGAAAGCTTCTTTCTCTTTGTTATCGGAGGATATTTCCTTTGGCCCTATAGTCTTCAAAGGGAAAGGAAATATCTCTTGTGAGATTCCACAGAAATAAGGCTAGCAAAGAGATCAACGAAATACAGATGTAACTCTGTGAGATGAATTAACAGAACACTAAGCAGTTTCTCAGAAAGCTTCTTTCCAGGTTTCATCGGAGGATATTTCCTTTTTCACCATAGCCCTCTAAGGGCTTCCAAATATCACTTTGCCAATTCCAAAAGAACTGTCTTAGCGAAAGGCTTTTTGAGGGGAAAACTGTAACTCTGTGAGACGATTTCACAGAACACAAAGAAGTTTCTCAGAAAGCTTCTTTCTCTTTGTTATCGGAGGATATTTCCTTTGGCCCTATAGTCTTCAAAGGGAAAGGAAATATCTGTTGTCAGATTCCACAGAAATAAGGCTAGCAAAGAGATCCACAAAATACAGATGTAACTCTGTGAGATGAATTAAGAGAACACTAAACAGTTTCTCAGAAAGCTTCTTTCCAGATTTCATCGGAGGATATTTCCTTTTTCACCATAGCCCTCTATGGGCTTCCAAATATCACTTTGCCAATTCCACAAGAACTGTCTTAGCGAAAGGCTTCTTGAGGGGAAAGCTGTAACTCTGTGAGATGATTTCACAGAACACAAAGAAGTTTCTCAGAAAGCTTCTTTCTCTTTGTTATCGGAGGATATTTCCTTTGGCCCTATAGTCTTCAAAGGGAAAGGAAATATCTGTTCTCAGATTCCACAGAAATAAGGCTAGCAAAGAGATTCACGAAACACAGATGGAACTCTGTGAGATGAATTAACAGAACACTAAGCAGTTTCTCAGAAAGCTTCTTTAGAGATTTCATTGGAGGATATTTCCTTTTTCACCATGGCCCTCTATAGGCTTCCAAATATCATTTTGCCAATTCCACATGAACTGTCTTAGCGAAAGGCTTCTTGAGGGGAAAGCTGTAACTCTGTGATATGTTTTCACAGAACACAAAGAAGTTTCTCAGAAAGCTTCTTTCTCTTTGTTATCCGAGGATATTTCTTTTGGCCCTATAGTCTTCAAAGGGAAAGGAAATATCTGTTCTCAGATTCCACAGAAATAAAGCTAGCAAAGAGATCCACGAAATACAGATGTAAATCTGTGACATGAATTAACATAACACTAAGCAGTTTCTCAGAAAGCTTCTTTGTATATTTCATCTGAGGATATTTCCTTTTTCACCATAGCCCTCTATGGGCTTCCAAATATCACTTTGCCAATTCCACAAGAACTGTCTTAGCGAAAGGCTTCTTGAGGGGAAAGCTGTAACTCTGTGAGATGATTTCACAGAACTCTAAGAAGTTTCTCAGAAAGCTTCTTTCTCTTTGTTATCGGAGGATATTTCCTTTGGCCCTACAATCTTCAAAGGGATCCGAAATATCTGTTGTCAGATTCCACAGAAATAAAGCTAGCAAAGAGATCCACGAAATACAGATTTAACTCTGTGAGATGAATTAACAGAACACTAAGCCATTTCTCAGAAAGCTTCTTTCCAGGTTTCATCTGAGTATATTTCCTTTTTCACCATAGCCCTCTATGGGCTTCCAAATATCACTTTGCCATTTCCACAAGAACTGTCTTAGCGAAAGGCTTGTTGAGAGGAAAGCTGTAACTCTGTGAGATGATTTCACAAAACAAAAAGAAGTTTCTCAGAAAGCTTCTTTCTCTTTGTTATCGGAGGATATTTCCTTTGGCCCTATAGTCTTCAAAGGGAAAGGAAATATCTGTTCTCAGATCCCAGAGAAATAAGGTTAGCAAAGAGATCCACGAAATACAGATGTAACTCTGTGAGATGAATTAACAGAACACTAAGCAGTTTCTCAGAAAGCTTCTTTATAGATTTCATTGGAGGATATTTCCTTTTTCACCATGGCCCTCTAAGGGCTTCCAAATATCACTTTGCCAATTCCACAAGAACTGTCTAAGCGAAAGGCTTCTTGAGGGGAAAGCGGTAACTTTGTGAGATGATTTCACAGAGCAGGAAGAAGTTTCTCAGAAAGCTTCCTTCTCTTTGTTATCGGAGGATATTTCCTTTGGCCCTATAGACTTCAAAGGGAAAGAAAATATCTGTTCTCAGATTCCACAGAAATAAAGCTAGCAAAGAGATCCACAATATACAGATGTAACTCGGTGAGATGAATTAACAGAACACAAAGCAGTTTCTCAGAAAGCTTCTTTCCAGGTTTCATCTGAGGATATTTCCTTTTTCACCATAGCCCTCTATGGGCTTCCAAATATCACTTTGCTAATTCCACAAGAACTGTCTTAGCGAAAGGCTTCTTGAGGGGAAAGCTGTAACTCTGTGAGATGATTTCACAGAACAAAAAGAAGTTTCTCAGAAAGCTTCTTTCTCTTTCTTATCGGAGGATATTTCCTTTGGCCCTATAGTCTTCAAAGGGAAAGGAAATATCTGTTGTCAGATTCCAGAGAAATAAGGTTAGCAAAGAGATCCACGAAATACAGATGTAACTCTGTGAGATGAATTAACAGAACACAAAGCAGTTTCTCAGAAAGCTTCTTTAGAGATTTCATTGGAGGATATTTCCTTTTTCAACATGGCTCTCTAAGGGCTTCCAAATATCACTTTGCCAATTCCACAAGAACTGTCTAAGCGAAAGGCTTCTTGAGGGGAAAGCGGTAACTCTGTGAGATGATTTCACAGAGCAGGAAGAAGTTTCTCAGAAAGCTTCCTTCTCTTTGTTATCGGAGGATATTTCCTTTGGCCCTATAGACTTCAAAGGGAAAGGAAATATCTGTTGTCAGATTCCACAGAAATAAGGCTAGCAAAGAGATCCACAAAATACAGATGTAACTCTGTGAGATGAATTAAGAGAACACTAAGCAGTTTCTCAGAAAGCTTCTTTCCAGATTTCATCGGAGGATATTTCCTTTTTCACCATAGCCCTCTATGGGCTTCCAAATATCACTTTGCCAATTCCACAAGAACTGTCTTAGCGAAAGGCTTCTTGAGGGGAAAGCTGTAACTCTGTGAGATGACTTCACAGAACACAAGAAGTTTCTCAGAAAGCTTCTTTCTCTTTGTTATCGGAGGATATTTCCTGGGCCCTATAGTCTTCAAAGGGATCCGAACTATCTCAGATTCCACAGAAATAAGGCTGGCAAAGAGATCCACGAAATACCGATGTAACTCTGTGAGATGAATTAGCAGAACACTAAGCAGTTTCTCAGAAAGCTTCTTTAGAGATTTCATTGGAGGATATTTCCTTTTTCACCATGGCCCTCTATGGGCTTCCAAATATCATTTTGCCAATTCCACATGAACTGTCTTAGCGAAAGTCTTCTTGAGGGGAAAGCTGTAACTCTGTGAGATGATTTCACAGAACACAAAGAAGTTTCTCAGAAAGCTTCTTTCTCTTTGTTATCGGAGGATATTTCCTTTGGCCCTATAGTCTTCAAAGGGAATGGAAATATCTGTTCTCAGATTACACAGAAAAAAGGCTAGCAAAGAGATCCACGAAATACAGATGTAACTCTGTGAGATGAATTAACAGAACACTGAGCAGTTTCTCAGAAAGCTTCTTTCCAGATTTCATCGGAAGATATTTCCTTTTTCACCATAGCCCTCTATGGGCTTCCAAATATCACTTTGCCAATTCCACAAGAACTGTCTTAGCGAAAGGCTTCTTGAGGGAAAAGCTGTAACTCTGTGAGATGATTTCACAGAACACAAGAAGTTTCTCAGAAAGCCTCTTTCTCTTTGTTATCGGAGGATATTTCCTTGGCCCTATAGTCTTCAAAGGGATCTGAAATATCTGTTGTCAGATTCCACAGAAATAAGGCTAGCAAAGAGATCCACGAAATACAGATGTAACTCTGTGAGATGAATTATCAGAACACTAAGCAGTTTCTCAGAAAGCTTCTTTCCGGGTTTCATCTGAGGATATTTCCTTTTTCACCATAGCCCTCTATGGGCTTCCAAATATCACTTTGCCAATTACACAAGAACTGTCTTACCGAAAGGCTTCTTGAGGGGAAAGCTGTAACTCTGTGAGTTGATTTCACAGAACACAAAGAAGTTTCTCAGAAAGCTTCTTTCTCTTTGTTATCGGAGGATATTTCCTTTGACCCTATAGTCTTCAAAGGGAAAGGAAATATCTGTTGTCAGATTCGACAGAAATAAGGCTAGCAAAGAGATCCACAAAATACAGATGTAACTCTGTGAAATGAATTAACAGAACACTAAGCAGTTTCTCAGAAAGCTTCTTTCCAGGTTTCATCTGAGGATATTTCCTTTTTCACCATAGCCCTCTAAGGGCTTCCAAATATCACTTTGCCAATTCCACAAGAACTGTCTTAGCGAAAGGCTTCTTGAGGGGAAAACTGTAACTCTGTGAGACGATTTCACAGAACACAAAGAAGTTTCTCAGAAAGCTTCTTTCTCTTTGTTATCGGAGGATATTTCCTTTGGCCCTATAGTCTTCAAAGGGAAAGGAAATATCTGTTGTCAGATTCCACAGAAATAAGGCTAGCAAAGAGACCCACAAAATACAGATGTAACTCTGTGAGATGAATTAAGAGAACACTAAGCAGTTTCTCAGAAAGCTTCTTTCCAGATTTCATCGGAGGATATTTCCTTTTTCACCATAGCCCTCTATGGGCTTCCAAATATCACTTTGCCAATTCCACAAGAACTGTCTAAGCGAAAGGCTTCTTGAGGGGAAAGCGGTAACTCTGTGAGATGATTTCACAGAGCAGGAAGAAGTTTCTCAGAAAGCTTCCTTCTCTTTGTTATCGGAGGATATTTCCTTTGGCCCTTTAGACTTCAAAGGGAAAGGAAATATCTGCTGTCAGATTCCACAGAAATAAGGCTAGCAAAGAGATCCACAAAATAAAGATGTAACTCTGTGAGATGAATTAAGAGAACACTAAGCAGTTTCTCAGAAAGCTTCTTTCCAGATTTCATCGGAGGATATTTCCTTTTTCACCATAGCCCTCTATGGGCTTCCAAATATCACTTTGCCAATTCCACAAGAACTGTCTTAGCGAAAGGCTTCTTGAGGGGAAACCTGTAACTCTGTGAGATGACTTCACAGAACACAAGAAGTTTCTCAGAAAGCTTCTTTCTCTTTGTTATCGGAGGATATTTCCTGGGCCCTATAGTCTTCCAAGGGATCCGAACTATCTCAGATTCCACAGAAATAAGGCAAGCAAAGAGATCCACGAAATACCGATGTAACTCTGTGAGATGAATTAGCAGAACACTAAGCAGTTTCTCAGAAAGCTTCTTTCCATATTTCATCGGAGGATATTTCCTTTTTCACCATAGCCCTCTATGGGCTTCCAAATATCACTTTGCCAATTCCACAAGAACTGTCTTAGCGAAAGGCTTCTTGAGGGGAAAGCTGTAACTCTGTGAGATGATTTCACAGAACACAAGAAGTTTCTCAGAAAGCCTCTTTCTCTTTGTTATCGGAGGATATTTCCTTGGCCCTATAGTCTTCAAAGGGATCTGAAATATCTGTTGTCAGATTCCACAGAAATAAGGCTATCAAAGAGATCCACGAAATACAGATGTAACTCTGTGAGATGAATTATCAGAACACTAAGCAGTTTCTCAGAAAACTTCTTTCCGGGTTTCATCTGAGGATATTTCCTTTTTCACCATAGCCCTCTATGGGCTTACAAATATCACTTTGCCAATTACACAAGAACTGTCTTACCGAAAGGCTTCTTGAGGGGAAAGCTGTAACTCTGTGAGTTGATTTCACAGAACACAAAGAAGTTTCTCAGAAAGCTTCTTTCTCTTTGTTATCGGAGGATATTTCCTTTGACCCTATAGTCTTCAAAGGGAAAGGAATTATCTGTAGTCAGATTCGACAGAAATAAAGCTAGCAAAGAGATCCACGAAATACAGATGTAACTCTGTGAGATGAATTAACAGAACACTAAGCAGTTTCTCAGAAAGCTTCTTTCCAGATTTCATCGGAGGATATTTCCTTTTTCACCATAGCCCTCTATGGGCTTAAAAATATCACTTTGCCAATTCCACAAGAACTGTCTTAGCGAAAGGCTTCTTGAGGGGAAAGCTGTAACTCTGTGAGATGATTTCACAGAACACAAAGAAGTTTCTCAGAAAGCTTCTTTCTCTTTGTTATCGGAGGATATTTCCTTTGGCCCTATAGTCTTCAAAGGGAAAGGAAATATCTGTTGTGAGATTCCACAGAAATAATGCTAGCAAAGAGATCCACGAAATACAGATGTAACTCTGTGAGATGAATTAACAGAACACTAAGCAGTTTCTCAGAAAGCTTCTTTCCAGGTTTCATCTGAGGATATTTCCTTTTTCACCATAGCCCTCTAAGGGCTTCCAAATATCACTTTGCCAATTCCACAAGAACTGTCTTAGCGAAAGGCTTCTTGAGGGGAAAACTGTAACTCTGTGAGACGATTTCACAGAACACAAAGAAGTTTCTCAGAAAGCTTCTTTCTCTTTGTTATCGGAGGATATTTCCTTTGGCCCTATAGTCTTCAAAGGGAAAGGAAATATCTGTTGTCAGATTCCACAGAAATAAGGCTAGCAAAGAGATCCACAAAATACAGATGTAACTCTGTGAGATGAATTAAGAGAACACTAAGCAGTTTCTCAGAAAGCTTCTTTCCAGATTTCATCGGAGGATATTTCCTTTTTCACCATAGCCCTCTATGGGCTTCCAAATATCACTTTGCCAATTCCACAAGAACTGTCTTAGCGAAAGGCTTCTTGAGGGGAAAGCTGTAACTCTGTGAGATGATTTCACAGAACACAAAGAAGTTTCTCAGAAAGCTTCTTTCTCTTTGTTATCGGAGGATATTTACTTTGGTCCTATAGTCTTCAAAGGGAATGGAAATATCTGTTCTCAGATTACACAGAAAAAAGGCTAGCAAAGAGATCCACGAAATACAGATGTAACTCTGGGAGATGAATTAACAGAACACTGAGCAGTTTCTCAGAAAGCTTCTTTCCATATTTCATCGGAGGATATTTCCTTTTTCACCATAGCCCTCTATGGGCTTCCAAACATCACTTTGCCAATTCCACAAGAACTGTCTTAGCGAAAGGCTTCTTGAGGGGAAAGCTGTAACTCTGTGAGATGATTTCACAGAACACAAGAAGTTTCTCAGAAAGCTTCTTTCTCTTTGTTATCGGAGGATATTTCCTTGGCGCTATAGTCTTCAAAGGGATCTGAAATATGTGTTGTCAGATTCCACAGAAATAAGGCTAGCAAACAGATCCACGAAATACAGATGTAACTCTGTGAGATGAATTATCAGAACACTAAGCAATTTCTCAGAAAGCTTCTTTCCGGGTTTCATCTGAGGATATTTCCTTTTTCACCATAGCCCTCTATGGGCTTCCAAATATCACTTTGCCAATTCCAGAAAAACTGTCTTAACGAAAGGCTTCTTGAGGGGAAAGCTGTAACTCTGTGAGTTGATTTCACAGAACACAAAGAAGTTTCTCAGAAAGCTTCTTTCTCTTTGTTATCGGAGGATATTTCCTTTGACCCTATAGTCTTCAGAGGGAAAGGAAATATCTGTAGTCAGATTCGACAGAAATAAGGCTAGGAAAGAGATCCACGAAATACAGATGTAACTCTGTGAGATGAATTAACAGAACACTAAGCAGTTTCTCAGAAAGCTTCTTTCCAGATTTCATCGGAGGATATTTCCTTTTTCACCATAGCCCTCTATGGGCTTCCAAATATCACTTTGCCAATTCCACAAGAACTGTCTTAGCGAAAGGCTTCTTGAGGGGAAAGCTGTAACTCTGTGAGATGATTTCACAGAACACAAAGAAGTTTCTCAGAAAGCTTCTTTCTCTTTGTTATCGGAGGATATTTCCTTGGCGCTATAGTCTTCAAAGGGATCTGAAATATGTGTTGTCAGATTCCACAGAAATAAGGCTAGCAAAGAGATCCACGAAATACAGATGTAACTCTGTGAGATGAATTATCAGAACACTAAGCAGTTTCTCAGAAAGCTTCTTTCCAGATTTCATCGGAGGATATTTCCTTTTTCACCATAGCCCTCTATGGGCTTCCAAATATCACTTTGCCAATTCCACAAGAACTGTCTTAGCGAAAGGCTTCTTGAGGGGAAAGCTGTAACTCTGTGAGATGATTTCAGGGAACACAAAGAATTTCTCAGAAAGTTTCTTTCTCTTTGTTATCGGAGGATATTTCCTTTGGCCCTATAGTCTTCAAAGGGAAAGGAAATATCTGTTGTCAGATTCCACAGATATAAGGCTAGCAAAGAGATCCACGAAATACAGATGTAACTCTGTGAGATGAATTAACAGAACACTAAGCAGTTTCTCAGAAAGCTTCTTTCCAGATTTCATCGGAGGATATTTCCTTTTTCACCATAGCCCTCTATGGGCTTCCAAATATCACTTTGCCAATTCCACAAGAACTGTCTTAGCGAAAGGCTTCTTTAGGGGAAAGCTGTAACTCTGTGAGATGATTTCACAGAACACAAAGAAGTTTCTCAGAAAGCTTCTTTCTCTTTGTTATGGGAGGATATTTCCTTTTGCCCTATAGTCTTCAAAGGGAAAGAAAATATCTGTTGTCAGATTCCACAGAAATAAGGCTAGCAAAGAGATTCAAGAAATACAGATGTAACTCTGTGAGATGAATTAAGAGAACACTAAGTAGTTTCTCAGAAAGCTTCTTTCCAGATTTCATCGGAGGATATTTCCTTTTTCACCATAGCCCTCTAAGGGCTTCCAAATATCACTTTGCCAATTCCACAAGAACTGTCTTAGCGAAAGGCTTCATGAGGGGAAAGCTGTAACTCTGTGAGATGATTTCACAGAACACAAAGTAGTTTCTCAGAAAGCTTCTTTCTCTTTGTTATCGGAGGATATTTCCTTTGGCCCTATAGTCTTCAAAGGGATCCGAAATATCTGTTCTCAGATTCCACAGAAATAAGGCTAGCAAAGAGATCCACGAAATACAGATGTAACTCTGTGAGATGAATGAACAGAACACTAAGCAGTTTCTCAGAAAGCTTCTTTCCAGATTTCAGCGGAGGATATTTCCTTTTTCACCATAGCCCTCTATGGGCTTCCAAATATCACTTTGCCAATTCCACAAGAACTGTCTTAGCGAAAGGCTTCCTTAGGGGAAAGCTGTAACTCTGTGTGATGATTTCACAGAACACAAAGAAGTTTCTCAGAAAGCTTCTTTCTCTTTGTTATCGGAGGATATTTCCTTTGGCCCTATAATCTTCAAAGGGATCCGAAATATCTGTTGTCAGATTCCACAGAAGAAAGGCTAGCAAAGAGAACCACGAAATACAGATGTAACTCTGTGAGATGAATTACAGAACACTAAGCAGTTTCTCAGAAAGCTTCTTTCTGGATTTCATCGGAGGATATTTCCTTTTTCACCATAGCCCTCTATGGGCTTCCAAATATCACTTTGCCAATTACACAAGAACTGTCCTAGCGAAAGGCTTCTTGAGGGGAAAGCTGTAACTCTGTGAGATGATTTCACAGAACACAAAGAAGTTTCTCAGAAAACTTCTTTCTCATTGTTATCGGAGGATATTTCCTTTGACACTATAGTCTTCAAAGGGAAAGGAAATATCTGTTGTCATATTCGACAGAAATAAGGCTAGCAAAGAGATCCACGAAATACAGATGTAACTCTGTGAGATGAATTAACAGAACACTAAGCAGTTTCTCAGAAAGCTTCTTTCCAGATTTCATCGGAGGATATTTCCGTTTTCACCATAGCCCTCTATGGGCTTCCAAATATCACTTTGCCAATTCCACAAGAACTGTTTTAGCGAAAGGCTTCTTGAGGGGAAAGCTGTAACTCTGTGAGATGATTTCACAGAACACAAAGAAGTTTCTCAGAAAGCTTCTTTCTCTTTGTTATCGGAGGATATTTCCTTTGGCCCTATAGTCTTCAAAGGGAAAGGAAATATCTGTTGTCAGATTCCACAGAAATAAGGCTAGCAAAGAGATGGACGAAATACAGATGTTACTCTGTGAGATGAATTAACAGAACACTAAGCAGTTTCTCAGAAAGCTTCTTTCCAGGTTTCATCTGAGGATATTTCCTTTTTCACCATAGCCCTCTAAGGGCTTCCAAATATCACTTTGCAAATTCCACAAGAACTGTCTTAGCGAAAGGCTTCTTGAGGGGAAAACTGTAACTCTGTGAGACGATTTCACAGAACACAAAGAAGTTTCTCAGAAAGCTTCTTTCTCTTTGTTATCGGAGGATATTTCCTTTGGCCCTATAGTCTTCAAAGGGATCCGAAATATCTGTTGTCAGATTCCACAGAAATAAGGCTAGCAAAGAGATCCACAAAATACAGATGTAACTCTGTGAGATGAATTAAGAGAACACTAAGCAGTTTCTCAGTAAGCTTCTTTCCAGATTTCATCGGAGGATATTTCCTTTTTCACCATAGCCCTCTATGGGCTTCCAAATATCACTTTGCCAATTCCACAAGAACTGTCTTAGCGAAAGGCTTCTTGAGGGGAAAGCTGTAACTCTGTGAGATGATTTCACAGAACACAAGAAGTTTCTCAGAAAGCTTCTTTCTCTTTGTTATCGGAGGATATGTCCTTGGCCATATTGTCTTCAAAGGGATCTGAAATATCTGTTCTCAGATTCCACAGAAATAAGGCTAGCAAAGAGATCCACGAAACACAGATGTAACTCTGTGAGATGAATTATCAGAACACTAAGCAGTTTCTCAGAAAGCTTCTTTCCGGGTTTCATCTGAGGATATTTCCTTTTTCACCATAGCCCTCTATGGGCTTCCAAATATCACTTTGCCAATTACACAAGAACTGTCTTATCGAAAGGCTTCTTGAGGGGAAAGCTGTAACTCTGTGAGATGATTTCACAGAACATAAAGAAGTTTCTCAGAAAGCTTCTTTCTCTTTGTTATCGGAGGATATTTCCTTTGACCCTATAGTCTTTTTTTTTTTTTTTTTTTTTTTTTTTTTTTTTTTTTTTTGAGACGGAGTCTCGCTCTGTCGCCGGGCTGGAGTGCAGTGGCCGGACCTCAGCTCACTGCAAGCTCCGCCTCCCGGGTTCCCGCCATTCTCCTGCCTCAGCCTCCCGAGTAGCTGGGACCACAGGCGCCCGCCACCTCGCCCGGCTAGTTTTTTGTATTTTTAGTAGAGACGGGGTTTCACCGTATTAGCCAGGATGGTCTCGATCTCCTGACCTCGTGATCCGCCCGTCTCGGCCTCCCAAAGTGCTGGGATTACAGGCTTGAGCCACCGCGCCTGGCCGACCCTATAGTCTTCAAAGGGAAAGGAAATATCTGTTGTGAGATTCCACAGAAATAAGGCTAGCAAAGAGATCAACGAAATACAGATGTAACTCTGTGAGATGAATTAACAGAACACTAAGCAGTTTCTCAGAAAGCTTCTTTCCAGGTTTCATCTGAGGATATTTCCTTTTTCACCATAGCCCTCTAAGGGCTTCCAAATATAACTTTGCCAATTCCACAAGAACTGTCTTAGCGAAAGGCTTCTTGAGGGGAAAACTGTAACTCTGTGAGATGATTTCACAGAACACAAAGAAGTTTCTCAGAAAGCTTCTTTCTCTTTGTTATCGGAGGATATTTCCTTTGGCCCTATTTTCTTCAAAGGGAAAGGAAATATCTGTTGTCAGATTCCACAGAAATAAGGCTAGCAAAGAGATCCACAAAAAGCAGATGTAACTCTGTGAGATGAATTAAGAGAACACTAAGCAGTTTCTCAGAAAGCTTCTTTCCAGATTTCATCGGAGGATATTTCCTTTTTCACCATAGAACTCTATGGGCTTCCAAATATCACTTTGCCAATTCCACAAGAACTGTCTTAGCGAAAGGCTTCTAGAGGGGAAAGCTGTAACTCTGTGCGATGATTTCACAGAACACAAAGAAGTTTCTCAGAAAGCTTCTTTCTCTTTGTTATCGGAGGATATTTCCTTTGGCCCTATAGTCTTCAAAGGGAATGGAAATATCTGTTCTCAGATTACACAGAAATAAGGCTAGCAAAGACATCCACGAAATACAGATGTAACTCTGTGAGATGAATTAACAAAACACTGAGCAGTTTCTCAGAAAGCTTCTTTCCATATTTCATCGGAGGATATTTCCTTTTTCACCATAGCCCTCTATGGGCTTCCAAATATCACTTTGCCAATTCCACAAGAACTGTCTTAGCGAAAGGCTTTTTGATTGGAAAGCTGTAACTCTGTGAGATGATTTCACAGAACACAAGAAGTTTCTCAGAAAGCTTCTTTCTCTTTGTTATCGGAAGATATTTCCTTGGCCCTATAGTCTTCAAAGGGATCTGAAATATCTGTTGTCAGATTCCACAGAAATAAGGCTAGCAAAGAGATCCACGAAATACAGATGTAACTCTGTGAGATGAATTATCAGAACACTAAGCAGTTTCTCAGAAAGCTTCTTTGTATATTTCATCTGAGGATATTTCCTTTTTCACCATAGCCCTCTATGGGCTTCCAAATATCACTTTGCCAATTTCACAAGAACTGTCTTAGCGAAAGGCTTCTTGAGGGGAAAGCTGTAACTCTGTGAGATGATTTCACAGAACTCAAAGAAGTTTCTCAGAAAGCTTCTTTCTCTTTGTTATCGGAGGATATTTCCTTTGGCCCTATAGACTTCAAAGGGAAAGAAAATATCTGTTCTCAGATTCCACAGAAATAAAGCTAGCAAAGAGATCCACAATATACAGATGTAACTCTGTGAGATGAATTAACAGAACACTAAGCAGTTTCTCAGAAAGCTTCTTTCCAGGTTTCATCTGAGGATATTTCCTTTTTCACCATAGCCCTCTATGGGCTTCCAAGTATCACTTTGCTAATTCCACAAGAACTGTCTTAGCGAAAGGCTTCTTGAGGGGAAAGCTGTAACTCTGTGAGATGATTTCACAGAACAAAAAGAAGTTTCTCAGAAAGCTTCTTTCTCTTTCTTATCGGAGGATATTTCCTTTGGCCCTATAGTCTTCAAAGGGAAAGGAAATATCTGTTCTCAGATTCCAGAGAAATAATGTTAGCAAAGAGATCCACGAAATACAGATGTAACTCTGTGAGATGAATTAACAGAACACAAAGCAGTTTCTCAGAAAGCTTCTTTAGAGATTTCATTGGAGGATATTTCCTTTTTCAACATGGCCCTCTAAGGGCTTCCAAATATCACTTTGCCAATTCCACAAGAACTGTCTAAGCGAAAGGCTTCTTGAGGGGAAAGCGGTAACTCTGTGAGATGATTTCACAGAGCAGGAAGAAGTTTCTCAGAAAGCTTCCTTCTCTTTGTTATCGGAGGATATTTCCTTTGGCCCTTTAGACTTCAAAGGGAAAGGAAATATCTGCTGTCAGATTCCACAGAAATAAGGCTAGCAAAGAGATCCACAAAATAAAGATGTAACTCTGTGAGATGAATTAAGAGAACACTAAGCAGTTTCTCAGAAAGCTTCTTTCCAGATTTCATCGGAGGATATTTCCTTTTTCACCATAGCCCTCTATGGGCTTCCAAATATCACTTTGCCAATTCCACAAGAACTGTCTTAGCGAAAGGCTTCTTGAGGGGAAACCTGTAACTCTGTGAGATGACTTCACAGAACACAAGAAGTTTCTCAGAAAGCTTCTTTTCTTTGTTATCGGAGGATATTTCCTGGGCCCTATAGTCTTCCAAGGGATCCGAACTATCTCAGATTCCACAGAAATAAGGCAAGCAAAGAGATCCACGAAATACCGATGTAACTCTGTGAGATGAATTAGCAGAACACTAAGCAGTTTCTCAGAAAGCTTCTTTCCATATTTCATCGGAGGATATTTCCTTTTTCACCATAGCCCTCTATGGGCTTCCAAATATCACTTTGCCAATTCCACAAGAACTGTCTTAGCGAAAGGCTTCTTGAGGGGAAAGCTGTAACTCTGTGAGATGATTTCACAGAACACAAGAAGTTTCTCAGAAAGCCTCTTTCTCTTTGTTATCGGAGGATATTTCCTTGGCCCTATAGTCTTCAAAGGGATCTGAAATATCTGTTGTCAGATTCCACAGAAATAAGGCTATCAAAGAGATCCACGAAATACAGATGTAACTCTGTGAGATGAATTATCAGAACACTAAGCAGTTTCTCAGAAAACTTCTTTCCGGGTTTCATCTGAGGATATTTCCTTTTTCACCATAGCCCTCTATGGGCTTACAAATATCACTTTGCCAATTACACAAGAACTGTCTTACCGAAAGGCTTCTTGAGGGGAAAGCTGTAACTCTGTGAGATGATTTCACAGAACACAAAGAAGTTTCTCAGAAAGCTTCTTTCTCTTTGTTATCGGAGGATATTTCCTTTGACCCTATAGTCTTCAAAGGGAAAGGAAATATCTGTTGTCAGATTCGACAGAAATAAGGCTAGCAAAGAGATCCACGAAATACAGATGTAACTCTGTGAGATGAATTAACAGAACACTAAGCAGTTTCTCAGAAAGCTTCTTTCCAGATTTCATCGGAGGATATTTCCTTTTTCACCATAGCCCTCTATGGGCTTCCAAATATCACTTTGCCAATTCCACAAGAACTGTCTTAGCGAAAGGCTTCTTGAGGGGAAAGCTGTATCTCTCTGAGATGATTTCACAGGACACAAAGAAGTTTCTCAGAAAGCTTCTTTCTCTTCGTTATCGGAGGATATTTCCTTTGGCCCTATAGTCTTCAAAGGGAAAGGAAATATCTGTTGTGAGATTCCACAGAAATAAGGCTAGCAAAGAGATCCACGAAATACAGATGTAACTCTGTGAGATGAATTAACAGAACACTAAGCAGTTTCTCAGAAAGCTTCTTTCCAGGTTTCATCTGAGGATATTTCCTTTTTCACTATAGCCCTCTAAGGGCTTCCAAATATCACTTTGCCAATTCCAAAAGAACTGTCTTAGCGAAAGGCTTCTTGAGGGGAAAACTGTAACTCTGTGAGACGATTTCACAGAACACAAAGAAGTTTCTCAGAAAGCTTCTTTCTCTTTTTTTTCGGAGGATATTTCCTTTGGCCCTATAGTCTTCAAAGGGAAAGGAAATATCTGTTGTCAGATTCCACAGAAATAAGGCTAGCAAAGAGATCCACAAAATACAGATGTAAATCTGTGAGATGAATTAAGAGAACACTAAGCAGTTTCTCAGAAAGCTTCTTTGTATATTTCATCTGAGGATATTTCCTTTTTCACCATAGCCCTCTATGGGCTTCCAAATATCACTTTGCCAATTTCACAAGAACTGTCTTAGCGAAAGGCTTCTTGAGGGGAAAGCTGTAACTCTGTGAGATGATTTCACAGAACTCAAAGAAGTTTCTCAGAAAGCTTCTTTCTCTTTGTTATCGGAGGATATTTCCTTTGGCCCTATAGTCTTCAAAGGGAAAGGAAATATCTGTTCTCAGATTCCAGAGAAATAATGTTAGCAAAGAGATCCACGAAATACAGATGTAACTCTGTGAGATGAATTAACAGAACACAAAGCAGTTTCTCAGAAAGCTTCTTTAGAGATTTCATTGGAGGATATTTCCTTTTTCAACATGGCCCTCTAAGGGCTTCCAAATATCACTTTGCCAATTCCACAAGAACTGTCTAAGCGAAAGGCTTCTTGAGGGGAAAGCGGTAACTCTGTGAGATGATTTCACAGAGCAGGAAGAAGTTTCTCAGAAAGCTTCCTTCTCTTTGTTATCGGAGGATATTTCCTTTGGCCCTTTAGACTTCAAAGGGAAAGGAAATATCTGCTGTCAGATTCCACAGAAATAAGGCTAGCAAAGAGATCCACAAAATAAAGATGTAACTCTGTGAGATGAATTAAGAGAACACTAAGCAGTTTCTCAGAAAGCTTCTTTCCAGATTTCATCGGAGGATATTTCCTTTTTCACCATAGCCCTCTATGGGCTTCCAAATATCACTTTGCCAATTCCACAAGAACTGTCTTAGCGAAAGGCTTCTTGAGGGGAAACCTGTAACTCTGTGAGATGACTTCACAGAACACAAGAAGTTTCTCAGAAAGCTTCTTTCTCTTTGTTATCGGAGGATATTTCCTGGGCCCTATAGTCTTCCAAGGGATCCGAACTATCTCAGATTCCACAGAAATAAGGCAAGCAAAGAGATCCACGAAATACCGATGTAACTCTGTGAGATGAATTAGCAGAACACTAAGCAGTTTCTCAGAAAGCTTCTTTCCATATTTCATCGGAGGATATTTCCTTTTTCACCATAGCCCTCTATGGGCTTCCAAATATCACTTTGCCAATTCCACAAGAACTGTCTTAGCGAAAGGCTTCTTGAGGGGAAAGCTGTAACTCTGTGAGATGATTTCACAGAACACAAGAAGTTTCTCAGAAAGCCTCTTTCTCTTTGTTATCGGAGGATATTTCCTTGGCCCTATAGTCTTCAAAGGGATCTGAAATATCTGTTGTCAGATTCCACAGAAATAAGGCTATCAAAGAGATCCACGAAATACAGATGTAACTCTGTGAGATGAATTATCAGAACACTAAGCAGTTTCTCAGAAAACTTCTTTCCGGGTTTCATCTGAGGATATTTCCTTTTTCACCATAGCCCTCTATGGGCTTACAAATATCACTTTGCCAATTACACAAGAACTGTCTTACCGAAAGGCTTCTTGAGGGGAAAGCTGTAACTCTGTGAGTTGATTTCACAGAACACAAAGAAGTTTCTCAGAAAGCTTCTTTCTCTTTGTTATCGGAGGATATTTCCTTTGACCCTATAGTCTTCAAAGGGAAAGGAATTATCTGTAGTCAGATTCGACAGAAATAAAGCTAGCAAAGAGATCCACGAAATACAGATGTAACTCTGTGAGATGAATTAACAGAACACTAAGCAGTTTCTCAGAAAGCTTCTTTCCAGATTTCATCGGAGGATATTTCCTTTTTCACCATAGCCCTCTATGGGCTTAAAAATATCACTTTGCCAATTCCACAAGAACTGTCTTAGCGAAAGGCTTCTTGAGGGGAAAGCTGTAACTCTGTGAGATGATTTCACAGAACACAAAGAAGTTTCTCAGAAAGCTTCTTTCTCTTTGTTATCGGAGGATATTTCCTTTGGCCCTATAGTCTTCAAAGGGAAAGGAAATATCTGTTGTGAGATTCCACAGAAATAATGCTAGCAAAGAGATCCACGAAATACAGATGTAACTCTGTGAGATGAATTAACAGAACACTAAGCAGTTTCTCAGAAAGCTTCTTTCCAGGTTTCATCTGAGGATATTTCCTTTTTCACCATAGCCCTCTAAGGGCTTCCAAATATCACTTTGCCAATTCCACAAGAACTGTCTTAGCGAAAGGCTTCTTGAGGGGAAAGCTGTAACTCTGTGAGATGATTTCACAGAACACAAAGAAGTTTCTCAGAAAGCTTCTTTCTCTTTGTTATCGGAGGATATTTACTTTGGTCCTATAGTCTTCAAAGGGAATGGAAATATCTGTTCTCAGATTACACAGAAAAAAGGCTAGCAAAGAGATCCACGAAATACAGATGTAACTCTGGGAGATGAATTAACAGAACACTGAGCAGTTTCTCAGAAAGCTTCTTTCCATATTTCATCGGAGGATATTTCCTTTTTCACCATAGCCCTCTATGGGCTTCCAAACATCACTTTGCCAATTCCACAAGAACTGTCTTAGCGAAAGGCTTCTTGAGGGGAAAGCTGTAACTCTGTGAGATGATTTCACAGAACACAAGAAGTTTCTCAGAAAGCTTCTTTCTCTTTGTTATCGGAGGATATTTCCTTGGCGCTATAGTCTTCAAAGGGATCTGAAATATGTGTTGTCAGATTCCACAGAAATAAGGCTAGCAAAGAGATCCACGAAATACAGATGTAACTCTGTGAGATGAATTATCAGAACACTAAGCAATTTCTCAGAAAGCTTCTTTCCGGGTTTCATCTGAGGATATTTCCTTTTTCACCATAGCCCTCTATGGGCTTCCAAATATCACTTTGCCAATTCCAGAAAAACTGTCTTAACGAAAGGCTTCTTGAGGGGAAAGCTGTAACTCTGTGAGTTGATTTCACAGAACACAAAGAAGTTTCTCAGAAAGCTTCTTTCTCTTTGTTATCGGAGGATATTTCCTTTGACCCTATAGTCTTCAGAGGGAAAGGAAATATCTGTAGTCAGATTCGACAGAAATAAGGCTAGGAAAGAGATCCACGAAATACAGATGTAACTCTGTGAGATGAATTAACAGAACACTAAGCAGTTTCTCAGAAAGCTTCTTTCCAGATTTCATCGGAGGATATTTCCTTTTTCACCATAGCCCTCTATGGGCTTCCAAATATCACTTTGCCAATTCCACAAGAACTGTCTTAGCGAAAGGCTTCTTGAGGGGAAAGCTGTAACTCTGTGAGATGATTTCACAGAACACAAAGAAGTTTCTCAGAAAGCTTCTTTCTCTTTGTTATCGGAGGATATTTCCTTGGCGCTATAGTCTTCAAAGGGATCTGAAATATGTGTTGTCAGATTCCACAGAAATAAGGCTAGCAAAGAGATCCACGAAATACAGATGTAACTCTGTGAGATGAATTATCAGAACACTAAGCAGTTTCTCAGAAAGCTTCTTTCCAGATTTCATCGGAGGATATTTCCTTTTTCACCATAGCCCTCTATGGGCTTCCAAATATCACTTTGCCAATTCCACAAGAACTGTCTTAGCGAAAGGCTTCTTGAGGGGAAAGCTGTAACTCTGTGAGATGATTTCAGGGAACACAAAGAATTTCTCAGAAAGTTTCTTTCTCTTTGTTATCGGAGGATATTTCCTTTGGCCCTATAGTCTTCAAAGGGAAAGGAAATATCTGTTGTCAGATTCCACAGATATAAGGCTAGCAAAGAGATCCACGAAATACAGATGTAACTCTGTGAGATGAATTAACAGAACACTAAGCAGTTTCTCAGAAAGCTTCTTTCCAGATTTCATCGGAGGATATTTCCTTTTTCACCATAGCCCTCTATGGGCTTCCAAATATCACTTTGCCAATTCCACAAGAACTGTCTTAGCGAAAGGCTTCTTTAGGGGAAAGCTGTAACTCTGTGAGATGATTTCACAGAACACAAAGAAGTTTCTCAGAAAGCTTCTTTCTCTTTGTTATGGGAGGATATTTCCTTTTGCCCTATAGTCTTCAAAGGGAAAGAAAATATCTGTTGTCAGATTCCACAGAAATAAGGCTAGCAAAGAGATTCAAGAAATACAGATGTAACTCTGTGAGATGAATTAAGAGAACACTAAGTAGTTTCTCAGAAAGCTTCTTTCCAGATTTCATCGGAGGATATTTCCTTTTTCACCATAGCCCTCTAAGGGCTTCCAAATATCACTTTGCCAATTCCACAAGAACTGTCTTAGCGAAAGGCTTCATGAGGGGAAAGCTGTAACTCTGTGAGATGATTTCACAGAACACAAAGTAGTTTCTCAGAAAGCTTCTTTCTCTTTGTTATCGGAGGATATTTCCTTTGGCCCTATAGTCTTCAAAGGGATCCGAAATATCTGTTCTCAGATTCCACAGAAATAAGGCTAGCAAAGAGATCCACGAAATACAGATGTAACTCTGTGAGATGAATGAACAGAACACTAAGCAGTTTCTCAGAAAGCTTCTTTCCAGATTTCAGCGGAGGATATTTCCTTTTTCACCATAGCCCTCTATGGGCTTCCAAATATCACTTTGCCAATTCCACAAGAACTGTCTTAGCGAAAGGCTTCCTTAGGGGAAAGCTGTAACTCTGTGTGATGATTTCACAGAACACAAAGAAGTTTCTCAGAAAGCTTCTTTCTCTTTGTTATCGGAGGATATTTCCTTTGGCCCTATAATCTTCAAAGGGATCCGAAATATCTGTTGTCAGATTCCACAGAAGAAAGGCTAGCAAAGAGAACCACGAAATACAGATGTAACTCTGTGAGATGAATTACAGAACACTAAGCAGTTTCTCAGAAAGCTTCTTTCTGGATTTCATCGGAGGATATTTCCTTTTTCACCATAGCCCTCTATGGGCTTCCAAATATCACTTTGCCAATTACACAAGAACTGTCCTAGCGAAAGGCTTCTTGAGGGGAAAGCTGTAACTCTGTGAGATGATTTCACAGAACACAAAGAAGTTTCTCAGAAAACTTCTTTCTCATTGTTATCGGAGGATATTTCCTTTGACACTATAGTCTTCAAAGGGAAAGGAAATATCTGTTGTCATATTCGACAGAAATAAGGCTAGCAAAGAGATCCACGAAATACAGATGTAACTCTGTGAGATGAATTAACAGAACACTAAGCAGTTTCTCAGAAAGCTTCTTTCCAGATTTCATCGGAGGATATTTCCGTTTTCACCATAGCCCTCTATGGGCTTCCAAATATCACTTTGCCAATTCCACAAGAACTGTTTTAGCGAAAGGCTTCTTGAGGGGAAAGCTGTAACTCTGTGAGATGATTTCACAGAACACAAAGAAGTTTCTCAGAAAGCTTCTTTCTCTTTGTTATCGGAGGATATTTCCTTTGGCCCTATAGTCTTCAAAGGGAAAGGAAATATCTGTTGTCAGATTCCACAGAAATAAGGCTAGCAAAGAGATGGACGAAATACAGATGTTACTCTGTGAGATGAATTAACAGAACACTAAGCAGTTTCTCAGAAAGCTTCTTTCCAGGTTTCATCTGAGGATATTTCCTTTTTCACCATAGCCCTCTAAGGGCTTCCAAATATCACTTTGCAAATTCCACAAGAACTGTCTTAGCGAAAGGCTTCTTGAGGGGAAAACTGTAACTCTGTGAGACGATTTCACAGAACACAAAGAAGTTTCTCAGAAAGCTTCTTTCTCTTTGTTATCGGAGGATATTTCCTTTGGCCCTATAGTCTTCAAAGGGATCCGAAATATCTGTTGTCAGATTCCACAGAAATAAGGCTAGCAAAGAGATCCACAAAATACAGATGTAACTCTGTGAGATGAATTAAGAGAACACTAAGCAGTTTCTCAGTAAGCTTCTTTCCAGATTTCATCGGAGGATATTTCCTTTTTCACCATAGCCCTCTATGGGCTTCCAAATATCACTTTGCCAATTCCACAAGAACTGTCTTAGCGAAAGGCTTCTTGAGGGGAAAGCTGTAACTCTGTGAGATGATTTCACAGAACACAAGAAGTTTCTCAGAAAGCTTCTTTCTCTTTGTTATCGGAGGATATGTCCTTGGCCATATTGTCTTCAAAGGGATCTGAAATATCTGTTCTCAGATTCCACAGAAATAAGGCTAGCAAAGAGATCCACGAAACACAGATGTAACTCTGTGAGATGAATTATCAGAACACTAAGCAGTTTCTCAGAAAGCTTCTTTCCGGGTTTCATCTGAGGATATTTCCTTTTTCACCATAGCCCTCTATGGGCTTCCAAATATCACTTTGCCAATTACACAAGAACTGTCTTATCGAAAGGCTTCTTGAGGGGAAAGCTGTAACTCTGTGAGATGATTTCACAGAACATAAAGAAGTTTCTCAGAAAGCTTCTTTCTCTTTGTTATCGGAGGATATTTCCTTTGACCCTATAGTCTTTTTTTTTTTTTTTTTTTTTTTTTTTTTTTTTTTTTTTTGAGACGGAGTCTCGCTCTGTCGCCGGGCTGGAGTGCAGTGGCCGGACCTCAGCTCACTGCAAGCTCCGCCTCCCGGGTTCCCGCCATTCTCCTGCCTCAGCCTCCCGAGTAGCTGGGACCACAGGCGCCCGCCACCTCGCCCGGCTAGTTTTTTGTATTTTTAGTAGAGACGGGGTTTCACCGTATTAGCCAGGATGGTCTCGATCTCCTGACCTCGTGATCCGCCCGTCTCGGCCTCCCAAAGTGCTGGGATTACAGGCTTGAGCCACCGCGCCTGGCCGACCCTATAGTCTTCAAAGGGAAAGGAAATATCTGTTGTGAGATTCCACAGAAATAAGGCTAGCAAAGAGATCAACGAAATACAGATGTAACTCTGTGAGATGAATTAACAGAACACTAAGCAGTTTCTCAGAAAGCTTCTTTCCAGGTTTCATCTGAGGATATTTCCTTTTTCACCATAGCCCTCTAAGGGCTTCCAAATATAACTTTGCCAATTCCACAAGAACTGTCTTAGCGAAAGGCTTCTTGAGGGGAAAACTGTAACTCTGTGAGATGATTTCACAGAACACAAAGAAGTTTCTCAGAAAGCTTCTTTCTCTTTGTTATCGGAGGATATTTCCTTTGGCCCTATTTTCTTCAAAGGGAAAGGAAATATCTGTTGTCAGATTCCACAGAAATAAGGCTAGCAAAGAGATCCACAAAAAGCAGATGTAACTCTGTGAGATGAATTAAGAGAACACTAAGCAGTTTCTCAGAAAGCTTCTTTCCAGATTTCATCGGAGGATATTTCCTTTTTCACCATAGAACTCTATGGGCTTCCAAATATCACTTTGCCAATTCCACAAGAACTGTCTTAGCGAAAGGCTTCTAGAGGGGAAAGCTGTAACTCTGTGCGATGATTTCACAGAACACAAAGAAGTTTCTCAGAAAGCTTCTTTCTCTTTGTTATCGGAGGATATTTCCTTTGGCCCTATAGTCTTCAAAGGGAATGGAAATATCTGTTCTCAGATTACACAGAAATAAGGCTAGCAAAGACATCCACGAAATACAGATGTAACTCTGTGAGATGAATTAACAAAACACTGAGCAGTTTCTCAGAAAGCTTCTTTCCATATTTCATCGGAGGATATTTCCTTTTTCACCATAGCCCTCTATGGGCTTCCAAATATCACTTTGCCAATTCCACAAGAACTGTCTTAGCGAAAGGCTTTTTGATTGGAAAGCTGTAACTCTGTGAGATGATTTCACAGAACACAAGAAGTTTCTCAGAAAGCTTCTTTCTCTTTGTTATCGGAAGATATTTCCTTGGCCCTATAGTCTTCAAAGGGATCTGAAATATCTGTTGTCAGATTCCACAGAAATAAGGCTAGCAAAGAGATCCACGAAATACAGATGTAACTCTGTGAGATGAATTATCAGAACACTAAGCAGTTTCTCAGAAAGCTTCTTTGTATATTTCATCTGAGGATATTTCCTTTTTCACCATAGCCCTCTATGGGCTTCCAAATATCACTTTGCCAATTTCACAAGAACTGTCTTAGCGAAAGGCTTCTTGAGGGGAAAGCTGTAACTCTGTGAGATGATTTCACAGAACTCAAAGAAGTTTCTCAGAAAGCTTCTTTCTCTTTGTTATCGGAGGATATTTCCTTTGGCCCTATAGACTTCAAAGGGAAAGAAAATATCTGTTCTCAGATTCCACAGAAATAAAGCTAGCAAAGAGATCCACAATATACAGATGTAACTCTGTGAGATGAATTAACAGAACACTAAGCAGTTTCTCAGAAAGCTTCTTTCCAGGTTTCATCTGAGGATATTTCCTTTTTCACCATAGCCCTCTATGGGCTTCCAAGTATCACTTTGCTAATTCCACAAGAACTGTCTTAGCGAAAGGCTTCTTGAGGGGAAAGCTGTAACTCTGTGAGATGATTTCACAGAACAAAAAGAAGTTTCTCAGAAAGCTTCTTTCTCTTTCTTATCGGAGGATATTTCCTTTGGCCCTATAGTCTTCAAAGGGAAAGGAAATATCTGTTCTCAGATTCCAGAGAAATAATGTTAGCAAAGAGATCCACGAAATACAGATGTAACTCTGTGAGATGAATTAACAGAACACAAAGCAGTTTCTCAGAAAGCTTCTTTAGAGATTTCATTGGAGGATATTTCCTTTTTCAACATGGCCCTCTAAGGGCTTCCAAATATCACTTTGCCAATTCCACAAGAACTGTCTAAGCGAAAGGCTTCTTGAGGGGAAAGCGGTAACTCTGTGAGATGATTTCACAGAGCAGGAAGAAGTTTCTCAGAAAGCTTCCTTCTCTTTGTTATCGGAGGATATTTCCTTTGGCCCTTTAGACTTCAAAGGGAAAGGAAATATCTGCTGTCAGATTCCACAGAAATAAGGCTAGCAAAGAGATCCACAAAATAAAGATGTAACTCTGTGAGATGAATTAAGAGAACACTAAGCAGTTTCTCAGAAAGCTTCTTTCCAGATTTCATCGGAGGATATTTCCTTTTTCACCATAGCCCTCTATGGGCTTCCAAATATCACTTTGCCAATTCCACAAGAACTGTCTTAGCGAAAGGCTTCTTGAGGGGAAACCTGTAACTCTGTGAGATGACTTCACAGAACACAAGAAGTTTCTCAGAAAGCTTCTTTTCTTTGTTATCGGAGGATATTTCCTGGGCCCTATAGTCTTCCAAGGGATCCGAACTATCTCAGATTCCACAGAAATAAGGCAAGCAAAGAGATCCACGAAATACCGATGTAACTCTGTGAGATGAATTAGCAGAACACTAAGCAGTTTCTCAGAAAGCTTCTTTCCATATTTCATCGGAGGATATTTCCTTTTTCACCATAGCCCTCTATGGGCTTCCAAATATCACTTTGCCAATTCCACAAGAACTGTCTTAGCGAAAGGCTTCTTGAGGGGAAAGCTGTAACTCTGTGAGATGATTTCACAGAACACAAGAAGTTTCTCAGAAAGCCTCTTTCTCTTTGTTATCGGAGGATATTTCCTTGGCCCTATAGTCTTCAAAGGGATCTGAAATATCTGTTGTCAGATTCCACAGAAATAAGGCTATCAAAGAGATCCACGAAATACAGATGTAACTCTGTGAGATGAATTATCAGAACACTAAGCAGTTTCTCAGAAAACTTCTTTCCGGGTTTCATCTGAGGATATTTCCTTTTTCACCATAGCCCTCTATGGGCTTACAAATATCACTTTGCCAATTACACAAGAACTGTCTTACCGAAAGGCTTCTTGAGGGGAAAGCTGTAACTCTGTGAGTTGATTTCACAGAACACAAAGAAGTTTCTCAGAAAGCTTCTTTCTCTTTGTTATCGGAGGATATTTCCTTTGACCCTATAGTCTTCAAAGGGAAAGGAATTATCTGTAGTCAGATTCGACAGAAATAAAGCTAGCAAAGAGATCCACGAAATACAGATGTAACTCTGTGAGATGAATTAACAGAACACTAAGCAGTTTCTCAGAAAGCTTCTTTCCAGATTTCATCGGAGGATATTTCCTTTTTCACCATAGCCCTCTATGGGCTTCCAAATATCACTTTGCCAATTCCACAAGAACTGTCTTAGCGAAAGGCTTCTTGAGGGGAAAGCTGTAACTCTGTGAGATGATTTCACAGAACACAAAGAAGTTTCTCAGAAAGCTTCTTTCTCTTTGTTATCGGAGGATATTTCCTTTGGCCCTATAGTCTTCAAAGGGAAAGGAAATATCTGTTGTGAGATTCCACAGAAATAATGCTAGCAAAGAGATCCACGAAATACAGATGTAACTCTGTGAGATGAATTAACAGAACACTAAGCAGTTTCTCAGAAAGCTTCTTTCCAGGTTTCATCTGAGGATATTTCCTTTTTCACCATAGCCCTCTAAGGGCTTCCAAATATCACTTTGCCAATTCCACAAGAACTGTCTTAGCGAAAGGCTTCTTGAGGGGAAAACTGTAACTCTGTGAGACGATTTCACAGAACACAAAGAAGTTTCTCAGAAAGCTTCTTTCTCTTTGTTATCGGAGGATATTTCCTTTGGCCCTATAGTCTTCATAGGGAAAGGAAATATCTGTTGTCAGATTCCACAGAAATAAGGCTAGCAAAGAGATCCACAAAATACAGATGTAACTCTGTGAGATGAATTAAGAGAACACTAAGCAGTTTCTCAGAAAGCTTCTTTCCAGATTTCATCGGAGGATATTTCCTTTTTCACCATAGCCCTCTATGGGCTTCCAAATATCACTTTGCCAATTCCACAAGAACTGTCTTAGCGAAAGGCTTCTTGAGGGGAAAGCTGTAACTCTGTGAGATGATTTCACAGAACACAAAGAAGTTTCTCAGAAAGCTTCTTTCTCTTTGTTATCGGAGGATATTTCCTTTGGTCCTATAGTCTTCAAAGGGAATGGAAATATCTGTTCTGAGATTACACAGAAAAAAGGCTAGCAAAGAGATCCACGAAATACAGATGTAACTCTGGGAGATGAATTAACAGAACACTGAGCAGTTTCTCAGAAAGCTTCTTTCCATATTTCATCGGAGGATATTTCCTTTTTCACCATAGCCCTCTATGGGCTTCCAAATATCACTTTGCCAATTACACAAGAACTGTCTTACCGAAAGGCTTCTTGAGGGGAAAGCTGTAACTCTGTGAGTTGATTTCACAGAACACAAAGAAGTTTCTCAGAAAGCTTCTTTCTCTTTGTTATCGGAGGATATTTCCTTTGACCCTATAGTCTTCAGAGGGAAAGGAAATATCTGTAGTCAGATTCGACAGAAATAAGGCTAGGAAAGAGATCCACGAAATACAGATGTAACTCTGTGAGATGAATTAACAGAACACTAAGCAGTTTCTCAGAAAGCTTCTTTCCAGATTTCATCGGAGGATATTTCCTTTTTCACCATAGCCCTCTATGGGCTTCCAAATATCACTTTGCCAATTCCACAAGAACTGTCTTAGCGAAAGGCTTCTTGAGGGGAAAGCTGTAACTCTGTGAGATGATTTCACAGAACACAAAGAAGTTTCTCAGAAAGCTTCTTTCTCTTTGTTATCGGAGGATATTTCCTTGGCGCTATAGTCTTCAAAGGGATCTGAAATATGTGTTGTCAGATTCCACAGAAATAAGGCTAGCAAAGAGATCCACGAAATACAGATGTAACTCTGTGAGATGAATTATCAGAACACTAAGCAGTTTCTCAGAAAGCTTCTTTCCAGATTTCATCGGAGGATATTTCCTTTTTCACCATAGCCCTCTATGGGCTTCCAAATATCACTTTGCCAATTCCACAAGAACTGTCTTAGCGAAAGGCTTCTTGAGGGGAAAGCTGTAACTCTGTGAGATGATTTCACAGAACACAAAGAAGTTTCTCAGAAAGCTTCTTTCTCTTTGTTATCGGAGGATATTGCCTTTGGTCCTATAGTCTTCAAAGGGAATGGAAATATCTGTTCTCAGATTACACAGAAAAAAGGCTAGCAAAGAGATCCACGAAATACAGATGTAACTCTGTGAGATGAATTAACAGAACACTGAGCAGTTTCTCAGAAAGCTTCTTTCCATATTTCATCGGAGGATATTTCCTTTTTCACCATAGCCCTCTATGGGCTTCCAAATATCACTTTGCCAATTCCACAAGAACTGTCTTAGCGAAAGGCTTCTTGAGGGGAAAGCTGTAACTCTGTGAGATGATTTCACAGAACACAAGAAGTTTCTCAGAAAGCTTCTTTCTCTTTGTTATCGGAGGATATTTCCTTGGCGCTATAGTCTTCAAAGGGATCTGAAATATGTGTTGTCAGATTCCACAGAAATAAGGCTAGCAAAGAGATCCACGACATACAGATGTAACTCTGTGAGATGAATTATCAGAACACTAAGCAATTTCTCAGAAAGCTTCTTTCCGGGTTTCATCTGATGATATTTCCTTTTTCACCATAGCCCTCTATGGGCTTCCAAATATCACTTTGCCAATTACACAAGAACTGTCTTACCGAAAGGCTTCTTGAGGGGAAAGCTGTTACTCTGTGAGATGATTTCACAGAACACAAAGAAGTTTCTCAGAAAGCTTCTTTCTCTTTGTTATCGGAGGATATTTCCTTTGACCCTATAGTCTTCAAAGGGAAAGGAAATATCTGTTGTCAGATTCCACAGAAATAAGGCTAGCAAAGAGATCCACGAAATACAGATGTAACTCTGTGAGATGAATTAACAGAACACTAAGCAGTTTCTCAGAAAGCTTCTTTCCAGATTTCATCGGAGGATATTTCCTTTTTCACCATAGCCCTCTATGGGCTTCCAAATATCACTTTGCCAATTCCACAAGAACTGTCTTAGCGAAAGGCTTCTTGAGGGGAAAGCTGTAACTCTGTGAGATGATTTCAGAGGACACAAAGAAGTTTCTCAGAAAGCTTCTTTCTCTTTGTTATCGGAGGATATTTCCTTTGGCCCTATAGTCTTCAAAGGGAAAGGAAATATCTGTTGTGAGATTCCACAGAAATAAGGCTAGCAAAGAGATCAACGAAATACAGATGTAACTCTGTGAGATGAATTAACAGAACCGTAAGCAGTTTCTCAGAAAGCTTCTTTCCAGATTTCATCGGAGGATATTTCCTTTTTCACCATAGCCCTCTATGGGCTTCCAAATATCACATTGCCTATTCCAAAAGAACTGTCTTAGCGAAAGGCTTCTTGAGGGGAAAGCTGTAACTCTGTGAGATGATTTCAGGGAACACAAAGAATTTCTCAGAAAGTTTCTTTCTCTTTGTTATCGGAGGATATTTCCTTTGGCCCTATAGTCTTCAAAGGGAAAGGAAATATCTGTTGTCAGATTCCACAGATATAAGGCTAGCAAAGAGATCCACGAAATACAGATGTAACTCTGTGAGATGAATTAACAGAACACTAAGCAGTTTCTCAGAAAGCTTCTTTCCAGATTTCATCGGAGGATATTTCCTTTTTCACCATAGCCCTCTATGGGCTTCCAAATATCACTTTGCCAATTCCACAAGAACTGTCTTAGCGAAAGGCTTCTTTAGAGGAAAGCTGTAACTCTGTGAGATGATTTCACAGAACACAAAGAAGTTTCTCAGAAAGCTTCTTTCTCTTTGTTATGGGAGGATATTTCCTTTTGCCCTATAGTCTTCAAAGGGAAAGAAAATATCTGTTGTCAGATTCCACAGAAATAAGGCTAGCAAAGAGATTCAAGAAATACAGATGTAACTCTGTGAGATGAATTAAGAGAACACTAAGTAGTTTCTCAGAAAGCTTCTTTCCAGATTTCATCGGAGGATATTTCCTTTTTCACCATAGCCCTCTAAGGGCTTCCAAATATCACTTTGCCAATTCCACAAGAACTGTCTTAGCGAAAGGCTTCATGAGGGGAAAGCTGTAACTCTGTGAGATGATTTCACAGAACACAAAGTAGTTTCTCAGAAAGCTTCTTTCTCTTTGTTATCGGAGGATATTTCCTTTGGCCCTATAGTCTTCAAAGGGATCCGAAATATCTGTTCTCAGATTCCACAGAAATAAGGCTAGCAAAGAGATCCACGAAATACAGATGTAACTCTGTGAGATGAATGAACAGAACACTAAGCAGTTTCTCAGAAAGCTTCTTTCCAGATTTCAGCGGAGGATATTTCCTTTTTCACCATAGCCCTCTATGGGCTTCCAAATATCACTTTGCCAATTCCACAAGAACTGTCTTAGCGAAAGGCTTCCTTAGGGGAAAGCTGTAACTCTGTGTGATGATTTCACAGAACACAAAGAAGTTTCTCAGAAAGCTTCTTTCTCTTTGTTATCGGAGGATATTTCCTTTGGCCCTATAATCTTCAAAGGGATCCGAAATATCTGTTGTCAGATTCCACAGAAGAAAGGCTAGCAAAGAGAACCACGAAATACAGATGTAACTCTGTGAGATGAATTACAGAACACTAAGCAGTTTCTCAGAAAGCTTCTTTCTGGATTTCATCGGAGGATATTTCCTTTTTCACCAAAGCCCTCTATGGGCTTCCAAATATCACTTTGCCAATTACACAAGAACTGTCCTAGCGAAAGGCTTCTTGAGGGGAAAGCTGTAACTCTGTGAGATGATTTCACAGAACACAAAGAAGTTTCTCAGAAAACTTCTTTCTCTTTGTTATCGGAGGATATTTCCTTTGACACTATAGTCTTCAAAGGGAAAGGAAATATCTGTTGTCATATTCGACAGAAATAAGGCTAGCAAAGAGATCCACGAAATACAGATGTAACTCTGTGAGATGAATTAACAGAACACTAAGCAGTTTCTCAGAAAGCTTCTTTCCAGATTTCATCGGAGGATATTTCCGTTTTCACCATAGCCCTCTATGGGCTTCCAAATATCACTTTGCCAATTCCACAAGAACTGTTTTAGCGAAAGGCTTCTTGAGGGGAAAGCTGTAACTCTGTGAGATGATTTCACAGAACACAAAGAAGTTTCTCAGAAAGCTTCTTTCTCTTTGTTATCGGAGGATATTTCCTTTGGCCCTATAGTCTTCAAAGGGAAAGGAAATATCTGTTGTCAGATTCCACAGAAATAAGGCTAGCAAAGAGATGGACGAAATACAGATGTTACTCTGTGAGATGAATTAACAGAACACTAAGCAGTTTCTCAGAAAGCTTCTTTCCAGGTTTCATCTGAGGATATTTCCTTTTTCACCATAGCCCTCTAAGGGCTTCCAAATATCACTTTGCAAATTCCACAAGAACTGTCTTAGCGAAAGGCTTCATGAGGGGAAACCTGTAACTCTGTGAGACGATTTCACAGAACACAAAGAAGTTTCTCAGAAAGCTTCTTTCTCTTTGTTATCGGAGGATATTTCCTTTGACCCTATAGTCTTTTTTTTTTTTTTTTTTTTTTTTTTTTTTTTTTTTTTTTTTTGAGACGGAGTCTCGCTCTGTCGCCGGGCTGGAGTGCAGTGGCCGGACCTCAGCTCACTGCAAGCTCCGCCTCCCGGGTTCCCGCCATTCTCCTGCCTCAGCCTCCCGAGTAGCTGGGACCACAGGCGCCCGCCACCTCGCCCGGCTAGTTTTTTGTATTTTTAGTAGAGACGGGGTTTCACCGTATTAGCCAGGATGGTCTCGATCTCCTGACCTCGTGATCCGCCCGTCTCGGCCTCCCAAAGTGCTGGGATTACAGGCTTGAGCCACCGCGCCTGGCCGACCCTATAGTCTTCAAAGGGAAAGGAAATATCTGTTGTCAGATTCGACAGAAATAAGGCTAGCAAAGAGATCCACGAAATACAGATGTAACTCTGTGAGATGAATTAACAGAACACTAAGCAGTTTCTCAGAAAGCTTCTTTCCAGATTTCATCGGAGGATATTTCCTTTTTCACCATAGCCCTCTATGGGCTTCCAAATATCACTTTGCTAATTCCACAAGAACTGTCTTAGCGAAAGGCTTCTTGAGGGCAAAGCTGTAACTCTGTGAGATGATTTCACAGAAGACAAAGAAGTTTCTCAGAAAGCTTCTTTCTCTTTGTTATCGGAGGATATTTCCTTTGGCCCTATAGTCTTCAAAGGGAAAGGAAATATCTGTTGTGAGATTCCACAGAAATAAGGCTAGCAAAGAGATCAACGAAATACAGATGTAACTCTGTGAGATGAATTAACAGAACACTAAGCAGTTTCTCAGAAAGCTTCTTTCCAGGTTTCATCTGAGGATATTTCCTTTTTCACCATAGCCCTCTAAGGGCTTCCAAATATAACTTTGCCAATTCCACAAGAACTGTCTTAGCGAAAGGCTTCTTGAGGGGAAAACTGTAACTCTGTGAGATGATTTCACAGAACACAAAGAAGTTTCTCAGAAAGCTTCTTTCTCTTTGTTATCGGAGGATATTTCCTTTGGCCCTATTTTCTTCAAAGGGAAAGGAAATATCTGTTGTCAGATTCCACAGAAATAAGGCTAGCAAAGAGATCCACAAAAAGCAGATGTAACTCTGTGAGATGAATTAAGAGAACACTAAGCAGTTTCTCAGAAAGCTTCTTTCCAGATTTCATCGGAGGATATTTCCTTTTTCACCATAGAACTCTATGGGCTTCCAAATATCACTTTGCCAATTCCACAAGAACTGTCTTAGCGAAAGGCTTCTAGAGGGGAAAGCTGTAACTCTGTGCGATGATTTCACAGAACACAAAGAAGTTTCTCAGAAAGCTTCTTTCTCTTTGTTATCGGAGGATATTTCCTTTGGCCCTATAGTCTTCAAAGGGAATGGAAATATCTGTTCTCAGATTACACAGAAATAAGGCTAGCAAAGACATCCACGAAATACAGATGTAACTCTGTGAGATGAATTAACAAAACACTGAGCAGTTTCTCAGAAAGCTTCTTTCCATATTTCATCGGAGGATATTTCCTTTTTCACCATAGCCCTCTATGGGCTTCCAAATATCACTTTGCCAATTCCACAAGAACTGTCTTAGCGAAAGGCTTTTTGATTGGAAAGCTGTAACTCTGTGAGATGATTTCACAGAACACAAGAAGTTTCTCAGAAAGCTTCTTTCTCTTTGTTATCGGAAGATATTTCCTTGGCCCTATAGTCTTCAAAGGGATCTGAAATATCTGTTGTCAGATTCCACAGAAATAAGGCTAGCAAAGAGATCCACGAAATACAGATGTAACTCTGTGAGATGAATTATCAGAACACTAAGCAGTTTCTCAGAAAGCTTCTTTCCGGGTTTCATCTGAGGATATTTCCTTTTTCACCATAGCCCTCTATGGGCTTCCAAATATCACTTTGCCAATTACACAAGAACTGTCTTACCGAAAGGCTTCTTGAGGGGAAAGCTGTAACTCTGTGAGATGATTTCACAGAACACAAAGAAGTTTCTCAGAAAGCTTCTTTCTCTTTGTTATCGGAGGATATTTCCTTTGGCCCTATAGTCTTCAAAGGGAAAGGAAATATCTGTTGTCAGATTCCACAGAAATAAGGCTAGCAAAGGGATCCACGAAATACAGATGTTACTCTGTGAGATGAATTAACAGAACAATAAGCAGTTTCTCAGAACGATTCTTTCCAGATTTCCTCGGACGATATTTCCTTTTTCATCATAGCCCTCTAAGGGCTTCCAAATATCACTTTGCCAATTCCACAAGAACTGTCTTAGCGAAAGGCTTCTTGAGGGGAAAGCTGTAACTCTGTGAGATGATTTCACAGAACATAAAGAAGTTTCTGAGAAAGCTTCTTTCTCTTTGTTATCGGAGGATATTTCCTTTGGCCCTATAGTCTTCAAAGGGAAAGGAAATATCTGTTCTCAGATTCCACAGAAATAAGGCTAGGAAAGAGATTCACGAAACACAGATGGAACTCTGTGAGATGAATTAACAGAACACTAAGCAGTTTCTCAGAAAGCTTCTTTCCAGATTTCATCGGAGGATATTTCCTTTTTCACCATAGCCCTCTATGGGCTTCCAAATATCACTTTGCCAATTCCACAAGAACTGTCTTAGCGAAAGGCTTCTTGAGGGGAAAGCTGTAACTCTGTGAGATGATTTCACAGAACACAAAGAAGTTTCTCAGAAAGCTTCTTTCTCTTTGTTATCGGAGGATATTTCCTTTGGCCCTATAGTCTTCAAAGGGAATGGAAATATCTGTTCTCAGATTACACAGAAAAAAGGCTAGCAAAGAGATCCACGAAATACAGATGTAACTCTGTGAGATGAATTAACAGAACACTGAGCAGTTTCTCAGAAAGCTTCTTTCCATATTTCATCGGAGGATATTTTCTTTTTCACCATAGCCCTCTATGGGCTTCCAAATATCACTTTGCCAATTCCACAAGAACTGTCTTAGCGAAAGGCTTCTTGAGGGGAAAGCTGTAACTCTGTGAGATGATTTCACAGAACACAAGAAGTTTCTCAGAAAGCTTCTTTCTCTTTGTTATCGGAGGATATTTCCTTGGCCCTATAGTCTTCAAAGGGATCTGAAATATCTGTTCTCAGATTCCACAGAAATAAGGCTAGCAAAGAGATCCACGAAATACAGATGTAACTCTGTGAGACGAATTATCAGAACACTAAGCAGTTTCTCAGAAAGCTTCTTTCCGGGTTTCATCTGAGGATATTTCCTTTTTCACCATAGCCCTCTATGGGCTTCCAAATATCACTTTGCCAATTACACAAGAACTGTCTTACCGAAAGGCTTCTTGAGGGGAAAGCTGTAACTCTGTGAGATGATTTTACAGAACACAAAGAAGTTTCTCAGAAAACTTCTTCTCTTTGTTATCGGAGGATATTTCCTTTGACCCTATAGTCTTCAAAGGGAAAGGAAATATCTGTTGTCAGATTCGACAGAAATAAGGCTAGCAAAGAGATCCACGAAATACAGATGTAACTCTGTGAGATGAATTAACAGAACACTAAGCAGTTTCTCAGAAAGCTTCTTTCCAGATTTCATCGGAGGATATTTCCTTTTTCACCATAGCCCTCTATGGGCTTCCAAATATCACTTTGCCAATTCCACAAGAACTGTCTTAGCGAAAGGCTTCTTGAGGGGAGAGCTGTAACTCTGTGAGATGATTTCACAGAACACAAAGAAGTTTCTCAGAAAGCTTCTTTCTCTTTGTTATCGGAGGATATTTCCTTTGGCCCTATAGTCTTCAAAGGGAATGGAAATATCTGTTCTCAGATTACACAGAAAAAAGGCTAGCAAAGAGATCCACGAAATACAGATGTAACTCTGTGAGATGAATTAACAGAACACTGAGCAGTTTCTCAGAAAGCTTCTTTCCATATTTCGTTGGAGGATATTTTCTTTTTCACCATAGCCCTCTATGGGCTTCCAAATATCACTTTGCCAATTCCACAAGAACTGTCTTAGCGAAAGGCTTCTTGAGGGGAAAGCTGTAACTCTGTGAGATGATTTCACAGAACACAAGAAGTTTCTCAGAAAGCTTCTTTCTCTTTGTTATCGGAGGATATTTCCTTGGCCCTATAGTCTTCAAAGGGATCTGAAATATCTGTTTTCAGATTCCACAGAAATAAGGCTAGCAAAGAGATCCACGAAATACAGATGTAACTCTGTGAGACGAATTATCAGAACACTAAGCAGTTTCTCAGAAAGCTTCTTTCCGGGTTTCATCTGAGGATATTTCCTTTTTCACCATAGCCTTCTAAGGGGTTCCAAATATCACTTTGCCAATTACACAAGAACTGTCTTACCGAAAGGCTTCTTGAGGGGAAAGCTGTAACTCTGTGAGATGATTTCACAGAACACAAAGAAGTTTCTCAAAAAGCTTCTTCTCTTTGTTATCGGAGGATATTTCCTTTGACCCTATAGTCTTCAAAGGGAAAGGAAATATCTGTTGTCAGATTCGACAGAAATAAGGCTAGCAAAGAGATCCACGAAATACAGATGTAACTCTGTGAGATGAATTAACAGAACACTGAGCAGGTTCTCAGAAACCTTCTTTCCAGATTTCATCGGAGGATATTTCCTTTTTCATCCTAGAACTCTATGGGCTTCCAAATATCACTTTGCCAATTCCACAAGAACTGTCTTAGCGAAAGGCTTCTTGAGGGGAAAGCTGTAACTCTGTGAGATGATTTCACAGAACACAAGGAAGTTTCTCAGAAAGCTTCTTTCTCTTTGTTATCGGAGGATATTTCCTTTGGCCCTATAGTCTTCAAAGGGAATGGAAATATCTGTTCTCAGATTACACAGAAAAAAGGCTAGCAAAGACATCCACGAAATACCGATGTAACTCTGTGAGATGCATTAACAGAACACTAAGCCGTTTCTCAGAACGATTCTTTCCAGATTTCCTCGGACGATATTTCCTTTTTCATCATAGCCCTCTAAGGGCTTCCAAATATCACTTTGCCAATTCCACAAGAACTGTCTTATCGAAAGGCTTCTTGAGGGGAAAACTGTAACTCTGTGAGATGATTTCACAGAACACAAAGAAGTTTCTCAGAAAGCTTCTTTCTCTTTGTTATCGGAGGATATTTCCTTTGGCCCTATTTTCTTCAAAGGGAAAGGAAATATCTGTTCTCAGATTCCACAGAAATAAGGCTAGCAAAGAGATCCACAAAATACAGATGTAACTCTGTGAAATGAATTAAGAGAACACTAAGCAGTTTCTCAGAAAGCTTCTTTCCAGATTTCATCGGAGGATATTTCCTTTTTCACCATAGCCCTCTATGGGCTTCCAAATATCACTTTGCCAATTCCACAAGAACTGTCTTAGCGAAAGGCTTCTTGAGGCGAAAGCTCTAACTCTGTGAGATGATTTCACAGAACACAAAGAAGTTTCTCAGAAAGCTTCTTTCTCTTTGTTATCGGAGGATATTTCCTTTGGCCCTATAGTCTTCAAAGGGAATGGAAATATCTGTTCTCAGATTACACAGAAAAAAGGCTAGCAAAGAGATCCACGAAATACAGATGTAACTCTGTGAGATGAATTAACAGAACACTGAGCAGTTTCTCAGAAAGCTTCTTTCCATATTTCATCGGAGGATATTTTCTTTTTCACCATAGCCCTCTATGGGCTTCCAAATATCACTTTGCCAATTCCACAAGAACTGTCTTAGCGAAAGGCTTCTTGAGGGGAAAGCTGTAACTCTGTGAGATGATTTCACAGAACACAAGAAGTTTCTCAGAAAGCTTCTTTCTCTTTGTTATCGGAGGATATTTCCTTGGCCCTATAGACTTCAACGGGATCTGAAATATCTGTTCTCAGATTCCACAGAAATAAGGCTAGCAAAGAGATCCACGAAACACAGATGTAACTCTGTGAGACGAATTATCAGAACACTAAGCAGTTTCTCAGAAAGCTTCTTTCCGGGTTTCATCTGAGGATATTTCCTTTTTCACCATAGCCCTCTATGGGCTTCCAAATATCACTTTGCCAATTACACAAGAACTGTCTTACCGAAAGGCTTCTTGAGGGGAAAGCTGTAACTCTGTGAGATGATTTCACAGAACACAAAGAAGTTTCTCAGAAAGCTTCTTCTCTTTGTTATCGAAGGATATTTCCTTTGACCCTATAGTCTTCAAAGGGAAAGGAAATATCTGTTGTCAGATTCGACAGAAATAAGGCTAGCAAAGAGATCCACGAAATACAGATGTAACTCTGTGAGATGAATTAACAGAACACTAAGCACTTTCTCAGAAAGCTTCTTTCCAGATTTCATCGGAGGATATTTCCTTTTTCACCATAGCCCTCTTTGGGCTTCCAAATATCACTTTGCCAATTCCACAAGAACTGTCTTAGCGAAAGGCTACTTTTGGGGAGAGCTGTAACTCTGTGAGATGATTTCACAGAACACAAAGAAGTTTCTCAGAAAGCTTCTTTCTCTTGGTTATCGGAGGATATTTCCTTTGGCCCTATAGTCTTCAAAGGGAATGGAAATATCTGTTCTCAGATTACACAGAAAAAAGGCTAGCAAAGAGATCCACGAAATACAGATGTAACTCTGTGAGATGGATTAACAGAACACTGAGCAGTTTCTCAGAAAGCTTCTTTCCATATTTCGTCGGAGGATACTTTCTTTTTCACCATAGCCCTCTATGGGCTTCCAAATACCACTTTGCGAATTCCACAAGAACTGTCTTAGCGAAAGGCTTCTTGAGGGGAAAGCTGTAACTCTGTGAGATGATTTCACAGAACACAAGAAGTTTCTCAGAAAGCTTCTTTCTCTTTGTTATCGGAGGATATTTCCTTGGCCCTATAGTCTTCAAAGGGATCTGAAATATCTGTTCTCAGATTCCACAGAAATAAGGCTAGCAAAGAGATCCAAGAAATACAGATGTAACTCTGTGAGACGAATTATCAGAACACTAAGCAGTTTCTCAGAAAGCTTCTTTCCGGGTTTCATCTGAGGATATTTCCTTTTTCACCTTAGCCCTCTATGGGCTTCCAAATATCACTTTGCCAATTACACAAGAACTGTCTTACCAAAAGGCTTCTTGAGGGGAAAGCTGTAACTCTGTGAGATGATTTCACAGAACACAAAGAAGTTTCTCAGAAAGCTTCTTCTCTTTGTTATCGGAGGATATTTCCTTTGACCCTATAGTCTTCAAAGGGAAAGGAAATATCTGTTGTCAGATTCGACAGAAATAAGGCTAGCAAAGAGATCCACGAAATACAGATGTAACTCTGTGAGATGAATTAACAGAACACTGAGCAGTTTCTCAGAAACCTTCTTTCCAGATTTCATCGGAGGATATTTCCTTTTTCATCCTAGACCTCTATGGGCTTCCAAATATCACTTTGCCAATTCCACAAGAACTGTCTTAGCGAAAGGCTTCTTGAGGGGAAAGCTGTAACTCTGTGAGATGATTTCACAGAACACAAGGAAGTTTCTCAGAAAGCTTCTTTCTCTTTGTTATCGGAGGATATTTCCTTTGGCCCTATAGTCTTCAAAGGGAATGGAAATATCTGTTCTCAGATTACACAGAAAAAAGGCTAGCAAAGACATCCACGAAATACCGATGTAACTCTGTGAGATGAATTAACAGAACCCTAAGCCGTTTCTCAGAACGATTCTTTCCAGATTTCCTCGGACGATATTTCCTTTTTCATCATATCCCTCCAAGGGCTTCCAAATATCACTTTGCCAATTCCACAAGAACTGTCTTAGCGGAAGGCTTCTTGAGGGGAAAACTGTAACTCTGTGAGATGATTTCACAGAACACAAAGAAGTTTCTCAGAAAGCTTCTTTCTCTTTGTTATCGGAGGATATTTCCTTTGGCCCTATAGTCTTCAAAGGGAAAGGAAATATCTGTTGTCAGATTCCACAGAAATAAGGCTAGCAAAGAGATCCACAAAATACAGATGTAACTCTGTGAGATGAATTAAGAGAACACTAAACAGTTTCTCAGAAAGCTTCTTTCCAGATTTCATCGGAGGATATTTCCTTTTTCACCATAGCCCTCTATGGGCTTCCAAATATCACTTTGCCAATTCCACAAGAACTGTCTTAGCGAAAGGCTTCTTGAGGCGAAAGCTGTAACTCTGTGAGATGATTTCACAGAACACAAAGAAGTTTCTCAGAAAGCTTCTTTCTCTTTGTTATCGGAGGATATTTCCTTTGGCCCTATAGTCTTCAAAGGGAATGGAAATATCTGTTCTCAGATTACACAGAAAAAAGGCTAGCAAAGAGATCCACGAAATACAGATGTAACTCTGTGAGATGAATTAACAGAACACTGAGCAGTTTCTCAGAAAGCTTCTTTCCAGATTTCATCGGAGGATATTTTCTTTTTCACCATAGCCCTCTATGGGCTTCCAAATATCACTTTGCCAATTCCACAAGAACTGTCTTAGCGAAAGGCTTCTTGAGGGGAAAGCTGTAACTCTGTGAGATGATTTCACAGAACACAAGAAGTTTCTCAGAAAGCTTCTTTCTCTTTGTTATCGGAGGATATTTCCTTTGGCCCTATAGTCTTCAAAGGGATCTGAAATATCTGTTCTCAGATTCCACAGAAATAAGGCTAGCAAAGAGATCCACGAAATACAGATGTAACTCTGTGAGACGAATTATCAGAACACTAAGCAGTTTCTCAGAAAGCTTCTTTCCGGGTTTCATCTGAGGATATTTCCTTTTGCACCATAGCCCTCTATGGGCTTCCAAATATCACTTTGCCAATTACACAAGAACTGTCTTACCGAAAGGCTTCTTGAGGGGAAAGCTGTAACTCTGTGAGATGATTTCACAGAACACAAAGAAGTTTCTCAGAAAGCTTCTTCTCTTTGTTATCGGAGGATATTTCCTTTGACCCTACAGTCTTCAAAGGGAAAGGAAATATCTGTTGTCAGATTCGACAGAAATAAGGTTAGCAAAGAGATCCACGAAATACAGATGTAACTCTGTGAGATGAATTAACGGAACACTAAGCAGTTTCTCAGAAAGCTTCTTTCCAGATTTCATCGGAGGATATTTCCTTTTTCACCATAGCCCTCTATGGGCTTCCAAATATCACTTTGCCAATTCCACAAGAACTGTCTTAGCGAAAGGCTTCTTGAGGGGAAAGCTGTAACTCTGTGAGATGTTTTCACAGAACACAAAGAAGTTTCTCAGAAAGCTTCTTTCTCTTTGTTATCCGAGGATATTTCCTTTGGCCCTATAGTCTTCAAAGGGAAAGGAAATATCTGTTCTCAGATTCCACAGAAATAAAGCTAGCAAAGAGATCCACGAAATACAGATGTAAATCTGTGAGATGAATTAACATAACACTAAGCAGTTTCTCAGAAAGCTTCTTTGTATATTTCATCTGAGGATATTTCCTTTTTCACCACAGCCCTCTATGGGCTTCCAAATATCACTTTGCCAATTCCACAAGAACTGTCTTAGCGAAAGGCTTCTTGAGGGGAAAGCTGTAACTCTGTGAGATGATTTCACAGAGCAGGAAGAAGTTTCTCAGAAAGCTTCCTTCTCTTTGTTATCGGAGGATATTTCCTTTGGCCCTATAGTCTTAAAAGGGAAAGGAAATGTCTGTTCTCAGATTCCACAGAAATAAGGCTAGTAAAGAGATCCACAAAATACAGATGTAACTCTGTGAGATGAATTAACAGAACACTAAGCAGTTTCTCAGAAAGCTTCTTTCCAGACTTCATCGGAGGATATTTCCTTTTTCACCATAGCCCTCTATGGGCTTCCAATTATGACTTTGCCTATTCCACAAGAACTGTCTTAGAGAAAGGCTTCTTGAGGGGAAAGCTGTAACTCTGTGAGATGATGTCACAGAACACAAAAAAGTTTCTCACAAAGCTTCTTTCTCTTTGTTATCGGAGGATATTTCCTTTGGCCCTATAGTCTTCAAAGGGAATGGAAGTATCTGTTCTCAGATTACACAGAAAAAAGGCTAGCAAAGACATCCACGAAATACAGATGTAACTCTGTGAGATGAATTAACAGAACACTGAGCAGTTTCTCAGAAAGCTTCTTTCCATATTTCATGGGAGGATATTTCCTTTTTCACCATAGCCCTCTATGGGCTTCCAAATATCACTTTGCCAATTCCACAAGAACTGTCTTAGCGAAAGGCTTCTTGAGGGGAAAGCTGTAACTCTGTGAGATGACTTCACAGAACACAAGAAGTTTCTCAGAAAGCTTCTTTCTCTTTGTTATCGGAGGATATTTCCTTGGACCTATAGTCTTCAAAGGGATCCGAAATATCTCAGATTCCACAGAAATAAGGCTAGAAAAGACATCCACGTAATACCGATGTAACTCTGTGAGATGAATTAACAGAACACTAAGCAGTTTCTCAGAAAGCTTCTTTAGAGATTTCATTGGAGGTTATTTCCTTTTTCACCATGGCCCTCTATGGGCTTCCAAATATCATTTTGCCAATTCCACATGAACTGTCTTAGCGAAAGGCTTCTTGAGGGGAAAGCTGTAACTCTGTGAGATGATTTCACAGAACACAAAGAAGTTTCTCAGAAAGCTTCTTTCTCTTTGTTATCCGAGGATATTTCCTTTGGCCCTATAGTCTTCAATGGGAAAGGAAATATCTGTTCTCAGATTCCACAGAAATAAAGCTAGCAAAGAGATCCACGAAATACAGATGTAAATCTGTGAGATGAATTAACATAACACTAAGCAGTTTCTCAGAAAGCTTCTTTCTATATTTCATCTGAGGATATTTCCTTTTTCACCATAGCGCTCTAAGGGCTTCCAAATATCACTTTGCCAATTCCACAAGAACTGTCTTAGCGAAAGGCTTCTTGAGGGGAAAGCTTAACTCTGTGAGATGATTTCACAGAACACAAAGAAGTTTCTCAGAAAGCTTCTTTCTCTTTGTTATCGGAGGATATTTCCTTTGGCCCTATAGTCTTCAAAGGGAAAGGAAATATCTTTTCTCAGATTACACAGAAATAAGGCTAGCAAAGAGATCCACGAAATACAGATGTAACTCTGTGAGATGAATTACAGAACACTAAGCAGTTTCTCAGAAAGTTTCTTTCCAGATTTCATCGGAGGATATTTCCTTTTTCACCATAGCCCTCTATGGGCTTCCAAATATCACTTTGCCAATTCCACAAGAACTGTCTTAGCGAAAGGCTTCTTGAGGGGAAAGCTGTAACTCTGTGAGATGATTTCACAAAACACAAAGAAGTTTCTGAGAAAGCTTCTTTCTCTTTGTTATCGGAGGATATTTCCTTTGGCCCTATAGTCTTCAAAGGGAAAGGAAATATCTGTTCTCAGATTCCACAGAAATAAGGCTAGCAAAGAGATTCACGAAACACAGATGGAACTCTGTGAGATGAATTAACAGAACACTAAGCAGTTTCTCAGAAAGCTTCTTTAGAGATTTCTTTGGAGGATATTTCCTTTTTCACCATGGCCCTCTATAGGCTTCCAAATATCATTTTGCCAATTCCACATGAACTGTCTTAGCGAAAGGCTTCTTGAGGGGAAAGCTGTAACTCTGTGAGATGTTTTCACAGAACACAAAGAAGTTTCTCAGAAAGATTCTTTCTCTTTGTTATCGGAGGATATTTCCTTTGGCCCTATAGTCTTCAAAGGGAAAGGAAATATCTGTTCTCAGAATCCACAGAAATAAAGCTAGCAAAGAGATCCACGAAATACAGATGTAAATCTGTGAGATGAATCAACATAACACTAAGCAGTTTCTCAGAATGCTTCTTTGTATATTTCATCTGAGGATATTTCCTTTTTCACCATAGCCCTCTATGGGCTTCCAAATATCACTTTGCCAATTCCACAAGAACTGTCTTAGCGAAAGGCTTCTTGAGGGGAAAGCTGTAACTCTGTGAGATGATTTCACAGAACACAAAGAAGTTTCTCAGAAAGCTTCTTTCTCTTTGTTATCGGAGGATATTTCCTTTGGCCCTATAATCTTCAAAGGGAAAGGAAATATCTGTTGTCAGATTCCACAGAAATAAAGCTAGCAAAGAGATCCACGAAATACAGATTTAACTCTGTGAGATGAATTAACAGAACACTAAGCCATTTCTCACAAAGCTTCTTTCCAGGTTTCATCTGAGGATATTTCCTTTTTCACCATAGCCCTCTAGGGGTTCCAAATATCACTTTGCCATTTCCACAAGAACTGTCTTAGCGAAAGGCTTGTTGAGGGGAAAGCTGTAACTCTGTGAGATGATTTCACAAAACAAAAACAAGTTTCTCAGAAAGCTTCTTTCTCTTTGTTATCGGAGGATATTTCCTTTGGCCCTATAGTATTCAAAGGGAAAGGAAATATCTGTTCTCAGATTCCAGTGAAATAAGGTTAGCAAAGAGATCCACGAAATACAGATGTAACTCTGTGAGATGAATTAACAGAACACTAAGCAGTTTCTCAGAAAGCTTCTTTACAGATTTCATTGGAGGATATTTCCTTTTTCACCATGGCCCTCTAAGGGCTTCCAAATATCACTTTGCCAATTCCACAAGAACTGTCTAAGCGAAAGGCTTCTTGAGGGGAAAGCGGTAACTTTGTGAGATGATTTCACAGAGCAGGAAGAAGTTTCTCAGAAGCTTCCTTCTCTTTGTTATCGGAGGATATTTCCTTTGGCCCTTTAGACTTCAAAGGGAAAGAAAATATCTGTTCTCAGATTCCACAGAAATAAAGCTAGCAAAGAGATCCACAATATACAGATGTAACTCTGTGAGAAGAATTAACAGAACACTAAGCAGTTTCTCAGAAAGCTTCTTTCCAGATTTCATCGGAGGATATTTCCTTTTTCACCATAGCCCTCTATGGGCTTCCAAATATCACTTTGCCAATTCCACAAGAACTGTCTTAGCGAAAGGCTTCTTGAGGGGAAAGCTGTAACTCTGTGAGATGATTTCACAGAACACAAAGAAGTTTCTCAGAAAGCTTCTTTCTCTTTGTTATCGGAGGATATTTCCTTTGGCCCTATAGACTTCAAAGGGAATGGAAGTATCTGTTCTCAGATTACACAGAAAAAAGGCTAGCAAAGAGATCCACGAAATACAGATGTAACTCTGTGAGATGAATTAACAGAACACTGAGCAGTTTCTCAGAAAGCTTCTTTCCATATTTCATCGGAGGATATTTCCTTTTTCACCATAGCCCACTATGGGCTTCCTAATATCACTTTGCCAATTCCACAAGAACTGTCTTAGCGAAAGGCTTCTTGAGGGGAAAGCTGTAACTCTGTGAGATGACTTCACAGAACAGAAGAAGTTTCTCAGAAAGCTTCTTTCTCTTTGTTATCGGAGGATATTTCCTTGGCCCTATACTCTTCAAAGGGATCCGAAATATCTCAGATTCCACAGAAATAAGGCTAGCAAAGACATCCACGAAATACCGATGTAACTCTGTGAGATGAATTAACAGAACACTAAGCAGTTTCTCAGAAAGCTTCTTTAGAGATTTCATTGGAGGATATTTCCTTTTTCACCATGGCCCTCTATGGGCTTCCAAATATCATTTTGCCAATTCCACATGAACTGTCTTAGCGAAAGGCTTCTTGAGGGGAAAGCTGTAACTCTGTGAGATGATTTCACAGAACACAAAGAAGTTTCTCAGAAAGCTTCTTTCTCTTTGTTATCGGAGGATATTTCCTTTGGCCCTATAGTCTTCAAAGGAAATGGAAATATCTGTTCTCAGATTACACAGAACAATGGCTAGCAAAGAGATCCACGAAATACAGATGTAACTCTGTGAGATGAATTACAAAACACTAAGCAGTTTCTCAGAAAGTTTCTTTCCAGATTTCATCGGAGGATATTTCCTTTTTCACCATAGCCCTCTATGGGCTTCCAAATATCACTTTGCCAATTCCACAAGAACTGTCTTAGCGAAAGGCTTCTTGAGGGGAAAGCTGTAACTCTGCGAGATGATTTCACAGAACACAAAGAAGTTTCTCAGAAAGCTTCTTTCTCTTTGTTATCCGAGGATATTTCCTTTGGCCCTATAGTCTTCAAAGGGAAAGGAAATATCTGTTCTCAGATTCCACAGAAATAAAGCTAGCAAAGAGATCCACGAAATACAGATGTAAATCTGTGAGATGAATTAACATAACACTAAGCAGTTTCTCAGAAAGCTTCTTTCTATATTTCATCTGAGGATATTTCCTTTTTCACCATAGCCCTCTTTGGGCTTCGAAATATCACTTTGCCAATTCCACAAGAACTGTCTTAGCGAAAGGCTTCTTGAGGGGAAAGCTGTAACTCTGTGAGATGATTTCACAGAACACAAAGAAGTTTCTCAGAAAGCTTCTTTCTCTTTGTTATCGGAGGATATTTCCTTTGGCCCTTTAATCTTCAAAGGGAAAGGAAATATCTGTTTTCAGATCCCACAGAAATTAAGCTAGCAAAGAGATCCATGAAATACAGATTTAACTCTGTGAGATGAATTAACAGAACACTAAGCCATTTCTCAGAAAGCTTCTTTCCAGGTTTCATCTGAGGATATTTCCTTTTTCACCATAGCCCTCTATGGACTTCCAAATATCACTTTGCCAATTCCACAACAACTGTCTTAGCGAAAGGCTTGTTGAGGGGAAAGCTGTAACTCTGTGAGATGATTTCACAGAACACAAAGAAGTTTCTCAGAAAGCTTCTTTCTCTTTGTCATCGGAGGATATTTCCTTTAGCCTTATAGTCTTCAAAGGGATCCGAAATATGGGTTCTCAGATTCCACAGAAATAAGGCTAGCAAAGAGATCCACGAAATACACATGTAACTCTGTGAGATGAATTAACAGGACACTAAGCAGTTTTTCACAAAGCTTCTTTCCAGATTTCATCGGAGGATATTTCCTTTTTCACCATAGCCCTCTATGGGCTTCCAAATATCACTTTGCCAATTCCACAAGAACTGTCTTAGCGAAAGGCTTCTTGAGGGGAAAGCTGTAACTCTGTGAGATGATTTCACAGAACACAAAGAAGTTTCTCAGAAAGCTTCTTTCTCTTTTTTATCAGAGGATATTTCCTTTGGCCCTATAATCTTCAAAGGGAAAGGAAATATCTGTTGTCAGATTCCACAGAAATAAAGCTAGCAAAGAGATCCACGAAATACAGATTTAACTCTGTGAGATGAATTAACAGAACACTAAGCCATTTCTCAGAAAGCTTCTTTCCAGGTTTCATCTGAGGATATTTCCTTTTTCCCATAGCCCTCTATGGGCTTCCAAATATCACTTTGCCAATTCCACAAGAACTGTCTTAGCGAAAGGCTTGTTGAGAGGAAAGCTGTAACTCTGTGAGATGATTTCACAGAACAAAAAGAAGTTTCTCAGAAAGCTTCTTTCTCTTTGTTATCGGAGGATATTTCCTTTGGCCCTATAGTCTTCAAAGGGAAAGGAAATATCTGTTCTCAGATTCCAGAGAAATAAGGTTAGCAAAGAGATCCACGAAATACAGAAGTAACTCTGTGAGATGAATTAACAGTACACTAAACAGTTTCTCAGAAAGCTTCTTTAGAGATTTCATTGGAGCATATTTCCTTTTTCACCATGGCCCTCTAAGGGCTTCCAAATATCACTTTGCCAATTCCACAAGAACTGTCTAAGCGAAAGGCTTCTTGAGGGGAAAGCGGTAACTCTGTGAGATGATTTCACAGAGCAGGAAGAAGTTTCTCAGAAAGCTTCCTTCTCTTTGTTATCGGAGGATATTTCCTTTGGCCCTATAGACTTCAAAGGGAAAGGAAATATCTGTTCTCTAATTCCACAGAAATAAAGCTAGCAAAGAGATCCACAAAAAACAGATGTAACTCTGTGAGATGAATTAAGAGAACACTAAGCAGTTTCTCAGAAAGCTTCTTTCCAGATTTCATCGGAGGATATTTCCTTTTTCACCATAGCCCTCTATGGGCTTCCAAATATCACTTTGCCAATTCCACAAGAACTGTCTTAGCGAAAGGCTTCTTGAGGGGAAAGCTGTAACTCTGTGAGATGATTTCACAGAACACAAAGAAGTTTCTCAGAAAGCTTCTTTCTCTTTGTTATCGGAGGATATTTCCTTTGGCCCTATAGTCTTCAAAGGAAATGGAAATATCTGTTCTCAGATTACACAGAAAAATGGCTAGCAAAGAGATCCACGAAATACAGATGTAACTCTGTGAGATGAATTAACAGAACACTGAGCAGTTTCTCAGAAAGCTTCTTTCCATATTTCATCGGAGGATATTTCCTTTTTCACCATAGCCCTCTATGGGCTTCCAAATATCACTTTGCCAATTCCACAAGAACTGTCTTAGCGAAAGGCTTCTTGAGGGGAAAGCTGTAACTCTGTGAGATGATTTCACAGAACACAAGAAGTTTCTCAGAAAGCTTCTTTCTCTTTGTTATCGGAGGATATTTCCTTGGCCCTATAGTCTTCAAAGGGATCTGAAATATCTGTTCTCAGATTCCACAGAAATAAGGTTAGCAAAGAGATCCACGAAATACAGATGTAACTCTGTGAGATGAATTATCAGAACACTAAGCAGTTTCTCAGAAAGCTTCTTTCCGGGTTTCATCTGAGGATATTTCCTTTTTCACCATAGCCCTCTATGGGCTTCCAAATATCACTTTGCCAATTACACAAGAACTGTCTTAGCGAAAGGCTTCTTGAGGGGAAAGCTGTAACTCTGTGAGATGATTTCACAGAACACAAAGAAGTTTCTCAGAAAGCTTCTTTCTCTTTGTTATCGGAGGATATTTCCTTTGACCCTATAGTCTTCAAAGGGAAAGGAAATATCTGTTGTCAGATTCGACAGAAATAAGGCTAGCAAAGAGATCCACGAAATACAGATGTAACTCTGTGAGATGAATTAACAGAACACTAAGCAGTTTCTCAGAAAGCTTCTTTCCAGGTTTCATCTGAGGATATTTCCTTTTTCACCGTAGCCCTCTAAGGGCTTCCAAAGATCACTTTTCCAATTCCACAAGAACTGTCTTAGCGAAAGGCTTCTTGAGGGGAAAACTGTAACTCTGTGAGACGATTTCACAGAACACAAAGAAGTTTCTCAGAAAGCTTCTTTCTCTTTGTTATCGGAGGATATTTCCTTTGGCCCTATAGTCTTCAAAGGGAAAGGAAATATCTGTTGTCAGATTCCACAGAAATAAGGCTAGCAAAGAGATCCACAAAATACAGATGTAACTCTGTGAGATGAATTAAGAGAACACTAAGCAGTTTCTCAGAAAGCTTCTTTCCAGATTTCATGGGAGGATATTTCCTTTTTCACCATAGCCCTCTATGGGCTTCCAAATATCACTTTGCCAATTCCACAAGAACTGTCTTAGCGAAAGGCTTCTTGAGGGGAAAGCTGTAACTCTGTGAGATGATTTCACAGAACACAAAGAAGTTTCTCAGAAAGCTTCTTTCCCTTTGTTATCGGAGGATATTTCCTTTGGCCCTATAGTCTTCAAAGGGAAAGGAAATATCTGTTCTCAGATTCCACAGAAATAAAGCTAGCAAAGAGATCCACGAAATACAGATGTAACTCTGTGAGATGAATTACAAAACACTAAGCAGTTTCTCAGAAAGTTTCTTTCCAGATTTCATCGGAGGATATTTCCTTTTTCACCATAGCCCTCTATGGGCTTCCAAATATCACTTTGCCAATTCCACAAGAACTGTCTTAGCGAAAGGCTTCTTGAGGGGAAAGCTGTAACTCTGTGAGATGATTTCACAGAACACAAAGAAGTTTCTGAGAAAGCTTCTTTCTCTTTGTTATCGGAGGAAATTTCCTTTGGCCCTATAGTCTTCAAAGGGAAAGGAAATATCTGTTCTCAGATTCCACAGAAATAAGGCTAGCAAAGAGATTCACGAAACACAGATGCAACTCTGTGAGATGAATTAACAGAACACTAAGCAGTTTCTCAGAAAACTTCTTTAGAGATTTCATTGGAGGATATTTCCTTTTTCACCATGGCCCTCTAGGGGCTTCCAAATATCATTTTGCCAATTCTACATGAACTGTCTTAGCGAAAGGCTTCTTGAGGGGAAAGCTGTAACTCTGCGAGATGTTTTCACAGAACACAAAGAAGTTTCTCAGAAAGCTTCTTTCTCTTTGTTATCCGAGGATATTTCCTTTGGCCCTATAGTCTTCAAAGGGAAAGGAAATATCTGTTCTCAGATTCCACAGAAATAAAGCTAGCAAAGAGATCCACGAAATACAGATGTAAATCTGTGAGATGAATTAACATAACACTAAGCAGTTTCTCAGAAAGCTTCTTTCTATATTTCATCTGAGGATATTTCCTTTTTCACCATAGCCCTCTATGGGCTTCGAAATATCACTTTGCCAATTCCACAAGAACTGTCTTAGCGAAAGGCTTCTTGAGGGGAAAGCTGTAACTCTGTGAGATGATTTCACAGAACACAAAGAAGTTTCTCAGAAAGCTTCTTTCTCTTTGTTATCGGAGGATATTTCCTTTGGCCCTATAATCTTCAAAGGGAAAGGAAATATCTGTTGTCAGATTCCACAGAAATTAAGCTAGCAAAGAGATCCATGAAATACAGATTTAACTCTGTGAGATGAATTAACAGAACACTAAGCCATTTCTCAGAAAGCTTCTTTCCAGGTTTCATCTGAGGATATTTCCTTTTTCATCATAGCCCTCTATGGGCTTCCAAATATCACTTTGCCAATTCCACAACAACTGTCTTAGCGAAAGGCTTGTTGAGGGGAAAGCTGTAACTCTGTGAGATGATTTCACAGAACACAAAGAAGTTTCTCAGAAAGCTTCTTTCTCTTTGTCATCGGAGGATATTTCCTTTAGCCTTATAGTCTTCAAAGGGATCCGAAATATGGGTTCTCAGATTCCACAGAAATAAGGCTAGCAAAGAGATCAACGAAATACACATGTAACTCTGTGAGATGAATTAACAGGACACTAAGCAGTTTTTCACAAAGCTTCTTTCCAGATTTCATCGGAGGATATTTCCTTTTTCACCATAGCCCTCTATGGGCTTCCAAATATCCCTTTGCCAATTCCACAAGAACTGTCTTAGCGAAAGGCTTCTTGAGGGGAAAGCTGTAACTCTGTGAGTTGATTTCACAGAACACAAAGAAGTTTCTCAGAAAGCTTCTTTCTCTTTTTTATCAGAGGATATTTCCTTTGGCCCTATACTCTTCAAAGGGATCCGAAATATTTGTCCTCAGATTCCACAGAAATAAGGCTAGCAAAGAGATCCACGAAATAGAGATGTAACTCTGTGAGATGAATTAACACAACACTAAGCAGTTTCTCAGAAAGCTTCTTTGCAGGTTTCATCTGAGGATATTTCCTTTTTCACCATAGCCCTCTATGGGCTTCCATATATCACTTTGCCAATTACACAAGAACTGTCTTAGCGAAAGGCTTCTTGAGGAGAAAGCTGTAACTCTGTGAGATGATTTCGTAGAACACAAAGAAGTTTCTCAGAATGCTTATTTCTCTTTGTAATCGGAGGATATTTCCTTTGGCCCTATAGTCTTCAAAGGGATCCGAAATATCTGTTGTCAGATTCCACAGAAATAAGGCTAGCAAAGAGATCCCCGAAATACAGATGTAACTCTGTGAGATGAATTAACAGAACACTAAGCAGTTTCTCAGAAAGCTTCTTTCCAGATTTCATCGGAGGATATTTCCTTTTTCACCACAGCACTCTATGGGCTTTGAAATATCACATTGCCTATTCCAAAAAACTGTCTTAGCGAAAGGCTTCTTGACGGGAAACCTGTAACTCTGTGAGATGATTTCAGAGAACACAAAGAATTTTCAGAAAGCTTCTTTCTCTTTGTTATGGGAGGATATTTCCTTTTGCCCTATAGTCTTCAAAGGGAAAGGAAATATCTGTTCTGAGATTCCACAGAAATAAGGCTAGCAAAGAGATCCACGAAATACAGATGTAACTCTGTGAGATGAATGAACAGAACACTAAGCAGTTTCTCAGAAAGCTTCTTTCCAGTTTTCAGCGGAGGATATTTCCTTTTTCACCATAGCCCTCTATGGGCTTCCAAATATCACTTTGCCAATTCCACAAGAACTGTCTTAGCGAAAGGCTTCCTTAGGGGAAAGCTGTAACTCTGTGAGATGATTTCACAGAACACAAAGAAGTTTCTCAGAAAGCTTCTTTCTCTTTGTTATCGGAGGATATTTCCTTTGGCCCTATAATCTTCAAAGGGATCCGAAATATTTGTTGTCAGATTCCACAGAATAAAGGCTAGCAAAGAGAACTACGAAATACAGATGTAACTCTGTGAGATGAATTACAGAACACTAAGCAGTTTCTCAGAAAGCTTCTCTCTAGATTTCATCGGAGGATATTTCCTTTTTCACCATAGCCCTGTTTGGGCTTCCAAATATCACTTTGCCAATTACACAAGAACTGTCCTAGCGAAAGGCTTCTTGAGGGGAAAGCTGTAACTCTGTGAGATGATTTCACAGAACACAAAGAAGTTTCTCAGAAAGCTTCTTTCTCTTTGTTATCGGAGGATATTTCCTTTGGCCCTATAGTCTTCAAAGGGATCCGAAATATATTTTCTCAGAATCCACAGAAATAAGGCTAGCAAAGAGATCCACGAAATAGAGATGTAACTCTGTGCGATGAATTAACAGAACACTAAGCAGTTTCTCAGAAAGCTTCTTTCCAGATTTCATCGGAGGATATTTCCTTTTTCACCATAACCCTCTAAGGGCTTCCAAATATCACTTTACAATTCCACAAGAACTGTCTTATTGAAAGGCTTCTTGAGGGGAAAGCATTAACTCTGTGAGATGATTTCACAGAACACAAAGCAGTTTCTCAGAAAGCTTCTTTCTCTTTGTCATCGGAGGATATTTCCTTTAGCCGTATAGTCTTCAAAGGGATCCGAAATATGGGTTCTCAGATTCCACAGAAATAAGGCTAGCAAAGAGATCCACGAAATACAGATGTAACTCTGTGAGATGAATTAAGAGAACACTAAGCAGTTTCTCAGAAAGCTTCTTTCCAGATTTCATCGGAGGATATTTCCTTTTTCACCATAGTCCTCTATGGGCTTCCAAATATCACTTTGCCTATTCCAAAAGAACTGTCTTAGCGAAAGGCTTCTTGAGGGGAAAGCTGTAACTCTGTGAGATGATTTCACAGAACACAAAGAATTTCTCAGAAAGCTTTCTCTTTGCTATCGGAGGATATTTCCTTTGGCCCTATAGTCTTCAAAGGGAAAGGAAATATCTGTTCTCAGATTCCACAGAAATAAGGCTAGCAAAGAGGTCCACGAAATACAGATGTAACTCTGTGAGATGAATTAACAGAACACTAAGCAGTTTCTCAGAAAGCTTCTTTCCAGATGTCATCGGAGGATATTTCCTTTTTCACCATAGCCCTCTATGGGCTTCCAAATATTACTTTGCCAATTCCACAAGAACAGTCCTAGCGAAAGCCTTCTTTAGGGGAAAGCTGTAACTCTGTGGGATGATTTCACAGAACACAAAGAAGTTTCTCAGAAAGCTTCTTTCTCTTTGTCATCGGAGGATATTTCCTTTGGCCCTATAGTCCTCAAAGGGAAAGGAAATATCTGTTGTCAGATGCCACAGAAATAAGGCTAGCAAAGAGATCCACGAAATACAGATGTAACTCTGTGAGATGAATTAACAGAACACTGAGCAGTTTCTCAGAAAGCTTCTTTCCGGATTTCATCGGAGGATATTTCCTTTTTCACCATAGCCATCTAAGGGCTTCCAAATATCACTTTACAATTCCACAAGAACTGTCTTATCGAAAGGCTTCTTGAGGGGAAAGCATTAACTCTGTGAGATGATTTCACAGAACACAAAGAAGTTTCTCAGAAAGCTTCTTTCTCATTGTCATCGGAGGATATTTCCTTTAGCCGTATAGTCTTCAAAGAGATCCGAAATATCGGTTCTCAGATTCCACAGAAATAAGGCTAGCAAAGAGATCCACGAAATACACATGTAACTCTGTGAGATGAATTAACAGAACACTAAGCAGTTTCTCAGAAAGCTTCTTTCCAGATTTCATCGGAGGATATTTCCTTTTTCAACATAGCCCTCTATGGGCTTCCAAATATCACTTTGCTAATTCCACAAGAACTGTCTTAGCGAAAGGCTTCTGGAGGGGAAAGCTGTAACTCTGTGAGATGATTTCACAGAACACAAAGAAGTTTCTCAGAAAGCTTCTTTCTCTTTGTTATCGGAGGATATTTCCTTTTGCCCTATAGTCTTCAAAGGGATCCGAAATATATGTTGTCAGATTCCACAGAAATAAGGCTAGCAAAGAGATCCACGAAATACAGATGTAACTCTGTGAGATGAATAAACAGAACACTAAGCAGTTTCTCAGAAAGCTTCTTTGCAGGTTTCATCTGAGGATATTTCCTTTTTCACCATAGCCCTCTATGGGCTTCCAAATATCACTTTGCCAATTACAGAAGAACTGTCTTAGCGAAAGGCTTCTTGAGGAGAAAGCTGTAACTCTGTGAGATGATTTCATAGAACACAAAGAAGTTTCTCACAATGCTTATTTCTCTTTGTAATCGGAGGATATTTCCTTTGGCCCTATAGTCTTCAAAGGGATCCGAAATATCTGTTGTCAGATTCCACAGAAATAAGGCTAGCAAAGAGATCCCCGAAATACAGATGTAACTCTGTGAGATGAATTAACAGAACACTAAGCAGTTTCTCAGAAAGCTTCTTTCCAGATTTCATCGGAGGATATTTCCTTTTTCACCATAGCCCTCTATGAGCTTCCAAATATCACATTGCCTATTCCAAAAGAACTGTCTTAGCGAAAGGCTTCTTGAGGGGAAAGCTGTAACTCTGTGAGATGATTTCAGAGAACACAAAGAATTTCTCAGAAAGCTTCTTTCTCTTTGTTATCGGAGGATATTTCCTTTGGCCCTATAGTCTTCAAAGGGAAAGGAAATATCTGTTGTCAGATTCCACAGAAATAAGGCTAGCAAAGAGATCCACGAAATAAAGATGTAACTCTGTGAGATGAATTAACAGAACACTAAGCAGTTTCTCAGAAAGCTTCTTTCCAGATTTCATCGGAGGATATTTCCTTTTTCACCATAGCCCTCTATGGGCTACCAAATATTTCTTTGCCAATTCCACAAGAACTGTCCTAGCGAAAGGCTTCTTGAGGGGAAAGCTGTAACTCTGTGAGATGATTTCACAGAACACAAAGAAGTTTCTCAGAAAGCTTCTTTCTCTTTGCTATCGGAGGATATTTCCTTTGGCCCTATAGTCTTCAAAGGGATCCGAAATATCTGTTGTCAGATTCCACAGAAGTAAAGCTAGCAAAGAGATCCCCGAAATACAGATGTAACTCTGTGAGATGAATTAACAGAACACTAAGCAGTTTCTCAGAAAGCTTCTTTCCAGATTTCATCGGAGGATATTTCCTTTTTCACCATAGCCCTCTATGGGCTTCCAAATATCACTTTGCCTATTCCAAAAGAACTGTCTTAGCGAAAGGCTTCTTGACGGGAAAGCTGTAACTCTGTGAGATGATTTCAGAGAACACAAAGAATTTCTCAGAAAGCTTCTTTCTCTTTGCTATCGGAGGATATTTCCTTTGGCCCTATAGTCTTCAAAGGGAAAGGAAATATCTGTTGTCAGATTCCACAGAAATAAGGCTAGCAAAGAGGTCCACGAAATACAGATGTAACTCTGTGAGATGAATTAACAGAACACTAAGCAGTTTCTCAGAAAGCTTCTTTCCAGATTTCATCGGAGGATATTTCCTTTTTCACCATAGCCCTCTATGGGCTTCCAAATATTACTTTGCCAATTCCACAAGAACAGTCCTAGCGAAAGGCTTCTTTAGGGGAAAGCTGTAACTCTGTGAGATGATTTCACAGAACACAAAGAAGTTTCTCAGAAAGCTTCTTTCTCTTTGTTATCGGAGGATATTTCCTTTGGCCCTATAGTCCTCAAAGGGAAAGGAAATATCTGTTGTCAGATTCCACAGAAATAAGGCTAGCAAAGAGATCCACGAAATACAGATGTAACTCTGTGAGATGAATTAACAGAACAATAAGCAGTTTCTCAGAAAGCTTCTTTCCAGATTTCATCGGAGGATATTTCCTTTTTCACCATAGCCATCTAAGGGCTTCCAAATATCACTTTACAATTCCACAAGAACTGTCTTATCGAAAGGCTTCTTGAGGGGAAAGCATTAACTCTGTGAGATGATTTCACAGAACACAAAGAAGTTTCTCAGAAAGCTTCTTTCTCATTGTCATCGGAGGATATTTCCTTTAGCCGTATAGTCTTCAAAGGGATCCGAAATATCGGTTCTCAGATTCCACAGAAATAAGGCTAGCAAAGAGATCCACGAAATACACATGTAACTCTGTGAGATGAATTAACAGAACACTAAGGAGTTTCTCAGAAAGCTTCTTTCCAGATTTCATCGGCGGATATTTCCTTTTTCAACATAGCCCTCTATGGGCTTCCAAATATCACTTTGCTAATTCCACAAGAACTGTCTTAGCGAAAGGCTTCTGGAGGGGAAAGCTGTAACTCTGTGAGATGATTTCACAGAACACAAAGAAGTTTCTCAGAAAGCTTCTTTCTCTTTGTTACCGGAGGATATTTCCTTTTGCCCTATAGTCTTCAAAGGGATCGGAAATATATGTTGTCAGATTCCATAGAAATAAGGCTAGCAAAGAGATCCACGAAATACAGTTGTAACTCTGTGAGATGAATTAACAGAACACTAAGCAGTTTCTCAGACAGCTTCTTTGCAGGTTTCATCTGAGGATATTTCCTTTTTTACCATAGCCCTCTATGGGCTTCCACATATCACTTTGCCAATTACACAAGAACTGTCTTAGCGAAAGGCTTCTTGAGGAGAAAGCTGTAACTCTGTGAGATGATTTCATAGAACACAAAGAAGTTTCTCAGAATGCTTATTTCTCTTTGTTATCGGAGGATATTTCCTTTGGCCCTATAGTCTTCAAAGGGATCAGAAATATCTGTTGTCAGATTCCACAGAAATAAGGCTAGCAAAGAGAAACCCGAAATACAGATGTAACTCTGTGAGATGAATTAATAGAACACTAAGCAGTTTCTCAGAAAGCTTCTTTCCAGATTTCATCGGAGGATATTTCCTTTTTCACCATAGCCCTCTATGGGCTACCCAATATTACTTTGCCAATTCCAGAAGAACTGTCCTAGCGAAAGGCTTCTTGAGGGGAAAGCTGTAACTCTGTGAGATGATTTCACAGAACACAAAGAAGTTTCTCAGAAAGCTTCTTTCTCTTTGTTATCGGAGGATATTTCCTTTGGCCCTATAGTCCTCAAAGGGAAAGGAAATATCTGTTGTCAGATTCCACAGAAATAAGGCTAGCAAAGAGATCCACGAAATACAGATGTAACTCTGTGAGATGAATTAACAGAACACTAAGCAGTTTCTCAGAAAGCTTCTTTCCAGATTTCATCGGAGGATATTTCCTTTTTCACCATAGCCCTCTAAGGGCTTCCAAATATCACTTTACAATTCCACAAGAACTGTCTTATCGAAAGGCTTCTTGAGGGGAAAGCATTAACTCTGTGAGATGATTTCACAGAACACAAAGAAGTTTCTCAGAAAGCTTCTTTCTCTTTGTCATCGGAGGATATTTCCTTTAGCCGTATACTCTTCATAGGGATCCGAAATATGGGTTCTCAGATTCCACAGAAATAAGGCTAGCAAAGAGATCCACGAAATACAGATGTAACTCTGTGAGATGAATTAACAGAACACTAAGCAGTTTCTCAGAAAGCTTCTTTCCAGATTTCATCGGCGGATATTTCCTTTTTCACCATAGCCCTCTATGGGCTTCCAAATATCACTTTGCCAATTCCACAAGAACTGTCTTAGCGAAAGGCTTCTTGAGGGTAAAGCTGTAACTCTGTGAGATGATTTCACAGAACACAAAGAAGTTTCTCAGAAAGCTTCTTTCTCTTTGTTATGGGAGGATATTTCCTTTGGCCCTATAGTCTTCAAAGGGATCCGAAATATATGTTGTCAGATTCCACAGAAATAAGGCTAGCAAAGAGATCCACGAAATACAGATGTACCTCTGTGAGATGAATTAAAAGAACACTAAGCAGTTTCTCAGAAAGCTTCTTTGCAGGTTTCATCTGAGGATATTTCCTTTTTCACCATAGCCCTCTATGGGCTTCCAAATATCACTTTGCCAATTACACAAGAACTGTCTTAGCGAAAGGCTTCTTGAGGAGAAAGCTGTAACTCTGTGAGATGATTTCATAGAACACAAAGAAGTTTCTCAGAAAGCTTCATTCTCTTTGTTATCGGAGGATATTTCCTTTGGCCCTATAGTCTTCAAAGGAAAAGGAAATATCTGTTCTCAGATTCCACAGAAATAAGGCTAGCAAAGAGATCCAGAAAATACAGATGTAACTCTGTGAGATGAATTAACAGAACACTAAGCAGTTTCTCAGAAAGCTTCTTTACAGATTTGATCTGAGGATATTTCCTTTTTCAACATAGCCCTCTATGGGCTTCCAAATATCACTTTGCCAATTCCACAAGAACTGTCTTAGCGAAAGGCTTCTTGAGGGGAAAGTTGTAACTCTGTGAGATGATTTCACAGAACACAAAGAAGTTTCTCAGAAAGCTTCTTTCTCTTTGTTATCGGAGGATATTTCCTTTGGCCGTATAGTCTTCAAAGGGATCCGAAATATTTGTTCTCAGTTTCCACAGAAATAAGGCTAGCAAAGAGATCCACGAAATACAAATGTAACTCTGTGAGATGAATTAACAGAACACTAAGCAGTTTCTCAGAAAGCTTCTTTCCAGATTTCATCGGAGGATAATTCCTTTTTCACCATAGCCCTCTATGGGCTTCCAAATATCACTTTGCCAATTCCACAAGAACTGTCTTAGCTAAAGGCTTCCTTGGGGGAAATCTGTAACTCTGTGAGATGATTTCACAGAACACAAAGAAGTTTCTCAGAAAGCTTCTTTCTCTTTGTTATCGGAGGATATTTCCTTTGCGCCTATAGTCTTCAAAGGGATCCGAAATATCTGTTGTCAGATTCCACAGAAGAAAGGCTAGCAAAGAGAACCACGAAATACAGGTGTAACTCTGTGAGATGAATTAACAGAACACTAAGCAGTTTCTCAGAAAGCTTCTTTCCAGATTTCATCGGAGGATAATTCCTATTTCACCCTAGCCCTCTATGGGCTTCCAAATATCACTATGCCAATTCCACAAGAACTGTCCTAGCGAAAGGCTTCCAGAGGGGAAAGCTGTAACTCTGTGAGGATTTCACAGAACACAAAAAAGTTTCTCAGAAAGCTTCTTTCTCTTTGTTATCGGAGGATATTTCCTTTGTCCCTATAGTCTTCAATGGGAAAGGAAATATCTGTTGTCAGATTCCACACAAATAAGGCTAGAAAAGAGATCCACGAAATACAGATGTAGCTCTGTGAGATGAATTAACAGAACACTAAGCAGTTTCTCAGAAAGCTTCTTTCCAGATTTCATCAGGAGGATATTTCCTTTTTCACCATAGCCCTCTATGGGCTTCCAAATATCACTTTGCCAATTCCACAAGAACTGTCTTAGCGAAAGGCTTCTTGAGGCAAAAGCTGTAACTCTGTGAGATGATTTCACAGAACACAAAGAAGTTTCTCAGAAAGCTTCTTTCTCTTTGTTATCGCAGGATATTTCCTGTGGCCCTATAGTCTTCAAAGGGATCCGAAATATCTGTTCTCAGATTCCACAGAAATAAGGCTAGCAAAGAGATCCACGAAATACAGATGTAACTCTGTGAGATGAATTAACAGAACACTAAGCAGTTTCTCAGAAAGCTTCTTTCTATATTTCATATGAGGATATTTCCTTTTTCACCATAGCCCTCTATGGGCTTCCAAATATCACTTTGCCAATTCCACAAGAACTGTTTTAGCGAAAGGCTTCTTGAGGGGAAAGCTGTAACTCTGTGAGATGATTTCACAGAACACAAAGAAGTTTCTCAGAAAGCTTCTTTCTCTTTGTTATCGGAGGGTATTTCCTTTGGCCGTATAGTCTTCAAAGGGATCCGAAATATTTGTTCTCAGATTCCACAGAAATAAGGCTACCAAAGAGATCCACGAAATACAGATGTAACTCTGTGAGATGAATTAACAGAACACTAAGCAGTTTCTCAGAAAGCTTCTTTCCAGATTTCATCGGAGGATATTTCCTTTTTCACCATAGCCCTCTATGGGCTTCCAAATATCACTTTGCCAATTCCACAAGAACTGTCCTAGCGAAAGACTTCCTGAGGGGAAAACTGTAACTCTGTGAGATGATTTCACAGAACCCAAAGAAGTTTCTCAGAAAGCTTCTTTCTCTTTTTTATGGGAGGATATTTCCTTTGTCCCTATAGTCTTCAAAGGGAAAGGAAATATCAGTTGTCAGATTCCACACAAATAAGGCTAGCAAAGAGATCCACGAAATACAGATGTAACTCTGTGAGATGAATTAACAGAACACTAAGCAGTTTCTCAGAAAGCTTCTTTCCAGATTTCATCGGAGGATATTTCCTTTTTCTCCATAGCCCTCTATGAGCTTCCAAATATCACTTTGCCAATTCCACAAGAACTGTCTTAGCGAAAGGCTTCTTGATGGGAGAGCTGTAACTCTGTGAGATGATTTCACAGAACACAAAGAAGTTTCTCAGAAAGCTTCTTTCTCTTTGTAATCGGAGGACATTTCCTTTGGCCCTATAGTCTTCAAAGGGAAAGGAAATATGTGTTCTCAGATTCCACAGAAATAAGGCTAGCAAAGAGATCCACGAAATACAGATGTAACTCTGTGAGATGAATTAACAGAACACTAAGCAGTTTCTCAGATAGCTTCTTTCCAGATTTCATCGGAGGATATTTCCTTTTTCAACATAGCCCTCTATGGGCTTCCAAATATCACTTTGCCAATTCCACAAGAACTGTCTTAGCGAAAGGCTTCCTTAGGGGAAAGCTGTAACTCTGTGAGATGATTTCACAGAACACAAAGAAGTTTCTCAGAAAACTTCTTTCTCTTTGTTATCGGAGGATATTTCCTTTGGCCCTATAATCTTCAAAGGGATCCGAAATATCTGTTGTCAGATTCCACAGAATAAAGGCTAGCAAAGAGAACTACGAAATACAGATGTAACTCTGTGAGATGAATTACAGAACACTAAGCAGTTTCTCAGAAAGCTTCTCTCTAGATTTCATCGGAGGATATTTCCTTTTTCACCATAGCCCTGTTTGGGCTTCCAAATATCACTTTGCCAATTACACAAGAACTGTCCTAGCGAAAGGCTTCTTGAGGGGAAAGCTGTAACTCTGTGAGATGATTTCACAGAACACAAAGAAGTTTCTCAGAAAGCTTCTTTCTCTTTGTTATCGGAGGATATTTCCTTTGGCCCTATAGTCTTCAAAGGGATCCGAAATATATTTTCTCAGATTCCACAGAAATAAGGCTAGCAAAGAGATCCACGAAATAGAGATGTAACTGTGTGAGATGAATTAACAGAACACTAAGCAGTTTCTCAGAAAGCTTCTTTCCAGATTTCATCGGAGGATATTTCCTTTTTCACCATAACCCTCTAAGGGCTTCCAAATATCACTTTACAATTCCACAAGAACTGTCTTATTGAAAGGCTTCTTGAGGGGAAAGCATTAACTCTGTGAGATGATTTCACAGAACACAAAGCAGTTTCTCAGAAAGCTTCTTTCTCTTTGTCATCGGAGGATATTTCCTTTAGCCGTATAGTCTTCAAAGGGATCCGAAATATGGGTTCTCAGATTCCACAGAAATAAGGCTAGCAAAGAGATCCACGAAATACAGATGTAACTCTGTGAGATGAATTAAGAGAACACTAAGCAGTTTCTCAGAAAGCTTCTTTCCAGATTTCATCGGAGGATATTTCCTTTTTCACCATAGTCCTCTATGGGCTTCCAAATATCACTTTGCCTATTCCAAAAGAACTGTCTTAGCGAAAGGCTTCTTGAGGGGAAAGCTGTAACTCTGTGAGATGATTTCACAGAACACAAAGAATTTCTCAGAAAGCTTTCTCTTTGCTATCGGAGGATATTTCCTTTGGCCCTATAGTCTTCAAAGGGAAAGGAAATATCTGTTCTCAGATTCCACAGAAATAAGGCTAGCAAAGAGGTCCACGAAATACAGATGTAACTCTGTGAGATGAATTAACAGAACACTAAGCAGTTTCTCAGAAAGCTTCTTTCCAGATGTCATCGGAGGATATTTCCTTTTTCACCATAGCCCTCTATGGGCTTCCAAATATTACTTTGCCAATTCCACAAGAACAGTCCTAGCGAAAGGCTTCTTTAGGGGAAAGCTGTAACTCTGTGAGATGATTTCACAGAACACAAAGAAGTTTCTCAGAAAGCTTCTTTCTCTTTGTCATCGGAGGATATTTCCTTTGGCCCTATAGTCCTCAAAGGGAAAGGAAATATCTGTTGTCAGATGCCACAGAAATAAGGCTAGCAAAGAGATCCACGAAATACAGATGTAACTCTGTGAGATGAATTAACAGAACACTAAGCAGTTTCTCAGAAAGCTTCTTTCCAGATTTCATCGGAGGATATTTCCTTTTTCACCATAGCCATCTAAGGGCTTCCAAATATCACTTTACAATTCCACAAGAACTGTCTTATCGAAAGGCTTCTTGAGGGGAAAGCATTAACTCTGTGAGATGATTTCACAGAACACAAAGAAGTTTCTCAGAAAGCTTCTTTCTCATTGTCATCGGAGGATATTTCCTTTAGCCGTATAGTCTTCAAAGAGATCCGAAATATCGGTTCTCAGATTCCACAGAAATAAGGCTAGCAAAGAGATCCACGAAATACACATGTAACTCTGTGAGATGAATTAACAGAACACTAAGCAGTTTCTCAGAAAGCTTCTTTCCAGATTTCATCGGAGGATATTTCCTTTTTCAACATAGCCCTCTATGGGCTTCCAAATATCACTTTGCTAATTCCACAAGAACTGTCTTAGCGAAAGGCTTCTGGAGGGGAAAGCTGTAACTCTGTGAGATGATTTCACAGAACACAAAGAAGTTTCTCAGAAAGCTTCTTTCTCTTTGTTATCGGAGGATATTTCCTTTTGCCCTATAGTCTTCAAAGGGATCCGAAATATATGTTGTCAGATTCCACAGAAATAAGGCTAGCAAAGAGATCCACGAAATACAGATGTAACTCTGTGAGATGAATAAACAGAACACTAAGCAGTTTCTCAGAAAGCTTCTTTGCAGGTTTCATCTGAGGATATTTCCTTTTTCACCATAGCCCTCTATGGGCTTCCAAATATCACTTTGCCAATTACAGAAGAACTGTCTTAGCGAAAGGCTTCTTGAGGAGAAAGCTGTAACTCTGTGAGATGATTTCATAGAACACAAAGAAGTTTCTCACAATGCTTATTTCTCTTTGTAATCGGAGGATATTTCCTTTGGCCCTATAGTCTTCAAAGGGATCCGAAATATCTGTTGTCAGATTCCACAGAAATAAGGCTAGCAAAGAGATCCCCGAAATACAGATGTAACTGTGTGAGATGAATTAACAGAACACTAAGCAGTTTCTCAGAAAGCTTCTTTCCAGATTTCATCGGAGGATATTTCCTTTTTCACCATAGCCCTCTATGGGCTTCCAAATATCACATTGCCTATTCCAAAAGAACTGTCTTAGCGAAAAGCTTCTTGACGGGAAAGCTGTAACTCTGTGAGATGATTTCAGAGAACACAAAGAATTTCTCAGAAAGCTTCTTTCTCTTTGTTATCGGAGGATATTTCCTTTGGCCCTATAGTCTTCAAAGGGAAAGGAAATATCTGTTGTCAGATTCCACAGAAATAAGGCTAGCAAAGATATCCACGAAATAAAGATGTAACTCTGTGAGATGAATTAACAGAACACTAAGCAGTTTCTCAGAAAGCTTCTTTCCAGATTTCATCGGAGGATATTTCCTTTTTCACCATAGCCCTCTATGGGCTACCAAATATTTCTTTGCCAATTCCAGAAGAACTGTCCTAGCGAAAGGCTTCTTGAGGGGAAAGCTGTAACTCTGTGAGATGATTTCACAGAACACAAAGAAGTTTCTCAGAAAGCTTCTTTCTCTTTGCTATCGGAGGATATTTCCTTTGGCCCTATAGTCTTCAAAGGGATCCGAAATATCTGTTGTCAGATTCCACAGAAATAAAGCTAGCAAAGAGATCCCCGAAATACAGATGTAACTCTGTGAGATGAATTAACAGAACACTAAGCAGTTTCTCAGAAAGCTTCTTTCCAGATTTCATCGGAGGATATTTCCTTTTTCACCATAGCCCTCTATGGGCTTCCAAATATCACTTTGCCTATTCCAAAAGAACTGTCTTAGCGAAAGGCTTCTTGACGGGAAAGCTGTAACTCTGTGAGATGATTTCAGAGAACACAAAGAATTTCTCAGAAAGCTTCTTTCTCTTTGCTATCGGAGGATATTTCCTTTGGCCCTATAGTCTTCAAAGGGAAAGGAAATATCTGTTGTCAGATTCCACAGAAATAAGGCTAGCAAAGAGGTCCACGAAATACAGATGTAACTCTGTGAGATGAATTAACAGAACACTAAGCAGTTTCTCAGAAAGCTTCTTTCCAGATTTCATCGGAGGATATTTCCTTTTTCACCATAGCCCTATATGGGCTTCCAAATATTACTTTGCCAATTCCACAAGAACAGTCCTAGCGAAAGGCTTCTTTAGGGGAAAGCTGTAACTCTGTGAGATGATTTCACAGAACACAAAGAAGTTTCTCAGAAAGCTTCTTTCTCTTTGTTATCGGAGGATATTTCCTTTGGCCCTATAGTCCTCAAAGGGAAAGGAAATATCTGTTGTCAGATTCCACAGAAATAAGGCTAGCAAAGAGATCCACGAAATACAGATGTAACTCTGTGAGATGAATTAACAGAACAATAAGCAGTTTCTCAGAAAGCTTCTTTCCAGATTTCATCGGAGGATATTTCCTTTTTCACCATAGCCATCTAAGGGCTTCCAAATATCACTTTACAATTCCACAAGAACTGTCTTATCGAAAGGCTTCTTGAGGGGAAAGCATTAACTCTGTGAGATGATTTCACAGAACACAAAGAAGTTTCTCAGAAAGCTTCTTTCTCATTGTCATCGGAGGATATTTCCTTTAGCCGTATAGTCTTCAAAGGGATCCGAAATATCGGTTCTCAGATTCCACAGAAATAAGGCTAGCAAAGAGATCCACGAAATACACATGTAACTCTGTGAGATGAATTAACAGAACACTAAGTAGTTTCTCAGAAAGCTTCTTTCCAGATTTCATCGGAGGATATTTCCTTTTTCAACATAGCCCTCTATGGGCTTCCAAATATCACTTTGCTAATTCCACAAGAACTGTCTTAGCGAAAGGCTTCTTGAGGGTAAAGCTGTAACTCTGTGAGATGATTTCACAGAACACAAAGAAGTTTCTCAGAAAGCTTCTTTCTCTTTGTTATGGGAGGATATTTCCTTTGGCCCTATAGTCTTCAAAGGGATCCGAAATATATGTTGTCAGATTCCACAGAAATAAGGCTAGCAAAGAGATCCACGAAATACAGATGTACCTCTGTGAGATGAATTAAAAGAACACTAAGCAGTTTCTCAGAAAGCTTCTTTGCAGGTTTCATCTGAGGATATTTCCTTTTTCACCATAGCCCTCTATGGGCTTCCAAATATCACTTTGCCAATTACACAAGAACTGTCTTAGCGAAAGGCTTCTTGAGGAGAAAGCTGTAACTCTGTGAGATGATTTCATAGAACACAAAGAAGTTTCTCAGAAAGCTTCTTTCTCTTTGTTATCGGAGGATATTTCCTTTGCGCCTATAGTCTTCAAAGGGATCCGAAATATCTGTTGTCAGATTCCACAGAAGAAAGGCTAGCAAAGAGAACCACGAAATACAGGTGTAACTCTGTGAGATGAATTAACAGAACACTAAGCAGTTTCTCAGAAAGCTTCTTTCCAGATTTCATCGGAGGATAATTCCTATTTCACCCTAGCCCTCTATGGGCTTCCAAATATCACTATGCCAATTCCACAAGAACTGTCCTAGCGAAAGGCTTCCAGAGGGGAAAGCTGTAACTCTGTGAGGATTTCACAGAACACAAAGAAGTTTCTCAGAAAGCTTCTTTCTCTTTGTTATCGGAGGATATTTCCTTTGTCCCTATAGTCTTCAATGGGAAAGGAAATATCTGTTGTCAGATTCCACACAAATAAGGCTAGAAAAGAGATCCACGAAATACAGATGTAGCTCTGTGAGATGAATTAACAGAACACTAAGCAGTTTCTCAGAAAGCTTCTTTCCAGATTTCATCAGGAGGATATTTCCTTTTTCACCATAGCCCTCTATGGGCTTCCAAATATCACTTTGCCAATTCCACAAGAACTGTCTTAGCGAAAGGCTTCTTGAGGCAAAAGCTGTAACTCTGTGAGATGATTTCACAGAACACAAAGAAGTTTCTCAGAAAGCTTCTTTCTCTTTGTTATCGCAGGATATTTCCTGTGGCCCTATAGTCTTCAAAGGGATCCGAAATATCTGTTCTCAGATTCCACAGAAATAAGGCTAGCAAAGAGATCCACGAAATACAGATGTAACTCTGTGAGATGAATTAACAGAACACTAAGCAGTTTCTCAGAAAGCTTCTTTCTATATTTCATATGAGGATATTTCCTTTTTCACCATAGCCCTCTATGGGCTTCCAAATATCACTTTGCCAATTCCACAAGAACTGTTTTAGCGAAAGGCTTCTTGAGGGGAAAGCTGTAACTCTGTGAGATGATTTCACAGAACACAAAGAAGTTTCTCAGAAAGCTTCTTTCTCTTTGTTATCGGAGGGTATTTCCTTTGGCCGTATAGTCTTCAAAGGGATCCGAAATATTTGTTCTCAGATTCCACAGAAATAAGGCTACCAAAGAGATCCACGAAATACAGATGTAACTCTGTGAGATGAATTAACAGAACACTAAGCAGTTTCTCAGAAAGCTTCTTTCCAGATTTCATCGGAGGATATTTCCTTTTTCACCATAGCCCTCTATGGGCTTCCAAATATCACTTTGCCAATTCCACAAGAACTGTCCTAGCGAAAGACTTCCTGAGGGGAAAACTGTAACTCTGTGAGATGATTTCACAGAACCCAAAGAAGTTTCTCAGAAAGCTTCTTTCTCTTTTTTATGGGAGGATATTTCCTTTGTCCCTATAGTCTTCAAAGGGAAAGGAAATATCTGTTGTCAGATTCCACACAAATAAGGCTAGCAAAGAGATCCACGAAATACAGATGTAACTCTGTGAGATGAATTAACAGAACACTAAGCAGTTTCTCAGAAAGCTTCTTTCCAGATTTCATCGGAGGATATTTCCTTTTTCTCCATAGCCCTCTATGAGCTTCCAAATATCACTTTGCCAATTCCACAAGAACTGTCTTAGCGAAAGGCTTCTTGATGGGAGAGCTGTAACTCTGTGAGATGATTTCACAGAACACAAAGAAGTTTCTCAGAAAGCTTCTTTCTCTTTGTAATCGGAGGACATTTCCTTTGGCCCTATAGTCTTCAAAGGGAAAGGAAATATGTGTTCTCAGATTCCACAGAAATAAGGCTAGCAAAGAGATCCACGAAATACAGATGTAACTCTGTGAGATGAATTAACAGAACACTAAGCAGTTTCTCAGATAGCTTCTTTCCAGATTTCATCGGAGGATATTTCCTTTTTCAACATAGCCCTCTAAGGGCTTCCAAATATCACTTTGCCAATTCCACAAGAACTGTCTTAGCGAAAGGCTTCTTGAGGGGAAAGCTGTAACTCTGTGAGATGATTTCACAGAACACAAAGAAGTTTCTCAGAAAGCTTCTTTCTCTTTGTTATCGGAGGATATTTCCTTTGTCCATGTAGTCTTCAAAGGGATCCGAAATATTTGTTCTCAGATGGCACAGAAATAAGGCTAGCAAAGAGATCCACGGAATACAGATGAAACTCTGTGAGATGAATTAACAGAACACTAAGCAGTTTCTCAGAAAGCTTCTTTCCAGATTTCATCGGAGGATATTTCCTTTTTCACCATAGCCCTCTATGGGCTTCCAAATATCACTTTGCCAATTCCACATGAACTGTCTTAGCGAAAGGCTTCTTGAGGGGAAAGCTGTAACTCTGTCAGATGATTTCACAGAACACAAAGAAGTTTCTCAGAAAGCTTCTTTCTCTTTGTTATCGGAGGATATTTCCTTTGTTCCTATAGTCTTCAAAGGGATCCGAAATATCTGTTCTCAGATTCCACAGAAATAAGGCTAGCAAAGAGATCCACGAAATACAGATGTAACTCTGTGAGATGAATTAACAGAACACTGAGCAGTTTCTCAGAAAGCTTCTTTCCAGATTTCATCGGAGGATATTTCCTTTTTCACCACAGCCCTCTATGGGCTTCCAAATATCACTTTGCCAATTCCACAAGAACTGTCTTAGCGAAAGGCTTCTTGAGGGGAAAGCTGTAACTCTGTGAGATGATTTCACAGAACACAAAGAAGTTTCTCAGAAAGCTTCTTTCTCTTTGTTATCGGAGGATATTTCCTTTGGCCCTATAGTCTTGAAAGGGATCTGAAATATCTGTTCTCAGATTCCACAGAAATAAGGCTAGCAAAGATATCCACGAAATACCGATGTAACTCTGTGAGATGAATTAACAGAACACTAAGCAGTTTCTCAGAAAGCTTCTTTCCAGATTTCATCGAAGGATATTTCCTTTTTCACCATAGCCCTCTATGGGCTTCCAAATATCACTTTGCCAATTCCAGAAAAACTGTCTTAACGAAAGGCTTCTTGAGGGGAAAGCTGTAACTCTGTGAGATGATTTCACAGAACACAAAGAAGTTTCTCAGAAAGCTTCTTTCTCTTTGTTATCGGAGGATATTTCCCTTGGCCCTATAGCCTTCAAAGGGATCCGAAATATCTGTTCTCAGATTCCACAGAAATAAGGCTAGCAAAGAGATCCTCGAAATACAGATGTAACTCTCTGAGATGAATTAACAGAACACTAAGCAGTTTCTCAGAAAGCTTCTTTCCAGATTTCATCGGAGGATATTTCCTTTTTCACCATAGCCCTCTATGGGCTTCCAAATATCACTTTGCCCATTCCACAAGAACTGTCTTAGTGAAAGGATTCTTGAGGGGAACGCTGTAACTCTGTGAGATGATTTCACAGAACACAAAGAAGTTTCTCAGAAAGCTTCTTTCTCTTTGTCATCGGAGGATATTTCCTTTGGCCCTATATTCTTTAACGGGAAAGGAAATATCTGTTCTCAGATTCCACAGAAATAAGGCTAGCAAAGAGATCCACGAAATACAGATGTAACACTGTGAGATGAATTAACAGAACACTAAGCAGTTTCTCAGAAAGCTTCTTTCCAGATTTCATCGGAGGATATTTCCTTTTTCACCATAGCCCTCTATGGGCTTCCAAATATCACTTTGCCAATTCCACATGAACTGTCTTAGCGAAAGGCTTCTTGAGGGGAAAGCTGTAACTCTGTGAGATGATTTCACAGAACACAAAGAAGTTTCTGAGAAAGCTTCTTTCTCTTTGTTATCGGAGGATATTTCCTTTGGCCCTATAGTCTTGAAAGGGATCCGAAATATCTGTTCTCAGATTCCACAGAAAAAAGGCTAGCAAAGAGATCCACGAAATACAGATGTAACTCTGTGAGATTAATTAACAGAACACTGAGCAGTTTCTCAGAAAACTTCTTTCCAGATTTCATGGGAGGATATTTCCTTTGTCACCATAGCCCTCTATGGGCTTACAAATATCACTTTGCCAATTCCACAAGAACTGTTTTAGCGAAAGGCTTCTTGAGGGGAAAGCTGTAACTCTGTGAGATGATTTCACAGAACACAAAGAAGTTTCTCAGAAAGCTTCTTTCTCTTGGTTATCGGAGGATATTTCCTTTGACCCTATAGTCTTTAAAGGGGTAGGAAATATCTGTTCTCAGATTCCACAGAAATAAGGCTAGCAAAGAGATCCACGAAATACAGATGTAACACTGTGAGATGAATTAACAGAACACTAAGCAGTTTCTCAGAAAGCTTCTTTCCAGATTTCATCGGAGGATATTTCCTTTTTCACCATAGCCCTCTATGGGCTTCCAAATATCACTTTGCCAATTCCACATGAACTGTCTTAGCGAAAGGCTTCTTGAGGGGAAAGCTGTAACTCTGTGAGATGATTTCACAGAACACAAAGAAGTTTCTCAGAAAGCTTCTTTCTCTTTGTTATCGGAGGATATTTCCTTTGGCCCTATAGTCTTCAAAGGGATCCGAAATATCTGTTCTCAGATTCCAAAGAAATAAGGCTAGAAAAGAGATCCACGAAATACGGATGTAACTGTGTGAGATGAATTAACAGAACACTAAGCAGTTTCTCAGAAAGCTTCTTTCTCTTTGTTATCGGAGGATATTTCCTTTTGCCCTATAGTATTCAAAGGGAAAGGAAATATCTGTTGCCAGATTCCACAGAAATAAGGCTGTAAAAGCAATCCACGAAATACAGATGTAACTTTTTGCGATAAATTATCAGAACACTGAGCAGTTTCTCAGAAAGCTTCTTTCCAGATTTCATCGGAGGATATTTCCTTTTTCACCATAGCCCTCTATGGGCTTCCAAATATCACTTTGCCAATTCCACAAGAACTGTCTTAGCGAAAGGCTTCTTGAGGGGAAAGCTGTAACTCTGTGAGATGACTTCACAGAACACAAGGAAGTTTCTCAGAAAGCTTCTTTCTCTTTGTTATCGGAGGATATTTCCTTTGGCCCTATAGTCTTGAAAGGGATCCGAAATATCTGTTCTCAGATTCCACAGAAATAAGGCTAGCAAAGATATCCACGAAATACCGATGTAACTCTGTGAGATGAATTAACAGAACACTAAGCAGTTTCTCAGAAAGCTTCTTTCCAGATTTCATCGGAGGATATTTCCTTTTTCACCATAGCCCTCTATGGGCTTCCAAATATCACTTTGCCAATTCCAGAAAAACTGTCTTAACGAAAGGCTTCTTGAGGGGAAAGCTGTAACTCTGTGAGATGATTTCACAGAACACAAAGAAGTTTCTCAGAAAGCTTCTTTCTCTTTGTTATCGGAGGATATTTCCTTTGGCCCTATAGTCTTCAAAGGGACCCGAAATATCTGTTCTCAAATTCCACAGAAATAAGGCTAGCAAAGAGATCCTCGAAATACAGATGTAACTCTCTGAGATGAATTAACAGAACACTAAGCAGTTTCTCAGAAAGCTTCTTTCTATATTTCATCTGAGGATATTTCCTTTTTCACCATAGCCCTCTATGGGCTTCCAAATATCACTTTGCCAATTCCACAAGAACTGTTTTAGCGAAAGGCTTCTTGAGGGGAAAGCTGTAACTCTGTGAGATGATTTCACAAAACACAAAGTATTTTCTCAGAAAGCTTCTTTCTCTTTGTTATCGGAGGGTATTTCCTTTGGCCGTATAGTCTTCAAAGGGATCCGAAATATTTGTTCTCAGATTCCACAGAAATAAGGCTAGCAAAGAGATCCACGAAATACAGATGTAACTCTGTGAGATGAATTAACAGAACCCTAAGCAGTTTCTCAGAAAGCTTCTTTCCAGATTTCATCGGAAGATATTTCCTTTTTCACCATAGCCCTCTATGGGCTTCCAAATATCACTTTGCCAATTCCACAAGAACTGTCTTAGTGAAAGGATTCTTGAGGGGAACGCTGTAACTCTGTGAGATGATTTCACAGAACACAAAGAAGTTTCTCAGAAAGCTTCTTTCTCTTTGTTATCGGAGGATATTTCCTTTGGCCCTATAGTCTTGAAAGGGATCCGAAATATCTGTTCTCAGATTCCACAGAAATAAGACTAGCAAAGAGATCCACGAAATACAGATGTAACACTGTGAGATGAATTAAGAGAACACTGAGCAGTTTCTCAGAAAGCTTCTTTCCAGATTTCATCGGAGGATATTTCCTTTGTCACCATAGCCCTCTATGGGCTTCCAAATATCACTTTGCCAATTCCACAAGAACTGTTTTAGCGAAAGGCTTCTTGCGGGGAAAGATGTAACTCTGTGAGATGATTTCACAGAACACAAAGAAGTTTCTCAGAAAGCTTCTTTCTCTTTGTTATCGGAGGATATTTCCTTTGGCCCTATAGTCTTAAAAGGGAAAGGAAATATCTGTTCTCAGATTCCACAGAAATAAGGCTAGCAAAGAGATCCACGAGATACAGATGTAACACGGTGAGATGAATTAACGGAACACTAAGCAGTTTCTCAGAAAGCTTCTTTCCAGATTTCATCGGAGGATATTTCCTTTTTCACCATAGCCCTCTATGGGCTTCCAAATATCACTTTGCCAATTCCACATGAACTGTCTTAGCGAAAGGCTTCTTGAGGGGAAAGCTGTAACTCTGTGAGATGATTTCACAAAACACAAAGCAGTTTCTCAGAAAGCTTCTTTCTCTTTGTTATCGGAGGATATTTCCTTTGGCCCTATAGTCTTGAAAGGGATCCGAAATATCTGTTCTCAGATTCCACAGAAATAAGGCTAGAAAAGAGATCCACGAAATACAGATGTAACTGTGTGAGATGAATTAACAGAACACTAAGCAGTTTCTCAGAAAGCCTCTTTCCAGATTTCATCGGAGGATATTTCCTTTGTCACCATAGCCCTCTATGGGCTTCCAAATATCACTTTGCCAATTCCACAAGAACTGTTTTAGCGAAAGGCTTCTTGAGGGGAAAGCTGTAACTCTGTGAGATGATTTCACAGAACACAAAGAAGTTTCTCAGAAAGCTTCTTTCTCTTTGTTATCGGAGGATATTTCCTTTGGCCCTATAGTCTTTAAAGGGAAAGGAAATATCTGTTGTCAGATTCCACAGAAATAAGGCTAGCAAAGAGATCCACGAAATACAGATATAACACTGTGAGATGAATTGACAGAACACTAAGCAGTTTCTGAGAAAGCTTCTTTCCAGATTTCATCGGAGGATATTTCCTTTTTCTCCATAGCCCTCTAGGAGCTTCCAAATATCACTTTGCCAATTCCACAAGAACTGTCTTAGCGAAAGGCGTCTTGAGGGGAAAGCTGTAACTCTGTGAGATGATTTCACAGAACACAAAGAAGTTTCTCAGAAAGCTTCTTTCTCTTTGTGATCGGAGGATATTTCCTTTGGCCCTATACTCTTCAAGGGAAAGGAAATATCTGTTGTCAGATTCCACAGAAAAAGGCTAGCAAAGAGATCCCCGATATACAGATGTAACTCTGTGAGATGAATTAACAGAACACTGAGCAGTTTCTCAGAAAGCTTCTTTCCAGATTTCCTCGGAGGATATTTCCTTTTTCACCATAGCCCTCTATGGGCTTCAAAATATCACTTTGCAAATTCCACAAGAACTGTCTTAGCGAAAGGCTTCTTGAGGGGAAAGCTGTAACTCTGTGAGATGATTTCACAGAACACAAAGAAGTTTCTCAGAAAGCTTCTTTCTCTTTGTTATCGGAGGATATTTCCTTCGGCCCTATAGTCTTTAAAGGAATCCGAAATATCTGTTCTCAGATTCCACAGAAATAAGGCTAGCAAAGAGATCCACGAAATACAGATGTAACACTGTGAGATCAATTAACAGAACACTAAGCAGTTTCTCAGAAAGCTTCTTTCCAGATTTCATCGGAGGATATTTCCTTTTTCACCATAACCCTCTATGGGCTTCCAAATATCAGTTTGTCAATTCCACAGGAACTGTCTTAGCGAAAGGCTTCTTGAGGGAAAAGCTGTAATTCTGTGAGATGATTTCACAGAACACAAAGAAGTTTCTCAGAAAGCGTCTTTCTCTTTGTTATCGGAGGTTATTTCCTTTGGCCCTATAGTCTTCAAAGGGATCCGAAATATCTGTTCTCAGATTCCACAGAAATAAGGCTAGCAAAGAGATCCACGAAATACAGATGTAACTCTGTGAGATGAATTAACAGAACACTAAGCAGTTTCTCAGAAAGCTTCTTTCCAGATTTCATCGGAGGGTATTTCCTTTTTCACCATAGCCCTCTATGGGCTTCCAAATATCACTTTGCCAATTCCACAAGAACTGTCTTAGCGAAAGGTTTCTTTAGGGGAAAGCTGTAACTCTGTGAGATGATTTCACAGAACACAAAGAAGTTTCTCAGAAAGCTTCTTTCTCTTTGTGATCGGAGGATATTTCCTTTGGCCCTATAGTCTTCAAAGGGATCCGAAATATCTGTTGTCAGATTGCACAGAAATAAGGCTAGCAAAGAGATTCCCGAAATACAGATGTAACTCTGTGAGATGAATTAACAGAACACTAAGCAGTTTCTGAGAAAGCTTCTTTCCAGATTTCATCGGAGGATATTTCCTTTTTCTCCATAGCCCTCTATGAGCTTCCAAATATCACTTTGCCAATTCCACAAGAACTGTCTTAGCGAAAGGCTTCTTGAGAGGAAAGCTATAACTCTGTGAGATGATTTCACAGAACACAAAGAAGTTTCTCAGAAAGCTTCTTTCTCTTTGTTATCGGAGGATATTTACTTTTGCCCTATAGTCTTCAAAGGGAAAGTAAATATCTGTTGTCAGATTCCACAGAAATAAGGCTAGCAAAGAGATCCACGAAATACAGATGTAACTCTGTGAGATGAATTAACAGAACACTGAGCAGTTTTTCAGAAAGCTTCTTTCCAGATTTCATTGGAGGATATTTCCTTTTTCACCATAGCCCTCGTTGGGCTTCCAAATATCACTTTGAAAATTCCAGAAGAACTGTCTTAGCGAAAGGCTTCTTGAGGGGAAAGCTGTAACTCTGTGAGATGATTTCACAGAACACAAAGAAGTTTCGCAGAAAGCTTCTTTCTCTTTGTTATCGGAGGATATTTCCTTTGGCCCTATAGTCTTCAAAGGGAAAGGAAATATCTGTTGTCAGATTCCACAGAAATAACGCTAGCAAAGAGATCCACGAAATACAGATGTAACTCTGTGAGATGAATTAACAGAACACTGAGCAGTTTCACAGAAAGCTTCTTTCCAGATTTCATCGGAGGATATTTCCTTTTTCACCATAGCCCTCTATGGGCTTCAAATATCACTTTGCCAATTCCACAAGAACTGTCTTAGCGAAAGGCTTCTTGAGGGGAAAGCTGTAACTCTGTGAGATGATTTCACAGAACACAAAGAAGTTTCTCAGAAAGCTTCTTTTTCTTTGTTATCGGAGGATATTTCCTTTGGCCCTATAGTCTTTAAAGGAATCCGAAATATCTGATCTCAGATTCCACAAAAATAAGGTTAGCAAAGAGATCCACGAAATACAGATGTAACACTGTGAGATGAATTAACAGAACACTGAGCAGTTTCTCAGAAAGCTTCTTTCCAGATTTCATCGGAGGATATTTCCTTCTTCACCATAGCCCTCTATGGGCTTCCAAATATCACTTTTCCAATTACACAAGAACTGTCTTAGCGAAAGGCTTCTTGAGGGGAAAGCTGTAACTCTGTGAGATGCCTTCACAGAACACAAAGAAGTTTCTCAGAAAGCTTCTTTCTCTTTGTTATCGGAGGATATTTCCTTTGGCCCTATAGTCTTTAAAGGAATCCGAAATATCTGTTCTCAGATTCCACAGAAATAAGGTTAGCAAAGAGATCCTCGAAATACAGATGTAACACTGTGAGATGAATTAACAGAACACTAAGCAGTTTCTCAGAAAGCTTCTTTCCAGATTTCATCGGAGGATATTTCCTTTTTCACCATAGCCCTCTATGGGCTTCCAAATATCACTTTGCCAATTCCAGAAGAACTGTCTTAGCGAAAGGCTTCTTGAGGGGAAAGCTGTAACTCTGTGAGATGATTTCACAGAACACAAAGAAGTTTCTCAGAAAGCGTCTTTCTCTTTGTTATCGGAGGTTATTTCCTTTGGCCCTATAGTCTTCAAAGGGATCCGAAGTATCTGTTCTCAGATTCCACAGAAATAAGGCTAGCAAAGAGATCCACGAAATACAGATGTAACTCTGTGAGATGAATTAACAGAACACTAAGCAGTTTCTCAGAAAGCTTCTTTCCAGATTTCATCGGAGGGTATTTCATTTTTCACCATAGCCCTCTATGGGCTTCCAAATATCAGATTGCCAATTCCACAAGAACTGTCTTAGTGAAAGGTTTCTTGAGGGGAAAGCTGTAACTCTGTGAGATGATTTCACAGAACACAAAGAAGTTTCGCACAAAGCTTCTTTCTCTTTGTGATCGGAGGATATTTCCTTTGGCCCTATTGTCTTCAAAGGGATCCGAAATATCTGTTTTCAGATTGCACAGAAATAAGGCTAGCAAAGAGATCCACGAAATACAGATGTAACTCTGTGAGATGAATTAACAGAACACTAAGCAGTTTCTGAGAAAGCTTCTTTCCAGATTTCATCGGAGGATATTTCCTTTTTCTCCATAGCCCTCTATGAGCTTCCAAATATCACTTTGCCAATTCCACAAGAACTGTCTTATCGAAAGGCTTCTTGAGGGGAAAGCTGTAACTCTGTGAGATGATTTCACAGAACACAAAGAAGTTTCTCAGAAAGCTTCTTTCTCTTTGTTATCGGAGGATATTTCCTTTTGCCCTATAGTCTTCAATGGGAAAGGAAATATCTGTTGTCAGATTCCACAGAAATAAGGCTAGCAAAGAGATCCACGATATACAGATGTAACTCTGTGAGTTGAATTAACAGAACACTAAGCAGTTTCTCAGAAAGCTTCTTTCCAGATTTCATCGGAGGGTATTTCCTTTTTCACCATAGCCCTCTATGGGCTTCCAAATATCACTTTGCCAATTCCACAAGAACTGTCTTAGCGAAAGGTTTCTTTAGGGGAAAGCTGTAACTCTGTGAGATGATTTCACAGAACACAAAGAAGTTTCTCAGAAAGCTTCTTTCTCTTTGTGATCGGAGGATATTTCCTTTGGCCCTATAGTCTTCAAAGGGATCCGAAATATCTGTTGTCAGATTGCACAGAAATAAGGCTAGCAAAGACATCCCCGAAATGCAGATGTAACTCTGTGAGATGAATTCACAGAACACTAAGCAGTTTCTCAGAAAGCTTCTTTCCAGATTTCATCGGAGGATATTTCCATTTTCACCATAGCCCTCTAGGTGTTCCAAATATCACTTTGAAAATTGCAGAAGAACTGTCTTAGCGAAAGTCTTCTTGAGGGGAAAGCTGTAACTCTGTGAGATGATTTCACAGAACACAAAGAAGTTTCGCAGAAAGCTTCTTTCTCTTTGTGATCGGAGGATATTTCCTTTGGCCCTATAGTCTTCAAAGGGAAAGGAAATATCTGTTGTCAGATTCCACAGAAATAAGGCTAGCAAAGAGATCCACGAAATACAGATGTAACTCTGTGAGGTGAATTAACAGAACACTAAGCAGTTTCTCAGAAAGCTTCTTTCTATATTTCATCTGAGGATATTTCCTTTTTCACCATAGCCCTCTATGGGCTTCCAAATATCACTTTGCCAATTCCACAAGAACTGTTTTAGCGAAAGGCTTCTTGAGGGGAAAGCTGTAACTCTGTGAGATGATTTCACAGAACACAAAGTAGTTTCTCAGAAAGCTTCTTTCTCTTTGTTATCGGAGGGTATTTCCTTTGGCCGTATAGTCTTCAAAGGGATCCGAAATATTTGTTCTCAGATTCCACAGAAATAAGGCTAGCAAAGAGATCCACGAAATACAGATGTAACTCTGTGAGATGAATTAACAGAACACTAAGCAGTTTCTCAGAAAGCTTCTTTCCAGATTTCATCGGAGGATATTTCCTTTTTCACCATAGCCCTCTATGGGCTTCCAAATATCACTTTGCCAATTCCACAAGAACTGTCTTAGTGAAAGGATTCTTGAGGGGAACGCTGTAACTCTTTGAGATGATTTCACAGAACACAAAGAAGTTTCTCAGAAAGCTTCTTTCTCTTTGTTATCGGAGGATATTTCCTTTGGCCCTATAGTCTTGAAAGGGATCCGAAATATCTGTTCTCAGATTCCACAGAAATAAGACTAGCAAAGAGATCCACGAAATACAGATGTAACACTGTGACATGAATTAAGAGAACACTGAGCAGTTTCTCAGAAAGCTTCTTTCCAGATTTCATCGGAGGGTATTTCCTTTGTCACCATAGCCCTCTATGGGCTTCCAAATATCACTTTGCCAATTCCACAAGAACTGTTTTAGCGAAAGGCTTCTTGCGGGGAAAGATGTAACTCTGTGAGATGATTTCACAGAACACAAAGAAGTTTCTCAGAAAGCTTCTTTCTCTTTGTTATCGGAGGATATTTCCTTTGGCCCTATAGTCTTAAAAGGGAAAGGAAATATCTGTTCTCAGATTCCACAGAAATAAGGCTAGCAAAGAGATCCACGAGATACAGATGTAACACGGTGAGATGAATTAACAGAACACTAAGCAGTTTCTCAGAAAGCTTCTTTCCAGATTTCATCGGAGGATATTTCCTTTTTCACCATAGCCCTCTATGGGCTTCCAAATATCACTTTGCCAATTCCACATGAACTGTCTTAGCGAAAGGCTTCTTGAGGGTAAAGCTGTAACTCTGTGAGATGATTTCACAAAACACAAAGCAGTTTCTCAGAAAGCTTCTTTCTCTTTGTTATCGGAGGATATTTCCTTTGGCCCTATAGTCTTGAAAGGGATCCGAAATATCTGTTCTCAGATTCCACAGAAATAAGGCTAGAAAAGAGATCCACGAAATACAGATGTAACTGTGTGAGATGAATTAACAGAACACTAAGCAGTTTCTCAGAAAGCTTCTTTCCAGATTTCATCGGAGGATATTTCCTTTGTCACCATAGCCCTCTATGGGCTTCCAAATATCACTTTGCCAATTCCACAAGAACTGTTTTAGCGAAAGGCTTCTAGAGGGGAAAGCTGTAACTCTGTGAGATGATTTCACAGAACACAAAGAAGTTTCTCAGAAAGCTTCTTTCTCTTTGTTATCGGAGGATATTTCCTTTGGCCCTATAGTCTTTAAAGGGAAAGGAAATATCTGTTCTCAGATTCCACAGAAATAAGGCTAGCAAAGAGATCCACGAAATACAGATATAACACTGTGAGATGAATTGACAGAACACTAAGCAGTTTCTGAGAAAGCTTCTTTCCAGATTTCATCGGAGGATATTTCCTTTTTCTCCATAGCCCTCTAGGAGCTTCCAAATATCACTTTGCCAATTTCACAAGAACTGTCTTAGCGAAAGGCGTCTTGAGGGGAAAGCTGTAACTCTGTGAGATGATTTCACAGAACACAAAGAAGTTTCTCAGAAAGCTTCTTTCTCTTTGTTATCGGAGGATATTTCCTTTGGCCCTATACTCTTCAAGGGAAAGGAAATATCTGTTGTCAGATTCCACAGAAAAAGGCTAGCAAAGAGATCCCCGAAATACAGATGTAACTCTGTGAGATGAATTAACAGAACACTGAGCAGTTTCTCAGAAAGCTTCTTTCCAGATTTCCTCGGAGGATATTTCCTTTTTCACCATAGCACTCTATGGGCTTCAAAATATCACTTTGCAAATTCCACAAGAACTGTATTAGCGAAAGGCTTCTTGAGGGGAAAGCTGTAACTCTGTGAGATGATTTCACAGAACACAAAGAAGTTTCTCAGAAAGCTTCTTTCTCTTTGTTATCGGAGGATATTTCCTTCGGCCCTATAGTCTTTAAAGGAATCCGAAATATCTGATCTCAGATTCCACAAAAATAAGGTTAGCAAAGAGATCCAGGAAATACAGATGTAACACTGTGAGATGAATTAACAGAACACTGAGCAGTTTCTCAGAAAGCTTCTTTCCAGATTTCATCGGAGGATATTTCCTTCTTCACCATAGCCCTCTAAGGGCTTCCAAATATCACTTTTCCAATTACACAAGAACTGTCTTAGCGAAAGGCTTCTTGAGGGGAAAGCTGTAACTCTGTGAGATGATTTCACAGAACACAAAGAAGTTTCTCAGAAAGCTTCTTTCTCTTTGTTATCGGAGGATATTTCCATTTGCCCTATAGTCTTCAAAGGGAAAGGAAATATCTGTTGTCAGATTCCACAGAAATAAGGCTAGCAAAGAGATCCACGAAATACAGATGTAACTCTGTGAGATGAATTAACAGAACACTGAGCAGTTTCTCAGAAAGCTTCTTTCCAGATTTCATCGGAGGATATTTCCTTTTTCACCATAGCCCTCTATGAGCTTCCAAATATCACTTTGCCAATTCCACAAGAACTGTCTTAGGGAAAGGCTTCTTGAGGGGAAAGCTGTAACTCTGTGAGATGATTTCACAGAACACAAAGAAGTTTCTCAGAAAGCTTCTTTCTCTTTGTTATCGGAGGATATTTCCTTTGGCCCTATAGTCTTCAAAGGGAAAGGAAATATCTGTTGTCAGATTCCACAGAAATAACGCTAGCAAAGAGATCCACGAAATACAGATGTAACTCTGTGAGATGAATTAACAGAACACTGAGCAGTTTCACAGAAAGCTTCTTTCCAGATTTCATCGGAGGATATTTCCTTTTTCACCGTAGCCCTTTATGGGCTTCCAAATATCACTTTGCCAATTCCACAAGAACTGTCTTAGCGAAAGGCTTCTGGAGGGGAAAGCTGTAACTCTGTGAGATGATTTCACAGAACACAAAGAAGTTTCTCAGAAAGCTTCTTTCTCTTTGTTATCGGAGGATATTTCCTTTGGCCCTATAGTCTTGAAAGGGATCCGAAATATCTGTTCTCAGATTCCACAGAAATAAGGCTAGCAAAGAGATCCACGAAATACAGATGTAACTCTGTGAGATGAATTAACAGAACACTGAGCAGTTTCTCAGAAAGCTTCTTTCCAGTTTTCATCGGAGGATATTTCCTTTTTTACCATAGCCCTCTATGGGCTTCCAAATATCACTTTGCCAATTCCAGAAGAACTGTCTTAGCGAAAGGCTTCTTGAGGGGAAAGCTGTAACTCTGTGAGATGACTTCACAGAACACAAAGAAGTTTCTCAGAAAGCTTCTTTCTCTTTGTTATCGGAGGATATTTCCTTTGGCCCTATAGTCTTTAAAGGAATCCGAAATATCTGTTCTCAGATTCCACAGAAATAAGGTTAGCAAAGAGATCCACGAAATACAGATGTAACACTGTGAGATGAATTAACAGAACACTAAGCAGTTTCTCAGAAAGCTTCTTTCCAGATTTCATCGGAGGATATTTCCTTTTTCACCATAGCCCTCTATGGGCTTCCAAATATCACTTTGCCAATTCCAGAAGAACTGTCTTAGCGAAAGGCTTCTTGAGGGGAAAGCTGTAACTCTGTGAGATGATTTCACAGAACACAAAGAAGTTCCTCAGAAAGCTTCCTTCTCTTTGTGATCGGAGGATATTTCCTTTGGCCCTATAGTCTTCAAAGGGATCCGAAATATCTGTTGTCAGATTGCACAGAAATAAGGCTAGCAAAGAGATCCCCGAAATACAGATGTAACTCTGTGAGATGAATTAACAGAACACTAAGCAGTTTCTGAGAAAGCTTCTTTCCAGATTTCATCGGAGGATATTTCCTTTTTCTCCATAGCCCTCTATGAGCTTCCAAATATCACTTTGCCAATTCCACAAGAACTGTCTTAGCGAAAGGCTTCTTGAGGGGAACGCTATAACTCTGTGAGATGATTTCACAGAACACAAAGAAGTTTCTCAGAAAGCTTCTTTCTCTTTGTTATCGGAGGATATTTCCTTGTGCCCTATAGTCTTCAAAGGGAAAGTAAATATCTGTTGTCAGATTCCACAGAAATAAGGCTAGCAAAGAGATCCACGAAATACAGATGTAACTCTGTGAGATGAATTAACAGAACACTGAGCAGTTTATCAGAAAGCTTCTTTCCAGATTTCATCGGAGGACATTTCCTTTTTCACCATAGCCCTCTATGGGCTTCCAAATATCACTTTGAAAATTCCAGAAGAACTGTCTTAGCGAAAGGCTTCTTGAGGGGAAAGCTGTAACTCTGTGAGATGATTTCACAGAACACAAAGTAGTTTCGCAGAAAGCTTCTTTCTCTTTGTTATCGGAGGATATTTCCTTTGGCCCTATAGTCTTCAAAGGGAAAGGAAATATCTGTTGTCAGATTCCACAGAAATAACGCTAGCAAAGAGATCCACGAAATACAGATGTAACTCTGTGAAATGAATTAACAGAACACTGAGCAGTTTCACAGAAAGCTTCTTTCCAGATTTCATCGGAGGATATTTCCTTTTTCACCATAGCCCTCTATGGGCTTCAAATATCACTTTGCCAATTCCACAAGAACTGTCTTAGCGAAAGCCTTCTGGAGGGGAAAGCTGTAACTCTGTGAGATGATTTCACAGAACACAAAGAAGTTTCTCAGAAAGCTTCTTTCTCTTTGTTATCGGAGGATATTTCCTTTGGCCCTATAGTCTTTAAAGGAATCCGAAATATCTGATCTCAGATTCCACAAAAATAAGGTTAGCAAAGAGATCCAGGAAATACAGATGTAACACTGTGAGATGAATTAACAGAACACTGAGCAGTTTCTCAGAAACCTTCTTTCCAGATTTCATCGGAGGATATTTCCTTCTTCACCATAGCCCTCTATGGGCTTCCAAATATCACTTTTCCAATTCCACAAGAACTGTCTTAGCGAAAGGCTTCTTGAGGGGAAAGCTGTAACTCTGTGAGATGATTTCACAGAACACAAAGAAGTTTCTCAGAAAGCTTCTTTCTCTTTGTTATCGGAGGATATTTCCTTTTGCCCTATAGTCTTCAAAGGGAAAGGAAATATCTGTTGTCAGATTCCACAGAAATAAGGCTAGCAAAGAGATCCACGAAATACAGATGTAACTCAGTGAGATGAATTAACAGAACACTGAGCAGTTTCTCAGAAAGCTTCTTTCCAGATTTCATCGGAGGATATTTCCTTTTTCACCATAGCCCTCTATGGGCTTCCAAATATCACTTTGCCAATACCACAAGAACTGTCTTAGGGAAAGGCTTCTTGAGGGGAAAGCTGTAACTCTGTGAGATGATTTCACAGAACACAAAGAAGTTTCGCAGAAAGCTTCTTTCTCTTTGTTATCAGAGGATATTTCCTTTGGTCCTATAGTCTTCAAAGGGAAAGGAAATATCTGTTGTCAGATTCCACAGAAATAACGCTAGCAAAGACATCCACGAAATACAGATGTAACTCTGTGAGATGAATTAACAGAACACTGAGCAGTTTCACAGAAAGCTTCTTTCCAGATTTCATCGGAGGATATTTCCTTTTTCACCATAGCCCTTTATGGGCTTCCAAATATCACTTTGCCAATTCCACAAGAACTGTCTTAGCGAAAGGCTTCTGGAGGGGAAAGCTGTAACTCTGTGAGATGATTTCACAGAACACAAAGAAGTTTCTCAGAAAGCTTCTTTCTCTTTGTTATCGGAGGATATTTCCTTTGGCCCTATAGTCTTGAAAGGGATCCGAAGTATTTGTTCTCAGATTCCACAGAAATAAGGCTAGCAAAGAGATGCGCGAAATACAGATGCAACTCTGTGAGAGAATTAACAGAACACTAAGCAGTTTCTCAGAAAGCTTCTTTCCAGATTTCATCGGAGGATATTTCCTTTTTCTCCATATCCCTCTATGAGCTTCCAAATATCACTTTGCCAATTCGACAAGAACTGTCTTAGTGAAAGGCTTCTTGAGGGGAAAGCTGTAACTCTGTGATATGATTGCACAGAACACAAAGAAGTTTCTCAGAAAGCTTCTTTCTCTTTGTTATCGGAGGATATTTCCTTTGGCCCTATAGTCTTCAAAGGGAAAGGAAATATCTGTTGTCAGATTCCACAGAAATAAGGCTAGCAAAGAGATCCACGAAATACAGATGTAACTCTGTGAGATGAATTAACGGAACACTGAGCAGTTTCTCAGAAAGCTTCTTTCCAGATTTCGTCGGAGGATATTTCCTTTTTCTCCATAGCCCTCTATGAGCTTCCAAATATCACTTTGCCAATTCCACAAGAACTGTCTTAGTGAAAGGCTTCTTGAGGGGAAAGCTGTAACTCTGTGAGATGATTTCACAGAACACAAAGAAGTTTCTCAGAAAGCTTCTTTCTCTTTGTTATCGGAGGATATTTCCTTTTGCCCTATAGTCTTCAAAGGGAAAGGAAATATCTGTTGTCAGATTCCACAGATATAATGCTAGCAAAGAGATCCACGAAATACAGATGTAACACTGTGAGATGAATTAACAGAACACTGAGCAGTTTCTCAGAAAGCTTCTTTCCAGATTTCATCGGAGGATATTTCCTTTTTCACCATAGCCCTGTATGGGCTTCCAAATATCACTTTGAAAATTCCACAAGAACTGTCTTAGCGAAAGGCTTCTTGAGGGGAAAGCTGTAACTCTGTGAGATGATTTCACAGAACACAAAGAAATTTCGCAGAAAACTTCTTTCTCTTTGTTATCGGAGGATATTTCCTTTGGCCCTATAATCTTCAAAGGGAAAGAAAATATCTGTTGTCAGAATCCACAGAAATAACGCTAGCAAAGAGATCCACGAAATACAGATGTAACTCTGTGAGATGAATTAACAGAACACTGAGCAATTTCACAGAAAGCTTCTTTCCAGATTTCATCGGAGGATATTTCCTTTTTCACCATAGCCCTCTATGGGCTTCCAAATATCACTTTGCCAATTCCACAAGAACTGTCTTAGCGAAAGGCTTCTTGAGGGGAAAGCTGTAACTCTGTGAGATGATTTCACAGAAGACAAAGAAATTTCTCAGAAATCTTCTTTCTCTTTGTTATCGGAGGATATTTCCTTTGGCCCTATAGTCTTGAAAGGGATCCGAAATATCTGTTCTCAGATTCCACAGAAATAAGGCTAGCAAAGAGATCCACGAACTACACATGTAATTCTGTGAGATGAATTAACAGAACACTGAGCAGTTTCCCAGAAAGCTTCTTTCCAGATTTCATCGGAGGATATTTCCTTTTTCACCATAGTCCTCTATGGTCTTCCAAATATCAGTTTGCCAATTCCACAAGAACCATCTTAGCGAAAGGTTTCTTGAGGGGAAAGCTGTAACTCTGTGAGATGATTTCACAGAACACAAAGAAGTTTCTCAGAAAGCTTCTTTCTCTTTTTGATCAGAGGATATTTCCTTTGGCCCTATAGTCTTCAAAGGGATCCGAAATATCTGTTGTCAGATTGCACAGAAATAAGGCTAGCAAAGAGATACACGAAATACAGATGTAACTCTGTGAGCTGAATTAACAGAACAGTAAGCAGTTTCTCAGAAAGCTTCTTTCCAGATTTCATCGGAGGATATTTCCTTTTTCTCCATATCCCTCTATGGGCTTACAAATATCACTTTGCCAATTCCACAAGAACTGTCTTAGCGAAAGGCTTCTGCAGGGGAAAGCTGTAACTCTGTGAGATGATTTCACAGAACACAAAGAAGTTTCTCAGAAAGCTTCTTTCTCTTTGTTATCGGAGGATATTTCCTTTGGCCCTATAGTCTTGAAAGGGATCCGAAATATCTGTTCTCAGATTCCACAGAAATAAGGCTAGCAAAGAGATCCACGAAATACACATGTAACTCTGTGAGATGAATTAACAGAACACTGAGCAGTTTCTCAGAAAGCTTCTTTCCAGATTTCATCGGATTATATTTCCTTTTTCACCATAGTCCTCAAAGGGCTTCCAAATATCACTTTGCCTATTCCACAAGAACTGTCTTAGCGAAAGGCTTCTTGAGGGGAAAGCTGTAACTGTGTGAGATGATTTCACAGAACACAAAGAAGTTTCTCAGAAAGCTTCTTTCTCTTTGTTATCGGAGGATATTTCCTTTGGCCCTATAGTCTTCAAAGGGAAAGGAAATATCTGTTCTCAGATTCCACAGAAATAAGGCTAGCAAAGAGATCCACGAAATAAAGATGTAACTCTGTGAGATGAATTAACAGAACACTGAGCAGTTTCTCAGAAAGCTTCGTTCCAGATTTCATCTGAGGATATTTCCTTTTTCACCATAGCCCTCTTTGGGCTTCCAAATATCACTTTGCCAATTCCACAAGAAGTGTCTTAGCGAAAGGCTTCTTGGGGGGAAAGCTGTAACTCTGTGAGATGATTTCGCAGAACACAAAGAAGTTTCTCAGAAAGCTTCTTTCTCTTTGTTATCGGAGGATATTTCCTTTGGCCCTATAGTCTTCAAAGGGAAAGGAAATATCTGTTGTCAGATTCCACAGAAATAAGGCTAGCAAAGAGATCCACGAAATACAGATGTAACTCTGTGAGATGAATTAACAGAACACTGAGCAGTTTCTCAGAAAGCTTCTTTCCAGATTTCATTGGAGGATATTTCCTTTTTCACCATAGCCCTCTATGGGCTTCCAAATATCACTTTGCCAATTCCACAAGAACTGTCTTAGCGAAAGGCTACTTGAGGGGAAAGCTGTAACTCTGTGAGATGATATCACAGAACACAAAGAAGTTTCTCAGAAAGCGTCTTTCTCTTTGTTATCGGAGGTTATTTCCTTTGGCCCTACAGTCTTCAAAGGGATCCGAAGTATCTGTTCTCAGATTCCACAGAAATAAGGCTAGCAAACAGATCCACGAAATACAGATGTAACTCTGTGAGATGAATTAACAGAACACTAAGCAGTTTCTTAGAAAGCTTCTTTCCAGATTTCATCGGAGGGTATTTCCTTTTTCACCATAGCCCTCTATGGTCTTCCAAATATCAGTTTGCCAATTCCACAAGAACTGTCTTAGCGAAAGGTTTCTTGAGGGGAAAGCTGTAACTCTGTGAGATGATTTCACAGAACACAAAGAAGTTTCTCAGAAAGCTTGTTTCTCTTTGTGATCGGAGGATATTTCCTTTGGCCCTATAGTCTTCAAAGGGATCCGAAATATCTGTTGTCAGATTGCACAGAAATAAGGCTAGCAAAGAGATCCACGAAATACAGATGTAACTCTGTGAGATGAATTAACAGAACACTAAGCAGTTTCTCAGAAAGCTTCTTTCCAGATTTCATCGGAGGATATTTCCTTTTTCTCCATATCCCTCTATGAGCTTCCAAATATCACTTTGCCAATTCGACAAGAACTGTCTTAGTGAAAGGCTTCTTGAGGGGAAAGCTGTAACTCTGTGAGATGATTTCACAGAACACAAAGAAGTTTCTCAGAAAGCTTCTTTCTCTTTGTTATCGGAGGATATTTCCTTTGGCCCTATAGTCTTCAAAGGGAAAGGAAATATCTGTTGTCAGATTCCACAGAAATAAGGCTAGCAAAGAGATCCACGAAATACAGATGTAACTCTGTGAGATGAATTAACAGAACACTGAGCAGTTTCTCAGAAAGCTTCTTTCCAGATTTCATCGGAGGATATTTCCTTTTTCTCCATAGCCCTCTATGAGCTTCCAAATATCACTTTGCCAATTCCACAAGAACTGTCTTAGTGAAAGGCTTCTTGAGGGGAAAGCTGTAACTCTGTGAGATGATTTCACAGAACACAAAGAAGTTTCTCAGAAAGCTTCTTTCTCTTTGTTATCGGAGGATATTTCCTTTGGCCCTATAGTCTTCAAAGGGAAAGGAAATATCTGTTGTCAGATTCCACCGAAATAACGCTAGCAAAGAGATCCACGAAATACAGATGTAACTCTGTGAGATGAATTAACAGAACACTGAGCAGTTTCTCAGAAAGCTTCTTTCCAGATTTCATCGGAGGATATTTCCTTTTTCACCATAGCCCTCTATGGGCTTCCAAATATCACTTTGAAAATTCCACAAGAACTGTCTTAGCGAAAGGCTTCTTGAGGGGAAAGCTGTAACTCTGTGAGATGATTTCACAGAACACAAAGAAATTTCGCAGAAAGCTTCTTTCTCTTTGTTATCGGAGGATATTTCCTTTGGCCCTATAATCTTCAAAGGGAAAGGAAATATCTGTTGTCAGAATCCACAGAAATAACGCTAGCAAAGAGATCCACGAAATACAGATGTAACTCTGTGAGATGAATTAACAGAACACTGAGCAATTTCACAGAAAGCTTCTTTCCAGATTTCATCGGAGGACATTTCCTTTTTCACCATAGCCCTCTATGGGCTTCCAAATATCAGTTTGCCAATTCCACAAGAACTGTCTAGGCGAAAGGCTTCTTCAGGGGAAAGCTGTAACTCTGTGAGATGATTTCAGAGAACACAAAGAAATTTCTCAGAAATCTTCTTTCTCTTTGTTATCGGAGGATATTTCCTTTGGCCCTATAGTCTTGAAAGGGATCCGAAATATCTGTTCTCAGATTCCACAGAAATAAGGCTAGCAAAGAGATCCACGAAATACACATGTAACTCTGTGAGATGAATTAACAGAACACTGAGCAGTTTCCCAGAAAGCTTCTTTCCAGATTTCATCGGAGGATATTTTCTTTTTCACCATAGTCCTCTTTGGGCTTCCAAATATCAGTTTGCCAATTCCACAAGAACTGTCTTAGCGAAAGGTTTCTTGAGGGGAAAGCTGTAACTCTGTGAGATGATTTCACAGAACACAAAGAAGTTTCTCAGAAAGCTTCTTTCTCTTTGTGATCGGAGGATATTTCCTTTGGCCCTATCGTCTTCAAAGGGATCCGAAATATCTGTTGTCAGATTGCACAGAAATAAGGCTAGCAAAGAGATCCACGAAATACAGATGTAACTCTGTGAGATGAATTAACAGAACACTAAGCAGTTTCTCAGAAAGCTTCTTTCCAGATTTCATCGGAGGATATTTCCTTTTTCTCCATATCCCTCTATGGGCTTACAAATATCACTTTGCCAATTCCACAAGAACTGTCTTAGCGAAAGGCTTCTGTAGGGGAAAGCTGTAACTCTGTGAGATGATTTCACAGAACACAAAGAAGTTTCTCAGAAAGCTTCTTTCTCTTTGTTATCGGCGGATATTTCCTTTGGCCCTATAGTCTTGAACGGGATCCGAAATATCTGCTCTCAGATTCCACAGAAATAAGGCTAGCAAAGAGATCCAGGAAATACACATGTAACTCTGTGAGATGAATTAACAGAACACTGAGCAGTTTCTCAGAAAGCTTCTTTCCAGATTTCATCGGATTATATTTCCTTTTTCACCATAGTCCTCAATGGGCTTCCAAATATCACTTTGCCTATTCCACAAGAACTGTCTTAGCGAAAGGTTTCTTGAGGGGAAAGCTGTAACTGTGTGAGATGATTTCACAGAACACAAAGAAGTTTCTCAAAAAGCTTCTTTCTCTTTGTTATCGGAGGATATTTCCTTTGGCCCTATAGTCTTCAAAGGGAAAGGAAATATCTGTTGTCAGATTCCACAGAAATAAGGCTAGCAAAGAGATCCCCGAAATACAGATGTAACTCTGTGAGATGAATTAACAGAACACTGAGCAGTTTCTCAGAAAGCTTCTTTCCAGATTTCATCGGAGGATATTTCCTTTTTCACCATAGCCCTCTATGGGCTTCCAAATATCACTTTGCCAATTCCACAAGAACTGTCTTAGCGAAAGGCTTCTTGAGGGGAAAGCTGTAACTCTGTGAGATGATTTCACAGAACACAAAGAAGTTTCTCAGAAAGCTTCTTTCTCTTTGTTATCGGAGGATATTTCCTTTGGCCCTATAGTCTTCAAAGGGATCCGAAATATCTGTTCTCAGATTCCACAGAAATGAGGCTAGCAAAGAGATGCACGAAATAAAGATGTAACTCCGTTCGATGAATTAACGGAACACTAAGCAGTTTCTCAGAAAGCTTCTTTCCAGATTTCATCGGAGGATATTTCCTTTTTCTCCATAGCCCTCTAAGAGCTTCCAAATATCACTTTGACAATTTCACAAGAACTGTCTTAGCGAAAGGCTTCTGGAGGGGAAAGCTGTAACTCTGTGAGATGATTTCACAGAACACAAAGAAGTTTCTCAGAAAGCTTCTTTCTCTCTGTTATCGGAGGATATTTCCTTTAGCCCTATGGTCTTCAAAGGGAAAGGAAATATATGTTCTCAGATTCCACAGAAATAAGGCTAGCAAAGAGATCCAAGAAATAAAGATGTAACTCTGTGAGATGAATTAACAGAACACTAAGCAGTTTCTCAGAAAGCTTCGTTCCAGATTTCATCGGAGGATATTTCCTTTTTCACCATAGCCCTCTTTGGGCTTCCAAATATCACTTTGCCAATTCCACAAGAAGTGTCTTATCGAAAGGCTTCTTGAGGGGAAAGCTGTAACTCTGTGAGATGATTTCACAGAACACAAAGAAGTTTCTCAGAAAGCTTCTTTCTCTTTGTTATCGGAGGATATTTCCTTTGGCCCTATAGTCTTCAAAGGGATCCGAAATATCTGTTCTCAGATTCCACAGAAATAAGGCTAGCAAAGAGATCCACGAAATACAGATGTAACTCTGTGAGATGAATTAACAGAATACTGAGCAGTTTCACAGAAAGCTTCTTTCCAGATTTCATCGGAGGATATTTCCTTTTTCACCATAGCCCTCTATGGGCTTCCAAATATCACTTTGCCAATTCCACAAGAACTGTCTTAGCGAAAGGCTTCTGGAGGGGAAAGCTGTAACTCTGTGAGATGATTTCACAGAACACAAAGAAGTTTCTCAGAAAGCTTCTTTCTCTTTGTTATCGGAGGATATTTCCTTTGGCCCTATAGTCTTGAAAGGGATCCGAAATATCTGTTCTCATATTCCACAGAAATAAGGCTAGCAAAGAGATCCACGAAATACAGATGTAACTCTGTGAGATGAATTAACAGAACACTAAGCAGTTTCTCAGAAAGCTTCTTTCCAGATTTCATCGGAGGATATTTCCTTTTTCTCCATATCCCTCTATGAGCTTCCAAATATCACTTTGCCAATTCGACAAGAACTGTCTTAGTGAAAGGCTTCTTGAGGGGAAAGCTGTAACTCTGTGAGATGATTTCACAGAACACAAAGAAGTTTCTCAGAAAGCTTCTTTCTCTTTGTTATCGGAGGATATTTCCTTTGGCCCTATAGTCTTCAAAGGGAAAGGAAATATCTGTTGTCAGATTCCACAGAAATAAGGCTAGCAAAGAGATCCACGAAATACAGATGTAACTCTGTGAGATGAATTAACAGAACACTGAGCAGTTTCTCAGAAAGCTTCTTTCCAGATTTCATCGGAGGATATTTCCTTTTTCTCCATAGCCCTCTATGAGCTTCCAAATATCACTTTGCCAATTCCACAAGAACTGTCTTAGTGAAAGGCTTCTTGAGGGGAAAGCTGTAACTCTGTGAGATGATTTCACAGAACACAAAGAAGTTTCTCAGAAAGCTTCTTTCTCTTTGTTATCGGAGGATATTTCCTTTGGCCCTATAGTCTTCAAAGGGAAAGGAAATATCTGTTGTCAGATTCCACCGAAATAACGCTAGCAAAGAGATCCACGAAATACAGATGTAACTCTGTGAGATGAATTAACAGAACACTGAGCAGTTTCTCAGAAAGCTTCTTTCCAGATTTCATCGGAGGATATTTCCTTTTTCACCATAGCCCTCTATGGGCTTCCAAATATCACTTTGAAAATTCCACAAGAACTGTCTTAGCGAAAGGCTTCTTGAGGGGAAAGCTGTAACTCTGTGAGATGATTTCACAGAACACAAAGAAATTTCGCAGAAAGCTTCTTTCTCTTTGTTATCGGAGGATATTTCCTTTGGCCCTATAATCTTCAAAGGGAAAGGAAATATCTGTTGTCAGAATCCACAGAAATAACGCTAGCAAAGAGATCCACGAAATACAGATGTAACTCTGTGAGATGAATTAACAGAACACTGAGCAATTTCACAGAAAGCTTCTTTCCAGATTTCATCGGAGGACATTTCCTTTTTCACCATAGCCCTCTATGGGCTTCCAAATATCACTTTGCCAATTCCACAAGAACTGTCTAGGCGAAAGGCTTCTTCAGGGGAAAGCTGTAACTCTGTGAGATGATTTCATAGAACACAAAGAAATTTCTCAGAAATCTTCTTTCTCTTTGTTATCGGAGGATATTTCCTTTGGCCCTATAGTCTTGAAAGGGATCCGAAATATCTGTTCTCAGATTCCACAGAAATAAGGCTAGCAAAGAGATCCACGAAATACACATGTAACTCTGTGAGATGAATTAACAGAACACTGAGCAGTTTCCCAGAAAGCTTCTTTCCAGATTTCATCGGAGGATATTTTCTTTTTCACCATAGTCCTCTTTGGGCTTCCAAATATCAGTTTGCCAATTCCACAAGAACTGTCTTAGCGAAAGGTTTCTTGAGGGGAAAGCTGTAACTCTGTGAGATGATTTCACAGAACACAAAGAAGTTTCTCAGAAAGCTTCTTTCTCTTTGTGATCGGAGGATGTTTCCTTTGGCCCTATAGTCTTCAAAGGGATCCGAAATATCTGTTGTCAGATTGCACAGAAATAAGGCTAGCAAAGAGATCCACGAAATACAGATGTAACTCTGTGAGATGAATTAACAGAACACTAAGCAGTTTCTCAGAAAGCTTCTTTCCAGATTTCATCGGAGGATATTTCCTTTTTCTCCATATCCCTCTATGGGCTTACAAATATCACTTTGCCAATTCCACAAGAACTGTCTTAGCGAAAGGCTTCTTGAGGGGAAAGCTGTAACTCTGTGAGATGATTTCACAGAACACAAAGAAGTTTCTCAGAAAGCTTCTTTCTCTTTGTTATCGGAGGATATTTCCTTTGGCCCTATAGTCTTGAACGGGATCCGAAATATCTGTTCTCAGATTCCACAAAAATAAGGCTAGCAAAGAGATCCACGAAATACACATGTAACTCTGTGAGATGAATTAACAGAACACTGAGCAGTTTCTCAGAAAGCTTCTTTCCAGATTTCATCGGATTATATTTCCTTTTTCACCATAGTCCTCAATGGGCTTCCAAATATCACTTTGCCTATTCCACAAGAACTGTCTTAGCGAAAGGTTTCTTGAGGGGAAAGCTGTAACTGTGTGAGATGATTTCACAGAACACAAAGAAGTTTCTCAGAAAGCTTCTTTCTCTTTGTTATCGGAGGATATTTCCTTTGGCCCTATAGTCTTCAAAGGGAAAGGAAATATCTGTTGTCAGATTCCACAGAAATAAGGCTAGCAAAGAGATCCCCGAAATACAGATGTAACTCTGTGAGATGAATTAACAGAACACTGAGCAGTTTCTCAGAAAGCTTCTTTCCAGATTTCATCGGAGGATATTTCCTTTTTCACCATAGCCCTCTATGGGCTTCCAAATATCACTTTGCCAATTCCACAAGAACTGTCTTAGCGAAAGGCTTCTTGAGGGGAAAGCTGTAACTCTGTGAGATGATTTCACAGAACACAAAGAAGTTTCTCAGAAAGCTTCTTTCTCTTTGTTATCGGAGGATATTTCCTTTGGCCCTATAGTCTTCAAAGGGATCCGAAATATCTGTTCTCAGATTCCACAGAAATGAGGCTAGCAAAGAGATGCACGAAATAAAGATGTAACTCCGTGAGATGAATTAACGGAACACTAAGCAGTTTCTCAGAAAGCTTCTTTCCAGATTTCATCGGAGGATATTTCCTTTTTCTCCATAGCCCTCTAAGAGCTTCCAAATATCACTTTGACAATTTCACAAGAACTGTCTTAGCGAAAGGCTTCTGGAGGGGAAAGCTGTAACTCTGTGAGATGATTTCACAGAACACAAAGAAGTTTCTCAGAAAGCTTCTTTCTCTCTGTTATCGGAGGATATTTCCTTTAGCCCTATGGTCTTCAAAGGGAAAGGAAATATATGTTCTCAGATTCCACAGAAATAAGGCTAGCAAAGAGATCCAAGAAATAAAGATGTAACTCTTTGAGATGAATTAACAGAACACTAAGCAGTTTCTCAGAAAGCTTCGTTCCAGATTTCATCGGTGGATATTTCCTTTTTCACCATAGCCCTCTTTGGGCTTCCAAATATCACTTTGCCAGTTCCACAAGAAGTGTCTTATCGAAAGGCTTCTTGAGGGGAAAGCTGTAACTCTGTGAGATGATTTCACAGAACACAAAGAAGTTTCTCAGAAAGCTTCTTTCTCTTTGTTATCGGAGGATATTTCCTTTGGCCCTATAGTCTTCAAAGGGATCCGAAATATCTGTTCTCAGATTCCACAGAAATAAGGCTAGCAAAGAGATCCACGAAATACAGATGTAACTCTGTGAGATGAATTAACAGAATACTGAGCAGTTTCACAGAAAGCTTCTTTCCAGATTTCATCGGAGGATATTTCCTTTTTCACCATAGCCCTCTATGGGCTTCCAAATATCACTTTGCCAATTCCACAAGAACTGTCTTAGCGAAAGGCTTCTGGAGGGGAAAGCTGTAACTCTGTGAGATGATTTCACAGAACACAAAGAAGTTTCTCAGAAAGCTTCTTTCTCTTTGTTATCGGAGGATATTTCCTTTGGCCCTATAGTCTTGAAAGGGATCCGAAATATCTGTTCTCATATTCCACAGAAATAAGGCTAGCAAAGAGATCCACGAAATACAGATGTAACTCTGTGAGATGAATTAACAGAACACTGAGCAATTTCACAGAAAGCTTCTTTCCAGATTTCATCGGAGGATATTTCCTTTTTCACCATAGCCCTCTAAGGGCTTCCAAATATCACTTTGCCAATTCCACAAGAACTGTCTTAGCGAAAGGCTTCTTGAGGGGAAAGCTGTAACTCTGTGAGATGATTTCACAGAACACAAAGAAATTTCTCAGAAATCTTCTTTCTCTTTGTTATCGGAGGATATTTCCTTTGGCCCTATAGTCTTCAAAGGGATCCGAAATATCTGTTCTCAGATTCCACAGAAATAAGGCTAGCAAAGAGATCCACGAACTACACATGTAACTCTGTGAGATGAATTAACAGAACACTGAGCAGTTTCCCAGAAAGCTTCTTTCCAGATTTCATCGGAAGATATTTCCTTTTTCACCATAGTCCTCTATGGTGTTCCAAATATCAGTTTGCCAATTCCACAAGAACTGTCTTAGCGAAAGGTTTCTTGAGGGGAAAGCTGTAACTCTGTGAGATGATTTCACAGAACACAAAGAAGTTTCTCAGAAAGCTTCTTTCTCTTTGTGATCGGAGGATATTTCCTTTGGCCCTATAGTCTTCAAAGGGATCCGAAATATCTGTTGTCAGATTGCACAGAAATAAGGCTAGCAAAGAGGTACACGAAATACAGATGTAACTCTGTGAGATGAATTAACAGAACACTAAGCAGTTTCTCAGAAAGCTTCTTTCCAGATTTTATCGGAGGATATTTCCTTTTTCTCCATATCCCTCTATGGGCTTACAAATATCACTTTGCCAATTCCACAAGAACTGTCTTAGCGAAAGGCTTCTGCAGGGGAAAGCTGTAACTCTGTGAGATGATTTCACAGAACACAAAGAAGTTTCTCAGAAAGCTTCTTTCTCTTTGTTATCGGAGGATATTTCCTTTGGCCCTATAGTCTTGAAAGGGATCCGAAATATCTGTTCTCAGATTCCACAGAAATAAGGCTAGCAAAGAGATCCACGAAATACACATGTAACTCTGTGAGATGAATTAACAGAACACTGAGCAGTTTCTCAGAAAGCTTCTTTCCAGATTTCATCGGATTATATTTCCTTTTTCACCATAGTCCTCAATGGGCTTCCAAATATCACTTTGCCTATTCCACAAGAACTGTCTTAGCGAAAGGCTTCTTGAGGGGAAAGCTGTAACTGTGTGAGATGATTTCACAGAACACAAAGAAGTTTCTCAGAAAGCTTCTTTCTCTTTGTTATCGGAGGATATTTCCTTTGGCCCTATAGTCTTCAAAGGGAAAGGAAATATCTGTTCTCAGATTCCACAGAAATAAGGCTAGCAAAGAGATCCACGAAATAAAGATGTAACTCTGTGAGATGAATTAACAGAACACTGAGCAGTTTCTCAGAAAGCTTCGTTCCAGATTTCATCGGAGGATATTTCCTTTTTCACCATAGCCCTCTTTGGGCTTCCAAATATCACTTTGCCAATTCCACAAGAAGTGTCTTAGCGAAAGGCTTCTTGGGGGGAAAGCTGTAACTCTGTGAGATGATTTCGCAGAACACAAAGAAGTTTCTCAGAAAGCGTCTTTCTCTTTGTTATCGGAGGTTATTTCCTTTGGCCCTACAGTCTTCAAAGGGATCCGAAGTATCTGTTCTCAGATTCCACAGAAATAAGGCTAGCAAACAGATCCACGAAATACAGATGTAACTCTGTGAGATGAATTAACAGAACACTAAGCAGTTTCTCAGAAAGCTTCTTTCCAGATTTCATCGGAGGGTATTTCCTTTTTCACCATAGCCCTCTATGGTCTTCCAAATATCAGTTTGCCAATTCCACAAGAACTGTCTTAGCGAAAGGTTTCTTGAGGGGAAAGCTGTAACTCTGTGAGATGATTTCACAGAACACAAAGAAGTTTCTCAGAAAGCTTGTTTCTCTTTGTGATCGGAGGATATTTCCTTTGGCCCTATAGTCTTCAAAGGGATCCGAAATATCTGTTGTCAGATTGCACAGAAATAAGGCTAGCAAAGAGATCCACGAAATACAGATGTAACTCTGCGAGATTAATTAACAGAACACTAAGCAGTTTCTCAGAAAGCTTCTTTCCAGATTTCATCGGAGGATATTTCCTTTTTCTCCATATCCCTCTATGAGCTTCCAAATATCACTTTGCCAATTCGACAAGAACTGTCTTAGTGAAAGGCTTCTTGAGGGGAAAGCTGTAACTCTGTGAGATGATTTCACAGAACACAAAGAAGTTTCTCAGAAAGCTTCTTTCTCTTTGTTATCGGAGGATATTTCCTTTTGCCCTATAGTCTTCAAAGGGAAAGGAAATATCTGTTGTCAGATTCCACAGAAATAAGGCTAGCAAAGAGATCCACGAAATACAGATGTAACTCTGTGAGATGAATTAACAGAACACTGAGCAGTTTCTCAGAAAGCTTCTTTCCAGATTTCATCGGAGGATATTTCCTTTTTCTCCATAGCCCTCTATGAGCTTCCAAATATCACTTTGCCAATTCCACAAGAACTGTCTTAGTGAAAGGCTTCTTGAGGGGAAAGCTGTAACTCTGTGAGATGATTTCACAGAACACAAAGAAGTTTCTCAGAAAGCTTCTTTCTCTTTGTTATCGGAGGATATTTCCTTTGGCCCTATAGTCTTCAAAGGGAAAGGAAATATCTGTTGTCAGATTCCACCGAAATAACGCTAGCAAAGAGATCCACGAAATACAGATGTAACTCTGTGAGATGAATTAACAGAACACTGAGCAGTTTCTCAGAAAGCTTCTTTCCAGATTTCATCGGAGGATATTTCCTTTTTCACCATAGCCCTCTATGGGCTTCCAAATATCACTTTGAAAATTCCACAAGAACTGTCTTAGCGAAAGGCTTCTTGAGGGGAAAGCTGTAACTCTGTGAGATGATTTCACAGAACAAAAAGAAATTTCGCAGAAAGCTTCTTTCTCTTTGTTATCGGAGGATATTTCCTTTGGCCCTATAATCTTCAAAGGGAAAGGAAATATCTGTTGTCAGAATCCACAGAAATAACGCTAGCAAAGAGATCCACGAAATACAGATGTAACTCTGTGAGATGAATTAACAGAACACTGAGCAATTTCACAGAAAGCTTCTTTCCAGATTTCATCGGAGGACATTTCCTTTTTCACCATAGCCCTCTATGGGCTTCCAAATATCACTTTGCCAATTCCACAAGAACTGTCTTAGCGAAAGGCTTCTTCAGGGGAAAGCTGTAACTCTGTGAGATGATTTCACAGAACACAAAGAAATTTCTCAGAAATCTTCTTTCTCTTTGTTATCGGAGGATATTTCCTTTGGCCCTATAGTCTTGAAAGGGATCCGAAATATCTGTTCTCAGATTCCACAGAAATAAGGCTAGCAAAGAGATCCACGAAATACACATGTAACTCTGTGAGATGAATTAACAGAACACTGAGCAGTTTCCCAGAAAGCTTCTTTCCAGATTTCATCGGAGGATATTTTCTTTTTCACCATAGTCCTCTATGGGCTTCCAAATATCAGTTTGCCAATTCCACAAGAACTGTCTTAGCGAAAGGTTTCTTGAGGGGAAAGCTGTAACTCTGTGAGATGATTTCACAGAACACAAAGAAGTTTCTCAGAAAGCTTCTTTCTCTTTGTGATCGGAGGATATTTCCTTTGGCCCTATAGTCTTCAAAGGGATCCGAAATATCTGTTGTCAGATTGCACAGAAATAAGGCTAGCAAAGAGATCCACGAAATACAGATGTAACTCTGTGAGATGAATTAACGGAACACTAAGCAGTTTCTCAGAAAGCTTCTTTCCAGATTTCATCGGAGGATATTTCCTTTTTCTCCATATCCCTCTATGGGCTTACAAATATCACTTTGCCAATTCCACAAGAACTGTCTTAGCGAAAGGCTTCTGTAGGGGAAAGCTGTAACTCTGTGAGATGATTTCACAGAACACAAAGAAGTTTCTCAGAAAGCTTCTTTCTCTTTGTTATCGGAGGATATTTCCTTTGGCCCTATAGTCTTGAACGGGATCCGAAATATCTGTTCTCAGATTCCACAGAAATAAGGCTAGCAAAGAGATCCACGAAATACACATGTAACTCTGTGAGATGAATTAACAGAACACTGAGCAGTTTCTCAGAAAGCTTCTTTCCAGATTTCATCGGATTATATTTCCTTTTTCACCATAGTCCTCAATGGGCTTCCAAATATCACTTTGACAATTCCACAAGAACTGTCTTAGCGAAAGGTTTCTTGAGGGGAAAGCTGTAACTGTGTGAGATGATTTCACAGAACACAAAGAAGTTTCTCAGAAAGCTTCTTTCTCTTTGTTATCGGAGGATATTTCCTTTGGCCCTATAGTCTTCAAAGGGAAAGGAAATATCGGTTGTCAGATTCCACAGAAATAAGGCTAGCAAAGAGATCCCCGAAATACAGATGTAACTCTGTGAGATGAATTAACAGAACACTGAGCAGTTTCTCAGAAAGCTTCTTTCCAGATTTCATCGGAGGATATTTCATTTTTCACCATAGCCCTCTATGGGCTTCCAAATATCACTTTGCCAATTCCACAAGAACTGTCTTAGCGAAAGGCTTCTTGAGGGGAAAGCTGTAACTCTGTGAGATGATTTCACAGAACACAAAGAAGTTTCTCAGAAAGCTTCTTTCTCTTTGTTATCGGAGGATATTTCCTTTGGCCCTATAGTCTTCAAAGGGATCCGAAATATCTGTTCTCAGATTCCACAGAAATGAGGCTAGCAAAGAGATGCACGAAATAAAGATGTAACTCCGTGAGATGAATTAACGGAACACTAAGCAGTTTCTCAGAAAGCTTCTTTCCAGATTTCATCGGAGGATATTTCCTTTTTCTCCATTGCCCTCTAAGAGCTTCCAAATATCACTTTGACAATTTCACAAGAACTGTCTTAGCGAAAGGCTTCTGGAGGGGAAAGCTGTAACTCTGTCAGATGATTTCACAGAACACAAAGAAGTTTCTCAGAAAGCTTCTTTCTCTCTGTTATCGGAGGATATTTCCTTTAGCCCTATGGTCTTCAAAGGGAAAGGAAATATATGTTCTCAGATTCCACAGAAATAAGGCTAGCAAAGAGATCCACGAAATACAGATGTAACTCTGTGAGATGAATTAACAGAACACTAAGCAGTTTCTCAGAAAGCTTCTTTCCATATTTCATCGGAGGATATTTCCTTTTTCACCATAGCTCTCTATGGGCTTCCAAATATCACTTTGCCAATTCCACAAGAACTGTCTTAGCGAACGGCTTCTTGAGGGGAAAGCTGTAACTCTGTGAGATGATTTCACAGAACACAAAGAAGTTTCTCAGAAAGCTTCTTTCTCTTTGTTATCGGAGGATATTTCCTTTGGCCCTATAGTCTTCAAAGGGATCCGAAATATCTGTTCTCAGATTCCACAGAAAAAAGGCTAGCAAAGAGATCCTCGAAATACAGATGTAAGTTTGTGATATGAATTAAGAGAACACTAAGCAGTTTCTGAGAAAGCTTCTTTCCAGATTTCATCGGAGGATATTTCCTTTTTCACCATAGCCCTCTATGGGCTTCCAAATATCACTTTGCCAATTCCACAAGAACTGTCTTAGTGAAAGGAATCTTGAGGGGAAAGGTGTAACTCTGTGAGATGGTTTCACAGAACACAAAGAAGTTTCTCAGAAAGCTTCTTTCTCTTTGTTATCGGAGGATATTTCCTTTGGCCCTATAGTCTTGAAAGGAATCCGAAATATCTGTTCTCAGATTCCACAGAAATAAGGCTAGCAAAGAGATCCACGAAATACAGATGTAACTCTGTGAGATGAATTAACAGAACACTGAGCAGTTTCTCAGAAAGCTTCTTTCAGATTTCATCGGAGGATATTTCCTTTTTCACCATAGCCCTCTATGGGCTTCCAAATATCACTTTGCCAATTCCACAAGAACTGTCTTAGCGAAAGGCTTCTGTAGGGGAAAGCTGTAACTCTGTGAGATGATTTCACAGAACACAAAGAAGTTTCTCAGAAAGCTTCTTTCTCTTTGTTATCGGAGGATATTTCCTTTGCCCCTATAGTCTTGAAAGGGATCCGAAATATCTGTTCTCATATTCCACAGAAATAAGGCTAGCAAAGAGATCCACGAAATACAGATGTAACTCTGTGAGATGAATTAACAGAACACTGAGCAGTTTCTCAGAAAGCTTCTTTCCAGTTTTCATCGGAGGATATTTCCTTTTTCATCATAGCCCTCTATGGGCTTCCAAATATCACTTTGCCAATTCCACAAGAACTGTCTTAGCGAAAGGCTTCTTGAGGGGAAAGCTGTAACTCTGTGAGATGATATCACAGAACACAAAGAAGTTTCTCAGAAGGCGTCTTTCTCTTTGTTATCGGAGGTTATTTCCTTTGGCCCTACAGTCTTCAAAGGGATCCGAAGTATCTGTTCTCAGATTCCACAGAAATAAGGCTAGCAAAGAGATCCACGAAATACAGACGTAACTCTGTGAGATGAATTAACAGAACACTAAGCAGTTTCTCAGAAAGCTTCTTTCCAGATTTCATCGGAGGATATTTCCTTTTTCTCCATAGCCCTCTATGAGCTTCCAAATATCACTTTGCCAATTCCACAAGAACTGTCTTAGTGAAAGGATTCTTGAGGGGAAAGCTGTACCTCTGTGAGATGATTTCACAGAACACAAATAAGTTTCTCAGAAAGCTTCTTTCTCTTTGTTATCGGAGGATATTTCCTTTGGCCCTATAGTCTTCAAAGGGAAAGGAAATATCTGTTGTCAGATTCCACAGAAATAAGGCTAGCAAAGTGATCCACGAAATACAGATGTAACTCTGTGAGATGAATTAACAGAACACTGAGCAGTTTCTCAGAAAGCTTCTTTCCAGATTACATCGGAGGATATTTCCTTTTTCACCGTAGCCCTCTATGGGCTTCCAAATATCACTTTGAAAATTCCACAAGAACTGTCTTAGCGAAAGGCTTCTTGAGGGGAAAGCTGTAACTCTGTGAGATGATTTCACAGAACACAAAGAAGTTTCTCAGAAAGCTTCTTTCTCTTTGTTATCGGAGGATATTTCCTTTGGCCCTATAGTCTTCAAAGGGATCCGAAATATCTGTTCTCAGATTCCACAGAAAAAAGGCTAGCAAAGAGATCCTCGAAATACAGATGTAAGTTTGTGATATGAATTAAGAGAACACTAAGCAGTTTCTGAGAAAGCTTCTTTCCAGATTTCATCGGAGGATATTTCCTTTTTCACCATAGCCCTCTATGGGCTTCCAAATATCACTTTGCCAATTCCACAAGAACTGTCTTAGTGAAAGGAATCTTGAGGGGAAAGGTGTAACTCTGTGAGATGGTTTCACAGAACACAAAGAAGTTTCTCAGAAAGCTTCTTTCTCTTTGTTATCGGAGGATATTTCCTTTGGCCCTATAGTCTTGAAAGGAATCCGAAATATCTGTTCTCAGATTCCACAGAAATAAGGCTAGCAAAGAGATCCACGAAATACAGATGTAACTCTGTGAGATGAATTAACAGAACACTGAGCAGTTTCTCAGAAAGCTTCTTTCAGATTTCATCGGAGGATATTTCCTTTTTCACCATAGCCCTCTATGGGCTTCCAAATATCACTTTGCCAATTCCACAAGAACTGTCTTAGCGAAAGGCTTCTGGAGGGGAAAGCTGTAACTCTGTGAGATGATTTCACAGAACACAAAGAAGTTTCTCAGAAAGCTTCTTTCTCTTTGTTATCGGAGGATATTTCCTTTGCCCCTATAGTCTTGAAAGGGATCCGAAATATCTTTTCTCATATTCCACAGAAATAAGGCTAGCAAAGAGATCCACGAAATACAGATGTAACTCTGTGAGATGAATTAACAGAACACTGAGCAGTTTCTCAGAAAGCTTCTTTCCAGTTTTCATCGGAGGATATTTCCTTTTTCATCATAGCCCTCTATGGGCTTCCAAATATCACTTTGCCAATTCCACAAGAACTGTCTTAGCGAAAGGCTTCTTGAGGGGACAGCTGTAACTCTGTGAGATGATATCACAGAACACAAAGAAGTTTCTCAGAAGGCGTCTTTCTCTTTGTTATCGGAGGTTATTTCCTTTGGCCCTACAGTCTTCAAAGGGATCCGAAGTATCTGTTCTCAGATTCCACAGAAATAAGGCTAGCAAAGAGATCCACGAAATACAGATGTAACTCTGTGAGATGAATTAACAGAACACTAAGCAGTTTCTCAGAAAGCTTCTTTCCAGATTTCATCGGAGGATATTTCCTTTTTCTCCATAGCCCTCTATGAGCTTCCAAATATCACTTTGCCAATTCCACAAGAACTGTCTTAGTGAAAGGATTCTTGAGGGGAAAGCTGTACCTCTGTGAGATGATTTCACAGAACACAAAGAAGTTTCTCAGAAAGCTTCTTTCTCTTTGTTATCGGAGGATATTTCCTTTGGCCCTATAGTCTTCAAAGGGAAAGGAAATATCTGTTGTCAGATTCCACAGAAATAAGGCTAGCAAAGAGATCCACGAAATACAGATGTAACTCTGTGAGATGAATTAACAGAACACTGAGCAGTTTCTCAGAAAGCTTCTTTCCAGATTACATCGGAGGATATTTCCTTTTTCACCGTAGCCCTCTATGGGCTTCCAAATATCACTTTGAAAATTCCACAAGAACTGTCTTAGCGAAAGGCTTCTTGAGGGGAAAGCTGTAACTCTGTGAGATGATTTCACAGAACACAAAGAAATTTCGCAGAAAGCTTCTTTCTCTTTGTTATCGGAGGATATTTCCTTTGGCCTTATAATCTTCAAAGGGAAAGGAAATATCTGTTGTCAGAATCCACAGAAATAACGCTAGCAAAGAGATCCACGAAATACAGATGTAACTCTGTGAGATGAATTAACAGAACACTGAGCAATTTCACAGAAAGCTTCCTTCCAGATTTCATCGGAGGACATTTCCTTTTTCACCATAGCCCTCTATGGACCTCCAAATATCACTTTGCCAATTCTACAAGAACTGTCTTAGCGAAAGGCTTCTTGAGGGGAAAGCTGTAACTCTGTGAGATGATTTCACAGAACACAAAGAAGTTTCTCAGAAAGCTTCTTTCTCTTTGTTATCGGAGGATATTTCCTTTGGCCCTAGAGTCTTGAAAGGGATCCGAAATATCTGTTCTCAGATTCCACAGAAATAAGGCTAGCAAAGAGATCCACGAAATACACATGTAACTCTGTGAGATGAATTAACAGAACACTGAGCAGTTTCCCAGAAAGCTTCTTTCCAGATTTCATCGGAGGATATTTCCTTTTTCACCATAGTCCTCTATGGTCTTCCAAATATCAGTTTGCCAATTCCACAAGAACTGTCTTAGCGAAAGGTTTCTTGAGGGGAAAGCTGTAAATCTGTGAGATGATTTCACAGAACACAAAGAAGTTTCTCAGAAAGCTTCTTTCTCTTTGTGATCGGAGGATATTTCCTTTGGCCCTATAGTCTTCAAAGGGATCCGAAATATCTGTTGTCAGATTGCACAGAAATAAGGCTAGCAAAGAGATCCACGAAATACAGATGTAACTCTGTGAGATGAATTAACAGAACACTAAGCAGTTTCTCAGAAAGCTTCTTTCCAGATTTCATCGGAGGATATTTCCTTTTTCTCCATATCCCTCTATGGGCTTACAAATATCACTTTGCCAATTCCACAAGAACTGTCTTAGCGAAAGGCTTCTTGAGGGGAAAGCTGTAACTCTGTGAGATAATTTCACAGAACACAAAGAAGTTTCTCAGAAAGCTTCTTTCTCTTTGTTATCGGAGGATATTTCCTTTGGCCCTATAGTCTTGAAAGGGATCCGAAATATCTGTTCTCAGATTCCACAGAAATAAGGCTAGCAAAGAGATCCACGAAATACACATGTAACTCTGGGAGATGAATTAACAGAACACTGAGCAGTTTCTTAGAAAGCTTCTTTCCAGATTTCATCGGATTATATTTCCTTTTTCACCATAGTCCTTAATGGACTTCCAAATATCACTTTGCCTATTCCACAAGAACTGTCTTAGCGAAAGGCTTCTTGAGGGGAAAGCTGTAACTGTGTGAGATGATTTCACAGAACACAAAGAAGTTTCTCAAAAAGCTTCTTTCTCTTTGTTATCGGAGGATATTTCCTTTGGCCCTATAGTCTTCAAAGGGATCCGAAATATCTGTTGTCAGATTCCACAGAAATAAGGCTAGCAAAGAGATCCCCGAAATACAGATGTAACTCTGTGAGATGAATTAACAGAACACTGAGCAGTTTCTCAGAAAGCTTCTTTCCAGATTTCATCGGAGGATATTTCCTTTTTCACCATAGCCCTCTATGGGCTTCCACATATCACTTTGCCAATTCCACAAGAACTGTCTTAGCGAAAGGCTTCTTGAGGGGAAAGCTGTAACTCTGTGAGATGATTTCACAGAACACAAAGAAGTTTCTCAGAAAGCTTCTTTCTCTTTGTTATCGGAGGATATTTCCTTTGGCCCTAGAGTCTTCAAAGGGATCCGAAATATCTGTTCTCAGATTCCACAGAAATGAGGCTAGCAAAGAGATGCACGAAATAAAGATGTAACTCCGTGAGATGAATTAACAGAACACTAAGCAGTTTCTCAGAAAGCTTCTTTCCAGATTTCATCGGAGGATATTTCCTTTTTCTCCATAGCCCTCTAAGAGCTTCCAAATATCACTTTGACAATTCCACAAGAACTGACTTAGCGAAAGGCTTCTTGAGGGGAAAGCTGTAACTCTGTGAGATGATTTCACAGAACACAAAGAAGTTTCTCAGAAAGCTTCTTTCTCTTTGTTATCGGAGGATATTTCCTTTAGCCCTATGGTCTTCAAAGGGAAAGGAAATATATGTTCTCAGATTCCACAGAAATAAGGCTAGCAAAGAGATCCACGAAATAAAGATGTAACTCTGTGAGATGAATTAACAGAACACTAAGCAGTTTCTCAGAAAGCTTCGTTCCAGATATCATCGGAGGATATTTCCTTTTTCACCATAGCCCTCTTTGGGCTTCCAAATATCACTTTGCCAGTTCCACAAGAAGTGTCTTAGCGAAAGGCTTCTTGAGGGGAAAGCTGTAACTCTGTGAGATGATTTCACAGAACACAAAGAAGTGTCTCAGAAAGCTTCTTTCTCTTTGTTATCGGAGGATATTTCCTTTGGCCCTATAGTCTTCAAAGGGATCCGAAATACCTGTTGTCAGATTCCACAGAAATAAGGCTAGCAAAGAGATCCACGAAATACAGATGTAACTCTGTGAAATGAATTAACAGAACACTAAGCAGTTTCTCAGAAAGCTTCTTTCCAGATTTCATCGGAGGATATTTCCTTTTTCACCATAGCCCTCTATGGGCTTCCAAATATCACTTTGCCAATTCCACAAGAACTGTCTTAGCTAAAGGCTTCTTGAGGGGAAAGCTGTAACTCTGTGAGATGATTTCACAGAACACAAAGAAGTTTCTCAGAAAGCTTCTTTCTCTTTGTTATCGGAGGATATTTCCTTTGGCCCTATAGTCTTCAAAGGGATCCGAAATATCTGTTCTCAGATTCCACAGAAATAAGGCTAGCAAAGAGATCCTCGAAATACAGATGTAAGTCTGTGATATGAATTAAGAGAACACTAAGCAGTTTCTGAGAAAGCTTCTTTCCAGATTTCATCGGAGGATATTTCCTTTTTCACCATAGCCCTCTATGGGCTTCCAAATATCACTTTGCCAATTCCACAAGAACTGTCTTAGAGAAAGGAATCTTGAGGGGAAAGGTGTAACTCTGTGATATGATTTCACAGAACACAAAGAAGTTTCTCAGAAAGCTTCTTTCTCTTTGTTATCGGAGGATATTTCCTTTGGCCCTATAGTCTTGAAAGGGATCCGAAATATCTGTTGTCAGATTCCACAGAAATAAGGCTAGCAAAGAGATCCACGAAATACAGATGTAACTCTGTGAGATGAATTAACAGAACACTGAGCAGTTTCTCAGAAAGCTTCTTTCAGATTTCATCGGAGGATATTTCCTTTGTCACCATAGCCCTCTATGGGCTTCCAAATATCACTTTGCCAATTCCACAAGAACTGTTTTAGCGAAAGGCTTCTTGAGGGGAAAGCTGTAACTCTGTGAGATGATTTCACAGAACACAAAGAAGTTTCTCAGAAAGCTTCTTTCTCTTTGTTATCGGAGGATATTTCCTTTGGCCCTATAGTCTTTAAAGGGAAAGGAAATATCTGTTCTCAGATCCCACAGAAATAAGGCTAGCAAAGAGATCCACGAAATACAGATGTAACTCTGTGAGATGAATTAACAGAACACTAAGCAGTTTCTCAGAAAGCTTCTTTCCAGATTTCATCGGAGGATATTTCCTTTTTCACCATAGTCCTCTATGGGCTTCCAAATATCACTTTGCCTATTCCACAAGAACTGTCCTAGCGAAAGGCTTCTTGAGGGGAAAGCTGTAACTCTGTGAGATGATTTCACAGAACACAAAGAAGTTTCTCAGAAAGCTTCTTTCTCTTTGTTATCGGAGGATATTTCCTTTGGCCCTATAGACTTTAAAGGGAAAGGAAATATCTGTTCTCAGATTCCACAGAAATAAGGCTAGCAAAGAGATCCACGAAATACAGATGTAACACTGTGAGATGAATTAAAAGAACACTAAGCAGTTTCTCAGAAAGCTTCTTTCCAGATTTCTTCGGAGGATATTTCCTTTTTCACCGTAGCCCTCTATGGGCTTCCAAATATCACTTTGCCAATTCCACAAGAACTGTCTTAGCGAAAGGCTTCTTGAGGGGAAAGCTGTAACTCTGTGAGATGATTTCACAGAACACAAAGAAGTTTCTCAGAAAGCTTCTTTCTCTTTGTTATCGGAGGATATTTCCTCTGGCCCTATAGTCTTCAAAGGGAAAGGAAATATCTGTTCTCAGATTCCACAGAAATAAGGCTAGCAAAGAGATGCACGAAATAAAGATGTAACTCTGTGAGATGAATTAACAGAACACTAAGCAGTTTCTCAGAAAGCTTCTTTCCAGATTTCATCGGAGGATATTTCCTTTTTCTCCATAGCCCTCTAAGACCTTCCAAATATCACTTTGACAATTCCACAAGAACAGTCTTAGTGAAAGGCTTCTTGAGGGGAAAGCTGTAACTCTGTGAGATGATTTCACGGAACACAAAGAAGTTTCTCAGAAACCTTCTTTCTCTTTGTTATCAGAGGATATTTCCTTTGGCCCTATAGTCTTCAAAGGGAAAGGAAATATCTGTTCTCAGATTCCACAGAAATAAGGCTAGCAAAGAGATCCACGAAATAAATATGTAACTCTGTGAGATGAATTAACAGAACACTAAGCAGTTTCTCAGAAAGCTTCTTTCCAGATTTCATCGGAGGACATTTCCTTTTTCACCATAGCCCTCTATGGACCTCCAAATATCACTTTGCCAATTCCACAAGAACTGTCTTAGCGAAAGGCTTCTTGAGGGGAAAGCTGTAACTCTGTGAGATGATTTCACAGAACACAAAGAAATTTCTCAGAAATCTTCTTTCTCTTTGTTATCGGAGGATATTTCCTTTGGCCCTATAGTCTTGAAAGGGATCCGAAATATCTGTTCTCAGATTCCACAGAAATAAGGCTAGCAAAGAGATCCACGAAATACACATGTAACTCTGTGAGATGAATTAACAGAACACTGAGCAGTTTCCCAGAAAGCTTCTTTCCAGATTTCATCGGAGGATATTTCCTTTTTCACCATAGTCCTCTATGGTCTTCCAAATATCAGTTTGCCAATTCCACAAGAACTGTCTTAGCGAAAGGTTTCTTGAGGGGAAAGCTGTAACTCTGTGAGATGATTTCACAGAACACAAAGAAGTTTCTCAGAAAGCTTCTTTCTCTTTGTGATCGGAGGATATTTCCTTTGGCCCTATAGTCTTCAAAGGGATCCGAAATATCTGTTGTCAGATTGCACAGAAATAAGGCTAGCAAAGAGATCCACGAAATACAGATGTAACTCTGTGAGATGAATTAACAGAACACTAAGCAGTTTCTCAGAAAGCTTCTTTCCAGATTTCATCGGAGGATATTTCCTTTTTCACCATAGCCCTCTATGGGCTTCCACATATCACTTTGCCAATTCCACAAGAACTGTCTTAGCGAAAGGCTTCTTGAGGGGAAAGCTGTAACTCTGTGAGATGATTTCACAGAACACAAAGAAGTTTCTCAGAAAGCTTCTTTCTCTTTGTTATCGGAGGATATTTCCTTTGGCCCTAGAGTCTTCAAAGGGATCCGAAATATCTGTTCTCAGATTCCACAGAAATGAGGCTAGCAAAGAGATGCACGAAATAAAGATGTAACTCCGTGAGATGAATTAACAGAACACTAAGCAGTTTCTCAGAAAGCTTCTTTCCAGATTTCATCGGAGGATATTTCCTTTTTCTCCATAGCCCTCTAAGAGCTTCCAAATATCACTTTGACAATTCCACAAGAACTGACTTAGCGAAAGGCTTCTTGAGGGGAAAGCTGTAACTCTGTGAGATGATTTCACAGAACACAAAGAAGTTTCTCAGAAAGCTTCTTTCTCTTTGTTATCGGAGGATATTTCCTTTGGCCCTATAGACTTTAAAGGGAAAGGAAATATCTGTTCTCAGATTCCACAGAAACAAGGCTAGCAAAGAGATCCACGAAATACAGATGTAACACTGTGAGATGAATTAAAAGAACACTAAGCAGTTTCTCAGAAAGCTTCTTTCCAGATTTCTTCGGAGGATATTTCCTTTTTCACCGTAGCCCTCTATGGGCTTCCAAATATCACTTTGCCAATTCCACAAGAACTGTCTTAGCGAAAGGCTTCTTGAGGGGAAAGCTGTAACTCTGTGAGATGATTTCACAGAACACAAAGAAGTTTCTCAGAAAGCTTCTTTCTCTTTGTTATCGGAGGATATTTCCTCTGGCCCTATAGTCTTCAAAGGGAAAGGAAATATCTGTTCTCAGATTCCACAGAAATAAGGCTAGCAAAGAGATGCACGAAATAAAGATGTAACTCTGTGAGATGAATTAACAGAACACTAAGCAGTTTCTCAGAAAGCTTCTTTCCAGATTTCATCGGAGGATATTTCCTTTTTCTCCATAGCCCTCTAAGACCTTCCAAATATCACTTTGACAATTCCACAAGAACAGTCTTAGTGAAAGGCTTCTTGAGGGGAAAGCTGTAACTCTGTGAGATGATTTCACGGAACACAAAGAAGTTTCTCAGAAAGCTTCTTTCTCTTTGTTATCAGAGGATATTTCCTTTGGCCCTATAGTCTTCAAAGGGAAAGGAAATATCTGTTCTCAGATTCCACAGAAATAAGGCTAGCAAAGAGATCCACGAAATAAATATGTAACTCTGTGAGATGATTTAACAGAACACTAAGCAGTTTCTCAGAAAGCTTCTTTCCAGATTTCATCGGAGGATATTTCCTTTTTCACCATAGCCCTATTTGGGCTTCCAAATATCACTTTGCCAATTCCACCAGAACTGTCTTAGCGAAAGACTTCTTGGGGGGAAATCTGTAACTCTGTGAGATGATTTCACAGAACACAAAGAAGTTTCTCAGAAAGCTTCTTTCTCTTTGTTATCAGAGGATATTTCCTTTGGCCCTATAGTCTTCAAAGGTAAAGGAAATATCTGTTGTCAGATTCCACAGAAATAAGGCTGGCAAAGAGATCCAAGAAATACAGATGTAACTCTGTGAGATGAATTAACAGAACACTGACCCGTTTCTCAGAAAGCTTCTTTCCAGATTTCATCGGAGGATATTTCCTTTTTCACCATAGCCCTCTATGGGCTTCCAAATATCACTTTGAAAATTCCACAAGAACTGTCTTAGCGAAAGGCTTCTTGAGGGGAAAGCTGTAACTCTGTGAGATGATTTCACAGAACACAAAGAAGTTTCGCAGAAAGCTTCTTCCTCTTTGTTATCGGAGCATATTTCCTTTGGCCCTATAGTCTTCAAAGGGAAAGGAAATATCTGTTGTCAGATTCCACAGAAATAAGGCTAGCAAAGAGATCCACGAAATACAGATGTAACTCTGTGAGATGAATTACGGAACACTAAGCAGTTTCTCAGAAAGCTTCTTTCTATATTTCATCTGAGGATATTTCCTTTTTCACCCTAGCCCTCTATGGGCTGCCAAATATCACTTTGCCAATTCCACAAGAACTGTCTTAGCGAAAGGCTTCTTGAGCGGAAAGCTGTAACTCTGTGGGATGATTTCACAGAACACAAAGAAGTTTCTCAGAAAGCTTCTTTCTCTTTGTGATCGGAGGAATTTTCCTTTGGCCCTATAGTCTTCAAAGGGATCCGAAATATCTGTTGTCAGATTGCACAGAAATAAGGCTAGCAAAGAGATCCACGAAATACAGATGTAACTCTGTGAGATGAATTAACAGAACACTAAGCAGTTTCTCAGAAAGCTTCTTTCCAGATTTCATCGGAGGATATTTCCTTTTTCACCATAGCCCTCTATGGGCTTCCAAATATCACTTTGCCAATTCCACAAGAACTGTCTTAGCGAACGGCTTCTTCAGGGGAAAGCTGTATCTGTGTGAGATGATTTCACAGAACACAAAGAAGTTTCTCAGAAAGCTTCTTTCTCTTTGTTATCGGAGGATATTTCCTTTTGCCCTATAGTCTTCAAAGGGAAAGGAAATATCTGTTGTCAGATTCCACAGAAATAACGCTAGCAAAGAGATCCACGAAATACAGATGTAACTCTGTGAGATGAATTAACAGAACACTGAGCAGTTTCACAGAAAGCTTCTTTCCAGATTTCATCGGAGGACATTTCCTTTTTCACCATAGCCCTCTATGGGCTTCCAAATATCACTTTGCCAATTCCACAAGAACTGTCTTAGCGAAAGGCTTCTTGAGGGGAAAGCTGTAACTCTGTTAGATGATTTCACAGAACACAAAGAAGTTTCTCAGAAATCTTCTTTCTCTTTGTTATCGGAGGATATTTCCTTTGGCCCTATAGTCTTGAAAGGGATCCGAAATATCTGTTCTCAGATTCCACAGAAATAAGGCTAGCAAAGAGATCCACGAAATACACATGTAACTCTGTGAGATGAATTAACAGAACACTGAGCAGTTTCTCAGAAAGCTTCTTTCCAGATTTCATCGGAGGATATTTCCTTTTTCACCATAGTCCTCTATGGTCTTCCAAATATCAGTTTGCCAATTCCACAAGAACTGTCTTAGCGAAAGGTTTCTTGAGCGGAAAGGTGTAACTCTGTGAGATGATTTCACAGAACACAAAGAAGTTTCTCAGAAAGCTTCTTTCTCTTGGTGATCGGAGGATATTTCCTTTGGCCCTATAGTCTTCAAAGGGATCTGAAATATCTGTTGTCAGATTGCACAGAAATAAGGCTAGCAAAGAGATCCACGAAATACAGATGTAACTCTGTGAGATGAATTAACAGAACACTAAGCAGTTTCTCAGAAAGCTTCTTTCTAGATTTCATCGGAGGATATTTCCTTTTTCTCCAAAGCCCTATATGAGCTTCCAAATATCACTTTGCCAATTCCACAAGAACTGTCTTAGTGAAAGGCTTCTTGAGGGGATAGTTATAACTCTGTGAGATGACTTCACAGAACACAAAGAAGTTTCTCAGAAAGCTTCTTTCTCTTTGTTATCGGAGGATATTTCCTTTTGCCCTATAGTCTTCAAAGGGAAAGGAAATATCTGTTGTCAGATTCCACAGAAATAAGGCTAGCAAAGAGATCCACAAAATGCAGATGTAACTCTGTGAGATGAATTAACAGAACACTGAGCAGTTTCTCAGAAAGCTTCTTTCCAGATTTCATCGGAGGATATTTCCTTTTTCACCATAGCCCTCAATGGGCTTCCAAATATCACTTTGAAAATTCCACAAGAACTGTCTTAGCGAAAGGCTTCTTGAGGGGAAAGTTGAAACTCTGTGAGATGATTTCACAGAACACAAAGAAATTTCGCAGAAAGCTTCTTTCTCTTTGTTATCGGAGGATATTTCCTTTGGCCCTGGAGTCTTCAAAGGGAAAGGAAATATCTGTTGTCAGATTCCACAGAAATAACGCTAGCAAAGAGATCCACGAAATACAGATGTAACTCTGTGAGATGAATTAACAGAACACTGAGCAGTTTCACAGAAAGCTTCTTTCCAGATTTCATCGAAGGACATTTCCTTTTTCACCATAGCCCTCTATGGGCTTCCAAATATCACTTTGCCAATTCCACAAGAACTGTCTTAGCGAAAGGCTTCTGTAGGGGAAAGCTGTAAGTCTGTGAGATGATTTCACAGAACACAAAGAAGTTTCTCAGAAAGCTTCTTTCTCTTTGTTATCGGAGGATATTTCCTTTGGCCCTATAGTCTTGAAAGGGATCCGAAATATCTGTTCTCAGATTCCACAGAAATAAGGCTAGCAAAGAGATCCACGAAATACACATGTAACTCTGTGAGATGAATTAACAGAACACTGAGCAGTTTCTCAGAAAGCTTCCTTCCAGATTTCATCGGAGGATATTTCCTTTTTCACCATAGTCCTCTATGGGCTTCCAAATATCACTTTGCCTATTCCAAAAGAACTGTCTTAGCGAAAGGCTTCTTGAGGGGAAAGCTGTAACTCTGTGAGATGATTTCACAGAACACAAAGAAGTTTCTCAGAAAGCTTCTTTCTCTTTGTTATCAGAGGATATTTCCTTTGGCCCTATAGTCTTCAAAGGGTTCCGAAATATCTGTTCTCAGATTCCACAGAAATAAGGCTAGCAAAGAGATCCACGAAATACAGATGTAACTCTGTGAGATGAATTAACAGAACACTAAGCAGTTTCTCAGAAAGCTTCTTTCCAGATTTCATCGCAGGATATTTCCTTTTTCACCATAGCCCTCTATGGGCTTCCAAATATCACTTTGCCAATTCCACATGAACTGTCTTAGCGAAAGGCTTCTTGAGGGGAAAGCCGTAACTCTGTGAGATGATTTCACAGAACACGAAGAAGTGTCTCAGAAAGCTTCTTTCTCTTTGTTATCGGAGGATATTTCCTTTGGCCCTATAGTCTTCAAAGGGATCCGAAATATCTGTTCTCAGATTCCACAGAAATAAGGCTAGCAAAGAGATCTACGAAATACAGTTGTAACTCTGTGAGATGAATTAACAGAACACTAAGCAGTTTCTCAGAAAGCTTCTTTCCAGATTTCATCGGAGGATATTTCCTTTTTCACCACAGCCCTCTATGGGCTTCCAAATATCACTTTGCCAATTCCACAAGAACTGTCTTAGCGAAAGGCTTCTTGAGGGGAAAGCTGTAACTCTGTGAGATGATTTCACAGAACACAAAGAAGTCTCAGAAAGCTTCTTTCTCTTTGTTATCGGAGGATATTTCCTTTTGCCCTATAGTCTTCAAAGGGAAAGAAATATCCGTTGTCAGATTCCACAGAAAAAAGGCTAGCAAAGAGATCCACGAAATACAGATGTAACTCTGTGAGATGAATTAACAGAACACTGAGCAGTTTCTCAGAAAGCTTCTTTCCAGATTTCATCGGAGGATATTTCCTTTTTCACCATAGCCCTCTATTTGCTTCCAAATATCACTTTGCCAATTCCAGAAGAACTGTCTTAGCGAAAGGCTTCTTGAGGGGAAAGCTGTAACTCTGTGAGATGATTTCACAGAACACAAAGAAGTTTCTCAGAAAGCTTCTTTCTCTTTGTTATCGGAGGATATTTCCTTTGGCCCTATAGTCTTGAAAGGGATCCGAAATATCTGTTCTCAGATTCCACAGAAATAAGGCTAGCAAAGAGATCCACGAAATACAGATGTAACTCTGTGAGATGAATTAACAGAACACTAAGCAGTTTCTCAGAAAGCTTCTTTCCAGATTTCATCGGAGGATATTTCCTTTTTCACCATAGCCCTCTATGGGCTTCCAAATATCACTTTGCCAATTCCAGAAGAACTGTCTTAGCGAAAGGCTTCTTGAGGGGAAAGCCGTAACTCTGTGAGATGATTTCACAGAACACAAAGAAGTTTCTCAGAAAGCTTCTTTCTCTTTCTTATCGGAGGATATTTCCTTTGGCCCTATAGTCTTCAAAGGGAATCGAAATATCTGTTCTCAGATTCCACAGAAATAAAGCTAGCAAAGAGATCCACGAAATACAGATGTACCTCTGTGAGATGAATTAACAGAACCCTGAGCAGTTTCTCAGAAAGCTTCTTTCCAGATTTCATCGGAGGATATTTCCTTTTTCACCATAGCCCTCTATGGGCTTCCAAATATCACTTTGCCAATTCCACAAGAACTGTCTTAGCGAAAGGCTTCTTGAGGGGAAAGCTGTAACTCTGTGAGATGATTTCACAGAACACAAAGAAGTTTCTCAGAAAGCTTCTTTCTCTTTGTTATCGGAGGATATTTCCTTTGGCCCTATAGTCTTGAAAGGGATCCGAAATATCTGTTCTCAGATTCCACACAAATAAGGCTATCAAAGAGATCCACTACATACAGATGTAACTCTGTGAGATGAATTAACAGAACACTAAGCAGTTTCTCAGAAAGTTTCTTTCCAGATTTCATCGGAGGATATTTCCTTTTTCACCATAGCCCTCTATGGGCTTCCAAATATCACTTTGCCAATTCCACATGAACTGTCTTAGCGAAAGGCTTCTTGAGGGGAAAGCTGTAACTCTGTCAGATGATTTCACAGAACACAAAGAAGTTTCGCAGAAAGCTTCTTTCTCTTTGTTATCGGAGGATATTTCCTTTGGCCCTATAGTCTTTAAAGGGAAAGGAAATATCTGTTCTCAGATTCCACAGAAATAAGGCTAGCAAAGAGATCCACGAAATACAGATGTAACTCTGTGAGATGAATTAACAGAAAACTAAGCAGTTTCTCAGAAAGCTTCTTTCCAGATTTCATCGGAGGATATTTCCTTTTTCACCAAAGCCCTCTATGGGCTTCCAAATATCACTTTGACAATTCCACAAGAACTGTTTTAACGAAAGGCTTCTTGAGGGGAAAGCTGTACTCTGTGAGATGATTTCACAGAACACAAAGAAGTTTCTCAGAAAGCTTCTTTCTCTTTGTTATCGGAGGTATTTCCTTTGGCCCTATAGTCTTTAAAGGGAAAGGAAATATCTGTTCTCAGATTCCACAGAAATAAGGCTAGAAAAGAGATCCACGAAATACAGATGTAACAGTGTGAGATGAATTAACAGAACACTAAGCAGTTTCTCAGAAAGTTTCTTTCCAGATTTCATCGGAGGATATTTCCTTTGTCACCATGGCCCTCTATGGCCTTCCAAATATCACTTTGCCAATTCCACAAGAACTGTTTTAGCGAAAGGCTTCTTGAGGGGAAAGCTGTAACTCTGTGAGATGATTTCACAGAACACAAAGAAGTTTCTCAGAAAGCTTCTTTCTCTTTGTTATCGGAGGATATTTCCTTTGGCCCTATAGTGTTCAAAGGGATCCGAAATATCTGTTCTCAGATTCCACAGAAATAAGGCTAGCAAAGAGATCCACGAAATACAGATGTAACTCTGTGAGATGAATTAACGGAACACTAAGCAGTTTCCCAGAAAGCTTCTTTCCAGATATCATCGGAGGATATTTCCTTTTTCACCATAGCCCTCTATGGGCTTCCAAATATCACTTTGCCAATTACACAAGAACTGTCTTAGCGAAAGGCTTCTTGAGGGGAAAGCTGTATCTCTGTGACATGATTTCACAGAACACAAAGAAGGAAAGCTTCTTTCTCTTTGTTATCGGAGGATATTTCCTTTTGCCCTATAGTCTTCAAAAGGAAAGGAAATATCTGTTGTCAGATTCCACAGAAATAAGGCTAGCAAAGAGATCCACGAAATACAGATGTAACTCTGTGAGATGAATTAAAAGAACACTGAGCAGTTTCTCAGAAAGCTTCTTTCCAGATTTCATCGGAGGATATTTCCTTTTTCACCATAGCCCTCTATTGCTTCCAAATATCACTTTGCCAATTCCAGAAGAACTGTCTTAGCGAAAGGCTTCTTGAGGGGAAAGCTGTAACTCTGTGAGATGATTTCACAGAACACAAAGAAGTTTCTCAGAAAGCTTCTTTCTCTTTGTTATCGGAGGATATTTCCTTTGACCCTATAGTCTTGAAAGGGATCCGAAATATCTGTTCTCAGATTCCACAGAAATAAGGCTAGCAAAGAGATCCACGAAATACAGATGTAACTCTGTGAGATGAATTAACAGAACACTAAGCAGTTTCTCAGAAAGCTTCTTTCCAGATTTCATCCGAGGATATTTCCTTTTTCACCATAGCCCTCTATGGGCTTCCAAATATCACTTTGCCAATTCCACAAGAACTGTCTTAGCGAAAGGCTTCTTGAGGGGAAAGCCGTAACTCTGTGAGATGATTTCACAGAACACAAAGAAGTTTCTCAGAAAGCTTCTTTCTCTTTGTTATCGGAGGATATTTCCTTTGGCCCTATAGTCTTCAAAGGGAATCGAAATATCTGTTCTCAGATTCCACAGAAATAAAGCTAGCAAAGAGATCCACGAAATACAGATGTAACTCTGTGAGATGAATTAACAGAACACTGAGCAGTTTCTCAGAAAGCTTCTTTCCAGATTTCATCGGAGGATATTTCCTTTTTCACCATAGCCCTCTATGGGCTTCCAAATATCACTTTGCCAATTCCACATGAACTGTCTTAGCGAAAGGCTTCTTGAGGGGAAAGCTGTAACTCTGTCAGATGATTTCACAGAACACAAAGAAGTTTCGCAGAAAGCTTCTTTCTCTTTGTTATCGGAGGATATTTCCTTTGGCCCTATAGTCTTTAAAGGGAAAGGAAATATCTGTTCTCAGATTCCACAGAAATAAGGCTAGCAAAGAGATCCACGAAATACAGATGTAACTCTGTGAGATGAATTAACAGAACACTAAGCAGTTTCTCAGAAAGCTTCTTTCCAGATTTCATCGGAGGATATTTCCTTTTTCACCAAAGCCCTCTATGGGCTTCCAAATATCACTTTGACAATTCCACAAGAACTGTTTTAACGAAAGGCTTCTTGAGGGGAAAGCTGTACTCTGTGAGATGATTTCACAGAACACAAAGAAGTTTCTCAGAAAGCTTCTTTCTCTTTGTTATCGGAGGTATTTCCTTTGGCCCTATAGTCTTTAAAGGGAAAGGAAATATCTGTTCTCAGATTCCACAGAAATAAGGCTAGAAAAGAGATCCACGAAATACAGATGTAACAGTGTGAGATGAATTAACAGAACACTAAGCAGTTTCTCAGAAAGTTTCTTTCCAGATTTCATCGGAGGATATTTCCTTTGTCACCATGGCCCTCTATGGCCTTCCAAATATCACTTTGCCAATTCCACAAGAACTGTTTTAGCGAAAGGCTTCTTGAGGGGAAAGCTGTAACTCTGTGAGATGATTTCACAGAACACAAAGAAGTTTCTCAGAAAGCTTCTTTCTCTTTGTTATCGGAGGATATTTCCTTTGGCCCTATAGTGTTCAAAGGGATCCGAAATATCTGTTCTCAGATTCCACAGAAATAAGGCTAGCAAAGAGATCCACGAAATACAGATGTAACTCTGTGAGATGAATTAACGGAACACTAAGCAGTTTCCCAGAAAGCTTCTTTCCAGATATCATCGGAGGATATTTCCTTTTTCACCATAGCCCTCTATGGGCTTCCAAATATCACTTTGCCAATTACACAAGAACTGTCTTAGCGAAAGGCTTCTTGAGGGGAAAGCTGTATCTCTGTGACATGATTTCACAGAACACAAAGAAGGAAAGCTTCTTTCTCTTTGTTATCGGAGGATATTTCCTTTTGCCCTATAGTCTTCAAAAGGAAAGGAAATATCTGTTGTCAGATTCCACAGAAATAAGGCTAGCAAAGAGATCCACGAAATACAGATGTAACTCTGTGAGATGAATTAAAAGAACACTGAGCAGTTTCTCAGAAAGCTTCTTTCCAGATTTCATCGGAGGATATTTCCTTTTTCACCATAGCCCTCTATTGCTTCCAAATATCACTTTGCCAATTCCAGAAGAACTGTCTTAGCGAAAGGCTTCTTGAGGGGAAAGCTGTAACTCTGTGAGATGATTTCACAGAACACAAAGAAGTTTCTCAGAAAGCTTCTTTCTCTTTGTTATCGGAGGATATTTCCTTTGACCCTATAGTCTTGAAAGGGATCCGAAATATCTGTTCTCAGATTCCACAGAAATAAGGCTAGCAAAGAGATCCACGAAATACAGATGTAACTCTGTGAGATGAATTAACAGAACACTAAGCAGTTTCTCAGAAAGCTTCTTTCCAGATTTCATCCGAGGATATTTCCTTTTTCACCATAGCCCTCTATGGGCTTCCAAATATCACTTTGCCAATTCCACAAGAACTGTCTTAGCGAAAGGCTTCTTGAGGGGAAAGCCGTAACTCTGTGAGATGATTTCACAGAACACAAAGAAGTTTCTCAGAAAGCTTCTTTCTCTTTGTTATCGGAGGATATTTCCTTTGGCCCTATAGTCTTCAAAGGGAATCGAAATATCTGTTCTCAGATTCCACAGAAATAAAGCTAGCAAAGAGATCCACGAAATACAGATGTAACTCTGTGAGATGAATTAACAGAACACTGAGCAGTTTCTCAGAAAGCTTCTTTCCAGATTTCATTGGAGGATATTTCCTTTTTCACCATAGCCCTCTATGGGCTTCCAAATATCACTTTGCCAATTCCACAAGAACTGTCTTAGCGAAAGGCTTCTTGAGGGGAAAGCTGTAACTCTGTGAGATGATTTCACGGAACACAAAGCAGTTTCTCAGAAAGCTTCTTTCTCTTTGTTATCGGAGGATATTTCCTTTGCCCCTATAGTCTTCAAAGGGATCCGAAATATCTGTTCTCAGATTCCACAGAAACAAGGCTAGCAAAGAGATCCTCGAAATACAGATGTAACTCTGTGAGATGAATTAACAGAACACTAAGCAGTTTCTCAGAAAGCTTCTTTCCAGATTTCATCGGAGGTATTTCCTTTTTCACCATAGCCCTCTATGGGCTTCCAAATATCACTTTGCCAGTTCCACAAGAACTGTCTTAGTGAAAGGATTCTTGAAGGAAAAGCTGTAACTCTGTGAGATGATTTCACAAAAAACAAAGAAGTTTCTCAGAAAGCTTCTTTCTCTTTGTTATCGGAGGATATTTCCTTTGGCCCTATAGTCTTGAAAGGGATCCGAAATATCTGTTGTCAGATTCCACAGAAATAAGGCTAGCAAAGAGATCCACGAAATACAGATGTAACTCTGTGAGATGAATTAACAGAACACTGAGCAGTTTCTCAGAAAGCTTCTTTCCAGATTTCATCGGAGGATATTTCCTTTGTCACCATAGCCCTCTATGGGCTTCCAAATATCACTTTGCCAATTCCAAAAGAACTGTTTTAGCGAAAGGCTTCTTCAGGGGAAAGCTGTAACTCTGTGAGATGATTTCACAGAACACAAAGAAGTTTCTCAGAAAGCTTCTTTCTCTTTGTTATCGGAGGATATTTCCTTTGGCCCTATAGTCTTGAAAGGGATCCGAAATATCTGTTCTCAGATTCCACACAAATAAGGCTATCAAAGAGATCCACTAAATACAGATGTAACTCTGTGAGATGAATTAACAGAACACTAAGCAGTTTCTCAGAAAGTTTCTTTCCAGATTTCATCGGAGGATATTTCCTTTTTCACCATAGCCCTCTATGGGCTTCCAAATATCACTTTGCCAATTCCAGATGAACTGTCTTAGCGAAAGGCTTCTTGAGGGGAAAGCTGTAACTCTGTGAGATGATTTCACAGAACACAAAGAAGTTTCTCAGATAGCTTCTTTCTCTTTGTTATCGGAGGATATTTCCTTTGGCCCTATAGTCTTCAAAGGGATCCGAAATATCTGTTCTCAGATTCCACAGAAATAAGGCTAGCAAAGATATCCACGAAATACAGATGTAACTCTGTGAGATGAATTAACAGAACACTAAGCTGTTTCTCAGAAAGCTTCTTTCCAGATTTCATCGGAGGATATTTCCTTTTTCACCAAAGCCCTCTATGGGCTTCCAAATATCACTTTGACAATTCCACAAGAACTGTTTTAACGAAAGGCTTCTTGAGGGGAAAGCTGTACTCTGTGAGATGATTTCACAGAACACAAAGAAGTTTCTCAGAAAGCTTCTTTCTCTTTGTTATCGGAGGTATTTCCTTTGGCCCTATAGTCTTTAAAGGGAAAGGAAATATCTGTTCTCAGATTCCACAGAAATAAGGCTAGAAAAGAGATCCACGAAATACAGATGTAACAGTGTGAGATGAATTAACAGAACACTAAGCAGTTTCTCAGAAAGTTTCTTTCCAGATTTCATCGGAGGATATTTCCTTTCTCACCATAGCCCTCTATGGGCTTCCAAATATCACTTTGCCAATTCCACATGAACTGTCTTAGCGAAAGGATTCTTGAGGGGAAAGCTGTAACTCTGTGAGATGATTTCACAGAACACAAAGAAGTTTCTCAGAAAGCTTCTTTCTCTTTGTTATCGGAGGATATTTCCTTTGGCCCTATAGTCTTCAAAGGGATCCGAAATATCTGTTCTCAGATTCCACAGAAATAAGGTTAGGAAAGAGATCCAGGAAATACAGATGTAACTCAGTGAGATGAATTAACAGAACACTAAGCAGTTTCTCAGAAAGCTTCTTTCCAGATTTCATCGGAGGATATTTCCTTTTTCAACATAGCCCTCTATGGGCTTCCAAATATCACTTTGCCAATTCCAGATGAACTGTCTTAGCGAAAGGCTTCTTGAGGGGAAAGCTGTAACTCTGTGAGATGATTTCACAGAACACAAAGAAGTTTCTCAGAAAGCTTCTTTCTCTTTGTTATCGGAGGATATTTCCTTTGGCCCTATAGTCTTCAAAGGGATCCGAAATATCTGTTCTCAGATTCCACAGAAATAAGGCTAGCAAAGAGATCCACGAAATACAGATGTAACTCTGTGAGATGAATTAACAGAACACTAAGCAGTTTCTGAGAAAGCTTCTTTCCAGATTTCATCGGAGGATATTTCCTTTTTCACCATAGCCCTCTATGGGCTTCCAAATATCACTTTGCCAATTCCACAAGAAGTGTCTTAGCGAAAGGCTTCTTGAGGGGGAAGCTGTAACTCTGTGAGATGATTTCACAGAACACAAAGAAGTTTCTCAGAAAGCTTCTTTCTCTTTGTTATCGGAGGATATTTCCTTTTGCCCTATAGTCTTCAAAGGGAAAGGAAATATCTGTTGTCAGATTCCACAGAAATAAGGCTAGCAAAGAGATCCACGAAATACAGATGTAACTCTGTGAGATGAATTAACAGAACACTGAGCAGTTTCTCAGAAAGCTTCTTTCCAGATTTCATCGGAGGATATTTCCTTTTCCTCCATAGCCCACTATGGGCTTCCAAATATCACTTTGCCAATTCCACAAGAACTGTTTTAGCGAAAGGCTTCTTGAGGGGAAAGCTGTAACTCTGTGAGATGATTTCACAGAACACAAAGAAGTTTCTCAGAAAGCTTCTTTCTCTTTGTTATCGGAGGATATTTCCTTTGGCCGTATACTCTTCAAAGGGATCCGAAATATCTGTTCTCAGATTCCACAGAAATAAGGCTATCAAAGAGATCCACGAAATACAGATGTAACTCTGTGAGATGAATTAACAGAACACTAAGCAGTTTCTCAGAAAGTTTCTTTCCAGATTTCATCGGAGGATATTTCCTTTTTCACCATAGCCCTCTATGGGCTTCCAAATATCACTTTGCCAATTCCACATGAACTATCTTAGCGAAAGGCTTCTTGAGGGGAAAGCTGTAACTCTGTGAGATGATTTCACAGAACACAAAGAAGTTTCTCAGAAAGCTTCTTTCTCTTTGTTATCGGAGGATATTTCCTTTGGCCCTATAGTCTTCAAAGGGATCCGAAATATCTGTTCTCAGATTCCACAGAAATAAGGCTAGCAAAGAGATCCACGAAATACAGATGTAACTCTGTGAGATGAATTAACAGAACACTAAGCAGTTTCTGAGAAAGCTTCTTTCCAGATTTCATCGGAGGATATTTCCTTTTTCACCATAGCCCTCTATGGGCTTCCAAATATCACTTTGCCAATTCCACAAGAAGTGTCTTAGCGAAAGGCTTCTTGAGGGGGAAGCTGTAACTCTGTGAGATGATTTCACAGAACACAAAGAAGTTTCTCAGAAAGCTTCTTTCTCTTTGTTATCGGAGGATATTTCCTTTTGCCCTATAGTCTTCAAAGGGAAAGGAAATATCTGTTGTCAGATTCCACAGAAATAAGGCTAGCAAAGAGATCCACGAAATACAGATGTAACTCTGTGAGATGAATTAACAGAACACTGAGCAGTTTCTCAGAAAGCTTCTTTCCAGATTTCATCGGAGGATATTTCCTTTTCCTCCATAGCCCACTATGGGCTTCCAAATATCACTTTGCCAATTCCACAAGAACTGTTTTAGCGAAAGGCTTCTTGAGGGGAAAGCTGTAACTCTGTGAGATGATTTCACAGAACACAAAGAAGTTTCTCAGAAAGCTTCTTTCTCTTTGTTATCGGAGGATATTTCCTTTGGCCCTATACTCTTCAAAGGGATCCGAAATATCTGTTCTCAGATTCCACAGAAATAAGGCTATCAAAGAGATCCACGAAATACAGATGTAACTCTGTGAGATGAATTAACAGAACACTAAGCAGTTTCTCAGAAAGTTTCTTTCCAGATTTCATCGGAGGATATTTCCTTTTTCACCATAGCCCTCTATGGGCTTCCAAATATCACTTTGCCAATTCCACATGAACTATCTTAGCGAAAGGCTTCTTGAGGGGAAAGCTGTAACTCTGTCAGATGTTTTCACAGAACACAAAGAAGTTTCTCAGAAAGCTTCTTTCTCTTTGTTATCGGAGGATATTTCCTTTGGCCCTATACTCTTCAAAGGGATCCGAAATATCTGTTCTCAGATTCCACAGAAATAAGGCTAGCAAAGATATCCACGAAATACAGATGTAACTCTTTGAGATGAATTAACAGAACACTAAACAGTTTCTCAGAAAGCTTCTTTCCAGATTTCATCGGAGGATATTTCCTTTTTCACCATAGCCCTCTATGGGCTTCCAAATATCACTTTGCCAATTCCACAAGAACTGTCTTAGTGAAAGGATTCTTGAGGGGAAAGTTGTAACTCTGTGAGAAGATTTCACAGAACACAAAGATGTTTCTCAGAAAGCTTCTTTCTCTTTGTTATCGGAGGTTATTTCCTTTGGTCCTATAGTCTTGAAAGGGAAAGGAAATATCTGTTCTCAGATTCCACACAAATAAGGCTAGCAAAGAGATCCACGAAATACAGATGTAACTCTGTGAGATGAATTAACAGAACACTGAGCAGTTTCTCAGAAAGCTTCTTTCCAGATTTCATCGGAGGATATTTCCTTTGTCACCATAGCCCTCTATGGGCTTCCAAATATCACTTTGCCAATTCCACAAGAACTGTTTTAGCGAAAGGCTTCTTCAGGGGAAAGCTGTAACTCTGTGAGATGATTTCACAGAACACAAAGAAGTTTCTCAGAAAGCTTCTTTCTCTTTGTTATCGGAGGATATTTCCTTTGGCCCTATAGTCTTCAAAGGGATCCGAAATATCTGTTCTCAGATTCCACACAAATAAGGCTATCAAAGAGATCCACTAAATACAGATGTAACTCTGTGAGATGAATTAACAGAACACTAAGCAGTTTCTCAGAAAGTTTCTTTCCAGATTTCATCGGAGGATATTTCCTTTTTCACCATAGCCCTCTATGGGCTTCCAAATATCACTTTGCCAATTCCACATGAACTGTCTTAGGGAAAGGCTTCTTGAGGGGAAAGCTGTAACTCTGTCAGATGATTTCACAGAACACAAAGAAGTTTCTCAGAAAGATTCTTTCTCTTTGTTATCGGAGGATATTTCCTTTGGCCCTATAGTCTTTAAAGGGAAAGGAAATATCGGTTCTCAGATTCCACAGAAATAAGGCTAGCAAAGAGATCCACGAAATACAGATGTAACAGTGTGAGATGAATTAACAGAACACTAAGCAGTTTCTCAGAAAGTTTCTTTCCAGATTTCATCGGAGGATATTTCCTTTCTCACCATAGCCCTCTATGGGCTTCCAAATATCACTTTGCCAATTCCACATGAACTGTCTTAGCGAAAGGATTCTTGAGGGGAAAGCTGTAACTCTGTCAGATGATTTCACAGAACACAAAGAAGTTTCTCAGAAAGCTTCTTTCTCTTTGTTATCGGAGGATATTTCCTTTGGCCCTATAGTCTTCAAAGGGATCCGAAATATCTGTTCTCAGATTCCACAGAAATAAGGTTAGGAAAGAGATCCACGAAATACAGATGTAACTCTGTGAGAAGAATTAACAGAACACTAAGCAGTTTCTCAGAAAGCTTCTTTCCAGATTTCATCGGAGGATATTTCTTTTTTCACCATAGCCCTCTATGGGCTTCCAAATATCACTTTGCCAATTCCACAAGAACTGTCTTAGTGAAAGGCTTCTTGAGGGGAAAGCTGTAACTCTGTGAGATGATTTCACAGAACACAAAGAAGTTTCTCAGAAAGCTTCTTTCTCTTTGTTATCGGAGGATATTTCCTTTGGCCCTATAATCTTGAAAGGGATCCGAAATATCTGTTGTCAGATTCCACAGAAATAAGGCTAGCAAAGAGATCCACGAAATACAGATGTAACTCTGTGAGATGAATTAACAGAACACTGAGCAGTTTCTCAGAAAGCTTTTTTCCACATTTCATCGGAGGATATTTCCTTTGTCTCCATAGCCCTCTATGGGCTTCCAAATATCACTTTCCCAATTCCACAAGAACTGTTTTAGCGAAAGTCTTCTTCAGGGGAAAGCTGTAACTCTGTGAGATGATTTCACAGAACACAAAGAAGTTTCTCAGAAAGCTTCTTTCTCTTTGTTATCGGAGGATATTTCCTTTGGCCCTATAGTCTTCAAAGGGATCCGAAATATCTGTTCTCAGATTCCACAGAAATAAGGCTAGCAAAGATATCCACGAAATACAGATGTAACTCTGTGAGATGAATTAACAGAACACTAAGCAGTTTCTCAGAAAGCTTCTTTCCAGATTTCATCGGAGGATATTTCCTTTTTCACCATAGCCCTCTATGGGCTTCCAAATATCACTTTGCCAATTCCACAAGAACTGTCTTAGTGAAAGGATTCTTGAGGGGAAAGCTGTAACTCTGTGAGATGATTTCACAGAACACAAAGATGTTTCTCAGAAAGCTTCTTTCTCTTTGTTATCGGAGGTTATTTCCTTTGGTCCTATAGTCTTGAAAGGGAAAGGAAATATCTGTTCTCAGATTCCACAGAAATAAGGCTAGCAAAGAGATCCACGAAATACAGATGTAACTCTGTGAGATGAATTAACAGAACACTGAGCAGTTTCTCAGAAAGCTTCTTTCCAGATTTCATCGGAGGATATTTCCTTTTTCACCATAGCCCTCTATGGGCTTCCAAATATCACTTTGCCAATTCCACAAGAACTGTTTTAGCGAAAGGCTTCTTCAGGGGAAAGTTGTAACTCTGTGAGATGATTTCACAGAACACAAAGAAGTTTCTCAGAAAGCTTCTTTCTCTTTGTTATCGGAGGATATTTCCTTTGGCCCTATAGTCTTCAAAGGGATCCGAAATATCTGTTCTCAGATTCCACACAAATAAGGCTATCAAAGAGATCCACTAAATACAGATGTAACTCTGTGAGATGAATTAACAGAACACTAAGCAGTTTCTCAGAAAGTTTCTTTCCAGATTTCATCGGAGGATATTTCCTTTTTCACCATAGCCCTCTATGGGCTTCCAAATATCACTTTGCCAATTCCACATGAACTGTCTTAGGGAAAGGCTTCTTGAGGGGAAAGCTGTAACTCTGTCAGATGATTTCACAGAACACAAAGAAGTTTCTCAGAAAGATTCTTTCTCTTTGTTATCGGAGGATATTTCCTTTGGCCCTGTAGTCTTTAAAGGGAAAGGAAATATCTGTTCTCAGATTCCACAGAAATAAGGCTAGCAAAGAGATCCACGAAATACAGATGTAACAGTGTGAGATGAATTAACAGAACACTAAGCAGTTTCTCAGAAAGTTTCTTTCCAGATTTCATCGGAGGATATTTCCTTTCTCACCATAGCCCTCTATGGGCTTCCAAATATCACTTTGCCAATTCCACAAGAACTGTCTTAGTGAAAGGATTCTTGAGGGGAAAGCTGTAACTCTGTGAGATGATTTCACAGAACACAAAGATGTTTCTCAGAAAGCTTCTTTCTCTTTGTTATCGGAGGTTATTTCCTTTGGTCCTATAGTCTTGAAAGGGAAAGGAAATATCTGTTCTCAGATTCCACAGAAATAAGGCTAGCAAAGAGATCCACGAAATACAGATGTAACTCTGTGAGATGAATTAACAGAACACTGAGCAGTTTCTCAGAAAGCTTCTTTCCAGATTTCATCGGAGGATATTTCCTTTGTCACCATAGCCCTCTATGGGCTTCCAAATATCACTCTGCCAATTCCACAAGAACTGTTTTAGCGAAAGGCTTCTTCAGGGGAAAGCTGTAACTCTGTGAGATGATTTCACAGAACACAAAGAAGTTTCTCAGAAAGCTTCTTTCTCTTTGTTATCGGAGGATATTTCCTTTGGCCCTATAGTCTTCAAAGGGATCCGAAATATCTGTTCTCAGATTCCACACAAATAAGGCTATCAAAGAGATCCACTAAATACAGATGTAACTCTGTGAGATGAATTAACAGAACACTAAGCAGTTTCTCAGAAAGTTTCTTTCCAGATTTCATCGGAGGATATTTCCTTTTTCACCATAGCCCTCTATGGGCTTCCAAATATCACTTTGCCAATTCCACATGAACTGTCTTAGGGAAAGGCTTCTTGAGGGGAAAGCTGTAACTCTGTCAGATGATTTCACAGAACACAAAGAAGTTTCTCAGAAAGATTCTTTCTCTTTGTTATCGGAGGATATTTCCTTTGGCCCTATAGTCTTTAAAGGGAAAGGAAATATCTGTTCTCAGATTCCACAGAAATAAGGCTAGCAAAGAGATCCACGAAATACAGATGTAACAGTGTGAGATGAATTAACAGAACACTAAGCAGTTTCTCAGAAAGTTTCTTTCCAGATTTCATCGGAGGATATTTCCTTTCTCACCATAGCCCTCTATGGGCTTCCAAATATCACTTTGCCAATTCCACATGAACTGTCTTAGCGAAAGTATTCTTGAGGGGAAAGCTGTAACTCTGTCAGATGATTTCACAGAACACAAAGAAGTTTCTCAGAAAGCTTCTTTCTCTTTGTTATCGGAGGATATTTCCTTTGGCCCTATAGTCTTCAAAGGGATCCGAAATATCTGTTCTCAGATTCCACAGAAATAAGGTTAGGAAAGAGATCCACGAAATACAGATGTAACTCTGTGAGATGAATTAACAGAACACTAAGCAGTTTCTCAGAAAGCTTCTTTCCAGATTTCATCGGAGGATATTTCTTTTTTCACCATAGCCCTCTATGGGCTTCCAAATATCACTTTGCCAATTCCACAAGAACTGTCTTAGTGAAAGGCTTCTTGAGGGGAAAGCTGTAACTCTGTGAGATGATTTCACAGAACACAAAGAAGTTTCTCAGAAAGCTTCTTTCTCTTTGTTATCGGAGGATATTTCCTTTGGCCCTATAATCTTGAAAGGGATCCGAAATATCTGTTCTCAGATTCCACAGAAATAAGGCTAGCAAAGAGATCCACGAAATACAGATGTAACTCTGTGAGATGAATTAACAGAACACTGAGCAGTTTCTCAGAAAGCTTCTTTCCAGATTTCATCGGAGCATATTTCCTTTGTCTCCATAGCCCTCTATGGGCTTCCAAATATCACTTTCCCAATTCCACAAGAACTGTTTTAGCGAAAGTCTTCTTCAGGGGAAAGCTGTAACTCTGTGAGATGATTTCACAGAACACAAAGAAGTTTCTCAGAAAGCTTCTTTCTCTTTGTTATCGGAGGATATTTCCTTTGGCCCTATAGTCTTCAAAGGGATCCGAAATATCTGTTCTCAGATTCCACAGAAATAAGGCTAGCAAAGATATCCACGAAATACAGATGTAACTCTGTGAGATGAATTAACAGAACACTAAGCAGTTTCTCAGAAAGCTTCTTTCCAGATTTCATCGGAGGATATTTCCTTTTTCACCATAGCCCTCTATGGGCTTCCAAATATCACTTTGCCAATTCCACAAGAACTGTCTTAGTGAAAGGATTCTTGAGGGGAAAGCTGTAACTCTGTGAGATGATTTCACAGAACACAAAGATGTTTCTCAGAAAGCTTCTTTCTCTTTGTTATCGGAGGTTATTTCCTTTGGTCCTATAGTCTTGAAAGGGAAAGGAAATATCTGTTCTCTGATTCCACAGAAATAAGGCTAGCAAAGAGATCCACGAAATACAGATGTAACTCTGTGAGATGAATTAACAGAACACTGAGCAGTTTCTCAGAAAGCTTCTTTCCAGATTTCATCGGAGGATATTTCCTTTGTCACCATAGCCCTCTATGGGCTTCCAAATATCACTTTGCCAATTCCACAAGAACTGTTTTAGCGAAAGGCTTCTTCAGGAGAAAGCTGTAACTCTGTGAGATGATTTCACAGAACACAAAGAAGTTTCTCAGAAAGCTTCTTTCTCTTTTTGATCGGAGGATATTTCCTTTGGCCCTATAGTCTTCAAAGGGATCCGAAATATCTGTTCTCAGATTCCACACAAATAAGGCTATCAAAGAGATCCACTAAATACAGATGTAACTCTGTGAGATGAATTAACAGAACACTAAGCAGTTTCTCAGAAAGTTTCTTTCCAGATTTCATCGGAGGATATTTCCTTTTTCACCATAGCCCTCTATGGGCTTCCAAATATCACTTTGCCAATTCCACATGAACTGTCTTAGGGAAAGGCTTCTTGAGGGGAAAGCTGTAACTCTGTCAGATGATTTCACAGAACACAAAGAAGTTTCTCAGAAAGATTCTTTCTCTTTGTTATCGGAGGATATTTCCTTTGGCCCTATAGTCTTTAAAGGGAAAGGAAATATCTGTTCTCAGATTCCACAGAAATAAGGCTAGCAAAGAGATCCACGAAATACAGATGTAACTCTGTGAGATGAATTAACAGAACACTAAGCAGTTTCTCAGAAAGCTTCTTTCCAGATTTCATCGGAGGATATTTCTTTTTTCACCATAGCCCTCTATGGGCTTCCAAATATCACTTTGCCAATTCCACAAGAACTGTCTTAGTGAAAGGCTTCTTGAGGGGAAAGCTGTAACTCTGTGGGATGATTTCACAGAACACAAAGAAGTTTCTCAGAAAGCTTCTTTCTCTTTGTTATCGGAGGATATTTCCTTTGGCCCTATAATCTTGAAAGGGATCCGAAATATCTGTTCTCAGATTCCACAGAAATAAGGCTAGCAAAGAGATCCACGAAATACAGATGTAACTCTGTGAGATGAATTAACAGAACACTGAGCAGTTTCTCAGAAAGCTTCTTTCCAGATTTCATCGGAGGATATTTCCTTTGTCTCCATAGCCCTCTATGGGCTTCCAAATATCACTTTGCCAATTCCACAAGAACTGTCTTAGCGAAAGGCTGCTTCAGGGGAAAGCTGTAACTCTGTGAGATGATTTCACAGAACATAAAGAAGTTTCTCAGAAAGCTTCTTTCTCTTTGTTATCGGAGGATATTTCCTTTGGCCCTATAGTCTTCAAAGGGATCCGAAATATCTGTTCTCAGATTCCACAGAAATAAGGCTATCAAAGAGATCCACGAAATACAGATGTAACTCTGTGAGATGAATTAACAGAACACTAAGCAGTTTCTCAGAAAGTTTCTTTCCAGATTTCATCGGAGGATATTTCCTTTTTCACCATAGCACTCTATGGGCTTCCAAATATCACTTTGCCAATTCCACATGAACTATCTTAGCGAAAGGCTTCTTGAGGGGAAAGCTGTAACTCTGTCAGATGTTTTCACAGAACACAAAGAAGTTTCTCAGAAAGCTTCTTTCTCTTTGTTATCGGAGGATATTTCCTTTGGCCCTATAGTCTTCAAAGGGATCCGAAATATCTTTTCTCAGATTCCACAGAAATAAGGCTAGCAAAGATATCCACGAAATACAGATGTAACTCTGTGAGATGAATTAACAGAACACTAAGCAGTTTCTCAGAAAGCTTCTTTCCAGATTTCATCGGAGGATATTTCCTTTTTCACCATAGCCCTCTATGGGCTTCCAAATATCACTTTTCCAATACCACAAGAACTGTCTTAGTGAAAGGATTCCTGAGGGGAAAGCTGTAACTCTGTGAGATGATTTCACAGAACACAAAGAAGTTTCTCAGAAAGCTTCTTTCTCTTTGTTATCGGAGGATATTTCCTTTGGCCCTATAGTCTTCAAAGGGATCCGAAATATCTGTTCTCAGATTCCACAGAAATAAGGCTAGCAAAGAGATCCACGAAATACAGATGTAACTCTATGAGATGAAATAACAGAACACTAAGCAGTTTCTCAGAAAGCTTCTTTCCAGATTTCATCGGAGGATATTTCCTTTTTCACCATAGCCCTCTATGGGCATCCAAATATCACTTTGCCAATTCCACAAGAACTGTCTTAGCGAAAGGCTTCTTGAGGGGAAAGCTGTAACTCTGTGAGATGATTTCACAGAACACAAAGAAGTTTCTCAGAAAGCTTCTTTCTCTTTGTTTTCGGAGGATATTTCCTTTTGCCCTATAGTCTTCAAAGGGAAAGGAAATATCTGTTGTCAGATTCCACAGAAATAAGGCTAGCAAAGAGATCCACGAAATACAGATGTAACTCTGTGAGATGAATTAACAGAACACTGAGCAGTTTCTCAGAAAGCTTCTTTCCAGATTTCATCGGAGGATATTTCCTTTTTCACCATAGCCCTCTATGGGCTTCCAAATATCACTTTGCCAATTCCAGAAGAACTGTCTTAGCGAAAGGCTTCTTGAGGGGAAAGATGTAACTGTGTGAGATGATTTCACAGAACACAAAGAAGTTTCTCAGAAAGCTTCTTTCTCTTTGTTATCGGAGGATATTTCCTTTGGTCCTATAGTCTTCAAAGGGATCCGAAATATCTGTTCTCAGATTCCACAGAAATAAGGCTAGCAAAGAGATCCTCGAAATACAGATGTAATTCAGTGAGATGAATTAACAGAACACTAAGCAGTTTCTCAGAAAGCTTCTTTCCAGATTTCTACGGAGGATATTTCCTTTTTCACCATAGCCCTCTATGGGCTTCCACATATCACTTTGCCAATTCCACAAGAACTGTCTTAGCGAAAGGCTTCTTGAGGGGAAAGCTGTAACTCTGTGAGATGATTTCACAGAACACAAAGAAGTTTCTCAGAAAGCTTCTTTCCCTTTTTTATCGGAGGACATTTCCTTTGGCCCTATAATCTTGAAAGGGATCCGAAATATCTTTTCTCAGATTCCACATAAATAAGGCTAGCAAAGAGATCCACGAAATACAGATGTAACTCTGTGAGATGAATTAACAGAACACTGAGCAGTTTCTCAGAAAGCTTCTTTCCAGATTTCATCGGAGGATATTTCCTTTGTCTCCATAGCCGTCTATGGGTTTCCAAATATCACTTTGCCAATTCCACAAGAACTGTTTTAGCGAAAGGCTTCTTGAGGGGAAAGCTGTAACTCTGTGAGATGATTTCACAGAACACAAAGAAGTTTCTCAGAAAGCTTCTTTCTCTTTGTTATCGGAGGATATTTCCTTTGGCCCTAAAGTCTTCAAAGGGATCCGAAATATCTGTTCTCAGATTCCACAGAAATAAGGCTATCAAAGAGATCCACGAAATGCAGATGTAACTCTGTGAGATGAATTAACAGAACACTAAGCAGTTTCTCAGAAAGTTTCTTTCCAGATTTCATCGGAGGATATTTCCTTTTTCACCATAGCCCTCTATGGGCTTCCAAATATCACTTTGCCAATTCCACATGAACTATCTTAGCGAAAGGCTTCTTGAGGGGAAAGCTGTAACTCTGTCAGATGTTTTCACAGAACACAAAGAAGTTTCTCAGAAAGCTTCTTTCTCTTTTTTATCGGAGGATATTTCCTTTGGCCCTATAGTCTTCAAAGGGATCCGAAATATCTGTTCTCAGATTCCACAGAAATAAGGCTAGCAAAGATATCCACGAAATACAGATGTAACTCTGTGAGATGAATTAACAGAACACTAAGCAGTTTCTCAGAAAGCTTCTTTCCAGATTTCATCGGAGGATATTTCCTTTTTCACCATAGCCCTCTATGGGCTTCCAAATATCACTTTTCCAATACCACAAGAACTGTCTTAGTGAAAGGATTCTTGAGGGGAAAGCTGTAACTCTGTGAGATGATTTCACAGAACACAAAGAAGTTTCTCAGAAAGCTTCTTTCTCCTTGTTATCGGAGGATATTTCCTTTGGCCCTATAGGCTTCAAAGGGATCCGAAATATCTGTTCTCAGATTCCACAGAAATAAGGCTAGCAAAGAGATCCACGAAATACAGATGTAACTCTGTGAGATGAATTAAGAGAACACTGAGCAGATTCTCAGAAAGCTTCTTTCCAGATTTCATCGGAGGATATTTCCTTTTTACCATAGCCCTCTATGGGCTTCCAAACATCACTTTGCCAATTCCAGAAGAACTGTCTTAGCGAAAGGCTACTTGAGGGGAAAGCTGTATCTCTGTGAGATGATTTCACAGAACACAAAGAAGTTTCTCAGAAAGCTTCTTTCTCTTTGTTATCGGAGGATATTTCCTTTGGCCCTATAATCTTCAAAGGGATCCGAAATATCTGTTCTCAGATTCCACAGAAATAAGGCTAGCAAAGTGATCCTCGAAATACAGATGTAAGTCAGTGAGATGAATTAACAGAACACTAAGCAGTTTCTCAGAAAGCTTCCTTCCAGATTTCATTGGAGGATATTTCCTTTTTCACCACAGCCCTCTATGGGCTTCCAAATATCACTTTGCCAATTCCAGAAGAACTGTCTTAGCGAAAGGCTTCTTGAGGGGAAAGCTGTAACTGTGTGAGATGATTTCACAGAACACAAAGAAGTTTCTCAGAAAGCTTCTTTCTCTTTGTTATCGGAGGATATTTCCTTTGGTCCTATAGTCTTCAAAGGGATCCGAAATATCTGTTCTCAGATTCCACAGAAATAAGGCTGGCAAAGAGATCCTCGAAATACAGATGTAATTCAGTGAGATGAATTAACAGAACACTAAGCAGTTTCTCAGAAAGCTTCTTTCCAGATTTCTACGGGGGATATTTCCTTTTTCACCATAGCCCTCTATGGGCTTCCACATATCACTTTGCCAATTCCACAAGAACTGTCTTAGCGAAAGGCTTCTTGAGGGGAAAGCTGTAACTCTGTGAGATGATTTCACAGAACACAAAGAAGTTTCTCAGAAAGCTTCTTTCTCTTTTTTATCGGAGGACATTTCCTTTGGCCCTATAATCTTGAAAGGGATCCGAAATATCTTTTCTCAGATTCCACAGAAATAAGGCTAGCAAAGAGATTCACGAAATACAGATGTAACTCTGTGAGATGAATTAACAGAACACTGAGCAGTTTCTCAGAAAGCTTCTTTCCAGATTTCATCGGAGGATATTTCCTTTGTCTCCATAGCCCTCTATGGGTTTCCAAATATCACTTTGCCAATTCCACAAGAACTGTTTTAGCGAAAGGCTTCTTGAGGGGAAAGCTGTAACTCTGTGAGATGATTTCACAGAACACAAAGAAGTTTCTCAGAAAGCTTCTTTCTCTTTGTTATCGGAGGATATTTCCTTTGGCCCTAAAGTCTTCAAAGGGATCCGAAATATCTGTTCTCAGATTCCACAGAAATAAGGCTATCAAAGAGATCCACGAAATGCAGATGTAACTCTGTGAGATGAATTAACAGAACACTAAGCAGTTTCTCAGAAAGTTTCTTTCCAGATTTCATCGGAGGATATTTCCTTTTTCACCATAGCCCTCTATGGGCTTCCAAATATCACTTTGCCAATTCCACATGAACTATCTTAGCGAAAGGCTTCTTGAGGGGAAAGCTGTAACTCTGTCAGATGTTTTCACAGAACACAAAGAAGTTTCTCAGAAAGCTTCTTTCTCTTTTTTATCGGAGGATATTTCCTTTGGCCCTATAGTCTTCAAAGGGATCCGAAATATCTGTTCTCAGATTCCACAGAAATAAGGCTAGCAAAGATATCCACGAAATACAGATGTAACTCTGTGAGATGAATTAACAGAACACTAAGCAGTTTCTCAGAAAGCTTCTTTCCAGATTTCATCGGAGGATATTTCCTTTTTCACCATAGCCCTCTATGGGCTTCCAAATATCACTTTTCCAATACCACAAGAACTGTCTTAGTGAAAGGATTCTTGAAGGGAAAGCTGTAACTCTGTGAGATGATTTCACAGAACACAAAGAAGTTTCTCAGAAAGCTTCTTTCTCTTTGTTATCGGAGGATATTTCCTTTGGCCCTATAGTCTTCAAAGGGATCCGAAATATCTGTTCTCAGATTCCACAGAAATAAGGCTAGCAAAGAGATCCCCGAAATACAGATGTAACTCTGTGAGATGAATTAACAGAACACTAAGCAGTTTCTCAGAAAGCCTCTTTCCAGATTTCATCGGAGGATATTTACTTTTTCACCATAGCCCTCTAAGGGCTTCTAAATATCACTTTGCCAATTCCACAAGAACTGTCCTAGCGAAAGGCTTCCTGAGGGGAAAGCTGTAACTCTGTGAGATGATTTCACAGAACCCAAAGAAGTTTCTCCGAAAGTTTCTTTCTCTTTGTTATCGGAGGATATTTCCTTTGTCCCTATAGTCTTCAAAGGGAAAGGAAATATCTGTTGTCAGATTCCACACAAATAAGGCTAGCAAAGACATCCACGAAATACAGATGTAACTCTGTGTGATGAATTAAGAGAATACTAAGCAGTTTCTCAGAAAGCTACTTTCCAGATTTCATCGGAGGATATTTCCTTTTTCACCATAGCCCTCTATGGGCTTCCAAATATCACTTTGCCAATTCCACAAGAACTGTCTTAGTGAAAGGTTTCTTGAGGGGAAAGGTGTAACTCTGTGAGATGATTTCACAGAACACAAGGAAGTTTCTCAGAAACCTTCTTTCTCTTTGTTATCGGAGGATATTTCCTTTGGCCCTATAGTCTTCAAAGGGATCTGAAATATCTGTGGTCAGATTGCACAGAAATAAGGCTAGCAAGGAGATCCACGAAATACAGATGTAACTCTGTGAGATGAATTGACAGAACACTAAGCAGTTTGTCAGAAAGCTTCTTTCTCTTTGTTATCGGAGGACATTTCCTTTGTCCCTATAGTCTTCAAATTGAAAGGAAATATCTGTTCTCAGATTCCACACAAATAAGGCTAGCAAAGAGATCCAGGAAATATAGATGTAAATCTGTGAGATGAATTAACAGAACACTAAGCAGTTTCTCAGAAAGCTTCTTTCCAGATTTCATCAGAGGATATTTCCTTTTTCACCATAGCCCTCTATGGGCTTCCAAATATCAACTTGCCAATTCCACAAGAACTGTCATATCGAAAGGCTTCTTTAGGAGAAAGCTGTACTCTGTGAGATGATTTCAGGGAACACGAAGAAGTTTCTCAGAAAGCTTCTTTCTCTTTGTTATCGGAGGATATTTCCTTTGGCCCTATAGTCTTCAAAGGGATCCGAAATATCTGTTCTCAGATTCCGCAGAAATAAGGCTAGCAAAGAGATCCACGAAATACAGATATAACTCTGTGAGATGAATTAACGGAACACTAAGCAGTTTCTCAGAAAGCTTCTTTCTATATTTCATCTGAGGATATTTCCTTTTTTAACATAGCCCTCTATGGGCTTCCAAATATCACTTTGCCAATTCCATAAAAACTGTCTTAGCGAAAGGCTTCTTGAGGGGAAAGCTGTAACTCTGTGAGATGATTTCACAGAACACAAAGAAGTTTCTCAGAAAGCTTCTTTCTCTTTGTTATCGGAGGATATTTCCTTTGTCCCTATAGTCTTCAAAGGGAAAGGAAATATCTCTTGTCAGATTCCACACAAATAAGGCTAGCAAAGAGATCCACGAAATACAGATGTAACTCTGTGAGATGAATTAACAGAACATTAAGCAGTTTTCACAAAGCTTCTTTCCAGATTTCATCTGAGGATATTTCCTTTTTCACCATAGCCCTCTATGGGCTTCCAAATATCACTTTGCCAATTCCACAAGAACTGTCCTAGCGAAAGGCTTCCTGAGGGGAAAGCTGTAACTCTGTGAGATGATTTCACAGAACACAGAAGTTTCTCAGAAAGCTTCTTTCTCTTTGTTATCAGAGGATATTTCCTTTGTCCCCATAGTCTTCAAAGGGAAAGGAAATATCTGTTGTCAGATTCCACACAAATAAGGCTAGCAAAGAGATCCACGAAATACACATGTAACTCTGTGAGATGAATTAACGGAACACTAAGCAGTTTCTCAGAAAGCTTCTTTCCAGATTTCATCGGAGGATATTTTCTTTTTCACCATAACCATCTATGGGCTTCCAAATATCACTTTGACAATTCCACAAGAACTATCTTAGCGAAAGGCTTCTTGAGGGGAAAGCTGTAACTGTGTGAGATGATTTCACAGAACACAAAGAAGTTTCTCAGAAAGCTTCTTTCTCTTTGTTATCGGAGGATATTTCCTTTGGCCCTATAGACTTAAAAGGGAAAGGAAATATCTGTTCTCAGATTCCACAGACATAAGGCTAGCAAAGAGATCCACGAAATACAGATGTAACACTGTGAGATGAATTAACAGAACACTAAGCACTTTCTCAGAAAGCTTCTTTCCAGATTTCATGGGAGGATATTTCCTTTTTCAACATAGCCCTCTATGGGCTTCCAAATATCACTTTGCCAATTCCACATGAACTGTCTTAGCGAAAGGCTTCTTGAGGGGAAAGCTGTAACACTGTGAGATGATTTCACAGAACACAAAGAAGTTTCTCAGAAAGCTTCTTTCTCTTTGTTATCAGAGAATATTTCCTTTGGCCCTATAGTCTTCAAAGGGATCCGAAATATCTGTTCTCAGATTCCATAGAAATAAGGCTAGCAAAGAGATCCAGGAAATACAGATGTAACTCTGTGAGATGAATTAACGGAACACTAGGCAGTTTCTCAGAAAGCTTCTTTCTATATTTCATCTGAGGATATTTCCTTTTTTAACATAGCCCTCTATGGGCTTCCAAATATCACTTTGCCAATTCCACAAGAACTGTCTTAGCGAAAGGCTTCTTGAGGGGAAAGCTGTAACTCTGTGAGATGATTTCACAGAACACAAAGAAGTTTCTAAGAAAGCTTCTTTCTCTTTGTTATCGGAGGATATTTCCTTTGTCCCTATAGTCTTCAAAGGGAAAGGAAATATCTGTTGTCAGATTCCACACAAATAAGGCTAGCAAAGAGATCCTCGAAATACAGATGTAACTCTGTGAGATGAATTAACAGAAAACTAAGCAGTTTCTCAGAAAGCTTCTTTCCAGATTTCATCCGAGGATATTTCCTTTTTCACCATAGCCCTCTATGGGCTTCCAAATATAACTTTGACAATTCCTCAAGAACTGTTTTAGCGAAAGGCTTCTTGAGGGGAAAGCTGTAACTCTGTGAGATGATTTCACAGAACACAAAGAAGTTTCTCAGAAAGCTTCTTTCTCTGTGTTATCGGAGGATATTTCCTTTGGCCCTATAGTCTTTAAAGGGAAAGGAAATATCTGTTCTCAGATTCCACAGAAATAAGGCTAGCAAAGAGATCCACGAAATACAGATGTAACACTGTGAGATGAATTAACAGAACACTAAGCAGTTTCTCAGAAACTTTCTTTCCAGATTTCATCGGAGGATATTTCCTTTCTCACCATAGCCCTCTATGGGCTTCCAAATATCACTTTGCCAATTCCACATGAACTGTCTTAGCGAAAGGATTCTTGAGGGGAAAGCTGTAACTCTGTCAGATGATTTCACAGAACACAAAGAAGTTTCTCAGAAAGCTTCTTTCTCTTTGTTATCGGTGGATATTTCCTTTGGCCCTATAGTCTTCAAAGGAATCCGAAATATCTGTTCTCAGATTCCACAGAAATAAGGTTAGGAAAGAGATCCACGAAATACAGATGTAACTCTGTGAGATGAATTAACAGAACACTAAGCAGTTTCTCAGAAAGCTTCTTTCCAGATTTCATCGGAGGATATTTCCTTTTTCACCATAGCCCTCTATGGGCTTCCAAATATCACTTTGCCAATTCCACAAGAACTGTCTTAGCGAAAGGCTTCCTGAGGGGAAAGCTGTAACTCTGTGAGATGATTTCACAGAACACAAAGAAGTTTCTCAGAAAGCTTCTTTCTCTTTGTTATCGGAGGATATTTCCTTTGTCCCTATAGTCTTCAAAGGGAAAGGAAATATCTGTTGTCAGATTCCACACAAATAAGGCTAGCAAAGACATCCACGAAATACAGATGTAACTCTGTGAGATGAATTAACAGAACATTAAGCAGTTTTCACAAAGCTTCTTTCCAGATTTCATCGGAGGATATTTCCTTTATCACCGTAGCCCTCTATGGGCTTCGAAATATCACTTTGCCAATTCCACAAGAACTGTACTAGCGAAAGGCTTCCTGAGGGGAAAGCTGTAACTCTGTGAGATGATTTCACAGAACACAAAGTAGTTTCTCAGAAAGCTTCTTTCTCTTTGTTATCGGAGGATATTTCCTTTGTCCCCATAGTCTTCAAAGGGAAAGGAAATATCTGTTGTCAGATTCCACACAAATAAGGCTAGCAAAGAGATCCACGAAATACACATGTAACTCTGTGAGATGAATTAACGGAACACTAAGCAGTTTCTCAGAAAGCTTCTTTCCAGATTTCATCGGAGGATATTTCCTTTTTCACCATAACCCTCTCTGGGCTTCCAAATATCACTTTGACAATTCCACAAGAACTATCTTAGCGAAAGGCTTCTTGAGGGGAAAGCTGTAACTGTGCGAGATGATTTCACACAACACAAAGAAGTTTCTCAGAAAGCTTCTTTCTCTTTGTTATCGGAGGATCTTTCCTTTGTCCCTATAGTCTTCAAAGGGAAAGGAAATATCTGTTGTCAGATTCCACACAAATAAGGCTAGCAAAGAGATCCACGAAATACAGATGTAACTCTGTGAGATGAATTAACAGAACATTAAGCAGTTTTCACAAAGCTTCTTTCCAGATTTCATCGGAGGATATTTCCTTTTTCACCATAGCCCTCTATGGGCTTCCAAATATCACTTTGCCAATTCCACAAGAACTGTCCTAGCGAAAGGCTTCCTGAGGGGAAAGCTGTAACTCTGTGAGATGATTTCAGAGAACACAAAGAAGTTTCTCAGAAAGCTTCTTTCTCTTTGTTATAGGAGGATATTTCCTTTGTCCCCATAGTCTTCAAAGGGAAAGGAAATATCTGTTGTCAGATTCCACACAAATAAGGCTAGCAAAGAGATCCACGAAATACACATGTAACTCTGTGAGATGAATTAACGGAACACTAAGCAGTTTCTCAGAAAGCTTCTTTCCAGATTTCATCGGAGGATATTTCCTTTTTCACCATAACCCTCTATGGGCTTCCAAATATCACTTTGACAATTCCACAAGACCTATCTTAGCGAAAGGCTTCTTGAGGGGAAAGCTGTAACTGTGTGAGATGATTTCACAGAACACAAAGAAGTTTCTCAGAAAGCTTCTTTCTCTTTGTTATCAGAGGATATTTCCTTTGGCCCTATAGTCTTCAAAGGGATCCGAAATATCTGTTCTCAGATTCCACAGAAATAAGGCTAGCAAAGAGATCCACGAAATACAGATGAAACTCTGTGAGATGAATTAACGGAACACTAGGCAGTTTCTCAGAAAGCTTCTTTCTATATTTCATCTGAGGATATTTCCTTTTTTAACATAGCCCTCTATGGGCTTCCAAATATCACTTTGCCAATTCCACAAGAACTGTCTTAGCGAAAGGCTTCTTGAGGGGAAAGGTGTAACTCTGTGAGATGATTTCACAGAACACAAAGAAGTTTCTCAGAAAGCTTCTTTCTCTTTGTTATCGGAGGATATTTCCTTTGTCCCTATAGTCTTCAAAGGGAAAGGAAATATCTGTTGTCAGATTCCACACAAATAAGGCTAGCAAAGAGATCCACGAAATACAGATGTAACTCTGTGAGGTGAGTTAACAGAAAACTAAGCAGTTTCTCAGAAAGCTTCTTTCCAGATTTCATCGGAGGATATTTCCTTTTTCACCATAGCCCTCTATGGGCTTCCAAATATAACTTTGACAATTCCTCAAGAACTGTTTTAGCGAAAGGCTTCTTGAGGGGAAAGCTGTAACTCTGTGAGATGATTCCCAGAACACAAAGAAGTTTCTCAGAAAGCTTCTTTCTCTTTGTTATCGGAGGATATTTCCTTTGGCCCTATAGTCTTTACAGGGAAAGGAAATATCTGTTCTCAGATTCCACAGAAATAAGGCTAGCAAAGAGATCCACGAAATACAGATGTAACACTGTGAGATGAATTAACAAAACACTAAGCAGTTTCTCAGAAAGTTTCTTTCCAGATTTCATCGGAGGATATTTCCTTTCTCACCATAGCCCTCTATGGGCTTCCAAATATCACTTTGCCAATTCCACATGAACTGTCTTAGCGAAAGGATTCTTGAGGGGAAAGCTGTAACTCTGTCAGATGATTTCACAGAACACAAAGAAGTTTCTCAGAAAGCTTCTTTCTCTTTGTTATCGGAGGATATTTCCTTTGGCCCTATAGACTTCAAAGGAATCCGAAATATCTGTTCTCAGATTCCACAGAAATAAGGTTAGGAAAGAGATCCACGAAATACAGATGTAACTCTGTGAGATGAATTAACAGAACACTAAGCAGTTTCTCAGAAAGCTTCTTTCCAGATTTCATCGGAGGATATTTCCTTTTTCACCATAGCCCTCTACGGGCTTCCAAATATCACTTTGCCAATTCCAGAAGAACTGTCTTAGCGAAAGGCTTCTTGAGGGGAAAGCTGTAACTGTATGAGATGATTTCACAGAACACAAAGAAGTTTCTCAGAAAGCTTCTTTCTCTTTGTTATCGGAGGATATTTCCTTTGGCCCTATAGTCTTCAAAGGGATCCGAAATATCTGTTCTCAGATTCCACAGAAATAAGGCTAGCAAAGAGATCCTCGAAATACAGATGTAATTCAGTGAGATGAATTAACAGAACACTAAGCAGTTTCTCAGAAAGCTTCTTTCCAGATTTCTACGGAGGATATTTCCTTTTTCACCATAGCCCTCTATGGGCTTCCACATATCACTTTGCCAATTCCACAAGAACTGTCTTAGCGAAAGGCTTCTTGAGGGGAAGGCTGTAACTCTGTGAGATGATTTCACAGAACACAAAGAAGTTTCTCAGAAAGTTTCTTTCTCTTTGTTATCGGAGGATATTTCCTTTGGCCCTATAGTCTTTAAAGGGAATGGAAATATCTGTTCTCAGATTCCACAGAAATAAGGCTAGCAAAGAGAACCACGAAATACAGGTGTAACACTGTGAGATGAATAAACAGAACACTAAGCAGTTTCTCAGAAAGTTTCTTTCCAGATTTCATCGGAGGATATTTCCTTTCTCACCATAGCCCTCTATGGGCTTCCAAATATCACTTTGCCAATTCCACATGAACTGTCTTAGCGACAGGCTTCTTGAGGGGAAAGCTGTAACTCTGCCAGATGATTTCACAGAACACAAAGAAGTTTCTCAGAATGCTTCTTTCTCTTTGTTATCGGAGGATATTTCCCTTGGCTCTATAGTCTTCAAAGGGATCCGAAATATCTGTTCTCAGATTCCACAGAAATAAGGCTAGCAAAGAGATCCACGAAATACAGATGTAATTCTGTGAGATGAATTAACAGAACACTAAGCAGTTTCTCAGAAATCTTCTTTCCAGATTTCATCAGAGGATATTTCCTTTTTCACCATAGCCCTCTATGGGCTTCCAAATATCACTTTGCCAATTCCACAAGAACTGTCTTAGCGAAAGGCTTCTTGAGGGGAAAGCTGTAACTCTGTGAGATGATTTCACAGAACACAAAGAAGTTTCTCAGAAAGCTTCTTTCTCTTTGTTATCGGAGTATATTTCCTTTTGCCCTATAGTCTTCAAAGGGAAAGGAAATATCTGTTGTCAGATTCCACAGAAATAAGGCTAGCAAAGAGATCCCCGAAATACAGATGTAACGCTGTGAGATGAATTAACAGAACACTAAGCAGATTCTCAGAAAGCTTAGTTCCAGATTTCAACGGAGGATATTTCCTTTTTCACCATTGCCCTCTTTGGGCTTCCAAATATCACTTTGCGAATTCCACAAGAAGTGTCTTAGCGAAAGGCTTCTTGGGGCGAAAGCTGTAACTCTGTGAGATGATTTCACAGAACACAAAGAAGTTTCTCAGAAAGCTTCTTTCTCTTTGTTATCGGAGGATATTTCCTTTGTCCCTATAGTCTTCAAAGGGAAAGGAAATATCTGTTGTCAGATTCCACAGAAATAAGGCTGGCAAAGAGATCCACGAAATACAGATGTAACTCTGTGAGATGAACTAACAGAACACTGAGCAGTTTCTCAGAAAGCTTCTTTCCAGATTTCGTCGGAGGATATTTCCTTTTTCACCATAGCCCTCTATGGGCTTCCAAATATCACTTTGAAAATTCCACAAGAACTGTCTTAGTGAAAGGTTTCTTGAGGGGAAAGCTGTAACTCTGTGAGATGATTTCACAGAACACAAAGAAGTTTCTCAGAAAGCTTCTTTCTCTTTGTTATCGGAGGATATTTCCTTTGGTCCTATAGTCTTCAAAGGGATCCGAAATATCTGTTCTCAGATTCCACAGAAAAAAGGCTAGCAAAGAGATCCCCGAAATACAGATGTAACTCTGTGAGATGAATTAACAGAACACTAAGCAGTTTCTCAGAAAGCCTCTTTCCAGATTTCATCGGAGGATATTTACTTTTTCACCATAGCCCTCTAAGGGCTTCTAAATATCACTTTGCCAATTCCACAAGAACTGTCCTAGCGAAAGGCTTCCTGAGGGGAAAGCTGTAACTCTGTGAGATGATTTCACAGAACACAAAGAAATTTCTCAGAAAGATTCTTTCTCTTTGTTATCGGAGGATATTTCCTTTGTCCCTATAGTCTTCAAAGGGAAAGGAAATATCTGTTATCAGATTCCACACAAATAAGGCTAGCAAAGACATCCACGAAATACAGATGTAACTCTGTGTGATGAATTAAGAGAATACTAAGCAGTTTCTCAGAAAGCTACTTTCCAGATTTCATCGGAGGATATTTCCTTTTTCACCATAGCCCTCTATGGGCTTCCAAATATCACTTTGCTAATTCCACAAGAACTGTCTTAGCGAAAGGTTTCTTGAGGGGAAAGGTGTAACTCTGTGAGATGATTTCACAGAACACAAAGAAGTTTCTCAGAAAGCTTCTTTCTCTTTGTTATCAGAGGATATTTCCTTTGGCCCTATAGTCTTCAAAGGGATCCGAAATATCTGTTGTCAGTTTGCACAGAAATAAGGCTAGCAAGGAGATCCACGAAATACAGATGTAACTCTGTGAGATGAATTGACAGAACACTAAGCTGTTTGTCAGAAAGCTTCTTTCTCTTTGTTATCGGAGGACATTTCCTTTGTCCCTATAGTCTTCAAATTGAAAGGAAATATCTGTTCTCAGATTCCACACAAATAAGGCTAGCAAAGAGATCCAGGAAATATAGATGTAAATCTGTGAGATGAATTAACAGAACACTAAGCAGTTTCTCAGAAATCTTCTTTCCAGATTTCATCAGGGGATATTTCCTTTTTCACCATAGCCCTCTATGGGCTTCCAAATATCACCTTGCCAATTCCACAAGAACTGTCATATCGAAAGGCTTCTTTAGGAGAAAGCTGTAACTCTGTGAGATGATTTCAGGGAACACGAAGAAGTTTCTCAGAAAGCTTCTTTCTCTTTGTTATCGGAGGATATTTCCTTTGGCCCTATAGTCTTCAATGGGATCCGAAATATCTGTTCTCAGATTCCACAGAAATAAGGCTAGCAAAGAGATCCACGAAATACAGATGTAACTCTGTGAGATGAATTAACGGAACACTAAGCAGTTTCTCAGAAAGCTTCTTTCTATATTTCATCTGAGGATATTTCCTTTTTTAACATAGCCCTCTATGGGCTTCCAAATATCACTTTGCCAATTCCACAAGAACTGTCTTAGCGAAAGACTTCTTGAGGGGAAAGCTGTAACTCTGTGAGATGATTTCACAGAACACAAAGAAGTTTCTCAGAAAGCTTCTTTCTCTTTGTTATCGGAGGATATTTCCTTTGTCCCTATAGTCTTCAAAGGGAAAGGAAATATCTGTTGTCAGATTCCACACAAATAAGGCTATCAAAGAGATCCACGAAATACAGATGTAACACTGTGAGATGAATTAACAGAACATTAAGCAGTTTTCACAAAGCTTCTTTCCAGATTTCATCGGAGGATATTTCCTTATTCACCATAGCCCTCTATGGGCTTCGAAATATCACTTTGCCAATTCCACAAGAACTGTCCTAGCGAAAGGCTTCCTGAGGGGAAAGCTGTAACTCTGTGAGATGATTTCACAGAACACAAAGAAGTTTCTCAGAAAGTTTCTTTCTCTTTGTTATAGGAGGATATTTCCTTTGTCCCCATAGTCTTCAAAGGGAAAGGAAATATCTGTTGTCAGATTCCACACAAATAAGGCTAGCAAAGAGATCCACGAAATACACATGTAACTCTGTGAGATGAATTAACGGAACACTAAGCAGTTTCTCAGAAAGCTTCTTTCCAGATTTCATCGGAGGATATTTCCTTTTTCACCATAACCCTCTATGGGCTTCCAAATATCACTTTGACAATTCCACAAGAACTATCTTAGCGAAAGGCTTCTTGAGGGGAAAGCTGTAACTGTGTGAGATGATTTCACAGAACACAAAGAAGTTTCTCAGAAAGCTTCTTTCTCTTTGTTATCGGAGGATATTTCCTTTGGCCCTATAGACGTAAAAGGGAAAGGAAATATCTGTTCTCAGATTCCACAGACATAAGGCTAGCAAAGAGATCCACGAAATACAGATGTAACACTGGGAGATGAATTAACAGAACACTAAGCACTTTCTCAGAAAGCTTCTTTCCAGATTTCATCGGAGGATATTTCCTTTTTCAACATAGCCCTCTAAGGGCTTCCAAATATCACTTTGCCAATTCCACATGAACTGTCTTAGCGAAAGGCTTCTTGAGGGGAAAGCTGTAACTCTGTGAGATGATTTCACAGAACACAAAGAAGTTTCTCAGAAAGCTTCTTTCTCTTTGTTATCGGAGGATATTTCCTTTGGCCCTAGAGTCTTGAAAGGGATCCGAAATATCTGTTCTCAGATTCCACAGAAATAAGGCTAGCAAAGAGATCCACGAAATACAGATGTAACTGTGTGAGATGAATTAACAGAACACTGAGCATTTTCTCCGAAAGCTTCTTTCCAGATTTCATCGGAGGATATTTCCTTTGTCACCATGGCCCTCTATGGGCTTCCAAATATCACTTTGCCAATTCCACAAGAACTGTTTTAGCGAAAGGCTTCTTGAGGGGAAAGCTGTAACTCTGTGAGATGATTTCACAGAACACAAAGAAGTTTCTCAGAAAGCTTCTTTCTCTTTGTTATCGGAGGATATTTCCTTTGTCCCTATAGTCTTCAAAGGGATCCGAAATATCTGTTCTCAGATTCCACAGAAATAAGGCTAGCAAAGAGATCCACGAAATACAGATGTAACTCTGTGAGATGAATTAACAGAACACTAAGCAGTTTCTCAGAAAGCTTCTTTCCAGATTTCATCGGAGGATATTTCCTTTTTCATCATAGCCCTCTATGGGCTTCCAAATATCACTTTGCCAATTCCACAAGAACTGTCTTCGCGAAAGGCTTCTTGAGGGGAAAGCTGTATCTCTGTGACATGATTTCACAGAACACAAAAAAGTTTCTCAGAAAGCTTCTTTCTCTTTGTTATCGGAGGATATTTCCTTTTGACCTATAGTCTTCAAAGGGAAAGGAAATATCTGTTGTCAGATTACACAGAAATAAGGCTAGCAAAGAGATCCACGAAATACAGATGTAACTCTGTGAGATGAATTAACAGAACACTGAGCAGTTTCTCAGAAAGCTTCTTTCCAGATTTCATCGGAGGATATTTCCTTTTTCACCATAGCCCTCTATGGGCTTCCAAATATCACTTTGCCAATTCCACAAGAACTGTCTTAGCGAAAGGCTTCTTGAGGGGAGAGCTGTAACTCTGTGAGATGATTTCACAGAACACAAAGAAGTTTCTCAGAAACCTTCTTTCTCTTTGTTATCGGAGGATATTTCCTTTGGCCCTATAGTCTTGAAAGGGATCCGAAATATCTGTTCTCAGATTCCACAGAAATAAGGCTAGCAAAGAGATCCACGAAATACAGATGTAACTCTGTGAGATGAATTAAGAGAACACTAAGCAGTTTCTCAGAAAGCTTCTTTACAGATTTCATCGGAGGATATTTCCTTTTTCACCATAGCCCTCTATGGGCTTCCAAATATCACTTTGCCAATTCCAGAAGAACTGTCTTAGCGAAAGGCTTCTTGAGGGGAAAGCTGTAACTCTGTGAGATGATTTCACAGAACACAAAGAAGTTGCTCAGAAAGCTTCTTTCTCTTTGTTATCGGAGGATATTTCCTTTGGCCCTATAGTCTTCAAAGGGATCCGAAATAACTGTTCTCAGATTCCACAGAAATAAGGGTAGCAAAGAGATCTTCGAAATACAGATGTAACTCTGTGAGATGAATTAACAGAACACTAAGCAGTTTCTCAGATAGCTTCTTTCCAGATTTCATCGGAGGATATTTAATTTTTCACCATAGCCCTCCATGGGCTTCCAAATATGACTTTGCGAATTCCACAAGAACTGTCTTAGTGAAAGGATTCTTGAGGGGAAAGCTGTAACTCTGTGAGATGATTTCACAGAACACAAAGAAGTTTCTCAGAAAGCTTCTTTCTCTTTGTTATCGGAGGATATTTCCTTTGGCCCAATAGTCTTGAAAGGGATCCGAAATATCTGTTCTCAGAATCCACAGAAATAAGGCTAGCAAAGAGATCCACGAAATACAGATGTAACTCTGTGAGATGAATTAACCGAACACTGAGCAGTTTCTCAGAAAGCTTCTTTCCAGATTTCATCGGAGGATATTTCCTTTTACACCATAGCCCTCTACGGGCTTCCAAATATCAGTTTGCCAATTCCACAAGAAATGTCTTAGTGAAAGGATTCTAGAGGGGAAAGCTGTATCTTTGTGAGATGATTTCACAGAACACAAAGAAGTTTCTCAGAAAGCTTCTTTCTCTTTGTTATTGGAGGATATTTCCTTTGGCCCTATAGTCTTCAAAGGGATCCGAAATATCTGTTCTCAGATTCCACAGAAATAAGGCTAGCAAAGAGATCCACGAAATACAGATGTAACTCTGTGAGATGAATTAACAGAACACTAAGCAGTTTCTCAGAAAGCTTCTTTCCAGATTTCATCGGAGGATATTTCCTTTTTCACCATAGCCCTCTATGGGCTTCCAAATATCACTTTGCCAATTCCAGAAGAACTGTCTTAGCGAAAGGCTTCTTAAGGGGAAAGCCGTAACTCTGTGAGATGATTTCACAGAACACAAAGAAGTTTCTCAGAAAGCTTCTTTCTCTTTGTTATTGGAGGATATTTCCTTTGGCCCTATAGTCTTCAAAGGGAAAGGAAATATCTGTTCTCAGATTCCACAGAAATAAGGCTAGCAAAGAGATCCACGAAATACAGATGTAACTCTGTGAGATGAATTAACAGAACACTGAGGAGTTTCTCAGAAAGCTTCTTTCCAGATTTCATCGGAGGATATTTCCTTTTTCACCATAGCCCTCTATGGGCTTCCAAATATCACTTTGCCAATTCCACAAGAACTGTCTTAGCGAAAGGCTTCTTGAGGGGAAAGCTGTAACTCTGTGAGTTGATTTCACAGAACACAAAGAAGTTTCTCAGAAATCTTCTTTCTCTTTGTTATCGGAGGATATTTCCTTTGGCCCTATAGTCTTCAAAGGGAAAGGAAATATCTGTTGTCAGATTCCACAGAAATAAAGCTAGCAAAGAGATCCACGAAATACAGATGTAACTCTGTGAGATGAATTAACAGAACACTGAGCAGTTTCTCAGAAAGCTTCTTTCCAGATTTCATCGAAGGATATTTCCTTTTTCACCATAGCCCTCTATGGGCTTCCAAATATCACTTTGCCAATTCCAGAAGAACTGTCTTAGCGAAAGGCTACTTGAGGGCAAAGCTGTAACTCTGTGAGATGATTTCACAGAACACAAAGAAGATTCTCAGAAAGCTTCTTTCTCTTTGTTATCGGAGGATATTTCCTTTGGTCCTATAGTCTTCAAAGGGATCCGAAATATCTGTTCTCAGATTCCACAGAAATGAGGCTAGCAAAGAAATCCACGAAATACAGATGTAACTCTTTGAGATGAATTAACAGAACACTAAGCAATTTCTCAGAAAGCTTCTTTCCAGATTTCATCGGAGGATATTTCCTTTTTCTCCATAGCCCTCTAAGAGCTTCCAAATATCACTTTGACAATTCCACAAAAACTGTCTTAGCGAAAGGCTTCTTGAGGGGAAAGCTGTAACTCTGTGAGATGATTTCACAGAACACAAAGAAGTTTCTCAGAAAGCTTCTTTCTCTTTGTTATCGGAGGATATTTCCTTTGTCCCTATAGTCTTCAAAGGGAAAGGAAATATCTCTTGTCAGATTCCACACAAATAAGGCTAGCAAAGAGATCCACGAAATACAGATGTAACTCTGTGAGATGAATTAACAGAACATTAAGCAGTTTTCACAAAGCTTCTTTCCAGATTTCATCTGAGGATATTTCCTTTTTCACCATAGCCATCTATGGGCTTCCAAATATCACTTTGCCAATTCCACAAGAACTGTCCTAGCGAAAGGCTTCCTGAGGGGAAAGCTGTAACTCTGTGAGATGATTTCACAGAACACAGAAGTTTCTCAGAAAGCTTCTTTCTCTTTGTTATCAGAGGATATTTCCTTTGTCCCCATAGTCTTCAAAGGGAAAGGAAATATCTGTTGTCAGATTCCACACAAATAAGGCTAGCAAAGAGATCCACGAAATACACATGTAACTCTGTGAGATGAATTAACGGAACACTAAGCAGTTTCTCAGAAAGCTTCTTTCCAGATTTCATCGGAGGATATTTCCTTTTTCACCATAACCCTCTATGGGCTTCCAAATATCACTTTGATAATTCCACAAGAACTATCTTAGCGAAAGGCTTCTTGAGGGGAAAGCTGTAACTGTGTGAGATGATTTCACAGAACACAAAGAAGTTTCTCAGAAAGCTTCTTTCTCTTTGTTATCGGAGGATATTTCCTTTGGCCCTATAGACTTAAAAGGGAAAGGAAATATCTGTTCTCAGATTCCACAGACATAAGGCTAGCAAAGAGATCCACGAAATACAGATGTAACACTGTGAGATGAAATAACAGAACACTAAACACTTTCTCAGAAAGCTTCTTTCCAGATTTCATCGGAGGATATTTCCTTTTTCAACATAGCCCTCTATGGGCTTCCAAATATCACTTTGCCAATTCCAGATGAACTGTCTTAGCGAAAGGCTTCTTGAGGGGAAAGCTGTAACTCTGTGAGATGATTTCACAGAACACAAAGAAGTTTCTCAGAAAGCTTCTTTCTCTTTGTTATCAGAGAATATTTCCTTTGGCCCTATAGTCTTCAAAGGGATCCGAAATATCTGTTCTCAGATTCCATAGAAATAAGGCTAGCAAAGAGATCCACGAAATACAGATGTAACTCTGTGAGATGAATTAACGGAACACTAGGCAGTTTCTCAGAAAGCTTCTTTCTATATTTCATCTGAGGATATTTCCTTTTTTAACATAGCCCTCTATGGGCTTCCAAATATCACTTTGCCAATTCCACAAGAACTGTCTTAGCGAAAGGCTTCTTGAGGGGAAAGCTGTAACTCTGTGAGATGATTTCACAGAACACAAAGAAGTTTCTAAGAAAGCTTCTTTCTCTTTGTTATCGGAGGATATTTCCTTTGTCCCTATAGTCTTCAAAGGGAAAGGAAATATCTGTTGTCAGATTCCACACAAATAAGGCTAGCAAAGAGATCCACGAAATACAGATGTAACTCTGTGAGATGAATTAACAGAAAACTAAGCAGTTTCTCAGAAAGCTTCTTTCCAGATTTCATCCGAGGATATTTCCTTTTTCACCATAGCCCTCTATGGGCTTCCTAATATAACTTTGACAATTCCTCAAGAATTGTTTTAGCGAAAGGCTTCTTGAGGGGAAAGCTGTAACTCTGTGAGATGATTTCACAGAACACAAAGAAGTTTCTCAGAAAGCTTCTTTCTCTGTGTTATCGGAGGATATTTCCTTTGGCTCTATAGTCTTTAAAGGGAAAGGAAATATCTGTTCTCAGATTCCACAGAAATAAGGCTAGCAAAGAGATCCACGAAATACAGATGTAACTCTGCGAGATGAATTAACAGAACACTAAGCAGTTTCTCAGAAACTTTCTTTCCAGATTTCATCGGAGGATATTTCCTTTCTCACCATAGCCCTCTATGGGCTTCCAAATATCACTTTGCCAATTCCACATGAACTGTCTTAGCGAAAGGATTCTTGAGGGGAAAGCTGTAACTCTGTCAGATGATTTCACAGAACACAAATAAGTTTCTCAGAAAAATTCTTTCTATTTGTTATCGGAGGATATTTCCTTTGGCCCTATAGTCTTCAAAGGAATCCGAAATATCTGTTCTCAGATTCCACACAAATAAGGCTAGCAAAGAGATCCACGAAATACAGATGTAAATCTGTGAGATGAATTAACAGAACATTAAGCAGTTTTCACAAAGCTTCTTTCCAGATTTCATCGGAGGATATTTCCTTTATCACCGTAGCCCTCTATGGGCTTCGAAATATCACTTTGCCAATTCCACAAGACCTGTACTAGCGAAAGGCTTCCTGAGGGGAAAGCTGTAACTCTGTGAGATGATTTCACAGAACACAAAGAAGTTTCTCAGAAAGCTTCTTTCTCTTTGTTATAGGAGGATATTTCCTTTGTCCCCATAGTCTTCAAAGGGAAAGGAAATATCTGTTGTCAGATTCCACACAAATAAGGCTAGCAAAGAGATCCACGAAATACACATGTAACTCTGTGACATGAATTATCGGAACACTAAGCAGTTTCTCAGAAAGCTTCTTTCCAGATTTCATCGGAGGATATTTCCTTTTTCACCATAACCCTCTATGGGCTTCCAAATATCACTTTGACAATTCCACAAGAACTATCTTAGCGAAAGGCTTCTTGAGTGGAAAGCTGTAACTGTGCGAGATGATTTCACAGAACACAAAGAAGTTTCTCAGAAAGCTTCTTTCTCTTTGTTATCGGAGGATATTTCCTTTGTCCCTATAGTCTTCAAAGGGAAAGGAAATATCTGTTGTCAGATTCCACACAAATAAGGCTAGCAAAGAGATCCACGAAATACAGATGTAACTCTGTGAGATGAATTAACAGAACATTAAGCAGTTTTCACAAAGCTTCTTTCCAGATTTCATCGGAGGATATTTCCTTTTTCACCATAGCCCTCTATGGGCTTCCAAATATCACTTTGCCAATTCCACAAGAACTGTCCTAGCGAAAGGCTTCCTGAGGGGAAAGCTGTAACTCTGTGAGATGATTTCAGAGAACACAAAGAAGTTTCTCAGAAAGCTTCTTTCTCTTTGTTATAGGAGGATATTTCCTTTGTCCCCATAGTCTTCAAAGGGAAAGGAAATATCTGTTGTCAGATTCCACACAAATAAGGCTAGCAAAGAGATCCACGAAATACACATGTAACTCTGTGAGATGAATTAACGGAACACTAAGCAGTTTCTCAGAAAGCTTCTTTCCAGATTTCATCGGAGGATATTTCCTTTTTCACCATAACCCTCTATGGGCTTCCAAATATCACTTTGACAATTCCACAAGAACTATCTTAGCGAAAGGCTTCTTGAGGGGAAAGCTGTAACTGTGTGAGATGATTTCACAGAACACAAAGAAGTTTCTCAGAAAGCTTCTTTCTCTTTGTTATCAGAGGATATTTCCTTTGGCCCTATAGTCTTCAAAGGGATCCGAAATATCTGTTCTCAGATTCCACAGAAATAAGGCTAGCAAAGAGATCCACGAAATACAGATGTAACTCTGTGAGATGAATTAACGGAACACTAGGCAGTTTCTCAGAAAGCTTCTTTCTATATTTCATCTGAGGATATTTCCTTTTTTAACATAGCCCTCTATGGGATTCCAAATATCACTTTGCCAATTCCACAAGAACTGTCTTAGCGAAAGGCTTCTTGAGGGGAAAGCTGTAACTCTGTGAGATGATTTCACAGAACACAAAGAAGTTTCTCAGAAAGCTTCTTTCTCTTTGTTATCGGAGGATATTTCCTTTGTCCCTATAGTCTTCAAAGGGAAAGGAAATATCTGTTGTCAGATTCCACACAAATAAGGCTAGCAAAGAGATCCACGAAATACAGATGTAACTCTGTGAGGTGAGTTAACAGAAAACTAAGCAGTTTCTCAGAAAGCTTCTTTCCAGATTTCATCGGAGGATATTTCCTTTTTCACCATAGCTCTCTATGGGCTTCCAAATATAACTTTGACAATTCCTCAAGAACTGTTTTAGCGAAAGGCTTCTTGAGGGGAAAGCTGTAACTCTGTGAGATGATTTCACAGAACACAAAGAAGTTTCTCAGAAAGCTTCTTTCTCTTTGTTATCGGAGGATATTTCCTTTGGCCCTATAGTCTTTACAGGGAAAGGAAATACCTGTTCTCAGATTCCACAGAAATAAGGCTAGCAAAGAGATCCACGAAATACAGATGTAACACTGTGAGATGAATTAACAGAACACTAAGCAGTTTCTCAGAAAGTTTCTTTCCAGATTTCATCGGAGGATATTTCCTTTCTCACCATAGCCCTCTATGGGCTTCCAAATATCACTTTGCCAATTCCACATGAACTGTCTTAGCGAAAGGATTCTTGAGGGGAAAGCTGTAACTCTGTCAGATGATTTCACAGAACACAAAGAAGTTTCTCAGAAAGCTTCTTTCTCTTTGTTATCGGAGGATATTTCCTTTGGCCCTATAGACTTCAAAGGAATCCGAAATATCTGTTCTCAGATTCCACAGAAATAAGGTTAGGAAAGAGATCCACGAAATACAGATGTAACTCTGTGAGATTAATTAACAGAACACTAAGCAGTTTCTCAGAAAGCTTCTTTCCAGATTTCATCGGAGGATATTTCCTTTTTCACCATAGCCCTCTATGGGCTTCCAAATATCACTTTGCCAATTCCAGAAGAACCGTCTTAGCGAAAGGCTTCTTGAGGGGAAAGCTGTAACTGTATGAGATGATTTCACAGAACACAAAGAAGTTTCTCAGAAAGCTTCTTTCTCTTTGTTATCGGAGGATATTTCCTTTGGCCCTATAGTCTTCAAAGGGATCCGAAATATCTGTTCTCAGATTCCACAGAAATAAGGCTAGCAAAGAGATCCTCGAAATACAGATGTAATTCAGTGAGATGAATTAACAGAACACTAAGCAGTTTCTCAGAAAGCTTCTTTCCAGATTTCTACGGAGGATATTTCCTTTTTCACCATAGCCCTCTATGGGCTTCCACATATCACTTTGCCAATTCCACAAGAACTGTCTTAGCGAAAGGCTTCTTGAGGGGAAGGCTGTAACTCTGTGAGATGATTTCACAGAACACAAAGAAGTTTCTCAGAAAGTTTCTTTCTCTTTGTTATCGGAGGATATTTCCTTTGGCCCTATAGTCTTTAAAGGGAATGGAAATATCTGTTCTCAGATTCCACAGAAATAAGGCTAGCAAAGAGAACCACGAAATACAGGTGTAACACTGTGAGATGAATAAACAGAACACTAAGCAGTTTCTCAGAAAGTTTCTTTCCAGATTTCATCGGAGGATATTTCCTTTCTCACCATAGCCCTCTATGGGCTTCCAAATATCACTTTGCCAATTCCACATGAACTGTCTTAGCGACAGGCTTCTTGAGGGGAGAGCTGTAACTCTGCCAGATGATTTCACAGAACACAAAGAAGTTTCTCAGAATGCTTCTTTCTCTTTGTTATCGGAGGATATTTCCCTTGGCCCTATAGTCTTCAAAGGGATCCGAAATATCTGTTCTCAGATTCCACAGAAATAAGGCTAGCAAAGAGATCCACGAAATACAGATGTAATTCTGTGAGATGAATTAACAGAACACTAAGCAGTTTCTCAGAAAGCTTCTTTCCAGATTTCATCAGAGGATATTTCCTTTTTCACCATAGCCCTCTATGGGATTCCAAATATCACTTTGCCAATTCCACAAGAACTGTCTTAGCGAAAGGCTTCTTGAGGGGAAAGCTGTAACTCTGTGAGATGATTTCACAGAACACAAAGAAGTTTCTCAGAAAGCTTCTTTCTCTTTGTTATCGGAGTATATTTCCTTTTGCCCTATAGTCTTCAAAGGGAAAGGAAATATCTGTTGTCAGATTCCACAGAAATAAGGCTAGCAAAGAGATCCCCGAGATACAGATGTAACGCTGTGAGATGAATTAACAGAACACTAAGCAGATTCTCAGAAAGCTTAGTTCCAGATTTCAACGGAGGATATTTCCTTTTTCACCATTGCCCTCTTTGGGCTTCCAAATATCACTTTGCGAATTCCACAAGAAGTGTCTTAGCGAAAGGCTTCTTGCGGCGAAAGCTGTAACTCTGTGAGATGATTTCACAGAACACAAAGAAGTTTCTCAGAAAGCTTCTTTCTCTTTGTTATCGGAGGATATTTCCTTTGGCCCTATAGTCTTCAAAGGAATCCGAAATATCTGTTCTCAGATTCCACACAAATAAGGCTAGCAAAGAGATCCACGAAATACAGATGTAACTCTGTGAGATGAATTAACAGAACATTAAGCAGTTTTCACAAAGCTTCTTTCCAGATTTCATCGGAGGATATTTCCTTTATCACCGTAGCCCTCTATGGGCTTCGAAATATCACTTTGCCAATTCCACAAGAACTGTACTAGCGAAAGACTTCCTGAGGGGAAAGCTGTAACTCTGTGAGATGATTTCACAGAACACAAAGAAGTTTCTCAGAAAGCTTCTTTCTCTTTGTTATAGGAGGATATTTCCTTTGTCCCCATAGTCTTCAAAGGGAAAGGAAATATCTGTTGTCAGATTCCACACAAATAAGGCTAGCAAAGAGATCCACGAAATACACATGTAACTCTGTGAGATGAATTAACGGAACACTAAGCAGTTTCTCAGAAAGCTTCTTTCCAGATTTCATCGGAGGATATTTCCTTTTTCACCATAACCCTCTATGGGCTTCCAAATATCACTTTGACAATTCCACAAGAACTATCTTAGCGAAAGGCTTCTTGAGTGGAAAGCTGTAACTGTGCGAGATGATTTCACAGAACACAAAGAAGTTTCTCAGAAAGCTTCTTTCTCTTTGTTATCGGAGGATATTTCCTTTGTCCCTATAGTCTTCAAAGGGAAAGGAAATATCTGTTGTCAGATTCCACACAAATAAGGCTAGCAAAGAGATCCACGAAATACAGATGTAACTCTGTGAGATGAATTAACAGAACATTAAGCAGTTTTCACAAAGCTTCTTTCCAGATTTCATCGGAGGATATTTCCTTTTTCACCATAGCCCTCTATGGGCTTCCAAATATCACTTTGCCAATTCCACAAGAACTGTCCTAGCGAAAGGCTTCCTGAGGGGAAAGCTGTAACTCTGTGAGATGATTTCAGAGAACACAAAGAAGTTTCTCAGAAAGCTTCTTTCTCTTTGTTATAGGAGGATATTTCCTTTGTCCCCATAGTCTTCAAAGGGAAAGGAAATATCTGTTGTCAGATTCCACACAAATAAGGCTAGCAAAGAGATCCACGAAATACACATGTAACTCTGTGAGATGAATTAACGGAACACTAAGCAGTTTCTCAGAAAGCTTCTTTCCAGATTTCATCGGAGGATATTTCCTTTTTCACCATAACCCTCTATGGGCTTCCAAATATCACTTTGACAATTCCACAAGAACTATCTTAGCGAAAGGCTTCTTGAGGGGAAAGCTGTAACTGTGTGAGATGATTTCACAGAACACAAAGAAGTTTCTCAGAAAGCTTCTTTCTCTTTGTTATCAGAGGATATTTCCTTTGGCCCTATAGTCTTCAAAGGGAAAGGAAATATCTGTTCTCAGATTCCACAGAAATAAGGCTAGCAAAGAGATCCACGAAATACAGATGTAACTCTGTGAGATGAATTAACGGAACACTAGGCAGTTTCTCAGAAAGCTTCTTTCTATATTTCATCTGAGGATATTTCCTTTTTTAACATAGCCCTCTATGGGCTTCCAAATATCACTTTGCCAATTCCACAAGAACTGTCTTAGCGAAAGGCTTCTTGAGGGGAAAGCTGTAACTCTGTGAGATGATTTCACAGAACACAAAGAAGTTTCTCAGAAAGCTTCTTTCTCTTTGTTATCGGAGGATATTTCCTTTGTCCCTATAGTCTTCAAAGGGAAAGGAAATATCTGTTGTCAGATTCCACACAAATAAGGCTAGCAAAGAGATCCACGAAATACAGATGTAACTCTGTGAGGTGAGTTAACAGAAAACTGAGCAGTTTCTCAGAAAGCTTCTTTCCAGATTTCATCGGAGGATATTTCCTTTTTCACCATAGCTCTCTATGGGCTTCCAAATATAACTTTGACAATTCCTCAAGAACTGTTTTAGCGAAAGGCTTCTTGAGGGGAAAGCTGTAACTCTGTGAGATGATTTCACAGAACACAAAGAAGTTTCTCAGAAAGCTTCTTTCTCTTTGTTATCGGAGGATATTTCCTTTGGCCCTATAGTCTTTACAGGGAAAGGAAATATCTGTTCTCAGATTCCACAGAAATAAGGCTAGCAAAGAGATCCACGAAATACAGATGTAACACTGTGAGATGAATTAACAGAACACTAAGCAGTTTCTCAGAAAGTTTCTTTCCAGATTTCATCGGAGGATATTTCCTTTCTCACCATAGCCCTCTATGGGCTTCCAAATATCACTTTGCCAATTCCACATGAACTGTCTTAGCGAAAGGATTCTTGAGGGGAAAGCTGTAACTCTGTCAGATGATTTCACAGAACACAAAGAAGTTTCTCAGAAAGCTTCTTTCTCTTTGTTATCGGAGGATATTTCCTTTGGCCCTATAGACTTCAAAGGAATCCGAAATATCTGTTCTCAGATTCCACAGAAATAAGGTTAGGAAAGAGATCCACGAAATACAGATGTAACTCTGTGAGATTAATTAACAGAACACTAAGCAGTTTCTCAGAAAGCTTCTTTCCAGATTTCATCGGAGGATATTTCCTTTTTCACCATAGCCCTCTATGGGCTTCCAAATATCACTTTGCCAATTCCAGAAGAACCGTCTTAGCGAAAGGCTTCTTGAGGGGAAAGCTGTAACTGTATGAGATGATTTCACAGAACACAAAGAAGTTTCTCAGAAAGCTTCTTTCTCTTTGTTATCGGAGGATATTTCCTTTGGCCCTATAGTCTTCAAAGGGATCCGAAATATCTGTTCTCAGATTCCACAGAAATAAGGCTAGCAAAGAGATCCTCGAAATACAGATGTAATTCAGTGAGATGAATTAACAGAACACTAAGCAGTTTCTCAGAAAGCTTCTTTCCAGATTTCTACGGAGGATATTTCCTTTTTCACCATAGCCCTCTATGGGCTTCCACATATCACTTTGCCAATTCCACAAGAACTGTCTTAGCGAAAGGCTTCTTGAGGGGAAGGCTGTAACTCTGTGAGATGATTTCACAGAACACAAAGAAGTTTCTCAGAAAGTTTCTTTCTCTTTGTTATCGGAGGATATTTCCTTTGGCCCTATAGTCTTTAAAGGGAATGGAAATATCTGTTCTCAGATTCCACAGAAATAAGGCTAGCAAAGAGAACCACGAAATACAGGTGTAACACTGTGAGATGAATAAACAGAACACTAAGCAGTTTCTCAGAAAGTTTCTTTCCAGATTTCATCGGAGGATATTTCCTTTCTCACCATAGCCCTCTATGGGCTTCCAAATATCACTTTGCCAATTCCACATGAACTGTCTTAGCGACAGGCTTCTTGAGGGGAGAGCTGTAACTCTGCCAGATGATTTCACAGAACACAAAGAAGTTTCTCAGAATGCTTCTTTCTCTTTGTTATCGGAGGATATTTCCCTTGGCCCTATAGTCTTCAAAGGGATCCGAAATATCTGTTCTCAGATTCCACAGAAATAAGGCTAGCAAAGAGATCCACGAAATACAGATGTAATTCTGTGAGATGAATTAACAGAACACTAAGCAGTTTCTCAGAAAGCTTCTTTCCAGATTTCATCAGAGGATATTTCCTTTTTCACCATAGCCCTCTATGGGATTCCAAATATCACTTTGCCAATTCCACAAGAACTGTCTTAGCGAAAGGCTTCTTGAGGGGAAAGCTGTAACTCTGTGAGATGATTTCACAGAACACAAAGAAGTTTCTCAGAAAGCTTCTTTCTCTTTGTTATCGGAGTATATTTCCTTTTGCCCTATAGTCTTCAAAGGGAAAGGAAATATCTGTTGTCAGATTCCACAGAAATAAGGCTAGCAAAGAGATCCCCGAGATACAGATGTAACGCTGTGAGATGAATTAACAGAACACTAAGCAGATTCTCAGAAAGCTTAGTTCCAGATTTCAACGGAGGATATTTCCTTTTTCACCATTGCCCTCTTTGGGCTTCCAAATATCACTTTGCGAATTCCACAAGAAGTGTCTTAGCGAAAGGCTTCTTGCGGCGAAAGCTGTAACTCTGTGAGATGATTTCACAGAACACAAAGAAGTTTCTCAGAAAGCTTCTTTCTCTTTGTTATCGGAGGATATTTCCTTTGGCCCTATAGTCTTCAAAGGAATCCGAAATATCTGTTCTCAGATTCCACACAAATAAGGCTAGCAAAGAGATCCACGAAATACAGATGTAACTCTGTGAGATGAATTAACAGAACATTAAGCAGTTTTCACAAAGCTTCTTTCCAGATTTCATCGGAGGATATTTCCTTTATCACCGTAGCCCTCTATGGGCTTCGAAATATCACTTTGCCAATTCCACAAGAACTGTACTAGCGAAAGACTTCCTGAGGGGAAAGCTGTAACTCTGTGAGATGATTTCACAGAACACAAAGAAGTTTCTCAGAAAGCTTCTTTCTCTTTGTTATAGGAGGATATTTCCTTTGTCCCCATAGTCTTCAAAGGGAAAGGAAATATCTGTTGTCAGATTCCACACAAATAAGGCTAGCAAAGAGATCCACGAAATACACATGTAACTCTGTGAGATGAATTAACGGAACACTAAGCAGTTTCTCAGAAAGCTTCTTTCCAGATTTCATCGGAGGATATTTCCTTTTTCACCATAACCCTCTATGGGCTTCCAAATATCACTTTGACAATTCCACAAGAACTATCTTAGCGAAAGGCTTCTTGAGTGGAAAGCTGTAACTGTGCGAGATGATTTCACAGAACACAAAGAAGTTTCTCAGAAAGCTTCTTTCTCTTTGTTATCGGAGGATATTTCCTTTGTCCCTATAGTCTTCAAAGGGAAAGGAAATATCTGTTGTCAGATTCCACACAAATAAGGCTAGCAAAGAGATCCACGAAATACAGATGTAACTCTGTGAGATAAATTAACAGAACATTAAGCAGTTTTCACAAAGCTTCTTTCCAGATTTCATCGGAGGATATTTCCTTTTTCACCATAGCCCTCTATGGGCTTCCAAATATCACTTTGCCAATTCCACAAGAACTGTCCTAGCGAAAGGCTTCCTGAGGGGAAAGCTGTAACTCTGTGAGATGATTTCAGAGAACACAAAGAAGTTTCTCAGAAAGCTTCTTTCTCTTTGTTATAGGAGGATATTTCCTTTGTCCCCATAGTCTTCAAAGGGAAAGGAAATATCTGTTGTCAGATTCCACACAAATAAGGCTAGCAAAGAGATCCACGAAATACACATGTAACTCTGTGAGATGAATTAACGGAACACTAAGCAGTTTCTCAGAAAGCTTCTTTCCAGATTTCATCGGAGGATATTTCCTTTTTCACCATAACCCTCTATGGGCTTCCAAATATCACTTTGACAATTCCACAAGAACTATCTTAGCGAAAGGCTTCTTGAGGGGAAAGCTGTAACTGTGTGAGATGATTTCACAGAACACAAAGAAGTTTCTCAGAAAGCTTCTTTCTCTTTGTTATCAGAGGATATTTCCTTTGGCCCTATAGTCTTCAAAGGGATCCGAAATATCTGTTCTCAGATTCCACAGAAATAAGGCTAGCAAAGAGATCCACGAAATACAGATGTAACTCTGTGAGATGAATTAACGGAACACTAGGCAGTTTCTCAGAAAGCTTCTTTCTATATTTCATCTGAGGATATTTCCTTTTTTAACATAGCCCTCTATGGGCTTCCAAATATCACTTTGCCAATTCCACAAGAACTGTCTTAGCGAAAGGCTTCTTGAGGGGAAAGCTGTAACTCTGTGAGATGATTTCACAGAACACAAAGAAGTTTCTCAGAAAGCTTCTTTCTCTTTGTTATCGGAGGATATTTCCTTTGTCCCTATAGTCTTCAAAGGGAAAGGAAATATCTGTTGTCAGATTCCACACAAATAAGGCTAGCAAAGAGATCCACGAAATACAGATGTAACACTGTGAGGTGAGTTAACAGAAAACTGAGCAGTTTCTCAGAAAGCTTCTTTCCAGATTTCATCGGAGGATATTTCCTTTTTCACCATAGCCCTCTATGGGCTTCCAAATATAACTTTGACAATTCCTCAAGAACTGTTTTAGCGAAAGGCTTCTTGTGGGGAAAGCTGTAACTCTGTGAGATGATTTCACAGAACACAAAGAAGTTTCTCAGAAAGCTTCTTTCTCTTTGTTATCGGAGGATATTTCATTTGGCCCTATAGTCTTTACAGGGAAAGGAAATATCTGTTCTCAGATTCCACAGAAATAAGGCTAGCAAAGAGATCCACGAAATACAGATGTAACACTGTGAGATGAATTAACAGAACACTAAGCAGTTTCTCAGAAAGTTTCTTTCCAGATTTCATCGGAGGATATTTCCTTTCTCACCATAGCCCTCTATGGGCTTCCAAGTATCACTTTGCCAATTCCACATGAACTGTCTTAGCGAAAGGATTCTTGAGGGGAAAGCTGTAACTCTGTCAGATGATTTCACAGAACACAAAGAAGTTTCTCAGAAAGCTTCTTTCTCTTTGTTATCGGAGGATATTTCCTTTGGCCCTATAGACTTCAAAGGAATCCGAAATATCTGTTCTCAGATTCCACAGAAATAAGGTTAGGAAAGAGATCCACGAAATACAGATGTAACTCTGTGAGATTAATTAACAGAACACTAAGCAGTTTCTCAGAAAGCTTCTTTCCAGATTTCATCGGAGGATATTTCCTTTTTCACCATAGCCCTCTATGGGCTTCCAAATATCACTTTGCCAATTCCAGAAGAACTGTCTTAGCGAAAGGCTTCTTGAGGGGAAAGCTGTAACTGTATGAGATGATTTCACAGAACACAAAGAAGTTTCTCAGAAAGCTTCTTTCTCTTTGTTATCGGAGGATATTTCCTTTGGCCCTATAGTCTTCAAAGGGATCCGAAATATCTGTTCTCAGATTCCACAGAAATAAGGCTAGCAAAGAGATCCTCGAAATACAGATGTAATTCAGTGAGATGAATTAACAGAACACTAAGCAGTTTCTCAGAAAGCTTCTTTCCAGATTTCTACGGAGGATATTTCCTTTTTCATCATAGCCCTCTATGGGCTTCCACATATCACTTTGCCAATTCCACAAGAACTGTCTTAGCGAAAGGCTTCTTGAGGGGAAGGCTGTAACTCTGTGAGATGATTTCACAGAACACAAAGAAGTTTCTCAGAAAGTTTCTTTCTCTTTGTTATCGGAGGATATTTCCTTTGGCCCTATAGTCTTTAAAGGGAATGGAAATATCTGTTCTCAGATTCCACAGAAATAAGGCTAGCAAAGAGAACCATGAAATACAGGTGTAACACTGTGAGATGAATAAACAGAACACTAAGCAGTTTCTCAGAAAGTTTCTTTCCAGATTTCATCGGAGGATATTTCCTTTCTCACCATAGCCCTCTATGGGCTTCCATATATCACTTTGCCAATTCCACATGAACTGTCTTAGCGACAGGCTTCTTGAGGGGAGAGCTGTAACTCTGCCAGATGATTTCACAGAACACAAAGAAGTTTCTCAGAATGCTTCTTTCTCTTTGTTATCGGAGGATATTTCCCTTGGCCCTATAGTCTTCAAAGGGATCCGAAATATCTGTTCTCAGATTCCACAGAAATAAGGCTAGCAAAGAGATCCACGAAATACAGATGTAATTCTGTGAGATGAATTAACAGAACACTAAGCAGTTTCTCAGAAAGCTTCTTTCCAGATTTCATCAGAGGATATTTCCTTTTTCACCATTGACCTCTAAGGGCTTCCAAATATCACTTTGCCAATTCCACAAGAACTGTCTTAGCGAAAGGCTTCTTGAGGGGAAAGCTGTAACTCTGTGAGATGATTTCACAGAACACAAAGAAGTTTCTCAGAAAGCTTCTTTCTCTTTGTTATCGGAGTATATTTCCTTTTGCCCTATAGTCTTCAAAGGGAAAGGAAATATCTGTTGTCAGATTCCACAGAAATAAGGCTAGCAAAGAGATCCCCGAAATACAGATGTAACGCTGTGAGATGAATTAACAGAACACTAAGCAGATTCTCAGAAAGCTTAGTTCCAGATTTCAACGGAGGATATTTCCTTTTTCACCATTGCCCTCTTTGGGCTTCCAAATATCACTTTGCGAATTCCACAGGAAGTGTCTTAGCGAAAGGCTTCTTGGGGCGAAAGCTGTAACTCTGTGAGATGATTTCACAGAACACAAAGAAGTTTCTCAGAAAGCTTCTTTCTCTTTGTTATCGGAGGATATTTCCTTTGTCCCTATAGTCTTCAAAGGGAAAGGAAATATCTGTTGTCAGATTCCACAGAAATAAGGCTAGCAAAGAGATCCACGAAATACAGATGTAACTCTGTGAGATGAATTAACAGAACACTGAGCAGTTTCTCAGAAAGCTTCTTTCCAGATTTCGTCGGAGGATATTTCCTTTTTCACCATAGCCCTCTATGGGCTTCCAAATATCACTTTGAAAATTCCACAAGAACTGTCTTAGTGAAAGGTTTCTTGAGGGGAAAGCTGTAAATCTGTGAGATGATTTCACAGAACACAAAGAAGTTTCTCAGAAAGCTTCTTTCTCTTTGTTATCGGAGGATATTTCCTTTGGTCCTATAGTCTTCAAAGGGATCCGAAATATCTGTTCTCAGATTCCACAGAAAAAAGGCTAGCAAAGAGATCCCCGAAATACAGATGTAACTCTGTGAGATGAATTAACAGAACACTAAGCAGTTTCTCAGAAAGCCTCTTTCCAGATTTCATCGGAGGATATTTACTTTTTCAACATAGCCCACTAAGGGCTTCTAAATATCACTTTGCCAATTCCACAAGAACTGTCCTAGCGAAAGGCTTCCTGAGGGGAAAGCTGTAACTCTGTGAGATGATTTCACAGAACACAAAGAAATTTCTCAGAAAGATTCTTTCTCTTTGTTATCGGAGGATATTTCCTTTGTCCCTATAGTCTTCAAAGGGAAAGGAAATATCTGTTATCAGATTCCACACAAATAAGGCTAGCAAAGACATCCACGAAATACAGATGTAACTCTGTGTGATGAATTAAGAGAATACTAAGCAGTTTCTCAGAAAGCTACTTTCCAGATTTCATCGGAGGATATTTCCTTTTTCACCATAGCCCTCTATGGGCTTCCAAATATCACTTTGCCAATTCCACAAGAACTGTCTTAGCGAAAGGTTTCTTGAGGGGAAAGGTGTAACTCTGTGAGATGATTTCACAGAACACAAAGAAGTTTCTCAGAAAGCTTCTTTCTCTTTGTTATCAGAGGATATTTCCTTTGGCCCTATAGTCTTCAAAGGGATCCGAAATATCTGTTGTCAGATTGCACAGAAATAAGGCTAGCAAGGAGATCCACGAAATACAGATGTAACTCTGTGAGATGAATTGACAGAACACTAAGCAGTTTGTCAGAAAGCTTCTTTCTCTTTGTTATCGGAGGACATTTCCTTTGTCCCTATAGTCTTCAAATTGAAAGGAAATATCTGTTCTCAGATTCCACACAAATAAGGCTAGCAAAGAGATCCAGGAAATATAGATGTAAATCTGTGAGATGAATTAACAGAACACTAAGCAGTTTCTCAGAAAGCTTCTTTCCAGATTTCATCAGAGGATATTTCCTTTTTCACCATAGCCCTCTATGGGCTTCCAAATATCACCTTGCCAATTCCACAAGAACTGTCATATCGAAAGGCTTCTTTAGGAGAAAGCTGTAACTCTGTGAGATGATTTCAGGGAACACGAAGAAGTTTCTCAGAAAGCTTCTTTCTCTTTGTTATCGGAGGATATTTCCTTTGGCCCTATAGTCTTCAATGGGATCCGAAATATCTGTTCTCAGATTCCACAGAAATAAGGCTAGCAAAGAGATCCACGAAATACAGATGTAACTCTGTGAGATGAATTAACGGAACACTAAGCAGTTTCTCAGAAAGCTTCTTTCTATATTTCATCTGAGGATATTTCCTTTTTTAACATAGCCCTCTATGGCCTTCCAAATATCACTTTGCCAATTCCACAAGAACTGTCTTAGCGAAAGACTTCTTGAGGGGAAAGCTGTAACTCTGTGAGATGATTTCACAGAACACAAAGAAGTTTCTCAGAAAGCTTCTTTCTCTTTGTTATCGGAGGATATTTCCTTTGTCCCTATAGTCTTCAAAGGGAAAGGAAATATCTGTTGTCAGATTCCACACAAATAAGGCTAGCAAAGAGATCCACGAAATACAGATGTAACCCTGTGAGATGAACTAACAGAACATTAAGCAGTTTTCACAAAGCTTCTTTCCAGATTTCATCGGAGGATATTTCCTTATTCACCATAGCCCTCTATGGGCTTCGAATTATCACTTTGCCAATTCCACAAGAACTGTCCTAGCGAAAGGCTTCCTGAGGGGAAAGCTGTAACTCTGTGAGATGATTTCACAGAACACAAAGAAGTTTCTCAGAAAGTTTCTTTCTCTTTGTTATAGGAGGATATTTCCTTTGTCCCCATAGTCTTCAAAGGGAAAGGAAATATCTGTTGTCAGATTCCACACAAATAAGGCTAGCAAAGAGATCCACGAAATACACATGTAACTCTGTGAGATGAATTAACGGAACACTAAGCAGTTTCTCAGAAAGCTTCTTTCCATATTTCATCGGAGGATATTTCCTTTTTCACCATAACCCTCTATGGGCTTCCAAATATCACTTTGACAATTCCACAAGAACTATCTTAGCGAAAGGCTTCTTGAGGGGAAAGCTGTAACTGTGTGAGATGATTTCACAGAACACAAAGAAGTTTCTCAGAAAGCTTCTTTCTCTTTGTTATCGGAGGATATTTCCTTTGGCCCTATAGACGTAAAAGGGAAAGGAAATATCTGTTCTCAGATTCCACAGACATAAGGCTAGCAAAGAGATCCACGAAATACAGATGTAACACTGGGAGATGAATTAACAGAACACTAAGCACTTTCTCAGAAAGCTTCTTTCCAGATTTCATCGGAGGATATTTCCTTTTTCACCATAGCCCTCTATGGGCTTCCAAATATCACTTTGCCAATTCCACAAGAACTGTCTTAGCGAAAGGCTTCTTGAGGGAAAAGCTGTAACTCTGGGAGATGATTTCACAGAAAACAAAGAAGTTTCTCAGAAAGCTTCTTTCTCTTTGTTATCGGAGGATATTTCCTTTTGCCCTATAGTCTTCAAAGGGAAGGGAAATATCTGTTGTCAGATTCCACAGAAATAAGGCTAGCAAAGAGATCCACGAAATACAGATGTAACTCTGTGAGATGAATTAACAGAACACTGAGCAGTTTCTCAGAAAGCTTCTTTCCAGATTTCATCGGAGGATATTTCCTTTTTCACCATATCCCTCTATGGGCTTCCAAATATCACTTTGCCAATTCCACAAGAACTGTCTTAGCGAAAGGCTTCTTGAGGGGAAAGCTGTAACTCTGTGAGATGATTTCACAGAACACAAAGAAGTTTCTCAGAAAGCTTCTTTCTCTTTGTTATCGGAGGATATTTCCTTTGGCCCAATAGACTTCAAAGGGATCCGAAATATCTGTTCTCAGATTCCACAGAAATAAGGCTAGCAAAGAGATCCCCGAAATACAGATGTAACCTTGTGAGATGAATTAACAGAACACTAAGCAGTTTCTCAGAAAGCTTCTTTCCAGATTTCATCGGAGGATACTTCCTTTTTCACCATAGCTCTCTATGGGCTTCCAAATATCACTTTGCCAATTCGACAAGAACTGTTCTAGCGAAAGGCTTCCTGAGGGGAAAGCTGTAACTCTGTGAGATGATTTCACAGAACCCAAAGAAGTTTCTCAGAAAGCTTCTTTCTCTTTGTTATCGGAGGATATTTCCTTTGTCCCTATAGTCTTCAAAGGGAAAGGAAATATCTGTTGTCAGTTTCCACAGAAATAAGGCTAGCAAAGAGATCCAGGAAATACAGATGTAAATCTGTGAGATGAATTAACAGAACATTAAGCAGTTTCTCAGAAAGCTTCTTTCCAGATTTCAACGGAGGATATTTCCTTTTTCACCATAGCCCTCTATGGGCTTCCAAATATCACTTTGCCAATTCCACAAGAACTGTCTTAGCGAAAGGCTTCTTGAGGGGAAAGCTGTAACTCTGTGAGATGATTTCACAGAAAACAAAGAAGTTTCTCAGAAAGCTTCTTTCTCTTTGTTATCGGAGGATATTTCCTTTGGCCCTATAGTCTTCAAAGGGATCCGAAATATCTGTTATCAGATTCCACAGAAATAAGGGTAGCAAAGAGATCCACGAAATACAGATGTAACTCTGTGAGATCAATTAACAGAACACTAAGCAGTTTCTCGGAAAGCTTCTTTCTATATTTCATCTGAGGATATTTCCTTTTTCACCATAGCCCTCTATGGGCTTCCAAATATCACTTTGCCAATTCCACAAGAACTGTCTTAGCGAAAGGCTTCTTGAGGGGAAAGCTGTAACTCTGTGAGATGATTTCACAGAACACAAAGAAGTTTCGCAGAAAACTTCTTTCTCTTTGTTATCGGAGGATATTTCCTTTGGCCCTATAGTCTTCAAAGGGAAAGGAAATATCTGTTGTCAGATTCCACAGAAATAAGGCTAGCAAGGAGATCCACGAAATACAGATGTAACTCTGTGAGATGAATTAACAGAACCCTAAGCAGTTTCACAGAAAGCTTCTTTCCAGATTTCATCGGAGGATATTTCCTTTTTCACCATAGCCCTCTATGGGCTTCCAAATATCACTTTGCCAATTCCACAAGACCTGTCTTAGCGAAAGGCTTCTGGAGCGGAAAGCTGTAACTCTGTGAGATGATTTCACAGAACAGAAAGAAGTTTCTCAGAAAGCTTCTTTCTCTTTGTTATCGGAGGATATTTCCTTTGGCCCTATAGTCTTGAAAGGGATCCGAAATATCTGTTCTCAGATTCCACAGAAATAAGGCTAGCAAAGAGATCCACGAAATACAGATGTAACACTCTGAGATGAATTAACAGAACACTGAGCAGTTTCTCAGAAAGCTTCTTTCCAGATTTCATCGGAGGATATTTCCTTTTTCACCATAGCCCTCTATGGGCTTCCAAATATCACTTTGCCAATTCCACAAGAACTGTCTTAGCGAAAGGCTTCTTGAGGGGAAAGCTGTAACTCTGTGGGATGATTTCACAGAACACAAAGAAGTTTCTCAGAAAGCTTATTTCTCTTTGTTATTGGAGGATATTTCCTTTGGCCCTATAGTCTTGAAAGTGATCCAAAATATCTGTTCTCAGATCCCACCGAAATAAGGCTAGCAAAGTGATCCACGAAATAGAGATGTAAATCTGTGAGATGAATTAACAGAACACTAAGCAGTTTCTAAGAAGGCTTCGTTCCAGATTTCATCGGAGGATATTTCCTTTTTCACCATAGCCCTCTTTGGGCTTCCAAATATCACTTTGCCAATTCCAGAAGAACTGTCTTAGCGAAAGGCTTCTTGGGGGAAAGCTGTAACTCTGTGAGATGATTTCACAGAACACAAAGAAGTTTCTCAGAAAGCTTCTTTCTCTTTGTTATCGGAGGATATTACCTTGGCCCTATAGTCTTCAAAGGGAAAGGAAATATCTGTTGTCAGATTCCACAGAAATAAGGCTAGCAAAGAGATCCACGAAATACAGATGTAACTCTGTGAGATGAATTAACAGAACACTGAGCAGATTCTCAGAAAGCTTCTTTCCAGATTTCATTTGAGGATATTTCCTTTTTCACCATAGCCCTCTATGGGCTTTCAAATATCACTTTGAAAATTCCACAAGAACTGTCTTAGTGAAAGGCTTCTTGAGGGGAAAGCTGTAACTCTGTAAGATGATTTCACAGAACACGAAGAAGTTTCTCAGAAAGCTTCTTTCTCTTTGTTATTGGAGGATATTTCCTTTGGCCCTATAGTCTTCAAAGGGAAAGGAAATATCTGTTGTCAGATTCCACAGAAATAAGGCTAGCAAAGAGATCCCCGAAAGACAGATGTAACTCTGTGAGATGAATTAACAGAACACTAAGCAGTTTCTCAGAAAGCTTCTTTCCAGATTTCATCGGAGGATATTTCCTTTATCACCATAGCCCTCTAAGGGCTTCCAAATATCACTTTGCCAATTCCAGAAGAACTGTCTTAGCGAAAGGCTTCTTGAGGGGAAAGCTGTAAGTCTGTGAGATGATTTCACAGAACACAAAGAAGTTTCTCAGAAAGCTTCTTTCTCTTTGTTATCGGAGGATATTTCCTTTGGCCCTATAGTCTTTAAAGGAATCTGAAATATCTGTTCTCAGATTCCTCAGAAATAATGCTAGCAAAGAGATCCACGAAATACAGATGTAACACTGTGAGATGAATTAACAGAACACTCAGCAGTTTCTCAGAAAGCTTCTTTCCAGAATTCATTGGAGGATATTTCCTTTTTCACCGTAGCCCTCTATGGGCTTCCAAATATCACTTTGCCAATTCCACAACAACTTTCTTAGCGACAGACTTCTTGAGGGGAAAGCTGTAATTCTGTGAGATGATTTCAGAGAACACAAAGAAGTTTCTCAGAAAGCTTCTTTCTCTTTGTTATCGGAGGATATTTCCTTTGGCCCTATAGACTTCAATGGGATCCGAAATATCTGTTCTCAGATTCCACAGAAATAAGGCTAGCAAAGAGATCCCCGAAATACAGATGTAACTCTGTGAGATGAATTAACAGAACAATAAGCAGTTTCTCAGAAAGCTTCTTTCCAGATTTCATCGGAGGATACTTCCTTTTTCACCGTAGCTCTCTATGGGCTTCCAAACATCACTTTGCCAATTCGACAAGAACTGTCCTAGCGAAATGCTTCCTGAGGGGAAAGCTGTAACTCTGTGAGATGATTTCACAGAACACAAAGAAGTTTCTCAGAAAGCTTCTTTCTCTTTGTTATCGGAGGATATTTCCTTTGGCCCTATAGTCTTCCAAAGGGAAGGAAATATCTGTTGTCAGATTCCACAGAAATAAGGCTAGCAAAGAGATCCAGGAAATACAGATGTAATTCTGTGAGATGAATTAACAGAACATTAAGCAGTTTCTCAGAAAGCTTCTTTCCAGATTTCATCGGAGGATATTTCCTTTTTCACCATAGCCTTCTAAGGGCTTCCAAATATCACTTTGCCAATTCCACAAGAACTGTCTTAGTGAAAGGCTTCTTGAGGGGAAAGCTGTAACTCTGTAAGATGATTTCACAGAACACGAAGAAGTTTCTCAGAAAGCTTCTTTCTCTTTGTTATTGGAGGATATTTCCTTTGGCCCTATAGTCTTCAAAGGGAAAGGAAATATCTGTTGTCAGATTCCACAGAAATAAGGCTAGCAAAGAGATCCCCGAAAGACAGATGTAACTCTGTGAGATGAATTAACAGAACACTAAGCAGTTTCTCAGAAAGCTTCTTTCCAGATTTCATCGGAGGATATTTCCTTTATCACCATAGCCCTCTAAGGGCTTCCAAATATCACTTTGCCAATTCCAGAAGAACTGTCTTAGCGAAAGGCTTCTTGAGGGGAAAGCTGTAAGTCTGTGAGATGATTTCACAGAACACAAAGAAGTTTCTCAGAAAGCTTCTTTCTCTTTGTTATCGGAGGATATTTCCTTTGGCCCTATAGTCTTTAAAGGAATCTGAAATATCTGTTCTCAGATTCCTCAGAAATAATGCTAGCAAAGAGATCCACGAAATACAGATGTAACACTGTGAGATGAATTAACAGAACACTCAGCAGTTTCTCAGAAAGCTTCTTTCCAGAATTCATTGGAGGATATTTCCTTTTTCACCGTAGCCCTCTATGGGCTTCCAAATATCACTTTGCCAATTCCACAACAACTTTCTTAGCGACAGACTTCTTGAGGGGAAAGCTGTAATTCTGTGAGATGATTTCAGAGAACACAAAAAAGTTTCTCAGAAAGCTTCTTTCTCTTTGTTATCGGAGGATATTTCCTTTGGCCCTATAGACTTCAATGGGATCCGAAATATCTGTTCTCAGATTCCACAGAAATAAGGCTAGCAAAGAGATCCCCGAAATACAGATGTAACTCTGTGAGATGAATTAACAGAACAATAAGCAGTTTCTCAGAAAGCTTCTTTCCAGATTTCATCGGAGGATACTTCCTTTTTCACCGTAGCTCTCTATGGGCTTCCAAACATCACTTTGCCAATTCGACAAGAACTGTCCTAGCGAAATGCTTCCTGAGGGGAAAGCTGTAACTCTGTGAGATGATTTCACAGAACACAAAGAAGTTTCTCAGAAAGCTTCTTTCTCTTTGTTATCGGAGGATATTTCCTTTGGCCCTATAGTCTTCCAAAGGGAAGGAAATATCTGTTGTCAGATTCCACAGAAATAAGGCTAGCAAAGAGATCCAGGAAATACAGATGTAATTCTGTGAGATGAATTAACAGAACATTAAGCAGTTTCTCAGAAAGCTTCTTTCCAGATTTCATCGGAGGATATTTCCTTTTTCACCATAGCCTTCTAAGGGCTTCCAAATATCACTTTGCCAATTCCACAAGAACTATCTTAGCGAAAGGCTTCTTGAGGGGAAAGCTGTAAATCTGTGAGATGATTTCATAGAACACAAAGAAGTTTCTCAGAAAGCTTCTTTCTCTTTGTTATCGGAGGATATTTCCTTTGGCCCTGTAGTCTTCAAAGGGATCCGAAATATCTGTTGTCAGATTCCACAGAAATAAGACTAGCAAAGAGATCCGCGAAATTCAGATGTAACTCTGTGAGATGAATTAACAGAACACTAAGCAGTTTCTCAGAAAGCTTCTTTCCAGATTTCATCTGAGGAAATTTCCTTTTTCACCATAGCCCTCTATGGGCTTCCAAATATCACTTTGCCAATTCCACAAGAACTGTCTTCGCGAAAGGCTTCTTGAGGGGAAAGCTGTAACTCTGTGAGATGATTTCAGAGAACACAAAGAATTTTCTCAGAAAGCTTCTTTCTCTTTGTTATCGGAGGATATTTCCTTTGGCCCTATAGTCTTCAAAGGGATCCGAAATATCTGTTGTCAGATTCCACAGAAATGAGGCTACAAAGAGATCCACGAAATACAGATGTAACTCTGTGAGATGAATTAACAGAACACTAAGCAATTTCTCAGAAAGCTTCTTTCCAGATTTCATCGGAGGATATTTCCTTTTTCTCCATAGCCCTCTAAGAGCTTCCAAATATCACTTTGACAATTCCACAAGAACTGTCTTAGTGAAAGGCTTCTTGAGTGGAAAGCTGTAACTCTGTGAGATGATTTCACAGAACACAAAGAAGTTTCTCAGAAAGCTTCTTTCTCTTTGTTATCGGAGGATATTTCCTTTGGCCCTATAGTCTAAAAGGGAAAGGAAATATCTGTTGTCAGATTCCACAGAAATATGGCTGGCAAAGAGATCCAAGAAATACAGATGTAACTCTTTGAGATGAATTAACACATCACTGAGCAGTTTCTCAGAAAGCTTCTTTCCAGATTTCATCGGAGGATATTTCCTTTTTCACCATAGCCCTCTATGGGCTTCCAAATATCACTTTGCCAATTCCACATGAACTGTCTTAGCGAAAGGCTTCTGGAGCGGAAAGCTGTAACTCTGTGAGATGATTTCACAGAATACAAAGAAGTTTCTCAGAAAGCTTCTTTCTCTTTGTTATCGGTGGATATTTCCTTTGTCCCTATAGTCTTCAAAGGGAAAGGAAATATCTGTTGTCAGATTCCACACAAATAAGGCTAGCAAAGACATCCACGAAATACAGATGTAACACTGTGAGATGAATTAACAGAACACTAAGCAGTTTCTCAGAAAGCTTCTTTCCAGATTTCATCGGAGGATATTTCCTTTTTCACCATAGCCCTCTATGGGCTTCCAAATATCACTTTGCCAATTCCACAAGAACTGTCTTAGCGAAAGGCTTCTTGAGGGGAAAGCTGTAACTCTGTGGGATGATTTCACAGAACACAAAGAAGTTTCTCAGAAAGCTTATTTCTCTTTGTTATTGGAGGATATTTCCTTTGGCCCTATAGTCTCGAAAGTGATCCAAAATATCTGTTCTCAGATCCCACCGAAATAAGGCTAGCAAAGTGATCCACGAAATAGAGATGTAAATCTGTGAGATGAATTAACAGAACACTAAGCAGTTTCTAAGAAGGCTTCGTTCCAGATTTCATCGGAGGATATTTCCTTTTTCACCATAGCCCTCTTTGGGCTTCCAAATATCACTTTGCCAATTCCAGAAGAACTGTCTTAGCGAAAGGCTTCTTGGGGGAAAGCTGTAACTCTGTGAGATGATTTCACAGAACACAAAGAAGTTTCTCAGAAAGCTTCTTTCTCTTTGTTATCGGAGGATATTTCCTTTGGCCCTATAGTCTAAAAGGGAAAGGAAATATCTGTTGTCAGATTCCACAGAAATATGGCTGGCAAAGAGATCCAAGAAATACAGATGTAACTCTTTGAGATGAATTAACACATCACTGAGCAGTTTCTCAGAAAGCTTCTTTCCAGATTTCGTCGGAGGATATTTCCTTTTTCACCATAGCCCTCTATGGGCTTCCAAATATCACTTTGCCAATTCCACAAGAACTGTCTTAGCGAAAGGCTTCTGGAGCGGAAAGCTGTAACTCTGTGAGATGATTTCACAGAATACAAAGAAGTTTCTCAGAAAGCTTCTTTCTCTTTGTTATCGGTGGATATTTCCTTTGTCCCTATAGTCTTCAAAGGGAAAGGAAATATCTGTTGTCAGATTCCACACAAATAAGGCTAGCAAAGACATCCACGAAATACAGATGTAACACTGTGAGATGAATTAACAGAACACTAAGCAGTTTCTCAGAAAGCTTCTTTCCAGATTTCATCGGAGGATATTTCCTTTTTCACCATAGCCCTCTATGGGCTTCCAAATATCACTTTGCCAATTCCACAAGAACTGTCTTAGCGAAAGGCTTCTTGAGGGGAAAGCTGTAACTCTGTGGGATGATTTCACAGAACACAAAGAAGTTTCTCAGAAAGCTTATTTCTCTTTGTTATTGGAGGATATTTCCTTTGGCCCTATAGTCTCGAAAGTGATCCAAAATATCTGTTCTCAGATCCCACCGAAATAAGGCTAGCAAAGTGATCCACGAAATAGAGATGTAAATCTGTGAGATGAATTAACAGAACACTAAGCAGTTTCTAAGAAGGCTTCGTTCCAGATTTCATCGGAGGATATTTCCTTTTTCACCATAGCCCTCTTTGGGCTTCCAAATATCACTTTGCCAATTCCAGAAGAACTGTCTTAGCGAAAGGCTTCTTGGGGGAAAGCTGTAACTCTGTGAGATGATTTCACAGAACACAAAGAAGTTTCTCAGAAAGCTTCTTTCTCTTTGTTATCGGAGGATATTTCCTTGGCCCTATAGTCTTCAAAGGGAAAGGAAATATCTGTTGTCAGATTCCACAGAAATAAGGCTAGCAAAGAGATCCACGAAATACAGATGTAACTCTGTGAGATGAATTAACAGAACACTGAGCAGATTCTCAGAAAGCTTCTTTCCAGATTTCATTTGAGGATATATCCTTTTTCACCATAGCCCTCTATGGGCTTTCAAATATCACTTTGAAAATTCCACAAGAACTGTCTTAGTGAAAGGCTTCTTGAGGGGAAAGCTGTAACTCTGTAAGATGATTTCACAGAACACGAAGAAGTTTCTCAGAAAGCTTCTTTCTCTTTGTTATTGGAGGATATTTCCTTTGGCCCTATAGTCTTCAAAGGGAAAGGAAATATCTGTTGTCAGATTCCACAGAAATAAGGCTAGCAAAGAGATCCCCGAAAGACAGATGTAACTCTGTGAGATGAATTAACAGAACACTAAGCAGTTTCTCAGAAACTTCTTTCCAGATTTCATCGGAGGATATTTCCTTTATCACCATAGCCCTCTAAGGGCTTCCAAATATCACTTTGCCAATTCCAGAAGAACTGTCTTAGCGAAAGGCTTCTTGAGGGGAAAGCTGTAAGTCTGTGAGATGATTTCACAGAACACAAAGAAGTTTCTCAGAAAGCTTCTTTCTCTTTGTTATCGGAGGATATTTCCTTTGGCCCTATAGACTTTAAAGGAATCTGAAATATCTGTTCTCAGATTCCTCAGAAATAAGGCTAGCAAAGAGATCCACGAAATACAGATGTAACACTGTGAGATGAATTAACAGAACACTCAGCAGTTTCTCAGAAAGCTTCTTTCCAGAATTCATCGGAGGATATTTCCTTTTTCACCATAGCCCTCTATGGGCTTCCAAATATCACTTTGCCAATTCCACAACAACTTTCTTAGCGAAAGACTTCTTGAGGGGAAAGCTGTAATTCTGTGAGATGATTTCAGAGAACACAAAGAAGTTTCTCAGAAAGCTTCTTTCTCTTTGTTATCGGAGGATATTTCCTTTGGCCCTATAGACTTCAATGGGATCCGAAATATCTGTTCTCAGATTCCACAGAAATAAGGCTAGCAAAGAGATCCCCGAAATACAGATGTAACTCTGTGAGATGAATTAACAGAACAATAAGCAGTTTCTCAGAAAGCTTCTTTCCAGATTTCATCGGAGGATACTTCCTTTTTCACCGTAGCTCTCTATGGGCTTCCAAATATCACTTTGCCAATTCGACAAGAACTGTCCTAGCGAAATGCTTCCTGAGGGGAAAGCTGTAACTCTGTGAGATGATTTCACAGAACCCAAAGAAGTTTCTCAGAAAGCTTCTTTCTCTTTGTTATCGGAGGATATTTCCTTTGGCCCTATAGCCTTCCAAAGGGAAGGAAATATCTGTTGTCAGATTCCACAGAAATAAGGCTAGCAAAGATATCCAGGAAATACAGATGTAATTCTGTGAGATGAATTAACAGAACATTAAGCAGTTTCTCAGAAAGCTTCTTTCCAGATTTCATCGGAGGATATTTCCTTTTTCACCATAGCCTTCTAAGGGCTTCCAAATATCACTTTGCCAATTCCACAAGAACTATCTTAGCGAAAGGCTTCTTGAGGGGAAAGCTGTAACTCTGTGAGATGATTTCACAGAAAACAAAGAAGTTTCTCAGAAAGCTTCTTTCTCTTTGTTATCGGAGGATATTTCCTTTGGCCCTATAGTCTTCAAAGGGATCCGAAATATCTGTTGTCAGATTCCACAGAAATGAGGCTAGCAAAGAGATCCACGAAATACAGATGTAACTCTGTGAGATGAATTAACAGAACACTAAGCAATTTCTCAGAAAGCTTCTTTCCAGATTTCATCGGAGGATATTTCCTTTTTCTCCATAGCCCTCTAAGAGCTTCCAAATATCACTTTGACAATTCCACAAGAACTGTCTTAGTGAAAGGCTTCTTGAGTGGAAAGCTGTAACTCTGTGAGATGATTTCACAGAACACAAAGAAGTTTCTCAGAAAGCTTCTTTCTCTTTGTTATCGGAGGATATTTCCTTTACCCCTATAGTCTAAAAGGGAAAGGAAATATCTGTTGTCAGATTCCACAGAAATAAGGCTGGCATAGAGATCCAAGAAATACAGATGTAACTCTTTGAGATGAATTAACACATCACTGAGCAGTTTCTCAGAAAGCTTCTTTCCAGATTTCATTGGAGGATATTTCCTTTTTCACCATAGCCCTCTATGGGCTTCCAAATATCACTTTGCCAATTCCACATGAACTGTCTTAGCGAAAGGCTTCTTGGGGGGAAAGCTGTAACTCTGTGAGATGATTTCACAGAACACAAAGAAGTTTCGAAGAAAACTTCTTTCTCTTTGTTATCGGAGGATATTTCCTTTGGCCCTATAGTCTTCAAAGGGAAAGGAAATATCTGTTGTCAGATTCCACAGAAATAAGGCTAGCAAAGAGATCCACGAAATACAGAAGTAACTCTGTGAGATGAATTAACAGAACACTGAGCAGTTTCACAGAAAGCTTCTTTCCAGATTTCGTCGGAGGATATTTCCTTTTTCACCATAGCCCTCTATGGGCTTCCAAATATCACTTTGCCAATTCCACAAGAACTGTCTTAGCGAAAGGCTTCTGGAGCGGAAAGCTGTAACTCTGTGAGATGATTTCACAGAATACAAAGAAGTTTCTCAGAAAGCTTCTTTCTCTTTGTTATCGGTGGATATTTCCTTTGTCCCTATAGTCTTCAAAGGGAAAGGAAATATCTGTTGTCAGATTCCACACAAATAAGGCTAGCAAAGACATCCACGAAATACAGATGTAACACTGTGAGATGAATTAACAGAACACTAAGCAGTTTCTCAGAAAGCTTCTTTCCAGATTTCATCGGAGGATATTTCCTTTTTCACCATAGCCCTCTATGGGCTTCCAAATATCACTTTGCCAATTCCACATGAACTGTCTTAGCGAAAGGCTTCTTGAGGGGAAAGCTGTAACTCTGTCAGATGATTTCACAGAAAGCAAAGAAGTTTCTCAGAAAGCTTCTTTCTCTTTGTTATCGGAGGATATTTCCTTTGGCCCTATAGTCTTCAAAGGGATCCGAAATATCTGTTCTCAGATTCCAGAGAAATAAGGCTAGCAAAGAGATCCACGAAATACAGATGTAACTCTGTGAGATGACTTAACAGAACACTAAGCAGTTTCTCAGAAAGCTTCTTTCCAGATCACACGGAGGGTATTTCCTTTTTCAAAGTAGCCCTCTATGGGCTTCCAAATATCACTTTGCCAATTCCACAAGAACTGTCTTAGCGAAAGGCTTCTTGAGGGGAAAGCTGTAACTCTGTGAGATGATTTCACAGAACACAAAGAAGTTTCTCAGAAAGCTTCTTTCTCTTTGTTATCGGAGGTTATTTCCTTTGGCCCTATAGTCTTCAAAGGGATCCGAAATATCTGTTCTCAGATTCCTCAGAAATAAGGCTAGCAAAGAGATCCACGAAATACAGATGTAACTCTGTGAGATGAATTAACAGAACACTAAGCAGTTTCTCAGAAAGCTTCTTTCCAGATTTCATCGGAGGGTATTTCCTTTTTTACCATAGCCTTTTATGGGCTTCCAAATATCACTTTGCCAATTCCAAAAGAACTGTCTTAGCGAAAGGTTTCTTGAGGGGAAAGCTGTAACTCTGTGAGATGATTTCAAAGAACACAAAGAAGTTTCTCAGAAAGCTTCTTTCTCTTTGTAATGGGAGGATATTTCCTTTGGCCCTATAGTCTTCAAAGGGATCCGAAATATCTGTTGTCAGATTGCACAGAAATAAGGCTAGCAAAGAGATCCACGAAATACTGATGTAACTCTGTGAGATGAATAGACAGAACACTAAGCAGTTTCTGAGAAAGCTTCCTTCCAGATTTCATCGGAGGATATTTCCTTTGTCACCATAGCCCTCTATGGGCTTCCAAATATCACATTGCCAATTCCACACGAACTGTTTTAGCGAAAGACTTCTTGAGGGGAAAGCTGTAACTCTGTGAGATGATTTCACAGAACACAAAGTAGTTTCTCAGAAAGCTTCTTTCTCTTTGTTATCGGAGGATATTTCCTTTGGCCCTATAGTCTTTAAAGGGAAAGGAAATATCTGTTGTCAGATTCCACAGAAATAAGGCTAGCAAAGAGATCCACGAAATACAGATGTAACACTGTGAGATGAATTAACAGAACACTAAGCAGTTTCTCAGAAAGCTTCTTTCCATATTTCATCGGAGGATATTTCCTTTTTCACCATAGCCCTCTATGGGCTTCCAAATATCACTTTGCCAATTCCACATGAACTCTCTTAGCGAAAGGCTTCTTGAGGGGAAAGCTGTAACTCTGTCAGATGATTTCACAGAACACAAAGAAGTTTCTCAGAAAGCTTCTTTCTCTTTGTTATCGGAGGATATTTCCTTTGGCCCTATAGTCTTCAAAGGGATCCGAAATATCTGTTCTCAGATTCCACAGAAATAAGTCTAGCAAAGAGATCCACGAAATACAGATGTAACTCTGTGAGATGAATTAACAGAACACTCAGCAGTTTCTCAGAAAGCTTCTTTCCAGATTTCATCGGAGGATATTTCCTTTTTCACCATAGCCCTGTTTGGGCTTGCAAATATCACTTTGCCAATTCCACAAGAACTGTCTTAGCGAAAGGCTTCTTGAGGGGAAAGCTGTAACTCTGGGAAATTATTTCACAGAACACAAAGAAGTTTCTCAGAAAGCTTCTTTCTCTTTGTTATCGGAGGATATTTCCTTCTGCCCTATAGTCTTCAAAGGGAAAGGAAATATCTGTTGTCAGATTCCAGAGAAATAAGGCTGGCAAAGAGATCCAAGAAATACAGATGTAATTCTGTGTGATGAATTAACACAACACTGAGCAGTTTCTCAGAAAGCTTCTTTCCAGATTTCATCGGAGGATATTTCCTTTTTCACCATAGCCCTCTATGGGCTTCCAAATATCGCTTTGAAAATTCTACAAGAACTGTCTTAGCGAAAGGCTTCTTGAGGGGAAAGCTGTAACTCTGTGAGATGATTTCACAGAACACAAAGAAGTTTCTCAGAAAGCTTCTTTCTCTTTGTTATCGGAGGATATTTCCTTTGGCCCTATAGTCTTCAAAGGGATCCGAAATATCTGTTCTCAGATTACACAGAAATAAGGCTAGCAAAGAGATCCCCGAAATACAGATGTAACCCTGTGAGATGAATTAACAGAACACTAAGCAGTTTCTCAGAAAGCTTCTTTCCAGATTTCATCGGAGGATACTTCCTTTTTCACCATAGCTCTCTATGGGCTTCCAAATATCACTTTGCCAATTCGACAAGAACTGTTCTAGCGAAAGGCTTCCTGAGGGGAAAGCTGTAACTCTGTGAGATGATTTCACAGAACCCAAAGAAGTTTCTCAGAAAGCTTGTTTCTCTTTGTTATCGGAGGATATTTCCTTTGTCCCTATAGTCTTCAAAGGGAAAGGAAATATCTGTTGTCAGATTCCACAGAAATAAGGCTAGCAAAGAGATCCAGGAAATACAGATGTAAATCTGTGAGATGAATTAACAGAACATTAAGCAGTTTCTCAGAAAGCTTCTTTCCAGATTTCAACGGAGGATATTTCCTTTTTCACCATAGCCCTCTATGGGCTTCCAAATATCACTTTGCCAATTCCACAAGAACTGTCTTAGCGAAAGGATTCTTGAGGGGAATGCTGTAACTCTGTGAGATGATTTCACAGAAAACAAAGAAGTTTCTCAGAAAGCTTCTTTCTCTTTGTTATCGGAGGATATTTCCTTTGGCCCTATAGTCTTCAAAGGGATCCGAAATATCTGTTATCAGATTCCACAGAAATAAGGCTAGCAAAGAGATCCACGAAATACAGATGTAACTCTGTGAGATGAATTAACAGAACACTGAGCAGTTTCTCAGAAAGCTTCTTTCCAGATTTCATCGGAGGGTATTTCCTTTTTCACCATAGCCCTTTATGGGCTTCCAAATATCACTTTGCCAATTCCACAAGAACTGTCTTAGCGAAAGGTTTCTTGAGGGGAAAGCCGTAACTCTGTGAGATGATTTCACAGAACACAAAGAAGTTTCTCAGAAAGCTTCTTTCTCTTTGTGATCGGAGGATATTTCCTTTGGCCCTATAGTCTTGAAAGGGATCCGAAATATCTCTTCTCAGATTCCACAGAAATAAGGCTAGCAAAGAGATCCACGAAATACAGATGTAACTCTGTGAGGTGAATTAGCAGAACACTAATCAGTTTCTCAGAAAGCTTCTTTCCAGATTTCATCGGAGGATATTTCCTTTTTCTCCATAGCCCTCTATGAGCTTCCAAATATCACTTTGCCAATTCCAGAAGAAGTGTCTTAGCGAAAGGCTTCTTGGGGGGAAAGCTGTAACTCTGTGAGATGATTTCACAGAACACAAAGAAGTTTCTCAGAAAGCTTCTTTCTCTTTGTTTTCGGAGGATATTTCCTTTGTCCCTATAGTCTTGAAAGAGATCCGAAATATCTGTTCTCAGATTCCACAGAAATAAGGCTAGCAAAGAGATCCACGAAATACAGATGTAACTCTGTGAGTTGAATTAACAGAACACTGAGCAGTTTCTCAGAAAGCTTCTTTCCAGATTTCATCGGAGGATATTTCCTTTGTCACCATAGCCCTCTATGGGCTTCCAAATATCACTTTGCCAATTCCACAAGAACTGTTTTAGCGAAAGGCTTCTTGAGGGGAAAGCTGTAACTCTGTGAGATGATTTCACAGAACACAAAGAAGTTTCTCAGAAAGCTTCTTTCTCTTTGATATCGGAGGATATTTCCTTTGGCCCTATAGTCTTTAAAGGGAAAGGAAATATCTGTTCTCAGATTCCACAGAAATAAGGCTAGCAAAGAGATCCACGAAATACAGATGTAACACTGTGAGATGAATTAACAGAACACTAAGCAGTTTCTCAGAAAGCTTCTTTAAAAGATTTCATCGGAGGATATTTCCTTTTTCACCATAGCCCTCTATGGGCTTCCAAATATCACTTTACCAATTCCACAAGAACTGTGTTAGCGAAAGGCTTCTTGAGGGGAAAGGTGTAACTCTGTGAGATGATTTCACAGAACACAAAGAAGTTTCTCAGAAAGCTTCTTTCTCTTTGTTATCGGAGGATATTTCCTTTGGCCCTATAGTCTTCAAAGGGATCCGAAATATCTGTTGTCAGATTCCACAGAAATAAGGCTAGCAAAGAGATCCACGAAATACAGATGTAACTCTGTGAGATGAATTAACAGAACACTAAGCAGTTTCTCAGAAAGCTTCTTTCCAGATTTCATCTGAGGATATTTCCTTTTTCACCACAGCCCTCTATGGGCTTCCAAATATCACTTTGCCAATTCCACAAGAACTGTCTTAGCGAAAGGCTTCTTGAGGGGAAAGCTGTAACTCTGTGAGATGATTTCATAGAACACAAAGAAGTTTCTCAGAAAGCTTCTTTCTCTTTTATCGGAGGATATTTCCTTTGACACTATAGTCTTCAAAGTGATCCGAAATATCTGTTGTCAGATTCCACAGAAATAAGGCTAGCAAAGAGATCCACGAAATACAGATGTAACTCTGTGAGATGAATTAACAGAACTCTAAGCAGTTTCTCAGAAAGCTTCTTTCCAGGTTTCATCGGAGGATAGTTCCTTTTTCACCGTAGCCCTCAATGGGCTTCCAATTATCACTTTGCCAATTCCACAAAAACTGTCTTAGCGAAAGGCTTCTTGAGGGGAAAGCTGTAACTCTGTGAGATGATTTCACAGAACACAAAGAAGTTTCTCAGAAAGCTTCTTTCTCTTTGTTATCGGAGGATATTTCCTTTGGTCCTATAGTCTTCGAAGGGAAAGGGAATATCTGTTGTCAGATTACACAGAAATAAGGCTAGCAAAGAGATCCACGAAATACAGATGTAACTCTGTGAGATGAATTAACAGAACACTAAGCAGTTTCTCAGAAAGCTTCTTTCCAGATTTCATCTGAGGATATTTCCTTTTTCACCATAGCCCTCTATGGGCTTCCAAATATCACTTGGCCAATTCCACAAGAACTGTCTTAGCGAAAGGCTTCTTGAGGGGAAAGCTGTATCTCTGTGAGATGATTTCATAGAACACAAAGAAGTTTCTCAGAAAGCTTCTTTCTCTTTTATCGGAGGATATTTCCTTTGACCCTATAGTCTTCAAAGGGATCCGAAATATCTGTTGTCAGATTCCACAGAAATAAGGCTAGCAAAGAGATCCACGAAATACCGATGTAACTCTGTGAGATGAATTAACAGAACACTAAGCAGTTTCTCAGAAAGCTTCTTTCCAGGTTTCATCGGAGGATAGTTCCATTTTCACCATAGCTCTCAATGGGCTTCCAAATATCACTTTGCCAATTCCACAAGAACTGTCTTAGTGAAAGGCTTCTTGAGGGGAAAGCTGTAACTCTGTGAGATCATTTTACAGAACACAAAGAAGTTTCTCAGAAAGCTTCTTTCTCTTTGTTATCGGAGGATATTTCCTTTGGTCCTATAGTCTTCAAAGGGAAAGGAAATATCTGTTGTCAGATTCCACAAAAATAAGGCTAGCAAAGAGATCCACGAAATACAGATGTAACTCTGTGAGATGAATTAACAGAACACTAAGCAGTTTCTCAGAAAGCTTCTTTCCAGATTTCATCGGAGGATATTTCCTTTTTCACCGTAGCCCTCTATGGGCTTCCAAATATCACATAGCCAATTCCACAAGAACTGTCTTAGCGAAAGGCTTCTTGAGGGGAAAGCTGTAACTCTGTGAGATGATTTCACAGAACACAAAGAAGTTTCTCAGAAAGCTTCTTTCTCTTTGTTATCGGAGGATATTTCCTTTGGCCCTATAGTCTTCAAAGGGAAAGGAAATATCTGTTCTCAGATTCCACAGAAATAAGGCTAGCAAAGAGATCCACGAAATACAGATGTAACTCTGTGAGATGAATTAACGGAACACTAAGCAGTTTCTCAGAAAGCTTCTTTCCAGATTTCATCGGAGGATATTTCCTTTTTCACCATAGCCCTCTATGGGCTTCCAAATATCACTTTGCCAATTCCACAAGAACTGTCTTAGCGAAAGGCTTCTTGAGGGGAAAGCTGTAACTCTGTGAGATGATTTCATGGAACACAAAGAAGTTTCTCAGAAATCTTCTTTCTCTTTGTTATCGGAGGATATTTCCTTTGGCCCTATAGTCTTCAAAGGTAAAGGAAATATCTGTCCTCAGATTCCACAGAAATAAGGCTAGCAAAGTGATCCACGAAATACAGATGTAACTCTGTGAGATGAATAAACAGAACACTTAGCAGTTTCTGAGAAAGCTTCTTTCCAGATTTCATCTGAGGATATTTCCTTTTTCACCATAGCCCTCTATGGGCTTCCAAATATCACTTTTCCAATTCCACAAGAACTGTCTTAGCGAAAGGCTTCTTGAGGGGAAAGCTGTAACTCTGTGAGATGATTTCACAGAACACAAAGAAGTTTCTCAGAAAGTTTCTTTCTCTTTGTTATCGGAGGATATTTCCCTTGGCCCTATAGTCTTCAAAGGGAAAGGAAATATCTGTTGTCAGATTCCACAGAAATAAGGCTGGCAAAGAGATCCAAGAAATACAGATGTAATTCTGTGTGATGAATTAAGACAACACTGAGCAGTTTCTCAGAAAGCTTCTTTCCAGATTTCATCGGAGGATATTTCCTTTTTCACCATAGCCCTCTATGGGCTTCCAAATATCGCTTTGAAAATTCCACAACAACTGTCTTAGCGAAAGGCTTCTTGAGGGGAAAGCTGTAACTCAGTGAGATGATTTCACAGAACACAAAGAAGTTTCTCAGAAAGCTTCTTTCTCTTTGTTATCGGAGGATATTTCCTTTGGCCCTATAGTCTTCAAAGGGATCCGAAATATCTGTTCTCAGATTCCACAGAAATAAGGCTAGCAAAGAGATCCCCGAAATACAGATGTAACCCTGTGAGATGAATTAACAGAACACTAAGCAGTTTCTCAGAAAGCTTCTTTCCAGATTTCATCGGAGGATACTTCCTTTTTCACCATAGCTCTCTATGGGCTCCTAAATATCACTTTGCCAATTCGACAAGAACTGTTCTAGCGAAAGGCTTCCTGAGGGGAAAGCTGTAACTCTGTGAGATGATTTCACAGAACCCAAAGAAGTTTCTCAGAAAGCTTCTTTCTCTTTGTTATCGGAGGATATTTCCTTTGTCCCTATAGTCTTCAAAGGGAAAGGAAATATCTGTTGTCAGATTCCACAGAAATAAGGCTAGCAAAGAGATCCAGGAAATACAGATGTAAATCTGTGAGATGAATTAACAGAACATTAAGCAGTTTCTCAGAAAGCTTCTTTCCAGATTTCAACGGAGGATATTTCCTTTTTCACCATAGCCCTCTATGGGCTTCCAAATATCACTTTGCCAATTCCACAAGAACTGTCTTAGCGAAAGGCTTCTTGAGGGGAATGCTGTAACTCTGTGAGATGATTTCACAGAAAACAAAGAAGTTTCTCAGAAAGCTTCTTTCTCTTTGTTATCGGAGGATATTTCCTTTGGCCCTATAGTCTTCAAAGGGATCCGAAATATCTGTTATCAGATTCCACAGAAATAAGGCTAGCAAAGAGATCCACGAAATACAGATGTAACTCCGTGAGATGAATTAACAGAACACTGAGCAGTTTCTCAGAAAGCTTCTTTCCAGATTTCATCGGAGGGTATTTCCTTTTTCACGATAGCCCTTTATGGGCTTCCAAATATCACTTTGCCAATTCCACAAGAACTGTCTTAGTGAAAGGTTTCTTGAGGGGAAAGCCGTAACTCTGTGAGATGATTTCACAGAACACAAAGAAGTTTCTCAGAAAGCTTCTTTCTCTTTGTGATCGGAGGATATTTCCTTTGGCCCTATAGTCTTGAAAGGGATCCGAAATATCTCTTCTCAGATTCCACAGAAATAAGGCTAGCAAAGAAATCCACGAAATACAGATGTAACTCTGTGAGGTGAATTAGCAGAACACTAATCAGTTTCTCAGAAAGCTTCTTTCCAGATTTCATCGGAGGATATTTCCTTTTTCTCCATAGCCCTCTATGAGCTTCCAAATATCACTTTGCCAATTCCAGAAGAAGGGTCTTAGCGAAAGGCTTCTTGGGGGGAAAGCTGTAACTCTGTGAGATGATTTCACAGAACACAAAGAAGTTTCTCAGAAAGCTTCTTTCTCTTTGTTATCGGAGGATATTTCCTTTGTCCCTATAGTCTTGAAAGAGATCCGAAATATCTGTTCTCAGATTCCACAGAAATAAGGCTAGCAAAGAGATCCACGAAATACAGATGTAACTCTGTGAGTTGAATTAACAGAACACTGAGCAGTTTCTCAGAAAGCTTCTCTCCAGATTTCATCGGAGGATATTTCCTTTGTCACCATAGCCCTCTATGGGCTTCCAAATATCACTTTGCCAATTCCACAAGAACTGTTTTAGCGAAAGGCTTCTTGAGGGGAAAGCTGTAACTCTGTGAGATGATTTCACAGAACACAAAGAAGTTTCTCAGAAAGCTTCTTTCTCTTTGTTATCGGAGGATATTTCCTTTGGCCCTATAGTCTTTAAAGGGAAAGGAAATATCTGTTCTCAGATTCCACAGAAATAAGGCTAGCAAAGAGATCCACGAAATACAGATGTAACACTGTGAGATGAATTAACAGAACACTAAGCAGTTTCTCAGAAAGCTTCTTTAAAAGATTTCATCGGAGGATATTTCCTTTTTCACCATAGCCCTCTATGGGCTTCCAAATATCACTTTGCCAATTCCACATGACCTGTCTTAGCGAAAGGCTTCTTGAAGGGAAAGCTGTAACTCTGTCAGATGATTTCACAGAACACAAAGAAGTTTCTCAGAAAGCTTCTTTCTCTTTGTTTTCGGAGGATATTTCCTTTGGCCCTATAGTCTTCAAAGGGAAAGGAAATATCTGTTCTCAGATTCCACAGAAATAAGGCTAGCAAAGAGATCCACGAAATAAAGATGTAACTCTCTGAGATGAATTAACAGAACACTAAGCAGTTTCTCAGGAAGCTTCTTTCCAGATTTCATCGGAGGATATTTCCTTTTTCACCATAGCCCTCTTTGGGCTTCCAAATATCACTTTGCCAATTCCACAAGAACTGTCTTAGCGAAAGGCTTCTGGAGCGGAAAGCTGTATCTCTGTGAGATGATTTCACAGAACACAAAGAAGTTTCTCAGAAAGCTTCTTTCTCTTTGTTATCGGAGGATATTTCCTTTGGCCCTATAGTCTTCAAAGGGAAAGGAAATATCTGTTGTCAGATTCCACAGAAATAAGGCTAGCAAAGAGATCCACGAAATACAGATGTAACTCTGTGAGATGAATTAACAGAACATTAAGCAGTTTCTCAGAAAGCTTCTTTCCAGATTTCATCGGAGGATATTTCCTTTTTCACCATAGCCCTCTATGGGCTTCCAAATAACACTTTACCAATTCCACAAGAACTGTGTTAGCGAAAGGCTTCTTGAGGGGAAAGGTGTAACTCTGTGAGATGATTTCACAGAACACAAAGAAGTTTCTCAGAAAGCTTCTTTCTCTTTGTTATCGGAGGATATTTCCTTTGGCCCTATAGTCTTCAAAGGGATCCGAAATATCTGTTGTCAGATTCCGCAGAAATAAGGCTAGCAAAGAGATCCACGAAATACAGATGTAACTCTGTGAGATGAATTAACAGAACACTAAGCAGTTTCTCAGAAAGCTTCTTTCCAGATTTCATCTGAGGATATTTCCTTTTTCACCACAGCCCTCTATGGGCTTCCAAATATCACTTTGCCAATTCCACAAGAACTGTCTTAGCGAAAGGCTCCTTGAGGGGAAAGCTGTAACTCTGTGAGATGATTTCATAGAACACAAAGAAGTTTCTCAGAAAGCTTCTTTCTCTTTTATCGGAGGATATTTCCTTTGACACTATAGTCTTCAAAGTGATCCGAAATATCTGTTGTCAGATTCCACAGAAATAAGGCTAGCAAAGAGATCCACGAAATACAGATGTAACTCTGTGAGATGAATTAACAGAACTCTAAGCAGTTTCTCAGAAAGCTTCTTTCCAGGTTTCATCGGAGGATAGTTCCTTTTTCACCGTAGCCCTCAATGGGCTTCCAATTATCACTTTGCCAATTCCACAAAAACTGTCTTAGCGAAAGGCTTCTTGAGGGGAAAGCTGTAACTCTGTGAGATGATTTCACAGAACACAAAGAAGTTTCTCAGAAAGCTTCTTTCTCTTTGTTATCGGAGGATATTTCCTTTGGTCCTATAGTCTTCGAAGGGAAAGGGAATATCTGTTGTCAGATTACACAGAAATAAGGCTAGCAAAGAGATCCACGAAATACAGATGTAACTCTGTGAGATGAATTAACAGAACACTAAGCAGTTTCTCAGAAAGCTTCTTTCCAGATTTCATCTGAGGATATTTCCTTTTTCACCATAGCCCTCTATGGGCTTCCAAATATCACTTGGCCAATTCCACAAGAACTGTCTTAGCGAAAGGCTTCTTGAGGGGAAAGCTGTATCTCTGTGAGATGATTTCATAGAACACAAAGAAGTTTCTCAGAAAGCTTCTTTCTCTTTTATCGGAGGATATTTCCTTTGACCCTATAGTCTTCAAAGGGATCCGAAATATCTGTTGTCAGATTCCACAGAAATAAGGCTAGCAAAGAGATCCACGAAATACCGATGTAACTCTGTGAGATGAATTAACAGAACACTAAGCAGTTTCTCAGAAAGCTTCTTTCCAGGTTTCATCGGAGGATAGTTCCATTTTCACCATAGCTCTCAATGGGCTTCCAAATATCACTTTGCCAATTCCACAAGAACTGTCTTAGTGAAAGGCTTCTTGAGGGGAAAGCTGTAACTCTGTGAGATCATTTTACAGAACACAAAGAAGTTTCTCAGAAAGCTTCTTTCTCTTTGTTATCGGAGGATATTTCCTTTGGTCCTATAGTCTTCAAAGGGAAAGGAAATATCTGTTGTCAGATTCCACAAAAATAAGGCTAGCAAAGAGATCCACGAAATACAGATGTAACTCTGTGAGATGAATTAACAGAACACTAAGCAGTTTCTCAGAAAGCTTCTTTCCAGATTTCATCGGAGGATATTTCCTTTTTCACCGTAGCCCTCTATGGGCTTCCAAATATCACATAGCCAATTCCACAAGAACTGTCTTAGCGAAAGGCTTCTTGAGGGGAAAGCTGTAACTCTGTGAGATGATTTCACAGAACACAAAGAAGTTTCTCAGAAAGCTTCTTTCTCTTTGTTATCGGAGGATATTTCCTTTGGCCCTATAGTCTTCAAAGGGAAAGGAAATATCTGTTCTCAGATTCCACAGAAATAAGGCTAGCAAAGAGATCCACGAAATACAGATGTAACTCTGTGAGATGAATTAACGGAACACTAAGCAGTTTCTCAGAAAGCTTCTTTCCAGATTTCATCGGAGGATATTTCCTTTTTCACCATAGCCCTCTATGGGCTTCCAAATATCACTTTGCCAATTCCACAAGAACTGTCTTAGCGAAAGGCTTCTTGAGGGGAAAGCTGTAACTCTGTGAGATGATTTCATGGAACACAAAGAAGTTTCTCAGAAATCTTCTTTCTCTTTGTTATCGGAGGATATTTCCTTTGGCCCTATAGTCTTCAAAGGTAAAGGAAATATCTGTCCTCAGATTCCACAGAAATAAGGCTAGCAAAGTGATCCACGAAATACAGATGTAACTCTGTGAGATGAATAAACAGAACACTTAGCAGTTTCTGAGAAAGCTTCTTTCCAGATTTCATCTGAGGATATTTCCTTTTTCACCATAGCCCTCTATGGGCTTCCAAATATCACTTTTCCAATTCCACAAGAACTGTCTTAGCGAAAGGCTTCTTGAGGGGAAAGCTGTAACTCTGTGAGATGATTTCACAGAACACAAAGAAGTTTCTCAGAAAGTTTCTTTCTCTTTGTTATCGGAGGATATTTCCCTTGGCCCTATAGTCTTCAAAGGGAAAGGAAATATCTGTTGTCAGATTCCACAGAAATAAGGCTGGCAAAGAGATCCAAGAAATACAGATGTAATTCTGTGTGATGAATTAAGACAACACTGAGCAGTTTCTCAGAAAGCTTCTTTCCAGATTTCATCGGAGGATATTTCCTTTTTCACCATAGCCCTCTATGGGCTTCCAAATATCGCTTTGAAAATTCCACAACAACTGTCTTAGCGAAAGGCTTCTTGAGGGGAAAGCTGTAACTCAGTGAGATGATTTCACAGAACACAAAGAAGTTTCTCAGAAAGCTTCTTTCTCTTTGTTATCGGAGGATATTTCCTTTGGCCCTATAGTCTTCAAAGGGATCCGAAATATCTGTTCTCAGATTCCACAGAAATAAGGCTAGCAAAGAGATCCCCGAAATACAGATGTAACCCTGTGAGATGAATTAACAGAACACTAAGCAGTTTCTCAGAAAGCTTCTTTCCAGATTTCATCGGAGGATACTTCCTTTTTCACCATAGCTCTCTATGGGCTCCTAAATATCACTTTGCCAATTCGACAAGAACTGTTCTAGCGAAAGGCTTCCTGAGGGGAAAGCTGTAACTCTGTGAGATGATTTCACAGAACCCAAAGAAGTTTCTCAGAAAGCTTCTTTCTCTTTGTTATCGGAGGATATTTCCTTTGTCCCTATAGTCTTCAAAGGGAAAGGAAATATCTGTTGTCAGATTCCACAGAAATAAGGCTAGCAAAGAGATCCAGGAAATACAGATGTAAATCTGTGAGATGAATTAACAGAACATTAAGCAGTTTCTCAGAAAGCTTCTTTCCAGATTTCAACGGAGGATATTTCCTTTTTCACCATAGCCCTCTATGGGCTTCCAAATATCACTTTGCCAATTCCACAAGAACTGTCTTAGCGAAAGGCTTCTTGAGGGGAATGCTGTAACTCTGTGAGATGATTTCACAGAAAACAAAGAAGTTTCTCAGAAAGCTTCTTTCTCTTTGTTATCGGAGGATATTTCCTTTGGCCCTATAGTCTTCAAAGGGATCCGAAATATCTGTTATCAGATTCCACAGAAATAAGGCTAGCAAAGAGATCCACGAAATACAGATGTAACTCCGTGAGATGAATTAACAGAACACTGAGCAGTTTCTCAGAAAGCTTCTTTCCAGATTTCATCGGAGGGTATTTCCTTTTTCACGATAGCCCTTTATGGGCTTCCAAATATCACTTTGCCAATTCCACAAGAACTGTCTTAGTGAAAGGTTTCTTGAGGGGAAAGCCGTAACTCTGTGAGATGATTTCACAGAACACAAAGAAGTTTCTCAGAAAGCTTCTTTCTCTTTGTGATCGGAGGATATTTCCTTTGGCCCTATAGTCTTGAAAGGGATCCGAAATATCTCTTCTCAGATTCCACAGAAATAAGGCTAGCAAAGAAATCCACGAAATACAGATGTAACTCTGTGAGGTGAATTAGCAGAACACTAATCAGTTTCTCAGAAAGCTTCTTTCCAGATTTCATCGGAGGATATTTCCTTTTTCTCCATAGCCCTCTATGAGCTTCCAAATATCACTTTGCCAATTCCAGAAGAAGGGTCTTAGCGAAAGGCTTCTTGGGGGGAAAGCTGTAACTCTGTGAGATGATTTCACAGAACACAAAGAAGTTTCTCAGAAAGCTTCTTTCTCTTTGTTATCGGAGGATATTTCCTTTGTCCCTATAGTCTTGAAAGAGATCCGAAATATCTGTTCTCAGATTCCACAGAAATAAGGCTAGCAAAGAGATCCACGAAATACAGATGTAACTCTGTGAGTTGAATTAACAGAACACTGAGCGGTTTCTCAGAAAGCTTCTCTCCAGATTTCATCGGAGGATATTTCCTTTGTCACCATAGCCCTCTATGGGCTTCCAAATATCACTTTGCCAATTCCACAAGAACTGTTTTAGCGAAAGGCTTCTTGAGGGGAAAGCTGTAACTCTGTGAGATGATTTCACAGAACACAAAGAAGTTTCTCAGAAAGCTTCTTTCTCTTTGTTATCGGAGGATATTTCCTTTGGCCCTATAGTCTTTAAAGGGAAAGGAAATATCTGTTCTCAGATTCCACAGAAATAAGGCTAGCAAAGAGATCCACGAAATACAGATGTAACACTGTGAGATGAATTAACAGAACACTAAGCAGTTTCTCAGAAAGCTTCTTTAAAAGATTTCATCGGAGGATATTTCCTTTTTCACCATAGCCCTCTATGGGCTTCCAAATATCACTTTGCCAATTCCACATGACCTGTCTTAGCGAAAGGCTTCTTGAAGGGAAAGCTGTAACTCTGTCAGATGATTTCACAGAACACAAAGAAGTTTCTCAGAAAGCTTCTTTCTCTTTGTTATCGGAGGATATTTCCTTTGGCCCTATAGTCTTCAAAGGGAAAGGAAATATCTGTTCTCAGATTCCACAGAAATAAGGCTAGCAAAGAGATCCACGAAATAAAGATGTAACTCTCTGAGATGAATTAACAGAACACTAAGCAGTTTCTCAGGAAGCTTCTTTCCAGATTTCATCGGAGGATATTTCCTTTTTCACCATAGCCCTCTTTGGGCTTCCAAATATCACTTTGCCAATTCCACAAGAACTGTCTTAGCGAAAGGCTTCTGGAGCGGAAAGCTGTAACTCTGTGAGATGATTTCACAGAACACAAAGAAGTTTCTCAGAAAGCTTCTTTCTCTTTGTTATCGGAGGATATTTCCTTTGGCCCTATAGTCTTCAAAGGGAAAGGAAATATCTGTTGTCAGATTCCACAGAAATAAGGCTAGCAAAGAGATCCACGAAATACAGATGTAACTCTGTGAGATGAATTAACAGAACATTAAGCAGTTTCTCAGAAAGCTTCTTTCCAGATTTCATCGGAGGATATTTCCTTTTTCACCATAGCCCTCTATGGGCTTCCAAATAACACTTTACCAATTCCACAAGAACTGTGTTAGCGAAAGGCTTCTTGAGGGGAAAGGTGTAACTCTGTGAGATGATTTCACAGAACACAAAGAAGTTTCTCAGAAAGCTTCTTTCTCTTTGTTATCGGAGGATATTTCCTTTGGCCCTATAGTCTTCAAAGGGATCCGAAATATCTGTTGTCAGATTCCGCAGAAATAAGGCTAGCAAAGAGATCCACGAAATACAGATGTAACTCTGTGAGATGAATTAACAGAACACTAAGCAGTTTCTCAGAAAGCTTCTTTCCAGATTTCATCTGAGGATATTTCCTTTTTCACCACAGCCCTCTATGGGCTTCCAAATATCACTTTGCCAATTCCACAAGAACTGTCTTAGCGAAAGGCTCCTTGAGGGGAAAGCTGTAACTCTGTGAGATGATTTCATAGAACACAAAGAAGTTTCTCAGAAAGCTTCTTTCTCTTTTATCGGAGGATATTTCCTTTGACACTATAGTCTTCAAAGTGATCCGAAATATCTGTTGTCAGATTCCACAGAAATAAGGCTAGCAAAGAGATCCACGAAATACAGATGTAACTCTGTGAGATGAATTAACAGAACTCTAAGCAGTTTCTCAGAAAGCTTCTTTCCAGGTTTCATCGGAGGATAGTTCCTTTTTCACCGTAGCCCTCAATGGGCTTCCAATTATCACTTTGCCAATTCCACAAAAACTGTCTTAGCGAAAGGCTTCTTGAGGGGAAAGCTGTAACTCTTTGAGATGATTTCACAGAACACAAAGAAGTTTTTCAGAAAGCTTCTTTCTCTTTGTTATCGGAGGATATTTCCTTTGGTCCTATAGTCTTCGAAGGGAAAGGGAATATCTGTTGTCAGATTACACAGAAATAAGGCTAGCAAAGAGATCCACGAAATACAGATGTAACTCTGTGAGATGAATTAACAGAACACTAAGCAGTTTCTCAGAAAGCTTCTTTCCAGATTTCATCTGAGGATATTTCCTTTTTCACCATAGCCCTCTATGGGCTTCCAAATATCACTTGGCCAATTCCACAAGAACTGTCTTAGCGAAAGGCTTCTTGAGGGGAAAGCTGTATCTCTGTGAGATGATTTCATAGAACACAAAGAAGTTTCTCAGAAAGCTTCTTTCTCTTTTATCGGAGGATATTTCCTTTGACCCTATAGTCTTCAAAGGGATCCGAAATATCTGTTGTCAGATTCCACAGAAATAAGGCTAGCAAAGAGATCCACGAAATACCGATGTAACTCTGTGAGATGAATTAACAGAACACTAAGCAGTTTCTCAGAAAGCTTCTTTCCAGGTTTCATCGGAGGATAGTTCCTTTTTCACCATAGCCCTCAATGGGCTTCCAAATATCACTTTGCCAATTCCACAAGAACTGTCTTAGTGAAAGGCTTCTTGAGGGGAAAGCTGTAACTCTGTGAGATCATTTTACAGAACACAAAGAAGTTTCTCAGAAAGCTTCTTTCTCTTTGTTATCGGAGGATATTTCCTTTGGTCCTATAGTCTTCAAAGGGAAAGGAAATATCTGTTGTCAGATTCCACAAAAATAAGGCTAGCAAAGAGATTCACGAAATACAGATGTAACTCTGTGAGATGAATTAACAGAACACTAAGCAGTTTCTCAGAAAGCTTCTTTCCAGATTTCATCGGAGGATATTTCCTTTTTCACCGTAGCCCTCTATGGGCTTCCATATATCACATAGCCAATTCCACAAGAACTGTCTTAGCGAAAGGCTTCTTTAGGGGAAAGCTGTAACTCTGTGAGATGATTTCACAGAACACAAAGAAGTTTCTCAGAAAGCTTCTTTCTCTTTGTTATCGGAGGATATTTCCTTTGGCCCTATAGTCTTCAAAGGGAAAGGAAATATCTGTTCTCAGATTCCACAGAAATAAGGCTAGCAAAGAGATCCACGAAATACAGATGTAACTCTGTGAGATGAATTAACGGAACACTAAGCAGTTTCTCAGAAAGCTTCTTTCCAGATTTCATCGGAGGATATTTCCTTTTTCACCATAGCCCTCTATGGGCTTCCAAATATCACTTTGCCAATTCCACAAGAACTGTCTTAGCGAAAGGCTTCTTGAGGGGAAAGCTGTAACTCTGTGAGATGATTTCATAGAACACAAAGAAGTTTCTCAGAAAGATTCTTTCTCTTTGTTATCGGAGGATATTTCCTTTGGCCCTATAGTCTTCAAAGGTAAAGGAAATATCTGTCCTCAGATTCCACAGAAATAAGGCTAGCAAAGTGATCCACGAAATACAGATGTAACTCTGTGAGATGAATAAACAGAACACTTAGCAGTTTCTGAGAAAGCTTCTTTCCAGATTTCATCTGAGGATATTTCCTTTTTCACCGTAGCCCTCTATGGGCTTCCAAATATCACTTTTCCAATTCCACAAGAACTGTCTTAGCGAAAGGCTTCTTGAGGGGAAAGCTGTAACTCTGTGAGATGATTTCACAGAACACAAAGAAGTTTCTCAGAAAGCTGCTTTCTCTTTGTTATCGGAGGATATTTCCTTTGGCCCTATAGTCTTCAAAGGGATCCGACATATCTGTTCTCCGATTCCACAGAAATAAGGCTAGCAAAGAGATCCAAGAAATACAGATGTAACTCTGTGAGATGAATTAACAGAACACTAAGTAGTTTCTCAGAAAGCTTCTATCCAGGTTTCATCGGAGGATATTTCCTTTTTCACCATAGCCCTCTATGGGCTTCCAAATATCACTTTGCCAATTCCACAAGAACTGTCTTAGCGAAAGTCTTCTTGAGGGGAAAGGTGTAACTCTGTGAGATGATTTCACAGAACACAAAGAAGTTTCTCAGAAAGCTTCTTTCTCTTTGTTATCGGAGGTTATTTCCTTTGGCTCTATAGTCTTGAAAGGGGTCCGAAATATCTGTTCTCAGATGCCACAGAAATAAGGCTACCAAAGAGATCCACCAAATACAGATGTAACTCTGTGAGATGAATTAACAGAACACTGAGCAGTTTCTCAGAAAGCTTCTTTCCAGATTTCATCGGAGGATATTACCTTTTTCACCATAGCCCTCTAGGGGCTTCCAAATATCACTTTGCCAATTCCACAAGAACTGTCTTAGCGAAAGGCTTCTTGAGGGAAAGCTGTAACTCTGTGAGATGATTTCACAGAACACAAGGAAGTTTCTCAGAAAGCTTCTTTCTCTTTGTTATCGGAGGATATTTCCTTTGGCCCTATAGTCTTCAATGGGATCCGAAATATCTGTTCTCAGATTCCACAGAAATAAGGCTAGCAAAGAGATCCACGAAATACAGATGTAACTCTGTGAGATGAATTAACGGAACACTAAGCAGTTTCTCAGAAAGCTTCTTTCCAGATTTCATCGGAGGATATTTCCTTTTTCACCGTAGCCCTCTATGGGCTTCCAAATATCACTTTGCCAATTCCACAAGAACTGTCTTAGCGAAAGGCTTCTTGAATGGAAAGCTGTAAGTCTGTGAGATGATTTCATAGAACACAAAGAAGTTTCTCAGAAAGCTTCTTTCTCTTTGTTATCGGAGGATATTTCCTTTGGCCTTATAGTCTTCAAAGGGAAAGGAAATATCTGTCCTCAGATTCCACAGAAATAAGGCTAGCAAAGTGATCCACGAAATACAGATGTAACTCTGTGAGATGAATAAACAGAACCCTTAGCAGTTTCTCAGAAAGCTTCTTTCCAGATTTCATCTGAGGATATTTCCTTTTAGACCATAGCCCTCTATGGGCCTCCAAATATCACTTTGCCAATTCCACAAGAACTGTCTTAGCGACAGGCTTCTTGAGGGGAAAGCTGTAACTCTGTGAGATGATTTCACAGAACACAAAGAAGTTTCTCAGAAAGCTTCTTTCTCTTTGTTATCGGAGGACATTTCCTTTGGCCCTATAGTCTTCAAAGGGATCCGAAATATCTGTTCTACGATTCCACAGAAAGAGGGCTAGCATAGAGATCCAAGAAATACAGATGTAACTCTGTGAGATGAATTAACAGAACACTAAGTAGTTTCTCAGAAAGCTTCTTTCCAGGTTTCATCGGAGGATATTTCCTTTTTCACCATAGCCCTCTATGGGCTTCCAAATATCACTTTGCCAATTCCACAAGAACTGTCTTAGCGAAAGGCTTCTTGAGGGGAAAGCTGTATCTCTGTGAGATGATTTCACAGAACACAAAGATGTTTCTCAGAAAGGTTCTTTCTCTTTGTTATCGGAGGATATTTCCTTTGGCTCTATAGTCTTGAAAGGGATCCGAAATATCTGTTCTCAGATGCCACAGAAATAAGACTATCAAAGATATCCACCAAATACAGATGTAACTCTGTGAGATGAATTAACAGAACACTGAGCAGTTTCTCAGAAAGCTTCTTTCCAGATTTCATCGGAGGATATTTCCTTTTTCACCATAGCTCTCTATGGGCTTCCAAATATCACTTTGCCAATTCGACAAGAACTGTCCTAGCGAAAGGCTTCCTGAGGGGAAAGCTGTAACTCTGTGAGATGATTTCACAGAACACAAAGAAGTTTCTCAGAAAGCTTCTTTCTCTTTGTTATCGGAGGATATTTCCTTTGGCCCTATAGTCTTCAAAGGGAAAGGAAATATCTGTTCTCAGATTCCACAGAAATAAGGCTAGCAAAGAGATCCACGAAATAAAGATGTAACTCTCTGAGATGAATTAACAGAACACTAAGCAGTTTCTCAGAAAGCTTCTTTCCAGATTTCATCGGAGGATATTTCCTTTTTCACCATAGCCCTCTTTGGGCTTCCAAATATAACTTTGCCAATTCCACAAGAACTGTCTTAGCGAAAGGCTTCTGGAGCGGAAAGCTGTAACTCTGTGAGATGATTTCACAGAACACAAAGAAGTTTCTCAGAAAGCTTCTTTCTCTTTGTTATCGGAGGATATTTCCTTTGGCCCTATAGTCTTCAAAGGGAAAGGAAATATCTGTTGTCAGATTCCACAGAAATAAGGCTAGCAAAGAGATCCACGAAATACAGATGTAACTCTGTGAGATGAATTAACAGAACACTACGCAGTTTCTCAGAAAGCTTCTTTCCAGATTTCATCGGAGGATATTTCCTTTTTCACCGTAGCCCTCTAAGGGCTTCCAAATATCACTTTGCCAATTCCACAAGAACTGTCTTAGCGAAAGGCTTCTTGAGGGGAAAGCTGTAACTCTGTGAGATGATTTCACAGAACACAAAGAAGTTCCTCAGAAAGCTTCTTTCTCTTTTTCATCGGAGGATATTTGCTTTGGTCCTATAGTCTTCAATGGGAAAGGAATTATCTGTTCTCAGATTCCACAGAAATAAGGCTAGCAAAGAGATCCACGAAATACAGATGTAACACTGTGAGATGAATTAACGGAACACTAAGCAGTTTCTCAGAAAGCTTCTTTCCAGATTTCATCGGAGGATATTTCCTTTTTCACCATAGCCCTCTATGGGCTTCCAAATATCACTTTGCCAATTCCACAAGAACTGTCTTAGCGAAAGGCTTCTTGAGTGGAAAGCGGTAAGTCTGTGAGATGATTTCATAGAACACAAAGAAGTTTCTCAGAAAGCTTCTTTCTCTTTGTTATCGGAGGATATTTCCTTTGGCCTTATAGTCTTCAAAGGGAAAGGAAATATCTGTCCTCAGATTCCACAGAAATAAGGCTAGCAAAGTGATCCACGAAATACAGATATAACTCTGTGAGATGAATAAACAGAACCCTTAGCAGTTTCTCAGAAAGCTTCTTTCCAGATTTCATCTGAGGATATTTCCTTTTTCACCATAGCCCTCTACGAGCTTCCAAATATCACTGTGCCAATTCCACAAGAACTGTCTTAGCGAAAGGCTTCTTGAGGGGAAAGCTGTAACTCTGTGAGATGATTTCACAGAACACAAAGAAGTTTCTCAGAACGCTTCCTTCTCTTTGTTATCGGAGGATATTTCCTTTGGCCCTATAGTCTTCAAAGGGATCCGAAATATCTGTTGTCAGATTCCACAGAAATAAGGCTAGCAAAAGAGATCCACCAAATACAGATGTAACTCTGTGAGATGATTTACAGAACACTAAGCACTTTCTCAGAAAGCTTCTTTCCAGATTTCATCAGAGGATATTTCCTTTTTCACCGTAGCCCTCTATGGGCTTCCAAATATCACTTGCCAATTCCACAAGAACTGTCTTAGTGAAAGGCTTCTTGAGGGGAAAGCTGTAACTCGGTGAGATGATTTCACAGAACAAAAAGAAGTTTCTCAGAAAGCTTCTTTCTCTTTGTTATCGGAGGATATTTCCTTTGGTCCTATAGTCTTCAAAGGGAAAGGAAATATCTGTTCTCAGATTCCACAGAAATAAGGCTAGCAAAGAGATCCACGAAATACAGATGTAACTCTGTGAGATGATTTACAGAGCACTAAGCAGTTTCTCAGAAAGCTTCTTTCCAGATTTCATCGGAGGATATTTCCTTTTTCACCGTAGACCTCAACGGGCTTCCAAATATCACTTTGCCAATTCCACAAGAACTGTCTTAGCGAAAGGCTTCCTGAGGGGAAAGCTGTAACTCTGTTAGATGATTTCAGAGAACACAAAGAAGTTTCTCAGAAAACTTCTTTCTCTTTGTTATCGGAGGATATTTCCTTTGGTCCTATAGTCTTCAATGGGAAAGGAAATATCTGTTGTCAGATTCCACAGAAATAAGGCTAGCAAAGAGATCCACGAAATACAGATGTAACTCTGAGAGATGAATTAACAGAACACTAAGCAGTTTCTCAGAAAGCTTCTTTCCAGATTCATCGGAGGATATTTCCTTTTTCACCATAGCCCTCTATGGGCTTCCAAATATCACTTTGCCAATTCCACAAGAACTGTCTTAGCGAAAGGTTTCCTGAGGGGACAGCTGTAACTCTGTGAGATGATTTCACAGAACACAAAGAAGTTTCTCAGAAAGCTTCTTTCTCTTTGTTATCGGAGGATATTTCCTTTAGCCCTATAGTCTTCAAAGGGAAAGGAAATATCTGTTCTCAGATCCCACAGAAATAAGGCTAGCAAAGAGATCCACGAAATACAGATGTAACTGTGAGATGAATGAACAGAACACTAAGCAGTTTCTCAGAAAGCTTCTTTCCAGATTTCATCGGAGGATATTTCCTTTTTCACCATAGCCCTCTACGGGCTTCCAAATATCACTTTGCGAATTCCACAAGAACTGTCTTAGCGAAAGGCTTCTTGAGGGGAAAGCTGTAACTCTGTGAGATGATTTCACAGAACACAAAGAAGTTTCTCAGAAAGCTTCTTTCTTTTTGTTATCGGAGGATATTTCCTTTGGCCCTATAGTCTTCAAAGGGATCCGAAATATCTGTTGTCAGATTCCACAGAAATAAGGCTGGCAAAGAGATCCACCAAATACAGATGTAACTCTGTGAGATGATTTACAGAACACTAAGCAGTTCCTCAGAAAGCTTCTTTCCAGATTTCATCGGAGGATATTTCCTTTTTCACCATAGCCCTCTATGGGCTTCCAAATATCACTTTGCCAATTCCACAAGAACTGTCTTAGCGACAGGCTTCTTGAGGGGAAAGCTGTAACTCTGTGAGATGATTTCACAGAACACAAAGAAGTTTCTCAGAAAGCTTCTTTCTTTTTGTTATCGGAGGATATTTCCTTTGGCCCTATAGTCTTCAAAGGGATCCGAAATATCCGTTGTCAGATTCCACAGAAAGAAGGCTAGCAAAGAGATCCACCAAATACAGATGTAACTCTGTGAGATGAATTATCAGAACACTAAGCAGTTTCTCAGAAAGCTTCTTTCCAGATTTCATCGGAGGATATTTCCTTTTTCACCATAGCCCTCTATGGGCTTCCAAATATCACTTTGCCAATTCCACAAGAACTGTCTTAGCGAAAGGCTTCTTGAGGGGAAAGCTGTAACTCTGTGAGATGATTTCACAGAACACAAAGAAGTTTCTCAGAAAGCTTCTTTCTCTTTGTTATCGGAGGATATTTCCTTTGACCCTATAGACTTCAAAGGGATCCGAAATATCTGTTGTCAGATTCCACAGAGATAAGGCTAGCAAAGAGATCCACGAAATACCGATGTAACTCTGTGAGATGAATTAACAAAACACTAAGCAGTTTCTCAGAAAGCTTCTTTCCAGATTTCATCTGAGGATATGTCCTTTTTCACCATAGCCCTCTATGGGCTTCCAAATATCACTTTGCCAATTCCACAAGAACTGTCTTAGCGAAAGGCTTCTTGAGGGGAAAGCTGTAACTCTGTGAGATGATTTCACAGAACACAAAGAAGTTTCACAGAAAGTTCTTTCTCTTTGTTATCGGAAGATAATTCCTTTCGCCCTGTAGTCTTCAAAGGGAAAGGAAATATCTGTTCTCAGATTCCACAGAAATAAGGCTAGCAAAGAGATCCATGAAATACAGATGTAACACTGTGAGATGAATTAACAGAACACTAAGCAGTTTCTCAGAAAGCTTCTTTCCAAATTTCATCGGAGGATATTTCCTTTTTCACCATAGCCCTCTATGGGCTTCCAAATATCACTTTGCCAATTCCACAAGAACTGTCTTAGCGAAAGGCTTCTTGAGCGGAAAGCTGTAACTCTCTGAGATGTTTTCACAGAACACAAAGAAGTTTCACAGAAAGCTTCTTTCCCTTTTTTATCGGATGATATTTCCTTTGGCACTATAGTCTTCAAAGGGATCCGAAATATCTGCTGTCAGATTCTACAGAAATAAGGCTAGAAAAGAGATCCACGAAATACAGATGTAACTCTGTGAGATGAATTAACAGAACACTAAGCAGTTTTTCAGAAAGCTTCTTTCCAGGTTTCATCGGAGAATATTTCCTTTTTCACCATAGCCCTCTATGGGCTTCCAAATATCACTTTGCCAATTCCACAAGAACTGTCTTAGCGAAAGGCTTCTTGAGGGGAAAGCTGTAACTCTGTGAGATGATTTCACAGAACACAAAGAAGTTTCTCAGAACGCTTCCTTCTCTTTGTTATCGGAGGATATTTCCTTTGGCCCTATAGTCTTCAAAGGGATCCGAAATATCTGTTGTCAGATTCGACAGAAATAAGGCTAGCAAAGAGATCCACGAAATACAGATGTAACTCTGTGAGATGAATTAACAGAACACTGAGCAGTTTCTCAGAAAGCTTCTTTCCAGATTTCATCGGAGGATATTTCCTTTTTCACCGTAGCCCTCTATGGGCTTCCAAATATCACTTGCCAATTCCACAAGAACTGTCTTAGCGAAAGGCTTCTTGAGGGGAAAGCTGTAACTCGGTGAGATGATTTCACAGAACAAAAAGAAGTTTCTCAGAAAGCTTCTTTCTCTTTGTTATCGGAGGATATTTCCTTTGGCCCTATTGTCTTCAAAGGGAAAGGAAATATCTGTTGTCAGATTCCACAGAAATAGGGCTAGCAAAGAGATCCAAGAAATACAGATGTAACTCTGTGAGATGAATTAACAGAACACTAAGTAGTTTCTCAGAAAGCTTCTTTCCAGATTTCATCGCAGGATATTTCCTTTTTCACCATAGCCCTGTATGGGCTTCCAAATATCACTTTGCCAATTCCACAAGAACTGTCTTAGCGAAAGGCTTCTTGAGGGGAAAGCTGTATCTCTGTGAGATGATTTCATAGAACACAAAGAAGTTTCTCAGAAAGCTTCTTTCTCTTTTATCGGAGGATATTTCCTTTGACCCTATAGTCTTCAAAGGGATCCGAAATATCTGTTGTCAGATTCCACAGAAATAAGGCTAGCAAAGAGATCCACGAAATACCGATGTAACTCTGTGAGATGAATTAACAGAACACTAAGCAGTTTCTCAGAAAGCTTCTTTCCAGGTTTCATCGGAGGATAGTTCCTTTTTCACCATAGCCCTCAATGGGCTTCCAAATATCACTTTGCCAATTCCACAAGAACTGTCTTAGTGAAAGGCTTCTTGAGGGGAAAGCTGTAACTCTGTGAGATCATTTTACAGAACACAAAGAAGTTTCTCAGAAAGCTTCTTTCTCTTTGTTATCGGAGGATATTTCCTTTGGTCCTATAGTATTCAAAGGGAAAGGAAATATCTGTTGTCAGATTCCACAAAAATAAGGCTAGCAAAGAGATCCACGAAATACAGATGTAACTCAGTGAGTTGAATTAACAGAACACTACGCAGTTTCTCAGAAAGCTTCTTTCCAGATTTCATCGGAGGATATTTCCTTTTTCACCGAAGCCCTCTATGGGCTTCCAAATATCACTTTGCCAATTCCACAAGAACTGTCTTAGCGAAAGGCTTCTTGAGGGGAAAGCTGTAACTCTGTGAGATGATTTCACAGAACACAAAGAAGTTCCTCAGAATGCTTCTTTCTCTTTTTCATCGGAGGATATTTGCTTTGGTCCTATAGTCTTCAATGGGAAAGGAAATATCTGTTCTCAGATTCCACAGAAATAAGGCTAGCAAAGAGATCCACGAAATACAGATGTAACTCTGTGAGATGAATTAACGGAACACTAAGCAGTTTCTCAGAAAGCTTCTTTCCAGATTTCATCGGAGGATATTTCCTTTTTCACCATAGCCCTCTATGGGCTTCCAAATATCACTTTGCCAATTCCACAAGAACTGTCTTAGCGAAAGGCTTCTTGAGTGGAAAGCTGTAAGTCTGTGAGATGATTTCATAGAACACAAAGAAGTTTCTCAGAAACCTTCTTTCTCTTTGTTATCGGAGGATATTTCCTTTGGCCTTATAGTCTTCAAAGGGAAAGGAAATATCTGTCCTCAGATTGCACAGAAATAAGGCTAGCAAAGTGATCCACGAAATACAGATGTAACTCTGTGAGATGAATAAACAGAACCCTTAGCAGTTTCTCAGAAAGCTTCTTTCCAGATTTCATCTGAGGATATTTCCTTTTTCACCATAGCCCTCTATGGGCCTCCAAATATCACTTTGCCAATTCCACAAGAACTGTCTTAGCGAAAGGCTTCTTGAGGGGAAAGCTGTAACTCTGTGAGATGATTTCACAGAACACAAAGAAGTTTCTCAGAAAGCTTCTTTCTCTTCGTTATCGGAGGACATTTCCTTTGGCCCTATAGTCTTCAAAGGGATCCAAAATATCTGTTCTACGATTCCACAGAAATAAGGCTAGCAAAGAGATCCAGGAAATACAGATGTAACACTGTGAGATGAATCAACAGAACACTAAGTAGTTTCTCAGAAAGCTTCTTTCCAGGTTTCATCGGAGGATATTTCCTTTTTCACCATAGCCCTCTACGGGCTTCCAAATATCACTTTGCCAATTCCACAAGAACTGTCTTAGCGAAAGGCTTCTTGAGGGGAAAGCTGTAATTCTGTGAGATGATTTCACAGAACACAAAGAAGTTTCTCAGAAAGCTTCTTTCTCTTTGTTATCGGATTATATTTCCTTTGTCCCTATAGTCTTCAAAGGGATCCGAAATATCTGTTGTCAGATTCCACAGAAATAAGGCTGGCAAAGAGATCCACCAAATACAGATGTAACTCTGTGAGATGATTTACAGAACACTAAGCAGTTTCTCAGAAAGCTTCTTTCCAGATTTCATCGGAGGATATTTCCTTTTTCACCATAGCCCTCTATGGGCTTCCAAATATCACTTTGCCAATTCCACAAGAACTGTCTTAGCGACAGGCTTCTTGAGGGGAAAGCTGTAACTCTGTGAGATGATTTCACAGAACACAAAGAAGTTTCTCAGAAAGCTTCTTTCTCTTTGTTATCGGAGGATATTTCCTTTGCTCCTATAGTCTTCAAAGGGAAAGGAAATATCTGTAGTCAGATTCCACAGAAATAAGGCTAGCAAAGAGATCCACCAAATACAGATGTAACTCTGTGAGATGATTTACAGAACACTAAGCAGTTTCTCAGAAAGCTTTTTTCCAGATTTCATCGGAGGATATTTCCTTTTTCACCGTAGCCCTCAATGGGCTTCCAAATATCACTTTGCCAATTCCACAAGAACTGTCTTAGCGAAAGGCTTCTTGAGGGGAAAGCTGAAACTCTGTGAAATGATTTCACAGAACCCAAAGAAGTTTCTCAGAAAGCTTCTTTCTCTTTGTTATCGGAGGATATTTCCTTTGGTCCTATAGTCTTGAAAGGGATCCGAAATATCTGTTCTCAGATTCCACAGAAATAAGGCTAGCAAAGAGATCCACGAAATACAGATGTAACTCTGTGGGATGAATTATCAGAACACTAAGCAGTTTCTCAGAAAGCTTCTTTCCAGATTTCATCGGAGGATAGTTCCTTTTTCACCATAGCCCTCTATGGGCTTCCAAATATCACTTTGCCAATTCCACAAGAACTGTCTTAGCGAAAGGTTTCTTGAGCGGAAAGCTGTAACTCTCTGAGATGATTTCACAGAACACAAAGAAGTTTCTCAGAAAGCTTCTTTCTCTTTGTTATCAGAGGATATTTCCTTTGGCCCTATAGTCTTCAAAGGGATCCGAAATATCTGTTGTCAGATTCTACAGAAATAAGGCTAGCAAACAGATCCACGAAATACAGATGTAACTCTGTGAGATGAATTAACAGAACACTAAGCAGCTTTTCAGAAAGCTTCTTTCCAGGTTTCATCGGAGAATATTTCCTTTTTCACCATAGCCCTCTATGGGCTTCCAAATATCACTTTGCCAATTCACAAGAACTGTCTTAGCGAAAGGCTTCTTGAGGGGAAAGCTGTAATTCTGTGAGATGATTTCATAGAACACATAGAAGTTTCTCAGAAAGCTTCTTTCTCTTTGTTATCAGAGGACATTTCCTTTGGCCCTATAGTCTTCAAAGGGAAAGGAAATATCTGTTGTCAGATTCCACAGAAATAAGGCTAGCAAAGAGATCCACCAAATACAGATGTAACTCTGTGAGATGAATTATCAGAACACTAAGCAGTTTCTCAGAAAGCTTCTTTCCAGATTTCATCGGAGGATATTTCCTTTTTCACCATAGCCCTCTATGGGCTTCCAAATATCACTTTGCCAATTCCACAAGAACTGTCTTAGCGAAAGGCTTCTTGAGGGGAAAGCTGTAACTCTGTGAGATGATTTCACAGAACACAAAGAAGTTTCTCAGAAAGCTTCTTTCTCTTTGTTATCGGAGGATATTTCCTTTGACCCTATAGACTTCAAAGGGATCCGAAATATCTGTTGTCAGATTCCACAGAGATAAGGCTAGCAAAGAGATCCACGAAATACCGATGTAACTCTGTGAGATGAATTAACAAAACACTAAGCAGTTTCTCAGAAAGCTTCTTTCCAGATTTCATCTGAGGATATGTCCTTTTTCACCATAGCCCTCTATGGGCTTCCAAATATCACTTTGCCAATTCCACAAGAACTGTCTTAGCGAAAGGCTTCTTGAGGGGAAAGCTGTAACTCTGTGAGATGATTTCACAGAACACAAAGAAGTTTCACAGAAAGTTCTTTCTCTTTGTTATCGGAAGATAATTCCTTTGGCCCTGTAGTCTTCACAGGGAAAGGAAATATCTGTTCTCAGATTCCACAGAAATAAGGCTAGCAAAGAGATCCATGAAATACAGATGTAACACTGTGAGATGAATTAACAGAACACTAAGCAGTTTCTCAGAAAGCTTCTTTCCAAATTTCATCGGAGGATATTTCCTTTTTCACCATAGCCCTCTATGGGCTTCCAAATATCACTTTGCCAATTCCACAAGAACTGTCTTAGCGAAAGGCTTCTTCAGCGGAAAGCTGTAACTCTCTGAGATGATTTCCAGAACACAAAGAAGTTTCACAGAAAGCTTCTTTCCCTTTGTTGTCGCATGATATTTCCTTTGGCACTATAGTCTTCAAAGGGATCCGAAATATCTCCTGTCAGATTCTACAGAAATAAGGCTAGCAAAGAGATCCACGAAATACAGATGTAACTCTGTGAGATGAATTAACAGAACACTAAGCAGTTTTTCAGAAAGCTTCTTTCCAGGTTTCATCGGAGAATATTTCCTTTTTCACCATAGCCCTCTATGGGCTTCCAAATATCACTTTGTCAATTCCACAAGAACTGTCATAGCGAAAGGCTTCTTGAGGGGAAAGCTGTAACTCTGTGAGATGATTTCATAGAACGCAAAGAAGTTTCTCAGAAAGCTTCTTTCTCTTTGTTATCGGAGGATATTTCCTTTGGCCCTATTGTCTTCAAAGGGAAAGGAAATATCTGTTGTCAGATTCCACAGAAATAAGGCTAGCAAAGAGATCCAAGAAATACAGATGTAACTCTGTGAGATGAATTAACAGAACACTAAGTAGTTTCTCAGAAAGCTTCTTTCCAGATTTCATCGCAGGATATTTCCTTTTTCAACATAGCCCTGTATGGACTTCCAAATATCACTTTGCCAATTCCACAAGAACTGTCTTAGCGAAAGGCTTCTTGAGGGGAAAGCTGGAACTCTGTGAGATGATTTCACTGAACACAAAGAAGTTTCTCAGAAAGCTTCTTTCTCTTTGTTATCGGAGGTTATTTCCTTTGTCCCTATAGTCTTCAGGGGGATCCGAAATATCAGTTCTCAGATTCCACAGAAATAAGGCTAGCAAACAGAACCACGTAATACAGATGTAACTCTGTGAGATGAATTAACAGAACACTAAGCAGTTTCTCAGAAAGCTTCTTTCCAGATTTCATCGGAGGATATTTCCTTTTTCACCATAGCCCTCTATGGGCTTCCTAATATCACTTTGCCAATTCCACAAGAACTGTCTTAGTGAAAGGCTTCTTGAGGGGAAAGCTGTAACTCTGTGAGATAATTTCACAGTACACAAAGAAGTTTCTCAGAAAGCTTCTTTCTCTTTGTTATCGGAGGATATTTCCTTTGGCCCTATAGTCTTCAAAGTGATCCGAAATATATGTTCTCAGATTCCACAGAAATAAGGCTAGCAAAGAGATCCACGAAATACAGATGTAACTCTGTGAGATGAATGAACAGAACACTAAGCAGTTTCTCAGAAAGCTTCATTCCAGATTTCATCGGAGGATATTTCCTTTTTCACCATAGCCCTCAATGGGCTTCCAAACATCACTTTGCCAATTCCACAAGAACTGTCTTAGCGAAAGGCTTCTTGAGGGAAAAGGTGTAACTCTGTGAGATGATTTCACAGAACACAAAGAAGTTTCTCAGAACGCTTCCTTCTCTTTGTTATCGGAGGATATTTCCTTTGGCCCTATAGTCTTCAAAGGGATCCGAAATATCTGTTGTCAGATTCCACAGAAATAAGGCCAGCAAAAGAGATCCACCAAATACAGATGTAACTCTGTGAGATGATTTACAGAACACTAAGCACTTTCTCAGAAAGCTTCTTTCCAGATTTCATCGGAGGATATTTCCTTTTTCACCGTAGCCCTCTATGGGCTTCCAAATATCACTTTGCCAATTCCACAAGAACTGTCTTAGCGAAAGGCTTCTTGAGGGGAAAGCTGTAACTCTGTGAGATGATTTCATAGAACACATAGAAGTTTCTCAGAAAGCTTCTTTCTCTTTGTTATCAGAGGACATTTCCTTTGGCCCTATAGTCTTCAAAGGGAAAGGAAATATCTGTTGTCAGATTCCACAGAAATAAGGCTAGCAAAGAGATCCACCAAATACAGATGTAACTCTGTGAGATGAATTATCAGAACACTAAGCAGTTTCTCAGAAAGCTTCTTTCCAGATTTCATCGGAGGATATTTCCTTTTTCACCATAGCCCTCTATGGGCTTCCAAATATCACTTTGCCAATTCCACAAGAACTGTCTTAGCGAAAGGCTTCTTGAGGGGAAAGCTGTAACTCTGTGAGATGATTTCACAGAACACAAAGAAGTTTCTCAGAAAGCTTCTTTCTCTTTGTTATCGGAGGATATTTCCTTTGACCCTATAGACTTCAAAGGGATCCGAAATATCTGTTGTCAGATTCCATAGAGATAAGGCTAGCAAAGAGAACCACGAAATACCGATGTAACTCTGTGAGATGAATTAACAAAACACTAAGCAGTTTCTCAGAAAGCTTCTTTCCAGATTTCATCGGAGGATATTTCCTTTTTCACCGTAGCCCTCTATGGGCTTCCAAATATCACTTTGCCAATTCCACAAGAACTGTCTTAGCGAAAGGCTTCTTGAATGGAAAGCTGTAAGTCTGTGAGATGATTTCATAGAACACAAAGAAGTTTCTCAGAAAGCTTCTTTCTCTTTGTTATCGGAGGATATTTCCTTTGGCCTTATAGTCTTCAAAGGGAAAGGAAATATCTGTCCTCAGATTCCACAGAAATAAGGCTAGCAAAGTGATCCACGAAATACAGATGTAACTCTGTGAGATGAATAAACAGAACCCTTAGCAGTTTCTCAGAAAGCTTCTTTCCAGATTTCATCTGAGGATATTTCCTTTTAGACCATAGCCCTCTATGGGCCTCCAAATATCACTTTGCCAATTCCACAAGAACTGTCTTAGCGACAGGCTTCTTGAGGGGAAAGCTGTAACTCTGTGAGATGATTTCACAGAACACAAAGAAGTTTCTCAGAAAGCTTCTTTCTCTTTGTTATCGGAGGACATTTCCTTTGGCCCTATAGTCTTCAAAGGGATCCGAAATATCTGTTCTACGATTCCACAGAAAGAGGGCTAGCATAGAGATCCAAGAAATACAGATGTAACTCTGTGAGATGAATTAACAGAACACTAAGTAGTTTCTCAGAAAGCTTCTTTCCAGGTTTCATCGGAGGATATTTCCTTTTTCACCATAGCCCTCTATGGGCTTCCAAATATCACTTTGCCAATTCCACAAGAACTGTCTTAGCGAAAGGCTTCTTGAGGGGAAAGCTGTATCTCTGTGAGATGATTTCACAGAACACAAAGATGTTTCTCAGAAAGGTTCTTTCTCTTTGTTATCGGAGGATATTTCCTTTGGCTCTATAGTCTTGAAAGGGATCCGAAATATCTGTTCTCAGATGCCACAGAAATAAGACTATCAAAGATATCCACCAAATACAGATGTAACTCTGTGAGATGAATTAACAGAACACTGAGCAGTTTCTCAGAAAGCTTCTTTCCAGATTTCATCGGAGGATATTTCCTTTTTCACCATAGCTCTCTATGGGCTTCCAAATATCACTTTGCCAATTCGACAAGAACTGTCCTAGCGAAAGGCTTCCTGAGGGGAAAGCTGTAACTCTGTGAGATGATTTCACAGAACACAAAGAAGTTTCTCAGAAAGCTTCTTTCTCTTTGTTATCGGAGGATATTTCCTTTGGCCCTATAGTCTTCAAAGGGAAAGGAAATATCTGTTCTCAGATTCCACAGAAATAAGGCTAGCAAAGAGATCCACGAAATAAAGATGTAACTCTCTGAGATGAATTAACAGAACACTAAGCAGTTTCTCAGAAAGCTTCTTTCCAGATTTCATCGGAGGATATTTCCTTTTTCACCATAGCCCTCTTTGGGCTTCCAAATATAACTTTGCCAATTCCACAAGAACTGTCTTAGCGAAAGGCTTCTGGAGCGGAAAGCTGTAACTCTGTGAGATGATTTCACAGAACACAAAGAAGTTTCTCAGAAAGCTTCTTTCTCTTTGTTATCGGAGGATATTTCCTTTGGCCCTATAGTCTTCAAAGGGAAAGGAAATATCTGTTGTCAGATTCCACAGAAATAAGGCTAGCAAAGAGATCCACGAAATACAGATGTAACTCTGTGAGATGAATTAACAGAACACTACGCAGTTTCTCAGAAAGCTTCTTTCCAGATTTCATCGGAGGATATTTCCTTTTTCACCGTAGCCCTCTAAGGGCTTCCAAATATCACTTTGCCAATTCCACAAGAACTGTCTTAGCGAAAGGCTTCTTGAGGGGAAAGCTGTAACTCTGTGAGATGATTTCACAGAACACAAAGAAGTTCCTCAGAAAGCTTCTTTCTCTTTTTCATCGGAGGATATTTGCTTTGGTCCTATAGTCTTCAATGGGAAAGGAATTATCTGTTCTCAGATTCCACAGAAATAAGGCTAGCAAAGAGATCCACCAAATACAGATGTAACTCTGTGAGATGAATTATCAGAACACTAAGCAGTTTCTCAGAAAGCTTCTTTCCAGATTTCATCGGAGGATATTTCCTTTTTCACCATAGCCCTCTATGGGCTTCCAAATATCACTTTGCCAATTCCACAAGAACTGTCTTAGCGAAAGGCTTCTTGAGGGGAAAGCTGTAACTCTGTGAGATGATTTCACAGAACACAAAGAAGTTTCTCAGAAAGCTTCTTTCTCTTTGTTATCGGAGGATATTTCCTTTGACCCTATAGACTTCAAAGGGATCCGAAATATCTGTTGTCAGATTCCACAGAGATAAGGCTAGCAAAGAGATCCACGAAATAGCGATGTAACTCTGTGAGATGAATTAACAAAACACTAAGCAGTTTCTCAGAAAGCTTCTTTCCAGATTTCATCTGAGGATATGTCCTTTTTCACCATAGCCCTCTATGGGCTTCCAAATATCACTTTGCCAATTCCACAAGAACTGTCTTAGCGAAAGGCTTCTTGAGGGGAAAGCTGTAACTCTGTGAGATGATTTCACAGAACACAAAGAAGTTTCACAGAAAGTTCTTTCTCTTTGTTATCGGAAGATAATTCCTTTGGCCCTTAGTCTTCAAAGGGAAAGGAAATATCTGTTCTCAGATTCCACAGAAATAAGGCTAGCAAAGAGATCCATGAAATACAGGTGTAACACTGTGAGATGAATTAACAGAACACTAAGCAGTTTCTCAGAAAGCTTCTTTCCAAATTTCATCGGAGGATATTTCCTTTTTCACCATAGCCCTCTATGGGCTTCCAAATATCACTTTGCCAATTCCACAAGAACTGTCTTAGCGAAAGGCTTCTTGAGCGGAAAGCTGTAACTCTCTGAGATGATTTCACAGAACACAAAGAAGTTTCACAGAAAGCTTCTTTCCCTTTGTTGTCGGATGATATTTCCTTTGGCACTATAGTCTTCAAAGGTATCCGAAATATCTGCTGTCAGATTCTACAGAAATAAGGCTAGCAAAGAGATCCACGAAATACAGATGTAACTCTGTGAGATGAATTAACAGAACACTAAGCAGTTTTTCAGAAAGCTTCTTTCCAGGTTTCATCGGAGAATATTTCCTTTTTCACCATAGCCCTCTATGGGCTTCCAAATATCACTTTGCCAATTCCACAAGAACTGTCATAGCGAAAGGCTTCTTGAGGGGAAAGCTGTAACTCTGTGAGATGATTTCATAGAACACAAAGAAGTTTCTCAGAAAGCTTCTTTCTCTTTGTTATCGGAGGATATTTCCTTTGGCCCTATTGTCTTCAAAGGGAAAGGAAATATCTGTTGTCAGATTCCACAGAAATAAGGCTAGCAAAGAGATCCAAGAAATACAGATGTAACTCTGTGAGATGAATTAACAGAACACTAAGTAGTTTCTCAGAAAGCTTCTTTCCAGATTTCATCGCAGGATATTTCCTTTTTCAACATAGCCCTGTATGGACTTCCAAATATCACTTTGCCAATTCCACAAGAACTGTCTTAGCGAAAGGCTTCTTGAGGGGAAATCTGGAACTCTGTGAGATGATTTCACTGAACAAAAAGAAGTTTCTCAGAAAGCTTCTTTCTCTTTGTTATTCGAGGTTATTTCCTTTGTCCCTATAGTCTTCAGGGGGATCCGAAATATCAGTTCTCAGATTCCAAAGAAATAAGGCTAGCAAACAGAACCACGTAATACAGATGTAACTCTGTGAGATGAATTAACAGAACACTAAGCAGTTTCTCAGAAAGCTTCTTTCCAGATTTCATCGGAGGATATTTCCTTTTTCACCATAGCCCTCTATGGGCTTCCTAATATCACTTTGCCAATTCCACAAGAACTGTCTTAGTGAAAGGCTTCTTGAGGGGAAAGCTGTAACTCTGTGAGATAATTTCACAGTACACAAAGAAGTTTCTCAGAAAGCTTCTTTCTCTTTGTTATCGGAGGATATTTCCTTTGGCCCTATAGTCTTCAAAGTGATCCGAAATATCTGTTCTCAGATTCCACAGAAATAAGGCTAGCAAAGAGATCCACGAAATACAGATGTAACTCTGTGAGATGAATGAACAGAACACTAAGCAGTTTCTCAGAAAGCTTCATTCCAGATTTCATCGGAGGATATTTCCTTTTTCACCATAGCCCTCAATGGGCTTCCAAACATCACTTTCCAATTCCACAAGAACTGTCTTAGCGAAAGGCTTCTTGAGGGGAAAGCTGTAACTCTGTGAGATGATTTCACAGAACACAAAGAAGTTTCTCAGAAAGCTTCTTTCTCTTTGTTATTGGAGGATATTTCCTTTGGCCCTATAGTCTTCAAAGGGATCCGAAATATTTGTTCTCAGATTCCACAGAAATAAGGCTAGCAAAGAGATCCACGAAATACAGATGTAACTCTGTGAGATGAATTAAGTTCCACAAGAACTGTCTTAGCGAAAGGCTTCTTGAGGGGAAAGCTATAACTCTGTGAGATGATTTCACAGAACACAAAGAAGTTTCTCAGAAAGCTTCTTTCTCTTTGTCATCGGAGGATATTTCCTTTGTCCCTATAGTCTTAAAAGTGAAAGGAAATATCTGTTCTCAGATTCCACAGAAATAAGGCTAGCAAAGAGATCCACGTAATACAGATGTAACTCTGTGAGATGATTTACAGAACACTAAGCAGTTTCTCAGAAAGCTTCTTTCCAGATTTCATCGGAGGATATTTCCTTTTTCACCATAGCCCTCTATGGGCTTCCAAATATCACTTTGCCAATTCCACAAGAACTGTCTTAGCGAAAGGCTTCTTGAGGGCAAAGCTGTAACTCCGTGAGATGATTTCACAGAACACAAAGAAGTTTCTCAGAAAGCTTCTTTCTCTTTGTTATCGGAGGATATTTCCTTTGGCCCTATAGTCTTCAAAGGGAAGGGAAATATCTGTTGTCAAATTCCAAAGAAATAAGGCTAGCAAAGAGATCCACGAAATACAGATGTAACTCTGTGAGATGAATTAACAGAACACTAAGCAGTTTCTCAGAAAGCTTCTTTCCAAATTTCATCGGAGGATATTTCCTTTTTCACCATAGCCCTCTTTGGGCTTCCAAATATCACTTTGCCAATTCCACAAGAACTGTCTTAGCGAAAGGCTTCTTGAGCGGAAAGCTGTAACTCTCTGAGATGATTTCACAGAACACAAAGAAGTTTCTCAGAAAGCTTCTTTCTCTTTGTTATCAGAGGATATTTCCTTTGGCCCTATAGTCTTCAAAGGGATCCGAAATATCTGTTGTCAGATTCTACAGAAATAAGGCTAGCAAACAGATCCACGAAATACAGATGTAACTCTGTGAGATGAATTAACAGAACACTAAGCAGCTTTTCAGAAAGCTTCTTTCCAGGTTTCATCGGAGAATATTTCCTTTTTCACCATAGCCCTCTATGGGCTTCCAAATATCACTTTGCCAATTCCACAAGAACTGTCTTAGCGAAAGGCTTCTTGAGGGGAAAGCTGTAACTCTGTGAGATGATTTCATAGAACACATAGAAGTTTCTCAGAAAGCTTCTTTCTCTTTGTTATCAGAGGACATTTCCTTTGGCCCTATAGTCTTCAAAGGGAAAGGAAATATCTGTTGTCAGATTCCACAGAAATAAGGCTAGCAAAGAGATCCACCAAATACAGATGTAACTCTGTGAGATGAATTATCAGAACACTAAGCAGTTTCTCAGAAAGCTTCTTTCCAGATTTCATCGGAGGATATTTCCTTTTTCACCATAGCCCTCTATGGGCTTCCAAATATCACTTTGCCAATTCCACAAGAACTGTCTTAGCGAAAGGCTTCTTGAGGGGAAAGCTGTAACTCTGTGAGATGATTTCACAGAACACAAAGAAGTTTCTCAGAAAGCTTCTTTCTCTTTGTTATCGGAGGATATTTCCTTTGACCCTATAGACTTCAAAGGGATCCGAAATATCTGTTGTCAGATTCCATAGAGATAAGGCTAGCAAAGAGAACCACGAAATACCGATGTAACTCTGTGAGATGAATTAACAAAACACTAAGCAGTTTCTCAGAGCTTCTTTCCAGATTTCATCGGAGGATATTTCCTTTTTCACCATAGCCCTCTATGGGCTTCCAAATATCACTTTGCCAATTCCACAAGAACTGTCTTAGCGAAAGGCTTCTTGAGGGGAAAGCTGTAACTCTGTGAGATGATTTCACAGAACTCAAAGAAGTTTCACAGAAAGTTCTTTCTCTTTGTTATCGGAAGATAATTCCTTTGGCCCTGTAGTCTTCAAAGGGAAAGGAAATATCTGTTCTCAGATTCCACAGAAATAAGGCTAGCAAAGAGATCCTTGAAATACAGATGTAACACTGTGAGATGAATTAACAGAACACTAAGCAGTTTCTCAGAAAGCTTCTTTCCAAATTTCATCGGAGGATATTTCCTTTTTCACCATAGCCCACTTTGGGCTTCCAAATATCACTTTGCCAATTCCACAAGAACTGTCTTAGCGAAAGGCTTCTTGAGCGGAAAGCTGTAACTCTCTGAGATGATTTCACAGAACACAAAGAAGTTTCTCAGAAAGCTTCTTTCTCTTTGTTATCAGAGGATATTTCCTTTGGCCCTATAGTCTTCAAAGGGATCCGAAATATCTGTTGTCAGATTCTACAGAAATAAGGCTAGCAAACAGATCCACGAAATACAGATGTAACTCTGTGAGATGAATTAACAGAACACTAAGCAGCTTTTCAGAAAGCTTCTTTCCAGGTTTCATCGGAGAATATTTCCTTTTTCACCAGAGCCCTCTATGGGCTTCCAAATATCACTTTGCCAATTCCACAAGAACTGTCTTAGCGAAAGGCTTCTTGAGGGGAAAGCTGTAACTCTGTGAGATGATTTCATAGAACACATAGAAGTTTCTCAGAAAGCTTCTTTCTCTTTGTTATCAGAGGACATTTCCTTTGGCCCTATAGTCTTCAAAGGGAAAGGAAATATCTGTTGTCAGATTCCACAGAAATAAGGCTAGCAAAGAGATCCACCAAATACAGATGTAACTCTGTGAGATGAATTATCAGAACACTAAGCAGTTTCTCAGAAAGCTTCTTTCCAGATTTCATCGGAGGATATTTCCTTTTTCACCATAGCCCTCTATGGGCTTCCAAATATCACTTTGCCAATTCCACAAGAACTGTCTTAGCGAAAGGCTTCTTGAGGGGAAAGCTGTAACTCTGTGAGATGATTTCACAGAACACAAAGAAGTTTCTCAGAAAGCTTCTTTCTCTTTGTTATCGGAGGATATTTCCTTTGACCCTATAGACTTCAAAGGGATCCGAAATATCTGTTGTCAGATTCCACAGAGATAAGGCTAGCAAAGAGATCCACGAAATACCGATGTAACTCTGTGAGATGAATTAACAAAACACTAAGCAGTTTCTCAGAAAGCTTCTTTCCAGATTTCATCTGAGGATATGTCCTTTTTCACCATAGCCCTCTATGGGCTTCCAAATATCACTTTGCCAATTCCACAAGAACTGTCTTAGCGAAAGGCTTCTTGAGGGGAAAGCTGTAACTCTGTGAGATGATTTCACAGAACACAAAAAAGTTTCACAGAAAGTTCTTTCTCTTTGTTATCGGAAGATAATTCCTTTGGCCCTTAGTCTTCAAAGGGAAAGGAAATATCTGTTCTCAGATTCCACAGAAATAAGGCTAGCAAAGAGATCCATGAAATACAGGTGTAACACTGTGAGATGAATTAACAGAACACTAAGCAGTTTCTCAGAAAGCTTCTTTCCAAATTTCATCGGAGGATATTTCCTTTTTCACCATAGCCCTCTATGGGCTTCCAAATATCACTTTGCCAATTCCACAAGAACTGTCTTAGCGAAAGGCTTCTTGAGCGGAAAGCTGTAACTCTCTGAGATGATTTCACAGAACACAAAGAAGTTTCACAGAAAGCTTCTTTCCCTTTGTTGTCGGATGATATTTCCTTTGGCACTATAGTCTTCAAAGGTATCCGAAATATCTGCTGTCAGATTCTACAGAAATAAGGCTAGCAAAGAGATCCACGAAATACAGATGTAACTCTGTGAGATGAATTAACAGAACACTAAGCAGTTTTTCAGAAAGCTTCTTTCCAGGTTTCATCGGAGAATATTTCCTTTTTCACCATAGCCCTCTATGGGCTTCCAAATATCACTTTGCCAATTCCACAAGAACTGTCATAGCGAAAGGCTTCTTGAGGGGAAAGCTGTAACTCTGTGAGATGATTTCATAGAACACAAAGAAGTTTCTCAGAAAGCTTCTTTCTCTTTGTTATCGGAGGATATTTCCTTTGGCCCTATTGTCTTCAAAGGGAAAGGAAATATCTGTTGTCAGATTCCACAGAAATAAGGCTAGCAAAGAGATCCAAGAAATACAGATGTAACTCTGTGAGATGAATTAACAGAACACTAAGTAGTTTCTCAGAAAGCTTCTTTCCAGATTTCATCGCAGGATATTTCCTTTTTCAACATAGCCCTGTATGGACTTCCAAATATCACTTTGCCAATTCCACAAGAACTGTCTTAGCGAAAGGCTTCTTGAGGGGAAATCTGGAACTCTGTGAGATGATTTCACTGAACAAAAAGAAGTTTCTCAGAAAGCTTCTTTCTCTTTGTTATTCGAGGTTATTTCCTTTGTCCCTATAGTCTTCAGGGGGATCCGAAATATCAGTTCTCAGATTCCAAAGAAATAAGGCTAGCAAACAGAACCACGTAATACAGATGTAACTCTGTGAGATGAATTAACAGAACACTAAGCAGTTTCTCAGAAAGCTTCTTTCCAGATTTCATCGGAGGATATTTCCTTTTTCACCATAGCCCTCTATGGGCTTCCTAATATCACTTTGCCAATTCCACAAGAACTGTCTTAGTGAAAGGCTTCTTGAGGGGAAAGCTGTAACTCTGTGAGATAATTTCACAGTACACAAAGAAGTTTCTCAGAAAGCTTCTTTCTCTTTGTTATCGGAGGATATTTCCTTTGGCCCTATAGTCTTCAAAGTGATCCGAAATATCTGTTCTCAGATTCCACAGAAATAAGGCTAGCAAAGAGATCCACGAAATACAGATGTAACTCTGTGAGATGAATGAACAGAACACTAAGCAGTTTCTCAGAAAGCTTCATTCCAGATTTCATCGGAGGATATTTCCTTTTTCACCATAGCCCTCAATGGGCTTCCAAACATCACTTTCCAATTCCACAAGAACTGTCTTAGCGAAAGGCTTCTTGAGGGGAAAGCTGTAACTCTGTGAGATGATTTCACAGAACACAAAGAAGTTTCTCAGAAAGCTTCTTTCTCTTTGTTATTGGAGGATATTTCCTTTGGCCCTATAGTCTTCAAAGGGATCCGAAATATTTGTTCTCAGATTCCACAGAAATAAGGCTAGCAAAGAGATCCACGAAATACAGATGTAACTCTGTGAGATGAATTAAGTTCCACAAGAACTGTCTTAGCGAAAGGCTTCTTGAGGGGAAAGCTATAACTCTGTGAGATGATTTCACAGAACACAAAGAAGTTTCTCAGAAAGCTTCTTTCTCTTTGTCATCGGAGGATATTTCCTTTGTCCCTATAGTCTTAAAAGTGAAAGGAAATATCTGTTCTCAGATTCCACAGAAATAAGGCTAGCAAAGAGATCCACGTAATACAGATGTAACTCTGTGAGATGATTTACAGAACACTAAGCAGTTTCTCAGAAAGCTTCTTTCCAGATTTCATCGGAGGATATTTCCTTTTTCACCATAGCCCTCTATGGGCTTCCAAATATCACTTTGCCAATTCCACAAGAACTGTCTTAGCGAAAGGCTTCTTGAGGGCAAAGCTGTAACTCCGTGAGATGATTTCACAGAACACAAAGAAGTTTCTCAGAAAGCTTCTTTCTCTTTGTTATCGGAGGATATTTCCTTTGGCCCTATAGTCTTCAAAGGGAAGGGAAATATCTGTTGTCAAATTCCAAAGAAATAAGGCTAGCAAAGAGATCCACGAAATACAGATGTAACTCGGTGAGATGAATTAACAGAACACTAAGCAGTTTCTCAGAAAGCTTCTTTCCAAATTTCATCGGAGGATATTTCCTTTTTCACCATAGCCCTCTTTGGGCTTCCAAATATCACTTTGCCAATTCCACAAGAACTGTCTTAGCGAAAGGCTTCTTGAGCGGAAAGCTGTAACTCTCTGAGATGATTTCACAGAACACAAAGAAGTTTCTCAGAAAGCTTCTTTCTCTTTGTTATCAGAGGATATTTCCTTTGGCCCTATAGTCTTCAAAGGGATCCGAAATATCTGTTGTCAGATTCTACAGAAATAAGGCTAGCAAACAGATCCACGAAATACAGATGTAACTCTGTGAGATGAATTAACAGAACACTAAGCAGCTTTTCAGAAAGCTTCTTTCCAGGTTTCATCGGAGAATATTTCCTTTTTCACCATAGCCCTCTATGGGCTTCCAAATATCACTTTGCCAATTCCACAAGAACTGTCTTAGCGAAAGGCTTCTTGAGGGGAAAGCTGTAACTCTGTGAGATGATTTCATAGAACACATAGAAGTTTCTCAGAAAGCTTCTTTCTCTTTGTTATCAGAGGACATTTCCTTTGGCCCTATAGTCTTCAAAGGGAAAGGAAATATCTGTTGTCAGATTCCACAGAAATAAGGCTAGCAAAGAGATCCACCAAATACAGATGTAACTCTGTGAGATGAATTATCAGAACACTAAGCAGTTTCTCAGAAAGCTTCTTTCCAGATTTCATCGGAGGATATTTCCTTTTTCACCATAGCCCTCTATGGGCTTCCAAATATCACTTTGCCAATTCCACAGGAACTGTCTTAGCGAAAGGCTTCCTGAGGGGAAAGCTGTAACTCTGTGAGATGATTTCACAGAACACAAAGAAGTTTCACAGAAAGTTCTTTCTCTTTGTTATCGGAAGATAATTCCTTTGGCCCTGTAGTCTTCAAAGGGAAAGGAAATATCTGTTCTCAGATTCCACAGAAATAAGGCTAGCAAAGAGATCCATGAAATACAGATGTAACACTGTGAGATGAATTAACAGAACACTAAGCAGTTTCTCAGAAAGCTTCTTTCCAAATTTCATCGGAGGATATTTCCTTTTTCACCATAGCCCTCTATGGGCTTCCAAATATCACTTTGCCAATTCCACAAGAACTGTCTTAGCGAAAGGCTTCTTGAGCGGAAAGCGGTAACTCTCTGAGATGATTTCACAGAACACAAAGAAGTTTCACAGAAAGCTTCTTTCCTTTGTTGTCGGATGATATTTCCTTTGGCACTATAGTCTTCAAAGGGATCCGAAATATCTGCTGTCAGATTCTACAGAAATAAGGCTAGCAAAGAGATCCACGAAATACAGATGTAACTCTGTGAGATGAATTAACAGAACACTAAGCAGTTTTTCAGAAAGCTTCTTTCCAGGTTTCATCGGAGAATATTTCCTTTTTCACCGTAGCCCTCTATGGGCTTCCAAATATCACTTTGCCAATTCCACAAGAACTGTCATAGCGAAAGGCTTCTTGAGGGGAAAGCTGTAACTTTGTGAGATGATTTCATAGAACACAAAGAAGTTTCTCAGAAAGCTTCTTTCTCTTTGTTATCGGAGGATATTTCCTTTGGCCCTATTGTCTTCAAAGGGAAAGGAAATATCTGTTGTCAGATTCCACAGAAATAAGGCTAGCAAAGAGATTCAAGAAATACAGATGTAACTCTGTGAGATGAATTAACAGAACACTAAGTAGTTTCTCACAAAGCTTCTTTCCAGATTTCATCGCAGGATATTTCCTTTTTCACCATAGCCCTGTATGGACTTCCAAATATCACTTTTCCAATTCCACAAGAACTGTCTTAGCGAAAGGCTTCTTGAGGGGAAAGCTGGAACTCTGTGAGATGATTTCACTGAACACAAAGAAGTTTCTCAGAAAGCTTCTTTCTCTTTGTTATCGGAGGATATTTCCTTTGTCCCTATAGTCTTCAGGGGGATCCGAAATATCAGTTCTCAGATTCCACAGAAATAAGGCTAGCAAACAGAACCACGTAATACAGATGTAACTCTGTGAGATGAATTAACAGAACACTAAGCAGTTTCTCAGAAAGCTTCTTTCCAGATTTCATCGGAGGATATTTCCTTTTTCACCATAGCCCTCTATGGGCTTCCTAATATCACTTTGCCAATTCCACAAGAACTGTCTTAGTGAAAGGCTTCTTGAGGGGAAAGCTGTAACTCTGTGAGATAATTTCACAGTACACAAAGAAGTTTCTCAGAAAGCTTCTTTCTCTTTGTTATCGGAGGATATTTCCTTTGGCCCTATAGTCTTCAAAGTGATCCGAAATATATGTTCTCAGATTCCACAGAAATAAGGCTAGCAAAGAGATCCACGAAATACAGATGTAACTCTGTGAGATGAATGAACAGAACACTAAGCAGTTTCTCAGAAAGCTTCATTCCAGATTTCATCGGAGGATATTTCCTTTTTCACCATAGCCCTCAATGGGCTTCCAAACATCACTTTGCCAATTCCACAAGAACTGTCTTAGCGAAAGGCTTCTTGAGGGGAAAGCTGTAACTCTGTGAGATGATTTCACAGAACACAAAGAAGTTTCTCAGAAAGCTTCTTTCTCTTTGTTATCGGAGGATATTTCCTTTAGCCCTATAGTCTTCAAAGGGAACCGAAATACTTGTTCTCAGATTCCACAGAAATAAGGCTAGCAAAGAGATCCACGAAATACAGATGTAACTCTGTGAGATGAATTACAGAACACTAAGCAGTTTCTCAGAAAGCTTCTTTGCAGATTTCATCGGAGGATAATTCCTTTTTCACCATAGCCCTCTATGGGCTTCCAAATATCACTTTGCCAATTCCACGAAAACTGTCTTAGCGAAAGGCTTCCTGAGGGGAAAGCTGTAACTCTGTGAGATGATTTCATAGAACACAAAGAAGTTTCTCAGAAAGCTTCTTTCTCTTTTATCAGAGGATATTTCCTTTGACCCTATAGTCTTCAAAGGGATCCGAAATATCTGTTGTCAGATTCCACAGAAATAAGGCTAGCAAAGAGATCCACGAAATACAGATGTAACTCTGTGAGACGAATTAACACAACACTAAGCAGTTTCTCAGAACGCTTCTTTCCAGGTTTCATCGGAGGATATTTCCTTTTTCACCATAGCCCTCTATGGGCTTCCAAATATCACTTTGCCAATTCCACAAGAACTGTCTTAGCGAAAGGCTTCAGAGGGGAAAGCTGTAACTCTGTGAGATGATTTCACAGAACACAAAGAAGTTTCTCAGAAAGCTTCTTTCTCTTTGTTATCGGAGGATATTTCCTTTGGTCCTTTAGTCTTCAAAGGGAATGGAAATATCTGTTGTCAGATTCCACAGAAATAAGGCTAGCAAAGAGATCCACGAAATACAGATGTAACTCTGTGAGATGAATTAACAGAACACTAAGCAGTTTCTCAGAAAGCTTCTTTCCAGATTTCATCGGGGGATATTTCCTTTTTCAACATAGCCCTCTATGGGCTTCCAAATATCACTTTGCCAATTCCACAAGAACTGTCTTAGCGAAAGGCTTCTTGAGGGGAAAGCTGTAACTCTGTGAGATGATTTCACAGAACACAAAGAAGTTTCTCAGAAAGCTTCTTTCTCTTTGTTATCGGAGGATATTTCCTTTGACCCTATAGACTTCAAAGGGATCCGAAATATCTGTTGTCAGATTCCATAGAGATAAGGCTAGCAAAGAGAACCACGAAATACCGATGTAACTCTGTGAGATGAATTAACAAAACACTAAGCAGTTTCTCAGAAAGCTTCTTTCCAGATTTCATCGGAGGATATTTCCTTTTTCACCATAGCCCTCTATGGGCTTCCAAATATCACTTTGCCAATTCCACAAGAACTGTCTTAGCGAAAGGCTTCTTGAGGGGAAAGCTGTAACTCTGTGAGATGATTTCACAGAACTCAAAGAAGTTTCACAGAAAGTTCTTTCTCTTTGTTATCGGAAGATAATTCCTTTGGCCCTGTAGTCTTCAAAGGGAAAGGAAATATCTGTTCTCAGATTCCACAGAAATAAGGCTAGCAAAGAGATCCTTGAAATACAGATGTAACACTGTGAGATGAATTAACAGAACACTAAGCAGTTTCTCAGAAAGCTTCTTTCCAAATTTCATCGGAGGATATTTCCTTTTTCACCATAGCCCTCTTTGGGCTTCCAAATATCACTTTGCCAATTCCACAAGAACTGTCTTAGCGAAAGGCTTCTTGAGCGGAAAGCTGTAACTCTCTGAGATGATTTCACAGAACACAAAGAAGTTTCTCAGAAAGCTTCTTTCTCTTTGTTATCAGAGGATATTTCCTTTGGCCCTATAGTCTTCAAAGGGATCCGAAATATCTGTTGTCAGATTCTACAGAAATAAGGCTAGCAAACAGATCCACGAAATACAGATGTAACTCTGTGAGATGAATTAACAGAACACTAAGCAGCTTTTCAGAAAGCTTCTTTCCAGGTTTCATCGGAGAATATTTCCTTTTTCACCAGAGCCCTCTATGGGCTTCCAAATATCACTTTGCCAATTCCACAAGAACTGTCTTAGCGAAAGGCTTCTTGAGGGGAAAGCTGTAACTCTGTGAGATGATTTCATAGAACACATAGAAGTTTCTCAGAAAGCTTCTTTCTCTTTGTTATCAGAGGACATTTCCTTTGGCCCTATAGTCTTCAAAGGGAAAGGAAATATCTGTTGTCAGATTCCACAGAAATAAGGCTAGCAAAGAGATCCACCAAATACAGATGTAACTCTGTGAGATGAATTATCAGAACACTAAGCAGTTTCTCAGAAAGCTTCTTTCCAGATTTCATCGGAGGATATTTCCTTTTTCACCATAGCCCTCTATGGGCTTCCAAATATCACTTTGCCAATTCCACAAGAACTGTCTTAGCGAAAGGCTTCTTGAGGGGAAAGCTGTAACTCTGTGAGATGATTTCACAGAACACAAAGAAGTTTCTCAGAAAGCTTCTTTCTCTTTGTTATCGGAGGATATTTCCTTTGACCCTATAGACTTCAAAGGGATCCGAAATATCTGTTGTCAGATTCCACAGAGATAAGGCTAGCAAAGAGATCCACGAAATACCGATGTAACTCTGTGAGATGAATTAACAAAACACTAAGCAGTTTCTCAGAAAGCTTCTTTCCAGATTTCATCTGAGGATATGTCCTTTTTCACCATAGCCCTCTATGGGCTTCCAAATATCACTTTGCCAATTCCACAAGAACTGTCTTAGCGAAAGGCTTCTTGAGGGGAAAGCTGTAACTCTGTGAGATGATTTCACAGAACACAAAAAAGTTTCACAGAAAGTTCTTTCTCTTTGTTATCGGAAGATAATTCCTTTGGCCCTTAGTCTTCAAAGGGAAAGGAAATATCTGTTCTCAGATTCCACAGAAATAAGGCTAGCAAAGAGATCCATGAAATACAGGTGTAACACTGTGAGATGAATTAACAGAACACTAAGCAGTTTCTCAGAAAGCTTCTTTCCAAATTTCATCGGAGGATATTTCCTTTTTCACCATAGCCCTCTATGGGCTTCCAAATATCACTTTGCCAATTCCACAAGAACTGTCTTAGCGAAAGGCTTCTTGAGCGGAAAGCTGTAACTCTCTGAGATGATTTCACAGAACACAAAGAAGTTTCACAGAAAGCTTCTTTCCCTTTGTTGTCGGATGATATTTCCTTTGGCACTATAGTCTTCAAAGGTATCCGAAATATCTGCTGTCAGATTCTACAGAAATAAGGCTAGCAAAGAGATCCACGAAATACAGATGTAACTCTGTGAGATGAATTAACAGAACACTAAGCAGTTTTTCAGAAAGCTTCTTTCCAGGTTTCATCGGAGAATATTTCCTTTTTCACCATAGCCCTCTATGGGCTTCCAAATATCACTTTGCCAATTCCACAAGAACTGTCATAGCGAAAGGCTTCTTGAGGGGAAAGCTGTAACTCTGTGAGATGATTTCATAGAACACAAAGAAGTTTCTCAGAAAGCTTCTTTCTCTTTGTTATCGGAGGATATTTCCTTTGGCCCTATTGTCTTCAAAGGGAAAGGAAATATCTGTTGTCAGATTCCACAGAAATAAGGCTAGCAAAGAGATCCAAGAAATACAGATGTAACTCTGTGAGATGAATTAACAGAACACTAAGTAGTTTCTCAGAAAGCTTCTTTCCAGATTTCATCGCAGGATATTTCCTTTTTCAACATAGCCCTGTATGGACTTCCAAATATCACTTTGCCAATTCCACAAGAACTGTCTTAGCGAAAGGCTTCTTGAGGGGAAATCTGGAACTCTGTGAGATGATTTCACTGAACAAAAAGAAGTTTCTCAGAAAGCTTCTTTCTCTTTGTTATTCGAGGTTATTTCCTTTGTCCCTATAGTCTTCAGGGGGATCCGAAATATCAGTTCTCAGATTCCAAAGAAATAAGGCTAGCAAACAGAACCACGTAATACAGATGTAACTCTGTGAGATGAATTAACAGAACACTAAGCAGTTTCTCAGAAAGCTTCTTTCCAGATTTCATCGGAGGATATTTCCTTTTTCACCATAGCCCTCTATGGGCTTCCTAATATCACTTTGCCAATTCCACAAGAACTGTCTTAGTGAAAGGCTTCTTGAGGGGAAAGCTGTAACTCTGTGAGATAATTTCACAGTACACAAAGAAGTTTCTCAGAAAGCTTCTTTCTCTTTGTTATCGGAGGATATTTCCTTTGGCCCTATAGTCTTCAAAGTGATCCGAAATATCTGTTCTCAGATTCCACAGAAATAAGGCTAGCAAAGAGATCCACGAAATACAGATGTAACTCTGTGAGATGAATGAACAGAACACTAAGCAGTTTCTCAGAAAGCTTCATTCCAGATTTCATCGGAGGATATTTCCTTTTTCACCATAGCCCTCAATGGGCTTCCAAACATCACTTTCCAATTCCACAAGAACTGTCTTAGCGAAAGGCTTCTTGAGGGGAAAGCTGTAACTCTGTGAGATGATTTCACAGAACACAAAGAAGTTTCTCAGAAAGCTTCTTTCTCTTTGTTATTGGAGGATATTTCCTTTGGCCCTATAGTCTTCAAAGGGATCCGAAATATTTGTTCTCAGATTCCACAGAAATAAGGCTAGCAAAGAGATCCACGAAATACAGATGTAACTCTGTGAGATGAATTAAGTTCCACAAGAACTGTCTTAGCGAAAGGCTTCTTGAGGGGAAAGCTATAACTCTGTGAGATGATTTCACAGAACACAAAGAAGTTTCTCAGAAAGCTTCTTTCTCTTTGTCATCGGAGGATATTTCCTTTGTCCCTATAGTCTTAAAAGTGAAAGGAAATATCTGTTCTCAGATTCCACAGAAATAAGGCTAGCAAAGAGATCCACGTAATACAGATGTAACTCTGTGAGATGATTTACAGAACACTAAGCAGTTTCTCAGAAAGCTTCTTTCCAGATTTCATCGGAGGATATTTCCTTTTTCACCATAGCCCTCTATGGGCTTCCAAATATCACTTTGCCAATTCCACAAGAACTGTCTTAGCGAAAGGCTTCTTGAGGGCAAAGCTGTAACTCCGTGAGATGATTTCACAGAACACAAAGAAGTTTCTCAGAAAGCTTCTTTCTCTTTGTTATCGGAGGATATTTCCTTTGGCCCTATAGTCTTCAAAGGGAAGGGAAATATCTGTTGTCAAATTCCAAAGAAATAAGGCTAGCAAAGAGATCCACGAAATACAGATGTAACTCGGTGAGATGAATTAACAGAACACTAAGCAGTTTCTCAGAAAGCTTCTTTCCAAATTTCATCGGAGGATATTTCCTTTTTCACCATAGCCCTCTTTGGGCTTCCAAATATCACTTTGCCAATTCCACAAGAACTGTCTTAGCGAAAGGCTTCTTGAGCGGAAAGCTGTAACTCTCTGAGATGATTTCACAGAACACAAAGAAGTTTCTCAGAAAGCTTCTTTCTCTTTGTTATCAGAGGATATTTCCTTTGGCCCTATAGTCTTCAAAGGGATCCGAAATATCTGTTGTCAGATTCTACAGAAATAAGGCTAGCAAACAGATCCACGAAATACAGATGTAACTCTGTGAGATGAATTAACAGAACACTAAGCAGCTTTTCAGAAAGCTTCTTTCCAGGTTTCATCGGAGAATATTTCCTTTTTCACCATAGCCCTCTATGGGCTTCCAAATATCACTTTGCCAATTCCACAAGAACTGTCTTAGCGAAAGGCTTCTTGAGGGGAAAGCTGTAACTCTGTGAGATGATTTCATAGAACACATAGAAGTTTCTCAGAAAGCTTCTTTCTCTTTGTTATCAGAGGACATTTCCTTTGGCCCTATAGTCTTCAAAGGGAAAGGAAATATCTGTTGTCAGATTCCACAGAAATAAGGCTTGCAAAGAGATCCACCAAATACAGATGTAACTCTGTGAGATGAATTATCAGAACACTAAGCAGTTTCTCAGAAAGCTTCTTTCCAGATTTCATCGGAGGATATTTCCTTTTTCACCATAGCCCTCTATGGGCTTCCAAATATCACTTTGCCAATTCCACAAGAACTGTCTTAGCGAAAGGCTTCCTGAGGGGAAAGCTGTAACTCTGTGAGATGATTTCACAGAACACAAAGAAGTTTCACAGAAAGTTCTTTCTCTTTGTTATCGGAAGATAATTCCTTTGGCCCTGTAGTCTTCAAAGGGAAAGGAAATATCTGTTCTCAGATTCCACAGAAATAAGGCTAGCAAAGAGATCCATGAAATACAGATGTAACACTGTGAGATGAATTAACAGAACACTAAGCAGTTTCTCAGAAAGCTTCTTTCCAAATTTCATCGGAGGATATTTCCTTTTTCACCATAGCCCTCTATGGGCTTCCAAATATCACTTTGCCAATTCCACAAGAACTGTCTTAGCGAAAGGCTTCTTGAGCGGAAAGCGGTAACTCTCTGAGATGATTTCACAGAACACAAAGAAGTTTCACAGAAAGCTTCTTTCCCTTTGTTGTCGGATGATATTTCCTTTGGCACTATAGTCTTCAAAGGGATCCGAAATATCTGCTGTCAGATTCTACAGAAATAAGGCTAGCAAAGAGATCCACGAAATACAGATGTAACTCTGTGAGATGAATTAACAGAACACTAAGCAGTTTCTCAGAAAGCTTCTTTCCAGATTTCATGGGAGGATATTTCTTTTTTACCATAGCCCTCTATGGGCTTCCAAATATCACTTTGCCAATTCCACAAGAACTGTCTTAGTGAAAGGCTTCTTGAGGGGAAAGCTGTAACTCTGTGAGATGATTTCACAGAACACAAAGAAGTTTCTCAGAAAGATTCTTTTTCTTTGTAATCGGAGGATATTTCCTTTGGTCCCATAGTCTTCAAAGGGAAAGGAAATATCTGTTGTGAGATTCCAAAAAAATAAGGCTAGCAAAGAGATCCACGAAATACAGATGTAACTCTGTGAGATAAATTAACAGAACACTAAGCAGTTTCTCAGAAATCTTCTATCCAGATTTCATCTGAGGATATTTCCTTTTTCACCATAGCCATCTATGGGCTTCCAAATATCACTTTGCCAATTCCACAAGAACTGTCTTAGCGAAAGGCTTCTTGAGGGCAAGGCGGTAACTCTGTGAGATGATTTCACAGAACACAAAGAAGTTCCTCAGAAAGCTTCTTTCTCTTTGTTATCAGAGGATATTTCCTTTGGCCCTATAGTCTTCAAAGGGATCCGAAATATCTGTTGTCAGATTCCACAGAAATAAGGCTAGCAAAGAGATCCACGAAATACAGATATCACTCTGTGAGATGAATTAACAGAACACTAAGCAGTTTCTCAGAAAGCTTCTTTCCAGGTTTCATCGGAGGATATTTCCTTTTTCACCATAGCCCTCTATGGGCTTTCAAATATCACTTTGCCAATTCCACAAGAACTGTCTTAGCGAAAGGCTTCTTGAAGGGAAAGCTGTAGCTCTGTCAGATGATTTCACAGAACACAAAGAAGTTTCTCAGAAAGCTTCTTTCTCTTTGTTATCGGAGGATATTTCCTTTGGCCCTATAGTATTCCAAGGGAAAGGAAATATCTGTTCTCACATTCCACAGAAATAAGGCTAGCAAAGAGATCCACGAAATACAGATGTAACTCTGTGAGATGAATTAACAGAACACTAAGCAGTTTCGCAGAAAGCTTCTTTAGAGATTTCATCGGAGGATATTTCCTTTTTCAGGAAAGCCCTCTATGGGCTTCCAAATATCACTTTGCCAATTCCACAAGAACTCTCTAAGCGAAAGGCTTTTTGAGGGGAAAGCTGTAACTCTGTGAGATGATTTCACAGAACACAAAGAAGTTTCTCAGAAAGCTTCTTTCTCTTTGTTATCGTAGGATATTTCCTTTGGCCCTATAGTCTTTACAGGGATCCGAAATATCTGTTCTCAGATTCCACAGAAATAAGGCTGGCAAAGAGATCCACGAAATACAGATGTAACTCTGTGAGATGAATTAACAGAACACTAAGCAGTTTCTCAGAAAGCTTCTTTCCAGATTTCATCGGAGGATATTTCCTTTTTCACCATAGCCCTCTATGGGCTTCCAAATATCACTTTGCCAATTCCACAAGAACTGTCTTAGCGGAAGACTTCTTGAGGGGAAAGCTGTAAGTCTGTAAGATGATTTCACAGAACACAAAGAAGTTTCTCAGAAAGCTTCTTTCTCTTTGTTATCGGAGGATATTTCCTTTGGACCTATAGTCTTCAAAGGGAAAGGAAATATCTGTTGTCAGATTCCACAGAAATAAGGCTAGCAAAGAGGTCCACGAAATACTGATGTAACTCTGTGAGATGAATTAACAGATCACTAAGCAGTTTCTCAGAAAGCTTCTTTCCAGATTTCATCGAAGGATATTTCCTTTTTCTCCATAGCCCTCTCTGAGCTTCCAAATATAACTTTCCCAATTCCACAAAAACTTTCTTGGCGAAAGGCTTCCTGAGGGGAAAGCTGTAACTCTGTGAGATGATTTCACAGAACACAAAGAAGTTTACCAGAAAGCTTCTTTCTCTTTGTTATCGGAGGATATTTCCTTTGGCCCTATAGTCTTCAAAGGGAAAGGAAATATTTATTCTCAGATTCCACAGAAATAAGGCTAGCAAAGAGATCCACGAAATACAGATGTAACTCTGTGAGATGAATTAACAGAACACTAAGCAGTTTCTCAGAAAGCTTCTTTCCAGATTTCATCGGAGGATATTTCCTTTTTCACCATAGCCCTCTATGGGCTTCCAAATACCACTTTACTAATTCCAGAAGAACTGTCTTAGCGAAAGGCTTCTTGAGGGGAAAGCTGTAACTCTGTGAGATGATTTCACAGAACACAAGGAAGTTTCTCAGAAAGCTTCTTTCTCTTTGTTATCGTAGGATATTTCCTTTGGCCCTATAGACTTCAAAGGATCCGAAATATCTGTTCTCAGATTCCACAGAAATAAGGCTAGCAAAGAGATCCACGAAATACAGATGTAACTCCAAGAGATGAATTAACAGAACACTAAGAAGTTTCTCAGAAAGCTTCTTTCCAGATTTCATCGGAGGATATTTCCTTTTTCACCGTAGCCCTCTATGGGCTTCAAATATCACTTTGCCAATTCCACAGGAACTGTCTTAGCGAAAGGCTTCTTGAGGGGAAAGCTGTAACTCTGTGAGATGATTTCACAGAACACAAGGAAGTTTCTCAGAAAGCTTCTTTCTCTTTGTTATCGGAGGATATTTCCTTTGGCCCTATAGTCTTTAAAGGGATCCGAAATATCTGTTTTCAGATTCCACAGATATAAGGCTAGCAAAGAGATCCACGAAATACAGATGTAACTCTGTGAGATGAATTAACAGATCACTCAGCAATTTCTCAGAAAGCTTCTTTCCAGATTGCATGGGAGGATATTTCCTTTTTCACCATAGCCCTCTATGGGCTTCCAAATATCACTTTGCCAATTCCACAAGAACTGTCTTAGCGAAAGGCTTCTTGAGGGGAAAGCTGTAACTCTGTGAGATGATTTCACAGAACACAAAGAAGTTTCTCAGAAAGCTTCTTTCTCTTTCTTATCGGAGGATATTTCCTTTGGCCCTATAGTCTTCAAAGGGATCCGAAATATCTGTTCTCAGATTCCACAGAAATAAGGCTAGCAAAGAGATCCACGAAATACAGATATAATTCTGTGAGATGAATTAAGAGAACACTGAGCAGTTTCTCAGAAAGCTTCTTTCCAGATCTCATCGGAGCGTACTTCCTTTTTCACCAAAGCCCTTTAAGGGCTTCCAAATATCACTTTGCCAATTCCACAAGGACTGTTTTAGTGAAAGGCTTCTTGAGGGGAAAGCTGTAACTCTGTGAGATGATTTCACAGAACACAAAGAAGTTTCTCAGAAAGCTCCTTTCTCTGTGTTATCGGAGGATATTTCCCTTGGCCCTATAGTCTTCAAAGGGAAAGGAAATATCTCTTCTCAGATTCCACAGAAATAAGGCTAGCAAAGAGATCCACGAAATACAGATGTAACTCTGTGAGATGAAGTAACAGAACACTAAGCAGTTTCTCAGAAAGCTTCTTTCCAGATTTCATCGGAGGATATTTCCTTTTTCACCATAGCCCTCTATGGGCTTCCAAATATCACTTTGCCAATTCCACAAGAACTGTCTTAGCGAAAGGCTTCTTGAGGGGAAAGCTGTAACTGTGTGAGATGATTTCACAGAACACAAAGAAGTTTCTCAGAAAGCTTCTTTCTCTTGGTTATCGGAGGATATTTCCTTTGGCCCTATAGTCTTCAAAGGGAAAGGAAATACCTGTTCTCAGATTCCACAGAAATAAGGCTAGCAAAGAGATCCACGAAATACAGATGTAACTCTGTGTGATGAATTAGCAGAACACTAAGCAGTTTCTCAGAAAGCTTCCTTCCAGATTTCACCGGAGGATATTTCCTTTTTCACCATAGCCCTCTATCGGCTTCCAAATAACACTTTGCCAATTCCACAAGAAGGGTCTTAGCGAAAGGCTTCTTGAGGGGAAAGCTGTAACTCTGTGAGATGATTTCACAGAACACAAAGAAGATTCTCAGAAAGCTTCTTTCTCTTTTGTATCGGAGAATATTTCCTTTGGCCCTATAGTCCTCAAAGGGAAAGGAAATATCTGTTCTCAGATTCCACAGAAATAAGGCTAGCAATGATATCCACGAAATACAGATGTAACTCTGTGAGATGAATTAACAGAACACTAAGCAGTTTCTCAGAAAGCTTCTTTCCAGATTTCATCGGAGGATATTTCCTTTTTCACCAAGCCCTCTATGGGCTTCCAAATATCACTTTGCCAATTCCACAAGAACTGTCTTAGCGAAAGGCTTCTTGAAGGGAAAGCTGTAACTCTGTGAGATTATTTCACAGAACACAAAGAAGTTTCTCAGAAAGCTTCTTTCTCTTTGTTATCGGAGGATATTTCCTTTGGCCCTATAGTCTTCAAAGGGAAAGGAAAAATCTGTTCTCAGATTCCACAGAAATAAGGCTAGCAAAGAGATCCACGAAATACAGATGTAACTCTGTGAGACGAATTAACAGAACACTAAGCAGTTTCTCAGAAAGCTTCTTTCCAGATTTCATGGGAGGATATTTCCTTTTTCACTATAGCCCTCTATGGGCTTCCAAATATCACTTTGCGATTCCACAAGAACTGTCTTAGCCAAAGGCTTCTTGAGGGGAAAGCTGTAACTCTGTGAGATGATTTCACAGAACACAAAGAAGTTTCTCAGAAAGCTTCTTTCTCTTTCTTATCGGAGGATATTTCCTTTGGCCCTATAGTCTTCAAAGGGATCCGAAATATCTGTTCTCAGATTCCACAGAAATAAGGCTAGCAAAGAGATCCACGAAATACAGATGTAACACTGTGAGATGAATTAACAGAACACTAAGCAGTTTCTCAGAAAGCTTCTTTCCAGATTTCATTGGAGGATATTTCCTTTTTCACCGCAGCCCTCCATGGACTTCCAAATATCACTTTGCCAATTCCACAAGAACTGTCTTAGCGAAAGGCTTTTTGAGGGGAAAGCTGTAACTGTGTGAGGTGATTTCACAGAACACAAAGAAGTTTCTCAGAAAGCTTCTTTCTCTTGGTTATCGGAGGATATTTCCTTTCGTCCTATAGTCAAAGGGATCCGAAATATCTGTTCTCAGATTCCACCGAAATAAGGCTAGCAAAGAGATCCACGAAATACAGATGTAACTCTGTGAGATGAATTAACAGAACACTAAGCAGTTTCTCAGAAAGCTTCTTTCCAGATTTCATCTGAGGATATTTCCTTTTTCACCATAGCCCTCTAAGGGCTTCCAAATATCACTTTGCCAATTCCACAAGAACTGTCTTAGCGAAAGGCTTCGTGAGGGGAAAGCTGTAACTCTGTGAGATGATTTCACAGAACACAAAGAAGTTTCTCAGAAAGCTTCTTTCTCTTTGTTATCGGAGGATATTTCCTTTGGCCCTATTGTCTTCAAAGGATCCGAAATATCTGTTCTCAGATTCCAGAGAAATAAGGCTAGCAAAGAGATCCACGAAATACAGATGTAACTCTGTGAGATGAATTAACAGAACACTAAGTAGTTTCTCAGAAAGCTTCTTTCCAGATTTCATCACAGGATATTGCCTTTTTCACCATAGACCTCTACGGGCTTCCAAATATCACTTTGCCAATTCCACAAGAACGGTCTTAGCGAAAGGCTTCTTGAGGGGAAAGCTGTACCTCTGTGAGATGATTTCACAGAACACAAAGAATTTTCTCAGAAAATTTCTTTCTCTTTGTTATCGGAGGATATTTCCTTTGGCCCTATAGTCTTGAAAGGGATCCGAAATATCTGTTGTCCGATTCCACAGACATAAGGCTAGCAAATAGATCCACGAAATACAGATATAATTCTGTGAGATGAATTAATAGAACGCTGAGCAGTTTCTCAGAAAGCTTCTTTCCAGATCTCATCGGAGGGTATTTCCTTTTTCACCAAAGCCCTCTAAGGGCTTCCAAATATCACTTTGCCTATTCCACAAGAACTGTTTTAGCGAAAGGCTTCTGGAAGTGAAAGCTGTAACTCTGTGAGATGATTTCACAGAACACAAAGAAGTTTCTCAGAAAGCTTCTTTCTCTTTGTTATCGGAGGATATTTCCTTTGGCCCTCTAGTCTTCAAAGGGAAAGGAAATATCTGTTCTCAGATTCCACAGATATAAGGCTAGCAAAGATATCCACGAAAGACACATGTAACTCTGTGAGATGATTTAACAGAACAATAAGCAGTTTCTCAGAAAGCTTCTTTCCAGATTTCATCGGAGGATATTTCCTTTTTCACCATAGCCCTCTAAGGGCTTCCAAATATCACTTTGCCAACTCCACAAGAACTGTCTTAGCGAAAGGCTTCTTGAGGGGAAAGCTGTAACTCTGTGAGATGATTTCACAGAACACAAAGAAGTTTCTCAGAAAACTTCTTTCTCTTTGTTATCGGAGGATATTTCCTTTGGCCCTATAGTCTTGAAAGGGATCTGAAATATCTGTTCTCAGATTCCACAGAAATAAGGCTAGCAAAGAGATCCACGAAATACAGATATAACTCTGTGAGATGAATTAACAGAACACTGAGCAGTTTCTCAGAAAGCTTCTTTCCAGATTTCATAGGAGGATATTTCCTTTTTCACCACAGCCCTCTAAGGGCTTCCAAATATCACTTTGCCAATTCCACAAGAACTGTTTTAGCGAAAGGCTTCTTGCGGGGAAAGCTCTAACTCTGTGAGATGATTTCACAGAACACAAAGAAGTTTCTCAGAAAGTTTCTTTCTCTTTGTTATCGGAGGATATTTCCTTTGGCCCTATAGACTTCAAAGGGATCCGAAATATCTGTTCTCAGACTCCACAGAAATAAGGATAGCAAAGAGATCCACGAAATACAGATGTAACTCTGTGAGATGAATTAACAGAACACTAAGCAGTTTCTCAGAAAGCTTCTTTCCAGATTTCATCAAAGGATATTTCCTTTTTCACCATAGCCCTCTATGGGCTTCCAAATATCACTTTACCAATTCCTCAAGAACTGTCTTAGCGAAAGGCTTCTTTAGGGGAAAGCTGTAACTCTGTGAGATGATTTCACAGAACACAAGGAAGTTTCTCAGAAAGCTTCTTTCTCTTTGTTATCGGAGGATATTTCCTTTGGCCCTATAGTCTTTAAAGATATCCGAAATATCTGTTCTCAGATTCCACAGAAATAAGGCTAGCAAAGAGATCCACGAAATACAGATGTGACTCTGTGAGATGAATTAAAAGAACACTAAGCAGTTTCTGAGAAAGCTTCTTTCCAGAATTCATCGGAGGATATTTCCTTTTTCACCATAGCCCTCTGGGTTTCCAAATATCACTTTGCCAATTCCACAAGAACTGTCTTAGCCAAAGGCTTCTTGAGGGGAAAGCTGTAACTCTGTGAGATGATTTCACAGAACACAAAGTAGTTTCTCAGAAAGCTTCTTTCTCTTTGTTATCGGAAGATACTTCCTTTGGCCCTATAGTCTTCAAATGGGAAAGGAAATATCTGTTGTCAGATTCCACAGAAATAAGGCTAGCAAAGAGATCCACGAAATACAGATGTAACTCTGTGAGATGAATTAACAGAACACTAAACAGTTTCTTAGAAAGCTTCTTTCCAGATTTCATCTGAGGATACTTCCTTTTTCACCATAGAACTCTATGGGCTTCCAAATATCACTTTGCCAATTCCACAAGAACTGTCTTAGCGAATGGCTTTTTGAGGGGAAAGCTGTAACTCTGTGAGATGATTTCACAGAACACAAAGAAGTTTCTCAGAAAGCTTCTTTCTCTTTGTTATCCGAGGATATTTCCTTTGGCCCTCTAGTCTTCAAAGGGAAAGGAAGTATCTTTTGTCAGATTCCACAGAAATAAGGCTAGCAAAGAGATCCACGAAATACACATGTAACTCTGTGAGATGAATTAACAGAACACTAAGAAGTTTCTCAGTAAGCTTCTTTCCAGATTTCATCGGAGGATATTTCCTTTTTCACCATAGCCCTCTATGGGCTTCCAAATATCACTCTGCCAATTCCACAAGAACTGTCTTAGCGAGAGGCTTCTTGAGGGGAAAGCTGTAACTCTGTAAGATGATTTCACAGAACACAAAGAAGTTTCTCAGAAAGCTTCTTTCTCTTTGTTATCGGAGGATATTTCCTTTGGCCCTATAGTCTTCAAATGGGAAAGGAAATATCTGTTGTCAGATTCCACAGAAATAAGTCTAGCAAAGAGATCCACGAAATACAGATGTAAATTGTGAGATGAATTAACAGAACACTAAGCAGTTTCTCAGAAAGCTTCTTTAAAGTTTTCATCGGAGGATATTTCCTTTTTCTCCATAGCCCTCTATGAGCTTCCAAATATCACTTTGCCAATACCACAAGAACTGTCTTAGCGAGGGCTTCTTGAGGGGAAAGCTGTAACTCTGTGAGATGATTTCACAGAACACAAAGAAGTTTCTCAGAAAGCTTCTTTCTCTTTGTTATCGGAGGATATTTCCTTTGTCCCTATAGTCTTCAGGGGGATCCGAAATATCAGTTCTCAGATTCCACAGAAATAAGGCTAGCAAAGAGATCCACGAAATACAGATGTAACTCTGTGAGATGAATGAACAGAACACTAAGCAGTTTCTCAGAAAGCTTCTTTCCAGATTTCATCGGAGGATATTTCGTTTTTCACCATAGACCTCTATGGGCTTCCAAATATCATTTTGCCAATTCCACAAGAACTGTCTTAGCGAAAGGCTTCTTGAGGGCAAAGCTGTAACTCTGTGAGATGATTTCACAGAACACAAAGAAGTTTCTCAGAAAGCTTCTTTCTCTTGGTTATCGGAGGATATTTCCTTTGGCCCTATATTCTTCAAAGGGAAAGGAAATATCTGTTCTCAGATTCCACAGAAATAAGGCTAGCAAAGAGATCCACGAAATACAGATGTAACTCTGTAGATGAATTAACACAACACTAAGCAGTTTCTCAGAAAGCTTCTTTCCAGATTTCATCGGAGGATATTTCCTTTTTCACCATAGCCCTCTATGGGCTTCCAAATATCACTTTGCCAATTCCACAAGAACTCTCTTAGCGAAAGGCTTCTTGAGGGGAAAGCTGTAACTCTGTGAGTTGATTTCAGAAAACACAAAGAAGTTTCTCAGAAATCTTCTTTCTCTTGGTTATCGGAGGATATTTCCTTTGGCCCTATAGTCTTCAAAGGGAAAGGAAATATCTGTTCTCAGATGCCACAGAAATAAGGCTAGCAAAGAGATCCACGAAATACAGATGTAACTCTGTGAGATGAATTAACACAACACTAAGCAGTTTCTCAGAAAGCTTCTTTCCATATTTCATCTGAGGATATTTCCTTTTTCACCATAGCCCTCTATGGGCTTCCCAATAACACTTTGCCAATTCCACAAGAAGGGTCTTAGTGAAAGGCTTCTTGAGGGGAAAGCTGTAACTCTGTGAGATGATTTCACAGAACACAAAGAAGTTTCTCAGAAAGCTTCTTTCTCTTTGTTATCGGAGGATATTTCCTTTGGCCCTATAGTCTTCAAAGGGATCCGAAATATCTGTTGTCAGATTCCACAGAAATAAAGCTAGGAAAGAGATCCACGAAATACAGATGTAACTCTGTGAGATGAATTAACAGAACACTAAGCAGTTTCTCAGAAAGCTTCTTTCCAGATTTCATCGGAGGATATTTCCTTTTTCACCATAGCCCTCTATGGGCTTCCAAATATCACTTTGCCAATTCCACAAGAACTGTCTTAGCGAAAGGCTTCTTGAGGGGAAAGCTGTAACTCTGTGAGATGATTTCACAGAACACAAAGAAGTTTTTCAGAAAGCTTCTTTCTCTTTGTTATCAGAGGATATTTCCTTTGGCCCTATAGTCTTCAAAGAGATCCGAAATATCTGTTGACAGATTGCACAGAAATAAGGCTGGCAAAGTGATCCACGAAATACAGATGTAACTCTGTGAGATGAATTAACAGAACACTAAGCAGTTTCTCAGAAAGCTTCTTTCCAGATTTCATCAGAGGATATTTCCTTTTTCTCCATAGCCCTCTATGAGCTTCCAAATATCACTTTGCCAATTCCAGAAGAACTGTCTTAGCGAAAGGCTTCTTGAGGGGAAAGCTGTAGCTCTGTGAGATGATTTCACAGAACACAAAGAAGTTTCTCAGAAAGCTTCTTTCTCTTTGTTATCGGAGGATATTTCCTTTGTCCCTATAGTCTTCAAAGGGAAAGGAAATATCTGTTGTCAGATTCCATACAAATAAGGCTAGCAAAGAGATCCACGAAATACAGATGTAACCCTGTGAGATGAATGAACAGAACACTAAGCAGTTTCTCAGAAAGCTTCTTTCCAGATTTCATCGGAGGATATTTCCTTTTTCACCATAGCCCTCTATGGGCTTCCAAATATCACTTTGCCAATTCCACAAGAACTGTCTTAGGGAAAGGCTTCTTGACGGGAAAGCTGTAATCTGTGAGAAGATTTCACAGAACAAAAAGAAGTTTCTCAGAAAGCTTCTTTCTCTTTGTTATCGGAGGATATTTCCTTTGCCCCTATTGTCTTCAAAGGGAAAGGAAATATCTGTTGTCAGATTCCACAGAAATAAGGCTAGCAAAGAGATCCACGAAATACAAATGTAACTTTGTGAGATGAATTAACAGAACACAGAGCAGTTTCTCAGAAAGCTTCTTTCCAGATTTCATCGGAGGATATTTCCTTTTTCACCATAGCCCTCTAAGAGCTTCCAAATATCACTTTGCCAATTCCACAAGAACTGTCTTAGCGAAAGGCTTCTTGAGGTGAAAGCTGTAACTCTGTGAGATGATTTCACAGAACACAAAGAAGTTTCTCAGAAAGGTTCTTTCTCTCTGTTATCGGAGGATATTTCCTTTGGCCCTATAGTCTTCAAAGGGATCCGAAATATCTGTTGTCAGATTCCACAGAAATAAGGCTAGCAAAGAGATCCACGAAATACAGATGTAACTCTGTTAGATGAATTAACAGAACACTAAGCAGTTTCTCAGAAAGCTTCTTTCCAGATTTCATCTGAGGATATTTCCTTTTTCACCATAGCCATCTATGGGCTTCCAAATATCACTTTGCCAATTCCACAAGAACTGTCTTAGCGAAAGGCTTCTTGAGGGGAAAGCTGTAACTCTGTGAGATGATTTCACAGAACACAAAGAAGTTCCTCAGAAAGCTTCTTTCTCTTTGTTATCAGAGGATATTTCCTTTGGCCCTATAGTCTTCAAAGGGATCCAAAATATCTGTTGTCAGATTCCACAGAAATAAGGCTAGCAAAGAGATCCACGAAATACAGATTTAACTCTGTGAGATGAATTAACAGAACACTAAGCAGTTTTTCAGAAAGCTTCTTTCCAGATTTCATCGGAGGATATTTCCTTTTTCACCATAGCCCTCTATGGGCTTCCAAATATCACTTTGCCAATTCCACAAGAACTGTCCTAGCGAAAGGCTTCTTGAGCGGAAAGCTGTAACTCTGTGAGATGATTTCACAGAACACAAAGAAGTTTCTCAGAAAGCTTCTTTCTCTTTCTTATCGGAGGATATTTCCTTTGGCCCTATAGTCTTCAAAGGGATCCGAAATATCTGTTCTCAGATTCCACAGAAATAAGGCTAGCAAAGAGATCCTCGAAATACAGATGTAACTCTCTGAGATGAATTAACAGAACACTAAGCAGTTTCTCAGAAAGCTTCTTTCCAGATTTCATCGGAGGATATTTCCTTTTTCACCATAGCCCTCTATGGGCTTCCAAATATCACTTTGCCAATTCCAAAGAACTGTCTTATGGAAAGGCTTCTTGAGGGGAATGCTGTAAATCTGTGAGATGATTTCACAGAACACAAAGAAGTTTCTCAGAAAACTTATTTCTCTCTGTTATCGGAGGATATTTCCTTTGGTCGTATAGTCTTCAAAGGGATCCGAAATATTTGTTCTCAGATTCCACAGAAATAAGGCTAGCAAAGAGATCCACGAAATACAGATGTAACTCTGTGAGATGAATTAACAGAACACTAAGCAGTTTTTCAGAAAGCTTCTTTCCAGATTTCATCGGAGGATATTTCCTTTTTCACCATAGCCCTCTATGGGCTTCCAAATATCACTTTGCCAATTACACAAGAACTGTCTTAGCGAAAGGCTTCTTGAGGGGAAAGCTGTAACTCTGTGAGATGATTTCACAGAACACAAAGAAGTTTCTCAGAAAGCTTCTTTCTCTTTGTTATCGGAGGATATTTCCTTTGGCCCTATAGTCTTCAAAGGGAAAGGAAATATCTGTTCTCAGATTCCACAGAAATAAGGCTAGGAAAGATATCCACGAAAGACACATGTAACTCTGTGAGATGATTTATCAGAACACTAAGCAGTTTCTCAGAAAGCTTCTTTCCAGATTTCATCGGAGGATATTTCCTTTTTCACCATAGCCCTCTAAGGGCTTCCAAATATCACTTTGCCAACTCCACAAGAACTGTCTTAGCGAAAGGCTTCTTGAGGGGAAAGCTGTAACTCTGTGAGATGATTTCACAGAACACAAAGAAGTTTCTCAGAAAACTTCTTTCTCTTTGTTATCGGAGGATATTTCCTTTGGCCCTATAGACTTCAAAGGGATTCGAAATATCTGTTCTCAGATTCCACAGAAATAAGGATAGCAAAGAGATCCACGAAATACAGATGTAACTCTGTGAGATGAATTAACAGAACACTAAGCAGTTTCTCAGAAAGCTTCTTTCCAGATTTCGTCAAAGGATATTTCCTTTTTCACCATAGCCCTCTATGGGCTTCCAAATATCACTTTACCAATTCCTCAAGAACTGTCTTAGCGAAAGGCTTCTTTAGGGGAAAGCTGTAACTCTGTGAGATGATTTCACAGAACACAAGGAAGTTTCTCAGAAAGCTTCTTTCTCTTTGTTATCGGAGGATATTTCCTTTGGCCCTATAGTCTTTAAAGATATCCGAAATATCTGTTCTCAGATTCCACAGAAATAAGGCTAGCAAAGAGATCCACGAAATACAGATGTGACTCTGTGAGATGAATTAAAAGAACACTAAGCAGTTTCTGAGAAAGCTTCTTTCCAGAATTCATCGGAGGATATTTCCTTTTTCACCATAGCCCTCTGGGTTTCCAAATATCACTTTGCCAATTCCACAAGAACTGTCTTAGCCAAAGGCTTCTTGAGGGGAAAGCTGTAACTCTGTGAGATGATTTCACAGAACACAAAGTAGTTTCTCAGAAAGCTTCTTTCTCTTTGTTATCGGAAGATACTTCCTTTGGCCCTATAGTCTTCAAATGGGAAAGGAAATATCTGTTGTCAGATTCCACAGAAATAAGGCTAGCAAAGAGATCCACGAAATACAGATGTAACTCTGTGAGATGAATTAACAGAACACTAAACAGTTTCTTAGAAAGCTTCTTTCCAGATTTCATCTGAGGATACTTCCTTTTTCACCATAGAACTCTATGGGCTTCCAAATATCACTTTGCCAATTCCACAAGAACTGTCTTAGCGAATGGCTTTTTGAGGGGAAAGCTGTAACTCTGTGAGATGATTTCACAGAACACAAAGAAGTTTCTCAGAAAGCTTCTTTCTCTTTGTTATCCGAGGATATTTCCTTTGGCCCTCTAGTCTTCAAAGGGAAAGGAAGTATCTTTTGTCAGATTCCACAGAAATAAGGCTAGCAAAGAGATCCACGAAATACACATGTAACTCTGTGAGATGAATTAACAGAACACTAAGAAGTTTCTCAGTAAGCTTCTTTCCAGATTTCATCGGAGGATATTTCCTTTTTCACCATAGCCCTCTATGGGCTTCCAAATATCACTCTGCCAATTCCACAAGAACTGTCTTAGCGAGAGGCTTCTTGAGGGGAAAGCTGTAACTCTGTAAGATGATTTCACAGAACACAAAGAAGTTTCTCAGAAAGCTTCTTTCTCTTTGTTATCGGAGGATATTTCCTTTGGCCCTATAGTCTTCAAATGGGAAAGGAAATATCTGTTGTCAGATTCCACAGAAATAAGTCTAGCAAAGAGATCCACGAAATACAGATGTAAATTGTGAGATGAATTAACAGAACACTAAGCAGTTTCTCAGAAAGCTTCTTTAAAGTTTTCATCGGAGGATATTTCCTTTTTCTCCATAGCCCTCTATGAGCTTCCAAATATCACTTTGCCAATACCACAAGAACTGTCTTAGCGAGGGCTTCTTGAGGGGAAAGCTGTAACTCTGTGAGATGATTTCACAGAACACAAAGAAGTTTCTCAGAAAGCTTCTTTCTCTTTGTTATCGGAGGATATTTCCTTTGTCCCTATAGTCTTCAGGGGGATCCGAAATATCAGTTCTCAGATTCCACAGAAATAAGGCTAGCAAAGAGATCCACGAAATACAGATGTAACTCTGTGAGATGAATGAACAGAACACTAAGCAGTTTCTCAGAAAGCTTCTTTCCAGATTTCATCGGAGGATATTTCGTTTTTCACCATAGACCTCTATGGGCTTCCAAATATCATTTTGCCAATTCCACAAGAACTGTCTTAGCGAAAGGCTTCTTGAGGGCAAAGCTGTAACTCTGTGAGATGATTTCACAGAACACAAAGAAGTTTCTCAGAAAGCTTCTTTCTCTTGGTTATCGGAGGATATTTCCTTTGGCCCTATATTCTTCAAAGGGAAAGGAAATATCTGTTCTCAGGTGCCACAGAAATAAGGCTAGCAAAGAGATCCACGAAATACAGATGTAACTCTGTAGATGAATTAACACAACACTAAGCAGTTTCTCAGAAAGCTTCTTTCCAGATTTCATCGGAGGATATTTCCTTTTTCACCATAGCCCTCTATGGGCTTCCAAATATCACTTTGCCAATTCCACAAGAACTCTCTTAGCGAAAGGCTTCTTGAGGGGAAATCTGTAACTCTGTGAGTTGATTTCAGAAAACACAAAGAAGTTTCTCAGAAATCTTCTTTCTCTTGGTTATCGGAGGATATTTCCTTTGGCCCTATAGTCTTCAAAGGGAAAGGAAATATCTGTTCTCAGATGCCACAGAAATAAGGCTAGCAAAGAGATCCACGAAATACAGATGTAACTCTGTGAGATGAATTAACAGAACACTAAGCAGTTTTTCAGAAAGCTTCTTTCCAGATTTCATCGGAGGATATTTCCTTTTTCACCATAGCCCTCTATGGGCTTCCAAATATCACTTTGCCAATTCCACAAGAACTGTCCTAGCGAAAGGCTTCTTGAGCGGAAAGCTGTAACTCTGTGAGATGATTTCACAGAACACAAAGAAGTTTCTCAGAAAGCTTCTTTCTCTTTCTTATCGGAGGATATTTCCTTTGGCCCTATAGTCTTCAAAGGGATCCGAAATATCTGTTCTCAGATTCCACAGAAATAAGGCTAGCAAAGAGATCCTCGAAATACAGATGTAACTCTCTGAGATGAATTAACAGAACACTAAGCAGTTTCTCAGAAAGCTTCTTTCCAGATTTCATCGGAGGATATTTCCTTTTTCACCATAGCCCTCTATGGGCTTCCAAATATCACTTTGCCAATTCCAAAGAACTGTCTTATGGAAAGGCTTCTTGAGGGGAATGCTGTAAATCTGTGAGATGATTTCACAGAACACAAAGAAGTTTCTCAGAAAGCTTATTTCTCTCTGTTATCGGAGGATATTTCCTTTGGCCGTATAGTCTTCAAAGGGATCCGAAATATTTGTTCTCAGATTCCACAGAAATAAGGCTAGCAAAGAGATCCACGAAATACAGATGTAACTCTGTGAGATGAATTAACAGAACACTAAGCAGTTTTTCAGAAAGCTTCTTTCCAGATTTCATCGGAGGATATTTCCTTTTTCACCATAGCCCTCTATGGGCTTCCAAATATCACTTTGCCAATTACACAAGAACTGTCTTAGCGAAAGGCTTCTTGAGGGGAAAGCTGTAACTCTGTGAGATGATTTCACAGAACACAAAGAAGTTTCTCAGAAAGCTTCTTTCTCTTTGTTATCGGAGGATATTTCCTTTGGCCCTATAGTCTTCAAAGGGAAAGGAAATATCTGTTCTCAGATTCCACAGAAATAAGGCTAGGAAAGATATCCACGAAAGACACATGTAACTCTGTGAGATGATTTATCAGAACACTAAGCAGTTTCTCAGAAAGCTTCTTTCCAGATTTCATCGGAGGATATTTCCTTTTTCACCATAGCCCTCTAAGGGCTTCCAAATATCACTTTGCCAACTCCACAAGAACTGTCTTAGCGAAAGGCTTCTTGAGGGGAAAGCTGTAACTCTGTGAGATGATTTCACAGAACACAAAGAAGTTTCTCAGAAAACTTCTTTCTCTTTGTTATCGGAGGATATTTCCTTTGGCCCTATAGTCTTGAAAGGGATCTGAAATATCTGTTCTCAGATTCCACAGAAATAAGGCTAGCAAAGAGATCCACGAAATACAGATATAACTCTGTGAGATGAATTAACAGAACACTGAGCAGTTTCTCAGAAAGCTTCTTTCCAGATTTCATCGGAGGATATTTCCTTTTTCACCACAGCCCTCTAAGGGCTTCCAAATATCACTTTGCCAATTCCACAAGAACTGTTTTAGCGAAAGGCTTCTTGCGGGGAAAGCTCTGACTCTGTGAGATGATTTCACAGAACACAAAGAAGTTTCTCAGAAAGTTTCTTTCTCTTTGTTATCGGAGGATATTTTCTTTGGCCCTATAGACTTCAAAGGGATCCGAAATATCTGTTCTCAGATTCCACAGAAATAAGGATAGCAAAGAGATCCACGAAATACAGATGTAACTCTGTGAGATGAATTAACAGAACACTAAGCAGTTTCTCAGAAAGCTTCTTTCCAGATTTCATCAAAGGATATTTCCTTTTTCACCATAGCCCTCTATGGGCTTCCAAATATCACTTTACCAATTCCTCAAGAACTGTCTTAGCGAAAGGCTTCTTGAGGGGAAAGCTGTAACTCTGTGAGATGATTTCACAGAACACAAGGAATTTTCTCAGAAAGCTTCTTTCTCTTTGTTATCGGAGGATATTTCCTTTGGCCCTATAGTCTTTAAAGATATCCGAAATATCTGTTCTCAGATTCCACAGAAATAAGGCTAGCAAAGAGATCCACGAAATACAGATGTGACTCTGTGAGATGAATTAAAAGAACACTAAGCAGTTTCTGAGAAAGCTTCTTTCCAGAATTCATCGGAGGATATTTCCTTTTTCACCATAGCCCTCTGGGTTTCCAAATATCACTTTGCCAATTCCACAAGAACTGTCTTAGCCAAAGGCTTCTTGACGGGAAAGCTGTAACTCTGTGAGATGATTTCACAGAACACAAAGTAGTTTCTCAGAAAGCTTCTTTCTCTTTGTTATCGGAAGATATTTCCTTTGGCCCTATAGTCTTCAAATGGAAAAGGAAATATCTGTTGTCAGATTCCACAGAAATAAGGCTAGCAAAGAGATCCACGAAATACAGATGTAACTCTGTGAGATGAATTAACAGAACACTAAACAGTTTCTTAGAAAGCTTCTTTCCAGATTTCATCTGAGGATACTTCCTTTTTCACCATAGCACTCTAAGGGCTTCCAAATATCACTTTGCCAATTCCACAAGAACTGTCTTAGCGAATGGCTTTTTGAGGGGAAAGATGTAACTCTGTGAGATGATTTCACAGAACACAAAGAAGTTTCTCAGAATGCTTGTTTCTCTTTGTTATCCGAGGATATTTCCTTTGGCCCTCTAGTCTTCAAAGGGAAAGGAAATATCTTTTGTCAGATTCCACAGAAATAAGGCTAGCAAAGAGATCCACGAAATACACATGTAACTCTGTGAGATGAATTAACAGAACACTAAGAAGTTTCTCAGTAAGCTTCTTTCCAGATTTCATCGGAGGATATTTCCTTTTTCACCATAGCCCTCTATGGGCTTCCAAATATCACTCTGCCAATTCCACAAGAACTGTCTTAGCGAGAGGCTTCTTGAGGGGAAAGCTGTAACTCTGTAAGATGATTTCACAGAACACAAAGAAGTTTCTCAGAAAGCTTCTTTCTCTTTGTTATCGGAGGATATTTCCTTTGCCCCTATAGTCTTCAAATGGGAAAGGAAATATCTGTTGTCAGATTCCACAGAAATAAGGCTAGCAAAGAGATCCACGAAATACAGATGTAACTCTGTGAGATGAATTAACAGAACACTGAGCAGTTTCTCAGAAAGCTTCTTTCCAGATTTCATCGGAGGATATTTCCTTTTACACCATAGCCCTCTATGGGCTTCCAAATATCACTTTGCCAATTACACAAGAACTCTCTTAGCGAAAGGCTTCTTGAGGGGAAAGCTGTAACTCTGTGAGTTGATTTCAGAAAACACAAAGAAGTTTCTCAGAAATCTTCTTTCTCTTGGTTATCGGAGGATATTTCCTTTGGCCCTATAGTCTTCAAAGGGAAAGGAAATATCTGTTCTCAGATGCCACAGAAATAAGGCTAGCAAAGAGATCCACGAAATACAGATGTAACTCTGTGAGATGAATTAACACAACACTAAGCAGTTTCTCAGAAAGCTTCTTTCCATAATTCATCTGAGGATATTTCCTTTTTCACCATAGCCCTCTATGGGCTTCCAAATAACACTTTGCCAATTCCACAAGAAGGGTCTTAGTGAAAGGCTTCTTGAGGGGAAAGCTGTAACTCTGTGAGATGATTTCACAGAACACATAGAAGGTTCTCAGAAAGATTCTTTCTCTTTTTTATCGGAGGATATTTCCTTTGGCCCTACAGTCTTCAAAGGGAAAAGAAATATCTTTTCTCAGATTCCACAGAAATAAGGCTAGCAAAGAGATCCACGAAATACAGATGTAACTCTGTGAGATGAATTAACAGAACACTAAGCAGTTTCTCAGAAATCTTCCTTCCAGATTTCATCTGAGGATATTTCCTTTTTCACCATAGCCCTCTATGGGCTTCCAAATACCACTTTGCCTATTCCACAAGAACTGTCTTAGCGAAAGGCTTCTTGAGGGAAAGCTGTAACTCTGTGAGATGATTTCACAGAACACAAAGAAGTTTCTCAGAAAGTTTCTTTCTCTTTGTTATCGAAGGATATTTCCTTTGGCCCTATAGTCTTCAAAGGGAAAGTAAATATCTGTTGTCAGATTCCACAGAAATAAGGCTAGCAAAGAGATCCACGAAATACAGATGTAACTCTGTGAGGTGAATTAACAGAACACTAAGCAGTTTCTCAGAAAGCTTCTTTACAGATTTCATGGGAGGATATTTCCTTTTTCACCCTAGCCCTCTATGGGCTTCCAAATATCACTTTTCCAATTCCAGAAGAACTGTCTTAGCGAAAGGCTTCTTGAGGGGAAAGCTGTAACTCTGTGAGATGATTTCACAGAACACAAAGAAGTTTCTCAGAAAGCTTCTTTCTCTTTGTTATCGGAGGATATTTCCTTTGTCCCTATAGTCTTCAGGGGGATCCGAAATATCAGTTCTCAGATTCCACAGAAATAAGGCTAGCAAAGAGATCCACGAAATACAGATGTAACTCTGTGAGATGAATGAACAGAACACTAAGCAGTTTCTCAGAAAGCTTCTTTCCAGATTTCATCGGAGGATATTTCGTTTTTCACCATAGACCTCTATGGGCTTCCAAATATCATTTTGCCAATTCCACAAGAACTGTCTTAGCGAAAGGCTTCTTGAGGGCAAAGCTGTAACTCTGTGAGATGATTTCACAGAACACAAAGAAGTTTCTCAGAAAGCTTCTTTCTCTTGGTTATCGGAGGATATTTCCTTTGGCCCTATATTCTTCAAAGGGAAAGGAAATATCTGTTCTCAGATGCCACAGAAATAAGGCTAGCAAAGAGATCCACGAAATACAGATGTAACTCTGTAGATGAATTAACACAACACTAAGCAGTTTCTCAGAAAGCTTCTTTCCAGATTTCATCGGAGGATATTTCCTTTTTCACCATAGCCCTCTATGGGCTTCCAAATATCACTTTGCCAATTCCACAAGAACTCTCTTAGCGAAAGGCTTCTTGAGGGGAAAGCTGTAACTCTGTGAGTTGATTTCAGAAAACACAAAGAAGTTTCTCAGAAATCTTCTTTCTCTTGGTTATCGGAGGATATTTCCTTTGGCCCTATAGTCTTCAAAGGGAAAGGAAATATCTGTTCTCAGATGCCACAGAAATAAGGCTAGCAAAGAGATCCACGAAATACAGATGTAACTCTGTGAGATGAATTAACACAACACTAAGCAGTTTCTCAGAAAGCTTCTTTCCATATTTCATCTGAGGATATTTCCTTTTTCACCATAGCCCTCTATGGGCTTCCAAATAACACTTTGCCAATTCCACAAGAAGGGTCTTAGTGAAAGGCTTCTTGAGGGGAAAGCTGTAACTCTGTGAGATGATTTCACAGAACACAAAGAAGTTTCTCAGAAAGCTTCTTTCTCTTTGTTATCGGAGGATATTTCCTTTGGCCCTATAGTCTTCAAAGGGATCCGAAATATCTGTTGTCAGATTCCACAGAAATAAAGCTAGGAAAGAGATCCACGAAATACAGATGTAACTCTGTGAGATGAATTAACAGAACACTAAGCAGTTTCTCAGAAAGCTTCTTTCCAGATTTCATCGGAGGATATTTCCTTTTTCACCATAGCCCTCTATGGGCTTCCAAATATCACTTTGCCAATTCCACAAGAACTGTCTTAGCGAAAGGCTTCTTGAGGGGAAAGCTGTAACTCTGTGAGATGATTTCACAGAACACAAAGAAGTTTTTCAGAAAGCTTCTTTCTCTTTGTTATCAGAGGATATTTCCTTTGGCCCTATAGTCTTCAAAGAGATCCGAAATATCTGTTGACAGATTGCACAGAAATAAGGCTGGCAAAGTGATCCACGAAATACAGATGTAACTCTGTGAGATGAATTAACAGAACACTAAGCAGTTTCTCAGAAAGCTTCTTTCCAGATTTCATCAGAGGATATTTCCTTTTTCTCCATAGCCCTCTATGAGCTTCCAAATATCACTTTGCCAATTCCAGAAGAACTGTCTTAGCGAAAGGCTTCTTGAGGGGAAAGCTGTAGCTCTGTGAGATGATTTCACAGAACACAAAGAAGTTTCTCAGAAAGCTTCTTTCTCTTTGTTATCGGAGGATATTTCCTTTGTCCCTATAGTCTTCAAAGGGAAAGGAAATATCTGTTGTCAGATTCCATGCAAATAAGGCTAGCAAAGAGATCCACGAAATACAGATGTAACCCTGTGAGATGAATGAACAGAACACTAAGCAGTTTCTCAGAAAGCTTCTTTCCAGATTTCATCGGAGGATATTTCCTTTTTCACCATAGCCCTCTATGGGCTTCCAAATATCACTTTGCCAATTCCACAAGAACTGTCTTAGGGAAAGGCTTCTTGACGGGAAAGCTGTAATCTGTGAGAAGATTTCACAGAACAAAAAGAAGTTTCTCAGAAAGCTTCTTTCTCTTTGTTATCGGAGGATATTTCCTTTGCCCCTATTGTCTTCAAAGGGAAAGGAAATATCTGTTGTCAGATTCCACAGAAATAAGGCTAGCAAAGAGATCCACGAAATACAAATGTAACTTTGTGAGATGAATTAACAGAACACAGAGCAGTTTCTCAGAAAGCTTCTTTCCAGATTTCATCGGAGGATATTTCCTTTTTCACCATAGCCCTCTAAGAGCTTCCAAATATCACTTTGCCAATTCCACAAGAACTGTCTTAGCGAAAGGCTTCTTGAGGTGAAAGCTGTAACTCTGTGAGATGATTTCACAGAACACAAAGAAGTTTCTCAGAAAGGTTCTTTCTCTCTGTTATCGGAGGATATTTCCTTTGGCCCTATAGTCTTCAAAGGGATCCGAAATATCTGTTGTCAGATTCCACAGAAATAAGGCTAGCAAAGAGATCCACGAAATACAGATGTAACTCTGTTAGATGAATTAACAGAACACTAAGCAGTTTCTCAGAAAGCTTCTTTCCAGATTTCATCTGAGGATATTTCCTTTTTCACCATAGCCATCTATGGGCTTCCAAATATCACTTTGCCAATTCCACAAGAACTGTCTTAGCGAAAGGCTTCTTGAGGGGAAAGCTGTAACTCTGTGAGATGATTTCACAGAACACAAAGAAGTTCCTCAGAAAGCTTCTTTCTCTTTGTTATCAGAGGATATTTCCTTTGGCCCTATAGTCTTCAAAGGGATCCAAAATATCTGTTGTCAGATTCCACAGAAATAAGGCTAGCAAAGAGATCCACGAAATACAGATTTAACTCTGTGAGATGAATTAACAGAACACTAAGCAGTTTTTCAGAAAGCTTCTTTCCAGATTTCATCGGAGGATATTTCCTTTTTCACCATAGCCCTCTATGGGCTTCCAAATATCACTTTGCCAATTCCACAAGAACTGTCCTAGCGAAAGGCTTCTTGAGCGGAAAGCTGTAACTCTGTGAGATGATTTCACAGAACACAAAGAAGTTTCTCAGAAAGCTTCTTTCTCTTTCTTATCGGAGGATATTTCCTTTGGCCCTATAGTCTTCAAAGGGATCCGAAATATCTGTTCTCAGATTCCACAGAAATAAGGCTAGCAAAGAGATCCTCGAAATACAGATGTAACTCTCTGAGATGAATTAACAGAACACTAAGCAGTTTCTCAGAAAGCTTCTTTCCAGATTTCATCGGAGGATATTTCCTTTTTCACCATAGCCCTCTATGGGCTTCCAAATATCACTTTGCCAATTCCAAAGAACTGTCTTATGGAAAGGCTTCTTGAGGGGAATGCTGTAAATCTGTGAGATGATTTCACAGAACACAAAGAAGTTTCTCAGAAAGCTTATTTCTCTCTGTTATCGGAGGATATTTCCTTTGGCCGTATAGTCTTCAAAGGGATCCGAAATATTTGTTCTCAGATTCCACAGAAATAAGGCTAGCAAAGAGATCCACGAAATACAGATGTAACTCTGTGAGATGAATTAACAGAACACTAAGCAGTTTTTCAGAAAGCTTCTTTCCAGATTTCATCGGAGGATATTTCCTTTTTCACCATAGCCCTCTATGGGCTTCCAAATATCACTTTGCCAATTACACAAGAACTGTCTTAGCGAAAGGCTTCTTGAGGGGAAAGCTGTAACTCTGTGAGATGATTTCACAGAACACAAAGAAGTTTCTCAGAAAGCTTCTTTCTCTTTGTTATCGGAGGATATTTCCTTTGGCCCTATAGTCTTCAAAGGGAAAGGAAATATCTGTTCTCAGATTCCACAGAAATAAGGCTAGGAAAGATGTCCACGAAAGACACATGTAACTCTGTGAGATGATTTATCAGAACACTAAGCAGTTTCTCAGAAAGCTTCTTTCCAGATTTCATCGGAGGATATTTCCTTTTTCACCATAGCCCTCTAAGGGCTTCCAAATATCACTTTGCCAACTCCACAAGAACTGTCTTAGCGAAAGGCTTCTTGAGGGGAAAGCTGTAACTCTGTGAGATGATTTCACAGAACACAAAGAAGTTTCTCAGAAAACTTCTTTCTCTTTGTTATCGGAGGATATTTCCTTTGGCCCTATAGTCTTGAAAGGGATCTGAAATATCTGTTCTCAGATTCCACAGAAATAAGGCTAGCAAAGAGATCCACGAAATACAGATATAACTCTGTGAGATGAATTAACAGAACACTGAGCAGTTTCTCAGAAAGCTTCTTTCCAGATTTCATCGGAGGATATTTCCTTTTTCACCACAGCCCTCTAAGGGCTTCCAAATATCACTTTGCCAATTCCACAAGAACTGTTTTAGCGAAAGGCTTCTTGCGGGGAAAGCTCTGACTCTGTGAGATGATTTCACAGAACACAAAGAAGTTTCTCAGAAAGTTTCTTTCTCTTTGTTATCGGAGGATATTTCCTTTGGCCCTATAGACTTCAAAGGGATCCGAAATATCTGTTCTCAGATTCCACAGAAATAAGGATAGCAAAGAGATCCACGAAATACAGATGTAACTCTGTGAGATGAATTAACAGAACACTAAGCAGTTTCTCAGAAAGCTTCTTTCCAGATTTCATCAAAGGATATTTCCTTTTTCACCATAGCCCTCTATGGGCTTCCAAATATCACTTTACCAATTCCTCAAGAACTGTCTTAGCGAAAGGCTTCTTGAGGGGAAAGCTGTAACTCTGTGAGATGATTTCACAGAACACAAGGAATTTTCTCAGAAAGCTTCTTTCTCTTTGTTATCGGAGGATATTTCCTTTGGCCCTATAGTCTTTAAAGATATCCGAAATATCTGTTCTCAGATTCCACAGAAATAAGGCTAGCAAAGAGATCCACGAAATACAGATGTGACTCTGTGAGATGAATTAAAAGAACACTAAGCAGTTTCTGAGAAAGCTTCTTTCCAGAATTCATCGGAGGATATTTCCTTTTTCACCATAGCCCTCTGGGTTTCCAAATATCAGTTTACCAATTCCACAAGAACTGTCTTAGCCAAAGGCTTCTTGAGGGGAAAGCTGTAACTCTGTGAGATGATTTCACAGAACACAAAGAAGTTTCTCAGAAAGCTTCTTTCTCTTTGTTATCGGAGGATATTTCCTTTGGCCGTATCGTCTTCAAAGGGATCCGAAATATCTGTTCTCAGATTCCACAGAAATAAGGCTAGCAAAGAGATCCACGAAATACAGATGTAACTCTGTGAGATGAATTAACAGAACACTGAGCAGTTTCTCAGAAAGCTTCTTTCCAGATTTCATCGGAGGATATTTCCTTTTTCACCATAGCCCTCTATGGGCTTCCAAATATCACTTTGCCAATTACACAAGAACTCTCTTAGCGAAAGGCTTCTTGAGGGGAAAGCTGTAACTCTGTGAGTTGATTTCAGAAAACACAAAGAAGTTTCTCAGAAATCTTCTTTCTCTTGGTTATCGGAGGATATTTCCTTTGGCCCTATAGTCTTCAAAGGGAAAGGAAATATCTGTTCTCAGATGCCACAGAAATAAGGCTAGCAAAGAGATCCACGAAATACAGATGTAACTCTGTGAGATGAATTAACACAACACTAAGCAGTTTCTCAGAAAGCTTCTTTCCATGATTCATCTGAGGATATTTCCTTTTTCACCATAGCCCTCTATGGGCTTCCAAATAACACTTTGCCAATTCCACAAGAAGGGTCTTAGTGAAAGGCTTCTTGAGGGGAAAGCTGTAACTCTGTGAGATGATTTCACAGAACACATAGAAGGTTCTCAGAAAGATTCTTTCTCTTTTTTATCGGAGGATATTTCCTTTGGCCCTACAGTCTTCAAAGGGAAAAGAAATATCTTTTCTCAGATTCCACAGAAATAAGGCTAGGAAAGAGATCCACGAAATACAGATGTAACTCTGTGAGATGAATTAACAGAACACTAAGCAGTTTCTCAGAAATCTTCCTTCCAGATTTCATCTGAGGATATTTCCTTTTTCACCATAGCCCTCTATGGGCTTCCAAATACCACTTTGCCTATTCCACAAGAACTGTCTTAGCGAAAGGCTTCTTGAGGGAAAGCTGTAACTCTGTGAGATGATTTCACAGAACACAAAGAAGTTTCTCAGAAAGTTTCTTTCTCTTTGTTATCGAAGGATATTTCCTTTGGCCCTATAGTCTTCAAAGGGAAAGTAAATATCTGTTGTCAGATTCCACAGAAATAAGGCTAGCAAAGAGATCCACGAAATACAGATGTAACTCTGTGAGGTGAATTAACAGAACACTAAGCAGTTTCTCAGAAAGCTTCTTTACAGATTTCATGGGAGGATATTTCCTTTTTCACCCTAGCCCTCTATGGGCTTCCAAATATCACTTTTCCAATTCCAGAAGAACTGTCTTAGCGAAAGGCTTCTTGAGGGGAAAGCTGTAACTCTGTGAGATGATTTCACAGAACACAAAGAAGTTTCTCAGAAAGCTTCTTTCTCTTTGTTATCGGAGGATATTTCCTTTGGCCCTATAGTCTTCAAAGGGAAAGGAAATATCTGTTGTCAGATTCCACAGAAATAAGGCTAGCAAAGAGATCCACGAAATACAGATATAACTCTGTGAGATGAATTAACAGAACACTGAGCAGTTTCTCAGAAAGCTTCTTTCCAAATTTCATCGGAGGATATTTCCTTTTTCACTGTAGCCCTCTATGGGCTTCCAAATAACACTTTGCCAATTCCACAAGAACTGTCTTAGAGAAAGGCTTCTTGAGGGGAAAGCTGTAACTCTGGGAGATGATTTCACAGAACCCAAACAAGTTTCTCAGATAGCTTCTTTCTCTTGGTTATCGGAGGATATTTCCTTAGGCCCTATAGTCTTCAAAGGGAAAGGAAATATCTGTTCTCAGATTCCACAGGAATAAGGATAGCAAGGAGATCCACGAAATACAGATGTAACTCTGTGAGATGAATTAACAGAATACTAGGCAGTTTCTCAGAAAGCTTCTTTCCAGTTTTCATCGGAGGATATTTCCTTTTTCTCCATAGCCCTCTATGAGCTTCCAAATATCACTTTGCCAATTCCACAAGAACTGTCTTAGCGAAAGGCTTCTTGAGGGGAAAGCTGTAACTCTGTGAGATGATTTCACAGAACACAAAGAAGTTTCTCAGAAAGCTTCTTTCTCTTTGTTATCGGAGGATATTTCCTTTGGCCCTATAGTCTTCAAAGGGATCCGAAATATCTGTTGTCAGATTCCACAGAAATAAAGCTAGGAAAGAGATCCACGAAATACAGATGTAACTCTGTGAGATGAATTAACAGAACACTAAGCAGTTTCTCAGAAAGCTTCTTTCCAGATTTCATCGGAGGATATTTCCTTTTTCACCATAGCCCTCTATGGGCTTCCAAATATCACTTTGCCAATTCCAGAAGAACTGTCTTAGCGAAAGGCTTCTTGAGGGGAAAGCTGTAACTCTGTGAGTTGATTTCACAGAACACAAAGAAGTTTCTCAGAAAGCTTCTTTCTCTTTGTTATCGGAGGATATTTCCTTTGTCCCTATAGTCTTCAAAGGGAAAGGAAATATCTGTTGACAGATTCCATACAAATAAGGCTAGCAAAGAGATCCACGAAATACAGATGTAACCCTGTGAGATGAATGAACAGAACACTAAGCAGTTTCTCAGAAAGCTTCTTTCCAGATTTCATCGGAGGATATTTCCTTTTTCACCATAGCCCTCTATGGGCTTCCAAATATCACTTTGCCAATTCCACAAGAACTGTCTTAGGGAAAGGCTTCTTGACGGGAAAGCTGTAATCAGTGAGATTTCACAGAACAAAAAGAAGTTTCTCAGAAAGCTTCTTTCTCTTTTTTATCGGAGGATTTTTCCTTTGCCCCTATTGTCTCCAAAGGGAAAGGAAATATCTGTTGTCAGATTCCACAGAAATAAGGCTAGCAAAGAGATCCACGAAATACAAATGTAACTTTGTGAGATGAATTAACAGAACACAGAGCAGTTTCTCAGAAAGCTTCTTTCCAGATTTCATCTGAGGATATTTCCTTTTTCACCATAGCCATCTATGGGCTTCCAAATATCACTTTGCCAATTCCACAAGAACTGTCTTAGCGAAAGGCTTCTTGAGGGGAAAGCTGTAACTCTGTGAGATGATTTCACAGAACACAAAGAAGTTCCTCAGAAAGCTTATTTCTCTTTGTTATCAGAGGATATTTCCTTTGGCCCTATAGTCTTCAAAGGGATCCAAAATATCTGTTGTCAGATTCCACAGAAATAAGGCTAGCAAAGAGATCCACGAAATACAGATTTAACTCTGTGAGATGAATTAACAGAACACTAAGCAGTTTTTCAGAAAGCTTCTTTCCAGATTTCATCGGAGGATATTTCCTTTTTCACCATAGCCATCTATGGGCTTCCAAATATCACTTTGCCAATTCCACAAGAACTGTCCTAGCGAAAGGCTTCTTGAGCGGAAAGCTGTAACTCTGTGAGATGATTTCACAGAACACAAAGAAGTTTCTCAGAAAGCTTCTTTCTCTTTGTTATCGGAGGATATTTCCTTTGGCCCTATAGTCTTCAAAGGGATCCGAAATATCTGTTCTCAGATTCCACAGAAATAAGGCTAGCAAAGAGATCCTCGAAATACAGATGTAACTCTCTGAGATGAATTAACAGAACACTAAGCAGTTTCTCAGAAAGCTTCTTTCCAGATTTCATCGGAGGATATTTCCTTTTTCACCATAGCCCTCTATGGGCTTCCAAATATCACTTTGCCAATTCCAAAGAACTGTCTTATGGAAAGGCTTCTTGAGGGGAATGCTGTAAATCTGTGAGATGATTTCACAGAACACAAAGAAGTTTCTCAGAAAGCTTATTTCTCTTTGTTATCGGAGGATATTTCATTTGGCCGTATAGTCTTCACAGGGATCCGAAATATTTGTTCTCAGATTCCACAGAAATAAGGCTAGCAAAGAGATCCACGAAATACAGATGTAACTCTGTGAGATGAATTAACAGAACACTAAGCAGTTTTTCAGAAAGCTTCTTTCCAGATTTCATCGGAGGATATTTCCTTTTTCACCATAGCCCTCTATGGGCTTCCAAATATCACTTTGCCAATTACACAAGAACTGTCTTAGCGAAAGGCTTCTTGAGGGGAAAGCTGTAACTCTGTGAGATGATTTCACAGAACACAAAGAAGTTTCTCAGAAAGCTTCTTTCTCTTTTTTATCGGAGGATATTTCCTTTGACCCTATAGTCTTCAAAGGGATCCGAAATATCTGTTCTCAGATTCCACAGAAATAAGGCTAGCAAAGAGATCCACGAAATACAGATGTAACTCTGTGAGATGAATTAACAGAACACTAAGCAGTTTCTCAGAAAGCTTCTTTCCAGGTTTCATCGGAGGATATTTCCTTTTTCACCATAGCCCTCTATGGGCTTTCAAATATCACTTTGCCAATTCCACAAGAACTGTCTTAGCGAAAGGCATCTTGAGGTGAAAGCTGTAGCTCTGTCAGATGATTTCACAGAACACAAAGAAGTTTCTCAGAAAGCTTCTTTCTCTTTGTTATCGGAGGATATTACCTTTGGCCCTATAGTATTCCAAGGGAAAGGAAATATCTGTTCTCAGATTCCACAAATAAGGCTAGCAAAAAGATCCACGAAATACAGATGTAACTCTGTGAGATGAATTAACAGAACACTAAGCAGTTTCGCAGAAAGCTTCTTTGGAGATTTCATCGGAGGATATTTCCTTTTCCATGATAGCCCTCTATGGGCTTCCTAATATCACTTTGCAAATTCCACAAGAACTCTCTTAGCGAAAGGCTTCTTGAGGGGACAGCTGTAAATCTGTGAGATGATTTCACAGAACACAAAGAAGTTTCTCAGAAAGTTTCTTTCTATTTGTTATCGGAGGATATTTCCTTTGGCCCTATCGTCTTCAAAGGGAAAGGAAATTTCTGTTCTTAGATTCCACAGAAATAAAGCTAGCAAAGAGATCCATGAAATACAGATGTAACTCTGTGAGATGAATTAACAGAACACTAAGCAGTTTCTCAGAAAGGTTCTTTCCAGATTTCATCGGAGGATATTTCCTTTTTCACCATAGCCCTCTATGGGCTTCCAAATATCACTTTGCCAATTCCACAAGAACTGTCTTATGAAAAGGCTTCTTGAGGGCAAAGCTGTAAATCTGTGAGATGATTTCACAGAACACAAAGAAGTTTCTCAGAAAGCTTCTTTCTCTTTCTTATCGGAGGATATTTCCTTTGGCCCTATAGTCTTCAAAGGGATCCGAAATATCTGTTCTCAGATTCCACAGAAATAAGGCTAGCAAAGAGATCCTCGAAGTACAGATGTAACTCTGTGAGATGAATTAACAGAACACTAAGCAGTTTCTCAGAAAGCTTCTTTCCAGATTTCATCGGAGGATATTTCCTTTTTCACCATAGCCCTCTATGGGCTTCCAAATATCACTTTGAAAATTCCACAAGAACTGTCTAATGGAAAGGCTTCTTGAGGGGAATGCTGTAAATCTGTGAGATGATTTCACAGAACAGAAAGAAGTTTCTCAGAAAGCTTTTTTCTCTTTGTTATCGGAGGATATTTCCTTTGGCCGTATAGTCTTCAAAGGGATCGGAAATATTTGTTCTCAGATTCCACAGAAATAAGGCTAGCAAAGAGATCCACGAAATACAGATGTAACTCTGTGAGATGAATTAACAGAACACTAAGCAGTTTTTCAGAAAGCTTCTTTCCAGATTTCATCGGAGGATATTTCCTTTTTCACCATAGCCCTCTATGGGCTTCCAAATATCACTTTGCCAATTACACAAGAACTGTCTTAGCGAAAGGCTTCTTGAGGGGAAAGCTGTAACTCTGTGAGATGATTTCACAGAACACAAAGAAGTTTCTCAGAAAGCTTCTTTCTCTTTGTTATCGGAGGATATTTCCTTTGGCCCAATAGTCTTCAAAGGGATCCGAAATATCTGTTCTCAGATTCCACAGAAATAAGGCTAGCAAAGAGATCCACGAAATACAGATGTAACTCTGTGAGATGAATTATCAGAACACTAAGCAGTTTCTCAGAAAGCTTCTTTCCAGATTTCATCGGAGGATATTTCCTTTTTCACCATAGCCCTCTATGGGCTTCCAAATATCACTTTGCCAATTCCACAAGAAATGTCTTAGCGAAAGGCTTCTTGAGGGGAAAGCTGTAACTCTGTGAGATGATTTCACAGAACACAAAGAAGTTCCTCAGAAAGCTTCTTTCTCTTTTTTATCGGAGGATATTTCCTTTGACCCTATAGTCTTCAAAGGGATCCGAAATATCTGTTCTCAGATTCCACAGAAATAAGGCTAGCAAAGAGATCCACGAAATACAGATGTAACTCTGTGAGATGAATTAACAGAACACTAAGCAGTTTCTCAGAAAGCTTCCTTCCAGGTTTCATCGGAGGATATTTCCTTTTTCACCATAGCCCTCTATGGGCTTTCAAATATCACTTTGCCAATTCCAAAAGAACTGTCTTAGCGAAAGGCATCTTGAGGTGAAAGCTGTAGCTCTGTCAGATGATTTCACAGAACACAAAGAAGTTTCTCAGAAAGCTGCTTTCTCTTTGTTATCGGAGGATATTACCTTTGGCCCCATAGTATTCCAAGGGAAAAGAAATATCTGTTCTCAGATTCCCCAGAAATAAGGCTAGCAAAAAGATCCACGAAATACAGATGTAACTCTGTGAGACGAATTAACAGAACACTAAGCAGTTTCGCAGAAAGCTTCTTTGGAGATTTCATCGGAGGATATTTCCTTTTTCATGATAGCCCTCTATGGGCTTCCAAATATCACTTTGCCAATTCCACAACAACTCTCTTAGCGAAAGGCTTCTTGAGGGGAAAGCTGTAAATCTGTGAGATGATTTCACAGAACACAAAGAAGTTTCTCAGAAAGTTTCTTTCTCTTTGTTATCGGAGGATATTTCCTTTGGCCCTATCGTCTTCAAAGGGAAAGGAAATTTCTGTTCTCAGATTCCACAGAAATAAAGCTAGCAAAGAGATCCATGAAATAGAGATGTAACTCTGTGAGATGAATTAACAGAACACTAAGCAGTTTCTCAGAAAGCTTCTTTCCATATTTCATCTGAGTATATTTCCTTTTGCACCATAGACCTCTATGGGCTTCCAAATATCACTTTGCCAATTCCACAAGAACTGTCTTAGCGAAAGGCTTCTTGAGGGGAAAGCTGTAACTCTGTGAGATGATTTCACAGAACCCAAAGAAGTTTCTCAGAAAGCTCCTTTCTCTTTGTTATCGGAGGATATTTCCTTTGGCCGTTTTGTCTTCAAAGGGATCCAAAATATCTGTTGTCAAATTCAACAGAAAAAAGGCTAGCAAAGAGATCCACGAAATACAGATGTAACTCTGTGAGTTGAATTAACAGAACACTAAGCAGTTTCTCAGAAAGCTTCTTTCCAGATTTCATCGGAGGATATTTCCTTTTTCACAATAGCCCTTTATGGGCTTCCAAATATCACTTTGCCAATTCCACAAGAACTCTCTTAGCGAAAGGCTTTTTGAGGGGAAAGCTGTAACTCTGTGAGATGATTTCACAGAACACAAAGAAGTTCCTCAGAAAGCTTCTTTCTCTTTGTTATCGGAGGATATTTCCTTTGGCCCTATAGTCTTCAAAGGGATCCGAAATATCTGTTGTCAGATTCCACAGAAATAAGGCTAGCAAAGAGATCCACGAAATACAGATTTAACTCTGTGAGATGAATTAACAGAACACTAAGCAGTTTCTCAGAAAGCTTCTTTCCAGATTTCATCTGAGTATATTTCCTTTTGCACCATAGCCCTCTATGGGCTTCCAAATATCACTTTGCCAATTCCACAAGAACTGTCTTAGCGAAAGGCTTCTTGAGGGGAAAGCTGTAACTCTGTGAGATGATTTCACAGAACCCAAAGAAGTTTCTCAGAAAGCTCCTGTCTCTTTGTTATCGGAGGATATTTCCTTTGGCCGTTTAGTCTTCAAAGGGATCCGAAATATCTGTTGTCAAATTCAACAGAAAAAAGGCTAACAAAGAGATCCACGAAATACAGATGTAACTCTGTGAGTTGAATTAACAGAACACTAAGCAGATTCTCAGAAAGCTTCTTTCCAGATTTCATCGGAGGATATTTCCTTTTTCACAATAGCCCTTTAGGGGTTCCAAATATCACTTTGCCAATTCCACAAGAACTCTCTTAGCGAAAGGCTTCTTGAGGGGAAAGCTGTAGCTCTGTCAGATGATTTCACAGAACACAAAGAAGTTTCTTAGAAAGCTTCTTTCTCTTGGTTATCGGAGGATATTTCCTTTGGCCCTATATTCTTCAGATGGGAAAGGAATTATCTGTTGTCAGATTCCACAGAAATAAGACAAGCAAAGAGATCCACGAAATACAGATGTAACTCTGTGAGATGAATTAACAGAACACTAAGCAGTTTCTCAGAAAACTTCTTTCCAGATTTCATCAGAGGATATTTCCTTTTTCACCATAGCCCTCTATGGGCTTCCAAATATCAATTTGCCAATTCCACAAGAACTGTCTTAGCGAAAGGCTTCTTGAGGGGAAAGCTGTAACTCTGTGAGATGATTTCACAGAACACAAAGAAGTTTCTCAGAAAGCTTCTTTCTCTTTGTTATCGGAGGATATTTCCTTTGGCCCTATAATCTTCAAAGGGAAAGGAAATATCTGTTGTCAGATTCCACAGAAATAAGGCAAGCAAAGATATCCCCCAAATACAGATGTAACTCTGTGAGATGAATTAACAGAACACTAAGCAGTTTCTCAGAAAGCTTCTTTCCAGATTTCATCGGAGGATATTTCCTTTTTCACCATAGCCCTCTAGGGGCTTCCAAATATCACTTTGCCAATTCCACAAGAACTGTCTTAGCGAAAGGCTTCTTGAGGGGAAAGCTGTAACTCTGTGAGATGATTTCACAGAACACAAAGAAGTTTCTCAGAAAGCTTCTTTCTCTTTGTGATCGGAGGATATTTCCTTTGGCCCTGTAGTCTTCCAAGGGATCCGAAATATCTGTTGTCAGATTGCACAGATAATAAGGCTAGCAAAGGGATCCACGAAATACAGATGTAACTCTGTGAGATGAATTAACAGAACACTAAGCAGTTTCTCCGAAAGCTTCTTTCCAGATTTCATCGGTGGATATTTCCTTTTTCTCCAGAGCCCTCTATGAGCTTCCAAATATCACTTTGCCAATTCCACAAGAACTGTCTTAGCGAAAGGTTTCTTGAGGGGAAAGCTGTAACTCTGTGAGATGATTTGACAGAACACAAAGAAGTTTCTCAGAAAGCTTCTTTCTCTTTGTTATCGGAGGATATTTCCTTTGGATCTATAGTCTTGAAAGGGATCCGAAATATCTGTTCTCAGATTCCACAGAAATAAGGCTAGCAAAGAGATCCACGAAATACAGACGTAACTCTGTGAGATGAATTAACAGAACACTGAGCAGTTTCTAAGAAAGCTTCTTTCCAGATTTCATCGGAGGAAATTTCGTTTTTCACCATAGCCCTCTATGGGCTTCCAAATATCACTTTGCCAAATCCACAAGAACTGTTTTAGCGAAAGGCTTCTTGAGGGGAAAGCTGTAACTCTGTGAGATGATTTCACAGACCACAAAGAAGGATGTGAGAAAGCTTCTTTCTCTTTGTTATCGGAGGATATTTCCTTAGTCCATATAGTCTTCAAAGGGAAAGGAAATATCTGTTGTTAGATTCCACACAAATAAGGCTAGCAATGAGATCCACGAAATACAGATGTAACTCTGTGAGATGAATTAACAGAACACTAAGTAGTCTCTCAGAAAGCTTCTTTCCAGATTTCATCTGAGGATATTTGCTTTTTCACCATAGCCCACTAAGGGCTTCCAAATATCACTTTGCCAATTCCACAAGAACTGTCTTAGCGAAAGGCTTCTTGAGGTGAAAGCTGTAACTCTGTGAGATGATTTCACAGAACACAAAGAAGTTTCTCAGAAAGCTTCTTTCTCTCTGTTATCGGAGGATATTTCCTTTGGCCCTATAGTATTCAAAGGGATCCGAAATATCTGTTGTCAGATTCCACAGAAATAAGGCTAGCAAAGAGATCCTCGAAATACAGATGTAACTATGTGAGATGAATTAACAGCACACTAAGCAGTTTCTCAGAAAGCTTATTTCCAGGTTTCATCGGAGGATATTTCCTTTTTCACCATAGCCCTCTGTGGGCTTCCAAATATCACTTTGCCAATTCCACAAGAACTGACTTATGGAAAGGCTTCTCGAAGGGAAAGCTGTAAATCTGTGAGATTATTTCACAGAACACAAAGAAGTTTCTCAGAAAGCTTCTTTCTCTTTGTTATCGGAGGATATTTCCTTTGGCCCTATAGTATTCCAAGGGAAAGGAAATATCTGTTCTCAGATTCCACAGAAATAAGGCTAGCAAAGAGATCCACGAAATACAGATGTAACTCTGTGAGATGAATTAACAGAATACTAAGCAGTTTCGCAGAAAGATTCTTTGGAGATTTCATCGGAGGATATTTCCTTTTTCACGATAGCCCTCTATGGGCTTCCAAATATCACTTTGCCAATTCCACAAGAACTCTCTTAGCGAAAGGCTTCTTGAGGGGAAAGCTGTAAATCTGTGAGATGATTTCACAGAACACAAAGAAGTGTCTCAGAAAGTTTCTTTCTCTTTGTTATCGGAGTATATTTCCTTTGGCCCTATCGTCTTCAAAGGGAAAGGAAATATCTGTTCTCAGATTCCACAGAAATAAAGCTAGCAAAGAGATCCATGAAATACAGATGTAACTCTGTGAGATGAATTAACAGAACACTAAGCAGTTTCTCAGAAAGCTTCTTTCCATATTTCATCTGAGGATATTTCCTTTTGCACCATAGCCCTCTATGGGCTTCCAAATATCACTTTGCCAATTCCACAAGAATTGTCTTAGCGAAAGGCTTCTTGAGGGGAAAGCTGTAACTCTGTGAGATGATTTCACAGAACCCAAAGTAGTTTCTCAGAAAGCTCCTTTCTCTTTGTTATCGGAGGATATTTCCTTTGGCCCTATAGTCTTCAAAGGGATCCGAAATATCTGTTGTCAGATTCCACAGAAAAAAGGCTAGCAAAGAGATCCACGAAATACAGATGTAACTCTGTGAGTTGAATTAACAGAACACTAAGCAGTTTCTCAGAAAGCTTCTTTCCAGATTTCATCGGAGGATATTTCCTTTTTCACCATAGCCCTCTATGGGATTCCAAATATCACTTTGCGAATTCCACAAGAACTCTCTTAGCGAAAGGCTTCTTGAGGGGAAAGTTGTAACTCTGTGAGATGATTTCACAGAACACAAAGAAGTTCCTCAGAAAGCTTCTTTCTCTTTGTTATCGCAGGATATTTCCTTTGGCCCTATAGTCTTCAAAGGGATCCGAAATATCTGTTGTCAGATTCCACAGAATAAAGGCTAGCAAAGAGATCCACGAAATACAGATGTAACTCTGTGAGATGAATTAACAGAACACTAAGCAGTTTCTCAGAAAGCTTCTTTCCAGATTTCATCGGAGGATATTTCCTTTTTCACCATAGCCATCTATGGGCTTCCAAATATCACTTTGCCAATTCCACAAGAACTGTCTTAGCAAAAGGCTTCTTGAGGGGAAAGCTGTAACTCTGTGAGATGATTTCACAGGACACAAAGAATTTTCTCAGAAAGCTTCTTTCTCTTTCTTATCGGAGGATATTTACTTTGGCCCTATAGTCTTCAAAGGGATCCGAAATATCTGTTGTCAGATTTTACAGAAAAAATGCTAGCAAAGAGATCCACGAAATACAGATGTAACTCTGTGAGTTGAATTAACAGAACACTAAGCAGTTTCTCAGAAATCTTCTTTCCAGATTTAATAGGAGGATATTTCCTTTTTCACCTTAGCCCTCTATGGGCTTCCAAATATCATTTTGCCAATTCCACAAGTACTCTCTTAGCGAAAGGCTTCTTGAGGGGAAAGCTGTAACTCTGTGAGATGATTTCACAGAACACAAAGAAGTTCCTCAGAAAGCTTCTTTCTCTTTGTTATCGGAGGATATTTCCTTTGGCCCTATAGTCTTCAAAGGGATCCGAAATATCTGTTGTCAGATTCCACAGAAATAAGGCTAGCAAAGAGATCCAAGAAATACAGATGTAACTCTGTGAGATGAATTAACAGAACACTAAGCAGTTACTCAGAAAGCTTCTTTCCAGATTTCATCGGAGGATATTTCCTTTTTCACCATAGCCATCTATGGGCTTCCAAATATCACTTTGCCAATTCCACAAGAACTGTCTTAGCGAAAGGCTTCTTGAGGGGAAAGCTGTAACTCTGTGAGATGATTTCACAGAACACAAAGAAGTTTCTCAGAAAGCTTCTTTCTCTTTGTTATCGGAGGATATTTCCTTTGGCCGTTTAGTCTTCAAAGGGATCCGAAATATCTGATGTCAAATTCAACAGAAAAAAGGCTAGCAAAGAGATCCACGAAATACAGATGTAACTCTGTGAGTTGAATTAACAGAACACTAAGCAGTTTCTCAGAAAGCTTCTTTCCAGATTTCATCGGAGGATATTTCCTTTTTCACCATAGCCCTCTATGGGCTTCCAAATATCACTTTGCCAATTCCACAAGAACTCTCTTAGCGAAAGGCTTCTTGAGGGGAAAGCTATAACTCTGTGAGATGATTTCACAGAACACAAAGAAGTTCCTCAGAAAGCTTCTTTCTCTTTGTTATCGGAGGATATTTCCTTTGGCCCTATAGTCTTCAAAGGGATCCGAAATATCTGTTCTCAGATTCCACAGAAATAAGGCTAGCAAAGAGATCCACGAAATACAGATGTAACTCTGTGAGATGTATTAACAGAACACTAAGCCTTTTCTCAGAAAGATTCTTTCCAGATTTTATCGGAGGATATTTTCTTTTTCACCATAGCCCTCTATGGGCTTCCAAATATCACTTTGCCAATTCCACAAGAACTGTCTTAGCGAAAGGCTTCTTGAGGGGAAAGCTGTAACTCTGTGAGATGATTTCACAGAACACAAAGATGTTTCTCAGAAAGCTTCTTTCTCTTTGTTATCGGAGGACATTTCCTTTGGCCCTATATTCTTCAAAGGGAAACTAAATATCTGTTGTCAGATTCCACAGAAATAAGACAAGCAAAGAGATCCAGGAAATATAGATGTAACTCTATGAGATGAATTAACAGAACACTAAGCAGTTTCTCAGAAAGCTTCTTTCCAGATTTCATCGGAGGATATTTCCTTTTTCACCGTAGCCCTCTATGGGCTTCCAAATATCACTTTGCCAATTCCACAAGAACTGTCTTAGCGAAAGGCTTCTTGAGGGAAAAGCTGTAACTCTGTGAGATGATTTCACAGAACACAAAGAAGTTTCTGATAAAGCTTCTTTCTCTTTGTTATCGGAGGATATTTCCTTTGGCCCTATAGTCTTCAAAGGGATCCGAAATATCTTTTCTCAGATTCCACAGAAATAAAGCTAGCAAAGAGATCCACGAAATACAGATGTAACTCTGTGAGACGAATTAACAGAACACTAAGCAGTTTCTCAGAAAGCTTCTTTCCAGATTTCATCAGAGGATATTTCGTTTTTCACCATAGCACTCTATGGGTCTCCAAATATCACTTTGCCAATTCCACAAAAACTGTCTTAGCGAAAGGCTTCTTGAGGGGAAAGCTGTAACTCTGTGAGATGATTTCACAGAACACAAAGAAGTTTCTCAGAAAGCTTCTTTCTCTTTGTTATCGGAGGACATTTCCTTTGGCCCTATAGTCTTCAAAGGGAAAGGAAATATCTGTTGTCAGATTCCACAGAAATAAGGCTAGCAAAGAGATCCACGATATACAGGTTTAACACTGTGAGATGAATTAACAGAACACTGAGCAGTTTCTCAGAAAGCTTCTTTCCAGATTTCATCGGAGGATATTTCCTTTTTCACCATAGCCCACTATGGGCTTCCAAATATCACTTTGCCAATTCCACAAGAACTGTCTTACCGAAAGGCTTCTTGAGGGGAATGCTGTAACTCTGTGAGATGATTTCGCAGAACACAAAGAAGTTTCTCAGAAAGCTTCTTTCTCTTTGTTATCGGAGGATATTTCCTTTGGCCCTATAGTCTTCAAATGGATCCGAAATATCTGTTCTCAGATTCCACAGAAATAAGGCTAGCAAAGAGATCCACGAAATACAGATGTAACTCTGTGAGATGAATTAACAGAACACTAAGCAGTTTCTCAGAAAGCTTCTTTCCAGATTTCATCGGAGGATATTTCCTTTTTCACCATAGCCCTCTGTGCTTCTAAATATCACTTTGCCAATTCCACAAGAACTGTCTTAGCGAAAGTCTTCTTGAGGAGAAAGCTGTAACTCTGTGAGATGATTTCACAGAACACAAAGAAGTTTCTCAGAAAGCTTCTTTCCCTTTGTAATCGCAGGATATTTCCTTTGGCCCCATAGTCTTCAAAGGGATCCGAAATATCTGTTGTCAGATTCCACAGAAATAAGGCTAGCAAAGAGATCCACGAAATACAGATGTAACTCTGTGAGATGAATTAACAGAACACTAAGCACTTTCTCAGAAAGCTTCTTTCCAGATTTCATCTGAGGATATTTCCTTTTGCACCATAGCACTCTAGGGGCTTCCAAATATCACTTTGCCAATTCCACAGGAACTATCTTAGCGAAAGGCTTCTTCAGGGGAAAGCTGTAACTCTGTGAGATGATTTCACAGAACACAAAGAAGTTTCTCAGAAAGCTCCTTTCTCTTTGTTATCGGAGGATATTTCCTTTGGCCCTATAGTCTTCAAAGGGAAAGGAAATATCTGTTGTCAGATTCCACAGAAATAAGGCTAGCAAAGAGATCCACGAAATACAGATTTAACTCTGTGAGATGAATTAACAGAACACTGAGCAGTTTCTCAGAAAGCTTCTTTCCAGATTTCATCGGAGGATATTTCCTTTTTCACCATAGCCCACTATGGGCTTCCAAATATCACTTTGCCAATTCCACAAGAACTGTCTTACCGAAAGGCTTCTTGAGGGGAATGCTGTAACTCTGTGAGATGATTTCGCAGAACACAAAGAAGTTTCTCAGAAAGCTACTTTCTCTTTGTTATCGGAGGATATTTCCTTTTGCCCTATAGTCTTCAAAAGGAAAGGAAATATCTGTTGTGAGATTCCACAGAAATAAGGCTAGCAAAGAGATCCACGAAATACAGACATAACTCTGTGAGATGAATTAACAGAACACTGAGCAGTTTCTCAGAAAGCTTCTTTCCAGATTTCATCGGAGGATATTTCCTTTTTCACCATAGCCCACTATGGGCTTCCAAATATCACTTTGCCAATTCCACAAGAACTGTCTTACCGAAAGGCTTCTTGAGGGGAAAGCTGTAACTCTGTGAGATGATTTCACAGAACACAAAGAAGTTCCTCAGAAAGCTTCTTTCTCTTTGTTATCGGAGGATATTTCCTTTGGCCCTATAGTCTTCAAATGGATCCGAAATATCTGTTCTCAGATTCCACAGAAATAAGGCTAGCAAAGAGATCCACGAAATACAGATGTATCTCTGTGAGATGAATTAACAGAACACTAAGCAGTTTCTCAGAAAGCTTCTTTCCAGATTTCATCGGAGGATATTTCCTTTTTCACCATAGCCCTCTAGGGGCTTCCAATTATCACTTTGCCAATTCCACAAGAACTGTCTTAGCGAAAGGCTTCTTGAGGGGAAAGGTGTAACTCTGTGAGATGATTTCACAAAACTCAAAGAAGTTTCTCAGAAAGCTTCTTTCTCTTTGTTATCGTAGGATATTTCCTTTGGCCCTATAGTCTTCAAATGGATCCGAAATATCTGTTCTCAGATTCCACAGAAATAAGGCTAGCAAAGAGATCCATGAAATACAGATGTAACTCTGTGAGATGAATTAACAGAACACTAAGCAGTTTCTCAGAAAGCTTCTTTCCAGATTTCATCGGAGGATATTTCCTTTTTCACCATAGCCCTCTATGCGCTTCTAAATATCACTTTGCCAATTCCACAAGAACTGTCTTAGCGAAAGTCTTCTTGAGGAGAAAGCTGTAACTCTGTGAGATGATTTCACAGAACACAAAGAAGTTTCTCAGAAAGCTTCTTTCCCTTTGTAATCGGAGGATATTTCCTTTGGCCCCATAGTCTTCAAAGGGATCCGAAATATCTGTTGTCAGATTCCACAGAAATAAGGCTAGCAAAGAGATCCACGAAATGCAGATGTAACTCTGTGAGATGAATTAACAGAACACTAAGCAGTTTCTCAGACAGCTTCTTTCCAGATTTCATCTGAGTATATTTCCTTTTGCACCATAGCACTCTATTGGCTTCCAAATATCACTTTGCCAATTCCACAGGAACTATCTTAGCGAAAGGCTTCTTGAGGGGAAAGCTGTAACTCTGTGAGATGATTTCACAGAACACAAAGAAGTTTCTCAGAAAGCTCCTTTCTCTTTGTTATCGGAGGATATTTCCTTTGGTCCTATAGTCTTCAAAGGGAAAGGAAATCTCTGTTGTCAGATTCCACAGAAATAAGGCTAGCAAAGAGATCCACGAAATACAGATTTAACTCTGTGAGATGAATTAACAGAACACTGAGCAGTTTCTCAGAAAGCTTCTTTCCAGATTTCATCGGAGGATATTTCCTTTTTCACCATAGCCCACTATGGGCTTCCAAATATCACTTTGCCAATTCCACAAGAACTGTCTTACCGAAAGCCTTCTTGAGGGGAATGCTGTAACTCTGTGAGATGATTTCGCAGAACACAAAGAAGTTTCTCAGAAAGCTTCTTTCTCTTTGTTATCGGAGGATATTTCCTTTTGCCCTATAGTCTTCAAAAGGAAAGGAAATATCTGTTGTGAGATTCCACAGAAATAAGGCTAGCAAAGAGATCCACGAAATACAGATGTAACTCTGTGAGATGAATTAACAGAACACTAAGCAGTTTCTCAGAAAGCTTCTTTCCAGATTTCATCAGAGGATATTTCCTTTTTCACCATAGCCCTCTATGGGCTTCAAATATCAATTTGCCAATTCCACAAGAACTGTCTTAGTGAAAGGATTCTCGAGGGGAAAGCGGTAACTCTGTGAGATGATTTAACAGAACACAAAGAAGTTTCTCAGAAAGCTTCTTTCTCTTTGTTATGGGACGATATTTCCTTTGGCCCTATAGTCTTCAAAGGGATCCGAAATATCTGTTGTCAGATTCCACAGAAATAAGGCTATCAAAGAGATCCACGAAATACAGATGTAACTCTGTGAGATGAATTAACAGAACACTAACCAGTTTCGCAGAAAGCTTCTTTCCAGATTTCATCGGAGGATATTTCCTTTTTCACCATAGCACTCTATAAGCCTCCAAATATCACTTTGCCAATTCCACAAAAACTGTCTTAGCGAAAGGCTTCTTGAGGGGAAAGCTGTAACTCTGTGAGATGATTTCACAGAACACAAAGAAGTTTCTCAGAAAGCTCCTTTCTCTTTGTTATCGGAGGATATTTCCTTTGGTCCTATAGTCTTCAAAGGGAAAGGAAATCTCTGTTGTCAGATTCCACAGAAATAAGGCTAGCAAAGAGATCCACGAAATACAGATTTAACTCTGTGAGGTGAATTAACAGAACACTAAGCAGTTTCTCAGAAAGCTTCTTTCCAGATTTCATCGGAGGATATTTCCTTTTTCACCATAGCCATCTATGGGCTTCCAAATATCACTTTGCCAATTCCACAAGAACTGTCTTAGCGAAAGGCTTCTTGAGGGGAAAGCTGTAACTCTGTGAGATGATTTCACAGAACACAAAGAAGTTTCTCAGAAAGCTCCTTTCTCTTTGTTATCGGAAGATATTTCCTTTGGCCCTATAGTCTTCAAAGGGAAAGGAAATATCTGTTTTCAGATTCCACAGAAATAAGGCTAGCAAAGAGATCCACGAAATACAGATGTAACTCTGTGAGATGAATTAACATTACACTAAGCAGTTTCTCAGAAAGCTTCTTTCCAGATTTCGTCGGAGGATATTTCCTTTTTCACCTTAGCCCTCTATGGGCATCCAAATATCACTTTGCCAATTCCACAAGAACTGTCTTAGCGAAAGGCTTCTTGAGGGGAAAGCTGTAACTCTGTGAGATGATTTCACAGAACACAAAGAAGTTTCTCAGAAAGCTTCTTTCTCTTTGGTATCGCAGGATATTTCCTTTGGCCCTATAGTCTTCAAAGGGATCCGAAATATCTGTTTTCAGATTCCACAGAAATAAGGCTAGCAAAGAGATCCATGAAATACAGATGAAACTCTGTGAGATGTATTAACAGAACACTAAGCCGTTTCACAGAAAAATTCTTTCCAGATTTTATATTAGGATATTTTATTTTTCACCATAGCCCTCTATGGGCTTCCAAATATCCCTTGGCCAATTCCACAAGAACTGTCTGAGCGAAAGGCTTCTTGAGGGGAAAGCTGTAACTCTGTGAGATGATTTCACAGAACACAAAGAAGTTTCTCAGAAAGCTTCTTTCTCTTTGTTATCGGAGGATATTTGCTTTTGCCCTATAGTCTTCAAAAGGAAAGGAAATATCTGTTGTCAGATTCCACAGAAATAAGGCTAGCAAAGAGATCCACGAAATACAGATGTATCTCTGTGAGATGAATTAACAGAACACTAAGCAGTTTCTCAGAAAGCTTCTTTCCAGATTTCATCGGAGGATATTTCCTTTTTCACCATAGCCCTCTATGGGCTTCCAAATATCACTTTGCCAATTCCACAAGAACTGTCTTAGATAAAGGCTTCTTGAGGGGAAAGGTGTAACTCTGTGAGATGATTTCACAAAACACAAAGAAGTTTCTCAGAAAGCTTCTTTCTCTTTGTTATCGGAGGATATTTCCTTTGGCCCTATAGTCTTCAAATGGATCCGAAATATCTGTTCTCAGATTCCACAGAAATAAGGCTAGCAAAGAGATCCACGAAATACAGATGTATCTCTGTGAGATGAATTAACAGAACACTAAGCAGTTTCTCAGAAAGCGTCTTTCCAGATTTCATCGGAGGATATTTCCTTTTTCACCATAGCCCTCTATGCGCTTCTAAATATCACTTTGCCAATACCACAAGAACTGTCTTAGCGAAAGGCTTCTTGAGGGGAAAGCTGTAACTCTGTGAGATGATTTCACAGAACACAAAGAAGTTTCTCAGAAAGCTTCTGTCTCTTTGTTATCGGAGGACATTTCCTTTGGCCCTATAGTCTTCAAAGGGAAAGGAAATATCTGTTGTCAGATTCCACAGAAATAAGGCTAGCAAAGAGATCCACGCAATACAGATTTAACTCTGTGAGATGAATTAACAGAACACTGAGCAGTTTCTCAGAAAGCTTCTTTCCAGATTTCATCGGAGGATATTTCCTTTTTCACCATAGCCCACTATGGGCTTCCAAATATCACTTTGCCAATTCCACAAGAACTGTCTTACCGAAAGGCTTCTTGAGGGGAATGCTGTAACTCTGTGAGATGATTTCGCAGAACACAAAGAAGTTTGTCAGAAAGCTTCTTTCTCTTTGTTATCGGAGGATATTTCCTTTTGCCCTATAGTCTTCAAAAGGAAAGGAAATATCTGTTGTCAGAATCCACAGAAATAAGGCTAGCAAAGAGATCCACGAAATACAGATGTAAGTCTGTGAGATGAATTGACAGAACACTAAGCAGTTTCTCAGAAAGCTTCTTTCCAGATTTCATCGGAGGATATTTCCTTTTTCACCATAGCCCTCTAGGGGCTTCCAAATATCACTTTGCCAATTCCACAAGAACTGTCTTAGCGAAAGGCTTCTTGAGGGGAAAGGTGTAACTCTGTGAGATGATTTCACAAAACTCAAAGAAGTTTCTCAGAAAGCTTCTTTCTCTTTGTTATCGGAGGATATTTCCTTTGGCCCTATAGTCTTCAAATGGATCCGAAATATCTGTTCTCAGATTCCACAGAAATAAGGCTAGCAAAGAGATCCATGAAATACAGATGTAACTCTGTGAGATGAATTAACAGAACACTAAGCAGTTTCTCAGAAAGCTTCTTTCCAGATTTCATCGGAGGATATTTCCTTTTTCACCATAGCCCTCTATGCGCTTCTAAATATCACTTTGCCAATTCCACAAGAACTGTCTTAGCGAAAGTCTTCTTGAGGAGAAAGCTGTAACTCTGTGAGGTGATTTCACAGAACACAAAGAAGTTTCTCAGAAAGCTTCTTTCCCTTTGTAATCGGAGGATATTTCCTTTGGCCCCATAGTCTTCAAAGGGATCCGAAATATGTGTTGTCAGATTCCACAGAAATAAGGCTAGCAAAGAGATCCACGAAATACAGATGTAACTCTGTGAGATGAATTAACAGAACACTAAGCAGTTTCTCAGACAGCTTCTTTCCAGATATTCATCTGAGGATATTTCCTTTTGCCCATAGCACTCTATGGGCTTCCAAATATCACTTTGCCAATTCCACAGGAACTATCTTAGCGAAAGGCTTCTTCAGGGGAAAGCTGTAACTCTGTGAGATGATTTCACAGAACACAAAGAAGTTTCTCAGAAAGCTCCTTTCTCTTTGTTATCGGAGGATATTTCCTTTGGCCCTATAGTCTTCAAAGGGAAAGGAAATATCTGTTGTCAGATTCCACAGAAATAAGGCTAGCAAAGAGATCCACGAAATACAGATTTAACTCTGTGAGATGAATTAACAGAACACTGAGCAGTTTCTCAGAAAGCTTCTTTCCATATTTCATCGGAGGATATTTCCTTTTTCACCATAGCCCACTATGGGCTTCCAAATATCACTTTGCCAATTCCACAAGAACTGTCTTACCGAAAGGATTCTTGAGGGGAATGCTGTAACTCTGTGAGATGATTTCGCAGAACACAAAGAAGTTTCTCAGAAAGCTTCTTTCTCTTTGTTATCGGAGGATATTTCCTTTTGCCCTATAGTCTTCAAAAGGAAAGGAAATATCTGTTGTGAGATTCCAGAGAAATAAGGCTAGCAAAGAGATCCACGAAATACAGATGTAACTCTGTGAGATGAATTAACAGAACACTAAGCAGTTTCTCAGAAAGCTTCTTTCCAGATTTCATCAGAGGATATTTCCTTTTTCACCATAGCCCTCTATGGGCTTCCAAATATCAATTTGCCAATTCCACAAGAACTGTCTTAGCGAAAGGATTCTTGAGGGGAAAGCTGTAACTCTGTGAGATGATTTCACAGAACACAAAGAAGTTTTCAGAAAGCTTCTTTCTCTTTGTTATGGGAGGATATTTCCTTTGGCCCTATAGTCTTCAAAGGTATCCGAAATATCTGTTGTCAGATTCCACAGAAATAAGGCTATCAAAGTGATCCACTAAATACAGATGTAACTCTGTGAGATGAATTAACAGAACACTAACCAGTTTCGCAGAAAGCTTCTTTCCAGATTTCATCGGAGGATATTTCCTTTTTCACCATAGCACTCTATGGGCCTCCAAATATCACTTTGCCAATTCCACAAAAACTGTCTTAGCGAAAGGCTTCTTGAGGGGAAAGCTGTAACTCTGTGAGATGATTTCACAGAACACAAAGAAGTTTCTCAGAAAGCTTCTTTCTCTTTGTTATCGGAGGATATTTCCTTTGGCCCTATAGTCTTCAAAGGGAAAGGAAATATCTGTTTTCAGATTCCACAGAAATAAGGCTAGCAAAGAGTTCCACGAAATACAGATGTAACTCTGTGAGATGAATTAACAGAACACTAAGCAGTTTCTCAGAAAGCTTCTTTCCAGATTTCATCGGAGATTATTTCCTTTTTCACCATAGCCCTCTATGGGCTTCCAAATATCACTTTGCAAATTCCACAAGTACTCTCTTAGCGAAAGGCTTCTTGAGGGGAAAGCTGTAACTCTGTGAGATGATTTCACAGAACACAAAGAAGTTCCTCAGAAAGCTTCTTTCTCTTTGTTATCGGAGGATATTTCCTTTGGCCCTAAAGTCTTCAAAGGGATCCGAAATATCTGTTGTCAGATTCCACAGAAATAAGGCTAGCAAAGAGATCCACGAAATACACATGTAACTCTGTGAGATGAATTAACAGAACACTAAGCAGTTTCTCAGAAAGCTTCTTTCCAGATTTCATCTGAGGATATTTCCTTTTTCACCATAGCCATCTATGGGCTTCCAAATATCACTTTGCCAATTCCACAAGAACTGTCTTAGCGAAAGGCTTCTTGAGGGGAAAGCTGTAACTCTGTGAGATGATTTCACAGAACACAAAGAAGTTTCTCAGAAAGCTTCTTTCTCTTTGTTATCGGAGGATATTTCCTTTGGACGTTTAGTCTTCAAAGGTATCCGAAATATCTGTTGTCAAATTCCACAGAAAAAAGGCTAGCAAAGAGATCCACGAAATACAGATGTAACTCTGTGAGTTGAATTAACAGAACACTAAGCAGTTTCTCAGAAAGCTTCTTTCCAGATTTCATCAGAGGATATTTCCTTTTTCATCATAGCCCTCTATGGGCTTCCAAATATCACTTTGCCAATTCCACAAGAACTCTCTTAGCGAAAGGCTTCTTGAGGGGAAAGCTGTAACTCTGTGAGATGATTTCACAGAACACAAAGAAGTTCCTCAGAAAGCTTCTTTCTCTTTGTTATCGGAGGATATTTCCTTTGGCCCTATAGTCTTCAAAGGGAAAGGAAATATCTGTTGTCAGATTCCACAGAAATAAGGCTAGCAAAGAGATCCACGAAATACAGATGTAACTCTGTGAGAAGAATTAACAGAACACTAAGCAGTTTCTCAGAAAACTTCTTTCCAGATTTCATCGGAGGATATTTCCTTTTTCAACATAGCCCTCTATGGGCTTCCAAATATCACTTTGCCAATTCCACAAGAACTCTCTTAGCGAAAGGCTTCTTGAGGGGAAAGCTGTAACTCTGTGAGATGATTTCACAGAACACAAAGAAGTTCCTCAGAAAGCTTCTTTCTCTTTGTTATCGGAGGATATTTCCTTTGGCCCTATAGTCTTCAAAGGGATCCGAAATATCTGTTGTCAGATTCCAGAGAAATAAGGCTAGCAAAGAGATCCACGAAATACAGATGTAACTCTGTGAGTTGAATTAACAGAACACTAAGCAGTTTCTCAGAAAGCTTCTTTCCAGATTTCATCAGAGGATATTTCCTTTTTCAACATAGCCCTCTATGGGCTTCTAAATATCACTTTGCCAATTCCACAAGAACTCTCTTAGCGAAAGGCTTCTTCAGGGGAAAGCTGTAAATCTGTGAGATGATTTCACAGAACACAAAGAAGTTTCTCAGAAAGTTTCTTTCTCTTTGTTATCGGAGGATATTTCCTTTGGCCCTATCGTCTTCAAGGGAAAGGAAATATCTGTTCTCAGATTCCACAGAAATAAAGCTAGCAAAGAGATCCATGAAATACAGATGTAACTCTGTGAGATGAATTAACAGAACACTAAGCAATTTCTCAGAAAGCTTCTTTCCATATTTCATCTGAGGATATTTCCTTTTGCACCATAGCACTCTATGGGCTTCCAAATATCACTTTGCCAGTTCCACAAGAACTCTCTTAGCGAAAGGCTTCTTCAGGGGAAAGCTGTAGCTCTTTGAGATGATTTCACAGAACACAAAGAAGTTTCTCAGAAAGCTCCTTTCTCTTTGTTATCGGAAGATATTTCCTTTGGCCCTATAGTCTTCAAAGGGAAAGGAAATATCTGTTTTCAGATGCAACAGAAATAAGGCTAGCAAAGAGATCCACGAAATACAGATGTAACTCTGTGAGATGAATTAACATTACACTAAGCAGTTTCTCAGAAAGCTTCTTTCCAGATTTCGTCGGAGGATATTTCCTTTTTCACCTTAGCCCTCTATGGGCTTCCAAATATCACTTTGCCAATTCCACAAGAACTGTCTTAGCGAAAGGCTTCTTGAGGGGAAAGCTGTAACTCTGTGAGATGATTTCACAGAACACAAAGAAGTTTCTCAGAAAGCTTCTTTCTCTTTGTTATCGGAGGATATTTCCTTTGGCCCTATAGTCTTCAAAGGGATCCGAAATATATGTTTTCAAATTCCACAGAAATAAGGCTATCAAATAGATCCACGAAATACAGATGTAACTCTGTGAGATGTATTAACAGAACACTAAGCCGTTTCTCAGAAAGGTTCTTTCCAGATTTTATATTAGGATATTTCCTTTTTCACCATAGCCCTCTATGGGCTTCCAAATATCACTTTGCCAATTCCACAAGAACTGTCTTAGCGAAAGGCTTCTTGAGGGGAAAGCTGTAACTCTGTGAGATGATTTCACAGAACACAAAGAAGTTTCTCAGGAAGCTTCTTTTTCTTTGTTATCGGAGGATATTTCCTTTGGCACTACAGTCTTCAAAGGTATCCGAAATATCTTTTCTCAGATTCCACAGAAATAAAGCTAGCAAAGAGGTCCACGAAATACAGATGTAACTCTGTGAGATGAATTAACAGAACACTAAGCAGTTTCTCAGAAAGCTTCTTTCCAGATTTCATCAGAGGATATTTCCTTTTTCACCATAGCCCTCTATGGGCTTCCAAATATCAATTTGCCAATTCCACAAGAACTGTCTTAGCGAAAGGCTTCTTGAGGGGAAAGCTGTAACTCTGTGAGATGATTTCACAGAACACAAAGAAGTTTCTCAGAAAGCTTCTTTCTCTTTGTTATCGGAGGATATTTCCTTTGGCTCTATAGTCTTGAAAGGGATCCGAAATATCTGTTCTCAGATTCCACAGAAATAAGGCTAGCAAAGAGATCCACGAAATACAGACGTAACTCTGTGAGATGAATTAACAGAACACTGAGCAGTTTCTCAGAAAGCTTCTTTCCAGATTTCATCGGAGGATATTTCCTTTTTCACCCTAGCCCACTATGGGCTTCCAAATATCACTTTGCCAATTCCACAAGAACTCTCTTACCGAAAGACTTCTTGAGGGGAATGCTGTAACTCTGTGAGATGATTTCACAGAACACAAAGAAGTTTCTCAGAAAGCTTCTTTCTCATTGTTATCGGAGGATATTTCCTTTTGCCCTACAGTCTTCAAAAGGAAAGGAAATATCTGTTGTCAGATTCCACAGAAATAAGGCTAGCAAAGAGATCCAAGAAATACAGATGTAACTCTGTGAGATGAATTAACAGAACACTAAGCAGTTTCTCAGAAAGCTTCTTTCCAGATTTCATCGGAGGATATTTCCTTTTTCACCATAGCCCTCTATGGGCTTCCAAATATCACTTTGCCAATTCCACAAGAACTGTCTTAGCAAAAGGCTTCTTGAGGGGAAAGGTGTAACTCTGTGAGATGATTTCACAAAACACAAAGAAGTTTCTCAGAAAGCTTCTTTCTCTTTGTTATCGGAGGATATTTCCTTTGGCCCTATAGTCTTCAAAAGGATCCGAAATATCTGTTGTCAGATTCCACAGAAATAAGGCTAGCAAAGAGATCCACGAAATACAGATGTATCTCTGTGAGATGAATAACAGAACACTAAGCAGTTTCTCAGAAAGCTTCTTTCCAGATTTCATCGGAGGATATTTCCTTTTTCACCATAGCCCTCTATGCGCTTCTAAATATCACTTTGCCAATACCACAAGAACTGTCTTAGAGAAAGGCTTCTTGAGGGGAAAGCTGTAACTCTGTGAAATGATTTCACAGAACACAAAGAAGTTTGTCAGAAAGCTTCTTTCTCTTTGTTATCGTGGGATATTTCCTTTGGCCCCATAGTCTTCAAAGGGATCCGAAATATCTGTTGTCAGATTCCACAGAAATAAGGCTAGCAAAGAGATCCACAAAATACAGATGTAACTCTGTGAGATGAATTAACAGAACACTAAGCAGTTTCTCAGAAAGCTCCTTTCCAGATTTCATCTGTGGTTATTTCCTTTTTCACCATAGCCCTCTAGGGGCTTCCAAATATCACTTTGCCAATTTCACAAGAACTGTCTTAGCGAAAGGCTTCTTGAGGGGAAAGCTGTAACTCTGTGAGATGATTTCACAGAACACAAAGAAGTTTCTCAGAAAGATTCTTTCTCATTGTTATCGGAGGATATTTCCTTTGGCCCTATAGTATTCAAAGGGAAAGGAAATATCTGTTCTCAGATTCCAGAGAAATAAGGCTAGCAAAGAGATCCACGAAATACAGATGTAACTCTGTGAGATGAATTAACAGAACACTAAGCAGTTTCGCAGAAAGCTTCTTTAGAGATTTCATCGGAGGATATTTCCTTTTTCACCATAGCCCTCTATGGGCTTCCAAATATCACTTTGCCAATTCCACAAGAACTCTCTTAGCGAAAGGCTTCTTGAGGGGAAAGCTATAACTCTGTGAGATGATTTCACAGAACACAAAGAAGTTCCTCAGAAAGCTTCTTTCTCTTTGTTATCGGAGGATATTTCCTTTGGCCCTATAGTCTTCAAAGGGATCCGAAATATCTGTTCTCAGATTCCACAGAAATAAGGCTAGCAAAGAGATCCATGAAATACAGATGTAACTCTGTGAGATGAATTAACAGAACACTAAGCAGTTTCTCAGAAAGCTTCTTTCCAGATTTCATCAGAGGATATTTCCTTTTTCAACATAGCCCTCTATGGGCTTCCAAATATCAATTTGCCAATTCCACAAGAACTGTCTTAGCGAAAGGCTTCTTGAGGGGAAAGCTGTAACTCTGTGAGATGATTTCACAGAACACAAAGAAGTTTCTCAGAAAGCTTCTTTCTCTTTGTTATGGGAGGATATTTCCTTTGGCCCTATAGTCTTCAAAGGGATCCGAAATATCTGTTGTCAGATTCCACAGAAATAAGGCTATCAAATAGATCCACGAAATACAGATGTATCTCTGTGAGATGTATTAACAGAACACTAAGCCGTTTCTCAGAAAGATTCTTTCCAGATTTTATATTAGGATATTTTCTTTTTCACCATAGCCCTCTATGGGCTTCCAAATATCCCTTGGCCAATTCCACAAGAACTGTCTGAGCGAAAGGCTTCTTGAGGGGAAAGCTGTAACTCTGTGAGATGATTTCACAGAACACAAAGAAGTTTCTCAGGAAGCTTCTTTCTCTTTGTTATCGGAGGATATTTCCTTTGGCACTACAGTCTTCAAAGGGATCCGAAATATCTTTTCTCAGATTCCACAGAAATAAAGCTAGCAAAGAGGTCCACGAAATACAGATGTAACTCTGTGAGATGAATTAACAGAACACTAAGCAGTTTCTCAGAAAGCTTCTTTCCAGATTTCATCAGAGGATATTTCCTTTTTCACCATAGCCCTCTATGGGCTTCCAAATATCAATTTGCCAATTCCACAAGAACTGTCTTAGCGAAAGGCTTCTTGAGGGGAAAGCTGTAACTCTGTGAGATGATTTCGCAGAACACAAAGAAGTTTCTCAGAAAGCTTCTTTCTCTTTGTTATCGGAGGATATTTCCTTTGGCTCTATAGTCTTGAAAGGGATCCGAAATATCTGTTCTCAGATTCCACAGAAATAAGGCTAGCAAAGAGATCCACGAAATACAGACGTAACTCTGTGAGATGAATTAACAGAACACTGAGCAGTTTCTCAGAAAGCTTCTTTCCAGATTTCATCTGAGGATATTTCCTTTTTCACCATAGCCCACTATGGGCTTCCAAATATCACTTTGCCAATTCCACAAGAACTGTCTTACCGAAAGGCTTCTTGAGGGGAATGCTGTAACTCTGTGAGATGATTTCACAGAACACAAAGAAGTTTCTCAGAAAGCTTCTTTCTCTTTGTTATCGGAGGATATTTCCTTTTGCCCTACAGTCTTCAAAAGGAAAGGAAATATCTGTTGTCAGATTCCACAGAAATAAGGCTAGCAAAGAGATCCACGAAATACAGATGTAACTCTGTGAGATGAATTAACAGAACACTAAGCAGTTTCTCAGAAAGCTTCTTTCCAGATTTCATCGGAGGATATTTCCTTTTTCACCATAGCCCTCTATGGGCTTCCAAATATCACTTTGCCAATTCCACAAGAACTGTCTTAGCAAAAGGCTTCTTGAGGGGAAAGGTGTAACTCTGTGAGATGATTTCACAAAACACAAAGAAGTTTCTCAGAAAGCTTCTTTCTCTTTGTTATCGGAGGATATTTCCTTTGGCCCTATAGTCTTCAAATGGATCCGAAATATCTGTTCTCAGATTCCACAGAAATAAGGCTAGCAAAGAGATCCACGAAATACAGATGTATCTCTGTGAGATGAATAACAGAACACTAAGCAGTTTCTCAGAAAGCTTCTTTCCAGATTTCATCGGAGAATATTTCCTTTTTCACCATAGCCCTCTATGCGCTTCCAAATATCACTTTGCCAATACCACAAGAACTGTCTTAGAGAAAGGCTTCTTGAGGGGAAAGCTGTAACTCTGTGAAATGATTTCACAGAACACAAAGAAGTTTGTCAGAAAGCTTCTTTCTCTTTGTTATCGGGGGATATTTCCTTTGGCCCCATAGTCTTCAAAGGGATCCGAAATATCTGTTGTCAGATTCCACAGAAATAAGGCTAGCAAAGAGATCCACAAAATACAGATGTAACTCTGTGAGGTGAATTAACAGAACACTAAGCAGTTTCTCAGAAAGCTCCTTTCCAGATTTCATCTGTGGTTATTTCCTTTTTCACCATAGCCCTCTAGGGGCTTCCAAATATCACTTTGCCAATTTCACAAGAACTGTCTTAGCGAAAGTCTTCTTGAGGGGAAAGCTGTAACTCTGTGTGATGATTTCACAGAACACAAAGAAGTTTCTCAGAAAGATTCTTTCTCTTTGTTATCGGAGGATATTTCCTTTGGCCCTATAGTATTCAAAGGGAAAGGAAATATCTGTTCTCAGATTCCAGAGAAATAAGGCTAGCAAAGATATCCACGAAATACAGATGTAACTCTGTGAGATGAATTAACAGAACACTAAGCAGTTTCGCAGAAAGCCTCTTTAGAGATTTCATCGGAGGATATTTCCTTTTTCACCATAGCCCTCTATGGGCTTCCAAATATCACTTTGCCAATTCCACAAGAACTCTCTTAGCGAAAGGCTTCTTGAGGGGAAAGCTGTAAATCTGTGAGATGATTTCACAGAACACAAAGAAGTTTCTCAGAAAGTTTCTTTCTCTTTGTTATCGGAGGATATTTCCTTTGGCCCTATCGTCTTCAAAGGGAAAGGAAATATCTGTTCTCAGATTCCACAGAAATAAAGCTAGGAAAGAGATCCATGAAATACAGATGTAACTCTGTGAGATGAATTAACAGAACACTAAGCAGTTTCTCAGAAAGCTTCTTTCCAGATTTCATCAGAGGATATTTCCTTTTTCACCATAGCCCTCTATGGGCTTCCAAATATCAATTTGCCAATTCCACAAGAACTGTCTTAGCGAAAGGCTTCTTGAGGGGAAAGCTGTAACTCTGTGAGATGATTTCACAGAACACAAAGAAGTTTCTCAGAAAGCTTCTTTCTCTTTGTTATGGGAGGATATTTCCTTTGGCCCTATAGTCTTCAAAGGGATCCGAAATATCTGTTGTCAGATTCCACAGAAATAAGGCTATCAAAGAGATCCACGAAATACAGATGTAACTCTGTGAGATGAATTAACAGAACACTAAGCAGTTTCTCACAAAGTTTCTTTCCAGATTTCATCAGAGGATATTTCGTTTTTCACCATAGCACTCTATGGGCCTCCAAATATCACTTTGCCAATTCCACAAAAACTGTCTTAGCGAAAGGCTTCTTGAGGGGAAAGCTGTAACTCTGTGAGATGATTTCACAGAACACAAAGAAGTTTCTCAGAAAGCTTCTTTCTCTTTGTTATCGGAGGATATTTCCTTTGGCCCAATAGTCTTCAAAGGGATCAGAAATATCTGTTGTCAGATTTTACAGAAAAAAGGCTAGCAAAGAGATCCACGAAATACAGATGTAAATCTGTGAGTTGAATTAACTGAACACTAAGCAGTTTCTCAGAAAGCTTCTTTCCAGTTTTCATCGGAGGATATTTCCTTTTTCACCATAGCCCTCTATGGGCTTCCAAATATCACTTTGCCAATTCCACAAGTACTCTCTTAGCGAAAGGCTTCTTGAGGGGAAAGCTGTAACTCTGTGAGATGATTTCACAGAACACAAAGAAGTTCCTCAGAAAGCTTCTTTCTCTTTGTTATCGTAGGATATTTCCTTTGACCCTAAAGTTTTCAAAGGGATCCGAAATATCTGTTGTCAGATTCCACAGAAATAAGGCTAGCAAAGAGATCCACGAAATACAGATGTAACTCTGTGAGATGAATTAACAGAACACTAAGCAGTTTCTCAGAAAGCTTCTTTCCAGATTTCATCGGAGGATATTTCCTTTTTCACCATAGCCATCTATGGGCTTCCAAATATCACTTTGCCAATTCCACAAGAACTGTCTTAGCGAAAGGCTTCTTGAGGGGAAAGCTGTAACTCTGTGAGATGATTTCACAGAACACAAAGAAGTTTCTCAGAAAGCGTCTTTCTCTTTGTTATCGGAGGATATTTCCTTTGGCCCTATAGTCTTCAAAGGGAAAGGAAATATCTGTTGTCAGTTTCCACAGAAATAAGGCTAGCAAAGAGATCCACGAAATACAGATGTAACTCTGTGAGATGAATTAACAGAACACTAAGCAGTTTCTCAGAAATCTTCTTTCCAGATTTCATCGGAGGATATTTCCTTTTTCACTATAGCCCTCTATGGGCTTCCAAATATCACTTCGCCAATTCCACAAGAAATGTCTTAGCGAAAGGCTTCTTGAGGGGAAAGCTGTAACTCTGTGAGATGATTTCCCAGAACACAAAGAAGTTTCTCAGAAAGCTTCTTTCTCTTTTTTATCGCAGGATATTTCCTTTGACCCCATAGTCTACAAATGGATCCGAAATATCTGTTCTCAGATTCCACAGAAATAAGGCTAGCAAAGAGATCCACGAAATACAGATGTAACTCTGTGAGATGAATTAACAGAACACTAAGCAGTTTCTCAGAAAGCTTCTTTCCAGGTTTCATCGGAGGATATTTCCTTTTTCACCATAGCCCTCTAAGGGTTTTCAAATATCACTTTGCCAATTCCACAAGAACTGTCTTAGCGAAAGGCTTCTTGAGGGGAAAGCTGTAACTCTGTGAGATGATTTCACAGAACACAAAGAAGTTTCTCAGAAAGCTTCTTTCTCTTTGTTATCGGAGGATATTTCCTTTGGCCCTATAGTATTCAAAGGGAAAGGAAATATCTGTTCTCAGATTCCAGAGAAATAAGGCTAGCAAAGAGATCCACGAAATACAGATGTAACTCTGTGAGATGAATTAACAGAACACTAAGCAGTTTCGCAGAAAGCTTCTTTAGAGATTTCATCGGAGGATATTTCCTTTTTCACCATAGCCCTCTATGGGCTTCCAAATATCACTTTGCCAATTCCACAAGAACTCTCTTAGCGAAAGGCTTCTTGAGGGGAAAGCTGTAAATCTGTGAGATGATTTCACAGAACACAAAGAAGTTTCTCAGAAAGTTTCTTTCTCTTTGTTATCGGAGGATATTTCCTTTGGCCCTATCGTCTTCAAAGGGAAAGGAAATATCTGTTCTCAGATTCCACAGAAATAAAGCTAGGAAAGAGATCCATGAAATACAGATGTAACTCTGTGAGATGAATTAACAGAACACTAAGCAGTTTCTCAGAAAGCTTCTTAACAGATTTCATCGGAGGATATTTCCTTTTGCACCATAGCACTCTATGGGCTTCCAAATATCACTTTGCCAATTCCACAGGAACTATCTTAGCGAAAGGCTTCTTCAGGGGAAAGCTGTATCTCTGTGAGATGATTTCACAGAACACAAAGAAGTTTCTCAGAAAGCTCGTTTGTCTTTGTTATCGGAGGATATTTCCTTTGGCCCTATATTCTTGAAAGGGAAAGGAAATATCTGTTTTCAGATTCCACAGAAATTAGGCAAGCAAAGAGATACACGAAATATAGATGTAACTCTATGAGATGAATTAACAGAACACTAAGCAGTTTCTCAGAAAGCTTCTTTCCAGATTTCATCGGAGGATATTTCCTTTTTCACCATAGCCCTCTACGGGCTTCCAAATATCACTTTGCCAATTCCACAAGAACTGTCTTAGCGAAAGGCTTCTTGAGGGGAAAGCTGTAACTCTGTGAGATGATTTCACAGAACACAAAGAAGTTTCTCAGAAAGCTTCTTTCTCTTTGTTATGGGAGGATATTTCCTTTGGCCCTATAGTCTTCAAAGGGATCCGAAATATCTTTTCTCAGATTCCACAGAAATAAAGCTAGCAAAGAGATCCACGAAATACAGATGTAACTCTGTAAGATGAATTAACAGAACACTAAGCAGTCTCTCAGAAAGCTTCTTTCCAGATTTCATCAGAGGATATTTCCTTTTTCACCATAGCCCTCTATGGGCTTCCAAATATCATTTTGCCAATTCCACAAGAACTATCTTAGCGAAAGGCTTCTTGAGGGGAAAGCTGTAACTCTGTGAGATGATTTCACAGAACACAAAGAAGTTTCTCAGAAAGCTTCTTTCTCTTTGTTATGGGAGGATATTTCCTTTGGCCCTATAGTCTTCCAAAGGATCAGAAATATCTGTTATCAGATTTTACAGAAAAAAGGCTAGCAAAGAGATCCACGAAATACAGATGTAAATCTGTGAGTTGAATTAACTGAACACTAAGCAGTTTCTCAGAAAGCTTCTTTCCAGATTTCATCGGAGGATATTTCCTTTTTCACCATAGCCCTCTATGGGCTTCCAAATATCACTTTGCCAATTCCACAAGTACTCTCTTAGCGAAAGGCTTCTTAAGGGGAAGCTGTAACTCTGTGAGATGATTTCACAGAACACAAAGAAGTTCCTCAGAAAGCTTCTTTCTCTTTGTTATCGGAGGATACTTCCTTTGGCCCTAAAGTCTTCAAAGGGATCCGAAATATCAGTTGTCAGATTCCACAGAAATAAGGCTAACAAAGAGATCCACGAAATACAGATGTATATCTGTGAGATGAATTAACGGAACACTAAGCAGTTTCTCAGAAAGCTTCTTTCCAGATTTCATCGGAGGATATTTCCTTTTTCACCATAGCCATCTATGGGCTTCCAAATATCACTTTGCCAATTCCACAAGAACTGTCTTAGCGAAAGGCTTCTTTAGGGGAAAGCTGTAACTCTGTGAGATGATTTCACAGAACACAAAGAAGTTTCTCAGAAAGCTTCTTTCTCTTTGTTATCGGAGGATATTTCCTTTGGCCCTATAGTCTTCAAAGGGAAAGGAAATATTTTTTGTCAGATTCCAAAGAAATAAGGCTAGCAAAGAGATCCACGAAATACAGATGTAACTCTGTGAGATGAATTAACAGAACCCTCAGCAGTTTCTCAGAAAGCTTCTTTCCAGATTTCATCGGAGGATATTTCCTTTTTCACCATAGCCCTCTATGGGCTTCCAAATATCACTTTTCCAATTCCACAAGAACTATCCCAGCGAAAGGCTTCTTGAGGGGAAAGCTGTAACTCTGTGAGATGATTTCACAGAACACAAAGAATTTCTCAGAAAGCTTCTTTCTCTTTGTTATCGGAGGATATTTCCTTTGGCTCTATAGTCTTGAAAGGGATCCGAAATATCTGTTCTCAGATTCCACAGAAATAAGGCTAGCAAAGAGATCCACGAAATACAGACGTAACTCTGTGAGATGAATTAACAGAACACTGAGCAGTTTCTCAGAAAGCTTCTTTCCAGATTTCATCGGTGGATATTTCCTTTTTCACCATAGCCCACTATGGGCTTCCAAATATCACTTTGCCAATTTCACAAGAACTGTCTTAACGAAAGGCTTCTTGAGGGGAATGCTGTAACTCTGTGAGATGATTTCACAGAACACAAAGAAGTTTCTCAGAAAGCTTCTTTCTCTTTGTTATCCGAGGATATTTCCTTTGGCCGTTTAGTCTTCAAAGGGATCGGAAATATCTGTTGTCAAATTCCACAGAAAAAAGGCTAGCAAAGAGATCCACGAAATACAGATGTAACTCTGTCAGTTGAATTAACAGAACACTAAGCAGTTTCTCAGAAAGCTTCTTTCCAGGTTTCATCGGAGGATATTTCCTTTTTCAACCTAGCCCTCTATGGGCTTCCAAATATCACTTTGCCAATTCCACAAGAACTCTCTTAGCGAAAGGCTTCTGGAGGGGAAAGCTGTAACTCTGTGTGATGATTTCACAGAACACAAAGAAGTTCCTCAGAAAGCTTCTTTCTCTTTGTTATGGGAGGATATTTCCTTTGGCCCTATAGTCTTCAAAGGGATCCGAAATATCTGTTGTCAGATTCCACAGAAATAAGGCTAACAAAGAGATCCACGAAATACAGATGTAACACTGTGAGATGAATTAACAGAACACTAAGCAGTTTCTCAGAAATCTTCTTTCCAGATTTCATCGGAGGATATTTCATTTTTCACTATAGCCCTCTATGGGCTTCCAAATATCACTTTGCCAATTCCACAAGAAATGTCTTAGCGAAAGGCTTCTTGAGGGGAAAACTGTAACTCTGTGAGATGATTTCACAGAACACAAAGAAGTTTCTCAGAAAGCTTCTTTCTCTTTTTTATCGCAGGATATTTCCTTTGGCCGTATAGTCTTCAAATGGATCCGAAATATCTGTTCTCAGATTCCACAGAAATAAGGCTAGCAAAGAGATCCACGAAATACAGATGTAACTCTTTGAGATGAATTAACAGAACACTAAGCAGTTTCGCAGAAAGCTTCTTTAGAGATTTCATCGGAGGATATTTCCTTTTTCACCATAGCCCTCTAAGGGCTTCCAAATATCACTTAGCCAATTCCACAAGAACTCTCTTAGCGAAAGGCTTCTTGAGGGGAAAGCTGTAAATCTGTGAGATGATTTCACAGAACACAAAGAAGTTTCTCAGAAAGTTTCTTTCTCTTTGTTATCGGAGGATATTTCCTTTGGACCTATCATCTTCAAAGGGAAAGGAAATATCTGTTCTCAGATTCCACAGAAATAAAGCTAGCAAAGAGATCCATGAAATACAGATGTAACTCTGTGAGATGAATTAACAGAACACTAAGCAGTTTCTCAGAAAGCTTCTTTCCATATTTCATCTGAGGATATTTCCTTTTGCACCATAGCACTCTACGGGATTCCAAATATCACTTTGCCAATTCCACAGGTACTATCTTAGCGAAAGGCTTCTCCAGGCGAAAGCTGTAGCTCTGTGAGATGATTTCTCAGAACACAAAGAAGTTTCTCAGAAAGCTCCTTTCTCTTTGTTATCGGAGGATATTTCCTTTGGCCCTATAGTCTTCAAAGGGAAAGGAAATATCTGTTTTCAGATGCCACAGAAATAAGGCTAGCAAAGAGATCTACGAAATACAGATGTAACTCTGTGAGATGAATTAACATTACACTAAGCAGTTTCTCAGAAAGCTTCTTTCCAGATTTCGTCGGAGGATATTTCCTTTTTCACCTTAGCCCTCTATGGGCTTCCATATATCACTTTGTCAATTTCACAAGAACTGTCTTAGCGAAAGGCTTCTTGAGGGGAAAGCTGTAACTCTGTGAGATGATTTCACAGAACACAAAGAAGTTTCTCAGAAAGCTTCTTTCTCTTTGTTATCGGAGGATATTTCTTTTGGCCCTATAGTCTTCAAAGGGATCCGAAATATCTGTTCTCAGATTCCAAAGAAATAAGGCTAGCAAAGAGATCCACGAAATACAGATGTAACTCTGTGAGATGTATTAACAGAACACTAAGCCATTTCTCAGAAAGATTCTTTCCAGATTTTATCGGAGGATATTTTCTTTTTCACCATAGCCCTCTATGGGCTTCCAAATATCCCTTTGGCAATTCCACAAGAACTGTCTGAGCGAAAGGCTTCTTGAGGGGAAAGCTGTAACTGTGAGATGATTTCACAGAACACAAAGAAGTTTCTCAGAAAGCTTCTTTCTCTTTGTTATCGGAGGATATTTCCTTTGGCCCTATATTCTTCAAAGGGAAAGGAAATATCTGTTGTCAGAATCCACAGAAATAAGGCAAGCAAAGAGATCCACGAAATATAGATGTAACTCTATGAGATGAATTAACAGAACACTAAGCAGTTTCTCAGAAAGCTTCTTTCCAGATTTCATCGGAGGATATTTCCTTTTTCACCATAGCCCTCTATGGGCTTCCAAATATCACTTTGCCAATTCCACAAGAACTGTCTTAGCGAAAGGTTTCTTGAGGGGAAAGCTGTAACTCTGTGAGATGATTTCACAGAACACAAAGAAGTTTCTCAGAAAGCGTCTTTCTCTTTGTTATCGGAGGATATTTCCTTTGGCCCTATAGTCTTCAAAGGGATCCGAAATATCTTTTCTCAGATTCCACAGATATAAAGCTAGCAAAGAGGTCCACGAACTACAGATGTAACTCTGTGAGATGAATTAACAGAACACTAAGCAGTTTCTCAGAAAGCTTCTTTCCAGATTTCATCAGAGGATATTTCCTTTTTCATCATAGCCCTCTATGGGCTTCCAAATATCAATTTGCCAATTCCACAAGAACTGTCTTAGCGAAAGGCTTCTTGATAGGAAAGCTGTAACTCTGTGAGATGATTTCACAGAACACAAAGAAGTTTCTCAGAAAGCTTCTTTCTCTTTGTTATGGGAGGATATTTCCTTTGTCCCTATAGTCTTCAAAGGGATCCGAAATATCTGTTGTCAGATTCCACAGAAATAAGGCTACCAAAGAGATCCACGAAATACAGATGTAACTCTGTGAGATGAATGAACAGAACACTAAGCAGTTTCTCAGAAAGCTTCTTTCCAGATTTCATCAGAGGATATTTCGTTTTTCACCATAGCACTCTATGGGCCTCCAAATATCACTTTGCCAATTCCACAAAAACTGTCTTAGCGAAAGGCTTCTGGAGGGGAAAGCTGTAACTCTGTGAGATGATTTCACAGAACACAAGAAGTTTCTTAGAAAGCTTCTTTCTCTTTGTTATCGGAGGATATTTCCTTTGGCCCTATAGTCTTCAAAGGGAAAGGAAATATCTGTTCTCAGATTCCACAGAAATAAGGCTAGCAAAGAGATCCACGAAATACAGATTTAACTCTGTGAGATGAATTAACAGAACACTGAGCAGTTTCTCAGAAAGCTTCTTTCCAGATTTCATCGGAGGATATTTCCTTTTTCACCATAGCCCACTATGGGCTTCCAAATATCACTTTGCCAATTCCACAAGAACTGTGTTACCGAAAGGCTTCTTGAGGGGAATGCTGTAACTCTGTGAGATGATTTCACAGAACACAAAGAAGTTTCTCAGAAAGCTTCTTTCTCTTTGTTATCGGAGGATATTTCCTTTTGCCCTATAGTCTTCAAAAGGAAAGGAAATATCTGTTTTCAGATTCCACAGAAATAAGGCTAGCAAAGAGATCCACGAAATACAGATGTAAATCTGTGAGATGAATTAACAGAACACTAAGCAGTTTCTCAGAAATCTTCTTTCCAGATTTCATCGGAGGATATTTCCTTTTTCACCATAGCCCTCTATGGGCTTCCAAATATCACTTTGCCAATTCCACAAGAACTCTCTTAGCGAAAGGCTTCTTGAGGGGAAAGCTGTAAATCTTTGAGATGATTTCCCAGAACACAAAGAAGTTTCTCAGAAAGTTTCTTTCTCTTTGTTATCGGAGGATATTTCCTTTGGCCCTATCGTCTTCAAAGGGAAAGGAAATATCTGTTCTCAGATTCCCCAGAAATAAAGGTAGCAAAGAGATCCATGAAATACAGATGTAACTCTGTGAGATGAATTAACAGAACACTAAGCAGCTTCTCAGAAAGCTTCTTTCCATATTTCATCTGAGGACATATCCTTTTGCACCATAGCACTCTATGGGCTTCCAAATATCACTTTGCCAATTCCACAAGAACTGTCTTAGCGAAAGGCTTCTTGAGGGGAAAGCTGTAACTCTGTGAGATGATTTCACAGAACAAAAAGAAGTTTCTCAGAAAGCTCCTTTCTCTGTACTATCGGAGGATATTTCCTTTGGCCCTATAGTATTCAAAGGGATCCGAAATATCTGTTCTCAGATTCCACAGAAATACGGCTAGCAAAGAGAGCCACGAAATACAGATGTAACTCTGTGAGATGAAGTAACAGAACACTAAGCAGTTTCTCAGAAAGCTTCTTTCCAGATTTCATCGGAGGATATTTCCTTTTTCCCCATAGCCCTCTATGGGCTTCCAAATAACACTTTGCCAATTCCACAAGAAGGGTCTTAGCGAAAGGCTTCTTGAGTGGAAAGCTGTAACTCTGTGAGATGATTTCACAGAACACAAGGAAGTTTCTCAGAAAGCTTCTTTCTCTTTGTTACCGGAGGATATTTCCTTTGGCCCCATAGTCTTCAAAAAGAAAGGAAATATCTGTTCTCAGATTACACAGAAATAAGACTAGCAAAGAGATCCACGAAATACAGATGTAACTCTGCGAGATGAATTAACAGAACACTAAGCAGTTTCTCAGAAAGCTTCTTTCCAGATTTCATGGGAGGATATTTCCTTTTTCACCATAGCCCTCTATGGGCTTCCAAATATCACTTTGCCAATTCCACAAGAACTGTCTTAGCGAAAGGCTTCTTGAGTGGAATGCTGTAAGTCTGTGAGATGATTTCACAGAACACAAAGAAGTTTCACAGAAAGCTTCTTTCTCTTTGTTATCGGAGGATATTTCCTTTTGCCCTATAGTCTTCAAAGGGATCCGAAATATCTGTTCTCAGATTCCACAGAAATAAGGCTAGCAAAGAGATCCACGAAATACAGATGTAAATCTGTGAGATGAATTAACAGAACACTAAGCAGTTTCTCAGAAAGCTTCTTTCCAGATTTCATCGGAGGATATTTCCTTTTTCAGCATAGCCCTCTATGGGCTTCCAAATATCACTTTGCCAATTCCACAAGAACTGTCTTAGCGAAAGGCTTCTTGAGGGGAAAGGTGTAACTCTGTGAGATGATTTCACAAAACACAAAGAAGTTTCCCAGAAAGCTTCTTTCTCTTTGTTATCGGACGATATTTCCTTTGGCCCTATAGTCTTCAAAGGGATCCGAAATATCTTTTGTCAGATTCCACAGAAATAACGCTAGCAAAGAGATCCACGAAATACAGATATAATTCTGTGAGATGAATTAATAGAACACTGAGCAGTTTCTCAGAAAGCTTCTTTCTAGATCTCATCGGAGGGTATTTCCTTTTTCACCAAAGCCCTCTAAGGGCTTCCAAATATCACTTTGCCAATTCCACAAGAACTGTTTTAGCGAAAGGCTTCTTGAAGTGAAAGCTGTAACTCTGTGACATGATTTCACAGAACACAAAGAAGTTTCTCAGAAAGCTTCTATCTATTTGTTATCGGAGGATATTTCCTTTGGCCCTATAGTCTTCAAAGGGAAAGGAAATATCTGTTGTCAGATTCCACAGAAATAAGGCTAACAAAGAGATCCACGAAATACAGATGTAACTCTGTGAGATGAATTAACAGAACACTAAGCAGTTTCTCAGAAAGCTTCTTTCCAGATTTCATCGGAGGATATTTCCTTTTTCACCATAGCCCTCTATGGGCTTCCAAATATCACTTTGCCAATTCCACAAGAACTGTCTTAGCGAAAGGCTTCTTGAGGGGAAAGGTGTAACTCTGTGAGATGATTTCACAGAACAAAAAGAAGTTTCTCAGAAAGCTTCTTTCTCTTTCTTATCGGAGGATATTTCCTTTGGCCCTATAGACTTCAAAGGGAAAGGAAATATCTGTTCTCAGATTCCACAGAAATAAGGCTAGCAAAGAGATCCACGAAATACAGATGTGACTCTGTGAGATGAATTAAAAGAACACTAAGTAGTTTCTCAGAAAGCTTCTTTCCAGAATTCATCGGAGGATATTTCCTTTTTCACCATAGCCCTCTGGGTTTCCAAATATCACTTTGCCAATTCCACAAGAACTGTCTTAGCGAAAGGCTTATTGAGGGGAAAGCTGTAACTCTGTGAGATGATTTCACAGAACACAAAGAAGTTTCTCAGAAAGCTTCTTTCTCTTTGTTATCGGAGGATATTTCCTTTGGCCCTATAGTCTTCAAATGGGAAAGGAAATATCTGTTGTCAGATTCCACAGAAATAAGGCTAGCAAAGAGATCAACGAAATACAGATGTAACTCTGCGAGATGAATTAACAGAACACTAAGCAGTTTCTCAGAAAGCTTCTTTCCAGATTTCATCTGGGGATATTTCCTTTTTCACCATAGCCCTCTATGGGCTTCCAAATATCACTTTGCCAATTCCACAAGAACTGTCTTAGCGAAAGGCTTCTTGAGGGGAAAGCTGTAACTCTGTGAGATGATTTCACAGAACACAAAGAAGTTTCTCAGAAAGCTTCTTTCTCTTGGTTATCGTAGGATATTTCATTTGGCCCTATAGTCTTCAAAGGGAAAGGAAATATCTGTTCTCAGATTCCACAGAAATAAGGCTAGCAAAGAGATCCACGAAATACAGATGTAACTCTGTGAGATGAATTAACAGAACACTAAGCAGTTTCTCAGAAAGCTTCATTCCAGATTTCATGGGAGGATATTTCCCTTTTCACCATAGCCCTCTATGGGCTTCCAAATATCACTTTCCCAATTCCACAAGAACTGTCTTAGCGAAAGGCTTCTTGAGGGGAAAGCTGTAACTCTGTGAGATGATTTCACAGAACACAAAGAAGTTTCTCAGAAAGCTTCTTTCTCTTTGTTATCGGAGGATATTTCCTTTGGCCCTATCGTCTTCAAAGGGAAAGGAAATATCTGTTGTCAGATTCCACAGAAATAAGGCTAGCAAAGAGATCCACGAAATACAGATGTAACTCTGTGAGATGAATTAACAGAACACTAAGCAGTTTCTCAGAAAGCTTCTTTCCAGTTTTCAACGGAGGATATTTCCTTTTTCACCATAGCCCTCTATGGGCTTCCAAATATCACTTTGCCAATTCCACAAGAACTGTCTTAGCGAAAGGCTTCTTTAGGGGAAAGCTGTAACTCTTTGAGATGATTTCACAGAACACAAAGAAGTTTCTCAGAAAGCTTCTTTCTCTTTGTTATCGGAGGATATTTCCTTTGGCCCCCAATAGTCTTCAAAGGGATCTGAGATATCTGTTGTCAGATTCCACAGAAATAAAGCTAGGAAAGAGATCCACGAAATACAGATGTAAATCTGTGAGATGAATTAACAGAACACTATGCAGTTTCTCAGAAAGCTTCTTTCCAGATTTCATCGGAGGATATTTCCTTTTTCACCATAGCCCTCTATGGGCTTCCAAATATCACTTTGCCAATTCCACAAGAACTGTCTTAGCGAAAGGCTTCTTGAGGGGAAAGCTGTAATTCTGTGAGTTGATTTCAGAAAACACAAAGAAGTTTCTCAGAAAGCTTCTTTCTCTTGGTTATAAGGAGGATATTTCCTTTGGCCCTATAGTCTTCAAAGGGAAAGGAAATATCTGTTCTCAGATGCCACAGAAATAAGGCTAGCAAAGAGATCCACGAAATACAGATGTAACTCTGTGAGATGAATTAACAGAACACTAAGCAGTTTCTCAGAAAGCTTCTTTCCAGTTTTCAACGGAGGATATATCCTTTTTCACCATAGCCCTCTATGTGCTTCCAAATATCACTTTGCCAATTCCACAAGAACTGTCTTAGCGAAAGGCTTCTTTAGGGGAAAGCTGTAACTCTGTGAGATGATTTCACAGAACACAAAGAAGTTTCTCAGAAAGCTTCTTTCTCTTTGTTATCGGAGGATATTTCCTTTGGCATTATAGTCTTCAAAGGGAAAGGAAATATCTGTTCTCAGATTTAACTGAAATAAGGCTAGCAAGGGATCCAGGAAATACAGATGTAACTCTGTGAGATGAATTAACAGAACACTAAGCAGTCTCTCAGAAAGCTTCTTTCCAGATTTCATCGGAGGATATTTCCTTTTTCACCATAGCCCTCTATGGGCTTCCGAATAAACTTTGCCAATTCCACAAGAACTGTCTTAGCGAAAGGCTTCTTGAGGGGAAAGCTGTGACTCTGTGAGATGATTTCACAGAACACAAAGAAGTTTCTCAGAAAGATTCTTTCTCTTTGTTATCGGAGGATATTTCCTTTGGCCCTATAGTCTTCAAAGGGAAAGGAAATATCTGTTGTCAGATTTCACAGAAATAAGGCTAGCAAAGATATCCACGAAATACAGATGTAAGTCTGTGAGATGAATGAACAGAACACTAAGCAGTTTCTCAGAAAGCTTCTTTCCAGATTTAATCGAAGGACATTTCCTTTTTCACCGTAGCCCTCTATGGGCTTTCAAATATCACTTTGCCAATTCCACAAGAACTGTCTTAGCGAAAGGATTCTTGAGGGGAAAGCTGTAACTGTGTGAGATGATTTCACAGAACACTAAGAAGTTTCTCAGAAAGCTTCTTTCTCTTGGTTATCGGAGGATATTTACTTTGGCCCTATAGTCTTCAAAGGGAAAGGAAACACCTGTTCTCAGATTCCACAGAAATAAGGCTAGCAAAGAGATCCACGAAATACAGATATAACTCTGTGAGATGAATTAACAGAACACTAAGCAGTTTCTCAGAAAGCTTCTTTCCAGATTTCATGGGAGGATATTTCCTTTTTCACCATAGCCCTCTAGGGGCTTCCAAATATCACTTTGCCAATTCCACAAGAACTGTCTTAGCGAAAGGCTTCTTGAGGGGAAAGCTGTAACTCTGTGAGATGATTTCACAGAACACAAAGAAGTTTCTCAGAAAGCTTCTTTCTCTTGGTTATCGGAGGATATTTCCTTTTGCCCTGTAGTCTTCAAAGGGATCCGAAATATCTGTTCTCAAATTCCACAGAATTAAGGCTAGCAAGGAGATCCACGAAATACAGATGTAACTCTGTGAGATGAATTAACAGAACACTAAGCAGTTTCTCAGAAAGCTTCTTTCCAGATTTCATCGGAGGATATTTCCTTTTTCACCATAGCCCTCTAAGGGGTTCCAAATATCACTTTGCAAATTCCACAAGAGCTGTCTTAGCGAAAGGCTTCTTGAGGGGAAAGCTGTAACTCTGTGAGATGATTTCACAGAACACAAAGAAGTTTCTCAGAAAGCTTCTTTCTCTTGGTTATCGGAGGATATTTCCTTTTGCCCTGTAGTCTTCAAAGGGATCCGAAATATCTGTTCTCAAATTCCACAGAATTAAGGCTAGCAAGGAGATCCACGAAATACAGATGTAATTCTGTGAGATGAATTAACAGAACACTAATCAGTTTCTCAGAAAGCTTCTTTCCGGATTTCATCGGAGGATATTTCCTTTTTCACCATAGCCCTCTATGGGCTTCCAAATAACACTTTGCCAATTCCACAAGAAGGGTCTTAGCGAAAAGCTTCTTGAGGGGAAAGCTGTAACTCTGTGAGATGATTTCACAGAACACAAAGAAGTTTCTCAGAAAGCTTCTTTCTCTTTTTTATCGGAGGATATTTCCTTTGGCCCTATAGTCTTAAAAGGGAAAGGAAATATCTGTTCTCAGAATCCACAGAAATAAGGCTAGCAAAGATATCCACGAAATACAGATGTAACTCTGTGAGATGAATTAACAGAACACTAAGCAGTTTCTCAGAAAGCTTCTTTCCAGATTTCATCGGAGGATATTTCCTTTTTCACCATAGCCCTCTAAGGGGTTCCAAATATCACTTTGCCAATTCCACAAGAACTGTCTTAGCGAAAGGCTTCTTGAGGGGAAAGCTGTAACTCTGTGAGATGATTTCACAGAACACAAAGAAGTTTCTCAGAAAGCTTCTTTCTCTTTGTTATCGGAGGATATTTCCTTTGGCATTACAGTCTTCAAAGGGAAAGGAAATATCTGTTCTCAGATTTAACTGAAATAAGGCTAGCAAGTGATCCACGAAATACAGATGTAACTCTGTTAGATGAATTAACAGAACACTAAGCAGTCTCTCAGAAAGCTTCTTTCCAGATTTCATCGGAGGATATTTCCTTTTTCACCATAGCCCTCTATGGGCTTCCGAATAAACTTTGCCAATTCCACAAGAACTGTCTTAGCGAAAGGCTTCTTGAGGGGAAAGCTGTGACTCTGTGAGATGATTTCACAGAACACAAAGAAGTTTCTCAGAAAGCTTCTTTCTCTTCGATATGGAAGGTTATTTCCTTTTGCCCTATAGTCTTCAAAGGGATCCGAAATATCTGTTCACAGATTCCACAGAAATAAGGCTATCAAAGAGATCCACGAAATACAGATGTAATTCTGTGAGATGAATTAACAGAACACTAAGCAGTTTCTGAGAAAGGTTCTTTCCAGATTTCATCGGAGGATATTTCCTTATTCACCATATCCCTCTATGGGCTTCCAAATATCACTTTGCGAATTCCACAAGAACTGTCTTAGCGAAAGACTTCTTGAGGGGAAAGCTGTAACTCTGGGAGATGGCTTCCAAGAACACAAAGAAGTTTCTCAGAAAGCTTCTTTCTCTTTGTTATCGGAGGATATTTCCTTTGGCCCTATCGTCTTCAAAGGGAAAGGAAATATCTGTTGTCAGATTCCACAGAAATAAGGCTAGCAAAGAGATCTACGACATACAGATGTAACTCTGTGAGATGAATTCACAGAACACTAAGCAGTTTCTCAGAAAGCTTCTTTCCAGTTTTCATCGGAGGATATTTCCTTTTTCACCATAGCCCTCTATGGGCTTCCAAATATCACTTTGCCAATTACACAAGAACTGTCTTAGCGAAAGAATTCGTTAGGGGAAAGCTGTAACTCTGTGAGATGATTTCACAGAACACAAAGAAGTTTCGCAGAAAGCTTCTTTCTCTTTGTTATCGGAGCATATTTCCTTTGGCCCCAATAGTCTTCAAAGGGATCCGAATTATCTGTTGTCAGATTCCACAGAAATAAAGCTAGGAAAGAGATCCACGAAATACAGATGTAACTCTGTGAGATGAATTAACAGAACACTAAGCAGTTTCTCAGAAAGCTTCTTTCCAGATTTCATCGGAGGATATTTCCTTTTTCACCATAGCCCTCTATGAGCTTCCAAATATCACTTTGCCAATTCCACAAAAACTGTCTTAGCGAAAGGCTTCTTGAGGGGAAAGCTGTAACTCTGTGAGATGATTTCACAGAACACAAAGAAGTTTCTCAGAAATCTTCTTTCTCTGTGTTATCGGAGGATATTTCCTTTGGCCCTATAGTCTTCAAAGGGAAAGGAAATATCTGTTGTCAGATTCCACAGAAATAAGGCTAGCAAAGAGATCCACGAAATACAGATGTAACTCTGTGAGATGAATTAACAGAACACTAAGCAGTTTCTCAGAAAGCTTCTTAACAGATTTCATCGGAGGATATTTCCTTTTTCACCATAGCCCTCTATGGGCTTCCAAATATCACTTTGCCAATTCCACAAGAACTGTCTTACGAAAGGCTTATTGAGGAGACAGCTATAACTGTGTGAGATGATTTCACAGAACACAAAGAAGTTTCTCAGAAAGCCTCTTTCTCTTGGTTATCGGAGGATATTTCCTTTGACCCTATAGTCTTCAAAGGGAAAGGAAATATCTGTTCTCAGGTTCCACAGAAATAGGGCTTGCAAAGAGATCCACGAAATACAGATGTAACTCTGTGAGATGAATTAGCAGAACACTAAGCAGTTTCTCAGAAAGCTTCTTTCCAGATTTCATCGCAGGATATTTCCTTTTTCACCATAGCCCTCTATGGGCTTCCAAATAACACTTTGCCAATTCCACAAGAACTGTCTTAGCGAAAGGCTTCTTGAGGGCAAAGCTGTAACTCTGTGAGATGATTTCACAGAACACAAAGAAGTTTCTCAGAAAGCTTCTTACTCTTTGTTATCGGAGGATATTTCCTTTGGCCCTATAGTCTTCAAAGGGAAAGGAAATATCTGTTGTCAGATTCCACAGAAATAAGGCTAGCAAAGAGATCCACGAAATACAGATGTAAGTCTGTGAGATGAATGAACAGAACACTAAGCAGTTTCTCAGAAAGCTTCTTTCCAGATTTCATCGGAGGATATTTCGTTTTTCACCATAGCCCTCTATGGGCTTCCAAATATCATTTTGCCAATTCCACAAGAACTGTCTTAGCGAAAGGCTTCTTGAGGGCAAAGCTGTAACTCTGTGAGATGATTTCACAGAACACAAAGAAGTTTCTCAGAAAGCTTCTTTCTCTTTGTTATCGGAGGATATTTCCTTTGGCCCTATAGTCTTCAAAGGGAAAGGAAATATCTGTTCTCAGATGCCACAGAAATAAGGCTAGCAAAGAGATCCACGAAATACAGATGTAACTCTGTGAGATGAATTAACAGAACACTAAGCAGTTTCTCAGAAAGCTTCTTTCCAGTTTTCAACGGAGGATATTTACTTTTTCACCATAGCCCTCTATGGGCTTCCAAATATCACTTTGCCAATTCCACAAGAACTGTCTTAGCGAAAGGCTTCTGTAGGGGAAAGCTGTAACTCTGTGAGATGATTTCACAGAACACAAAGAAGTTTCTCAGAAAGCTTCTTTCTCTTCGTTATCGGAGGATATTTCCTTTGGCATTATAGTCTTCAAAGGGAAAGGAAATATCTGTTCTCAGATTTAACGGAAATAAGGCTAGCAAGGGATCCACGAAATACAGATGTAACTCTGTGAGATGAATTAACAGAACACTAAGCAGTCTCTCAGAAAGCTTCTTTCCAGATTTCATCGGAGGATATTTCCTTTTTCACCATAGCCCTCTATGGGCTTCCGAATAAACTTTGCCAAATCCACAAGAACTGTCTTAGCGAAAGGCTTCTCGAGGGGAAAGCTGTGACTCTGTGAGATGATTTCACAGAACACAAAGAAGTTTCTCAGAAAGCTTCTTTCTCTTTGTTATCGGAGGATATTTCCTTTGGCTCTATATTCTTCAAAGGGAAAGGAAATATCTGTTGTCAGATTCCACAGAAATAAGGCTAGCAAAGAGATCCACGAAATACAGATGTAACTTTGTGAGATGAATTAACAGAACACTAAGCAGTTTCTCAGAAAGCTTCTCTCCAGTTTTCATCGGAGGATATTTCCTTTTTCTCCATAGCCCTATATGAGTTTCAAAATATCACTTAACCAATTCCACAAGAAGTGTCTTAGCGAAAGGCTTCTTGAGGGGAAAGCTGTAACTCTGTGAGATGATTTCACAGAACACAAAGAAGTTTCTCAGAAAGCTTCTTTCTCTTCGATATGGAAGGTTATTTCCTTTTGCCCTATAGTCTTCAAAGGGATCCGAAATATCTGTTCACAGATTCCACAGAAATAAGGCTATCAAAGAGATCCACGAAATACAGATGTAATTCTGTGAGATGAATTAACAGAACACTAAGCAGTTTCTCAGAAAGGTTCTTTCCAGATTTCATCGGAGGATATTTCCTTTTTCACCATAGCCCTCTATGGGCTTCCAAATATCACTTTGCGAATTCCACAAGAACTGTCTTAGCGAAAGACTTCTTGAGGGGAAAGCTGTAACTCTATGAGATGACTTCCGAGAACACAAAGAAGTTTCTCAGAAAGCTTCTTTCTCTTTGTTATCGGAGGATATTTCCTTTGCCCTATCGTCTTCAAAGGGAAAGGAAATATCTGTTGTCAGATTCCACAGAAATAAGGCTAGCAAAGAGATCTACGACATACAGATGTAACTCTGTGAGATGAATTAACAGAACACTAAGCAGTTTCTCAGAAAGCTTCTTTCCAGTTTTCATCGGAGGATATTTCCTTTTTCACCATAGCCCTCTATGGGCTTCCAAATATCACTTTGCCAATTACACAAGAACTGTCTTAGCGAAAGGCTTCTTTAGGGGAAAGCTGTAACTCTGTGAGATGATTTCACAGAACACAAAGAAGTTTCTCAGAAAGCTTCTTTCTCTTTGTTATCGGAGGATATTTCCTTTGGCCCCCAATAGTCTTCAAAGGGATCCGAAATATCTGTTGTCAGATTCCACAGAAATAAAGCTAGGAAAGAGATCCACGAAATACAGATGTAACTCTGTGAGATGAATTAACAGAACACTAAGCAGTTTCTCAGAAAGCTTCTTTCCAGATTTCATCGGAGGATATTTCCTTTTTCACCATAGCCCTCTATGGGCTTCCAAATATCACTTTGCCAATTCCACAAGAACTGTCTTAGCGAAAGGCTTCTTGAGGGGAAAGCTGTAACTCTGTGAGTTGATTTCAGAAAACACAAAGAAGTTTCTCAGAAAGCTTCTTTCTCTTGGTTATCGGAGGATATTTCCTTTGGCCCTATAGTCTTCAAAGGGAAAGGAAATATCTGTTCTCAGATGCCACAGAAATAAGGCTAGAAAAGAGATCCAGGAAATACAGATGTAACTCTGTGAGATGAATTAACAGAACACTAAGCAGTTTCTCAGAAAGCTTCTTTCCAGTTTTCAACGGAGGATATTTACTTTTTCACCATAGCCCTCTATGGGCTTCCAAATATCACTTTGCCAATTCCACAAGAACTCTCTTAGCGAAAGGCTTATTGAGGGGAAAGCTATAACTGTGTGAGATGATTTCACAGAACACAAAGAAGTTTCTCAGAAAGCCGCTTTCTCTTGGTTATCGGAGGATATTTCCTTTGACCCTATAGTCTTCAAAGGGAAAGGAAATATCTGTTCTCAGGTTCCACAGAAATAGGGCTAGCAAAGAGATCCACGAAATACAGATGTAACTCTGTGAGATGAATTAACAGAACACTAAGCAGTTTCTCAGAAAGCTTCTTTCCAGATTTCATCGCAGGATATTTCCTTTTTCACCATAGCCCTCTATGGGCTTCCAAATAACACTTTGCCAATTCCACAAGAACTGTCTTAGCGAAAGGCTTCTTGAGGGCAAAGCTGTAACTCTGTGAGATGATTTCACAGAACACAAAGAAGTTTCTCAGAAAGCTTCTTCTCTTTGTTATCGGAGGATATTTCCTTTGGCCCTATAGTCTTGAAAGGGATCCGAAATATCTGTTGTCAGGTTCCACAGAAATATGGCTAGCAAAGAGATCCACGAAATACAGATATAATTCTGTGAGATGAATTAATAGAACACTGAGCAGTTTCTCAGAAAGCTTTCCAGATCTCATCGGAGGGTATTTCCTTTTTCACCAAAGCCCTCTAAGGGCTTCCAAATATCACTTTGCCCATTCCACAAGAACTGTTTTAGCGAAAGGCTTCTTGAAGTGAAAGCTGTAACTCTGTGAGATGATTTCACAGAACACAAAGAAGTTTCTCAGAAAGCTTCTATCTATTTGTTATCGGAGGATATTTCCTTTGGCCCTATAGTCTTCAAAGGGAAAGGAAATATCTGTTGTCAGATTCCACAGAAATAAGGCTAACAAAGAGATCCACGAAATACGGATGTAACTCTGTGAGATGAATTAACAGAACACTAAGCAGTTTCTCAGAAAGCTTCTTTCCAGATTTCATCGGAGGATATTTCCTTTTTCACCATAGCCCTCTATGGGCTTCCAAATATCACTTTGCCAATTCCACAAGAACTGTCTTAGCGAAAGGCTTCTTGAGGGGAAAGCTGTAACTCTGTGAGATGATTTCACAGAACAAAAAGAAGTTTCTCAGAAAGCTTCTTTCTCTTTGTTATCGGAGGATATTTCCTTTGGCCCTATAGTCTTCAAAGGGAAAGGAAATATCAGTTCTCAGATTCCACAGAAATAAGGCTAGCAAAGAGATCCACGAAATACAGATGTAACTCTGTGAGATGAATTAACAGAACACTAAGCAGTTTCTCAGAAAGCTTCTTTCCAAATTTCATCGGAGGATATTTCCTTTTTCACCATAGCCCTCTATGGGCTTCCAAATATCACTTTACTAATTCCAGAAGAACTGTCTTAGCGAAAGGCTTCTTGAGGGGAAAGCTGTAACTCTGTGAGATGATTTCACAGAACACAAAGAAGTTCTCAGCACCTTCTTTCTCTTTGTTATCGGAGGATATTTCCTTTGGCCCTATAGACTTCAAAGGGATCCGAAATATCTGTTCTCAGATTCCACAGAAATAAGGCTAGCAAAGAGATCCACGAAAAACAGATGTAACTCTATGAGTTGAATTAACAGAACACTAAGAAGTTTCTCAGAAAGCTTCTTTCCAGATTTCATCAAAGGATATTTCCTTTTTCACCATAGCCCTCTATGGGCTTCCAAGTATCACTTTGCCAATTCCACAAGAACTGTCTTAGCGAAAGGCTTTTTGAGGGGAAAGCTGTAACTGTGGGAGATGATTTCACAGAACACTAAGAAGTTTCTCAGAAAGCTTCTATCTATTTGTTATCGGAGGATATTTCCTTTGGCCCTATAGTCTTCAAAGGGAAAGGAAATATCTGTTGTCAGATTCCACAGAAATAAGGCTAACAAAGAGATCCACGAAATACAGATGTAACTCTGTGAGATGAATTAACAGAACACTAAGCAGTTTCTCAGAAAGCTTCTTTCCAGATTTCATCGGAGGATATTTCCTTTTTCACCTTAGCCCTCTATGGGCTTCCAAATATCACTTTGCCAATTCCACAAGAACTGTATTAGCGAAAGGCTTCTTGAGGGGAAAGCTGTAACTCTGTGAGATGATTTCACAGAATAAAAAGAAGTTTCTCAGAAAGCTTCTTTCTCTTTGTTATCGGAGGATATTTCCTTTGGCCCTATAGACTTCAAAGGGAAAGGAAATATCTGTTCTCAGATTCCACAGAAATAAGGCTAGCAAAGAGATCCACGAAATACAAATGTGACTCTGTGAGATGAATTAAAAGAACACTAAGTAGTTTCTCAGAAAGCTTCTTTCCAGAATTCATCGGAGGATATTTCCTTTTTCACCATAGCCCTCTGGGTTTCCAAATATCACTTTGCCAATTCCACAAGATCTGTCTTAGCGAAAGGCTTATTGAGGGGAAAGCTGTAACTCTGTGAGATGATTTCACAGAACACAAAGAAGTTTCTCAGAAAGCTTCTTTCTCTTTGTTATCGGAGGATATTTCCTTTGGCATTATAGTCTTCAAAGGGAAAGTAAATATCTGTTCTCAGATTTAACTGAAATAAAGCTAGCAAGGGATCCACGAAATACAGATGTAACTCTGTGAGATGAATTAACAGAACACTAAGCAGTCTCTCAGAAAGCTTCTTTCCAGATTTCATCGGAGGATATTTCCTTTTTCACCATAGCCCTCTATGGGCTTCCGAATAAACTTTGCCAATTCCACAAGAACTGTCTTAGCGAAAGGCTTCTTGAGGGGAAAGCTGTGACTCTGTGAGATGATTTCACAGAACACAAAGAAGTTTCTCAGAAAGCTTCTTTCTCTTTGTTATCGCAGGATATTTCCTTTGGCTCTATATTCTTCAAAGGGAAAGGAAATATCTGTTGTCAGATTCCACAGAAATAAGGCTAGCAAAGAGATCCACGAAATACAGATGTAACTCTGTGAGATGAATTAACAGAACACTAAGCAGTTTCTCAGAAAGCTTCTCTCCAGTTTTCATCGGAGGATATTTCCTTTTTCTCCATAGCCCTATATGAGTTTCAAAATATCACTTAACCAATTCCACAAGAAGTGTCTTAGCGAAAGGCTTCTTGAGGGGAAAGCTGTAACTCTGTGAGATGATTTCACAGAACACAAAGAACTTTCTCAGAAAGCTTCTTTCTCTTCGATATGGAAGGTTATTTCCTTTTGCCCTATAGTCTTCAAAGGGATCCGAAATATCTGTTCTCAGATTCCACAGAAATAAGGCTGTCAAAGAGATCCACGAAATACAGATGTAATTCTGTGAGATGAATTAACAGAACACTAAGCAGTTTCTCAGAAAGGTTCTTTCCAGATTTCATCGGAGGATATTTCCTTTTTCACCATAGCCCTCTATGGGCTTCCAAATATCACTTTGCGAATTCCACAAGAACTGTCTTAGCGAAAGACTTCTTGAGGGGAAAGCTGTAACTCTGTGAGATGACTTCCGAGAACACAAAGAAGTTTCTCAGAAAGCTTCTTTCTCTTTGTTATCGGAGGATATTTCCTTTGGCCCTATCGTCTTCAAAGGGAAAGGAAATATCTGTTGTCAGATTCCACAGAAATAAGGCTAGCAAAGAGATCTACGACATACAGATGTAACTCTGTGAGATGAATTAACAGAACACTAAGCAGTTTCTCAGAAAGCTTCTTTCCAGTTTTCATCGGAGGATATTTCCTTTTTCACCATAGCCCTCTATGGGCTTCCAAATATCACTTTGCCAATTACACAAGAACTGTCTTAGCGAAAGGCTTCTTTAGGGGAAAGCTGTAACTCTGTGAGATGATTTCACAGAACACAAAGAAGTTTCTCAGAAAGCTTCTTTCTCTTGGTTATCGGAGGATATTTCCTTTTGCCCTATAGTCTTCAAAGGGATCCGAAATATCTGTTCTCAGATTCCACAGAAATAAGGCTAGCAAAGAGATTCACGAAATACAGATGTAATTCTGTGAGATGAATTAACAGAACACTAAGCAGTTTCTCAGAAAGCTTCTTTCCAGATTTCATCGGAGGATATTTCCTTTTTCACCATAGCCCTCTATGGGCTTCCAAATATCACTTTGCCAATTACACAAGAACTGTCTTAGCGAAAGGCTTCTTGAGGGGAAAGCTGTAACTCTGTGAGATGATTTCACAGAACACAAAGAAGTTTCTCAGAAAGCTTCTTTCTCTTTGTTATCGGAGGATATTTCCTTTGGCCCTATCGTCTTCAAAGGGAAAGGAAATATCTGTTGTCAGATTCCACAGAAATAAGGCTAGCAAAGAGATCCACGAAATACAGATGTAAGTCTGTGAGATGAATGAACAGAACACTAAGCAGTTTCTCAGAAAGCTTCTTTCCAGTTTTCAACGGAGGATATTTACTTTTTCAACATAGCCCTCTATGGGCTTCCAAATATCACTTTGCCATTTCCACAAGAACTGTCTTAGCGAAAGGCTTCTTGAGGGGAAAGCTGTAACTCTGTGAGATGATTTCACAGAACACAAAGAAGTTTCTCAGAAAGCTTCTTTCTCTTTGTTATCGGAGGATATTTCCTTTGGCATTATAGTCTTCAAAGGGAAAGGAAATATCTGTTCTCAGATTTAACTGAAATAAGAATAGCAAGGGATCCAGGAAATACAGATGTAACTCTGTGAGATGAATGAACAGAACACTAAGCAGTCTCTCAGAAAGCTTCTTTCCAGATTTCATCGGAGGATATTTCCTTTTTCACCATAGCCCTCTATGGGCTTCCGAATAAACTTTGCCAATTCCACAAGAACTGTCTTAGCGAAAGGCTTCTTGAGGGGAAAGCTGTGACTCTGTGAGATGATTTCACAGAACACAAAGAAGTTTCTCAGAAAGCTTCTTTCTCTTTGTTATCGGAGGATATTTCCTTTGGCCCTATAGTCTTCAAAGGGAAAGGAAATATCTGTTGTCAGGTCCCACAGAAATAAGGCTAGCAAAGAGATCCACGAAATACAGATGTAACTCTGTGAGATGAATTAACAGAACACTAAGCAGTTTCTCAGAAAGCTTCTTTCCAGATTTCATCGGAGGATATTTCCTTTTTCACCGTAGCCCTCTATGGGCTTCCTAATATCACTTTGCCAATTCCACAAGAACTGTCTTAGCGAAAGGCTTCTTGAGGGGAAAGCTGTAACTCTGTGAGATGATTTCACAGAACACAAAGAAGTTTCTCAGAAAGCTCCTTTCTCTGTGTTATCGGAGGATATTTCCTTTGGCCCTATAGTCTTCAAAGGGAAAGGAAATATCTGTTCTCAGATTCCACGGAAATAAGGCTAGCAAAGAGATCCACGAAATACAGATGTAACTCTGTGAGATGAAATAACAGAACACTAAGCAGTTTCTCAGAAAGCTTCTTTCCAGATTTCATCGGAGGATATTACCTTTTTCACCATAGCCCTCTAGGGGCTTCCAAATATCACTTTGCCAATTCCACAAGAACTGTCTTAGCGAAAGGCTTCTTGAGGGGAAAGCTGTAACTCTGAGAGATGATTTCACAGAACACAAAGAAGTTTCTCAGAAAGCTTCTTTCTCTTGGTTATCGGAGGATATTTACTTTTGCCCTGTAGTCTTCAAAGGGATCCCAAATATCTGTTCTCAAATTCCACAGAATTAAGGCTAGCAAGGAGATCCACGAAATACAGATGTAATTCTGTGAGATGAATTAACAGAACACTAAGCAGTTTCTCAGAAAGCTTCTTTCCGGATTTCATCGGAGGATATTTCCTTTTTCACCATAGCCCTCTATGGGCTTCGAAATAACACTTTGCCAATTCCACAAGAAGGGTCTTAGCGAAAAGCTTCTTGAGGGGAAAGCTGTAACTCTGTGAGATGATTTCACAGAACACAAAGAAGTTTCTCAGAAAGATTCTTTCTCTTTTTTATCGGAGGATATTTCCTTTGGACCTATAGTCTTAAAAGGGAAAGGAAATATCTGTTCTCAGTTTCCACAGAAATAAGGCTAGCAAAGATATCCACGAAATACAGATGTGACTCTGTGAGATGAATTAACAGAACACTAAGCAGTTTCTCAGAAAGCTTCTTTCCAGATTTCATCGGAGGATATTTCCTTTTTCACCATAGTCCTCTAAGGGGTTCCAAATATCACTTTGCCAATTCCACAAGAACTGTCTTAGCGAAAGGCTTCTTGAGGGGAAAGCTGTAACTCTGTGAGATGATTTCACAGAACACAAGGAAGTTTCTCAGAAAGCTTCTTTCTCTTGGTTATCGGAGGATATTTCCTTTTGCCCTGTAGTCTTCAAAGGGATCCGAAATATCTGTTCTCAAATTCCACAGAATTAAGGCTAGCAAGGAGATCCACGAAACACAGATGTAATTCTGTGAGATGAATTAACAGAACACTAAGAAGTTTCTCAGAAAGCTTCTTTCCGGATTTCATCGGAGGATATTTCCTTTTTCACCATAGCCCTCTATGGGCTTCCAAATAACACTTTGCCAATTCCAAAAGAAGGGTCTTAGCGAGAAGCTTCTTGAGGGGAAAGCTGTAACTCTGTGAGATGATTTCACAGAACACAAAGAAGTTTCTCAGAAAGCTTCTTTCTCTTTTTTATCGGAGGATATTTCCTTTGGCCCTATAGTCTTAAAAGGGAAAGGAAATATCTGTTCTCAGAATCCACAGAAATAAGGCTAGCAAAGATATCCACGAAATACAGATGTAACTCTGTGAGATGAATGAACAGAACACTAAGCAGTTTCTCAGAAAGCTTCTTTCCAGATTTCATCGGAGGATATTTCCTTTTTCACCATAGCCCTCTAAGGGGTTCCAAATATCACTTTGCCAATTCCACAAGAACTGTCTTAGCGAAAGGCTTCTTGAGGGGAAAGCTGTAACTCTGTGAGATGATTTCACAGAACACAAAGAAGTTTCTCAGAAAGCTTCTTTCTCTTTGTTATTGGAGGATATTTCCTTTGGCCCTATAGTCTTCAAAGGGAAAGGAAATATCTGTTCTCAGATTCCACAGAAATAAGGCTAGCAAAGAGATCCACGAAATACAGATGTAACTCTGTGAGATGAATTAACAGAACACTAAGCAGTTTCTCAGAAAGCTTCTTTCCAGATTTCATGGGAGTATATTTCCTTTTTAACCGTAGCCCTCTATGGGCTTCCAAATATCACTTTGCCAATTCCACAAGAACTGTCTTAGCGAAAGGCTTCTTGAGGGGAAAGCTGTAACTCTGTGAGATGATTTCACAGAACACAAAGAAGTTTCTCAGAAAGCTTCTTTCTCTTGGTTATCGGAGGATATTTCCTTTTGCCCTATAGTCTTCAAAGGGATCCGAAATATCTGTTCTCAGATTCCACAGAAATAAGGCTATCAAAGAGATCCACGAAATACAGATGTAATTCTGTGAGATGAATTAACAGAACACTAAGCAGTTTCTCAGAAAGGTTCTTTCCAGATTTCATCGGAGGATATTTCCTTTTTCACCATAGCCCTCTATGGGCTTCCAAATATCACTTTGCGAATTCCACAAGAACTGTCTTAGCGAAAGACTTCTTGAGGGGAAAGCTGTAACTCTGTGAGATGACTTCCGAGAACACAAAGAAGTTTCTCAGAAAGCTTCTTTCTCTTTGTTATCGGAGGATATTTCCTTTGGCCCTATCGTCTTCAAAGGGAAAGGAAATATCTGTTATCAGATTCCACAGAAATAAGGCTAGCAAAGAGATCTACGACATACAGATGTAACTCTGTGAGATGAATTAACAGAACACTAAGCAGTTTCTCAGAAAGCTTCTTTCCAGTTTTCATCGGAGGATATTTCCTTTTTCACCATAGCCCTCTATGGGCTTCCAAATATCACTTTGCCAATTACACAAGAACTGTCTTAGCGAGAGGCTTCTTTAGGGGAAAGCTGTAACTCTGTGAGATGATTTCACAGAACACAAAGAAGTTTCTCAGAAAGCTTCTTTCTCTTTGTTATCGGAGGATATTTCCTTTGGCCCCCAATAGTCTTCAAAGGGATCCGAAATATCTGTTGTCAGATTCCACAGAAATAAAGCTAGGAAAGAGATCCACGAAATACAGATGTAACTCTGTGAGATGAATTAACAGAACACTAAGCAGTTTCTCAGAAAGCTTCTTTCCAGATTTCATCGGAGGATATTTCCTTTTTCACCATAGCCCTCTATGGGCTTCCAAATATCACTTTGCCAATTCCACAAGAACTGTCTTAGCGAAAGGCTTCTTGAGGGGAAAGCTGTAACTCTGTGAGTTGATTTCAGAAAACACAAAGAAGTTTCTCAGAAAGCTTCTTTCTCTTTGTTATCGGAGGATATTTCCTTTGGCCCTATAGTCTTCAAAGGGAAAGGAAATATCTGTTCTCAGATGCCACAGAAATAAGGCTAGCAAAGAGATCCACGAAATACAGATGTAACTCTGTGAGATGAATTAACAGAACACTAAGCAGTTTCTCAAAAAGCTTCTTTCCAGTTTTCAACGGAGGATATTTCCTTTTTCACCATAGCCCTCTATGGGCTTCCAAATATCACTTTGCCAATTCCACAAGAACTGTCTTAGCGAAAGGCTTCTTTAGGGGAAAGCTGTAACTCTGTGAGATGATTTCACAGAACACAAAGAAGTTTCTCAGAAAGCTTCTTTCTCTTTGTTATCGGAGGATATTTCCTTTGGCATTATAGTCTTCAAAGGGAAAGTAAATATCTGTTCTCAGATTTAACTGAAATAAAGCTAGCAAGGGATCCACGAAATACAGATGTAACTCTGTGAGATGAATTAACAGAACACTAAGCAGTCTCTCAGAAAGCTTCTTTCCAGATTTCATCGGAGGATATTTCCTTTTTCACCATAGCCCTCTATGGGCTTCCGAATAAACTTTGCCAATTCCACAAGAACTGTCTTAGCGAAAGGCTTCTTAAGGGGAAAGCTGTGACTCTGTGAGATGATTTCACAGAACACAAAGAAGTTTCTCAGAAAGCTTCTTTCTCTTTGTTATCGGAGGATATTTCCTTTGGCTCTATATTCTTCAAAGGGAAAGGAAATATCTGTTGTCAGATTCCACAGAAATAAGGCTAGCAAAGAGATCCACGAAATACAGATGTAACTCTGTGAGATGAATTAACAGAACACTAAGCAGTTTCTCAGAAAGCTTCTCTCCAGTTTTCATCGGAGGATATTTCCTTTTTCTCCATAGCCCTATATGAGTTTCAAAATATCACTTAACCAATTCCACAAGAAGTGTCTTAGCGAAAGGCTTCTTGAGGGGAAAGCTGTAACTCTGTGAGATGATTTCACAGAACACAAAGAACTTTCTCAGAAAGCTTCTTTCTCTTCGATATGGAAGGTTATTTCCTTTTGCCCTATAGTCTTCAAAGGGATCCGAAATATCTGTTCTCAGATTCCACAGAAATAAGGCTGTCAAAGAGATCCACGAAATACAGATGTAATTCTGTGAGATGAATTAACAGAACACTAAGCAGTTTCTCAGAAAGGTTCTTTCCAGATTTCATCGGAGGATATTTCCTTTTTCACCATAGCCCTCTATGGGCTTCCAAATATCACTTTGCGAATTCCACAAGAACTGTCTTAGCGAAAGACTTCTTGAGGGGAAAGCTGTAACTCTGTGAGATGACTTCCGAGAACACAAAGAAGTTTCTCAGAAAGCTTCTTTCTCTTTGTTATCGGAGGATATTTCCTTTGGCCCTATCGTCTTCAAAGGGAAAGGAAATATCTGTTGTCAGATTCCACAGAAATAAGGCTAGCAAAGAGATCTACGACATACAGATGTAACTCTGTGAGATGAATTAACAGAACACTAAGCAGTTTCTCAGAAAGCTTCTTTCCAGTTTTCATCGGAGGATATTTCCTTTTTCACCATAGCCCTCTATGGGCTTCCAAATATCACTTTGCCAATTACACAAGAACTGTCTTAGCGAAAGGCTTCTTTAGGGGAAAGCTGTAACTCTGTGAGATGATTTCACAGAACACAAAGAAGTTTCTCAGAAAGCTTCTTTCTCTTTGCTATCGGAGGATATTTCCTTTGGCCCCCAATAGTCTTCAAAGGGATCCGAAATATCTGTTGTCAGATTCCACAGAAATAAAGCTAGGAAAGAGATCCACGAAATACAGATGTAACTCTGTGAGATGAATTAACAGAACACTAAGCAGTTTCTCAGAAAGCTTCTTTCCAGATTTCATCGGAGGATATTTCCTTTTTCACCATAGCCCTCTATGAGCTTCCAAATATCACTTTGCCAATTCCACAAAAACTGTCTTAGCGAAAGGCTTCTTGAGGGGAAAGCTGTAACTCTGTGAGATGATTTCACAGAACACAAAGAAGTTTCTCAGAAATCTACTTTCTCTGTGTTATCGGAGGATATTTCCTTTGGCCCTATAGTCTTCAAAGGGAAAGGAAGTATCTGTTGTCAGATTCCACAGAAATAAGGCTAGCAAAGAGATCCACGAAATACAGATGTAACTCTGTGAGATGAATTAACAGAACACTAAGCAGTTTCTCAGAAAGCTTCTTAACAGATTTCATCGGATGATATTTCCTTTTTCACCATAGCCCTCTATGGGCTTCCAAATATCACTTTGCCAATTCCACAACAACTGTCTTAGCGAAAGGCTTATTGAGGGGAAAGCTGTAACTGTGTGAGATGATTTCACAGAACACAAAGAAGTTTCTCAGAAAGCCTCTTTCTCTTGGTTATCGGAGGATATTTCCTTTGACCCTATAGTCTTCAAAGGGAAAGGAAATATCTGTTCTCAGGTCCCACAGAAATAGGGCTAGCAAAGTGATCCACGAAATACAGATGTAACTCTGTGAGATGAATTAACAGAACACTAAGCAGTTTCTCAGAAAGCTTCTTTCCAGATTTCATCGCAGGATATTTCCTTTTTCACCATAGCCCTCTATGGGCTTCCAAATAACACTTTGCCAATTCCACAAGAACTGTCTTAGCGAAAGGCTTCTTGAGGGCAAAGCTGTAACTCTGTGAGATGATTTCACAGAACACAAAGAAGTTTCTCAGAAAGCTTCTTACTCTTTGTTATCGGAGGATATTTACTTTGGCCCTATAGTCTTCAAAGGGAAAGGAAATATCTGTTGTCAGATTCCACAGAAATAAGGCTAGCAAAGAGATCCACGAAATACAGATGTAAGTCTGTGAGATGAATGAACAGAACACTAAGCAGTTTCTCAGAAATCTTCTTTCCAGATTTCATCGGAGGATATTTCGTTTTTCACCATAGCCCTCTATGGGCTTCCAAATATCATTTTGCCAATTCCACAAGAACTGTCTTAGCGAAAGGCTTCTTGAGGGCAAAGCTGTAACTCTGTGAGATGATTTCACAGAACACAAAGAAGTTTCTCAGAAAGCTTCTTTCTCTTTGTTATCGGAGGATATTTCCTTTGGCCCTATAGTCTTCAAAGGGAAAGGAAATATCTGTTCTCAGATGCCACAGAAATAAGGCTAGCAAAGAGATCCACGAAATACAGATGTAACTCTGTGAGATGAATTAACAGAACACTAAGCAGTTTCTCAGAAAGCTTCTTTCCAGTTTTCAACGGAGGATATTTACTTTTTCACCATACCCCTCTATGGGCTTCCAAATATCACTTTGCCAATTCCACAAGAACTGTCTTAGCGAAAGGCTTCTTTAGGGGAAAGCTGTAACTCTGTGAGAGGATTTCACAGAACACAAAGAAGTTTCTCAGAAAGCTTCTTTCTCTTCGTTATCGGAGGATATTTCCTTTGGCATTATAGTCTTCAAAGGGAAAGGAAATATCTGTTCTCAGATTTAACTGAAATAAGGCTAGCAAGGGATCCACGAAATACAGATGTAACTCTGTGAGATGAATTAACAGAACATTAAGCAGTCTCTCAGAAAGCTTCTTTCCAGATTTCATCGGAGGATATTTCCTTTTTCACCATAGCCCTCTATGGGCTTCCGAATAAACTTTGCCTATTCCACAAGAACTGTCTTAGCGAAATGCTTCTTGAGGGGAAAGCTGTGACTCTGTGAGATGATTTCACAGAACACAAAGAAGTTTCTCAGAAAGCTTCTTTCTCTTTGTTATCGGAGGATATTTCCTTTGGCCCTATAGTCTTGAAAGGGATCCGAAATATCTGTTGTCAGATTCCACAGAAATATGGCTAGCAAAGAGATCCACGAAATACAGATATAATTCTGTGAGATGAATTAATAGAACACTGAGCAGTTTCTCAGAAAGCTTTCCAGATCTCATCGGAGTGTATTTCCTTTTTCACCAAAGCCCTCTAAAGGCTTCCAAATATCACTTTGCCCATTCCACAAGAACTGTTTTAGCGAAAGGCTTCTTGAAGTGAAAGCTGTAACTCTGTGAGATGATTTCACAGAACACAAAGAAGTTTCTCAGAAAGCTTCTATCTGTTTGTTATCGGAGGATATTTCCTTTGGCCCTATAGTCTTCAAAGGGAAAGGAAATATCTGTTGTCAGATTCCACAGAAATAAGGCTAACAAAGAGATCCACGAAATACGGATGTAACTCTGTGAGATGAATTAACAGAACACTAAGCAGTTTCTCAGAAAGCTTCTTTCCAGATTTCATCGGAGGATATTTCCTTTTTCACCATAGCCCTCTATGGGCTTCCAAATATCACTTTGCCAATTCCACAAGAACTGTCTTAGCGAAAGGCTTCTTGAGGGGAAAGCTGTAACTCTGTGAGATGATTTCACAGAACAAAAAGAAGTTTCTCAGAAAGCTTCCTTCTCTTTGTTATCGGAGGACATTTCCTTTGGCCCTATAGACTTCAAAGGGATCCGAAATATCTGTTCTCAGATTCCACAGAAATAAGGCTAGCAAAGAGATCCACGAAATACAGATGTGACTCTGTGAGATGAATTAAAAGAACACTAAGCAGTTTCTCAGAAAGCTTCTTTCCAGAATTCATCGGAGGTTATTTCCTTTTTCACCATAGCCGTCTGGGTTTCCAAATATCACTTTGCCAATTCCACAAGAATTGTCTTAGCGAAAGGCTTATTGAGGGGAAAGCTGTAACTCTGTGAGATGATTTCACAGAACACAAAGAAGTTTCTCAGAAAGCTTCTTTCTCTTTGTTATCGGAGGATATTTCCTTTGGCCCTATAGTCTTCAAATGGGAAAGGAAATATCTCTTGTCAGATTCCACAGAAATAAGGCTAGGAAAGAGATCCAAGAAATACAGATGTAATTCTGCGAGATGAGTTAACAGAACACTAAGCAGTTTCTCAGAAAGCTTCTTTCCAGATTTCATCTGAGGATATTTCCTTTTTCACCATAGCCCTCTATGGGCTTCCAAATATCACTTTGCCAATTCCACAAGAACTGTCTTAGCGAAAGGCTTCTTTAGGGGAAAGCTGTAACTCTGTGAGATGATTTCACAGAACACAAAGAAGTTTCTCAGAAAGCTTCTTTCTCTTCGTTATCGGAGGATATTTCCTTTGGCATTATAGTCTTCAAAGGGAAAGGAAATATCTGTTCTCAGATTTAACTGAAATAAGGCTAGCAAGGGATAAACGAAATACAGATGTAACTCTGTGAGATGAATTAACAGAACACTAAGCAGTCTCTCAGAAAGCTTCTTTCCAGATTTCATCGGTGGATATTTCCTTTTTCACCATAGCCCTCTATGGGCTTCCGAATAAACTTTGCCTATTCCACAAGAACTGTCTTAGCGAAAGGCTTCTTGAGGGGAAAGCTGTGACTCTGTGAGATGATTTCACAGAACACAAAGAAGTTTCTCAGAAAGCTTCTTTCTCTTTGTTATCGGAGGATATTTCCTTTGGCCCTATAGTCTTGAAAGGGATCTGAAATATCTGTTGTCAGATTCCACAGAAATATGGCTAGCAAAGAGATCCACGAAATACAGATATAATTCTGTGAGATGAATTAATAGAACACTGAGCAGTTTCTCAGAAAGCTTCTTTCCAGATCTCATCGGAGGGTATTTCCTTTTTCACCAAAGCCCTCTAAGGGCTTCCAAATATCACTTTGCCAATTCCACAAGAACTGTTTTAGCGAAAGGCTTCTTGAAGTGAAAACTGTAACTCTGTGAGATGATTTCACAGAACACAAAGAAGTTTCTCAGAAAGCTTCTATCTATTTGTTATCGGAGGATATTTCCTTTGGCCCTATAGTCTTCAAAGGGAAAGGAAATATCTGTTGTCAGCTTCCACAGAAATAAGGCTAACAAAGAGATCCACGAAATACAGATGTAACTCTGTGAGATGAATTAACAGAACACTACGCAGTTTCTCAGAAAGCTTCTTTCCAGATTTCATCGGAGGATATTTCCTTTTTCACCCTAGCCCTCTATGGGCTTCCAAATATCACTTTGCCAATTCCACAAGAACTGTCTTAGCGAAAGGCTTCTTCAGGGGAAAGCTGTAACTCTGTGAGATGATTTCACAGAACAAAAAGAAGTTTCTCAGAAAGCTTCTTTCTCTTTGTTATCGGAGGATATTTCCTTTGGCCCTATAGACTTCAAAGGGATCCGAAATATCTGTTCTCAGATTCCACAGAAATAAGGCTAGCAAAGAGATCCACGAAATACAGATGTGACTCTGTGAGATGAATTAAAAGAACACTAAGCAGTTTCTCAGAAAGCTTCTTTCCAGAATTCATCGGAGGATATTTCCTTTTTCACCATAGCCCTCTGGGTTTCCAAATATCACTTTGCCAATTCCACAAGAACTGTCTTAGCGAAAGGCTTCTTGAGGGGAAAGCTGTAACTCTGTGAGATGATTTCACAGAACAGAAAGAAGTTTCTCAGAAAGCTTCTTTCTCTTTGTTATCGGAGGATATTTCCTTTGGCCCTATAGTCTTCAAATGGGAAAGGAAATGTCTGTTGTCAGATTCCACAGAAATAAGGCTAGCAAAGAGATCCACGAAATACAGATGTAACTCTGCGAGATGAATTAACAGAACACTAGGCAGTTTCTCACAAAGCTTCTTTCCAGATTTCATCTGAGGATATTTCCTTTTTCACCATAGCCCTCTATGGGCTTCCAAATATCACTTTGCCAATTCCACAAGAACTGTCTTAGCGAAAGGCTTCTTGAAGGGAAAGCTGTAACTCTGTGAGATGATTTCACAGAACACAAAGAAGTTTCTCAGAAAGCTTCTTTCTCTTGGTTATCATAGGATATTTCATTTGGCCCTATAGTCTTCAAAGGGAAAGGAAATATCTGTTCTCAGATTCCACAGAAATAAGGCTAGCAAAGAGATCCACGAAATACAGATGTAACTCTGTGAGATGAATTAACAGAACACTAAGCAGTTTCTCAGAAAGCTTTTTTCCAGATTTCATGGGAGAATAGTTCCCTTTTCACCATAGCCCTCTATAGGCTTCCAAATATCACTTTGCCAATTCCACAAGAACTGTCTTAGCGAAAGGCTTTTTGGGGGAAAGCTGTAACTCTATGAGATGATTTCACAGAACACTAAGAAGTTTCTCAGAAAGCTTCTTTCTCTTTTTTAATGGAGGATATTTCCTTTTGCCCTATAGTCTTCAAAGGGAAAGGAAATATCTGTTCTCAGATTCCACAGAAATAAGGCTAGCAAAGAGATCCACGAAATACAGATGTAACTCTGTGAGATGAATGAACAGAACACTAAGCAGTCTCTCAGAAAGCTTCTTTCCAGATTTCATCGGAGGATATTTCATTTTTCACCATAGCCCTCTATGGGCTTCCAAATATCATTTTGCCAATTCCACAAGAACTGTCTTAGCGAAAGGCTTCTTGAGGGCAAAGCTGTAACTCTGTGAGATGATTTCACAGAACACAAAGAAGTTTCTCAGAAAGCTTCTTTCTCTTTGTTATCGGAGGATATTTCCTTTGGCCCTATAGTCTTCAAAGGGAAAGGAAATATCTGTTGTCAGTTCCCACAGAAATAAGGCTAGCAAAGAGATCCAGGAAATACAGATGTAACTCTGTGAGATGAATTAACAGAACACTAAGCAGTTTCTCAGAAAGCTTCTTTCCAGATTTCATCGGAGGATATTTCCTTTTTCACCGTATCCCTCTATGGGCTTCCTAATATCACTTTGCCAATTCCACAAGAACTGTCTTAGCGAAAGACTTCTTGAGGGGAAAGCTGTAACTCTGTGAGATGATTTCACAGAACACAAAGAAGTTTCTCAGAAAGCTCCTTTCTCTGTGCTATCGGAGGATATTTCCTTTGGCCCTATAGTCTTCAAAGGGAAAGAAAATATCTGTTCTCAGATTCCACAGAAATAAGGCTAGCAAAGAGATCCACGATATACAGATGTAACTGTGTGAGATGAAGTAACAGAACACTAAGCAGTTTCTCAGAAAGCTTCTTTCCAGATTTCATCGGAGGATATTTCCTTTTTCACCATAGCCCTCTATGGGCTTCCAAATATCACTTTGCCAATTACACAAGAACTGACTTAGCGAAAGGCTACTGGAGGGGAAAGCTGTAACCCTGTGAGATGATTTCACAGAACACAAAGAAGTTTCCCAGAAAGCTTCTTTCTCTTGGTTATCGGAGGATATTTCCTTTGGCCCTATAGTCTTCAAAGGGAAAGGAAACACCTGTTCTCAGATTCCACAGAAATAAGGCTAGCAAAGAGATCCACGAAATACAGATGTAACTCTGTGTGATGAATTAACAGAACACTAAGCAGTTTCTCAGAAAGCTTCTTTCCAGATTTCATCGGAGGATATTTCCTTTTTCACCATAGCCCTCTATGGTCTTCCAAATAACACTTTGCCAATTCCACAAGAAGGGTCTTAGCGAAAGGCTTCTTGAGGGGAAAGCTGTAACTCTGTGAGATGATTTCACCGAACAAAAGGAAGTTTCTCAGAAAGCTTCTTTCTCTTTGTTACCGGAGGATATTTCCTTTGGCCCTATAGTCTTCAAAAAGAAAGGAAATATCTGTTCTCAGATTACACAGAAATAAGACTAGCAAAGAGATCCACGAAATACAGATGTAACTCTGCGAGATGAATTAACAGAACACTAAGCAGTTTCTCAGAAAGCTTCTTTCCAGATTACATGGGAGGATATTTCCTATTTCACCATAGCCCTCTATGGGCTTCCAAATATCACTTTGCCAATTCCACAAGAACTGTCTTATCGAAAGGCTTCTTGAGGGGAAAGCTGTAACTCTGTGAGATGATTTCACAGAACACAAAGAAGTTTCTCAGAAAGCTTCTTTCTGTTTGTTATCGGAGGATATTTCCTTTTGCCCTGTAGTCTTCAAAGGGATCCGAAATATCTGTTCTCAAATTCCACAGAAATAAGGCTAGCAAGGAGATCCACGAAATACAGATGTAATTCTGTGAGATGAATTAACAGAACACTAAGCATTTTCTCAGAAAGCTTCTTTCCGGATTTCATGGGAGGATATTTCCTTTTTCACCATAGCCCTCTATGGGCTTCCAAATAACACTTTGCCAATTCCACAAAAAGGTCTTAGCGAAAGGCTTCTTGAGGGGAAAGCTGTAACTCTGTGAGATGATTTCACAGAACACAAAGAAGTTTCTCAGAAAGCTTCTTTCTCTTTGTTATCGGAGGATATTTCCTTTGGCATTATAGTCTTCAAAGGGAAAGTAAATATCTGTTCTCAGATTTAACTGAAATAAAGCTAGCAAGGGATCCACGAAATACAGATGTAACTCTGTGAGATGAATTAACAGAACACTAAGCAGTCTCTCAGAAAGCTTCTTTCCAGATTTCATCGGAGGATATTTCCTTTTTCACCATAGCCCTCTATGGGCTTCCGAATAAACTTTGCCAATTCCACAAGAACTGTCTTAGCGAAAGGCTTCTTGAGGGGAAAGCTGTGACTCTGTGAGATGATTTCACAGAACACAAAGAAGTTTCTCAGAAAGCTTCTTTCTCTTTGTTATCGGAGGATATTTCCTTTGGCTCTATATTCTTCAAAGGGAAAGGAAATATCTGTTGTCAGATTCCACAGAAATAAGGCTAGCAAAGAGATCCACGAAATACAGATGTAACTCTGTGAGATGAATTAACAGAACACTAAGCAGTTTCTCAGAAAGCTTCTCTCCAGTTTTCATCGGAGGATATTTCCTTTTTCTCCATAGCCCTATATGAGTTTCAAAATATCACTTAACCAATTCCACAAGAAGTGTCTTAGCGAAAGGCTTCTTGAGGGGAAAGCTGTAACTCTGTGAGATGATTTCACAGAACACAAAGAACTTTCTCAGAAAGCTTCTTTCTCTTCGATATGGAAGGTTATTTCCTTTTGCCCTATAGTCTTCAAAGGGATCCGAAATATCTGTTCTCAGATTCCACAGAAATAAGGCTGTCAAAGAGATCCACGAAATACAGATGTAATTCTGTGAGATGAATTAACAGAACACTAAGCAGTTTCTCAGAAAGGTTCTTTCCAGATTTCATCGGAGGATATCTCCTTTTTCACCATAGCCCTCTATGGGCTTCCAAATATCACTTTGCGAATTCCACAAGAACTGTCTTAGCGAAAGACTTCTTGAGGGGAAAGCTGTAACTCTGTGAGATGACTTCCGAGAACACAAAGAAGTTTCTCAGAAAGCTTCTTTCTCTTTGTTATCGGAGGATATTTCCTTTGGCCCTATCGTCTTCAAAGGGAAAGGAAATATCTGTTGTCAGATTCCACAGAAATAAGGCTAGCAAAGAGATCTACGACATACAGATGTAACTCTGTGAGATGAATTAACAGAACACTAAGCAGTTTCTCAGAAAGCTTCTTTCCAGTTTTCATCGGAGGATATTTCCTTTTTCACCATAGCCCTCTATGGGCTTCCAAATATCACTTTGCCAATTACACAAGAACTGTCTTAGCGAAAGGCTTCTTTAGGGGAAAGCTGTAACTCTGTGAGATGATTTCACAGAACACAAAGAAGTTTCTCAGAAAGCTTCTTTCTCTTTGTTATCGGAGGATATTTCCTTTGGCCCCCAATAGTCTTCAAAGGGATCCGAAATATCTGTTGTCAGATTCCACAGAAATAAAGCTAGGAAAGAGATCCACGAAATACAGATGTAACTCTGTGAGATGAATTAACAGAACACTAAGCAGTTTCTCAGAAAGCTTCTTTCCATATTTCATCGGAGGATATTTCCTTTTTCACCATAGCCCTCTATGAGCTTCCAAATATCACTTTGCCAATTCCACAAAAACTGTCTTAGCGAAAGGCTTCTTGAGGGGAAAGCTGTAACTCTGTGAGATGATTTCACAGAACACAAAGAAGTTTCTCAGAAATCTACTTTCTCTGTGTTATCGGAGGATATTTCCTTTGGCCCTATAGTCTTCAAAGGGAAAGGAAATATCTGTTGTCAGATTCCACAGAAATAAGGCTAGCAAAGAGATCCACGAAATACAGATGTAACTCTGTGAGATGAATTAACAGAACACTAAGCAGTTTCTCAGAAAGCTTCTTAACAGATTTCATCGGATGATATTTCCTTTTTCACCATAGCCCTCTATGGGCTTCCAAATATCACTTTGCCAATTCCACAACAACTGTCTTAGCGAAAGGCTTATTGAGGGGAAAGCTGTAACTGTGTGAGATGATTTCACAGAACACAAAGAAGTTTCTCAAAAAGCCTCTTTCTCTTGGTTATCGGAGGATATTTCCTTTGACCCTATAGTCTTCAAAGGGAAAGGAAATATCTGTTCTCAGGTCCCACAGAAATAGGGCTAGCAAAGTGATCCACGAAATACAGATGTAACTCTGTGAGATGAATTAACAGAACACTAAGCAGTTTCTCAGAAAGCTTCTTTCCAGATTTCATCGCAGGATATTTCCTTTTTCACCATAGCCCTCTATGGGCTTCCAAATAACACTTTGCCAATTCCACAAGAACTGTCTTAGCGAAAGGCTTCTTGAGGGCAAAGCTGTAACTCTGTGAGATGATTTCACAGAACACAAAGAAGTTTCTCAGAAAGCTTCTTACTCTTTGTTATCGGAGGATATTTACTTTGGCCCTATAGTCTTCAAAGGGAAAGGAAATATCTGTTGTCAGATTCCACAGAAATAAGGCTAGCAAAGAGATCCACGAAATACAGATGTAAGTCTGTGAGATGAATGAACAGAACACTAAGCAGTTTCTCAGAAATCTTCTTTCCAGATTTCATCGGAGGATATTTCGTTTTTCACCATAGCCCTCTATGGGCTTCCAAATATCATTTTGCCAATTCCACAAGAACTGTCTTAGCGAAAGGCTTCTTGAGGGCAAAGCTGTAACTCTGTGAGATGATTTCACAGAACACAAAGAAGTTTCTCAGAAAGCTTCTTACTCTTTGTTATCGGAGGATATTTCCTTTGGCATTATAGTCTTCAAAGGGAAAGGAAATATCTGTTCTCAGATTTAACTGAAATAAGGCTAGCAAGGGATCCACGAAATACAGATGTAACTCTGTGAGATGAATTAACAGAACATTAAGCAGTCTCTCAGAAAGCTTCTTTCCAGATTTCATCGGAGGATATTTCCTTTTTCACCATAGCCCTCTATGGGCTTCCGAATAAACTTTGCCTATTCCACAAGAACTGTCTTAGCGAAATGATTCTTGAGGGGAAAGCTGTGACTCTGTGAGATGATTTCACAGAACACAAAGAAGTTTCTCAGAAAGCTTCTTTCTCTTTGTTATCGGAGGATATTTCCTTTGGCCCTATAGTCTTGAAAGGGATCCGAAATATCTGTTGTCAGATTCCACAGAAATATGGCTAGCAAAGAGATCCACGAAATACAGATATAATTCTGTGAGATGAATTAATAGAACACTGAGCAGTTTCTCAGAAAGCTTTCCAGATCTCATCGGAGTGTATTTCCTTTTTCACCAAAGCCCTCTAAAGGCTTCCAAATATCACTTTGCCCATTCCACAAGAACTGTTTTAGCGAAAGGCTTCTTGAAGTGAAAGCTGTAACTCTGTGAGATGATTTCACAGAACACAAAGAAGTTTCTCAGAAAGCTTCTATCTGTTTGTTATCGGAGGATATTTCCTTTGGCCCTATAGTCTTCAAAGGGAAAGGAAATATCTGTTGTCAGATTCCACAGAAATAAGGCTAACAAAGAGATCCACGAAATACGGATGTAACTCTGTGAGATGAATTAACAGAACACTAAGCAGTTTCTCAGAAAGCTTCTTTCCAGATTTCATCGGAGGATATTTCCTTTTTCACCATAGCCCTCTATGGGCTTCCAAATATCACTTTGCCAATTCCACAAGAACTGTCTTAGCGAAAGGCTTCTTGAGGGGAAAGCTGTAACTCTGTGAGATGATTTCACAGAACAAAAAGAAGTTTCTCAGAAAGCTTCCTTCTCTTTGTTATCGGAGGACATTTCCTTTGGCCCTATAGACTTCAAAGGGATCCGAAATATCTGTTCTCAGATTCCACAGAAATAAGGCTAGCAAAGAGATCCACGAAATACAGATGTGACTCTGTGAGATGAATTAAAAGAACACTAAGCAGTTTCTCAGAAAGCTTCTTTCCAGAATTCATCGGAGGTTATTTCCTTTTTCACCATAGCCCTCTGGGTTTCCAAATATCACTTTGCCAATTCCACAAGAATTGTCTTAGCGAAAGGCTTATTGAGGGGAAAGCTGTAACTCTGTGAGATGATTTCACAGAACACAAAGAAGTTTCTCAGAAAGCTTCTTTCTCTTTGTTATCGGAGGATATTTCCTTTGGCCCTATAGTCTTCAAATGGGAAAGGAAATATCTCTTGTCAGATTCCACAGAAATAAGGCTAGGAAAGAGATCCAAGAAATACAGATGTAATTCTGCGAGATGAGTTAACAGAACACTAAGCAGTTTCTCAGAAAGCTTCTTTCCAGATTTCATCTGAGGATATTTCCTTTTTCACCATAGCCCTCTATGGGCTTCCAAATATCACTTTGCCAATTCCACAAGAACTGTCTTAGCGAAAGGCTTCTTGAGGGGAAAGCTGTAACTCTGTGAGATGATTTCACAGAACACAAAGAAGTTTCTCAGAAAGCTTCTTTCTCTTGGTTATCATAGGATATTTCATTTGGCCCAATAGTCTTCAAAGGGAAAGGAAATATCTGTTGTCAGATTCCACAGAAATAAGGCTAGAAAAGAGATCCACGAAATACAGATGTAACTCTGTTAGATGAATTACCAGAACACTAAGCAGTTTCTCAGAAAGCTTCTTTCCAGATTTCATGGGAGAATATTTCCCTTTTCACCATAGGCCTCTATGGGCTTCCAAATATCACTTTGCCAATTCCACAAGAACTGTCTTAGCGAAAGGCTTTTTGGGGGAAAGCTGTAACTCTATGAGATGATTTCACAGAACACTAAGAAGTTTCTCAGAAAGCTTCTTTCTCTTTTTTATCGGAGGATATTTCCTTTTGCCCTATAGTCTTCAAAGGGAAAGGAAATATCTGTTCTCAGATTCCACAGAAATAAGGCTAGCAAAGAGATCCACGAAATACAGATATAACTCTGTGAGACGAATGAACAGCACACTAAGCAGTCTCTCAGAAAGCTTCTTTCCAGATTTCATCGGAGGATATTTCGTTTTTCACCATAGCCCTCTATGGGCTTCCAAATATCATTTTGCCAATTCCACAAGAACTGTCTTAGCGAAAGGCTTCTTGAGGGCAAAGCTGTAACTCTGTGAGATGATTTCACAGAACACAAAGAAGTTTCTCAGAAAGCTTCTTTCTCTTTGTTATCGGAGGATATTTCCTTTTGCCCTACAGTCTTCAAAGGGAAAGGAAATATCTGTTGTCAGTTCTCACAGAAATAAGGCTAGCAAAGATATCCACGAAATACAGATGTAACTCTGTGAGATGAATTAACAGAACACTAAGCAGTTTCTCAGGAAGCTTCTTTCCAGATTTCATCGGAGGATATTTCCTTTTCCACCGTATCCCTCTATGGGCTTCCTAATATCACTTTGCCAATTCCACAAGAACTGTCTTAGCGAAAGGCTTCTTGAGGGGAAAGCTGTAACTCTGTGAGATGATTTCACAGAACACAAAGATGTTTCTCAGAAAGCTCCTTTCTCTGTGCTATCGGAGGATATTTCCTGTGGCCCTATAGTCTTCAAAGGGAAAGGAAATATCTGTTCTCAGATTCCACAGAAATAAGGCTAGCAAAGAGATCCACGATATACAGATGTAACTCTGTGAGATGAAGTAACAGAACACTAAGCAGTTTCTCAGAAAGCATCTTTCCAGATTTCATCGGAGGATATTTCCTTTTTCACCATAGTCCTCTATGGGCTTCCAAATATCACTTTGCCAATTCCACAAGAACTGTCTTAGCGAAAGGCTTCTTGAGGGGAAAGCTGTAACTGTGTGAGATGATTTCACAGAACACAAAGAAGTTTACCAGAAAGCTTCTTTCTCTTGGTTATCGGAGGATATTTCCTTTGGCCCTATATTCTTCAAAGGGAAAGGAAATATCTGTTCTCAGATGCCACAGAAATAAGGCTAGCAAAGAGATCCACGAAATACAGATGTAACTCTGTGAGATGAATTAAAAGAACACTAAGCAGTATCTGAGAAAGCATCTTTCCAGTTTTCAACGGAGGATATTTACTTTTTCACCATAGCCCTCTATGGGCTTCCAAATATCACTTTGCCAATTCCACAAGAACTGTCTTAGCGAAAGGCTTCTTTAGGGGAAAGCTGTAACTCTGTGAGATGATTTCACAGAACACAAAGAAGTTTCTCAGAAAGCTTCTTTCTCTTCGTTATCGGAGGATATTTCCTTTGGCATTATAGTCTTCAAAGGGAAAGGAAATATCTGTTCTCAGATTTAACTGAAATAAGGCTAGCAAGGGATAAACGAAATACAGATGTAACTCTGTGAGATGAATTAACAGAACACTAAGCAGTCTCTCAGAAAGCTTCTTTCCAGATTTCATCGGTGGATATTTCCTTTTTCACCATAGCCCTCTATGGGCTTCCGAATAAACTTTGCCTATTCCACAAGAACTGTCTTAGCGAAAGGCTTCTTGAGGGGAAAGCTGTGACTCTGTGAGATGATTTCACAGAACACAAAGAAGTTTCTCAGAAAGCTTCTTTCTCTTTGTTATCGGAGGATATTTCCTTTGGCCCTATAGTCTTGAAAGGGATCCGAAATATCTGTTGTCAGATTCCACAGAAATATGGCTAGCAAAGAGATCCACGAAATACAGATATAATTCTGTGAGATGAATTAATAGAACACTGAGCAGTTTCTCAGAAAGCTTCTTTCCAGATCTCATCGGAGGGTATTTCCTTTTTCACCAAAGCCCTCTAAGGGCTTCCAAATATCACTTTGCCAATTCCACAAGAACTGTTTTAGCGAAAGGCTTCTTGAAGTGAAAACTGTAACTCTGTGAGATGATTTCACAGAACACAAAGAAGTTTCTCAGAAAGCTTCTATCTATTTGTTATCGGAGGATATTTCCTTTGGCCCTATAGTCTTCAAAGGGAAAGGAAATATCTGTTGTCAGCTTCCACAGAAATAAGGCTAACAAAGAGATCCACGAAATACAGATGTAACTCTGTGAGATGAATTAACAGAACACTACGCAGTTTCTCAGAAAGCTTCTTTCCAGATTTCATCGGAGGATATTTCCTTTTTCACCCTAGCCCTCTATGGGCTTCCAAATATCACTTTGCCAATTCCACAAGAACTGTCTTAGCGAAAGGCTTCTTCAGGGGAAAGCTGTAACTCTGTGAGATGATTTCACAGAACAAAAAGAAGTTTCTCAGAAAGCTTCTTTCTCTTTGTTATCGGAGGATATTTCCTTTGGCCCTATAGACTTCAAAGGGATCCGAAATATCTGTTCTCAGATTCCACAGAAATAAGGCTAGCAAAGAGATCCACGAAATACAGATGTGACTCTGTGAGATGAATTAAAAGAACACTAAGCAGTTTCTCAGAAAGCTTCTTTCCAGAATTCATCGGAGGATATTTCCTTTTTCACCATAGCCCTCTGGGTTTCCAAATATCACTTTGCCAATTCCACAAGAACTGTCTTAGCGAAAGGCTTCTTGAGGGGAAAGCTGTAACTCTGTGAGATGATTTCACAGAACAGAAAGAAGTTTCTCAGAAAGCTTCTTTCTCTTTGTTATCGGAGGATATTTCCTTTGGCCCTATAGTCTTCAAATGGGAAAGGAAATGTCTGTTGTCAGATTCCACAGAAATAAGGCTAGCAAAGAGATCCACGAAATACAGATGTAACTCTGCGAGATGAATTAACAGAACACTAGGCAGTTTCTCAGAAAGCTTCTTTCCAGATTTCATCTGAGGATATTTCCTTTTTCACCATAGCCCTCTATGGGCTTCCAAATATCACTTTGCCAATTCCACAAGAACTGTCTTAGCGAAAGGCTTCTTGAAGGGAAAGCTGTAACTCTGTGAGATGATTTCACAGAACACAAAGAAGTTTCTCAGAAAGCTTCTTTCTCTTGGTTATCATAGGATATTTCATTTGGCCCTATAGTCTTCAAAGGGAAAGGAAATATCTGTTCTCAGATTCCACAGAAATAAGGCTAGCAAAGAGATCCACGAAATACAGATGTAACTCTGTGAGATGAATTAACAGAACACTAAGCAGTTTCTCAGAAAGCTTTTTTCCAGATTTCATGGGAGAATAGTTCCCTTTTCACCATAGCCCTCTATAGGCTTCCAAATATCACTTTGCCAATTCCACAAGAACTGTCTTAGCGAAAGGCTTTTTGGGGGAAAGCTGTAACTCTATGAGATGATTTCACAGAACACTAAGAAGTTTCTCAGAAAGCTTCTTTCTCTTTTTTATCGGAGGATATTTCCTTTTGCCCTATAGTCTTCAAAGGGAAAGGAAATATCTGTTCTCAGATTCCACAGAAATAAGGCTAGCAAAGAGATCCACGAAATACAGATGTAACTCTGTGAGATGAATGAACAGAACACTAAGCAGTCTCTCAGAAAGCTTCTTTCCAGATTTCATCGGAGGATATTTCGTTTTTCACCATAGCCCTCTATGGGCTTCCAAATATCATTTTGCCAATTCCACAAGAACTGTCTTAGCGAAAGGCTTCTTGAGGGCAAAGCTGTAACTCTGTGAGATGATTTCACAGAACACAAAGAAGTTTCTCAGAAAGCTTCTTTCTCTTTGTTATCGGAGGATATTTCCTTTGGCCCTATAGTCTTCAAAGGGAAAGGAAATATCTGTTGTCAGTTCTCACAGAAATAAGGCTAGCAAAGAGATCCACGAAATACAGATGTAACTCTGTGAGATGAATTAACAGAACACTAAGCAGTTTCTCAGAAAGCTTCTTTCCAGATTTCATCGGAGGATATTTCCTTTTTCACCGTATCCCTCTATGGGCTTCCTAATATCACTTTGCCAATTCCACAAGAACTGCCTTAGCGAAAGGCTTCTTGAAGGGAAAGCTGTAACTCTGTGAGATGATTTCACAGAACACAAAGAAGTTTCTCAGAAAGCTCCTTTCTCTGTGCTATCGGAGGATATTTCCTTTGGCCCTATAGTCTTGAAAGGGAAAGGAAATATCTGTTCTCAGATTCCACAGAAATAAGGCTAGCAAAGAGATCCACGATATACAGATGTAACTCTGTGAGATGAAGTAACAGAACACTAAGCAGTTTCTCAGAAAGCTTCTTTCCAGATTTCATCGGAGGATATTTCCTTTTTCACCATAGCCCTCTAAGGGCTTCCAAATATCACTTTGCCAATTCCACAAGAACTGTCTTAGCGAAAGGCTTCTTGAGAGGAAAGCTGTAACTGTGTGAGATGATTTCACAGAACACAAAGAAGTTTCCCAGAAAGCTTCTTTCTCTTGGTTATCGGAGGATATTTCCCTTGGCCCTATAGTTTTCAAAGGGAAAGGAAACACCTGTTCTCAGATTCCACAGAAATAAGGCTAGCAAAGAGATCCACGAAATACAGATGTAACTCTGTGTGATGAATTAACAGAACACTAAGCAGTTTCTCAGAAAGCTTCTTTCCAAATTTCATCGGAGGATATTTCCTTTTTCAACATAGCCCTCTACGGGCTTCCAAATAACACTTTGCCAATTCCACAAGAAGGGTCTTAGCGAAAGGCTTCTTGAGGGGAAAGCTGTAACTCTGTGAGATGATTTCACCGAACACAAGGAAGTTTCTCAGAAAGCTTCTTTCTCTTTGTTACCGGAGGATATTTCCTTTGGCCCTATAGTCTTCAAAAAGAAAGGAAATATCTGTTCTCAGATTACACAGAAATAAGACTAGCAAAGAGATCCACGAAATACAGATGTAACTCTGCGAGATGAATTAACAGAACACTAAGCAGTTTCTCAGAAAGCTTCTTTCCAGATTTCATGGGAGGATATTTCCTTTTTCACCATAGCCCTCTATGGGCTTCCAAATATCACTTTGCCAATTCCACAAGAACTGTCTTATGGAAAGGCTTCTTGAGGGGAAAGCTGTAACTCTGTGAGATGATTTCACAGAACACAAAGAAGTTTCTCAGAAAGCTTCTTTCTCTTTGTTATCGGAGGATATTTCCTTTTGCCCTGTAGTCTTCAAAGGGATCCGAAATATCTGTTCTCAAATTCCACAGAAATAAGGCTAGCAAAGAGATCCACGAAATACAGGTGTGACTCTGTGAGATGAATTAAAAGAACACTAAGCAGTTTCTCAGAAAGCTTCTTTCCAGAATTCATCGGAGGATATTTCCTTTTTCACCATAGCCCTCTATGGGCTTCCAAATATCACTTTGCCAATTCCACAAGAACTGTCTTTGCGAAAGGCTTTTTTGGGGAAAGCTGTAACTCTATGAGATGATTTCACAGAACACTAAGAAGTTTCTCAGAAAGCTTCTTTCTCTTTTTTAATGGAGGATATTTCCTTTTGCCCTATAGTCTTCAAAGGGAAAGGAAATATCTGTTCTCAGATTCCACAGAAATAAGGCTAGCAAAGAGATCCACGAAATACAGATGTAACTCTGTGAGATGAATGAACAGAACACTAAGCAGTCTCTCAGAAAGCTTCTTTCCAGATTTCATCGGAGGATATTTCATTTTTCACCATAGCCCTCTATGGGCTTCCAAATATCATTTTGCCAATTCCACAAGAACTGTCTTAGCGAAAGGCTTCTTGAGGGCAAAGCTGTAACTCTGTGAGATGATTTCACAGAACACAAAGAAGTTTCTCAGAAAGCTTCTTTCTCTTTGTTATCGGAGGATATTTCCTTTGGCCCTATAGTCTTCAAAGGGAAAGGAAATATCTGTTGTCAGTTCCCACAGAAATAAGGCTAGCAAAGAGATCCAGGAAATACAGATGTAACTCTGTGAGATGAATTAACAGAACACTAAGCAGTTTCTCAGAAAGCTTCTTTCCAGATTTCATCGGAGGATATTTCCTTTTTCACCGTATCCCTCTATGGGCTTCCTAATATCACTTTGCCAATTCCACAAGAACTGTCTTAGCGAAAGACTTCTTGAGGGGAAAGCTGTAACTCTGTGAGATGATTTCACAGAACACAAAGAAGTTTCTCAGAAAGCTCCTTTCTCTGTGCTATCGGAGGATATTTCCTTTGGCCCTATAGTCTTCAAAGGGAAAGAAAATATCTGTTCTCAGATTCCACAGAAATAAGGCTAGCAAAGAGATCCACGATATACAGATGTAACTGTGTGAGATGAAGTAACAGAACACTAAGCAGTTTCTCAGAAAGCTTCTTTCCAGATTTCATCGGAGGATATTTCCTTTTTCACCATAGCCCTCTATGGGCTTCCAAATATCACTTTGCCAATTCCACAAGAACTGACTTAGCGAAAGGCTACTGGAGGGGAAAGCTGTAACCCTGTGAGATGATTTCACAGAACACAAAGAAGTTTCCCAGAAAGCTTCTTTCTCTTGGTTATCGGAGGATATTTCCTTTGGCCCTATAGTCTTCAAAGGGAAAGGAAACACCTGTTCTCAGATTCCACAGAAATAAGGCTAGCAAAGAGATCCACGAAATACAGATGTAACTCTGTGTGATGAATTAACAGAACACTAAGCAGTTTCTCAGAAAGCTTCTTTCCAGATTTCATCGGAGGATATTTCCTTTTTCACCATAGCCCTCTATGGTCTTCCAAATAACACTTTGCCAATTCCACAAGAAGGGTCTTAGCGAAAGGCTTCTTGAGGGGAAAGCTGTAACTCTGTGAGATGATTTCACCGAACAAAAGGAAGTTTCTCAGAAAGCTTCTTTCTCTTTGTTACCGGAGGATATTTCCTTTGGCCCTATAGTCTTCAAAAAGAAAGGAAATATCTGTTCTCAGATTACACAGAAATAAGACTAGCAAAGAGATCCACGAAATACAGATGTAACTCTGCGAGATGAATTAACAGAACACTAAGCAGTTTCTCAGAAAGCTTCTTTCCAGATTACATGGGAGGATATTTCCTATTTCACCATAGCCCTCTATGGGCTTCCAAATATCACTTTGCCAATTCCACAAGAACTGTCTTATCGAAAGGCTTCTTGAGGGGAAAGCTGTATCTCTGTGAGATGATTTCACAGAACACAAAGAAGTTTCTCAGAAAGCTTCTTTCTGTTTGTTATCGGAGGATATTTCCTTTTGCCCTGTAGTCTTCAAAGGGATCCGAAATATCTGTTCTCAAATTCCACAGAAATAAGGCTAGCAAGGAGATCCACGAAATACAGATGTAATTCTGTGAGATGAATTAACAGAACACTAAGCATTTTCTCAGAAAGCTTCTTTCCGGATTTCATGGGAGGATATTTCCTTTTTCACCATAGCCCTCTATGGGCTTCCAAATAACACTTTGCCAATTCCACAAAAAGGTCTTAGCGAAAGGCTTCTTGAGGGGAAAGCTGTAACTCTGTGAGATGATTTCACAGAACACAAAGAAGTTTCTCAGAAAGCTTCTTTCTCTTTGTTATCGGAGGATATTTCCTTTGGCCGTACAGTCTTCAAATGGGAAAGGAATTATCTGTTGTCAGATTCCACAGAAATAAGGCTAGCAAAGAGATCCACGAAATACAGATGTAACTCTGCGAGATGAATTAACAGAACACTAAGCAGTTTCTCAGAAAGCTTCTTTCCAGATTTCATCTGAGGATATTTCCTTTTTCACCATAGCCCTCTATGGGCTTCCAAATATCACTTTGCAAATTCCACAAGAACTGTCTTAGCGAAAGGCTTCTTGAGAGGAAAGCTGTAACTGTGTGAGATGATTTCACAGAACACAAAGAATTTTCCCAGAAAGCTTCTTTCTCTTGGTTATCGGAGGATATTTCCTTTGGCCCTATAGTCTTCAAAGGGAAAGGAAACACCTGTTCTCAGATTCCACAGAAATAAGGCTAGCAAACAGATCCACGAAATACAGATGTAACTCTGTGTGATGAATTAACAGAACACTAAGCAGTTTCTCAGAAAGCTTCTTTCCAAATTTCATCGGAGGATATTTCCTTTTTCACCATAGCCCTCTATGGGCTTCCAAATAACACTTTGCCAATTCCACAAGAAGGGTCTTAGCGAAAGGCTTCTTGAGGGGAAAGCTGTAACTCTGTGAGATGATTTCACAGAACACAAAGAAGTTTCTCAGAAAGCTTCTTTCTCTTTGTTATCGGAGGATATTTCCTTTTGCCCTGTAGTCTTCAAAGGGATCCGAAATATCTGTTCTCAAATTCCACAGAAATAAGGCTAGCAAAGAGATCCACGAAATACAGATGTGACTCTGTGAGATGAATTAAAAGAACACTAAGCAGTTTCTCAGAAAGCTTCTTTCCAGAATTCATCGGAGGATATTTCCTTTTTCAGCATAGCCCTCTGGGTTTCCAAATATCACTTTGCCAATTCCACAAGAACTGTCTTAGCGAAAGGCTTATTGAGGGGAAAGCTGTAACTCTGTGAGATGATTTCACAGAACACAAAGAAGTTTCTCAGAAAGCTTCTTTCTCTTTGTTATCGGAGGATATTTCCTTTGGCCCTATAGTCTTCAAATGGGAAAGGAAATATCTGTTGTCAGATTCCACAGAAATAAGGCTAGCAAAGAGATCCACGAAATACAGATGTAACTCTGCGAGATGAATTAACAGAACACTAAGCAGTTTCTCAGAAAGCTTCTTTCCAGATTTCATCTGAGGATATTTCTTTTTTCACCATAGCCCTCTATGGGCTTCCAAATATCACTTTGCCAATTCCACAAGAACTGTCTTAGCGAAAGGCTTCTTGAGGGGAAAGCTGTAACTCTGTGAGATGATTTCACAGAACACAAAGAAGTTTCTCAGAAAGCTTCTTTCTCTTGGTTATCGTAGGATATTTCATTTGGCCCTATAGTCTTCAAAGGGAAAGGAAATATCTGTTCTCAGATTCCACAGAAATAAGGCTAGCAAAGAGATCCACGAAATACAGATGTAACTCTGTGAGATGAATTAACAGAACACTAAGCAGTTTCTCAGAAAGCTTCATTCCAGATTTCATGGGAGAATATTTCCCTTTTCACCATAGCCCTCTATGGGCTTCCAAATATCACTTTGCCAATTCCACAAGAACTGTCTTAGCGAAAGGCTTTTTTGGGGAAAGCTGTAACTCTATGAGATGATTTCACAGAACACTAAGAAGTTTCTCAGAAAGCTTCTTTCTCCTTTTTATCGGAGGATATTTCCTTTTGCCCTATAGTCTTCAAAGGGAAAGGAAATATCTGTTCTCAGATTCCACAGAAATAAGGCTAGCAAAGAGATCCACGAAATACAGATGTAACTCTGTGAGATGAATGAACAGAACACTAAGCAGTCTCTCAGAAAGCTTCTTTCCAGATTTCATCGGAGGATATTTCGTTTTTCACCGTAGCCCTCTATGGGCTTCCAAATATCATTTTGCCAGTTCCACAAGAACTGTCTTAGCGAAAAGCTTCTTGAGGGCAAAGCTGTAACTCTGTGAGATGATTTCACAGAACACAAAGAAGTTTCTCAGAAAGCTTCTTTCTCTTTGTTATCGGAGGATATTTCCTTTGGCCCTATAGTCTTCAAAGGGAAAGGAAATATCTGTTGTCAGTTCCCACAGAAATAAGGCTAGCAAAGAGATCCACGAAATACAGATGTAACTCTGTGAGATGAATTAACAGAACACTAAGCAGTTTCTCAGAAAGCTTCTTTCCAGATTTCGTCGGAGGATATTTCCTTTTTCACCGTATCCCTCTATGGGCTTCCTAATATCACTTTGCCAATTCCACAAGAACTGTCTTAGCGAAATGCTTCTTGAGGGGAAAGCTGTAACTCTGTGAGATGATTTCACAGAACACAAAGAAGTTTCTCAGAAAGCTCCTTTCTCTGTGCTATCGGAGGATATTTCCTTTGGCCCTATAGTCTTCAAAGGGAAAGAAAATATCTGTTCTCAGATTCCACAGAAATAAGGCTAGCAAAGAGATCCACGATATACAGATATAACTCTGTGAGATGAAGTAACAGAACACTAAGCAGTTTCTCAGAAAGCTTCTTTCCAGATTTCATCGGAGGATATTTCCTTTTTCACCATAGCCCTCTATGGGCTTGCAAATATCACTTTGCCAATTCCACAAGAACTGTCTTAGCGAAAGGCTTCTTGAGGGGAAAGCTGTAACTGTGTGAGATGATTTCACAGAACACAAAGAAGTTTCCCAGAAAGCTTCTTTCTCTTGGTTATCGGAGGATATTTCCTTTGGCCCTATAGTCTTCAAAGGGAAAGGAAACACCTGTTCTCAGATTCCACAGAAATAAGGCTAGCAAAGAGATCCACGAAATACAGATGTAACTCTGTTTGATGAATTAACGGAACACTAAGCAGTTTCTCAGAAAGCTTCTTTCCAAATTTCATCGGAGGATATTTCCTTTTTCACCATAGCCCTCTATGGGCTTCCAAATAACACTTTGCCAATTCCACAAGAAGGGTCTTACCGAAAGGCTTCTTGAGGGGAAAGCTGTAACTCTGTGAGATGATTTCACCGAACACAAGGAAGTTTCTCAGAAAGCTTCTTTCTCTTTGTTACCGGAGGATATTTCCTTTGGCCCTATAGTCTTCAAAAAGAAAGGAAATATCTGTTCTCAGATTACACAGAAATAAGACTAGCAAAGAGATCCACGAAATACAGATGTAACTCTGCGAGATGAATTAACAGAACACTAAGTAGTTTCTCAGAAAGCTTCTTTCCAGATTTCATCGGAGGATATTTCCTTTTTCACCATAGCCCTCTATGGGCTTCCAAATATCACTTTGCCAATTCCACAAGAACTGTCTTATCGAAAGGCTTCTTGAGGTGAAAGCTGTAACTCTGTGAGATGATTTCACAGAACACAAAGAAGTTTCTCAGAAAGCTTCTTTCTCTTTTTTATCGGAGGATATTTCCTTTTGCCCTATAGTCTTCAAAGGGAAAGGAAATATCTGTTCTCAGATTCCACAGAAATAAGGCTAGCAAAGAGATCCACGAAATACAGATGTAACTCTGTGAGATGAATGAACAGAACACTAAGCAGTCTCTCAGAAAGCTTCTTTCCAGATTTCATCGGAGGATATTTCGTTTTTCACCGTAGCCCTCTATGGGCTTCCAAATATCATTTTGCCAATTCCACAAGAACTGTCTTAGCGAAAAGCTTCTTGAGGGCAAAGCTGTAACTCTGTGAGATGATTTCACAGAACACAAAGAAGTTTCTCAGAAAGCTTCTTTCTCTTTGTTATCGGAGGATATTTCCTTTGGCCCTATAGTCTTCAAAGGGAAAGGAAATATCTGTTGTCAGTTCCCACATAAATAAGGCTAGCAAAGAGATCCACGAAATAAAGATGTAACTCTGTGAGATGAATTAACAGAACACTAAGCAGTTTCTCAGAAAGCTTCTTTCCAGATTTCGTCGGAGGATATTTCCTTTTTCACCGTATCCCTCTATGGGCTTCCTAATATCACTTTGCCAATTCCACAAGAACTGTCTTAACGAAATGCTTCTTGAGGGGAAAGCTGTAACTCTGTGAGATGATTTCACAGAACACAAAGAAGTTTCTCAGAAAGCTCCTTTCTCTGTGCTATCGGAGGATATTTCCTTTGGCCCTATAGTCTTCAAAGGGAAAGAAAATATCTGTTCTCAGATTCCACAGAAATAAGGCTAGCAAAGAGATCCACGATATACAGATATAACTCTGTGAGATGAAGTAACAGAACACTAAGCAGTTTCTCAGAAAGCTTCTTTCCAGATTTCATGGGAGGATATTTCCTTTTTCACCATAGCCCTCTATGGGCTTGCAAATATCACTTTGCCAATTCCACAAGAACTGTCTTAGCGAAAGGCTTCTTGAGGGGAAAGCTGTAACTGTGTGAGATGATTTCACAGAACACAAAGAAGTTTCCCAGAAAGCTTCTTTCTCTTGGTTATCGGAGGATATTTCCTTTGGCCCTATAGTCTTCAAAGGGAAAGGAAACACCTGTTCTCAGATTCCACAGAAATAAGGGTAGCAAAGAGATCCACGAAATACAGATGTAACTCTTTGTGATGAATTAACGGAACACTAAGCAGTTTCTCAGAAAGCTTCTTTCCAAATTTCATCGGAGGATATTTCCTTTTTCACCATAGCCCTCTATGGGCTTCCAAATAACACTTTGCCAATTCCACAAGAAGGGTCTTACCGAAAGGCTTCTTGAGGGGAAAGCTGTAACTCTGTGAGATGATTTCACCGAACACAAGGAAGTTTCTCAGAAAGCTTCTTTCTCTTTGTTACCGGAGGATATTTCCTTTGGCCCTATAGTCTTCAAAAAGAAAGGAAATATCTGTTCTCAGATTACACAGAAATAAGACTAGCAAAGAGATCCACGAAATACAGATGTAACTCTGCGAGATGAATTAACAGAACACTAAGTAGTTTCTCAGAAAGCTTCTTTCCAGATTTCATCGGAGGATATTTCCTTTTTCACCATAGCCCTCTATGGGCTTCCAAATATCACTTTGCCAATTCCACAAGAACTGTCTTATCGAAAGGCTTCTTGAGGTGAAAGCTGTAACTCTGTGAGATGATTTCACAGAACACAAAGAAGTTTCTCAGAAAGCTTCTTTCTCTTTGTTATCGGAGGATATTTCCTTTTGCCCTGTAGTCTTCAAAGGGATCCGAAATATCTGTTCTCAAATTCCACAGAAATAAGGCTAGCAAGGAGATCCACGAAATACAGATGTAACTCTGTGAGATGAATTAACAGAACACTAAGCATTTTCTCAGAAAGCTTCTTTCCGGATTTCATGGGAGGATATTTCCTTTTTCACCATAGCCCTCTATGGGCTTCCAAATAACACTTTGCCAATTCCACAAAAAGGTCTTAGCGAAAGGCTTCTTGAGGGGAAAGCTGTAACTCTGTGAGATGATTTCACAGAACACAAAGAAGTTTCTCAGAAAGCTTCTTTCTGTTTGTTATCGGAGGATATTTCCTTTTGCCCTGTAGTCTTCAAAGGGATCCGAAATATCTGTTCTCAAATTCCACAGAAATAAGGCTAGCAAGGAGATCCACGAAATACAGATGTAATTCTGTGAGATGAATTAACAGAACACTAAGCATTTTCTCAGAAAGCTTCTTTCCGGATTTCATGGGAGGATATTTCCTTTTTCACCATAGCCCTCTATGGGCTTCCAAATAACACTTTGCCAATTCCACAAAAAGGTCTTAGCGAAAGGCTTCTTGAGGGGAAAGCTGTAACTCTGTGAGATGATTTCACAGAACACAAAGAAGTTTCTCAGAAAGCTTCTTTCTCTTTGTTATCGGAGGATATTTCCTTTGGCCGTATAGTCTTCAAATGGGAAAGGAATTATCTGTTGTCAGATTCCACAGAAATAAGGCTAGCAAAGAGATCCACGAAATACAGATGTAACTCTGCGAGATGAATTAACAGAACACTAAGCAGTTTCTCAGAAAGCTTCTTTCCAGATTTCATCTGAGGATATTTCCTTTTTCACCATAGCCCTCTATGGGCTTCCAAATATCACTTTGCAAATTCCACAAGAACTGTCTTAGCGAAAGGCTTCTTGAGAGGAAAGCTGTAACTGTGTGAGATGATTTCACAGAACACAAAGAAGTTTCCCAGAAAGCTTCTTTCTCTTGGTTATCGGAGGATATTTCCTTTGGCCCTATAGTCTTCAAAGGGAAAGGAAACACCTGTTCTCAGATTCCACAGAAATAAGGCTAGCAAACAGATCCACGAAATACAGATGTAACTCTGTGTGATGAATTAACAGAACACTAAGCAGTTTCTCAGAAAGCTTCTTTCCAAATTTCATCGGAGGATATTTCCTTTTTCACCATAGCCCTCTATGGGCTTCCAAATAACACTTTGCCAATTCCACAAGAAGGGTTTTAGCGAAAGGCTTCTTGAGGGGAAAGCCATAACTCTGTGAGATGATTTCACCGAACACAAGGAAGTTTCTCAGAAAACTTCTTTCTCTTTGTTACCGGAGGATATTTCCTTTGGCCCTATAGTCTTCAAAAAGAAAGGAAATATCTGTTCTCAGATTACACAGAAATAAGACTAGCAAAGAGATCCACGAAATACAGATGTAACTCTGCGAGATGAATTAACAGAACACTAAGCAGTTCCTCAGAAAGCTTCTTGCCAGATTTCATCGGAGGATATTTCCTTTTTCACCGTAGCCCTCTATGGGCTTCCAAATATCACTTTGCCAATTCCACAAGAACTGTCTTATCGAAAGGCTTCTTGAGGGGAAAGCTGTAACTCTGTGAGATGATTTCACAGAACACAAAGAAGTTTCTCAGAAAGCTTCTTTCTCTTTGTTATCGGAGGATATTTCCTTTTGCCCTGTAGTCTTCAAAGGGATCCGAAATATCTGTTCTCAAATTCCACAGAAATAAGGCTAGCAAAGAGATCCACGAAATACAGATGTGACTCTGTGAGATGAATTAAAAGAACACTAAGCAGTTTCTCAGAAAGCTTCTTTCCAGAATTCATCGGAGGATATTTCCTTTTTCAGCATAGCCCTCTGGGTTTCCAAATATCACTTTGCCAATTCCACAAGAACTGTCTTAGCGAAAGGCTTATTGAGGGGAAAGCTGTAACTCTGTGAGATGATTTCACAGAACACAAAGTAGTTTCTCAGAAAGCTTCTTTCTCTTTGTTATCGGAGGATATTTCCTTTGGCCCTATAGTCTTCAAATGGGAAAGGAAATATCTGTTGTCAGATTCCACAGAAATAAGGCTAGCAAAGAGATCCACGAAATACAGATGTAACTCTGCGAGATGAATTAACAGAACACTAAGCAGTTTCTCAGAAAGCTTCTTTCCAGATTTCATCTGAGGATATTTCTTTTTTCACCATAGCCCTCTATGGGCTTCCAAATATCACTTTGCCAATTCCACAAGAACTGTCTTAGCGAAAGGCTTCTTGAGGGGAAAGCTGTAACTCTGTGAGATGATTTCACAGAACACAAAGAAGTTTCTCAGAAAGTTTCTTTCTCTTGGTTATCGTAGGATATTTCATTTGGCCCTATAGTCTTCAAAGGGAAAGGAAATATCTGTTCTCAGATTCCACAGAAATAAGGCTAGCAAAGAGATCCACGAAATACAGATGTAACTCTGTGAGATGAATTAACAGAACACTAAGCAGTTTCTCAGAAAGCTTCATTCCAGATTTCATGGGAGAATATTTCCCTTTTCACCATAGCCCTCTATGGGCTTCCAAATATCACTTTGCCAATTCCACAAGAACTGTCTTAGCGAAAGGCTTTTTTGGGGAAAGCTGTAACTCTATGAGATGATTTCACAGAACACTAAGAAGTTTCTCAGAAAGCTTCTTTCTCCTTTTTATCGGAGGATATTTCCTTTTGCCCTATAGTCTTCAAAGGGAAAGGAAATATCTGTTCTCAGATTCCACAGAAATAAGGCTAGCAAAGAGATCCACGAAATACAGATGTAACTCTGTGAGATGAATGAACAGAACACTAAGCAGTCTCTCAGAAAGCTTCTTTCCAGATTTCATCGGAGGATATTTCGTTTTTCACCGTAGCCCTCTATGGGCTTCCAAATATCATTTTGCCAGTTCCACAAGAACTGTCTTAGCGAAAAGCTTCTTGAGGGCAAAGCTGTAACTCTGTGAGATGATTTCACAGAACACAAAGAAGTTTCTCAGAAAGCTTCTTTCTCTTTGTTATCGGAGGATATTTCCTTTGGCCCTATAGTCTTCAAAGGGAAAGGAAATATCTGTTGTCAGTTCCCACAGAAATAAGGCTAGCAAAGAGATCCACGAAATACAGATGTAACTCTGTGAGATGAATTAACAGAACACTAAGCAGTTTCTCAGAAATCTTCTTTCCAGATTTCGTCGGAGGATATTTCCTTTTTCACCGTATCCCTCTATGGGCTTCCTAATATCACTTTGCCAATTCCACAAGAACTGTCTTAGCGAAATGCTTCTTGAGGGGAAAGCTGTAACTCTGTGAGATGATTTCACAGAACACAAAGAAGTTTCTCAGAAAGCTCCTTTCTCTGTGCTATCGGAGGATATTTCCTTTGGCCCTATAGTCTTCAAAGGGAAAGAAAATATCTGTTCTCAGATTCCACAGAAATAAGGCTAGCAAAGAGATCCACGATATACAGATATAACTCTGTGAGATGAAGTAACAGAACACTAAGCAGTTTCTCAGAAAGCTTCTTTCCAGATTTCATCGGAGGATATTTCCTTTTTCACCATAGCCCTCTATGGGCTTGCAAATATCACTTTGCCAATTCCACAAGAACTGTCTTAGCGAAAGGCTTCTTGAGGGGAAAGCTGTAACTGTGTGAGATGATTTCACAGAACACAAAGAAGTTTCCCAGAAAGCTTCTTTCTCTTGGTTATCGGAGGATATTTCCTTTGGCCCTATAGTCTTCAAAGGGAAAGGAAACACCTGTTCTCAGATTCCACAGAAATAAGGCTAGCAAAGAGATCCACGAAATACAGATGTAACTCTGTTTGATGAATTAACGGAACACTAAGCAGTTTCTCAGAAAGCTTCTTTCCAAATTTCATCGGAGGATATTTCCTTTTTCACCATAGCCCTCTATGGGCTTCCAAATAACACTTTGCCAATTCCACAAGAAGGGTCTTACCGAAAGGCTTCTTGAGGGGAAAGCTGTAACTCTGTGAGATGATTTCACCGAACACAAGGAAGTTTCTCAGAAAGCTTCTTTCTCTTTGTTACCGGAGGATATTTCCTTTGGCCCTATAGTCTTCAAAAAGAAAGGAAATATCTGTTCTCAGATTACACAGAAATAAGACTAGCAAAGAGATCCACGAAATACAGATGTAACTCTGCGAGATGAATTAACAGAACACTAAGTAGTTTCTCAGAAAGCTTCTTTCCAGATTTCATCGGAGGATATTTCCTTTTTCACCATAGCCCTCTATGGGCTTCCAAATATCACTTTGCCAATTCCACAAGAACTGTCTTATCGAAAGGCTTCTTGAGGTGAAAGCTGTAACTCTGTGAGATGATTTCACAGAACACAAAGAAGTTTCTCAGAAAGCTTCTTTCTCTTTTTTATCGGAGGATATTTCCTTTTGCCCTATAGTCTTCAAAGGGAAAGGAAATATCTGTTCTCAGATTCCACAGAAATAAGGCTAGCAAAGAGATCCACGAAATACAGATGTAACTCTGTGAGATGAATGAACAGAACACTAAGCAGTCTCTCAGAAAGCTTCTTTCCAGATTTCATCGGAGGATATTTCGTTTTTCACCGTAGCCCTCTATGGGCTTCCAAATATCATTTTGCCAATTCCACAAGAACTGTCTTAGCGAAAAGCTTCTTGAGGGCAAAGCTGTAACTCTGTGAGATGATTTCACAGAACACAAAGAAGTTTCTCAGAAAGCTTCTTTCTCTTTGTTATCGGAGGATATTTCCTTTGGCCCTATAGTCTTCAAAGGGAAAGGAAATATCTGTTGTCAGTTCCCACAGAAATAAGGCTAGCAAAGAGATCCACGAAATAAAGATGTAACTCTGTGAGATGAATTAACAGAACACTAAGCAGTTTCTCAGAAAGCTTCTTTCCAGATTTCGTCGGAGGATATTTCCTTTTTCACCGTATCCCTCTATGGGCTTCCTAATATCACTTTGCCAATTCCACAAGAACTGTCTTAGCGAAATGCTTCTTGAGGGGAAAGCTGTAACTCTGTGAGATGATTTCACAGAAAACAAAGAAGTTTCTCAGAAAGCTCCTTTCTCTGTGCTATCGGAGGATATTTCCTTTGGCCCTATAGTCTTCAAAGGGAAAGAAAATATCTGTTCTCAGATTCCACAGAAATAAGGCTAGCAAAGAGATCCACGATATACAGATATAACTCTGTGAGATGAAGTAACAGAACACTAAGCAGTTTCTCAGAAAGCTTCTTTCCAGATTTCATCGGAGGATATTTCCTTTTTCACCATAGCCCTCTATGGGCTTGCAAATATCACTTTGCCAATTCCACAAGAACTGTCTTAGCGAAAGGCTTCTTGAGGGGAAAGCTGTAACTGTGTGAGATGATTTCACAGAACACAAAGAAGTTTCCCAGAAAGCTTCTTTCTCTTGGTTATCGGAGGATATTTCCTTTGGCCCTATAGTCTTCAAAGGGAAAGGAAACACCTGTTCTCAGATTCCACAGAAATAAGGGTAGCAAAGAGATCCACGAAATACAGATGTAACTCTTTGTGATGAATTAACGGAACACTAAGCAGTTTCTCAGAAAGCTTCTTTCCAAATTTCATCGGAGGATATTTCCTTTTTCACCATAGCCCTCTATGGGCTTCCAAATAACACTTTGCCAATTCCACAAGAAGGGTCTTACCGAAAGGCTTCTTGAGGGGAAAGCTGTAACTCTGTGAGATGATTTCACCGAACACAAGGAAGTTTCTCAGAAAGCTTCTTTCTCTTTGTTACCGGAGGATATTTCCTTTGGCCCTATAGTCTTCAAAAAGAAAGGAAATATCTGTTCTCAGATTACACAGAAATAAGACTAGCAAAGAGATCCACGAAATACAGATGTAACTCTGCGAGATGAATTAACAGAACACTAAGTAGTTTCTCAGAAAGCTTCTTTCCAGATTTCATCGGAGGATATTTCCTTTTTCACCATAGCCCTCTATGGGCTTCCAAATATCACTTTGCCAATTCCACAAGAACTGTCTTATCGAAAGGCTTCTTGAGGTGAAAGCTGTAACTCTGTGAGATGATTTCACAGAACACAAAGAAGTTTCTCAGAAAGCTTCTTTCTCTTTGTTATCGGAGGATATTTCCTTTTGCCCTGTAGTCTTCAAAGGGATCCGAAATATCTGTTCTCAAATTCCACAGAAATAAGGCTAGCAAGGAGATCCACGAAATACAGATGTAACTCTGTGAGATGAATTAACAGAACACTAAGCATTTTCTCAGAAAGCTTCTTTCCGGATTTCATGGGAGGATATTTCCTTTTTCACCATAGCCCTCTATGGGCTTCCAAATAACACTTTGCCAATTCCACAAAAAGGTCTTAGCGAAAGGCTTCTTGAGGGGAAAGCTGTAACTCTGTGAGATGATTTCACAGAACACAAAGAAGTTTCTCAGAAAGCTTCTTTCTCTTTGTTATCGGAGGATATTTCCTTTTGCCCTGTAGTCTTCAAATGGGAAAGGAATTATCTGTTGTCAGATTCCACAGAAATAAGGCTAGCAAAGAGATCCACGAAATACAGATGTAACTCTGCGAGATGAATTAACAGAACACTAAGCAGTTTCTCAGAAAGCTTCTTTCCAGATTTCATCTGAGGTTATTTCCTTTTTCACCATAGCCCTCTAAGGGCTTCCAAATATCACTTTACCAATTCCACAAGAACTGTCTTAGCGAAAGGCTTCTTGAGGGGAAAGCTGTAACTCTGTGAGATGATTTCTCAGAACACGAAGAAGTTTGTCAGAAAGCTTCTTTCTCTTTGTTATCGGAGGATATTTCCTTTGGCCCTATAGTCTTCAAAGGGAAAGGAAATATCTGTTCTCAGATTCCACAGAAATAAGGCTAGCAAAGAGATCCACGAAATACAGATGTAACTCTGTGAGATGAATTAACAGAACACTAAGCAGTTTCTCAGAAAGCTTCTTTCCAGATTTCATGGGAGGATATTTCCCTTTTCACCATAGCCCTCTATGTGCTTCCAAATATCACTTTGCCAATTCCACAAGAACTGTCTTAGCGAAAGGCTTCTTGGGGGAAAGCTGTAACTCTATGAGATGATTTCACAGAACACTAAGAAGTTTCTCAGAAAGCTTCTTTCTCTTGGTTATCGGAGGATATTTCCTTTTGCCCTATAGTCTTCAAAGGGATCCGAAATATCTGTTCTCAGATTCCACAGAAATAAGGCTAGCAAAGAGATCCACGAAATACAGCTGTAAATTGTGAGATGAATTAACACAACACTAAGCAGTTTCTCAGAAAGCTTCTTTAAAGTTTTCATCGGAGGATATTTCCTTTTTCTCCATAGCCCTCTATGAGCTTCCAAATATCACTTTGCCAATACCACAAGAACTGTCTTGGCGAGGGCTTCTTGAGGGGAAAGCTGTAACCCTGTGAGATGATTTCACAGAACACAAAGAAGTTTCTCAGAAAGCTTCTTTCTGTCTGTTATCGGAGGATATTTACTTTGGCCCTATAGTCTTCAAAGGGAAAGGAAATATCTGTTGTCAGATTCCACAGAAATAAGGCTAGCAAAGAGATCCACGAAATACAGATGTAACTCTGTGAGATGAATTAACAGACCACTAAGCAGTTTCTCAGAAAGCTTCTTTTCAGATTTCATCGGAGAATATTTCCTTTTTCACCATAGCCCTCTATGGGCTTCCAAATAACACTTTGCCAATTCCACAAGAACTGTCTTAGTGAAAGGCTTCTTGAGGGCAAAGCTGTAACTCTGTGAGATGATTTCACAGAACACAAAGAAGTTTCTCAGAAAGCTTCTTACTCTTTGTTATCGGAGGATATTTCCTTTGGCCCTATAGTCTTCAAAGGGAAAGGAAATATCTGTTCTCAGATTCCACAGAAATAAGGCTAGCAAAGAGATCCACGAAATACAGATGTAACTCTGTGAGATGAATGAACAGAACACTAAGCAGTTTCTCAGAAAGCTTCTTTCCAGATTTCATCGGAGGATATTTCGTTTTTCACCATAGCCCTCTATGGGCTTCCAAATATCATTTTGCCAATTCCACAAGAACTGTCTTAGCGAAAGGCTTCTTGAGGGCAAAGCTGTAACTCTGTGAGATGATTTCACAGAACACAAAGAAGTTTCTCAGAAAGCTTCTTTCTCTTGGTTATCGGAGGATATTTCCTTTTGCCCTATAGTCTTCAAAGGGAAAGGAAATATCTGTTGTCAGGTCCCACAGAAATAAGGCTAGCAAAGAGATCCACGAAATACAGATGTAACTCTGTGAGATGAATTAACAGAACACTAAGCAGTTTCTCAGAAAACTTCTTTCCAGATTTCATCGGAGGATATTTCCTTTTTCACCATAGCCCTCTATGGGCTTCCAAATAACACTTTGCCAATTCCACAAGAAGGGTCTTAGCGAAAGGCTTCTTGAAGGGAAAGCTGTAACTCTGTGAGATGATTTCACAGAACACAAGGAAGTTTCTCAGAAAGCTTCTTTCTCTTTGTTACCGGAGGATATTTCCTTTGGCCCTGTAGTCTTCAAAAAGAAAGGAAATATCTGTTCTCAGATTCCACAGAAATAAGGCTAGCAAAGAGATCCACGAAATACAGATGTAATTCTGTGCGATGAATTAACAGAACACTAAGCAGTTTCTCAGAAAGCTTCTTTCCAGATTTCATCGGAGGATATTTCCTTTTTCACCATAGCCCTCTATGGGCTTCCAAATATCACTTTGCCAATTCCACAAGAACTGTCTTAGCGAAAGGCTTCTTGAGGGGAAAGCTGTAACTCTGTGAGATGATTTCACAGAACACAAAGAAGTTTCTCAGAAAGCTTCTTTCTCTTTGTTATCGGAGGATAATTCCTTTGGCCCTATCGTCTTCAAAGGGAAAGGAAATATCTGTTGTCAGATTCCACAGAAATAAGGCTAGCAAAGAGATCCACGAAATACAGATGTAACTCTGTGAGATGAATTAACAGAACACTAAGCAGTTTCTCAGAAAGGTTCTTTCCAGTTTTCAAAGGAGGATATTTCCTTTTTCACCATAGCCCTCTATGGGCTTCCAAATATCACTTTGCCAATTCCACAAGAACTGTCTTAGCGAAAGGCTTCTTGGGGGAAAGCTGTAACTCTATGAGATGATTTTACAGAACACTAAGAAGTTTCTCAGAAAGCTTCCTTCTCTTGGTTATCGGAGGATATTTCCTTTTGCCCTATAGTCTTCAAAGGGATCCGAAATATCTGTTCTCAGATTCCACAGAAATAAGGCTAGCAAAGAGATCCACGAAATACAGTTGTAAATTGTGAGATGAATTAACAGAACACTAAGCAGTTTCTCAGAAAGCTTCTTTAAAGTTTTCATCGGAGGATATTTCCTTTTTCTCCATAGCCCTCTATGAGCTTCCAAATATCACTTTGCCAATACCACAAGAACTGTCTTGGCGAGGGCTTCTTGAGGGGAAAGCTGTAACCCTGTGAGATGATTTCACAGAACACAAAGAAGTTTCTCAGAAAGCTTCTTTCTGTTTGTTACCGGAGGATATTTACTTTGGCCCTATAGTCTTCAAAGGGAAAGGAAATATCTGTTGTCAGATTCCACAGAAATAAGGCTAGCAAAGAGATGCACGAAATACAGATGTAACTCTGTGAGATGAATTAACAGACCACTAAGTAGTTTCTCAGAAAGCTTCTTTTCAGATTTCATCGGAGAATATTTCTTTTTTCACCATAGCCCTCTATGGGCTTCCAAATAACACTTTGCCAATTCCACAAGAACTGTCTTAGCGAAAGGCTTCTTGAGGGCAAAGCTGTAACTCTGTGAGATGATTTCACAGAACACAAAGAAGTTTCTCAGAAAGCTTCTTACTCTTTGTTATCGGAGGATATTTCCTTTGGCCCTATAGTCTTCAAAGGGAAAGGAAATATCTGTTCTCAGATTCCACAGAAATAAGGCTAGCAAAGAGATCCACGAAATACAGATGTAACTCTGTGAGATGAATGAACAGAACACTAAGCAGTTTCTCAGAAAGCTTCTTTCCAGATTTCATCAGAGGATATTTCCTTTTTCTCCATAGCCCTCTATGAGCTTCCAAATATCACTTTGCCAATTCCACAAGAACTGTCTTAGCGAAAGGCTTCTTGAGGGGAAAGCTGTAACTCTGTGAGATGATTTCACAGAACACAAAGAAGTTTCTCAGAAAGCTTCTTTCTCTTTGTTATCGGAGGATAATTCCTTTGGCCCTATCGTCTTCAAAGGGAAAGGAAATATCTGTTGTCAGATTCCACAGAAATAAGGCTAGCAAAGAGATCCACGAAATACAGATGTAACTCTGTGAGATGAATTAACAGAACACTAAGCAGTTTCTCAGAAAGGTTCTTTCCAGTTTTCAAAGGAGGATATTTCCTTTTTCACCATAGCCCTCTATGGGCTTCCAAATATCACTTTGCCAATTCCACAAGAACTGTCTTAGCGAAAGGCTTCTTGATGGGAAAGCTGTAACTCTGTGAGATGATTTCACAGAACACAAAGAAGTTTCTCAGAAAGCCTCTTTCTCTTGGTTATCGGAGGATATTTCCTTTGGCCCTATAGTCTTCAAAGGGAAAGGAAATATCTGTTCTCAGATTCCACAGAAATAAGGCTAGCAAAGAGATCCACGAAATACAGATGTAACTCTGTGAGATGAATTAACAGAACACTAAGCAGTTTCTCAGAAAGCTTCTTTCCAGATTTCATCGCAGGATATTTCCTTTTTCACCATAGCCCTCTAAGGGCTTCCAAATAACACTTTGCCAATTCCACAAGAAGTGTCTTAGGGAAAGGATTCTTGAGGGGAAAGCTGTAACTGTGTGAGATGATTTCACAGAACACAAAGGAGTTTCTCAGAAAGCTTCTTTCTCTTTTTATCGGAGGATATTGCCTTTGGCCCTATAGTCTTCAAAGGGCAAGGAAATATCTGTTCTCAGATTCCACAAAAATAAGGCTAGCAAAGAGATCCACGAAATACAGATGTAACTCTGTGAGATGAATTAACAGAACACTAAGCAGTTTCTCAGAAAGCTTCTTTCCAGATTTCATGGGAGGATCCCTCTATGGGCTTCCAAATATCAATTTGCCAATTCCACAAGAACTGTCTTAGCGAAAGGCTTCTTGAGGGGAAAGCTGTAACTCTGTGAGATGATTTCACAGAAAACAAAGAAGTTTCTCAGAAAGCTTTTTTCTCTTTGTTATCGGAGGATATTTCCTTTGGCCGTATATTCTTCAATGGGATCCGAAATATCTGTTCTCAGATTCCACCGAAATAAGGCCAGCAAAGAGGTCCACGAAATAGAGATGTAACTCTGTGAAAAGAATTCACACAACACTAAGCAGTTTCTCAGAAAGCTTCTTTCCAGATTTCATCTGAGGATATTTCTTTTTTCACCATAGCCCTCTATGGGCTTCCAAATATCACTTTGCCAATTCCACAAGAACTGTCTAAGCGAAAGGCTACTTGAGGGGAAAACTGTAACTCTGTGAGATGATTTCACAGAACACAAAGAAGTTTCTCAGAAATCTTCTATCTCTGTGTTATCGGAGGATATTCCCTTGGGCCCTATAGTCTTCAAAGGGAAAGAAAATATCTGTTGTCAGATTCCATAGAAATAAGGCTAGCAAAGAGATCCACGAAATACAGATGTAACTCTGTGAGATGAATTAACAGAACACTAAGCAGTTTCTCAGAAAGCTTCTTTCCATATTTCATGGGAGGATATTTCCTTTTTCACCATAGCTCTCTATGGGCTTCCAAATATCACTTTGCCAGTTCCACAAGAACTGTCTTAGCGAAAGGCTTATTGAGGGGAAAGCTGTAACAGTGTGAGATGATTTCACAGAACACAAAGAAGTTTCTCAGAAAGCTTCTTTCTCTTGGTTTTCGGAGAATATTTCCTTTGGCCCTATAGTCTTCAAAGGGAAAGGAAATATCTGTTCTCAGATTCCAGAGAAATAAGGCTAGCAAAGAGATCCACGAAATACAGATGTAACTCTGTGAGATGAATTAACAGAACACTAAGCAGTTTCTCAGAAAGCCTCTTTCCAGATTTCATGGGAGGATATTTCCCTTTTCATCATAGCCCTCTATGTGCTTCCAAATATCACTTTGCCAATTCCACAAGAACTGTCTTAGCGAAAGGCTTCTTGGGGGAAAGCTGTAACTCTATGAGATGATTTTACAGAACACTAAGAAGTTTCTCAGAAAGCTTCCTTCTCTTGGTTATCGGAGGATATTTCCTTTTGCCCTATAGTCTTCAAAGGGATCCGAAATATCTGTTCTCAGATTCCACAGAAATAAGGCTAGCAAAGAGATCCACGAAATACAGTTGTAAATTGTGAGATGAATTAACAGAACACTAAGCAGTTTCTCAGAAAGCTTCTTTAAAGTTTTCATCGGAGGATATTTCCTTTTTCTCCATAGCCCTCTATGAGCTTCCAAATATCACTTTGCCAATACCACAAGAACTGTCTTGGCGAGGGCTTCTTGAGGGGAAAGCTGTAACCCTGTGAGATGATTTCACAGAACACAAAGAAGTTTCTCAGAAAGCTTCTTTCTGTTTGTTACCGGAGGATATTTACTTTGGCCCTATAGTCTTCAAAGGGAAAGGAAATATCTGTTGTCAGATTCCACAGAAATAAGGCTAGCAAAGAGATGCACGAAATACAAATGTAACTCTGTGAGATGAATTAACAGACCACTAAGTAGTTTCTCAGAAAGCTTCTTTTCAGATTTCATCGGAGAATATTTCTTTTTTCACCATAGCCCTCTAAGGGGTTCCAAATAACACTTTGCCAATTCCACAAGAACTGTCTTAGCGAAAGGCTTCTTGAGGGCAAAGCTGTAACTCTGTGAGATGATTCCACAGAACACAAAGAAGTTTCTCAGAAAGCTTCTTACTCTTTGTTATCGGAGGATATTTCCTTTGGCCCTATAGTCTTCAAAGGGAAAGGAAATATCTGTTCTCAGATTCCACAGAAATAAGGCTAGCAAAGAGATCCACGAAATACAGATGTAACTCTGTGAGATGAATGAACAGAACACTAAGCAGTTTCTCAGAAAGCTTCTTTCCAGATTTCATCGGAGGATATTTCGTTTTTCACCATAGCCCTCTAAGGGCTTCCAAATATCATTTTGCCAATTCCACAAGAACTGTCTTAGCGAAAGGCTTCTTGAGGGCAAAGCTGTAACTCTGTGAGATGATTTCACAGAACACAAAGAAGTTTCTCAGAAAGCTTCTTTCTCTTTGTTATCGGAGGATATTTCCTTTGGCCCTATAGTCTTCAAAGGGAAAGGAAATATCTGTTGTCAGGTCCCACAGAAATAAGGCTAGCAAAGAGATCCACGAAATACAGATGTAACTCTGTGATATGAATTAACAGAACACTAAGCAGTTTCTCAGAAAGCTTCTTTCCAGATTTCATCGGAGGATATTTCCTTTTTCACCGTAGCCGTCTATGGGCTTCCTAATATCACTTTGCCAATTCCACAAGAACTGTCTTAGCGAAAGGCTTCTTGAGGGGAAAGCTGTAACTCTGTGAGATGATTTCACAGAACACAAAGAAGTTTCTCAGAAAGCTCCTTTCTCTGTGTTATCGGAGGATATTTCCTTTGGCCCTATAGTCTTCAAAGGGAAAGGAAATATCTGTTCTCAGATTCCACAGAAATAAGGCTAGCAAAGAGATCCACGAAACACAGATGTAACTCTGTGAGATGAAGTAACAGAACACTAAGCAGTTTCTCAGAAAGCTTCTTTCCAGATTTCATCGAAGGATATTTCCTTTTTCACCATAGCCCTCTAGGGGCTTCCAAATATCACTTTGCCAATTCCACAAGAACTGTCTTAGCGAAAGGCCTCTTGAGGGGAAAGCTGTAACTGTGTGAGATGATTTCACAGAACACGAAGAAGTTTCTCAGAAAGCTTCTTTCTCTTGGTTATCGGAGGATATTTACTTTGGCCCTATAGTCTTCAAAGGGAAAGGAAACACCTGTTCTCAGATTCCACAGAAATAAGGCTAGCAAAGAGATCCACGAAATACAGATGTAACTCTGTGTGATGAATTAACAGAACACTAAGCAGTTTCTCAGAAAACTTCTTTCCAGATTTCATCGGAGGATATTTCCTTTTTCACCATAGCCCTCTATGGGCTTCCAAATAACACTTTGCCAATTCCACAAGAAGGGTCTTAGCGAAAGGCTTCTTGAGGGGAAAGCTGTAACTCTGTGAGATGATTTCACAGAACACAAGGAAGTTTCTCAGAAAGCTTCTTTCTCTTTGTTACCGGAGGATATTTCCTTTGGCCCTATAGTCTTCAAAAAGAAAGGAAATATCTGTTCTCAGATTCCACAGAAATAAGGCTAGCAAAGAGATCCACGAAATACAGATGTAATTCTATGAGATGAATTAACAGAACACTAAGCAGTTTCTCAGAAAGCTTCTTTCCAGATTTCATCGGAGGATATTTCCTTTTTCACCACAGCCCTCTATGGGCTTCCAAATATCACTTTGCCAATTCCACAAGAACTGTCTTAGCGAAAGGCTTCTTGAGGGGAAAGCTGTAACTCTGTGAGATGATTTCCCAGAACACAAAGAAGTTTCTCAGAAAGCTTCTTTCTCTTTGTTATCGGAGGATAATTCCTTTGGCCCTATCGTCTTCAAAGGGAAAGGAAATATCTGTTGTCAGATTCCACAGAAATAAGGCTAGCAAAGAGATCCACGAAATACAGATGTAACCCTGTGAGATGAATTAACAGAACACTAAGCAGTTTCTCAGAAAGCTTCTTTCCAGTTTTCAACGGAGGATATTTCCTTTTTCACCATAGCCCTCTATGGGCTTCCAAATATCACTTTGCCAATTCCACAAGAACTGTCTTAGCGAAAGGCTTCTTGAAGGGAAAGCTGTAACTCTGTGAGATGATTTCACAGAACACAAAGAAGTTTCTCAGAAAGCCTCTTTCTCTTGGTTATCGGAGGATATTTCCTTTGGCCCTATAGTCTTCAAAGGGAAAGGAAATATCTGTTCTCAGATTCCACAGAAATAAGGCTAGCAAAGAGATCCACGAAATACAGATGTAACTCTGTGAGATGAATTAACAGAACACTAAGCAGTTTCTCAGAAAGCTTCTTTCCAGATTTCATCGCAGGATATTTCCTTTTTCACCATAGCCCTCTAAGGGCTTCCAAATAACACTTTGCCAATTCCACAAGAAGTGTCTTAGGGAATGACTTCTTGAGGGGAAAGCTGTAACTGTGTGAGATGATTTCACAGAACACAAAGGAGTTTCTCAGAAAGCTTCTTTCTCTTTTTATCGGAGGATATTGCCTTTGGCCCTATAGTCTTCAAAGGGCAAGGAAATATCGGTTCTCAGATTCCACAGAAATAAGGCTAGCAAAGAGATCCACGAAATACAGATGTAACTCTGTGAGATGAATTAACAGAACACTAAGCAGTTTCTCAGAAAGCTTCTTTCCAGATTTCATGGGAGGATATTTCCTTTTTCACCATATCCCTCTATGGGCTTCCAAATATAACTTTGCCAATTCCACAAGAACTGTCTTAGCGAAAGGCTTCTTGAGGGGAAAGCTGTAATTCTGTGAGATGATTTCACAGAACACAAAGAAGTTTCTCAGAAAGCTTCTTTCTCTTTGTTATCGGAGGATATTTCCTTTGGCCGTATATTCTTCAATGGGATCCGAAATATCTGTTCTCAGATTCCACAGAAATAAGGCCAGCAAAGAGGTCCACCAAATACAGATGTAACTCTGTGAAAAGAATTCACACAACACTAAGCAGTTTCTCAGAAAGCTTCTTTCCAGATTTCATCTGAGGATATTTCCTTTTTCACCATAGCCCTCTATGGGCTTCCAAATAACACTTTGCCAATTCCACAAGAACTGTCTTAGCGAAAGGCTTCTTGAGGGCAAAGCTGTAACTCTGTGAGATGATTTCACAGAACACAAAGAAGTTTCTCAGAAAGCTTCTTACTCTTTATTATCGGAGGATATTTCCTTTGGCCCTATAGTCTTCAAAGGGAAAGGAAATATCTGTTCTCAGATTCCACAGAAATAAGGCTAGCAAAGAGATCCACGAAATACAGATGTAACTCTGTGAGATGAATGAACAGAACACTAAGCAGTTTCTCAGAAAGCTTCTTTCCAGATTTCATCGGAGGATATTTCGTTTTTCACCATAGCCCTCTATGGGCTTCCAAATATCATTTTGCCAATTCCACAAGAACTGTCTTAGCGAAAGGCTTCTTGTGGGCAAAGCTGTAACTCTGTGAGATGATTTCACAGAACACAAAGAAGTTTCTCAGAAAGCTTCTTTCTCTTTGTTATCGGAGGATATTTCCTTTGGCCCTATAGTCTTCAAAGGGAAAGGAAATATCTGTTGTCAGGTCCCACAGAAATAAGGCTAGCAAAGAGATCCACGAAATACAGATGTAACTCTGTGAGATGAATTAACAGAACACTAAGCAGTTTCTCAGAAAGCTTCTTTCCAGATTTCATCGGAGGATATTTCCTTTTTCACCGTAGCCCTCTATGGGCTTCCTAATATCACTTTGCGAATTCCACAAGAACTGTCTTAGCGAAAGGCTTCTTGAGGGGAAAGCTGTAACTCTGTGAGATGATTTCACAGAACACAAAGAAGTTTCACAGAAAGCTTCTTTCTCTTTTTTATCGGAGGATATTTCCTTTAGCCCTACAGTCTTCAAAGGGAAAGGAAATATCTGTTCTCAGATTCCACAGAAATAAGGCTAACAAAGAGATCCACGAAATACAGATGTAATTCTGTGAGATGAATTAACAGAACACTAAGCAGTTTCTCAGAAAGCTTCTTTCCAGATTTCATCGGAGGATATTTCCTTTTTCAACATAGCCCTCTATGGGCTTCCAAATATCACTTTGCCAATTCCACAACAACTGTCTTAGCGAAAGGCTTCTTGAGGGGAAAGCTGTAACTCTGTGAGATGATTTCCCAGAACACAAAGAAGTTTCTCAGAAAGCTTCTTTCTCTTTTTTATCGGAGGATATTTCCTTTGGCCCTATCGTCTTCAAAGGGAGAGGAAATATCTGTTGTCAGATTCCACAGAAATAAGGCTAGCAAAGAGATCCACGATATACAGATGTAACTCTGTGAGATGAATTAACAGAACACTAAGCAGTTTCTCAGAAAGCTTCTTTCCAGTTTTCAACGGAGGATATTTCCTTTTTCACCATAGCCCTCTATGGGCTTCCAAATATCACTTTGCCAATTCCACAAGAACTGTCTTAGCGAAAGGCTTCTTTAGGGGAAGGCTGTAACTCTGTGAGATGATTTCACAGAACACAAAGAAGTTTCTCAGAAAGCTTCTTTCTCTTCGTTATCGGAGGATATTTCCTTTGGCATTATAGTCTTCAAAGGGAAAGGAAATATCTGTTCTCAGATTTAACTGAAATAAGGCTAGCAAGGGATCCACGAAATACAGATGTAACTCTGTGAGATGAATTTCCAGAACACTGAGTAGTTTCTCAGAAAGCTTCTTTCCAGATTTCATCGGAGGATATTTCCTTTTTCACAATAGCCCTCTATGGGCTTCCAAATATCACTTTGCCTATTCCACAAGAACTGTCTTAGCGAAAGGCTTCTTGAGGGGAAAGCTGTAACTCTGTGAGATGATTTCACAGAACACAAAGAAGTTTCTCAGAAAGCTTCTTTCTCTTTGTTACCGGAGGATATTTCCTTTGGCCCTATATTCTTCAAAAAGAAAGGAAATATCTGTTCTCAGATTACACAGAAATAAGACTAGCAAAGAGATCCACGAAATACAGATGTAACTCTGCGAGATGAATTAACAGAACACTAAGCAGTTTCTCAGAAAGCTTCTTTCCAGATTTCATCGGAGGATATTTCCTTTTTCACCGTAGCCCTCTATGGGCTTCCAAATATCACTTTGCCAATTCCACAAGAACTGTCTTATCGAAAGGCTTCTTGAGGGGAAAGCTGTAACTCTGTGAGATGATTTCACAGAACACAAAGAAGTTTCTCAGAAAGCTTCTTTCTCTTTGTTATCGGAGGATATTTCCTTTTGCCCTGTAGTCTTCAAAGGGATCCGAAATATCTGTTCTCAAATTCCACAGAAATAAGGCTAGCAAAGAGATCCACGAAATACAGATGTGACTCTGTGAGATGAATTAAAAGAACACTAAGCAGATTCTCAGAAAGCTTCTTTCCAGAATTCATCGGAGGATATTTCCTTTTTCACCATAGCCCTCTGGGTTTCCAAATATCACTTTGCCAATTCCACAAGAACTGTCTTAGCGAAAGGCTTATTGAGGGGAAAGCTGTAACTCTGTGAGATGATTTCACAGAACACAAAGAAGTTTCTCAGAAAGCTTCTTTCTCTTTGTTATCGGAGGATATTTCCTTTGGCCCTATAGTCTTTAATTGGGAAAGGAAATATCTGTTGTCAGATTCCACAGAAATAAGGCTAGCAAAGAGATCCACGAAATACAGATGTAACTCTGCGAGATGAATTAACAGAACACTAAGCAGTTTCTCAGAAAGCTTCTTTCCAGATTTCATCTGAGGATATTTCCTTTTTCACCATAGCCCTCTATGGGCTTCCAAATATCACTTTGCCAATTCCACAAGAACTGTCTTAGCGATAGGCTTCTTGAGGGGAAAGCTGTAACTCTGTGAGATGATTTCACAGAACACAAAGAAGTTTCTCAGAAAGCTTCTTTCTCTTGGTTATCGTAGGATATTTCATTTGGCCCTCTAGTCTTCAAAGGGAAAGGAAATATCTGTTCTCAGATTCCACAGAAATAAGGCTAGCAAAGAGATCCACGAAATACAGATGTAACTCTGTGAGATGAATTAACAGAACACTAAGCAGTTTCTCAGAAAGCTTCTTTCCAGATTTCATGGGAGAATATTTCCCTTTTCACCATAGCCCTCTATGGGCTTCCAAATATCATTTTGCCAATTCCACAAGAACTGTCTTAGCGAAAGGCTTCTTGAGGGCAAAGCTGTAACTCTGTGAGATGATTTCACAGAACACAAAGAAGTTTCTCAGAAAGCTTCTTTCTCTTTGTTATCGGAGGATATTTCCTTTGGCCCTATAGTCTTCAAAGGGAAAGGAAATATCTGTTGTCAGTTCCCACAGAAATAAGGCTAGCAAAGAGATCCACGAAATACAGATGTAACTCTGTGAGATGAATTAACAGAACACTAAGCAGTTTCTCAGAAAGCTTCTTTCCAGATTTCAACGGAGGATATTTCCTTTTTCACCGTATCCCTCTATGGGCTTCCAAATAACACTTTGCAATTCCACAAGAAGGGTCTTAGCGAAAGGCTTCTTGAGGGGAAAGCTGTAACTCTGTGAGATGATTTCACAGAACACAAAGAAGTTTCTCAGAAAGCTCCTTTCTCTGTGCTATCGGAGGATATTTCCTTTGGCCCTATAGTCTTCAAAGGGAAAGAAAGTATCTGTTCTCAGATTCCACAGAAATAAGGCTAGCAAAGAGATCCACGATATACAGATGTAACTCTGTGAGATGAAGTAACAGAACACTAAGCAGTTTCTCAGAAAGCTTCTTTCCAGATTTCATCGGAGGATATTTCCTTTTTCACCATAGCCCTCTATGGGCTTCCAAATATCACTTTGCCAATTCCACAAGAACTGTCTTAGCGAAAGGCTTCTTGAGGGGAAAGCTGTAACTGTGTGAGTTGATTTCACAGAACACAAAGAAGTTTCCCAGAAAGCTTCTTTCTCTTGGTTATCGGAGGATATTTCCTTTGGCCCTATAGTCTTCAAAGGGAAAGGAAACACCTGTTCTCAGATTCCACAGAAATAAGGCTAGCAAAGAGATCCACGAAATACAGATGTAACTCTGTGAGATGAATTAACAGAACACTAAGCATTTTCTCAGAAAGCTTCTTTCCAGATTTCATGGGAGGATATTTCCTTTTTCACCATAGCCCTCTATGGGCTTCCAAATATCACTTTGCCAATTCCACAAGAACTGTCTTATCGAAAGGCTTCTTGAGGGGAAAGCTGTAACTCTGTGAGATGATTTCACAGAACACAAAGAAGTTTCTCACAAAGCTTCTTTCTCTTTGTTATCGGAGGATATTTCCTTTTGCCCTGTAGTCTTCAAAGGGATCCGAAATATCTGTTCTCAAATTCCACAGAAATACGGCTAGCAAAGAGATCCACGAAATACAGATGTGACTCTGTGAGATGAATTAAAAGAACACTAAGCAGTTTCTCAGAAATCTTCTTTCCAGAATTCATCGGAGGATATTTCCTTTTTCACCATAGCCCTCTGGGTTTCCAAATATCACTTTGCCAATTCCACAAGAACTGTCTTAGCGAAAGGCTTATTGAGGGGAAAGCTGTAACTCTGTGAGATGATTTCACAGAACACAAAGAAGTTTCTCAGAAAGCTTCTTTCTCTTTGTTATCGGAGGATATTTCCTTTGGCCCTATAGTCTTCAAATGGGAAAGGAAATATCTGTTTTCAGATTCCACAGAAATAAGGCTAGCAAAGAGATCCACGAAATACAGATGTAACTCTGCGAGATGAATTAACAGAACACTAAGCAGTTTCTCAGAAAGCTTCTTTCCAGATTTCATCTGAGGATATTTCCTTTTTCACCATAGCCCTCTATGGGCTTCCAAATATCACTTTGCCAATTCCACAAGAACTGTCTTAGCGAAAGGCTTCTTGAGGGGAAAGCTGTAACTCTGTGAGATGATTTCACAGAACACAAAGAAGTTTCTCAGAAAGCTTCTTTATCTTGGTTATCGTAGGATATTTCATTTGGCCCTATAGTCTTCAAAGGGAAAGGAAATATCTGTTCTCAGATTCCACAGAAATAAGGCTAGCAAAGAGATCCACGAAATACAGATGTAACTCTGTGAGATGAATTAACAGAACACTAAGCAGTTTCTCAGAAAGCTTCTTTCCAGATTTCATGGGAGAATATTTCCCTTTTCAACATAGCCCTCTATGGGCTTCCAAATATCACTTTGCCAATTCCACAAGAACTGTCTTAGCGAAAGGCTTTTTTGGGGAAAGCTGTAACTCTATGAGATGATTTCACAGAACACTAAGAAGTTTCTCAGAAAGCTTCTTTCTCTTTTTTATCGGAGGATATTTCCTTTTGCCCTATAGTCTTCAAAGGGAAAGGAAATATCTGTTCTCAGATTCCACAGAAATAAGGCTAGCAAAGAGATCCACGAAATACAGATGTAACTCTGTGAGATGAATGAACAGAACAGTAAGCAGTCTCTCAGAAAGCTTCTTTCCAGATTTCATCGGAGGATATTTCGTTTTTCACCATAGCCCTCTATGGGCTTCCAAATATCATTTTGCCAATTCCACAAGAACTGTCTTAGCGAAAGGCTTCTTGAGGGCAAAGCTGTAACTCTGTGAGATGATTTCACAGAACACAAAGAAGTTTCTCAGAAAGCTTCTTTCTCTTTGTTATCGGAGGATATTTCCTTTGGCCCTATAGTCTTCAAAGGGAAAGGAAATATCTGTTGTCAGTTCCCACAGAAATAAGGCTAGCAAAGAGATCCACGAAATACAGATGTAACTCTGTGAGATGAATTAACAGAACACTAAGCAGTTTCTCAGAAAGCTTCTTTCCAGATTTCATCGGAGGATATTTCCTTTTTCACCGTATCCCTCTATGGGCTTCCTAATATCACTTTGCCAATTCCACAAGAACTGTCTTAGCAAAATGCTTCTTGAGGGGAAAGCTGTAACTCTGTGAGATGATTTCACAGAACACAAAGAAGTTTCTCAGAAAGCTCCTTTCTCTGTGCTATCGGAGGATATTTCCTTTGGCCCTATAGTCTTCAAAGGGAAAGAAAATATCTGTTCTCAGATTCCACAGAAATAAGGCTAGCAAAGAGATCCACGATATACAGATGTAACTCTGTGAGATGAAGTAACAGAACACTAAGCAGTTTCTCAGAAAGCTTCTTTCCAGATTTCATCGGAGGATATTTCCTTTTTCACCATAGCCCTCTATGGGCTTCCAAATATCACTTTGCCAATTCCACAACAACTGTCTTAGCGAAAGGCTTCTTGAGGGGAAAGCTGTAACTGTGTGAGATGATTTCACAGAACACAAAGAAGTTTCCCAGAAAGCTTCTTTCTCTTGGTTATCGGAGGATATTTCCTTTGGCCCTATAGTCTTCAAAGGGAAAGGAAACACCTGTTCTCAGATTCCACAGAAATAAGGCTAGCAAAGAGATCCACGAAATACAGATGTAACTCTGTGAGATGAATTAAGAGAACACTAAGCAGTTTCTCAGAAAGCTTCTATCCAGATTTCATCGGAGGATATTTCCTTTTTCACCATAGCCCTCTATGGGCTTCCAAATAACACTTTGCCAATTCCACAAGAAGGGTCTTAGCGAAAGGCTTCTTGAGGGGAAAGCTGTCACTCTGTGAGATGCTTTCACCGAAGAAAAGGAAGTTTCTCAGAAAGCTTCTTTCTCTTTGTTACCGGAGGATATTTCCTTTGGCCCTATAGTCTTCAAAAAGAAAGGAAATATCTGTTCTCAGATTACACAGAAATAAGACTAGCACAGAGATCCACGAAATACAGATGTAACTCTGCGAGATGAATTAACGGAACACTAAGCAGTTTCTCAGAAAGCTTCTTTCCAGATTTCATCGGAGGATATTTCCTTTTTCACCATAGCCCTCTATGGGCTTCCAAATATCACTTTGTCAATTCCACAAGAACTGTCTTATCGAAAGGCTTCTTGAGGGGAAAGCTGTAACTCTGTGAGATGATTTCACAGAACACAAAGAAGTTGCTCAGAAAGCTTCTTTCTCTTTGTTATCGGAGGATATTTCCTTTGGCCCTGTAGTCTTCAAAGGGATCCGAAATATCTGTTCTCAAATTCCACAGAAATAAGGCTAGCAAGGAGATCCACGAAATACAGATGTAATTCTGTGAGATGAATTAACAGAACACTAAGCAGTTTCTCAGAAAGCTTCTTTCCGGATTTCATCGGAGGATATTTCCTTTTTCACCATAGCCCTCTATGGGCTTCCAAATAACACTTTGCCAATTCCACAAAAAGGTCTTAGCGAAAGGCTTCTTGAGGGGAAAGCTGTAACTCTGTGAGATGATTTCACAGAACACAAAGAAGTTTCTCAGAAAGCTTCTTTCTCTTTGTTATCGGAGGATATTTCCTTTGGCCGTATAGTCTTCAAATGGGAAAGGAATTATCTGTTGTCAGATTCCACAGAAATAAGGCTAGCAAAGAGATCCACGAAATACAGATGTAACTCTGCGAGATGAATTAACAGAACACTAAGCAGTTTCTCAGAAAGCTTCTTTCCAGATTTCATCTGAGGATATTTCCTTTTTCACCATAGCCCTCTATGGGCTTCCAAATATCACTTTACCAATTCCACAAGAACTGTCTTAGCGAAAGGCTTCTTGAGGGGAAAGCTGTAACTCTGTGAGATTATTTCTCAGAACACAAACAAGTTTGTCAGAAAGCTTCTATCTCTTGGTTATCGTAGGATATTTCATTTGGCACTATAGTCTTCAAAGGGAAAGGAAATATCTGTTCTCAGATTCCACAGAAATAAGGCTAGCAAAGAGATCCACGAAATACAGATGTAACTCTGTGAGATGAATTAACAGAACACTAAGCAGTTTCTCAGAAAGCTTCTTTCCAGATTTCATGGGAGGATATTTCCCTTTTCACCATAGCCCTCTATGTGCTTCCAAATATCACTTTGCCAATTCCACAAGAACTGTCTTAGCGAAAGGCTTCTTGGGGGAAAGCTGTAACTCTATGAGATGATTTCACAGAACACTAAGAAGTTTCTCAGAAAGCTTCTTTCTCTTGGTTATCGGAGGATATTTCCTTTTGCCCTATAGTCTTCAAAGGGATCGGAAATATCTGTTCTCAGGTTCCACAGAAATAAGGCTAGCAAAGAGATCCACGAAATACAGTTGTAAATTGTGAGATGAATTAACAGAACACTAAGCAGTTTCTCAGAAAGCTTCTTTAAAGTTTTCATCGGAGGATATTTCCTTTTTCTCCATAGCCCTCTATGAGCTTCCAAATATCACTTTGCCAATACCACAAGAACTGTCTTGGCGAGGGCTTCTTGAGGGGAAAGCTGTAACCCTGTGAGATGATTTCACAGAACACAAAGAAGTTTCTCAGAAAGCTTCTTTCTCTTTGTTACCGGAGGATATTTCCTTTGGCCCTGTAGTCTTCAAAAAGAAAGGAAATATCTGTTCTCAGATTCCACAGAAATAAGGCTAGCAAAGAGATCCACGAAATACAGATGTAATTCTGTGAGATGAATTAACAGAACACTAAGCAGTTTCTCAGAAAGCTTCTTTCCAGATTTCATCGGAGGATATTTCCTTTTTCACCATAGCCCTCTATGGGCTTCCAAATATCACTTTGCCAATTCCACAAGAACTGTCTTAGCGAAAGGCTTCTTGAGGGGAAAGCTGTAACTCTGTGAGATGATTTCACAGAACACAAAGAAGTTTCTCAGAAAGCTTCTTTCTCTTTGTTATCGGAGGATAATTCCTTTGGCCCTATCGTCTTCAAAGGGAAAGGAAATATCTGTTGTCAGATTCCACAGAAATAAGGCTAGCAAAGAGATCCACGAAATACAGATGTAACTCTGTGAGATGAATTAACAGAACACTAAGCAGTTTCTCAGAAAGGTTCTTTCCAGTTTTCAAAGGAGGATATTTCCTTTTTCACCATAGCCCTCTGGGTTTCCAAATATCACTTTGCCAATTCCACAAGAACTGTCTTAGCGAAAGGCTTATTGAGGGGAAAGCTGTAACTCTGTGAGATGATTTCACAGAACACAAAGAAGTTTCTCAGAAAGCTTCTTTCTCTTTGTTATCGGAGGATATTTCCTTTGGCCCTATAGTCTTTAATTGGGAAAGGAAATATCTGTTGTCAGATTCCACAGAAATAAGGCTAGCAAAGAGATCCACGAAATACAGATGTAACTCTGCGAGATGAATTAACAGAACACTAAGCAGTTTCTCAGAAAGCTTCTTTCCAGATTTCATCTGAGGATATTTCCTTTTTCACCATAGCCCTCTATGGGCTTCCAAATATCACTTTGCCAATTCCACAAGAACTGTCTTAGCGATAGGCTTCTTGAGGGGAAAGCTGTAACTCTGTGAGATGATTTCACAGAACACAAAGAAGTTTCTCAGAAAGCTTCTTTCTCTTGGTTATCGTAGGATATTTCATTTGGCCCTCTAGTCTTCAAAGGGAAAGGAAATATCTGTTCTCAGATTCCACAGAAATAAGGCTAGCAAAGAGATCCACGAAATACAGATGTAACTCTGTGAGATGAATTAACAGAACACTAAGCAGTTTCTCAGAAAGCTTCTTTCCAGATTTCATGGGAGAATATTTCCCTTTTCACCATAGCCCTCTATGGGCTTCCAAATATCATTTTGCCAATTCCACAAGAACTGTCTTAGCGAAAGGCTTCTTGAGGGCAAAGCTGTAACTCTGTGAGATGATTTCACAGAACACAAAGAAGTTTCTCAGAAAGCTTCTTTCTCTTTGTTATCGGAGGATATTTCCTTTGGCCCTATAGTCTTCAAAGGGAAAGGAAATATCTGTTGTCAGTTCCCACAGAAATAAGGCTAGCAAAGAGATCCACGAAATACAGATGTAACTCTGTGAGATGAATTAACAGAACACTAAGCAGTTTCTCAGAAAGCTTCTTTCCAGATTTCAACGGAGGATATTTCCTTTTTCACCGTATCCCTCTATGGGCTTCCAAATAACACTTTGCAATTCCACAAGAAGGGTCTTAGCGAAAGGCTTCTTGAGGGGAAAGCTGTAACTCTGTGAGATGATTTCACAGAACACAAAGAAGTTTCTCAGAAAGCTCCTTTCTCTGTGCTATCGGAGGATATTTCCTTTGGCCCTATAGTCTTCAAAGGGAAAGAAAGTATCTGTTCTCAGATTCCACAGAAATAAGGCTAGCAAAGAGATCCACGATATACAGATGTAACTCTGTGAGATGAAGTAACAGAACACTAAGCAGTTTCTCAGAAAGCTTCTTTCCAGATTTCATCGGAGGATATTTCCTTTTTCACCATAGCCCTCTATGGGCTTCCAAATATCACTTTGCCAATTCCACAAGAACTGTCTTAGCGAAAGGCTTCTTGAGGGGAAAGCTGTAACTGTGTGAGTTGATTTCACAGAACACAAAGAAGTTTCCCAGAAAGCTTCTTTCTCTTGGTTATCGGAGGATATTTCCTTTGGCCCTATAGTCTTCAAAGGGAAAGGAAACACCTGTTCTCAGATTCCACAGAAATAAGGCTAGCAAAGAGATCCACGAAATACAGATGTAACTCTGTGAGATGAATTAACAGAACACTAAGCATTTTCTCAGAAAGCTTCTTTCCAGATTTCATGGGAGGATATTTCCTTTTTCACCATAGCCCTCTATGGGCTTCCAAATATCACTTTGCCAATTCCACAAGAACTGTCTTATCGAAAGGCTTCTTGAGGGGAAAGCTGTAACTCTGTGAGATGATTTCACAGAACACAAAGAAGTTTCTCACAAAGCTTCTTTCTCTTTGTTATCGGAGGATATTTCCTTTTGCCCTGTAGTCTTCAAAGGGATCCGAAATATCTGTTCTCAAATTCCACAGAAATACGGCTAGCAAAGAGATCCACGAAATACAGATGTGACTCTGTGAGATGAATTAAAAGAACACTAAGCAGTTTCTCAGAAATCTTCTTTCCAGAATTCATCGGAGGATATTTCCTTTTTCACCATAGCCCTCTGGGTTTCCAAATATCACTTTGCCAATTCCACAAGAACTGTCTTAGCGAAAGGCTTATTGAGGGGAAAGCTGTAACTCTGTGAGATGATTTCACAGAACACAAAGAAGTTTCTCAGAAAGCTTCTTTCTCTTTGTTATCGGAGGATATTTCCTTTGGCCCTATAGTCTTCAAATGGGAAAGGAAATATCTGTTTTCAGATTCCACAGAAATAAGGCTAGCAAAGAGATCCACGAAATACAGATGTAACTCTGCGAGATGAATTAACAGAACACTAAGCAGTTTCTCAGAAAGCTTCTTTCCAGATTTCATCTGAGGATATTTCCTTTTTCACCATAGCCCTCTATGGGCTTCCAAATATCACTTTGCCAATTCCACAAGAACTGTCTTAGCGAAAGGCTTCTTGAGGGGAAAGCTGTAACTCTGTGAGATGATTTCACAGAACACAAAGAAGTTTCTCAGAAAGCTTCTTTATCTTGGTTATCGTAGGATATTTCATTTGGCCCTATAGTCTTCAAAGGGAAAGGAAATATCTGTTCTCAGATTCCACAGAAATAAGGCTAGCAAAGAGATCCACGAAATACAGATGTAACTCTGTGAGATGAATTAACAGAACACTAAGCAGTTTCTCAGAAAGCTTCTTTCCAGATTTCATGGGAGAATATTTCCCTTTTCAACATAGCCCTCTATGGGCTTCCAAATATCACTTTGCCAATTCCACAAGAACTGTCTTAGCGAAAGGCTTTTTTGGGGAAAGCTGTAACTCTATGAGATGATTTCACAGAACACTAAGAAGTTTCTCAGAAAGCTTCTTTCTCTTTTTTATCGGAGGATATTTCCTTTTGCCCTATAGTCTTCAAAGGGAAAGGAAATATCTGTTCTCAGATTCCACAGAAATAAGGCTAGCAAAGAGATCCACGAAATACAGATGTAACTCTGTGAGATGAATGAACAGAACAGTAAGCAGTCTCTCAGAAAGCTTCTTTCCAGATTTCATCGGAGGATATTTCGTTTTTCACCATAGCCCTCTATGGGCTTCCAAATATCATTTTGCCAATTCCACAAGAACTGTCTTAGCGAAAGGCTTCTTGAGGGCAAAGCTGTAACTCTGTGAGATGATTTCACAGAACACAAAGAAGTTTCTCAGAAAGCTTCTTTCTCTTTGTTATCGGAGGATATTTCCTTTGGCCCTATAGTCTTCAAAGGGAAAGGAAATATCTGTTGTCAGTTCCCACAGAAATAAGGCTAGCAAAGAGATCCACGAAATACAGATGTAACTCTGTGAGATGAATTAACAGAACACTAAGCAGTTTCTCAGAAAGCTTCTTTCCAGATTTCATCGGAGGATATTTCCTTTTTCACCGTATCCCTCTATGGGCTTCCTAATATCACTTTGCCAATTCCACAAGAACTGTCTTAGCAAAATGCTTCTTGAGGGGAAAGCTGTAACTCTGTGAGATGATTTCACAGAACACAAAGAAGTTTCTCAGAAAGCTCCTTTCTCTGTGCTATCGGAGGATATTTCCTTTGGCCCTATAGTCTTCAAAGGGAAAGAAAATATCTGTTCTCAGATTCCACAGAAATAAGGCTAGCAAAGAGATCCACGATATACAGATGTAACTCTGTGAGATGAAGTAACAGAACACTAAGCAGTTTCTCAGAAAGCTTCTTTCCAGATTTCATCGGAGGATATTTCCTTTTTCACCATAGCCCTCTATGGGCTTCCAAATATCACTTTGCCAATTCCACAACAACTGTCTTAGCGAAAGGCTTCTTGAGGGGAAAGCTGTAACTGTGTGAGATGATTTCACAGAACACAAAGAAGTTTCCCAGAAAGCTTCTTTCTCTTGGTTATCGGAGGATATTTCCTTTGGCCCTATAGTCTTCAAAGGGAAAGGAAACACCTGTTCTCAGATTCCACAGAAATAAGGCTAGCAAAGAGATCCACGAAATACAGATGTAACTCTGTGAGATGAATTAACAGAACACTAAGCAGTTTCTCAGAAAGCTTCTATCCAGATTTCATCGGAGGATATTTCCTTTTTCACCATAGCCCTCTATGGGCTTCCAAATAACACTTTGCCAATTCCACAAGAAGGGTCTTAGCGAAAGGCTTCTTGAGGGGAAAGCTGTCACTCTGTGAGATGCTTTCACCGAAGAAAAGGAAGTTTCTCAGAAAGCTTCTTTCTCTTTGTTACCGGAGGATATTTCCTTTGGCCCTATAGTCTTCAAAAAGAAAGGAAATATCTGTTCTCAGATTACACAGAAATAAGACTAGCACAGAGATCCACGAAATACAGATGTAACTCTGCGAGATGAATTAACGGAACACTAAGCAGTTTCTCAGAAAGCTTCTTTCCAGATTTCATCGGAGGATATTTCCTTTTTCACCATAGCCCTCTATGGGCTTCCAAATATCACTTTGTCAATTCCACAAGAACTGTCTTATCGAAAGGCTTCTTGAGGGGAAAGCTGTAACTCTGTGAGATGATTTCACAGAACACAAAGAAGTTGCTCAGAAAGCTTCTTTCTCTTTGTTATCGGAGGATATTTCCTTTGGCCCTGTAGTCTTCAAAGGGATCCGAAATATCTGTTCTCAAATTCCACAGAAATAAGGCTAGCAAGGAGATCCACGAAATACAGATGTAATTCTGTGAGATGAATTAACAGAACACTAAGCAGTTTCTCAGAAAGCTTCTTTCCGGATTTCATCGGAGGATATTTCCTTTTTCACCATAGCCCTCTATGGGCTTCCAAATAACACTTTGCCAATTCCACAAAAAGGTCTTAGCGAAAGGCTTCTTGAGGGGAAAGCTGTAACTCTGTGAGATGATTTCACAGAACACAAAGAAGTTTCTCAGAAAGCTTCTTTCTCTTTGTTATCGGAGGATATTTCCTTTGGCCGTATAGTCTTCAAATGGGAAAGGAATTATCTGTTGTCAGATTCCACAGAAATAAGGCTAGCAAAGAGATCCACGAAATACAGATGTAACTCTGCGAGATGAATTAACAGAACACTAAGCAGTTTCTCAGAAAGCTTCTTTCCAGATTTCATCTGAGGATATTTCCTTTTTCACCATAGCCCTCTATGGGCTTCCAAATATCACTTTAACAATTCCACAAGAACTGTCTTAGCGAAAGGCTTCTTGAGGGGAAAGCTGTAACTCTGTGAGATTATTTCTCAGAACACAAACAAGTTTGTCAGAAAGCTTCTATCTCTTGGTTATCGTAGGATATTTCATTTGGCACTATAGTCTTCAAAGGGAAAGGAAATATCTGTTCTCAGATTCCACAGAAATAAGGCTAGCAAAGAGATCCACGAAATACAGATGTAACTCTGTGAGATGAATTAACAGAACACTAAGCAGTTTCTCAGAAAGCTTCTTTCCAGATTTCATGGGAGGATATTTCCCTTTTCACCATAGCCCTCTATGTGCTTCCAAATATCACTTTGCCAATTCCACAAGAACTGTCTTAGCGAAAGGCTTCTTGGGGGAAAGCTGTAACTCTATGAGATGATTTCACAGAACACTAAGAAGTTTCTCAGAAAGCTTCTTTCTCTTGGTTATCGGAGGATATTTCCTTTTGCCCTATAGTCTTCAAAGGGATCGGAAATATCTGTTCTCAGATTCCACAGAAATAAGGCTAGCAAAGAGATCCACGAAATACAGTTGTAAATTGTGAGATGAATTAACAGAACACTAAGCAGTTTCTCAGAAAGCTTCTTTAAAGTTTTCATCGGAGGATATTTCCTTTTTCTCCATAGCCCTCTATGAGCTTCCAAATATCACTTTGCCAATACCACAAGAACTGTCTTGGCGAGGGCTTCTTGAGGGGAAAGCTGTAACCCTGTGAGATGATTTCACAGAACACAAAGAAGTTTCTCAGAAAGCTTCTTTCTCTTTGTTACCGGAGGATATTTCCTTTGGCCCTGTAGTCTTCAAAAAGAAAGGAAATATCTGTTCTCAGATTCCACAGAAATAAGGCTAGCAAAGAGATCCACGAAATACAGATGTAATTCTGTGAGATGAATTAACAGAACACTAAGCAGTTTCTCAGAAAGCTTCTTTCCAGATTTCATCGGAGGATATTTCCTTTTTCACCATAGCCCTCTATGGGCTTCCAAATATCACTTTGCCAATTCCACAAGAACTGTCTTAGCGAAAGGCTTCTTGAGGGGAAAGCTGTAACTCTGTGAGATGATTTCACAGAACACAAAGAAGTTTCTCAGAAAGCTTCTTTCTCTTTGTTATCGGAGGATAATTCCTTTGGCCCTATCGTCTTCAAAGGGAAAGGAAATATCTGTTGTCAGATTCCACAGAAATAAGGCTAGCAAAGAGACCCACGAAATACAGATGTAACTCTGTGAGATGAATTAACAGAACACTAAGCAGTTTCTCAGAAAGGTTCTTTCCAGTTTTCAAAGGAGGATATTTCCTTTTTCACCATAGCCCTCTATGGGCTTCCAAATATCACTTTGCCAATTCCACAAGAACTGTCTTAGCGAAAGGCTTCTTGATGGGAAAGCTGTAACTCTGTGAGATGATTTCACAGAACACAAAGAAGTTTCTCAGAAAGCCTCTTTCTCTTGGTTATCGGAGGATATTTCCTTTGGCCCTATAGTCTTCAAAGGGATCCGAAATATCTGTTCTCAGATTCCACAGAAATAAGGCTAGCAAAGAGATCCACGAAATACAGTTGTAAATTGTGAGATGAATTAACAGAACACTAAGCAGTTTCTCAGAAAGCTTCTTTAAAGTTTTCATCGGAGGATATTTCCTTTTTCTCCATAGCCCTCTATGAGCTTCCAAATATCACTTTGCCAATTCCACAAGAACTGTCTTAGCGAAAGGCTTCTTGAGGGGAAAGCTGTAACTCTGTGAGATGATTTCACAGAATACCAAGAAGTTTCTCAGAAAGTTTCTTTCTGTTTGTTACCGGAGGATATTTACTTTGGCCCTATAGTCTTCAAAGGGAAAGGAAATATCTGTTCTCAGATTCCACAGAAATAAGGCTAGCAAAGAGATCCACGAAATACAGATGTAACTCTGTGAGATGAATTAACAGAACACTAAGCAGTTTCTCAGAAAGCTTCTTTCCAGATTTCATCGCAGGATATTTCCTTTTTCACCATAGCCCTCTAAGGGCTTCCAAATAACACTTTGCCAATTCCACAAGAAGTGTCTTAGGGAAAGGCTTCTTGAGGGGAAAGCTGTAACTGTGTGAGATGATTTCACAGAACACAAAGGAGTTTCCCAGAAAGCTTCTTTCTCTTTTTATCGGAGGATATTGCCTTTGGCCCTATAGTTTTCAAAGGGCAAGGAAATATCTGTTCTCAGATTCCACAAAAATAAGGCTAGCAAAGAGATCCACGAAATACAGATGTAACTCTGTGAGATGAATTAACAGAACACTAAGCAGTTTCTCAGAAAGCTTCTTTCCAGATTTCATGGGAGGATCCCTCTATGGGCTTCCAAATATAACTTTGCCAATTCCACAAGAACTGTCTTAGCGAAAGGCTTCTTGAGGGGAAAGCTGTAACTCTGTGAGATGATTTCACAGAACACAAAGAAGTTTCTCAGAAAGCTTCTTTCTCTTTTTTATCGGAGGATATTTCCTTTGGCCGTATATTCTTCAATGGGATCCGAAATATCTGTTCTCAGATTCCACCGAAATAAGGCCCGCAAAGAGGTCCACGAAATAGAGATGTAACTCTGTGAAAAGAATTCACACAACACTAAGCAGTTTCTCAGAAAGCTTCTTTCCAGATTTCATCTGAGGATATTTCTTTTTTCACCATAGCCCTCTATGGGCTTCCAAATATCACTTTGCCAATTCCACAAGAACTGTCTAAGCGAAAGGCTACTTGAGGGGAAAACTGTAACTCTGTGAGATGATTTCACAGAACACAAAGAAGTTTCTCAGAAATCTTCTATCTCTGTGTTATCGGAGGATATTCCCTTGGGCCCTATAGTCTTCAAAGGGAAAGAAAATATCTGTTGTCAGATTCCATAGAAATAAGGCTAGCAAAGAGATCCACGAAATACAGATGTAACTCTGTGAGATGAATTAACAGAACACTAAGCAGTTTCTCAGAAAGCTTCTTTCCATATTTCATGGGAGGATATTTCCTTTTTCACCATAGCTCTCTATGGGCTTCCAAATATCACTTTGCCAGTTCCACAAGAACTGTCTTAGCGAAAGGCTTATTGAGGGGAAAGCTGTAACAGTGTGAGATGATTTCACAGAACACAAAGAAGTTTCTCAGAAAGCTTCTTTCTCTTGGTTATCGGAGGATATTTCCTTTGGCCCTATAGTCTTCAAAGGGAAAGGAAATATCTGTTGTCAGATTCCACAGAAATAAGGCTAGCAAAGAGATCCACGAAATACAGATGTAACTCTGTGAGATGAATTAACAGAACACTAAGCAGTTTCTCAGAAAGCTTCTTTCCAGATTTCATGGGAGGATATTTCCCTTTTCACCATAGCCCTCTATGTGCTTCCAAATATCACTTTGCCAATTCCACAAGAACTGTCTTAGCGAAAGGCTTCTTGGGGGAAAGCTGTAACTCTATGAGATGATTTTACAGAACACTAAGAAGTTTCTCAGAAAGCTTCCTTCTCTTGGTTATCGGAGGATATTTCCTTTTGCCCTATAGTCTTCAAAGGGATCCGAAATATCTGTTCTCAGATTCCACAGAAATAAGGCTAGCAAAGAGATCCACGAAATACAGTTGTAAATTGTGAGATGAATTAACAGAACACTAAGCAGTTTCTCAGAAAGCTTCTTTAAAGTTTTCATCGGAGGATATTTCCTTTTTCTCCATAGCCCTCTATGAGCTTCCAAATATCACTTTGCCAATACCACAAGAAATGTCTTGGCGAGGGCTTCTTGAGGGGAAAGCTGTAACCCTGTGAGATGATTTCACAGAACACAAAGAAGTTTCTCAGAAAGCTTCTCTCTGTTTGTTATCGGAGGATATTTACTTTGGCCCTATAGTCTTCAAAGGGAAAGGAAATATCTGTTGTCAGATTCCACAGAAATAAGGCTAGCAAAGAGATCCACGAAATACAGATGTAACTCTGTGAGATGAATTAACAGACCACTAAGCAGTTTCTCAGAAAGCTTCTTTTCAGATTTCATCGGAGAATATTTCCTTTTACACCATAGCCCTCTATGGGCTTCCAAATAACACTTTGCCAATTCCACAAGAACTGTCTTAGCGAAAGGCTTCTTGAGGGCGAAGCTGTAACTCTGTGAGATGATTTCACAGAACACAAAGAAGTTTCTCAGAAAGCTTCTTTCTCTTTGTTACCGGAGGATATTTCCTTTGGCCCTGTAGTCTTCAAAAAGAAAGGAAATATCTGTTCTCAGATTCCACAGAAATAAGGCTAGCAAAGAGATCCACGAAATACAGATGTAATTCTGTGAGATGAATTAACAGAACACTAAGCAGTTTCTCAGAAAGCTTCTTTCCAGATTTCATCGGAGGATATTTCCTTTTTCACCATAGCCCTCTATGGGCTTCCAAATATCACTTTGCCAATTCCACAAGAACTGTCTTAGCGAAAGGCTTCTTGAGGGGAAAGCTGTAACTCTGTGAGATGATTTCACAGAACACAAAGAAGTTTCTCAGAAAGCTTCTTTCTCTTTGTTATCGGAGGATAATTCCTTTGGCCCTATCGTCTTCAAAGGGAAAGGAAATATCTGTTGTCAGATTCCACAGAAATAAGGTTAGCAAAGAGATCCACGAAATACAGATGTAACTCTGTGAGATGAATTAACAGAACACTAAGCAGTTTCTCAGAAAGGTTCTTTCCAGTTTTCAAAGGAGGATATTTCCTTTTTCACCATAGCCCTCTATGGGCTTCCAAATATCACTTTGCCAATTCCACAAGAACTGTCTTAGCGAAAGGCTTCTTGATGGGAAAGCTGTAACTCTGTGAGATGATTTCACAGAACACAAAGAAGTTTCTCAGAAAGCCTCTTTCTCTTGGTTATCGGAGGATATTTCCTTTGGCCCTATAGTCTTCAAAGGGAAAGGAAATATCTGTTCTCAGATTCCACAGAAATAAGGCTAGCAAAGAGATCCATGAAATACAGATGTAACTCTGTGAGATGAATTAACAGAACACTAAGCAGTTTCTCAGAAAGCTTCTTTCCAGATTTCATCGCAGGATATTTCCTTTTTCACCATAGCCCTCTAAGGGCTTCCAAATAACACTTTGCCAATTCCACAAGAAGTGTCTTAGGGAAAGGCTTCTTGAGGGGAAAGATGTAACTGTGTGAGATGATTTCACAGAACACAAAGGAGTTTCTCAGAAAGCTTCTTTCTCTTTTTATCGGAGGATATTGCCTTTGGCCCTATAGTCTTCAAAGGGCAAGGAAATATCTGTTCTCAGATTCCACAAAAATAGGGCTAGCAAAGAGATCCACGAAATACAGATGTAACTCTGTGAGATGAATTAACAGAACACTAAGCAGTTTCTCAGAAAGCTTCTTTCCAGATTTCATGGGAGGATCCCTCTATGGGCTTCCAAATATAACTTTGCCAATTCCACAAGAACTGTCTTAGCGAAAGGCTTCTTGAGGGGAAAGCTGTAACTCTGTGAGATGATTTCACAGAACACAAAGAAGTTTCTCAGAAAGCTTCTTTCTCTTTGTTATCGGAGGATATTTCCTTTGGCCGTATATTCTTCAATGGGATCCGAAATATCTGTTCTCAGATTCCACCGAAATAAGGCCAGCAAAGAGGTCCACGAAATAGAGATGTAACTCTGTGAAAAGAATTCACACAACACTAAGCAGTTTCTCAGAAAGCTTCTTTCCAGATTTCATCTGAGGATATTTCTTTTTTCACCATAGCCCTCTATGGGCTTCCAAATATCACTTTGCCAATTCCACAAGAACTGTCTAAGCGAAAGGCTACTTGAGGGGAAAACTGTAACTCTGTGAGATGATTTCACAGAACACAAAGAAGTTTCTCAGAAATCTTCTATCTCTGTGTTATCGGAGGATATTCCCTTGGGCCCTATAGTCTTCAAAGGGAAAGAAAATATCTGTTGTCAGATTCCATAGAAATAAGGCTAGCAAAGAGATCCACGAAATACAGATGTAACTCTGTGAGATGAATTAACAGAACACTAAGCAGTTTCTCAGAAAGCTTCTTTCCATATTTCATGGGAGGATATTTCCTTTTTCAACATAGCTCTCTATGGGCTTCCAAATATCACTTTGCCAGTTCCACAAGAACTGTCTTAGCGAAAGGCTTATTGAGGGGAAAGCTGTAACAGTGTGAGATGATTTCACAGAACACAAAGAAGTTTCTCAGAAAGCTTCTTTCTCTTGGTTATCGGAGGATATTTCCTTTGGCCCTATAGTCTTCAAAGGGAAAGGAAATATCTGTTCTCAGATTCCACAGAAATAAGGCTAGCAAAGAGATCCACGAAATACAGATGTAACTCTGTGAGATGAATTAACAGAACACTAAGCAGTTTCTCAGAAAGCTTCTTTCCAGATTTCATGGGAGGATATTTCCCTTTTCACCATAGCCCTCTATGTGCTTCCAAATATCACTTTGCCAATTCCACAAGAACTGTCTTAGCGAAAGGCTTCTTGGGGGAAAGCTGTAACTCTATGAGATGATTTTACAGAACACTAAGAAGTTTCTCAGAAAGCTTCCTTCTCTTGGTTATCGGAGGATATTTCCTTTTGCCCTATAGTCTTCAAAGGGATCCGAAATATCTGTTCTCAGATTCCACAGAAATAAGGCTAGCAAAGAGATCCACGAAATACAGTTGTAAATTGTGAGATGAATTAATAGAACACTAAGCAGTTTCTCAGAAAGCTTCTTTAAAGTTTTCATCGGAGGATATTTCCTTTTTCTCCATAGCCCTCTATGAGCTTCCAAATATCACTTTGCCAATACCACAAGAACTATCTTGGCGAGGGCTTCTTGAGGGGAAAGCTGTAACCCTGTGAGATGATTTCACAGAACACAAAGAAGTTTCTCAGAAAGCTTCTTTCTGTTTGTTACCGGAGGATATTTACTTTGGCCCTATAGTCTTCAAAGGGAAAGGAAATATCTGTTGTCAGATTCCACAGAAATAAGGCTAGCAAAGAGATCCACGAAATACAGATGTAACTCTGTGAGATGAATTAACAGACCACTAAGTAGTTTCTCAGAAAGCTTCTTTTCAGATTTCATCGGAGAATATTTCTATTTTCACCATAGCCCTCTAAGGGCTTCCAAATAACACTTTGCCAATTCTACAAGAACTGTCTTAGCGAAAGGCTTCTTGAGGGCAAAGCTGTAACTCTGTGAGATGATTTCACAGAACACAAAGAAGTTTCTCAGAAAGCTTCTTACTCTTTGTTATCGGAGGATATTTCCTTTGGCCCTATAGTCTTCAAAGGGAAAGGAAATATCTGTTCTCAGATTCCACAGAAATAAGGCTAGCAAAGAGATCCACGAAATACAGATGTAACTCTGTGAGATGAATGAACAGAACACTAAGCAGTTTCTCAGAAAGCTTCTTTCCAGATTTCATCGGAAGATATTTCGTTTTTCACCATAGCCCTCTATGGGCTTCCAAATATCATTTTGCCAATTCCACAAGAACTGTCTTAGCGAAAGGCTTCTTGAGGGCAAAGCTGTAACTCTGTGAGATGATTTCACAGAACACAAAGAAGTTTCTCAGAAAGCTTCTTTCTCTTTGTTATCGGAGGATATTTCCTTTGGCCCTATAGTCTTCAAAGGGAAAGGAAATATTTGTTGTCAGGTCCCACAGAAATAAGGCTAGCAAAGAGATCCACGAAATACAGATGTAACTCTGTGAGATGAATTAACAGAACACTAAGCAGTTTCTCAGAAAGGTTCTTTCCAGTTTTCAAAGGAGGATATTTCCTTTTTCACCATAGCCCTCTATGGGCTTCCAAATATCACTTTGCCAATTCCACAAGAACTGTCTTAGCGAAAGGCTTCTTGATGGGAAAGCTGTAACTCTGTGAGATGATTTCACAGAACACAAAGCAGTTTCTCAGAAAGCCTCTTTCTCTTGGTTATCGGAGGATATTTCCTTTGGCCCTATAGTCTTCAAAGGGAAAGGAAATATCTGTTCTCAGATTCCACAGAAATAAGGCTAGCAAAGAGATCCACGAAATACAGATGTAACTCTGTGAGATGAATTAACAGAACACTAAGCAGTTTCTCAGAAAGCTTCTTTCCAGATTTCATCGCAGGATATTTCCTTTTTCACCATAGCCCTCTAAGGGCTTCCAAATAACACTTTGCCAATTCCACAAGAAGTGTCTTAGGGAAAGGCTTCTTGAGGGGAAAGCTGTAACTGTGTGAGATGATTTCACAGAACACAAAGGAGTTTCTCAGAAAGCTTCTTTCTCTTTTTATCGGAGGATATTGCCTTTGGCCCTATAGTCTGCAAAGGGCAAGGAAATATCTGTTCTCAGATTCCACAAAAATAAGGCTAGCAAAGAGATCCACGAAATACAGATGTAACTCTGTGAGATGAATTAACAGAACACTAAGCAGTTTCTCAGAAAGCTTCTTTCCAGATTTCATGGGAGGATCCCTCTATGGGCTTCCAAATATAACTTTGCCAATTCCACAAGAACTGTCTTAGCGAAAGGCTTCTTGAGGGGAAAGCTGTAACTCTGTGAGATGATTTCACAGAACACAAAGAAGTTTCTCAGAAAGCTTCTTTCTCTTTGTTATCGGAGGATATTTCCTTTGGCCGTATATTCTTCAAAGGGATCCGAAATATCTGTTCTCAGATTCCACCGAAATAAGGCCCGCAAAGAGGTCCACGAAATAGAGATGTAACTCTGTGAAAAGAATTCACACAACACTAAGCAGTTTCTCAGAAAGCTTCTTTCCAGATTTCATCTGAGGATATTTCTTTTTTCACCATAGCCCTCTATGGGCTTCCAAATATCACTTTGCCAATTCCACAAGAACTGTCTAAGCGAAAGGCTACTTGAGGGGAAAACTGTAACTCTGTGAGATGATTTCACAGAACACAAAGAAGTTTCTCAGAAATATTCTATCTCTGTGTTATCGGAGGATATTCCCTTGGGCCCTATAGTCTTCAAAGGGAAAGAAAATATCTGTTGTCAGAATCCATAGAAATAAGGCTAGCAAAGAGATCCACGAAATACAGATGTAACTCTGTGAGATGAATTAACAGAACACTAAGCAGTTTCTCAGAAAGCTTCTTTCCATATTTCATGGGAGGATATTTCCTTTTTCACCATAGCTCTCTATGGGCTTCCAAATATCACTTTGCCAGTTCCACAAGAACTGTCTTAGCGAAAGGCTTATTGAGGGGAAAGCTGAAACAGTGTGAGATGATTTCACAGAACACAAAGAAGTTTCTCAGAAAGCTTCTTTCTCTTGGTTATTGGAGGATATTTCCTTTGGCCCTATAGTCTTCAAAGGGAAAGGAAATATCTGTTGTCAGATTCCACAGAAATAAGGCTAGCAAAGAGATCCACGAAATACAGATGTAACTCTGTGAGATGAATTAACAGAACACTAAGCAGTTTCTCAGAAAGCTTCTTTCCAGATTTCATGGGAGGATATTTCCCTTTTCACCATAGCCCTCTATGTGCTTCCAAATATCACTTTGCCAATTCCACAAGAACTGTCTTAGCGAAAGGCTTCTTGGGGGAAAGCTGTAACTCTATGAGATGATTTTACAGAACACTAAGAAGTTTCTCAGAAAGCTTCCTTCTCTTGGTTATCGGAGGATATTTCCTTTTGCCCTATAGTCTTCAAAGGGATCCGAAATATCTGTTCTCAGATTCCACAGAAATAAGGCTAGCAAAGAGATCCACGAAATACAGTTGTAAATTGTGAGATGAATTAACAGAACACTAAGCAGTTTCTCAGAAAGCTTCTTTAAAGTTTTCATCGGAGGATATTTCCTTTTTCTCCATAGCCCTCTATGAGCTTCCAAATATCACTTTGCCAATACCACAAGAACTGTCTTGGCGAGGGCTTCTTGAGGGGAAAGCTGTAACCCTGTGAGATGATTTCACAGAACACAAAGAAGTTTCTCAGAAAGCTTCTTTCTGTTTGTTACCGGAGGATATTTACTTTGGCCCTATAGTCTTCAAAGGGAAAGGAAATATCTGTTGTCAGATTCCACAGAAATAAGGCTAGCAAAGAGATCCACGAAATACAGATGTAACTCTGTGAGATGAATTAACAGAACACTAAGCAGTTTCTCAGAAAGCTTCTTTCCAGATTTCATCGGAGGATATTTCCTTTTTCACCGTAGCCCTCTATGGGCTTCCTAATATCACTTTGCCAATTCCACAAGAACTGTCTTAGCGAAAGGCTTCTTGAGGGGAAAGCTGTAACTCTGTGAGATGATTTCACAGAACACAAAGAAGTTTCTCAGAAAGCTTCTTTCTCTTGGTTATCGGAGGATATTTCCTTTGGCCCTATAGTCTTCAAAGGGAAAGGAAACACCTGTTCTCAGATTCCACAGAAATAAGGCTAGCAAAGAGATCCACGAAATACAGATGTAAGTCTGTGTGATGAATTAACAGAACACTAAGCAGTTTCTCAGAAAACTTCTTTCCAGATTTCATCGGAGGATATTTCCTTTTTCACCATAGCCCTCTATGGGCTTCCAAATAACACTTTGCCAATTCCACAAGAAGGGTCTTAGCGAAAGGCTTCTTGAGGGGAAAGCTGTAACTCTGTGAGATGATTTCACAGAACACAAGGAAGTTTCTCAGAAAGCTTCTTTCTCTTTGTTACCGGAGGATATTTCCTTTGGCCCTATAGTCTTCAAAAAGAAAGGAAATATCTGTTCTCAGATTCCACAGAAATAAGGCTAGCAAAGAGATCCACGAAATACAGATGTAATTCTGTGAGATGAATTAACAGAACACTAAGCAGTTTCTCAGAAAGCTTCTTTCCAGATTTCATCGGAGGATATTTCCTTTTTCACCACAGCCCTCTATGGGCTTCCAAATATCACTTTGCCAATTCCACAAGAACTGTCTTAGCGAAAGGCTTCTTGAGGGGAAAGCTGTAACTCTGTGAGATGATTTCACAGAACACAAAGAAGTTTCTCAGAAAGCTTCTTTCTCTTTGTTATCGGAGGATAATTCCTTTGGCCCTATCGTCTTCAAAGGGAAAGGAAATATCTGTTGTCAGATTCCACAGAAATAAGGCTAGCAAAGAGATCCACGAAATACAGATGTAACTCTGTGAGATGAATTAACAGAACACTAAGCACTTTCTCAGAAAGCTTCTTTCCAGTTTTCAACGGATGATATTTCCTTTTTCACCATAGCCCTCTATGGGCTTCCAAATATCACTTTGCCAATTCCACAAGAACTGTCTTAGCGAAAGGCTTCTTGATGGGAAAGCTGTAACTCTGTGAGATGATTTCACAGAACACAAAGAAGTTTCTCAGAAAGCCTCTTTCTCTTGGTTATCGGAGGATATTTCCTTTGGCCCTATAGTCTTCAAAGGGAAAGGAAATATCTGTTCTCAGATTTCACAGAAATAAGGCTAGCAAAGAGATCCACGAAATACAGATGTAACTCTTTGAGATGAATTAACAGAACACTAAGCAGTTTCTCAGAAAGCTTCTTTCCAGATTTCATCGCAGGATATTTCCTTTTTCACCATAGCCCTCTAAGGGCTTCCAAATAACACTTTGCCAATTCCACAAGAAGTGTCTTAGGGAAAGGCTTCTTGAGGGGAAAGCTGTAACTGTGTGAGATGATTTCACAGAACACAAAGGAGTCTCTCAGAAAGCTTCTTTCTCTTTTTATCGGAGGATATTGCCTTTGGCCCTATAGTCTTCAAAGGGCAAGGAAATATCGGTTCTCAGATTCCACAGAAATAAGGCTAGCAAAGAGATCCACGAAATACAGATGTAACTCTGTGAGATGAATTAACAGAACACGAAGCAGTTTCTCAGAAAGGTTCTTTCCAGATTTCATGGGAGGATATTTCCTTTTTCACCATATCCCTCTATGGGCTTCCAAATATAACTTTGCCAATTCCACAAGAACTGTCTTAGCGAAAGGCTTCTTGAGGGGAAAGCTGTAACTCTGTGAGATGATTTCACAGAACGCAAAGAAGTTTCTCAGAAAGCTTCTTTCTCTTTGTTATCGGAGGATATTTCCTTTGGCCGTATATTCTTCAATGGGATCCGAAATATCTGTTCTCAGATTCCACAGAAATAAGGCCAGCAAAGAGGTCCACGAAATACAGATGTAACTCTGTGAAAAGAATTCACACAACACTAAGCAGTTTCTCAGAAAGCTTCTTTCCAGATTTCATCTGAGGATATTTCTTTTTTCACCATAGCCCTCTATGGGCTTCCAAATATCACTTTGCCAATTCAACAAGAACTGGCTAAGCGAAAGGCTACTTGAGGGGAAAACTGTAACTCTGTGAGATGATTTCACAGAACACAAAGAAGTTTCTCAGAAATCTTCTATCTCTGTGTTATCGGAGGATATTCCCTTGGGCCCTATAGTCTTCAAAGGGAAAGAAAATATCTGTTGTCAGATTCCATAGAAATAAGGCTAGCAAAGAGATCCACGAAATACAGATGTAACTCTGTGAGATGAATTAACAGAACACTAAGCAGTTTCTCAGAAAGCTTCTTTCCATATTTCATGGGAGGATATTTCCTTTTTCACCATAGCTCTCTATGGCCTTCCAAATATCACTTTGCCAGTTCCACAAGAACTGTCTTAGCGAAAGGCTTATTGAGGGGAAAGCTGTAACAGTGTGAGATGGTTTCACAGAACACAAAGAAGTTTTTCAGAAAGCTTCTTTCTCTTGGTTATCGGAGGATATTTCCTTGGGCCCTATAGTTTTCAAAGGGAAAGGAAATATCTGTTCTCAGATTCCACAGAAATAAGGCTAGCAAAGAGATCCACGAAATACAGATGTAACTCTGTGAGATGAATTAACAGAACACTAAGCAGTTTCTCAGAAAGCTTCTTTCCAGATTTCATCGGAGGATATTTCCTTTTTCACCAAAGCCCTCTATGGGCTTCCAAATATCACTTTGCCAATTCCACAAGAACTGTCTTAGCGAAAGGCTTCTTGAGGGGAAAGCTGTAACTCTGTGAGATGATTTCACAGAACACAAAGAAGTTTCTCAGAAAGCTTCTTTCTCTTGGTTATCGGAGGATATTTCCTTTGGCCCTATAGTCTTCAAAGGAAAAGGAAATATCTGTTCTCAGATTCCACAGAAATAAGGCTAGCAAAGAGATCCACGAAATACAGATGTAACTCTGTGAGATGAATTAACAGAACACTAAGCAGTTTCTCAGAAAGCTTCTTTCCAGATTTAATGGGAGGATATTTCCTTTTTCACCATAGCCCTCTATGGGGTTCCAAATATTACTTTGGCAATTCCACAAGAACTGTCTTAGCGAAAGGCTTCCTGAGGGGAAAGCTGTAACTCTGTGAGATGATTTCACAGAACGCAAAGAAGTTTCTCAAAAAGCTTCTTTCTCTTTCTTATCGGAGGATATTTCCTTTGGCCCTATAGTCTTCAAAGGGAAAGGAAATATCTGTTCTCAGATTCCACAGAAATAAGGCTAGCAAAGAGATCCACGAAATACAGATGTAACTCTGTGAGATGAATTAACAGAACACTAAGCAGTTTCTCTGAAAGCTTCTTTCCAGATTTCATCGGAGGATATTTCCTTTTCCACCATAGCCCTCTATGGGCTTCCAAATATCACTTTGCCAATTCCACAAGAACTGTCTTAGCGAAAGGCTTATTGAGGGGAAAGCTGTAACTCTGTGAGATGATTTCACAGAACACAAAGAAGTTTCTCAGAAAGCTTCTTTCTCTTTTTTATCGGAGGATATTTCCTTTGGCCCTATAGTCTTCAAAGGGAAAGGAAATATCTGTTCTCAGATTCCACAGAAATAAGGCTAGCAAAGAGATCCACGAAATACAGATGTAACTCCATGAGATGAATTAACAGAACACTAAGCAGTTTCTCAGAAAGCTTCTTTCCAGATTTCATCGGAGGATATTTCCTTTTTCACCATAGCCCTCTAAGGGCTTCCAAATAACACTTTGCCAATTCCACAAGAAGTGTCTTAGGGAAAGGCTTCTTGAGGGGAAAGCTGTAACTGTGTGAGATGATTTCACAGAACACAAAGAAGTTTCTCAGAAAGCTTCTTTCTCTTTCTTATCGGAGGATATTTCCTTTGGCCCTATAGTCTTCAAAGGAAAAGGAAATATCTGTTCTCAGATTCCACAGAAATAAGGCTAGCAAAGAGATCCACGAAATACAGATGTAACTCTGTGAGATGAATTAACAGAACACTAAGCAGTTTCTCAGAAAGCTTCTTTCCAGATTTCATGGGAGGATATTTCCTTTTTCACCATAGCCCTCTATGGGTTTCCAAATAACACTTTGCCAATTCCACAAGAACTGTCTTAGCGAAAGGCTTCTTGAGGGGAAAGCTGTAACTCTGTGAGATGATTTCACAGAACACAAAGAAGTTTCTCAGAAAGCTTCTTTCTCTTTTTTATCGGAGGATTTTTCCTTTGGCCCTATAGTCTTCAAAGGGAAAGGAAATATGTGTTCTCAGATTCCACAGAAATAAGGCTAGCAAAGAGATCCACGAAATACAGATGTAACTCTGTGAGATGAATTAACAGAACACTAAGCAGTTTCTCAGAAAGCTTCTTTCCAGATTTCATGAGAGGATATTTCCTTTTTCACCGTAGCCCTCTATGGGCTTCCAAATAGCACTTTGCCAATTCCACAAGAACTGTCTTAGCGAAAGGCTTCTTGAGGGGAAAGCTGTAACTCTGTGAGATGATTTCACAGAACACAAAGAAGTTTCTCAGAAAGCTTCTTTCTCTTGGTTATCGGAGGATATTTCCTTTTGCCCTATAGTCTTCAAAGGGATCCGAAATATCTGTTCTCAGATTCCACAGAAATAAGGCTAGCAAAGAGATCCACGAAATACAGATGTAACTCTGTGAGATGAATTAACAGAAACTAAGCAGTTTCTCAGAAAGCTTCTTTCCAGTTTTCAACGGAGGATATTTCCTTTTTCACCATAGCCCTCTATGGGCTTCCAAATATCACTTTGCCAATTCCACAAGAACTGTCTTAGCGAAAGGCTTCTTTAGGGGAAAGCTGTAACTCTGTGAGATGATTTCAAAGAACACAAAGAAGTTTCTCAGAAAGCTTCTTTCTCTTCGTTATCGGAGGATATTTCCTTTGGCATTATAGTCTTCAAAGGGAAAGGAAATATCTGTTCTCAGATTTAACTGAAATAAGGCTAGCAAGGGATCCACGAAATACAGATGTAACTCTGTGAGATGAATTACCAGAACACTGAGCAGTTTCTCAGAAAGCTTCTTTCCAGATTCCATCGGAGGATATTTCCTTTTTCACCATAGCCCTCTAAGGGCTTCCAAATATCACTTTGCCAATTCCACAAGAACTGTCTTAGCGAAAGGCTTCTTGAGGGGAAAGCTGTAACTCTGTGAGATGATTTCACAGAACACAAAGAAGTTTCTTAGAAAGCCTCTTTCTCTTGGTTATCGGAGGATATTTCCTTTGGCCCTATAGTCTTCAAAGGGAAAGGAAATATCTGTTCTCAGATTCCACAGAAATAAGGCTAACAAAGAGATCCACGAAACACAGATGTAACTCTGTGAGATGAATTAACAGAACACTAAGCAGTTTCTCAGAAAGTTTCTTTCCAGATTTCATCGCAGGATATTTCCTTTTTCACCATAGCCCTCTAAGGGCTTCCAAATAACACTTTGCCAATTCCACAAGAAGTGTCTTAGGGAAAGGCTTCTTGAGCGGAAAGCTGTAACTGTGTGAGATGATTTCACAGAACACAAAGGAGTTTCTCAGAAAGCTTCTTTGTCTTTTTTATCGGAGGATATTGCCTTTGGCCCTATAGTCTTCAAAGGGCAAGGAAATATCTGTTCTCAGATTCCACAGAAATAAGGCTAGCAAAGAGATCCACGAAATACAGATGTAACTCTGTGAGATGAATTAACAGAACACTAAGCAGTTTCTCAGAAAGCTTCTTTCCAGATTTCATGGGAGGATATTTCCTTTTTCACCATATCCCTCTATGGGCTTCCAAATATAACTTTGCCAATTCCACAAGAACTGTCTTAGCGAAAGGCTTCTTGAGGGGAAAGCTGTAACTCTGTGAGATGATTTCACAGAACACAAAGAAGTTTCTCAGAAAGCTTCTTTCTCTTTGTTATCGGAGGATATTTCCTTTGGCCGTATATTCTTCAATGGGATCCGAAATATCTGTTGTCAGATTCCACAGAAATAAGGCTAGCAAAGAGATCCACGAAGTACAGATGTAACTCTGTGAGATGAATTAACAGAACACTAAGCAGTTTCTCAGAAAGCTTCTTTCCAGATTTCATCGGAGGATATTTCCTTTTTCATCGTAGCCCTCTATGGGCTTCCAAATGTCACTTGCCAATTCCACAAGAACTATCTTAGCGAAAGGCTTCTTGAGGGGAAAGCTGTAACTCTGTGAGATGATTTCACAGAACACAAAGAAGTTTCTCAGAAACCTTCTTTCTCTTCGTTATCGGAGGATATTTCCTTTGGCCCTATAGTCTTCAAAGGGAAAGGAAATATCTGTTCTCAGATTCCACAGAAATAAGGCTAGCAAAGAGATCCACGAAATACAGATGTAACTCTGTGAGATGAATTAACAGAAAACTCAGCAGCTTCTCAGAAAGCTTCTTTCCAGATTTCATCGGAGGATATTTCCTTTTTCACCATAGCCCTCTATGGGCTTCCAAATGTCACTTTGCCAATTCCACAGGAACTGTCTTAGCGAAAGGCTTCTTGAGGGGAAAGCTGTAACTGTGTGAGATGATTTCACAGAACACAAAGAAGTTTCTCAGAAAGCTTCTTTCTCTTTGTTATCGGAGGATATTTCCTTTGGCCCTATAGTCTTCAAAGGGAAAGGAAATATCTGTTGTCAGATTCCACAGAAATAAGGCTAGCAAAGAGATCCACGAAATACAGATGTAACTCTGTGAGATGAATTAACAGAACACTAAGCAGTTTCTCAGAAAGCTTCTTTCCAGATTTCATCAGAGGATATTTCCTTTTTCACCATAGCCCTCTATGGGCTTCCAAATACCACTTTGCCAATTCCACAAGAACTGTCTTAGCGAAAGGCTTCTTGAGGGGAAAGCTGTAACTCTGTGAGATGATTTCACAGAACACAAAGAAGTTTCTCAGAAAGCTTCTTTCTCTTTGTTATCGGAGGATATTTCCTTTGGCCCTGTAGTCTTCAAAGGGAAAGGAAATATCTGTTCTCAGATTCCACAGATATAAGGCTAGCAAAGAGATCCACGAAATACAGATGTAACTCAGTGAGATGAATTAACAGAAAACTAAGCAGTTTCTCAGAAAGCTTCTTTCCAGATTTCATCGGAGGATATTTCCTTTTTCACCATAGCCCTCTATGGACTTCCAAATATCACTTTGCCAATTCCACAAGAACTGTCTTAGCGAAAGGCTTCTTGAGTGGAAAGCTGTAACTCTGTGAGATGATTTCACAGAACACAAAGAAGTTTCTCAGAAAGCTTCTTTCTCTTGGTTATCGGAGGATATTTCCTTTGGCCCTATAGTCTTCAAAGGGAAAGGAAATATCTGTTCTCAGATTCCACAGAAATAAGGCTAGCAAAGAGATCCACGAAATACAGATGTAACTCTGTGAGATGAATTAACAGAACACTAAGCAGTTTCTCAGAAAGCTTCTTTCCAGATTTCATCGGAGGATATTTCCTTTTTCACCATAGCCCTCTATGGGCTTCCAAATATCATTTTGCCAATTCCACAAGAACTGTGTAAGCGAAAGGCTTATTGAGGGGAAAGCTGTAACTCTGTGAGATGATTTAACAGAACACAAAGAAGTTTCTCAGAAAGTTTCTTTCTCTTTGTTAACGGAGGATATTTCCTTTGGCCCTATAGTCTTCAAAGGGATCCGAAATATTAGTTCTCAGATTCCACAGAAATAAGACTAGCAAAGAGATCCACGAAATACAGATGTAACTCTGTGAGATGAATTAACAGAACACTGAGCAGTTTCTCAGAAAGCTTCTTTCCAGATTTCATTGGAGGATATTTCCTTTTTCACCGCAGCCCTCTATGGGCTTCCAAATGTCACTTTGCCAATTCCACAAGAACTGTCTTAGCGAAAGGCTTCTTGAGGGGAAAGCTGTAACTCTGTGAGATGATTTCACAGAACACAAAGAAGTTTCTCAGAAACCTTCTTTCTCTTTGTTATCGGAGGATATTTCCTTTGGCCCTATAGTCTTCAAAGGAAAAGGAAATATCTGTTCTCAGATTCCACAGAAATAAGGCTAGCAAAGAGATCCACGAAATCCAGATGTAACTCTGTGAGATGAATTAACAGAACACTAAGCAGTTTCTCAGAAAGCTTCCTTCCAGATTTCATGGGAGGATATTTCCTTCTTCACCATAGCCCTCTATGGGCTTCCAAAGATCACTTTGCCAATTCCACAAGAACTGTCTTAGCGAAAGGCTTCTTGAGGGGAAAGCTGTAATTCTGTGAGTTGATTTCACAGAACACAAAGAAGTTTCTCAGAAAGCTTCTTTCTCTTTGTTATCGGAGGATATTTCCTTTGGCCCTATAGTCTTCAAAGGGATCCGAAATATCTGTTCACAGATTCCACAGAAATAAGGCTAGCAAAGGGATCCACGAAATACAGATGTAACTCTGTGAGATGAATTAATAGAAAACTGAGCAGTTTCTCAGAAAGCTTCTTTCCAGATTTCATCGGAGGATATTTCCTTTTTCACCATAGGCCTCTATGGGCTTCCAAATATCACTTTGCCAATTCCACAAGAACTGTCTTAGCGAAAGGCTTCTTGAGGGGAAAGCTGTAACTCTGTGAGATGATTTCACAGAACACAAAGAAGTTTCTCAGAAAGCTTCTTTCTCTTTGTTATCGGATGATATTTCCTTTAACCTTATAGTCTTCAAAGGGATCCGAAATATCTATTCACAGATTCCACAGAAATAAGGCTAGCAAAGAGATCCACGAAATACAGATGTAACACTGTGAGATGAATTAATAGAACACCGAGCAGTTTCTCAGAAAGATTCTTTCCAGATTTCATCGGAGTATATTTCCTTTTTCACCATAGCCCTCTATGGGCTTCCAAATATCACTTTGCCAATTCCACAAGAACTGTCTTAGCGAAAGGCTTCTTGAGGGGAAAGCTGTAACTCTGTGAGATGATTTCACAGAACACAAAGAAGTTTCTCAGAAAGCTTCCTTCCCTTGTTATCGGAGGATATTTCCTTTGGCCCTATAGTCTTCAAAGGGAAAGGAAATATCTGTTGTCAGATTCCACAGAAATAAGGCTAGCAAAGAGATCCACGAAATACAGATGTAACTCTGTGAGATGAATTAACAGAACACTAAGCAGTTTCTCAGAAAGCTTCTTTCCAGATTTCATCGGAGGATATTTCCTTTTTCACCATAGCCCTCTATGGGCTTCCAAATATCACTTTGCCAATTCCACAAGAACTGTCTTAGCGAAAGGCTTCTTGAGGGAAAAGCTGTAACTCTGTGAGATGATTTCACAGAACACAAAGAAGATTCTGAGAAAGCTTCTTTCTCTTTGTATCGGAGGATATTTCCTTTGGCCCTATAGTCTTCAAAGGGAAAGGAATTATCTGTTCTCAGATTCCACAGAAATAACGCTAGCAAAGAGATCTACGACATACAGATGTAACTCTGTGAGATGAATTAACAGAACACTAAGCAGTTTCTCAGAAAGCTTCTTTCCAGTTTTCATCGGAGGATATTTCCTTTTTCACCATAGCCCTCTATGGGCTTCCAAATATCACTTTGCCAATTACACAAGAACTGTCTTAGCGAGAGGCTTCTTTAGGGGAAAGCTGTAACTCTGTGAGATGATTTCACAGAACACAAAGAAGTTTCTCAGAAAGCTTCTTTCTCTTTGTTATCGGAGGATATTTCCTTTGGCCCCCAATAGTCTTCAAAGGGATCCGAAATATCTGTTGTCAGAATCCACAGAAATAAAGCTAGGAAAGAGATCCACGAAATACAGATGTAACTCTGTGAGATGAATTAACAGAACACTAAGCAGTTTCTCAGAAAGCTTCTTTCCAGATTTCATCGGAGGATATTTCCTTTTTCACCATAGCCCTCTATGGGCTTCCAAATATCACTTTGCCAATTCCACAAGAACTGTCTTAGCGAAAGGCTTCTTGAGGGGAAAGCTGTAACTCTGTGAGTTGATTTCAGAAAACACAAAGAAGTTTCTCAGAAAGCTTCTTTCTCTTTGTTATCGGAGGATATTTCCTTTGGCCCTATAGTCTTCAAAGGGAAAGGAAATATCTGTTCTCAGATGCCACAGAAATAAGGCTAGCAAAGAGATCCACGAAATACAGATGTAACTCTGTGAGATGAATTAACAGAACACTAAGCAGTTTCTCAAAAAGCTTCTTTCCAGTTTTCAACGGAGGATATTTCCTTTTTCACCATAGCCCTCTATGGGCTTTCAAATATCACTTTGCCAATTCCACAAGAACTGTCTTAGCGAAAGGCTTCTTTAGGGGAAAGCTGTAACTCTGTGAGATGATTTCACAGAACACAAAGAAGTTTCTCAGAAAGCTTCTTTCTCTTTCTTATCGGAGGATATTTCCTTTGGCATTATAGTCTTCAAAGGGAAAGTAAATATCTGTTCTCAGATTTAACTGAAATAAAGCTAGCAAGGGATCCACGAAATACAGATGTAACTCTGTGAGATGAATTAACAGAACACTAAGCAGTCTCTCAGAAAGCTTTTTTCCAGATTTCATCGGAGGATATTTCCTTTTTCACCATAGCCCTCTATGGGCTTCCGAATAAACTTTGCCAATTCCACAAGAACTGTCTTAGCGAAAGGCTTCTTGAGGGGAAAGCTGTGACTCTGTGAGATGATTTCACAGAACACAAAGAAGTTTCTCAGAAAGCTTCTTTCTCTTTGTTATCGCAGGATATTTCCTTTGGCTCTATATTCTTCAAAGGGAAAGGAAATATCTGTTGTCAGATTCCACAGAAATAAGGCTAGCAAAGAGATCCACGAAATACAGATGTAACTCTGTGAGATGAATTAACAGAACACTAAGCAGTTTCTCAGAAAGCTTCTCTCCAGTTTTCATCGGAGGATATTTCCTTTTTCTCCATAGCCCTATATGAGTTTCAAAATATCACTTAACCAATTCCACAAGAAGTGTCTTAGCGAAAGGCTTCTTGAGGGGAAAGCTGTAACTCTGTGAGATGATTTCACAGAACACAAAGAACTTTCTCAGAAAGCTTCTTTCTCTTCGATATGGAAGGTTATTTCCTTTTGCCCTATAGTCTTCAAAGGGATCCGAAATATCTGTTCTCAGATTCCACAGAAATAAGGCTGTCAAAGAGATCCACGAAATACAGATGTAATTCTGTGAGATGAATTAACAGAACACTAAGCAGTTTCTCAGAAAGGTTCTTTCCAGATTTCATCGGAGGATATTTCCTTTTTCACCATAGCCCTCTATGGGCTTCCAAATATCACTTTGCGAATTCCACAAGAACTGTCTTAGCGAAAGACTTCTTGAGGGGAAAGCTGTAACTCTGTGAGATGACTTCCGAGAACACAAAGAAGTTTCTCAGAAAGCTTCTTTCTCTTTGTTATCGGAGGATATTTCCTTTGGCCCTATCGTCTTCAAAGGGAAAGGAAATATCTGTTGTCAGATTCCACAGAAATAAGGCTAGCAAAGAGATCTACGACATACAGATGTAACCCTGTGAGATGAATTAACAGAACACTAAGCAGTTTCTCAGAAAGCTTCTTTCCAGTTTTCATCGGAGGATATTTCCTTTTTCACCATAGCCCTCTATGGGCTTCCAAATATCACTTTGCCAATTACACAAGAACTGTCTTAGCGAAAGGCTTCTTTAGGGGAAAGCTGTAACTCTGTGAGATGATTTCACAGAACACAAAGAAGTTTCTCAGAAAGCTTCTTTCTCTTGGTTATCGGAGGATATTTCCTTTTGCCCTATAGTCTTCAAAGGGATCCGAAATATCTGTTCTCAGATTCCACAGAAATAAGGCTAGCAAAGAGATTCACGAAATACAGATGTAATTCTGTGAGATGAATTAACAGAACACTAAGCAGTTTCTCAGAAAGCTTCTTTCCAGATTTCATCGGAGGATATTTCCTTTTTCACCATAGCCCTCTATGGGCTTCCAAATATCACTTTGCCAATTACACAAGAACTGTCTTAGCGAAAGGCTTCTTGAGGGGAAAGCTGTAACTCTGTGAGATGATTTCACAGAACACAAAGAAGTTTCTCAGAAAGCTTCTTTCTCTTTGTTATCGGAGGATATTTCCTTTGGCCCTATCGTCTTCAAAGGGAAAGGAAATATCTGTTGTCAGATTCCACAGAAATAAGGCTAGCAAAGAGATCCACGAAATACAGATGTAAGTCTGTGAGATGAATGAACAAAACACTAAGCAGTTTCTCAGAAAGCTTCTTTCCAGTTTTCAACGGAGGATATTTACTTTTTCAACATAGCCCTCTATGGGCTTCCAAATATCACTTTGCCATTTCCACAAGAACTGTCTTAGCGAAAGGCTTCTTGAGGGGAAAGCTGTAACTCTGTGAGATGATTTCACAGAACACAAAGAAGTTTCTCAGAAAGCTTCTTTCTCTTTGTTATCGGAGGATATTTCCTTTGGCATTATAGTCTTCAAAGGGAAAGGAAATATCTGTTCTCACATTTAACTGAAATAAGGCTAGCAAGGGATCCAGGAAATACAGATGTAACTCTGTGAGATGAATGAACAGAACACTAAGCAGTCTCTCAGAAAGCTTCTTTCCAGATTTCATCGGAGGATATTTCCTTTTTCACCATAGCCCTCTATGGGCTTCCGAATAAACTTTGCCAATTCCACAAGAACTGTCTTAGCGAAAGGCTTCTTGAGGGGAAAGCTGTGACTCTGTGAGATGATTTCACAGAACACAAAGAAGTTTCTCAGAAAGCTTCTTTCTCTTTGTTATCGGAGGATATTTCCTTTGGCCCTATAGTCTTCAAAGGGAAAGGAAATATCTGTTGTCAGATTCCACAGAAATAAGGCTAGCAAAGAGATCCACGAAATACAGATGTAAGTCTGTGAGATGAATGAACAGAAAACTAAGCAGTTTCTCAGAAAGCTTCTTTCCAGATTTCATCGGAGGATATTTCGTTTTTCACCATAGGCCTCTATGGGCTTGCAAATATCATTTTGCCAATTCCACAAGAACTGTCTTAGCGAAAGGCTTCTCGAGGGCAAAGCTGTAACTCTGTGAGATGATTTCACAGAACACAAAGAAGTTTCTCAGAAAGCTTCTTTCTCTTTGTTATCGGAGGATATTTCCTTTGGCCCTATAGTCTTCAAAGGGAAAGGAAATATCTGTTGTCAGGTCCCACAGAAATAAGGCTAGCAAAGAGATCCACGAAATACAGATGTAACTCTGTGAGATGAATTAACAGAACACTAAGCAGTTTCTCAGAAAGCTTCTTTCCAGATTTCATCGGAGGATATTTCCTTTTTCACCGTAGCCCTCTATGGGCTTCCTAATATCACTTTGCCAATTCCACAAGAACTGTCTTAGCGAAAGGCTTCTTGAGGGGAAAGCTGTAACTCTGTGAGATGATTTCACAGAACACAAAGAAGTTTCTCAGAAAGCTCCTTTCTCTGTGTTATCGGAGGATATTTCCTTTGGCCCTATAGTCTTCAAAGGGAAAGGAAATATCTGTTCTCAGATTCCACGGAAATAAGGCTAGCAAAGAGATCCACGAAATACAGATGTAACTCTGTGAGATGAAATAACAGAACACTAAGCAGTTTCTCAGAAAGCTTCTTTCCAGATTTCATCGGAGGATATTACCTTTTTCACCATAGCCCTCTAGGGGCTTCCAAATATCACTTTGCCAATTCCACAAGAACTGTCTTAGCGAAAGGCTTCTTGAGGGGAAAGCTGTAACTCTGAGAGATGATTTCACAGAACACAAAGAAGTTTCTCAGAAAGCTTCTTGCTCTTGGTTATCGGAGGATATTTACTTTTGCCCTGTAGTCTTCAAAGGGATCCCAAATATCTGTTCTCAAATTCCACAGAATTAAGGCTAGCAAGGAGATCCACGAAATACAGATGTAATTCTGTGAGATGAATTAACAGAACACTAAGCAGTTTCTCAGAAAGCTTCTTTCCGGATTTCATCGGAGGATATTTCCTTTTTCACCATAGCCCTCTATGGGCTTCGAAATAACACTTTGCCAATTCCACAAGAAGGGTCTTAGCGAAAAGCTTCTTGAGGGGAAAGCTGTAACTCTGTGAGATGATTTCACAGAACACAAAGAAGTTTCTCAGAAAGATTCTTTCTCTTTTTTATCGGAGGATATTTCCTTTGGACCTATAGTCTTAAAAGGGAAAGGAAATATCTGTTCTCAGTTTCCACAGAAATAAGGCTAGCAAAGATATCCACGAAATACAGATGTGACTCTGTGAGATGAATTAACAGAACACTAAGCAGTTTCTCAGAAAGCTTCTTTCCAGATTTCATCGGAGGATATTTCCTTTTTCACCATAGTCCTCTAAGGGGTTCCAAATATCACTTTGCCAATTCCACAAGAACTGTCTTAGCGAAAGGCTTCTTGAGGGGAAAGCTGTAACTCTGTGAGATGATTTCACAGAACACAAGGAAGTTTCTCAGAAAGCTTCTTTCTCTTGGTTATCGGAGGATATTTCCTTTTGCCCTGTAGTCTTCAAAGGGATCCGAAATATCTGTTCTCAAATTCCACAGAATTAAGGCTAGCAAGGAGATCCACGAAACACAGATGTAATTCTGTGAGATGAATTAACAGAACACTAAGAAGTTTCTCAGAAAGCTTCTTTCCGGATTTCATCGGAGGATATTTCCTTTTTCACCATAGCCCTCTATGGGCTTCCAAATAACACTTTGCCAATTCCAAAAGAAGGGTCTTAGCGAGAAGCTTCTTGAGGGGAAAGCTGTAACTCTGTGAGATGATTTCACAGAACACAAAGAAGTTTCTCAGAAAGCTTCTTTCTCTTTTTTATCGGAGGATATTTCCTTTGGCCCTATAGTCTTAAAAGGGAAAGGAAATATCTGTTCTCAGAATCCACAGAAATAAGGCTAGCAAAGATATCCACGAAATACAGATGTAACTCTGTGAGATGAATGAACAGAACACTAAGCAGTTTCTCAGAAAGCTTCTTTCCAGATTTCATCGGAGGATATTTCCTTTTTCACCATAGCCCTCTAAGGGGTTCCAAATATCACTTTGCCAATTCCACAAGAACTGTCTTAGCGAAAGGCTTCTTGAGGGGAAAGCTGTAACTCTGTGAGATGATTTCACAGAACACAAAGAAGTTTCTCAGAAAGCTTCTTTCTCTTTGTTATTGGAGGATATTTCCTTTGGCCCTATAGTCTTCAAAGGGAAAGGAAATATCTGTTCTCAGATTCCACAGAAATAAGGCTAGCAAAGAGATCCACGAAATACAGATGTAACTCTGTGAGATGAATTAACAGAACACTAAGCAGTTTCTCAGAAAGCTTCTTTCCAGATTTCATGGGAGTATATTTCCTTTTTCACCGTAGCCCTCTATGGGCTTCCAAATATCACTTTGCCAATTCCACAAGAACTGTCTTAGCGAAAGGCTTCTTGAGGGGAAAGCTGTAACTCTGTGAGATGGTTTCACAGAACACAAAGAAGTTTCTCAGAAAGCTTCTTTCTCTTGGTTATCGGAGGATATTTCCTTTTGCCCTATAGTCTTCAAAGGGATCCGAAATATCTGTTCTCAGATTCCACAGAAATAAGGCTATCAAAGAGATCCACGAAATACAGATGTAATTCTGTGAGATGAATTAACAGAACACTAAGCAGTTTCTCAGAAAGGTTCTTTCCAGATTTCATCGGAGGATATTTCCTTTTTCACCATAGCCCTCTATGGGCTTCCAAATATCACTTTGCGAATTCCACAAGAACTGTCTTAGCGAAAGACTTCTTGAGGGGAAAGCTGTAACTCTGTGAGATGACTTCCGAGAACACAAAGAAGTTTCTCAGAAAGCTTCTTTCTCTTTGTTATCGGAGGATATTTCCTTTGGCCCTATCGTCTTCAAAGGGAAAGGAAATATCTGTTATCAGATTCCACAGAAATAAGGCTAGCAAAGAGATCTACGACATACAGATGTAACTCTGTGAGATGAATTAACAGAACACTAAGCAGTTTCTCAGAAAGCTTCTTTCCAGTTTTCATCGGAGGATATTTCCTTTTTCACCATAGCCCTCTATGGGCTTCCAAATATCACTTTGCCAATTACACAAGAACTGTCTTAGCGAGAGGCTTCTTTAGGGGAAAGCTGTAACTCTGTGAGATGATTTCACAGAACACAAAGAAGTTTCTCAGAAAGCTTCTTTCTCTTTGTTATCGGAGGATATTTCCTTTGGCCCCCAATAGTCTTCAAAGGGATCCGAAATATCTGTTGTCAGATTCCACAGAAATAAAGCTAGGAAAGAGATCCACGAAATACAGATGTAACTCTGTGAGATGAATTAACAGAACACTAAGCAGTTTCTCAGAAAGCTTCTTAACAGATTTCATCGGAGGATATTTCCTTTTTCACCATAGCCCTCTATGGGCTTCCAAATATCACTTTGCCAATTCCACAAGAACTGTCTTAGCGAAAGGCTTCTTGAGGGGAAAGCTGTAACTCTGTGAGTTGATTTCAGAAAACACAAAGAAGTTTCTCAGAAAGCTTCTTTCTCTTTGTTATCGGAGGATATTTCCTTTGGCCCTATAGTCTTCAAAGGGAAAGGAAATATCTGTTCTCAGATGCCACAGAAATAAGGCTAGCAAAGAGATCCACGAAATACAGATGTAACTCTGTGAGATGAATTAACAGAACACTAAGCAGTTTCTCAAAAAGCTTCTTTCCAGTTTTCAACGGAGGATATTTCCTTTTTCACCATAGCCCTCTATGGGCTTCCAAATATCACTTTGCCAATTCCACAAGAACTGTCTTAGCGAAAGGCTTCTTTAGGGGAAAGCTGTAACTCTGTGAGATGATTTCACAGAACACAAAGAAGTTTCTCAGAAAGCTTCTTTCTCTTTGTTATCGGAGGATATTTCCTTTGGCATTATAGTCTTCAAAGGGAAAGTAAATATCTGTTCTCAGATTTAACTGAAATAAAGCTAGCAAGGGATCCACGAAATACAGATGTAACTCTGTGAGATGAATTAACAGAACACTAAGCAGTCTCTCAGAAAGCTTCTTTCCAGATTTCATCGGAGGATATTTCCTTTTTCACCATATCCCTCTATGGGCTTCCGAATAAACTTTGCCAATTCCACAAGAACTGTCTTAGCGAAAGGCTTCTTGAGGGGAAAGCTGTGACTCTGTGAGATGATTTCACAGAACACAAAGAAGTTTCTCAGAAAGCTTCTTTCTCTTTGTTATCGGAGGATATTTCCTTTGGCTCTATATTCTTCAAAGGGAAAGGAAATATCTGTTGTCAGATTCCACAGAAATAAGGCTAGCAAAGAGATCCACGAAATACAGATGTAACTCTGTGAGATGAATTAACAGAACACTAAGCAGTTTCTCAGAAAGCTTCTCTCCAGTTTTCATCGGAGGATATTTCCTTTTTCTCCATAGCCCTATATGAGTTTCAAAATATCACTTAACCAATTCCACAAGAAGTGTCTTAGCGAAAGGCTTCTTGAGGGGAAAGCTGTAACTCTGTGAGATGATTTCACAGAACACAAAGAACTTTCTCAGAAAGCTTCTTTCTCTTCGATATGGAAGGTTATTTCCTTTTGCCCTATAGTCTTCAAAGGGATCCGAAATATCTGTTCTCAGATTCCACAGAAATAAGGCTGTCAAAGAGATCCACGAAATACAGATGTAATTCTGTGAGATGAATTAACAGAACACTAAGCAGTTTCTCAGAAAGGTTCTTTCCAGATTTCATCGGAGGATATTTCCTTTTTCACCATAGCCCTCTATGGGCTTCCAAATATCACTTTGCGAATTCCACAAGAACTGTCTTAGCGAAAGACTTCTTGAGGGGAAAGCTGTAACTCTGTGAGATGACTTCCGAGAACACAAAGAAGTTTCTCAGAAAGCTTCTTTCTCTTTGTTATCGGAGGATATTTCCTTTGGCCCTATCGTCTTCAAAGGGAAAGGAAATATCTGTTGTCAGATTCCACAGAAATAAGGCTAGCAAAGAGATCTACGACATACAGATGTAACTCTGTGAGATGAATTAACAGAACACTAAGCAGTTTCTCAGAAAGCTTCTTTCCAGTTTTCATCGGAGGATATTTCCTTTTTCACCATAGCCCTCTATGGGCTTCCAAATATCACTTTGCCAATTACACAAGAACTGTCTTAGCGAAAGGCTTCTTTAGGGGAAAGCTGTAACTCTGTGAGATGATTTCACAGAACACAAAGAAGTTTCTCAGAAAGCTTCTTTCTCTTTGTTATCGGAGGATATTTCCTTTGGCCCTGTAGTCTTCAAAGGGAAAGGAAATATCTGTTCTCAGATTCCACAGAAATAAAGCTAGGAAAGAGATCCACGAAATACAGATGTAACTCTGTGAGATGAATTAACAGAACACTAAGCAGTTTCTCAGAAAGCTTCTTTCCAGATTTCATCGGAGGATATTTCCTTTTTCACCATAGCCCTCTATGAGCTTCCAAATATCACTTTGCCAATTCCACAAAAACTGTCTTAGCGAAAGGCTTCTTGAGGGGAAAGCTGTAACTCTGTGAGATGATTTCACAGAACACAAAGAAGTTTCTCAGAAATCTACTTTCTCTGTGTTATCGGAGGATATTTCCTTTGGCCCTATAGTCTTCAAAGGGAAAGGAAATATCTGTTGTCAGATTCCACAGAAATAAGGCTAGCAAAGAGATCCACGAAATACAGATGTAACTCTGTGAGATGAATTAACAGAACACTAAGCAGTTTCTCAGAAAGCTTCTTAACAGATTTCATCGGATGATATTTCCTTTTTCACCATAGCCCTCTATGGGCTTCCAAATATCACTTTGCCAATTTCACAACAACTGTCTTAGCGAAAGGCTTATTGAGGGGAAAGCTGTAACTGTGTGAGATGATTTCACAGAACACAAAGAAGTTTCTCAGAAAGCCTCTTTCTCTTGGTTATCGGAGGATATTTCCTTTGACCCTATAGTCTTCAAAGGGAAAGGAAATATCTGTTCTCAGGTCCCACAGAAATAGGGCTAGCAAAGTGATCCACGAAATACAGATGTAACTCTGTGAGATGAATTAACAGAACACTAAGCAGTTTCTCAGAAAGCTTCTTTCCAGATTTCATCGCAGGATATTTCCTTTTTCACCATAGCCCTCTATGGGCTTCCAAATAACACTTTGCCAATTCCACAAGAACTGTCTTAGCGAAAGGCTTCTTGAGGGCAAAGCTGTAACTCTGTGAGATGATTTCACAGAACACAAAGAAGTTTCTCAGAAAGCTTCTTACTCTTTGTTATCGGAGGATATTTACTTTGGCCCTATAGTCTTCAAAGGGAAAGGAAATATCTGTTGTCAGATTCCACAGAAATAAGGCTAGCAAAGAGATCCACGAAATACAGATGTAAGTCTGTGAGATGAATGAACAGAACACTAAGCAGTTTCTCAGAAATCTTCTTTCCAGATTTCATCGGAGGATATTTCGTTTTTCACCATAGACCTCTATGGGCTTCCAAATATCATTTTGCCAATTCCACAAGAACTGTCTTAGCGAAAGGCTTCTTGAGGGCAAAGCTGTAACTCTGTGAGATGATTTCACAGAACACAAAGAAGTTTCTCAGAAAGCTTCTTTCTCTTTGTTATCGGAGGATATTTCCTTTGGCCCTATAGTCTTCAAAGGGAAAGGAAATATCTGTTCTCAGATGCCACAGAAATAAGGCTAGCAAAGAGATCCACGAAATACAGATGTAACTCTGTGAGATGAATTAACAGAACACTAAGCAGTTTCTCAGAAAGCTTCTTTCCAGTTTTCAACGGAGGATATTTACTTTTTCACCATACCCCTCTATGGGCTTCCAAATATCACTTTGCCAATTCCACAAGAACTGTCTTAGCGAAAGGCTTCTTTAGGGGAAAGCTGTAACTCTGTGAGAGGATTTCACAGAACACAAAGAAGTTTCTCAGAAAGCTTCTTTCTCTTCGTTATCGGAGGATATTTCCTTTGGCATTATAGTCTTCAAAGGGAAAGGAAATATCTGTTCTCAGATTTAACTGAAATAAGGCTAGCAAGGGATCCACGAAATACAGATGTAACTCTGTGAGATGAATTAACAGAACATTAAGCAGTCTCTCAGAAAGCTTCTTTCCAGATTTCATCGGAGGATATTTCCTTTTTCACCATAGCCCTCTATGGGCTTCCGAATAAACTTTGCCTATTCCACAAGAACTGTCTTAGCGAAATGCTTCTTGAGGGGAAAGCTGTGACTCTGTGAGATGATTTCACAGAACACAAAGAAGTTTCTCAGAAAGCTTCTTTCTCTTTGTTATCGGAGGATATTTCCTTTGGCCCTATAGTCTTGAAAGGGATCCGAAATATCTGTTGTCAGATTCCACAGAAATATGGCTAGCAAAGAGATCCACGAAATACAGATATAATTCTGTGAGATGAATTAATAGAACACTGAGCAGTTTCTCAGAAAGCTTTCCAGATCTCATCGGAGTGTATTTCCTTTTTCACCAAAGCCCTCTAAAGGCTTCCAAATATCACTTTGCCCATTCCACAAGAACTGTTTTAGCGAAAGGCTTCTTGAAGTGAAAGCTGTAACTCTGTGAGATGATTTCACAGAACACAAAGAAGTTTCTCAGAAAGCTTCTATCTGTTTGTTATCGGAGGATATTTCCTTTGGCCCTATAGTCTTCAAAGGGAAAGGAAATATCTGTTGTCAGATTCCACAGAAATAAGGCTAACAAAGAGATCCACGAAATACGGATGTAACTCTGTGAGATGAATTAACAGAACACTAAGCAGTTTCTCAGAAAGCTTCTTTCCAGATTTCATCGGAGGATATTTCCTTTTTCACCATAGCCCTCTAAGGGCTTCCAAATATCACTTTGCCAATTCCACAAGAACTGTCTTAGCGAAAGGCTTCTTGAGGGGAAAGCTGTAACTCTGTGAGATGATTTCACAGAACAAAAAGAAGTTTCTCAGAAAGCTTCCTTCTCTTTGTTATCGGAGGACATTTCCTTTGGCCCTATAGACTTCAAAGGGATCCGAAATATCTGTTCTCAGATTCCACAGAAATAAGGCTAGCAAAGAGATCCACGAAATACAGATGTGACTCTGTGAGATGAATTAAAAGAACACTAAGCAGTTTCTCAGAAAGCTTCTTTCCAGAATTCATCGGAAGTTATTTCCTTTTTCACCATAGCCCTCTGGGTTTCCAAATATCACTTTGCCAATTCCACAAGAATTGTCTTAGCGAAAGGCTTATTGAGGGGAAAGCTGTAACTCTGTGAGATGATTTCACAGAACACAAAGAAGTTTCTCAGAAAGCTTCTTTCTCTTTGTTATCGGAGGATATTTCCTTTGGCCCTATAGTCTTCAAATGGGAAAGGAAATATCTCTTGTCAGATTCCACAGAAATAAGGCTAGGAAAGAGATCCAAGAAATACAGATGTAATTCTGCGAGATGAGTTAACAGAACACTAAGCAGTTTCTCAGAAAGCTTCTTTCCAGATTTCATCTGAGGATATTTCCTTTTTCACCGTATCCCTCTATGGGCTTCCAAATATCACTTTGCCAATTCCACAAGAACTGTCTTAGCGAAAGGCTTCTTGAGGGGAAAGCTGTAACTCTGTGAGATGATTTCACAGAACACAAAGAAGTTTCTCAGAAAGCTTCTTTCTCTTGGTTATCATAGGATATTTCATTTGGCCCAATAGTCTTCAAAGGGAAAGGAAATATCTGTTGTCAGATTCCACAGAAATAAGGCTAGAAAAGAGATCCACGAAATACAGATGTAACTCTGTTAGATGAATTACCAGAACACTAAGCAGTTTCTCAGAAAGCTTCTTTCCAGATTTCATGGGAGAATATTTCCCTTTTCACCATAGGCCTCTATGGGCTTCCAAATATCACTTTGCCAATTCCACAAGAACTGTCTTAGCGAAAGGCTTTTTGGGGGAAAGCTGTAACTCTATGAGATGATTTCACAGAACACTAAGAAGTTTCTCAGAAAGCTTCTTTCTCTTTTTTATCGGAGGATATTTCCTTTTGCCCTATAGTCTTCAAAGGGAAAGGAAATATCTGTTCTCAGATTCCACAGAAATAAGGCTAGCAAAGAGATCCACGAAATACAGATATAACTCTGTGAGATGAATGAACAGCACACTAAGCAGTCTCTCAGAAAGCTTCTTTCCAGATTTCATCGGAGGATATTTCGTTTTTCACCATAGCCCTCTATGGGCTTCCAAATATCATTTTGCCAATTCCACAAGAACTGTCTTAGCGAAAGGCTTCTTGAGGGCAAAGCTGTAACTCTGTGAGATGATTTCACAGAACACAAAGAAGTTTCTCAGAAAGCTTCTTTCTCTTTGTTATCGGAGGATATTTCCTTTTGCCCTACAGTCTTCAAAGGGAAAGGAAATATCTGTTGTCAGTTCTCACAGAAATAAGGCTAGCAAAGATATCCACGAAATACAGATGTAACTCTGTGAGATGAATTAACAGAACACTAAGCAGTTTCTCAGGAAGCTTCTTTCCAGATTTCATCGGAGGATATTTCCTTTTCCACCGTATCCCTCTATGGGCTTCCTAATATCACTTTGCCAATTCCACAAGAACTGTCTTAGCGAAAGGCTTCTTGAGGGGAAAGCTGTAACTCTGTGAGATGATTTCACAGAACACAAAGATGTTTCTCAGAAAGCTCCTTTCTCTGTGCTATCGGAGTATATTTCCTTTGGCCCTATAGTCTTCAAAGGGAAAGGAAATATCTGTTCTCAGATTCCACAGAAATAAGGCTAGCAAAGAGATCCACGATATACAGATGTAACTCTGTGAGATGAAGTAACAGAACACTAAGCAGTTTCTCAGAAAGCATCTTTCCAGATTTCATCGGAGGATATTTCCTTTTTCACCATAGTCCTCTATGGGCTTCCAAATATCACTTTGCCAATTCCACAAGAACTGTCTTAGCGAAAGGCTTCTTGAGGGGAAAGCTGTAACTGTGTGAGATGATTTCACAGAACACAAAGAAGTTTACCAGAAAGCTTCTTTCTCTTGGTTATCGGAGGATATTTCCTTTGGCCCTATATTCTTCAAAGGGAAAGGAAATATCTGTTCTCAGATGCCACAGAAATAAGGCTAGCAAAGAGATCCACGAAATACAGATGTAACTCTGTGAGATGAATTAACAGAACACTAAGCAGTATCTGAGAAAGCTTCTTTCCAGTTTTCAACGGAGGATATTTACTTTTTCACCATAGCCCTCTATGGGCTTCCAAATATCACTTTGCCAATTCCACAAGAACTGTCTTAGCGAAAGGCTTCTTTAGGGGAAAGCTGTAACTCTGTGAGATGATTTCACAGAACACAAAGAAGTTTCTCAGAAAGCTTCTTTCTCTTCGTTATCGGAGGATATTTCCTTTGGCATTATAGTCTTCAAAGGGAAAGGAAATATCTGTTCTCAGATTTAACTGAAATAAGGCTAGCAAGGGATAAACGAAATACAGATGTAACTCTGTGAGATGAATTAACAGAACACTAAGCAGTCTCTCAGAAAGCTTCTTTCCAGATTTCATCGGTGGATATTTCCTTTTTCACCATAGCCCTCTATGGGCTTCCGAATAAACTTTGCCTATTCCACAAGAACTGTCTTAGCGAAAGGCTTCTTGAGGGGAAAGCTGTGACTCTGTGAGATGATTTCACAGAACACAAAGAAGTTTCTCAGAAAGCTTCTTTCTCTTTGTTATCGGAGGATATTTCCTTTGGCCCTATAGTCTTGAAAGGGATCCGAAATATCTGTTGTCAGATTCCACAGAAATATGGCTAGCAAAGAGATCCACGAAATACAGATATAATTCTGTGAGATGAATTAATAGAACACTGAGCAGTTTCTCAGAAAGCTTCTTTCCAGATTTCATCGGAGGATATTTCCTTTTTCACACTAGCCCTCTATGGGCTTCCAAATATCACTTTGCCAATTCCACAAGAACTGTCTTAGCGAAAGGCTTCTTCAGGGGAAAGCTGTAACTCTGTGAGATGATTTCACAGAACAAAAAGAAGTTTCTCAGAAAGCTTCTTTCTCTTTGTTATCGGAGGATATTTCCTTTGGCCCTATAGACTTCAAAGGGATCCGAAATATCTGTTCTCAGATTCCACAGAAATAAGGCTAGCAAAGAGATCCACGAAATACAGATGTGACTCTGTGAGATGAATTAAAAGAACACTAAGCAGTTTCTCAGAAAGCTTCTTTCCAGAATTCATCGGAGGATATTTCCTTTTTCACCATAGCCCTCTGGGTTTCCAAATATCACTTTGCCAATTCCACAAGAACTGTCTTAGCGAAAGGCTTCTTGAGGGGAAAGCTGTAACTCTGTGAGATGATTTCACAGAACAGAAAGAAGTTTCTCAGAAAGCTTCTTTCTCTTTGTTATCGGAGGATATTTCCTTTGGCCCTATAGTCTTCAAATGGGAAAGGAAATGTCTGTTGTCAGATTCCACAGAAATAAGGCTAGCAAAGAGATCCACGAAATACAGATGTAACTCTGCGAGATGAATTAACAGAACACTAGGCAGTTTCTCAGAAAGCTTCTTTCCAGATTTCATCTGAGGATATTTCCTTTTTCACCATAGCCCTCTATGGGCTTCCAAATATCACTTTGCCAATTCCACAAGAACTGTCTTAGCGAAAGGCTTCTTGAAGGGAAAGCTGTAACTCTGTGAGATGATTTCACAGAACACAAAGAAGTTTCTCAGAAAGCTTCTTTCTCTTGGTTATCATAGGATATTTCATTTGGCCCTATAGTCTTCAAAGGGAAAGGAAATATCTGTTCTCAGATTCCACAGAAATAAGGCTAGCAAATAGATCCACGAAATACAGATGTAACTCTGTGAGATGAATTAACAGAACACTAAGCAGTTTCTCAGAAAGCTTTTTTCCAGATTTCATGGGAGAATAGTTCCCTTTTCACCATAGCCCTCTATAGGCTTCCAAATATCACTTTGCCAATTCCACAAGAACTGTCTTAGCGAAAGGCTTTTTGGGGGAAAGCTGTAACTCTATGAGATGATTTCACAGAACACTAAGAAGTTTCTCAGAAAGCTTCTTTCTCTTTTTTATCGGAGGATATTTCCTTTTGCCCTATAGTCTTCAAAGGGAAAGGAAATATCTGTTCTCAGATTCCACAGAAATAAGGCTAGCAAAGAGATCCACGAAATACAGATGTAACTCTGTGAGATGAATGAACAGAACACTAAGCAGTCTCTCAGAAAGCTTCTTTCCAGATTTCATCGGAGGATATTTCGTTTTTCACCATAGCCCTCTATGGGCTTCCAAATATCATTTTGCCAATTCCACAAGAACTGTCTTAGCGAAAGGCTTCTTGAGGGCAAAGCTGTAACTCTGTGAGATGATTTCACAGAACACAAAGAAGTTTCTCAGAAAGCTTCTTTCTCTTTGTTATCGGAGGATATTTCCTTTGGCCCTATAGTCTTCAAAGGGAAAGGAAATATCTGTTGTCAGTTCTCACAGAAATAAGGCTAGCAAAGAGATCCACGAAATACAGATGTAACTCTGTGAGATGAATTAACAGAACACTAAGCAGTTTCTCAGAAAGCTTCTTTCCAGATTTCATCGGAGGATATTTCCTTTTTCACCGTATCCCTCTATGGGCTTCCTAATATCACTTTGCCAATTCCACAAGAACTGCCTTAGCGAAAGGCTTCTTGAAGGGAAAGCTGTAACTCTGTGAGATGATTTCACAGAACACAAAGAAGTTTCTCAGAAAGCTCCTTTCTCTGTGCTATCGGAGGATATTTCCTTTGGCCCTATAGTCTTGAAAGGGAAAGGAAATATCTGTTCTCAGATTCCACAGAAATAAGGCTAGCAAAGAGATCCACGATATACAGATGTAACTCTGTGAGATGAAGTAACAGAACACTAAGCAGTTTCTCAGAAAGCTTCTTTCCAGATTTCATCGGAGGATATTTCCTTTTTCACCATAGCCCTCTAAGGGCTTCCAAATATCACTTTGCCAATTCCACAAGAACTGTCTTAGCGAAAGGCTTCTTGAGAGGAAAGCTGTAACTGTGTGAGATGATTTCACAGAACACAAAGAAGTTTCCCAGAAAGCTTCTTTCTCTTGGTTATCGGAGGATATTTCCCTTGGCCCTATAGTTTTCAAAGGGAAAGGAAACACCTGTTCTCAGATTCCACAGAAATAAGGCTAGCAAAGAGATCCACGAAATACAGATGTAACTCTGTGTGATGAATTAACAGAACACTAAGCAGTTTCTCAGAAAGCTTCTTTCCAAATTTCATCGGAGGATATTTCCTTTTTCAACATAGCCCTCTACGGGCTTCCAAATAACACTTTGCCAATTCCACAAGAAGGGTCTTAGCGAAAGGCTTCTTCAGGGGAAAGCTGTAACTCTGTGAGATGATTTCACCGAACACAAGGAAGTTTCTCAGAAAGCTTCTTTCTCTTTGTTACCGGAGGATATTTCCTTTGGCCCTATAGTCTTCAAAAAGAAAGGAAATATCTGTTCTCAGATTACACAGAAATAAGACTAGCAAAGAGATCCACGAAATGCAGATGTAACTCTGCGAGATGAATTAACAGAACACTAAGCAGTTTCTCAGAAAGCTTCTTTCCAGATTTCATGGGAGGATATTTCCTTTTTCACCATAGCCCTCTATGGGCTTCCAAATATCACTTTGCCAATTCCACAAGAACTGTCTTATGGAAAGGCTTCTTGAGGGGAAAGCTGTAACTCTGTGAGATGATTTCACAGAACACAAAGAAGTTTCTCAGAAAGCTTCTTTCTCTTTGTTATCGGAGGATATTTCCTTTTGCCCTGTAGTCTTCAAAGGGATCCGAAATATCTGTTCTCAAATTCCACAGAAATAAGGCTAGCAAAGAGATCCACGAAATACAGGTGTGACTCTGTGAGATGAATTAAAAGAACACTAAGCAGTTTCTCAGAAAGCTTCTTTCCAGAATTCATCGGAGGATATTTCCTTTTTCACCATAGCCCTCTATGGGCTTCCAAATATCACTTTGCCAATTCCACAAGAACTGTCTTTGCGAAAGGCTTTTTTGGGGAAAGCTGTAACTCTATGAGATGATTTCACAGAACACTAAGAAGTTTCTCAGAAAGCTTCTTTCTCTTTTTTAATGGAGGATATTTCCTTTTGCCCTATAGTCTTCAAAGGGAAAGGAAATATCTGTTCTCAGATTCCACAGAAATAAGGCTAGCAAAGAGATCCACGAAATACAGATGTAACTCTGTGAGATGAATGAACAGAACACTAAGCAGTCTCTCAGAAAGCTTCTTTCCAGATTTCATCGGAGGATATTTCATTTTTCACCATAGCCCTCTATGGGCTTCCAAATATCATTTTGCCAATTCCACAAGAACTGTCTTAGCGAAAGGCTTCTTGAGGGCAAAGCTGTAACTCTGTGAGATGATTTCACAGAACACAAAGAAGTTTCTCAGAAAGCTTCTTTCTCTTTGTTATCGGAGGATATTTCCTTTGGCCCTATAGTCTTCAAAGGGAAAGGAAATATCTGTTGTCAGTTCCCACAGAAATAAGGCTAGCAAAGAGATCCAGGAAATACAGATGTAACTCTGTGAGATGAATTAACAGAACACTAAGCAGTTTCTCAGAAAGCTTCTTTCCAGATTTCATCGGAGGATATTTCCTTTTTCACCGTATCCCTCTATGGGCTTCCTAATATCACTTTGCCAATTCCACAAGAACTGTCTTAGCGAAAGACTTCTTGAGGGGAAAGCTGTAACTCTGTGAGATGATTTCACAGAACACAAAGAAGTTTCTCAGAAAGCTCCTTTCTCTGTGCTATCGGAGGATATTTCCTTTGGCCCTATAGTCTTCAAAGGGAAAGAAAATATCTGTTCTCAGATTCCACAGAAATAAGGCTAGCAAAGAGATCCACGATATACAGATGTAACTGTGTGAGATGAAGTAACAGAACACTAAGCAGTTTCTCAGAAAGCTTCTTTCCAGATTTCATCGGAGGATATTTCCTTTTTCACCATAGCCCTCTATGGGCTTCCAAATATCACTTTGCCAATTCCACAAGAACTGACTTAGCGAAAGGCTACTGGAGGGGAAAGCTGTAACCCTGTGAGATGATTTCACAGAACACAAAGAAGTTTCCCAGAAAGCTTCTTTCTCTTGGTTATCGGAGGATATTTCCTTTGGCCCTATAGTCTTCAAAGGGAAAGGAAACACCTGTTCTCAGATTCCACAGAAATAAGGCTAGCAAAGAGATCCACGAAATACAGATGTAACTCTGTGTGATGAATTAACAGAACACTAAGCAGTTTCTCAGAAAGCTTCTTTCCAGATTTCATCGGAGGATATTTCCTTTTTCACCATAGCCCTCTATGGTCTTCCAAATAACACTTTGCCAATTCCACAAGAAGGGTGTTAGCGAAAGGCTTCTTGAGGGGAAAGCTGTAACTCTGTGAGATGATTTCACCGAACAAAAGGAAGTTTCTCAGAAAGCTTCTTTCTCTTTGTTACCGGAGGATATTTCCTTTGGCCCTATAGTCTTCAAAAAGAAAGGAAATATCTGTTCTCAGATTACACAGAAATAAGACTAGCAAAGAGATCCACGAAATACAGATGTAACTCTGCGAGATGAATTAACAGAACACTAAGCAGTTTCTCAGAAAGCTTCTTTCCAGATTACATGGGAGGATATTTCCTATTTCACCATAGCCCTCTATGGGCTTCCAAATATCACTTTGCCAATTCCACAAGAACTGTCTTATCGAAAGGCTTCTTGAGGGGAAAGCTGTAACTCTGTGAGATGATTTCACAGAACACAAAGAAGTTTCTCAGAAAGCTTCTTTCTGTTTGTTATCGGAGGATATTTCCTTTTGCCCTGTAGTCTTCAAAGGGATCCGAAATATCTGTTCTCAAATTCCACAGAAATAAGGCTAGCAAGGAGATCCACGAAATACAGATGTAATTCTGTGAGATGAATTAACAGAACACTAAGCATTTTCTCAGAAAGCTTCTTTCCGGATTTCATGGGAGGATATTTCCTTTTTCACCATAGCCCTCTATGGGCTTCCAAATAACACTTTGCCAATTCCACAAAAAGGTCTTAGCGAAAGGCTTCTTGAGGGGAAAGCTGTAACTCTGTGAGATGATTTCACAGAACACAAAGAAGTTTCTCAGAAAGCTTCTTTCTCTTTGTTATCGGAGGATATTTCCTTTGGCCGTATAGTCTTCAAATGGGAAAGGAATTATCTGTTGTCAGATTCCACAGAAATAAGGCTAGCAAAGAGATCCACGAAATACAGATGTAACTCTGCGAGATGAATTAACAGAACACTAAGCAGTTTCTCAGAAAGCTTCTTTCCAGATTTCATCTGAGGATATTTCCTTTTTCACCATAGCCCTCTATGGGCTAACAAATATCACTTTGCAAATTCCACAAGAACTGTCTTAGCGAAAGGCTTCTTGAGAGGAAAGCTGTAACTGTGTGAGATGATTTCACAGAACACAAAGAAGTTTCCCAGAAAGCTTCTTTCTCTTGGTTATCGGAGGATATTTCCTTTGGCCCTATAGTCTTCAAAGGGAAAGGAAACACCTGTTCTCAGATTCCACAGAAATAAGGCTAGCAAACAGATCCACGAAATACAGATGTAACTCTGTGTGATGAATTAACAGAACACTAAGCAGTTTCTCAGAAAGCTTCTTTCCAAATTTCATCGGAGGATATTTCCTTTTTCACCATAGCCCTCTATGGGCTTCCAAATAACACTTTGCCAATTCCACAAGAAGGGTCTTAGCGAAAGGCTTCTTGAGGGGAAAGCTGTAACTCTGTGAGATGATTTCACCGAACACAAGGAAGTTTCCCAGAAAACTTCTTTCTCTTTGTTACCGGAGGATATTTCCTTTGGCCCTATAGTCTTCAAAAAGAAAGGAAATATCTGTTCTCAGATTACACAGAAATAAGACTAGCAAAGAGATCCACGAAATACAGATGTAACTCTGCGAGATGAATTAACAGAACACTAAGCAGTTCCTCAGAAAGCTTCTTTCCAGATTTCATCGGAGGATATTTCCTTTTTCACCGTAGCCCTCTATGGGCTTCCAAATATCACTTTGCCAATTCCACAAGAACTGTCTTATCGAAAGGCTTCTTGAGGGGAAAGCTGTAACTCTGTGAGATGATTTCACAGAACACAAAGAAGTTTCTCAGAAAGCTTCTTTCTCTTTGTTATCGGAGGATATTTCCTTTTGCCCTGTAGTCTTCAAAGGGATCCGAAATATCTGTTCTCAAATTCCACAGAAATAAGGCTAGCAAAGAGATCCACGAAATACAGATGTGACTCTGTGAGATGAATTAAAAGAACACTAAGCAGTTTCTCAGAAAGCTTCTTTCCAGAATTCATCGGAGGATATTTCCTTTTTCAGCATAGCCCTCTGGGTTTCCAAATATCACTTTGCCAATTCCACAAGAACTGTCTTAGCGAAAGGCTTATTGAGGGGAAAGCTGTAACTCTGTGAGATGATTTCACAGAACACAAAGAAGTTTCTCAGAAAGCTTCTTTCTCTTTGTTATCGGAGGATATTTCCTTTGGCCCTATAGTCTTCAAATGGGAAAGGAAATATCTGTTGTCAGATTCCACAGAAATAAGGCTAGCAAAGAGATCCACGAAATACAGATGTAACTCTGCGAGATGAATTAACAGAACACTAAGCAGTTTCTCAGAAAGCTTCTTTCCAGATTTCATCTGAGGATATTTCTTTTTTCACCATAGCCCTCTATGGGCTTCCAAATATCACTTTGCCAATTCCACAAGAACTGTCTTAGCGAAAGGCTTCTTGAGGGGAAAGCTGTAACTCTGTGAGATGATTTCACAGAACACAAAGAAGTTTCTCAGAAAGCTTCTTTCTCTTGGTTATCGTAGGATATTTCATTTGGCCCTATAGTCTTCAAAGGGAAAGGAAATATCTGTTCTCAGATTCCACAGAAATAAGGCTAGCAAAGAGATCCACGAAATACAGATGTAACTCTGTGAGATGAATTAACAGAACACTAAGCAGTTTCTCAGAAAGCTTCATTCCAGATTTCATGGAGAATATTTCCCTTTTCACCATAGCCCTCTATGGGCTTCCAAATATCACTTTGCCAATTCCACAAGAACTGTCTTAGCGAAAGGCTTTTTTGGGGAAAGCTGTAACTCTATGAGATGATTTCACAGAACACTAAGAAGTTTCTCAGAAAGCTTCTTTCTCCTTTTTATCGGAGGATATTTCCTTTTGCCCTATAGTCTTCAAAGGGAAAGGAAATATCTGTTCTCAGATTCCACAGAAATAAGGCTAGCAAAGAGATCCACGAAATACAGATGTAACTCTGTGAGATGAATGAACAGAACACTAAGCAGTCTCTCAGAAAGCTTCTTTCCAGATTTCATCGGAGGATATTTCGTTTTTCACCGTAGCCCTCTATGGGCTTCCAAATATCATTTTGCCAGTTCCACAAGAACTGTCTTAGCGAAAAGCTTCTTGAGGGCAAAGCTGTAACTCTGTGAGATGATTTCACAGAACACAAAGAAGTTTCTCAGAAAGCTTCTTTCTCTTTGTTATCGGAGGATATTTCCTTTGGCCCTATAGTCTTCAAAGGGAAAGGAAATATCTGTTGTCAGTTCCCACAGAAATAAGGCTAGCAAAGAGATCCACGAAATACAGATGTAACTCTGTGAGATGAATTAACAGAACACTAAGCAGTTTCTCAGAAAGCTTCTTTCCAGATTTCGTCGGAGGATATTTCCTTTTTCACCGTATCCCTCTATGGGCTTCCTAATATCACTTTGCCAATTCCACAAGAACTGTCTTAGCGAAATGCTTCTTGAGGGGAAAGCTGTAACTCTGTGAGATGATTTCACAGAACACAAAGAAGTTTCTCAGAAAGCTCCTTTCTCTGTGCTATCGGAGGATATTTCCTTTGGCCCTATAGTCTTCAAAGGGAAAGAAAATATCTGTTCTCAGATTCCACAGAAATAAGGCTAGCAAAGAGATCCACGATATACAGATATAACTCTGTGAGATGAAGTAACAGAACACTAAGCAGTTTCTCAGAAAGCTTCTTTCCAGATTTCATCGGAGGATATTTCCTTTTTCACCATAGCCCTCTATGGGCTTGCAAATATCACTTTGCCAATTCCACAAGAACTGTCTTAGCGAAAGGCTTCTTGAGGGGAAAGCTGTAACTGTGTGAGATGATTTCACAGAACACAAAGAAGTTTCCCAGAAAGCTTCTTTCTCTTGGTTATCGGAGGATATTTCCTTTGGCCCTATAGTCTTCAAAGGGAAAGGAAACACCTGTTCTCAGATTCCACAGAAATAAGGGTAGCAAAGAGATCCACGAAATACAGATGTAACTCTTTGTGATGAATTAACGGAACACTAAGCAGTTTCTCAGAAAGCTTCTTTCCAAATTTCATCGGAGGATATTTCCTTTTTCACCATAGCCCTCTATGGGCTTCCAAATAACACTTTGCCAATTCCACAAGAAGGGTCTTACCGAAAGGCTTCTTGAGGGGAAAGCTGTAACTCTGTGAGATGATTTCACCGAACACAAGGAAGTTTCTCAGAAAGCTTCTTTCTCTTTGTTACCGGAGGATATTTCCTTTGGCCCTATAGTCTTCAAAAAGAAAGGAAATATCTGTTCTCAGATTACACAGAAATAAGACTAGCAAAGAGATCCACGAAATACAGATGTAACTCTGCGAGATGAATTAACAGAACACTAAGTAGTTTCTCAGAAAGCTTCTTTCCAGATTTCATCGGAGGATATTTCCTTTTTCACCATAGCCCTCTATGGGCTTCCAAATATCACTTTGCCAATTCCACAAGAACTGTCTTATCGAAAGGCTTCTTGAGGTGAAAGCTGTAACTCTGTGAGATGATTTCACAGAACACAAAGAAGTTTCTCAGAAAGCTTCTTTCTCTTTTTTATCGGAGGATATTTCCTTTTGCCCTATAGTCTTCAAAGGGAAAGGAAATATCTGTTCTCAGATTCCACAGAAATAAGGCTAGCAAAGAGATCCACGAAATACAGATGTAACTCTGTGAGATGAATGAACAGAACACTAAGCAGTCTCTCAGAAAGCTTCTTTCCAGATTTCATCGGAGGATATTTCGTTTTTCACCGTAGCCCTCTATGGGCTTCCAAATATCATTTTGCCAATTCCACAAGAACTGTCTTAGCGAAAAGCTTCTTGAGGGCAAAGCTGTAACTCTGTGAGATGATTTCACAGAACACAAAGAAGTTTCTCAGAAAGCTTCTTTCTCTTTGTTATCGGAGGATATTTCCTTTGGCCCTATAGTCTTCAAAGGGAAAGGAAATATCTGTTGTCAGTTCCCACAGAAATAAGGCTAGCAAAGAGATCCACGAAATAAAGATGTAACTCTGTGAGATGAATTAACAGAACACTAAGCAGTTTCTCAGAAAGCTTCTTTCCAGATTTCGTCGGAGGATATTTCCTTTTTCACCGTATCCCTCTATGGGCTTCCTAATATCACTTTGCCAATTCCACAAGAACTGTCTTAGCGAAATGCTTCTTGAGGGGAAAGCTGTAACTCTGTGAGATGATTTCACAGAACACAAAGAAGTTTCTCAGAAAGCTCCTTTCTCTGTGCTATCGGAGGATATTTCCTTTGGCCCTATAGTCTTCAAAGGGAAAGAAAATATCTGTTCTCAGATTCCACAGAAATAAGGCTAGCAAAGAGATCCACGATATACAGATATAACTCTGTGAGATGAAGTAACAGAACACTAAGCAGTTTCTCAGAAAGCTTCTTTCCAGATTTCATCGGAGGATATTTCCTTTTTCACCATAGCCCTCTATGGGCTTGCAAATATCACTTTGCCAATTCCACAAGAACTGTCTTAGCGAAAGGCTTCTTGAGGGGAAAGCTGTAACTGTGTGAGATGATTTCACAGAACACAAAGAAGTTTCCCAGAAAGCTTCTTTCTCTTGGTTATCGGAGGATATTTCCTTTGGCCCTATAGTCTTCAAAGGGAAAGGAAACACCTGTTCTCAGATTCCACAGAAATAAGGGTAGCAAAGAGATCCACGAAATACAGATGTAACTCTTTGTGATGAATTAACGGAACACTAAGCAGTTTCTCAGAAAGCTTCTTTCCAAATTTCATCGGAGGATATTTCCTTTTTCACCATAGCCCTCTATGGGCTTCCAAATAACACTTTGCCAATTCCACAAGAAGGGTCTTACCGAAAGGCTTCTTGAGGGGAAAGCTGTAACTCTGTGAGATGATTTCACCGAACACAAGGAAGTTTCTCAGAAAGCTTCTTTCTCTTTGTTACCGGAGGATATTTCCTTTGGCCCTATAGTCTTCAAAAAGAAAGGAAATATCTGTTCTCAGATTACACAGAAATAAGACTAGCAAAGAGATCCACGAAATACAGATGTAACTCTGCGAGATGAATTAACAGAACACTAAGTAGTTTCTCAGAAAGCTTCTTTCCAGATTTCATCGGAGGATATTTCCTTTTTCACCATAGCCCTCTATGGGCTTCCAAATATCACTTTGCCAATTCCACAAGAACTGTCTTATCGAAAGGCTTCTTGAGGTGAAAGCTGTAACTCTGTGAGATGATTTCACAGAACACAAAGAAGTTTCTCAGAAAGCTTCTTTCTCTTTGTTATCGGAGGATATTTCCTTTTGCCCTGTAGTCTTCAAAGGGATCCGAAATATCTGTTCTCAAATTCCACTGAAATAAGGTTAGCAAGGAGATCCACGAAATACAGATGTAACTCTGTGAGATGAATTAACAGAACACTAAGCATTTTCTCAGAAAGCTTCTTTCCGGATTTCATGGGAGGATATTTCCTTTTTCACCATAGCCCTCTATGGGCTTCCAAATAACACTTTGCCAATTCCACAAAAAGGTCTTAGCGAAAGGCTTCTTGAGGGGAAAGCTGTAACTCTGTGAGATGATTTCACAGAACACAAAGAAGTTTCTCAGAAAGCTTCTTTCTGTTTGTTATCGGAGGATATTTCCTTTTGCCCTGTAGTCTTCAAAGGGATCCGAAATATCTGTTCTCAAATTCCACAGAAATAAGGCTAGCAAGGAGATCCACGAAATACAGATGTAATTCTGTGAGATGAATTAACAGAACACTAAGCATTTTCTCAGAAAGCTTCTTTCCGGATTTCATGGGAGGATATTTCCTTTTTCAACATAGCCCTCTATGGGCTTCCAAATAACACTTTGCCAATTCCACAAAAAGGTCTTAGCGAAAGGCTTCTTGAGGGGAAAGCTGTAACTCTGTGAGATGATTTCACAGAACACAAAGAAGTTTCTCAGAAAGCTTCTTTCTCTTTGTTATCGGAGGGTATTTCCTTTGGCCGTATAGTCTTCAAATGGGAAAGGAATTATCTGTTGTCAGATTCCACAGAAATAAGGCTAGCAAAGAGATCCACGAAATACAGATGTAACTCTGCGAGATGAATTAACAGAACACTAAGCAGTTTCTCAGAAAGCTTCTTTCCAGATTTCATCTGAGGATATTTCCTTTTTCACCATAGCCCTCTATGGGCTTCCAAATATCACTTTGCAAATTCCACAAGAACTGTCTTAGCGAAAGGCTTCTTGAGAGGAAAGCTGTAACTGTGTGAGATGATTTCACAGAACACAAAGAAGTTTCCCAGAAAGCTTCTTTCTCTTGGTTATCGGAGGATATTTCCTTTGGCCCTATAGTCTTCAAAGGGAAAGGAAACACCTGTTCTCAGATTCCACAGAAATAAGGCTAGCAAACAGATCCACGAAATACAGATGTAACTCTGTGTGATGAATTAACAGAACACTAAGCAGTTTCTCAGAAAGCTTCTTTCCAAATTTCATCGGAGGATATTTCCTTTTTCACCATAGCCCTCTATGGGCTTCCAAATAACACTTTGCCAATTCCACAAGAAGGGTCTTAGCGAAAGGCTTCTTGAGGGGAAAGCTGTAACTCTGTGAGATGATTTCACCGAACACAAGGAAGTTTCTCAGAAAACTTCTTTCTCTTTGTTACCGGAGGATATTTCCTTTGGCCCTATAGTCTTCAAAAAGAAAGGAAATATCTGTTCTCAGATTACACAGAAATAAGACTAGCAAAGAGATCCACGAAATACAGATGTAACTCTGCGAGATGAATTAACAGAACACTAAGCAGTTCCTCAGAAAGCTTCTTTCCAGATTTCATCGGAGGATATTTCCTTTTTCACCGTAGCCCTCTATGGGCTTCCAAATATCACTTTGCCAATTCCACAAGAACTGTCTTATCGAAAGGCTTCTTGAGGGGAAAGCTGTAACTCTGTGAGATGATTTCACAGAACACAAAGAAGTTTCTCAGAAAGCTTCTTTCTCTTTGTTATCGGAGGATATTTCCTTTTGCCCTGTAGTCTTCAAAGGGATCCGAAATATCTGTTCTCAAATTCCACAGAAATAAGGCTAGCAAAGAGATCCACGAAATACAGATGTGACTCTGTGAGATGAATTAAAAGAACACTAAGCAGTTTCTCAGAAAGCCTCTTTCCAGAATTCATCGGAGGATATTTCCTTTTTCAGCATAGCCCTCTGGGTTTCCAAATATCACTTTGCCAATTCCACAAGAACTGTCTTAGCGAAAGGCTTATTGAGGGGAAAGCTGTAACTCTGTGAGATGATTTCACAGAACACAAAGAAGTTTCTCAGAAAGCTTCTTTCTCTTTGTTATCGGAGGATATTTCCTTTGGCCCTATAGTCTTCAAATGGGAAAGGAAATATCTGTTGTCAGATTCCACAGAAATAAGGCTAGCAAAGAGATCCACGAAATACAGATGTAACTCTGCGAGATGAATTAACAGAACACTAAGCAGTTTCTCAGAAAGCTTCTTTCCAGATTTCATCTGAGGATATTTCTTTTTTCACCATAGCCCTCTATGGGCTTCCAAATATCACTTTGCCAATTCCACAAGAACTGTCTTAGCGAAAGGCTTCTTGAGGGGAAAGCTGTAACTCTGTGAGATGATTTCACAGAACACAAAGAAGTTTCTCAGAAAGCTTCTTTCTCTTGGTTATCGTAGGATATTTCATTTGGCCCTATAGTCTTCAAAGGGAAAGGAAATATCTGTTCTCAGATTCCACAGAAATAAGGCTAGCAAAGAGATCCACGAAATACAGATGTAACTCTGTGAGATGAATTAACAGAACACTAAGCAGTTTCTCAGAAAGCTTCATTCCAGATTTCATGGGAGAATATTTCCCTTTTCACCATAGCCCTCTATGGGCTTCCAAATATCACTTTGCCAATTCCACAAGAACTGTCTTAGCGAAAGGCTTTTTTGGGGAAAGCTGTAACTCTATGAGATGATTTCACAGAACACTAAGAAGTTTCTCAGAAAGCTTCTTTCTCCTTTTTATCGGAGGATATTTCCTTTTGCCCTATAGTCTTCAAAGGGAAAGGAAATATCTGTTCTCAGATTCCACAGAAATAAGGCTAGCAAAGAGATCCACGAAATACAGATGTAACTCTGTGAGATGAATGAACAGAACACTAAGCAGTCTCTCAGAAAGCTTCTTTCCAGATTTCATCGGAGGATATTTCGTTTTTCACCGTAGCCCTCTATGGGCTTCCAAATATCATTTTGCCAGTTCCACAAGAACTGTCTTAGCGAAAAGCTTCTTGAGGGCAAAGCTGTAACTCTGTGAGATGATTTCACAGAACACAAAGAAGTTTCTCAGAAAGCTTCTTTCTCTTTGTTATCGGAGGATATTTCCTTTGGCCCTATAGTCTTCAAAGGGAAAGGAAATATCTGTTGTCAGTTCCCACAGAAATAAGGCTAGCAAAGAGATCCACGAAATACAGATGTAACTCTGTGAGATGAATTAACAGAACACTAAGCAGTTTCTCAGAAAGCTTCTTTCCAGATTTCGTCGGAGGATATTTCCTTTTTCACCGTATCCCTCTATGGGCTTCCTAATATCACTTTGCCAATTCCACAAGAACTGTCTTAGCGAAATGCTTCTTGAGGGGAAAGCTGTAACTCTGTGAGATGATTTCACAGAACACAAAGAAGTTTCTCAGAAAGCTCCTTTCTCTGTGCTATCGGAGGATATTTCCTTTGGCCCTATAGTCTTCAAAGGGAAAGAAAATATCTGTTCTCAGATTCCACAGAAATAAGGCTAGCAAAGAGATCCACGATATACAGATATAACTCTGTGAGATGAAGTAACAGAACACTAAGCAGTTTCTCAGAAAGCTTCTTTCCAGATTTCATCGGAGGATATTTCCTTTTTCACCATAGCCCTCTATGGGCTTGCAAATATCACTTTGCCAATTCCACAAGAACTGTCTTAGCGAAAGGCTTCTTGAGGGGAAAGCTGTAACTGTGTGAGATGATTTCACAGAACACAAAGAAGTTTCCCAGAAAGCTTCTTTCTCTTGGTTATCGGAGGATATTTCCTTTGGCCCTATAGTCTTCAAAGGGAAAGGAAACACCTGTTCTCAGATTCCACAGAAATAAGGCTAGCAAAGAGATCCACGAAATACAGATGTAACTCTGTTTGATGAATTAACGGAACACTAAGCAGTTTCTCAGAAAGCTTCTTTCCAAATTTCATCGGAGGATATTTCCTTTTTCACCATAGCCCTCTATGGGCTTCCAAATAACACTTTGCCAATTCCACAAGAAGGGTCTTACCGAAAGGCTTCTTGAGGGGAAAGCTGTAACTCTGTGAGATGATTTCACCGAACACAAGGAAGTTTCTCAGAAAGCTTCTTTCTCTTTGTTACCGGAGGATATTTCCTTTGGCCCTATAGTCTTCAAAAAGAAAGGAAATATCTGTTCTCAGATTACACAGAAATAAGACTAGCAAAGAGATCCACGAAATACAGATGTAACTCTGCGAGATGAATTAACAGAACACTAAGTAGTTTCTCAGAAAGCTTCTTTCCAGATTTCATCGGAGGATATTTCCTTTTTCACCATAGCCCTCTATGGGCTTCCAAATATCACTTTGCCAATTCCACAAGAACTGTCTTATCGAAAGGCTTCTTGAGGTGAAAGCTGTAACTCTGTGAGATGATTTCACAGAACACAAAGAAGTTTCTCAGAAAGCTTCTTTCTCTTTTTTATCGGAGGATATTTCCTTTTGCCCTATAGTCTTCAAAGGGAAAGGAAATATCTGTTCTCAGATTCCACAGAAATAAGGCTAGCAAAGAGATCCACGAAATACAGATGTAACTCTGTGAGATGAATGAACAGAACACTAAGCAGTCTCTCAGAAAGCTTCTTTCCAGATTTCATCGGAGGATATTTCGTTTTTCACCGTAGCCCTCTATGGGCTTCCAAATATCATTTTGCCAATTCCACAAGAACTGTCTTAGCGAAAAGCTTCTTGAGGGCAAAGCTGTAACTCTGTGAGATGATTTCACAGAACACAAAGAAGTTTCTCAGAAAGCTTCTTTCTCTTTGTTATCGGAGGATATTTCCTTTGGCCCTATAGTCTTCAAAGGGAAAGGAAATATCTGTTGTCAGTTCCCACAGAAATAAGGCTAGCAAAGAGATCCACGAAATAAAGATGTAACTCTGTGAGATGAATTAACAGAACACTAAGCAGTTTCTCAGACGCTTCTTTCCAGATTTCGTCGGAGGATATTTCCTTTTTCACCGTATCCCTCTATGGGCTTCCTAATATCACTTTGCCAATTCCACAAGAACTGTCTTAGCGAAATGCTTCTTGAGGGGAAAGCTGTAACTCTGTGAGATGATTTCACAGAACACAAAGAAGTTTCTCAGAAAGCTCCTTTCTCTGTGCTATCGGAGGATATTTCCTTTGGCCCTATAGTCTTCAAAGGGAAAGAAAATATCTGTTCTCAGATTCCACAGAAATAAGGCTAGCAAAGAGATCCACGATATACAGATATAACTCTGTGAGATGAAGTAACAGAACACTAAGCAGTTTCTCAGAAAGCTTCTTTCCAGATTTCATCGGAGGATATTTCCTTTTTCACCATAGCCCTCTATGGGCTTGCAAATATCACTTTGCCAATTCCACAAGAACTGTCTTAGCGAAAGGCTTCTTGAGGGGAAAGCTGTAACTGTGTGAGATGATTTCACAGAACACAAAGAAGTTTCCCAGAAAGCTTCTTTCTCTTGGTTATCGGAGGATATTTCCTTTGGCCCTATAGTCTTCAAAGGGAAAGGAAACACCTGTTCTCAGATTCCACAGAAATAAGGGTAGCAAAGAGATCCACGAAATACAGATGTAACTCTTTGTGATGAATTAACGGAACACTAAGCAGTTTCTCAGAAAGCTTCTTTCCAAATTTCATCGGAGGATATTTCCTTTTTCACCATAGCCCTCTATGGGCTTCCAAATAACACTTTGCCAATTCCACAAGAAGGGTCTTACCGAAAGGCTTCTTGAGGGGAAAGCTGTAACTCTGTGAGATGATTTCACCGAACACAAGGAAGTTTCTCAGAAAGCTTCTTTCTCTTTGTTACCGGAGGATATTTCCTTTGGCCCTATAGTCTTCAAAAAGAAAGGAAATATCTGTTCTCAGATTACACAGAAATAAGACTAGCAAAGAGATCCACGAAATACAGATGTAACTCTGCGAGGTGAATTAACAGAACACTAAGTAGTTTCTCAGAAAGCTTCTTTCCAGATTTCATCGGAGGATATTTCCTTTTTCACCATAGCCCTCTATGGGCTTCCAAATATCTCTTTGCCAATTCCACAAGAACTGTCTTATCGAAAGGCTTCTTGAGGTGAAAGCTGTAACTCTGTGAGATGATTTCACAGAACACAAAGAAGTTTCTCAGAAAGCTTCTTTCTCTTTGTTATCGGAGGATATTTCCTTTTGCCCTGTAGTCTTCAAAGGGATCCGAAATATCTGTTCTCAAATTCCACAGAAATAAGGCTAGCAAGGAGATCCACGAAATACAGATGTAACTCTGTGAGATGAATTAACAGAACACTAAGCAGTTTCTCAGAAAGCTTCTTTCTCTTGGTTATCGGAGGATATTTCCTTTTGCCCTATAGTCTTCAAAGGGAAAGGAAATATCTGTTGTCAGGTCCCACAGAAATAAGGCTAGCAAAGAGATCCACGAAATACAGATGTAATTCTGTGAGATGAATTAACAGAACACTAAGCAGTTTCTCAGAAAGCTTCTTTCCAGATTTCATCGGAGGATATTTCCTTTTTCAACATAGCCCTTTATGGGCTTCCAAATATCACTTTGCCAATTCCACAACAACTGTCTTAGCGAAAGGCTTCTTGAGGGGAAAGCTGTAACTCTGTGAGATGATTTCCCTAAACACAAAGAAGTTTCTCAGAAAGCTTCTTTCTCTTTGTTATCGGAGGATATTTCCTTTGGCCCTATCGTCTTCAAAGGGAGAGGAAATATCTGTTGTCAGATTCCACAGAAATAAGGCTAGCAAAGAGATCCACGATATACAGATGTAACTCTGTGAGATGAATTAACAGAACACTAAGCAGTTTCTCAGAAAGCTTCTTTCCAGTTTTCAACGGAGGATATTTCCTTTTTCACCATAGCCCTCTATGGGCTTCCAAATATCACTTTGCCAATTCCACAAGAACTGTCTTAGCGAAAGGCTTCTTTAGGGGAAGGCTGTAACTCTGTGAGATGATTTCACAGAACACAAAGAAGTTTCTCAGAAAGCTTCTTTCTCTTCGTTATCGGAGGATATTTCCTTTGGCATTATAGTCTTCAAAGGGAAAGGAAATATCTGTTCTCAGATTTAACTGAAATAAGGCTAGCAAGGGATCCACGAAATACAGATGTAACTCTGTGAGATGAATTACCAGAACACTGAGTAGTTTCTCAGAAAGCTTCTTTCCAGATTTCATCGGAGGATATTTCCTTTTTCACAATAGCCCTCTATGGGCTTCCAAATATCACTTTGCCTATTCCACAAGAACTGTCTTAGCGAAAGGCTTCTTGAGGGGAAAGCTGTAACTCTGTGAGATGATTTCACAGAACACAAAGAAGTTTCTCAGAAAGCTTCTTTCTCTTTGTTACCGGAGGATATTTCCTTTGGCCCTATAGTCTTCAAAGGGAAAGGAAATATCTGTTCTCAGATTCCACAGAAATAAGGCTAGCAAAGAGATCCACGAAATACAGATGTAACTCTGTGAGATGAATTAACAGAACACTAAGCAGTTTCTCAGAAAGCTTCTTTCCAGATTTCATCGCAGGATATTTCCTTTTTCACCATAGCCCTCTAAGGGCTTCCAAATAACACTTTGCCAATTCCACAAGAAGTGTCTTAGGGAAAGGATTCTTGAGGGGAAAGCTGTAACTGTGTGAGATGATTTCACAGAACACAAAGGAGTTTCTCAGAAAGCTTCTTTCTCTTTTTATCGGAGGATATTGCCTTTGGCCCTATAGTCTTCAAAGGGCAAGGAAATATCTGTTCTCAGATTCCACAAAAATAAGGCTAGCAAAGAGATCCACGAAATACAGATGTAACTCTGTGAGATGAATTAACAGAACACTAAGCAGTTTCTCAGAAAGCTTCTTTCCAGATTTCATGGGAGGATCCCTCTATGGGCTTCCAAATATCAATTTGCCAATTCCACAAGAACTGTCTTAGCGAAAGGCTTCTTGAGGGGAAAGCTGTAACTCTGTGAGATGATTTCACAGAAAACAAAGAAGTTTCTCAGAAAGCTTTTTTCTCTTTGTTATCGGAGGATATTTCCTTTGGCCGTATATTCTTCAATGGGATCCGAAATATCTGTTCTCAGATTCCACCGAAATAAGGCCAGCAAAGAGGTCCACGAAATAGAGATGTAACTCTGTGAAAAGAATTCACACAACACTAAGCAGTTTCTCAGAAAGCTTCTTTCCAGATTTCATCTGAGGATATTTCTTTTTTCACCATAGCCCTCTATGGGCTTCCAAATATCACTTTGCCAATTCCACAAGAACTGTCTAAGCGAAAGGCTACTTGAGGGGAAAACTGTAACTCTGTGAGATGATTTCACAGAACACAAAGAAGTTTCTCAGAAATCTTCTATCTCTGTGTTATCGGAGGATATTCCCTTGGGCCCTATAGTCTTCAAAGGGAAAGAAAATATCTGTTGTCAGATTCCATAGAAATAAGGCTAGCAAAGAGATCCACGAAATACAGATGTAACTCTGTGAGATGAATTAACAGAACACTAAGCAGTTTCTCAGAAAGCTTCTTTCCATATTTCATGGGAGGATATTTCCTTTTTCACCATAGCTCTCTATGGGCTTCCAAATATCACTTTGCCAGTTCCACAAGAACTGTCTTAGCGAAAGGCTTATTGAGGGGAAAGCTGTAACAGTGTGAGATGATTTCACAGAACACAAAGAAGTTTCTCAGAAAGCTTCTTTCTCTTGGTTTTCGGAGAATATTTCCTTTGGCCCTATCGTCTTCAAAGGGAAAGGAAATATCTGTTCTCAGATTCCAGAGAAATAAGGCTAGCAAAGAGATCCACGAAATACAGATGTAACTCTGTGAGATGAATTAACAGAACACTAAGCAGTTTCTCAGAAAGCTTCTTTCCAGATTTCATGGGAGGATATTTCCCTTTTCACCATAGCCCTCTATGTGCTTCCAAATATCACTTTGCCAATTCCACAAGAACTGTCTTAGCGAAAGGCTTCTTGGGGGAAAGCTGTAACTCTATGAGATGATTTTACAGAACACTAAGAAGTTTCTCAGAAAGCTTCCTTCTCTTGGTTATCGGAGGATATTTCCTTTTGCCCTATAGTCTTCAAAGGGATCCGAAATATCTGTTCTCAGATTCCACAGAAATAAGGCTAGCAAAGAGATCCACGAAATACAGTTGTAAATTGTGAGATGAATTAACAGAACACTAAGCAGTTTCTCAGAAAGCTTCTTTAAAGTTTTCATCGGAGGATATTTCCTTTTTCTCCATAGCCCTCTATGAGCTTCCAAATATCACTTTGCCAATACCACAAGAACTGTCTTGGCGAGGGCTTCTTGAGGGGAAAGCTGTAACCCTGTGAGATGATTTCACAGAACACAAAGAAGTTTCTCAGAAAGCTTCTTTCTGTTTGTTACCGGAGGATATTTACTTTGGCCCTATAGTCTTCAAAGGGAAAGGAAATATCTGTTGTCAGATTCCACAGAAATAAGGCTAGCAAAGAGATGCACGAAATACAAATGTAACTCTGTGAGATGAATTAACAGACCACTAAGTAGTTTCTCAGAAAGCTTCTTTTCAGATTTCATCGGAGAATATTTCTTTTTTCACCATAGCCCTCTAAGGGGTTCCAAATAACACTTTGCCAATTCCACAAGAACTGTCTTAGCGAAAGGCTTCTTGAGGGCAAAGCTGTAACTCTGTGAGATGATTTCACAGAACACAAAGAAGTTTCTCAGAAAGCTCCTTTCTCTGTGCTATCGGAGGATATTTCCTTTGGCCCTATAGTCTTCAAAGGGAAAGAAAATATCTGTTCTCAGATTCCACAGAAATAAGGCTAGCAAAGAGATCCACGATATACAGATATAACTCTGTGAGATGAAGTAACAGAACACTAAGCAGTTTCTCAGAAAGCTTCTTTCCAGATTTCATCGGAGGATATTTCCTTTTTCACCATAGCCCTCTATGGGCTTGCAAATATCACTTTGCCAATTCCACAAGAACTGTCTTAGCGAAAGGCTTCTTGAGGGGAAAGCTGTAACTGTGTGAGATGATTTCACAGAACACAAAGAAGTTTCCCAGAAAGCTTCTTTCTCTTGGTTATCGGAGGATATTTCCTTTGGCCCTATAGTCTTCAAAGGGAAAGGAAACACCTGTTCTCAGATTCCACAGAAATAAGGCTAGCAAAGAGATCCACGAAATACAGATGTAACTCTGTTTGATGAATTAACGGAACACTAAGCAGTTTCTCAGAAAGCTTCTTTCCAAATTTCATCGGAGGATATTTCCTTTTTCACCATAGCCCTCTATGGGCTTCCAAATAACACTTTGCCAATTCCACAAGAAGGGTCTTACCGAAAGGCTTCTTGAGGGGAAAGCTGTAACTCTGTGAGATGATTTCACCGAACACAAGGAAGTTTCTCAGAAAGCTTCTTTCTCTTTGTTACCGGAGGATATTTCCTTTGGCCCTATAGTCTTCAAAAAGAAAGGAAATATCTGTTCTCAGATTACACAGAAATAAGACTAGCAAAGAGATCCACGAAATACAGATGTAACTCTGCGAGATGAATTAACAGAACACTAAGTAGTTTCTCAGAAAGCTTCTTTCCAGATTTCATCGGAGGATATTTCCTTTTTCACCATAGCCCTCTATGGGCTTCCAAATATCACTTTGCCAATTCCACAAGAACTGTCTTATCGAAAGGCTTCTTGAGGTGAAAGCTGTAACTCTGTGAGATGATTTCACAGAACACAAAGAAGTTTCTCAGAAAGCTTCTTTCTCTTTTTTATCGGAGGATATTTCCTTTTGCCCTATAGTCTTCAAAGGGAAAGGAAATATCTGTTCTCAGATTCCACAGAAATAAGGCTAGCAAAGAGATCCACGAAATACAGATGTAACTCTGTGAGATGAATGAACAGAACACTAAGCAGTCTCTCAGAAAGCTTCTTTCCAGATTTCATCGGAGGATATTTCGTTTTTCACCGTAGCCCTCTATGGGCTTCCAAATATCATTTTGCCAATTCCACAAGAACTGTCTTAGCGAAAAGCTTCTTGAGGGCAAAGCTGTAACTCTGTGAGATGATTTCACAGAACACAAAGAAGTTTCTCAGAAAGCTTCTTTCTCTTTGTTATCGGAGGATATTTCCTTTGGCCCTATAGTCTTCAAAGGGAAAGGAAATATCTGTTGTCAGTTCCCACAGAAATAAGGCTAGCAAAGAGATCCACGAAATAAAGATGTAACTCTGTGAGATGAATTAACAGAACACTAAGCAGTTTCTCAGACGCTTCTTTCCAGATTTCGTCGGAGGATATTTCCTTTTTCACCGTATCCCTCTATGGGCTTCCTAATATCACTTTGCCAATTCCACAAGAACTGTCTTAGCGAAATGCTTCTTGAGGGGAAAGCTGTAACTCTGTGAGATGATTTCACAGAACACAAAGAAGTTTCTCAGAAAGCTCCTTTCTCTGTGCTATCGGAGGATATTTCCTTTGGCCCTATAGTCTTCAAAGGGAAAGAAAATATCTGTTCTCAGATTCCACAGAAATAAGGCTAGCAAAGAGATCCACGATATACAGATATAACTCTGTGAGATGAAGTAACAGAACACTAAGCAGTTTCTCAGAAAGCTTCTTTCCAGATTTCATCGGAGGATATTTCCTTTTTCACCATAGCCCTCTATGGGCTTGCAAATATCACTTTGCCAATTCCACAAGAACTGTCTTAGCGAAAGGCTTCTTGAGGGGAAAGCTGTAACTGTGTGAGATGATTTCACAGAACACAAAGAAGTTTCCCAGAAAGCTTCTTTCTCTTGGTTATCGGAGGATATTTCCTTTGGCCCTATAGTCTTCAAAGGGAAAGGAAACACCTGTTCTCAGATTCCACAGAAATAAGGGTAGCAAAGAGATCCACGAAATACAGATGTAACTCTTTGTGATGAATTAACGGAACACTAAGCAGTTTCTCAGAAAGCTTCTTTCCAAATTTCATCGGAGGATATTTCCTTTTTCACCATAGCCCTCTATGGGCTTCCAAATAACACTTTGCCAATTCCACAAGAAGGGTCTTACCGAAAGGCTTCTTGAGGGGAAAGCTGTAACTCTGTGAGATGATTTCACCGAACACAAGGAAGTTTCTCAGAAAGCTTCTTTCTCTTTGTTACCGGAGGATATTTCCTTTGGCCCTATAGTCTTCAAAAAGAAAGGAAATATCTGTTCTCAGATTACACAGAAATAAGACTAGCAAAGAGATCCACGAAATACAGATGTAACTCTGCGAGGTGAATTAACAGAACACTAAGTAGTTTCTCAGAAAGCTTCTTTCCAGATTTCATCGGAGGATATTTCCTTTTTCACCATAGCCCTCTATGGGCTTCCAAATATCTCTTTGCCAATTCCACAAGAACTGTCTTATCGAAAGGCTTCTTGAGGTGAAAGCTGTAACTCTGTGAGATGATTTCACAGAACACAAAGAAGTTTCTCAGAAAGCTTCTTTCTCTTTGTTATCGGAGGATATTTCCTTTTGCCCTGTAGTCTTCAAAGGGATCCGAAATATCTGTTCTCAAATTCCACAGAAATAAGGCTAGCAAGGAGATCCACGAAATACAGATGTAACTCTGTGAGATGAATTAACAGAACACTAAGCAGTTTCTCAGAAAGCTTCTTTCTCTTGGTTATCGGAGGATATTTCCTTTTGCCCTATAGTCTTCAAAGGGAAAGGAAATATCTGTTGTCAGGTCCCACAGAAATAAGGCTAGCAAAGAGATCCACGAAATACAGATGTAATTCTGTGAGATGAATTAACAGAACACTAAGCAGTTTCTCAGAAAGCTTCTTTCCAGATTTCATCGGAGGATATTTCCTTTTTCAACATAGCCCTTTATGGGCTTCCAAATATCACTTTGCCAATTCCACAACAACTGTCTTAGCGAAAGGCTTCTTGAGGGGAAAGCTGTAACTCTGTGAGATGATTTCCCTAAACACAAAGAAGTTTCTCAGAAAGCTTCTTTCTCTTTGTTATCGGAGGATATTTCCTTTGGCCCTATCGTCTTCAAAGGGAGAGGAAATATCTGTTGTCAGATTCCACAGAAATAAGGCTAGCAAAGAGATCCACGATATACAGATGTAACTCTGTGAGATGAATTAACAGAACACTAAGCAGTTTCTCAGAAAGCTTCTTTCCAGTTTTCAACGGAGGATATTTCCTTTTTCACCATAGCCCTCTATGGGCTTCCAAATATCACTTTGCCAATTCCACAAGAACTGTCTTAGCGAAAGGCTTCTTTAGGGGAAGGCTGTAACTCTGTGAGATGATTTCACAGAACACAAAGAAGTTTCTCAGAAAGCTTCTTTCTCTTCGTTATCGGAGGATATTTCCTTTGGCATTATAGTCTTCAAAGGGAAAGGAAATATCTGTTCTCAGATTTAACTGAAATAAGGCTAGCAAGGGATCCACGAAATACAGATGTAACTCTGTGAGATGAATTACCAGAACACTGAGTAGTTTCTCAGAAAGCTTCTTTCCAGATTTCATCGGAGGATATTTCCTTTTTCACAATAGCCCTCTATGGGCTTCCAAATATCACTTTGCCTATTCCACAAGAACTGTCTTAGCGAAAGGCTTCTTGAGGGGAAAGCTGTAACTCTGTGAGATGATTTCACAGAACACAAAGAAGTTTCTCAGAAAGCTTCTTTCTCTTTGTTACCGGAGGATATTTCCTTTGGCCCTATAGTCTTCAAAGGGAAAGGAAATATCTGTTCTCAGATTCCACAGAAATAAGGCTAGCAAAGAGATCCACGAAATACAGATGTAACTCTGTGAGATGAATTAACAGAACACTAAGCAGTTTCTCAGAAAGCTTCTTTCCAGATTTCATCGCAGGATATTTCCTTTTTCACCATAGCCCTCTAAGGGCTTCCAAATAACACTTTGCCAATTCCACAAGAAGTGTCTTAGGGAAAGGATTCTTGAGGGGAAAGCTGTAACTGTGTGAGATGATTTCACAGAACACAAAGGAGTTTCTCAGAAAGCTTCTTTCTCTTTTTATCGGAGGATATTGCCTTTGGCCCTATAGTCTTCAAAGGGCAAGGAAATATCTGTTCTCAGATTCCACAAAAATAAGGCTAGCAAAGAGATCCACGAAATACAGATGTAACTCTGTGAGATGAATTAACAGAACACTAAGCAGTTTCTCAGAAAGCTTCTTTCCAGATTTCATGGGAGGATCCCTCTATGGGCTTCCAAATATCAATTTGCCAATTCCACAAGAACTGTCTTAGCGAAAGGCTTCTTGAGGGGAAAGCTGTAACTCTGTGAGATGATTTCACAGAAAACAAAGAAGTTTCTCAGAAAGCTTTTTTCTCTTTGTTATCGGAGGATATTTCCTTTGGCCGTATATTCTTCAATGGGATCCGAAATATCTGTTCTCAGATTCCACCGAAATAAGGCCAGCAAAGAGGTCCACGAAATAGAGATGTAACTCTGTGAAAAGAATTCACACAACACTAAGCAGTTTCTCAGAAAGCTTCTTTCCAGATTTCATCTGAGGATATTTCTTTTTTCACCATAGCCCTCTATGGGCTTCCAAATATCACTTTGCCAATTCCACAAGAACTGTCTAAGCGAAAGGCTACTTGAGGGGAAAACTGTAACTCTGTGAGATGATTTCACAGAACACAAAGAAGTTTCTCAGAAATCTTCTATCTCTGTGTTATCGGAGGATATTCCCTTGGGCCCTATAGTCTTCAAAGGGAAAGAAAATATCTGTTGTCAGATTCCATAGAAATAAGGCTAGCAAAGAGATCCACGAAATACAGATGTAACTCTGTGAGATGAATTAACAGAACACTAAGCAGTTTCTCAGAAAGCTTCTTTCCATATTTCATGGGAGGATATTTCCTTTTTCACCATAGCTCTCTATGGGCTTCCAAATATCACTTTGCCAGTTCCACAAGAACTGTCTTAGCGAAAGGCTTATTGAGGGGAAAGCTGTAACAGTGTGAGATGATTTCACAGAACACAAAGAAGTTTCTCAGAAAGCTTCTTTCTCTTGGTTTTCGGAGAATATTTCCTTTGGCCCTATCGTCTTCAAAGGGAAAGGAAATATCTGTTCTCAGATTCCAGAGAAATAAGGCTAGCAAAGAGATCCACGAAATACAGATGTAACTCTGTGAGATGAATTAACAGAACACTAAGCAGTTTCTCAGAAAGCTTCTTTCCAGATTTCATGGGAGGATATTTCCCTTTTCACCATAGCCCTCTATGTGCTTCCAAATATCACTTTGCCAATTCCACAAGAACTGTCTTAGCGAAAGGCTTCTTGGGGGAAAGCTGTAACTCTATGAGATGATTTTACAGAACACTAAGAAGTTTCTCAGAAAGCTTCCTTCTCTTGGTTATCGGAGGATATTTCCTTTTGCCCTATAGTCTTCAAAGGGATCCGAAATATCTGTTCTCAGATTCCACAGAAATAAGGCTAGCAAAGAGATCCACGAAATACAGTTGTAAATTGTGAGATGAATTAACAGAACACTAAGCAGTTTCTCAGAAAGCTTCTTTAAAGTTTTCATCGGAGGATATTTCCTTTTTCTCCATAGCCCTCTATGAGCTTCCAAATATCACTTTGCCAATACCACAAGAACTGTCTTGGCGAGGGCTTCTTGAGGGGAAAGCTGTAACCCTGTGAGATGATTTCACAGAACACAAAGAAGTTTCTCAGAAAGCTTCTTTCTGTTTGTTACCGGAGGATATTTACTTTGGCCCTATAGTCTTCAAAGGGAAAGGAAATATCTGTTGTCAGATTCCACAGAAATAAGGCTAGCAAAGAGATGCACGAAATACAAATGTAACTCTGTGAGATGAATTAACAGACCACTAAGTAGTTTCTCAGAAAGCTTCTTTTCAGATTTCATCGGAGAATATTTCTTTTTTCACCATAGCCCTCTAAGGGGTTCCAAATAACACTTTGCCAATTCCACAAGAACTGTCTTAGCGAAAGGCTTCTTGAGGGCAAAGCTGTAACTCTGTGAGATGATTTCACAGAACACAAAGAAGTTTCTCAGAAAGCTTCTTACTCTTTGTTATCGGAGGATATTTCCTTTGGCCCTATAGTCTTCAAAGGGAAAGGAAATATCTGTTCTCAGATTCCACAGAAATAAGGCTAGCAAAGAGATCCACGAAATACAGATGTAACTCTGTGAGATGAATGAACAGAACACTAAGCAGTTTCTCAGAAAGCTTCTTTCCAGATTTCATCGGAGGATATTTCGTTTTTCACCATAGCCCTCTATGGGCTTCCAAATATCATTTTGCCAATTCCACAAGAACTGTCTTAGCGAAAGGCTTCTTGAGGGCAAAGCTGTAACTCTGTGAGTTGATTTCACAGAACACAAAGAAGTTTCTCAGAAAGTTTCTTTCTCTTTGTTATCGGAGGATATTTCCTTTGGCCCTATAGTCTTCAAAGGGAAAGGAAATATCTGTTGTCAGGTCCCACAGAAATAAGGCTAGCAAAGAGATCCACGAAATACAGATGTAACTCTGTGAGATGAATTAACAGAACACTAAGCAGTTTCTCAGAAAGCTTCTTTCCAGATTTCATCGGAGGATATTTCCTTTTTCACCGTAGCCCTCTATGGGCTTCCTAATATCACTTTGCCAATTCCACAAGAACTGTCTTAGCGAAAGGCTTCTTGAGGGGAAAGCTGTAACTCTGTGAGATGATTTCACAGAACACAAAGAAGTTTCTCAGAAAGCTCCTTTCTCTGTGTTATCGGAGGATATTTCCTTTGGCCCTATAGTCTTCAAAGGGAAAGGAAATATCTGTTCTCAGATTCCACAGAAATAAGGCTAGCAAAGAGATCCACGAAACACAGATGTAACTCTGTGAGATGAAGTAACAGAACACTAAGCAGTTTCTCAGAAAGCTTCTTTCCAGATTTCATCGAAGGATATTTCCTTTTTCACCATAGCCCTCTATGGGCTTCCAAATATCACTTTGCCAATTCCACAAGAACTGTCTTAGCGAAAGGCCTCTTGAGGGGAAAGCTGTAACTGTGTGAGATGATTTCACAGAACACGAAGAAGTTTCTCAGAAAGCTTCTTTCTCTTGGTTATCGGAGGATATTTACTTTGGCCCTATAGTCTTCAAAGGGAAAGGAAACACCTGTTCTCAGATTCCACAGAAATAAGGCTAGCAAAGAGATCCACGAAATACAGATGTAACTCTGTGTGATGAATTAACAGAACACTAAGCAGTTTCTCAGAAAACTTCTTTCCAGATTTCATCGGAGGATATTTCCTTTTTCACCATAGCCCTCTATGGGCTTCCAAATAACACTTTGCCAATTCCACAAGAAGGGTCTTAGCGAAAGGCTTCTTGAGGGGAAAGCTGTAACTCTGTGAGGTGATTTCACAGAACACAAGGAAGTTTCTCAGAAAGCTTCTTTCTCTTTGTTACCGGAGGATATTTCCTTTGGCCCTATAGTCTTCAAAAAGAAAGGAAATATCTGTTCTCAGATTCCACAGAAATAAGGCTAGCAAAGAGATCCACGAAATACAGATGTAATTCTGTGAGATGAATTAACAGAACACTAAGCAGTTTCTCAGAAAGCTTCTTTCCAGATTTCATCGGAGGATATTTCCTTTTTCACCACAGCCCTCTATGGGCTTCCAAATATCACTTTGCCAATTCCACAAGAACTGTCTTAGCGAAAGGCTTCTTGAGGGGAAAGCTGTAACTCTGTGAGATGATTTCCCAGAACACAAAGAAGTTTCTCAGAAAGCTTCTTTCTCTTTGTTATCGGAGGATAATTCCTTTGGCCCTATCGTCTTCAAAGGGAAAGGAAATATCTGTTGTCAGATTCCACAGAAATAAGGCTAGCAAAGAGATCCACGAAATACAGATGTAACCCTGTGAGATGAATTAACAGAACACTAAGCAGTTTCTCAGAAAGCTTCTTTCCAGTTTTCAACGGAGGATATTTCCTTTTTCACCATAGCCCTCTATGGGCTTCCAAATATCACTTTGTCAATTCCACAAGAACTGTCTTAGCGAAAGGCTTCTTGAAGGGAAAGCTGTAACTCTGTGAGATGATTTCACAGAACACAAAGAAGTTTCTCAGAAAGCCTCTTTCTCTTGGTTATCGGAGGATATTTCCTTTGGCCCTATAGTCTTCAAAGGGAAAGGAAATATCTGTTCTCAGATTCCACAGAAATAAGGCTAGCAAAGAGATCCACGAAATACAGATGTAACTCTGTGAGATGAATTAACAGAACACTAAGCAGTTTCTCAGAAAGCTTCTTTCCAGATTTCATCGCAGGATATTTCCTTTTTCACCATAGCCCTCTAAGGGCTTCCAAATAACACTTTGCCAATTCCACAAGAAGTGTCTTAGGGAATGACTTCTTGAGGGGAAAGCTGTAACTGTGTGAGATGATTTCACAGAACACAAAGGAGTTTCTCAGAAAGCTTCTTTCTCTTTTTATCGGAGGATATTGCCTTTGGCCCTATAGTCTTCAAAGGGCAAGGAAATATCGGTTCTCAGATTCCACAGAAATAAGGCTAGCAAAGAGATCCACGAAATACAGATGTAACTCTGTGAGATGAATTAACAGAACACTAAGCAGTTTCTCAGAAAGCTTCTTTCCAGATTTCATGGGAGGATATTTCCTTTTTCACCATATCCCTCTATGGGCTTCCAAATATAACTTTGCCAATTCCACAAGAACTGTCTTAGCGAAAGGCTTCTTGAGGGGAAAGCTGTAATTCTGTGAGATGATTTCACAGAACACAAAGAAGTTTCTCAGAAAGCTTCTTTCTCTTTGTTATCGGAGGATATTTCCTTTGGCCGTATATTCTTCAATGGGATCCGAAATATCTGTTCTCAGATTCCACAGAAATAAGGCCAGCAAAGAGGTCCACCAAATACAGATGTAACTCTGTGAAAAGAATTCACACAACACTAAGCAGTTTCTCAGAAAGCTTCTTTCCAGATTTCATCTGAGGATATTTCCTTTTTCACCATAGCCCTCTATGGGCTTCCAAATAACACTTTGCCAATTCCACAAGAACTGTCTTAGCGAAAGGCTTCTTGAGGGCAAAGCTGTAACTCTGTGAGATGATTTCACAGAACACAAAGAAGTTTCTCAGAAAGCTTCTTACTCTTTGTTATCGGAGGATATTTCCTTTGGCCCTATAGTCTTCAAAGGGAAAGGAAATATCTGTTCTCAGATTCCACAGAAATAAGGCTAGCAAAGAGATCCACGAAATACAGATGTAACTCTGTGAGATGAATGAACAGAACACTAAGCAGTTTCTCAGAAAGCTTCTTTCCAGATTTCATCGGAGGATATTTCGTTTTTCACCATAGCCCTCTATGGGCTTCCAAATATCATTTTGCCAATTCCACAAGAACTGTCTTAGCGAAAGGCTTCTTGTGGGCAAAGCTGTAACTCTGTGAGATGATTTCACAGAACACAAAGAAGTTTCTCAGAAAGCTTCTTTCTCTTTGTTATCGGAGGATATTTCCTTTGGCCCTATAGTCTTCAAAGGGAAAGGAAATATCTGTTGTCAGGTCCCACAGAAATAAGGCTAGCAAAGAGATCCACGAAATACAGATGTAACTCTGTGAGATGAATTAACAGAACACTAAGCAGTTTCTCAGAAAGCTTCTTTCCAGATTTCATCGGAGGATATTTCCTTTTTCACCGTAGCCCTCTATGGGCTTCCTAATATCACTTTGCGAATTCCACAAGAACTGTCTTAGCGAAAGGCTTCTTGAGGGGAAAGCTGTAACTCTGTGAGATGATTTCACAGAACACAAAGAAGTTTCACAGAAAGCTTCTTTCTCTTTTTTATCGGAGGATATTTCCTTTAGCCCTACAGTCTTCAAAGGGAAAGGAAATATCTGTTCTCAGATTCCACAGAAATAAGGCTAACAAAGAGATCCACGAAATACAGATGTAATTCTGTGAGATGAATTAACAGAACACTAAGCAGTTTCTCAGAAAGCTTCTTTCCAGATTTCATCGGAGGATATTTCCTTTTTCAACATAGCCCTTTATGGGCTTCCAAATATCACTTTGCCAATTCCACAACAACTGTCTTAGCGAAAGGCTTCTTGAGGGGAAAGCTGTAACTCTGTGAGATGATTTCCCTAAACACAAAGAAGTTTCTCAGAAAGCTTCTTTCTCTTTGTTATCGGAGGATATTTCCTTTGGCCCTATCGTCTTCAAAGGGAGAGGAAATATCTGTTGTCAGATTCCACAGAAATAAGGCTAGCAAAGAGATCCACGATATACAGATGTAACTCTGTGAGATGAATTAACAGAACACTAAGCAGTTTCTCAGAAAGCTTCTTTCCAGTTTTCAACGGAGGATATTTCCTTTTTCACCATAGCCCTCTATGGGCTTCCAAATATCACTTTGCCAATTCCACAAGAACTGTCTTAGCGAAAGGCTTCTTTAGGGGAAGGCTGTAACTCTGTGAGATGATTTCACAGAACACAAAGAAGTTTCTCAGAAAGCTTCTTTCTCTTCGTTATCGGAGGATATTTCCTTTGGCATTATAGTCTTCAAAGGGAAAGGAAATATCTGTTCTCAGATTTAACTGAAATAAGGCTAGCAAGGGATCCACGAAATACAGATGTAACTCTGTGAGATGAATTACCAGAACACTGAGTAGTTTCTCAGAAAGCTTCTTTCCAGATTTCATCGGAGGATATTTCCTTTTTCACAATAGCCCTCTATGGGCTTCCAAATATCACTTTGCCTATTCCACAAGAACTGTCTTAGCGAAAGGCTTCTTGAGGGGAAAGCTGTAACTCTGTGAGATGATTTCACAGAACACAAAGAAGTTTCTCAGAAAGCTTCTTTCTCTTTGTTACCGGAGGATATTTCCTTTGGCCCTATATTCTTCAAAAAGAAAGGAAATATCTGTTCTCAGATTACACAGAAATAAGACTAGCAAAGAGATCCACGAAATACAGATGTAACTCTGCGAGATGAATTTACAGAACACTAAGAAGTTTCTCAGAAAGCTTCTTTCCAGATTTCATCGGAGGATATTTCCTTTTTCACCGTAGCCCTCTATGGGCTTCCAAATATCACTTTGCCAATTCCACAAGAACTGTCTTATCGAAAGGCTTCTTGAGGGGAAAGCTGTAACTCTGTGAGATGATTTCACAGAACACAAAGAAGTTTCTCAGAAAGCTTCTTTCTCTTTGTTATCGGAGGATATTTCCTTTTGCCCTGTAGTCTTCAAAGGGATCCGAAATATCTATTCTCAAATTCCACAGAAATAAGGCTAGCAAAGAGATCCACGAAATACAGATGTGACTCTGTGAGATGAATTAAAAGAACACTAAGCAGATTCTCAGAAAGCTTCTTTCCAGAATTCATCGGAGGATATTTCCTTTTTCACCATAGCCCTCTGGGTTTCCAAATATCACTTTGCCAATTCCACAAGAACTGTCTTAGCGAAAGGCTTATTGAGGGGAAAGCTGTAACTCTGTGAGATGATTTCACAGAACACAAAGAAGTTTCTCAGAAAGCTTCTTTCTCTTTGTTATCGGAGGATATTTCCTTTGGCCCTATAGTCTTTAATTGGGAAAGGAAATATCTGTTGTCAGATTCCACAGAAATAAGGCTAGCAAAGAGATCCACGAAATACAGATGTAACTCTGCGAGATGAATTAACAGAACACTAAGTAGTTTCTCAGAAAGCTTCTTTCCAGATTTCATCTGAGGATATTTCCTTTTTCACCATAGCCCTCTATGGGCTTCCAAATATCACTTTGCCAATTCCACAAGAACTGTCTTAGCGATAGGCTTCTTGAGGGGAAAGCTGTAACTCTGTGAGATGATTTCACAGAACACAAAGAAGTTTCTCAGAAAGCTTCTTTCTCTTGGTTATCGTAGGATATTTCATTTGGCCCTCTAGTCTTCAAAGGGAAAGGAAATATCTGTTCTCAGATTCCACAGAAATAAGGCTAGCAAAGAGATCCACGAAATACAGATGTAACTCTGTGAGATGAATTAACAGAACACTAAGCAGTTTCTCAGAAAGCTTCTTTCCAGATTTCATGGGAGAATATTTCCCTTTTCACCATAGCCCTCTATGGGCTTCCAAATATCATTTTGCCAATTCCACAAGAACTGTCTTAGCGAAAGGCTTCTTGAGGGCAAAGCTGTAACTCTGTGAGATGATTTCACAGAACACAAAGAAGTTTCTCAGAAAGCTTCTTTCTCTTTGTTATCGGAGGATATTTCCTTTGGCCCTATAGTCTTCAAAGGGAAAGGAAATATCTGTTGTCAGTTCCCACAGAAATAAGGCTAGCAAAGAGATCCACGAAATACAGATGTAACTCTGTGAGATGAATTAACAGAACACTAAGCAGTTTCTCAGAAAGCTTCTTTCCAGATTTCAACGGAGGATATTTCCTTTTTCACCGTATCCCTCTATGGGCTTCCAAATAACACTTTGCAATTCCACAAGAAGGGTCTTAGCGAAAGGCTTCTTGAGGGGAAAGCTGTAACTCTGTGAGATGATTTCACAGAACACAAAGAAGTTTCTCAGAAAGCTCCTGTCTCTGTGCTATCGGAGGATATTTCCTTTGGCCCTATAGTCTTCAAAGGGAAAGAAAGTATCTGTTCTCAGATTCCACAGAAATAAGGCTAGCAAAGAGATCCACGAAATACAGATGTAACTCTGTGAGATGAATGAACAGAACACTAAGCAGTTTCTCAGAAAGCTTCTTTCCAGATTTCATCGGAGGATATTTCGTTTTTCACCATAGCCCTCTATGGGCTTCCAAATATCATTTTGCCAATTCCACAAGAACTGTCTTAGCGAAAGGCTTCTTGTGGGCAAAGCTGTAACTCTGTGAGATGATTTCACAGAACACAAAGAAGTTTCTCAGAAAGCTTCTTTCTCTTTGTTATCGGAGGATATTTCCTTTGGCCCTATAGTCTTCAAAGGGAAAGGAAATATCTGTTGTCAGGTCCCACAGAAATAAGGCTAGCAAAGAGATCCACGAAATACAGATGTAACTCTGTGAGATGAATTAACAGAACACTAAGCAGTTTCTCAGAAAGCTTCTTTCCAGATTTCATCGGAGGATATTTCCTTTTTCACCGTAGCCCTCTATGGGCTTCCTAATATCACTTTGCGAATTCCACAAGAACTGTCTTAGCGAAAGGCTTCTTGAGGGGAAAGCTGTAACTCTGTGAGATGATTTCACAGAACACAAAGAAGTTTCACAGAAAGCTTCTTTCTCTTTTTTATCGGAGGATATTTCCTTTAGCCCTACAGTCTTCAAAGGGAAAGGAAATATCTGTTCTCAGATTCCACAGAAATAAGGCTAACAAAGAGATCCACGAAATACAGATGTAATTCTGTGAGATGAATTAACAGAACACTAAGCAGTTTCTCAGAAAGCTTCTTTCCAGATTTCATCGGAGGATATTTCCTTTTTCAACATAGCCCTCTATGGGCTTCCAAATATCACTTTGCCAATTCCACAACAACTGTCTTAGCGAAAGGCTTCTTGAGGGGAAAGCTGTAACTCTGTGAGATGATTTCCCAGAACACAAAGAAGTTTCTCAGAAAGCTTCTTTCTCTTTGTTATCGGAGGATATTTCCTTTGGCCCTATCGTCTTCAAAGGGAGAGGAAATATCTGTTGTCAGATTCCACAGAAATAAGGCTAGCAAAGAGATCCACGATATACAGATGTAACTCTGTGAGATGAATTAACAGAACACTAAGCAGTTTCTCAGAAAGCTTCTTTCCAGTTTTCAACGGAGGATATTTCCTTTTTCACCATAGCCCTCTATGGGCTTCCAAATATCACTTTGCCAATTCCACAAGAACTGTCTTAGCGAAAGGCTTCTTTAGGGGAAGGCTGTAACTCTGTGAGATGATTTCACAGAACACAAAGAAGTTTCTCAGAAAGCTTCTTTCTCTTCGTTATCGGAGGATATTTCCTTTGGCATTATAGTCTTCAAAGGGAAAGGAAATATCTGTTCTCAGATTTAACTGAAATAAGGCTAGCAAGGGATCCACGAAATACAGATGTAACTCTGTGAGATGAATTACCAGAACACTGAGTAGTTTCTCAGAAAGCTTCTTTCCAGATTTCATCGGAGGATATTTCCTTTTTCACAATAGCCCTCTATGGGCTTCCAAATATCACTTTGCCTATTCCACAAGAACTGTCTTAGCGAAAGGCTTCTTGAGGGGAAAGCTGTAACTCTGTGAGATGATTTCACAGAACACAAAGAAGTTTCTCAGAAAGCTTCTTTCTCTTTGTTACCGGAGGATATTTCCTTTGGCCCTATATTCTTCAAAAAGAAAGGAAATATCTGTTCTCAGATTACACAGAAATAAGACTAGCAAAGAGATCCACGAAATACAGATGTAACTCTGCGAGATGAATTAACAGAACACTAAGCAGTTTCTCAGAAAGCTTCTTTCCAGATTTCATCGGAGGATATTTCCTTTTTCACCGTAGCCCTCTATGGGCTTCCAAATATCACTTTGCCAATTCCACAAGAACTGTCTTATCGAAAGGCTTCTTGTGGGGAAAGCTGTAACTCTGTGAGATGATTTCACAGAACACAAAGAAGTTTCTCAGAAAGCTTCTTTCTCTTTGTTATCGGAGGATATTTCCTTTTGCCCTGTAGTCTTCAAAGGGATCCGAAATATCTGTTCTCAAATTCCACAGAAATAAGGCTAGCAAAGAGATCCACGAAATACAGATGTGACTCTGTGAGATGAATTAAAAGAACACTAAGCAGATTCTCAGAAAGCTTCTTTCCAGAATTCATCGGAGGATATTTCCTTTTTCACCATAGCCCTCTGGGTTTCCAAATATCACTTTGCCAATTCCACAAGAACTGTCTTAGCGAAAGGCTTATTGAGGGGAAAGCTGTAACTCTGTGAGATGATTTCACAGAACACAAAGAAGTTTCTCAGAAAGCTTCTTTCTCTTTGTTATCGGAGGATATTTCCTTTGGCCCTATAGTCTTTAATTGGGAAAGGAAATATCTGTTGTCAGATTCCACAGAAATAAGGCTAGCAAAGAGATCCACGAAATACAGATGTAACTCTGCGAGATGAATTAACAGAACACTAAGTAGTTTCTCAGAAAGCTTCTTTCCAGATTTCATCTGAGGATATTTCCTTTTTCACCATAGCCCTCTATGGGCTTCCAAATATCACTTTGCCAATTCCACAAGAACTGTCTTAGCGATAGGCTTCTTGAGGGGAAAGCTGTAACTCTGTGAGATGATTTCACAGAACACAAAGAAGTTTCTCAGAAAGCTTCTTTCTCTTGGTTATCGTAGGATATTTCATTTGGCCCTCTAGTCTTCAAAGGGAAAGGAAATATCTGTTCTCAGATTCCACAGAAATAAGGCTAGCAAAGAGATCCATGAAATACAGATGTAACTCTGTGAGATGAATTAACAGAACACTAAGCAGTTTCTCAGAAAGCTTCTTTCCAGATTTCATGGGAGAATATTTCCCTTTTCACCATAGCCCTCTATGGGCTTCCAAATATCATTTTGCCAATTCCACAAGAACTGTCTTAGCGAAAGGCTTCTTGAGGGCAAAGCTGTAACTCTGTGAGATGATTTCACAGAACACAAAGAAGTTTCTCAGAAAGCTTCTTTCTCTTTGTTATCGGAGGATATTTCCTTTGGCCCTATAGTCTTCAAAGGGAAAGGAAATATCTGTTGTCAGTTCCCACAGAAATAAGGCTAGCAAAGAGATCCACGAAATACAGATGTAACTCTGTGAGATGAATTAACAGAACACTAAGCAGTTTCTCAGAAAGCTTCTTTCCAGATTTCAACGGAGGATATTTCCTTTTTCACCGTATCCCTCTATGGGCTTCCAAATAACACTTTGCAATTCCACAAGAAGGGTCTTAGCGAAAGGCTTCTTGAGGGGAAAGCTGTAACTCTGTGAGATGATTTCACAGAACACAAAGAAGTTTCTCAGAAAGCTCCTTTCTCTGTGCTATCGGAGGATATTTCCTTTGGCCCTATAATCTTCAAAGGGAAAGAAAGTATCTGTTCTCAGATTCCACAGAAATAAGGCTAGCAAAGAGATCCACGATATACAGATGTAACTCTGTGAGATGAAGTAACAGAACACTAAGCAGTTTCTCAGAAAGCTTCTTTCCAGATTTCATCGGAGGATATTTCCTTTTTCACCATAGCCCTCTATGGGCTTCCAAATATCACTTTGCCAATTCCACAAGAACTGTCTTAGCGAAAGGCTTCTTGAGGGGAAAGCTGTAACTGTGTGAGTTGATTTCACAGAACACAAAGAAGTTTCCCAGAAAGCTTCTTTCTCTTGGTTATCGGAGGATATTTCCTTTGGCCCTATAGTCTTCAAAGGGAAAGGAAACACCTGTTCTCAGATTCCACAGAAATAAGGCTAGCAAAGAGATCCACGAAATACAGATGTAACTCTGTGAGATGAATTAACAGAACACTAAGCATTTTCTCAGAAAGCTTCTTTCCAGATTTCATGGGAGGATATTTCCTTTTTCACCATAGCCCTCTATGGGCTTCCAAATATCACTTTGCCAATTCCACAAGAACTGTCTTATCGAAAGGCTTCTTGAGGGGAAAGCTGTAACTCTGTGAGATGATTTCACAGAACACAAAGAAGTTTCTCACAAAGCTTCTTTCTCTTTGTTATCGGAGGATATTTCCTTTTGCCCTGTAGTCTTCAAAGGGATCCGAAATATCTGTTCTCAAATTCCACAGAAATACGGCTAGCAAAGAGATCCACGAAATACAGATGTGACTCTGTGAGATGAATTAAAAGAACACTAAGCAGTTTCTCAGAAATCTTCTTTCCAGAATTCATCGGAGGATATTTCCTTTTTCACCATAGCCCTCTGGGTTTCCAAATATCACTTTGCCAATTCCACAAGAACTGTCTTAGCGAAAGGCTTATTGAGGGGAAAGCTGTAACTCTGTGAGATGATTTCACAGAACACAAAGAAGTTTCTCAGAAAGCTTCTTTCTCTTTGTTATCGGAGGATATTTCCTTTGGCCCTATAGTCTTCAAATGGGAAAGGAAATATCTGTTTTCAGATTCCACAGAAATAAGGCTAGCAAAGAGATCCACGAAATACAGATGTAACTCTGAGAGATGAATTAACAGAACACTAAGCAGTTTCTCAGAAAGCTTCTTTCCAGATTTCATCTGAGGATATTTCCTTTTTCACCATAGCCCTCTATGGGCTTCCAAATATCACTTTGCCAATTCCACAAGAACTGTCTTAGCGAAAGGCTTCTTGAGGGGAAAGCTGTAACTCTGTGAGATGATTTCACAGAACACAAAGAAGTTTCTCAGAAAGCTTCTTTATCTTGGTTATCGTAGGATATTTCATTTGGCCCTATAGTCTTCAAAGGGAAAGGAAATATCTGTTCTCAGATTCCACAGAAATAAGGCTAGCAAAGAGATCCACGAAATACAGATGTAACTCTGTGAGATGAATTAACAGAACACTAAGCAGTTTCTCAGAAAGCTTCTTTCCAGATTTCATGGGAGAATATTTCCCTTTTCAACATAGCCCTCTATGGGCTTCCAAATATCACTTTGCCAATTCCACAAGAACTGTCTTAGCGAAAGGCTTTTTTGGGGAAAGCTGTAACTCTATGAGATGATTTCACAGAACACTAAGAAGTTTCTCAGAAAGCTTCTTTCTCTTTTTTATCGGAGGATATTTCCTTTTGCCCTATAGTCTTCAAAGGGAAAGGAAATATCTGTTCTCAGATTCCACAGAAATAAGGCTAGCAAAGAGATCCACGAAATACAGATGTAACTCTGTGAGATGAATGAACAGAACAGTAAGCAGTCTCTCAGAAAGCTTCTTTCCAGATTTCATCGGAGGATATTTCGTTTTTCACCATAGCCCTCTATGGGCTTCCAAATATCATTTTGCCAATTCCACAAGAACTGTCTTAGCGAAAGGCTTCTTGAGGGCAAAGCTGTAACTCTGTGAGATGATTTCACAGAACACAAAGAAGTTTCTCAGAAAGCTTCTTTCTCTTTGTTATCGGAGGATATTTCCTTTGGCCCTATAGTCTTCAAAGGGAAAGGAAATATCTGTTGTCAGTTCCCACAGAAATAAGGCTAGCAAAGAGATCCACGAAATACAGATGTAACTCTGTGAGATGAATTAACAGAACACTAAGCAGTTTCTCAGAAAGCTTCTTTCCAGATTTCATCGGAGGATATTTCCTTTTTCACCGTATCCCTCTATGGGCTTCCTAATATCACTTTGCCAATTCCACAAGAACTGTCTTAGCAAAATGCTTCTTGAGGGGAAAGCTGTAACTCTGTGAGATGATTTCACAGAACACAAAGAAGTTTCTCAGAAAGCTCCTTTCTCTGTGCTACCGGAGGATATTTCCTTTGGCCCTATAGTCTTCAAAGGGAAAGAAAATATCTGTTCTCAGATTCCACAGAAATAAGGCTAGCAAAGAGATCCACGATATACAGATGTAACTCTGTGAGATGAAGTAACAGAACACTAAGCAGTTTCTCAGAAAGCTTCTTTCCAGATTTCATCGGAGGATATTTCCTTTTTCACCATAGCCCTCTATGGGCTTCCAAATATCACTTTGCCAATTCCACAACAACTGTCTTAGCGAAAGGCTTCTTGAGGGGAAAGCTGTAACTGTGTGAGATGATTTCACAGAACACAAAGAAGTTTCCCAGAAAGCTTCTTTCTCTTGGTTATCGGAGGATATTTCCTTTGGCCCTATAGTCTTCAAAGGGAAAGGAAACACCTGTTCTCAGATTCCACAGAAATAAGGCTAGCAAAGAGATCCACGAAATACAGATGTAACTCTGTGAGATGAATTAACAGAACACTAAGCAGTTTCTCAGAAAGCTTCTATCCAGATTTCATCGGAGGATATTTCCTTTTTCACCATAGCCCTCTATGGGCTTCCAAATAACACTTTGCCAATTCCACAAGAAGGGTCTTAGCGAAAGGCTTCTTGAGGGGAAAGCTGTAACTCTGTGAGATGCTTTCACCGAAGAAAAGGAAGTTTCTCAGAAAGCTTCTTTCTCTTTGTTACCGGAGGATATTTCCTTTGGCCCTATAGTCTTCAAAAAGAAAGGAAATATCTGTTCTCAGATTACACAGAAATAAGACTAGCACAGAGATCCACGAAATACAGATGTAACTCTGCGAGATGAATTAACGGAACACTAAGCAGTTTCTCAGAAAGCTTCTTTCCAGATTTCATCGGAGGATATTTCCTTTTTCACCATAGCCCTCTATGGGCTTCCAAATATCACTTTGTCAATTCCACAAGAACTGTCTTATCGAAAGGCTTCTTGAGGGGAAAGCTGTAACTCTGTGAGATGATTTCACAGAACACAAAGAAGTTGCTCAGAAAGCTTCTTTCTCTTTGTTATCGGAGGATATTTCCTTTGGCCCTGTAGTCTTCAAAGGGATCCGAAATATCTGTTCTCAAATTCCACAGAAATAAGGCTAGCAAGGAGATCCACGAAATACAGATGTAATTCTGTGAGATGAATAAACAGAACACTAAGCAGTTTCTCAGAAAGCTTCTTTCCGGATTTCATCGGAGGATATTTCCTTTTTCACCATAGCCCTCTATGGGCTTCCAAATAACACTTTGCCAATTCCACAAAAAGGTCTTAGCGAAAGGCTTCTTGAGGGGAAAGCTGTAACTCTGTGAGATGATTTCACAGAACACAAAGAAGTTTCTCAGAAAGCTTCTTTCTCTTTGTTATCGGAGGATATTTCCTTTGGCCGTATAGTCTTCAAATGGGAAAGGAATTATCTGTTGTCAGATTCCACAGAAATAAGGCTAGCAAAGAGATCCACGAAATACAGATGTAACTCTGCGAGATGAATTAACAGAACACTAAGCAGTTTCTCAGAAAGCTTCTTTCCAGATTTCATCGGAGGATATTTCCTTTTTCACCATAGCCCTCTATGGGCTTCCAAATATCACTTTACCAATTCCACAAGAACTGTCTTAGCGAAAGGCTTCTTGAGGGGAAAGCTGTAACTCTGTGAGATTATTTCTCAGAACACAAACAAGTTTGTCAGAAAGCTTCTATCTCTTGGTTATCGTAGGATATTTCATTTGGCCCTATAGTCTTCAAAGGGAAAGGAAATATCTGTTCTCAGATTCCACAGAAATAAGGCTAGCAAAGAGATCCACGAAATACAGATGTAACTCTGTGAGATGAATTAACAGAACACTAAGCAGTTTCTCAGAAAGCTTCTTTCCAGATTTCATGGGAGGATATTTCCCTTTTCACCATAGCCCTCTATGTGCTTCCAAATATCACTTTGCCAATTCCACAAGAACTGTCTTAGCGAAAGGCTTCTTGGGGGAAAGCTGTAACTCTATGAGATGATTTCACAGAACACTAAGAAGTTTCTCAGAAAGCTTCTTTCTCTTGGTTATCGGAGGATATTTCCTTTTGCCCTATAGTCTTCAAAGGGATCGGAAATATCTGTTCTCAGATTCCACAGAAATAAGGCTAGCAAAGAGATCCACGAAATACAGTTGTAAATTGTGAGATGAATTAACAGAACACTAAGCAGTTTCTCAGAAAGCTTCTTTAAAGTTTTCATCGGAGGATATTTCCTTTTTCTCCATAGCCCTCTATGAGCTTCCAAATATCACTTTGCCAATACCACAAGAACTGTCTTGGCGAGGGCTTCTTGAGGGGAAAGCTGTAACCCTGTGAGATGATTTCACAGAACACAAAGAAGTTTCTCAGAAAGCTTCTCTCTGTTTGTTATCGGAGGATATTTACTTTGGCCCTATAGTCTTCAAAGGGAAAGGAAATATCTGTTGTCAGATTCCACAGAAATAAGGCTAGCAAAGAGATCCACGAAATACAGATGTAACTCTGTGAGATGAATTAACAGACCACTAAGCAGTTTCTCAGAAAGCTTATTTTCAGATTTCATCGGAGAATATTTCCTTTTACACCATAGCCCTCTATGGGCTTCCAAATAACACTTTGCCAATTCCACAAGAACTGTCTTAGCGAAAGGCTTCTTGAGGGCAAAGCTGTAACTCTGTGAGATGATTTCACAGAACACAAAGAAGTTTCTCAGAAAGCTTCTTTCTCTTTGTTACCGGAGGATATTTCCTTTGGCCCTGTAGTCTTCAAAAAGAAAGGAAATATCTGTTCTCAGATTCCACAGAAATAAGGCTAGCAAAGAGATCCACGAAATACAGATGTAATTCTGTGAGATGAATTAACAGAACACTAAGCAGTTTCTCAGAAAGCTTCTTTCCAGATTTCATCGGAGGATACTTCCTTTTTCACCATAGCCCTCTATGGGCTTCCAAATATCACTTTGCCAATTCCACAAGAACTGTCTTAGCGAAAGGCTTCTTGAGGGGAAAGCTGTAACTCTGTGAGATGATTTCACAGAACACAAAGAAGTTTCTCAGAAAGCGTCTTTCTCTTTGTTATCGGAGGATAATTCCTTTGGCCCTATCGTCTTCAAAGGGAAAGGAAATATCTGTTGTCAGATTCCACAGAAATAAGGCTAGCAAAGAGATCCACGAAATACAGATGTAACTCTGTGAGATGAATTAACAGAACACTAAGCAGTTTCTCAGAAAGGTTCTTTCCAGTTTTCAAAGGAGGATATTTCCTTTTTCACCATAGCCCTCTATGGGCTTCCAAATATCACTTTGCCAATTCCACAAGAACTGTCTTAGCGAAAGGCTTCTTGATGGGAAAGCTGTAACTCTGTGAGATGATTTCACAGAACACAAAGAAGTTTCTCAGAAAGCCTCTTTCTCTTGGTTATCGGAGGATATTTCCTTTGGCCCTATAGTCTTCAAAGGGAAAGGAAATATCTGTTCTCAGATTCCACAGAAATAAGGCTAGCAAAGAGATCCACGAAATACAGATGTAACTCTGTGAGATGAATTAACAGAACACTAAGCAGTTTCTCAGAAAGCTTCTTTCCAGATTTCATCGCAGGATATTTCCTTTTTCACCATAGCCCTCTAAGGGCTTCCAAATAACACTTTGCCAATTCCACAAGAAGTGTCTTAGGGAAAGGCTTCTTGAGGGGAAAGATGTAACTGTGTGAGATGATTTCACAGAACACAAAGGAGTTTCTCAGAAAGCTTCTTTCTCTTTTTATCGGAGGATATTGCCTTTGGCCCTATAGTCTTCAAAGGGCAAGGAAATATCTGTTCTCAGATTCCACAAAAATAGGGCTAGCAAAGAGATCCACGAAATACAGATGTAACTCTGTGAGATGAATTAACAGAACACTAAGCAGTTTCTCAGAAAGCTTCTTTCCAGATTTCATGGGAGGATCCCTCTATGGGCTTCCAAATATAACTTTGCCAATTCCACAAGAACTGTCTTAGCGAAAGGCTTCTTGAGGGGAAAGCTGTAACTCTGTGAGATGATTTCACAGAACACAAAGAAGTTTCTCAGAAAGCTTCTTTCTCTTTGTTATCGGAGGATATTTCCTTTGGCCGTATATTCTTCAATGGGATCCGAAATATCTGTTCTCAGATTCCACCGAAATAAGGCCAGCAAAGAGGTCCACGAAATAGAGATGTAACTCTGTGAAAAGAATTCACACAACACTAAGCAGTTTCTCAGAAAGCTTCTTTCCAGATTTCATCTGAGGATATTTCTTTTTTCACCATAGCCCTCTATGGGCTTCCAAATATCACTTTGCCAATTCCACAAGAACTGTCTAAGCGAAAGGCTACTTGAGGGGAAAACTGTAACTCTGTGAGATGATTTCACAGAACACAAAGAAGTTTCTCAGAAATCTTCTATCTCTGTGTTATCGGAGGATATTCCCTTGGGCCCTATAGTCTTCAAAGGGAAAGAAAATATCTGTTGTCAGATTCCATAGAAATAAGGCTAGCAAAGAGATCCACGAAATACAGATGTAACTCTGTGAGATGAATTAACAGAACACTAAGCAGTTTCTCAGAAAGCTTCTTTCCATATTTCATGGGAGGATATTTCCTTTTTCACCATAGCTCTCTATGGGCTTCCAAATATCACTTTGCCAGTTCCACAAGAACTGTCTTAGCGAAAGGCTTATTGAGGGGAAAGCTGTAACAGTGTGAGATGATTTCACAGAACACAAAGAAGTTTCTCAGAAAGCTTCTTTCTCTTGGTTATCGGAGGATATTTCCTTTGGCCCTATAGTCTTCAAAGGGAAAGGAAATATCTGTTCTCAGATTCCACAGAAATAAGGCTAGCAAAGAGATCCACGAAATACAGATGTAACTCTGTGAGATGAATTAACAGAACACTAAGCAGTTTCTCAGAAAGCTTCTTTCCAGATTTCATGGGAGGATATTTCCCTTTTCACCATAGCCCTCTATGTGCTTCCAAATATCACTTTGCCAATTCCACAAGAACTGTCTTAGCGAAAGGCTTCTTGGGGGAAAGCTGTAACTCTATGAGATGATTTTACAGAACACTAAGAAGTTTCTCAGAAAGCTTCCTTCTCTTGGTTATCGGAGGATATTTCCTTTTGCCCTATAGTCTTCAAAGGGATCCGAAATATCTGTTCTCAGATTCCACAGAAATAAGGCTAGCAAAGAGATCCACGAAATACAGTTGTAAATTGTGAGATGAATTAACAGAACACTAAGCAGTTTCTCAGAAAGCTTCTTTAAAGTTTTCATCGGAGGATATTTCCTTTTTCTCCATAGCCCTCTATGAGCTTCCAAATATCACTTTGCCAATACCACAAGAACTATCTTGGCGAGGGCTTCTTGAGGGGAAAGCTGTAACCCTGTGAGATGATTTCACAGAACACAAAGAAGTTTCTCAGAAAGCTTCTTTCTGTTTGTTACCGGAGGATATTTACTTTGGCCCTATAGTCTTCAAAGGGAAAGGAAATATCTGTTGTCAGATTCCACAGAAATAAGGCTAGCAAAGAGATCCACGAAATACAGATGTAACTCTGTGAGATGAATTAACAGACCACTAAGTAGTTTCTCAGAAAGCTTCTTTTCAGATTTCATCGGAGAATATTTCTATTTTCACCATAGCCCTCTAAGGGCTTCCAAATAACACTTTGCCAATTCTACAAGAACTGTCTTAGCGAAAGGCTTCTTGAGGGCAAAGCTGTAACTCTGTGAGATGATTTCACAGAACACAAAGAAGTTTCTCAGAAACCTTCTTACTCTTTGTTATCGGAGGATATTTCCTTTGGCCCTATAGTCTTCAAAGGGAAAGGAAATATCTGTTCTCAGATTCCACAGAAATAAGGCTAGCAAAGAGATCCACGAAATACAGATGTAACTCTGTGAGATGAATGAACAGAACACTAAGCAGTTTCTCAGAAAGCTTCTTTCCAGATTTCATCGAAGGATATTTCCTTTTTCACCATAGCCCTCTATGGGCTTCCAAATATCACTTTGCCAATTCCACAAGAACTGTCTTAGCGAAAGGCTTCTTGAGGGGAAAGCTGTAACTGTGTGAGATGATTTCACAGAACACGAAGAAGTTTCTCAGAAAGCTTCTTTCTCTTGGTTATCGGAGGATATTTCCTTTTGCCCTACAGTCTTCAAAGGGAAAGGAAATATCTGTTGTCAGATTCCACAGAAATAAGGCTAGCAAAGAGATCCACGAAATACAGATGTAACTCTGTGAGATGAATTAACAGAACACTAAGCAGTTTCTCAGAAAGGTTCTTTCCAGTTTTCAAAGGAGGATATTTCCTTTTTCACCATAGCCCTCTATGGGCTTCCAAATATCACTTTGCCAATTCCACAAGAACTGTCTTAGCGAAAGGCTTCTTGATGGGAAAGCTGTAACTCTGTGAGATGATTTCACAGAACACAAAGAAGTTTCTCAGAAAGCCTCTTTCTCTTGGTTATCGGAGGATATTTCCTTTGGCCCTATAGTCTTCAAAGGGAAAGGAAATATCTGTTCTCAGATTCCACAGAAATAAGGCTAGCAAAGAGATCCACGAAATACAGATGTAACTCTGTGAGATGAATTAACAGAACACTAAGCAGTTTCTCAGAAAGCTTCTTTCCAGATTTCATCGCAGGATATTTCCTTTTTCACCATAGCCCTCTAAGGGCTTCCAAATAACACTTTGCCAATTCCACAAGAAGTGTCTTAGGGAAAGGCTTCTTGAGGGGAAAGCTGTAACTGTGTGAGATGATTTCACAGAACACAAAGGAGTTTCCCAGAAAGCTTCTTTCTCTTTTTATCGGAGGATATTGCCTTTGGCCCTATAGTCTTCAAAGGGCAAGGAAATATCTGTTCTCAGATTCCACAAAAATAAGGCTAGCAAAGAGATCCACGAAATACAGATGTAACTCTGTGAGATGAATTAACAGAACACTAAGCAGTTTCTCAGAAAGCTTCTTTCCAGATTTCATGGGAGGATCCCTCTATGGGCTTCCAAATATAACTTTGCCATTTCCACAAGAACTGTCTTAGCGAAAGGCTTCTTGAGGGGAAAGCTGTAACTCTGTGAGATGATTTCACAGAACACAAAGAAGTTTCTCAGAAAGCTTCTTTCTCTTTGTTATCGGAGGATATTTCCTTTGGCCGTATATTCTTCAATGGGATCCGAAATATCTGTTCTCAGATTCCACCGAAATAAGGCCCGCAAAGAGGTCCACGAAATAGAGATGTAACTCTGTGAAAAGAATTCACACAACACTAAGCAGTTTCTCAGAAAGCTTCTTTCCAGATTTCATCTGAGGATATTTCTTTTTTCACCATAGCCCTCTATGGGCTTCCAAATATCACTTTGCCAATTCCACAAGAACTGTCTAAGCGAAAGGCTACTTGAGGGGAAAACTGTAACTCTGTGAGATGATTTCACAGAACACAAAGAAGTTTCTCAGAAATCTTCTATCTCTGTGTTATCGGAGGATATTCCCTTGGGCCCTATAGTCTTCAAAGGGAAAGAAAATATCTGTTGTCAGATTCCATAGAAATAAGGCTAGCAAAGAGATCCACGAAATACAGATGTAACTCTGTGAGATGAATTAACAGAACACTAAGCAGTTTCTCAGAAAGCTTCTTTCCATATTTCATGGGAGGATATTTCCTTTTTCACCATAGCTCTCTATGGGCTTCCAAATATCACTTTGCCAGTTCCACAAGAACTGTCTTAGCGAAAGGCTTATTGAGGGGAAAGCTGTAACAGTGTGAGATGATTTCACAGAACACAAAGAAGTTTCTCAGAAAGCTTCTTTCTCTTGGTTATCGGAGGATATTTCCTTTGGCCCTATAGTCTTCAAAGGGAAAGGAAATATCTGTTGTCAGATTCCACAGAAATAAGGCTAGCAAAGAGATCCACGAAATACAGATGTAACTCTGTGAGATGAATTAACAGAACACTAAGCAGTTTCTCAGAAAGCTTCTTTCCAGATTTCATGGGAGGATATTTCCCTTTTCACCATAGCCCTCTATGTGCTTCCAAATATCACTTTGCCAATTCCACAAGAACTGTCTTAGCGAAAGGCTTCTTGGGGGAAAGCTGTAACTCTATGAGATGATTTTACAGAACACTAAGAAGTTTCTCAGAAAGCTTCCTTCTCTTGGTTATCGGAGGATATTTCCTTTTGCCCTATAGTCTTCAAAGGGATCCGAAATATCTGTTCTCAGATTCCACAGAAATAAGGCTAGCAAAGAGATCCACGAAATACAGTTGTAAATTGTGAGATGAATTAACAGAACACTAAGCAGTTTCTCAGAAAGCTTCTTTAAAGTTTTCATCGGAGGATATTTCCTTTTTCTCCATAGCCCTCTATGAGCTTCCAAATATCACTTTGCCAATACCACAAGAACTGTCTTGGCGAGGGCTTCTTGAGGGGAAAGCTGTAACCCTGTGAGATGATTTCACAGAACACAAAGAAGTTTCTCAGAAAGCTTCTCTCTGTTTGTTATCGGAGGATATTTACTTTGGCCCTATAGTCTTCAAAGGGAAAGGAAATATCTGTTGTCAGATTCCACAGAAATAAGGCTAGCAAAGAGATCCACGAAATACAGATGTAACTCTGTGAGATGAATTAACAGACCACTAAGCAGTTTCTCAGAAAGCTTCTTTTCAGATTTCATCGGAGAATATTTCCTTTTACACCATAGCCCTCTATGGGCTTCCAAATAACACTTTGCCAATTCCACAAGAACTGTCTTAGCGAAAGGCTTCTTGAGGGCGAAGCTGTAACTCTGTGAGATGATTTCACAGAACACAAAGAAGTTTCTCAGAAAGCTTCTTTCTCTTTGTTACCGGAGGATATTTCCTTTGGCCCTGTAGTCTTCAAAAAGAAAGGAAATATCTGTTCTCAGATTCCACAGAAATAAGGCTAGCAAAGAGATCCACGAAATACAGATGTAATTCTGTGAGATGAATTAACAGAACACTAAGCAGTTTCTCAGAAAGCTTCTTTCCAGATTTCATCGGAGGATATTTCCTTTTTCACCATAGCCCTCTATGGGCTTCCAAATATCACTTTGCCAATTCCACAAGAACTGTCTTAGCGAAAGGCTTCTTGAGGGGAAAGCTGTAACTCTGTGAGATGATTTCACAGAACACAAAGAAGTTTCTCAGAAAGCTTCTTTCTCTTTGTTATCGGAGGATAATTCCTTTGGCCCTATCGTCTTCAAAGGGAAAGGAAATATCTGTTGTCAGATTCCACAGAAATAAGGCTAGCAAAGAGATCCACGAAATACAGATGTAACTCTGTGAGATGAATTAACAGAACACTAAGCAGTTTCTCAGAAAGGTTCTTTCCAGTTTTCAAAGGAGGATATTTCCTTTTTCACCATAGCCCTCTATGGGCTTCCAAATATCACTTTGCCAATTCCACAAGAACTGTCTTAGCGAAAGGCTTCTTGATGGGAAAGCTGTAACTCTGTGAGATGATTTCACAGAACACAAAGAAGTTTCTCAGAAAGCCTCTTTCTCTTGGTTATCGGAGGATATTTCCTTTGGCCCTATAGTCTTCAAAGGGAAAGGAAATATCTGTTCTCAGATTCCACAGAAATAAGGCTAGCAAAGAGATCCACGAAATACAGATGTAACTCTGTGAGATGAATTAACAGAACACTAAGCAGTTTCTCAGAAAGCTTCTTTCCAGATTTCATCGCAGGATATTTCCTTTTTCACCATAGCCCTCTAAGGGCTTCCAAATAACACTTTGCCAATTCCACAAGAAGTGTCTTAGGGAAAGGCTTCTTGAGGGGAAAGATGTAACTGTGTGAGATGATTTCACAGAACACAAAGGAGTTTCTCAGAAAACTTCTTTCTCTTTTTATCGGAGGATATTGCCTTTGGCCCTATAGTCTTCAAAGGGCAAGGAAATATCTGTTCTCAGATTCCACAAAAATAGGGCTAGCAAAGAGATCCACGAAATACAGATGTAACTCTGTGAGATGAATTAACAGAACACTAAGCAGTTTCTCAGAAAGCTTCTTTCCAGATTTCATGGGAGGATCCCTCTATGGGCTTCCAAATATAACTTTGCCAATTCCACAAGAACTGTCTTAGCGAAAGGCTTCTTGAGGGGAAAGCTGTAACTCTGTGAGATGATTTCACAGAACACAAAGAAGTTTCTCAGAAAGCTTCTTTCTCTTTGTTATCGGAGGATATTTCCTTTGGCCGTATATTCTTCAATGGGATCCGAAATATCTGTTCTCAGATTCCACCGAAATAAGGCCAGCAAAGAGGTCCACGAAATAGAGATGTAACTCTGTGAAAAGAATTCACACAACACTAAGCAGTTTCTCAGAAAGCTTCTTTCCAGATTTCATCTGAGGATATTTCTTTTTTCACCATAGCCCTCTATGGGCTTCCAAATATCACTTTGCCAATTCCACAAGAACTGTCTAAGCGAAAGGCTACTTGAGGGGAAAACTGTAACTCTGTGAGATGATTTCACAGAACACAAAGAAGTTTCTCAGAAATCTTCTATCTCTGTGTTATCGTAGGATATTCCCTTGGGCCCTATAGTCTTCAAAGGGAAAGAAAATATCTGTTGTCAGATTCCATAGAAATAAGGCTAGCAAAGAGATCCACGAAATACAGATGTAACTCTGTGAGATGAATTAACAGAACACTAAGCAGTTTCTCAGAAAGCTTCTTTCCATATTTCATGGGAGGATATTTCCTTTTTCAACATAGCTCTCTATGGGCTTCCAAATATCACTTTGCCAGTTCCACAAGAACTGTCTTAGCGAAAGGCTTATTGAGGGGAAAGCTGTAACAGTGTGAGATGATTTCACAGAACACAAAGAAGTTTCTCAGAAAGCTTCTTTCTCTTGGTTATCGGAGGATATTTCCTTTGGCCCTATAGTCTTCAAAGGGAAAGGAAATATCTGTTCTCAGATTCCACAGAAATAAGGCTAGCAAAGAGATCCACGAAATACAGATGTAACTCTGTGAGATGAATTAACAGAACACAGAGCAGTTTCTCAGAAAGCTTCTTTCCAGATTTCATGGGAGGATATATCCCTTTTCACCATAGCCCTCTATGTGCTTCCAAATATCACTTTGCCAATTCCACAAGAACTGTCTTAGCGAAAGGCTTCTTGGGGGAAAGCTGTAACTCTATGAGATGATTTTACAGAACACTAAGAAGTTTCTCAGAAAGCTTCCTTCTCTTGGTTATCGGAGGATATTTCCTTTTGCCCTATAGTCTTCAAAGGGATCCGAAATATCTGTTCTCAGATTCCACAGAAATAAGGCTAGCAAAGAGATCCACGAAATACAGTTGTAAATTGTGAGATGAATTAATAGAACACTAAGCAGTTTCTCAGAAAGCTTCTTTAAAGTTTTCATCGGAGGATATTTCCTTTTTCTCCATAGCCCTCTATGAGCTTCCAAATATCACTTTGCCAATACCACAAGAACTATCTTGGCGAGGGCTTCTTGAGGGGAAAGCTGTAACCCTGTGAGATGATTTCACAGAACACAAAGAAGTTTCTCAGAAAGCTTCTTTCTGTTTGTTACCGGAGGATATTTACTTTGGCCCTATAGTCTTCAAAGGGAAAGGAAATATCTGTTGTCAGATTCCACAGAAATAAGGCTAGCAAAGAGATCCACGAAATACAGATGTAACTCTGTGAGATGAATTAACAGACCACTAAGTAGTTTCTCAGAAAGCTTCTTTTCAGATTTCATCGGAGAATATTTCTATTTTCACCATAGCCCTCTAAGGGCTTCCAAATAACACTTTGCCAATTCTACAAGAACTGTCTTAGCGAAAGGCTTCTTGAGGGCAAAGCTGTAACTCTGTGAGTTGATTTCACAGAACACAAAGAAGTTTCTCAGAAAGCTTCTTACTCTTTGTTATCGGAGGATATTTCCTTTGGCCCTATAGTCTTCAAAGGGAAAGGAAATATCTGTTCTCAGATTCCACAGAAATAAGGCTAGCAAAGAGATCCACGAAATACAGATGTAACTCTGTGAGATGAATGAACAGAACACTAAGCAGTTTCTCAGAAAGCTTCTTTCCAGATTTCATCGGAAGATATTTCGTTTTTCACCATAGCCCTCTATGGGCTTCCAAATATCATTTTGCCAATTCCACAAGAACTGTCTTAGCGAAAGGCTTCTTGAGGGCAAAGCTGTAACTCTGTGAGATGATTTCACAGAACACAAGGAAGTTTCTCAGAAAGCTTCTTTCTCTTTGTTATCGGAGGATATTTCCTTTGGCCCTATAGTCTTCAAAGGGAAAGGAAATATCTGTTGTCAGGTCCCACAGAAATAAGGCTAGCAAAGAGATCCACGAAATCCAGATGTAACTCTGTGAGATGAATTAACAGAACACTAAGCAGTTTCTCAGAAAGGTTCTTTCCAGTTTTCAAAGGAGGATATTTCCTTTTTCACCATAGCCCTCTATGGGCTTCCAAATATCACTTTGCCAATTCCACAAGAACTGTCTTAGCGAAAGGCTTCTTGATGGGAAAGCTGTAACTCTGTGAGATGATTTCACAGAACACAAAGAAGTTTCTCAGAAAGCCTCTTTCTCTTGGTTATCGGAGGATATTTCCTTTGGCCCTATAGTCTTCAAAGGGAAAGGAAATATCTGTTCTCAGATTCCACAGAAATAAGGCTAGCAAAGAGATCCACGAAATACAGATGTAACTCTGTGAGATGAATTAACAGAACACTAAGCAGTTTCTCAGAAAGCTTCTTTCCAGATTTCATCGCAGGATATTTCCTTTTTCACCATAGCCCTCTAAGGGCTTCCAAATAACACTTTGCCAATTCCACAAGAAGTGTCTTAGGGAAAGGCTTCTTGAGGGGAAAGCTGTAACTGTGTGAGATGATTTCACAGAACACAAAGGAGTTTCTCAGAAAGCTTCTTTCTCTTTTTATCGGAGGATATTGCCTTTGGCCCTATAGTCTGCAAAGGGCAAGGAAATATCTGTTCTCAGATTCCACAAAAATAAGGCTAGCAAAGAGATCCACGAAATACAGATGTAACTCTGTGAGATGAATTAACAGAACACTAAGCAGTTTCTCAGAAAGCTTCTTTCCAGATTTCATGGGAGGATCCCTCTATGGGCTTCCAAATATAACTTTGCCAATTCCACAAGAACTGTCTTAGCGAAAGGCTTCTTGAGGGGAAAGCTGTAACTCTGTGAGATGATTTCACAGAACACAAAGAAGTTTCTCAGAAAGCTTCTTTCTCTTTGTTATCGGAGGATATTTCCTTTGGCCGTATATTCTTCAAAGGGATCCGAAATATCTGTTCTCAGATTCCACCGAAATAAGGCCCGCAAAGAGGTCCACGAAATAGAGATGTAACTCTGTGAAAAGAATTCACACAACACTAAGCAGTTTGTCAGAAAGCTTCTTTCCAGATTTCATCTGAGGATATTTCTTTTTTCACCATAGCCCTCTATGGGCTTCCAAATATCACTTTGCCAATTCCACAAGAACTGTCTAAGCGAAAGGCTACTTGAGGGGAAAACTGTAACTCTGTGAGATGATTTCACAGAACACAAAGAAGTTTCTCAGAAATATTCTATCTCTGTGTTATCGGAGGATATTCCCTTGGGCCCTATAGTCTTCAAAGGGAAAGAAAATATCTGTTGTCAGATTCCATAGAAATAAGGCTAGCAAAGAGATCCACGAAATACAGATGTAACTCTGTGAGATGAATTAACAGAACACTAAGCAGTTTCTCAGAAAGCTTCTTTCCATATTTCATGGGAGGATATTTCCTTTTTCACCATAGCTCTCTATGGGCTTCCAAATATCACTTTGCCAGTTCCACAAGAACTGTCTTAGCGAAAGGCTTATTGAGGGGAAAGCTGTAACAGTGTGAGATGATTTCACAGAACACAAAGAAGTTTCTCAGAAAGCTTCTTTCTCTTGGTTATTGGAGGATATTTCCTTTGGCCCTATAGTCTTCAAAGGGAAAGGAAATATCTGTTGTCAGATTCCACAGAAATAAGGCTAGCAAAGAGATCCACGAAATACAGATGTAACTCTGTGAGATGAATTAACAGAACACTAAGCAGTTTCTCAGAAAGCTTCTTTCCAGATTTCATGGGAGGATATTTCCCTTTTCACCATAGCCCTCTATGTGCTTCCAAATATCACTTTGCCAATTCCACAAGAACTGTCTTAGCGAAAGGCTTCTTGGGGGAAAGCTGTAACTCTATGAGATGATTTTACAGAACACTAAGAAGTTTCTCAGAAAGCTTCCTTCTCTTGGTTATCGGAGGATATTTCCTTTTGCCCTATAGTCTTCAAAGGGATCCGAAATATCTGTTCTCAGATTCCACAGAAATAAGGCTAGCAAAGAGATCCACGAAATACAGTTGTAAATTGTGAGATGAATTAACAGAACACTAAGCAGTTTCTCAGAAAGCTTCTTTAAAGTTTTCATCGGAGGATATTTCCTTTTTCTCCATAGCCCTCTATGAGCTTCCAAATATCACTTTGCCAATACCACAAGAACTGTCTTGGCGAGGGCTTCTTGAGGGGAAAGCTGTAACCCTGTGAGATGATTTCACAGAACACAAAGAAGTTTCTCAGAAAGCTTCTTTCTGTTTGTTACCGGAGGATATTTACTTTGGCCCTATAGTCTTCAAAGGGAAAGGAAATATCTGTTGTCAGATTCCACAGAAATAAGGCTAGCAAAGAGATCCACGAAATACAGATGTAACTCTGTGAGATGAATTAACAGAACACTAAGCAGTTTCTCAGAAAGCTTCTTTCCAGATTTCATCGGAGGATATTTCCTTTTTCACCGTAGCCCTCTATGGGCTTCCTAATATCACTTTGCCAATTCCACAAGAACTGTCTTAGCGAAAGGCTTCTTGAGGGGAAAGCTGTAACTCTGTGAGATGATTTCACAGAACACAAAGAAGTTTCTCAGAAAGCTTCTTTCTCTTGGTTATCGGAGGATATTTCCTTTGGCCCTATAGTCTTCAAAGGGAAAGGAAACACCTGTTCTCAGATTCCACAGAAATAAGGCTAGCAAAGAGATCCACGAAATACAGATGTAAGTCTGTGTGATGAATTAACAGAACACTAAGCAGTTTCTCAGAAAACTTCTTTCCAGATTTCATCGGAGGATATTTCCTTTTTCACCATAGCCCTCTATGGGCTTCCAAATAACACTTTGCCAATTCCACAAGAAGGGTCTTAGCGAAAGGCTTCTTGAGGGGAAAGCTGTAACTCTGTGAGATGATTTCACAGAACACAAGGAAGTTTCTCAGAAAGCTTCTTTCTCTTTGTTACCGGAGGATATTTCCTTTGGCCCTATAGTCTTCAAAAAGAAAGAAAATATCTGTTCTCAGATTCCACAGAAATAAGGCTAGCAAAGAGATCCACGAAATACAGATGTAATTCTGTGAGATGAATTAACAGAACACTAAGCAGTTTCTCAGAAAGCTTCTTTCCAGATTTCATCGGAGGATATTTCCTTTTTCACCACAGCCCTCTATGGGCTTCCAAATATCACTTTGCCAATTCCACAAGAACTGTCTTAGCGAAAGGCTTCTTGAGGGGAAAGCTGTAACTCTGTGAGATGATTTCCCAGAACACAAAGAAGTTTCTCAGAAAGCTTCTTTCTCTTTGTTATCGGAGGATAATTCCTTTGGCCCTATCGTCTTCAAAGGGAAAGGAAATATCTGTTGTCAGATTCCACAGAAATAAGGCTAGCAAAGAGATCCACGAAATACAGATGTAACTCTGTGAGATGAATTAACAGAACACTAAGCACTTTCTCAGAAAGCTTCTTTCCAGTTTTCAACGGATGATATTTCCTTTTTCACCATAGCCCTCTATGGGCTTCCAAATAACACTTTGCCAATTCCACAAGAAGTGTCTTAGGGAAAGGCTTCTTGAGGGGAAAGCTGTAACTGTGTGAGATGATTTCACAGAACACAAAGGAGTCTCTCAGAAAGCTTCTTTCTCTTTTTATCGGAGGATATTGCCTTTGGCCCTATAGTCTTCAAAGGGCAAGGAAATATCGGTTCTCAGATTCCACAGAAATAAGGCTAGCAAAGAGATCCACGAAATACAGATGTAACTCTGTGAGATGAATTAACAGAACACGAAGCAGTTTCTCAGAAAGGTTCTTTCCAGATTTCATGGGAGGATATTTCCTTTTTCACCATATCCCTCTATGGGCTTCCAAATATAACTTTGCCAATTCCACAAGAACTGTCTTAGCGAAAGGCTTCTTGAGGGGAAAGCTGTAACTCTGTGAGATGATTTCACAGAACGCAAAGAAGTTTCTCAGAAAGCTTCTTTCTCTTTGTTATCGGAGGATATTTCCTTTGGCCGTATATTCTTCAATGGGAACCGAAATATCTGTTCTCAGATTCCACAGAAATAAGGCCAGCAAAGAGGTCCACGAAATACAGATGTAACTCTGTGAAAAGAATTCACACAACACTAAGCAGTTTCTCAGAAAGCTTCTTTCCAGATTTCATCTGAGGATATTTCTTTTTTCACCATAGCCCTCTATGGGCTTCCAAATATCACTTTGCCAATTCAACAAGAACTGGCTAAGCGAAAGGCTACTTGAGGGGAAAACTGTAACTCTGTGAGATGATTTCACAGAACACAAAGAAGTTTCTCAGAAATCTTCTATCTCTGTGTTATCGGAGGATATTCCCTTGGGCCCTATAGTCTTCAAAGGGAAAGAAAATATCTGTTGTCAGATTCCATAGAAATAAGGCTAGCAAAGAGATCCACGAAATACAGATGTAACTCTGTGAGATGAATTAACAGAACACTAAGCAGTTTCTCAGAAAGCTTCTTTCCATATTTCATGGGAGGATATTTCCTTTTTCACCATAGCTCTCTATGGGCTTCCAAATATCACTTTGCCAGTTCCACAAGAACTGTCTTAGCGAAAGGCTTATTGAGGGGAAAGCTGTAACAGTGTGAGATGGTTTCACAGAACACAAAGAAGTTTTTCAGAAAGCTTCTTTCTCTTGGTTATCGGAGGATATTTCCTTGGGCCCTATAGTTTTCAAAGGGAAAGGAAATATCTGTTCTCAGATTCCACAGAAATAAGGCTAGCAAAGAGATCCACGAAATACAGATGTAACTCTGTGAGATGAATTAACAGAACACTAAGCAGTTTCTCAGAAAGCTTCTTTCCAGATTTCATCGGAGGATATTTCCTTTTTCACCAAAGCCCTCTATGGGCTTCCAAATATCACTTTGCCAATTCCACAAGAACTGTCTTAGCGAAAGGCTTCTTGAGGGGAAAGCTGTAACTCTGTGAGATGATTTCACAGAACACAAAGAAGTTTCTCAGAAAGCTTCTTTCTCTTTCTTATCGGAGGATATTTCCTTTGGCCCTATAGTCTTCAAAGGAAAAGGAAATATCTGTTCTCAGATTCCACAGAAATAAGGCTAGCAAAGAGATCCACGAAATACAGATGTAACTCTGTGAGATGAATTAACAGAACACTAAGCAGTTTCTCAGAAAGCTTCTTTCCAGATTTCATGGGAGGATATTTCCTTTTTCACCATAGCCCTCTATGGGGTTCCAAATATTACTTTGGCAATTCCACAAGAACTGTCTTAGCGAAAGGCTTCCTGAGGGGAAAGCTGTAACTCTGTGAGATGATTTCACAGAACGCAAAGAAGTTTCTCAAAAAGCTTCTTTCTCTTTCTTATCGGAGGATATTTCCTTTGGCCCTATAGTCTTCAAAGGGAAAGGAAATATCTGTTCTCAGATTCCACAGAAATAAGGCTAGCAAAGAGATCCACGAAATACAGATGTAACTCTGTGAGATGAATTAACAGAACACTAAGCAGTTTCTCTGAAAGCTTCTTTCCAGATTTCATCGGAGGATATTTCCTTTTCCACCATAGCCCTCTATGGGCTTCCAAATATCACTTTGCCAATTCCACAAGAACTGTCTTAGCGAAAGGCTTATTGAGGGGAAAGCTGTAACTCTGTGAGATGATTTCACAGAACACAAAGAAGTTTCTCAGAAAGCTTCTTTCTCTTTTTTATCGGAGGATATTTCCTTTGGCCCTATAGTCTTCAAAGGGAAAGGAAATATCTGTTCTCAGATTCCACAGAAATAAGGCTAGCAAAGAGATCCACGAAATACAGATGTAACTCCATGAGATGAATTAACAGAACACTAAGCAGTTTCTCAGAAAGCTTCTTTCCAGATTTCATCGGAGGATATTTCCTTTTTCACCATAGCCCTCTATGGGCTTCCAAATAACACTTTGCCAATTCCACAAGAACTGTCTTAGCGAAAGGCTTCTTGAGGGCAAAGCTGTAACTCTGTGAGATGATTTCACAGAACACAAAGAAGTTTCTCAGAAAGCTTCTTACTCTTTGTTATCGGAGGATATTTCCTTTGGCCCTATAGTCTTCAAAGGGAAAGGAAATATCTGTTCTCAGATTCCACAGAAATAAGGCTAGCAAAGAGATCCACGAAATACAGATGTAACTCTGTGAGATGAATGAACAGAACACTAAGCAGTTTCTCAGAAAGCTTCTTTTCAGATTTCATCGGAGGATATTTCGTTTTTCACCATAGCCCTCTATGGGCTTCCAAATATCATTTTGCCAATTCCACAAGAACTGTCTTAGCGAAAGGCTTCTTGAGGGCAAAGCTGTAACTCTGTGAGATGATTTCACAGAACACAAAGAAGTTTCTCAGAAAGCTTCTTTCTCTTGGTTATCGGAGGATATTTCCTATGGCCCTATAGTCTTCAAAGGGAAAGGAAATATCTGTTGTCAGGTCCCACAGAAATAAGGCTAGCAAAGAGATCCACGAAATACAGATGTAACTCTGTGAGATGAATTAACAGAACACTAAGCAGTTTCTCAGAAAACTTCTTTCCAGATTTCATCGGAGGATATTTCCTTTTTCACCATAGCCCTCTATGGGCTTCCAAATATCACTTTGCCAATTCCACAAGAACTGTCTTAGCGAAAGGCTTCTTTAGGGGAAAGCTGTAACTCTGTGAGATGATTTCACAGAACACAAAGAAGTTTCTCAGAAAGCTTCTTTCTCTTCGTTATCGGAGGATATTTCCTTTGGCATTATAGTCTTCAAAGGGAAAGGAAATATCTGTTATCAGATTTAACTGAAATAAGGCTAGCAAGGGATCCACGAAATACAGATGTAACTCTGTGAGATGAATTACCAGAACACTGAGCAGTTTCTCAGAAAGCTTCTTTCCAGATTTCATCGGAGGATATTTCCTTTTTCACAATAGCCCGCTATGGACTTCCAAATATCACTTTGCCTATTCCACAAGAACTGTCTTAGCGAAAGGCTTCTTGAGGGGAAAGCTGTAACTCTGTGAGATGATTTCACAGAACACAAAGAAGTTTCTCAGAAAGCCTCTTTCTCTTGGTTATCGGAGGATATTTCCTTTGGCCCTATAGTCTTCAAAGGGAAAGGAAATATCTGTTCTCAGATTCCACAGAAATAAGGCTAACAAAGAGATCCACGAAACACAGATGTAACTCTGTGAGATGAATTAACAGAACACTAAGCAGTTTCTCAGAAAGCTTCTTTCCAGATTTCATCGCAGGATATTTCCTTTTTCACCATAGCCCTCTAAGGGCTTCCAAATAACACTTTGCCAATTCCACAAGAAGTGTCTTAGGGAAAGGCTTCTTGAGGGGAAAGCTGTAACTGTGTGAGATGATTTCACAGAACACAAAGAAGTTTCTCAGAAAGCTTCTTTCTCTTTCTTATCGGAGGATATTTCCTTTGGCCCTATAGTCTTCAAAGGAAAAGGAAATATCTGTTCTCAGATTCCACAGAAATAAGGCTAGCAAAGAGATCCACGAAATACAGATGTAACTCTGTGAGATGAATTAACAGAACACTAAGCAGTTTCTCAGAAAGCTTCTTTCCAGATTTCATGGGAGGATATTTCCTTTTTCACCATAGCCCTCTATGGGTTTCCAAATAACACTTTGCCAATTCCACAAGAACTGTCTTAGCGAAAGGCTTCTTGAGGGGAAAGCTGTAACTCTGTGAGATGATTTCACAGAACACAAAGAAGTTTCTCAGAAAGCTTCTTTCTCTTTTTTATCGGAGGATTTTTCCTTTGGCCCTATAGTCTTCAAAGGGAAAGGAAATATGTGTTCTCAGATTCCACAGAAATAAGGCTAGCAAAGAGATCCACGAAATACAGATGTAACTCTGTGAGATGAATTAACAGAACACTAAGCAGTTTCTCAGAAAGCTTCTTTCCAGATTTCATGAGAGGATATTTCCTTTTTCACCGTAGCCCTCTATGGGCTTCCAAATAGCACTTTGCCAATTCCACAAGAACTGTCTTAGCGAAAGGCTTCTTGAGGGGAAAGCTGTAACTCTGTGAGATGATTTCACAGAACACAAAGAAGTTTCTCAGAAAGCTTCTTTCTCTTGGTTATCGGAGGATATTTCCTTTTGCCCTATAGTCTTCAAAGGGATCCGAAATATCTGTTCTCAGATTCCACAGAAATAAGGCTAGCAAAGAGATCCACGAAATACAGATGTAACTCTGTGAGATGAATTAACAGAAACTAAGCAGTTTCTCAGAAAGCTTCTTTCCAGTTTTCAACGGAGGATATTTCCTTTTTCACCATAGCCCTCTATGGGCTTCCAAATATCACTTTGCCAATTCCACAAGAACTGTCTTAGCGAAAGGCTTCTTTAGGGGAAAGCTGTAACTCTGTGAGATGATTTCAAAGAACACAAAGAAGTTTCTCAGAAAGCTTCTTTCTCTTCGTTATCGGAGGATATTTCCTTTGGCATTATAGTCTTCAAAGGGAAAGGAAATATCTGTTCTCAGATTTAACTGAAATAAGGCTAGCAAGGGATCCACGAAATACAGATGTAACTCTGTGAGATGAATTACCAGAACACTGAGCAGTTTCTCAGAAAGCTTCTTTCCAGATTCCATCGGAGGATATTTCCTTTTTCACCATAGCCCTCTAAGGGCTTCCAAATATCACTTTGCCAATTCCACAAGAACTGTCTTAGCGAAAGGCTTCTTGAGGGGAAAGCTGTAACTCTGTGAGATGATTTCACAGAACACAAAGAAGTTTCTCAGAAAGCCTCTTTCTCTTGGTTATCGGAGGATATTTCCTTTGGCCCTATAGTCTTCAAAGGGAAAGGAAATATCTGTTCTCAGATTCCACAGAAATAAGGCTAACAAAGAGATCCACGAAACACAGATGTAACTCTGTGAGATGAATTAACAGAACACTAAGCAGTTTCTCAGAAAGTTTCTTTCCAGATTTCATCGCAGGATATTTCCTTTTTCACCATAGCCCTCTAAGGGCTTCCAAATAACACTTTGCCAATTCCACAAGAAGTGTCTTAGGGAAAGGCTTCTTGAGGGGAAAGCTGTAACTGTGTGAGATGATTTCACAGAACACAAAGGAGTTTCTCAGAAAGCTTCTTTGTCTTTTTTATCGGAGGATATTGCCTTTGGCCCTATAGTCTTCAAAGGGCAAGGAAATATCTGTTCTCAGATTCCACAGAAATAAGGCTAGCAAAGAGATCCACGAAATACAGATGTAACTCTGTGAGATGAATTAACAGAACACTAAGCAGTTTCTCAGAAAGCTTCTTTCCAGATTTCATGGGAGGATATTTCCTTTTTCACCATATCCCTCTATGGGCTTCCAAATATAACTTTGCCAATTCCACAAGAACTGTCTTAGCGAAAGGCTTCTTGAGGGGAAAGCTGTAACTCTGTGAGATGATTTCACAGAACACAAAGAAGTTTCTCAGAAAGCTTCTTTCTCTTTGTTATCGGAGGATATTTCCTTTGGCCGTATATTCTTCAATGGGATCCGAAATATCTGTTCTCAGATTCCACAGAAATAAGGCCAGCAAAGAGGTCCACGAAATACAGATGTAACTCTGTGAAAAGAATTCACACAACACTAAGCAGTTTCTCAGAAAGCTTCTTTCCAGATTTCATCTGAGGATATTTCTTTTTTCACCATAGCCCTCTATGGGCTTCCAAATATCACTTTGCCAATTCCACAAGAACTGTCTAATCGAAAGGCTACTTGAGGGGAAAACTGTAACTCTGTGAGATGATTTCACAGAACACAAAGAAGTTTCTCAGAAATCTTCTATCTCTGTGTTATCGGAGGATATTCCCTTGGGCCCTATAGTCTTCAAAGGGAAAGAAAATATCTGTTGTCAGATTCCATAGAAATAAGGCTAGCAAAGAGATCCACGAAATACAGATGTAACTCTGTGAGATGAATTAACAGAACACTAAGCAGTTTCTCAGAAAGCTTCTTTCCATATTTCATGGGAGGATATTTCCTTTTTCACCATAGCTCTCCATGGGCTTCCAAATATCACTTTGCCAGTTCCACAGGAACTGTCTTAGCGAAAGGCTTATTGAGGGGAAAGCTGTAACAGTGTGAGATGATTTCAAAGAACACAAAGAAGTTTCTCAGAAAGATTCTTTCTCTTGGTTATCGGAGGATATTGCCTTTGGCCCTATAGTCTTCAAAGGGAAAGGAAATATCTGTTCTCAGATTCCACAGAAATAAGGCTAGCAAAGAGATCCACGAAATACAGATGTAACACTGTGAGATGAATTAACAGAACACTAAGCAGTTTCTCAGAAAGCTTCTTTCCAGATTTCATCGGAGGATATTTCCTTTTCCACCATAGACCTCTATGGGCTTCCAAATATCACTTTGCCAATTCCACAAGAACTGTCTTAGAGAAAGGCTTATTGAGGGGAAAGCTGTAACTCTGTGAGATGATTTCACAGAACACAAAGAAGTTTCTCAGAAAGCTTCTTTCTCTTTTTTATCGGAGGATATTGCCTTTGGCCCTATAGTCTTCAAAGGGAAAGGAAATATCTGTTCTCAGATTCCACAGAAATAAGGCTAGCAAAGAGATCCACGAAATACAGATGTAACTCTATGAGATGAATTAACAGAACACTAAGCAGTTTCTCAGAAAGCTTATTTCTAGATTTCATCGAGGATATTTCCTTTTTCACCGTAGCCCTCTATGGGCTTCCAAATAACACTTTGTCAATTCCACAAGAACTGTCTTAGCGAAAGGCTTCTTGAGGGGAAAGCTGTAACTGTGTGAGATGATTTCACAGAACAGAAAGAAGTTTCTCAGAAAGCTTCTTTCTCTTTCTTATCGGAGGATATTTCCTTTGGCCATAGAGTCTTCAAAGGGAAAGGAAATATCTGTTCTCAGATTCCACAGAAATAAGGCTAGCAAAGAGATCCACGAAGTACAGATGTAACTCTGTGAGATGAATTAACAGAACACTAAGCAGTTTCTCAGAAAGCTTCTTTCCAGATTTCATCGGAGGATATTTCCTTTTTCATCGTAGCCCTCTATGGGCTTCCAAATGTCACTTGCCAATTCCACAAGAACTATCTTAGCGAAAGGCTTCTTGAGGGGAAAGCTGTAACTCTGTGAGATGATTTCACAGAACACAAAGAAGTTTCTCAGAAACCTTCTTTCTCTTCGTTATCGGAGGATATTTCCTTTGGCCCTATAGTCTTCAAAGGGAAAGGAAATATCTGTTCTCAGATTCCACAGAAATAAGGCTAGCAAAGAGATCCACGAAATACAGATGTAACTCTGTGAGATGAATTAACAGAAAACTCAGCAGCTTCTCAGAAAGCTTCTTTCCAGATTTCATCGGAGGATATTTCCTTTTTCACCATAGCCCTCTATGGGCTTCCAAATGTCACTTTGCCAATTCCACAGGAACTGTCTTAGCGAAAGGCTTCTTGAGGGGAAAGCTGTAACTGTGTGAGATGATTTCACAGAACACAAAGAAGTTTCTCAGAAAGCTTCTTTCTCTTTGTTATCGGAGGATATTTCCTTTGGCCCTATAGTCTTCAAAGGGAAAGGAAATATCTGTTGTCAGATTCCACAGAAATAAGGCTAGCAAAGAGATCCACGAAATACAGATGTAACTCTGTGAGATGAATTAACAGAACACTAAACAGTTTCTCAGAAAGCTTCTTTCCAGATTTCATCAGAGGATATTTCCTTTTTCACCATAGCCCTCTATGGGCTTCCAAATACCACTTTGCCAATTCCACAAGAACTGTCTTAGCGAAAGGCTTCTTGAGGGGAAAGCTGTAACTCTGTGAGATGATTTCACAGAACACAAAGAAGTTTCTCAGAAAGCTTCTTTCTCTTTGTTATCGGAGGATATTTCCTTTGACCCTATAGTCTTCAAAGGGAAAGGAAATATCTGTTCTCAGATTCCACAGAAATAAGGCTAGCAAAGAGATCCACGAAATACAGATGTAACTCTGTGAGATGAATTAACAGAAAACTAAGCAGTTTCTCAGAAAGCTTCTTTCCAGATTTCATCGGAGGATATTTCCTTTTTCACCATAGCCCTCTATGGGCTTCCAAATATCACTTTGCCAATTCCACAAGAACTGTCTTAGCGAAAGGCTTCTTGAGTGGAAAGCTGTAACTCTGTGAGATGATTTCACAGAACACAAAGAAGTTTCTCAGAAAGCTTCTTTCTCTTGGTTATCGGAGGATATTTCCTTTGGCCCTATAGTCTTCAAAGGGAAAGGAAATATCTGTTCTCAGATTCCACAGAAATAAGGCTAGCAAAGAGATCCACGAAATACAGATGTAACTCTGTGAGATGAATTAACAGAACACTAAGCAGTTTCTCAGAAAGCTTCTTTCCAGATTTCATCGGAGGATATTTCCTTTTTCACCATAGCCCTCTATGGGCTTCCAAATATCATTTTGCCAATTCCACAAGAACAGTGTAAGCGAAAGGCTTATTGAGGGGAAAGCTGTAACTCTGTGAGATGATTTAACAGAACACAAAGAAGTTTCTCAGAAAGTTTCTTTCTCTTTGTTAACGGAGGATATTTCCTTTGGCCCTATAGTCTTCAAAGGGATCCGAAATATTAGTTCTCAGATTCCACAGAAATAAGACTAGCAAAGAGATCCACGAAATACAGATGTAACTCTGTGAGATGAATTAACAGAACACTGAGCAGTTTCTCAGAAAGCTTCTTTCCAGATTTCATTGGAGGATATTTCCTTTTTCACCGCAGCCCTCTATGGGCTTCCAAATGTCACTTTGCCAATTCCACAAGAACTGTCTTAGCGAAAGGCTTCTTGAGAGGAAAGCTGTAACTCTGTGAGATGATTTCACAGAACACAAAGAAGTTTCTCAGAAACCTTCTTTCTCTTTGTTATCGGAGGATATTTCCTTTGGCCCTATAGTCTTCAAAGGGATCCGAAATATCTGTTCTCAGATTCCACAGAAATAAGGCTAGCAAATCGATCCACGAAATCCAGATGTAACTCTGTGAGATGAATTAACAGAACACTAAGCAGTTTCTCAGAAAGCTTCCTTCCAGATTTCATGGGAGGATATTTCCTTCTTCACCATAGCCCTCTATGGGCTTCCAAAGATCACTTTGCCAATTCCACAAGAACTGTCTTAGCGAAAGGCTTCTTGAGGGGAAAGCTGTAATTCTGTGAGTTGATTTCACAGAACACAAAGAAGTTTCTCAGAAAGCTTCTTTCTCTTTGTTATCGGAGGATATTTCCTTTGGCCCTATAGTCTTCAAAGGGATCCGAAATATCTGTTCACAGATTCCACAGAAATAAGGCTAGCAAAGGGATCCACGAAATACAGATGTAACTCTGTGAGATGAATTAATAGAAAACTGAGCAGTTTCTCAGAAAGCTTCTTTCCAGATTTCATCGGAGGATATTTCCTTTTTCACCATAGGCCTCTATGGGCTTCCAAATATCACTTTGCCAATTCCACAAGAACTGTCTTAGCGAAAGGCTTCTTGAGGGGAAAGCTGTAACTCTGTGAGATGATTTCACAGAACACAAAGAAGTTTCTCAGAAAGCTTCTTTCTCTTTGTTATCGGATGATATTTCCTTTAACCTTATAGTCTTCAAAGGGATCCGAAATATCTATTCACAGATTCCACAGAAATAAGGCTAGCAAAGAGATCCACGAAATACAGATGTAACACTGTGAGATGAATTAATAGAACACCGAGCAGTTTCTCAGAAAGATTCTTTCCAGATTTCATCGGAGTATATTTCCTTTTTCACCATAGCCCTCTATGGGCTTCCAAATATCACTTTGCCAATTCCACAAGAACTGTCTTAGCGAAAGGCTTCTTGAGGGGAAAGCTGTAACTCTGTGAGATGATTTCACAGAAGACAAAGAAGTTTCTCAGAAAGCTTCCTTCCCTTGTTATCGGAGGATATTTCCTTTGGCCCTATAGTCTTCAAAGGGAAAGGAAATATCTGTTGTCAGATTCCACAGAAATAAGGCTAGCAAAGAGATCCACGAAATACAGATGTAACTCTGTGAGATGAATTAACAGAACACTAAGCAGTTTCTCAGAAAGCTTCTTTCCAGATTTCATCGGAGGATATTTCCTTTTTCACCATAGCCCTCTATGGGCTTCCAAATATCACTTTGCCAATTCCACAAGAACTGTCTTAGCGAAAGGCTTCTTGAGGGAAAAGCTGTAACTCTGTGAGATGATTTCACAGAACACAAAGAAGATTCTGAGAAACCTTCTTTCTCTTTGTATCGGAGGATATTTCCTTTGGCCCTATAGTCTTCAAAGGGAAAGGAATTATCTGTTCTCAGATTCCACAGAAATAACGCTAGCAAAGAGATCCACGAAATACAGATGTAACTCTGTGAGATGGATTAACAGAACACTAAGCAGTTTCTCAGAAAGCTTCTTTCCAGATTTCATCGGAGGATATTTCCTTTTTCACCATAGCCTTCTAAGGGCTTCCAAATATCACTTTGCCAATTCCACAAGAACTGTCCTAGCGATAGGCTTCTTGAGGGGAAAGCTGTAACTCTGTGAGATGATTTCACAGAACACAAAGAAGTTTCTCAGAAAGCTTCTTTCTCTTGGTTATCGGAGGATATTTCCTTTGGCCCTATAGTCTTCAAAGGGAAAGGAAATATCTGTTCTCAGATTCCACAGAAATAAGGCTAGCAAAGAGATCCACGAAATACAGACGTAACTCTGTGAGATGAATTAACAGAACACTAAGCAGTTTCTCAGAAAGCTTCTTTCCAGATTTCATCGGAGGATATTTCCTTTTTCACCATAGCCCTCTATGGGCTTCCAAATATCATTTTGCCAATTCCACAAGAACTGTCTAAGCGAAAGGCTTCTTGAGGGGAAAGCTGTAACTCTGTGAGATGATTTAACAGAACACAAAGAAGTTTCTCAGAAAGGTTCTTTCTCTTTGTTATCGGAGCATATTTCCTTTGGCCCTATAGTCTTCAAAGGGATCCGAAATATCTGTTCTCAGATTCCACAGAAATAAGACTAGCAAAGAGATCCACGAAATACAGATGTAACTCTGTGAGATGAATTAACAGAACACTAAGCAGTTTCTCAGAAAGCTTCTTTCCAGATTTCATCGCAGGATATTTCCTTTTTCACCGCAGCCCTCTATGGGCTTCCAAATGTCATTTTGCCAATTCCACAAGAACTGTCTTAGCGAAAGGCTTCTTGAGGGGAAAGCTGTAACTCTGTGAGATGATTTCACAGAACACAAAGAAGTTTCTCAGAAACCTTCTTTCTCTTTGTTATCGGAGGATATTTCCTTTGGCCCTATAGTCTTCAAAGGGATCCGAAATATCTGTTCTCAGATTCCACAGAAATAAGACTAGCAAAGAGATCCACGAAATCCAGATGTAACTCTGTGAGATGAATTAACAGATCACTAAGCAGTTTCTCAGAAAGATTTTTTCCAGATTTCATCGGAGGATATTTCCTTTTTCTCCATAGCCCTCTATGAGCTTCCAAATATCACTTTGCCAATTCCACAATAACTGTGTAAGCGAAAGGCTTCTTCAGGGGAAAGCTGTAACTCTGTGAGATGATTTCACAGAACACAAAGAAGTTTCTCAGAAGGTTTCTTTCTCTTTGTTATCGGAGGATATTTCCTTTGGCCCTATAGTCTTCAAAGGGTTCCGAAATATCTGTTCTCAGATTCCACAGAAATAATACTAGCAAAGAGATCCACGAAATACAGATGTAACTCTGTGAGATGAATTAACAGAACACTGAGCAGTTTCTCAGAAAGCTTCTTTCCAGATTTCATCGGAGGATATTTACTTTTTCACCGCAGCCCTCTATGGGCTTCCAAATATCACTTTGCCAATTCCACAAGAACTGTCTTAGCGAAAGGCTTCTTGAGGGGAAAGCTGTAACGCTGTGAGATGATTTCACAGAACACAAAGAAGTTTCTCAGAAACCTTCTTTCTCTTGGTTATCGGAGGATACTTCCTTTGGCCCTATAGTCTTCAAATTGAAAGGAAATATCCGTTCACAGATTCCACAGAAATAAGGCTAGCAAAGAGATCCACGAAATACAGATGTAACTCTGTGAGATGAATTAACAGAACACTAAGCAGTTTCTCAGAAAGCTTCTTTCCAGATTTCATCGGAGGATATTTCCTTTTTCACCATAGCCCTCTAAGGCCTTCCAAATATCATTTTGCCAATTCCACAAGAACTGTCTTAGCGAAAGGCTTCTTGAGGGGAAAGCTGTAACTCTGTGAGATGATTTAACAGAACACAAAGAAGTTTCTCAGAAAGCTTCTTTCTCTTTGTTATCGGAGGATATTTCCTTTGGCCCTATAGTCTTCAAAGGGATCCGAAATATCTGTTCTCAGATTCCACAGAAATAAGACTAGCAAAAAGATCCACGAAATACAGATGTAACTCTGTGAGATGATTTAACAGAACACTAAGCAGTTTCTCAGAAAGCTTCTTTCCAGATTTCATCGGAGGATATTTCCTTTTTCACCGTAGCCCTCTATGGGCTTCCAAATGTCACTTTGCCAATTCCACAAGAACTGTCTTAGCGAAAGGCTTCTTGAGGGGAAAGCTGAAACTCCGTGAGATGATTTCACAGAACACAAAGGAGTTTCTCAGAAACCTTCTTTCTCTTTGTTATCGGAGGATATTTCCTTTGGCCCTATAGTCGTCAAAGGGATCCGAAATATCTGTTCTCAGATTAGACAGAAATAAGGCTAGCAAAGAGATTCACGAAGTACAGGGGTAACTCTGTGAGATGAAGTAACAGAACACTAAGCAGTTTCTCAGAAAGCTTCTTTCCAGATTTCATCGGAGGATATTTCCTTTTTCACCAGAGCCCTCTAAGGGCTTCCAAATAACACTTTGCCAATTCCACAAGTACTGTCTTAGCGAAAGCCTTCTTGAGGGGAAAGCTGTAACTCTGTGAGATGATTTCACAGACCACAAAGAAGTTTCTCAGAAAGCTTCTTTCTCTTGGTTATGGGAGGATATTTCCTTTGGTCCTATAGTCTTCAAAGGGATCTGAAATATCTGTTCTCATATTCCACAGAAATAAGGCTAACAAAGATATCCACGAAATACATATGTAACTCTGTGAAATGAATTAACAGAACACTAAGCAGTTTCTCAGAAAGCTTCTTTCCAGATTTCATCGGAGGATATTTCCTTTTTCACCATAGCCCTCTAATTGCTTCCAAATATCACTTTGCCAATTCCACAAGAACTGTCTTAGCGAAAGGCTTCTTCAGTGGAAAGCTGTAACTCTGTGAGATGATTTCACAGAACATAAAGAAGTTTCTCAGAAAGCTTCTTTCTCTTTGTTATCGGAGGATATTTCCTTTGGCCCTATAGTCTTCAAAGGGAAAGGAAATATCTGTTGTCAGATTCCACAGAAATAAGGCTAGCAAAGAGATCCACGAAATACAGATGTAACTCTGTGAGATGAATTATCAGAACACTAAGCAGTTTCTCAGAAAGCTTCTTTCCAGATTTCATTGGAGGATATTTCCTTTTTCACCGCAGCCCTCTATGGGTTTGCAAATGTCACTTTGCCAATTCCACAAGAACTGTCTTAGCGAAAGGCTTCTTGAGGGGAAAGCTCTAACTCTGTGAGATGATTTCACAGAACACAAAGAAGTTTCTCAGAAACCTTCTTTCTCTTGGTTATCGGAGGATATTTCCTTTGGCCCTATAGTCTTCAAAGGGAAAGGAAATATCTGTTGTCAGATTCCACAGAAATAAGGCTAGCAAAGAGATCCACGAAATACAGATGTAACTCTGTGAGATGAATTAACAGAACACTAAGCAGTTTCTCAGAAAGCTTCTTTCCAGATTTCATCGGAGGATATTTCCTTTTTCACCATAGCCCTCTATGGGCTTCCAAATATCACTTTGCCAATTCCACAAGAACTGTATTAGCGAAAGGCTTCTTGAGGGGAAAGCTGTAACTCTGTGAGATGATTTCACAGAACACAAACAAGTTTCTCAGAAAGCTTCTTTCTCTTGGTTATCGGAGGATATTTCCTTTGGCCCTATAGTCTTCAAAGGGAAAGGAAATATCTGTTCTCAGATTCCACAGAAATAAGGCTTGCAAAGAGATCCACGAAATACAGATGTAACTCTGTGAGATAAATTAACAGAACACTAAGCAGTTCCTCAGAAAGCTTCTTTCCAGATTTCATGGGAGGATATTTCCTTTTTCACCATAGCCCTCTATGGGCTTCCAAATATCATTTTTCCAATTCCACAAGTACTGTCTAATCGAAAGGCTTCTTGAGGGGAAAGCTGTAACTCTGTGAGATGATTTAACAGAACACAAAGAAGTTTCTCAGAAAGCTTCTTTCTCTTTCTTATCGGAGCATATTTCCTTTGGCCCTATAGTCTTCAAAGGGATCCGAAATATCTGTTCTCAGATTCCACAGAAATAAGACTAGCAAAGAGATCCACGAAATACAGATGTAACTCTGTGAGATGAATTAAAAGAACACTAAGCAGTTTCTCAGAAAGCTTCTTTCCATATTTCATCGGAGGATATTTCCTTTTTCACCGCAGCCCTCTATGGGCTTCCAAATGTCACTTTGCCAATTCCACAAGAACTGTCTAGGCGAAAGGCTTCTTGAGGGGAAAGCTGTAACTCTGTGAGATGATTTCACAGAACACAAAGAAGTTTCTCAGAAAGCTTCTTTCTCTTTGTTATCGGAGGATATTTCCTTTGGCCCTATAGTCTTCAAAGTGAAAGGAAATATCTGTTCTCAGATTCCACAGAAATAAGGCTAGCAAAGAGATCCACGAAATACAGATGTAACTCTGTGAGATGAATTAACAGAACACTAAGCAGTTTCTCAGAAAGCTTCTTTCCAGATTTCATCGGAGGATATTTCCTTTTTCACCATAGCCCACTATGGGCTTCCAAATATCATTTTGCCAATTTCACAATAACTGTGTAAGCGAAACGCTTCTTCAGGGGAAAGCTGTAACTCTGTGAGATGATTTAACAGAACACAAAGAAGTTTGTCAGAAAGTTTCTTTCTCTTTGTTATCGGAGGATATTTCCTTTGGCCCTATAGTCTTCAAAGGGATCCGAAATATCTGTTCTCAGATTCCACAGAAATAATACTAGCAAAGAGATCCACGAAATACAGATGTAACTCTGTGAGATGAATTAACAGAACACTGAGCAGTTTCTCAGAAAGCTTCTTTCCAGATTTCATCGGAGGATATTTCCTTTTTCACCGCAGCCCTCTATGGGCTTCCAAATATCACTTTGCCAATTCCACAAGAACTGTCTTAGCGAAAGGCTTCTTGAGGGGAAAGCTGTAACTCTGTGAGATGATTTCACAGAACACAAAGAAGTTTCTCAGAAAGCTTCTTTCTCTTTGTTATCGGAGGATATTTCCTTTGGCCTTATAGTCTTCAAAGGGATCCGAAATATCTGTTCACAGATTCCAGAGAAATAAGGCTAGCAAAGAGATCCACGAAATACAGATGTAACTCTGTGAGATGAATTAATAGAACACTGAGCAGTTTCTCAGAAAGATTCTTTCCAGATTTCATCGGACGATATTTCCTTTTTCACCATAGCCCTCTACGGGCTTCCAAATATCACTTTGCCAATTCCACAAGAACTGTCTTAGCGAAAGGCTTCTTGAGGGGAAAGCTGTAACTCTGTGAGATGATTTCACAGAACACAAAGAAGTTTCCCAGAAAGCTTCCTTCTCTTTGTTATCGGAGGATATTTCCTTTGGCCCTATAGTCTTCAAAGGGAAAGGAAATATCTGTTGTCAGATTCCACAGAAATAAGGCTAGTAAAGAGATCCACGAAATACAGATGTAACTCTGTGAGATGAATTAACAGAACACTAAGCAGTTTCTCAGAAAGCTTCTTTCCAGATTTCATCGGAGGATATTTCCTTTTTCACCATAGCCCTCTATGGGCTTCCAAATATCACTTTGCCAATTCCACAAGAACTGTCTTAGCGAAAGGCTTCTTGAGGGGAAAGCTGTAACTCTGTGAGATGATTTCACAGAACACAAAGAAGTTTCTCAGAAACCTTCTTTCTCTTGGTTATCGGAGGATACTTCCTTTGGCCCTATAGTCTTCAAATTGAAAGGAAATATCCGTTCACAGATTCCACAGAAATAAGGCTAGCAAAGAGATCCACGAAATACAGATGTAACTCTGTGAGATGAATTAACAGAACACTAAGCAGTTTCTCAGAAAGCTTCTTTCCAGATTTCATCGGAGGATATTTCCTTTTTCACCATAGCCCTCTAAGGCCTTCCAAATATCATTTTGCCAATTCCACAAGAACTGTCTTAGCGAAAGGCTTCTTGAGGGGAAAGCTGTAACTCTGTGAGATGATTTAACAGAACACAAAGAAGTTTCTCAGAAAGCTTCTTTCTCTTTGTTATCGGAGGATATTTCCTTTGGCCCTATAGTCTTCAAAGGGATCCGAAATATCTGTTCTCAGATTCCACAGAAATAAGACTAGCAAAAAGATCCACGAAATACAGATGTAACTCTGTGAGATGATTTAACAGAACACTAAGCAGTTTCTCAGAAAGCTTCTTTCCAGATTTCATCGGAGGATATTTCCTTTTTCACCGTAGCCCTCTATGGGCTTCCAAATGTCACTTTGCCAATTCCACAAGAACTGTCTTAGCGAAAGGCTTCTTGAGGGGAAAGCTGAAACTCCGTGAGATGATTTCACAGAACACAAAGAAGTTTCTCAGAAACCTTCTTTCTCTTTGTTATCGGAGGATATTTCCTTTGGCCCTATAGTCGTCAAAGGGATCCGAAATATCTGTTCTCAGATTAGACAGAAATAAGGCTAGCAAAGAGATTCACGAAGTACAGGGGTAACTCTGTGAGATGAATTAACAGAACACTAAGCAGTTTCTCAGAAAGCTTCTTTCCAGATTTCATCGGAGGATATTTCCTTTTTCTCCGTAGCCCTCTATGAGCTTCCAAATATCACTTTGCCAATTCCACAAGAAATGTCTAGCGAAAGGCTTCTTGAGGGGCAAGCTGTAACTCTGTGAGAGGATTTCACAGAACACAAAGAAGTTTCTCAGAAAGCTTCTTTCTCTTTGTTATCGGAGGATATTTCCTTTGGCCCTATAGTCTTCAAAGGGAAAGCAAACATCTGTTCTCAGATTCCACAGAAATAAGGCTAGCAAAGACATCCACGAAATACAGATGTAATTCTGTGAGATGAATTAACAGAACACTAAGCAGTTTCTCAGAAAGCTTGTTTCCAGATTTCATCGGAGAATATTTCGTTTTTCTCCATAGCCCTCTATGAGCTTCCAAATATCACTTTGCCAATTCCACAAGAAATGTCTAGCGAAAGGCTTCTTGAGTGGAAAGCTGTAACTCTGTGAGATGATTTCACAGAACCCAAAGAAGTTTCTGAGAAAGCTTCTTTCTCTTTGTTATCGGAGGATATTTCCTTTGGCCCTATAGTCTTCTAAGGGAAAGGAAATATCTGTTGTCAGATTCCACAGAAATAAGGCTAGCAAAGAGATCCACGAAATACAGATGTAACTCTGTGAGATGAATTAACAGAACACTAAGCAGTTTCTCAGAAAGCTTCTTTCCAGATTTCATCGGAGGATAATTCCTTTTACACCATAGCCCTCTATGGGCTTCCAAATATCACTTTGCCAATTCCACAAGAACTGTCTTAGCGAAAGGTTTCTTAGGGGAAAGCTGTAACTCTGTGAAATGATTTCACAGAACACAAAGACGTTGCTCAGAAAACTTCTTTCTCTTTGTTATCGGAGGATATTTCCTTTGGCCCTATAGTCTTCAAAGGTATCCGAAATATCTATTGTCAGATTCCACAGAAATAAGGCTAGCAAAGAGATCCACGAAGTACAGATGTAACTCTGTGAGATGAATTAACAGAACACTAAGCAGTTTCTCAGAAAGCTTCTTTCCAGATTTCATCGAAGGATATTTCCTTTCTCACCATAGCCCTCCATGGGCTTCCAAATATCACTTTGCCAATTCCACAAGAACTGTCTTAGCGAAAGGCTACTTGAGGGGAAAGCTGTAACCCTGTGAGATGATTTCACAGAACACAAAGAAGTTTCTAAGAAAGCTTCTTTCTCTTTTTTATCGGAGGATATTTCCTTTGGCCCTATAGTCTTCAAAGGGAAAGGAAATATCTGTTGTCAGATTCCACAGAAATAAGGCTAGCAAAGAGATCCATGAAATACAGATGTAACTCTGTGAGATGAATTAACAGAACACTAAGCAGTTTCTCAGAAAGCTTCTTTCCGGTTTTCATCGGAGGATATTTCCTTTTTCACCATAGCCCTCTATGGGCTTCCAAATATCACTTTGCCAATTCCACAAGAACTGTCTTAGCGAAAGGCTTCTTGAGAGGAAAGCTGTAACTCTGTGAGATGATTTCACAGAACACAAAGAAGTTTATCAGAAAGCTTCTTTCGCATTGTTATCGGAGGATGTTTCCTTTGGCCCTATAGTCTACAAAGGGAAAGGAAATATCTGTTGTCAGATTCCACAGAAATAAGGCTAGCAAAGAGATCCACGAAATACAGATGTAACTCTGTGAGATGAATTTACAGAACACTAAGCAGTTTCTCAGAAACCTTCCTTACAGATTTCATCGGAGGATATTTCCTTTTTCACCATAGCCCTCTATGGGCTTCCAAATATCACTTTGCCAATTCCACAAGAACTGTATTAGCGAAAGGCTTCTTGAGGGGAAAGCTGTAACTCTGTGAGATGATTTCACAGAACACAAAGAAGTTGCTCAGAAACCTTCTTTCTCTTTGTTATCAGAGGATATTTCCTTTGGCCGTATAGTCTTCAAAGTGATCCGAAATATCTGTTCTCAGATTCCACAGAAATAAGGCTAGCAAAGAGATCCACGAAGTACAGAGGTAACTCTGTGAGATGAATTAACAGAACACTAAGCAGTTTCTCAGAAAGCTTCTTTCCAGATTTCATCGGAGGATATTTCCTTTTTCACCATAGCCCTCTATGGGCTTCCAAATATCACTTTGCCAATTCCACAAGAACTGTCTTAGCGAAAGGTTTCTTGAGGGGAAAGCTGTAACTCTGTGAGATGATTTCACAGAACATAAAGAAGTTTCTCAGAAAACTTCCTTCTCTTTGTTATTGGAGGATATTTCCTTTGGCCCTATAGTCTTCAAAGGTAAAGGAAATATCTGTTGTCAGATTCCACAGAAATAAGGCTAGCAAAGAGATCCACGAAATACAGATGTAACTCTGTGAGATGAATTAACAGAACACTAAGCAGTTTCTCAGAAAGCTTCTTTCCAGATTTCATCGGAAGATATTTCCTTTTTCAACATAGCCCTCTATGGGCTTCCAAATATCACTTTGCAAATTCCACAAGAACTGTCTTAGCGAAAGGCTTCTTGAGGGGAAAGCTGTAACTCTGTGAGATGATTTCACAGAACACAAAGAAGTTTCTGAGAAAGCTTCTTTCTCTTTGTTATCGGAGTATATTTCCTTTGGCCCTATAGTCTTCAAAGGGAAAGGAATTATCTGTTCTCTGATTCCACAGAAATAACGCTAGCAAAGAGATCAACGAAATACAGATGTAACTCTGTGAGATGAATTAACAGAACACTAAGCAGTTTCTCAGAAAGATTCTTTCCAGATTTCATCTGAGGATATTTCCTTTTTCACCATAGCCCTCTATGGGCTTCCAAATATCACTTTGCCAATTCCACAAGAACTGTCTTAGCGAAAGCCTTCTTGAGGGGAAAGCTGTAACTCTGTGAGATGATTTCACAAAACACAAAGAAGTTTCTCAGAAACCTTCTTTCTCTTTGTTATCGGAGGATATTTCCTTTGACCCTATAGTCTTCAAAGGGATCCGAAATATCTGTTCTCAGATTCCACAGAAATAAGGCTAGCAAAGAGATCCACGAAATACAGATGTAAATCTGTGAGATGAATTAACAGATCACTAATCAGTTTCTAAGAAAGCTTCTTTCCAGATTTCATCGGAGGATATTTCCTTTTTCACCATAGCCCTCTATGGGCTTCCAAATATCACTTTGCCTATTCCAGAAGAACTGTCTTCGCGAAAGGCTCCTTGAGGGGAAAGCTGTATCTCTGTGAGATGATTTCACAGAACACAAAGAAGTTTCTCAGAAAGCTTCCTTCTCTTTGTTATCGGAAGATATTTCCTTTGGCCCTATAGTCTTCAAAGGGATCCGAAATATCTGTGGTCAGATTCCACAGAAATAAGGCTAGCAAAGAGATCCACGAAATACAGATTGAACTCTGTGAGATGAATTAACAGAACACTAAGCAGTTTCTCAGAAAGCTTCTTTCCAGATTTCATCGGAGGATATTACCTTTTTCACCAGAGCCCTCTATGGGGTTCCAAATATCACTTTGCGAATTCCACAAGAACTGTCTTAGCGAAAGGCTTCTTGAGGGGAAAGCTGTAACTCTGTGAGATGATTTCACAGAACACAAAGAAGTTGCTCAGAAAGCTTCTACCTCCTTGTTATCGGAGGATATTTCCTTTGGCGCTATAGTCTTCAAAGGGTTCCAAAATATCGTTTCTCAGATTCCAGAGAAATAAGGCTAGCAAAGAGATCCACGAAGTACAGATGTAACTCTGTGAGATGAATTAACAGAACACTAAGCAGTTTCTCAGAAAGCTTCTTTCCAGATTTCATCGGAGGATATTTCCTTTTTCACCATAGCCCTCTACGGGCTTCCAAATATCACTTTGCCAATTCCACAAGAACTGTCTTAGCGAAAGGCTTCTTGAGGGGAAAGCTGTAACTCTGTGAGAGGATTTCACAGAACACAAAGAAGTTTCTCAGAAAGCTTCTTTCTCTTTGTTATCGGAGGATATTTCCTTTGGCCCTATAGTCTTCAAAGGGAAAGCAAACATCTGTTCTCAGATTCCACAGAAATAAGGCTAGCAAAGAGATCCACGAAATACAGATGTAATTCTGTGAGATGAATTAACAGAACACTAAGCAGTTTCTCAGAAAGCTTCTTTCCAGATTTCATCGGAGAATATTTCCTTTTTCTCCATAGCCCTCTATGAGCTTCCAAATATCACTTTGCCAATTCCACAAGAAATGTCTAGCGAAAGGCTTCTTGAGGGGCAAGCTGTAACTCTGTGAGAGGATTTCACAGAACACAAAGAAGTTTCTCAGAAAGCTTCTTTCTCTTTGTTATCGGAGGATATTTCCTTTGGCCCTATAGTCTTCAAAGGGAAAGCAAACATCTGTTCTCAGATTCCACAGAAATAAGGCTAGCAAAGACATCCACGAAATACAGATGTAATTCTGTGAGATGAATTAACAGAACACTAAGCAGTTTCTCAGAAAGCTTGTTTCCAGATTTCATCGGAGAATATTTCGTTTTTCTCCATAGCCCTCTATGAGCTTCCAAATATCACTTTGCCAATTCCACAAGAAATGTCTAGCGAAAGGCTTCTTGAGTGGAAAGCTGTAACTCTGTGAGATGATTTCACAGAACCCAAAGAAGTTTCTGAGAAAGCTTCTTTCTCTTTGTTATCGGAGGATATTTCCTTTGGCCCTATAGTCTTCTAAGGGAAAGGAAATATCTGTTGTCAGATTCCACAGAAATAAGGCTAGCAAAGAGATCCACGAAATACAGATGTAACTCTGTGAGATGAATTAACAGAACACTAAGCAGTTTCTCAGAAAGCTTCTTTCCAGATTTCATCGGAGGATAATTCCTTTTTCACCATAGCCCTCTATGGGCTTCCAAATATCACTTTGCCAATTCCACAAGAACTGTCTTAGCGAAAGGTTTCTTAGGGGAAAGCTGTAACTCTGTGAAATGATTTCACAGAACACAAAGACGTTGCTCAGAAAACTTCTTTCTCTTTGTTATCGGAGGATATTTCCTTTGGCCCTATAGTCTTCAAAGGTATCCGAAATATCTATTGTCAGATTCCACAGAAATAAGGCTAGCAAAGAGATCCACGAAGTACAGATGTAACTCTGTGAGATGAATTAACAGAACACTAAGCAGTTTCTCAGAAAGCTTCTTTCCAGATTTCATCGAAGGATATTTCCTTTCTCACCATAGCCCTCCATGGGCTTCCAAATATCACTTTGCCAATTCCACAAGAACTGTCTTAGCGAAAGGCTACTTGAGGGGAAAGCTGTAACCCTGTGAGATGATTTCACAGAACACAAAGAAGTTTCTAAGAAAGCTTCTTTCTCTTTTTTATCGGAGGATATTTCCTTTGGCCCTATAGTCTTCAAAGGGAAAGGAAATATCTGTTGTCAGATTCCACAGAAATAAGGCTAGCAAAGAGATCCATGAAATACAGATGTAACTCTGTGAGATGAATTAACAGAACACTAAGCAGTTTCTCAGAAAGCTTCTTTCCGGTTTTCATCGGAGGATATTTCCTTTTTCACCATAGCCCTCTATGGGCTTCCAAATATCACTTTGCCAATTCCACAAGAACTGTCTTAGCGAAAGGCTTCTTGAGAGGAAAGCTGTAACTCTGTGAGATGATTTCACAGAACACAAAGAAGTTTATCAGAAAGCTTCTTTCTCATTGTTATCGGAGGATGTTTCCTTTGGCCCTATAGTCTACAAAGGGAAAGGAAATATCTGTTGTCAGATTCCACAGAAATAAGGCTAGCAAAGAGATCCACGAAATACAGATGTAACTCTGTGAGATGAATTTACAGAACACTAAGCAGTTTCTCAGAAACCTTCCTTACAGTTTTCATCGGAGGATATTTCCTTTTTCACCATAGCCCTCTATGGGCTTCCAAATATCACTTTGCCAATTCCACAAGAACTGTATTAGCGAAAGGCTTCTTGAGGGGAAATCTGTAACTCTGTGAGATGATTTCACAGAACACAAAGAAGTTGCTCAGAAACCTTCTTTCTCTTTGTTATCAGAGGATATTTCCTTTGTCCCTATAGTCTTCAAAGTGATCCGAAATATCTGTTCTCAGATTCCACAGAAATAAGGCTAGCAAAGAGATCCACGAAGTACAGAGGTAACTCTGTGAGATGAATTAACAGAACACTAAGCAGTTTCTCAGAAAGCTTCTTTCCAGATTTCATCGGAGGATATTTCCTTTTTCACCATAGCCCTCTATGGGCTTCCAAATATCACTTTGCCAATTCCACAAGAACTGTCTTAGCGAAAGGTTTCTTGAGGGGAAAGCTGTAACTCTGTGAGATGATTTCACAGAACACAAAGAAGTTTCTCAGAAAACTTCCTTCTCTTTGTTATTGGAGGATATTTCCTTTGGCCCTATAGTCTTCAAAGGTAAAGGAAATATCTGTTGTCAGATTCCACAGAAATAAGGCTAGCAAAGAGATCCACGAAATACAGATGTAACTCTGTGAGATGAATTAACAGAACACTAAGCAGTTTCTCAGAAAGCTTCTTTCCAGATTTCATCGGAAGATATTCCCTTTTTCAACATAGCCCTCTATGGGCTTCCAAATATCACTTTGCAAATTCCACCAGAACTGTCTTAGCGAAAGGCTTCTTGAGGGGAAAGCTGTAACTCTGTGAGATGATTTCACAGAACACAAAGAAGTTTCTGAGAAAGCTTCTTTCTCTTTGTTATCGGAGTATATTTCCTTTGGCCCTATAGTCTTCAAAGGGAAAGGAATTATCTGTTCTCTGATTCCACAGAAATAACGCTAGCAAAGAGATCAACGAAATACAGATGTAACTCTGTGAGATGAATTAACAGAACACTAAGCAGTTTCTCAGAAAGATTCTTTCCAGATTTCATCTGAGGATATTTCCTTTTTCACCATAGCCCTCTATGGGCTTCCAAATATCACTTTGCCAATTCCACAAGAACTGTCTTAGCGAAAGCCTTCTTGAGGGGAAAGCTGTAACTCTGTGAGATGATTTCACAAAACACAAAGAAGTTTCTCAGAAAGCCTCCTTCTCTTTGTTATCGGAGGATATTTCCTTTGGCCCTATAGTCTTCAAAGGGATCCAAAATATCTGTTCTCAGATTCCACAGAAATAAGGCTAGCAAAGAGATCCACGAAATACAGATGTAACTCTGTGAGATGAATTAACAGATCACTAAGCAGTTTCTCAGAAAGCTTCTTTCCAGATTTCATTGGAGGATATTTCCTTTTTCTCCATAGCCCTCTATGAGCTTCCAAATATCACTTTGCCAATTCCACCAGAACTGTCTTAGCGAAAGGCTTCTTGAGGGGAACGCTGTAACTCTGTGAGATGATTTCACAGAACACAAAGAAGTTGCTCTGAAACCTTTTTTCTCTTTGTTATCGGAGGATATTTCTTTTGGCCGTATAGTCTTCAAAGTGATCCGAAATATCTGTTCTCAGATTCCACAGAAATAAGGCTAGCAAAGAGATCCACGAAGTACAGAGGTAACTCTGTGAGATGAATTAACAGAACACTAAGCAGTTTCTCAGAAAACTTCTTTCCAGATTTCATCGGAGTATATTTCCTTTTTCACCATAGCCCTCTATGGGCTTCCAAATATAACTTTGCCAATTCCACAAGAACTGTCTTAGCGAAAGGCTTCTTGAGGGAAAAGCTGTAACTCTGTGAGATGATTTCACAGAACACAAAGAAGTTTCTCAGAAAGCTTCCTTCTCTTTGTTATCGGAGGATATTTCCTTTGGCCCTACAGTCTTCAAAGGGAAAGGAAATATCTGTTCTCAGATTCCACAGTAATAAGGCTAGCAAAGAGATCCACGAAATACAGATGTAACTCTGTGAGATGAATTAACAGAAAACTAAGCAGTTTCTCAGAAAGCTTCTTTCCAGATTTCAACGGAGGATATTTCCTTTTTCACCATAGCCCTCTATGGGCTTCCAAATATCACTTTGCCAATTCCACAAGAACTGTCTTAGCGAAAGGCTTCTTGAGGGCAAAGCTGTAACTCTGTGAGATGATTTCACAGAACACAAAGAAGTTTCTTAGAAAGCTTCTTTCTCTTTGTTATCGGAGGATATTTCCTTTGGCCCTATAGTCTTCAAAGGGATCCGAAATATCTGTTCTCAGATTCCACAGAAATAAGGCTAGCAAAGAGGTCCACGAAATACAGATGTAGCTCTGTGAGATGAAGTAACAGAACACTAAACAGTTTCTCAGAAAGGTTCCTTCCAGATTACATCTGAGGATATTTCCTTTTTCACCATAGCCCTCTATGGGCTTCCAAATGTCACTTTGCCAATTCCACAAGAACTGTCTTAGCGAAAGGCTTCTTGAGGGGAAAGCTGTAACTCTGTGAGATGATTTCACAGAACACAAAGAAGTTGCTCAGAAAGCTTCTTTCTCATTGTTATCGGAGGATATTTCCTTTGGCCGTATAGTCTTCAAAGGGATCCGAAATATCTGTTCTCAGATTCCACAGAAATAAAGCTAGCAAAGAGATCCACGAAGTACAGAGGTAACTCTGTGAGATGAATTAACAGAACACTAAGCAGTTTCTCAGAGGGCTTCTTTCCAGATTTCATCGGAGGATATTTCCTTTTTCACCATAGCCCTCTACGGGCTTCCAAATATCACTTTGCCAATTTCACAAAACTGTCTTAGCGAAAGGCTTCTTGAGGGGAAAGCTGTAACTCTGTGAGATGATTTCACAGAACACAAAGAAGTTTCTCAGAAAGCTTATTTCTCTTTGTTATCGGAGGATATTTCCTTTGGCCCTATAGCCTTCAAAGGGAAAGGAAATAACTGTTTTCAGATTCCACAGAAATAAGGCTTGCAAAGAGATCCACGCAATACAGATGTAACTCTGTGAGATGAATTAACAGAACACTAAGCAGTTTCTCAGAAAGCTTCCTTCCAGATTTCATGGGAGGATATGTCCTTTTTTACCATAGCCCTCTAAGGGCTTCCAAAAATCACTTTGCCAATTCCACGAGAACTGTCTTAGCGAAAGGCTTCTTGAGGGTAAAGCTGTAATTCTGTGAGTTGATTTCACAGAAAACAAAGAAGTTTCTCAGAAACCTTCTTTCTCTTTGTTATCGGAGGATATTTCCTTTGGCCCTATAGTCTTCAAAGGGATCCGAAATATCTGTTCACAGATTCCAAAGAAATAGGCTAGGAAAGAGATCCACGAAATACAGATGTAACTCTGTGAGATGAATTAATAGAAAACTGAGCAATTTCTCAGAAAGCTTCTTTCCAGATTTCATCGGAGGATATTTCCTTTTTCACCTTTGCCCTCTGGGGTTCCAAATATCACTTTGCCAATTCCACAAGAACTGTCTTAGCGAAAGGCTTCTTGAGGGGAAAGCTGTAATTCTGTGAGAGGATTTCACAGAACACAAAGAAGTTTCTCAGAAAGTTTCTTTCTCTTTTTTATCGGAGGATATTTCCTTTGGCCCTATAGTCTTCAATGGGAAAGGAAATATCTGTTCTCAGATTCCACAGAAATAAGGCTAGCAAAGAGATCCACGAAATACAGATGTAACTCTTTGAGGTGAATTAACAGAAAACTAAGCAGTTTCTCAGAAAGGTTTTTTCCAGATTTCATCGGAGGATATTTCCTTTTTCACCATAGCCCTCTATGGGCTTCCAAATATCACTTTGCCAATTCCACAAAAACTGTCTTAGCGAAAGGCTTCTTGAGGGCAAAGCTGTAACTCTGTGAGATGATTTCACAGAACACAAAGAAGTTTCTAAGAAAGCTTCTTTCTCTTTGTTATCGGACGATATTTCCTTTGGCCCTATAGTCTTCAAAGGAAAAGGAAATATCTGTTCTCAGATTCCACAGAAATAAGGGTAGCAAAGAAATCCACGAAATACAGATGTAACTCTGTGAGATGAATTAACAGAACATTAAGCAGTTTCTCAGAAAGCTTCTTTCCAGTTTTCATCGGAGGATATTTCCTTTTTCACCATAGCCCTCTATGGGCTTCCAAATATCACTTTGCCAATTCCACAAGAACTGTCTTAGCGAAAGGCTTCTTGAGGGGAAAGCTGTAACTCTGTGAGATGATTTCACAGAACACAAAGAAGTTTCTCAGAAAGCTACTTTCTCTTTGTTATCGGAGGATATTTCCTTTGGCCCTATAGTCTTCAAAGGGAAAGGAAATATCTGTTCTCAGATTCCACAGAAATAAGGCTAGCAAAGAAATCCACGAAATACAGATGTAACTCTGTGAGATGAATTAACAGAACACTAAGCAGTTTCTCAGAAAGCTTCTTTCCAGATTTCATCGGAGGATATTTCCTTTTTCTCCTTAGCCCTCTATGAGCTTCCAAATATCACTTTGCCAATTCCACAAGAAATGTCTAGCGAAAGGCTTCTTGAGTGGAAAGCTGTAACTCTGTGAGATGATTTCACAGAACAAAAAGAAGTTTCTGAGAAAGCTTCTTTCTCTTTGTTATCGGAGGATATTTCCTTTGGCCCTATAGTCTTTAAAGGGATCCGAAATATCTGTTGTCAGATTCCACAGAAATAAGGCTAGCAAAGAGGTCCACGAAATACAGATGTAGCTCTGTGAGATGAAGTAACAGAACACTAAACAGTTTCTCAGAAAGGTTCCTTCCAGATTACATCTGAGGATATTTCCTTTTTCACCATAGCCCTCTATGGGCTTCCAAATGTCACTTTGCCAATTCCACAAGAACTGTCTTAGCGAAAGGCTTCTTGAGGGGAAAGCTGTAACTCTGTGAGATGATTTCACAGAACACAAAGAAGTTGCTCAGAAAGCTTCTTTCTCATTGTTATCGGAGGATATTTCCTTTGGCCGTATAGTCTTCAAAGGGATCCGAAATATCTGTTCTCAGATTCCACAGAAATAAAGCTAGCAAAGAGATCCACGAAGTACAGAGGTAACTCTGTGAGATGAATTAACAGAACACTAAGCAGTTTCTCAGAGGGCTTCTTTCCAGATTTCATCGGAGGATATTTCCTTTTTCACCATAGCCCTCTACGGGCTTCCAAATATCACTTTGCCAATTTCACAAAACTGTCTTAGCGAAAGGCTTCTTGAGGGGAAAGCTGTAACTCTGTGAGATGATTTCACAGAACACAAAGAAGTTTCTCAGAAAGCTTATTTCTCTTTGTTATCGGAGGATATTTCCTTTGGCCCTATAGCCTTCAAAGGGAAAGGAAATAACTGTTTTCAGATTCCACAGAAATAAGGCTTGCAAAGAGATCCACGCAATACAGATGTAACTCTGTGAGATGAATTAACAGAACACTAAGCAGTTTCTCAGAAAGCTTCCTTCCAGATTTCATGGGAGGATATGTCCTTTTTCACCATAGCCCTCTAAGGGCTTCCAAAAATCACTTTGCCAATTCCACGAGAACTGTCTTAGCGAAAGGCTTCTTGAGGGGAAAGCTGTAATTCTGTGAGTTGATTTCACAGAAAACAAAGAAGTTTCTCAGAAACCTTCTTTCTCTTTGTTATCGGAGGATATTTCCTTTGGCCCTATAGTCTTCAAAGGGATCCGAAATATCTGTTCACAGATTCCAAAGAAATAGGCTAGGAAAGAGATCCACGAAATACAGATGTAACTCTGTGAGATGAATTAATAGAAAACTGAGCAATTTCTCAGAAAGCTTCTTTCCAGATTTCATCGGAGGATATTTCCTTTTTCACCTTTGCCCTCTGGGGTTCCAAATATCACTTTGCCAATTCCACAAGAACTGTCTTAGCGAAAGGCTTCTTGAGGGGAAAGCTGTAATTCTGTGAGAGGATTTCACAGAACACAAAGAAGTTTCTCAGAAAGTTTCTTTCTCTTTTTTATCGGAGGATATTTCCTTTGGCCCTATAGTCTTCAATGGGAAAGGAAATATCTGTTCTCAGATTCCACAGAAATAAGGCTAGCAAAGAGATCCACGAAATACAGATGTAACTCTTTGAGGTGAATTAACAGAAAACTAAGCAGTTTCTCAGAAAGGTTTTTTCCAGATTTCATCGGAGGATATTTCCTTTTTCACCATAGCCCTCTATGGGCTTCCAAATATCACTTTGCCAATTCCACAAGAACTGTCTTAGCGAAAGGCTTCTTGAGGGCAAAGCTGTAACTCTGTGAGATGATTTCACAGAACACAAAGAAGTTTCTAAGAAAGCTTCTTTCTCTTTGTTATCGGACGATATTTCCTTTGGCCCTATAGTCTTCAAAGGAAAAGGAAATATCTGTTCTCAGATTCCACAGAAATAAGGGTAGCAAAGAAATCCACGAAATACAGATGTAACTCTGTGAGATGAATTAACAGAACATTAAGCAGTTTCTCAGAAAGCTTCTTTCCAGTTTTCATCGGAGGATATTTCCTTTTTCACCATAGCCCTCTATGGGCTTCCAAATATCACTTTGCCAATTCCACAAGAACTGTCTTAGCGAAAGGCTTCTTGAGGGGAAAGCTGTAACTCTGTGAGATGATTTCACAGAACACAAAGAAGTTTCTCAGAAAGCTACTTTCTCTTTGTTATCGGAGGATATTTCCTTTGGCCCTATAGTCTTCAAAGGGAAAGGAAATATCTGTTCTCAGATTCCACAGAAATAAGGCTAGCAAAGAAATCCACGAAATACAGATGTAACTCTGTGAGATGAATTAACAGAACACTAAGCAGTTTCTCAGAAAGCTTCTTTCCAGATTTCATCGGAGGATATTTCCTTTTTCTCCTTAGCCCTCTATGAGCTTCCAAATATCACTTTGCCAATTCCACAAGAAATGTCTAGCGAAAGGCTTCTTGAGTGGAAAGCTGTAACTCTGTGAGATGATTTCACAGAACAAAAAGAAGTTTCTGAGAAAGCTTCTTTCTCTTTGTTATCGGAGGATATTTCATTTGGCCCTATAGTCTTCAAAGGGAAAGGAAATATCTGTTGTAAGATTCCACAGAAATAAGGCTAGCAACGAGATCCACGAAATACAGATGTAACTCTATGAGATGAATTAACAGAACACTAAGCAGTTTCTCAGAAAGCTTTTTTCCTGATTTCATCGGAGGATATTTCCTTTTTCACCGTAGCCCTCTATGGGCTTCCAAATATCACTTTGCCAATTCCACCAGAACTGTCTTAGCGAAAGGCTTCTTGAGGGGAAAGCTGTAACTCTGTGAGATGATTTCACAGAACACAAAGAAGTTGCTCAGAAAGCTTCTTTCTCTTTGTTATCGGAGGATATTTCCTATGGCCCTATAGTCTTCAAAGGGATCCGAAATATCTGTTCTCAGATTCCACAGAAATAAGGCTAGCAAAGAGATCCACGAAAAACAGATGTAACTCTGTGAGATGAATTAACAGAACACTAAGCAGTTTCTCAGAAAGCTTCTTTCCAGGTTTCATCGGAGGATATTTCCTTTTTCACCATAGCCCTCTAGGGGTTCCAAATATCACTTTGCCAATTTCACAAGAACTGTCTTAACGAAAGGCTTCTTGAGGGGAAAGCTGTAATTCTGTGAGATGATTTCACAGAACACAAAGAAGTTTCTGAGAAAGCTTCTTTCTCTTTGTTATCGGAGGATATTTCCTTTGGCCCTATAGTCTTCAAAGGGATCCGAAATATCTGTTCTCAGATTCCACAGAAATAAGACTAGAAAAGAGATCCACGAAATACAGAAGTAACTCTGTGTGATGAACTAACAGAACACTAAGCAGTTTCTCAGAAAGCTTCTTTCTAGATTTCATCGGAGGATATTTCCTTTTTCACCATAGCCCTCTACGGGCTTCCAAATATCACTTTGCCAATTCCACAAGAACTCTCTTATCGAAAGGCTTCTTGAGGGCAAAGCTGTAACTGTGTGAGATGATTTCACAGAACACAAAGAAGTTTCTAAGAAAGCTTCTTTCTCTTTGTTATCGGAGGATATTTCCTTTGGCCCTATAGTCTTCAAACAGAAAGGAAATATCTGTTCTCAGATTCCACAGAAATAAGGCTAGCAAAGAAATCCACGAAATACAGATGTAACTCTGTGAGATGAATTGACAGAACACTAAGCAGTTTCTCAGAATGCTTCTTTCCAGATTTCATCGGAGGATATTTCCTTTTTCACCATAGCCCTCTATGGGATTCCAAATATCACTTTGCCAATTCCACCAGAACTGTCTTAGGGAAAGGTTTCCTGAGGGGAAAGCCGTAACTCTGTGAGATGATTTCACAGAACACAAAGAAGTTGCTCAGAAAGCTTCTTTCTCTTTGTTATCGGAGGATATTTCCTTCGGCCGTATAGTCTTCAAAGGGATCCGAAATATCTGTTCTCAGATTCCACAGAAATAAGGCTAGCAAAGAGATCCACGAAGTACAGTGGTAATTCTGAGAGATGATTTAACAGAACACTAAGCAGTTTCTCAGAAAGCTTCTTTCCAGATTTCAGCGGAGGATATATCTTTTTCACCATAGCCCTCTAAGGGCTTCCAAATATCACTTTGCCAATTCCACAAGAATTGTCTTAACGAAAGGCTTCCTGAGGGGAAAGCTGTAACTCTGTGAGATGATTTCACAGAACACAAAGAAGTTTCTGAGAAAGCTTCTTTCTCTTTGTTATCGGAGGATATTTCCTTTGGCCCTATAGTCTTCAAAGGGATCCGAAATATCTGTTCTCAGATTCCACAGAAATAAGGCTAGCAAAGCGGTCCACGAAATACAGATGTAACACTGTGAGATGAATGAACAGAACACTAAGCAGTTTCTCAGAAATCTTCTTTCCAGATTTCATCGGAGGATATTTCCTTTTTCACCATAGCCCTCTAGGGGCTTCCAAATATCACTTTGCCAATTCCACAAGAACTGTCTTAACGAAAGGCTTCTTGAGGGGAAAGCTGTAACTCTGTGAGATGATTTCACAGAACACAAAGAAGTTTCTGAGAAAGCTTCTTTCTCTTTGTTATCAGAGGATATTTCCTTTTGCCCAATAGTCTTGAAAGGGATCCGAAATATCTGTTCTCAGATTCCACAGAAATAAGACTAGAAAAGAGATCCACGAAATACAGAAGTAACTCTGTGAGATGAACTAACAGAACACTAAGCAGTTTCTCAGAAAGCTTCTTTCTAGATTTCATCGGAGGATATTTCCTTTTTCACCATAGCCCTCTATGGGCTTCCAAATATCACTTTGCCAATTCCACTAGAACTGTCTTAGCGAAAGGCTTCTTGAGGAGAAAGCTGTAACTCTGTGAGATGATTACACAGAACACAAAGAAGTTTCTCAGAAACCTTCTTTCTCTTTGTTATCGGAGGATATTTCCTTCGGCCGTATAGTCTTCAAAGGGATCCGAAATATCTGTTCTCAGATTCCACAGAAATAAGGCTAGCAAAGAGATCCACGAAGTACAGTGGTAATTCTGTGAGATGATTTAACAGAACACTAAGCAGTTTCTGAGAAAGCTTCTTTCCAGATTTCATCGGAGGAAATTTCCTTTTTCACCATAGCCCTCTATGGGCTTCCAAATATCACTTTGCCAATTCCACAAGAATTGTCTTAACGAAAGGCTTCCTGAGGGGAAAGCTGTAACTCTGTGAGATGATTTCACAGAACACAAAGAAGTTTCTGAGAAAGCTTCTTTCTCTTTGTTATCGGAGGATATTTCCTTTGGCCCTATAGTCCTCAAAGGGATCCGAAATATCTGTTGTCAGATTCCACAGAAATAAGGCTAGCAAAGAGGTCCACGAAATACAGATGTAACACGGTGAGATGAATTAACAGAACACTAAGCAGTTTCTCAGAAAGCTTCTTTCCAGATTTCATCGGAGGATATTTCCTTTTTCACCATAGCCCTCTATGGGCTTCCAAATATCACTTTGCCAATTCCACAAGAACTGTCTTAACGAAAGGGTTCTTGAGGGGAAAGCTGTAACTCTGTGAGATGATTTCACAGAACACAAAGAAGTTTCTGAGAAAGCTTCTTTCTCTTTGTTATCAGAGGATATTTCCATTTGCCCAGTAGTCTTGAAAGGGATCCGAAATATCTGTTCTCAGATTCCACAGAAATAAGACTAGAAAAGAGATCCACGAAATACAGAAGTAACTCTGTGAGATGAACTAACAGAACACTAAGCAGTTTCTCAGAAAGCTTCTTTCTAGATTTCATCGGAGGATATTTCCTTTTTCACCATAGCCCTCTATGGGCTTCCAAATATCACCTTGCCAATTCCACAAGAACTGTCTTAGCGAAAGGCTTCTTGACGAGAAAGCTGTAACTCTGTGAGATGATTTCACAGAACACAAAGAAGTTTCTCAGAAACCTTCTTTCTCTTTGTTATCGGAGGATATTTCCTTTGGCCGATAGTCTTCAAAGTGATCCGAAATATCTGTTCTCAGATTCCACAGAAATAAGGCTAGCTAAGAGATCCACGAAATACAGATGTAACTCTGTGAGATGAATTAACAGATCACTAAGCAGTTTCTCAGAAAGCTTCTTTCCAGATTTCATTGGAGGATATTTCCTTTTTCATCGTAGCCCTCTATGGGCTTCCAAATATCACTTTGCCAATTCCACAAGAACTGTCTTAGCGAAACGCTTCTTGAGGGCAAAGCTGTAACTCTGTGAGATGATTTCACAGAACACAAAGAAGTTTCTAAGAAAGCTTCTTTCTCTTTGTTATCGGAGGATATTTCCTTTGGCCCTATAGTCTTCAAACAGAAAGGAAATATCTGTTCTCAGATTCCACAGAAATAAGGCTAGCAAAGAAATCCACGAAATACAGATGTAACTCTGTGAGATGAATTGACAGAACACTAAGCAGTTTCTCAGAAAGCTTCTTTCCAGATTTCATCGGAGGATATTTCCTTTTTCACCATAGCCCTCTATGGGATTCCAAATATCACTTTGCCAATTCCACCAGAACTGTCTTAGGGAAAGGTTTCTTGAGGGGAAAGCTGTAACTCTGTGAGATGATTTCACAGAACACAAAGAAGTTGCTCAGAAAGCTTCTTTCTCTTTGTTATCAGAGGATATTTCCTTTGGCCGTATAGTCTTCAAAGGGATCCGAAATATCTGTTGTCAGATTCCACAGAAATAAGGCTAGCAAAGAGATCCACGAAGTACAGTGGTAATTCTGTGAGATGATTTAACAGAACACTAAGCAGTTTCTCAGAAAGCTCCTTTCCAGATTTCATCGGAGGATATTTCTTTTTCACCCAAGCCCTCTATGGGCTTCCAAATATCACTTGGCCAATTCCAGAAGAACTGTCTGAGCGAAAGGCTTTTTGAGGGGAAAGCTGTAACTCTGTGAGATGATTTCACAGAACACAAAGAAGTTTCTCAGAAAGCTTCCTTCTCTTTGTTATCGGAGGATATTTCCTTTGGCCCTATAGTCTTCAAAGGGATCCGAAATATCTGTTGTCAGATTCCACAGAAATAAGGCTAGCAAAGAGATCCACGAAATACAGATGTAACTCTGTGAGATGAATTAACAGAACACTAAGCAGTTTCTCAGAAAGCTTCTTTCCAGATTTCATCGGAGGATATTTCCTTTTTCACCATAGCCCTCTATGGGCTTCCAAATATCACTTTGCCAATTCCACAAGAACTGTCTTAGCGAAAGGCTTCTTGAGGGGAAAGCTGTAATTCTGTGAGTTGATATCACAGAACACAAAGAAGTTTCTCAGAAAGCTTCTTTCTCTTTGTTATCGGAGGATATTTCCTTTGGCCCTATAGTCTTCAAAGGGATCCGAAATATCTGTTCACAGATTCCACAGAAATAAGGCTAGCAAAGAGATCCACGAAATACAGACGTAACTCTGTGAGATGAATTAATAGAAAACTGAGCAGTTTCTCAGAAAGCTTCTTTCCAGATTTCATCGGAGGATATTTCCTTTTTCACCATAGCCGTCTATGGGCTTCCAAATATCACTTTGCAATTCCACAAGAACTGTCTTAGCGAAAGGCTTCTTGAGGGGAAAGCTGTAACTCTGTGAGGTGATTTCACAGAACACAAAGAAGTTTCTCAGAAAGCTTCTTTCTCTTTGTTATCGGAGGATATTTCCTTTGGCCCTATAGTCTTCAAAGGGATCCGAAATATCTGTTCACAGATTCCACAGAAATAAGGCTAGCAAAGAGATCCACGAAATACAGATGTAACTCTTTGAGATGAATTAATAGAACACTGAGCAGTTTCTCAGAAAGCTTCTTTCCAGATTTCATCGGAGGATATTTCCTTTTTCACCTTAGCCCTCTATGGGCTTCCAAATATCACTTTGCCAATTCCACAAGAACTGTCTTAGCGAAAGGCTTCTTGAGGGGAAAGCTGTAACTCTGTGAGATGATTTCACAGAACACAAAGAAGTTTCTCAGAAAGCTTCCTTCTCTTTGTTATCGGAGGATATTTCCTTTGGCCCTATAGTCTTCAAAGGGAAAGGAAATATCTGTTGTCAGATTCCACAGAAATAAGGCTAGCAAAGAGATCCACGAAATACAGATGTAACTCTGTGAGATTAATTAACAGAACACTAAGCAGTTTCTCAGAAAGCTTCTTTCCAGATTTCATCGGAGGATATTTCCTTTTTCACCATAGCCCTCTATGGGCTTCCAAATATCACTTTGCCAATTCCACAAGAACTGTCTTAGCGAAAGGCTTCTTGAGGGGAAAGCTGTAACTCTGTGAGAGGATTTCACAGAACACAAAGAAGTTTCTCAGAAAGCTTCTTTCTCTTGGTTATCGGAGGATATTTCCTTTGGCCCTATAGTCTTCAAAGGGAAAGGAAATATCCTTTCTCAGATTCCACAGAAATAAGGGTAGCAAATAGATCCACGAAATACAGATGTAACTCTGTGATATGAATTAACAGAAAACTAAGCAGTTTCTCAGAAAGCTTCTTTCCAGATTTCATCGGAGGATATTTCCTTTTTCACCATAGACCTCTATGGGCTTCCAAATATCACTTTGCCAATTCCACAAGAACTGTCTTAGCGAAATGCTTCTTGAGGGCAAAGCTGTAACTCTGTGAGATGATTTCACAGAACACAAAGAAGTTTCTCAGAAAGCTTCTTTCTCTTTGTTATCGGAGGATATTTCCTTTGGCCGTATAGTCTTTAAAGGGATCCGAAATATCTGTTGTCAGATTCCACAGAAATAAGGCTAGCAAAGAGATCCACGAAATACAGATGTAACTCTGTGAGATGAATTAACAGAACACTAAGCAGTTTCTCAGAAAGCTTCTTTCCAGATTTCATCGGTGGATATTTCCTTTTTCACCATAGCCCTCTATGGGCTTCCAAATATCACTTTGCCAATTCCACAAGAACTGTCTTAGCGAAAGGCTTCTTGAGGGGAAAGCTGTAACTCTGTGAGATGATTTCACAGAACACAAAGAAGTTTCTCAGAAAGCTTCTTTCTCTTGGTTATCGGAGGATATTTCCTTTGGCCCTATAGTCTTCAAAGGGATCCGAAATATCTGCTCTCAGATTCCACAGAAATAAGGCTAGCAAAGAGATCCACGAAGTACAGGGGTAACTCTGTGAGATGAATTAACAGAACACTAAGCAGTTTCTCAGAAAGCTTCTTTCCAGATTTCATCGGAGGATATTTCCTTTTTCACCATAGCCCTCTATGGGCTTCCAAATATCACTTTGCCAATTCCAAAAGAACTGTCTTAGCGAAAGGCTTCTTGAGGGGAAAGCTGTAACTCTGTGAGATGATTTCACAGAACACAAAGAAGTTTCTCAGAAAGCTTCTTTCTCTTGGTTATCGGAGGATATTTCCTTTGGCCCTGAAATCTTCAAAGGGAAAGGAAATATCTGTTCTCAGATTCCACAGAAATAAGGCTAGCAAAGAGATCCACGAAATACAGATGTAACTCTGTGAGATGAATTAACAGATCACTAAGCAGTTTCTCAGAAAGCTTCTTTCCAGATTTCATCGGAGGATATTTCCTTTTTCACCATAGCCCTCTATGGGCTTCCAAATATCACTTTGCCAATTCCAGAAGAACTGTCTTAACGAAAGGCTTCTTGAGGGGAAAGCTGTAACTCTGTGAGATGATTTCACAGAACCCAAAGAAGTTTCTCAGAAAGCTTCCTTCTCTTTGTTATCGGAGGATATTTCCTTTGGCCCTATAGTCTTCAAAGGGAAAGGAAATATCTGTTGTCAGATTCCACAGAAATAAGGCTAGCAAAGAGATCCACGAAATACAGATGTAACTCTGTGAGATGAATTAACAGAACACTAAGCAGTTTCTCAGAAAGCTTCTTTCCAGGTTTCATCGGAGGATATTTCCTTTTTCACCATAGCCCTCTATGGGCTTCCAAATATCACTTTGCCAATTCCACAAGAACTGTCTTAGCGAAAGGCTTCTTGAGGGGAAAGCTGTAACTCTGTGAGATGATTTCACAGAACACAAAGAAGTTTCTGAGAAAGCTTCTTTCTCTTTGTTATCGGAGGATATTTCCTTTGGCCCTATAATCTTCAAAGGGAAAGGAATTATCTGTTCTCAGATTCCACAGAAATAACGCTAGAAAAGAGATCCACGAAATACAGATGTAACTCTGTGAGATGAATTAACAGAACACTAAGCAGTTTCTCAGAAAGCTTCTTTCCAGATTTCATTGGAGGATATTTCCTTTTTCACCATAGCCCTCTATGGACTTCAAAATATCACTTTGCCAATTCCACAAGAACTGTCTTAGCGAAAGGCTTCTTGAGGGGAAAGCTGTAACTCTGTGAGAGGATTTCACAGAACACAAAGAAGTTTCTCAGAAAGCTTCTTTCTCTTTGTTATCGGAGGATATTTCCTTTGGCCCTATAGTCTTCAAAGGGATCCGAAATATCCGTTCTCAGATTCCACAGAAATAAGGCTAGCAAAGAGATCCACGAAATACAGATGTAACTCTGTGAGATGAATTAACAGATCACTAAGCAGTTTCTCAGAAAGCTTCTTTCCAGATTTCATCGGAGGATATTTCCTTTTTCACCATAGCCCTCTAAGGGCTTCCAAATATCACTTGGCCAATTCCAGAAGAACTGTCTTAGCGAAAGGCTTCTTGAGGGGAAAGCTGTAACTCTGTGAGATGATTTCACAGAACACAAAGAAGTTTCTCAGAAAGCTTCCTTCTCTTTGTTATCGGAGGATATTTCCTTTGGCCCTATAGTCTTCAAAGGGAAAGGAAATATCTGTTGTCAGATTACACAGAAATAAGGCTAGCAAAGAGATCCACGAAATACAGATGTAACTCTGTGAGATGAATTAACAGAACACTAAGCAGTTTCTCAGAAAGCTTCTTTCCAGATTTCATCGGAGGATATTTCCTTTTTCACCATAGCCCTCTATGGGCTTCCAAATATCACTTTGCCAATTCCACAAGAACGGTCTTAGCGAAAGGCTTCTTGAGGGGAAAGCTGTAACTCTGTGAGATGATTTCACAGAACACAAAGAAGTTTCTCAGAAAGATTCTTTCTCTTTCTTATCGGAGGATATTTCCTTTGGCCCTGTAGTCTTCAAAGGGAAAGGAATTATCTGTTCTCAGATTCCACAGAAATAACGCTAGCAAAGAGATCCACGAAATACAGATGTAACTCTGTGAGATTAATTAAGAGATCACTAAGCAGTTTCTCAAAAAGCTTATTTCCAGAGATCATTGGAGGATATTTCCTTTTTCTCCATAGCCCCCTATGAATTCCAAATATCACTTTGCAAATTCCACAAGAACTGTCTTAGCGAAAGGCTTCTTGAGGGGAAAGCTGTAACTCTGTGAGATGATTTCACAGAACACAAAGAAGTTTCTCAGAAAGCTTCTTTCTCTTTGTTATCGGAGGATATTTCCTTTGGCCGTATAGTCTTCAAAGGGATCCGAAATATCTGCTCTCAGATTCCACAGAAATAAGGCTAGCAAAGAGATCCACGAAGTACAGGGGTAACTCTGTGAGATGAATTAACAGAACACTAAGCAGTTTCTCAGAAAGCTTCTTTCCAGATTTCATCGGAGGATATTTCCTTTTTCTCCATAGCCCTCTATGGGCTTCCAAATATCACTTTGCCAATTCCAAAAGAACTGTCTTAGCGAAAGGCTTCTTGAGGGGAAAGCTGTAACTCTGTGAGTTGATTTCACAGAACACAAAGAAGTTTCTCAGAAAGCTTCTTTCTCTTGGTTATCGGAGGATATTTCCTTTGGCCCTGAAGTCTTCAAAGGGAAAGGAAATATCTGTTCTCAGATTCCACAGAAATAAGGCTATCAAAGAGATCCACGAAATACAGATGTAACTCTGTGAGATGAATTAACAGAACACTAAGCAGTTTCTCAGAAAGCTTCCTTCCAGATTTCATCTGAGGATATTTCCTTTTTCACCATAGCCCTCTAAGGGCTTCCAAATATCACTTTGCCAATTCCACAAGAACTGTCTTAGCGAAAGGCTTCTTGAGGGGAAAGCTGTAACTCTGTGAGATGATTTCACAGAACACAAAGAAGTTTCTCAGAAAGCTTCTTTCTCTTTGTTATTGGAGGATATTTCCTTTGGCCCTATAGTCTTCAAAGGGATCCGAAATATCTGTTCTCAGATTCCAGAGAAATAAGGCTGGCAAAGATATCCACGAAATACAGATGTAACTCTGTGAGATGAATTAACAGAACACTAAGCAGTTTCTCAGAAACTTCTTTCCAGATTTCATCGGAGGATATTTCCTTTTTCACCATAGCCCTCTATGGGCATCCAAATATCACTTTGCCAATTCCACAAGAACTGTCTTAGCGAAAGGCTTCTTGAGGGGAAAGCTGTAACTCTGTGAGATGATTTCACAGAACATAAAGAAGTTTCTCAGAAACCTTCTTTCTCTTTGTTATCGGAGGATATTTCCTTTGGCCGTATAGTCCTCAAAGGGATCCGAAATATCTGTTCTCAGATTCCACAGAAAAAAGGCTAGCAAAGAGATCCACGAAATACAGATGTAACTCTGTGAGATGAATTAACAGAACACTAAGCAGTTTCTCAGAAAGCTTCCTTCCAGATTTCATCTGAGGATATTTCCTTTTTCACCATAGCCCTCTATGTGCTTCCAAATGTCACTTTGCCAATTCCACAAGAACTGTCTTAGCGAAAGGCTTCTTGAGGGGAAAGCTGTAACTCTGTGAGATGATTTCACAGAACACAAAGAAGTTTCTCAGAAACCTTCCTTCTCTTTGTTATCGGAGGATATTTCCTTTGGCCCTATAGTCTTCAAAGGGAAAGGAAATATCTGTTGTCAGATTCCACAGAAATAAGGCTAGCAAAGAGATCCACGAAATACAGATGTAACTCTGGGAGATGAATTAACAGAACACTAAGCAGTTTCTCAGAAAGATTCTTTCCAGATTACATCTGAGGATATTTCCTTTTTCACCATAGCCCTCTATGGGCTTCCAAATATCACTTTGCCAATTCCACAAGAACTGTCTTAGCGAAAGTCTTCTTGAAGGGAAAGCTGTAACTCTGTGAGATGATTTCACAGAACATAAAGAAGTTTCTCAGAAAGCTTCTTTCTCTTTGTTATCGGAGGATATTTCCTTTGGCCCTATAGTCTTTAAAGGGATCCGAAATATCTGTTCTCAGATTCCACAGAAATAATGCTAGCAAAGAGATCCATGAAATACAGATGTAACACTGTGAGATGAATTTACAGATCACTAAGCAGTTTCTCAGAAAGCTTCTTTCCAGATTTCATCGGAGGATATTTCCTTTTTCAAGATAGCCCTCTATGGGCTTCCAGAGATCACTTTGCCAATTCCACAAGAACTGTCTTAGCGAAAGGCTTCTTGAGGGGAAAGCTGTAATTCTGTGAGTTGATTTCACAGAACACAAAGAAGTTTCTCAGAAAGCTTCTTTCTCTTTGTTATCGGAGGATATTTCCTTTGGCCCTATAGTCTTCAAAGGGATCCGAAATATCTGTTCACAGATTCCACAGAAATAAGGCTAGCAAAGAGATCCACGAAATACAGAGGTAACTCTGTGAGATGAATTAATAGAAAACTGAGCAGTTTCTCAGAAAGCTTCTTTCCAGATTTCATCGGAGGATATTTCCTTTTTCACCATAGCCCTCTATGGGCTTCCAAATATCACTTTGCAATTCCACAAGAACTGTCTTAGCGAAAGGCTTCTTGAGGGGAAAGCTGTAACTCTGTGAGATGATTTCACAGAACACAAAGAAGTTTCGCAGAAAGCTTCTTTCTCTTTGTTATCGGAGGATATTTCCTTTGGCCCAATAGTCTTCAAAGGGATCCGAAATATCTGGTCACAGATTCCACAGAAATAAGGCTAGCAAAGAGATCCACGAAATACAGATGTAACTCTGTGAGATGAATTAACAGAACACTAAACAGTTTCTCAGAAAGCTTCTTTTCAGGTTTCATCGGAGGATATTTCCTTTTTCACCATAGCCCTCTATGGGCTTCCAAATATCACTTTGCCAATTCCACGAGAACTGTCTTAGCGAAAGGCTTCTTGAGGGGAAAGCTGTAACTCTGTGAGATGATTTCACAGAACACAAAGAAGTTTCTCAGAAAGCTTCTTTCTCTTTGTTATCGGAGGATATTTCCTTTGGCCCTATAGTCTTCAAAGGGAAAGGAATTATCTCTTCTCAGATTCCACAGAAATAACGCTAGCAAAGAGATCCACGAAATACAGATGTAACTCTGTGAGATGAATTAACAGAACACTAAGCAGTTTCTCAGAAGGCTTCCTTCCAGATTTCATCGGAGGATATTTCCTTTTTCACCATAGCCCTCTAGGGGCTACCAAATATCACTTTGCCAATTCCACAAGAACTGTCTTAACGAAAGGCTTCTTGCGGGGAAAGCTGTAACTCTGTGAGAGGATTTCACAGAACACAAAGAAGTTTCTCAGAAAGCTTCTTTCTCTTTGTTATCGGAGGATATTTCCTTTGGCCCTATAGTCTTCAAAGGGATCCGAAATATCTGTTCTCAGATTCCACAGAAATAAGGCTAGCAAAGAGATCCACGAAATACAGATGTAACTCTGTGAGATTAATTAAGAGATCACTAAGCAGTTTCTCAAAAAGCTTCTTTCCAGAGATCATTGGAGGATATTTCCTTTTTCTCCATAGCCCTCTATGAATTCCAAATATCACTTTACAAATTCCACAAGAACTGTCTAAGCGAAAGGCTTCTTGAGGGGAAAGCTGTAATTCTGTGAGATGATTTCACAGAACACAAAGAAGTTTCTCAGAAAGCTTCTTTCTCTTTGTTATCGGAGGATATTTCCTTTGGCCGTATAGTCTTCAAAGGGATCCGAAATATCTGCTCTCAGATTCCACAGAAATAAGGCTAGCAAAGAGATCCACGAAGTACAGGGGTAACTCTGTGAGATGAATTAACAGAACACTAAGCAGTTTCTCAGAAAGCTTCTTTCCAGATTTCATCGGAGGATATTTCCTTTTTCACCATAGCCCTCAATGGGCTTCCAAATATCACTTTGCCAATTCCACAAGAACTGTCTTAGCGAAAGGCTTCTTGAAGGAAAAGCTGTAACTCTGTGAGATGATTTCACAGAACACAAAGAAGTTTCTCAGAAAGCTTCTTTCTCTTTGTTATCGGAGGATATTTCCTTTGGCCCTATAGTCTTCAAAGGGAAAGGAAATATCTGTTGTCAGATTCCACAGAAATAAGGCTAGCAAAGAGATCAACGAAATGCAGATGTAACTCTGTGAGATGAATTAACAGAACACTAAGCAGTTTCTCAGAAAGCTTCTTTCCAGGTTTCATCGGAGGATATTTCCTTTTTCACCATAGCCCTCTATGGCTTCCAGAGATCACTTTGCCAATTCCACAAGAACTGTCTTAGCGAAAGGCTTCTTGAGGGGAAAGCTGTAACTCTGTGAGATGATTTCACAGAACACAAAGAAGTTTCTGAGAAAGCTTCTTTCTCTTTGTTATCGGAGGATATTTCCTTTGGCCCTATAGTCTTCAAAGGGAAAGGAATTATCTGTTCTCAGATTCCACAGAAATAAGGCTAGCAAAGAGATCCACGAAATACAGATGTAACTCTGTGAGATGAATTAACAGAACACTAAGCAGTTTCTCAGAAAGCTTCTTTCCAGATTTCATCGGAGGATATTTCCTTTTTCACCATAGCCCTCTATGGGCTTCCAAATATCACTTTGCCAATTCCACAAGAACTGTCTTAGCGAAAGGCTTCTTGAGGGGAAAGCTGTAACTCTGTGTGATGATTTCACAGAACACAAAGAAGTTTCTCGGAAAGCTTCTTTCTCTTTGTTATCGGAGGATATTTCCTTTGGCCCTATAGTCTTCAAAGGGATCCGAAATATCTGTTCTCAGATTCCACAGAAATAAGGCTAGCAAAGAAATCCACGAAATACAGATGTAACTCTGTGAGATGAATTAAAAGAACACTAAGCAGTTTCTCAGAAAGCTTCTTTCCAGATTTCATCGGAGGATATTTCCTTTTTCTCCATAGCCCTCTATGAGCTTCCAAATATCACTTTGCCAATTCCACAAGAAATGTCTAGCGAAAGGCTTCTTGAGTGGAAAGCTGTAACTCTGTGAAATGATTTCACAGAACACAAAGAAGTTTCTGAGAAAGCTTCTTTCTCTTTGTTATCGGAGGATATTTCCTTTTTCCCTATAGTCTTCAAAGGGAAAGGAAATATCTGTTGTCAGATTCCACAGAAATAAGGCTAGCAAAGAGATCCACGAAATACAGATGTAACTCTGTGAGATGAATTAACAGAACACTAAGCAGTTTCTCAGAAAGCTTCTTTCCAGATTTCATCGGAGGATATTTCCTTTTTCACCATAGCCCTCTATGGGCTTCCAAATATCACTTTGCCAATTCCACAAGAACTGTCTTCGCGAAAGGCTTCTTGAGGGTAAAGCTGTAACTCTGTGAGATGATTTCACAGAACACAAAGAAGTTTCTCAGAAAGCTTCTTTCTCTTTGTTATCGGAGGATATTTCCTTTGGCCCTATAGTCTTCAAAGGGAAAGGAAATATCTGTTCTCAGATTCCACAGAAATAAGGCTAGCAAAGAGATCCACGAAATACAGATGTAACTCTTTGAGATGAATTAACAGAACACTAAGCAGTTTCTCAGAAACCTTCTTTCCAGATTTCATCGGAGGATATTTCCTTTTTCACCATAGCCCTCTACGGGCTTCCAAATATCACTTTGCCAATTCCACAAGAACTGTCTTAGCGAAAGGCTTCTTGAGGGGAAAGCTGTAACTCTGTGAGATGATTTCACAGAACACAAAGAAGTTGCTCAGAAAGCTTCTTTCTCTTTGTTATCGGAGGATATTTCCTTTGGCCGTATAGTCTTCAAAGGGATCCGAAATATCTGTTCTCAGATTCCACAGAAATAAGGCTAGCAAAGAGATCCACGAAGTACAGAGGTAACTCTGTGAGATGAATTAACAGAACACTAAGCAGTTTCTCAGTAAGCTTCTTTCCAGATTTCATCGGAGGATATTTCCTTTTTCACCATAGACCTCTACGGGCTTCCAAATATCACTTTGCCAATTCCACAAGAACTGTCTTAGCGAAAGGCTTCTTGAGGGGAAAGCTGTAACTCTGTGAGATGATTTCACAAAACACAAAGAAGTTTCTCAGAAAGCTTCTTTCTCTTTGTTATCGGAAGATATTTCCTTTGGCCCTATAGTCTTCAAAGGGAAAGGAAATATCTGTTGTCAGATTCCACAGAAATAAGGCTAGCAAAGAGATCCACGAAATACAGATGTAACCCTGTGAGATGAATTAACAGAACACTAAGCAGTTTCTCAGAAAGTTTCTTTCCAGATATCATCGGAGGATATTTCCTTTTTCACCATAGCCCTCTATGGGCATCCAAATATCACTTTGCCAATTCCACAAGAACTGTCTTAGCGAAAGGCTTCTTGAGGGGAAAGCTGTAACTCTGTGAGATGATTTCACAGAACACAAAGAAGTTGCTGAGAAAGCTTCTTTGTCTTTGTTATCGGAGGATATTTCCTTTGGCCCTATAGTCTTCAAAGGGATCCGAAATATCTGTTTTCAGATTCCACAGAAATAAGGCTAGCAAAGAGATCCACGAAATACAGATGTAACTCTGTGAGATGAATTAACAGAACACTAAGCAGTTTCTCAGAAAGCTTCCTTCCAGATTTCATCTGAGGATATTTCCTTTTTCACAGTATCCCTCTATGGGCTTCCAAATGTCACTTTGCCAATTCCACAAGAACTGTCTTAGCGAAAGGCTTCTTGAGGGGAAAGCTGTAACTCTGTGAGATGATTTCACAGAACACAAAGAAGTTTCTCAGAAAGCTTCTTTCTCTTTGTTATCGGAGGATATTTCCTTTGGCACTATAGTCTTCAAAGGGATCCGAAATATCTGTTCTCAGATTCCACAGAAATAAGGCTAGCAAAGAGACCCAAGAAATACAGATGTAACTCTGTGAGATGAATTAACAGATCACTAAGCAGTTTCTCAGAAAGCTTCTTTCCAGATTTCATCGGAGGATATTTCCTTTTTCTCCATAGCCCTCTATGAGCTTCCAAATATCACTTTGCCAATTCCACAAGAACTGTCTAGCGAAAGGCTTCTTGAGGGGAAAGCTGTAACTCTGTGAGATGATTTCACAGAACACAAAGAAGTTTCTGAGAAAGCTTCTTTCTCTTTGTTATCGGAGGATATTTCCTTTGGCCCTACAGTCTTCAAAGGGAAAGGAAATATCTGTTGTCAGATTCCACAGAAATAAGGCTAGCAAAGAGATCCACGAAATACAGATGTAACTCCGTGAGATGAATTAACAGAACACTAAGCAGTTTCTCAGATAGCTTCTTTCCAGATATCATCGGAGGGTATTTCCTTTTTCACCATAGCCCTCTATGGGCATCCAAATATCACTTTGCCAATTCCACAAGAACTGTCTTAACGAAAGGCTTCCTGAGGGTAAAGATGTAACTCTGTGAGATGATTTCACAGAACACAAAGAAGTTGCTCAGAAAGCTTCTTTCTCTTTGTTATCGGAGGATATTTCCTTTGGCCCTATAGTTTTCAAAGGGATCCGAAATATCTGTTCTCAGATTCCACAGGAATAAGGCTAGCAAAGAGATCCACGAAGTACAGATGTAACTCTGTGAGATGAATTAACAGAACACTAAGCAGTTTCTCAGAAAGCTTCTTTCCAGATTTCATCGGAGGATATTTCCTTTTTCACCATAGCCCTCTATGGGTTTCCAAATATCACTTTGCCAATTCCAGAAGAACTGTCTTAGCGAAAGGCTTCTTGAGGGCAAAGCTGTAACTCTGTGAGATGATTTCACAGAACACAAAGAAGTTTCTCAGAAAGCTTCTTTCTATTTGTTATCGGAGGATATTTCATTTGGCCCTATAATCTTCAAAGGGAAAGGAAATATCTGTTCTCAGATTCCACAGAAATAAGGCTAGCAAAGAAATCAACGAAATACAGATGTAACTCTGTGAGATGAATTAAAAGAACACTAAGCAGTTTCTCAGAAAACTTCTTTCCAGATTTCATCGGAGGATATTTCCTTTTTCTCCATAGCCCTCTATGGGCTTCCAAATATCACTTTGCCAATTCCACAAGAACTGTCTTCGCGAAAGGCTTCTTGAGGGGAAAGCTGTAACTCTTTGAGATGATTTCACAAAACACAGAGAAGTTTCTCAGAAAGCTTCTTTCTCTTTGTTATCGGAAGATATTTCCTTTGCCCCTGTAGTCTTCAAAGGGAAAGGAAATATCTGTTGTCAGATTCCACAGAAATAAGGCTAGCAAAGAGATCCACGAAATACAGATGTAACCCTGTGAGATGAATTAACAGAACACTAAGCAGTTTCTCAGAAAGCTTCTTTCCAGATTTCATCGGAGGATATTTCCTTTTTCACCATAGACCTCTATGGGCTTCCAAATATCACTTTGCCAATTCCACAAGAACAGTCTTAGCGAAAGGCTTCTTGAGGGGAAAGCTGTAACTCTGTGAGATGATTTCACAGAACACAAAGAAGTTGCTCAGAAAGCTTTTTTCACTTTGTTATGGGAGGATATTTCCTTTGGCCGTATAGTCTTCAAAGGGATCCGAAATATCTGTTCTCAGATTCCACAGAAATAAGGGTAGCAAAGAGTTCCACGAAATACAGATGTAACTCTGTGAGATGAATTAACAGAACACGAAGCAGTTTCTCAGAAAGCTTCTTTCCAGATTTCATCGGAGGATATTTCCTTCTTCACCATAGCCCTCTACGGGCTTCCAAATATCACTTTGCCAATTCCACAAGAGCTGTCTTAGCGAAAGGCTTCTTGAGGGGAAAGCTGTAACTCTGTGAGATGATTTCACAGAACACAAAGAAGTATCTCAGAAAGCTTCTTTCTCATTGTTATCGGAGGATATTTCCTTTGGCCGTATACTCTTCAAAGGGATCCGAAATATCTGTTCTCAGATTCTACAGAAATAAGGCTAGCAAAGATATCCACGAAATACAGATGTAACTCTGTGAGATGAATTAACAGAACACTAAGCAGTTTCTCAGAAAGCTACTTTCCATATTTCATCGGAGGATATTTCCTTTTTCTCCTTAGCCCTCTATGGGCTTCCAAATATCACTTTGCCAATTCCACAAGAAATGTCTTAGCGAAAGGCTTCTTGAGGGGAAAGCTGTAACTCTGTGAGAGGATTTCAAAGAACACAAAGAAGTTTCTCAGAAAGCTTCTTTCTCTTTGTTATCGGAGGATATTTCCTTTGGCCCTATAGTCTTCAAACGGAAAGGAAATATCTGTTCTCAGATTCCACAGAAATCAGGCTAGCAAAGAGATCCACGAAATACAGATGTAACTCTGTGAGATGAATTAACAGAATACTAAGCAGTTTCTCAGAAAGCTTCTTTCCAGGTTTCATCGGAGGATATTTCCTTTTTCACCATAGCCCTCTATTGGCTTCCAAATATCACTTTGCCAATTCCACAAGAACTGTCTTGGCGAAAGACTTCTTGAGGGGAAAGCTGTAACTCTGTGAGATGATATCACAGAACACAAAGAAGTTTCTCAGAAACCTTCTTTCTCTTTGTTATCGGAGGATATTTCCTTTGGCCCTATAGTCTTCAAAGGGATCAGAAATATCTGTTCTCAGATTCCACAGAAATAAGGCTAGCAAAGAGATCCACGAAATACAGATGTAACTCTGTGAGATGAATTAACAGATCACTAATCAGTTTCTCAGAAAGCTTCTTTCCAGATTTCATCGGAGGATATTTCCTTTTTCACCATAGCCCTCTATGGGCTTCCAAATATCACTTTGCCAATTCCACAAGAACTGTCTTCGCGAAAGGCTTCTTGATTGGAAAGCTGTATCTCTGTGAGATGATTTCACAGAACACAAAGAAGTTTCTCAGAAAGCTTCTTTCTCTTTGTTATCGGAAGATATTTCCTTTGCCCCTATAGTCTTCAAAGGGAAAGGAAATATCTGTTGTCAGATTCCACAGAAATAAGGCTAGCAAAGAGATCCACGAAATACAGATGTAACCCTGTGAGATGAATTAACAGAACACTAAGCAGTTTCTCAGAAAGCTTCTTTCCAGATATCATCGGAGGATATTTCCTTTTTCACCATAGCCCTCTATGGGCATCCAAATATCACTTTGCCAATTCCACAAGAACTGTCTTAGCGAAAGGCTTCTTGAGGGGAAAGCTGTAACTCTGTGAGATGATTTCACAGAACACAAAGAAGTTGCTCAGAAAGCTTCTATCTCTTTGTTATCGGAGGATATTTCCTTTGGCCCTATAGTCTTCAAAGGGAAAGGAAATATCTGTTCTCAGATTCCACAGAAATAAGGCTAGCAAAGAGATCCACGAAATACAGATGTAACTCTGTGAGATGAATTAACAGAACACTAAGCAGTTTCTCAGAAAGCTTCGTTCCAGATTTCATCTGAGGATATTTCCTTTTTCACCGCAGCCCTCTATGGGCTTCCAAATGTCACTTTGCCAATTCCACAAGAACTGTCTTAGCGAAAGGCTTCTTGAGGGGAAAGCTGACACTCTGTGAGATGATTTCACAGAACACAAAGAAGTTTCTGAGAAAGCTTCTTTCTCTTTGTTATCGGAGGATATTTCCTTTGGCCCTATAGTCTTCAAAGGGAAAGGAAATATCTGTTGTCAGATTCCACAGAAATAAGGCTAGCAAAGAGATCCACGAAATACAGATGTAACTCTGTGAGATGAATTAACAGAACACTAGCAGTTTCTCAGAAAGCTTCTTTCCACATTTCATCGGAGGATATTTCCTTTTTCACCATAGCCCTCTACGGGCTTCCAAATATCACTTTGCCAATTCCACAAGAACTGTCTTAGCGAAAGGCTTCTTGAGGGGAAAGCTGTAACTCTGTGAGATGATTTCACAGAACACAAAGAAGTTGCTCAGAAAGCTTTTTTCTCTTTGTTATGGGAGGATATTTCCTTTGGCCGTATAGTCTTCAAAGGGATCCGAAATATCTGTTCTCAGATTCCACAGAAATAAGGGTAGCAAAGAGTTCCACGAAATACAGATGTAACTCTGTGAGATGAATTAACAGAACACTAAGCAGTTTCTCAGAAAGCTTCTTTCCAGATTTCATCGGAGGATATTTCCTTCTTCACCATAGCCCTCTACGGGTTTCCAAATATCACTTTGCCAATTCCACAAGAACTGTCTTAGCGAAAGGCTTCTTGAGGGGAAAGCTGTAACTCTGTGAGAGGATTTCAAAGAACACAAAGAAGTTTCTCAGAAAGCTTCTTTCTCTTTGTTTTCGGAGGATATTTCCTTTGGCCCTATAGTCTTCAGAGGGAAAGGAAATATCTGTTGTCAGATTCCACAGAAATCAGGCTAGCAAAGAGATCCACGAAATGCAGATGTAACTCTGTGAGATGAATTAACAGAATACTAAGCAGTTTCTCAGAAAGCTTCTTTCCAGGTTTCATCGGAGTATATTTCTTTGTCACCATAGCCCTCTATGGGCTTCCAAATATCACTTTGCCAATTCCACAAGAACTGTCTTGGCGAAAGACTTCTTGAGGGGAAAGCTGTAACTCTGTGAGATGATTTCACAGAACACAAAGAAGTTTCTCAGAAAGCTTCTTTCTCTTTGTTATCGGAAGATATTTCCTTTGCCCCTATAGTCTTCAAAGGGAAAGGAAATATCTGTTGTCAGATTCCACAGAAATAAGGCTAGCAAAGAGATCCACGAAATACAGATGTAACCCTGTGAGATGAATTAACAGAACACTAAGCAGTTTCTCAGAAAGCTTCTTTCCAGATATCATCGGAGGATATTTCCTTTTTCACCATAGCCCTCTATGGGCATCCAAATATCACTTTGCCAATTCCACAAGAACTGTCTTAGCGAAAGGCTTCTTGAGGGGAAAGCTGTAACTCTGTGAGATGATTTCACAGAACACAAAGAAGTTGCTCAGAAAGCTTCTTTCTCTTTGTTATCGGAGGATATTTCTTTGGCCCTATAGTCTTCAAAGGGAAAGGAAATATCTGTTCTCAGATTCCACAGAAATAAGGCTAGCAAAGAGATCCACGAAATACAGATGTAACTCTGTGAGATGAATTAACAGAACACTAAGCAGTTTCTCAGAAAGCTTCGTTCCAGATTTCATCTGAGGATATTTCCTTTTTCACCGTAGCCCTCTATGGGCTTCCAAATGTCACTTTGCCAATTCCACAAGAACGGTCTTAGCGAAAGGATTCTTGAGGGGAAAGCTGTAACTCTGTGAGATGATTTCACAGAACACAAAGAAGTTTCTGAGAAAGCTTCTTTCTCTTTGTTATCGGAGGATATTTCCTTTGGCCCTATAGTCTTCAAAGGGAAAGGAAATATCTGTTGTCAGATTCCACAGAAATAAGGCTAGCAAAGAGATCCACGAAATACAGATGTAACTCTGTGAGATGAATTAACAGAACACTAAGCAGTTTCTCAGAAAGCTTCTTTCCACATTTCATCGGAGGATATTTCCTTTTTCACCATAGCCCTCTACGGGCTTCCAAATATCACTTTGCCAATTCCACAAGAACTGTCCTAGCGAAAGGCTTCTTGAGGGGAAAGGTGTAACTCTGTGAGATGATTTCACAGAACACAAAGAAGTTGCTCAGAAAGCTTTTTTCTCTTTGTTATGGGAGGATATTTCCTTTGGCCGTATAGTCTTCAAAGGGATCCGAAATATCTGTTCTCAGATTCCACAGAAATAAGGGTAGCAAAGAGTTCCACGAAATACAGATGTAACTCTGTGAGATGAATTAACAGAACACTAAGCAGTTTCTCAGAAAGCTTCTTTCCAGATTTCATCGGAGGATATTTCCTTCTTCACCATAGCCCTCTACGGGCTTCCAAATATCACTTTGCCAATTCCACAAGAACTGTCTTAGCGAAAGGCTTCTTGAGGGGAAAGCTGTAACTCTGTGAGAGGATTTCAAAGAACACAAAGAAGTTTCTCAGAAAGCTTCTTTCTCTTTGTTATCGGAGGATATTTCCTTTGGCCCTATAGTCTTCAAAGGGAAAGGAAATATCTGTTCTCAGATTCCACAAAAATCAGGCTAGCAAAGAGATCCACGAAATACAGATGTAACTCTGTGAGATGAATTAACAGAATACTAAGCAGTTTCTCAGAAAGCTTCTTTCCAGGTTTCATCGGAGGATATTTCCTTTTTCACCATAGCCCTCTATGGGCTTCCAAATATCACTTTGCCAATTCCACAAGAACTGTCTTGGCGAAAGACTTCTTGAGGGGAAAGCTGTAACTCTGTGAGATGATTTCACAGAACACAAAGAAGTTTCTCAGAAACCTTCTTTCTCTTTGTTATCGGAGGATATTTCCTTTGGCCCTATACTCTTCAAAGGGATCAGAAATATCTGTTCTCAGATTCCACAGAAATAAGGCTAGCAAAGAGATCCACGAAATACAGATGTAACTCTGTGAGATGAATTAACAGAACACTAAGCAGTTTCTCAGAAAGCTTCTTTCCACATTTCATCGGAGGATATTTCCTTTTTCACCATAGCCCTCTATGGGCTTCCAAATATCACTTTGCCAATTCCACAAGAACTGTCTTGGCGAAAGACTTCTTGAGGGGAAAGCTGTAACTCTGTGAGATGATTTCACAGAACACAAAGAAGTTTCTCAGAAACATTCTTTCTCTTTGTTATCGGAGGATATTTCCTTTGGCCCTATAGTCTTCAAAGGGATCAGAAATATCTGTTCTCAGATTCCACAGAAATAAGGCTAGCAAAGAGATCCACGAAATACAGATGTAACTCTGTGAGATGAATTAACAGAATACTAAGCAGTTTCTCAGAAAGCTTCTTTCCACATTTCATCGGAGGATATTTCCTTTTTCACCATAGCCCTCTACGGGCTTCCAAATATCACTTTGCCAATTCCACAAGAACTGTCTTAGCGAAAGGCTTCTTGAGGGGAAAGCTGTAACTCTGTGAGATGATTTCACAGAACACAAAGAAGTTTCTCAGAAAGCTTCTTTCTCTGTGTTATCGGAAGATATTTCCTTTGCCCCTATAGTCTTCAAAGGGAAAGGAAATATCTGTTGTCAGATTCCACAGAAATAAGGCTAGCAAAGAGATCCACGAAATACAGATGTAACTCTGTGAGATGAATTAACAGAACACTAAGCAGTTTCTCAGAAAGCTTCTTTCCAGATATCATCGGAGGATATTTCCTTTTTCACCATAGCCCTCTATGGGCTTCCAAATATCACTTTGCCAATTCCACAAGAACTGTCTTCGCGAAAGGCTTCTTGATTGGAAAGCTGTATCTCTGTTAGATGATTTCACAGAACACAAAGAAGTTTCTCAGAAAGCTTCTTTCTCTTTGTTATCGGAAGATATTTCCTTTGCCCCTATAGTCTTCAAAGGGAAAGGAAATATCTGTTGTCAGATTCCACAGAAATAAGGCTAGCAAAGAGATCCACGAAATACAGATGTAACCCTGTGAGATGAATTAACAGAACACTAAGCAGTTTCTCAGAAAGCTTCTTTCCAGATATCATCGGAGGATATTTCCTTTTTCACCATAGCCCTCTATGGGCATCCAAATATCACTTTGCCAATTCCACAAGAACTGTCTTAGCGAAAGGCTTCTTGAGGGGAAAGCTGTAACTCTGTGAGATGATTTCACAGAACACAAAGAAGTTGCTCAGAAAGCTTCTTTCTCTTTGTTATCGGAGGATATTTCCTTTGGCCCTATAGTCTTCAAAGGGAAAGGAAATATCTGTTCTCAGATTCCACAGAAATAAGGCTAGCAAAGAGATCCACGAAATACAGATGTAACTCTGTGAGATGAATTAACAGAACACTAAGCAGTTTCTCAGAATGCTTCGTTCCAGATTTCATCTGAGGATATTTCCTTTTTCACCGTAGCCCTCTATGGGCTTCCAAATGTCACTTTGCCAATTCCACAAGAACTGTCTTAGCGAAAGTCTTCTTGAGGGGAAAGCTGTAACTCTGTGAGATGATTTCACAGAACACAAAGAAGTTTCTGAGAAAGCTTCTTTCTCTTTGTTATCGGAGGATATTTCCTTTGGCCCTATAGTCTTCAAAGGTAAAGGAAATATCTGTTGTCAGATTCCACAGAAATAAGGCTAGCAAAGAGATCCACGAAATACAGATGTAACTCTGTGAGATGAATTAACAGAACACTAGCAGTTTCTCAGAAAGCTTCTTTCCACATTTCATCGGAGGATATTTCCTTTTTCACCATAGCCCTCTACGGGCTTCCAAATATCACTTTGCCAATTCCAAAAGAACTGTCTTAGCGAAAGGCTTCTTGAGGGGAAAGCTGTAACTCTGTGAGATGATTTCACAGAACACAAAGAAGTTGCTCAGAAAGCTTTTTTCTCTTTGTTATGGGAGGATATTTCCTTTGGCCGTATAGTCTTCAAAGGGATCCGAAATATCTGTTCTCAGATTCCACAGAAATAAGGGTAGCAAAGAGTTCCACGAAATACAGATGTAACTCTGTGAGATGAATTAACAGAACACTAAGCAGTTTCTCAGAAAGCTTCTTTCCAGATTTCATCGGAGGATATTTCCTTCTTCACCATAGCCCTCTACGGGTTTCCAAATATCACTTTGCCAATTCCACAAGAACTGTCTTAGCGAAAGGCTTCTTGAGGGGAAAGCTGTAACTCTGTGAGAGGATTTCAAAGAACACAAAGAAGTTTCTCAGAAAGCTTCTTTCTCTTTGTTTTCGGAGGATATTTCCTTTGGCCCTATAGTCTTCAGAGGGAAAGGAAATATCTGTTGTCAGATTCCACAGAAATCAGGCTAGCAAAGAGATCCACGAAATGCAGATGTAACTCTGTGAGATGAATTAACAGAATACTAAGCAGTTTCTCAGAAAGCTTCTTTCCAGGTTTCATCGGAGGATATTTCTTTGTCACCATAGCCCTCTATGGGCTTCCAAATATCACTTTGCCAATTCCACAAGAACTGTCTTGGCGAAAGACTTCTTGAGGGGAAAGCTGTAACTCTGTGAGATGATTTCACAGAACACAAAGAAGTTTCTCAGAAAGCTTCTTTCTCTTTGTTATCGGAAGATATTTCCTTTGCCCCTATAGTCTTCAAAGGGAAAGGAAATATCTGTTGTCAGATTCCACAGAAATAAGGCTAGCAAAGAGATCCACGAAATACAGATGTAACCCTGTGAGATGAATTAACAGAACACTAAGCAGTTTCTCAGAAAGCTTCTTTCCAGATATCATCGGAGGATATTTCCTTTTTCACCATAGCCCTCTATGGGCATCCAAATATCACTTTGCCAATTCCACAAGAACTGTCTTAGCGAAAGGCTTCTTGAGGGGAAAGCTGTAACTCTGTGAGATGATTTCACAGAACACAAAGAAGTTGCTCAGAAAGCTTCTTTCTCTTTGTTATCGGAGGATATTTCCTTTGGCCCTATAGTCTTCAAAGGGAAAGGAAATATCTGTTCTCAGATTCCACAGAAATAAGGCTAGCAAAGAGATCCACGAAATACAGATGTAACTCTGTGAGATGAATTAACAGAACACTAAGCAGTTTCTCAGAAAGCTTCGTTCCAGATTTCATCTGAGGATATTTCCTTTTTCACCGTAGCCCTCTATGGGCTTCCAAATGTCACTTTGCCAATTCCACAAGAACTGTCTTAGCGAAAGGCTTCTTGAGGGGAAAGCTGTAACTCTGTGAGATGATTTCACAGAACACAAAGAAGTTTCTGAGGAAGCTTCTGTCTCTTTGTTATCGGAGGATATTTCCTTTGGCCCTATAGTCTTCAAAGGGAAAGGAAATATCTGTTGTCAGATTCCACAGAAATAAGGCTAGCAAAGAGATCCACGAAATACAGATGTAACTCTGTGAGATGAATTAACAGAACACTAAGCAGTTTCTCAGAAAGCTTCTTTCCACATTTCATCGGAGGATATTTCCTTTTTCACCATAGCCCTCTACGGGCTTCCAAATATCACTTTGCCAATTCCACAAGAACTGTCCTAGCGAAAGGCTTCTTGAGGGGAAAGGTGTAACTCTGTGAGGTGATTTCACAGAACACAAAGAAGTTGCTCAGAAAGCTTTTTTCTCTTTGTTATGGGAGGATATTTCCTTTGGCCGTATAGTCTTCAAAGGGATCCGAAATATCTGTTCTCAGATTCCACAGAAATAAGGGTAGCAAAGAGTTCCACGAAATACAGATGTAACTCTGTGAGATGAATTAACAGAACACTAAGCAGTTTCTCAGAAAGCTTCTTTCCAGATTTCATCGGAGGATATTTCCTTCTTCACCATAGCCCTCTACGGGCTTCCAAATATCACTTTGCCAATTCCACAAGAACTGTCTTAGCGAAAGGCTTCTTGAGGGGAAAGCTGTAACTCTGTGAGAGGATTTCAAAGAACACAAAGAAGTTTCTCAGAAAGCTTCTTTCTCTTTGTTATCGGAGGATATTTCCTTTGGCCCTATAGTCTTCAAAGGGAAAGGAAATATCTGTTCTCAGATTCCACAGAAATCTGGCTAGCAAAGAGATCCACGAAATACAGATGTAACTCTGTGAGATGAATTAACAGAATACTAAGCAGTTTCTCAGAAAGCTTCTTTCCAGGTTTCATCGGAGGATATTTCCTTTTTCACCATAGCCCTCTATGGGCTTCCAAATATCACTTTGCCAATTCCACAAGAACTGTCTTGGCGAAAGACTTCTTGAGGGGAAAGCTGTAACTCTGTGAGATGATTTCACAGAACACAAAGAAGTTTCTCAGAAACCTTCTTTCTCTTTGTTATCGGAGGATATTTCCTTTGGCCCTATACTCTTCAAAGGGATCAGAAATATCTGTTCTCAGATTCCACAGAAATAAGGCTAGCAAAGAGATCCACGAAATACAGATGTAACTCTGTGAGATGAATTAACAGAACACTAAGCAGTTTCTCAGAAAGCTTCTTTCCAGATTTCATCGGAGGATATTTCCTTTTTCACCATAGCCCTCTATGGGCTTCCAAATATCACTTTGCCAATTCCACAGGAACTGTCTTGGCGAAAGACTTCTTGAGGGGAAAGCTGTAACTCTGTGAGATGATTTCACAGAACACAAAGAAGTTTCTCAGAAACCTTCTTTCTCTTTGTTATCGGAGGATATTTCCTTTGGCCCTATAGTCTTCAAAGGGATCAGAAATATCTGTTCTCAGATTCCACAGAAATAAGGCTAGCAAAGAGATCCACGAAATACAGATGTAACTCTGTGAGATGAATTAACAGAACACTAAGCAGTTTCTCAGAAAGCTTCTTTCCACATTTCATCGGAGGATATTTCCTTTTTCACCATAGCCCTCTACGGGCTTCCAAATATCACTTTGCCAATTCCACAAGAACTGTCTTAGCGAAAGGCTTCTTGAGGGGAAAGCTGTAACTCTGTGAGATGATTTCAAAGAACACAAAGAAGTTGCTCAGAAAGCTTTTTTCTCTTTGTTATGGGAGGATATTTCCTTTGGCCGTATAGTCTTCAAAGGGATCCGAAATATCTGTTCTCAGATTCCACAGAAATAAGGGTAGCAAAGAGTTCCACGAAATACAGATGTAACTATGTGAGATGAATTAACAGAACACTAAGCAGTTTCTCAGAAAGCTTCTTTCCAGATTTCATCGGAGGATATTTCCTTCTTCACCATAGCCCTCTACGGGCTTCCAAATATCACTTTGCCAATTCCACAAGAACTGTCTTAGCGAAAGGCTTCTTGAGGGGAAAGCTGTAACTGTGTGAGAGGATTTCAAAGAACACAAAGAAGTTTCTCAGAAAGCTTCTTTCTCTTTGTTTTCGGAGGATATTTCTTTTGGCCCTATAGTCTTCAAAGGGAAAGGAAATATCTGTTCTCAGATTCCACAGAAATCAGGCTAGCAAAGAGATCCACGAAACACAGATGTAACTCTGTGAGATGAATTAACAGAATACTAAGCAGTTTCTCAGAAAGCTTCTTTCCAGGTTTCATCGGAGGATATTTCCTTTTTCACCATAGCCCTCTATGGGCTTCCAAATATCACTTTGCCAATTCCACAAGAACTGTCTTGGCGAAAGACTTCTTGAGGGGAAAGCTGTAACTCTGTGAGATGATTTCACAGAACACAAAGAAGTTTCTCAGAAAGCTTCTTTCTCTGTGTTATCGGAAGATATTTCCTTTGCCCCTATAGTCTTCAAAGGGAAAGGAAATATCTGTTGTCAGATTCCACAGAAATAAGGCTAGCAAAGAGATCCACGAAATACAGATGTAACTCTGTGAGATGAATTAACAGAACACTAAGCAGTTTCTCAGAAAGCTTCTTTCCACATTTCATCGGAGGATATTTCCTTTTTCACCATAGCCCTCTACGGGCTTCCAAATATCACTTTGCCAATTCCACAAGAATTGTCCTAGCGAAAGGCTTCTTGAGGGGAAAGGTGTAACTCTGTGAGATGATTTCACAGAACACAAAGAAGTTGCTCAGAAAGCTTTTTTCTCTTTGTTATGGGAGGATATTTCCTTTGGCCGTATAGTCTTCAAAGGGATCCGAAATATCTGTTCTCAGATTCCACAGAAATAAGGGTAGCAAAGAGTTCCACGAAATACAGATGTAACTCTGTGAGATGAATTAACAGAACACTAAGCAGTTTCTCAGAAAGCTTCTTTCCAGATTTCATCGGAGGATATTTCCTTCTTCACCATAGCCCTCTACGGGCTTCCAAATATCACTTTGCCAATTCCACAAGAACTGTCTTAGCGAAAGGATTCTTGAGGGGAAAGCTGTAACTCTGTGAGAGGATTTCAAAGAACACAAAGAAGTTTCTCAGAAAGCTTCTTTCTCTTTGTTATCGGAGGATATTTCCTTTGGCACTATAGTCTTCAAAGGGAAAGGAAATATCTGTTCTCAGATTCCACAGAAATCAGGCTAGCAAAGAGATCCACGAAATACAGATGTAACTCTGTGAGATGAATTAACAGAATACTAAGCAGTTTCTCAGAAAGCTTCTTTCCAGGTTTCATCGGAGGATATTTCCTTTTTCACCATAGCCCTCTATAGGCTTCCAAATATCACTTTGCCAATTCAACAAGAACTGTCTTGGCGGAAGACTTCTTGACGGGAAAGCTGTAACTCTGTGAGATGATTTCACAGAACACAAAGAAGTTTCTCAGAAAGCTTCTTTCTCTTTGTTATCGGAGGATATTTCCTTTGGCCCTATACTCTTCAAAGGGATCAGAAATATCTGTTCTCAGATTCCACAGAAATAAGGCTAGCAAAGAGATCCACGAAATACAGATGTAACTCTGTGAGATGAATTAACAGAACACTAAGCAGTTTCTCAGAAAGCTTCTTTCCAGATTTCATCGGAGGATATTTCCTTTTTCACCATAGCCCTCTATGGGCTTCCAAATATCACTTTGCCAATTCCACAAGAACTGTCTTGGCGAAAGACTTCTTGAGGGGAAAGCTGTAACTCTGTGAGATGATTTCACAGAACACAAAGAAGTTTCTCAGAAACCTTCTTTCTCTTTGTTATCGGAGGATATTTCCTTTGGCCCTATAGTCTTCAAAGGGATCAGAAATATCTGTTCTCAGATTCCACAGAATTAAGGCTAGCAAAGAGATCCACGAAATACAGATGTAACTCTGTGAGATGAATTAACAGAACACTAAGCAGTTTCTCAGAAAGCTTCTTTCCACATTTCATCGGAGGATATTTCCTTTTTCACCATAGCCCTCTACGGGCTTCCAAATATCACTTTGCCAATTCCACAAGAACTGTCCTAGCGAAAGGCTTCTTGAGGGGAAAGGTGTAACTCTGTGAGATGATTTCACAGAACACAAAGAAGTTGCTCAGAAAGCTTTTTTCTCTTTGTTATGGGAGGATATTTCCTTTGGCCGTATAGTCTTCAAAGGGATCCGAAATATCTGTTCTCAGATTCCACAGAAATAAGGGTAGCAAAGAGTTCCACGAAATACAGATGTAACTCTGTGAGATGAATTAACAGAACACTAAGCAGTTTCTCAGAAAGCTTCTTTCCAGATTTCATCGGAGGATATTTCCTTCTTCACCATAGCCCTCTACGGGCTTCCAAATATCACTTTGCCAATTCCACAAGAACTGTCTTAGCGAAAGGCTTCTTGAGGGGAAAGCTGTAACTCTGTGAGAGGATTTCAAAGAACACAAAGAAGTTTCTCAGAAAGCTTCTTTCTCTTTGTTATCGGAGGATATTTCCTTTGGCCCTATAGTCTTCAAAGGGAAAGGAAATATCTGTTCTCAGATTCCACAGAAATCAGGCTAGCAAAGAGATCCACGAAATACAGATGTAACTCTGTGAGATGAATTAACAGAATACTAAGCAGTTTCTCAGAAAGCTTCTTTCCAGGTTTCATCGGAGGATATTTCCTTTTTCACCATAGCCCTCTATGGGCTTCCAAATATCACTTTGCCAATTCCACAAGAACTGTCTTGGCGAAAGACTTCTTGAGGGGAAAGCTGTAACTCTGTGAGATGATTTCACAGAACACAAAGAAGTTTCTCAGAAACCTTCTTTCTCTTTGTTATCGGAGGATATTTCCTTTGGCCCTATACTCTTCAAAGGGATCAGAAATATCTGTTCTCAGATTCCACAGAAATAAGGCTAGCAAAGAGATCCACGAAATACAGATGTAACTCTGTGAGATGAATTAACAGAACACTAAGCAGTTTCTCAGAAAGCTTCTTTCCAGATTTCATCGGAGGATATTTCCTTTTTCACCATAGCCCTCTATGGGCTTCCAAATATCACTTTGCCAATTCCACAAGAACTGTCTTGGCGAAAGACTTCTTGAGGGGAAAGCTGTAACTCTGTGAGATGATTTCACAGAACACAAAGAAGTTTCTCAGAAACCTTCTTTCTCTTTGTTATCGGAGGATATTTCCTTTGGCCCTATAGTCTTCAAAGGGATCAGAAATATCTGTTCTCAGATTCCACAGAAATAAGGCTAGCAAAGACATCCACGAAATACAGATGTAACTCTGTGAGATGAATTAACAGAACACTAAGCAGTTTCTCAGAAAGCTTCTTTCCACATTTCATCGGAGGATATTTCCTTTTTCACCATAGCCCTCTACGGGCTTCCAAATATCACTTTGCCAATTCCACAAGAACTGTCTTAGCGAAAGGCTTCTTGAGGGGAAAGCTGTAACTCTGTGAGCTGATTTCACAGAACACAAAGAAGTTGCTCAGAAAGCTTTTTTCTCTTTGTTATGGGAGGATATTTCCTTTGGCCGTATAGTCTTCAAAGGGATCCGAAATATCTGTTCTCAGATTCCACAGAAATAAGGGTAGCAAAGAGTTCCACGAAATACAGATGTAACTATGTGAGATGAATTAACAGAACATTAAGCAGTTTCTCAGAAAGCTTCTTTCCAGATTTCATCGGAGGATATTTCCTTCTTCACCATAGCCCTCTACGGGCTTCCAAATATCACTTTGCCAATTCCACAAGAACTGTCTTAGCGAAAGGCTTCTTGAGGGGAAAGCTGTAACTGTGTGAGAGGATTTCAAAGAACACAAAGAAGTTTCTCAGAAAGCTTCTTTCTCTTTGTTTTCGGAGGATATTTCTTTTGGCCCTATAGTCTTCAAAGGGAAAGGAAATATCTGTTCTCAGATTCCACAGAAATCAGGCTAGCAAAGAGATCCACGAAACACAGATGTAACTCTGTGAGATGAATTAACAGAATACTAAGCAGTTTCTCAGAAAGCTTCTTTCCAGGTTTCATCGGAGGATATTTCCTTTTTCACCATAGCCCTCTATGGGCTTCCAAATATCACTTTGCCAATTCCACAAGAACTGTCTTGGCGAAAGACTTCTTGAGGGGAAAGCTGTAACTCTGTGAGATGATTTCACAGAACACAAAGAAGTTTCTCAGAAAGCTTCTTTCTCTGTGTTATCGGAAGATATTTCCTTTGGCCCTATAGTCTTCAAAGGGAAAGGAAATATCTGTTCTCAGATTCCACAGAAATAAGGCTAGCAAAGAGATCCACGAAATACAGATGTAACTCTGTGAGATGAATTAACAGAACACTAAGCAGTTTCTCAGAAAGCTTCTTTCCACATTTCATCGGAGGATATTTCCTTTTTCACCATAGCCCTCTACGGGCTTCCAAATATCACTTTGCCAATTCCACAAGAATTGTCCTAGCGAAAGGCTTCTTGAGGGGAAAGGTGTAACTCTGTGAGATGATTTCACAGAACACAAAGAAGTTGCTCAGAAAGCTTTTTTCCCTTTGTTATGGGAGGATATTTCCTTTGGCCGTATAGTCTTCAAAGGGATCTGAAATATCTGTTCTCAGATTCCACAGAAATAAGGGTAGCAAAGAGTTCCACGAAATACAGATGTAACTCTGTGAGATGAATTAACAGAACACTAAGCAGTTTCTCAGAAAGCTTCTTTCCAGATTTCATCGGAGGATATTTCCTTCTTCACCATAGCCCTCTACGGGCTTCCAAATATCACTTTGCAAATTCCACAAGAACTGTCTTAGCGAAAGGCTTCTTGAGGGGAAAGCTGTAACTCTGTGAGAGGATTTCAAAGAACACAAAGAAGTTTCTCAGAAAGCTTCTTTCTCTTTGTTATCGGAGGATATTTCCTTTGGCACTATAGTCTTCAAAGGGAAAGGAAATATCTGTTCTCAGATTCCACAGAAATCAGGCTAGCAAAGAGATCCACGAAATACAGATGTAACTCTGTGAGATGAATTAACAGAACACTAAGCACTTTCTCAGAAAGCTTCTTTCCAGATTTCATCGGAGGATATTTCCTTTTTCACCATAGCCCTCTATGGGCTTCCAAATATCACTTTGCCAATTCCACAAGAACTGTCTTGGCGAAAGACTTCTTGAGGGGAAAGCTGTAACTCTGTGAGATGATTTCACAGAACACAAAGAAGTTTCTCAGAAACCTTCTTTCTCTTTGTTATCGGAGGATATTTCCTTTGGCCCTATAGTCTTCAAAGGGATCAGAAATATCTGTTCTCAGATTCCACAGAATTAAGGCTAGCAAAGAGATCCACGAAATACAGATGTAACTCTGTGAGATGAATTAACAGAACACTAAGCAGTTTCTCAGAAAGCTTCTTTCCACATTTCATCGGAGGATATTTCCTTTTTCACCATAGCCCTCTACGGGCTTCCAAATATCACTTTGCCAATTCCACAAGAACTGTCTTAGCGAAAGGTTTCTTGAGGGGAAAGCTGTAACTCTGTGAGATGATTTCACAGAACACAAAGAAGTTGCTCAGAAAGCTTTTTTCTCTTTGTTATAGGAGGATATTTCCTTTGGCCGTATAGTCTTCAAAGGGATCCGAAATATCTGTTCTCAGATTCCACAGAAATAAGGGTAGCAAAGAGTTCCACGAAATTCAGATGTAACTATGTGAGATGAATTAACAGAACACTAAGCAGTTTCTCAGAAAGCTTCTTTCCAGATTTCATCGGAGGATATTTCCTTCTTCACCATAGCCCTCTACGGGCTTCCAAATATCACTTTGCCAATTCCACAAGAACTGTCTTAGCGAAAGGCTTCTTGAGGGGAAAGCTGTATCTGTGTGAGAGGATTACAAAGAACACAAAGAAGTTTCTCAGAAAGCTTCTTTCTCTTTGTTTTCGGAGGATATTTCTTTTGGCCCTATAGTCTTCAAAGGGAAAGGAAATATCTGTTCTCAGATTGCACAGAAATCAGGCTAGCAAAGACATCCACGAAATACAGATGTAACTCTGTGAGATGAATTAACAGAATACTAAGCAGTTTCTCAGAAAGCTTCTTTCCAGGTTTCATCGGAGGATATTTCCTTTTTCACCATAGCCCTCTATGGGCTTCCAAATATCACTTTGCCAATTCCACAAGAACTGTCTTGGCGAAAGACTTCTTGAGGGGAAAGCTGTAACTCTGTGAGATGATTTCACAGAACACAAAGAAGTTTCTCAGAAAGCTTCTTTCTCTGTGTTATCGGAAGATATTTCCTTTGCCCCTATAGTCTTCAAAGGGAAAGGAAATATCTGTTGTCAGATTCCACAGAATTAAGGCTAGCAATGAGATCCACGAAATACAGATGTAACTCTGTGAGATGAATTAACAGAACACTAAGCAGTTTCTCAGAAAGCTTCTTTCCACATTTCATCGGAGGATATTTCCTTTTTCACCATAGCCCTCTACGGGCTTCCAAATATCACTTTGCCAATTCCACAAGAACTGTCCTAGCGAAAGGCTTCTTGAGGGGAAAGGTGTAACTCTGTGAGATGATTTCACAGAACACAAAGAAGTTGCTCAGAAAGCTTTTTTCTCTTTGTTATGGGAGGATATTTCCTTTGGCCGTATAGTCTTCAAAGGGATCCGAAATATCTGTTCTCAGATTCCACAGAAATAAGGGTAGCAAAGAGTTCCACGAAATACAGATGTAACTCTGTGAGATGAATTAACAGAACACTAAGCAGTTTCTCAGAAAGCTTCTTTCCAGATTTCATCGGAGGATATTTCCTTCTTCACCATAGCCCTCTACGGGCTTCCAAATATCACTTTGCCAATTCCACAAGAACTGTCTTAGCGAAAGGCTTCTTGAGGGGAAAGCTGTAACTCTGTGAGAGGATTTCAAAGAACACAAAGAAGTTTCTCAGAAAGCTTCTTTCTCTTTGTTATCGGAGGATATTTCCTTTGGCCCTACAGTCTTCAAAGGGAAAGGAAATATCTGTTCTCAGATTCCACAGAAATCAGGCTAGCAAAGAGATCCACGAAATACAGATGTAACTCTGTGAGATGAATTAACAGAATACTAAGCAGTTTCTCAGAAAGCTTCTTTCCAGGTTTCATCGGAGGATATTTCCTTTTTCACCATAGCCCTCTATGGGCTTCCAAATATCACTTTGCCAATTCCACAAGAACTGTCTTGGCGAAAGACTTCTTGAGGGGAAAGCTGTAACTCTGTGAGATGATTTCACAGAACACAAAGAAGTTTCTCAGAAACCTTCTTTCTCTTTGTTATCGGAGGATATTTCCTTTGGCCCTATACTCTTCAAAGGGATCAGAAATATCTGTTCTCAGATTCCACAGAAATAAGGCTAGCAAAGAGATCCACGAAATACAGATGTAACTCTGTGAGATGAATTAACAGAACACTAAGCAGTTTCTCAGAAAGCTTCTTTCCAGATTTCATCGGAGGATATTTCCTTTTTCACCATAGCCCTCTATGGGCTTCCAAATATCACTTTGCCAATTCCACAAGAACTGTCTTGGCGAAAGACTTCTTGAGGGGAAAGCTGTAACTCTGTGAGATGATTTCACAGAACACAAAGAAGTTTCTCAGAAACCTTCTTTCTCTTTGTTATCGGAGGATATTTCCTTTGGCCCTATAGTCTTCAAAGGGATCAGAAATATCTGTTCTCAGATTCCACAGAAATAAGGCTAGCAAAGACATCCACGAAATACAGATGTAACTCTGTGAGATGAATTAACAGAACACTAAGCAGTTTCTCAGAAAGCTTCTTTCCACATTTCATCGGAGGATATTTCCTTTTTCACCATAGCCCTCTACGGGCTTCCAAATATCACTTTGCCAATTCCACAAGAACTGTCTTAGCGAAAGGCTTCTTGAGGGGAAAGCTGTAACTCTGTGAGATGATTTCACAGAACACAAAGAAGTTGCTCAGAAAGCTTTTTTCTCTTTGTTATGGGAGGATATTTCCTTTGGCCGTATAGTCTTCAAAGGGATCCGAAATATCTGTTCTCAGATTCCACAGAAATAAGGGTAGCAAAGAGTTCCACGAAATACAGATGTAACTATGTGAGATGAATTAACAGAACACTAAGCAGTTTCTCAGAAAGCTTCTTTCCAGATTTCATCGGAGGATATTTCCTTCTTCACCATAGCCCTCTACGGGCTTCCAAATATCACTTTGCCAATTCCACAAGAACTGTCTTAGCGAAAGGCTTCTTGAGGGGAAAGCTGTAACTGTGTGAGAGGATTTCAAAGAACACAAAGAAGTTTCTCAGAAAGCTTCTTTCTCTTTGTTTTCGGAGGATATTTCTTTTGGCCCTATAGTCTTCAAAGGGAAAGGAAATATCTGTTCTCAGATTCCACAGAAATCAGGCTAGCAAAGAGATCCACGAAACACAGATGTAACTCTGTGAGATGAATTAACAGAATACTAAGCAGTTTCTCAGAAAGCTTCTTTCCAGGTTTCATCGGAGGATATTTCCTTTTTCACCATAGCCCTCTATGGGCTTCCAAATATCACTTTGCCAATTCCACAAGAACTGTCTTGGCGAAAGACTTCTTGAGGGGAAAGCTGTAACTCTGTGAGATGATTTCACAGAACACAAAGAAGTTTCTCAGAAAGCTTCTTTCTCTGTGTTATCGGAAGATATTTCCTTTGCCCCTATAGTCTTCAAAGGGAAAGGAAATATCTGTTGTCAGATTCCACAGAATTAAGGCTAGCAATGAGATCCACGAAATACAGATGTAACTCTGTGAGATGAATTAACAGAACACTAAGCAGTTTCTCAGAAAGCTTCTTTCCACATTTCATCGGAGGATATTTCCTTTTTCACCATAGCCCTCTACGGGCTTCCAAATATCACTTTGCCAATTCCACAAGAACTGTCCTAGCGAAAGGCTTCTTGAGGGGAAAGGTGTAACTCTGTGAGATGATTTCACAGAACACAAAGAAGTTGCTCAGAAAGCTTTTTTCTCTTTGTTATGGGAGGATATTTCCTTTGGCCGTATAGTCTTCAAAGGGATCCGAAATATCTGTTCTCAGATTCCACAGAAATAAGGGTAGCAAAGAGTTCCACGAAATACAGATGTAACTCTGTGAGATGAATTAACAGAACACTAAGCAGTTTCTCAGAAAGCTTCTTTCCAGATTTCATCGGAGGATATTTCCTTCTTCACCATAGCCCTCTACGGGCTTCCAAATATCACTTTGCCAATTCCACAAGAACTGTCTTAGCGAAAGGCTTCTTGAGGGGAAAGCTGTAACTCTGTGAGAGGATTTCAAAGAACACAAAGAAGTTTCTCAGAAAGCTTCTTTCTCTTTGTTATCGGAGGATATTTCCTTTGGCCCTACAGTCTTCAAAGGGAAAGGAAATATCTGTTCTCAGATTCCACAGAAATCAGGCTAGCAAAGAGATCCACGAAATACAGATGTAACTCTGTGAGATGAATTAACAGAATACTAAGCAGTTTCTCAGAAAGCTTCTTTCCAGGTTTCATCGGAGGATATTTCCTTTTTCACCATAGCCCTCTATGGGCTTCCAAATATCACTTTGCCAATTCCACAAGAACTGTCTTGGCGAAAGACTTCTTGAGGGGAAAGCTGTAACTCTGTGAGATGATTTCACAGAACACAAAGAAGTTTCTCAGAAACCTTCTTTCTCTTTGTTATCGGAGGATATTTCCTTTGGCCCTATACTCTTCAAAGGGATCAGAAATATCTGTTCTCAGATTCCACAGAAATAAGGCTAGCAAAGAGATCCACGAAATACAGATGTAACTCTGTGAGATGAATTAACAGAACACTAAGCAGTTTCTCAGAAAGCTTCTTTCCAGATTTCATCGGAGGATATTTCCTTTTTCACCATAGCCCTCTATGGGCTTCCAAATATCACTTTGCCAATTCCACAAGAACTGTCTTGGCGAAAGACTTCTTGAGGGGAAAGCTGTAACTCTGTGAGATGATTTCACAGAACACAAAGAAGTTTCTCAGAAACCTTCTTTCTCTTTGTTATCGGAGGATATTTCCTTTGGCCCTATAGTCTTCAAAGGGATCAGAAATATCTGTTCTCAGATTCCACAGAAATAAGGCTAGCAAAGACATCCACGAAATACAGATGTAACTCTGTGAGATGAATTAACAGAACACTAAGCAGTTTCTCAGAAAGCTTCTTTCCACATTTCATCGGAGGATATTTCCTTTTTCACCATAGCCCTCTACGGGCTTCCAAATATCACTTTGCCAATTCCACAAGAACTGTCTTAGCGAAAGGCTTCTTGAGGGGAAAGCTGTAACTCTGTGAGATGATTTCACAGAACACAAAGAAGTTGCTCAGAAAGCTTTTTTCTCTTTGTTATGGGAGGATATTTCCTTTGGCCGTATAGTCTTCAAAGGGATCCGAAATATCTGTTCTCAGATTCCACAGAAATAAGGGTAGCAAAGAGTTCCACGAAATACAGAGGTAACTATGTGAGATGAATTAACAGAACACTAAGCAGTTTCTCAGAAAGCTTCTTTCCAGATTTCATCGGAGGATATTTCCTTCTTCACCATAGCCCTCTACGGGCTTCCAAATATCACTTTGCCAATTCCACAAGAACTGTCTTAGCGAAAGGCTTCTTGAGGGGAAAGCTGTAACTGTGTGAGAGGATTTCAAAGAACACAAAGAAGTTTCTCAGAAAGCTTCTTTCTCTTTGTTTTCGGAGGATATTTCTTTTGGCCCTATAGTCTTCAAAGGGAAAGGAAATATCTGTTCTCAGATTCCACAGAAATCAGGCTAGCAAAGAGATCCACGAAACACAGATGTAACTCTGTGAGATGAATTAACAGAATACTAAGCAGTTTCTCAGAAAGCTTCTTTCCAGGTTTCATCGGAGGATATTTCCTTTTTCACCATAGCCCTCTATGGGCTTCCAAATATCACTTTGCCAATTCCACAAGAACTGTCTTGGCGAAAGACTTCTTGAGGGGAAAGCTGTAACTCTGTGAGATGATTTCACAGAACACAAAGAAGTTTCTCAGAAAGCTTCTTTCTCTGTGTTATCGGAAGATATTTCCTTTGGCCCTATAGTCTTCAAAGGGAAAGGAAATATCTGTTGTCAGATTCCACAGAAATAAGGCTAGCAAAGAGATCCACGAAATACAGATGTAACTCTGTGAGATGAATTAACAGAACACTAAGCAGTTTCTCAGAAAGCTTCTTTCCACATTTCATCGGAGGATATTTCCTTTTTCACCATAGCCCTCTACGGGCTTCCAAATATCACTTTGCCAATTCCACAAGAATTGTCCTAGCGAAAGGCTTCTTGAGGGGAAAGGTGTAACTCTGTGAGATGATTTCACAGAACACAAAGAAGTTGCTCAGAAAGCTTTTTTCTCTTTGTTATGGGAGGATATTTCCTTTGGCCGTATAGTCTTCAAAGGGATCCGAAATATCTGTTCTCAGATTCCACAGAAATAAGGGTAGCAAAGAGTTCCACGAAATACAGATGTAACTCTGTGAGATGAATTAACAGAACACTAAGCAGTTTCTCAGAAAGCTTCTTTCCAGATTTCATCGGAGGATATTTCCTTCTTCACCATAGCCCTCTACGGGCTTCCAAATATCACTTTGCCAATTCCACAAGAACTGTCTTAGCGAAAGGCTTCTTGAGGGGAAAGCTGTAACTCTGTGAGAGGATTTCAAAGAACACAAAGAAGTTTCTCAGAAAGCTTCTTTCTCTTTGTTATCGGAGGATATTTCCTTTGGCACTATAGTCTTCAAAGGGAAAGGAAATATCTGTTCTCAGATTCCACAGAAATCAGGCTAGCAAAGAGATCCACGAAATACAGATGTAACTCTGTGAGATGAATTAACAGAACACTAAGCACTTTCTCAGAAAGCTTCTTTCCAGATTTCATCGGAGGATATTTCCTTTTTCACCATAGCCCTCTATGGGCTTCCAAATATCACTTTGCCAATTCCACAAGAACTGTCTTGGCGAAAGACTTCTTGAGGGGAAAGCTGTAACTCTGTGAGATGATTTCACAGAACACAAAGAAGTTTCTCAGAAACCTTCTTTCTCTTTGTTATCGGAGGATATTTCCTTTGGCCCTATAGTCTTCAAAGGGATCAGAAATATCTGTTCTCAGATTCCACAGAATTAAGGCTAGCAAAGAGATCCACGAAATACAGATGTAACTCTGTGAGATGAATTAACAGAACACTAAGCAGTTTCTCAGAAAGCTTCTTTCCACATTTCATCGGAGGATATTTCCTTTTTCACCATAGCCCTCTACGGGCTTCCAAATATCACTTTGCCAATTCCACAAGAACTGTCTTAGCGAAAGGCTTCTTGAGGGGAAAGCTGTAACTCTGTGAGATGATTTCACAGAACACAAAGAAGTTGCTCAGAAAGCTTTTTTCTCTTTGTTATGGGAGGATATTTCCTTTGGCCGTATAGTCTTCAAAGGGATCCGAAATATCTGTTCTCAGATTCCACAGAAATAAGGGTAGCAAAGAGTTCCACGAAATTCAGATGTAACTATGTGAGATGAATTAACAGAACACTAAGCAGTTTCTCAGAAAGCTTCTTTCCAGATTTCATCGGAGGATATTTCCTTCTTCACCATAGCCCTCTACGGGCTTCCAAATATCACTTTGCCAATTCCACAAGAACTGTCTTAGCGAAAGGCTTCTTGAGGGGAAAGCTGTATCTGTGTGAGAGGATTTCAAAGAACACAAAGAAGTTTCTCAGAAAGCTTCTTTCTCTTTGTTTTCGGAGGATATTTCTTTTGGCCCTATAGTCTTCAAAGGGAAAGGAAATATCTGTTCTCAGATTGCACAGAAATCAGGCTAGCAAAGACATCCACGAAATACAGATGTAACTCTGTGAGATGAATTAACAGAATACTAAGCAGTTTCTCAGAAAGCTTCTTTCCAGGTTTCATCGGAGGATATTTCCTTTTTCACCATAGCCCTATATGGGCTTCCAAATATCACTTTGCCAATTCCACAAGAACTGTCTTGGCGAAAGACTTCTTGAGGGGAAAGCTGTAACTCTGTGAGATGATTTCACAGAACACAAAGAAGTTTCTCAGAAAGCTTCTTTCTCTGTGTTATCGGAAGATATTTCCTTTGCCCCTATAGTCTTCAAAGGGAAAGGAAATATCTGTTGTCAGATTCCACAGAAATAAGGCTAGCAAAGAGATCCACGAAATACAGATGTAACTCTGTGAGATGAATTAACAGAACACTAAGCAGTTTCTCAGAAAGCTTCTTTCCAGATATCATCGGAGGATATTTCCTTTTTCACCATAGCCCTCTATGGGCATCCAAATATCACTTTGCCAATTCCACAAGAACTGTCTTAGCGAAAGGCTTCTTGAGGGGAAAGCTGTAACTCTGTGAGATGATTTCACAGAACACAAAGAAGTTGCTCAGAAAGCTTCTTTCTCTTTGTTATCGGAGGATATTTCCTTTGGCCCTATAGTCTTCAAAGGGATCCGAAATATCTGTTCTCAGATTCCACAGAAATAAGGCTAGAAAAGAGATCCACGAAATACAGATGTAACTCTGTGAGATGAATTAACAGAACACTAAGCAGTTTCTCAGAAAGCTTCTTTCCACATTTCATCGGAGGATATTTCCTTTTTCACCATAGCCCTCTACGGGCTTCCAAATATCACTTTGCCAATTCCACAAGAACTGTCTTAGCGAAAGGCTTCTTGAGGGGAAAGCTGTAACTCTGTGAGATGATTTCACAGAACACAAAGAAGTTGCTCAGAAAGCTTTTTTCTCTTTGTTATGGGAGGATATTTCCTTTGGCCGTATAGTCTTCAAAGGGATCCGAAATATCTGTTCTCAGATTCCACAGAAATAAGGGTAGCAAAGAGTTCCACGAAATACAGATGTAACTCTGTGAGATGAATTAACAGAACACTAAGCAGTTTCTCAGAAAGCTTCTTTCCAGATTTCATCGGAGGATATTTCCTTCTTCACCATAGCCCTCTACGGGCTTCCAAATATCACTTTGCCAATTCCACAAGAACTGTCTTAGCGAAAGGCTTCTTGAGGGGAAAGCTGTAACTCTGTGAGAGGATTTCAAAGAACACAAAGAAGTTGCTCAGAAAGCTTCTTTCTCTTTGTTATCGGAGGATATTTCCTTTGGCCCTATAGTCTTCAAAGGGAAAGGAAATATCTGTTCTCAGATTCCACAGAAATCAGGCTAGCAAAGAGATCCACGAAATAGATGTAACTCTGTGAGATGAATTAACAGAATACTAAGCAGTTTCTCAGAAATCTTCTTTCCAGGTTTCATCGGAGGATATTTCCTTTTTCACCATAGCCCTCTATGGGCTTCCAAATATCACTTTGCCAATTCCACAAGAACTGTCTTAGCGAAAGGCTTCTTGAGGGGAAAGCTGTAACTCTGTGAGATGATTTCACAGAACGCAAAGAAGTTTCTCAGAACGCTTCTTTCTCTTTGTTATCGGAGGATATTTCCTTTGGCCGTATAGTCCTCAAGGGATCCGAAATATCTGCTCTCAGATTCCACAGAAATAAGGCTAGGAAAGAGATCCACGAAGTACAGGGGTAACTCTGTGAGATAAATTAACAGAACACTAAGCAGTTTCTCAGAAAGCTTCTTTCCAGATTTCATCCGAGGATATTTCCTTTTTCACCATAGCCCTCTATGGGCTTCCAAATATCACTTTGCCAATTCCAAAAGAACTGTCTTAGCGAAAGGCTTCTAGAGGGGAAATCTGTAACTCTGTGAGATGATTTCACAGAACACAAAGAAGTTGCTCAGAAAGCTTCTTTCTCTTGGTTATCGGAGGATATTTCCTTTGGCCCTATAGTCTTCAAAGGGAAAGCAAATATCTGTTCTCAGATTCCACAGAAATAAGGCTAGCAAAGAGATCCATGAAATACAGATGTAACTCTGTGAGATGAATTAACAGAACACTAAGCAGTTTCTCTGAAAGCTTCCTTCCAGATTTCATCTGAGGATATTTCCTTTTTCACCATAGCCCTCTATGGGCTTCCAAATATCACTTTGCCAATTCCACAAGAACTGTCTTAGCGAAAGGCTTCTTGAGGGGAAAGCTGTAACTCTGTGAGATGATTTCACAGAACACAAAGAAGTTTCTCAGAAAGCTTCTTTCTCTTTGTTATCGGAGGATATTTCCTTTGGCCCTATAGTCTTCAAAGGGAAAGGAAATATCTGTTCTCAGATTCCACAGAAATAAGGCTAGCAAAGAAATCCACGAAATACAGATGTAACTCTGTGAGATGAATTAAAAGAACACTAAGCAGTTTCTCAGAAAGCTTCTTTCCAGATTTCATCGGAGGATATTTCCTTTTTCTCCATAGCCCTCTATGAGCTTCCAAATATCACTTTGCCAATTCCACAAGAAATGTCTAGCGAAAGGCTTCTTGAGTGGAAAGCTGTAACTCTGTGAAATGATTTCACAGAACACAAAGAAGTTTCTGAGAAAGCTTCTTTCTCTTTGTTATCGGAGGATATTTCCTTTGGCCCTATAGTCTTCAAAGGGAAAGGAAATATCTGTTGTCAGATTCCACAGAAATAAGGCTAGCAAAGAGATCCACGAAATACAGATGTAACTCTGTGAGATGAATTAACAGAACACTAAGCAGTTTCTCAGAAAGCTTCCTTCCAGATTTCATCGGAGGATATTTCCTTTTTCACCATAGCCCTCTATGGGCTTCCAAATATCACTTTGCCAATTCCACAAGAACTGTCTTAGCGAAAGGCTTCTTGAAGGGAAAGCTGTAACTCTGTGAGATGATTTCACAGAACACAAAGAAGTTTCTCAGAAAGCTTCTATCTCTTTGTTATCGGAGGATATTTCCTTTGGCCCTATAGTCTTCAAAGGGAAAGGAAATATCTGTTCTCAGATTCCACAGAAATAAGGCTAGCAAAGAGATCCACGAAATACAGATGTAACTCTGTGAGATGAATTAACAGAACACTAAGCAGTTTCTCAGAAACCTTCTTTCCAGATTTCATCGGAGGATATTTCCTTTTTCACCATAGCCCTCTAAGGGCTTCCAAATATCACTTTGCCAATTCCACAAGAACTGTCTTAGCGAAAGGCTTCTTGAGGGGAAAGCTGAAACTCTGTGAGATGATTTCACAGAACACAAAGAAGTTGCTCAGAAAGCTTCTTTCTCTTTGTTATCGGAGGATATTTCCTTTGGCCCTATAGTTTTCAAAGGGATCCGAAATATCTGTTCTCAGATTCCACAGGAATAAGGCTAGCAAAGAGATCCACGAAATACAGATGTAACTCTGTGAGATGAATTAACAGAACACTAAGCAGTTTCTCAGAAAGCTTCCTTCCAGATTTCATCTGAGGATATTTCCTTTTTCACCGTAGCCGTCTATGGGCTTCCAAATGTCACTTTGCCAATTCCACAAGAACTGTCTTAGCGAAAGGCTTCTTGAGGGGAAAGCTGTAACTCTGTGAGATGATTTCAAAGAACACAAAGAAGTTACTCAGAAACCTTCTTTCTCTTTGTTATCGGAGGATATTTACTTTGGCCCTATAGTCTTCAAAGGGATCCGAAATATCTGTTCTCAGATTCCACAGAAATAAGGCTAGCGAAGAGATCCACGAAATACAGATGTAACTCTGTGAGATGAATTAACAGATCACTAAGCAGTTTCTCAGAAAGCTTCTTTCCATATTTCATCGGAGGATATTTCCTTTTTCACCATAGCCCTCTATGGGCTTCCAAATATCACTTTGCCAATTCCACAAGAACTGTCTTAGCGAAAGGCTTCTTGAGGGGAAAGCTGTAACTCTGTGAGAGGATTTCACAGAACACAAAGAAGTTTCTCAGAAAGCTTCTTTCTCTTGGTTATCGGAGGATATTTCCTTTGGCCCTATAGTCTTCAAAGGGAAAGGAAATATCCTTTCTCAGATGCCACAGAAAGAAGGCTAGCAAAGAGATCCACGAAATACAGATGTAACTCTGTGAGATGAATTAACAGAACACTAAGCAATTTCTCTGAAAGCTTCCTTCCAGATTTCATCTGAGGATATTTCCTTTTTCACCATAGCCCTCTATGGGCTTCCAAATATCACTTTGCCAATTCCACAAGAACTGTCTTAGCGAAAGGCTTCTTGAGGGGAAAGCTGTAACTCTGTGAGATGATTTCACAGAACACAAAGAAGTTTCTCAGAAAGCTTCTTTCTCTTTGTTATTGGAGGATATTTCCTTTGGCCCTATAGTCTTCAAAGGGATCCGAAATATCTGTTCTCAGATTCCAGAGAAATAAGGCTAGCAAAGAGATCCACGAAATACAGATGTAACTCTGTGAGATGAATTAACAGATCACTAATCAGTTTCTCAGAAAGCTTCTTTCCAGATTTCATCGGAGGATATTTCCTTTTTCACCATAGCCCTCTATGGGCTTCCAAATATCACTTTGCCAATTCCACAAGAACTGTCTTCGTGAAAGGCTTCTTGAGGGGAAAGCTGTATCTCTGTGAGATGATTTCACAGAACACAAAGAAGTTTCTCAGAAAGCTTCTTTCTCTTTGTTATCGGAAGATATTTCCTTTGGCCCTATAGTCTTCAAAGGGAAAGGAAATATCTGTTGTCAGATTCCACAGAAATAAGGCTAGCAAAGAGATCCACGAAATACAGATGTAACCCTGTGAGATGAATTAACAGAACACTAAGCAGCTTCTCAGAAAGCTTCTTTCCAGATATCTTCGGAGGATATTTCCTTTTTCACCATAGCCCTCTATGGGCATCCAAATATTACTTTGCCAATTCCACAAGAACTGTCTTAGCGAAAGGCTTCTTGAGGGGAAAGCTGTAACTCTGTGAGATGATTTCACAGAACACAAAGAAGTTGCTCAGAAAGCTTCTTTCTCGTTGTTATCGGAGGATATTTCCTTTGGCCGTATAGTCTTCTAAGGGAAAGGAAATATCCTTTCTCAGATTCCACAGAAATAAGGCTAGCAAAGAGATCCACGAAGTACAGATGTAACTCTGTGAGATGAATTAACAGAACACTAAGCAGTTTCTCAGAAAGCTTCTTTCCAGATTTCATCGGAGGATATTTCCTTTTTCACCATAGCCCTCTATGGGCTTCCAAATATCACTTTGCCAATTCCAGAAGAACTGTCTTAGCGAAAGGCTTCTTGAGGGCAAAGCTGTAACTCTGTGAGATGATTTCACAGAACACAAAGAAGTTTCTCAGAAAGCTTCTTTCTCTTTGTTATCGGAGGATATTTCCTTTGGCCCTATAGTCTTCAAAGGGAAAGGAAATATCTGTTCTCAGATTCCACAGAAATAAGGCTAGCAAAGAAATCCACGAAATACAGATGTAACTCTGTGAGATGAATTAAAAGAACACTAAGCAGTTTCTCAGAAAGCTTCTTTCCAGATTTCATCGGAGGATATTTCCTTTTTCTCCATAGCCCTCTATGAGCTTCCAAATATCACTTTTCCAATTCCACAAGAAATGTCTAGCGAAAGGCTTCTTGAGGGGAAAGCTGTAACTCTGTGAAATGATTTCACAGAACACAAAGAAGTTTCTGAGAAAGCTTCTTTCTCTTTGTTATCGGAGGATATTTCCTTTGGCCCTATAGTCTTCAAAGGGAAAGGAAATATCTGTTGTCAGATTCCACAGAAATAAGGCTAGCAAAGAGATCCACGAAATACAGATGTAACTCTGTGAGATGAATTAACAGAACACTAAGCAGTTTCTCAGAAAGCTTCCTTCCAGATTTCATCGGAGGATATTTCCTTTTTCACCATAGCCCTCTATGGGCTTCCAAATATCACTTTGCCAATTCCACAAGAACTGTCTTAGCGAAAGGCTTCTTGAAGGGAAAGTTGTAACTCTGTGAGATGATTTCACAGAACACAAAGAAGTTTCTCAGAAAGCTTCTATCTCTTTGTTATCGGAGGATATTTCCTTTGGCCCTATAGTCTTCAAAGGGAAAGGAAATATCTGTTCTCAGATTCCACAGAAATAAGGCTAGCAAAGAGATCCACGAAATACAGATGTAACTCTGTGAGAAGAATTAACAGAACACTAAGCAGTTTCTCAGAAACCTTCTTTCCAGATTTCATCGGAGGATATTTCCTTTTTCACCATAGCCCTCTAAGGGCTTCCAAATATCACTTTGCCAATTCCACAAGAACTGTCTTAGCGAAAGGCTTCTTGAGGGGAAAGCTGTAACTCTGTGAGATGATTTCACAGAACACAAAGAAGTTGCTCAGAAAACTTCTTTCTCTTTGTTATCGGAGGATATTTCCTTTGGCCGTATAGTCTTCAAAGGGATCCGAAATATCTGTTCTCAGATTCCACAGAAATAAGGCTAGCAAAGAGATCCACGAAGTACAGAGGTAACTCTGTGAGATGAATTAAAAGAACACTAAGCAGTTTCTCAGTAAGCTTCTTTCCAGATTTCATCGGAGGATATTTCCTTTTTCACCATAGCCCTCTACGGGCTTCCAAATATCACTTTGCCAATTCCACAAGAACTGTCTTAGCGAAAGGCTTCTTGAGGGGAAAGCTGTAACTCTGTGAGATGATTTCACAGAACACAAAGAAGTTTCTCAGAAAGCTTATTTCTCTTTGTTATCGGAGGATATTTCCTTTGGCCCTATAGTCTTCAAAGGGAAAGGAAATAACTGTTTTCAGATTCCACAGAAATAAGGCTAGCAAAGAGATCCACGAAATACAGATGTAACTCTCTGAGATGAATTAACAGAACACTAAGCAGTTTCTCAGAAAGCTTCTTTCCAGATATCATCGGAGGGTATTTCCTTTTTCACCATAGCCCTCTATGGGCATCCAAATATCACTTTGCCAATTCCACAAGAACTGTCTTAACGAAAGGCTTCCTAAGGGGAAAGCTGTAACTCTGTGAGATGATTTCACAGAACACAAAGAAGTTGCTCAGAAAGCTTCTTTCTCTTTGTTATCGGAGGATATTTCCTTTGGCCCTATAGTTTTCAAAGGGATCCGAAATATCTGTTCTCAGATTCCACAGGAATAAGGCTAGCAAAGAGATCCACGAAATACAGATGTAACTCTGTGAGATGAATTAACAGAACACAAAGCAGTTTCTCAGAAAGCTTCCTTCCAGATTTCATCTGAGGATATTTCCTTTTTCACCGTAGCCGTCTATGGGCTTCCAAATGTCACTTTGCCAATTCCACAAGAACTGTCTTAGCGAAAGGCTTCTTGAGGGGAAAGCTGTAACTCTGTGAGATGATTTCACAGAACACAAAGAAGTTTCTCAGAAACCTTCTTTCTCTTTGTTATCGGAGGATATTTACTTTGGCCCTATAGTCTTCAAAGGGATCCGAAATATCTGTTCTCAGATTGCACAGAAATAAGGCTAGCGAAGAGATCCACGAAATACAGATGTAACTCTGTGAGATGAATTAACAGATCACTAAGCAGTTTCTCAGAAAGCTTCTTTCCATATTGCATCGGAGGATATTTCCTTTTTCACCATAGCCCTCTATGGGCTTCCAAATATCACTTTGCCAATTCCACAAGAACTGTCTTAGCTTAAGGCTTCTTGAGGGGAAAGCTGTAACTCTGTGAGATGATTTCACAGAACACGAAGAAGTTGCTCAGAAAGCTTCTTTCTCTTTGTTATCGGAGGATATTTCCTTTGGCCCTATAGTCTTCAAAGGGATCCGAAATATCTGTTCACAGATTCCACAGAAATAAGGCTAGCGAAGAGATCCACGAAATACAGATGTAACTCTGTGAGATGAATTAATAGAACCCTGAGCAGTTTCTCAGAAAGCTTCTTTCCAGATTTCATCGGAGGATATTTCCTTTTTCACCATAGCCCTCTATGGGCTTCCAAATAACACTTTGCCAATTCCACAAGAACTGTCGTAGCGAAAGGCTTCTTGAGGGGAAAGCTGAAACTCTGTGAGAGGATTTCACAGAACACAAATAAGTTTCTCAGAAAGCTTCTTTCTCTTGGTTATCGGAGGATATTTCCTTTGGCCCTATAGTCTTCAAAGGGAAAGGAAATATCCTTTCTCAGATTCCACAGAAAGAAGGCTAGCAAAGAGATCCACGAAATACAGATGTAACTCTGTGAGATGAATTAACAGAACACTAAGCAGTTTCTCAGAAACTTCTTTCCAGATTTCATCGGAGGATATTTCCTTTTTCACCATAGCCCTCTATGGGCTTCCAAATATCACTTTGCCAATTCCAGAAGAACTGTCTTAGCGAAAGGCTTCTTGAGGGCAAAGCTGTAACTCTGTGAGATGATTTCACAGAACACAAAGAAGTTTCTCAGAAAGCTTCTTTCTCTTTGTTATCGGAGGATATTTCCTTTGGCCCTATAGTCTTCAAAGGGAAAGGAAATATCTGTTCTCAGATTCCACAGAAATAAGGCTAGCAAAGAAATCCACGAAATACAGATGTAACTCTGTGAGATGAATTAAGAGAACACTAAGCAGTTTCTCAGAAAGCTTCTTTCCAGATTTCATCGGAGGATATTTCCTTTTTCACCATAGCCCTCTATGGGCTTCCAAATATCACTTTGCCAATTCCACAAGAACTGTCTTAGCGAAAGGCTTCTTGAGGGGAAAGCTGTAACTCTGTGAGATGATTTCACAGAACACAAAGAAGTTGCTCAGAAAGCTTCTTTCTCTTTGTTATCGGAGGATATTTCCTTTGGCCCTATAGTCTTCAAAGGGATCAGAAATATCTGTTCACAGATTCCACAGAAATAAGGCTAGCGAAGAGATCCACGAAATACAGATGTAACTCTGTGAGATGAATTAATAGAACCCTGAGCAGTTTCTCAGAAAGCTTCTTTCCAGATTTCATCGGAGGATATTTCCTTTTTCACCATAGCCTTCTATGGGCTTCCAAATAACACTTTGCCAATTCCACAAGAACTGTCGTAGCGAAAGGCTTCTTGAGGGGAAAGCTGTAACTCTGTGAGAGGATTTCACAGAACACAAAGAAGTTTCTCAGAAAGCTTCTTTCTCTTTGTTATCGGAGGATATTTCCTTTGGCCCTATAGTCTTCAAAGGGAAAGGAAATATCTGTTCTCAGATTCCACAGAAATAAGGCTAGCAAAGAAATCCACGAAATACAGATGTAACTCTGTGAGATGAATTAAAAGAACACTAAGCAGGTTCTCAGAAAGCTTCTTTCCAGATTTCATCGGAGGATATTTCCTTTTCCTCCATAGCCCTCTATGAGCTTCCAAATATCACTTTGCCAATTCCACAAGAAATGTCTAGCGAAAGGCTTCTTGAGTGGAAAGCTGTAACTCTGTGAAATGATTTCACAGAACACAAAGAAGTTTCTGAGAAAGCTTCTTTCTCTTTGTTATCGGAGGATATTTCCTTTGGCCCTATAGTCTTCAAAGGGAAAGGAAATATCTGTTGTCAGATTCCACAGAAATAAGGCTAGAAAGAGATCCACGAAATACAGATGTAACTCTGTGAGATGAATTAACAGAACACTAAGCAGTTTCTCAGAAAGCTTCCTTCCAGATTTCATCGGAGGATATTTCCTTTTTCACCATAGCCCTCTATGGGCTTCCAAATATCACTTTGCCAATTCCACAAGAACTGTCTTAGCGAAAGGCTTCTTGAAGGGAAAGCTGTAACTCTGTGAGATGATTTCACAGAACACAAAGAAGTTTCTCAGAAAGCTTCTATCTCTTTGTTATCGGAGGATATTTCCTTTGGCCCTATAGTCTTCAAAGGGAAAGGAAATATCTGTTCTCAGATTCCACAGAAATAAGGCTAGCAAAGAGATCCACGAAATACAGATGTAAATCTGTGAGATGAATTAACAGAACACTAAGCAGTTTCTCAGAAACCTTCTTTCCAGATTTCATCGGAGGATATTTCCTTTTTCACCATAGCCCTCTAAGGGCTTCCAAATATCACTTTGCCAATTCCACAAGAACTGTCTTAGCGAAAGGCTTCTTGAGGGGAAAGCTGTAACTCTGTGAGATGATTTCACAGAACACAAAGAAGTTGCTCAGAAAACTTCTTTCTCTTTGTTATCGGAGGATATTTCCTTTGGCCGTATAGTCTTCAAAGGGATCCGAAATATCTGTTCTCAGATTCCACAGAAATAAGGCTAGCAAAGAGATCCACGAATTACAGAGGTAACTCTGTGAGATGAATTAAAAGAACACTAAGCAGTTTCTCAGTAAGCTTCTTTCCAGATTTCATCGGAGTATATTTCCTTTTTCACCATAGCTCTCTACGGGCTTCCAAATATCACTTTGCCAATTCCTCAAGAACTGTCTTAGCGAAAGGCTTCTTGAGGGGAAAGCTGTAACTCTGTGAGATGATTTCACAGAACACAAAGAAGTTTCTCAGAAAGCTTATTTCTCTTTGTTATCGGAGGATATTTCCTTTGGCCCTATAGTCTTCAAAGGGAAAGGAAATAACTGTTTTCAGATTCCACAGAAATAAGGCTAGCAAAGAGATCCACGAAATACAGATGTAACTCTCTGAGATGAATTAACAGAACACTAAGCAGTTTCTCAGAAAGCTTCTTTCCAGATATCATCGGAGGGTATTTCCTTTTTCACCATAGCCCTCTATGGGCATCCAAATATCACTTTGCCAATTCCACAAGAACTGTCTTAACGAAAGGCTTCCTAAGGGGAAAGCTGTAACTCTGTGAGATGATTTCACAGAACACAAAGAAGTTGCTCAGAAAGCTTCTTTCTCTTTGTTATCAGAGGATATTTCCTTTGGCCCTATAGTTTTCAAAGGGATCCGAAATATCTGCTCTCAGATTCCACAGGAATAAGGCTAGCAAAGAGATCCACGAAATACAGATGTAACTCTGTGAGATGAATTAACAGAACACTAAGCAGTTTCTCAGAAAGCTTCCTTCCAGATTTCATCTGAGGATATTTCCTTTTTCACCGTAGCCGTCTATGGGCTTCCAAATGTCACTTTGCCAATTCCACAAGAACTGTCTTAGCGAAAGGCTTCTTGAGGGGAAAGCTGTAACTCTGTGAGATGATTTCACAGAACACAAAGAAGTTTCTCAGAAACCTTCTTTCTCTTTGTTATCGGAGGATATTTACTTTGGCCCTATAGTCTTCAAAGGGATCCGAAATATCTGTTCTCAGATTCCACAGAAATAAGGCTAGAGAAGAGATCCACGAAATACAGATGTAACTCTGTGAGATGAATTAATAGAACCCTGAGCAGTTTCTCAGAAAGCTTCTTTCCAGATTTCATCGGAGGATATTTCCTTTTTCACCATAGCCCTCTATGGGCTTCCAAATAACACTTTGCCAATTCCACAAGAACTGTCGTAGCGAAAGGCTTCTTGAGGGGAAAGCTGTAACTCTGTGAGAGGATTTCACAGAACACAAAGAAGTTTCTCAGAAAGCTTCTTTCTCTTGGTTATCGGAGGATATTTCCTTTGGCCCTATAGTCTTCAAAGGGAAAGGAAATATCCTTTCTCAGATTCCACAGAAAGAAGGCTAGCAAAGAGATCCACGAAATACAGATGTAACTCTGTGAGATGAATTAACAGAACAATAAGCAGTTTCTCAGAAACTTCTTTCCAGATTTCATCGGAGGATATTTCCTTTTTCACCATAGCCCTCTATGGGCTTCCAAATATCACTTTGCCAATTCCAGAAGAACTGTCTTAGCGAAAGGCTTCTTGAGGGCAAAGCTGTAACTCTGTGAGACGATTTCACAGAACACAAAGAAGTTTCTCAGAAAGCTTCTTTCTCTTTGTTATCGGAGGATATTTCCTTTGGCCCTATAGTCTTCAAAGGGAAAGGAAATATCTGTTCTCAGATTCCACAGAAATAAGGCTAGCAAAGAAATCCACGAAATACAGATGTAACTCTGTGAGATGAATTAAGAGAACACTAAGCAGTTTCTCAGAAAGCTTCTTTCCAGATTTCATCGGAGGATATTTCCTTTTTCACCATAGCCCTCTATGGGCTTCCAAATATCACTTTGCCAATTCCACAAGAAATGTCTAGAGAAAGGCTTCTTGAGTGGAAAGCTGTAACTCTGTGAGATGATTTCACAGAACACAAAGAAGTTTCTGAGAAAGCTTCTTTCTCTTTGTTATCGGAGGATATTTCCTTTGGCCCTATAGTCTTCAAAGGGAAAGGAAATATCTGTTGTCAGATTCCACAGAAATAAGGCTAGCAAAGAGATCCACGAAATACAGATGTAACTCTGTGAGATGAATTAACAGAACACTAAGCAGTTTCTCAGAAAGCTTCTTTCCAGATTTCATCGGAGGATATTTCCTTTTTCACCATAGCCCTCTATGGGCTTCCAAATATCACTTTGCCAATCCCACAAGAACTGTCTTAGCGAAAGGCTTCTTGAGGGGAAAGCTGTAACTCTGTGAGATGATTTCACAGAACACAAAGAAGTTGCTCAGAAAACTTCTTTCTCTTTGTTATCGGAGGATATTTCCTTTGGCCCTATAGTCTTCAAAGGGATCCGAAATATCTGTTCTCAGATTCCACAGAAATAAGGCTAGCAAAGAGATCCACGAAATACAGATGTAACTCTGTGAGATGAATTAACAGAACACTAAGCAGTTTCTCTGAAAGCTTCTTTCCAGATTTCATCGGTGGATATTTCCTTTTTCACCATAGCCCTCTATGGGCTTCCAAATATCACTTTGCCAATTCCACAAGAACTGTCTTAGCGAAAGGCTTCTTGAGGGGAAAGCTGTAACTCTGTGAGATGATTTCACAGAACACAAAGAAGTTTCTCAGAAAGCTTCTTTCTCTTTGTTATCGGAGGATATTTCCTTTGGCCCTATAGTCTTCAAAGGGATCCGAAATATCTGTTCTCAGATTCCACAGAAATAAGGCTAGCAAAGAGATCCACGAAATACAGATGTAACTCTGTGAGATGAATTAACAGAACACTAAGCAGTTTCTCAGAAAGCTTCTTTCCAGATTTCATCTGAGGATATTTCCTTTTTCACCATAGCCCTCTATGGGCTTCCAAATGTCACTTTGCCAATTCCACAAGAACTGTCTTAGCGAAAGGCTTCTTGAGGGGAAAGCTGTAACTCTGTGAGATGATTTCACAGAACATAAAGAAGTTTCTCAGAAAGCTTCTTTCTCTTTGTTATCGGAGGATATTTCCTTTGGCCCTATAGTCTTCAAAGGGATCCGAAATATTTGTTGTCAGATTCCACAGAAATAAGGCTAGCAAAGAGATCCACGAAATACAGATGTAGCACTGTGAGATGAATTAACAGATCACTAAGCACTTTCTCAGAAAACTTCTTTCCAGATTTCATCGGAGGATATTTCCTTTTTCACCATAGTCCTCTATGGGCTTCCAGAGATCACTTTGCCAATTCCACAAGAACTGTCTTAGCGAAAGGCTTCTTGAGGGGAAAGCTGTAACTCTGTGAGATGATTTCACAGAACACAAAGAAGTTTCTCAGAAAGCTTCTTTCTCTTTGTTATCGGAGGATATTTCCTTTGGCCCTATAGTCTTCAAAGGGAAAGGAAATATCTGTTCACAGATTCCACAGAAATAAGGCTAGCAAAGAGATCCACGAAATACAGATGTAACTCTTTGAGATGAATTAGTAGAACACTGAGCAGTTTCTCAGAAAGCTTCTTTCCAGATTTCATCGGAGGATATTTCCTTTTTCACCACAGCCCTCTATGGGCTTCCAAATATCACTTTGCCAATTCCACAAGAACTGTCTTTGCGAAAGGCTTCTTGAGGGGAAAGCTGTAACTCTGTGAGATGATTTCACAGAACACAAAGAAGTTTCTCAGAAAGCTTCCTTCTCTTTGTTATCGGAGGATATTTCCTTTGGCCCTATAGTCTTCACAGGGAAAGGAAATATCTGTTGTCAGATTCCACAGAAATAAGGCTAGCAAAGAGATCCACGAAATACAGATGTAACTCTGTGAGATGAATTAACAGAACACTAAGCAGTTTCTCAGAAAGCTTCTTTCCAGATTTCATCGGAGGATATTTCCTTTTTCACCATAGCCCTCTATGGGCTTCCAAATATCACCTTGCCAATTCCACAAGAACTGTCTTAGCGAAAGGCTTCTTGAGGGGAAAGCTGTAACTCTGTGAGATGATTTCACAGAACACAAAGAAGTTTCTCAGAAAGCTTCTTTCTCTTTGTTATCAGAGGATATTTCCTTTGGCCCTATAGTCTTCAAAGGGAAAGGAATTATCTGTTCTCAGATTCCACAGAAATAAGGCTAGCAAAGAGATCCACGAAATACAGATGTAACTCTGTGAGATGAATTAACAGAACACTAAGCAGTTTCTCAGAAAGCTTCTTTCCAGATTTCATCGGAGGATATTTCCTTTTTCACCATAGCCCTCTATGGGCTTCCAAATATCACTTTGCCAATTCCACAAGAACTGTCTTAGCGAAAGGCTTCTTGAGGGGAAAGCTGTAACTCTGTGAGATGATTTCACAGAACACAAAGAAGTTTCTCAGAAAGCTTCTTTCTCTTTGTTATCGGAGGATATTTCCTTTGGCCCTATAGTCTTCAAAGGGATCCGAAATATCTGTTCTCAGATTCCACAGAAATAAGGCTAGCAAAGAGATCCACGAAATACAGATGTAACTCTGTGAGATGAATTAACAGAACACTAAGCAGTTTCTCAGAAAGCTTCTTTCCAGATTTCATCTGAGGATATTTCCTTTTTCACCATAGCCCTCTATGGGCTTCCAAATGTCACTTTGCCAATTCCACAAGAACTGTCTTAGCGAAAGGCTTCTTGAGGGGAAAGCTGTAACTCTGTGAGATGATTTCACAGAACATAAAGAAGTTTCTCAGAAAGCTTCTTTCTCTTTGTTATCGGAGGATATTTCCTTTGGCCCTATAGTCTTTAAAGGGATCCGAAATATCTGTTCTCAGATTCCACAGAAATAAGGCTAGCAAAGAGATCCACGAAGTACAGGGGTAACTCTGTGAGATGAATTAACAGAACACTAAGCAGTTTCTCAGAAAGCTTCTTTCCAGATTTCATCGGAGGATATTTCCTTTTTCACCATAGCCCTCTATGGGCTTCCAAATATCACTTTGCCAATTCCAAAAGAACTGTCTTAGCGAAAGGCTTCTTGAGGGGAAAGCTGTAATTCTGTGAGATGATTTCACAGAACACAAAGAAGTTTCTCAGAAAGCTTCTTTCTCTTGGTTATCGGAGATTATTTCCTTTGGCCCTGTAGTCTTCAAAGGGAAAGGAAATATCTGTTCTCAGATTCCACAGAAATAAGGCTAGCAAAGAGATCCACGAAATACAGATGTAACTCTGTGAGATGAATTAACAGAACACTAAGCAGTTTCTCAGAAAGCTTCCTTCCAGATTTCATCTGAGGATATTTCCATTTTCACCATAACCCTCTATGGGCTTCCAAATATCACTTTGCCAATTCCACAAGAACTGTCTTAGCGAAAGGCTTCTTGAGGGGAAAGCTGTAACTCTGTGAGATGATTTCACAGAACACAAGGAAGTTTCTCAGAAAGCTTCTTTCTCTTTGTTATTGGAGGATATTTCCTTTGGCCCTATAGTTTTCAAAGGGATCCGAAATATCTGTTCTCAGATTCCAGAGAAATAAGGCTAGCAAAGATATCCACGAAATACAGATGTAACTCTGTGAGATGAATTAACAGAACACTGAGCAGTTTCTCAGAATCCTTCTTTCCAGATGTCATCGGAGGATATTTCCTTTTTCACCATAGCTCTCTATGGGCTTCCAAATATCACTTTGCCAATTCCACAAGAAGTGTCTTAGCGAAAGGCTTCTTGAGGGAAAAGCTGTAACTCTGTGAGAGGATTTCACAGAACACAAAGAAGTTTCACAGAAAGCTTCTTTGTCTTTGTTATCGGAGGATATTTCCTTTGGCCCTATAGTCTTCAAAGGGAAAGGAAATATCTGTTCTCAGATTCCACAGAAATAAGGCTAGCAAAGAGATCCACGAAATACAGATGTAACCCTGTGAGATGAATTAACAGAACACTAAGCAGTATCTCAGAAAGCTTCTTTCCAGATTTCATCGGGGGATATTTCCTTTTTCACCGTAGCCCTCTATGGGCTTCCAAATGTCACTTTGCCAATTCCACAAGAACTGTCTTAGCGAAAGGCTTCTTGAGGGGAAAGCTGTAACTCTGTGAGATGATTTCACAGAACACAAAGAAGTTTCTCAGAAACCTTCTTTCTCTTTGTTATCGGAGGATATTTCCTTTGGCCCTATAGTCTTCAAAGGGATACGAAATATCTGTTCTCAGATTCCACAGAAAGAAGGCTCGCAAAGAGATCCACGAAATACAGATGTAACTCTGTGAGATGAATTAACAGATCACTAAGCAGTTTCTCAGAAAGCTTCTTTCAGGTTTCATCGGAGGATATTTCCTTTTTCACCATAGCCCTCTATGGGCTTCCAAATATCACTTGGCCAATTCCAGAAGAACTGTCTTAGCGAAAGGCTTCTTGAGGGGAAAGCTGTAACTCTGTGAGATGATTTCACAGAACACAAAGAAGTTTCTCAGAAAGCTTCTTTCTCTTTGTTATCGGAAGATATTTCCTTGGCCCTATAGTCTTCAAAGGGAAAGGAAATATCTGTTGTCAGATTCCACAGAAATAAGGCTAGCAAAGAGATGCACGAAATACAGATGTAACTCTGTGAGATGAATTAACAGAACACTAAGCAGTTTCTCAGAAAGCTTCTTTCCAGATTTCATCGGAGGATATTTCCTTTTTCACCATAGACCTCTATGGGCTTCCAAATATCACTTTGCCAATTCCACAAGAACTGTCTTAGCGAAAGGCTTCTTGAGGGGAAAGCTGTAACTCTGTGAGATGATTTCATAGAACACAAAGAAGTTGCTCAGAAAGCTTTTTTCTCTTTGTTATCTGAGGATATTTCCTTTGGCCGTATAGTTTTCAAAGGGATCCGAAATATCTGTTCTCAGATTCCACAGAAATAAGGGTAGCAAAGAGTTCCGCGAAATACAGATGTAACTCTGTGAGATGAATTAACAGAACACTAAGCAGTTTCTCAGAAAGCTTCTTTCCAGATTTCATCGGAGGATATTTCCTTCTTCACCATAGCCCTCTACGGGCTTCCAAATATCACTTTGCCAATTCCACAAGAACTGTCTTAGCGAAAGGCTTCTTGAGGGGAAAGCTGTAACTGTGTGAGATGATTTCACAGAACACAAAGAAGTATCTCAGAAAGCTTCTTTCTCTTTGTTATCGGAGGTTATTTCCTTTGGCCGTATAGTCTTCAATGGGATCCGAAATATCTGTTCTCAGATTCCACAGAAATAAGGCTAGCAAAGAGATCCGCGAAATACAGATGTAACTCTGTGAGATGAATTAACAGAACACTAAGCAGTTTCTCAGAAAGCTTCTTTCCAGGTTTCATCGGAGGATATTTCCTTTTTCACCATAGCCCTCTATGGGCTTCCAAATATCACTTTGCCAATTCCACAAGAACTGTCTTGGCGAAAGGCTTCTTGAGAGGAAAGCTGTACCTCTGTGAGATGATTTCACAGAACACAAAGAAGTTTCACAGAAACCTTCTTTCTCTTTGTTATCGGAGGATATTTCCTTTGGCCCTATAGTCTTCAAAGGGATCCGAAATATCTGTTCTCAGATTCCACAGAAATAAGGCTAGCAAAGAGATCCACGAAATACAGATGTAACTCTGTGAGATGAATTAACAGATCACTAATCAGTTTCTCAGAAAGCTTCTTTCCAGATTTCATCGGAGGATATTTCCTTTTTCACCATAGCCCTCTATGGGCTTCCAAATATCACTTTGCCAATTCCACAAGAACTGTCTTAGCGAAAGGCTTCTTGAGGGGAAAGCTGTATCTCAGTGAGATGATTTCACAGAACACAAAGAAGTTTCTCAGAAAGCTTCTTTCTCTTTGTTATCGGAAGATATTTCCTTTGCCCCTATAGTCTTCAAAGGGAAAGGAAATATCTGTTGTCAGATTCCACAGAAATAAGGCTAGCAAAGAGATCCACGAAATACAGATGTAACCCTGTGAGATGAATTAACAGAACACTAAGCAGTTTCTCAGAAAGCTTCTTTCCAGATATCATCGGAGGATATTTCCTTTTTCACCAGAGCCCTCTATGGGCATCCAAATATCACTTTGCCAATTCCACAAGAACTGTCTTAGCGAAAGGCTTCTTGAGGGGAAAGCTGTAACTCTGTGAGATGATTTCACAGAACACAAAGAAGTTGCTCAGAAAGCTTCTTTCTCGTTGTTATCGGAGGATATTTCCTTTGGCCGTATAGTCTTCAAAGGGAAAGGAAATATCCTTTCTCAGATTCCACAGAAATAAGGCTAGCAAAGAGATCCACGAAGTACAGATGTAACTCTGTGAGATGAATTAACAGAACACTAAGCAGTTTCTCAGAAAGCTTCTTTCCAGATTTCATCGGAGGATATTTCCTTTTTCACCATAGCCCTCTATGGGTTTCCAAATATCACTTTGCCAATTCCAGAAGAACTGTCTTAGCGAAAGGCTTCTTGAGGGCAAAGCTGTAACTCTGTGAGATGATTTCACAGAACACAAAGAAGTTTCTCAGAAAGCTTCTTTCTACTTGTTATCGGAGGATATTTCATTTGGCCCTATAGTCTTCAAAGGGAAAGGAAATATCCTTTCTCAGATTCCACAGAAAGAAGGCTAGCAAAGAGATCCACGAAATACAGATGTAACTCTGTGAGATGAATTAACAGAACACTAAGCAGTTTCTCAGAAATTTCTTTCCAGATTTCATCGGAGGATATTTCCTTTTTCACCATAGCCCTCTATGGGCTTCCAAATATCACTTTGCCAATTCCAGAAGAACTGTCTTAGCGAAAGGCTTCTTGAGGGCAAAGCTGTAACTCTGTGAGATGATTTCACAGAACACAAAGAAGTTTCTCAGAAAGCTTCTTTCTCTTTGTTATCGGAGGATATTTCCTTTGGCCCTATAGTCTTCAACGGGAAAGGAAATATCTGTTCTCAGATTCCACAGAAAAAAGGCTAGCAAAGAAATCCACGAAATACAGATGTAACTCTGTGAGATGAATTAAGAGAACACTAAGCAGTTTCTCAGAAAGCTTCTTTCCAGATTTCATCGGAGGATATTTCCTTTTTCTCCATAGCCCTCTATGAGCTTCCAAATATCACTTTGCCAATTCCACAAGAACTGTCTTAGCGAAAGGCTTCTTGAGTGGAAAGCTGTAACTCTGTGAGATGATTTCACAGAACACAAAGAAGTTTCTGAGAAAGCTTCTTTCTCTTTGTTATCGGAGGATATTTCCTTTGGCCCTATAGTCTTCAAAGGGAAAGGAAATATCTGTTGTCAGATTCCACAGAAATAAGGCTAGCAAAGAGATCCACGAAATACAGATGTAACTCTGTGAGATGAATTAACAGAACACTAAGCAGTTTCTCAGACAGCTTCTTTTCAGATTTCATCGGAGGATATTTCCTTTTTCACCATAGCCCTCTATGGGCTTCCAAATATCACTTTGCCAATTCCACAAGAACTGTCTTAGCGAAAGGCTTCTTGAGGGGAAAGCGGTAACTCTGTGAGATGATTTCACAGAACACAAAGAAGTTGCTCAGAAAACTTCTTTGTCTTTGTTATCGGAGGATATTTCCTTTGGCCCTATAGTCTTCAAAGGGATCCGAAATATCTGTTCTCAGATTCCACAGAAATAAGGCTAGCAAAGAGATCCACGAAATACAGATGTAACTCTGTGAGATGAATTAACAGAACTCTAAGCAGTTTCTCAGAAAGCTTCTTTCCAGATTTCATCTGAGGATATTTCCTTTTTCACCATAGCCCTCTATGGGCTTCCAAATGTCACTTTGCCAATTCCACAAGAACTGTCTTAGCGAAAGGCTTCTTGAGGGGAAAGCTGTAACTCTGTGAGATGATTTCACAGAACATAAAGAAGTTTCTCAGAAAGCTTCTTTCTCTTTGTTATCGGAGGATATTTCCTTTGGCCCTATAGTCTTTAAAGGGATCCGAAATATCTGTTCTCAGATTCCACAGAAATAAGGCTAGCAAAGAGATCCACGAAATACAGATGTAACACTGTGAGATGAATTAACAGATCACTAAGCAGTTTCTCAGAAAACTTCTTTCCAGATTTCATCGGAGGATATTTCCTTTTTCACCATAGTCCTCTATGGGCTTCCAGAGATCACTTTGCCAATTCCTCAAGAACTGTCTTAGCGAAAGGCTTCTTGAGGGGAAAGCTGTAATTCTGTGAGTTGATTTCACAGAACACAAAGAAGTTTCTCAGAAAACTTCTTTCTCTTTGTTATCGGAGGATATTTCCTTTGGCCCTATAGTCTTCAAAGGGATCCGAAATATCTGTTCACAGATTCCACAGAAATAAGGCTAGCAAAGAGAGCCACGAAACACAGATGTAACTCTTTGGGATGAATTAATAGAAAACTGAGCAGTTTCTCAGAAAGCTTCTTTCCAGATTTCATCGGAGGATATTTCCTTTTTCACCATAGCCCTCTATGGGCTTCCAAATATCACTTTGCAATTCCACAAGAACTGTCTTAGCGAAAGGCTTCTTGAGGGGAAAGCTGTAACTCTGTGAGATGATTTCACAGAACACAAAGAAGTTTCTCAGAAAGCTTCCTTCTCTTTGTTATCGGAGGATATTTCCTTTGGCCCTATAGTCTTCAAAGGGAAAGGAAATATCTGTTGTCAGATTCCACAGAAATAAGGCTAGCAAAGAGATCCACGAAATACAGATGTAACTCTGTGAGATGAATTAACAGAACACTAAGCAGTTTCTCAGAAAGCTTCTTTCCAGATTTCAACGGAGGATATTTCCTTTTTCACCATAGCCCTCTATGGGCTTCCAAATATCACTTTGCCAATTCCACAAGAACTGTCTTAGCGAAAGGCTTCTTGAGGGGAAAGCTGTAACTCTGTGAGATGATTTCACAGAACACAAAGAAGTTTCTCAGAAAGCTTCTTTCTCTTTGTTATCGGAGGATATTTCCTTTGGCCCTATAGTCTTCAAAGGGAAAGGAATTATCTGTTCTCAGATTCCACAGAAATAAGGCTAGCAAAGAGATTCACGAAATACAGATGTAACTCTGTGAGATGAATTAAGAGATCACTAAGCAGTTTCTCAGAAAGCTTCTTTCCAGAGATCATTGGAGGATATTTCCTTTTTCTCCATAGCCCTCTATGAGCTTCGAAATTTCACTTTGCAAATTCCACAAGAACTGTCTTAGCGAAAGACTTCTTGAGGGGAAAGCTGTACCTCTGTGAGATGATTTCACAGAACACAAAGAAGTTTCTCAGAAAGCTCCTTTCTCTTTGTTATCAGAGGATATTTCCTTTGTCCGTATAGTCTTCAAAAGGATCCGAAATATCTGTTCTCAGATTCCACAGAAATAAGGCTAGCAAAGAGATCCACGAAGTACAGGGGTAACTCTGTGAGATGAATTAACAGAACACTAAGCAGTTTCTCAGAAAGCTTCTTTCCAGATTTCATCGGAGGATATTTGCTTTTTCACCATAGCCCTCTATGGGCTTCCAAATATCACTTTGCCAATTCCAAAAGAACTGTCTTAGCGAAAGGCTTCTTGAGGGGAAAGCTGTAACTCTGTGAGATGATTTCACAGAACACAAAGAAGTTTCTCAGAAAGCTTCTTTCTCTTGGTTATCGGAGATTATTTCCTTTGGCCCAGTAGTCTTCAAAGGGAAAGGAAATATCTGTTCTCAGATTCCACAGAAATAAGGCTAGCAAAGAGATCCACGAAATACAGATGTAACTCTGTGAGATGAATTAACAGAACACTAAGCAGTTTCTCAGAAAGCTTCCTTCCAGATTTCATCTGAGGATATTTCCATTTTCACCATAACCCTCTATGGGCTTCCAAATATCACTTTGCCAATTCCACAAGAACTGTCTTAGCGAAAGGCTTCTTGAGGGTAAAGCTGTAACTCTGTGAGATGATTTCACAGAACACAAAGAAGTTTCTCAGAAAGCTTCTTTCTCTTTTTTATTGGAGGATATTTCCTTTGGCCCTATAGTCTTCAAAGGGATCCGAAATATCTGTTCTCAGATTCCAGAGAAATAAGGCTAGCAAAGATATCCACGAAATACAGATGTAACTCTGTGATATGAATTAACAGAACACTGAGCAGTTTCTCAGAATCCTTCTTTCCAGATGTCATCGGAGGATATTTCCTTTTTCACCATAGCTCTCTATGGGCTTCCAAATATCACTTTGCCAATTCCACAAGAACTGTCTTAGCGAAAGGCTTCTTGAGGGAAAAGCTGTAACTCTGTGAGAGGATTTCACAGAACATAAAGAAGTTTCTCAGAAAGCTTCTTTGTCTTTGTTATCGGAGGATATTTCCTTTGGCCCTATAGTCTTCAAAGGGAAAGGAAATATCTGTTCTCAGATTCCACAGAAATAAGGCTAGCAAAGAGATCCACGAAATACAGATGTAACTCTGTGAGATGAATTAAGAGATCACTAAGCAGTTTCTCAGAAAGCTTCTTTCCAGAGATCATTGGAGGATATTTCCTTTTTCTCCATAGCTCTCTATGAGATTCGAAATTTCACTTTGCAAATTCCACAAGAACTGTCTTAGCGAAAGGCTTCTTGAGGGGAAAGCTGTAACTCTGTGAGATGATTTCACAGAACACAAAGAAGTTTCTCAGAAAGCTTCTTTCTCTTTGTTATCAGAGGATATTTCCTTTGGCCGTATAGTCTTCAAAGGGATCCGAAATATCTGCTCTCAGATTCCACAGAAATAAGGCTAGCAAAGAGATCCACGAAGTACAGGGGTAACTCTGTGAGATGAATTAACAGAACACTAAGCAGTTTCTCAGAAAGCTTCTTTCCAGATTTCATCGGAGGATATTTCCTTTTTCACCATAGCCTTCTATGGGCTTCCAAATATCACTTTGCCAATTCCAAAAGAACTGTCTTAGCGAAAGGCTTCTTGAGGGGAAAGCTGTAACTCTGTGAGATGATTTCACAGAACACAAAGAAGTTTCTCAGAAAGCTTCTTTCTCTTGGTTATCGGAGATTATTTTCTTTGGCCCTGTAGTCTTCAAAGAGAAAGGAAATATCTGTTCTCAGATTCCACAGAAATAAGGCTAGCAAAGAGATCCACGAAATACAGATGTAACTCTGTGAGATGAATTAACAGAACACTAAGCAGTTTCTCAGAAAGCTTCCTTCCAGATTTCATCTGAGGATATTTCCATTTTCACCATAACCCTCTATGGGCTTCCAAATATCACTTTGCCAATTCCACAAGAACTGTCTTAGCGAAAGGCTTCTTGAGGGGAAAGCTGTAACTCTCTGAGATGATTTCACAGAACACAAAGAAGTTTCTCAGAAAGCTTCTTTCTCTTTGTTATTGGAGGATATTTCCTTTGGCCCTATAGTCTTCAAAGGGATCCGAAATATCTGTTCTCAGATTCCAGAGAAATAAGGCTAGCAAAGATATCCACGAAATACAGATGTAACTCTGTGAGATGAATTAACAGAACACTGAGGAGTTTCTCAGAATCCTTCTTTCCAGATGTCATCGGAGGATATTTCCTTTTTCATCATAGCTCTCTATGGGCTTCCAAATATCACTTTGCCAATTCCAGAAGAAGTGTCTTAGCGAAAGGCTTCTTGAGGGGAAAGCTGTAACTCTGTGAGATGATTTCACAGAACACAAAGAAGTTTCTCAGAAACCTTCTTTCTCTTTGTTATCGGAGGATATTTCCTTTGGCCCTATAGTCTTCAAAGGGATACGAAATATCTGTTCTCAGTTTCCACAGAAAGAAGGCTCGCAAAGAGATCCACGAAATACAGATGTAACTCTGTGAGATGAATTAACAGATCACTAAGCAGTTTCTCAGAAAGCTTCTTTCCAGATTTCATCGGAGGATATTTCCTTTTTCACCATAGCCCTCTATGGGCTTCCAAATATCACTTTGCCAATTCCAGAAGAACTGTCTTAGCGAAAGGCTTCTTGAGGGGAAAGCTGTAACTCTGTGAGATGATTTCACAGAACACAAAGAAGTATCTCAGAAAACTTCTTTCTCTTTGTTATCGGAGGATATTTCCTTTGGCCGTATAGTGTTCAATGGGATCCGAAATATCTGTTCTCAGATTCCACAGAAATAAGGCTAGCAAAGAGATCCGCGAAATACAGATGTAACTCTGTGAGATGAATTAACAGAACACTAAGCAGTTTCTCAGAAAGCTTCTTTCCAGGTTTCATCGGAGGATATTTCCTTTTTCACCATAGCCCTCTATGGGCTTCCAAATATCACTTTGCCAATTCCACAAGAACTGTCTTGGCGAAAGGCTTCTTGAGAGGAAAGCTGTAACTCTGTGAGATGATTTCACAGAACACAAAGAAGTTTCTCAGAAACCTTCTTTCTCTTTGTTATCGGAGGATATTTCCTTTGGCCCTATAGTCTTCAAAGGGATCAGAAATATCTGTTCTCAGATTCCACAGAAATAAGGCTAGCAAAGAGATCCACGAAATACAGATGTAACTCTGTGAGATGAATTAACAGATCACTAATCAGTTTCTCAGAAAGCTTCTTTCCAGATTTCATCGGAGGATATTTCCTTTTTCACCATAGCCCTCTATGGGCTTCCAAATATCACTTTGCCAATTCCACAAGAACTGTCTTAGCGAAAGGCTTCTTGAGGGGAAAGCTGTATCTCTGTGAGATGATTTCACAGAACACAAAGAAGTTTCTCAGAAAGCTTCTTTCTCTTTGTTATCGGAAGATATTTCCTTTGCCCCTATAGTCTTCAAAGGGAAAGGAAATATCTGTTGTCAGATTCCACAGAAATAAGGCTAGCAAAGAGATCCACGAAATACAGATGTAACCCTGTGAGATGAATTAACAGAACACTAAGCAGTTTCTCAGAAAGCTTCTTTCCAGATATCATCGGAGGATATTTCCTTTTTCACCAGAGCCCTCTATGGGCATCCAAATATCACTTTGCCAATTCCACAAGAACTGTCTTAGCGAAAGGCTTCTTGAGGGGAAAGCTGTAACTCTGTGAGATGATTTCACAGAACACAAAGAAGTAGCTCAGAAAGCTTCTTTCTCGTTGTTATCGGAGGATATTTCCTTTGGCCGTATAGTCTTCTAAGGGAAAGGAAATATCCTTTCTCAGATTCCACAGAAATAAGGCTAGCAAAGAGATCCACGAAGTACAGATGTAACTCTGTGAGATGAATTAACAGAACACTAAGCAGTTTCTCAGAAAGCTTCTTTCCAGATTTCATCGGAGGATATTTCCTTTTTCACCATAACCCTCTTTGGATTTCCAAATATCACTTTGCCAATTCCAGAAGAACTGTCTTAGCGAAAGGCTTCTTGAGGGCAAAGCTGTAACTCTGTGAGATGATTTCACAGAACACAAAGAAGTTTCTCAGAAAGCTTCTTTCTATTTGTTATCGGAGGATATTTCATTTGGCCCTATAGTCTTCAAAGGGAAAGGAAATATCTGTTCTCAGATTCCACAGAAATAATTCTAGCAAAGAAATCCACGAAATGCAGATGTAACACTGTGAGATGAATTAAAAGAACACTAAGCAGTTTCTCAGAAAGCTTCTTTCCAGATTTCATCGGAGGATATTTCCTTTTTCTCCATAGCCCTCTATGAGCTTCAAAATATCACTTTGCCAATTCCACAAGAAATGTCTAGCGAAAGGCTTCTTGAGTGGAAAGCTGTAACTCTGTGAAATGATTTCACAGAACACAAAGAAGTTTCTCAGAAAGCTTCTTTCTCTTTGTTATCAGAGGATATTTCCTTTGGCCGTATAGTCTTCAAAGGGATCCGAAATATCTGCTCTCAGATTCCACAGAAATAAGGCTAGCAAAGAGATCCACGAAGTACAGGGGTAACTCTGTGAGATGAATTAACAGAACACTAAGCAGTTTCTCAGAAAGCTTCTTTCCAGATTTCATCGGAGGATATTTCCTTTTTCACCATAGCCCTCTATGGGCTTCCAAATATCACTTTGCCAATTCCACAAGAACTGTCTTAGCGAAAGGCTTCTTGAGAGGAAAGCTGTAACTCTGTGAGATGATTTCACAGAACACAAAGAAGTTTCTCAGAAAGCTTCTTTCTCTTGGTTATCGGAGATTATTTCCTTTGGCCCTGTAGTCTTCAAAGGGAAAGGAAATATCTGTTCTCAGATTCCACAGAAATAAGGCTAGCAAAGAGATCCACGAAATACAGATGTAACTCTGTGAGATGAATTAACAGAACACTAAGCAGTTTCTCAGAAAGCTTCCTTCCAGATTTCATCTGAGGATATTTCCATTTTCACCATAACCCTCTATGGGCTTCCAAATATCACTTTGCCAATTCCACAAGAACTGTCTTAGCGAAAGGCTTCTTGAGGGGAAAGCTGTAACTCTGTGAGATGATTTCACAGAACACAAAGAAGTTTCTCAGAAAGCTTCTTTCTCTTTTTTATTGGAGGATATTTCCTTTGGCCCTATAGTCTTCAAAGGGATCCGAAATATCTGTTCTCAGATTCCAGAGAAATAAGGCTAGCAAAGATATCCACGAAATACAGATGTAACTCTGTGAGATGAATTAACAGAACACTGAGCAGTTTCTCAGAATCCTTCTTTCCAGATTTCATCGGAGGATATTTCCTTTTTCACCATAGCTCTCTATGGGCTTCCAAATATCACTTTGCCAATTCCACAAGAACTGTCTTAGCGAAAGGCTTCTTGAGGGAAAAGCTGTAACTCTGTGAGAGGATTTCACAGAACACAAAGAAGTTTCTCAGAAAGCTTCTTTGTCTTTGTTATCGAAGGATATTTCCTTTGGCCCTATAGTCTTCAAAGGGAAAGGAAATATCTGTTCTCAGATTCCACAGAAATAAGGCTAGCAAAGAGATCCACGAAATACAGATATAACTCTGTGAGATGAATTAAGAGATCACTAAGCAGTTTCTCAGAAAGCTTCTTTCCAGAGATCATTGGAGGATATTTCCTTTTTCTCCATAGCTCTCTATGAGCTTCGAAATCTCACTTTGCAAATTCCACAAGAACTGTCTTAGCGAAAGGCTTCTTGAGGGGAAAGCTGTAACTCTCTGAGGTGATTTCACAGAACACAAAGAAGTTTCTCAGAAAGCTTCTTTCTCTTTGTTATTGGAGGATATTTCCTTTGGCCCTATAGTCTTCAAAGGGATCCGAAATATCTGTTCTCAGATTCCAGAGAAATAAGGCTAGCAAAGATATCCACGAAATACAGATGTAACTCTGTGAGATGAATTAACAGAACACTGAGGAGTTTCTCAGAATCCTTCTTTCCAGATGTCATCGGAGGATATTTCCTTTTTCACCATAGCTCTCTATGGGCTTCCAAATATCACTTTGCCAATTCCAGAAGAAGTGTCTTAGCGAAAGGCTTCTTGAGGGGAAAGCTGTAACTCTGTGAGATGATTTCACAGAACACAAAGAAGTTTCTCAGAAACCTTCTTTCTCTTTGTTATCGGAGGATATTTCCTTTGGCCCTATAGTCTTCAAAGGGATACGAAATATCTGTTCTCAGATTCCACAGAAAGAAGGCTCGCAAAGAGATCCACGAAATACAGATGTAACTCTGTGAGATGAATTAACAGATCACTAAGCAGTTTCTCAGAAAGCTTCTTTCCAGATTTCATCGGAGGATATTTCCTTTTTCACCATAGCCCTCTATGGGCTTCCAAATATCACTTGGCCAATTCCAGAAGAACTGTCTTAGCGAAAGGCTTCTTGAGGGGAAAGCTGTAACTGTGTGAGATGATTTCACAGAACACAAAGAAGTATCTCAGAAAACTTCTTTCTCTTTGTTATCGGAGGATATTTCCTTTGGCCGTATAGTGTTCAATGGGATCCGAAATATCTGTTCTCAGATTCCACAGAAATAAGGCTAGCAAAGAGATCCGCGAAATACAGATTTAACTCTGTGAGATGAATTAACAGAACACTAAGCAGTTTCTCAGAAAGCTTCTTTCCAGGTTTCATCGGAGGATATTTCCTTTTTCACCATAGCCCTCTATGGGCTTCCAAATATCACTTTGCCAATTCCACAAGAACTGTCTTGGCGAAAGGCTTCTTGAGGGGAAAGCTGTAACTCTGTGAGATGATTTCACAGAACACAAAGAAGTTTCTCAGTAACCTTCTTTCTCTTTGTTATCGGAGGATATTTCCTTTGGCCCTATAGTCTTCAAAGGGATCAGAAATATCTGTTCTCAGATTCCACAGAAATAAGGCTAGCAAAGAGATCCACGAAATACTGATGTAACTCTGTGAGATGAATTAACAGATCACTAATCAGTTTCTCAGAAAGCTTCTTTCCAGATTTCATCGGAGGATATTTCCTTTTTCACCATAGCCCTCTATGGGCTTCCAAATATCACTTTGCCAATTCCACAAGAACTGTCTTAGCGAAAGGCTTCTTGAGGGGAAAGCTGTATCTCTGTGAGATGATTTCACAGAACACAAAGAAGTTTCTCAGAAAGCTTCTTTCTCTTTGTTATCGGAAGATATTTCCTTTGCCCCTATAGTCTTCAAAGGGAAAGGAAATATCTGTTTTCAGATTCCACAGAAATAAGGCTAGCAAAGAGATCCACGAAATACAGATGTAACCCTGTGAGATGAATTAACAGAACACTAAGCAGTTTCTCAGAAAGCTTCTTTCCAGATATCATCGGAGGATATTTCCTTTTTCACCAGAGCCCTCTATGGGCATCCAAATATCACTTTGCCAATTCCACAAGAACTGTCTTAGCGAAAGGCTTCTTGAGGGGAAAGCTGTAACTCTGTGAGATGATTTCACAGAACACAAAGAAGTTGCTCAGAAAGCTTCTTTCTCGTTGTTATCGGAGGATATTTCCTTTGGCCGTATAGTCTTCTAAGGGAAAGGAAATATCCTTTCTCAGATTCCACAGAAATAAGGCTAGCAAAGAGATCCACGAAGTACAGATGTAACTCTGTGAGATGAATTAACAGAACACTAAGCAGTTTCTCAGAAAGCTTCTTTCCAGATTTCATCGGAGGATATTTCCTTTTTCACCATAACCCTCTATGGGTTTCCAAATATCACTTTGCCAATTCCAGAAGAACTGTCTTAGCGAAAGGCTTCTTGAGGGCAAAGCTGTAACTCTGTGAGATGATTTCACAGAACACAAAGAAGTTTCTCAGAAAGCTTCTTTCTATTTGTTATCGGAGGATATTTCATTTGGCCCTATAGTCTTCAAAGGGAAAGGAAATATCTGTTCTCAGATTCCACAGAAATAAGGCTAGCAAAGAAATCCACGAAATACAGATGTAACACTGTGAGATGAATTAAAAGAACACTAAGCAGTTTCTCAGAAAGCTTCTTTCCAGATTTCATCGGAGGATATTTCCTTTTTCTCCATAGCCCTCTAAGAGCTTCAAAATATCACTTTGCCAATTCCACAAGAAATGTCTAGCGAAAGGCTTCTTGAGTGGAAAGCTGTAACTTTGTGAGATGATTTCACAGAACACAAAGAAGTTTCTGAGAAACCTTCTTTCTCTTTGTTATCGGAGGATATTTCCTTTGGCCCTATAGTCTTCAAAGGGAAAGGAAATATCTGTTGTCAGATTCCACAGAAATAAGGCTAGCAAAGAGATCCACGAAATACAGATGTAACTCTGTGAGATGAATTAACAGAACACTAAGCAGTTTCTCAGAAAGCTTCTTTCCAGATTTCATCGGAGGATATTTCCTTTTTCACCATAGCCCTCTATGGGCTTCCAAATATCACTTTGCCAATTCCACAAGAACTGTCTTAGCGAAAGGCTTCTTGAGGGGAAAGCTGTAACTCTGTGAGATGATTTCACAGAACACAAAGAAGTTGCTTAGAAAGCTTCTTTCTCTTTGTTATCGGAGGATATTTCCTTTGGCCCTATAGTCTTCAAAGGGATCCGAAATATCTGTTCTCAGATTCCACAGAAATAAGGCTAGCAAAGAGATCCACGAAGTACAGAGGTAACCTGTGAGATGAATTAACAGAACACTAAGCAGTTTCTCAGAAAGCTTCTTTCCAGATTTCATCGGAGGATATTTCCTTTTTCACCATAGCCCTCTACGGGCTTCCAAATATCACTTTGCCAATTCCACAAGAACTGTCTTAGCGAAAGGCTTCTTGAGGGGAAAGCTGTAACTCTGTGAGATGATTTCACAGAACAAAAAGAAGTTTCTCAGAAAGCTTCCTTCTCTTTGTTATCGGAGGATATTTCCTTTGGCCCTATAGTCTTCATAGGGAAAGGAAATATCTGTTCTCAGATTCCACAGAAATAAGGCTAGCAAAGAGATCCACGAAATACAGATGTAACTCTGTGAGATGAATTAACAGAACACTAAGCAGTTTCTCAGAAAGCTTCTTTCCAGATTTCATCGGAGGATATTTCCTTTTTCACCATAGCCCTCTATGGGCTTCCAAATATCACTTTGCCGATTCCACAAGAACTGTCTTAGCGAAAGGCTTCTTGAGGGGAAAGCTGTAACTCTGTGAGATGATTTCACAGAACACAAAGAAGTTGCTCAGAAAGCTTCTTTCTCTTTGTTATCGGAGGATATTTCCTTTGGCCCTATAGTCTTCAAAGGGATCCGAAATATCTGTTCTCAGATTCCACAGAAATAAGGCTAGCAAAGAGATCCACGAAATAGAGATGTAACTATGTGAGATGAATTAACAGAACACTAAGCAGTTTCTCAGAAAGCTTCCTTCCAGATTTCATCTGAGGATATTTCCTTTTTCACCGTAGCCCTCTATGGGCATCCAAATGTCACGTTGCCAATTCCACAAAACTGTCTTAGCGAAAGGCTTCTTGAGGGGAAAGCTGTAACTCTGTGAGATGATTTCACAGAACACAAAGCAGTTTCTCAGAAACCTTCTTTCTCTTTGTTATCGGAGGATATTTCCTTTGGCCCTATAGTCTTCAAAGGGATCCGAAATATCTGTTCTCAGATTCCACAGAAATAAGGCTAGCGAAGAGATCCACGAAATACAGATGTAACTCTGTGAGATGAATTAACAGATCACTAAGCAGTTTCTCAGAAAGCTTCTTTCCAGATTTCATCGGAGGATATTTCCTTTTTCACCATAGCCCTCTAAGGGCTTCCAAATATCACTTTGCCAATTCCACAAGAACTGTCTTAGCGAAAGGCTTCTTGAGGGGAAAGCTGTAACTCTGTGAGATGATTTCACAGAACACAAAGAAGTTGCTCAGAAAACTTCTTTCTCTTTGTTATCGGAGGATATTTCCTTTGGCCCTATAGTCTTCAAAGGGATCCGAAATATCTGTACACAGATTCCACAGAAATAAGGCTAGCAAAGAGATCCACGAAATACAGATGTAACTCTGTGAGATGAATTAATAGAACACTGAGCAGTTTCTCAGAAAGCTTCTTTCCGGATTTCATCGGAGGATATTGCCTTTTTCACCATAGCCCTCTATGGGCTTCCAAATATCACTTTGCCAATTCCACAAGAACTGTCTTAGCGAAAGGCTTCTTGAGGGGAAAGCTGTAACTCTGTGAGATGTTTTCACAGAACACAAAGAAGTTTCTCAGAAAGCTTCCTTCTCTTTGTTATCGGAGGATATTTCCTTTGGCCCTATACTCTTCAAAGGGAAAGGAAATATCTGTTGTCAGATTCCACAGAAATAAGGCTAGCAAAGAGATCCACGAAATACAGATGTAACTCTGTGAGATGATTTAACAGAACACTAAACAGTTTCTCAGAAAGCTTCTTTCCACATTTCATGGGAGGATATTTCCTTTTTCACCATAGCCCTCTATGGGCTTCCAAATATCACTTTGCCAATTCCACAAGAACTGTCTTAGCGAAAGGCTTCTTGAGGGGAAAGGTGTAACTCGGTGAGATGATTTCACAGAACACAAAGAAGTTGCTCAGAAAGCTTCTTTCTCTTTGTTATCGGAGGATATTTCCTTTGGCCGTATAGTCTTCAAAGGGATCCGAAATATCTGTTCTCAGATTCCACGGAAATAAGGCTAGCAAAGAGATCCACGAAGTACAGAGGTAACTCTGTGAGATGAATTAACAGAACACTAAGCAGTTTCTCAGAAAGCTTCTTTCCAGATTTCATCGGAGGATATTTCCTTTTTCACCATAGCCCTCTACGGGCTTCCAAATATCACTTTGCCAATTCCAGAAGAACTGTCTTAGCGAAAGGCTTCTTGAGGGGAAAGCTGTAACTCTGGGAGATGATTTCACAGAACACAAAGAAGTTTCTCAGAAAGCTTATTTCTCTTTGTTATCGGAGGATATTTCCTTTGGCCCTATAGTCTTCAAAGGGAAAGGAAATAACTGTTTTCAGATTCCACAGAAATAAGGCTAGCAAAGAGATCCACGAAATAGAGATGTAACTCTGTGAGATGAATTATCAGAACACTAAGCAGTTTCTCAGAAAGCTTCCTTCCAGATTTCATGGGAGGATATTTCCTTTTTCACCATAGCCCTCTATGGGCTTCCAAAGATCACTTTGCCAATTCCACAAGAACTGTCTTAGCGAAAGGCTTCTTGAGGGGAAAGCTGTAACTCTGTGCGATGATTTCACAGAACACAAAGAAGTTGCTCAGAGAGCTTGTTTCTCTTTGTTATCGGAGGATATTTCCTTTGGCCCTATAGTCTTCAAAGGGATCCGAAATATCTATTCACAGATTCCACAGAAATAAGGCTAGCGAAGAGATCCACGAAATACAGATGTAACTCTGTGAGATGAATTAGTAGAACACTGAGCAGTTTCTCTGAAAGCTTCTTTCCAGATTTCATCGGAGGATATTTCCTTTTTCACCATAGCCCTCTATGGGCTTCCAAATATCACTTTGCCAATTCCACAAGAACTGTCTTAGCGAAAGGCTTCTTGAGGGGAAAGCTGTAACTCTGGGAGATGATTTCACAGAACACAAAGAAGTTTCTCAGAAAGCTTATTTCTCTTTGTTATCGGAGGATATTTCCTTTGGCCCTATAGTCTTCAAAGGGAAAGGAAATAACTGTTTTCAGATTCCACAGAAATAAGGCTAGCAAAGAGATCCACGAAATAGAGATGTAACTCTGTGAGATGAATTATCAGAACACTAAGCAGTTTCTCAGAAAGCTTCCTTCCATTTTCATGGGAGGATATTTCCTTTTTCACCATAGCCCTCTATGGGCTTCCAAAGATCACTTTGCCAATTCCACAAGAACTGTCTTAGCGAAAGGCTTCTTGAGGGTAAAGCTGTAACTCTGTGAGATGATTTCACAGAACACAAAGAAGTTGCTCAGAAAGCTTCTTTCTCTTTGTTATCGGAGGATATTTCCTTTGGCCCTATAGTCTTCAAAGGGATCCGAAATATCTGTTCTCAGATTCCACAGAAATAAGGCTCGCAAAGAGATCCACGAAATACAGATGTAACTCTGTGAGATGAATTAACAGATCACTAAGCAGTTTCTCAGAAAGCTTCTTTCCAGATTTCATCGGAGGATATTTCCTTTTTCACCATAGCCCTCTATGGGCTTACAAATATCACTTTGCCAATTCCACAAGAACTGTCTTAGCGAAAGGCTTCTTGAGGGGAAAGCTGTAACTCTGTGAGATGATTTCACAGAACACAAAGAAGTTGCTCAGAAAACTTCTTTCTCTTTGTTATCGGAGGATATTTCCTTTGGCCCTATACTCTTCAAAGGGATCCGAAATATCTGTTCACAGATTCCACAGAAATAAGGCTAGCAAAGAGATCCACGAAATACAGATGTAACTCTGTGAGATGAATTAATAGAACACTGAGCAGTTTCTCAGAAAGCTTCTTTCCGGATTTCATCGGAGGATATTTCCTTTTTCACCATAGCCCTCTATGGGCTTCCAAATATCACTTTGCCAATTCCACAAGAACTGTCTTAGCGAAAGGCTTCTTGAGGGGAAAGCTGTAACTCTGTGAGATGATTTCACAGAACACAAAGAAGTTTCTCAGAAAGCTTCCTTCTCTTTGTTATCGGAGGATATTTCCTTTGGCCCTATAGTCTTCATAGGGAAAGGAAATATCTGTTGTCAGATTCCACAGAAATAAGGCTAGCAAAGAGATCCACGAAATACAGATGTAACTCTGTGAGATGAATTAACAGAATACTAAGCAGTTTCTCAGAAAGCTTCTTTCCAGATTTCATCGGAGGATATTTCCTTTTTCACCATAGCCCTCTATGGGCTTCCAAATATCACTTTGCCAATTCCACAAGAACTGTCTTAGCGAAAGGCTTCTTGAGGGGAAAGCTGTAACTCTGTGAGATGATTTCACAGAACACAAAGAAGTTGCTCAGAAAGCTTCTTTCTCTTTGTTATCGGAGGATATTTCCTTTGGCCCTATAGTCTTCAAAGGGATCCGAAATATCTGTTCTCAGATTCCACAGAAATAAGGCTAGCAAAGAGATCCACGAAATACAGATGTAACTATGTGAGATGAATTAACAGAACACTAAGCAGTTTCTCAGAAAGCTTCCTTCCAGATTTCATCTGAGGATATTTCCTTTTTCACCTTAGCCCTCTATGGGCTTCCAAATGTCACTTTGCCAATTCCACAAGAACTGTCTTAGCGAAAGGCTTCTTGAGGGGAAAGCTGTAACTCTGTGAGATGATTTCACAGAACACAAAGCAGTTTCTCAGAAACCTTCTTTCTCTTTGTTATCGGAGGATATTTCCTTTGGCCCTATAGTCTTGAAAGGGATCCGAAATATCTGTTCTCAGATTCCACAGAAATAAGGCTAGCGAAGAGATCCACGAAATACAGATGTAACTCTGTGAGATGAATTAACAGATCACTAAGCAGTTTCTCAGAAAGCTTCTTTCCAGATTTCATCGGAGGATATTTCCTTTCTCACCATAGCCCTCTATGGGCTTCCAAATATCACTTTGCCAATTCCACAAGAACTGTCTTAGCGAAAGTCTTCTTGAGGGGAAAGCTGTAACTCTGTGAGATGATTTCACAGAACACAAGGAAGTTGCTCAGAAAACTTCTTTCTCTTTGTTATCGGAGGATATTTCCTTTGGCCCTATAGTTTTCAAAGGGATCCGAAATATCTGTTCACAGATTCCACAGAAATAAGGCTAGCAAAGAGATCCACGAAATACAGATGTAACTCTGTGAGATGAATTAATAGAACACTGAGCAGTTTCTCAGAAAGTTTCTTTCCGGATTTCATCGGAGGATATTTCCTTTTTCACCATAACCCTCTACGGGCTTCCAAATATCACTTTGCCAATTCCACAAGAACTGTCTTAGCGAAAGGCTTCTTGAGGGGAAAGCTGTAACTCTGTGAGATGTTTTCACAGAACACAAAGAAGTTTCTCAGAAAGCTTCCTTCTCTTTGTTATCGGAGGATATTTCCTTTGGCCCTATAGTCTTCATAGGGAAAGGAAATATCTGTTGTCAGATTCCACAGAAATAAGGCTAGCAAAGAGATCCACGAAATACAGATGTAACTCTGTGAGATGAATTAACAGAACACTAAGCAGTTTCTCAGAAAGCTTCTTTCCAGATTTCATCGGAGGATATTTCCTTTTTCACCATAGCCCTCTATGGGCTTGCAAATATCACTTTGCCAATTCCACAAGAACTGTCTTAGCGAAAGGCTTCTTGAGGGGAAAGCTGTAACTCTGTGAGATGATTTCACAGAACACAAAGAAGTTTCTCAGAAAGCTTCTTTCTCTTTGTTATCAGAGGATATTTCCTTTGGCCCTATAGTCTTCAATGGGATCCGAAATATCTGTTCTCAGATTCCACAGAAATAAGGCTAGCAAAGAGATCCACGAAATACAGATGTAACTCTGTGAGATGAATTAACAGAACACTAAGCAGTTTCTCAGAAAGCTTCCTTCCAGATTTCATCTGAGGATATTTCCTTTTTCACCTTAGCCCTCTATGGGCTTCCAAATGTCACTTTGCCAATTCCACAAGAACTGTCTTAGCGAAAGGCTTCTTGAGGGGAAAGCTGTAACTCTGTGAGATGATTTCACAAAACACAAAGAAGTTGCTCAGAAACCTTCTTTCTCTTTGTTATCGGAGGATATTTCCTTTGGCCCTCTAGTCTTCAAAGGGAAAGGAAATATCTGTTCTCAGATTCCACAGAAATAAGGCTAGCAAAGAGATCCACGAAATACAGATGTAACTCTGTGAGATGAATTAGCAGATCACTTAGCAGTTTCTCAGAAAGCTTCTTTCCAGATTTCATCGGAGGATATTTCCTTTTTCACCATAGCCCTCTATGGGCTTCCAAATATCACTTTGCCAATTCCACAAGAACTGTCTTAGCGAAAGTCTTCTTGAGGGGAAAGCTGTAACTCTGTGAGATGATTTCACAGAACACAAAGAAGTTGCTCAGAAAACTTCTTTCTCTTTGTTATCGGAGGATATTTCCTTTGGCCCTATAGTCTTCAAAGGGATCCGAAATATCTGTTCACAGATTCCACAGAAATAAGGCTAGCAAAGAGATCCACGAAATACAGATGTAACTCTGTGAGATGAATTAATAGATCACTGAGTAGTTTCTCAGAAAGTTTCTTTCCGGATTTCATCGGAGGATATTTCCTTTTTCACCATAGCCCTCTATGGGCTTCCAAATATCACTTTGCCAATTCCACAAGAACTGTCTTAGCGAAAGGCTTCTTGAGGGGAAAGCTGTATCTCTGTGAGATGTTTTCACAGAACACAAAGAAGTTTCTCAGAAAGCTTCCTTCTCTTTGTTATCGGAGGATATTTCCTTTGGCCCTATAGTCTTCATAGGGAAAGGAAATATCTGTTGTCAGATTCCACAGAAATAAGGCTAGCAAAGAGATCCACGAAATACAGATGTAACTCTGTGAGATGAATTAACAGAACACTAAGCAGTTTCTCAGAAAGCTTCTTTCCAGATTTCAACGGAGGATATTTCCTTTTTCACCATAGCCCTCTATGGGCTTCCAAATATCACTTTGCCAATTCCACAAGAACTGTCTTAGCGAAAGGCTTCTTGAGGGGAAAGCTGTAACTCTGTGAGATGATTTCACAGAACACAAAGAAGTTGCTCAGAGAGCTTCTTTCTCTTTGTTATCGGAGGATATTTCCTTTGGCCCTATAGTCTTCAAAGGGATCCGAAATATCTGTTCTCAGATTCCACAGAAATAAGGCTAGCAAGGAGATCCACGAAATACAGATGTAACTATGTGAGATGAATTAACAGAACACTAAGCAGTTTCTCAGAAAGCTTCCTTCCAGATTTCATCTGAGGATATTTCCTTTTTCACCTTAGCCCTCTATGGGCTTCCAAATGTCACTTTGCCAATTCCACAAGAACTGTCTTAGCGAAAGTCTTCTTGAGGGGAAAGCTGTAACTCTGTGAGATGATTTCACAGAACACAAAGCAGTTTCTCAGAAACCTTCTTTCTCTTTGTTATCGGAGGATATTTCCTTTGGCCCTATAGTCTTCAAAGGGATCCGAAATATCTGTTCTCAGATTCCACAGAAATAAGGCTAGCGAAGAGATCCACGAAATACAGATGTAACTCTGTGAGATGAATTAACAGATCACTAAGCAGTTTCTCAGAAAGCTTCTTTCCAGATTTCATCGGAGGATATTTCCTTTTTCACCATAGCCCTCTATGGGCTTCCAAATATCACTTTGCCAATTCCACAAGAACTGTCTTAGCGAAAGTCTTCTTGAGGGGAAAGCTGTAACTCTGTGAGATGATTTCACAGAACAGAAGGAAGTTGCTCAGAAAATTTCTTTCTCTTTGTTATCGGAGGATATTTCCTATGGCCCTATAGTCTTCAAAGGGATCCGAAATATCTGTTCACAGATTCCACAGAAATAAGGCTAGCAAAGAGATCCACGAAATACAGATGTAACTCTGTGAGATGAATTAATAGAACACTGAGCAGTTTCTCAGAAAGTTTCTTTCCGGATTTCATCGGAGGATATTTCCTTTTTCACCATAGCCCTCTATGGGCTTCCAAATGTCACTTTGCCAATTCCACAAGAACTGTCTTAGCGAAAGGCTTCTTGAGGGGAAAGCTGTAACTCTGTGAGATGTTTTCACAGAACACAAAGAAGTTTCTCAGAAAGCTTCCTTCTCTTTGTTATCGGAGGATATTTCCTTTGGCCCTATAGTCTTCATAGGGAAAGGAAATATCTGTTGTCAGATTCCACAGAAATAAGGCTAGCAAAGAGATCCACGAAATACAGATGTAACTCTGTGAGATGAATTAACAGAACACTAAGCAGTTTCTCAGAAAGCTTCTTTCCAGATTTCATCGGAGGATATTTCCTTTTTCACCATAGCCCTCTATGGGCTTGCAAATATCACTTTGCCAATTCAACAAGAACTGTCTTAGCGAAAGGCTTCTTGAGGGGAAAGCTGTAACTCTGTGAGATGATTTCACAGAACACAAAGAAGTTTTTCAGAAAGCTTCTTTCTCTTTGTTATCAGAGGATATTTCCTTTGGCCCTATAGTCTTCAATGGGATCCGAAATATCTGTTCTCAGATTCCACAGAAATAAGGCTAGCAAAGAGATCCACGAAATACAGATGTAACTCTGTGAGATGAATTAACAGAACACTAAGCAGTTTCTCAGAAAGCTTCCTTCCAGATATCATCGGAGGATATTTCCTTTTTCACCATAGCCCTCTATGGGCTTCCAAATATCACTTTGCCAATTCCACAAGAACTGTCTTAGCGAAAGGCTTCTTGATGGGAAAGCTGTAACTCTGTGAGAGGATTTCACAGAACACAAAGAAGTTTCTCAGAAAGCTTCTTTCTCTTTGTTATCGGAGGATATTTCCTTTGGCCCTATAGACTTCAAAGGGATCCGAAATATCTGTTCACAGATTCCACAGAAATAAGGCTAGCAAAGAGATCCACGAAATACAGATGTAACTCTGTGAGATGAATTAATAGAACACTTAGCAGTTTCTCAGAAAGCTTCTTTCCGGATTTCATCGGAGGATATTTCCTTTTTCACCATAGCCCTCTAGGGGCTTCCAAATATCACTTTGCCAATTCCACAAGAACTGTCTTATCGAAAGGCTTCTTGAGGGGAAAGCTGTAACTCTGTGAGATGATTTCACAGAACACAAAGAAGTTTCTCAGAAAGCTTCCTTCTCTTTGTTATCGGAGGATATTTCCTTTGGCCCTATAGTCTTCATAGGGAAAGGAAATATCTGTTGTCAGATTCCACAGAAATAAGGCTAGCAAAGAGATCCACGAAATACAGATGTAACTCTGTGAGATGAATTAACAGAACACTAAGCAGTTTCTCAGAAAGCTTGTTTCCAGATTTCATCGGAGGATATTTCCTTTTTCACCATAGCCCTCTATGGGCTTCCAAATATCACTTTGCCAATTCCACAAGAACTGTCTTAGCGAAAGGCTTCTTGAGGGGAAAGCTGTAACTCTGTGAGATGATTTCACAGAACACAAAGAAGTTGCTCAGAAAGCTTCTTTCTCTTTGTTATCGGAGGATATTTCCTTTGGCCCTATAGTCTTCAAAGGGATCCGAAATATCTGTTCTCAGATTCCACAGAAATAAGGCTAGCAAAGAGATCCACGAAATACAGATGTAACTATGTGAGATGAATTAACAGAACACTAAGCAGTTTCTCAGAAAGCTTCCTTCCAGATTTCATCTGAGGATATTTCCTTTTTCACCTTAGCCCTCTATGGGCTTCCAAATGTCACTTTGCCAATTCCACAAGAACTGTCTTAGCGAAAGGCTTCTTGAGGGGAAAGCTGTAACTCTGTGAGATGATTTCACAGAACACAAAGCAGTTTCTCAGAAACCTTCTTTCTCTTTGTTATCGGAGGATATTTCCTTTGGCCCTATAGTCTTCAAAGGGATCCGAAATATCTGTTCTCAGATTCCACAGAAATAAGGCTAGCGAAGAGATCCACGAAATACAGATGTAACTCTGTGAGATGAATTAACAGATCACTAAGCAGTTTCTCAGAAAGCTTCTTTCCAGATTTCATCGGAGGATATTTCCTTTTTCACCATAGCCCTCTATGGGCTTCCAAATATCACTTTGCCAATTCCACAAGAACTGTCTTAGCGAAAGTCTTCTTGAGGGGAAAGCTGTAACTCTGTGAGATGATTTCACAGAACACAAAGAAGTTGCTCAGAAAACTTCTTTCTCTTTGTTATCGGAGGATATTTCCTTTGGCCCTATAGTCTTCAAAGGGATCCGAAATATCTGTTCACAGATTCCACAGAAATAAGGCTAGCAAAGAGATCCACGAAATACAGATGTAACTCTGTGAGATGAATTAGTAGAACACTGAGTAGTTTCTCAGAAAGTTTCTTTCCGGATTTCATCGGAGGATATTTCCTTTTTCACCATAGCCCTCTATGGGCTTCCAAATATCACTTTGCCAATTCCACAAGAACTGTCTTAGCGAAAGGCTTCTTGAGGGGAAAGCTGTATCTCTGTGAGATGTTTTCACAGAACACAAAGAAGTTTCTCAGAAAGCTTCCTTCTCTTTGTTATCGGAGGATATTTCCTTTGGCCCTATAGTCTTCATAGGGAAAGGAAATATCTGTTGTCAGATTCCACAGAAATAAGGCTAGCAAAGAGATCCACGAAATACAGATGTAACTCTGTGAGATGAATTAACAGAACACTAAGCAGTTTCTCAGAAAGCTTCTTTCCAGATTTCATCGGAGGATATTTCCTTTTTCGCCATAGCCCTCTATGGGCTTCCAAATATCACTTTGCCAATTCCACAAGAACTGTCTTAGCGAAAGGCTTCTTGAGGGGAAAGCTGTAACTCTGTGAGATGATTTCACAGAACACAAAGAAGTTGCTCAGAAAGCTTCTTTCTCTTTGTTATCGGAGGATATTTCCTTTGGCCCTATAGTCTTCAAAGGGATCCGAAATATCTGTTCTCAGATTCCACAGAAATAAGGCTAGCAAGGAGATCCACGAAATACAGATGTAACTATGTGAGATGAATTAACAGAACACTAAGCAGTTTCTCAGAAAGCTTCCTTCCAGATTTCAGCGGAGGATATTTCCTTTTTCACCATAGCCCTCTATGGGCTTCCAAATATCACTTTGCCAATTCCACAAGAACTGTCTTAGCGAAAGGCTTCTTGAGGGGAAAGCTGTATCTCTGTGAGATGTTTTCACAGAACACAAAGAAGTTTCTCAGAAAGCTTCCTTCTCTTTGTTATCGGAGGATATTTCCTTTGGCCCTATAGTCTTCATAGGGAAAGGAAATATCTGTTGTCAGATTCCACAGAAATAAGGCTAGCAAAGAGATCCACGAAATACAGATGTAACTCTGTGAGATGAATTAACAGAACACTAAGCAGTTTCTCAGAAAGCTTCTTTCCAGATTTCATCGGAGGATATTTCCTTTTTCGCCATAGCCCTCTATGGGCTTCCAAATATCACTTTGCCAATTCCACAAGAACTGTCTTAGCGAAAGGCTTCTTGAGGGGAAAGCTGTAACTCTGTGAGATGATTTCACAGAACACAAAGAAGTTGCTCAGAAAGCTTCTTTCTCTTTGTTATCGGAGGATATTTCCTTTGGCCCTATAGTCTTCAAAGGGATCCGAAATATCTGTTCTCAGATTCCACAGAAATAAGGCTAGCAAGGAGATCCACGAAATACAGATGTAACTATGTGAGATGAATTAACAGAACACTAAGCAGTTTCTCAGAAAGCTTCCTTCCAGATTTCAGCGGAGGATATTTCCTTTTTCACCATAGCCCTCTATGGGCTTCCAAATATCACTTTACCAATTCCACAAGAACTGTCTTAGCGAAAGGCTTCTTGATGAGAAAGCTGTAACTCTGTGAGAGGATTTCACAGAACACAAAGAAGTTTCTCAGAAAGCTTCTTTCTCTTTGTTATCGGAGGATATTTCCTTTGGCCCTATAGACTTCAAAGGGATCCGAAATATCTGTTCACAGATTCCACAGAAATAAGGCTAGCAAAGAGATCCACCAAATACAGATGTAACTCTGTGAGATGAATTAATAGAACACTGAGCAGTTTCTCAGAAAGCTTCTTTCCGGATTTCATCGGAGGATATTTCCTTTTTCACCATAGCCCTCTAGGGGCTTCCAAATATCACTTTGCCAATTCCACAAGAACTGTCTTAGCGAAAGGCTTCTTGAGGGGAAAGCTGTAACTCTGTGAGATGATTTCACAGAACACAAAGAAGTTTCTCAGAAAGCTTCCTTCTCTTTGTTATCGGAGGATATTTCCTTTGGCCCTATAGTCTTCATAGGGAAAGGAAATATCTTTTGTCAGATTCCACAGAAATAAGGCTAGCAAAGAGATCCACGAAATACAGATGTAACTCTGTGAGATGAATTAACAGAACACTAAGCAGTTTCTCAGAAAGCTTCTTTCCAGATTTCATCGGAGGATATTTCCTTTTTCACCATAGCCCTCTATGGGCTTCCAAATATCACTTTGCCAATTCCACAAGAACTGTCTTAGCGAAAGGCTTCTTGAGGGGAAAGCTGTAACTCTGTGAGATGATTTCACAGAACACAAAGAAGTTGCTCAGAAAGCTTCTTTCTCTTTGTTATCGGAGGATATTTCCTTTGGCCCTATAGTCTTCAAAGGGATCCGAAATATCTGTTCTCAGATTCCACAGAAATAAGGCTAGCAAAGAGATCCACGAAATACAGATGTAACTCTGTGAGATGAATTAACAGAACACTAAGCAGTTTCTCAGAAAGCTTCCTTCCAGATTTCATCTGAGGATATTTCCTTTTTCACCTTAGCCCTCTATGGGCTTCCAAATGTCACTTTGCCAATTCCACAAGAACTGTCTTAGCGAAAGGCTTCTTGAGGGGAAAGCTGTAACTCTGTGAGATGATTTCACAGAACACAAAGCAGTTTCTCAGAAACCTTCTTTCTCTTTGTTATCGGAGGATATTTCCTTTGGCCCTATAGTCTTCAAAGGGATCCGAAATATCTGTTCTCAGATTCCACAGAAATAAGGCTAGCGAAGAGATCCACGAAATACAGATGTAACTCTGTGAGATGAATTAACAGATCACTAAGCAGTTTCTCAGAAAGCTTCTTTCCAGATTTCATCGGAGGATATTTCCTTTTTCACCATAGCCCTCTATGGGCTTCCAAATATCACTTTGCCAATTCCACAAGAACTGTCTTAGCGAAAGTCTTCTTGAGGGGAAAGCTGTAACTCTGTGAGATGATTTCACAGAACACAAAGAAGTTGCTCAGAAAACTTCTTTCTCTTTGTTATCGGAGGATATTTCCTTTGGCCCTATAGTCTTCAAAGGGATCCGAAATATCTGTTCACAGATTCCACAGAAATAAGGCTAGCAAAGAGATCCACGAAATACAGATGTAACTCTGTGAGATGAATTAATAGAACACTGAGCAGTTTCTCAGAAAGTTTCTTTCCGGATTTCATCGGAGGATATTTCCTTTTTCACCATAGCCCTCTATGGGCTTCCAAATATCACTTAGCCAATTCCACAAGAACTGTCTTAGCGAAAGGCTTCTTGAGGGGAAAGCTGTAACTCTGTGAGATGTTTTCACAGAACACAAAGAAGTTTCTCGGAAAGCTTCCTTCTCTTTGTTATCGGAGGATATTTCCTTTGGCCCTATAGTCTTCATAGGGAAAGGAAATATCTGTTGTCAGATTCCACAGAAATAAGGCTAGCAAAGAGATCCACGAAATACAGATGTAACTCTGTGAGATGAATTAACAGAACACTAAGCAGTTTCTCAGAAAGCTTCTTTCCAGATTTCATCGGAGGATATTTCCTTTTTCACCATAGCCCTCTATGGGCTTGCAAATATCACTTTCCCAATTCCACAAGAACTGTCTTAGCGAAAGGCTTCTTGAGGGGAAAGCTGTAACTCTGTGAGATGATTTCACAGAACACAAAGAAGTTTCTCAGAAAGCTTCTTTCTCTTTGTTATCAGAGGATATTTCCTTTGGCCCTATAGTCTTCAATGGGATCCGAAATATCTGTTCTCAGATTCCACAGAAATAAGGCTAGCAAAGAGATCCACGAAATACAGATGTAACTCTGTGAGATGAATTAACAGAACACTAAGCAGTTTCTCAGAAAGCTTCCTTCCAGATTTCATCTGAGGATATTTCCTTTTTCACCATAGCCCTCTATGGGCTTCCAAATGTCACTTTGCCAATTCCACAAGAACTGTCTTAGCGAAAGGCTTCTTGAGGGGAAAGCTGTAACTCTGTGAGATGATTTCACAAAACACAAAGAAGTTTCTCAGAAAGCTTCTTTCTCTTTGTTATCGGAGGATATTTCCTTTGGCCCTATCGTCTTCAAAGGGAAAGGAAATATCTGTTGTCAGATTCCACAGAAATAAGGCTAGCAAAGAGATCCACGAAATACAGATGTAACTCTGTGAGATGAATTAACAGAACACTGAGCAGTTTCTCAGAAAGCTTCTTTCCAGATTTCATCGGAGGATATTTCCTTTTTCACCATAGCCCTCTATGGGCTTCCAAATATCACTTTGCCAATTCCACAAGAACTGTCTTAGCGAAAGGCTTCTTGATGGGAAAGCTGTAACTCTGTGAGAGGATTTCACAGAACACAAAGAAGTTTCTCAGAAAGCTTCTTTCTCTTTGTTATCGAAGGATATTTCCTTTGGCCCTATAGTCTTCAAAGGGATCCGAAATATCTGTTCTCAGATTCCACAGAAATAAGGCTAGCGAAGAGATCCACGAAATACAGATGTAACTCTGTGAGATGAATTAACAGATCACTAAGCAGTTTCTCAGAAAGCTTCTTTCCAGATTTCATCGGAGGATATTTCCTTTTTCACCATAGCCCTCTATGGGCTTCCAAATATCACTTTGCCAATTCCACAAGAACTGTCTTAGCGAAAGTCTTCTTGAGGGGAAAGCTGTAACTCTGTGAGATGATTTCACAGAACACAAGGAAGTTGCTCAGAAAACTTCTTTCTCTTTGTTATCGGAGGATATTTCCTATGGCCCTATAGTCTTCAAAGGGATCCGAGATATCTGTTCACAGATTCCACAGAAATAAGGCTAGCAAAGAGATCCACGAAATACAGATGTAACTCTGTGAGATGAATTAATAGAACACTGAGCAGTTTCTCAGAAAGTTTCTTTCCGGATTTCATCGGAGGATATTTCCTTTTTCACCATAGCCCTCTATGGGCTTCCAAATATCACTTTGCCAATTCCACAAGAACTGTCTTAGCGAAAGGCTTCTTGAGGGGAAAGCTGTAACTCTGTGAGATGTTTTCACAGAACACAAAGAAGTTTCTCAGAAAGCTTCCTTCTCTTTGTTATCGGAGGATATTTCCTTTGGCCCTATAGTCTTCATAGGGAAAGGAAATATCTGTTGTCAGATTCCACAGAAATAAGGCTAGCAAAGAGATCCACGAAATACAGATGTAACTCTGTGAGATGAATTAACAGAACACTAAGCAGTTTCTCAGAAAGCTTCTTTCCAGATTTCATCGGAGGATATTTCCTTTTTCACCATAGCCCTCTATGGGCTTGCAAATATCACTTTGCCAATTCCACAAGAACTGTCTTAGCGAAAGGCTTCTTGAGGGGAAAGCTGTAACTCTGTGAGATGATTTCACAGAACACAAAGAAGTTTTTCAGAAAGCTTCTTTCTCTTTGTTATCAGAGGATATTAACTTTGGCCCTATAGTCTTCAATGGGATCCGAAATATCTGTTCTCAGATTCCACAGAAATAAGGCTAGCAAAGAGATCCACGAAATACAGATGTAACTCTGTGAGATGAATTAACAGAACACTAAGCAGTTTCTCAGAAAGCTTCCTTCCAGATTTCATCGGAGGATATTTCCTTTTTCACCATAGCCCTCTATGGGCTTCCAAATATCACTTTGCCAATTCCACAAGAACTGTCTTAGCGAAAGGCTTCTTGATGGGAAAGCTGTAACTCTGTGAGAGGATTTCACAGAACACAAAGAAGTTTCTCAGAAAGCTTCTTTCTCTTTGTTATCGGAGGATATTTCCTTTGGCCCTATAGACTTCAAAGGGATCCGAAATATCTGTTCACAGATTCCACAGAAATAAGGCTAGCAAAGAGATCCACGAAATACAGATGTAACTCTGTGAGATGAATTAATAGAACACTTAGCAGTTTCTCAGAAAGCTTCTTTCCGGATTTCATCGGAGGATATTTCCTTTTTCACCATAGCCCTCTAGGGGCTTCCAAATATCACTTTGCCAATTCCACAAGAACTGTCTTAGCGAAAGGCTTCTTGAGGGGAAAGCTGTAACTCTGTGAGATGATTTCACAGAACACAAAGAAGTTTCTCAGAAAGCTTCCTTCTCTTTGTTATCGGAGGATATTTCCTTTGGCCCTATAGTCTTCATAGGGAAAGGAAATATCTGTTGTCAGATTCCACAGAAATAAGGCTAGCAAAGAGATCCACGAAATACAGATGTAACTCTGTGAGATGAATTAACAGAACACTAAGCAGTTTCTCAGAAAGCTTCTTTCCAGATTTCATCGGAGGATATTTCCTTTTTCACCATAGCCCTCTATGGGCTTCCAAATATCACTTTGCCAATTCCACAAGAACTGTCTTAGCGAAAGGCTTCTTGAGGGGAAAGCTGTAACTCTGTGAGATGATTTCACAGAACACAAAGAAGTTGCTCAGAAAGCTTCTTTCTCTTTGTTATCGGAGGATATTTCCTTTGGCCCTATAGTCTTCAAAGGGATCCGAAATATCTGTTCTCAGATTCCACAGAAATAAGGCTAGCAAAGAGATCCACGGAATACAGATGTAACTATGTGAGATGAATTAACAGAACACTAAGCAGTTTCTCAGAAAGCTTCCTTCCAGATTTCATCTGAGGATATTTCCTTTTTCACCTTAGCCCTCTATGGGCTTCCAAATGTCACTTTGCCAATTCCACAAGAACTGTCTTAGCGAAAGGCTTCTTGAGGGGAAAGCTGTAACTCTGTGAGATGATTTCACAGAACACAAAGCAGTTTCTCAGAAACCTTCTTTCTCTTTGTTATCGGAGGATATTTCCTTTGGCCCTATAGTCTTCAAAGGGATCCGAAATATCTGTTCTCAGATTCCACAGAAATAAGGCTAGCGAAGAGATCCACGAAATACAGATGTAACTCTGTGAGATGAATTAACAGATCACTAAGCAGTTTCTCAGAAAGCTTCTTTCCAGATTTCATCGGAGGATATTTCCTTTTTCACCATAGCCCTCTATGGGCTTCCAAATATCACTTTGCCAATTCCACAAGAACTGTCTTAGCGAAAGTCTTCTTGAGGGGAAAGCTGTAACTCTGTGAGATGATTTCACAGAACACAAAGAAGTTGCTCAGAAAACTTCTTTCTCTTTGTTATCGGAGGATATTTCCTTTGGCCCTATAGTCTTCAAAGGGATCCGAAATATCTGTTCACAGATTCCACAGAAATTAGGCTAGCAAAGAGATCCACGAAATACAGATGTAACTCTGTGAGATGAATTAATAGAACACTGAGTAGTTTCTCAGAAAGTTTCTTTCCGGATTTCGTCGGAGGATATTTCCTTTTTCACCATAGCCCTCTATGGGCTTCCAAATATCACTTTGCCAATTCCACAAGAACTGTCTTAGCGAAAGGCTTCTTGAGGGGAAAGCTGTATCTCTGTGAGATGTTTTCACAGAACACAAAGAAGTTTCTCAGAAAGCTTCCTTCTCTTTGTTATCGGAGGATATTTCCTTTGGCCCTATAGTCTTCATAGGGAAAGGAAATATCTGTTGTCAGATTCCACAGAAATAAGGCTAGCAAAGAGATCCACGAAATACAGATGTAACTCTGTGAGATGAATTAACAGAACACTAAGCAGTTTCTCAGAAAGCTTCTTTCCAGATTTCATCGGAGGATATTTCCTTTTTCACCATAGCCCTCTATGGGCTTGCAAATATCACTTTGCCAATTCCACAAGAACTGTCTTAGCGAAAGGCTTCTTGAGGGGAAAGCTGTAACTCTGTGAGATGATTTCACAGAACACAAAGAAGTTTTTCAGAAAGCTTCTTTCTCTTTGTTATCAGAGGATATTTCCTTTGGCCCTATAGTCTTCAATGGGATCCGAAATATCTGTTCTCAGATTCCACAGAAATAAGGCTAGCAAAGAGATCCACGAAATACAGATGTAACTCTGTGAGATGAATTAACAGAACACTAAGCAGTTTCTCAGAAAGCTTCCTTCCAGATTTCATCGGAGGATATTTCCTTTTTCACCATAGCCCTCTATGGGCTTCCAAATATCACTTTGCCAATTCCACAAGAACTGTCTTAGCGAAAGGCTTCTTGATGGGAAAGCTGTAACTCTGTGAGAGGATTTCACAGAACACAAAGAAGTTTCTCAGAAAGCTTCTTTCTCTTTGTTATCGGAGGATATTTCCTTTGGCCCTATAGACTTCAAAGGGATCCGAAATATCTGTTCACAGATTCCACAGAAATAAGGCTAGCAAAGAGATCCACCAAATACAGATGTAACTCTGTGAGATGAATTAATAGAACACTGAGCAGTTTCTCAGAAAGTTTCTTTCCGGATTTCATCGGAGGATATTTCCTTTTTCACCATAGCCCTCTATGGGCTTCCAAATATCACTTAGCCAATTCCACAAGAACTGTCTTAGCGAAAGGCTTCTTGAGGGGAAAGCTGTAACTCTGTGAGATGTTTTCACAGAACACAAAGAAGTTTCTCAGAAAGCTTCCTTCTCTTTGTTATCGGAGGATATTTCCTTTGGCCCTATAGTCTTCATAGGGAAAGGAAATATCTGTTGTCAGATTCCACAGAAATAAGGCTAGCAAAGAGATCCACGAAATACAGATGTAACTCTGTGAGATGAATTAACAGAACACTAAGCAGTTTCTCAGAAAGCTTCTTTCCAGATTTCATCGGAGGATATTTCCTTTTTCACCATAGCCCTCTATGGGCTTGCAAATATCACTTTGCCAATTCCACAAGAACTGTCTTAGCGAAAGGCTTCTTGAGGGGAAAGCTGTAACTCTGTGAGATGATTTCACAGAACACAAAGAAGTTTCTCAGAAAGCTTCTTTCTCTTTGTTATCAGAGGATATTTCCTTTGGCCCTATAGTCTTCAATGGGATCCGAAATATCTGTTCTCAGATTCCACAGAAATAAGGCTAGCAAAGAGATCCACGAAATACAGATGTAACTCTGTGAGATGAATTAACAGAACACTAAGCAGTTTCTCAGAAAGCTTCCTTCCAGATTTCATCTGAGGATATTTCCTTTTTCACCATAGCCCTCTATGGGCTTCCAAATGTCACTTTGCCAATTCCACAAGAACTGTCTTAGCGAAAGGCTTCTTGATGGGAAAGCTGTAACTCTGTGAGAGGATTTCACAGAACACAAAGAAGTTTCTCAGAAAGCTTCTTTCTCTTTGTTATCGGAGGATATTTCCTTTGGCCCTATAGACTTCAAAGGGAAAGGAAATATCCTTTCTCAGATTCCACAGATATAAGGCTAGAAAAGAGATCCACGAAATACAGATGTAACTCTGTGAGATGAATTAACAGAACACTAAGCAGTTTCTCAGAAAGCTTCTTTCCAGATTTCATCGGAGGATATTTCCTTTTTCACCATAGCCCTCTATGGGCTTCCAAATATCACTTTGCCAATTCCAGAAGAACTGTCTTAGCGAAAGGCTTCTTGAGGACAAAGCTGTAACTCTGTGAGATGATTTCACAGAACACAAAGAAGTTTCTCAGAAAGCTTCTTTCTCTTTGTTATCGGAGGATATTTCCTTTGGCCCTATAGTCTTCAAAGGGAAAGGAAATATCTGTTCTCAGATTCCACAGAAATAAGGCTAGCAAAGAGATCCACGAAATACAGATGTAACTCTGTGAGATGATTTAAAAGAACACTAAGAAGTTTCTCAGAAAGCTTCTTTCCAGATTTCATCGGAGGATATTTCCTTTTTCTCCATAGCCCTCTATGAGCTTCCAAATATCACTTTGCCAATTCCACAAGAAATGTCTAGGAAAGGCTTCTTGAGTGGAAATCTGTAACTCTGTGAGATGATTTCACAGAACACAAAGAAGTTTCTGAGAAAGCTTCTTTCTCTTTGTTATCGGAGGATATTTCCTTTGGCCCTATAGTCTTCAAAGGGAAAGGAAATATCTGTTGTCAGATTCCACAGAAATAAGGCTAGCAAAGAGATCCACGAAATACAGATGTAACTCTGTGAGATGAATTAACAGAACACTAAGCAGTTTCTCAGAAAGCTTCTTTCCAGATTTCATCGGAGGATATTTCCTTTTTCACCATAGCCCTCTAAGGTCTTCCAAATATCACTTGGCCAATTCCACAAGAACTGTCTTAGCGAAAGGCTTCTTGAGGGGAAAGCTGTAACTCTGTGAGATGATTTCACATAACACAAAGAAGTTTCTCAGAAAGCTTCTTTCTCTTTGTTATCGGAGGATATTTCCTTTGGCCCTATAGTCTTCAAAGGGAAAGGAAATATCTGTTCTCAGATTCCACAGAAATAAGGCTAGCAAAGATATCCACGAAATACAGATGTAACTCTGTGAGATGAATTATCAGAACACTAAGCAGTTTCTCAGACAGCTTCCTTCCAGATTTCATCTGAGGATAATTCCTTTTTCACCGTAGCCCTCTATGGGCTTCCAAATGTCACTTTGCCAATTCCACAAGAACTGTCTTAGCGAAAGGGTTCTTGAGGGGAAAGCTGTAACTCTGTGAGATGATTTCACAGAACACAAAGAAGTTTCTCAGAAACTTTCTTTCTCTTTGTTATCGGAGGATATTTCCTTTGGCCCTATAGTCTTCAAAGGGATCCGAAATATCTGTTCTCAGATTCCACAGAAATAAGGCTAGCAAAGAGATCCACGAAATACAGATGTAACTCTGTGAGATGAATTAACAGAACACTAAGCAGTTTCTCAGAAAGCTTCTTTCCAGATTTCATGGGAGGATATTTCCTTTTTCAAAATAGCGCTCTATGGGCTTCCAAATATCACTTTGCCAATTCCACAAGAACTGTCTTAGCGAAAGGCTTCTTGAGGGGAAAGCTGTAACTCTGTGAGATGATTTCACAGAACACAAAGAAGTTTCTCAGAAAGCTTCTTTCTCTTTGTTATCGGAGGATATTTCCTTTGGCCCTATCGTCTTCAAAGGGATCCGAAATATCTGTTCTCAGATTCCACAGAAATAAGGCTAGCAAAGAGATACACGAAATACAGATGTAACTCTGTGAGATGAATTAACACATCACTAAGGAGTTTCTCAGAAAGCTTCTTTATAGATTTCATCGGAGGATATTTCCTTTTTCTCGAAAGCCCTCTATGAGCTTCCAAATATCACTTTGCCAATTCCACCAGAACTGTCTTAGCGAAAGGCTTCTTGAGGGGAAAGCTGTAACTCCGTGAGATGATTTCACAGAACACAAAGAAGTTTCTCAGAAAGCTTCTTTCTCTTTGTTATCGGAGGATATTTCCTTTGGCCCTATAGTCTTCAAAGGGAAAGGAAATATCTGTTGTCAGATTCCACAGAAATAAGGCTAGCAAAGAGATCCACGAAATACAGATGTAACTCTGTGAGATGAATTAACAGAACACTAAGCAGTTTCTCAGAAAGCTTCTTTCCAGATTTCATCGGAGGATATTTCCTTTTTCACCATAGCCCTCTATGGGCTTCCAAATATCACTTTGCCAATTCCACAAGAACTGTCTTAGCTAAAGGCTTCTTGAGGGGAAAGCTGTAACTCTGTGAGATGATTTCACAGTACACAAAGAAGTTTCTCAGAAAGCTTCTTTCTCTTTGTTATCGGAGGATATTTCCTTTGGCCCTATAGTCTTCAAAGGGATCAGAAATATCTGTTCTCAGATTCCACAGAAATAAGGCTAGCAAAGAGATCCACGAAATACAGATGTAACTCTGTGAGATGAATTAACACATCACTAAGGAGTTTCTCAGACAGCTTCTTTCCAGATTTCATCGGAGGATATTTCCTTTTTCTCCATAGCCCTCTATGAGCTTCTAAATATCACTTTGCCAATTTCACCAGAACTGTCTTAGCGAAAGGCTTCTTGAGGGGAAAGCTGTAACTCTGTGAGATGATTTCACAGAACACAAAGAAGTTTCTCAGAAAGCTTATTTCTCTTTGTTATCGGAGGATATTTCCTTTGGCCCTATAGTCTTCAAAGGGAAAGGAAATATCTGTTGTCAGATTCCACAGAAATAAGGCTAGCAAAGAGATCCACGAAATACAGATGTAACTCTGTGAGATGAATTAACAGAACACTAAGCAGTTTCTCAGAAAGCTTCTTTCCAGATTTCATCGGAGGATATTTCCTTTTTCACCATAGCCCTCTATGGGCTTCCAAATATCACTTTGCCAATTCCACAAGAACTGTCTTAGCGAAAGGCTTCTTGAGGGGAAAGCTGTAACTCTGTGAGATGATTTCACAGAACACAAAGAAGTTTCTCAGAAAGCTTCTTTCTCTTTGTTATCGGAGGATATTTCCTTTGGCCCTATAGTCTTCAAAGGGATCCGAAATATCTGTTCTCAGATTCCACAGAAATAAGGCTAGCAAAGAGATCCACGAAATACAGACGTAACTCTGTGAGATGAATTAACACATCACTGAGGAGTTTCTCAGAAAGCTTCTTTCCAGATTTCATCGGAGGATATTTCTTTTTTTCTCCATAGCCCTCTATGAGCTTCCAAATATCACTTTGCCAATTCCACCAGAACTGTCTTAGCGAAAGGCTTCTTGAGGGGAAAGCTGTAACTCTGTGAGATGATTTCACAGAACACAAAGAAGTTTCTCAGAAAGCTTCTTTCTCTTTGTTATCGGAGGATATTTCCTTTGGCCCTATAGTCTTCAAAGGGATCCGAAATATCTGTTCTCAGATTCCACAGAAATAAGGCTAGCAAAGAGAACCACGAAATACAGATGTAACTCTGTGAGATGAATTAACACATCACTAAGGAGTTTCTCAGAAAGCTTCTTTCCAGATTTCATCGGAGGATATTTCCTTTTTCTCCATAGCCCTCTATGAGCTTCCAAATATCACTTTGTCAATTCCACCAGAAGTGTCTTAGCGAAAGGCTTCTTGAGGGGAAAGCTGTAACTCTGTGAGATGATTTCACAGAACACAAAGAAGTTTCTCAGAAAGCTTCTTTCTCTTTGTTATCGGAGGATATTTCCCTTGGCCCTATAGTCTTCAAAGGGAAAGGAAATATCTGTTGTCAGATTCCACAGAAATAAGGCTAGCAAAGAGATCCACGAAATACAGATGTAACTCTGTGAGATGAATTAACAGAACACTGAGCAGTTTCTCAGAAAGCTTCTTTCCAGATTTCATCGGAGGATATTTCCTTTTTCACCATAGCCCTCTACGGGCTTCCAAATATCATTTTGCCAATTCCACAAGAACTTTCTTAGCGAAAGGCTTCTTTAGGGGAAAGCTGTAACTCTGTGAGATGATTTCACAGAACACAAAGAAGTTGCTCAGAAAGCTTCTTTCTCTTTGTTATCGGAGGATATTTCCTTTGGCCGTATAGTCTTCATAGGGATCCGAAATATCTGTTCTCAGATTCCACAGAAATAAGGCTAGCAAAGAGATCCACGAAGTACAGAGGTAACTCTGTGAGATGAATTAACAGAACACTAAGCAGTTTCTCAGAAAGCTTCTTTCCAGATTTCATCGGAGGATATTTCCTTTTTCACCATAGCCCTCTACGGGTTTCCAAATATCACTTTGCCAATTCCACAAGAAATGTCTTAGCGAAAGGCTTCTTGAGGGTAAAGCTGTAACTCTGTGAGATGATTTCACAGAACACAAAGAAGTTTCTCAGACAGCTTATTTCTCTTTGTTATCGGAGGATATTTCCTTTGGCCCTATAGTCTTCAAAGGGAAAGGAAATAACTGTTTTCATATTGCACAGAAATAAGGCTAGCAAAGAGATCCACGAAATACAGATGTAACTCTGTGAGATGAATTAACAGATCACTAAGCAATTTCTCAGAAAGCTTCCTTCCAGATTTCATGGGAGGATATTTCCTTTTTCACCATAGCCCTCTAAGGGCTTCCAAAGATCACTTTGCCAATTCCACAAGAACTGTCTTAGCGAAAGGCTTCTTGAGGGGAAAGCTGTAATTCTGTGAGTTGATTTCACAGAACACAAAGAAGTTTCTCAGAAAGCTTCTTTCTCTTTGTTATCGGAGGATATTTCCTTTGGCCCTATAGTCTTCAAAGGGATCCGAAATATCTGTTCACAGATTCCACAGAAATAAGGGTAGCAAAGAGATCCACGAAATACAGTTGTAACTCTGTGAGATGAATTAATAGAAAACTGAGCAGTTTCTCAGAAAGCTTCTTTCCAGATTTCACCGGAGGATATTTCCTTTTTCACCATAGCCCTCTATGGGCTTCAAATATCACTTTGCCAATTCCACAAGAACTGTCTTAGCGAAAGGCTTCTTGAGGGGAAAGCTGTAACTCTGTGAGATGATTTCACAGAACACAAAGAAGTTTCTCAGAAAGCTTCCTTCTCTTTGTTATCGGAGGATATTTCCTTTGGCCCTATAGTCTTCAAAGGGAAAGGAAATATCTGTTTTCAGATTCCACAGAAATAAGGCTAGCAAAGAAATCCACGAAATACAGATGTAACTCTGTGAGATGAATTAACAGAACACTAAGCAGTTTCTCAGAAAGCTTCTTTCCAGATTTCATCGGAGGATATTTCCTTTTTCTCCATAGCCCTCTATGAGCTTCCAAATATCACTTTGCCAATTCCACTGGAAATGTCTAGCGAAAGGCTTCTCGAGTGGAAAGCTGTAACTCTGTGAGATGATTTCACAGAACACAAAGAAGTTTCTCAGAAAGCTTCTTTCTCTTTGTTATCGGAGGATATTTCCTTTGGCCCTATAGTCTTCAAAGGGAAAGGAAATATCTGTTGTCAGATTCCACAGAAATAAGGCTAGAAAAGAGATCCACGCAATACAGATGTAACTCTGTGAGATGAATTAACAGAACACTAAGCAGTTTCTCAGAAAGCTTCTTTTCAGATTTCATCGGAGGATATTTCCTTTTTCACCATAGCCCTCTATGGGCTTCCAAATATCACTTTGCCAATTCCACAAGAACTGTCTTAGCGAAAGGCTACTTGAGGGGAAAGCTGTAACTCTGTGAGATGATTTCACAGAACACAAAGAAGATTCTCAGAAAGCTTCTTTCTCTTTGTTATCGGAGGATATTTCCTTTGGCCCTATAGTCTTCAAAGGGATCCGAAATATCTGTTCTCAGATTCCATAGAAATAAGGCTAGCAAAGAGATCCACGAAATACAGATGTAACTCTGTGAGATGAATTAACACATCACTAAGGAGTTTCTCAGAAAACTTCTTTCCAGATTTCATCGGAGGATATTTCCTTTTTCTCCATAGCCCTCTAAGAGCTTCCAAATATCACTTTGCCAATTCCACCAGAACTGTCTTAGCGAAAGGCTTCTTGAGGGGAAAGCTGTAACTCTGTGAGATGATTTCACAGAACACAAAGAAGTTTCTCAGAAAGCTTCTTTCTCTTTGTTATCGGAGGATATTTCCTTTGGCCCTATAGTCTTCAAAGGGAAAGGAAATATCTGTTGTCAGATTCCACAGAAATAAGGCTAGCAAAGAGATCCACGATATACACATGTAACTCTGTGAGATGAATTAACGGAACACTAAGCAGTTTCTCAGAAAGCTTCTTTCCAGATTTCATGGGAGGATATTTCCTTTTTCACCATAGCCCTCTATGGGCTTCCAAATATCACTTTGCCAATTCCACAAGAACTGTCTTAGCGAAAGGCATCTTGAGAGGAAAGCTGTAACCCTGTGAGGTGATTTCACAGAACACAAAGAAGTTTCTAAGAAAGCTTCTTTCTCTTTGTTATCGGAGGATATTTCCTTTGGCCCTATCATCTTCAAAGGGAAAGGAAATATCTGTTGTCAGATTCCACAGAAATAAGGCTAGCAAAGAGATCCAAGAAATACAGATGTAACTCTGTGAGATGAATTAACAGAACACTAAGCAGTTTCTCAGAAAGCTTCTTTCCAGTTTTCATCGGAGGATATTTCCTTTTTCACCATAGCCCTCTAGGGGTTCCAAATATCACTTTGCCAATTCCACAAGAACTGTCTTAGCGAAAGGCTTCTTGAGGGGAAAGCTGTAACTCTGTGAGATGATTTCACAGACCACAAAAAAGTTTCTTAGAAAGCTTCTTCTCTTGGTTATCGGAGGATATTTCTTTGGCCCTATAGTCTTCAAAGGGATCCGAAATATCCGTTCTCAGATTCCACAGAAATAAGGTTAGCAAAGAGATCCACGAAATACAGATGTAACTCTGTGAGATGAATTAACAGAACACTAAGCAGTTTCTCAGAAAGCTTCTTTCCAGATTTCATCAGAGGATATTTCCTTTTTCACCATAGCCCTCTATGAGCTTCCAAATATCACTTTGGCAATTCCAGAAGAACTGTCTTAGCGAAAGGCTTCTTGAGGGGAAAGCTGTAACTCTGTGAGATGATTTCAGAGAACACAAAGAAGTTGCTCAGAAACCTTCTTTCTCTTTGTTATCGGAGGATATTTCCTTTGGCCCTATAGTCTTCAAAGGGAAAGGAAATATCTGTTCTCAGATTCCACAGAAATAAGGCTAGCAAAGAGATCCACGAAATACAGATGTAAGTCTGTGAGATGAATTAACAGAAAACTAAGCAGATTCTCAGAAAGCTTCTTTCCAGATTTCATCGGAGGATATTTCCTTTTTCACCGTAGCCCTCTAAGGGCTTCCAAATGTGACTTTGCCAATTCCACAAGAACTGTCTTAGCGAAAGGCTTCTTGAGGTGAAAGCTGTAACTGTGTGAGATGATTTCACAGAACACAAAGAAGTTTCTCAGAAAGCTTCTTTCTCTTTGTTATCGGAGGATATTTCCTTAGGCCGTATAGTCTTCAAAGGGATCCGAAATATCTGTTCTCAGATTCCACAGAAATAAGGCTAGCAAAGAGATCCAAGAAATACAGATGTAACTCTGTGAGATGAATTAACAGATCACTAAGCAGTTTCTCAGAAAGCTTCTTTCCAGAGATCATTGGAGGATATTTCCTTTTTCTCCATAGCCCTCTATGAGCTTCCAAATATCACTTTGCCAATTCCACAAGAACTGTCTTAGCGAAAGGCTTCTTGAGGGGAAAGCTGTAACTCTGTGAGATGATTTCACAAAACACAAAGAAGTTTCTCAGAAAGCTTCTTTCTCTTTGTTATCGGAGGATATTTCCTTTGGCCCTGTAGTCTTCAAAGGGAAAGGAAATATCTGTTGTCAGATTCCACAGAAATAAGGCTAGCAAAGAGATCCACGAAATACAGATGTAACTCTGTGAGATGAATTAACAGAACACTAAGCAGTTTCTCAGAAAGCTTCTTTCCAGATTTCTTCGGAGGATATTTCCTTTTTCACCATAGCCCTCTATGGGCATCCAAATATCACTTTGCCAATTCCACAAGAACTGTCTTAGCGAAAGGCTTCTTGAGGGGAAAGCTGTAACTCTGTGAGATGATTTCACAGAACCCAAAGAAGTTGCTCAGAAAGGTTCTTTCTCTTTGTTATCGGAGGATATTTCCTTTGGCCCTATAGTCTACAAAGGGATCCGAAATATCTGTTCTCAGATTCCACAGAAATAAGGCTAGCAAAGAGATCCACGAAATACAGATGTAACTCTGTGAGATGAATTAACAGAACACTAAGCAGTTTCTCAGAAAGCTTCCTTCCAGATTTCATCTGAGGATATTTCCTTTTTCACCATAGCCCTCTATGGGCTTCCACATGTCACTTTGCCAATTCCACAAGAACTGTCTTAGCGAAAGGCTTCTTGAGGGGAAAGCTGTAACTCTGTGAGATGATTTCACAAAACACAAAGAAGTTTCTCAGAAAGCTTCTTTCTCTTTGTTATCGGAGGATATTTCCTTTGGCCCTATAGACTTCAAAGGGAAAGGAAATATCTGTTGTCAGATTCCACAGAAATAAGGCTAGCAAAGAGATCCACCAAATACAGATGTACCTCTGTGAGATGAATTAACAGAACACTAAGCAGTTTCTCAGAAAGCTTCTTTCCAGATTTCATCGGAGGATATTTCCTTTTTCACCATAGCCCTCTATGAGCTTCCAAATATCACTTTGCCAATTCCACAAGAAATGTCTAGCGAACGGCTTCTTGAGTGGAAAGCTGTAACTCTGTGAGATGATTTCACAGAACACAAAGAAGTTTCTGAGAAAGCTTCTTTCTCTTTGTTATCAGAGGATATTTCCTTTGGCCCTATAGTCTTCAAAAGGAAAGGAAATATCTGTTCTCAGATTCCACAGAAATAAGGCTAGCAAAGAGATCCACGAAATACAGATGTAACTCTGTGAGATGAATTAACAGAACACTAAGCAGTTTCTCAGAAAGCTTCTTTCCAGATTTCATCGGAGGATATTTCCTTTTCAACCATAGCCCTCTATGGGCTTCCAAATATCACTTTGCCAATTCCACAAGAACTGTCTTAGCGAAAGGCTTCTTGAGGGGAAAGCTGTAACTCTGTGAGATGATTTCACAGACCACAAAAAAGTTTCTTAGAAAGCTTCTTCTCTTTGTTATCGGAGGATATTTCTTTGGCCCTATAGTCTTCAAAGGGATCCGAAATATCCGTTCTCAGATTCCACAGAAATAAGGTTAGCAAAGAGATCCACGAAATACAGATGTAAGTCTGTGAGATGAATTAACAGAAAACTAAGCAGATTCTCAGAAAGCTTCTTTCCAGATTTCATCGGAGGATATTTCCTTTTTCACCGTAGCCCTCTAAGGGCTTCCAAATGTGACTTTGCCAATTCCACAAGAACTGTCTTAGCGAAAGGCTTCTTGAGGTGAAAGCTGTAACTCTGTGAGGTGATTTCACAGAACACAAAGAAGTTTCTCAGAAAGCTTCTTTCTCTTTGTTATCGGAGGATATTTCCTTTGGCCCTATAGACTTCAAAGGGATCCGAAATATCTGTTCACAGATTCCACAGAAATAAGGCTAGCAAAGAGATCCACGAAATACAGATGTAACTCTGTGAGATGAATTAATAGAACACTTAGCAGTTTCTCAGAAAGCTTCTTTCCGGATTTCATCGGAGGATATTTCCTTTTTCACCATAGCCCTCTAGGGGCTTCCAAATATCACTTTGCCAATTCCACAAGAACTGTCTTATCGAAAGGCTTCTTGAGGGGAAAGCTGTAACTCTGTGAGATGATTTCACAGAACACAAAGAAGTTTCTCAGAAAGCTTCCTTCTCTTTGTTATCGGAGGATATTTCCTTTGGCCCTATAGTCTTCATAGGGAAAGGAAATATCTGTTGTCAGATTCCACAGAAATAAGGCTAGCAAAGAGATCCACGAAATACAGATGTAACTCTGTGAGATGAATTAACAGAACACTAAGCAGTTTCTCAGAAAGCTTGTTTCCAGATTTCATCGGAGGATATTTCCTTTTTCACCATAGCCCTCTATGGGCTTCCAAATATCACTTTGCCAATTCCACAAGAACTGTCTTAGCGAAAGGCTTCTTGAGGGGAAAGCTGTAACTCTGTGAGATGATTTCACAGAACACAAAGAAGTTGCTCAGAAAGCTTCTTTCTCTTTGTTATCGGAGGATATTTCCTTTGGCCCTATAGTCTTCAAAGGGATCCGAAATATCTGTTCTCAGATTCCACAGAAATAAGGCTAGCAAAGAGATCCACGAAATACAGATGTAACTATGTGAGATGAATTAACAGAACACTAAGCAGTTTCTCAGAAAGCTTCCTTCCAGATTTCATCTGAGGATATTTCCTTTTTCACCTTAGCCCTCTATGGGCTTCCAAATGTCACTTTGCCAATTCCACAAGAACTGTCTTAGCGAAAGGCTTCTTGAGGGGAAAGCTGTAACTCTGTGAGATGATTTCACAGAACACAAAGCAGTTTCTCAGAAACCTTCTTTCTCTTTGTTATCGGAGGATATTTCCTTTGGCCCTATAGTCTTCAAAGGGATCCGAAATATCTGTTCTCAGATTCCACAGAAATAAGGCTAGCGAAGAGATCCACGAAATACAGATGTAACTCTGTGAGATGAATTAACAGATCACTAAGCAGTTTCTCAGAAAGCTTCTTTCCAGATTTCATCGGAGGATATTTCCTTTTTCACCATAGCCCTCTATGGGCTTCCAAATATCACTTTGCCAATTCCACAAGAACTGTCTTAGCGAAAGTCTTCTTGAGGGGAAAGCTGTAACTCTGTGAGATGATTTCACAGAACACAAAGAAGTTGCTCAGAAAACTTCTTTCTCTTTGTTATCGGAGGATATTTCCTTTGGCCCTATAGTCTTCAAAGGGATCCGAAATATCTGTTCACAGATTCCACAGAAATAAGGCTAGCAAAGAGATCCACGAAATACAGATGTAACTCTGTGAGATGAATTAGTAGAACACTGAGTAGTTTCTCAGAAAGTTTCTTTCCGGATTTCATCGGAGGATATTTCCTTTTTCACCATAGCCCTCTATGGGCTTCCAAATATCACTTTGCCAATTCCACAAGAACTGTCTTAGCGAAAGGCTTCTTGAGGGGAAAGCTGTATCTCTGTGAGATGTTTTCACAGAACACAAAGAAGTTTCTCAGAAAGCTTCCTTCTCTTTGTTATCGGAGGATATTTCCTTTGGCCCTATAGTCTTCATAGGGAAAGGAAATATCTGTTGTCAGATTCCACAGAAATAAGGCTAGCAAAGAGATCCACGAAATACAGATGTAACTCTGTGAGATGAATTAACAGAACCCTAAGCAGTTTCTCAGAAAGCTTCTTTCCAGATTTCATCGGAGGATATTTCCTTTTTCGCCATAGCCCTCTATGGGCTTCCAAATATCACTTTGCCAATTCCACAAGAACTGTCTTAGCGAAAGGCTTCTTGAGGGGAAAGCTGTAACTCTGTGAGATGATTTCACAGAACACAAAGAAGTTGCTCAGAAAGCTTCTTTCTCTTTGTTATCGGAGGATATTTCCTTTGGCCCTATAGTCTTCAAAGGGATCCGAAATATCTGTTCTCAGATTCCACAGAAATAAGGCTAGCAAGGAGATCCACGAAATACAGATGTAACTATGTGAGATGAATTAACAGAACACTAAGCAGTTTCTCAGAAAGCTTCCTTCCAGATTTCAGCGGAGGATATTTCCTTTTTCACCATAGCCCTCTATGGGCTTCCAAATATCACTTTACCAATTCCACAAGAACTGTCTTAGCGAAAGGCTTCTTGATGGGAAAGCTGTAACTCTGTGAGAGGATTTCACAGAACACAAAGAAGTTTCTCAGAAAGCTTCTTTCTCTTTGTTATCGGAGGATATTTCCTTTGGCCCTATAGACTTCAAAGGGATCCGAAATATCTGTTCACAGATTCCACAGAAATAAGGCTAGCAAAGAGATCCACCAAATACAGATGTAACTCTGTGAGATGAATTAATAGAACACTGAGCAGTTTCTCAGAAAGCTTCTTTCCGGATTTCATCGGAGGATATTTCCTTTTTCACCATAGCCCTCTAGGGGCTTCCAAATATCACTTTGCCAATTCCACAAGAACTGTCTTAGCGAAAGGCTTCTTGAGGGGAAAGCTGTAACTCTGTGAGATGATTTCACAGAACACAAAGAAGTTTCTCAGAAAGCTTCCTTCTCTTTGTTATCGGAGGATATTTCCTTTGGCCCTATAGTCTTCATAGGGAAAGGAAATATCTTTTGTCAGATTCCACAGAAATAAGGCTAGCAAAGAGATCCACGAAATACAGATGTAACTCTGTGAGATGAATTAACAGAACACTAAGCAGTTTCTCAGAAAGCTTCTTTCCAGATTTCATCGGAGGATATTTCCTTTTTCACCATAGCCCTCTATGGGCTTCCAAATATCACTTTGCCAATTCCACAAGAACTGTCTTAGCGAAAGGCTTCTTGAGGGCAAAGCTGTAACTCTGTGAGATGATTTCACAGAACACAAAGAAGTTGCTCAGAAAGCTTCTTTCTCTTTGTTATCGGAGGATATTTCCTTTGGCCCTATAGTCTTCAAAGGGATCCGAAATATCTGTTCTCAGATTCCACAGAAATAAGGCTAGCAAAGAGATCCACGAAATACAGATGTAACTCTGTGAGATGAATTAACAGAACACTAAGCAGTTTCTCAGAAAGCTTCCTTCCAGATTTCATCTGAGGATATTTCCTTTTTCACCTTAGCCCTCTATGGGCTTCCAAATGTCACTTTGCCAATTCCACAAGAACTGTCTTAGCGAAAGGCTTCTTGAGGGGAAAGCTGTAACTCTGTGAGATGATTTCACAGAACACAAAGCAGTTTCTCAGAAACCTTCTTTCTCTTTGTTATCGGAGGATATTTCCTTTGGCCCTATAGTCTTCAAAGGGATCCGAAATATCTGTTCTCAGATTCCACAGAAATAAGGCTAGCGAAGAGATCCACGAAATACAGATGTAACTCTGTGAGATGAATTAACAGATCACTAAGCAGTTTCTCAGAAAGCTTCTTTCCAGATTTCATCGGAGGATATTTCCTTTTTCACCATAGCCCTCTATGGGCTTCCAAATATCACTTTGCCAATTCCACAAGAACTGTCTTAGCGAAAGTCTTCTTGAGGGGAAAGCTGTAACTCTGTGAGATGATTTCACAGAACACAAAGAAGTTGCTCAGAAAACTTCTTTCTCTTTGTTATCGGAGGATATTTCCTTTGGCCCTATAGTCTTCAAAGGGATCCGAAATATCTGTTCACAGATTCCACAGAAATAAGGCTAGCAAAGAGATCCACGAAATACAGATGTAACTCTGTGAGATGAATTAATAGAACACTGAGCAGTTTCTCAGAAAGTTTCTTTCCGGATTTCATCGGAGGATATTTCCTTTTTCACCATAGCCCTCTATGGGCTTCCAAATATCACTTAGCCAATTCCACAAGAACTGTCTTAGCGAAAGGCTTCTTGAGGGGAAAGCTGTAACTCTGTGAGATGTTTTCACAGAACACAAAGAAGTTTCTCGGAAAGCTTCCTTCTCTTTGTTATCGGAGGATATTTCCTTTGGCCCTATAGTCTTCATAGGGAAAGGAAATATCTGTTGTCAGATTCCACAGAAATAAGGCTAGCAAAGAGATCCACGAAATACAGATGTAACTCTGTGAGATGAATTAACAGAACACTAAGCAGTTTCTCAGAAAGCTTCTTTCCAGATTTCATCGGAGGATATTTCCTTTTTCACCATAGCCCTCTATGGGCTTGCAAATATCACTTTCCCAATTCCACAAGAACTGTCTTAGCGAAAGGCTTCTTGAGGGGAAAGCTGTAACTCTGTGAGATGATTTCACAGAACACAAAGAAGTTTCTCAGAAAGCTTCTTTCTCTTTGTTATCAGAGGATATTTCCTTTGGCCCTATAGTCTTCAATGGGATCCGAAATATCTGTTCTCAGATTCCACAGAAATAAGGCTAGCAAAGAGATCCACGAAATACAGATGTAACTCTGTGAGATGAATTAACAGAACACTAAGCAGTTTCTCAGAAAGCTTCCTTCCAGATTTCATCTGAGGATATTTCCTTTTTCACCATAGCCCTCTATGGGCTTCCAAATGTCACTTTGCCAATTCCACAAGAACTGTCTTAGCGAAAGGCTTCTTGAGGGGAAAGCTGTAACTCTGTGAGATGATTTCACAAAACACAAAGAAGTTTCTCAGAAAGCTTCTTTCTCTTTGTTATCAGAGGATATTTCCTTTGGCCCTATCGTCTTCAAAGGGAAAGGAAATATCTGTTGTCAGATTCCACAGAAATAAGGCTAGCAAAGAGATCCACGAAATACAGATGTAACTCTGTGAGATGAATTAACAGAACACTGAGCAGTTTCTCAGAAAGCTTCTTTCCAGATTTCATCGGAGGATATTTCCTTTTTCACCATAGCCCTCTATGGGCTTCCAAATATCACTTTGCCAATTCCACAAGAACTGTCTTAGCGAAAGGCTTCTTGATGGGAAAGCTGTAACTCTGTGAGAGGATTTCACAGAACACAAAGAAGTTTCTCAGAAAGCTTCTTTCTCTTTGTTATCGAAGGATATTTCCTTTGGCCCTATAGTCTTCAAAGGGATCCGAAATATCTGTTCTCAGATTCCACAGAAATAAGGCTAGCGAAGAGATCCACGAAATACAGATGTAACTCTGTGAGATGAATTAACAGATCACTAAGCAGTTTCTCAGAAAGCTTCTTTCCAGATTTCATCGGAGGATATTTCCTTTTTCACCATAGCCCTCTATGGGCTTCCAAATATCACTTTGCCAATTCCACAAGAACTGTCTTAGCGAAAGTCTTCTTGAGGGGAAAGCTGTAACTCTGTGAGATGATTTCACAGAACACAAGGAAGTTGCTCAGAAAACTTCTTTCTCTTTGTTATCGGAGGATATTTCCTATGGCCCTATAGTCTTCAAAGGGATCCGAAATATCTGTTCACAGATTCCACAGAAATAAGGCTAGCAAAGAGATCCACGAAATACAGATGTAACTCTGTGAGATGAATTAATAGAACACTGAGCAGTTTCTCAGAAAGTTTCTTTCCGGATTTCATCGGAGGATATTTCCTTTTTCACCATAGCCCTCTATGGGCTTCCAAATATCACTTTGCCAATTCCACAAGAACTGTCTTAGCGAAAGGCTTCTTGAGGGGAAAGCTGTAACTCTGTGAGATGTTTTCACAGAACACAAAGAAGTTTCTCAGAAAGCTTCCTTCTCTTTGTTATCGGAGGATATTTCCTTTGGCCCTATAGTCTTCATAGGGAAAGGAAATATCTGTTGTCAGATTCCACAGAAATAAGGCTAGCAAAGAGATCCACGAAATACAGATGTAACTCTGTGAGATGAATTAACAGAACACTAAGCAGTTTCTCAGAAAGCTTCTTTCCAGATTTCATCGGAGGATATTTCCTTTTTCACCATAGCCCTCTATGGGCTTGCAAATATCACTTTGCCAATTCCACAAGAACTGTCTTAGCGAAAGGCTTCTTGAGGGGAAAGCTGTAACTCTGTGAGATGATTTCACAGAACACAAAGAAGTTTTTCAGAAAGCTTCTTTCTCTTTGTTATCAGAGGATATTAACTTTGGCCCTATAGTCTTCAATGGGATCCGAAATATCTGTTCTCAGATTCCACAGAAATAAGGCTAGCAAAGAGATCCACGAAATACAGATGTAACTCTGTGAGATGAATTAACAGAACACTAAGCAGTTTCTCAGAAAGCTTCCTTCCAGATTTCATCGGAGGATATTTCCTTTTTCACCATAGCCCTCTATGGGCTTCCAAATATCACTTTGCCAATTCCACAAGAACTGTCTTAGCGAAAGGCTTCTTGATGGGAAAGCTGTAACTCTGTGAGAGGATTTCACAGAACACAAAGAAGTTTCTCAGAAAGCTTCTTTCTCTTTGTTATCGGAGGATATTTCCTTTGGCCCTATAGACTTCAAAGGGATCCGAAATATCTGTTCACAGATTCCACAGAAATAAGGCTAGCAAAGAGATCCACGAAATACAGATGTAACTCTGTGAGATGAATTAATAGAACACTTAGCAGTTTCTCAGAAAGCTTCTTTCCGGATTTCATCGGAGGATATTTCCTTTTTCACCATAGCCCTCTAGGGGCTTCCAAATATCACTTTGCCAATTCCACAAGAACTGTCTTAGCGAAAGGCTTCTTGAGGGGAAAGCTGTAACTCTGTGAGATGATTTCACAGAACACAAAGAAGTTTCTCAGAAAGCTTCCTTCTCTTTGTTATCGGAGGATATTTCCTTTGGCCCTATAGTCTTCATAGGGAAAGGAAATATCTGTTGTCAGATTCCACAGAAATAAGGCTAGCAAAGAGATCCACGAAATACAGATGTAACTCTGTGAGATGAATTAACAGAACACTAAGCAGTTTCTCAGAAAGCTTCTTTCCAGATTTCATCGGAGGATATTTCCTTTTTCACCATAGCCCTCTATGGGCTTCCAAATATCACTTTGCCAATTCCACAAGAACTGTCTTAGCGAAAGGCTTCTTTAGGGGAAAGCTGTAACTCTGTGAGATGATTTCACAGAACACAAAGAAGTTGCTCAGAAAGCTTCTTTCTCTTTGTTATCGGAGGATATTTCCTTTGGCCCTATAGTCTTCAAAGGGATCCGAAATATCTGTTCTCAGATTCCACAGAAATAAGGCTAGCAAAGAGATCCACGGAATACACATGTAACTATGTGAGATGAATTAACAGAACACTAAGCAGTTTCTCAGAAAGCTTCCTTCCAGATTTCATCTGAGGATATTTCCTTTTTCACCTTAGCCCTCTATGGGCTTCCAAATGTCACTTTGCCAATTCCACAAGAACTGTCTTAGCGAAAGGCTTCTTGAGGGGAAAGCTGTAACTCTGTGAGATGATTTCACAGAACACAAAGCAGTTTCTCAGAAACCTTCTTTCTCTTTGTTATCGGAGGATATTTCCTTTGGCCCTATAGTCTTCAAAGGGATCCGAAATATCTGTTCTCAGATTCCACAGAAATAAGGCTAGCGAAGAGATCCACGAAATACAGATGTAACTCTGTGAGATGAATTAACAGATCACTAAGCAGTTTCTCAGAAAGCTTCTTTCCAGATTTCATCGGAGGATATTTCCTTTTTCACCATAGCCCTCTATGGGCTTCCAAATATCACTTTGCCAATTCCACAAGAACTGTCTTAGCGAAAGTCTTCTTGAGGGGAAAGCTGTAACTCTGTGAGATGATTTCACAGAACACAAAGAAGTTGCTCAGAAAACTTCTTTCTCTTTGTTATCGGAGGATATTTCCTTTGGCCCTATAGTCTTCAAAGGGATCCGAAATATCTGTTCACAGATTCCACAGAAATTAGGCTAGCAAAGAGATCCACGAAATACAGATGTAACTCTGTGAGATGAATTAATAGAACACTGAGTAGTTTCTCAGAAAGTTTCTTTCCGGATTTCGTCGGAGGATATTTCCTTTTTCACCATAGCCCTCTATGGGCTTCCAAATATCACTTTGCCAATTCCACAAGAACTGTCTTAGCGAAAGGCTTCTTGAGGGGAAAGCTGTATCTCTGTGAGATGTTTTCACAGAACACAAAGAAGTTTCTCAGAAAGCTTCCTTCTCTTTGTTATCGGAGGATATTTCCTTTGGCCCTATAGTCTTCATAGGGAAAGGAAATATCTGTTGTCAGATTCCACAGAAATAAGGCTAGCAAAGAGATCCACGAAATACAGATGTAACTCTGTGAGATGAATTAACAGAACACTAAGCAGTTTCTCAGAAAGCTTCTTTCCAGATTTCATCGGAGGATATTTCCTTTTTCACCATAGCCCTCTATGGGCTTGCAAATATCACTTTGCCAATTCCACAAGAACTGTCTTAGCGAAAGGCTTCTTGAGGGGAAAGCTGTAACTCTGTGAGATGATTTCACAGAACACAAAGAAGTTTTTCAGAAAGCTTCTTTCTCTTTGTTATCAGAGGATATTTCCTTTGGCCCTATAGTCTTCAATGGGATCCGAAATATCTGTTCTCAGATTCCACAGAAATAAGGCTAGCAAAGAGATCCACGAAATACAGATGTAACTCTGTGAGATGAATTAACAGAACACTAAGCAGTTTCTCAGAAAGCTTCCTTCCAGATTTCATCGGAGGATATTTCCTTTTTCACCATAGCCCTCTATGGGCTTCCAAATATCACTTTGCCAATTCCACAAGAACTGTCTTAGCGAAAGGCTTCTTGATGGGAAAGCTGTAACTCTGTGAGAGGATTTCACAGAACACAAAGAAGTTTCTCAGAAAGCTTCTTTCTCTTTGTTATCGGAGGATATTTCCTTTGGCCCTATAGACTTCAAAGGGATCCGAAATATCTGTTCACAGATTCCACAGAAATAAGGCTAGCAAAGAGATCCACCAAATACAGATGTAACTCTGTGAGATGAATTAATAGAACACTGAGCAGTTTCTCAGAAAGTTTCTTTCCGGATTTCATCGGAGGATATTTCCTTTTTCACCATAGCCCTCTATGGGCTTCCAAATATCACTTAGCCAATTCCACAAGAACTGTCTTAGCGAAAGGCTTCTTGAGGGGAAAGCTGTAACTCTGTGAGATGTTTTCACAGAACACAAAGAAGTTTCTCAGAAAGCTTCCTTCTCTTTGTTATCGGAGGATATTTCCTTTGGCCCTATAGTCTTCATAGGGAAAGGAAATATCTGTTGTCAGATTCCACAGAAATAAGGCTAGCAAAGAGATCCACGAAATACAGATGTAACTCTGTGAGATGAATTAACAGAACACTAAGCAGTTTCTCAGAAAGCTTCTTTCCAGATTTCATCGGAGGATATTTCCTTTTTCACCATAGCCCTCTATGGGCTTGCAAATATCACTTTGCCAATTCCACAAGAACTGTCTTAGCGAAAGGCTTCTTGAGGGGAAAGCTGTAACTCTGTGAGATGATTTCACAGAACACAAAGAAGTTTCTCAGAAAGCTTCTTTCTCTTTGTTATCAGAGGATATTTCCTTTGGCCCTATAGTCTTCAATGGGATCCGAAATATCTGTTCTCAGATTCCACAGAAATAAGGCTAGCAAAGAGATCCACGAAATACAGATGTAACTCTGTGAGATGAATTAACAGAACACTAAGCAGTTTCTCAGAAAGCTTCCTTCCAGATTTCATCTGAGGATATTTCCTTTTTCACCATAGCCCTCTATGGGCTTCCAAATGTCACTTTGCCAATTCCACAAGAACTGTCTTAGCGAAAGGCTTCTTGAGGGGAAAGCTGTAACTCTGTGAGATGATTTCACAAAACACAAAGAAGTTTCTCAGACAGCTTCTTTCTCTTTGTTATCGGAGGATATTTCCTTTGGCCCTATAGTCTTCAAAGGGAAAGGAAATATCTGTTGTCAGATTCCACAGAAATAAGGCTAGCAAAGAGATCCACGAAATACAGATGTAACTCTGTGAGATGAATTAACAGAACACTGAGCAGTTTCTCAGAAACCTTCTTTCCAGATTTCATCGGAGGATATTTCCTTTTTCACCATAGCCCTCTATGGGCTTCCAAATATCACTTTGCCAATTCCACAAGAACTGTTTTAGCGAAAGGCTTCTTGATGGGAAAGCTGTAACTCTGTGAGAGGATTTCACAGAACACAAAGAAGTTTCTCAGAAAGCTTCTTTCTCTTTGTTATCGGAGGATATTTCCTTTGGCCCTATAGACTTCAAAGGGAAAGGAAATATCCTTTCTCAGATTCCACAGATATAAGGCTAGAAAAGAGATCCACGAAATACAGATGTAACTCTGTGAGATGAATTAACAGAACACTAAGCAGTTTCTCAGAAAGCTTCTTTCCAGATTTCATCGGAGGATATTTCCTTTTTCACCATAGCCCTCTATGGGCTTCCAAATATCACTTTGCCAATTCCAGAAGAACTGTCTTAGCGAAAGGCTTCTTGAGGACAAAGCTGTAACTCTGTGAGATGATTTCACAGAACACAAAGAAGTTTCTCAGAAAGCTTCTTTCTCTTTGTTATCGGAGGATATTTCCTTTGACCCTATAGTCTTCAAAGGGAAAGGAAATATCTGTTCTCAGATTCCACAGAAATAAGGCTAGCAAAGAGATCCACGAAATACAGATGTAACTCTGTGAGATGATTTAAAAGAACACTAAGAAGTTTCTCAGAAAGCTTCTTTCCAGATTTCATCGGAGGATATTTCCTTTTTCTCCATAGCCCTCTATGAGCTTCCAAATATCACTTTGCCAATTCCACAAGAAATGTCTAGGAAAGGCTTCTTGAGTGGAAATCTGTAACTCTGTGAGATGATTTCACAGAACACAAAGAAGTTTCTGAGAAAGCTTCTTTCTCTTTGTTATCGGAGGATATTTCCTTTGGCCCTATAGTCTTCAAAGGGAAAGGAAATATCTGTTGTCAGATTCCACAGAAATAAGGCTAGCAAAGAGATCCACGAAATACAGATGTAACTCTGTGAGATGAATTAACAGAACACTAAGCAGTTTCTCAGAAAGCTTCTTTCCAGATTTCATCGGAGGATATTTCCTTTTTCACCATAGCCCTCTAAGGTCTTCCAAATATCACTTGGCCAATTCCACAAGAACTGTCTTAGCGAAAGGCTTCTTGAGGGGAAAGCTGTAACTCTGTGAGATGATTTCACATAACACAAAGAAGTTTCTCAGAAAGCTTCTTTCTCTTTGTTATCGGAGGATATTTCCTTTGGCCCTATAGTCTTCAAAGGGAAAGGAAATATCTGTTCTCAGATTCCACAGAAATAAGGCTAGCAAAGATATCCACGAAATACAGATGTAACTCTGTGAGATGAATTATCAGAACACTAAGCAGTTTCTCAGACAGCTTCCTTCCAGATTTCATCTGAGGATAATTCCTTTTTCACCGTAGCCCTCTATGGGCTTCCAAATGTCACTTTGCCAATTCCACAAGAACTGTCTTAGCGAAAGGGTTCTTGAGGGGAAAGCTGTAACTCTGTGAGATGATTTCACAGAACACAAAGAAGTTTCTCAGAAACTTTCTTTCTCTTTGTTATCGGAGGATATTTCCTTTGGCCCTATAGTCTTCAAAGGGATCCGAAATATCTGTTCTCAGATTCCACAGAAATAAGGCTAGCAAAGAGATCCACGAAATACAGATGTAACTCTGTGAGATGAATTAACAGAACACTAAGCAGTTTCTCAGAAAGCTTCTTTCCAGATTTCATGGGAGGATATTTCCTTTTTCAAAATAGCGCTCTATGGGCTTCCAAATATCACTTTGCCAATTCCACAAGAACTGTCTTAGCGAAAGGCTTCTTGAGGGGAAAGCTGTAACTCTGTGAGATGATTTCACAGAACACAAAGAAGTTTCTCAGAAAGCTTCTTTCTCTTTGTTATTGGAGGATATTTCCTTTGGCCCTATCGTCTTCAAAGGGATCCGAAATATCTGTTCTCAGATTCCACAGAAATAAGGCTAGCAAAGAGATACACGAAATACAGATGTAACTCTGTGAGATGAATTAACACATCACTAAGGAGTTTCTCAGAAAGCTTCTTTATAGATTTCATCGGAGGATATTTCCTTTTTCTCGAAAGCCCTCTATGAGCTTCCAAATATCACTTTGCCAATTCCACCAGAACTGTCTTAGCGAAAGGCTTCTTGAGGGGAAAGCTGTAACTCCGTGAGATGATTTCACAGAACACAAAGAAGTTTCTCAGAAAGCTTCTTTCTCTTTGTTATCGGAGGATATTTCCTTTGGCCCTATAGTCTTCAAAGGGAAAGGAAATATCTGTTGTCAGATTCCACAGAAATAAGGCTAGCAAAGAGATCCACGAAATACAGATGTAACTCTGTGAGATGAATTAACAGAACACTAAGCAGTTTCTCAGAAAGCTTCTTTCCAGATTTCATCGGAGGATATTTCCTTTTTCACCATAGCCCTCTATGGGCTTCCAAATATCACTTTGCCAATTCCACAAGAACTGTCTTAGCTAAAGGCTTCTTGAGGGGAAAGCTGTAACTCTGTGAGATGATTTCACAGTACACAAAGAAGTTTCTCAGAAAGCTTCTTTCTCTTTGTTATTGGAGGATATTTCCTTTGGCCCTATAGTCTTCAAAGGGATCAGAAATATCTGTTCTCAGATTCCACAGAAATAAGGCTAGCAAAGAGATCCACGAAATACAGATGTAACTCTGTGAGATGAATTAACACATCACTAAGGAGTTTCTCAGACAGCTTCTTTCCAGATTTCATCGGAGGATATTTCCTTTTTCTCCATAGCCCTCTATGAGCTTCTAAATATCACTTTGCCAATTTCACCAGAACTGTCTTAGCGAAAGGCTTCTTGAGGGGAAAGCTGTAACTCTGTGAGATGATTTCACAGAACACAAAGAAGTTTCTCAGAAAGCTTATTTCTCTTTGTTATCGGAGGATATTTCCTTTGGCCCTATAGTCTTCAAAGGGAAAGGAAATATCTGTTGTCAGATTCCACAGAAATAAGGCTAGCAAAGAGATCCACGAAATACAGATATAACTCTGTGAGATGAATTAACAGAACACTAAGCAGTTTCTCAGAAAGCTTCTTTCCAGATTTCATCGGAGGATATTTCCTTTTTCACCATAGCCCTCTATGGGCTTCCAAATATCACTTTGCCAATTCCACAAGAACTGTCTTAGCGAAAGGCTTCTTGAGGGGAAAGCTGTAACTCTGAGAGATGATTTCACAGAACACAAAGAAGTTTCTCAGAAAGCTTCTTTCTCTTTGTTATCGGAGGATATTTCCTTTGGCCCTATAGTCTTCAAAGGGATCCGAAATATCTGTTCTCAGATTCCACAGAAATAAGGCTAGCAAAGAGATCCACGAAATACAGATGTAACTCTGTGAGGTGAATTAACACATCACTAAGGAGTTTCTCAGAAAGCTTCTTTCCAGATTTCATCGGAGGATATTTCCTTTTTCTCCATAGCCCTCTATGAGCTTCCAAATATCACTTTGCCAATTCCACCAGAACTGTCTTATCGAAAGGCTTCTTGAGGGGAAAGCTGTAACTCTGTGAGATGATTTCACAGAACACAAAGAAGTTTCTCAGAAAGCTTCTTTCTCTTTGTTATCGGAGGATATTTCCTTTGGCCCTATAGTCTTCAAAGGGATCCGAAATATCTGTTCTCAGATTCCACAGAAATAAGGCTAGCAAAGAGATCCACGAAATACAGATGTAACTCTGTGAGATGAATTAACAGAACACTAAGCAGTTTCTCAGAAAGCTTCTTTCCATATTTCATCGGAGGATATTTCCTTTTTCTCCTTAGCCCTCTATGAGCTTCCAAATATCACTTTGCCAATTCCACAAGAACTGTCTTAGCGAAAGGCTTCTTGAGGGGAAAGCTGTAACTCTGTGAGAGGATTTCAAAGAACCCAAAGAAGTTTCTCAGAAAGCTTCTTTCTCTTTGTTATCGGAGGATATTTCCTTTGGCCCTATAGTCTTCAAAGGGAAAGGAAATATCTGTTGTCAGATTCCACAGAAATCAGGCTAGCAAAGAGATCCATGAAATACAGATGTAACTCTGTGAGATGAATTAACAGAACACTAAGCAGTTTCTCAGAAAGCTTCTTTCCAGGTTTCATCGGAGGATATTTCCTTTTTCACCATAGCCCTCTATGGGCTTCCAAATATCACTTTGCCAATTCCACAAGAACTGTCTTGGCGAAAGGCTTCTTGAGGGGAAAGCTGTAACTCTGTGAGATGATTTCACAGAACACAAAGAAGTTTCTCAGAAAGCTTCTTTCTCTTTGTTATCGGAGGATATTTCCTTTGGCCCTATAGACTTCAAAGGGAAAGGAAATATCTGTTGTCAGATTCCACAGAAATAAGGCTAGCAAAGAGATCCACCAAATACAGATGTACCTCTTTGAGATGAATTAACAGAACACTAAGCAGATTCTCAGAAAGCTTCTTTCCAGATTTCATCGGAGGATATTTCCTTTTTCACCCTAGCCCTCTATGAGCTTCCAAATATCACTTTGCCAATTCCACAAGAAATGTCTAGCGAAAGGCTTCTTGAGTGGAAAGCTGTAACTCTGTGAGATGATTTCACAGAACACAAAGAAGTTTCTGAGAAAGCTTCTTTCTCTTTGTTATCGGAGGATATTTCCTTTGGCCCTATAGTCTTCAAAGGGAAAGGAAATATCTGTTGTCAGATTCCACAGAAATAAGGCTAGCAAAGAGATCCACGAAATACAGATGTAACTCTGTGAGATGAATTAACAGAACACTAAGCAGTTTCTCAGAAAGCTTCTTTCCAGATTTCATCGGAGGATATTTCCTTTTTCACCATAGCCCTCTATGGGCTTCCAAATATCACTTTGCCAATTCCACAAGAACTGTCTTAGCGAAAGGCTTCTTGAGGGGAAAGCTGTAACTCTGTGAGATGATTTCACAGAACACAAAGAAGTTTCTCAGAAAGCTTCTTTCTCTTTGTTATCGGAGGATATTTCCTTTGGCCCTATAGTCTTCAAAGGGATGCGAAATATCTGTTCTCAGATTCCACAGAAATAAGGCTAGCAAAGAGATCCACGAAATACAGACGTAACTCTGTGAGATGAATTAACACATCACTGAGGAGTTTCTCAGAAAGCTTCTTTCCAGATTTCATCGGAGGATATTTCTTTTTTTCTCCATAGCCCTCTATGAGCTTCCAAATATCACTTTGCCAATTCCACCAGAACTGTCTTAGCGAAAGGCTTCTTGAGGGGAAAGCTGTAACTCTGTGAGATGATTTCACAGAACACAAAGAAGTTTCTCAGAAAGCTTCTTTCTCTTTGTTATCGGAGGATATTTCCTTTGGCCCTATAGTCTTCAAAGGGATCCGAAATATCTGTTCTCAGATTCCACAGAAATAAGGCTAGCAAAGAGAACCACGAAATACAGATGTAACTCTGTGAGATGAATTAACACATCACTAAGGAGTTTCTCAGAAAGCTTCTTTCCAGATTTCATCGGAGGATATTTCCTTTTTCTCCATAGCCCTCTATGAGCTTCCAAATATCACTTTGTCAATTCCACCAGAAGTGTCTTAGCGAAAGGCTTCTTGAGGGGAAAGCTGTAACTCTGTGAGATGATTTCACAGAACACAAAGAAGTTTCTCAGAAAGCTTCTTTCTCTTTGTTATCGGAGGATATTTCCCTTGGCCCTATAGTCTTCAAAGGGAAAGGAAATATCTGTTGTCAGATTCCACAGAAATAAGGCTAGCAAAGAGATCCACGAAATACAGATGTAACTCTGTGAGATGAATTAACAGAACACTGAGCAGTTTCTCAGAAAGCTTCTTTCCAGATTTCATCGGAGGATATTTCCTTTTTCACCATAGCCCTCTACGGGCTTCCAAATATCATTTTGCCAATTCCACAAGAACTTTCTTAGCGAAAGGCTTCTTGAGGGGAAAGCTGTAACTCTGTGAGATGATTTCACAGAACACAAAGAAGTTGCTCAGAAAGCTTCTTTCTCTTTGTTATCGGAGGATATTTCCTTTGGCCGTATAGTCTTCATAGGGATCCGAAATATCTGTTCTCAGATTCCACAGAAATAAGGCTAGCAAAGAGATCCACGAAGTACAGAGGTAACTCTGTGAGATGAATTAAGAGAACACTAAGCAGTTTCTCAGAAAGCTTCTTTCCAGATTTCATCGGAGGATATTTCCTTTTTCACCATAGCCCTCTACGGGTTTCCAAATATCACTTTGCCAATTCCACAAGAAATGTCTTAGCGAAAGGCTTCTTGAGGGTAAAGCTGTAACTCTGTGAGATGATTTCACAGAACACAAAGAAGTTTCTCAGACAGCTTATTTCTCTTTGTTATCGGAGGATATTTCCTTTGGCCCTATAGTCTTCAAAGGGAAAGGAAATAACTGTTTTCATATTGCACAGAAATAAGGCTAGCAAAGAGATCCACGAAATACAGATGTAACTCTGTGAGATGAATTAACAGATCACTAAGCAATTTCTCAGAAAGCTTCCTTCCAGATTTCATGGGAGGATATTTCCTTTTTCACCATAGCCCTCTAAGGGCTTCCAAAGATCACTTTGCCAATTCCACAAGAACTGTCTTAGCGAAAGGCTTCTTGAGGGGAAAGCTGTAATTCTGTGAGTTGATTTCACAGAACACAAAGAAGTTTCTCAGAAAGCTTCTTTCTCTTTGTTATCGGAGGATATTTCCTTTGGCCCTATAGTCTTCAAAGGGATCCGAAATATCTGTTCACAGATTCCACAGAAATAAGGGTAGCAAAGAGATCCACGAAATACAGTTGTAACTCTGTGAGATGAATTAATAGAAAACTGAGCAGTTTCTCAGAAAGCTTCTTTCCAGATTTCACCGGAGGATATTTCCTTTTTCACCATAGCCCTCTATGGGCTTCAAATATCACTTTGCCAATTCCACAAGAACTGTCTTAGCGAAAGGCTTCTTGAGGGGAAAGCTGTAACTCTGTGAGATGATTTCACAGAACACAAAGAAGTTTCTCAGAAAGCTTCCTTCTCTTTGTTATCGGAGGATATTTCCTTTGGCCCTATAGTCTTCAAAGGGAAAGGAAATATCTGTTTTCAGATTCCACAGAAATAAGGCTAGCAAAGAAATCCACGAAATACAGATGTAACTCTGTGAGATGAATTAACAGAACACTAAGCAGTTTCTCAGAAAGCTTCTTTCCAGATTTCATCGGAGGATATTTCCTTTTTCTCCATAGCCCTCTATGAGCTTCCAAATATCACTTTGCCAATTCCACTGGAAATGTCTAGCGAAAGGCTTCTCGAGTGGAAAGCTGTAACTCTGTGAGATGATTTCACAGAACACAAAGAAGTTTCTCAGAAAGCTTCTTTCTCTTTGTTATCGGAGGATATTTCCTTTGGCCCTATAGTCTTCAAAGGGAAAGGAAATATCTGTTGTCAGATTCCACAGAAATAAGGCTAGAAAAGAGATCCACGCAATACAGATGTAACTCTGTGAGATGAATTAACAGAACACTAAGCAGTTTCTCAGAAAGCTTCTTTTCAGATTTCATCGGAGGATATTTCCTTTTTCACCATAGCCCTCTATGGGCTTCCAAATATCACTTTGCCAATTCCACAAGAACTGTCTTAGCGAAAGGCTACTTGAGGGGAAAGCTGTAACTCTGTGAGATGATTTCACAGAACACAAAGAAGATTCTCAGAAAGCTTCTTTCTCTTTGTTATCGGAGGATATTTCCTTTGGCCCTATAGTCTTCAAAGGGATCCGAAATATCTGTTCTCAGATTCCATAGAAATAAGGCTAGCAAAGAGATCCACGAAATACAGATGTAACTCTGTGAGATGAATTAACACATCACTAAGGAGTTTCTCAGAAAACTTCTTTCCAGATTTCATCGGAGGATATTTCCTTTTTCTCCATAGCCCTCTAAGAGCTTCCAAATATCACTTTGCCAATTCCACCAGAACTGTCTTAGCGAAAGGCTTCTTGAGGGGAAAGCTGTAACTCTGTGAGATGATTTCACAGAACACAAAGAAGTTTCTCAGAAAGCTTCTTTCTCTTTGTTATCGGAGGATATTTCCTTTGGCCCTATAGTCTTCAAAGGGAAAGGAAATATCTGTTGTCAGATTCCATAGAAATAAGGCTAGCAAAGAGATCCACGATATACACATGTAACTCTGTGAGATGAATTAACGGAACACTAAGCAGTTTCTCAGAAAGCTTCTTTCCAGATTTCATGGGAGGATATTTCCTTTTTCACCATAGCCCTCTATGGGCTTCCAAATATCACTTTGCCAATTCCACAAGAACTGTCTTAGCGAAAGGCATCTTGAGAGGAAAGCTGTAACCCTGTGAGGTGATTTCACAGAACACAAAGAAGTTTCTAAGAAAGCTTCTTTCTCTTTGTTATCGGAGGATATTTCCTTTGGCCCTATCATCTTCAAAGGGAAAGGAAATATCTGTTGTCAGATTCCACAGAAATAAGGCTAGCAAAGAGATCCAAGAAATACAGATGTAACTCTGTGAGATGAATTAACAGAACACTAAGCAGTTTCTCAGAAAGCTTCTTTCCAGTTTTCATCGGAGGATATTTCCTTTTTCACCATAGCCCTCTAGGGGTTCCAAATATCACTTTGCCAATTCCACAAGAACTGTCTTAGCGAAAGGCTTCTTGAGGGGAAAGCTGTAACTCTGTGAGATGATTTCACAGACCACAAAAAAGTTTCTTAGAAAGCTTCTTCTCTTGGTTATCGGAGGATATTTCTTTGGCCCTATAGTCTTCAAAGGGATCCGAAATATCCGTTCTCAGATTCCACAGAAATAAGGTTAGCAAAGAGATCCACGAAATACAGATGTAACTCTGTGAGATGAATTAACAGAACACTAAGCAGTTTCTCAGAAAGCTTCTTTCCAGATTTCATCGGAGGATATTTCCTTTTTCACCATAGCCCTCTAAGGTCTTCCAAATATCACTTGGCCAATTCCACAAGAACTGTCTTAGCGAAAGGCTTCTTGAGGGGAAAGCTGTAACTCTGTGAGATGATTTCACATAACACAAAGAAGTTTCTCAGAAAGCTTCTTTCTCTTTGTTATCGGAGGATATTTCCTTTGGCCCTATAGTCTTCAAAGGGAAAGGAAATATCTGTTCTCAGATTCCACAGAAATAAGGCTAGCAAAGATATCCACGAAATACAGATGTAACTCTGTGAGATGAATTATCAGAACACTAAGCAGTTTCTCAGACAGCTTCCTTCCAGATTTCATCTGAGGATAATTCCTTTTTCACCGTAGCCCTCTATGGGCTTCCAAATGTCACTTTGCCAATTCCACAAGAACTGTCTTAGCGAAAGGGTTCTTGAGGGGAAAGCTGTAACTCTGTGAGATGATTTCACAGAACACAAAGAAGTTTCTCAGAAACTTTCTTTCTCTTTGTTATCGGAGGATATTTCCTTTGGCCCTATAGTCTTCAAAGGGATCCGAAATATCTGTTCTCAGATTCCACAGAAATAAGGCTAGCAAAGAGATCCACGAAATACAGATGTAACTCTGTGAGATGAATTAACAGAACACTAAGCAGTTTCTCAGAAAGCTTCTTTCCAGATTTCATGGGAGGATATTTCCTTTTTCAAAATAGCGCTCTATGGGCTTCCAAATATCACTTTGCCAATTCCACAAGAACTGTCTTAGCGAAAGGCTTCTTGAGGGGAAAGCTGTAACTCTGTGAGATGATTTCACAGAACACAAAGAAGTTTCTCAGAAAGCTTCTTTCTCTTTGTTATTGGAGGATATTTCCTTTGGCCCTATCGTCTTCAAAGGGATCCGAAATATCTGTTCTCAGATTCCACAGAAATAAGGCTAGCAAAGAGATACACGAAATACAGATGTAACTCTGTGAGATGAATTAACACATCACTAAGGAGTTTCTCAGAAAGCTTCTTTATAGATTTCATCGGAGGATATTTCCTTTTTCTCGAAAGCCCTCTATGAGCTTCCAAATATCACTTTGCCAATTCCACCAGAACTGTCTTAGCGAAAGGCTTCTTGAGGGGAAAGCTGTAACTCCGTGAGATGATTTCACAGAACACAAAGAAGTTTCTCAGAAAGCTTCTTTCTCTTTGTTATCGGAGGATATTTCCTTTGGCCCTATAGTCTTCAAAGGGAAAGGAAATATCTGTTGTCAGATTCCACAGAAATAAGGCTAGCAAAGAGATCCACGAAATACAGATGTAACTCTGTGAGATGAATTAACAGAACACTAAGCAGTTTCTCAGAAAGCTTCTTTCCAGATTTCATCGGAGGATATTTCCTTTTTCACCATAGCCCTCTATGGGCTTCCAAATATCACTTTGCCAATTCCACAAGAACTGTCTTAGCTAAAGGCTTCTTGAGGGGAAAGCTGTAACTCTGTGAGATGATTTCACAGTACACAAAGAAGTTTCTCAGAAAGCTTCTTTCTCTTTGTTATCGGAGGATATTTCCTTTGGCCCTATAGTCTTCAAAGGGATCAGAAATATCTGTTCTCAGATTCCACAGAAATAAGGCTAGCAAAGAGATCCACGAAATACAGATGTAACTCTGTGAGATGAATTAACACATCACTAAGGAGTTTCTCAGACAGCTTCTTTCCAGATTTCATCGGAGGATATTTCCTTTTTCTCCATAGCCCTCTATGAGCTTCTAAATATCACTTTGCCAATTTCACCAGAACTGTCTTAGCGAAAGGCTTCTTGAGGGGAAAGCTGTAACTCTGTGAGATGATTTCACAGAACACAAAGAAGTTTCTCAGAAAGCTTATTTCTCTTTGTTATCGGAGGATATTTCCTTTGGCCCTATAGTCTTCAAAGGGAAAGGAAATATCTGTTGTCAGATTCCACAGAAATAAGGCTAGCAAAGAGATCCACGAAATACAGATATAACTCTGTGAGATGAATTAACAGAACACTAAGCAGTTTCTCAGAAAGCTTCTTTCCAGATTTCATCGGAGGATATTTCCTTTTTCACCATAGCCCTCTATGGGCTTCCAAATATCACTTTGCCAATTCCACAAGAACTGTCTTAGCGAAAGGCTTCTTGAGGGGAAAGCTGTAACTCTGAGAGATGATTTCACAGAACACAAAGAAGTTTCTCAGAAAGCTTCTTTCTCTTTGTTATCGGAGGATATTTCCTTTGGCCCTATAGTCTTCAAAGGGATCCGAAATATCTGTTCTCAGATTCCACAGAAATAAGGCTAGCAAAGAGATCCACGAAATACAGATGTAACTCTGTGAGGTGAATTAACACATCACTAAGGAGTTTCTCAGAAAGCTTCTTTCCAGATTTCATCGGAGGATATTTCCTTTTTCTCCATAGCCCTCTATGAGCTTCCAAATATCACTTTGCCAATTCCACCAGAACTGTCTTATCGAAAGGCTTCTTGAGGGGAAAGCTGTAACTCTGTGAGATGATTTCACAGAACACAAAGAAGTTTCTCAGAAAGCTTCTTTCTCTTTGTTATCGGAGGATATTTCCTTTGGCCCTATAGTCTTCAAAGGGATCCGAAATATCTGTTCTCAGATTCCACAGAAATAAGGCTAGCAAAGAGATCCACGAAATACAGATGTAACTCTGTGAGATGAATTAACAGAACACTAAGCAGTTTCTCAGAAAGCTTCTTTCCATATTTCATCGGAGGATATTTCCTTTTTCTCCTTAGCCCTCTATGAGCTTCCAAATATCACTTTGCCAATTCCACAAGAACTGTCTTAGCGAAAGGCTTCTTGAGGGGAAAGCTGTAACTCTGTGAGAGGATTTCAAAGAACCCAAAGAAGTTTCTCAGAAAGCTTCTTTCTCTTTGTTATCGGAGGATATTTCCTTTGGCCCTATAGTCTTCAAAGGGAAAGGAAATATCTGTTGTCAGATTCCACAGAAATCAGGCTAGCAAAGAGATCCATGAAATACAGATGTAACTCTGTGAGATGAATTAACAGAACACTAAGCAGTTTCTCAGAAAGCTTCTTTCCAGGTTTCATCGGAGGATATTTCCTTTTTCACCATAGCCCTCTATGGGCTTCCAAATATCACTTTGCCAATTCCACAAGAACTGTCTTGGCGAAAGGCTTCTTGAGGGGAAAGCTGTAACTCTGTGAGATGATTTCACAGAACACAAAGAAGTTTCTCAGAAAGCTTCTTTCTCTTTGTTATCGGAGGATATTTCCTTTGGCCCTATAGACTTCAAAGGGAAAGGAAATATCTGTTGTCAGATTCCACAGAAATAAGGCTAGCAAAGAGATCCACCAAATACAGATGTACCTCTTTGAGATGAATTAACAGAACACTAAGCAGATTCTCAGAAAGCTTCTTTCCAGATTTCATCGGAGGATATTTCCTTTTTCACCCTAGCCCTCTATGAGCTTCCAAATATCACTTTGCCAATTCCACAAGAAATGTCTAGCGAAAGGCTTCTTGAGTGGAAAGCTGTAACTCTGTGAGATGATTTCACAGAACACAAAGAAGTTTCTGAGAAAGCTTCTTTCTCTTTGTTATCGGAGGATATTTCCTTTGGCCCTATAGTCTTCAAAGGGAAAGGAAATATCTGTTGTCAGATTCCACAGAAATAAGGCTAGCAAAGAGATCCACGAAATACAGATGTAACTCTGTGAGATGAATTAACAGAACACTAAGCAGTTTCTCAGAAAGCTTCTTTCCAGATTTCATCGGAGGATATTTCCTTTTTCACCATAGCCCTCTATGGGCTTCCAAATATCACTTTGCCAATTCCACAAGAACTGTCTTAGCGAAAGGCTTCTTGAGGGGAAAGCTGTAACTCTGTGAGATGATTTCACAGAACACAAAGAAGTTTCTCAGAAAGCTTCTTTCTCTTTGTTATCGGAGGATATTTCCTTTGGCCCTATAGTCTTCAAAGGGATCCGAAATATCTGTTCTCAGATTCCACAGAAATAAGGCTAGCAAAGAGATCCACGAAATACAGACGTAACTCTGTGAGATGAATTAACACATCACTGAGGAGTTTCTCAGAAAGCTTCTTTCCAGATTTCATCGGAGGATATTTCTTTTTTTCTCCATAGCCCTCTATGAGCTTCCAAATATCACTTTGCCAATTCCACCAGAACTGTCTTAGCGAAAGGCTTCTTGAGGGGAAAGCTGTAACTCTGTGAGATGATTTCACAGAACACAAAGAAGTTTCTCAGAAAGCTTCTTTCTCTTTGTTATCGGAGGATATTTCCTTTGGCCCTATAGTCTTCAAAGGGATCCGAAATATCTGTTCTCAGATTCCACAGAAATAAGGCTAGCAAAGAGAACCACGAAATACAGATGTAACTCTGTGAGATGAATTAACACATCACTAAGGAGTTTCTCAGAAAGCTTCTTTCCAGATTTCATCGGAGGATATTTCCTTTTTCTCCATAGCCCTCTATGAGCTTCCAAATATCACTTTGTCAATTCCACCAGAAGTGTCTTAGCGAAAGGCTTCTTGAGGGGAAAGCTGTAACTCTGTGAGATGATTTCACAGAACACAAAGAAGTTTCTCAGAAAGCTTCTTTCTCTTTGTTATCGGAGGATATTTCCCTTGGCCCTATAGTCTTCAAAGGGAAAGGAAATATCTGTTGTCAGATTCCACAGAAATAAGGCTAGCAAAGAGATCCACGAAATACAGATGTAACTCTGTGAGATGAATTAACAGAACACTGAGCAGTTTCTCAGAAAGCTTCTTTCCAGATTTCATCGGAGGATATTTCCTTTTTCACCATAGCCCTCTACGGGCTTCCAAATATCATTTTGCCAATTCCACAAGAACTTTCTTAGCGAAAGGCTTCTTGAGGGGAAAGCTGTAACTCTGTGAGATGATTTCACAGAACACAAAGAAGTTGCTCAGAAAGCTTCTTTCTCTTTGTTATCGGAGGATATTTCCTTTGGCCGTATAGTCTTCATAGGGATCCGAAATATCTGTTCTCAGATTCCACAGAAATAAGGCTAGCAAAGAGATCCACGAAGTACAGAGGTAACTCTGTGAGATGAATTAACAGAACACTAAGCAGTTTCTCAGAAAGCTTCTTTCCAGATTTCATCGGAGGATATTTCCTTTTTCACCATAGCCCTCTACGGGTTTCCAAATATCACTTTGCCAATTCCACAAGAAATGTCTTAGCGAAAGGCTTCTTGAGGGTAAAGCTGTAACTCTGTGAGATGATTTCACAGAACACAAAGAAGTTTCTCAGACAGCTTATTTCTCTTTGTTATCGGAGGATATTTCCTTTGGCCCTATAGTCTTCAAAGGGAAAGGAAATAACTGTTTTCATATTGCACAGAAATAAGGCTAGCAAAGAGATCCACGAAATACAGATGTAACTCTGTGAGATGAATTAACAGATCACTAAGCAATTTCTCAGAAAGCTTCCTTCCAGATTTCATGGGAGGATATTTCCTTTTTCACCATAGCCCTCTAAGGGCTTCCAAAGATCACTTTGCCAATTCCACAAGAACTGTCTTAGCGAAAGGCTTCTTGAGGGGAAAGCTGTAATTCTGTGAGTTGATTTCACAGAACACAAAGAAGTTTCTCAGAAAGCTTCTTTCTCTTTGTTATCGGAGGATATTTCCTTTGGCCCTATAGTCTTCAAAGGGATCCGAAATATCTGTTCACAGATTCCACAGAAATAAGGGTAGCAAAGAGATCCACGAAATACAGTTGTAACTCTGTGAGATGAATTAATAGAAAACTGAGCAGTTTCTCAGAAAGCTTCTTTCCAGATTTCACCGGAGGATATTTCCTTTTTCACCATAGCCCTCTATGGGCTTCAAATATCACTTTGCCAATTCCACAAGAACTGTCTTAGCGAAAGGCTTCTTGAGGGGAAAGCTGTAACTCTGTGAGATGATTTCACAGAACACAAAGAAGTTTCTCAGAAAGCTTCCTTCTCTTTGTTATCGGAGGATATTTCCTTTGGCCCTATAGTCTTCAAAGGGAAAGGAAATATCTGTTTTCAGATTCCACAGAAATAAGGCTAGCAAAGAAATCCACGAAATACAGATGTAACTCTGTGAGATGAATTAACAGAACACTAAGCAGTTTCTCAGAAAGCTTCTTTCCAGATTTCATCGGAGGATATTTCCTTTTTCTCCATAGCCCTCTATGAGCTTCCAAATATCACTTTGCCAATTCCACTGGAAATGTCTAGCGAAAGGCTTCTCGAGTGGAAAGCTGTAACTCTGTGAGATGATTTCACAGAACACAAAGAAGTTTCTCAGAAAGCTTCTTTCTCTTTGTTATCGGAGGATATTTCCTTTGGCCCTATAGTCTTCAAAGGGAAAGGAAATATCTGTTGTCAGATTCCACAGAAATAAGGCTAGAAAAGAGATCCACGCAATACAGATGTAACTCTGTGAGATGAATTAACAGAACACTAAGCAGTTTCTCAGAAAGCTTCTTTTCAGATTTCATCGGAGGATATTTCCTTTTTCACCATAGCCCTCTATGGGCTTCCAAATATCACTTTGCCAATTCCACAAGAACTGTCTTAGCGAAAGGCTACTTGAGGGGAAAGCTGTAACTCTGTGAGATGATTTCACAGAACACAAAGAAGATTCTCAGAAAGCTTCTTTCTCTTTGTTATCGGAGGATATTTCCTTTGGCCCTATAGTCTTCAAAGGGATCCGAAATATCTGTTCTCAGATTCCATAGAAATAAGGCTAGCAAAGAGATCCACGAAATACAGATGTAACTCTGTGAGATGAATTAACACATCACTAAGGAGTTTCTCAGAAAACTTCTTTCCAGATTTCATCGGAGGATATTTCCTTTTTCTCCATAGCCCTCTAAGAGCTTCCAAATATCACTTTGCCAATTCCACCAGAACTGTCTTAGCGAAAGGCTTCTTGAGGGGAAAGCTGTAACTCTGTGAGATGATTTCACAGAACACAAAGAAGTTTCTCAGAAAGCTTCTTTCTCTTTGTTATCGGAGGATATTTCCTTTGGCCCTATAGTCTTCAAAGGGAAAGGAAATATCTGTTGTCAGATTCCACAGAAATAAGGCTAGCAAAGAGATCCACGATATACACATGTAACTCTGTGAGATGAATTAACGGAACACTAAGCAGTTTCTCAGAAAGCTTCTTTCCAGATTTCATGGGAGGATATTTCCTTTTTCACCATAGCCCTCTATGGGCTTCCAAATATCACTTTGCCAATTCCACAAGAACTGTCTTAGCGAAAGGCATCTTGAGAGGAAAGCTGTAACCCTGTGAGGTGATTTCACAGAACACAAAGAAGTTTCTAAGAAAGCTTCTTTCTCTTTGTTATCGGAGGATATTTCCTTTGGCCCTATCATCTTCAAAGGGAAAGGAAATATCTGTTGTCAGATTCCACAGAAATAAGGCTAGCAAAGAGATCCAAGAAATACAGATGTAACTCTGTGAGATGAATTAACAGAACACTAAGCAGTTTCTCAGAAAGCTTCTTTCCAGTTTTCATCGGAGGATATTTCCTTTTTCACCATAGCCCTCTAGGGGTTCCAAATATCACTTTGCCAATTCCACAAGAACTGTCTTAGCGAAAGGCTTCTTGAGGGGAAAGCTGTAACTCTGTGAGATGATTTCACAGACCACAAAAAAGTTTCTTAGAAAGCTTCTTCTCTTGGTTATCGGAGGATATTTCTTTGGCCCTATAGTCTTCAAAGGGATCCGAAATATCCGTTCTCAGATTCCACAGAAATAAGGTTAGCAAAGAGATCCACGAAATACAGATGTAACTCTGTGAGATGAATTAACAGAACACTAAGCAGTTTCTCAGAAAGCTTCTTTCCAGATTTCATCAGAGGATATTTCCTTTTTCACCATAGCCCTCTATGAGCTTCCAAATATCACTTTGGCAATTCCACAAGAACTGTCTTAGCGAAAGGCTTCTTGAGGGGAAAGCTGTAACTCTGTGAGATGATTTCAGAGAACACAAAGAAGTTGCTCAGAAACCTTCTTTCTCTTTGTTATCGGAGGATATTTCCTTTGGCCCTATAGTCTTCAAAGGGAAAGGAAATATCTGTTCTCAGATTCCACAGAAATAAGGCTAGCAAAGAGATCCACGAAATACAGATGTAAGTCTGTGAGATGAATTAACAGAAAACTAAGCAGATTCTCAGAAAGCTTCTTTCCAGATTTCATCGGAGGATATTTCCTTTTTCACCGTAGCCCTCTAAGGGCTTCCAAATGTGACTTTGCCAATTCCACAAGAACTGTCTTAGCGAAAGGCTTCTTGAGGTGAAAGCTGTAACTGTGTGAGATGATTTCACAGAACACAAAGAAGTTTCTCAGAAAGCTTCTTTCTCTTTGTTATCGGAGGATATTTCCTTAGGCCGTATAGTCTTCAAAGGGATCCGAAATATCTGTTCTCAGATTCCACAGAAATAAGGCTAGCAAAGAGATCCAAGAAATACAGATGTAACTCTGTGAGATGAATTAACAGATCACTAAGCAGTTTCTCAGAAAGCTTCTTTCCAGAGATCATTGGAGGATATTTCCTTTTTCTCCATAGCCCTCTATGAGCTTCCAAATATCACTTTGCCAATTCCACAAGAACTGTCTTAGCGAAAGGCTTCTTGAGGGGAAAGCTGTAACTCTGTGAGATGATTTCACAAAACACAAAGAAGTTTCTCAGAAAGCTTCTTTCTCTTTGTTATCGGAGGATATTTCCTTTGGCCCTGTAGTCTTCAAAGGGAAAGGAAATATCTGTTGTCAGATTCCACAGAAATAAGGCTAGCAAAGAGATCCACGAAATACAGATGTAACTCTGTGAGATGAATTAACAGAACACTAAGCAGTTTCTCAGAAAGCTTCTTTCCAGATTTCTTCGGAGGATATTTCCTTTTTCACCATAGCCCTCTATGGGCATCCAAATATCACTTTGCCAATTCCACAAGAACTGTCTTAGCGAAAGGCTTCTTGAGGGGAAAGCTGTAACTCTGTGAGATGATTTCACAGAACCCAAAGAAGTTGCTCAGAAAGGTTCTTTCTCTTTGTTATCGGAGGATATTTCCTTTGGCCCTATAGTCTACAAAGGGATCCGAAATATCTGTTCTCAGATTCCACAGAAATAAGGCTAGCAAAGAGATCCACGAAATACAGATGTAACTCTGTGAGATGAATTAACAGAACACTAAGCAGTTTCTCAGAAAGCTTCCTTCCAGATTTCATCTGAGGATATTTCCTTTTTCACCATAGCCCTCTATGGGCTTCCACATGTCACTTTGCCAATTCCACAAGAACTGTCTTAGCGAAAGGCTTCTTGAGGGGAAAGCTGTAACTCTGTGAGATGATTTCACAAAACACAAAGAAGTTTCTCAGAAAGCTTCTTTCTCTTTGTTATCGGAGGATATTTCCTTTGGCCCTATAGACTTCAAAGGGAAAGGAAATATCTGTTGTCAGATTCCACAGAAATAAGGCTAGCAAAGAGATCCACCAAATACAGATGTACCTCTGTGAGATGAATTAACAGAACACTAAGCAGTTTCTCAGAAAGCTTCTTTCCAGATTTCATCGGAGGATATTTCCTTTTTCACCATAGCCCTCTATGAGCTTCCAAATATCACTTTGCCAATTCCACAAGAAATATCTAGCGAACGGCTTCTTGAGTGGAAAGCTGTAACTCTGTGAGATGATTTCACAGAACACAAAGAAGTTTCTGAGAAAGCTTCTTTCTCTTTGTTATCAGAGGATATTTCCTTTGGCCCTATAGTCTTCAAAGGGAAAGGAAATATCTGTTCTCAGATTCCACAGAAATAAGGCTAGCAAAGAGATCCACGAAATACAGATGTAACTCTGTGAGATGAATTAACAGAACACTAAGCAGTTTCTCAGAAAGCTTCTTTCCAGATTTCATCGGAGGATATTTCCTTTTCAACCATAGCCCTCTATGGGCTTCCAAATATCACTTTGCCAATTCCACAAGAACTGTCTTAGCGAAAGGCTTCTTGAGGGGAAAGCTGTAACTCTGTGAGATGATTTCACAGACCACAAAAAAGTTTCTTAGAAAGCTTCTTCTCTTTGTTATCGGAGGATATTTCTTTGGCCCTATAGTCTTCAAAGGGATCCGAAATATCCGTTCTCAGATTCCACAGAAATAAGTTTAGCAAAGAGATCCACGAAATACAGATGTAAGTCTGTGAGATGAATTAACAGAAAACTAAGCAGATTCTCAGAAAGCTTCTTTCCAGATTTCATCGGAGGATATTTCCTTTTTCACCGTAGCCCTCTAAGGGCTTCCAAATGTGACTTTGCCAATTCCACAAGAACTGTCTTAGCGAAAGGCTTCTTGAGGTGAAAGCTGTAACTCTGTGAGGTGATTTCACAGAACACAAAGAAGTTTCTCAGAAAGCTTCTTTCTCTTTGTTATCGGAGGATATTTCCTTTGGCCCTATAGTCTTCAAAGGGAAACGAAATATCTGTTCTCAGATTCCACAGAAATAAGGCTAGCAAAGAGATCCACGAAATACAGATGTAACTCTGTGAGATGAATTAACAGAACACTAAGTAGTTTCTCAGAAAGCTTCTTTCCAGATTTCATCGGAGGATATTTCCTTTTTCTCCATAGCCCTCTATGAGCTTCCAAATATCACTTTGCCAATTCCACAAGAACTGTCTTAGCGAAAGGCTTCTTGAGTGGAAAGCTGTAACTCTGTGAGAGGATTTCACAGAACACAAAGAAGTTTCTCAGAAAGCTTCTTCCTCTTTGTTATCAGAGGATATTTCCTTTGGCCCTATAGTCTTCAAAGGGATCCGAAATATCTGTTCTCAGATTCCACAGAAATAAGGCTAACAAAGAGATCCACGAAATACAGATATAACTCTGTGAGAAGAATTAACGGAACACTAAGCAGTTTCTCAGAAAGCTTCTTTCCAGATTTCATCGGAGAATATTTCCTTTTTCACCGTAGCCCTCTATGGGCTTCCAAATATCAGTTTGCCAATTCCACAAGAACTGTCTTAGCGAAAGGCTTCTTGAGGGGAAAGCTGTAACTCAGTGAGATGATTTCACAGAACACAAAGAAGTTTCTCAGAAAGCTTCTTTCTCTTTGTAATCGGAGGATATTCCCTTTGGCCCTATAGTCTTCAAAGGGAAAGGAAATATCTGTTCTCAGATTCCACAGAAATAAGGAGAGCAAAGAGATCCACGAAATACAGATGTAACTCTGTGAGATGAATTAACAGAACACTAAGCAGTTTCTCAGAAAGCTTCTTTCCAGATTTCATCGGAGGATATTTCCTTTTTCACCATAGCCCTCTATGGGCTTCCAAATATTACTTTGCCAATTACACAAGAACTGTCTTAGCGAAAGGCTTCTTGAGGGGAAAGCTGTAACTCTGTGAGATGATTTCACAGAACACAAAGAAGTTTCTGAGAAAGGTTCTTTCTCTTTGTTATCGGAGGATATTTCCTTTGGCCGTATAGTCTTCAAAGGGATAGGAATTATCTGTTCTCAGATTCCACAGAAATAACGCTGGCAAAGAGATCCACGAAATACAGATGTAACTCTGTGAGATGAATTAACAGAATACTAAGCAGTTTCTCAGAAAGCTTCTTTCCAGAGATCATTGGAGGATATTTTCTTTTTCTCCATAGCCCTCTATGAGCTTCCAAATATCACTTTGCCAATTCCACCCGAACTGTATTAGCGAAAGGCTTCTTGAGGGGAAAGCTGTAACTCTGTGAGATGATTTCACAAAACACAAAGAAGTTTCTCAGAAAGCTTCTTTCTCTTTGTTATCGGAGGATATTTCCTTTGGCCCTATAGTCTTCAAAGGGAAAGGAAATATCTGTTCTCAGATTCCACAGAAATCAGGCTAGCAAAGAGATCCACGAAATACAGATGTAACTCTGTGAGATGAATTAACAGAACACTAAGCAGTTTCTCAGAAAGCTTCTTTCCAGGTTTCATCGGAGGATATTTCCTTTTTCACCATAGCCCTCTATGGGCTTCCAAATATCACTTTGCCAATTCCACAAGAACTGTCTTGGCGAAAGGCTTCTTGAGGGGAAAGCTGTAACTCTGTGAGATGATTTCACAGAACACAAAGAAGTTTCTCAGAAAGCTTCTTTCTCTTTGTTATCGGAGGATATTTCCTTTGGCCCTATAGTCTTCAAAGGGATCCGAAATATCTGTTCTCAGATTCCACAGAAATAAGGCTAGCAAAGAGATCCACGAAATACAGATGTAACTCTGTGAGATGAATTAACAGATCACTAATCAGTTTCTCAGAAAGCTTCTTTCCAGATTTCATGGGAGGATATTTCCTTTTTCACCATAGCCCTCTATGGGCTTCCAAATATCACTTTGCCAATTCCAGAAGAACTGTCTTCGTGAAAGGCTTCTTGAGGGGAAAGCTGTATCTCTGTGAGATGATTTCACAGAACACAAAGAAGTTTCTCATAAAGCTTCTTTCTCTTTGTTATCGGAAGATATATCCTTTGGCCCTATAGTCTTCAAAGGGAAAGGAAATATCTGTTGTCAGATTCCACAGAAATAAGGCTAGCAAAGAGATCCACGAAATACAGATGTAACTCTGTGAGATGAATTAACAGAACACTAAGCAGTTTCTTAGAAAGCTTCTTTCCAGATTTCATCGGAGGATATTTCCTTTTTCACCATAGCCCTCTAAGGGCTTCCAAATATCACTTTGCCAATTCCACAAGAACTGTCTTAGCGAAAGGCTTCTTGAGGGGAAAGCTGTAACTCTGTGAGATGATTTCACAGAACACAAAGAAGTTTCTCAGAAAGCTTCTTTCTCTTTGTTATCAGAGGATATTTCCTTTGGCCCTATAGTCTTCAATGGGATCCGAAATATCTGTTCTCAGATTCCACAGAAATAAGGCTAGGAAAGAGATCCACGAAATACAGATGTAACTCTGTGAGATGAATTAATACAACACTGAGCAGTTTCTCAGAAAGCTTCTTTCCAGATTTCATCGGAGGATATTTCCTTTTTCTCCATAGCACTCTATGAGCTTCCAAATATCACTTTGCCAATTCCACAAGAACTGTCTTAGCGAAAGGCTTCTTGAGTGGAAAGCTGTAACTCTGTGAGAGGATTTCACAGAACACAAAGAAGTTTCTCAGAAAGCTTCCTCCTCTTTGTTAACAGAGGATATTTCCTTTGGCCCTATAGTCTTCAAAGGGATCCGAAATATCTGTTCTCAGATTCCACAGAAATAAGGCTAACAAAGAGATCCACGAAATACAGATATAACTCTGTGAGAAGAATTAACGGAACACTAAGCAGTTTCTCAGAAAGCTTCTTTCCAGATTTCATCGGAGAATATTTCCTTTTTCACCGTAGCCCTCTATGGGCTTCCAAATATCAGTTTGCCAATTCCACAAGAACTGTCTTAGCGAAAGGCTTCTTGAGGGGAAAGCTGTAACTCAGTGAGATGATTTCACAGAACACAAAGAAGTTTCTCAGAAAGCTTCTTTCTCTTGGTTATCGGAGGATATTCCCTTTGGCCCTATACTCTTCAAAGGGAAAGGAAATATCTGTTCTCAGATTCCACAGAAATAAGTCTAGCAAAGAGATCCACGAAATACAGATGTAACTCTGTGAGATGAATTAACAGAACACTAAGCAGTTTCTCAGAAAGCTTCTTTCCAGATTTCATCGGAGGATATTTCCTTTTTCACCATAGCCCTCTATGGGCTTCCAAATATCACTTTGCCAATTCCACAAGAACTGTCTTAGCGAAAGGCTTCTTGAGGGGAAAGCTGTAACTCTGTGAGATGATTTCACAGAACACAAAGAAGTTTCTGAGAAAGGTTCTTTCTCTTTGTTATCGGAGGATATTTCCTTTGGCCGTATAGTCTTCAAAGGGATAGGAATTATCTGTTCTCAGATTCCACAGAAATAACGCTAGCAAAGAGATCCACGAAATACAGATGTAACTCTGTGAGATGAATTAACAGAATACTAAGCAGTTTCTCAGAAAGCTTCTTTCCGGAGATCATTGGAGGATATTTTCTTTTTCTACATAGCCCTCTATGAGCTTCCAAATATCACTTTGCCAATTCCACCAGAAGTGTCTTACCGAAAGGCTTCTTGAGGGGAAAGCTGTAACTCTGTGAGATGATTTCACAAAACACAAAGAAGTTTCTCAGAAAGCTTCTTTCTCTTTGTTATCGGAGGATATTTCCTTTGGCCCTATCGTCTTCAAAGGGAAAGGAAATATCTGTTCTCAGATTCCACAGAAATCAGGCTAGCAAAGAGATCCACGAAATACAGATGTAACTCTGTGAGATGAATTAACAGAACACTAAGCAGTTTCTCAGAAAGCTTCTTTCCAGGTTTCATCGGAGGATATTTCCTTTTTCACCATAGCCCTCTATGGGCTTCCAAATATCACTTTGCCAATTCCACAAGAACTGTCTTGGCGAAAGGCTTCTTGAGGGGAAAGCTGTAACTCGGTGAGATGATTTCACAGAACACAAAGAAGTTTCTCAGAAAGCTTCTTTCTCTTTGTTATCGGAGGATATTTCCTTTGGCCCTATAGTCTTCAAAGGGATCCGAAATATCTGTTCTCAGATTCCACAGAAATAAGGCTAGCAAAGAGATCCACGAAATACAGATGTAACTCTGTGAGATGAATTAACAGATCACTAATCAGTTTCTCAGAAAGCTTCTTTCCAGATTTCATGGGAGGATATTTCCTTTTTCACCGTAGCCCTCTATGGGCCTCCAAATATCACTTTGCCAATTCCAGAAGAACTGTCTTCGTGAAAGGCTTCTTGAGGTGAAAGCTGTATCTCTGTGAGATGATTTCACAGAACACAAAGAAGTTTCTCATAAAGCTTCTTTCTCTTTGTTATCGGAAGATATATCCTTTGGCCCTATAGTCTTCAAAGGGAAAGGAAATATCTGTTGTCAGATTCCACAGAAATAAGGCTAGCAAAGAGATCCACGAAATACAGATGTAACTCTGTGAGATGAATTAACAGAACACTAAGCAGTTTCTCAGAAAGCTTCTTTCCAGATTTCATCGGAGGATATTTCCTTTTTCACCATAGCCCTCTATGGGCTTCCAAATATCACTTTGCCAATTCCACAAGAACTGTCTTAGCGAAAGGCTTCTTGAGGGGAAAGCTGTAACTCTGTGAGATGATTTCACAGAACACAAAGAAGTTTCTCAGAAAGCTTCTTTCTCTTTGTTATCAGAGGATATTTCCTTTGGCCCTATAGTCTTCAATGGGATCCGAAATATCTGTTCTCAGATTCCACAGAAATAAGGCTAGCAAAGAGATCCACGAAATACAGATGTAACTCTGTGAGATGAATTAACATAATACTAAGCAGTTTCTCAAAAAGCTTCTTTCCAGAGATCATTGGAGGATATTTCCTTTTTCTCCATAGCCCTCTATGAGCTTCCAAATATCACTTTGCCAATTCCACCAGAAGTGTCTTACCGAAAGGCTTCTTGAGGGGAAAGCTGTAACTCTGTGAGATGATTTCACAGAACACAAAGAAGTTTCTCAGAAAGCTTCTTTCTCTTTGTTATCAGAGGATATTTCCTTTGGCCCTATAGTCTTCAATGGGATCCGAAATATCTGTTCTCAGATTCCACAGAAATAAGGCTAGGAAAGAGATCCACGAAATACAGATGTAACTCTGTGAGATGAATTAATAGAACACTGAGCAGTTTCTCAGAAAGCTTCTTTCCAGATTTCATCGGAGGATATTTCCTTTTTCTCCATAGCCCTCTATGAGCTTCCAAATATCACTTTGCCAATTCCAAAAGAACTGTCTTAGCGAAAGGCTTCTTGAGGGGAAAGCTGTAACTCTGTGAGAGGATTTCACAGAACACAAAGAAGTTTCTCATAAAGCTTCCTTCTCTTTGTTATCGGAGGATATTTCCTTTGGCCCTATATTCTTCAAAGGGAAAGGAAATATCTGTTGTCAGATTCCACAGAAATAAGGCTAGCAAAGAGATCCACGCAATACAGATGTAACTCTGTGAGATGAATTAACAGAACACTAAGCAGTTTCTCAGAAAGCTTCTTTTCAGATTTCATCGGAGGATATTTCCTTTTTCACCATAGCCCTCTATGGGCTTCCAAATATCACTTTGCCAATTCCACAAGAACTGTCTTAGCGAAAGGCTACTTGAGGGGAAAGCTGTAACTCTGTGAGATGATTTCACAGAACACAAAGAAGATTCTCAGAAATCTTCTTTCTCTTTGTTATCGGAGGATATTTCCTTTGGCCCTATAGTCTTCAAAGGGATCCGAAGTATCTGTTCTCAGATTCCATAGAAATAAGGCTAGCAAAGAGATCCACGAAATACAGATGTAACTCTGTGAGATGAATTAACAGAACACTAAGCAGTTTCTCAGAAAGCTTCTTTCCAGTTTTCATCGGAGGATATTTCCTTTTTCACCATAGCCCTCTATGGGCTTCCAAATATCACTTTGCCAATTCCACAAGAACTGTCTTAGCGAAAGACTTCTTGAGGGGAAAGCTGTAACTCTGTGAGATGATTTCACAGACCACAAAAAAGTTTCTTAGAAAGCTTCTTCTCTTTGTTATCGGAGGATATTTCTTTGGCCCTATAGTCTTCAAAGGGATCCGAAATATCCGTTCTCAGATTCCACAGAAATAAGGTTAGCAAAGAGATCCACGAAATACAGATGTAACTCTGTGAGATGAATTAACAGAACACTAAGCAGTTTCTCAGAAAGCTTCTTTCCAGATTTCATCAGAGGATATTTCCTTTTTCACCATAGCCCTCTATGAGCTTCCAAATATCACTTTGGCAATTCCACAAGAACTGTCTTAGCGAAAGGCTTCTTGAGGGGAAAGCTGTAACTCTGTGAGATGATTTCAGAGAACACAAAGAAGTTGCTCAGAAACCTTCTTTCTCTTTGTTATCGGAGGATATTTCCTTTGGCCCTATAGTCTTCAAAGGGAAAGGAAATATCTGTTCTCAGATTCCACAGAAATAAGGCTAGCAAAGAGATCCACGAAATACAGATGTAAGTCTGTGAGATGAATTAACAGAAAACTAAGCAGATTCTCAGAAAGCTTCTTTCCAGATTTCATCGGAGGATATTTCCTTTTTCACCGTAGCCCTCTAAGGGCTTCCAAATGTGACTTTGCCAATTCCACAAGAACTGTCTTAGCGAAAGGTTTCTTGAGGTGAAAGCTGTAATTCTGTGAGATGATTTCACAGAACACAAAGAAGTTTCTCAGAAAGCTTCTTTCTCTTTGTTATCGGAGGATATTTCCTTTGGCCCTATAGTCTTCAAAGGGAAACGAAATATCTGTTCTCAGATTCCACAGAAATAAGGCTAGCAAAGAGATCCACGAAATACAGATGTAACTCTGTGAGATGAATTAACAGAACACTAAGTAGTTTCTCAGAAAGCTTCTTTCCAGATTTCATCGGAGGATATTTCCTTTTTCTCCATAGCCCTCTATGAGCTTCCAAATATCACTTTGCCAATTCCACAAGAACTGTCTTAGCGAAAGGCTTCTTGAGTGGAAAGCTGTAACTCTGTGAGAGGATTTCACAGAACACAAAGAAGTTTCTCAGAAAGCTTCTTCCTCTTTGTTATCAGAGGATATTTCCTTTGGCCCTATAGTCTTCAAAGGGATCCGAAATATCTGTTCTCAGATTCCACAGAAATAAGGCTAACAAAGAGATCCACGAAATACAGATATAACTCTGTGACAAGAATTAACGGAACACTAAGCAGTTTCTCAGAAAGCTTCTTTCCAGATTTCATCGGAGAATATTTCCTTTTTCACCGTAGCCCTCTATGGGCTTCCAAATATCAGTTTGCCAATTCCACAAGAACTGTCTTAGCGAAAGGCTTCTTGAGGGGAAAGCTGTAACTCAGTGAGATGATTTCACAGAACACAAAGAAGTTTCTCAGAAAGCTTCTTTCTCTTTGTTATCGGAGGATATTCCCTTTGGCCCTATAGTCTTCAAAGGGAAAGGAAATATCTGTTCTCAGATTCCACAGAAATAAGGAGAGCAAAGAGATCCACGAAATACAGATGTAACTCTGTGAGATGAATTAACAGAACACTAAGCAGTTTCTCAGAAAGCTTCTTTCCAGATTTCATCGGAGGATATTTCCTTTTTCACCATAGCCCTCTATGGGCTTCCAAATATTACTTTGCCAATTCCACAAGAACTGTCTTAGCGAAAGGCTTCTTGAGGGGAAAGCTGTAACTCTGTGAGATGATTTCACAGAACACAAAGAAGTTTCTGAGAAAGGTTCTTTCTCTTTGTTATCGGAGGATATTTCCTTTGGCCGTATAGTCTTCAAAGGGATAGGAATTATCTGTTCTCAGATTCCACAGAAATAACGCTAGCAAAGAGATCCACGAAATACAGATGTAACTCTGTGAGATGAATTAACAGAATACTAAGCAGTTTCTCAGAAAGCTTCTTTCCAGAGATCATTGGAGGATATTTTCTTTTTCTCCATAGCCCTCTATGAGCTTCCAAATATCACTTTGCCAATTCCACCAGAAGTGTCTTACCGAAAGGCTTCTTGAGGGGAAAGCTGTAACTCTGTGAGATGATTTCACAAAACACAAAGAAGTTTCTCAGAAAGCTTCTTTCTCTTTGTTATCGGAGGATATTTCCTTTGGCCCTATAGTCTTCAAAGGGAAAGGAAATATCTGTTCTCAGATTCCACAGAAATCAGGCTAGCAAAGAGATCCACGAAATACAGATGTAACTCTGTGAGATGAATTAACAGAACACTAAGCAGTTTCTCAGAAAGCTTCTTTCCAGGTTTCATCGGAGGATATTTCCTTTTTCACCATAGCCCTCTATGGGCTTCCAAATATCACTTTGCCAATTCCACAAGAACTGTCTTGGCGAAAGGCTTCTTGAGGGGAAAGCTGTAACTCTGTGAGATGATTTCACAGAACACAAAGAAGTTTCTCAGAAACCTTCTTTCTCTTTGTTATCGGAGGATATTTCCTTTGGCCCTATAGTCTTCAAAGGGATCCGAAATATCTGTTCTCAGATTCCACAGAAATAAGGCTAGCAAAGAGATCCACGAAATACAGATGTAACTCTGTGAGATGAATTAACAGATCACTAATCAGTTTCTCAGAAAGCTTCTTTCCAGATTTCATGGGAGGATATTTCCTTTTTCACAGTAGCCCTCTATGGGCTTCCAAATATCACTTTGCCAATTCCAGAAGAACTGTCTTCGTGAAAGGCTTCTTGAGGGGAAAGCTGTATCTCTGTGAGATGATTTCACAGAACACAAAGAAGTTTCTCATAAAGCTTCTTTCTCTTTGTTATCGGAAGATATATCCTTTGGCCCTATAGTCTTCAAAGGGAAAGGAAATATCTGTTGTCAGATTCCACAGAAATAAGGCTAGCAAAGAGATCCACGAAATACAGATGTAACTCTGTGAGATGAATTAACAGAACACTAAGCAGTTTCTCAGAAAGCTTCTTTTCAGATTTCATCGGAGGATATTTCCTTTTTCACCATAGCCCTCTATGGGCTTCCAAATATCACTTTGCCAATTCCACAAGAACTGTCTTAGCGAAAGGCTTCTTGAGGGGAAAGCTGTAACTCTGTGAGATGATTTCACAGAACACAAAGAAGTTTCTCAGAAAGCTTCTTTCTCTTTGTTATCAGAGGATATTTCCTTTGGCCCTATAGTCTTCAATGGGATCCGAAATATCTGTTCTCAGATTCCACAGAAATAAGGCTAGCAAAGAGATCCACGAAATACAGATGTAACTCTGTGAGATGAATTAATAGAACACTGAGCAGTTTCTCAGAAAGCTTCTTTCCAGATTTCATCGGAGGATATTTCCTTTTTCACCATCGCCCTCTAGGGGCTTCCAAATATCACTTTGCCAATTCCACAAGAACTGTCTTAGCGAAAGGCTTCTTGAGGGGAAAGCTGTAAATCTGTGAGATGATTTCACAGAACACAAAGAAGTTTCTGAGAAAGCTTCTTTCTCTTTGTTATCGGAGGATATTTCCTTTGGCCCTATAGTCTTCAAAGGGAAAGGAATTATCTGTTCTCAGATTCCATAGAAATAACGCTAGCAAAGAGATCCACGAAATACAGATGTAACTCTGTGAGATGAATTAACAGAACACTAAGCAGTTTCTCAGAAAGCTTCTTTCCAGAGATCATTGGAGGATATTTCCTTTTTCTCCATAGCCCTCTATGTGCTTCCAAATATCACTTTGCCAATTCCACCAGAAGTGTCTTACCGAAAGGCTTCTTGAGGGGAAAGCTGTAACTCTGTGAGATGATTTCACAGAACACAAAGAAGTTTCTCAGAAAGCTTCTTTCTCTTTGTTATCAGAGGATATTTCCTTTGGCCCTATAGTCTTCAATGGGATCCGAAATATCTGATCTCAGATTCCACAGAAATAAGGCTAGGAAAGAGATCCACGAAATACAGATGTAACTCTGTGAGATGAATTAATAGAACACTGAGCAGTTTCTCAGAAAGCTTCTTTCCAGATTTCATCGGAGGATATTTCCTTTTTCTCCATAGCCCTCTATGAGCTTCCAAATATCACTTTGCCAATTCCACAAGAACTGTCTTAGGGAAAGGCTTCTTGAGTGGAAAGCTGTAACTCTGTGAGAGGATTTCACAGAACACAAAGAAGTTTCTCAGAAAGCTTCCTCCTCTTTGTTATCAGAGGATATTTCCTTTGGCCCTATAGTCTTCAAAGGGATCCGAAATATCTGTTCTCAGATTCCACAGAAATAAGGCTAACAAAGAGATCCACGAAATACAGATATAACTCTGTGAGAAGAATTAACGGAACACTAAGCAGTTTCTCAGAAAGCTTCTTTCCAGATTTCATCGGAGAATATTTCCTTTTTCACCGTAGCCCTCTATGGGCTTCCAAATATCAGTTTGCCAATTCCACAAGAACTGTCTTAGCGAAAGGCTTCTTGAGGGGAAAGCTGTAACTCTGTGAGATGATTTCACAGAACACAAAGAAGTTTCTCAGAAAGCTTCTTTCTCTTGGTTATCGGAGGATATTCCCTTTGGCCCTATAGTCTTCAAAGGGAAAGGAAATATCTGTTCTCAGATTCCACAGAAATAAGGAGAGCAAAGAGATCCACGAAATACAGATGTAACTCTGTGAGATGAATTAACAGAACACTAAGCAGTTTCTCAGAAAGCTTCTTTCCAGATTTCATCTGAGGATATTTCCTTTTTCACCATAGCCCTCTATGGGCTTCCAAATATCACTTTGCCAATTCCACAAGAACTGTCTTAGCGAAAGGCTTCTTGAGGGGAAAGCTGTAACTCTGTGAGATGATTTCACAGAACACAAAGAAGTTTCTGAGAAAGGTTCTTTCTCTTTGTTATCGGAGGATATTTCCTTTGGCCGTATAGTCTTCAAAGGGATAGGAATTATCTGTTCTCAGATTCCACAGAAATAACGCTAGCAAAGAGATCCACGAAATACAGATGTAACTCTGTGAGATGAATTAACAGAATACTAAGCAGTTTCTCAGAAAGCTTCTTTCCAGAGATCCTTGGAGGATATTTTCTTGTTCTACATAGCCCTCTATGAGCTTCCAAATATCACTTTGCCAATTCCACCAGAAGTGTCTTACCGAAAGGCTTCTTGAGGGGAAAGCTGTAACTCTGTGAGATGATTTCACAAAACACAAAGAAGTTTCTCAGAAAGCTTCTTTCTCTTTGTTATCGGAGGATATTTCCTTTGGCCCTATAGTCTTCAAAGGGAAAGGAAATATCTGTTCTCAGATTCCACAGAAATCAGGCTAGCAAAGAGATCCACGAAATACAAATGTAACTCTGTGAGATGAATTAACAGAACACTAAGCAGTTTCTCAGAAAGCTTCTTTCCAGGTTTCATCGGAGGATATTTCCTTTTTCACCATAGCCCTCTATGGGCTTCCAAATATCACTTTGCCAATTCCACAAGAACTGTCTTGGCGAAAGGCTTCTTGAGGGGAAAGCTGTAACTCTGTGAGATGATTTCACAGAACACAAAGAAGTTTCTCAGAAAGCTTCTTTCTCTTTGTTATCGGAGGATATTTCCTTTGGCCCTATAGTCTTCAAAGGGATCCGAAATATCTGTTCTCAGATTCCACAGAAATAAGGCTAGCAAAGAGATCCACGAAATACAGATGTAACTCTGTGAGATGAATTAACAGATCACTAATCAGTTTCTCAGAAAGCTTCTTTCCAGATTTCATGGGAGGATATTTCCTTTTTCACCATAGCCCTCTATGGGCTTCCAAATATCACTTTGCCAATTCCAGAAGAACTGTCTTCGTGAAAGGCTTCTTGAGGTGAAAGCTGTATCTCTGTGAGATGATTTCACAGAACACAAAGAAGTTTCTCATAAAGCTTCTTTCTCTTTGTTATCGGAAGATATATCCTTTGGACCTATAGTCTTCAAAGGGAAAGGAAATATCTGTTGTCAGATTCCACAGAAATAAGGCTAGCAAAGAGATCCACGAAATACAGATGTAACTCTGTGAGATGAATTAACAGAACACTAAGCAGTTTCTCAGAAAGCTTCTTTCCAGATTTCATCGGAGGATATTTCCTTTTTCACCATAGCCCTCTATGGGCTTCCAAATATCACTTTGCCAATTCCACAAGAACTGTCTTAGCGAAAGGCTTCTTGAGGGGACAGCTGTAACTCTGTGAGATGATTTCACAGAACACAAAGAAGTTTCTCAGAAAGCTTCTTTCTCTTTGTTATCAGAGGATATTTCCTTTGGCCCTATAGTCTTCAATGGGATCCGAAATATCTGTTCTCAGATTCCACAGAAATAAGGCTAGCAAAGAGATCCACGAAATACAGATGTAACTCTATGAGATGAATTAACAGAATACTAAGCAGTTTCTCAGAAAGCTTCTTTCCAGAGATCATTGGAGGATATTTCCTTTTTCTCCATAGCCCTCTATGAGCTTCCAAATATCACTTTGCCAATTCCACCAGAAGTGTCTTACCGAAAGGCTTCTTGAGGAGAAAGCTGTAACTCTGTGAGATGATTTCACAGAACACAAAGAAGTTTCTCAGAAAGCTTCTTTCTCTTTGTTATCAGAGGATATTTCCTTTGGCCCTATAGTCTTCAAAGGGAAAGGAATTATCTGTTCTCAGATTCCACAGAAATAACGCTTGCAAAGAGATCCACGAAATACAGATGTAACTCTGTGAGATGAATTAACAGAATACTAAGCAGTTTCTCAGAAAGCTTCTTTCCAGAGATCATTGGAGGATATTTCCTTTTTCTCCATAGCCCTCTATGAGCTTCCAAATATCACTTTGCCAATTCCACCAGAAGTGTCTTACCGAAAGGCTTCTTGAGGGGAAAGCTGTAACTCTGTGAGATGATTTCACAAAACACAAAGAAGTTTCTCAGAAAGCTTCTTTCTCTTTGTTATCGGAGGATATTTCCTTTGGCCCTATAGTCTTCAAAGGGAAAGGAAATATCTGTTCTCAGATTCCACAGAAATAAGGCTAGCAAAGAGATCCATGAAATACAGATGTAACTCTGTGAGATGAATTAACACATCACTAAGGAGTTTCTCAGAAAACTTCTTTCCAGATTTCATCGGAGGATATTTCCTTTTTCTCCATAGCCCTCTATGAGCTTCCAAATATCACTTTGCCAATTCCACCAGAACTGTCTTAGAGAAAGGCTTCTTGAGGGGAAAGCTGTAACTCTGTGAGATGATTTCACAGAACACAAAGAAGTTTCTCAGAAAGCTTCTTTCTCTTTGTTATCGGAGGATATTTCCTTTGGCCCTATAGTCTTCAAAGGGAAAGGAAATATCTGTTGTCAGATTCCACAGAAATAAGGCTAGCAAAGAGATCCACGATATACACATGTAACTCTGTGAGATGAATTAAAGGAACACTAAGCAGTTTCTCAGAAAGCTTCTTTCCAGATTTCATGGGAGGATATTTCCTTTTTCACCATAGCCCTCTATGGGCTTCCAAATATCACTTTGCCAATTCCACAAGAACTGTCTTAGCGAAAGGCTTCTTGAGAGGAAAGCTGTAACCCTGTGAGATGATTTCACAGAACACAAAGAAGTTTCTCAGAAAGCTTCTTTCTCTTTGTTATCGGAGGATATTTCCTTTGGCCCTATAGTCTTCAAAGGGAAAGGAATTATCTGTTCTCAGATTCCACAGAAATAACGCTTGCAAAGAGATCCACGAAATACAGATGTAACTCTGTGAGATGAATTAACAGAATACTAAGCAGTTTCTCAGAAAGCTTCTTTCCAGAGATCATTGGAGGATATTTCCTTTTTCTCCATAGCCCTCTATGAGCTTCCAAATATCACTTTGCCAATTCCACCAGAAGTGTCTTACCGAAAGGCTTCTTGAGGGGAAAGCTGTAACTCTGTGAGATGATTTCACAAAACACAAAGAAGTTTCTCAGAAAGCTTCTTTCTCTTTGTTATCGGAGGATATTTCCTTTGGCCCTATAGTCTTCAAAGGGAAAGGAAATATCTGTTCTCAGATTCCACAGAAATAAGGCTAGCAAAGAGATCCATGAAATACAGATGTAACTCTGTGAGATGAATTAACACATCACTAAGGAGTTTCTCAGAAAACTTCTTTCCAGATTTCATCGGAGGATATTTCCTTTTTCTCCATAGCCCTCTATGAGCTTCCAAATATCACTTTGCCAATTCCACCAGAACTGTCTTAGCAAAAGGCTTCTTGAGGGGAAAGCTGTAACTCTGTGAGATGATTTCACAGAACACAAAGAAGTTTCTCAGAAAGCTTCTTTCTCTTTGTTATCGGAGGATATTTCCTTTGGCCCTATAGTCTTCAAAGGGAAAGGAAATATCTGTTGTCAGATTCCACAGAAATAAGGCTAGCAAAGAGATCCACGATATACACATGTAACTCTGTGAGATGAATTAAAGGAACACTAAGCAGTTTCTCAGAAAGCTTCTTTCCAGATTTCATGGGAGGATATTTCCTTTTTCACCATAGCCCTCTATGGGCTTCCAAATATCACTTTGCCAATTCCACAAGAACTGTCTTAGCGAAAGGCTTCTTGAGAGGAAAGCTGTAACCCTGTGAGATGATTTCACAGAACACAAAGAAGTTTCAAAGAAAGCTTCTTTCTCTTTGTTATCGGAGGATATTTCCTTTGGCCCTATCATCTTCAAAGGGAAAGGAAATATCTGTTGTCAGATTCCACAGAAATAAGGCTAGCAAAGAGATCCACGAAATACAGATGTAACTCTGTGAGATGAATTACTGAACACTAAGCAGTTTCTCAGAAAGCTTCTTTCCAGTTTTCATCGGAGGATATTTCCTTTTTCACCATAGCCCTCTATGGGCTTCCAAATATCACTTTGCCAATTCCACAAGAACTGTCTTAGCGAAAGGCTTCTTGAGGGGAAAGCTGTTACTCTGTGAGATGATTTCACAGACCACAAAAAAGTTTCTTAGAAAGCTTCTTCTCTTGGTTATCGGAGGATATTTCTTTGGCCCTATAGTCTTCAAAGGGATCCGAAATATCCGTTCTCAGATTCCACAGAAATAAGGTTAGCAAAGAGATCCACGAAATACAGATGTAACTCTGTGAGATGAATTAGCAGAACACTAAGCAGTTTCTCAGAAAGCTTCTTTCCAGATTTCATCAGAGGATATTTCCTTTTTCACCATAGCCCTCTATGAGCTTCCAAATATCACTTTGGCAATTCCACAAGAACTGTCTTAGCGAAAGGCTTCTTGAGGGGAAAGCTGTAACTCTGTGAGATGATTTCACAAAACACAAAGAAGTTTCTCAGAAAGCTTCTTTCTCTTTGTTATCGGAGGATATTTCCTTTGGCCCTATAGTCTTCAAAGGGAAAGGAAATATCTGTTCTCAGATTCCACAGAAATAAGGCTAGCAAAGAGATCCACGAAATACAGATGTAACTCTGTGAGATGAATTAACACATCACTAAGGAGTTTCTCAGAAAACTTCTTTCCAGATTTCATCGGAGGATATTTCCTTTTTCTCCATAGCCCTCTATGAGCTTCCAAATATCACTTTGCCAATTCCACCAGAACTGTCTTAGCGAAAGGCTTCTTGAGGGGAAAGCTGTAACTCTGTGAGATGATTTCACAGAACACAAAGAAGTTTCTCAGAAAGCTTCTTTCTCTTTGTTATCGGAGGATATTTCCTTTGGCCCTATAGTCTTCAAAGGGAAACGAAATATCTCTTCTCAGATTACACAGAAATAAGGCTAGCAAAGAGATCCACGAAATACAGATGTAACTCTGTGAGATGAATTAACAGAACACTAAGTAGTTTCTCAGAAAGCTTCGTTCCAGATTTCATCGGAGGATATTTCCTTTTTCTCCATAGCCCTCTAGGAGCTTCCAAATATCACTTTGCCAATTCCACAAGAACTGTCTTAGCGAAAGGCTTCTTGAGGGGAAAGCTGTAACTCTGTGAGAGGATTTCACATAACACAAAGACGTTTCTCAGAAAGCTTCTTCCTCTTTGTTATCAGAGGATATTTCCTTTGGCCCTATAGTCTTCAAAGGGATCCGAAATATCTGTTCTCAGATTCCACAGAAATAAGGCTAACAAAGATATCCACGAAATACAGATGTAACTCTGTGAGAAGAATTCACGGAACACTAAGCAGTTTCTCAGAAAGCTTCTTTCCAGATTTCATCGGAGGATATTTCCTTTTTCACCGTAGCCCTCTATGGGCTTCCAAATATCAGTTTGCCAATTCCACAAGAACTGTCTTAGCGAAAGGCTTCTTGAGGGGAAAGCTGTAACTCAGTGAGATGATTTCACAGAACACAAAGAAGTTTCTCAGAAAGCTTCTTTCTCTTTGTTATCCGAGGATATTCCCTTTGGCCCTATAGTCTTCAAAGGGAAAGGAAATATCTGTTCTCAGATTCCACAGAAATAAGGCTAGCAAAGAGATCCACGAAATACAGATATAACTCTGTGAGATGAATTAACAGAACACTAAGCAGTTTCTCAGAAAGCTTCTTTCCAGATTTCATCGGAGGATATTTCCTTTTTCACCATAGCCCTCTATGGGCTTCCAAATATCACTTTGCCAATTCCACAAGAACTGTCTTAGCGAAAGGCTTCTTGAGGGGAAAGCTGTAACTCTGTGAGATGATTTCACAGAACACAAAGAAGTTTCTGAGAAAGGTTCTTTCTCTTTGTTATCGGAGGATATTTCCTTTGGCCGTGTAGTCTTCAAAGGGATAGGAATTATCTGTTCTCAGATTCCACATAAATAACGCTAGCAAAGAGATCCACGAAATACAGATGTAACTCTGTGAGATGAATTAACGGAATACTAAGCAGTTTCTCAGAAAGCTTGTTTCCAGAGATCATTGGAGGATATTTCCTTTTTCTCCATAGCCCTCTATGAGCTTCCAAACATCACTTTGCCAATTCCACCAGAAGTGTCTTACCGAAAGGCTTCTTGAGGGGAAAGCTGTAACTCTGTGAGATGATTTCACAGAACACAAAGAAGTTTCTCAGAAAGCTTCTTTCTCTTTGTTATCAGAGGATATTTCCTTTGGCCCTATAGTCTTCAATGGGATCCGAAATATCTGTTCTCAGATTCCACAGAAATAAGGCTAGCAAAGAGATCCACGAAATACAGATGTAACTCTGTGAGATGAATTAATAGAACACTGAGCAGTTTCTCAGAAAGCTTCTTTCCAGATTTCATCGGAGGATATTTCCTTTTTCACCATAGCCCTCTAGGGGCTTCCAAATATCACTTTGCCAATTCCACAAGAACTGTCTTAGCGAAAGGCTTCTTGAGGGGAAAGCTGTAAATCTGTGAGATGATTTCACAGAACACAAAGAAGTTTCTGAGAAAGCTTCTTTCTCTTTGTTATCGGAGGATATTTCCTTTGGCCCTATAGTCTTCAAAGGGAAAGGAATTATCTGTTCTCAGATTCCACAGAAAAAACGCTTGCAAAGAAATCCACGAAATACAGATGTAACTCTGTGAGATGAATTAACAGAATACTAAGCAGTTTCTCAGAAAGCTTCTTTCCAGAGATCATTGGAGGATATTTCCTTTTTCTTCATAGCCCTCTATGAGCTTCCAAATATCACTTTGCCAATTCCACCAGAAGTGTCTTACCGAAAGGCTTCTTGAGGGGAAAGCTGTAACTCTGTGAGATGATTTCACAAAACACAAAGAAGTTTCTCAGAAAGCTTCTTTCTCTTTGTTATCGGAGGATATTTCCTTTGGCCCTATAGTCTTCAAAGGGAAAGGAAATATCTGTTCTCAGATTCCACAGAAATAAGGCTAGCAAAGAGATCCACGAAATACAGATGTAACTCTGTGAGATGAATTAACAGAACACTAAGCAGTTTCTCAGAAAGCTTCTTTCCAGGTTTCATCGGAGGATATTTCCTTTTTCACCATAGCCCTCTATGGGCTTCCAAATATCACTTTGCCAATTCCACAAGAACTGTCTTGGCGAAAGGCTTCTTGAGGGGAAAGCTGTAACTCTGTGAGATGATTTCACAGAACACAAAGAAGTTTCTCAGAAAGCTTCTTTCTCTTTGTTATCGGAGGATATTTCCTTTGGCCCTATAGTCTTCAAAGGGAAAGGAAATATCTGTTGTCAGATTCCACAGAAATAAGGCTAGCAAAGAGATCCACGAAATACAGATGTAACTCTGTGAGATGAATTAACAGATCACTAATCAGTTTCTCAGAAAGCTTCTTTCCAGATTTCATCGGAGGATATTTCCTTTTTCACCATAGCCCTCTATGGGCTTCCAAATATCACTTTGCCAATTCCACCAGAACTGTCTTCGCGAAAGGCTTCTTGAGGGGAAAGCTGTATCTCTGTGAGATGATTTCACAGAACACAAAGAAGTTTCTCATAAAGCTTCTTTCTCTTTGTTATCGGAAGATATTTCCTTTGGCCCTATAGTCTTCAAAGGGAAAGGAAATATCTGTTGTCAGATTCCACAGAAATAAGGCTAGCAAAGAGATCCACGAAATACAGATGTAACTCTGTGAGATGAATTAACAGAACACTAAGCAGGTTCTCAGAAAGCTTCTTTCCAGATTTCATCGGAGGATATTTCCTTTTTCACCATAGCCCTCTATGGGCTTCCAAATATCACTTTGCCAATTCCACAAGAACTGTCTTAGCGAAAGGCTTCTTGAGGGGAAAGCTGTAACTCTGTGAGATGATTTCACAGAACACAAAGAAGTTTCTCAGAAAGCTTCTTTCTCTTTGTTATCAGAGGATATTTCCTTTGGCCCTATAGTCTTCAAAGGGATCCGAAATATCTGTTCTCAGATTCCACAGAAATAAGGCTAGCAAAGAGATCCACGAAATACAGATGTAACTCTGTGAGATGAATTAATAGAACACTGAGCAGTTTCTCAGAAAGCTTCTTTCCAGATTTCATCGGAGGATATTTCCTTTTTCACCATAGCCCTCTAGGGGCTTCCAAATATCACTTTGCCAATTCCACAAGAACTGTCTTAGCGAAAGGCTTCTTGAGGGGAAAGCTGTAAATCTGTGAGATGATTTCACAGAACACAAAGAAGTTTCTGAGAAAGCTTCTTTCTCTTTGTTATCGGAGGATATTTCCTTTGGCCCTATAGTCTTCAAAGGGAAAGGAATTATCTGTTCTCAGATTCCACAGAAATAACGCAGGCAAAGAGATCCACGAAATACAGTTGTAACTCTGTGAGATGAATTAACAGAATACTAAGCAGTTTCTCAGAAAGCTTCTTTCCAGAGATCATTGGAGGATATTTCCTTTTTCTCCATAGCCCTCTATGAGCTTCCAAATATCACTTTGCCAATTCCACCAGAAGTGTCTTACCGAAAGGCTTCTTGAGGGGAAAGCTGTAACTCTGTGAGATGATTTCACAAAACACAAAGAAGTTTCTCAGAAAGCTTCTTTCTCTTTGTTATCGGAGGATATTTCCTTTGGCCCTATAGTCTTCAAATTGATCCGAAATATCTGTTCTCAGATTCCACAGAAATAAGGCTAGCAAAGAGATCCACGAAATACAGATGTAACTCTGTGAGATGAATTAACAGAACACTAAGCAGTTTCTCAGAAAGCTTCTTTCCAGGTTTCATCGGAGGATATTTCCTTTTTCACCGTAGCCCTCTATGGGCTTCCAAATATCACTTTGCCAATTCCACAAGAACTGTCTTGGCGAAAGGCTTCTTGAGGGGAAAGCTGTAACTCTGTGAGATGATTTCGCAGAACACAAAGAAGTTTCTCAGAAACCTTCTTTCTCTTTGTTATCGGAGGATATTTCCTTTGGCCCTATAGTCTTCAAAGGGAAAGGAAATATCTGTTGTCAGATTCCACAGAAATAAGGCTAGCAAAGAGATCCACGAAATACAGATGTAACTCTGTGAGATGAATTAACAGATTACTAATCAGTTTCTCAGAAAGCTTCTTTCCAGATTTCATGGGAGGATATTTCCTTTTTCACCATAGCCCTCTATGGGCTTCCAAATATCACTTTGCCAATTCCACAAGAACTGTCTTAGCGAAAGGCTTCTTCAGGGGAAAGCTGTAACTCTGTGAGATGATTTCAAAGAACCCAAAGAAGTTTCTCAGAAAGCTTCTTTCTCTTTGTTATCGGAGGATATTTCCTTTGGCCCTATAGTCTTCAAAGGGATCCGAAATATCTGTTCTCAGATTCCACAGAAATAAGGCTAGCAAAGAGATCCACGAAATACAGATGTAACTCTGTGAGATGAATTAACACATCACTAAGGAGTTTCTCAGAAAGCTTCTTTCCAGATTTCATCGGAGGATATTTCCTTTTTCTCCATAGCCCTCTATGAGCTTCCAAATATCACTTTGCCAATTCCACCCGAACTGTCTTAGCGAAAGGCTTCTTGAGGGGAAAGCTGTAACTCTGTGAGATGATTTCACAGAACAGAAAGAAGTTTCTCAGAAAGCTTCTTTCTCTTTGTTATCAGAGGATATTTCCTTTGGCCCTATAGTCTTCAAAGGGAAAGGAAATATCTGTTGTCAGATTCCACAGAAATAAGGCTAGCAAAGAGATCCACGATATACAGATGTAACTCTGTGAGATGAATTAACAGAACACTAAGCAGTTTCTCAGAAAGCTTCTTTCCAGATTTCATGGGAGGATATATCCTTTTTCACCATAGACCTCCATGGGCTTCCAAATATCACTTTGCCAATTCCACAAGAACTGTCTTAGCGAAAGGCTTCTTGAGGGGAAAGCTGTAACTCTGTGAGATGATTTCACAGAACACAAAGAAGTTTCTCAGAAAGCTTCTTTCTCTTTGTTATCGGAGGATATTTCCTTTGGCCCTATAGTCTTCAAAGGGAAAGGAAATATCTGTTGTCAGATTCCACAGAAATAAGGCTAGCAAAGAGATCCACGATATACAGATGTAACTCTGTGAGATGAATTAACGGAACACTAAGCAGTTTCTCAGAAAGATTCTTTCCAGATTTCATGGGAGGATATTTCCTTTTTCACCATAGCCCTCTATGGGCTTCCAAATATCACTTTGCCAATTCCACAAGAACTGTCTTAGCGAAAGGCTTCTTGAGGGGAAAGCTGTAACCCTGTGAGATGATTTCACAGAACACAAAGAAGTTTCTCAGAAAGCTTCTTTCTCTTTGTTATCAGAGGATATTTCCTTTGGCCCTATAGTCTTCAATGGGATCCGAAATATCTGTTCTCAGATTCCACAGAAATAAGGCTAGCAAAGAGATCCACGAAATACAGATGTAACTCTGTGAGATGAATTAATAGAACACTGAGCAGTTTCTCAGAAAGCTTCTTTCCAGATTTCATCGGAGGATATTTCCTTTTTCACCATAGCCCTCTAGGGGCTTCCAAATATCACTTTGCCAATTCCACAAGAACTGTCTTAGCGAAAGGCTTCTTGAGGGTAAAGCTGTAAATCTGTGAGATGATTTCACAGAACACAAAGAAGTTTCTGAGAAAGCTTCTTTCTCTTTGTTATCGGAGGATATTTCCTTTGGCCCTATAGTCTTCAAAGGGAAAGGAATTATCTGTTCTCAGATTCCACAGAAAAAACGCTTGCAAAGAAATCCACGAAATACAGATGTAACTCTGTGAGATGAATTAACAGAATACTAAGCAGTTTCTCAGAAAGCTTCTTTCCAGAGATCATTGGAGGATATTTCCTTTTTCTTCATAGCCCTCTATGAGCTTCCAAATATCACTTTGCCAATTCCACCAGAAGTGTCTTACCGAAAGGCTTCTTGAGGGGAAAGCTGTAACTCTGTGAGATGATTTCACAAAACACAAAGAAGTTTCTCAGAAAGCTTCTTTCTCTTTGTTATCGGAGGATATTTCCTTTGGCCCTATAGTCTTCAAAGGGAAAGGAAATATCTGTTCTCAGATTCCACAGAAATAAGGCTAGCAAAGAGATCCACGAAATACAGATGTAACTCTGTGAGATGAATTAACAGAACACTAAGCAGTTTCTCAGAAAGCTTCTTTCCAGGTTTCATCGGAGGATATTTCCTTTTTCACCATAGCCCTCTATGGGCTTCCAAATATCACTTTGCCAATTCCACAAGAACTGTCTTGGCGAAAGGCTTCTTGAGGGGAAAGCTGTAACTCTGTGAGATGATTTCACAGAACACAAAGAAGTTTCTCAGAAAGCTTCTTTCTCTTTGTTATCGGAGGATATTTCCTTTGGCCCTATAGTCTTCAAAGGGAAAGGAAATATCTGTTGTCAGATTCCACAGAAATAAGGCTAGCAAAGAGATCCACGAAATACAGATGTAACTCTGTGAGATGAATTAACAGATCACTAATCAGTTTCTCAGAAAGCTTCTTTCCAGATTTCATCGGAGGATATTTCCTTTTTCACCATAGCCCTCTATGGGCTTCCAAATATCACTTTGCCAATTCCAGAAGAACTGTCTTCGCGAAAGGCTTCTTGAGGGGAAAGCTGTATCTCTGTGAGATGATTTCACAGAACACAAAGAAGTTTCTCATAAAGCTTCTTTCTCTTTGTTATCGGAAGATATTTCCTTTGGCCCTATAGTCTTCAAAGGGAAAGGAAATATCTGTTGTCAGATTCCACAGAAATAAGGCTAGCAAAGAGATCCACGAAATACAGATGTAACTCTGTGAGATGAATTAACAGAACACTAAGCAGGTTCTCAGAAAGCTTCTTTCCAGATTTCATCGGAGGATATTTCCTTTTTCACCATAGCCCTCTAGGGGCTTCCAAATATCACTTTGCCAATTCCACAAGAACTGTCTTAGCGAAAGGCTTCTTGAGGGGAAAGCTGTAAATCTGTGAGATGATTTCACAGAACACAAAGAAGTTTCTGAGAAAGCTTCTTTCTCTTTGTTATCGGAGGATATTTCCTTTGGCCCTATAGTCTTCAAAGGGAAAGGAATTATCTGTTCTCAGATTCCACAGAAATAACGCAGGCAAAGAGATCCACGAAATACAGTTGTAACTCTGTGAGATGAATTAACAGAATACTAAGCAGTTTCTCAGAAAGCTTCTTTCCAGAGATCATTGGAGGATATTTCCTTTTTCTCCATAGCCCTCTATGAGCTTCCAAATATCACTTTGCCAATTCCACCAGAAGTGTCTTACCGAAAGGCTTCTTGAGGGGAAAGCTGTAACTCTGTGAGATGATTTCACAAAACACAAAGAAGTTTCTCAGAAAGCTTCTTTCTCTTTGTTATCGGAGGATATTTCCTTTGGCCCTATAGTCTTCAAATTGATCCGAAATATCTGTTCTCAGATTCCACAGAAATAAGGCTAGCAAAGAGATCCACGAAATACAGATGTAACTCTGTGAGATGAATTAACAGAACACTAAGCAGTTTCTCAGAAAGCTTCTTTCCAGGTTTCATCGGAGGATATTTCCTTTTTCACCGTAGCCCTCTATGGGCTTCCAAATATCACTTTGCCAATTCCACAAGAACTGTCTTGGCGAAAGGCTTCTTGAGGGGAAAGCTGTAACTCTGTGAGATGATTTCGCAGAACACAAAGAAGTTTCTCAGAAACCTTCTTTCTCTTTGTTATCGGAGGATATTTCCTTTGGCCCTATAGTCTTCAAAGGGAAAGGAAATATCTGTTGTCAGATTCCACAGAAATAAGGCTAGCAAAGAGATCCACGAAATACAGATGTAACTCTGTGAGATGAATTAACAGATTACTAATCAGTTTCTCAGAAAGCTTCTTTCCAGATTTCATGGGAGGATATTTCCTTTTTCACCATAGCCCTCTATGGGCTTCCAAATATCACTTTGCCAATTCCACAAGAACTGTCTTAGCGAAAGGCTTCTTCAGGGGAAAGCTGTAACTCTGTGAGATGATTTCAAAGAACCCAAAGAAGTTTCTCAGAAAGCTTCTTTCTCTTTGTTATCGGAGGATATTTCCTTTGGCCCTATAGTCTTCAAAGGGATCCGAAATATCTGTTCTCAGATTCCACAGAAATAAGGCTAGCAAAGAGATCCACGAAATACAGATGTAACTCTGTGAGATGAATTAACACATCACTAAGGAGTTTCTCAGAAAGCTTCTTTCCAGATTTCATCGGAGGATATTTCCTTTTTCTCCATAGCCCTCTATGAGCTTCCAAATATCACTTTGCCAATTCCACCCGAACTGTCTTAGCGAAAGGCTTCTTGAGGGGAAAGCTGTAACTCTGTGAGATGATTTCACAGAACACAAAGAAGTTTCTCAGAAAGCTTCTTTCTCTTTGTTATCAGAGGATATTTCCTTTGGCCCTATAGTCTTCAAAGGGAAAGGAAATATCTGTTGTCAGATTCCACAGAAATAAGGCTAGCAAAGAGATCCACGATATACAGATGTAACTCTGTGAGATGAATTAACAGAACACTAAGCAGTTTCTCAGAAAGCTTCTTTCCAGATTTCATGGGAGGATATATCCTTTTTCACCATAGACCTCCATGGGCTTCCAAATATCACTTTGCCAATTCCACAAGAACTGTCTTAGCGAAAGGCTTCTTGAGGGGAAAGCTGTAACTCTGTGAGATGATTTCACAGAACACAAAGAAGTTTCTCAGAAAGCTTCTTTCTCTTTGTTATCGGAGGATATTTCCTTTGGCCCTATAGTCTTCAAAGGGAAAGGAAATATCTGTTGTCAGATTCCACAGAAATAAGGCTAGCAAAGAGATCCACGAAATACAGATGTAACTCTGTGAGATGAATTAACAGAACACTAAGTAGTTTCTCAGAAAGCTTCTTTCCAGATTTCATCGGAGGATATTTCCTTTTTCACCATAGCCCTCTATGGGCTTCCAAATATCACTTTGCCAATTCCAAAAGAACTGTCTTAGCGAAAGGCTTCATGAGGGGAAAGCTGTAACTCTGTGAGATGATTTCACAGAACACAAAGAAGTTGCTCAGAAACCTTCTTTCTCTTTGTTATCGGAGGATATTTCCTTTGGCCCTATAGTCTTCAAAGGGAAAGGAAATATCTGTTGTCAGATTCCACAGAAATAAGGCTAGCAAAGAGATCCACGAAATACAGATGTAACTCTGTGAGATGAATTAACAGAACACTAAGCAGTTTCTCAGAAAGCTTTTTTCCAGGTTTCATCCGAGGATATTTCCTTTTTCACCATAGCCCTCTATGGGCTTCCAAATATCACTTTGCCAATTCCAGAAGAACTGTCTTCGCGAACGGCTTCTTGAGGGGAAAGCTGTATCTCTGTGAGATGATTTCACAGAACACAAAGAAGTTTCTCTGAAACGTTCTTTCTCTTTGTTATCGGAGGATATTTCCTTTGGCCCTATAGTCTTCAAAGGGAAAGGAAATATCTGTTGTGAGATTCCACAGAAATAAGGCTAGCAAAGAGATCCACGCAATACAGATGTAACTCTGTGAGATGAATTAACAGATCACTAAGCAGTTTCTCAGAAAGCTTCTTTCCAGATTTCATCGGAGGATATTTCCTTTTTCTCCATAGCCCTCTATGAGCTTCCAAATATCACTTTGCCAATTCCACTAGAACTGTCTAGCGAAAGGCTTCTTGAGGGGAAAGCTGTAACTCTGTGAGATGATTTCACAGAACACACAGAAGTTTCTCAGAAAGCTTCTTTCTCTTGGTTATCGGAGGATATTTCCTTTGGCCCTATAGTCTTCAAAGGGATCCGAAATATCTGTTCTCAGATTCCACAGAAATAAGACTAGCAAAGAGATCCACGAAATACAGATGTAACTCTGTGAGATGAATTAACAGAACACTAAGCAGTTTCTCAGAAAGCTTCTTTCCAGATTTCATCGGAGGATATTTCCTTTTTCACCATAGCCCTCTATGAGTTTCCAAATATCACTTTGCCAATTCCACAAGAACTGTCTTAGCGAAAGGCTTCTTGAGGGGATAGCTGTAACTCTGTGAGATGATTTCACAGAACACAAAGAAGCTTCTCAGAAAGCTTCTTTCTCTTTGTTATCGGAGGATATTTCCTTTGGCCCTATCGTCTTCAAAGGGATCCGAAATATCTGTTCTCAGATTCCACAGAAATAAGGCTAGCAAAGAGATCCACGAAATACAGATGTAACTCTGTGAGATGAATTAACAGAACACTAAGCAGTTTCTCAGAAAGCTTCTTTCCAGGTTTCATCGGAGGATATTTCCTTTTTCACCATAGCCCTCTATGGGCTTCCAAATATCACTTTGCCAATTCCACAAGAACTGTCTTGGCGAAAGGCTTCTTGAGGGGAAAGCTGTAACTCTGTGAGATGATTTCACAGAACACAAAGAAGTTTCTCAGAAAGCTTCTTTCTCTTTGTTATCGGAGGATATTTCCTTTGGCCCTATAGTCTTCAAAGGGAAAGGAAATATCTGTTGTCAGATTCCACAGAAATAAGGCTAGCAAAGAGATCCACGAAATACAGATGTAACTCTGTGAGATGAATTAACAGATCACTAATCAGTTTCTCAGAAAGCTTCTTTCCAGATTTCATCGGAGGATATTTCCTTTTTCACCATAGCCCTCTATGGGCTTCCAAATATCACTTTGCCAATTCCAGAAGAACTGTCTTCGCGAAAGGCTTCTTGAGGGGAAAGCTGTATCTCTGTGAGATGATTTCACAGAACACAAAGAAGTTTCTCATAAAGCTTCTTTCTCTTTGTTATCGGAAGATATTTCCTTTGGCCCTATAGTCTTCAAAGGGAAAGGAAATATCTGTTGTCAGATTCCACAGAAATAAGGCTAGCAAAGAGATCCACGAAATACAGATGTAACTCTGTGAGATGAATTAACAGAACACTAAGCAGGTTCTCAGAAAGCTTCTTTCCAGATTTCATCGGAGGATATTTCCTTTTTCACCATAGCCCTCTAGGGGCTTCCAAATATCACTTTGCCAATTCCACAAGAACTGTCTTAGCGAAAGGCTTCTTGAGGGGAAAGCTGTAAATCTGTGAGATGATTTCACAGAACACAAAGAAGTTTCTGAGAAAGCTTCTTTCTCTTTGTTATCGGAGGATATTTCCTTTGGCCCTATAGTCTTCAAAGGGAAAGGAATTATCTGTTCTCAGATTCCACAGAAATAACGCAGGCAAAGAGATCCACGAAATACAGTTGTAACTCTGTGAGATGAATTAACAGAATACTAAGCAGTTTCTCAGAAAGCTTCTTTCCAGAGATCATTGGAGGATATTTCCTTTTTCTCCATAGCCCTCTATGAGCTTCCAAATATCACTTTGCCAATTCCACCAGAAGTGTCTTACCGAAAGGCTTCTTGAGGGGAAAGCTGTAACTCTGTGAGATGATTTCACAAAACACAAAGAAGTTTCTCAGAAAGCTTCTTTCTCTTTGTTATCGGAGGATATTTCCTTTGGCCCTATAGTCTTCAAAGGGAAAGGAAATATCTGTTCTCAGATTCCACAGAAATAAGGCTAGCAAAGAGATCCACGAAATACAGATGTAACTCTGTGAGATGAATTAACAGAACACTAAGCAGTTTCTCAGAAAGCTTCTTTCCAGGTTTCATCGGAGGATATTTCCTTTTTCACCGTAGCCCTCTATGGGCTTCCAAATATCACTTTGCCAATTCCACAAGAACTGTCTTGGCGAAAGGCTTCTTGAGGGGAAAGCTGTAACTCTGTGAGATGATTTCGCAGAACACAAAGAAGTTTCTCAGAAACCTTCTTTCTCTTTGTTATCGGAGGATATTTCCTTTGGCCCTATAGTCTTCAAAGGGAAAGGAAATATCTGTTGTCAGATTCCACAGAAATAAGGCTAGCAAAGAGATCCACGAAATACAGATGTAACTCTGTGAGATGAATTAACAGATTACTAATCAGTTTCTCAGAAAGCTTCTTTCCAGATTTCATGGGAGGATATTTCCTTTTTCACCATAGCCCTCTATGGGCTTCCAAATATCACTTTGCCAATTCCACAAGAACTGTCTTAGCGAAAGGCTTCTTCAGGGGAAAGCTGTAACTCTGTGAGATGATTTCAAAGAACCCAAAGAAGTTTCTCAGAAAGCTTCTTTCTCTTTGTTATCGGAGGATATTTCCTTTGGCCCTATAGTCTTCAAAGGGATCCGAAATATCTGTTCTCAGATTCCACAGAAATAAGGCTAGCAAAGAGATCCACGAAATACAGATGTAACTCTGTGAGATGAATTAACACATCACTAAGGAGTTTCTCAGAAAGCTTCTTTCCAGATTTCATCGGAGGATATTTCCTTTTTCTCCATAGCCCTCTATGAGCTTCCAAATATCACTTTGCCAATTCCACCCGAACTGTCTTAGCGAAAGGCTTCTTGAGGGGAAAGCTGTAACTCTGTGAGATGATTTCACAGAACACAAAGAAGTTTCTCAGAAAGCTTCTTTCTCTTTGTTATCAGAGGATATTTCCTTTGGCCCTATAGTCTTCAAAGGGAAAGGAAATATCTGTTGTCAGATTCCACAGAAATAAGGCTAGCAAAGAGATCCACGATATACAGATGTAACTCTGTGAGATGAATTAACAGAACACTAAGCAGTTTCTCAGAAAGCTTCTTTCCAGATTTCATGGGAGGATATATCCTTTTTCACCATAGACCTCCATGGGCTTCCAAATATCACTTTGCCAATTCCACAAGAACTGTCTTAGCGAAAGGCTTCTTGAGGGGAAAGCTGTAACTCTGTGAGATGATTTCACAGAACACAAAGAAGTTTCTCAGAAAGCTTCTTTCTCTTTGTTATCGGAGGATATTTCCTTTGGCCCTATAGTCTTCAAAGGGAAAGGAAATATCTGTTGTCAGATTCCACAGAAATAAGGCTAGCAAAGAGATCCACGAAATACAGATGTAACTCTGTGAGATGAATTAACAGAACACTAAGTAGTTTCTCAGAAAGCTTCTTTCCAGATTTCATCGGAGGATATTTCCTTTTTCACCATAGCCCTCTATGGGCTTCCAAATATCACTTTGCCAATTCCAAAAGAACTGTCTTAGCGAAAGGCTTCATGAGGGGAAAGCTGTAACTCTGTGAGATGATTTCACAGAACACAAAGAAGTTGCTCAGAAACCTTCTTTCTCTTTGTTATCGGAGGATATTTCCTTTGGCCCTATAGTCTTCAAAGGGAAAGGAAATATCTGTTGTCAGATTCCACAGAAATAAGGCTAGCAAAGAGATCCACGAAATACAGATGTAACTCTGTGAGATGAATTAACAGAACACTAAGCAGTTTCTCAGAAAGCTTTTTTCCAGGTTTCATCCGAGGATATTTCCTTTTTCACCATAGCCCTCTATGGGCTTCCAAATATCACTTTGCCAATTCCAGAAGAACTGTCTTCGCGAACGGCTTCTTGAGGGGAAAGCTGTATCTCTGTGAGATGATTTCACAGAACACAAAGAAGTTTCTCTGAAACGTTCTTTCTCTTTGTTATCGGAGGATATTTCCTTTGGCCCTATAGTCTTCAAAGGGAAAGGAAATATCTGTTGTGAGATTCCACAGAAATAAGGCTAGCAAAGAGATCCACGCAATACAGATGTAACTCTGTGAGATGAATTAACAGATCACTAAGCAGTTTCTCAGAAAGCTTCTTTCCAGATTTCATCGGAGGATATTTCCTTTTTCTCCATAGCCCTCTATGAGCTTCCAAATATCACTTTGCCAATTCCACTAGAACTGTCTAGCGAAAGGCTTCTTGAGGGGAAAGCTGTAACTCTGTGAGATGATTTCACAGAACACACAGAAGTTTCTCAGAAAGCTTCTTTCTCTTGGTTATCGGAGGATATTTCCTTTGGCCCTATAGTCTTCAAAGGGATCCGAAATATCTGTTCTCAGATTCCACAGAAATAAGACTAGCAAAGAGATCCACGAAATACAGATGTAACTCTGTGAGATGAATTAACAGAACACTAAGCAGTTTCTCAGAAAGCTTCTTTCCAGATTTCATCGGAGGATATTTCCTTTTTCACCATAGCCCTCTATGAGTTTCCAAATATCACTTTGCCAATTCCACAAGAACTGTCTTAGCGAAAGGCTTCTTGAGGGGATAGCTGTAACTCTGTGAGATGATTTCACAGAACACAAAGAAGCTTCTCAGAAAGCTTCTTTCTCTTTGTTATCGGAGGATATTTCCTTTGGCCGTATAGTCTTCAAAGGGATCCGAAATATCTGTTGTCAGATTCCACAGAAATAAGGCTAGCAAAGAGATCCACGAAATACAGATGTAACTCTGTGAGTTGAATTAACAGAACACTAAGCAGTTTCTCAGAAAGCTTCTTTCCAGATTTCATCGGAGGATATTTCCTTTTTCACCATAGCCCTCTATGGGCTTCCAAATATCACTTTGCCAATTCCACAAGAACTGTCTTAGCAAAAGGCTTCTTGAGGGGAAAGCTGTAACTCTGTGAGATGATTTCACAGAACACAAAGAAGTTTCTGAGAAAGCTTCTTTCACTTTGTGATCGGAGGATATTTCCTTTGGCCCTATCGTCTTCAAAGGGATCTGAAATATCTGTTCTCAGATTCTACAGAAATAAGGCTAGCAAAGAGATCCACGAAATACAGATGTAACTCTGTGAGATGAATTAACAGAACACTAAGCAGTTTCTCAGAAAGCTTCCTTCCAGATTTCATCTGAGGATATTTCGTTTTTCATCCTAGCCCTCTATGGGCTTCCAAATGTCACTTTGCCAATTCCACAAGAACTGTCTTAGCGAAAGGCTTCTTGAGGGGAAAGCTGTAACTCTGAGAGATGATTTCACAGAACATAAAGAAGTTTCTCAGAAACCTTCTTTCTCTTTCTTATCGGAGGTTATTTCCTTTGGCCCTATAGTCTTTAAAGGGATCCGAAATATCTGTTCTCACATTCCACCGAAATAAGGCTAGCAAAGAGATCCACGAAATACAGATGTAACTCTGTGAGATGAATTAACAGATCACTAAGCAGTTTCTCAGAAAGCTTCTTTCCAGATTTCATCTGAGGATATTTCCTTTTTCACCATAGCCCTCTATGAGCTTCCAAATATCACTTTGCCAATTCCACAAGAACTGTCTTAGCGAAAGGCTTCTTGAGGGGAAAGCTGTAACTCTGTGAGATGATTTCACAGAACACAAAGAAGTTGCTCAGAAAGCTTCTTTCTCTTTGTTATCGGAGGATATTTCCTTTGGCCCTATAGTCTTCAAATTGATCCGAAATATCTGTTCTCAGATTCCACAGAAATACGGCTAGCAAAGAGATCCACGAAATACAGATGTAACTCTGTGAGATGAATTAACAGAACACTGAGCAGTTTCTCAGAAAGCTTCTTTCCAGATTTCATCGGAGGATATTTCCTTTTTCACCATAGCCCTCTAGGGGCTTCCAAATATCACTTTGCCAATTCCACAAGAACTGTCTTAGCGAAAGGCTTCTTGAGGGGAAAGCTGTAAATCTGTGAGATGATTTCACAGAACACAAAGAAGTTTCTGAGAAAGCTTCTTTCTCTTTGTTATCGGAGGATATTTCCTTTGGCCCTATAGTCTTCAAAGGGAAAGGAATTATCTGTTCTCAGATTCCACAGAAATAACGCAGGCAAAGAGATCCACGAAATACAGTTGTAACTCTGTGAGATGAATTAACAGAATACTAAGCAGTTTCTCAGAAAGCTTCTTTCCAGAGATCATTGGAGGATATTTCCTTTTTCTCCATAGCCCTCTATGAGCTTCCAAATATCACTTTGCCAATTCCACCAGAAGTGTCTTACCGAAAGGCTTCTTGAGGGGAAAGCTGTAACTCTGTGAGATGATTTCACAAAACACAAAGAAGTTTCTCAGAAAGCTTCTTTCTCTTTGTTATCGGAGGATATTTCCTTTGGCCCTATAGTCTTCAAATTGATCCGAAATATCTGTTCTCAGATTCCACAGAAATAAGGCTAGCAAAGAGATCCACGAAATACAGATGTAACTCTGTGAGATGAATTAACAGAACACTAAGCAGTTTCTCAGAAAGCTTCTTTCCAGGTTTCATCGGAGGATATTTCCTTTTTCACCGTAGCCCTCTATGGGCTTCCAAATATCACTTTGCCAATTCCACAAGAACTGTCTTGGCGAAAGGCTTCTTGAGGGGAAAGCTGTAACTCTGTGAGATGATTTCGCAGAACACAAAGAAGTTTCTCAGAAACCTTCTTTCTCTTTGTTATCGGAGGATATTTCCTTTGGCCCTATAGTCTTCAAAGGGAAAGGAAATATCTGTTGTCAGATTCCACAGAAATAAGGCTAGCAAAGAGATCCACGAAATACAGATGTAACTCTGTGAGATGAATTAACAGATTACTAATCAGTTTCTCAGAAAGCTTCTTTCCAGATTTCATGGGAGGATATTTCCTTTTTCACCATAGCCCTCTATGGGCTTCCAAATATCACTTTGCCAATTCCACAAGAACTGTCTTAGCGAAAGGCTTCTTCAGGGGAAAGCTGTAACTCTGTGAGATGATTTCAAAGAACCCAAAGAAGTTTCTCAGAAAGCTTCTTTCTCTTTGTTATCGGAGGATATTTCCTTTGGCCCTATAGTCTTCAAAGGGATCCGAAATATCTGTTCTCAGATTCCACAGAAATAAGGCTAGCAAAGAGATCCACGAAATACAGATGTAACTCTGTGAGATGAATTAACACATCACTAAGGAGTTTCTCAGAAAGCTTCTTTCCAGATTTCATCGGAGGATATTTCCTTTTTCTCCATAGCCCTCTATGAGCTTCCAAATATCACTTTGCCAATTCCACCCGAACTGTCTTAGCGAAAGGCTTCTTGAGGGGAAAGCTGTAACTCTGTGAGATGATTTCACAGAACAGAAAGAAGTTTCTCAGAAAGCTTCTTTCTCTTTGTTATCAGAGGATATTTCCTTTGGCCCTATAGTCTTCAAAGGGAAAGGAAATATCTGTTGTCAGATTCCACAGAAATAAGGCTAGCAAAGAGATCCACGATATACAGATGTAACTCTGTGAGATGAATTAACAGAACACTAAGCAGTTTCTCAGAAAGCTTCTTTCCAGATTTCATGGGAGGATATATCCTTTTTCACCATAGACCTCCATGGGCTTCCAAATATCACTTTGCCAATTCCACAAGAACTGTCTTAGCGAAAGGCTTCTTGAGGGGAAAGCTGTAACTCTGTGAGATGATTTCACAGAACACAAAGAAGTTTCTCAGAAAGCTTCTTTCTCTTTGTTATCGGAGGATATTTCCTTTGGCCCTATAGTCTTCAAAGGGAAAGGAAATATCTGTTGTCAGATTCCACAGAAATAAGGCTAGCAAAGAGATCCACGATATACAGATGTAACTCTGTGAGATGAATTAACGGAACACTAAGCAGTTTCTCAGAAAGATTCTTTCCAGATTTCATGGGAGGATATTTCCTTTTTCACCATAGCCCTCTATGGGCTTCCAAATATCACTTTGCCAATTCCACAAGAACTGTCTTAGCGAAAGGCTTCTTGAGGGGAAAGCTGTAACCCTGTGAGATGATTTCACAGAACACAAAGAAGTTTCTCAGAAAGCTTCTTTCTCTTTGTTATCAGAGGATATTTCCTTTGGCCCTATAGTCTTCAATGGGATCCGAAATATCTGTTCTCAGATTCCACAGAAATAAGGCTAGCAAAGAGATCCACGAAATACAGATGTAACTCTGTGAGATGAATTAATAGAACACTGAGCAGTTTCTCAGAAAGCTTCTTTCCAGATTTCATCGGAGGATATTTCCTTTTTCACCATAGCCCTCTAGGGGCTTCCAAATATCACTTTGCCAATTCCACAAGAACTGTCTTAGCGAAAGGCTTCTTGAGGGGAAAGCTGTAAATCTGTGAGATGATTTCACAGAACACAAAGAAGTTTCTGAGAAAGCTTCTTTCTCTTTGTTATCGGAGGATATTTCCTTTGGCCCTATAGTCTTCAAAGGGAAAGGAATTATCTGTTCTCAGATTCCACAGAAAAAACGCTTGCAAAGAAATCCACGAAATACAGATGTAACTCTGTGAGATGAATTAACAGAATACTAAGCAGTTTCTCAGAAAGCTTCTTTCCAGAGATCATTGGAGGATATTTCCTTTTTCTTCATAGCCCTCTATGAGCTTCCAAATATCACTTTGCCAATTCCACCAGAAGTGTCTTACCGAAAGGCTTCTTGAGGGGAAAGCTGTAACTCTGTGAGATGATTTCACAAAACACAAAGAAGTTTCTCAGAAAGCTTCTTTCTCTTTGTTATCGGAGGATATTTCCTTTGGCCCTATAGTCTTCAAAGGGAAAGGAAATATCTGTTCTCAGATTCCACAGAAATAAGGCTAGCAAAGAGATCCACGAAATACAGATGTAACTCTGTGAGATGAATTAACAGAACACTAAGCAGTTTCTCAGAAAGCTTCTTTCCAGGTTTCATCGGAGGATATTTCCTTTTTCACCATAGCCCTCTATGGGCTTCCAAATATCACTTTGCCAATTCCACAAGAACTGTCTTGGCGAAAGGCTTCTTGAGGGGAAAGCTGTAACTCTGTGAGATGATTTCACAGAACACAAAGAAGTTTCTCAGAAAGCTTCTTTCTCTTTGTTATCGGAGGATATTTCCTTTGGCCCTATAGTCTTCAAAGGGAAAGGAAATATCTGTTGTCAGATTCCACAGAAATAAGGCTAGCAAAGAGATCCACGAAATACAGATGTAACTCTGTGAGATGAATTAACAGATCACTAATCAGTTTCTCAGAAAGCTTCTTTCCAGATTTCATCGGAGGATATTTCCTTTTTCACCATAGCCCTCTATGGGCTTCCAAATATCACTTTGCCAATTCCAGAAGAACTGTCTTCGCGAAAGGCTTCTTGAGGGGAAAGCTGTATCTCTGTGAGATGATTTCACAGAACACAAAGAAGTTTCTCATAAAGCTTCTTTCTCTTTGTTATCGGAAGATATTTCCTTTGGCCCTATAGTCTTCAAAGGGAAAGGAAATATCTGTTGTCAGATTCCACAGAAATAAGGCTAGCAAAGAGATCCACGAAATACAGATGTAACTCTGTGAGATGAATTAACAGAACACTAAGCAGGTTCTCAGAAAGCTTCTTTCCAGATTTCATCGGAGGATATTTCCTTTTTCACCATAGCCCTCTAGGGGCTTCCAAATATCACTTTGCCAATTCCACAAGAACTGTCTTAGCGAAAGGCTTCTTGAGGGGAAAGCTGTAAATCTGTGAGATGATTTCACAGAACACAAAGAAGTTTCTGAGAAAGCTTCTTTCTCTTTGTTATCGGAGGATATTTCCTTTGGCCCTATAGTCTTCAAAGGGAAAGGAATTATCTGTTCTCAGATTCCACAGAAATAACGCAGGCAAAGAGATCCACGAAATACAGTTGTAACTCTGTGAGATGAATTAACAGAATACTAAGCAGTTTCTCAGAAAGCTTCTTTCCAGAGATCATTGGAGGATATTTCCTTTTTCTCCATAGCCCTCTATGAGCTTCCAAATATCACTTTGCCAATTCCACCAGAAGTGTCTTACCGAAAGGCTTCTTGAGGGGAAAGCTGTAACTCTGTGAGATGATTTCACAAAACACAAAGAAGTTTCTCAGAAAGCTTCTTTCTCTTTGTTATCGGAGGATATTTCCTTTGGCCCTATAGTCTTCAAATTGATCCGAAATATCTGTTCTCAGATTCCACAGAAATAAGGCTAGCAAAGAGATCCACGAAATACAGATGTAACTCTGTGAGATGAATTAACAGAACACTAAGCAGTTTCTCAGAAAGCTTCTTTCCAGGTTTCATCGGAGGATATTTCCTTTTTCACCGTAGCCCTCTATGGGCTTCCAAATATCACTTTGCCAATTCCACAAGAACTGTCTTGGCGAAAGGCTTCTTGAGGGGAAAGCTGTAACTCTGTGAGATGATTTCGCAGAACAAAAAGAAGTTTCTCAGAAACCTTCTTTCTCTTTGTTATCGGAGGATATTTCCTTTGGCCCTATAGTCTTCAAAGGGAAAGGAAATATCTGTTGTCAGATTCCACAGAAATAAGGCTAGCAAAGAGATCCACGAAATACAGATGTAACTCTGTGAGATGAATTAACAGATTACTAATCAGTTTCTCAGAAAGCTTCTTTCCAGATTTCATGGGAGGATATTTCCTTTTTCACCATAGCCCTCTATGGGCTTCCAAATATCACTTTGCCAATTCCACAAGAACTGTCTTAGCGAAAGGCTTCTTCAGGGGAAAGCTGTAACTCTGTGAGATGATTTCAAAGAACCCAAAGAAGTTTCTCAGAAAGCTTCTTTCTCTTTGTTATCGGAGGATATTTCCTTTGGCCCTATAGTCTTCAAAGGGATCCGAAATATCTGTTCTCAGATTCCACAGAAATAAGGCTAGCAAAGAGATCCACGAAATACAGATGTAACTCTGTGAGATGAATTAACACATCACTAAGGAGTTTCTCAGAAAGCTTCTTTCCAGATTTCATCGGAGGATATTTCCTTTTTCTCCATAGCCCTCTATGAGCTTCCAAATATCACTTTGCCAATTCCACCCGAACTGTCTTAGCGAAAGGCTTCTTGAGGGGAAAGCTGTAACTCTGTGAGATGATTTCACAGAACACAAAGAAGTTTCTCAGAAAGCTTCTTTCTCTTTGTTATCAGAGGATATTTCCTTTGGCCCTATAGTCTTCAAAGGGAAAGGAAATATCTGTTGTCAGATTCCACAGAAATAAGGCTAGCAAAGAGATCCACGATATACAGATGTAACTCTGTGAGATGAATTAACAGAACACTAAGCAGTTTCTCAGAAAGCTTCTTTCCAGATTTCATCGGAGGATATTTCCTTTTTCACCATAGCCCTCTATGGGCTTCCAAATATCACTTTGCCTATTCCAAAAGAACTGTCTTAGCGAAAGGCTTCATGAGGGGAAAGCTGTAACTCTGTGAGATGATTTCACAGAACACAAAGAAGTTGCTCAGAAACCTTCTTTCTCTTTGTTATCGGAGGATATTTCCTTTGGCCCTATAGTCTTCAAAGGGAAAGGAAATATCTGTTGTCAGATTCCACAGAAATAAGGCTAGCAAAGAGATCCACGAAATACAGATGTAACTCTGTGAGATGAATTAACAGAACACTAAGCAGTTTCTCAGAAAGCTTTTTTCCAGGTTTCATCCGAGGATATTTCCTTTTTCACCATAGCCCTCTATGGGCTTCCAAATATCACTTTGCCAATTCCAGAAGAACTGTCTTCGCGAACGGCTTCTTGAGGGGAAAGCTGTATCTCTGTGAGATGATTTCACAGAACACAAAGAAGTTTCTCTGAAACGTTCTTTCTCTTTGTTATCGGAGGATATTTCCTTTGGCCCTATAGTCTTCAAAGGGAAAGGAAATATCTGTTGTGAGATTCCACAGAAATAAGGCTAGCAAAGAGATCCACGCAATACAGATGTAACTCTGTGAGATGAATTAACAGATCACTAAGCAGTTTCTCAGAAAGCTTCTTTCCAGATTTCATCGGAGGATATTTCCTTTTTCTCCATAGCCCTCTATGAGCTTCCAAATATCACTTTGCCAATTCCACTAGAACTGTCTAGCGAAAGGCTTCTTGAGGGGAAAGCTGTAACTCTGTGAGATGATTTCACAGAACACACAGAAGTTTCTCAGAAAGCTTCTTTCTCTTGGTTATCGGAGGATATTTCCTTTGGCCCTATAGTCTTCAAAGGGATCCGAAATATCTGTTCTCAGATTCCACAGAAATAAGACTAGCAAAGAGATCCACGAAATACAGATGTAACTCTGTGAGATGAATTAACAGAACACTAAGCAGTTTCTCAGAAAGCTTCTTTCCAGATTTCATCGGAGGATATTTCCTTTTTCACCATAGCCCTCTATGAGTTTCCAAATATCACTTTGCCAATTCCACAAGAACTGTCTTAGCGAAAGGCTTCTTGAGGGGATAGCTGTAACTCTGTGAGATGATTTCACAGAACACAAAGAAGCTTCTCAGAAAGCTTCTTTCTCTTTGTTATCGGAGGATATTTCCTTTGGCCGTATAGTCTTCAAAGGGATCCGAAATATCTGTTGTCAGATTCCACAGAAATAAGGCTAGCAAAGAGATCCACGAAATACAGATGTAACTCTGTGAGTTGAATTAACAGAACACTAAGCAGTTTCTCAGAAAGCTTCTTTCCAGATTTCATCGGAGGATATTTCCTTTTTCACCATAGCCCTCTATGGGCTTCCAAATATCACTTTGCCAATTCCACAAGAACTGTCTTAGCAAAAGGCTTCTTGAGGGGAAAGCTGTAACTCTGTGAGATGATTTCACAGAACACAAAGAAGTTTCTGAGAAAGCTTCTTTCACTTTGTGATCGGAGGATATTTCCTTTGGCCCTATCGTCTTCAAAGGGATCTGAAATATCTGTTCTCAGATTCTACAGAAATAAGGCTAGCAAAGAGATCCACGAAATACAGATGTAACTCTGTGAGATGAATTAACAGAACACTAAGCAGTTTCTCAGAAAGCTTCCTTCCAGATTTCATCTGAGGATATTTCGTTTTTCATCCTAGCCCTCTATGGGCTTCCAAATGTCACTTTGCCAATTCCACAAGAACTGTCTTAGCGAAAGGCTTCTTGAGGGGAAAGCTGTAACTCTGAGAGATGATTTCACAGAACATAAAGAAGTTTCTCAGAAACCTTCTTTCTCTTTCTTATCGGAGGTTATTTCCTTTGGCCCTATAGTCTTTAAAGGGATCCGAAATATCTGTTCTCACATTCCACCGAAATAAGGCTAGCAAAGAGATCCACGAAATACAGATGTAACTCTGTGAGATGAATTAACAGATCACTAAGCAGTTTCTCAGAAAGCTTCTTTCCAGATTTCATCTGAGGATATTTCCTTTTTCACCATAGCCCTCTATGAGCTTCCAAATATCACTTTGCCAATTCCACAAGAACTGTCTTAGCGAAAGGCTTCTTGAGGGGAAAGCTGTAACTCTGTGAGATGATTTCACAGAACACAAAGAAGTTGCTCAGAAAGCTTCTTTCTCTTTGTTATCGGAGGATATTTCCTTTGGCCCTATAGTCTTCAAATTGATCCGAAATATCTGTTCTCAGATTCCACAGAAATACGGCTAGCAAAGAGATCCACGAAATACAGATGTAACTCTGTGAGATGAATTAACAGAACACTAAGCAGTTTCTCAGAAAGCTTCTTTCCAGATTTCATCGGAGGATATTTCCTTTTTCACCATAGCCCTCTATGGGCTTCCAAATATCACTTTGCCATTTCCACAAGAACTGTCTTAGCGAAAGGCTTCTTGAGGGGAAAGCTGTAACTCTGTGAGAGGATTTCACAGAACACAAAGAAGTTTCTCAGAAAGCTTCTTTCTCTTTGTTATCGGAGGATATTTCCTTTGGCCCTATAGTCTTCAAAGGGATCCGAAATATCTGTTGTCAGATTCCACAGAAATAAGGCTAGCAAAGAGATCAACGAAATACAGATGTAACTCTGTGAGATGAATTAACAGAACACTAAGCAGTTTCTCAGAAAGCTTCTTTTCAGATTTCATCGGAGGATATTTCCTTTTTCACCGTAGCCCTCTATGGGCTTCCAAATATCACTTTGACAATTCCACAAGAACTGTCTTTGCGAAAGCCTTCTTGAGTGGAAAGCTGTAACTCTGTGAGATGATTTCACAGAACACAAAGAAGTTTCTCAGAAACCTTCTTTCTCTTTGTTATCGGAGGATATTTCCTTTGGCCCTATAGTCTTCAAAGGGAAAGGAAATATCTGTTGTCAGATTCCACAGAAATAAGGCTAGCAAAGAGATCCATGATATACAGATGTAACTCTGTGAGATGAATTAACGGAACACTAAGCAGTTTCTCAGAAAGCTTCTTTCCAGATTTCATGGGAGGATATTTCCTTTTTCACCATAGCCCTCTATGGGCTTCCAAATATCACTTTGCCATTTCCACAAGAACTGTCTTAGCGAAAGGCTTCTTGAGGGGAAAGCTGTAACTCTGTGAGATGATTTCACAGAACACATAGAAGTTTCTCAGAAAGCTTCTTTCTCTTGGTTATCGGAGGATATTTCCTTTGGCCCTATAGTCTTCAAAGGGATCCGAAATATCTGTTCTCAGATTCCACAGAAATAAGGCTAGCAAAGAGATCCACGAAATACAGATGTAACTCTGTGAGATGAATTAACAGAACACTAAGCAGTTTCTCAGAAAGCTTCCTTCCAGATTTCATTGGAGGATATTTCCTTTTTCACCATAGCCCTCTATGGGCTTCCAAAGATCACTTTGCCAATTCCACAAAAACTGTCTTAGCGAAAGGCTTCTTGAGGGGAAAGCTGTAATTCTGTGAGTTGATTTCACAGAACACAAAGAAGTTTCTCAGAAAGCTTCTTTCTCTTTGTTATCGGAGGATATTTCCTTTGGCCCTATAGTCTTCAAAGGGATCCGAAATATCTGTTCACAGATTCCACAGAAATAAGGCTAGCAAAGAGATCCACGAAATACAGATGTAACTCTGTGAGATGAATTAATAGAAAACTGAGCAGTTTCTCAGAAAGCTTCTTTCCAGATTTCATCGGAGGACATTTCCTTTTTCACCATAGCCCTCTATGGGCTTCCAAATATCACTTTGCAATTCCACAAGAACTGTCTTAGCGAAAGGCTTCTTGAGGGGAAAGCTGTAACTCTGTGAGATGATTTCACAGAACACAAAGAAGTTTCTCAGAAAGCTTCTTTCTCTTTGTTATCGGAGGATATTTCCTTTGGCCCTATAGTCTTCAAAGGGATCCGAAATATCTGTTCACAGATTCCACAGAAATAAGGCAGGCAAAGAGATCCACGAAATACAGATGTAACTCTGTGAGATGAATTAATAGAACACTGAGCAGTTTCTCAGAAAGCTTCTTTCCAGATTTCATCGGAGGATATTTCCTTTTTCACCATAGCCCTCTATGGGCTTCCAAATATCACTTTGCCAATTCCACAAGAACTGTCTTAGCGAAAGGCTTCTTGAGGGGAAAGCTGTAACTCTGTGAGATGATTTCACAGAACACAAAGAAGTTTCTCAGAAAGCTTCCTTCTCTTTGTTATCGGAGGATATTTCCTTTGGCCCTATAGTCTTCAAAGGGAAAGGAAATAGCTGTTGTCAGATTCCACAGAAATAAGGCTAGCAAAGAGATCCAAGCAATACAGATTTAACTCTGTGAGATGAATTAACAGAACACTAAGCAGTTTCTCAGAAAGCTTCTTTCCAGATTTCATCGGAGGATATTTCCTTTTTCACCATAGCCCTTTATGGGCTTCCAAATATCAATTTGCCAATTCAACAAGAACTGTCTTAGCGAAAGGCTTCTGAGGGGAAAGCTGTAACTCTGTGAGATGATTTCACAGAACACAAAGACGTTTCTGAGAAAGCTTCTTTCTCTTTGTTATCGGAGGATATTTCCTTTGGCCGTATAGTCTTCAAAGGGAAAGGAATTATCTGTTCTCAGATTCCACAGAAATAACGCTAGCAAAGAGATCCACGAAATACAGATGTAACTCTGTGAGATGAATTAACAGAATACTAAGCAGTTTCTCAGAAAGCTTCTTTCCAGAGATCATTGGAGGATATTTCCTTTTTCTCCATAGCCCTCTATGAGCTTCCAAATATCACTTTGCCAATTCCACCAGAACTGTCTTACCGAAAGGCTTCTTGAGGGGAAAGCTGTAACTCTGTGAGATGATTTCACAAAACACAAAGAAGTTTCTCAGAAAGCTTCTTTCTCTTTGTTATCGGAGGATATTTCCTTTGGCCCTATAGTCTTCAAAGGGAAAGGAAATATCTGTTCTCAGATTCCACAGAAATCAGGCTAGCAAAGAGATCCACGAAATACAGATGTAACTCTGTGAGATGAATTAACAGAACACTAAGCAGTTTCTCAGAAAGCTTCTTTCCAGGTTTCATCGGGGGATATTTCCTTTTTCACCATAGCCCTCTATGGGCTTCCAAATATCACTTTGCCAATTCCAGAAGAACTGTCTTCGCGAACGGCTTCTTGAGGGGAAAGCTGTATCTCTGTGAGATGATTTCACAGAACACAAAGAAGTTTCTCAGAAACGTTCTTTCTCTTTGTTATCGGAGGATATTTCCTTTGGCCCTATAGTCTTCAAAGGGATCCGAAATATCTGTTGTCAGATTCCACAGAAATAAGGCTAGCAAAGAGATCCACGCAATACAGATGTAACTCTGTGAGATGTATTAACAGATCACTGAGCAGTTTCTCAGAAAGCTTCTTTCCAGATTTCATCGGAGGATATTTCCTTTTTCTCCATAGCCCTCTATGAGCTTCCAAATATCACTTTGCCAATTCCACTAGAACTGTCTAGCGAAAGGCTTCTTGAGGGGAAAGCTGTAACTCTGTGAGATGATTTCACAGAACACATAGAAGTTTCTCAGAAAGCTTCTTTCTGTTGGTTATCGGAGGATATTTCCTTTGGCCCTATAGTCTTCAAAGGGATCCGAAATATCTGTTCTCAGATTCCACAGAAATAAGGCTAGCAAAGAGATCCACGAAATACAGATGTAACTCTGTGAGATGAATTAACAGAACACTAAGCAGTTTCTCAGAAAGCTTCTTTCCAGATTTCATCGGAGGATATTTCCTTTTTCACCATAGCCCTCTATGGGCTTCCAAATATCACTTTGCCAATTCCACAAGAACTGTCTTAGCGAAAGGCTTCTTGAGGGGAAAGCTGTAACTCTGTGAGATGATTTCACAGAACACAAAGAAGTTTCTCAGAAAGCTTCTTTCTTTGTTATCGGAGGATATTTCCTTTGGCCCTATAGTCTTCAAAGGGATCCGAAATATCTGTTCTCAGATTCCACAGAAATAAGGCTAGCAAAGAGATCCACGAAATACAGATGTAACTCTGTGAGATGAATTAACAGAACACTAAGCATTTTCTCAGAAAGCTTCTTTCCAGATTTCATCGGAGGATATATCCTTTTTCACCATAGCCCTCTATGGGCTTCCAAATATCACTTTGCCAATTCCACAAGAACTGTCTTAGCGAAAGGCTTCTTGAGGGGAAAGCTGTAACTCTGTGAGATGATTTCACAGAACACAAAGAAGTTTCTCAGAAAGCTTCTTTCTCTTTTTTATCGGAGGATATTTCATTTGGCCCTATCGTCTTCAAATAGATCCGAAATATCTGTTCTCAGATTCCACAGAAATACGGCTAGCAAAGAGATCCACGAAATACAGATGTAACTCTGTGAGATGAATTAACAGAACACTAAGCAGTTTCTCAGAAAGCTTCTTTCCAGATTTCATCGGAGGATATTTCCTTTTTCACCATAGCCCTCTATGGGCTTCCAAATATCATTTTGCCATTTCCACAAGAACTGTCTTAGCGAAAGGCTTCTTGAGGGGAAAGCTGTAACTCTGTGAGAGGATTTCACAGAACACAAAGAAGTTTCTCAGAAAGCTTCTTTCTCTTTGTTATCGGAGGATATTTCCTTTGGCCCTATAGTCTTCAAAGGGATCCGAAATATCTGTTGTCAGATTCCACAGAAATAAGGCTAGCAAAGAGATCCACGAAATACAGATGTAACTCTGTGAGATGAATTAAGAGAACACTAAGCAGTTTCTCAGAAAGCTTCTTTTCAGATTTCATCGGAGGATATTTCCTTTTTCACCGTAGCCCTCTATGGGCTTCCAAATATCACTTTGCCAATTCCACAAGAACTGTCTTAGCGAAAGGCTTCTTGAGGGGAAAGCTGTAACTCTGTGAGATGATTTCACAGAACACAAAGAAGTTTCTCAGAAACCTTCTTTCTCTTTGTTATCGGAGGATATTTCCTTTGGCCCTATAGTCTTCAAAGGGATCCGAAATATCTGTTCTCAGATTCAACAGAAATAAGGCTAGTAAAGAGATCCACGAAATACAGATGTAACTCTGTGAGATGAATTAACACATCACTAAGGAGTTTCTCAGAAAGCTTCTTTCCAGATTTCATCGGAGGATATTTCCTTTTTCTCCATAGCCCTCTATGAGCTTCCAAATATCACTTTGCCAATTCCACCCGAACTGTATTAGCGAAAGGCTTCTTGAGGGGAAAGCTGTAACTCTGTGAGATGATTTCACAGAACACAAAGAAGTTTCTCAGAAAGCTTCTTTCTCTTTGTTATCGGAGGATATTTCCTTTGGCCCTATAGTCTTCAAAGGGAAAGGAAATATCTGTTGTCAGATTCCACAGAAATAAGGCTAGCAAAGAGATCCACGATATACAGATGTAACTCAGTGAGATGAATTAACAGAACACTAAGCAGTTTCTCAGAAAGCTTCTTTCCAGATTTCATCGGATGATATTTCCTTTTTCAACATAGATCTCCAAGGGTTTCCAAATATCACTTTGCCAATTCCACAAGAACTGTCTTAGCGAAAGGCTTCTTGAGGGGAAAGCTGTAACTCTGTGAGATGATTTCACAGAACACAAAGAAGTTTCTCAGAAAGCTTCTTTCTCTTTGTTATCGGAGGATATTTCCTTTGGCCCTATAGTCTTCAAAGGGAAAGAAAATATCTGTTGTCAGATTCCACAGAAATAAGGCTAGCAAAGAGATCCATGATATACAGATGTAACTCTGTGAGATGAATTAACGGAACACTAAGCAGTTTCTCAGAGCTTCTTTCTAGATTTCATGGGAGGATATTTCCTTTTTCACCGTAGCCCTCTATGGGCTTCCAAATATCACTTTGCCAATTCCACAAGAACTGTCTTAGCGAAAGGCTTCTTGAGGGGAAAGCTGTAACTCTGTGAGATGATTTCACAGAACACATAGAAGTTTCTCAGAAAGCTTCTTTCTCTTGGTTATCGGAGGATATTTCCTTTGGCCCTATAGTCTTCAAAGGGATACGAAATATCTGTTCTCAGATTCCACAGAAATAAGGCTAGCAAAGAGATCCACGAAATACAGATGTAACTCTGTGAGATGAATTAATAGAAAACTGAGCAGTTTCTCAGAAAGCTTCTTTCCAGATTTCATCGGAGGATATTTCCTTTTTCACCATAGCCCTCTATGGGCTTCCAAATATCACTTTGCAATTCCACAAGAACTGCCTTAGCGAAAGGCTTCTTGAGGGGAAAGCTGTAACTCTGTGAGATGATTTCACAGAACACAAAGACGTTTCTGAGAAAGCTTCTTTCTCTTTGTTATCGGAGGATATTTCCTTTGGCCGTATAGTCTTCAAAGGGAAAGGAATTATCTGTTCTCAGATTCCACAGAAATAACGCTAGCAAAGAGATCCACGAAATACAGATGTAACTCTGTGAGATGAATTAACAGAATACTAAGCAGTTTCTCAGAAAGCTTCTTTCCAGAGATCATTGGAGGATATTTCCTTTTTCTCCATAGCCCTCTATGAGCTTCCAAATATCACTTTGCCAATTCCTCCAGAACTGTCTTACCGAAAGGCTTCTTGAGGGGAAAGCTGTAACTCTGTGAGATGATTTCACAAAACACAAAGAAGTTTCTCAGAAAGCTTCTTTCTCTTTGTTATCGGAGGATATTTCCTTTGGCCCTATAGTCTTCAAAGGGAAAGGAAATATCTGTTCTCAGATTCCACAGAAATCAGGCTAGCAAAGAGATCCACGAAATACAGATGTAACTCTGTGAGATGAATTAACAGAACACTAAGCAGTTTCTCAGAAAGCTTCTTTCCAGGTTTCATCGGAGGATATTTCCTTTTTCACCATAGCCCTCTATGGGCTTCCAAATATCACTTTGCCAATTCCAGAAGAACTGTCTTCGCGAACGGCTTCTTGAGGGGAAAGCTGTATCTCTGTGAGATGATTTCACAGAACACAAAGAAGTTTCTCAGAAACGTTCTTTCTCTTTGTTATCGGAGGATATTTCCTTTGGCCCTATAGTCTTCAAAGGGATCCGAAATATCTGTTCTCAGATTCCACAGAAATAAGGCTAGCAAAGAGATCCACGCAATACAGATGTAACTCTGTGAGATGTATTAACAGATCACTGAGCAGTTTCTCAGAAAGCTTCTTTCCAGATTTCATCGGAGGATATTTCCTTTTTCTCCATAGCCCTCTATGAGCTTCCAAATATCACTTTGCCAATTCCACTAGAACTGTCTAGCGAAAGGCTTCTTGAGGGGAAAGCTGTAACTCTGTGAGATGATTTCACAGAACACATAGAAGTTTCTCAGAAAGCTTCTTTCTGTTGGTTATCGGAGGATATTTCCTTTGGCCCTATAGTCTTCAAAGGGATCCGAAATATCTGTTCTCAGATTCCACAGAAATAAGGCTAGCAAAGAGACCACGAAATACAGATGTAACTCTGTGAGATGAATTAACAGAACACTAAGCAGTTTCTCAGAAAGCTTCTTTCCAGATTTCATCGGAGGATATTTCCTTTTTCACCATAGCCCTCTATGGGCTTCCAAATATCACTTTGCCAATTGCACAAGAACTGTCTTAGCGAAAGGCTTCTTGAGGGGAAAGCTGTAACTCTGTGAGATGATTTCACAGAACACAAAGAAGTTTCTCAGAAAGCTTCTTTCTCTTTGTTATCGGAGGATATTTCCTTTGGCCGTATAGTCTTCAAAGGGATCCGAAATATCTGTTCTCAGATTCCACAGAAATAAGGCTAGCAAAGAGATCCACGAAATACAGATGTAACTCTGTGAGATGAATTAACAGAACACTAAGCATTTTCTCAGAAAGCTTCTTTCCAGATTTCATCGGAGGATATTTCCTTTTTCACCATAGCCCTCTATGGGCTTCCAAATATCACTTTGCCAATTCCACAAGAACTGTCTTAGCGAAAGGCTTCTTGAGGGGAAAGCTGTAACTCTGTGAGATGATTTCACAGAACACAAAGAAGTTTCTCAGAAAGCTTCTTTCTCTTTTTTATCGGAGGATATTTCCTTTGGCCCTATCGTCTTCAAATAGATCCGAAATATCTGTTCTCAGATTCCACAGAAATACGGCTAGCAAAGAGATCCACGAAATACAGATGTAACTCTGTGAGATGAATTAACAGAACACTAAGCAGTTTCTCAGAAAGCTTCTTTCCAGATTTCATCGGAGGATATTTCCTTTTTCACCATAGCCCTCTATGGGCTTCCAAATATCACTTTGCCATTTCCACAAGAACTGTCTTAGCGAAAGGCTTCTTGAGGGGAAAGCTGTAACTCTGTGAGAGGATTTCACAGAACACAAAGAAGTTTCTCAGAAAGCTTCTTTCTCTTTGTTATCGGAGGATATTTCCTTTGGCCCTATAGTCTTCAAAGGGATCCGAAATATCTGTTGTCAGATTCCACAGAAATAAGGCTAGCAAAGAGATCCACGAAATACAGATGTAACTCTGTGAGATGAATTAACAGAACACTAAGCAGTTTCTCAGAAAGCTTCTTTTCAGATTTCATCGGAGGATATTTCCTTTTTCACCGTAGCCCTCTATGGGCTTCCAAATATCACTTTGCCAATTCCACAAGAACTGTCTTAGCGAAAGGCTTCTTGAGGGGAAAGCTGTAACTCTGTGAGATGATTTCACAGAACACAAAGAAGTTTCTCAGAAACCTTCTTTCTCTTTGTTATCGGAGGATATTTCCTTTGGCCCTATAGTCTTCAAAGGGATCCGAAATATCTGTTCTCAGATTCAACAGAAATAAGGCTAGTAAAGAGATCCACGAAATACAGATGTAACTCTGTGAGATGAATTAACACATCACTAAGGAGTTTCTCAGAAAGCTTCTTTCCAGATTTCATCGGAGGATATTTCCTTTTTCTCCATAGCCCTCTATGAGCTTCCAAATATCACTTTGCCAATTCCACCCGAACTGTATTAGTGAAAGGCTTCTTGAGGGGAAAGCTGTAACTCTGTGAGATGATTTCACAGAACACAAAGAAGTTTCTCAGAAAGCTTCTTTCTCTTTGTTATCGGAGGATATTTCCTTTGGCCGTATAGTCTTCAAAGGGATCCGAAATATCTGTTCTCAGATTCCACAGAAATAAGGCTAGCAAAGAGATCCACGAAATACAGATGTAACTCTGTGAGATGAATTAACAGAACACTAAGCAGTTTCTCAGAAAGCTTCTTTCCAGATTTCATCGGAGGATATTTCCTTTTTCACCATAGCCCTCTAGGGGCTTCCAAATATCACTTTGCCAATTCCACAAGAACTGTCTTAGCGAAAGGCTTCTTGAGGGGAAAGCTGTAACTCTGTGAGATGATTTCACAGAACACAAAGAAGTTTCTGAGAAAGCTTCTTTCTCTTTGTTATCGGAGGATATTTCCTTTGGCCCTATAGTCTTCAAAGGGAAAGGAAATATCTGTTGTCAGATTCCACAGAAATAAGGCTAGCAAAGAGATCCATGATATACAGATGTAACTCTGTGAGATGAATTAACGGAACACTAAGCAGTTTCTCAGAGCTTCTTTCCAGATTTCATGGGAGGATATTTCCTTTTTCACCGTAGCCCTTATGGGCTTCCAAATATCACTTTGCCAATTCCACAAGAACTGTCTTAGCGAAAGGCTTCTTGAGGGGAAAGCTGTAACTCTGTGAGATGATTTCACAGAACACATAGAAGTTTCTCAGAAAGGTTCTTTCTCTTGGTTATCGGAGGATATTTCCTTTGGCCCTATAGTCTTCAAAGGGATACGAAATATCTGTCCTCAGATTCCACAGAAATAAGGCTAGCAAAGAGATCCACGAAATACAGATGTAACTCTGTGAGATGAATTAACAGAACACTAAGCAGTTTCTCAGAAAGCTTCCTTCCAGATTTCATGGGAGGGTATTTCCTTTTTCACCATAGCCCTCTATGGGCTTCCAAAGATCACTTTGCCAATTCCACAAGAACTGTCTTAGCGAAAGGCTTCTTGAGGGGAAAGCTGTAATTCTGTGAGTTGATTTCACAGAACACAAAGAAGTTTCTCAGAAAGCTTCTTTCTCTTTGTTATCGGAGGATATTTCCTTTGGCCCTATAGTCTTCAAAGGGATCCGAAATATCTGTTCACAGATTCCACAGAAATAAGGCTAGCAAAGAGATCCACGAAATACAGATGTAACTCTGTGAGATGAATTAATAGAAAACTGAGCAGTTTCTCAGAAAGCTTCTTTCCAGATTTCATCGGAGGATATTTCCTTTTTCACCATAGCCCTCTATGGGCTTCCAAATATCACTTTGCAATTCCACAAGAACTGCCTTAGCGAAAGGCTTCTTGAGGGGAAAGCTGTAACTCTGTGAGATGATTTCACAGAACACAAAGAAGTTTCTCAGAAAGCTTCTTTCTCTTTGTTATCGGAGGATATTTCCTTTGGCCCTATAGTCTTCAAAGGGATCCGAAATATCTGTTCACAGATTCCACAGAAATAAGGCAGGCAAAGAGATCCACGAAATACAGATGTAACTCTGTGAGATGAATTAATGGAACACTGAGCAGTTTCTCAGAAAGCTTCTTTCCAGATTTCATCGGAGGATATTTCCTTTTTCACCATAGCCCTCTATGGGCTTCCAAATATCACTTTGCCAATTCCACAAGAACTGTCTTAGCGAAAGGCTTCTTGAGGGGAAAGCTGTAACTCTGTGAGATGATTTCACAGAACACAAAGAAGTTTCTCAGAAAGCTTCCTTCTCTTTGTTATCGGAGGATATTTCCTTTGGCCCTATAGTCTTCAAAGGGAAAGGAAATAGCTGTTGTCAGATTCCACAGAAATAAGGCTAGCAAAGAGATCCAAGCAATACAGATTTAACTCTGTGAGATGAATAAACAGAACACTAAGCAGTTTCTCAGAAAGCTTCTTTCCAGATTTCATCGGAGGATATTTCCTTTTTCACCCTAGCCCTCTATGGGCTTCCAAATATCACTTTGCCAATTCCACAAGAACTGTCTTAGCGAAAGGCTTCTTGAGGGGAAAGCTGTAACTCTGTGAGATGATTTCACAGAACACAAAGACGTTTCTGAGAAAGCTTCTTTCTCTTTGTTATCGGAGGATATTTCCTTTGGCCGTATAGTCTTCAAAGGGAAAGGAAATATCTGTTCTCAGATTCCACAGAAATCAGGCTAGCAAAGAGATCCACGAAATACAGATGTAACTCTGTGAGATGAATTAACAGAACACTAAGCAGTTTCTCAGAAAGCTTCTTTCCAGGTTTCATCGGAGGATATTTCCTTTTTCACCATAGCCCTCTATGGGCTTCCAAATATCACTTTGCCAATTCCAGAAGAACTGTCTCCGCGAACGGCTTCTTGAGGGGAAAGCTGTATCTCTGTGAGATGATTTCACAGAACACAAAGAAGTTTCTCAGAAACGTTCTTTCTCTTTGTTATCGGAGTATATTTACTTTGGCCCTATAGTCTTCAAAGGGATCCGAAATATCTGTTGTCAGATTCCACAGAAATAAGGCTAGCAAAGAGATCCACGCAATACAGATGTAACTCTGTGAGATGAATTAACAGATCACTAAGCAGTTTCTCAGAAAGCTTCTTTCCATATTTCATCGGAGGATATTTCCTTTTTCTCCATAGCCCTCTATGAGCTTCCAAATATCACTTTGCCAATTCCACTAGAACTGTCTAGCGAAAGGCTTCTTGAGGGGAAAGCTGTAACTCTGTGAGATGATTTCACAGAACACATAGAAGTTTCTCAGAAAGCTTCTTTCTCTTGGTTATCAGATGATATTTCCTTTGGCCCTATAGTCTTCAAAGGGATCCGAAATATCTGTTCTCAGATTCCACAGAAATAAGGCTAGCAAAGAGATCCACGAAATACAGATGTAACTCTGTGAGATGAATTAACAGAACACTAAGCAGTTTCTCAGAAAGCTTCTTTCCAGATTTCATCGGAGGATATTTCCTTTTTCACCATAGCCCTCTATGAGTTTCCAAATATCACTTTGCCAATTCCACAAGAACTGTCTTAGCGAAAGGCTTCTTGAGGGGAAAGCTGTAACTCTGTGAGATGATTTCACAGAACACAAAGAAGTTTCTCAGAAAGCTTCTTTCTCTTTGTTATCGGAGGATATTTCCTTTGGCCGTATAGTCTTCAAAGGGATCCGAAATATCTGTTCTCAGATTCCACAGAAATAAGGCTAGCAAAGAGATCCACGAAATACAGATGTAACTCTGTGAGATGAATTAAGAGAACACTAAGCAGTTTCTCAGAAAGCTTCTTTCCAGATTTCATCGGAGGATATTTCCTTTTTCACCATAGCCCTCTATGGGCTTCCAAATATCACTTTGCCAATTCCACAAGAACTGTCTTAGCGAAAGGCTTCTTGAGGGGAAAGCTGTAACTCTGTGAGATGATTTCAGAGAACACAAAGAAGTTTCTGAGAAAGCTTCTTTCTCTTTGTTATCGGAGGATATTTCCTTTGGCCCTATCGTCTTCAAAGGGATCTGAAATATCTGTTCTCAGATTCTACAGAAATAAGGCTAGCAAAGAGATCCACGAAATACAGATGTAACTCTGTGAGATGAATTAACAGAACACTAAGCAGTTTCTCAGAAAGCTTCCTTCCAGATTTCATCTGAGGATATTTCCTTTTTCATCATAGCCCTCTATGGGCTTCCAAATGTCACTTTGCCAATTCCACAAGAACTGTCTTAGCGAAAGGCTTCTTGAGGGGAAAGCTGTAACTCTGTGAGATGATTTCACAGAACATAAAGAAGTTTCTCAGAAAGCTTCTTTCTCTTTGTTATCGGAGGTTATTTCCTTTGGCCCTATAGTCTTTAAAGGGATCCGAAATATCTGTTCTCACATTCAACAGAAATAAGGCTAGCAAAGAGATCCACGAAATACAGATGTAACTCTGTGAGATGAATTAACAGATCACTAAGCAGTTTCTCAGAAAGCTTCTTTCCAGATTTCATCTGAGGATATTTCCTTTTTCACCATAGCCCTCTATGAGCTTCCAAATATCACTTTGCCAATTCCACAAGAACTGTCTTAGCGAAAGGCTTCTTGAGGGGAAAGCTGTAACTCTGTGAGATGATTTCACAGAACACAAAGAAGTTTCTCAGAAAGCTTCTTTCTCTTTGTTATCGGAGGATATTTCCTTTGGCCCTATAGTCTTCAAATTGATCCGAAATATCTGTTCTCAGATTCCACAGAAATACGGCTAGCAAAGAGATCCTCGAAATACAGATGTAACTCTGTGAGATGAATTAACAGAACACTAAGCAGTTTCTCAGAAAGCTTCTTTCCAGATTTCATCGGAGGATATTTCCTTTTTCACCATAGCCCTCTATGGGCTTCCAAATATCACTTTGCCATTTCCACAAGAACTGTCTTAGCGAAAGGCTTCTTGAGGGGAAAGCTGTAACTCTGTGAGAGGATTTCACAGAACACGAAGAAGTTTCTCAGAAAGCTTCTTTCTCTTTGTTATCGGAGGATATTTCCTTTGGCCCTATAGTCTTCAAAGGGATCCGAAATATCTGTTGTCAGATTCCACAGAAATAAGGCTAGCAAAGAGATCCACGAAATACAGATGTAACTCTGTGAGATGAATTAACACATCACTAAGGAGTTTCTCAGAAAGCTTCTTTCCAGATTTCATCGGAGGATATTTCCTTTTTCTCCATAGCCCTCTATGAGCTTCCAAATATCACTTTGCCAATTCCACCCGAACTGTATTAGCGAAAGGCTTCTTGAGGGGAAAGCTGTAACTCTGTGAGATGATTTCACAGAACACAAAGAAGTTTCTCAGAAAGCTTCTTTCTCTTTGTTATCGGAGGATATTTCCTTTGGCCCTATAGTCTTCAAAGGGAAAGGAAATATCTGTTGTCAGATTCCACAGAAATAAGGCTAGCAAAGAGATCCACGATATACAGATGTAACTCCGTGAGATGAATTAACAGAACACTAAGCAGTTTCTCAGAAAGCTTCTTTCCAGATTTCATCGGAGGATATTTCCTTTTTCACCATAGCCCTCCATGGGCTTCCAAATATCACTTTGCCAATTCCACAAGAACTGTCTTAGCGAAAGGCTTCTTGAGGGGAAAGCTGTAACTCTGTGAGATGATTTCACAGAACACAAAGAAGTTTCTCAGAAAGCTTCTTTCTCTTTGTTATCGGAGGATATTTCCTTTGGCCCTATAGTCTTCAAAGGGAAAGGAAATATCTGTTGTCAGATTCCACAGAAATAAGGCTAGCAAAGAGATCCATGATATACAGATGTAACACTGTGAGATGAATTAACGGAACACTAAGCAGTTTCTCAGAAAGCTTCTTTCCAGATTTCATGGGAGGATATTTCCTTTTTCACCATAGCCCTCTATGGGCTTCCAAATATCACTTTGCCAATTCCACAAGAACTGTCTTAGCGAAAGGCTTCTTGAGGGGAAAGCTGTAACTCTGTGAGATGATTTCACAGAACACATAGAAGTTTCTCAGAAGCTTCTTTCTCTTGGTTATCGGAGGATATTTCCTTTGGCCCTATAGTCTTCAAAGGGATCCGAAATATCTGTTCTCAGATTCCACAGAAATAAGGCTAGCAAAGAGATCCACAAAATACAGATGTAACTCTGTGAGATGAATTAACAGAACACTAAGCAGTTTCTCAGAAAGCTTCCTTCCAGATTTCATGGGAGGATATTTCCTTTTTCACCATAGCCCTCTATGGGCTTCCAAATATCACTTTGCCAATTCCAGAAGAACTGTCTTCGTGAACGGCTTGTTGAGGGGAAAGCTGTATCTCTGTGAGATGATTTCACAGAACACAAAGAAGTTTCTCAGAAACGTTCTTTCTCTTTGTTATCGGAGGATATTTCCTTTGGCCCTATAGTCTTCAAAGGGATCCGAAATATCTGTTGTCAGATTCCACAGAAATAAGGCTAGCAAAGAGATCCACGCAATACAGATGTAACTCTGTGAGATGAATTAACAGATCACTAAGCAGTTTCTCAGAAAGCTTCTTTCCAGATTTCATCGGAGGATATTTCCTTTTTCTCCATAGCCCTCTATGAGCTTCCAAATATCACTTTGCCAATTCCGCTAGAACTGTCTAGCGAAAGGCTTCTTGAGGGGAAAGCTGTAACTCTGTGAGATGATTTCACAGAACACATAGAAGTTTCTCAGAAAGCTTCTTTCGGTTGGTTATCGGAGGATATTTCCTTTGGCCCTATAGTCTTCAAAGGGATCCGAAATATCTGTTCTCAGATTCCACAGAAATAAGGCTAGCAAAGAGATCCACGAAATACAGATGTAACTCTGTGAGATGAATTAACAGAACACTAAGCAGTTTCTCAGAAAGCTTCTTTCCAGATTTCATCGGAGGATATTTCCTTTTTCTCCATAGCCCTCTATGAGCTTCCAAATATCACTTTGCCAATTCCACCAGAACTGTCTAGCGAAAGGCTTCTTGAGGGGAAAGCTGTAACTCTGTGAGATGATTTCACAGAACACATAGAAGTTTCTCAGAAAGCTTCTTTCTGTTGGTTATCGGAGGATATTTCCTTTGGCCCTATAGTCTTCAAAGGGATCCGAAATATCTGTTCTCAGATTCCACAGAAATAAGGCTAGCAAAGAGATCCACGAAATACAGATGTAACTCTGTGAGATGAATTAACAGAACACTAAGCAGTTTCTCAGAAAGCTTCTTTCCAGATTTCATCGGAGGATATTTACTTTTTCACCATAGCCCTCTATGAGTTTCCAAATATCACTTTGCCAATTCCACAAGAACTGTCTTAGCGAAAGGCTTCTTGAGGGGAAAGCTGTAACTCTGTGAGATGATTTCACAGAACACAAAGAAGTTTCTCAGAAAGCTTCTTTCTCTTTGTTATCGGAGGATATTTCCTTTGGCCGTATAGTCTTCAAAGGGATCCGAAATATCTGTTCTCAGATTCCACAGAAATAAGGCTAGCAAAGAGATCCACGAAATACAGATGTAACTCTGTGAGATGAATTAACAGAACACTAAGCATTTTCTCAGAAAGCTTCTTTCCAGATTTCATCGGAGGATATTTCCTTTTTCACCATAGCCCTCTATGGGCTTCCAAATATCACTTTGCCAATTCCACAAGAACTGTCTTAGCGAAAGGCTTCTTGAGGGGAAAGCTGTAACTCTGTGAGATGATTTCACAGAACACAAAGAAGTTTCTGAGAAAGCTTCTTTCTCTTTGTTATCGGAGGATATTTCCTTTGGCCCTATCGTCTTCAAAGGGATCCGAAATATCTGTTCTCAGATTCCACAGAAATAAGGCTAGCAAAGAGATCCACGAAATACAGATGTAACTCTGTGAGATGAATTAACAAAACACTAAGCAGTTTCTCAGAAAGCTTCCTTCCAGATTTCATCTGAGGATATTTCCTTTTTCATCATAGCCCTCTATGGGCTTCCAAATGTCACTTTGCCAATTCCACAAGAACTGTCTTAGCGAACGGCTTCTTGAGGGGAAAGCTGTAACTCTGTGAGATGATTTCACAGAACACAAAGAAGTTTCTCAGAAAGCTTCTTTCTCTTTGTTATCGGAGGATATTTCCTTTGGCCGTATAGTCTTCAAAGGGATCCGAAATATCTCTTCTCAGATTCCACAGAAATAAGGCTAGCAAAGAGATCCACGAAATACAGATGTAACTCTGTGAGATGAATTAACAGAACACTAAGCAGTTTCTCAGAAAGCTTCTTTCCAGATTTCATCGGAGGATATTTCCTTTTTCACCATAGCCCTCTATGGGCTTCCAAATATCACTTTGCCAATTCCACAAGAACTGTCTTAGCGAAAGGCTTCTTGAGAGGAAAGCTGTAACTCTGTGAGATGATTTCACAGAACACAAAGAAGTTTCTGAGAAAGCTTCTTTCTCTTTGTTATCGGAGGATATTTCCTTTGGCCCTATCGTCTTCAAAGGGATCTGAAATATCTGTTCTCAGATTCTACAGAAATAAGGCTAGCAAAGAGATCCACGAAATACAGATGTAACTCTGTGAGATGAATTAACAGAACACTAAGCAGTTTCTCAGAAAGCTTCCTTCCAGATTTCATCTGAGGATATTTCCTTTTTCATCATAGCCCTCTATGGGCTTCCAAATGTCACTTTGCCAATTCCACAAGAACTGTCTTAGCGAAAGGCTTCTTGAGGGGAAAGCTGTAACTCTGTGAGATGATTTCACAGAACATAAAGAAGTTTCTCAGAAACCTTCTTTCTCTTTGTTATCGGAGGTTATTTCCTTTGGCCCTATAGTCTTTAAAGGGATCCGAAATATCTGTTCTCAAATTCCACAGAAATAAGGCTAGCAAAGAGATCCACGAAATACAGATGTAACTCTGTGAGATGAATTAACAGATCACTAAGCAGTTTCTCAGAAAGCTTCCTTCCAGATTTCATCTGAGGATATTTCCTTTTTCACCATAGCCCTCTATGAGCTTCCAAATATCACTTTGCCAATTCCACAAGAACTGTCTTAGCGAAAGGCTTCTTGAGGGGAAAGCTGTAACTCTGTGAGATGATTTCACAGAACACAAAGAAGTTTCTCAGAAAGCTTCTTTCTCTTTGTTATCGGAGGATATTTCCTTTGGACCTATAGTCTTCAAATTGATCCGAAATATCTGTTCTCAGATTCCACAGAAATACGGCTAGCAAAGAGATCCACGAAATACAGATGTAACTCTGTGAGATGAATTAACAGAACACTAAGCAGTTTCTCAGAAAGCTTCTTTCCAGATTTCATCGGAGGATATTTCCTTTTTCACCATAGCCCTCTATGGGCTTCCAAATATCACTTTGCCATTTCCACAAGAACTGTCTTAGCGAAAGGCTTCTTGAGGGGAAAGCTGTAACTCTGTGAGAGGATTTCACAGAACACAAAGAAGTTTCTCAGAAAGCTTCTTTCTCTTTGTTATCGGAGGATATTTCCTTCGGCCCTATAGTCTTCAAAGGGATCCGAAATATCTGTTGTCAGATTCCACAGAAATAAGGCTAGCAAAGAGATCAACGAAATACAGATGTAACTCTGTGAGATGAATTAACAGAACACTAAGCAGTTTCTCAGAAAGCTTCTTTTCAGATTTCATCTGAGGATATTTCCTTTTTCACCGTAGCCCTCTATGGGCTTCCAAATATCACTTTGACAATTCCACAAGAACTGTCTTAGCGAAAGCCTTCTTGAGGGGAAAGCTGTAACTCTGTGAGATGATTTCACAGAACACAAAGAAGTTTCTCAGAAACCTTCTTTCTCTTTGTTATCGGAGGATATTTCCTTTGGCCCTATAGTCTTCAAAGGGATCCGAAATATCTGTTCTCAGATTCCACAGAAATAAGGCTAGCAAAGAGATCCACGAAATACAGATGTAACTCTGTGAGATGAATTAACACATCACTAAGGAGTTTCTCAGAAAGCTTCTTTCCAGATTTCATGGGAGGATATTTCCTTTTTCACCATAGCCCTCTATGGGCTTCCAAATATCACTTTGCCAATTCCACAAGAACTGTCTTAGCGAAAGGCTTCTTGAGGGGAAAGCTGTAACTCTGTGAGATGATTTCACAGAACACATAGAAGTTTCTCAGAAAGCTTCTTTCTCTTGGTTATCGGAGGATATTTCCTTTGGCCCTATAGACTTCAAAGGGATCCGAAATATCTGTTCTCAGATTCCACAGAAATAAGGCTAGCAAAGAGATCCACAAAATACAGATGTAATCTGTGAGATGAATTAACAGAACACTAAGCAGTTTCTCAGAAAGCTTCCTTCCAGATTTCATGGGAGGATATTTCCTTTTTCACCATAGCCCTCTATGGGCTTCCAAATATCACTTTGCAATTCCACAAGAACTGTCTTAGCGAAAGGCTTCTTGAGGGGAAAGCTGTAACTCTGTGAGATGATTTCACAGAACACAAAGAAGTTTCTCAGAAAGCTTCTTTCTCTTTGTTATCGGAGGATATTTCCTTTGGCCCTATAGTCTTCAAAGGGATCCGAAATATCTGTTCACAGATTCCACAGAAATAAGGCAGGCAAAGAGATCCACGAAATACAGATGTAACTCTGTGAGATGAATTAATAGAACACTGAGCAGTTTCTCAGAAAGCTTCTTTCCAGATTTCATCGGAGGATATTTCCTTTTTCACCATAGCCCTCTATTGGCTTCCAAATATCACTTTGCCAATTCCACAAGAACTGTCTTAGCGAAAGGCTTCTTGAGGTGAAAGCTGTAACTCTGTGAGATGATTTCACAGAACACATAGAAGTTTCTCAGAAAGCTTCTTTCTCTTTGTTATCAGAGGATATTTCCTTTGGCCCTATAGTCTTCAAAGGGAAAGGAAATATCTGTTCTCAGATTCCACAGAAATCAGGCTAGCAAAGAGATCCACGAAATACAGATGTAACTCTGTGAGATGAATTAACAGAACACTAAGCAGTTTCTCAGAAAGCTTCTTTCCAGGTTTCATCGGAGGATATTTCCTTTTTCACCATAGCCCTCTATGGGCTTCCAAATATCACTTTGCCAATTCCAGAAGAACTGTCTTCGCGAACGGCTTCTTGAGGGGAAAGCTGTATCTCTGTGAGATGATTTCACAGAACACAAAGAAGTTTCTCAGAAACGTTCTTTCTCTTTGTTATCGGAGTATATTTACTTTGGCCCTATAGTCTTCAAAGGGATCCGAAATATCTGTTGTCAGATTCCACAGAAATAAGGCTAGCAAAGAGATCCAGGCAATACAGATGTAACTCTGTGAGATGAATTAACAGATCACTAAGCAGTTTCTCAGAAAGCTTCTTTCCATATTTCATCGGAGGATATTTCCTTTTTCTCCATAGCCCTCTATGAGCTTCCAAATATCAGTTTGCCAATTCCACTAGAACTGTCTAGCGAAAGGCTTCTTGAGGGGAAAGCTGTAACTCTGTGAGATGATTTCACAGAACACATAGAAGTTTCTCAGAAAGCTTCTTTCTCTTGGTTATCGGAGGATATTTCCTTTGGCCCTATAGTCTTCAAAGGGATCCGAAATATCTGTTCTCAGATTCCACAGAAATAAGGCTAGCAAAGAGATCCACGAAATACAGATGTAACTCTGTGAGATGAATTAACAGAACACTAAGCAGTTTCTCAGAAAGCTTCTTTCCAGATTTCATCGGAGGATATTTCCTTTTTCACCATAGCCCTCTAGGGGCTTCCAAATATCACTTTGCCAATTCCACAAGAACTGTCTTAGCGAAAGGCTTCTTGAGGGGAAAGCTGTAACTCTGTGAGATGATTTCACAGAACACAAAGAAGTTTCTGAGAAAGCTTCTTTCTCTTTGTTATCGGAGGATATTTCCTTTGGCCCTATAGTCTTCAAAGGGAAAGGAAATATCTGTTGTCAGATTCCACAGAAATAAGGCTAGCAAAGAGATCCATGATATACAGATGTAACACTGTGAGATGAATTAACGGAACACTAAGCAGTTTCTCAGAGCTTCTTTCCAGATTTCATGGGAGGATATTTCCTTTTTCACCGTAGCCCTTATGGGCTTCCAAATATCACTTTGCCAATTCCACAAGAACTGTCTTAGCGAAAGGCTTCATGAGGGGAAAGCTGTAACTCTGTGAGATGATTTCACAGAACACATAGAAGTTTCTCAGAAAGCTTCTTTCTCTTGGTTATCGGAGGATATTTCCTTTGGCCCTATAGTCTTCAAAGGGATACGAAATATCTGTTCTCAGATTCCACAGAAATAAGGCTAGCAAAGAGATCCACAAAATACAGATGTAACTCTGTGAGATGAATTAACAGAACACTAAGCAGTTTCTCAGAAAGCTTCCTTCCAGATTTCATGGGAGGGTATTTCCTTTTTCACCATAGCCCTCTATGGGCTTCCAAAGATCACTTTGCCAATACCACAAGAACTGTCTTAGCGAAAGGCTTCTTGAGGGGAAAGCTGTAATTCTGTGAGTTGATTTCACAGAACACAAAGAAGTTTCTCAGAAAGCTTCTTTCTCTTTGTTATCGGAGGATATTTCCTTTGGCCCTATAGTCTTCAAAGGGATCCGAAATATCTGTTCACAGATTCCACAGAAATAAGGCTAGCAAAGAGATCCACGAAATACAGATGTAACTCTGTGAGATGAATTAATAGAAAACTGAGCAGTTTCTCAGAAAGCTTCTTTCCAGATTTCATCGGAGGATATTTCCTTTTTCACCATAGCCCTCTATGGGCTTCCAAATATCACTTTGCAATTCCACAAGAACTGCCTTAGCGAAAGGCTTCTTGAGGGGAAAGCTGTAACTCTGTGAGATGATTTCACAGAACACAAAGAAGTTTCTCAGAAAGCTTCTTTCTCTTTGTTATCGGAGGATATTTCCTTTGGCCCTATAGTCTTCAAAGGGATCCGAAATATCTGTTCACAGATTCCACAGAAATAAGGCAGGCAAAGAGATCCACGAAATACAGATGTAACACTGTGAGATGAATTAATAGAACACTGAGCAGTTTCTCAGAAAGCTTCTTTCCAGATTTCATCGGAGGATATTTCCTTTTTCACCATAGCCCTCTATGGGCTTCCAAATATCACTTTGCCAATTCCACAAGAACTGTCTTAGCGAAAGGCTTCTTGAGGGAAAAGCTGTAACTCTGTGAGATGATTTCACAGAACACAAAGAAGTTTCTCAGAAAGCTTCCTTCTCTTTGTTATCGGAGGATATTTCCTTTGGCCCTATAGTCTTCAAAGGGAAAGGAAATAGCTGTTGTCAGATTCCACAGAAATAAGGCTAGCAAAGAGATCCAAGCAATACAGATTTAACTCTGTGAGATGAATAAACAGAACACTAAGCAGTTTCTCAGAAAGCTTCTTTCCAGATTTCATCGGAGGATATTTCCTTTTTCACCCTAGCCCTCTATGGGCTTCCAAATATCACTTTGCCAATTCCACAAGAACTGTCTTAGCGAAAGGCTTCTTGAGGGGAAAGCTGTAACTCTGTGAGATGATTTCACAGAACACAAAGACGTTTCTGAGAAAGCTTCTTTCTCTTTGTTATCGGAGGATATTTCCTTTGGCCGTATAGTCTTCAAAGGGAAAGGAAATATCTGTTCTCAGATTCCACAGAAATCAGGCTAGCAAAGAGATCCACGAAATACAGATGTAACTCTGTGAGATGAATTAACAGAACACTAAGCAGTTTCTCAGAAAGCTTCTTTCCAGGTTTCATCGGAGGATATTTCCTTTTTCACCATAGCCCTCTATGGGCTTCCAAATATCACTTTGCCAATTCCAGAAGAACTGTCTCCGCGAACGGCTTCTTGAGGGGAAAGCTGTATCTCTGTGAGATGATTTCACAGAACACAAAGAAGTTTCTCAGAAACGTTCTTTCTCTTTGTTATCGGAGTATATTTACTTTGGCCCTATAGTCTTCAAAGGGATCCGAAATATCTGTTGTCAGATTCCACAGAAATAAGGCTAGCAAAGAGATCCACGCAATACAGATGTAACTCTGTGAGATGAATTAACAGATCACTAAGCAGTTTCTCAGAAAGCTTCTTTCCATATTTCATCGGAGGATATTTCCTTTTTCTCCATAGCCCTCTATGAGCTTCCAAATATCACTTTGCCAATTCCACTAGAACTGTCTAGCGAAAGGCTTCTTGAGGGGAAAGCTGTAACTCTGTGAGATGATTTCACAGAACACATAGAAGTTTCTCAGAAAGCTTCTTTCTCTTGGTTATCGGAGGATATTTCCTTTGGCCCTATAGTCTTCAAAGGGATCCGAAATATCTGTTCTCAGATTCCACAGAAATAAGGCTAGCAAAGAGATCCACGAAATACAGATGTAACTCTGTGAGATGAATTAACAGAACACTAAGCAGTTTCTCAGAAAGCTTCTTTCCAGATTTCATCGGAGGATATTTCCTTTTTCACCATAGCCCTCTATGAGTTTCCAAATATCACTTTGCCAATTCCACAAGAACTGTCTTAGCGAAAGGCTTCTTGAGGGGAAAGCTGTAACTCTGTGAGATGATTTCACAGAACACAAAGAAGTTTCTCAGAAAGCTTCTTTCTCTTTGTTATCGGAGGATATTTCCTTTGGCCGTATAGTCTTCAAAGGGATCCGAAATATCTGTTCTCAGATTCCACAGAAATAAGGCTAGCAAAGAGATCCACGAAATACAGATGTAACTCTGTGAGATGAATTAAGAGAACACTAAGCAGTTTCTCAGTAAGCTTCTTTCCAGATTTCATCGGAGGATATTTCCTTTTTCACCATAGCCCTCTATGGGCTTCCAAATATCACTTTGCCAATTCCACAAGAACTGTCTTAGCGAAAGGCTTCTTGAGAGGAAAGCTGTAACTCTGTGAGATGATTTCACAGAACACAAAGAAGTTTCTGAGAAAGCTTCTTTCTCTTTGTTATCGGAGGATATTTCCTTTGGCCCTATCGTCTTCAAAGGGATCTGAAATATCTGTTCTCAGATTCTACAGAAATAAGGCTAGCAAAGAGATCCACGAAATACAGATGTAACTCTGTGAGATGAATTAACAGAACACTAAGCAGTTTCTCAGAAAGCTTCCTTCCAGATTTCATCTGAGGATATTTCCTTTTTCATCATAGCCCTCTATGGGCTTCCAAATGTCACTTTGCCAATTCCACAAGAACTGTCTTAGCGAAAGGCTTCTTGAGGGGAAAGCTGTAACTCTGTGAGATGATTTCACAGAACATAAAGAAGTTTCTCAGAAACCTTCTTTCTCTTTGTTATCGGAGGTTATTTCCTTTGGCCCTATAGTCTTTAAAGGGATCCGAAATATCTGTTCTCAAATTCCACAGAAATAAGGCTAGCAAAGAGATCCACGAAATACAGATGTAACTCTGTGAGATGAATTAACAGATCACTAAGCAGTTTCTCAGAAAGCTTCCTTCCAGATTTCATCTGAGGATATTTCCTTTTTCACCATAGCCCTCTATGAGCTTCCAAATATCACTTTGCCAATTCCACAAGAACTGTCTTAGCGAAAGGCTTCTTGAGGGGAAAGCTGTAACTCTGTGAGATGATTTCACAGAACACAAAGAAGTTTCTCAGAAAGCTTCTTTCTCTTTGTTATCGGAGGATATTTCCTTTGGCCCTATAGTCTTCAAATTGATCCGAAATATCTGTTCTCAGATTCCACAGAAATACGGCTAGCAAAGAGATCCACGAAATACAGATGTAACTCTGTGAGATGAATTAACAGAACACTAAGCAGTTTCTCAGAAAGCTTCTTTCCAGATTTCATCGGAGGATATTTCCTTTTTCACCATAGCCCTCTATGGGCTTCCAAATATCACTTTGCCATTTCCACAAGAACTGTCTTAGCGAAAGGCTTCTTGAGGGGAAAGCTGTAACTCTGTGAGAGGATTTCACAGAACACAAAGAAGTTTCTCAGAAAGCTTCTTTCTCTTTGTTATCGGAGGATATTTCCTTCGGCCCTATAGTCTTCAAAGGGATCCGAAATATCTGTTGTCAGATTCCACAGAAATAAGGCTAGCAAAGAGATCAACGAAATACAGATGTAACTCTGTGAGATGAATTAACAGAACACTAAGCAGTTTCTCAGAAAGCTTCTTTTCAGATTTCATCTGAGGATATTTCCTTTTTCACCGTAGCCCTCTATGGGCTTCCAAATATCACTTTGACAATTCCACAAGAACTGTCTTAGCGAAAGCCTTCTTGAGGGGAAAGCTGTAACTCTGTGAGATGATTTCACAGAACACAAAGAAGTTTCTCAGAAACCTTCTTTCTCTTTGTTATCGGAGGATATTTCCTTTGGCCCTATAGTCTTCAAAGGGATCCGAAATATCTGTTCTCAGATTCCACAGAAATAAGGCTAGCAAAGAGATCCACGAAATACAGATGTAACTCTGTGAGATGAATTAACACATCACTAAGGAGTTTCTCAGAAAGCTTCTTTCCAGATTTCATGGGAGGATATTTCCTTTTTCACCATAGCCCTCTATGGGCTTCCAAATATCACTTTGCCAATTCCACAAGAACTGTCTTAGCGAAAGGCTTCTTGAGGGGAAAGCTGTAACTCTGTGAGATGATTTCACAGAACACATAGAAGTTTCTCAGAAAGCTTCTTTCTCTTGGTTATCGGAGGATATTTCCTTTGGCCCTATAGACTTCAAAGGGATCCGAAATATCTGTTCTCAGATTCCACAGAAATAAGGCTAGCAAAGAGATCCACAAAATACAGATGTAATCTGTGAGATGAATTAACAGAACACTAAGCAGTTTCTCAGAAAGCTTCCTTCCAGATTTCATGGGAGGATATTTCCTTTTTCACCATAGCCCTCTATGGGCTTCCAAATATCACTTTGCAATTCCACAAGAACTGTCTTAGCGAAAGGCTTCTTGAGGGGAAAGCTGTAACTCTGTGAGATGATTTCACAGAACACAAAGAAGTTTCTCAGAAAGCTTCTTTCTCTTTGTTATCGGAGGATATTTCCTTTGGCCCTATAGTCTTCAAAGGGATCCGAAATATCTGTTCACAGATTCCACAGAAATAAGGCAGGCAAAGAGATCCACGAAATACAGATGTAACTCTGTGAGATGAATTAATAGAACACTGAGCAGTTTCTCAGAAAGCTTCTTTCCAGATTTCATCGGAGGATATTTCCTTTTTCACCATAGCCCTCTATTGGCTTCCAAATATCACTTTGCCAATTCCACAAGAACTGTCTTAGCGAAAGGCTTCTTGAGGTGAAAGCTGTAACTCTGTGAGATGATTTCACAGAACACATAGAAGTTTCTCAGAAAGCTTCTTTCTCTTTGTTATCAGAGGATATTTCCTTTGGCCCTATAGTCTTCAAAGGGAAAGGAAATATCTGTTCTCAGATTCCACAGAAATCAGGCTAGCAAAGAGATCCACGAAATACAGATGTAACTCTGTGAGATGAATTAACAGAACACTAAGCAGTTTCTCAGAAAGCTTCTTTCCAGGTTTCATCGGAGGATATTTCCTTTTTCACCATAGCCCTCTATGGGCTTCCAAATATCACTTTGCCAATTCCAGAAGAACTGTCTTCGCGAACGGCTTCTTGAGGGGAAAGCTGTATCTCTGTGAGATGATTTCACAGAACACAAAGAAGTTTCTCAGAAACGTTCTTTCTCTTTGTTATCGGAGTATATTTACTTTGGCCCTATAGTCTTCAAAGGGATCCGAAATATCTGTTGTCAGATTCCACAGAAATAAGGCTAGCAAAGAGATCCAGGCAATACAGATGTAACTCTGTGAGATGAATTAACAGATCACTAAGCAGTTTCTCAGAAAGCTTCTTTCCATATTTCATCGGAGGATATTTCCTTTTTCTCCATAGCCCTCTATGAGCTTCCAAATATCAGTTTGCCAATTCCACTAGAACTGTCTAGCGAAAGGCTTCTTGAGGGGAAAGCTGTAACTCTGTGAGATGATTTCACAGAACACATAGAAGTTTCTCAGAAAGCTTCTTTCTCTTGGTTATCGGAGGATATTTCCTTTGGCCCTATAGTCTTCAAAGGGATCCGAAATATCTGTTCTCAGATTCCACAGAAATAAGGCTAGCAAAGAGATCCACGAAATACAGATGTAACTCTGTGAGATGAATTAACAGAACACTAAGCAGTTTCTCAGAAAGCTTCTTTCCAGATTTCATCGGAGGATATTTCCTTTTTCACCATAGCCCTCTATGAGTTTCCAAATATCACTTTGCCAATTCCACAAGAACTGTCTTAGCGAAAGGCTTCTTGAGGGGAAAGCTGTAACTCTGTGAGGTGATTTCACAGAACACAAAGAAGTTTCTCAGAAAGCTTCTTTCTCTTTGTTATCGGAGGATATTTCCTTTGGCCGTATAGTCTTCAAAGGGATCCGAAATATCTGTTCTCAGATTCCACAGAAATAAGGCTAGCAAAGAGATCCACGAAATACAGATGTAACTCTGTGAGATGAATTAACAGAACACTAAGCAGTTTCTCAGAAAGCTTCTTTCCAGATTTCATCGGAGGATATTTCCTTTTTCACCATAGCCCTCTATGGGCTTCCAAATATCACTTTGCAAATTCCACAAGAACTGTCTTGGCGAAAGGCTTCTTGAGGGGAAAGCTGTAACTCTGTGAGATGATTTCACAGAACACAAAGAAGTTTCTCAGAAAGCTTCTTTCTCTTTGTTATCGGAGGATATTTCCTTTGGCCCTATAGTCTTCAAAGGGAAAGGAAATATCTGTTGTCAGATTCCACAGAAATAAGGCTAGCAAAGAGATCCATGATATACAGATGTAACACTGTGAGATGAATTAACGGAACACTAAGCAGTTTCTCAGAGCTTCTTTCCAGATTTCATGGGAGGATATTTCCTTTTTCACCGTAGCCCTTATGGGCTTCCAAATATCACTTTGCCAATTCCACAAGAACTGTCTTAGCGAAAGGCTTCTTGAGGGGAAAGCTGTAACTCTGTGAGATGATTTCACAGAACACATAGAAGTTTCTCAGAAAGCTTCTTTCTCTTGGTTATCGGAGGATATTTCCTTTGGCCCTATAGTCTTCAAAGGGATACGAAATATCTGTTCTCAGATTCCACAGAAATAAGGCTAGCAAAGAGATCCACGAAATACAGATGTAACTCTGTGAGATGAATTAACAGAACACTAAGCAGTTTCTCAGAAAGCTTCCTTCCAGATTTCATGGGAGGGTATTTCCTTTTTCACCATAGCCCTCTATGGGCTTCCAAAGATCACTTTGCCAATACCACAAGAACTGTCTTAGCGAAAGGCTTCTTGAGGGGAAAGCTGTAATTCTGTGAGTTGATTTCACAGAACACAAAGAAGTTTCTCAGAAAGCTTCTTTCTCTTTGTTATCGGAGGATATTTCCTTTGGCCCTATAGTCTTCAAAGGGATCCGAAATATCTGTTCACAGATTCCACAGAAATAAGGCTAGCAAAGAGATCCACGAAATACAGATGTAACTCTGTGAGATGAATTAATAGAAAACTGAGCAGTTTCTCAGAAAGCTTCTTTCCAGATTTCATCGGAGGATATTTCCTTTTTCACCATAGCCCTCTATGGGCTTCCAAATATCACTTTGCAATTCCACAAGAACTGCCTTAGCGAAAGGCTTCTTGAGGGGAAAGCTGTAACTCTGTGAGATGATTTCACAGAACACAAAGAAGTTTCTCAGAAAGCTTCTTTCTCTTTGTTATCGGAGGATATTTCCTTTGGCCCTATAGTCTTCAAAGGGATCCGAAATATCTGTTCTCACATTCAACAGAAATAAGGCTAGCAAAGAGATCCACGAAATACAGATGTAACTCTGTGAGATGAATTAACAGATCACTAAGCAGTTTCTCAGAAAGCTTCTTTCCAGATTTCATCTGAGGATATTTCCTTTTTCACCATAGCCCTCTATGAGCTTCCAAATATCACTTTGCCAATTCCACAAGAACTGTCTTAGCGAAAGGCTTCTTGAGGGGAAAGCTGTAACTCTGTGAGATAATTTCACAGAACACAAAGAAGTTTCTCAGAAAGCTTCTTTCTCTTTGTTATCGGAGGATATTTCCTTTGGCCCTATAGTCTTCAAATTGATCCGAAATATCTGTTCTCAGATTCCACAGAAATACGGCTAGCAAAGAGATCCACGAAATACAGATGTAACTCTGTGAGATGAATTAACAGAACACTAAGCAGTTTCTCAGAAAGCTTCTTTCCAGATTTCATCGGAGGATATTTCCTTTTTCACCATAGCCCTCTATGGGCTTCCAAATATCACTTTGCCATTTCCACAAGAACTGTCTTAGCGAAAGGCTTCTTGAGGGGAAAGCTGTAACTCTGTGAGAGGATTTCACAGAACACGAAGAAGTTTCTCAGAAAGCTTCTTTCTCTTTGTTATCGGAGGATATTTCCTTTGGCCCTATAGTCTTCAAAGGGATCCGAAATATCTGTTGTCAGATTCCACAGAAATAAGGCTAGCAAAGAGATCCACGAAATACAGATGTAACTCTGTGAGATGAATTAACACATCACTAAGGAGTTTCTCAGAAAGCTTCTTTCCAGATTTCATCGGAGGATATTTCCTTTTTCTCCATAGCCCTCTATGAGCTTCCAAATATCACTTTGCCAATTCCACCCGAACTGTATTAGCGAAAGGCTTCTTGAGGGGAAAGCTGTAACTCTGTGAGATGATTTCACAGAACACAAAGAAGTTTCTCAGAAAGCTTCTTTCTCTTTGTTATCGGAGGATATTTCCTTTGGCCCTATAGTCTTCAAAGGGAAAGGAAATATCTGTTGTCAGATTCCACAGAAATAAGGCTAGCAAAGAGATCCACGATATACAGATGTAACTCCGTGAGATGAATTAACAGAACACTAAGCAGTTTCTCAGAAAGCTTCTTTCCAGATTTCATCGGAGGATATTTCCTTTTTCACCATAGCCCTCCATGGGCTTCCAAATATCACTTTGCCAATTCCACAAGAACTGTCTTAGCGAAAGGCTTCTTGAGGGGAAAGCTGTAACTCTGTGAGATGATTTCACAGAACACAAAGAAGTTTCTCAGAAAGCTTCTTTCTCTTTGTTATCGGAGGATATTTCCTTTGGCCCTATAGTGTTCAAAGGGAAAGGAAATATCTGTTGTCAGATTCCACAGAAATAAGGCTAGCAAAGAGATCCATGATATACAGATGTAACTCTGTGAGATGAATTAACGGAACACTAAGCAGTTTCTCAGAAAGCTTCTTTCCAGATTTCATGGGAGGATATTTCCTTTTTCACCATAGCCCTCTATGGGCTTCCAAATATCACTTTGCCAATTCCACAAGAACTGTCTTAGCGAAAGGCTTCTTGAGGGGAAAGCTGTAACTCTGTGAGATGATTTCACAGAACACATAGAAGTTTCTCAGAAGCTTCTTTCTCTTGGTTATCGGAGGATATTTCCTTTGGCCCTATAGTCTTCAAAGGGATCCGAAATATCTGTTCTCAGATTCCACAGAAATAAGGCTAGCAAAGAGATCCACAAAATACAGATGTAACTCTGTGAGATGAATTAACAGAACACTAAGCAGTTTCTCAGAAAGCTTCCTTCCAGATTTCATGGGAGGATATTTCCTTTTTCACCATAGCCCTCTATGGGCTTCCAAATATCACTTTGCCAATTCCAGAAGAACTGTCTTCGCGAACGGCTTGTTGAGGGGAAAGCTGTATCTCTGTGAGATGATTTCACAGAACACAAAGAAGTTTCTCAGAAACGTTCTTTCTCTTTGTTATCGGAGGATATTTCCTTTGGCCCTATAGTCTTCAAAGGGATCCGAAATATCTGTTGTCAGATTCCACAGAAATAAGGCTAGCAAAGAGATCCACGCAATACAGATGTAACTCTGTGAGATGAATTAACAGATCACTAAGCAGTTTCTCAGAAAGCTTCTTTCCAGATTTCATCGGAGGATATTTCCTTTTTCTCCATAGCCCTCTATGAGCTTCCAAATATCACTTTGCCAATTCCGCTAGAACTGTCTAGCGAAAGGCTTCTTGAGGGGAAAGCTGTAACTCTGTGAGATGATTTCACAGAACACATAGAAGTTTCTCAGAAAGCTTCTTTCGGTTGGTTATCGGAGGATATTTCCTTTGGCCCTATAGTCTTCAAAGGGATCCGAAATATCTATTCTCAGATTCCACAGAAATAAGGCTAGCAAAGAGATCCACGAAATACAGATGTAACTCTGTGAGATGAATTAACAGAACACTAAGCAGTTTCTCAGAAAGCTTCTTTCCAGATTTCATCGGAGAATATTTCCTTTTTCTCCATAGCCCTCTATGAGCTTCCAAATATCACTTTGCCAATTCCACCAGAACTGTCTAGCGAAAGGCTTCTTGAGGGGAAAGCTGTAACTCTGTGAGATGATTTCACAGAACACATAGAAGTTTCTCAGAAAGCTTCTTTCTGTTGGTTATCGGAGGATATTTCCTTTGGCCCTATAGTCTTCAAAGGGATCCGAAATATCTGTTCTCAGATTCCACAGAAATAAGGCTAGCAAAGAGATCCACGAAATACAGATGTAACTCTGTGAGATGAATTAACAGAACACTAAGCAGTTTCTCAGAAAGCTTCTTTCCAGATTTCATCGGAGGATATTTACTTTTTCACCATAGCCCTCTATGAGTTTCCAAATATCACTTTGCCAATTCCACAAGAACTGTCTTAGCGAAAGGCTTCTTGAGGGGAAAGCTGTAACTCTGTGAGATGATTTCACAGAACACAAAGAAGTTTCTCAGAAAGCTTCTTTCTCTTTGTTATCGGAGGATATTTCCTTTGGCCGTATAGTCTTCAAAGGGATCCGAAATATCTGTTCTCAGATTCCACAGAAATAAGGCTAGCAAAGAGATCCACGAAATACAGATGTAACTCTGTGAGATGAATTAACAGAACACTAAGCATTTTCTCAGAAAGCTTCTTTCCAGATTTCATCGGAGGATATTTCCTTTTTCACCATAGCCCTCTATGGGCTTCCAAATATCACTTTGCCAATTCCACAAGAACTGTCTTAGCGAAAGCCTTCTTGAGGGGAAAGCTGTAACTCTGTGAGATGATTTCACAGAACACAAAGAAGTTTCTGAGAAAGCTTCTTTCTCTTTGTTATCGGAGGATATTTCCTTTGGCCCTATCGTCTTCAAAGGGATCCGAAATATCTGTTCTCAGATTCCACAGAAATAAGGCTAGCAAAGAGATCCACGAAATACAGATGTAACTCTGTGAGATGAATTAACAGAACACTAAGCAGTTTCTCAGAAAGCTTCCTTCCAGATTTCATCTGAGGATATTTCCTTTTTCATCATAGCCCTCTATGGGCTTCCAAATGTCACTTTGCCAATTCCACAAGAACTGTCTTAGCGAAAGGCTTCTTGAGGGGAAAGCTGTAACTCTGTGAGATGATTTCACAGAACACAAAGAAGTTTCTCAGAAAGCTTCTTTCTCTTTGTTATCGGAGGATATTTCCTTTGGCCGTATAGTCTTCAAAGGGATCCGAAATATCTCTTCTCAGATTCCACAGAAATAAGGCTAGCAAAGAGATCCACGAAATACAGATGTAACTCTGTGAGATGAATTAACAGAACACTAAGCAGTTTCTCAGAAAGCTTCTTTCCAGATTTCATCGGAGGATATTTCCTTTTTCACCATAGCCCTCTATGGGCTTCCAAATATCACTTTGCCATTTCCACAAGAACTGTCTTAGCGAAAGGCTTCTTGAGGGGAAAGCTGTAACTCTGTGAGAGGATTTCACAGAACACAAAGAAGTTTCTCAGAAAGCTTCTTTCTCTTTGTTATCGGAGGATATTTCCTTCAGCCCTATAGTCTTCAAAGGGATCCGAAATATCTGTTGTCAGATTCCACAGAAATAAGGCTAGCAAAGAGATCAACGAAATACAGATGTAACTCTGTGAGATGAATTAACAGAACACTAAGCAGTTTCTCAGAAAGCTTCTTTTCAGATTTCATCTGAGGATATTTCCTTTTTCACCGTAGCCCTCTATGGGCTTCCAAATATCACTTTGACAATTCCACAAGAACTGTCTTAGCGAAAGCCTTCTTGAGGGGAAAGCTGTAACTCTGTGAGATGATTTCACAGAACACAAAGAAGTTTCTCAGAAACCTTCTTTCTCTTTGTTATCGGAGGATATTTCCTTTGGCCCTATAGTCTTCAAAGGGATCCGAAATATCTGTTCTCAGATTCCACAGAAATAAGGCTAGCAAAGAGATCCACGAAATACAGATGTAACTCTGTGAGATGAATTAACACATCACTAAGGAGTTTCTCAGAAAGCTTCTTTCCAGATTTCATCGGAGGATATTTCCTTTTTCTCCATAGCCCTCTATGAGCTTCCAAATATCACTTTGCCAATTCCACCCGAACTGTATTAGCGAAAGGCTTCTTGAGGGGAAAGCTGTAACTCTGTGAGATGATTTCACAGAACACAAAGAAGTTTCTCAGAAAGCTTCTTTCTCTTTGTTATCGCAGGATATTTCCTTTGGCCCTATAGTCTTCAAAGGGAAAGGAAATATCTGTTGTCAGATTCCACAGAAATAAGGCTAGCAAAGAGATCCACGATATACAGATGTAACTCCGTGAGATGAATTAACAGAACACTAAGCAGTTTCTCAGAAAGCTTCTTTCCAGATTTCATCGGAGGATATTTCCTTTTTCACCATAGCCCTCCATGGGCTTCCAAATATCACTTTGCCAATTCCACAGGAACTGTCTTAGCGAAAGGCTTCTTGAGGGGGAAGCTGTAACTCTGTGAGATGATTTCACAGAACACAAAGAAGTTTCTCAGAAAGCTTCTTTCTCTTTGTTATCGGAGGATATTTCCTTTGGCCCTATAGTCTTCAAAGGGAAAGGAAATATCTGTTGTCAGATTCCACAGAAATAAGGCTAGCAAAGAGATCCATGATATACAGATGTAACTCTGTGAGATGAATTAACGGAACACTAAGCAGTTTCTCAGAAATCTTCTTTCCAGATTTCATGGGAGGATATTTCCTTTTTCACCATAGCCCTCTATGGGCTTCCAAATATCACTTTGCCAATTCCACAAGAACTGTCTTAGCGAAAGGCTTCTTGAGGGGAAAGCTGTAACTCTGTGAGATGATTTCACAGAACACATAGAAGTTTCTCAGAAAGCTTCTTTCTCTTGGTTATCGGAGGATATTTCCTTTGGCCCTATAGACTTCAAAGGGATCCGAAATATCTGTTCTCAGATTCCACAGAAATAAGGCTAGCAAAGAGATCCACAAAATACAGATGTAACTCTGTGAGATGAATTAACAGAACACTAAGCAGTTTCTCAGAAAGCTTCCTTCCAGATTTCATGGGAGGATATTTCCTTTTTCACCATAGCCCTCTATGGGCTTCCAAATATCACTTTGCAATTCCACAAGAACTGTCTTAGCGAAAGGCTTCTTGAGGGGAAAGCTGTAACTCTGTGAGATGATTTCACAGAACACAAAGAAGTTTCTCAGAAAGCTTCTTTCTCTTTGTTATCGGAGGATATTTACTTTGGCCCTATAGTCTTCAAAGGGATCCGAAATATCTGTTCACAGATTCCACAGAAATAAGGCAGACAAAGAGATCCACGAAATACAGATGTAACTCTGTGAGATGAATTAATAGAACACTGAGCAGTTTCTCAGAAAGCTTCTTTCCAGATTTCATCGGAGGATATTTCCTTTTTCACCATAGCCCTCTATTGGCTTCCAAATATCACTTTGCCAATTCCACAAGAACTGTCTTAGCGAAAGGCTTCTTGAGGGGAAAGCTGTAACTCTGTGAGATGATTTCACAGAACACAAAGAAGTTTCCCAGAAAGCTTCCTTCTCTTTGTTATCGGTGGATATTTCCTTTGGCCCTATAGTCTTCAAAGGGAAAGGAAATAGCTGTTGTCAGATTCCACAGAAATAAGGCTAGCAAAGAGAACCAAGCAATACAGATTTAACTCTGTGAGATGAATTAACAGAACACTAAGCAGTTTCTCAGAAAGCTTCTTTCCAGATTTCATCGGAGGATATTTCCTTTTTCACCATAGCCCTCTATGGGCTTCCAAATATCACTTTGCCAATTCCACAAGAACTGTCTTAGCGAAAGGCTTCTTGAGGGGAAAGCTGTAACTCTGTGAGATGATTTCACAGAACACAAAGACGTTTCTGAGAAAGCTTCTTTCTCTTTGTTATCGGAGGATATTTCCTTTGGCCGTATAGTCTTCAAAGGGAAAGGAATTATCTGTTCTCAGATTCCACAGAAATAACGCTAGCAAAGAGATCCACGAAATACAGATGTAACTCTGTGAGATGAATTAACAGAATACTAAGCAGTTTCTCAGAAAGCTTCTTTCCAGAGATCATTGGAGGATATTTCCTTTTTCTCCATAGCCCTCTATGAGCTTCCAAATATCACTTTGCCAATTCCACCAGAACTGTCTTACCGAAAGGCTTCTTGAGGGGAAAGCTGTAACTCTGTGAGATGATTTCACAAAACACAAAGAAGTTTCTCAGAAAGCTTCTTTCTCTTTGTTATCGGAGGATATTTCCTTTGGCCCTATAGTCTTCAAAGGGAAAGGAAATATCTGTTCTCAGATTCCACAGAAATCAGGCTAGCAAAGAGATCCACGAAATACAGATGTAACTCTGTGAGATGAATTAACAGAACACTAAGCAGTTTCTCAGAAAGCTTCTTTCCAGGTTTCATCGGAGGATATTTCCTTTTTCACCATAGCCCTCTATGGGCTTCCAAATATCACTTTGCCAATTCCAGAAGAACTGTCTTCGCCAACGGCTTCTTGAGGGGAAAGCTGTATCTCTGTGAGATGATTTCACAGAACACAAAGAAGTTTCTCAGAAACGTTCTATCTCTTTGTTATCGGAGGATATTTCCTTTGGCCCTATAGTCTTCAAAGGGATCCGAAATATCTGTTGTCAGATTCCACAGAAATAAGGCTAGCAAAGAGATCCACGCAATACAGATGTAACTCTGTGAGATGAATTAACAGATCACTAAGCAGTTTCTCAGAAAGCTTCTTTCCAGATTTCATCGGAGGATATTTCCTTTTTCTCCATAGCCCTCTATGAGCTTCCAAATATCACTTTGCCAATTCCACTAGAACTGTCTAGCGAAAGGCTTCTTGAGGGGAAAGCTGTAACTCTGTGAGATGATTTCACAGAACACATAGAAGTTTCTCAGAAAGCTTCTTTCTCTTGGTTATCGGAGGATATTTCCTTTGGCCCTATAGTCTTCAAAGGGATCCGAAATATCTGTTCTCAGATTCCACAGAAATAAGGCTAGCAAAGAGATCCACGAAATACAGATGTAACTCTGTGAGATGAATTAACAGAACACTAAGCAGTTTCTCAGAAAGCTTCTTTCCAGATTTCATCGGAGGATATTTCCTTTTTCTCCATAGCCCTCTATGAGCTTCCAAATATCACTTTGCCAATTCCACTAGAACTGTCTAGCGAAAGGCTTCTTGAGGGGAAAGCTGTAACTCTGTGAGATGATTTCACAGAACACATAGAAGTTTCTCAGAAAGCTTCTTTCTGTTGGTTATCGGAGGATATTTCCTTTGGCCCTATAGTCTTCAAAGGGATCCGAAATATCTGTTCTCAGATTCCACAGAAATAAGGCTAGCAAAGAGATCCACGAAATACAGATGTAACTCTGTGAGATGAATTAACAGAACACTAAGCAGTTTCTCAGAAAGCTTCTTTCCAGATTTCATCGGAGGATATTTCCTTTTTCACCATAGCCCTCTATGAGTTTCCAAATATCACTTTGCCAATTCCACAAGAACTGTCTTAGCGAAAGGCTTCTTGAGGGGAAAGCTGTAACTCTGTGAGATGATTTCCCAGAACACAAAGAAGTTTCTGAGAAAGCTTCTTTCTCTTTGTTATCGGAGGATATTTCCTTTGGCCGTATAGTCTTCAAAGGGATCCGAAATATCTGTTCTCAGATTCCACAGAAATAAGGCTAGCAAAGAGATCCACGAAATACAGATGTAACTCTGTGAGATGAATTAACAGAACACTAAGCATTTTCTCAGAAAGCTTCTTTCCAGATTTCATCGGAGGATATTTCCTTTTTCACCATAGCCCTCTAAGGGCTTCCAAATATCACTTTGCCAATTCCACAAGAACTGTCTTAGCGAAAGGCTTCTTGAGGGGAAAGCTGTAACTCTGTGAGATGATTTCCCAGAACACAAAGAAGTTTCTGAGAAAGCTTCTTTCTCTTTGTTATCGGAGGATATTTCCTTTGGCCCTATCGTCTTCAAAGGGATCTGAAATATCTGTTCTCAGATTCTACAGAAATAAGGCTAGCAAAGAGATCCACGAAATACAGATGTAACTCTGTGAGATGAATTAACAGAACACTAAGCAGTTTCTCAGAAAGCTTCCTTCCAGATTTCATCTGAGGATATTTCCTTTTTCATCATAGCCCTCTATGGGCTTCCAAATGTCACTTTGCCAATTCCACAAGAACTGTCTTAGCGAAAGGCTTCTTGAGGGGAAAGCTGTAACTCTGTGAGATGATTTCACAGAACATAAAGAAGTTTCTCAGAAACCTTCTTTCTCTTTGTTATCGGAGGTTATTTCCTTTGGCCCTATAGTCTTTAAAGGGATCCGAAATATCTGTTCTCACATTCCACAGAAATAAGGCTAGCAAAGAGATCCACGAAATACAGATGTAACTCTGTGAGATGAATTAACAGATCACTAAGCAGTTTCTCAGAAAGCTTCTTTCCAGATTTCATCTGAGGATATTTCCTTTTTCACCATAGCCCTCTATGGGCTTCCAAATATCACTTTGCCAATTCCACAAGAACTGTCTTAGCGAAAGGCTTCTTGAGGGGAAAGCTGTAACTCTGTGAGATGATTTCACAGAACACAAAGAAGTTTCTCAGAAAGCTTCTTTCTCTTTGTTATCGGAGGATATTTCCTTTGGCCCTATAGTCTTCAAATTGATCCGAAATATCTGTTCTCAGATTCCACAGAAATACGGCTAGCAAAGAGATCCACGAAATACAGATGTAACTCTGTGAGATGAATTAACAGAACACTAAGCAGTTTCTCAGAAAGCTTCTTTCCAGATTTCATCGGAGGATATTTCCTTTTTCACCATAGCCCTCTATGGGCTTCCAAATATCACTTTGCCATTTCCACAAGAACTGTCTTAGCGAAAGGCTTCTTGAGGGGAAAGCTGTAATTCTGTGAGTGGATTTCACAGAACACAAAGAAGTTTCTCAGAAAGCTTCTTTCTCTTTGTTATCGGAGGATATTTCCTTTGGCCCTATAGTCTTCAAAGGGATCCGAAATATCTGTTCACAGATTCCACAGAAATAATGCTAGCAAAGAGATCCACGAAATACAGATGTAACTCTGTGAGATGAATTAATAGAAAACTGAGCAGTTTCTCAGAAAGCTTCTTTCCAGATTTCATCGGAGGATATTTCCTTTTTCACCATAGCCCTCTATGGGCTTCCAAATATCACTTTGCAATTCCACAAGAACTGTCTTAGCGAAAGGCTTCTTGAGGGGAAAGCTGTAACTCTGTGAGATGATTTCACAGAACACAAAGAAGTTTCTCAGAAAGCTTCTTTCTCTTTGTTATCGGAGGATATTTCCTTTGGCCCTATAGTCTTCAAAGGGATCCGAAATATCTGTTCACAGATTCCACAGAAATAAGGCAGGCAAAGAGATCCACGAAATACAGATGTAACTCTGTGAGATGAATTAATAGAACACTGAGCAGTTTCTCAGAAAGCTTCTTTCCAGATTTCATCGGAGGATATTTCCTTTTTCACCATAGCCCTCTATGGGCTTCCAAATATCACTTTGCCAATTCCACCAGAACTGTCTTACCGAAAGGCTTCTTGAGGGGAAAGCTGTAACTCTGTGAGATGATTTCACAAAACACAAAGAAGTTTCTCAGAAAGCTTCTTTCTCTTTGTTATCGGAGGATATTTCCTTTGGCCCTATAGTCTTCAAAGGGAAAGGAAATATCTGATCTCAGATTCCACAGAAATCAGGCTAGCAAAGAGATCCACGAAATACAGATGTAACTCTGTGAGATGAATTAACAGAACACTAAGCAGTTTCTCAGAAAGCTTCTTTCCAGGTTTCATCGGAGGATATTTCCTTTTTCACCATAGCCCTCTATGGGCTTCCAAATATCACTTTGCCAATTCCAGAAGAACTGTCTTCGCGAACGGCTTGTTGAGGGGAAAGCTGTATCTCTGTGAGATGATTTCACAGAACACAAAGAAGTTTCTCAGAAACGTTCTTTCTCTTTGTTATCGGAGGATATTTCCTTTGGCCCTATAGTCTTCAAGGGGATCCGAAATATCTGTTGTCAGATTCCACAGAAATAAGGCTAGCAAAGAGATCCACGCAATACAGATGTAACTCTGTGAGATGAATTAACAGATCACTAAGCAGTTTCTCAGAAAGCTTCTTTCCAGATTTCATCGGAGGATATTTCCTTTTTCACCATAGCCCTCTATGGGCTTCCAAATATCACTTTGCCAATTCCACAAGAACTGTCTTAGCGAAAGGCTTCTTGAGGGGAAAGCTGTAACTCTGTGAGATGATTTCACAGAACACAAAGAAGTTTCTCAGAAAGCTTCTTTCTCTTTGTTATCGGAGGATATTTCCTTTGGCCGTATAGTCTTCAAAGGGATCCGAAATATCTGTTCTCAGATTCCACAGAAATAAGGCTAGCAAAGAGATCCACGAAATACAGATGTAACTCTGTGAGATGAATTAACAGAACACTAAGCAGTTTCTCAGAAAGCTTCTTTCCACATTTCATCGGAGGATATTTCCTTTTTCACCATAGCCCTCTAAGGGCTTCCAAATATCACTTTGCCAATTCCACAAGAACTGTCTTCGCGAAAGGCTTCTTGAGGGGAAAGCTGTAACTCTGTGAGATGATTTCACAGAACACAAAGAAGTTTCTGAGAAAGCTTCTTTCTCTTTGTTATCGGAGGATATTTCCTTTGGCCCTATCGTCTTCAAAGGGATCTGAAATATCTGTTCTCAGATTCTACAGAAATAAGGCTAGCAAAGAGATCCACGAAATACAGATGTAACTCTGTGAGATGAATTAACAGAACACTAAGCAGTTTCTCAGAAAGCTTCCTTCCAGATTTCATCTGAGGATATTTCCTTTTTCATCATAGCCCTCTATGGGCTTCCAAATGTCACTTTGCAAATTCCACAAGAACTGTCTTAGCGAAAGGCTTCTTGAGGGGAAAGCTGTAACTCTGTGAGATGATTTCACAGAACATAAAGAAGTTTCTCAGAAACCTTCTTTCTCTTTGTTATCGGAGGTTATTTCCTTTGGCCCTATAGTCTTTAAAGGGATCCGAAATATCTGTTCTCACATTCCACAGAAATAAGGCTAGCAAAGAGATCCACGAAATACAGATGTAACTCTGTGAGATGAATTAACAGATCACTAAGCAGTTTCTCAGAAAGCTTCTTTCCAGATTTCATCTGAGGATATTTCCTTTTTCACCATAGCCCTCTATGGGCTTCCAAATATCACTTTGCCAATTCCACAAGAACTGTCTTAGCGAAAGGCTTCTTGAGGGGAAAGCTGTAACTCTGTGAGATGATTTCACAGAACACAAAGAAGTTTCTCAGAAAGCTTCTTTCTCTTTGTTATCGGAGGATATTTCCTTTGGCCCTATAGTCTTCAAATTGATCCGAAATATCTGTTCTCAGATTCCACAGAAATACGGCTAGCAAAGAGATCCACGAAATACAGATGTAACTCTGTGAGATGAATTAACAGAACACTAAGCAGTTTCTCAGAAAGCTTCTTTCCAGATTTCATCGGAGGATATTTCCTTTTTCACCATAGCCCTCTATGGGCTTCCAAATATCACTTTGCCATTTCCACAAGAACTGTCTTAGCGAAAGGCTTCTTGAGGGGAAAGCTGTAACTCTGTGAGAGGATTTCACAGAACACAAAGAAGTTTCTCAGAAAGCTTCTTTCTCTTTGTTATCGGAGGATACTTCCTTTGGCCCTATAGTCTTCAAAGGGATCCGAAATATCTGTTGTCAGATTCCACAGAAATAAGGCTAGCAAAGAGATCAACGAAATACAGATGTAACTCTGTGAGATGAATTAACAGAACACTAAGCAGTTTCTCAGAAAGCTTCTTTTCAGATTTCATCGGAGGATATTTCCTTTTTCACCGTAGCCCTCTATGGGCTTCCAAATATCACTTTGACAATTCCACAAGAACTGTCTTAGCGAAAGGCTTCTTGAGGGGAAAGCTGTAACTCTTTGAGATGATTTCACAGAACACAAATAAGTTTCTCAGAAACCTTCTTTCTCTTTGTTATCGGAGGATATTTCCTTTGGCCCTATAGTCTTCAAAGGGATCCGAAATATCTGTTCTCAGATTCCACAGAAATAAGGCTAGCAAAGAGATCCACGAAATACAGATGTAACTCTGTGAGATGAATTAACACATCACTAAGGAGTTTCTCAGAAAGCTTCTTTCCAGATTTCATCGGAGGATATTTCCTTATTCTCCATAGCCCTCTATAAGCTTCCAAATATCACTTTGCCAATTCCACAAGAACTGTATTAGCGAAAGGCTTCTTGAGGGGAAAGCTGTAACTCTGTGAGATGATTTCACAGAACACAAAGAAGTTTCTCAGAAATCTTCTTTCTCTTTGTTATCGGAGGATATTTCCTTTGGCCCTATAGTCTTCAAAGGGAAAGGAAATAGCTGTTGTCAGATTCCACAGAAATAAGGCTAGCAAAGAGATCCAAGCAATACAGATTTAACTCTGTGAGATGAATTAACAGAACACTAAGCAGTTTCTCAGAAAGCTTCTTTCCAGATTTCATCGGAGGATATTTCCTTTTTCACCATAGCCCTCTATGGGCTTCCAAATATCACTTTGCCAATTCCACAAGAACTGTCTTAGCGAAAGGCTTCTTGAGGGGAAAGCTGTAACTCTGTGAGATGATTTCACAGAACACAAAGACGTTTCTGAGAAAGCTTCTTTCTCTTTGTTATCGGAGGATATTTCCTTTGGCCGTATAGTCTTCAAAGGGAAAGGAATTATCTGTTCTCAGATTCCACAGAAATAACGCTAGCAAAGAGATCCACGAAATACAGATGTAACTCTGTGAGATGAATTAACAGAATACTAAGCAGTTTCTCAGAAAGCTTCTTTCCAGAGATCATTGGAGGATATTTCCTTTTTCTCCATAGCCCTCTATGAGCTTCCAAATATCACTTTGCCAATTCCACCAGAACTGTCTTACCGAAAGGCTTCTTGAGGGGAAAGCTGTAACTCTGTGAGATGATTTCACAAAACACAAAGAAGTTTCTCAGAAAGCTTCTTTCTCTTGGTTATCGGAGGATATTTCCTTTGGCCCTATAGTCTTCAAAGGGATCCGAAATATCTGTTCTCAGATTCCACAGAAATAAGGCTAGCAAAGAGATCCACGAAATACAGATGTAACTCTGTGAGATGAATTAACAGAACACTAAGCAGTTTCTCAGAAAGCTTCCTTCCAGATTTCATGGGAGGATATTTCCTTTTTCACCATAGCCCTCTATGGGCTTCCAAAGATCACTTTGCCAATTCCACAAGAACTGTCTTAGCGAAAGGCTTCTTGAGGGGAAAGCTGTAATTCTGTGAGTTGATTTCACAGAACACAAAGAAGTTTCTCAGAAAGCTTCTTTCTCTGTGTTATCGGAGGATATTTCCTTTGGCCCTATAGTCTTCAAAGGTATCCGAAATATCTGTTCACAGATTCCACAGAAATAAGGCTAGCAAAGAGAACCACGAAATACAGATGTAACTCCGTGAGATGAATTAATAGAAAACTGAGTAGTTTCTCAGAAAGCTTCTTTCCAGATTTCATCGGAGGATACTTCCTTTTTCACCATAGCCCTCTATGGGCTTCCAAATATCACTTTGCAATTCCACAAGAACTGTCTTAGCGAAAGGCTTCTTGAGGGGAAAGCTGTAACTCTGTGTGATGATTTCACAGAACACAAAGAAGTTTCTCAGAAAGCTTCTTTCTCTTTGTTATCGGAGGATATTTCCTTTGGCCCTATAGTCTTCAAAGGGATCCGAAATATCTGTTCACAGATTCCACAGAAATAAGGCAGGCAAAGAGATCCACGAAATACAGATGTAACTCTGTGAGATGAATTAATAGAACACTGAGCAGTTTCTCAGAAAGCTTCTTTCCAGATTTCATCGGAGGATATTTCCTTTTTCACCATAGCCCTCTATGGGCTTCCAAATATCACTTTGCCAATTCCACAAGAACTGTCTTAGCGAAAGGCTTCTTGAGGGGAAAGCTGTAACTCTGTGAGATGATTTCACAGAACACAAAGAAGTTTCTCAGAAAGCTTCCTTCTCTTTGTTATCGGAGGATATTTCCTTTGGCCGTATAGTCTTCAAAGGGAAAGGAATTATCTGTTCTCAGATTCCACAGAAATAACGCTAGCAAAGAGATCCACGAAATACAGATGTAACTCTGTGAGATGAATTAACAGAATACTAAGCAGTTTCTCAGAAAGCTTCTTTCCAGAGATCATTGGAGGATATTTCCTTTTTCTCCATAGCCCTCTATGAGCTTCCAAATATCACTTTGCCAATTCCACCAGAACTGTCTTACCGAAAGGCTTCTTGAGGGGAAAGCTGTAACTCTGTGAGATGATTTCACAAAACACAAAGAAGTTTCTTAGAAAGCTTCTTTCTCTTTGTTATCGGAGGATATTTCCTTTGGCCCTATAGTCTTCAAAGGGAAAGGAAATATCTGTTCTCAGATTCCACAGAAATCAGGCTAGCAAAGAGATCCACGAAATACAGATGTAACTCTGTGAGATGAATTAACAGAACACTAAGCAGTTTCTCAGTAAGCTTCTTTCCAGGTTTCATCGGAGGATATTTCCTTTTTCACCATAGCCCTCTATGGGCTTCCAAAGATCACTTTGCCAATTCCACAACAACTGTCTTAGCGAAAGGCTTCTTGAGGGGAAAGCTGTAATTCTGTGAGTTGATTTCACAGAACACAAAGAAGTTTCTCAGAAAGCTTCTTTCTCTTTGTTATCGGAGGATATTTCCTTTGGCCCTATAGTCTTCAAAGGGATCCGAAATATCTGTTCACAGATTCCACAGAAATAAGGCTAGCATAGAGATCCACGAAATACAGATGTAACTCCGTGAGATGAATTAATAGAAAACTGAGTACTTTCTCAGAAAGCTTCTTTCCAGATTTCATCGGAGGATATTTCCTTTTTCACCATAGCCCTCTATGGGCTTCCAAATATCACTTTGCAATTCCACAAGAACTGTCTTAGCGAAAGGCTTCTTGAGGGGAAAGCTGTAACTCTGTGTGATGATTTCACAGAACACAAAGAAGTTTCTCAGAAAGCTTCTTTCTCTTTGTTATCGGAGGATATTTCCTTTGGCCCTATAGTCTTCAAAGGGATCCGAAATATCTGTTCACAGATTCCACAGAAATAAGGCAGGCAAAGAGATCCACGAAATACAGATGTAACTCTGTGAGATGAATTAAAAGAACACTGAGCAGTTTCTCAGAAAGCTTCTTTCCAGATTTCATCGGAGGATATTTCCTTTTTCACCATAGCCCTCTATGGGCTTCCAAATATCACTTTGCCAATTCCACAAGAACTGTCTTAGCGAAAGGCTTCTTGAGGGGAAAGCTGTAACTCTGTGAGATGATTTCACAGAACACAAAGAAGTTTCTCAGAAAGCTTCCTTCTCTTTGTTATCGGAGGATATTTCCTTTGGCCCTATAGTCTTCAAAGGGAAAGGAAATAGCTGTTGTCAGATTCCACAGAAATAAGGCTAGCAAAGAGATCCAAGCAATACAGATTTAACTCTGTGAGATGAATTAACAGAACACTAAGCAGTTTCTCAGAAAGCTTCTTTCCAGATTTCATCGGAGGATATTTCCTTTTTCACCATAGCCCTCTATGGGCTTCCAAATATCACTTTGCCAATTCCACAAGAACTGTTTTAGCGAAAGGCTTCTTGAGGGGAAAGCTGTAACTCTATGAGATGATTTCACAGAACACAAAGACGTTTCTGAGAAAGCTTCTTTCTCTTTGTTATCGGAGGATATTTCCTTTGGCCGTATAGTCTTCAAAGGGAAAGGAATTATCTGTTCTCAGATTCCACAGAAATAACGCTAGCAAAGAGATCCACGAAATACAGATGTAACTCTGTGAGATGAATTAACAGAATACTAAGCAGCTTCTCAGAAAGCTTCTTTCCAGAGATCATTGGAGGATATTTCCTTTTTCTCCATAGCCCTCTATGAGCTTCCAAATATCACTTTGCCAATTCCACCAGAACTGTCTTACCGAAAGGCTTCTTGAGGGGAAAGCTGTAACTCTGTGAGATGATTTCACAAAACACAAAGAAGTTTCTCAGAAAGCTTCTTTCTCTTTGTTATCGGAGGATATTTCCTTTGGCCCTATAGTCTTCAAAGGGAAAGGAAATATCTGTTCTCAGATTCCACAGAAATCAGGCTAGCAAAGAGATCCACGAAATACAGATGTAACTCTGTGAGATGAATTAACAGAACACTAAGCAGTTTCTCAGAAAGCTTCTTTCCAGTTTTCATCGGAGGATATTTCCTTTTTCACCATAGCCCTCTATGGGCTTCCAAAGATCACTTTGCCAATTCCACAAGAACTGTCTTAGCGAAAGGCTTCTTGAGGGGAAAGCTGTAATTCTGTGAGTTGATTTCACAGAACACAAAGAAGTTTCTCAGAAAGCTTCTTTCTCTTGGTTATCGGAGGATATTTCCTTTGGCCCTATAGTCTTCAAAGGGATCCGAAATATCTGTTCACAGATTCCACAGAAATAAGGCTAGCAAAGAGATCCACGAAATACAGATGTAACTCCGTGAGATGAATTAATAGAAAACTGAGTACTTTCTCAGAAAGCTTCTTTCCAGATTTCATCGGAGGATATTTCCTTTTTCACCATAGCCCTCTATGGGCTTCCAAATATCACTTTGCAATTCCACAAGAACTGTCTTAGCGAAAGGCTTCTTGAGGGGAAAGCTGTAACTCTGTGTGATGATTTCACAGAACACAAAGAAGTTTCTCAGAAAGCTTCTTTCTCTTTGTTATCGGAGGATATTTCCTTTGGCCCTATAGTCTTCAAAGGGATCCGAAATATCTGTTCACAGATTCCACAGAAATAAGGCAGGCAAAGAGATCCACGAAATACAGTTGTAACTCTGTGAGATGAATTAATAGAACACTGAGCAGTTTCTCAGAAAGCTTCTTTCCAGATTTCATCGGAGGATATTTCCTTTTTCACCATAGCCCTCTATGGGCTTCCAAATATCACTTTGCCAATTCCACAAGAACTGTCTTAGCGAAAGGCTTCTTGAGGGGAAAGCTGTAACTCTGTGAGATGATTTCACAGAACACAAAGAAGTTTCTCAGAAAGCTTCCTTCTCTTTGTTATCGGAGGATATTTCCTTTGGCCCTATAGTCTTCAAAGGGAAAGGAAATAGCTGTTGTCAGATTCCACAGAAATAAGGCTAGCAAAGAGATCCAAGCAATACAGATTTAACTCTGTGAGATGAATTAACAGAACACTAAGCAGTTTCTCAGAAAGCTTCTTTCCAGATTTCATCGGAGGATATTTCCTTTTTCACCATAGCCCTCTATGGGCTTCCAAATATCACTTTGCCAATTCCACAAGAACTGTTTTAGCGAAAGGCTTCTTGAGGGGAAAACTGTAACTCTATGAGATGATTTCACAGAACACAAAGACGTTTCTGAGAAAGCTTCTTTCTCTTTGTTATCGGAGGATATTTCCTTTGGCCCTATAGTCTTCAAAGGGAAAGGAAATATCTGTTCTCAGATTCCACAGAAATCAGGCTAGCAAAGAGATCCACGAAATACAGATGCAACTCTGTGAGATGAATTAACAGAATACTAAGCAGCTTCTCAGAAAGCTTCTTTCCAGAGATCATTGGAGGATATTTCCTTTTTCTCCATAGCCCTCTATGAGCTTCCAAATATCACTTTGCCAATTCCACCAGAACTGTCTTACCGAAAGGCTTCTTGAGGGGAAAGCTGTAACTCTGTGAGATGATTTCACAAAACACAAAGAAGTTTCTCAGAAAGCTTCTTTCTCTTTGTTATCGGAGGATATTTCCTTTGGCCCTATAGTCTTCAAAGGGAAAGGAAATATCTGTTCTCAGATTCCACAGAAATCAGGCTAGCAAAGAGATCCACGAAATACAGATGCAACTCTGTGAGATGAATTGACAGAACACTAAGCAGTTTCTCAGAAAGCTTCTTTCCAGGTTTCATCGGAGGATATTTCCTTTTTCACCATAGCCCTCTATGGGCTTCCAAAGATCACTTTGCCAGTTCCACAAGAACTGTCTTAGCGAAAGGCTTCTTGAGGGGAAAGCTGTAATTCTGTGAGTTGATTTCACAGAACACAAAGAAGTTTCTCAGAAAGCTTCTTTCTCTTGGTTATCGGAGGATATTTCCTTTGGCCCTATAGTCTTCAAAGGGATCCGAAATATCTGTTCACAGATTCCACAGAAATAAGGCTAGCAAAGAGATCCACGAAATACAGATGTAACTCCGTGAGATGAATTAATAGAAAACTGAGTAGTTTCTCAGAAAGCTTCTTTCCAGATTTCATCGGAGGATATTTCCTTTTTCACCATAGCCCTCTATGGGCTTCCAAATATCACTTTGCAATTCCACAAGAACTGTCTTAGCGAAAGGCTTCTTGAGGGGAAAGCTGTAACTCTGTGTGATGATTTCACAGAACACAAAGAAGTTTCTCAGAAAGCTTCTTTCTCTTTGTTATCGGAGGATATTTCCTTTGGCCCTATAGTCTTCAAAGGGATCCGAAATATCTGTTCACAGATTCCACAGAAATAAGGCAGGCAAAGAGATCCACGAAATACAGATGTAACTCTGTGAGATGAATTAATAGAACACTGAGCAGTTTCTCAGAAAGCTTCTTTCCAGATTTCATCGGAGGATATTTCCTTTTTCACCATAGCCCTCTATGGGCTTCCAAATATCACTTTGCCAATTCCACAAGAACTGTCTTAGCGAAAGGCTTCTTGAGGGGAAAGCTGTAACTCTGTGAGATGATTTCACAGAACACAAAGAAGTTTCTCAGAAAGCTTCCTTCTCTTTGTTATCGGAGGATATTTCCTTTGGCCCTATAGTCTTCAAAGGGAAAGGAAATAGCTGTTGTCAGATTCCACAGAAATAAGGCTAGCTAAGAGATCCAAGCAATACAGATTTAACTCTGTGAGATGAATTAACAGAACACTAAGCAGTTTCTCAGAAAGCTTCTTTCCAGGTTTCATCGGAGGATATTTCCTTTTTCACCATAGCCCTCTATGGGCTTCCAAATATCACTTTGCCAATTCCACAAGAACTGTCTTAGCGAAAGGCTTCTTGAGGGGAAAGCTGTAACTCTGTGAGATGATTTCACAGAACCCAAAGAAGTTTCTCAGAAAGCTTCCTTCTCTTTGTTATCGGAGGATATTTCCTTTGGCCCTATAGTCTTCAAAGGGATCCGAAATATCTGTTGTCAGATTCCACAGAAATAAGGCTAGCAAAGAGATCAACGAAATACAGATGTAACTCTGTGAGATGAATTAACAGAATACTAAGCAGTTTCTCAGAAAGCTTCTTTCCAGAGATCATAGGAGGATATTTCCTTTTTCTCCATAGCCCTCTATGAGCTTCCAAATATCACTTTGCCAATTCCACCAGAACTGTCTTACCGAAAGGCTTTTTGAGGGGAAAGCTGTAACTCTGTGAGATGATTTCACAAAACACAAAGAAGTTTCTCAGAAAGCTTCTTTCTCTTTGTTATCGGAGGATATTTCCTTTGGCCCTATAGTCTTCAAAGGGAAAGGAAATATCTGTTCTCAGATTCCACAGAAATCAGGCTAGCAAAGAGATCCACGAAATACAGATGTAACTCTGTGAGATGAATTAACAGAACACTAAGCAGTTTCTCAGAAAGCTTCTTTCCAGGTTTCATCGGAGGATATTTCCTTTTTCACCATAGCCCTCTATGGGCTTCCAAATATCACTTTGCCAATTCCAGAAGAACTGTCTTCGCGAACGGCTTCTTGAGGGGAAAGCTGTATCTCTGTGAGATGATTTCACAGAACACAAAGAAGTTTCTCAGAAACGTTCTTTCTCTTTGTTATCGGAGGATATTTCCTTTGGCCCTATAGTCTTCAAAGGGATCCGAAATATCTGTTGTCAGATTCCACAGAAATAAGGCTAGCAAAGAGATCCACGCAATACAGATGTAACTCTGTGAGATGAATTAACAGATCACTAAGCAGTTTCTCAGAAAGCTTCTTTCCAGATTTCATCGGAGGATATTTCCTTTTTCACCATAGCCCTCTATGAGTTTCCAAATATCACTTTGCCAATTCCACAAGAACTGTCTTATCGAAAGGCTTCTTGAGGGGAAAGCTGTAACTCTGTGAGATGATTTCACAGAACACAAAGAAGTTTCTCAGAAAGCTTCTTTCTCTTTGTTATCGGAGGATATTTCCTTTGGCCGTATCGTCTTCAAAGGGATCCGAAATATCTGTTCTCAGATTCCACAGAAATAAGGCTAGCAAAGAGATCCACGAAATACAGATGTAACTCTGTGAGATGAATTAACAGAACACTAAGCAGTTTCTCAGAAAGCTTCTGTCCACATTTCATCGGAGGATATTTCCTTTTTCACCATAGCCCTCTATGGGCTTCCAAATGTCACTTTGCCAATTCCACAAGAACTGTCTTAGCGAAAGGCTTCTTGAGGGGAAAGCTGTAACTCTGTGAGATGATTTCACAGAACATAAAGAAGTTTCTCAGAAACCTTCTTTCTCTTTGTTATCGGAGGTTATTTCCTTTGGCCCTATAGTCTTTAAAGGGATCCGAAATATCTGTTCTCACATTCCACAGAAATAAGGCTAGCAAAGAGATCCACGAAATACAGATGTAACTCTGTGAGATGAATTAACAGATCACTAAGCAGTTTCTCAGAAAGCTTCTTTCCAGATTTCATCTGAGGATATTTCCTTTTTCACCATAGCCCTCTATGGGCTTCCAAATATCACTTTGCCAATTCCACAAGAACTGTCTTAGCGAAAGGCTTCTTGAGGGGAAAGCTGTAACTCTGTGAGATGATTTCACAGAACACAAAGAAGTTTCTCAGAAAGCTTCTTTCTCTTTGTTATCGGAGGATATTTCCTTTGGCCCTATAGTCTTCAAATTGATCCGAAATATCTGTTCTCAGATTCCACAGAAATACGGCTAGCAAAGAGATCCACGAAATACAGATGTAACTCTGTGAGATGAATTAACAGAACACTAAGCAGTTTCTCAGAAAGCTTCTTTCCAGATTTCATCGGAGGATATTTCCTTTTTCACCATAGCCCTCTATGGGATTCCAAATATCACTTTGCCATTTCCACAAGAACTGTCTTAGCGAAAGGCTTCTTGAGGGGAAAGCTGTAACTCTGTGAGAGGATTTCACAGAACACATAGAAGTTTCTCAGAAAGCTTCTTTCTCTTTGTTATCGGAGGATATTTCCTTTGGCCCTATAGTCTTCAAAGGGATCCGAAATATCTGTTGTCAGATTCCACAGAAATAAGGCTAGCAAAGAGATCCACGAAATACAGATGTAACTCTGTGAGATGAATTAACAGAACACTAAGCAGTTTCTCAGAAAGCTTCTTTTCAGATTTCATCGGAGGATATTTCCTTTTTCACCGTAGCCCTCTATGGGCTTCCAAATATCACTTTGACAATTCCACAAGAACTGTCTTAGCGAAAGGCTTCTTGAGGGGAAAGCTGTAACTCTGTGAGATGATTTCACAGAACACAAAGAAGTTTCTCAGAAACCTTCTTTCTCTTTGTTATCGGAGGATATTTCCTTTGGCCCTATAGTCTTCAAAGGGATCCGAAATATCTGTTCTCAGATTCCACAGAAATAAGGCTAGCAAAGAGATCCACGAAATACAGATGTAACTCTGTGAGATGAATTAACACATCACTAAGGAGTTTCTCAGAAAGCTTCTTTCCAGATTTCATCGGAGGATATTTCCTTTTTCTCCATAGCCCTCTATGAGCTTCCAAATATCACTTTGCCAATTCCACCCGAACTGTATTAGCGAAAGGCTTCTTGAGGGGAAAGCTGTAACTCTGTGAGATGATTTCACATAACACAAAGAAGTTTCTCAGAAAGCTTCTTTCTCTTTGTTATCGGAGGATATTTCCTTTGGCCCTATAGTCTTCAAAGGGAAAGGAAATATCTGTTGTCAGATTCCACAGAAATAAGGCTAGCAAAGTGATCCACGATATACAGATGTAACTCCGTGAGATGAATTAACAGAACACTAAGCAGTTTCTCAGAAAGCTTCTTTCCAGATTTCATCGGAGGATATTTCCTTTTTCACCATAGCCCTCCATGGGCTTCCAAATATCACTTTGCCAATTCCACAAGAACTGTCTTAGCGAAAGGCTTCTTGAGGGGAAAGCTGTAACTCTGTGAGATGATTTCACAGAACACAAAGAAGTTTCTCAGAAAGCTTCTTTCTCTTTGTTATCGGAGGATATTTCCTTTGGCCCTATAGTCTTCAAAGGGAAAGGAAATATCTGTTGTCAGATTCCACAGAAATAAGGCTAGCAAAGAGATACATGATATACAGATGTAACTCTGTGAGATGAATTAACGGAACACTAAGCAGTTTCTCAGAAAGCTTCTTTCCAGATTTCATGGGAGGATATTTCCTTTTTCACCATAGCCCTCTATGGGCTTCCAAATATCACTTTGCCAATTCCACAAGAACTGTCTTAGCGAAAGGCTTCCTGAGGGGAAAGCTGTAACTCTGTGAGATGATTTCACAGAACATATAGAAGTTTCTCAGAAAGCTTCTTTCTCTTGGTTATCGGAGGATATTTCCTTAGGCCCTATAGTCTTCAAAGGGATCCGAAATATCTGTTCTCAGATTCCACAGAAATAAGGCTAGCAAAGAGATCCACGAAATACAGATGTAACTCTGTGAGATGAATTAACAGAACACTAAGCAGTTTCTCAGAAAGCTTCCTTCCAGATTTCATGGGAGGAAATTTCCTTTTTCACCATAGCCCTCTATGGGCTTCCAAAGATCACTTTGCCAATTCCACAAGAACTGTCTTAGCGAAAGGCTTCTTGAGGGGAAAGCTGTAATTCTGTGAGTTGATTTCACAAAACACAAAGAAGTTTCTCAGAAAGCATCTTTCTCTTTGTTATCGGAGGATATTTCCTTTGGCCCTATAGTCTTCAAATGGATCCGAAATATCTGTTCACAGATTCCACAGAAATAAGGCTAGCAAAGAGATCCACGAAATACAGATGTAACTCTGTGAGATGAATTAATAGAAAACTGAGCAGTTTCTCAGAAAGCTTCTTTCCAGATTTCATCGGAGGATATTTCCTTTTTCACCATAGCCCTCTATGGGCTTCCAAATATCACTTTGCAATTCCACAAGAACTGTCTTAGCGAAAGGCTTCTTGAGGGGAAAGCTGTAACTCTTTGAGATGATTTCACAGAACACAAAGAAGTTTCTCAGAAAGCTTCTTTCTCTTTGTTATCGGAGGATATTTCCTTTGGCCCTATAGTCTTCAAAGGGATCCGAAATATCTGTTCACAGATTCCACAGAAATAAGGCAGGCAAAGAGATCCACGAAATACAGATGTAACTCTGTGCGATGAATTAATAGAACACTGAGCAGTTTCTCCGAACGCTTCTTTCCAGATTTCATCGGAGGATATTTCCTTTTTCACCATAGCCCTCTAGGGGCTTCCAAATATCACTTTGCCAATTCCACAAGAACTGTCTTAGCGAAAGGCTTCTTGAGGGGAAAGCTGTAACTCTGTGAGATAATTTCACAGAACACAAAGAAGTTTCTCAGAAAGCTTCCTTCTCTTTGTTATCGGAGGATATTTCCTTTGGCCCTATAGTCCTCAAAGGGAAAGGAAATAGCTGTTGTCAGATTCCACAGAAATAAGGCTAGCAAAGAGATCCAAGCAATACAGATTTAACTCTGTGAGATGAATTAACAGAACACTAAGCAGTTTCTCAGAAAGCTTCTTTCGAGATTTCATCGGAGGATATTTCCTTTTTCACCATAGCCCTCTATGGGCTTCCAAATATCACTTTGCCAATTCCACAAGAACTGTCTTAGCGAAAGGCTTCTTGAGGGGAAAGCTGTAACTCTGTGAGATGATTTCACAGAACACAAAGACGTTTCTGAGAAAGCTTCTTTCTCTTTGTTATCGGAGGATATTTCCTTTGGCCGTATAGTCTTCAAAGGGAAAGGAATTATCTGTTCTCAGATTCCACAGAAATAACGCTAGCAAAGAGATCCACGAAATACAGATGTAACTCTGTGAGATGAATTAACAGAATACTAAGCAGTTTCTCAGAAAGCTTCTTTCCAGTGATCATTGGAGGATATTTCCTTTTTCTCCATAGCCCTCTATGAGCTTCCAAATATCACTTTGCCAATTCCACCAGAACTGTCTTACCGAAAGGCTTCTTGAGGGGAAAGCTGTAACTCTGTGAGATGATTTCACAAAACACAAAGAAGTTTCTCAGAAAGCTTCTTTCTCTTTGTTATCGGAGGATATTTCCTTTGGCCCTATAGTCTTCAAAGGGAAAGGAAATATCTGTTCTGAGATTCCACAGAAATCAGGCTAGCAAAGAGATCCACGAAATACAGATGTAACTCTGTGGGATGAATTAACAGAACACTAAGCAGTTTCTCAGAAAGCTTCTTTCCAGGTTTCATCGGAGGATATTTCCTTTTTCACCATAGCCCTCTATGGGCTTCCAAATATCACTTTGCCAATTCCAGAAGAACTGTCTTCGCGAACGGCTTCTTGAGGGGAAAGCTGTATCTCTGTGAGATGATTTCACAGAACACAAAGAAGTTTCTCAGAAACGTTCTTTCTCTTTGTTATCGGAGGATATTTCCTTTGGCCCTATAGTCTTCAAAGGGATCCGAAATATCTGTTGTCAGATTCCACAGAAATAAGGCTAGCAAAGAGATCCACGCAATACAGAGGTAACTCTGTGAGATGAATTAACAGATCACTAAGCAGTTTCTCAGAAAGCTTCTTTCCAGATTTCATCGGAGGATATTTCCTTTTTCTCCATAGCCCTCTATGAGCTTCCAAATATCACTTTGCCAATTCCACTAGAACTGTCTAGCGAAAGGCTTCTTGAGGGGAAAGCTGTAACTCTGTGAGATGATTTCACAGAACACATAGAAGTTTCTCAGAAAGCTTCTTTCTCGTGGTTATCGGAGGATATTTCCTTTGGCCCTATAGTCTTCAAAGGGATCCGAAATATCTGTTCTCAGATTCCACAGAAATAAGGCTAGCAAAGAGATCCACGAAATACAGATGTAACTTTGTGAGATGAATTAACAGAACACTAAGCAGTTTCTCAGAAAGCTTCTTTCCAGATTTCATCGGAGGATATTTCCTTTTTCACCATAGCCCTCTATGAGTTTCCAAATATCACTTTGCCAATTCCACAAGAACTGTCTTAGCGAAAGGCTTCTTGAGGGGAAAGCTGTAACTCTGTGAGATGATTTCACAGAACACAAAGAAGTTTCTCAGAAAGCTTCTTTCTCTTTGTTATCGGAGGATATTTCCTTTGGCCGTATAGTCTTCAAAGGGATCCGAAATATCTGTTCTCAGATTCCACAGAAATAAGGCTAGCAAAGAGATCCACGAAATACAGATGTAACTCTGTGAGATGAATTAACAGAACACTAAACAGTTTCTCAGAAAGCTTCTTTCCAGATTTCATCGGAGGATATTTCCTTTTTCACGATAGCCCTCTATGGGCTTCCAAATATCACTTTGCCAATTCCACAAGAACTGTCTTAGCGAAAGGCTTCTTGAGGGGAAAGCTGTAACTCTGTGAGTTGATTTCACAGAACACAAAGAAGTTTCTGAGAAAGCTTCTTTCTCTTTGTTATCGGAGGATATTTCCTTTGGCCCTATCGTCTTCAAAGGGATCTGAAATATCTGTTCTCAGATTCTACAGAAATAAGGCTAGCAAAGAGATCCACGAAATACAGATGTAACTCTGTGAGATGAATTAACAGAACACTAAGCAATTTCTCAGAAAGCGTCCTTCCAGATTTCATCTGAGGATATTTCCTTTTTTATCATAGCCCTCTATGGGCTTCCAAATGTCACTTTGCCAATTCCACAAGAACTGTTTTAGCGAAAGGCTTCTTGAGGGGAAAGCTGTAACTCTGTGAGATGATTTCACAGAACATAAAGAAGTTTCTCAGAAACCTTTTTTCTCTTTGTTATCGGAGGTTATTTCCTTTGGCCCTATAGTCTTTAAAGGGATCCGAAATATCTGTTCTCACATTCCACAGAAATAAGGCTAGCAAAGAGATCCACGAAATACAGATGTAACTCTGTGAGATGAATTAACAGATCACTAAGCAGTTTCTAAGAAAGCTTCTTTCCAGATTTCATCTGAGGATATTTCCTTTGTTACCATAGCCCTCTATGGGCTTCCAAATATCACTTTGCCAATTCCACAAGAACTGTCTTAGCGAAAGGCTTCTTGAGGGGAAAGCTGTAACTCTGTGAGATGATTTCACAGAACACAAAGAAGTTTCTCAGAAAGCTTCTTTCTCTTTGTTATCGGAGGATATTTCCTTTGGCCCTATAGTCTTCAAATTGATCCGAAATATCTGTTCTCAGATTCCACAGAAATACGGCTAGCAAAGAGATCCACGAAATACAGATGTAACTCTGTGAGATGAATTAACAGAACACTAAGCAGTTTCTCAGAAAGCTTCTTTCCAGATTTCATCGGAGGATATTTCCTTTTTCACCATAGCCCTTTATGGGCTTCCAAATATCACTTTGCCATTTCCACAAGAACTGTCTTAGCGAAAGGCTTCTTGAGGGGAAAGCTGTAACTCTGTGAGAGGATTTCACAGAACACAAAGAAGTTTCTCAGAAAGCTTCTTTCTCTTTGTTATCGGAGGATATTTCCTTTGGCCCTACAGTCTTCAAAGGGATCCGAAATATCTGTTGTCAGATTCCACAGAAATAAGGCTAGCAAAGAGATCAACGAAATACAGATGTAACTCTGTGAGATGAATTAACAGAACACTAAGCAGTTTCTCAGAAAGCTTCTTTTCAGATTTCATCGGAGGATATTTCCTTTTTCACCGTAGCCCTCTATGGGCTTCCAAATATCACTTTGACAATTCCACAAGAACTGTCTTAGCGAAAGGCTTCTTGAGGGGAAAGCTGTAACTCTGTGAGATGATTTCACAGAACACAAAGAAGTTTCTCAGAAAGCTTCTTTCTCTTTGTTATCGGAGGATATTTCCTTTGGCCCTATAGTCTTCAAAGGGATCCGAAATATCTGTTCTCAGATTCCACAGAAATAAGGCTAGCAAAGAGATCCACGAAATACAGATGTAACTCTGTGAGATGAATTAACACATCACTAAGGAGTTTCTCAGAAAGCTTCTTTCCAGATTTCATCGGAGGATATTTCCTTATTCTCCATAGCCCTCTATGAGCTTCCAAATATCACTTTGCCAATTCCACCCGAACTGTATTAGCGAAAGGCTTCTTGAGGGGAAAGCTGTAATTCTGTGAGTTGATTTCACAGAACACAAAGAAGTTTCTCAGAAAGCTTCTTTCTCTTTGTTATCGGAGGATATTTCCTTTGGCCCAATAGTCTTCAAAGGGATCCGAAATATCTGTTCACAGATTCCACAGAAATAAGGCTAGCAAAGAGATCCACGAAATACAGATGTAACTCCGTGAGATGAATTAATAGAAAACTGAGCAGTTTCTCAGAAAGCTTCTTTCCAGATTTCATCGAAGGATATTTCCTTTTTCACCATAGCCCTCTATGGGCTTCCAAATATCACTTTGCAATTCCACAGGAACTGTCTTAGCGAAAGGCTTCTTGAGGGGAAAGCTGTAACTCTGTGAGATGATTTCACAGAACACAAAGAAGTTTCTCAGAAAGCTTCTTTCTCTTTGTTATCGGAGGATATTTCCTTTGGCCCTATAGTCTTCAAAGCGATCCGAAATATCTGTTCACAGATTTCACAGAAATAAGGCAGGCAAAGAGATCCACGAAATACAGATGTAACTCTGTGAGATGAATTAACAGAACACTAAGCAGTTTCTCAGAAAGCTTCTTTCCAGATTTCATCGGAGGATATTTCCTTTTTCACCATAGCCCTCTATGAGTTTCCAAATATCACTTTGCCAATTCCACAAGAACTGTCTTAGCGAAAGGCTTCTTGAGGGGAAAGCTGTAACTCTGTGAGAAGATTTCACAGAACACAAAGAAGTTTCTCAGAAAGCTTCTTTCTCTTTGTTATCGGAGGATATTTCCTTTGGCCGTATAGTCTTCAAAGGGATCCGAAATATCTGTTCTCAGATTCCATAGAAATAAGGCTAGCAAAGAGATCCACGAAATACAGATGTAACTCTGTCAGATGAATTAACAGAACACTAAGCAGTTTCTCAGAAAGCTTCTTTCCAGATTTCATCGGAGGATATTTCCTTTTTCACCATAGCCCTCTATGGGCTTCCAAATATCACTTTGCCAATTCCACAAGAACTGTCTTAGCGAAAGGCTTCTTGAGGGGAAAGCTGTAACTCTGTGAGATGATTTCACAGAACACAAAGAAGTTTCTGAGAAAGCTTCTTTCTCTTTGTTATCGGAGGATATTTCCTTTGGCCCTATCGTCTTCAAAGGGATCTGAAATATCTGTTCTCAGATTCTACAGAAATAAGGCTAGCAAAGAGATCCACGAAATACAGATGTAACTCTGTGAGATGAATTAACAGAACACTAAGCAGTTTCTCAGAAAGCTTCCTTCCAGATTTCATCTGAGGATATTTCCTTTTTCATCATAGCACTCTATGGGCTTCCAAATGTCACTTTGCCAATTCCACAAGAACTGTCTTAGCGAAAGGCTTCTTGAGGGGAAAGCTGTAACTCTGTGAGATGATTTCACAGAACATAAAGAAGTTTCTCAGAAACCTTCTTTCTCTTTGTTATCGGAGGTTATTTCCTTTGGCCCTATAGTCTTTAAAGGGATCCGAAATATCTGTTCTCACATTCCACAGAAATAAGGCTAGCAAAGAGATCCACGAAATACAGATGTAACTCTGTGAGATGAATTAACAGATCACTAAGCAGTTTCTCAGAAAGTTTCTTTCCAGATTTCATCTGAGGATATTTCCTTTTTCACCATAGCCCTCTATGGGCTTCCAAATATCACTTTGCCAATTCCACAAGAACTGTCTTAGCGAAAGGCTTCTTGAGGGGAAAGCTGTAACTCTGTGAGAGGATTTCACAGAACACAAAGAAGTTTCTCAGAAAGCTTCTTTCTCTTTGTTATCGGAGGATATTTCCTTTGGCCCTATAGTCTTCAAATTGATCCGAAATATCTGTTCTCAGATTCCACAGAAATACGGCTAGCAAAGAGATCAACGAAATACAGATGTAACTCTGTGAGATGAATTAACAGAACACTAAGCAGTTTCTCAGAAAGCTTCTTTTCAGATTTCATCGGAGGATATTTCCTTTTTCACCGTAGCCCTCTATGGGCTTCCAAATATCACTTTGACAATTCCACAAGAACTGTCTTAGCGAAAGCCTTCTTGAGGGGAAAGCTGTAACTCTGTAAGATGATTTCACAGAACACAAAGAAGTTTCTCAGAAAGCTTCTTTTTCTTTGTTATCGGAGGATATTTCCTTTGGCCCTATAGTCTTCAAAGGGATCCGAAATATCTGTTCTCAGATTCCACAGAAATAAGGCTAGCAAAGAGATCCACGAAATACAGATATAACTCTGTGAGATGAACTAACACATCACTAAGGAGTTTCTCAGAAAGCTTCTTTCCAGATTTCATCGGAGGATATTTCCTTTTTCTCCATAGCCCTCTAGGAGCTTCCAAATATCACTTTGCCAATTCCACCCGAACTGTATTAGCGAAAGGCTTCTTGAGGGGAAAGCTGTAACTCTGTGAGATGATTTCACAGAACACAAAGAAGTTTCTCAGAAGGCTTCTTTCTCTTTGTTATCGGAGGATATTTCCTTTGGCCCTATAGTCTTCAAAGGGAAAGGAAATATCTGTTGTCAGATTCCACAGAAATAAGGCTAGCAAAGAGATCCACGATATACAGATGTAACTCCGTGAGATGAATTAACAGAACACTAAGCAGTTTCTCAGAAAGCTTCCTTCCAGATTTCATCTGAGGATATTTCCTTTTTCATCATAGCCCTCTATGGGCTTCCAAATGTCACTTTGCCAATTCCACAAGAACTGTCTTAGCGAAAGGCTTCTTGAGGGGAAAGCTGTAACTCTGTGAGATGATTTCACAGAACATAAAGAAGTTTCTCAGAAACCTTCTTTCTCTTTGTTATCGGAGGTTATTTCCTTTGGCCCTATAGTCTTTAAAGGGATCCGAAATATCTGTTCTCACATTCCACAGAAATAAGGCTAGCAAAGAGTTCCACGAAATACAGATGTAACTCTGTGAGATGAATTAACAGATTACTAAGCAGTTTCTCAGAAAGTTTCTTTCCAGATTTCATCTGAGGATATTTCCTTTTTCACCATAGCCCTCTATGGGCTTCCAAATATCACTTTGCCAATTCCACAAGAACTGTCTTAGCGAAAGGCTTCTTGAGGGGAAAGCTGTAACTCTGTGAGAGGATTTCACAGAACACAAAGAAGTTTCTCAGAAAGCTTCTTTCTCTTTGTTATCGGAGGATATTTCCTTTGGCCCTATAGTCTTCAAATTGATCCGAAATATCTGTTCTCAGATTCCACAGAAATACGGCTAGCAAAGAGATCAACGAAATACAGATGTAACTCTGTGAGATGAATTAACAGAACACTAAGCAGTTTCTCAGAAAGCTTCTTTTCAGATTTCATCGGAGGATATTTCCTTTTTCACCGTAGCCCTCTATGGGCTTCCAAATATCACTTTGACAATTCCACAAGAACTGTCTTAGCGAAAGCCTTCTTGAGGGGAAAGCTGTAACTCTGTGAGATGATTTCACAGAACACAAAGAAGTTTCTCAGAAAGCTTCTTTTTCTTTGTTATCGGAGGATATTTCCTTTGGCCCTATAGTCTTCAAAGGGATCCGAAATATCTGTTCTCAGATTAAACAGAAATAAGGCTAGCAAAGAGATCCACGAAATACAGATGTAACTCCGTGAGATGAACTAACACATCACTAAGGAGTTTCTCAGAAAGCTTCTTTCCAGATTTCATCGGAGGATATTTCCTTTTTCTCCATAGCCCTCTAGGAGCTTCCAAATATCACTTTGCCAATTCCACCCGAACTGTATTAGCGAAAGGCTTCTTGAGGGGAAAGCTGTAACTCTGTGAGATGATTTCACAGAACACAAAGAAGTTTCTCAGGAGGCTTCTTTCTCTTTGTTATCGGAGGATATTTCCTTTGGCCCTATAGTCTTCAAAGGGAAAGGAAATATCTGTTGTCAGATTCCACAGAAATAAGGCTAGCAAAGAGATCCACGATATACAGATGTAACTCCGTGAGATGAATTAACAGAACACTAAGCAGTTTCTCAGAAAGCTTCTTTCCAGATTTCATCGGAGGATATTTCCTTTTTCACCATAGCCCTCCATGGGCTTCCAAATATCACTTTGCCAATTCCACAAGAACTGTCTTAGCGAAAGGCTTCTTGAGGGGAAAGCTGTAACTCTGTGAGATGATTTCACAGAACACAAAGAAGTTTCTCAGAAAGCTTCTTTCTCTTTGTTATCGGAGGATATTTCCTTTGGCCCTATAGTCTTCAAAGGGAAAGGAAATATCTGTTGTCAGATTCCACAGAAATAAGGCTAGCAAAGAGATCCATGATATACAGATGTAACTCTGTGAGACGAATTAACGGAACACTAAGCAGTTTCTCAGAAAGCTTCTTTCCAGATTTCATGGGTGGATATTTCCTTTTCCACCATAGCCCTCTATGGGCTTCCAAATATCACTTTGCCAATTCCACAAGAACTGTCTTAGCGAAAGGATTCTTGAGGGGAAAGCTGTAACTCTGTGAGATGATTTCACAGAACACATAGAAGTTTCTCAGAAAGCTTCTTTCTCTTGGTTATCGGAGGATATTTCCTTTGGCCCCATAGTCTTCAAAGGGATCCGAAATATCTGTTCTCAGATTCCACAGAAATAAGCCTAGCAAAGAGATCCACGAAATACAGATGTAACTCTGTGAGATGAATTAACAGAACACTAAGCAGTTTCTCAGAAAGCTTCCTTCCAGATTTCATGGGAGGATATTTCCTTTTTCACCATGGCCCTCTATGGGCTTCCAAATATCATTTTGCCAATTCCACATGAACTGTCTTAGCGAAAGTCTTCTTGAGGGGAAAGCTGTAACTCTGTGAGATGATTTCACAGAACACAAAGAAGTTTCTCAGAAAGCTTCTTTCTCTTTGTTATCGGAGGATATTTCCTTTGGCCCTATAGTCTTCAAAGGGATCCGAAATATCTGTTCTCAGATTCCACAGAAATAAGGCTAGCAAAGAGATCCACGAAATACAGATGTAACTCTGTGAGATGAATTAACACATCACTAAGGAGTTTCTCAGAAAGCTTCTTTCCAGATTTCATCGGAGGATATTTCCTTTTTCACCATAGCCCTCTATGAGCTTCCAAATATCACTTTGCCAATTCCACCCGAACTGTATTAGCGAAAGGCTTCTTGAGGGGAAAGCTGTAACTCTGTGAGATGATTTCACAGAACACAAAGAAGTTTCTCAGAAAGCTTCTTTCTCTTTGTTATCGGAGGATATTTCCTTTGGCCCTATAGTCTTCAAAGGGAAAGGAAATATCTGTTGTCAGATTCCACAGAAATAAGGCTAGCAAAGAGATCCACGATATACAGATGTAACTCCGTGAGATGAATTAACAGAACACTAAGCAGTTTCTCAGAAAGCTTCTTTCCAGATTTCATCGGAGGATATTTCCTTTTTCACCATAGCCCTCCATGGGCTTCCAAATATCACTTTGCCAATTCCACAAGAACTGTCTTAGCGAAAGGCTTCTTGAGGGGAAAGCTGTAACTCTGTGAGATGATTTCACAGAACACAAAGAAGTTTCTCAGAAAGCTTCTTTCTCTTGGTTATCGGAGGATATTTCCTTTGGCCCTATAGTCTTCAAAGGGAAAGGAAATATCTGTTGTCAGATTCCACAGAAATAAGGCTAGCAAAGAGATCCATGACATACAGATGTAACTCTGTGAGATGAATTAACGGAACACTAAGCAGTTTCTCAGAAAGCTTCTTTCCAGATTTCATGGGAGGATATTTCCTTTTTCACCATAGCCCTCTATGGGCTTCCAAATATCACTTTGCCAATTCCACAAGAACTGTCTTAGCGAAAGGCTTCTTGAGGGGAAAGCTGTAACTCTGTGAGATGATTTCACAGAACACATAGAAGTTTCTCAGAAAGCTTCTTTCTCTAGGTTATCGGATGATATTTCCTTTGGCCCTATAGTCTTCAAAGGGATCCGAAATACCTGTTCTCAGATTCCACAGAAATAAGGCTAGCAAAGAGATCCACGAAATACAGATGTAACTCTGTGAGATGAATTAACAGAACACTAAGCAGTTTCTCAGAAAGCTTCCCTCCAGATTTCATGGGAGGATATTTCCTTTTTCACCATAGCCCTCTATGGGCTTCCAAATATCACTTTGCAATTCCACAAGAACTGTCTTAGCGAAAGGCTTCTTGAGGGGAAAGCTGTAACTCTGTGAGATGATTTCACAGAACCCAAAGAAGTTTCTCAGAAAGCTTCTTTCTCTTTGTTATCGGAGGATATTTCCTTTGGCCCTATACTCTTCAAAGGGATCCGAAATATCTGTTCACAGATTCCACAGAAATAAGGCAGGCAAAGAGATCCACGAAATACAGATGTAACTCTGTGAGATGAATTAACAGAACACTAAGCAGTTTCTCAGAAAGCTTCTTTCCAGATTTCATCGGAGGATATTTCCTTTTTCACCATAGCCCTCTATGAGTTTCCAAATATCACTTTGCCAATTCCACAAGAACTGTCTTAGCGAAAGGCTTCTTGAGGGGAAAGCTGTAACTCTGTGAGATGATTTCACAGAACACAAAGAAGTTTCTCAGAAAGCTTCTTTCTCTTTGTTATCGGAGGATATTCCCTTTGGCCGTATAGTCTTCAGAGGGATCCGAAATATCTGTTCTCAGATTCCACAGAAATAAGGCTAGCAAAGAGATCCACGAAATACAGATGTAACTCTGTGAGATGAATTAACAGAACACTAAGCAGTTTCTCAGAAAGCTTCTTTCCAGATTTCATCGGAGGATATTTCCTTTTTCACCATAGCCCTCTATGGGCTTCCAAATATCACTTTGCCAATTCCACAAGAACTGTCTTAGCGAAAGGCTTCTTGACGGGAAAGCTGTAACTCTGTGAGATGATTTCACAGAACACAAAGAAGTTTCTGAGAAAGCTTCTTTCTCTTTGTTATCGGAGGATATTTCCTTTGGCCCTGTCGTCTTCAAAGGGATCTGAAATATCTGTTCTCAGATTCTACAGAAATAAGGCTAGCAAAGAGATCCACGAAATACAGATGTAACTCCGTGAGATGAATTAACAGAACACTAAGCAGTTTCTCAGAAAGCTTCTTTCCAGATTTCATCGGAGGATATTTTCTTTTTCACCATAGCCCTCCATGGGCTTCCAAATATCACTTTGCCAATTCCACAAGAACTGTCTTAGCGAAAGGCTTCTTGAGGGGAAAGCTGTAACTCTGTGAGATGATTTCACAGAACACAAAGAAGTTTCTCAGAAAGCTTCTTTCTCTTTGTTATCGGAGGATATTTCCTTTGACCCTATAGTCTTCAAAGGGAAAGGAAATATCTGTTGTCAGATTCCACAGAAATAAGGCTAGCAAAGAGATCCATGATATACAGATGTAACTCTGTGAGATGAATTAACGGAACACTAAGCAGTTTCTCAGAAAGCTTCTTTCCAGATTTCATGGGTGGATATTTCCTTTTTCACCATAGCCCTCTATGGGCTTCCAAATATCACTTTGCCAATTCCACAAGAACTGTCTTAGCGAAAGGCTTCTTGAGGGGAAAGCTGTAACTCTGTGAGATGATTTCACAGAACACATAGAAGTTTCTCAGAAAGCTTCTTTCTCTTGGTTATCGGAGGATATTTCCTTTGGCCCTATAGTCTTCAAAGGGATCCGAAATATCTGTTCTCAGATTCCACAGAAATAAGGCTAGCAAAGAGATCCACGAAATACAGATGTAACTCTGTGAGATGAATTAACAGAACACTAAGCAGTTTCTCAGAAAGCTTCCTTCCAGATTTCATGGGAGGATATTTCCTTTTTCTCCATAGCCCTCTATGGGCTTCCAAAGATCACTTTGCCAATTCCACAAGAACTGTCTTAGCGAAAGGCTTCTTGAGGGGAAAGCTGTAATTCTGTGAGTTGATTTCACAGAACACAAAGAAGTTTCTCAGAAAGCTTCTTTCTCTTTGTTATCGGAGGATATTTCCTTTGGCCCTATAGTCTTCAAAGGGATCCGAAATATCTGTTCACAGATTCCACAGAAATAAGGCTAGCAAAGAGATCCACGAAATACAGATGTAACTCCGTGAGATGAATTAATAGAAAACTGAGCAGTTTCTCAGAAAGCTTCTTTCCAGATTTCATCGGAGGATATTTCCTTTTTCACCGTAGCCCTCTATGGGCTTCCAAATATCACTTTGACAATTCCACAAGAACTGTCTTAGCGAAAGCCTTCTTGAGGGGAAAGCTGTAACTCTGTGAGATGATTTCACAGAACACAAAGAAGTTTCTCAGAAAGCTTCTTTCTCTTTGTTATCGGAGGATATTTCCTTTGGCCCTATAGTCTTCAAAGGGATCCGAAATATCTGTTCTCAGATTCCACATAAATAAGGCTAGCAAAGAGATCCACGAAATACAGATGTAACTCTGTGAGATGAATTAACACATCACTAAAGAGTTTCTCAGAAAGCTTCTTTCCAGATTTCATCGGAGGATATTTCCATTTTCTCCATAGCCCTCTATGAGCTTCCAAATATCACTTTGCCACTTCCACCCGAACTGTATTAGCGAAAGGCTTCTTGAGGGGAAAGCTGTAACTCTGTGAGATGATTTCACAGAACACAAAGAAGTTTCTCAGAAAGCTTCTTTCTCTTTGTTATCGGAGGATATTTCCTTTGGCCCTATAGTCTTCAAAGGGATCCGAAATATCTGTTCACAGATTCCACAGAAATAAGGCAGGCAAAGAGATCCACGAAATACAGATGTAACTCTGTGAGATGAATTAACAGAACACTAAGCAGTTTCTCAGAAAGCTTCCTTCCAGATTTCATCTGAGGATATTTCCTTTTTCATCATAGCCCTCTATGGGCTTCCAAATGTCACTTTGCCAATTCCACAAGAACTGTCTTAGCGAAAGGCTTCTTGAGGGGAAAGCTGTAACTCTGTGAGATGATTTCACAGAACATAAAGAAGTTTCTCAGAAACCTTCTTTCTCTTTGTTATCGGAGGTTATTTCCTTTGGCCCTATAGTCTTTAAAGGGATCCGAAATATCTGTTCTCACATTCCACAGAAATAAGGCTAGCAAAGAGATCCACGAAATACAGATGTAACTCTGTGAGATGAATTAACAGATCACTAAGCAGTTTCTCAGAAAGCTTCTTTCCAGATTTCATCTGAGGATATTTCCTTTTTCACCATAGCCCTCTATGGGCTTCCAAATATCACTTTGCCAATTCCACAAGAACTGTCTTAGCGAAAGGCTTCTTGAGGGGAAAGCTGTAACTCTGTGAGATGATTTCACAGAACACAAAGAAGTTTCTCAGAAAGCTTCTTTCTCTTTGTTATCGGAGGATATTTCCTTTGGCCCTATAGTCTTCAAATTGATCCGAAATATCTGTTCTCAGATTCCACAGAAATACGGCTAGCAAAGAGATCCACGAAATACAGATGTAACTCTGTGAGATGAATTAACAGAACACTAAGCAGTTTCTCAGAAAGCTTCTTTCCAGATTTCATCGGAGGATATTTCCTTTTTCACCATAGCCCTCTATGGGCTCCCAAATATCACTTTGCCATTTCCACAAGAACTGTCTTAGCGAAAGGCTTCTTGAGGGGAAAGCTGTAACTCTGTGAGAGGATTTCACAGAACCCAAAGAAGTTTCTCAGAAAGCTTCTTTCTCTTTGTTATCGGAGGATATTTCCTTTGGCCCTATAGTCTTCAAAGGGATCCGAAATATCTGTTGTCAGATTCCACAGAAATAAGGCTAGCAAAGAGATCAACGAAATACAGATGTAACTCTCTGAGATGAATTAACAGAACACTAAGCACTTTCTCAGAAAGCTTCTTTTCAGATTTCATCGGAGGATATTTCCTTTTTCACCGTAGCCCTCTATGGGCTTCCAAATATCACTTTGACAATTCCACAAGAACTGTCTTAGCGAAAGCCTTCTTGAGGGGAAAGCTGTAACTCTGTGAGATGATTTCACAGAACACAAAGAAGTTTCTCAGAAAGCTTCTTTCTCTTTGTTATCGGAGGATATTTCCTTTGGCCCTATAGTCTTCAAAGGGATCCGAAATATCTGTTCTCAGATTCCACAGAAATAAGGCTAGCAAAGAGATCCACGAAATACAGATGTAACTCTGTGAGATGAATTAACACATCACTAAGGAGTTTCTCAGAAAGCTTCTTTCCAGATTTCATCGGAGGATATTTCCTTTTTCTCCATAGCCCTCTATGAGCTTCCAAATATCACTTTGCCAATTCCACCCGAACTGTATTAGCGAAAGGCTTCTTGAGGGGAAAGCTGTAACTCTGTGAGATGATTTCACAGAACACAAAGAAGTTTCTCAGAAAGCTTCTTTCTCTTTGTTATCGGAGGATATTTCCTTTGGCCCTATAGTCTTCAAAGGGAAAGGAAATATCTGTTGTCAGATTCCACAGAAATAAGGCTAGCAAAGAGATCCACGATATACAGATGTAACTCCGTGAGATGAATTAACAGAACACTAAGCAGTTTCTCAGAAAGCTTCTTTCCAGATTTCATCGGAGGATATTTCCTTTTTCACCATAGCCCTCCATGGGCTTCCAAATATCACTTTGCCAATTCCACAAGAACTGTCTTAGCGAAAGGCTTCTTGAGGGGAAAGCTGTAACTCTGTGAGATGATTTCACAGAACACAAAGAAGTTTCTCAGAAAGCTTCTTTCTCTTTGTTATCGGAGAATATTTCCTTTGGCCCTATAGTCTTCAAAGGGAAAGGAAATATCTGTTGTCAGATTCCACAGAAATAAGGCTAGCAAAGAGATCCACGATATACAGATGTAACTCTGTGAGATGAATTAACGGAACACTAAGCAGTTTCTCAGAAAGCTTCTTTCCAGATTTCATGGGAGGATATTTCCTTTTTCACCATAGCCCTCTATGGGCTTCCAAATATCACTTTGCCAATTCCACAAGAACTGTCTTAGCGAAAGGCTTCTTGAGGGGAAAGCTGTAACTCTGTGAGATGATTTCACAGAACACATAGAAGTTTCTCAGAAAGCTTCTTTCTCTTGGTTATCGGAGGATATTTCCTTTGGCCCTATAGTCTTCAAAGGGATCCGAAATATCTGTTCTCAGATTCCACAGAAATAAGGCTAGCAAAGAGATCCACGAAATACAGATGTAACTCTGTGAGATGAATTAACAGAACACTAAGCAGTTTCTCAGAAAGCTTCCTTCCAGATTTCATGGGAGGATATTTCCTTTTTCACCATAGCCCTCTATGGGCTTCCAAATATCACTTTGCCAATTCCACAAGAACTGTCTTAGCGAAAGGCTTCTTGAGGGGAAAGCTGTAACTCTGTGAGATGATTTCACAGAACACAAAGACGTTTCTGAGAAAGCTTCTTTCTCTTTGTTATCGGAGGATATTTCCTTTGGCCGTATAGTCTTCAAAGGGAAAGGAATTATCTGTTCTCAGATTCCACAGAAATAACGCTAGCAAAGAGATCCACGAAATACAGATGTAACTCTGTGAGATGAATTAACAGAATACTAAGCAGTTTCTCAGAAAGCTTCTTTCCAGAGATCATTGGAGGATATTTCCTTTTTCTCCATAGCCCTCTATGAGCTTCCAAATATCACTTTGCCAATTCCACCAGAACTGTCTTACCGAAAGGCTTCTTGAGAGGAAAGCTGTAACTCTGTGAGATGATTTCACAACACACAAAGAAGTTTCTCAGAAAGCTTCTTTCTCTTTGTTATCGGAGGATATTTCCTTTGGCCCTATAGTCTTCAAAGGGAAAGGAAATATCTGTTCTCAGATTCCACAGAAATCAGGCTAGCAAAGAGATCCACGAAATACAGATGTAACTCTGTGAGATGAATTAACAGAACACTAAGCAGTTTCTCAGAAAGCTTCTTTCCAGGTTTCATCGGAGGATATTTCCTTTTTCACCATAGCCCTCTATGGGCTTCCAAATATCACTTTGCCAATTCCAGAAGAACTGTCTTCGCGAACGGCTTCTTGAGGGGAAAGCTGTATCTCTGTGAGATGATTTCACAGAACACAAAGAAGTTTCTCAGAAACGTTCTTTCTCTTTGTTATCGGAGGATATTTCCTTTGGCCCTGTAGTCTTCAAAGGGATCCGAAATATCTGTTGTCAGATTCAACAGAAATAAGGCTAGCAAAGAGATCCACGCAATAAGATGTAACTCTGTGAGATGAATTAACAGATCACTAAGCAGTTTCTCAGAAAGCTTCTTTCCAGATTTCATCGGAGGATATTTCCTTTTTCTCCATAGCCCTCTATGAGCTTCCAAATATCACTTTGCCAATTCCACTAGAACTGTCTAGCGAAAGGCTTCTTGAGGGGAAAGCTGTAACTCTGTGAGATGATTTCACAGAACACTTAGAAGTTTCTCAGAAAGCTTCTTTCTCTTGGTTATCGGAGGATATTTCCTTTGGCCCTATAGTCTTCAAAGGGATCCGAAATATCTGTTCTCAGATTCCACAGAAATAAGGCTAGCAAAGAGATCCACGAAATACAGATGTAACTCTGTGAGATGAATTAACAGAACACTAAGCAGTTTCTCAGAAAGCTTCTTTCCAGATTTCATCGGAGGATATTTCCTTTTTCACCATAGCCCTCTATGAGTTTCCAAATATCACTTTGCCAATTCCACAAGAACTGTCTTAGCGAAAGGCTTCTTGAGGGGAAAGCTGTAACTCTGTGATATGATTTCACAGAACACAAAGAAGTTTCTCAGAAAGCTTCTTTCTCTTTGTTATCGGAGGATATTTCCTTTGGCCGTATAGTCTTCAAAGGGATCCGAAATATCTGTTCTCAGATTCCACAGAAATAAGGCTAGCAAAGAGATCCACGAAATACAGATGTAACTCTGTGAGATGAATTAACAGAACACTAAGCAGTTTCTCAGAAAGCTTCTTTCCAGATTTCATCGGAGGATATTTCCTTTTTCACCATAGCCCTCTATGGGCTTCCAAATATCACTTTGCCAATTCCACAAGAACTGTCTTAGCGAAAGGCTTCTTGAGGGGAAAGCTGTAACTCTGTGAGATGATTTCACAGAACACAAAGAAGTTTCTGAGAAAGCTTCTTTCTCTTTGTTATCGGAGGATATTTCCGTTGGCCCTATCGTCTTCAAAGGGATCTGAAATATCTGTTCTCAGATTCTACAGAAATAAGGCTAGCAAAGAGATCCACGAAATACAGATGTAACTCTGTGAGATGAATTAACAGAACACTAAGCAGTTTCTCAGAAAGCTTCCTTCCAGATTTCATCTGAGGATATTTCCTTTTCCATCATAGCCCTCTATGGGCTTCCAAATGTCACTTTGCCAATTCCACAAGAACTGTCTTAGCGAAAGGCTTCTTGAGGGGAAAGCTGTAACTCTGTGAGATGATTTCACAGAACATAAAGAAGTTTCTCAGAAACCTTCTTTCTCTTTGTTATCGGAGGTTATTTCCTTTGGCCCTATAGTCTTTAAAGGGATCCGAAATATCTGTTCTCACATTCCACAGAAATAAGGCTAGCAAAGAGATCCACAAAATACAGATGTAACTCTGTGAGATGAATTAACAGATCACTAAGCAGTTTCTCAGAAAGCTTCTTTCCAGATTTCATCTGAGGATATTTCCTTTTTCACCATAGCCCTCTATGGGCTTCCAAATATCACTTTGCCAATTCCACAAGAACTGTCTTAGCGAAAGGCTTCTTGAGGGGAAAGCTGTAACTCTGTGAGATGATTTCACAGAACCCAAAGAAGTTTCTCAGAAAGCTTCTTTCTCTTTGTTATCGGAGGATATTTCCTTTGGCCCTATAGTCTTCAAAGGGATCCGAAATATCTGTTGTCAGATTCCACAGAAATAAGGCTAGCAAAGAGATCAACGAAATACAGATGTAACTCTGTGAGATGAATTAACAGAACACTAAGCAGTTTCTCAGAAAGCTTCTTTTCAGATTTCATCGGAGGATATTTCCTTTTTCACCGTAGCCCTCTATGGGCTTCCAAATATCACTTTGACAATTCCACAAGAACTGTCTTAGCGAAAGCCTTCTTGAGGGGAAAGCTGTAACTCTGTGAGATGATTTCACAGAACACAAGGAAGTTTCTCAGAAAGCTTCTTTCTCTTTGTTATCGGAGGATATTTCCTTTGGCCGTATAGTCTTCAAAGGGATCTGAAATATCTGTTCTCAGATTCTACAGAAATAAGGCTAGCAAAGAGATCCACGAAATACAGATGTAACTCTGTGAGATGAATTAACAGAACACTAAGCAGTTTCTCAGAAAGCTTCCTTCCAGATTTCATCTGAGGATATTTCCTTTTTCATCATAGCCCTCTATGGGCTTCCAAATGTCACTTTGCCAATTCCACAAGAACTGTCTTAGCGAAAGGCTTCTTGAGGGGAAAGCTGTAACTCTGTGAGATGATTTCACAGAACATAAAGAAGTTTCTCAGAAACCTTCTTTCTCTTTGTTATCGGAGGTTATTTCCTTTGGCCCTATAGTCTTTAAAGGGATCCGAAATATCTGTTCTCACATTCCACAGAAATAAGGCTAGCAAAGAGATCCACGAAATACAGATGTAACTCTGTGAGATGAATTAACAGATCACTAAGCAGTTTCTCAGAAAGCTTCTTTCCAGATTTCATCTGAGGATATTTCCTTTTTCACCATAGCCCTCTATGGGCTTCCAAATATCACTTTGCCAATTCCACAAGAACTGTCTTAGCGAAAGGCTTCTTGAGGGGAAAGCTGTAACTCTGTGAGATGATTTTACAGAACACAAAGAAGTTTCTCAGAAAGCTTCTTTCTCTTTGTTATCGGAGGATATTTCCTTTGGCCCTATAGTCTTCAAATTGATCCGAAATATCTGTTCTCAGATTCCACAGAAATACGGCTAGCAAAGAGATCCACGAAATACAGATGTAACTCTGTGAGATGAATTAACAGAACACTAAGCAGTTTCTCAGAAAGCTTCTTTCCAGATTTCATCGGAGGATATTTCCTTTTTCACCATAGCCCTCTATGGGCTCCCAAATATCACTTTGCCATTTCCACAAGAACTGTCTTAGCGAAAGGCTTCTTGAGGGGAAAGCTGTAACTCTGTGAGAGGATTTCACAGAACCCAAAGAAGTTTCTCAGAAAGCTTCTTTCTCTTTGTTATCGGAGGATATTTCCTTTGGCCCTATAGTCTTCAAAGGGATCCGAAATATCTGTTGTCAGATTCCACAGAAATAAGGCTAGCAAAGAGATCAACGAAATACAGATGTAACTCTCTGAGATGAATTAACAGAACACTAAGCACTTTCTCAGAAAGCTTCTTTTCAGATTTCATCGGAGGATATTTCCTTTTTCAGCGTAGCCCTCTATGGGCTTCCAAATATCACTTTGACAATTCCACAAGAACTGTCTTAGCGAAAGCCTTCTTGAGGGGAAAGCTGTAACTCTGTGAGATGATTTCACAGAACACAAAGAAGTTTCTCAGAAAGCTTCTTTCTCTTTGTTATCGGAGGATATTTCCTTTGGCCCTATAGTCTTCAAAGGGATCCGAAATATCTGTTCTCAGATTCCACAGAAATAAGGCTAGCAAAGAGATCCACGAAATACAGATGTAACTCTGTGAGATGAATTAACACATCACTAAGGAGTTTCTCAGAAAGCTTCTTTCCAGATTTCATCGGAGGATATTTCCTTTTTCTCCATAGCCCTCTATGAGCTTCCAAATATCACTTTGCCAATTCCACCCGAACTGTATTAGCGAAAGGCTTCTTGAGGGGAAAGCTGTAACTCTGTGAGATGATTTCACAGAACACAAAGAAGTTTCTCAGAAAGCTTCTTTCTCTTTGTTATCGGAGGATATTTCCTTTGGCCCTATAGTCTTCAAAGGGAAAGGAAATATCTGTTGTCAGATTCCACAGAAATAAGGCTAGCAAAGAGATCCACGATATACAGATGTAACTCCGTGAGATGAATTAACAGAACACTAAGCAGTTTCTCAGAAAGCTTCTTTCCAGATTTCATCGGAGGATATTTCCTTTTTCACCATAGCCCTCCATGGGCTTCCAAATATCACTTTGCCAATTCCACAAGAACTGTCTTAGCGAAAGGCTTCTTGAGGGGAAAGCTGTAACTCTGTGAGATGATTTCACAGAACACAAAGAAGTTTCTGAGAAAGCTTCTTTCTCTTTGTTATCGGAGAATATTTCCTTTGGCCCTATAGTCTTCAAAGGGAAAGGAAATATCTGTTGTCAGATTCCACAGAAATAAGGCTAGCAAAGAGATCCACGATATACAGATGTAACTCTGTGAGATGAATTAACGGAACACTAAGCAGTTTCTCAGAAAGCTTCTTTCCAGATTTCATGGGAGGATATTTCCTTTTTCACCATAGCCCTCTAAGGGCTTCCAAATATCACTTTGCCAATTCCACAAGAACTGTCTTAGCGAAAGGCTTCTTGAGGGGAAAGCTGTAACTCTGTGAGATGATTTCACAGAACACATAGAAGTTTCTCAGAAAGCTTCTTTCTCTTGGTTATCGGAGGATATTTCCTTTGGCCCTATAGTCTTCAAAGGGATCCGAAATATCTGTTCTCAGATTCCACAGAAATAAGGCTAGCAAAGAGATCCACGAAATACAGATGTAACTCTGTGAGATGAATTAACAGAACACTAAGCAGTTTCTCAGAAAGCTTCCTTCCAGATTTCATGGGAGGATATTTCCTTTTTCACCATAGCCCTCTATGGGCTTCCAAATATCACTTTGCCAATTCCACAAGAACTGTCTTAGCGAAAGGCTTCTTGAGGGGAAAGCTGTAACTCTGTGAGATGATTTCACAGAACACAAAGACGTTTCTGAGAAAGCTTCTTTCTCTTTGTTATCGGAGGATATTTCCTTTGGCCGTATAGTCTTCAAAGGGAAAGGAATTATCTGTTCTCAGATTCCACAGAAATAACGCTAGCAAAGAGATCCACGAAATACAGATGTAACTCTGTGAGATGAATTAACAGAATACTAAGCAGTTTCTCAGAAAGCTTCTTTCCAGAGATCATTGGAGGATATTTCCTTTTTCTCCATAGCCCTCTATGAGCTTCCAAATATCACTTTGCCAATTCCACCAGAACTGTCTTACCGAAAGGCTTCTTGAGAGGAAAGCTGTAACTCTGTGAGATGATTTCACAAAACACAAAGAAGTTTCTCAGAAAGCTTCTTTCTCTTTGTTATCGGAGGATATTTCCTTTGGCCCTATAGTCTTCAAAGGGAAAGGAAATATCTGTTCTCAGATTCCACAGAAATCAGGCTAGCAAAGAGATCCACGAAATACAGATGTAACTCTGTGAGATGAATTAACAGAACACTAAGCAGTTTCTCAGAAAGCTTCTTTCCAGGTTTCATCGGAGGATATTTCCTTTTTCACCATAGCCCTCTATGGGCTTCCAAATATCACTTTGCCAATTCCAGAAGAACTGTCTTCGCGAACGGCTTCTTGAGGGGAAAGCTGTATCTCTGTGAGATGATTTCACAGAACACAAAGAAGTTTCTCAGAAACGTTCTTTCTCTTTGTTATCGGAGGATATTTCCTTTGGCCCTGTAGTCTTCAAAGGGATCCGAAATATCTGTTGTCAGATTCAACAGAAATAAGGCTAGCAAAGAGATCCACGCAATAAGATGTAACTCTGTGAGATGAATTAACAGATCACTAAGCAGTTTCTCAGAAAGCTTCTTTCCAGATTTCATCGGAGGATATTTCCTTTTTCTCCATAGCCCTCTATGAGCTTCCAAATATCACTTTGCCAATTCCACTAGAACTGTCTAGCGAAAGGCTTCTTGAGGGGAAAGCTGTAACTCTGTGAGATGATTTCACAGAACACTTAGAAGTTTCTCAGAAAGCTTCTTTCTCTTGGTTATCGGAGGATATTTCCTTTGGCCCTATAGTCTTCAAAGGGATCCGAAATATCTGTTCTCAGATTCCACAGAAATAAGGCTAGCAAAGAGATCCACGAAATACAGATGTAACTCTGTGAGATGAATTAACAGAACACTAAGCAGTTTCTCAGAAAGCTTCTTTCCAGATTTCATCGGAGGATATTTCCTTTTTCACCATAGCCCTCTATGAGTTTCCAAATATCACTTTGCCAATTCCACAAGAACTGTCTTAGCGAAAGGCTTCTTGAGGGGAAAGCTGTAACTCTGTGATATGATTTCACAGAACACAAAGAAGTTTCTCAGAAAGCTTCTTTCTCTTTGTTATCGGAGGATATTTCCTTTGGCCGTATAGTCTTCAAAGGGATCCGAAATATCTGTTCTCAGATTCCACAGAAATAAGGCTAGCAAAGAGATCCACGAAATACAGATGTAACTCTGTGAGATGAATTAACAGAACACTAAGCAGTTTCTCAGAAAGCTTCTTTCCAGATTTGATCGGAGGATACTTCCTTTTTCACCATAGCCCTCTATGGGCTTCCAAATATCACTTTGCCAATTCCACAAGAACTGTCTTAGCGAAAGGCTTCTTGAGGGGAAAGCTGTAACTCTGTGAGATGATTTCACAGAACACAAAGAAGTTTCTGAGAAAGCTTCTTTCTCTTTGTTATCGGAGGATATTTCCGTTGGCCCTATCGTCTTCAAAGGGATCTGAAATATCTCTTCTCAGATTCTACAGAAATAAGGCTAGCAAAGAGATCCACGAAATACAGATGTAACTCTGTGAGATGAATTAACAGAACACTAAGCAGTTTCTCAGAAAGCTTCCTTCCAGATTTCATCTGAGGATATTTCCTTTTCCATCATAGCCCTCTATGGGCTTCCAAATGTCACTTTGCCAATTCCACAAGAACTGTCTTAGCGAAAGGCTTCTTGAGGGGAAAGCTGTAACTCTGTGAGATGATTTCACAGAACATAAAGAAGTTTCTCAGAAACCTTCTTTCTCTTTGTTATCGGAGGTTATTTCCTTTGGCCCTATAGTCTTTAAAGGGATCCGAAATATCTGTTCTCACATTCCACAGAAATAAGGCTAGCAAAGAGATCCACAAAATACAGATGTAACTCTGTGAGATGAATTAACAGATCACTAAGCAGTTTCTCAGAAAGCTTCTTTCCAGATTTCATCTGAGGATATTTCCTTTTTCACCATAGCCCTCTATGGGCTTCCAAATATCACTTTGCCAATTCCACAAGAACTGTCTTAGCGAAAGGCTTCTTGAGGGGAAAGCTGTAACTCTGTGAGATGATTTCACAGAACCCAAAGAAGTTTCTCAGAAAGCTTCTTTCTCTTTGTTATCGGAGGATATTTCCTTTGGCCCTATAGTCTTCAAAGGGATCCGAAATATCTGTTGTCAGATTCCACAGAAATAAGGCTAGCAAAGAGATCAACGAAATACAGATGTAACTCTGTGAGATGAATTAACAGAACACTAAGCAGTTTCTCAGAAAGCTTCTTTTCAGATTTCATCGGAGGATATTTCCTTTTTCACCGTAGCCCTCTATGGGCTTCCAAATATCACTTTGACAATTCCACAAGAACTGTCTTAGCGAAAGCCTTCTTGAGGGGAAAGCTGTAACTCTGTGAGATGATTTCACAGAACACAAAGAAGTTTCTCAGAAAGCTTCTTTCTCTTTGTTATCGGAGGATATTTCCTTTGGCCCTATAGTCTTCAAAGGGATCCGAAATATCTGTTCTCAGATTCCACAGAAATAAGGCTAGCAAAGAGATCCACGAAATACAGATGTAACTCTGTGAGATGAATTAACACATCACTAAGGAGTTTCTCAGAAAGCTTCTTTCCAGATTTCATCGGAGGATATTTCCTTTTTCTCCATAGCCCTCTATGAGCTTCCAAATATCACTTTGCCAATTCCACCCGAACTGTATTAGCGAAAGGCTTCTTGAGGGGAAAGCTGTAACTCTGTGAGATGATTTCACAGAACACAAAGAAGTTTCTCAGAAAGCTTCTTTCTCTTTGTTATCGGAGGATATTTCCTTTGGCCCTATAGTCTTCAAAGGGAAAGGAAATATCTGTTGTCAGATTCCACAGAAATAAGGCTAGCAAAGAGATCCACGATATACAGATGTTACTCCGTGAGATGAATTAACAGAACACTAAGCAGTTTCTCAGAAAGCTTCTTTCCAGATTTCATCGGAGGATATTTCCTTTTTCACCATAGCCCTCCATGGGCTTCCAAATATCACTTTGCCAATTCCACAAGAACTGTCTTAGCGAAAGGCTTCTTGAGGGGAAAGCTGTAACTCTGTGAGATGATTTCACAGAACACAAAGAAGTTTCTCAGAAAGCTTCTTTCTCTTTGTTATCGGAGGATATTTCCTTTGGCCCTATAGTCTTCAAAGGGAAAGGAAATATCTGTTGTCAGATTCCACAGAAATAAGGCTAGCAAAGAGATCCATGATATACAGATGTAACTCTGTGAGATCAATTAACGGAACACTAAGCAGTTTCTCAGAAAGCTTCTTTCCAGATTTCATGGGAGGATATTTCCTTTTTCACCATAGCCCTCTATGGGCTTCCAAATATCACTTTGCCAATTCCACAAGAACTGTCTTAGCGAAAGGCTTCTTGAGGGGAAAGCTGTAACTCTGTGAGATGATTTCACAGAACACATAGAAGTTTCTCAGAAAGCTTCTTTCTCTTGGTTATCGGATGATATTTCCTTTGGCCCTATAGTCTTCAAAGGGATCCGAAATATCTGTTCTCAGATTCCACAGAAATAAGGCTAGCAAAGAGATCCACGAAATACAGATGTAACTCTGTTAGATGAAATAATAGAACACTAAGCAGTTTCTCAGAAAGCTTCTTTCCAGATTTCATCGGAGGATATTTCCTTTTTCACCATAGCCCTCTATGGGCTTCCAAATATCACTTTGCCAATTCCACAAGAACTGTCTTAGCGAAAGGCTTCTTGAGGGGAAAGCTGTAACTCTGTGAGATGATTTCACAGAACACAAAGAAGTTTCTGAGAAAGCTTCTTTCTCTTTGTTATCGGAGGATATTTCCTTTGGCCCTATCGTCTTCAAAGGGATCTGAAATATCTGTTCTCAGATTCTACAGAAATAAGGCTAGCAAAGAGATCCACGAAATACAGATGTAACTCTGTGAGATGAATTAACAGAACACTAAGCAGTTTCTCAGAAAGCTTCCTTCCAGATTTCATCTGAGGATATTTCCTTTTTCATCATAGCCCTCTATGGGCTTCCAAATGTCACTTTGCCAATTCCACAAGAACTGTCTTAGCGAAAGGCTTCTTGAGGGGAAAGCTGTAACTCTGTGAGATGATTTCACAGAACATAAAGAAGTTTCTCAGAAACCTTCTTTCTCTTTGTTATCGGAGGTTATTTCCTTTGGCCCTATAGTCTTTAAAGGGATCCGAAATATCTGTTCTCACATTCCACAGAACTAAGGCTAGCAAAGAGATCCACGAAATACAGATGTAACTCTGTGAGATGAATTAACAGATCACTAAGCAGTTTCTCAGAAAGCTTCTTTCCAGATTTCATCTGAGGATATTTCCTTTTTCACCATAGCCCTCTATGGGCTTCCAAATATCACTTTGCCAATTCCACAAGAACTGTCTTAGCGAAAGGCTTCTTGAGGGGAAAGCTGTAACTCTGTGAGATGATTTCACAGAACACAAAGAAGTTTCTCAGAAAGCTTCTTTCTCTTTGTTATCGGAGGATATTTCCTTTGGCCCTATAGTCTTCAAATTGATCCGAAATATCTGTTCTCAGATTCCACAGAAATACGGCTAGCAAAGAGATCCACGAAATACAGATGTAACTCTGTGAGATGAATTAACAGAACACTAAGCAGTTTCTCAGAAAGCTTCTTTCCAGATTTCATCGGAGGATATTTCCTTTTTCACCATAGCCCTCTATGGGCTTCCAAATATCACTTTGCCATTTCCACAAGAACTGTCTTAGCGAAAGGCTTCTTGAGGGGAAAGCTGTAACTCTGTGAGATGATTTCACAGAACACAAAGAAGTTTCTCAGAAAGCTTCTTTCTCTTTGTTATCGGAGGATATTTCCTTTGGCCCTATAGTCTTCAAAGGGAAAGGAAATATCTGTTGTCAGATTCCACAGAAATAAGGCTAGCAAAGAGATCCACGAAATACAGATGTAACTCTGTGAGATGAATTAACAGAAAACTAAGCAGTTTCTCAGAAAGCTTCTTTCCAGATTTCATGGGAGGATATTTCCTTTTTCACCATAGCCCTCTATGGGCTTCCAAGTATCACTTTGCCAATTCCACAAGAACTGTCTTAGCGAAAGGCTTCTTGAGGGGAAGGCTGTAACTCTGTGAGATGATTTCACAGAACCCAAAGAAGTTTGTCAGAAAGCTTCTTTCTCTTTGTTATCGGAGGATATTTCCTTTGGCCCTATAGTCTTTAAAGGGATCCGAAATATCTGTTGTCAGATTCCACAGAAATAAGGCTAGCAAAGAGATCAACGAAATACAGATGTAACTCTGTGAGATGAATTAACAGAACACTAAGCAGTTTCTCAGAAAGCTTCTTTTCAGATTTCATCGGAGCATATTTCCTTTTTCACCGTAGCCCTCTATGGGCTTCCAAATATCACTTTGCCAATTCCACAAGAACTGTCTTAGCGAAAGCCTTCTTGAGGGGAAAGCTGTAACTCTGTGAGATGATTTCACAGAACACAAAGAAGTTTCTCAGAAAGCTTCTTTCTCTTTGTTATCGGAGGATATTTCCTTTGGCCCTATAGTCTTCAAAGGGATCCGAAATATCTGTTCTCAGATTCCACAGAAATAAGGCTAGCAAAGAGATCCAAGAAATACAGATGTAACTCTGTGAGATGAATTAACTCATCACTAAGGAGTTTCTCAGAAAGCTTCTTTCCAGATTTCATCGGAGGATATTTCCTTTTTCTCCATAGCCCTCTATGAGCTTCCAAATATCACTTTGCCAATTCCACCCGAACAGTATTAGCGAAAGGCTTCTTGAGGGGAAAGCTGTAACTCTGTGAGATGATTTCACAGAACACAAAGAAGTTTCTCAGAAAGCTTCTTTCTCTTTGTTATCGGAGGATATTTCCTTTGGCCCTATAGTCTTCAAAGGGAAAGGAAATATCTGTTGTCAGATTCCACAGAAATAAGGCTAGCAAAGAGATCCACGATATACAGATGTAACTCCGTGAGATGAATTAACAGAACACTAAGCAGTTTCTCAGAAAGCTTCTTTCCAGATTTCATCGGAGGATATTTCCTTTTTCACCATAGCCCTCCATGGGCTTCCAAATATCACTTTGCCAATTCCACAAGAACTGTCTTAGCGAAAGGCTTCTTGAGGGGAAAGCTGTAACTCTGTGAGATGATTTCACAGAACACAAAGAAGTTTCTCAGAAAGCTTCTTTCTCTTTGTTATCGGAGGATATTTCCTTTGGCCCTATAGTCTTCAAAGGGAAAGGAAATATCTGTTGTCAGATTCCACATAAATAAGGCTAGCAAAGAGATCCATGATATACAGATGTAACTCTGTGAGATGAATTAACGGAACACTAAGCAGTTTCTCAGAAAGCTTCTTTCCAGATTTCATGGGAGGATATTTCCTTTTTCACCATAGCCCTCTATGGGCTTCCAAATATCACTTTGCCAATTCCACAAGAACTGTCATAGCGAAAGGCTTCTTGAGGGGAAAGCTGTAACCCTGTGAGATGATTTCACAGAACACAAAGAAGTTTCTAAGAAAGCTTCTTTCTCTTTGTTATCGGAGGATATTTCCTTTGGCCCTATAGTCTTCAAAGGGAAAGGAAATATCTGTTGTCAGATTCCACAGAAATAAGGCTAGCAAAGAGATCCACGAAATACAGATGTAACTCTGTGAGATGAATTAACAGAAAACTAAGCAGTTTCTCAGAAAGCTTCTTTCCAGATTTCATCGGAGGATATTTCCTTTTTCACCGTAGCCCTCTATGGGCTTCCAAATGTGACCTTGCTAATTCCACAAGAACTGTCTTAGCGAAAGGGTTCTTGAGGTGAAAGCTGTAACTCTGTGAGATGATTTCACAGAACACAAAGAAGTTTCTCAGAAAGCTTCTTTCTCTTTGTTATCGGAGGATATTTCCTTTGGCCCTATAGTCTTCAAAGGGAAACGAAATATCTGTGCTCAGATTCCACAGAAATAAGGCTAGCAAAGAGATCCACGAAATACAGATGTAACTCTGTGAGATGAATTAACAGAACACTAAGTAGTTTCTCAGAAAGCTTCTTTCCAGATTTCATCGGAGGATATTTCCTTTTTCTACATAGCCCTCTATGAGCTTCCAAATATCACTTTGCCAATTCCACAAGAACTGTCTTAGCGAAAGGCTTCTTGAGTGGAAAGCTGTAACTCTGTGAGAGGATTTCACATAACACAAAGAAGTTTCTCAGAAAGCTTCTTTCTCTTTGTTATCAGAGGATATTTCCTTTGGCCCTATAGTCTTCAAAGGGATCCGAAATATCTGTTCTCAGATTCCACAGAAATAAGGCTAACAAAAAGATCCACGAAATACAGATGTAACTCTGTGAGAAGAATTAACAGAACACTAAGCAGTTTCTCAGAAAGCTTCTTTCCAGATTTCATGGGAGGATATTTTCTTTTTCACCGTAGCCCTCTATGAGCTTCCAAATATCACTTTGCCAATTCCACAAGAACTGTCTAGCGAAACTCTTCTTGAGGGGAAAGCTGTAACTCTGTGAGATGATTTCACAGAACACAAAGAAGTTTCTCAGAAAGCTTCTTTCTCTTTGTTATCGGAGGATATTTCCTTTGGCCCTATAGTCTTCAAAGGGATCCGAAATATCTGTTCACAGATTCCACAGAAATAAGGCTAGCAAAGAGGTCCACGAAATACAGATGTAACTCTGTGAGATGAATTAATAGAACACTGAGCAGTTTCTCAGAAAGCTTCTTTCCAGATTTCATCGGAGGATATTTCCTTTTTCACCATAGCCCTCTATGGGCTTCCAAATATCACTTTGCCAATTACACAAGAACTGTCTTAGCGAAAGGCTTCTTGAGGGGAAAGCTGTAACTCTGTGAGATGATTTCACAGAACACAAAGAAGTTTCTGAGAAAGCTTCTTTCTCTTTGTTATCGGAGGATATTTCCTTTGGCCCTATAGTCTTCAAATTGATCCGAAATATCTGTTCTCAGATTCCACAGAAATAAGGCTAGCAAAGAGATCCACGAAATACAGATGTAACTCTGTGAGATGAATTAACAGAACACTAAGCAGTTTCTCAGAAAGCTTCTTTCCAGATTTCATCGGAGGATATTTCCTTTTTCACCATAGCCCTCTATGGGCTTCCAAATATCACTTTGCCATTTCCACAAAAACTGTCTTAGCGAAAGGCTTCTTGAGGGGAAAGCTGTAACTCTGTGAGAGGATTTCACAGAACACAAAGAAGTTTCTCAGAAAGCTTCTTTCTCTTTGTTATCGGAGGATATTTCCTTTGGCCCTATAGTGTTCAAAGGGAAAGGAAATATCTGTTGTCAGATTCCAAAGAAATAAGGCTAGGAAAGAGATCCACGAAATACAGATGTAACTCTGTGAGATGAATTAACAGAAAACTAAGCAGTTTCTCAGAAAGCTTCTTTCCAGATTTCATGGGAGGATATTTCCTTTTTCACCATAGCCCTCTAAGGGCTTCCAAATATCACTTTGCCAATTCCACAAGAACTGTCTTAGCGAAAGGCTTCTTCAGGGGAAAGCTGTAACTCTGTGAGATGATTTCACAGAACACAAAGAAGTTTCTCAGAAAGCTTCTTTCTCTTTGTTATCGGAGGATATTTCCTTTGGCCCTATAGTCTTCAAAGGGATCCGAAATATCTGTTGTCAGATTCCACAGAAATAAGGCTAGCAAAGAGATCCACGAAATACAGATGTAACTGTGAGATGAATTAACAGAACACTAAGCGGTTTCTCAGAAAGCTTCTTTTCATATTTCATCGGAGGATATTTCCTTTTTCACCATAGCCCTCTATGGGCTTCCAAATATCACTTTGCCAATTCCACAAGAACTGTCTTAGCGAAAGGCTTCTTGAGGGGAAAGCTGTAACTCTGTGAGATGATTTCACAGAACACAAAGAAGTTTCTCAGAAAGCTTCTTTCTCTTTGTTATCGGAGGATATTTCCTTTGGCCCTATAGTCTTCAAAGGGATCCGAAATATCTGTTCTCAGATTCCACAGAAATAAGGCTAGCAAAGAGATCCACGAAATACAGATGTAACTCTGTGAGATGAATTAACGGAACACTAAGCAGTTTCTCAGAAAGCTTCTTTCCATATTTCATGGGAGGATATTTCCTTTTTCACCATAGCCATCTAGGGGCTTCCAAATATCACTTTGCCAATTCCACAAGAACTGTCTTAGCGCAAGTCTTCTTGAGGGGAAAGCTGTAACCCTGTGAGATGATTTCCAGAACGCAAAGAAGTTTCTAAGAAAGCTTCTTTCTCTTTGTTATCGGAGGATATTTCCTTTGGCCCTATAGTCTTCAAAGGGATCCGAAATATCTGTTCTCAGATTCCACAGAAATAAGGCTAGCAATGAGATCCACGAAATACAGATGTAACTCTGTTAGATGAAATAATAGAACACTAAGCAGTTTCTCAGAAAGCTTCTTTCCAGATTTCATCGGAGGATATTTCCTTTTTCACCATAGCCCTCTATGAGTTTTCAAATACCACTTTGCCAATTCCACAAGAACTGTCTTAGCGAAAGGCTTCTTGAGGGGAAAGCTGTAACTCTGTGAGATGATTTCACAGAACACAAAGAAGTTTCTCAGAAAGCTTCTTTCTCTTTGTTATCGGAGGATATTTCCTTTGGCCGTATAGTCTTCAAAGGGATCCGAAATATCTGTTCTCAGATTCCACAGAAATAAGGCTAGCAAAGAGATCCACGAAATACAGATGTAACTCTGTGAGATGAATTAACAGAACACTAAGCAGTTTCTCAGAAAGCTTCTTTCCAGATTTCATCGGAGGATATTTCCTTTTTCACCATAGCCCTCTATGGGCTTCCAAATATCACTTTGCCAATTCCACAAGAACTGTCTTAGCGAAAGGCTTCTTGAGGGGAAAGCTGTAACTCTGTGAGATGATTTCACAGAACACAAAGAAGTTTCTGAGAAAGCTTCTTTCTCTTTGTTATCGGAGGATATTTCCTTTGGCCCTATCGTCTTCAAAGGGATCTGAAATATCTGTTCTCAGATTCTACAGAAATAAGGCTAGCAAAGAGATCCACGAAATACAGATGTAACTCTGTGAGATGAATTAACAGAACACTAAGCAGTTTCTCAGAAAGCTTCCTTCCAGATTTCATCTGAGGATATTTCCTTTTTCATCATAGCCCTCTATGGGCTTCCAAATGTCACTTTGCCAATTCCACAAGAACTGTCTTAGCGAAAGGCTTCTTGAGGGGAAAGCTGTAACTCTGTGAGATGATTTCACAGAACATAAAGAAGTTTCTCAGAAACCTTCTTTCTCTTTGTTATCGGAGGTTATTTCCTTTGGCCCTATAGTCTTTAAAGGGATCCGAAATATCTGTTCTCACATTCCACAGAAATAAGGCTAGCAAAGAGATCCACGAAATACAGATGTAACTCTGTGAGATGAATTAACAGATCACTAAGCAGTTTCTCAGAAAGCTTCTTTCCAGATTTCATCTGAGGATATTTCCTTTTTCACCATAGCCCTCTATGGGCTTCCAAATATCACTTTGCCAATTCCACAAGAACTGTCTTAGCGAAAGGCTTCTTGAGGGGAAAGCTGTAACTCTGTGAGATGATTTCACAGAACACAAAGAAGTTTCTCAGAAAGCTTCTTTCTCTTTGTTATCGGAGGATATTTCCTTTGGCCCTATAGTCTTCAAATTGATCCGAAATATCTGTTCTCAGATTCCACAGAAATACGGCTAGCAAAGAGATCCACGAAATACAGATGTAACTCTGTGAGATGAATTAACAGAACACTAAGCAGTTTCTCAGAAAGCTTCTTTCCAGATTTCATCGGAGGATATTTCCTTTTTCACCATAGCCCTCTATGGGCTTCCAAATATCACTTTGCCATTTCCACAAGAACTGTCTTAGCGAAAGGCTTCTTGAGGGGAAAGCTGTAACTCTGTGAGAGGATTTCACAGAACACAAAGAAGTTTCTCAGAAAGCTTCTTTCTCTTTGTTATCGGAGGATATTTCCTTTCGCCCTATAGTCTTCAAAGGGAAAGGAAATATCTGTTGTCAGATTCCACAGAAATAAGGCTAGCAAAGAGATCCACGAAATACAGATGTAACTCTGTGAGATGAATTAACAGAAAACTCAGCAGTTTCTCAGAAAGCTTCTTTCCAGATTTCATGGGAGGATATTTCCTTTTTCACCATAGCCCTCTATGGGCTTCCAAGTATCACTTTGCCAATTCCACAAGAACTGTCTTAGCGAAAGGCTTCTTGAGGGGAAAGCTGTAACTCTGTGAGATGATTTCACAGAACCCAAAGAAGTTTCTCAGAAAGCTTCTTTCTCTTTGTTATCGGAGGATATTTCCTTTGGCCCTATAGTCTTTAAAGGGATCCGAAATATCTGTTGTCAGATTCCACAGAAATAAGGCTAGCAAAGATATCCACGAAATACAGATGTAACTCTGTGAGATGAATTAACAGAAAACTAAGCAGTTTCTCAGAAAGCTTCTTTCCAGATTTCATCGGAGGATATTTCCTTTTTCACCGTAGCCCTCTATGGGCTTCCAAATGTGACCTTGCTAATTCCACAAGAACTGTCTTAGCGAAAGGGTTCTTGAGGTGAAAGCTGTAACTCTGTGAGATGATTTCACAGAACACAAAGAAGTTTCTCAGAAAGCTTCTTTCTCTTTGTTATCGGAGGATATTTCCTTTGGCCCTATAGTCTTCAAAGGGAAACGAAATATCTGTGCTCAGATTCCACAGAAATAAGGCTAGCAAAGAGATCCACGAAATACAGATGTAACTCTGTGAGATGAATTAACAGAACACTAAGTAGTTTCTCAGAAAGCTTCTTTCCAGATTTCATCGGAGGATATTTCCTTTTTCTACATAGCCCTCTATGAGCTTCCAAATATCACTTTGCCAATTCCACAAGAACTGTCTTAGCGAAAGGCTTCTTGAGTGGAAAGCTGTAACTCTGTGAGAGGATTTCACATAACACAAAGAAGTTTCTCAGAAAGCTTCTTTCTCTTTGTTATCAGAGGATATTTCCTTTGGCCCTATAGTCTTCAAAGGGATCCGAAATATCTGTTCTCAGATTCCACAGAAATAAGGCTAACAAAAAGATCCACGAAATACAGATGTAACTCTGTGAGAAGAATTAACAGAACACTAAGCAGTTTCTCAGAAAGCTTCTTTCCAGATTTCATGGGAGGATATTTTCCTTTTCACCGTAGCCCTCTATGAGCTTCCAAATATCACTTTGCCAATTCCACAAGAACTGTCTTAGCGCAAGTCTTCTTGAGGGGAAAGCTGTAACCCTGTGAGATGATTTCCAGAACGCAAAGAAGTTTCTAAGAAAGCTTCTTTCTCTTTGTTATCGGAGGATATTTCCTTTGGCCCTATCATCTTCAAAGGGAAAGGAAATATCTGTTGTCAGATTCCACAGAAATAAGGCTAGCAAAGAGGTCCACGAAATACAGATGTAACTCTGTGAGATGAATTAATAGAACACTGAGCAGTTTCTCAGAAAGCTTCTTTCCAGATTTCATCGTAGGATATTTCCTTTTTCACCATAGCCCTCTATGGGCTTCCAAATATCACTTTGCCAATTACACAAGAACTGTCTTAGCGAAAGGCTTCTTGAGGGGAAAGCTGTAAATCTGTGAGATGATTTCACAGAACACAAAGAAGTTTCTGAGAAAGCTTCTTTCTCTTTGTTATCGGAGGATATTTCCTTTGGCCCTATAGTCTTCAAATTGATCCGAAATATCTGTTCTCAGATTCCACAGAAATAAGGCTAGCAAAGAGATCCACGAAATACAGATGTAACTCTGTGAGATGAATTAACAGAACACTAAGCAGTTTCTCAGAAAGCTTCTTTCCAGATTTCATCGGAGGATATTTCCTTTTTCACCATAGCCCTCTATGGGCTTCCAAATATCACTTTGCCATTTCCACAAAAACTGTCTTAGCGAAAGGCTTCTTGAGGGGAAAGCTGTAACTCTGTGAGAGGATTTCACAGAACACAAAGAACTTTCTCAGAAAGCTTCTTTCTCTTTGTTATCGGAGGATATTTCCTTTGGCCCTATAGTGTTCAAAGGGAAAGGAAATATCTGTTGTCAGATTCCACAGAAATAAGGCTAGGAAAGAGATCCACGAAATACAGATGTAACTCTGTGAGATGAATTAACAGAAAACTAAGCAGTTTCTCAGAAAGCTTCTTTCCAGATTTCATGGGAGGATATTTCCTTTTTCACCATAGCCCTCTAAGGGCTTCCAAATATCACTTTGCCAATTCCACAAGAACTGTCTTAGCGAAAGGCTTCTTGAGGGGAAAGCTGTAACTCTGTGAGATGATTTCACAGAACACAAAGAAGTTTCTCAGAAAGCTTCTTTCTCTTTGTTATCGGAGGATATTTCCTTTGGCCCTATAGTCTTCAACGGGATCCGAAATATCTGTTGTCAGATTCCACAGAAATAAGGCTAGCAAAGAGATCCACGAAATACAGATGTAACTGTGAGATGAATTAACAGAACACTCAGCAGTTTCTCAGAAAGCTTCTTTTCATATTTCATCGGAGGATATTTCCTTTTTCACCGTAGCCCTCTATGGGCTTCCAAATATCACTTTGCCAATTCCACAAGAACTGTCTTAGTGAAAGGCTTCTTGAGGGGAAAGCTGTAACTCTGTGAGATGATTTCACAGAACACAAAGAAGTTTCTCAGAAAGCTTCTTTCTCTTTGTTATCGGAGGATATTTCCTTTGGCCCTATAGTCTTCAAAGGGATCCGAAATATCTGTTCTCAGATTCCACAGAAATAAGGCTAGCAAAGAGATCCACGAAATACAGATGTAACTCTGTGAGATGAATTAACGGAACACTCAGCAGTTTCTCAGAAAGCTTCTTTCCATATTTCATGGGAGGATATTTCCTTTTTCACCATAGCCCTCTAGGGGCTTCCAAATATCACTTTGCCAATTCCACAAGAACTGTCTTAGCGCAAGTCTTCTTGAGGGGAAAGCTGTAACCCTGTGAGATGTTTTCCAGAACGCAAAGAAGTTTCTAAGAAAGCTTCTTTCTCTTTGTTATCGGAGGATATTTCCTTTGGCCCTATCATCTTCAAAGGGAAAGGAAATATCTGTTGTCAGATTCCACAGAAATAAGGCTAGCAAAGAGATCCACGATATACACATGTAACTCTGTGAGATGAATTAACGGAACACTAAGCAGTTTCTCAGAAAGCTTCTTTCCAGTTTTCATCGGAGGATATTTCCTTTTTCACCATAGCCCTCTATGGGCTTCCAAATATCACTTTGCCAATTCCACAAGAACTGTCTTAGCGAAAGGCTTCTTGAGGGGAAAGCTGTAACTCTGTGAGATGATTTCACAGAGCACAAAAAAGCTTCTTAGAAAGCTTCTTCTCTTGGTTATCGGAGGATATTTCTTTGGCCCTATAGTCTTCAAAGGGATCCGAAATATCCGTTCTCAGATTCCACAGAAATAAGGTTAGCAAAGAGATCCACGAAATACAGATGTAACTCTGTGAGATGAATTAACAGAACACTAAGCAGTTTCTCAGAAAGCTTCTTTCCAGATTTCATCGGAGGATATTTCCTTTTTCACCATAGCCCTCTATGAGCTTCCAAATATCACTTTGCCAATTCCACAAGAACTGTCTTAGCGAAAGGCTTCTTGAGGGGAAAGCTGTAACTCTGTGAGATGATTTCACAGAACACTAAGAAGTTTCTCAGAAAGCTTCTTTCTCTTTCTTATCGGAGGATATTTCCTTTGGACCTATAGTCTTCAAAGGGAAAGGAAATATCTGTTGTCAGATTCCACAGAAATAAGGCTAGCAAACAGATCCACGAAATACAGATGTAACTCTGTGAGATGAATTAACAGAACACTAAGCAGTTTCTCAGAAAGCTTCTTTCCAGATTTCATCGGAGGATATTTCCTTTTTCACCATAGCCCTCTATGGGCTTCCAAATATCACTTTGCCAATTCCAGAAGAACTGTCTTAGCGAAAGGCTTCTTGAGGGGAAAGCTGTAACTCTGTGAGATGATTTCACAGAACACAAAGAAGTTGCTCAGAAACGTTCTTTCTCTTTGTTATCGGAGGATATTTCCTTTGGCCCTATAGTCTTCAAAGGGAAAGGAAATATCTGTTCTCAGATTCCACAGAAATAAGGCTAGCAAAGAGATCCACGAAATACAGATGTAACTCTGTGAGATGAATTAACAGAACACTAAGCAGTTTCTCAGAAAGCTTCTTTCCAGATTTCATCGGAGGATATTTCCTTTTTCACCGTAGCCCTGTATGGGCTTCCAAATGTGACTTTTCCAATTCCACAAGAACTGTCTTAGCGAAAGGCTTCTTGAGGGGAAAGCTGTAACTCTGTGAGATGATTTCACAGAACACATAGAAGTTTCTCAGAAAGCTTCTTTCTCTTTGTTATCGGAGGATATTTCCTTTGGCCCTATAGTCTTCAAAGGGAAACGAAATATCTGTTCTCAGATTCCACAGAAATAAGGCTAGCAAAGAGATCCACGAAATACAGATGTAACTCTGTGAGATGAATTAACAGAACACTAAGTAGTTTCTCAGAAAGCTTCTTTCCAGATTTCATCGTAGGATATTTCCTTTTTCTCCATAGCCCTCTATGAGCTTCCAAATAACACTTTGCCAATTCCACAAGAACTGTCTTAGCGAAAGGCTTCTTGAGTGGAAAGCTGTAACTCTGTGAGAGTATTTCACATAACACAAAGAAGTTTCTCAGAAAGCTTCTTTCTCTTTGTTATCAGAGGATATTTCCTTTGGCCCTATAGTCTTCAAAGGGATCCGAAATATCTGTTCTCAGATTCCACAGAAATAAGGCTAACAAAGAGATCCACGAAATACAGATGTAAGTCTGTGAGATGAATTAACAGAACACTAAGCAGTTTCTCAGAAGGCTTCTTTCCAGATTTCATCGGAGGATATTTCCTTTTTAACCGTAGCCCTATATGGGCTTCCAAATATCACTTTGCCAATTCCACAAGAACTATCTTAGCGAAAGGCTTCTTGAGGGGAAAGCTGTAACTCTGTGAGATGATTTCACAGAACACAAAGAAGTTTCTCAGAAAGCTTCTTTCTCTTTGTTATCGGAGGATATTTCCTTTGGCCCTATAGTCTTCAAAGGGATCCGAAATATCTGTTCTCAGATTCCACAGAAATAAGGCTAGCAAAGAGATCCACGAAATACAGATGTAACTCTGTGAGATGAATTAACGGAACACTAAGCAGTTTCTCAGAAAGCTTCTTTCCATATTTCATGGGAGGATATTTCCTTTTTCACCATAGCCCTCTAGGGGCTTCCAAACATCACTTTGCCAATTCCACAAGAACTGTCTTAGCGCAAGTCTTCTTGAGGGGAAAGCTGTAACCCTGTGAGATGATTTCCAGAACGCAAAGAAGTTTCTAAGAAAGCTTCTTTCTCTTTGTTATCGGAGGATATTTCCTTTGGCCCTATCATCTTCAAAGGGAAAGGAAATATCTGTTGTCAGATTCCACAGAAATAAGGCTAGCAAAGAGATCCACGAAATACAGATGTAACTCTGTGAGATGAATTAACAGAACACTAAGCAGTTTCTCAGAAAGCTTCTTTCCAGGTTTCATCGGAGGATATTTCCTTTTTCACCATAGCCCTCTATGGGCTTCCAAATATCACTTTGCCAATTCCACAAGAACTGTCTTAGCGAAAGGCTTCTTGAGGGGAAAGCTGTAACTCTGTGAGATGATTTCACAGACCACAAAAAAGCTTCTTAGAAAGCTTCTTCTCTTGGTTATCGGAGGATATTTCTTTGGCCCTATAGTCTTCAAAGGGATCCGAAATATCCGTTCTCAGATTCCACAGAAATAAGGTTAGCAAAGAGATCCACGAAATACAGATGTAACTCTGTGAGATGAATTAACAGAACACTAAGCAGTTTCTCAGAAAGCTTCTTTCCAGATTTCATCGGAGGATATTTCCTTTTTCACCATAGCCCTCTATGAGCTTCCAAATATCACTTTGCCAATTCCACAAGATCAGTCTTAGCGAAAGGCTTCTTGAGGGGAAAGCTGTAACTCTGTGAGATGATTTCACAGAACACAAAGAAGTTTCTCAGAAAGCTTCTTTCTCTTTCTTATCGGAGGATATTTCCTTTGGCCCTATAGTGTTCAAAGGGAAAGGAAATATCTGTTGTCAGATTCCACAGAAATAAGGCTAGCAAAGAGATCCACGAAATACAGATATAACTCTGTGAGATGAATTAACAGAAAACTAAGCAGTTTCTCAGAAAGCTTCTTTCCAGATTTCATGGGAGGATATTTCCTTTTTCACCATAGCCCTCTAAGGGCTTCCAAATATCACTTTGCCAATTCCACAAGAACTGTCTTAGCGAAAGGCTTCTTGAGGGGAAAGCTGTAACTCTGTGAGATGATTTCACAGAACACAAAGAAGTTTCTCAGAAAGCTTCTTTCACTTTGTTATCGGAGGATATTTCCTTTGGCCCTATAGTCTTCAAAGGGATCCGAAATATCTGTTGTCAGATTCCACAGAAATAAGGCTAGCAAAGAGATCAACGAAATACAGATGTAACTCTGTGAGATGAATTAACAGAACACTCAGCAGTTTCTCAGAAAGCTTCTTTTCAGATTTCATCGGAGGATATTTCCTTTTTCACCATAGCCCTCTATGGGCTTCCAAATATCACTTTGCCAATTCCACAAGAACTGTCTTAGCGAAAGGCTTCTTGAGGGGAAGCTGTAACTCTGTGAGATGATTTCACAGAACACAAAGAAGTTTCTCAGAAAGCTTCTTTCTCTTTCTTATCGGAGGATATTTCCTTTGGCCCTATAGTCTTGAAAGGGAAAGGAAATATCTGTTGTCAGATTCCACAGAAATAAGGCTAGCAAACAGATCCACGAAATACAGATGTAACTCTGTGAGATGAATTAACAGAACACTAAGCAGTTTCTCAGAAAGCTTCTTTCCAGATTTCATCGGAGGATATTTCCTTTTTCACCATAGCCCTCTATGGGCTTCCAAATATCACTTTGCCAATTCCAGAAGAACTGTCTTAGCGAAAGGCTTCTTGAGGGGAAAGCTGTAACTCTGTGAGATGATTTCACAGAACACAAAGAAGTTGCTCAGAAACGTTCTTTCTCTTTGTTATCGGAGGATATTTCCTTTGGCCCTATAGTCTTCAAAGGGAAAGGAAATATCTGTTCTCAGATTCCACAGAAATAAGGCTATCAAAGAGATCCACGAAATACAGATGTAACTCTGTGAGATGAATTAACAGAAAACTAAGCAGTTTCTCAGAAAGCTTCTTTCCAGATTTCATCGGAGGATATTTCCTTTTTCACCGTAGCCCTGTATGGGCTTCCAAATGTGACTTTTCCAATTCCACAAGAACTGTCTTAGTGAAAGGCTTCTTGAGGGGAAAGCTGTAACTCTGTGAGATGATTTCACAGAACACATAGAAGTTTCTCAGAAAGGTTCTTTCTCTTTGTTATCGGAGGATATTTCCTTTGGCCCTATAGTCTTCAAAGGGAAACGAAATATCTGTTCTCAGATTCCACAGAAATAAGGCTAGCAAAGAGATCCACGAAATACAGATGTAACTCTGTGAGATGAATTAACAGAACACTAAGTAGTTTCTCAGAAAGCTTCTTTCCAGATTTCATCGGAGGATATTTCCTTTTTCTCCATAGCCCTCTATGAGCTTCCAAATATCACTTTGCCAATTCCACAAGAACTGTCTTAGCGAAAGGCTTCTTGAGTGGAAAGCTGTAACTCTGTGAGAGTATTTCACATAACACAAAGAAGTTTCTCAGAAAGCTTCTTTCTCTTTGTTATCAGAGGATATTTCCTTTGGCCCTATAGTCTTCAAAGGGATCCGAAATATCTGTTCTCAGATTCCACAGAAATAAGGCTAGCAAAGAGATCCACGAAATACAGAGGTAATTCTGTGAGATGAATTTACAGAACACTAAGCAGTTTCTCAGAAAGCTTCTTTCCAGATTTCATCGGAGGATATTCCCTTTTTCACCATAGTCCTCTATGGGCTTCAAAATATCACTTTGCGAATTCATCAAGAACTGTCTTAGCGAAAGGCTTCTTGAGGGGAAAGCTGTAACTCTGTGAGATGATTTCACAGAACACAAAGAAGTTTCTCAGAAAGCTTCTTTCTCTTCGTTATCGGAGGATATTTCCTTTGGCCCTATAGTCTTCAAAGGGATCCGAAATATCTGTTCTCAGATTCCACAGAAATAAGGCTAGCAAAGAGATCCACGAAATACAGATATAATTCTGTGAGATGAATTTACAGAACACTAAGCAGTTTCTCAGAAAGCTTCTTTCTAGATTTCATCGGAGGATATTCCCTTTTTCACCATAGCCCTCTTTGGGCTTCCAAATATCACTTTGCCAATTCCACAAGAACTGTCTTAGCGAAAGGCTTCTTGAGGGGAAAGCTGTAACTCTGTGAGATGATTTCACAGAACACAAAGAAGTTTCTCAGAAAGCTTCTTTCTCTTGGTTATCGGAGGATATTTCCTTTGGCCCTATAGTCTTCAAAGGGATCCGAAATATCTGTTCTCAGATTCCACAGAAATAAGGCTAGTAAAGAGATCCACGAAATACAGATGTAACTCTGTGAGATGAATTCACAGAACACTAAGCAGTTTCTCAGAAAGCTTGTTTCCAGATTTCATCGGAGGATATTTCCTTTTTCACCATAGCCCTCTATGAGTTTCCAAATATCACTTTGCCAATTGCACAAGAACTGTCTTAGCGAAAGGCATCTTCAGGGGAAAGCTGTAACTCTGTGAGATGATTTCACAGAACACAAAGAAGTTTCTCAGAAAGCTTCTTTCTCTTGGTTATCGGAGGATATTTCCTTTGGCCCTATAGTCTTCAAAGGGATCCGAAATATCTGTTCTCAGATTCCACAGAAATAAGGCTAGCAAAGAGATCCACGAAATACAGATATAATTCTGTGAGATGAATTTACAGAACACTAAGCAGTTTCTCAGAAAGCTTCTTTCCAGATTTCATCGGAGGATATTCCCTTTTTCACCATAGCCCTCTATGGGCTTCCAAATATCACTTTGCCAATTCCACAAGAACTGTCTTAGCGAAAGGCTTCTTGAGGGGAAAGCTGTAACTCTGTGAGATGATTTCACAGAACACAAAGAAGTTTCTCAGAAAGCTTCTTTCTCTTGGTTATCGGAGGATATTTCCTTTGGCCCTATAGTCTTCAAAGGGATCCGAAATATCTGTTCTCAGATTCCACAGAAATAAGGCTAGTAAAGAGATCCACGAAATACAGATGTAACTCTGTGAGATGAATTAACGGAACACTAAGCAGTTTCTCAGAAAGCTTCTTTCCATATTTCATGGGAGGATATTTCCTTTTTCACCATAGCCCTCTAGGGGCTTCCAAACATCACTTTGCCAATTCCACAAGAACTGTCTTAGCGCAAGTCTTCTTGAGGGGAAAGCTGTAACCCTGTGAGATGATTTCCAGAACGCAAAGAAGTTTCTAAGAAAGCTTCTTTCTCTTTGTTATCGGAGGATATTTCCTTTGGCCCTATCATCTTCAAAGGGAAAGGAAATATCTGTTGTCAGATTCCACAGAAATAAGGCTAGCAAAGAGATCCACGAAATACAGATGTAACTCTGTGAGATGAATTAACAGAACACTAAGCAGTTTCTCAGAAAGCTTCTTTCCAGGTTTCATCGGAGGATATTTCCTTTTTCACCATAGCCCTCTATGGGCTTCCAAATATCACTTTGCCAATTCCACAAGAACTGTCTTAGCGAAAGGCTTCTTGAGGGGAAAGCTGTAACTCTGTGAGATGATTTCACAGACCACAAAAAAGCTTCTTAGAAAGCTTCTTCTCTTGGTTATCGGAGGATATTTCTTTGGCCCTATAGTCTTCAAAGGGATCCGAAATATCCGTTCTCAGATTCCACAGAAATAAGGTTAGCAAAGAGATCCACGAAATACAGATGTAACTCTGTGAGATGAATTAACAGAACACTAAGCAGTTTCTCAGAAAGCTTCTTTCCAGATTTCATCGGAGGATATTTCCTTTTTCACCATAGCCCTCTATGAGCTTCCAAATATCACTTTGCCAATTCCACAAGATCAGTCTTAGCGAAAGGCTTCTTGAGGGGAAAGCTGTAACTCTGTGAGATGATTTCACAGAACACAAAGAAGTTTCTCAGAAAGCTTCTTTCTCTTTGTTATCGGAGGATATTTCCTTTGGCCCTATAGTGTTCAAAGGGAAAGGAAATATCTGTTGTCAGATTCCACAGAAATAAGGCTAGCAAAGAGATCCACGAAATACAGATATAACTCTGTGAGATGAATTAACAGAAAACTAAGCAGTTTCTCAGAAAGCTTCTTTCCAGATTTCATGGGAGGATATTTCCTTTTTCACCATAGCCCTCTAAGGGCTTCCAAATATCACTTTGCCAATTCCACAAGAACTGTCTTAGCGAAAGGCTTCTTGAGGGGAAAGCTGTAACTCTGTGAGATGATTTCACAGAACACAAAGAAGTTTCTCAGAAAGCTTCTTTCACTTTGTTATCGGAGGATATTTCCTTTGGCCCTATAGTCTTCAAAGGGATCCGAAATATCTGTTGTCAGATTCCACAGAAATAAGGCTAGCAAAGAGATCAACGAAATACAGATGTAACTCTGTGAGATGAATTAACAGAACACTCAGCAGTTTCTCAGAAAGCTTCTTTTCAGATTTCATCGGAGGATATTTCCTTTTTCACCATAGCCCTCTATGGGCTTCCAAATATCACTTTGCCAATTCCACAAGAACTGTCTTAGCGAAAGGCTTCTTGAGGGGAAAGCTGTAACTCTGTGAGATGATTTCACAGAACACAAAGAAGTTTCTCAGAAAGCTTCTTTCTCTTTGTTATCGGAGGATATTTCCTTTGGCCCTATAGTCTTCAAAGGGATCCGAAATATCTGTTCTCAGATTCCACAGAAATAAGGCTAGCAAAGAGATCCACGAAATACAGATGTAACTCTGTGAGATGAATTAACGGAACACTAAGCAGTTTCTCAGAAAGCTTCTTTCCATATTTCATGGGAGGATATTTCCTTTTTCACCATAGCCCTCTAGGGGCTTCCAAATATCACTTTGCCAATTCCACAAGAACTGTCTTAGCGAAAGTCTTCTTGAGGGGAAAGCTGTAACCCTGTGAGCTGATTTCCAGAACGCAAAGAAGTTTCTAAGAAAGCATCTTTCTCTTTGTTATCGGAGGATATTTCCTTTGGCCCTATCATCTTCAAAGGGAAAGGAAATATCTGTTGTCAGATTCCACAGAAATAAGGCTAGCAAAGAGATCCACGATATACACATGTAACTCGGTGAGATGAATTAACGGAACACTAAGCAGTTTCTCAGAAAGCTTCTTTTCAGTTTTCATCGGAGGATATTTCCTTTTTCACCATAGCCCTCTATGGGCTCCCAAATATCACTTTGCCAATTCCACAAGAACTGTCTTAGCGAAAGGCTTCTTGAGGGGAAAGCTGTAACTCTGTGAGATGATTTCACAGAGCACAAAAAAGCTTCTTAGAAAGCTTCTTCTCTTGGTTATCGGAGGATATTTCTTTGGCCCTATAGTCTTCAAAGGGATCCGAAATATCCGTTCTCAGATTCCACAGAAATAAGGTTAGCAAAGAGATCCACGAAATACAGATGTAACTCTGTGAGATGAATTAACAGAACACTAAGCAGTTTCTCAGAAAGCTTCTTTCCAGATTTCATCGGAGGATATTTCCTTTTTCACCATAGCCCTCTATGAGCTTCCAAATATCACTTTGCCAATTCCACAAGAACTGTCTTAGCGAAAGGCTTCTTGAGGGGAAAGCTGTAACTCTGTGAGATGATTTCACAGAACACAAAGAAGTTTCTCAGAAAGCTTCTTTCTCTTTCTTATCGGAGGATATTTCCTTTGGCCCTATAGTCTTGAAAGGGAAAGGAAATATCTGTTGTCAGATTCCACAGAAATAAGGCTAGCAAACAGATCCACGAAATACAGATGTAACTCTGTGAGATGAATTAACAGAACACTAAGCAGTTTCTCAGAAAGCTTCTTTCCAGATTTCATCGGAGGATATTTCCTTTTTCACCATAGCCCTCTATGGGCTTCCAAATATCACTTTGCCAATTCCAGAAGAACTGTCTTAGCGAAAGGCTTCTTGAGGGGAAAGCTGTAACTCTGTGAGATGATTTCACAGAACACAAAGAAGTTGCTCAGAAACGTTCTTTCTCTTTGTTATCGGAGGATATTTCCTTTGGCCCTATAGTCTTCAAAGGGAAAGGAAATATCTGTTCTCAGATTCCACAGAAATAAGGCTAGCAAAGAGATCCACGAAATACAGATGTAACTCTGTGAGATGAATTAACAGAAAACTAAGCAGTTTCTCAGAAAGCTTCTTTCCAGATTTCATCGGAGGATATTTCCTTTTTCACCGTAGCCCTGTATGGGCTTCCAAATGTGACTTTTCCAATTCCACAAGAACTGTCTTAGTGAAAGGCTTCTTGAGGGGAAAGCTGTAACTCTGTGAGATGATTTCACAGAACACATAGAAGTTTCTCAGAAAGGTTCTTTCTCTTTGTTATCGGAGGATATTTCCTTTGGCCCTATAGTCTTCAAAGGGAAACGAAATATCTGTTCTCAGATTCCACAGAAATAAGGCTAGCAAAGAGATCCACGAAATACAGATGTAACTCTGTGAGATGAATTAACAGAACACTAAGTAGTTTCTCAGAAAGCTTCTTTCCAGATTTCATCGGAGGATATTTCCTTTTTCTCCATAGCCCTCTATGAGCTTCCAAATATCACTTTGCCAATTCCACAAGAACTGTCTTAGCGAAAGGCTTCTTGAGTGGAAAGCTGTAACTCTGTGAGAGTATTTCACATAACACAAAGAAGTTTCTCAGAAAGCTTCTTTCTCTTTGTTATCAGAGGATATTTCCTTTGGCCCTATAGTCTTCAAAGGGATCCGAAATATCTGTTCTCAGATTCCACAGAAATAAGGCTAGCAAAGAGATCCACGAAATACAGAGGTAATTCTGTGAGATGAATTTACAGAACACTAAGCAGTTTCTCAGAAAGCTTCTTTCCAGATTTCATCGGAGGATATTCCCTTTTTCACCATAGTCCTCTATGGGCTTCAAAATATCACTTTGCGAATTCATCAAGAACTGTCTTAGCGAAAGGCTTCTTGAGGGGAAAGCTGTAACTCTGTGAGATGATTTCACAGAACACAAAGAAGTTTCTCAGAAAGCTTCTTTCTCTTCGTTATCGGAGGATATTTCCTTTGGCCCTATAGTCTTCAAAGGGATCCGAAATATCTGTTCTCAGATTCCACAGAAATAAGGCTAGCAAAGAGATCCACGAAATACAGATATAATTCTGTGAGATGAATTTACAGAACACTAAGCAGTTTCTCAGAAGGCTTCTTTCTAGATTTCATCGGAGGATATTCCCTTTTTCACCATAGCCCTCTATGGGCTTCCAAATATCACTTTGCCAATTCCACAAGAACTGTCTTAGCGAAAGGCTTCTTGAGGGGAAAGCTGTAACTCTGTGAGATGATTTCACAGAACACAAAGAAGTTTCTCAGAAAGCTTCTTTCTCTTGGTTATCGGAGGATATTTCCTTTGGCCCTATAGTCTTCAAAGGGATCCGAAATATCTGTTCTCAGATTCCACAGAAATAAGGCTAGTAAAGAGATCCACGAAATACAGATGTAACTCTGTGAGATGAATTCACAGAACACTAAGCAGTTTCTCAGAAAGCTTGTTTCCAGATTTCATCGGAGGATATTTCCTTTTTCACCATAGCCCTCTATGAGTTTCCAAATATCACTTTGCCAATTGCACAAGAACTGTCTTAGCGAAAGGCATCTTCAGGGGAAAGCTGTAACTCTGTGAGATGATTTCACAGAACACAAAGAAGTTTCTCAGAAAGCTTCTTTCTCTTGGTTATCGGAGGATATTTCCTTTGGCCCTATAGTCTTCAAAGGGATCCGAAATATCTGTTCTCAGATTCCACAGAAATAAGGCTAGCAAAGAGATCCACGAAATACAGATATAATTCTGTGAGATGAATTTACAGAACACTAAGCAGTTTCTCAGAAAGCTTCTTTCCAGATTTCATCGGAGGATATTCCCTTTTTCACCATAGCCCTCTATGGGCTTCCAAATATCACTTTGCCAATTCCACAAGAACTGTCTTAGCGAAAGGCTTCTTGAGGGGAAAGCTGTAACTCTGTGAGATGATTTCACAGAACACAAAGAAGTTTCTCAGAAAGCTTCTTTCTCTTGGTTATCGGAGGATATTTCCTTTGGCCCTATAGTCTTCAAAGGGATCCGAAATATCTGTTCTCAGATTCCACAGAAATAAGGCTAGTAAAGAGATCCACGAAATACAGATGTAACTCTGTGAGATGAATTCACAGAACACTAAGCAGTTTCTCAGAAAGCTTGTTTCCAGATTTCATCGGAGGATATTTCCTTTTTCACCATAGCCCTCTATGAGTTTCCAAATATCACTTTGCCAATTGCACAAGAACGGTCTTAGCGAAAGGCATCTTCAGGGGAAAGCTGTAACTCTGTGAGATGATTTCACAGAACACAAAGAAGTTTCTCAGAAAGCTTCTTTCTCTTTGTTATCGGAGGATACTTCCTTTGGCCCTATAGTCTTCAAAGGGATCCGAAATATCTGTTCTCAGATTCCACAGAAATAAGGCTAGCAAAGAGATCCACGAAATACAGATGTAACTCTGTGAGATGAATTAACAGAACACTAAGCAGTTTCTCAGAAAGCTTCTTTCCAGATTTCATCGGAGGATATTTCCTTTTTCACCGTAGCCCTCTATGGGCTTCCAAATGTCACTTTGCCAATTCCACAAGAACTGTCTTAGCGAAAGGCTTCTTGAGGGGAAAGCTGTAACTCTGTGAGATGATTTCACAGAACACAAAGAGGTTTCTCAGAAAGCTTCTTTCTCTTTGTTATCGGAGGATATTTCCTTTGGCCGTATAGTCTTTAAAGGGATCCGAAATATCTGTTCTCAGATTCCACAGAAATAAGGCTAGCAAAGAGATCCACGAAATACAGATGTAACTCTGTGAGATGAATTAACAGAATACTAAGCAGTTTCTCAGAAAGCTTCTTTCCAGAGATTATTGGAGGATATTTCCTTTTTCTCCATAGCCCTCTATGAGCTTCCAAATATCACTTTGCCAATTCCACCAGAACTGTCTTACCGAAAGGCTTCTTGAGGGGAAAGCTGTAACTCTGTGAGATGATTTCACAAAACACTAAGAAGTTTCTCAGAAAGCTTCTTTCTCTTTGTTATCGGAGGATATTTCCTTTGGCCCTATAGTCTTCAAAGGGAAAGGAAATATCTGTTCTCAGATTCCACAGAAATCAGGCTAGCAAAGAGATCCACGAAATACAGATGTAACTCTGTGAGATGAATTAACAGAACACTAAGCAGTTTCTCAGAAAGCTTCTTTCCAGGTTTCATCGGAGGATATTTCCTTTTTCACCATAGCCCTCTATGGGCTTCCAAATATCACTTTGCCAATTCCAGAAGAACTGTCTTCGCGAAAGGCTTCTTGAGGGGAAAGCTGTATCTCTGTGCGATGATTTCACAGAACACAAAGAAGGTTCTCAGAAACCTTCTTTCTCTTCGTTATCGGAGGATATTTCCTTTGGCCCTATAGTCTTCAAAGGGATCCGAACTATCTGTTGTCAGATTCCACAGAAATAAGGCTAGCAAAGAGATCCACGAAATACAGATGTAACTCTGTGAGATGAATTAACAGAACACTAAGTAGTTTCTCAGAAAGCTTCTTTCCAGATTTCATCGGAGGATATTCCCTTTTTCACCATAGCCCTCTATGGGCCTCCAAATATCACTTTGCCAATTCCACAAGAACTGTCTTAGCGAAAGGCATCTTCAGGGGAAAGCTGTAACTCTGTGAGATGATTTCACAGAACACAAAGAAGTTTCTCAGAAAGCTTCTTTCTCTTTGTTATCGGAGGATACTTCCTTTGGCCCTATAGTCTTCAAAGGGATCCGAAATATCTGTTCTCAGATTCCACAGAAATAAGGCTAGCAAAGAGATCCACGAAATACAGATGTAACTCTGTGAGATGAATTAACAGAACACTAAGCAGTTTCTCAGAAAGCTTCTTTCCAGATTTCATCGGAGGATATTTCCTTTTTCAACGTAGCCCTCTATGGGCTTCCAAATGTCACTTTGCCAATTCCACAAGAACTGTCTTAGCGAAAGGCTTCTTGAGGGGAAAGCTGTAACTCTGTGAGATGATTTCACAGAACACAAAGAAGTTTCTCAGAAAGCTTCTTTCCCTTTGTTATCGGAGGATATTTCCTTTGGCCGTATAGTCTTCAAAGGGAAAGGAATTATCTGTTCTCAGATTCCACAGAAATAACGCTAGCAAAGAGATCCACGAAATACAGATGTAACTCTGTGAGATGAATTAACAGAATACTAAGCAGTTTCTCAGAAAGCTTCTTTCCAGAGATCATTGGAGGATATTTCCTTTTTCTCCATAGCCCTCTATGAGCTTCCAAATATCACTTTGCCAATTCCACCAGAACTGTCTTACCGAAAGGCTTCTTGAGGGGAAAGCTGTAACTCTGTGAGATGATTTCACAAAACACTAAGAAGTTTCTCAGAAAGCTTCTTTCTCTTTGTTATCGGAGGATATTTCCTTTGGCCCTATAGTCTTCAAAGGGAAAGGAAATATCTGTTCTCAGATTCCACAGAAATCAGGCTAGCAAAGAGATCCACGAAATACAGATGTAACTCTGTGAGATGAATTAACAGAACACTAAGCAGTTTCTCAGAAAGCTTCTTTCCAGGTTTCATCGGAGGATATTTCCTTTTTCTCCTTAGCCCTCTATGAGCTTCCAAATATAACTTTGCCAATTCCACTAGAACTGTCTAGCGAAAGGCTTCTTGAGGGGAAAGCTGTAACTCTGGGAGATGATTTCACAGAACACATAGAAGTTTCTCAGAAAGCTTCTTTCTCTTGGTTATCAGAGGATATTTCTTTTGGCCCTATAGTCTTCAAAGGGATCCGAAATATCTGTTCTCAGATTCCACAGAAATAAGGCTAGCAAAGAGATCCACGAAATACAGATGTAACTCTGTGAGATGAATTAACAGAACACTAAGCAGTTTCTCAGAAAGCTTCTTTCCAGATTTCATCGGAGGATATTTCCTTTTTCACCATAGCCCTCTATGAGTTTCCAAATATCACTTTGCCAATTCCACAAGAACTGTCTTAGCGAAAGGCTTCTTGAGGGGAAAGCTGTAACTCTGTGAGATGATTTCACAGAACACAAAGAAGTTTCTCAGAAAGCTTCTTTCTCTTTGTTATCGGAGGATATTTCCTTTGGCCGTATAGTCTTCAAAGGGATCCGAAATATCTGTTCTCAGATTCCACAGAAATAAGGCTAGCAAAGAGATCCACGAAATACAGATGTAACTCTGTGAGATGAATTCACAGAAAACTAAGCAGTTTCTCAGAAAGCTTCTTTCCAGATTTCATCGGAGGATATTTCCTTTTTCACCATAGCCCTCTATGGGCTTCCAAATATCACTTTGCCAATTCCACAAGAAATGTCTTAGCGAAAGGCTTCTTGAAGGGAAAGCTGTAACTCTGTGAGACGATTTCACAGAACACAAAGAAGTTTCTGAGAAAGCTTCTTTCTCTTTGTTATCGGAGGATATTTCCTTTGGCCCTATCGTCTTCAAAGGGATCTGAAATATCTGTTCTCAGATTCTACAGAAATAAGGCTAGCAAAGAGATCCACGAAATACAGATGTAACTCTGTGAGATGAATTAACAGAACACTAAGCAGTTTCTAAGAAAGCTTCCTTCCAGATTTCATCTGAGGATATTTTCTTTTTCATCATAGCCCTCTATGGGCTTCCAAATGTCACTTTGCCAATTCCACAAGAACTGTCTTAGCGAAAGGCTTCTTTAGGGGAAAGCTGTAACTCTGTGAGATGATTTCACAGAACATAAAGAAGTTTCTCAGAAACCTTCTTTCTCTTTGTTATCGGAGGTTATTTCCTTTGGCCCTATAGTCTTTAAAGGGATCCGAAATATGTGTTCTCAGATTCCACAGAAATAAGGCTAGCAAAGAGATCCACGAAATACAGATGTAACTCTGTGAGATGAATTAACAGAACAATAAGCAGTTTCTCAGAAAGCTTCTTTCCAGATTTCATCGGAGGATATTTCCTTTTTCACCATAGCCCTCTATGGATTTCCAAATATCACTTTGCCATTTCCACAAGAACTGTATTAGCGAAAGGCTTCTTGGGGGGAAAGCTGTCATTCTGTGAGATGATTTCACAGAACACAAAGAAGTTTCTCAGAAAGCTTCTTTCTCTTTGTTATCGGAGGATATTTCCTTTGGCCCTATAGCCTTTAAAGGGATCCGAAATATCTGTTCTCAGATTCCACAGAAATAAGGCAGGCAAAGAGATCCACGAAATACAGATATAACTCTGTGAGATGAATTAATAGAACACTGAGCAGTTTCTCAGAAAGCTTCTTTCCAGATTTCATCGGAGGATATTTCCTTTTTCACCATAGCCCTCTATGGGCTTCCAAATATCACTTTGCCAATTCCACAAGAACTGTCTTAGCGAAAGGCTTCTTGAGGGGAAAGCTGTAACTCTGTGAGATGATTTCACAGAACACAAAGAAGTTTCACAGAAAGCTTCCTTCTCTTTGTTATCAGAGGATATTTCCTTTGGCCCTATAGTCTTCAAAGGGAAAGGAAATAGCTGTTGTCAGATTCCACAGAAATAAGGCTAGAAAAGAGATCCAAGCAATACAGATTTAACTCCGTGAGATGAATTAACAGAACACTAAGCAGTTTCTCAGAAAGCTTCTTTCCATATTTCATCGGAGCATATTTCCTTTTTCACCATAGCCCTCTATGGGCTTCCAAATATCACTTTGCCAATTCCACAGGAACTGTCTTAGCGAAAGGCTTCTTGAGGGGAAAGCTGTAACTCTGTGAGATGATTTCACAGAACACAAAGACGTTTCTCAGAAAGCTTCTTTCTCTTTGTTATCGGAGGATATTTCCTTTGGCCGTATAGTCTTCAAAGGGAAAGGAATTATCTGTTCTCAGATTCCACAGAAATAACGCTAGCAAAGAGATCCACGAAATACAGATGTAACTCTGTGAGATGAATTAACAGAATACTAAGCAGTTTCTCAGAAAGCTTCTTTCCAGAGATCATTGGAGGATATTTCCTTTTTCTCCTTAGCCCTCTATGAGCTTCCAAATATCACTTTGCCAATTCCACCAGAACTGTCTTACCGAAAGGCTTCTTGAGGGGAAAGCTGTAACTCTGTGAGATGATTTCACAAAACACAAAGAAGTTTCTCTGAAAGCTTCTTTCTCTTTGTTATCAGAGGATATTTCCTTTGGCCCTATAGTCTTCAAAGGGAAAGGAAATATCTGTTCTCAGATTCCACAGAAATCAGGCTAGCAAAGAGATCCACGAAATACAGATGTAACTCTCTGAGATGAATTAACAGAACACTAAGCAGTTTCTCAGAAAGCTTCTTTCCAGGTTTCATCGGAGGATATTTCCTTTTTCACCATAGCCCTCTATGGGCTTCCAAATATCACTTTGCCAATTCCAGAAGAACTGTCTTCGCGGACGGCTTCTTGAGGGGAAAGCTGTATCTCTGTGAGATGATTTCACAGAACACAAAGAAGTTTCTCAGAAACCTTCTTTCTCTTTGTTATCGGAGGATATTTCCTTTGGCCCTATACTCTTCAAAGGGATCCGAAATATCTGTTGTCAGATTCCACAGAAATAAGGCTAGCAAAGAGATCCACGCAATACAGATGTAACTCTGTGAGATGAATTAACAGATCACTAAGCAGTTTCTCAGAAAGCTTCTTTCCAGATTTCATCGGAGGATATTTCCTTTTTCACCATAGCCCTCTAGGCTTTTCCAAATATCACTTTGCCAATTCCACAAGAACTGTCTTAGCGAAAGGCTTCTTGAGGGGAAAGCTGTAACTCTGTGAGATGATTTCACAGAACACAAAGAAGTTTCTCAGAAAGCTTCTTTCTCTTTGTTATCACAGGATATTTCCTTTGGCCGTATAGTCTTCAAAGGGATCCGAAATATCTGTTCTCAGATTCCACAGAAATAAGGCTAGCAAAGAGATCCACGAAATACAGATGTAACTCTGTGAGATGAATTAACAGAACACTAAGCAGTTTCTCAGAAAGCTTCTTTCCAGATTTCATGGGAGGATATTTCCTTTTTCACCATAGCCCTCTATGGGCTTCCAAATATCACTTTGCAATTCCACAAGAACTGTCTTAGCGAAAGGCTTCTTGAGGGGAAAGCTGTAACTCTGTGAGATGATTTCACAGAACACAAAGAGGTTTCTCAGAAAGCTTCTTTCTCTTTGTTATCGGAGGATATTTCCTTTGGCCGTATAGTCTTTAAAGGGATCCGAAATATCTGTTCTCAGATTCCACAGAAATAAGGCTAGCAAAGAGATCCACGAAATACAGATGTAACTCTGTGAGATGAATTAATAGAACACTAAGCAGTTTCTCAGAAAGCTTCTTTCCAGATTTCATCGGAGGATATTTCCTTCTTCACCATAGCCCTCTAGGCCTTCCAAATATCACTTTGCCAATTCCACAAGAACTGTCTTAGCGAAAGGCTTCTTGAGGGGAAAGCTGTAACTCTGTGAGATGATTTCACAGAACACAAAGAAGTTTCTGAGAAAGCTTCTTTCTCTTGGTTATCGGAGGATATTTCCTTTGGCCCTATCGTCTTCAAAGGGATCTGAAATATCTGTTCTCAGATTCTACAGAAATAAGGCTAGCAAAGAGATCCACGAAATACAGATGTAACTCAGTGAGATGAATTAACAGAACACTAAGCAGTTTCTCAGAAAGCTTCCTTCCAGATTTCATCTGAGGATATTTCCTTTTTCATCATAGCCCCCTATGGGCTTCCAAATGTCACTTTGCCAATTCCACAAGAACTGTCTTAGCGAAAGGCTTCTTGAGGGGAAAGCTGTAACTCTGTGAGATGATTTCACAGAACATAAAGAAGTTTCTCAGAAACCTTCTTTCTCTTTGTTATCGGAGGATATTTCCTTTGGCCCAATAGTCTTTAAAGGGATCCGAAATATCTGTTCTCAGATTCCACAGAAATAAGGCTAGCAAAGAGATCCACGAAATACAGATGTAAATCTGTGAGATGAATTAACAGATCACTAAGCAGTTTCTCAGAAAGCTTCTTTCCAGATTTCATCGGAGGATATTTCCTTTTTCTCCGTAGCCCTCTATGAGCTTCCAGATATCACTTTGCCAATTCCACAAGAACTGTCTAGCGAAAGGCTTGTTGAGGGGAAAGCTGTAACTCTGTGAGATGATTTCACAGAACACAAAGAAGTTTCTGAGAAAGCTTCTTTCTCTTTGTTATCGGAGGATATTTCCTTTGGCCCTATAGTCCTCAAAGGGAAAGCAAATATCTGTTGTCAGATTCCACAGAAATAAGGCCAGCAAAGAGATCCACGAAATACAGATGTAACTCTGTGAGATGAATTAACAGAACACTAAGCAGTTTCTCAGAAAGCTTCCTTCCAGATTTCATGGGAGGATATTTCCTTTTTCACCATAGCCCTCTATGGGCTTCCAAAGATCACTTTGCCAATCCACAAGAACTGTCTTAGCGAAAGGCTTCTTGAGGGGAAAGCTGTAATTCTGTGAGTTGATTTCACAGAACACAAAGAAGTTTCTCAGAAAGCTTCTTTCTCTTTCTTATCGGAGGATATTTCCTTTGGCCCTATAGTCTTCAAAGGGATCCGAAATATCTGTTCACAGATTCCACAGAAATAAGGCTAGCAAAGAGATCCACGAAATACAGATGTAACTCTGTGAGATGAATTAATAGAAAACTGAGCAGTTTCTCTGAAAGCTTCTTTCCAGATTTCATCGGAGGATATTTCCTTTTTCACCATAGCCCTCTATGGGCTTCCAAATATCACTTTGCAATTCCACAAGAACTGTCTTAGCGAAAGGCTTCTTGAGGGGAAAGCTGTAACTCTGTGAGATGATTTCACAGAACACAAAGAAGTTTCTCAGAAAGCTTCTTTCTCTTTGTTATCGGAGGATATTTCCTTTGGCCCTATAGTCTTCAAAGGGAAAGGAAATATCTGTTCTCAGATTCCACAGAAATAACGCTAGCAAAGAGATCCACGAAATACAGATGTAACTCTGTGAGATGAATTAACAGAATACTAAGCAGTTTCTCAGAAAGCTTCTTTCCAGAGATCATTGGAGGATATTTCCTTTTTCTCCATAGCCCTCTATAAGCTTTCAAATATCACTTTGCCAATTTCACCAGAACTGTCTTACCGAAAGGCTTCTTGAGGGGAAAGCTGTAACTCTGTGAGATGATTTCACAAAACACTAAGAAGTTTCTCAGAAAGCTTCTTTCTCTTTGTTATCGGAGGATATTTCCTTTGGCCCTATAGTCTTCAAAGGGAAAGGAAATATCTGTTCTCAGATTCCACAGAAATCAGGCTAGCAAAGAGATCCACGAAATACAGATGTAACTCTGTGAGATGAATTAACAGAACACTAAGCAGTTTTTCAGAAAGCTTCTTTCCAGGTTTCATCGGAGGATATTTCCTTTTTCACCATAGCCCTCTATGGGCTTCCAAATATCACTTTGCCAATTCCAGAAGAACTGTCTTCGCGAACGGCTTCTTGAGGGGAAAGCTGTATCTCTGTGAGATGATTTCACAGAACACAAAGAAGTTTCTCAGAAACCTTCTTTCTCTTTGTTATCGGAGGATATTTCCTTTGGCCCTATAGTCTTCAAAGGGATCCGAAATATCTGTTGTCATATTCCACAGAAATAAGGCTAGCAAAGAGATCCCCGCAATACAGAGGTAACTCTGTGAGATGAATTAACAGATCACTAAGCAGTTTCTCAGAAAGCTTCTTTCCAGATTTCATCGGAGGATATTTCCTTTTTCTCCATAGCCCTCTATGAGCTTCCAAATATCACTTTGCCAATTCCACAAGAACTGTCTAGCGAAAGGCTTCTTGAGGGGGAAAGCTGTAACTCTGTGAGATGATTTCACAGAACACAAAGAAGTTTCTCAGAAAGCTTCTTTCAATTGGTTATCGGAGGATATTTCCTTTGGCCCTATAGTCTTCAAAGGGATCCGAAATATCTGTTCTCAGATTCCACAGAGATAAGGCTAGCAAAGAGATCCACGAAATACAGATGTAACTCTGTGAGATGAATTAACAGAACACTAAGTAGTTTCTCAGAAAGCTTCTTTCCAGATTTCATCGGAGGATATTTCCTTTTTCTCCATAGCCCTCTATGAGCTTCCAAATATCACTTTGCCAATTCCACAAGAACAGTCTTAGTGAAAGGCTTCTTGAGTGGAAAGCTGTAACTCTGTGAGAGGATTTCACATAACGCAAAGAAGTTTCTCAGAAAGCTTCTTTCTCTTTGTTATCAGAGGATATTTCCTTTGGCCCTATAGTCTTCAAAGGGATCCGAAATATCTATTCTCAGATTCCACAGAAATAAGGCTAACAAAGAGATCCACGAAATACAGATGTAACTCTGTGAGAAGAATTAACAGAACACTAAGCAGTTTCTCAGAAAACTTCTTTCCAGATTTCATCGGAGGATATTTCCTTTTTAACCGTAGACCTCTATGGGCTTCCAAATATCAGTTTGCCAATTCCACAAGAACTGTCTTAGCCAAAGGCTTCTTGAGGGGAAAGCTGTAACTCTGTGAGATGATTTCACAGAACACAAAGAAGTTTCTCAGAAAGCTTCTTTCTCTTTGTTATCGGAGGATATTCCCTTTGGCCCTAAAGTCTTCAATGGGATCCGTAATATCTGTTCTTAGATTCCACACAAATAAGGCTAGCAAAGAGATCCACGAAATACAGATGTAACTCTGTGAGATGAATTAACAGAACACTGAGCAGTTTCTCGGAAAGCTTCTTTCCAGATTTCATTGGAGGATATTTCCTTTTTCACCATAGCCCTCTATGGGCTTCCAAATATCACTTTGCCAATTCCACAACAACTGTCTTAGCGAAAGGCTTCTTGAGGGGAAAGCTGTAACTCTGTGAGATGATTTCACAGAACACAAAGAAGTTTCCCCGAAAGCTTCTTTCTCTTTGTTATCGGAGGATATGTCCTTAGGCCCTATAGACTTCAAAGGGATCCGAAATATCTGTTTTCAGATTCCACAGAAATAAGGCTAGCAAAGAGATCCACGAAATACAGAGGTAATTCTGTGAGATGAATTTAGAGAACACTAAGCAGTTTCTCAGAAAGCTTCTTTCCAGATTTCATCGGAGGATATTCCCTTTTTCACCATAGTCCTCTATGGGCTTCCAAATATCACTTTGCGAATTCATCAAGAACTGTCTTAGCGAAAGGCTTCTTGAGGGGAAAGCTGTAACTCTGTGAGATGATTTCACAGAACACAAAGAAGTTTCTCAGAAAGCTTCTTTCTCTTGGTTATCGGAGGATATTTCCTTTGGCCCTATAGTCTTCAAAGGGATCCGAAATATCTGTTCTCAGATTCCACAGAAATAAGGCTAGCAAAGAGATCCACGAAATACAGATATAATTCTGTGAGATGAATTACCAGAACACTAAGCAGTTTCTCAGAAAGCTTCTTTCCAGATTTCATCGGAGGATATTCCCTTTTTCACCATAGCCCTCTATGGGCTTCCAAATATCACTTTGCGAATTCCACAAGAACTGTCTTAGCGAAAGGCTTCTTGAGGGGAAAGCTGTAACTCTGTGAGATGATTTCACAGAACACAAAGAAGTTTCTCAGAAAGCTTCTTTCTCTTTGTTATCGGAGGATATTTCCTTTGGCCGTATAGTCTTCAAAGGGATCCGAAATATCTGTTCTCAGATTCCACAGAAATAAGGCTAGCAAAGAGATCCACGAAATACAGATGTAACTCTGTGAGATGAATTCACAGATCACTAAGCAGTTTCTCAGAAAGCTTGTTTCCAGATTTCATCGGAGGATATTTCCTTTTTCACCATAGCCCTCTATGAGTTTCCAAATATCACTTTGCCAATTCCACAAGAACTGTCTTAGCGAAAGGCATCTTCAGGGGAAAGCTGTAACTCTGTGAGATGATTTCACAGAACACAAAGAAGTTTCTCAGAAAGCTTCTTTCTATTTGTTATCGGAGGATACTTCCTTTGGCCCTATAGTCTTCAAAGGGATCCGAAATATCTGTTCTCAGATTCCACAGAAATAAGGCTAGCAAAGAGATCCACGAAATACAGATGTAACTCTGTGAGATGAATTAACAGAACACTAAGCAGTTTCTCAGAAAGCTTCTTTCCAGATTTCATCGGAGGATATTTCCTTTTTCACCGTAGCCCTCTATGGGCTTCCAAATGTCACTTTGCCAATTCCACAAGAACTGTCTTAGCGAAAGGCTTCTTGAGGGGAAAGCTGTAACTCTGTGAGATGATTTCACAGAACACAAAGAAGTTTCTCAGAAAGCTTCTTTCTCTTTGTTATCGGAGGATATTTCCTTTGGCCGTATAGTCTTTAAAGGGATCCGAAATATCTGTTCTCAGATACCACAGAAATAAGGCTAGCAAAGAGATCCACGAAATACAGATGTAACTCTGTGAGATGAATTAACAGAACACTAAGCAGTTTCTCAGAAAGCTTCTTTCCAGATTTCATCGGAAGATATTTCCTTTTTCACCGTAGCCCTCTATGGGCTTCCAAATGTCACTTTGCCAATTCCACAAGAACTGTCTTAGCGAAAGGCTTCTTGAGGGGAAAGCTGTAACTCTGTGAGATGATTTCACAGAACACAAAGAAGTTTCTCAGAAATCTTCTTTCTCTTTGTTATCGGAGGATATTTCCTTTGGCCCTAGAGTCTTCAAAGGGAAACGAAATATCTGTTCTCAGATTCCACAGAAATAAGGCTAGCAAAGAGATCCACGAAATACAGATGTAACTCTGTGAGATGAATTAACAGAACACTAAGCAGTTTCTCAGAAAGCTTCTTTCCAGATTTCATCGGAGGATATTTCCTTTTTCACCATAGCCCTCTATGGGCTTCCAAATATCACTTTGCCAATTCCACAAGAACTGTCTTAGCGAAAGGCTTCTTGACGGGAAAGCTGTAACTCTGTGAGATGATTTCACAGAACACAAAGAAGTTTCTCAGAAAGCTTCTTTCTCTTTCTTATCGGAGGATATTTCCTTTGGCCCTATAGTCTTGAAAGGGATCCGAAATATCTGTTCTCAGATTCCACAGAAATAAGGCTAGCAAAGAGATCCACGAAATACAGATGTAACTCTGTGAGATGAATTAACAGAACACTAAGCAGTTTCTCAGAAAGCTTCCTTCCAGATTTCATCTGAGGATATTTCCTTTTTCATCATAGCCCTCTATGGGCTTCCAAATGTCACTTTGCCAATTCCACAAGAACTGTCTTAGCGAAAGTCTTCTTGAGGGGAAAGCTGTAACTCTGTGAGATGATTTCACAGAACATAAAGAAGTTTCTCAGAAACCTTCTTTCTCTTTGTTATCGGAGGATATTTCCTTTGGCCCAATAGTCTTTAAAGGGATCCGAAATATCTGTTCTCAGATTCCACAGAAATAAGGCTAGCAAAGAGATCCACGAAATATAGATGTAAATCTGTGAGATGAATTAACAGATCACTAAGCAGTTTCTCAGAAAGCTTCTTTCCAGATTTCATCGGAGGATATTTCCTTTTTCTCCGTAGCCCTCTATGAGCTTCCAAATATCACTTTGCCAATTCCACAAGAACTGTCTAGCGAAAGGCTTGTTGAGGGGAAAGCTGTAACTCTGTGAGATGATTTCACAGAACACAAAGAAGTTTCTGAGAAAGCTTCTTTCTCTTTGTTATCGGAGGATATTTCCTTTGGCCCTATAGTCCTCAAAGGGAAAGGAAATATCTGTTGTCAGATTCCACAGAAATAAGGCCAGCAAAGAGATCTACGAAATACAGATGTAACTCTGTGAGATGAATTAACAGAACACTAAGCAGTTTCTCAGAAAGCTTCTTTCCAGATTTCATCGGAGGATATTTCCTTTTTCACCATAGCCCTCTATGGGCTTCCAAATATCACTTTGCAATTCCACAAGAACTGTCTTAGCGAAAGGCTTCTTGAGGAGAAAGCTGTAACTCTGTGAGATGATTTCACAGAACACAAAGAAGTTTCTCAGAAAGCTTCTTTCTCTTTGTTATCGGAGGATATTTCCTTTGGCCCTATAGTCTTCAAAGGGATCCGAAATATCTGTTCACAGATCCCACAGAAATAAGGCTAGCAAAGAGATCCAGGAAATACAGATGTAACTCTGTGAGATGAATTAATAGAACACTGAGCAGTTTCTCAGAAAGCTTCTTTCCAGATTTCATCGGAGGATATTTTCTTATTCACCATAGTACTCTATGGGCTTCCAAATATCACTTTGCCAATTCCACAAGAACTGTCTTAGCGAAAGGCTTCTTGAGGGGAAAGCTGTAACTCTGTGAGATGATTTCACAGAACACAAAGAAGTTTCTCAGAAAGCTTCTTTCTCTTTGTTATCGGAGGATATTTCCTTTGGCCGTATAGTCTTCAAAGGGAAAGGAATTATCTGTTCTCAGATTCCACAGAAATAACGCTAGCAAAGAGATCCACGAAATACAGAAGTAACTCTGTGAGATGAATTAACAGAATACTAAGCAGTTTCTCAGAAAGCTTCTTTCCAGATTTCATCGGAGGATATTTCCTTTTTCACCGTAGCCCTCTATGGGCTTCCAAATGTGACTTTGCCAATTCCACAAGAACTGTCTTAGCGAAAGGCTTCTTGAGGAGAAAGCTGTAACTCTGTGAGATGATTTCACAGAACACAAAGAAGTTTCTCAGAAAGCTTCTTTCTCTTTGTTATCGGAGGATATTTCCTTTGGCCCTATAGTCTTCAAAGGGAAACGAAATATCTGTTCTCAGATTCCACAGAAATAAGGCTAGCAAAGAGATCCACGAAATACAGATGTAACTCTGTGAGATGAATTAACAGAACACTAAGTAGTTTCTCAGAAAGCTTCTTTCCAGATTTCATCGGAGGATATTTCCTTTTTCTCCATAGCCCTCTATGAGCTTCCAAATATCACTTTGCCAATTCCACAAGAACTGTCTTAGCCAAAGGCTTCTTGAGGGGAAAGCTGTAACTCTGTGAGATGATTTCACAGAACACAAAGAAGTTTCTCAGAAAGCTTCTTTCTCTTTGTTATCGGAGGATATTCCCTTTGGCCCTATAGTCTTCAAAGGGATCCTTAATATCTGTTCTCAGATTCCACAGAAATAAGGCTAGCAAAGAGATCCACGAAATACAGATGTAACTCTGTGAGATGAATTAACAGAACACTGAGCAGTTTCTCAGAAAGCTTCTTTCCAGATTTCATTGTAGGATATTTCCTTTTAAACCATAGCCCTCTATGGGCTTCCAAATATCACTTTGCCAATTCCACAAGAACTGTCGTAGCGAAAGGCTTCTTGAGGGGAAAGCTGTAACTCTGTGAGATGATTTCACAGAACACAAAGAAGTTTCTCCGAAAGCTTCTTTCTCTTTGTTATCGGAGGATATGTCCTTAGGCCCTATAGTCTTCAAAGGGATCCGAAATATCTGTTCTCAGATTCCACAGAAATAAGGCTAGCAGAGAGATCCACGAAATACAGAGGTAATTCTGTGAGATGAATTTACAGAACACTAAGCAGTTTCTCAGAAAGCTTCTTTCCAGATTTCATCGGAGGATATTCCCTTTTTCACCATAGTCCTCTATGGGCTTCCAAATATCACTTTGCGAATTCATCAAGAACTGTCTTAGCGAAAGGCTTCTTGAGGGGAAAGCTGTAACTCTGTGAGATGATTTCACAGAACACAAAGAAGTTTCTCAGAAAGCTTCTTTCTCTTGGTTATCGGAGGATATTTCCTTTGGCCCTATAGTCTTCAATGGGATCCGAAATATCTGTTCTCAGATTCCACAGAAATAAGGCTAGCAAAGAGATCCACGAAATACAGATATAATTCTGTGAGATGAATTTACAGAACACTAAGCAGTTTCTCAGAAAGCTTCTTTCCAGATTTCATCTGAGGATATTTCCTTTTTCTCCATAGCCCTCTATGAGCTTCCAAATATCACTTTGCCAATTCCACAAGAACTGTCTAGCGAAAGGCTTTTTGAGGGGAAAGCTGTAACTCTGTGAGATGATTTCACAGAACACAAAGAAGTTGCTCAGAAAGCTTCTTTCTCTTTGTTATCGGAGGATATTTCCTTTGGCCCTATAGTCTTCAAAGGGATCCGAAATATCTGTTCTCAGATACCACAGAAATAAGGCTAGCAAAGAGATCCACGAAATACAGATGTAACTCTGTGAGATGAATTAACAGAACACTAAGCAGTTTCTCAGAAAGCTTCTTTCCAGATTTCATCGGAGGATATTTCCTTTTTCACCATAGCCCTCTATGAGTTTCCAAATATCACTTTGCCAATTCCACAAGAACTGTCTTAGCGAAAGGCTTCCTGAGGGGAAAGCTGTAACTCTGTGAGATGATTTCACAGAACACAAAGAAGTTTCTCAGAAAGCTTCTTTCTCTTTGTTATCGGAGGATATTTCCTTTGTCCGTATAGTCTTCAAAGGGATCCGAAATATCTGTTCTCAGATTCCACAGAAATAATGCTAGCAAAGAGATCCACGAAATACAGATGTAACTCTGTGAGATGAATTCACAGAACACTAAGCAGTTTCTCAGAAAGCTTCTTTCCAGATTTCATCGGGGGATATTTCCTTTTTCACCATAGCCCTCTATGGGCTTCCAAATATCACTTTGCCAATTCCACAAGAACTGTCTTAGCGAAAGGCTTCTTGAGGGGAAAGCTGTAACTCTGTGAGGTGATTTCACAGAACACAAAGAAGTTTCTGAGAAAGCTTCTTTCTCTTTGTTATCGGAGGATATTTCCTTTGGCCCTATCATCTTCAAAGGGATCTGAAATATCTGTTCTCAGATTCTACAGAAATAAGGCTAGCAAAGAGATCCACGAAATACAGATGTAACTCTGTGAGATGAATTAACAGAACACTAAGCAGTTTCTCAGAAAGCTTCCTTCCAGATTTCATCTGAGGATATTTCCTTTTTCATCATAGCCCACTATGGGCTTCCAAATGTCACTTTGCCAATTCCACAAGAACTGTCTTAGCGAAAGGCTTCTTGAGGGGAAAGCTGTAACTCTGTGAGATGATTTCACAGAACACATAGAAGTTTCTCAGAAAGCTTCTTTCTCTTGGTTATCGGAGGATATTTCCTTTGGCCCTATAGTCTTCAAAGGGATCCGAAATATCTGTTCTCAGATTCCACAGAAATAAGGCTAGCAAAGAGATCCACGAAATACAGATGTAACTCTGTGAGATGAATTAACAGAACACTAAGCAGTTTCTCAGAAAGCTTCTTTCCAGATTTCATCGGAGGATATTTCCTTTTTCACCATAGCCCTCTATGGCCTTCCAAATATCACTTTGCCAATTCCACAAGAAATGTCTTAGCGAAAGGCTTCTTGAGGGGAAAGCTGTAACTCTGTGAGATGATTTCACAGAACACAAAGAAGTTTCTGAGAAAGCTTCTTTCTCTTTGTTATCGGAGGATATTTCCTTTGGCCCTATCGTCTTCAAAGGGATCTGAAATATCTGTTCTCAGATTCTACAGAAATAAGGCTAGCAAAGAGATCCACGAAATACAGATGTAACTCTGTGAGATGAATTAACAGAACACTAAGCAGTTTCTCAGAAAGCTTCCTTCCAGATTTCATCTGAGGATATTTCCTTTTTCATCATAGCCCTCTATGGGCTTCCAAATGTCACTTTGCCAATTCCACAAGAACTGCCTTAGCGAAAGGCTTCTTGAGGAGAAAGCTGTAACTCTGTGAGATGATTTCACAGAACATAAAGAAGTTTCTCAGAAACCTTCTTTCTCTTTGTTATCGGAGGATATTTCCTTTGGCCCTATAGTCTTTAAAGGGATCCGAAATATCTGTTCTCTGATTCCACAGAAATAAGGCTAGCAAAGAGATCCACGAAATACAGATGTAACTCTGTGAGATGAATTAACAGATCACTAAGCAGTTTCTCAGAAAGCTTCTTTCCAGATTTCATCGCAGGATATTTCCTTTTTCTCCGTAGCCCTCTATGAGCTTCCAAATATCACCTTGCCAATTCCACAAGAACTGTCTAGCGAAAGGCTTGTTGAGGGGAAATCTGTAACTCTGTGAGATGATTTCACAGAACACAAAGAAGTTTCTGAGAAAGCTTCTTTCTCTTTGTTATCGGAGGATATTTCCTTTGGCCCTGTAGTCCTCAAAGGGAAAGGAAATATCTGTTGTCAGATTCCACAGAAATAAGGCTAGCAAAGAGATCCACGAAATACAGATGTAACTCTGTGAGATGAATTAACAGAACACTAAGCAGTTTCTCAGAAAGCTTCCTTCCAGATTTCATGGGAGGATATTTCCTTTTTCACCATAGCCCTCTATGGGCTTCCAAGGATCACTTTGCCAATTCCACAAGAACTGTCTTAGCGAAAGGCTTCTTGAGGGGAAAGCTGTAATTCTGTGAGTTGATTTCACAGAACACAAAGAAGTTTCTCAGAAAGCTTCTTTCTCTTTGTTATCGGAGGATATTTCCTTTGGCCCTATAGTCTTCAAAGGGATCCGAAATATCTGTTCACAGATTCCACAGAAATAAGGCTAGCATAGAGATCCACGAAATACAGATGTAACTCTGTGAGATGAATTAATAGAAAACTGAGCAGTTTCTCAGAAAGCTTCTTTTCAGATTTCATCGGAGGATATTTCCTTTTTCACCATAGCCCTCTATGGGCTTCCAAATATCACTTTGCAATTCCACAAGAACTGTCTTAGCGAAAGCTTCTTGAGGGGAAAGCTGTAACTCTGTGAGATGATTTCACAGAACACAAAGAAGTTTCTCAGAAAGCTTCTTTCTCTTTCTTATCGGAGGATATTTCCTTTGGCCCTATAGTCTTCAAAGGGATCCGAAATATCTGTTCACAGATTCCACAGAAATAAGGCTAGCAAAGAGATCCACGAAATACAGACGTAACTCTGTGAGATGAATTAATAGAAAACTAAGCAGTTTCTCAGAAAGCTTCTTTCCAGATTTCATCGGAGGATATTTCCTTTTTCACCATAGCCCTCTATGGGCTTCCAAATATCACTTTGCCAATTCCACAAGAACTGTCTTAGCGAAAGGCTTCTTGAGGGGAAAGCTGTAACTCTGTGAGATGATTTCACAGAACACAAAGAAGTTTCTGAGAAAGCTTCTTTCTCTTTGTTATCGGAGGATATTTCCTTTGGCCGTATAGTCTTCAAAGGGAAAGGAATTATCTGTTCTCAGATTCCACAGAAATAACGCTAGCAAAGAGATCCACGAAATACAGATGTAACTCTGTGAGGTGAATGAAGAGAATACTAAGCAGTTTCTCAGAAAGCTTCTTTCCAGAGATCATTGAAGGATATTTCCTTTTTCTCCATAGCCCTCTATGAGCTTCCAAATATCACTTTGCCAATTCCACCAGAACTGTCTTACCGAAAGGCTTCTTGAGGGGAAAGCTGTAACTCTGTGAGATGATTTCACAAAACACAAAGAAGTTTCTCAGAAAGCTTCTTTCTCTTTGTTATCGGAGGATATTTCCTTTGGCCCTATAATCTTCAAAGGGAAAGGAAATATCTGTTCTCAGATTCCACAGAAATCAGGCTAGCAAAGAGATCCACGAAATACAGATGTAACTCTGTGAGATGAATTAACAGAACACTAAGCAGTTTCTCAGAAAGCTTCTTTCCAGGTTTCATCGGAGGATATTTCCTTTTTCACCATAGCCCTCTATGGGCTTCCAAATATCACTTTGCCAATTCCAGAAGAACTGTCTTAGCGAAAGGCTTCTTGAGGGGAAAGCTGTATCTCTGTGAGATGATTTCACAGAACACAAAGAAGTTTTTCAGAAACCTTCTTTCTCTTTGTTATCGGAGGATATTTCCTTAAGCCCTATAGTCTTCAAAGGGATCCGAAATATCTGTTGTCAGATTCCACAGAAATAAGGCTAGCAAAGAGATCCACGCAATACAGATGTAACTCTGTGAGATGAATTAACAGATCACTAAGCAGTTTGTCAGTAAGCTTCTTTCCAGATTTCATCGGAGGATATTTCCTTTTTCTCCATAGCCCTCTATGAGCTTCCAAATATCACTTTGCCAATTCCACAAGAACTGTCTAGCGAAAGGCTTCTTGAGGAGAAAGCTGTAACTCTGTGAGATGATTTCACAGAACACAAAGAAGTTTCTGAGAAAGCTTCTTTCTCTTGGTTATCGGAGGATATTTCCTTTGGCCCTATAGTCTTCAAAGGGATCCGAAATATCTGTTCTCAGATTCCACAGAAATAAGGCTAGCAAAGAGATCCACGAAATACAGATGTAACTCTGTTAGATGAATTAACAGAACACTAAGCAGTTTCTCAGAAAGCTTCTTTCCAGATTTCATTGGAGGATATTTCCTTTTTCACCATAGCCCTCTATGAGTTTCCAAATATCACTTTGCCAATTCCACAAGAACTGTCTTAGCGAAAGGCTTCTTGAGGGGAAAGCTGTAACTCTGTGAGATGATTTCACAGAACACAAAGAAGTTTCTCAGAAAGCTTCTTTCTCTTTGTTATCGGAGGATATTTCCTTTGGCCGTATAGTCTTCAAAGGGATCCGAAATATCTGTTCTCAGATTCCACAGAAATAAGGCTAGCAAAGAGATCCACGAAATACAGATGTAACTCTGTGAGATGAATTCACAGAACACTAAGCAGTTTCTCAGAAAGCTTCTTTCCAGATTTCATCGGAGGATATTTCCTTTTTCACCATAGCCCTCTATGGGCTTCCAAATATCACTTTGCCTATTCCACAAGAACTGTCTTAGCGAATGGCTTCTTGAGGGGAAAGCTGTAACTCTGTGAGATGATTTCACAGAACACAAAGAAGTTTCTGAGAAAGCTTCTTTCTCTTTGTTATCGGAGGATATTTCCTTTGGCCCTATCGTCTTCAAAGGGATCTGAAATATCTGTTCTCAGATTCTACAGAAATAAGGCTAGCAAAGAGATCCACGAAATACAGATGTAACTCTGTGAGATGAATTAACAGAACACTAAGCAGTTTCTCAGAAAGCTTCCTTCCAGATTTCATCGGAGGATATTTCCTTTTTCACCATAGCCCTCTATGGGCTTCCAAATATCACTTTGCCAATTCCACAAGAACTGTCTTAGCGAAAGGCTTCTTGAGGGGAAAGCTGTAACTCTGTGAGATGATTTCACAGAACACAAAGAAGTTGCTCAGAAACCTTCTTTCTCTTTGTTATCGGAGGATATTTCCTTTGGCCCTATAGTCTTCAAAGGGAAAGGAAATATCTGTTCTCAGATTCCACAGAAATAAGGCTAGCAAAGAGATCCACGAAATACAGATGTAACTCTGTGAGATGAATTAACAGAAAACTAAGCAGTTTCTCAGAAAGCTTCTTTCCAGATTTCATCGGAGGATATTTCCTTTTTCACCGTAGCCCTCTATGGGCTTCCAAATGTGACTTTGCCAATTCCACAAGAACTGTCTTAGCGAAAGGCTTCTTGAGGAGAAAGCTGTAACTCTGTGAGATGATTTCACAGAACACAAAGAAGTTTCTCAGAAAGCTTCTTTCTCTTTGTTATCGGAGGATATTTCCTTTGGCCCTATAGTCTTCAAAGGGAAACGAAATATCTGTTCTCAGATTCCACAGAAATAAGGCTAGCAAAGAGATCCACGAAATACAGATGTAACTCTGTGAGATGAATTAACAGAACACTAAGTAGTTTCTCAGAAAGCTTCTTTCCAGATTTCATCGGAGGATATTTCCTTTTTCTCCATAGCCCTCTATGAGCTTCCAAATATCACTTTGCCAATTCCACAAGAACTGTCTTAGCGAAAGGCTTCTTGAGTGGAAAGCTGTAACTCTGTGAGAGTATTTCACATAACACAAATAAGTTTCTCAGAAAGCTACTTTCTCTTTGTTATCAGAGGATATTTCCTTTGGCCCTATAGTCTTCAAAGGGATCCGAAATATCTGTTCTCAGATTCCACAGAAATAAGGCTAACAAAGAGATCCACGAAATACAGATGTAACTCTGTGAGAAGAATTAACAGAACACTAAGCAGTTTCTCAGAAAGCTTCTTTCCAGATTTCATCGGAGGATATTTCCTTTATAACCGTAGCCCTATATGGGCTTCCAAATATCAGTTTGCCAATTCCACAAGAACTGTCTTAGCCAAAGGCTTCTTGAGGGGAAAGCTGTAACTCTGTGAGATGATTTCACAGAACACAAAGAAGTTTCTCAGAAAGCTTCTTTCTCTTTCTTATCGGAGGATATTTCCTTTGGCCCTATAGTCTTCAAAGGGATCCGAAATATCTGTTCTCAGATTCCACAGAAATAAGGCTAGCAAAGAGATCCACGAAATACAGATGTAACTCTGTGAGATGAATTAATAGAAAACTAAGCAGTTTCTCAGAAAGCTTCTTTCCAGATTTCATCGGAGGATATTTCCTTTTTCACCATAGCCCTCTATGGGCTTCCAAATATCACTTTGCCAATTCCACAAGAACTGTCTTAGCGAAAGGCTTCTTGAGGGGAAAGCTGTAACTCTGTGAGATGATTTCACAGAACACAAAGAAGTTTCTGAGAAAGCTTCTTTCTCTTTGTTATCGGAGGATATTTCCTTTGGCCGTATAGTCTTCAAAGGGAAAGGAATTATCTGTTCTCAGATTCCACAGAAATAACGCTAGCAAAGAGATCCACGAAATACAGATGTAACACTGTGAGGTGAATGAAGAGAATACTAAGCAGTTTCTCAGAAAGCTTCTTTCCAGAGATCATTGAAGGATATTTCCTTTTTCTCCATAGCCCTCTATGAGCTTCCAAATATCACTTTGCCAATTCCACCAGAACTGTCTTACCGAAAGGCTTCTTGAGGGGAAAGCTGTAACTCTGTGAGATGATTTCACAAAACACAAAGAAGTTTCTCAGAAAGCTTCTTTCTCTTTGTTATCGGAGGATATTTCCTTTGGCCCTATAATCTTCAAAGGGAAAGGAAATATCTGTTCTCAGATTCCACAGAAATCAGGCTAGCAAAGAGATCCACGAAATACAGATGTAACTCTGTGAGATGAATTAACAGAACACTAAGCAGTTTCTCAGAAAGCTTCTTTCCAGGTTTCATCGGAGGATATTTCCTTTTTCACCATAGCCCTCTATGGGCTTCCAAATATCACTTTGCCAATTCCAGAAGAACTGTCTTAGCGAAAGGCTTCTTGAGGGGAAAGCTGTATCTCTGTGAGATGATTTCACAGAACACAAAGAAGTTTTTCAGAAACCTTCTTTCTCTTTGTTATCGGAGGATATTTCCTTAAGCCCTATAGTCTTCAAAGGGATCCGAAATATCTGTTGTCAGATTCCACAGAAATAAGGCTAGCAAAGAGATCCACGCAATACAGATGTAACTCTGTGAGATGAATTCACAGAACACTAAGCAGTTTCTCAGAAAGCTTCTTTCCAGATTTCATCGGAGGATATTTCCTTTTTCACCATAGCCCTCTATGGGCTTCCAAATATCACTTTGCCAATTCCACAAGAACTGTCTTAGCGAATGGCTTCTTGAGGGGAAAGCTGTAACTCTGTGAGATGATTTCACAGAACACAAAGAAGTTTCTGAGAAAGCTTCTTTCTCTTTGTTATCGGAGGATATTTCCTTTGGCCCTATCGTCTTCAAAGGGATCTGAAATATCTGTTCTCAGATTCTACAGAAATAAGGCTAGCAAAGAGATCCAAGAAAAACAGATGTAACTCTGTGAGATGAATTAACAGAACACTAAGCAGTTTCTCAGAAAGCTTCCTTCCAGATTTCATCGGAGGATATTTCCTTTTTCACCATAGCCCTCTATGGGCTTCCAAATATCACTTTGCCAATTCCACAAGAACTGTCTTAGCGAAAGGCTTCTTGAGGGGAAAGCTGTAACTCTGTGAGATGATTTCACAGAACACAAAGAAGTTGCTCAGAAACCTTCTTTCTCTTTGTTATCGGAGGATATTTCCTTTGGCCCTATAGTCTTCAAAGGGAAAGGAAATATCTGTTCTCAGATTCCACAGAAATAAGGCTAGCAAAGAGATCCACGAAATACAGATGTAACTCTGTGAGATGAATTAACAGAAAACTAAGCAGTTTCTCAGAAAGTTTCTTTCCAGATTTCATCGGAGGATATTTCCTTTTTCACCGTAGCCCTCTATGGGCTTCCAAATGTGACTTTGCCAATTCCACAAGAACTGTCTTAGCGAAAGGCTTCTTGAGGAGAAAGCTGTAACTCTGTGAGATGATTTCACAGAACACAAAGAAGTTTCTCAGAAAGCTTCTTTCTCTTTGTTATCGGAGGATATTTCCTTTGGCCCTATAGTCTTCAAAGGGAAAGGAAATATCTGTTCTCAGATTCCACAGAGATAAGGCTAGCAAAGAGATCCACGAAATACAGATGTAACTCTGTGAGATGAATTAACAGAACACTAAGTAGTTTCTCAGAAAGCTTCTTTCCAGATTTCATCGGAGGATATTTCCTTTTTCTCCATAGCCCTTTATGAGCTTCCAAATATCACTTTGCCAATTCCACAAGAACTGTCTTAGCGAAAGGCTTCTTGAGTGGAAAGCTGTAACTCTGTGAGAGTATTTCACATACCACAAAGAAGTTTCTCAGAAAGCTTCTTTCTCTTTGTTATCAGAGGATATTTCCTTTGGCCCTATAGTCTTCAAAGGGATCCGAAATATCTGTTCTCAGATTCCACAGAAATAAGGCTAACAAAGAGATCCACGAAATACAGATGTAACTCTGTGAGAAGAATTAACAGAACACTAAGCAGTTTCTCAGAAAGCTTCTTTCCAGATTTCATCGGAGGATATTTCCTTTTTAACCGTAGCCCTATATGGGCTTCCAAATATCAGTTTACCAATTCCACAAGAACTGTCTTAGCCAAAGGCTTCTTGAGGGGAAAGCTGTAACTCTGTGAGATGATTTCACAGAACACAAAGAAGTTTCTCAGAAAGCTTCTTTCTCTTTGTTATCGGAGGATATTCCCTTTGGCCCTATAGTCTTCAAAGGGATCCTTAATATCTGTTCTCAGATTCCACAGAAATAAGGCTAGCAAAGAGATCCACGAAATACAGATGTAACTCTGTGAGATGAATTAACAGAACACTGAGCAGTTTCTCAGAAAGCTTCTTTCCAGATTTCATTGTAGGATATTTCCTTTTTCACCATAGCCCTCTATGGGATTCCAAATATCACTTTGCCAATTCCACAAGAACTGTCGTAGCGAAAGGCTTCTTGAGGGGAAAGCTGTAACTCTGTGAGATGATTTCACAGAACACAAAGAAGTTTCTCCGAAAGCTTCTTTCTCTTTTTTATCGGAGGATATGTCCTTAGGCCCTATAGTCTTCAAAGGGATCCGAAATATCTGTTCTCAGATTCCACAGAAATAAGGCTAGCAAAGAGATCCACGAAATACAGAGGTAATTCTGTGAGATGAATTTACAGAACACTAAGCAGTTTCTCAGAAAGCTTCTTTCCAGATTTCATCGGAGGATATTCCCTTTTTCACCATAGTCCTCTATGGGCTTCCAAATATCACTTTGCGAATTCATCAAGAACTGTCTTAGCGAAAGGCTTCTTGAGGGGAAAGCTGTAACTCTGTGAGATGATTTCACAGAACACAAAGAAGTTGCTCAGAAAGCTTCTTTCTCTTGGTTATCGGAGGATATTTCCTTTGGCCCTATAGTCTTCAAAGGGATCCGAAATATCTGTTCTCAGATTCCACAGAAATAAGGCTAGCAAAGAGATCCACGAAATACAGATGTAACTCTGTGAGATGAATTCACAGAACACTAAGCAGTTTCTCAGAAAGCTTCTTTCCAGATTTCATCGGAGGATATTTCCTTTTTCGCCATATCCCTCTATGGGCTTCCAAATATCACTTTGCCAATTTCACAAGAACTGTCTTAGCGAAAGGCTTCTTGAGGGGAAAGCTGTAACTCTGTGAGATGATTTCACAGAACACAAAGAAGTTTCTCAGAAAGCTTCTTTCTCTTTGTTATCGGAGGATATTTCCTTTGGCCGTATCGTCTTCAAAGGGATCCGAAATATCTGTTCTCAGATTCCACAGAAATAAGGCTAGCAAAGAGATCCACGAAATACAGATGTAACTCTGTGAGATGAATTAACAGAACACTAAGCAGTTTCTCAGAAAGCTTCCTTCCAGATTTCATCTGAGGATATTTCCTTTTTCATCATAGCCCACTATGGGCTTCCAAATGTCACTTTGCCAATTCCACAAGAACTGTCTTAGCGAAAGGCTTCTTGAGGGGAAAGCTGTAACTCTGTGAGATGATTTCACAGAACATAAAGAAGTTTCTGAGAAAGCTTCTTTCTCTTTGTTATCGGAGGATATTTCCTTTGGCCCTATAGTCTTTAAAGGGATCCGAAATATCTGTTCTCAGATTCCACAGAAATAAGGCTAGCAAAGAGATCCACGAAATACAGATGTAACTCTGTGAGATGAATTAACAGATCACTAAGCAGTTTCTCAGAAAGCTTCTTTCCAGATTTCATCGGAGGATATTTCCTTTTTCTCCGTAGCCCTCTATGAGCTTCCAAATAACACTTTGCCAATTCCACAAGAACTGTCTTAGCGAAAGGCTTCTTGAGGGGAAAGCTGTAACTCTGTGAGATGATTTCACAGAACACAAAGAAGTTTCTGAGAAAGCTTCTTTCTCTTGGTTATTGGAGGATATTTCCTTTGGCCCTATAGTCCTCAAAGGGAAAGGAAATATCTGTTGTCAGATTCCACAGAAATAAGGCTAGCAAAGAGATCCACGAAATACAGATGTAACTCTGTGTGATGAATTAACAGAACACTAAGCAGTTTCTCAGAAAGCTTCTTTCCAGATTTCATCGGAGGATATTTCCTTTTTCACCATAGCCCTCTATGGGCTTCCAAATATCACTTTGCCAATTCCACAAGAACTGTCTTAGCGAAAGGCTTCTTGAGGGGAAAGCTGTAACTCTGTGAGATGATTTCACAGAACACAAAGAAGTTTCTCAGAAAGCTTCTTTCTCTTTGTTATCGGAGGATATTTCCTTTGGCCCTATAGTCTTCAAAGGGAAAGGAAATATCTGTTCTCAGATTCCACAGAAATAAGGCTAGCAAAGAGATCCACGAAATACAGATGTAACTCTGTGAGATGAATTAACAGAAAACTAAGCAGTTTCTCAGAAAGCTTCTTTCCAGATTTCATCGGAGGATATTTCCTTTTTCACCGTAGCCCTCTATGGGCTTCCAAATGTGACTTTGCCAATTCCACAAGAACTGTCTTAGCGAAAGGCTTCTTGAGGAGAAAGCTGTAACTCTGTGAGATGATTTCACAGAACACAAAGAAGTTTCTCAGAAAGCTTCTTTCTCTTTGTTATCGGAGGATATTTCCTTTGGCCCTATAGTCTTCAAAGGGATCCGAAATATCTGTTCTCAGATTCCACAGAAATAAGGCTAACAAAGAGATCCACGAAATACAGATGTAACTCTGTGAGAAGAATTAACAGAACACTAAGCAGTTTCTCAGAAAGCTTCTTTCCAGATTTCATCGGAGGATATTTCCTTTTTAACCGTAGCCCTATATGGGCTTCCAAATATCAGTTTACCAATTCCACAAGAACTGTCTTAGCCAAAGGCTTCTTGAGGGGAAAGCTGTAACTCTGTGAGATGATTTCACAGAACACAAAGAAGTTTCTCAGAAAGCTTCTTTCTCTTTGTTATCGGAGGATATTCCCTTTGGCCCTATAGTCTTCAAAGGGATCCTTAATATCTGTTCTCAGATTCCACAGAAATAAGGCTAGCAAAGAGATCCACGAAATACAGATGTAACTCTGTGAGATGAATTAACAGAACACTGAGCAGTTTCTCAGAAAGCTTCTTTCCAGATTTCATTGTAGGATATTTCCTTTTTCACCATAGCCCTCTATGGGCTTCCAAATATCACTTTGCCAATTCCACAAGAACTGTCGTAGCGAAAGGCTTCTTGAGGGGAAAGCTGTAACTCTGTGAGATGATTTCACAGAACACAAAGAAGTTTCTCCGAAAGCTTCTTTCTCTTTGTTATCGGAGGATATGTCCTTAGGCCCTATAGTCTTCAAAGGGATCCGAAATATCTGTTCTCAGATTCCACAGAAATAAGGCTAGCAAAGAGATCCACGAAATACAGAGGTAATTCTGTGAGATGAATTTACAGAACACTAAGCAGTTTCTCAGAAAGCTTCTTTCCAGATTTCATCGGAGGATATTCCCTTTTTCACCATAGTCCTCTATGGGCTTCCAAATATCACTTTGCGAATTCATCAAGAACTGTCTTAGCGAAAGGCTTCTTGAGGGGAAAGCTGTAACTCTGTGAGATGATTTCACAGAACACAAAGAAGTTTCTCAGAAAGCTTCTTTCTCTTTGTTATCGGAGGATATTTCCTTTGGCCGTATCGTCTTCAAAGGGATCCGAAATATCTGTTCTCAGATTCCACAGAAATAAGGCTAGCAAAGAGATCCACGAAATACAGATGTAACTCTGTGAGATGAATTAACAGAACACTAAGCAGTTTCTCAGAAAGCTTCCTTCCAGATTTCATCTGAGGATATTTCCTTTTTCATCATAGCCCACTATGGGCTTCCAAATGTCACTTTGCCAATTCCACAAGAACTGTCTTAGCGAAAGGCTTCTTGAGGGGAAAGCTGTAACTCTGTGAGATGATTTCACAGAACATAAAGAAGTTTCTGAGAAAGCTTCTTTCTCTTTGTTATCGGAGGATATTTCCTTTGGCCCTATAGTCTTTAAAGGGATCCGAAATATCTGTTCTCAGATTCCACAGAAATAAGGCTAGCAAAGAGATCCACGAAATACAGATGTAACTCTGTGAGATGAATTAACAGATCACTAAGCAGTTTCTCAGAAAGCTTCTTTCCAGATTTCATCGGAGGATATTTCCTTTTTCTCCGTAGCCCTCTATGAGCTTCCAAATAACACTTTGCCAATTCCACAAGAACTGTCTAGCGAAAGGCTTGTTGAGGGGAAAGCTGTAACTCTGTGAGATGATTTCACAGAACACAAAGAAGTTTCTGAGAAAGCTTCTTTCTCTTGGTTATCGGAGGATATTTCCTTTGGCCCTATAGTCCTCAAAGGGAAAGGAAATATCTGTTGTCAGATTCCAAAGAAATAAGGCTAGCAAAGAGATCCACGAAATACAGATGTAACTCTGTGAGATGAATTAACAGAACACTAAGCAGTTTCTCAGAAAGCTTCTTTCCAGATTTCATCGGAGGATATTTCCTTTTTCACCATAGCCCTCTATGGGCTTCCAAATATCACTTTGCCAATTCCACAAGAACTGTCTTAGCTAAAGGCTTCTTGAGGGGAAAGCTGTAACTCTGTGAGATGATTTCACAGAACACAAAGAAGTTTCTCAGAAAGCTTCTTTCTCTTTGTTATCGGAGGATATTTCCTTTGGCCCTATAGTCTTCAAAGGGAAAGGAAATATCTGTTCTCAGATTCCACAGAAATAAGGCTAGCAAAGAGATCCACGAAATACAGATGTAACTCTGTGAGATGAATTAACAGAAAACTAAGCAGTTTCTCAGAAAGCTTCTTTCCAGATTTCATCGGAGGATATTTCCTTTTTCACCGTAGCCCTCTATGGGCTTCCAAATGTGACTTTGCCAATTCCACAAGAACTGTCTTAGCGAAAGGCTTCTTGAGGAGAAAGCTGTAACTCTGTGAGATGATTTCACAGAACACAAAGAAGTTTCTCAGAAAGCTTCTTTCTCTTTGTTATCGGAGGATATTTCCTTTGGCCCTATAGTCTTCAAAGGGATCCGAAATATCTGTTCTCAGATTCCACAGAAATAAGGCTAACAAAGAGATCCACGAAATACAGATGTAACTCTGTGAGAAGAATTAACAGAACACTAAGCAGTTTCTCAGAAAGCTTCTTTCCAGATTTCATCGGAGGATATTTCCTTTTTAACCGTAGCCCTATATGGGCTTCCAAATATCAGTTTACCAATTCCACAAGAACTGTCTTAGCCAAAGGCTTCTTGAGGGGAAAGCTGTAACTCTGTGAGATGATTTCACAGAACACAAAGAAGTTTCTCAGAAAGCTTCTTTCTCTTTGTTATCGGAGGATATTTCCTTTGGCCGTATCGTCTTCAAAGGGATCCGAAATATCTGTTCTCAGATTCCACAGAAATAAGGCTAGCAAAGAGATCCACGAAATACAGATGTAACTCTGTGAGATGAATTAACAGAACACTAAGCAGTTTCTCAGAAAGCTTCCTTCCAGATTTCATCTGAGGATATTTCCTTTTTCATCATAGCCCACTATGGGCTTCCAAATGTCACTTTGCCAATTCCACAAGAACTGTCTTAGCGAAAGTTTTCTTGAGGGGAAAGCTGTAACTCTGTGAGATGATTTCACAGAACATAAAGAAGTTTCTGAGAAAGCTTCTTTCTCTTTGTTATCGGAGGATATTTCCTTTGGCCCTATAGTCTTTAAAGGGATCCGAAATATCTGTTCTCAGATTCCACAGAAATAAGGCTAGCAAAGAGATCCACGAAATACAGATGTAACTCTGTGAGATGAATTAACAGATCACTAAGCAGTTTCTCAGAAAGCTTCTTTCCAGATTTCATCGGAGGATATTTCCTTTTTCTCCGTAGCCCTCTATGAGCTTCCAAATAACACTTTGCCAATTCCACAAGAACTGTCTAGCGAAAGGCTTGTTGAGGGGAAAGCTGTAACTCTGTGAGATGATTTCACAGAACACAAAGAAGTTTCTGAGAAAGCTTCTTTCTCTTGGTTATCGGAGGATATTTCCTTTGGCCCTATAGTCCTCAAAGGGAAAGGAAATATCTGTTGTCAGATTCCACAGAAATAAGGCTAGCAAAGAGATCCACGAAATACAGATGTAACTCTGTGAGATGAATTAACAGAACACTAAGCAGTTTCTCAGAAAGCTTCTTTCCAGATTTCATCGGAGGATATTTCCTTTTTCACCATAGCCCTCTATGGGCTTCCAAATATCACTTTGCCAATTCCACAAGAACTGTCTTAGAGAAAGGCTTCTTGAGGGGAAAGCTGTAACTCTGTGAGATGATTTCACAGAACACAAAGAAGTTTCTCAGAAAGCTTCTTTCTCTTTGTTATCGGAGGATATTTCCTTTGGCCCTATAGTCTTCAAAGGGATCCGAAATATCTGTTCTCAGATTCCACAGAAATAAGGCTAACAAAGAGATCCACGAAATACAGATGTAACTCTGTGAGAATAATTAACAGAACACTAAGCAGTTTCTCAGAAAGCTTCTTTCCAGATTTCATCGGAGGATATTTCCTTTTTAACCGTAGCCCTATATGGGCTTCCAAATATCAGTTTGCCAATTCCACAAGAACTGTCTTAGCCAAAGGCTTCTTGAGGGGAAAGCTGTAACTCTGTGAGATGATTTCACAGAACACAAAGAAGTTTCTCAGAAAGCTTCTTTCTCTTTGTTATCGGAGGATATTCCCTTTGGCCGTATAGTCTTCAAAGGGATCCTTAATATCTGTTCTCAGATTCCACAGAAATAAGGCTAGCAAAGAGATCCACGAAATACAGATGTAACTCTGTGAGATGAATTAACAGAACACTGAGCAGTTTCTCAGAAAGCTTCTTTCCAGATTTCATTGTAGGATATTTCCTTTTTCACCATAGCCCTCTATGGGCTTCCAAATATCACTTTGCCAATTCCACAAGAACTGTCGTAGCGAAAGGCTTCTTGAGGGGAAAGCTGTAACTCTGTGAGATGATTTCACAGAACACAAAGAAGTTTCTCCGAAAGCTTCTTTCTCTTTGTTATCGGAGGATATGTCCTTAGGCCCTATATTCTTCAAAGGGATCCGAAATATCTGTTCTCAGATTCCACAGAAATAAGGCTAGCAAAGAGATCCACGAAATACAGAGGTAATTCTGTGAGATGAATTTACAGAACACAAAGCAGTTTCTCAGAAAGCTTCTTTCCAGATTTCATCGGAGGATATTCCCTTTTTCACCATAGTCCTCTATGGGCTTCCTAATATCACTTTGCGAATTAATCAAGAACTGTTTTAGCGAAAGGCTTCTTGAGGGGAAAGCTGTAACTCTGTGAGATGATTTCACAGAACACAAAGAAGTTTCTCAGAAAGCTTCTTTCTCTTGGTTATCAGAGGATATTTCCTTTGGCCCTATAGTCTTCAAAGGGATCCGAAATATCTGTTCTCAGATTCCACAGAAATAAGGCTAGCAAAGAGATCCACGAAATACAGATATAATTCTGTGAGATGAATTAACAGAACACTAAGCAGTTTCTCAGAAAGCTTCTTTCCAGATTTCATCGGAGGATATTCCCTTTTTCAACATAGCCCTCTATGGGCTTCCAAATATCACTTTGTGAATTCCACAAGAACTGTCTTAGCGAAAGGCTTCTTGAGGGGAAAGCTGTAACTCTGTGAGATGATTTCACAGAACACAAAGAAGTTTCTCAGAAAGCTTCTTTCTCTTGGTTATCGGAGGATATTTCCTTTGGCCCTATAGTCTTCAAAGGGATCCGAAATATCTGTTCTCAGATTCCAACAGAAATAAGGCTAGCAAAGAGATCCACGAAATACAGATGTAACTCTGTGAGATGAATTCACAGAACACTAAGCAGTTTCTCAGAAAGCTTGTTTCCAGATTTCATCGGAGGATATTTCCTTTTTCACGATAGCCCTCTAAGAGTTTCCAAATATCACTTTGCCAATTGCACAAGAACTGTCTTAGCGAAAGGCATCTTCAGGGGAAAGCTGTAACTCTGTGAGATGATTTCACAGAACACAAAGAAGTTTCTCAGAAAGGTTCTTTCTCTTTGTTATCGGAGGATACTTTCTTTGGCCCTATAGTCTACAAAGGGATCCGAAATATCTGTTCTCAGATTCCACAGAAATAAGGCTAGCAAAGAGATCCACGAAATACAGATGTAACTCTGTGAGATGAATTAACCGAACACTAAGCAGTTTCTCTGAAAGCTTCTTTCCAGATTTCATCGGAGGATATTTCCTTTTCACCGTAGCCCTCTATGGGCTTCCAAATGTCACTTTGCCAATTCCACAAGAACTGTCTTAGCGAAAGGCTTCTTGAGGGGAAAGCTGTAACTCTGTGAGATGATTTCACAGAACACAAAGAAGTTTCTCAGAAAGCTTCTTTCTCTTTGTTATCGGAGGATATTTCCTTTGGCCCTAGAGTCTTCAAAGGGAAACGAAATATCTGTTCTCAGATTCCACAGAAATAAGGCTAGCAAAGAGATCCACGAAATACAGATGTAACTCTGTGAGATGAATTAACAGAACACTAAGCAGTTTCTCAGAAAGCTTCTTTCCAGATTTCATCGGAGGATATTTCCTTTTTCACCATAGCCCTCTATGGGATTCCAAATATCACTTTGCGAATTCCACAAGAACTGTCTTAGCGAAAGGCTTCTTGAGGGGAAAGCTGTAACTCTGTGAGATGATTTCACAGAACACAAAGAAGTTTCTCAGAAAGCTTCTTTCTCTTGGTTATCGGAAGATATTTCCTTTGGCCCTATAGTCTTCAAAGGGATCCGAAATATCTGTTCTCAGATTCCACAGAAATAAGGCTAGCAAAGAGATCCACGAAATACAGATGTAACTCTGTGAGATGAATTAACAGAACACTAAGCAGTTTCTCAGAAAGCTTCTTTCCAGATTTCATCGGAGGATATTTCCTTTTTCACCATAGCCCTCTATGAGTTTCGAAATATCACTTTGCCAATTCTACAAGAACTGTCTTAGCGAAAGGCTTCTTGAGGGGAAAGCTGTAACTCTGTGAGATGATTTCACAGAACACAAAGAAGTTTCTCAGAAAGCTTCTTTCTCTTTGTTATCGGAGGATATTTCCTTTGGCCCTATAGTCTTCAAAGGGAAACGAAATATCTGTTCTCAGATTCCACAGAAATAAGGCTAGCAAAGAGATCCACGAAATACAGATGTAACTCTGTGAGATGAATTAACAGAACACTAAGTAGTTTCTCAGAAAGCTTCTTTCCAGATTTCATCGGAGGATATTTCCTTTTTCTCCATAGCCCTCTATGAGCTTCCAAATATCACTTTGCCAATTCCACAAGAACTGTCTTAGCGAAAGGCTTCTTGAGTGGAAAGCTGTAACTCTGTGAGAGTATTTCACATAACACAAAGAAGTTTCTCAGAAAGCTTCTTTCTCTTTGTTATCAGAGGATATTTCCTTTGGCCCTATAGTCTTCAAAGGGATCCGAAATATCTGTTCTCAGATTCCACAGAAATAAGGCTAACAAAGAGATCCACGAAATACAGATGTAACTCTGTGAGAAGAATTAACAGAACACTAAGCAGTTTCTCAGAAAGCTTCTTTCCAGATTTCATCGGAGGATATTTCCTTTTTAACCGTAGCCCTATATGGGCTTCCAAATATCAGTTTGCCAATTCCACAAGAACTGTCTTAGCCAAAGGCTTCTTGAGGGGAAAGCTGTAACTCTGTGAGATGATTTCACAGAACACAAAGAAGTTTCTCAGAAAGCTTCTTTCTCTTTGTTATCGGAGGATATTCCCTTTGGCCCTATAGTCTTCAAAGGGATCCTTAATATCTGTTCTCAGATTCCACAGAAATAAGGCTAGTAAAGAGATCCACGAAATACAGATGTAACTCTGTGAGATGAATTAACAGAACACTGAGCAGTTTCTCAGAAAGCTTCTTTCCAGATTTCATTGGAGGATATTTCCTTTTTCACCATAGCCCTCTATGGGCTTCCAAATATCACTTTGCCAATTCCACAAGAACTGTCGTAGCGAAAGGCTTCTTGAGGGGAAAGCTGTAACTCTGTGAGATGATTTCACAGAACACAAAGAAGTTTCTCCGAAAGCTTCTTTCTCTTTGTTATCGGCGGATATGTCCTTAGGCCCTATAGTCTTCAAAGGGATCCGAAATATCTGTTCTCAGATTCCACAGAAATAAGGCTAGCAAAGAGATCCACGAAATACAGAGGTAATTCTGTGAGATGAATTTACAGAACACTAAGCAGTTTCTCAGAAAGCTTCTTTCCAGATTTCATCGGAGGATATTCCCTTTTTCACCATAGTCCTCTATGGGCTTCCAAATATCACTTTGCGAATTCATCAAGAACTGTCTTAGCGAAAGGCTTCTTGAGGGGAAAGCTGTAACTCTGTGAGATGATTTCACAGAACACAAAGAAGTTTCTCAGAAAGCTTCTTTCTCTTGGTTATCGGAGGATATTTCCTTTGGCCCTATAGTCTTCAAAGGGATCCGAAATATCTGTTCTCAGATTCCACAGAAATAAGGCTAGCAAAGAGATCCAGGAAATACAGATATAATTCTGTGAGATGAATTTACAAAACACTAAGCAGTTTCTCAGAAAGCTTCTTTCCAGATTTCATCGGAGGATATTCCCTTTTTCACCATAGCCCTCTATGGGCTTCGAAATATCACTTTGCGAATTCCACAAGAACTGTCTTAGCGAAAGGCTTCTTGAGGGGAAAGCTGTAACTCTGTGAGATGATTTCACAGAACACAAAGAAGTTTCTCAGAAAGCTTCTTTCTCTTGGTTATCGGAGGATATTTCCTTTGGCCCTATAGTCTTCAAAGGGATCCGAAATATCTGTTCTCAGATTCCACAGAAATAAGGCTAGCAAAGAGATCCACGAAATACAGATGTAACTCTGTGAGATGAATTCACAGAACACTAAGCAGTTTCTCAGAAAGCTTGTTTCCAGATTTCATCGGAGGATATTTCCTTTTTCACCATAGCCCTCTATGAGTTTCCAAATATCACTTTGCCAATTGCACAAGAACTGTCTTAGCGAAAGGCATCTTCAGGGAAAAGCTGTAACTCTGTGAGATGATTTCACAGAACACAAAGAAGTTTCTCAGAAAGCTTCTTTCTCTTTGTTATCGGAGGATACTTCCTTTGGCCCTATAGTCTTCAAAGGGATCCGAAATATCTGTTCTCAGATTCCACAGAAATAAGGCTAGCAAAGAGATCCACGAAATACAGATGTAACTCTGTGAGATGAATCAACAGAACACTAAGCAGTTTCTCAGAAAGCTTCTTTCCAGATTTCATCGTAGGATATTTCCTTTTTCCCCATAGCCCTCTAAGGGCTTCCAAATTTCACTTTGCGAATTCCACAAGAACTGTCTTAGCGAAAGGCTTCTTGAGGGGAAAGCTGTAACTCTGTGAGATGATTTCACAGAACACAAAGAAGTTTCTCAGAAAGCTTCTTTCTCTTGGTTATCGGAGGATATTTCCTTTGGCCCTATAGTCTTCAAAGGGATCCGAAATATCTGTTCTCAGATTCCACAGAAATAAGGCTAGCAAAGAGATCCACGAAATACAGATGTAACTCTGTGAGATGAATTAACAGAACACTAAGCAGTTTCTCAGAAAGCTTCTTTCCAGATTTCATCGGAGGATATTTCCTTTTTCACCATAGCCCTCTATGAGTTTCCAAATATCACTTTGCCAATTCCACAAGAACTGTCTTAGCGAAAGGCTTCTTGAGGGGAAAGCTGTAACTCTGTGAGATGATTTCACAGAACACAAAGAAGTTTCTCAGAAAGCTTCTTTCTCTTTGTTATCGGAGGATATTTCCTTTGGCCGTATAGTCTTCAAAGGGATCCGAAATATCTGTTCTCAGATTCCACAGAAATAAGGCTAGCAAAGAGATCCAGGAAATACAGAAGTAAATCTGTGAGATGAATTAACAGAACACTAAGCAGTTTCTCAGAAAGCTTCCTTCCAGATTTCATCTGAGGATATTTCCTTTTTCATCATAGCCCTCTATGGGCTTCCAAATGTCACTTTGCCAATTCCACAAGAACTGTCTTAGCCAAAGGCTTCTTGAGGGGAAAGCTGTAACTCTGTGAGATGATTTCACAGAACATAAAGAAGTTTCTCAGAAACCTTCTTTCTCTTTGTTATCGGAGGATATTTCCTTTGGCCCAATAGTCTTTAAAGGGATCCGAAATATCTGTTCTCAGATTCCACAGAAATAAGGCTAGCAAAGAGATCCACGAAATACAGATGTAACTCTGTGAGATGAATTAACAGATCACTAAGCAGTTTCTCAGAAAGCTTCTTTCCAGATTTCATCGGAAGATATTTCCTTTTTCTCCGTAGCCCTCTATGAGCTTCCAAATATCACTTTGCCAATTCCACAAGAACTGTCTAGCGAAAGGCTTGTTGAGGGGAAAGCTGTAACTCTGTGAGATGATTTCACAGAACACAAAGAAGTTTCTGAGAAAGCTTCTTTCTCTTTGTTATCGGAGGATATTTCCTTTGGCCCTATAGTCCTCAAAGGGAAAGGAAATATCTGTTGTCAGATTCCACAGAAATAAGGCTAGCAAAGAGATCCACGAAATACAGATGTAACTCTGTGAGATGAATTAACAGAACACTAAGCAGTTTCTCAGAAAGCTTCCTTCCAGATTTCATGGGAGGATATTTCCTTTTTCACCATAGCCCTCTATGGGCTTCCAAAGATCACTTTGCCCATTCCACAAGAACTGTCTTAGCGAAAGGCTTCTTGAGGGGAAAGCTGTAATTCTGTGAGTTGATTTCACAGAACACAAAGAAGTTTCTCAGAAAGCTTCTTTCTCTTTGTTATCGGAGGATATTTCCTTTGGCCCTATAGTCTTCAAAGGGATCCGAAATATCTGTTCACAGATTCCACAGAAATAAGGCTAGCAAAGAGATCCACGAAATACAGATGTAACTCTGTGAGATGAATTAATAGAAAACTGAGCAGTTTCTCAGAAAGCTTCTTTCCAGATTTCATAGGAGGATATTTCCTTTTTCACCATAGCCCTCTATGGGCTTCCAAATATCACTTTGCAATTCCACAAGAACTGTCTTAGCGGAAGGCTTCTTGAGGGGAAAGCTGTAACTCTGTGAGATGATTTCACAGAACACAAAGAAGTTTCTCAGAAAGCTTCTTTCTCTTTGTTATCGGAGGATATTTCCTTTGGCCCTATAGTCTTCAAAGGGATCCGAAATATCTGTTCACAGATCCCACAGAAATAAGGCTAGCAAAGAGATCCAGGAAATACAGATGTAACTCTGTGAGATGAATTAATAGAACACTGAGCAGTTTCTCAGAAAGCTTCTTTCCAGATTTCATCGGAGGATATTTTCTTTTTCACCATAGTACTCTATGGGCTTCCAAATATCACTTTGCCAATTCCACAAGAACTGTCTTAGCGAAAGGCTTCTTGAGGGGAAAGCTGTAACTCTGTGAGATGATTTCACAGAACACAAAGAAGTTTCTCAGAAAGCTTCTTTCCCTTTGTTATCGGAGGATATTTCCTTTGGCCGTATAGTCTTCAAAGGGAAAGGAATTATCTGTTCTCAGATTCCACAGAAATAACGCTAGCAAAGAGATCCACGAAACACAGATGTAACTCTATGAGATGAATTAACAGAATACTAAGCAGTTTCTCAGAAAGCTTCTTTCCAGAGATCATTGGAGGATATTTCCTTTTTCTCCATAGCCCTCTATGAGCTTCCAAATATCACTTTGCCAATTCCACCAGGACTGTCTTACCGAAAGGCTTCTTGACGGGAAAGCTGTAACTCTGTGAGATGATTTCACAAAACACTAAGAAGTTTCTCAGAAAGCTTCTTTCTCTTTGTTATCGGAGGATATTTCCTTTGGCCCTATAGTCTTCAAAGGGAAAGGAAATATCTGTTCTCAGATTCCACAGAAATCAGGCTAGCAAAGAGATCCACGAAATACAGATGTAACTCTGTGAGATGAATTAACAGAACACTAAGCAGTTTCTCAGAAAGCTTCTTTCCAGGTTTCATCGGAGGATATTTCCTTTTTCACCATAGCCCTCTATGGGCTTCCAAATATCACTTTGCCAATTCCAGAAGAACTGTCATCGCGAAAGGCTTCTTGAGGGGAAAGCTGTATCTCTGTGAGATGATTTCACAGAACACAAAGAAGTTTCTCAGAAACCTTCTTTCTCTTTGTTATCGGAGGATATTTCCTTTGGCCCTATAGTCTTCAAAGGGATCCGAAATATCTGTTGTCAGATTCCACAGAAATAAGGCTAGCAAAGAGATCCACGCAATACAGATGTAACTCTGTGAGATGAATTAACAGATCACTAAGCAGTTTCTCAGAAAGCTTCTTTCCAGATTTCATCGGAGGATATTTCCTTTTTCTCCATAGCCCTCTATGAGCTTCCAAATATCACTTTGCCAATTCCACAAGAACTGTCTAGCGAAAGGCTTCTTGAGGGGAAAGCTGTAACTCTGTGAGATGATTTCACAGAACACAAAGAAGTTTCTCAGAAAGCTTCTTTCTCTTGGTTATCAGAGGATATTTCCTTTGGCCCTATAGTCTTCAAAGGGATCCGAAATATCTGTTCTCAGATTCCACAGAAATAAGGCTAACAAAGAGATCCACGAAATACAGATGTAACTCTGTGAGAAGAATTAACAGAACACTAAGCAGTTTCTCAGAAAGCTTCTTTCCAGATTTCATCGGAGGATATTTCCTTTTTAACCGTAGCCCTCTATGGGCTTCCAAATATCAGTTTGCCAATTCCACAAGAACTGTCTTAGCCAAAGGCTTCTTGAGGGGAAAGCTGTAACTCTGTGAGATGATTTCACAGAACACAAAGAAGTTTCTCAGAAAGCTTCTTTCTCTTTGTTATCGGAGGATATTCCCTTTGGCCCTATAGTCTTCAAAGGGATTCGTAATATCTGTTCTCAGATTCCACACAAATAAGGCTACCAAAGAGATCCACGAAATACAGATGTAACTCTGTGAGATGAATTAACAGAACACTGAGCAGTTTCTCGGAAAGCTTCTTTCCAGATTTCATTGGAGGATATTTCCTTTTTCACCATAGCCCTCTATGGGCTTCCAAATATCACCTTGCCAATTCCACAAGAACTGTCTTAGCGAAAGGCTTCTTGAGGGGAAAGCTGTAACTCTGTGAGATGATTTCACAGAACACAAAGAAGTTTCCCCGAAAGCTTCTTTCTCTTTGTTATCGGAGGATATGTCCTTAGGCCCTATAGTCTTCAAAGGGATCCGAAATATCTGTTCTCAGATGCCACAGAAATAAGGCTAGCAAAGAGATCCACGAAATACAGAGGTAATTCTGTGAGATGAATTTAGAGAACACTAAGCAGTTTCTCAGAAAGCTTCTTTCCAGATTTCATCGGAGGATATTCCCTTTTTCACCATAGTCCTCTATGGGCTTCCAAATATCACTTTGCGAATTCATCAAGAACTGTCTTAGCGAAAGGCTTCTTGAGGGGAAAGCTGTAACTCTGTGAGATGATTTCACAGAACACAAAGAAGTTTCTCAGAAAGCTTCTTTCTCTTGGTTATCGGAGGATATTTCCTTTGGCCCTATAGTCTTCAAAGGGATCCGAAATATCTGTTCTCAGATTCCACAGAAATAAGGCTAGCAAAGAGATCCACGAAATACAGATAAAATTCTGTGAGATGAATTAACAGAACACTAAGCAGTTTCTCAGAAAGCATCTTTCGAGATTTCATCGGAGGATATTCCCTTTTTCACCGTAGCCCTCTATGGGCTTCCAAATATCACTTTGCGAATTCCACAAGAACTGTCTTAGCGAAAGGCTTCTTGAGGGGAAAGCTGTAACTCTGTGAGATGATTTCACAGAACACAAAGAAGTTTCTCAGAAAGCTTCTTTCTCTTTGTTATCGGAGGATATTTCCTTTGGCCCTATAGTCTTCAAAGGGATCCGAAATATCTGTTCTCAGATTCCACAGAAATAAGGCTAGCAAAGAGATCCACGAAATACAGATGTAACTCTGTGAGATGAATTAACAGAACACTAAGCAGTTTCTCAGAAAGCTTGTTTCCAGATTTCATCGGAGGATAATTCCTTTTTCACCATAGCCCTCTATGGGCTTCCAAATATCACTTTGCCAATTCCACAAGAACTGTCTTAGCGAAAGGCTTCTTGAGGGGAAAGCTGTAACTCTGTGAGATGATTTCACAGAACACAAAGAAGTTTCTGAGAAAGCTTCTTTCTCTTTGTTATCGGAGGATATTTCCTTTGGCCCTATAGTCCTCAAAGGGAAAGGAAATATCTGTTGTCAGTTTCCACAGAAATAAGCCTAGCAAAGAGATCCACGAAATACAGATGTAACTCTGTGAGATGAATTAACAGAACACTAAGCAGTTTCTCAGAAAGCTTCCTTCCAGATTTCAGGGGAGGATATTTCCTTTTTCACCATAGCCCTCTATGGGCTTCCAAAGATCACTTTGCCAATTCCACAAGAACTGTCTTGGCGAAAGGCTTCTTGAGGGGAAAGCTGTAATTCTGTGAGTTGATTTCACAGAACACAAAGAAGTTTCTCAGAAAGCTTCTTTCTCTTTGTTATCGGAGGATATTTCCTTTGGCCCTATAGTCTTCAAAGGGATCCGAAATATCTGTTCACAGATTCCACAGAAATAAGGCTAGCAAAGAGATCCACGAAATACAGATGTAACTCTGTGAGATGAATTAATAGAAAACTGAGCAGTTTCTCAGAAAGCTTCTTTCCAGATTTCATCGGAGGATATTTCCTTTTTCACCATAGCCCTCTATGGGCTTCCAAATATCACTTTGCAATTCCACAAGAACTGTCTTAGCGGAAGGCTTCTTGAGGGGAAAGCTGTAACTATGTGAGATGATTTCACAGAACACAAAGAAGTTTCTCAGAAAGCTTCTTTCTCTTTGTTATCGGAGGATATTTCCTTTGGCCCTATAGTCTTCAAAGGGATCCGAAATATCTGTTCACAGATCCCACAGAAATAAGGCTAGCAAAGAGATCCAGGAAATACAGATGTAACTCTGTGAGATGAATTAATAGAACACTGAGCAGTTTCTCAGAAAGCTTCTTTCCAGATTTCATCGGAGGATATTTTCTTTTTCACCATAGTACTCTATGGGCTTCCAAATATCACTTTGCCAATTCCACAAGAACTGTCTTAGCGAAAGGCTTCTTGAGGGGAAAGCTGTAACTCTGTGAGATGATTTCACAGAACACAAAGAAGTTTCTCAGAAAGCTTCTTTCCCTTTGTTATCGGAGGATATTTCCTTTGGCCGTATAGTCTTCAAAGGGAAAGGAATTATCTGTTCTCAGATTCCACAGAAATAAGGCTAGCAAAGAGATCCACGAAATACAGATGTAACTCTATGAGATGAATTAACAGAATACTAAGCAGTTTCTCAGAAAGCTTCTTTCCAGAGATCATTGGAGGATATTTCCTTTTTCTCCATAGCCCTCTATGAGCTTCCAAATATCACTTTGCCAATTCCACCAGAACTGTCTTACCGAAAGGCTTCTTGAGGGGAAAGCTGTAACTCTGTGAGATGATTTCACAAAACACTAAGAAGTTTCTCAGAAAGCTTCTTTCTCTTTGTTATCGGAGGATATTTCCTTTGGCCCTATAGGCTTCAAAGGGAAAGGAAATATCTGTTCTCAGATTCCACAGAAATAAGGCTAGCAAAGAGATCCACGAAATACAGATGTAACTCTGTGAGATGAATTAACAGAACACTAAGCAGTTTCTCAGAAAGCTTCTTTCCAGGTTTCATCGGAGGATATTTCCTTTTTCACCATAGCCCTCTATGGGCTTCCAAATATCACTTTGCCAATTCCAGAAGAACTGTCTTCGCGAAAGGCTTCTTGAGCGGAAAGCTGTATCTCTGTGAGATGATTTCACAGAACACAAAGAAGTTTCTCAGAAAGCTTCTTTCTCTTTGTTATCGGAGGATATTTCCTTTGGCCCTATAGTCTTCAAAGGGATCCGAAATATCTGTTGTCAGATTCCACAGAAATAAGGCTAGCAAAGAGATCCACGCAATACAGATGTAACTCTGTGAGATGAATTAACAGATCACTAAGCAGTTTCTCAGAAAGCTTGTTTCCAGATTTCATCGGAGGATATTTCCTTTTTCACCATAGCCCTCTATGAGTTTCCAAATATCACTTTTCCAATTCCACAAGAACTGTCTTAGCGAAAGGCATCTTCAGGGGAAAGCTGTAACTCTGTGAGATGATTTCACAGAACACAAAGAAGTTTCTCAGAAAGCTTCTTTCTCTTTGTTATCGGAGAATACTTCCTTTGGCCCTATAGTCTTCAAAGGGATCCGAAATATCTGTTCTCAGATTCCACAGAAATAAGGCTAGCAAAGAGATCCACGAAATACAGATGTAACTCTGTGAGATGAATTAACAGAACACTAAGCACTTTCTCAGAAAGCTTCTTTCCAGATTTCATCGGAGGATATTTCCTTTTTCACCGTAGCCCTCTATGGGCTTCCAAATGTCACTTTGCCAATTCCACAAGAACTGTCTTAGCGAAAGGCTTCTTGAGGGGAAAGCTGTAACTCTGTGAGATGATTTCACAGAACACAAAGAAGTTTCTCAGAAAGCTTCTTTCTCTTTGTTATCGGAGGATATTTCCTTTGGCCGTATAGTCTTTAAAGGGATCCGAAATATCTGTTCTCAGATTCCACAGAAATAAGGCTAGCAAAGAGATCCACGAAATACAGATGTAACTCTGTGAGATGAATTAACAGAACACTAAGCAGTTTCTCAGAAAGCTTCTTTCCAGATTTCATCGTAGGATATTTCCTTTTTCACCATAGCCCTCTATGGGCTTCCAAATATCACTTTGCCAATTCCACAAGAACTGTCTTAGCGAAAGGCTTCTTGAGGGGAAAGCTGTAACTCTGTGAGATGATTTCACAGAACACAAAGAAGTTTCTGAGAAAGCTTCTTTCTCTTTGTTATCGGAGGATATTTCCTTTGGCCCTATAGTCCTCAAAGGGAAAGGAAATATCTGTTGTCAGATTCCACAGAAATAAGGCTAGCAAAGAGATCCACGAAATACAGATGTAACTCTGTGAGATGAATTAACAGAACACTAAGCAGTTTCTCAGAAAGCTTCCTTCCAGATTTCATGGGAGGATATTTCCTTTTTCACCATAGCCCTCTATGGGCTTCCAAAGATCACTTTGCCCATTCCACAAGAACTGTCTTAGCGAAAGGCTTCTTGAGGGGAAAGCTGTAATTCTGTGAGTTGATTTCACAGAACACAAAGAAGTTTCTCAGAAAGCTTCTTTCTCTTTGTTATCGGAGGATATTTCCTTTGGCCCTATAGTCTTCAAAGGGATCCGAAATATCTGTTCACAGATTCCACAGAAATAAGGCTAGCAAAGAGATCCACGAAATACAGATGTAACTCTGTGAGATGAATTAATAGAAAACTGAGCAGTTTCTCAGAAAGCTTCTTTCCAGATTTCATAGGAGGATATTTCCTTTTTCACCATAGCCCTCTATGGGCTTCCAAATATCACTTTGCAATTCCACAAGAACTGTCTTAGCGGAAGGCTTCTTGAGGGGAAAGCTGTAACTCTGTGAGATGATTTCACAGAACACAAAGAAGTTTCTCAGAAAGCTTCTTTCTCTTTGTTATCGGAGGATATTTCCTTTGGCCCTATAGTCTTCAAAGGGATCCGAAATATCTGTTCACAGATCCCACAGAAATAAGGCTAGCAAAGAGATCCAGGAAATACAGATGTAACTCTGTGAGATGAATTAATAGAACACTGAGCAGTTTCTCAGAAAGCTTCTTTCCAGATTTCATCGGAGGATATTTTCTTTTTCACCATAGTACTCTATGGGCTTCCAAATATCACTTTGCCAATTGCACAAGAACTGTCTTAGCGAAAGGCTTCTTGAGGGGAAAGCTGTAACTCTGTGAGATGATTTCACAGAACACAAAGAAGTTTCTCACAAAGCTTCTTTCCCTTTGTTATCGGAGGATATTTCCTTTGGCCGTATAGTCTTCAAAGGGAAAGGAATTATCTGTTCTCAGATTCCACAGAAATAACGCTAGCAAAGAGATCCACGAAATACAGATGTAACTCTATGAGATGAATTAACAGAATACTAAGCAGTTTCTCAGAAAGCTTCTTTCCAGAGATCATTGGAGGATATTTCCTTTTTCTCCATAGCCCTCTATGAGCTTCCAAATATCACTTTGCCAATTCCACCAGAACTGTCTTACCGAAAGGCTTCTTGAGGGGAAAGCTGTAACTCTGTGAGATGATTTCACAAAACCCTAAGAAGTTTCTCAGAAAGCTTCTTTCTCTTTGTTATCGGAGGATATTTCCTTTGGCCCTATAGGCTTCAAAGGGAAAGGAAATATCTGTTCTCAGATTCCACAGAAATAAGGCTAGCAAAGAGATCCACGAAATACAGATGTAACTCTGTGAGATGAATTAACAGAACACTAAGCAGTTTCTCAGACAGCTTCTTTCCAGGTTTCATCGGAGGATATTTCCTTTTTCACCATAGCCCTCTATGGGCTTCCAAATATCACTTTGCCAATTCCAGAAGAACTGTCTTCGCGAAAGGCTTCTTGAGGGGAAAGCTGTATCTCTGTGAGATGATTTCACAGAACACAAAGAAGTTTCTCAGAAACCTTCTTTCTCTTTGTTATCGGAGGATATTTCCTTTGGCCCTATAGTCTTCAAAGGGATCCGAAATATCTGTTGTCAGATTCCACAGAAATAAGGCTAGCAAAGAGATCCACGCAATACAGATGTAACTCTGTGAGATGAATTAACAGATCACTAAGCAGTTTCTCAGAAAGCTTCTTTCCAGATTTCATCGGAGGATATTTCCTTTTTCTCCATAGCCCTCTATGAGCTTCCAAATATCACTTTGCCAATTCCACAAGAACTGTCTAGCGAAAGGCTTCTTGAGGGGAAAGCTGTAACTCTGTGAGATGATTTCACAGAACACAAAGAAGTTTCTCAGAAAGCTTCTTTCTCTTGGTTATCGGAGGATATTTCCTTTGGCCCTATAGTCTTCAAAGGGATCCGAAATATCTGTTCTCAGATTCCACAGAGATAAGGCTAGCAAAGAGATCCACGAAATACAGATGTAACTCTGTGAGATGAATTAACAGAACACTAAGTAGTTTCTCAGAAAGCTTCTTTCCAGATTTCATCGGAGGATATTTCCTTTTTCTCCATAGCCCTCTATGAGCTTCCAAATATCACTTTGCCCATTCCACAAGAACTGTCTTAGCGAAAGGCTTCTTGAGTGGAAAGCTGTAACTCTGTGAGAGGATTTCACATAACGCGAAGAAGTTTCTCAGAAAGCTTCTTTCTCTTTGTTATCAGAGGATATGTCCTTAGGCCCTATAGACTTCAAAGGGATCCGAAATATCTGTTCTCAGATTCCACAGAAATAAGGCTAGCAAAGAGATCCACGAAATACAGATATAATTCTGTGAGAAGAATTAACAGAACACTAAGCAGTTTCTCAGAAAGCTTCTTTCCAGATTTCATCGGAGGATATTCCCTTTTTAACCATAGCCCTCTATGGGCTTCCAAATATCACTTTGCGAATTCCACAAGAACTGTCTTAGCGAAAGGCTTCTTGAGGGGAAAGCTGTAACTCTGTGAGATGATTTCACAGAACACAAAGAAGTTTCTCAGAAAGCTTCTTTCTCTTGGTTATCGGAGGATATTTCCTTTGGCCCTATAGTCTTCAAAGGGATCCGAAATATCTGTTCTCAGATTCCACAGAAATAAGGCTAGCAAAGAGATCCACGAAATACAGATGTAACTCTGTGAGATGAATTAACAGAACACTAAGCAGTTTCTCAGAAAGCTTCTTTCCAGATTTCATCGGAGGATATTTCCTTTTTCACCATAGCCCTCTATGAGTTTCCAAATATCACTTTGCCAATTCCACAAGAACTGTCTTAGCGAAAGGCATCTTCAGGGGAAAGCTGTAACTCTGTGAGATGATTTCACAGAACACAAAGAAGTTTCTCAGAAAGCTTCTTTCTCTTTGTTATCGGAGAATACTTCCTTTGGCCCTATAGTCTTCAAAGGGATCCGAAATATCTGTTCTCAGATTCCACAGAAATAAGGCTAGCAAAGAGATCCACGAAATACAGATGTAACTCTGTGAGATGAATTAACAGAACACTAAGCACTTTCTCAGAAAGCTTCTTTCCAGATTTCATCGGAGGATATTTCCTTTTTCACCGTAGCCCTCTATGGGCTTCCAAATGTCACTTTGCCAATTCCACAAGAACTGTCTTAGCGAAAGGCTTCTTGAGGGGAAAGCTGTAACTCTGTGAGATGATTTCACAGAACACAAAGAAGTTTCTCAGAAAGCTTCTTTCTCTTTGTTATCGGAGGATATTTCCTTTGGCCGTATAGTCTTTAAAGGGATCCGAAATATCTGTTCTCAGATTCCACAGAAATAAGGCTAGCAAAGAGATCCACGAAATACAGATGTAACTCTGTGAGATGAATTAACAGAACACTAAGCAGTTTCTCAGAAAGCTTCTTTCCAGATTTCATCGTAGGATATTTCCTTTTTCACCATAGCCCTCTATGGGCTTCCAAATATCACTTTGCCAATTCCACAAGAACTGTCTTAGCGAAAGGCTTCTTGAGGGGAAAGCTGTAACTCTGTGAGATGATTTCACAGAACACAAAGAAGTTTCTGAGAAAGCTTCTTTCTCTTTGTTATCGGAGGATATTTCCTTTGGCCCTATAGTCCTCAAAGGGAAAGGAAATATCTGTTGTCAGATTCCACAGAAATAAGGCTAGCAAAGAGATCCACGAAATACAGATGTAACTCTGTGAGATGAATTAACAGAACACTAAGCAGTTTCTCAGAAAGCTTCCTTCCAGATTTCATGGGAGGATATTTCCTTTTTCACCATAGCCCTCTATGGGCTTCCAAAGATCACTTTGCCCATTCCACAAGAACTGTCTTAGCGAAAGGCTTCTTGAGGGGAAAGCTGTAATTCTGTGAGTTGATTTCACAGAACACAAAGAAGTTTCTCAGAAAGCTTCTTTCTCTTTGTTATCGGAGGATATTTCCTTTGGCCCTATAGTCTTCAAAGGGATCCGAAATATCTGTTCACAGATTCCACAGAAATAAGGCTAGCAAAGAGATCCACGAAATACAGATGTAACTCTGTGAGATGAATTAATAGAAAACTGAGCAGTTTCTCAGAAAGCTTCTTTCCAGATTTCATAGGAGGATATTTCCTTTTTCACCATAGCCCTCTATGGGCTTCCAAATATCACTTTGCAATTCCACAAGAACTGTCTTAGCGGAAGGCTTCTTGAGGGGAAAGCTGTAACTCTGTGAGATGATTTCACAGAACACAAAGAAGTTTCTCAGAAAGCTTCTTTCTCTTTGTTATCGGAGGATATTTCCTTTGGCCCTATAGTCTTCAAAGGGATCCGAAATATCTGTTCACAGATCCCACAGAAATAAGGCTAGCAAAGAGATCCAGGAAATACAGATGTAACTCTGTGAGATGAATTAATAGAACACTGAGCAGTTTCTCAGAAAGCTTCTTTCCAGATTTCATCGGAGGATATTTTCTTTTTCACCATAGTACTCTATGGGCTTCCAAATATCACTTTGCCAATTGCACAAGAACTGTCTTAGCGAAAGGCTTCTTGAGGGGAAAGCTGTAACTCTGTGAGATGATTTCACAGAACACAAAGAAGTTTCTCACAAAGCTTCTTTCCCTTTGTTATCGGAGGATATTTCCTTTGGCCGTATAGTCTTCAAAGGGAAAGGAATTATCTGTTCTCAGATTCCACAGAAATAACGCTAGCAAAGAGATCCACGAAATACAGATGTAACTCTATGAGATGAATTAACAGAATACTAAGCAGTTTCTCAGAAAGCTTCTTTCCAGAGATCATTGGAGGATATTTCCTTTTTCTCCATAGCCCTCTATGAGCTTCCAAATATCACTTTGCCAATTCCACCAGAACTGTCTTACCGAAAGGCTTCTTGAGGGGAAAGCTGTAACTCTGTGAGATGATTTCACAAAACCCTAAGAAGTTTCTCAGAAAGCTTCTTTCTCTTTGTTATCGGAGGATATTTCCTTTGGCCCTATAGGCTTCAAAGGGAAAGGAAATATCTGTTCTCAGATTCCACAGAAATAAGGCTAGCAAAGAGATCCACGAAATACAGATGTAACTCTGTGAGATGAATTAACAGAACACTAAGCAGTTTCTCACAAAGCTTCTTTCCAGGTTTCATCGGAGGATATTTCCTTTTTCACCATAGCCCTCTATGGGCTTCCAAATATCACTTTGCCAATTCCAGAAGAACTGTCTTCGCGAAAGGCTTCTTGAGGGGAAAGCTGTATCTCTGTGAGATGATTTCACAGAACACAAAGAAGTTTCTCAGAAACCTTCTTTCTCTTTGTTATCGGAGGATATTTCCTTTGGCCCTATAGTCTTCAAAGGGATCCGAAATATCTGTTGTCAGATTCCACAGAAATAAGGCTAGCAAAGAGATCCACGCAATACAGATGTAACTCTGTGAGATGAATTAACAGATCACTAAGCAGTTTCTCAGAAAGCTTCTTTCCAGATTTCATCGGAGGATATTTCCTTTTTCTCCATAGCCCTCTATGAGCTTCCAAATATCACTTTGCCAATTCCACAAGAACTGTCTAGCGAAAGGCTTCTTGAGGGGAAAGCTGTAACTCTGTGAGATGATTTCACAGAACACAAAGAAGTTTCTCAGAAAGCTTCTTTCTCTTGGTTATCGGAGGATATTTCCTTTGGCCCTATAGTCTTCAAAGGGATCCGAAATATCTGTTCTCAGATTCCACAGAGATAAGGCTAGCAAAGAGATCCACGAAATACAGATGTAACTCTGTGAGATGAATTAACAGAACACTAAGTAGTTTCTCAGAAAGCTTCTTTCCAGATTTCATCGGAGGATATTTCCTTTTTCTCCATAGCCCTCTATGAGCTTCCAAATATCACTTTGCCCATTCCACAAGAACTGTCTTAGCGAAAGGCTTCTTGAGTGGAAAGCTGTAACTCTGTGAGAGGATTTCACATAACGCGAAGAAGTTTCTCAGAAAGCTTCTTTCTCTTTGTTATCAGAGGATATGTCCTTAGGCCCTATAGACTTCAAAGGGATCCGAAATATCTGTTCTCAGATTCCACAGAAATAAGGCTAGCAAAGAGATCCACGAAATACAGATATAATTCTGTGAGAAGAATTAACAGAACACTAAGCAGTTTCTCAGAAAGCTTCTTTCCAGATTTCATCGGAGGATATTCCCTTTTTAACCATAGCCCTCTATGGGCTTCCAAATATCACTTTGCGAATTCCACAAGAACTGTCTTAGCGAAAGGCTTCTTGAGGGGAAAGCTGTAACTCTGTGAGATGATTTCACAGAACACAAAGAAGTTTCTCAGAAAGCTTCTTTCTCTTGGTTATCGGAGGATATTTCCTTTGGCCCTATAGTCTTCAAAGGGATCCGAAATATCTGTTCTCAGATTCCACAGAAATAAGGCTAGCAAAGAGATCCACGAAATACAGATGTAACTCTGTGAGATGAATTAACAGAACACTAAGCAGTTTCTCAGAAAGCTTCTTTCCAGATTTCATCGGAGGATATTTCCTTTTTCACCATAGCCCTCTATGAGTTTCCAAATATCACTTTGCCAATTCCACAAGAACTGTCTTAGCGAAAGGCATCTTCAGGGGAAAGCTGTAACTCTGTGAGATGATTTCACAGAACACAAAGAAGTTTCTCAGAAAGCTTCTTTCTCTTTGTTATCGGAGAATACTTCCTTTGGCCCTATAGTCTTCAAAGGGATCCGAAATATCTGTTCTCAGATTCCACAGAAATAAGGCTAGCAAAGAGATCCACGAAATACAGATGTAACTCTGTGAGATGAATTAACAGAACACTAAGCAGTTTCTCAGAAAGCTTCTTTCCAGATTTCATCGGAGGATATTTCCTTTTTCACCGTAGCCTTCTATGGGCTTCCAAATATCACTTTGCCAATTCCACAAGAACTGTCTTAGCGAAAGGCTTCTTGAGTGGAAAGCTGTAACTCTGTGAGATGATTTCACAGAACACAAAGAAGTTTCTCAGAAAGCTTCTTTCTCTTTGTTATCGGAGGATATTTCCTTTGGCCGTATAGTCTTTAAAGGGATCCGAAATATCTGTTCTCAGATTCCACAGAAATAAGGCTAGCAAAGAGATCCACGAAATACAGATGTAACTGTGAGATGAATTAACAGAACACTAAGCAGTTTCTCAGAAAGCTTCTTTCCAGATTTCATCGTAGGATATTTCCTTTTTCACCATAGCCCTCTATGGGCTTCCAAATATCACTTTGCCAATTCCACAAGAACTGTCTTAGCGAAAGGCTTCTTGAGGGGAAAGCTGTAACTCTGTGAGATGATTTCACAGAACACAAAGAAGTTTCTCAGAAAGCTTCTTTCTCTTGGTTATCGGAGGATATTTCCTTTGGCCCTATAGTCTTCAAAGGGATCCGAAATATCTGTTCTCAGATTCCACAGAAATAAGGCTAGCAAAGAGATCCAGGAAATACAGATGTAACTCTGTGGGATGAATTAACAGAACACTAAGCAGTTTCTCAGAAAGCTTCTTTCCAGATTTCATCGGAGGATATTTCCTTTTTCACCATAGCCCTCTATGAGTTTCAAAATATCACTTTGCCAATTCCACAAGAACTGTCTTTTTTTTTTTTTTTTTTAAATTTATTTATTATTATTATACTTTAAGTTGTAGGGTACATGTGCATAACGTGCAGGTTTGTTACATATGTATACTTGTGCCATGTTGCTGTGCTGCACCCATCAACTCGTCATTTACATCAGATATAACTCCCAATGCAATTCCTCCCCCCTCCCCCCTCCCCATGATAGGCCCCGGTGTGTGATGTTCCCCTTCCTGAGTCCGAGTGATCTCATTGTTCAGTTCCCACCTATGAGTGAGAACATGCGGTGTTTGGTTTTCTGTTCTTGTGATAGTTTGCTAAGAATGATGGATTCCAGCTGCATCCAAGTCCCTACAAAGGACTCAAACTCATCCTTTTTAAGGCTGCATAGTATTCTATGGTGTATATGTGCCACATTTTCTTAATCCAATCTGTCACTGATGGACATTTGGGTTGATTCCAAGTCTTTGCTATTGTGAATAGTGCTGCAATAAACATACGTGTGCATGTGTCTTTATAGCAGCATAATTTGTAATCCTTTGGGTATATACCCAGTAATGGGATGGCTGGGTCATATGGTACATCTAGTTCTAGATCCTTGAGGAATCGCCATACTGTTTTCCATAATGGTTGAACTAGTTTACAATCCCACCAACAGTGTAAAAGTGTTCCTATTTCTCCACATCCTCTCCAGCACCTGTTGTTTCCTGACTTTTTAATGATTGCCATTCTAACTGGTGTGAGATGGTATCTCATGGTGGTTTTGATTTGCATTTCTCTGATGGCCAGTGATGATGAGCATTTTTTCATGTGTCTGTTGGCTGTATGAATGTCTTCTTTTGAGAAATGTCTGTTCATGTCCTTTGCCCACTTTTTGATGGGGTTGTTTGTTTTTTTCTTGTAAATTTGTTTGAGTTCTTTGTAGGTTCTGGATATTAGCCCTTTGTCGGATGAGTAGATTGCAAAAATTTTCTCCCATTCTGTAGGTTGCCTGTTCACTCTGATGGTAGTATCAATATTGTGAAAATGGCCATACTGCCCAAGGTAATTTATAGATTCAATGCCATCCCCATCAAGCTACCAATGAGTTTCTTCACAGAATTGGAAAAAACTGCTTTAAAGTTCATATGGAACCAAAAAAGAGCCCGCATCTCCAAGACAATCCTAAGCCAAAAGAACAAAGCTGGAGGCATCACGCTACCTGACTTCAAACTATACTACAAGGCTACAGTAACCAAAACAGCATGGTACTGGTACCAAAACAGAGATATAGACCAATGGAACAGAACAGAGTCCTCAGAAATAATACCACACATCTACAGCCATTTGATCTTTGACAAACCTGAGAGAAACAAGAAATGGGGAAAGGATTCCCTATTTAATAAATGGTGCTGGGAAAATTGGCTAGCCATAAGTAGAAAGCTGAAACTGGATCCTTTCCTTACTCCTTATACGAAAATTAATTCAAGATGGATTAGAGACTTAAATGTTAGACCTAGTACCATAAAAATCCTAGAGGAAAACCTAGGTAGTACCATTCAGGACATAGGCATGGGCAAAGATTTCATGTCTAAAACACCAAAAGCAACAGCAGCAAAAGCCAAAATTGACAAATGGGATCTCATTAAACTAAAGAGCTTCTGCACAGCACAAGAACTGTCTTAGCGAAAGGCTTCTTGAGGGGAAAGCTGTAACTCTGTGAGATGATTTCACAGAACACAAAGAAGTTTCTCAGAAAGCTTCTTTCTCTTTGTTATCGGAGGATATTTCCTTTGGCCCTATAGTCTTTAAAGGGATCCGAAATATCTGTTCTCAGATTCCACAGAAATACGGCTAGCAAAGAGACCCACGAAATACAGATGTAACTCTGTGAGATGAATTAACAGATCACTAAGCAGTTTCTCAGAAAGCTTCTTTCCAGATTTCATCGGAGGATATTTCCTTTTTCTCCGTAGCCCTCTATGAGCTTCCAAATATCACTTTGCCAATTCCACAAGAACTGTCTAGCGAAAGGCTTGTTGAGGGGAAAGCTGTAACTCTGTGAGATGATTTCACAGAACACAAAGAAGTTTCAGAGAAAGCTTCTTTCTCTTTGTTATCGGAGGATATTTCCTTTGGCCCTATAGTCCTCAAAGGGAAAGGAAATATCTGTTGTCAGATTCCACAGAAATAAGGCTAGCAAAGAGATCCACGAAATACAGATGTAACTCTGTGAGATGAATTAACAGAACACTAAGCAGTTTCTCAGAAAGCTTCCTTCCAGATTTCATGGGAGGATATTTCCTTTTTCACCATAGCCCTCTATGGGCTTCCAAAGATCACTTTGCCAATTCCACAAGAACTGTCTTAGCGAAAGGCTTCTTGAGGGGAAAGCTGTAATTCTGTGAGTTGATTTCACAGAACACAAAGAAGTTTCTCAGAAAGCTTCTTTCTCTTTGTTATCGGAGGATATTTCCTTTGGCCCTATAGTCTTCAAAGGGATCCGAAATATCTGTTCACAGATTCCACAGAAATAAGGCAGGCAAAGAGATCCACGAAATACAGATGTAACTCTGTGAGATGAATTAATAGAACACTGAGCAGTTTCTTAGAAAGCTTCTTTCCAGATTTCATCGGAGGATATATCCTTTTTCACCATAGCCCTCTATGGGCTTCAAAATATCACTTTGCCAATTCCACAAGAACTGTCTTAGCGAAAGGATTCTTGAGGGGAAAGCTGTAACTCTGTGAGATGATTTCACAGAACACAAAGACGTTTCTGAGAAAGCTTCTTTCTCTTTGTTATCGGAGGATATTTCCTTTGGCTGTATAGTCTTCAAAGGGAAAGGAATTATCTGTTCTCAGATTCCACAGAAATAACGCTAGCAAAGAGATCCACGAAATACAGATGTAACTCTGTGAGATGAATTAACAGAATACTAAGCAGTTTCTCAGAAAGCTTCTTTCCAGAGATCATTGGAGGATATTTCCTTTTTCTCCATAGCCCTCTATGAGCTTCCAAATATCACTTTGCCAATTCCACCAGAACTGTCTTAGCGAAAGGCTTCTTGAGGGGAAAGCTGTAACTCTGTGAGATGATTTCACAAAACACAAAGAAGTTTCTCAGAAAGCTTCTTTCTCTTTGTTATCGGAGGATATTTCCTTTGGCCCTATAGTCTTCAAAGGGAAAGGAAATATCTGTTCACAGATTCCACAGAAATCAGGCTAGCAAAGAGATCCACGAAATACAGATGTAACTCTGTGAGATGAATAAACAGAACACTAATCAGTTTCTCAGAAAGCTTCTTTCCAGGTTTCATCGGAGGATATTTCCTTTTTCACCATAGCCCTCTATGGGCTTCCAAATATCACTTTGCCAATTCCAGAAGAACTGTCTTCGCGAACGGCTGCTTGCGGGGAAAGCTGTATATCTGTGAGATGATTTCACAGAACACAAAGAAGTTTCTCAGAAAGCTTCTTTCTCATTGTTATCGGAGGATATTTCCTTTGGCCCTGTAGTCCTCAAAGGGAAAGGAAATATCTGTTGTCAGATTCCACAGAAATAAGGCTAGCAAAGAGATCCACGAAATACAGATGTAACTCTGTGAGATGAATTAACATAACACTAAGCAGTTTCTCAGAAAGCTTCTTTCCAGGTTTCATCGGAGGATATTTCCTTTTTCTCCATAGCCCTCTATGAGCTTCCAAATATCACTTTGCCAATTCCACAAGAACTGTCTAGCGAAAGGCTTCTTGAGGGGAAAGCTGTAACTCTGTGAGATGATTTCACAGAACACAAAGAAGTTGCTCAGAAAGCTTCTTTCTCTTGGTTATCGGAGGATATTTCCTTTGGCCCTATAGTCTTCAAAGGGATGCGAAATATCTGTTCTCAGATTCCACAGAAATAAGGCGAGCAAAGAGATCCACGAAATACAGATGTAACTCTGTGAGATGAATTAACAGAACACTAAGCAGTTTCTCAGAAAGCTTCTTTCCAGATTTCATCGGAGGATATTTCCTTTTTCACCATAGCCCTCTTTGAGTTTCCAAATATCACTTTGCCAATTCCACAAGAACTGTCTTAGCGAAAGGCTTCTTGAGGGGAAAGCTGTAACTCTGTGAGATGATTTCACAGAACACAAAGAACTTTCTCAGAAAGCTTCTTTCTCTTTGTTATCGGAGGATATTTCCTTTGGCCGTATAGTCTTCAAAGGGATCCGAAATATCTGTTCTCAGATTCCACAGAAATAAGGCTAGCAAAGAGATCCACGAAATACAGATGTAACTCTGTGAGATGAATTAACAGAACACTTAGCAGTTTCTCAGAAAGCTTCTTTCCAGATTTCATCGGAGGATATTTCCTTTTTCGCCATAGCCCTCTATGGGCTTCCAAATATCACTTTGCCAATTCCACAAGAACTGTCTTAGCGAAAGGCTTCTTGAGGGGAAAGCTGTAACTCTGTGAGATGATTTCACAGAACACAAAGAAGTTTCTGAGAAAGCTTCTTTCTCTTTGTTATCGGAGGATATTTCCTTTGGCCCTATCGTCTTCAAAGGGATCTGAAATATCTGTTCTCAGATTCTACAGAAATAAGGCTAGCAAAGAGATCCACGAAATACAGATGTAACTCTGTGAGATGAATTAACAGAACACTAAGCAGTTTCTCAGAAAGATTCCTTCCAGATTTCATCTGAGGATATTTCCTTTTTCATCATAGCCCTCTATAGGCTTCCAAATGTCACTTTGCCAATTCCACAAGAACTGTCTTAGCGAAAGGCTTCTTGAGGGGAAAGCTGTAACTCTGTGAGATGATTTCAAAGAACACAAAGAAGTTTCTCAGAAAGCTTCCTTCTCTTTGTTATCGGAGGATATTTCCTTTGGCCCTATAGTCTTCAAAGGGAAAGGAAATAGCTGTTGTCAGATTCCACAGAAATAAGGCTGGCAAAGAGATCCAAGCAATACAGATTTAACACTGTGAGATGAATTAACAGAACACTAAGCAGTTTCTCAGAATGCTTCTTTCCAGATTTCATCGGAGGATATTTCCTTTTTCAACATAGCCCTCTATGGGCTTCCAAATATCACTTTGCCAATTCCACAAGAACTGTCTAGCGAAAGGCTTGTTGAGGGGAAAGCTGTAACTCTGTGAGATGATTTCACAGAACACAAAGAAGTTTCTGAGAAAGCTTCTTTCTCTTTGTTATCGGAGGATATTTCCTTTGGCCCTATAGTCCTCAAAGGGAAAGGAAATATCTGTTGTCAGATTCCACAGAAATAAGGCTAGCAAAGAGATCCACGAAATACAGATGTAACTCTGTGAGATGAATTAACAGAACACTAAGCAGTTTCTCAGAAAGCTTCCTTCCAGATTTCATGGGAGGATATTTCCTTTTTCACCATAGCCCTCTATGGGCTTCCAAAGATCACTTTGCCAATTCCACAAGAACTGTCTTAGCGAAAGGCTTCTTGAGGGGAAAGCTGTAATTCTGTGAGTTGATTTCACAGAACACAAAGAAGTTTCTCAGAAAGCTTCTTTCTCTTTGTTATCGGAGGATATTTCCTTTGGCCCTATAGTCTTCAAAGGGAAAGGAAATATCTGTTGTCAGATTCCACAGAAATAAGGCTAGCAAGGAGATCCACGAAATACAGATGTAACTCTGTGAGATAAATTAACAGAACACTAAGCAGTTTCTCAGAAAGCTTCTTTCCAGATTTCATCGGAGGATATTTCCTTTTTCACCATAGCCCTCTATGGGCTTACAAATATCACTTTGCCAATTCCACAAGAACTGTCTTAGCGAAAGGCTTCTTGAGGGGAAAGCTGTAACTCTCTGAGATGCTTTCACAGAACACAAAGAAGTTGCTCAGAAAGCTTCTTTCTCTTTGTTATCGGAGGATATTTCCTTTGGCCGTATAGTCTTCAAAGGGATCCGAAATATCTGTTCTCAGATTCCACAGAAATAAGGCTAGCAAAGAGATCCACGAAGTACAGAGGTAACTCTGTGAGATGAATTAACAGAACACTAAGCAGATTCTCAGAAAGCTTCTTTCCAGATTTCATCGGAGCATATTTCCTTTTTCACCATAGCCCTCTATGGGCTTCCAAGTATCACTTTGCAATTTCCACAATAACTGTCTTAGCGAAAGGCTTCTTGAAGGGAAAGCTGTAACTCTGTGAGATGATTTCACAGAACACAAAGAAGTTTCTCAGAAAGCTTCTTTCTCTTTGTTATCGGAGGATATTTTCTTTGGCCCTATAGTTTTCAAAGGGAAAGGAAATATCTGTTCTCAGATTCCACAGAAATCAGGCTAGCAAAGAGATCCACGAAATACAGATGTAACTCTGTGAGATGAATTAACAGTACACTAAGCAGTTTCTCAGAATGCTTCCTTCCAGATTTCATCTGAGGATATTTCCTTTTTCACCATAGCCCTCTATGGGCTTCCAAATGTCACTTTGCCAATTCCACAAGAACTGTCTTAGCGAAAGGCTTCTTGAGGAGAAAGCTGTAACTCTGTGAGGTGATTTCACAGAACACAAAGAAGTTTCTCAGAAAACTTCTTTCTCTTTGTTATCGGAGGATATTTCCTTTGGCCGTATAGTCTTCAAAGGGATCCGAAATATCTGTTCTCAGATTCCACAGAAATAATGCTAGCAAAGAGATCCACGAAATACAGATGTAACTCTGTGAGATGAATTAACAGATCACTAAGCAGTTTCTCAGAAAGCTTCTTTCCAGATTTCATCGGAGGATATTTCGTTTTTCTCCGTAGCCCTCTATGAGCTTCCAAATATCACTTTGCCAATTCCACAAGAACTGTCTAGCGAAAGGCTTGTTGAGGGGAAAGCTGTAACTCTGTGAGATGATTTCACAGAACACAAAGAAGTTTCTGAGAAAGCTTCTTTCTCTTTGTTATCGGAGGATATTTCCTTTGGCCCTATAGTCCTCAAAGGGAAAGGAAATATCTGTTGTCAGATTCCACAGAAATAAGGCTAGCAAAGAGATCCACGAAATACAGATGTAACTCTGTGAGATGAATTAACGGAACACTAAGCAGTTTCTCAGAAAGCTTCCTTCCAGATTTCATGGGAGGATATTTCCTTTTTCACTATAGCCCTCTATGGGCTTCCAAAGATCACTTTGCCAATTCCACAAGAACTGTCTTAGCGAAAGCCTTCTTCAGGGGAAAGCTGTAATTCTGTGAGTTGATTTCACAGAACACAAAGAAGTTTCTCAGAAAGCTTCTTTCTCTTTGTTATCGGAGGATATTTCCTTTGGCCCTATAGTCTTCAAAGGGAAAGGAAATATCTGTTGTCAGATTCCACAGAAATAAGGCTAGCAAAGAGATCCACGAAATACAGATGTAACTCTGTGAGATGAATTAACAGAACACTAAGCAGTTTCTCAGAAAGCTTCTTTCCAAATTTCATCGGAGGATATTTCCTTTTTCACCATAGCCCTCTATGGGCTTACAAATATCACTTTGCCAATTCCACAAGAACTGTCTTAGCGAAAGGCTTCTTGAGGGGAAAGCTGTAACTCTCTGAGATGATTTCACAGAACACAAAGAAGTTTCTGAGAAAGCTTCTTTCTCTTTGTTATCAGAGGATATTTCCTTTGGCCCTATCGTCTTCAAAGGGATCTGAAATATCTGTTCTCAGATTCAACAGAAATAAGGCTAGCAAAGAGATCCACGAAATACAGATGTAACTCTGTGAGATGAATTAACAGAACACTAAGCAGTTTCTCAGAAAGCTTCCTTCCAGATTTCATCTGAGGATATTTCCTTTTTCATCATAGCCCTCTATGGGCTTCCAAAAGTCACTTTGCCAATTCCACATGAACTGTCTTAGCGAAAGGCTTCTTGAGGGGAAAGCTGTAACTCTGTGAGATGATTTCACAGAACATAAAGAAGTTTCTCAGAAACCTTCTTTCTCTTTGTTATCGGAGGATATTTCCTTTGGCCCTATAGTCTTTAAAGGGATCCGAAATATCTGTTCTCAGATTCCACAGAAATAAGGCTAGCAAAGAGATCCACGAAATACAGATGTAACTCTGTGAGATGAATTAACAGTACACTAAGCAGTTTCTCAGAAAGCTTCCTTCCAGATTTCATCTGAGGATATTTCCTTTTTCACCATAGCCCTCTATGGGCTTCCAAATGTCACTTTGCCAATTCCACAAGAACTGTCTTAGCGAAAGGCTTCTTGAGGAGAAAGCTGTAACTCTGTGAGATGATTTCACAGAACACAAAGAAGTTTCTCAGAAAGCTTCTTTCTGTTTGTTATCGGAGGATATTTCCTTTGTCCCTATAGTCTTCAAAGGGATCCAAAATATCTGTTGTCAGATTCCACAGAAATAAGGCTAGCAAAGACATCCACGAAATACAGATGTAACTCTGTGAGATGAATTAGCAGAACACTAAGCAGTTTCTCAGAAAGCTTCTTTTCAGATTTCATCGGAGGATATTTCCTTTTTCACCATAGCCCTCTATGGGCTTCCAAATATCACTTTGCCAATTCCACAAGAACTGTCTTAGCGAAAGGCTTCTTGAGGGGAAAGCTGTAACTCTGTGAGATGATTTCACAGAACACAAAGAAGTTTCTGAGAAAGCTTCTTTCTCTTTGTTATCAGAGGATATTTCCTTTGGCCCTATAGTCTTCAAAGGGATCCGAAATATCTGTTCTCAGATTCCACAGAAATAAGGCTAGCAAAGAGATCCACGAAATACAGATGTAACTCTGTGAGATGAATTAACACATCACTAAGGAGTTTCTCAGAAAGCTTCTTTCCAGATTTCATCGGAGGATATTTCCTTTTTCTCCATAGCCCTCTATGAGCTTCCAAATATCACTTTGCCAATTCCACCAGAACTGTCTTAGCAAAGGCTTCTTGAAGGGAAAGCTGTAACTCTGTGAGATGATTTCACAGAACACAAAGAAGTTTCTCAGAAAGCTTCTTTCTCTTGGTTATAGGAGGATATTTCCTTTGGCCCTATAGTTTTCAAAGGGAAAGGAAATATCTGTTGTCAGATTCCACAGAAATAAGGCTAGCAAAGAGATCCACGATATACAGATGTAACTCTGTGAGATGAATTAACAGAACACTAAGCAGTTTCTCAGAAAGCTTCTTTCAAGATTTCATGGGAGGATATTTCCTTTTTCACCGTAGCCCTCTATGGGCTTCCAAATATCACTTTGCCAATTCCACAAGAACTGTCTTAGCGAAAGGCTTCTTGAGGGGAAAGCTGTAACTCTGTGAGATGATTTCACAGAACACAAAGAAGTTTCTCAGAAAGCTTCTTTCTCTTTGTTATCGGAGGATATTTCCTTTGGCCCTATAGTCTTCAAAGGGAAAGGATATATCTGTTGTCAGATTCCACAGAAATAAGGCTAGCAAAGAGATACACGATATACAGATGTAACTCTGTGAGATGAATTAACGGAACACTAAGCAGTTTCTCAGAAGGCTTCTTTCCAGATTTCATGGGAGGATATTTCCTTTTTCACCATAGCCCTCTATGGGCTTCCAAATATCACTTTGCCAATTCCACAAGAACTGTCCTAGCGAAAGGCTTCTTGAGGGCAAAGCTGTAACCCTGTGAGATGATTTCACAGAACACAAAGAAGTTTCTAAGAAAGCTTCTTTCTCTTTGTTATCGGAGGATATTTCCTTTGGCCCTATCATCTTAAAAGGGAAAGGAAATATCTGTTGTCAGATTCCACAGAAATAAGGCTAGCAAAGAGATCCACGAAATACAGATGTAACTCTGTGAGATGAATTAACAGAACACTAATCAGTTTCTCAGAAAGCTTCTTTCCAGTTTTCATCGGAGGATATTTCCTTTTTCACCATAGCCCTCTATGGGCTTCCAAATATCACTTTGCCAATTCCAGAAGAACTGTCTTCGCGAAAGGCTTCTTGAGGGGAAAGCTGTATCTCTGTGAGATGATTTCACAGAACACAAAGAAGTTTCTCATAAAGCTTCTTTCTCTTTGTTATCGGAAGATATTTCCTTTGGCCCTATAGTCTTCAAATGGAAAGGAAATATCTGTTGTCAGATTCCACAGAAATAAGGCTAGCAAAGAGATCCACGAAATACAGATGTAACTTTGTGAGATGAATTAACAGAACACTAAGCAGTTTCTCAGAAAGCTTCTTTCCAGATTTCATCGGAGGATATTTCCTTTTTCACCATAGCCCTCTATGAGTTTCCAAATATCACTTTGCCAATTCCACAAGAACTGTCTTAGCGAAAGGCTTCTTGAGGGGAAAGCTGTAACTCTGTGAGATGATTTCACAGAACACAAAGAACTTTCTCAGAAAGCTTCTTTCTCTTTGTTATCGGAGGATATTTCCTTTGGCCGTATAGTCTTCAAAGGGATCCGAAATATCTGTTCTCAGATTCCACAGAAATAAGGCTAGCAAAGAGATCCACGAAATACAGATGTAACTCTGTGAGATGAATTAACAGAACACTTAGCAGTTTCTCAGAAAGCTTCTTTCCAGATTTCATCGGAGGATATTTCCTTTTTCGCCATAGCCCTCTATGGGCTTCCAAATATCACTTTGCCAATTCCACAAGAACTGTCTTAGCGAAAGGCTTCTTGAGGGGAAAGCTGTAACTCTGTGAGATGATTTCACAGAACACAAAGAAGTTTCTGAGAAAGCTTCTTTCTCTTTGTTATCGGAGGATATTTCCTTTGGCCCTATCGTCTTCAAAGGGATCTGAAATATCTGTTCTCAGATTCTACAGAAATAAGGCTAGCAAAGAGATCCACGAAATACAGATGTAACTCTGTGAGATGAATTAACAGAACACTAAGCAGTTTCTCAGAAAGATTCCTTCCAGATTTCATCTGAGGATATTTCCTTTTTCATCATAGCCCTCTATAGGCTTCCAAATGTCACTTTGCCAATTCCACAAGAACTGTCTTAGCGAAAGGCTTCTTGAGGGGAAAGCTGTAACTCTGTGAGATGATTTCACAGAACACAAAGAAGTTTCTCAGAAAGCTTCCTTCTCTTTGTTATCGGAGGATATTTCCTTTGGCCCTATAGTCTTCAAAGGGAAAGGAAATAGCTGTTGTCAGATTCCACAGAAATAAGGCTGGCAAAGAGATCCAAGCAATACAGATTTAACACTGTGAGATGAATTAACAGAACACTAAGCAGTTTCTCAGAATGCTTCTTTCCAGATTTCATCGGAGGATATTTCCTTTTTCAACATAGCCCTCTATGGGCTTCCAAATATCACTTTGCCAATTCCACAAGAACTGTCTAGCGAAAGGCTTGTTGAGGGGAAAGCTGTAACTCTGTGAGATGATTTCACAGAACACAAAGAAGTTTCTGAGAAAGCTTCTTTCTCTTTGTTATCGGAGGATATTTCCTTTGGCCCTATAGTCCTCAAAGGGAAAGGAAATATCTGTTGTCAGATTCCACAGAAATAAGGCTAGCAAAGAGATCCACGAAATACAGATGTAACTCTGTGAGATGAATTAACAGAACACTAAGCAGTTTCTCAGAAAGCTTCCTTCCAGATTTCATGGGAGGATATTTCCTTTTTCACCATAGCCCTCTATGGGCTTCCAAAGATCACTTTGCCAATTCCACAAGAACTGTCTTAGCGAAAGGCTTCTTGAGGGGAAAGCTGTAACTCTCTGAGATGATTTCACAGAACACAAAGAAGTTGCTCAGAAAGCTTCTTTCTCTTTGTTATCGGAGGATATTTCCTTTGGCCGTATAGTCTTCAAAGGGATCCGAAATATCTGTTCTCAGATTCCACAGAAATAAGGCTAGCAAAGAGATCCACGAAGTACAGAGGTAACTCTGTGAGATGAATTAACAGAACACTAAGCAGATTCTCAGAAAGCTTCTTTCCAGATTTCATCGGAGCATATTTCCTTTTTCACCATAGCCCTCTATGGGCTTCCAAGTATCACTTTGCAATTTCCACAATAACTGTCTTAGCGAAAGGCTTCTTGAAGGGAAAGCTGTAACTCTGTGAGATGATTTCACAGAACACAAAGAAGTTTCTCAGAAAGCTTCTTTCTCTTTGTTATCGGAGGATATTTTCTTTGGCCCTATAGTTTTCAAAGGGAAAGGAAATATCTGTTCTCAGATTCCACAGAAATCAGGCTAGCAAAGAGATCCACGAAATACAGATGTAACTCTGTGAGATGAATTAACAGTACACTAAGCAGTTTCTCAGAATGCTTCCTTCCAGATTTCATCTGAGGATATTTCCTTTTTCACCATAGCCCTCTATGGGCTTCCAAATGTCACTTTGCCAATTCCACAAGAACTGTCTTAGCGAAAGGCTTCTTGAGGAGAAAGCTGTAACTCTGTGAGGTGATTTCACAGAACACAAAGAAGTTTCTCAGAAAACTTCTTTCTCTTTGTTATCGGAGGATATTTCCTTTGGCCGTATAGTCTTCAAAGGGATCCGAAATATCTGTTCTCAGATTCCACAGAAATAATGCTAGCAAAGAGATCCACGAAATACAGATGTAACTCTGTGAGATGAATTAACAGATCACTAAGCAGTTTCTCAGAAAGCTTCTTTCCAGATTTCATCGGAGGATATTTCGTTTTTCTCCGTAGCCCTCTATGAGCTTCCAAATATCACTTTGCCAATTCCAAAAGAACTGTCTAGCGAAAGGCTTGTTGAGGGGAAAGCTGTAACTCTGTGAGATGATTTCACAGAACACAAAGAAGTTTCTGAGAAAGCTTCTTTCTCTTTGTTATCGGAGGATATTTCCTTTGGCCCTATAGTCCTCAAAGGGAAAGGAAATATCTGTTGTCAGATTCCACAGAAATAAGGCTAGCAAAGAGATCCACGAAATACAGATGTAACTCTGTGAGATGAATTAACAGAACACTAAGCAGTTTCTCAGAAAGCTTCCTTCCAGATTTCATGGGAGGATATTTCCTTTTTCACTATAGCCCTCTATGGGCATCCAAAGATCACTTTGCCAATTCCACAAGAACTGTCTTAGCGAAAGGCTTCTTGAGGGGAAAGCTGTAATTCTGTGAGTTGATTTCACAGAACACAAAGAAGTTTCTCAGAAAGCTTCTTTCTCTTTGTTATCGGAGGATATTTCCTTTGGCCCTATAGTCTTCAAAGGGAAAGGAAATATCTGTTGTCAGATTCCACAGAAATAAGGCTAGCAAAGAGATCCACGAAATACACATGTAACTCTGTGAGATGAATTAACAGAACACTAAGCAGTTTCTCAGAAAGCTTCTTTCCAGATTTCATCGGAGGATATTTCCTTTTTCACCATAGCCCTCTATGGGCTTACAAATATCACTTTGCCAATTCCACAAGAACTGTCTTAGCGAAAGGCTTCTTGAGGGGAAAGCTGTAACTCTCTGAGATGATTTCACAGAACACAAAGAAGTTGCTCAGAAAGCTTCTTTCTCTTTGTTATCGGAGGATATTTCCTTTGGCCGTATAGTCTTCAAAGGGATCCGAAATATCTGTTCTCAGATTCCACAGAAATAAGGCTAGCAAAGAGATCCACGAAGTACAGAGGTAACTCTGTGAGATGAATTAACAGAACACTAAGCAGTTTCTCAGAAAGCTTCTTTCCAGATTTCATCGGAGCATATTTCCTTTTTCACCATAGCCCTCTATGGGCTTCCAAGTATCACTTTGCCAATTCCACAAGAACTGTCTTAGCGAAAGGCTTCTTGAAGGGAAAGCTGTAACTCTGTGAGATGATTTCACAGAACACAAAGAAGTTTCTAAGAAAGCTTCTTTCTCTTTGTTATCGGAGGATATTTCCTTTGGCCCTATAGTTTTCAAAGGGAAAGGAAATATCTGTTCTCAGATTCCACAGAAATCAGGCTAGCAAAGAGATCCACGAAATACAGATGTAACTCTGTGAGATGAATTAACAGTACACTAAGCAGTTTCTCAGAAAGCTTCCTTCCAGATTTCATCTGAGGATATTTCCTTTTTCACCATAGCCCTCTATGGGCTTCCAAATGTCACTTTGCCAATTCCACAAGAACTGTCTTAGCGAAAGGCTTCTTGAGGAGAAAGCTGTAACTCTGTGAGATGATTTCACAGAACACAAAGAAGTTTCTCAGAAAGCTTCTTTGTCTTTGTTATCGGAGGATATTTCCTTTGGCCGTATAGTCTTCAAAGGGATCCGAAATATCTGTTCTCAGATTCCACAGAAATAATGCTAGCAAAGAGATCCACGAAATACAGATGTAACTCTGTGAGATGAATTAACAGAACACTAAGCAGTTTCTCAGAAAGCTTCTTTCCAGATTTCATCGGAGGATATTTCCTTTTTCGCCATAGCCCTCTATGGGCTTCCAAATATCACTTTGCCAATTCCACAAGAACTGTTTTAGCGAAAGGCTTCTTGAGGGGAAAGCTGTAACTCTGTGAGATGATTTCACAGAACACAAAGAAGTTTCTGAGAAAGCTTCTTTCTCTTTGTTATCAGAGGATATTTCCTTTGGCCCTATCGTCTTCAAAGGGATCTGAAATATCTGTTCTCAGATTCAACAGAAATAAGGCTAGCAAAGAGATCCACGAAATACAGATGTAACTCTGTGAGATGAATTAACAGAACACTAAGCAGTTTCTCAGAAAGCTTCCTTCCAGATTTCATCTGAGGATATTTCCTTTTTCATCATAGCCCTCTATGGGCTTCCAAAAGTCACTTTGCCAATTCCACAAGAACTGTCTTAGCGAAAGGCTTCTTGAGGGGAAAGCTGTAACTCTGTGAGATGATTTCACAGAACATAAAGAAGTTTCTCAGAAACCTTCTTTCTCTTTGTTATCGGAGGATATTTCCTTTGGCCCTATAGTCTTTAAAGGGATCCGAAATATCTGTTCTCAGATTCCACAGAAATAAGGCTAGCAAAGAGATCCACGAAATACAGATGTAACTCTGTGAGATGAATTAACAGTACACTAAGCAGTTTCTCAGAAAGCTTCCTTCCAGATTTCATCTGAGGATATTTCCTTTTTCACCATAGCCCTCTATGGGCTTCCAAATGTCACTTTGCCAATTCCACAAGAACTGTCTTAGCGAAAGGCTTCTTAAGGGGAAAGCTGTAACTCTGTGAGATGATTTCACAGAACACAAAGAAGTTTCTGAGAAAGCTTCTTTCTCTTTGTTATCAGAGGATATTTCCTTTGGCCCTATAGTCTTCAAAGGGATCCGAAATATCTGTTCTCAGATTCCACAGAAATAAGGCTAGCAAAGAGATCCACGAAATACAGATGTAACTCTGTGAGATGAATTAACACATCACTAAGGAGTTTCTCAGAAAGCTTCTTTCCAGTTTTCATCGGAGGATATTTCCTTTTTCACCGTAGCCCTCTATGGGCTTCCAAATATCACTTTGCCAATTCCACAAGAACTGTCTTAGCGAAAGGCTTCTTGAGGGGAAAGCTGTAACTCTGTGAGATGATTTCACAGAACACAAAGAAGTTTCTCAGAAAGCTTCTTTCTCTTTGTTATCGGAGGATATTTCCTTTGGCCCTATAGTCTTCAAAGGGAAAGGAATTATCAGTTCTCAGATTCCACAGAAATAAGGCTAGCAAAGAGATCCACGAAATACAGATGTAACTCTGTGAGATGAATTAACAGAATACTAAGCAGTTTCTCAGAAAGCTTCTTTCCAGAGATCATTGGAGGATATTTCCTTTTTCTCCATAGCCCTCTATGAGCTTCCAAATATCACTTTGCCAATTCCACCAGAACTGTCTTACCGAAAGGCTTCTTGAGGGGAAAGCTGTAACTCTGTGAGATGATTTCACAAAACACAAAGAAGTTTCTCAGAAAGCTTCTTTCTCTTTGTTATTGGAGGATATTTCCTTTGGCCGTATAGTCTTCAAAGGGAAAGGAAATATCTGTTCTCAGATTCCACAGAAATCAGGCTAGCAAAGAGATCCACGAAATACAGATGTAACTCTGTGAGATGAATTAACAGAACACTAATCAGTTTCTCAGAAAGCTTCTTTCCAGTTTTCATCGGAGGATATTTCCTTTTTCACCATAGCCCTCTATGGGCTTCCAAATATCACTTTGCCAATTCCAGAAGAACTGTCTTCGCGAAAGGCTTCTTGAGGGGAAAGCTGTATCTCTGTGAGATGATTTCACAGAACACAAAGAAGTTTCTCATAAAGCTTCTTTCTCTTTGTTATCGGAAGATATTTCCTTTGGCCCTATAGTCTTCAAATGGAAAGGAAATATCTGTTGTCAGATTCCACAGAAATAAGGCTAGCAAAGAGATCCACGAAATACAGATGTAACTCTGTGAGATGAATTAACAGTACACTAAGCAGTTTCTCAGAAAGCTACCTTCCAGATTTCATCTGAGGATATTTCCTTTTTCACCATAGCCCTCTAAGGGCTTCCAAATGTCACTTTGCCAATTCCAAAAGAACTGTCTTAGTGAAAGGATTCTTCAGGGGCAAGCTGTAACTCTGTGAGATGATTTCAAAGAACACAAAGAAGTTTCTCAGAAAGCTTCTTTCTCTTTGTTATCGGAGGATATTTCCTTTGGCCCTATAGTCTTCAAAGGGATCCGAAATATCTGTTCTCAGATTCCACAGAAAGAAGGCTAGCAAAGAGATCCACGAAATACAGATGTAACTCTGTGAGATGAATTAACACATCACTAAGGAGTTTCTCAGAAAGCTTCTTTCCAGATTTCATCGGAGGTTATTTCCTTTTTCTCCATAGCCCTCTATGAGCTTCCAAATATCACTTTGCCAATTCCACCAGAACTGTCTTAGCGAAAGGCTTCTTGAGGGGAAAGCTGTAACTCTGTGAGATGATTTCACAGAACACAAAGAAGTTTCTCAGAAACCTTCTTTCTCTTTGTTATCGGAGGATATTTCCTTTGGCCCTATAGTCTTCAAATGGAAAGGAAATATTTGTTGTCAGATTCCACAGAAATAAGACTAGCAAAGTGATCCACGATATACAAGTGTAACTCTGTGAGATGAATTAACAGAACACTAAGCAGTTTCTCAGAAAGCTTCTTTCCATATTTCATGGGAGGATATTTCCTTTTTCACCGTAGCCCTCTATGGGCTTCCAAATATCACTTTGCCAATTCCACAAGAACTGTCTTAGCGAAAGGCTTCTGGAGGGGAAAGCTGTTACTCTGTGAGATGATTTCACAGAACACAAAGAAGTTTCTCAGAAAGCTTCTTTCTCTTTGTTATCGGAGGATATTTCCTTTGGCCCTATAGTCTTCAAAGGGAAAGGAAATATCTGTTGTCAGATTCCACAGAAATAAGGCTAGCAAAGAGATCCACGATATACAGATGTAACTCTGTGAGATGAATTAACGGAACACTAAGCAGTTTCTCAGAAAGCTTCTTTCCAGATTTCATGGGAGGATATTTCCTTTATCACCATAGCCCTCTACGGGCTTCCAAATATCACTTTGCCAATTCCACAAGAACTGTCCTAGCGAAAGGCTTCTTGAGGGGAAAGCTGTAACCCTGTGAGATGATTTCACAGAACACAAAAAAGTTTCTAAGAAAGCTTCTTTCTCTTTGTTATCGGAGGATATTTCCTTTGGCCCTATGATCTTCAAAGGGAAAGGAAATATCTGTTGTCAGATTCCACAGAAATAAGGCTAGCAAAGAGATTCACGAAATACAGAGGTAACTCTGTGAGAAGAATTAACAGAACACTAAGCAGTTTCTCAGAAAGCTTCTTTCCAGATTTCATCGGAGGATAATTCTTTTTTCACCGTAGCCCTCTATGGGCTTCCAAATATCAGTTTGCCAATTCCACAAGAACTGTCTTAGCGAAAGGCTTCTTGAGGGGAAAGCTGTAACTCTGTGAGATGATTTCACAGAACACAAAGAAGTTTCTCAGAAAGCTTCTTTCTCTTTGTTATCGGAGGATATTCCCTTTGGCCCTATAGTCTTCAAAGGGATCCGTAATATCTGTTCTCAGATTCCACAGAAATAAGGCTAGCAAAGAGATCCACGAAACACAGATGTAACTCTGTGAGATGAATTAACAGAACACTGAGCAGTTTCTCAGAAAGCTTCTTTCCAGATTTCATTGGAGGATATTTCCTTTTTCACCATAGCCCTCTATGGGCTTCCAAATATCACTTTGCCAATTCCACAAGAACTGTCTTAGCGAAAGGCTTCTTGAGGGGAAAGCTGTAACTCTGTGAGATGATTTCACAGAACACAAAGAAGTTTCTCAGAAAGATTCTTTCTCTTTGTTATCGGAGGATATTTCCTTAGGCCCTATAGTCTTCAAAGGGATCTGAAATATCTGTTCTCAGATTCCACAGAAATAAGGCTAGCAAAGAGATCCACGAAATACAGATGTAATTCTGTGAGATGAATTTACAGAACACTAAGCAGTTTCTCAGAAAGCTTCTTTCCAGATTTCATCGGAGGATATTTCCTTTTTCACCATAGCCCTCTATGGGCTTACAAATATCACTTTGCCAATTCCACAAGAACTGTCTTAGCGAAAGGCTTCTTGAGGGGAAAGCTGTAACTCTCTGAGATGATTTCACAGAACACAAAGAAGTTGCTCAGAAAGCTTCTTTCTCTTTGTTATCGGAGGATATTTCCTTTGGCCGTATAGTCTTCAAAGGGATCCGAAATATCTGTTCTCAGATTCCACAGAAATAAGGCTAGCAAAGAGATCCACGAAGTACAGAGGTAACTCTGTGAGATGAATTAACAGAACACTAAGCAGTTTCTCAGAAAGCTTCTTTCCAGATTTCATCGGAGCATATTTCCTTTTTCACCATAGCCCTCTATGGGCTTCCAAGTATCACTTTGCCAATTCCACAAGAACTGTCTTAGCGAAAGGCTTCTTGAAGGGAAAGCTGTAACTCTGTGAGATGATTTCACAGAACACAAAGAAGTTTCTAAGAAAGCTTCTTTCTCTTTGTTATCGGAGGATATTTCCTTTGGCCCTATAGTTTTCAAAGGGAAAGGAAATATCTGTTCTCAGATTCCACAGAAATCAGGCTAGCAAAGAGATCCACGAAATACAGATGTAACTCTGTGAGATGAATTAACAGAACACTAAGCAGTTTCTCAGAAAGCTTCCTTCCAGATTTCATCTGAGGATATTTCCTTTTTCACCATAGCCCTCTATGGGCTTCCAAATGTCACTTTGCCAATTCCACAAGAACTGTCTTAGCGAAAGGCTTCTTGAGGAGAAAGCTGTAACTCTGTGAGATGATTTCACAGAACACAAAGAAGTTTCTCAGAAAGCTTCTTTGTCTTTGTTATCGGAGGATATTTCCTTTGGCCGTATAGTCTTCAAAGGGATCCGAAATATCTGTTCTCAGATTCCACAGAAATAATGCTAGCAAAGAGATCCACGAAATACAGATGTAACTCTGTGAGATGAATTAACAGAACACTAAGCAGTTTCTCAGAAAGCTTCTTTCCAGATTTCATCGGAGGATATTTCCTTTTTCGCCATAGCCCTCTATGGGCTTCCAAATATCACTTTGCCAATTCCACAAGAACTGTTTTAGCGAAAGGCTTCTTGAGGGGAAAGCTGTAACTCTGTGAGATGATTTCACAGAACACAAAGAAGTTTCTGAGAAAGCTTCTTTCTCTTTGTTATCAGAGGATATTTCCTTTGGCCCTATCGTCTTCAAAGGGATCTGAAATATCTGTTCTCAGATTCAACAGAAATAAGGCTAGCAAAGAGATCCACGAAATACAGATGTAACTCTGTGAGATGAATTAACAGAACACTAAGCAGTTTCTCAGAAAGCTTCCTTCCAGATTTCATCTGAGGATATTTCCTTTTTCATCATAGCCCTCTATGGGCTTCCAAAAGTCACTTTGCCAATTCCACAAGAACTGTCTTAGCGAAAGGCTTCTTGAGGGGAAAGCTGTAACTCTGTGAGATGATTTCACAGAACATAAAGAAGTTTCTCAGAAACCTTCTTTCTCTTTGTTATCGGAGGATATTTCCTTTGGCCCTATAGTCTTTAAAGGGATCCGAAATATCTGTTCTCAGATTCCACAGAAATAAGGCTAGCAAAGAGATCCACGAAATACAGATGTAACTCTGTGAGATGAATTAACAGTACACTAAGCAGTTTCTCAGAAAGCTTCCTTCCAGATTTCATCTGAGGATATTTCCTTTTTCACCATAGCCCTCTATGGGCTTCCAAATGTCACTTTGCCAATTCCACAAGAACTGTCTTAGCGAAAGGCTTCTTGAGGGGAAAGCTGTAACTCTGTGAGATGATTTCACAGAACACAAAGAAGTTTCTGAGAAAGCTTCTTTCTCTTTGTTATCAGAGGATATTTCCTTTGGCCCTATAGTCTTCAAAGGGATCCGAAATATCTGTTGTCAGATTCCACAGAAATAAGGCTAGCAAAGAGATCCACGAAATACAGATGTAACTCTGTGAGATGAATTAACACATCACTAAGGAGTTTCTCAGAAAGCTTCTTTCCAGATTTCATCGGAGGATATTTCCTTTTTCTCCATAGCCCTCTATGAGCTTCCAAATATCACTTTGCCAATTCCACCAGAACTGTCTTAGCAAAGGCTTCTTGAGGGGAAAGCTGTAACCCTGTGAGATGATTTCACAGAACACAAAGAAGTTTCTAAGAAAGCTTCTTTCTCTTTGTTATCGGAGGATATTTCCTTTGGCCCTATCATCTTAAAAGGGAAAGGAAATATCTGTTGTCAGATTCCACAGAAATAAGGCTAGCAAAGAGATCCTCGAAATACAGATGTAACTCTGTGAGATGAATTAACAGAACACTAAGCAGTTTCTCAGAAAGCTTCTTTCCAGTTTTCATCGGAGGATATTTCCTTTTTCACCGTAGCCCTCTATGGGCTTCCAAATATCACTTTGCCAATTCCACAAGAACTGTCTTAGCGAAAGGCTTCTTGAGGGGAAAGCTGTAACTCTGTGAGATGATTTCACAGAACACAAAGAAGTTTCTCAGAAAGCTTCTTTCTCTTTGTTATCGGAGGATATTTCCTTTGGCCCTATAGTCTTCAAAGGGAAAGGAATTATCAGTTCTCAGATTCCACAGAAATAACGCTAGCAAAGAGATCCACGAAATACAGATGTAACTCTGTGAGATGAATTAACAGAATACTAAGCAGTTTCTCAGAAAGCTTCTTTCCAGAGATCATTGGAGGATATTTCCTTTTTCTCCATAGCCCTCTATGAGCTTCCAAATATCACTTTGCCAATTCCACCAGAACTGTCTTACCGAAAGGCTTCTTGAGGGGAAAGCTGTAACTCTGTGAGATGATTTCACAAAACACAAAGAAGTTTCTCAGAAAGCTTCTTTCTCTTTGTTATTGGAGGATATTTCCTTTGGCCGTATAGTCTTCAAAGGGAAAGGAAATATCTGTTCTCAGATTCCACAGAAATCAGGCTAGCAAAGAGATCCACGAAATACAGATGTAACTCTGTGAGATGAATTAACAGAACACTAATCAGTTTCTCAGAAAGCTTCTTTCCAGTTTTCATCGGAGGATATTTCCTTTTTCACCATAGCCCTCTATGGGCTTCCAAATATCACTTTGCCAATTCCAGAAGAACTGTCTTCGCGAAAGGCTTCTTGAGGGGAAAGCTGTATCTCTGTGAGATGATTTCACAGAACACAAAGAAGTTTCTCATAAAGCTTCTTTCTCTTTGCTATCGGAAGATATTTCCTTTGGCCCTATAGTCTTCAAATGGAAAGGAAATATCTGTTGTCAGATTCCACAGAAATAAGGCTAGCAAAGAGATCCACGAAATACAGATGTAACTCTGTGAGATGAATTAACAGTACACTAAGCAGTTTCTCAGAAAGCTACCTTCCAGATTTCATCTGAGGATATTTCCTTTTTCACCATAGCCCTCTAAGGGCTTCCAAATGTCACTTTGCCAATTCCAAAAGAACTGTCTTAGTGAAAGGATTCTTCAGGGGCAAGCTGTAACTCTGTGAGATGATTTCACAGAACACAAAGAAGTTTCTCAGAAAGCTTCTTTCTCTTTGTTATCGGAGGATATTTCCTTTGGCCCTATAGTCTTCAAAGGGATCCGAAATATCTGTTCTCAGATTCCACAGAAAGAAGGCTAGCAAAGAGATCCACGAAATACAGATGTAACTCTGTGAGATGAATTAACACATCACTAAGGAGTTTCTCAGAAAGCTTCTTTCCAGATTTCATCGGAGGTTATTTCCTTTTTCTCCATAGCCCTCTATGAGCTTCCAAATATCACTTTGCCAATTCCACCAGAACTGTCTTAGCGAAAGGCTTCTTGAGGGGAAAGCTGTAACTCTGTGAGATGATTTCACAGAACACAAAGAAGTTTCTCAGAAACCTTCTTTCTCTTTGTTATCGGAGGATATTTCCTTTGGCCCTATAGTCTTCAAATGGAAAGGAAATATTTGTTGTCAGATTCCACAGAAATAAGACTAGCAAAGTGATCCACGATATACAAGTGTAACTCTGTGAGATGAATTAACAGAACACTAAGCAGTTTCTCAGAAAGCTTCTTTCCATATTTCATGGGAGGATATTTCCTTTTTCACCGTAGCCCTCTATGGGCTTCCAAATATCACTTTGCCAATTCCACAAGAACTGTCTTAGCGAAAGGCTTCTGGAGGGGAAAGCTGTTACTCTGTGAGATGATTTCACAGAACACAAAGAAGTTTCTCAGAAAGCTTCTTTCTCTTTGTTATCGGAGGATATTTCCTTTGGCCCTATAGTCTTCAAAGGGAAAGGAAATATCTGTTGTCAGATTCCACAGAAATAAGGCTAGCAAAGAGATCCACGATATACAGATGTAACTCTGTGAGATGAATTAACGGAACACTAAGCAGTTTCTCAGAAAGCTTCTTTCCAGATTTCATGGGAGGATATTTCCTTTATCACCATAGCCCTCTACGGGCTTCCAAATATCACTTTGCCAATTCCACAAGAACTGTCCTAGCGAAAGGCTTCTTGAGGGGAAAGCTGTAACCCTGTGAGATGATTTCACAGAACACAAAAAAGTTTCTAAGAAAGCTTCTTTCTCTTTGTTATCGGAGGATATTTCCTTTGGCCCTATGATCTTCAAAGGGAAAGGAAATATCTGTTGTCAGATTCCACAGAAATAAGGCTAGCAAAGAGATTCACGAAATACAGAGGTAACTCTGTGAGAAGAATTAACAGAACACTAAGCAGTTTCTCAGAAAGCTTCTTTCCAGATTTCATCGGAGGATATTTCTTTTTTCACCGTAGCCCTCTATGGGCTTCCAAATATCAGTTTGCCAATTCCACAAGAACTGTCTTAGCGAAAGGCTTCTTGAGGGGAAAGCTGTAACTCTGTGAGATGATTTCACAGAACACAAAGAAGTTTCTCAGAAAGCTTCTTTCTCTTTGTTATCGGAGGATATTCCCTTTGGCCCTATAGTCTTCAAAGGGATCCGTAATATCTGTTCTCAGATTCCACAGAAATAAGGCTAGCAAAGAGATCCACGAAATACAGATGTAATTCTGTGAGATGAATTTACAGAACACTAAGCAGTTTCTCAGAAAGCTTCTTTCCAGTTTTCATCGGAGGATATTCCCTTTTTCACCATAGTCCTCTATGGGCTTCCAAATATCACTTTGCGAATTCATCAAGAACTGTCTTAGCGAAAGGCTTCTTGAGGGGAAAGCTGTAACTCTGTGAGATGATTTCACAGAACACAAAGAAGTTTCTCAGAAAGCTTCTTTCTCTTTGTTATCGGAGGATATTTCCTTTGGCCCTATAGTCTTAAAGGGATCCGAAATATCTGTTGTCAGATTCCACAGAAATAAGGCTAGCAAAGAGATCCACGAAATACAGATGTAACTCTGTGAGATGAATTAACAGAACACTAAGCAGTTTCTCAGAAAGCTTCTTTCCAGAATTCATCGGAGGATAGATACTTTTTCACCATAGCCTTCTATGGGCTTCCAAATAATACTTTGCCAATTCCACAAGAACTGTCTTAGCGAAAGGCTTCTTGAGGGGAAAGCTGTAACTCTGGGAGATGATTTCACAGAACAGAAAGAAGTTTCTCAGAAAGCTTCTTTCTCTTTGTTATCGGAGGATATTTCCTTTGGCCCTATAGTCTTCAAAGGGATCCGAAATATCTGTTCTCAGATTCCACAGAAATAAGGCTAGCAAAAGATCCACGAAATAAAGATATAATTCTGTGAGATGAATTTGCAGAACACTAAGCAGTTTCTCAGAAAGATTCTTTCCAGATTTCATCGGAGTATATTCCCTTTTTCACCATAGTCCTCTATGGGCTTCCAAATATCACTTTGCGAATTCATCAAGAACTGTCTTAGCGAAAGGCTTCTTGAGGGGAAAGCTGTAACTCTGTGAGATGATTTCACAGAACACAAAGAAGTTTCTCAGAAAGCTTCTTTCTCTTGGTTATCGGAGGATATTTCCTTTGGCCCTATAATCTTCAAATGAATCCGAAATATCTGTTCTCAGATTCCACAGAAATAAGGCTAGCAAAGAGATCCACGAAATACAGATGTAATTCTGTGAGATGAATTTACAGAACACTAAGCAGTTTCTCAGAAAGCTTCTTTCCAGATTTCATCGGAGGATATTCCCTTTTTCACCATAGTCCTCTATGGGCTTCCAAATATCACTTTGCGAATTCATCAAGAACTGTCTTAGCGAAAGGCTTCTTGAGGGAAAAGCTGTAACTCTGTGAGATGATTTCACAGAACACAAAGAAGTTTCTCAGAAAGCTTCTTTCTCTTGGTTATCGGAGGATATTTCCTTTGGCCCTATAGTCTTCAAAGGGATCCGAAATATCTGTTCTCAGATTCCACAGAAGTAAGGCTAGCAAAGAGATCCACGAAATACAGATGTAACAGTGTGAGATGAATTAACAGAACACTAAGCAGTTTCTCAGAAAGCTTCTTTCCAGATTTCATCAGAGGATATTTCCTTTTTCACCATAGCCCTCTACGGGCTTCCAAATATCACTATGCCAATTCCACAACAACTGTCTTAGCGAAAGGCTTCTTGAGGGGAAAGCTGTAACTCTGTGAGATGATTTCACAGAACACAAAGAAGTTTCTCAGAAAGCTTCTTTCTCTTTGTTATCGGAGGATATTCCCTTTGGCCCTATAGTCTTCAAAGGGATCCGAAATATCTGTTCTCAGATTCCACAGAAATAAGGCTAGCAAAGAGATCCACGAAATACAGATGTAACTCTGTGAGATGAATTAACAGAACACTGAGCTGTTTCTCAGAAAGCTTCTTTCCAGATTTCATCGGAGGATATTTCCTTTTTCACCATAGCCCTCTAGGGGCTTCCAAATATCACTTTGCCAATTCCACAAGAACTGTCTTTGCGAAAGGCTTCTTGAGAGGAAAGCTGTAACTCTGTGAGATGATTTCACAGAACACAAAGAAGTTTCTCAGAAAGCTTCTTTCTCATTGTTATCGGAGGATATTTCCTTTGGCCCTATAGTCTTAAAAGGGATCCGAAATATCTGTTCTCAGATTCCACAGAAATAAGGCTAGCAAAGAGATCCACGAAATACAGATGTAACTCTGTGAGATGAATGAACAGATCACTAAGCAGTTTCTCAGAAAGCTTCTTTCCAGATTTCATCGGAGGATATTTACTTTTTCACCATAGCATTCTATGGGCTTCCAAATAATACTTTGCCAATTCCACAAGAACTGTCTTAGCGAAAGGCTTCTTGAGGGGAAAGCTGTAACTCTGGGAGATGATTTCACAGAACAGAAAGAAGTTTCTCAGAAAGCTTCTTTCTCTTGGTTATCGGAGGATATTTCCTTTGGCCCTATAGTCTTCAAAGGGATCCGAAATATCTGTTGTCAGATTCCACAGAAATAAGGCTAGCAAAGAGATCCACGAAATACAGATGTAACTCTGTGAGATGAATTAACAGAACACTAAGCAGTTTCTCAGAAAGCTTCCTTCCAGATTTCATGGTAGGATATTTCCTTTTTCACCATAGCCCTCTATGGGCTTCCAAAGATCACTTTGCCAATTCCACAAGAACTGTCTTAGCGAAAGGCTTCTTGAGGGGAAAGCTGTAATTCTGTGAGTTGATTTTACAGAACACAAAGAAGTTTCTCAGAAAGCTTCTTTCTCTTTGTTATCGGAGGATATTTCCTTTGGCCCTATAGTCTTCAAAGGGATCCGAAATATCGGTTCACAGATTCCACAGAAATAAGGCTAGCAAAGAGTTCCACGAAATACAGATGTAACTCTGTGAGATGAATTAATAGAAAATTGAGCAGTTTCTCAGAAAGCTTCTTTCCAGATTTCATCGGAGGATATTTCCTTTTTCACCATAGCCCTCTATGGGCTTCCAAATATCACTTTGCCATTCCACAAGTACTGTCTTAGCGAAAGGCTTCTTGAGGGGAAAGCTGTAACTCTGTGAGATGATTTCACAGAACACAAAGAAGTTTCTCAGAAAGCTTCTTTCTCTTTGTTATCGGAGGATATTTCCTTTGGCCCTATAGACTTCAAAGGGATCCGAAATATCTGTTCACAGATTCCACAGAAATAAGGCTAGCAAAGAGATCCACGAAATACAGATGTAATTCTGTGAGATGAATTTACAGAACACTAAGCAGTTTCTCAGAAAGCTTCTTTCCAGATTTCATCGGAGGATATTCCCTTTTTCACCATAGTCCTCTATGGGCTTCCAAATATCACTTTGCGAATTCATCAAGAACTGTCTTAGCGAAAGGCTTCTTGAGGGGAAAGCTGTAACTCTGTGAGATGATTTCACAGAACACAAAGAAGTTTCTCAGAAAGCTTCTTTCTCTTGGTTATCGGAGGATATTTCCTTTGGCCCTATAGTCTTCAAAGGGATCCGAAATATCTGTTCTCAGATTCCACAGAAGTAAGGCTAGCAAAGAGATCCACGAAATACAGATGTAACAGTGTGAGATGAATTAACAGAACACTAAGCAGTTTCTCAGAAAGCTTCTTTCCAGATTTCATCAGAGGATATTTCCTTTTTCACCATAGCCCTCTACGGGCTTCCAAATATCACTATGCCAATTCCACAAGAACTGTCTTAGCGAAAGGCTTCTTGAGGGGAAAGCTGTAACTCTGTGAGATGATTTCACAGAACACAAAGAAGTTTCTCAGAAAGCTTCTTTCTCTTTGTTATCGGAGGATATTCCCTTTGGCCCTATAGTCTTCAAAGGGATCCGAAATATCTGTTCTCAGATTCCACAGAAATAAGTCTAGCAAAGAGATCCACGAAATACAGATGTAACTCTGTGAGATGAATTAACAGAACACTGAGCTGTTTCTCAGAAAGCTTCTTTCCAGATTTCATCGGAGGATATTTCCTTTTTCACCATAGCCCTCTAGGGGCTTCCAAATATCACTTTGCCAATTCCACAAGAACTGTCTTTGCGAAAGGCTTCTTGAGAGGAAAGCTGTAACTCTGTGAGATGATTTCACAGAACACAAAGAAGTTTCTCAGAAAGCTTCTTTCTCTTTGTTATCGGAGGATATTTCCTTTGGCCCTATAGTCTTCAAAGGGATCCGAAATATCTGTTCTCAGATTCCACAGAAATAAGGCTAGCAAAGAGATCCACGAAATACAGATGTAACTCTGTGAGATGAATTAACAGATCACTAAGCAGTTTCTCAGAAAGCTTCTTTCCAGATTTCATCGGAGGATATTTACTTTTTCACCATAGCATTCTAAGGGCTTCCAAATAATACTTTGCCAATTCCACAAGAACTGTCTTAGCGAAAGGCTTCTTGAGGGGAAAGCTGTAACTCTGGGAGATGATTTCACAGAACAGAAAGAAGTTTCTCAGAAAGCTTCTTTCTCTTTGTTATCGGAGGATATTTCCTTTGGCCCTATAGTCTTCAAAGGGATCCGAAATATCTGTTGTCAGATTCCACAGAAATAAGGCTAGCAAAGAGATCCACGAAATACAGATGTAACTCTGTGAGATGAATTAACAGAACACTAAGCAGTTTCTCAGAAAGCTTCCTTCCAGATTTCATGGTAGGATATTTCCTTTTTCACCATAGCCCTCTATGGGCTTCCAAAGATCACTTTGCCAATTCCACAAGAACTGTCTTAGCGAAAGGCTTCTTGAGGGGAAAGCTGTAATTCTGTGAGTTGATTTTACAGAACACAAAGAAGTTTCTCAGAAAGCTTCTTTCTCTTTGTTATCGGAGGATATTTCCTTTGGCCCTATAGTCTTCAAAGGGATCCGAAATATCGGTTCACAGATTCCACAGAAATAAGGCTAGCAAAGAGTTCCACGAAATACAGATGTAACTCTGTGAGATGAATTAATAGAAAACTGAGCAGTTTCTCAGAAAGCTTCTTTCCAGATTTCATCGGAGGATATTTCCTTTTTCACCATAGCCCTCTATGGGCTTCCAAATATCACTTTGCCATTCCACAAGAACTGTCTTAGCGAAAGGCTTCTTGAGGGGAAAGCTGTAACTCTGTGAGATGATTTCACAGAACACAAAGAAGTTTCTCAGAAAGCTTCTTTCTCTTTGTTATCGGAGGATATTTCCTTTGGCCCTATAGACTTCAAAGGGATCCGAAATATCTGTTCACAGATTCCACAGAAATAAGGCTAGCAAAGAGATCCACGAAATACAGATGTAACTCTGTGAGATGAATTAATAGAACACTGAGGAGTTTCTCAGAAAGCTTCTTTCCAGATTTCATCGGAGGATATTTCCTTTTTCACCATAGCCCTCTATGGGCATCCAAATATCACTTTGCAATTCCACAAGAACTGTCTTAGCGAAAGGCTTCTTGAGGGGAAAGCTGTAACTCTGTGAGATGATTTCACAGAACACAAAGAAGTTTCTCAGAAAGCTTCTTTCTCTTTGTTATCGGAGGATATTTCCTTTGGCTCTATAGTCTTCAAAGGGATCCGAAATATCTGTTCACAGATTCCACAGAAATAAGGCTAGCAAAGAGATCCACGAAATACAGATGTAACTCTGTGAGATGAATTAATAGAACACTGAGCAGTTTGTCAGAAAGCTTCTTTCCAGATTTCATCGGAGGATATTTCCTTTTTCACCATAGCCCTCTATGAGCTTCCAAATATCACTTTGCCAATTCCACAAGAACTGTCTTAGCAAAAGGCTTCTTGAGGGGAAAGCTGTAACTCTGTGAGATGATTTCACAGAACACAAAGAAGTTTCTCAGAAAGCTTCCTTCTCTTTGTTATCGGAGGATATTTCCTTTGGCCCTATAGTCTTCAAAGGGAAAGGAAATATCTGTTGTCAGATTGCACAGAAATAAGGCTAGCAAAGAGATCCACGAAATACAGATGTAACTCTGTGAGATGAATTAACAGAACACTAAGCAGTTTCTCAGAAAGCTTCTTTCCAGATTTCATCGGAGGATATTTCCTTTTTCACCATAGCCCTCTATGGGCTTCCAAATATCACTTTGCCAATTCCACAAGAACTGTCTTAGCGAAAGGCTTCTTGAGGGGAAAGCTGTAACTCTGTGAGATGATTTCACAGAACACAAAGAAGTTTCTGAGAAAGCTTCTTTCTCTTTGATATCGGAGGATATTTCCTTTGGCCCTATAGTCTTCAAAGGGAAAGGAATTATCTGTTCTCAGATTCCACAGAAATAAGGCTAGCAAAGATATCTACGAAATACAGATGTAACTCTGTGAGATGAATTAACAGAACACTAAGCAGTTTCTCAGAAAGCTTCTTTCCAGATTTCATCGGAGGATATTTCCTTTTTCACCATAGCCCTCTATGGGCTTCCAAATATCACTTTGCCAATTCCACAAGAACTGTCTTAGCGAAAGGCTTCTTGACGGGAAAGCTGTAACTCTGTGAGATGATTTCACAGAACACTAAGAAGTTTCTCAGAAAGCTTCTTTCTCTTTGTTATCGGAGGATATTTCCTTTGGCCGTATAGAATTCAAAGGGATCCGAAATATCTGCTCTCAGATTCCACAGAAATAAGGCTAGCAAAGAGATCCACGAAGTACAGGGGTAACTCTGTGAGATGAATTAACAGAACACTAAGCAGTTTCTCAGAAAGCTTCTTTCCAGATTTCATCGGATGATATTTCCTTTTTCACCATAGCCCTCTACGGGCTTCCAAATATCACTTTGCCAATTCCACAAGAACTGACTTAGCGAAAGGCTTCTTGAGGGGAAAGCTGTAACTCTGTGAGATGATTTCACAGAACACAAAGAAGTTTCTCAGAAAGCTTCTTTGTCTTTGTTATCGGAGGATATTTCCTTTGGCCCTATAGTCTTCAAAGGGAAAGGAAATATCTGTTCTCAGATTCCACAGAAATAAGGCTAGCAAAGATATCCACGAAATACAGATGTAACTCTGTGAGATGAATTAACAGAACACTGAGCAGTTTCTCAGAAAGCTTCCTTCCAGATTTCATCTGAGGATATTTCCTTTTTCACCATAGCCCTCTATGGGCTTCCAAATATCACTTTGCCAATTCCACAAGAACTGTCTTAGCGAAAGGCTTCTTGAGGGGAAAGCTGTAACTCTGTGAGATGATTTCACAGAACACAAAGAAGTTTCTCAGAAAGCTTCTTTCTCTTTGTTATTGGAGGATATTTCCTTTGCCCCTATAGTCTTCAAAGGGATCCGAAATATCTGTTCTCAGATTCCAGAGAAATAAGGCTAGCAAAGATATCCACGAAATACAGATGTAACTCTGTGAGATGAATTAACAGAACACTGAGCAGTTTCTCAGAAACCTTCTTTCCAGATTTCATCGGAGGATATTTCCTTTTTCACCATAGCCCTCTATGGGCTTCCAAATATCACTTTGCCAATTCCACAAGAACTGTCTTAGCGAAAGGCTTCTTGAGGGAAAAGCTGTAACTCTGTGAGAGGATTTCACAGAACACAAAGAAGTTTCTCAGAAAGCTTCTTTCTCTTTGTTATCGGAGGATATTTCCTTTGGCCCTGTAGTCTTCAAAGGGAAACGAAATATCTGTTCTCAGATTCCACAGAAATAAGGGTAGCAAAGAGATCCACGAAATACAGATGTAACCCTGTGAGATGAATTAACAGAACACTAAGCAGTTTCTCAGAAAGCTTCTTTCCAGATTTCATCGGAGGATATTTCCTTTTTCACCGTAGACCTCTATGGGCTTCCAAATGTCACTTTGCCAATTCCACAAGAACTGTCTTAGCGAAAGGCTTCTTGAGGGGAAAGCTGTAACTCTGTGAGATGATTTCACAGAACACAAAGAAGTTTCTCAGAAACCTTCTTTCTCTTTGTTATCGGAGGATATTTCCTTTGGCTCTATAGTCTTCAAAGGGATACGAAACATCTGTTCTCAGATTCCACAGAAATAAGGCTAACAAAGAGATCCACGAAATACAGATGTAACTCTGTGAGATGAATTAACAGATCACTATGCAGTTTCTCAGAAAGCTTCTTTCCAGATTTCATCGGAGGATATTTCCTTTTTCACCATAGCCCTCTATGGGCTTCCAAATATCACTTGGCCAATTCCAGAAGAACTTTCTTAGCGAAAGGCTTCTTGAGGGGAAATCTGTAACTCTGTGAGATGATTTCACAGAACACAAAGAAGTTTCTCAGAAAGCTTCTTTCTCTTTGTTATCGGAAGATATTTCGTTTGGCCCTATAGTCTTCAAAGGGAAAGGAAATATCTGTTGTCAGATTCCACAGAAATAAGGCCAGCAAAGAGATCCACGAAAAACAGATGTAACTCTGTGAGATGAATTAACAGAACACTAAGCAGTTTCTCAGAAAGCTTCTTTCCAGATTTCATCGGAGGATATTTCCTTTTTCACCATAGCCCTCTATGGGCTTCCAAATATCACTTTGCCAATTCCACAAGAACTGTCTTAGCGAAAGGCTTCTTGAGGGGAAAGCTGTAACTCTGTGAGATGATTTCACAGAACACAAAGAAGTTTCTCAGAAACCTTCTTTCTCTTTGTTATCGGAGGATATTTCCTTTGGCCCTATAGTCTTCAAAGGGATCCGAAATATCTGTTCTCAGATTCCACAGAAGTAAGGCTAGCAAAGAGATCCACGAAATACAGATGTAACTCTGTGAGATGAATTATTTCAAAACTGAGCAGTCTCTCAGAAAGCTTCTTTCCAGATTTCATCGGAGGATATTTCCTTTTTCACCATAGCCCTCTATGGGCTTCCAAATATCACTTTGCAATTCCTCAAGAACTGTCTTAGCGAAAGGCTTCTTGAGGGGAAAGCTGTAACTCTGTGAGATGATTTCACAGAACACAAAGAAGTTTCTCAGAAAGCTTCTTTCTCTTTGTTATCGGAGGATATTTCCTTTGGCCCTATAGTCTTCAAAGGGATCCGAAATATCTGTTCACAGATTCCACAGAAATAAGGCTAGCTAAGAGATCCACGAAATACAGATGTAACTCTGTGAGATGAATTAATAGAACACTGAGCAGTTTCTCAGAAAGCTTCTTTCCAGATTTCATCGGAGGATATTTCCTTTTTCACCATAGCCCTCTATGCGCATCCAAATATCACTTTGCCAATTCCACAAGAACTGTCTTAGCGAAAGGCTTCTTGAGGGGAAAGCTGTAACTCTGTGAGATGATTTCACAGAACACAAAGAAGTTGCTCAGAAAGCTTCTTTCTCTTTGTTATAGGAGGATATTTCCTTTGGCCCTATAGTCTTCAAAGGGATCCGAAATATCTGTTGTCAGATTCCACAGAAATAAGGCTAGCAAAGAGATCCACGAAATACAGATGTAACTCTGTGAGATGAATTAACAGAACACTAAGCAGTTTCTCAGAAAGCTTCCTTCCAGATTTCATGGTAGGATATTTCCTTTTTCACCATAGCCCTCTATGGGCTTCCAAAGATCACTTTGCCAATTCCACAAGAACTGTCTTAGCGAAAGTCTTCTTGAGGGGAAAGCTGTAACTCTGTGAGATGATTTCACAGAACACAAAGAAGTTTCTCAGAAAGCTTCTTTCTCTTTGTTATCGGAGGATATTTCCTTTGGCTCTATACTCCTCAAAGGGATCCGAAATATCTGTTCACAGATTCCACAGAAATAAGGCTAGCAAAGAGATCCACGAAATACAGATGTAACTCTGTGAGATGAATTAATAGAACACTGAGCAGTTTGTCAGAAAGCTTCTTTCCAGATTTCATCGGAGGATATTTCCTTTTTCACCATAGCCCTCTATGAGCTTCCAAATATCACTTTGCCAATTCCACAAGAACTGTCTTAGCAAAAGGCTTCTTGAGGGGAAAGCTGTAACTCTGTGAGATGATTTCACAGAACACAAAGAAGTTTCTCAGAAAGCTTCCTTCTCTTTGTTATCGGAGGATATTTCCTTTGGCCCTATAGTCTTCAAAGGGAAAGGAAATATCTGTTGTCAGATACCACAGAAATAAGGCTAGCAAAGAGATCCACGAAATACAGATGTAACTCTGTGAGATGAATTAACAGAACACTAAGCAGTTTCTCAGAAAGCTTCTTTCCAGATTTCATCGGAGGATATTTCCTTTTTCACCATAGCCCTCTATGGGCTTCTAAATATCACTTTGCCAATTCCACAAGAACTGTCTTAGCGAAAGGCTTCTTGAGGGGAAAGCTGTAACTCTGTGAGATGATTTCACAGAACACAAAGAAGTTTCTGAGAAAGCTTCTTTCTCTTTGATATCGGAGGATATTTCCTTTGGCCCTATAGTCTTCAAAGGGAAAGGAATTATCTGTTCTCAGATTCCACAGAAATAAGGCTAGCAAGGAGATCTACGAAATACAGATGTAACTCTGTGAGATGAATTAACAGAACACTAAGCAGTTTCTCAGAAAGCTTCTTTCCAGATTTCATCGGAGGATATTTCCTTTTTCACCATAGCCCTCTATGGGCTTCCAAATATCACTTTGCAATTCCTCAAGAACTGTCTTAGCGAAAGGCTTCTTGAGGGGAAAGCTGTAACTCTGTGAGATGATTTCACAGAACACAAAGAAGTTTCTCAGAAAGCTTCTTTCTCTTTGTTATCGGAGGATATTTCCTTTGGCCCTATAGTCTTCAAAGGGATCCGAAATATCTGTTGTCAGATTCCACAGAAATAAGGCTAGCAAAGAGATCCACGAAATACAGATGTAACTCTGTGAGATGAATTAACAGAACACTAAGCAGTTTCTCAGGAAGCTTCTTTCCAGATTTCATCGGAGGATATTTCCTTTTTCACCATAGCCCTCTACGGGCTTCCAAATATCACTTTGCCAATTCCACAAGAACTGTCTTAGCGAAAGGCTTCTTGAGGGGAAAGCTGTAACTCTGTGAGATGATTTCACAGAACACAAAGAAGTTTCTCAGAAAGCTTCTTTCTCTTTGTTATCGGAGGATATTTCCTTTGGCCGTATAGTCTTCAAAGGGATCCGAAATATCTGTTCTCAGATTCCACAGAAATAAGTCTAGCAAAGAGATCCACGAAGTACAGAGTTAACTCTGTGAAGTGAATTCACAGAACACTAAGCAGTTTCTCAGAAAGCTTCTTTCCAGATTTCATCGGAGGATATTTCCTTTTTCACCATAGCCCTCTCGGGCTTCCAACTATCACTTTGCCAATTCCACAAGAACTGTCTTAGCAAAAGGCTTCTTGAGGGGAAAGCTGTAACTCTGTGAGATGATTTCACAGAACACAAAGAAGTTTCTGAGAAAGCTTCTTTCTCTTTGTTATCGGAGGATATTTCCTTTGGCCCTATAGTCTTCAAAGGGAAAGGAATTATCTGTTCTCAGATTCCACAGAAATAACGCTAGCAAAGAGATCCACGAAATACAGATGTAACTCTGTGAGATGAATTAACAGAACACTAAGCAGTTTCTCAGAAAGCTTCTTTCCAGATTTCATCGGAGGATATTTCCTTTTTCACCATAGCCCTCTATGGGCTTCCAAATATCACTTTGCCAATTCCACAAGAACTGTCTTAGCGAAAGGCTTCTTGAGGGGAAAGCTGTAACTCTGTGAGATGATTTCACAGAACACAAAGAAGTTTCTCAGAAACCTTCTTTCTCTTTGTTATCGGTGGATATTTCCTTTGGCTCTATAGTCTTCAAAGGGATACGAAACATCTGTTCTCAGATTCCACAGAAATAAGGCTAGCAAAGAGATCCACGAAATACAGATGTAACTCTGTGAGATGAATTAACAGATCACTAAGCAGTTTCTCAGAAAGCTTCTTTCCAGATTTCATCGGAGGATATTTCCTTTTTCACCATAGCCCTCTATGGGCTTCCAAATATCACTTGGCCAATTCCAGAAGAACTTTCTTAGCGAAAGGCTTCTTGAGGGGAAAGCTGTAACTCTGTGAGATGATTTCAGAGAACACAAAGAAGTTTCTCAGAAAGCTTCTTTCTCTTTGTTATCGGAAGATATTTCCTTTGACCCTATAGTCTTCAAAGGGAAAGGAAATATCTGTTGTCAGATTCCACAGAAATAAGGCCAGCAAAGAGATCCACGAAATACAGATGTAACTCTGTGAGATGAATTAACAGAACACTAAGCAGTTTCTCAGAAAGCTTCTTTCCAGATTTCATCGGAGGATATTTCCTTTTTCACCATAGCCCTCTATGGGCTTCCAAATATCACTTTGCCAATTCCACAAGAACTGTCTTAGCGAAAGGCTTCTTGAGGGGAAAGCTGTAACTCTGTGAGATGATTTCACAGAACACAAAGAAGTTTCTCAGAAACCTTCTTTCTCTTTGTTATCGGAGGATATTTCCTTTGGCCCTATAGTCTTCAAAGGGATCTGAAATATCTGTTCTCAGATTCCACAGAAATAAGGCTAGAAAAGAGATCCACGAAATACAGACGTAACTCTGTGAGTTGAATTATTTCAAAACTGAGCAGTCTCTCAGAAAGCTTCTTTCCAGATTTCATCGGAGGATATTTCCTTTTTCACCATAGCCCTCTAGGGGCTTCCAAATATCACTTTGCAATTCCTCAAGAACTGTCTTAGCGAAAGGCTTCTTGAGGGGAAAGCTGTAACTCTGTGAGATGATTTCACAGAACACAAAGAAGTTTCTCAGAAAGCTTCTTTCTCTTTGTTATCGGAGGATATTTCCTTTGGCCCTATAGTCTTCAAAGGGATCCGAAATATCTGTTCACAGATTCCACAGAAATAAGGCTAGCAAAGAGATCCACGAAATACAGATGTAACTCTGTGAGATGAATTAATAGAACACTGAGCAGTTTCTCAGAAAGCTTCTTTCCAGATTTCATCGGAGGATATTTCCTTTTTCACCATAGCCCTCTATGCGCATCCAAATATCACTTTGCCAATTCCACAAGAACTGTCTTAGCGAAAGGCTTCTTGAGGGGAAAGCTGTAACTCTGTGAGATGATTTCACAGAACACAAAGAAGTTGCTCAGAAAGCTTCTTTCTCTTTGTTATCGGAGGATATTTCCTTTGGCCCTATAGTCTTCAAAGGGATCCGAAATATCTGTTGTCAGATTCCACAGAAATAAGGCTAGCAAAGAGATCCACGAAATACAGATGTAACTCTGGGAGATGAATTAACAGAACACTAAGCAGTTTCTCAGAAAGCTTCTTTCCAGATTTCATCGGAGGATATTTCCTTTTTCACCATAGCCCTCTACAGGCTTCCAAATATCACTTTGCCAATTCCACAAGAACTGTCTTAGCGAAAGGCTTCTTGAGGGGAAAGCTGTAACTCTGTGAGATGATTTCACAGAACACAAAGAAGTTGCTCAGAAAGCTTCTTTCTCTTCGTTATCGGAGGATATTTCCTTTGGCCCTATAGTCTTCAAAGGGATCCAAAATATCTGTTCTCAGATTCCACAGAAATAAGTCTAGCAAAGAGATCCACGAAGTACAGAGTTAACTCTGTGAGATGAATTCACAGAACACTAAGCAGTTTCTCAGAAAGCTTCTTTCCAGATTTCATCGGAGGATATTTCCTTTTTCACCATAGCCCTCTCGGGCTTCCAAATATCACTTTGCCAATTCCACAAGAACTGTCTTAGCAAAAGGCTTCTTGAGGGGAAAGCTGTAACTCTGTGAGATGATTTCACAGAACACAAAGAAGTTTCTGAGAAAGCTTCTTTCTCTTTGTTATCGGAGGATATTTCCTCTGGCCCTATAGTCTTCAAAGTGAAAGGAATTATCTGTTCTCAGATTCCACAGAAATAACGCTAGCAAAGAGATCCACGAAATACAGATGTAACTCTGTGAGATGAATTAACAGAACACTAAGCAGTTTCTCAGAAAGCTTCTTTCCAGATTTCATCGGAGGATATTTCCTTTTTCACCATAGCCCTCTATGGGCTTCCAAATATCACTTTGCCAATTCCACAAGAACTGTCTTAGCGAAAGGCTTCTTGAGGGGAAAGCTGTAACTCTGTGAGATGATTTCACAGAACACAAAGAAGTTGCTCAGAAAGCTTCTTTCTCTTTCTTATCGGAGGATATTTCCTTCGGCCATATAGTCTTCAAAGGGATCCGACATATCTGTTCTCAGATTCCACAGAAATAAGGCTAGCAAAGAGATCCACGAAATACAGATGTAACTCTGTGAGATGAATTAACAGATCACTAAGCAGTTTCTCAGAAAGCTTCTTTCCAGAGATCATTGGAGGATATTTCCTTTTTCTCCATAGCCCTCTATGAGCTTCCAAATATCACTTTGCCATTTCCACAAGAACTGTCTTAGCGAAAGGCTTCTTGAGGGGAAAGCTGTAACTCTGTGAGATGATTTCACAAAACACAAAGAAGTTTCTCAGAAACCTTCTTTCTCTTTGTTATCTGAGGATATTTCCTTTGGCCCTATAGTCTTCAAAGGGAAAGGAAATATCTGTTCTCAGATTCCACAGAAATAAGGCTAGCAAAGAAATCCACGAAACACAGATGTAACTCTGTGAGATGAATTAAGAGAACACTAAGCAGTTTCTCAGAAAGCTTCTTTCCAGATTTCATCGGAGGATATTTCCTTTTTCTCCATAGCCCTCTATGAGCTTCCAAATATCACTTTGCCAATTCCACAAGAAATGTCTAGCAAAGGCTTCTTGAGTGTAAAGCTGTAACTCTGTGAGATGATTTCACAGAACACAAAGCAGTTTCTCAGAAAGCTTCTTTCTCTTTGTTATCGGAGGATATTTCCTTTGGCCCTATAGTCTTCAAAGGGAAAGGAAATATCTGTTGTCAGATTCCACAGAAATAAGGCTAGCAAAGAGATCCACGAAATACAGATGTAACTCTGTGAGATGAATTAACAGAACACTTAGCAGTTTCTCAGAAATGTTCTTTCCAGATTTCATCGGAGGATATTTCCTTTGTCACCATAGCCCTCTATGGGCTTCCAAATATCACTTTGCCAATTCCACAAGAACTGTCTTAGCGAAAGGCTTCTTGAGGGGAAAGCTGTAACTCTGTGAGATGATTTCACAGAACACAAAGAAGTTTCTCAGAAACCTTCTTTCTCTTTGTTATCGGAGGATATTTCCTTTGGCCCTATAGTCTTCAAAGGGATCTGAAATATCTGTTCTCAGATTCCACAGAAATAAGGCTAGAAAAGAGATCCACGAAATACAGACGTAACTCTGTGAGTTGAATTATTTCAAAACTGAGCAGTCTCTCAGAAAGCTTCTTTCCAGATTTCATCGGAGGATATTTCCTTTTTCACCATAGCCCTCTAGGGGCTTCCAAATATCACTTTGCAATTCCTCAAGAACTGTCTTAGCGAAAGGCTTCTTGAGGGGAAAGCTGTAACTCTGTGAGATGATTTCACAGAACACAAAGAAGTTTCTCAGAAAGCTTCTTTCTCTTTGTTATCGGAGGATATTTCCTTTGGCCCTATAGTCTTCAAAGGGATCCGAAATATCTGTTCACAGATTCCACAGAAATAAGGCTAGCAAAGAGATCCACGAAATACAGATGTAACTCTGTGAGATGAATTAATAGAACACTTAGCAGTTTCTCAGAAAGCTTCTTTCCAGATTTCATCGGAGGATATTTCCTTTTTCACCATAGCCCTCTATGGGCATCCAAATATCACTTTGCCAATTCCACAAGAACTGTCTTAGCGAAAGGCTTCTTGAGGGGAAAGCTGTAACTCTGTGAGATGATTTCACAGAACACAAAGAAGTTGCTCAGAAAGCTTCTTTCTCTTTGTTATCGGAGGATATTTCCTTTGGCCCTATAGTCTTCAAAGGGATCCGAAATATCTGTTGTCAGATTCCACAGAAATAAGGCTAGCAAAGAGATCCACGAAATACAGATGTAACTCTGGGAGATGAAATAACAGAACACTAAGCAGTTTCTCAGAAAGCTTCTTTCCAGATTTCATCGGAGGATATTTCCTTTTTCACCATAGCCCTCTACGGTCTTCCAAATATCACTTTGCCAATTCCACAAGAACTGTCTTAGCGAAAGGCTTCTTGAGGGGAAAGCTGTAACTCTGTGAGATGATTTCACAGAACACAAAGAAGTTGCTCAGAAAGCTTCTTTCTCTTTGTTATCGGAGGATATTTCCTTTGGCCGTATAGTCTTCAAAGGGATCCGAAATATCTGTTCTCAGATTCCACAGAAATAAGTCTAGCAAAGAGATCCACGAAGTACAGAGTTAACTCTGTGAAGTGAATTCACAGAACACTAAGCAGTTTCTCAGAAAGCTTCTTTCCAGATTTCATCGGAGGATATTTCCTTTTTCACCATAGCCCTCTCGGGCTTCCAACTATCACTTTGCCAATTCCACAAGAACTGTCTTAGCAAAAGGCTTCTTGAGGGGAAAGCTGTAACTCTGTGAGATGATTTCACAGAACACAAAGAAGTTTCTGAGAAAGCTTCTTTCTCTTTGTTATCGGAGGATATTTCCTTTGGCCCTATAGTCTTCAAAGGGAAAGGAATTATCTGTTCTCAGATTCCACAGAAATAACGCTAGCAAAGAGATCCACGAAATACAGATGTAACTCTGTGAGATGAATTAACAGAACACTAAGCAGTTTCTCAGAAAGCTTCTTTCCAGATTTCATCGGAGGATATTTCCTTTTTCACCATAGCCCTCTATGGGCTTCCAAATATCACTTTGCCAATTCCACAAGAACTGTCTTAGCGAAAGGCTTCTTGAGGGGAAAGCTGTAACTCTGTGAGATGATTTCACAGAACACAAAGAAGTTTCTCAGAAACCTTCTTTCTCTTTGTTATCGGTGGATATTTCCTTTGGCTCTATAGTCTTCAAAGGGATACGAAACATCTGTTGTCAGATTCCACAGAAATAAGGCTAGCAAAGAGATCCACGAAATACAGATGTAACTCTGTGAGATGAATTAACAGATCACTAAGCAGTTTCTCAGAAAGCTTCTTTCCAGATTTCATCGCAGGATATTTCCTTTTTCACCATAGCCCTCTACAGGCTTCCAAATATCACTTTGCCAATTCCACAAGAACTGTCTTAGCGAAAGGCTTCTTGAGGGGAAAGCTGTAACTCTGTGAGATGATTTCACAGAACACAAAGAAGTTGCTCAGAAAGCTTCTTTCTCTTCGTTATCGGAGGATATTTCCTTTGGCCCTATAGTCTTCAAAGGGATCCAAAATATCTGTTCTCAGATTCCACAGAAATAAGTCTAGCAAAGAGATCCACGAAGTACAGAGTTAACTCTGTGAGATGAATTCACAGAACACTAAGCAGTTTCTCAGAAAGCTTCTTTCCAGATTTCATCGGAGGATATTTCCTTTTTCACCATAGCCCTCTCGGGCTTCCAAATATCACTTTGCCAATTCCACAAGAACTGTCTTAGCAAAAGGCTTCTTGAGGGGAAAGCTGTAACTCTGTGAGATGATTTCACAGAACACAAAGAAGTTTCTGAGAAAGCTTCTTTCTCTTTTTTATCGGAGGATATTTCCTCTGGCCCTATAGTCTTCAAAGTGAAAGGAATTATCTGTTCTCAGATTCCACAGAAATAACGCTAGCAAAGAGATCCACGAAATACAGATGTAACTCTGTGAGATGAATTAACAGAACACTAAGCAGTTTCTCAGAAAGCTTCTTTCCAGATTTCATCGGAGGATATTTCCTTTTTCACCATAGCCCTCTATGGGCTTCCAAATATCACTTTGCCAATTCCACAAGAACTGTCTTAGCCAAAGGCTTCTTGAGGGGAAAGCTGTAACTCTGTGAGATGATTTCACAGAACACAAAGAAGTTGCTCAGAAAGCTTCTTTCTCTTTCTTATCGGAGGATATTTCCTTCGGCCCTATAGTCTTCAAAGGGATCCGACATATCTGTTCTCAGATTCCACAGAAATAAGGCTAGCAAAGAGATCCACGAAATACAGATGTAACTCTGTGAGATGAATTAACAGATCACTAAGCAGTTTCTCAGAAAGCTTCTTTCCAGAGATCATTGGAGGATATTTCCTTATTCTCCATAGCCCTCTATGAGCTTCCAAATATCACTTTGCCAATTCCACAAGAACTGTCTTAGCGAAAGGCTTCTTGAGGGGAAAGCTGTAACTCTGTGAGATGATTTCACAAAACACAAAGAAGTTTCTCAGAAAGCTTCTTTCTCTTTGTTATCTGAGGATATTTCCTTTGGCCCTATAGTCTTCAAAGGGAAAGGAAATATCTGTTCTCAGATTCCACAGAAATAAGGCTAGCAAAGAAATCCACGAAACACAGATGTAACTCTGTGAGATGAATTAAGAGAACACTAAGCAGTTTCTCAGAAAGCTTCTTTCCAGATTTCATCGGAGGATATTTCCTTTTTCTCCATAGCCCTCTATGAGCTTCTATGGGATCCGACATATCTGTTCTCAGATTCCACAGAAATAAGGCTAGCAAAGAGATCCACGAAATACAGATGTAACTCTGTGAGATGAATTAACAGATCACTAAGCAGTTTCTCAGAAAGCTTCTTTCCAGAGATCATTGGAGGATATTTCCTTATTCTCCATAGCCCTCTATGAGCTTCCAAATATCACTTTGCCAATTCCACAAGAAATGTCTAGCAAAGGCTTCTTGAGTGTAAAGCTGTAACTCTGTGAGATGATTTCACAGAACACAAAGCAGTTTCTCAGAAAGCTTCTTTCTCTTTGTTATCGGAGGATATTTCCTTTGGCCCTATAGTCTTCAAAGGGAAAGGAAATATCTGTTGTCAGATTCCACAGAAATAAGGCTAGCAAAGAGATCCACGAAATACAGATGTAACTCTGTGAGATGAATTAACAGAACACTTAGCAGTTTCTCAGAAATGTTCTTTCCAGATTTCATCGGAGGATATTTCCTTTGTCACCATAGACCTCTATGGGCTTCCAAATATCACTTTGCCAATTCCACAAGAACTGTCTTAGCGAAAGGCTTCTTGAGGGGAAAGCTGTAATTCTGTGAGATGATTTCACAAAACACAAAGAAGTTGCTCAGAAAGCTTCTTTCTCTTTGTTATCGGAGGATATTTCCTTTGGCCGTATAGTCTTCAATGGGATCCGAAATATCTGTTCTCAGATTCCACAGAAATAAGGCTAGCAAAGAGACCCACGAAGTTCAGAGGTAACTCTGTGAGATGAATTAACAGAACACTAAGTAGTTTCTCAGAAAGCTTCTTTCCAGATTTCATCGGAGGATATTTCCTTTTTAACCATAGCCCTCTAAGGGCTTCCAAATATCACTTTGCCAATTCCACAAGAACTGTCTTAGCGAAAGGCTTCTTGAGGGGAAAGCTGTAACTCTGTGAGATGATTTCACAGAACACAAAGAAGTTTCTCAGAAAGCTTCTTTCTCTTTGTTATCGGAGGATATTTCCTTTGGCCCTATAGTCTTCAAAGGGAAAGGAAATATCTGTTCTCAGATTCCACAGAAATAAGGCTAGCAAAGAGATCCACGAAATACAGATGTAACTCTGTGAGATGAATTAACAGAACACTAAGCAGTTTATCAGAAAGCTTCCTTCCAGATTTCATCGGAAGATATTTCCTTTTTCACCCTAGGCCTCTATGGGCTTCCAAATTTCACTTTGCCAATTCCACAAGAACTGTCTTAGCGAAAGGCTTCTTGAGGGGAAAGCTGTATCTCTGTGAGATGATTTCACAGAGCACAAAGAAGTTTCTCAGAAAGCTTCTTTCTCTTTGTTATCGGAAGATATTTCCTTTGGCCCTATAGTCTTCAAAGGGATCCGAAATATCTGTTGTCAGATTCCACAGAAATAAGGCTAGCAATGAGATCCACGAAATACAGATGTAACTCTGTGAGATGAATTAACAGAACACTAAGCAGTTTCTCAGAAAGCTTCTTTCCAGATTTCATCGGAGGATATTTCCTTTTTCACCGTAGCCTTCTATGGGCTTCCAAATATCACTTTGCCAATTCCACAAGAACTGTCTTAGCGAAAGGCTTCTTGAGGGGAAAGCTGTAACTCTGTGAGATGATTTCACAGAACACAAAGACCTTTCTCAGAAAGCTTCTTTCTCTTTGTTATCGGAGGATATTTCCTTTGGCCCTATAGTCTTCAAAGGGAAAGGAAATATCTTTTCTGAGATTCCACAGAAATAAGGCTAGCAAAGAGATCCACGAAATACAGATGTAACTCTGTGAGATGAATTAACAGAACACTAAGCAGTTTCTCAGAAAGCTTCTTTCCCGATTTCATCGGAGGATATTTCCTTTTTCTCCTTAGCCCTCTATGAGCTTCCAAATATCACTTTGCCAATTCCACAAACTGTCTTAGCGAAAGGCTTCTTGAGGGGAAAGCTGTAACTCTGTGGGAGGATTTCAAAGAACACAAAGAAGTTTCTCAGAAACATTCTTTCTCTTTGTTATTGGAGGATATATCCTTTGGCCCTATAGTCTTCAAAGGGAAATTAAATATCTGTTGTCAGATTCCACAGAAATAAGGCTAGCAAAGAGATCCACGAAATACAGATGTAACTCTGTGAGATGAATTAACAGAACACTAAGCAGTTTCTCAGAAAGCTTCTTTCCAGATTTCATCGGAGGATATTTCCTTTTTCACCATAGCCCTCTACGGGCTTCCAAATATCACTTTGCCAATTCCACAAGAACTGTCTTAGCGAAAGGCTTCTTGAGGGGAAAGCTGTAACTCAGTGAGATGATTTCACAGAACACAAAGAAGTTGCTCAGAAAGCTTCTTTCTCTTTGTTATCGGAGGATATTTCCTTTGGCCCTATAGTCTTCAAAGGGAAAGGAAATGTCTTTTCTCAGATTCCACAGAAATAAGGCTAGCAAAGAGATCCACGAAATACAGATGTAACTCTGTGAGATGAATTAACAGAACACTAAGCAGTTTCTCAGAAAGCTTCCTTCCAGATTTCATCGGAGGATATTTCCTTTTTCACCATAGCCCTCTATGGGCTTCCAAATGTCACTTTGCCAATTCCACAAGAACTGTCTTAGCGAAAGGCTTCTTTAGGGGAAAGCTGTAACTCTGTGAGATGATTTCACAGAACACAAAGAAGTTGCTCAGAAACCTTCTTTCTCTTTGTTATCGGAGGATATTTCCTTTTCCCTATAGTATTCAAAGGGATGCGAAATATCTGTTGTCAGATTCCACATTAATAAGGCTAGCAAAGAGATCCACGAAATACAGATGTAACTCTGTGAGATGAATTAACAGAACACTAAGCAGTTTCTCAGAAAGCTTCTTTCCAGATTTCATCGGAAGATATTTCCTTTTTCTCCTTAGCCCTCTATGAGCTTCCAAATATCACTTTGCCAATTCCACAAGAACTGTCTTAGCGAAAGGCTTCTTGAGGGGAAAGCTGTAACTCTGTGAGATGATTTCACAAAACACAAAGAAGTTGCTCAGAAAGCTTCTTTCTCTTTGTTATCGGAGGATATTTCCTTTGGCCGTATAGTCTTCAAAGGGATGCGAAATATCTGTTCTCATATTCCACAGAAATAAGGCTAGCAAAGAGACCCACGAAGTTCAGAGGTAACTCTGTGAGATGAATTAACAGAACACTAAGTAGTTTCTCAGAAAACTTCTTTCCAGATTTCATCGGAGGATATTTCCTTTTTCACCATAGCCCTCTATGGGCTTCCAAATATCACTTTGCCAATTCCACAAGAACTGTCTTAGCGAAAGGCTTCTTGAGGGGAAAGCTGTAACTCTGTGAGATGATTTCACAGAACACAAAGAAGTTTCTCAGAAAGCTTCTTTCTCTTTGTTATCGGAGGATATTTCCTTTGGCCCTATAGTCTTCAAAGGGAAAGGAAATATCTGTTCTCAGATTCCACAGAAATAAGGCTAGCAAAGAGATCCACGAAATACAGATGTAACTCTGTGAGATGAATTAACAGAACACTAAGCAGTTTCTCAGAAAGCTTCCTTCCATATTTCATCGGAGGATATTTCCTTTTTCACCATAGCCCTCTATGGGCTTCCAAATGTCACTTTGCCAATTCCACAAGAACTGTCTTAGCGAAAGGCTTCTTGAGGGGAAAGCTGTAACTCTGTGAGATGATTTCTCAGAACACAAAGAAGTTTCTCAGAAACCTTCTTTCTCTTTGTTATAGGAGGATATTTCCTTTTCCCTATAGTCTTCAAAGGGATCCGAAATATCTGTTGTCAGATTCCACAGAAATAAGGCTAGCAAAGAGATCCACGAAATACAGATGTAACTCTGTGAGATGAATTAACAGAACACTAAGCAGTTTCTCAGAAAGCTTCTTTCCAGATTTCATGGGAGGATATTTCCTTTTTCACCATAGCCCTCTATGGGCTTCCAAATATCACTTTGCCAATTCCACAAGAACTGTCTTAGCGAAAGGCTTCTTGAGGGGCAAGCTGTAACTCTGTGAGATGATTTCACAGAACACAAAGAAGTTTCTCAGAAAGCTTCTTTTTCTTTGTTATCGGAGGATATTTCCTTTGGCCCTATAGTCTTCAAAGGGATCCGAAATATCTGTTCTCATATTCCACAGAAATAAGGCTAGCAAAGAGATCCACGAAATACAGATGAAACTCTGTGAGATGAATTAACACATCACTAAGGAGTTTCTCAGAAAGCTTCTTTCCAGATTTCAACGGAGGATATTTCCTTTTTCTCCATAGCTCTCTATGAGCTTCCAAATATCACTTTGCCAATTCCACCAGAACGGTCTTAGCGAAAGGCTTCTTGTGGGGAAAGCTGTAACTCTGTGAGATGACTTCACAGAACACAAAGAAGTTTCTCAGAAAGCTTCTTTCTCTTTGTTATCGGAGGATATTTCCTTTGGCCCTATAGTCTTCAAAGGGATCCGAAATATCTGTTCTCAGATTCCACAGAAATAAGGCTAGCAAAGAGATCCACGAAATACAGATGTAACTCTGTGAGATGAATTAACAGATCACTAATCAGTTTCTCAGAAAGCTTCTTTTCAGATTTCATCGGAAGGTATTTCCTTTTTTACCATAGCCCTCTATGGGCTTCCAAATATCACTTTGCCAATTCCAGAAGAACTGTCTTCGCGAAAGGCTTCTTGAGGGGAAAGCTGTAACTCTGTGAGATGATTTCACAGAACACAAAGAAGTTTCTCAGAAAGCTTCTTTCTCTTTGTTATCGGAAGATATTTCCTTTGGCCCTATAGTCTTCAAAGGGAAAGGAAATATCTGTTGTCAGATTCCACAGAAATAAGGCTAGCAAAGAGATCCACGAAATACAGATGTAACTCTGTGAGATGAATTAACAGAACACTAAGCAGTTTCTCAAAAAGCTTCTTTCCAGATTTCATCGGAGGATATTTCCTTTTTCACCCTAGCCCTCTAAGGGCTTCCAAATATCACTTTGCCAATTCCACAAGAACTGTCTTAGCGAAAGGCTTCTTGAGGGGAAAGCTGTAACTCTGTGAGATGATTTCACAGAACACAAAGAACTTTCTCAGAAAGCTTCTTTCTCTTTGTTATCGGAGGATATTTCCTTTGGCCCTATAGTCTTCAAAGGGATCCGAAATATCTGTTCTCAGATTCCACAGAAATAAGGCTAGCAAAGAGATCCACGAAATACAGATGTAACTCTGTGAGATGAATTAACAGAACACTAAGCAGTTTCTCAGAAAGCTTCTTTCCCGATTTCATCGGAGGATATTTCCTTTTTCTCCTTAGCCCTTTAAGAGCTTCCAAATATCACTTTGCCAATTCCACAAGAACTGTCTTAGCGAAAGGCTTCTTGAGGGGAAAGCTGTAACTCTGTGAGAGGATTTCAAAGAACACAAAGAAGTTTCTCAGAAACCTTCTTTCTCTTTGTTATTGGAGGATATTTCCTTTGGCCCTATAGTCTTCAAAGGGAAAGGAAATATCTGTTGTCAGATTCCACAGAAATAAGGCTAGCAAAGAGATCCACGAAATACAGATGTAACTCTGTGAGATGAATTAACAGAACACTAAGCAGTTTCTTAGAAAGCTTCTTTCCAGATTTCATCGGAGGATATTTCCTTTTTCATCATAGCCCTCTACGGGCTTCCAAATATACTTTGCCAATTCCACAAGAACTGTCTTAGCGAAAGGCTTCTTGAGGGGAAAGCTGTAACTCTGTGAGATGATTTCACAGAACACAAAGAAGTTGCTCAGAAAGCTTCTTTCTCTTTGTTATCGGAGGATATTTCCTTTGGCCCTATAGTCTTCAAAGGGAAAGGAAATATCTTTTCTCAGATTCCACAGAAATAAGGCTAGCAAAGAGATCCACGAAATACAGATGTAACTCTGTGAGATGAATTAACAGAACACTAAGCAGTTTCTCAGAAAGCTTCCTTCCAGATTTATTCGGAGGATATTTCCTTTTTCACCATAGCCCTCTATGGGCTTCCAAATGTCACTTTGCCAATTCCACAAGAACTGTCTTAGCGAAAGGCTTCATTAGGGGAAAGCTGTAACTCTGTGAGATGATTTCACAGAACACAAGGAAGTTTCTCAGAAACCTTCTTTCTCTTTGTTATCGGAGGATATTTCCTTTTCCCTATAGTCTTCAAAGGGATCTGAAATATCTGTTGTCAGATTCCACATTAATAAGGCTAGCAAAGAGATCCACGAAATACAGATGTAACTCTGTGAGATGAATTAACAGAACACTAAGCAGTTTCTCAGAAAGCTTCTTTCCAGATTTCATCGGAGGATATTTCCTTTTTCTCCTTAGCCCTCTATGAGCTTCCAAATATCACTTTGCCAATTCCACAAGAACTGTCTTAGCGAAAGGCTTCTTGAGGGGAAAGCTGTAACTCTGTGAGAGGATTTCAAAGAACACAAAGAAGTTTCTCAGAAACCTTCTTTCTCTTTGTTATCGGAGGATATTTCCTTTGGCCCTATAGTCTTCAAAGGGAAAGGAAATATCTGTTGTCAGATTCCACAGAAATAAGGCTAGCAAAGAGATCCACGAAATACAGATGTAACTCTGTGAGATGAATTAACAGAACACTAAGCAGTTTCTCAGAAAGCTTCTTTCCAGATTTCATCGGAGGATATTTCCTTTTTCACCATAGCCCTCTACGGGCTTCCAAATATCGCTTTGCCAATTCCACAAGAACTGTCTTAGCGAAAGGCTCCTTGAGGGGAAAGCTGTAACTCTGTGAGATGATTTCACAGAACACAAAGAAGTTGCTCAGAAAGCTTCTTTCTCTTTGTTATCGGAGGATATTTCCTTTGGCCGTATAGTCTTCAAAGGGATCCGAAATATCTGTTCTCAGATTCCACAGAAATAAGGCTAGCAAAGAGATCCACGAAATACAGATGTAACTCTGTGAGATGAATTAACAGAACACTAAGCAGTTTCTCAGAAAGCTTCTTTCCAGATTTACATCGGAGGATATTTCCTTTTTCACCATAGCCCTCTACAGGCTTCCAAATATCACTTTGCCAATTACACAAGAACTGTCTTAGCGAAAGGCTCCTTGAGGGGAAAGCTGTAACTCTGTGAGATGATTTCACAGAACACAAAGAAGTTTCTCAGAAAGCTTCTTTCTCTTTGTTATCGGAGGATATTTCCTTTGGCCCTATAGTCTTCAAAGGGAAAGGAATTATCTGTTCTCAGATTCCACAGAAATAAGGCTAGCAAAGAGATCCACGAAATACAGATGTAACTCTGTGAGATGAATTAACAGAACACTAAGCAGTTTCTCAGAAAGCTTCTTTCCAGATTTCATCGGAGGATATTTCGTTTTTCACCATAGCCCTCTATGGGCTTCGAAATATCACTTTGCCAACTCCACAAGAACTGTCTTAGCGAAAGGCTTCTTGAGGGGAAAGCTGTAACTCTGTGAGATGATTTCACAGAACACAAAGAAGTTGCTCAGAAAGCTTCTTTCTCTTTGTTATCGGAGGATATTTCCTTTGGCCCTATAGTCTTCAAAGGGATCCGACATATCTGTTCTCAGATTCCACAGAAATAAGGCTAGCAAAGAGATCCACGAAATACAGATGTAACTCTGTGAGATGAATTAACAGAACACTAAGCAGTTTCTCAGAAAGCTTCCTTCCAGATTTCATCGGAGGATATTTCCTTTTTCACCATAGCCCTCTATGGGCTTCCAAATGTCACTTTGCCAATTCCACAAGAACTGTCTTAGCGAAAGGCTTCTTGAGGGGAAAGCTGTAACTCTGTGAGATGATTTCACAGAACACAAAGAAGTTTCTCAGAAACCTTCTTTCTCTTTGTTATCGGAGGATATTTCCTTTTCCCTATAGTCTTCAAAGGGATCCGAAATATCTGTTGTCAGATTCCACAGAAATAAGGCTAGCAAAGAGATCCACGAAATACAGATGTAACTCTGTGAGATGAATTAACAGAACACTAAGCAGTTTCTCAGAAAGCTTCTTTCCAGATTTCATGGGAGGATATTTCCTTTTTCACCATAGCCCTCTATGGGCTTCCAAATATCACTTTGCCAATTCCACAAGAACTGTCTTAGCGAAAGGCTTCTTGAGGGGAAAGCTATAACTCTGTGAGATGATTTCACAGAACACAAAGAAGTTTCTCAGAAAGCTTCTTTCTCTTTGTTATCGGAGGATATTTCCTTTGGCCCTATAGTCTTCAAAGGGATCCGAAATATCTGTTTACAGATTCCACAGAAATAATGTTAGCAAAGAGATGCACCAAATACAGATGTAACTCTGTGAGATGAATTAATAGAACACTGAGCAGTTTCTCAGAAAGCTTCCTTCCAGATTTCATCGGAGGATATTTCCTTTTTCACCATAGCCCTCTATGCGCATCCAAATATCACTTTGCCAATTCCACAAGAACTGTCTTAGCGAAAGGCTTCTTGAGGGGAAAGCTGTAACTCTGTGAGATGATTTCACAGAACACAAAGAAGTTGCTCAGAAAGCTTCTTTCTCTTGGTTATCGGAGGATATTTCCTTTGGCCCTATAGTCTTCAAAGGGATCCGAAATATCTGTTGTCAGATTCCACAGAAATAAGGCTAGCAAAGAGATCCACGAAATACAGATGTAACTCTGTGAGATGAATTAACAGAACACTAAGCAGTTTCTCAGAAAGCTTCTTTCCAGATTTCATCGGAGGATATTAACTTTTTTACCATAGCCCTCTATGGGCTTCGAAATATCACTTTGCCAATTCCACAAGAACTGTCTTAGCGAAAGGCTTCTTGAGGGGAAAGCTGTAACTCTGTGAGATGATTTCACAAAACACAAAGAAGTTGCTCAGAAAGCTTCTTTCTCTTTGTTATCGGAGGATACTTCCTTTGGCCGTATAGTCTTCAAAGGGATCCGAAATATCTGTTCTCCTATTCCACAGAAATAAGGCTAGCAAAGAGACCCACGAAGTTCAGAGGTAACTCTGTGAGATGAATTAACAGAACACTAAGCAGTTTCTCAGAAAGCTTCTTTCCAGATTTCATCGGAGGATATTTCCTTTTTCACCATAGCCCTCTATGGGCTTCCAAATATCACTTTGCCAATTCCACAAGAACTGTCTTAGCGAAAGGCTTCTTGAGGGGAAAGCTGTAACTCTGTGAGATGATTTCACAGAACACAAAGAAGTTTCTCAGAAAGCTTCTTTCTCTTTGTTATCGGAGGATATTTCCTTTGGCCCTATAGTCTTCAAAGGGAAAGGAATTATCTGTTGTCAGATTCCAGAGAAATAACGCTAGCAAAGAGATCCACGAAATACAGATGTAACTCTGTGAGATGAATTAACAGAACACTAAGCAGTTTCTCAGAAAGCTTCTTTCTAGATTTCATCGGAGGATATTTCCTTTTTCACCATAGCCCTCTATGGGCTTCTAAATATCACTTTGCCAATTCCACAAGAACTGTCTTAGCGAAAGGCTTCTTGAGGGGAAAGCTGTAACTCTGTGAGATGATTTCACAGAACACAAAGAAGTTGCTCAGAAAGCTTCTTTCTCTTTGTTATCGGAGGATATTTCCTTTGGCCCTATAGTCTTCAAGGGATCCGACATATCTGTTCTCAGATTCCACAGAAATAAGGCTAGCAAAGAGATCCACGAAATACAGATGTAACTCTGTGAGATGAATTAACAGAACACTAAGCAGTTTCTCAGAAAGCTTCTTTCCAGAGATCATTGGAGGATATTTTCTTTTTCTCCATAGCCCTCTATGAGCTTCCAAATATCACTTTGCCAATTCCACAAGAACTGTCTTAGCGAAAGGCTTCTTGAGGGGAAAGCTGTAACTCTGTGAGATGATTTCACAAAACACAAAGAAGTTTCTCAGAAAGCTTCTTTCTCTTTGTTATCTGAGGATATTTCCTTTGGCCCTATAGTCTTCAAAGGGAAAGGAAATATCTGTTCTCAGATTCCACAGAAATAAGGCTAGCAAAGAAATCCACGAAACACAGATGTAACTCTGTGAGATGAATTAAGAGAACACTAAGCAGTTTCTCAGAAAGCTTCTTTCCAGATTTCATCGGAGGATATTTCCTTTTTCTCCATAGCCCTCTATGAGCTTCCAAATATCACTTTGCCAATTCCACAAGAAATGTCTAGCAAAGGCTTCTTGAGTGTAAAGCTGTAACTCTGTGAGATGATTTCACAGAACACAAAGAAGTTTCTCAGAAAGCTTCTTTCTCTTTGTTATCGGAGGATATTTCCTTTGGCCCTATAGTCTTCAAAGGGAAAGGAAATATCTGTTGTCAGATTCCACAGAAATAAGGCTAGCAAAGAGATCCACGAAATACAGATGTAACTCTGTGAGATGAATTAACAGAACACTAAGCAGTTTCTCAGAAATGTTCTTTCCAGATTTCATCGGAGGATATTTCCTTTTTCACCATAGCCCTCTATGGGCTTCCAAATATCACTTTGCCAATTCCACAAGAACTGTCTTAGCGAAAGGCTTCTTGAGGGGAAAGCTGTAACTCTGTGACATGATTTCACAAAACACAAAGAAGTTGCTCAGAAAGCTTCTTTCTCTTTGTTATCGGAGGATATTTCCTTTGGCCGTATAGTCTTCAAAGGGATCCGAAATATCTGTTCTCAGATTCCACAGAAATAAGGCTAGCAAAGAGACACACGAAGTTCAGAGGTAACTCTGTGAGATGAATTAACAGAACACTAAGCAGTTTCTCAGAAAGCTTCTTTCCAGATTTCATCGGAGGATATTTCCTTTTTCACCATAGCCCTCTATGGGCTTCCAAATATCACTTTGCCAATTCCACAAGAAGTGTCTTAGCGAAAGGCTTCTTGAGGGGAAAGCTGTAACTCTGTGAGATGATTTCACAGAACACAAAGAAGTTTCTCAGAAAGCTTCTTTCTCTTTGTTATCGGAGGATATTTCCTTTGGCCCTATAGTCTTCAAAGGGAAAGGAAATATCTGTTCTCAGATTCCACAGAAATAAGGCTAGCAAAGAGATCCACGAAATACAGATGTAACTCTGTGAGATGAATTAACAGAACACTAAGCAGTTTCTCAGAAAGCTTCCTTCCAGATTTCATCGGAGGATATTTCCTTTTTCATCATAGCCCTCTATGGGATTCCAAATGTCACTTTGCCAATTCCACAAGAACTGTCTTAGCGAAAGGCTTCTTGAGGGGAAAGCTGTAACTCTGTGAGATGATTTCACAGAACACAAAGAAGTTTCTCAGAAACCTTCTTTCTCTTTGTTATCGGAGGATATTTCCTTTTCCCTATAGTCTTCAAAGGGATCCGAAATATCTGTTGTCAGATTCCACAGAAATAAGGCTAGCAAAGAGATCCACGAAATACAGATGTAACTCTGTGAGATGAATTAACAGAAAACTAAGCAGTTTCTCAGAAAGCTTCTTTCCAGATTTCATGGGAGGATATTTCCATTTTCACCAAAGCCCTCTATGGGCTTCCAAATATCACTTTGCCAATTCCACAAGAACTGTCTTAGCGAAAGGCTTCTTGAGGGGAAAGCTGTAACTCTGTGAGATGATTTCACAGAACACAAAGAAGTTTCTCAGAAAGCTTCTTTTTCTTTGTTATCGGAGGATATTTCCTTTGGCCCTATAGTCTTCAAAGGGATCCGAAATATCTGTTCTCAGATTCCACAGAAATAAGGCTAGCAAAGAGATCCACGAAATACAGATGTAACTCTGTGAGATGAATTAACACATAACTAAGGAGTTTCTCAGAAAGCTTCTTTCCAGATTTCAACGGAGGATATTTCCTTTTTCTCCATAGCCCTCTATGAGCTTCCAAATATCAGTTTGCCAATTCCACCAGAACTGTCTTAGCGAAAGGCTTCTTGAGGGGAAAGCTGTAACTCTGTGAGATGATTTCACAGAACACAAAGAAGTTTCTCAGAAAGCTTCTTTCTCTTTGTTATCGGAGGATATTTCCTTTGACCCTATAGTCTTCAAAGGGATCCGAAATATCTGTTCTCAGATTCCACAGAAATAAGGCTAGCAAAGAGATCCACGAAATACAGATGTAACTCTGTGAGATGAATTAACAGATCACTAATCAGTTTCTCAGAAAGCTTCTTTTCAGATTTCATCGGAAGATATTTCCTTTTTCACCATAGCCCTCTATGGGCTTCCAAATATCACTTTGCCAATTCCAGAAGAACTGTCTTAGCGAAAGGCTTCTTGAGGGGAAAGCTGTATCTCTGTGAGATGATTTCACAGAACACAAAGAAGTTTCTCAGAAAGCTTCTTTCTCTTTGTTATCGGAAGATATTTCCTTTGGCCCTATAGTCTTCAAAGGGAAAGGAAATATCTGTTGTCAGATTCCACAGAAATAAGGCTAGCAAAGAGATCCACGAAATACAGATCTAACTCTGTGAGACGAATTAACAGAACACTAAGCAGTTTCTCAGAAAGCTTCTTTCCAGATTTCAACGGAGGATATTTCCTTTTTCACCATAGCCCTCTATGGGCTTCCAAATATCACTTTGCCAATTCCACAAGAACTGTCTTAGCGAAAGGCTTCTTGAGGGGAAAGCTGTAACTCTGTGAGATGATTTCACAGAACACAAAGAAGTTTCTCAGAAAGCTTCTTTCTCTTGGTTATCGGAGGATATTTCCTTTGGCCCTGTAGTCTTCAAAGGGAAAGGAAATATCTGTTCTCAGATTCCACAGAAATAAGGCTAGCAAAGAGATCCACGAAATACAGATATAACTCTGTGAGATGAATTAACAGAACACTAAGCAGTTTCTCAGAAAGCTTCTTTCCAGATTTCATCTGAGGATATTTCCTTTTTCACCATAGACCTCTATGGGCTTCCAAATATCACTTTGCCAATTCCACAAGAACTGTCTTAGCGAAAGGCTTCTTGAGGGGAAAGCTGTAACTCTGTGAGATGATTTCACAGAACACAAAGAAGTTTCTCAGAAAGCTTCTTTCTCTTTGTTATTGGAGGATATTTCCTTTGGCCCTATAGTCTTCAAAGGGATCCGAAATATCTGTTCTCAGATTCCACAGAAATAAGGCTAGCAAAGATATCCACGAAATACAGATGTAACTCTGTGAGATGAATTAACAGAACACTGAGCAGTTTCTCAGAAACCTTCTTTCCAGATTTCATCGGAGGATATTTCCTTTTTCACCATAGCCCTCTATGGGCTTCCAAATATCACTTTGCAATTCCACAAGAACTGTCTTGGCGAAAGGCTTCTTGAGGGGAAAGCTGTAACTCTGTGAGATGATTTCACAGAACACAAAGAAGTTTCTCAGAAACCTTCTTTCTCTTTGTTATCGGAGGATATTTCCTTTGGCCCTATATTCTTCAAAGGGATCCGAAATATCTGTTCTCAGATTCCACAGAAATAAGGCTAGCAAAGAGATCCACGAAATACAGATGTAACTCTGTGAGATGAATTAACAGATCACTAATCAGTTTCTCAGAAAGCCTCTTTCCAGATTTCATCGGAGGATATTTCCTTTTTCACCATAGCCCTCTATAGGCTTCCAAATATCACTTTGCCAATTCCAGAAGAACTGTCTTCGCGAAAGGCTTCTTGAGGGGAAAGCTGTATCTCTGTGAGATGATTTCACAGAACACAAAGAAGTTTCTCAGAGAGCTTCTTTCTCTTTGTTATCGGAAGATATTTCCTTTGGCCCTATAGTCTTCAAAGGGATCCGAAATATCTGTGCACAGATTCCACAGAAATAAGGCTAGCAAAGAGATCCACGAAATACAGATGTAACTCTGTGAGATGAATTAATAGAAAACTGAGCAGTTTCTCAGAAAGCTTCTTTCCAGATTTCATCGGAGGATATTTCCTTTTTCACCATAGCCCTCTATGGGCTTCCAAATATCACTTTGCAATTCCACAAGAACTGTCTTAGCGAAAGGATTCTTGAGGGGAAAGCTGTAACTCTGTGTGATGATTTCAAAGAACACAAAGAAGTTTCTCAGAAAGCTTCTTTCTCTTGGTTATCGGAGGATATTTCCTTTGGCCCTATAGTATTCAAAGGGATCCGAAATATCTGTTCACAGATTCCACGGAAATAAGGCTAGCAAAGAGATCCACGAAATACAGATGTAACTCATTGAGATGAATTAATAGAACACTGAGCAGTTTCTCAGAAAGCTTCTTTCCAGATTTCATCGGAGGATATTTCCTTTTTCACCATAGCCCTCTATGGGCTTCCAAATATCACTTTGCCAATTCCACAAGAACTGTCTTAGCGAAAGGCTTCTTGAGGGGAAAGCTGTAACTCTGTGAGATGATTTCACAGAACACAAAGAAGTTTCTCAGAAAGCTTCCTTCTCTTTGTTATCGGAGGATATTTCCTTTGGCCGTATAGTCTTCAAAGGGATCCGAAATATCTGTTCTCAGATTCCACAGAAATAAGTCTAGCAAAGAGAGCCACGAAGTACAGAGGTAACTCTGTGAGATGAATTAACAGAACACTAAGCAGTTTCTCAGAAAGCTTCTTTCCAGATTTCATCGGAGGATATTTCCTTTTTCACCATAGCCCTCTATGGGCTTCCAAATATCACTTTGCCAATTCCACAAGAACTGTCTTAGCGAAAGGCTTCTTGAGGGGAAAGCTGTAACTCTGTGAGATGATTTCACAGAACACAAAGAAGTTTCTCAGAAAGCTTCCTTCTCTTTGTTATCGGAGGATATTTCTTTGGCCCTATAGTCTTCAAAGGGAAAGGAAATATCTGTGGTCAGATTCCACAGAAATAAGGCTAGCAAAGAGATCCACGAAATACAGATGTAACTCTGTGAGATGAATTAACAGAACACTAAGCAGTTTCTCAGAAAGCTTCTTTCCAGATTTCATCGGAGGATATTTCCTTTTTCACCATAGCCCTCTATGGGCTTCCAAATATCACTTTGCCAATTCCACAAGAACTGTCTTAGCGAAAGGCTTCTTGAGGGGAAAGCTGTAACTCTGTGAGATGATTTCACAGAACACAAAGAAGTTTCTCAGAAAGCTTCTTTCTCTTTGTTATCGGAGGATATTTCCTTTGGCCCTATAGTCTTCAAAGGGATCCGAAATATCTGTTCTCAGATTCCACAGAAATAAGGCTAGCAAAGAGATCCACGAAATACAGATGTAACTCTGTGAGATGAATTAACAGATCACTAAGCAGTTTCTCAGAAAGCTTCTTTCCAGAGATCATGGGAGGATATTTCCTTTTTCTCCATAGCCCTCTATGAGCTTCCAAATATCACTTTGCCAATTCCACAAGAACTGTCTTAGCGAAAGGCTTCTTGAGGGGAAAGCTGTATCTCTGTGAGATGATTTCACAGAACACAAAGAAGTTTCTCAGAAAGCTTCTTTCTCTTTGTTATCGGAGGATATTTCCTTTGGCCGTATAGTCTTCAAAGGGATCCGAAATATCTGCTCTCAGATTCCACAGAAATAAGGCTAGCAAAGAGATCCACGAAGTACACGGGTAACTCTGTGAGATGAATTAACAGAACACTAAGCAGTTTCTCAGAAAGCTTCTTTCCAGATTTCATCGGAGGATATTTCCTTTTTCACTATAGCCCTCTATGGGCTTCCAAATATCACTTTGCCAATTCCACAAGAACTGTCTTAGCGAAAGGCTTCTTGAGGGGAAAGCTGTAACTCTGTGAGATGATTTCACAGAACACAAAGAAGTTTCTCAGAAAGCTTCTTTCTATTTGTTATCGGAGGATATTTCCTGTGGCCCTATAGTCTTCAAAGGGATCCGAAATATCTGTTGTCAGATTCCACAGAAATAAGGCTAGCAAAGAGATCCACGAAATACAGATGTAACTCTGTGAAATGAATTAACAGAACACTAAGCAGTTTCTCAGAAAGCTTCTTTCCAGATTTCATGGGAGGATATTTCCTTTTTCACCATAGCCCTCTATGGGCTTCCAAATATCACTTTGCCAATTCCACAAGAACTGTCTTAGCGAAAGGCTTCTTGAGGGGAAAGCTGTAACTCTGTGAGATGATTTCACAGAACACAAAGAAGTTTCTCAGAAAGCTTCTTTTTCTTTGTTATCGGAGGATATTTCCTTTGGCCCTATAGTCTTCAAAGGGATCCGAAATATCTGTTCTCAGATTCCACAGAAATAAGGCTAGCAAAGAGATCCACGAAATACAGATGTAACTCTGTGAGATGAATTAACACATCACTAAGGAGTTTCTCAGAAAGCTTATTTCCAGATTTCAACGGAGGATATTTCCTTTTTCTCCATAGCCCTCTATGAGCTTCCAAATATCACTTTGCCAATTCCACCAGAACTGTCTTAGCGAAAGGCTTCTTGAGGGGAAAGCTGTAACTCTGTGAGATGATTTCACAGAACACAAAGAAGTTTCTCAGAAAGCTTCTTTCTCTTTGTTATCGGAGGATATTTCCTTTGGCCCTATAGTCTTCAAAGGGATCCGAAATATCTGTTCTCAGATTCCACAGAAATAAGGCTAGCAAAGAGATCCACGAAATACAGATGTAACTCTGTGAGATGAATTAACAGATCACTAATCAGTTTCTCAGAAAGCTTTTTTTCAGGTTTCATCGGAAGATATTTCCTTTTTCACCATAGCCCTCTATGGGCTTCCAAATATCACTTTGCCAATTCCAGAAGAACTGTCTTCGCGAAAGGGTTCTTGAGGGGAAAGCTGTATCTCTGTGAGATGATTTCACAGAACACAAAGAAGTTTCTCAGAAAGCTTCTTTCTCTTTGTTATTGGAAGATATTTCCTTTGGCCCTATAGTCTTCAAAGGGAAAGGAAATATCTGTTGTCAGATTCCACAGAAATAAGGCTAGCAAAGAGATCCACGAAATACAGATGTAACTCTGTGAGATGAATTAACAGAACACTAAGCAGTTTCTCAGAAAGCTTCTTTCCAGATTTCATCGGAGGATATTCCCTTTTTCACCATAGCCCTCTATGGGCTTCCAAATATCACTTTGCCAATTCCACAAGAACTGTCTTAGCGAAAGGCTTCTTGAGAGGAAACCTGTAACTCTGTGAGATGATTTCACAGAACACAAAGAAGTTTCTCAGAAAGCTTCTTTCTCTTTGTTATCGGAGGATACTTCCTTTGGCCCTATAGTCTTCAAAGGGATCCGAAATATCTGTTCTCAGATTCCACAGAAATAAGGCTAGCAAAGAGATCCACGAAATACAGATGTAACTCTGTGAGATGAATTAACAGAACACTAAGCAGTTTCTCAGAAAGCTTCTTTCCAGGTTTCATCGGAGGATATGTCCTTTTTCTCCTTAGCCCTCTATGAGCTTCCAAATATCACTTTGCCAATTCCACAAGAACTGTCTTAGCGAAAGGCTTCTTGAGGGGAAAGCTGTAACTCTGTGCGAGGATTTCAAAGAACACAAAGAAGTTTCTCAGAAACCTTCTTTCTCTTTGTTATCGGAGGATATTTCCTTTGGCCCTATAGTCTTCAAAGGGAAAGGAAATATCTGTTGTCAGATTCCACAGAAATAAGGCTAGCAAAGAGATCCACGAAATACAGATGTAACTCTGTGAGATGAATTAACAGAACACTAAGCAGTTTCTCAGAAAGCTTCTTTCCAGATTTCATCGGAGGATATTTCCTTTTTCACCATAGCCCTCTACGGGCTTCCAAATATCACTTTGCCAATTCCACAAGAACTGTCTTAGCGTAAGGCTACTTGAGGGGAAAGCTGTAACTCTGTGAGATGATTTCACAGAACACAAAGAAGTTTCTCAGAAAGCTTCTTTCTCTTTGTTATCGGAGGATATTTCCTTTGGCCCTATAGTCTTCAAAGGGAAAGGAAATATCTTTTCTCAGATTCCACAGAAATAAGGCTAGCAAAGAGATCCACGAAATACAGATGTAACTCTGTGAGATGAATTAACAGAACACTAAGCAGTTTCTCCGAAAGCTTCCTTCCAGATTTCTTCGGAGGATATTTCCTTTTTCACCATAGCCCTCTATGGGCTTCCAAATGTCACTTTGCCAATTCCACAAGAACTGTCTTAGCGAAAGGCTTCTTGAGTGGAAAGCTGTAACTCTGTGAGATGATTTCACAGAACACAAAGAAGTTTCTCAGTAAGCTTCTTTCTCTTTGTTATCGGAAGATATTTCCTTTGGCCCTATAGTCTTTAAAGGGATCGGAAATATCTCTTCTCAGATTCCACAGAAATAAGGCTAGCAAAGAGATCCACGAAATACAGATGTAACTCTGTGAGATGAATTAACAGATCACTAAGCAGTTTCTCAGAAAGCTTCTTTCCAGATTTCATCGGAGGATATTTCCTTTTTCTCTGTAGCCCTCTATGAGCTTCCAAATATCACTTTGACAATTCCACAAGAACTGTCTAGCGAAAGGCTTGTTGAGGGGAAAGCTGTAACTCTGTGAGATGATTTCACAGAACACAAAGAAGTTTCTGAGAAAGTTTCTTTCTCTTTGTTATCGGAGGATATTTCCTTAGGCCCTATAGTCCTCAAAGGGAAGGGAAATATCTGTTGTCAGATTCCACAGAAATAAGGCTAGCAAAGAGATCCACGAAATACAGATGTAACTCTGTGAGATGAATTAACAGAACACTAAGCAGTTTCTCAGAAAGCTTCCTTCCAGATTTCATGGTAGGATATTTCCTTTTTCACCATAGCCCTCTATGGCCTTCCAAAGATCACTTTGCCAATTCCACAAGAACTGTCTTAGCGAAAGGCTTCTTGAGGGGAAAGCTGTAATTCTATGAGTTGATTTCACAGAACACAAAGAAGTTTCTCAGAAAGCTTCCTTCTCTTTGTTCTCGGAGGATATTTCCTTTGGCCCTATAGTCTTCAAAGGGAAAGGAAATATCTGTTGTCAGATTCCACAGAAATAAGGCTAGCAAAGAGATCCAGGAAATACAGATGTAACTCTGTGAGATGAATTAACAGAACACTAAGCAGTTTCTCAGAAAGCTTCTTTCCAGATTTCATCGGAGGATATTTCCTTTTTCACCATAGCCCTCTATGGGTTTCCAAATATCACTTTGCCAATTCCACAAGAACTGTCTTAGCGAAAGGCTTCTTGAGGGGAAAGCTGTAACTCTGTGAGATGATTTCACAGAACACAAAGAAGTTTCTCAGAAAGCTTCTTTCTCTTTCTTATCGGAGGATATTTCCTTTGGCCCTAAAGTCTTCAAAGGGAAAGGAATTATCTGTTCTCAGATTCCACAGAAATAAGGCTAGCAAAGAGATCCACGAAATACAGATGTAACTCTGTGAGATGAATTAACAGAACACTAAGCAGTTTTTCAGAAAGCTTCTTTCCAGATTTCATCCGAGGATATTTCCTTTTTCACCATAGCCCTCTATGGGCTTCCAAATATCACTTTGCAATTCCACAAGAACTGTCTTAGCGAAAGGCTTCTTGAGGTGAAAGCTGTAACTCTGTGAGATGATTTCACAGAACACAAAGAAGTTTCTCAGAAAGCTTCCTTCTCTTTGTTATCGGAGGATATTTCCTTTGGCCCTATAGTCTTCAAAGGGAAAGGAAATATCTGTTGTCAGATTCTACAGAAATAAGGCTAGCAAAGAGATCCACGAAATACAGATATAACTCTGTGAGATGAATTAACAGAACACTAAGCAGTTTCTCAGAAAGCTTCTTTCCAGATTTCATCGGAGGATATTTCCTTTTTCACCATACCCCTCTAAGGGCTTCCAAATATCACTTTGCCAATTCCAAAAGAACTGTCTTAGCGAAAGGCTTCTTGAGGGGAAAGCTGTAACTCTGTGAGATGATTTCACAGAACACAAAGAAGTTTCTGAGAAAGCTTCTTTCTCTTTGTTATCGGAGGATATTTCCTTTGGCCCTATAGTCTTCAAAGGGAAAGGAATTATCTGTTCTCAGATTCCACAGAAATAACGCTAGCAAAGAGATCCACGAAATACAGATGTAACTCTGTGAGATGAATTAACAGAACACTAAGCAGTTTCTCAGAAAGCTTCTTTCCAGATTTCATCGGAGGATATTTCCTTTTTCACCATAGCCCTCTATGGGCTTCCAAATATCACTTTGCCAATTCCACAAGAACTGTCTTAGCGAAAGGCTTCTTGAGGGGAAAGCTGTAACTCTGTGAGATGATTTCACAGAACACAAAGAAGTTTCTCAGAAAGCTTCTTTCTCTTTGTTATCGGAAGATATTTCCTTTGGCCCTATAATTTTCAAAGGGATACGAAATATCTGTTCTCAGAATCCACAGAAATAAGGCTAGCAAAGAGATCCTCGAAATACAGATGTAACTCTGTGAGATGAATTAATAGATCTCTAAGCATTTTCTCAGAAAGCTTCTTTCCAGATTTCATCAGAGGATATTTCCTTTTTCACCATAGCCCTCTATGGGCTTCCAAATATCACTTGGCCAATTCCAGAAGAACTGTCTTAGCGAAAGGCTTCTTGAGGGGAAAGCTGTAACTCTGTGAGATGATTTCACAGACCACAAAAAAGTTTCTTAGAAAGCTTCTTCTCTTGGTTATCAGAGGATATTTCCTTTGGCCCTATAGTCTTCAAAGGGATCCGAAATATCTGTTCTCAGATTCCACAGAAATAAGGTTGGCAAAGAGATCCACGAAATACAGATGTAACTCTGTGAGATGAATTAACAGAACACTAAGCAGCTTCTCAGAAAGCTTCTTTCCAGATTTCATCGGAGGATATTTCCTTTTTCACCATAGCCCTCTATGGGCTTCCAAATATCACTTTGCCAATTCCACAAGAACTGTCTTAGCGAAAGGCTTCTTGAGGGGAAAGCTGTAACTATGTGAGACGATTTCACAGAACACAAAGAAGTTTCTCAGAAAGCTTCTTTCTCTTTGTTATCGGAGGATATTTCCTTTGGCCCTATAGTCTTCAAAGGGAAAGGAAATATCTGTTGTCAGATTCCACAGAAATAAGGCTAGCAAAGAGATCCACGAAATACAGATGTAACTCTGTGAGATGAATTAACAGAACACTAAGCAGTTTCTCAGAAAGCTTCTTTCCAGATTTCATCGGAGAATATTTCCTTTTTCACCATAGCCCTCTATGGGCTTCCAAATATCACTTTGCCAATTCCACAAGAACTGTCTTGGCGAAAGGCTTCTTGAGGGGAAAGCTGTAACTCTGTGAGATGATTTCACAGAACACAAAGAAGTTTCTCAGAAACCTTCTTTCTCTTTGTTATCGGAGGATATTTCCTTTGGCCCTATATTCTTCAAAGGGATCCGAAATATCTGTTCTCAGATTCCACAGAAATAAGGCTAGCAAAGAGATCCACGAAATACAGATGTAACTCTGTGAGATGAGTTAACAGATCACTAATCAGTTTCTCAGAAAGCCTCTTTCCAGATTTCATCGGAGGATATTTCCTTTTTCACCATAGCCCTCTATAGGCTTCCAAATATCACTTTGCCAATTCCAGAAGAACTGTCTTCGCGAAAGGCTTCTTGAGGGGAAAGCTGTATCTCTGTGAGATGATTTCACAGAACACAAAGAAGTTTCTCAGAGAGCTTCTTTCTCTTTGTTATCGGAAGATATTTCCTTTGGCCCTATAGTCTTCAAAGGGATCCGAAATATCTGTTCACAGATTCCACAGAAATAAGGCTAGCAAAGAGATCCACGAAATACAGATGTAACTCTGTGAGATGAATTAACAGAACACTAAGCAGTTTCTCAGAAATCTTCTTTCCAGATTTCATCGGAGGATATTTCCTTTTTCACCATAGCCCTCTATGGGCTTCCAAATATCACTTTGCCAATTCCACAAGAACTGTCTTAGCGAAAGGCTTCTTGAGGGGAAAGCTGTAACTCTGTGAGATGATTTCACAGAACACAAAGAAGTTTCTCAGAAAGCTTCTTTCTCTTTGTTATCGGAGGATATTTCCTTTGGCCGTATAGTCTTCAAAGGGATCCGAAATATCTGCTCTCAGATTCCACAGAAATAAGGCTAGCAAAGAGATCCACGAAGTACAGGGGTAACTCTGTGAGATGAATTAACAGAACACTAAGCAGTTTCTCAGAAACCTTCTTTCCAGATTTCATCGGAGGATATTTCCTTTTTCACCATTGCCCTCTATGGGCTTCCAAATATCATTTTGCCAATTCCACAAGAACTGTCTTAGCGAAAGGCTTCTTGAGGGGAAAGCTGCAACTCTGTGAGATGATTTCACAGAACACAAAGAAGTTTCTCAGAAAGCTTCCTTCTCTTTGTTATCGGAGGATATTTCCTTTGGCCCTATAGTCTTCAAAGGGAAAGGAAATATCTGTTGTCAGATTCCACAGAAATAAGGCTAGCAAAGAGATCCACGAAATACAGATGTAACTCTGTGAGATGAATTAACAGAACACTAAGCAGTTTCTCAGAAAGCTTCTTTCCAGATTTCATCGGAGGATATTCCCTTTTTCACCATAGCCCTCTATGGGCTTCCAAATATCACTTTGCCAATTCCACAAGAACTGTCTTAGCGAAAGGCTTCTTGAGAGGAAACCTGTAACTCTGTGAGATGATTTCACAGAACACAAAGAAGTTTCTCAGAAAGCTTCTTTCTCTTTGTTATCGGAGGATACTTCCTTTGGCCCTATAGTCTTCAAAGGGATCCGAAATATCTGTTCTCAGATTCCACAGAAATAAGGCTAGCAAAGAGATCCACGAAATACAGATGTAACTCTGTGAGATGAATTAACAGAACACTAAGCAGTTTCTCAGAAAGCTTCTTTCCAGGTTTCATCGGAGGATATGTCCTTTTTCTCCTTAGCCCTCTATGAGCTTCCAAATATCACTTTGCCAATTCCACAAGAACTGTCTTAGCGAAAGGCTTCTTGAGGGGAAAGCTGTAACTCTGTGCGAGGATTTCAAAGAACACAAAGAAGTTTCTCAGAAACCTTCTTTCTCTTTGTTATCGGAGGATATTTCCTTTGGCCCTATAGTCTTCAAAGGGAAAGGAAATATCTGTTGTCAGATTCCACAGAAATAAGGCTAGCAAAGAGATCCACGAAATACAGATGTAACTCTGTGAGATGAATTAACAGAACACTAAGCAGTTTCTCAGAAAGCTTCTTTCCAGATTTCATCGGAGGATATTTCCTTTTTCACCATAGCCCTCTACGGGCTTCCAAATATCACTTTGCCAATTCCACAAGAACTGTCTTAGCGTAAGGCTACTTGAGGGGAAAGCTGTAACTCTGTGAGATGATTTCACAGAACACAAAGAAGTTTCTCAGAAAGCTTCTTTCTCTTTGTTATCGGAGGATATTTCCTTTGGCCCTATAGTCTTCAAAGGGAAAGGAAATATCTTTTCTCAGATTCCACAGAAATAAGGCTAGCAAAGAGATCCACGAAATACAGATGTAACTCTGTGAGATGAATTAACAGAACACTAAGCAGTTTCTCCGAAAGCTTCCTTCCAGATTTCTTCGGAGGATATTTCCTTTTTCACCATAGCCCTCTATGGGCTTCCAAATGTCACTTTGCCAATTCCACAAGAACTGTCTTAGCGAAAGGCTTCTTGAGTGGAAAGCTGTAACTCTGTGAGATGATTTCACAGAACACAAAGAAGTTTCTCAGTAAGCTTCTTTCTCTTTGTTATCGGAAGATATTTCCTTTGGCCCTATAGTCTTTAAAGGGATCGGAAATATCTCTTCTCAGATTCCACAGAAATAAGGCTAGCAAAGAGATCCACGAAATACAGATGTAACTCTGTGAGATGAATTAACAGATCACTAAGCAGTTTCTCAGAAAGCTTCTTTCCAGATTTCATCGGAGGATATTTCCTTTTTCTCTGTAGCCCTCTATGAGCTTCCAAATATCACTTTGACAATTCCACAAGAACTGTCTAGCGAAAGGCTTGTTGAGGGGAAAGCTGTAACTCTGTGAGATGATTTCACAGAACACAAAGAAGTTTCTGAGAAAGTTTCTTTCTCTTTGTTATCGGAGGATATTTCCTTAGGCCCTATAGTCCTCAAAGGGAAGGGAAATATCTGTTGTCAGATTCCACAGAAATAAGGCTAGCAAAGAGATCCACGAAATACAGATGTAACTCTGTGAGATGAATTAACAGAACACTAAGCAGTTTCTCAGAAAGCTTCCTTCCAGATTTCATGGTAGGATATTTCCTTTTTCACCATAGCCCTCTATGGCCTTCCAAAGATCACTTTGCCAATTCCACAAGAACTGTCTTAGCGAAAGGCTTCTTGAGGGGAAAGCTGTAATTCTATGAGTTGATTTCACAGAACACAAAGAAGTTTCTCAGAAAGCTTCCTTCTCTTTGTTCTCGGAGGATATTTCCTTTGGCCCTATAGTCTTCAAAGGGAAAGGAAATATCTGTTGTCAGATTCCACAGAAATAAGGCTAGCAAAGAGATCCAGGAAATACAGATGTAACTCTGTGAGATGAATTAACAGAACACTAAGCAGTTTCTCAGAAAGCTTCTTTCCAGATTTCATCGGAGGATATTTCCTTTTTCACCATAGCCCTCTATGGGTTTCCAAATATCACTTTGCCAATTCCACAAGAACTGTCTTAGCGAAAGGCTTCTTGAGGGGAAAGCTGTAACTCTGTGAGATGATTTCACAGAACACAAAGAAGTTTCTCAGAAAGCTTCTTTCTCTTTCTTATCGGAGGATATTTCCTTTGGCCCTATAGTCTTCAAAGGGAAAGGAATTATCTGTTCTCAGATTCCACAGAAATAAGGCTAGCAAAGAGATCCACGAAATACAGATGTAACTCTGTGAGATGAATTAACAGAACACTAAGCAGTTTTTCAGAAAGCTTCTTTCCAGATTTCATCCGAGGATATTTCCTTTTTCACCATAGCCCTCTATGGGCTTCCAAATATCACTTTGCAATTCCACAAGAACTGTCTTAGCGAAAGGCTTCTTGAGGTGAAAGCTGTAACTCTGTGAGATGATTTCACAGAACACAAAGAAGTTTCTCAGAAAGCTTCCTTCTCTTTGTTATCGGAGGATATTTCCTTTGGCCCTATAGTCTTCAAAGGGAAAGGAAATATCTGTTGTCAGATTCTACAGAAATAAGGCTAGCAAAGAGATCCACGAAATACAGATATAACTCTGTGAGATGAATTAACAGAACACTAAGCAGTTTCTCAGAAAGCTTCTTTCCAGATTTCATCGGAGGATATTTCCTTTTTCACCATACCCCTCTAAGGGCTTCCAAATATCACTTTGCCAATTCCAAAAGAACTGTCTTAGCGAAAGGCTTCTTGAGGGGAAAGCTGTAACTCTGTGAGATGATTTCACAGAACACAAAGAAGTTTCTGAGAAAGCTTCTTTCTCTTTGTTATCGGAGGATATTTCCTTTGGCCCTATAGTCTTCAAAGGGAAAGGAATTATCTGTTCTCAGATTCCACAGAAATAACGCTAGCAAAGAGATCCACGAAATACAGATGTAACTCTGTGAGATGAATTAACAGAACACTAAGCAGTTTCTCAGAAAGCTTCTTTCCAGATTTCATCGGAGGATATTTCCTTTTTCACCATAGCCCTCTATGGGCTTCCAAATATCACTTTGCCAATTCCACAAGAACTGTCTTAGCGAAAGGCTTCTTGAGGGGAAAGCTGTAACTCTGTGAGATGATTTCACAGAACACAAAGAAGTTTCTCAGAAAGCTTCTTTCTCTTTGTTATCGGAAGATATTTCCTTTGGCCCTATAATTTTCAAAGGGATACGAAATATCTGTTCTCAGAATCCACAGAAATAAGGCTAGCAAAGAGATCCTCGAAATACAGATGTAACTCTGTGAGATGAATTAATAGATCTCTAAGCATTTTCTCAGAAAGCTTCTTTCCAGATTTCATCAGAGGATATTTCCTTTTTCACCATAGCCCTCTATGGGCTTCCAAATATCACTTGGCCAATTCCAGAAGAACTGTCTTAGCGAAAGGCTTCTTGAGGGGAAAGCTGTAACTCTGTGAGATGATTTCACAGACCACAAAAAAGTTTCTTAGAAAGCTTCTTCTCTTGGTTATCAGAGGATATTTCCTTTGGCCCTATAGTCTTCAAAGGGATCCGAAATATCTGTTCTCAGATTCCACAGAAATAAGGTTGGCAAAGAGATCCACGAAATACAGATGTAACTCTGTGAGATGAATTAACAGAACACTAAGCAGCTTCTCAGAAAGCTTCTTTCCAGATTTCATCGGAGGATATTTCCTTTTTCACCATAGCCCTCTATGGGCTTCCAAATATCACTTTGCCAATTCCACAAGAACTGTCTTAGCGAAAGGCTTCTTGAGGGGAAAGCTGTAACTATGTGAGACGATTTCACAGAACACAAAGAAGTTTCTCAGAAAGCTTCTTTCTCTTTGTTATCGGAGGATATTTCCTTTGGCCCTATAGTCTTCAAAGGGAAAGGAAATATCTGTTGTCAGATTCCACAGAAATAAGGCTAGCAAAGAGATCCACGAAATACAGATGTAACTCTGTGAGATGAATTAACAGAACACTAAGCAGTTTCTCAGAAAGCTTCTTTCCAGATTTCATCGGAGAATATTTCCTTTTTCACCATAGCCCTCTATGGGCTTCCAAATATCACTTTGCCAATTCCACAAGAACTGTCTTGGCGAAAGGCTTCTTGAGGGGAAAGCTGTAACTCTGTGAGATGATTTCACAGAACACAAAGAAGTTTCTCAGAAACCTTCTTTCTCTTTGTTATCGGAGGATATTTCCTTTGGCCCTATATTCTTCAAAGGGATCCGAAATATCTGTTCTCAGATTCCACAGAAATAAGGCTAGCAAAGAGATCCACGAAATACAGATGTAACTCTGTGAGATGAGTTAACAGATCACTAATCAGTTTCTCAGAAAGCCTCTTTCCAGATTTCATCGGAGGATATTTCCTTTTTCACCATAGCCCTCTATAGGCTTCCAAATATCACTTTGCCAATTCCAGAAGAACTGTCTTCGCGAAAGGCTTCTTGAGGGGAAAGCTGTATCTCTGTGAGATGATTTCACAGAACACAAAGAAGTTTCTCAGAGAGCTTCTTTCTCTTTGTTATCGGAAGATATTTCCTTTGGCCCTATAGTCTTCAAAGGGATCCGAAATATCTGTTCACAGATTCCACAGAAATAAGGCTAGCAAAGAGATCCACGAAATACAGATGTAACTCTGTGAGATGAATTAACAGAACACTAAGCAGTTTCTCAGAAATCTTCTTTCCAGATTTCATCGGAGGATATTTCCTTTTTCACCATAGCCCTCTATGGGCTTCCAAATATCACTTTGCCAATTCCACAAGAACTGTCTTAGCGAAAGGCTTCTTGAGGGGAAAGCTGTAACTCTGTGAGATGATTTCACAGAACACAAAGAAGTTTCTCAGAAAGCTTCTTTCTCTTTGTTATCGGAGGATATTTCCTTTGGCCGTATAGTCTTCAAAGGGATCCGAAATATCTGTTCTCAGATTCCACAGAAATAAGGCTAGCAAAGAGATCCACGAAATACAGATGTAACTCTGTGAGATGAATTAACAGATCACTAAGCAGTTTCTCAGAAAGCTTCTTTCCAGAGATCATGGGAGGATATTTCCTTTTTCTCCATAGCCCTCTATGAGCTTCCAAATATCACTTTGCCAATTCCACAAGAACTGTCTTAGCGAAAGGCTTCTTGAGGGGAAAGCTGTATCTCTGTGAGATGATTTCACAGAACACAAAGAAGTTTCTCAGAAAGCTTCTTTCTCTTTGTTATCGGAGGATATTTCCTTTGGCCGTATAGTCTTCAAAGGGATCCGAAATATCTGCTCTCAGATTCCACAGAAATAAGGCTAGCAAAGAGATCCACGAAGCACACGGGTAACTCTTTGAGATGAATTAACAGAACACTAAGCAGTTTCTCAGAAAGCTTCTTTCCAGATTTCATCGGAGGATATTTCCTTTTTCACCATAGCCCTCTATGGGCTTCCAAATATCACTTTGCCAATTCCACAAGAACTGTCTTAGCGAAAGGCTTCTTGAGGGGAAAGCTGTAACTCTGTGAGATGATTTCACAGAACACAAAGAAGTTTCTCAGAAAGCTTCTTTCTCTTTGTTATCGGAGGATATTTCCTTTGGCCCTATAGTCTTCAAAGGGAAAGGAAATATCTGTTCTCAGATTCCACAGAGATAAGGCTAGCAAAGAGATCCAGGAAATACAGATGTAACCCTGTGAGATGAATTAACAGAACACTAAGCAGTTTCTCAGAAAGCTTCTTTCCAGTTTTCATCGGAGGATTTTTCCTTTTTCACCATAGCCCTCTATGGGCTTCCAAATGTCACTTTGCCAATTCCACAAGAACTGTCTTAGCGAAAGGCTTCTTGAGGTGAAAGCTGTAACTCTCTGAGATGATTTCACAGAACAAAAAGAAGTTTCTCAGAAACCTTCTTTCTCTTTGTTATCGGAGGATATTTCCTTTGGCCCTATAGTCTTCAAAGGGATACGAAATATCTGTTCTCAGATTCCACAGAAATAAGGCTAGCAAAGAGATCCACGAAATACAGATGTAACTCTGTGAGATGAATTAACAGAACACTAAGCAGTTTCTCAGAAAGCTTCTTTCCAGATTTCATCGGAGGATATTTCCTTTTTCACCATAGACCTCTATGGGCTTCCAAATATCACTTTTCCAATTCCACAAGAACTGTCTTGGCGAAAGGCTTCTGGAGGGGAAAGCTGTAACTCTGTGAGATGATTTCACAGACCACAAAAAAGTTTCTTAGAAAGCTTCTTCTCTTGGTTATCGGAGGATATTTCCTTTGGCCCTATAGTCTTCAAAGGGATCCGAAATATCTGTTCTCAGATTCCACAGAAATAAGGTTAGCAAAGAGATCCACGAAATACAGATGTAAAGATGAATTAACAGAACACTAAGCAGCTTCTCAGAAAGCTTCTTTCCAGATTTCATCGGAGGATATTTCCTTTTTCACCATAGCCCTCTATGGGCTTCCAAATATCACTTTGCCAATTCCACAAGAACTGTCTTAGCGAAAGGCTTCTTGAGGGGAAAGCTGTAACTCTGTGAGATGATTTCACAGAACACAAAGAAGTTTCTCAGAAAGCTTCTTTCTCTTTGTAATCGGAGGATATTTCCTTTGGCCCTATAGTCTTCAAAGGGAAAGGAAATATCTGTTGTCAGATTCCACAGAAATAAGGCTAGCAAAGAGATCCACGAAATACAGATGTAACTCTGTGAGATGAATTAACAGAACACTAAGCAGTTTCTCAGAAAGCTTCTTTCCAGATTTCATCGGAGGATATTTCCTTTTTCACCATAGCCCTCTATGGGCTTCCAAATATCACTTTGCCAATTCCACAAGAACTGTCTTGGCGAAAGGCTTCTTGAGGGGAAAGCTGTAACTCTGTGAGATGATTTCACAGAACACAAAGAAGTTTCTCAGAAACCTTCTTTCTCTTTGTTATCGGAGGATATTTCCTTTGGCCCTATAGTCTTCAAAGGGAAAGGAAATATCTGTTCTCAGATTCCACAGAAATAAGGCTAGCAAAGAGATCCACGAAATACAGATGTAACACTGTGAGATGAATTAACAGATCACTAATCAGTTTCTCAGAAAGCCTCTTTCCAGATTTCATCGGAGGATATTTCCTTTTTCACCATAGCCCTCTATAGGCTTCCAAATATCACTTTGCCAATTCCAGAAGAACTGTCTTCGCGAAAGGCTTCTTGAGGGGAAAGCTGTATCTCTGTGAGATGATTTCACAGAACACAAAGAAGTTTCTCAGAAAGCTTCTTTCTCTTTGTTATCGGAAGATATTTCCTTTGGCCCTATAGTCTTCAAAGGGATCCGAAATATCTGTTCACAGATTCCACAGAAATAAGGCTAGCAAAGAGATCCACGAAATACAGATGTAACTCTCTGAGATGAATTAATAGAAAACTGAGCAGTTTCTCAGAAAGCTTCTTTCCAGATTTCATCGGAGGATATTTCCTTTTTCACCATAGCCCTCTATGGGCTTCCAAATATCACTTTGCAATTCCACAAGAAATGACTTAGCGAAAGGCTTCTTGAGGGGAAAGCTGTAACTCTGTGTGATGATTTCAAAGAACACAAAGAAGTTTCTCAGAAAGCTTCTTTCTCTTGGTTATCGGAGGATATTTCCTTTGGCCCTATAATATTCAAAGGGATCCGAAATATCTGTTCACAGATTCCACGGAAATAAGGCTAGCAAAGAGATCCACGAAATACAGATGTAACTCTGTGTGATGAATTAATAGAACACTGAGCAGTTTCTCAGAAAGCTTCTTCCCAGATTTCATCGGAGGATATTTCCTTTTTCACCATAGCCCTCTATGGGCTTCCAAATATCACTTTGCCAATTCCACAAGAACTGTCTTAGCGAAAGGCTTCTTGAGGGGAAAGCTGTAACTCTGTGAGATGATTTCACAGAACACAAAGAAGTTTCTCAGAAAGCTTCTTTCTCTTTGTTATCGGAGGATATTTCCTTTGGCCCTATAGTCTTCAAAGGGAAAGGAAATATCTGTTGTCAGATTCCACAGAAATAAGGCTAGTAAAGCGATCCACGAAATACAGATGTAACTCTGTGAGATGAATTAACAGAACACTAAGCAGTTTCTCAGAAAGCTTCTTTCCAGATTTCATCGGAGGATATTTCCTTTTTCACCATAGCCCTCTATGGGCTTCCAAATATCACTTTGCCAATTCCACAAGAACTGTCTTGGCGAAAGGCTTCTTGAGGGGAAAGTTGTAACTCTGTGAGATGATTTCACAGAACACAAAGAAGTTTCTCAGAAACCTTCTTTCTCTTTGTTATCGGAGGATATTTCCTTTGGCCCTATAGTCTTCAAAGGGATCCGAATTATCTGTTCTCAGATTCCACAGAAATAAGGCTTGCAAAGAGATCCACGAAATACAGATGTAACTCTGTGAGATGAATTAACAGATCACTAAGCAGTTTCTCAGAAAGCTTCTTTCCAGATTTCATCGGAGGGTATTTCCTTTTTCTCCATAGCCCTCTATGAGCTTCCAAATATCACTTTGCCAATTCCAGAAGAACTGTCTAGCGAAAGGCTTCTTGAGGGGAAAGCTGTAACTCTGTGAGATGATTTCACAGAACACAAAGAAGTTTCTGAGAAAGCTTCTTTCTCTTTGTTATCGGAGGATATTTCCTTTGGCCCTATAGTCTTCAAAGGGAAAGGAAATATCTGTTGTCAGAATCCACAGAAATAAGGCTAGCAAAGAGATCCACGAAATACAGATGTAACTCTGTGAGATGAATTAACAGAACACTAAGCAGTTTCTCAGAAAGCTTCTTTCCAGATTTCATCGGAGGATATTTCCTTTTTCACCATAGCCCTCTATGGGCTTCAAATATCACTTTGCCAATTCCACAAGAACTGTCTTAGCGAAAGTCTTCTTGAGGAGAAAGCTGTAAGTCTGTGAGATGATTTCACAGAACACAAAGAAGTTTCTGAGAAAGCTTCTTTCTCTTTGTTATCGGAGGATATTTCCTTTGGCCCTATAGTCTTCAAAGGGGAAGGAATTATATGTTCTCAGATTCCACAGAAATAAGGCTAGCAAAGAGATCCACGAAATACAGATGTAACTCTGTGAGATGAATTAACAGAACACTAAGCAGTTTCTCAGAAAGCTTCTTTCCAGATTTCATCGGAGGATATTTCCTTTTTCACCATAGCCCTCTATGGGCTTCCAAATATCACTTTGCCAATTCCACAAGAACTGTCTTAGCGAAAGGCTTCTTGAGGGGAAAGCTGTAACTCTGTGAGATGATTTCACAGAACACAAAGAAGTTTCTCAGAAAGCTTCTTTCTCTTTGTTATCGGAGGATATTTCCTTTGGCCGTATAGTCTTCAAAGGGATCCGAAATATCTGCTCTCAGATTCCACAGAAATAAGGCTAGCAAAGAGATCCACGAAGTACAGGGGTAACTCTGTGAGATGAATTAACAGAACACTAAGCAGTTTCTCAGAAACCTTCTTTCCAGATTTCATCGGAGGATATTTCCTTTTTCACCATAGCCCTCTATGGGCTTCCAAATATCACTTTGCCAATTCCACAAGAACTGTCTTAGCGAAAGGCTTCTTGAGGGGAAAGCTGTAACTCTGTGAGATGATTTCACAGAACACAAAGAAGTTTCTCAGAAAGCTTCTTTGTCTTTGTTATCGGAGGATATTTCCTTTGGCCCTATAGTCTTCAAAGGGAAAGGAAATATCTGTTGTCAGATTCCACAGAAATAAGGCTAGCAAAGAGATCCACGAAATACAGATGTAACTCTGTGAGATGAATTAACAGAACACTAAGCAGTTTCTCAGAAAGCTTCTTTCCAGTTTTCATCGGAGGATATTTCCTTTTTCACCATAGCCCTCTATGGGCTTCCAAATATCACTTTGCCAATTCCACAAGAACTGTCTTAGCGAAAGGCTTCTTGAGGGGAAAGCTGTAACTCTGTGAGATGATTTCACAGAACACAAAGAAGTTTCTCAGAAAGCTTCTTTCTCTTTGTTATCGGAGGATATTTCCTTTGGCCCTATAGTCTTCAAAGGGAAAGGAAATATCTGTTCTCAGATTCCACAGAGATAAGGCTAGCAAAGAGATCCAGGAAATACAGATGTAACCCTGTGAGATGAATTAACAGAACACTAAGCAGTTTCTCAGAAAGCTTCTTTCCAGTTTTCATCGGAGGATTTTTCCTTTTTCACCGTAGCCCTCTATGGGCTTCCAAATGTCACTTTGCCAATTCCACAAGAACTGTCTTAGCGAAAGGCTTCTTGAGGGGAAAGCTGTAACTCTGTGAGATGATTTCACAGAACGAAAAGAAGTTTCTCAGAAAGCTTCTTTCTCTTTGTTATTGGAGGATATTTCCTTTGGCCCTATAGTCTTCAAAGGGATACGAAATATCTGTTCTCAGATTCCACAGAAATAAGGCTAGCAAAGAGATCCACGAAATACAGATGTAACTCTGTGAGATGAATTAACAGATCACTAAGCATTTTCTCAGAAAGCTTCTTTCTAGATTTCATCAGAGGATATTTCCTTTTTCACCATAGCCCTCTATGGGCTTCCAAATATCACATGGCCAATTCCAGAAGAACTGTCTTATCGAAAGGCTTCTTGAGGGGAAAGCTGTAACTCTGTGAGATGATTTCACAGAACACAAAGAAGTTTCTCAGAAAGCTTCTTTCTCTTTGTTATCGGAAGATATTTCCTTTGGCCCTATAGTCTTCAAAGGGAAAGGAAATATCTGTTGTCAGATTCCACAGAAATAAGGCTAGCAAAGAGATCCACGAAATACAGATGTAACTCTGTGAGATGAATTAACAGAACACTAAGCAGGTTCTCAGAAAGCTTCTTTCCAGATTTCATCGGAGGATATTTCCTTTTTCACCATAGACCTCTATGGGCTTCCAAATATCACTTTTCCAATTCCACAAGAACTGTCTTGGCGAAAGGCTTCTGGAGGGGAAAGCTGTAACTCTGTGAGATGATTTCACAGACCACAAAAAAGGTTCTTAGAAAGCTTCTTCTCTTGGTTATCGGAGGATATTTCCTTTGGCCCTATAGTCTTCAAAGGGATCCGAAATATCTGTTCTCAGATTCCACAGAAATAAGGTTAGCAAAGAGATCCACGAAATACAGATGTAAAGATGAATTAACAGAACACTAAGCAGCTTCTCAGAAAGCTTCTTTCCAGATTTCATCGTAGGATATTTCCTTTTTCACCATAGCCCTCTATGGGCTTCCAAATATCACTTTGCCAATTCCACAAGAACTGTCTTAGCGAAAGGCTTCTTGAGGGGAAAGCTGTAACTCTGTGAGATGATTTCACAGAACACAAAGAAGTTTCTCAGAAAGCTTCTTTCTCTTTGTAATCGGAGGATATTTCCTTTGGCCCTATAGTCTTCAAAGGGAAAGGAAATATCTGTTGTCAGATTCCACAGAAATAAGGCTAGCAAAGAGATCCACGAAATACAGATGTAACTCTGTGAGATGAATTAACAGAACACTAAGCAGTTTCTCAGAAAGCTTCTTTCCAGATTTCATCGGAGGATATTTCCTTTTTCACCATAGCCCTCTATGGGCTTCCAAATATCACTTTGCCAATTCCACAAGAACTGTCTTGGCGAAAGGCTTCTTGAGGGGAAAGCTGTAACTCTGTGAGATGATTTCACAGAACACAAAGAAGTTTCTCAGAAACCTTCTTTCTCTTTGTTATCGGAGGATATTTCCTTTGGCCCTATAGTCTTCAAAGGGAAAGGAAATATCTGTTCTCAGATTCCACAGAAATAAGGCTAGCAAAGAGATCCACGAAATACAGATGTAACTCTGTGAGATGAATTAACAGATCACTAATCAGTTTCTCAGAAAGCCTCTTTCCAGATTTCATCGGAGGATATTTCCTTTTTCACCATAGCCCTCTATAGGCTTCCAAATATCACTTTGCCAATTCCAGAAGAACTGTCTTCGCGAAAGGCTTCTTGAGGGGAAAGCTGTATGTCTGTGAGATGATTTCACAGAACACAAAGAAGTTTCTCAGAAAGCTTCTTTCTCTTTGTTATCGGAAGATATTTCCTTTGGCCCTATAGTCTTCAAAGGGATCCGAAATATCTGTTCACAGATTCCACAGAAATAAGGCTAGCAAAGAGATCCACGAAATACAGATGTAACTCTCTGAGATGAATTAATAGAAAACTGAGCAGTTTCTCAGAAAGCTTCTTTCCAGATTTCATCGGAGGATATTTCCTTTTTCACCATAGCCCTCTATGGGCTTCCAAATATCACTTTGCAATTCCACAAGAACTGTCTTAGCGAAAGGCTTCTTGAGGGGAAAGCTGTAACTCTGTGTGATGATTTCAAAGAACACAAAGAAGTTTCTCAGAAAGCTTCTTTCTCTTGGTTATCGGAGGATATTTCCTTTGGCCCTATAATATTCAAAGGGATCCGAAATATCTGTTCACAGATTCCACGGAAATAAGGCTAGCAAAGAGATCCACGAAATACAGATGTAACTCTGTGTGATGAATTAATAGAACACTGAGCAGTTTCTCAGAAAGCTTCTTTCCAGATTTCATCGGAGGATATTTCCTTTTTCACCATAGCCCTCTATGGGCTTCCAAATATCACTTTGCCAATTCCACAAGAACTGTCTTAGCGAAAGGCTTCTTGAGGGGAAAGCTGTAACTCTGTGAGATGATTTCACAGAACACAAAGAAGTTTCTCAGAAAGCTTCTTTCTCTTTGTTATAGGAGGATATTTCCTTTGGCCCTATAGTCTTCAAAGGGAAAGGAAATATCTGTTGTCAGATTCCACAGAAATAAGGCTAGCAAAGAGATCCACGAAATACAGATGTAACTCTGTGAGATGAATTAACAGAACACTAAGCAGTTTCTCAGAAAGCTTCTTTCCAGATTTCATCGGAGGATATTTCCTTTTTCACCATAGCCCTCTATGGGCTTCCAAATATCACTTTGCCAATTCCACAAGAACTGTCTTGGCGAAAGGCTTCTTGAGGGGAAAGTTGTAACTCTGTGAGATGATTTCACAGAACACAAAGAAGTTTCTCAGAAACCTTCTTTCTCTTTGTTATCGGAGGATATTTCCTTTGGCCCTATAGTCTTCAAAGGGATCCGAATTATCTGTTCTCAGATTCCACAGAAATAAGGCTTGCAAGAGATCCACGAAATACAGATGTAACTCTGTGAGATGAATTAACAGATCACTAAGCAGTTTCTCATAAAGCTTCTTTCCAGATTTCATCGGAGGGTATTTCCTTTTTCTCCATAGCCCTCTATGAGCTTCCAAATATCACTTTGCCAATTCCACAAGAACTGTCTAGCGAAAGGCTTCTTGAGGGGAAAGCTGTAAGTCTGTGAGATGATTTCACAGAACACAAAGAAGTTTCTGAGAAAGCTTGTTTCTCTTTGTTATCGGAGGATATTTCCTTTGGCCCTATAGTCTTCAAAGGGGAAGGAATTATATGTTCTCAGATTCCACAGAAATAAGGCTAGCAAAGAGATCCACGAAATACAGATGTAACTCTGTGAGATGAATTAACAGAACACTAAGCAGTTTCTCAGAAAGCTTCTTTCCAGATTTCATCGGAGGATATTTCCTTTTTCACCATAGCCCTCTATGGGCTTCCAAATATCACTTTGCCAATTCCACAAGAACTGTCTTAGCGAAAGGCTTCTTGAGGGGAAAGCTGTAACTCTGTGAGATGATTTCACAGAACACAAAGAAGTTTCTCAGAAAGCTTCTTTCTCTTTGTTATCGGAGGATATTTCCTTTGGCCGTATAGTCTTCAAAGGGATCCGAAATATCTGCTCTCAGATTCCACAGAAATAAGGCTAGCAAAGAGATCCACGAAGTACAGGGGTAACTCTGTGAGATGAATTAACAGAACACTAAGCAGTTTCTCAGAAACCTTCTTTCCAGATTTCATCGGAGGATATTTCCTTTTTCACCATAGCCGTCTATGGGCTTCCAAATATCACTTTGCCAATTCCACAAGAACTGTCTTAGCGAAAGGCTTCTTGAGGGGAAAGCTGTAACTCTGTGAGATGATTGCACAGAACACAAAGAAGTTTCTCAGAAAGCTTCTTTCTCTTGGTTATCGGAGGATATTTCCTTTGGCCCTGTAGTCTTCAAAGGGAAAGGAAATATCTGTTCTCAGATTCCACAGAAATAAGGCTAGCAAAGAGATCCACGAAATACAGATGTAACTCTGTGAGATGAATTAACAGAACACTAAGCAGTTTCTCAGAAAGCTTCTTTCCAGATTTCATCGGAGGATATTTCCTTTTTCACCATAGCCCTCTATGGGCTTCCAAATGTCACTTTGCCAATTCCACAAGAACTGTCTTAGCGAAAGGCTTCTTGAGGGGAAAGCTGTAACTCTGTGAGATGATTTCACAGAACACAAAGAAGTTTCTCAGAAAGCTTCTTTCTCTTTGTTATCGGAAGATATTTCCTTTGGCCCTATAGTCTTCAAAGGGAAAGGAAATATCTGTTGTCAGATTCCACAGAAATAAGGCTAGCAAAGAGATCCACGAAATACAGATGTAACTCTGTGAGATGAATTAACAGAACACTAAGCAGTTTCTCAGAAAGCTTCTTTCCAGATTTCATCGGAAGATATTTCCTTTTTCACCATAGACCTCTATGGGCTTCCAAATATCACTTTTCCAATTCCACAAGAACTGTCTTGGCGAAAGGCTTCTGGAGGGGAAAGCTGTAACTCTGTGAGATGATTTCACAGACCACAAAAAAGTTTCTTAGAAAGCTTCTTCTCTTGGTTATCGGAGGATATTTCCTTTGGCCCTATAGTCTTCAAAGGGATCCGAAATATCTGTTCTCAGATTCCACAGAAATAAGGTTAGCAAAGAGATCCACGAAATACAGATGTAAAGATGAATTAACAGAACACTAAGCAGCTTCTCAGAAAGCTTCTTTCCAGATTTCATCGGAGGATATTTCCTTTTTCACCATAGCCCTCTATGGGCTTCCAAATATAACTTTGCCAATTCCACAAGAACTGTCTTAGCGAAAGGCTTCTTGAGGGGAAAGCTGTAACTCTGTGAGATGATTTCACAGAACACAAAGAAGTTTCTCAGAAAGCTTCTTTCTCTTTGTAATCGGAGGATATTTCCTTTGGCCCTATAGTCTTCAAAGGGAAAGGAAATATCTGTTGTCAGATTCCACAGAAATAAGGCTAGCAAAGAGATCCACGAAATACAGATGTAACTCTGTGAGATGAATTAACAGAACACTAAGCAGTTTCTCAGAAAGCTTCTTTCCAGATTTCATCGGAGGATATTTCCTTTTTCACCGTAGCCCTCTATGGGCTTCCAAATATCACTTTGCCAATTCCACAAGAACTGTCTTGGCGAAAGGCTTCTTGAGGGGAAAGCTGTAACTCTGTGAGATGATTTCACAGAACACAAAGAAGTTTCTCAGAAACCTTCTTTCTCTTTGTTATCGGAGGATATTTCCTTTGGCCCTATAGTCTTCAAAGGCAAAGGAAATATCTGTTCTCAGATTCCACAGAAATAAGGCTAGCAAAGAGATCCACGAAATACAGATGTAACACTGTGAGATGAATTAACAGATCACTAATCGGTTTCTCAGAAAGCCTCTTTCCAGATTTCATCGGAGGATATTTCCTTTTTCACCATAGCCCTCTATAGGCTTCCAAATATCACTTTGCCAATTCCAGAAGAACTGTCTTCGCGAAAGGCTTCTTGAGGGGAAAGCTGTATGTCTGTGAGATGATTTCACAGAACACAAAGAAGTCTCTCAGAAAGCTTCTTTCTCTTTGTTATCGGAAGATATTTCCTTTGGCCCTATAGTCTTCAAAGGGATCCGAAATATCTGTTCACAGATTCCACAGAAATAAGGCTAGCAAAGAGATCCACGAAATACAGATGTAACTCTCTGAGATGAATTAATAGAAAACTGAGCAGTTTCTCAGAAAGCTTCTTTCCAGATTTCATCGGAGGATATTTCCTTTTTCACCATAGCCCTCTATGGCCTTCCAAATATCACTTTGCAATTCCACAAGAACTGTCTTAGCGAAAGGCTTCTTGAGGGGAAAGCTGTAACTCTGTGTGATGATTTCAAAGAACACAAAGAAGTCTCTCAGAAAGCTTCTTTCTCTTGGTTATCGGAGGATATTTCCTTTGGCCCTATAATATTCAAAGGGATCCGAAATATCTGTTCACAGATTCCACGGAAATAAGGCTAGCAAAGAGATCCACGAAATACAGATGTAACTCTGTGTGATGAATTAATAGAACACTGAGCAGTTTCTCAGAAAGCTTCTTTCCAGATTTCATCGGAGGATATTTCCTTTTTCACCATAGCCCTCTATGGGCTTCCAAATATCACTTTGCCAATTCCACAAGAACTGTCTTAGCGAAAGGCTTCTTGAGGGGAAAGCTGTAACTCTGTGAGATGATTTCACAGAACACAAAGAAGTTTCTCAGAAAGCTTCTTTCTCTTTGTTATCGGAGGATATTTCCTTTGGCCCTATAGTCTTTAAAGGGAAAGGAAATATCTGTTGTCAGATTCCACAGAAATAAGGATAGTAAAGCGATCCACGAAATACAGATGTAACTCTGTGAGATGAATTAACAGAACACTAAGCAGTTTCTCAGAAAGCTTCTTTCCAGATTTCATCGGAGGATATTTCCTTTTTCACCATAGCCCTCTATGGGCTTCCAAATATCACTTTGCCAATTCCACAAGAACTGTCTTGGCGAAAGGCTTCTGGAGGGGAAAGTTGTAACTCTGTGAGATGATTTCACAGAACACAAAGAAGTTTCTCAGAAACCTTCTTTCTCTTTGTTATCGGAGGATATTTCCTTTGGCCCTATAGTCTTCAAAGGGATCCGAATTATCTGTTCTCAGATTCCACAGAAATAAGGCTTGCAAAGAGATCCACGAAATACAGATGTAACTCTGTGAGATGAATTAACAGATCACTAAGCAGTTGCTCAGAAAGCTTCTTTCCAGATTTCTTCGGAGGGTAATTCCTTTTTCTCCATAGCCCTCTATGAGCTTCCAAATATCACTTTGCCAATTCCACAAGAACTGTCTAGCGAAAGGCTTCTTGAGGGGAAAGCTGTAACTCTGTGAGATGATTTCACAGAACACAAAGAAGTTTCTGAGAAAGCTTCTTTCTCTTTGTTATCGGAGGATATTTCCTTTGGCCCTATAGTCTTCAAAGGGAAAGGAAATATCTGTTGTCAGAATCCACAGAAATAAGGCTAGCAAAGAGATCCACGAAATACAGATGTAACTCTGTGAGATGAATTAACAGAACACTAAGCAGTTTCTCAGAAAGCTTCTTTCCAGATTTCATCGGAGGATATTTCCTTTTTCACCATAGCCCTCTATGGGCTTCCAAATATCACTTTGCCAATTCCACAAGAACTGTCTTAGCGAAAGTCTTCTTGAGGAGAAAGCTGTAAGTCTGTGAGATGATTTCACAGAACACAAAGAAGTTTCTGAGAAAGCTTCTTTCTCTTTGTTATCGGAGGATATTTCCTTTGGCCCTATAGTCTTCAAAGGGGAAGGAATTATATTTTCTCAGATTCCACAGAAATAAGGCTAGCAAAGAGATCCACGAAATACAGATGTAACTCTGTGAGATGAATTAACAGAACACTAAGCAGTTTCTCAGAAAGCTTCTTTCCAGATTTCATCGGAGGATATTTCCTTTTTCACCATAGCCCTCTATGGGCTTCCAAATATCACTTTGCCAATTCCACAAGAACTGTCTTAGCGAAAGGCTTCTTGAGGGGAAAGCTGTAACTCTGTGAGATGATTTCACAGAACACAAAGAAGTTTCTCAGAAAGCTTCTTTCTCTTTGTTATCGGAGGATATTTCCTTTGGCCGTATAGTCTTCAAAGGGATCCGAAATATCTGCTCTCAGATTCCACAGAAATAAGGCTAGCAAAGAGATCCACGAAGTACAGGGGTAACTCTGTGAGATGAATTAACAGAACACTAAGCAGTTTCTCAGAAACCTTCTTTCCAGATTTCATCGGAGGATATTTCCTTTTTCACCATAGCCGTCTATGGGCTTCCAAATATCACTTTGCCAATTCCACAAGAACTGTCTTAGCGAAAGGCTTCTTGAGGGGAAAGCTGTAACTCTGTGAGATGATTTCACAGAACACAAAGAAGTTTCTCAGAAAGCTTCTTTCTCTTGATTATCGGAGGATATTTCCTTTGGCCCTGTAGTCTTCAAAGGGAAAGGAAATATCTGTTCTCAGATTCCACAGAAATAAGGCTAGCAAAGAGATCCACGAAATACAGATGTAACTCTGTGAGATGAATTAACAGAACACTAAGCAGTTTCTCAGAAAGCTTCTTTCCAGATTTCATCGGAGGATATTTCCTTTTTCACCATAGCCCTCTATGGGCTTCCAAATGTCACTTTGCCAATTCCACAAGAACTGTCTTAGCGAAAGGCTTCTTGAGGGGAAAGCTGTAACTCTGTGAGATGATTTCACAGAACACAAAGAAGTTTCTCAGAAAGCTTCTTTCTCTTTGTTATCGGAGGATATTTCCTTTGGCCCTATAGACTTCAAAGGGATCCGAAATATCTGTTCTCAGATTCCACAGAAATAAGGCTAGCAAAGAGATCCACGAAATACAGATGTAACTCTGTGAGATGAATTAACAGATCACTAAGCAGTTTCTCAGAAAGCTTCTTTCCAGATTTCATCGGAGGATATTTCCTTTTTCACCATAGTCCTCTATGGGCTTCCAAATATCACTTGGCCAATTCCAGAAGAACTGTCTTAGCGAAGGGCTTCTTGAGGGGAAAGCTGTAACTCTGTGAGATGATTTCACAGAACACAAAGAAGTTTCTCAGAAAGCTTCTTTCTCTTTTTTATCGGAAGATATTTCCTTTGGCCCTATAGTCTTCAAAGGGAAAGGAAATATCTGTTCTCAGATTCCACAGAAATAAGGCTAGCAAAGAGATCCACGAAATACAGATGTAACTCTGTGAGATGAATTAACAGAACACTAAGCAGTTTCTCAGAAAGCTTCTTTCCAGATTTCATCGGAGGATATTTCCTTTTTCACCATAGACCTCTATGGGCTTCCAAATATCACTTTGCCAATTCCACAAGAACTGTATTAGCGAAAGGCTTCTTGAGGGGAAAGCTGTAACTCTGTGAGATGATTTCACAGACCACAAAAAAGTTTCTTAGAAAGCTTCTTCTCTTGGTTATCGGAGGATATTTCCTTTGGCCCTATAGTCTTCAAAGGGATCCGAAATATCTGTTCTCAGATTCCACAGAAATAAGGTTAGCAAAGAGATCCACGAAATACAGGTGTAACTCTGTGAGATGAATTAACAGAACACTAAGCAGTTTCTCAGAAAGCTTCTTTACAGATTTCATCGGAGGATATTTCCTTTTTCACCATAGCCCTCTATGGGCTTCCAAATATCACTTTGCCAATTCCACAAGAACTGTCTTAGCGAAAGGCTTCTTGAGGGGAAAGCTGTAACTCTGTGAGATGATTTCACAGAACACAAAGAAGTTTCTCAGAAAGCTTCTTTGTCTTTGTTATCGGAGGATATTTCCTTTGGCCCTATAGTCTTCAAAGGGAAAGGAAATATCTGTTGTCAGGTTCCACAGAAATAAGGCTAGCAAAGAGATCCACGAAATACAGATGTAACTCTGTGAGATGAATTAACAGAACACTAAGCAGTTTCTCAGAAAGCTTCTTTCCAGATTTCATCGGAGGATATTTCCTTTTTCACCATAGCCCTCTATGGGCTTCCAAATATCACTTTGCCAATTCCACAAGAACTGTCTTAGCGAAAGGCTTCTTGAGGGGAAAGCTGTAACTCTGTGAGATGATTTCACAGAACACAAAGAAGTTTCTCAGAAAGCTTCTTTCTCTTTGTTATCGGAGGATATTTCCTTTGGCCCTATAGTCTTCAAAGGGAAAGGAAATATCTGTTCTCAGATTCCACAGAGATAAGGCTAGCAAAGAGATCCAGGAAATACAGATGTAACCCTGTGAGATGAATTAACAGAACACTAAGCAGTTTCTCAGAAAGCTTCTTTCCAGTTTTCATCGGAGGATTTTTCCTTTTTCACCGTAGCCCTCTATGGGCTTCCAAATGTCACTTTGCCAATTCCACAAGAACTGTCTTAGCGAAAGGCTTCTTGAGGGGAAAGCTGTAACTCTGTGAGATGATTTCACAGAACGAAAAGAAGTTTCTCAGAAACCTTCTTTCTCTTTGTTATTGGAGGATATTTCCTTTGGCCCTATAGTCTTCAAAGGGATACGAAATATCTGTTCTCAGATTCCACAGAAATAAGGCTAGCAAAGAGATCCACGAAATACAGATGTAACTCTGTGAGATGAATTAACAGATCACTAAGCATTTTCTCAGAAAGCTTCTTTCCAGATTTCATCAGAGGATATTTCCTTTTTCACCATAGCCCTCTATGGGCTTCCAAATATCACATGGCCAATTGCAGAAGAACTGTCTTATCGAAAGCCTTCTTGAGGGGAAAGCTGTAACTCTGTGAGATGATTTCACAGAACACAAAGAAGTTTCTCAGAAAGCTTCTTTCTCTTTGTTATCGGAAGATATTTCCTTTGGCCCTATAGTCTTCAAAGGGAAAGGAAATATCTGTTGTCAGATTCCACAGAAATAAGGCTAGCAAAGAGATCCACGAAATACAGATGTAACTCTGTGAGATGAATTAACAGAACACTAAGCAGTTTCTCAGAAAGCTTCTTTCCAGATTTCATCGGAGGATATTTCCTTTTTCACCATAGACCTCTATGGGCTTCCAAATATCACTTTTCCAATTCCACAAGAACTGTCTTGGCGAAAGGCTTCTGGAGGGGAAAGCTGTAACTCTGTGAGATGATTTCACAGACCACAAAAAAGTTTCTTAGAAAGCTTCTTCTCTTGGTTATCGGAGGATATTTCCTTTGGCCCTATAGTCTTCAAAGGGATCCGAAATATCTGTTCTCAGATTCCACAGAAATAAGGTTAGCAAAGAGATCCACGAAATACAGATGTAAAGATGAATTAACAGAACACTAAGCAGCTTCTCAGAAAGCTTCTTTCCAGATTTCATCGGAGGATATTTCCTTTTTCACCATAGCCCTCTATGGGCTTCCAAATATCACTTTGCCAATTCCACAAGAACTGACTTAGCGAAAGGCTTCTTGAGGGGAAAGCTGTAACTCTGTGAGATGATTTCACAGAACACAAAGAAGTTTCTCAGAAAGCTTCTTTCTCTTTGTAATCGGAGGATATTTCCTTTGGCCCTATAGTCTTCAAAGGGAAAGGAAATATCTGTTGTCAGATTCCACAGAAATAAGGCTAGCAAAGAGATCCACGAAATACAGATGTAACTCTGTGACATGAATTAACAGAACACTAAGCAGTTTCTCAGAAAGCTTCTTACCAGATTTCATCGGAGGATATTTCCTTTTTCACCATAGCCCTCTATGGGCTTCCAAATATCACTTTGCCAATTCCACAAGAACTGTCTTGGCGAAAGGCTTCTTGAGGGGAAAGCTGTAACTCTGTGAGATGATTTCACAGAACACAAAGAAGTTTCTCAGAAACCTTCTTTCTCTTTGTTATCGGAGGATATTTCCTTTGGCCCTATAGTCTTCAAAGGGAAAGGACATATCTGTTCTCAGATTCCACAGAAATAAGGCTAGCAAAGAGATCCACGAAATACAGATGTAACTCTGTGAGATGAATTATCAGATCACTAATCAGTTTCTCAGAAAGCCTCTTTCCAGATTTCATCGGAGGATATTTCCTTTTTCACCATAGCCCTCTATAGGCTTCCAAATATCACTTTGCCAATTCCAGAAGAACTGTCTTCGCGAAAGGCTTCTTGAGGGGAAAGCTGTATGTCTGTGAGATGATTTCACAGAACACAAAGAAGTTTCTCAGAAAGCTTCTTTCTCTTTGTTATCGGAAGATATTTCCTTTGGCCCTATAGTCTTCAAAGGGATCCGAAATATCTGTTCACAGATTCCACAGAAATAAGGCTAGCAAAGAGATCCACGAAATACAGATGTAACTCTCTGAGATGAATTAATAGAAAACTGAGCAGTTTCTCAGAAAGCTTCTTTCCAGATTTCATCGGAGGATATTTCCTTTTTCACCATAGCCCTCTATGGGCTTCCAAATATCACTTTGCAATTCCACAAGAACTGTCTTAGCGAAAGGCTTCTTGAGGGGAAAGCTGTAACTCTGTGTGATGATTTCAAAGAACACAAAGAAGTTTCTCAGAAAGCTTCTTTCTCTTGGTTATCGGAGGATATTTCCTTTGGCCCTATAATATTCAAAGGGATCCGAAATATCTGTTCACAGATTCCACGGAAATAAGGCTAGCAAAGAGATCCACGAAATACAGATGTAACTCTGTGTGATGAATTAATAGAACACTGAGCAGTTTCTCAGAAAGCTTCTTTCCAGATTTCATCGGAGGATATTTCCTTTTTCACCATAGCCCTCTATGGGCTTCCAAATATCACTTTGCCAATTCCACAAGAACTGTCTTAGCGAAAGGCTTCTTGAGGGGAAAGCTGTAACTCTGTGAGATGATTTCACAGAACACAAAGAAGTTTCTCAGAAAGCTTCTTTCTCTTTGTTATCGGAGGATATTTCCTTTGGCCCTATAGTCTTCAAAGGGAAAGGAAATATCTGTTGTCAGATTCCATAGAAATAAGGCTAGTAAAGCGATCCACGAAATACAGATGTAACTCTGTGAGATGAATTAACAGAACACTAAGCAGTTTCTCAGAAAGCTTCTTTCCAGATTTCATTGGAGGATATTTCCTTTTTCACCATAGCCCTCTATGGGCTTCCAAAAATCACTTTGCCAATTCCACAAAAACTGTCTTGGCGAAAGGCTTCTTGAGGGGAAAGTTGTAACTCTGTGAGATGATTTCACAGAACACAAAGAAGTTTCTCAGAAACCTTCTTTCTCTTTGTTATCGGAGGATATTTCCTTTGGCCCTATAGTCTTCAAAGGGATCCGAATTATCTGTTCTCAGATTCCACAGAAATAAGGCTTGGAAAGAGATCCACGAAATACAGATGTAACTCTGTGAGATGAATTAACAGATCACTAAGCAGTTTCTCAGAAAGCTTCTTTCCAGATTTCCTCGGAGGGTATTTCCTTTTTCTCCATAGCCCTCTATGAGCTTCCAAATATCACTTTGCCAATTCCACAAGAACTGTCTAGCGAAAGGCTTCTTGAGGGGAAAGCTGTAACTCTGTGAGATGATTTCACAGAACACAAAGAAGTTTCTCAGAAAGCTTCTTTCTCTTTGTTATCGGAAGATATTTCCTTTGGCCCTATAGTCTTCAAAGGGAAAGGAAATATCTGTTGTCAGATTCCACAGAAATAAGGCTAGCAAAGAGATCCACGAAATACAGATGTAACTCTGTGAGATGAATTAACAGAACACTAAGCAGTTTCTCAGAAAGCTTCTTTCCAGATTTCATCGGAGGATATTTCCTTTTTCACCATAGACCTCTATGGGCTTCCAAATATCACTTTGCCAATTCCACAAGAACTCTATTAGCGAAAGGCTTCTTGAGGGGAAAGCTGTAACTCTGTGAGATGATTTCACAGACCACAAAAAAGTTTCTTAGAAAGCTTCTTCTCTTGGTTATCGGAGGATATTTCCTTTGGCCCTATAGTCTTCAAAGGTAAAGGAAATATCTGTTGTCAGATTCCACAGAAATAAGGCTAGCAAAGAGATCCACGAAATACAGGTGTAACTCTGTGAGATGAATTAACAGAACACTAAGCAGTTTCTCAGAAAGCTTCTTTCCAGATTTCATCGGAGGATATTTCCTTTTTCACCATAGCCCTCTAGGGGCTTCCAAATATCACTTTGCCAATTCCACAAGAACTGTCTTAGCGAAAGGCTTCTTGAGGGGAAAGCTATAACTCTGTGAGATGATTTCACAGAACACAAAGAAGTTTCTCAGAAAGCTTCTTTCTCTTTGTTATCGGAGGATATTTCCTTTGGCCCTATAGTCTTCAAAGGGATCCGAAATATCTGTTTACAGATTCCACAGAAATAAGGCTAGCAAAGAGATCCACGAAATACAGATGTAACTCTGTGAGATGAATTAAGAGAACACTAAGCATTTTCTCAGAAAGCTTCTTTCCAGATTTCATCGGAGGATATTTCCTTTTTCACCATAGCCCTCTATGGGCTTCCAAATATGACTTTGCCAATTCCACAAGAACTGTCTTAGCGAAAGGCTTCTTGAGGGGAAAGCTGTAACTCTGTGAGATGATTTCACAGAACACAAAGAAGTTTCTCAGAAAGCTTCTTTCTCTTTGTTATCGGAGGATATTTCCTTTGGCCCTATAGTCTTCAAAGGGAAAGGAAATATCTGTTCTCAGATTCCACAGAGATAAGGCTAGCAAAGAGATCCAGGAAATACAGATGTAACCCTGTGAGATGAATTAACAGAACACTAAGCAGTTTCTCAGAAAGCTTCTTTCCAGTTTTCATCGGAGGATTTTTCCTTTTTCACCGTAGCCCTCTATGGGCTTCCAAATGTCACTTTCCCAATTCCACAAGAACTGTCTTAGCGAAAGGCTTCTTGAGGGGAAAGCTGTAACTCTGTGAGATGATTTCACAGAACGAAAAGAAGTTTCTCAGAAAGCTTCTTTCTCTTTGTTATCGGAAGATATTTCCTTTGGCCCTATAGTCTTCAAAGGGATCCGAAATATCTGTTCACAGATTCCACAGAAAAAAGGCTAGCAAAGAGATCCACGAAATACAGATGTAACTCTGTGTGATGAATTAATAGAACACTGAGCAGTTTCTCAGAAAGCTTCTTTCCAGATTTCATCGGAGGATATTTCCTTTTTCACCATAGCTCTCTATGGGCTTCCAACTATCACTTTGCCAATTCCACAAGAACTGTCTTAGCGAAAGGCTTCTTGAGGGGAAAGCTGTAACTCTGTGAGATGATTTCACAGAACACAAAGAAGTTTCTCAGAAAGCTTCTTTCTCTTTGTTATCGGAGGATATTTCCTTTGGCCCTATAGTCTTCAAAGGGAAAGGAAATATCTGTTGTCAGATTCCACAGAAATAAGGCTAGCAAAGAGATCCACGAAATACAGATGTAACTCTGTGAGATGAATTAACAGAACACTAAGCAGTTTCTCAGAAAGCTTCTTTCCAGATTTCATCGGAGGATATTTCCTTTTTCACCATAGCCCTCTATGGGCTTCCAAATATCACTTTGCCAATTCCACAAGAACTGTCTTGGCGAAAGGCTTCTTGAGGGGAAAGTTGTAACTCTGTGAGATGATTTCACAGAACACAAAGAAGTTTCTCAGAAACCTTCTTTCTCTTTGTTATCGGAGGATATTTCCTTTGGCCCTATAGTCTTCAAAGGGATCCGAATTATCTGTTCTCAGATTCCACAGAAATAAGGCTTGCAAAGAGATCCACGAAATACAGATGTAACTCGGTGAGATGAATTAACAGATCACTAAGCAGTTTCTCAGAAAGCTTCTTTCCAGATTTCATCGGAGGGTATTTCCTTTTTCTCCATAGCCCTCTATGAGCTTCCAAATATCACTTTGCCAATTCCACAAGAACTGTCTAGCGAAAGGCTTCTTGAGGGGACAGCTGTAACTCTGTGAGATGATTTCACAGAACACAAAGAAGTTTCTGAGAAAGCTTCTTTCTCTTTGTTATCGGAGGATATTTCCTTTGGCCCTATAGTCTTCAAAGGGAAAGGAAATATCTGTTGTCAGAATCCACAGAAATAAGGCTAGCAAAGAGATCCACGAAATACAGATGTAACTCTGTGAGATGAATTAACAGAACACTAAGCAGTTTCTCAGAAAGCTTCTTTCCAGATTTCATCGGAGGATATTTCCTTTTTCACCATAGCCCTCTATGGGCTTCCAAATATCACTTTGCCAATTCCACAAGAACTGTCTTAGCGAAAGTCTTCTTGAGGAGAAAGCTGTAAGTCTGTGAGATGATTTCACAGAACACAAAGAAGTTTCTGAGAAAGCTTCTTTCTCTTTGTTATCGGAGGATATTTCCTTTGGCCCTATAGTCTTCAAAGGGGAAGGAATTATATGTTCTCAGATTCCACAGAAATAAGGCTAGCAAAGAGATCCACGAAATACAGATGTAACTCTGTGAGATGAATTAACAGAACACTAAGCAGTTTTTCAGAAAGGTTCTTTCCAGATTTCATCGGAGGATATTTCCTTTTTCACCATAGCCCTCTATGGGCTTCCAAATATCACTTTGCCAATTCCACAAGAACTGTCTTAGCGAAAGGCTTCTTGAGGGGAAAGCTGTAACTCTGTGAGATGATTTCACAGAACACAAAGAAGTTTCTCAGAAAGCTTCTTTCTCTTTGTTATCGGAGGATATTTCCTTTGGCCGTATAGTCTTCAAAGGGATCCGAAATATCTGCTCTCAGATTCCACAGAAATAAGGCTAGCAAAGAGATCCACGAAGTACAGGGGTAACACTGTGAGATGAATTAACAGAACACTAAGCAGTTTCTCAGAAACCTTCTTTCCAGATTTCATCGGAGGATATTTCCTTTTTCACCATAGCCCTCTATGGGCTTCCAAATATCACTTTGCCAATTCCACAAGAACTGTCTTAGCGAAAGGCTTCTTGAGGGGAAAGCTGTAACTCTGTGAGATGATTTCACAGAACACAAAGAAGTTTCTCAGAAAGCTTCTTTCTCTTGGTTATCGGAGGATATTTCCTTTGGCCCTGTAGTCTTCAAAGGGAAAGGAAATATCTGTTCTCAGATTCCACAGAAATAAGGCTAGCAAAGAGATCCACGAAATACAGATGTAACTCTGTGAGATGAATTAACAGAACACTAAGCAGTTTCTCAGAAAGCTTCTTTCCAGATTTCATCGGAGGATATTTCCTTTTTCACCATAGCCCTCTATGGGCTTCCAAATGTCACTTTGCCAATTCCACAAGAACTGTCTTAGCGAAAGGCTTCTTGAGGGGAAAGCTGTAACTCTGTGAGATGATTTCACAGAACACAAAGAAGTTTCTCAGAAAGCTTCTTTCTCTTTGTTATCGGAGGATATTTCCTTTGGCCCTATAGTCTTCAAAGGGATCCGAAATATCTGTTCTCAGATTCCACAGAAATAAGGGTAGCAAAGAGATCCACGAAATACAGATGTAACTCTGTGAGATGAATTAACAGATCACTAAGCAGTTTCTCAGAAAGCTTCTTTCCAGATTTCATCGGAGGATATTTCCTTTTTCACCATAGCCCTCTATGGGCTTCCAAATATCACTTGGCCAATTCCAGAAGAACTGTCTTAGCGAAAGGCTTCTTGAGGGGAAAGCTGTAACTCTGTGAGATGATTTCACAGAACACAAAGAAGTTTCTCAGAAAGCTTCTTTCTCTTTGTTATCGGAAGATATTTCCTTTGGCCCTATAGTCTTCAAAGGGAAAGGAAATATCTGTTGTCAGATTCCACAGAAATAAGGCTAGCAAAGAGATCCACGAAATACAGATGTAACTCTGTGAGATGAATTAACAGAACACTAAGCAGTTTCTCAGAAAGCGTCTTTCCAGATTTCATCGGAGGATATTTCCTTTTTCACCATAGACCTCTATGGGCTTCCAAATATCACTTTGCCAATTCCACAAGAACTGTATTAGCGAAAGGCTTCTTGAGGGGAAAGCTGTAACTCTGTGAGATGATTTCACAGACCACAAAGAAGTTTCTCAGAAAGCTTCTTTCTCTTTGTTATCGGAGGATATTTCCTTTGGCCCTATAGTCTTCAAAGGGAAAGGAAATATCTGTTGTCAGATTCCACAGAAATAAGGCTAGCAAAGAGATCCACGAAATACAGATGTAACTCTGTGAGATGAATTAACAGAACACTAAGCAGTTTCTCAGAAAGCTTCTTTCCAGATTTCATCGGAGGATATTTCCTTTTTCACCATAGCCCTCTATGGGCTTCCAAATATCACTTTGCCAATTCCACAAGAACTGTCTTAGCGAAAGGCTTCTTGAGGGAAATGGTGTAAGTCTGTGAGAGGATTTCACAGAACACAAAGAAGTTTCTCAGAAAGCTTCTTTCTCTTTGTTATCGGAGGATATTTCCTTTGGCCCTATAGTCTTCAAAGGGAAAGGAAATATCTGTTCTCAGATTCCACAGAGATAAGGCTAGCAAAGAGATCCAGGAAATACAGATGTAACCCTGTGAGATGAATTAACAGAACACTAAGAAGTTTCTCAGAAAGCTTCTTTCCAGTTTTCATCGGAGGATTTTTCCTTTTTCACCGTAGCCCTCTATGGGCTTCCAAATGTCACTTTGCCAATTCCACAAGAACTGTCTTAGCGAAAGGCTTCTTGAGGGGAAAGCTGTAACTCTGTGAGATGATTTCACAGAACGAAAAGAAGTTTCTCAGAAACCTTCTTTCTCTTTGTTATCGGAGGATATTTCCTTTGGCCCTATAGTCTTCAAAGGGATACGAAATATCTGTTCTCAGATTCCACAGAAATAAGGCTAGCAAAGAGATCCACGAAATACAGATGTAAAGATGAATTAACAGAACACTAAGCAGCTTCTCAGAAAGCTTCTTTCCAGATTTCATCGGAGGATATTTCCTTTTTCACCATAGCCCTCTATAGGCTTCCAAATATCACTTTGCCAATTCCAGAAGAACTGTCTTCGCGAAAGGCTTCTTGAGGGGAAAGCTGTATGTCTGTGAGATGATTTCACAGAACACAAAGAAGTTTCTCAGAAAGCTTCTTTCTCTTTGTTATCGGAAGATATTTCCTTTGGCCCTATAGTCTTCAAAGGGATCCGAAATATCTGTTCACAGATTCCACAGAAATAAGGCTAGCAAAGAGATCCACGAAATACAGATGTAACTCTCTGAGATGAATTAATAGAAAACTGAGCAGTTTCTCAGAAAGCTTCTTTCCAGATTTCATCGGAGGATATTTCCTTTTTCACCATAGCCCTCTATGGGCTTCCAAATATCACTTTGCAATTCCACAAGAACTGTCTTAGCGAAAGGCTTCTTGAGGGGAAAGCTGTAACTCTGTGTGATGATTTCAAAGAACACAAAGAAGTTTCTCAGAAAGCTTCTTTCTCTTGGTTATCGGAGGATATTTCCTCTGGCCCTATAATATTCAAAGGGATCCGAAATATCTGTTCACAGATTCCACGGAAATAAGGCTAGCAAAGAGATCCACGAAATACAGATGTAACTCTGTGTGATGAATTAATAGAACACTGAGCAGTTTCTCAGAAAGCTTCTTTCCAGATTTCATCGGAGGATATTTCCTTTTTCACCATAGCCCTCTATGGGCTTCCAAATATCACTTTGCCAATTCCACAAGAACTGTCTTAGCGAAAGGCTTCTTGAGGGGAAAGCTGTAACTCTGTGAGATGATTTCACAGAACACAAAGAAGTTTCTCAGAAAGCTTCTTTCTCTTTGTTATCGGAGGATATTTCCTTTGGCCCTATAGTCTTCAAAGGGAAAGGAAATATCTGTTGTCAGATTCCACAGAAATAAGGCTAGTAAAGCGATCCACGAAATACAGATGTAACTCTGTGAGATGAATTAACAGAACACTAAGCAGTTTCTCAGAAAGCTTCTTTCCAGATTTCATCGGAGGATATTTCCTTTTTCACCATAGCCCTCTATGGGCTTCCAAAAATCACTTTGCCAATTCCACAAAAACTGTCTTGGCGAAAGGCTTCTTGAAGGGAAAGTTGTAACTCTGTGAGATGATTTCACAGAACACAAAGAAGTTTCTCAGAAACCTTCTTTCTCTTTGTTATCGGAGGATATTTCCTTTGGCCCTATAGTCTTCAAAGGGATCCGAATTATCTGTTCTCAGATTCCACAGAAATAAGGCTTGGAAAGAGATCCACGAAATACAGATGTAACTCTGTGAGATGAATTAACAGATCACTAAGCAGTTTCTCAGAAAGCTTCTTTCCAGATTTCCTCGGAGGGTATTTCCTTTTTCTCCATAGCCCTCTATGAGCTTCCAAATATCACTTTGCCAATTCCACAAGAACTGTCTAGCGAAAGGCTTCTTGAGGGGAAAGCTGTAACTCTGTGAGATGATTTCACAGAACACAAAGAAGTTTCTCAGAAAGCTTCTTTCTCTTTGTTATCGGAAGATATTTCCTTTGGCCCTATAGTCTTCAAAGGGAAAGGAAATATCTGTTGTCAGATTCCACAGAAATAAGGCTAGCAAAGAGATCCACGAAATACAGATGTAACTCTGTGAGATGAATTAACAGAACACTAAGCAGTTTCTCAGAAAGCTTCTTTCCAGATTTCATGGGAGGATATTTCCTTTTTCACCATAGACCTCTATGGGCTTCCAAATATCACTTTTCCAATTCCACAAGAACTGTCTTGGCGAAAGGCTTCTGTAGGGGAAAGCTGTAACTCTGTGAGATGATTTCACAGACCACAAAAAAGTTTCTTAGAAAGCTTCCTCTCTTGGTTATCGGAGGATATTTCCTTTGGCCCTATAGTCTTCAAAGGGATCCGAAATATCTGTTCTCAGATTCCACAGAAATAAGGTTAGCAAAGAGATCCACGAAATACAGATGTAAAGATGAATTAACAGAACACTAAGCAGCTTCTCAGAAAGCTTCTTTCCAGATTTCATCGGAGGATATTTCCTTTTTCACCATAGCCCTCTATAGGCTTCCAAATATCACTTTGCCAATTCCAGAAGAACTGTCTTCGCGAAAGGCTTCTTGAGGGGAAAGCTGTATGTCTGTGAGATGATTTCACAGAACACAAAGAAGTTTCTCAGAAAGCTTCTTTCTCTTTGTTATCGGAAGATATTTCCTTTGGCCCTATAGTCTTCAAAGGGATCCGAAATATCTGTTCACAGATTCCACAGAAATAAGGCTAGCAAAGAGATCCACGAAATACAGATGTAACTCTCTGAGATGAATTAATAGAAAACTGAGCAGTTTCTCAGAAAGCTTCTTTCCAGATTTCATCGGAGGATATTTCCTTTTTCACCATAGCCCTCTATGGGCTTCCAAATATCACTTTGCAATTCCACAAGAACTGTCTTAGCGAAAGGCTTCTTGAGGGGAAAGCTGTAACTCTGTGTGATGATTTCAAAGAACACAAAGAAGTTTCTTAGAAAGCTTCTTTCTCTTGGTTATCGGAGGATATTTCCTCTGGCCCTATAATATTCAAAGGGATCCGAAATATCTGTTCACAGATTCCACGGAAATAAGGCTAGCAAAGAGATCCACGAAATACAGATGTAACTCTGTGTGATGAATTAATAGAACACTGAGCAGTTTCTCAGAAAGCTTCTTTCCAGATTTCATCGGAGGATATTTCCTTTTTCACCATAGCCCTCTATGGGCTTCCAAATATCACTTTGCCAATTCCACAAGAACTGTCTTAGCGAAAGGCTTCTTGAGGGGAAAGCTGTAACTCTGTGAGATGATTTCACAGAACACAAAGAAGTTTCTCAGAAAGCTTCTTTCTCTTTGTTATCGGAGGATATTTCCTTTGGCCCTATAGTCTTCAAAGGGAAAGGAAATATCTGTTGTCAGATTCCACAGAAATAAGGCTAGTAAAGCGATCCACGAAATACAGATGTAACTCTGTGAGATGAATTAACAGAACACTAAGCAGTTTCTCAGAAAGCTTCTTTCCAGATTTCATCGGAGGATATTTCCTTTTTCACCATAGCCCTCTATGGGCTTCCAAAAATCACTTTGCCAATTCCACAAAAACTGTCTTGGCGAAAGGCTTCTTGAGGGGAAAGTTGTAACTCTGTGAGATGATTTCACAGAACACAAAGAAGTTTCTCAGAAACCTTCTTTCTCTTTGTTATCGGAGGATATTTCCTTTGGCCCTATAGTCTTCAAAGGGATCCGAATTATCTGTTCTCAGATTCCACAGAAATAAGGCTTGGAAAGAGATCCACGAAATACAGATGTAACTCTGTGAGATGAATTAACAGATCACTAAGCAGTTTCTCAGAAAGCTTCTTTCCAGATTTCCTCGGAGGGTATTTCCTTTTTCTCCATAGCCCTCTATGAGCTTCCAAATATCACTTTGCCAATTCCACAAGAACTGTCTAGCGAAAGGCTTCTTGAGGGGAAAGCTGTAACTCTGTGAGATGATTTCACAGAACACAAAGAAGTTTCTCAGAAAGCTTCTTTCTCTTTGTTATCGGAAGATATTTCCTTTGGCCCTATAGTCTTCAAAGGGAAAGGAAATATCTGTTGTCAGATTCCACAGAAATAAGGCTAGCAAAGAGATCCACGAAATACAGATGTAACTCTGTGAGATGAATTAACAGAACACTAAGCAGTTTCTCAGAAAGCTTCTTTCCAGATTTCATCGGAGGATATTTCCTTTTTCACCATAGACCTCTATGGGCTTCCAAATATCACTTTGCCAATTCCACAAGAACTGTATTAGCGAAAGGCTTCTTGAGGGGAAAGCTGTAACTCTGTGAGATGATTTCACAGACCACAAAAAAGTTTCTTAGAAAGCTTCTTCTCTTGGTTATCGGAGGATATTTCCTTTGGCCCTATAGTCTTCAAAGGGATCCGAAATATCTGTTCTCAGATTCCACAGAAATAAGGTTAGCAAAGAGATCCACGAAATACAGGTGTAACTCTGTGAGATGAATTAACAGAACACTAAGCAGTTTCTCAGAAAGCTTCTTTCCAGATTTCATCGGAGGATATTTCCTTTTTCACCATAGCCCTCTATGGGCTTCCAAATATCACTTTGCCAATTCCACAAGAACTGTCTTAGCGAAAGGCTTCTTGAGGGGAAAGCTGTAACTCTGTGAGATGATTTCACAGAACACAAAGAAGTTTCTCAGAAAGCTTCTTTGTCTTTGTTATCGGAGGATATTTCCTTTGGCCCTATAGTCTTCAAAGGTAAAGGAAATATCTGTTGTCAGATTCCACAGAAATAAGGCTAGCAAAGAGATCCACGAAATACAGATGTAACTCTGTGAGATGAATTAACAGAACACTAAGCAGTTTCTCAGAAAGCTTCTTTCCAGATTTCATCGGAGGATATTTCCTTTTTCACCATAGCCCTCTATGGGCTTCCAAATATCACTTTGCCAATTCCACAAGAACTGTCTTAGCGAAAGGCTTCTTGAGGGGAAAGCTGTAACTCTGTGAGATGATTTCACAGAACACAAAGAAGTTTCTCAGAAAGCTTCTTTCTCTTTGTTATCGGAGGATATTTCCTTTGGCCCTATAGTCTTCAAAGGGAAAGGAAATATCTGTTCTCAGATTCCACAGAGATAAGGCTAGCAAAGAGATCCAGGAAATACAGATGTAACCCTGTGAGATGAATTAACAGAACACTAAGCAGTTTCTCAGAAAGCTTCTTTCCAGTTTTCATCGGAGGATTTTTCCTTTTTCACCGTAGCCCTCTATGGGCTTCCAAATGTCACTTTGCCAATTCCACAAGAACTGTCTTAGCGAAAGGCTTCTTGAGGGGAAAGCTGTAACTCTGTGAGATGATTTCACAGAACGAAAAGAAGTTTCTCAGAAAGCTTCTTTCTCTTTGTTATCGGAAGATATTTACTTTGGCCCTATAGTCTTCAAAGGGATCCGAAATATCTGTTCACAGATTCCACAGAAATAAGGCTAGCAAAGAGATCCACGAAATACAGATGTAACTCTGTGAGATGAATTAATAGAAAACTGAGCAGTTTCTCAGAAAGCTTCTTTCCAGATTTCATCGGAGGATATTTCCTTTTTCACCATAGCCCTCTATGGGCTTCCAAATATCACTTTGCAAATCCACAAGAACTGTCTTAGCGAAAGGCTTCTTGAGGGGAAAGCTGTAACTCTGTGTGATGATTTCAAAGAACACAAAGAAGTTTCTCAGAAAGCTTCTTTCTCTTGGTTATCGGAGGATATTTCCTTTGGCCCTATAGTATTCAAAGGGATCCGAAATATCTGTTCACAGATTCCACGGAAATAAGGCTAGCAAAGAGATCCACGAAATACAGATGTAACTATGTGTGATGAATTAATAGAACACTGAGCAGTTTCTCAGAAAGCTTCTTTCCAGATTTCATCGGAGGATATTTCCTTTTTCACCATAGCTCTCTATGGGCTTCCAACTATCACTTTGCCAATTCCACAAGAACTGTCTTAGCGAAAGGCTTCTTGAGGGGAAAGCTGTAACTCTGTGAGATGATTTCACAGAACACAAAGAAGTTTCTCAGAAAGCTTCTTTCTCTGTTATCGGAGGATATTTCCTTTGGCCCTATAGTCTTCAAAGGGAAAGGAAATATCTGTTGTCAGATTCCACAGAAATAAGGCTAGCAAAGAGATCCACGAAATACAGATGTAACTCTGTGAGATGAATTAACAGAACACTAAGCAGTTTCTCAGAAAGCTTCTTTCCAGATTTCATCGGAGGATATTTCCTTTTTCACCATAGCCCTCTATGGGCTTCCAAATATCACTTTGCCAATTCCACAAGAACTGTCTTGGCGAAAGGCTTCTTGAGGGGAAAGTTGTAACTCTGTGAGATGATTTCACAGAACACAAAGAAGTTTCTCAGAAACCTTCTTTCTCCTTGTTATCGGAGGATATTTCCTTTGGCCCTATAGTCTTCAAAGGGATCCGAATTATCTGTTCTCAGATTCCACAGAAATAAGGCTTGCAAAGAGATCCACGAAATACAGATGTAACTCGGTGAGATGAATTAACAGATCACTAAGCAGTTTCTCAGAAAGCTTCTTTCCAGATTTCATCGGAGGGTATTTCCTTTTTCTCCATAGCCCTCTATGAGCTTCCAAATATCACTTTGCCAATTCCACAAGAACTGTCTAGCGAAAGGCTTCTTGAGGGGAAAGCTGTAACTCTGTGAGATGATTTCACAGAACACAAAGAAGTTTCTCAGAAAGCTTCTTTCTCTTTGTTATCGGAGGATATTTCCTTTGGCCCTATAGTCTTCAAAGGGAAAGGAAATATCTGTTGTCAGAATCCACAGAAATAAGGCTAGCAAAGAGATCCACGAAATACAGATGTAACTCTGTGAGATGAATTAACAGAACACTAAGCAGTTTCTCAGAAAGCTTCTTTCCAGATTTCATCGGAGGATATTTCCTTTTTCACCATAGCCCTCTATGGGCTTCCAAATATCACTTTGCCAATTCCACAAGAACTGTCTTAGCGAAAGTCTTCTTGAGGAGAAAGCTGTAAGTCTGTGAGATGATTTCACAGAACACAAAGAAGTTTCTGAGAAAGCTTCTTTCTCTTTGTTATCGGAGGATATTTCCTTTGGCCCTATAGTCTTCAAAGGGGAAGGAATTATATGTTCTCAGATTCCACAGAAATAAGGCTAGCAAAGAGATCCACGAAATACAGATGTAACTCTGTGAGATGAATTAACAGAACACTAAGCAGTTTCTCAGAAAGCTTCTTTCCAGATTTCATCGGAGGATATTTCCTTTTTCACCATAGCCCTCTATGGGCTTCCAAATATCACTTTGCCAATTCCACAAGAACTGTCTTAGCGAAAGGCTTCTTGAGGGGAAAGCTGTAACTCTGTGAGATGATTTCACAGAACACAAAGAAGTTTCTCAGAAAGCTTCTTTCTCTTTGTTATCGGAGGATATTTCCTTTGGCCGTATAGTCTTCAAAGGGATCCGAAATATCTGCTCTCAGATTCCACAGAAATAAGGCTAGCAAAGAGATCCACGAAGTACAGGGGTAACTCTGTGAGATGAATTAACAGAACACTAAGCAGTTTCTCAGAAACCTTCTTTCCAGTTTTCATCGGAGGATATTTCCTTTTTCACCATAGCCGTCTATGGGCTTCCAAATATCACTTTGCCAATTCCACAAGAACTGTCTTAGCGAAAGGCTTCTTGAGGGGAAAGCTGTAACTCTGTGAGATGATTTCACAGAACACAAAGAAGTTTCTCAGAAAGCTTCTTTCTCTTGGTTATCGGAGGATATTTCCTTTGGCCCTGTAGTCTTCAAAGGGAAAGGAAATATCTGTTCTCAGATTCCACAGAAATAAGGCTAGCAAAGAGATCCACGAAATACAGATGTAACTCTGTGAGATGAATTAACAGAACACTAAGCAGTTTCTCAGAAAGCTTCTTTCCAGATTTCATCGGAGGATATTTCCTTTTTCACCATAGCCCTCTATGGGCTTCCAAATATCACTTTGCCAATTCCACAAGAACTGTCTTAGCGAAAGGCTTCTTGAGGGGAAAGCTGTAACTCTGTGAGATGATTTCACAGAACACAAAGAAGTTTCTCAGAAAGCTTCTTTCTCTTTGTTATCGGAGGATATTTCCTTTGGCCCTATAGTCTTCAAAGGGATCCGAAATATCTGTTCTCAGATTCCACAGAAATAAGGGTAGCAAAGAGATCCACGAAATACAGATGTAACTCTGTGAGATGAATTAACAGATCACTAAGCAGTTTCTCAGAAAGCTTCTTTCCAGATTTCATCGGAGGATATTTCCTTTTTCACCATAGCCCTCTATGGGCTTCCAAATATCACTTGGCCAATTCCAGAAGAACTGTCTTAGCGAAAGGCTTCTTGAGGGGAAAGCTGTAACTCTGTGAGATGATTTCACAGAACACAAAGAAGTTTCTCAGAAAGCTTCTTTCTCTTTGTTATCGGAAGATATTTCCTTTGGCCCTATAGTCTTCAAAGGGAAAGGAAATATCTGTTGTCAGATTCCACAGAAATAAGGCTAGCAAAGAGATCCACGAAATACAGATGTAACTCTGTGAGATGAATTAACAGAACACTAAGCAGTTTCTCAGAAAGCTTCTTTCCAGATTTCATCGGAGGATATTTCCTTTTTCACCATAGACCTCTATGGGCTTCCAAATATCACTTTGCCAATTCCACAAGAACTGTATTAGCGAAAGGCTTCTTGAGGGGAAAGCTGTAACTCTGTGAGATGATTTCACAGACCACAAAAAAGTTTCTTAGAAAGCTTCCTCTCTTGGTTATCGGAGGATATTTCCTTTCGTCCTATAGTCTTCAAAGGGATCCGAAATATCTGTTCTCAGATTCCACAGAAATAAGGTTAGCAAAGAGATCCACGAAATACAGATGTAACTCTGTGAGATGAATTAACAGAACACTAAGCAGTTTCTCAGAAAGCTTCTTTCCAGATTTCATCGGAGGATATTTCCTTTTTCACCATAGCCCTCTATGGGCTTCCAAATATCACTTTGCCAATTCCACAAGAACTGTCTTAGCGAAAGGCTTCTTGAGGGGAAAGCTGTAACTCTGTGAGATGATTTCACAGAACACAAAGAAGTTTCTCAGAAAGCTTCTTTCTCTTTGTTATCGGAGGATATTTCCTTTGGCCCTATAGTCTTCAAAGGGAAAGGAAATATCTGTTGTCAGATTCCACAGAAATAAGGCTAGCAAAGAGATCCACGAAATACAGATGTAACTCTGTGAGATGAATTAACAGAACACTAAGCAGTTTCTCAGAAAGCTTCTTTCCAGATTTCATCGGAGGATATTTCCTTTTTCACCATAGCCCTCTATGGGCTTCCAAATATCACTTTGCCAATTCCACAAGAACTGTCTTAGCGAAAGGCTTCTTGAGGGAAATGGTGTAAGTCTGTGAGAGGATTTCACAGAACACAAAGAAGTTTCTCAGAAAGCTTCTTTCTCTTTGTTATCGGAGGATATTTCCTTTGGCCCTATAGTCTTCAAAGGGAAAGGAAATATCTGTTCTCAGATTCCACAGAGATAAGGCTAGCAAAGAGATCCAGGAAATACAGATGTAACCCTGTGAGATGAATTAACAGAACACTAAGAAGTTTCTCAGAAAGCTTCTTTCCAGTTTTCATCGGAGGATTTTTCCTTTTTCACCGTAGCCCTCTATGGGCTTCCAAATGTCACTTTGCCAATTCCACAAGAACTGTCTTAGCGAAAGGCTTCTTGAGGGGAAAGCTGTAACTCTGTGAGATGATTTCACAGAACGAAAAGAAGTTTCTCAGAAACCTTCTTTCTCTTTGTTATCGGAGGATATTTCCTTTGGCCCTATAGTCTTCAAAGGGATACGAAATATCTGTTCTCAGATTCCACAGAAATAAGGCTAGCAAAGAGATCCACGAAATACAGATGTAACTCTGTGAGATGAATTAACAGATCACTAAGCATTTTCTCAGAAAGCTTCTTTCCAGATTTCATCAGAGGATATTTCCTTTTTCACCATAGCCCTCTATGGGCTTCCAAATATCACATGACCAATTCCAGAAGAACTGTCTTATCGAAAGGCTTCTTGTGGGGAAAGCTGTAACTCTGTGAGATGATTTCACAGAACACAAAGAAGTTTCTCAGAAAGCTTCTTTCTCTTTAATATCGGAAGATATTTCCTTTGGCCCTATAGTCTTCAAAGGGAAAGGAAATATCTGTTGTCAGATTCCACAGAAATAAGGCTAGCAAAGAGATCCACGAAATACAGATGTAACTCTGTGAGATGAATTAACAGAACACTAAGCAGTTTCTCAGAAAGCTTCTTTCCAGATTTCATGGGAGGATATTTCCTTTTTCACCATAGACCTCTATGGGCTTCCAAATATCACTTTTCCAATTCCACAAGAACTGTCTTGGCGAAAGGGTTCTGGAGGGGAAAGCTGTAACTCTGTGAGATGATTTCACAGACCACAAAAAAGTTTCTTAGAAAGCTTCTTCTCTTGGTTATCGGAGGATATTTCCTTTGGCCCTATAGTCTTCAAAGGGATCCGAAATATCTGTTCTCAGATTCCACAGAAATAAGGTTAGCAAAGAGACCCACGAAATACAGATGTAAAGATGAATTAACAGAACACTAAGCAGCTTCTCAGAAAGCTTCTTTCCAGATTTCATCGGAGGATATTTCCTTTTTCACCATAGCCCTCTATAGGCTTCCAAATATCACTTTGCCAATTCCAGAAGAACTGTCTTCGCGAAAGGCTTCTTGAGGGGAAAGCTGTATGTCTGTGAGATGATTTCACAGAACACAAAGAAGTTTCTCAGAAAGCTTCTTTCTCTTTGTTATCGGAAGATATTTCCTTTGGCCCTATAGTCTTCAAAGGGATCCGAAATATCTGTTCACAGATTCCACAGAAATAAGGCTAGCAAAGAGATCCACGAAATACAGATGTAACTCTGTGAGATGAATTAATAGAAAACTGAGCAGTTTCTCAGAAAGCTTCTTTCCAGATTTCATCGTAGGATATTTCCTTTTTCATCATAGCCCTCTATGGGCTTCCAAATATCACTTTGCAATTCCACAAGAACTGTCTTAGCGAAAGGCTTCTTGAGGGGAAAGCTGTATCTCTGTGTGATGATTTCAAAGAACACAAAGAAGTTTCTCAGAAAGCTTCTTTCTCTTGGTTATCGGAGGATATTTCCTTTGGCCCTATAGTATTCAAAGGGATCCGAAATATCTGTTCACAGATTCCACGGAAATAAGGCTAGCAAAGAGATCCACGAAATACAGATGTAACTCTGTGTGATGAATTAATAGAACACTGAGCAGTTTCTCAGAAAGCTTCTTTCCAGGTTTCATCGGAGGATATTTCCTTTTTCACCATAGCCCTCTATGGGCTTCCAAATATCACTTTGCCAATTCCACAAGAACTGTCTTAGCGAAAGGCTTCTTGAGGGGAAAGATGTAACTCTGTGAGATGATTTCACAGAACACAAAGAAGTTTCTCAGAAAGCTTCTTTCTCTTTGTTATCGGAGGATATTTCCTTTGGCCCTATAGTCTTCAAAGGGAAAGGAAATATCTGTTGTCAGATTCCACAGAAATAAGGCTAGTAAAGCGATCCACGAAATACAGATGTAACTCGGTGAGATGAATTAACAGAACACTAAGCAGTTTCTCAGAAAGCTTCTTTCCAGATTTCATCGGAGGATATTTCCTTTTTCACCATAGCCCTCTATGGGCTTCCAAATATCACTTTGCCAATTCCACAAGAACTGTCTTGGCGAAAGGCTTCTTGAGGGGAAAGTTGTAACTCTGTGAGATGATTTCACAGAACACAAAGAAGTTTCTCAGAAACCTTCTTTCTCTTTGATATCGGAGGATATTTCCTTTGGCCCTATAGTCTTCAAAGGGATCCGAATTATCTGTTCTCAGATTCCACAGAAATAAGGCTTGCAAAGAGATCCACGAAATACAGATGTAACTCTGTGAGATGAATTAACAGATCACTAAGCAGTTTCTCAGAAAGCTTCTTTCCAGATTTCTTCGGAGGGTATTTCCTTTTTCTCCATAGCCCTCTATGAGCTTCCAAATATCACTTTGCCAATTCCACAAGAACTGTCTAGTGAAAGGCTTCTTGAGGGGAAAGCTGTAACTCTGTGAGATGATTTCACAGAACACAAAGAAGTTTCTGAGAAAGCATCTTTCTCTTTGTTATCGGAGGATATTTCCTTTGGCCCTATAGTCTTCAAAGGGAAAGGAAATATCTGTTGTCAGAATCCACAGAAATAAGGCTAGCAAAGAGATCCACGAAATACAGATGTAACTCTGTGAGATGAATTAACAGAACACTAAGCAGTTTCTCAGAAAGCTTCTTTCCAGATTTCATCGGAGGATATTTCCTTTTTCACCATAGCCCTCTATGGGCTTCCAAATATCACTTTGCCAATTCCACAAGAACTGTCTTAGCGAAAGGCTTCTTGAGGGGAAAGCTGTAACTCTGTGAGATGATTTCACAGAACACAAGGAAGTTTCTGAGAAAGCTTCTTTCTCTTTGTTATCGGAGGATATTTCCTTTGGCCCTATAGTCTTCAAAGGGAAAGGAATTATCTGTTCTCAGATTCCACAGAAATAACGCTAGCAAAGAGATCCACGAAATACAGATGTAACTCTGTGAGATGAATTAACAGAACACTAAGCAGTTTCTCAGAAAGTTTCTTTCCAGATTTCATCGGAGGATATTTCCTTTTTCACCATAGCCCTCTATAGGCTTCCAAATATCACTTTGCCAATTCCAGAAGAACTGTCTTCGCGAAAGGCTTCTTGAGGGGAAAGCTGTATGTCTGTGAGATGATTTCACAGAACACAAAGAAGTTTCTCAGAAAGCTTCTTTCTCTTTGTTATCGGAAGATATTTCCTTTGGCCCTATAGTCTTCAAAGGGATCCGAAATATCTGTTCACAGATTCCACAGAAATAAGGCTAGCAAAGAGATCCACGAAATACAGATGTAACTCTGTGAGATGAATTAATAGAAAACTGAGCAGTTTCTCAGAAAGCTTCTTTCCAGATTTCATCGTAGGATATTTCCTTTTTCATCATAGCCCTCTATGGGCTTCCAAATATCACTTTGCAATTCCACAAGAACTGTCTTAGCGAAAGGCTTCTTGAGGGGAAAGCTGTATCTCTGTGTGATGATTTCAAAGAACACAAAGAAGTTTCTCAGAAAGCTTCTTTCTCTTGGTTATCGGAGGATATTTCCTTTGGCCCTATAGTATTCAAAGGGATCCGAAATATCTGTTCACAGATTCCACGGAAATAAGGCTAGCAAAGAGATCCACGAAACACAGATGTAACTCTGTGTGATGAATTAATAGAACACTGAGCAGTTTCTCAGAAAGCTTCTTTCCAGGTTTCATCGGAGGATATTTCCTTTTTCACCATAGCCCTCTATGGGCTTCCAAATATCACTTTGCCAATTCCACAAGAACTGTCTTAGCGAAAGGCTTCTTGAGGGGAAAGATGTAACTCTGTGAGATGATTTCACAGAACACAAAGAAGTTTCTCAGAAAGCTTCTTTCTCTTTGTTATCGGAGGATATTTCCTTTGGCCCTATAGTCTTCAAAGGGAAAGGAAATATCTGTTGTCAGATTCCACAGAAATAAGGCTAGTAAAGCGATCCACGAAATACAGATGTAACTCGGTGAGATGAATTAACAGAACACTAAGCAGTTTCTCAGAAAGCTTCTTTCCAGATTTCATCGGAGGATATTTCCTTTTTCACCATAGCCCTCTATGGGCTTCCAAATATCACTTTGCCAATTCCACAAGAACTGTCTTGGCGAAAGGCTTCTTGAGGGGAAAGTTGTAACTCTGTGAGATGATTTCACAGAACACAAAGAAGTTTCTCAGAAACCTTCTTTCTCTTTGTTATCGGAGGATATTTCCTTTGGCCCTATAGTCTTCAAAGGGATCCGAATTATCTGTTCTCAGATTCCACAGAAATAAGGCTTGCAAAGAGATCCACGAAATACAGATGTAACTCTGTGAGATGAATTAACAGATCACTAAGCAGTTTCTCAGAAAGCTTCTTTCCAGATTTCTTCGGAGGGTATTTCCTTTTTCTCCATAGCCCTCTATGAGCTTCCAAATATCACTTTGCCAATTCCACAAGAACTGTCTAGTGAAAGGCTTCTTGAGGGGAAAGCTGTAACTCTGTGAGATGATTTCACAGAACACAAAGAAGTTTCTGAGAAAGCATCTTTCTCTTTGTTATCGGAGGATATTTCCTTTGGCCCTATAGTCTTCAAAGGGAAAGGAAATATCTGTTGTCAGAATCCACAGAAATAAGGCTAGCAAAGAGATCCACGAAATACAGATGTAACTCTGTGAGATGAATTAACAGAACACTAAGCAGTTTCTCAGAAAGCTTCTTTCCAGATTTCATCGGAGGATATTTCCTTTTTCACCATAGCCCTCTATGGGCTTCCAAATATCACTTTGCCAATTCCACAAGAACTGTCTTAGCGAAAGGCTTCTTGAGGGGAAAGCTGTAACTCTGTGAGATGATTTCACAGAACACAAGGAAGTTTCTGAGAAAGCTTCTTTCTCTTTGTTATCGGAGGATATTTCCTTTGGCCCTATAGTCTTCAAAGGGAAAGGAATTATCTGTTCTCAGATTCCACAGAAATAACGCTAGCAAAGAGATCCACGAAATACAGATGTAACTCTGTGAGATGAATTAACAGAACACTAAGCAGTTTCTCAGAAAGTTTCTTTCCAGATTTCATCGGAGGATATTTCCTTTTTCACCATAGCCCTCTATGGGCTTCCAAATATCACTTTGCCAATTCCACAAGAACTGTCTTAGCGAAAGGCTTCTTGAGGGGAAAGCTGTAACTCTGTGAGATGATTTCACAGAACACAAAGAAGTTTCTCAGAAAGCTTCTTTCTCTTTGTTATCGGACGATATTTCCTTTGGCCCTATAGTCTTCAAAGGGATCCGAAATATCTGTTCTCACATTCCACAGAAATAAGGCTAGCAAAGAGATCCACGAAATACAGATGTAACTCTGTGAGATGAATTAACAGATCACTAAGCAGTTTCTCAGAAAGCTTCTTTCCAGAGATCATTGGAGGATATTTCCTTTTTCTCCATAGCCCTCTATGGGCTTCCAAATTTCACTTTGCCCATTCCAGAAGAACTGTCTTAGCGAAAGGCTTCTTGAGGGGAAAGCTGTAACTCTGTGAGATGATTTCACAGAACACAAAGAAGTTTCTCAGAAAGCTTCTTTCTCTTTGTTATCGGAAGATATTTCCTTTGGCCCTATAGTCTTCAAAGGGAAAGGAAATATCTGTTGTCAGATTCCACAGAAATAAGGCTAGCAAAGAGATCCACGAAATACAGATGTAACTCTGTGAGATGAATTAACAGAACACTAAGCAGTTTCTCAGAAAGCTTCTTTCCAGATTTCATCGGAGGATATTTCCTTTTTCACCATAGACCTCTATGGGCTTCCAAATATCACTTTGCCAATTCCACAAGAACTGTATTAGCGAAAGGCTTCTTGAGGGGAAAGCTGTAACTCTGTGAGATGATTTCACAGACCACAAAAAAGTTTCTTAGAAAGCTTCCTCTCTTGGTTATCGGAGGATATTTCCTTTCGCCCTATAGTCTTCAAAGGGATCCGAAATATCTGTTCTCAGATTCCACAGAAATAAGGTTAGCAAAGAGATCCACGAAATACAGATGTAACTCTGTGAGATGAATTAACAGAACACTAAGCAGTTTCTCAGAAAGCTTCTTTCCAGATTTCATCGGAGGATATTTCCTTTTTCACCATAGCCCTCTATGGGCTTCCAAATATCACTTTGCCAATTCCACAAGAACTGTCTTAGCGAAAGGCTTCTTGAGGGGAAAGCTGTAACTCTGTGAGATGATTTCACAGAACACAAAGAAGTTTCTCAGAAAGCTTCTTTCTCTTTGTTATCGGAGGATATTTCCTTTGGCCCTATAGTCTTCAAAGGGAAAGGAAATATCTGTTGTCAGATTCCACAGAAATAAGGCTAGCAAAGAGATCCACGAAATACAGATGTAACTCTGTGAGATGAATTAACAGAACACTAAGCAGTTTCTCAGAAAGCTTCTTTCCAGATTTCATCGGAGGATATTTCCTTTTTCACCATAGCCCTCTATGGGCTTCCAAATATCACTTTGCCAATTCCACAAGAACTGTCTTAGCGAAAGGCTTCTTGAGGGAAATGGTGTAAGTCTGTGAGAGGATTTCCCAGAACACAAAGAAGTTTCTCAGAAAGCTTCTTTCTCTTTGTTATCGGAGGATATTTCCTTTGGCCCTATAGTCTTCAAAGGGAAAGGAAATATCTGTTCTCAGATTCCACAGAGATAAGGCTAGCAAAGAGATCCAGGAAATACAGATGTAACCCTGTGAGATGAATTAACAGAACACTAAGAAGTTTCTCAGAAAGCTTCTTTCCAGTTTTCATCGGAGGATTTTTCCTTTTTCACCGTAGCCCTCTATGGGCTTCCAAATGTCACTTTGCCAATTCCACAAGAACTGTCTTAGCGAAAGGCTTCTTGAGGGGAAAGCTGTAACTCTGTGAGATGATTTCACAGAACGAAAAGAAGTTTCTCAGAAACCTTCTTTCTCTTTGTTATCGGAGGATATTTCCTTTGGCCCTATAGTCTTCAAAGGGATACGAAATATCTGTTCTCAGATTCCACAGAAATAAGGCTAGCAAAGAGATCCACGAAATACAGATGTAACTCTGTGAGATGAATTAACAGATCACTAAGCATTTTCTCAGAAAGCTTCTTTCCAGATTTCATCAGAGGATATTTCCTTTTTCACCATAGCCCTCTATGGGCTTCCAAATATCACATGACCAATTCCAGAAGAACTGTCTTATCGAAAGGCTTCTTGAGGGGAAAGCTGTAACTCTGTGAGATGATTTCACAGAACACAAAGAAGTTTCTCAGAAAGCTTCTTTCTCTTTAATATCGGAAGATATTTCCTTTGGCCCTATAGTCTTCAAAGGGAAAGGAAATATCTGTTGTCAGATTCCACAGAAATAAGGCTAGCAAAGAGATCCACGAAATACAGATGTAACTCTGTGAGATGAATTAACAGAACACTAAGCAGTTTCTCAGAAAGCTTCTTTCCAGATTTCATGGGAGGATATTTCCTTTTTCACCATAGACCTCTATGGGCTTCCAAATATCACTTTTCCAATTCCACAAGAACTGTCTTGGCGAAAGGCTTCTGGAGGGGAAAGCTGTAACTCTGTGAGATGATTTCACAGACCACAAAAAAGTTTCTTAGAAAGCTTCTTCTCTTGGTTATCGGAGGATATTTCCTTTGGCCCTATAGTCTTCAAAGGGATCCGAAATATCTGTTCTCAGATTCCACAGAAATAAGGTTAGCAAAGAGATCCACGAAATACAGATGTAAAGATGAATTAACAGAACACTAAGCAGCTTCTCAGAAAGCTTCTTTCCAGATTTCATCGGAGGATATTTCCTTTTTCACCATAGCCCTCTATAGGCTTCCAAATATCACTTTGCCAATTCCAGAAGAACTGTCTTCGCGAAAGGCTTCTTGAGGGGAAAGCTGTATGTCTGTGAGATGATTTCACAGAACACAAAGAAGTTTCTCAGAAAGCTTCTTTCTCTTTGTTATCGGAAGATATTTCCTTTGGCCCTATAGTCTTCAAAGGGATCCTAAATATCTGTTCACAGATTCCACAGAAATAAGGCTAGCAAAGAGATCCACGAAATACAGATGTAACTCTGTGAGATGAATTAATAGAAAACTGAGCAGTTTCTCAGAAAGCTTCTTTCCAGATTTCATCGGAGGATATTTCCTTTTTCATCATAGCCCTCTATGGGCTTCCAAATATCACTTTGCAATTCCACAAGAACTGTCTTAGCGAAAGGCTTCTTGAGGGGAAAGCTGTATCTCTGTGTGATGATTTCAAAGAACACAAAGAAGTTTCTCAGAAAGCTTCTTTCTCTTGGTTATCGGAGGATATTTCCTTTGGCCCTATAGTATTCAAAGGGATCCGAAATATCTGTTCACAGATTCCACGGAAATAAGGCTAGCAAAGAGATCCACGAAACACAGATGTAACTCTGTGTGATGAATTAATAGAACACTGAGCAGTTTCTCAGAAAGCTTCTTTCCAGGTTTCATCGGAGGATATTTCCTTTTTCACCATAGCCCTCTATGGGCTTCCAAATATCACTTTGCCAATTCCACAAGAACTGTCTTAGCGAAAGGCTTCTTGAGGGGAAAGATGTAACTCTGTGAGATGATTTCACAGAACACAAAGAAGTTTCTCAGAAAGCTTCTTTCTCTTTGTTATCGGAGGATATTTCCTTTGGCCCTATAGTCTTCAAAGGGAAAGGAAATATCTGTTGTCAGATTCCACAGAAATAAGGCTAGTAAAGCGATCCACGAAATACAGATGTAACTCGGTGAGATGAATTAACAGAACACTAAGCAGTTTCTCAGAAAGCTTCTTTCCAGATTTCATCGGAGGATATTTCCTTTTTCACCATAGCCCTCTATGGGCTTCCAAATATCACTTTGCCAATTCCACAAGAACTGTCTTGGCGAAAGGCTTCTTGAGGGGAAAGTTGTAACTCTGTGAGATGATTTCACAGAACACAAAGAAGTTTCTCAGAAACCTTCTTTCTCTTTGTTATCGGAGGATATTTCCTTTGGCCCTATAGTCTTCAAAGGGATCCGAATTATCTGTTCTCAGATTCCACAGAAATAAGGCTTGCAAAGAGATCCACGAAATACAGATGTAACTCTGTGAGATGAATTAACAGATCACTAAGCAGTTTCTCAGAAAGCTTCTTTCCAGATTTCTTCGGAGGGTATTTCCTTTTTCTCCATAGCCCTCTATGAGCTTCCAAATATCACTTTGCCAATTCCACAAGAACTGTCTAGTGAAAGGCTTCTTGAGGGGAAAGCTGTAACTCTGTGAGATGATTTCACAGAACACAAAGAAGTTTCTGAGAGAGCATCTTTCTCTTTGTTATCGGAGGATATTTCCTTTGGCCCTATAGTCTTCAAAGGGAAAGGAAATATCTGTTGTCAGAAACCACAGAAATAAGGCTAGCAAAGAGATCCACGAAATACAGATGTAACTCTGTGAGATGAATTAACAGAACACTAAGCAGTTTCTCAGAAAGCTTCTTTCCAGATTTCATCGGAGGATATTTCCTTTTTCACCATAGCCCTCTAAGGGCTTCCAAATATCACTTTGCCAATTCCACAAGAACTGTCTTAGCGAAAGTCTTCTTGAGGAGAAAGCTGTAAGTCTGTGAGATGATTTCACAGAACACAAAGAAGTTTCTGAGAAAGCTTCTTTCTCTTTGTTATCGGAGGATATTTCCTTTGGCCCTATAGTCTTCAAAGGGGAAGGAATTATATGTTCTCAGATTCCACAGAAATAAGGCTAGCAAAGAGATCCACGAAATACAGATGTAACTCTGTGAGATGAATTAACAGAACACTAAGCAGTTTCTCAGAAAGCTTCTTTCCAGATTTCATCGGAGGATATTTCCTTTTTCACCATAGCCCTCTATGGGCTTCCAAATATCACTTTGCCAATTCCACAAGAACTGTCTTAGCGAAAGGCTTCTTGAGGGGAAAGCTGTAACTCTGTGAGATGATTTCACAGAACACAAGGAAGTTTCTGAGAAAGCTTCTTTCTCTTTGTTATCGGAGGATATTTCCTTTGGCCCTATAGTCTTCAAAGGGAAAGGAATTATCTGTTCTCAGATTCCACAGAAATAACGCTAGCAAAGAGATCCACGAAATACAGATGTAACTCTGTGAGATGAATTAACAGAACACTAAGCAGTTTCTCAGAAAGTTTCTTTCCAGATTTCATCGGAGGATATTTCCTTTTTCACCATAGCCCTCTATGGGCTTCCAAATATCACTTTGCCAATTCCACAAGAACTGTCTTAGCGAAAGGCTTCTTGAGGGGAAAGCTGTAACTCTGTGAGATGATTTCACAGAACACAAAGAAGTTTCTCAGAAAGCTTCTTTCTCTTTGTTATCGGAGGATATTTCCTTTGGCCCTATAGTCTTCAAAGGGATCCGAAATATCTGTTCTCACATTCCACAGAAATAAGGCTAGCAAAGAGATCCACGAAATACAGATGTAACTCTGTGAGATGAATTAACAGATCACTAAGCAGTTTCTCAGAAAGCTTCTTTCCAGAGATCATTGGAGGATATTTCCTTTTTCTCCATAGCCCTCTATGGGCTTCCAAATTTCACTTTGCCCATTCCAGAAGAACTGTCTTAGCGAAAGGCTTCTTGAGGGGAAAGCTGTAACTCTGTGAGATGATTTCACAGAACACAAAGAAGTTTCTCAGAAAGCTTCTTTCTCTTTGTTATCGGAGGATATTTCCTTTGGCCCTATAGTCTTCAAAGGGAAAGGAAATATCTGTTCTCAGATTCCACAGAAATAAGGCTAGCAAAGAAACCCACGAAACACAGATGTAACTCCGTGAGATGAATTAAGAGAACACTAAGCAGTTTCTCAGAAAGGTTCTTTCCAGATTTCATCGGAGGATATTTCCTTTTTCACCGTAGCCCTCTATGGGCTTCCAAATATCACTTAGCCAATTCCACAAGAACTGTCTTAGCGAAAGGCTTCTTGAGGGGAAAGCTGTAACTCTGTGAGATGACTTCACAAAACACAAAGAAGTTGCTCAGAAAGCTTCTTTCTCTTTGTTATCGGAGGATATTTCCTTTGGCCGTGTAGTTTTCAAAGGGATCCGAAATATCTGTTCTCAGATTCCACAGAAATAAGGCTAGCAAAGAGACCCACGAAGTTCAGAGGTAACTCTGTGAGATGAATTAGCAGAACACTAAGCAGTTTCTCACAAAGCTTCTTTCCAGATTTCATCGGAGGATATTTCCTTTTTCACCATAGCCCTCTATGGGCTTCCAAATATCACTTTGCCAATTCCACAAGAACTGTCTTAGCGAAAGGCTTCTTGAGGGGAAAGCTGTAACTCTGTGAGATGATTTCACAGAACACAAAGAAGTTGCTCAGAAAGCTTCTTTCTCTTTGTTATCGGAGGATATTTCCTTTGGCCCTATAGTCTTCAAAGGGAAAGGAAATATCTGTTCTCATATTCCACAGAAATAAGGCTAGCAAAGAGATCCACGAAATACAGATGTAACTCTGTGAGATGAATTAACAGAACACTAAGCAGTTTCTCAGAAAGCTTCTTTCCAGATTTCATTGGAGGATATTTCCTTTTTCTCCATAGCCCTCTATGAGCTTCCTAATATCACTTTGCCAATTCCACAAGAAATGTCTAGCGAAAGGCTTCTTGAGTGGAAAGCTGTAACTCTGTGAGATGATTTCACAGAACACAAAGAAGTTTCTCAGAAACCTTCTTTCTCTTTGTTATCGGAGCATATTTCCTTTGGCCCTATAGTCTTCAAAGGGAAAGGAAATATCGTTTGTCAGATTCCACAGAAATAAGGCTAGCAAAGAGATCCACGAAATACAGATGTAACTCTGTGAGATGAATTAATAGAACACTGAGCAGTTTCTCAGAAAGATTCTTTCCAGATTTCATCGGAGGATATTACCTTTTTCACCATAGCCCTCTATGGGCTTCCAAATATCACTTTGCCAATTCCACAAGAACTGTCTTAGCGAAAGGCTTCTTGAGGGGAAAGCTGTAACTCTGTGAGATGATTTCACAGAACACAAGGAAGTTTCTGAGAAAGCTTCTTTCTCTTTGTTATCGGAGGATATTTCCTTTGGCCCTATAGTCTTCAAAGGGAAAGGAATTATCTGTTCTCAGATTCCACAGAAATAACGCTAGCAAAGAGATCCACGAAATACAGATGTAACTCTGTGAGATGAAATAACAGAACACTAAGCAGTTTCTCAGAAAGTTTCTTTCCAGATTTCATCGGAGGATATTTCCTTTTTCACCATAGCCCTCTATGGGCTTCCAAATATCACTTTGCCAATTCCACAAGAACTGTCTTAGCGAAAGGCTTCTTGAGGGGAAAGCTGTAACTCTGTGAGATGATTTCACAGAACACAAAGAAGTTGCTCAGAAAGCTTCTTTCTCTTTGTTATCGGAGGATATTTCCTTTGGCCGTATAATCTTCAAAGGGATCCGAAATATCTGTTCTCAGCTTCCACAGAAATAAGGCTAGCAAAGAGACCCACGAAGTTCAGAGGTAACTCTGTGAGATGAATTAACAGAACACTAAGCAGTTTCTCAGAAAGCTTCTTTCCAGATTTCATCGGAGGATATTTCCTTTTTCACCGTAGCCCTCTATGGGCTTCCAAATGTCACTTTGCCAATTCCACAAGAACTGTCTTAGCGAAAGCCTTCTTGAGGGGAAAGCTGTAACTCTGTGAGATGATTTCACAGAACACAAAGAAGTTGCTCAGAAAGCTTCTTTCTCTTTGTTATCGGAGGATATTTCCTTTGGCCCTATAGTCTTCAAAGGGAAAGGAAATATCTGTCTCATATTCTACAGAAATAAGGCTAGCAAAGAGATCCACGAAATACAGATGTAACTCTGTGAGATGAATTAACATAACACTAAGCAGTTTCTCAGAAGGCTTCCTTCCAGATTTCATCTGAGGATATTTCCTTTTTAACCATAGCCCTCTAGGGGTTCCAAATGTCACTTTGCCAATTCCACAAGAACTGTCTTAGCGAAAGGCTTCTTGAGGGGAAAGCTGTAACTCTGTGAGATGATTTCACAGAACACAAAGAAGTTTCTCAGAAACCTTCTTTCTCTTTGTTATCGGAAGATATTTCCTTTGGCCCTATAGTCTTCAAAGGGAAAGGAAATATCTGTTCTCAGATTCCACAGAAATAAGGCTAGCAAAGAGATCCACGAAATACAGATGTAACTCTGTGAGATGAATTAACAGAACACTAAGCAGTTTCTCAGAAAGCTTCCTTCCAGATTTCATCTGAGGATATTTCCTTTTTAACCATGGCCCTCTAGGGGTTCCAAATGTCACTTTGCCAATTCCACAAGAACTGTCTTAGCGAAAGGCTTCTTGAGGGGAAAGCTGTAACTCTGTGAGATGATTTCACAGAACACAAAGAAGTTTCTCAGAAACCTTCTTTCTCTTTGTTATCGGAGGATATTTCCTTTGGCCCTATAGTCTTCAAAGGGAAAGGAAATATCTGTTCTCAGATTCCACAGAAATAAGGCTAGCAAAGAAATCCACGAAACACAGATGTAACTCTTGTGAGATGAATTAAGAGAACACTAAGCAGTTTCTCAGAAAGCTTCTTTCCAGATTTCATCGGAGGATATTTCCTTTTTCTCCATAGCCCTCTATGAGCTTCCTAATATCACTTTGCCAATTCCACAAGAAATGTCTAGCGAAAGGCTTCTTGAGTGGAAAGCTGTAACTCTGTGAGATGATTTCACAGAACACAAAGAAGTTTCTCAGAAACCTTCTTTCTCTTTGTTATCGGAGGATATTTCCTTTGGCCCTATAGTCTTCAAAGAGAAAGGAAATATCTGTTGTCAGATTCCACAGAAATAAGGCTAGCAAGGAGATCCACGAAATACAGATGTAACTCTGTGAGATGAATTAACAGAACACTAAGCAGTTTCTCAGAAAGGTTCTTTCCAGATTTCATCGGAGGATATTTCCTTTTTCACCATAGCCCTCTATGGGCTTCCAAATATCACTTTTCAATTCCACAAGAACTGTCTTAGCGAAAGGCTTCTTGAGGGGAAAGCTGTAACTCTGTGAGATGATTTCACAAAACACAAAGAAGTTGCTCAGAAAGCTTCTTTCTCTTTGTTATCGGAGGATATTTCCTTTGGCCGTATAGTCTTCAAAGGGATCCGAAATATCTGTTCTCAGATTCCACAGAAATAAGGCTAGCAAAGAGATCCACGAAGAACAGGGGTAACTCTGTGAGATGAATTAACAGAACACTAAGCAGTTTCTCAGAAAGCTTCTTTCCAGATTTCATCGGAGGATATTTCCTTTTTCACCATAGCCCCCTATGGGCTTCCAAATATCACTTTGCCAATTCCACAAGAACTGTCTTAGCGAAAGGCTTCTTGAGGGGAAAGCTGTAACTCTGTGAGATGATTTCACAGAACACAAAGAAGTTTCTCAGAAAGCTTCTTTCTCTTTGTTATCGGAGGATATTTCCTTTGGCCCTGTAGTCTTCAAAGGGAAAGGAAATATCTGTTCTCAGATTCCACAGAAATAAGGCTAGCAAAGAGATCCACGAAATACAGATGTAACTCTGTGAGATGAATTAACAGAACACTAAGCAGTTTCTCAGAAAGCTTCTTTCCAGATTTCATCGGAGGATATTTCCTTTTTCACCATAGCCCTCTATGGGCTTCCAAATGTCACTTTGCCAATTCCACAAAAACTGTCTTAGCGAAAGGCTTCTTGAGGGGAAAGCTGTAACTCTGTGAGATGATTTCACAGAACACAAAGAAGTTTCTCAGAAACCTTCTTTCTCTTTGTTATCGGAGGATATTTCCTTTGGCCCTATAGTCTTCAAAGGGATCCGAAATATCTGTTCTCAGATTCCACAGATATAAGGCTAGCAAAGAGATCCACGAAATACAGATGTAACTCTGTGAGATGAATGAACAGATCACTAAGCAGTTTCTCAGAAAGCTTCTTTCCAGATTTCATCGGAGGATATTTCCTTTTTCACCATAGCCCTCTATGGGCTTCCAAATATCACTTTGCCAATTCCACAAGAACTGTCTTAGCGAAAGGCTTCTTGAGGGGAAAGCTGTAACTCTGTGAGATGATTTCACAGAACACAAAGAAGTTTCTCAGAAAGCTTCCTTTTCTTTGATATCGGAGGATATTTCCTTTGGCCCTATAGTCTTCAAAGGGAAAGGAAATATCTGTTGTCAGATTCCGCAGAAATAAGGCTAGCAAAGAGATCCACGAAATACAGATGTAACTCTGTGAGATGAATTAACAGAACACTAAGCAGTTTCTCAGAAAGCTTCTTTCCAGATTTCATCGGAGGATATTGCCTTTTTCACCATAGCCCTCTATGGGCTTCCAAATATCACTTTGCCAATTCCACAAGAACTGTCTTAGCGAAAGGCTACTTGAGGGGAAAGCTGTAACTCTGTGAGATGATTTCACAGAACACAAGGAAGTTTCTGAGAAAGCTTCTTTGTCTTTGTTATCGGAGGATATTTCCTTTGGCCCTATAGTCTTCAAAGGGAAAGGAATTATCTGTTCTCAGATTCCACAGAAATAACGCTAGCAAAGAGATCCACGAAATACAGATGTAACTCTGTGAGATGAATTAACAGAACACTAAGCAGTTTCTCAGAAAGCTTCTTTCCAGATTTCATCGGAGGATATTTCCTTTTTCACCATAGCCCTCTATGGGCTTCCAAATATCACTTTGCCAATTCCACAAGAACTGTCTTAGCGAAAGGCTTCTTGAGGGGAAAGCTGTAACTCTGTGAGATGATTTCACAGAACACAAAGAAGTTTCTCAGAATGCTTCTTTCTCTTTGTTATCGGAGGATATTTCCTTTGGCCCTATAGTCTTCAAAGGGATCCGAAATATCTGTTCTCAGATTCCACAGAAATAAGGCTAGCAAAGAGATCCACGAAATACAGATGTAACTCTGTGAGATGAATTAACAGATCACTAAGCAGTTTCTCAGAAAGCTTCTTTCCAGAGATCATTGGAGGATATTTCCTTTTTCTCCATAGCCCTCTATGGGCTTCCAAATATCACTTTGCCAATTCCACAAGAACTGTCTTAGCGAAAGGCTTCTTGAGGGGAAAGCTGTAACTCTGTGAGATGATTTCACAGAACACAAAGAAGTTTCTCAGAAAGCTTCTTTCTCTTTGTTATCTGAGGATATTTCCTTTGGCCCTATAGTCTTCAAAGGGAAAGGAAATATCTGTTCTCAGATTCCACAGAAATAAGGCTAGCAAAGAAATCCACGAAACACAGATGTAACTCTGTGAGATGAATTAAGAGAACACTAAGCAGTTTCTCAGAAAGCTTCTTTCCAGGTTTCATCGGAGGATATTTCCTTTTTCTCCATAGCCCTCTATGAGCTTCCAAATATCACTTTGCCAATTCCACAAGAAATGTCTAGCGAAAGGCTTCTTGAGTGGAAAGCTGTAACTCTGTGAGATGATTTCACAGAACACAAAGAACTTTCTCAGAAACCTTCTTTCTCTTTGTTATCGGAGGATATTTCCTTTGGCCCTATAGTCTTCAAAGGGAAAGGAAATATCTGTTGTCAGATTCCACAGAAATAAGGCTAGCAAAGAGATCCACGAAATACAGATGTAACTCTGTGAGATGAATTAACAGAACACTAAGCAGTTTCTCAGAAAGGTTCTTTCCAGATTTCATCGGAGGATATTTCCTTTTTCACCATAGCCCTCTATGGGCTTCCAAATATCACTTAGCCAATTCCACAAGAACTGTCTTAGCGAAAGGCTTCTTGAGGGGAAAGCTGTAACTCTGTGAGATGATTTCACAAAACACAAAGAAGTTGCTCAGAAAGCTTCTTTCTCTTTGTTATCGGAGGATATTTCCTTTGGCCGTATAGTCTTCAAAGGGATCCGAAATATCTGTTCTCAGATTCCACAGAAATAAGGCCAGCAAAGAGACCCACGAAGTTCAGAGGTAACTCTGTGAGATGAATTAACAGAACACTAAGCAGTTTCTCAGAAAGCTTCTTTCCAGATTTCATCGGAGGATTTTTCCTTTTTTACCATAGCCCTCTATGGGCTTCCAAATATCACTTTGCCAATTCCACAAGAACTGTCTTAGCGAAAGGCTTCTTGAGGGGAAAGCTGTAACTCTGTGAGATGATTTCACAGAACACAAAGAAGTTGCTCAGAAAGCTTCTTTCTCTTTGTTATCGGAGGTTATTTCCTTTGGCCCTATAGTCTTCAAAGGGAAAGGAAATATCTGTTCTCATATTCCACAGAAATAAGGCTAGCAAAGAGATCCACGAAATACAGATGTAACTCTGTGAGATGAATTAACAGAACACTAAGCAGTTTCTCAGAAAGCTTCCTTCCAGATTTCATCTGAGGATATTTCCTTTTTAACCATAGCCCTCTAGGGGTTCCAAATGTCACTTTGCCAATTCCACAAGAACTGTCTTGGCGAAAGGCTTCTTGAGGGGAAAGCTGTAACTCTGTGAGATGATTTCACAGAACACAAAGAAGTTTCTCAGAAACCTTCTTTCTCTTTGTTATCGGAAGATATTTCCTTTGGCCCTATAGTCTTCAATGGGAAAGGAAATATCTGTTCTCAGATTCCACAGAAATAAGGCTAGCAAAGAGATCCACGAAATACAGATGTAACTCTGTGAGATGAATTAACAGAACACTAAGCAGTTTCTCAGAAACTTCTTTCCAGATTTCATCGGAGGATATTTCCTTTTTCACCATAGCCCTCTATGGGCTTCCAAATATCACTTTGCCAATTCCACAAGAACTGTCTTAGCTAAAGGCTTCTTGAGGGGAAAGCTGTATCTCTGTGAGATGATTTCACAGAACACAAAGAAGTTTCTCAGAAACCTTCTTTCTCTTTGTTATCGGAAGATATTTCCTTTGGCCCTATAGTCTTCAAAGGGAAAGGAAATATCTGTTGTCAGATTCCACAGAAATAAGGCTAGCAAAGAGATCCACGAAATACAGATGTAACTCTGTGAGATGAATTAACAGATCACTAAGCAGTTTCTCAGAAAGCTTCTTTCCAGATTTCATCGGAGGATATTTCCTTTTTCACCATAGCCCTCTAAGGGCTTCCAAATATCACTTGGCCAATTCCAGAAGAACTGTCTTAGCGAAAGGCTTCTTGAGGGGAAAGCTGTAACTCTGTGAGATGATTTCACAGAACACAAAGAAGTTTCTCAGAAAGCTTCTTTCTCTTTGTTATCGGAAGATATTTCCTTTGGCCCTATAGTCTTCAAAGGGAAAGGAAATATCTGTTGTCAGATTCCACAGAAATAAGGCTAGCAAAGAGATCCACGAAATACAGATGTAACTCTGTGAGATGAATTAACAGAACACTAAGCAGTTTCTCAGAAAGCTTCTTTCCAGATTTCATCGTAGGATATTTCCTTTTTCACCATAGACCTCTATGGGCTTCCAAATATCACTTTGCCAATTCCACAAGAACTGTCTTAGCGAAAGTCTTCTTGAGGAGAAAGCTGTAACTCTGTGAGATGATTTCACAGACCACAAAAAAGTTTCTTAGAATGCTTCTTCTCTTGGTTATCGGAGGATATTTCCTTTGGCCCTATAGTCTTCAAAGGGATCCGAAATATCTGTTCTCAGATTCCACAGAAATAAGGTTAGCAAAGAGATCCACGAAATACAGATGTAGCTCTGTGAGATGAATTAACAGAACACTAAGCAGTTTCTCAGAAAGCTTCTTTCCAGATTTCATCAGAGGATATTTCCTTTTTCACCATAGCCCTCTATGGGCTTCCAAATATCACTTTGCCAATTCCACAAGAACTGTCTTAGCGAAAGGCTTCTTGAGGGGAAAGCTGTAACTCTGTGAGATGATTTCACAGAACACAAAGAAGTTTCTCAGAAAGCTTCTTTCTCTTTGTTATCGGAGGATATTTCCTTTGGCCCTATAGTCTTCAAAGGGAAAGGAAATATCTGTTGTCAGATTCCACAGAAATAAGGCTAGCAAAGGGATCCACGAAATACAGATGTAACTCTGTGAGATGAATTAACAGAACACTAAGCAGTTTCTCAGAAAGCTTCTTTCCAGATTTCATCGGAGGATATTTCCTTTTTCACCATAGCCCTCTATGGGCTTCCAAATATAACTTTGCCAATTCCACAAGAACTGTCTTAGCGAAAGGCTTCTGAGGGGAAAGCTGTAACTCTGTGAGATGATTTCACAGAACACAAAGAAGTTTCTGAGAAAGCTTCTTTCTCTTTGTTATCGGAGGATATTTCCTTTGGCCCTATAGTCTTCAAAGGGAAAGGAATTATCTGTTCTGAGATTCCACAGAAATAACGCTAGCAAAGAGATCCACGAAATACAGATGTAACTCTGTGAGATGAATTAACAGAACACTAAGCAGTTTCTCAGAAAGCTTCTTTCCAGATTTCATCGGAGGATATTTCCTTTTTCACCATAGCCCCCTATGGGCTTCCAAATATCACTTTGGCAATTCCACAAGAACTGTCTTAGCGAGAGGCTTCTTGAGGGGAAAGCTGTAACTCTGTGAGATGATTTCACAGAACACAAAGAAGTTGCTCAGAAAGCTTCTTTCTCTTTGTTATCGGAGGATATTTCCTTTGGCCCTATAGTCTTCAAAGGGATCCGACATATCTGTTCTCAGATTCCACAGAAATAAGGCTAGCAAAGAGATCCACGAAATACAGATGTAACTCTGTGAGATGAATTAACAGATCACTAAGCAGTTTCTCAGAAAGCTTCTTTCCAGAGATCATTGGAGGATATTTCCTTTTTCTCCATAGCCCTCTCTGAGCTTCCAAATATCACTTTACCAATTCCACAAGAACTGTCTTAGCGAAAGGCTTCTTGAGGGGAGAGCTGTAACTCTGTGAGATGATTTCACAAAACACAAAGAAGTTTCTCAGAAAGCTTCTTTCTCTTTGTTATCGGAGGATATTTCCTTTGGCCCTATAGTCTTCAAAGGGAAAGGAAATATCTGTTTTCAGATTCCACAGAAATAAGGCTAGCAAAGAGATCCACGAAATACAGATGTAACTCTGTGAGATGAAATAATAGAACACTGAGCATTTTCTCAGAAGGATTCTTTCCAGATTTCATCGGAGGATATTTCCTTTTTCAACATAGCCCTCTATGGGCTTCCAAATATCACTTTGCCAATTCCACAAGAACTGTCTTAGCGAAAGTCTTCTTGAGGGGAAAGCTGTAACTCTGTGAGATGATTTCACAGAACACAAAGAAGTTTCTCAGAAAGCTTCCTTTTCCTTGTTATCGGAGGATATTTCCTTTGGCCCTATAGTCTTCAAAGGGAAAGGAAATATCTGCTGTCAGATTCCGCAGAAATAAGGCTAGCAAAGAGATCCACGAAATACAGATGTAACTCTGTGAGATGAATTAACAGAACACTAAGCAGTTTCTCAGAAAGCTTCTTTCCAGATTTCATTGGAGGATATTTCCTTTTTCACCATAGCCCTCTATGGGCTTCCAAATATCACTTTGCCAATTCCACAAGAACTGTCTTAGCGAAAGGCTTCTTGAGGGGAAAGCTGTAACTCTGTGAGATGATTTCACAGAACACAAGGAAGTTTCTGAGAAAGCTTCTTTGTCTTTGTTATCGGAGGATATTTCCTTTGGCCCTATAGTCTTCAAAGGGAAAGGAATTATCTGTTCTCAGATTCCACAGAAATAACGCTAGCAAAGAGATCCACGAAATACAGATGTAACTCTGTGAGATGAATTAACAGAACACTAAGCAGTTTCTCAGAAAGCTTCTTTCCAGATTTCATCGGAGGATATTTCCTTTTTCACCATAGCCCTCTACGGGCTTCCAAATATCACTTTGCCAATTCCACAAGAACTGTCTTAGCGAAAGGCTTCTTGAGGGGAAAGCTGTAACTCTGTGAGATGATTTCACAGAACACAAAGAAGTTTCTCAGAAAGCTTCTTTCTCTTTGTTATCGGAGGATATTTCCTTTGGCCCTATAGTCTTCAAAGGGATCCGAAATATCTGTTCTCAGATTCCACAGAAATAAGGCTAGCAAAGAGATCCACGAAATATAGATGTAACTCTGTGAGATGAATTAACAGATCACTAAGCAGTTTCTCAGAAAGCTTCTTTCCAGAGATCATTGGAGGATATTTCCTTTTTCTCCATAGCCCTCTATGGGCTTCCAAATATCACTTTGCCCATTCCAGAAGAACTGTATTAGCGAAAGGCGTCTTGAGGGGAAAGCTGTTACTCTGTGAGATGATTTCACAGAACACAAAGAAGTTTATCAGAAAGCTTCTTTCTCTTTGTTATCGGAGGATATTTCCTTTGGCCCTATAGTCTTCAAAGGGAAAGGAAATATCTGTTCTCAGATTCCACAGAAATAAGGCTAGCAAAGAAATCCACGAAACACAGATGTAACTCTGTGAGATGAATTAAGAGAACACTAAGCAGTTTCTCAGAAAGCTTCTTTCCAGGTTTCATCGGAGGATATTTCCTTTTTCTCCATAGCCCTCTATGAGCTTCCAAATATCACTTTGCCAATTCCACAAGAAATGTCTAGCGAAAGGCTTCTTGAGGGGAAAGCTGTAACTCTGTGAGATGATTTCACAGAACACAAAGAAGTTTCTCAGAAACCTTCTTTCTCTTTGTTATCGGAGGATATTTCCTTTGGCCCTATAGTCTTCAAAGGGAAAGGAAATATCTGTTGTCAGATTCCACAGAAATAAGACTAGCAAAGAGATCCACGAAATACAGATGTAATTCTGTGAGATGAATTAACAGAACACTAAGCAGTTTCTCAGAAAGGTTCTTTCCAGATTTCATCGGAGGATATTTCCTTTTTCACCATAGCCCTCTATGGGCTTCCAAATATCACTTAGCCAATTCCACAAGAACTGTCTAAGCGAAAGGCTTCTTGAGGGGAAAGCTGTAACTCTGTGAGATGATTTCACAAAACACAAAGAAGTTGCTCAGAAAGCTTCTTTCTCTTTGTTATCGGAGGATATTTCCTTTGGCCGTATAGTCTTCAAAGGGATCCGAAATATCTGTTCTCAGATTCCACAGAAATAAGGCCAGCAAAGAGACCCACGAAGTTCAGAGGTAACTCTGTGAGATGAATTAACAGAACACTAAGCAGTTTCTCAGAAAGCTTCTTTCCAGATTTCATCGGAGGATATTTCCTTTTTCACCATAGACCTCTATGGGCTTCCAAATATCACTTTGCCAATTCCACAAGAAATGTCTAGCGAAAGGCTTCTTGAGTGGAAAGCTGTAACTCTGTGAGATGATTTCACAGAACACAAAGAAGTTTCTCAGAAACCTTCTTTCTCTTTGTTATCAGAGGATATTTCCTTTGGCCCTATAGTCTTCAAAGGGAAAGGAAATATCTGTTGTCAGATTCCACAGAAATAAGGCTAGCAAAGAGATCCACGAAATACAGATGTAACTCTGTGAGATGAATTAACAGAACACTAAGCAGTTTTTCAGAAAGGTTCTTTCCAGATTTCATCGGAGGATATTTCCTTTTTCACCATAGCCCTCTATGGGCTTCCAAATATCACTTTGCCAATTCCACAAGAACTGTCTTAGCGAAAGGCTTCTTGAGGGGAAAGCTGTAACTCTGTGAGATGATTTCACAGAACACAAAGAAGTTTCTCAGAAAGCTTCTTTCTCTATGATATCGGAGGATATTTCCTTTGGCCCTATCGTCTTCAAAGAGAAAGGAAATATCTGTTCTCAGATTCCACAGAAATAAGGCTAGCAAAGAGATCCACGAAATACAGATGTAACTCTGTGAGATGAATTAACAGAACACTAAGCAGTTTCTCAGAAAGCTTCCTTCCAGATTTCATCTGAGGATATTTCCTTTTTAACCATAGCCCTCTATGGGCTTCCAAATGTCACTTTGCCAATTCCACAAGAACTGTCTTAGCGAAAGACTTCTTGAGGGGAAAGCTGTAACTCTGTGAGATGATTTCACAGAACACAAAGAAGTTTCTCAGAAAGCATCTTTTTCTTTGTTATCGGAGGATATTTCCTTTGGCCCTATAGTCTTCAAAGGGATCCGAAATATCTGTTCTCAGATTCCACAGAAATAAGGCTAGCAAAGAGATACTCGAAATACAGATGTAACTCTGTGAGATGAATTAACACATCACTAAGGAGTTTCTCAGAAAGCTTCTTTACAGATTTCAACGGAGGATATTTCCCTTTTCTCCATAGCCCTCTATGAGCTTCCAAATATCACTTTGCCAATTCAACCAGAACTGTCTTAGCGAAAGGCTTCTTGAGGGGAAAGCTGTAACTCTGTGAGATGATTTCACAGAACACAAAGAAGTTTCTCAGAAAGCTTCCTTCTCTTTGTTATCGGAGGATATTTCCTTTGGCCCTATAGTCTTCAAAGGGAAAGGAAATATCTGTTGTCAGATTCCACAGAAATAAGGCTAGCAAAGAGATCCACGAAACACAGATGTAACTCTGTGAGATGAATTAACAGAACACTAAGCAGTTTCTCAGAAAGCTTCTTTCCAGATTTCATCGGAGGATATTTCCTTTTTCACCATAGCCCTCTATGGGCTTCCAAATATCACTTTGCCAATTCCACAAGAACTGTCTTCGCGAAAGGCTTCTTGAGGGGAAAGCTGTATCTCTGTGAGATGATTTCACAAAACACAATGAAGTTTCTCAGAAAGCTTCTTTCTCTTTGTTATCGGAAGATATTTCCTTTGGCCCTATAGTCTTCAAAGGGAAAGGAAATATCTGTTGTCAGATTCCACAGAAATAAGGCTAGCAAAGAGACCCACGAAGTTCACAGGTAACTCTGTGAGATGAATTAACAGAACACTAAGCAGTTTCTCAGAAAGCTTCTTTCCAGATTTCATCGGAGGATATTTCCTTTTTCACCATAGCCCTCTATGGGCTTCCATATATCACTTTGCCAGTTCCACAAGAACTGTCTTAGCGAAAGGCTTCTTGAGGGGAAACCTGTAACTCTGTGAGATGATTTCACAGAACACAAAGAAGTTTCCCAGAAAGCTTCTTTCTCTTTGTTATCGGAGGATATTTCCTTTGGCCCTATAGTCTTCAAAGGGAAAGGAAATATCTGTTCTCATATTCCACAGAAATAAGGCTAGCAAAGAGATCCACGAAATACAGATGTAACTCTGTGAGATGAATTAACAGAACACTAAGTAGTTTCTCAGAAAGCTTCCTTCCAGATTTCATCTGAGGATATTTCCTTTTTAACCATAGCCCTCTATGGGCTTCCAAATGTCACTTTGCCAATTCCACAAGAACTGTCTTAGCGAAAGGCTTCTTGAGGGGAAAGCTGTAACTCTGTGAGATGATTTCACAGAACACGAAGAAGTTTCTCAGAAACCTTCTTTCTCTTTGTTATCGGAAGATATTTCCTTTGGCCCTATAGTCTTCAAAGGGAAAGGAAATATCTGTTGTCAGATTCCACAGAAATAAGGCTAGCAAAGAGATCCACGAAATACAGATGTAACTCTGTGAGATGAATTAACAGAACACTAAGCAGTTTCTCAGAAAGCTTCTTTCCAGATTTCATCGGAGGATATTTCCTTTTTCAACATAGCCCACTATGGGCTTCCAAATATCACTTTGCCAACTCCACAAGAACTGTCTTCGCGAAAGGCTTCTTGCGGGGAAAGCTGTATCTCTGTGAGATGATTTCACAGAACACAAAGAAGTTTCTCAGAAAGCTTCTTTCTCTTTGTTATCGGAAGATATTTCCTTTGGCCCTATAGTCTTCAAAGGGAAAGGAAATATCTGTTGTCAGATTCCACAGAAATAAGGCTAGCAAAGAGATCCACGAAATACAGATGTAACTCTGTGAGATGAATTAACAGAACACTAAGCAGTTTCTCAGAAAGCTTCTTTCCAGATTTCATCGGAGGATATTTCCTTTTTCACGATAGCCCTCTATGGGCTTCCAAATATCACTTTGCCAATTCCACAAGAACTGTCTTAGCGAAAGGCTTCTTGAGGGGAAAGCTGTAACTCTGTGAGATGATTTCACAGAACACAAAGAAGTTTCTCAGAAAGCTTCTTTCTCTTTGTTATCGGAGGATATTTCCTTTGGCCCTATAGTCTTCAAAGGGAAAGGAAATATCTGTTCTCAGATTCCACAGAAATAAGGCTAGCAAAGAAATCCACGAAACACAGATGTAACTCTGTGATATGAATTAAGAGAACACTAAGCAGTTTCTCAGAAAGCTTCTTTCCAGATTTCATCGGAGGATATTTCCCTTTTCTCCATAGCCCTCTATGAGCTTGCAAATATCACTTTGCCAATTCCACAAGAACTGTCTTAGCGAAAGGCTTCTTGAGGGGAAAGCTGTAACTCTGTGAGATGATTTCACAGAACACAAAGAAGTTTCTCAGAAAGCTTCCTTCTCTTTGTTATCGGAGGATATTTCCTTTGGCCCTATAGTCTTCAAAGGGAAAGGAAATATCTGTTGTCAGATTCCACAGAAATAAGGCTAGCAAAGAGATCCACGAAATACAGATGTAACACTGTGAGATGAATTAACAGAACACTAAGCAGTTTCTCAGAAAGCTTCTTTCCAGATTTCATCGGAGGATATTTCCTTTTTCACCATAGCCCTCTATGGGCTTCCAAATATCACTTTCCAATTCCACAAGAACTGTCTTAGCGAACGGCTTCTTGAGGGGAAAGCTGTAACTCTGTGAGATGATTTCACAGAACACAAGGAAGTTTCTGAGAAAGCTTCTTTCTCTTTGTTATCGGAGGATATTTCCTTTGGCCCTATAGTCTTCAAAGGGAAAGGAATTATCTGTTCTCAGATTCCACAGAAATAACGCTAGCAAAGAGATCCACGAAATACAGATGTAACTCTGTGAGATGAATTAACAGAACACTAAGCAGTTTCTCAGAAAGCTTCTTTCCAGATTTCATCGGAGGATATTTCCTTTTTCACCATAGCCCTCTATGGGCTTCGAAATATCACTTTGCCAATTCCACAAGAACTGTCTTAGCGAAAGGCTTCTTGAGGGGAAAGCTGTAACTCTGTGAGATGATTTCACAGAACACAAAGAAGTTTCTCAGAAAGCTTCTTTCTCTATGATATCGGAGGATATTTCCTTTGGCCCTATAGTCTTCAAAGAGAAAGGAAATATCTGTTCTCAGATTCCACAGAAATAAGGCTAGCAAAGAGATCCACGAAATACAGATGTAACTCTGTGAGATGAATTAACAGAACACTAAGCAGTTTCTCAGAAAGCTTCCTTCCAGATTTCATCTGAGGATATTTCCTTTATAACCATAGCCCTCTATGGGCTTCCAAATGTCACTTTGCCAATTCCACAAGAACTGTCTTAGCGAAAGGCTTCCTGAGGGGAAAGCTGTAACTCTGTGAGATGATTTCACAGAACACAAAGAAGTTTCTCAGAAAGCATCTTTTTCTTTGTTATCGGAGGATATTTCCTTTGGCCCTATAGTCTTCAAAGGGATCCGAAATATCTGTTCTCAGATTCCACAGAAATAAGGCTAGCAAAGAGATCCACGAAATACAGATGTAACTCTGTGAGATGAATTAACACATCACTAAGGAGTTTCTCAGAAAGCTTCTTTACAGATTTCAACGGAGGATATTTCCCTTTTCTCCATAGCCCTCTATGAGCTTCCAAATATCACTTTGCCAATTCCACCACAACTGTCTTAGCGAAAGGCTTCTTGAGGGGAAAGCTGTAACTCTGTGAGATGATTTCACAGAACACAAAGAAGTTTCTCAGAAAGCTTCCTTCTCTTTGTTATCGGAGGATATTTCCTTTGGCCCTATAGTCTTCAAAGGGAAAGGAAATATCTGTTGTCAGATTCCACAGAAATAAGGCTAGCAAAGAGATCCACGAAATACAGATGTAACTCTGTGAGATGAATTAACAGAACACTAAGCAGTTTCTCAGAAAGGTTCTTTCCAGATTTCATCAGAGGATATTTCCTTTTTCACCATAGCCCTCTATGGGCTTCCAAATATCACTTTGCCAATTCCACAAGAACTGTCTTAGCGAAAGGCTTCCTGAGGGGAAAGCTGTAACTCTGTGAGATGATTTCACAAAACACAAAGAAGTTGCTCAGAAAGCTTCTTTCTCTTTGTTATCGGAGGATATTTCCTTTGGCCGTATAGTCTTCAAAGGGATCCGAAATATCTGTTCTCAGATTCCACAGAAATAAGGCTAGCAAAGAGACCCACGAAGTTCAGAGGTAACTCTGTGAGATGAATTAACAGAACACTAAGCAGTTTCTCAGAAAGCTTCTTTCCAGATTTCATCGGAGGATATTTCCTTTTTCACCATAGCCCTCTAAGGGCTTCCAAATATCACTTTGCCAATTCCACAAGAACTGTCTTAGCGAAAGGCTTCTTGAGGGGAAAGCTGTAACTCTGTGAGATGATTTCACAGAACACAAAGAAGTTTCTCAGAAACCTTCTTTCTCTTTGTTATCGGAAGATATTTCCTTTGGCCCTATAGTCTTCAAAGGGAAAGGAAATATCTGTTGTCAGATTCCACAGAAATAAGGCTAGCAAAGAGATCCACGAAATACAGATGTAACTCTGTGAGATGAATTAACAGAACACTAAGCAGTTTCTCAGAAAGCTTCTTTCCAGATTTCATCGGAGGATATTTCCTTTTTCACCATAGCCCTCTATGGGCTTCCAAATATCACTTTGCCAATTCCACAAGAACTGTCTTAGCGAAAGGCTTCTTGAGGGGAAAGCTGTATCTCTGTGAGATGATTTCACAGAACACAAAGAAGTTTCTCAGAAAGCTTCTTTCTCTTTGTTATCGGAAGATATTTCCTTTGGCCCTATAGTCTTCAAAGGGAAAGGAAATATCTGTTGTCAGATTCCACAGAAATAAGGCTAGCAAAGAGATCCACGAAATACAGATGTAACTCTGTGAGATGAATTAACAGAACACTAAGCAGTTTCTCAGAAAGCTTCTTTCCAGATTTCATCGGAGGATATTTCCTTTTTCACGATAGCCCTCTATGGGCTTCCAAATATCCCTTTGCCAATTCCACAAGAACTGTCTTAGCGAAAGGCTTCTTGAGGGGAAAGCTGTAACTCTGTGAGATGATTTCACAGAACACAAAGAAGTTTCTCAGAAAGCTTCTTTCTCTTTGTTATCGGAGGATATTTCCTTTGGCCCTATAGTCTTCAAAGGGAAAGGAAATATCTGTTCTCAGATTCCACAGAAATAAGGCTAGCAAAGAAATCCACGAAACACAGATGTAACTCTGTGAGATGAATTAAGAGAACACTAAGCAGTTTCTCAGAAAGCTTCTTTCCAGATTTCATCGGAGGATATTTCCCTTTTCTCCATAGCCCTCTATGAGCTTGCAAATATCACTTTGCCAATTCCACAAGAACTGTCTTAGCGAAAGGCTTCTTGAGGGCAAAGCTGTAACTCTGTGAGATGATTTCACAGAACACAAAGACGTTTCTCAGAAAGCTTCCTTCTCTTTGTTATCGGAGGATATTTCCTTTGGCCCTATAGTCTTCAAAGGGAAAGGAAATATCTGTTGTCAGATTCCACAGAAATAAGGCTAGCAAAGAGATCCACGAAATACAGATGTAACTCTGTGAGATGAATTAACAGAACACTAAGCAGTTTCTCAGAAAGCTTCTTTCCAGATTTCATCGGAGGATATTTCCTTTTTCACCATAGCCCTCTATGGGCTTCCAAATATCACTTTCCAATTCCACAAGAACTGTCTTAGCGAACGGCTTCTTGAGGGGAAAGCTGTAACTCTGTGAGATGATTTCACAGAACACAAGGAAGTTTCTGAGAAAGCTTCTTTCTCTTTGTTATCGGAGGATATTTCCTTTGGCCCTATAGTCTTCAAAGGGAAAGGAATTATCTGTTCTCAGATTCCACAGAAATAACGCTAGCAAAGAGATCCACGAAATACAGATGTAACTCTGTGAGATGAATTAACAGAACACTAAGCAGTTTCTCAGAAAGCTTCTTTCCAGATTTCATCGGAGGATATTTCCTTTTTCACCATAGCCCTCTATGGGCTTCCAAATATCACTTTGCCAATTCCACAAGAACTGTCTTAGCGAAAGGCTTCTTGAGGGGAAAGCTGTAACTCTGTGAGATGATTTCACAGAACACAAAGAAGTTTCTCAGAAAGCTTCTTTCTCTTTGTTATCGGAGGATATTTCCTTTGGCCCTATAGTCTTCAAAGGGAAAGGAAATATCTGTTCTCAGATTCCACAGAAATAAGGCTAACAAAGAAATCCACGAAACACAGATGTAACTCTGTGAGATGAATTAAGAGAACACTAAGCAGTTTCTCAGAAAGCTTCTTTCCAGATTTCATCGGAGGATATTTCCTTTTTCTCCATAGCCCTCTATGAGCTTCCAAATATCACTTTGCCAATTCCACAAGAAATGTCTAGCGAAAGGCTTCTTGAGTGGAAAGCTGTAACTCTGTGAGATGATTTCACAGAACACAAAGAAGTTTCTCAGAAACCTTCTTTCTCTTTGTTATCGGAGGATATTTCCTTTGGCCCCATAGTCTTCAAAGGGAAAGGAAATATCTGTTGTCAGATTCCACAGAAATAAGGCTAGCAAAGAGATCCACGAAATACAGATGTAACTCTGTGAGATGAATTAACAGAACACTAAGCAGTTTCTAAGAAAGGTTCTTTCCAGATTTCATCGGAGGATATTTCCTTTTTCACCATAGCCCTCTATGGGCTTCCAAATATCACTTTGCCAATTCCACAAGAACTGTCTTAGCGAAAGGCTTCTTGAGGGGAAAGCTGTAACTCTGTGAGATGATTTCACAAAACACAAAGAAGTTGCTCAGAAAGCTTCTTTCTCTTTGTTATTGGAGGATATTTCCTTGGGCCGTATAGTCTTCAAAGGGATCCGAAATATCTGTTGTCACAATCCACAGAAATAAGGCTAGCAAAGAGACCCACGAAGTTCAGAGGTAAGTCTGTGAGATGAATTAACAGAACACTAAGCAGTTTCTCAGAAAGCTTCTTTCCAGATTTCATCGGAGGATATTTCCTTTTTCACCATAGCCCTCTATGGGCTTCCAAATATCACTTTGCCAATTCCACAAGAACTGTCTTAGCGAAAGGCTTCTTGAGGGGAAAGCTGTAACTCTGTGAGATGATTTCACAGAACACAAAGAAGTTTCTCAGAAAGCTTTTTTCTCTTTGTTATCGGAGGATATTTCCTTTGGCCCTATAGTCTTCAAAGGGAAAGGAAATATCTGTTCTCATATTCCACAGAAATAAGGCTAGCAAAGAGATCCACGAAATACAGATGTAACTCTGTGAGATGAATTAAAAGAACACTAAGCAGTTTCTCAGAAAGCTTCCTTCCAGATTTCATCTGAGGATATTTCCTTTTTATCCATAGCCCTCTATGGGCTTCCAAATGTCACTTTGCCAATTCCACAAGAACTGTCTTAGCGAAAGGCTTCTTGAGGGGAAAGCTGTAACTCTGTGAGATGATTTCACAGAACACAAAGAAGTTTCTCAGAAACCTTCTTTCTCTTTGTTATCGGAAGATATTTCCTTTGGCCCTATAGTCTTCAAAGGGAAAGGAAATATCTGTTGTCAGATTCCACAGAAATACGGCTAGCAAAGAGATCCACGAAATACAGATGTAACTCTGTGAGATGAATTAACAGAACACTAAGCAGTTTCTCAGAAAGCTTCTTTCCAGATTTCATCGGAGGATATTTCCTTTTTCACCATAGCCCTCTATGGGCTTCCAAATATCACTTTGCCAATTCCACAAGAACTGTCTTAGCGAAAGGCTTCTTGAGGGGAAAGCTGTAACTCTGTGAGATGATTTCACAGAACACAAAGAAGTTTCTCAGAAAGCTTCTTTCTCTTTGTTATCGGAGGATATTTCCTTTGGCCCTATAGTCTTCAAAGGGAAAGGAAATATCTGTTCTCAGATTCCACAGAAATAAGGCTAGCAAAGAAATCCACGAAACACAGATGTAACTCTTTGAGATGAATTAAGAGAACACTAAGCAGTTTCTCAGAAAGCTTCTTTCCAGATTTCATCGGAGGATATTTCCTTCTTCTCCATAGCCCTCTATGAGCTTCCAAATATCACTTTGCCAATTCCACAAGAAATGTCTAGCGAAAGGCTTCTTGAGTGGAAAGCTGTAACTCTGTGAGATGATTTCACAGAACACAAAGAAGTTTCTCAGAAACCTTCTTTCTCTTTGTTATCGGAGGATATTTCCTTTGGCCCTATAGTCTTCAAAGGGAAAGGAAATATCTGTTGTCAGATTCCACAGAAATAAGGCTAGCAAAGAGATCCACGAAATACAGATGTAACTCCTTGAGATGAATTAACAGAACACTAAGCAGTTTCTCAGAAAGCTTCTTTCCAGATTTCATGGAGGATATTTCCTTTTTCACCATAGCCCTCTATGGGCTTCCAAATATCACTTTGCCAATTCCACAAGAACTGTCTTAGCGAAAGGCTTCTTGAGGGGGAAGCTTTACCTCTGTGAGATGATTTCACAGAACACAAAGAAGTTGCTCAGAAAGCTTCTTTCTCTTTGTTATCGGAGGATATTTCCTTTGGCCCTATAGTCTTCAAACGGAAAGGAAATATCTGTTCTCAGATTCCACAGAAATAAGGCTAGCAAAGAAATCCACGAAACACAGATGTAACTCTGTGAGATGAATTAAGAGAACACTAAGCAGTTTCTCAGAAAGCTTCTTTCCAGATTTCATCGGAGGATATTTCCTTTTTCTCCGTAGCCCTCTATGAGCTTCCAAATATCACTTTGCCAATTCCACAAGAAATGTCTAGCGAAAGGCTTCTTGAGGGGAAAGCTGTAACTCTGTGAGATGATTTCACAGAACACAAAGAAGTTTCTCTGAAACCTTCTTTCTATTTGTTATCGGAGGATATTTCCTTTGGCCCTATAGTCTTCAAAGGGAAAGGAAATATCTGTTGTTAGATTCCACAGAAATAAGGCTAGCAAATAGATCCACGAAATACAGATGTAACTCTGTGAGATGAATTAACAGAACACTAAGCAGTTTCTAAGAAAGGTTCTTTCCAGATTTCATCGGAGGATATTTCCTTTTTCACCATAGCCCTCTATGGGCTTCCAAATATCACTTTGCCAATTCCACAAGAACTGTCTTAGCGAAAGGCTTCTTGAGGGGAAAGCTGTAACTCTGTGAGATGATTTCACAGAACACAAAGAAGATTCTCAGAAAGCTTCTTTCTCTTTGTTATCGGAGGATATTTCCTTTGGCCCTATAGTCTTCAAAGGGAAAGGAAATATCTGTTCTCATATTCCACAGAAATAAGGCTAGCAAAGAGATCCACGAAATACAGATGTAACTGTGTGAGATGAATTAACAGAACACTAAGCAGTTTCTCAGAAAGCTTCCTTCCAGATTTCATCTGAGGATATTTCCTTTTTAACCATAGCCCTCTATGGGCTTCCAAATATCACTTTGCCAATTCCACAAGAACTGTCTTCGCGAAAGGCTTCTTGAGGGGAAAGCTCTATCTCTGTGAGATGATTTCACAGAACACAAAGAAGTTTCTCAGAAAGCTTCTTTCTCTTTGTTATTGGAAGATATTTCCTTTGGCCCTATAGTCTTCAAAGGGAAAGGAAATATCTGTTGTCAGATTCCACAGAAATAAGGCTAGCAAAGAGATCCACGAAATACAGATGTAACTCTTTGAGATGAATTAACAGAACACTAAGCAGTTTCTCAGAAAGCTTCTTTCCAGATTTCATCGGAGGATATTTCCTTTTTCACCATAGCCCTCTATGGGCTTCCAAATATCACTTTGCCAATTCCACAAGAACTGTCTTAGCGAAAGGCTTCTTGAGGGGAAAGCTGTAACTCTGTGAGATGATTTCACAGAACACAAAGAAGTTTCTCAGAAACCTTCTTTCTCTTTGTTATCGGAGGATATTTCCTTTGGCCCTATATTCTTCAAAGGGAAAGGAAATATCTGTTGTCAGATTCCACAGAAATAAGGCTAGCAAAGAGATCCACGAAATTCAGATGTAACTCTGTGAGATGAATTAACAGAACACTAAGCAGTTTCTCAGAAAGGTTCTTTCCAGATTTCATCGGAGGATATTTCCTTTTTCACCATAGCCCTCTTATGGGCTTCCAAATATCACTTTGCCAATTCCACAAGAACTGTCTTAGCGAAAGGCTTCTTGAGGGGAAAGCTGTAACTCTGTGAGATGATTTCACAAAACACAAAGAAGCTGCTCAGAAAGCTTCTTTCTCTTTGTTATCGGAGGATATTTCCTTTGGCCGTATAGTCTTCAAAGGGATCTGAAATATCTGTTCTCAGATTCCACAGAAATAAGGCTAGCAAAGAGACCCACGACGTTCAGAGGTAACTCTGTGAGATGAATTAACAGAACACTAACCAGTTTCTCAGAAAGCTTCTTTCCAGATTTCATCGGAGGATATTTCCTTTTTCACCATAGCCCTCTATGGGCTTCCAAATATCACTTTGCCAATTCCACAAGAACTGTCTTAGCGAAAGGCTTCTTGAGGGGAAAGCTGTAACTCTGTGAGATGATTTCACAGAACACAAAGAAGTTTCTCAGAAACCTTCTTTCTCTTTGTTATCGGAAGATATTTCCTTTGGCCCTATAGTCTTCAAAGGGAAAGGAAATATCTGTTGTCAGATTCCACAGAAATAAGGCTAGCAAAGAGATCCACGAAATACAGATGTAACTCTGTGAGATGAATTAACAGAACACTAAGCAGTTTCTCAGAAAGCTTCTTTCCAGATTTCATCGGAGGATATTTCCTTTTTCACCATAGCCCTCTAAGGGCTTCCAAATATCACTTTGCCAATTCCACAAGAACTGTCTTCGCGAAAGGCTTCTTGAGGGGAAAGCTGTATCTCTGTGAGATGATTTCACAGAACACAAAGAAGTTTCTCAGAAAGCTTCTTTCTCTTTGTTATCGGAAGATATTTCCTTTGGCCCTATAGTCTTCAAAGGGAAAGGAAATATCTGTTGTCACAATCCACAGAAATAAGGCTAGCAAAGAGATCCACGAAATACAGATGTAACTCTGTGAGATAAATTAACAGAACACTAAGCAGTTTCTCAGAAAGCTTCTTTCCAGATTTCATCGGAGGATATTTCCTTTTTCACCATAGCCCTCTATGGGCTTCCAAATATCACTTTGCCAATTCCACAAGAACTGTCTTAGCGAAAGGCTTCTTGAGGGGAAAGCTGTAACTCTGTGAGATGATTTCACAGAACACAAAGAAGTTTCTCAGAAAGCTTCTTTCTCTTTGTTAACGGAGGATATTTCCTTTGGCCCTATAGTCTTCAAAGGGAAAGGAAATATCTGTTCTCAGATTCCACAGAAATAAGGCTAGCAAAGTAATCCACGAAACACAGATGTAACTCTGTGAGATGAATTAAGAGAACACTAAGCAGTTTCTCAGAAAGCTTCTTTCCAGATATCATCGGAGGATATTTCCTTTTTCTCCATAGCCCTCTATGAGCTTCCAAATATCACTTTGCCAATTCCACAAGAAATGTCTAGCGAAATGCTTCTTGAGTGGAACGCTGTAACTCTGTGAGATGATTTCACAGAACACAAAGAACTTTCTCAGAAACCTTCTTTCTCTTTGTTATCGGAGGATATTTCCTTTGGCCCTATAGTCTTCAAAGCGAAAGGAAATATCTGTTGTCAGATTCCACAGAAATAAGGCTAGCAAAGAGATCCACGAAATACAGATGTAACTCTGTGAGATGAATTAACAGAACACTAAGCAGTTTCTCAGAAAGCTTCCTTCCAGATTTCATCTGAGGATATTTCCTTTTTAACCATAGCCCTCTATGGGCTTCCAAATGTCACTTTGCCAATTCCACAATAACTGTCTTAGCGAAAGGCTTCTTGAGGGGAAAGCTGTAACTCTGTGAGATGATTTCACAAAACACAAAGAAGTTGCTCAGAAAGCTTCTTTCTCTTTGTTATCGGAGGATATTTCCTTTGGCCGTATAGTCTTCAAAGGGATCCGAAATATCTGTTCTCAGATTCCACAGAAGTAAGGCTAGCAAAGAGACCCACGAAGTTCAGAGGTAACTCTGTGAGATGAATTAACAGAACACTAAGCAGTTTCTCAGAAAGCTTCTTTCCAGATTTCATCGGAGGATATTTCCTTTTTCACCATAGCCCTCTATGGGCTTCGAAATATCACTTTGCCAATTCCACAAGAACTGTCTTAGCGAAAGGCTTCTTGAGGGGAAAGCTGTAACTCTGTGAGATGATTTCACAGAACACAAAGAAGTTTCTCAGAAAGCTTCTTTCTTCTATGATATCGGAGGATATTTCCTTTTTCCCTATAGTCTTCAAAGAGAAAGGAAATATCTGTTCTCAGATTCCACAGAAATAAGGCTAGCAAAGAGATCCACGAAATACAGATGTAACTCTGTGAGATGAATTAACAGAACACTAAGCAGTTTCTCAGAAAGCTTCCTTCCAGATTTCATCTGAGGATATTTCCTTTTTAACCATAGCCCTCTATGGGCTTCCAAATGTCACTTTGCCAATTCCACAAGAACTGTCTTAGCGAAAGGCTTCTTGAGGGGAAAGCTGTAACTCTGTGAGATGATTTCACAGAACACAAAGAAGTTTCTTAGAAAGCATCTTTTTCTTTGTTATCGGAGGATATTTCCTTTGGCCCTATAGTCTTCAAAGGGATCCGAAATATCTGTTGTCAGATTCCACAGAAATAAGGCTAGCAAAGAGAACCACGAAATACAGATGTAACTCTGTGAGATGAATTAACACATCACTAAGGAGTTTCTCAGAAAGCTTCTTTACAGATTTCAACGGAGGATATTTCCCTTTTCTCCATAGCCCTCTATGAGCTTCCAAATATCACTTTGCCAATTCCACCAGAACTGTCTTAGCGAAAGGCTTCTTGAGGGGAAAGCTGTAACTCTGTGAGATGATTTCACAGAACACAAAGAAGTTTCTCAGAAAGCTTCTTTCTCTTTGTTATCGGAGGATATTTCCTTTGGCCCTATAGTCTTCAAAGGGAAAGGAAATATCTGTTCTCATATTCCACAGAAATAAGGCTAGCAAAGAGATCCACGAAATACAGATGTAACTCTGTGAGATGAATTAACAGAACACTAAGTAGTTTCTCAGAAAGCTTCCTTCCAGATTTCATCTGAGGATATTTCCTTTTTAACCATAGCCCTCTATGGGCTTCCAAATGTCACTTTGCCAATTCCACAAGAACTGTCTTAGCGAAAGGCTTCTTGAGGGGAAAGCTGTAACTCTGTGAGAAGATTTCACAGAACACAAAGAAGTTTCTCAGAAACCTTCTTTCTCTTTGTTATCGGAAGATATTTCCTTTGGCCTTATAGTCTTCAAAGGGAAAGGAAATATCTGTTGTCAGATTCCACAGAAATAAGGCTAGCAAAGAGATCCACGAAATACAGATGTAACTCTGTGAGATGAATTAACAGAACACTAAGCAGTTTCTCAGAAAGCTTCTTTCCAGATTTCATCGGAGGATATTTCCTTTTTCACCATAGCCCTCTATGGGCTTCCAAATATCACTTTGCCAATTCCACAAGAACTGTCTTCGCGAAAGGCTTCTTGAGGGGAAAGCTGTATCTCTGTGAGATGATTTCACAGAACACAAAGAAGTTTCTCAGAAAGCTTCTTTCTCTTTGTTATCGGAGGATATTTCCTTTGGCCCTATAGTCTTCAAAGGGAAAGGAAATATCTGTTGTCAGATTCCACAGAAATAAGGCTAGCAAAGAGATCCACGAAATACAGATGTAACTCTGTGAGATGAATTAACAGAACACTAAGCAGTTTCTCAGAAAGCTTCTTTCCAGATTTCATCGGAGGATATTTCCTTTTTCACGATAGCCCTCTATGGGCTTCCAAATATCACTTTGCCAATTCCACAAGAACTGTCTTAGCGAAAGGCTTCTTGAGGGGAAAGCTGTAACTCTGAGAGATGATTTCACAGAACACAAAGAAGTTTCTCAGAAAGCTTCTTTCTCTTTGTTATCGGAGGATATTTCCTTTGGCCCTATAGTCTTCAAAGGGAAAGGAATTATCTGTTCTCAGATTCCACAGAAATAAGGCTAGCAAAGAAATCCACGAAACACAGATGTAACTCTGTGAGATGAATTAAGAGAACACTAAGCAGTTTCTCAGAAAGCTTCTTTCCAGATTTCATCGGAGGATATTTCCCTTTTCTCCATAGCCCTCTATGAGCTTGCAAATATCACTTTGCCAATTCCACAAGAACTGTCTTAGCGAAAGGCTTCTTGAGGGGAAAGCTGTAACTCTGTGAGATGATTTCACAGAACACAAAGAAGTTTCTCAGAAAGCTTCCTTCTCTTTGTTATCGGAGGATATTTCCTTTGGCCCTATAGTCTTCAAAGGGAAAGGAAATATCTGTTGTCAGATTCCACAGAAATAACTCTAGCAAAGAGATCCACGAAATACAGATGTAATACTGTGAGATGAATTAACAGAACACTAAGCAGTTTCTCAGAAAGCTTGTTTCCAGATTTCATCGGAGGATATTTCCTTTTTCACCATAGCCCTCTATGGGCTTCCAAATATCACTTTCCAATTCCACAAGAACTGTCTTAGCGAACGGCTTCTTGAGGGGAAAGCTGTAACTCTGTGAGATGATTTCACAGAACACAAGGAAGTTTCTGAGAAAGCTTCTTTCTCTTTGTTATCGGAGGATATTTCCTTTGGCCCTATAGTCTTCAAAGGGAAAGGAATTATCTGTTCTCAGATTCCACAGAAATAAGGCTAGCAAAGAGATCCACGAAATACAGATGTAACTCTGTGAGATGAATTAACAGATCACTAAGCAGTTTCTCAGAAAGCTTCTTTCCAGAGATCATTGGAGGATATTTCCTTTTTCTCCATAGCCCTCTATGAGCTTCCAAATATCACTTTTCCAATTCCCCAAGAACTGTCTTAGCGAAAGGCTTCTTGAGGGGAAAGCTGTAACTCTGTGAGATGATTTCACAAAACACAAAGAAGTTTCTCAGAAAGCTTCTTTCTCTTTGTTATCAGAGGATATTTCCTTTGGCCCATAGTCTTCAAAGGGAAAGGAAATATCTGTTCTCAGATTCCACAGAAATAAGGCTAGCAAAGAGATCCACGAAATACAGATGGAACTCTGTGAGATGAATTAACAGAACACTAAGCAGTTTCTCAGAAAGCTTCTTTCCAGATTTCATGGAGGATATTTCCTTTTTCACCATAGCCCTCTATGGGCTTCCAAATATCACTTTGCCAATTCCAGAAGAACTGTCTTAGCGAAAGGCTTCTTGAGGGGAAAGCTGTAACTTTGTGAGATGATTTCACAGAACACAAAGAAGTTTCTCAGAAAGCTTCTTTTTCTTTGTTATCGGAGGATATTTCCTTTGGCCCTATAGTCTTCAAACGGAAAGGAAATATCTGTTCTCAGATTCCACAGAAATAAGGCTAGCAAAGAAATCCACGAAACACAGATGTAACTCTGTGAGATGAATTAAGAGAACACTAAGCAGTTTCTCAGAAAGCTTCTTTCCAGATTTCATCGGAGGATATTTCCTTTTTCTCCATAGCCCTCTATGAGCTTCCAAATATCACTTTGCCAATTCCACAAGAAATGTCTAGCGAAAGGCTTCTTGAGGGGAAAGCTGTAACTCTGTGAGATGATTTCACAGAACACAAAGAAGTTTCTCAGAAACCTTCTTTCTCTTTGTTATCGGAGGATATTTCCTTTGGCCCTATAGTCTTCAAAGGGAAAGGAAATATCTGTTGTCAGATTCCACAGAAATAAGGCTAGCAAAGAGATCCACGAAATACAGATGTAACTCTGTGAGATGAATTAACAGAACACTAAGCAGTTTCTAAGAAAGGTTCTTTCCAGATTTCATCGGAGGATATTTCCTTTTTCACCATAGCCCTCTATGGGCTTCCAAATATCACTTTGCCAATTCCACAAGAACTGTCTTAGCGAAAGGCTTCTTGAGGGGAAAGCTGTAACTCTGTGAGATGATTTCACAAAACACAAAGAAGTTGCTCAGAAAGCTTCTTTCTCTTTGTTATTGGAGGATATTTCCTTTGGCCGTATAGTCTTCAAAGCGATCCGAAATATCTGTTCTCAGATTCCACAGAAATAAGGCTAGCAAAGAGACCCACGAAGTTCAGAGGTAAGTCTGTGAATGAATTAACAGAACACTAAGCAGTTTCTCAGAAAGCTTCTTTCCAGATTTCATCGGAGGATATTTCCTTTTTCACCATAACCCTCTATGGGCTTCCAAATATCACTTTGCCAATTCCACAAGAACTGTCTTAGCGAAAGGCTTCTTGAGGGGAAAGCTGTAACTCTGTGAGATGATTTCACAGAACACAAAGAAGTTTCTCAGAAAGCTTCTTTCTCTTTGTTATCGGAGGATATTTCCTTTGGCCCTATAGTCTTCAAAGGGAAAGGAAATATCTGTTCCCATATTCCACAAAAATAAGGCTAGCAAAGAGATCCACGAAATACAGATGTAACTCTTTGAGATGAATTAACAGAACACTAAGCAGTTTCTCAGAAAGCTTCCTTCCAGATTTCATCGGAGGATATTTCCTTTTTAACCATAGCCCTCTATGGGCTTCCAAATGTCACTTTGCCAATTCCACAAGAACTGTCTTAGCGAAAGGCTTCTTGAGGGGAAAGCTGTAACTCTGTGAGATGATTTCACAGAACACAAAGAAGTTTCTCAGCAACCTTCTTTCTCTTTGTTATCGGAAGATATTTCCTTTGGCCCTATAGTCTTCAAAGGGAAAGGAAATATCTGTTGTCAGATTCCACAGAAATAAGGCTAGCAAAGAGATCCACGAAATACAGATGTAACTCTGTGAGATGAATTAACAGAACACTAAGCAGTTTCTCAGAAAGCTTCTTTCCAGATTTCATCGGAGGATATTTCCTTTTCCACCGTAGCCCTCTATGGGCTTCCAAATATCACTTTGCCAATTCCACAAGAACTGTCTTAGCGAAAGGCTTCTTGAGGGGAAAGCTGTAACTCTGTGAGATGATTTCACAAAACACAAAGAAGTTGCTCAGAAAGCTTCTTTCTCTTTGTTATTGGAGGATATTTCCTTTGGCCGTATAGTCTTCAAAGCGATCCGAAATATCTGTTCTCAGATTCCACAGAAATAAGGCTACCAAAGAGACCCACGAAGTTCAGAGGTAAGTCTGTGAGATGAATTAACAGAACACCAAGCAGTTTCTCAGAAAGCTTCTTTCCAGATTTCATCGGAGGATATTTCCTTTTTCACCATAGCCCTCTATGGGCTTCCAAATATCACTTTGCCAATTCCACAAGAACTGTCTTAGCGAAAGGCTTCTTGAGGGGAAAGCTGTAAATCTGTGAGATGATTTCACAGAACACAAAGAAGTTTCTCAGAAAGCTTCTTTCTCTTTGTTATCGGAGGATATTTCCTTTGGCCCTATAGTCTTCAAAGGGAAAGGAAATATCTGTTCTCATATTCCACAGAAATAAGGCTAGCAAAGAGATCCACGAAATACAGATGTAACTCTGTGAGATGAATTAACAGAACACTAAGCAGTTTCTCAGAAAGCTTCTTTCCAGATTTCATCGGAGGATATTTCCTTTTTCTCCATAGCCCTCTATGAGCTTCCAAATATCACTTTGCCAATTCCACAAGAACTGTCTAGCGAAAGGCTTCTTGAGTGGAAAGCTGTAACTCTGTGAGATGATTTCACAGAACACAAAGAAGTTTCTCAGAAACCTTCTTTCTCTTTGTTAGCGGAGGATATTTCCTTTGGCCCTATAGTCTTCAAAGGGAAAGGAAATATCTGTTGTCAGATTCCACAGAAATAAGGCTAGCAAAGAGATCCACGAAATACAGATGTAACTCTGTGAGATGAATTAACAGAACACTAAGCAGTTTCTCAGAAAGCTTCTTTCCAGATTTCATCGGAGGATATTTCCTTTTTCACCATAGCCCTCTATGGGCTTCCAAATATCACTTTGCCATTTCCACAAGAACTGTCTTAGCGAAAGGCTTCTTGAGGGGAAAGCTGTAACTCTGTGAGATGATTTCACAAAACACAAAGAAGTTGCTCAGAAAGCTTCTTTCTCTTTGTTATCGGAGGATATTTCCTTTGGCCCTATAGTCTTCAAACGGAAAGGAAATATCTGTTCTCAGATTCCACAGAAATAAGGCTAGCAAAGAAATCCACGAAACACAGATGTAACTCTGTGAGATGAATTAAGAGAACACTAAGCAGTTTCTCAGAAAGCTTCTTTCCAGATTTCATCGGAGGATATTTCCTTTTTCTCCATAGCCCTCTATGAGCTTCCAAATATCACTTTGCCAATTCCACAAGAACTGTCTAGCGAAAGGCTTCTTGAGGGGAAAGCTGTAACTCTGTGAGATGATTTCACAAAACACAAAGAAGTTGCTCAGAAAGCTTCTTTCTCTTTGTTATTGGAGGATATTTCCTTTGGCCGTATAGTCTTCAAAGGGATCCAAAATATCTGTTCTCAGATTCCACAGAAATAAGGCTAGCAAAGAGACCCACGAAGTTCAGAGGTAACTCTGTGGGATGAATTAACAGAACACTAAGCAGTTTCTCAGAAAGCTTCTTTCCAAATTTCATCAGAGGATATTTCCTTTATCACCATAGCCCTCTATGGGCTTCCAAATATCACTTTGCCAATTCCACAAGAACTGTCTTAGCGAAAGGCTCCTTGAGGGGAAAGCTGTAACTCTGTGAGATGATTTCACAGAACACAAAGAAGTTTCTCAGAAAGCTTCTTTCTCTTTGTTATCGGAGGATATTTCCTTTGGCCCTATAGTCTTCAAAGGGAAAGGAAATATCTGTTGTCAGATTCCACAGAAATAAGGCTAGCAAAGAGATCCACGAAATACAGATGTAACTGTGTGAGATGAATTAACAGAACACTGAGCAGTTTCTCAGAAAGCTTCCTTCCAGATTTCATCTGAGGATATTTCCTTTTTCACCATAGCCCTCTATGGGCTTCCAAATATCACTTTGCCAATTCCACAAGAACTGTCTTAGCGAAAGGCTTCTTGAGGGGAAAGCTGTATCTCTGTGAGATGATTTCACAGAACACAAAGAAGTTTCTCAGAAAGCTTCTTTCTCTTTGTTATCGGAAGATATTTCCTTTGGCCCTATAGTCTTCAAAGGGAAAGGAAATATCTGTTGTCAGATTCCACAGAAATAAGGCTAGCAAAGAGATCCACGAAATACAGATGTAACTCTTTGAGATGAATTAACAGAACACTAAGCAGTTTCTCAGAAAGCTTCTTTCCAGATTTCATCGGAGGATATTTCCTTTTTCACCATAGCCCTCTATGGGCTTCCAAATATCACTTTGCCAATTCCACAAGAACTGTCTTAGCGAAAGGCTTCTTGAGGGGAAAGCTGTAACTCTGTGAGATGATTTCACAGAACACAAAGAAGTTTCTCAGAAAGCTTCTTTCTCTTTGTTATCGGAGGATATTTCCTTTGGCCCTATAGTCTTCAAAGGGAAAGGAAATATCTGTTCTCAGATTCCACAGAAATAAGGCTAGCAAAGAAATCCACGAAACACAGATGTAACTCTGTGAGATGAATTAAGAGAACACTAAGCAGTTTCTCAGAAAGCTTCTTTCCAGATTTCATCGGAGGATATTTCCTTTTTCTCCATAGCCCTCTATGAGCTTCCAAATATCACTTTGCCAATTCCACAAGAAATGTCTAGCGAAAGGCTTCTTGAGTGGAAAGCTGTAACTCTGTGAGATGATTTCACAGAACACAAAGAAGTTTCTCAGAAACCTTCTTTCTCTTTGTTATCGGAGGATATTTCCTTTGGCCCTATAGTCTTCAAAGGGAAAGGAAATATCTGTTGTCAGATTCCACAGAAATAAGGCTAGCAAAGAGATCCACGAAATTCAGATGTAACTCTGTGAGATGAATTAACAGAACACTAAGCAGTTTCTCAGAAAGGTTCTTTCCAGATTTCATCGGAGGATATTTCCTTTTTCACCATAGCCCTCTATGGCCTTCCAAATATCACTTTGCCAATTCCACAAGAACTGTCTTAGCGAAAGGCTTCTTGAGGGGAAAGCTGTAACTCTGTGAGATGATTTCACAAAACACAAAGAAGCTGCTCAGAAAGCTTCTTTCTCTTTGTTATCGGAGGATATTTCCTTTGGCCGTATAGTCTTCAAAGGGATCCGAAATATCTGTTCTCAGATTCCACAGAAATAAGGCTAGCAAAGAGACCCACGAAGTTCAGAGGTAACTCTGTGAGATGAATTAACAGAACACTAAGCAGTTTCTCAGAAAGCTTCTTTCCAGATTTCATCGGAGGATATTTCCTTTTTCACCATAGCCCTCTATGGGCTTCCAAATACCACTTTGCCAATTCCACAAGAACTGTCTTAGCGAAAGGCTTCTTGAGGGGAAAGCTGTAACTCTGTGAGATGATTTCACAGAACACAAAGAAGTTTCTCAGAAACCTTCTTTCTCTTTGTTATCGGAAGATATTTCCTTTGGCCCTATAGTCTTCAAAGGGAAAGGAAATATCTGTTGTCAGATTCCACAGAAATAAGGCTAGCAAAGAGATCCACGAAATACAGATGTAACTCTGTGAGATGAATTAACAGAACACTAAGCAGTTTCTCAGAAAGCTTCTTTCCAGATTTCATCGGAGGATATTTCCTTTTTCACCATAGCCCTCTAAGGGCTTCCAAATATCACTTTGCCAATTCCACAAGAACTGTCTTCGCGAAAGGCTTCTTGAGGGGAAAGCTGTATCTCTGTGAGATGATTTCACAGAACACAAAGAAGTTTCTCAGAAAGCTTCTTTCTCTTTGTTATCGGAAGATATTTCCTTTGGCCCTATAGTCTTCAAAGGGAAAGGAAATATCTGTTGTCACAATCCACAGAAATAAGGCTAGCAAAGAGATCCACGAAATACAGATGTAACTCTGTGAGATAAATTAACAGAACACTAAGCAGTTTCTCAGAAAGCTTCTTTCCAGATTTCATCGGAGGATATTTCCTTTTTCACCATAGCCCTCTATGGGCTTCCAAATATCACTTTGCCAATTCCACAAGAACTGTCTTAGCGAAAGGCTTCTTGAGGGGAAAGCTGTAACTCTGTGAGATGATTTCACAGAACACAAAGAAGTTTCTCAGAAAGCTTCTTTCTCTTTGTTAACGGAGGATATTTCCTTTGGCCCTATAGTCTTCAAAGGGAAAGGAAATATCTGTTCTCAGATTCCACAGAAATAAGGCTAGCAAAGAAATCCACGAAACACAGATGTAACTCTGTGAGATGAATTAAGAAAACACTAAGCAGTTTCTCAGAAAGCTTCTTTCCAAATTTCATCGGAGGATATTTCCTTTTTCTCCATAGCCCTCTATGAGCTTCCAAATATCACTTTGCCAATTCCACAAGAAATGTCTAGCGAAAGGCTTCTTGAGTGGAAAGCTGTAACTCTGTGAGATGATTTCACAGAACACAAAGAAGTTTCTCAGAAACCTTCTTTCTCTTTGTTATCGGAGGATATTTCCTTTGGCCCTATAGTCTTCAAAGGGAAAGGAAATATCTGTTGTCAGATTCCACAGAAATAAGGCTAGCAAAGAGATCCACGAAATACAGATGTAACTCTGTGAGATGAATTAACAGAACACTAAGCAGTTTCTCAGAAAGCTTCCTTCCAGATTTCATCTGAGGATATTTCCTTTTTAACCATAGCCCTCTATGGGCTTCCAAATGTCACTTTGCCAATTCCACAGTAACTGTCTTAGCGAAAGGCTTCTTTAGGGGAAAGCTGTAACTCTGTGAGATGATTTCACAGAACACAAAGAAGTTTCTCAGAAACCTTCTTTCTCTTTGTTATCGGAAGATATTTCCTTTGGCCCTATAGTCTTCAAAGGGAAAGGAAATATCTGTTCTCAGATTCCACAGAAATAAGGCTAGCAAAGAGATCCACGAAATACAGATGTAACTCTGTGAGATGAATTAACAGAACACTAAGCAGTTTCTCATAAAGCTTCTTTCCAGATTTCATCGGAGTATATTTCCTTTTTCACCATAGCCCATTATGGGCTTCCAAATATCACTTTGCCAATTCCACAAGAACTGTCTTAGCGAAACGCTTATTGAGGGGAAAGCTGTAACTCTGTGAGATGATTTCACAGAACACAAAGAAGTTTCTCAGAAAGCTTCTTTCTCTTTGTTATCGGAGGATATTTCCTTTGGCCCTATAGTCTTCAAAGGGATCCGAAATATCTCTTCTCAGATTCCACAGAAATAAGGGTAGCAAAGAGATCCACGAAATACAGATGTAACTCTGTGAGGTGAATTAACAGAACACTAAGCAGTTTCTCAGAAAGCTTCCTTCCAGATTTCATCTGAGGAAATTTCCTTTTTCACCATAGCCCTCTAAGGGCTTCCAAATGTCACTTTGCCAATTCCACAAGAAATGTCTTAGCGAAAGGCTTCTTGAGGGGATAGCTGTAACTCTGTGAGATGATTTCACAGAACACAAAGAAGTTTCTCAGAAACCTTCTTTCTCTTTGTTATCAGAGGATATTTCCTTTGGCCCTATAGTCTTCAAAGGGATCCGAAATATCTGTTCTCAGATTCCACAGAAATAAGGCTAGCAAAGAGATCCACGAAATACAGATGTAACTCTGTGAGATGAATTAACAGATCACTAAGCAGTTTCTCAGAAAGCTTCTTTCCAGATTTCATCGGAGGATATTTCCTTTTTCTCTATAGCCCTCTATGAGCTTCCAAATATCACTTTTCCAATTCCCCAAGAACTGTCTAGCGAAAGGCTTCTTGAGGGGAAAGCTGTAACTCTGTGAGATGATTTCACAGAACACAAAGAAGTTTCTCAGAAAGCTTCTTTCTCTTTGTTATCGGAGGATATTTCCTTTGGCTCTATAGTCTTCAAAGGGAAAGGAAATATCTGTTGTCATATTCCACAGAAATAAGGCTAGCAAAGAGATCCACGAAATACAGATGTAACTCTGTGAGATGAATTAACAGAACACTAAGCAGTTTCTCAGAAAGCTTCTTTCCAGATTTCATCGGAGGATATTTCCTTTTTCAACATAGCCCTCTACGGGCTTCCAAATATCACTTTGCCAATTCCACAAGAACTGTCTTAGCGAAAGGCTTCTAGAGGGGAAAGCTGTAACTCTGTGAGATGATTTCACAGAACACAAAGAAGTTTCTCAGAAACCTTCTTTCTCTTTGTTATCGGAGGATATTTCCTTTGGCCCTATAGTCTTCAAAGGGAAAGGAAATATCTCTTCTCAGATTCCACAGAAATAAGGCTAGCAAAGAGATCCACGAAATACAGATGTAACTCTGTGAGATGAACTAACAGAACACTAAGCAGTTTCTCAGAAAGCTTCTTTCCAGATTTCATCGGAGGATATTTCCTTTTTCACCATAGCCCTCTATGGGCTTCCAAATATCACCTTGCCAATTCCACCAGAACTGTCTTAGCGAAAGGCTTCTTGAGGGGAAAGCTGTAACTCTGTGAGATGATTTCACAGAACACAAAGAAGTTTCTGAGAAAGCTTCTTTCTCTTTGTTATCGGAGGATATTTCCTTTGGCCCTATAGTCTTCAAAGGGATCTGAAATATCTGTTCTCAGATTCCACAGAAATAAGGCTAGCAAAGAGATTCACGAAATACAGATGTAACTCTGTGAGATGAATTAACAGAACACTAAGCAGTTTCTCAGAAAGCTTCTTTCCAGATTTCATCGGAGGATATTTCCTTTTTCACCATAACCCTCTATGGGCTTCCAAATATCACTTTGCGAATTCCACAAGAACTGTCTTAGCGAAAGGCTTCTTGAGGGGAAAGCTGTAACTCTGTGAGAGGATTTCACAGAACACAAAGAAGTTTCTCAGAAAGCTTCTTTCTCTTTGTTATCGGAGGATATTTCCTTTGGCCCTATAGTCTTCAAAGGGAAAGGAAATATCTGTTGTCAGATTCCACAGAAATAAGGCTAGCAAAGAGATCCACGAAATACAGATGTAACTCTGTGAGATGAATTAACAGAAAACTAAGCAGTTTCTCAGAAAGCTTCTTTCCAGATTTCATCGGAGGATATTTCCTTTTTCACCATAGCCCTCTATGGGCTTCCAAATATCACTTTGCCAATTCCACAAGAACTGTCTTAGCGAAAGGCTTCTTGAGGGCAAAGCTGTAACTCTGTGAGATGATTTCACAGAACACAAAGAAGTTTCTCAGAAAGCTTCTTTCTCTTTGTTATCGGAGGATATTTCCTTTGGCCCTATAGTCTTCAAAGGGAAAGGAAATATCTGTTCTCAGATTCCACAGAAATAAGGCTAGCAAAGAGACCCACGAAGTTCAGAGGTAACTCTGTGAGATGAATTAACAGAACACTAAGCAGTTTCTCAGAAAGCTTCTTTCCAGATTTCATCGGAGGATATTTCCTTTTTCACCATAGCCCTCTATGGGCTTCCAAATATCACTTTGCCAATTCCACAAGAACTGTCTTAGCCAAAGGCTTCTTGAGGGGAAAGCTGTAACTCTGTGAGATGATTTCACAGAACACAAAGAAGTTTCTCAGAAAGCTTCTTTCTCTTTGTTATCGGAGGATATTTCCTTTGGCCCTATAGTCTTCAAAGGGAAAGGAAATATCTGTTCTCAGATTCCACAGAAATAAGGCTAGCAAAGAGATCCACGAAATACAGATGTAACTCTGTGAGATGAATTAACAGAATACTAAGCAGTTTCTCAGAAAGCTTCCTTCCAGATTTCATCTGAGGATATTTCCTTTTTCACCATAGCCCTCTACGGGCTTCCAAATATCACTTTGCCAATTCCACAAGAACTGTCTTAGCGAAAGGCTCCTTGAGGGGAAAGCTGTAACTCTGTGAGACGATTTCACAGAACACAAAGAAGTTGCTCAGAAAGCTTCTTTCCCTTTGTTATCGGAGGATATTTCCTTTGGCCCTATAGTCTTCAAAGGGATCCGAAATATCTCTTCACAGATTCCACAGAAATAAGGCTAGCAAAGAGATCCACGAAATACAGATGTAACTCTGTGAGATGAATTAATAGAACACTGACCAGTTTCTCAGAAAGCTTCTTTCCAGATTTCATCGGAGGATATTTCCTTTTTCACCATAGCCGTCTATGGGCTTCCAAATATCACTTTGCCAATTCCACAAGAACTGTCTTAGCGAAAGGCTTCTTGAGGGGAAAGCTGTAACTCTGTGAGATGATTTCACAGAACACAAAGAAGTTTCTCAGAAAGCTTCTTTCACTTTGTTATCGGAGGATATTTCCTTTGGCCCTATAGTCTTCAAAGGGAAAGGAAATATCTGTTGTCAGATTCCACAGAAATAAGGCTAGCAAAGAGATCCACGAAATACAGATGTAACTCTGTGAGATGAACTAACAGAACACTAAGCAGTTTCTCAGAAAGCTTCTTTCCAGATTTCATCGGAGGATATTTCCTTTTTCACCATAGCCCTCTAAGGGCTTCCAAATATCACTTTGCCAATTCCACAAGAACTGTCTTCGCGAAAGGCTTCTTGAGGGGAAAGCTGTATCTCTGTGAGATGATTTCACAGAACACAAAGAAGTTTCTCAGAAAGCTTCTTTCTCTTTGTTATCGGAAGATATTTCCTTTGGCCCTATAGTCTTCAAAGGGAAAGGAAATATCTGTTGTCACAATCCACAGAAATAAGGCTAGCAAAGTGATCCACGAAATACAGATGTAACTCTGTGAGATGAATTAACAGAACACTAAGCAGTTTCTCAGAAAGCTTCTTTCCAGATTTCATCGGAGGATATTTCCTTTTTCACCATAGCCCTCTATGGGCTTCCAAATATCACTTTGCCAATTCCACAAGAACTGTCTTAGCGAAAGGCTTCTTGAGGGGAAAGCTGTAACTCTGTGAGATGATTTCACAGAACACAAAGAAGTTTCTCAGAAAGCTTCTTTCTCTTTGTTAACGGAGGATATTTCCTTTGGCCCTATAGTCTTCAAACGGAAAGGAAATATCTGTTCTCAGATTCCACAGAAATAAGGCTAGCAAAGAAATCCACGAAACACAGATGTAACTCTGTGAGATGAATTAAGAAAACACTAAGCAGTTTCTCAGAAAGCTTCTTTCCAGATTTCATCGTAGGATATTTCCTTTTTCTCAATAGCCCTCTATGAGCTTCCAAATATCACTTTGCCAATTCCACAAGAAATGTCTAGCGAAAGGCTTCTTGAGTGGAAAGCTGTAACTCTGTGAGATGATTTCACAGAACACAAAGAAGTTTCTCAGAAACCTTCTTTCTCTTTGTTATCGGAGGATATTTCCTTTGGCCCTATAGTCTTCAAAGGGAAAGGAAATATCTGTTGTCAGATTCCACAGAAATAAGGCTAGCAAAGAGATCCACGAAATACAGATGTAACTCTGTGAGATGAATTAACAGAACACTAAGCAGTTTTTCAGAAAGCTTCCTTCCAGATTTCATCTGAGGATATTTCCTTTTTAACCATAGCCCTCTATGGGCTTCCAAATGTCACTTTGCCAATTCCACAGTAACTGTCTTAGCGAAAGGCTTCTTGAGGGGAAAGCTGTAACTCTGTGAGATGATTTCACAGAACACAAAGAAGTTTCTCAGAAACCTTCTTTCTCTTTGTTATCGGAAGATATTTCCTTTGGCCCTATAGTCTTCAAAGGGAAAGGAAATATCTGTTCTCAGATTCCACAGAAATAAGGCTAGCAAAGAGATCCACGAAATACAGATGTAACTCTGTGAGATGAATTAACAGAACACTAAGCAGTTTCTCATAAAGCTTCTTTCCAGATTTCATCGGAGGATATTTCCTTTTTCACCATAGCCCATTATGGGCTTCCAAATATCACTTTGCCAATTCCACAAGAACTGTCTTAGCGAAAGGCTTATTGAGGGGAAAGCTGTAACTCTGTGAGATGATTTCACAGAACACAACGAAGTTTCTCCGAAAGCTTCTTTCTCTTTGTTATCGGAGGATATTTCCTTTGGCCCTATAGTCTTCAAAGGGATCCGAAATATCTGTTCTCAGATTCCACAGAAATAAGGGTAGCAAAGAGATCCACGAAATACAGATGTAACTCTGTGAGATGAATTAACAGAACACTAAGCAGTTTCTCAGAAAGCTTCTTTCCAGATTTCATCGGAGGATATTTCCTTTTTCAACATAGCCCTCTACGGGCTTCCAAATATCACTTTGCCAATTCCACAAGAACTGTCTTAGCGAAAGGCTTCTTGAGGGGAAAGCTGTAACTCTGTGAGATGATTTCACAGAACACAAAGAAGTTTCTCAGAAACCTTCTTTCTCTTGGTTATCGGAGGATATTTCCTTTGGCCCAATAGTCTTCAAAGGGATCCAAAATATCTGTTCTCAGATCCCACAGAAATAAGGCTAGCAAAGAGATCCACGAAATACAGATGTAACTCTGTGAGATGAATTAACAGAACACTAAGCAGTTTCTCAGAAAGCTTCTTTGCAGATTTCATCGGAGGATATTTCCTTTGTCACCATAGCCCTCTATGGGCTTCCAAATATCACTTTGCCAATTCCACAAGAACTGTCTTAGCGAAAGGCTTCTTGAGGGGAAAGCTGTAACTCTGTGAGATGATTTCACAGAACACAAAGAAGTTGCTCAGAAAGCTTCTTTCTCTTTTTATCGGAGGATATTCCCTTTGGCCCTATACTCTTCAAAGGGATCCGAAATATCTGTTCTCAGATTCCACAGAAATAAGGCTAGCCAAGAGATCCACGAAATACAGATGTAACTCTGTTAGATGAATTAACAGAACACTAAGCAGTTTCTCAGAAAGCTTCTTTCCAGATTTCATCGGAGGATATTTCCTTTTTCAAAATAGCCCTCTATGTGCTTCCAAATATCACTTTCCCAATTCCACAAGAACTGTCTTAGCGAAAGGCTTCTTGAGGGGAAAACTGTAACTCTGTGAGACGATTTCACAGAACACAAAGAAGTTTCTCAGAAAACTTCTTTCTCTTTGTTATCGGACGATATTTCCTTTGGCCCTATAGTCTTCAAAGGTATCCGAAATATCTGTTCTCAGATTCCACAGAAATAAGGCTAGCAAAGAGATCCACGAAATACACATGTAACTCTGTGAGATGAATTAACAGAACACTAAGCAGTTTCTCAGAAAGCTTCTTTCCAGATTTCATCGGAGGATATTTCCTTTTTCACCATAGCCTTCTATGGGCTTCCAAATAACAGTTTGCCAATTCCACAAGAAATGTCTTAGCGAAGGCTTCTTGAGGGGAAAGCTGTAACTCTGGGAGATGATTTCACAGAACAGAAAGAAGTTTCTCAGAAAGCTTCTTTCTCTTTGTTATCGGAGGATATTTCCTTTGGCCCTATAGTCTTCAAAGGGATCCGAAATATCTGTTCTCAGATTCCACAGAAATAAGGCTAGCAAAGAGTTCCACGAAATACAGATGTAATTCTGTGAGATGAATTTACAGAACACTAAGCAGTTTCTCAGAAAGCTTCTTTCCAGATTTCATCGGAGGATATTTCCTTTTTCACCATAGCCCTCTATGGGCTTCCAATTAATACTTTGCGAATTCCACAAGAACTGTCTTAGCGATAGGCTTCTTGAGGGGAAAGCTGTAACTCTGTGAGATGATTTCACAGAACACAAAGAAGTTTCTCGGAAAGCTTCTTTCTCTTGGTTATCGGAGGATATTTCCTTTGGCCCAATAGTCTTCAAAGGGATCCGAAATATCTGTTCTCAGATTCCACAGAAATAAGGCTAGCAAAGAGATCCACGAAATACAGATGTAACTCTGTGAGATGAATTAACAGAACACTGAGTAGTTTCTCAGAAAGCTTCTTTCCAGATTTCATCGGAGGATATTTCCTTTTTCACCATAGCGCTCTATGAGTTTCCAAATATCACTTTGCCAATTCCACAAGAACTGTCTTAGCGAAAGGCTTCTTGAGGGGAAAGCTGTATCTCTGTGAGATGATTTCACAGAACACAAAGAAGTTTCTCAGAAAGCTTCTTTCTCTTTGTTATCGGAGGATACTTCCTTTGGCCCTATAGTCTTCAAAGGGATCCGAAATATGTGTTCTCAGATTCCACAGAAATAAGGCTAGCAAAGAGATCCATGAAATACAGATGTAACTCTGTTAGATGAATTAACAGAACACTAAGCAGTTTCTCAGAAAGCTTCTTTACAGATTTCATCAGAGGATATTTCCTTTTTCGCCGTAGCCCTCTATTGGCTTCCAAATGTCACTTTGCCAATTCCACAAGAACTGTCTTAGCGAAAGGCTTCTTGAGGGGAAAGCTGTAACTCTGTGAGATGATTTCACAGAACACAAAGAAGTTTCTCAGAAAGCTTCTTTCTCTTTGTTATCGGAGGATATTTCCTTTGGCCCTATAGTCTTCAAAGGGAAACGAAATATCTGTTCTCAGATTCCACAGAAATAAGGCTAGCAAAGAGATCCACGAAATACAGATGTAACTCTGTGAGATGAATTAACAGAACACTAAGCAGTTTCTCAGAAAGCTTCTTTCCAAATTTCATCGGAGGATATTTCCTTTTTCACCATAGCCCTCTATGGGCTTCTAAATATCACTTTGCCAATTCCACAAGAACTCTCTTAGCGAAAGGCTTCTTGAGGGGAAAGCTGTGACTCTGTGAGATGATTTCACAGAATACAAAGAAGTTTCTCAGAAAGCTTCTTTCTCTTTGTTATCGGAGGATATTCCCATTGGCCCTATAGTCTTCAAAGGGATCCGAAATATCTGTTCTCAGATTCCACAGAAATAAGGCTAGCAAAGAGATCCACGAAATACAGATGTAACTCTGTGAGATGAATTAACAGAACACTGAGCAATTTCTCAGAAAGCTTCTTTCCAGATTTCATCGGAGGATATTTCCTTTTTCACCGTAGCCCTCTATGGGCTTCCAAATATCACTTTGCCAATTCCACAAGAACTGTCTTAGCGAAAGGCTTCTTGAGGGGAAAGCTGTAACTCTGTGAGATGATTTCACAGAACACAAAGAAGTTTCTCAGAAAGCATCTTTCTCTTTGTTATCGGAGGATATTCCCTTTGGCCCTATAGTCTTCAAAGGGATCCGAAATATCTGTTCTCAGATTCCACAGAAATAAGGCTAGCAAAGAGATCCACGAAATACAGATGTAACTCTGTGAGATGATTTATCAGAACACTGAGCAGTTTCTCAGAAAGCTTCTTTCCAGATTTCATCGGAGGATATTTCCTTTTTCAAAATAGCCCTCTATGTGCTTCCAAATATCACTTTCCCAATTCCACAAGAACTGTCTTAGCGAAAGGCTTCTTCAGGGGAACGCTGTAACTCTGTGAGATGATTTCACAGAACACAAAGAAGTTTCTCAGAAAACTTCTTTCTCTTTGTTATCGGAGGATATTTCCTTTGGCCCTATAGTCTTCAAAGGTATCCGAAATATCTGTTCTCAGATTCCACAGAAATAAGGCTAGCAAAGAGATCCACCAAATACAGATGTAACTCTGTGAGATGAATTAACAGAACACTAAGCAGTTTCTCAGAAAGCTTCTTTCCAGATTTCATCGGAGGATATTTCCTTTTTCACCATAGCCTTCTATGGGCTTCCAAATAACACTTTGCCAATTCCACAAGAAATGTCTTAGCGAAGGCTTCTTGAGGGGAAAGCTGTAACTCTGGGAGATGATTTCACAGAACAGTAAGAAGTTTCTCAGAGAGATTCTTTCTCTTTGTTATCGGAGGATATTTCCTTTGGCCCTATAGTCTTCAAAGGGATCCGAAATATCTGTTCTCAGATTCCACAGAAATAAGGCTAGCAAAGAGATCCACGAAATACAGATGTAATTCTGTGAGATGAATTTACAGAACACTAAGCAGTTTCTCAGAAAGCTTCTTTCCAGATTTCATCGGAGGATATTTCCTTTTTCACCATAGCCCTCTATGGGCTTCCAATTATCACTTTGCGAATTCCACAAGAACTGTCTTAGCGAAAGGCTTCTTGAGGGGAAAGCTGTAACTCTGTGAGATGATTTCACAGAACACAAAGAAGTTTCTCAGAAAGCTTCTTTCTCTTTGTTATCGGAGGATACTTCCTTTGGCCCTATAGTCTTCAAAGGGATCCGAAATATCTGTTCTCAGATTCCACAGAAATAAGGCTAGCAAAGAGATCCACGAAATACAGATGTAACTCTGTGAGATGAATTAACAGAACACTAAGCAGTTTCTCAGAAAGCTTCTTTACAGATTTCATCAGAGGATATTTCCTTTTTCGCCGTAGCCCTCTATTGGCTTCCAAATGTCACTTTGCCAATTCCACAAGAACTGTCTTAGCGAAAGGCTTCTTGAGGGGAAAGCTGTAACTCTGTGAGATGATTTCACAGAACACAAAGAAGTTTCTCAGAAAGCTTCTTTCTCTTTGTTATCGGAGGATATTTCCTTTGGCCCTATAGTCTTCAAAGGGAAACGAAATATCTGTTCTCAGATTCCACAGAAATAAGGTTAGCAAAGAGATCCACGAAATACAGATGTAACTCTGTGAGATGAATTAACAGAACACTAAGCAGTTTCTCAGAAAGCTTCTTTCCAGATTTCATCGGAGGATATTTCCTTTGTCACCATAGCCCTCTATGGGCTTCCAAATATCACTTTGCCAATTCCACAAGAACTGTCTTAGCGAAAGGCTTCTTGAGGGGGAAGCTGTGACTCTGTGAGATGATTTCACAGAACACAAAGAAGTTTCTCAGAAAGCTTCTTTCTTTTTGTTATCGGAGGATATTCCCTTTGGCCCTATAGTCTTCAAAGGGATCCGAAATATCTGTTCTCAGATTCCACAGAAATAAGGCTAGCAAAGAGATCCACGAAATACAGATGTAACTCTGTGAGATGAATTAACAGAACACTGAGCAATTTCTCAGAAAGCTTCTTTCCAGATTTCATCGGAGGATATTTCCTTTTTCAACTTAGCCCTCTATGGGCTTCCAAATATCACTTTGCCAATTCCACAAGAACTGTCTTAGCGAAAGGCTTCTTGAGGGGAAAGCTGTAACTCTGTGAGATGATTTCACAGAACACAAAGAAGTTTCTCAGAAAGCTTCTTTCTCTTTGTTATCGGAGGATATTTCCTTTGGCCCTATAGTCTTCAAAGGGATCCGAAATATCTGTTCTCAGATTCCACAAAAATAAGGCTAACAAAGAGATCCACGAAATACAAATGTAACTCTGTGAGAAGAATTAACAGAACACTAAGCAGTTTCTCAGAAATCTTCTTTCCAGGTATCATCGGAGGATATTTCCTTTTTCACCATAGCCCTCTATGGGCTTCCAATTTCACTTTGCCAATTCCACAAGAACTGTCTTAGCGAAAGGCTTCTAGAGGGGAAAGCTGTAACTCTGTGAGATGATTTCACAGAACACAAAGAAGTTTCTCAGAAAGCATCTTTCCCTTTGTTATCGGAGGATATTCCCTTTGGCCCTATAGTCTTCAAAGGGATCCGAAATATCTGTTCTGAGATTCCACAGAAATAAGGCTAGCAAAGAGATCCACGAAATACAGATGTAATTCTGTGAGATGAATTTACAGAACACTAAGCAGTTTCTCAGAAAGCTTCTTTCCAGATTTCATCGGAGGATATTTCCTTTTTCACCATAGCCCTCTATGGGCTTCCAATTATCACTTTGCGAATTCCACAAGAACTGTGTTAGCGAAAGGCTTCTTGAGGGGAAAGCTGTAACTCTGTGAGATGATTTCACAGAACACAAAGAAGTTTCTCAGAAAGCTTCTTTCTCTTTGTTATCGGAGGATACTTCCTTTGGCCCTATAGTCTTCAAAGGGATCCGAAATATCTGTTCTCAGATTCCACAGAAATAAGGCTAGCAAAGAGATCCACGAAATACAGATGTAACTCTGTGAGATGAATTAACAGAACACTAAGCAGTTTCTCAGAAAGCTTCTTTACAGATTTCATCAGAGGATATTTCCTTTTTCGCCGTAGCCCTCTATTGGCTTCCAAATGTCACTTTGCCAATTCCACAAGAACTGTCTTAGCGAAAGGCTTCTTGAGGGGAAAGCTGTAACTCTGTGAGATGATTTCACAGAACACAAAGAAGTTTCTCAGAAAGCTTCTTTCTCTTTGTTATCGGAGGATATTTCCTTTGGCCCTATAGTCTTCAAAGGGAAACGAAATATCTGTTCTCAGATTCCACAGAAATAAGGCTAGCAAAGAGATCCACGAAATACAGATGTAACTCTGTGAGATGAATTAACAGAACACTAAGCAGTTTCTCAGAAAGCTTCTTTCCAGATTTCATCGGAGGATATTTCCTTTGTCACCATAGCCCTCTATGGGCTTCCAAATATCACTTTGCCAATTCCACAAGAACTGTCTTAGCGAAAGGCTTCTTGAGGGGGAAGCTGTGACTCTGTGAGATGATTTCACAGAACACAAAGAAGTTTCTCAGAAAGCTTCTTTCTTTTTGTTATCGGAGGATATTCCCTTTGGCCCTATAGTCTTCAAAGGGATCCGAAATATCTGTTCTCAGATTACACAGAAATAAGGCTAGCAAAGAGATCCACGAAATACAGATGTAACTCTGTGAGATGAATTAACAGAACACTGAGCAATTTCTCAGAAAGCTTCTTTCCAGATTTCATCGGAGGATATTTCCTTTTTCAACTTAGCCCTCTATGGGCTTCCAAATATCACTTTGCCAATTCCACAAGAACTGTCTTAGCGAAAGGCTTCTTGAGGGGAAAGCTGTAACTCTGTGAGATGATTTCACAGAACACAAAGAAGTTTCTCAGAAAGCTTCTTTCTCTTTGTTATCGGAGGATATTACCTTTGGCCCTATAGTCTTCAAAGGGATCCGAAATATCTGTTCTCAGATTCCACAAAAATAAGGCTAACAAAGAGATCCACGAAATACAAATGTAACTCTGTGAGAAGAATTAACAGAACACTAAGCAGTTTCTCAGAAATCTTCTTTCCAGGTATCATCGGAGGATATTTCCTTTTTCACCATAGCCCTCTATGGGCTTCCAATTTCACTTTGCCAATTCCACAAGAACTGTCTTAGCGAAAGGCTTCTAGAGGGGAAAGCTGTAACTCTGTGAGATGATTTCACAGAACACAAAGAAGTTTCTCAGAAGGCATCTTTCTCTTTGTTATCGGAGGATATTCCCTTTGGCCCTATAGTCTTCAAAGGGATCCGAAATATCTGTTCTGAGATTCCACAGAAATAAGGCTAGCAAAGAGATCCACGAAATACAGATGTAACTCTGTGAGATGAATTAACAGAACACTAAGCAGTTTCTCAGAAAGCTTCTTTCCAGATTTCATCGGAGGATATTTCCTTTTTCACCATAGCCCTCTATGAGTTTCCAAATATCACTTTGCCAATTCCACAAGAACTGTCTTAGCGAAAGGCTTCTTGAGGGGAAAGCTGTACCTCTGTGAGATGATTTCACAGAACACAAAGAAGTTTCTCAGAAAGCTTCTTTCTCTTTGTTATCGGAGGATACTTGCTTTGGCCCTATAGTCTTCAAAGGGATCCGAAATATCTGTTCTCAGATTCCACAGAAATAAGGTTAGCAAAGAGATCCACGAAATATAGATGTAACTCTGTGAGATGAATTAACAGAACACTAAGCAGTTTCTCAGAAAGCTTCTTTCCAGATTTCATCGGAGGATATTTCCTTTTTCACCGTAGCCCTCTATGGGCTTCCAAATGTCACTTTGCCAATTCCACAAGAACTGTCTTAGCTAAAGGCTTCTTGAGGGCAAAGCTGTAACTCTGTGAGATGATTTCACAGAACACAAAGAAGTTTCTCAGAAAGCTTCTTTCTCTTTGTTATCAGAGGATATTTCCTTTGGCCCTATAGTCTTCAAAGGGAAACGAAATATCTGTTCTCAGATTCCACAGAAATAAGGCTAGCAAAGAGATCCACGAAATACAGATGTAACGCTGTGAGATGAATTAAGAGAACACTTAGCAGTTTCTCAGAAAGCTTCTTTCCAGATTTCATCGGAGGATATTTCCTTTTTCACCATAGCCCTCTATGGGCTTCCAAATAACACTTTGCTAATTACACAAGAACTGTCTTAGCGAAAGGCTTCTTGACGGGAAAGCTGTAACTCTGTGAGATGATTTCACAGAACACAAAGAAGTTTCTCAGAAAGCTTCTTTGTCTTTGTTATCGGAGGATACTTCCTTTGGCCCAATAGTCTTCAACGGGATCCGAAATATGTGTTCTCAGATTCCACAGAAATAAGGCTAGCAAAGAGATCCACGAAATACAGATGTAACTCTGTGAGATGAATTAACAGAACACTAAGCAGTTTCTCAGAGCTTCTTTCCAGATTTCATATGAGGATATTTCCTTTTTCACCATAGCCCTCTATGGGCTTCCAAATATCACTTTGCCAATTCCACAAGAACTGTCTTAGCGAAAGGCTTCTTAAGGGGAAAGCTGTAACTCTGTGAGATGATTTCACAGAACACAAAGAGGTTTCTCAGAAAGCTTCTTTCTCTTTGTTATCAGAGAATATTTCCTTTGGCCCTATAGTCTTCAAAGGGATCCGAAATATCTGTTCTCAGATTCCACAAAAATAAAGCTAACAAAGAGATCCAAGAAATACAGATGTAACACTGTGAGAAGAATTAACAGAACACTAAGCAGTTTCTCAGAAAGCTTCTTTCCAGATTTCATCGGAGGATATTTCCTTTTTCACCATAGCCCTCTATGGGCTTCCAAATATCACTTTGCCAATTCCACAAGAACTGTCTTAGCGAAAGGCTTCTTGAGGGGAAAGCTGTAACTCTGTGAGATGATTTCACAGAACACAAAGAAGTTTCTCAGAAAGCTTCTTTCTCTTTGTTATCGGAGGATATTTCCTTTGGCCCTATAGTCTTCAAAGGGAAACGAAATATCTGTTCTCAGATTCCACAGAAATAAGGCTAGCAAAGAGATCCACGAAATACAGATGTAACTCTGTGAGATGAATTAACAGAACACTAAGCAGTTTCTCAGAAAGTTTCTTTCCATATTTCATCGGAGGATATTTCCTTTTTCACCATAGCCCTCTATGGGCTTCCAAATATCACTTTGCCAATTCCACAAGAAATGTCTTAGCGAAGGCTTCTTGAGGGGAAAGCTGTAACTCTGTGAGATGATTTCACAGAACAGAAAGAAGTTTCTCAAAAAGCTTCTTTCTCTTTGTTATCTGAGGATATTTCCTTTGCCCCTATAGTCTTCAAAGGGATCCGAAATATCTGTTCTCAGATTCCACAGAAATAAGGCTAGCAAAGAGATCCACGAAATACAGATGTAACTGTATGAGATGAATTAACAGAACACTAAGCAGTTTCTCAGAAAGCTTCTTTCCAGATTTCATCGGAGGATATTTCCTTTTTCACCATAGCCTTCTATGGGCTTCCAAATAACACTTTGCCAATTCCACAAGAAATGTCTTAGCGAAGGCTTCTTGAGGGGAAAGCTGTAACTCTGGGAGATGATTTCACAGAACAGAAAGAAGTTTCTCAGAAAGCTTCTTTCTCTTTGTTATCGGAGGATATTTCCTTTGGCCCTATAGTCTTCAAAGGGATCCGAAATATCTGTTCTCAGATTCCACAGAAATAAGGCTAGCAAAGAGATCCACGAAATACAGATGTAATTCTGTGAGATGAATTTACAGAACACTAAGCAGTTTCTCAGAAAGCTTCTTTCCAGATTTCATCGGAAGATATTTCCTTTTTCACCATAGCCCTCTATGGGCATCCAATTATCACTTTGCGAATTCCACAAGAACTGTCTTAGCGAAAGGCTTCTTGAGGGGAAAGCTGTAACTCTGTGAGATGATTTCACAGAACACAAAGAAGTTTCTCAGAAACCTTCTTTCTCTTGGTTATCGGAGGATATTTCCTTTGGCCCAATAGTCTTCAAAGGGATCCGAAATATCTGTTCTCAGATCCCACAGAAATAAGGCTAGCAAAGAGATCCACGAAATACAGATGTAACTATGTGAGATGAATTAACAGAACACTAAGCAGTTTCTCAGAAAGCTTCTTTGCAGATTTCATCGGAGGATATTTCCTTTGTCACCATAGCCCTCTATGGGCTTCCAAATATCACTTTGCCAATTCCACAAGAACTGTCTTAGCGAAAGGCTTCTTGAGGGGAAAGCTGTAACTCTGTGAGATGATTTCACAGAACACAAAGAAGTTGCTCAGAAACCTTCTTTCTCTTTTTATCGGAGGATATTCCCTTTGGCCCTATACTCTTCAAAGGGATCCGAAATATCTGTTCTCAGATTCCACAGAAATAAGGCTAGCCAAGAGATCCACGAAATACAGATGTAACTCTGTTAGATGAATTAACAGAACACTAAGCAGTTTCTCAGAAAGCTTCTTTCCAGATTTCATCGGAGGATATTTCCTTTTTCAAAATAGCCCTCTATGGGTTTCCAAATATCACTTTGCCAATTCCACAAGAACTGTCTTAGCGAAAGGCTTCTTGAGGGGAAAGCTGTAACTCAGTGAGATGATTTCACAGAACACAAAGAAGTTTCTCAGAAAGCTTCTTTCTCTTTGTTATCGGAGGATATTTCCTTTGGCCCAATAGTCTTCAAAGGGATCCGAAATATCTGTTCTCAGATTCCACAGAAATAAGGCGAGCAAAGAGATCCACGAAATACAGATGTAACTCTGTGAGATGAATTAACAGAACACTGAGCAATTTCTCAGAAAGCTTCTTTCCAGATTTCATCGGAGGATATTTCCTTTTTCACCGTAGCCCTCTATGGGGTTCCAAATATCACTTTGCCAATTCCACAAGAACTGTCTTAGCGAAAGGCTTCTTGAGGGGAAAGCTGTAACTCTGTGAGATGATTTCACAGAACACAAAGAAGTTTCTCAGAAAGCATCTTTCTCTTTGTTATCGGAGGATATTCCCTTTGGCCCTATAGTCTTCAAAGGGATCCGAAATATCTGTTCTCCGATTCCACAGAAATAAGGCTAGCAAAGAGATCCACGAAATACAGATGTAACTCTGTGAGATGATTTAACAGAACACTGAGCAGTTTCTCAGAAAGCTTCTTTCCAGATTTCATCGGAGGATATTTCCTTTTTCAAAATAGCCTTCTATGTGCTTCCAAATATCACTTTCCCAATTCCACAAGAACTGTCTTAGCGAAAGGCTTCTTGAGGGGAAAACTGTAACTCTGTGAGATGATTTCACAGAACACAAAGAAGTTTCTCAGAAAACTTCTTTCTCTTTGTTATCGGACGATATTTCCTTTGGCCCTATAGTCTTCAAAGGTATCCTAAATATCTGTTCTCAGATTCCACAGAAATAAGGCTAGCAAAGAGATCCACGAAATACAGATGTAACTCTGTGAGATGAATTAACAGAACACTAAGCAGTTTCTCAGAAAGCTTCTTTCCAGATTTCATCGGAGGATATTTCCTTTTTCACCATAGCCTTCTATGGGCTTCCAAATAACAGTTTGCCAATTCCACAAGAAATGTCTTAGCGAAGGCTTCTTGAGGGGAAAGCTGTAACTCTGGGAGATGATTTCACAGAACACAAAGAAGTTTCGCAGAAAGCTTCTTTCTCTTTGTTATCGGAGGATATTTCCTTTGGCCCAATAGTCTTCAAAGGGATCCGAAATATCTGTTCTCAGATTCCACAGAAATAAGGCTAGCAAAGAGTTCCACGAAATACAGATGTAATTCTGTGAGATGAATTTACAGAACACTAAGCAGTTTCTCAGAAAGCTTCTTTCCAGATTTCATCGGAGGATATTTCCTTTTTCACCATAGCCCTCTATGGGCTTCCAATTAATACTTTGCGAATTCCACAAGAACTGTCTTAGCGATAGGCTTCTTGAGGGGAAAGCTGTAACTCTGTGAGATGATTTCACAGAACACAAAGAAGTTTCTCGGAAAGCTTCTTTCTCTTGGTTATCGGAGGATATTTCCTTTGGCCCAATAGTCTTCAAAGGGATCCGAAATATCTGTTCTCAGATTCCACAGAAATAAGGCTAGCAAAGAGATCCACGAAATACAGATGTAACTCTGTGAGATGAATTAACAGAACACTGAGTAGTTTCTCAGAAAGCTTCTTTCCAGATTTCATCGGAGGATATTTCCTTTTTCACCATAGCGCTCTATGAGTTTCCAAATATCACTTTGCCAATTCCACAAGAACTGTCTTCGCGAAAGGCTTCTTGAGGGGAAAGCTGTATCTCTGTGAGATGATTTCACAGAACACAAAGAAGTTTCTCAGAAAGCTTCTTTCTCTTTGTTATCGGAGGATACTTCCTTTGGCCCTATAGTCTTCAAAGGGATCCGAAATATCTGTTCTCAGATTCCACAGAAATAAGGCTAGCAAAGAGATCCACGAAATACAGATGTAACTCTGTTAGATGAATTAACAGAACACTAAGCAGTTTCTCAGAAAGCTTCTTTACAGATTTCATCAAAGGATATTTCCTTTTTCGCCGTAGCCCTCTATTGGCTTCCAAATGTCACTTTGCCAATTCCACAAGAACTGTCTTAGCAAAAGGCTTCTTGAGGGGAAAGCTGTAACTCTGTGAGATGATTTCACAGAACACAAAGAAGTTTCTCAGAAAGCTTCTTTCTCTTTGTTATCGGAGGATATTTCCTTTGGCCCTATAGTCTTCAAAGGGAAACGAAATATCTGTTCTCAGATTCCACAGAAATAAGGCTAGCAAAGAGATCCACGAAATACAGATGTAACTCTGTGAGATGAATTAACAGAACACTAAGCAGTTTCTCAGAAAGCTTCTTTCCAAATTTCATCGGAGGATATTTCCTTTTTCACCATAGCCCTCTATGGGCTTCTAAATATCACTTTGCCAATTCCACAAGAACTCTCTTAGCGAAAGGCTTCTTGAGGGGAAAGCTGTGACTCTGTGAGATGATTTCACAGAATACAAAGAAGTTTCTCAGAAAGCTTCTTTCTCTTTGTTATCGGAGGATATTCCCATTGGCCCTATAGTCTTCAAAGGGATCCGAAATATCTGTTCTCAGATTCCACAGAAATAAGGCTAGCAAAGAGATCCACGAAATACAGATGTAACTCTGTGAGATGAATTAACAGAACACTGAGCAATTTCTCAGAAAGCTTCTTTCCAGATTTCATCGGAGGATATTTCCCTTTTCACCGTAGCCCTCTATGGGCTTCCAAATATCACTTTGCCAATTCCACAAGAACTGTCTTAGCGAAAGGCTTCTTGAGGGGAAAGCTGTAACTCTGTGAGATGATTTCACAGAACACAAAGAAGTTTCTCAGAAAGCATCTTTCTCTTTGTTATCGGAGGATATTCCCTTTGGCCCTATAGTCTTCAAAGGGATCCGAAATATCTGTTCTCAGATTCCACAGAAATAAGGCTAGCAAAGAGATCCACGAAATACAGATGTAACTCTGTGAGATGATTTATCAGAACACTGAGCAGTTTCTCAGAAAGCTTCTTTTCAGATTTCATCGGAGGATATTTCCTTTTTCAAAATAGCCCTCTATGTGCTTCCAAATATCACTTTCCCAATTCCACAAGAACTGTCTTAGCGAAAGGCTTCTTCAGGGGAAAGCTGTAACTCTGTGAGATGATTTCACAGAACACAAAGAAGTTTCTCAGAAAGCTTCTTTCTCTTTGTTATCGGAGGATACTTCCTTTGGCCCTATAGTCTTCAAAGGGATCCGAAATATCTGTTCTCAGATTCCACAGAAATAAGGCTAGCAAAGAGATCCACGAAATACAGATGTAACTCTGTGAGATGAATTAACAGAACACTAAGCAGTTTCTCAGAAAGCTTCTTTACAGATTTCATCAGAGGATATTTCCTTTTTCGCCGTAGCCCTCTATTGGCTTCCAAATGTCACTTTGCCAATTCCACAAGAACTGTCTTAGCGAAAGGCTTCTTGAGGGGAAAGCTGTAACTCTGTGAGATGATTTCACAGAACACAAAGAAGTTTCTCAGAAAGCTTCTTTCTCTTTGTTATCGGAGGATATTTCCTTTGGCCCTATAGTCTTCAAAGGGAAACGAAATATCTGTTCTCAGATTCCACAGAAATAAGGCTAGCAAAGAGATCCACGAAATACAGATGTAACTCTGTGAGATGAATTAACAGAACACTAAGCAGTTTCTCAGAAAGCTTCCTTCCAGATTTCATCGGAGGATATTTCCTTTGTCACCATAGCCCTCTATGGGCTTCCAAATATCACTTTGCCAATTCCACAAGAACTGTCTTAGCGAAAGGCTTCTTGAGGGGGAAGCTGTGACTCTGTGAGATGATTTCACAGAACACAAAGAAGTTTCTCAGAAAGCTTCTTTCTTTTTGTTATGGAGGATATTCCCTTTGGCCCTATAGTCTTCAAAGGGATCCGAAATATCTGTTCTCAGATTCCACAGAAATAAGGCTAGCAAAGAGATCCACGAAATACAGATGTAACTCTGTGAGATGAATTAACAGAACACTGAGCAATTTCTCAGAAAGCTTCTTTCCAGATTTCATCGGAGGATATTTCCTTTTGCAACTTAGCCCTCTATGGGCTTCCAAATATCACTTTGCCAATTCCACAAGAACTGTCTTAGCGAAAGGCTTCTTGAGGGGAAAGCTGTAACTCTGTGAGATGATTTCACAGAACACAAAGAAGTTTCTCAGAAAGCTTCTTTCTCTTTGTTATCGGAGGATATTTCCTTTGGCCCTATAGTCTTCAAAGGGATCCGAAATATCTGTTCTCAGATTCCACAAAAATAAGGCTAACAAAGAGATCCACGAAATACAAATGTAACTCTGTGAGAAGAATTAACAGAACACTAAGCAGTTTCTCAGAAATCTTCTTTCCAGGTATCATCGGAGGATATTTCCTTTTTCACCATAGCCCTCTATGGGCTTCCAATTTCACTTTGCCAATTCCACAAGAACTGTCTTAGCGAAAGGCTTCTAGAGGGTAAAGCTGTAACTCTGTGAGATGATTTCACAGAACACAAAGAAGTTTCTCAGAAAGCATCTTTCTCTTTGTTATCGGAGGATATTCCCTTTGGCCCTATAGTCTTCAAAGGGATCCGAAATATCTGTTCTGAGATTCCACAGAAATAAGGCTAGCAAAGAGATCCACGAAATACAGATGTAACTCTGTGAGATGAATTAACAGAACACTAAGCAGTTTCTCAGAAAGCTTCTTTCCAGATTTCATCGGAGGATATTTCCTTTTTCACCATAGCCCTCTATGAGTTTCCAAATATCACTTTGCCAATTCCACAAGAACTGTCTTAGCGAAAGGCTTCTTGAGGGGAAAGCTGTACCTCTGTGAGATGATTTCACAGAACACAAAGAAGTTTCTCAGAAAGCTTCTTTCTCTTTGTTATCGGAGGATACTTGCTTTGGCCCTATAGTCTTCAAAGGGATCCGAAATATCTGTTCTCAGATTCCACAAAAATAAGGTTAGCAAAGAGATCCACGAAATACAGATGTAACTCTGTGAGATGAATTAACAGAACACTAAGCAGTTTCTCAGAAAGCTTCTTTCCAGATTTCATCGGAGGATATTTCCTTTTTCACCGTAGCCCTCTATGGGCTTCCAAATGTCACTTTGCCAATTCCACAAGAACTGTCTTAGCTAAAGGCTTCTTGAGGGGAAAGCTGTAACTCTGTGAGATGATTTCACAGAACACAAAGAAGTTTCTCAGAAAGCTTCTTTCTCTTTGTTATCGGAGGATATTTCCTTTGGCCCTATAGTCTTCAAAGGGAAACGAAATATCTGTTCTCAGATTCCACAGAAATAAGGCTAGCAAAGAGATCCACGAAATACAGATGTAACTCTGTGAGATGAATTAAGAGAACACTTAGCAGTTTCTCAGAAAGCTTCTTTCCAGATTTCATCGGAGGATATTTCCTTTTTCACCATAGCCCTCTATGGGCTTCCAAATAACACTTTGCTAATTACACAAGAACTGTCTTAGCGAAAGGCTTCTTGACGGGAAAGCTGTAACTCTGTGAGATGATTTCACAGAACACAAAGAAGTTTCTCAGAAAGCTTCTTTGTCTTTGTTATCGGAGGATACTTCCTTTGGCCCAATAGTCTTCAACGGGATCCGAAATATGTGTTCTCAGATTCCACAGAAATAAGGCTAGCAAAGAGATCCACGAAATACAGATGTAACTCTGTGAGATGAATTAACAGAACACTAAGCAGTTTCTCAGAGCTTCTTTCCAGATTTCATATGAGGATATTTCCTTTTTCACCATAGCCCTCTGTGGGCTTCCAAATATCACTTTGCCAATTCCACAAGAACTGTCTTAGCGAAAGGCTTCTTGAGGGGAAAGCTGTAACTCTGTGAGATGATTTCACAGAACACAAAGAGGTTTCTCAGAAAGCTTCTTTCTCTTTGTTATCAGAGAATATTTCCTTTGGCCCTATAGTCTTCAAAGGGATCCGAAATATCTGTTCTCAGATTCCACAAAAATAAAGCTAACAAAGAGATCCAAGAAATACAGATGTAACACTGTGAGAAGAATTAACAGAACACTAAGCAGTTTCTCAGAAAGCTTCTTTCCAGATTTCATCGGAGGATATTTCCTTTTTCACCATAGCCCTCTATGGGCTTCCAAATATCACTTTGCCAATTCCACAAGAACTGTCTTAGCGAAAGGCTTATTGAGGGGAAAGCTGTAACTCTGTGAGATGATTTCACGGAACACAAGGAAGTTTCTCAGAAAGCTTCTTTCTCTTTTTTTTCGGAGGATATTTCCTTTGGCCCTATAGTCTTCAAAGGGAAACGAAATATCTGTTCTCAGATTCCACAGAAATAAGGCTAGCAAAGAGATCCACGAAATACAGATGTAACTCTGTGAGATGAATTAACAGAACACTAAGCAGTTTCTCAGAAAGTTTCTTTCCATATTTCATCGGAGGATATTTCCTTTTTCACCATAGCCCTCTAAGGGCTTCCAAATATCACTTTGCCAATTCCACAAGAACTGTCTTAGCGAAAGGCTTCTTGAGGGGAAAGCTGTGACTCTGTTAGATGATTTCACAGAATACAAAGAAGTTTCTCAGAAAGCTTCTTTCTCTTTGTTATCGGAGGATATTCCCTTTGGCCCTATAGTCTTCAAAGGGATCCGAAATATCTGTTCTCAGATTCCACAGAAATAAGGCTAGCAAAGAGATCCACGAAATACAGATGTAACTCTGTGAGATGAATTAACAGAACACTGAGCAATTTCTCAGAAAGCTTCTTTCCAGATTTCATCGGAGGATAGTTCCTTTTTCACCATAGCCCTCTATGGGCTTCCAAATATCACTTTGCCAATTCCACAAGAACTGTCTTAGCGAAAGGCTTCTTGAGGGGAAAGCTGTAACTCTGTGAGATGATTTCACAGAACACAAAGAAGTTTCTCAGAAAGCATCTTTCTCTTTGTTATCGGAGGATATTCCCTTTGGCCCTATAGTCTTCAAAGGGATCCGAAATATCTGTTCTCAGATTCCACAGAAATAAGGCTAGCAAAGAGATCCACGAAATACAGATGTAACTCTGTGAGATGATTTAACAGAACACTGAGCAGTTTCTCAGAAAGCTTCTTTCCAGATTTCATCGGAGGTTATTTCCTTTTTCAAAAGAGCCCTCTATGGGCTTCCAAATATCACTTTGCCAATTCCACAAGAACTGTCTTAGCGAAAGGCTTCTTGAGGGGAAAGCTGTAACTCTGTGAGATGATTTCACAGAACACAAAGAAGTTTCTCAGAAAACTTCTTTCTCTTTGTTATCGGAGGATATTTCCTTTGGCCCTATAGTCTTCAAAGGTATCCGAAATATCTGTTCTCAGATTCCACAGAAATAAGGCTAGCAAAGAGATCCACGAAATACAGATGTAACTCTGTGAGATGAATTAACAGAACACTAAGCAGTTTCTCAGAAAGCTTCTTTCCAGATTTCATTGGAGGATATTTCCTTTTTCACCGTAGCCCTCTATGGGCTTCCAATTATCACTTTGCGAATTCCACAAGAACTGTCTTAGCGAAAGGCTTCTTGAGGGGAAAGCTGTAACTCTGTGAGATGATTTCACAGAACACAAAGAAGTTTCTCAGAAAGCATCTTTCTCTTTGTTATCGGAGGATATTCCCTTTGGCCCTATCGTCTTCAAAGGGATCCGAAATATCTGTTATCATATTCCACAGAAATAAGGCTAGCAAAGAGATCCACGAAATACAGATGTAACTCTGTGAGATGAATTAACAGAATACTGAGCAATTTCTCAGAAAGCTTCTTTCAAGATTTCATCGGAGGATATCTCCTTTTTCACCATAGCCCTCTATGGGCTTCAAAATATCACTTTGCCAATTCCACAAGAACTGTCTTAGCGAAAGGCTTCTAGAGGGGAAAGCTGTAACTCTGTGAGATGATTTCACAGAACACAAAGAAGTTTCTCAGAAAGCTTCTTTCTCTTTGTTATCGGAGGATATTTCCTTTGGCCCTATAGACTTCAAACGGATCCGAAATATCTGTTCTCAGATTCCACAGAAATAAGGCTAGCAAAGAGATCCACGAAAGACAGATGTAACTCGGTGAGATGAATTAACAGAACTCTAAGCAGTTTTTCAGAAAGCTTCTTTCCAGATTTGATCGGAGGATACTTCCTTTTTCACCATAGCCCTGTATGGGTTTCTAAATATCACTTTGCCAATTCCACAAGAACTGTCTTAGCGAAAGGCTTCTTGAGGGGAAAGCTGTACCTCTGTGAGATGATTTCACAGAACACAAAGTAGTTTCTCAGAAAGCTTCTTTCTCTTTGTTATCGGAGGATATTTCCTTTGGCCATATAGACTTCAAAGGGATCCGAAATATCTGTTCTCATATTCCACAGAAATAATGCTAGCAAAGAGATCCACGAAATACAGATGTAACTCTGTGAGATGAATTAACAGAACACTAAGCAATTTTTCAGAAAGCTTCTTTGCAGATTTGATCGGAGGATACTTCCTTTTACACAATAGCTCTCTATGGGCTTCCAAATATCACTTTGCCAATTCCACAAGAACAGTCTTAGCGAAAGGCTTCTTGAGGGGAAAGCTGTAACTCTGTGAGATGATTTCACAGAACACAAAGAATTTTCTCAGAAAGCTTCTTTCTCTTTGTTGTCGGAGGATATTTCCTTTGGCCCTATAGTCTTCAAAGGGTTCCAAATTTTTTGTTCTCAGATTCCACAGAAATAAGGCTAGCAAAGAGATCCACGAAATACAGATGTAACTCTGTGAGATGAATTAACAGAACACTAAGCAGTTTCTCGGAATGCTTCTTTCCAGATTTCAAAAGAGGATATTTCCTTTTTTCCCGTAGCCCTCTATAGGCTTCCAAATATCACTTTGCCAATTCCAGAAGAACTGTCTTTACGAAAGGCTTCTTGAGGGGAAAGCTGTAACTCTGTGAGATGATTTCACAGAACACAAAGAAGTTTCTCAGAAAGCTTCTTTCTCTTTGTTTTTGGAGGATATTTCCTTTGGCCCTATAGTCTTCAAAGGGAACCGAAATATCTGTTCTCAGATTCTACAGAAATAAGGCTAGCAAAGAGATCCACGAAATACAGATGTAACTCTGTGAAATGAATAAACAGAAGACCAAACAGTTTCTCAGAAAGCTTCCTTCCAGATTTCATCGGAGGATATTTCCTTTTTCACCATAGCCCTCTATGGGCTTCCACATATCCCTTTGCCAATTCGACAAGAACGGTCTTAGCTAAAGGCGTCTTGAGGGGAAAGCTGTAACTCTGTGAGATGATTTCACAGAACACAAAGACATTTCTCAGAAAGCTTCCTTCTCTTTGTTATCGGAGGATATTTCCTTTGGCCCTGTAGTCCTCAAAGGGATCCGAAATATCTCTTCTCAGATTCCACAGAAATAAGGCTAGGAAAGAGATCCACGAAATACAGATGTAACTCTGTGAGATGAATTAGCAGAAAACTGTGCAGTTTCTCAGAAATCTTCTTTCCATATTTCATCGGAGGATATTTCCTTATTCACCATAGCCCTCTATGGGCATCCAAATATCACTTTGCCAATTCCACAATAACTGTCTTAGCGAAAGGCTTCTTGAGGGGAAAGCTGTAACTCAGTGAGATGATTTCACAGAACACAAAGAAGTTTCTCAGAAAGCTTCTTTCTCTTTGTTATCGGAGGATATTTCCTTTGGCCCAATAGTCTTCAAAGGGTTGCGAAATATCTGTTCACAGATTCCACAGAAATAAGGCTAGCAAAGAGATCCACGAAATACAGATGTAACTCTGTGAGAAGAATTAACACAACACTAAGCAGTTTCTCAGAAAACTTCTTTCCAGATTTCATCTGAGGATATTTCCTTTTTCACCATAGCCCTCTAGGGGCTTCCAAATATCTCTTTGCCAATTCCACAAGAACTGTCTTAGCGAAAGGCTTCTTGAGGGGAAAGCTGTAACTCTGTGAGATGATTTCACAGAACACAAAGAATTTTCTCAGAAAGCTTCTTTCTCTTTGTTATCAGAGGGTAATTCCTTTAACCCTATAGTCTTCAGAGGGATCCGAAATATCTTTTCTCAGATTCCACAGAAATAAGGCTAGAAAAGAGATCCACGAAATACAGATGTAACTCTGTGAGATGATTTAACAGAACACTGAGCAGTTTCTCAGAAAGCTTCTTTCCAGATTTCATCAGAGGATATTTCCTTTTTCACCATAGCCCTCTATGGGCTTTCAAATATCAATTTGCCAATTCCACAAGAACTGTCTTAGTGGAAGGCATCTTGAGGGGAAAGCTGTAACTCTGTGAGATGATTTCACAGAACACAAAGAAGTTTCTCAGAAAGCTTCTTTCTCTTTGTTATCGGAGGATATTTCCTTTGGCCCTATAGACTTCAAACGGATCCGAAATATCTGTTCTCAGATTCCACAGAAATAAGGCTAGCAAAGAGATCCACGAAAGACAGATGTAACTCGGTGAGATGAATTAACAGAACACTAAGCAGTTTTTCAGAAAGCTTCTTTCCAGATTTGATCGGAGGATACTTCCTTTTTCACCATAGCCCTCTATGGGCTTTCAAATATCACTTTGCCAATTCCACAAGAACTGTCTTAGTGGAAGGCATCTTGAGGGGAAAACTGTAACTCTGTGAGATGATTTCACAGAACACAAAGAAGTTTCTCAGAAAACTTCTTTCTCTTTGTTATCGGACGATATTTCCTTTGGCCCTATAGTCTTCAAAGGTATCCTAAATATCTGTTCTCAGATTCCACAGAAATAAGGCTAGCAAAGAGTTCCACGAAATACAGATGTAATTCTGTGAGATGAATTTACAGAACACTAAGCAGTTTCTCAGAAAGCTTCTTTCCAGATTTCATCGGAGGATATTTCCTTTTTCACCATAGCCCTCTATGGGCTTCCAATTAATACTTTGCGAATTCCACAAGAACTGTCTTAGCGATAGGCTTCTTGAGGGGAAAGCTGTAACTCTGTGAGATGATTTCACAGAACACAAAGAAGTTTCTCGGAAAGCTTCTTTCTCTTGGTTATCGGAGGATATTTCCTTTGGCCCAATAGTCTTCAAAGGGATCCGAAATATCTGTTCTCAGATTCCACAGAAATAAGGCTAGCAAAGAGATCCACGAAATACAGATGTAACTCTGTGAGATGAATTAACAGAACACTGAGTAGTTTCTCAGAAAGCTTCTTTCCAGATTTCATCGGAGGATATTTCCTTTTTCACCATAGCGCTCTATGAGTTTCCAAATATCACTTTGCCAATTCCACAAGAACTGTCTTCGCGAAAGGCTTCTTGAGGGGAAAGCTGTATCTCTGTGAGATGATTTCACAGAACACAAAGAAGTTTCTCAGAAAGCTTCTTTCTCTTTGTTATCGGAGGATACTTCCTTTGGCCCTATAGTCTTCAAAGGGATCCGAAATATCTGTTCTCAGATTCCACAGAAATAAGGCTAGCAAAGAGATCCACGAAATACAGATGTAACTCTGTTAGATGAATTAACAGAACACTAAGCAGTTTCTCAGAAAGCTTCTTTACAGATTTCATCAGAGGATATTTCCTTTTTCGCCGTAGCCCTCTATTGGCTTCCAAATGTCACTTTGCCAATTCCACAAGAACTGTCTTAGCAAAAGGCTTCTTGAGGGGAAAGCTGTAACTCTGTGAGATGATTTCACAGAACACAAAGAAGTTTCTCAGAAAGCTTCTTTCTCTTTGTTATCGGAGGATATTTCCTTTGGCCCTGTAGTCTTCAAAGGGAAACGAAATATCTGTTCTCAGATTCCACAGAAATAAGGCTAGCAAAGAGATCCACGAAATACAGATGTAACTCTGTGAGATGAATTAACAGAACACTAAGCAGTTTCTCAGAAAGCTTCTTTCCAAATTTCATCGGAGGATATTTCCTTTTTCACCATAGCCCTCTATGGGCTTCTAAATATCACTTTGCCAATTCCACAAGAACTCTCTTAGCGAAAGGCTTCTTGAGGGGAAAGCTGTGACTCTGTGAGATGATTTCACAGAATACAAAGAAGTTTCTCATAAGCTTCTTTCTCTTTGTTATCGGAGGATATTCCCATTGGCCCTATAGTCTTCAAAGGGATCCGAAATATCTGTTCTCAGATTCCACAGAAATAAGGCTAGCAAAGAGATCCACGAAATACAGATGTAACTCTGTGAGATGAATTAACAGAACACTGAGCAATTTCTCAGAAAGCTTCTTTCCAGATTTCATCGGAGGATATTTCCTTTTTCACCGTAGCCCTCTATGGGCTTCCAAATATCACTTTGCCAATTCCACAAGAACTGTCTTAGCGAAAGGCTTCTTGAGGGGAAAGCTGTAACTCTGTGAGATGATTTCACAGAACACAAAGAAGTTTCTCAGAAAGCATCTTTCTCTTTGTTATCGGAGGATATTCCCTTTGGCCCTATAGTCTTCAAAGGGATCCGAAATATCTGTTCTCAGATTCCACAGAAATAAGGCTAGCAAAGAGATCCACGAAATACAGATGTAACTCTGTGAGATGATTTATCAGAACACTGAGCAGTTTCTCAGAAAGCTTCTTTCCAGATTTCATCGGAGGATATTTCCTTTTTCAAAATAGCCCTCTATGTGCTTCCAAATATCACTTTCCCAATTCCACAAGAACTGTCTTAGCGAAAGGCTTCTTCAGGGGAAAGCTGTAACTCTGTGAGATGATTTCACAGAACACAAAGAAGTTTCTCAGAAAGCTTCTTTCTCTTTGTTATCGGAGGATACTTCCTTTGGCCCTATAGTCTTCAAAGGGATCCGAAATATCTGTTCTCAGATTCCACAGAAATAAGGCTAGCAAAGAGATCCACGAAATACAGATGTAACTCTGTGAGATGAATTAACAGAACACTAAGCAGTTTCTCAGAAAGCTTCTTTACAGATTTCATCAGAGGATATTTCCTTTTTCGCCGTAGCCCTCTATTGGCTTCCAAATGTCACTTTGCCAATTCCACAAGAACTGTCTTAGCGAAAGGCTTCTTGAGGGGAAAGCTGTAACTCTGTGAGATGATTTCACAGAACACAAAGAAGTTTCTCAGAAAGCTTCTTTCTCTTTGTTATCGGAGGATATTTCCTTTGGCCCTATAGTCTTCAAAGGGAAACGAAATATCTGTTCTCAGATTCCACAGAAATAAGGCTAGCAAAGAGATCCACGAAATACAGATGTAACTCTGTGAGATGAATTAACAGAACACTAAGCAGTTTCTCAGAAAGCTTCCTTCCAGATTTCATCGGAGGATATTTCCTTTGTCACCATAGCCCTCTATGGGCTTCCAAATATCACTTTGCCAATTCCACAATAACTGTCTTAGCGAAAGGCTTCTTGAGGGGAAAGCTGTAACTCAGTGAGATGATTTCACAGAACACAAAGAAGTTTCTCAGAAAGCTTCTTTCTCTTTGTTATCGGAGGATATTTCCTTTGGCCCAATAGTCTTCAAAGGGTTGCGAAATATCTGTTCACAGATTCCACAGAAATAAGGCTAGCAAAGAGATCCACGAAATACAGATGTAACTCTGTGAGAAGAATTAACACAACACTAAGCAGTTTCTCAGAAAACTTCTTTCCAGATTTCATCTGAGGATATTTCCTTTTTCACCATAGCCCTCTAGGGGCTTCCAAATATCTCTTTGCCAATTCCACAAGAACTGTCTTAGCGAAAGGCTTCTTGAGGGGAAAGCTGTAACTCTGTGAGATGATTTCACAGAACACAAAGAATTTTCTCAGAAAGCTTCTTTCTCTTTGTTATCAGAGGGTAATTCCTTTAACCCTATAGTCTTCAGAGGGATCCGAAATATCTTTTCTCAGATTCCACAGAAATAAGGCTAGAAAAGAGATCCACGAAATACAGATGTAACTCTGTGAGATGATTTAACAGAACACTGAGCAGTTTCTCAGAAAGCTTCTTTCCAGATTTCATCAGAGGATATTTCCTTTTTCACCATAGCCCTCTATGGGCTTTCAAATATCAATTTGCCAATTCCACAAGAACTGTCTTAGTGGAAGGCATCTTGAGGGGAAAGCTGTAACTCTGTGAGATGATTTCACAGAACACAAAGAAGTTTCTCAGAAAGCTTCTTTCTCTTTGTTATCGGAGGATATTTCCTTTGGCCCTATAGACTTCAAACGGATCCGAAATATCTGTTCTCAGATTCCACAGAAATAAGGCTAGCAAAGAGATCCACGAAAGACAGATGTAACTCGGTGAGATGAATTAACAGAACACTAAGCAGTTTTTCAGAAAGCTTCTTTCCAGATTTGATCGGAGGATACTTCCTTTTTCACCATAGCCCTCTATGGGCTTTCAAATATCACTTTGCCAATTCCACAAGAACTGTCTTAGTGGAAGGCATCTTGAGGGGAAAACTGTAACTCTGTGAGATGATTTCACAGAACACAAAGAAGTTTCTCAGAAAACTTCTTTCTCTTTGTTATCGGACGATATTTCCTTTGGCCCTATAGTCTTCAAAGGTATCCTAAATATCTGTTCTCAGATTCCACAGAAATAAGGCTAGCAAAGAGTTCCACGAAATACAGATGTAATTCTGTGAGATGAATTTACAGAACACTAAGCAGTTTCTCAGAAAGCTTCTTTCCAGATTTCATCGGAGGATATTTCCTTTTTCACCATAGCCCTCTATGGGCTTCCAATTAATACTTTGCGAATTCCACAAGAACTGTCTTAGCGATAGGCTTCTTGAGGGGAAAGCTGTAACTCTGTGAGATGATTTCACAGAACACAAAGAAGTTTCTCGGAAAGCTTCTTTCTCTTGGTTATCGGAGGATATTTCCTTTGGCCCAATAGTCTTCAAAGGGATCCGAAATATCTGTTCTCAGATTCCACAGAAATAAGGCTAGCAAAGAGATCCACGAAATACAGATGTAACTCTGTGAGATGAATTAACAGAACACTGAGTAGTTTCTCAGAAAGCTTCTTTCCAGATTTCATCGGAGGATATTTCCTTTTTCACCATAGCGCTCTATGAGTTTCCAAATATCACTTTGCCAATTCCACAAGAACTGTCTTCGCGAAAGGCTTCTTGAGGGGAAAGCTGTATCTCTGTGAGATGATTTCACAGAACACAAAGAAGTTTCTCAGAAAGCTTCTTTCTCTTTGTTATCGGAGGATACTTCCTTTGGCCCTATAGTCTTCAAAGGGATCCGAAATATCTGTTCTCAGATTCCACAGAAATAAGGCTAGCAAAGAGATCCACGAAATACAGATGTAACTCTGTTAGATGAATTAACAGAACACTAAGCAGTTTCTCAGAAAGCTTCTTTACAGATTTCATCAGAGGATATTTCCTTTTTCGCCGTAGCCCTCTATTGGCTTCCAAATGTCACTTTGCCAATTCCACAAGAACTGTCTTAGCAAAAGGCTTCTTGAGGGGAAAGCTGTAACTCTGTGAGATGATTTCACAGAACACAAAGAAGTTTCTCAGAAAGCTTCTTTCTCTTTGTTATCGGAGGATATTTCCTTTGGCCCTATAGTCTTCAAAGGGAAACGAAATATCTGTTCTCAGATTCCACAGAAATAAGGCTAGCAAAGAGATCCACGAAATACAGATGTAACTCTGTGAGATGAATTAACAGAACACTAAGCAGTTTCTCAGAAAGCTTCATTCCAAATTTCATCGGAGGATATTTCCTTTTTCACCATAGCCCTCTATGGGCTTCTAAATATCACTTTGCCAATTCCACAAGAACTCTCTTAGCGAAAGGCTTCTTGAGGGGAAAGCTGTGACTCTGTGAGATGATTTCACAGAATACAAAGAAGTTTCTCATAAGCTTCTTTCTCTTTGTTATCGGAGGATATTCCCATTGGCCCTATAGTCTTCAAAGGGATCCGAAATATCTGTTCTCAGATTCCACAGAAATAAGGCTAGCAAAGAGATCCACGAAATACAGATGTAACTCTGTGAGATGAATTAACAGAACACTGAGCAATTTCTCAGAAAGCTTCTTTCCAGATTTCATCGGAGGATATTTCCTTTTTCACCGTAGCCCTCTATGGGCTTCCAAATATCACTTTGCCAATTCCACAAGAACTGTCTTAGCGAAAGGCTTCTTGAGGGGAAAGCTGTAACTCTGTGAGATGATTTCACAGAACACAAAGAAGTTTCTCAGAAAGCATCTTTCTCTTTGTTATCGGAGGATATTCCCTTTGGCCCTATAGTCTTCAAAGGGATCCGAAATATCTGTTCTCAGATTCCACAGAAATAAGGCTAGCAAAGAGATCCACGAAATACAGATGTAACTCTGTGAGATGATTTATCAGAACACTGAGCAGTTTCTCAGAAAGCTTCTTTCCAGATTTCATCGGAGGATATTTCCTTTTTCAAAATAGCCCTCTATGTGCTTCCAAATATCACTTTCCCAATTCCACAAGAACTGTCTTAGCGAAAGGCTTCTTCAGGGGAAAGCTGTAACTCTGTGAGATGATTTCACAGAACACAAAGAAGTTTCTCAGAAAGCTTCTTTCTCTTTGTTATCGGAGGATACTTCCTTTGGCCCTACAGTCTTCAAAGGGATCCGAAATATCTGTTCTCAGATTCCACAGAAATAAGGCTAGCAAAGAGATCCACGAAATACAGATGTAACTCTGTGAGATGAATTAACAGAACACTAAGCAGTTTCTCAGAAAGCTTCTTTACAGATTTCATCAGAGGATATTTCCTTTTTCGCCGTAGCCCTCTATTGGCTTCCAAATGTCACTTTGCCAATTCCACAAGAACTGTCTTAGCGAAAGGCTTCTTGAGGGGAAAGCTGTAACTCTGTGAGATGATTTCACAGAACACAAAGAAGTTTCTCAGAAAGCTTCTTTCTCTTTGTTATCGGAGGATATTTCCTTTGGCCCTATAGTCTTCAAAGGGAAACGAAATATCTGTTCTCAGATTCCACAGAAATAAGGCTAGCAAAGAGATCCACGAAATACAGATGTAACTCTGTGAGATGAATTAACAGAACACTAAGCAGTTTCTCAGAAAGCTTCCTTCCAGATTTCATCGGAGGATATTTCCTTTGTCACCATAGCCCTCTATGGGCTTCCAAATATCACTTTGCCAATTCCACAAGAACTGTCTTAGCGAAAGGCTTCTTGAGGGGGAAGCTGTGACTCTGTGAGATGATTTCACAGAACACAAAGAAGTTTCTCAGAAAGCTTCTTTCTTTTTGTTATCGGAGGATATTCCCTTTGGCCCTATAGTCTTCAAAGGGATCCGAAATATCTGTTCTCAGATTCCACAGAAATAAGGCTAGCAAAGAGATCCACGAAATACAGATGTAACTCTGTGAGATGAATTAACAGAACACTGAGCAATTTCTCAGAAAGCTTCTTTCCAGATTTCATCGGAGGATATTTCCTTTTGCAACTTAGCCCTCTATGGGCTTCCAAATATCACTTTGCCAATTGCACAAGAACTGTCTTAGCGAAAGGCTTCTTGAGGGGAAAGCTGTAACTCTGTGAGATGATTTCACAGAACACAAAGAAGTTTCTCAGAAAGCTTCTTTCTCTTTGTTATCGGAGGATATTTCCTTTGGCCCTATAGTCTTCAAAGGGATCCGAAATATCTGTTCTCAGATTCCACAAAAATAAGGCTAACAAAGAGATCCACGAAATACAAATGTAACTCTGTGAGAAGAATTAACAGAACACTAAGCAGTTTCTCAGAAATCTTCTTTCCAGGTATCATCGGAGGATATTTCCTTTTTCACCATAGCCCTCTATGGGCTTCCAATTTCACTTTGCCAATTCCACAAGAACTGTCTTAGCGAAAGGCTTCTAGAGGGTAAAGCTGTAACTCTGTGAGATGATTTCACAGAACACAAAGAAGTTTCTCAGAAAGCATCTTTCTCTTTGTTATCGGAGGATATTCCCTTTGGCCCTATAGTCTTCAAAGGGATCCGAAATATCTGTTCTGAGATTCCACAGAAATAAGGCTAGCAAAGAGATCCACGAAATACAGATGTAACTCTGTGAGATGAATTAACAGAACACTAAGCAGTTTCTCAGAAAGCTTCTTTCCAGATTTCATCGGAGGATATTTCCTTTTTCACCATAGCCCTCTATGAGTTTCCAAATATCACTTTGCCAATTCCACAAGAACTGTCTTAGCGAAAGGCTTCTTGAGGGGAAAGCTGTACCTCTGTGAGATGATTTCACAGAACACAAAGAAGTTTCTCAGAAAGCTTCTTTCTCTTTGTTATCGGAGGATACTTGCTTTGGCCCTATAGTCTTCAAAGGGATCCGAAATATCTGTTCTCAGATTCCACAAAAATAAGGTTAGCAAAGAGATCCACGAAATACAGATGTAACTCTGTGAGATGAATTAACAGAACACTAAGCAGTTTCTCAGAAAGCTTCTTTCCAGATTTCATCGGAGGATATTTCCTTTTTCACCGTAGCCCTCTATGGGCTTCCAAATGTCACTTTGCCAATTCCACAAGAACTGTCTTAGCTAAAGGCTTCTTGAGGGGAAAGCTGTAACTCTGTGAGATGATTTCACAGAACACAAAGAAGTTTCTCAGAAAGCTTCTTTCTCTTTGTTATCAGAGGATATTTCCTTTGGCCCTATAGTCTTCAAAGGGAAACGAAATATCTGTTCTCAGATTCCACAGAAATAAGGCTAGCAAAGAGATCCACGAAATACAGATGTAACTCTGTGAGATGAATTAAGAGAACACTTAGCAGTTTCTCAGAAAGCTTCTTTCCAGATTTCATCGGAGGATATTTCCTTTTTCACCATAGCCCTCTATGGGCTTCCAAATAACACTTTGCTAATTACACAAGAACTGTCTTAGCGAAAGGCTTCTTGACGGGAAAGCTGTAACTCTGTGAGATGATTTCACAGAACACAAAGAAGTTTCTCAGAAAGCTTCTTTGTCTTTGTTATCGGAGGATACTTCCTTTGGCCCAATAGTCTTCAACGGGATCCGAAATATGTGTTCTCAGATTCCACAGAAATAAGGCTAGCAAAGAGATCCACGAAATACAGATGTAACTCTGTGAGATGAATTAACAGAACACTAAGCAGTTTCTCAGAGCTTCTTTCCAGATTTCATATGAGGATATTTCCTTTTTCACCATAGCCCTCTATGGGCTTCCAAATATCACTTTGCCAATTCCACAAGAACTGTCTTAGCGAAAGGCTTCTTGAGGGGAAAGCTGTAACTCTGTGAGATGATTTCACAGAACACAAAGAGGTTTCTCAGAAAGCTTCTTTCTCTTTGTTATCAGAGAATATTTCCTTTGGCCCTATAGTCTTCAAAGGGATCCGAAATATCTGTTCTCAGATTCCACAAAAATAAAGCTAACAAAGAGATCCAAGAAATACAGATGTAACACTGTGAGAAGAATTAACAGAACACTAAGCAGTTTCTCAGAAAGCTTCTTTCCAGATTTCATCGGAGGATATTTCCTTTTTCACCATAGCCCTCTATGGGCTTCCAAATATCACTTTGCCAATTCCACAAGAACTGTCTTAGCGAAAGGCTTATTGAGGGGAAAGCTGTAACTCTGTGAGATGATTTCACAGAACACAAGGAAGTTTCTCAGAAAGCTTCTTTCTCTTTTTTTTCGGAGGATATTTCCTTTGGCCCTATAGTCTTCAAAGGGAAACGAAATATCTGTTCTCAGATTCCACAGAAATAAGGCTAGCAAAGAGATCCACGAAATACAGATGTAACTCTGTGAGATGAATTAACAGAACACTAAGCAGTTTCTCAGAAAGTTTCTTTCCATATTTCATCGGAGGATATTTCCTTTTTCACCATAGCCCTCTAAGGGCTTCCAAATATCACTTTGCCAATTCCACAAGAACTGTCTTAGCGAAAGGCTTCTTGAGGGGAAAGCTGTGACTCTGTTAGATGATTTCACAGAATACAAAGAAGTTTCTCAGAAAGCTTCTTTCTCTTTGTTATCGGAGGATATTCCCTTTGGCCCTATAGTCTTCAAAGGGATCCGAAATATCTGTTCTCAGATTCCACAGAAATAAGGCTAGCAAAGAGATCCACGAAATACAGATGTAACTCTGTGAGATGAATTAACAGAACACTGAGCAATTTCTCAGAAAGCTTCTTTCCAGATTTCATCGGAGGATAGTTCCTTTTTCACCATAGCCCTCTATGGGCTTCCAAATATCACTTTGCCAATTCCACAAGAACTGTCTTAGCGAAAGGCTTCTTGAGGGGAAAGCTGTAACTCTGTGAGATGATTTCACAGAACACAAAGAAGTTTCTCAGAAAGCATCTTTCTCTTTGTTATCGGAGGATATTCCCTTTGGCCCTATAGTCTTCAAAGGGATCCGAAATATCTGTTCTCAGATTCCACAGAAATAAGGCTAGCAAAGAGATCCACGAAATACAGATGTAACTCTGTGAGATGATTTAACAGAACACTGAGCAGTTTCTCAGAAAGCTTCTTTCCAGATTTCATCGGAGGATATTTCCTTTTTCAAAAGAGCCCTCTATGGGCTTCCAAATATCACTTTGCCAATTCCACAAGAACTGTCTTAGCGAAAGGCTTCTTGAGGGGAAAGCTGTAACTCTGTGAGATGATTTCACAGAACACAAAGAAGTTTCTCAGAAAACTTCTTTCTCTTTGTTATCGGAGGATATTTCCTTTGGCCCTATAGTCTTCAAAGGGATCCGAAATATCTGTTCTCAGATTCCACAGAAATAAGGCTAGCAAAGAGATCCACGAAATACAGATGTAACTCTGTGAGATGAATTAACAGAACACTAAGCAGTTTCTCAGAAAGCTTCTTTCCAGATTTCATTGGAGGATATTTCCTTTTTCACCGTAGCCCTCTATGGGCTTCCAATTATCACTTTGCGAATTCCACAAGAACTGTCTTAGCGAAAGGCTTCTTGAGGGGAAAGCTGTAACTCTGTGAGATGATTTCACAGAACACAAAGAAGTTTCTCAGAAAGCATCTTTCTCTTTGTTATCGGAGGATATTCCCTTTGGCCCTATCGTCTTCAAAGGGATCCGAAATATCTGTTATCATATTCCACAGAAATAAGGCTAGCAAAGAGATCCACGAAATACAGATGTAACTCTGTGAGATGAATTAACAGAATACTGAGCAATTTCTCAGAAAGCTTCTTTCAAGATTTCATCGGAGGATATCTCCTTTTTCACCATAGCCCTCTATGGGCTTCAAAATATCACTTTGCCAATTCCACAAGAACTGTCTTAGCGAAAGGCTTCTAGAGGGGAAAGCTGTAACTCTGTGAGATGATTTCACAGAACACAAAGAAGTTTCTCAGAAAGCTTCTTTCTCTTTGTTATCGGAGGATATTTCCTTTGGCCCTATAGACTTCAAACGGATCCGAAATATCTGTTCTCAGATTCCACAGAAATAAGGCTAGCAAAGAGATCCACGAAAGACAGATGTAACTCGGTGAGATGAATTAACAGAACTCTAAGCAGTTTTTCAGAAAGCTTCTTTCCAGATTTGATCGGAGGATACTTCCTTTTTCACCATAGCCCTCTATGGGTTTCCAAATATCACTTTGCCAATTCCACAAGAACTGTCTTAGCGAAAGGCTTCTTGAGGGGAAAGCTGTAACTCTGTGAGATGATTTCACAGAACACAAAGTAGTTTCTCAGAAAGCTTCTTTCTCTTTGTTATCGGAGGATATTTCCTTTGGCCATATAGACTTCAAAGGGATCCGAAATATCTGTTCTCATATTCCACAGAAATAATGCTAGCAAAGAGATCCACGAAATACAGATGTAACTCTGTGAGATGAATTAACAGAACACTAAGCAATTTTTCAGAAAGCTTCTTTGCAGATTTGATCGGAGGATACTTCCTTTTACACAATAGCTCTCTATGGGCTTCCAAATATCACTTTGCCAATTCCACAAGAACAGTCTTAGCGAAAGGCTTCTTGAGGGGAAAGCTGTAACTCTGTGAGATGATTTCACAGAACACAAAGAATTTTCTCAGAAAGCTTCTTTCTCTTTGTTGTCGGAGGATATTTCCTTTGGCCCTATAGTCTTCAAAGGGTTCCAAATTTTTTGTTCTCAGATTCCACAGAAATAAGGCTAGCAAAGAGATCCACGAAATACAGATGTAACTCTGTGAGATGAATTAACAGAACACTAAGCAGTTTCTCGGAATGCTTCTTTCCAGATTTCAACGGAGGATATTTCCTTTTTTCCCGTAGCCCTCTATAGGCTTCCAAATATCACTTTGCCAATTCCAGAAGAACTGTCTTTACGAAAGGCTTCTTGAGGGGAAAGCTGTAACTCTGTGAGATGATTTCACAGAACACAAAGAAGTTTCTCAGAAAGCTTCTTTCTCTTTGTTTTTGGAGGATATTTCCTTTGGCCCTATAGTCTTCAAAGGGAACCGAAATATCTGTTCTCAGATTCTACAGAAATAAGGCTAGCAAAGAGATCCACGAAATACAGATGTAACTCTGTGAAATGAATAAACAGAAGACCAAACAGTTTCTCAGAAAGCTTCCTTCCAGATTTCATCGGAGGATATTTCCTTTTTCACCATAGCCCTCTATGGGCTTCCACATATCCCTTTGCCAATTCGACAAGAACGGTCTTAGCTAAAGGCGTCTTGAGGGGAAAGCTGTAACTCTGTGAGATGATTTCACAGAACACAAAGACATTTCTCAGAAAGCTTCCTTCTCTTTGTTATCGGAGGATATTTCCTTTGGCCCTGTAGTCCTCAAAGGGATCCGAAATATCTCTTCTCAGATTCCACAGAAATAAGGCTAGGAAAGAGATCCACGAAATACAGATGTAACTCTGTGAGATGAATTAACAGAAAACTGTGCAGTTTCTCAGAAATCTTCTTTCCATATTTCATCGGAGGATATTTCCTTATTCACCATAGCCCTCTATGGGCATCCAAATATCACTTTGCCAATTCCACAATAACTGTCTTAGCGAAAGGCTTCTTGAGGGGAAAGCTGTAACTCTGTGAGATGATTTCACAGAACACAAAGTAGTTTCTCAGAAAGCTTCTTTCTCTTTGTTATCGGAGGATATTTCCTTTGGCCCTATAGTCTTCAAAGGGTTGCGAAATATCTGTTCACAGATTCCACAGAAATAAGGCTAGCAAAGAGATCCACGTAATACAGATGTAACTCTGTGAGAAGAATTAACACAACACTAAGCAGTTTCTCAGAAAACTTCTTTCCAGATTTCATCTGAGGATATTTCCTTTTTCACCATAGCCCTCTAGGGGCTTCCAAATATCTCTTTGCCAATTCCACAAGAACTGTCTTAGCGAAAGGCTTCTTGAGGGGAAAGCTGTAACTCTGTGAGATGATTTCACAGAACACAAAGAATTTTCTCAGAAAGCTTCTTTCTCTTTGTTATCAGAGGGTAATTCCTTTAACCCTATAGTCTTCAGAGGGATCCGAAATATCTTTTCTCAGATTCCACAGAAATAAGGCTAGAAAAGAGATCCACGAAATACGGATGTAACTCTGTGAGATGAATTAACAGAACACTAAGCAGTTTCTCAGAAAGCTTCTTTCCAGATTTCATCAGAGGATATTTCCTTTTTCACCATAGCCCTCTATGGGCTTTCAAATATCAATTTGCCAATTCCACAAGAACTGTCTTAGTGGAAGGCATCTTGAGGGGAAAGCTGTAACTCTGTGAGATGATTTCACAGAACACAAAGAAGTTTCTCAGAAAGCTTCTTTCTCTTTGTTATCGGAGGATATTTCCTTTGGCCCTATAGACTTCAAACGGATCCGAAATATCTGTTCTCAGATTCCACAGAAATAAGGCTAGCAAAGAGATCCACGAAAGACAGATGTAACTCGGTGAGATGAATTAACAGAACACTAAGCAGTTTTTCAGAAAGCTTCTTTCCAGATTTGATCGGAGGATACTTCCTTTTTCACCATAGCCCTCTATGGGTTTCCAAATATCACTTTGCCAATTCCACAAGAACTGTCTTAGCGAAAGGCTTCTTGAGGGGAAAGCTGTAACTCTGTGAGATGATTTCACAGAACACAAAGTAGTTTCTCAGAAAGCTTCTTTCTCTTTGTTATCGGAGGATATTTCCTTTGGCCATATAGACTTCAAAGGGATCCGAAATATCTGTTCTCATATTCCACAGAAATAATGCTAGCAAAGAGATCCACGAAATACAGATGTAACTCTGTGAGATGAATTAACAGAACACTAAGCAGTTTTTCAGAAAGCTTCTTTGCAGATTTGATCGGAGGATACTTCCTTTTACACAATAGCTCTCTATGGGCTTCCAAATATCACTTTGCCAATTCCACAAGAACAGTCTTAGCGAAAGGCTGCCTGAGGGGAAAGCTGTAACTCTGTGAGATGATTTCACAGAACACAAAGAATTTTCTCAGAAAGCTTCTTTCTCTTTGTTGTCGGAGGATATTTCCTTTGGCCCTATAGTCTTCAAAGGGTTCCAAATTTTTTGTTCTCAGATTCCACAGAAATAAGGCTAGCAAAGAGATCCACGAAATACAGATGTAACTCTGTGAGATGAATTAACAGAACACTAAGCAGTTTCTCGGAATGCTTCTTTCCAGATTTCAACGGAGGATATTTCCTTTTTTCCCGTAGCCCTCTATAGGCTTCCAAATATCACTTTGCCAATTCCAGAAGAACTGTCTTTACGAAAGGCTTCTTGAGGGGAAAGCTGTAACTCTGTGAGATGATTTCACAGAACACAAAGAAGTTTCTCAGAAAGCTTCTTTCTCTTTGTTTTCGGAGGATATTTCCTTTGGCCCTATAGTCTTCAAAGGGAACCGAAATATCTGTTCTCAGATTCTACAGAAATAAGGCTAGCAAAGAGATCCACGAAATACAGATGTAACTCTGTGAAATGAATAAACAGAAGACCAAACAGTTTCTCAGAAAGCTTCCTTCCAGATTTCATCGGAGGATATTTCCTTTTTCACCATAGCCCTCTATGGGCTTCCACATATCCCTTTGCCAATTCGACAACAACTGTCTTAGCTAAAGGCGTCTTGAGGGGAAAGCTGTAACTCTGTGAGGTGATTTCACAGAACACAAAGACATTTCTCAGAAAGCTTCCTTCTCTTTGTTATCGGAGGATATTTCCTTTGGCCCTGTAGTCCTCAAAGGGATCCGAAATATCTCTTCTCAGATTCCACAGAAATAAGGCTAGGAAAGAGATCCACGAAATACAGATGTAACTCTGTGAGATGAATTAACAGAAAACTGAGCAGTTTCTCAGAAATCTTCTTTCCATATTTCATCGGAGGATATTTCCTTATTCACCATAGCCCTCTATGGGCATCCAAATATCACTTTGCCAATTCCACAATAACTGTCTTAGCGAAAGGCTTCTTGAGGGGAAAGCTGTAACTCTGTGAGATGATTTCACAGAACACAAAGTAGTTTCTCAGAAATCTTCTTTCTCTTTGTTATCGGAGGATATTTCCTTTGGCCCCATAGTCTTCAAAGGGAAAGGAAATATCTGTTCTCAGATTCCACAGAAATAAGGCTAGCAAAGAGATCCACGAAATACAGATGTAACTCTGTGTGATGAATTAACAGAACACTAAGCAGTTTCTCAGAAACCTTCTTTCCAGATTTCATCGGAGGATATTTCCTTATTCACCATAGCCCTCCATGGGCTTCCAAATATCACTTTGCCAATTCCACAAGAACTGTCTTAGGGAAAGGCTTCTTCAGGGGAAAGCTGTAACTCTGTGAGATGATTTCACAGAACACAAAGAAGTTTCTCAGAAAGCTTCTTTCTCTTTGTTATCGGAGGATATTTCCTTTGGCCCTGTAGTCCTCAAAGGGATAAGAAATATCTCTTCTCAGATTCCACAGAAATAAGGCTAGGAAAGAGATCCACGAAATACAGATGTAACTCTGTGAGATGAATTAACAGAAAACTGAGCAGTTTCTCAGAAAGCTTCTTTCCAGATCTCATCGGAGGATATTTGCTTTTTCACCATAGCCCTCTATGGCCTTCCAAATATCACTTTGCCAGTTCCACAAGAACTGTCTTAGACTAAGGCTTCTTGAGGGGAAAGCTGTAACTCTGTGAGATGATTTCACAGAACACAAAGAAGTTTCTCAGAAAGCTTCTTTCTCTTTGTTATCGGAGGATATTTTCCTTGGCCCTATAGTCTTCAAAGGGATCCGAAATATCTGTTCTCAGATTCCACAGAAATAAGGCTAGCAAAGAGATCCACGAAATACAGATGTAACTCTGTGAGATGAATTAACAGAACACTAAGCAGTTTTTCAGAAAGCTTCTTTCCAGATTTCATCGGAGGATACTTCCTTTTTCACCATAGCCCTCTATGAGTTTCCAAATATCACTTTGCCAATTCCACAAAAACTGTCTTAGCGAAAGGCTTCTTGAGGGGAAAGCTGTAACTCTGTGAGATGATTTCACAGAACACAAAGAAGTTTCTCAGAAAGCTTCTTTCTCTTTTTTATCGGAGGATATTTCCTTTGGCCCTATAGTCTTCAAAGGGATCCGAAATATCTGTTCTCAGATTCCACAGAAATAATGCCAGCAAACAGAACCACGAAATACAGATGTAACTCTGTGAGATGAATTAACAGAACACTAAGCAGTTTTTCAGAAAGCTTCTTTCCAGATTTCATCGGAGGATATTTCCTTTTTCACCATAGCCCTCTATGGGCTTCCAAATATCATTTTGCCAATTCCACAAGAACTGTCTTAGCGAAAGGCTTCCTGAGGGGAAAGCTGTAACTCTGTGAGATGATTTCACAGAACACAAAGAAGTTTCTCAGAAAGTTTCTTTCTCTTTGTTATCGGAGGATTTTACTTAGGCCGTATAGTCTTCAAAGGGATCCGAAATATCTGTTCTCAGATTCCACAGATTTAAGGCTAGCAAAGAGATCCACGAAATGCAGATGTAACCCTGTGAGATAAATTAACAGAACACTAAGCAGTTTCTCAGAAAACTTCTTTCCAGATTTCATCGGAGGATATTTCCTTTTTCACCATAGCCCTCTATGGGCTTCCAAATATCACTTTGCCAATTCCACAAGAACTGTCTTAGCGAAAGGTTTCTTGAGGGGAAAGCTGTAACTCTGTGAGATAATTTCACAGAACACAAAGAAGTTTCTCAGAAAGCTTCTTTCTCTTTGTTATCGGAGGATATTTCCTTTGGCCCTATAGTCTTCAAAGGGTTGCGAAATATCTGTTCACAGATTCCACAGAAATAAGGCTAGCAAAGAGATCCACGAAATACAGATGTAACTCTGTGAGAAGAATTAACACAACACTAAGCAGTTTCTCAGAAAACTTATTTCCAGATTTCATCTGAGGATATTTCCTTTTTCACCATAGCCCTCTATGGGCTTCCAAATATCTCTTTGCCAATTCCACAAGAACTGTCTTAGCGAAAGGCTTCTTGAGGGGAAAGCTGTAACTCTGTGAGATGATTTCACAGAACACAAAGAATTTTCTCAGAAAGCTTCTTTCTCTTTGTTATCAGAGGGTAATTCCTTTAACCCTATAGTCTTCAGAGGGATCCGAAATATCTTTTCTCAGATTCCACAGAAATAAGGCTAGAAAAGAGATCCACGAAATACAGATGTAACTCTGTGAGATGAATTAACAGAACACTAAGCAGTTTCTCAGAAAGCTTCTTTCCAGATTTCATCAGAGGATATTTCCTTTTTCACCATAGCCCTCTATGGGCTTTCAAATATCAATTTGCCAATTCCACAAGAACTGTCTTAGTGGAAGGCATCTTGAGGGGAAAGCTGTAACTCTGTGAGATGATTTCACAGAACACAAAGAAGTTTCTCAGAAAGCTTCTTTCTCTTTGTTATCGGAGGATATTTCCTTTGGCCCTATAGACTTCAAACGGATCCGAAATATCTGTTCTCAGATTCCACAGAAATAAGGCTAGCAAAGAGATCCACGAAAGACAGATGTAACTCGGTGAGATGAATTAACAGAACACTAAGCAGTTTTTCAGAAAGCTTCTTTCCAGATTTGATCGGAGGATACTTCCTTTTTCACCATAGCCCTCTATGGGTTTCCAAATATCACTTTGCCAATTCCACAAGAACTGTCTTAGCGAAAGGCTTCTTGAGGGGAAAGCTGTAACTCTGTGAGATGATTTCACAGAACACAAAGTAGTTTCTCAGAAAGCTTCTTTCTCTTTGTTATCGGAGGATATTTCCTTTGGCCATATAGACTTCAAAGGGATCCGAAATATCTGTTCTCATATTCCACAGAAATAATGCTAGCAAAGAGATCCACGAAATACAGATGTAACTCTGTGAGATGAATTAACAGAACACTAAGCAGTTTTTCAGAAAGCTTCTTTGCAGATTTGATCGGAGGATACTTCCTTTTACACAATAGCTCTCTATGGGCTTCCAAATATCACTTTGCCAATTCCACAAGAACAGTCTTAGCGAAAGGCTTCTTGAGGGGAAAGCTGTAACTCTGTGAGATGATTTCACAGAACACAAAGAATTTTCTCAGAAAGCTTCTTTCTCTTTGTTGTCGGAGGATATTTCCTTTGGCCCTATAGTCTTCAAAGGGTTCCAAATTTTTTGTTCTCAGATTCCACAGAAATAAGGCTAGCAAAGAGATCCACGAAATACAGATGTAACTCTGTGAGATGAATTAACAGAACACTAAGCAGTTTCTCGGAATGCTTCTTTCCAGATTTCAACGGAGGATATTTCCTTTTTTCCCGTAGCCCTCTATAGGCTTCCAAATATCACTTTGCCAATTCCAGAAGAACTGTCTTTACGAAAGGCTTCTTGAGGGGAAAGCTGTAACTCTGTGAGATGATTTCACAGAACACAAAGAAGTTTCTCAGAAAGCTTCTTTCTCTTTGTTTTCGGAGGATATTTCCTTTGGCCCTATAGTCTTCAAAGGGAACCGAAATATCTGTTCTCAGATTCTACAGAAATAAGGCTAGCAAAGAGATCCACGAAATACAGATGTAACTCTGTGAAATGAATAAACAGAAGACCAAACAGTTTCTCAGAAAGCTTCCTTCCAGATTTCATCGGAGGATATTTCCTTTTTCACCATAGCCCTCTATGGGCTTCCACATATCCCTTTGCCAATTCGACAAGAACTGTCTTAGCTAAAGGCGTCTTGAGGGGAAAGCTGTAACTCTGTGAGGTGATTTCACAGAACACAAAGACATTTCTCAGAAAGCTTCCTTCTCTTTGTTATCGGAGGATATTTCCTTTGGCCCTGTAGTCCTCAAAGGGATCCGAAATATCTCTTCTCAGATTCCACAGAAATAAGGCTAGGAAAGAGATCCACGAAATACAGATGTAACTCTGTGAGATGAATTAACAGAAAACTGAGCAGTTTCTCAGAAATCTTCTTTCCATATTTCATCGGAGGATATTTCCTTATTCACCATAGCCCTCTATGGGCATCCAAATATCACTTTGCCAATTCCACAATAACTGTCTTAGCGAAAGGCTTCTTGAGGGGAAAGCTGTAACTCTGTGAGATGATTTCACAGAACACAAAGTAGTTTCTCAGAAATCTTCTTTCTCTTTGTTATCGGAGGATATTTCCTTTGGCCCCATAGTCTTCAAAGGGAAAGGAAATATCTGTTCTCAGATTCCACAGAAATAAGGCTAGCAAAGAGATCCACGAAATACAGATGTAACTCTGTGTGATGAATTAACAGAACACTAAGCAGTTTCTCAGAAACCTTCTTTCCAGATTTCATCGGAGGATATTTCCTTATTCACCATAGCCCTCCATGGGCTTCCAAATATCACTTTGCCAATTCCACAAGAACTGTCTTAGGGAAAGGCTTCTTCAGGGGAAAGCTGTAACTCTGTGAGATGATTTCACAGAACACAAAGAAGTTTCTCAGAAAGCTTCTTTCTCTTTGTTATCGGAGGATATTTCCTTTGGCCCTGTAGTCCTCAAAGGGATAAGAAATATCTCTTCTCAGATTCCACAGAAATAAGGCTAGGAAAGAGATCCACGAAATACAGATGTAACTCTGTGAGATGAATTAACAGAAAACTGAGCAGTTTCTCAGAAAGCTTCTTTCCAGATTTCATCGGAGGATATTTGCTTTTTCACCATAGCCCTCTATGGCCTTCCAAATATCACTTTGCCAGTTCCACAAGAACTGTCTTAGACTAAGGCTTCTTGAGGGGAAAGCTGTAACTCTGTGAGATGATTTCACAGAACACAAAGAAGTTTCTCAGAAAGCTTCTTTCTCTTTGTTATCGGAGAATATTTTCCTTGGCCCTATAGTCTTCAAAGGGATCCGAAATATCTGTTCTCAGATTCCACAGGAATAAATCTGGCAAAAAGATCTACGAAATACAGATGTAACTCTGTGAGATGAATTAACAGAACACTAAGCAGTTTCTCAGAAAGCTTCTTTCCAGATTTCATCGGAGGATATTTCCTTTTTCACCGTAGCCCTCTAATGGCTTTCAAAATAGCACTTTGCCAATTCCACAAGAACTGTCTTAGCGAAAGGCTTCTTGAGGGGAAAGCTGTAACTCTGTGAGATGATTTCACAGAACACAAAGAAGTTTCTCAGAAAGCTTCTTTCTCTTTGTTATCGGAGGATATTTCCCTTGGCCCTATAGTCTTCAAAGGGATCCGAAATATCTGTTGTCAGATTCCACAGAAATAAGGCTAGCAAATGATCCACGAAATACAGATGTAACTCTGTGAGATGAATTAACAGAACACTAAGCGGTTTCTCAGAAAGCTTCTTTCCAGATTTCATCGGAAGATATTTCCTTTTTCACCATAGCCCTCTATGGGATTCAAGGTATCACTTTGCCAATTCCACAAGAACTGTCTATGCGAAAGGCTTCTTGAGGGGAAAGCTGTAACTCTGTGAGATGATTTCACAGAACACAAAGAAGTTTCTCAGAAAGTTTCTTTCTCTTTGTTATCGGAGGATTTTCCTTTGGCCCTATAGTCTTCAAAGGGATAAGAAATATCTCTTCTCAGATTCCACAGAAATAAGGCTAGGAAAGAGATCCACGAAATACAGATGTAACTCTGTGACATGAATTAACAGAAAACTGAGCAGTTTCTCAGAAAGCTTCTTTCCAGATTTCATCGGAGGATATTTGCTTTTTCACCATAGCCCTCTATGGCCTTCCAAATATCACTTTGCCAGTTCCACAAGAACTGTCTTAGACTAAGGCTTCTTGAGGGGAAAGCTGTAACTCTGTGAGATGATTTCACAGAACACAAAGAAGTTTCTCAGAAAGCTTCTTTCTCTTTGTTATCGGAGGATATTTTCCTTGGCCCTATAGTCTTCAAAGGGATCCGAAATATCTGTTCTCAAATTCCACAGGAATAAATCTGGCAAAAAGATCTACGAAATACAGATGTAACTCTGTGAGATGAATTAACAGAACACTAAGCAGTTTCTCAGAAAGCTTCTTTCCAGATTACATCGGAGGATATTTCCTTTTTCACCGTAGCCCTCTAATGGCTTTCAAAATAGCACTTTGCCAATTCCACAAGAACTGTCTTAGCGAAAGGCTTCTTGAGGGGAAAGCTGTAACTCTGTGAGATGATTTCACAGAACACAAAGAAGTTTCTCAGAAAGCTTCTTTCTGTTTGTTATCGGAGGATATTTCCCTTGGCCCTATAGTCTTCAAAGGGATCCGAAATATCTGTTGTCAGATTCCACAGAAATAAGGCTAGCAAAAAGATCCACGAAATACAGATGTAACTCTGTGAGATGAATTAACAGAACACTAAGCAGTTTCTCAGAAAGCTTCTTTCCAGATTTCATCGGAGGATATTTCCTTTTTCACCTTAGCCCTCTATGGGATTCAAGTTATCACTTTGCCAATTCCACAAGAAATGTCTTAGCGAAAGGCTTCCTGAGGGGAAAGCTGTAACTCTGTGAGATGATTTCACAGAACACAAAGAAGTTTCTCAGAAAGTTTCTTTCTCTTTGTTATCGGAGGATTTTACTTTGGCCGTATAGTCTTCAAAGGGATCCGAAATATCTGTTCTCAGATTCCACAGATTTAAGGCTAGCAAAGAGATCCACGAAATGCAGATGTAACCCAGTGAGATAAATTAACAGAACACTAAGCAGTTTCTCAGAAAGCTTCTTTCCAGATTTCATCGGAGGATATTTCCTTTTTCACCATAGCCCTATATGGGCTTCCAAATATCACTTTGCCAATTCCACAAGAACTGTCTTAGCGAAAGGTTTCTTGAGGGGAAAGCTGTAACTCTGTGAGATAATTTCACAGAACACAAAGAAGTTTCTCAGAAAGCTTCTTTCTCTTTGTTATCGGAGGATATTTCCTTTGGCCCTATAGTCTTCAAAGGGTTGCGAAATATCTGTTCACAGATTCCACAGAAATAAGGCTAGCAAAGACATCCACGAAATACAGATGTAACTCTGTGAGAAGAATTAACACAACACTAAGCAGTTTCTCAGAAAACTTCTTTCCAGATTTCATCTGAGGATATTTCCTTTTTCACCATAGCCCTCTATGGGCTTCCAAATATCTCTTTGCCAATTCCACAAGAACTGTCTTAGCGAAAGGCTTCTTGAGGGGAAAGCTGTAACTCTGTGAGATGATTTCACAGAACACAAAGAAGTTTCTCAGATAGCTTCTATCTCTTTGTTATCAGAGGGTATTTCCTTTAACCCTATAGTCTTCAGAGGGATCCGAAATATCTTTTCTCAGATTCCAGAGAAATAAGGCTAGCAAAGAGATCCACGAAATACGGATGTAACTCTGTGAGATGAATTAACAGAACACTAAGCAGTTTCTCAGAAAGCTTCTTTCCAGATTTCATCAGAGGATATTTCCTTTTTCACCATAGCCCTCTATGGGCTTTCAAATATCAATTTGCCAATTCCACAAGAACTGTCTTAGTGGAAGGCATCTTGAGGGGAAAGCTGTAACTCTGTGAGATGATTTCACAGAACACAAAGAAGTTTCTCAGAAAGCTTCTTTCTCTTTGTTATCGGAGGATATTTCCTTTGGCCCTATAGACTTCAAACGGATCCGAAATATCTGTTCTCAGATTCCACAGAAATAAGGCTAGCAAAGAGATCCACGAAAGACAGATGTAACTCGGTGAGATGAATTAACAGAACACTAAGCAGTTTTTCAGAAAGCTTCTTTCCAGATTTGATCGGAGGATACTTCCTTTTTCACCATAGCCCTCTATGGGTTTCCAAATATCACTTTGCCAATTCCACAAGAACTGTCTTAGCGAAAGGCTTCTTGAGGGGAAAGCTGTAACTCTGTGAGATGATTTCACAGAACACAAAGTAGTTTCTCAGAAAGCTTCTTTCTCTTTGTTATCGGAGGATATTTCCTTTGGCCATATAGACTTCAAAGGGATCCGAAATATCTGTTCTCATATTCCACAGAAATAATGCTAGCAAAGAGATCCACGAAATACAGATGTAACTCTGTGAGATGAATTAACAGAACACTAAGCAGTTTTTCAGAAAGCTTCTTTGCAGATTTGATCGGAGGATACTTCCTTTTACACAATAGCTCTCTATGGGCTTCCAAATATCACTTTGCCAATTCCACAAGAACAGTCTTAGCGAAAGGCTTCTTGAGGGGAAAGCTGTAACTCTGTGAGATGATTTCACAGAACACAAAGAATTTTCTCAGAAAGCTTCTTTCTCTTTGTTGTCGGAGGATATTTCTTTTGGCCCTATAGTCTTCAAAGGGTTCCAAATTTTTTGTTCTCAGATTCCACAGAAATAAGGCTAGCAAAGAGATCCACGAAATACAGATGTAACTCTGTGAGATGAATTAAGAGAACACTAAGCAGTTTCTCGGAATGCTTCTTTCCAGATTTCAACGGAGGATATTTCCTTTTTTCCCGTAGCCCTCTATAGGCTTCCAAATATCACTTTGCCAATTCCAGAAGAACTGTCTTTACGAAAGGCTTCTTGAGGGGAAAGCTGTAACTCTGTGAGATGATTTCACAGAACACAAAGAAGTTTCTCAGAAAGCTTCTTTCTCTTTGTTTTCGGAGGATATTTCCTTTGGCCCTATACTCTTCAAAGGGAACCGAAATATCTGTTCTCAGATTCTACAGAAATAAGGCTAGCAAAGAGATCCACGAAATACAGATGTAACTCTGTGAAATGAATAAACAGAAGACCAAACAGTTTCTCAGAAAGCTTCCTTCCGGATTTCATCGGAGGATATTTCCTTTTTCACCATAGCCCTCTATGGGCTTCCACATATCCCTTTGCCAATTCGACAAGAACTGTCTTAGCTAAAGGCGTCTTGAGGGGAAAGCTGTAACTCTGTGAGATGATTTCACAGAACACAAAGACATTTCTCAGAAAGCTTCCTTCTCTTTGTTATCGGAGGATATTTCCTTTGGCCCTGTAGTCCTCAAAGGGATCCGAAATATCTCTTCTCAGATTCCACAGAAATAAGGCTAGGAAAGAGATCCACGAAATACAGATGTAACTCTGTGAGATGAATTAACAGAAAACTGAGCAGTTTCTCAGAAATCTTCTTTCCATATTTCATCGGAGGATATTTCCTTATTCACCATAGCCCTCTATGGGCATCCAAATATCACTTTGCCAATTCCACAATAACTGTCTTAGCGAAAGGCTTCTTGAGGGGAAAGCTGTAACTCTGTGAGATGATTTCACAGAACACAAAGTAGTTTCTCAGAAAGCTTCTTTCTCTTTGTTATTGGAGGATATTTCCTTTGGCCCTATAGTCTTCAAAGGGTTGCGAAATATCTGTTCACAGATTCCACAGAAATAAGGCTAGCAAAGAGATCCACGAAATACAGATGTAACTCTGTGAGAAGAATTAACACAACACTAAGCAGTTTCTCAGAAAACTTCTTTCCAGATTTCATCTGAGGATATTTCCTTTTTCACCATAGCCCTCTATGGGCTTCCAAATATCTCTTTGCCAATTCCACAAGAACTGTCTTAGCGAAAGGCTTCTTGAGGGGAAAGCTGTAACTCTGTGAGATGATTTCACAGAACACAAAGAATTTTCTCAGAAAGCTTCTTTCTCTTTGTTATCAGAGGGTATTTCCTTTAACCCTATAGTCTTCAGAGGGATCCGAAATATCTTTTCTCAGATTCCACAGAAATAAGGCTAGAAAAGAGATCCAGGAAATACAGATGTAACTCTGTGAGATGATTTAACAGAACACTAAGCAGTTTCTCAGAAAGCTTCTTTCCAGATTTCATCAGAGGATATTTCCTTTTTCACCATAGCCCTCTATGGGCTTTCAAATATCAATTTGCCAATTCCACAAGAACTGTCTTAGTGGAAGGCATCTTGAGGGGAAAGCTGTAACTCTGTGAGATGATTTCACAGAACACAAAGAAGTTTCTCAGAAAGCTTCTTTCTCTTTGTTATCGGAGGATATTTCCTTTGGCCCTATAGACTTCAAACGGATCCGAAATATCTGTTCTCAGATTCCACAGAAATAAGGCTAGCAAAGAGATCCACGAAAGACAGATGTAACTCGGTGAGATGAATTAACAGAACACTAAGCAGTTTTTCAGAAAGCTTCTTTCCAGATTTGATCGGAGGATACTTCCTTTTTCACCATAGCCCTCTATGGGTTTCCAAATATCACTTTGCCAATTCCACAAGAACTGTCTTAGCGAAAGGCTTCTTGAGGGGAAAGCTGTAACTCTGTGAGATGATTTCACAGAACACAAAGTAGTTTCTCAGAAAGCTTCTTTCTCTTTGTTATCGGAGGATATTTCCTTTGGCCATATAGACTTCAAAGGGATCCGAAATATCTGTTCTCATATTCCACAGAAATAATGCTAGCAAAGAGATCCACGAAATACAGATGTAACTCTGTGAGATGAATTAACAGAACACTAAGCAGTTTTTCAGAAAGCTTCTTTGCAGATTTGATCGGAGGATACTTCCTTTTACACAATAGCTCTCTATGGGCTTCCAAATATCACTTTGCCAATTCCACAAGAACAGTCTTAGCGAAAGGCTTCTTGAGGGGAAAGCTGTAACTCTGTGAGATGATTTCACAGAACACAAAGAATTTTCTCAGAAAGCTTCTTTCTCTTTGTTGTCGGAGGATATTTCCTTTGGCCCTATAGTCTTCAAAGGGTTCCAAATTTTTTGTTCTCAGATTCCACAGAAATAAGGCTAGCAAAGAGATCCACGAAATACAGATGTAACTCTGTGAGATGAATTAACAGAACACTAAGCAGTTTCTCGGAATGCTTCTTTCCAGATTTCAACGGAGGATATTTCCTTTTTTCCCGTAGCCCTCTATAGGCTTCCAAATATCACTTTGCCAATTCCAGAAGAACTGTCTTTACGAAAGGCTTCTTGAGGGGAAAGCTGTAACTCTGTGAGATGATTTCACAGAACACAAAGAAGTTTCTCAGAAAGCTTCTTTCTCTTTGTTTTCGGAGGATATTTCCTTTGGCCCTATAGTCTTCAAAGGGAACCGAAATATCTGTTCTCAGATTCTACAGAAATAAGGCTAGCAAAGAGATCCATGAAATACAGATGTAACTCTGTGAAATGAATAAACAGAAGACCAAACAGTTTCTCAGAAAGCTTCCTTCCAGATTTCATCGGAGGATATTTCCTTTTTCACCATAGCCCTCTATGGGCTTCCACATATCCCTTTGCCAATTCGACAAGAACTGTCTTAGCTAAAGGCGTCTTGAGGGGAAAGCTGTAACTCTGTGAGGTGATTTCACAGAACACAAAGACATTTCTCAGAAAGCTTCCTTCTCTTTGTTATCGGAGGATATTTCCTTTGGCCCTGTAGTCCTCAAAGGGATCCGAAATATCTCTTCTCAGATTCCACAGAAATAAGGCTAGGAAAGAGATCCACGAAATACAGATGTAACTCTGTGAGATGAATTAACAGAAAACTGAGCAGTTTCTCAGAAATCTTCTTTCCATATTTCATCGGAGGATATTTCCTTATTCACCATAGCCCTCTATGGGCATCCAAATATCACTTTGCCAATTCCACAATAACTGTCTTAGCGAAAGGCTTCTTGAGGGGAAAGCTGTAACTCTGTGAGATGATTTCAAAGAACACAAAGTAGTTTCTCAGAAAGCTTCTTTCTCTTTGTTATCGGAGGATATTTCCTTTGGCCATATAGACTTCAAAGGGATCCGAAATATCTGTTCTCACCTTCCACAGAAATAATGCTAGCAAAGAGATCCACGAAATACAGATGTAACTCTGTGAGATGAATTAACAGAACACTAAGCAGCTTTTCAGAAAGCTTCTTTGCAGATTTGATCGGAGGATACTTCCTTTTACACAATAGCTCTCTATGGGCTTCCAAATATCACTTTGCCAATTCCACAAGAACAGTCTTAGCGAAAGGCTTCTTGAGGGGAAAGCTGTAACTCTGTGAGATGATTTCACAGAACACAAAGAATTTTCTCAGAAAGCTTCTTTCTCTTTGTTATCGGAGGATATTTCCTTTGGCCCTGTAGTCCTCAAAGGGATAAGAAATATCTCTTCTCAGATTCCACAGAAATAAGGCTAGGAAAGAGATCCACGAAATACAGATGTAACTCTGTGACATGAATTAACAGAAAACTGAGCAGTTTCTCAGAAAGCTTCTTTCCACATTTCATCGGAGGATATTTCCTTTTTCACCGTAGCCCTCTATGGGCTTCCAAATATCACTTTGCCAATTCCACAAGAACTGTCTTAGCGAAAGGCTTCTTCAGGGGAAAGCTGAAACTCTGTGAGATGATTTCAAAGAACACAAAGAAGTTTCTCAGAAAGCTTCTTTCTCTTTGTTATCGGAGGATACTTCCTTTGGCCCTAGAGTCTTCAAAGGGATCCGAAATCTGTTCTCAGATTCCACAGAAATAAGGCTAGCAAAGAGATCCACGAAATACAGATGTAACTCTGTGAGATGATTTCACAGAACACAAAGAAGTTTCTCAGAAAGCTTCTTTCTCATTGTTATCGGAGGATATTTCCTTTGGCCCTATAGTCTTCAAATTGAAACGGAATATCTGTTCTTAGATTCCACAGAAATAAGGCTAGCAAAGAGATCCACGAAATACAGATGTAACTCTGTGACATGAATTAACAGAACACTAAGCAGTTTCTCAGAAAGCTTCTTTCCAGATTTCATCGGAAGATATTTCCTTTTTCACCATAGCCCTCTAGGGGTTCCAAATATCACTTTGCCAATTCCACAAGAACTGTCTTAGCGAAAGGCTTCTTGAGGGGAAAGCTGTAACTCTGTGAGATGATTTCACAGAACACAAAGAAGTTTCTCAGAAAGCTTCTTTCTCTTTGTCATCGGAGGATATTTCCTGTGGCCCTATAGTCTTCAAAGGGATCCGAAATATCTGTTCTCAGATTCCACAGAAATAAGGCTAGCAAAGCGATCCACGAAATACAGATGTAACTCTGTGACATGAATTAACAGAACACTGAGCAATTTCTCAGAAATCTTCTTTCCAGATTTCATCAGAGGATATTTCCTTTTTCACCAAAGCCCTCTATGGGCTTAAAAATATCACTTTGCCAATTCCACAAGAACTGTCTTAGCGAAAGGCTTCTTGAGGGGAAAGCTGTAACTCTGTGAGATAATTTCACAGAACACAAAGAAGTTTCTCCGAAAGCTTCTTTCTCTTTGTTATCGGAGGATATTTCCTTTGGCCCTATAGTCTTCAAAGGGATTCGAAATATCTGTTCTCAGATTCCACAGAAATAAGGCTAGCAAAGAGATCCACGAAATACAGATGTAACTCTGTGAGATGAATTAACAGAACACTGAGCAGTTTCTCAGAAAGCTTCTTTCCAGATTTCATCGGAGGATATTTCCTTTTTCACCATAGCCTTCTATGGGCTTCCAAATAACACTTTGCCAATTCCACAAGAACTGTCTTAGCGAAAGGCTTCTTGAGGGGAAAGCTGTAACTCTGGGAGAGGATTTCACAGAACAGAAAGAAGTTTCTCAAAAAGCTTCTTTCTCTTTGTTATCTGAGGATATTTCCTTTGCCCCTATAGTCTTCAAAGGGATCCGAAATATCTGTTCTCAGATTCCACAGAAATAAGGCTAGCAAAGAGATCCACGAAAAACAGATGTAATTCTGTGAGATGAATTTACAGAACACTAAGCAGTTTCTCAGAAAGCTTCTTTCCAGATTTCATCGGAGGATATTTCCTTTTTCACCATAGCCCTCTATGGGCATCCAATTATCACTTTGCAAATTCCACAAGAACTGTCTTAGCGAAAGGCTTCTTGAGGGGAAAGCTGTAACTCTGTGAGATGATTTCACAGAACACAAAGAAGTTTCTCAGAAAGCTTCTTTCTCTTGGTTATCGGAGGATATTTCCTTTGGCCCAATAGTCTTCAAAGGGATCCGAAATATCTGTTCTCAGATCCCACAGAAATAAGGCTAGCAAAGAGATCCACGAAATACAGATGTAACTCTGTGAGATGAATTAACAGAACACTAAGCAGTTTCTCAGAAAGCTTCTTTGCAGATTTCATCGGAGGATATTTCCTTTGTCACCATAGCCCTCTATGGGCTTCCAAATATCACTTTGCCAATTCCACAAGAACTGTCTTAGCGAAAGGCTTCTTGAGGGGAAAGCTGTAACTCTGTGAGATGATTTCACAGAACACAAAGAAGTTGCTCAGAAACCTTCTTTCTCTTTTTATCGGAGGATATTCCCTTTGGCCCTATACTCTTCAAAGGGATCCGAAATATCTGTTCTCAGATTCCACAGAAATAAGGCTAGCCAAGAGATCCACGAAATACAGATGTAACTCTGTTAGATGAATTAACAGAACACTAAGCAGTTTCTCAGAAAGCTTCTTTCCAGATTTCATCGGAGGATATTTCCTTTTTCAAAATAGCCCTCTATGGGTTTCCAAATATCTCTTTGCCAATTGCACAAGAACTGTCTTAGCGAAAGGCTTCTTGAGGGGAAAGCTGTAACTCAGTGAGATGATTTCACAGAACACAAAGAAGTTTCTCAGAAAGCTTCTTTCTCTTTGTTATCGGAGGATATTTCCTTTGGCCCAATAGTCTTCAAAGGGATCCGAAATATCTGTTCTCAGATTCCACAGAAATAAGGCGAGCAAAGAGATCCACGAAATACAGATGTAACTCTGTGAGATGAATTAACAGAACACTGAGCAATTTCTCAGAAAGCTTCTTTCCAGATTTCATCGGAGGATATTTCCTTTTTCACCGTAGCCCTCTATGGGGTTCCAAATATCACTTTGCCAATTCCACAAGAACTGTCTTAGCAAAAGGCTTCTTGAGGGGAAAGCTGTAACTCTGTGAGATGATTTCACAGAACACAAAGAAGTTTCTCAGAAAGCATCTTTCTCTTTGTTATCGGAGGATATTCCCTTTGGCCCTATAGTCTTCAAAGGGATCCGAAATATCTGTTCTCAGATTCCACAGAAATAAGGCTAGCAAAGAGATCCACGAAATACAGATGTAACTCTGTGAGATGATTTAACAGAACACTGAGCAGTTTCTCAGAAAGCTTCTTTCCAGATTTCATCGGAGGATATTTCCTTTTTCAAAATAGCCCTCTATGTGCTTCCAAATATCACTTTCCCAATTCCACAAGAACTGTCTTAGCGAAAGGCTTCTTGAGGGGAAAACTGTAACTCTGGGAGATGATTTCACAGAACAGAAAGAAGTTTCTCAGAAAGCTTCTTTCTCTTTGTTATCGGAGGATATTTCCTTTGGCCCTATAGTCTTCAAAGGGATCCGAAATATCTGTTCTCAGATTCCACAGAAATAAGGCTAGCAAAGAGATCCACGAAATACAGATGTAATTCTGTGAGATGAATTTACAGAACACTAAGCAGTTTCTCAGAAAGCTTCTTTCCAGATTTCATCGGAGGATATTTCCTTTTTCACCATAGCCCTCTATGGGCTTCCAATTAATACTTTGCGAATTCCACAAGAACTGTCTTAGCGATAGGCTTCTTGAGGGGAAAGCTGTAACTCTGTGAGATGATTTCACAGAACACAAAGAAGTTTCTCGGAAAGCTTCTTTCTCTTGGTTATCGGAGGATATTTCCTTTGGCCCAATAGTCTTCAAAGGGATCGGAAATATCTGTTCTCAGATTCCACAGAAATAAGGCTAGCAAAGAGATCCACGAAATACAGATGTAACTCTGTGAGATGAATTAACAGAACACTGAGTAGTTTCTCAGAAAGCTTCTTTCCAGATTTCATCGGAGGATATTTCCTTTTTCACCATAGCGCTCTATGAGTTTCCAAATATCACTTTGCCAATTCCACAAGAACTGTCTTAGCGAAAGGCTTCTTGAGGGGAAAGCTGTATCTCTGTGAGATTATTTCACAGAACACAAAGAAGTTTCTCAGAAAGCTTCTTTCTCTTTGTTATCGGAGGATACTTCCTTTGGCCCTATAGTCTTCAAAGGGATCCGAAATATCTGTTCTCAGATTCCACAGAAATAAGGCTAGCAAAGAGATCCACGAAATACAGATGTAACTCTGTTAGATGAATTAACAGAACACTAAGCAGTTTCTCAGAAAGCTTCTTTACAGATTTCATCAGAGGATATTTCCTTTTTCGCCGTAGCCCTCTATTGGCTTCCAAATGTCACTTTGCCAATTCCACAAGAACTGTCTTAGCGAAAGGCTTCTTGAGGGGAAAGCTGTAACTCTGTGAGATGATTTCACAGAACACAAAGAAGTTTCTCAGAAAGCTTCTTTCTCTTTGTTATCGGAGGATATTTCCTTTGGCCCTATAGTCTTCAAAGGGAAACGAAATATCTGTTCTCAGATTCCACAGAAATAAGGCTAGCAAAGAGATCCACGAAATACAGATGTAACTCTGTGAGATGAATTAACAGAACACTAAGCAGTTTCTCAGAAAGCTTCTTTCCAAATTTCATCGGAGGATATTTCCTTTTTCACCATAGCCCTCTATGGGCTTCTAAATATCACTTTGCCAATTCCACAAGAACTCTCTTAGCGAAAGGCTTCTTGAGGGGAAAGCTGTGACTCTGTGAGATGATTTCACAGAATACAAAGAAGTTTCTCAGAAAGCTTTTTTCTCTTTGTTATCGGAGGATATTCCCATTGGCCCTATAGTCTTCAAAGGGATCCGAAATATCTGTTCTCAGATTCCACAGAAATAAGGCTAGCAAAGAGATCCACGAAATACAGATGTAACTCTGTGAGATGAATTAACAGAACACTGAGCAATTTCTCAGAAAGCTTCTTTCCAGATTTCATCGGAGGATATTTCCTTTTTCACCGTAGCCCTCTATGGGCTTCCAAATATCACTTTGCCAATTCCACAAGAACTGTCTTAGCGAAAGGCTTCTTGAGGGGAAAGCTGTAACTCTGTGAGATGATTTCACAGAACACAAAGAACTTTCTCAGAAAGCATCTTTCTCTTTGTTATCGGAGGATATTCCCTTTGGCCCTATAGTCTTCAAAGGGATCCGAAATATCTGTTCTCAGATTCCACAGAAATAAGGCTAGCAAAGAGATCCACGAAATACAGATGTAACTCTGTGAGATGATTTATCAGAACACTGAGCAGTTTCTCAGAAAGCTTCTTTCCAGATTTCATCGGAGGATATTTCCTTTTTCAAAATAGCCCTCTATGTGCTTCCAAATATCACTTTCCCAATTCCACAAGAACTGTCTTAGCGAAAGGCTTCTTCAGGGGAAAGCTGTAACTCTGTGAGATGATTTCACAGAACACAAAGAAGTTTCTCAGAAAACTTCTTTCTCTTTGTTATCAGAGGATATTTCCTTTGGCCCTATAGTCTTCAAAGGTATCCGAAATATCTGTTCTCAGATTCCACAGAAATAAGGCTAGCAAAGAGATCCACGAAATACAGATGTAACTCTGTGAGATGAATTAACAGAACACTAAGCAGTTTCTCAGAAAGCTTCTTTCCAGATTTCATCGGAGGATATTTCCTTTTTCACCATAGCCTTCTATGGGCTTCCAAATAACACTTTGCCAATTCCACAAGAAATGTCTTAGCGAAGGCTTCTTGAGGGGAAAGCTGTAACTCTGGGAGATGATTTCACAGAACACAAAGAAGTTTCTCAGAGAGATTCTTTCTCTTTGTTATCGGAGGATATTTCCTTTGGCCCTATAGTCTTCAAAGGGATCCGAAATATCTGTTCTCCGATTCCACAGAAATAAGGCTAGCAAAGAGATCCACGAAATACAGATGTAATTCTGTGAGATGAATTTACAGAACACTAAGCAGTTTCTCAGAAAGCTTCTTTCCAGATTTCATCGGAGGATATTTCCTTTTTCACCATAGCCCTCTATGGGCTTCCAATTATCACTTTGCGAATTCCACAAGAACTGTCTTAGCGAAAGGCTTCTTGAGGGGAAAGCTGTAACTCTGTGAGATGATTTCACAGAACACAAAGAAGTTTCTCAGAAAGCTTCTTTCTCTTTGTTATCGGAGGATACTTCCTTTGGCCCTATAGTCTTCAAAGGGATCCGAAATATCTGTTCTCAGATTCCACAGAAATAAGGCTAGCAAAGAGATCCACGAAATACAGATGTAACTCTGTGAGATGAATTAACAGAACACTAAGCAGTTTCTCAGAAAGCTTCTTTACAGATTTCATCAGAGGATATTTCCTTTTTCGCCGTAGCCCTCTATTGGCTTCCAAATGTCACTTTGCCAATTCCACAAGAACTGTCTTAGCGAAAGGCTTCTTGAGGGGAAAGCTGTAACTCTGTGAGATGATTTCACAGAACACAAAGAAGTTTCTCAGAAAGCTTCTTTCTCTTTGTTATCGGAGGATATTTCCTTTGGCCCTATAGTCTTCAAAGGGAAACGAAATATCTGTTCTCAGATTCCACAGAAATAAGGCTAGCAAAGAGATCCACGAAATACAGATGTAACTCTGTGAGATGAATTAACAGAACACTAAGCAGTTTCTCAGAAAGCTTCTTTCCAGATTTCATCGGAGGATATTTCCTTTGTCACCATAGCCCTCTATGGGCTTCCAAATATCACTTTGCCAATTCCACAAGAACTGTCTTAGCGAAAGGCTTCTTGAGGGGGAAGCTGTGACTCTGTGAGATGATTTCACAGAACACAAAGAAGTTTCTCAGAAAGCTTCTTTCTTTTTGTTATCGGAGGATATTCCCTTTGGCCCTATAGTCTTCAAAGGGATCCGAAATATCTGTTCTCAGATTCCACAGAAATAAGGCTAGCAAAGAGATCCACGAAATACAGATGTAACTCTTTGAGATGAATTAACAGAACACTGAGCAATTTCTCAGAAAGCTTCTTTCCAGATTTCATCGGAGGATATTTCCTTTTTCAACTTAGCCCTCTATGGGCTTCCAAATATCACTTTGCCAATTCCACAAGAACTGTCTTAGCGAAAGGCTTCTTGAGGGGAAAGCTGTAACTCTGTGAGATGATTTCACAGAACACAAAGAAGTTTCTCAGAAAGCTTCTTTGTCTTTGTTATCGGAGGATACTTCCTTTGGCCCAATAGTCTTCAACGGGATCCGAAATATGTGTTCTCAGATTCCACAGAAATAAGGCTAGCAAAGAGATCCACGAAATACAGATGTAACTCTGTGAGATGAATTAACAGAACACTAAGCAGTTTCTCAGAGCTTCTTTCCAGATTTCATATGAGGATATTTCCTTTTTCACCATAGCCCTCTATGGGCTTCCAAATATCACTTTGCCAATTCCACAAGAACTGTCTTAGCGAAAGGCTTCTTGAGGGGAAAGCTGTAACTCTGTGAGATGATTTCACAGAACACAAAGAGGTTTCTCAGAAAGCTTCTTTCTCTTTGTTATCCGAGAATATTTCCTTTGGCCCTATAGTCTTCAAAGGGATCCGAAATATCTGTTCTCAGATTCCACAAAAATAAAGCTAACAAAGAGATCCAAGAAATACAGATGTAACACTGTGAGAAGAATTAACAGAACACTAAGCAGTTTCTCAGAAAGCTTCTTTCCAGATTTCATCGGAGGATATTTCCTTTTTCACCATAGCCGTCTATGGGCTTCCAAATATCACCTTGCCAATTCCACAAGAACTGTCTTAGCGAAAGGCTTCTTGAGGGGAAAGCTGTAACTCTGTGAGATGATTTCACAGTACACAAAGAAGTTTCTCAGAAAGCTTCTTTCTCTTTGTTTTCGGAGGATATTTCCTTTGGCCCTATAGTCTTCAAAGGGAAACGAAATATCTGTTCTCAGATTCCACAGAAATAAGGCTAGCAAAGAGATCCACGAAATACAGATGTAACTCTGTGAGATGAATTAACAGAACACTAAGCAGTTTCTCAGAAAGTTTCTTTCCATTTTTCATCGGAGGATATTTCCTTTTTCACCATAGCCCTCTATGGGCTTCCAAATATCACTTTGCCAATTCCACAAGAACTGTCTTAGCGAAAGGCTTCTTGAGGGGAAAGCTGTGACTCTGTTAGATGATTTCACAGAATACAAAGAAGTTTCTCAGAAAGCTTCTTTCTCTTTGTTATCGGAGGATATTCCCTTTGGCCCTATAGTCTTCAAAGGGATCCGAAATATCTGTTCTCAGATTCCACAGAAATAAGGCTAGCAAAGAGATCCACGAAATACAGATGTAACTCTGTGAGATGAATTAACAGAACACTGAGCAATTTCTCAGAAAGCTTCTTTCCAGATTTCATCGGAGGATAGTTCCTTTTTCACCATAGCCCTCTATGGGCTTCCAAATATCACTTTGCCAATTCCACAAGAACTGTCTTAGCGAAAGGCTTCTTGAGGGGAAAGCTGTAACTCTGTGAGATGATTTCACAGAACACAAAGAAGTTTCTCAGAAAGCATCTTTCTCTTTGTTATCGGAGGATATTCCCTTTGGCCCTATAGTCTTCAAAGGGATCCGAAATATCTGTTCTCAGATTCCACAGAAATAAGGCTAGCAAAGAGATCCACGAAATACAGATGTAACTCTGTGAGATGATTTAACAGAACACTGAGCAGTTTCTCAGAAAGCTTCTTTCCAGATTTCATCGGAGGATATTTCCTTTTTCAAAAGAGCCCTCTATGGGCTTCCAAATATCACTTTGCCAATTCCACAAGAACTGTCTTAGCGAAAGGCTTCTTGAGGGGAAAGCTGTAACTCTGTGAGATGATTTCACAGAACACAAAGAAGTTTCTCAGAAAACTTCTTTCTCTTTGTTATCGGAGGATATTTCCTTTGGCCCTATAGTCTTCAAAGGTATCCGAAATATCTGTTCTCAGATTCCACAGAAATAAGGCTAGCAAAGAGATCCACGAAATACAGATGTAACTCTGTGAGATGAATTAACAGAACACTAAGCAGTTTCTCAGAAAGCTTCTTTCCAGATTTCATTGGAGGATATTTCCTTTTTCACCGTAGCCCTCTATGGGCTTCCAATTATCACTTTGCGAATTCCACAAGAACTGTCTTAGCGAAAGGCTTCTTGAGGGGAAAGCTGTAACTCTGTGAGATGATTTCACAGAACACAAAGAAGTTTCTCAGAAAGCATCTTTCTCTTTGTTATCGGAGGATATTCCCTTTGGCCCTATCGTCTTCAAAGGGATCCGAAATATCTGTTCTCATATTCCACAGAAATAAGGCTAGCAAAGAGATCCACGAAATACAGATGTAACTCTGTGAGATGAATTAACAGAATACTGAGCAATTTCTCAGAAAGCTTCTTTCAAGAATTCATCGGAGGATATCTCCTTTTTCACCATAGCCCTCTATGGGCTTCAAAATATCACTTTGCCAATTCCACAAGAACTGTCTTAGCGAAAGGCTTCTAGAGGGGAAAGCTGTAACTCTGTGAGATGATTTCACAGAACACAAAGAAGTTTCTCAGAAAGCATCTTTCTCTTTGTTATCGGAGGATATTCCCTTTCGCCCTATAGTCTTCAAAGGGATCCGAAATATCTGTTCTCAGATTCCAAAGAAATAAGGCTAGCAAAGAGATCCACGAAATACAGATGTAACTCTGTGAGATGATTTAACAGAACACTGAGCAGTTTCTCAGAAAGCTTCTTTCCAGATTTCATCGGAGGATATTTCCTTTTTCAAAATAGCCCTCTATGGGCTTCCAAATATCACTTTGCCAATTCCACAAGAACTGTCTTAGCGAAAGGCTTCTTGAGGGGAAAGCTGTAACTCTGTGAGATGATTTCACAGAACACAAAGAAGTTTCTCAGAAAGCTTCTTTCTCTTTGTTATCGGAGGATATTTCCTTGGCCCTATAGTCTTCAAAGGGATCCGAAATATCTGTTCTCAGATTCCGCAGAAATAAGGCTAGCAAAGAGATCCACGAAATACAGATGTAATTCTGTGAGATGAATTAACAGAACACTAAGCAGTTTCTCAGAAAGCTTCTTTCCAGATTTCATCGGAGGATATTCCCTTTTTCACCATAGCCCTCTATGGGCTTCCAAATATCACTTTGCGAATTCCACAAGAACTGTCTTAGAGAAAGTCTTCTTGGGGGGAAAGCTGTAACTCTGTGAGATGATTTCACAGAACACAAAGAAGTTTCTCAGATAGCTTCTTTCTCTTTGTTATCAGAGGGTATTTCCTTTAACCCTATAGTCTTCAGAGGGATCCGAAATATCTTTTCTCAGATTCCACAGAAATAAGGCTAGCAAAGAGATCCACGAAATACGGATGTAACTCTGTGAGATGAATTAACAGAACACTAAGCAGTTTCTCAGAAAGCTTCTTTCCAGATTTCATCAGAGGATATTTCCTTTTTCACCATAGCCCTCTATGGGCTTTCAAATATCAATTTGCCAATTCCACAAGAACTGTCTTAGTGGAAGGCATCTTGAGGGGAAAGCTGTAACTCTGTGAGATGATTTCACAGAACACAAAGAAGTTTCTCAGAAAGCTTCTTTCTCTTTGTTATCGGAGGATATTTCCTTTGGCCCTATAGACTTCAAACGGATCCGAAATATCTGTTCTCAGATTCCACAGAAATAAGACTAGCAAAGAGATCCACGAAAGACAGATGTAACTCGGTGAGATGAATTAACAGAACACTAAGCAGTTTTTCAGAAAGCTTCTTTCCAGATTTGATCGGAGGATACTTCCTTTTTCACCATAGCCCTCTATGGGTTTCCAAATATCACTTTGCGAATTCCACAAGAACTCTCTTAGCGAAAGGCTTCTTGAGGGGAAAGCTGTAACTCTGTGAGATGATTTCACAGAACACAAAGTAGTTTCTCAGAAAGCTTCTTTCTCTTTGTTATCGGAGGATATTTTCTTTGGCCATATAGACTTCAAAGGGATCCGAAATATCTGTTCTCATATTCCACAGAAATAATGCTAGCAAAGAGATCCACGAAATACAGATGTAACTCTGTGAGATGAATTAACAGAACACTAAGCAGTTTTTCAGAAAGCTTCTTTGCAGATTTGATCGGAGGATTCTTCCTTTTACACAATAGCTCTCTATGGGCTTCCAAATATCACTTTGCCAATTCCACAAGAACAGTCTTAGCGAAAGGCTTCTTGAGGGGAAAGCTGTAACTCTGTGAGATGATTTCACAGAACACAAAGAATTTTCTCAGAAAGCTTCTTTCTCTTTGTTGTCGGAGGATATTTCCTTTGGCCCTATAGTCTTCAAAGGGTTCCAAATTTTTTGTTCTCAGATTCCACAGAAATAAGGCTAGCAAAGAGATCCACGAAATACAGATGTAACTCTGTGAGATGAATTAACAGAACACTAAGCAGTTTCTCGGAATGCTTCTTTCCAGATTTCAACGGAGGATATTTCCTTTTTTCCCGTAGCCCTCTATAGGCTTCCAAATATCACTTTGCCAATTCCAGAAGAACTGTCTTTACGAAAGGCTTCTTGAGGGGAAAGCTGTAACTCTGTGAGATGATTTCACAGAACACAAAGAAGTTTCTCAGAAAGCTTCTTTCTCTTTGTTTTCGGAGGATATTTCCTTTGGCCCTATAGTCTTCAAAGGGAACCGAAATATCTGTTCTCAGATTCTACAGAAATAAGGCTAGCAAAGAGATCCACGAAATACAGATGTAACTCTGTGAAATGAATAAACAGAAGACCAAACAGTTTCTCAGAAAGCTTCCTTCCAGATTTCATCGGAGGATATTTCCTTTTTCACCATAGCCCTCTATGGGCTTCCACATATCCCTTTGCCAATTCGACAAGAACTGTCTTAGCTAAAGGCGTCTTGAGGGGAAAGCTGTAACTCTGTGAGATGATTTCACAGAACACAAAGACATTTCTCAGAAAGCTTCCTTCTCTTTGTTATCGGAGGATATTTCCTTTGGCCCTGTAGTCCTCAAAGGGATCCGAAATATCTCTTCTCAGATTCCACAGAAATAAGGCTAGGAAAGAGATCCACGAAATACAGATGTAACTCTGTGAGATGAATTAACAGAAAACTGAGCAGTTTCTCAGAAATCTTCTTTCCATATTTCATCGGAGGATATTTCCTTATTCACCATAGCCCTCTATAGGCATCCAAATATCACTTTGCCAATTCCACAATAACTGTCTTAGCGAAAGGCTTCTTGAGGGGAAAGCTGTAACTCTGTGAGATGATTTCACAGAACACAAAGTAGTTTCTCAGAAAGCTTCTTTCTCTTTGTTATCGGAGGATATTTCCTTTGGCCCTATAGTCTTCAAAGGGTTGCGAAATATCTGTTCACAGATTCCACAGAAATAAGGCTAGCAAAGAGATCCACGAAATACAGATGTAACTCTGTTAGAAGAATTAACACAACACTAAGCAGTTTCTCAGAAAACTTCTTTCCAGATTTCATCTGAGGATATTTCCTTTTTCACCATAGCCCTCTATGGGCTTCCAGATATCTCTTTGCCAATTCCACAAGAACTGTCTTAGCGAAAGGCTTCTTGAGGGGAAAGCTGTAACCTGTGAGATGATTTCACAGAACACAAAGAATTTTCTCAGAAAGCTTCTTTCTCTTTGTTATCAGAGGGTATTTTCTTTAACCCTATAGTCTTTAGAGGGATCCGAAATATCTTTTCTCAGATTCCACAGAAATAAGGCTAGCAAAGAGATCCACGAAATACAGATGTAACTCTATGAGATGAATTAACAGAACACTAAGCAGTTTCTCAGAAAGCTTCTTTCCAGATTTCATCAGAGGATATTTCCTTTTTCACCATAGCCCTCTATGGGCTTTCAAATATCAATTTGCCAATTCCACAAGAACTGTCTTAGTGGAAGGCATCTTGAGGGGAAAGCTGTAACTCTGTGAGATGATTTCACAGAACATAAAGAAGTTTCTCAGAAAGCTTCTTTCTCTTTGTTATCGGAGGATATTTCCTTTGGCCCTATAGACTTCAAACGGATCCGAAATATCTGTTCTCAGATTCCACAGAAATAAGGCTAGCAAAGAGATCCACGAAAGACAGATGTAACTCGGTGAGATGAATTAACAGAACACTAAGCAGTTTTTCAGAAAGATTCTTTCCAGATTTGATCGGAGGATACTTCCTTTTTCACCATAGCCCTCTATGGGTTTCCAAATATCACTTTGCCAATTCCACAAGAACTGTCTTAGCGAAAGGCTTCTTGAGGGGAAAGCTGTAACTCTGTGAGATGATTTCACAGAACACCAAGTAGTTTCTCAGAAAGCTTCTTTCTCTTTGTTATCGGAGGATATTTCCTTTGGCCATATAGACTTCAAAGGGATCCGAAATATCTGTTCTCATATTCCACAGAAATAATGCTAGCAAAGAGATCCACGAAATACAGATGTAACTCTGTGAGGTGAATTAACAGAACACTAAGCAGTTTTTCAGAAAGCTTCTTTGCAGATTTGATCGGAGGATACTTCCTTTTACACAATAGCTCTCTATGGGCTTCCAAATATCACTTTGCCAATTCCACAAGAACAGTCTTAGCGAAAGGCTTCTTGAGGGGAAAGCTGTAACTCTGTGAGATGATTTCACAGAACACAAAGAATTTTCTCAGAAAGCTTCTTTCTCTTTGTTGTCGGAGGATATTTCCTTTGGCCCTATAGTCTTCAAAGGGTTCCAAATTTTTTGTTATCATATTCCACAGAAATAAGGCTAGCAAAGAGATCCACGAAATACAGATGTAACTCTGTGAGATGAATTAACAGAACACTAAGCAGTTTCTCGGAATGCTTCTTTCCAGATTTCAACGGAGGATATTTCCTTTTTCCCCGTAGCCTTCTATAGGCTTCCAAATATCACTTTGCCAATTCCAGAAGAACTGTCTTAGCGAAAGGCTTCTTGAGGGGAAAGCTGTAACTCTGTGAGATGATTTCACAGAACACAAAGAAGTTTCTCAGAAAGCTTCTTTCTCTTTGTTTTCGGAGGATATTTCCTTTGGCCCTATAGTCTTCAAAGGGAACCGAAATATCTGTTGTCAGATTCCACAGAAATAAGGCTAGCAAAGAGATCCACGAAATACCGATGTAACTCTGTGAAATGAATAAACAGAAGACCAAACAGTTTCTCAGAAAGCTTCCTTCCAGATTTCATCGGAGGATATTTCCTTTTTCACCATAGCCCTCTATGGGCTTCCAAATATCCCTTTGCCAATTCCACAAGAACTGTCTTAGCTAAAGGCGTCTTGAGGGGAAAGCTGTAACTCTGTGAGATGATTTCACAGAACACAAAGACGTTTCTCAGAAATCTTCCTTCTCTTTGTTATCGGAGGATATTTCCTTTGGCCCTGTAGTCCTCAAAGGGATCCGAAATATCTCTTCTCAGATTCCACAGAAATAAGGCTAGGAAAGAGATCCACGAAATACAGATGTAACTCTGTGAGATGAATTAACAGAAAACTGAGCAGTTTCTTAGAAAGCTTCTTTCCATATTTCATCGGAGGATAATTCCTTATTCACCATAGCCCTCTATGGGCTTCCAAATTTTACTTTCCCAATTCCACAAGAACTGTCTTAGACTAAGGCTTCTTGAGATAAATCTGTAACTCTGTGAGATGATTTCACAGAACACAAAGAAGTTTCTCAGAAAGCTTCTTTCTCTTTGTTATCGGAGGATATTTCCTTTGGCCCTGTAGTCCTCAAAGGGATAAGAAATATCTCTTCTCAGATTCCACAGAAATAAGGCTAGGAAAGAGATCCACGAAATACAGATGTAACTCTGTGAGATGAATTAACAGAAAACTGAGCAGTTTCTCAGAAAGCTTCTTTCCAGATTTCATCGGAGGATATTTGCTTTTTCACCATAGCCCTCTATGGCCTTCCAAATATCACTTTGCCAGTTCCACAAGAACTGTCTTAGACTAAGGCTTCTTGAGGGGAAAGCTGTAACTCTGTGAGATGATTTCACAGAACACAAAGAAGTTTCTCAGAAAGCTTCTTTCTCTTTGTTATCGGAGGATATTTTCCTTGGCCCTATAGTCTTCAAAGGGATCCGAAATATCTGTTCTCAGATTCCACAGGAATAAATCTGGCAAAAAGATCTACGAAATACAGATGTAACTCTGTGAGATGAATTAACAGAACACTCAGCAGTTTCTCAGAAAGCTTCTTTCCAGATTTCATCGGAGGATATTTCCTTTTTCACCATAGCCCTCTAATGGCTTTCAAAATAGCACTTTGCCAATTCCACAAGAACTGTCTTAGCGAAAGGCTTCTTGAGGGGAAAGCTGTAACTCTGTGAGATGATTTCACAGAACACAAAGAAGTTTCTCAGAAAGCTTCTTTCTCTTTGTTATCGGAGGATATTTCCCTTGGCCCTATAGTCTTCAAAGGGATCCGAAATATCTGTTGTCAGATTCCACAGAAATAAGGCTAGCAAATGATCCACGAAATACAGATGTAACTCTGTGAGATGAATTAACAGAACACTAAGCAGTTTCTCAGAAAGCTTCTTTCCAGATTTCATCGGAGGATATTTCCTTTTTCACCATAGCCCTCTATGGGATTCAAGGTATCACTTTGCCAATTCCACAAGAACTGTCTATGCGAAAGGCTTCTTGAGGGGAAAGCTGTAACTCTGTGAGATGATTTCACAGAACACAAAGAAGTTTCTCAGAAAGTTTCTTTCTCTTTGTTATCGGAGGATTTTCCTTTGGCCCTATAGTCTTCAAAGGGATCCGAAATATCTGTTCTCAGATTCCACAGAAATAAGGCTAGCAAAGAGATCCACGAAATACAGATGTAACTCTGTGAGATGAATTAACAGAACACTGAGCAGTTTCTCAGAAAGCTTCTTTCCAGATTTCATTGGAGGATATTTCCTTTTTCACCATAGCCCTCTATGGGCTTCCAAATATCACTTTGCCAATTCCACAAGAACTGTCTTAGGGAAAGGCTTCTTTAGGGGAAAGCTGTAACTCTGTGAGATGATTTCACAGAACACAAAGAAGTTTCTCAGAAAGCTTCTTTCTCTTTGTTATCGGAGGATATTTCCTTTGGCCCTGTAGTCCTCAAAGGGATAAGAAATATCTCTTCTCAGATTCCACAGAAATAAGGCTAGGAAAGAGATCCACGAAATACAGATGTAACCCTGTGACATGAATTAACAGAAAACTGAGCAGTTTCTCAGAAAGCTTCTTTCCAGATTTCATCGGAGGATATTTGCTTTTTCACCATAGCCCTCTATGGCCTTCCAAATATCACTTTGCCAGTTCCACAAGAACTGTCTTAGACTAAGGCTTCTTGAAGGGAAAGCTGTAACTCTGTGAGATGATTTCACAGAACACAAAGAAGTTTCTCAGAAAGCTTCTTTCTCTTTGTTATCGGAGGATATTTTCCTTGGCCCTATAGTCTTCAAAGGGATCCGAAATATCTGTTCTCAAATTCCACAGGAATAAATCTGGCAAAAAGATCTACGAAATACAGATGTAACTCTGTGAGATGAATTAACAGAACACTAAGCAGTTTCTCAGAAAGCTTCTTTCCAGATTTCATCGGAGGATATTTCCTTTTTCACCGTAGCCCTCTAATGGCTTTCAAAATAGCACTTTGCCAATTCCACAAGAACTGTCTTAGCGAAAGGCTTCTTGAGGGGAAAGCTGTAACTCTGTGAGATGATTTCACAGAACACAAAGAAGTTTCTCAGAAAGCTTCTTTCTGTTTGTTATCGGAGGATATTTCCCTTGGCCCTATAGTCTTCAAAGGGATCCGAAATATCTGTTGTCAGATTCCACAGAAATAAGGCTAGCAAAAAGATCCACGAAATACAGATGTAACTCTGTGAGATGAATTAACAGAACACTAAGCAGTTTCTCAGAAAGCTTCTTTCCAGATTTCATCGGAGGATATTTCCTTTTTCACCATAGCCCTCTATGGGATTCAAGGTATCACTTTGCCAATTCCACAAGAACTGTCTAAGCGAAAGGCTTCTTGACGGGAAAGCTGTAACTCTGTGAGATGATTTCACAGAACACAAAGAAGTTTCTCAGAAAGTTTCTTTCTCTTTGTTATCGGAGGATTTTCCTTTGGCCGTATAGTCTTCAAAGGGATCCGAAATATCTGTTCTCAGATTCCACAGAAATAAGGCTAGCAAAGAGATCCACGAAAAGCAGATGTAACCCTGTGAGATAAATTAACAGAACACTAAGCAGTTTCTCAGAAAGCTTCTTTCCAGATTTCATCGGAGGATATTTCCTTTTTCACCATAGCCCTCTATGGGCTTCCAAATATCACTTTGCCAATTCCACAAGAACTGTCTTAGTGAAAGGCTTCTTGAGGGGAAAGCTGTAACTCTGTGAGATAATTTCACAGAACACAAAAAAGTTTCACAGATAGCTTCTTTCTCTTTGTTATCAAAGGATATTTCCTTTGGCCCTATATTCTTCAAAGGGTTGCGAAATATCTGTTCTCAGATTCCACAGAAATAAGGATAGCAAAGAGATCCACGAAATACAGATGTAACTCTGTGAGAAGAATTAACACAACACTAAGCAGTTTCTCAGAAAACTTCTTTCCAGATTTCATCTGACGATATTTCCTTTTTCACCATAGCCCTCTATGGGCTTCCAAATATCACTTTGCCAATTCCACAAGAACTGTCTTAGTGAAAGGCTTCTTGAGGGGAAAGCTGTAACTCTGTGAGATGATTTCACAGAACACAAAGAAGTGTCTCAGAAAGTTTCTTTCTCTTTGTTATCGGAGGATTTTCCTTTGGCCCTATAGTCTTCAAAGGGATCCGTAATATCTGTTCTCAGATTCCACAGAAATAAGGCTAGCAAAGAGATCCACGAAATGCAGATGTAACCCGCCCTCTATGGGCTTCCAAATATCACTTTGCCAATTCCACAAGAACTGTCTTAGCGAAAGGCTTCTTGAGGGGAAAGCTGTAACTCTGTGAGATGATTTCACAGAACACAAAGACGTTTCTCAGAAAGCTTCTTTCTCTTTGTTATTGGAGGATATTTCCTTGGCCCAATAGTCTTCAAAGGGAACCGAAATATCTCTTCTCAGATTCCACAGAAATAAGGCTAGCAAAGAGATCCAAGAAATACAGATGTAACTCTGTGAGATGAATTAACAGAACATTAAGCAGTTTCTCAGAAAGCTTCTTTCCAGATTTCATAGGAGGATATTTCTTTTTTCACCATAGCCCTCTAAGAGCTTCCAAATATCACTTTGCCAATTCCACAAGAACTGTCTTAGCGATAGGCTTCTTGAGGGAAAGCTGTAAGTCTGTGAGATGATTTCATAGAACACAAAGAAGTTTCTAAGAAAGCTTCTTTCTCTTTGTTATCGGAGGATATTTCCTTTGGCCCTAGATTCTTCAAAGGGATCCGAAATATCTGTTCTCAGGTTCCACAGAAATAAGGCTAGCAAAGAGATCCACGAAATATAGATATAACTCTATGAGATGAATTAGCAGAACACTAAGCAGTTTCTCAGAAAGCTTCTTTCCAGATTTCATCGGAGGATATTTCCTTTTTCACCATAGCCCTCTATGGGCTTCCAAATATCACTTTCGCAATTCCACAAGAACTGTCTTAGCGAAAGGCTTCTTGAGGGGAAAGCTGTAACTCTGTGAGATGATTTCACAGAACACAAAGAAGTTTCTCAGAAAGCTTCTTTCTCTTTGTTATCGGAGGATATTTCCTTTGGCCCTATAGTCTTCAAAGGGATCCGAAATATCTGTTGTCAGATTCCACAGAAATAAGGCTAGCAAAGAGATCCACGAAATACAGATGTAACTCTGTGAGATGAATTAACAGAACACTAAGCAGTTTTTCAGAAAGCTTCTTTCCAGATTTCATCGGAGGATATTTCCTTTTTCAAAATAGCCCTCTATGGGCTTCCAAATATCACTTTGCCAATTCCACAAGAACTGTCTTAGCGAAAGGCTTCTTGAGGGGAAAGCTGTAACTCTGTGAGATGATTTCACAAAACACAAAGAAGTTTCTCAGAAAACTTCTTTCTCTTTGTTATCGGAGGATATTTCCTTTGGCCCTATAGTCTTCAAAGGGATCCGAAATATCTGTTCTCAGATTCCACAGAAATAAGGCTAGCAAAGAGATCCACGAAATACAGATGTAACTCTGTGAGATGAATTAACAAAACACTAAGCAGTTTCTCAGAAACCTTCTTTCCAGATTTCATCGGAGTATATTTCCTTTTTCACCATAGCCTTCTATGGGCTTCCAAATAACACTTTGTCAATTCCACAAGAACTGTCTTAGCGAAGGCTTCTTGAGGGGAAAGCTGTAACTCTGGGAGATGATTTCACAGAACAGAAAGAAGTTTCTCAGAAAGCTTCTTTCTCTTTGTTATCGGAGGATATTTCCTTGGCCCTATAGTCTTCAAAGGGATCCGAAATATCTGTTCTCAGATTCCACAGAAATAAGGCAAGCAAAGAGATCCACGAAATACAGATGTAATTCTGTGAGATGAATTTACAGAACACTAAGCAGTTTCTCAGAAAGCTTCTTTCCAGATTTCACCGGAGGATATTCCCTTTTTCACCATAGCCCTCTATGGGCCTCCAAATATCACTTTGCGAATTCCACAAGAACTGTCTTAGCGAAAGGCTTCTTGAGGGGAAAGCTGTAACTCTGTGAGATGATTTCACAGAACACAAAGAAGTTCCTCAGAAAGCTTCTTTCTCTTTGTTATCGGAGGATATTTCCCTTGGCCCTATAATCTTCAAAGGGATCCGAAATATCTGTTGTCAGATTCCACAGGAATAAGGCTAGCAAAAAGATCCACGAAATATAGATGTAACTCCGTGAGATGAATTAACAGAACACTAAGCAGTTTCTCAGAAAGCTTCTTTCCAGATTTCATCGGAGGATATTTCCTTTTTCACCATAGCCCTCTATGGGCTTCCAAGTATCACTTTGCCAATTCCACAAGAACTGTCTTAGCGAAAGGCTTCCTGAGGGGAAAGCTGTAACTCTGTGAGATGATTTCACAGAACACAAAGAAGTTTCTCAGAAAGTTTCTTTCTCTTTGTTATCGGAGGATTTTCCTTTGGCCGTATAGTCTTCAAAGGGATCCGAAATATCTGTTCTCAGATTCCACAGAAATAAGGCTAGCAAAGATATCCACGAAAAGCAGATGTAACCCTGTGAGATAAATTAACAGAACACTAAGCAGTTTCTCAGAAAGCTTCTTTCCAGATTTCATCGGAGGATATTTCCTTTTTCACCATAGCCCTCTATGGGCTTCCAAATATCACTTTGCCAATTCCACAAGAACTGTCTTAGTGAAAGGCTTCTTGAAGGGAAAGCTGTAACTCTGTGAGATAATTTCACAGAACACAAAAAAGTTTCTCAGATAGCTTCTTTCTCTTTGTTATCAAAGGATATTTCCTTTGGCCCTATATTCTTCAAAGGGTTGCGAAATATCTGTTCTCAGATTCCACAGAAATAAGGATAGCAAAGAGATCCACGAAATACAGATGTAACTCTGTGAGAAGAATTAACACAACACTAAGCAGTTTCTCAGAAAACTTCTTTCCAGATTTCATCTGACGATATTTCCTTTTTCACCATAGCCCTCTATGGGCTTCCAAATATCACTTTGCCAATTCCACAAGAACTGTCTTAGTGAAAGGCTTCTTGAGGGGAAAGCTGTAACTCTGTGAGATGATTTCACAGAACACAAAGAAGTGTCTCAGAAAGTTTCTTTCTCTTTGTTATCGGAGGATTTTCCTTTGGCCCTATAGTCTTCAAAGGGATCCATAATATCTGTTCTCAGATTCCACAGAAATAAGGCTAGCAAAGAGATCCACGAAATGCAGATGTAACCCGCCCTCTATGGGCTTCCAAATATCACTTTGCCAATTCCACAAGAACTGTCTTAGCGAAAGGCTTCTTGAGGGGAAAGCTGTAACTCTGTGAGATGATTTCACAGAACACAAAGACGTTTCTCAGAAAGCTTCTTTCTCTTTGTTATTGGAGGATATTTCCTTGGCCCTATAGTCTTCAAAGGGAACCGAAATATCTGTTCTCAGATTCCACAGAAATAAGGCTAGCAAAGAGATCCAAGAAATACAGATGTAACTCTGTGAGATGAATTAACAGAACATTAAGCAGTTTCTCAGAAAGCTTCTTTCCAGATTTCATAGGAGGATATTTCTTTTTTCACCATAGCCCTCTAAGAGCTTCCAAATATCACTTTGCCAATTCCACAAGAACTGTCTTAGCGATAGGCTTCTTGAGGGAAAGCTGTAAGTCTGTGAGATGATTTCATAGAACACAAAGAAGTTTCTAAGAAAGCTTCTTTCTCTTTGTTATTAGAGGATATTTCCTTTGGCCCTAGATTCTTCAAAGGGATCCGAAATATCTGTTCTCAGGTTCCACAGAAATAAGGCTAGCAAAGAGATCCACGAAATATAGATATAACTCTATGAGATGAATTAGCAGAACACTAAGCAGTTTCTCAGAAAGCTTCTTTCCAGATTTCATCGGAGGATATTTCCTTTTTCACCATAGCCCTCTATGGGCTTCCAAATATCACTTTCGCAATTCCACAAGAACTGTCTTAGCGAAAGGCTTCTTGAGGGGAAAGCTGTAACTCTGTGAGATGATTTCACAGAACACAAAGAAGTTTCTCAGAAAGCTTCTTTCTCTTTGTTATCGGAAGATATTTCCTTTGACCTTAGAGTCTTCAAAGGGATGCGAAATATCTGTTCTCAGGTTCCACAGAAATAAGGCTAGCAAAGAGATCCACGAAATAAAGATGTAACTCAGTGAGATGAATTAACAGAACACTAAGTAGTTTCTCAGAATGCTTTTTTCCAGATTTCAACGGAGGATATTTCCTTTTTCCCCATAGCCCTCTATAGGCTTCCAAATATCACTTTGCCAATTCCACAAGAACTGTCTTAGCGAAAGGCGTCTTGAGGGGAAAGCTGTACCTCTGTGAGATGATTTCACAGAACACAAAGAAGTTTCTCAGAAAGCTTCTTTCTCTTTGTTATCAGAGGATATTTCCCTTGGCCCTATACTCTTCAAAGGGATCCGAAATATCTGTTCTCAGAATCCACAGAAATAAGGCTAGCAAAGAGATCCACGAAATAGAGATGTAACTCTGTGAGATGAATTAACAGAACACTAAGCAGTTTTTCAGAAAGCTTCTTTCCAGATTTCATCGGAGGATATTTCCTTTTTCAAAATAGCCCTCTATGGGCTTCCAAATATCACTTTGCCAATTCCACAAGAACTGTCTTAGCGAAAGGCTTCTTGAGGGGAAAGCTGTAACTCTGTGAGATGATTTCACAAAACACAAAGAAGTTTCTCAGAAAACTTCTTTCTCTTTGTTATCGGAGGATATTTCCTTTGGCCCTATAGTCTTCAAAGGGATCCGAAATATCTGTTCTCAGATTCCACAGAAATAAGGCTAGCAAAGAGATCCACGAAATACAGATGTAACTCTGTGAGATGAATTAACAAAACACTAAGCAGTTTCTCAGAAACCTTCTTTCCAGATTTCATCGGAGTATATTTCCTTTTTCACCATAGCCTTCTATGGGCTTCCAAATAACACTTTGTCAATTCCACAAGAACTGTCTTAGCGAAGGCTTCTTGAGGGGAAAGCTGTAACTCTGGGAGATGATTTCACAGAACAGAAAGAAGTTTCTCAGAAAGCTTCTTTCTCTTTGTTATCGGAGGATATTTCCTTGGCCCTATAGTCTTCAAAGGGATCCGAAATATCTGTTCTCAGATTCCACAGAAATAAGGCTAGCAAAGAGATCCACGAAATACAGATGTAATTCTGTGAGATGAATTTACAAAACACTAAGCAGTTTCTCAGAAAGCTTCTTTCCAGATTTCACCGGAGGATATTCCCTTTTTCACCATAGCCCTCTATGGGCCTCCAAATATCACTTTGCGAATTCCACAAGAACTGTCTTAGCGAAAGGCTTCTTGAGGGGAAAGCTGTAACTCTGTGAGATGATTTCACAGAACACAAAGAATTTCCTCAGAAAGCTTCTTTCTCTTTGTTATCGGAGGATATTTCCCTTGGCCCTATAATCTTCAAAGGGATCCGAAATATCTGTTGTCAGATTCCACAGGAATAAGGCTAGCAAAAAGATCCACGAAATATAGATGTAACTCCGTGAGATGAATTAACAGAACACTAAGCAGTTTCTCAGAAAGCTTCTTTCCAGATTTCATCGGAGGATATTTCCTTTTTCACCATAGCCCTCTATGGGCTTCCAGGTATCACTTTGCCAATTCCACAAGAACTGTCTTAGCGAAAGGCTTCCTGAGGGGAAAGCTGTAACTCTGTGAGATGATTTCACAGAACACAAAGAAGTTTCTCAGAAAGTTTCTTTCTCTTTGTTATCGGAGGATTTTACTTTGGCCGTATAGTCTTCAAAGGGATCAGAAATATCTGTTCTCAGATTCCACAGAAATAAGGCTAGCAAAGAGATCCACGAAATGCAGATGTAACCCTGTGAGATAAATTAACAGAACACTAAGCAGTTTCTCAGAAAGCTTCTTTCCAGATTTCATCGGAGGATATTTCCTTTTTCACCATAGCCCTCTATGGGCTTCCAAATATCACTTTGCCAATTCCACAAGAACTGTCTTAGCGAAAGGTTTCTTGAGGGGAAAGCTGTAACTATGTGAGATAATTTCACAGAACACAAAGAAGTTTCTCAGAAAGCTTCTTTCTCTTTGTTATCGGAGGATATTTCCTTTGGCCCTATAGTCTTCAAAGGGTTGCGAAATATCTGTTCTCAGATTCCACAGAAATAAGGCTAGCAAAGAGATCCACGAAATACAGATGTAACTCTGTGAGAAGAATTAACACAACACTAAGCAGTTTCTCAGAAAACTACTTTCCAGATTTCATCTGAGGATATTTCCTTTTTCACCATAGCCCTCTATGGGCTTCCAAATATCTCTTTGCCAATTCCACAAGAACTGTCTTAGCGAAAGGCTTCTTGAGGGGAAAGCTGTAACTCTGTGAGATGATTTCACAGAACACAAAGAAGTTTCTCAGAAAGCTTCTTTCTCTTTGTTATCAGAGGATATTTCCTTTAACCCTATAGTCTTCAGAGGGATCCGAAATATCTGTTCTCAGATTCCACAGAAATAAGGCTAGCAAAGAGATCCACGAAATACGGATGTAACTCTGTGAGATGAATTAACAGAACACTAAGCAGTTTCTCAGAAAGCTTCTTTCCAGATTTCATCAGAGGATATTTCCTTTTTCACCATAGCCCTCTATGGGCTTTCAAATATCACTTTGCCAATTCCACAAGAACTGTCTTAGTGGAAGGCATCTTGAGGGGAAAGCTGTAACTCTGTGAGATGATTTCACAGAACACAAAGAAGTTTCTCAGAAAGCTTCTTTCTCTTTGTTATCGGAGGATATTTCCTTTGGCCCTATAGACTTCAAACGGATCCGAAATATCTGTTCTCAGATTCCACAGAAATAAGGCTAGCAAAGAGATCCACAAAAGACAGATGTAACTCGGTGAGATGAATTAACAGAACACTAAGCAGTTTTTCAGAAAGCTTCTTTCCAGATTTGATCGGAGGATACTTCCTTTTTCACCATAGCCCTCTATGGGTTTCCAAATATCACTTTGCCAATTCCACAAGAACTGTCTTAGCGAAAGGCTTCTTGAGGGGAAAGCTGTAACTCTGTGAGATGATTTCACAGAACACCAAGTAGTTTCTCAGAAAGCTTCTTTCTCTTTGTTATCGGAGGATATTGCCTTTGGCCATAGAGACTTCAAAGGGATCCGAAATATCTGTTCTCATATTCCACAGAAATAATGCTAGCAAAGAGATCCACGAAATACAGATGTAACTCTGTGAGATGAATTAACAGAACACTAAGCAGTCTTTCAGAAATCTTCTTTGCAGATTTGATCGGAGGATACTTCCTTTTACACAATAGCTCTCTATGGGCTTCCAAATATCACTTTGCCAATTCCACAAGAACTGTCTTAGCGAAAGGCTTCTTGAGGGGAAAGCTGTAACTCTGTGAGATGATTTCACAGAAGACAAAGAATTTTCTCAGAAAGCTTCTTTCTCTTTGTTATCGGAGGATATTTCCTTTGGCCCTATAGTCTTCAAAGGGTTCCGAAATATCTGTTCTCAGATTCCACAGAAATAAGGCTAGCAAAGAGATCCACGAAATACAGATGTAACTCTGTGAGATGAATTAACAGAACACTAAGCAGTTTCTCGGAATGCTTCTTTCCAGATTTCAACGGAGGATATTTCCTTTTTCCCCATAGCCCTCTATAGGCTTCCAAATATCACTTTGCCAATTCCAGAAGAACTGTCTTAGCAAAAGGCTTCTTGAGGGGAAAGCTGTAACTCTGTGAGATGATTTCACAGCACACAAAGAATTTTCTCAGAAAGCTTCTTTCTCTTTGTTATCGGAGGATATTTCCTTTTGCCCTATAGTCTTCAAAGGGAACCGAAATATCTGTTCTCAGATTCCACAGAAATAAGGCTAGCAAAGAGATCCACGAAATACAGATGTAACTCTGTGAAATGAATAAAGAGAAGACCAAACAGTTTCTCAGAAAGCTTCCTTCCAGATTTCATCGGAGGATATTTCCTTTTTCACCATAGCCTTCTTTGGGCTTCCAAATATCCCTTTGCCAATTCCACAAGAACTGTCTTAGCGAAAGGCTTCTTGAGGGGAAAGCTGTAATTCTGTGAGATTATTTCACAGAACACCAAGAAGTTTCTCAGAAAGCTTCTTTCTCTTTGTTATCGGAGGATACTTTCTTTGGCCCTATAGACTTCAAAGGGATCCGAAATATCTGTTCTCAGATTCCACAGAAATAAGGCTAGCAAAGAGATCCACGAAATACAGATGTAACTCTGTGAGATGAATTAGCAGAACACTAAGCAGTTTTTCAGAAAGCTTCTTTCCAGCTTTCATCGGAGGATATTTCCTTTTTCACCATAGCCCTCTATGGGCTTCCAAATATCACTTTGCCAATTAAAGAAGAACTGTCTTAGCGAAAGACTTCTTGAGGGGAATGCTGTAACTCTGTGAGATGATTTCACAGAACACAAAGAAGTTTCTCAGAAAGCTTCTTTCTCTTTGTTATCGGAGGATATTCCCTTTGGCCCTATAGTCTTCAAAGGGATCCGAAACATCTGTTGTCAGATTCCACAGAAATAAGGCTAGCAAAGAGATCCACGTAATACAGATGTAACTCTGGGAGATGAATTAACAGAGCACCAAGAGTTTCTCAGAAAGCTTCTTTCCTGATTTCATCGGAGGATATATCATTTTTCACCATAGCCCCCTATGGGCTTCCAAATATCACTTTGCCAATTCCACAAGAACTGTCTTAGCGAAAGGTTTCTTGAGGGGAAAGCTGTAACTCTGTGAGTTGATTTCACAGAACCCCAAGAAGTTTCTCAGAAAGCTTCTTTCTCTTTCTTATCGGAGGATATTTCCTTTGGCCCTATAGTCTTCAAAGGGATCCGAAATATCTGTTCTCAGATTCCACAGAAATAAGGCTAGCAAAGAGATCCACGAAATACAGATGTAACTCTGTGAGATGAATTAACAGAACACTAAGCAGTTTCTCAGAAAGCTTCTTTCCATATTTAATTGGAGGATATTTCCTTTTTTACCATAGCCCTCTATGGGCTTCCCAATATCACAGGGCGAATTCCACAGGAACTGTCTTAGCGAAAGGCTTCTTGAGGGGAAAGCTGTAACTCTGTTAGATGATTTCACAGAACACAAAGAAGTTTCTCAGAAAGCTTGTTTCTCTTTGTTATCGGAGGACATTTCCTTTGGCCCTGTAGTCTTCAAAGGGAAAGGAAATATCTGTTGTCAGATTCCACAGAAATAAGGCTAGCAAAGAGATCCAAGAAATGCAGATGTAACCCTGTGAGATGAATTAACGGAACACTAAGCATTTTCTTAGAAATCTTCTTTCCATATTTCATCGGAGGATATTTCCTTTTTCCCCTAGCCCTCTATGGGCTTCCAAATATCACTTTGCCAATTCCACAAGAACTGTCTTAGCGAATGGCTTCTTGAGGGGAAAGCTGTAACTCTGTGAGATGATTTCAGAGAACACAAAGAAGTTTCTCAGAAACCTTCTTTCTCTTTGTTATCGGAGGATATTTCCTTTGGACCTATAGTCTTCAAAGGGATCCGAAATATCTGTTCTCAGATGCCACAGAAATAAGGCTAGCAAAGAGATCCACGAAATACAGATGTAACTCTGTGAGATGAATTAACAGAACACCAAGCAGTTTCTCAGAAAGCTTCCTTCCAGATTTCATCGGAGGATATTTCCTTTTTCACCTTAGCCCTCTATGGGCTTCCGAATATCACTTTGCCAATTCCACAAGAACTGTCTTAGCGAAAGGCTTCTTGAGGGGAATGCTGTAACTCTGTGAGATGATTTCACAGAACACAAAGAGGTTTCTCAGAAAGCTTCTTTCTCTTTGTTATCGGAGGATATTTCCTTTGGCCCTATAGTCTTCAAAGGGATCCGACATATCTATTCTCACATTCCACAGAAATAAGGCCATAGTCCTCTATGGGCTTCCAAATATCACTTTGCCAATTCCACAAGAACTGTCTTAGCGAAAGGCTTCTTGAGGGGAAAGCTATAACTCTGTGAGATGATTTCACAGAACACAAAGAGGTTTCTCAGAAAGCTTCTTTCTCTTTGTTATCGGAGGATATTTCCTTTGGCCCTATAGTCTTCAAAGGGAAAGGAAATATCTGTTCTAAGATTCCACAGAAATAAGGCTAGCAAAGAGATCCACTAAATACAGATGTAACTGTGTGAGATGAATTAACAGAACAGTAAGCAGTTTCTCAGAACGCTTCTTTAGGTATTACATCGGAGGATATTTCCTTTTTCACCATAGCCCTCTATGGGCTTCCAAATATCACTTTGCAAATTCCACAAAAACTGTCTTAGCGAAAGGCTTCTTGAGGGGAAAGCTGTAACTCTGTGAGATGATCTCACAGAACACAAAGAAGTTTCTCAGAAAGCTTCTTTCTCTTTGTTATCGGAGGATATTTCCTTTGGCCCTATAGTCTTCAATGGGATAGGAAATATCTGTTCTCAGATTCCACAGAAATAAAGCTAGCAAAGAGATCCACCAAATACAGATGTAACTCTCTGTGAGATGAATTAACAGAACACTAAGCAGTTTCTCAGAAAGCTTCTTTCCATATTTTATCTGAGGATATTTCCTATTTCACCTTAGCCCTCTATGGGCTTCCAAATATCACTTTGCCAATTCCACAAGAACTGTCTTATCTAAAGGCTTCTTGAGGGGAAAGCTGTAACTCTGTGAGATGATTTCAGAGAACACAGAGAAGTTTCTCAGAAAGCTTCTTTCTCTTTGTTATCGGAGGATATTTCCTTTTGCCCTACAGTCTTCAAAGGGATCCGAAATATCTGTTCTCAGATTCCACAGAAATAAGGCTAGCAAAGAGATCACGAAATACAGATGTAACTCTGTGAGATGAATTAACAGAACACTAAGCAGTTTCTCAGAAAGCTTCTTTCCAGATTTCATCGGAGGATATTTCCTTTTTCACCATAGCCCCAAAGAAGTTTCTCAGAAACCTTCTTTCTCTTTGTTATCGGAGGATATTTCCTTTTGCCCTATAGTCTTCAAAGGGAAAGGAAATATCTGTTGTCAGATTCCACAGAAATAAGGCTAGCAAAGAGATCCACGAAATACAGATGTAACTCTGTGAGATGAATTAACAGAACACTGAGCAGTTTCTCAGAAAACTCTTTCCAGTTTTCATCGGAGGATATTTCCTTTTTCACCATAGCCCTCTATGGGCTTCCAAATATCACTTTGCCAATTCCACAAGAACTGTCTTAGCGAAAGGCTTCTTGAGGGGAAAGCTGTAACTCTGTGAGATGATTTCACAGAACACAAAGAAGTTTCTCAGAAAGCTTCTTTCTCTTTGTTATCGGAGGATATTTCCTTTGGCCCTATAGTCTTGGAAGAGATCCGAAATATCTGTTCTCAGATTCCACAGAAATAAGGCTAGCAAAGAGATCCACGAAATACAGATGTAACTCTGTGAGATGAATTAACAGAACACTAAGCAGTTTCTCAGAAAGCTTCTTTCCAGATTTCATCGGAGGATATTTTCTTTTTCACCCTAGCCCTCTATGGGCTTCCAAATATCACTTTGCCAATTCCACAAGAACTGTTTTAACGAAAGGCTTCTTGAGGGGAAAGCTGTAACTCTGTGAGATGATTTCACAGAACACAAAGAAGTTTCTCAGAAAGCTTCTTTCTCTTTGTTATCGGAGGATATTTCCTTTGGCCCTATAGTCTTCAAAGGGAAAGGAAATATGTGTTGTCAGATTCCACAGAAATAAGGCTAGCAAAGAGATCCACGAAATACAGATGTAACTCTGTGAGATGAATTAACAGAACACTGAGCAGTTTCTCAGAAAGCTTCTTTCCAGATTTCATCGGAGGATATTTCCTTTTTCACCATAGCCCTCTATGGGCTTCCAAATATCACCTTGCCAATTCCACAAGAACTGTCTTAGCGAAAGGCTTCTTGAGGGGAAAGCTGTAACTCTCTGAGATGATTTCACAGAACACAAAGAAGTTTCTCAGAAAGCTTCTTTCTCTTTGTTTTCGGAGGATATTTCCTTTGGCCCTATAGTCTTGAAAGGGATCCGAAATATCTGTTCTCAGATTCCACAGAAATAAGGCTAGCAAAGAGATCCACGAAATACAGATGTAACTCTGTGAGATGAATTAACAGAACACTAAGCAGTTTCTCAGAAAGCTTCTTTCTCTTTGTTATCGGAGGATATTTCCTTTGGCCCTATGGTCTTAAAAGGGATCCGAAATATCTCCTCTCAGATTCCACAGAAATAAGGCTAGCAAAGAGATCCTCGAAATACAGATGTAACTCTGTGAGACGAATTAACAGAACACTAAGCAGTTTCTCAGAAAGCTTCTTTCTAGATTTCATCGGAGGATATTTCCTTTTTCACCATAGCCCTCTATGGGCTTCCAAATATCACTTTGCCAATTCCAGAAGAACTGTCTTAGTGAAAGGATTCTTGAGGGGAAAGCTGTAACTCTGTGAGATGATTTCAAAGAACACAAAGAAGTTTCTCAGAAAGCTTGTTTCTCTTTGTTATCGGAGGATATTTCCTTTGGCCCTATAGTCTTGAAAGGGATCCGAAATATCTGTTCTCAGATTCCACAGAAATAAGGCTAGCAAAGAGATCCAGGAAATACAGATGTAACTCTGTGAGATGAATTAACAGAACACTGAGCAGTTTCTCAGAAAGCTTCTTTCCAGATTTCATCGGAGGATATTTCCTTTTTCACCATAGCCCTCTATGGGCTTCCAAATATCACTTTGCCAATTCCAAAAGAACTGTTTTAGCGAAAGGCTTCTTGAGGGGAAAGCTGTAACTCTGTGAGATGATTTCACAGAACACAAAGAAGTTTCTCAGAAAGCTTCTTTCTCTTTGTTATCGGAGGATATTTCCTTTGGCCCTATAGTCTTTAATGGGAAAGGAAATATCTGTTCTCAGATTCCACAGAAATAAGGATAGCAAAGAGATCCACGAAATACAGATGTAACACTGTGGGATGAATTAACAGAACACTAAGCGGTTTCTCAGAAAGTTTCTTTCAAGATTTCATCGGAGGATATTTCCTTTTTCAGCATAGCCCTCTATGGGCTTCCAAATATCACTTTGCCAATTCCACATGAACTGTCTTAGCGAAAGGCTTCTTGAGGGGAAAGCTGTAACTCTGTCAGATGATTTCACAGAACACAAAGAAGTTTCTCAGAAAGCTTCTTTCTCTTTGTTATCGGAGGATATTTCCTTTGGCCCTATAGTCTTCAAAGGGATCCGAAATATCTGTTCTCAGATTCCACAGAATTAAGGCTAGCAAAGAGATCCACGAAATACAGATGTAACTCTGTGAGATGAATTAACAGAACACTGAGCAGTTTCTCAGAAAGCTTCTTTCCAGATTTCATCGGAGGATATTTCCTTTGTCACCATAGCCCTCTATGGGCTTCCAAATATCACTTTGCCAATTCCACAAGAACTGTTTTAGAGAAAGGCTTCTTGAGGGGAAAGCTGTAACTCTGTGAGATGATTTCACAGAACACAAAGAAGTTTCTCAGAAAGCTTCTTTCTCTTTGTTATCGGAGGATATTTCCTTTGGCCCTATAGTCTTCAAAGGGAAAGGAAATGTGTGTTGTCAGATTCCACAGAAATAAGGCTAGCAAAGTGATCCACGAAATACAGATGTAACTCTGTGAGATGAATTAACAGAACACTGAGCAGTTTCTCAGAAAGCTTCTTTCCAGATTTCATCGGAGGATATTTCCTTTTTCAGCATAGCCCTCTATGGGCTTCCAAATATCACTTTGCCAATTCCACAAGAACTGTCTTAGCGAAAGGCTTCTTGAGGGGAAAGCTGTAACTCTGTGAGATGATTTCACAGAACAGAAAGAAGTTTCTCAGAAAGCTTCTTTCTCTTTGTTTTCGGAGGATATTTCCTTTGGCCCTATAGTCTTGAAAGGGATCCGAAATATCTGTTCTCAGATTCCACAGAAATAAGGCTAGCAAAGAGATCCACGAAATACAGATGTAACTCTGTGAGGTGAATGAACAGAACACTAAGCAGTTTCTCAGAAAGCTTCTTTCCAGATTTCATCGGAGGATATTTCCTTTTTCACCATAGGCCTCTAGGGGCTTCCAAATATCACTTTGCCAATTCCACAAGAACTGTCTTAGCGAAAGGCTTCTTGAGGGGAAAGCTGTAACTCTGTGAGATGATTCCACAGAACACAAAGAAGTTTCTCAGAAAGCTTCTTTCTCTTTGTTATCGGAGGATATTTCCTTTGGCCCTATGGTCTTAAAAGGGATCCGAAATATCTGCTCTCAGATTCCACAGAAATAAGGCTAGCAAAGAGATCCTCGAAATACAGATGTAACTCTGTGAGATGAATTAACAGAACACTAAGCAGTTTCTCAGAAAGCTTCTTTCTAGATTTCATCGGAGGATATTTCCTTTTTCACCATAGCCCTCTATGGGCTTCCAAATATCACTTTGCCAATTCCACAAGAACTGTCTTAGTGAAAGGATTCTTGAGGGGAAAGCTGTAACTCTGTGAGATGATTTCACAGAACACAAAGAAGTTTCTCAGAAAGCTTCTTTCTCTTTCTTATCGGAGGATATTTCCTTTGGCCCTATAGTCTTGAAAGGGATCCGAAATATCTGTTCTCAGATTCCACAGAAATAAGGTTAGCAAAGAGATCCACGAAATACAGATGTAACTCTGTGAGATGAATTAACAGAACACTGAGCAGTTTCTCAGAAAGCTTCTTTCCAGATTTCATCGGAGGATATTTCCTTTTTCACCATAGCCCTCTATGGGCTTCCAAATATCACTTTGCCATTTCCACAAGAACTGTTTTAGCGAAAGGCATCTTGAGGGGAAAGCTGTAACTCTGTGAGATGATTTCACAGAACACAAAGAAGTTTCTCAGAAAGCTTCTTTCTCTTTGTTATCGGAGGATATTTCCTTTGGCCCTATAGTCTTTAATGGGAAAGGAAATATCTGTTCTCACATTCCACAGAAATAAGGCTAGCAAAGAGATCCTCGAAATACAGATGTAACTCTGTGAGATGAATTAACAGAACACTAAGCAGTTTCTCAGAAAGCTTCTTTCCAGATTTCATCGGAGGATATTTCCTTTTTCACCATAGCCCTCTATGGGCTTCCAAATATCACTTTGCCAATTCCACAAGAACTGTCTTAGTGAAAGGATTCTTGAGGGGAAAGCTGTAACTCTGTGAGATGATTTCACAGAACACAAAGAAGTTTCTCAGAAAGCTTCTTTCTCTTTGTTATCGGAGGATATTTCCTTTGGCCCTATAGTCTTGAAGGGATCCGAAATATCTGTTCTCAGATTCCACAGAAATAAGGCTAGCAAAGAGATCCACGAAGTACAGATGTAACGTTGTGAGATGAATTAACAGAACACTGAGCAGTTTCTCAGAAAGCTTCTTTCCAGATTTCATCGGAGGATATTTCCTTTTTCACCATAGCCCTCTATGGGATTCCAAATATCACTTTGCCAATTCCACAAGAACTGTCTTAGCGAAAGGCTTCTTGAGGGGAAAGCTGTAACTCTGTGAGATGATTTCACAGAACACAAAGAAGTTTCTCAGAAAGCTTCTTTCTCTTTGTTATCGGAGGATATTTCCTTTGGCCCTATAGTCGTCAAACGGATCGGAAATATCTGCTCTCAGATTCCACAGAAATAAGGCTAGCAAAGAGATCCTCGAAATAAAGATGTAACTCTGTGAGATGAATTAACAGAACACTAAGCAGTTTCTCAGAAAGCTTCTTTCCAGATTTCATCGGAGGATAATTCCTTTTTCACCATAGCCCTCTATGGGCTTCCAAATATCACTTTGCCAATTCCACAAGAACTGTCTTAGTGAAAGGATTCTTGAGGGGAAAGCTGTAACTCTGTGAGATGATTTCACAGAACACAAAGAAGTTTCTCAGAAAGCTTCTTTCTCTTTGATATCGGAGGATATTTCCTTTGGCCCTATAGTCTTGAAAGGGATCCGAAATATCTGTTCTCAGATTCCACAGAAATAAGGCCAGCAAAGAGATCCACGAAATAGAGATGTAACTCTGTGAGATGAATTAACAGAACACTGAGCAGTTTCTCAGAAAGCTTCTTTCCAGATTTCATCGGAGGATATTTCCTTTGTCACCATAGCCCTCTATGGGCTTCCAAATATCACTTTGCCAATTCCACAAGAACTGTTTTAGTGAAAGGCTTCTTGAGGGGAAAGCTGAAACTCTGTGAGATGATTTCACAGAACACAACTAAGTTTCTCAGAAACCATCTTTCTCTTTGTTATTGGAGGATATTTCCTTTGGCCCTATAGTCTTTAAAGGGAAAGGAAATATCTGTTCTCAGATTCCACAGAAATAAGGCTAGCAAAGAGATCCACGAAATACAGATATAACACTGTGAGATGAATTAACAGAACACTAAGCGGTTTCTCAGAAAGTTTCTTTCCAGATTTCATCGGAGGATATTTCCTTTTTCACCATAGCCCTCTATGGGCTTCCAAATATCACTTTGCCAATTCCACATGAACTGTCTTAGCGAAAGGCTTCTTGAGGGGAAAGCTGTAACTCTGTCAGATGATTTCACAGAACACAAAGAAGTTTCTCAGAAAGCTTCTTTCTCTTTGTTATTGGAGGATATTTCCTTTGGCCCTCTAGTCTTCAAAGGGATCCGAAATATCTGTTCTCAGATTCCACAGAAATAAGGCTAGCAAAGAGATCCACGAAATACAGATGTAACTCTGTGAGATGAATTAACAGAACACTAAGCAGTTTCTCAGAAAGCTTCTTTCCAGATTTCATCGGAGGATATTTCCTTTTTCACCATAGCCCTCTATGGGCTTCCAAATATCACTTTGCCAATTCCACAAGAACTGTCTTAGCGAAAGGCTTCTTGAGGGGAAAGCTGTAACTCTGTGAGATGATTTCACAGAACACGAAGAAGTTTCTCAGAAAGCTTCTTTCTCTTTGTTATCGGAGGATATTTCCTTTGGCTCTACAGTCTTCAAAGGGAAAGGAAATATCTGTTGTCAGATTGCACAGAAATAAGGCTAGCAAAGAGATCCACGAAATACAGATGTAACTCTGTGAGAGGAATTGACGGAATACTAAGAAGTTTCTCAGAAAGCTTCTTTCCAGATTTCATTGGAGGATATTTCCTTTTTCTCCATAGCCCTGTATGAGCTTCCAAATATCACTTTGCCAATTCCACAAGAACTGTCTTAGCGAAAGGCTTCTTGAGGGGAATGCTGTAACTCTGTGAGATGATTTCACAGAACACAAATAGGTTTCTCAGAAAGCTTCTTTCTCTTTGTTATCGGAGGATATTTCTTTGGCCCTATAGTCTTCAAAGGGATCCGACATATCTATTCTCACATTCCACAGAAATAAGGCCAGCAAAGAGAACCACGAAATACGGATGTAACTCTGTGAGATGGATTAACAGAACACTAAGCAGTTTCTCAGAAAACTTCTTTCCAGATTTCATCAGAGGATATTTCCTTTTTCACCATAGCCCTCTATGGGCTTCCAAATATCACTTTGCCAATTCCACAAAAACTGTCTTAGCGAAAGGCTTCTTGAGGGGAAAGCTGTAACTCTGTGAGATGATCTCACAGAACACAAAGAAGTTTCTCAGAAAGCTTCTTTCTCTTTGTTATCGGAGGATATTTCCTTTGGCCCTATAGTCTTCAATGGGATAAGAAATATCTGTTCTCAGATTCCACAGAAATAAAGCTAGCAAAGAGATCCACGAAATACAGATGTAACTCTGTGAGATGAATTAACAGAACACTAAGCAGTTTCTCAGAAAGCTTCTTTCCAGATTTCATCGGAGGATATTTCCTTTTTCACCATAGCCCTCTATGGGCTTCCAAATATCACTTTGCCAATACCGCAAGAACTGTCTTAGCGAAAGGCTTCTTGAGGGCAAAGCTGTAACTCTGTGAGATGATTTCACAGAACACAAAGAAGTTTCTCAGAAAGCTTCTTTCTCTTTGTTATCGGAGGATATTTCCTTTGGCCCTATAGTCTTGAAGGGATTCGAAATATCTGTTCTCAGATTCCACAGAAATAAGGCTAGCAAAGAGATCCACGAAATACAGATGTAACGTTGTGAGATGAATTAACAGAACACTGAGCAGTTTCTCAGAAAGCTTCTTTCCAGATTTCATCGGAGGATATTTCCTTTTTCACCATAGCCCTCTATGGGATTCCAAATATCACTTTGCCAATTCCACAAGAACTGTCTTAGCGAAAGGCTTCTTGAGGGGAAAGCTGTAACTCTGTGAGATGATTTCACAGAACACATAGAAGTTTCTCAGAAAGCTTCTTTCTCTTTGTTATCGGAGGATATTTCCTTTGGCCCTATAGTCTTGAAGGGATCCGAAATATCTGTTCTCAGATTCCACAGAAATAAGGCTAGCAAAGAGATCCACGAAATACAGATGTAACGTTGTGAGATGAATTAACAGAACACTGAGCAGTTTCTCAGAAAGCTTCTTTCCAGATTTCATCGGAGGATATTTCCTTTTTCACCATAGCCCTCTATGGGATTCCAAATATCACTTTGCCAATTCCACAAGAACTGTCTTAGCGAAAGGCTTCTTGAGGGGAAAGCTGTAACTCTGTGAGATGATTTCACAGAACACAAAGAAGTTTCTCAGAAAGCTTCTTTCTCTTTGTTATCGGAGGATATTTCCTTTGGCCCTATAGTCGTCAAACGGATCGGAAATATCTGCTCTCAGATTCCACAGAAATAAGGCTAGCAAAGAGATCCTCGAAATAAAGATGTAACTCTGTGAGATGAATTAACAGAACACTAAGCAGTTTCTCAGAAAGCTTCTTTCCAGATGTCATCGGAGGATAATTCCTTTTTCACCATAGCCCTCTATGGGCTTCCAAATATCACTTTGCCAATTCCACAAGAACTGTCTTAGTGAAAGGATTCTTGAGGGGAAAGCTGTAACTCTGTGAGATGATTTCACAGAACACAAAGAAGTTTCTCAGAAAGCTTCTTTCTCTTTGATATCGGAGGATATTTCCTTTGGCCCTATAGTCTTGAAAGGGATCCGAAATATCTGTTCTCAGATTCCACAGAAATAAGGCCAGCAAAGAGATCCACGAAATACAGATGTAACTCTGTGAGATGAATTAACAGAACACTGAGCAGTTTCTCAGAAAGCTTCTTTCCAGATTTCATCGGAGGATATTTCCTTTGTCACCATAGCCCTCTATGGGCTTCCAAATATCACTTTGCCAATTCCACAAGAACTGTTTTAGTGAAAGGCTTCTTGAGGGGAAAGCTGAAACTCTGTGAGATGATTTCACAGAACACAACTAAGTTTCTCAGAAACCATCTTTCTCTTTGTTATCGGAGGATATTTCCTTTGGCCCTATAGTCTTTAAAGGGAAAGGAAATATCTGTTCTCAGATTCCACAGAAATAAGGCTAGCAAAGAGATCCACGAAATACAGATATAACACTGTGAGATGAATTAACAGAACACTAAGCGGTTTCTCAGAAAGTTTCTTTCCAGATTTCATCGGAGGATATTTCCTTTTTCACCATAGCCCTCTATGGGCTTCCAAATATCACTTTGCCAATTCCACATGAACTGTCTTAGCGAAAGGCTTCTTGAGGGGAAAGCTGTAACTCTGTCAGATGATTTCACAGAACACAAAGAAGTTTCTCAGAAAGCTTCTTTCTCTTTGTTATTGGAGGATATTTCCTTTGGCCCTCTAGTCTTCAAAGGGATCCGAAATATCTGTTCTCAGATTCCACAGAAATAAGGCTAGCAAAGAGATCCACGAAATACAGATGTAACTCTGTGAGATGAATTAACAGAACACTAAGCAGTTTCTCAGAAAGCTTCTTTCCAGATTTCATCGGAGGATATTTCCTTTTTCACCATAGCCCTCTATGGGCTTCCAAATATCACTTTGCCAATTCCACAAGAACTGTCTTAGCGAAAGGCTTCTTGAGGGGAAAGCTGTAACTCTGTGAGATGATTTCACAGAACACGAAGAAGTTTCTCAGAAAGCTTCTTTCTCTTTGTTATCGGAGGATATTTCCTTTGGCTCTACAGTCTTCAAAGGGAAAGGAAATATCTGTTGTCAGATTGCACAGAAATAAGGCTAGCAAAGAGATCCACGAAATACAGATGTAACTCTGTGAGAGGAATTGACGGAATACTAAGAAGTTTCTCAGAAAGCTTCTTTCCAGATTTCATTGGAGGATATTTCCTTTTTCTCCATAGCCCTGTATGAGCTTCCAAATATCACTTTGCCAATTCCACAAGAACTGTCTTAGCGAAAGGCTTCTTGAGGGGAATGCTGTAACTCTGTGAGATGATTTCACAGAACACAAAGAGGTTTCTCAGAAAGCTTCTTTCTCTTTGTTATCGGAGGATATTTCTTTGGCCCTATAGTCTTCAAAGGGATCCGACATATCTATTCTCACATTCCACAGAAATAAGGCCAGCAAAGAGAACCACGAAATACGGATGTAACTCTGTGAGATGGATTAACAGAACACTAAGCAGTTTCTCAGAAAACTTCTTTCCAGATTTCATCAGAGGATATTTCCTTTTTCACCATAGCCCTCTATGGGCTTCCAAATATCACTTTGCCAATTCCACAAAAACTGTCTTAGCGAAAGGCTTCTTGAGGGGAAAGCTGTAACTCTGTGAGATGATCTCACAGAACACAAAGAAGTTTCTCAGAAAGCTTCTTTCTCTTTGTTATCGGAGGATATTTCCTTTGGCCCTATAGTCTTCAATGGGATAAGAAATATCTGTTCTCAGATTCCACAGAAATAAAGCTAGCAAAGAGATCCACGAAATACAGATGTAACGCTGTGAGATGAATTAACAGAACACTAAGCAGTTTCTCAGAAAGCTTCTTTCCAGATTTCATCGGAGGATATTTCCTTTTTCACCATAGCCCTCTATGGGCTTCCAAATATCACTTTGCCAATACCGCAAGAACTGTCTTAGCGAAAGGCTTCTTGAGGGCAAAGCTGTAACTCTGTGAGATGATTTCACAGAACACAAAGAAGTTTCTCAGAAAGCTTCTTTCTCTTTGTTATCGGAGGATATTTCCTTTGGCCCTATAGTCTTGAAGGGATTCGAAATATCTGTTCTCAGATTCCACAGAAATAAGGCTAGCAAAGAGATCCACGAAATACAGATGTAACGTTGTGAGATGAATTAACAGAACACTGAGCAGTTTCTCAGAAAGCTTCTTTCCAGATTTCATCGGAGGATATTTCCTTTTTCACCATAGCCCTCTATGGGATTCCAAATATCACTTTGCCAATTCCACAAGAACTGTCTTAGCGAAAGGCTTCTTGAGGGGAAAGCTGTAACTCTGTGAGATGATTTCACAGAACACATAGAAGTTTCTCAGAAAGCTTCTTTCTCTTTGTTATCGGAGGATATTTCCTTTGGCCCTATAGTCTTGAAGGGATCCGAAATATCTGTTCTCAGATTCCACAGAAATAAGGCTAGCAAAGAGATCCACGAAATACAGATGTAACGTTGTGAGATGAATTAACAGAACACTGAGCAGTTTCTCAGAAAGCTTCTTTCCAGATTTCATCGGAGGATATTTCCTTTTTCACCATAGCCCTCTGTGGGATTCCAAATATCACTTTGCCAATTCCACAAGAACTGTCTTAGCGAAAGGCTTCTTGAGGGGAAAGCTGTAACTCTGTGAGATGATTTCACAGAACACAAAGAAGTTTCTCAGAAAGCTTCTTTCTCTTTGTTATCGGAGGATATTTCCTTTGGCCCTATAGTCGTCAAACGGATCGGAAATATCTGCTCTCAGATTCCACAGAAATAAGGCTAGCAAAGAGATCCTCGAAATACAGATGTAACTCTGTGAGATGAATTAAGAGAACACTAAGCAGTTTCTCAGAAAGCTTCTTTCCAGATTTCATCGGAGGATAATTCCTTTTCACCATAGCCCACTATGGGCTTCCAAATATCACTTTGCCAATTCCACAAGAACTGTCTTAGTGAAAGGATTCTTGAGGGGAAAGCTGTAACTCTGTGAGATGATTTCACAGAACACAAAGAAGTTTCTCAGAAAGCTTCTTTCTCTTTGTTATCGGAGGATATTTCCTTTGGCCCTATAGTCTTGAAAGGGATCCGAAATATCTGTTCTCAGATTCCACAGAAATAAGGCTAGCAAAGAGATCCACGAAATACAGATGTAACTCTGTGAGATGAATTAACAGAACACTGAGCAGTTTCTCAGAAAGCTTCTTTCCAGATTTCATCGGAGGATATTTCCTTTGTCACCATAGCCCTCTATGGGCTTCCAAATATCACTTTGCCAATTCCACAAGAACTGTTTTAGCGAAAGGCTTCTTGAGGGGAAAGCTGAAACTCTGTGAGATGATTTCACAGAACACAACTAAGTTTCTCAGAAACCATCTTTCTCTTTGTTATCGGAGGATATTTCCTTTGGCCCTATAGTCTTTAAAGGGAAAGGAAATATCTGTTCTCAGATTCCACAGAAATAAGGCTAGCAAAGAGATCCACGAAATACAGATGTAACACTGTGAGATGAATTAACAGAACACTAAGCGGTTTCTCAGAAAGTTTCTTTCCAGATTTCATCGGAGGATATTTCCTTTTTCACCATAGCCCTCTATGGGCTTCCAAATATCACTTTGCCAATTCCACATGAACTGTCTTAGCGAAAGGCTTCTTGAGGGGAAAGCTGTAACTCTGTCAGATGATTTCACAGAACACAAAGAAGTTTCTCAGAAAGCTTCTTTCTCTTTGTTATCGGAGGATATTTCCTTTGGCCCTATAGTCTTCAAAGGGATCCGAAATATCTGTTCTCAGATTCCACAGAAATAAGGCTAGCAAAGAGATCCACGAAATACAGATGTAACTCTGTGAGATGAATTAACAGAACACTAAGCAGTTTCTCAGAAAGCTTCTTTCCAGATTTCATCGGAGGATATTTCCTTTTTCACCATAGCCCTCTATGGGCTTCCAAATATCACTTTGCCAATTCCACAAGAACTGTCTTAGCGAAAGGCTTCTTGAGGGGAAAGCTGTAACTCTGTGAGATGATTTCACAGAACACGAAGAAGTTTCTCAGAAAGTTTCTTTCTCTTTCTTATCGGAGGATATTTCCTTTGGCTCTACAGTCTTCAAAGGGAAAGGAAATAGCTGTTGTCAGATTGCACAGAAATAAGGCTAGCAAAGAGATCCACGAAATACAGATGTAACTCTGTGACAGGAATTCACGGAATACTAAGAAGTTTCTCAGAAAGCTTCTTTCCAGATTTCATTGGAGGATATTTCCTTTTTCTCCATAGCCCTGTATGAGCTTCCAAATATCACTTTGCCAATTCCACAAGAACTGTCTTAGCGAAAGGCTTCTTGAGGGGAATGCTGTAAGTCTGTGAGATGATTTCACAGAACACAAAGAGGTTTCTCAGAAAGCTTCTTTCTCTTTGTTATCGGAGGATATTTCTTTGGCCCTATAGTCTTCAAAGGGATCCGACATATCTATTCTCACATTCCACAGAAATAAGGCCAGCAAAGAGATCCACGAAATACGGATGTAACTCTGTTAGATGGATTAACAGAACACTAAGCAGTTTCTCAGAAAACTTCTTTCCAGATTTCATCAGAGGATATTTCCTTTTTCACCATAGCCCTCTATGGGCTTCCAAATATCACTTTGCCAATTCCACAAAAACTGTCTTAGCGAAAGGCTTCTTGAGGGGAAAGCTGTAACTCTGTGAGATGATCTCACAGAACACAAAGAAGTTCCTCAGAAAGCTTCTTTCTCTTTGTTATCGGAGGATATTTCCTTTGGCCCTATAGTCTTCAATGGGATAAGAAATATCTGTTCTCAGATTCCACAGAAATAAAGCTAGCAAAGAGATCCACCAAATACAGATGTAACTCTCTGTGAGATGAATTAACAGACGACTAAGCAGTTTCTCAGAAAGCTTCTTTCCATATTTTATCTGAGGATATTTCCTATTTCACCTTAGCCCTCTATGGGCTTCCAAATATCACTTTGCCAATTCCACAAGAACTGTCTTAGCGAAAGGCTTCTTGAGGGGAAAGCTGTAACTCTGTGAGATGATTTCACAGAACACAAAGAAGTTTCTCAGAAAGCTTCTTTCTCTTTGTTATCGGAGGATATTTCCTTTGGCCCTATAGTCTTTAAAGGGATCCGAAATATCTGTTCTCAGATTCCACAGAAATAAGGCTAGCAAAGAGATCCACGAAATACAGATGTAACTCTGTGAGATTAATTAACAGAACACTAAGCAGTTTCTCAGAAAGCTTCTTTCCAGATTTCATCGGAGGATATTTCCTTTTTCACCATAGCCCTCTATGGGCTTCCAAATATCACTTTGCCAATTCCGCAAGAACTGTCTTAGCGAAAGGCTTCTTGAGGGGAAAGCTGTAACTCTGTGAGATGATTTCACAGAACACAAAGAAGTTTCTCAGAAATCTTCTTTCTCTTTCTTATCGGAGGATATTTCCTTTGGCCCTATAGTCTTGAAAGGGATCCGAAATATCTGTTCTCAGATTCCACAGAAATAAGGCTAGCAAAGAGATCCACGAAATACAGATGTAACTCTGTGAGATGAATTAACAGAACACTGAGCAGTTTCTCAGAAAGCTTCTTTCCAGATTTCATCGGAGGATATTTCCTTTTTCACCATTGCCCTCTATGGGCTTCCAAATATCACTTTGCCAATTCCACATGAACTGCCTTAGCGAAAGGCTTCTTGAGGGGAAAGCTGTAACTCTGTCAAATGATTTCACAGAACACAAAGAAGTTTCTCAGAAAGCTTCTTTCTCTTTGTTATCGGAGGATATTTCCTTTGGCCCTATAGTCTTCAAAGGGATCCGAAATATCTGTTCTCAGATTCCACAGAAATAAGGCTAGCAAAGAGATCCACGAAATACAGATGTAACTCTGTGAGATGAATTAACAGAACACTAAGCAGTTTCTCAGAAAGCTTCTTTCCAGATTTCATCGGAGGATATTTCCTTTTTCACCATAGCCCTCTATGGGCTTCCAAATATCACTTTGCCAATTCCAGAAGAACTGTCTTAGCGAAAGGCTTCTTGAGGGGAAAGCTGTAACTCTGTGAGATGATTTCACAGAACACAAAGAAGTTTCTCAGAAAGCTTCTTTCTCTTTGTTATCGGAGGATATTTCCTTTGGCTCTACAGTCTTCAAAGGGAAAGGAAATATCTGTTGTCAGATTGCACAGAAATAAGGCTAGCAAAGAGATCCACGAAATACAGATGTAACTCTGTGAGAGGAATTGACGGAATACTAAGAAGTTTCTCAGAAAGCTTCTTTCCAGATTTCATTGGAGGATATTTCCTTTTTCTCCATAGCCCTGTATGAGCTTCCAAATATCACTTTGCCAATTCCACAAGAACTGTCTTAGCGAAAGGCTTCTTGAGGGGAAAGCTGTAACTCTGTGAGATGATTTCACAGAACACAAAGAAGTTTCTCAGAAAGCTTGTTTCTCTTTGTTATCGGAGGATATTTCCTTTGGCCCTATAGTTTTCAAAGGGAAAGGAAATATCTGTTGTCAGATTCCACAGAAATAAGGCTAGCAAAGAGATCCAAGAAATGCAGATGTAACTCTGTGAGATGAATTAACGGAACACTAAGCATTTTCTTAGAAATCTTCTTTCCATATTTCTTCGGAGGGTATTTCCTTTTTCACCATAGCCCTCTATGGGATTCCAAATATCACTTTGCCAATTCCACAAGAACTGTCTTAGCGAAAGGCTTCTTGAGGGGAAAGCTGTAACTCTGTGAGATGATTTCACAGAACACATAGAAGTTTCTCAGAAAGCTTCTTTCTCTTTGTTATCGGAGGATATTTCCTTTGGCCCTATAGTCTTGAAGGGATCCGAAATATCTGTTCTCAGATTCCACAGAAATAAGGCTAGCAAAGAGATCCACGAAATACAGATGTAACGTTGTGAGATGAATTAACAGAACACTGAGCAGTTTCTCAGAAAGCTTCTTTCCAGATTTCATCGGAGGATATTTCCTTTTTCACCATAGCCCTCTATGGGATTCCAAATATCACTTTGCCAATTCCACAAGAACTGTCTTAGCGAAAGGCTTCTTGAGGGGAAAGCTGTAACTCTGTGAGATGATTTCACAGAACACAAAGAAGTTTCTCAGAAAGCTTCTTTCTCTTTGTTATCGGAGGATATTTCCTTTGGCCCTATAGTCGTCAAACGGATCGGAAATATCTGTTCTCAGATTCCACAGAAATAAGGCTAGCAAAGAGATCCTCGAAATACAGATGTAACTCTGTGAGATGAATTAACAGAACACTAAGCAGTTTCTCAGAAAGCTTCTTTCCAGATTTCATTGGAGGATAATTCCTTTTCACCGTAGCCCTCTATGGGCTTCCAAATATCACTTTGCCAATTCCACAAGAACTGTCTTAGTGAAAGGATTCTTGAGGGGAAAGCTGTAACTCTGTGAGATGATTTCACAGAACACAAAGAAGTTTCTCAGAAAGCTTCTTTCTCTTTGTTACCGGAGGATATTTCCTTTGGCCCTATAGTCTTGAAAGGGATCCGAAATATCTGTTCTCAGATTCCACAGAAATAAGGCTAGCAAAGAGATCCACGAAATACAGATGTAACTCTGTGAGATGAATTAACAGAACACTGAGCAGTTTCTCAGAAAGCTTCTTTCCAGATTTCATCGGAGGATATTTCCTTTGTCACCATAGCCCTCTATGGGCTTCCAAATATCACTTTGCCAATTCCACAAGAACTGTTTTAGCGAAAGGCTTCTTGAGGGGAAAGCTGAAACTCTGTGAGATGATTTCACAGAACACAACTAAGTTTCTCAGAAACCATCTTTCTCTTTGTTATCGGAGGATATTTCCTTTGGCCCTATAGTCTTTAAAGGGAAAGGAAATATCTGTTCTCAGATTCCACAGAAATAAGGCTAGCAAAGAGATCCACGAAATACAGATGTAACACTGTGAGATGAATTAACAGAACACTAAGCGGTTTCTCAGAAAGTTTCTTTCCAGATTTCATCGGAGGATATTTCCTTTTTCACCATAGCCCTCTATGGGCTTCCAAATATCACTTTGCCAATTCCACATGAACTGTCTTAGCGAAAGGCTTCTTGAGGGGAAAGCTGTAACTCTGTCAGATGATTTCACAGAACACAAAGAAGTTTCTCAGAAAGCTTCTTTCTCTTTGTTATCGGAGGATATTTCCTTTGGCCCTATAGTCTTGAAGGGATCCGAAATATCTGTTCTCAGATTCCACAGAAATAAGGCTAGCAAAGAGATCCACGAAATACAGATGTAACGTTGTGAGATGAATTAACAGAACACTGAGCAGTTTCTCAGAAAGCTTCTTTCCAGATTTCTTCGGAGGATATATCCTTTTTCACCATAGCCCTCTATGGGCTTCCAAATATCACTTTGCCAATTCCACAAGAACTGTCTTAGCGAAAGGCTTCTTGAGGGGAAAGCTGTAACTCTGTGAGATGATTTCACAGAACACGAAGAAGTTTCTCAGAAAGCTTCTTTCTCTTTGTTATCGGAGGATATTTCCTTTGGCTCTACAGTCTTCAAAGGGAAAGGAAATATCTGTTGTCAGATTGCACAGAAATAAGGCTAGCAAAGAGATCCACGAAATACAGATGTAACTCTGTGAGAGGAATTGACGGAATACTAAGAAGTTTCTCAGAAAGCTTCTTTCCAGATTTCATTGGAGGATATTTCCTTTTTCTCCATAGCCCTGTATGAGCTTCCAAATATCACTTTGCCAATTCCACAAGAACTGTCTTAGCGAAAGGCTTCTTGAGGGGAATGCTGTAACTCTGTGAGATGATTTCACAGAACACAAAGAGGTTTCTCAGAAAGCTTCTTTCTCTTTGTTATCGGAGGATATTTCTTTGGCCCTATAGTCTTCAAAGGGATCCGACATATCTATTCTCACATTCCACAGAAATAAGGCCAGCAAAGAGATCCACGAAATACAGATGTAACTCTGTGAGATGGATTAACAGAACACTAAGCAGTTTCTCAGAAAACTTCTTTCCAGATTTCATCAGAGGATATTTCCTTTTTCACCATAGCCCTCTATGGGCTTCCAAATATCACTTTGCCAATTCCACAAAAACTGTCTTAGCGAAAGGCTTCTTGAGGGGAAAGCTGTAACTCTGTGAGATGATCTCACAGAACACAAAGAAGTTTCTCAGAAAGCTTCTTTCTCTTTGTTATCGGAGGATATTTCCTTTGGCCCTATAGTCTTCAATGGGATAAGAAATATCTGTTCTCAGATTCCACAGATTTAAAGCTAGCAAAGAGATCCACCAAATACAGATGTAATTCTCTGTGAGATGAATTAACAGAACACTAAGCAGTTTCTCAGAAAGCTTCTTTCCATATTTTATCTGAGGATATTTCCTATTTCACCTTAGCCCTCTATGGGCTTCCAAATATCACTTTGCCAATTCCGCAAGAACTGTCTTAGCGAAAGGCTTCTTGAGGGGAAAGCTGTAACTCTGTGAGATGATTTCACAGAACACAAAGAAGTTTCTCAGAAAGCTTCTTTCTCTTTCTTATCGGAGGATATTTCCTTTGGCCCTATAGTCTTGAAAGGGATCCGAAATATCTGTTCTCAGATTCCACAGAAATAAGGCTAGCAAAGAGATCCACGAAATACAGATGTAACTCTGTGAGATGAATTAACAGAACACGGAGCAGTTTCTCAGAAAGCTTCTTTCCAGATTTCATCGGAGGATATTTCCTTTGTCACCATAGCCCTCTATGGGCTTCCAAATATCACTTTGCCAATTCCACAAGAACTGTTTTAGCGAAAGGCTTATTGAGGGGAAAGCTGAAACTCTGTGAGATGATTTCACAGAACACAACTAAGTTTCTCAGAAACCTTCTTTCTCTTTGTTATCAGAGGATATTTCCTTTGGCCCTATAGTCTTTAAAGGGAAAGGAAATATCTGTTCTCAGATTCCACAGAAATAAGGCTAGCAAAGAGATCCACGAAATGCAGATGTAACACTGTGAGATGAATTAACAGAACACTAAGCGGTTTCTCAGAAAGCTTCCTTCCAGATTTCATCTGAGGATATTTCCTTTTTCACCATAGACCTCTATGGGCTTCCAAATATCACTTTGCCAATTCCACAAGAACTGTCTTAGCGAAAGGCTTCTTGAGGGGAAAGCTGTAACTCTGTGAGATGATTTCACAGAACACGAAGATGTTTCTCAGAAAGCTTCTTTCTCTTTGTTATCGGAGGATATTTCCTTTGGCTCTACAGTCTTCAAAGGGAAAGGAAATATCTGTTGTCAGATTGCACAGAAATAAGGCTAGCAAAGAGATCCACGAAATACAGATGTAACTCTGTGAGAGGAATTGACGGAATACTAAGAAGTTTCTCAGAAAGCTTCTTTCCAGATTTCATTGGAGGATATTTCCTTTTTCTCCATAGCCCTGTATGAGCTTCCAAATATCACATTGCCAATTCCACAAGAACTGTCTTAGCGAAAGGCTTCTTGAGGGGAAAGCTGTAACTCTGTGAGATGATTTCACAGAACACAAAGAAGTTTCTCAGAAAGCTTGTTTCTCTTTGTTATCGGAGGATATTTCCTTTGGCCCTATAGTTTTCAAAGGGAAAGGAAATATCTGTTGTCAGATTCCACAGAAATAAGGCTAGCAAAGAGATCCAAGAAATGCAGATGTAACTCTGTGAGATGAATTAACGGAACACTAAGCATTTTCTTAGAAATCTTCTTTCCATATTTCATCGGAGGGTATTTCCTTTTTCACCATAGCTCTCTATGGGCTTCCAAATATCACTTTGCCAATTCCACAAGAACTGTCTTAGCGAATGGCTTCTTGAGGGGAAACCTGTAACTCTGTGAGATGATTTCTCAGAACACAAAGAAGTTTCTCAGAAAGGTTCTTTCTCTTTGTTATCGGAGGATATTTCCTTTGGCCCTATAGTCTTCAAAGGGATCCGAAATATCTGTTCTCAGATGCCACAGAAATAAGGCTAGCAAAGAGATCCACGAAATACAGATGTAACTCTGTGAGATGAATAAACAGAACACCAAGCAGTTTCTCAGAGAGCTTCCTTCCAGATTTCATCGGAGGATATTTCCTTTTTCACCTTAGCCCTCTATGGGCTTCCGAATATCACTTTGCCAATTCCACAAGAACTGTCTTAGCGAAAGGCTTCTTGAGGGGAATGCTGTAACTCTGTGACATGATTTCACAGAACACAAAGAAGTTTCTCAGAAAGCTTCTTTCTCTTTGTTATCGGAGGATATTTCTTTGGCCCTATAGTCTTCAAAGGGATCCGACATATCTATTCTCACATTCCACAGAAATAAGGCCAGCAAAGAGATCCACGAAATACAGATGTAACTCTGTGAGATGGATTAACAGAACACTAAGCAGTTTCTCAGAAAACTTCTTTCCAGATTTCATCAGAGGATATTTCCTTTTTCACCATAGCCCTCTATGGGCTTCCAAATATCACTTTGCCAATTCCACAAAAACTGTCTTAGCGAAAGGCTTCTTGAGAGGAAAGCTGTAACTCTGTGAGATGATCTCACAGAACACAAAGAAGTTTCTCAGAAAGCTTCTTTCTCTTTGTTATCGGAGGATATTTCCTTTGGCCCTATAGTCTTCAATGGGATAAGAAATATCTGCTCTCAGATTCCACAGAAATAAGGCTGGCAAAGAGATCCTCGAAATACAGATGTAACTCTGTGAGATGAATTAACAGAACACTAAGCAGTTTCTCAGAAAGCTTCTTTCCAGATTTCATCGGAGGATAATTCCTTTTCACCATAGCCCTCTATGGGCTTCCAAATATCACTTTGCCAATTCCACAAGAACTGTCTTAGTGAAAGGATTCTTGAGGGGAAAGCTGTAACTCTGTGAGATGATTTCACAGAACACAAAGAAGTTTCTCAGAAAGCTTCTTTCTCTTTGTTATCGGAGGATATTTCCTTTGGCCCTATAGTCTTGAAAGGGATCCGAAATATCTGTTCTCAGATTCCACAGAAATAAGGCTAGCAAAGAGATCCACGAAATACAGATGTAACTCTGTGAGATGAATTAACAGAACACTGAGCAGTTTCTCAGAAAGCTTCTTTCCAGATTTCATCGGAGGATATTTCCTTTGTCACCATAGCCCTCTATGGGCTTCCAAATATCACTTTGCCAATTCCACAAGAACTGTTTTAGCGAAAGGCTTCTTGAGGGGAAAGCTGAAACTCTGTGAGATGATTTCACAGAACACAACTAAGTTTCTCAGAAACCATCTTTCTCTTTGTTATCGGAGGATATTTCCTTTGGCCCTATAGTCTTTAAAGGGAAAGGAAATATCTGTTCTCAGATTCCACAGAAATAAGGCTAGCAAAGAGATCCACGAAATACAGATGTAACACTGTGAGATGAATTAACAGAACACTAAGCGGTTTCTCAGAAAGTTTCTTTCCAGATTTCATCGGAGGATATTTCCTTTTTCACCATAGCCCTCTATGGGCTTCCAAATATCACTTTGCCAATTCCACATGAACTGTCTTAGCGAAAGGCTTCTTGAGGGGAAAGCTGTAACTCTGTCAGATGATTTCACAGAACACAAAGAAGTTTCTCAGAAAGCTTCTTTCTCTTTGTTATCGGAGGATATTTCCTTTGGCCCTATAGTCTTCAAAGGGATCCGAAATATCTGTTCTCAGATTCCACAGAAATAAGGCTAGCAAAGAGATCCACGAAATACAGATGTAACTCTGTGAGATGAATTAACAGAACACTAAGCAGTTTCTCAGAAAGCTTCTTTCCAGATTTCATCGGAGGATATTTCCTTTTTCACCATAGCCCTCTATGGGCTTCCAAATATCACTTTGCCAATTCCACAAGAACTGTCTTAGCGAAAGGCTTCTTGAGGGGAAAGCTGTAACTCTGTGAGATGATTTCACAGAACACGAAGAAGTTTCTCAGAAAGCTTCTTTCTCTTTGTTATCGGAGGATATTTCCTTTGGCTCTACAGTCTTCAAAGGGAAAGGAAATATCTGTTGTCAGATTGCACAGAAATAAGGCTAGCAAAGAGATCCACGAAATACAGATGTAACTCTGTGAGAGGAATTCACGGAATACTAAGAAGTTTCTCAGAAAGCTTCTTTCCAGATTTCATTGGAGGATATTTCCTTTTTCTCCTTAGCCCTGTATGAGCTTCCAAATATCACTTTGCCAATTCCACAAGAACTGTCTTAGCGAAAGGCTTCTTGAGGGGATTGCTGTAACTCTGTGAGATGATTTCACAGAACACAAAGAGGTTTCTCAGAAAGCTTCTTTCTCTTTGTTATTGGAGGATATTTCTTTGGCCCTATAGTCTTCAAAGGGATCCGACATACCTATTCTCACATTCCACAGAAATAAGGCCAGCACAGAGATCCAGGAAATACAGATGTAACTCTGTGAGATGGATTAACAGAACACTAAGCAGTTTCTCAGAAAACTTCTTTCCAGATTTCATCAGAGGATATTTCCTTTTTCACCATAGCCCTCTATGGGCTTCCAAATATCACTTTGCCACTTCCACAAAAACTGTCTTAGCGAAAGGCTTCTTGAGGGGAAAGCTGTAACTCTGTGAGATGATCTCACAGAACACAAAGAAGTTTCTCAGAAAGCTTCTTTCTCTTTGTTATCGGAGGATATTTCCTTTGGCCCTATAGTCTTCAATGGGATAAGAAATATCTGTTCTCAGATTCCACAGAAATAAAGCTAGCAAAGAGATCCACCAAATACAGATGTAACTCTCTGTGAGATGAATTAACAGAACACTAAGCAGTTTCTCAGAAAGCTTCTTTCCATATTTTATCTGAGGATATTTCCTATTTCACCTTAGCCCTCTATGGGCTTCCAAATATCACTTTGCCAATTCCACAAGAACTGTCTTAGCGAAAGGCTTCTTGAGGGGAAAGCTGTAACTCTGTGAGATGATTTCACAGAACACAAAGAGGTTTCTCAGAAAGCTTCTTTCTCTTTGTTATCGGAGGATATTTCCTTTGGCCCTATAGTCTTCAAAGGGATCCGAAATATCTGTTCTCAGATTCCACAGAAATAAGGCTAGCAAAGAGATCCACGAAATACAGATGTAACTCTGTGAGATGAATTAACAGAACACTGAGCAGTTTCTCAGAAAGTTTCTTTCCAGATTTCATCGGAGGATATTTCCTTTTTCACCATAGCCCTCTATGGGCTTTCAAATATCACTTTGCCAATTCCACATGAACTGTCTTAGCGAAAGGCTTCTTGAGGGGAAAGCTGTAACTCTGTCAGATGATTTCACAGAACACAAAGAAGTTTCTCAGAAAGCTTCTTTCTCTTTGTTATCGGAGGATATTTCCATTGGCCCTATAGTCTTCAAAGGGATCCGAAATATCTGTTCTCAGATTCCACAGAAATAAGGCTAGCAAAGAGATCCACGAAATACAGATGTAACTCTGTGAGATGAATTAACAGAACACTAAGCAGTTTCTCAGAAAGCTTCTTTCCAGATTTCATCGGAGGATATTTCCTTTTTCACCATAGCCCTCTATGGGCTTCCAAATATCACTTTGCCAATTCCACAAGAACTGTCTTAGCGAAAGGCTTCTTGAGGGGAAAGCTGTAACTCTGTGAGATGATTTCACAGAACACGAAGAAGTTTCTCAGAAAGCTTCTTTCTCTTTGTTATCGGAGGATATTTCCTTTGGCTCTACAGTCTTCAAAGGGAAAGGAAATATCTGTTGTCAGATTGCACAGAAATAAGGCTAGCAAAGAGATCCACGAAATACAGATGTAACTCTGTGAGAGGAATTCACGGAATACTAAGAAGTTTCTCAGAAAGCTTCTTTCCAGATTTCATTGGAGGATATTTCCTTTTTCTCCATAGCCCTGTATGAGCTTCCAAATATCACTTTGCCAATTCCACAAGAACTGTCTTAGCGAAAGGCTTCTTGAGGGGAATGCTGTAACTCTGTGAGATGATTTCACAGAACACAAAGAGGTTTCTCAGAAAGCTTCTTTCTCTTTGTTATCGGAGGATATTTCTTTGGCCCTATAGTCTTCAAAGGGATCCGACATACCTATTCTCACATTCCACAGAAATAAGGCCAGCACAGAGATCCAGGAAATACAGATGTAACTCTGTGAGATGGATTAACAGAACACTAAGCAGTTTCTCAGAAAACTTCTTTCCAGATTTCATCAGAGGATATTTCCTTTTTCACCATAGCCCTCTATGGGCTTCCAAATATCACTTTGCCACTTCCACAAAAACTGTCTTAGCGAAAGGCTTCTTGAGGGGAAAGCTGTAACTCTGTGAGATGATCTCACAGAACACAAAGAAGTTTCTCAGAAAGCTTCTTTCTCTTTGTTATCGGAGGATATTTCCTTTGGCCCTATAGTCTTCAATGGGATAAGAAATATCTGTTCTCAGATTCCACAGAAATAAAGCTAGCAAAGAGATCCACCAAATACAGATGTAACTCTCTGTGAGATGAATTAACAGAACACTAAGCAGTTTCTCAGAAAGCTTCTTTCCATATTTTATCTGAGGATATTTCCTATTTCACCTTAGCCCTCTATGGGCTTCCAAATATCACTTTGCCAATTCCACAAGAACTGTCTTAGCGAAAGGCTTCTTGAGGGGAAAGCTGTAACTCTGTGAGATGATTTCACAGAACACAAAGAGGTTTCTCAGAAAGCTTCTTTCTCTTTGTTATCGGAGGATATTTCCTTTGGCCCTATAGTCTTCAAAGGGATCCGAAATATCTGTTCTCAGATTTCACAGAAATAAGGCTAGCAAAGAGATCCACGAAATACAGATGTAACTCTGTGAGATGAATTAACAGAACACTGAGCAGTTTCTCAGAAAGTTTCTTTCCAGATTTCATCGGAGGATATTTCCTTTTTCACCATAGCCCTCTATGGGCTTTCAAATATCACTTTGCCAATTCCACATGAACTGTCTTAGCGAAAGGCTTCTTGAGGGGAAAGCTGTAACTCTGTCAGATGATTTCACAGAACACAAAGAAGTTTCTCAGAAAGCTTCTTTCTCTTTGTTATCGGAGGATATTTCCATTGGCCCTATAGTCTTCAAAGGGATCCGAAATATCTGTTCTCAGATTCCACAGAAATAAGGCTAGCAAAGAGATCCACGAAATACAGATGTAACTCTGTGAGATGAATTAACAGAACACTAAGCAGTTTCTCAGAAAGCTTCTTTCCAGATTTCATCGGAGGATATTTCCTTTTTCACCATAGCCCTCTATGGGCTTCCAAATATCACTTTGCCAATTCCACAAGAACTGTCTTAGCGAAAGGCTTCTTGAGGGGAAAGCTGTAACTCTGTGAGATGATTTCACAGAACACGAAGAAGTTTCTCAGAAAGCTTCTTTCTCTTTGTTATCGGAGGATATTTCCTTTGGCTCTACAGTCTTCAAAGGGAAAGGAAATATCTGTTGTCAGATTGCACAGAAATAAGGCTAGCAAAGAGATCCACGAAATACAGATGTAACTCTGTGAGAGGAATTCACGGAATACTAAGAAGTTTCTCAGAAAGCTTCTTTCCAGATTTCATTGGAGGATATTTCCTTTTTCTCCATAGCCCTGTATGAGCTTCCAAATATCACTTTGCCAATTCCACAAGAACTGTCTTAGCGAAAGGCTTCTTGAGGGGAATGCTGTAACTCTGTGAGATGATTTCACAGAACACAAAGAGGTTTCTCAGAAAGCTTCTTTCTCTTTGTTATCGGAGGATATTTCTTTGGCCCTATAGTCTTCAAAGGGATCCGACATACCTATTCTCACATTCCACAGAAATAAGGCCAGCACAGAGATCCAGGAAATACAGATGTAACTCTGTGAGATGGATTAACAGAACACTAAGCAGTTTCTCAGAAAACTTCTTTCCAGATTTCATCAGAGGATATTTCCTTTTTCACCATAGCCCTCTATGGGCTTCCAAATATCACTTTGCCACTTCCACAAAAACTGTCTTAGCGAAAGGCTTCTTGAGGGGAAAGCTGTAACTCTGTGAGATGATCTCACAGAACACAAAGAAGTTTCTCAGAAAGCTTCTTTCTCTTTGTTATCGGAGGATATTTCCTTTGGCCCTATAGTCTTCAATGGGATAAGAAATATCTGTTCTCAGATTCCACAGAAATAAAGCTAGCAAAGAGATCCACCAAATACAGATGTAACTCTCTGTGAGATGAATTAACAGAACACTAAGCAGTTTCTCAGAAAGCTTCTTTCCATATTTTATCTGAGGATATTTCCTATTTCACCTTAGCCCTCTATGGGCTTCCAAATATCACTTTGCCAATTCCACAAGAACTGTCTTAGCGAAAGGCTTCTTGAGGGGAAAGCTGTAACTCTGTGAGATGATTTCACAGAACACAAAGAGGTTTCTCAGAAAGCTTCTTTCTCTTTGTTATCGGAGGATATTTCCTTTGGCCCTATAGTCTTCAAAGGGATCCGAAATATCTGTTCTCAGATTCCACAGAAATAAGGCTAGCAAAGAGATCCACGAAATACAGATGTAACTCTGTGAGATGAATTAACAGAACACTGAGCAGTTTCTCAGAAAGTTTCTTTCCAGATTTCATCGGAGGATATTTCCTTTTTCACCATAGCCCTCTATGGGCTTTCAAATATCACTTTGCCAATTCCACATGAACTGTCTTAGCGAAAGGCTTCTTGAGGGGAAAGCTGTAACTCTGTCGGATGATTTCACAGAACACAAAGAAGTTTCTCAGAAAGCTTCTTTCTCTTTGTTATCGGAGGATATTTCCATTGGCCCTATAGTCTTCAAAGGGATCCGAAATATCTGTTCTCAGATTCCACAGAAATAAGGCTAGCAAAGAGATCCACGAAATACAGATGTAACTCTGTGAGATGAATTAACAGAACACTAAGCAGTTTCTCAGAAAGCTTCTTTCCAGATTTCATCGGAGGATATTTCCTTTTTCACCATAGCCCTCTATGGGCTTCCAAATATCACTTTGCCAATTCCACAAGAACTGTCTTAGCGAAAGGCTTCTTGAGGGGAAAGCTGTAACTCTGTGAGATGATTTCACAGAACACGAAGAAGTTTCTCAGAAAGCTTCTTTCTCTTTGTTATCGGAGGATATTTCCTTTGGCTCTACAGTCTTCAAAGGGAAAGGAAATATCTGTTGTCAGATTGCACAGAAATAAGGCTAGCAAAGAGATCCACGAAATACAGATGTAACTCTGTGAGAGGAATTCACGGAATACTAAGAAGTTTCTCAGAAAGCTTCTTTCCAGATTTCATTGGAGGATATTTCCTTTTTCTCCATAGCCCTGTATGAGCTTCCAAATATCACTTTGCCAATTCCACAAGAACTGTCTTAGCGAAAGGCTTCTTGAGGGGAATGCTGTAACTCTGTGAGATGATTTCACAGAACACAAAGAGGTTTCTCAGAAAGCTTCTTTCTCTTTGTTATCGGAGGATATTTCTTTGGCCCTATAGTCTTCAAAGGGATCCGACATACCTATTCTCACATTCCACAGAAATAAGGCCAGCACAGAGATCCAGGAAATACAGATGTAACTCTGTGAGATGGATTAACAGAACACTAAGCAGTTTCTCAGAAAACTTCTTTCCAGATTTCATCAGAGGATATTTCCTTTTTCAGCATAGCCCTCTATGGGCTTCCAAATATCACTTTGCCACTTCCACAAAAACTGTCTTAGCGAAAGGCTTCTTGAGGGGAAAGCTGTAACTCTGTGAGATGATCTCACAGAACACAAAGAAGTTTCTCAGAAAGCTTCTTTCTCTTTGTTATCGGAGGATATTTCCTTTGGCCCTATAGTCTTCAATGGGATAAGAAATATCTGTTCTCAGATTCCACAGAAATAAAGCTAGCAAAGAGATCCACCAAATACAGATGTAACTCTCTGTGAGATGAATTAACAGAACACTAAGCAGTTTCTCAGAAAGCTTCTTTCCATATTTTATCTGAGGATATTTCCTATTTCACCTTAGCCCTCTATGGGCTTCCAAATATCACTTTGCCAATTCCACAAGAACTGTCTTAGCGAAAGGCTTCTTGAGGGGAAAGCTGTAACTCTGTGAGATGATTTCACAGAACACAAAGAGGTTTCTCAGAAAGCTTCTTTCTCTTTCTTATCGGAGGATATTTCCTTTGGCCCTATAGTCTTCAAAGGGATCCGAAATATCTGTTCTCAGATTCCACAGAAATAAGGCTGGCAAAGAGATCCACGAAATACAGATGTAACTCTGTGAGATGAATTAACAGGACACTAAGCAGTTTCTCAGAAAGCTTCTTTCCAGATTTCATCGGAGTATATTTCCTTTTTCACCATAGCCCTCTATGGGCTTCCAAATATCACTTTGCCAATTCCGCAAGAACTGTCTTAGCGAAAGGCTTCTTGAGGGGAAAGCTGTAACTCTGTGAGATGATTTCACAGAACACAAAGAAGTTTCTCAGAAAGCTTCTTTCTCTTTCTTATCGGAGGATATTTCCTTTGGCCCTATAGTCTTGAAAGGGATCCGAAATATCTCTTCTCAGATTCCACAGAAATAAGGCTAGCAAAGAGATCCACGAAATACAGATGTAACTCTGTGAGATGAATTAACAGAACACTGAGCAGTTTCTCAGAAAGCTTCTTTCCAGATTTCATCGGAGGATATTTCCTTTGTCACCATAGCCCTCTATGGGCTTCCAAATATCACTTTGCCAATTCCACAAGAACTGTTTTAGCGAAAGGCTTATTGAGGGGAAAGCTGAAACTCTGTGAGATGATTTCACAGAACACAACTAAGTTTCTCAGAAACCTTCTTTCCCTTTGTTATCAGAGGATATTTCCTTTGGCCCTATAGTCTTTAAAGGGAAAGGAAATATCTGTTCTCAGATTCCACAGAAATAAGGCTAGCAAAGAGATCCACGAAATGCAGATGTAACACTGTGAGATGAATTAACAGAACACTAAGCGGTTTCTCAGAAAGTTTCTTTCCAGATTTCATCGGAGGATATTTCCTTTTTCACCATAGCCCTCTATGGGCTTCCAAATATCACTTTGCCAATTCCACATGAACTGTCTTAGCGAAAGGCTTCTTGAGGGGAAAGCTGTAACTCTGTCAGATGATTTCACAGAACACAAAGAAGTTTCTCAGAAAGCTTCTTTCTCTTTGTTATCGGAGGATATTTCCTTTGGCCCTATAGTCTTCAAAGGGATCCGAAATATCTGTTCTCAGATTCCACAGAAATAAGGCTAGCAAAGAGATCCACGAAATACAGATGTAACTCTGTGAGATGAATTAACAGAACACTAAGCAGTTTCTCAGAAAGCTTCTTTCCAGATTTCATCGGAGGATATTTCCTTTTTCACCATAGCCCTCTATGGGCTTCCAAATATCACTTTGCCAATTCCAGAAGAACTGTCTTAGCGAAAGGCTTCTTGAGGGGAAAGCTGTAACTCTGTGAGATGATTTCACAGAACACAAAGAAGTTTCTCAGAAAGCTTGTTTCTCTTTGTTATCGGAGGATATTTCCTTTAGCCCTATAGTTTTCAAAGGGAAAGGAAATATCTGTTGTCAGATTCCACAGAAATAAGGCTAGCAAAGAGATCCAAGAAATGCAGATGTAACTCTGTGAGATGAATTAACGGAACACTAAGCATTTTCTTAGAAATCTTCTTTCCATATTTCATCGGAGGGTATTTCCTTTTTCACCATAGCCCTCTATGGGATTCCAAATATCACTTTGCCAATTCCACAAGAACTGTCTTAGCGAAAGGCTTCTTGAGGGGAAAGCTGTAACTCTGTCAGATGATTTCACAGAACACATAGAAGTTTCTCAGAAAGCTTCTTTCTCTTTGTTATCGGAGGATATTTCCTTTGGCCCTATAGTCTTGAAGGGATCCGAAGTATCTGTTCTCAGATTCCACAGAAATAAGGCTAGCAAAGAGATCCACGAAACACAGATGTAACGTTGTGAGATGAATTAACAGAACACTGAGCAGTTTCTCAGAAAGCTTCTCTCCAGATTTCATCGGAGGATGTTTCCTTTTTCACCATAGCCCTCTATGGGATTCCAAATATCACTTTGCCAATTCCACAAGAACTGTCTTAGCGAAAGGCTTCTTGAGGGGAAAGCTGTAACTCTGTGAGATGATTTCACAGAACACAAAGAAGTTTCTCAGAAAGCTTCTTTCTCTTTGTTATCGGAGGATATTTCCTTTGGCCCTATAGTCGTCAAACGGATCGGAAATATCTGCTCTCAGATTCCACAGAAATAAGGCTAGCAAAGAGATCCTCGAAATACAGATGTAACTCTGTGAGATGAATTAACAGAACACTAAGCAGTTTCTCAGAAAGCTTCTTTCCAGATTTCATTGGAGGATATTTCCTTTTTCTCCATAGCCCTGTATGAGCTTCCAAATATCACTTTGCCAATTCCACAAGAACTGTCTTAGCGAAAGGCTTCTTGAGGGGAATGCTGTAACTCTGTGAGATGATTTCACAGAACACAAAGAGGTTTCTCAGAAAGCTTCTTTCTCTTTGTTATCGGAGGATATTTCTTTGGCCCTATAGTCTTCAAAGGGATCCGACATATCTATTCTCACATTCCACAGAAATAAGGCCAGCAAAGAGATCCACGAAATACAGATGTAACTCTGTGAGATGGATTAACAGAACACTAAGCAGTTTCTCAGAAAACTTCTTTCCAGATTTCATCAGAGGATATTTCCTTTTTCACCATTGCCCTCTATGGGCTTCCAAATATCACTTTGCCAATTCCACAAAAACTGTCTTAGCGAAAGGCTTCTTGAGGGGAAAGTTGTAACTCTGTGAGATGATCTCACAGAACACAAAGAAGTTTCTCAGAAAGCTTCTTTCTCTTTGTTATCGGAGGATATTTCCTTTGGCCCTGTAGTCTTCAATGGGATAAGAAATATCTGTTCTCAGATTCCACAGAAATAAAGCTAGCAAAGAGATCCACCAAATACAGATGTAACTCTCTGTGAGATGAATTAACAGAACACTAAGCAGTTTCTCAGAAAGCTTCTTTCCATATTTTATCTGAGGATATTTCCTATTTCACCTTAGCCCTCTATGGGCTTCCAAATATCACTTTGCCAATTCCACAAGAACTGTCTTAGCGAAAGGCTTCTTGAGGGGAAAGCTGTAACTCTGTGAGATGATTTCACAGAACACAAAGAAGTTTCTCAGAAAGCTTCTTTCTCTTTGTTATCGGAGGATATTTCCTTTGGCCCTATAGTCTTCAAAGGGATCCGAAATATCTGTTCTCAGATTCCACAGAAATAAGGCTAGCAAAGAGATCCACGAAATACAGATGTAACTCTGTGAGATGAATTAACAGAACACTAAGCAGTTTCTCAGAAAGCTTCTTTCCAGATTTCATCGGAGGATATTTCCTTTTTCACCATAGCCCTCTATGGGCTTCCAAATATCACTTTGCCAATTCCGCAAGAACTGTCTTAGCGAAAGGCTTCTTGAGGGGAAAGCTGTAACTCTGTGAGATGATTTCACAGAACACAAAGAAGTTTCTCAGAAAGCTTCTTTCTCTTTCTTATCGGAGGATATTTCCTTTGGCCCTATAGTCTTGAAAGGGATCCGAAATATCTGTTCTCAGATTCCACAGAAATAAGGCTAGCAAAGAGATCCACGAAATACAGATGTAACTCTGTGAGATGAATTAACAGAACACTGAGCAGTTTCTCAGAAAGCTTCTTTCCAGATTTCATCGGAGGATATTTCCTTTGTCACCATAGCCCTCTATGGGCTTCCAAATATCACTTTGCCAATTCCACAAGAACTGTTTTAGCGAAAGGCTTATTGAGGGGAAAGCTGAAACTCTGTGAGATGATTTCACAGAACACAACTAAGTTTCTCAGAAACCTTCTTTCTCTTTGTTATCAGAGGATATTTCCTTTGGCCCTATAGTCTTTAAAGGGAAAGGAAATATCTGTTCTCAGATTCCACAGAAATAAGGCTAGCAAAGAGATCCACGAAATGCAGATGTAACACTGTGAGATGAATTAACAGAACTCTAAGCGGTTTCTCAGAAAGTTTCTTTCCAGATTTCATCGGAGGATATTTCCTTTTTCACCATAGCCCTCTATGGGCTTCCAAATATCACTTTGCCAATTCCACATGAACTGTCTTAGCGAAAGGCTTCTTGAGGGGAAAGCTGTAACTCTGTCAGATGATTTCACAGAACACAAAGAAGTTTCTCAGAAAGCTTCTTTCTCTTTGTTATCGGAGGATATTTCCTTTGGCCCTATAGTCTTCAAAGGGATCCGAAATATCTGTTCTCAGATTCCACAGAAATAAGGCTAGCAAAGAGATCCACGAAATACAGATGTAACTCTGTGAGATGAATTAACAGAACACTAAGCAGTTTCTCAGAAAGCTTCTTTCCAGATTTCATCGGAGGATATTTCCTTTTTCACCATAGCCCTCTATGGGCTTCCAAATATCACTTTGCCAATTCCACAAGAACTGTCTTAGCGAAAGGCTTCTTGAGGGGAAAGCTGTAACTCTGTGAGATGATTTCACAGAACACAAAGAAGTTTCTCAGAAAGCTTCTATCTCTTTGTTATCGGAGGATATTTCCTTTGGCTCTACAGTCTTCAAAGGGAAAGGAAATATCTGTTGTCAGATTGCACAGAAATAAGGCTAGCAAAGAGATCCACGAAATACAGATGTAACTCTGTGAGAGGAATTGACGGAATACTAAGAAGTTTCTCAGAAAGCTTCTTTCCAGATTTCATTGGAGGATATTTCCTTTTTCTCCATAGCCCTGTATGAGCTTCCAAATATCACTTTGCCAATTCCACAAGAACTGTCTTAGCGAAAGGCTTCTTGAGGGGACAGCTGTAAGTCTGTGAGATGATTTCACAGAACACAAAGAAGTTTCTCAGAAAGCTTCTTTCTCTTTGTTATCGGAGGATATTTCCTTTGGCCCTATAGTTTTCAAAGGGAAAGGAAATAACTGTTGTCAGATTCCACAGAAATAAGGCTAGCAAAGAGATCCAAGAAATGCAGATGTAACTCTGTGAGATGAATTAACGGAACACTAAGCATTTTCTTAGAAATCTTCTTTCCATATTTCATCGGAGGGTATTTCCTTTTTCACCATAGCCCTCTATGGGCTTCCAAATATCACTTTGCCAATTCCACAAGAACTGTCTTAGCGAATGGCTTCTTGAGGGGAAAGCTGTAACTCTGTGAGATGATTTCTCAGAACACAAAGAAGTTTCTCAGAAAGGTTCTTTCTCTTTGTTATCGGAGGATATTTCCTTTGGCCCTATAGTCTTCAAAGGGATCCGAAATATCTGTTCTCAGATGCCACAGAAATAAGGCTAGCAAAGAGATCCACGAAATACAGATGTAACTCTGTGAGATGAATAAACAGAACACCAAGCAGTTTCTCAGAGAGCTTCCTTTCAGATTTCATCGGAGGATATTTCCTTTTTCACCATAGCCCTCTATGGGCTTCCAAATATCACTTTGCCAATTCCACATGAACTGTCTTAGCCAAAGGCTTCTTGAGGGGAAAGCTGTAACTCTGTGAGATGATTTCACAGAACACAAAGAAGTTTCTCAGAAAGCTTCTTTCTCTTTGTTATCGGAGGATATTTCCTTTGGCCCTATAGTCTTTAAAAGGATCCGAAATATCTGTTCTCAGATTCCACAGAAATAAGGCTAGCAAAGAGATCCACGAAATACAGATGTAACTCTGTGAGATGAATTAACAGAACACTAAGCAGTTTCTCAGAAAGCTTCTTTCCAGATTTCATCGGAGGATATTTCCTTTTTCACCATAGCCCTCTATGGGCTTCCAAATATCACTTTGCCAATTCCACAAGAACTGTCTTAGCGAAAGGCTTCTTGAGGGGAAAGCTGTAACTCTGTGAGATGATTTCACAGAACACAAAGAAGTTTCTCAGAAAGCTTCTTTCTCTTTGTTATCGGAGGATATTTCCTTTGGCCCTATAGTCGTCAAAGGGATCCGAAATATCTGCTCTCAGATTCCACAGAAATAAGGCTAGCAAAGAGATCCTCGAAATACAGATGTAACTCTGTGAGATGAATTAACAGAACACTAAGCAGTTTCTCAGAAAGCTTCTTTCCAGATTTCATCGGAGGATATTTCCTTTTTCACCATAGCCCTCTATGGGCTTCCAAATATCACTTTGCCAATTCCACAAGAACTGTCTTAGTGAAAGGATTCTTGAGGGGAAAGCTGTAACTCTGTGAGATGATTTCACAGAACACAAAGAAGTTTCTCAGAAAGCTTCTTTCTCTTTGTTATCGGAGGATATTTCCTTTGGCCCTATAGTCTTGAAAGGGATCCGAAATATCTGTTCTCAGATTCCACAGAAATAAGGCTAGCAAAGAGATCCACGAAATACAGATGTAACTCTGTGAGATGAATTAACAGAACACTGAGCAGTTTCTCAGAAACCTTCTTTCCAGATTTCATCGGAGGATATTTCCTTTGTCACCATAGCCCTCTATGGGCTTCCAAATATCACTTTGCCAATTCCACAAGAACTGTTTTAGCGAAAGGCTTCTTGAGGGGAAAGCTGTAACTCTGTGTGATGATTTCACAGAACACAAAGAAGTTTCTCAGAAAGCTTCTTTCTCTTTGTTATCGGAGGATATTTCCTTTTGCCCTATAGTCTTCAAAGGGATCCGAAATATCTTTTCTCAGATTCCACAGAAATAAGGCTAGCAAAGAGATCCACGAAATACAGATGTAACTCTGAGATGAATTAACAGAACACTAAGCAGTTTCTCAGAAAGCTTCTTTCCAGATTTCATCGGAGGATATTTCCTTTTTCACCATAGCCCTCTATGGGCTTCCAAATATCACTTTGCCAATTCCACAAAAACTGTCTTAGCGAAAGGCTTCTTGAGGGGAAAGCTGTAACTCTGTGAGATGATTTCACAGAACACAAAGAAGTTTCTCAGAAAGCTTCTTTCTCTTTCTTATCGGAGGATATTTCCTTTGGCCCTATAGTCTTCACAGGGATCCGAAATATCTGTTCTCAGATTCCACAGAAATAAGGCTACGAAAGAGATCCACGAAATACAGATGTAACTCTGTGAGATGAATTTACACGAACACTAAGCAGTTTCTCAGAAAGCTTCTTTCCAGATTTCATGGGAGGATATTTCGTTTTTCTCCCTAGCCCTCTATGAGTTTCCAAATATCACTTTGAAAATTCCACAAGAACTGTCTTAGCGAAAGGCTTCTTGAGGGGAAAGCTGTAAAACTGTGAGATGATTTCACAGAACACAAAGAAGTCTCTCAGAAAGCTTCTTTCTCTTTGTTAACGGAGGATATTTCCTTTGGCCCTATAGTCTTCAAAGTTAAAGGAAATATCTGTTGTCAGATTCCACAGAAATAAGGCTAGCAAAGAGATCCACAAAATACAGATGTAACTCTGTGAGATGAATTTACAGAACACTAAGCAGTTTCTCAGAAAGCTTCTTTCCAGATTTCATCGGAGGATATTTCCTTTTTCACCATAGCCCTCTATGGGCTTCCAAATATCACTTTGCCAATTCCACAAGAACTGTCTTAGGGAAAGGCTTCTTGAGGGGAAAGCTGTAACTCTGTGAGATGATTTCACAGAACACAAAGAAGTTTCTCAGAAAGCTTCTTTCACTTTGTTATCGGAGGATATTTCCTTTGGCCCTATAGTCTTCGAAGATATCCGAAATATCTGTTCTCAGATTCCACAGAAATAAGGTAGCAAAGAGATCCACGAAATACAGATGTAACTCTGTGAGATGAATTTACAGAACACTAAGCAGTTTCTCAGAAAGCTTCTTTCCAGATTTCATCGGAGGATATTTCCTTTTTCACCATAGCCCTCTATGGGCTTCCAAATATCACTTTGCCAATTCCACAAGAACTGTCTTAGTGAAAGGATTCTTGAGGGGAAAGCTGTAACTCTGTGAGATGATTTCACAGAACACAAAGAAGTTTCTCAGAAAGCTTCTTTCTCTTTGTTATCGGAGGATATTTCCTTTGGCCCTATAGTCTTGAAAGGGATCCGAAATATCTGTTCTCAGATTCCACAGAAATAAGGCTAGCAAAGATCCACGAAATACAGATGTAACTCTGTGAGATGAATTAACAGAACACTGAGCAGTTTCTCAGAAGGCTTCTTTCCAGATTTCATCGGAGGATATTTCCTTTGTCACCATAGCCCTCTATGGGCTTCCAAATATCACTTTGCCAATTCCACAAGAACTGTTTTAGCGAAAGGCTTCTTGAGGGGAAAGCTGTAACTCTGTGTGATGATTTCACAGAACACAAAGAAGTTTCTCAGAAAGCTTCTTTCTCTTTGTTATCGGAGGATATTTCCTTTTGCCCTATAGTCTTCAAAGGGATCCGAAATATCTGTTCTCAGATTCCACAGAAATAAGGCTAGCAAAGAGATCCACGAAATACAGATGTAACTCTGAGATGAATTAACAGAACACTAAGCAGTTTCTCAGAAAGCTTCTTTCCAGATTTCATCGGAGGATATTTCCTTTTTCACCATAGCCCTCTATGGGCTTCCAAATATCACTTTGCCAATTCCACAAGAACTGTCTTAGCGAAAGGCTTCTTGAAGGGAAAGCTGTAACTCTGTGAGATGATTTCACAGAACACAAAGAAGTTTCTCAAAAAGCTTCTTTCTCTTTGTTATCGGAGGATATTTCCTTTGGCCCTATAGTCTTCAAAGGGATCCGAAATATCTGTTCTCAGATTCCACAGAAATAAGGCTAGCAAAGAGATCCACGAAATACAGATGTAACTCTGTGAGATGAATTAACAGAACACTGAGCAGTTTCTCAGAAAACTTCTTTCCAGATTTCATCGGAGGATATTTCCTTTTTCACCATAGCCCTCTATGGGCTTCCAAATATCACTTTGCCAATTCCACAAGAACTGTCTTAGCGAAAGGCTTCTTGAGGGGAAAGCTGTAACTCTGTGAGATGATTTCACAGAACACAAAGAAGTTTCTCAGAAAGCTTCTTTCTCTTTGTTATCGGAGGATATTTCCTTTGGCCCTATAGTCTTGGAAGAGATCCGAAATATCTGTTCTCAGATTCCACAGAAATAAGGCTAGCAAAGAGATCCCCGAAATACAGATGTAACTCTGTGAGATGAATTAACAGAACACTGAGCAGTTTCTCAGAAAGCTTCTTTCCAGATTTCATCTGAGGATATTTCCTTTGTCACCATAGCCCTCTATGGGCTTTCAAATATCACTTTGCCAATTCCACAAGAACTGTTTTAGCGAAAGGCTTCTTGAGGGGAAAGCTGTAACTCTGTGAGATGATTTCACAGAACACAACGAAGTTTCTCAGAAAGCTTCTTTCTCTTTGTTATCGGAGGATATTTCCTTTGGCCCTATAGTCTTTAAAGGGTAAGGAAATATCTGTTCTCAGATTCCACAGAAATACGGCTAGCAAAGAGATCCACGAAATACAGATGTAACACTGTGAGATGAATTAACAGAACACTAAGCGGTTTCTCAAAAAGTTTCTTTCCAGATTTCATCGGAGGATATTTCCTTTTTCACCATAGCCCTCTATGGGCTTCCAAATATCACTTTGCCAATTCCACATGAACTGTCTTAGCGAAAGGCTTCTTGAGGGGAAAGCTGTAACTCTGTGAGATGATTTCACAGAACACAAAGAAGTCTCTCAGAAAGCTTCTTTCTCTTTGTTATCGGAGGATATTTCCTTTGGCCCTATAGTCTTCAAAGGGATCCGAAATATCTGTTCTCAGATTCCACAGAAATAAGGCTAGCAAAGAGATCCACGAAATACAGATGTAACTCTGTGAGGTGAATTAACAGAACACTAAGCAGTTTCTCAGAAAGCTTCTTTCCAGATTTCATCGGAGGATATTTCCTTTTTCACCGTAGCCGTCTCTGGGCTTCCAAATATCACTTTGCCAATTCCACAAGAACTGTCTTAGCGAAAGGCTTCTTGAGGGGAAAGCTGTAACTCTGTGAGATGATTTCACAGAATACAAAGAAGTTTCTCAGAAAGCTTCTTTCTCTTTGTTATCGGAGGATATTTCCTTTGGCCCTATAGTCGTCAAAGGGATCCGAAATATCTGCTCTCAGAATCCAGGGAAATAAGGCTAGCAAAGAGATCCTCGAAATACAGATGTAACTCTGTGAGATGAATTAACAGAACACTAAGCAGTTTCTCAGAAAGCTTCTTTCCAGATTTCATCGGAGGATATTTCCTTTTTCACCATAGCCCTCTATGGGCTTCCAAATATCACTTTGCCAATTCCACAAGAACTGTCTTAGTGAAAGGATTCTTGAGGGGAAAGCTGTAACTCTGTGAGATGATTTCACAGAACACAAAGAAGTTTCTGAGAAAGCTTCTTTCTCTTTGTTATCGGAGGATATTTCCTTTTGCCCTATAGTCTTCAAAGGGATCCGAAATATCTGTTCTCAGATTCCACAGAAATAAGGCTAGCAAAGAGATGCACGAAATACAGATGTAACTCTGAGATGAATTAACAGAACACTAAGCAGTTTCTCAGAAAGCTTCTTTCCAGATTTCATCGGAGGATATTTCCTTTTTCACCATAGCCCTCTATGGGCTTCCAAATATCACTTTGCCAATTCCACAAGAACTGTCTTAGCGAAAGGCTTCTTGAGGGGAATGCTGTAACTCTGTGATATGATTTCACAGAACACAAAGAAGTTTCTCAGAAAGCTTCTTTCTCTTTGTTATCGGACGATATTTCCTTTGGCCCTATAGTCTTCAAAGTTAACGGAAATATCTGTTGTCAGATTCCACAGAAATAAGGCTAACAAAGAGATCCACGAAATACAGATGTAACTCTGTGAGATGAATTTACAGAACACTAAGCAGTTTCTCAGAAAGCTTCTTTCCAGATTTCATGGGAGGATATTTCCTTTTTCACCATAGCCCTCTATGGGCTTCCAAATATCACTTTGCCAATTCCACAAGAACTGTCTTAGCGAAAGGCTTCTTGAGGGGAAAGCTGTAACTCTGTGAGATGATTTCACAGAATACAAAGAAGTTTCTCAGAAAGCTTCTTTCTCTTTGTTATCGGAGGATATTTCCTTTGGCCCTATAGTCGTCAAAGGGATCCGAAATATCTGCTCTCAGAATCCAGGGAAATAAGGCTAGCAAAGAGATCCTCGAAATACAGATGTAACTCTGTGAGATGAATTAACAGAACACTAAGCAGTTTCTCAGAAAGCTTCTTTCCAGATTTCATCGGAGGATATTTCCTTTTTCACCATAGCCCTCTATGGGCTTCCAAATATCACTTTGCCAATTCCACAAGAACTGTCTTAGTGAAAGGATTCTTGAGGGGAAAGCTGTAACTCTGTGAGATGATTTCACAGAACACAAAGAAGTTTCTGAGAAAGCTTCTTTCTCTTTGTTATCGGAGGATATTTCCTTTTGCCCTATAGTCTTCAAAGGGATCCGAAATATCTGTTCTCAGATTCCACAGAAATAAGGCTAGCAAAGAGATGCACGAAATACAGATGTAACTCTGAGATGAATTAAAAGAACACTAAGCAGTTTCTCAGAAAGCTTCTTTCCAGATTTCATCGGAGGATATTTCCTTTTTCACCATAGCCCTCTATGGGCTTCCAAATATCACTTTGCCAATTCCACAAGAACTGTCTTAGCGAAAGGCTTCTTGAGGGGAATGCTGTAACTCTGTGATATGATTTCACAGAACACAAAGAAGTTTCTCAGAAAGGTTCTTTCTCTTTGTTATCGGACGATATTTCCTTTGGCCCTATAGTCTTCAAAGTTAACGGAAATATCTGTTGTCAGATTCCACAGAAATAAGGCTAACAAAGAGATCCACGAAATACAGATGTAACTCTGTGAGATGAATTTACAGAACACTAAGCAGTTTCTCAGAAAGCTTCTTTCCAGATTTCATGGGAGGATATTTCCTTTTTCACCATAGCCCTCTATGGGCTTCCAAATATCACTTTGCCAATTCCACAAGAACTGTCTTAGCGAAAGGCTTCTTGAGGGGAAAGCTGTAACTCTGTGAGATGATTTCACAGAACACAAAGAAGTTTCTCAGAAAGCTTCTTTCTCTTTGTTATCGGAGGATATTTCCTTTGGCCCTATAGTCTTGGAAGAGATCCGAAATATCTGTTCTCAGATTCCACAGAAATAAGGCTAGCAAAGAGATCCCCGAAATACAGATGTAACTCTGTGAGATGAATTAACAGAACACTGAGCAGTTTCTCAGAAAGCTTCTTTCCAGATTTCATCTGAGGATATTTCCTTTGTCACCATAGCCCTCTATGGGCTTTCAAATATCACTTTGCCAATTCGACAAGAACTGTTTTAGCGAAAGGCTTCTTGAGGGGAAAGCTGTAACTCTGTGAGATGATTTCACAGAACACAACGAAGTTTCTCAGAAAGCTTCTTTCTCTTTGTTATCGGAGGATATTTCCTTTGGCCCTATAGTCTTTAAAGGGTAAGGAAATATCTGTTCTCAGATTCCACAGAAATACGGCTAGCAAAGAGATCCACGAAATACAGATGTAACACTGTGAGATGAATTAACAGAACACTAAGCGGTTTCTCAAAAAGTTTCTTTCCAGATTTCATCGGAGGATATTTCCTTTTTCACCATAGCCCTCTATGGGCTTCCAAATATCACTTTGCCAATTCCACATGAACTGTCTTAGCCAAAGGCTTCTTGAGGGGAAAGCTGTAACTCTGTGAGATGATTTCACAGAACACAAAGAAGTTTCTCAGAAAGCTTCTTTCTCTTTGTTATCGGAGGATATTTCCTTTGGCCCTATAGTCGTCAAAGGGATCCGAAATATCTGCTCTCAGATTCCACAGAAATAAGGCTAGCAAAGAGATCCTCGAAATACAGATGTAACTCTGTGAGATGAATTAACAGAACACTAAGCAGTTTCTCAGAAAGCTTCTTTCCAGATTTCATCGGAGGATATTTCCTTTTTCACCATAGCCCTCTATGGGCTTCCAAATATCACTTTGCCAATTCCACAAGAACTGTCTTAGTGAAAGGATTCTTGAGGGGAAAGCTGTAACTCTGTGAGATGATTTCACAGAACACAAAGAAGTTTCTCAGAAAGCTTCTTTCTCTTTGTTATCGGAGGATATTTCCTTTGGCCCTATAGTCTTGAAAGGGATCCGAAATATCTGTTCTCAGATTCCACAGAAATAAGGCTAGCAAAGAGATCCACGAAATACAGATGTAACTCTGTGAGATGAATTAACAGAACACTGAGCAGTTTCTCAGAAAGCTTCTTTCCAGATTTCATCGGAGGATATTTCCTTTTTCACCATTGCCCTCTAAGAGCTTCCACATATCACTTTGCCAATTCCACAAGAACTGTCTTAGCGAAAGGCTTCTTGAGGGGGAAAGCTGTAACTCTGTGAGCTGATTTCACAGAACACAAAGAAGTTTCTCAGAAAACTTCTTTCTCTTTGTTATCGGAGGATATTTCCTTTGGCCCTACAGTCTTCAAAGGGAAAGGAAATATCTGTTCTCAGATTCCACAGAAATAAGGCTAGCAAAGAGATCCTCGAAATACAGATGTAACTCTGTGAGATGAATTGACAGAACACTAAGCAGTTTCTCAGAAAGCTTCTTTCCAGATTTCATCGGAGAATATTTCCTTTTTCACCATAGCCCTCTATGGGCTTCCAAATATCACTTTGCCAATTCCACAAGAACTGTCTTAGAGAAAGGCTTCTTGAGGGGAAAGCTGTAACTCTGTGAGATGATTTCACAGAACACAAAGAAGTTTCTCAGAAAGCTTCTTTCTCTTTCTTATCGGAGGATATTTCCTTTGGCCCTATAGTATTCAAAGGGATCCGAAATATCTGTTCTCAGATTCCACAGAAATAAGGCTACGAAAGAGATCCACGAAATACAGATGTAACTCTGTGAGATGAATTTACACGAACACTAAGCAGCTTCTCAGAAAGCTTCTTTCCAGATTTCATGGGAGGATATTTCGTTTTTCTCCATAGCCCTCTATGAGTTTCCAAATATCACTTTGAAAATTCCACAAGAACTGTCTTAGCGAAAGGCTTCTTCAGGGGAAAGCTGTAAAACTGTGAGATGATTTCACAGAACACAAAGAAGTTTCTCAGAAAGCTTCTTTCTCTTTGTTAACGGAGGATATTTCCTTTGGCCCTATAGTCTTCAAAGTTAAAGGAAATATCTGTTGTCAGATTCCACAGAAATAAGGCTAGCAAAGAGATCCACGAAATACAGATGTAACTCTGTGAGATCAATTAACAGAACACTAAGCAGTTTCTCAGAAAGCTTCTTTCTATATTTCATCTGAGGATATTTCCTTTTTCACCATAGCCCTCTACGGGCTTCCAAATATCACTTTGCCAATTCCACAAAAACTGTCTTAGCGAAAGGCTTCTTGAGGGGAAAGCTGTAACTCTGTGAGATGATTTCACAGAACACAAAGAAGTTTCTCAGAAAGCTTCTTTCACTTTGTTATCGGAGGATATTTCCTTTGGCCCTATAGTCTTCGAAGAGATCCGAAATATCTGTTCTCAGATTCCACAGAAATAAGGTAGCAAAGAGATCCACGAAATACAGATGTAACTCTGTGAGATGAATTTACAGAACACTAAGCAGTTTCTCAGAAAGCTTCTTTCCAGATTTCATCGGAGGATATTTCCTTTTTCACCATAGCCCTCTATGGGCTTCCAAATATCACTTTGCCAATTCCACAAGAACTGTCTTAGCGAAAGGCTTCTTGAGGGGAAAGCTGTAACTCTGTGAGATGATTTCACAGAACACAAAGAAGTTTCTCAGAAAGCTTCTTTCTCTTTGTTATCGGAGGATATTTCCTTTGGCCCTATAGTCTTGGAAGAGATCCGAAATATCTGTTCTCTGATTCCACAGAAATAAGGCTAGCAAAGAGATCCACGAAATACAGATGTAACTCTGTGAGATGAATTAACAGAACACTGAGCAGTTTCTCAGAAAGCTTCTTTCCAGATTTCATCGGAGGATATTTCCTTTGTCACCATAGCCCTCTATGGGCTTCCAAATATCACTTTGCCAATTCCACAAGAACTGTTTTAGCGAAAGGCTTCTTGAGGGGAAAGCTGTAACTCTGTGAGATGATTTCACAGAACACAAGGAAGTTTCTCAGAAAGCTTCTTTCTCTTTGTTATCGGAGGATATTTCCTTTGGCCCTATAGTCTTTAAAGGGAAAGGAAATATCTGTTCTCAGATTCCACAGAAATAAGGCTAGCAAAGAGATTCACGAAATACAGATGTAACACTGTGAGATGAATTAACAGAACACTAAGCGGTTTCTCAGAAAGTTTCTTTCCAGATTTCATCGGAGTATATTTCCTTTTTCACCATAGCCCTCTATGGGCTTCCAAATATCACTTTGCCAATTCCACATGAACTGTCTTAGCGAAAGGCTTCTTGAGGGGAAAGCTGTAACTCTGTGAGATGATTTCACAGAACACAAAGAAGTCTCTCATAAAGCTTCTTTCTCTTTGTTATCGGAGGATATTTCCTTTGGCCCTATAGTCTTCAAAGGGATCCGAAATATCTGTTCTCAGATTCCACAGAAATAAGGCTAGCAAAGAGATCCACGAAATACAGATGTAACTCTGTGAGGTGAATTAACAGAACACTAAGCAGTTTCTCAGAAAGCTTCTTTCCAGATTTCATCGGAGGATATTTCCTTTTTCACCGTAGCCGTCTATGGGCTTCCAAATATCACTTTGCCAATTCCACAAGAACTGTCTTAGCGAAAGGCTTCTTGAGGGGAAAGCTGTAACTCTGTGAGATGATTTCACAGAATACAAAGAAGTTTCTCAGAAAGCTTCTTTCTCTTTGTTATCGGAGGATATTTCCTTTGGCCCTATAGTCGTCAAAGGGATCCGAAATATCTGCTCTCAGATTCCACAGAAATAAGGCTAGCAAAGAGATCCTCGAAATACAGATGTAACTCTGTGAGATGAATTAACAGAACACTAAGCAGTTTCTCAGAAAGCTTCTTTCCAGATTTCATCGGAGGATATTTCCTTTTTCACCATAGCCCTCTATGGGCTTCCAAATATCACTTTGCCAATTCCACAAGAACTGTCTTAGTGAAAGGATTCTTGAGGGGAAAGCTGTAACTCTGTGAGATGATTTCACAGAACACAAAGAAGTTTCTGAGAAAGCTTCTTTTTCTTTGTTATCGGAGGATATTTCCTTTTGCCCTATAGTCTTCAAAGGGATCCGAAATATCTGTTCTCAGATTCCACAGAAATAAGGCTAGCAAAGAGATGCACGAAATACAGATGTAACTCTGAGATGAATTAACAGAACACTAAGCAGTTTCTCAGAAAGCTTCTTTCCAGATTTCATCGGAGGATATTTCCTTTTTCACCATAGCCCTCTATGGGCTTCCAAATATCACTTTGCCAATTCCACAAGAACTGTCTTAGCGAAAGGCTTCTTGAGGGGAATGCTGTAACTCTGTGATATGATTTCACAGAACACAAAGAAGTTTCTCAGAAAGCTTCTTTCTCTTTGTTATCGGAGGATATTTCCTTTGGCCCTATAGTCTTCAAAGTTAACGGAAATATCTGTTGTCAGATTCCACAGAAATAAGGCTAACAAAGAGATCCACGAAATACAGATGTAACTCTGTGAGATGAATTTACAGAACACTAAGCAGTTTCTCAGAAAGCTTCTTTCCATATTTCATTGGAGGATATTTCCTTTTTCACCGTAGCCCTCTATGGGCTTCCAAATATCACTTTGCCAATTCCACAAGAACTGTCTTAGTGAAAGGCTTCTTGAGGGGAAGGCTGTAACTCTGTGAGATGATTTCACAGAACACAAAGAAGTTTCTCAGAAAGCTTCTTTCACTTTGTTATCGGAGGATATTTCCTTTGGCCCTATAGTCTTCAAAGGGATCCGAAATATCTGCTCTCAGATTCCACAAAAATAAGGCTAGCAAAGAGATCCACGAAATACAGATGTAACTCTGTGAGATGAATTAACAGAACACTAAGCAGTTTCTCAGAAAGCTTCTTTCCAGATTTCATCAGAGGATATTTCCTTTTTCACCATAGCCTTCTATGGGCTTCCAAATATCACTTTGCCAATTCCACAAGAACTGTCTTAGTGAAAGGCTTCTTGAGGGGAAAGCTGTAACTCTGTGAGATGATTTCACAGAACACAAAGAAGTTTCTCAGAAAGGTTCTTTCTCTTTGTTATCGGACGATATTTCCTTTGGCCCTATAGTCTTCAAAGTTAACGGAAATATCTGTTGTCAGATTCCACAGAAATAAGGCTAACAAAGAGATCCACGAAATACAGATGTAACTCTGTGAGATGAATTTACAGAACACTAAGCAGTTTCTCAGAAAGCTTCTTTCCAGATTTCATGGGAGGATATTTCCTTTTTCACCATAGCCCTCTATGGGCTTCCAAATATCACTTTGCCAATTCCACAAGAACTGTCTTAGCGAAAGGCTTCTTGAGGGGAAAGCTGTAACTCTGTGAGATGATTTCACAGAACACAAAGAAGTTTCTCAGAAAGCTTCTTTCTCTTTGTTATCGGAGGATATTTCCTTTGGCCCTATAGTCTTGGAAGAGATCCGAAATATCTGTTCTCAGATTCCACAGAAATAAGGCTAGCAAAGAGATCCCCGAAATACAGATGTAACTCTGTGAGATGAATTAACAGAACACTGAGCAGTTTCTCAGAAAGCTTCTTTCCAGATTTCATCTGAGGATATTTCCTTTGTCACCATAGCCCTCTATGGGCTTTCAAATATCACTTTGCCAATTCGACAAGAACTGTTTTAGCGAAAGGCTTCTTGAGGGGAAAGCTGTAACTCTGTGAGATGATTTCACAGAACACAACGAAGTTTCTCAGAAAGCTTCTTTCTCTTTGTTATCGGAGGATATTTCCTTTGGCCCTATAGTCTTTAAAGGGTAAGGAAATATCTGTTCTCAGATTCCACAGAAATACGGCTAGCAAAGAGATCCACGAAATACAGATGTAACACTGTGAGATGAATTAACAGAACACTAAGCGGTTTCTCAAAAAGTTTCTTTCCAGATTTCATCGGAGGATATTTCCTTTTTCACCATAGCCCTCTATGGGCTTCCAAATATCACTTTGCCAATTCCACATGAACTGTCTTAGCCAAAGGCTTCTTGAGGGGAAAGCTGTAACTCTGTCAGATGATTTCACAGAACACAAAGAAGTTTCTCAGAAAGCTTCTTTCTCTTTGTTATCGGAGGATATTTCCTTTGGCCCTATAGTCTTCAAAGGGATCCGAAATATCTCTTCTCAGATTCCACAGAAATAAGGCTAGCAAAGAGATCCACGAAATACAGATGTAACTCTGTGAGATGAATTAACAGAACACTAAGCAGTTTCTCAGAAAGCTTCTTTCCAGATTTCATGGGAGGATATTTCCTTTTTCACCATAGCCCTCTATGGGCTTCCAAATATCACTTTGCCAATTCCACAAGAACTGTCTTAGCGAAAGGCTTCTTGAGGGGAAAGCTGTAACTCTGTGAGATGATTTCACAGAACACAAAGAAGTTTCTCAGAAAGCTTCTTTCTCTTTGTTATCGGAGGATATTTCCTTTGGCCCTATAGTCGTCAAAGGGATCCGAAATATCTGCTCTCAGATTCCACAGAAATAAGGCTAGCAAAGAGATCCTCGAAATACAGATGTAACTCTGTGAGATGAATTAACAGAACACTAAGCAGTTTCTCAGAAAGCTTCTTTCCAGATTTCATCGGAGGATATTTCCTTTTTCACCATAGCCCTCTATGGGCTTCCAAATATCACTTTGCCAATTCCACAAGAACTGTCTTAGTGAAAGGATTCTTGAGGGGAAACCTGTAACTCTGTGAGATGATTTCACAGAACACAAAGAAGTTTCTCAGAAAGCTTCTTTCTCTTTGTTATCGGAGGATATTTCCTTTGGCCCTATAGTCTTGAAAGGGATCCGAAATATCTGTTCTCAGATTCCACAGAAATAAGGCTAGCAAAGAGATCCACGAAATACAGATGTAACTCTGTGAGATGAATTAACAGAACACTGAGCAGTTTCTCAGAAAGCTTCTTTCCAGATTTCATCGGAGGATATTTCCTTTGCCACCATAGCCCTCTATGGGCTTCCAAATATCACTTTGCCAATTCCTCAAGAACTGTCTTAGCGAAAGGCTTCTTGAGGGGAAAGCTGTAACTCTGTGAGATGATTTCACAGAACACAACGAAGTTTCTCAGAAAGCTTCTTTCTCTTTGTTATCGGAGGATATTTCCTTTGGCCCTATAGTCTTTAAAGGGAAAGGAAATATCTGTTCTCAGATTCCACAGAAATAAGGCTAGCAAAGAGATCCACGAAATACAGATATAACACTGTGAGATGAATTAACAGAACACTAAGCGGTTTCTCAGAAAGTTTCTTTCCAGATTTCATCGGAGGATATTTCCTTTTTCAACATAGCCCTCTATGGGCTTCCAAATATCACTTTGCCAATTCCACATGAACTGTCTTAGCGAAAGGCTTCTAGAGGGGAAAGCTGTAACTCTGTCAGATGATTTCACAGAACACAAAGAAGTTTCTCAGAAAGCTTCTTTCTCTTTCTTATCGGAGGATATTTCCTTTGGCCCTTTAGTCTTCAAAGGGAAAGGAAATATCTGTTCTCAGATTCCACAAAAATAAGGCTAGCAAAGAGATCCACGAAATACAGATGTAACTCTGTGAGATGAATTAACAGAACACTAAGCAGTTTCTCAGAAAGCTTCTTTCCAGATTTTATCGGAGGATATTTCCTTTTTCACCATTGCCCTCTAAGAGCTTCCACATATCACTTTGCCAATTCCACAAGAACTGTCTTAGCGAAAGGCTTCTTGAGGGGGAAAGCTGTAACTCTGTGAGCTGATTTCACAGAACACAAAGAAGTTTCTCAGAAAACTTCTTTCTCTTTGTTATCGGAGGATATTTCCTTTGGCCCTACAGTCTTCAAAGGGAAAGGAAATATCTGTTCTCAGATTCCACAGAAATAAGGCTAGCAAAGAGATCCTCGAAATACAGATGTAACTCTGTGAGATGAATTGACAGAACACTAAGCAGTTTCTCAGAAAGCTTCTTTCCAGATTTCATCGGAGAATATTTCCTTTTTCACCATAGCCCTCTATGGGCTTCCAAATATCACTTTGCCAATTCCACAAGAACTGTCTTAGAGAAAGGCTTCTTGAGGGGAAAGCTGTAACTCTGTGAGATGATTTCACAGAACACAAAGAAGTTTCTCAGAAAGCTTCTTTCTCTTTCTTATCGGAGGATATTTCCTTTGGCCCTATAGTATTCAAAGGGATCCGAAATATCTGTTCTCAGATTCCACAGAAATAAGGCTACGAAAGAGATCCACGAAATACAGATGTAACTCTGTGAGATGAATTTACACGAACACTAAGCAGTTTCTCAGAAAGCTTCTTTCCAGATTTCATGGGAGGATATTTCGTTTTTCTCCATAGCCCTCTATGAGTTTCCAAATATCACTTTGAAAATTCCACAAGAACTGTCTTAGCGAAAGGCTTCTTCAGGGGAAAGCTGTAAAACTGTGAGATGATTTCACAGAACACAAAGAAGTTTCTCAGAAAGCTTCTTTCTCTTTGTTAACGGAGGATATTTCCTTTGGCCCTATAGTCTTCAAAGTTAAAGGAAATATCTGTTGTCAGATTCCACAGAAATAAGGCTAGCAAAGAGATCCACGAAATACAGATGTAACTCTGTGAGATCAATTAACAGAACACTAAGCAGTTTCTCAGAAAGCTTCTTTCTATATTTCATCTGAGGATATTTCCTTTTTCACCATAGCCCTCTACGGGCTTCCAAATATCACTTTGCCAATTCCACAAAAACTGTCTTAGCGAAAGGCTTCTTGAGGGGAAAGCTGTAACTCTGTGAGATGATTTCACAGAACACAAAGAAGTTTCTCAGAAAGCTTCTTTCACTTTGTTATCGGAGGATATTTCCTTTGGCCCTATAGTCTTCGAAGAGATCCGAAATATCTGTTCTCAGATTCCACAGAAATAAGGTAGCAAAGAGATCCACGAAATACAGATGTAACTCTGTGAGATGAATTTACAGAACACTAAGCAGTTTCTCAGAAAGCTTCTTTCCAGATTTCATCGGAGGATATTTCCTTTTTCACCATAGCCCTCTATGGGCTTCCAAATATCACTTTGCCAATTCCACATGAACTGTCTTAGCGAAAGGCTTCTTGAGGGGAAAGCTGTAACTCTGTGAGATGATTTCACAGAACACAAAGAAGTCTCTCATAAAGCTTCTTTCTCTTTGTTATCGGAGGATATTTCCTTTGGCCCTATAGTCTTCAAAGGGATCCGAAATATCTGTTCTCAGATTCCACAGAAATAAGGCTAGCAAAGAGATCCACGAAATACAGATGTAACTCTGTGAGGTGAATTAACAGAACACTAAGCAGTTTCTCAGAAAGCTTCTTTCCAGATTTCATCGGAGGATATTTCCTTTTTCACCGTAGCCGTCTATGGGCTTCCAAATATCACTTTGCCAATTCCACAACAACTGTCTTAGCGAAAGGCTTCTTGAGGGGAAAGCTGTAACTCTGTGAGATGATTTCACAGAATACAAAGAAGTTTCTCAGAAAGCTTCTTTCTCTTTGTTATCGGAGGATATTTCCTTTGGCCCTATAGTCGTCAAAGGGATCCGAAATATCTGCTCTCAGATTCCACAGAAATAAGGCTAGCAAAGAGATCCTCGAAATACAGATGTAACTCTGTGAGATGAATTAACAGAACACTAAGCAGGTTCTCAGAAAGCTTCTTTCCAGATTTCATCGGAGGATATTTCCTTTTTCACCATAGCCCTCTATGGGCTTCCAAATATCACTTTGCCAATTCCACAAGAACTGTCTTAGTGAAAGGATTCTTGAGGGGAAAGCTGTAACTCTGTGAGATGATTTCACAGAACACAAAGAAGTTTCTGAGAAAGCTTCTTTCTCTTTGTTATCGGAGGATATTTCCTTTTGCCCTATAGTCTTCAAAGGGATCCGAAATATCTGTTCTCAGATTCCACAGAAATAAGGCTAGCAAAGAGATGCACGAAATACAGATGTAACTCTGAGATGAATTAACAGAACACTAAGCAGTTTCTCAGAAAGCTTCTTTCCAGATTTCATCGGAGGATATTTCCTTTTTCACCATAGCCCTCTATGGGCTTCCAAATATCACTTTGCCAATTCCACAAGAACTGTCTTAGCGAAAGGCTTCTTGAGGGGAATGCTGTAACTCTGTGATATGATTTCACAGAACACAAAGAAGTTTCTCAGAAAGCTTCTTTCTCTTTGTTATCGGAGGATATTTCCTTTGGCCCTATAGTCTTCAAAGTTAACGGAAATATCTGTTGTCAGATTCCACAGAAATAAGGCTAACAAAGAGATCCACGAAATACAGATGTAACTCTGTGAGATGAATTTACAGAACACTAAGCAGTTTCTCAGAAAGCTTCTTTCCATATTTCATCGGAGGATATTTCCTTTTTCACCGTAGCCCTCTATGGGCTTCCAAATATCACTTTGCCAATTCCACAAGAACTGTCTTAGTGAAAGGCTTCTTGAGGGGAAGGCTGTAACTCTGTGAGATGATTTCACAGAACACAAAGAAGTTTCTCAGAAAGCTTCTTTCACTTTGTTATCGGAGGATATTTCCTTTGGCCCTATAGTCTTCAAAGGGATCCGAAATATCTGCTCTCAGATTCCACAAAAATAAGGCTAGCAAAGAGATCCACGAAATACAGATGTAACTCTGTGAGATGAATTAACAGAACACTAAGCAGTTTCTCAGAAAGCTTCTTTCCAGATTTCATCAGAGGATATTTCCTTTTTCACCATAGCCTTCTATGGGCTTCCAAATATCACTTTGCCAATTCCACAAGAACTGTCTTAGTGAAAGGCTTCTTGAGGGGAAAGCTGTAACTCTGTGAGATGATTTCACAGAACACAAAGAAGTTTCTCAGAAAGCTTCTTTCTCTTTGTTATCGGAGGATATTTCCCTTGGCCCTATAGTATTCAAAGGGATCCGAAATATCTGCTCTCAGATTCCACAGAAATAAGGTTTGCAAAAAGATCCACGAAATACAGATGTAACTCTGTGAGATGAATTAACAGAACACTAAGCAGTGTCTCAAAAAGCTTCTTTCCAGATATCATTGGAGGATATTTCCTTTTTCACCATAGCCCTCTATGGGCTTACAATTAACACTTTGCCAATTCCACAAGAACTGTCTTAGCGAAAGGCTTCTTGAGGGGATAGCTGTAACTCTGTGAGATGATTTCACAGAACACAAAGAAGTTTCTCAGAAAGCTTCTTTCTCTTTCTTATCAGAGGATATTTCCTTTGGCCCTATAGTCTTCAAAGGGAAAGGAAATATCTGTTCTCAGATTCCACAGAAATAAGGCTAGCAAAGAGATCCACGAAATACAGAAGTAACACTGTGAGATGAATTAACAGAACACTAAGCGGTTTCTCAGAAAGTTTCTTTCCAGATTTCATCGGAGGATATTTCCTTTTTCACCATAGCCCTCTATGGGCTTCCAAATATCACTTTGCCAATTCCACATGAACTGTCTTAGCCAAAGGCTTCTTGAGGGGAAAGCTGTAACTCTGTCAGATGATTTCACAGAACACAAAGAAGTTTCTCAGAAAGCTTCTTTCTCTTTGTTATCGGAGGATATTTCCTTTGGCCCTATAGTCTTCAAAGGGATCCGAAATATCTGTTCTCAGATTCCACAGAAATAAGGCTAGCAAAGAGATCCACGAAATACAGATGTAACTCTGTGAGATGAATTAACAGAACACTAAGCAGTTTCTCAGAAAGCTTCTTTCCAGATTTCATCGGAGGATATTTCCTTTTTCACCATAGCCCTCTATGGGCTTCCAAATATCACTTTGCCAATTCCACAAGAACTGTCTTAGCGAAAGGCTTCTTGAGGGGAAAGCTGTAACTCTGTGAGATGATTTCACAGAACACAAAGAAGTTTCTCAGAAAGCTTCTTTCTCTTTGTTATCGGAGGATATTTCCTTTGGCCCTATAGTCGTCAAAGGGATCCGAAATATCTGCTCTCAGATTCCACAGAAATAAGGCTAGCAAAGAGATCCTCGAAATACAGATGTAACTCTGTGAGATGAATTAACAGAACACTAAGCAGTTTCTCAGAAAGCTTCTTTCCAGATTTCATCGGAGGATATTTCCTTTTTCACCATAGCCCTCTATGGGCTTCCAAATATCACTTTGCCAATTCCACAAGAACTGTCTTAGTGAAAGGATTCTTGAGGGGAAAGCTGTAACTCTGTGAGATGATTTCACAGAACACAAAGAAGTTTCTCAGAAAGCTTCTTTCTCTTTGTTATCGGAGGATATTTCCTTTGGCCCTATAGTCTTGAAAGGGATCCGAAATATCTGTTCTCAGATTCCACAGAAATAAGGCTAGCAAAGAGATCCACGAAATACAGATGTAACTCTGTGAGATGAATTATCAGAACACTGAGCAGTTTCTCAGAAAGCTTCTTTCCAGATTTCATCGGAGGATATTTCCTTTGTCACCATAGCCCTCTATGGGCTTCCAAATATCACTTTGCCAATTCCACAAGAACTGTTTTAGCGAAAAGCTTCTTGAGGGCAAAGCTGTAACTCTGTGAGATGATTTCACAGAACACAAAGAGGTTTCTCAGAAAGCTTCTTTCTCTTTGTTATCGGAGGATATTTCCTTTGGCCCTATAGTCTTTAAAGGGAAAGGAAATATCTGTTCTCAGATTCCACAGAAATAAGGCTAGCAAAGAGATCCACGAAATACAGATGTAACACTGTGAGATGAATTAACAGAACACTAAGCGGTTTCTCAGAAAGTTTCTTTCCAGATTTCATCGGAGGATATTTCCTTTTTCAACATAGCCCTCTATGGGCTTCCAAATATCACTTTGCCAATTCCACATGAACTGTCTTAGCGAAAGGCTTCTTGAAGGGAAAGCTGTAACTCTGTCAGATGATTTCACAGAACACAAAGAAGTTTCTCAGAAAGCTTCTTTCTCTTTCTTATCGGAGGATATTTCCTTTGGCCCTATAGTCTTCAAAGGGAAAGGAAATATCTGTTCTCAGATTCCACAAAAATAAGGCTAGCAAAGAGATCCAAGAAATACAGATGTAACTCTGTGAGATGAATTAATAGAACACTAAGCAGTTTCTCAGAAAGCTTCTTTCCAGATTTTATCGGAGGATATTTCCTTTTTCACCATTGCCCTCTAAGAGCTTCCACATATCACTTTGCCAATTCCACAAGAACTGTCTTAGCGAAAGGCTTCTTGAGGGGGAAAGCTGTAACTCTGTGAGATGATTTCACAGAACACAAAGAAGTTTCTCAGAAAACTTCTTTCTCTTTGTTATCGGAGGATATTTCCTTTGGCCCTACAGTCTTCAAAGGGAAAGGAAATATCTGTTCTCAGATTCCACAGACATAAGGCTAGCAAAGAGATCCTCGAAATACAGATGTAACTCTTTGAGATGAATTGACAGAACACTAAGCAGTTTCTCAGAAAGCTTCTTTCCAGATTTCATCGGAGAATATTTCCTTTTTCACCATAGCCCTCTATGGGCTTCCAAATATCACTTTGCCAATTCCACAAGGACTGTCTTAGAGAAAGGCTTCTTGAGGGGAAAGCTGTAACTCTGTGAGATGATTTCACAGAACACAAAGAAGTTTCTCAGAAAGCTTCTTTCTCTTTCTTATCAGAGGATATTTCCTTTGGCCCTATAGTCTTCACAGGGATCCGAAATATCTGTTCTCAGATTCCACAGAAATAAGGCTACGAAAGAGATCCACGAAATACAGATGTAACTCTGTGAGATGAATTTACACGAACACTAAGCAGTTTCTCAGAAAGCTTCTTTCCAGATTTCATGGGAGGATATTTCGTTTTTCTCCATAGCCCTCTATGAGTTTCCAAATATCACTTTGAAAATTCCACAAGAACTGTCTTAGCGAAAGGCTTCTTGAGGGGAAAGCTGTAAAACTGTGAGATGATTTCACAGAACACAAAGAAGTTTCTCAGAAAGCTTCTTTCTCTTTGTTAACGGAGGATATTTCCTTTGGCCCTATAGTCTTCAAAGTTAAAGGAAATATCTGTTGTCAGATTCCACAGAAATAAGGCTAGCAAAGAGATCCACGAAATACAGATGTAACTCTGTGAGATGAATTTACAGAACACTAAGCAGTTTCTCATAAAGCTTCTTTCCAGATTTCATCGGAGGATATTTCCTTTTTCACCATAGCCCTCTATGGGCTTCCAAATATCACTTTGCCAATTCCACAAGAACTGTCTTAGCGAAAGGCTTCTTGAGGGGAAAGCTGTAACTCTGTGAGATGATTTCACAGAACACAAAGAGGTTTCTCAGAAAGCTTCTTTCTCTTTGTTATCGGAGGATATTTCCTTTGGCCCTATAGTCTTCAAAGGGAAAGGAAATATCTGTTCTCAGATTCCACAGAAATAAGGCTAGCAAAGAGATCCACTAAATACAGATGTAACTGTGTGAGATGAATTAACAGAACAGTAAGCAGTTTCTCAGAACGCTTCTTTAGGTATTTCATCGGAGGATATTTCCTTTTTCACCATTGCCCTCTATGGGCTTCCAAATATCGCTTTGCGAATTCCACAAAAACTGTGTTAGCGAAAGGCTTCTTGAGGGGAAAGCTGTAACTCTGTGAGATGATCTCACAGAACACAAAGAAGTTTCTCAGAAAGCTTCTTTCTCTTTGTTATCGGAGGATATTTCCTTTGGCCCTATAGTCTTCATGGGATAGGAAATATCTGTTCTCAGATTCCACAGAAATAAAGCTAGCAAAAAGATCCACCAAATACAGATGTAACTCTCTGTGAGATGAATTAACAGAAAACTAAGCAGTTTCTCAGAAAGCTTCTTTCCATATTTCGTCTGAGGATATTTCCTTTTTCACCTTAGCCCTCTATGGGCTTCAAAATATCACTTTGCCAATTCCACAAGAACTGTCTTAGCGAAAGGCTTCTTGAGGGGAAAGCTGTAACTCTGTGAGATGATTTCACAGAACACAAAGAAGTTTCTCAGAAAGCTTCTTTCTCTTTGTTATCGGAGGATATTTCATTTTGCCCTATAGTCTTCAAAGGGATCCGAAATATCTGTTCTCAGATTCCACAGAAATAAGGCTAGCAAAGAGATCCACGAAATACAGATGTAACTCTGTGAGATGAATTAACAGAACACTAAGCAGTTTCTCAGAAAGCTTCTTTCCAGATTTCATCGGAGGATATTTCCTTTTTCACCATAGCCCTCTATGGGCTTCCAAATATCACTTTGCCAATTCCACAAGAGCTGTCTTAGCGAAAGGCTTCTTGAGGGGAAAGCTGTAACTCTGTGAGATGATTTCACAGAACACAAAGAAGTTTCTCAGAAAGCTTCTTTCTCTTTGTTATCGGAGGATATTTCCTTTGGCCCTATAGTCTTCAAAGGGATCCGAAATATCTGCTCTCAGATTCCACAGAAATAAGGCTAGCAAAGAGATCCTCGAAATACAGATGTAACTCTGTGAGATGAATTAACAGAACACTAAGCAGTTTCTCAGAAAGCTTCTTTCCAGATTTCATCGGAGGATATTTCCTTTTTCACCATAGCCCTCTAAGGGCTTCCAAATATCACTTTGGCAATTCCACAAGAACTGTCTTAGTGAAAGGATTCTTGAGGGGAAAGCTGTAACTCTGTGAGATGATTTCACAGAACACAAAGAAGTTTCTCAGAAAGCTTCTTTCTCTTTCTTATCGGAGGATATTTCCTTTGGCCCTATAGTCTTCAAAGGGATCCGAAATATCTGCTCTCAGATTCCACAGAAATAAGGCTAGGAAAGAGATCCTCGAAATACAGATGTAACTCTGTGAGATGAATTAACAGAACACTAAGCAGTTTCTCAGAAAGCTTCTTTCCAGATTTCATCGGAGGATATTTCCTTTTTCACCATAGCCCTCTATAGGCTTCCAAATATCACTTTGCCAATTCCACAAGAACTGTCTTTGCGAAAGGCTTCTTCAGGGGAAAGCTGTAACTCTGTGAGATGATTTCACAGAACACAAAGAAGTTTCTCAGAAAGCTTCTTTCTCTTTGTTATCGGAGGATATTTCCTTTGGCCCTATAGTCTTCAAAGGGATCCGAAATATCTGCTCTCAGATTCCACAGAAATAAGGCTAGCAAAGAGATCCTCGAAATACAGATGTAACTCTGTGAGATGAATTAACAGAACACTAAGCAGTTTCTCAGAAAGCTTCTTTCCAGATTTCATCGGAGGATATTTCCTTTTTCACCATAGCCCTCTAAGGGCTTCCAAATATCACTTTGCCAATTCCACAAGAACTGTCTTAGCGAAAGGCTTCTTGAGGGGAAAGCTGTAACTCTGTGAGATGATTTCACAGAACACAAAGAAGTTTCTCAGAAAGCTTCTTTCTCTTTGTTATCGGAGGATATTTCCTTTGGCCCTATAGTCTTCAAAGGGATCCGAAATATCTGTTCTCAGATTCCACAGAAATAAGGCTAGCAAAGAGATCCACGAAATACAGATGTAACTCTGTGAGATGAATTAACAGAACACTGAGCAGTTTCTCAGAAAGCTTCTTTCCAGATTTCATCGGAGGATATTTCCTTTTTCACCATAGCCCTCTATGGGCTTCCAAATATCACTTTGCCAATTCCACAAGAACTGTCTTAGCGAAAGGCTTCTTGAGGGGAAAGCTGTAACTCTGTGAGTTGATTTCAAAGAACACCAAGAAGTTTCTCAGAAAGTTTCTTTCTCTTTGTTATCGGAGGATATTTCCTTTGGCCCTATAGTCTTGGAAGAGATCGGAAATATCTGTTCTCAGATTCCACAGAAATAAGGCTAGCAAAGAGATCCACGAAATACAGATGTAACTCTGTGAGATGAATTAACAGAACACTAAGCAGTTTCTCAGAAAACTTCTTTCCAGATTTCTTCGGAGGATATTTCCTTTTTCACCATAGCCCTCTATAGGCTTCCAAATATCACTTTGCCAATTCCACAAGAACTGTCTTAGCGAAAGGCTTCTTGAGGTTAAAGCTGTAACTCTGTGAGATGATTTCACAGAACACAAAGAAGTTTCTCAAAAAGCTTCTTTCTCTTTGTTATCGGAGGATATTTCCTTTGGCCCTATAGTCTTCAAAGGGATCCGAAATATCTGCTCTCAGATTCCACAGAAATAAGGCTAGCAAAGAGATCCACGAAATACAGATGTAACTCTGTGAGATGAATTAACAGAACAATGAGCAGTTTCTCAGAAAGCTTCTTTCCAGATTTCATCGGAGGATATTTCCTTTTTCACCATAGCCCTCTATGGGCTTCCAAATATCACTTTGCCAATTGCACAAGAACTGTTTTAGCGAAAGGCTTCTTGAGGGGAAAGCTGTAACTCTGTGAGATGATTTCACAGAACACAAAGAAGTTTCTCAGAAAGCTTCTTTGTCTTTGTTGTCGGAGGATATTTCCTTTGGCCCTATAGTCTTTAAAGGGAAAGGAAATATCTGTTCTCAGAATCCACAGAAATAAGGCTAGCAAAGAGATCCACGAAATACAGATTTAACACTGTGAGATGAATTAACAGAACAATAAGCGGTTTCTCAGAAAGTTTCTTTCCAGATTTCATCGGAGGATATTTCCTTTTTCACCATAGCCCTCTATGGGCTTCCAAATATCACTTTGCCAATTCCACAAGAACTGTCTTAGCGAAAGGCTTCTTGAGGGGAAAGCTGTAACTCTGTCAGATGATTTCACAGAAAACAAAGAAGTTTCTCAGAACGCTTCTTTCTCTTTGTTATCGGAGGATATTTCCTTTGGCCCTATAGTCTTCAAAGGGATCCGAATTATCTGTTCTCAGATTCCACAGAAATAAGGCTAGCAAAGAGATCCTCGAAATACAGATGTAACTCTGTGAGATGAATTAACAGAACACTAAGCAGTTTCTCAGAAAGCTTCTTTCCAGATTTCATCGGAGGATATTTCCTTTTTCACCATAGCCCTCTATGGGCTTCCAAATATCACTTTGCCAATTCCACAAGAACTGTCTTAGTGAAAGGATACTTGAGGGGAAAGCTGTAACTCTGTGAGATGATTTAACAGAACACAAAGAAGTTTCTCAGAAAGCTTCTTTCTCTTTGTTATCGGAGGATATTTCCTTTGGCCCTATAGTCTTGAAAGGGATCCGAAATATCTGTTCTCAGATTCCACAGAAATAAGGCTAGCAAAGAGATCCACGAAATACAGATGTAACTTTGTGAGATGAATTAACAGAACACTGAGCAGTTTCTCAGAAAGCTTCTTTCCAGATTTCATCGGAGGATATTTCCTTTTTCACCACAGCCCTCTATGGGCTTCCAAATATCACTTTGCCAATTCCACAAGAACTGTTTTAGCGAAAGGCTTCTTGAGGGGAAAGCTGTAACTCTGTGAGATGATTTCACAGAACACAAAGAGGTTTCTCAGAAAGCTTCTTTCTCTTTGTTGTCGGAGGATATTTCCTTTGGCCCTATAGTCTTCAAAGGGAAAGGAAATATCTGTTCTCAGATTCCACAGAAATAAGGGTAGTAAAGAGATCCACGAAATACAGATGTAACTCTGTGAGATGAATTAACAGAACCCTAAGCAGTTTTTCAGAAAGCTTCTTTCCAGATTTCATCGGAGGATATTTCCTTTTTCACCATAGCCCTCTATGGACTTCCAAATATCACTTTGCCAATTCCACAAGAACTGTCTTAGCGAAAGGCTTCTTGAGGAGAAAGCTGTAACTCTGTGAGATGATTTCACAGAACACAAAGAAGTTTCTCAGAAAGCTTCTTTCTCTTTGTTATCGGAGGATATTTCCTTTGGCCCTATAGTCTTCAAAGGGATCCGAAATATCTGATCTCAGATTCCACAGAAATAAGGCTAGCAAAGAGATCCTCGAAATACAGATGTAACTCTGTGAGATGAATTAACAGAACACTAAGCAGCTTCTCAGAAAGCTTCTTTCCAGATTTCATCGGAGGATATTTCCTTTTTCACCATAGCCATCTATGGGCTTCCAAATATCACTTTGCCAATTCCACAAGAACTGTCTTAGTGAAAGGATTCTTGAGGGGAAAGCTGTAACTCTGTGAGATGATTTCACAGAACACAAAGAAGTTTCTCAGAAAGCTTCTTTCTCTTTCTTATCGGAGGATATTTCCTTTGGCCCGATACTCTTCAAAGGGATCCGAAATATGTGTTCTCAGATTCCACAGAAATAAGGCTAGCAAAGAGATCCTCGAAATACAGATGTAACTCTGTGAGATGAATTAACAGAACACTAAGCAGTTTCTCAGAAAGCTTCTTTCCAGATTTCATCGGAGGATGTTTCCTTTTTCACCATAGCCCTCTATGGGCTTCCAAATATCACTTTGCCAATTCCACAAGAACTGTCTTAGCGAAAGGCTTCTTGAGGGGAAAGCTGTAACTCTGTGAGATGAGTTCACAGAACACAAAGAAGTTTCTCAGAAAGCTTCTTTCTCTTTGTTATCGGAGGATATTTCCTTTGGCCCTATAGTCTTCAAAGGGATCCGAAATATCTGCTCTCAGATTCCACAGAAATAAGGCTAGCAAAGAGATCCTCGAAATACAGATGTAACTCTGTGAGATGAATTAACAGAACACTAAGCAGTTTCTCAGAAAGCTTCTTTCCAGATTTCATCGGAGGATATTTCCTTTTTCACCATAGCCCTCTATGGGATTCCAAATATCACTTTGCCAATTCCACAAGAACTGTCTTAGCGAAAGGCTTCTTGAGGGGAAAGCTGTAACTCTGTGAGATGATTTCACAGAACACAAAGAAGTTTCTCAGAAAGCTTCTTTCTCTTTGTTATCGGAGGATATTTCCTTTTGCCCTACAGTCTTCAAAGGGATCCGAAATATCTGTTCTCAGATTCCACAGAAATAAGGCTAGCAAAGAGATCCACGAAATACAGATGTAACTCTGTGAGATGAATTAACAGAACACTGAGCAGTTTCTCAGAAAGCTTCTTTCCAGATTTCATCGGAGGATATTTCCTTTTTCACCATAGCCCTCAATGGGCTTCCAAATATCACTTTGCCAATTCCACAAGAACTGTCTTAGCGAAAGGCTTCTTGAGAGGAAAGCTGTAACTCTGTGAGTTGATTTCAAAGAACACAAAGAAGTTTCTCAGAAAGCTTCTTTCTCTTTGTTATCGGAGGATATTTCCTTTGGCCCTATAGTCTTGGAAGAGATCCGAAATATCTGTTCTCAGATTCCACAGAAATAAGGCTAGCAAAGAGATCCACGAAATACATATGTAACTCTGTGAGATGAATTAACAGAACACTAAGCAGTTTCTCAGAAAGCTTCTTTCCAGATTTCATCGGAGGATATTTCCTTTTTCACCATAGCCCTCTATAGGCTTCCAAATATCACTTTGCCAATTCCACAAGAACTGTCTTAGCGAAAGGCTTCTTGAGGGGAAAACTGTAACTCTGTGAGATGATTTCACAGAACACAAAGAAGTTTCTCAGAAAGCTTCTTTCTCTTTGTTATCGGAGGATATTTCCTTTGGCCCTATAGTCTTCAAAGGGATCCGAAATATCTGTTCTCAGATTCCACAGAAATAAGGCTAGCAAAGAAATCCACGAAATACAGATGTAACTCTGTGAGATGAATTAACAGAACACTGAGCAGTTTCTCAGAAATCTTCTTTCCAGTTTTCATCGGAGGATATTTCCTTTTTCACCATAGTCCTCTATGGGCTTCCAAATATCACTTTGCCAATTCCACAAGAACTGTCTTAGCGAAAGGCTTCTTGAGGGGAAAGCTGTAACTCTGTGAGTTGATTTCAAAGAACACAAAGAAGTTTCTCAGAAAGCTTCTTTCTCTTTGTTATCGGAGGATATTTCCTTTGGCCCTATAGTCTTGGAAGAGATCCGAATTACCTGTTGTCAGATTCCACAGAAATAAGGCTAGCAAAGAGATCCACGAAATGCAGATGTAACTCTGTGAGATGAATTAACAGAACACTGAGCAGTTTCTCAGAAAGCTTCTTTCCAGATTTCATCGGAGGATATTTCCTTTTTTACCATAGCCCTCTATGGGCTTCCAAATATCACTTTGCCAATTCCACAAGAACTGTTTTAGCGAAAGGATTCTTGAGGGGAAAGCTGTAACTCTGTGAGATGATTTCACAGAACACAAAGAAGTTTCTCAGAAAGCTTCTTTCTCTTTGTTATCGGAGGATATTTCCTTTGGCCCTATAGTCTTGAAAGGGATCCGAAATATCTGTTCTCAGATTCCACAGAAATAAGGCTAGCAAAGAGATCCACGAAATACAGATGTAACTTTGTGAGATGAATTAACAGAACACTGAGCAGTTTCTCAGAAAGCTTCTTTCCAGATTTCATCGGAGGATATTTCCTTTTTCACCATAGCCCTCTATGGGCTTCCAAATATCACTTTGCCAATTCCACAAGAACTGTTTTAGCGAAAGGCTTCTTGAGGGGAAAGCTGTAACTCTGTGAGATGATTTCACAGAACACAAAGAAGTTTCTCAGAAAGCTTCTTTCTCTTTGTTATCGGAGGATATTTCCTTTGGCCCTATAGTCTTGAAAGGGATCCGAAATATCTGTTCTCAGATTCCACAGAAATAAGGGTAGCAAAGAGATCCACGAAATACAGATGTAACTCTGTGAGATGAATTAACAGAACACTAAGCAGTTTCTCAGAAAGCTTCTTTCCAGATTTCATCGGAGGATATTTCCTTTTTCACCACAGCCCTCTATGGGCTTCCAAATATCACTTTGCCAATTCCACAAGAACTGTCTTAGCGAAAGGCTTCTTGAGGGGAAAGCTGTAACTCTGTGAGATGATTTCACAGAACACAAAGAAGTTTCTCAGAAAGCGTCTTTCTCTTTGTTATCGGAGGATATTTCCTTTGGCCCGATAGTCTTCAAAGGGATCCGAAATATCTACTCTCAGATTCCACAGAAATAAGGCTAGCAAAGAGATCCTCGAAATACAGATGTAACTCTGTGAGATGAATTAACAGAACACTAAGCAGTTTCTCAGAAAGCTTCTTTCCAGATTTCATCGGAGGATATTTCCTTTTTCACCATAGCCCTCTATGGGCTTCCAAATATCACTTTGCCAATTCCACAAGAACTGTCTTAGCGAAAGGCTTCTTGACGGGAAAGCTGTAACTCTGTGAGATGATTTCACAGAACACAAAGAAGTTTCTCAGAAAACTTCTTTCTCTTTGTTATCGGAGGATATTTCCTTTGGCCTTACAGTCTTCAAAGGGAAAGGAAATATCTGTTCTCAGATTCCACAGAAATAAGGCTAGCAAAGAGATCCTCGAAATACAGATGTGACTCTGTGAGACGAATTAACAGAACACTAAGCAGTTTCTCAGAAAGCTTCTTTCCAGATTTCATCGGAGAATATTTCCTTTTTCACCATAGCCCTCTATGGGCTTCCAAATATCACTTTGCCAATTCCACAAGAACTGTGTTAGAGAAAGGCTTCTTGAGAGCAAAGCTGTAACTCTGTGAGATGATTTCACAGAACACAAAGAAGTTTCTCAGAAAGCTTCTTTCTCTTTCTTATCGGAGGATATTTCCTTTGGCCCTATAGTCTTCAAAGGGATCCGAAATATCTGTTCTCAGATTCCACAGAAATAAGGCTACGAAAGAGATCCACGAAATACAGATGTAACTCTGTGAGATGAATTTACACGAACACTAAGCAGTTTCTCAGAAAGCTTCTTTCCAGATTTCATCGGAGGATATTTCCTTTTTCTCCATAGCCCTCTATGAGTTTCCAATATAACTTTGAAAATTCCACAAGAACTGTCTTAGCGAAAGACTTTTTGAGGGGAAAGCTGTAACTCTGTGAGATGATTTCACAGAACACAAAGAAGTTTCTCAGAAAGCTTCTTTCTCTTTCTTATCGGAGGATATTTCCTTTGGCCCTATAGTCTTCAAAGGTATCCGAAATATCTGTTCTCAGATTCCACAGAAATAAGGGAGGAAAGAGATTCACGAAATACAGATGTAACTCTGTGAGATGAATTAACAGAACACTAAGCAGTTTCACAGAAAGCTTCTTTCCAGATTTCATCGGAGGATATTTCCTTTTTCTCCATAGCCCTCTATAAGTTTCCAAATATCACTTTGAAAATTCCACAAGTACTGTCTTAGCGAAAGGCTTCTTGAGGGGAAAGCTGTAACTCTGTGAGATGATTTCACAGAACACAAAGAAGTTTCTCAGAAAGCTTCTTTCTCTTTGTTATCGGAGGATATTTCCTTTGGCCCTATAATCTTCAAAGGGAAAGGAAATATCTGTTGTCAGATTCCACAGAAATAAGGCTAGCAAAGAGATGCACGAAATACAGATGTAACTCTGAGATGAATTAACAGAACACTAAGCAGTTTCTCAGAAAGCTTCTTTCCAGATTTCATCGGAGGATATTTCCTTTTTCACCATAGCCCTCTATGGGCTTCCAAATATCACTTTGCCAATTCCACAAGAACTGTCTTAGCGAAAGGCTTCTTGAGGGGAAAGCTGTAACTCTGTGATATGATCTCACAGAACACAAAGAAGTTTCTCAGAAAGCTTCTTTCTCTTTGTTATCGGAGGATATTTCCTTTGGCCCTATAGTCTTCAAAGTTAACGGAAATATCTGTTGTCAGATTCCACAGAAATAAGGCTAACAAAGAGATCCACGAAATACAGATGTAACTCTGTGAGATGAATTTACAGAACACTAAGCAGTTTCTCAGAAAGCTTCTTTCCATATTTCATCGGAGGATATTTCCTTTTTCACCATAGCCCTCTATGGGCTTCCAAATATCACTTTGCCAATTCCACAAGAACTGTCTTAGTGAAAGGCTTCTTGAGGGGAAAGCTGTAACTCTGTGAGATGATTTCACAGAACACAAAGAAGTTTCTCAGAAAGCTTCTTTCACTTTGTTATCGGAGGATATTTCCTTTGGCCCTATAGTCTTCAAAGGGATCCGAAATATCTGCTCTCAGATTCCACAAAAATAAGGCTAGCAAAGAGATCCACGAAATACAGATGTAACTGTGTGAGATGAATTAACAGAACACTAAGCAGTTTCTCAGAAAGCTTCTTTCCAGATTTCATCAGAGGATATTTCCTTTTTCACCATAGCCTTCTATGGGCTTCCAAATATCACTTTGCCAATTCCACAAGAACTGTCTTAGTGAAAGGCTTCTTGAGGGGAAAGCTGTAACTCTGTGAGATGATTTCACAGAACACAAAGAAGTTTCCCAGAAAGCTTCTTTCTCTTTGTTATCGGAGGATATTTCCCTTGGCCCTATAGTATTCAAAGGGATCCGAAATATCTGCTCTCAGATTCCACAGAAATAAGGTTAGCAAAAAGATCCACGAAATACAGATGTAACTCTGTGAGATGAATTAACAGAACACTAAGCAGTTTCTCAGAAAGCTTCTTTCCAGATATCATTGGAGGATATTTCCTTTTTCACCATAGCCCTCTATGGGCTTACAATTAACACTTTGCCAATTCCACAAGAACTGTCTTAGCGAAAGGCTTCTTGAGGGGATAGCTGTAACTCTGTGAGATGATTTCACAGAATAAAAAGAAGTTTCTCAGAAAGCTTCTTTCTCTTTCTTATCAGAGGATATTTCCTTTGGCCCTATAGTCTTCAAAGGGAAAGGAAATATCTGTTCTCAGATTCCACAAAAATAAGGCTAGCAAAGAGATCCACGAAATACAGATGTAACTCTGTGAGATGAATTAACAGAACACGAAGCAGTTTCTCAGAAAGCTTCTTTCCAGATATCATTGGAGGATATTTCCTTTTTCACCATTGCCCTCTAAGGGCTTCCACATATCACTTTGCCAATTCCACAAGAACTGTCTGAGCGAAAGGCTTCTTGAGAGGAAAGCTGTAACTCTGTGAGATGATTTCACAGAACACAAAGAAGTTTCTCAGAAAGCTTCTTTCTCTTTGTTATCGGAGGATATTTCCTTTGGCCCTATAGTCTTCAAAGGGAAAGGAAATATCTGTTCTCAGATTCCACAAAAATAAGGCTAGCAAAGAGATCCACGAAATACAGATGTAACCCTGTGAGATGAATTAACAGAACACTAAGCACTTTCTCAGAAAGCTTCTTTCCAGATTTTATCGGAGGATATTTCCTTTTTCACCATTGCCCTCTAAGGGCTTCCACATATCACTTTGCCAATTCCACAAGAACTGTCTTAGCGAAAGGCTTCTTGAGGGGAAAGCTGTAACTCTGTGAGATGATTTCACAGAACACAAAGAAGTTTCTCAGAAAGCTTCTTTCTCTTTGTTATCGGAGGATATTTCCTTTGGCCCTAGAGTCTTCAAAGGGAAAGGAAATATCTGTTCTCAGATTCCACAGAAATAAGGCTAGAAATGAGAGCCACGAAATACAGATGTAACTCTGTGAGCTGAATTAACAGAACACTAAGCAGTTTCTCAGAAAGCTTCTTTCCAGATTTCATCGGAGAATATTTCCTTTTTCACCATAGCCCTCTATGGGCTTCCAAATATCACTTTGCCAATTCCACAAGAACTGTCTTAGCGAAAGGCTTCTTGAGGGGAAAGCTGTAACTCTGTGAGATGATTTCACAGAACACAAAGAAGTTTCTCAGAAAGCTTCTTTCTCTTTCTTATCGGAGGATATTTCCTTTGGCCCTATAGTCTTGAAAGGGATCCGAAATATCTGTTCTCAGATTCCACAGAAATAAGGCTAGCAAAGAGATCCACGAAATACAGATGTAACTCTGTGAGATGAATTAACAGAACACTGAGCAGTTTCTCAGAATGCTTCTTTCCAGATTTAATCGGAGGATATTTCCTTTTTCACCATAGCCCTGTATGGGCTTCCAAATATCACTTTGCCAATTCCACAAGAACTGTTTTAGCGAAAGGCTTCTTGAGGGGAAAGCAGTAAATCTGTGAGATGATTTCACAGAACACAAAGAAGTTTCTCAGAAAGCTTCTTTGTCTTTGTTATCGGAGGATATTTCCTTTGGCCCTATAGTCTTTAAAGGGAAAGGAAATATCTGTTCTCAGATTCCACAGAAATAAGGCTAGCAAAGAGATTCACGAAATACAGATGTAACACTGTGACATGAATTAACAGAACACTAAGCGGTTTCTCAGAAAGCTTCTTTCCAGATTTCATCGGAGGATATTTCCTTTTTCACCATAGCCCTCTATGGGCTTCCAAATATCATTTTGCCAATTCCACATGAACTGTCTTAGCGAAAGGCTTCTTGAGGGGAAAGCTGTAACTCTGTGAGATGATTTCACAGAACACAAAGAAGTTTCTCAGAAAGCTTCTTTCTCTTTGTTATCGGAGGATATTTCCTTTGGCCCTATAGTCTTCAAGGGATCCGAAATATCTGTTCTCAGATTCCACAGAAATAAGGCTAGCAAAGAGATCCACGAAATACAGATGTAAATGTGTGAGATGAATTAACAGAACACTAAGCAGTTTCTCAGAAAGCTTCTTTCCAGATTTCATCGGAGGATATTTCCTTTTTCACCATAGCCCTCTATGCGCTTCCAAATATCACTTTGCCAATTCCACAAGAACTGTCTTAGCGAAAGTCTTCTTGAGGGGAAAGCTGTAACTCTGTGAGATGATTTCACAGAACACAAAGAAGTTTCTCAGAAAGCTTCTTTCTCTTTGTTATCGGAGGATATTTCCTTTGGCCCTATAGTCTTCAAAGGGAAAGGAAATATCTGTTGTCAGATTCCACAGAAATAAGGCTAGCAAAGAGATCCACGAAATACAGATGTAACTCTGTGAGATGAATTAACAGAACACTAAGCAGTTTCTCAGAAAGCTTCTTTCCAGATTTCATCGGAGGATATTTCCTTTTTCACCATAGCCCTCTATGGGCTTCCAAATATCACTTTGCCAATTCCTCAAGAACTGTCTTAGTGAAAGGCTTCTTGAGGGGATAGCTGTAACTCTGTGAGATGATTTCACAGAACACAAAGAAGTTTCTCAGAAACCTTCTTTCTCTTTGTTATCGGAGGATATTTCCTTTTGCCCTATAGTCTTCAAAGGGAAAGGAAATATCTGTTGTCAGGTTCCACAGAAATAAGGCTAGCAAAGAGATCCACGAAATACAGATGTAACTCTGTGAGATGAATTAACAGAACAGTGAGCAGTTTCTCAGAAAGCTTCTTTCCAGATTTCATCGGAGGATATTTCCTTTTTCACCATAGCCCTGTATTGGCTTCAAAATATCACTTTGCTAATTCCACAAGAACTGTCTTAGCGAAAGGCTTCTTGAGGGGAAAGCTGTAACTCTGTGAGTTGATTTCACAGAACACAAAGAAGTTTCTCAGAAAGCTTCTTTCTCTTTGTTATCTGAGGATATTTCCTTTGGCCCTATAGTCTTCAAAGGGATCCGAAATATCTGATCTCAGATTCCACAGAAATAAGGCTAGCAAAGAGATCCTCGAAATACAGATGTAACTCTGTGAGATGAATTAACAGAACACTAAGCAGCTTCTCAGAAAGCTTCTTTCCAGATTTCATCGGAGGATATTTCCTTTTTCACCATAGCCCTCTATGGGCTTCCTAATATCACTTTGCCAATTCCACAAGAACTGTCTTAGTGAAAGGATTCTTGAGGGGAAAGCTGTAACTCTGTGAGATGATTTCACAGAACACAAAGAAGTTTCTCAGAAAGCTTCTTTCTCTTTCTTATCGGAGGATATTTCCTTTGGCCCGATAGTCTTCAAAGGGATCCGAAATATCTGCTCTCAGATTCCACAGAAATAAGGCTAGCAAAGAGATCCTCGAAATACAGATGTAACTCTGTGAGATGAATTAACAGAACACTAAGCAGTTTCTCAGAAAGCTTCTTTCCAGATTTCATCGGAGGATGTTTCCTTTTTCACCATAGCCCTCTATGGGCTTCCAAATATCACTTTGCCAATTCCACAAGAACTGTCTTAGCGAAAGGCTTCTTGAGGGGAAAGCTGTAACTCTGTGAGATGAGTTCACAGAACACAAAGAAGTTTCTCAGAAAGCTTCTTTCTCTTTGTTATCGGAGGATATTTCCTTTGGCCCTATAGTCTTCAAAGGGATCCGAAATATCTGCTCTCAGATTCCACAGAAATAAGGCTAGCAAAGAGATCCTCGAAATACAGATGTAACTCTGTGAGATGAATTAACAGAACACTAAGCAGTTTCTCAGAAAGCTTCTTTCCAGATTTCATCGGAGTATATTTCCTTTTTCACCATAGCCCTCTATGGGATTCCAAATATCACTTTGCCAATTCCACAAGAACTGTCTTAGCGAAAGGCTTCTTGAGGGGAAAGCTGTAACTCTGTGAGATGATTTCACAGAACACAAAGAAGTTTCTCAGAAAGCTTCTTTCTCTTTGTTATCGGAGGATATTTCCTTTTGCCCTACAGTCTTCAAAGGGATCCGAAATATCTGTTCTCAGATTCCACAGAAATAAGGCTAGCAAAGAGATCCACGAAATACAGATGTAACTCTGTGAGATGAATTAACAGAACACTGAGCAGTTTCTCAGAAAGCTTCTTTCCAGATTTCATCGGAGGATATTTCCTTTTTCACCATAGCCCTCAATGGGCTTCCAAATATCACTTTGCCAATTCCACAAGAACTGTCTTAGCGAAAGGCTTCTTGAGAGGAAAGCTGTAACTCTGTGAGTTGATTTCAAAGAACACAAAGAAGTTTCTCAGAAAGCTTCTTTCTCTTTGTTTTCGGAGGATATTTCCTTTGGCCCTATAGTCTTGGAAGAGATCCGAAATATCTGTTCTCAGATTCCACAGAAATAAGGCTAGCAAAGAGATCCACGAAATACAGATGTAACTCTGTGAGATGAATTAACAGAACACTAAGCAGTTTCTCAGAAAGCTTCTTTCCAGATTTCATCGGAGGATATTTCCTTTTTCACCATAGCCCTCTATAGGCTTCCAAATATCACTTTGCCAATTCCACAAGAACTGTCTTAGCGAAAGGCTTCTTGAGGGGAAAACTGTAACTCTGTGAGATGATTTCACAGAACACAAAGAAGTTTCTCAAAAAGCTTCTTTCTCTTTGTTATCGGAGGATATTTCCTTTGGCCCTATAGTCTTCAAAGCGATCCGAAATATCTGCTCTCAGATTCCACAGAAATAAGGCTAGCGAAGAGATCCACGAAATACAGATGTAACTCTGTGAGATGAATTAACAGAACACTGAGCAGTTTCTCAGAAAGCTTCTTTCCAGATTTCATCGGAGGATATTTCCTTTTTCACCATAGCCCTCTATGGGCTTCCAAATATCACTTTGCCAATTCCACAAGAACTGTTTTAGCGAAAGGCTTCTTGAGGGGAAAGCTGTAAGTCTGTGAGATGATTTCACAGAACACAAAGAAGTTTCTCAGAAAGCTTCTTTCTCTTTGTTATCGGCGGATATTTCCTTTGGCCCTATAGTCTTCAAAGGGATCCGAAATATCTGCTCTCAGATTCCACAGAAATAAGGCTAGCAAAGAGATACTCGAAATAGAGATATAACTCTGTGAGATGAATTAACAGAACACTAAGCAGTTTCTCAGAAAGCTTCTTTCCAGATTTCATCGGAGGATATTTCCTTTTTCACCATAGCCCTCTATGGGCTTCCAAATATCACTTTGCCAATTCCACAAGAACTGTCTTAGCGAAAGGCTTCTTGACGGTAAAGCTGTAACTCTGTGAGATGATTTCACAGAACACAAAGAAGTTTCTCAGAACGCTTCTTTCACTTTGTTATCGGAGGATATTTCCTTTGGCCCTATAGTCTTCAAAGGGATCGTAATTATCTGTTCTCAGATTCCACAGAAATAAGGCTAGCAAAGAGATCCTCGAAATACAGATGTAACTCTGTGAGATGAATTAACAGAACACTAAGCAGTTTCTCAGAAAGCTTCTTTCCAGATTTCATCGGAGGATATTTCCTTTTTCACCATAGCCCTTTATGGGCTTCCAAATATCACTTTGCCAATTCCACAAGAACTGTCTTAGCGAAAGGCTTCTTGACGTGAAAGCTGTAACTCTGTGAGATGATTTCACAGAACACAAAGAAGTTTCTCAGAACGCTTCCTTCTCTTTGTTATCGGAGGATATTTCCTTTGGCCCTATAGTCTTCAAAGGGATCCGAAATATCTGTTGTCAGATTCCACAGAAATAATGCTAGCAAAGAGATCCTCGAAATACAGATGTAACTCTGTGAGATGAATTAACAGAACACTAAGCAGTTTCTCAGAAAGCTTCTTTCCAGATTTCATCGGAGGATATTTCCTTTTTCACCATAGCCCTCTATGGGCTTCCAAATATCACTTTGCCAATTCCACAAGAACTGTCTTAGTGAAAGGATTCTTGAGGGGAAAGCTGTAACTCTGTGAGATGATTTCACAGAACACAAAGAAGTTTCTCAGAAAGCTTCTTTCTCTTTCTTATCGGAGGATATTTCCTTTGGCCCTATAGTCTTGAAAAGGATCCGAAATATCTGTTCTCAGATTCCACAGAAATAAGGCTAGCAAAGAGATCCACGAAATACAGATGTAACTCTGTGAGATGAATTAACAGAACACTGAGCAGTTTTTCAGAATGCTTCTTTCCAGATTTAAACGGAGGATATTTCCTTTTTCACCATAGCCCTGTATGGGCTTCCAAATATCACTTTGCCAATTCCACAAGAACTGTTTTAGCGAAAGGCTTCTTGAGGGGAAAGCAGTAAATCTGTGAGATGATTTCACAGAACACAAAGAAGTTTCTCAGAAAGCTTCTTTGTCTTTGTTATCGGAGGATATTTCCTTTGGCCCTATAGTCTTTAAAGGGAAAGGAAATATCTGTTCTCAGATTCCACAGAAATAAGGCTAGCAAAGAGATTCACGAAATACAGATGTAACACTGTGACATGAATTAACAGAACACTAAGCGGTTTCTCAGAAAGCTTCTTTCCAGATTTCATCGGAGGATATTTCCTTTTTCACCATAGCCCTCTATGGGCTTCCAAATATCATTTTGCCAATTCCACATGAACTGTCTTAGCGAAAGGCTTCTTGAGGGGAAAGCTGTAACTCTGTGAGATGATTTCACAGAACACAAAGAAGTTTCTCAGAAAGCTTCTTTCTCTTTGTTATCGGAGGATATTTCCTTTGGCCCTATAGTCTTCAAGGGATCCGAAATATCTGTTCTCAGATTCCACAGAAATAAGGCTAGCAAAGAGATCCACGAAATACAGATGTAAATGTGTGAGATGAATTAACAGAACACTAAGCAGTTTCTCAGAAAGCTTCTTTCCAGATTTCATCGGAGGATATTTCCTTTTTCACCATAGCCCTCTATGCGCTTCCAAATATCACTTTGCCAATTCCACAAGAACTGTCTTAGCGAAAGTCTTCTTGAGGGGAAAGCTGTAACTCTGTGAGATGATTTCACAGAACACAAAGAAGTTTCTCAGAAAGCTTCTTTCTCTTTGTTATCGGAGGATATTTCCTTTGACCCTATAGTCTTCAAAGGGATCCGAATTATCTGTTCTCAGATTCCACAGAAATAAGGCTAGCAAAGAGATCTCGAAATACAGATGTAACTCTGTGAGGTGAATTAACAGAACATTAAGCAGTTTCTCAGAAAGCTTCTTTCCAGATTTCATCGGAGGATATTTCCTTTTTCACCATAGCCCTCTATGGGCTTCCAAATATCACTTTGCCAATTCCACAAGAACTGTCTTAGTGAAAGTATTCTTGAGGGGAAAGCTGTAACTCTGTGAGATGATTTCACAGAACACAAAGAAGTTTCTCAGAAAGCTTCTTTCTCTTTGTTATCGGAGGATATTTCCTTTCGCCCTATAGTCTTAAAAGGGATCCGAAATATCTGTTCTCAGATTCCACAGAAATAAGGCTAGCAAAGAGATCCACGAAATACAGAAGTAACTTTGTGAGATGAATTAACAGAACACTGAGCAGTTTCTCAGAAAGCTTCTTTCTAGATTTCATCGGAGGATATTTCCTTTTTCACCATAGCCCTCTATGGGCTTCCAAATATCACTTTGCCAATTCCACAAGAACTGTTTTAGCGAAAGGCTTCTTGAGTGGAAAGCTGTAACTCTGTGAGATGATTTCACAGAACACAAAGAAGTTTCTCAGAAAGCTTCTTTCTCTTTGTTATCGGAGGATATTTCCTTTGGCCCTATAGTCTTCAAAGGGAAAGGAAATATCTGTTGTCAGATTCCACAGAAATAAGGCTAGAAAAGAGATCCACGAAATACAGATGTAACTCTGTGAGATGAATTAACAGAACACTAAGCAGTTTCTCAGAAAGCTTCTTTCCAGATTTCATCGGAGGATATTTCCTTTTTCACCATAGCCCTCTATGGGCTTCCAAATATCACTTTGCCAATTCCTCAAGAACTGTCTTAGCGAAAGGCTTCTTGAGGGGATAGCTGTAACTCTGTGAGATGATTTCACAGAACACAAAGAAGTTTCTCAGAAACCTTCTTTCTCTTTGTTATCGGAGGATATTTCCTTTTGCCCTATAGTCTTCAAAGGGAAAGGAAATATCTGTTGTCAGGTTCCACAGAAATAAGGCTAGCAAAGAGATCCACGAAATACAGATGTAACTCTGTGAGATGAATTAACAGAACAGTGAGCAGTTTCTCAGAAAGCTTCTTTCCAGATTTCATCGGAGGATATTTCCTTTTTCACCATAGCCCTGTATTGGCTTCAAAATATCACATTGCCAATTCCACAAGAACTGTCTTAGCGAAAGACTTCTTGAGGGGAAAGCTGTAACTCTGTGAGATGATTTCACAGAACACAAAGAAGTTTCTCAGAAAGCTTCTTTCTCTTTGTTATCTGAGGATATTTCCTTTGGCCCTATAGTCTTCAAAGGGATCCGAAATATCTGATCTCAGATTCCACAGAAATAAGGCTAGCAAAGAGATCCTCGAAATACAGATGTAACTCTGTGAGATGAATTAACAGAACACTAAGCAGCTTCTCAGAAAGCTTCTTTCCAGATTTCATCGGAGGATATTTCCTTTTTCACCATAGCCCTCTATGGGCTTCCTAATATCACTTTGCCAATTCCACAAGAACTGTCTTAGTGAAAGGATTCTTGAGGGGAAAGCTGTAACTCTGTGAGATGATTTCACAGAACACAAAGAAGTTTCTCAGAAAGCTTCTTTCTCTTTCTTATCGGAGGATATTTCCTTTGGCCCTACAGTCTTCAAAGGGATCCGAAATATCTGTTCTCAGATTCCACAGAAATAAGGCTAGCAAAGAGATCCACGAAATACAGATGTAACTCTGTGAGATAAATTAACAGAACACTAAGCAGTTTCTCAGAAAGCTTCTTTCCAGATTTCATCGGAGGATATTTCCTTTTTCACCATAGCCCTCTATGGGCTTCCAAATATCACTTTGCCAATTCCACAAGAACTGTTTTAGCGAAAGGCTTCTTGAGGGGAAAGCTGTAAGTCTGTGAGACGATTTCACAGAACACAAAGAAGTTTCTCAGAAAGCTTCTTTCTCTTTGTTATCGGCGGATATTTCCTTTGGCCCTATAGTCTTCAAAGGGATCCGAAATATCTGCTCTCAGATTCCACAGAAATAAGGCTAGCAAAGAGATCCTCGAAATAGAGATATAACTCTGTGAGATGAATTAACAGAACACTAAGCAGTTTCTCAGAAAGCTTCTTTCCAGATTTCATCGGAGGATATTTCCTTTTTCACCATAGCCCTCTATGGGCTTCCACATATCACTTTGCCAATTCCACAAGAACTGTCTTAGTGAAAGGATTCTTGAGGGGAAAGCTGTAACTCTGTGAGATGATTTCACAGAACACAAAGAAGTTTCTCAGAAAGCTTCTTTCTCTTTGTTATCGGAGGATATTTCCTTTGGCCCTATAGTCTTGGAAGAGATCCGAAATATCTGTTGTCAGATTCCACAGAAATAAGGCTAGCAAAGAGATCCACGAAATACAGATGTAACTCGGTGAGATGAATTAACAGAACACTAAGCAGTTTCTCAGAAAGCTTCTTTCCAGATTTCATCGGAGGATATTTCCTTTTTCACCATAGCCCTCTATGGGCTTCCAAATATCACTTTGCCAATTCCACAAGAACTGTCTTAGCGAAAGGCTTCTTGAGGGGAAAGCTGTAACTCTGTGAGATGATTTCACAGAACACAAAGAAGTTTCTCAGAAAGCTTCTTTCTCTTTTTTATCGGAGGATATTTCCTTTGGCCCTATAGTCTTCAAAGGGATCCGAAATATCTGTTCTCAGATTCCACAGAAATAAGGCTAGCAAAGAAATCCACGAAATACAGATGTAACTCTGTGAGATGAATTAACAGAACACTGAGCAGTTTCTCAGAAAGCTTCTTTCCAGTTTTCATCGGAGGATATTTCCTTTTTCACCATAGCCCTCTATGGGCTTCCAAATATCACTTTGCCAATTCCACAAGAACTGTCTTAGCGAAAGGCTTCTTGAGGGGAAAGCTGTAACTCTGTGAGTTGATTTCAAAGAACACAAGGAAGTTTCTCAGAAAGCTTCTTTCTCTTTGTTATCGGAGGATATTTCCTTTGGCCCTATAGTCTTGGAAGAGATCCGAATTACCTGTTGTCAGATTCCACAGAAATAAGGCTAGCAAAGAGATCCACGAAATGCAGATGTAACTCTGTGAGATGAATTAACAGAACACTGAGCAGTTTCTCAGAAAGCTTCTTTCCAGATTTCATCGGAGGATATTTCCTTTTTTACCATAGCCCTCTATGGGCTTCCAAATATCACTTTGCCAATTCCACAAGAACTGTTTTAGCGAAAGGCTTCTTGAGGGGAAAGCTGTAACTCTGTGAGATGATTTCACAGAATACAAAGAAGTTTCTCAGAAAGCTTCTTTCTCTTTGTTATCGGAGGATATTTCCTTTGGCCCTATAGTCTTGAAAGGGATCCGAAATATCTGTTCTCAGATTCCACAGAAATAAGGCTAGCAAAGAGATCCACGAAATACAGATGTAACTTTGTGAGATGAATTAACAGAACACTGAGCAGTTTCTCAGAAAGCTTCTTTCCAGATTTCATCGGAGGATATTTCCTTTTTCTCCATAGCCCTCTATGGGCTTCCAAATATCACTTTGCCAATTCCACAAGAACTGTTTTAGCGAAAGGCTTCTTGAGGGGAAAGCTGTAACTCTGTGAGATGATTTCACAGAACACAAAGAAGTTTCTCAGAAAGCTTCTTTCTCTTTGTTATCGGAGGATATTTCCTTTGGCCCTATAGTCTTGAAAGGGATCCGAAATATCTGTTCTCAGATTCCACAGAAATAAGGGTAGCAAAGAGATCCACGAAATACAGATGTAACTCTGTGAGATGAATTAACAGAACACTAAGCAGTTTCTCAGAAAGCTTCTTTCCAGATTTCATCGGAGGATATTTCCTTTTTCACCACAGCCCTCTATGGGCTTCCAAATATCACTTTGCCAATTCCACAAGAACTGTCTTAGCGAAAGGCTTCTTGAGGGGAAAGCTGTAACTCTGTGAGATGATTTCACAGAACACAAAGAAGTTTCTCAGAAAACTTCTTTCTCTTTGTTATCGGAGGATATTTCCTTTGGCCCTACAGTCTTCAAAGGGAAAGGAAATATCTGTTCTCAGATTCCACAGAAATAAGGCTAGCAAAGAGATCCTCGAAATACAGATGTAACTCTGTGAGACGAATTAACAGAACACTAAGCAGTTTCTCAGAAAGCTTCTTTCCATATTTCATCGGAGAATATTTCCTTTTTCACCATAGCCCTCTATGGGCTTCCAAATATCACTTTGCCAATTCCACAAGAACTGTGTTAGAGAAAGGCTTCTTGAGGGGAAAGCTGTAACTCTGTGAGATGATTTCACAGAACACAAAGAAGTTTCTCAGAAAGCTTCTTTCTCTTTCTTATCGGAGGATATTTCCTTTGCCCCTATAGTCTTCAAAGGGATCCGAAATATCTGTTCTCAGATTCCACAGAAATAAGGCTACGAAAGAGATCCACGAAATACAGATGTAACTCTGTGAGATGAATTTACACGAACACTAAGCAGTTTCTCAGAAAGCTTCTTTCCAGATTTCATGGGAGGATATTTCGTTTTTCTCCATAGCCCTCTATGAGTTTCCAAATATCACTTAGAAAATTCCACAAGAACTGTCTTAGCGAAAGGCTTCTTGAGGGGAAAGCTGTAACTCTGTGAGATGATTTCACAGAACACAAAGAAGTTTCTCAGAAACCTTCTTTCTCTTTGTTATCGGAGGATATTTCCTTTGGCCCTATAGTCTTCAAAGTTAAAGGAAATATCTGTTGTCAGATTCCACAGAAATAAGGCTAGCAAAGAGATCCACGAAATACAGATGTAACTCTGTGAGATGAATTTACAGAACACTAAGCAGTTTCTCAGAAAGTTTCTTTCCATATTTCATCGGAGGATATTTCCTTTTTCACCATAGCCCTCTACGGGCTTCCAAATATCACTTTGCCAATTCCACAAGAACTGTCTTAGTGAAAGGCTTCTTGAGGGGAAAGCTGTAACTCTGTGAGATGATTTCACAGAACACAAAGAAGTTTCTCAGAAAGCTTCTTTCACTTTGTTATCGGAGGATATTTCCTTTGGCCCTATAGTCTTCAAAGGGATCCGAAATATCTGCTCTCAGATTCCACAAAAATAAGGCTAGCAAAGAGATCCACGAAATACAGATGTAACTCTGTGAGATGAATTAACAGAACACTAAGCAGTTTCTCAGAAAGCTTCTTTCCAGATTTCATCAGAGGATATTTCCTTTTTCACCATAGCCTTCTAGGGGCTTCCAAATATCACTTTGCCAATTCCACAAGAACTGTCTTAGTGAAAGGCTTCTTGAGTGGAAAGCTGTAACTCTGTGAGATGATTTCACAGAACACAAAGAAGTTTCTCAGAAAGCTTCTTTCTCTTTGTTATCGGAGGATATTTCCCTTGGCCCTATAGTCTTCAAAGGGATCCGAAATATCTGCTCTCAGATTCCACAGAAATAAGGCTAGCAAAGAGATTCACGAAATACAGATGTAACTCTGTGAGATGAATTAACAGAACACTAAGCAGTTTCTCAGAAAGCTTCTTTCCAGATATCATTGGAGGATATTTCCTTTTTCACCATAGCCCTCTATGGGCTTACAATTAACACTTTGCCAATTCCACAAGAACTGTCTTAGCGAAAGGCTTCTTGAGGGGAAAGCTGTAACTCTGTGAGATGATTTCACAGAACAAAAAGAAGTTTCTCAGAAAGCTTCTTTCTCTTTCTTATCGGAGGATATTTCCTTTGGCCCTATAGTCTTCAAAGGGAAAGGAAATATCTGTTCTCAGATTCCACAAAAATAAGGCTAGCAAAGAGATCCACGAAATACAGATGTAACTCTGTGAGATGAATTAACAGAACACGAAGCAGTTTCTCAGAAAGCTTCTTTCCAGATTTTATCAGAGGATATTTTCTTTTTCACCATTGCCCTCTAAGGGCTTCCACATATCACTTTGCCAATTCCACAAGAACTGTCTTAGCGAAAGGCTTCTTGAGGGGAAAGCTGTAACTCTGTGAGATGATTTCACAGAACACAAAGAAGTTTCTCAGAAAGCTTCTTTCTCTTTGTTATCGGAGGATATTTCCTTTGGCCCTAGAGTCTTCAAAGGGAAAGGAAATATCTGTTCTCAGATTCCACAGAAATAAGGCTAGAAATGAGAGCCACGAAATGCAGATGTAACTCTCTGTGAGATGAATTAACAGAACACTAAGCAGTTTCTCAGAAAGCTTCTTTCCAGATATCATCGGAGAATATTTCCTTTTTCACCATAGCCCTCTATGGGCTTCCAAATATCACTTTGCCAATTCCACAAGAACTGTCTTAGCGAAAGGCTTCTTGAGGGGAAAGCTGTAACTCTGTGAGATGATTTCAAAGAACACGAAGAAGTTTCTCAGAAAGCTTCTTTCTCTTTCTTATCGGAGGATATTTCCTTTGGCCCTATAGTCTTCAAAGGGATCCGAAATATCTGTTCTCAGATTCCACAGAAATAAGGCTAGGAAAGAGATCCACGAAATACAGATGTAACTGTGTGAGATGAATTAAAAGAACACTAAGCAGTTTCTCAGAAAGCTTCTTTCCAGATTTCATCGGAGGATATTTCCTTTTTCTCCATAGCCCTCTATGAGTTTCCAATATCACTTTGAAAATTCCAATAGAACTGTCTTAGCGAAAGGCTTTTTGAGGGGAAAGCTGTAACTCTGTGAGAAGATTTCACAGAACACAAAGAAGTTTCTCAGAAAGCTTCCTTCTCTTTCTTATCGGAGGATATTTCCTTTGGCCCAATAGTCTTCAAAGGGAAAGGAAATATCTGTTCTCAGATTCCACAGAAATAAGGCTAGCAAAGAGATCCACGAAATACAGATGTAACTCTGTGAGATGAATTAACAGAACACTAAGCAGTTTCTCAGAAAGCTTCTTTCCAGATTTCATCGGAGGATATAACCTTTTTCACTGTAGCCCTCTATGGGATTCCAAATAACACTTTGCCAATTCCACATGAACTGTCTTGGCGAAAGGCTTCTTTAGGGGAAAGCTGTAACTTTGTGAGATGATTTCACAGAACAGAAAGAAGTTTCTCACAAAGCTTCTTTCTCTTTCTTATCGGAGGATATTTCCTTTGGCCCTATAGTCTTCAAAGGGATCCGAAATATCAGTTCTCAGATTCCACAGAAATAAGGCTAGAAAAGAGATCCACGAAATTCCGATGTAACTCTGTGAGATGAATTAACAGAACACTGAGCAGTTTCTCTGAAAGCTTCTTTCCAGATTTCATCGGAGGATATTTCCTTTATCACCGTAGCCCTCTATGGGCTTCCAAATATCACTTTGCCAATTCCACAAGAACTGTCTTAGCGAAAGGCTTCTTGAGGGGAAAGCTGTAACTCTGTGAGATGATTTCACAGAACACAAAGAAGTTTCTCAGAAAGCTTCTTTCTCTTTGTTATCGGAGGATATTTCCTTTGGCCCTATAGTCTTCAAAGGGATCCGAAATATCTGCTCTCAGATTCCACAGAAATAAGGCTAGCAAAGAGATCCTCGAAATACAGATGTAACTCTGTGAGATGAATTAACAGAACACTAAGCAGTTTCTCAGAAATCTTCTTTCCAGATTTCATCGGAGGATATTTCCTTTTTCACCATAGCCCTCTATGGGCTTCCAAATATCACTTTGCCAATTCCACAAGAACTGTCTTAGCAAAAGGCTTCTTGAGGGGAAAGCTGTAACTCTGTGAGATGATTTCACAGAAACCAAAGAAGTTTCTCAGAAAGCTTCTTTCTCTTTGTTATCGGAGGATATTTACTTTGGCCCTATAGTCTTCAAAGGGATCCGAAATATCTGTTCTCAGATTCCACAGAAATAAGGCTAGCAAAGAGATCCACGAAATACAGATGTAACTCTGTGAGATGAATTAACAGAACACTGAGCAGTTTCTCAGAAAGCTTCTTTCCAGTTTTCATCGGAGGATATTTCGTTTTTCACCATAGCCCTCTCTGGGCTTCCAAATATCACTTTGCCAATTCCACAAGAACTGTCTTAGCGAAAGGCTTCTTGAGGGGAAAGCTGTAACTCTGTGAGATGATTTCACAGAACACAAAGAAGTTTCTCAGAAAGCTTCTTTCTCTTTGTTATCGGAGGATATTTCCTTTGGCCCTATAGTCTTCAAAGGGATCCGAAATATCTGCTCTCTGATTCCACAGAAATAAGGGTAGCAAAGAGATCCACGAAATGCAGATGTAACTCAGTGAGATGAATTAACAGAACACTGAGCAGTTTCTCGGAAAGCTTCTTTCCAGATTTCATCGGAGGATATTTCCTTTTTCACCATAGCCCTCTATGGGCTTCCAAATATCACTTTGCCAATTCCACAAGAACTGTTTTAGCGAAAGGCTTCTTGAGGGGAAAGCTGTAACTCTGTGAGATGATTTCACAGAACACAAAGAAGTTTCTCAGAAAGCTTCTTTCTCTTTGTTGTCGGAGGATATTTCCTTTGGCTCTATAGTCTTTAAAGGGAAAGGAAATATCTGTTCTCAGGTTCCACAGAAATAAGGCTAGCAAAGAGATCCACGAAATACAGATGTAACACTGTGAGATGAATTAACAGAACACTAAGCGGTTTCTCAGAAAGTTTCTTTCCAGATTTCATCGGAGGATATTTCCTTTTTCACCATAGCCCTCTATGGGCTTCCAAATATCACTTTGCCAATTCCACAAGAACTGTCTTAGCGAAAGGCTTCTTGAGGGGAAAGCTGTAACTCTGTGAGATGATTTCACAGAACACAAAGAAGTTTCTCAGAAAGCTTCTTTCTCTTTGTTATCGGAGGATATTTCCTTTGGCCCTATAGTCTTCAAAGGGATCCGAAATATCTGTTCTCAGATTCCACAGAAAAAAGGCTAGCAAAGAGATCCACGAAATACAGATGTAACTCTGTGAGATGAATTAACAGAACACTAAGCAGTTTCTCAGAAAGCTTCTTTCCAGATTTCATCGGAGGATATTTCCTTTTTCACCATAGCCCTCTATGGGCTTCCAAATATCACTTTGCCAATTCCACAAGAACTGTCTTAGCGAAAGGCTTCTTGACGGTAAAGCTGTAACTCTGTGAGATGATTTCACAGAACACAAAGAAGTTTCTCAGAACGCTTCTTTCTCTTTGTTATCGGAGGATATTTCCTTTGGCCCTATAGTCTTCAAAGGGATCGTAATTATCTGTTCTCAGATTCCACAGAAATAAGGCTAGCAAAGAGATCCTCGAAATACAGATGTAACTCTGTGAGATGAATTAACAGAACACTAAGCAGTTTCTCAGAAAGCTTCTTTCCAGATTTCATCGGAGGATATTTCCTTTTTCACCATAGCCCTTTATGGGCTTCCAAATATCACTTTGCCAATTCCACAAGAACTGTCTTAGCGAAAGGCTTCTTGACGTGAAAGCTGTAACTCTGTGAGATGATTTCACAGAACACAAAGAAGTTTCTCAGAAAGCTTCTTTCTCTTTGTTATCGGAGGATATTTCCTTTGGCCCTATAGTCTTCAAAGGGATCCGAATTATCTGTTCTCAGATTCCACAGAAATAAGGCTAGCAAAGAGATCCTCGAAATACAGATGTAACTCTGTGAGGTGAATTAACAGAACATTAAGCAGTTTCTCAGAAAGCTTCTTTCCAGATTTCATCGGAGGATATTTCCTTTTTCACCATAGCCCTCTATGGGCTTCCAAATATCACTTTGCCAATTCCACAAGAACTGTCTTAGTGAAAGTATTCTTGAGGGGAAAGCTGTAACTCTGTGAGATGATTTTACAGAACACAAAGAAGTTTCTCAGAAAGCTTCTTTCTCTTTGTTATCGGAGGATATTTCCTTTCGCCCTATAGTCTTCAAAGGGATCCGAAATATCTGTTCTCAGATTCCACAGAAATAAGGCTAGCAAAGAGATCCACGAAATACAGATGTAACTCTGTGAGATGAATTAACAGAACACTGAGCAGTTTCTCAGAAACCTTCTTTCCAGATTTCATCGGAGGATATTTCCTTTTTCACCATAGCGCTCTATGGGCTTCCAAATATCACTTTGCCAATTCCACAAGAACTGTCTTAGCGAAAGGCTTCTTGAGGGGAAAGCTGTAACTCTGTGAGATGATTTCACAGAACACAAAGAAGTTTCTCAGAAAGCTTCTTTCTCTTTGTTATCGGAGGATATTTCCTTTGGCCCTATAGTCTTCAAAGAGATACGAAATATCTGTTGTCAGATTCCACAGAAATCAGGCTAGCAAAGAGATCCACGAAATACAGATGTAACTCTGTGAGATGAATTAACAGAACACTAAGCAGTTTCTCAGAAAGCTTCTTTCCAGATTTCATCGGAGGATATTTCCTTTTTCACCATAGCCCTCTATGGGCTTCCAAATATCACTTTGCCAATTCCACAAGAACTGTCTTAGCGAAAGGCTTCTTGACGGGAAAGCTGTAACTCTGTGAGATGATTTCACAGAACACAAAGAAGTTTCTCAGAACGCTTCTTTCTCTTTGTTATCGGAGGATATTTCCTTTGGCCCTATTGTCTTCAAAGGGATCGGAATTATCTGTTCTCAGATTCCACAGAAATAAGGCTAGCAAAGAGATCCTCGAAATACGGATGTAACTCTGTGAGATGAATTAACAGAACACTAAGCAGTTTCTCAGAAAGCTTCTTTCCAGATTTCATCGGAGGATATTTCCTTTTTCACCATAGCCCTCTATGGGCTTCCAAATATCACTTTGCCAATTCCACAAGAACTGTCTTAGCGAAAGGCTTCTTGACGGGAAAGCTGTAACTCTGTGAGATGATTTCACAGAACACAAAGAAGTTTCTCAGAAAGCTTCTTTGTCTTTGTTATCGGAGGATATTTCCTTTGGCCCTATAGTCTTCAAAGGGATCCGAAATATCTGCTCTCTGATTCCACAGAAATAAGGTTAGCAAAGAGATCCACGAAATACAGATGTAACTCTGTGAGATGAATTAACAGAACACTGAGCAGTTTCTCAGAAAGCTTCTTTCCAGATTTCATCGGAGGATATTTCCTTTTTCACCATAGCCCTCTATGGGCTTCCAAATATCACTTTGCCAATTCCACAAGAAGTGTTTTAGCGAAAGGCTTCTTGAGGGGAAAGCTGTTACTCTGTGAGATGATTTCACAGAACACAAAGAAGTTTCTCAGAAAGCTTCTTTCTCTTTGTTGTCGCATGATATTTCCTTTGGCCCTATAGTCTTCAAAGGGAAAGGAAATATCTGTTGTCAGATTCCACAGAAATAAGGGTAGCAAAGAGATGCACGAAATACAGATATAACTCTGTGAGAAAAATTAACAGAACACTAAGCAGTTTCTCAGAAAGCTTCTTTCCAGATTTCATCTGAGGATATTTCCTTATTCACCATTGCCCTCTATGGGTTTCCAAATATCACTTTGCCAATTCCTCAAGAACTGTCTTAGCGAAAGGCTTCTTGAGGGGAAAGCTGTAACTCTGTGAGATGATTTCACAGAACACAAAGAAGTTTCTCAGAAACCTTCTTTCTCTTTGTTATCGGAGGATATTTCCTTTTGCCCTATAGTCTTCAATGGGAAAGGAAATATCTGTTGTCACATTCCACAGAAACAAGGGTAGCAAAGAGATGCACGAAATACAGATATAACTCTGTGAGATGAATTAACAGAACACTAAGCAGTTTCTCAGAAAGCTTCTTTCCAGATTTCATCTGAGGATATTTCCTTATTCACCATTGCCCTCTATGGGCTTCCAAATATCACTTTGCCAATTCCATAAGAACTGTCTTAGCGAAAGGCTTCTTGAGGGGAAAGCTGTAACTCTGTGAGATGATTTCACAGAACACAAAGAAGTTTCTCAGAAAGCTTCTTTCTCTTTCTTATCGGAGAATATTTCCTTTGGCCCTACAGTCTTCAAAGGGAAAGGAAATATCTGTTCTCAGATTCCACAGAAATAAAGCTAGGAAAGAGATCCACGAAATACAGATGTAACTCTGTGAGATGAATTAACAGAACACTAAGCAGTTTCTCAGAAAGCTTCTTTCGAGATTTCATCGGAGGATATTTCCTTTTTCACCATATCCCTCTATGGGTTTCCAAATATCACTTTGCCAATTCCACATGAACTGTCTTAGAGAAAGGCTTCTTGAGGGGAAAGCTGTAACTCTGTGAGATGATTTCACAGAACACAAAGAAGTTTCTCAGAAAGCTTCTTTCTGTTTGTTATCGGAGGATATTTCCTGTGGTCCTATAGTCTTCAAAGGGATCCGAAATATCTGTTCTCAGATTCCACAGAAATAAGGCTAGCAAAGAGATCCACGAAATACAGATGTAACTCTGTGAGATGAATTAACAGAACACTGAGCAGTTTCTCAGAAAGCTTCTTTCCAGATTTCATCGGTGGATATTTCCTTTTTCACCATAGCCCTCTATGGGCTTCCAAATATCACTTTGCCAATTCCACAAGAACTGTCTTAGCGAAAGGCTTCTTGACGGGAAAGCTGTAACTCTGTGAGATGGTTTCACAGAACACAAAGAAGTTTCTCAGAAAGCTTCTTTCTCTTTGTTATCGGAGGATATTTCCTTTGGCCCTGTAGTCTTCAAAGAGATACGAAATATCTGTTCTCAGATTCCACAGAAATAAGGCTAGCAAAGAGATCCACGAAATACAGATGTAACTCTGTGAGATGAATTAACAGAACACTAAGCAGTTTCTCAGAAAGCTTCTTTCCAGATTTCATCGGAGGATATTTCCTTTTTCACCATAGCCCTCTATGGGCTTCCAAATATCACTTTGCCAATTCCACAAGAACTGTCTTAGCGAAAGGCTTCTTGACGGGAAAGCTGTAACTCTGTGAGATGATTTCAGAGAACACAAAGAAGTTTCTCAGAACGCTTCTTTCTCTTTGTTATCGGAGGATATTTCCTTTGGCCCTATAGTCTTCAAAGGGATCGGAATTATCTGTTCTCAGATTCCACAGAAATAAGGCTAGCAAAGAGATCCTCGAAATACAGATGTAACTCTGTGAGATGAATTAACAGAACACTAAGCAGTTTCTCAGAAAGCTTCTTTCCAGATTTCATCGGAGGATATTTCCTTTTTCACCATAGCCCTCTATGGGCTTCCAAATATCACTTTGCCAATTCCACAAGAACTGTCTTAGTGAAAGGCTTCTTGACGGGAAAGCTGTAACTCTGTGAGATGATTTCACAGAACACAAAGAAGTTTCTCAGAAAGCTTCTTTGTCTTTGTTATCGGAGGATATTTCCTTTGGCCCTATAGTCTTCAAAGGGATCCGAAATATCTGCTCTCTGATTCCACAGAAATAAGGCTAGCAAAGAGATCCACGAAATACAGATGTAACTCTGTGAGATGAATTAACAGAACACTGAGCAGTTTCTCAGAAAGCTTCTTTCCAGATTTCATCGGAGGATATTTCCTTTTTCACCATAGCCCTCTATGGGCTTCCAAATATCACATTGCCAATTCCACAAGAACTGTTTTAGCGAAAGGCTTCTTGAGGGGAAAGCTGTAACTCTGTGAGATGATTTCACAGAACAAAAAGAAGTTGCTCAGAAAGCTTCTTTCTCTTTGTTATCGGAGGATATTTCCTTTGGCCCTATAGTCTTCAAAGGGATCCGAAATATCTGTTCTCAGATTCCACAGAAATAACGCTAGCAAAGGGATCCACGAAATACAGATGTAACTGTGTGAGATGAATTAACAGAACACTAAGCAGTTTCTCAGATAGCTTCTTTCCAGATTTCATCGGAGGATATTTCCTTTTTCACCATAGCCCTGTATGCGCTTCCAAATATCACTTTGCCAATTCCACAAGAACTGTCTTAGCGAAAGTCTTCTTGAGAGGAAAGCTGTAACTCTGTGAGATGATTTCACAGAACACAAAGAAGTTTCTCAGAAAGCTTCTTTCTCTTTGTTATCGGAGGATATTTCCTTTGGCCCTATAGTCTTCAAAGGGATCCGAATTATCTGTTCTCAGATTCCACAGAAATAAGGCTAGCAAAGAGATCCTCGAAATACAGATGTAACTCTGTGAGATGAATTAACAGAACACTAAGCAGTTTCTCAGAAAGCTTCTTTCCAGATTTCATCGGAGGATATTTCCTTTTTCACCATAGCCCTCTATGGGCTTCCAAATATCACTTTGCCAATTACACAAGAACTGTCTTAGTGAAAGAATTCTTGAGGGGAAAGCTGTAACTCTGTGAGATGATTTCAAAGAACACAAAGAAGTTTCTCAGAAGGCTTCTTTCTCTTTGTTATCGGAGGATATTTCCTTTGGCCCTATAGTCTTAAAAGGGATCCGAAATATCTGTTCTCAGATTCCACAGAAATAAGGCTAGCAAAGAGATCCACGAAATACAGAAGTAACTTTGTGAGATGAATTAACAGAACACTGAGCAGTTTCTCAGAAAGCTTCTTTCCAGATTTCATCGGAGGATATTTCCTTTTTCACCATAGCCCTCTATGGGCTTCCAAATATCACTTTGCCAATTCCACAAGAACTGTTTTAGCGAAAGGCTCCTTGAGTGGAAAGCTGTAACTCTGTGAGATGATTTCACAGAACACAAAGAAGTTTCTCAGAAAGCTTCTTTCTCTTTGTTATCGGAGGATATTTACTTTTGCCCTATAGTCTTCAAAGGGAATGGAAATATCTGTTGTCAGATTCCACAGAAATAAGGCTAGCAAAGAGATCCACGAAATACAGATGTAACTCTGTGAGATGAATTAACAGAACACTGAGCAGTTTCTCAGAAAGCTTCTTTCCAGATTTCATCGGAGGATATTTCCTTTTTCACCATAGACCTGTATTGGCTTCAAAATATCACTTTGCCAATTCCACAAGAACTGTCTTAGCGAAAGGCTTCTTGAGGGGAAAGCTGTAACTCTGTGAGATGATTTCACAGAACACAAAGAAGTTTCTCAGAAAGCTTCTTTCTCTTTGTTATCGGTGGATATTTCCTTTGGCCCTATAGTCTTCAAAGGGATCCGAAATATCTGTTCTCAGATTCCACAGAAATAAGGCTAGCAAAGAGATCCACGAAATACAGATGTAACTCTGTGAGATGAATTAACAGAACACTAAGCAGTTTCTCAGAAAGCTTCTTTCGAGATTTCATCGTAGGATATTTCCTTTTTCACCATATCCCTCTATGGGTTTCCAAATATCACTTTGCCAATTCCACATGAACTGTCTTAGAGAAAGGCTTCTTGAGGGGAAAGCTGTAACACTGTGAGATGATTTCACAGAACACAAAGAAGTTTCTCAGAAAGCTTCTTTCTGTTTGTTATGGGAGGATATTTCCTGTGGTCCTATAGTCTTCAAAGGGATCCGAAATATCTGCTCTCAGATTCCACAGAAATCAGGCTAGCAAAGAGATCCACGAAATACAGATGTAACTCTGTGAGATGAATTAACAGAACACTAAGCAGTTTCTCAGAAAGCTTCTTTCCAGATTTCATCGGAGGATATTTCCTTTTTCACCATAGCCCTCTATGGGCTTCCAAATATCACTTTGCCAATTCCACAAGAACTGTCTTAGAGAAAGGCTTCTTGACGGGAAAGCTGTAACTCTGTGAGATGATTTCACAGAACACAAAGAAGTTTCTCAGAACGCTTCTTTCTCTTTGTTATCGGAGGATATTTCCTTTGGCCCTATAGTCTTCAAAGGGATCGGAATTATCTGTTCTCAGATTCCACAGAAATAAGGCTAGCAAAGAGATCCTCGAAATACAGATGTAACTCTGTGAGATGAATTAACAGAACACTAAGCAGTTTCTCAGAAAGCTTCTTTCCAGATTTCATCGGAGGATATTTCCTTTTTCACCATAGCCCTCTATGGGCTTCCAAATATCACTTTGCCAATTCCACAAGAACTGTCTTAGTGAAAGGATTCTTGAGGGGAAAGCTGTAACTCTGTGAGATGATTTCACAGAACACAAAGAAGTTTCTCAGAAAGCTTCTTTCTCTTTCTTATTAGAGGATATTTTCTTTGGCCCTATAGTCTTGAAAGGGATCCGAAATATCTGTTCTCAGATTCCACAGAAATAAGGCTAGCAAAGAGATTCACGAAATACAGATGTAACTCTGTGAGATGAATTAACAGAACACTGAGCAGTTTCTCAGAAAGCTTCTTTCCAGATTTCATCGGAGGATATTTCCTTTTTCACCATAGCCCTGTATGGGCTTCCAAATATCACTTTGCCAATTCCACAAGAACTGTTTTAGCGAAAGGCTTCTTGGGGGAAAGCTGTAACTCTGTGAGATGATTTCACAGAACACAAAGAAGTTTCTCAGAAAGCTTCTTTGTCTTTGTTATCGGAGGATATTTCCTTTGGCCCTATAGTCTTTAAAGGGAAAGGAAATATCTGTTCTCAGATTCCACAGAAATAAGGCTAGCAAAGAGATCCACGAAATACAGATGTAACACTGTGAGATGAATTAACAGAACACTGAGCAATTTCTCAGAAAGCTTCTCTCCAGATTTCATCGGAGGATATTTCCTTTTTCACCGTAGCCCTCTATGGGGTTCCAAATATCACTTTGCCAATTCCACAAGAACTGTCTTAGCGAAAGGCTTCTTGAGGGGAAAGCTGTAACTCTGTGAGATGATTTCACAGAACACAAAGAAGTTTCTCAGAAAGCATCTTTCTCTTTGTTATCGGAGGATATTCCCTTTGGCCCTATAGTCTTCAAAGGGATCCGAAATATCTGTTCTCAGATTCCACAGAAATAAGGCTAGCAAAGAGATCCACGAAATACAGATGTAACTCTGTGAGATGATTTAACAGAACACTGAGCAGTTTCTCAGAAAGCTTCTTTCCAGATTTCATCGGAGGATATTTCCTTTTTCAAAATAGCCCTCTATGTGCTTCCAAATATCACTTTCCCAATTCCACAAGAACTGTCTTAGCGAAAGGCTTCTTGAGGGGAAAACTGTAACTCTGTGAGATGATTTCACAGAACACAAAGAAGTTTCTCAGAAAACTTCTTTCTCTTTGTTATCGGAGGATATTTCCTTTGGCCCTATAGTCTTCAAAGGTATCCGAAATATCTGTTCTCAGATTCCACAGAAATAAGGCTAGCAAAGAGATCCACGAAATACAGATGTAACTCTGTGAGATGAATTAACAGAACACTAAGCAGTTTCTCAGAAAGCTTCTTTCCAGATTTCATCGGAGGATATTTCCTTTTTCACCATAGCCTTCTATGGGCTTCCAAATAACACTTTGCCAATTCCACAAGAAATGTCTTAGCGAAGGCTTCTTGAGGGGAAAGCTGTAACTCTGGGAGATGATTTCACAGAACAGAAAGAAGTTTCTCAGAAAGCTTCTTTCTCTTTGTTATCGGAGGATATTTCCTTTAGCCCTATAGTCTTCAAAGGGATCCGAAATATCTGTTCTCAGATTCCACAGAAATAAGGCTAGCAAAGAGATCCACGAAATACAGATGTAATTCTGTGAGATGAATTTACAGAACACTAAGCAGTTTCTCAGAAAGCTTCTTTCCAGATTTCATCGGAGGATATTTCCTTATTCACCATAGCCCTCTATGGGCTTCCAATTAATACTTTGCGACTTCCACAAGAACTGTCTTAGCGATAGGCTTCTTGAGGGGAAAGCTGTAACTCTGTGAGATGATTTCACAGAACACAAAGAAGTTTCTCGGAAAGCTTCTTTCTCTTTGTTATCGGAGGATATTTCCTTTGGCCCAATAGTCTTCAAAGGGATCCGAAATATCTGTTCTCAGATTCCACAGAAATAAGGCTAGCAAAGAGATCCACGAAATACAGATGTAACTCTGTGAGATGAATTAACAGAACACTGAGTAGTTTCTCAGAAAGCTTCTTTCCAGATTTCATCGGAGGATATTTCCTTTTTCACCATAGCGCTCTATGAGTTTCCAAATATCACTTTGCCAATTCCACAAGAACTGTCTTAGCGAAAGGCTTCTTGAGGGGAAAGCTGTATCTCTGTGAGATGATTTCACAGAACACAAAGAAGTTTCTCAGAAAGCTTCTTTCTCTTTGTTATCGGAGGATACTTCCTTTGGCCCTATAGTCTTCAAAGGGATACGAAATATCTGTTCTCAGATTCCACAGAAATAAGGCTAGCAAAGAGATCCACGAAATACAGATGTAACTCTGTTAGATGAATTAACAGAACACTAAGCAGTTTCTCAGAAAGCTTCTTTACAGATTTCATCAGAGGATATTTCCTTTTTCGCCGTAGCCCTCTATTGGCTTCCAAATGTCACTTTGCCAATTCCACAAGAACTCTCTTAGCGAAAGGCTTCTTGAGGGGAAAGCTGTGACTCTGTGAGATGATTTCACAGAATACAAAGAAGTTTCTCAGAAAGCTTCTTTCTCTTTGTTATCGGAGGATATTCCCATTGGCCCTATAGTCTTCAAAGGGATCCGAAATATCTGTTCTCAGATTCCACAGAAATAAGGCTAGCAAAGAGATCCACGAAATACAGATGTAACTCTGTGAGATGATTTAACAGAACACTGAGCAGTTTCTCAGAAAGCTTCTTTCCAGATTTCATCGGAGGATATTTCCTTTTTAAAAATAGCCCTCTATGTGCTTCCAAATATCACTTTCCCAATTCCACAAGAACTGTCTTAGCGAAAGGCTTCTTGAGGGGAAAACTGTAACTCTGTGAGCTGATTTCACAGAACACAAAGAAGTTTCTCAGAAAACTTCTTTCTCTTTGTTATCGGAGGATATTTCCTTTGGCCCTATAGTCTTCAAAGGTATCCGAAATATCTGTTCTCAGATTCCACAGAAATAAGGCTAGCAAAGAGATCCACGAAATACAGATGTAACTCTGTGAGATGAATTAACAGAACACTAAGCAGTTTCTCAGTAACCTTCTTTCCAGATTTCATCGGAGGATATTTCCTTTTTCACCATAGCCTTCTATGGGCTTCCAAATAACACTTTGCCAATTCCACAAGAAATGTCTTAGCGAAGGCTTCTTGAGGGGAAAGCTGTAACTCTGGGAGATGATTTCACAGAACAGAAAGAAGTTTCTCAGAAAGCTTCTTTCTCTTTGTTATCGGAGGATATTTCCTTTAGCCCTATAGTCTTCAAAGGGATCCGAAATATCTGTTCTCAGATTCCACAGAAATAAGGCTAGCAAAGAGATCCACGAAACACAGATGTAATTCTGTGAGATGAATTTACAGAACACTAAGCAGTTTCTCAGAAAGCTTCTTTCCAGATTTCATCGGAGGATATTTCCTTATTCACCGTAGCCCTCTATGGGCTTCCAATTAATACTTTGCGACTTCCACAAGAACTGTCTTAGCGATAGGCTTCTTGAGGGGAAAGCTGTAACTCTGTGAGATGATTTCACAGAACACAAAGAAGTTTCTCGGAAAGCTTCTTTCTCTTGGTTATCGGAGGATATTTCCTTTGGCCCAATAGTCTTCAAAGGGATCCGAAATATCTGTTCTCAGATTCCACAGAAATAAGGCTAGCAAAGAGATCCACGAAATACAGATGTAACTCTGTGAGATGAATTAACAGAACACTGAGTAGTTTCTCAGAAAGCTTCTTTCCAGATTTTATCGGAGGATATTTCCTTTTTCACCATAGCGCTCTATGAGTTTCCAAATATCACTTTGCCAATTCCACAAGAACTGTCTTAGCGAAAGGCTTCTTGAGGGGAAAGCTGTAACTCTGTGAGATGATTTCACAGAACACAAAGAAGTTTCTCAGAAAGCTTCTTTCTCTTTGTTATCGGAGGATACTTCCTTTGGCCCTATAGTCTTCAAAGGGATCCGAAATATCTGTTCTCAGACTCCACAGAAATAAGGCTAGCAAAGAGATCCACGAAATACAGATGTAACTCTGTTAGATGAATTAACAGAACACTAAGCAGTTTCTCAGAAAGCTTCTTTACAGATTTCATCAGAGGATATTTCCTTTTTCGCCGTAGCCCTCTATTGGCTTCCAAATGTCACTTTGCCAATTCCACAAGAACTGTCTTAGCGAAAGGCTTCTTGAGGGGAAAGCTGTAACTCTGTGAGATGATTTCACAGAACACAAAGAAGTTTCTCAGAAAGCTTCTTTCTCTTTGTTATCGGAGGATATTTCCTTTGGCCCTATAGTCTTCAAAGGGAAACGAAATATCTGTTCTCAGATTCCACAGAAATAAGGCTAGCAAAGAGATCCACGAAATACAGATGTAAATCTGTGAGATGAATTAACAGAACACTAAGCAGTTTCTCAGAAAGCTTCTTTCCAAATTTCATCGGAGGATATTTCCTTTTTCACCATAGCCCTCAATGGGCTTCTAAATATCACTTTGCTAATTCCACAAGAACTCTCTTAGCGAAAGGCTTCTTGAGGGGAAAGCTGTGACTCTGTGAGATGATTTCACAGAATACAAAGAAGTTTCTCAGAAAGCTTCTTTCTCTTTGTTATCGGAGGATATTCCCATTGGCCCTATAGTCTTCAAAGGGATCCGAAATATCTGTTCTCAGATTCCACAGAAATAAGGCTAGCAAAGAGATCCACGAAATACAGATGTAACTCTGTGAGATGAATTAACAGAACACTGAGCAATTTCTCAGAAAGCTTCTTTCCAGATTTCATCGGAGGATATTTCCTTTTTCACCGTAGCCCTCTATGGGCTTCCAAATATCCCTTTGCCAATTCCACAAGAACTGTCTTAGCGAAAGGCTTCTTGAGGGGAAAGCTGTAACTCTGTGAGATGATTTCACAGAACACAAAGAAGTTTCTCAGAAAGCATCTTTCTCTTTGTTATCAGAGGATATTCCCTTTGGCCCTATAGTCTTCAAAGGGATCCGAAATATCTGTTCTCAGAATCCACAGAAATAAGGCTAGCAAAGAGATCCACGAAATACAGATGTAACTCTGTGAGATGATTTATCAGAACACTGAGCAGTTTCTCAGAAAGATTCTTTCCAGATTTCATCGGAGGATATTTCCTTTTTCAAAATAGCCCTCTATGTGCTTCCAAATATCACTTTCCCAATACCACAAGAACTGTCTTAGCGAAAGGCTTCTTCAGGGGAAAGCTGTAACTCTGTGAGATGATTTCACAGAACACAAAGAAGTTTCTCAGAAAACTTCTTTCTCTTTGTTATCGGAGGATATTTCCTTTGGCCCTATAGTCTTCAAAGGTATCCGAAATATCTGTTCTCAGATTCCACAGAAATAAGGCTAGCAAAGAGATCCACGAAATACAGATGTAACTCTGTGAGATGAATTAACAGAACACTAAGCAGTTTCTCAGAAAGCTTCTTTCCAGATTTCATCGGAGGATATTTCCTTTTTCACCATAGCCTTCTATGGGCTTCCAAATAACACTTTGCCAATTCCACAAGAAATGTCTTAGCGAAGGCTTCTTGAGGGGAAAGCTGTAACTCTGGGAGATGATTTCACAGAACAGAAAGAAGTTTCTCAGAGAGATTCTTTCTCTTTGTTATCGGAGGATATTTCCTTTGGCCCTATAGTCTTCAAAGGGATCCGAAATATCTGTTCTCAGATTCCACAGAAATAAGGCTAGCAAAGAGATCCACGAAATACAGATGTAATTCTGTGAGATGAATTTACAGAACACTAAGCAGTTTCTCAGAAAGCTTCTTTCCAGATTTCATCGGAGGATATTTCCTTTTTCACCATAGCCCTCTATGGGCTTCCAATTATCACTTTGCGAATTCCACAAGAACTGTCTTAGCGAAAGGCTTCTTGAGGGGAAAGCTGTAACTCTGTGAGATGATTTCACAGAACACAAAGAAGTTTCTCAGAAAGCTTCTTTCTCTTTGTTATCGGAGGATACTTCCTTTGGCCCTATAGTCTTCAAAGGGATCCGAATGATCTGTTCTCAGATTCCACAGAAATAAGGCTAGCAAAGAGATCCACGAAATACAGATGTAACTCTGTGAGATGAATTAACAGAACACTAAGCAGTTTCTCAGAAAGCTTCTTTACAGATTTCATCAGAGGATATTTCCTTTTTCGCCGTAGCCCTCTATTGGCTTCCAAATGTCACTTTGCCAATTCCACAAGAACTGTCTTAGCGAAAGGCTTCTTGAGGGGAAAGCTGTAACTCTGTGAGATGATTTCACAGAACACAAAGAAGTTTCTCAGAAAGCTTCTTTCTCTTTGTTATCGGAGGATATTTCCTTTGGCCCTATAGTCTTCAAAGGGAAACGAAATATCTGTTCTCAGATTCCACAGAAATAAGGCTAGCAAAGAGATCCACGAAATACAGATGTAACTCTGTGAGATGAATTAACAGAACACTAAGCAGTTTCTCAGAAAGCTTCTTTCCAGATTTCATCGGAGGATATTTCCTTTGTCACCATAGCCCTCTATGGGCTTCCAAATATCACTTTGCCAATTCCACAAGAACTGTCTTAGCGAAAGCCTTCTTGAGGGGGAAGCTGTAACTCTGTGAGATGATTTCACAGAACACAAAGAAGTTTCTCAGAAAGCTTCTTTCTTTTTGTTATCGGAGGATATTCCCTTTGGCCCTATAGTCTTCAAAGGGATCCGAAATATCTGTTCTCGGATTCCACAGAAATAAGGCTAGCAAAGAGATCCACGAAATACAGATGTAACTCTGTGAGATGAATTAACAGAACACTGAGCAATTTCTCAGAAAGCTTCTTTCCAGATTTCATCGGAGGATATTTCCTTTTTCAACATAGCCCTCTATGGGCTTCCAAATATCACTTTGCCAATTCCACAAGAACTGTCTTAGCGAAAGGCTTCTTGAGGGGAAAGCTGTAACTCTGTGAGATGATTTCACAGAACACAAAGAAGTTTCTCAGAAAGCTTCTTTCTCTTTGTTATCGGAGGATATTTCCTTTGGCCCTATAGTCTTCAAAGGGATCCGAAATATCTGTTCTCAGATTCCACAAAAATAAGGCTAACAAAGAGATCCACGAAATACAAATGTAACTCTGTGAGAAGAATTAACAGAACACTAAGCAGTTTCTCAGAAATCTTCTTTCCAGATTTCATCGGAGGATATTTCCTTTTTCACCATAGCCCTCTATGGGCTTCCAATTTCACTTTGCCAATTCCACAAGAACTGTCTTAGCGAAAGGCTTCTAGAGGGTAAAGCTGTAACTCTGTGAGATGATTTCACAGAACACAAAGAAGTTTCTCAGAAAGCATCTTTCTCTTTGTTATCGGAGGATATTCCCTTTGGCCCTATAGTCTTCAAAGGGATCCGAAATATCTGTTCTGAGATTCCACAGAAATAAGGCTAGCAAAGATATCCACGAAATACAGATGTAACTCTGTGAGATGAATTAACAGAACACTAAGCAGTTTCTCAGAAAGCTTCTTTCCAGATTTCATCGGAGGATATTTCCTTTTTCACCATAGCCCTCTATGAGTTTCCAAATATCACTTTGCCAATTCCACAAGAACTGTCTTAGCGAAAGGCTTCTTGAGGGGAAAGCTGTACCTCTGTGAGATGATTTCACAGAACACAAAGAAGGTTCTCAGAAAGCTTCTTTCTCTTTGTTATCGGAGGATACTTGCTTTGGCCCTATAGTCTTCAAAGGGATCCGAAATATCTGTTCTCAGATTCCCCAGAAATAAAGTTAGCAAAGAGATCCACGAAATACAGATGTAACTCTGTGAGATGAATTAACAGAACACTAAGCAGTTTCTCAGAAAGCTTCTTTCCAGATTTCATCGGAGGATATTTCCTTTTTCACCGTAGCCCTCTATGGGGTTCCAAATGTCACTTTGCCAATTCCACAAGAACTGTCTTAGCTAAAGGCTTCTTGAGGGGAAAGCTGTAACTCTGTGAGATGATTTCACAGAACACAAAGAAGTTTCTCAGAAAGCTTCTTTCTCTTTGTTATCAGATGATATTTCCTTTGGCCCTATAGTCTTCAAAGGGAAACGAAATATCTGTTCTCAGATTCCACAGAAATAAGGCTAGCAAAGAGATCCACGAAATACAGATGTAACTCTGTGACATGAATTAAGAGAACACTTAGCAGTTTCTCAGAAAGCTTCTTTCCAGATTTCATCGGAGGATATTTCTTTTTCACCATAGCCCTCTATGGGCTTCCAAATAACACTTTGCTAATTACACAAGAACTGTCTTAGCGAAAGGCTTCTTGACGGGAAAGCTGTAACTCTGTGAGATGATTTCACAGAACACAAAGAAGTTTCTCAGAAAGCTTCTTTGTCTTTGTTATCGGAGGATACTTCCTTTGGCCCAATAGTCTTCAACGGGATCCGAAATATGTGTTCTCAGATTCCACAGAAATAAGGCTAGCAAAGAGATCCACGAAATACAGATGTAACTCTGTGAGATGAATTAACAGAACACTAAGCAGTTTCTCAGAGCTTCTTTCCAGATTTCATATGAGGATATTTCCTTTTTCACCATAGCCCTCTATGGGCTTCCAAATATCACTTTGCCAATTCCACAAGAACTGTCTTAGCGAAAGGCTTCTTGAGGGGAAAGCTGTAACTCTGTGAGATGATTTCACAGAACACAAAGAAGTTTCTCAGAAAGCTTCTTTCTCTTTGTTATCCGAGAATATTTCCTTTGGCCCTATAGTCTTCAAAGGGATCCGAAATATCTGTTCTCAGATTCCACAAAAATAAAGCTAACAAAGAGATCCAAGAAATACAGATGTAACACTGTGAGAAGAATTAACAGAACACTAAGCAGTTTCTCAGAAAGCTTCTTTCCAGATTTCATCGGAGGATATTTCCTTTTTCACCATAGCCCTCTATGGGCTTCCAAATATCACTTTGCCAATTCCACAAGAACTGTCTCAGCGAAAGGCTTCTTGAGGGGAAAGCTGTAACTCTGTGAGATGATTTCACAGAACACAAAGAAGTTTCTCAGAAAGCTTCTTTCTCTTTGTTTTCGGAGGATATTTCCTTTGGCCCTATAGTCTTCAAAGGGAAACGAAATATCTGTTCTCAGATTCCACAGAAATAAGGCTAGCAAAGAGATCCACGAAATACAGATGTAACTCTGTGACATGAATTAACAGAACACTGAGCAATTTCTCAGAAAGCTTCTTTCCAGATTTCATCGGAGGATAGTTCCTTTTTCACCATAGCCCTCTATGGGCTTCCAAATATCACTTTGCCAATTCCACAAGAACTGTCTTAGCGAAAGGCTTCTTGAGGGGAAAGCTGTAACTCTGTGAGATGATTTCACAGAACACAAAGAAGTTTCTCAGAAAGCATCTTTCTCTTTGTTATCGGAGGATATTCCCTTTGGCCCTATAGTCTTCAAAGGGATCCGAAATATCTGTTCTCAGATTCCACAGAAATAAGGCTAGCAAAGAGATCCACGAAATACAGATGTAACTCTGTGAGATGATTTAACAGAACACTGAGCAGTTTCTCAGAAAGCTTCTTTCCAGATTTCATCGGAGGATATTTCCTTTTTCAAAAGAGCCCTCTATGGGCTTCCAAATATCACTTTGCCAATTCCACAAGAACTGTCTTAGCGAAAGGCTTCTTGAGGGGAAAGCTGTAACTCTGTGAGATGATTTCACAGAACACAAAGAAGTTTCTCAGAAAACTTCTTTCTCTTTGTTATCGGAGGATATTTCCTTTGGCCCTATAGTCTTCAAAGGTATCCGAAATATCTGTTCTCAGATTCCACAGAAATAAGGCTAGCAAAGAGATCCACGAAATACAGATGTAACTCTGTGAGATGAATTAACAGAACACTAAGCAGTTTCTCAGAAAGCTTCTTTCCAGATTTCATTGGAGGATATTTCCTTTTTCACCGTAGCCCTCTATGGGCTTCCAATTATCACTTTGCGAATTCCACAAGAACTGTCTTAGCGAAAGGCTTCTTGAGGGGAAAGCTGTAACTCTGTGAGATGATTTCACAGAACACAAAGAAGTTTCTCAGAAAGCATCTTTCTCTTTGTTATCGGAGGATATACCCTTTGGCCCTTTCGTCTTCAAAGGGATCCGAAATATCTGTTCTCATATTCCACAGAAATAAGGCTAGCAAAGAGATCCACGAAATACAGATGTAACTCTGTGAGATGAATTAACAGAATACTGAGCAATTTCTCAGAAAGCTTCTTTCAAGATTTCATCGGAGGATATCTCCTTTTTCACCATAGCCCTCTATGGGCTTCAAAATATCACTTTGCCAATTCCACAAGAACTGTCTTAGCGAAAGGCTTCTAGAGGGGAAAGCTGTAACTCTGTGAGATGATTTCACAGAACACAAAGAAGTTTCTCAGAAAGCATCTTTCTCTTTGTTATCGGAGGATATTCCCTTTCGCCCTATAGTCTTCAAAGGGATCCGAAATATCTGTTCTCAGATTCCACAGAAATAAGGCTAGCAAAGAGATCCACGAAATACAGATGTAACTCTGTGAGATGATTTAACAGAACACTGAGCAGTTTCTCAGAAAGCTTCTTTCCAGATTTCATCGGAGGATATTTCCTTTTTCAAAATAGCCCTCTATGGGCTTCCAAATATCACTTTGCCAATTCCACAAGAACTGTCTTAGCGAAAGGCTTCCTGAGGGGAAAGCTGTAACTCTGTGAGATGATTTCACAGAACACAAAGAAGTTTCTCAGAAAACTTCTTTCTCTTTGTTATCGGAGGATATTTCCTTTGGCCCTATAGTCTTCAAAGGGATCCGAAATATCTGTTCTCAGATTCCACAGAAATAAGGCTAGCAAAGAGATCCACGAAATACAGATGTAACTCTGTGAGATGAATTAACAGAACACTAAGCAGTTTCTCAGTAACCTTCTTTCCAGATTTCATCGGAGGATATTTCCTTTTTCACCATAGCCTTCTATGGGCTTCCAAATAACACTTTGCCAATTCCACAAGAAATGTCTTAGCGAAAGGCTTCTTGAGGGGAAAGCTGTAACTCTGGGAGATGATTTCACAGAACAGAAAGAAGTTTCTCAGAAAGCTTCTTTCTCTTTGTTATCGGAGGATATTTCCTTTAGCCCTATAGTCTTCAAAGGGATCCGAAATATCTGTTCTCAGATTCCACAGAAATAAGGCTAGCAAAGAGATCCACGAAATACAGATGTAATTCTGTGAGATGAATTTACAGAACACTAAGCAGTTTCTCAGAAAGCTTCTTTCCAGATTTCATCGGAGGATATTTCCTTATTCACCATAGCCCTCTATGGGCTTCCAATTAATACTTTGCGACTTCCACAAGAACTGTCTTAGCGATAGGCTTCTTGAGGGGAAAGCTGTAACTCTGTGAGATGATTTCACAGAACACAAAGAAGTTTCTCGGAAAGCTTCTTTCTCTTGGTTATCGGAGGATATTTCCTTTGGCCCAATAGTCTTCAAAGGGATCCGAAATATCTGTTCTCAGATTCCACAGAAATAAGGCTAGCAAAGAGATCCACGAAATACAGATGTAACTCTGTGAGATGAATTAACAGAACACTGAGTAGTTTCTCAGAAAGCTTCTTTCCAGATTTTATCGGAGGATATTTCCTTTTTCACCATAGCGCTCTATGAGTTTCCAAATATCACTTTGCCTATTCCACAAGAACTGTCTTAGCGAAAGGCTTCTTGAGGGGAAAGCTGTAACTCTGTGAGATGATTTCACAGAACACAAAGAAGTTTCTCAGAAAGCTTCTTTCTCTTTGTTATCGGAGGATACTTCCTTTGGCCCTATAGTCTTCAAAGGGATCCGAAATATCTGTTCTCAGACTCCACAGAAATAAGGCTAGCAAAGAGATCCACGAAATACAGATGTAACTCTGTTAGATGAATTAACAGAACACTAAGCAGTTTCTCAGAAAGCTTCTTTACAGATTTCATCAGAGGATATTTCCTTTTTCGCCGTAGCCCTCTATTGGCTTCCAAATGTCACTTTGCCAATTCCACAAGAACTGTCTTAGCGAAAGGCTTCTTGAGGGGAAAGCTGTAACTCTGTGAGATGATTTCACAGAACACAAAGAAGTTTCTCAGAAAGCTTCTTTCTCTTTGTTATCGGAGGATATTTCCTTTGGCCCTATAGTCTTCAAAGGGAAACGAAATATCTGTTCTCAGATTCCACAGAAATAAGGCTAGCAAAGAGATCCACGAAATACAGATGTAAATCTGTGAGATGAATTAACAGAACACTAAGCAGTTTCTCAGAAAGCTTCTTTCCAAATTTCATCGGAGGATATTTCCTTTTTCACCATAGCCCTCAATGGGCTTCTAAATATCACTTTGCTAATTCCACAAGAACTCTCTTAGCGAAAGGCTTCTTGAGGGGAAAGCTGTGACTCTGTGAGATGATTTCACAGAATACAAAGAAGTTTCTCAGAAAGCTTCTTTCTCTTTGTTATCGGAGGATATTCCCATTGGCCCTATAGTCTTCAAAGGGATCCGAAATATCTGTTCTCAGATTCCACAGAAATAAGGCTAGCAAAGAGATCCACGAAATACAGATGTAACTCTGTGAGATGAATTAACAGAACACTGAGCAATTTCTCAGAAAGCTTCTTTCCAGATTTCATCGGAGGATATTTCCTTTTTCACCGTAGCCCTCTATGGGCTTCCAAATATCCCTTTGCCAATTCCACAAGAACTGTCTTAGCGAAAGGCTTCTTGAGGGGAAAGCTGTAACTCTGTGAGATGATTTCACAGAACACAAAGAAGTTTCTCAGAAAGCATCTTTCTCTTTGTTATCAGAGGATATTCCCTTTGGCCCTATAGTCTTCAAAGGGATCCGAAATATCTGTTCTCAGAATCCACAGAAATAAGGCTAGCAAAGAGATCCACGAAATACAGATGTAACTCTGTGAGATGATTTATCAGAACACTGAGCAGTTTCTCAGAAAGCTTCTTTCCAGATTTCATCGGAGGATATTTCCTTTTTCAAAATAGCCCTCTATGTGCTTCCAAATATCACTTTCCCAATACCACAAGAACTGTCTTAGCGAAAGGCTTCTTCAGGGGAAAGCTGTAACTCTGTGAGATGATTTCACAGAACACAAAGAAGTTTCTCAGAAAACTTCTTTCTCTTTGTTATCGGAGGATATTTCCTTTGGCCCTATAGTCTTCAAAGGTATCCGAAATATCTGTTCTCAGATTCCACAGAAATAAGGCTAGCAAAGAGATCCACGAAATACAGATGTAACTCTGTGAGATGAATTAACAGAACACTAAGCAGTTTCTCAGAAAGCTTCTTTCCAGATTTCATCGGAGGATATTTCCTTTTTCACCATAGCCTTCTATGGGCTTCCAAATAACACTTTGCCAATTCCACAAGAAATGTCTTAGCGAAGGCTTCTTGAGGGGAAAGCTGTAACTCTGGGAGATGATTTCACAGAACAGAAAGAAGTTTCTCAGAGAGATTCTTTCTCTTTGTTATCGGAGGATATTTCCTTTGGCCCTATAGTCTTCAAAGGGATCCGAAATATCTGTTCTCAGATTCCACAGAAATAAGGCTAGCAAAGAGATCCACGAAATACAGATGTAATTCTGTGAGATGAATTTACAGAACACTAAGCAGTTTCTCAGAAAGCTTCTTTCCAGATTTCATCGGAGGATATTTCCTTTTTCACCATAGCCCTCTATGGGCTTCCAATTATCACTTTGCGAATTCCACAAGAACTGTCTTAGCGAAAGGCTTCTTGAGGGGAAAGCTGTAACTCTGTGAGATGATTTCACAGAACACAAAGAAGTTTCTCAGAAAGCTTCTTTCTCTTTGTTATCGGAGGATACTTCCTTTGGCCCTATAGTCTTCAAAGGGATCCGAATGATCTGTTCTCAGATTCCACAGAAATAAGGCTAGCAAAGAGATCCACGAAATACAGATGTAACTCTGTGAGATGAATTAACAGAACACTAAGCAGTTTCTCAGAAAGCTTCTTTACAGATTTCATCAGAGGATATTTCCTTTTTCGCCGTAGCCCTCTATTGGCTTCCAAATGTCACTTTGCCAATTCCACAAGAACTGTCTTAGCGAAAGGCTTCTTGAGGGGAAAGCTGTAACTCTGTGAGATGATTTCACAGAACACAAAGAAGTTTCTCAGAAAGCTTCTTTCTCTTTGTTATCGGAGGATATTTCCTTTGGCCCTATAGTCTTCAAAGGGAAACGAAATATCTGTTCTCAGATTCCACAGAAATAAGGCTAGCAAAGAGATCCACGAAATACAGATGTAACTCTGTGAGATGAATTAACAGAACACTAAGCAGTTTCTCAGAAAGCTTCTTTCCAGATTTCATCGGAGGATATTTCCTTTGTCACCATAGCCCTCTATGGGCTTCCAAATATCACTTTGCCAATTCCACAAGAACTGTCTTAGCGAAAGCCTTCTTGAGGGGGAAGCTGTAACTCTGTGAGATGATTTCACAGAACACAAAGAAGTTTCTCAGAAAGCTTCTTTCTTTTTGTTATCGGAGGATATTCCCTTTGGCCCTATAGTCTTCAAAGGGATCCGAAATATCTGTTCTCGGATTCCACAGAAATAAGGCTAGCAAAGAGATCCACGAAATACAGATGTAACTCTGTGAGATGAATTAACAGAACACTGAGCAATTTCTCAGAAAGCTTCTTTCCAGATTTCATCGGAGGATATTTCCTTTTTCAACATAGCCCTCTATGGGCTTCCAAATATCACTTTGCCAATTCCACAAGAACTGTCTTAGCGAAAGGCTTCTTGAGGGGAAAGCTGTAACTCTGTGAGATGATTTCACAGAACACAAAGAAGTTTCTCAGAAAGCTTCTTTCTCTTTGTTATCGGAGGATATTTCCTTTGGCCCTATAGTCTTCAAAGGGATCCGAAATATCTGTTCTGAGATTCCACAGAAATAAGGCTAGCAAAGAGATCCACGAAATACAGATGTAACTCTGTGACATGAATTAAGAGAACACTTAGCAGTTTCTCAGAAAGCTTCTTTCCAGATTTCATCGGAGGATATTTCTTTTTCACCATAGCCCTCTATGGGCTTCCAAATAACACTTTGCTAATTACACAAGAACTGTCTTAGCGAAAGGCTTCTTGACGGGAAAGCTGTAACTCTGTGAGATGATTTCACAGAACACAAAGAAGTTTCTCAGAAAGCTTCTTTGTCTTTGTTATCGGAGGATACTTCCTTTGGAGCAATAGTCTTCAACGGGATCCGAAATATGTGTTCTCAGATTCCACAGAAATAAGGCTAGCAAAGAGATCCACGAAATACAGATGTAACTCTGTGAGATGAATTAACAGAACACTAAGCAGTTTCTCAGAGCTTCTTTCCAGATTTCATATGAGGATATTTCCTTTTTCACCATAGCCCTCTATGGGCTTTCAAATATCACTTTGCCAATTCCACAAGAACTGTCTTAGCGAAAGGCTTCTTGAGGGGAAAGCTGTAACTCTGTGAGATGATTTCACAGAACACAAAGAAGTTTCTCAGAAAGCTTCTTTCTCTTTGTTATCCGAGAATATTTCCTTTGGCCCTATAGTCTTCAAAGGGATCCGAAATATCTGTTCTCAGATTCCACAAAAATAAAGCTAACAAAGAGATCCAAGAAATACAGATGTAACACTGTGAGAAGAATTAACAGAACACTAAGCAGTTTCTCAGAAAGCTTCTTTCCAGATTTCATCGGAGGATATTTCCTTTTTCACCATAGCCCTCTATGGGCTTCCAAATATCACTTTGCCAATTCCACAAGAACTGTCTCAGCGAAAGGCTTCTTGAGGGGAAAGCTGTAACTCTGTGAGATGATTTCACAGAACACAAAGAAGTTTCTCAGAAAGCTTCTTTCTCTTTGTTTTCGGAGGATATTTCCTTTGGCCCTATAGTCTTCAAAGGGAAACGAAATATCTGTTCTCAGATTCCACAGAAATAAGGCTAGCAAAGAGATCCACGAAATACAGATGTAACTCTGTGACATGAATTAACAGAACACTGAGCAATTTCTCAGAAAGCTTCTTTCCAGATTTCATCGGAGGATAGTTCCTTTTTCACCATAGCCCTCTATGGGCTTCCAAATATCACTTTGCCAATTCCACAAGAACTGTCTTAGCGAAAGGCTTCTTGAGGGGAAAGCTGTAACTCTGTGAGATGATTTCACAGAACACAAAGAAGTTTCTCAGAAAGCATCTTTCTCTTTGTTATCGGAGGATATTCCCTTTGGCCCTATAGTCTTCAAAGGGATCCGAAATATCTGTTCTCAGATTCCACAGAAATAAGGCTAGCAAAGAGATCCACGAAATACAGATGTAACTCTGTGAGATGATTTAACAGAACACTGAGCAGTTTCTCAGAAAGCTTCTTTCCAGATTTCATCGGAGGATATTTCCTTTTTCAAAAGAGCCCTCTATGGGCTTCCAAATATCACTTTGCCAATTCCACAAGAACTGTCTTAGCGAAAGGCTTCTTGAGGGGAAAGCTGTAACTCTGTGAGATGATTTCACAGAACACAAAGAAGTTTCTCAGAAAACTTCTTTCTCTTTGTTATCGGAGGATATTTCCTTTGGCCCTATAGTCTTCAAAGGTATCCGAAATATCTGTTCTCAGATTCCACAGAAATAAGGCTAGCAAAGAGATCCACGAAATACAGATGTAACTCTGTGAGATGAATTAAGAGAACACTAAGCAGTTTCTCAGAAAGCTTCTTTCCAGATTTCATTGGAGGATATTTCCTTTTTCACCGTAGCCCTCTATGGGCTTCCAATTATCACTTTGCGAATTCCACAAGAACTGTCTTAGCGAAAGGCTTCTTGAGGGGAAAGCTGTAACTCTGTGAGATGATTTCACAGAACACAAAGAAGTTTCTCAGAAAGCATCTTTCTCTTTGTTATCGGAGGATATACCCTTTGGCCCTTTCGTCTTCAAAGGGATCCGAAATATCTGTTCTCATATTCCACAGAAATAAGGCTAGCAAAGAGATCCACGAAATACAGATGTAACTCTGTGAGATGAATTAACAGAATACTGAGCAATTTCTCAGAAAGCTTCTTTCAAGATTTCATCGGAGGATATCTCCTTTTTCACCATAGCCCTCTATGGGCTTCAAAATATCACTTTGCCAATTCCACAAGAACTGTCTTAGCGAAAGGCTTCTAGAGGGGAAAGCTGTAACTCTGTGAGATGATTTCACAGAACACAAAGAAGTTTCTCAGAAAGCATCTTTCTCTTTGTTATCGGAGGATATTCCCTTTCGCCCTATAGTCTTCAAAGGGATCCGAAATATCTGTTCTCAGATTCCACAGAAATAAGGCTAGCAAAGAGATCCACGAAATACAGATGTAACTCTGTGAGATGATTTAACAGAACACTGAGCAGTTTCTCAGAAAGCTTCTTTCCAGATTTCATCGGAGGATATTTCCTTTTTCAAAATAGCCCTCTATGGGCTTCCAAATATCACTTTGCCAATTCCACAAGAACTGTCTTAGCGAAAGGCTTCTTGAGGGGAAAGCTGTAACTCTGTGAGATGATTTCACAGAACACAAAGAAGTTTCTCAGAAAACTTCTTTCTCTTTGTTATCGGAGGATATTTCCTTTGGCCCTATAGTCTTCAAAGGGATCCGAAATATCTGTTCTCAGATTCCACAGAAATAAGGCTAGCAAAGAGATCCACGAAATACAGATGTAACTCAGTGAGATGAATTAACAAACACTAAGCAGTTTCTCAGAAAGCTTCTTTCCAGATTTCATCGGAGTATATTTCCTTTTTCACCATAGCCTTCTATGGGCTTCCAAATAACACTTTGTCAATTCCACAAGAACTGTCTTAGCGAAGGCTTCTTGAGGGGAAAGCTGTAACTCTGGGAGATGATTTCACAGAACACAAAGAAGTTTCTCAGAAAGCTTCTTTCTCTTTGTTATCGGAGGATATTTCCTTGGCCCTATAGTCTTCAAAGGGATCCGAAATATCTGTTCTCAGATTCCACAGAAATAAGGCTAGCAAAGAGATCCACGAAATACAGATGTAATTCTGTGAGATGAATTAACAGAACACTAAGCAGTTTCTCAGAAAGCTTCTTTCCAGATTTCATCGGAGGATATTCCCTTTTTCACCATAGCCCTCTATGGGCTTCCAAATATCACTTTGCGAATTCCACAAGAACTGTCTTAGAGAAAGGCTTCTTGAGGGGTAAGCTGTAACTCTGTGAGAAGATTTCACAGAACACAAAGAAGTTTCTCAGAAAGTTACTTTCTCTTGGTTATCGGAGGATATTTCCTTTGTCCCTATAGTCTTCAAAGGGATCCGAAATATCTGTTCTCAGATTCCACAGAAATAAGGCTAGCAAAGAGATCCAAGAAAGACAGATGTAACTCTCTGAGATGAATTAACAGAACACTAAGCAGTTTTTCAGAAAGCTTCTTTCCAGATTTCATCGGAGGATATTTCCTTTTTCACCATAGCCCTCTATGGGCTTCCAAATATCACTTTGCCAATTCCACAAGAACTGTCTTAGCGAAAGGCTTCCTGAGGGGAAAGCTGTAACTCTGTGAGATGATTTCACAGAACACAAAGAAGTTTCTCAGAAAGTTTCTTTCTCTTTGTTATCGCAGGATTTTACTTTGGCCGTATAGTCTTCAAAGGGATCCGAAATATCTGTTCTCAGATTCCACAGATTTAAGGCTAGCAAAGAGATCCACGAAATGAGATGTAACCCTGTGAGATAAATTAACAGAACACTAAGCAGTTTCTCAGAAAGCTTCCTTCCAGATTTCATCGGAGGATATTTCCTTTTTCAAAAGAGCCCTCTATGGGCTTCCAAATATCACTTTGCCAATTCCACAAGAACTGTCTTAGCGAAAGGCTTCTTGAGGGGAAAGCTGTAACTCTGTGAGATGATTTCACAGAACACAAAGAAGTTTCTTAGAAAACTTCTTTCTCTTTGTTATCGGAGGATATTTCCTTTGGCCCTATAGTCTTCAAAGGTATCCGAAATATCTGTTCTCAGATTCCACAGAAATAAGGCTAGCAAAGAGATCCACGAAATACAGATGTAACTCTGTGAGATGAATTAACAGAACACTAAGCAGTTTCTCAGAAAGCTTCTTTCCAGATTTCATTGGAGGATATTTCCTTTTTCACCGTAGCCCTCTATGGGCTTCCAATTATCACTTTGCGAATTCCACAAGAACTGTCTTAGCGAAAGGCTTCTTGAGGGGAAAGCTGTAACTCTGTGAGATGATTTCACAGAACACAAAGAAGTTTCTCAGAAAGCATCTTTCTCTTTGTTATCGGAGGATAAACCCTTTGGCCCTATCGTCTTCAAAGGGATCCGAAATATCTGTTCTCATATTCCACAGAAATAAGGCTAGCAAAGAGATCCACGAAATACAGATGTAACTCTGTGAGATGAATTAACAGAACTGAGCAATTTCTCAGAAAGCTTCTTTCAAGATTTCATCGGAGGATATCTCCTTTTTCACCATAGCCCTCTATGGGCTTCAAAATATCACTTTGCCAATTCCACAAGAACTGTCTTAGCGAAAGGCTTCTAGAGGGGAAAGCTGTAACTCTGTGAGATGATTTCACAGAACACAAAGAAGTTTCTCAGAAAGCATCTTTCTCTTTGTTATCGGAGGATATTCCCTTTCGCCCTATAGTCTTCAAAGGGATCCGAAATATCTGTTCTCAGATTCCACAGAAATAAGGCTAGCAAAGAGATCCACGAAATACAGATGTAACTCTGTGAGATGATTTAACAGAACACTGAGCAGTTTCTCAGAAAGCTTCTTTCCAGATTTCATCGGAGGATATTTCCTTTTTCAAAATAGCCCTCTATGGGCTTCCAAATATCACTTTGCCAATTCCACAAGAACTGTCTTAGAGAAAGGCTTCTTGAGGGGAAAGCTGTAACTCTGTGAGATGATTTCACAGAACACAAAGAAGTTTCTCAGAAAACTTCTTTCTCTTTGTTATCGGAGGATATTTCCTTTGGCCCTATAGTCTTCAAAGGGATCCGAAATATCTGTTCTCAGATTCCACAGAAATAAGGCTAGCAAAGAGATCCACGAAATACAGATGTAACTCAGTGAGATGAATTAACAAAACACTAAGCAGTTTCTCAGAAAGCTTCTTTCCAGATTTCATCGGAGTATATTTCCTTTTTCACCATAGCCCTCTATGGGCTTCCAAATATCACTTTGCCAATTCCACAAGAACTGTCTTAGCGAAAGGCTTCCTGAGGGGAAAGCTGTAACTCTGTGAGATGATTTCACAGAACACAAAGAAGTTTCTCAGAAAGTTTCTTTCTCTTTGTTATCGCAGGATTTTACTTTGGCCGTATAGTCTTCAAAGGGATCCGAAATATCTGTTCTCAGATTCCACAGATTTAAGGCTAGCAAAGAGATCCACGAAATGCAGATGTAACCCTGTGAGATAAATTAACAGAACACTAAGCAGTTTCTCAGAAAGCTTCTTTCCAGATTTCATCGGAGGATATTTCCTTTTTCACCATAGCCCTCTATGGGCTTCCAAATATCACTTTGCCAATTCCACAAGAACTGTCTTAGCGAAAGGTTTCTTGAGGGGAAAGCTGTAACTATGTGAGATAATTTCACAGAACACAAAGAAGTTTCTCAGAAAGCTTCTTTCTCTTTGTTATCGGAGGATATTTCCTTTGGCCCTATAGTCTTCAAAGGGTTGCGAAATATCTGTTCACAGATTCCACAGAAATAAGGCTAGCAAAGAGATCCACGAAATACAGATGTAACTCTGTGAGAAGAATTAACACAACACTAAGCAGTTTCTCAGAAAACTTCTTTCCAGATTTCATCTGAGGATATTTCCTTTTTCACCATAGCCCACTATGGGCTTCCAAATATCTCTTTGCCAATTCCACAAGAACTGTCTTAGCGAAAGGCTTCTTGAGGGGAAGGCTGTAACTCTGTGAGATGATTTCACAGAACACAAAGAAGTTTCTCAGATAGCTTCTTTCTCTTTGTTATCAGAGGGTATTTCCTTTAACCCTATAGTCTTCAGAGGGATCCGAAATATCTTTTCTCAGATTCCACAGAAATAAGGCTAGCAAAGAGATCCACGAAATACGGATGTAACTCTGTGAGATGAATTAACAGAACACTAAGCAGTTTCTCAGAAAGCTTCTTTCCAGATTTCATCAGAGGATATTTCCTTTTTCACCATAGCCCTCTATGGGCTTTCAAATATCAATTTGCCAATTCCACAAGAACTGTCTTAGTGGAAGGCATCTTGAGGGGAAATCTGTAACTCTGTGAGATGATTTCACAGACCACAAAGAAGTTTCTCAGAAAGCTTCTTTCTCTTTGTTATCGGAGGATATTTCCTTTGGCCCTATAGACTTCAAACGGATCCGAAATATCTGTTCTCAGATTCCACAGAAATAAGGCTAGCAAAGAGATCCACGAAAGACAGATGTAACTCGGTGAGATGAATTAAGAGAACACTAAGCAGTTTTTCAGAAAGCTTCTTTCCAGATTTGATCGGAGGATACTTCCTTTTTCACCATAGCCCTCTATGGGTTTCCAAATATCACTTTTCCAATTCCACAAGAACTGTCTTAGCGAAAGGCTTCTTGAGGGGAAAGCTGTAACTCTGTGAGATGATTTCACAGAACACAAAGTAGTTTCTCAGAAAGCTTCTTTCTCTTTGTTATCGGAGGATATTTCCTTTGGCCATATAGACTTCAAAGGGATCCGAAATATCTGTTCTCATATTCCACAGAAATAATGCTAGCAAAGAGATCCACGAAATACAGATGTAACTCTGTGAGATGAATTAACAGAACACTAAGCAGTTTTTCAGAAAGCTTCTTTGCAGATTTGATCGGAGGATACTTCCTTTTACACAATAGCTCTCTATGGGCTTCCAAATATCACTTTGCCAATTCCACAAGAACAGTCTTAGCGAAAGGCTTCTTGAGGGGAAAGCTGTAACTCTGTGAGATGATTTCACAGAACACAAAGAATTTTCTCAGAAAGCTTCTTTCTCTTTGTTGTCGGAGGATATTTCCTTTGACCCTATAGTCTTCAAAGGGTTCCAAATTTTTTGTTCTCAGATTCCACAGAAATAAGGCTAGCAAAGAGATCCACGAAATACAGATGTAACTCTGTGAGATGAATTAACAGAACACTAAGCAGTTTCTCGGAATGCTTCTTTCCAGATTTCAACGGAGGATATTTCCTTTTTTCCCGTAGCCCTCTATAGGCTTCCAAATATCACTTTGCCAATTCCAGAAGAACTGTCTTTACGAAAGGCTTCTTGAGGGGAAAGCTGTAACTCTGTGAGATGATTTCACAGAACACAAAGAAGTTTCTCAGAAAGCTTCTTTCTCTTTGTTTTCGGAGGATATTTCCTTTGGCCCTATAGTCTTCAAAGGGAACCGAAATATCTGTTCTCAGATTCTACAGAAATAAGGCTAGCAAAGAGATCCACGAAATACAGATGTAACTCTGTGAAATGAATAAACAGAAGACCAAACAGTTTCTCAGAAAGCTTCCTTCCAGATTTCATCGGAGGATATTTCCTTTTTCACCATAGCCCTCTATGGGCTTCCACATATCCCTTTGCCAATTCGACAAGAACTGTCTTAGCTAAAGGCGTCTTGAGGGGAAAGCTGTAACTCTGTGAGATGATTTCACAGAACACAAAGACATTTCTCAGAAAGCTTCCTTCTCTTTGTTATCGGAGGATATTTCCTTTGGCCCTGTAGTCCTCAAAGGGATCCGAAATATCTCTTCTCAGATTCCACAGAAATAAGGCTAGGAAAGAGATCCACGAAATACAGATGTAACTCTGTGAGATGAATTAACAGAAAACTGAGCAGTTTCTCAGAAATCTTCTTTCCATATTTCATCGGAGGATATTTCCTTATTCAAAATAGCCCTCTATGGGCATCCAAATATCAATTTGCCAATTCCACAATAACTGTCTTAGCGAAAGGCTTCTTGAGGGGAAAGCTGTAACTCTGTGAGATGATTTCACAAAACACAAAGTAGTTTCTCAGAAAGCTTCTTTCTCTTTGTTATCGGAGGATATTTCCTTTGGCCCTATAGTCTTCAAAGGGTTGCGAAATATCTGTTCACAGATTCCACAGAAATAAGGCTAGCAAAGAGATCCACGAAATACAGATGTAAATCTGTGAGAAGAATTAACACAACACTAAGCAGTTTCTCAGAAAACTTCTTTCCAGATTTCATCGGAGGATATTTCCTTTTTCACCATAGCCCTCTATGGGCTTCCAAATATCTCTTTGCCAATTCCACAAGAACTGTCTTAGCGAAAGGCTTCTTGAGGGGAAAGCTGTAACTCTGTGAGATGATTTCACAGAACACAAAGAATTTTCTCAGAAAGCTTCTTTCTCTTTGTTATCAGAGGGTATTTCCTTTAACCCTATAGTCTTCAGAGGGATCCGAAATATCTTTTCTCAGATTCCACAGAAATAAGGCTAGCAAAGAGATCCACGAAATACAGATGTAACTCTGTGAGATGAATTAACAGAACACTAAGCAGTTTCTCAGAAAGCTTCTTTCCAGATTTCTTCAGAGGATATTTCCTTTTTCACCATAGCCCTCTATGGGCTTTCAAATATCAATTTGCCAATTCCACAAGAACTGTCTTAGTGGAAGGCTTCTTGAGGGGAAAGCTGTAACTCTGTGAGATGATTTCACAGAACACAAAGAAGATTCTCAGAAAGCTTCTTTCTCTTTGTTTTCGGAGGATATTTCCTTTGGCCCTATAGTCTTCAAAGGGAACCGAAATATCTGTTCTCAGATTCTACAGAAATAAGGCTAGCAAAGAGATCCACGAAATACAGATGTAACTCTGTGAAATGAATAAACAGAAGACCAAACAGTTTCTCAGAAAGCTTCCTTCCAGATTTCATCGGAGGATATTTCCTTTTTCACCATAGCCCTCTATGGGCTTCCACATATCCCTTTGCCAATTCGACAAGAACTGTCTTAGCTAAAGGCGTCTTGAGGGGAAAGCTGTAACTCTGTGAGATGATTTCACAGAACACAAAGACATTTCTCAGAAAGCTTCCTTCTCTTTGTTATCGGAGGATATTTCCTTTGGCCCTGTAGTCCTCAAAAGGATCCGAAATATCTCTTCTCAGATTCCACAGAAATAAGGCTAGGAAAGAGATCCACGAAATACAGATGTAACTCTGTGAGATGAATTAACAGAAAACTGAGCAGTTTCTCAGAAATCTTCTTTCCATATTTCATCGGAGGATATTTCCTTATTCACCATAGCCCTCTATGGGCATCCAAATATCACTTTGCCAATTCCACAATAACTGTCTTAGCGAAAGGCTTCTTGAGGGGAAAGCTGTAAATCTGTGAGATGATTTCACAGAACACAAAGTAGTTTCTCAGAAAGCTTCTTTCTCTTTGTTATCGGAGGATATTTCCTTTGGCCATATAGACTTCAAAGGGATCCGAAATATCTGTTCTCACATTCCACAGAAATAATGCTAGCAAAGAGATCCACGAAATACAGATGTAACTCTGTGAGATGAATTAACAGAACACTAAGCAGCTTTTCAGAAAGCTTCTTTGCAGATTTGATCGGAGGATACTTCCTTTTACACAATAGCTCTCTATGGGCTTCCAAATATCACTTTGCCAATTCCACAAGAACAGTCTTAGCGAAAGGCTTCTTGAGGGGAAAGCTGTAACTCTGTGAGATGATTTCACAGAACACAAAGAATTTTCTCAGAAAGCTTCTTTCTCTTTGTTATCGGAGGATATTTCCTTTGGCCCTATAGTCTTCAAAGGGTTCCAAATTTTTTGTTATCATATTCCACAGAAATAAGGCTAGCAAAGAGATCCACGAAATACAGATGTAACTCTGTGAGATGAATTAACAGAACACTAAGCAGATTCTCGGAATGCTTCTTTCCAGATTTTATCGGAGGATATTTCCTTTTTCCCCGTAGCCTTCTATAGGCTTCCAAATATCACTTTGCCAATTCCAGAAGAACTGTCTTAGCGAAAGGCTTCTTGAGGGGAAAGCTGTAACTCTGTGAGATGATTTCACAGAACACAAAGAAGTTTTTCAGAAAGCTTCTTTCTCTTTGTTTTCGGAGGATATTTCCTTTGGCCCTGTAGTCTTCAAAGGGAACCGAAATATCTGTTCTCAGATTCCACAGAAATAAGGCTAGCAAAGAGATCCACGAAATACAGATGTAAATCTGTGAAATGAATAAACAGAAGACCAAACAGTTTCTCAGAAAGCTTCCTTCCAGATTTCATCGGAGGATATTTCCTTTTTCACCATAGCCCTCTATGGGCTTCCAAATATCCCTTTGCCAATTCCACAAGAACTGTCTTAGCTAAAGGCGTCTTGAGGGGAAAGCTGTAACTCTGTGAGATGATTTCACAGAACACAAAGACGTTTCTCAGAAATCTTCCTTCTCTTTGTTATCGGAGGATATTTCCTTTGGCCCTGTAGTCCTCAAAGGGATCCGAAATATCTCTTCTCAGATTCCACAGAAATAAGGCTAGGAAAGAGATCCACGAAATACAGATGTAACTCTGTGAGATGAATTAACAGAAAACTGAGGAGTTTCTCAGAAAGCTTCTTTCCATATTTCATCGGAGGATATTTCCTTATTCACCATAGCCCTCTATGGGCTTCCAAATTTTACTTTCCCAATTCCACAAGAACTGTCTTAGACTAAGGCTTCTTGAGCTAAATCTGTAACTCTGTGAGATGATTTCACAGAACACAAAGAAGTTTCTCAGAAAGCTTCTTTCTCTTTGTTATCGGAGGATATTTCCTTTGGCCCCATAGTCTTCAAAGGGAAAGGAAATATCTGTTCTCAGATTCCACAGAAATAAGGCTAGCAAAGAGATCCACGAAATACAGATGTAACTCTGTGTGATGAATTAACAGAACACTAAGCAGTTTCTCAGAAAACTTCTTTCCAGATTTCATCGGAGGATATTTCCTTATTCACCATAGCCCTCCATGGGCTTCCAAATATCACTTTGCCAATTCCACAAGAACTGTCTTAGGGAAAGGCTTCTTTAGGGGAAAGCTGTAACTCTGTGAGATGATTTCACAGAACACAAAGAAGTTTCTCAGAAAGCTTCTTTCTCTTTGTTATCGGAGGATATTTCCTTTGGCCCTGTAGTACTCAAAGGGATAAGAAATATCTCTTCTCAGATTCCACAGAAATAAGGCTAGGAAAGAGATCCACGAAATACAGATGTAACTCTGTGAGATGAATTAACAGAAAACTGAGCAGTTTCTCAGAAAGCTTCTTTCCAGATTTCATCGGAGGATGTTTGCTTTTTCACCATAGCCCTGTATGGCCTTCCAAATATCACTTTGCCAGTTCCACAAGAACTGTCTTAGACTAAGGCTTCTTGAGGGGAAAGCTGTAACTCTGTGAGATGATTTCACAGAACACAAAGAAGTTTCTCAGAAAGCTTCTTTCTCTTTGTTATCGGAGGATATTTTCCTTGGCCCTATAGTCTTCAAAGGGATCCGAAATATCTGTTCTCAGATTCCACAGGAATAAATCTGGCAAAAAGATCTACGAAATACAGATGTAACTCTGTGAGATGAATTAACAGAACACTAAGCAGTTTCTCAGAAAGCTTCTTTCCAGATTTCATCGGAGGATATTTCCTTTTTCACCATAGCCCTCTAATGGCTTTCAAAATAGCACTTTGCCAATTCCACAAGAACTGTCTTAGCGAAAGGCTTCTTGAGGGGAAAGCTGTAACTCTGTGAGATGATTTCACAGAACACAAAGAAGTTTCTCAGAAAGCTTCTTTCTCTTTGTTATCGGAGGATATTTCCCTTGGCCCTATAGTCTTCAAAGGGATCCGAAATATCTGTTGTCAGATTCCACAGAAATAAGGCTAGCAAATGATCCACGAAATACAGATGTAACTCTGTGATATGAATTAACAGAACACTAAGCAGTTTCTCAGAAAGCTTCTTTCCAGATTTCATCGGAGGATATTTCCTTTTTCACCATAGCCCTCTATGGGATTCAAGGTATCACTTTGCCAATTCCACAAGAACTGTCTATGCGAAAGGCTTCTTGAGGGGAAAGCTGTAACTCTGTCAGATGATTTCACAGAACACAAAGAAGTTTCTCAGAAAGCTTCTTTCTCTTTGTTATCGGAGGATTTTCCTTTGGCCCTATAGTCTTCAAAGGCATCCGAAATATCTGTTCTCAGATTCCACAGAAATAAGGCTAGCAAAGAGATCCACGAAATACAGATGTAACTCTGTGAGATGAATTAATAGAACACTGAGCAGTTTCTCAGAAAGCTTCTTTCCAGTATTCATTGGAGGATATTTCCTTTTTCACCATAGCCCTCTATGGGCTTCCAAATATCACTTTGCCAATTCCACAAGAACTGTCTTAGGGAAAGGCTTCTTTAGGGGAAAGCTGTAACTCTGTGAGATGATTTCACAGAACACAAAGAAGTTTCTCAGAAAGCTTCTTTCTCTTTGTTATCGGAGGATATTTCCTTTGGCCCTGTAGTCCTCAAAGGGATAAGAAATATCTCTTCTCAGATTCCACAGAAATAAGGCTAGGAAAGAGATCCACGAAATACAGATGTAACTCTGTGACATGAATTAACAGAAAACTGAGCAGTTTCTCAGAAAGCTTCTTTCCAGATTTCATCGGAGGATATTTGCTTTTTCACCATAGCCCTCTATGGCCTTCCAAATATCACTTTGCCAGTTCCACAAGAACTGTCTTAGTGAAAGGCTTCTTGAGGGGAAAGCTGTAACTCTGTGAGATGATTTCACAGAACACAAAGAAGTGTCTCAGAAAGTTTCTTTCTCTTTGTTATCGGAGGATTTTCCTTTGGCCCTATAGTCTTCAAAGGGATCCGTAATATCTTTTCTCAGATTAAACAGAAATAAGGCTAGCAAAGAGATCCACGAAATGCAGATGTAACCCGCCCTCTATGGGCTTCCAAATATCACTTTGCCAATTCCACAAGAACTGTCTTAGCGAAAGGCTTCTTGAGGGGAAAGCTGTAACTCTGTGAGATGATTTCACAGAACACAAAGACGTTTCTCAGAAAGCTTCTTTCTCTTTGTTATTGGAGGATATTTCCTTGGCCCTATAGTCTTCAAACGGAACCGAAATATCTGTTCTCAGATTCCACAGAAATAAGGCTAGCAAAGAGATCCAAGAAATACAGATGTAACTCTGTGAGATGAATTAACAGAACATTAAGCAGTTTCTCAGAAAGCTTCTTTCCAGATTTCATAGGAGGATATTTCTTTTTTCACCATAGCCCTCTAAGAGCTTCCAAATATCACTTTGCCAATTCCACAAGAACTGTCTTAGCGATAGGCTTCTTGAGGGAAAGCTGTAAGTCTGTGAGATGATTTCATAGAACACAAAGAAGTTTCTAAGAAAGCTTCTTTCTCTTTGTTATCGGAGGATATTTCCTTTGGCCCTAGATTCTTCAAAGGGATCCGAAATATCTGTTCTCAGGTTCCACAGAAATAAGGCTAGCAAAGAGATCCTCGAAATATAGATATAACTCTATGAGATGAATTAGCAGAACACTAAGCAGTTTCTCAGAAAGCTTCTTTCCAGATTTCATCGGAGGATATTTCCTTTTTCACCATAGCCCTCTATGGGCTTCCAAATATCACTTTCGCAATTCCACAAGAACTGTCTTAGCGAAAGGCTTCTTGAGGGGAAAGCTGTAACTCTGTGAGATGATTTCACAGAACACAAAGAAGTTTCTCAGAAAGCTTCTTTCTCTTTGTTATCGGAAGATATTTCCTTTGACCCTAGAGTCTTCAAATGGATGCGAAATATCTGTTCTCAGGTTCCACAGAAATAAGGCTAGCAAAGAGATCCACGAAATAAAGATGTAACTCAGTGAGATGAATTAACAGAACACTAAGTAGTTTCTCAGAATGCTTTTTTCCAGATTTCAACGGAGGATATTTCCTTTTTCCCCATAGCCCTCTATAGGCTTCCAAATATCACTTTGCCAATTCCACAAGAACTGTCTTAGCGAAAGGCTTCTTGAGGGGAAAGCTGTAACTCTGTGAGATGATTTCACAGAACACAAAGAAGTTTCTCAGAAAGCTTCTTTCTCTTTGTTATCAGAGGATATTTCCCTTGGCCCTATAGTCTTGAAGGGATCCGAAATATCTGTTCTCAGATTCCACAGAAATAAAGCTAGCAAAGAGATCCACCAAATACAGATGTAACTCTCTGTGAGATGAATTAACAGAACACTAAGCAGTTTCTCAGAAAGCTTCTTTCCATATTTTATCTGAGGATATTTCCTATTTCACCTTAGCCCTCTATGGGCTTCCAAATATCACTTTGCCAATTCCACAAGAACTGTCTAAGCGAAAGGCTTCTTGAGGGGAAAGCTGTAACTCTGTGAGATGATTTCACAGAACACAAAGAAGTTTCTCAGAAAGCTTCTTTCTCTTTCTTATCGGAGGATATTTCCTTTGGCCATATAGTCTTGAAAGGGATCCGAAATATCTGTTCTCAGATTCCACAGAAATAAGGCTAGCAAAGAGATCCACGAAATACAGATGTAACACTGTGAGATGAATTAACAGAACACTGAGCAGTTTCTCAGAAAGCTTCTTTCCAGATTTCATCGGAGGATATTTCCTTTGTCACCATTGCCCTCTATGGGCTTCCAAATATCACTTTGCCAATTCCACAAGAACTGTTTTAGCGAAAGGCTTCTTGAGGGGAAAGCTGAAACTCTGTGAGATGATTTCACAGAACACAACTAAGTTTCTCAGAAACCATCTTTCTCTTTGTTATCGGAGGATATTTCCTTTGGCCCTATAGTCTTTAAAGGGAAAGGAAATATCTGTTCTCAGATTCCACAGAAATAAGGCTAGCAAAGAGATCCACGAAATACAGAAGTAACACTGTGAGATGAATTAACAGAACACTAAGCGGTTTCTCAGAAAGTTTCTTTCCAGATTTCATCGGAGGATATTTCCTTTTTCACCATAGCCCTCTATGGGCTTCCAAATATCACTTTGCCAATTCCACATGAACTGTCTTAGCGAAAGGCTTCTTGAGGGGAAAGCTGTAACTCTGTCAGATGATTTCACAGAACACAAAGAAGTTTCTCAGAAAGCTTCTTTCTCTTTGTTATCGGAGGATATTTCCTTTGGCCCTATAGTCTTCAAAGGGATCCGAAATATCTGTTCTCAGATTCCACAGAAATAAGGCTAGCAAAGAGATCCACGAAATACAGATGTAACTCTGTGAGATGAATTAACAGAACACTAAGCAGTTTCTCAGAAAGCTTCTTTCCAGATTTCATCGGAGGATATTTCCTTTTTCACCATAGCCCTCTATGGGCTTCCAAATATCACTTTGCCAATTCCACAAGAACTGTCTTAGCGAAAGGCTTCTTGACGGGAAAGCTGTAACTCTGTGAGATGATTTCACAGAACACAAAGAAGTTTCTCAGAAAGCTTCTTTCTCTTTCTTATCGGAGGATATTTCCTTTGGCCCTATAGTCTTGAAAGGGATCCGAAATATCTGTTCTCAGATTCCACAGAAATAAGGCTAGCAAAGAGATCCACGAAATACAGATGTAACTCTGTGAGATGAATTAACAGAACACTGAGCAGTTTCTCAGAAAGCTTCTTTCCAGATTTCATCGGAGGATATTTCCTTTTTCACCATAGCCCTCTATGGGCTTCCAAATATCACGTTGCCAATTCCACAAGAACTGTCTTAGCGAAAGGCTTCTTGAGGGGAAAGCTGTAACTCTGTGAGATGATTTCACAGAACACAAAGAAGTTTCTCAGAAAGCTTCTTTCTCTTTGTTATCGGAGGATATTTCCTTTGGATCTACAGTCTTCAAAGGGAAAGGAAATATCTGTTGTCAGATTGCACAGAAATAAGGCTAGCAAAGAGATCCACGAAATACAGATGTAACTCTGTGAGAGGAATTGACGGAATACTAAGAAGTTTCTCAGAAAGCTTCTTTCCAGATTTCATTGGAGGATATTTCCTTTTTCTCCATAGCACTGTATGAGCTTCCAAATATCACTTTGCCAATTCCACAAGAACTGTCTTAGCGAAAGGCTTCTTGAGGGGAAAGCTGTAACTCTGTGAGATGATTTCACAGAACACAAAGAAGTTTCTCAGAAACCTTCTTTCTCTTTGTTATCGGAGGATATTTCCTTTGGCCCTATAGTTTTCAAAGGGAAAGGAAATATCTGTTGTCAGATTCCACAGAAATAAGGCTAGCAAAGAGATCCAAGAAATGCAGATGTAACTCTGTGAGATGAATTAACGGAACACTAAGCATTTTCTTAGAAATCTTCTTTCCATATTTCATCGGAGGGTATTTCCTTTTTCACCATAGCCTTCTATGGGCTTCCAAATATCACTTTGCCAATTCCACAAGAACTGTCTTAGCGAATGGCTTCTTGAGGGGAAAGCTGTAACTCTGTGAGATGATTTCTCAGAACACAAAGAAGTTTCTCAGAAAGGTTCTTTCTCTTTGTTATCGGAGGATATTTCCTTTGGCCCTATAGTCTTCAAAGGGATCCGAAATATCTGTTCTCAGATGCCACAGAAATAAGGCTAGCAAAGAGATCCACGAAATACAGATGTAACTCTGTGAGATGAATAAACAGAACACCAAGCAGTTTCGCAGAGAGCTTCCTTCCAGATTTCATCGGAGGATATTTCCTTTTTCACCTTAGCCCTCTATGGGCTTCCGAATATCACTTTGCCAATTCCACAAGAACTGTCTTAGCGAAAGGCTTCTTGAGGGGAATGCTGTAACTCTGTGACATGATTTCACAGAACACAAAGAGGTTTCTCAGAAAGCTTCTTTCTCTTTGTTATCGGAGGATATTTCTTTGGCCCTATAGTCTTCAAAGGGATCCGACATATCTATTCTCACATTCCACAGAAATAAGGCCAGCAAAGAGATCCACGAAATACAGATGTAACTCAGTGAGATGGATTAACAGAACACTAAGCAGTTTCTCAGAAAACTTCTTTAAAGATTTCATCAGAGGATATTTCCTTTTTCACCATAGCCCTCTATGGGCTTCCAAATATCACTTTGCCAATTCCACAAAAACTGTCTTAGCGAAAGGCTTCTTGAGGGGAAAGCTGTAACTCTGTGAGATGATCTCACAGAACACAAAGAAGTTTCTCAGAAAGCTTCTTTCTCTTTGTTATCGGAGGATATTTCCTTTGGCCCTATAGTCTTCAATGGGATAGGAAATATCTGTTCTCAGATTCCACAGAAATAAAGCTAGCAAAGAGATCCACCAAATACAGATGTAACTCTCTGTGAGATGAATTAACAGAACACTAAGCAGTTTCTCAGAAAGCTTCTTTCCATATTTTATCTGAGGATATTTCCTATTTCACCTTAGCCCTCTATGGGCTTCCAAATATCACTTTGCAAATTCCACAAGAACTGTCTAAGCGAAAGGCTTCTTGAGGGGAAAGCTGTAACTCTGTGAGATGATTTCACAGAACACAAAGAAGTTTCTCAGAAAGCTTCTTTCTCTTTGTTATCGGAGGATATTTCCTTTGGCCCTATAGTCTTGAAGGGATCCGAAATATCTTTTCTCAGATTCCACAGAAATAAGGCTAGCAAAGAGATCCACGAAATACAGATGTAACGTTGTGAGATGAATTAACAGAACACTAAGCAGTTTCTCAGAAAGCTTCTTTCCATATGTTATCTGAGGATATTTCCTATTTCACCTTAGCCCTCTATGGGCTTCCAAATATCACTTTGCCAATTCCACAAGAACAGTCTTAGCGAAAGGCTTCTTGAGGGGAAAGCTGTAACTCTGTGAGATGATTTCACAGAACACAAAGAAGTTTCTCAGAAAGCTTCTTTCTCTTTGTTATCGGAGGATATTTCCTTTGGCCCTATAGTCTTCAAAGGGATCCGAAATATCTGTTCTCAGATTCCACAGAAATAAGGCTAGCAAAGAGATCCACGAAATACAGATGTAACTCTGTGAGATGAATTAACAGAACACTAAGCAGTTTCTCAGAAAGCTTCTTTCCAGATTTCATCGGAGGATATTTCCTTTTTCACCATAGCCCTCTATGGGCTTCCAAATATCACTTTGCCAATTCCACAAGAACTGTCTTAGCGAAAGGCTTCTTGAGGGGAAAGCTGTAACTCTGTGAGATGATTTCACAGAACACAAAGAAGTTTCTCAGAAAGCTTCTTTCTCTTTCTTATCGGAGGATATTTCCTTTGGCCCTATAGTCTTGAAAGGGATCCGAAATATCTGTTCTCAGATTCCACAGAAATAAGGCTAGCAAAGAGATCCACGAAATACAGATGTAACTCTGTGAGATGAATTAACAGAACACTGAGCAGTTTCTCAGAAAGCTTCTTTCCAGATTTCATCGGAGGATATTTCCTTTGTCACCATAGCCCTCTATGGGCTTCCAAATATCACTTTGCCAATTCCACAAGAACTGTTTTAGCGAAAGGCTGATTGAGGGGAAAGCTGAAACTCTGTGAGATGATTTCACAGAACACAACTAAGTTTCTCAGAAACCTTCTTTCTCTTTGTTATCAGAGGATATTTCTTTTGGCCCTATAGTCTTTAAAGGGAAAGGAAATATCTGTTCTCAGATTCCACAGAAATAAGGCTAGCAAAGAGATCCACGAAATACAGATGTAACACTGTGAGATGAATTAACAGAACACTAAGCAGTTTCTCAGAAAGCTTCTTTCCAGATTTCATCGGAGGATATTTCCTTTTTCACCATAGCCCTCTATGGGCTTCCAAATATCACTTTGCCAATTCCACAAGAACTGTCTTAGCGAAAGGCTTCTTGAGGGGAAAGCTGTAACTCTGTGAGATGATTTCACAGAACACGAAGAAGTTTCTCAGAAAGCTTCTTTCTCTTTGTTATCGGAGGATATTTCCTTTGGCTCTACAGTCTTCAAAGGGAAAGGAAATATCTGTTGTCAGATTGCACAGAAATAAGGCTAGCAAAGAGATCCACGAAATACAGATGTAACTCTGTGAGAGGAATTGACGGAATACTAAGAAGATTCTCAGAAAGCTTCTTTCCAGATTTCATTGGAGGATATTTCCTTTTTCTCCATAGCCCTGTATGAGCTTCCAAATATCACTTTGCCAATTCCACAAGAACTGTCTTAGCGAAAGGCTTCTTGAGGGGAATGCTGTAACTCTGTGAGATGATTTCACAGAACACAAAGAGGTTTCTCAGAAAGCTTCTTTCTCTTTGTTATCGGAGGATATTTCTTTGGCCCTATAGTCTTCAAAGGGATCCGACATATCTATTCTCACATTCCACAGAAATAAGGCCAGCAAAGAGATCCACGAAATACAGATGTAACTCAGTGAGAAAGATTAACAGAACACTAAGCAGTTTCTCAGAAAACTTCTTTAAAGATTTCATCAGAGGATATTTCCTTTTTCACCATAGCCCTCTATGGGCTTCCAAATATCACTTTGCCAATTCCACAAAAACTGTCTTAGCGAAAGGCTTCTTGAGAGGAAAGCTGTAACTCTGTGAGATGATCTCACAGAACACAAAGAAGTTTCTCAGAAAGCTTCTTTCTCTTTGTTATCGGAGGATATTTCCTTTGGCCCTATAGTCTTCAATGGGATAGGAAATATCTGTTCTCAGATTCCACAGAAATAAAGCTAGCAAAGAGATCCACCAAATACAGATGTAACTCTCTGTGAGATGAATTAACAGAACACTAAGCAGTTTCTCAGAAAGCTTCTTTCCATATTTTATCTGAGGATATTTCCTATTTCACCTTAGCCCTCTATGGGCTTCCAAATATCACTTTGCCAATTCCACAAGAACTGTCTAAGCGAAAGGCTTCTTGAGGGGAAAGTTGTAACTCTGTGAGATGATTTCACAGAACACAAAGAAGTTTCTCAGAAAGCTTCTTTCTCTTTGTTATCGGAGGATATTTCCTTTGGCCCTATAGTCTTCAAAGGGATCCGAAATATCTGTTCTCAGATTCCACAGAAATAAGGCTAGCAAAGAGATCCACGAAATGCAGATGTAACTCTGTGAGATGAATTAACAGAACACTAAGCAGTTTCTCAGAAAGCTTCTTTCCAGATTACATCGGAGGATATTTCCTTTTTCACCATAGCCCTCTATGGGCTTCCAAATATCACTTTGCCAATTCCGCAAGAACTGTCTTAGCGAAAGGCTTCTTGAGGGGAAAGCTGTAACTCTGTGAGATGATTTCACAGAACACAAAGAAGTTTCTCAGAAAGCTTCTTCGTCTTTGTTATCGGAGGATATTTCCTTTTGCCCTATAGTCTTCAAAGGGAAAGGAAATATCTGTTGTCAGATTCCACAGAAATAAGGCTAGCAAAGAGATCCACGAAATACAGATGTAACTCTGTGAGATGAATTAACAGAACACTGAGCAGTTTCTCAGAAAACTTCTTTCCAGATTTCATCGGAGGATATTTCCTTTTTCACCATAGCCCTCTATGGGCTTCCAAATATCACTTTGCCAATTCCACAAGAACTGTCTTAGCGAAAGGCTTCTTGAGGGGAAAGCTGTAACTCTGTGAGATGATTTCACAGAACACAAAGAAGTTTCTCAGAAAGCTTCTTTCTCTTTGTTATCGGAGGATATTTCCTTTGGCCCTATAGTCTTCGAAGAGATCCGAAATATCTGTTCTCAGATTCCACAGAAATAAGGCTAGCAAAGAGATCCACGAAATACAGATGTAACTCTGTGAGATGAATTAACAGAACACTGAGCAGTTTCTCAGAAAGCTTCTTTCCAGATTTCATCGGAGGATATTTCCTTTTTCACCATAGCCCTCTATGGGCTTCCAAATATCACTTTGCCAATTCCACAAGAACTGTCTTAGTGAAAGGATTCTTGAGGGGAAAGCTGTAACTCTGTGAGATGATTTCACAGAACACAAAGAAGTTTCTCAGAAAGCTTCTTTCTCTTTGTTATCGGAGGATATTTCCTTTGGCCCTATAGTCTTGAGAGGGATCCGAAATATCTGTTCTCAGATTCCACAGAAATAAGGCTAGCAAAGAGATCCACGAAATACAGATGTAACTCTGTGAGATGAATTAACAGAACACTTAGCAGTTTCTCAGAAAGCTTCTTTCCAGATTTCATCTGAGGATATTTCCTTTTTCACCATAGCCCTCTATGGGCTTCCATATATCACTTTGCCAATTCCACAAGAACTGTCTTAGTGAAAGGATTCTTGAGGGGAAAGCTGTAACTCTGTGAGATGATTTCAAAGAACACAAAGAAGTTTCTCAGAAAGCTTCTTTCTCTTTGTTATCGGAGGATATTTCCTTTGGCCCTATAGTCTTGAAAGGGATCCGAAATAACTGTTCTCAGATTCCACAGAAATAAGGCTAGCAAAGAGATCCACGAAATACAGATGTAACTCTGTGAGATGAATTAACAGAACACTGAGCAGTTTCTCAGAAAGCTTCTTTCCAGATTTCACGGAGGATATTTCCTTTGTCACCATAGCCCTCTATGAGCTTCCAAATATCACTTTGCCAATTCCACAAGAACTGTTTTAGCGAAAGGCTTCTTGAGGGGAAAGCTGTAACTCTGTGAGATGATTTCACAGAACACAAAGAAGTTTCTCAGAAAGCTTCTTTCTCTTTGTTATCGGAGAATATTTCCTTTTGCCCTATAGTCTTCAAAGGGAAAGGAAATATGTGTTGTCAGATTCCACAGAAATAAGGCTAGCAAAGAGATCCACGAAATACAGATGTAACTCTGTGAGATGAATTAACAGAACTCTGAGCAGTTTCTCAGAAAGCTTCTTTCCAGATTTCATCGGAGGATATTTCATTTTTCACCATAGCCCTCTATGGGCTTCCAAATATCACTTTGCCAATTCCACAAGAACTGTCTTAGCGAAAGGCTTCTTGAGGGGAAAGCTGTAACTCTGTGAGATGATCTCACAGAACACAAAGAAGTTTCTCAGAAAGCTTCTTTCTCTTTGTTATCGGAGGATATTTCCTTTGGCCCTATAGTCTTCAAAGGGATAGGAAATATCTGTTCTCAGATTCCACAGAAATAAAGCTAGCAAAGAGATTCAACAAATACAGATGTAACTCTCTGTGAGATGAATTAACAGAACACTAAGCAGTTTTTCAGAAAGCTTCTTTCCATATTTTATCTGAGGATATTTCCTATTTCACCTTAGACCTCTATGGGCTTCCAAATATCACTTTGCCAAATCCACAAGAACTGTCTTAGCGAAAGGCTTCTTGAGGGGAAAGCTGTAACTCTGTGAGATGATTTCACAGAACACAAAGAAGTTTCTCAGAAAGCTTCTTTCTCTTTGTTATCGGAGGATATTTCCTTTTGCCCTATAGTCTTCAAAGGGAAAGGAAATATCTGTTGTCAGATTCCACAGAAATAAGGCTAGCAAAGAGATCCACGAAATACAGATGTAACTCTGTGAGATGAATTAACAGAACACTAAGCAGTTTCTCAGAAAGCCTCTTTCCAGATTTCAACGGAGGATATTTCCTTTTTCACCATAGCCCTCTATGGGCTTCCAAATATCACCTTGCCAATTCCACAAGAAGTGTCTTAGCGATAGTCTTCTTGAGGGGAAAGCTGTAACTCTGTGAGATGATTTCACAGAACACAAAGAAGTTTCTCAGAAAGCTTCTTTCTCTTTGTTATCGGAGGATATTTCCTTTGGCCCTATAGTCTTTAAAGGGATCCCAAATATCTGTTCTCAGATTCCACAGAAATAAGGCTAGCAAAGAGCTCCAGGAAATACAGATGTAACTCTGTGAGATGAATTAACAGAACATTGAGCAGTTTCTCAGAAAACTTCTTTCCAGATTTCATCGGAGGATATTTCCTTTTTCACCATAGCCCTCTATGAGCTTCCAAATATCACCTTGCCAATTCCACAAGAACTGTCTTAGCGAAAGGCTTCTTGAGGGGAAAGCTGTAACTCTGTGAGATGATTTCACAGAACACAAAGAAGTTTCTCAGAAAGCTTCTTTCTCTTTGTTATCGGAGGATATTTCCTTTTGCCCTATAGTCTTCAAAGGGAAAGGAAATATCTGTTGTCAGATTCCACAGAAATAAGGCTAGCAAAGAGATCCACGAAATACAGATGTAACTCTGTGAGATGAATTAACAGAACTCTGAGCAGTTTCTCAGAAACCTTTTTTCCAGATTTCATCGGAGGATATTTCCTTTTTCACCATAGCCCTCTATGGGCTTCCAAATATCACTTTGCCAATTCCACAAGAACTGTCTTAGCGAAAGGCTTCTTGAGGGGAAAGCTGTAACTCTGTGAGATGATTTCACAGAACACAAAGAAGTTTCTCAGAAAGCTTCTTTCTCTTTGTTATCGGAGGATATTTCCTTTGATCCTATAGTCTTGGAGGAGATCCGAAATATCTGTTTTCAGATTCCACAGAAATAAGGCTAGCAAAGAGATCCACGAAATACAGATGTAACTCTGTGAGATGAATTAACAGAACACTGAGCAGTTTCTCAGAAAGCTTCTTTCCAGATTTCATCTGAGGATATTTCCTTTGTCACCATAGCCCTCTATGGGCTTCCAAATATCCCTTTGCCAATTCCACAAGAACTGTTTTAGCGAAAGGCTTCTTGAGGGGAAAGCTGTAACTCTGTGAGATGATTTCACAGAACACAACGAAGTTTCTCAGAAAGCTTCTTTCTCTTTGTTATCGGAGGATATTTCCTTTGGCCCTATAGTCTTTAAAGGGTAAGGAAATATCTGTTGTCAGATTCCACAGAAATAAGGCTAGCAAAGAGATCCACGAAATACAGATGTAACACTGTGAGATGAATTAACAGAACACTAAGCGGTTTCTCAGAAAGTTTCTTTCCAGATTTCATCGGAGGATATTTCCTTTTTCACCATAGCCCTCTATGGGCTTCCAAATATCACTTTGCCAATTCCACATGAACTGCCTTAGCCAAAGGCTTCTTGAGGGGAAAGCTGTAACTCTGTCAGATGATTTCACAGAACACAAAGAAGTTTCTCAGAAAGCTTCTTTCTCTTTGTTATCGGAGGATATTTCCTTTGGCCCTATAGTCTTCAAAGGGATCCGAAATATCTGTTCTCAGATTCCACAGAAATAAGGCTAGCAAAGAGATCCACGAAATACAGATGTAACTCTGTGAGATGAATTAACAGAACACTAAGCAGTTTCTCAGAAAGCTTCTTTCCAGATTTCATCGGAGGATATTTCCTTTTTCACCATAGCCCTCTATGGGCTTCCAAATATCACTTTGCCAATTCCACAAGAACTGTCTTAGCGAAAGGCTTCTTGAGGGGAAAGCTGTAACTCTGTGAGATGATTTCACAGAACACAAAGAAGTTTCTCAGAAAGCTTCTTTCTCTTTGTTATCGGAGGATATTTCCTTTGGCCCTATAGTCGTCAAAGGGATCCGAAATATCTGCTCTCAGATTCCACAGAAATAAGGCTAGCAAAGAGATCCTCGAAATACAGATGTAACTCTGTGAGATGAATTAACAGAACACTAAGCAGTTTCTCAGAAAGCTTCTTTCCAGATTTCATCGGAGGATATTTCCTTTTTCACCATAGCCCTCTATGGGCTTCCAAATATCACTTTGCCAATTCCACAAGAACTGTCTTAGCGAAAGGCTTCTTGAGGGGGAAGCTGTGACTCTGTGAGATGATTTCACAGAACACAAAGAAGTTTCTCAGAAAGCTTCTTTCTCTTTGTTATCGGAGGATATTTCCTTTGGCCCTATAGTCTTCAAAGGGAAAGGCAATATCAGTTCTCAGATTCCACAGAATAAGGCTGGCAAAGAGATCCACGAAATACAGATTTAACTCTGTGAGATGAATTAACAGAACACTAAGCAGTTTCTCAGAAAGCTTCTATCCAGATTTCATCGGAGGATATTTCCTTTTTCACCATAGCCCTCTATGGGCTTCCAAATATCACTTTGTCAATTCCACAAGAACTGTCTTAGCGAAAGGCTTCTTGAGGGGAAAGCTGTAACTCTGTGAGATGATTTCACAGAACACAAAGAAGTTTCTCAGAAAGCTTCTTTCTCTTTGTTATCGGAGGATATTTCCTTTGGCCCTATAGTCTTCAAAGGGATCCGAAATATCTGCTCTCAGATTCCACAGAAATAAGGCTAGCAAAAAGATCCACGAAACACAGATGTAACTCTGTGAGGTGAATTAACAGAACACTAAGCAGTTTCTCAGAAAGCTTCTTTCCAGATTTCATCGGAGGATATTTCCTTTTTCTCCATAGCCCTCTATGAGTTTCCAAATATCACTTTGAAAATTCCACAAGAACTGTCTTAGCGAAAGGCTTCTGGAGGGGAAAGCTGTAACTCTGTGAGATGATTTCACAGAACACAAAGAAGTTTCTCTGAGAGCTTCTTTCTCTTTGTTATCATAGGATATTTCCTTTGGCCCTATAGTCTTCAAAGGGAAAGGAAATATCTGTTGTCAGATTCCACAGAAATAAGGCTAGCAAAGAGATCCACGAAATACAGATGTAACTCTGTGAGATGAATTAACAGAACACTAAGCAGTTTCTCAGAAAGCTTCTTTGCATATTTCATCGGAGGATATTTCCTTTTTCACCATAGCCCTCTATGGGCTTCCAAATATCACTTTGCCAATTCCACAAGAACTGTCTTAGCGAAAGGCTTCTTGAGGGGAAAGCTGTAACTCTGTGAGATGATTTCACAGAACACAAAGAAGTTTCTCAGAAAGCTTCTTTCTCTTTGTTATCGGAGGATATTTCCTTTGGCCCTATAGTCTTCAAAGGGAAAGGAAATATCAGTTCTCAGATTCCACAGAAATAAGGCTAGCAAAGAGATCCACGAAATACAGATTTAACTCTGTGATATGAATTAACAGAACACTAAGCACTTTCTCAGAAAGCTTCATTCCAGATTTCATCGGAGGATATTTCCTTTTTCACCATAGCCCTCTATGGGCTTCCAAATATCACTTTGCCAATTCCACAAGAACTATCTTAGCGAAAGGTTTCTTGAGGGGACAGCTGTAACTCTGTGAGATGATTTCACAGAACACAAAGAAGTTTCTCAGAAAGGTTCTTTCTCTTTGTTATCGGAGGATATTTCCTTTGGCCCTATAGTCTTTAAAGGGATCCGTAATATCTGTTGTCAGATTCCACAGAAATAAGGCTAGCAAAGAGATCAACGAAATACAGATGTAAATCTGTGAGATGAATTAACAGAACACTAAGCAGTTTCTCAGAAAGCTTCTTTCCAGATTTCATCAGAGGACATTTCCTTTTTCACCATAGCCCTCTATGGGCTTCCAAATATCACTTTGCCAATTCCACAAGAACTGTCTTAGAGAAAGTTTTCTTTAGGGGACAGCTGTAACTCTGTGAGATGATTTCACAGAACACAAAGAAGTTTCTCAGAAAGCTTCTTTCTCTTTGTTATCGGAGGATATTTCCTTTGGCCCCATAGTCTTTAAAGGGATCCCAAATATCTGTTCTCAGATTCCACAGAAATAAGCTAGCAAAGAGATCCAGGAAATACAGATGTAACTCTGTGAGATGAATTAAGAGAACACTAAGCAGTTTCTCAGAAATCTTCTTTCCAGATATCTTCGGAGGATATTTCCTCTTTCACCATAGCCCTCTTTGGGCTTCCAAATATCACTTTGCCAATTCCACAAGAACTGTCTTATCGAAAGGCTTCTTGACGGGAAAGCTGTAACTCTGTGAGATGATTTCACAGAACACAAAGAAGTTTCTCAGAAAGCTTCTTTCTCTTTGTTATCGGAGGATATTTCCTTTGGCGCTATAGTCTTCAAAGGGAAAGGAAATATCTGTTCTCAGATTCCACAGAAATAAGGCTAGCAAAGAGATCCACGAAATACAGATGTAACTCTGTGAGGTGAATTAACAGAACACTTAGCAGTTTCTCAGAAAACTTCTTTCCAGATTTCATCGGAGGATATTTCCTTTTTCTCCATAGCCCTCTATGAGCTTCCAAATATCACTTTGCCAATTCCACAAGAACTGTCTTAGCGAAAGGCTTCTTGAGGGGAAAGCTGTAACTCTGTGAGACGATTTCACAGAACACAAAGAAGTTTCTCAGAAAGCTTCTTTCTCTTTGTTATCGGAGGATATTTCCTTTGGCCCTATAGTCTTAAAAGGGAAAGGAAATATCTGTTCTCAGACTCCACAGAAATAAGGCTAGCAAAGAGATCCACGAAATACAGATGTAACTCTGTGAGATGAATTAACAGAACACTAAGCAGTTTCTCAGAAAGCTTCTTTCCAGATTTCATCGGAGGATATTTCCTTTTTCACCATAGCCCTCTATGGGCTTCCAAATATCACTTTGCCAATTCCACAAGAACTGTCTTAGCGAAAGGCTTCTTGAGGGGAAAGCTGTAACTCTGTGAGATGATTTCACAGAACACAAAGAAGTTTCTCAGAAAGCTTCTTTCTCTTTGTTATCGGAGGATATTTCCTTTGGCCCTATAGTCTTCAAAGGGAAAGGAAATATCTTTTCTCAGATTCCACAGAAATAAGGCTAGCAAAGAGATGCACGAAATACAGATATAACTCTGTGAGATGAATTAACAGAACACTAAGCAGTTTCTCAGAAAGCTTCTTTCCAGATTTCATCTGAGGATATTTCCTTTTTCACCATAGCCCTCTATGGGCTTCCAAATATCACTTTGCCAATTCCACAAGAACTGTCTTAGCGAAAGGCTTCTTGAGGGGAAAGCTGTAACTCTGTGAGATGATTTCACAGAACACAAAGAAGTTTCTCAGAAAGCTTCTTTCTCTTTGTTATCGGAGGATATTTCCTTTGGCCCTATAGTCTTCAAAGGGAAAGGAAATATCTTTTCTCAGATTCCACAGAAATAAGGCTAGCAAAGAGATCCACGAAATACAGATGTAACTCTGTGAGATGAATTAACAGAAGACTAAGCAGTTTCTCAGAAAGCTTCTTTCCAGATTTCATCGGAGGTTATTTCCTTTTTCACCATAGCCCTGTATGGGCTTCCAAATATCACTTTGCCAATTCCACAAGAACTGTCTTAGCGAAAGGCTTCTTGAGGGGAAAGCTGTAACTCTGTGAGATGATTTCACAGAACACAAAGAAGTTTCTCAGAAAGCTTCTTTCTCTTTGTTATCGGAGGATATTTCCTTTGGCCATATAGTCTTCAAAGGGAAAGGAAATATCTTTTCTCAGATTCCACAGAAATAAGGCTAGCAAAGAGATCCACGAAATACAGATGTAACTCTGTGAGATGAATTAACAGAAGACTAAGCAGTTTCTCAGAAAGCTTCTTTCCAGATTTCATCGGAGGTTATTTCCTTTTTCACCATAGCCCTGTATGGGCTTCCAAATATCACTTTGCCAATTGCACAAGAACTGTCTTAGCGAAAGGCTTCTGGACGGGAAAGGTGTAACTCTGTGAGATGATTTCACAGAACACAAAGAAGTTTCTCAGAAAGCTTCTTTCTCTTTGTTATCGGAGGATATTTCCTTTGGCCCTATAGTCTTCAAAGGGAAAGGAAATATCAGTTCTCAGATTCCACAGAAATAAGGCTAGCAAAGAGATCCACGAAATACAGATTTAACTCTGTGATATGAATTAACAGAACACTAAGCACTTTCTCAGAAAGCTTCATTCCAGATTTCATCGGAGGATATTTCCTTTTTCACCATAGCCCTCTATGGTCTTCCAAATATCACTTTGCCAATTCCACAAGAACTATCTTAGCGAAAGGTTTCTTGAGGGGACAGCTGTAACTCTGTGAGATGATTTCACAGAACACAAAGAAGTTTCTCAGAAAGCTTCTTTCTCTTTGTTATCGGAGGATATTTCCTTTGGCCCTATAGTCTTTAAAGGGATCCGTAATATCTGTTGTCAGATTCCACAGAAATAAGGCTAGCAAAGAGATCAACGAAATACAGATGTAAATCTGTGAGATGAATTAACAGAACACTAAGCAGTTTCTCAGAAAGCTTCTTTCCAGATTTCATCAGAGGACATTTCCTTTTTCACCATAGCCCTCTATGGGCTTCCAAATATCACTTTGCCAATTCCACAAGAACTGTCTTAGAGAAAGTTTTCTTTAGGGGACAGCTGTAACTCTGTGAGATGATTTCACAGAACACAAAGAAGTTTCTCAGAAAGCTTCTTTCTCTTCGTTATCGGAGGATATTTCCTTTGGCCCCATAGTCTTTAAAGGGATCCCAAATATCTGTTCTCAGATTCCACAGAAATAAGCTAGCAAAGAGATCCAGGAAATACAGATGTAACTCTGTGAGATGAATTAAGAGAACACTAAGCAGTTTCTCAGAAATCTTCTTTCCAGATATCTTCGGAGGATATTTCCTCTTTCACCATAGCCCTCTTTGGGCTTCCAAATATCACTTTGCCAATTCCACAAGAACTGTCTTAGCGAAAGGCTTCTTGACGGGAAAGCTGTAACTCTGTGAGATGATTTCACAGAACACAAAGAAGTTTCTCAGAAAGCTTCTTTCTCTTTGTTATCGGAGGATATTTCCTTTGGCGCTATAGTCTTCAAAGGGAAAGGAAATATCTGTTCTCAGATTCCACAGAAATAAGGCTAGCAAAGAGATCCACGAAATACAGATGTAACTCTGTGAGGTGAATTAACAGAACACTTAGCAGTTTCTCAGAAAACTTCTTTCCAGATTTCATCGGAGGATATTTCCTATTTCTCCATAGCCCTCTATGAGCTTCCAAATATCACTTTGCCAATTCCACAAGAACTGTCTTACCGAAAGGCTTCTTGAGGGGAAAGCTGTAACTCTGTGAGACGATTTCACAGAACACAAAGAAGTTTCTCAGAAAGCTTCTTTCTCTTTGTTATCGGAGGATATTTCCTTTGGCCCTATAGTCTTAAAAGGGAAAGGAAATATCTGTTCTCAGACTCCACAGAAATAAGGCTAGCAAAGAGATCCACGAAATACAGATGTAACTCTGTGAGATGAATTAACAGAACACTAAGCAGTTTCTCAGAAAGCTTCCTTCCAGATTTCATCGGAGGATATTTCCTTTTTCACCGTAGCCCTCTATGGGCTTCCAAATATCACTTTGCCAATTCCACAAGAACTGTCTTAGCGAAAGGCTTCTTGAGGGGACAGCTGTAAGTCTGTGAGATGATTTCACAGAACACAAAGAAGTTTCTCAGAAAGCTTCTTTCTCTTTGTTATCGGAGGATATTTCCTTTGGCCCTATAGTCTTCAAAGGGATCCGAAATATCTGTTCTCAGATTCCACAGAAATAAGGGTAGCAAAGAGATCCGCGAAATTCAGATGTAACTCTGTGAGATGAATTAACAGAACACTAAGCAGATTCTAAGAAAGCTTCCTTCCGGATTTCATCGGAGGATATTTCCTTTTTCTCCATAGCCCTCTATGAGCTTCCAAATATCACTTTGCCAATTCCACAAGAACTGTCTTAGCGAAAGGCTTCTTGAGGGGAAAGCTGTAACTCTGTGAGATGATTTCACAGAACACAAAGAAGTTTCTCAGAAAGCTTCTTTCTCTTTCTTATCGGAGGATATTTCCTTTGGCGGTAAAGTCTTCAAAGGGATCCGAAATATCTGTTCTCAGATTCCAAAGAAATAAGGCTAGGAAAGAGATCCACGAAATACAGATGTAACTCTGTGAGATGAATTAACAGAACCCTAAGCAGTTTCTCAGAAAGCTTCTTTCCAGATTTCATTGGAGGATATTTCCTTTTTCTCCATAGCCCTCTATGAGTTTCCAAATATCACTTTGAAAATTCCACAAGAACTGTATTAGCGAAAGGCTTCTTGAGGGGAAAGCTGTAACTCTGTGAGATGATTTCACAGAACACAAAGAAGTTTCTCAGAAAGCTTCTTTCTCTTTGTTATCGGAGGATATTTCCTTTGGCCCTATAGTCTTCAAAGGGAAAGGAAATATCTGTTGTCAGATTCCACAGAAATAAGGCTAGCAAAGAGATCCACGAAATACAGATGTAACTCTGTGAGATGAATTAACAGAACACTAAGCAGTTTCTCAGAAAGCTTCTTTCCAGATTTCATCGGAGGATATTTCCTTTTTCACCATAGCCCTCTATGGGCTTCCAAATATCACTTTGCCAATTCCACAAGAACTGTCTTAGCGAAAGGCTTCTTGAGGGGAAAGCTGTAACTCTGTGAGATGATTTCACAGAACACAAAGAAGTTTCTCAGAAAGCTTCTTTCTCTTTGTTATCGGAGGATATTTCCTTTGGCCCCATAGTCTTCAAAGGGATCCGAAATATCTGCTCTCAGATTCCACAAAAATAAGGCTAGCAAAGAGATCCACGAAATACAGATGTAACTCTGTGAGATGAATTAGCAGAACACTAAGCAGTTTCTCAGAAAGCTTCTTTCCAGATTTCATCAGAGGATATTTCCTTTTTCACCATAGCCTTCTATGGGCTTCCAAATATCACTTTGCCAATTCGACAAGAACTGTCTTAGTGAAAGGCTTCTTGAGGGGAAAGCTGTAACTCTGTGAGATGATTTCACAGAACACAAAGAAGTTTCTCAGAGAGCTTCTTTCTCTCTGTTATCGGAGGATATTTCCCTTGGCCATATTGTCTTCAAAGGGATCCGAAATATCTGCTCTCAGATTCCACAGAAATAAGGCTAACAAAAAGTACCACGAAACACAGATGAAACTCTGTGAGATGAATTAACAGAACACTAAGCAGTTTCTCAGAAAGCTTCTTTCCAGATATCATCGGAGGATATTTCCTTTTTCACCATAGCCCACTATGGGCTTACAATTATCACTTTGCCAATTCCACAAGAACTGTCTTAGCGAAAGGCTTCTTGAGGGGAAAGCTGTAACTCTGTGAGATGATTTCACAGAACACAAAGAAGTTTCTCAGAAAGCTTCTTTCTCTTTCTTATCGGAGGATATTTCCTTTGGCCCTATAGTCTTCAAAGGGATCCGAAATATCTGTTCTCAGATTCCATAGAAATAAGGCTAGCAAAGAGATCCACGAAATACAGATTTAAATCTGTGAGGTGAATTAACAGAACACTAAGCAGTTTCTCAGAAATCTTCTTTCCAGATTTCATCGGAGGATATTTCCTTTTTCTCCATAGCCCTCTATGAGTTTCCAAATATCACTTTGAAAATTCCACAAGAACTGTCTTAGCGAAAGGCTTCTTGAGGGGAAAGCTGTAACTCTATGAGATGATTTCACAGAACACAAAGAAGTTTCTCAGAGAGCTTCTTTCTCTTTGTTATCGGAGGATATTTCCTTTGGCCCTATAGTCTTCAAAGGGAAAGGAAATTTCTGTTGTCAGATTCCACAGAAATAAGGGTAGCAAAGAGATGCACGAAATACAGATATAACTCTGTGCGATGAATTAACAGAACACTAAGCAGTTTCTCAGAAAGCTTCTTTCCAGATTTCATCTGAGGATATTTCCTTTTTCACCATAGCCCTCTATGGGCTTCCAAATATCAATTTGCCAATTCCACAAGAACTGTCTTAGCGAAAGGCTTCTTGAGGGGAAAGCTGTAACTCTGTGAGATGATTTCACAGAACACAAAGAAGTTTCTCAGAAAGCTTCTTTCTCTTTGTTATCGGAGGATATTTCCATTGGCACTATAGTCTTCAAAGGGAAAGGAAATATCTTTTCTCAGATTCCACAGAAATAAGGCTAGCAAAGAGATCCACGAAATACAGATGTAACTCTGTGAGATGAATTAACAGAAGACTAAGCAGTTTCTCAGAAAGCTTCTTTCCAGATTTCATCTGAGGATATTTCCTTTTTTAACCATAGCCCTCTATGGGCTTCCAAATATCACTTTGCCAATTCCACAAGAACTGTCTTAGCGAAAGGCTTCTTGAGGGGAAAGCTGTAACTCTGTGAGATGATTTCACAGAACACAAAGAAGTTTCTCAGAAAGCTTCTTTCTCTTTGTTATCGGAGGATATTTCCTTTGGCCCTATAGTCTTCAAAGGGAAAGGAAATATCTTCTCTCAGATTCCACAGAAATAAAGCTAGCAAAGAGATCCACGAAATACAGATGTAACTCTGTGAGATGAATTAACAGAACACTAAGCAGTTCCTCAGAAAGCTTCTTTCCAGATTTCATCGGAAGATATTTCCTTTTTCTCATTGCCCTCTATGAGTTTCCAGATATCACTTTGAAAATTCCACAAGAACTGTCTTAGCGAAAGGCTTCTTGAGGGGAAAGTTGTAACTCTGTGAGATGATTTCACAGAACACAAAGAAGTTTCTCAGAAAGCTTCTTTCTCTTTGTTATCGGAGGATATTTCCTTTGGCCCTACAGTCTTCAAAGGGAAAGGAAATTTCTGTTGTCAGATTCCACAGAAATAAGGCTAGCAAAGAGATGCACGAAATACAGATATAACTCTGTGAGATGAATTAACAGAACACTAAGGAGTTTCTCAGAAAGCTTCTTTGCAGATTTCATCGGAGGTTATTTCCTTTTTCACCATAGCCCTCTATGGACTTCCAAATATCACTTTGCCAATTCCACAAGAACTGTCTTAGCGAAAGGTTTCTTGAGGGGACAGCTGTAACTCTGTGAGATGATTTCACAGAACACAAAGAAGTTTCTCAGAAAGCTTCTTTCTCTGTGTTATCGGAGGATATTTCCTTTGGCCCTATAGTCTTCAAAGGGAAACGAAATATCTGTTCTCAGATTCCACAGAAATAAGGCTAGCAAAGAGATCCACGAAATACAGATGTAACTCTGTGAGATGAATTAACAGAAGACTAAGCAGTTTCTCAGAAAGCTTCTTTCCAGATTTCATCTGAGGATATTTCCTTTTTCACCGTAGCCCTCTATGGGCTTCCAAATATCACTTTGCCAATTCCACAAGATCTGTCTTAGCGAAAGGCTTCTTGAGGTCGAAGCTGTAACTCTGTGAGATGATTTCACAGAACACAAAGAAGTTTCTCAGAAAGCTTCTTTCTCTTTGTTATCGGAGGATATTTCCTTTGGCCCTATAGTCTTTAAAGGGAAAGGAAATATCTGTTCTCAGATTTCACAGAAATAAGGCTAGCAAAGAGATCCACGAAATACAGATGTAACTCTGTGAGATGAATTAAGAGAACACCAAGCAGATTCTCTGAAAGCTTCTTTCCAGATTTCTTCGGAGGATATATCCTTTTTCACCATAGCCCTCTATGGGCTTCCAAATAACACTTTGCCAATTCCACAAGAACTGACTTTGCGAAAGGCTTCTTCAGGGGAAAGCTGTAACTCTGTGAGATGATTTCACAGAACACAAAGAAGTTTCTCAGAAAGCTTCTTTCTCTTTGTTATCGGAGGATATTTCCTTTGGCCCTATAGTCTTCAAAGGGAAAGGAAATATCAGTTCTCAGATTCCACAGAAATAAGGCTAGCAAAGAGATCCACGAAATACAGATTTAACTCTGTGAGATGAATTAACAGAACACTAAGGAGTTTCTCAGAAAGCTTCTTTGCAGATTTCATCGGAGGTTATTTCCTTTTTCACCATAGCCCTCTATGGTCTTCCAAATATCACTTTGCCAATTCCACAAGAACTGTCTTAGCGAAAGGTTTCTTGAGGGGACAGCTGTAACTCTGTGAGGTGATTTCACAGAACACAAAGAAGTTTCTCAGAAAGCTTCTTTCTCTTTGTTATCGGAGGATATTTCCTTTGGCCTTATAGTCTTCAAAGGGAAAGGAAATATCAGTTCTCAGATTCCACAGAAATAAGGCTAGTAAAGAGATCCACGAAATAGAGAGTTAACTCTGTGAGATGAATTAACAGAACACTAAGCAGTTTCTCAGAAAGCTTCTTTCCAGATTTCATCGGAGGACATTTCCTTTTTCACCATAGCCCTCTATGGGCTTCCAAATATCACTTTGCCAATTCCAGAAGAACTGTCGTAGCGAAAGGCTTCTTGAGGGGAAAGCTGTAACTCTGTGAGATGATTTCACAGAACACAAAGAAGTTTCTCAGAAAGCTTCTTTCTCTTTGTTATCGGAGGATATTTCCTTTGGCCCTTTAGTCTTCAAAGGGAAAGGAAATATCTGTTCTCAGATTCCACAGAAATAAGGCTAGCAAAGAGATCAACGAAATACAGATGTAACTCTGTGAGATGAATTAACAGAACACTTAGCAGTTCCTCAGAAAACTTCTTTCCAGATTTCATCGGAGGATATTTCCTTTTTCTCCGTAGCCCTCTATGAGCTTCCAAATATCACTTTGCCAATTCCACAAGAACTGTCTTAGCGAAAGGCTTCTTGAGGGGAAAGCTGTAACTCTGTGAGACGATTTCACAGAACACAAAGAAGTTTCTCAGAAAGCTTCTTTCTCTTTGTTATCGGAGGATATTTCCTTTGGCCCTATAGTCTTCAAAGGAAAAGGAAATATCTGTTCTCAGATTCCACAGAAATAAGGCTAGCAAAGAGATCCACGAAATACAGATGTAACTCTGTGAGATGAATTAACAGAACACTAAGCAGTTTCTCAGAAAGCTTGTTTCCAGATTTCATCGGAGGATATTTCCTTTTTCACCATAGCCCTCTATGGGCTTCCAAATATCACTTTGCCAATTCCACAAGAACTGTCTTAGCGAAAGGCTTCTTGAGGGGAAAGCTGTAACTCTGTGAGATGATTTCACAGAACACAAGGAAGTTTCTTAGAAAGTTTCCTTTCTCTTTGTTATCCGAGGATATTTCCTTTGGCCCTATAGTCTTCAAAGGGATCCGAAATATCTGTTCTCAGATTCCACAGAAATAAGGCTAGCAAAGAGATCCACGAAATACAGATGTAACTCTGTGAGATGAATTAACAGACACTAAGCAGTTTCTCAGAAAGCTTCTTTGCAGATTTCATCAGAGGATATTTCCTTTTTCACCATAGCCCTCGATGGGCTTCCAAATATCACATTGCCAATTCCACAAGAACTGTCTTAGCGAAAGGTTTCTTGAGGGGACAGCTGTAACTCTGTGAGATGATTTCACAGAACACAAAGAAGTTTCTCAGAAAGCTTCTTTCTCTTCGTTATCGGAGGATATTTCCTTTGGCCCCATAGTCTTTAAAGGGATCCCAAATATCTGTTCTCAGATTCCACAGAAATAAGCTAGCAAAGAGATCCAGGAAATACAGATGTAACTCTGTGAGATGAATTAAGAGAACACTAAGCAGTTTCTCAGAAATCTTCTTTCCAGATATCTTCGGAGGATATTTCCTCTTTCACCATAGCCCTCTTTGGGCTTCCAAATATCACTTTGCCAATTCCACAAGAACTGTCTTAGCGAAAGGCTTCTTGACGGGAAAGCTGTAACTCTGTGAGATGATTTCACAGAACACAAAGAAGTTTCTCAGAAAGCTTCTTTCTCTTTCTTATCGGAGGATATTTCCTTTGGCGGTAAAGTCTTCAAAGGGATCCGAAATATCTGTTCTCAGATTCCAAAGAAATAAGGCTAGGAAAGAGATCCACGAAATACAGATGTAACTCTGTGAGATGAATTAACAGAACCCTAAGTAGTTTCTCAGAAAGCTTCTTTCCAGATTTCATTGGAGGATATTTCCTTTTTCTCCATAGCCCTCTATGAGTTTCCAAATATCACTTTGAAAATTCCACAAGAACTGTATTAGCGAAAGGCTTCTTGAGGGGAAAGCTGTAACTCTGTGAGATGATTTCACAGAACACAAAGAAGTTTCTCAGAAAGCTTCTTTCTCTTTGTTATCGGAGGATATTTCCTTTGGCCCTATAGTCTTTAAAGGGATCCGAAATATCTGTTCTCAGATTCCACAGAAATAAGGCTAGCAAAGAGATCCACGAAATACAGATGTAACTCTGTGAGATGAATTAACAGAAGACTAAGCAGTTTCTCAGAAAGCTTCTTTCCAGATTTCATCGGAGGTTATTTCCTTTTTCACCATAGTCCTGTATGGGCTTCCAAATATCACTTTGCCAATTGCACAAGAACTGTCTTAGCGAAAGGCTTCTGGACGGGAAAGGTGTAACTCTGTGAGATGATTTCACAGAACACAAAGAAGTTTCTCAGAAAGCTTCTTTCTCTTTGTTATCGGAGGATATTTCCTTTGGCCCTATAGTCTTCAAAGGGAAAGGAAATATCAGTTCTCAGATTCCACAGAAATAAGGCTAGCAAAGAGATCCACGAAATACAGATTTAACTCTGTGATATGAATTAACAGAACACTAAGCACTTTCTCAGAAAGCTTCATTCCAGATTTCATCGGAGGATATTTCCTTTTTCACCATAGCCCTCTATGGTCTTCCAAATATCACTTTGCCAATTCCACAAGAACTATCTTAGCGAAAGGTTTCTTGAGGGGACAGCTGTAACTCTGTGAGATGATTTCACAGAACACAAAGAAGTTTCTCAGAAAGCTTCTTTCTCTTTGTTATCGGAGGATATTTCCTTTGGCCCTATAGTCTTTAAAGGGATCCGTAATATCTGTTGTCAGATTCCACAGAAATAAGGCTAGCAAAGAGATCAACGAAATACAGATGTAAATCTGTGAGATGAATTAACAGAACACTAAGCAGTTTCTCAGAAAGCTTCTTTCCAGATTTCATCAGAGGACATTTCCTTTTTCACCATAGCCCTCTATGGGCTTCCAAATATCACTTTGCCAATTCCACAAGAACTGTCTTAGAGAAAGTTTTCTTTAGGGGACAGCTGTAACTCTGTGAGATGATTTCACAGAACACAAAGAAGTTTCTCAGAAAGCTTCTTTCTCTTTGTTATCGGAGGATATTTCCTTTGGCCCCATAGTCTTTAAAGGGATCCCAAATATCTGTTCTCAGATTCCACAGAAATAAGCTAGCAAAGAGATCCAGGAAATACAGATGTAACTCTGTGAGATGAATTAAGAGAACACTAAGCAGTTTCTCAGAAATCTTCTTTCCAGATATCTTCGGAGGATATTTCCTCTTTCACCATAGCCCTCTTTGGGCTTCCAAATATCACTTTGCCAATTCCACAAGAACTGTCTTAGCGAAAGGCTTCTTGACGGGAAAGCTGTAACTCTGTGAGATGATTTCACAGAACACAAAGAAGTTTCTCAGAAAGCTTCTTTCTCTTTGTTATCGGAGGATATTTCCTTTGGCGCTATAGTCTTCAAAGGGAAAGGAAATATCTGTTCTCAGATTCCACAGAAATAAGGCTAGCAAAGAGATCCACGAAATACAGATGTAACTCTGTGAGGTGAATTAACAGAACACTTAGCAGTTTCTCAGAAAACTTCTTTCCAGATTTCATCGGAGGATATTTCCTATTTCTCCATAGCCCTCTATGAGCTTCCAAATATCACTTTGCCAATTCCACAAGAACTGTCTTACCGAAAGGCTTCTTGAGGGGAAAGCTGTAACTCTGTGAGACGATTTCACAGAACACAAAGAAGTTTCTCAGAAAGCTTCTTTCTCTTTGTTATCGGAGGATATTTCCTTTGGCCCTATAGTCTTAAAAGGGAAAGGAAATATCTGTTCTCAGACTCCACAGAAATAAGGCTAGCAAAGAGATCCACGAAATACAGATGTAACTCTGTGAGATGAATTAACAGAACACTAAGCAGTTTCTCAGAAAGCTTCCTTCCAGATTTCATCGGAGGATATTTCCTTTTTCACCGTAGCCCTCTATGGGCTTCCAAATATCACTTTGCCAATTCCACAAGAACTGTCTTAGCGAAAGGCTTCTTGAGGGGACAGCTGTAAGTCTGTGAGATGATTTCACAGAACACAAAGAAGTTTCTCAGAAAGCTTCTTTCTCTTTGTTATCGGAGGATATTTCCTTTGGCCCTATAGTCTTCAAAGGGATCCGAAATATCTGTTCTCAGATTCCACAGAAATAAGGGTAGCAAAGAGATCCGCGAAATTCAGATGTAACTCTGTGAGATGAATTAACAGAACACTAAGCAGATTCTAAGAAAGCTTCCTTCCGGATTTCATCGGAGGATATTTCCTTTTTCTCCATAGCCCTCTATGAGCTTCCAAATATCACTTTGCCAATTCCACAAGAACTGTCTTAGCGAAAGGCTTCTTGAGGGGAAAGCTGTAACTCTGTGAGATGATTTCACAGAACACAAAGAAGTTTCTCAGAAAGCTTCTTTCTCTTTCTTATCGGAGGATATTTCCTTTGGCGGTAAAGTCTTCAAAGGGATCCGAAATATCTGTTCTCAGATTCCAAAGAAATAAGGCTAGGAAAGAGATCCACGAAATACAGATGTAACTCTGTGAGATGAATTAACAGAACCCTAAGCAGTTTCTCAGAAAGCTTCTTTCCAGATTTCATTGGAGGATATTTCCTTTTTCTCCATAGCCCTCTATGAGTTTCCAAATATCACTTTGAAAATTCCACAAGAACTGTATTAGCGAAAGGCTTCTTGAGGGGAAAGCTGTAACTCTGTGAGATGATTTCACAGAACACAAAGAAGTTTCTCAGAAAGCTTCTTTCTCTTTGTTATCGGAGGATATTTCCTTTGGCCCTATAGTCTTCAAAGGGAAAGGAAATATCTGTTGTCAGATTCCACAGAAATAAGGCTAGCAAAGAGATCCACGAAATACAGATGTAACTCTGTGAGATGAATTAACAGAACACTAAGCAGTTTCTCAGAAAGCTTCTTTCCAGATTTCATCGGAGGATATTTCCTTTTTCACCATAGCCCTCTATGGGCTTCCAAATATCACTTTGCCAATTCCACAAGAACTGTCTTAGCGAAAGGCTTCTTGAGGGGAAAGCTGTAACTCTGTGAGATGATTTCACAGAACACAAAGAAGTTTCTCAGAAAGCTTCTTTCTCTTTGTTATCGGAGGATATTTCCTTTGGCCCCATAGTCTTCAAAGGGATCCGAAATATCTGCTCTCAGATTCCACAAAAATAAGGCTAGCAAAGAGATCCACGAAATACAGATGTAACTCTGTGAGATGAATTAGCAGAACACTAAGCAGTTTCTCAGAAAGCTTCTTTCCAGATTTCATCAGAGGATATTTCCTTTTTCACCATAGCCTTCTATGGGCTTCCAAATATCACTTTGCCAATTCGACAAGAACTGTCTTAGTGAAAGGCTTCTTGAGGGGAAAGCTGTAACTCTGTGAGATGATTTCACAGAACACAAAGAAGTTTCTCAGAGAGCTTCTTTCTCTCTGTTATCGGAGGATATTTCCCTTGGCCATATTGTCTTCAAAGGGATCCGAAATATCTGCTCTCAGATTCCACAGAAATAAGGCTAACAAAAAGTACCACGAAACACAGATGAAACTCTGTGAGATGAATTAACAGAACACTAAGCAGTTTCTCAGAAAGCTTCTTTCCAGATATCATCGGAGGATATTTCCTTTTTCACCATAGCCCACTATGGGCTTACAATTATCACTTTGCCAATTCCACAAGAACTGTCTTAGCGAAAGGCTTCTTGAGGGGAAAGCTGTAACTCTGTGAGATGATTTCACAGAACACAAAGAAGTTTCTCAGAAAGCTTCTTTCTCTTTCTTATCGGAGGATATTTCCTTTGGCCCTATAGTCTTCAAAGGGATCCGAAATATCTGTTCTCAGATTCCATAGAAATAAGGCTAGCAAAGAGATCCACGAAATACAGATTTAAATCTGTGAGGTGAATTAACAGAACACTAAGCAGTTTCTCAGAAATCTTCTTTCCAGATTTCATCGGAGGATATTTCCTTTTTCTCCATAGCCCTCTATGAGTTTCCAAATATCACTTTGAAAATTCCACAAGAACTGTCTTAGCGAAAGGCTTCTTGAGGGGAAAGCTGTAACTCTATGAGATGATTTCACAGAACACAAAGAAGTTTCTCAGAGAGCTTCTTTCTCTTTGTTATCGGAGGATATTTCCTTTGGCCCTATAGTCTTCAAAGGGAAAGGAAATTTCTGTTGTCAGATTCCACAGAAATAAGGGTAGCAAAGAGATGCACGAAATACAGATATAACTCTGTGCGATGAATTAACAGAACACTAAGCAGTTTCTCAGAAAGCTTCTTTCCAGATTTCATCTGAGGATATTTCCTTTTTCACCATAGCCCTCTATGGGCTTCCAAATATCAATTTGCCAATTCCACAAGAACTGTCTTAGCGAAAGGCTTCTTGAGGGGAAAGCTGTAACTCTGTGAGATGATTTCACAGAACACAAAGAAGTTTCTCAGAAAGCTTCTTTCTCTTTGTTATCGGAGGATATTTCCATTGGCACTATAGTCTTCAAAGGGAAAGGAAATATCTTTTCTCAGATTCCACAGAAATAAGGCTAGCAAAGAGATCCACGAAATACAGATGTAACTCTGTGAGATGAATTAACAGAAGACTAAGCAGTTTCTCAGAAAGCTTCTTTCCAGATTTCATCTGAGGATATTTCCTTTTTTAACCATAGCCCTCTATGGGCTTCCAAATATCACTTTGCCAATTCCACAAGAACTGTCTTAGCGAAAGGCTTCTTGAGGGGAAAGCTGTAACTCTGTGAGATGATTTCACAGAACACAAAGAAGTTTCTCAGAAAGCTTCTTTCTCTTTGTTATCGGAGGATATTTCCTTTGGCCCTTTAGTCTTCAAAGGGAAAGGAAATATCTGTTCTCAGATTCCACAGAAATAAGGCTAGCAAAGAGATCAACGAAATACAGATGTAACTCTGTGAGATGAATTAACAGAACACTTAGCAGTTCCTCAGAAAACTTCTTTCCAGATTTCATCGGAGGATATTTCCTTTTTCTCCGTAGCCCTCTATGAGCTTCCAAATATCACTTTGCCAATTCCACAAGAACTGTCTTAGCGAAAGGCTTCTTGAGGGGAAAGCTGTAACTCTGTGAGACGATTTCACAGAACACAAAGAAGTTTCTCAGAAAGCTTCTTTCTCTTTGTTATCGGAGGATATTTCCTTTGGCCCTATAGTCTTCAAAGGAAAAGGAAATATCTGTTCTCAGATTCCACAGAAATAAGGCTAGCAAAGAGATCCACGAAATACAGATGTAACTCTGTGAGATGAATTAACAGAACACTAAGCAGTTTCTCAGAAAGCTTGTTTCCAGATTTCATCGGAGGATATTTCCTTTTTCACCATAGCCCTCTATGGGCTTCCAAATATCACTTTGCCAATTCCACAAGAACTGTCTTAGCGAAAGGCTTCTTGAGGGGAAAGCTGTAACTCTGTGAGATGATTTCACAGAACACAAGGAAGTTTCTTAGAAAGTTTCCTTTCTCTTTGTTATCCGAGGATATTTCCTTTGGCCCTATAGTCTTCAAAGGGATCCGAAATATCTGTTCTCAGATTCCACAGAAATAAGGCTAGCAAAGAGATCCACGAAATACAGATGTAACTCTGTGAGATGAATTAACAGACACTAAGCAGTTTCTCAGAAAGCTTCTTTGCAGATTTCATCAGAGGATATTTCCTTTTTCACCATAGCCCTCGATGGGCTTCCAAATATCACATTGCAATTCCACAAGAACTGTCTTAGCGAAAGGTTTCTTGAGGGGACAGCTGTAACTCTGTGAGATGATTTCACAGAACACAAAGAAGTTTCTCAGAAAGCTTCTTTCTCTTCGTTATCGGAGGATATTTCCTTTGGCCCTATAATCTTTAAAGGGATCCCAAATATCTGTTCTCAGATTCCACAGAAATAAGGCTAGCAAAGAGATCCACGAAATACAGATGTAACTCTGTGAGATGAATTAAGAGAACACCAAGCAGATTCTCTGAAAGCTTCTTTCCAGATTTCTTCGGAGGATATATCCTTTTTCACCATAGCCCTCTATGGGCTTCCAAATAACACTTTGCCAATTCCACAAGAACTGACTTTGCGAAAGGCTTCTTCAGGGGAAAGCTGTAACTCTGTGAGATGATTTCACAGAACACAAAGAAGTTTCTCAGAAAGCTTCTTTCTCTTTGTTATCGGAGGATATTTCCTTTGGCCCTATAGTCTTCAAAGGGAAAGGAAATATCAGTTCTCAGATTCCACAGAAATAAGGCTAGCAAAGAGATCCACGAAATACAGATTTAACTCTGTGAGATGAATTAACAGAACACTAAGGAGTTTCTCAGAAAGCTTCTTTGCAGATTTCATCGGAGGTTATTTCCTTTTTCACCATAGCCCTCTATGGTCTTCCAAATATCACTTTGCCAATTCCACAAGAACTGTCTTAGCGAAAGGTTTCTTGAGGGGACAGCTGTAACTCTGTGAGGTGATTTCACAGAACACAAAGAAGTTTCTCAGAAAGCTTCTTTCTCTTTGTTATCGGAGGATATTTCCTTTGGCCTTATAGTCTTCAAAGGGAAAGGAAATATCAGTTCTCAGATTCCACAGAAATAAGGCTAGTAAAGAGATCCACGAAATAGAGAGTTAACTCTGTGAGATGAATTAACAGAACACTAAGCAGTTTCTCAGAAAGCTTCTTTCCAGATTTCATCGGAGGACATTTCCTTTTTCACCATAGCCCTCTATGGGCTTCCAAATATCACTTTGCCAATTCCAGAAGAACTGTCGTAGCGAAAGGCTTCTTGAGGGGAAAGCTGTAACTCTGTGAGACGATTTCACAGAACACAAAGAAGTTTCTCAGAAAGCTTCTTTCTCTTTGTTATCGGAGGATATTTCCTTTGGCCCTATAGTCTTCAAAGGAAAAGGAAATATCTGTTCTCAGATTCCACAGAAATAAGGCTAGCAAAGAGATCCACGAAATACAGATGTAACTCTGTGAGATGAATTAACACAACACTAAGCAGTTTCTCAGAAAGCTTGTTTCCAGATTTCATCGGAGGATATTTCCTTTTTCACCATAGCCCTCTATGGGCTTCCAAATATCACTTTGCCAATTCCACAAGAACTGTCTTAGCGAAAGGCTTCTTGAGGGGAAAGCTGTAACTCTGTGAGATGATTTCACAGAACACAAGGAAGTTTCTTAGAAAGTTTCCTTTCTCTTTGTTATCCGAGGATATTTCCTTTGGCCCTATAGTCTTCAAAGGGATCCGAAATATCTGTTCTCAGATTCCACAGAAATAAGGCTAGCAAAGAGATCCACGAAATACAGATGTAACTCTGTGAGATGAATTAACAGACACTAAGCAGTTTCTCAGAAAGCTTCTTTGCAGATTTCATCAGAGGATATTTCCTTTTTCACCATAGCCCTCGATGGGCTTCCAAATATCACATTGCCAATTTCACAAGAACTGTCTTAGCGAAAGTTTTCTTTAGGGGACAGCTGTAACTCTGTGAGGTGATTTCACAGAACACAAAGAAGTTTCTCAGAAAGCTTCTTTCTCTTCGTTATCGGAGGATATTTCCTTTGGCCCTATAATCTTTAAAGGGATCCCAAATATCTGTTCTCAGATTCCACAGAAATAAGCTAGCAAAGAGATCCACGAAATAAAGATGTAACTCTGTGAGATGAATTAACAGAACACTAAGCAGTTTCTCAGAAATCTTCTTTCCAGATATCTTCGGAGGATATTTCCTCTTTCACCATAGCCCTCTTTGGGCTTCCAAATATCACTTTGCCAATTCCACAAGAACTGTCTTAGCGAAAGGCTTCTTGAGGGGAAAGCTGTAACTCTGTGAGATGATTTCACAGAACACAAAGAAGTTTCTCAGAAAGCTTCTTTCTCTTTGTTATCGGAGGATATTTCCTTTGGCGCTATAGTCTTCAAAGGGAAAGGAAATATCTGTTCTCAGATTCCACAGAGATAAGGCTAGCAAAGAGATCCACGAAATACAGATGTAACTCTGTGAGATGAATTAACAGAACACTTAGCAGTTTCTCAGAAAACTTCTTTCCAGATTTCATCGGAGGATATTTCCTTTTTCTCCATAGCCCTCTATGAGCTTCCAAATATCACTTTGCCAATTCCACAAGAACTGTCTTATCGAAAGGCTTCTTGAGGGGAAAGCTGTAACTCTGTGAGACGATTTCACAGAACACAAAGAAGTTTCTCAGAAAGCTTCTTTCTCTTTGTTATCGGAGGATATTTCCTTTGGCCCTATAGTCTTAAAAGGGAAAGGAAATATCTGTTCTCAGACTCCACAGAAATAAGGCTAGCAAAGAGATCCACGAAATACAGATGTAACTCTGTGAGATGAATTAACAGAACACTAAGCAGTTTCTCAGAAAGCTTCCTTCCAGATTTCATCGGAGGATATTTCCTTTTTCACCGTAGCCCTCTATGGGCTTCCAAATATCACTTTGCCAATTCCACAAGAACTGTCTTAGCGAAAGGCTTCTTGAGGGGACAGCTGTAAGTCTGTGAGATGATTTCACAGAACACAAAGAAGTTTCTCAGAAAGCTTCTTTCTCTTTGTTATCGGAGGATATTTCCTTTGGCCCTATAGTCTTCAAAGGGATCCGAAATATCTGTTCTCAGATTCCACAGAAATAAGGGTAGCAAAGAGATCCGCGAAATTCAGATGTAACTCTGTGAGATGAATTAACAGAACACTAAGCAGATTCTAAGAAAGCTTCCTTCCGGATTTCATCGGAGGATATTTCCTTTTTCTCCATAGCCCTCTATGAGCTTCCAAATATCACTTTGCCAATTCCACAAGAACTGTCTTAGCGAAAGGCTTCTTGAGGGGAAAGCTGTAACTCTGTGAGATGATTTCACAGAACACAAAGAAGTTTCTCAGAAAGCTTCTTTCTCTTTCTTATCGGAGGATATTTCCTTTGGCGGTAAAGTCTTCAAAGGGATCCGAAATATCTGTTCTCAGATTCCAAAGAAATAAGGCTAGGAAAGAGATCCACGAAATACAGATGTAACTCTGTGAGATGAATTAACAGAACCCTAAGTAGTTTCTCAGAAAGCTTCTTTCCAGATTTCATTGGAGGATATTTCCTTTTTCTCCATAGCCCTCTATGAGTTTCCAAATATCACTTTGAAAATTCCACAAGAACTGTATTAGCGAAAGGCTTCTTGAGGGGAAAGCTGTAACTCTGTGAGATGATTTCACAGAACACAAAGAAGTTTCTCAGAAAGCTTCTTTCTCTTTGTTATCGGAGGATATTTCCTTTGGCCCTATAGTCTTTAAAGGGATCCGAAATATCTGTTCTCAGATTCCACAGAAATAAGGCTAGCAAAGAGATCCACGAAATACAGATGTAACTCTGTGAGATGAATTAACAGAAGACTAAGCAGTTTCTCAGAAAGCTTCTTTCCAGATTTCATCGGAGGTTATTTCCTTTTTCACCATAGTCCTGTATGGGCTTCCAAATATCACTTTGCCAATTGCACAAGAACTGTCTTAGCGAAAGGCTTCTGGACGGGAAAGGTGTAACTCTGTGAGATGATTTCACAGAACACAAAGAAGTTTCTCAGAAAGCTTCTTTCTCTTTGTTATCGGAGGATATTTCCTTTGGCCCTATAGTCTTCAAAGGGAAAGGAAATATCAGTTCTCAGATTCCACAGAAATAAGGCTAGCAAAGAGATCCACGAAATACAGATTTAACTCTGTGATATGAATTAACAGAACACTAAGCACTTTCTCAGAAAGCTTCATTCCAGATTTCATCGGAGGATATTTCCTTTTTCACCATAGCCCTCTATGGTCTTCCAAATATCACTTTGCCAATTCCACAAGAACTATCTTAGCGAAAGGTTTCTTGAGGGGACAGCTGTAACTCTGTGAGATGATTTCACAGAACACAAAGAAGTTTCTCAGAAAGCTTCTTTCTCTTTGTTATCGGAGGATATTTCCTTTGGCCCTATAGTCTTTAAAGGGATCCGTAATATCTGTTGTCAGATTCCACAGAAATAAGGCTAGCAAAGAGATCAACGAAATACAGATGTAAATCTGTGAGATGAATTAACAGAACACTAAGCAGTTTCTCAGAAAGCTTCTTTCCAGATTTCATCAGAGGACATTTCCTTTTTCACCATAGCCCTCTATGGGCTTCCAAATATCACTTTGCCAATTCCACAAGAACTGTCTTAGAGAAAGTTTTCTTTAGGGGACAGCTGTAACTCTGTGAGATGATTTCACAGAACACAAAGAAGTTTCTCAGAAAGCTTCTTTCTCTTTGTTATCGGAGGATATTTCCTTTGGCCCCATAGTCTTTAAAGGGATCCCAAATATCTGTTCTCAGATTCCACAGAAATAAGCTAGCAAAGAGATCCAGGAAATACAGATGTAACTCTGTGAGATGAATTAAGAGAACACTAAGCAGTTTCTCAGAAATCTTCTTTCCAGATATCTTCGGAGGATATTTCCTCTTTCACCATAGCCCTCTTTGGGCTTCCAAATATCACTTTGCCAATTCCACAAGAACTGTCTTAGCGAAAGGCTTCTTGACGGGAAAGCTGTAACTCTGTGAGATGATTTCACAGAACACAAAGAAGTTTCTCAGAAAGCTTCTTTCTCTTTGTTATCGGAGGATATTTCCTTTGGCGCTATAGTCTTCAAAGGGAAAGGAAATATCTGTTCTCAGATTCCACAGAAATAAGGCTAGCAAAGAGATCCACGAAATACAGATGTAACTCTGTGAGGTGAATTAACAGAACACTTAGCAGTTTCTCAGAAAACTTCTTTCCAGATTTCATCGGAGGATATTTCCTATTTCTCCATAGCCCTCTATGAGCTTCCAAATATCACTTTGCCAATTCCACAAGAACTGTCTTACCGAAAGGCTTCTTGAGGGGAAAGCTGTAACTCTGTGAGACGATTTCACAGAACACAAAGAAGTTTCTCAGAAAGCTTCTTTCTCTTTGTTATCGGAGGATATTTCCTTTGGCCCTATAGTCTTAAAAGGGAAAGGAAATATCTGTTCTCAGACTCCACAGAAATAAGGCTAGCAAAGAGATCCACGAAATACAGATGTAACTCAGTGAGATGAATTAACAGAACACTAAGCAGTTTCACAGAAAGCTTCCTTCCAGATTTCATCGGAGGATATTTCCTTTTTCACCGTAGCCCTCTATGGGCTTCCAAATATCACTTTGCCAATTCCACAAGAACTGTCTTAGCGAAAGGCTTCTTGAGGGGACAGCTGTAAGTCTGTGAGATGATTTCACAGAACACAAAGAAGTTTCTCAGAAAGCTTCTTTCTCTTTGTTATCGGAGGATATTTCCTTTGGCCCTATAGTCTTCAAAGGGATCCGAAATATCTGTTCTCAGATTCCACAGAAATAAGGGTAGCAAAGAGATCCGCGAAATTCAGATGTAACTCTGTGAGATGAATTAACAGAACACTAAGCAGATTCTAAGAAAGCTTCCTTCCGGATTTCATCGGAGGATATTTCCTTTTTCTCCATAGCCCTCTATGAGCTTCCAAATATCACTTTGCCAATTCCACAAGAACTGTCTTAGCGAAAGGCTTCTTGAGGGGAAAGCTGTAACTCTGTGAGATGATTTCACAGAACACAAAGAAGTTTCTCAGAAAGCTTCTTTCTCTTTCTTATCGGAGGATATTTCCTTTGGCGGTAAAGTCTTCAAAGGGATCCGAAATATCTGTTCTCAGATTCCAAAGAAATAAGGCTAGGAAAGAGATCCACGAAATACAGATGTAACTCTGTGAGATGAATTAACAGAACCCTAAGCAGTTTCTCAGAAAGCTTCTTTCCAGATTTCATTGGAGGATATTTCCTTTTTCTCCATAGCCCTCTATGAGTTTCCAAATATCACTTTGAAAATTCCACAAGAACTGTATTAGCGAAAGGCTTCTTGAGGGGAAAGCTGTAACTCTGTGAGATGATTTCACAGAACACAAAGAAGTTTCTCAGAAAGCTTCTTTCTCTTTGTTATCGGAGGATATTTCCTTTGGCCCTATAGTCTTCAAAGGGAAAGGAAATATCTGTTGTCAGATTCCACAGAAATAAGGCTAGCAAAGAGATCCACGAAATACAGATGTAACTCTGTGAGATGAATTAACAGAACACTAAGCAGTTTCTCAGAAAGCTTCTTTCCAGATTTCATCGGAGGATATTTCCTTTTTCACCATAGCCCTCTATGGGCTTCCAAATATCACTTTGCCAATTCCACAAGAACTGTCTTAGCGAAAGGCTTCTTGAGGGGAAAGCTGTAACTCTGTGAGATGATTTCACAGAACACAAAGAAGTTTCTCAGAAAGCTTCTTTCTCTTTGTTATCGGAGGATATTTCCTTTGGCCCCATAGTCTTCAAAGGGATCCGAAATATCTGCTCTCAGATTCCACAAAAATAAGGCTAGCAAAGAGATCCACGAAATACAGATGTAACTCTGTGAGATGAATTAGCAGAACACTAAGCAGTTTCTCAGAAAGCTTCTTTCCAGATTTCATCAGAGGATATTTCCTTTTTCACCATAGCCTTCTATGGGCTTCCAAATATCACTTTGCCAATTCGACAAGAACTGTCTTAGTGAAAGGCTTCTTGAGGGGAAAGCTGTAACTCTGTGAGATGATTTCACAGAACACAAAGAAGTTTCTCAGAGAGCTTCTTTCTCTCTGTTATCGGAGGATATTTCCCTTGGCCATATTGTCTTCAAAGGGATCCGAAATATCTGCTCTCAGATTCCACAGAAATAAGGCTAACAAAAAGTACCACGAAACACAGATGAAACTCTGTGAGATGAATTAACAGAACACTAAGCAGTTTCTCAGAAAGCTTCTTTCCAGATATCATCGGAGGATATTTCCTTTTTCACCATAGCCCACTATGGGCTTACAATTATCACTTTGCCAATTCCACAAGAACTGTCTTAGCGAAAGGCTTCTTGAGGGGAAAGCTGTAACTCTGTGAGATGATTTCACAGAACACAAAGAAGTTTCTCAGAAAGCTTCTTTCTCTTTCTTATCGGAGGATATTTCCTTTGGCCCTATAGTCTTCAAAGGGATCCGAAATATCTGTTCTCAGATTCCATAGAAATAAGGCTAGCAAAGAGATCCACGAAATACAGATTTAAATCTGTGAGGTGAATTAACAGAACACTAAGCAGTTTCTCAGAAATCTTCTTTCCAGATTTCATCGGAGGATATTTCCTTTTTCTCCATAGCCCTCTATGAGTTTCCAAATATCACTTTGAAAATTCCACAAGAACTGTCTTAGCGAAAGGCTTCTTGAGGGGAAAGCTGTAACTCTATGAGATGATTTCACAGAACACAAAGAAGTTTCTCAGAGAGCTTCTTTCTCTTTGTTATCGGAGGATATTTCCTTTGGCCCTATAGTCTTCAAAGGGAAAGGAAATTTCTGTTGTCAGATTCCACAGAAATAAGGGTAGCAAAGAGATGCACGAAATACAGATATAACTCTGTGCGATGAATTAACAGAACACTAAGCAGTTTCTCAGAAAGCTTCTTTCCAGATTTCATCTGAGGATATTTCCTTTTTCACCATAGCCCTCTATGGGCTTCCAAATATCAATTTGCCAATTCCACAAGAACTGTCTTAGCGAAAGGCTTCTTGAGGGGAAAGCTGTAACTCTGTGAGATGATTTCACAGAACACAAAGAAGTTTCTCAGAAAGCTTCTTTCTCTTTGTTATCGGAGGATATTTCCATTGGCACTATAGTCTTCAAAGGGAAAGGAAATATCTTTTCTCAGATTCCACAGAAATAAGGCTAGCAAAGAGATCCACGAAATACAGATGTAACTCTGTGAGATGAATTAACAGAAGACTAAGCAGTTTCTCAGAAAGCTTCTTTCCAGATTTCATCTGAGGATATTTCCTTTTTTAACCATAGCCCTCTATGGGCTTCCAAATATCACTTTGCCAATTCCACAAGAACTGTCTTAGCGAAAGGCTTCTTGAGGGGAAAGCTGTAACTCTGTGAGATGATTTCACAGAACACAAAGAAGTTTCTCAGAAAGCTTCTTTCTCTTTGTTATCGGAGGATATTTCCTTTGGCCCTTTAGTCTTCAAAGGGAAAGGAAATATCTGTTCTCAGATTCCACAGAAATAAGGCTAGCAAAGAGATCAACGAAATACAGATGTAACTCTGTGAGATGAATTAACAGAACACTTAGCAGTTCCTCAGAAAACTTCTTTCCAGATTTCATCGGAGGATATTTCCTTTTTCTCCGTAGCCCTCTATGAGCTTCCAAATATCACTTTGCCAATTCCACAAGAACTGTCTTAGCGAAAGGCTTCTTGAGGGGAAAGCTGTAACTCTGTGAGACGATTTCACAGAACACAAAGAAGTTTCTCAGAAAGCTTCTTTCTCTTTGTTATCGGAGGATATTTCCTTTGGCCCTATAGTCTTCAAAGGAAAAGGAAATATCTGTTCTCAGATTCCACAGAAATAAGGCTAGCAAAGAGATCCACGAAATACAGATGTAACTCTGTGAGATGAATTAACAGAACACTAAGCAGTTTCTCAGAAAGCTTGTTTCCAGATTTCATCGGAGGATATTTCCTTTTTCACCATAGCCCTCTATGGGCTTCCAAATATCACTTTGCCAATTCCACAAGAACTGTCTTAGCGAAAGGCTTCTTGAGGGGAAAGCTGTAACTCTGTGAGATGATTTCACAGAACACAAGGAAGTTTCTTAGAAAGTTTCCTTTCTCTTTGTTATCCGAGGATATTTCCTTTGGCCCTATAGTCTTCAAAGGGATCCGAAATATCTGTTCTCAGATTCCACAGAAATAAGGCTAGCAAAGAGATCCACGAAATACAGATGTAACTCTGTGAGATGAATTAACAGACACTAAGCAGTTTCTCAGAAAGCTTCTTTGCAGATTTCATCAGAGGATATTTCCTTTTTCACCATAGCCCTCGATGGGCTTCCAAATATCACATTGCAATTCCACAAGAACTGTCTTAGCGAAAGGTTTCTTGAGGGGACAGCTGTAACTCTGTGAGATGATTTCACAGAACACAAAGAAGTTTCTCAGAAAGCTTCTTTCTCTTCGTTATCGGAGGATATTTCCTTTGGCCCTATAATCTTTAAAGGGATCCCAAATATCTGTTCTCAGATTCCACAGAAATAAGGCTAGCAAAGAGATCCACGAAATACAGATGTAACTCTGTGAGATGAATTAAGAGAACACCAAGCAGATTCTCTGAAAGCTTCTTTCCAGATTTCTTCGGAGGATATATCCTTTTTCACCATAGCCCTCTATGGGCTTCCAAATAACACTTTGCCAATTCCACAAGAACTGACTTTGCGAAAGGCTTCTTCAGGGGAAAGCTGTAACTCTGTGAGATGATTTCACAGAACACAAAGAAGTTTCTCAGAAAGCTTCTTTCTCTTTGTTATCGGAGGATATTTCCTTTGGCCCTATAGTCTTCAAAGGGAAAGGAAATATCAGTTCTCAGATTCCACAGAAATAAGGCTAGCAAAGAGATCCACGAAATACAGATTTAACTCTGTGAGATGAATTAACAGAACACTAAGGAGTTTCTCAGAAAGCTTCTTTGCAGATTTCATCGGAGGTTATTTCCTTTTTCACCATAGCCCTCTATGGTCTTCCAAATATCACTTTGCCAATTCCACAAGAACTGTCTTAGCGAAAGGTTTCTTGAGGGGACAGCTGTAACTCTGTGAGGTGATTTCACAGAACACAAAGAAGTTTCTCAGAAAGCTTCTTTCTCTTTGTTATCGGAGGATATTTCCTTTGGCCTTATAGTCTTCAAAGGGAAAGGAAATATCAGTTCTCAGATTCCACAGAAATAAGGCTAGTAAAGAGATCCACGAAATAGAGAGTTAACTCTGTGAGATGAATTAACAGAACACTAAGCAGTTTCTCAGAAATCTTCTTTCCAGATATCTTCGGAGGATATTTCCTCTTTCACCATAGCCCTCTTTGGGCTTCCAAATATCACTTTGCCAATTCCACAAGAACTGTCTTAGCGAAAGGCTTCTTGAGGGGAAAGCTGTAACTCTGTGAGATGATTTCACAGAACACAAAGAAGTTTCTCAGAAAGCTTCTTTCTCTTTGTTATCGGAGGATATTTCCTTTGGCGCTATAGTCTTCAAAGGGAAAGGAAATATCTGTTCTCAGATTCCACAGAGATAAGGCTAGCAAAGAGATCCACGAAATACAGATGTAACTCTGTGAGATGAATTAACAGAACACTTAGCAGTTTCTCAGAAAACTTCTTTCCAGATTTCATCGGAGGATATTTCCTTTTTCTCCATAGCCCTCTATGAGCTTCCAAATATCACTTTGCCAATTCCACAAGAACTGTCTTATCGAAAGGCTTCTTGAGGGGAAAGCTGTAACTCTGTGAGACGATTTCACAGAACACAAAGAAGTTTCTCAGAAAGCTTCTTTCTCTTTGTTATCGGAGGATATTTCCTTTGGCCGTATAGTCTTCAAAGGGAAAGGAAATATCTGTACTCAGACTCCACAGAAATAAGGCTAGCAAAGGATCCACGAAATACAGATGTAACTCTGGGAGATGAATTAACAGAACACTAAGCAGTTTCTCAGAAAGCTTCTTTCCAGATTTCATCGGAGGATATTTCCTTTTTCACCATAGCCCTCTATGGGCTTCCAAATATCACTTTGCCAATTCCACAAGAACTGTCTTAGCGAAAGGCTTCTTGAGGGGACAGCTGTAAGTCTGTGAGATGATTTCACAGAACACAAAGAAGTTTCTCAGAAAGCTTCTTTCTCTTTGTTATCGGAGGATATTTCCTTTGGCCCTATAGGCTTCAAAGGGATCCGAAATATCTGTTCTCAGATTCCACAGAAATAAGGGTAGCAAAGAGATCCGCGAAATACAGATGTAACTCTGTGAGATGAATTAACAGAACACTAAGCAGTTTCTAAGAAAGCTTCCTTCCGGATTTCATCGGAGGATATTTCCTTTTTCTCCATAGCCCTCTATGAGCTTCCAAATATCACTTTGCCAATTCCACAAGAACTGTCTTAGCGAAAGGCTTCTTGAGGGGAAAGCTGTAACTCTGTGAGATGATTTCACAGAACACAAAGAAGTTTCTCAGAAAGCTTCTTTCCCTTTGATATCGGAGGATATTTCCTTTGGCCCTACAGTCTTCAAAGGGAAAGGAAATATCTGTTCTCAGATTCCACAGAAATAAGTCTAGAAAAGAGAGCCACGAAATACAGATGTAACTCTGTGAGATGAATTAACAGAACACTAAGCAGTTTCTCAGAAAGCTTCTTTCCAGATTTCATCGGAGGACATTTCCTTTTTCACCATAGCCCTCTATGGGCTTCCAAATATCACTTTGCCAATTCCAGAAGAGCTGTCGTGGCGAAAGGCTTCTTGAGGGGAAAGCTGTAACTCTGTGAGATGATTTCACAGAACACAAAGAAGTTTCTCAGAAAGCTTCTTTCTCTTTGTTATCGGAGGATATTTCCTTTGGTCCTATAGTCTTCCAAGGGATCCGAAATATCTGTTCTCAGATTCCACAGAAATAAGGCTAGCAAAGAGATCCAGGAAATACAGATGTAACTCTGTGAGATGAATTAACAGAAAACTAAGCAGTTTCTCAGAAATCTTCTTTCCAGATATCTTCGGAGGATATTTCCTCTTTCACCATAGCCCTCTTTGGGCTTCCAAATATCACTTTGCCAATTCCACAAGAACTGTCTTATCGAAAGGCTTCTTGAGGGGAAAGCTGTAACTCTGTGAGATGATTTCACAGAACACAAAGAAGTTTCTCAGAAAGCTTCTTTCTCTTTGTTATCGGAGGATATTTCCTTTGGCCCTATAGTCTTCAAAGGGATCCGAAATATCTGTTCTCAGATTCCACAGAAATAAGGCTAGCCAAGAGATCCACGAAATACAGATGTAACTCTGTGAGATGAATTAACAGAACACTAAGCAGTTTCCCAGAAAGCTTCTTTCCAGATTTCATCGGAGGATATTTCCTTTTTCTCCATAGCCCTCTATGGGCTTCCAAATATCACTTTGCCAATTCCACAAGAACTGTCTTAGCGAAAGGCTTCTTGATGGGAAAGCTGTAACTCTGTGAGATGATTTCACAGAAGACAAAGAAGTTTCTCAGAAAGCTTCTTTCTCTTTGTTATCGGAGGATATTTCCTTTGGCCCTATAGTTTTCAAAGGAAAAGGAAATATCTGTTCTCAGATTACACAGAAATAAGGCTAGCAAAGAGATCCACGAAATACAGATGTAACTCTGTGAGATGAATTAACACAACACTAAGCAGTTTCTCAGAAAGCTTGTTTCCAGATTTCATCGGAGGATATTTCCTTTTTCACCATAGCCCTCTATGGGCTTCCAAATATCACTTTGCCAATTCCACAAGAACTGTCTTAGCGAAAGGCTTCTTGAGGGGAAAGCTGTAACTCTGTGAGATGATTTCACAGAACACAAAGAAGTTTCTCAGAAAGCTTCTTTCCCTTTGATATCGGAGGATATTTCCTTTGGCCCTACAGTCTTCAAAGGGAAAGGAAATATCTGTTCTCAGATTCCACAGAAATAAGTCTAGAAAAGAGAGCCACGAAATACAGATGTAACTCTGTGAGATGAATTAACAGAACACAAAGCAGTTTCTCAGAAAGCTTCTTTCCAGATTTCATCGGAGGACATTTCCTTTTTCACCATAGCCCTCTATGGGCTTCCAAATATCACTTTGCCAATTCCACAAGAACTGTCTTAGCGAAAGGCTTCTTGAGGGGAAAGCTGTAACTCTGTGAGATGATTTCACAGAACACAAGGAAGTTTCTTAGAAAGTTTCCTTTCTCTTTGTTATCCGAGGATATTTCCTTTGGCCCTATAGTCTTCAAAGGGATCCGAAATATCTGTTCTCAGATTCCACAGAAATAAGGCTAGCAAAGAGATCCACGAAATACAGATGTAACTCTGTGAGATGAATTAACAGACACTAAGCAGTTTCTCAGAAAGCTTCTTTGCAGATTTCATCAGAGGATATTTCCTTTTTCACCATAGCCCTCTATGGTCTTCCAAATATCACATTGCCAATTCCACAAGAACTGTCTTAGCGAAAGGTTCTTGAGGGGACAGCTGTAACTCTGTGAGATGATTTCACAGAACACAAAGAAGTTTCTCAGAAAGCTTCTTTCTCTTTGTTATCGGAGGATATTTCCTTTGGCCCTATAGTCTTCAAAGGGAAAGGCAATATCAGTTCTCAGAATCCACAGAAATAAGGCTGGCAAAGAGATCCACGAAATACAGATTTAACTCTGTGAGATGAATTAACAGAACACTAAGCAGTTTCTCAGAAAGCTTCTATCCAGATTTCATCGGAGGATATTTCCTTTTTCACCATAGCCCTCTAAGGGCTTCCAAATATCACTTTGCCAATTCCACAAGAACTATCTTAGCGAAAGATTTCTTGAGGGGACAGCTGTAACTCTGTGAGATGATTTCACAGAACACAAAGAAGTTTCTCAGAAAGCTTCTTTCTCTTTGTTATCGGAGGATATTTCCTTTGGCCCTATAGTCTTTAAAGGGATCCGTAATATCTGTTGTCAGATTCCACAGAAATAAGGCTAGCAAAGAGATCAACGAAATACAGATGTAAATCTGTGAGATGAATTAACAGAACACTAAGCAGTTTCTCAGAAAGCTTCTTTCCAGATTTCATCGGAGGACATTTCCTTTTTCACCATAGCCCTCTATGGGCTTCCAAATATCACTTTGCCAATTTCACAAGAACTGTCTTAGCGAAAGTTTTCTTTAGGGGACAGCTGTAACTCTGTGAGGTGATTTCACAGAACACAAAGAAGTTTCTCAGAAAGCTTCTTTCTCTTTGTTATCGGAGGATATTTCCTTTGGCCCTATAATCTTTAAAGGGATCCCAAATATCTGTTCTCAGATTCCACAGAAATAAGCTAGCAAAGAGATCCAGGAAGTAAAGATGTAACTCTGTGAGATGAATTAACAGAACACTAAGCAGTTTCTCAGAAATCTTCTTTCCAGATATCTTCGGAGGATATTTCCTCTTTCACCATAGCCCTCTTTGGGCTTCCAAATATCACTTTGCCAATTCCACAAGAACTGTCTTATCGAAAGGCTTCTTGAGGTGAAAGCTGTAACTCTGTGAGATGATTTCACAGAACACAAAGAAGTTTCTCAGAAAGCTTCTTTCTCTTTGTTATCGGAGGATATTTCCTTTGGCGCTATAGTCTTCAAAGGGAAAGGAAATATCTGTTCTCAGATTCCACAGAAATAAGGCTAGCAAAGAGATCCACGAAATACAGATGTAACTCTGTGAGATGAATTAACAGAACACTTAGCAGTTTCTCAGAAAACTTCTTTCCAGATTTCATCGGAGGATATTTCCTTTTTCTCCATAGCCCTCTAAGAGCTTCCAAATATCACTTTGCCAATTCCACAAGAACTGTCTTAGCGAAAGGCTTCTTGAGGGGAAAGCTGTAACTCTGTGAGACGATTTCACAGAACACAAAGAAGTTTCTCAGAAAGCTTCTTTCTCTTTGTTATCGGAGGATATTTCCTTTGGCCCTATAGTCTTCAAAGGGAAAGGAAATATCTGTACTCAGACTCCACAGAAATAAGGCTAGCAAAGAGATCCACGAAATACAGATGTAACTCTGTGAGATGAATTAACAGAACACTAAGCAGTTTCTCAGAAAGCTTCTTTCCAGATTTCATCGGAGGATATTTCCTTTTTCACCGTAGCCCTCAATGGGCTTCCAAATATCACTTTGCCAATTCCACAAGAACTGTCTTAGCGAAAGGCTTCTTGAGGGGACAGCTGTAAGTCTGTGAGATGATTTCACAGAACACAAAGAAGTTTCTCAGAAAGCTTCTTTCTCTTTGTTATCGGAGGATATTTCCTTTGGCCCTATAGGCTTCAAAGGGATCCGAAATATCTGTTCTCAGATTCCACAGAAATAAGGGTAGCAAAGAGATCCGCGAAATACAGATGTAACTCTCTGAGATGAATTAACAGAACACTAAGCAGTTTCTAAGAAAGCTTCCTTCCGGATTTCCTCGGAGGATATTTCCTTTTTCTCCATAGCCCTCTATGAGCTTCCAAATATCACTTTGCCAATTCCACAAGAACTGTCTTAGCGAAAGGCTTCTTGAGGGGAAAGCTGTAACTCTGTGAGATGATTTCACAGAACACAAAGAAGTTTCTCAGAAAGCTTCTTTCCCTTTGATATCGGAGGATATTTCCTTTGGCCCTACAGTCTTCAAAGGGAAAGGAAATATCTGTTCTCAGATTCCACAGAAATAAGGCTAGAAAAGAGAGCCACGAAATACAGATGTAACTCTGTGAGATGAATTAACAGAACACTAAGCAGTTTCTCAGAAAGCTTCTTTCCAGATTTCATCAGAGAATATTTCCTTTTTCACCATAGCCCTCTATGGGCTTCCAAATATCACTTTGTCAATTCCACAAGAACTGTCTTAGCGAAAGGCTTCTTGAGGGGAAAGCTGTAACTCTGTGAGATGATTTCACAGAACACAAAGAAGTTTCTCAGAAAGCTTCTTTCTCTTTCTTATCGGAGGATATTTCCTTTGGCGGTAAAGTCTTCAAAGGGATCCGAAATATCTGTTCTCAGATTCCAAAGAAATAAGGCTAGGAAAGAGATCCACGAAATACAGATGTAACTCTGTGAGATGAATTAACACAACACTAAGCAGTTTCTCAGAAAGCTTCTTTCCAGATTTCATCGGAGGGTATTTCCTTTTTCTCCGTAGCCCTCTATGAGTTTCCAAATATCACTTTGAAAATTCCACAAGAACTGTATTAGCGAAAGGCTTCTTGAGGGGAAAGCTGTAACTCTGTGAGATGATTTCACAGAACACAAAGAAGTTTCTCAGAAAGCTTCTTTCTCTTTGTTATCGGAGGATATTTCCTTTGGCCCTATAGTCTTCAAAGGGAATGGAAATATCTGTTGTCAGATTCCACAGAAATAAGGCTAGCAAAGAGATCCACGAAATACAGATGTAACTCTGTGAGATGAATTAACAGAACACCAAGCAGTTTCTCAGAAAGCTTCTTTGCATATTTCATCGGAGGATATTTCCTTTTTCACCATAGCCCTCTATGGGCTTCCAAATATCACTTTGCCAATTCCCCAAGAACTGTCTTAGCGAAAGGCTTCTTGAGGGGAAAGCTGTAACTCTGTGAGATGATTTCACAGAACACAAAGAAGTTTCTCAGAAAGCTTCTTTCTCTTTGTTATCGGAGGATATTTCCTTTGGCCCTATAGTCTTCAAAGGGATCCGAAATATCTGCTCTCAGATTCCACAAAAATAAGGCTAGCAAAGAGATCCACGAAATACAGATGTAACTCTGTGAGATGAATTAACAGAACACTAAGCAGTTTCTCAGAAAGCTTCTTTCCAGATTTCATCAGAGGATATTTCCTTTTTCACCATAGCCTTCTATGGGCTTCCAAATATCACTTTGCCAATTCGACAAGAACTGTCTTAGTGAAAGGCTTCTTGAGGGGAAAGCTGTAACTCTGTGAGATGATTTCACAGAACACAAAGAAGTTTCTCAGAAAGCTTCTTTCTCTTTGTTATCGGAGGATATTTCCCTTGGCCCTATTGTCTTCAAAGGGATCCGAAATATCTGCTCTCAGATTCCACAGAAATAAGGCTAGCAAAAAGATCCACGCAACACAGATGAAACTCTGTGAGATGAATTAACAGAACACTAAGCAGTTTCTCAGAAAGCTTCTTTCCAGATATCATCGGAGGATATTTCCTTTTTCACCGTAGCCCACTATGGGCTTACAATTATCACTTTGCCAATTCCACAAGAACTGCCTTAGCGAAAGGCTTCTTGAGGGGAAAGCTGTAACTCTGTAAGATGATTTCACAGAACACAAAGAAGTTTCTCAGAAAGCTTCTTTCTCTTTCTTATCGGAGGATATTTCCTTTGGCCCTATAGTCTTCAAAGGGATCGGAAATATCTGTTCTCAGATTCCATAGAAATAAGGCTAGCAAAGAGATCCACGAAATACAGATGTAACTCTGTGAGGTGAATTAACAGAACACTAAGCAGTTTCTTAGAAAGCTTCTTTCCAGATTTCATCGGAGGATATTTCCTTTTTCTCCATAGCCCTCTATGAGTTTCCAAATATCACTTTGAAAATTCCACAAGAACTGTCTTAGCGAAAGGCTTCTTGAGGGTAAAGCTGTAACTCTGTGAGATGATTTCACAGAACACAAAGAAGTTTCTCAGAGAGCTTCTTTATCTTTCTTATCGCAGGATATTTCCTTTGGCCCTATAGTCTTCAAAGGGAAAGGAAATTTCTGTTGTCAGATTCCACAGAAATAAGGGTAGCAAAGAGATGCACGAAATACAGATATAACTCTGTGAGATGAATTAACAGAACACTAAGCAGTTTCTCAGAAAGCTTCTTTCCAGATTTCATCTGAGGATATTTCCTTTTTCACCATAGCCCTCTATGGGCTTCCAAATATCACTTTGCCAATTCCACAAGAACTGTCTTAGCGAAAGGCTTCTTGAGGGGAAAGCTGTAACTCTGTGAGATGATTTCACAGAACACAAAGAAGTTTCTCAGAAAGCTTCTTTCTCTTTGTTATCGGAGGATATTTCCATTGGCACTATAGTCTTCAAAGGGAAAGGAAATATCTTTTCTCAGATTCCACAGAAATAAGGCTAGCAAAGAGATCCACGAAATACAGATGTAACTCTGTGAGATGAATTAACAGAAGACTAAGCAGTTTCTCAGAAAGCTTCTTTCCAGATTTCATCTGAGGATATTTCCTTTTTTAACCATAGCCCTCTAGGGGTTCCAAATATCACTTTGCCAATTCCACAAGAACTGTCTTAGCGAAAGGCTTCTTGAGGGGAAAGCTGTAACTCTGTGAGATGATTTCACAGAACACAAAGAAGTTTCTCAGAAAGCTTCTTTCTCTTTGTTATCGGAGGATATTTCCTTTGGCCCTATAGTCTTCAAAGGGAAAGGAAATATCTTTTCTCAGATTCCACAGAAATAAGGCTAGCAAAAAGATCCACGAAACACAGATGTAACTCTGTGAGATGAATTAACAGAACACTAAGCAGTTTCTCAGAAAGCTTCTTTCCAGATATCATCGCAGGATATTTCCTTTTTCACCATAGCCCACTATGGGCTTACAATTATCACTTTGCCAATTCCACAAGAACTGTCTTAGCGAAAGGCTTCTTGAGGGGAAAGTTGTAACTCTGTGAGATGATTTCACAGAATACAAAGAAGTTTCTCAGAAAGCTTCTTTCTCTTTGTTATCGGAGGATATTTCCTTTGGCCCTATAGTCTTAAAAAGGGAAAGGAAATATCTGTTGTCAGATTCCATAGAAATAAGGCTAGCAAAGAGATCCCCGAAATACAGATGTAACTCTGTGAGATGAATTAACAGAACACTGAGCAGTTTCTCGGAAAGCTTCTTTCCAGATTTCATCGGAGGATATTTCCTTTTTCACCATAGCCCTCTAAGGGCTTCCAAATATCACTTTGCCAATTCCACAAGAACTGTCTGAGTGAAAGGCTTCTTGAGGGGAAAGCTGTAACTCTGTTAGATGATTTCACAGAACACAAAGAAGTTTCTGATAAAGATTCTTTCTCTTTTTTATCGGAGGATATTTCCTTTGGCCCTACAGTCTTCAAAGGGAAAGGAAATATCTGTTCTCAGATTCTACAGAAATAAGGCTAGCAAAGAGATCCATGAAATACAGATGTAACTCTGTGAGATGAATTAACAGAACACTAAGCAGTTTCTCAGAAAGCTTCTTTCCAGATTTCATCGGAGAATATTTCCTTTTTCACCATAGCCCTCTATGGGCTTACAATTATCACTTTGCCAATTCCACAAGAACTGTCTTATCGAAAGGCTTCTTGAGGGGATAGCTGTAACTCTGTGAGATGATTTCACAGAACACAAAGAAGTTTCTCAGAAAGCTTCTTTCTCTTTGTTATCGGAGGATATTTCCTTTGGCCCTATAGACTTCAAAGGGATCCGAAATATCTGTTCTCAGATTCCACAGAAATAAGGCTAGCAAAGAGATCCACGAAATACAGATGTAACTCTCTGAGATGAATTAACAGAACACTAAGCAGTTTCTCAGAAAGCTTTTTTCCCGATTTCATCGGAGGATATTTCCTTTTTCACCTTAGCCCTCTATGGGCTTCCAAATATCACTTTGCCAATTCCACAAGAACTGTCTTAGCGAAAGGCTTCCTGAGGGAAAAGCTGTAACTGTGTGAGATGATTTCACAGAACACAAAGACGTTTCTCGGAAAGCTTCTTTCTCTTTGTTATCAGAGGATATTTCCTTTGGCCCTATAATCTTCAAAGGGAAAGGAAATATCTGTTGTCAGATTCCACAGAAATAAGGCTAGCAAAGAGATCCACGAAATACAGATGTAACTCTGTGAGATGAATTAACACAACACTAAGCAGTTTCTCAGAAAGCTTCTTTCCAGATTTCATCGGAGGATATTTCCTTTTTCACCATAGCCCTCTATGGGCTTCCAAATATCACTTTGCCAATTCCACAAGAACTGTCTTAGCAAAAGGCTTCTTCAGGGGAAAGCTGTAACTCTGTGAGATGATTTCACAGAACACAAGGAAGTTTCTTAGAAAGTTTCCTTTCTCTTTGTTATCCGAGGATATTTCCTTTGGCCCTATAGTCTTCAAAGGGATCCGAAATATCTGTTCTCAGATTCCACAGAAATAAGGCTAGCAAAGAGATCCACGAAATACAGATGTAACTCTGTGAGATGAATTAACAGACACTAAGCAGTTTCTCAGAAAGCTTCTTTGCAGATTTCATCAGAGGATATTTCCTTTTTCACCATAGCCCTCTATGGTCTTCCAAATATCACATTGCCAATTCCACAAGAACTGTCTTAGCGAAAGGTTTCTTGAGGGGACAGCTGTAACTCTGTGAGATGATTTCACAGAACACAAAGAAGTTTCTCAGAAAGCTTCTTTCTCTTTGTTATCGGAGGATATTTCCTTTGGCCCTATAGTCTTCAAAGGGAAAGGCAATATCAGTTCTCAGATTCCACAGAAATAAGGCTGGCAAAGAGATCCACGAAATACAGATTTAACTCTGTGAGATGAATTAACAGAACACTAAGCAGTTTCTCAGAAAGCTTCTATCCAGATTTCATCGGAGGATATTTACTTTTTCACCATAGCCCTCTAAGGGCTTCCAAATATCACTTTGCCAATTCCACAAGAACTATCTTAGCGAAAGGTTTCTTGAGGGGACAGCTGTAACTCTGTGAGATGATTTCACAGAACACAAAGAAGTTTCTCAGAAAGCTTCTTTCTCTTTGTTATCGGAGGATATTTCCTTTGGCCCTATAGTCTTTAAAGGGATCCGTAATATCTGTTGTCAGATTCCACAGAAATAAGGCTAGCAAAGAGATCAACGAAATACAGATGTAAATCTGTGAGATGAATTAACAGAACACTAAGCAGTTTCTCAGAAAGCTTCTTTCCAGATTTCATCGGAGGACATTTCCTTTTTCACCATAGCCCTCTATGGGCTTCCAAATATCACTTTGCCAATTTCACAAGAACTGTCTTAGCGAAAGTTTTCTTTAGGGGACAGCTGTAACTCTGTGAGGTGATTTCACAGAACACAAAGAAGTTTCTCAGAAAGCTTCTTTCTCTTTGTTATCGGAGGATATTTCCTTTGGCCCTATAATCTTTAAAGGGATCCCAAATATCTGTTCTCAGATTCCACAGAAGTAAGCTAGCAAAGAGATCCAGGAAGTAAAGATGTAACTCTGTGAGATGAATTAACAGAACACTAAGCAGTTTCTCAGAAATCTTCTTTCCAGATATCTTCGGAGGATATTTCCTCTTTCACCATAGCCCTCTTTGGGCTTCCAAATATCACTTTGCCAATTCCACAAGAACTGTCTTATCGAAAGGCTTCTTGAGGGGAAAGCTGTAACTCTGTGAGATGATTTCACAGAACACAAAGAAGTTTCTCAGAAAGCTTCTTTCTCTTTGTTATCGGAGGATATTTCCTTTGGCGCTATAGTCTTCAAAGGGAAAGGAAATATCTGTTCTCAGATTCCACAGAAATAAGGCTAGCAAAGAGATCCACGAAATACAGATGTAACTCTGTGAGATGAATTAACAGAACACTTAGCAGTTTCTCAGAAAACTTCTTTCCAGATTTCATCGGAGGATATTTCCTTTTTCTCCATAGCCCTCTAAGAGCTTCCAAATATCACTTTGCCAATTCCACAAGAACTGTCTTAGCGAAAGGCTTCTTGAGGGGAAAGCTGTAACTCTGTGAGACGATTTCACAGAACACAAAGAAGTTTCTCAGAAAGCTTCTTTCTCTTTGTTATCGGAGGATATTTCCTTTGGCCCTATAGTCTTCATGGGAAAGGAAATATCTGTACTCAGACTCCACAGAAATAAGGCTAGCAAAGAGATCCACGAAATACAGATGTAACTCTGTGAGATGAATTAACAGAACACTAAGCAGTTTCTCAGAAAGCTTCTTTCCAGATTTCATCGGAGGATATTTCCTTTTTCTCCATAGCCCTCTATGAGTTTCCAAATATCACTTTGAAAATTCCACAAGAACTGTATTAGCGAAAGGCTTCTTGAGGGGAAAGCTGTAACTCTGTGAGATGATTTCACAGAACACAAAGAAGTTTCTCAGAAAGCTTCTTTCTCTTTGTTATCGGAGGATATTTCCTTTGGCCCTATAGTCTTCAAAGGGAAAGGAAATATCTGTTGTCAGATTCCACAGAAATAAGGCTAGCAAAGAGATCCACGAAATACAGATGTAACTCTGTGAGATGAATTAACAGAACACTAAGCAGTTTCTCAGAAAGCTTCTTTGCATATTTCATCGGAGGATATTTCCTTTTTCACCATAGCCCTCTATGGGCTTCCAAATATCACTTTGCCAATTCCCCAAGAACTGTCTTAGCGAAAGGCTTCTTGAGGGGAAAGCTGTAACTCTGTGAGATGATTTCACAGAACACAAAGAAGTTTCTCAGAAAGCTTCTTTCTCTTTGTTATCGGAGGATATTTCCTTTGGCCCTATAGTCTTCAAAGGGATCCGAAATATCTGCTCTCAGATTCCACAAAAATAAGGCTAGCAAAGAGATCCACGAAATACAGATGTAACTCTGTGAGATGAATTAACAGAACACTAAGCAGTTTCTCAGAAAGCTTTTTTCCCGATTTCATCGGAGGATATTTCCTTTTTCACCTTAGCCCTCTATGGGCTTCCAAATATCACTTTGCCAATTCCACAAGAACTGTCTTAGCGAAAGGCTTCCTGAGGGAAAAGCTGTAACTGTGTGAGATGATTTCACAGAACACAAAGACGTTTCTCGGAAAGCTTCTTTCTCTTTGTTATCAGAGGATATTTCCTTTGGCCCTATAATCTTCAAAGGGAAAGGAAATATCTGTTGTCAGATTCCACAGAAATAAGGCTAGCAAAGAGATCCACGAAATACAGATGTAACTCTGTGAGATGAATTAACACAACACTAAGCAGTTTCTCAGAAAGCTTCTTTCCAGATTTCATCGGAGGATATTTCCTTTTTCACCATAGCCCTCTATGGGCTTCCAAATATCACTTTGCCAATTCCACAAGAACTGTCTTAGCAAAAGGCTTCTTCAGGGGAAAGCTGTAACTCTGTGAGATGATTTCACAGAACACAAGGAAGTTTCTTAGAAAGTTTCCTTTCTCTTTGTTATCCGAGGATATTTCCTTTGGCCCTATAGTCTTCAAAGGGATCCGAAATATCTGTTCTCAGATTCCACAGAAATAAGGCTAGCAAAGAGATCCACGAAATACAGATGTAACTCTGTGAGATGAATTAACAGACACTAAGCAGTTTCTCAGAAAGCTTCTTTGCAGATTTCATCAGAGGATATTTCCTTTTTCACCATAGCCCTCTATGGTCTTCCAAATATCACATTGCCAATTCCACAAGAACTGTCTTAGCGAAAGGTTTCTTGAGGGGACAGCTGTAACTCTGTGAGATGATTTCACAGAACACAAAGAAGTTTCTCAGAAAGCTTCTTTCTCTTTGTTATCGGAGGATATTTCCTTTGGCCCTATAGTCTTCAAAGGGAAAGGCAATATCAGTTCTCAGATTCCACAGAAATAAGGCTGGCAAAGAGATCCACGAAATACAGATTTAACTCTGTGAGATGAATTAACAGAACACTAAGCAGTTTCTCAGAAAGCTTCTATCCAGATTTCATCAGAGGATATTTACTTTTTCACCATAGCCCTCTAAGGGCTTCCAAATATCACTTTGCCAATTCCACAAGAACTATCTTAGCGAAAGGTTTCTTGAGGGGACAGCTGTAACTCTGTGAGATGATTTCACAGAACACAAAGAAGTTTCTCAGAAAGCTTCTTTCTCTTTGTTATCGGAGGATATTTCCTTTGGCCCTATAGTCTTTAAAGGGATCCGTAATATCTGTTGTCAGATTCCACAGAAATAAGGCTAGCAAAGAGATCAACGAAATACAGATGTAAATCTGTGAGATGAATTAACAGAACACTAAGCAGTTTCTCAGAAAGCTTCTTTCCAGATTTCATCGGAGGACATTTCCTTTTTCACCATAGCCCTCTATGGGCTTCCAAATATCACTTTGCCAATTTCACAAGAACTGTCTTAGCGAAAGTTTTCTTTAGGGGACAGCTGTAACTCTGTGAGGTGATTTCACAGAACACAAAGAAGTTTCTCAGAAAGCTTCTTTCTCTTTGTTATCGGAGGATATTTCCTTTGGCCCTATAATCTTTAAAGGGATCCCAAATATCTGTTCTCAGATTCCACAGAAGTAAGCTAGCAAAGAGATCCAGGAAGTAAAGATGTAACTCTGTGAGATGAATTAACAGAACACTAAGCAGTTTCTCAGAAATCTTCTTTCCAGATATCTTCGGAGGATATTTCCTCTTTCACCATAGCCCTCTTTGGGCTTCCAAATATCACTTTGCCAATTCCACAAGAACTGTCTTATCGAAAGGCTTCTTGAGGGGAAAGCTGTAACTCTGTGAGATGATTTCACAGAACACAAAGAAGTTTCTCAGAAAGCTTCTTTCTCTTTGTTATCGGAGGATATTTCCTTTGGCGCTATAGTCTTCAAAGGGAAAGGAAATATCTGTTCTCAGATTCCACAGAAATAAGGCTAGCAAAGAGATCCACGAAATACAGATGTAACTCTGTGAGATGAATTAACAGAACACTTAGCAGTTTCTCAGAAAACTTCTTTCCAGATTTCATCGGAGGATATTTCCTTTTTCTCCATAGCCCTCTAAGAGCTTCCAAATATCACTTTGCCAATTCCACAAGAACTGTCTTAGCGAAAGGCTTCTTGAGGGGAAAGCTGTAACTCTGTGAGACGATTTCACAGAACACAAAGAAGTTTCTCAGAAAGCTTCTTTCTCTTTGTTATCGGAGGATATTTCCTTTGGCCCTATAGTCTTCATGGGAAAGGAAATATCTGTACTCAGACTCCACAGAAATAAGGCTAGCAAAGAGATCCACGAAATACAGATGTAACTCTGTGAGATGAATTAACAGAACACTAAGCAGTTTCTCAGAAAGCTTCTTTCCAGATTTCATCGGAGGATATTTCCTTTTTCTCCATAGCCCTCTATGAGTTTCCAAATATCACTTTGAAAATTCCACAAGAACTGTATTAGCGAAAGGCTTCTTGAGGGGAAAGCTGTAACTCTGTGAGATGATTTCACAGAAGACAAAGAAGTTTCTCAGAAAGCTTCTTTCTCTTTGTTATCGGAGGATATTTCCTTTGGCCCTATAGTCTTCAAAGGGAAAGGAAATATCTGTTGTCAGATTCCACAGAAATAAGGCTAGCAAAGAGATCCACGAAATACAGATGTAACTCTGTGAGATGAATTAACAGAACACTAAGCAGTTTCTCAGAAAGCTTCTTTGCATATTTCATCGGAGGATATTTCCTTTTTCACCATAGCCCTCTATGGGCTTCCAAATATCACTTTGCCAATTCCCCAAGAACTGTCTTAGCGAAAGGCTTCTTGAGGGGAAAGCTGTAACTCTGTGAGATGATTTCACAGAACACAAAGAAGTTTCTCAGAAAGCTTCTTTCTCTTTGTTATCGGAGGATATTTCCTTTGGCCCTATAGTCTTCAAAGGGATCCGAAATATCTGCTCTCAGATTCCACAAAAATAAGGCTAGCAAAGAGATCCACGAAATACAGATGTAACTCTGTGAGATGAATTAACAGAACACTAAGCAGTTTCTCAGAAAGCTTTTTTCCCGATTTCATCGGAGGATATTTCCTTTTTCACCTTAGCCCTCTATGGGCTTCCAAATATCACTTTGCCAATTCCACAAGAACTGTCTTAGCGAAAGGCTTCCTGAGGGAAAAGCTGTAACTGTGTGAGATGATTTCACAGAACACAAAGACGTTTCTCGGAAAGCTTCTTTCTCTTTGTTATCAGAGGATATTTCCTTTGGCCCTATAATCTTCAAAGGGAAAGGAAATATCTGTTGTCAGATTCCACAGAAATAAGGCTAGCAAAGAGATCCACGAAATACAGATGTAACTCTGTGAGATGAATTAACACAACACTAAGCAGTTTCTCAGAAAGCTTCTTTCCAGATTTCATCGGAGGATATTTCCTTTTTCACCATAGCCCTCTATGGGCTTCCAAATATCACTTTGCCAATTCCACAAGAACTGTCTTAGCAAAAGGCTTCTTCAGGGGAAAGCTGTAACTCTGTGAGATGATTTCACAGAACACAAGGAAGTTTCTTAGAAAGTTTCCTTTCTCTTTGTTATCCGAGGATATTTCCTTTGGCCCTATAGTCTTCAAAGGGATCCGAAATATCTGTTCTCAGATTCCACAGAAATAAGGCTAGCAAAGAGATCCACGAAATACAGATGTAACTCTGTGAGATGAATTAACAGACACTAAGCAGTTTCTCAGAAAGCTTCTTTGCAGATTTCATCAGAGGATATTTCCTTTTTCACCATAGCCCTCTATGGTCTTCCAAATATCACATTGCCAATTCCACAAGAACTGTCTTAGCGAAAGGTTTCTTGAGGGGACAGCTGTAACTCTGTGAGATGATTTCACAGAACACAAAGAAGTTTCTCAGAAAGCTTCTTTCTCTTTGTTATCGGAGGATATTTCCTTTGGCCCTATAGTCTTCAAAGGGAAAGGCAATATCAGTTCTCAGATTCCACAGAAATAAGGCTGGCAAAGAGATCCACGAAATACAGATTTAACTCTGTGAGATGAATTAACAGAACACTAAGCAGTTTCTCAGAAAGCTTCTATCCAGATTTCATCGGAGGATATTTCCTTTTTCACCATAGCCCTCTAAGGGCTTCCAAATATCACTTTGCCAATTCCACAAGAACTATCTTAGCGAAAGGTTTCTTGAGGGGACAGCTGTAACTCTGTGAGATGATTTCACAGAACACAAAGAAGTTTCTCATAAAGCTTCTTTCTCTTTGTTATCGGAGGATATTTCCTTTGGCCCTATAGTCTTTAAAGGGATCCGTAATATCTGTTGTCAGATTCCACAGAAATAAGGCTAGCAAAGAGATCAACGAAATACAGATGTAAATCTGTGAGATGAATTAACAGAACACTAAGCAGTTTCTCAGAAAGCTTCTTTCCAGATTTCATCGGAGGACATTTCCTTTTTCACCATAGCCCTCTATGGGCTTCCAAATATCACTTTGCCAATTTCACAAGAACTGTCTTAGCGAAAGTTTTCTTTAGGGGACAGCTGTAACTCTGTGAGGTGATTTCACAGAACACAAAGAAGTTTCTCAGAAAGCTTCTTTCTCTTTGTTATCGGAGGATATTTCCTTTGGCCCTATAATCTTTAAAGGGATCCCAAATATCTGTTCTCAGATTCCACAGAAGTAAGCTAGCAAAGAGATCCAGGAAGTAAAGATGTAACTCTGTGAGATGAATTAACAGAACACTAAGCAGTTTCTCAGAAATCTTCTTTCCAGATATCTTCGGAGGATATTTCCTCTTTCACCATAGCCCTCTTTGGGCTTCCAAATATCACTTTGCCAATTCCACAAGAACTGTCTTATCGAAAGGCTTCTTGAGGGGAAAGCTGTAACTCTGTGAGATGATTTCACAGAACACAAAGAAGTTTCTCAGAAAGCTTCTTTCTCTTTGTTATCGGAGGATATTTCCTTTGGCGCTATAGTCTTCAAAGGGAAAGGAAATATCTGTTCTCAGATTCCACAGAAATAAGGCTAGCAAAGAGATCCACGAAATACAGATGTAACTCTGTGAGATGAATTAACAGAACACTTAGCAGTTTCTCAGAAAACTTCTTTCCAGATTTCATCGGAGGATATTTCCTTTTTCTCCATAGCCCTCTAAGAGCTTCCAAATATCACTTTGCCAATTCCACAAGAACTGTCTTAGCGAAAGGCTTCTTGAGGGGAAAGCTGTAACTCTGTGAGACGATTTCACAGAACACAAAGAAGTTTCTCAGAAAGCTTCTTTCTCTTTGTTATCGGAGGATATTTCCTTTGGCCCTATAGTCTTCATGGGAAAGGAAATATCTGTACTCAGACTCCACAGAAATAAGGCTAGCAAAGAGATCCACGAAATACAGATGTAACTCTGTGAGATGAATTAACAGAACACTAAGCAGTTTCTCAGAAAGCTTCTTTCCAGATTTCATCGGAGGATATTTCCTTTTTCTCCATAGCCCTCTATGAGTTTCCAAATATCACTTTGAAAATTCCACAAGAACTGTATTAGCGAAAGGCTTCTTGAGGGGAAAGCTGTAACTCTGTGAGATGATTTCACAGAACACAAAGAAGTTTCTCAGAAAGCTTCTTTCTCTTTGTTATCGGAGGATATTTCCTTTGGCCCTATAGTCTTCAAAGGGAAAGGAAATATCTGTTGTCAGATTCCACAGAAATAAGGCTAGCAAAGAGATCCACGAAATACAGATGTAACTCTGTGAGATGAATTAACAGAACACTAAGCAGTTTCTCAGAAAGCTTCTTTGCATATTTCATCGGAGGATATTTCCTTTTTCACCATAGCCCTCTATGGGCTTCCAAATATCACTTTGCCAATTCCCCAAGAACTGTCTTAGCGAAAGGCTTCTTGAGGGGAAAGCTGTAACTCTGTGAGATGATTTCACAGAACACAAAGAAGTTTCTCAGATAGCTTCTTTCTCTTTGTTATCGGAGGATATTTCCTTTGGCCCTATAGTCTTCCAAGGGATCCGAAATATCTGCTCTCAGATTCCACAAAAATAAGGCTAGCAAAGAGATCCACGAAATACAGATGTAACTCTGTGAGATGAATTAACAGAACACTAAGCAGTTTCTCAGAAAGCTTCTTTCCAGATTTCATCAGAGGATATTTCCTTTTTCACCATAGCCTTCTATGGGCTTCCAAATATCACTTTGCCAATTCGACAAGAACTGTCTTAGTGAAAGGCTTCTTGAGGGGAAAGCTGTAACTCTGTGAGATGATTTCACAGAACACAAAGAAGTTTCTCAGAAAGCTTCTTTCTCTTTGTTATCGGAGGATATTTCCCTTGGCCCTATTGTCTTCAAAGGGATCCGAAATATCTGCTCTCAGATTCCACAGAAATAAGGCTAGCAAAAAGATCCACGAAACACAGATGAAACTCTGTGAGATGAATTAACAGAACACTAAGCAGTTTCTCAGAAAGCTTCTTTCCAGATATCATCGGAGGATATTTCCTTTTTCACCATAGCCCACTATGGGCTTACAATTATCACTTTGCCAATTCCACAAGAACTGCCTTAGCGAAAGGCTTCTTGAGGGGAAAGCTGTAACTCTGTAAGATGATTTCACAGAACACAAAGAAGTTTCTCAGAAAGCTTCTTTCTCTTTCTTATCGGAGGATATTTCCTTTGGCCCTATAGTCTTCAAAGGGATCCGAAATATCTGTTCTCAGATTCCATAGAAATAAGGCTCGCAAAGAGATCCACGAAATACAGATGAAACTCTGTGAGGTGAATTAACAGAACACTAAGCAGTTTCTCAGAAAGCTTCTTTCCAGATTTCATCGGAGGATATTTCCTTTTTCTCCATAGCCCTCTATGAGTTTCCAGATATCACTTTGAAAATTCCACAAGAACTGTCTTAGCGAAAGGCTTCTTGAGGGGAAAGTTGTAACTCTGTGAGATGATTTCACAGAACACAAAGAAGTTTCTCAGAAAGCTTCTTTCTCTTTGTTATCGGAGGATATTTCCTTTGGCCCTATAGTCTTAAAAAGGGAAAGGAAATATCTCTTGTCAGATTCCACAGAAATAAGGCTAGCAAAGAGATCCCCGAAATACAGATGTAACTCTGTGAGATGAATTAACAGAACACTGAGCAGTTTCTCGGAAAGCTTCTTTCCAGATTTCATTGGAGGATATTTCCTTTTTAACCGTAGCCCTCTAAGGGATTCCAAATATCACTTTGCCAATTCCACAAGAACTGTCTGAGTGAAAGGCTTCTTGAGGGGAAAGCTGTAACTCTGTTAGATGATTTCACAGAACACAAAGAAGTTTCTGAGAAAGCTTCTTTCTCTTTGTTATCGGAGGATATTTCCTTTGGCACTACAGTCTTCAAAGGGAAAGGAAATATGTGTTCTCAGATTCCACAGAAATAAGGCTAGCAAAGAGATCCATGAAATACGGATGTAACTCTGTGAGATGAATTAACAGAACACTAAGCAGTTTCTCAGAAAGCTTCTTTCCAGATTTCATCGGAGAATATTTCCTTTTTCACCATAGCCCTCTATGGGCTTACAATTATCACTTTGCCAATTCCACAAGAACTGTCTTAGCGAAAGGCTTCTTGAGGGGAAAGCTGTAACTCTGTGAGATGATTTCACAGAACACAAAGAAGTTTCTCAGGAAGCTTCTTTCTCTTTGTTATCGGAGGATATTTCCTTTGGCCCTATAGACTTCAAAGGGATCCGAAATATCTGTTCTCAGATTCCACAGAAATAAGGCTAGCAAAGAGATCCACGAAATACAGATGTAACTCTCTGAGATGAATTAACAGAACACTAAGCAGTTTCTCAGAAAGCTTTTTTCCCGATTTCATCGGAGGATATTTCCTTTTTCACCTTAGCCCTCTATGGGCTTCCAAATATCACTTTGCCAATTCCACAAGAACTGTCTTAGCGAAAGGCTTCCTGAGGGAAAAGCTGTAACTGTGTGAGATGATTTCACAGAACACAAAGAAGTTTCTCGGAAAGCTTCTTTCTCTTTGTTATCAGAGGATATTTCCTTTGGCCCTATAGTCTTCAAAGGGAAAGGAAATATCTGTTGTCAGATTCCACAGAAATAAGGCTAGCAAAGAGATCCACGAAATACAGATGTAACTCTGTGAGATGAATTAACAGAACACTAAGCAGTTTCTCAGAAACCTTCTTTCCAGATTTCATCGGAGGATATATCCTTTTTCACCATAGCCCTCTATGGGCTTCCAAATAACACTTTGCCAATTCCACAAGAACTGTCTTAGCGAAAGGCTTCTTGAGGGGAAAGCTGTAACTCTGTGAGATGATTTCACAGAACACAAAGAAGTTTCTCTGAAAGCTTCTTTCTCTTTGTTATCGGAGGATATTTCCTTTGGCCCTATAGTCTTCAAAGGGAAAGGAAATATCTGTTGTCAGATTCCACAGAAATAAGGCTAGCAAAGAGATCCACGAAATACCGAAGTACCTCTGTGAGATGAATTAACAGAACACTGAGCGGTTTCTCCGAAAGCTTCTTCCCAGATTTCATCGGAGGATATTTCCTTTTTCACGATAGCCCTCTATGGGCTTCCAAATATCACTTTGCCAATTCCACAAGAACTGTCTTAGCGAAAGGCTTCTTGAGGGGAAAGCTGTAACTCTGTGAGATGATTTCACAGAACACAAAGAAGTTTCTCAGAAAGCTTCTTTCTCTTTGTTATCGGAGGATATTTCCTTTGGCCCTATAGTCTTCAAAGGGAAAGGAAATATCTGTTGTCAGATTCCACAGAAATAAGGCTAGCAAAGAGATCCACGAAATACAGATGTAACTCTGTGAGATGAATTAACAGAACACTAAGCAGTTTCTCAGAAACCTTCTTTCCAGATTTCATCGGAGGATATATCCTTTTTCACCATAGCCCTCTATGGGCTTACAATTATCACTTTGCCAATTCCACAACAACTGTCTTAGCGAAAGGCTTCTTGAGGGGAAAGCTGTAACTCTGTGAGATGATTTCACAGAACACAGAGAAGTTTCTCAGAAAGCTTCTTTATCTTTCTTATCGGAGGATATTTCCTTTGGCCCTATAGTCTTCAAAGGGAAAGGAAACATCTGTTCTCAGATTCCACAGAAATAAGGCTAGCAAAGAGATCCACGAAATACAGATGTACTCTGTGAGATGAATTATCAGAACACTAAGCAATTTCTCAGAAAGCTTCTTTCCAGTTTTCATCTGAGGATATTTCCTTTTTCACCATAGCCCTCTATGGGCTTCCAAATATCACTTGCCAATTCCACATGAACTGTCTTAGCGAAAGGCTTCTTGAGGGGAAAGCTGTAACTCTGTCAGATGATTTCTCAGAACACAAAGATGTTTCTCAGAAAGCTTTTTTCTCTTTCGTATCGGAGGATATTTCCTTTGGCCCTATAGTCTTCAAAGGGATCCGACATATCTGTTCTCAAAACCACAGAAAAAAAGCTAGCAAAGAGATCCGCGAAATACAGATGTAACTCTGTGAGGTGAATTAACAGAACACTAAGCCATTTCCCAGAAGGATTCTTTCCATATTTCATTGGAGGATATTTCCTTTTTCACCATAGCCCTCTATGGGCTTCCAAATATCACTTTGCCAATTCCACAAGAACTGTCTTAGTGAAAGGCTTCTTGAGGGGAAAGCTGTAACTCTGTGAGATGATTTCACAGAACACAAAGAAGTTTCTCAGAAAGCTTCTTTCTCTGTGTTATCGGAGGATATTTCCTTTGGCCCTATAGTCTTCAAAGGGAAACGAAATATCTCTTCTCAGATTCCACAGAAATAAGGCTAGCAAAGAGATCCACGAAATACAGATGTAACTCAGTGAGATGAATTAACAGAACACTAAGCAGTTTGTCAGAAAGCTTCTTTCCACATTTCATCTGAGGATATTTCCTTTTTCACCATAGCTCTCTATGGGCTTCCAAATATCACTTTGCCAATTCCACAAGATCTGTCTTAGCGAAAGGCTTCTTGAGGGGGAAGCTGTAACTCTGTGAGATGATTTCACAGAACACAAAGAAGTTTCTCAGAAAGCTTCTTTCTCTTTGTTATCGGAGGATATTTCCTTTGGCCCTATAGTCTTTAAAGGGAAAGGAAATATCTGTTCTCAGATTTCACAGAAATAAGGCTAGCAAAGAGAGCCACGAAATACAGATGTAACTCTGTGAGATGAATTAACAGAACACTAAGCAGTTTCTCAGAAAGCTTCTTTCCAGATTTCATCGGAGAATATTTCCTTTTTCACCATAGCCCTCTATGGGCTTACAATTATCACTTTGCCAATTCCACAACAACTGTCTTAGCGAAAGGCTTCTTGAGGGGAAAGCTGTAACTCTGTGAGATGATTTCACAGAACACAAAGAAGTTTCTCAGAAAGCTTCTTTCTCTTTCTTATCAGAGGATATTTCCTTTGGCCCTATAGTCTTCAAAGGGATCCGAAATATCTGTTCTCAGATTCCACAGAAATAAGGCTAGCAAAGAGATCCACGAAATACAGATGTAACTCTGTGAGATGAATTAACAGAACACTAAGCAGTTTCTCAGAAAGCTTCTTTCCAGGTTCATCGGAGGATATTTCCTTTTTCACCATAGCCCTCTATGAGCTTCCAAATATCACTTTGCCAATTCCACAAGAACTGTCTTAGCGAAAGTCTTCTTGAGGGGAAAGCTGTAACTCTGTGAGATGATTTCACAGAACACAAAGAAGTTTCTCAGAAAGCTTCTTTCTCTTTCTTATCGCAGGATATTTCCTTTGGCCCTATAGTCTTCAAAGGGAAAGGAAACATCTGTTCTCAGATTCCACAGAAATAAGGCTAGCAAAGAGATCCACGAAATACAGATGTACTCTGTGAGATGAATTATCAGAACACTAAGCAGTTTCTCAGAAAGCTTCTTTCCAGATTTCATCTGAGGATATTTCCTTTTTCACCATAGCCCTCTATGGGCTTCCAAATATCACTTGCCAATTCCACAAGAACTGTCTTAGCGAAAGGCTTCTTGAGGGGAAAGCTGTAACTCTGTGAGATGATTTCTCAGAACACAAAGAAGTTTCTCAGAAAGCTTTTTTCTCTTTCGTATCGGAGGATATTTCCTTTGGCCCTATAGTCTTCAAAGGGATCCGAAATATCTGTTCTCAAATTCCACAGAAATAAGGCTAGCAAAGAGATCCGCGAAATACAGATGTAACTCTGTGAGGTGAATTAACAGAACACTAAGCCATTTCTCAGAAGGATTCTTTCCAGATTTCATCGGAGGATATTTCCTTTTTCACCATAGCCCTCTATGGGCTTCCAAATATCACTTTGACAATTCCACAAGAACTGTCTTAGTGAAAGGCTTCTTGAGGGGAAAGCTGTAACTCTGTGAGATGATTTCACAGAACACAAAGAAGTTTCTCAGAAAGCTTCTTTCTCTGTGTTACCGGAGGATATTTCCTTTGGCCCTATAGTCTTCAAAGGGAAAGGAAATATCTGTTCTCAGATTCCACAGAAATAAGGCTAGCAAAGAGATCCACGAAATACAGATGTAACTCTGTGAGATGAATTAACAGAACACTAAGCAGTTTCTCAGAAATCTTCTTTCCAGATTTCATCTGAGGATATTTCCTTTTTCACCATAGCCCTCTATGGGCTTCCAAATATCACTTTGCCAATTCCACAAGATCTGTCTTAGCGAAAGGCTTCTTGAGGGGAAAGCTGTAACTCTGTGAGATGATTTCACAGAACACAAAGAAGTTTCTCAGAAAGCTTCTTTCTCTTTGTTATCGGAGGATATTTCCTTTGGCCCTATAGTCTTTAAAGGGAAAGGAAATATCTCTTCTCAGATTAAACAGAAATAAGGCTAGCAAAGAGATCCACGAAATACAGATGTAACTCTGTGAGATGAATTAAGAGAACACCAAGCAGATTCTCTGAAAGCTTCTTTCCAGATTTCTTCGGAGGATATATCCTTTTTCACCATAGCCCTCTATGGGCTTCCCAATATCACTTTGCCAATTCCACAACAACTGTCTTAGCGAAAGGCTTCTTGAAGGGAAAGCTGTAACTCTGTGAGATGATTTCACAAAACACAGAGAAGTTTCTCAGAAAGCTTCTTTCTCTTTCTTATCGGAGGATATTTCCTTTGGCCCTATAGTCTTCAAAGGGAAAGGAAATATCTGTTCTCAGATTCCACAGAAATAAAGCTAGCAAAGAGATCCAAGAAATACAGATGTAACTCTGTGAGATGAATTAACAGAACACTAAGCAGTTTCTCAGAAAGCTTCTTTCCCGATTTCATTGGAGGATATTTCCTTTTTCACATTAGCCCTCTATGGGCTTCCAAATATCACTTTGCCAATTCCACAAGAACTGTCTTAGGGAAAGGCTTCTTGTGGGGAAAGCTGTAACTCTTTGAGATGATTTCACAGAACACAAAGAAGATTCTCAGAAAGCTTCTTTCTCTTTGTTATTGGAGGATATTTCCTTTGGCCCTATAGTCTTCAAAGGGACAGGAAATATCTGTTCTCAGATTCCACAGAAATAAGGCTAGCAAAGAGATCCTCGAAATACAGATGTAACTCTCTGAGATGAATTAACAGAACACTAAGTACTTTCTCAGAAAGCTTCTTTCCAGATTTCATCGGAGGTTATTTCCTTTTTCACCCTAGACCTCTATGGGCTTCCAAATATCACTTTGCCAATTCCACAAGAACTGTCTTAGCAAAAGGCTTCTTGAGGGGAATGCTGTAACTCTGTGAGATGATTTCACAGAACACAAAGAAGTTTCTCAGAAAGCTTCTTTCTCTTTGATATCAGCCGATATTTCCTTTGGCCCTATAGTCTTTAAAGGAAAAGGAAATATCTGTTCTCAGATTCCACAGAAATAAGGCTAGCAAAGGGTTCCTCGGAATACAGATGTAACTCTGTGAGATGAATTAACAGAACACTAAGCAGTTTCTCAGAAACCTTCTTTCCAGATTTCATCGGAGGATATATCCTTTTTCACCATAGTCCTCTATGGTCTTCCAAATAACACTTTGCCAATTCCACAAGAACTGTCTTAGCGAAAGGCTTCTTGAGGGGAAAGCTGTAACTCTGTGAGATGATTTCACAGAACACAAAGAAGTTTCTCAGAAAGCTTCTTTCTCTTTGTTATCGGAGGATATTTCCTTTGGCCCTGTAGTCTTCAAAGGGAAAGGAAATATCTGTTGTCAGATTCAACAGAAATAAGGCTAGCAAAGAGATCCACGAAATACCGATGTACCTCTGTGGGATGAATTAACAGAACACTGAGCGGTTTCTCTGAAAGCTTCTTTCCAGATTTCATCGGAGGATATTTCCTTTTTCACCATAGCCCTCTATGGGCTTCCAAATATCACTTTGCCTATTCCACAAGAACTGTCTCAGCGAAAGGCTTCTTCACGGGAAAGCTGTAACTCTGTGAGATGATTTCACAGAACAGAAAGAAGTTTCTCAGAAAGCTTCTTTCTCTTGGTTATCGGAGGATATTTCCTTTGGCCCTTTAGTCTTCAAAGGGAAAGGAAATATCTGTTGTCAGATTCCACAGAAATAAGGCTAGCAAAGAGATCCACGAAATACAGATGTAACTCTGTGAGATGAATTAACAGAACACTAAGCAGTTTCTCAGAAACCTTCTTTCCAGATTTCGTCGGAGGATATATCCTTTTTCACCATAGCCCTCTATGGGCTTACAATTATCACTTTGCCAATTCCCCAAGAACTGTCTTAGCGAAAGGCTTCTTGAGGGGAAAGGTGTAACTCTGTGAGATGATTTCACAGAATAGAAAGAAGTTTCTAGGAAAGCTTCTTTCTCTTTGTTATCGGAGGATATTTCCTTTGGCCCTATAGTCTTCAAAGGGATCCGAAATATCTGTTCTCAGATTACACAGAAATAAGGCTAGCAGAGAGATCCACGAAATACAGATGTAACTCTGTGAGATGAATTAACAGAACACTAAGCAGTTTCTCAGAAAGCTTCTTTCCAGATTTCATCTGAGGATATTTCCTTTTTCACCATAGCCCTCTATGGGCTTCCAAATATCACTTTGCCAATTCCACAAGATCTGTCTTAGCGAAAGGCTTCTTATGGGGAAAGCTGTAACTCTGTGAGATGATTTCACAGAACACAAAGAAGTTTCTCAGAAAGCTTCTTTCTCTTTGTTATCGGAGGATATTTCCTTTGGCCCTATAGTCTTCAAAGGGATCCGAAATATCTGTTCTCAGATTCCACAGAAATAAGGCCAGCAAAGAGATCCATGAAATACCGATGTAACTCTGTGAGATGAATTATCAGAACACTGAGCAGTTTGCCAGAAAGCTTCTTTCCAGATTTCATCGGAGGATATTTCATTTTTCACCATAGCCCTCTATGTTCTTCCCAATATCACTTTTCCAATTCCACAACAACTGTCTTAGTGAAAGGCTTCTTGAGGGGAAAGCTGTAACTCTGTGAGATGATTTCACAGAACACAGAGAAGTTTCTCAGAAAGCTTCTTTCTCTTTGTTATCGGAGGATATTTCCTTTGGCCCTATAGTCTTCAAAGTGACAGGAAATATCTGTTCTCAGATTCCACAGAAATAAGGCTAGCAAAGAGATCCACGAAATACAGATGTAACTCTCTGAGATGAATTAACAGAACACTAAGCACTTTCTCAGAAAGCTTCTTTCCGGATTTCATCGGAGGTTATTTCTTTTTCACCCTAGACATCTATGGGCTTCCAAATATCACTTTGCCAATTCCACAAGAACTGTCTTAGGAAAAGGCTTCTTGAGGGCAAAGATGTAACTCTGTGAGTTGATTTCACAGAACACAAAGAAGTTTCCCAGAAAGCTTCTTTCTCTTTGATATCAGAGGATATTTCCTTTGGCCCTATAGTCTTTAAAGGGAAAGGAAATATCTGTTCTCAGATTCCACAGAAATAAGGATAGCAAAGGGTTCCGCGGAATACAGATGTAACTCTGTGAGATGAATTAACAGAACACTAAGCAGTTTCTCAGAAACATTCTTTCAGATTTCATCGGAGGATATATCCTTTTTCACCATAGTCCTCTATGGGCTTCCAAATAACACTTTGCCAATTCCAGAAGAACTGTCTTAGCGAAAGGCTTCTTGAGGGGAAAGCTGTAACTCCGTGAGATGATTTCACGGAACACAAAGAAGTTTCTCAGAAAGCTTCTTTCTCTTTGTTATCGGAGAATATTTCCTTTGGCCATATAGTCTTCAAAGGGAAAGGAAATATCTGTTGTCAGATTCCACAGAAATAAGGCTAGCAAAGAGATCCACGAAATACCGATGTACCTCTGTGGGATGAATTAATAGAACACTGAGCGGTTTCTCCGAAAGCTTCTTTCCAGATTTCATCGGAGGATATTTCCTTTTTCCCCATAGCCCTCTATGGGCTTCCAAATATCACTTTGCCTATTCCACAAGAACTGTCTCAGCGAAAGGCTTCTTCAGGGGAAAGCTGTAACTCTGTGAGATGATTTCACAGAACACAAAGAAGTTTTTCAGAAAGCTTCTTTCTCTTGGTTATCGGAGGATATTTCCTTTGGCCCTATAGTCTTCAAAGGGATCCGAAATATCTGTTCTCAGATTCCACAAAATAAGGCTAGCAAAGAGATCCACGAAATACAGATGTAACTCTCAGAGATGAATTAACAGAACACTAAGCAGTTTCTCAGAAAGCTTTTTCCCGATTTCATCGGAGGATATTTCTTTTTTCACCGTAGCCCTCTATTGGCTTCCAAATATCACTTTGCCAATTCCTCAAGAACTGTCTTAGTGAAAGGCTTCTTGAGGGCAAAGCTGTAACTCTGTGAGATGATTTCACAGAACACAAAGAAGTTTCTCAGGAAGCTTCTTTCTCTGTGTTATCGCAGGATATTTCCTTTGGCCCTATAGTCTTCAAAGGGAAAGGAAATATCTGTTCTCAGATTCCACAGAAATAAGGCTAGCAAAGAGATCCACGAAATAGAGATGTAACTCTGTGAGATGAATTAACAGAACACTAAGCAGTTTCTCAGAAAGCTTCTTTCCAGTTTTTATCGGAGGATATTTCCTTTTTCACCATTGCCCTCTATGGGCTTCCAAATATCACTTTGCCAATTCCACAAGAACTGTCTTAGCGAAAGGCTTCTTGAGGGGAAAGCTGTAACTCTGTGAGATGATTTCAGAGAACACAAAGAAGTTACTCAGAAAGCTTCTTTCTCTTTGTTATCGGAGGATATTTCCTTTGGCCCTATAGTCTTCAAAGGGAAAGGAAATATCTGTTCTCAGATTCCGCAGAAATAAGGCTAGAAAAGAGAGCCACGAAATACAGATGTAACTCTGTGAGATCAATTAACAGAACACTAAGAAGTTTCTCAGAAAGCTTCTTTCCAGATTTCATCGGAGAATATTTCCTTTTTCACCATAGCCCTCTATGGGCTTCCAAATATCACTTTGCCAATTCCACAAGACCTGTCTTAGCGAAAGGCTTCTTGAGGGGAAAGCTGTAACTCTGTGAGATGATTTCACAGAACACAAAGAAGTTTCTCAGAAAGCTTCTTTCTCTTTGTTATCGGAGGATATTTCCTATGGCCCTATAGTCTTCAAACGGAAAGGAAATATCTGTTCTCAGATTCCGCAGAAATAAGGCTAGAAAAGAGAGCCACGAAATACAGATGTAACTCTGTGAGATCAATTAACAGAACACTAAGAAGTTTCTCAGAAAGCTTCTTTCCAGATTTCATCGGAGAATATTTCCTTTTTCACCATAGCCCTCTATGGGCTTCCAAATATCACTTTGCCAATTCCACAAGACCTGTCTTAGCGAAAGGCTTCTTGAGGGGAAAGCTGTAACTCTGTGAGATGATTTCACAGAACACAAAGAAGTTTCTCAGAAAGCTTCTTTCTCTTTGTTATCGGAGGATATTTCCTTTGGCCCTATACTCTTCAAAGGGATCCGAAATATCTGTTCTCAGATTCCACAGAAATAAGTCTAGCAAAGAGATCCACGAAATACAGATGTAACTCTCTGAGATGAATTAACAGAACACTAAGCAGTTTCTCAGAAAGCTTTTTTCCCGATTTCATCGGAGGATATTTCCTTTTTCACCTTAGCCCTCTATGGGCTTCCAAATATCACTTTGCCAATTCCACAAGAACTGTCTTAGCGAAAGGCTTCCTGAGGGAAAAGCTGTAACTGTGTGAGATGATTTCACAGAACACAAAGAAGTTTCTCAGAAAGCTTCTTTCTCTTTGTTATCAGAGGATATTTCCTTTGGCCCTATAGTCTTCAAAGGGAAAGGAAATATCTGTTGTCAGATTCCACAGAAATAAGGCTAGCAAAGAGATCCACGAAATACAGATGTAACTCTGTGAGATGAATTAACAGAACACTAAGCAGTTTCTCAGAAACCTTCTTTCCAGATTTCATCGGAGGATATATCCTTTTTCACCATAGCCCTCTATGGGCTTCCAAATAACACTTTGCCAATTCCACAAGAACTGTCTTAGCGAAAGGCTTCTTGAGGGGAAAGCTGTAACTCTGTGAGATGATTTCACAGAACACAAAGAAGTTTCTCAGAAAGCTTCTTTCTCTTTGTTATCGGAGGATATTTCCATTGGCCCTATAGTCTTCAAAGGGATCTGAAATATCTGCTCTCAGATTACACAGAAATAAGGCTAGCAAAGAGATCCATGAAATACCGATGTAACTCTGTGATATGAATTAACAGGACACTGAACAGTTTCCCAGAAAGTTTCTTTCCAGATTTCATCTGAGGATATTTCCTTTTTCACCATAGCCCTCTGTTTTCTTCCAAATATCACCTTGCCAATTCCACAAGAACTGTCTTAGCGAAAGGCTTCTTGAGGGCAAAGCTGTAACTCTGTGAGATGATTTCACAGAACACAAAGAAGTTTCTCAGAAAGCTTCTTTCTCTTTGTTATCGGAGGATATTTCCTTTTGCCCTATGGTCTTCAAAGGGAAAGGAAATATATGTTCTCAGATTCCACAGAAATAAGGCTAGCAAAGAGAGCCACGAAATACAGATGTAACTCTGTGAGATGAATTAACAGAACACTAAGTAGTTTCTCAGAAAGCTTCTTTCCAGATTTCATCGGAGAATATTTCCTTTTTCACCATAGCCCTCTATGGGCTTACAATTATCACTTTGCCAATTCCACAACAACTGTCTAAGCGAAAGGCTTCTTCCGGGGAAAGCTGTAACTCTGTGAGATGATTTCACAGAACACAAAGAAGTTGCTCAGAAAGCTTCTTTCTCTTTGTTTTCGGAGGATATTTCCTTTGGCCCTATAGTCTTCAAAGGGAAAGGAAATATCTGTTGTCAGATTCCAGAGAAAAAAGCTAGCAAAGAGATCCACGAAATACAGATGTAATTCTGTGAGATGAATTAACAGAACACTAAGCAGTTTCTCAGAAAGCTTCTTTCCAGATTTCATCGGTGGATATTTCCTTTTTCACCATAGCCCTCTATGGGGTCCAAATATCACTTTGCCAATTCCACAAGAACTGTCTTAGCGAAAGGCTTCTTGAGGGGAAAGCTGTAACTCTGTGAGATGATTTCACAGAACACAAAGAAGTTTCTCAGAAAGCTTCTTTCTCTTTGTTATCGGAGGATATTTCCTTTGCCCCTATTGTCTTCAAAGGGAAAGGAAATATCTGTTCTCAGATTCCACAGAAATAAGGCTAGCAAAGAGATCCACGATACACAGATGTAACTCTGTGAGATGAATTAACAGAACACTAAGCAGTTTCTCAGAAAGCTTCTTTCCAGATTTCATCGGAGGATATTTCCTTTTTCAACGTAGCCCTCTATGGGCTTCCAAATATCACTTTGCCAATTCCACAAGAACTGTCTTAGCGAAAGGCTTCTTGAGAAGAAAGCTGTAACTCTGTGAGATGATTTCACAGAACACAATGAAGTTTCTCAGAAAGCTTCTTTCTCTTTTTTATAGGAGGATATTTCCTTTGGCCCTATAGTTTTGAAAGGGAAAGGAAATATCTGTTGTCAGATTCCACAGAAATAAGGCTAGCAAAGAGATCCATGAAATACAGATGTAACTCTGTGAGATGAATTAACAGAACACTAAGCAGTTTCTCAGAAAGCTTCTTTCCAGATTTCATCGGAGGATATTTCCTTTTTCTCCATAGCCCTCTATGAGCTTCCAAATATCACTTTGCCAATTCCACAAGAACTGTCTTAACGAAAGGCTTCTTGAGGGGAAAGCTGTAACTCTGTGAGATGATTTCACAGAACACAAAGAAGTTTCTCAGAAAGCTTCTTTCTCTTTGTTATCGGAGGATATTTCCTTTGGCCCTATAGTCTTCAAAGGGAAAGGAAATATCTGTTGTCAGATTCCACAGAAATAAGGCTAGCCAAGAGATCCACGAAATACAGATGTAACTCTGTGAGATGAATTAACAGAACACTAAGCAGTTTCCCAGAAATCTTCTTTCCAGATTTCATCGGAGGATATTTCCTCTTTCACCATAGCCCTCTATGGGCTTCCAAATATCACTTTGCCAATTCCACAAGAACTGTCTTAGCGAAAGGCTTCTTGAGGGGAAAGCTGTAACTCTGTGAGATGATTTCACAGAAGACAAAGAAGTTTCTCGGAAAGCTTCTTTCTCTTTGTTATCGGAGGATATTTCCTTTGGCCCTATAGTCTTCAAAGGGAAAGGAAATATCTGTTCTCAGATTCCACAGAAATAAGGCTAGCAAAGAGATCTACGAAATACAGATGTAACTCTGTGAGATGAATTAACAGACACTAGGCAGTTTCTCAGAAAGCTTCTTTGCAGATTTCATCGGAGGATATTTCCTTTTTCACCAAAGCCCTCTATGGTCTTCCAAATATCACTTTGCCAATTCCACAAGAACTGTCTTAGCGAAAGGTTTCTTGAGGGGAAAGCTGTAACTCTGTGAGATGATTTCAGAGAACACAAAGAAGTTTCTCAGAAAGCTTCTTTCTCTTTGTTATCGGAGGATATTTCCTTTGGCCCTATAGTCTTCAAAGGGAAAGGAAATATCAGTTCTCACATTCCACAGAAATAAGGCTAGCAAAGAGATACACGAAATAAAGATTTAACTCTGTGAGATGAATTAACACAACACTAAGCAGTTTCTCAGAAAGCTTCTTTCCAGATTTCATCGGAGGATATTTCCTTTTTCACCATAGCCCTCTAAGGGCTTCCAAATATCACTTTGCCAATTCCACAAGAACTGTCTTAGCGAAAGGCTTCTTGAGGGGAAAGCTGTAACTCTGTGAGATGATTTCACAGAACACAAAGAAGTTTCTCAGAAAGTTTCCTTTCTCTTTGTTATCCGAGGATATTTCCTATGGCCCTATAGTCTTCAAAGGGATCGGAAATATCTGTTCTCAGATTCCACAGAAATAAGGCTAGCTAAGAGATCAACGAAATACAGATGTAACTCTGTGAGATGAATTAACAGACACTAGGCAGTTTCTCAGAAAGCTTCTTTGCAGATTTCATCGGAGGATATTTCCTTTTTCACCATAGCCCTCTATGGTCTTCCAAATATCACTTTGCCAATTCCACAAGAACTGTCTTAGCGAAAGGTTTCTTGAGGGGAAAGCTGTAACTCTGTGAGATGATTTCAGAGAACACAAAGAAGTTTCTCAGAAAGCTTCTTTCTCTTTGTTATCGGAGGATATTTCCTTTGGCCCTATAGTCTTCAAAGGGAAAGGAAATATCAGTTCTCACATTCCACAGAAATAAGGATAGCAAAGAGATACACGAAATACAGATGTAACTCTGTGAGATGAATTAACAGAACACTAAGCAGTTTCTCAGAAAGCTTCTTTCCAGATTTCATCGGAGGATATTTCCTTTTTCACCATAGCCCTCTATGGGCTTCCAAATATCACTTTGCCAATTCCACAAGAACTATCTTAGCGAAAGGTTTCTTGTTCGGACAGCTGTAACTCTGTGAGATGATTTCACAGAACACAAAGAAGTTTCTCAGAAAGCTTCTTTCTCTTTGTTATCGGAGGATATTTCCTTTGGCCCTATAGTCTTTAAAGGGATCCGTAATATCTGTTGTCAGATTCCACAGAAATAAGGCTAGCAAAGAGATCAACGAAATACAGATGTAAATCTGTGAGATGAATTAACAGAACACTAAGCAGTTTCTCATAAAGCTTCTTTCCAGATTTTATCGGAGGACATTTCCTTTTTCACCAAAGCCCTTTATGGGCTTCCAAATATCACTTTGCCAATTCCACAAGAACTGTCTTAGCGAAAGTTTTCTTTAGGGGACAGCTGTAACTCTGTGAGATGATTTCACAGAACACAAAGAAGTTTCTCAGAAAGCTTCTTTCTCTTTGTTATCGGAGGATATTTCCTTTGGCCCTATAGTCTTTAAAGGGATCCCAAATATCTATTCTCAGATTCCACATAAATAAGGCTAGCAAAGAGATCCACGAAATACAGATGTAACTCTGTGAGATGAATTAACACAACACTAAGCAGTTACTCAGAAAGCTTGTTTCCAGATTTCATCGGAGGATATTTCCTTTTTCACCAGAGCCCTCTATGGGCTTCCAAATATCACTTTGCCAAATCCACAAGAACTGTCTTAGCGAAAGGCTTCTTGAGGGGAAAGCTGTAACTCTGTGAGATGATTTCACAGAACACAAAGAAGTTTCTCAGAAAGTTTCCTTTCTCTTTGTTATCGGAGGATATTTCCTTTGGCCCTATAGTCTTCAAAGGGATCCGAAATATCTGTTCTCAGATTCCACAGAAATAAGGGTAGCAAAGAGATCCGCGAAATACAGATGTAACTCTGTGAGATGAATTAACAGAACACTAAGCAGTTTCTAAAAAAGCTTCCTTCCGGATTTCATCGGAGGATATTTCCTTTTTCTCCATAGCCCTCTATGAGCTTCCAAATATCACTTTGCCAATTCCACAAGAACTGTCTTAGCGAAAGGCTTCTTGAGGGGAAAGCTGTAACTCTGTGAGATGATTTCACAGAACACAAAGAAGTTTCTCAGAAAGCTTCTTTCCAGATTTCATCGGAGGATATTTCCTTTTCCTCCATAGCCCTCTATGAGTTTCCAAATATGACTTTGAAAATTCCACAAGAACTGTATTAGCAAAAGGCTTCTTGAGGGGAAAGCTGTAACTCGGTGAGATGATTTCACAGAACACAAAGAAGTTTCTCAGAGAGCTTCTTTCTCTTTGTTATCGGAGGATATTTCCTTTGGCCCTATAGTCTTCAAAGGGAAAGGAAATATCTGTTGTCAGATTCCACAGAAATAAGGCTAGGAAAGAGATCCACGAAATACAGAAATAACTCTGTGAGATGAATTAACAGAACACTAAGCAGTTCCTCAGAAAGCTTCTTTCCAGATTTCATCGGAGGTTATTTCCTTTTTCACCATAGCCCTGTATGGGCTTCCAAATATCACTTTGCCAATTGCACAAGAACTGTCTTAGCGAAAGGCTTCTGGAGGGGAAAGGTGTAACTCTGCGAGATGATTTCACAGAACAAAAAGAAGTTTCTCAGAAAGCTTCTTTCTCTTTGTTATCGAAAGATATTTCCTTTGGCCCTATAGTATTCAAAGGGATCCGAAAAATCTGTTTTCAGATTCCACAGAAATAAGGTTAGCAAAGAGATCCACGAAATACAGATGTAACTCTATGAGATGAATTAGCAGAACACTAAGCAGTTTCTCAGAAAGGTTCTTTCCAGATTTCATAGGAGGATATTTCCTTTTTCACCATAGCCCTCTGTGGTCTTCCAAATATCACTTCGCCAATTCCACAAGAACTGTCTTAGCGAAAGGATTCTTGAGGGGTAAGCTGTAATTCTGTGAGATGATTTCACAGAACACAAAGAAGTTTCTCAGAAAGCTTCTTTCTCTTTGTTATCGGAGGATATTTCCTTTGGCCCTATAGTTTTCAAAGGGATCCGAAATATCTGTTGTCAGATTCCACAGAAATAAGGCTAGCAAAGAGATCCACGAAATACAGATGTAACTCTGTGAGATGAACTTACAGAACACTAAGCAGTTTCTCAGAAAGCTTCTTTCCAGATTTCATCGGAGATTTCCTTTTTCAACATAGCCATCTATGAGCTTCCAAATATCACTTTGCCAATTCCACAAGAACTGTCTTAGCGAAAGTCTTCTTGAGGGGAAAGCTGTAGCTCTGCGAGATGATTTCACAGAACACAAAGAAGTTTCTCAGAAAGCTTCTTTCTCTTTGTTATCGGAGGATATTACCTTTGGCCCTATAGTCTTCAAAGGGAAAGGAAATATCTGTTCTCAGATTCCACAGAAATAAGGCTAGCAAAGAGAGCCACGAAATACAGATGTAACTCTGTGAGATGAATTAACAGAACACTAAGCAGTTTCTCAGAAAGCTTCTTTCCAGATTTCATCGGAGGACATTTCCTTTTTCACCATAGCCCTTTATGGGCTTCCAAATATCACTTTGCCAATTCCACAAGAACTGTCTTAGCGAAAGTTTTCTTTAGGGGACAGCTGTAACTCTGTGAGATGATTTCACAGAACACAAAGAAGTTTCTCAGAAAGCTTCTTTCTCTTTGTTATCGGAGGATATTTCCTTTGGCCCTATAGTCTTTAAAGGGATCCCAAATATCTGTTCTCAGGTTCCACAGAAATAAGGCTAGCAAAGATATCCAGGAAATACAGATGTAACTCTCTGAGAAGAATTAACAGAACACTAAGCAGTTTCTCAGAAAGCTTCTTTCCAGATATCTTCGGAGGATATTTCCTCTTTCACCATATCCCTCTTTTGGCTTCCAAATATCACTTTGCCAATTCCACAAGAACTGTCTTATCGAAAGGCTTCTTGAGGGGAAAGCTGTAACTCTGTGAGATGATTTCACAGAACACAAAGAAGTTTCTCAAAAAGCTTCTTTCTCTTTGTTATCGGAGGATGTTTCCTTTGGCGCTATAGTCTTCAAAGGGAAAGGAAATATCTGTTCTCAGATTCCACAGAAATAAGGCTAGCAAAGAGATCCAAGAAATACAGATGTAACTCTGTGAGATGAATTAACAGAACACTTAGCCGTTTCTCAGAAAACTTCTTTCCAGATTTCATCGGAGGATATTTCCTTTTTCACCGTAGCCCTCTATGGGCTTCCAAATATCACTTTGCCAATTCCACAAGAACTGTCTTAGCGAAAGGCTTCTTGAGGGGAAAGCTGTAACTCTGTGAGATGATTTCACAGAACAGAAAGAAGTTTCTCAGAAAGCTTCTTTCTCTTTGTTATCGGAGGATATTTCCTTTGGCCCTATAGTCTTTAAAGGGATCCGAAATATCTGTTCTCAGATTCCACATAAATAAGGCTAGCAAAGAGATCCACGAAATACAGATGTAACTCTGTGAGGTGAATTAACACAACACTAACCAGTTTCTCAGAAAGCTTGTTTCCAGATTTCATCGGAGGATATTTCCTTTTTCACCATAGCCCTCTAGGGGCTTCCAAATATCACTTTGCCAATTCCACAAGAACTGTCTTAGCGAAAGGCTTCTTGAGGGGAAAGCTGTAACTCTGTGAGATGATTTCACAGAACACAAAGAAGTTTCTCAGAAAGTTTCCTTTCTCTTTGTTATCGGAGGATATTTCCTTTGGCCCTATAGTCTTCAAAGGGATCCGAAATATCTGCTCTCAGATTCCACAGAAATAAGGGTAGCAAAGAGATCCTCGAAATACAGATGTAACTCTGTGAGATGAATTAACAGAACACTAAGCAGTTTCTAAGAAAGCTTCCTTCCGAATTTCATCGGAGGATATTTCCTTTTTCTCCATAGCCTTCTATGAGCTTCCAAATATCACTTTGCCAATTCCACAAGAACTGTCATAGCGAAAGGCTTCTTGAGGAGAAAGCTGTAACTCTGTGAGATGATTTCACAGAACACAAAGAAGTTTCTCAGAAAGCTTCTTTCCAGATTTCATCGGAGGATATTTCCTTTTTCTCCATAGCCCTCTATGAGCTTCCAAATATGACTTTGAAAATTCCACAAGAACTGTATTAGCGAAAGGCTTCTTGAGGGGAAAGCTGTAACTCTGTGAGATGATTTCACAGAACACAAAGAAGTTTCTCAGAGAGCTTCTTTCTCTTTGTTATCGGAGGATATTTCCTTTAGCCCTATAGTCTTCAAAGGGAAAGGAAATATCTGTTGTCAGATTCCACAGAAATAAGGCTAGCCAAGAGATCCACGAAATACAGATGTAACTCTGTGCGATGAATTAACAGAACACTAAGCAGTTTCTCAGAAAGCTTCTTTCCAGATTTCATCGGAGGATATTTCCTTTTTCACCACAGCCCTCTATGGGCTTCCAAATATCACTTTGCCAATTCCACAAGAACTGTCTTAGTGAAAGGCTTCTTGTGGCGAAAGCTGGAACTCTGTGAGATGATTTCACAGAACACAAAGAAGTTTCTCAGAAAGCTTCTTTCTCTTTGTTATCGGAGGATATTTCCTTTGGCCCTATAGTCTTCAAAGGGATCCGAAATATCTGCTCTCAGATTCCACAAAAATAAGGCTAGCAAAGAGATCCACGAAATACAGATGTAACTCTGTGAGATGAATTAACAGAACACTAAGCAGTTTCTCAGAAAGCTTCTTTCCAGATTTCATCAGAGGATATTTCCTTTTTCACCATAGCCTTCTACGGGCTTCCAAATATCACTTTGCCAATTCGACAAGAACTGTTTTAGCGAAAGGCTTCTTGAGGGGAAAGCTGTAACTCTGTGAGATGATTTCACAGAACACAAAGAAGTTTCTCAGAAAGCTTCTTTCTCTTTGTTATCGGAGGATATTTCCTTTGGCCCTATAGTCTTCAAAGGGAAAGGAAATATCTTTTCTCAGATTCCACAGAAATAAGGCTAGCAAAGAGATCCACGAAATACAGATGTAACTCTGTGAGATGAATTAACAGAACACTAAGCAGTTTCTCAGAAAGCTTCTTTCCATATTTCATCGGAGGATATTTCCTTTTTCACCATAGCCCTCTATGGGCTTCCAAATATCACTTTGCCAATTCCACAAGAACTGTCTTAGTGAAAGGCTTCTTGAGGGGAAAGCTGTAACTCTGTGAGATGATTTCACAGAACACAAAGAAGTTTCTCAGAAAGCTTCTTTCTCTTTGTTATCGGAGGATATTTCCTTTGGCCCTATAGTCTTCAAAGGGATCCGAAATATCTGCTCTCAGATTCCACAAAAATAAGGCTAGCAAAGAGATCCACGAAATACAGATGTAAGTCTGTGAGATGAATTAACAGAACACTAAGCAGTTTCTCAGAAAGCTTCTTTCCAGATTTCATCAGAGGATATTTCCTTTTTCACCATAGCCTTCTACGGGCTTCCAAATATCACTTTGCCAATTCGACAAGAACTGTCTTAGCGAAAGGCTTCTTGAGGGGAAAGCTGTAACTCTGTGAGATGATTTCACAGAACACAAAGAAGTTTCTCAGAAAGCTTCTTTCTCTTTGTTATTGGAGGATATTTCCTTTGGCCCTATAGTCTTCAAAGGGATCCGAAATATCTGTTCTCAGATTCCACAGAAATAATGCTAGGAAACAGATCCACGAAATACAGATGTAACTCTGTGAGATGAATTAACAGAACACTAAGCAGTTCCTCAGAAAGCTTCTTACCAGATTTCATCGGAGGATATTTCCTTTTTCTCATTGCCCTCTATGAGTTTCCAGATATCACTTTGAAAATTCCACAAGAACTTTCTTAGCGAAAGGCTTCTTTAGGGGAAAGCTGTAGCTCTGTGAGATGATTTCACACAACACAAAGAAGTTTCTCAGAAAGTTTCCTTTCTCTTTGTTATCGGAGGATATTTCCTTTGGCCCTATAGTCTTCAAAGGGATCCGAAATATCTGTTCTCAGATTCCACAGTAATAAGGGTAGCAAAGAGGTCCACGAAATATAGATGTAACTCTGTGAGATGAATTAACAGAACACTAAGCGGTTTCTAAGAAAGCTTCCTTCCGGATTTCATCGGAGGATATTTCCTTTTTCTCCATAGCCCTCTATGAGCTTCCAAATATCACTTTGCCAATTCCACAAGAATTGTCTTAGCGAAAGGCTTCTTGCGGGGAAAGCTGTAACTCTGTGAGATGATTTTACAGAACACTAAGAAGTTTCTCAGAAAGCTTCTTTCTCTTTGTTTTCGGAGGATATTTCCTTTGGCCCTATAGTCTTCAAAGGGAAAGGAAGTATCTGTTGTCAGATTCCAGAGAAAAAGGCTAGCAAAGAGATGCACGAAATACAGATGTAACTCTGTGAGATGAATTAACAGAACACTAAGCAGTTTCTCAGAAAGCTTCTTTCCAGATTTCATCGGTGGATATTTCCTTTTTCACCATAGCCCACTATGGGCTTCCAAATATCACTTTGCCAATTCCACAAGAACTGTCTAAGCGAAAGGCTTCTTGAGGGGAAAGCTGTAACTCTGTGAGATGATTTCACAGAAGACAAAGAAGTTTCTCAGAAAGCTTCTTTCTCTTTGTTATCGGATGATATTTCCTTTGGCCCTATAGTCTTCAAAGGGAAAGGAAATATCTGTTCTCAGATTCCACAGAAATAAGGCTAGCAAAGAGATCCACGAAATACAGATGTAACTCTGTGAGATGAATTAACAGAACACTAAGCAGTTTCTCAGAAAGCTTCTTTCCAGATTTCCTCGGAGGATATTTCCTTTTTCACCATAGCCCTCTATGGGCTTCCAAATATCACTTTGCCAATTCCACAAGAACTGTCTTAGCGAAAGGCTTCTTGAGGGGAAAGCTGTAACTCTGTGAGATGATTTCACAGAAGACAAAGAAGTTTCTCAGAAAGCTTCTTTCTCTTTGTTATCGGAGGATATTTCCTTTGGCCCTATAGTCTTCAAAGGGAAAGGAAATATCTGTTCTCAGATTCCACAGAAATAAGGCTAGCAAAGAGATCCACGAAATACAGATGTAACTCTGTGAGATGAATTAACAGAACACTAAGCAGTTTCTCAGAAAGCTTTTTTCCAGATTTCATCGGAGGATATTTCCTTTTTCACCATAGCCCTCTATGGGCTTCCAAATATCACTTTGCCAATTCCACAAGAACTGTCTTAGCAAAAGGTTTCTTGAGGGGACAGCTGTAACTCTGTGAGATGATTTCACAGAACACAAAGAAGTTTCTCAGAAAGCTTCTTTCTCTTTGTTATTGGAGGATATTTCCTTTGGCCCTATAGTCTTTAAAGGGATCCGAAATATCTGTTCTCAGATTCCACAGAAATAAGGCTAGCAAAGAGATCAACGAAATACAGATGTAACTCTGTGAGATGAATTAACAGACACTAATCAGTTTCTCAGAAAGCTTCTTTGCAGATTTCATCGGAGGATATTTCCTTTTTCACCATAGCCCTCTATGGTCTTCCAAATATCACTTTGCCAATTCCACAAGAACTGTCTTAGCGAAAGGTTTCTTGAGGGGACAGCTGTAACTCTGTGAGATGATTTCACAGAACACAAAGAAGTTTCTCAGAAAGCTTCTTTCTCTTTGTTATCGGAGGATATTTACTTTGGCCCTAGAGTCTTCAAAGTGAAAGGAAATATCACTTCTCAGAATCCACAGAAATAAGGCTAGCAAAGAGATCCACGAAATACAGATTTAACTCTGTGAGATGAATTAACAGAACACTAAGCAGTTTCTCAGAAAGCTTCTTTCCAGATTTCATCGGAGGATATTTCCTTTTTCACCATAGCCCTCTATGGGCTTCCAAATATCACTTTGCCAATTCCACAAGAACTATCTTAGCAAAAGGTTTCTTGAGGGGACAGCTGTAACTCTGTGAGATGATTTCACAGAACACAAAGAAGTTTCTCAGAAAGCTTCTTTCTCTTTGTTATCGGAGGATATTTCCTTTGGCCCTATAGTCTTTAAAGGGATCCGTAATATCTGTTGTCAGATTCCACAGAAATAAGGCTAGCAAAGAGATCAACGAAATACAGATGTAAATCTGTGAGATGAATTAACAGAACACTAAGCAGATTCTCAGAAAGCTTCTTTCCAGATTTCATCGGAGGATATTTCCTTTTTCACCATAGCCCTCTATGGGCTTCCAAATATCACTTTGCCAATTCCACAAGAACTGTATTAGCGAAAGTTTTCTTTAGGGGACAGCTGTAACTCTGTGAGATGATTTCACAGAACACAAAGAAGTTTCTCAGAAAGCTTCTTTCTCTTTGTTATCGGAGGATATTTCCTTTGGCCCTATAATCTTTAAAGGGATCCCAAATATCTGTTCTCAGATTCCACAGAAATAAGGCTAGCAAAGAGATCCACGAAATACAGATGTAACTCTGTGAGATGAATTAACAGAACACTAAGCAGTTTCTCAGAAATCTTCTTTCCAGATATCTTCGGAGGATATTTCCTCTTTCACCATAGCCCTCTTTGGGCTTCCAAATATCCCTTTGCCAATTCCACAAGAACTGTCTTATCGAAAGGCTTCTTGAGGGGAAAGCTGTAACTCTGTGAGATGATTTCACAGAACACAAAGAAGCTTGTCAGAAAGCTTCTTTCTCCTTGTTATCGGAGGATATTTCCTTTGGCGCTATAGTCTTCAAAGGGAAAGGAAATATCTGTTCTCAGATTCCACAGAAATAAGGCTAGCAAAGAGATCCACGAAATACAGATGTAACTCTGTGAGATGAATTAACAGAACACTTAGCAGTTTCTCAGAAATCTTCTTTCCAGATTTCATCGGAGGATATTTCCTTTTTCTCCATAGCCCTCTATGAGCTTCCAAATATCACTTTGCCAATTCCACAAGAACTGTCTTAGCGAAAGGTTTCTTGAGGGGAAAGCTGTAACTCTGTGAGACGATTTCACAGAACACAAAGAAGTTTCTCAGAAAGCTTCTTTCTCTTTGTTATCGGAGGATATTTCCTTTGGCCCTATAGTCTTTAAAGGGATTCGAAATATCTGTTCTCAGATTCCACATAAATAAGGCTAGCAAAGAGATCCACGAAATACAGATGTAACTCTGTGAGATGAATTAACAGAACACTAAGCGGTTTCTAAGAAAGCTTCCTTCCGGATTTCATCGGAGGATATTTCCTTTTTCTCCATAGCCCTCTATGAGCTTCCAAATATCACTTTGCCAATTCCACAAGAATTCTCGTAGCGAAAGGCTTCTTGCGGGGAAAGCTGTAACTCTGTGAGATGATTTTACAGAACACAAAGAAGTTTCTCAGAAAGCTTCTTTCTCTTTGTTTTCGGAGGATATTTCCTTTGGCCCTATAGTCTTCAAAGGGAAAGGAAGAATCTGTTGTCAGATTCCAGAGAAAAAGGCTAGCAAAGAGATGCACGAAATACAGATGTAACTCTGTGAGATGAATTAACAGAACACTAAGCAGTTTCTCAGAAAGCTTCTTTCCAGATTTCATCGGTGGATATTTCCTTTTTCACCATAGCCCTCTATGGCTTCCAAATATCACTTTGCCAATTCCACAAGAACTGTCTTAGCGAAAGGCTTCTTGAGGGGAAAGCTGTAACTCTGTGAGATGATTTCACAGAAGACAAAGAAGTTTCTCAGAAAGCTTCTTTCTCTTTGTTATCGGAGGATATTTCCTTTGGCCCTATAGTCTTCAAAGGGAAAGGAAATATCTGTTCTCAGATTCCACAGAAATAAGGCTAGCAAAGAGATCCACGAAATACAGATGTAACTCTGTGAGATGAATTAACAGAACACTAAGCAGTTTCTCAGAAAGCTTTTTTCCAGATTTCATCGGAGGATATTTCCTTTTTCACCATAGCCCTTATGGGCTACCAAATATCACTTTGCCATTTCCCCAAGAACTGTCTTAGCAAAAGGTTTCTTGAGGGGACAGCTGTAACTCTGTGAGATGATTTCACAGAACACAAAGAAGTTTCTCAGAAAGCTTCTTTCTCTTTGTTATTGGAGGATATTTCCTTTGGCCCTATAGTCTTTAAAGGGATCCGAAATATCTGTTCTCAGATTCCACAGAAATAAGGCTAGCAAAGAGATCAACGAAATACAGATGTAACTCTGTGAGATGAATTAACAGACACTAATCAGTTTCTCAGAAAGCTTCTTTGCAGATTTCATCGGAGGATATTTCCTTTTTCACCATAGCCCTCTATGGTCTTCCAAATATCACTTTGCCAATTCCACAAGAACTGTCTTAGCGAAAGGTTTCTTGAGGGGACAGCTGTAACTCTGTGAGATGATTTCACAGAAGACAAAGAATTTTCTCAGAAAGCTTCTTTCTCTTTGTTATCGCAGGATATTTACTTTGGCCCTATAGTCTTCAAAGTGAAAGGAAATATCAGTTCTCAGAATCCACAGAAATAAGGCTAGCAAAGAGATCCACGAAATACAGATTTAACTCTGTGAGATGAATTAACAGAACACTAAGCAGTTTCTCAGAAAGCTTCTTTCCAGATTTCGTCGGAGGATATTTCCTTTTTCACCATAGCCCTCTATGGGCTTCCAAATATCACTTTGCCAATTCCACAAGAACTGTCTTAGCAAAAGGTTTCTTGAGGGGACAGCTGTAACTCTGTGAGATGATTTCACAGAACACAAAGAAGTTTCTCAGAAAGCTTCTTTCTCTTTGTTACCGGAGGATATTTCCTTTGGCCCTATACTCTTTAAAGGGATCCGAAATATCTGTTCTCAGATTCCACAGAAATAAGGCTAGCAAAGAGATCAACGAAATACAGATGTAACTCTGTGAGATGAATTAACAGACACTAAGCAGTTTCTCAGAAATCTTCTTTGCAGATATCATCGGAGGATATTTCCTTTTTCACCGTAGCCCTCTATGGTCTTCCAAATATCACTTTGCCAATTCCGCAAGAACTGTCTTAGCTAAAGGTTTCTTGAGGGAACAGCTGTAACTCTGTGAGATGATTTCTCAGAATACAAAGAAGTTTCTCAGAAAGCTTCTTTCTCTTTGTTATCGGAGGATATTTCCTTTGGCCCTATAGTCTTTAAAGGGATCCGTAATATCTGTTGTCAGATTCCACAGAAATAAGGCTAGCAAAGAGATCCACGAAATACAGATGTAACTCTGTGAGATGAATTAACAGAACACTAAGCAGTTTCTCAGAAAGCTTCTTTCCAGATTTCATCGGAGGATATTTCCTTTTTCACCATAGCCCTCGATGGGCTTCCAAATATCACTTTGCCAATTCCACAAGAACTCTCTTAGCGAAAGGCTTCTTGAGGGGAAAGCTGTAACTCTGTGAGATGATTTCACAGAACACAAAGAGGTTTCTCAGAAAGCTTCCTTCTCTTTGTTATCGGAGGATATTTCCTTTGGCCCTATACTCTTCAAAGGGATCCGAAATATCTGTTCTCAGATTCCACAGAAATAAGGCTAGCAAAGAGATCCACGAAATACAGATGAAACTCTATGAGATGAAATAACAGAACACTAAGCAGTTTCTCAGAAAGCTTCTTTTTCTTTGTTATCGGAGGATATTTCCTTTGGCCCTATACTCTTCAAAGGGATCCGAAATATCTGTTCTCAGATTCCACAGAAATAAGGCTAGCAAAGAGATCCACGAAATACAGATGAAACTCTATGAGATGAAATAACAGAACACTAAGCAGTTTCTCAGAAAGCTTCTTTCCAGACTTCATCTTAGGATATTTCCTTTTTCACCATAGCCCTCTAAGGGCTTCCAAATATCACTTTGCCAATTCCACAAGAACTGTCTAAGCGAAAGGCTTCTTGAGGGGAAAGCTGTAACTCTGTGAGATGATTTCACAGAAGACAAAGAAGTTTCTCAGAAAGCTTCTTTCTCTTTGTTATCGGAGGATATTTCCTTTGGCCCTATAGTCTTCAAAGGGAAAGGAAGTATCTGTTGTCAGATTCCACAGAAATAAGGCTAGCAAAGAGATCCACGAAATACAGATGTAACTCTGTGAGATGAATTAACAGAACACTAAGCAGTTTCTCAGAAAGCTTCTTTCCAGATTTCGTCGGAGGATATTTCCTTTTTCACCATAGCCCTCTATTGGCTTCCAAATATCAATTTGCCAATTCCACAAGAACTGTCTTAGCGAAAGGTTTCTTGAGGGGACAGCTGTATCTCTGTGAGATGATTTCACAGAACACAAAGAAGTTTCTCAGAAAGCTTCGTTCTCTTTGTTATCGGAGGATATTTCCTTTGGCCCTATAGTCTTTAAAGGGATCCGAAATATCTGTTCTCAGATTCCACAGAAATAAGGCTAGCAAAGAGATCAACGAAATACAGATGTAACTCTGTGAGATGAATTAACAGACACTAAGCAGTTTCTCAGAAAGCTTCTTTGCAGATTTCATCGGAGGATATTTCCTTTTTCTCCATAGCCCTCTATGAGCTTCCAAATATCACTTTGCCAATTCCACAAGAATTGTCTTAGCGAAAGGCTTCTTGCGGGGAAAGCTATAACTCTGTGAAATGATTTTACAGGACACAAAGAAGTTTCTCAGAAAGCTTCTTTCTCTTTGTTTTCGGAGGATATTTCCTTTGGCCCTATAGTCTTCAAAGGGAAAGGAAGTATCTGTTGTCAGATTCCAGAGAAAAAGGCTAGCAAAGAGATCCACGAAACACAGATGTAACTCTGTGAGATGAATTAACAGAACACTAAGCAGTTTCTCAGAAAGCTTCTTTCCAGATTTCATCGGTGGATATTTCCTTTTTCACCATAGCCCTCTATGGGCTTCCAAATATCACTTTGCCAATTCCACAAGAACTGTCTTAGCGAACGGATTCTTGAGGGGAAAGCTGTAACTCTGTGAGATGATTTCACAGAACACAAAGAAGTTTCTCAGAAAGCTTCTTTCTCTTTGTTATCGGAGGATATTTCCTTTGGCCCTATAGTCTTCAAAGGGAAAGGAAATATCTGTTGTCAGATTCCAGAGAAATAAGGCTAGCAAAGAGATCCACGAAATACAGATGTAACTATGTGAGATGAATTACAGAACACTAACCAGTTTCTCAGAAAGCTTCTTTCCAGAGTTCATCGGAGGATATTTCCTTTTTCACCATAGCCCTCTATGGGTTTCCAAATATCACTTTGCCAATTCCAAAAGAACTGTCTTAGCGAAAGGCTTCTTGAGGGGAAAGCTGTAACTCTGTGGGATGATTTCACAGAAGACAAAGAAGTTTCTCAGAAAGCTTCTTTCTCTTTGTTATCGGAGGATATTTCCTTTGGCCCAATAGTCTTCAAAGGGAAAGGAAATATCTGTTCTCAGATTCCACAGAAATAAGGCTAGCAAAGAGATCCACGAAATACAGATGTAACTCTGTGAGATGAATTAACAGAACACTAAGCAGTTTCTCAGAAAGCTTTTTTCCAGATTTCATCGGAGGATATTTCCTTTTTCACCATAGCCCTCTATGGGCTTCCAAATATCACTTTGCCAATTCCACAAGAACTGTCTTAGCAAAAGGTTTCTTGAGTGGACAGCTGTAACTCTGTGAGATGATTTCACAGAACACAAAGAAGTTTCTCAGAAAGCTTCTTTCTCTTTGTTATCGGAGGATATTTCCTTTGGCCCTATAGTCTTTAAAGGGATCCGAAATATCTGTTCTCAGATTCCACAGAAATAAGGCTAGCAAAGAGATCTACGAAATACAGATGTAACTCTGTGAGATGAATTAACAGACACTAATCAGTTTCTCAGAAAGCTTCTTTGCAGATTTCATCAGAGGATATTTCCTTTTTCACCATAGCCCTCTATGGTCTTCCAAATATCACTTTGCCAATTCCACAAGAACTGTCTTAGCGAAAGGTTTCTTGAGGGGACAGCTGTACTCTGTGAGATGATTTCACAGAACACAAAGAAGTTTCTCAGAAAGCTTCTTTCTCTTTGTTATCGGAGGATATTTACTTTGGCCCTATAGTCTTCAAAGTGAAAGGAAATATCAGTTCTCAGAATCCACAGAAATAACGCTAGCAAAGAGATCCACGAAATACAGATTTAACTATGTGAGATGAATTAACAGAACACTAAGCAGTTTCTCAGAAAGCTTCTTTCCAGATTTCATCGGAGGATATTTCCTTTTTCACCATAGCCCTCTTTGGGCTTCCAAATATCACTTTGCCAATTCCACAAGAACTATCTTAGCGAAAGGTTTCTTGAGGGGACAGCTGTAACTCTGTGAGATGATTTCACAGAACACAAAGAAGTTTCTCAGAAAGCTTCTTTCTCTTTGTTATCGGAGGATATTTCCTTTGGCCCTATAGTCTTTAAAGGGATCCGAAATATCTGTTCTCAGATTCCACAGAAATAAGGCTAGCAAAGAGATCAACGAAATACAGATGTAAATCTGTGAGATGAATTAACAGAACACTAAGCAGTTTTTCAGAAAGCTTCTTTCCAGATTTCATCGGAGGATATTTCCTTTTTCACCATAGCCCTCTATGGGCTTCCAAATATCACTTTGCCATTTCCACAAGAACTGTATTAGCGAAAGTTTTCTTTAGGGGACAGCTGTAACTCTGTGAGATGATTTCACAGAACACAAAGAAGTTTCTCAGAAAGCTTCTTTCTCTTTGTTATCGGAGAATATTTCCTTTGGCCCTATAATCTTTAAAGGGATCCCAAATATCTGTTCTCAGATTCCACAGAAATAAGGCTAGCAAAGAGATCCACGAAATACAGATGTAACTCTGTGAGATGAATTAACAGAACACTTAGCAGTTTCTCAGAAATCTTCTTTCCAGATTTCATCGGAGGATATTTCCTTTTTCTCCATAGCCCTCTATGAGCTTCCAAATATCACTTTGCCAATTCCACAAGAACTGTCTTAGCGAAAGGCTTCTTGAGGGGAAAGATGTAACTCTGTGAGATGATTTCACAGAACACAAAGAAGTTTCTCAGAAAGCTTCTTTCTCTTTGTTATCGGAGGATATTTCCTTTGGCCCTATAGTCTTCAAAGGGAAAGGAAATATCTGTTGTCAGATTCCACAGAAATAAGGCTAGCCAAGAGATCCACGAAATACAGATGTAACACTGTGAGATGAATTAACAGAACACTAAGCAGTTTCTCAGAAAGCTTCTTTCCAGATTTCTTCGGAGGATATTTCCTTTTTCACCACAGCCCTCTATGGGCTTCCAAATATCACTTTGCCAATTCCACAAGAACTGTCTTAGCGAAAGGCTTCTTGCGGGGAAAGCTGTAACTCTGTGAGATGATTTCACAGAAGACAAAGAAGTTTCTCAGAAAGCTTCTTTCTCTTTGTTATCAGAGGATATTTCCTTTGGCGCTATAGTCTTCAAAGGGAAAGGAAATATCTGTTCTCAGATTCCACAGAAATAAGGCTAGCAGAGATCAACGAAATACAGATGTAACTCTGTGAGATGAATTAACAGAACACTAAGCAGTTTCTCAGAAAGCTTCTTTCCAGATTTCATCGGAGGATATTTCCTTTTTCACCGTAGCCCTCTATGGGCTTCCAAATATCACTTTGCCAATTCCACAAGAACTGTCTTAGCGAAAGGCTTCTTGAGGGGAAAGCAGTAACTCTGTGAGATGATTTCAGAGAAATCAAAGAAGTTTCTCAGAAAGCTTCTTTCTCTTTGTTATCGGAGGATATTTCCTTTGGCCCTATAGTCTTTAAAGGGATCCGAAATATCTGTTCTCAGATTCCACATAAATAAGGCTAGCAAAGAGATCCACGAAATACAGATGTAACACTGTGAGATGAATTAACACAACACTAAGCAGTTTATCAGAAAGCTTGTTTCCAGATTTCATCGGAGGATATTTCCTTTTTCACCATAGCGCTCTATGGGCTTCCAAATATCACTTTGCCAATTCCACAAGAACTGTCTTAGCGAAAGGCTTCTTGAGGGGAAAGCTGTAGCTGTGAGATGATTTCACACAACACAAAGAAGTTTCTCAGAAAGTTTCCTTTCTCTTTGTTATCGGAGGATATTTCCTTTGGCCCTATAGTGTTCAAAGGGATCCGAAATATCTGTTCTCAGATTCCACAGTAATAAGGGTAGCAAAGAGATCCACGAAATACAGATGTAACTCTGTGAGATGAATTAACAGAACACTAATCGGTTTCTAAGAAAGCTTCCTTCCGGATTTCATCGGAGGATATTTCCGTTTTCTCCATAGCCCTCTATGAGCTTCCAAATATCACTTTGCCAATTCCACAAGAATTGTCTTAGCGAAAGGCTTCTTGCGGGGAAAGCTGTAACTCTGTGAGATGATTTTACAGAACACTAAGAAGTTTCTCAGAAGGCTTCTTTCTCTTTGTTTTCGGAGGATATTTCCTTTGGCCCTATAGTCTTCAAAGGGAAAGGAAATATCTGTTCTCAGATTCCACAGAAATAAGGCTAGCAAAGAGATCCACGAAATACAGATGTAACTCTGTGAGATGAATTAACAGAACACTAAGCAGTTTCTCAGAAAGCTTCTTTCCAGATTTCCTCGGAGGATATTTCCTTTTTCACCATAGCCCTCTATGGGCTTCCAAATATCACTTTGCCAATTCCACAAGAACTGTCTTAGCGAAAGGCTTCTTGAGGGGAAAGCTGTAACTCTGTGAGATGATTTCACAGAAGACAAAGAAGTTTCTCAGAAAGCTTCTTTCTCTTTGTTATCGGAGGATATTTCCTTTGGCCCTATAGTCTTCAAAGGGAAAGGAAATATCTGTTCTCAGATTCCACAGAAATAAGGCTAGCAAAGAGATCCACGAAATACAGATGTAACTCTGTGAGATGAATTAACAGAACACTAAGCAGTTTCTCAGAAAGCTTTTTTCCAGATTTCATCGGAGGATATTTCCTTTTTCACCATAGCCCTCTATGGGCTTCCAAATATCACTTTGCCAATTCCACAAGAACTGTCTTAGCAAAAGGTTTCTTGAGGGGACAGCTGTAACTCTGTGAGATGATTTCACAGAACACAAAGAAGTTTCTCAGAAAGCTTCCTTCTCTTTGTTATTGGAGGATATTTCCTTTGGCCCTATAGTCTTTAAAGGGATCCGAAATATCTCTTCTCAGATTCCACAGAAATAAGGCTAGCAAAGAGATCAACGAAATACAGATGTAACTCTGTGAGATGAATTAACAGACACTAATCAGTTTCTCAGAAAGCTTCTTTGCAGATTTCATCGGAGGATATTTCCTTTTTCACCATAGCCCTCTATGGTCTTCCAAATATCACTTTGCCAATTCCACAAGAACTGTCTTAGCGAAAGGTTTCTTGAGGGGACAGCTGTAACTCTGTGAGATGATTTCACAGAAGACAAAGAAGTTTCTCAGAAAGCTTCTTTCTCTTTGTTATCGGAGGATATTTACTTTGGCCCTAGAGTCTTCAAAGTGAAAGGAAATATCAGTTCTCAGAATCCACAGAAATAAGGCTAGCAAAGAGATCCACGAAATACAGATTTAACTCTGTGAGATGAATTAACAGAACACTAAGCAGTTTCTCAGAAAGCTTCTTTCCAGATTTCATCGGAGGATATTTCCTTTTTCACCATAGCCCTCTATGGGCTTCCAAATATCACTTTGCCAATTCCACAAGAACTATCTTAGCAAAAGGTTTCTTGAGGGGACAGCTGTAACTCTGTGAGATGATTTCACAGAACACAAAGAAGTTTCTCAGAAAGCTTCTTTCTCTTTGTTATCGGAGGATATTTCCTTTGGCCCTATAGTCTTTAAAGGGATACGTAATATCTGTTGTCAGATTCCACAGAAATAAGGCTAGCAAAGAGATCAACGAAATACAGATGATAAATCTGTGAGATGAATTAACAGAACACTAAGCAGTTTCTCAGAAAGCTTCTTTCCAGATTTCATCGGAGGATATTTCCTTTTTCACCATAGCCCTCTATGGGCTTCCAAATATTACTTTGCCAATTCCACAAGAACTGTATTAGCGAAAGTTTTCTTTAGGGGACAGCTGTAACTCTGTGAGATGATTTCACAGAACACAAAGAAGTTTCTCAGAAAGCTTCTTTCTCTTTGTTATCGGAGGATATTTCCTTTGGCCCTATAATCTTTAAAGGGATCCCAAATATCTGTTCTCAGATTCCACAGAAATAAGGCTAGCAAAGAGATCCACGAAATACAGATGTAACTCTGTGAGATGAATTAACAGAACACTAAGCAGTTTCTCAGAAATCTTCTTTCCAGATATCTTCGGAGGATATTTCCTCTTTCACCATAGCCCTCTTTGGGCTTCCAAATATCACTTTGCCAATTCCACAAGAACTGTCTTATCGAAAGGCTTCTTGAGGGGAAAGCTGTAACTCTGTGAGATGATTTCACAGAACACAAAGAAGCTTGTCAGAAAGCTTCTTTCTCCTTGTTATCGGAGGATATTTCCTTTGGCGCTATAGTCTTCAAAGGGAAAGGAAATATCTGTTCTCAGATTCCACAGAAATAAGGCTAGCAAAGAGATCCACGAAATACAGATGTAACTCTGTGAGATGAATTAACAGAACACTTAGCAGTTTCTCAGAAATCTTCTTTCCAGATTTCATCGGAGGATATTTCCTTTTTCTCCATAGCCCTCTATGAGCTTCCAAATATCACTTTGCCAATTCCACAAGAACTGTCTTAGCTAAAGGCTTCTTGAGGGGAAAGCTGTAACTCTGTGAGACGATTTCACAGAACACAAAGAAGTTTCTCAGAAAGCTTCTTTCTCTTTGTTATCGGAGGATATTTCCTTTGGCCCTATAGTCTTTAAAGGGATTCGAAATATCTGTTCTCAGATTCCACATAAATAAGGCTAGCAAAGAGATCCACGAAATACAGTTGTAACACTGTGAGATGAATTAACCCAACACTAAGCAGTTTATCAGAAAGCTTGTTTCCAGATTTCATCGGAGGATATTTCCTTTTTCACCATAGCGCTCTATGGGCTTCCAAATATCACTTTGCCAATTCCACAAGAACTGTCTTAGCGAAAGGCTTCTTGAGGGGAAAGCTGTAGCTCTGTGAGATGATTTCACACAACACAAAGAAGTTTCTCAGAAAGTTTCCTTTCTCTTTGTTATCGGAGGATATTTCCTTTGGCCCTATAGTCTTCAAAGGGATCCGAAATATCTGTTCTCAGATTCCACAGTAATAAGGGTAGCAAAGAGATCCACGAAATACAGATGTAACTCTGTGAGATGAATTAACAGAACACTAAGCGGTTTCTAAGAAAGCTTCCTTCCGGATTTCATCGGAGGATATTTCCTTTTTCTCCATAGCCCTCTATGAGCTTCCAAATATCACTTTGCCAATTCCACAAGAATTGTCTTAGTGAAAGGCTTCTTGCGGGGAAAGCTGTAACTCTGTGAGATGATTTTACAGAACACTAAGAAATTTCTCAGAAAGCTTCTTTCTCTTTGTTTTCGGAGGATATTTCCTTTGGCCCTATAGTCTTCAAAGGGAAAGGAAGAATCTGTTGTCAGATTCCAGAGAAAAAGGCTAGCAAAGAGATGCACGAAATACAGATGTAACTCTGTGAGATGAATTAACAGAACACTAAGCAGTTTCTCAGAAAGCTTCTTTCCAGATTTCATCGGTGGATATTTCCTTTTTCACCATAGCCCTCTATGGGCTTCCAAATATCACTTTGCCAATTCCACAAGAACTGTCTAAGCGAAAGGCTTCTTGAGGGGAAAGCTGTAACTCTGTGAGATGATTTCACAGAAGACAAAGAAGTTTCTCAGAAAGCTTCTTTCTCTTTGTTATCGGAGGATATTTCCTTTGGCCCTATAGTCTTAAAAGGGAAAGGAAATATCTGTTCTCAGATTCCACAGAAATAAGGCTAGCAAAGAGATCCACGAAATACAGATTTAACTCTGTGAGATGAATTAACAGAACACTAAGCAGTTTCTCAGAAAGCTTCTTTCCAGATTTCCTCGGAGGATATTTCCTTTTTCACCATAGCCCTCTATGGGCTTCCAAATATCACTTTGCCAATTCCACAAGAACTGTCTTATCGAAAGGCTTCTTGAGGGGAGAGCTGTAACTCTGTGAGATGATTTCACAGAAGACAAAGAAGTTTCTCAGAAAGCTTCTTTCTCTTTGTTATCGGAGGATATTACCTTTGACCCTATAGTCTTCAAAGGGAAAGGAAATATCTGTTCTCAGATTCCACAGAAATAAGGCTAGCAAAGAGATCCACGAAATACAGATGTAACTCTGTGAGATGAATTAACAGAACACTAAGCAGTTTCTCAGAAAGCTTTTTTCCAGATTTCATCGGAGGATATTTCCTTTTTCACCATAGCCCTCTATGGGCTTCCAAATATCACTTTGCCATTTCCCCAAGAACTGTCTTAGCAAAAGGTTTCTTGAGGGGACAGCTGTAACTCTGTGAGATGATTTCACAGAACACAAAGAAGTTTCTCAGAAAGCTTCTTTCTCTTTGTTTTCGGAGGATATTTCCTTTGGCCCTATAGTCTTCAAAGGGAAAGGAAGTATCTGTTGTCAGATTCCAGAGAAAAAGGCTAGCTAAGAGATCCACGAAATACAGATGTAATTCTGTGAGATGAATTAACAGAACACTAAGCGGTTTCTCAGAAAGCTTCTTTCCAGATTTCATCGGTGGATATTTCCTTTTTCACCATAGCCCTCTATGGGCTTCCAAATATCACTTTGCCAATTCCACAAGAACTGTCTTAGCGAAAGGCTTCTTGACGGGAAAGCTGTAACTCTGTGAGATGATTTCACAGAACACAAAGAAGTTTCTCAGAAAGCTTCTTTCTCTTTGTTAACGGAGGATATTTCCTTTGGCCCTATAGTCTTCAAAGGGAAAGGAAATATCTGCTGTCAGATTCCAGAGAAAGAAGGCTAGCAAAGAGATCCACGAAACACAGATGTAACTATGTGAGATGAATTACAGAACACTAAGCAGTTTCTCAGAAAGCTTCTTTCCAGATTTCATCGGAGGATATTTCCTTTTTCACCATAGCCCTCGATGGGCTTCCAAATATCACTTTGCCAATTCCACAAGAACTGTCTTAGCGAAAGGCTTCTTGAGGGGAAAGCTGTAACTCTGTGAGATGATTTCACAGAACACAAAGAGGTTTCTCAGAAAGCTTCTTTCTCTTTGTTATCGGAGGATATTTCCTTTGGCCCTATAGTCTTCAAAGGGATCCGAAATATCTGTTCTCAGATTCCACAGAAATAAGGCTACGAAAGAGATCCACGAAATACAGATGAAACTCTATGAGATGAAATAACAGAACACTAAGCAGTTTCTCAGAAAGCTTCTTTCCAGACTTCATCTTAGGATATTTCCTTGTTCACCGTAGCCCTCTATGGGCTTCCAAATATCACTTTGCCAATTCCACAAGAACTGTCTTAGCGAAAGGCTTCTTGAGGGGAAAGCTGTAACTCTGTGAGATAATTTCACAGAACACAAAGAAGTTTCTCAGAAAGCTTCTTTCTCTTTGTTATCGGAGGATATTTCCTTTGGCCCTATAGTCTTCAAAGGGAAAGGAAATATCTGTTGTCAGATTCCACAGAAATAAGGCTAGCCAAGAGATCCACGAAATACAGATGTAACTCTGTGAGATGAATTAACAGAACACTAAGCAGTTTCTCAGAAAGCTTCTTTCCAGATTTCATCGGAGGATATTTCCTTTTTCACCACAGCCCTCTATGGGCTTCCAAATATCACTTTGCCAATTCCACAAGAACTGTCTTAGCGAAAGGCTTCTTGCGGGGAAAGCTGTAACTCTGTGAGATGATTTCACAGAAGACAAAGAAGTTTCTCAGAAAGCTTCTTTCTCTTTGTTATCAGAGGATATTTCCTTTGGCCCTATAGTCTTCAAAGGGAAAGGAAATATCTGTTCTCAGATTCCACAGAAATAAGGCTAGCAGAGATCAAAGAAATACAGATGTAACTCTGTGAGATGAATTAACAGAACACTAAGCAGTTTCTCAGAAAGCTTCTTTCCAGATTTCATCGGAGGATATTTCCTTTTTCACCGTAGCCCTCTATGGGCTTCCAAATATCACTTTGCCAATTCCACAAGAACTGTCTTAGCGAAAGGCTTCTTGAGGGGAAAGCAGTAACTCTGTGAGATGATTTCAGAGAAATCAAAGAAGTTTCTCAGAAAGCTTCTTTCTCTTTCTTATCGGAGGATATTTCCTTTGGCCCTATAGTCTTTAAAGGGATCCGAAATATCTATTCTCAGATTCCACATAAATAAGGCTAGCAAAGAGATCGACGAAATACAGATGTAACACTGTGAGATGAATTAACACAACACTAAGCAGTTTCTCAGAAAGCTTGTTTCCAGATTTCATCGGAGGATATTTCCTTTTTCACCATAGCGCTCTATGGGCTTCCAAATATCACTTTGCCAATTCCACAAGAACTGTCTTAGCGAAAGGCTTCTTGAGGGGAAAGCTGTAGCTCTGTGAGATGATTTCACACAACACAAAGAATTTTCTCAGAGAGTTTCCTTTCTCTTTGTTATCGGAGGATATTTCCTTTGGCCCTATAGTCTTCAAAGGGATCCGAAATATCTGTTCTCAGATTCCACAGTAATAAGGGTAGCAAAGAGATCCACGAAATACAGATGTAACTCTATGAGATGAATTAACAGAACACTAAGCGGTTTCTAAGAAAGCTTCCTTCCGGATTTCATCGGAGGATATTTCCTTTTTCTCCATAGGCCACTATGAGCTTCCAAATATCACTTTGCCAATTCCACAAGAATTGTCCTAGCGAAAGGCTTCTTGCGGGGAAAGCTGTAACTCTGTGAGATGATTTTACAGAACACTAAGAAGTTTCTCAGAAAGCTTCTTTCTCTTTGTTTTCGGAGGATATTTCCTTTGGCCCTATAGTCTTCAAAGGGAAAGGAAATATCTGTTGTCAGATTCCAGAGAAAAAGGCTAGCAAAGAGATCCACGAAATACAGATGTAACTCTGTTAGATGAATTAAGAGAACACTAAGCAGTTTCTCAGAAAGCTTCTTTCCAGATTTCATCGGTGGATATTTCCTTTTTCACCATAGCCCTCTATGGGCTTCCAAATATCACTTTGCCAATTCCACAAGACCTGTCTAAGCGAAAGGCTTCTTGAGGGGAAAGCTGTAACTCTGTGAGATGATTTCACAGAAGACAAAGAAGTTTCTCAGAAAGCTTCTTTCTCTTTGTTATCGGAGGATATTTCCTTTGGCCCTATAGTCTTCTAAGGGAAAGGAAATATCTGTTCTCAGATTCCACAGAAATAAGGCTAGCAAAGAGATCCACGAAATACAGATGTAACTCTGTGAGATGAATTAACAGAACACTAAGCAGTTTCTCAGAAAGCTTCTTTCCAGATTTCCTCGGAGGATATTTCCTTTTTCACCATAGCCCTCTATGGGCTTCCAAATATCACTTTGCCAATTCCACAAGAACTGTCTTAGCGAAAGGTTTCTTGAGGGGACAGCTGTAACTCTGTGAGATTATTTCACAGAACACAAAGAAGTTTCTCAGAAAGCTTCTTTCTCTTTGTTATCGGAGGATATTTCCTTTGGCCCTATAGTCGTTAAAGGGATCCGAAATATCTGTTCTCAGATTCCACAGAAATAAGGCTAGCAAAGAGATCAACGAAATACAGATGTAACTCTGTGAGATGAATTAACAGACACTAAGCAGTTTCTCAGAAAGCTTCTTTGCAGATTTCATCGGAGGATATTTCCTTTTTCACCATAGCCCTCTATGGTCTTCCAAATATCACTTTGCCAATTCCACAAGAACTATCTTAGCGAAAGGTTTCTTGAGGGAACAGCTGTAACTCTGTGAGATGATTTCACAGAACACAAAGAAGTTTCACAGAAAGCTTCTTTCTCTTTGTTATCGGAGGATATTTCCTTTGGCCCTATAGTCTTTAAAGGGATCCGTAATATCTGTTGTCAGATTCCACAGAAATAAGGCTAGCAAAGAGATCCACGAAATACAGATGTAACTCTGTGAGATGAATTAACAGAACACTAAGCAGTTTCTCAGAAAGCTTCTTTCCAGATTTCATCGGAGGATATTTCCTTTTTCACCATAGCCCTCGATGGGCTTCCAAATATCACTTTGCCAATTCCACAAGAACTGTCTTAGCGAAAGGCTTCTTGAGGGGAAAGCTGTAACTCTGTGAGACGGTTTCACAGAACACAAAGAAGTTTCTCAGAAAGCTTCTTTCTCTTTGTTATCGGAGGATATTTCCTTTGGCCCTATAGTCTTCAAAGGGATCCGAAATATCTGTTCTCAGACTCCACAGAAATAAGGCTAGCAAAGAGATCCACGAAATACAGATGTAACTCTGTGAGATGAATTAACAGAACACTAAGCAGTTTCTCAGAAAGCTTCTTTCCAGATTTCATCGGAGGATATTTCCTTTTTCACCGTAGCCCTCTATGGGCTTCCAAATATCACTTTGCCAATTCCACAAGAACTGTCTTAGCGAAAGGCTTCTTGAGGGGAAAGCTGTAACTCTGTGAGATGATTTCACAGAACACAAAGAAGTTTCTCAGAAAGTTTCCTTTCTCTTTGTTATCATTGGATGTTTCCTTTGGCCCTATAGTCTTCAAAGGGATCCGAAATATCTGTTCTCAGATTCCACAGTAATAAGGGTAGCAAAGAGATCCACGAAATACAGATGTAGCTCTGTGAGATGAATTAACAGAACACTAAGCGGTTTCTAGGAAAGCTTCCTTCCGGATTTCATCGGAGGATATTTCCTTTTTCTCCATAGCCCTCTATGAGCTTCCAAATATCACTTTGCCAATTCCTCAAGAATTGTCTTAGCGAAAGGCTTCTTGCGGGGAAAGCTGTAACTCTGTGAGATGATTTTACAGAACAGTAAGAAGTTTGTCAGAAAGCTTCTTTCTCTTTGTTTTCGGAGGATATTTCCTTTGGCCCTATAGTCTTTAAAGGGATCCGAAATATCTGTTCTCAGATTCCACATAAATAAGGCTAGCAAAGAGATCGACGAAATACAGATGTAACACTGTGAGACGAATTAACACAACACTAAGCAGTTTCTCAGAAAGCTTGTTTCCAGATTTCATCGGAGGATATTTCCTTTTTCACCATAGCGCTCTATGGGCTTCCAAATATCACTTTGCCAATTCCAGAAGAACTGTCTTAGCGAAAGGATTCTTGAGGGGAAAGCTGTAGCTCTGTGAGATGATTTCACACAACACAAAGAAGTTTCTCAGAGAGTTCCCTTTCTCTTTGTTATCGGAGGATATTTCCTTTGGCCCTATAGTCTTCAAAGGGATCCGAAATATCTGTTCTCAGATTCCACAGTAATAAGGGTAGCAAAGAGATCCACGAAATACAGATGTAACTCTGTGAGATGAATTAACAGAACACTAAGCGGTTTCTAAGAAAGCTTCCTTCCGGATTTCATCGGAGGATATTTCCTTTTTCTCCATAGCACTCTATGAGCTTCCAAATATCACTTTGCCAATTCCACAAGAATTGTCCTAGCGAAAGGCTTCTTGCGGGGAAAGCTGTAACTCTGTGAGATGATTTTACAGAACACTAAGAAGTTTCTCAGAAAGCTTCTTTCTCTTTGTTTTCGGAGGATATTTCCTTTGGCCCTATAGTCTTCAAAGGGAAAGGAAGTATCTGTTGTCAGATTCCAGAGAAAAAGGCTAGCAAAGAGATGCACGAAATACAGATGTAACTCTGTTAGATGAATTAACAGAACACTAAGCAGTTTCTCAGAAAGCTTCTTTCCAGATTTCATCAGTGGATATTTCCTTTTTCACCATAGCCCTCTATGGGCTTCCAAATATCACTTTGCCAATTCCACAAGAACTGTCTAAGCGAAAGGCTTCTTGAGGGGAAAGCTGTAACTCTGTGAGATGATTTCACAGAAGACAAAGAAGTTTCTCAGAAAGCTTCTTTCTCTTTGTTATCGGAGGATATTTCCTTTGGTCCTATAGTCTTCTAAGGGAAAGGAAATATCTGTTCTCAGATTCCACAGAAATAAGGCTAGCAAAGAGATCCACGAAATACAGATGTAACTCTGTGAGATGAATTAACAGAACACTAAGCAGTTTCTCAGAAAGCTTCTTTCCAGATTTCCTCGGAGGATATTTCCTTTTTCACCATAGCCCTCTATGGGCTTCCAAATATCACTTTGCCAATTCCACAAGAACTGTCTTAGCGAAAGGTTTCTTGAGGGGACAGCTGTAACTCTGTGAGATGATTTCACAGAACACAAAGAAGTTTCTCAGAAACCTTCTTTCTCTTTGTTATCGGAGGATATTTCCTTTGGCCCTATAGTCTTTAAAGGGATCCGAAATATCTGTTCTCAGATTCCACAGAAATAAGGCTAGCAAAGAGATCAACGAAATACAGATGTAACTCTGTGAGATGAATTAACAGACACTAAGCAGTTTCTCAGAAAGCTTCTTTGCAGATTTCATCGGAGGATATTTCCTTTTTCACCATAGCCCTCTATGGTCTTCCAAATATCACTTTGCCAATTCCACAAGAACTATCTTAGCGAAAGGTTTCTTGAGGGAACAGCTGTAACTCTGTGAGATGATTTCACAGAACACAAAGAAGTTTCACAGAAAGCTTCTTTCTCTTTGTTATCGGAGGATATTTCCTTTAGCCCTATAGTCTTTAAAGGGATCCGTAATATCTGTTCTCAGACTCCACAGAAATAAGGCTAGCAAAGAGATCCACGAAATACAGATGTAACTCTGTGAGATGAATTAACAGAACACTAAGCAGTTTCTCAGAAAGCTTCTTTCCAGATTTCATCGGAGGATATTTCCTTTTTCACCGTAGCCCTCTATGGGCTTCCAAATATCACTTTGCCAATTCCACAAGAACTGTCTTAGCGAAAGGCTTCTTGAGGGGAAAGCTGTAACTCTGTGAGATGATTTCACAGAACACAAAGAAGTTTCTCAGAAAGCTTCTTTCTCTTTGTTATCGGAGGATATTTCCTTTGGCCCTATAGTCTTCAAAGGGAAAGGAAATATCTGCTGTCAGATTCCAGAGAAAGAAGGCTAGCAAAGAGATCCACGAAACACAGATGTAACTATGTGAGATGAATTAACAGAACACTAAGCAGTTTCTCAGAAAGCTTCTTTCCAGATTTCAACGGAGGATATTTCCTTTTTCACCGTAGCCCTCAATGGGCTTCCAAATATCACTTTGCCAATTCCACAAGAACTGTCTTAGGGAAAGGCTTCTTGAGGGGAAAGCTGAAACTCTGTGAGATGATTTCACAGAACACAAAGAGGTTTCTCAGAAAGCTTCTTTCTCTTTGTTATCGGAGGATATTTCCTTTGGCCCTATACTCTTCAAAGGGATCCGAAATATCTGTTCTCAGATTCCACAGAAATAAGGCTAGCAAAGAGATCCACGAAATACAGATGAAACTCTATGAGATGAAATAACAGAACACTAAGCAATTTCTCAGAAAGCTTCTTTCCAGACTTCATCTTAGGATATTTCCTTTTTCACCGTAGCCCTCTAAAGGCTTCCAAATATCACTTTGCCAATTCCACAAGAACTGTCTAAGCGAAAGGCTTCTTGGGGGAAAGCTGTAACTCTGTGAGATGATTTCACAGAAGACAAAGAAGTTTCTCAGAAAGCTTCTTTCTCTTTGTTATCGGAGGATATTTCCTTTGGCCCTATAGTCTTCAAAGGGAAAGGAAATATCTGTTCTCAGATTCCACAGAAATAAGGCTAGCAAAGAGATCCACGAAATACAGATGTAACTCTGTGAGATGAATTAACAGAACACTAAGCAGTTTCTCAGAAAGCTTCTTTCCAGATTTCGTCGGAGGATATATCCTTTTTCACCATAGCCCTCTATGGGCTTCCAAATATCACTTTGCCAATTCCACAAGAACTGTCTTAGCGAAAGGTTTCTTGAGGGGACAGCTGTAACTCTGTGAGATGATTTCACAGAACACAAAGAAGTTTCTCAGAAAGCTTCTTTCTCTTTGTTATCGGAGGATATTTCCTTTGGCCCTATAGTCTTTAAAGGGATCCGAAATATCTGTTCTCAGATTCCACAGAAATAAGGCTAGCAAAGAGATCAACGAAATACAGATGTAACTCTGTGAGATGAATTAACAGACACTAAGCAGTTTCTCAGAAAGCTTCTTTGCAGATTTCATCGGAGGATATTTCCTTTTTCACCATAGCCCTCTATGGTCTTCCAAATATCACTTTGCCAATTCCACAAGAACTGTCTTAGCGAAAGGTTTCTTGAGGGAACAGCTGTAACTCTGTGAGATGATTTCACAGAACACAAAGAAGTTTCACAGAAAGCTTCTTTCTCTTTGTTATCGGAGGATATTTCCTTTGGCCCTATAGTCTTTAAAGGGATCCGTAATATCTGTTGTCAGATTCCACAGAAATAAGGCTAGCAAAGAGATCCACGAAATACAGATGTAACTCTGTGAGATGAATTAACAGAACACTAAGCAGTTTCTCAGAAAGCTTCTTTCCAGATTTCATCGGAGGATATTTCCTTTTTCACCACAGCCCTCTATGGGCTTCCAAATATCACTTTGCCAATTCCACAAGAACTCTCTTAGCGAAAGGCTTCTTGCGGGGAAAGCTGTAACTCTGTGAGATGATTTCACAGAAGACAAGAAGTTTCTCAGAAAGCTTCTTTCTCTTTGTTATCAGAGGATATTTCCTTTGGCCCTATAGACTTCAAAGGGAAAGGAAATATCTGTTCTCAGATTCCACAGAAATAAGGCTAGCAGAGATCAAAGAAATACAGATGTAACTCTGTGAGACGAATTAACAGAACACTAAGCAGTTTCTCAGAAAGCTTCTTTCCAGATTTCATCGGAGGATATTTCCTTTTTCACCGTAGCCCTCTATGGGCTTCCAAATATCACTTTGCCAATTCCACAAGAACTGTCTTAGCTAAGGCTTCTTGAGGTGAAAGCAGTAACTCTGTGAGATGATTTCAGAGAAATCAAAGAAGTTTCTCAGAAAGCTTCTTTCTCTTTGTTATCGGAGGATATTTCCTTTGGCCCTATAGTCTTTAAAGGGATCCGAAATATCTGTTCTCAGATTCCACATAAATAAGGCTAGCAAAGAGATCCACGAAATACAGATGTAACTCTGTGAGATGAATTAACACAACACTAAGCAGTTTCTCAGAAAGCTTGTTTCCAGATTTCATCGGAGGATATTTCCTTTTTCACCATAGCCCTCTATGGACTTCCAAATATCACTTTGCCAATTCCACAAGAACTGTCTTAGCGAAAGGCTTCTTGAGGGGAAAGGTGTAACTCTGTGAGATGATTTCACAGAACACAAAGAAGTTTCTCAGAAAGTTTCCTTTCTCTTTGTTATCGGAGGATATTTCCTTTAGCCCTATAGTCTTCAAAGGGATCCGAAATATCTGTTCTCAGATTCCACAGTAATAAGGGTAGCAAAGAGATCCACGAAATACAGATGTAACACTGTGAGATGAATTAACAGAACACTAAGCGGTTTCTAGGAAAGCTTCCTTCCGGATTTCATCGGAGGATATTTCCTTTTTCTCCATAGCCCTCTATGAGCTTCCAGATATCACTTTGCCAATTCCACAAGAATTGTCTTAGCGAAAGGCTTCTTGCGGGGAAAGCTGTAACTCTGTGAGATGATTTTACAGAACACTAAGAAGTTTCTCAGAAAGCTTCTTTCTCTTTGTTTTCGGAGGATATTTCCTTTGGCCCTATAGTCTTCAAACGGAAAGGAAGTATCTGTTGTCAGATTCCAGAGAAAAAGGCTAGCAAAGAGATCCACGAAATACAGATGTAACTCTGTGAGATGAATTAAGAGAACACTAAGCAGTTTCTCAGAAAGCTTCTTTCCAGATTTCATCGGTGGATAATTCCTTTTTCACCATAGCCCTCTATGGGCTTCCAAATATCACTTTGCCAATTCCACAAGAACTGTCTTAGCGAAAGGCTTCTTGACGGGAAAGCTGTAACTCTGTGAGATGATTTCACAGAACACAAAGAAGTTTCTCAGAAAGTTTCTTTCTCTTTGTTATCGGAGGATATTTCCTTTGGCCCTATAGTCTTCAAAGGGAAAGGAAATATCCGCTGTAAGATTCCAGAGAAAGAAGGCTAGCAAAGAGATCCACGAAACACAGATGTAACTATGTGAGATGAATTACAGAACACTAAGCAGTTTCTCAGAAAGCTTCTTTTCAGATTTCAACGGAGGATATTTCCTTTTTCACCATAGCCCTCGACGGGCTTCCAAATATCACTTTGACAATTCCACAAGAACTGTCTTAGCGAAAGGCTTCTTGAGGGGAAAGCTGTAACTCTGTGAGATGATTTCACAGAACACAAAGAGGTTTCTCAGAAAGCTTCTTTCACTTTGTTATCGGAGGATATTTCCTTTGGCCCTATACTCTTCAAAGGGATCCGAAATATCTGTTCTCAGATTCCACAGAAATAAGGCTAGCAAAGAGATCCACGAAATACAGATGAAACTCTATGAGATGAAATAACAGAACACTAAGCAGTTTCTCAGAAAGCTTCTTTCCAGACTTCATCTTAGGATATTTCCTTTTTCACCTTAGCCCTCTAAGGGCTTCCAAATATCACTTTGCCAATTCCACAAGAACTCTCTAAGCGAAAGGCTTCTTGGGGGAAAGCTGTAACTCTGTGAGATGATTTCACAGAAGACAAAGAAGTTTCTCAGAAAGCTTCTTTCTCTTTGTTATCGGAGGATATGTCCTTTGGCCCTATAGTCTTCAAAGGGAAAGGAAATATCTGTTCTCAGATTCCACAGAAATAAGGCTAGCAAAGAAATCCAGGAAATACAGATGTAACTCTGTGAGATGAATTAACAGAACACTAAGCAGTTTCTCAGAAAGCTTCTTTCCAGATTTCCTCGGAGGATATTTCCTTTTTCACCATAGCCCTCTATGGGCTTCCAAATATCACTTTGCCAATTCCACAAGAACTGTCTTAGCGAAAGGTTTCTTGAGGGGACAGCTCTAACTCTGTGAGATGATTTCACAGAACACAAAGAAGTTTCTCAGAAAGCTTCTTTCTCTTTGTTATCGTAGGATATTTCCTTTGGCCCTATAGTCTTTAAAGGGATCCGAAATATCTGTTCTCAGATTCCACAGAAATAAGGCTAGCAAAGAGATCTACGAAATACAGATGTAACTCTGTGAGATGAATTAACAGACACTAAGTAGTTTCTCAGAAAGCTTCTTTGCAGATTTCATCGGAGGATATTTCCTTTTTCACCATAGCCCTCGATGGGCTTCCAAATATCACTTTGCCAATTCCAAAAGAACTGTCTTAGCGAAAGGCTTCTTGAGGGGAAAGCTGTAACTCTGTGAGATGATTTCACAGAACACATAGAGGTTTCTCAGAAAGCTTCTTTCTCTTTGTTATCGGAGGATATTTCCTTTGGCCCTATACTCTTCAAAGGGATCCGAAATATCTGTTCTCAGATTCCACAGAAATAAGGCTAGCAAAGAGATCCACGAAATACAGATGAAACTCTATGAGATGAAATAAGAGAACACTAAGCAGTTTCTCAGAAAGCTTCTTTCCAGACTTCATCTTAGGATATTTCCTTTTTCACCGTAGCCCTCTAAGGGCTTCCAAATATCACTTTGCCAATTCCACAAGAACTGTCTAAGCGAAAGGCTTCTTGATGGGAAAGCTGTAACTCTGTGAGATGATTTCACAGAAGACAAAGAAGTTTCTCAGAAAGCTTCTTTCTCTTTGTTATCGGAGGATATTTCCTTTGGCCCTATAGTCTTCAAAGGGAAAGGAAATATCTGTTCTCAGATTCCACAGAAATAAGGCTAGCAAAGAGATCCACGAAATACAGATGTAACTCTGTGAGATGAATTAACAGAACACTAAGCAGTTTCTCAGAAAGCTTCTTTCCAGATTTCGTCGGAGGATATTTCCTTTTTCACCATAGCCCTCTATGGGCTTCCAAAAATCACTTTGCCAATTCCACAAGAACTGTCTTAGCGAAAGGTTTCTTGAGGGGACAGCTGTAACTCTGTGAGATGATTTCACAGAACACAAAGAAGTTTCTCAGAAAGCTTCTTTCTCTTTGTTATCGGAGGATATTTCCTTTGGCCCTATAGTCTTTAAAGGGATCCGAAATATCTGTTCTCAGATTCCACAGAAATAAGGCTAGCAAAGAGATCAACGAAATACAGATGTAACTCTCTGAGGTGAATTAACAGACACTAAGCAGTTTCTCAGAAAGCTTCTTTGCAGATTTCATCGGAGGATATTTCCTTTTTCACCATAGCCCTCTATGGTCTTCCAAATATCACTTTGCCAATTCCACAAGAACTGTCATAGCGAAAGGTTTCTTGAGGGAACAGCTGTAACTCTGTGAGATGATTTCACAGAACACAAAGAAGTTTCACAGAAAGCTTCTTTCTCTTTGTTATCGGAGGATATTTCCTTTGGCCCTATAGTCTTCAAAGGGAAAGGAAATATCTGTTCTCAGACTCCACAGAAATAAGGCTAGCAAAGAGATTCACGAAATACAGATGTAACTCTGTGAGATGAATTAACAGAACACTAAGCAGTTTCTCAGAAAGCTTCTTTCCAGATTTCATCGGAGGATATTTCCTTTTTCACCGTAGCCCTCTATGGGCTTCCAAATATCACTTTGCCAATTCCACAAGAACTGTCTGAGCGAAAGGCTTCTTGAGGGGAAAGCTGTAACTCTGTGAGATAATTTCAGAGAACACAAAGAAGTTTCTCAGAAAGCTTCTTTCTCTTTGTTATCGGAGGATATTTCCTTTGGCCCTATAGTCTTCAAAGGGAAAGGAAATATCTGTTGTCAGATTCCACAGAAATAAGGCTAGCCAAGAGATCCACGAAATACAGATGTAACTCTGTGAGATGAATTAACAGAACACTAAGAAGTTTCTCAGATAGCTTCTTTCCAGATTTCATCGGAGGATATTTCCTTTTTCACCACAGCCCTCTATGGGCTTCCAAATATCACTTTGCCAATTCCACAAGAACTGTCTTAGCGAAAGGCTTCTTTAGGGGAAAGCTGTAACTCTGTGAGATGATTTCACAGAAGACAAAGAAGTTTCTCAGAAAGCTTCTTTCTCTTTGTTATCAGAGGATATTTCCTTTGGCCCTATAGTCTTCAAAGGGAAAGGAAATATCTGTTCTCAGATTCCACAGAAATAAGGCTAGCAGAGATCAAAGAAATACAGATGTAACTCTGTGAGATGAATTAACAGAACACTAAGCAGTTTCTCAGAAAGCTTCTTTCCAGATTTCATCGGAGGATATTTCCTTTTTCACCGTAGCCCTCTATGGGCTTCCAAATATCACTTTGCCAATTCCACAAGAACTGTCTTAGCGAAAGGCTTCTTGAGGGGAAAGCAGTAACTCTGTCAGATGATTTCAGAGAAATCAAAGAAGTTTCTCAGAAAGCTTCTTTCTCTTTGTTATCGGAGGATATTTCCTTTGGCCCTATAGTCTTTAAAGGGATCCGAAATATCTGTTCTCAGATTCCACATAAATAAGGCTAGCAAAGAGATCCACGAAATACAGATGTAACTCTGTGAGATGAATTAACACAACACTAAGCAGTTTCTCAGAAAGCTTGTTTCCAGATTCTACGGAGGATATTTCCTTTTTCACCATAGCCCTCTATGGACTTCCAAATATCACTTTGCCAATTCCACAAGAACTGTCTTAGCGAAAGGCTTCTTGAGGGGAAAGGTGTAACTCTGTGAGATGATTTCACAGAACACAAAGAAGTTTCTCAGAAAGTTTCCTTTCTCTTTGTTATCGGAGGATATTTCCTTTGGCCCTATAGTCTTCAAAGGGATCCGAAATATCTGTTCTCAGATTCCACAGTAATAAGGGTAGCAAAGAGATCCACGAAATACAGATGTAACTCTGTGAGATGAATTAACAGAACACCTAGCGGTTTCTAGGAAAGCTTCCTTCCGGATTTCATCGGAGGATATTTCCTTTTTCTCCATAGCCCTCTATGAGCTTCCAAATATCACTTTGCCAATTCCACAAGAATTGTCTTAGCGAAAGGCTTCTTGCGGGGAAAGCTGTAACTCTGTGAGATGATTTTACAGAACACTAAGAAGTTTCTCAGAAAGCTTCTTTCTCTTTGTTTTCGGAGGATATTTCCTTTGGCCCTATAGTCTTCAAAGGGAAAGGAAGTATCTGTTGTCAGATTCCAGAGAAAAAGGCTAGCAAAGAGATCCACGAAATACAGATGTAACTCTGTGAGATGAATTAACAGAACACTAAGCAGTTTCTCAGAAAGCTTCTTTCCAGATTTCATCGGTGGATATTTCCTTTTTCACCATAGACCTCTATGGGCTTCCAAATATCACTTTGCCAATTCCACAAGAACTGTCTTAGCGAAAGGCTTCTTGACGGGAAAGCTGTAACTCTGTGAGATGATTTCACAGAACACAAAGAAGTTTCTCAGAAAGCTTCTTTCTCTTTGTTATCGGAGGATATTTCCTTTGGCCCTATAGTCTTCAAAGGGAAAGGAAATATCTGCTGTGAGATTCCAGAGAAAGAAGGCTAGCAAAGAGATCCACGAAACACAGATGTAACTATGTGAGATGAATTACAGAACACTAAGCAGTTTCTCAGAAAGATTCTTTCCAGATTTCATCGGAGGATATTTCCTTTTTCACCATAGCCCTCGATGGGCTTCCAAATATCACTTTGCCAATTCCACAAGAACTGTCTTAGCGAAAGTCTTCTTGAGGGGAAAGCTGTAACTCTGTGAGATGATTTCACAGAACACAAAGAGGTTTCTCAGAGAGCTTCTTTCTCTTTGTTATCGGAGGATATTTCCTTTGGCCCTATACTCTTCAAAGGGATCCGAAATATCTGTTCTCAGATTCCACAGAAATAAGGCTAGCAAAGAGATCCACGAAATACAGATGAAACTCTATGAGATGAAATAACAGAACACTAAGCAGTTTCTCAGAAAGCTTCTTTCCAGACTTCATCTTAGGATATTTCCTTTTCACCGTAGCCCTCTAAGGGCTTCCAAATATCACTTTGCCAATTCCACAAGAACTGTCTAAGCGAAAGGCTTCTTGGGGGAAAGCGGTAACTCTGTGAGATGATTTCACAGAAGACAAAGAAGTTTCTCAGAAAGCTTCTTTCTCTTTGTTATCGGTGGATATTTCCTTCGGCCCTATAGTCTTCAAAGGGAAAGGAAATATCTGTTCTCAGATTCCACAGAAATAAGGCTAGCAAAGAGATCCACGAAATACAGATGTAACTCTGTGAGATGAATTAACAGAACACTAAGGAGTTTCTCAGAAAGCTTCTTTCCAGATTTCGTCGGAGGATATTTCCTTTTTCACCATAGCCCTCTATGGGCTTCCAAATATCACTTTGCCAATTCCACAAGAACTGTCTTAGCGAAAGGTTTCTTGAGGGGACAGCTGTAACTCTGTGAGATGATTTCACAGAACACAAAGAAGTTTCTCAGAAAGCTTCTTTCTCTTTGTTATCGGAGGATATTTCCTTTGGCCCTATAGTCTTTAAAGGGATCCGAAATATCTGTTCTCAGATTCCACAGAAATAAGGCTAGCAAAGAGATCAACGAAATACAGATGTAACTCTGTGAGATGAATTAACAGACACTAAGCAGTTTCTCAGAAAGCTTCTTTGCAGATTTCATCGCAGGATATTTCCTTTTTCACCATAGCCCTCTATGGTCTTCCAAATATCACTTTGCCAATTCCACAAGAACTGTCTTAGCGAAAGGTTTCTTGAGGGAACAGCTGTAACTCTGTGAGATGATTTCACAGAACACAAAGAAGTTTCTCAGAAAGCTTCTTTCTCTTTGTTATCGGAGGATATTTCCTTTGGCCCTATAGTCTTCAAAGGGAAAGGAAATATCAGTTCTCAGATTCCACAGAAATAAGGCTAGCAAAGAGATCCACGAAATACAGATTTAACTCAGTGAGATGAATTAACAGAACACTAAGCAGTTTCTCAGAAAGCTTCTTTCCAGATTTCATCGGAGCATATTTCCTTTTTCACCATAGCACTCTATGGGCTTCCAAATATCACTTTGCCAATTCCACAAGAACTATCTTCGGGAAAGGTTTCTTGAGGGGACAGCTGTAACTCTGTGAGATGATTTCACAGAACACAAAGAAGTTTCTCAGAAAGTTTCTTTCTCTTTGTTATCGGAGGATATTTCCTTTGGCCCTATAGTCTTTAAAGGGATCCGTAATATCTGTTGTCAGATTCCACAGAAATAAGGCTAGCAAAGAGATCAACGAAATACAGATGTAAGTCTGTGAGATGAATTAACATAACACTAAGCAGTTTCTCAGAAAGCTTCTTTCCAGATTTCATCGGAGGATATTTCCTTTTTCACCATAGCCCTCTATGGGCTTCCAAATATCACTTTGCCAATTCCACAAGGACTGTCTTAGCGAAGGTTTTCTTGAGAGGACAGGTGTAACTCTGTGAGATGATTTCACAGAACACAAAGAAGTTTCTCAGAAAGCTTCTTTCTCTTTGTTATCAGAGGATATTTCCTTTGGCCCTATAGTCTTTAAAGGGATCCCAAATATCTGTTCTCAGATTCCACAGAAATAAGGCTAGCAAAGAGATCCAGGAAATACAGATGTAACTCTGTGAGATGAGTTAACAGACACTAAGCAGTTTCTCAGAAAGCTTCTTTGCAGATTTCATCGGAGGATATTTCCTTTTTCACCATAGCACTCTATGGTCTTCCAAATATCACCTTGCCAATTCCACAAGAACTGTCTTAGCGAAAGGTTTCTTGAGGGAACAGCTGTAACTCTGTGAGATGATTTCACAGAACACAAAGAAGTTTCTCAGAAAGCTTCTTTCTCTTTGTTATCGGAGGATATTTCCTTTGGCCCTATAGTCTTCAAAGGGAAAGGAAATATCTGTTCTCAGATTCCACAGAAATAAGGCTAGCAGAGATCACCGAAATACAGATGTAACTCTGTGAGATGAATTAACAGAACACTAAGCAGTTTCTCAGAAAGCTTCTTTCCAGATTTCATCGGAGGATATTTCCTTTTTCACCTTAGCCCTCTATGGGCTTCCAAATATCACTTTGCCAATTCCACAAGAACTGTCTTAGCGAAAGGCTTCTTGAGGGGAAAGCTGTAACTCTGTGAGATGATTTCAGAGAAATCAAAGAAGTTTCTCAGAAAGCTTCTTTCTCTTTGTTATCGGAGGATATTTCCTTTGGCCCTATAGTCTTTAAAGGGATCCGAAATATCTGTTCTCAGATTCCACATAAATAAGGCTAGCAAAGAGATACACGAAATACAGATGTAACTCTGTGAGATGAATTTACAGAACACTGAGCAGTTTCTCAGAAAGCTTGTTTCCAGATTTCATCGGAGGATATTTCCTTTTTCACCATAGCCCTCTATGGACTTCAAATATCACTTTGCCAATTCCACAAGAACTGTCTTAGCGAAAGGCTTCTTGAGGGGAAAGCTGTAACTCTGTGAGATGATTTCACAGAACACAAAGAAGTTTCTCAGAAAGTTTCCTTTCTCTTTGTTATCGGAGGATATTTCCTTTGGCCCTATAGTCTTCAAAGGGATCCGAAATATTTGTTCTCAGATTCCACAGAAATAAGGGTAGCAAAGAGATCCACGAAATACAGATGTAACTCTGTGAGATGAATTAACAGAACACTAAGCGGTTTCTAAGAAAGCTTCCTTCCGGATTTCATCGGAGGATATTTCCTTTTTCTCCATAGCCCTCTATGAGCTTCCAAATATCACTTTGCCAATTCCACAAGAATTGTCGTAGCGAAAGGCTTCTTGCGGGGAAAGCTGTAACTCTGTGAGATGATTTTACAGAACACTAAGAAGTTTCTTAGAACGCTTCTTTCTCTTTGTTTTCGGAGGATATTTCCTTTGGCCCTATAGTCTTCAAAGGGAATGGAAGTATCTGTTGTCAGATTCCAGAGAAAAAGGCTAGCAAAGAGATCCACGAAATACAGATGTAACTCTGTGAGATGAATTAACAGAACACTAAGCAGTTTCTCAGAAAGCTTCTTTCCAGATTTCATCGGTGGATATTTCCTTTTTCACCATAGCCCTCTATGGGCTTCCAAATATCACTTTGCCAATTCCACAAGAACTGTCTTAGCGAAAGGCTTCTTGACGGGAAAGCTGTAACTCTGTGAGATGATTTCACAGAACACAAAGAAGTTTCTCAGAAAGCTTCTTTCTCTTTGTTATCGGAGGATATTTCCTTTGGCCCTATAGTCTTCAAAGGGAAGGGAAATATCTGTTGTCAGATTCCAGAGAAAGAAGGCTAGCAAAGAGATCCCGGAAACAAAGATGTAACTCTGTGAGATGAATTAACAGAACACTAAGCAGTTTCTCAGAAATCTTCTTTCCAGATATCTTCGGAGGATATTTCCTCTTTCACCATAGCCCTCTTTGGGCTTCCAAATATAACTTTGCCAATTCCACAAGAACTGTCTTATCGAAAGGCTTCTTGAGGGGAAAGCTGTAACTCTGTGAGATGATTTCACAGAACACAAAGAAGTTTCTCAGAAAGCTTCTTTCTCTTTGTTATCGGAGGATATTTCCTTTGGCGCTATAGTCTTCAAAGGGAAAGGAAATATCTCTTCTCAGATTCCACAGAAATAAGGCTAGCAAAGAGATCCACGAAATACAGATGTAAATCTGTGAGATGAATTAACAGAACAGTTAGCAGTTTCTCAGAAAACTTCTTTCCAGATTTCATCGGAGGATATTTCCTTTTTCTCCATAGACCTCTATGGGCTTCCAAATATCACTTTGCCAATTCCACAAGAACTGTCTTAGCGAAAGGCTTCTTGAGGGGAAAGCTGTAACTCTGTGAGATGAATTCACAGAACACAAAGAAGTTTCTCAGAAAGCTTCTTTCTCTTTGTTACCGGAGGATATTTCCTTTGGCCCTATAGTCTTCTAAGGGAAAGGAAATATCTGTTCTCAGATTCCACAGAAATAAGGCTAGCAAAGAGATCCACGAAATACAGATGTAACACTGTGAGATGAATTAACACAACACTAAGCAGTTTCTCAGAAAGCTTCTTTAGAGATTTCATCGGAGGATATTTCCTTTTTCACCATAGCCCTCTATTGGCTTCCAAAAATCACTTTGCCAATTCCAGAAGAACTGTCTTAGCGAAAGGCATCTTGAGGGGAAAGCTGTAACTCTGTGAGATGATTTCACAGAACACAAAGAAGTTTCTCAGAAAGCTTCTTTCTCTTTGTTATCGGAGATATTTCCTTTGACCCTATAGTCTTCAAAGGGAAAGGAAATATCTGTTCTCAGATTCCACAGAAATCAGGCTAGCAAATAGATCCATGAAATACAGATGTAACACTGTGAGATGAAGTAACAGAACACTAAGCAGTTTCTCAGAAAGCTTCTTTCCAGATTTCATTGGAGGATATTTCCTTTTTCACCATAGCCCTCTATGGGCTTCCAAATATCACTTTGCCAATTCCACAAGAACTGTCGTAGCGAAAGGCTTCTTGAGGGGAAAGCTGTAACTCTGTGAGATGATTTCACAGAACACAAAGAAGTTTCTCAGAAAGCTTCTTTCTCTTTGTTATCGGAGGATATTTCCTTTGGCCCTAAAGTCTTCAAAGGGAAAGGAAATATCTGTTCTCAGATTCCACAGATATAAGGCTAGCCAAGAGATCCACGAAATACAGATGTAACTCTGTGAGATGAATTAACAGAACACTAAGCAGTTTCTCAGAAAGCTTCTTTCCAGATGTCGTCGGAGGATATTTCCTTTTTCACCATAGCCCTCTATGGGCTTCCAAATATCACTTTGCCAATTCCAGAAGAACTGTCTTAGCGAAAGGCTTCTTGAGGGAAAAGCTGTAACTCTGTGAGATGATTTCACAGAAGACAAAGAAGTTTCTCAGAAAGCTTCTTTCTCTTTGTTATCAGAGGATATTTCCTTTGGCCCTATAGTCTTCAAAGGGAAAGGAAATATCTGCTCTCAGATTCCACAGAAATAAGGCTAGCAGAGATCAACGAAATACAGATGTAACTCTGTGAGATGAATTAACAGAACCCTAAGCAGTTTCTCAGAAAGCTTGTTTCCAGATTTCATCGGAGGATATTTCCTTTTTCACCATAGCACTCTATGGACTTCCCAATATCACTTTGCCAATTCCACAAGAACTGTCTTAGCGAAAGGCTTCTTGAGGGGAAAGCTGTAACTCTGTGAGATGATTTCACAGAACACAAAGAAGTTTCTCAGAAAGTTTCCTTTCTCTTTGTTATCGGAGGATATTCCCTTTGGCCCTATAGTCTTCAAAGGGAAAGGAAGTATCTGTTGTCAGATTCCAGAGAAAAAGGCTGGCAAAGAGATCCACGAAATACAGATGTAACTCTGTGAGATGAATTAACAGAACACTAAGCAGTTTCTCAGAAAGCTTCTTTCCAGATTTCATCGGTGGATATTTCCTTTTTCACCATAGCCCTCTATGGGCTTCCAAAAATCACTTTGCCAATTCCAGAAGAACTGTCTTAGCGAAAGGCTTCTTGAGGGTAAAGCTGTAACTCTGTGAGATGATTTCACAGAACACAAAGAAGTTTCTCAGAAAGCTTCTTTCTCTTTGTTATCGGAGGATATTTCCTTTGGCGCTATAGTCTTCAAAGGGAAAGGAAATATCTGTTCTCAGATTCCACAGAAATAAGGCTAGCAAAGACATCCACGAAATACAGATGTAACTCTGCGAGATGAATTAACAGAACACTAAGCAGTTTCGCAGAAAGCTTCTTTACAGATTTCATCTGAGGATATTTCCTTTTTCACCATAGCCCTCTATGGGCTTCAAAATATCACTTTGCCAATTCCACAAGAACTGTCTTAGCGAAAGGCTTCTTGAGGGGAAAGCTGTAACTCTGTGAGATGATTTCACAGAACACAAAGAAGTTTCTCAGAAAGCTTCTTTCTCTTTGTTATCGGAGATATTTCCTTTGACCCTATAGTCTTCAAAGGGAAAGGAAATATCTGTTCTCAGATTCCACAGAAATCAGGCTAGCAAAGAGATACATGAAACACAGATGTAACACTGTGAGATGAAGTAACAGAACACTAAGCAGTTTCTCAGAAAGCTTCTTTCCAGATTTCATCGGAGGATATTTCCTTTTTCACCATAGCCCTCTATGGGCTTCCAAATATCACTTTGCCAATTCCACAAGAACTGTCTTAGCGAAAGGCTTCTTGAGGGGAAAGCTGTAACTCTGTTAGATGATTTCACAGAACACAAAGAAGTTTCTCAGAAAGCTTCTTACTCTTTGTTATCGGAGGATATTTCCTTTGGCCCTATAGTCTTCAAAGGGAAAGGAAATATCTGTTCTCAGATTCCACAGAAATAAGGCTAGCCAAGAGATCCACGAAATACAGATGTAACTCTGTGAGATGAATTAACAGAACACTAAGCAGTTTCTCAGAATGCTTCTTTCCAGATTTCATCGGAGGATGTTTCCTTTTTCACCATAGCCCTCTATGGGCTTCCAAATATCACTTTGTCAATTCCACAAGAACTGTCTTAGCGAAAGGCTTCTTGCGGGGAAAGCTGTAACTCTGTGAGATGATTTCACAGAAGACAAAGAAGTTTCTCAGAAAGCTTCTTTCTCTTTGTTATCAGAGGATATTTCCTTTGGCCCTATAGTCTTCAAAGGGAAAGGAAATATCTGTTGTCAGATTCCACAGAAATAAGGCTAGCCAAGAGATCAACGAAATACAGATGTAACTCTGTGAGATGAATTAACAGAACACTAAGCAGTTTCTCAGAAAGCTTCTTTCCAGATTTCATCGGAGGATATTTCCTTTTTCACCACAGCCCTCTATGGGCTTCCAAATATCACTTTGCCAATTCCACAAGAACTGTCTTAGCGAAAGGCTTCTTGAGGGGAAAGGTGTAACTCTGTGAGATGATTTCAGAGAAATCAAAGGAGTTTCTCAGAAAGCTTCTTTCTCTTTGTTATCGGAGGATATTTCCTTTGGCCCTATAGTCTTTAAAGGGATCCGAAATATCTGTTCTCAGATTCCACATAAATAAGGCTAGCAAAGAGATCCACGAAATACAGATGTAACTCTGTGAGATGAATTAACACAACACTAAGCAGTTTCTCAGAAAGCTTGTTTCCAGATTTCATCGGAGGATATTTCCTTTTTCACCATAGCACTCTATGGACTTCCAAATATCACTTTGCCAATTCCACAAGAACTGTCTTATCGAAAGGCTTCTTGAGGGGAAAGCTGTAACTCTGTGAGATGATTTCACAGAACACAAAGAAGTTTCTCAGAAAGTTTCCTTTCTCTTTGTTATCGGAGGATATTTCCTTTGGCCCTATAGTCTTCAAAGGGAAAGGAAGTATCTGTTGTCAGATTCCAGAGAAAAAGGCTGGCAAAGAGATCCACGAAATACAGATGTAACTCTGTGAGATGAATTAACAGAACACTAAGCAGTTTCTCAGAAAGCTTCTTTCCAGATTTCATCGGTGGATATTTCCTTTCTCACCATAGCCCTCTATGGGCTTCCAAAAATCACTTTGCCAATTCCAGAAGAACTGTCTTAGCGAAAGGCTTCTTGAGGGGAAAGCTGTAACTCTGTGAGATGATTTCACAGAACACAAAGAAGTTTCTCAGAAAGCTTCTTTCTCTTTGTTATCGGAGATATTTCCTTTGACCCTATAGTCTTCAAAGGGAAAGGAAATATCTGTTCTCAGATTCCACAGAAATCAGGCTAGCAAAGAGATACATGAAACACAGATGTAACACTGTGAGATGAAGTAACAGAACACTAAGCAGTTTCTCAGAAAGCTTCTTTCCAGATTTCATCGGAGGATATTTCCTTTTTCACCATAGCCCTCTATGGGCTTCCAAATATCACTTTGCCAATTCCACAAGAACTGTCTTAGCGAAAGACTTCTTGAGGGGAAAGCTGTAACTCTGTGAGATGATTTCACAGAACACAAAGAAGTTTCTCAGAAAGCTTCTTACTCTTTGTTATCGGAGGATATTTCCTTTGGCCCTATAGTCTTCAAAGGGAAAGGAAATATCTGTTCTCAGATTCCACAGAAATAAGGCTAGCCAAGAGATCCACGAAATACAGATGTAACTCTGTGAGATGAATTAACAGAACACTAAGCAGTTTCTCAGAATCCTTCTTTCCAGATTTCATCGGAGGATGTTTCCTTTTTCACCATAGCCCTCTATGGGCTTCCAAATATCACTTTGTCAATTCCACAAGAACTGTCTTAGCGAAAGGCTTCTTGCGGGGAAAGCTGTAACTCTGTGAGATGATTTCACAGAAGACAAAGAAGTTTCTCAGAAAGCTTCTTTCTCTTTGTTATCAGAGGATATTTCCTTTGGCACTATAGTCTTCAAAGGGAAAGGAAATATCTGTTGTCAGATTCCACAGAAATAAGGCTAGCCAAGAGATCCACGAAATACAGATGTAACTCTGTGAGATGAATTAACAGAACACTAAGCAGTTTCTCAGAAAGCTTCTTTCCAGATTTCATCGAAGGATATTTCCTTTTTCACCACAGCCCTCTATGGGCTTCCAAATATCACTTTGCCAATTCCACAAGAACTGTCTTAGCGAAACGCTTCTTGAGGGGAAAGGTGTAACTCTGTGAGATGATTTCACAGAACACAAAGAAGTTTCTCAGAAAGTTTCCTTTCTCTTTGTTATCGGAGGATATTTCCTTTGGCCCTATAGTCTTCAAAGGGATCCGAAATATCTGTTCTCAGATTCCACAGTAATAAGGGTAGCAAAGAGATCCACGAAATACAGATGTAACACTGTGAGATGAATTAACAGAACACTAAGCGGTTTCTAGGAAAGCTTCCTTCCGGATTTCATCGGAGGATATTTCCTTTTTCTCCATAGCCCTCTATGGGCTTCCAAATATCACTTTGCCAATTCCACAAGAACTGTCTTAGCGAAAGGCTTCTTGACGGGAAAGCTGTAACTCTGTGAGATGATTTCACAGAACACAAAGAAGTTTCTCAGAAAGCTTCTTTCTCTTTGTTATCGGAGGATATTTCCTTTGGCCCTATAGTCTTCAAAGGGAAAGGAAATATCTGCTGTCAGATTCCAGAGAAAGAAGGCTAGCAAAGAGATCCACGAAACACAGATGTAACTATGTGAGATGAATTACAGAACACTAAGCAGTTTCTCAGAAAGCTTCTTTCCAGATTTCATCGGAGGATATTTCCTTTTTCACCATAGCCCTCGATGGGCTTCCAAATATCACTTTGCCAATTCCACAAGAACTGTCTTAGCGAAAGGCTTCTTGAGGGGAAAGCTGTAACTCTGTGAGATGATTTCACAGAACACAAAGAGGTTTCTCAGAAAGCTTCTTTCTCTTTGTTATCGGAGGATATTTCCTTTGGCCCTATACTCTTCAAAGGGATCCGAAATATCTGTTCTCAGATTCCACAGAAATAAGGCTAGCAAAGAGATCCACGAAATACAGATGAAACTCTATGAGATGAAATAACAGAACACTAAGCAGTTTCTCAGAAAGCTTCTTTCCAGACTTCATCTTAGGATATTTCCTTTTTCACCGTAGCCCTCTAAGGGCTTCCAAATATCACTTTGCCAATTCCACAAGAACTGTCTAAGCGAAAGGCTTCTTGGGGGAAAGCTGTAACTCTGTGAGATGATTTCACAGAAGACAAAGAATTTTCTCAGAAAGCTTCTTTCTCTTTGTTATCGGAGGATATTTCCTTTGGCCCTATAGTCTTCAAAGGGAAAAGAAATATCTGTTCTCAGATTCCACAGAAATAAGGCTAGCAAAGAGATCCACGAAATACAGATGTAACTCTGTGAGATGAATTAACAGAACACTAAGCAGTTTCTCAGAAAGCTTCTTTCCAGATGTCGTCGGAGGATATTTCCTTTTTCACCATAGCCCTCTATGGGCTTCCAAATATCACTTTGCCAATTCCACAAGAACTGTCTTAGCGAAAGGTTTCTTGAGGGGACAGCTGTAACTCTGTGAGATGATTTCACAGAACACAAAGAAGTTTCTCAGAAAGCTTCTTACTCTTTGTTATCGGAGGATATTTCCTTTGGCCCTATAGTCTTTAAAGGGATCCGAAATATCTGTTCTCAGATTCCACAGAAATAAGGCTAGCAAAGAGATCCACGAAATACAGATGTAACTCTGTGAGATGAATTAACAGACACTAAGCAGTTTCTCAGAAAGCTTCTTTGCAGATTTCATCGGAGGATATTTCCTTTTTCACCATAGCCCTCTATGGTCTTCCAAATATCACTTTGCAAATTCCACAAGAACTGTCTTAGCGAAACGTTTCTTGAGGGAACAGCTGTAACTCTGTGAGATGATTTCACAGAACACAAAGAAGTTTCTCAGAAAGCTTCTTTCTCTTTGTTATCGGAGGATATTTCCTTTGGCCCTATAGTCGTCAAAGGGAAAGGAAATATCTGTTCTCAGATTCCACAGAAATAAGGCTAGCAGAGATCAACGAAATACAGATGTAACTCTGTGAGATGAATTAACAGAACACTAAGCAGTTTCTCAGAAAGCTTCTTTCCAGATTTCATCGGAGGATATTTCCTTTTTCACCTTAGCCCTCTATGGGCTTCCAAATATCACTTTGCCAATTCCACAAGAACTGTCTTAGCGAAAGGCTTCTTGAGGGGAAAGCTGTAACTCTGTGAGATGATTTCAGAGAAATCAAAGAAGTTTCTCAGAAAGCTTCTTTCTCTTTGTTATCGGAGTATATTTCCTTTGGCCCTATAGTCTTTAAAGGGATCCGAAATATCTGTTCTCAGATTCCACATAAATAAGGCTAGCAAAGAGATACACAAAATACAGATGTAACTCTGTGAGATGAATTTACAGAACACTGAGCAGTTTCTCAGAAAGCTTGTTTCCAGATTTCATCGGAGGATATTTCCTTTTTCACCATAGCCCTCTATGGACTTCCAAATATCACTTTGCCAATTCCACAAGAACTGTCTTAGCGAAAGGCTTCTTGAGGGGAAAGCTGTAACTCTGTGAGATGATTTCACAGAACACAAAGAAGTTTCTCAGAAAGTTTCCTTTCTCTTTGTTATCGGAGGATATTTCCTTTGGCCCTATAGTCTTCAAAGGGATCCGAAATATTTGTTCTCAGATTCCACAGAAATAAGGGTAGCAAAGAGATCCACGAAATACAGATGTAACTCTGTGAGATGAATTAACAGAACACTAAGCGGTTTCTAAGAAAGCTTCCTTCCGGATTTCATCGAAGGATATTTCCTTTTTCTCCATAGCCCTCTATGAGCTTCCAAATATCACTTTGCCAATTCCACAAGAATTGTCGTAGCGAAAGGCTTCTTGCGGGGAAAGCTGTAACTCTGTGAGATGATTTTACAGAACACAAAGAAGTTTCTCAGAAAGCTTCTTTCTCTTTGTTATCAGAGGATATTTCCTTTGGCCCTATAGTCTTTAAAGGGATCCGAAATATCTGTTCTCAGATTCCACAGAAATAAGGCTAGCAAAGAGATCAACGAAATACAGATGTAACTCTGTGAGATGAATTAACAGACACTAAGCAGTTTCTCAGAAAGCTTCTTTGCAGATTTCATCGGAGGATATTTCCTTTTTCACCATAGCCCTCTATGGTCTTCCAAATATCACTTTGCCAATTCCACAAGAACTGTCTTAGCGAAAGGTTTCTTGAGGGAACAGCTGTAACTCTGTGAGATGATTTCACAGAACACAAAGAAGTTTCACAGAAAGCTTCTTTCTCTTTGTTATCGGAGGATATTTCCTTTGGCCCTATAGTCTTTAAAGGGATCCGTAATATCTGTTGTCAGATTCCACAGAAATAAGGCTAGCAAAGAGATCCACGAAATACAGATGTAACTCTGTGAGATGAATTAACAGAACACTAAGCAGTTTCTCAGAAAGCTTCTTTCCAGATTTCATCGGAGGATATTTCCTTTTTCACCACAGCCCTCTATGGGCTTCCAAATATCACTTTGCCAATTCCACAAGAACTGTCTTAGCGAAAGGCTTCTTGCGGGGAAAGCTGTAACTCTGTGAGATGATTTCACAGAAGACAAGAAGTTTCTCAGAAAGCTTCTTTCTCTTTGTTATCAGAGGATATTTCCTTTGGCCCTATAGACTTCAAAGGGAAAGGAAATATCTGTTCTCAGATTCCACAGAAATAAGGCTAGCAGAGATCAAAGAAATACAGATGTAACTCTGTGAGACGAATTAACAGAACACTAAGCAGTTTCTCAGAAAGCTTCTTTCCAGATTTCCTCGGAGGATATTTCCTTTTTCACCGTAGCCCTCTATTTGCTTCCAAATATCACTTTGCCAATTCCACAAGAACTGTCTTAGCTAAGGCTTCTTGAGGTGAAAGCAGTAACTCTGTGAGATGATTTCAGAGAAATCAAAGAAGTTTCTCAGAAAGCTTTTTTCTCTTTGTTATCGGAGGATATTTCCTTTGGCCCTATAGTCTTTAAAGGGATCCGAAATATCTGTTCTCAGATTCCACATAAATAAGGCTAGCAAAGAGATCCACGAAATACAGATGTAACTCTGTGAGATGAATTAACACAACACTAAGCAGTTTCTCAGAAAGCTTGTTTCCAGATTTCATCGGAGGATATTTCCTTTTTCACCATAGCCCTCTATGGACTTCCAAATATCACTTTGCCAATTCCACAAGAACTGTCTTAGCGAAAGGCTTCTTGACGGGAAAGGTGTAACTCTGTGAGATGATTTCACAGAACACAAAGAAGTTTCTCAGAAAGTTTCCTTTCTCTTTGTTATCGGAGGATATTTCCTTTGGCCCTATAGTCTTCAAAGGGATCCGAAATATCTGTTCTCAGATTCCACAGTAATAAGGGTAGCAAAGAGATCCACGAAATACAGATGTAACACTGTGAGATGAATTAACAGAACACTAAGCGGTTTCTAGGAAAGCTTCCTTCCGGATTTCATCGGAGGATATTTCCTTTTTCTCCATAGCCCTCTATGAGCTTCCAAATATCACTTTGCCAATTCCACAAGAATTGTCGTAGCGAAAGGCTTCTTGCGGGGAAAGCTGTAACTCTGTGAGATGATTTTACAGAACACTAAGAAGTTTCTTAGAACGCTTCTTTCTCTTTGTTTTCGGAGGATATTTCCTTTGGCCCTATAGTCTTCAAAGGGAATGGAAGTATCTGTTGTCAGATTCCAGAGAAAAAGGCTAGCAAAGAGATCCACGAAATACAGATGTAACTCTGTGAGATGAATTAACAGAACACTAAGCAGTTTCTCAGAAAGCTTCTTTCCAGATTTCATCGGTGGATATTTCCTTTTTCACCATAGCCCTCTATGGGCTTCCAAATATCACTTTGCCAATTCCACAAGAACTGTCTTAGCGAAAGGCTTCTTGACGGGAAAGCTGTAACTCTGTGAGATGATTTCACAGAACACAAAGAAGTTTCTCAGAAAGCTTCTTTCTCTTTGTTATCGGAGGATATTTCCTTTGGCCCTATAGTCTTCAAAGGGAAGGGAAATATCTGTTGTCAGATTCCAGAGAAAGAAGGCTAGCAAAGAGATCCCGGAAACCAAGATGTAACTCTGTGAGATGAATTAACAGAACACTAAGCAGTTTCTCAGAAATCTTCTTTCCAGATATCTTCGGAGGATATTTCCTCTTTCACCATAGCCCTCTTTGGGCTTCCAAATATAACTTTGCCAATTCCACAAGAACTGTCTTATCGAAAGGCTTCTTGAGGGGAAAGCTGTAACTCTGTGAGATGATTTCACAGAACACAAAGAAGTTTCTCAGAAAGCTTCTTTCTCTTTGTTATCGGAGGATATTTCCTTTGGCGCTATAGTCTTCAAAGGGAAAGGAAATATCTCTTCTCAGATTCCACAGAAATAAGGCTAGCAAAGAGATCCACGAAATACAGATGTAAATCTGTGAGATGAATTAACAGAACACTTAGCAGTTTCTCAGAAAACTTCTTTCCAGATTTCATCGGAGGATATTTCCTTTTTCTCCATAGACCTCTATGGGCTTCCAAATATCACTATGCCAATTCCACAAGAACTGTCTTAGCGAAAGGCTTCTTGAGGGGAAAGCTGTAACTCTGTGAGATGAATTCACAGAACACAAAGAAGTTTCTCAGAAAGCTTCTTTCTCTTTGTTATCGGAGGATATTTCCTTTGGCCCTATAGTCTTCTAAGGGAAAGGAAATATCTGTTCTCAGATTCCACAGAAATAAGGCTAGCAAAGAGATCCACGAAATACAGATGTAACACTGTGAGATGAATTAACACAACACTAAGCAGTTTCTCAGAAAGCTTCTTTAGAGATTTCATCGGAGGATATTTCCTTTTTCACCATAGCCCTCTATTGGCTTCCAAAAATCACTTTGCCAATTCCAGAAGAACTGTCTTAGCGAAAGGCATCTTGAGGGGAAAGCTGTAACTCTGTGAGATGATTTCACAGAACACAAAGAAGTTTCTCAGAAAGCTTCTTTCTCTTTGTTATCGGAGATATTTCCTTTGACCCTATAGTCTTCAAAGGGAAGGAAATATCTGTTCTCAGATTCCACAGAAATCAGGCTAGCAAATAGATCCATGAAATACAGATGTAACACTGTGAGATGAAGTAACAGAACACTAAGCAGTTTCTCAGAAAGCTTCTTTCCAGATTTCATCGGAGGATATTTCCTTTTTCACCATAGCCCTCTATGGGCTTCCAAATATCACTTTGCCAATTCCACAAGAACTGTCGTAGCGAAAGGCTTCTTGAGGGGAAAGCTGTAATTCTGTGAGATGATTTCACAGAACACAAAGAAGTTTCTCAGAAAGCTTCTTTCTCTTTGTTATCGGAGGATATTTCCTTTGGCCCCATAGTCTTCAAAGGGAAAGGAAATATCTGTTCTCAGATTCCACAGATATAAGGCTAGCCAAGAGATCCACGAAATACAGATGTAACTCTGTGAGATGAATTAACAGAACACTAAGCAGTTTCTCAGAAAGCTTCTTTCCAGATGTCGTCGGAGGATATTTCCTTTTTCACCATAGCCCTCTATGGGCTTCCAAATATCACTTTGCCAATTCCAGAAGAACTGTCTTAGCGAAAGGCTTCTTGCGGGAAAAGCTGTAACTCTGTGAGATGATTTCACAGAAGACAAAGAAGTTTCTCAGAAAGCTTCTTTCTCTTTGTTATCAGAGGATATTTCCTTTGGCCCTATAGTCTTCAAAGGGAAAGGAAATATCTGCTCTCAGATTCCACAGAAATAAGGCTAGCAGAGATCAACGAAATACAGATGTAACTCTGTGAGATGAATTAACAGAACACTAAGCAGTTTCTCAGAAAGCTTGTTTCCAGATTTCATCGGAGGATATTTCCTTTTTCACCATAGCACTCTATGGACTTCCCAATATCACTTTGCCAATTCCACAAGAACTGTCTTAGCGAAAGGCTTCTTGAGGGGAAAGCTGTAACTCTGTGAGATGATTTCACAGAACACAAAGAAGTTTCTCAGAAAGTTTCCTTTCTCTTTGTTATCGGAGGATATTTCCTTTGGCCCTATAGTCTTCAAAGGGAAAGGAATTATCTGTTGTCAGATTCCAGAGAAAAAGGCTGGCAAAGAGATCCACGAAATACAGATGTAACTCTGTGAGATGAATTAACAGAACACTAAGCAGTTTCTCAGAAAGCTTCTTTCCAGATTTCATCGGTGGATATTTCCTTTTTCACCATAGCCCTCTATGGGCTTCCAAAAATCACTTTGCCAATTCCAGAAGAACTGTCTTAGCGAAAGGCTTCTTGAGGGTAAAGCTGTAACTCTGTGAGATGATTTCACAGAACACAAAGAAGTTTCTCAGAAAGCTTCTTTCTCTTTGTTATCGGAGGATATTTCCTTTGGCGCTATAGTCTTCAAAGGGAAAGGAAATATCTGTTGTCAGCTTCCACAGAAATAAGGCTAGCCAAGAGATCCACGAAATACAGATGTAACTCTGTGAGATGAATTAACAGAACACTAAGCAGTTTCTCAGAAAGCTTCTTTCCAGATTTCATCGGAGGATATTTCCTTTTTCACCACAGCCCTCTATGGGCTTCCAAATATCACTTTGCCAATTCCACAAGAACTGTCTTAGCGAAAGGCTTCTTGAGGGGAAAGGTGTAACTCTGTGAGATGATTTCAGAGAAATCAAAGGAGTTTCTCAGAAAGCTTCTTTCTCTTTGTTATCGGAGGATATTTCCTTTGGCCCTATAGTCTTTAAAGGGATCCGAAATATCTGTTCTCAGATTCCACATAAATAAGGCTAGCAAAGAGATCCACGAAATACAGATGTAACTCTGTGAGATGAATTAACACAACACTAAGCAGTTTCTCAGAAAGCTTGTTTCCAGATTTCATCGGAGGATATTTCCTTTTTCACCATAGCACTCTATGGACTTCCAAATATCACTTTGCCAATTCCACAAGAACTGTCTTAGCGAAAGGCTTCTTGAGGGGAAAGCTGTAACTCTGTGAGATGATTTCACAGAACACAAAGAATTTTCTCAGAAAGTTTCCTTTCTCTTTGTTATCGGAGGATATTTCCTTTGGCCCTATAGTCTTCAAAGGGAAAGGAAGTATCTGTTGTCAGATTCCAGAGAAAAAGGCTGGCAAAGAGATCCACGAAATACAGATGTAACTCTGTGAGATGAATTAACAGAACACTAAGCAGTTTCTCAGAAAGCTTCTTTCCAGATTTCATCGGTGGATATTTCCTTTTTCACCATAGCCCTCTATGGGCTTCCAAAAATCACTTTGCCAATTCCAGAAGAACTGTCTTAGCGAAAGGCTTCTTGAGGGGAAAGCTGTAACTCTGTGAGATGATTTCACAGAACACAAAGAAGTTTCTCAGAAAGCTTCTTTCTCTTTGTTATCGGAGATATTTCCTTTGACCCTATAGTCTTCAAAGGGAAAGGAAATATCTGTTCTCAGATTCCACAGAAATCAGGCTAGCAAAGAGATACATGAAACACAGATGTAACACTGTGAGATGAAGTAACAGAACACTAAGCAGTTTCTCAGAAAGCTTCTTTCCAGATTTCATCGGAGGATATTTCCTTTTTCACCATAGCCCTCTATGGGCTTCCAAATATCACTTTGCCAATTCCACAAGAACTGTCTTAGCGAAAGACTTCTTGAGGGGAAAGCTGTAACTCTGTGAGATGATTTCACAGAACACAAAGAAGTTTCTCAGAAAGCTTCTTACTCTTTGTTATCGGAGGATATTTCCTTTGGCCCTATAGTCTTCAAAGGGAAAGGAAATATCTGTTCTCAGATTCCACAGAAATAAGGCTAGCCAAGAGATCCACGAAATACAGATGTAACTCTGTGAGATGAATTAACAGAACACTAAGCAGTTTCTCAGAATGCTTCTTTCCAGATTTCATCGGAGGATGTTTCCTTTTTCACCATAGCCCTCTATGGGCTTCCAAATATCACTTTGCCAATTCCACAAGAACTGTCTTAGCGAAAGGTTTCTTGAGGGAACAGCTGTAACTCTGTGAGATGATTTCACAGAACACAAAGAAGTTTCACAGAAAGCTTCTTTCTCTTTGTTATCGGAGGATATTTCCTTTGGCCCTATAGTCTTTAAAGGGATCCGTAATATCTGTTGTCAGATTCCACAGAAATAAGGCTAGCAAAGAGATCCACGAAATACAGATGTAACTCTGTGAGATGAATTAACAGAACACTAAGCAGTTTCTCAGAAAGCTTCTTTCCAGATTTCATCGGAGGATATTTCCTTTTTCACCACAGCCCTCTATGGGCTTCCAAATATCACTTTGCCAATTCCACAAGAACTGTCTTAGCGAAAGGCTTCTTGCGGGGAAAGCTGTAACTCTGTGAGATGATTTCACAGAAGACAAGAAGTTTCTCAGAAAGCTTCTTTCTCTTTGTTATCAGAGGATATTTCCTTTGGCCCTATAGACTTCAAAGGGAAAGGAAATATCTGTTCTCAGATTCCACAGAAATAAGGCTAGCAGAGATCAAAGAAATACAGATGTAACTCTGTGAGACGAATTAACAGAACACTAAGCAGTTTCTCAGAAAGCTTCTTTCCAGATTTCATCGGAGGATATTTCCTTTTTCACCGTAGCCCTCTATGGGCTTCCAAATATCACTTTGCCAATTCCACAAGAACTGTCTTAGCTAAGGCTTCTTGAGGTGAAAGCAGTAACTCTGTGAGATGATTTCAGAGAAATCAAAGAAGTTTCTCAGAAAGATTCTTTCTCTTTGTTATCGGAGGATATTTCCTTTGGCCCTATAGTCTTTAAAGGGATTCGAAATATCTGTTCTCAGATTCCACATAAATAAGGCTAGCAAAGAGATCCACGAAATACAGATGTAACTCTGTGAGATGAATTAACACAACACTAAGCAGTTTCTCAGAAAGCTTGTTTCCAGATTTCATCGGAGGATATTTCCTTTTTCACCATAGCCCTCTATGGACTTCCAAATATCACTTTGCCAATTCCACAAGAACTGTCTTAGCGAAAGGCTTCTTGAGGGGAAAGGTGTAACTCTGTGAGATGATTTCACAGAACACAAAGAAGTTTCTCAGAAAGTTTCCTTTCTCTTTGTTATCGGAGGATATTTCCTTTGGCCCTATAGTCTTCAAAGGGATCCGAAATATCTGTTCTCAGATTCCACAATAATAAGGGTAGCAAAGAGATCCACGAAATACAGATGTAACACTGTGAGATGAATTAACAGAACACTAAGCGGTTTCTAGGAAAGCTTCCTTCCGGATTTCATCGGAGGATATTTCCTTTTTCTCCATAGCCCTCTATGAGCTTCCAAATATCACTTTGCCAATTCCACAAGAATTGTCTTAGCGAAAGGCTTCTTGCGGGGAAAGCTGTAACTCTGTGAGATGATTTTACAGAACACTAAGAAGTTTCTCAGAAAGCTTCTTTCTCTTTGTTTTCGGAGGATATTTCCTTTGGCCCTATAGTCTTCAAAGGGAAAGGAAGTATCTGTTGTCAGATTCCAGAGAAAAAGGCTAGCAAAGAGATCCACGAAATACAGATGTAACTCTGTGAGATGAATTAAGAGAACACTAAGCAGTTTCTCAGAAAGCTTCTTTCCAGATTTCATCGGTGGATATTTCCTTTTTCACCATAGCCCTCTATGGGCTTCCAAATATCACTTTGCCAATTCCACAAGAACTGTCTTAGCGAAAGGCTTCTTGACGGGAAAGCTGTAACTCTGTGAGATGATTTCACAGAACACAAAGAAGTTTCTCAGAAAGTTTCTTTCTCTTTGTTATCGGAGGATATTTCCTTTGGCCCTATAGTCTTCAAAGGGAAAGGAAATATCCGCGGTAAGATTCCAGAGAAAGAAGGCTAGCAAAGAGATCCACGAAACACAGATGTAACTATGTGAGATGAATTACAGAACACTAAGCAGTTTCTCAGAAAGCTTCTTTTCAGATTTCAACGGATTATATTTCCTTTTTCACCATAGCCCTCGACGGGCTTCCAAATATCACTTTGCCAATTCCACAAGAACTGTCTTAGCGAAAGGCTTCTTGAGGGGAAAGCTGTAACTCTGTGAGATGATTTCACAGAACACAAAGAGGTTTCTCAGAAAGCTTCTTTCTCTTTGTTATCGGAGGATATTTCCTTTGGCCCTATAGTCTTCAAAGGGATCCGAAATATCTGTTCTCAGATTCCACAGAAATAAGGCTAGCAAAGAGATCCACGAAATACAGATGAAACTCTATGAGATGAAATAACAGAACACTAAGCAGTTTCTCAGAAAGCTTCTTTCCAGACTTCATCTTAGGATATTTCCTTTTTCACCTTAGCCCTCTAAGGGCTTCCAAATATCACTTTGCCAATTCCACAAGAACTCTCTAAGCGAAAGGCTTCTTGGGGGAAAGCTGTAACTCTGTGAGATGATTTCACAGAAGACAAAGAAGTTTCTCAGAAAGCTTCTTTCTCTTTGTTATCGGAGGATATTTCCTTTGGCCCTATAGTCTTCAAAGGGAAAGGAAATATCTGTTCTCAGATTCCACAGAAATAAGGCTAGCAAAGAAATCCAGGAAATACAGATGTAACTCTGTGAGATGAATTAACAGAACACTAAGCAGTTTCTCAGAAAGCTTCTTTCCAGATTTCCTCGGAGGATATTTCCTTTTTCACCATAGCCCTCTATGGGCTTCCAAATATCACTTTGCCAATTCCACAAGAACTGTCTTAGCGAAAGGTTTCTTGAGGGGACAGCTGTAACTCTGTGAGATGATTTCACAGAACACAAAGAAGTTTCTCAGAAAGCTTCTTTCTCTTTGTTATCGGAGGATATTTCCTTTGGCCCTATAGTCTTTAAAGGGATCCGAAATATCTGTTCTCAGATTCCACAGAAATAAGGCTAGCAAAGAGATCTACGAAATACAGATGTAACTCTGTGAGATGAATTAACAGACACTAAGTAGTTTCTCAGAAAGCTTCTTTGCAGATTTCATCGGAGGATATTTCCTTTTTCACCATAGCCCTCGATGGGCTTCCAAATATCACTTTGCCAATTCCAAAAGAACTGTCTTAGCGAAAGGCTTCTTGAGGGGAAAGCTGTAACTCTGTGAGATGATTTCACAGAACACATAGAGGTTTCTCAGAAAGCTTCTTTCTCTTTGTTATCGGAGGATATTTCCTTTGGCCCTATACTCTTCAAAGGGATCCGAAATATCTGTTCTCAGATTCCACAGAAATAAGGCTAGCAAAGAGATCCACGAAATACAGATGAAACTCTATGAGATGAAATAAGAGAACACTAAGCAGTTTCTCAGAAAGCTTCTTTCCAGACTTCATCTTAGGATATTTCCTTTTTCACCGTAGCCCTCTAAGGGCTTCCAAATATCACTTTGCCAATTCCACAAGAACTGTCTAAGCGAAAGGCTTCTTGATGGGAAAGCTGTAACTCTGTGAGATGATTTCACAGAAGACAAAGAAGTTTCTCAGAAAGCTTCTTTCTCTTTGTTATCGGAGGATATTTCCTTTGGCCCTATAGTCTTCAAAGAGAAAGGAAATATCTGTTCTCAGATTCCACAGAAATAAGGCTAGCAAAGAGATCCACGAAATACAGATGTAACTCTGTGAGATGAATTAACAGAACACTAAGCAGTTTCTCAGAAAGCTTCTTTCCAGATTTCGTCGGAGGATATTTCCTTTTTCACCATAGCCCTCTATGGGCTTCCAAAAATCACTTTGCCAATTCCACAAGAACTGTCTTAGCGAAAGGTTTCTTGAGGGGACAGCTGTAACTCTGTGAGATGATTTCACAGAACACAGAGAAGTTTCTCAGAAAGCTTCTTTCTCTTTGTTATCGGAGGATATTTCCTTTGGCCCTATAGTCTTTAAAGGGATCCGAAATATCTGTTCTCAGATTCCACAGAAATAAGGCTGCCAAAGAGATCAACGAAATACAGATGTAACTCTGTGAGGTGAATTAACAGACACTAAGCAGTTTCTCAGAAAGCTTCTTTGCAGATTTCATCGGAGGATATTTCCTTTTTCACCATAGCCCTCTATGGTCTTCCAAATATCACTTTGCCAATTCCACAAGAACTGTCATAGCGAAAGGTTTCTTGAGGGAACAGCTGTAACTCTGTGAGATGATTTCACAGAACACAAAGAAGTTTCACAGAAAGCTTCTTTCTCTTTGTTATCGGAGGATATTTCCTTTGGCCCTATAGTCTTCAAAGGGAAAGGAAATATCTGTTCTCAGACTCCACAGAAATAAGGCTAGCAAAGAGATTCACGAAATACAGATGTAACTCTGTGAGATGAATTAACAGAACACTAAGCAGTTTCTCAGAAAGCTTCTTTCCAGATTTCATCGGAGGATATTTCCTTTTTCACCGTAGCCCTCTATGGGCTTCCAAATATCACTTTGCCAATTCCACAAGAACTGTCTTAGCGAAAGGCTTCTTGAGGGGAAAGCTGTAACTCTGTGAGATAATTTCACAGAACACAAAGAAGTTTCTCAGAAAGCTTCTTTCTCTTTGTTATCGGAGGATATTTCCTTTGGCCCTATAGTCTTCAAAGGGAAAGGAAATATCTGTTGTCAGATTCCACAGAAATAAGGCTAGCCAAGAGATCCACGAAATACAGATGTAACTCTGTGAGATGAATTAACAGAACACTAAGAAGTTTCTCAGAAAGCTTCTTTCCAGATTTCATCGGAGGATATTTCCTTTTTCACCACAGCCCTCTATGGGCTTCCAAATATCACTTTGCCAATTCCACAAGAACTGTCTTAGCGAAAGGCTTCTTTAGGGGAAAGCTGTAACTCTGTGAGATGATTTCACAGAAGACAAAGAAGTTTCTCAGAAAGCTTCTTTCTCTTTGTTATCAGAGGATATTTCCTTTGGCCCTATAGTCTTCAAAGGGAAAGGAAATATCTGTTCTCAGATTCCACAGAAATAAGGCTATCAGAGATCAAAGAAATACAGATGTAACTCTGTGAGATGAATTAACAGAAGACTAAGCAGTTTCTCAGAAAGCTTCTTTCCAGATTTCATCGGAGGATATTTCCTTTTTCACCGTAGCCCTCTATGGGCTTCAAAATATCACTTTGCCAATTCCACAAGAACTGTCTTAGCGAAAGGCTTCTTGAGGGGAAAGCAGTAACTCTGTGAGATGATTTCAGAGAAATCAAAGAAGTTTCTCAGAAAGCTTCTTTCTCTTTGTTATCGGAGGATATTTCCTTTGGCCCTATAGTCTTTAAAGGGATCCGAAATATCTGTTCTCAGATTCCACATAAATAAGGCTAGCAAAGAGATCCACGAAATACAGATGTAACTCTGTGAGATGAATTAACACAACACTAAGCAGTTTCTCAGAAAGCTTGTTTCCAGATTCTACGGAGGATATTTCCTTTTTCACCATAGCCCTCTATGGACTTCCAAATATCACTTTGCCAATTCCACAAGAACTGTCTTAGCGAAAGGCTTCTTGAGGGCAAAGGTGTAACTCTGTGAGATGATATCACAGAACACAAAGAAGTTTCTCAGAAAGTTTCCTTTCTCTTTGTTATCGGAGGATATTTCCTTTGGCCCTATAGTCTTCAAAGGGATCCGAAATATCTGTTCTCAGATTCCACAGTAATAAGGGTAGCAAAGAGATCCACGAAATACAGATGTAACTCTGTGAGATGAATTAACAGAACACTAAGCGGTTTCTAGGAAAGCTTCCTTCCGGATTTCATCGGAGGATATTTCCTTTTTCACCGTAGCCCTCTATGAGCTTCCAAATATCACTTTGCCAATTCCACAAGAATTGTCTTAGCGAAAGGCTTCTTGCGGGGAAAGCTGTAACTCTGTGAGATGATTTTACAGAACACTAAGAAGTTTCTCAGAAAGCTTCTTTCTCTTTGTTTTCGGAGGATATTTCCTTTGGCCCTATAGTCTTCAAAGGGAAAGGAAGTATCTGTTGTCAGATTCCAGAGAAAAAGGCTAGCAAAGAGATCCACGAAATACAGATGTAACTCTGTGAGATGAATTAACAGAACACTAAGCAGTTTCTCAGAAAGCTTCTTTCCAGATTTCATCGGTGGATATTTCCTTTTTCACCATAGACCTCTATGGGCTTCCAAATATCACTTTGCCAATTCCACAAGAACTGTCTTAGCGAAAGGCTTCTTGACGGGAAAGCTGTAACTCTGTGAGATGATTTCACAGAACACAAAGAAGTTTCTCAGAAAGCTTCTTTCTCTTTGTTATCGGAGGATATTTCCTTTGGCCCTATAGTCTTCAAAGGGAAAGGAAATATCTGCTGTCAGATTCCAGAGAAAGAAGGCTAGCAAAGAGATCCACGAAACACAGATGTAACTATGTGAGATGAATTACAGAACACTAAGCAGTTTCTCAGAAAGATTCTTTCCAGATTTCATCGGAGGATATTTCCTTTTTCACCATAGCCCTCGATGGGCTTCCAAATATCACTTTGCCAATTCCACAAGAACTGTCTTAGCGAAAGTCTTCTTGAGGGGAAAGCTGTAACTCTGTGAGATGATTTCACAGAACACAAAGAGGTTTCTCAGAAAGCTTCTTTCTCTTTGTTATCGGAGGATATTTCCTTTGGCCCTATACTCTTCAAAGGGATCCGAAATATCTGTTCTCAGATTCCACAGAAATAAGGCTAGCAAAGAGTTCCACGAAATACAGATGAAACTCTATGAGATGAAATAACAGAACACTAAGCAGTTTCTCAGAAAGCTTCTTTCCAGACTTCATCTTAGGATATTTCCTTTTCACCTTAGCCCTCTAAGGGCTTCCAAATATCACTTTGCCAATTCCACAAGAACTGTCTAAGCGAAAGGCTTCTTGGGGGAAAGCGGTAACTCTGTGAGATGATTTCACAGAAGACAAAGAAGTATCTCAGAAAGCTTCTTTCTCTTTGTTATCGGTGGATATTTCCTTCGGCCCTATAGTCTTCAAAGGGAAAGGAAATATCTGTTCTCAGATTCCACAGAAATAAGGCTAGCAAAGAGATCCACGAAATACAGATGTAACTCTGTGAGATGAATTAACAGAACACTAAGCAGTTTCTCAGAAAGCTTCTTTCCAGATTTCGTCGGAGGATATTTCCTTTTTCACCATAGCCCTCTATGGGCTTCCAAATATCACTTTGCCAATTCCACAAGAACTGTCTTAGCGAAAGGTTTCTTGAGGGGACAGCTGTAACTCTGTGAGATGATTTCACAGAACACAAAGAAGTTTCTCAGAAAGCTTCTTTCTCTTTGTTATCGGAGGATATTTCCTTTGGCCCTATAGTCTTTAAAGGGATCCGAAATATCTGTTCTCAGATTCCACAGAAATAAGGCTAGCAAAGAGATCAACGAAATACAGATGTAACTCTGTGAGATGAATTAACAGACACTAAGCAGTTTCTCAGAAAGCTTCTTTGCAGATTTCATCGCAGGATATTTCCTTTTTCACCATAGCCCTCTATGGTCTTCCAAATATCACTTTGCCAATTCCACAAGAACTGTCTTAGCGAAAGGTTTCTTGAGGGAACAGCTGTAACTCTGTGAGATGATTTCACAGAACACAAAGAAGTTTCTCAGAAAGCTTCTTTCTCTTTGTTATCGGAGGATATTTCCTTTGGCCCTATAGTCTTCAAAGGGAAAGGAAATATCAGTTCTCAGATTCCACAGAAATAAGGCTAGCAAAGAGATCCACGAAATCCAGATTTAACTCAGTGAGATGAATTAACAGAACACTAAGCAGTTTCTCAGAAAGCTTCTTTCCATGTTTCATCGGAGCATATTTCCTTTTCACCATAGCACTCTATGGGCTTCCAAATATCACTTTGCCAATTCCACAAGAACTATCTTCGGGAAAGGTTTCTTGAGGGGACAGCTGTAACTCTGTGAGATGATTTCACAGAACACAAAGAAGTTTCTCAGAAAGTTTCTTTCTCTTTGTTATCGGAGGATATTTCCTTTGGCCCTATAGTCTTTAAAGGGATCCGTAATATCTGTTGTTAGATTCCACAGAAATAAGGCTAGCAAAGAGATCAACGAAATACAGATGTAAATCTGTGAGATGAATTAACATAACACTAAGCAGTTTCTCAGAAAGCTTCTTTGCAGATTTCATCGGAGGATATTTCCTTTTTCACCATAGCCCTCTATGGGCTTCCAAATATCACCTTGCCAATTCCACAAGGACTGTCTTAGCGAAGGTTTTCTTGAGGGGACAGGTGTAACTCTGTGAGATGATTTCACAGAACACAAAGAAGTTTCTCAGAAAGCTTCTTTCTCTTTGTTATCAGAGGATATTTCCTTTGGCCCTATAGTCTTTAAGGGGATCCCAAATATCTGTTCTCAGATTCCACAGAAATAAGGCTAGCAAGGAGATCCAGGAAATACAGATGTAACTCTGTGAGATGAGTTAACAGACACTAAGCAGTTTCTCAGAAAGCTTCTTTGCAGATTTCATCGGAGGATATTTCCTTTTTCACCATAGCCCTCTATGGTCTTCCAAATATCACCTTGCCAATTCCACAAGAACTGTCTTAGCGAAAGGTTTCTTGAGGGAACAGCTGTAACTCTGTGAGATGATTTCACAGAACACAAAGAAGTTTCTCAGAAAGCTTCTTTCTCTTTGTTATCGGAGGATATTTCCTTTGGCCCTATAGTCTTTAAAGGGTCCGAAATATCTGTTCTCAGATTCCACATAAATAAGGCTAGCAAAGAGATACACGAAATACAGATGTAACTCTGTGAGATGAATTTACAGAACACTGAGCAGTTTCTCAGAAAGCTTGTTTCCAGATTTCATCGGAGGATATTTCCTTTTTCACCATAGCCCTCTATGGACTCCAAATATCTCTTTGCCAATTCCACAAGAACTGTCTTAGCGAAAGGCTTCTTGAGGGGAAAGCTGTAACTCTGTGAGATGATTTCACAGAACACAAAGAAGTTTCTCAGAAAGTTTCCTTTCTCTTTGTTATCGGAGGATATTTCCTTTGGCCCTATAGTCTTCAAAGGGATCCGAAATATTTGTTCTCAGATTCCACAGAAATAAGGGTAGCAAAGAGATCCACGAAATACAGATGTAACTCTGTGAGATGAATTAACAGAACACTAAGCGGTTTCTAAGAAAGCTTCCTTCCGGATTTCATCGGAGGATATTTCCTTTTTCTCCATAGCCCTCTATGAGCTTCCAAATATCACTTTGCCAATTCCACAAGAATTGTCGTAGCGAAAGGCTTCTTGCGGGGAAAGCTGTAACTCTGTGAGATGATTTTACAGAACACTAAGAAGTTTCTTAGAAAGCTTCTTTCTCTTTGTTTTCGGAGGATATTTCCTTTGGCCCTATAGTCTTCAAAGGGAATGGAAGTATCTGTTGTCAGATTCCAGAGAAAAAGGCTAGCAAAGAGATCCACGAAATACAGATGTAACTCTGTGAGATGAATTAACAGAACACTAAGCAGTTTCTCAGAAAGCTTCTTTCCAGATTTCATCGGTGGATATTTCCTTTTTCACCATAGCCCTCTATGGGCTTCCAAATATCACTTTGCCAATTCCACAAGAACTGTCTTAGCGAAAGGCTTCTTGACGGGAAAGCTGTAACTCTGTGAGATGATTTCACAGAACACAAAGAAGTTTCTCAGAAAGCTTCTTTCTCTTTGTTATCGGAGGATATTTCCTTTGGCCCTATAGTCTTCAAAGGGAAGGGAAATATCTGTTGTCAGATTCCAGAGAAAGAAGGCTAGCAAAGAGATCCCGGAAACAAAGATGTAACTCTGTGAGATGAATTAACAGAACACTAAGCAGTTTCTCAGAAATCTTCTTTCCAGATATCTTCGGAGGATATTTCCTCTTTCACCATAGCCCTCTTTGGGCTTCCAAATATAACTTTGCCAATTCCACAAGAACTGTCTTATCGAAAGGCTTCTTGAGGGGAAAGCTGTAACTCTGTGAGATGATTTCAGAGAAATCAAAGAAGTTTCTCAGAAAGCTTCTTTCTCTTTGTTATCGGAGGATATTTCCTTTGGCCCTATAGTCTTTAAAGGGATCCGAAATATCTGTTCTCAGATTCCACATAAATAAGGCTAGCAAAGAGATACACGAAATACAGATGTAACTCTGTGAGATGAATTTACAGAACACTGAGCAGTTTCTCAGAAAGCTTGTTTCCAGATTTCATCGGAGGATATTTCCTTTTTCACCATAGCCCTCTATGGACTTCAAATATCACTTTGCCAATTCCACAAGAACTGTCTTAGCGAAAGGCTTCTTGAGGGGAAAGCTGTAACTCTGTGAGATGATTTCACAGAACACAAAGAAGTTTCTCAGAAAGTTTCCTTTCTCTTTGTTATCGGAGGATATTTCCTTTGGCCCTATAGTCTTCAAAGGGATCCGAAATATTTGTTCTCAGATTCCACAGAAATAAGGGTAGCAAAGAGATCCACGAAATACAGATGTAACTCTGTGAGATGAATTAACAGAACACTAAGCGGTTTCTAAGAAAGCTTCCTTCCGGATTTCATCGGAGGATATTTCCTTTTTCTCCATAGCCCTCTATGAGCTTCCAAATATCACTTTGCCAATTCCACAAGAATTGTCGTAGCGAAAGGCTTCTTGCGGGGAAAGCTGTAACTCTGTGAGATGATTTTACAGAACACTAAGAAGTTTCTTAGAAAGCTTCTTTCTCTTTGTTTTCGGAGGATATTTCCTTTGGCCCTATAGTCTTCAAAGGGAATGGAAGTATCTGTTGTCAGATTCCAGAGAAAAAGGCTAGCAAAGAGATCCACGAAATACAGATGTAACTCTGTGAGATGAATTAACAGAACACTAAGCAGTTTCTCAGAAAGCTTCTTTCCAGATTTCATCTGAGGATATTTCCTTTTTCACCATAGCCCTCTATGGGCTTCCAAATATCACTTTGCCAATTCCACAAAACTGTCTTAGCGAAAGGCTTCTTGACGGGAAAGCTGTAACTCTGTGAGATGATTTCACAGAACACAAAGAAGTTTCTCAGAAAGCTTCTTTCTCTTTGTTATCGGAGGATATTTCCTTTGGCCCTATAGTCTTCAAAGGGAAGGGAAATATCTGTTGTCAGATTCCAGAGAAAGAAGGCTAGCAAAGAGATCCCGGAAACAAAGATGTAACTCTGTGAGATGAATTAACAGAACACTAAGCAGTTTCTCAGAAATCTTCTTTCCAGATATCTTCGGAGGATATTTCCTCTTTCACCATAGCCCTCTTTGGGCTTCCAAATATAACTTTGCCAATTCCACAAGAACTGTCGTAGCGAAAGGCTTCTTGAGGGGAAAGCTGTAACTCTGTGAGATGATTTCACAGAACACAAAGAAGTTTCTCAGAAAGCTTCTTTCTCTTTGTTATCGGGGGATATTTCCTTTGGCCCTATAGTCTTCAAAGGGAAAGGAAATATCTGTTCTCAGATTCCACAGATATAAGGCTAGCCAAGAGATCCACGAAATACAGATGTAACTCTGTGAGATGAATTAACAGAACACTAAGCAGTTTCTCAGAAAGCTTCTTTCCAGATTTCATCGGAAGATATTTCCTTTTTCACCATAGCCCTCTATGGGCTTCCAAATATCACTTTGCCAATTCCAGAAGAACTGTCTTAGCGAAAGGCTTCTTGCGGGAAAAGCTGTAACTCTGTGAGATGATTTCACAGAAGACAAAGAAGTTTCTCAGAAAGCTTCTTTCTCTTTGTTATCAGAGGATATTTCCTTTGGCCCTATAGTCTTCAAAGGGAAAGGAAATATCTGTTCTCAGATTCCACAGAAATAAGGCTAGCAGAGATCAACGAAATACAGATGTAACTCTGTGAGATGAATTAACAGAACACTAAGCAGTTTCTCAGAAAGCTTGTTTCCAGATTTCATCGGAGGATATTTCCTTTTTCACCATAGCACTCTATGGACTTCCCAATATCACTTTGCCAATTCCACAAGAACTGTCTTAGCGAAAGGCTTCTTGAGGGGAAAGCTGTAACTCTGTGAGATGATTTCACAGAACACAAAGAAGTTTCTCAGAAAGTTTCCTTTCTCTTTGTTATCGGAGGATATTTCCTTTGACCCTATAGTCTTCAAAGGGAAAGGAAGTATCTGTTGTCAGATTCCAGAGAAAAAGGCTGGCAAAGAGATCCACGAAATACAGATGTAACTCTGTGAGATGAATTAACAGAACACTAAGCAGTTTCTCAGAAAGCTTCTTTCCAGATTTCATCGGTGGATATTTCCTTTTTCACCATAGCCCTCTATGGGCTTCCAAAAATCACTTTGCCAATTCCAGAAGAACTGTCTTAGCGAAAGGCTTCTTGAGGGGAAAGCTGTAACTCTGTGAGATGATTTCACAGAACACAAAGAAGTTTCTCAGAAAGCTTCTTTCTCTTTGTTATCGGAGGATATTTCCTTTGGCGCTATAGTCTTCAAAGGGAAAGGAAATATCTGTTCTCAGATTCCACAGAAATAAGGCTAGCAAAGACATCCACGAAATACAGATGTAACTCTGCGAGATGAATTAACAGAACACTAAGCAGTTTCGCAGAAAGCTTCTTTACAGATTTCATCTGAGGATATTTCCTTTTTCACCATAGCCCTCTATGGGCTTCAAAATATCACTTTGCCAATTCCACAAGAACTGTCTTAGCGAAAGGCTTCTTGAGGGGAAAGCTGTAACTCTGTGAGATGATTTCACAGAACACAAAGAAGTTTCTCAGAAAGCTTCTTTCTCTTTGTTATCGGAGATATTTCCTTTGACCCTATAGTCTTCAAAGGGAAAGGAAATATCTGTTCTCAGATTCCACAGAAATCAGGCTAGCAAAGAGATACATGAAACACAGATGTAACACTGTGAGATGAAGTAACAGAACACTAAGCAGTTTCTCAGAAAGCTTCTTTCCAGATTTCATCGGAGGATATTTCCTTTTTCACCATAGCCCTCTATGGGCTTCCAAATATCACTTTGCCAATTCCACAAGAACTGTCTTAGCGAAAGGCTTCTTGAGGGGAAAGCTGTAACTCTGTGAGATGATTTCACAGAACACAAAGAAGTTTCTCAGAAAGCTTCTTACTCTTTGTTATCGGAGGATATTTCCTTTGGCCCTATAGTCTTCAAAGGGAAAGGAAATATCTGTTCTCAGATTCCACAGAAATAAGGCTAGCCAAGAGATCCACGAAATACAGATGTAACTCTGTGAGATGAATTAACAGAACACTAAGCAGTTTCTCAGAATGCTTCTTTCCAGATTTCATCGGAGGATGTTTCCTTTTTCACCATAGCCCTCTATGGGCTTCCAAATATCACTTTGTCAATTCCACAAGAACTATCTTAGCGAAAGGCTTCTTGCGGGGAAAGCTGTAACTCTGTGAGATGATTTCACAGAAGACAAAGAAGTTTCTCAGAAAGCTTCTTTCTCTTTGTTATCAGAGGATATTTCCTTTGGCCCTATAGTCTTCAAAGGGAAAGGAAATATCTGTTGTCAGATTCCACAGAAATAAGGCTAGCCAAGAGATCCACGAAATACAGATGTAACTCTGTGAGATGAATTAACAGAACACTAAGCAGTTTCTCAGAAAGCTTCTTTCCAGATTTCATCGGAGGATATTTCCTTTTTCACCACAGCCCTCTATGGGCTTCCAAATATCACTTTGCCAATTCCACAAGAACTGTCTTAGCGAAAGGCTTCTTGAGGGGAAAGGTGTAACTCTGTGAGATGATTTCAGAGAAATCAAAGGAGTTTCTCAGAAAGCTTCTTTCTCTTTGTTATCGGAGGATATTTCCTTTGGCCCTATAGTCTTTAAAGGGATCCGAAATATCTGTTCTCAGATTCCACATAAATAAGGCTAGCAAAGAGATCCACGAAATACAGATGTAACTCTGTGAGATGAATTAACACAACACTAAGCAGTTTCTCAGAAAGCTTGTTTCCAGATTTCATCGGAGGATATTTCCTTTTTCACCATAGCACTCTATGGACTTCCAAATATCACTTTGCCAATTCCACAAGAACTGTCTTAGCGAAAGGCTTCTTGAGGGGAAAGCTGTAACTCTGTGAGATGATTTCACAGAACACAAAGAAGTTTCTCAGAAAGTTTCCTTTCTCTTTGTTATCGGAGGATATTTCCTTTGGCCCTATAGTCTTCAAAGGGAAAGGAAGTATCTGTTGTCAGATTCCAGAGAAAAAGGCTGGCAAAGAAATCCACGAAATACAGATGTTACTCTGTGAGATGAATTAACAGAACACTAAGCAGTTTCTCAGAAAGCTTCTTTCCAGATTTCATCGGTGGATATTTCCTTTTTCACCATAGCCCTCTATGGGCTTCCAAAAATCACTTTGCCAATTCCAGAAGAACTGTCTTAGCGAAAGGCTTCTTGAGGGGAAAGCTGTAACTCTGTGAGATGATTTCACAGAACACAAAGAAGTTTCTCAGAAAGCTTCTTTCTCTTTGTTATCGGAGGATATTTCCTTTGGCGCTATAGTCTTCAAAGGGAAAGGAAATATCTGTTCTCAGATTCCACAGAAATAAGGCTAGCAAAGACATCCACGAAATACAGATGTAACTCTGCGAGATGAATTAACAGAACACTAAGCAGTTTCGCAGAAAGCTTCTTTACAGATTTCATCTGAGGATATTTCCTTTTTCACCATAGCCCTCTACGGGCTTCAAAATATCACTTTGCCAATTCCACAAGAACTGTCTTAGCGAAAGGCTTCTTGAGGGGAAAGCTGTAACTCTGTGAGATGATTTCACAGAACACAAAGAAGTTTCTCAGAAAGCTTCTTTCTCTTTGTTATCGGAGATATTTCCTTTGACCCTATAGTCTTCAAAGGGAAAGGAAATATCTGTTTTCAGATTCCACAGAAATCAGGCTAGCAAAGAGATACATGAAACACAGATGTAACACTGTGAGATGAAGTAACAGAACACTAAGCAGTTTCTCAGAAAGCTTCTTTCCAGATTTCATCGGAGGATATTTCCTTTTTCACCATAGCCCTCTATGGGCTTCCAAATATCACTTTGCCAATTCCACAAGAACTGTCTTAGCGAAAGACTTCTTGAGGGGAAAGCTGTAACTCTGTGAGATGATTTCACAGAACACAAAGAAGTTTCTCAGAAAGCTTCTTACTCTTTGTTATCGGAGGATATTTCCTTTGGCCCTATAGTCTTCAAAGGGAAAGGAAATATCTGTTGTCAGATTCCACAGAAATAAGGCTAGCCAAGAGATCCACGAAATACAGATGTAACTCTGTGAGATGAATTAACAGAACACTAAGCAGTTTCTCAGAAAGCTTCTTTCCAGATTTCATCGGAGGATATTTCCTTTTTCACCACAGCCCTCTATGGGCTTCCAAATATCACTTTGCCAATTCCACAAGAACTGTCTTAGCGAAAGGCTTCTTGAGGGGAAAGGTGTAACTCTGTGAGATGATTTCAGAGAAATCAAAGGAGTTTCTCAGAAAGCTTCTTTCTCTTTGTTATCGGAGGATATTTCCTTTGGCCCTATAGTCTTTAAAGGGATCCGAAATATCTGTTCTCAGATTCCACATAAATAAGGCTAGCAAAGAGATCCACGAAATACAGATGTAACTCTGTGAGATGAATTAACACAACACTAAGCAGTTTCTCAGAAAGCTTGTTTCCAGATTTCATCGGAGGATATTTCCTTTTTCACCATAGCACTCTATGGACTTCCAAATATCACTTTGCCAATTCCACAAGAACTGTCTTAGCGAAAGGCTTCTTGAGGGGAAAGCTGTAACTCTGTGAGATGATTTCACAGAACACAAAGAAGTTTCTCAGAAAGTTTCCTTTCTCTTTGTTATCGGAGGATATTTCCTTTGGCCCTATAGTCTTCAAAGGGAAAGGAAGTATCTGTTGTCAGATTCCAGAGAAAAAGGCTGGCAAAGAGATCCACGAAATACAGATGTTACTCTGTGAGATGAATTAACAGAACACTAAGCAGTTTCTCAGAAAGCTTCTTTCCAGATTTCATCGGTGGATATTTCCTTTTTCACCATAGCCCTCTATGGGCTTCCAAAAATCACTTTGCCAATTCCAGAAGAACTGTCTTAGCGAAAGGCTTCTTGAGGGGAAAGCTGTAACTCTGTGAGATGATTTCACAGAACACAAAGAAGTTTCTCAGAAAGCTTCTTTCTCTTTGTTATCGGAGGATATTTCCTTTGGCGCTATAGTCTTCAAAGGGAAAGGAAATATCTGTTCTCAGATTCCACAGAAATAAGGCTAGCAAAGACATCCACGAAATACAGATGTAACTCTGCGAGATGAATTAACAGAACACTAAGCAGTTTCGCAGAAAGCTTCTTTACAGATTTCATCTGAGGATATTTCCTTTTTCACCATAGCCCTCTACGGGCTTCAAAATATCACTTTGCCAATTCCACAAGAACTGTCTTAGCGAAAGGCTTCTTGAGAGGAAAGCTGTAACTCTGTGAGATGATTTCACAGAACACAAAGAAGTTTCTCAGAAAGCTTCTTTCTCTTTGTTATCGGAGATATTTCCTTTGACCCTATAGTCTTCAAAGGGAAAGGAAATATCTGTTTTCAGATTCCACAGAAATCAGGCAAGCAAAGAGATACATGAAACACAGATGTAACACTGTGAGATGAAGTAACAGAACACTAAGCAGTTTCTCAGAAAGCTTCTTTCCAGATTTCATCGGAGGATATTTCCTTTTTCACCATAGCCCTCTATGGGCTTCCAAATATCACTTTGCCAATTCCACAAGAACTGTCTTAGCGAAAGACTTCTTGAGGGGAAAGCTGTAACTCTGTGAGATGATTTCACAGAACACAAAGAAGTTTCTCAGAAAGCTTCTTACTCTTTGTTATCGGAGGATATTTCCTTTGGCCCTATAGTCTTCAAAGGGAAAGGAAATATCTGTTCTCAGATTCCACAGAAATAAGGCTAGCCAAGAGATCCACGAAATACAGATGTAACTCTGTGAGATGAATTAACAGAACACTAAGCAGTTTCTCAGAAAGCTTCTTTCCAGATTTCATCGGAGGATATTTCCTTTTTCACCACAGCCCTCTATGGGCTTCCAAATATCACTTTGCCAATTCCACAAGAACTGTCTTAGCGAAAGGCTTCTTGAGGGGAAAGGTGTAACTCTGTGAGATGATTTCAGAGAAATCAAAGGAGTTTCTCAGAAAGCTTCTTTCTCTTTGTTATCGGAGGATATTTCCTTTGGCCCTATAGTCTTTAAAGGGATCCGAAATATCTGTTCTCAGATTCCACATAAATAAGGCTAGCAAAGAGATCCACGAAATACAGATGTAACTCTGTGAGATGAATTAACACAACACTAAGCAGTTTCTCAGAAAGCTTGTTTCCAGATTTCATCGGAGGATATTTCCTTTTTCACCATAGCACTCTATGGACTTCCAAATATCACTTTGCCAATTCCACAAGAACTGTCTTAGCGAAAGGCTTCTTGAGGGGAAAGCTGTAACTCTGTGAGATGATTTCACAGAACACAAAGAAGTTTCTCAGAAAGTTTCCTTTCTCTTTGTTATCGGAGGATATTTCCTTTGGCCCTATAGTCTTCAAAGGGAAAGGAAGTATCTGTTGTCAGATTCCAGAGAAAAAGGCTGGCAAAGAGATCCACGAAATACAGATGTAACTCTGTGAGATGAATTAACAGAACACTAAGCAGTTTCTCAGAAAGCTTCTTTCCAGATTTCATCGGTGGATATTTCCTTTTTCACCATAGCCCTCTATGGGCTTCCAAAAATCACTTTGCCAATTCCAGAAGAACTGTCTTAGCGAAAGGCTTCTTGAGGGGAAAGCTGTAACTCTGTGAGATGATTTCACAGAACACAAAGAAGTTTCTCAGAAAGCTTCTTTCTCCTTGTTATCGGAGGATATTTCCTTTGGCGCTATAGTCTTCAAAGGGAAAGGAAATATCTGTTCTCAGATTCCACAGAAATAAGGCTAGCAAAGACATCCACGAAATACAGATGTAACTCTGCGAGATGAATTAACAGAACACTAAGCAGTTTCGCAGAAAGCTTCTTTACAGATTTCATCTGAGGATGTTTCCTTTTTCACCATAGCCCTCTATGGGCTTCCAAATATCACTTTGTCAATTCCACAAGAACTGTCTTAGCGAAAGGCTTCTTGCGGGGAAAGCTGTAACTCTGTGAGATGATTTCACAGAAGACAAAGAAGTTTCTCAGAAAGCTTCTTTCTCTTTGTTATCAGAGGATATTTCCTTTGGCCCTATAGTCTTCAAAGGGAAAGGAAATATCTGTTGTCAGATTCCACAGAAATAAGGCTAGCCAAGAGATCCACGAAATACAGATGTAACTCTGTGAGATGAATTAACAGAACACTAAGCAGTTTCTCAGAAAGCTTCTTTCCAGATTTCATCGAAGGATATTTCCTTTTTCACCACAGCCCTCTATGGGCTTCCAAATATCACTTTGCCAATTCCACAAGAACTGTCTTAGCGAAAGGCTTCTTGAGGGGAAAGGTGTAACTCTGTGAGATGATTTCACAGAACACAAAGAAGTTTCTCAGAAAGTTTCCTTTCTCTTTGTTATCGGAGGATATTTCCTTTGGCCCTATAGTCTTCAAAGGGATCCGAAATATCTGTTCTCAGATTCCACAGAAATAAGGGTAGCAAAGAGATCCACGAAATACAGATGTAACTCTGTGAGATGAATTAACAGAACACTAAGCGGTTTCTAGGAAAGCTTCCTTCCGGATTTCATCGGAGGATATTTCCTTTTTCTCCATAGCCCTCTATGGGCTTCCAAATATCACTTTGCCAATTCCACAAGAACTGTCTTAGCGAAAGGCTTCTTGACGGGAAAGCTGTAACTCTGTGAGATGATTTCACAGAACACAAAGAAGTTTCTCAGAAAGCTTCTTTCTCTTTGTTATCGGAGGATATTTCCTTTGGCCCTATAGTCTTCAAAGGGAAAGGAAATATCTGCTGTTAGATTCCAGAGAAAGAAGGCTAGCAAAGAGATCCACGAAACACAGATGTAACTATGTGAGATGAATTACAGAACACTAAGCAGTTTCTCAGAAAGCTTCTTTCCAGATTTCATCGGAGGATATTTCCTTTTTCACCATAGCCCTCGATGGGCTTCCAAATATCACTTTGCCAATTCCACAAGAACTGTCTTAGCGAAAGGCTTCTTGAGGGGAAAGCTGTAACTCTGTGAGATGATTTCACAGAACACAAAGAGGTTTCTCAGAAAGCTTCTTTCTCTTTGTTATCGGAGGATATTTCCTTTGGCCCTATACTCTTCAAAGGGATCCGAAATATCTGTTCTCAGATTCCACAGAAATAAGGCTAGCAAAGAGATCCACGAAATACAGATGAAACTCTATGAGATGAAATAACAGAACACTAAGCAGTTTCTCAGAAAGCTTCTTTCCAGACTTCATCTTAGGATATTTCCTTTTTCACCGTAGCCCTCTAAGGGCTTCCAAATATCACTTTGCCAATTCCACAAGAACTGTCTAAGCGAAAGGCTTCTTGGGGGAAAGCTGTAACTCTGTGAGATGATTTCACAGAAGACAAAGAAGTTTCTCAGAAAGCTTCTTTCTCTTTGTTATCGGAGGATATTTCCTTTGGCCCTATAGTCTTCAAAGGGAAAAGAAATATCTGTTCTCAGATTCCACAGAAATAAGGCTAGCAAAGAGATCCACGAAATACAGATGTAACTCTGTGAGATGAATTAACAGAACACTAAGCAGTTTCTCAGAAAGCTTCTTTCCAGATGTCGTCGGAGGATATTTCCTTTTTCACCATAGCCCTCTATGGGCTTCCAAATATCACTTTGCCAATTCCACAAGAACTGTCTTAGCGAAAGGTTTCTTGAGGGGACAGCTGTAACTCTGTGAGATGATTTCACAGAACACAAAGAAGTTTCTCAGAAAGCTTCTTACTCTTTGTTATCGGAGGATATTTCCTTTGGCCCTATAGTCTTTAAAGGGATCCGAAATATCTGTTCTCAGATTCCACAGAAATAAGGCTAGCAAAGAGATCAACGAAATACAGATGTAACTCTGTGAGATGAATTAACAGACACTAAGCAGTTTCTCAAAAAGCTTCTTTGCAGATTTCATCGCAGGATATTTCCTTTTTCACCATAGCCCTCTAAGGTCTTCCAAATATCACTTTGCCAATTCCACAAGAACTGTCTTAGCGAAAGGTTTATTGAGGGAACAGCTGTAACTCTGTGAGATGATTTCACAGAACACAAAGAAGTTTCTCAGAAAGCTTCTTTCTCTTTGTTATCGGAGGATATTTCCTTTGGCCCTATAGTCTTTAAAGGGATCCGAAATATCTGTTCTCAGATTCCACAGAAATAAGGCTAGCAAAGAGATCCACGAAATACAGATGTAACTCTGTGAGATGAATTAACAGACACTAAGCAGTTTCTCAGAAAGCTTCTTTGCAGATTTCATCGGAGGATATTTCCTTTTTCACCATAGCCCTCTATGGTCTTCCAAATATCACTTTGCCAATTCCACAAGAACTGTCTTAGCGAAAGGTTTCTTGAGGGAACAGCTGTAACTCTGTGAGATGATTTCACAGAACACAAAGAAGTTTCTCAGAAAGCTTCTTTCTCTTTGTTATCGGAGGATATTTCCTTTGGCCCTATAGTCGTCAAAGGGAAAGGAAATATCTGTTCTCAGATTCCACAGAAATAAGGCTAGCAGAGATCAACGAAATACAGATGTAACTCTGTGAGATGAATTAACAGAACACTAAGCAGTTTCTCAGAAAGCTTCTTTCCAGATTTCATCGGAGGATATTTCCTATTTCACCTTAGCCCTCTATGGGCTTCCAAATATCACTTTGCCAATTCCACAAGAACTGTCTTAGCGAAAGGCTTCTTGAGGGGAAAGCTGTAACTCTGTGAGATGATTTCAGAGAAATCAAAGAAGTTTCTCAGAAAGCTTCTTTCTCTTTGTTATCGGACTATATTTCCTTTGGCCCTATAGTCTTTAAAGGATCCGAAATATCTGTTCTCAGATTCCACATAAATAAGGCTAGCAAAGAGATCCACGAAATACAGATGTAACTCTGTGAGATGAATTTACAGAACACTGAGCAGTTTCTCAGAAAGCTTGTTTCCAGATTTCATCGGAGGATATTTCCTTTTTCACCATAGCCCTCTATGGACTTCCAAATATCACTTTGCCAATTCCACAAGAACTGTCTTAGCGAAAGGCTTCTTGAGGGGAAAGCTGTAACTCTGTGAGATGATTTCACAGAACACAAAGAAGTTTCTCAGAAAGTTTCCTTTCTCTTTGTTATCGGAGGATATTTCCTTTGGCCCTATAGTCTTCAAAGGGATCCGAAATATTTGTTCTCAGATTCCACAGAAATAAGGGTAGCAAAGAGATCCACGAAATACAGATGTAACTCTGTGAGATGAATTAACAGAACACTAAGCGGTTTCTAAGAAAGCTTCCTTCCGGATTTCATCGAAGGATATTTCCTTTTTCTCCATAGCCCTCTATGAGCTTCCAAATATCACTTTGCCAATTCCACAAGAATTGTCGTAGCGAAAGGCTTCTTGCGGGGAAAGCTGTAACTCTGTGAGATGATTTTACAGAACACAAAGAAGTTTCTCAGAAAGCTTCTTTCTCTTTGTTTTCGGAGGATATTTCCTTTGGCCCTATAGTCTTCAAAGGGAATGGAAGTATCTCTTGTCAGATTCCAGAGAAAAAGGCTAGCAAAGAGATCCACGAAATACAGATGTAACTCTTTGAGATGAATTAACAGAACACTAAGCAGTTTCTCAGAAAGCTTCTTTCCAGATTTCATCGGTGGATATTTCCTTTTTCACCATAGCCCTCTATGGGCTTCCAAATATCACTTTGCCAATTCCACAAGAACTATCTTAGCGAAAGGTTTCTTGAGGGGACAGCTGTAACTCTGTGAGATGATTTCACAGAACACAAAGAAGTTTCTCAGAAAGCTTCTTTCTCTTTGTTATCGGAGGATATTTCCTTTGGCCCTATAGTCTTTAAAGGGATCCGTAATATCTGTTGTCATATTCCACAGAAATAAGGCTAGCAAAGGGATCCACGAAATACAGATGTAACTATGTGAGATGAATTACAGAACACTAAGCAGTTTCTCAGAAAGCTTGTTTCCAGATTTCATCGGAGGATATTTCCTTTTTCACCATAGCCCTCGATGGGCTTCCAAATATCACTTTGCCAATTCCACAAGAACTGTCTTAGCGAAAGGCTTCTTGAGGGGAAAGCTGTAACTCTGTGAGATGATTTCACAGAACACAAAGAAGTTTCTCAGAAAGCTTCTTTCTCTTTGTTATCGGAGGATATTTCCTTTGGCCCTGTAGTCTTTAAAGGGATCCCAAATATCTGTTCTCAGATTCCACAGAAATAAGGCTAGCAAAGAGATCCAGGAAATACAGATGTAACTCTGTGAGATGAATTAACAGAACACTAAGCAGTTTCTCAGAAATCTTCTTTCCAGATATCTTCGGAGGATATTTCCTCTTTCACCATAGCCCTCTTTGGGCTTCCAAATATCACTTTGCCAATTCCACAAGAACTGTCTTATCGAAACGCTTCTTGAGGGGAAAGCTGTAACTCTGTGAGATGATTTCACAGAACACAAAGAAGTTTCTCAGAAAGCTTCTTTCTCTTTGTTATCGGAGGATATTTCCTTCGGCGCTATAGTCTTCAAAGGGAAAGGAAATATCTGTTCTCAGATTCCACAGAAATAAGGCTTGCAAAGAGATCCACGAAATACAGATGTAACTCTGTGAGATGAATTAACAGAACACTTAGCAGTTTCTCAGAAAACTTCTTTCCAGATTTCATCGGAGGATATTTCCTTTTTCTCCATAGACCTCTATGGGCTTCCAAATATCACTTTGCCAATTCCACAAGAACTGTCTTAGCGAAAGGCTTCTTGAGGGGAAAGCTGTAACTCTGTGAGATGATTTCACAGAACACAAAGAAGTTTCTCAGAAAGCTTCTTTCTCTTTGTTATCGGAGATATTTCCTTTGACCCTATAGTCTTCAAAGGGAAAGGAAATATCTGTTCTCAGATTCCACAGAAATCAGGCTAGCAAAGAGATACATGAAACACAGATGTAACACTGTGAGATGAAGTAACAGAACACTAAGCAGTTTCTCAGAAAGCTTCTTTCCAGATTTCATCGGAGGATATTTCCTTTTTCACCATAGCCCTCTATTGGCTTCCAAATATCACTTTGCCAATTCCACAAGAACTGTCTTAGCGAAAGGCTTCTTGAGGGGAAAGCTGTAACTCTGTGAGATGATTTCACAGAACACAAAGAAGTTTCTCAGAAAGCTTCTTACTCTTTGTTATCGGAGGATATTTCCTTTGGCCCTATAGTCTTCAAAGGGAAAGGAAATATCTGTTCTCAGATTCCACAGAAATAAGGCTAGCCAAGAGATCCACGAAATACAGATGTAACTCTGTGAGATGAATTAACAGAACACTAAGCAGTTTCTCAGAATGCTTCTTTCCAGATTTCATCGGAGGATGTTTCCTTTTTCACCATAGCCCTCTATGGGCTTCCAAATATCACTTTGTCAATTCCACAAGAACTATCTTAGCGAAAGGCTTCTTGCGGGGAAAGCTGTAACTCTGTGAGATGATTTCACAGAAGACAAAGAAGTTTCTCAGAAAGCTTCTTTCTCTTTGTTATCAGAGGATATTTCCTTTGGCCCTATAGTCTTCAAAGGGAAAGGAAATATCTGTTGTCAGATTCCACAGAAATAAGGCTAGCCAAGAGATCCACGAAATACAGATGTAACTCTGTGAGATGAATTAACAGAACACTAAGCAGTTTCTCAGAAAGCTTCTTTCCAGATTTCATCGGAGGATATTTCCTTTTTCACCACAGCCCTCTGTGGGCTTCCAAATATCACTTTGCCAATTCCACAAGAACTGTCTTAGCGAAAGGCTTCTTGAGGGGAAAGGTGTAACTCTGTGAGATGATTTCAGAGAAATCAAAGGAGTTTCTCAGAAAGCTTCTTTCTCTTTGTTATCGGAGGATATTTCCTTTGGCCCTATAGTCTTTAAAGGGATCCGAAATATCTGTTCTCAGATTCCACATAAATAAGGCTAGCAAAGAGATCCACGAAATACAGATGTAACTCTGTGAGATGAATTAACACAACACTAAGCAGTTTCTCAGAAAGCTTGTTTCCAGATTTCATCGGAGGATATTTCCTTTTTCACCATAGCACTCTATGGACTTCCAAATATCACTTTGCCAATTCCACAAGAACTGTCTTAGCGAAAGGCTTCTTGAGGGGAAAGCTGTAACTCTGTGAGATGATTTCACAGAACACAAAGAAGTTTCTCAGAAAGTTTCCTTTCTCTTTGTTATCGGAGGATATTTCCTTTGGCCCTATAGTCTTCAAAGGGAAAGGAAGTATCTGTTGTCAGATTCCAGAGAAAAAGGCTGGCAAAGAGATCCACGAAATACAGATGTTACTCTGTGAGATGAATTAACAGAACACTAAGCAGTTTCTCAGAAAGCTTCTTTCCAGATTTCATCGGTGGATATTTCCTTTTTCACCATAGCCCTCTATGGGCTTCCAAAAATCACTTTGCCAATTCCAGAAGAACTGTCTTAGCGAAAGGCTTCTTGAGGGGAAAGCTGTAACTCTGTGAGATGATTTCACAGAACACAAAGAAGTTTCTCAGAAAGCTTCTTTCTCTTTGTTATCGGAGGATATTTCCTTTGGCGCTATAGTCTTCAAAGGGAAAGGAAATATCTGTTCTCAGATTCCACAGAAATAAGGCTAGCAAAGACATCCACGAAATACAGATGTAACTCTGCGAGATGAATTAACAGAACACTAAGCAGTTTCGCAGAAAGCTTCTTTACAGATTTCATCTGAGGATATTTCCTTTTTCACCATAGCCCTCTACGGGCTTCAAAATATCACTTTGCCAATTCCACAAGAACTGTCTTAGCGAAAGGCTTCTTGAGGGGAAAGCTGTAACTCTGTGAGATGATTTCACAGAACACAAAGAAGTTTCTCAGAAAGCTTCTTTCTCTTTGTTATCGGAGATATTTCCTTTGACCCTATAGTCATCAAAGGGAAAGGAAATATCTGTTTTCAGATTCCACAGAAATCAGGCTAGCAAAGAGATACATGAAACACAGATGTAACACTGTGAGATGAAGTAACAGAACACTAAGCAGTTTCTCAGAAAGCTTCTTTCCCGATTTCATCGGAGGATATTTCCTTTTTCACCATAGACTTCTATGGACTTCCAAATATCACTTTGCCAATTCCACAAGAACTGTCTTAGCGAAAGGCTTCTTGCGGGGAAATCTGTAACTCTGTGAGATGATTTCACAGAAGACAAAGAAGTTTCTCAGAAAGCTTCTTTCTCTTTGTTATCGGAGGATATTTCCTTTGGCCCTATAGTCTTCAAAGGGAAAGGAAATATCTGTTCTCAGATTCCACAGAAATAAGGCTAGCAGAGATCAACGAAATACAGATTTAACTCTGTGAGATGAATTAACAGAACACTAAGCAGTTTCTCGGAAAGCTTCTTTCCAGATTTCATCGGAGGATATTTCCTTTTTCACCGTAGCCCTCTATGGGCTTCCAAATATCACTTTGCCAATTCCACAAGAACTGTCTTAGCGAAAGGCTTCTTGAGGTGAAAGCTGTAACTCTGTGAGATGATTTCAGAGAAATCAAAGAAGTTTCTCAGAAAGCTTCTTTCTCTTTGTTATCGGACTATATTTCCTTTGGCCCTATAGTCTTTAAAGGGATCCGAAATATCTGTTCTCAGATTCCACATAAATAAGGCTAGCAAAGAGATCCACGAAATACAGATGTAACTCTGTGAGATGAATTAACACAACACTAAGCAGTTTCTCAGAAAGCTTGTTTCCAGATTTCATCGGAGGATATTTCCTTTTTCACCATAGCCCTCTATGGACTTCCAAATATCACTTTGCCAATTCCACAAGAACTGTCTTAGCGAAAAGCTTCTTGAGGGGAAAGCTGTAACTCTGTGAGATGATTTCACAGAACGCAACGAAGTTTCTCAGAAAGTTTCCTTTCTCTTTGTTATCGGAGGATATTTCCTTTGGCCCTATAGTCTTCAAAGGGATCCGAAATATCTGTTCTCAGATTCCACAGAAATAAGGGTAGCAAAGAGATCCACGAAATACAGATGTAACTCTGTGAGATGAATTAACAGAACACTAAGCGGTTTCTACGAAAGCTTCCTTCCGGATTTCATCGGAGGATATTTCCTTTTTCTCCATAGCCCTCTATGAGCTTCCAAATATCACTTTGCCAATTCCACAAGAATTGTCTTAGCGAAAGGCTTCTTGAGGGGAAAGCTGTAACTCTGTGAGATGATTTCACAGAACACAAAGAAGTTTCTCAGAAAGTTTCCTTTCTCTTTGTTATCGGAGGATATTTCCTTTGGCCCTATAGTCTTCAAAGGGATACGAAATATTTGTTCTCAGATTCCACAGAAATAAGGGTAGCAAAGAGATCCACGAAATACAGAAGTAACTCTGTGAGATGAATTAACAGAACAGTAAGCGGTTTCTAAGAAAGCTTCCTTCCGGATTTCATCGGAGGATATTTACTTTTTCTCCATAGCCCTCTATGAGCTTCCAAATATCACTTTGCCAATTCCACAAGCATTGTCGTAGCGAAAGGCTTCTTGCGGGGAAAGCTGTAACTCTGTGAGATGATTTTACAGAACACAAAGAAGTTTCTCAGAAAGCTTCTTTCTCTTTGTTTTCGGAGAATATTTCCTTTGGCCCTATAGTCTTCAAAGGGAATGGAAGTATCTGTTGTCGGATTCCAGAGAAAAAGGCTAGCAAAGATATCCACGAAATACAGATGTAACTCTGTGAGATGAATTAACAGAACACTAAGCAGTTTCTCAGAAAGCTTCTTTCCAGATTTCATCGGTGGATATTTCCTTTTTCACCATAGTCCTCTATGGGCTTCCAAATATCACTTTGCCAATTCCACAAGAACTGTCTTAGCGAAAGGCTTCTTGACGGGAAAGCTGTAACTCTGTGAGATGATTTCACAGAACACAAAGAAGTTTCTCAGAAAGCTTCTTTCTCTTTGTTATCGGAGATATTTCCTTTGACCCTATAGTCTTCAAAGGGAAAGGAAATATCTGTTCTCAGATTCCACAGAAATCAGGCTAGAAAATAGATCCATGAAATACAGATGTAACACTGTGAGATGAAGTAACAGAACACTAAGCAGTTTCTCAGAAAGCTTCTTTCCAGATTTCATCGGAGGATATTTCCTTTTTCACCATAGCCCTCTATGGGCTTCCAAATATCACTTTGCCAATTCCACAAGAACTGTCGTAGCGAAAGGCTTCTTGAGGGGAAAGCTGTAACTCTGTGAGATGATTTCAGAGAACACAAAGAAGTTTCTCAGAAAGCTTCTTTCTCTTTGTTATCGGAGGATATTTCCTTTGGCCCTATAGTCTTCAAAGGGAAAGGAAATATCTGTTCTCAGATTCCACAGATATAAGGCTAGCCAAGAGATCCACGAAATACAGATGTAACTCTGTGAGATGAATTAACAGAACACTAAGCAGTTTCTCAGAAAGCTTCTTTCCAGATTTCATCGGAGGATATTTCCTTTTTCACCATAGCCCTCTATGGGCTTCCAAATATCACTTTGCCAATTCCACAAGAACTGTCTTAGCGAAAGGCTTCTTGAGGGGAAAGCTGTAACTCTGTGAGATGATTTCAGAGAAATCAAAGAAGTTTCTCAGAAAGCTTCTTTCTCTTTGTTATCGGAGGATATTTCCTTTGGCCCTATAGTCTTTAAAGGGATCCGAAATATCTGTTTTCAGATTCCACATAAATAAGGCTAGCAAAGAGATCCACGAAATACAGATGTAACTCTGTGAGATGAATTAACACAACACTAAACAGTTTCTCAGAAAGCTTCTTTCCAGATTTCATCGGAGGATATTTCCTTTTTCACCATAGCCCTCTATGGACTTCCAAATATCACTTTGCCAATTCCACAAGAACTGTCTTAGCGAAAGGCTTCTTGAGGGGAAAGCTGTAACTCTGTGAGATGATTTCACATTATACAAAGAAGTTTCTCAGAAAGTTTCCTTTCTCTTTGTTATCGGAGGATATTTCCTTTGGCCCTATAGTCTTCAAAGGGATCCGAAATATCTGTTCTCAGATTCCACAGAAATAAGGGTAGCAAAGAGATCCACGAAATACAGATGTAACTCTGTGAGATGAATTAACAGAACACTAAGCGGTTTCTAAGAAAGCTTCCTTCCGGTTTTCATCGGAGGATATTTCCTTTTTCTCCATAGCCCTCTATGAGCTTCTAAATATCACTTTTCCAATTCCACAAGAATTGTCTTAGCGAAAGGCTTCTTGAGGGGAAAGCTGTAACTCTGTGAGATGATTTCACTGAACACAAAGAAGTTTCTCAGAAAGCTTCTTTCTCTTTGTTATCGGAGGATATTTCCTTTGGCCCTATAGTCTTTAAAGGGATCCGAAATATCTGTTCTCAGATTCCACAGAAATAAGGCTAGCAAAGAGATCAACGAAATACAGATGTAACTCTGTGAGATGAATTAACAGACACTAAGCAGTTTCTCAGAAAGCTTCTTTGCAGATTTCATCGGAGGATATTTCCTTTTTCACCATAGCCCTCTATGGTCCTCCAAATATCACTTTGCCAATTCCACAAGAACTGTCTTAGCGAAAGGTTTCTTGAGGGAACAGCTGTAACTCTGTGAGATGATTTCACAGAACACAAAGAAGTTTCTCAGAAAGCTTCTTTCTCTTTGTTATCGGAGGATATTTCCTGTGGCCCTATAGTCTTCAAAGGGAAAGGAAATATCTGTTCTCAGATTCCACAGAAATAAGGCTAGCAGAGATCAACGAAATACAGATGTAACTCTGTGAGATGAATTAACAGAACACTAAGCAGTTTCTCAGAAAGCTTCTTTCCAGATTTCATCGGAGGATATTTCCTTTTTCACCGTAGCCCTCTATGGGCTTCCAAATATCACTTTGCCAATTCCACAAGAACTGTCTTAGCGAAAGGCTTCTTGAGGGGAAAGCTGTAACTCTGTGAGATGTTTTCAGAGAAATCAAAGAAGTTTCTCAGAAAGCTTCTTTCTCTTTGTTATCGGAGGATATTTCCTTTGGCCCTATAGTCTTCAAAGGGATCCGAAATATCTGTTCTCAGATTCCACAGAAATAAGGGTAGCAAAGAGATCCACGAAATACAGATGTAACTCTGTGAGATGAATTAACAGAACACTAAGCGGTTTCTAAGTAAGCTTCCTTCCGGATTTTATCGGAGGATATTTCCTTTTTCTCCATAGCCCTCTATGAGCTTCCAAATATCACTTTGCCAATTCCACAAGAATTGTCTTAGCGAAAGGCTTCTTGCGGGGAAAGCTGTAACTCTGTGAGATGATTTTACGGAACACAAAGAAGTTTCTCAGAAAGCTTCTTTCTCTGTGTTTTCGGAGGATATTTCCTTTGGCCCTATAGTCTTCAAAGAGAAAGGAAGTATCTGTTGTCAGATTCCAGAGACAAAGGCTAGCAAAGAGATCCACGAAATACAGATGTAACTCTGTGAGATGAATTAACAGAACACTAAGCAGTTTCTCAGAAAGCTTCTTTCCAGATTTCATCGGTGGATATTTCCTTTTTCACCATAGCCCTCTATGGGCTTCCAAATATCACTTTGCCAATTCCACAAGAACTGTCTTAGCGAAAGGCTTCTTGACGGGAAAGCTGTAACTCTGTGAGATGATTTCATAGAACACAAAGAAGTTTCTCAGAAAGCTTCTTTCGCTTTGTTATCGGAGGATATTTCCTTTGGAACTATACTCTTCAAAGGGATCCGAAATATCTGTTCTCAGATTCCACAGAAATAAGGCTAGCAAAGAGATCCACGAAATACAGATGAAACTCTATGAGATGAAATAACAGAACACTAAGCAGTTTCTCAGAAAGCTTCTTTCCAGACTTCATCTTAAGATATTGCCTTTTTCACCGTAGCCCTCTAAGGGCTTCCAAATATCACTTTGCCAGTTCCACAAGAACTGTTTAAGCGAAAGGCTTCTTGAGGGGAAAGCTGTAACTCTGTGAGATGATTTCACAGAAGACAAAGAAGTTTCTCAGAAAGCTTCTTTCTCTTTGTTATCGGAGGATATTTCCTTTGGCCCTATAGTCTTCAAAGGGAAAGGAAATATCTGTTCTCAGATTCCACAGAAATCAGGCTAGCAAAGAGATCCACGAAATACAGATGTAACTCTGTGAGATGAATTAACAGAACACTAAGCAGTTTCTCAGAAAGCTTCTTTCCAGATTTCATCGGAGGATATTTCCTTTTTCACCATAGCCCTCTATGGGCTTCCAAATATCACTTTGCCAATTCCACAAGAACTGTCTTAGCGAAAGGTTTCTGGAGGGGAAAGCTGTAACTATGTGAGATGATTTCACAGAACACAAAGAAGTTTCTCAGAAAGCTTCTTTCTCTTTGTTATCGGAGGATATTTCCTTTGGCCCTATAGTCTTTAAAGGGATCCGAAATATCTGTTCTCAGATTCCACAGAAATAAGGCTAGTAAAGAGATCAACGAAATACAGATGTAACTCTGTGAGATGAATTAACAGACACTAAGCAGTTTCTCAGAAAGCTTCTTTGCAGATTTCATCGGAGGATATTTCCTTTTTCACCATAGCCCTCTATGGTCTTCCAAATATCACTTTGCCAATTCCACAAGAACTGTCTTAGCGAAAGGTTTCTTGAGGGAACAGCTGTAACTCTGTGAGATGATTTCACAGAACTCAAAGAAGTTTCTCAGAAAGCTTCTTTCTCTTTGTTATCGGAGGATATTTCCTTTGGCCCTATAGTCTTCAAAGGGAAAGGAAATATCAGTTCTCAGATTCCACAGAAATAAGGCTAGCAAAGAGATCCACGAAATACAGATTTAACTCAGTGAGATGAATTAACAGAACACTAAGCAGTTTCTCAGAAAGCTTCTTTCCAGATTTCATCTGAGGATATTTCCTTTTTCACCATAGCCCTCTATGAGCTTCCAAATATCACTTTGCCAATTCCACAAGAACTATCTTAGCGAAAGGTTTCTTGAGTCGACAGCTGTAACTCTGTGAGATGATTTCACAGAACACAAAGAAGTTTCTCAGAAAGCTTCTTTCTCTTTGTTATCGGAGGATATTTCCTTTGGCCCTATAGTCTTTAAAGGGATCCGTAATATCTGTTGTCAGATTTCACAGAAATAAGGCTAGCAAAGAGATCAACGAAATACAGATGTAACTCTGTGAGATGAATCAACATAACACTAAGCAGTTTCTCAGAAAGCTTCTTTCCAGATTTCATCGGAGGATATTTCCTTTTTCACCATAGCCCTCTATGGGCTTCCAAATATCACTTTGCCAATTCCACAAGAACTGTTTTAGCGAAAGGCTTCTGGAAGTGAAAGCTGTAACTCTGTGAGATGATTTCACAGAACACAAAGAAGTTTCTCAGAAAGCTTCTTTCTCTTTGTTATCGGAGGATATTTCCTTTGGCGCCATAGTCTTCAAAGGGAAAGGAAATATCTGTTCTCAGATTCCACAGAAATAAGGCTAGCAAAGAGGTCCACGAAATACAGATGTAACTCTGTGAGATGAATTAACAGAACACTTAGCAGTTTCTCAGAAAACTTATTTCCAGATTTCATCGGAGGATATTTCCTTTTTCTCCATAGCCCTCTATGAGCTTCCAAATATCACTTTGCCAATTCTACAAGAACTGTCTTAGAGAAATGTTTCTTGAGGGGAAAGCTGTAACTCTGTGAGACGATTTCACAGAACACCAAGAAGTTTCTCAGAAAGCTTCTTTCTCTTTGTTATTGGAGGATATTTCCTTTGGCCCTATAGTCTTCAAAGGGAAAGGAAATATCTGTTCTCAGACTCCACAGAAATAAGGCTCGCAAAGAGATCCACGAAATACAGATGTAACTCTGTGAGATGAATTAACAGAACACTAAGCAGTTTCTCAGAAAGCTTCTTTCCAGATTTCCTCGGAGGATATTGCCTTTTTCACCATAGCCCTCTATGGGCTTCCAAATATCACTTTGCCAATTCCACAAGAACTGTCTTAGCGAAAGGCTTCTTGAGGGGAAAGCTGTAACTCTGTGAGATGATTTCACAGAACACAAAGAAGTTTCTCAGAAAGTTTCTTTCTCTGTTATCGGAGGATATTTCCTTTAGCCCTATAGTCTTTAAAGGGATCCGAAATATCTGTTCTCAGACTCCACATAAATAAGGCTAGCAAAGAGATCCACGAAATACAGATATAACTCTGTGAGATGAATTAAGAGAACACTAAGCAGTTTCTCAGAAAGCTTGTTACCAGATTTCATCGGAGGATATTTCCTTTTTCACCATAGCCCTCTATGGGCTTCCAAATATCACTTTGCGAATTCCACAAGAACTGTCTTAGCGAAAGGCTTCTTGACGGGAAAGCTGTAACTCTGTGAGATGATTTCACAGAACACAAAGAAGTTTCTCAGAAAGTTTCTTTCTCTTTGTTATCGTAGATATTTCCTTTGGCCCTATAGTCTTCAAAGGGAAAGGAAATATCTGTTCTCAGATTCCACAAAAATCAGGCTAGCAAAGAGATCCACGAAATACAGATGTAACACTGTGAGATGAATTAACAGGACACTAAGCAGTTTCTCAGAAAGCTTCTTTCCAGATTTCATCGGAGGATATTTCCTTTTTCACCATAGCCCTCTATGGGCTTCCAAATATCACTTTGCCAATTCCACAAGAACTGTCTTAGCGAAAGGCTTCTTGAGGGGAAAGCTGTAACTCTGTGAGATGATTTCACAGAAGACAAAGAAGTTTCTCAGAAAGCTTCTTTCTCTTTGTTATCGGAGGATATTTCCTTTGGCCCTATAGTCTTCAAAGGGATCCGAAATATCTGTTCTCAGATTCCACAGAAATAAGGCTAGCAAAGAGATCCACGAAATACAGATGTAACTCTGGGAGATGAAGTAACAGAACACTAAGCAGTTTCTCAGAAAGCTTCTTTCCAGATTTCATCGGAGGATATTTCCTTTTTCACCATAGCCCTCTATGGGCTTCCAAATATCACTTTGCCAATTCCACAAGAACTGTCTTAGCGAAAGGCTTCTTGAGGGGAAAGCTGTAACTCTGTGAGATGATTTCACAGAACACAAAGAAGTTTCTCAGAAAGTTTCCTTTCTCTTTGTTATCGGAGGATATTTCCTTTGGCCCTATAGTCTTCAAAGGGATCTGAAATATCTGTTCTCAGATTCCACAGAAATAAGGGTAGCAAAGAGATCCACGAAATACAGTTGTAACTCTGTGAGATGAATTAACAGAACACTAAGCAGTTTCTAAGAAAGCTTCTTTCCGGATTTCATCGGAGGATATTTCCTTTTTCTCCATAGCCCTCTAGGAGCTTCCAAATATCACTTTGCCAATTCCACAAGAATTGTCTTAGCCAAAGGCTTCTTGCGGGGAAAGCTGTAACTGTGTGAGATGATTTTACAGAACACAAAGAAGTTTCTCAGGAAGCTTCTTTCTCTTTGTTTTCGGAGGATATTTCCTTTGGCCCTATAGTCTTCAAAGGGAAAGGAAATATCTGTTGTCAGATTCCAGAGAAAAAAGCTAGCAAAGTGATCCACGAAATACAGATGTAACTCTTTGAGATGAATTAACAGAACACTAAGCAGTTTCTCAGAAAGCTTCTTTCCAGATTTCATCGGTGGATATTTCCTTTTTCACCATAGCCCTCTACGGGCTTCCAAATATCACTTTGCCAATTCCACAAGAACTGTCTTAGCGAAAGGCTTCTTGAGGGGAAAGCTGTAACTCTGTGAGATGATTTCACAGAACACAAAGAAGTTTCTCAGAAAGCTTCTTTCTCTTTGTTATCGGAGGATATTTCCTTTGGCCCTATAGTCTTCAAAGGGAAAGGAAATATCTGTTGTCAGATTCCAGAGAAAGAAGGCTGGCAAAGAGATCCACGAAATACAGATGTAACTATGTGAGATGAATTACAGAACACTAAGCAGTTTCTCAGAAAGCTTCTTTCCAGATTTCATCGGAGGATATTTCCTTTTTCACCATAGCCCTCGATGGGCTTCCAAATATCACTTTTCCAAATCCACAAGAACTGTCCTAGCGAAAGGCTTTTGAGGGGAAAGCTGTAACTCTGTGAGATGATTTCACGGAACACAAAGAAGTTTCTCAGAAAGCTTCTTTCTCTTTGTTATCGGAGGATATTTCCTTTGGCCGTATAGTCTTCAAAGGGATCCGAAATATGCGTTCTCATATTCCACAGAATTAAGGTAAGCAAAGAGACCCACGAAATACAGATGTAACTCTGTGAGACGAATTAACAGAACACTAAGCAGTTTCTCGGAAAATTTCTTTCCAGATTTCATCAGAGGATATTTCCTTTTTCACCGTAGCCCTCTATGGGCTTCCAAATATCACTTTGCCAATTCCACAAGTACTGTCATAGCGAAAGGCTTCTTGAGGGAAACGCTGTAACTCTGTGAGATGATTTCACAGAACAGAAATAAGTTTCTCAGAAAGCTTCTTTCTCTTTGTTATCGGAGGATATTTCCTTTGGCCCTATAGTTTTGAAAGGGATCCGAAATATCTGTTCTCAGATTCCACAGAAATAAGGCTAGCAAGGAGATCCACGAAATACAGATGTAACTCTGTGAGATGAATTAACAGAACACTGAGCAGTTTCTCAGAAAGCTTCTTTCCAGATTTCATCAGAGGATATTTCCTTTTTCACCATAGCCCTGTATGGGCTTCCAAATATCACTTTGCCAATTCCACAAGAAGTGTTTTAGCGAAAGGCTTCTTGAGGGGAAAGCTGTAACTCTGTGAGATGATTTCACAGAACACAAAGAAGTTTCTCAGAAAGCTTCTTTCTCTTTGTTATCGGAGGATATTTCCTTTGGCCCTATAGTCTTCAAAGGGAAAGGACATATCTGTTCTCAGATTCCACAGAAATAAGGCTAGCAAAGAGATCCACGAAATACAGATGTAACTCTGTGAGATGAATTAACAGAACACTAAGCAGTTTCTCAGAAAGTTTCTTTCCAGATTTCATCGGAGGATATTTCCTTTTTCACCATAGACCTCTATGGGCTTCCAAATATCACTTTGCCAATTCCAGAAGAACTGTCTTAGCGAAAGGCTTCTTGAGGGGAAAGCTGTAACTCTGTGAGATGATTTCACAGAACACAAAGAAGTTTCTCAGAAAGCTTCTTTCTCTTTGTTATCGGAGGATATTTCCTTTGGCCCTATAGTATTCAATGGGAAAGGAAATATCTGTTCTCAGATTCCACAGAAATAAGGCTAGCAAGAGATCCACGAAATACAGATGTAACTCTGTGTGATGAATTAACAGAACACTAAGCAGTTTCTCAGAAAGCTTCTTTAGAGATTTCATCGGAGGATATTTCCTTTTTCACCATGGCCCTCTATCAGCTTACAAAAATCACTTTCCAATTCCACAAGAACTGTCTTAGCGAAAGGCTTCTTGAGGGGAAAGCTGTAACTCTGTGAGATGATTTCAAAGAACACAAAGAAGTTTCTCAGAAAGCTTCTTTCTCTTTGTTATCATAGGATATTTCCTTTGGCGCTATAGTCTTCAAAGGGAAAGGAAATATCTGTTTTCAGATTCCACAGAAATCAGGCTAGCAAAGACATCCACGAAATACAGATGTAACTCTGTGAGATGAATTAACAGAACACTAAGCAGCTTCTCAGAAAGCTTCTTTACAGATTTCATCTGAGGATATTTCCTTTTTCACCATAGCCCTCTATGGGCTTCCAAATATCACTTTGCCAATTCCACAAGAACTGTCTTAGCGAAAGGCTTCTTAAGGGGAAAGCTGTAACTTTGTGAGATGATTTCACAGAACACAAAGAAGTTTCTCAGAAAGCTTCTTTCTCTTTGTTATCGGAGATATTTCCTTTGGCCCTATAGTCTTCAAAGGGAAAGGAAATATCTGTTCTCAGATTCCACAGAAATCAGGCTAGCAAAGAGATCCACGAAATACAGATGTAACACTGTGAGATGAATTAACAGAACACTAAGCAGTTTCTCAGAAAGCTTCTTTCCAGATTTCATCGGAGGATATTTCCTTTTTCACCATAGCCCTCTATGGGCTTCCAAATATCACTTTGCCAATTCCACAAGAACTGTCTTAGCGAAAGGCTTCTTGAGGGGAAAGCTGTAACTCTGTGAGATGATTTCACAGAACACAAAGAAGTTTCTCAGAAAGCTTCTTTCTCTTTGTTATCGGAGGATATTTCCTTTGGCCCTATTGTCTTCAAAGGGATCCGAAATATCTGTTCTCAGATTCCACAGAAATAAGGCTAGCAAAGAGATCCACGAAATCAGATGTAACTCTGGGAGATGAATTAACAGAACACTAAGCAGTTTCTCAGAAAGCTTCTTTTTTGATTTCATGGGAGGATATTTCCTTTTTCACCATAGCCCTCTATGGGCTTCCAAATATCACTTTGCCAATTCCACAAGAACTGTCTTAGCGAAAGGCTTCTTGAGGGGAAAGCTGTAACTCTGTGAGATGATTTCACAGAACACAAAGAAGTTTCTCAGAAAGTTTCCTTTCTCTTTGTTATCGGAGGATATTTCCTTTGGCACTGTAGTCTTCAAAGGGATCCGAAATATCTGTTCTCAGATTCCACAGAAATAAGGGTAGCAAAGAGATCCACGAAATACAGATGTAACTCTGTGAGATGAATTAACAGAACACTAAGTAGTTTCTAAGAAAGCTTCTTTCCGGATTTCATCGGAGGATATTTCCTTTTTCTCCATAGCCCTCTATGAGCTTCCAAATATCACTTTGCCAATTCCACAAGAATTGTCTTAGCGAAAGGCTTCTTGCGGGGAAAGCTGTAACTGTGCGAGATGATTTTACAGAACACAAAGAAGTTTCTCAGAAATCTTCTTTCTCTTTGTTTTCGGAGGATATTTCCTTTGGCCCTATAGTCTTCCAAGGGAAAGGAAATATCTGTTGTCAGATTCCAGAGAAAAAAGCTAGCAAAGAGATCCACGAAATACAGATGTAACTCTTTGAGATGAATTAACAGAACACTAAGCAGTTTCTCAGAAAGCTTCTTTCCAGATTTCATCGGTGGATATTTCCTTTTTCACCATAGCCCTCTACGGGCTTCCAAATATCACTTTGCCAATTCCACAAGAACTGTCTTAGCGAAAGGCTTCTTGAGGGGAAAGCTGTAACTCTGTGAGATGATTTCACAGAACACAAAGAAGTTTCTCAGAAAGCTTCTTTCTCTTTGTTATCGGAGGATATTTCCTTTGGCCGTATAGTCTTCAAAGGGAAAGGAAATATCTGTTGTCAGATTCCAGAGAAAGAAGGCTGGCAAAGAGATCCACGAAATACAGATGTAACTATGTGAGATGAATTACAGAACACTAAGCAGTTTCTCAGAAAGGTTCTTTCCAGATTTCATCGGAGGATATTTCCTTTTTCACCATAGCCCTCGATGGGCTTCCAAATATCACTTTGCCAATTCCACAAGAACTGTCCTAGCGAAAGGCTTCTTGAGGGGAAAGCTGTAACTCTGTAAGATGATTTCACAGAACACAAAGAAGTTTCTCAGAAAGCTTCTTTCTCTTTGTTATCGGAGGATATTTCCTTTGGCCGTATAGTCTTCAAAGGGATCCGAAATATGGGTTCTCATATTCCACAGAATTAAGGTAAGCAAAGAGACCCACGAAATACAGATGTAACTCTGTGAGATGAATTAACAGAACACTAAGGAGTTTCTCGGAAAATTTCTTTCCAGATTTCATCGGAGGATATTTCCTTTTTCACCGTAGCCCTCTATGGGCTTCCAAATATCACTTTGCCAATTCCACAAGTACTGTCATAGCGAAAGGCTTCTTGAGGGAAAAGCTGTAACTCTGTGAGATGATTTCACAGAACAGAAATATGTTTCTCAGAAAGCTTCTTTCTCTTTGTTATCGGAGGATATTTCCTTTTGCCCTATAGTTTTGAAAGGGATCCGAAATATCTGTTCTCAGATTCCACAGAAATAAGGCTAGCAAGGAGATCCACGAAATACAGATGTAACTCTGTGAGATGAATTAACAGAACACTGAGCAGTTTCTCAGACAGCTTCTTTCCAGATTTCATCGGAGGATATTTCCTTTTTCACCATAGCCCTGTATGGGCTTCCAAATATCACTTTGCCAATTCCACAAGAAGTGTTTTAGCGAAAGGCTTCTTGAGGGGAAAGCTGTAACTCTGTGAGATGATTTCACAGAACACAAAGAAGTTTCTCAGAAAGCTTCTTTCTCTTTGTTATCGGAGGATATTTCCTTTGGCCCTATAGTCTTCAATGGGAAAGGAAATATCTGTTCTCAGATTCCACAGAAATAAGGTTAGCAAGAGATCCACGAAATACAGATGTAACTCTGTGAGATGAATTAACAGAACACTAAGCAGTTTCTCAGAAAGCTTCTTTAGAGATTTCATCGGAGGATATTTCCTTTTTCACCATGGCCCTCTATCAGCTTCCAAAAATCACTTTGCCAATTCCACAAGAACTGTCTTAGCGAAAGGCTTCTTGAGGGGAAAGCTGTAACTCTGTGAGATGATTTCACAGAACACAAAGAAGTTTCTCAGAAAGCTTCTTTCTCTTTGTTATCGGAGGATATTTCCTTTGGCGCTATAGTCTTCAAAGGGAAAGGAAATATCTGTTCTCAGATTCCACAGAAATCAGGCTAGCAAAGACATCCACGAAATACAGATGTAACTCTGTGAGATGAATTAACAGAACACTAAGCAGTTTCTCAGAAAGCTTCTTTACAGATTTCATCTGAGGATATTTCCTTTTTCACCATAGCCCTCTATGGGCTTCCAAATATCACTTTGCCAATTCCACAAGAACTGTCTTAGCGAAAGGCTTCTTGAGGGGAAAGCTGTAACTTTTTGAGATGATTTCACAGAACACAAAGAAGTTTCTCAGAAAGCTTCTTTCTCTTTGTTATCGGAGATATTTCCTTTGGCCCTATAGTCTTCAAAGGGAAAGGAAATATCTGTTCTCAGATTCCACAGAAATCAGGCTAGCAAAGAGATCCACGAAATACAGATGTAACACTGTGAGATGAATTAACAGAACACTAAGCAGTTTCTCAGAAAGCTTCTTTCCAGATTTCATCTGAGGATATTTCCTTTTTCACCATAGCCCTCTATGGGCTTCCAAATATCACTTTGCCAATTCCACAAGAACTGTCTTACCGAAAGGCTTCTTGAGGGGAAAGCTGTAACTCTGTGAGATGATTTCACAGAACACAAAGAAGTTTCTCAGAAAGCTTCTTTCTCTTTGTTATCGGAGGATATTTCCTTTGGCCCTATAGTCTTCAAAGGATCCGAAATATCTGTTCTCAGATTCCACAGAAATAAGGATACCAAAGAGATCCACGAAATACAGATGTAACTCTGGGAGATGAATTAACAGAACACTAAGCAGTTTCTCAGAAAGCTTCTTTCCAGATTTCATCGGAGGATATTTCCTTTTTCTCCATAGCCCTCTACGGGCTTCCAAATATCACTTTGCCAATTCCACAAGAACTGTCTTAGCGAAAGGCTTCTTGAGGGGAAAGCTGTAACTCTGTGAGATGATTTCACAGAACACAAAGAAGTTTCTCAGAAAGCTTCTTTCTCTTTGTTATCGGAGGATATTTCCTTTGGCCCTATAGTCTTCAAAGGGAAAGGAAATATCTTTTCTCAGATTCCACAGAAATAAGGCTAGGAAAGAGATCCACGAAATACAGATGTAACTCTGTGAGATGAATTAACAGAACACTAAGCAGTTTCTCAGAATGCTTCTTTCCAGATTTCATCGGAGGATATTTCCTTTTTCACCATAGCCCTCTATGGGCTTCCAAATATCACTTTGCCAATTCCACAAGAACTGTCTTAGCGAAAGGCTTCTTGAGGGGAAAGCTGTAACTCTGTGAGATGATTTCACAGAACACAAAGAAGTTTCTCAGAAAGCTTCTTTCTCTTTGTTATCAGAGGATATTTCCTTTGGCCCTATAGTCTTTAAAGGGATCCTAAATATCTGTTCTCAGATTTCACAGAAATAAGGCTAGCAAAGAGATGTACGAAATACAGATGTAACTCTGTGAGATGAATTAACAGAACACTAAGCAGTTTCTCAGAAAACTTCTTTCCAGATTTCATCGGAGGATATTTCCTTTTTCAACGTAGCCCTCTATGGGCTTCCAAATATCACTTTGCCAATTCCACAAGAACTGTCTTAGCGAAAGGCTTCTTGAGGGGAAAGCTGTAACTCTGTGAGATGATTTCACAGAACACAATGAAGTTTCTCAGAAAGCTTCTTTCTCTTTTTTATCGGAGGATATTTCCTTTGGCCCTATAGTCTTGAAAGGGAAAGGAAATATCTGTTCTCAGATTCCACAGAAATAAGGCTAGCAAAGAGATCCACGAAATACAGATGTAACTCTGTGGGATGAATTAACAGAACACTAAGCAGTTTCTCAGAAAGCTTCTTTCCAGATTTCATCGGAGGATATTTCCTTTTTCTCCGTAGCCCTCTATGAGCTTCCAAATATCACTTTGCCAATTCCACAAGAACTGTCTTAGCGAAAGGCTTCTTGAGGGGAAAGCTGTAACTCTGTGAGATGATTTCACAGAACACAAAGAAATTTCTTAGTAAGCTTCTTTCTCTTTGTTATCGGAGGATATTTCCTTTGGCCCTATAGTCTTCAAAGGGAAAGGAAATATCTGTTCTCAGATTCCACAGAAATAAGGCTAGCAAAGAGATCCACGAAATACAGATGTAACTCCGTGAGATGAATTAACAGAACACTAAGCAGTTTCTCAGAAAGCTTCTTTCCAGATTTCATCGGAGGATATTTCCTTTTTCACCGTAGCCCTCTATGGGCTTCCAAATATCACTTTGCCAATTCCACAAGAACTCTCTTAGCGAAAGGCTTCTTGAGGGGAAATCTGTAACTCTGTGAGATGATTTCACAGAACACAAAGAAGTTTCTCAGAAAGCTTCTTTCTCTTTGTTATCGGAGGATATTTCCTTTGGCCCTATAGTCTTCAAATGGATCCGAAATATCTGTTCTCAGATTCCACAGAAATAAGGATACCAAAGAGATCCACGAAATACAGATGTAACTCTGGGAGATGAATTAACAGAACACTAAGCAGTTTCTCAGAAAGCTTCTTTCCAGATTTCATCGGAGGATATTTCCTTTTTCTCCATAGCCCTCTATGGGCTTCCAAATATCACTTTGCCAATTCCACAAGAACTGTCTTAGCGAAAGGCTTCTTGAGGGGAAAGCTGTAACTCTGTGAGATGATTTCACAGAACACAAAGAAGTTTCTAAGAAATTTTCCTTTCTCTTTGTTATCGGAGGATATTTCCTTTGGCCCTATAGTCTTCAAAGGGATCCGAAATATCTGTTCTCAGATTCCACAGAAATAAGGGTAGCAAAGAGATCCACGAAATACAGATGTAACTCTGTGAGATGAATTAACAGAACACTAAGCAGTTTCTCAGAAAGCTTCTTTCCAGATTTCATCGGTGGATATTTCCTTTTTCACCATAGCCCTCTACGGGCTTCCAAATATCACTTTGCCAATTCCACAAGAACTGTCTTAGCGAAAGGCTTCTTGAGGGGTAAGCTGTAACTCTGTGAGATGATTTCAGAGAACACAAAGAAGTTTCTCAGAAAGCTTCTTTCTCTTTGTTATCGGAGAATATTACCTTTGGCCCTATAGTCTTCAAAGGGAAAGGAAATATCTGTTCTCAGATTCCAGAGAAAGAAGGCTAGCAAAGAGATCCACGAAATACAGATGTAACTATGTGAGATGAATTACAGAACACTAAGCAGTTTCTCAGAAAGCTTCTTTCCTGATTTCATCGGAGGATATTTCCTTTTTCACCATAGCCCTCGATGGGCTTCCAAATATCACTTTGCCAATTCCACAAGAACTGTCCTAGCGAAAGGCTTCTTGAGGGGAAAGCTGTAACTCTGTGAGATGATTTCACAGAACACAAAGAAGTTTCTCAGAAAGCTTCTTTCTCTTTGTTATCGGAGGATATTTCCTTTGGCCGTATAGTCTTCAAAGGGATCCGAAATATGGGTTTTCATATTCCACAGAATTAAGGTAAGCAAAGAGACCCACGAAATACAGATGTAACTCTGTGAGATGAATTAACAGAACACTAAGCAGTTTCTCGGAAAACTTCTTTCCAGATTTCATCGGAGGATATTTCCTTTTTCACCATAGCCCTCGATGGGCTTCCAAATATCACTTTGCCAATTCCACAAGAACTGTCTTAGCGAAAGGCTTCTTGAGGGGAAAACTGTAACTCTGTGAGATGATTTCACAGAACACAAAGAAGTTTCTCAGAAAGCTTCTTTCTCTTTGTTATCGGAGGATATTTCCTTTGGCCCTATACTCTTCAAAGGGATCCGAAATATCTGTTCTCAGATTCCACAGAAATAAGGCTAGCAAAGAGATCCACGAAATACAGATGAAACTCTATGAGATGAAATAACAGAACACTAAGCAGTTTCTCAGAAAGCTTCTTTCCAGACTTCATCTTAGGATATTTCCTTTTTCACCATAGCCCTCTATGGGCTTCCAAATATCACTTTGCCAATTCCACAAGAACTGTCTTAGCGAAAGGCTTCTTGAGGGGAAAGCTGTAACTCTGTGAGATGATTTCAAAGAACACAAAGAAGTTTCTCAGAAAGCTTCTTTCTCTTTGTTATCATAGGATATTTCCTTTGGCGCTATAGTCTTCAAAGGGAAAGGAAATATCTGTTTTCAGATTCCACAGAAATCAGGCTAGCAAAGACATCCACGAAATACAGATGTAACTCTGTGAGATGAATTAACAGAACACTAAGCAGCTTCTCAGAAAGCTTCTTTACAGATTTCATCTGAGGATATTTCCTTTTTCACCATAGCCCTCTATGGGCTTCCAAATATCACTTTGCCAATTCCACAAGAACTGTCTTAGCGAAAGGCTTCTTGAGGGGAAAGCTGTAACTTTGTGAGATGATTTCACAGAACACAAAGAAGTTTCTCAGAAAGCTTCTTTCTCTTTGTTATCGGAGATATTTCCTTTGGCCCTATAGTCTTCAAAGGGAAAGGAAATATCTGTTCTCAGATTCCACAGAAATCAGGCTAGCAAAGAGATCCACGAAATACAGATGTAACACTGTGAGATGAATTAACAGAACACTAAGCAGTTTCTCAGAAAGCTTCTTTCCAGATTTCATCTGAGGATATTTCCTTTTTCACCATAGCCCTCTATGGGCTTCCAAATATCACTTTGCCAATTCCACAAGAACTGTCTTAGAGAAAGGCTTCTTGAGGGGAAAGCTGTAACTCTGTGAGATGATTTCACAGAACACAAAGAAGTTTCTCAGAAAGCTTCTTTCTCTTTGTTATCGGAGGATATTTCCTTTGGCCCTATTGTCTTCAAAGGGATCCGAAATATCTGTTCTCAGATTCCACAGAAATAAGGCTAGCAAAGAGATCCACGAAATACAGATGTAACTCTGGGAGATGAATTAACAGAACACTAAGCAGTTTCTCAGAAAGCTTCTTTCCAGATTTCATGGGAGGATATTTCCTTTTTCACCATAGCCCTCTATGGGCTTCCAAATATCACTTTGCCAATTCCACAAGAACTGTCTTAGCGAAAGACTTCTTGAGGGGAAAGCTGTAACTCTGTGAGATGATTTCACAGAACACAAAGAAGTTTCTCAGAAAGTTTCCTTTCTCTTTGTTATCGGAGGATATTTCCTTTGGCACTGTAGTCTTCAAAGGGATCCGAAATATCTGTTCTCAGATTCCACAGAAATAAGGGTAGCAAAGAGATCCACGAAATACAGATGTAACTCTGTGAGATGAATTAACAGAACACTAAGTAGTTTCTAAGAAAGCTTCTTTCCGGATTTCATCGGAGGATATTTCCTTTTTCTCCATAGCCCTCTATGAGCTTCCAAATATCACTTTGCCAATTCCACAAGAATTGTCTTAGCGAAAGGCTTCTTGCGGGGAAAGCTGTAACTGTGTGAGATGATTTTACAGAACACAAAGAAGTTTCTCAGAAATCTTCTTTCTCTTTCTTTTCGGAGGATATTTCCTTTGGCCCTATAGTCTTCCAAGGGAAAGGAAATATCTGTTGTCAGATTGCAGAGAAAAAAGCTAACAAAGAGATCCACGAAATACAGATGTAACTCTTTGAGATGAATTAACAGAACACTAAGCAGTTTCTCAGAAAGCTTCTTTCCAGATTTCATCGGTGGATATTTCCTTTTTCACCATAGCCCTCTACGGGCTTCCAAATATCACTTTGCCAATTCCGCAAGAACTGTCTTAGCGAAAGGCTTCTTGAGGGGAAAGCTGTAACTCTGTGAGATGATTTCACAGAACACAAAGAAGTTTCTCAGAAAGCTTCTTTCTCTTTGTTATCGGAGGATATTTCCTTTGGCCCTATAGTCTTCAAAGGGAAAGGAAATATCTGTTGTCAGATTCCAGAGAAAGAAGGCTGGCAAAGAGATCCACGAAATACAGATGTAACTATGTGAGATGAATTACAGAACACTAAGCAGTTTCTCAGAAAGGTTCTTTCCAGATTTCATCTTAGGATATTTCCTTTTTCACCATAGCCCTCGATGGGCTTCCAAATATCACTTTGCCAATTCCACAAGAACTGTCCTAGCGAAAGGCTTCTTGAGGGGAAAGCTGTAACTCTGTAAGATGATTTCACAGAACACAAAGAAGTTTCTCAGAAAGCTTCTTTCTCTTTGTTATCGGAGGATATTTCCTTTGGCCGTATAGTCTTCAAAGGGATCCGAAATATGGGTTCTCATATTCCACAGAATTAAGGTAAGCAAAGAGAACCACGAAATACAGATGTAACTCTGTGAGATGAATTAACAGAACACTAAGCAGTTTCTCGGAAAATTTCTTTCCAGATTTCATCGGAGGATATTTCCTTTTTCACCGTAGCCCTCTATGGGCTTCCAAATATCACTTTGCCAATTCCACAAGTACTGTCATAGCGAAAGGCTTCTTGAGGGAAAAGCTGTAACTCTGTGAGATGATTTCACAGAACAGAAATATGTTTCTCAGAAAGCTTCTTTCTCTTTGTTATCGGAGGATATTTCCTTTGGCCCTATAGTTTTGAAAGGGATCCGAAATATCTGTTCTCAGATTCCACAGAAATAAGGCTAGCAAGGAGATCCACGAAATACAGATGTAACTCTGTGAGATGAATTAACAGAACACTGAGCAGTTTCTCAGAAAGCTTCTTTCCAGATTTCATCGGAGGATATTTCCTTTTTCACCATAGCCCTGTATGGGCTTCCAAATATCACTTTGCCAATTCCACAAGAAGTGTTTTAGCGAAAGGCTTCTTGAGGGGAAAGCTGTAACTCTGTGAGATGATTTCACAGAACACAATGAAGTTTCTCAGAAAGCTTCTTTCTCTTTGTTATCGGAGGATATTTCCTTTGGCCCTATAGTCTTCAATGGGAAAGGAAATATCTGTTCTCAGATTCCACAGAAATAAGGTTAGCAAGAGATCCACGAAATACAGATGTAACTCTGTGAGATGAATTAACAGAACACTAAGCAGTTTCTCAGAAAGCTTCTTTAGAGATTTCATCGGAGGATATTTCCTTTTTCACCATGGCCCTCTATCAGCTTCCAGAAATCACTTTGTCAATTCCACAAGAACTGTCTTAGCGAAAGGCTTCTTGAGGGGAAAGCTGTAACTCTGTGAGATGATTTCACAGAACACAAAGAAGTTTCTCAGAAAGCTTCTTTCTCTTTGTTATCGGAGGATATTTCCTTTGGCGCTATAGTCTTCAAAGGGAAAGGAAATATCTGTTCTCAGATTCCACAGAAATCAGGCTAGCAAAGACATCCACGAAATACAGATGTAACTCTGTGAGATGAATTAACAGAACACTAAGCAGTTTCTCAGAAAGCTTCTTTACAGATTTCATCTGAGGATATTTCCTTTTTCACCATAGCCCACTATGGGCTTCCAAATATCACTTTGCCAATTCCACAGAACTGTCTTAGCGAAAGGCTTCTTGAGGGGAAAGCTGTAACTTTGTGAGATGATTTCACAGAACACAAAGAAGTTTCTCAGAAAGCTTCTTTCTCTTTGTTATCGGAGATATTTCCTTTGGCCCTATAGTCTTCAAAGGGAAAGGAAATATCTGTTCTCAGATTCCACAGAAATAAGGCTCGCAAAGAGATCCACGAAATACAGATGTAACTCTGTGAGATGAATTAACAGAACACTAAGCAGTTTCTCAGAAAGCTTCTATCCAGATTTCATCGGAGGATATTTCCTTTTTCACCATAGCCCTCTATGGGCTTCCAAATATCACTTTGCCAATTCCACAAGAACTGTCTTACCGAAAGGCTTCTTGAGGGGAAAGCTGTAACTCTGTGAGATGATTTCACAGAACACAAAGAAGTTTCTCAGAAAGCTTCTTTCTCTTTGTTATCGGAGGATATTTCCTTTGGCCCTATAGTCTTCAAAGGATCCGAAATATCTGTTCTCAGATTCCACAGAAATAAGGATACCAAAGAGATCCACGAAATACAGATGTAACTCTGGGAGATGAATTAACAGAACACTAAGCAGTTTCTCAGAAAGCTTCTTTCCAGATTTCATCGGAGGATATTTCCTTTTTCTCCATAGCCCTCTACGGGCTTCCAAATATCACTTTGCCAATTCCACAAGAACTGTCTTAGCGAAAGGCTTCTTGAGGGGAAAGCTGTAACTCTGTGAGATGATTTCACAGAACACAAAGAAGTTTCTCATAAAGCTTCTTTCTCTTTGTTATCGGAGGATATTTCCTTTGGCCCTATAGTCTTCAAAGGGAAAGGAATTATCTGTTGTCAGATTCCAGAGAAAGAAGGCTAGCAAAGAGATCCACGAAATACAGATGTAACTATGTGAGATGAATTACAGAACACTAAGCAGTTTCTCAGAAAGCTTCTTTCCTGATTTCATCGGAGGATATTTCCTTTTTCACCATAGCCCTCGATGGGCTTCCAAATATCACTTTGCCAATTCCACAAGAACTGTCCTAGCGAAAGGCTTCTTGAGGGGAAAGCTGTAACTCTGTGAGATGATTTCACAGAACACAAAGAAGTTTCTCAGAAAGCTTCTTTCTCTTTGTTATCGGAGGATATTTCCTTTGGCCGTATAGTCTTCAAAGGGATCCGAAATATGGGTTTTCATATTCCACAGAATTAAGGTAAGCAAAGAGACCCACGAAATACAGATGTAACTCTGTGAGATGAATTAACAGAACACTAAGCAGTTTCTAGGAAAACTTCTTTCCAGATTTCAACGGAGGATATTTCCTTTTTCACCATAGCCCTCGATGGGCTTCCAAATATCACTTTGCCAATTCCACAAGAACTGTCTTAGCGAATGGCTTCTTGAGGGGAAAGCTGTAACTCTGTGAGATGATTTCACAGAACACAAAGAAGTTTCTCAGAAAGCTTCTTTCTCTTTGTTATCGGAGGATATTTCCTTTGGCCCTATACTCTTCAAAGGGATCCGAAATATCTGTTCTCAGATTCCACAGAAATAAGGCTAGCAAAGAGATCCACGAAATACAGATGAAACTCTATGAGATGAAATAACAGAACACTAAGCAGTTTCTCAGAAAGCTTCTTTCCAGACTTCATCTTAGGATATTTCCTTTTTCACCGTAGCCCTCTAAGGGCTTCCAAATATCACTTTGCGAATTCCACAACAACTGTCTTAGCGAAAGGCTTCTTGAGGGGAAAGCTGTAACTCTGTGAGATGATTTCACAGAACACAAAGAAGTTTCTCAGACAGCTTCTTTCTCTTTGTTATCGGAGGATATTTCCTTTGGCCCTATAGTCTTCAAAGGGAAAGGAAATATCTGTTGTCAGATTCCACAGAAATAAGGCTAGGAAAGAGATCCACGAAATACAGATGTAACTCTGTGAGATGAATTAACAGAACACTAAGCAGTTTCTCAGATTGCTTCTTTCCACATTTCATCGGAGGATATTTCCTTTTTCACCATAGCCCTCTATGGGCTTCCAAATATCACTTTGCCAATTCCACAAGAACTGTCTTAGCGAAAGGCTTCTTGAGGGGAAAGCTGTAACTCTGTGAGATGATTTCACAGAACACAAAGAAGTTTCTCAGAAAGCTTCTTTCTCTTTGTTATCAGAGGATATTTCCTTTGGCCCTATAGTCTTTAAAGGGATCCTAAATATCTGTTCTCAGATTTCACAGAAATAAGGCTAGCAAAGAGATGTACGAAATACAGATGTAACTCTGTGAGATGAATTAACAGAACACTAAGCAGTTTCTCAGAAAACTTCTTTCCAGATTTCATCGGAGGATATTTCCTTTTTCAACGTAGCCCTCTATGGGCTTCCAAATATCACTTTGCCAATTCCACAAGAACTGTCTTAGCGAAAGGCTTCTTGAGGGGAAAGCTGTAACTCTGTGAGATGATTTCACAGAACACAATGAAGTTTCTCAGAAAGCTTCTTTCTCTTTTTTATCGGAGGATATTTCCTTTTGCCCTTTAGTCTTGAAAGGGAAAGGAAATATCTGTTCTCAGATTCCACAGAAATAAGGCTAGCAAAGAGATCCACGAAATACAGATGTAACTCTGTGGGATGAATTAACAGAACACTAAGCAGTTTCTCAGAAAGCTTCTTTCCAGATTTCATCGGAGGATATTTCCTTTTTCTCCGTAGCCCTCTATGAGCTTCCAAATATCACTTTGCCAATTCCACAAGAACTGTCTTAGCGAAAGGCTTCTTGAGGGGAAAGCTGTAACTCTGTGAGATGATTTCACAGAACACAAAGAAATTTCTTAGAAAGCTTCTTTCTCTTTGTTATCGGAGGATATTTCCTTTGGCCCTATAGTCTTCAAAGGGAAAGGAAATATCTGTTCTCAGATTCCACAGAAATAAGGCTAGCAAAGAGATCCACGAAATACAGATGTAACTCTGTGAGATGAATAAACAGAACACTAAGCAGTTTCTCAGAAAGCTTCTTTCCAGATTTCATCGGAGGATATTTCCTTTTTCACCATAGCCCTCTGTGGGCTTCCAAATATCACTTTGCCAATTCCACAAGAACTGTCTTAGCGAAAGGCTTCTTGAGGGGAAAGCTGTAACTCTGTGAGATGATTTCACAGAACACAAAGAAGTTTCTCAGAAAGCTTCTTTCTCTTTGTTATCGGAGGATATTTCCCTTGGCCCTATGGTCTTCAAAGGGAAAGGAAATATCTGTTGTCAGATTCCACAGAAATAAGGCTAGCAAAGAGATCCACGAAATACAGATGTAACTCTGTGAGAGGAATTAACAGAACACTAAGCAGTTTCTCAGAAATCTTCTTTCCAGATTTCATCGGAGGATATTTCCTTTTTCACCATAGCCCTCTATGGGCTTCCAAATATCACTTTGCCAATTCCACAAGAACTGTCTTAGCGAAAGGCTTCTTGAGGGGAAAGCTGTAACTCTGTGAGATGATGTCACAGAACACAAAGAAGTTTCTCAGAAAGCTTCTTTCTCTTTGTTATCGGAGGATATTTCCTTTGGCCCTATAGTCTTCAAAGGGAAAGGAATTATCTGTTCTCAGATTCCACAGAACTAAGGCTAGCAAAGAGATCCACGAAATACAGATGTAACTCTGTGAGATGAATTAAGAGAAGACTAAGCAGTTTCTCAGAAAGCTTCTTTCCAGATGTCATCGGAGTATATTTCCTTTTTCACCATAGTCCTCTATGGGCTTCCAAATATCACTTTGCCAATTCCACAAGAACTGTCTTAGCGAAAGGTTTCTTGAGGGGACAGCTGTAACTCTGTGAGATGATTTCACAGAAAACAAAGAAGTTTCTCAGAAAGCTTCTTTCTCTTTGTTATCGGAGGATATTTCCTTTGGCCCTATAGTCTTTAAAGGGATCCGAAATATCTGTTCTCAGATTCCACAGAAATAAGGCTAGCAAAGAGATCAACGAAAAACAGATGTAACTCTGTGAGATGAATTAACAGACACTAAGCAGTTTCTCAGAAAGCTTCTTTGAAGATTTCATCGGAGGATATTTCCTTTTTCACCATAGCCCTCTATGGTCTTCCAAATATCACTTTTCCAATTCCCCAAGAACTGTCTTAGCGAAAGTTTTCTGGAGGGGACTACTGTAACTCTGTGAGATGATTTCACAGAACACAAAGAAGTTTCTCAGAAAGCTTCTTTCTCTTTGTTATCGGAGGATATTTCCTTTGGCCCTATAGTCTTTAAAGGGATCCCAAATATCTGTTCTCAGATTCCACAGAAATAAGGCTAGCAAAGAGCTCCAGGAAATACAGATGTAACTCTGTGAGATGAATTAACAGAACACTTAGCTGTTTCTCAGAACGCTTCTTTCCAGATTTCATCGGAGGATATTTCCTTTTTCACCATAGCCCTCTATGGGCTTCCAAATATCACTTTGCCAATTCCACAAGAACTGTCTTAGAGAAAGGCTTCTTGAGGGGAAAGCTGTAACTCTGTGAGATGATTTCACAGAACACAAAGAAGTTTCTCAGAAAGCTTCTTTCTCTTTGTTATCGGAGGATATTTCCTTTGGCCCTATTGTCTTCAAAGGGATCCGAAATATCTGTTCTCAGATTCCACAGAAATAAGGCTAGCAAAGAGATCCACGAAATACAGATGTAACTCTGGGAGATGAATTAACAGAACACTAAGCAGTTTCTCAGAAAGCTTCTTTCCAGATTTCATGGGAGGATATTTCCTTTTTCACCATAGCCCTCTATGGGCTTCCAAATATCACTTTGCCAATTCCACAAGAACTGTCTTAGCGAAAGACTTCTTGAGGGGAAAGCTGTAACTCTGTGAGATGATTTCACAGAACACAAAGAAGTTTCTCAGAAAGTTTCCTTTCTCTTTGTTATCGGAGGATATTTCCTTTGGCACTGTAGTCTTCAAAGGGATCCGAAATATCTGTTCTCAGATTCCACAGAAATAAGGGTAGCAAAGAGATCCACGAAATACAGATGTAACTCTGTGAGATGAATTAACAGAACACTAAGTAGTTTCTAAGAAAGCTTCTTTCCGGATTTCATCGGAGGATATTTCCTTTTTCTCCATAGCCCTCTATGAGCTTCCAAATATCACTTTGCCAATTCCACAAGAATTGTCTTAGCGAAAGGCTTCTTGCGGGGAAAGCTGTAACTGTGTGAGATGATTTTACAGAACACAAAGAAGTTTCTCAGAAATCTTCTTTCTCTTTCTTTTCGGAGGATATTTCCTTTGGCCCTATAGTCTTCCAAGGGAAAGGAAATATCTGTTGTCAGATTGCAGAGAAAAAAGCTAACAAAGAGATCCACGAAATACAGATGTAACTCTTTGAGATGAATTAACAGAACACTAAGCAGTTTCTCAGAAAGCTTCTTTCCAGATTTCATCGGTGGATATTTCCTTTTTCACCATAGCCCTCTACGGGCTTCCAAATATCACTTTGCCAATTCCGCAAGAACTGTCTTAGCGAAAGGCTTCTTGAGGGGAAAGCTGTAACTCTGTGAGATGATTTCACAGAACACAAAGAAGTTTCTCAGAAAGCTTCTTTCTCTTTGTTATCGGAGGATATTTCCTTTGGCCCTATAGTCTTCAAAGGGAAAGGAAATATCTGTTGTCAGATTCCAGAGAAAGAAGGCTGGCAAAGAGATCCACGAAATACAGATGTAACTATGTGAGATGAATTACAGAACACTAAGCAGTTTCTCAGAAAGGTTCTTTCCAGATTTCATCTTAGGATATTTCCTTTTTCACCATAGCCCTCGATGGGCTTCCAAATATCACTTTGCCAATTCCACAAGAACTGTCCTAGCGAAAGGCTTCTTGAGGGGAAAGCTGTAACTCTGTAAGATGATTTCACAGAACACAAAGAAGTTTCTCAGAAAGCTTCTTTCTCTTTGTTATCGGAGGATATTTCCTTTGGCCGTATAGTCTTCAAAGGGATCCGAAATATGGGTTCTCATATTCCACAGAATTAAGGTAAGCAAAGAGAACCACGAAATACAGATGTAACTCTGTGAGATGAATTAACAGAACACTAAGCAGTTTCTCGGAAAATTTCTTTCCAGATTTCATCGGAGGATATTTCCTTTTTCACCGTAGCCCTCTATGGGCTTCCAAATATCACTTTGCCAATTCCACAAGTACTGTCATAGCGAAAGGCTTCTTGAGGGAAAAGCTGTAACTCTGTGAGATGATTTCACAGAACAGAAATATGTTTCTCAGAAAGCTTCTTTCTCTTTGTTATCGGAGGATATTTCCTTTGGCCCTATAGTTTTGAAAGGGATCCGAAATATCTGTTCTCAGATTCCACAGAAATAAGGCTAGCAAGGAGATCCACGAAATACAGATGTAACTCTGTGAGATGAATTAACAGAACACTGAGCAGTTTCTCAGAAAGCTTCTTTCCAGATTTCATCGGAGGATATTTCCTTTTTCACCATAGCCCTGTATGGGCTTCCAAATATCACTTTGCCAATTCCACAAGAAGTGTTTTAGCGAAAGGCTTCTTGAGGGGAAAGCTGTAACTCTGTGAGATGATTTCACAGAACACAATGAAGTTTCTCAGAAAGCTTCTTTCTCTTTGTTATCGGAGGATATTTCCTTTGGCCCTATAGTCTTCAATGGGAAAGGAAATATCTGTTCTCAGATTCCACAGAAATAAGGTTAGCAAGAGATCCACGAAATACAGATGTAACTCTGTGAGATGAATTAACAGAACACTAAGCAGTTTCTCAGAAAGCTTCTTTAGAGATTTCATCGGAGGATATTTCCTTTTTCACCATGGCCCTCTATCAGCTTCCAGAAATCACTTTGTCAATTCCACAAGAACTGTCTTAGCGAAAGGCTTCTTGAGGGGAAAGCTGTAACTCTGTGAGATGATTTCACAGAACACAAAGAAGTTTCTCAGAAAGCTTCTTTCTCTTTGTTATCGGAGGATATTTCCTTTGGCGCTATAGTCTTCAAAGGGAAAGGAAATATCTGTTCTCAGATTCCACAGAAATCAGGCTAGCAAAGACATCCACGAAATACAGATGTAACTCTGTGAGATGAATTAACAGAACACTAAGCAGTTTCTCAGAAAGCTTCTTTACAGATTTCATCTGAGGATATTTCCTTTTTCACCATAGCCCACTATGGGCTTCCAAATATCACTTTGCCAATTCCACAGAACTGTCTTAGCGAAAGGCTTCTTGAGGGGAAAGCTGTAACTTTGTGAGATGATTTCACAGAACACAAAGAAGTTTCTCAGAAAGCTTCTTTCTCTTTGTTATCGGAGATATTTCCTTTGGCCCTATAGTCTTCAAAGGGAAAGGAAATATCTGTTCTCAGATTCCACAGAAATAAGGCTCGCAAAGAGATCCACGAAATACAGATGTAACTCTGTGAGATGAATTAACAGAACACTAAGCAGTTTCTCAGAAAGCTTCTATCCAGATTTCATCGGAGGATATTTCCTTTTTCACCATAGCCCTCTATGGGCTTCCAAATATCACTTTGCCAATTCCACAAGAACTGTCTTACCGAAAGGCTTCTTGAGGGGAAAGCTGTAACTCTGTGAGATGATTTCACAGAACACAAAGAAGTTTCTCAGAAAGCTTCTTTCTCTTTGTTATCGGAGGATATTTCCTTTGGCCCTATAGTCTTCAAAGGATCCGAAATATCTGTTCTCAGATTCCACAGAAATAAGGATACCAAAGAGATCCACGAAATACAGATGTAACTCTGGGAGATGAATTAACAGAACACTAAGCAGTTTCTCAGAAAGCTTCTTTCCAGATTTCATCGGAGGATATTTCCTTTTTCTCCATAGCCCTCTACGGGCTTCCAAATATCACTTTGCCAATTCCACAAGAACTGTCTTAGCGAAAGGCTTCTTGAGGGGAAAGCTGTAACTCTGTGAGATGATTTCACAGAACACAAAGAAGTTTCTCATAAAGCTTCTTTCTCTTTGTTATCGGAGGATATTTCCTTTGGCCCTATAGTCTTCAAAGGGAAAGGAATTATCTGTTGTCAGATTCCAGAGAAAGAAGGCTAGCAAAGAGATCCACGAAATACAGATGTAACTATGTGAGATGAATTACAGAACACTAAGCAGTTTCTCAGAAAGCTTCTTTCCTGATTTCATCTGAGGATATTTCCTTTTTCACCATAGCCCTCGATGGGCTTCCAAATATCACTTTGCCAATTCCACAAGAACTGTCCTAGCGAAAGGCTTCTTGAGGGGAAAGCTGTAACTCTGTGAGATGATTTCACAGAACACAAAGAAGTTTCTCAGAAAGCTTCTTTCTCTTTGTTATCGGAGGATATTTCCTTTGGCCGTATAGTCTTCAAAGGGAAACGAAATATGGGTTTTCATATTCCACAGAATTAAGGTAAGCAAAGAGACCCACGAAATACAGATGTAACTCTGTGAGATGAATTAACAGAACACTAAGCAGTTTCTCAGAAAACTTCTTTCCAGATTTCATCGGAGGATATTTCCTTTTTCAACGTAGCCCTCTATGGGCTTCCAAATATCACTTTGCCAATTCCACAAGAACTGTCTTAGCGAAAGGCTTCTTGAGGGGAAAGCTGTAACTCTGTGAGATGATTTCACAGAACACAATGAAGTTTCTCAGAAAGCTTCTTTCTCTTTTTTATCGGAGGATATTTCCTTTTGCCCTTTAGTCTTGAAAGGGAAAGGAAATATCTGTTCTCAGATTCCACAGAAATAAGGCTAGCAAAGAGATCCACGAAATACAGATGTAACTCTGTGGGATGAATTAACAGAACACTAAGCAGTTTCTCAGAAAGCTTCTTTCCAGATTTCATCGGAGGATATTTCCTTTTTCTCCGTAGCCCTCTATGAGCTTCCAAATATCACTTTGCCAATTCCACAAGAACTGTCTTAGCGAAAGGCTTCTTGAGGGGAAAGCTGTAACTCTGTGAGATGATTTCACAGAACACAAAGAAATTTCTTAGAAAGCTTCTTTCTCTTTGTTATCGGAGGATATTTCCTTTGGCCCTATAGTCTTCAAAGGGAAAGGAAATATCTGTTCTCAGATTCCACAGAAATAAGGCTAGCAAAGAGATCCACGAAATACAGATGTAACTCTGTGAGATGAATAAACAGAACACTAAGCAGTTTCTCAGAAAGCTTCTTTCCAGATTTCATCGGAGGATATTTCCTTTTTCACCATAGCCCTCTGTGGGCTTCCAAATATCACTTTGCCAATTCCACAAGAACTGTCTTAGCGAAAGGCTTCTTGAGGGGAAAGCTGTAACTCTGTGAGATGATTTCACAGAACACAAAGAAGTTTCTCAGAAAGCTTCTTTCTCTTTGTTATCGGAGGATATTTCCCTTGGCCCTATGGTCTTCAAAGGGAAAGGAAATATCTGTTGTCAGATTCCACAGAAATAAGGCTAGCAAAGAGATCCACGAAATACAGATGTAACTCTGTGAGAGGAATTAACAGAACACTAAGCAGTTTCTCAGAAATCTTCTTTCCAGATTTCATCGGAGGATATTTCCTTTTTCACCATAGCCCTCTATGGGCTTCCAAATATCACTTTGCCAATTCCACAAGAACTGTCTTAGCGAAAGGCTTCTTGAGGGGAAAGCTGTAACTCTGTGAGATGATGTCACAGAACACAAAGAAGTTTCTCAGAAAGCTTCTTTCTCTTTGTTATCGGAGGATATTTCCTTTGGCCCTATAGTCTTCAAAGGGAAAGGAATTATCTGTTCTCAGATTCCACAGAACTAAGGCTAGCAAAGAGATCCACGAAATACAGATGTAACTCTGTGAGATGAATTAAGAGAAGACTAAGCAGTTTCTCAGAAAGCTTCTTTCCAGATGTCATCGGAGTATATTTCCTTTTTCACCATAGTCCTCTATGGGCTTCCAAATATCACTTTGCCAATTCCACAAGAACTGTCTTAGCGAAAGGTTTCTTGAGGGGACAGCTGTAACTCTGTGAGATGATTTCACAGAAAACAAAGAAGTTTCTCAGAAAGCTTCTTTCTCTTTGTTATCGGAGGATATTTCCTTTGGCCCTATAGTCTTTAAAGGGATCCGAAATATCTGTTCTCAGATTCCACAGAAATAAGGCTAGCAAAGAGATCAACGAAAAACAGATGTAACTCTGTGAGATGAATTAACAGACACTAAGCAGTTTCTCAGAAAGCTTCTTTGAAGATTTCATCGGAGGATATTTCCTTTTTCACCATAGCCCTCTATGGTCTTCCAAATATCACTTTTCCAATTCCCCAAGAACTGTCTTAGCGAAAGTTTTCTGGAGGGGACTACTGTAACTCTGTGAGATGATTTCACAGAACACAAAGAAGTTTCTCAGAAAACTTCTTTCTCTTTGTTATCGGAGGATATTTCCTTTGGCCCTATAGTCTTTAAAGGGATCCGAAATATCTGTTCTCAGATTCCACAGAAATAAGGCTAGCAAAGAGATCAACGAAATACAGATGTAACTCTGTGAGATGAATTAACAGACACTAAGCAGTTTCTCAGAAAGCTTCTTTGCAGATTTCATCGGAGGATATTTCCTTTTTCACCATAGCCCTCTATGGGCTTCCAAATATCACTTTGCCAATTCCACAAGAACTGTCTTAGCGAAAGGTTTCTTGAGCGGACAGCTGTAACTCTGTGAGATGATTTCACAGAACACAAAGAAGTTTCTCAGAAAGCTTCTTTCTCTTTGTTATCGGAGGATATTTCCTTTGGCCCTATAGTCTTCAAAGGGAAAGGAAATATCAGTTCTCAGATTCCACAGAAATAAGGCTAGCAAAGAGATCCACCAAATACAGATTTAACTCTGTGAGATGAATTACAGAACACTAAGCAGTTTCTCAGAAAGCTTCTTTCCAGATTTCATCGGAGGATATTTCCTTTTTCACCATAGCCCTCTATGGGCTTCCAAATATCACTTTGCCAATTCCCCAAGAACTGTCTTAGCGAAAGTTTTCTTGAGGGAACAGCTGTAACTCTGTGAGATGATTTCACGGAACACAAAGAAGTTTCTCAGAAAGCTTCTTTCTCTTTGTTATCGGAGGATATTTCCTTTGGCCCTATAGTCTTTAAAGGGATCCCAAATATCTGTTCTCAGATTCCACAGAAATAAGGCTAGCAAAGAGCTCCAGGAAATACAGATGTAACTCTGTGAGATGAATTAACAGAACACTTAGCTGTTTCTCAGAACGCTTCTTTCCAGATTTCATCGGAGGATATTTCCTTTTTCTCCATAGCCCTCTATGAGCTTCCAAATATCACTTTGCCAATTCCACAAGAACTGTCTTAGCGAAAGGCTTCTTGAGGGGAAAGCTGTAACTCTGTGAGACGATTTCACAGAACACAAAGAAGTTTCTCAGAAAGCTTTTTTCTCTTTGTTATCGGAGAATATTTCCTTTGGCCCTATAGTCTTCAAAGGGAAAGGAAATATCTGTTCTCAGACTCCACAGAAATAAGGCTCGCAACGAGATCCACGAAATACAGATGTAACTCTGTGAGATGAATTAACAGAACACTAAGCAGTTTCTCAGAAAGCTTCTTTCCAGATTTCATCGGAGGATATTTCCTTTTTCACCGTAGCCCTCTATGGGCTTCCAAAAATCACTTTGCCAATTCCACAAGAACTGTCTTAGCGAAAGGCTTCTTGAGGGGAAAGCTGTAACTCTGTGAGATGATTTCACAGAACACAAAGAAGTTTCTCAGAAAGCTTCTTTCTCTTTGTTATCGGAGGATATTTCCTTTGGCCCTATAGTCTTTAAAGGGATCCGAAATATCTGTTCTCAGATTCCACATAAATAAGGCTAGCAAAGAGATCCACGAAATACAGATGTAACTCTGTGAGATGAATTAACACAACACTAAGCAGTTTCTCAGAAAGCTTCTTTCCAGATTTCATCGGTGGATATTTCCTTTTTCACCATAGCCCTCTACGGGCTTCCAAATATCACTTTGCCAATTCCACAAGAACTGTCTTAGCGAAAGGCTTCTTGAGGGGAAAGCTGTAACTCTGTGAGACGATTTCACAGAACACAAAGAAGTTTCTCAGAAAGCTTTTATCTCTTTGTTATCGGAGAATATTTCCTTTGGCCCTATAGTCTTCAAAGGGAAAGGAAATATCTGTTCTCAGACTCCACAGAAATAAGGCTAGCAACGAGATCCACGAAATACAGATGTAACTCTGTGAGATGAATTAACAGAACACTAAGCAGTTTCTCAGAAAGCTTCTTTCCAGATTTCATCGGAGGATATTTCCTTTTTCACCATAGCCCTCTATGGGCTTCCAAATATCACTTTGCCAATTACACAAGAACTGTCTTAGCGAAAGGCTTCTTGAGGGGAAAGCTGTAACTCTGTGAGATGATTTCACAGAACACAAAGAAGTTTCTAAGAAATTTTCCTTTCTCTTTGCTATCGGAGGATATTTCCTTTGGCCCTATAGTCTTCAAAGGGATCCGAAATATCTGTTCTCAGATTCCACAGAAATAAGGGTAGCAAAGAGATCCACGAAATACAGATGTAACTCTGTGAGATGAATTAACAGAACACTAAGCAGTTTCTCAGAAAGCTTCTTTCCAGATTTCATCGGTGGATATTTCCTTTTTCACCATAGCCCTCTACGGGCTTCCAAATATCACTTTGCCAATTCCACAAGAACTGTCTTAGCGAAAGGCTTCTTGAGGGGTAAGCTGTAACTCTGTGAGATGATTTCAGAGAACACAAAGAAGTTTCTCAGAAAGCTTCTTTCTCTTTGTTATCGGAGGATATTTCCTTTGGCCCTATAGTCTTCAAAGGGAAAGGAAATATCTGTTCTCAGATTCCAGAGAAAGAAGGCTAGCAAAGAGATCCACGAAATACAGATGTAACTATGTGAGATGAATTACAGAACACTGAGCAGTTTCTCAGAAAGCTTCTTTCCTGATTTCATCGGAGGATATTTCCTTTTTCACCATAGCCCTCGATGGGCTTCCAAATATCACTTTGCCAATTCCACAAGAACTGTCCTAGCGAAAGGCTTCTTGAGGGGAAAGCTGTAACTCTGTGAGATGATTTCACAGAACACAAAGAAGTTTCTCAGAAAGCTTCTTTCTCTTTGTTATCGGAGGATATTTCCTTTGGCCGTATAGTCTTCAAAGGGATCCGAAATATGGGTTTTCATATTCCACAGAATTAAGGTAAGCAAAGAGACCCACGAAATACAGATGTAACTCTGTGAGATGAATTAACAGAACACTAAGCAGTTTCTCGGAAAACTTCTTTCCAGATTTCATCGGAGGATATTTCCTTTTTCACCATAGCCCTCGATGGGCTTCCAAATATCACTTTTCCAATTCCACAAGAACTGTCTTAGCGAAAGGCTTCTTGAGGGGAAAGCTGTAACTCTGTGAGATGATTTCACAGAACACAAAGAAGTTTCTCAGAAAGCTTCTTTCTCTTTGTTATCGGAGGATATTTCCTTTGGCCCTATACTCTTCAAAGGGATCCGAAATATCTGTTCTCAGATTCCACAGAAATAAGGCTAGCAAAGAGATCCACGAAATACAGATGAAACTCTATGAGATGAAATAACAGAACACTAAGCAGTTTCTCAGAAAGCTTCTTTCCAGACTTCATCTTAGGATATTTCCTTTTTCACCGTAGCCCTCTAAGGGCTTCCAAATATCACTTTGCGAATTCCACAACAACTGTCTTAGCGAAAGGCTTCTTGAGGGGAAAGCTGTAACTCTGTGAGATGATTTCACAGAACACAAAGAAGTTTCTCAGACAGCTTCTTTCTCTTTGTTATCGGAGGATATTTCCTTTGGCCCTATAGTCTTCAAAGGGAAAGGAAATATCTGTTCTCAGATTCCACAGAAATAACGCTAGGAAAGAGATCCACGAAATACAGATGTAACTCTGTGAGATGAATTAACAGAACACTAAGCAGTTTCTCAGAATGCTTCTTTCCAGATTTCATCGGAGGATATTTCCTTTTTCACCATAGCCCTCTAAGGGCTTCCAAATATCACTTTGCCAATTCCACAAGAACTGTCTTAGCGAAAGGCTTCTTGAGGGGAAAGCTGTAACTCCGTGAGATGATTTCACAGAACACAAAGAAGTTTCTCAGAAAGCTTCTTTCTCTTTGTTATCAGAGGATATTTCCTTTGGCCCTATAGTCTTTAAAGGGATCCTAAATATCTGTTCTCAGATTTCACAGAAATAAGGCTAGCAAAGAGATGTACGGAATACAGATGTAACTCTGTGAGATGAATTAACAGAACACTAAGCAGTTTCTCAGAAAGCTTCTTTCCAGATTTCATCGTAGGATATTTCCTTTTTCAACGTAGCCCTCTATGGGCTTCCAAATATCACTTTGCCAATTCCACAAGAACTGTCTTAGCGAAAGGCTTCTTGAGGGGAAAGCTGTAACTCTGTGAGATGATTTCACAGAACACAATGAAGTTTCTCAGAAAGCTTCTTTCTCTTTTTTATCGGAGGATATTTCCTTTGGCCCTATAGTCTTGAAAGGGAAAGGAAATATCTGTTCTCAGATTCCACAGAAATAAGGCTAGCAAAGAGATCCACGAAATACAGATGTAACTCTGTGGGATGAATTAACAGAACACTAAGCAGTTTCTCAGAAACCTTCTTACCAGATTTCATCGGAGGATATTTCCTTTTTCTCCGTAGCCCTCTATGAGCTTCCAAATATCACTTTGCCAATTCCACAAGAACTGTCTTAGCGAAAGGCTTCTTGAGGGGAAAGCTGTAACTCTGTGAGATGATTTCACAGAACACAAAGAAATTTCACAGAAAGCTTCTTTCTCTTTGTTATCGGAGGATATTTCCTTTGGCCCTATAGTCTTCAAAGGGAAAGGAAATATCTGTTCTCAGATTCCACAGAAATAAGGCTCGCAAAGAGATCCACGAAATACAGATGTAACTCTGTGAGATGAATTAACAGAACACTAAGCAGTTTCTCAGAAAGCTTCTATCCAGATTTCATCGGAGGATATTTCCTTTTTCACCATAGCCCTCTGTGGGCTTCCAAATATCACTTTGCCAATTCCACAAGAACTGTCTTAGCGAAAGGCTTCTTGAGGGGAAAGCTGTAACTCTGTGAGATGATTTCACAGAACACAAAGAAGTTTCTCAGAAAGCTTCTTTCTCTTTGTTATCGGAGGATATTTCCCTTGGCCCTATGGTCTTCAAAGGGAAAGGAAATATCTGTTGTCAGATTCCACAGAAATAAGGCTAGCAAAGAGATCCACGAAATACAGATGTAACTCTGTGAGATGAATTAACAGAACACTAAGCAGTTTCTCAGAAAGCTTCTTTCCAGATTTCATCGGAGGATATTTCCTTTTTCACCATAGCCCTCTATGGGCTTCCAAATATCACTTTGCCAATTCCACAAGAACTCTCTTAGCGAAAGGCTTCTTGAGGGGAAAGCTGTAACTCTGTGAGATGATTTCACAGAACACAAAGAAGTTTCTCAGAAAGCTTCTTTCTCTTTGTTATCGGAGGATATTTCCTTTGGCCCTATAGTCTTCAAAGGGAAAGGAAATATCTGTTCTCAGATTCCACAGAACTAAGGCTAGCAAAGAGATCCACGAAATACAGATGTAACTCTGTGAGATGAATTAAGAGAACACTAAGCAGTTTCTCAGAAAGCTTCTTTCCAGATTTCATCGGTTGATATTTCCTTTTTCACCATAGTCCTCTATGGGCTTCCAAATATCACTTTGCCAATTCCACAAGAACTGTCTTAGCGAAAGGTTTCTTGAGGGGACAGCTGTAACTCTGTGAGATGATTTCACAGAACACAAAGAAGTTTCTCAGAAAGCTTCTTTCTCTTTGTTATCGGAGGATATTTCCTTTGGCCCTATAGACTTTAAAGGGATCCGAAATATCTGTTCTCAGATTCCACAGAAATAAGGCTAGCAAAGAGATCAACGAAATACAGATGTAACTCTGTGAGATGAATTAACAGACACTAAGCAGTTTCTCAGAAAGCTTCTTTGAAGATTTCATCGGAGGATATTTCCTTTTTCACCATAGCCCTCTATGGTCTTCCAAATATCACTTTTCTAATTCCTCAAGAACTGTCTTAGCGAAAGGTTTCTGGAGGGGACATCTGTAACTCTGTGAGATGATTTCACAGAACACAAAGAAGTTTCTCAGAAAGCTTCTTTCTCTTTGTTATCGGAGGATATTTCCTTTGGCCCTATAGTCTTTAAAGGGATCCGAAATATCTGTTCTCAGATTCCACAGAAATAAGGCTAGCAAAGAGATCAACGAAATACAGATGTAACTCTGTGAGATGAATTAACAGACACTAAGCAGTTTCTCAGAAAGCTTCTTTGCAGATTTCATCGGAGGATATTTCCTTTTTCACCATAGCCCTCTATGGGCTTCCAAATATCACTTTGCCAATTCCACAAGAACTGTCTTAGCGAAAGGTTTCTTGAGCGGACAGCGGTAACTCTGTGAGATGATTTCACAGAACACAAAGAAGTTTCTCAGAAAGCTTCTTTCGCTTTGTTATCGGAGGATATTTCCTTTGGCCCTATAGTCTTCAATGGGAAAGGAAATATCTGTTCTCAGATTCCACAGAAATAAGGCTAGCAAGAGATCCACGAAATACAGATGTAACTCTGTGTGATGAATTAACAGAACACTAAGCAGTTTCTCAGAAAGCTTCTTTAGAGATTTCATCGGAGGATATTTCCTTTTTCACCATGGCCCTCTATCAGCTTCCAAAAATCACTTTGCCAATTCCACAAGAACTGTCTTATCGAAAGGCTTCTTGAGGGGAAAGCTGTAACTCTGTGAGATGATTTCAAAGAACACAAAGAAGTTTCTCAGAAAGCTTCTTTCTCTTTGTTATCATAGGATATTTCCTTTGGCGCTATAGTCTTCAAAGGGAAAGGAAATATCTGTTTTCAGATTCCACAGAAATCAGGCTAGCAAAGACATCCACGAAATACAGATGTAACACTGTGAGATGAATTAACAGAACACTAAGCAGCTTCTCAGAAAGCTTCTTTACAGATTTCATCTGAGGATATTTCCTTTTTCACCATAGCCCTCTATGGGCTTCCAAATATCACTTTGCCAATTCCACAAGAACTGTCTTAGCGAAAGGCTTCTTGAGGGGAAAGCTGTAACTTTGTGAGATGATTTCACAGAACACAAAGAAGTTTCTCAGAAAGCTTCTTTCTCTTTGTTATCGGAGATATTTCCTTTGGCCCTATAGTCTTCAAAGGGAAAGGAAATATCTGTTCTCAGATTCCACAGAAATCAGGCTAGCAAAGAGATCCACGAAATACAGATGTAACACTGTGAGATGAATTAACAGAACACTAAGCAGTTTCTCAGAAAGCTTCTTTCCAGATTTCATCTGAGGATATTTCCTTTTTCACCATAGCCCTCTATGGGCTTCCAAATATCACTTTGCCAATTCCCCAAGAACTGTCTTAGCGAAAGTTTTCTTGAGGGGACAGCTGTAACTCTGTGAGATGATTTCACAGAACACAAAGAAGTTTCTCAGAAAGCTTCTTTCTCTTTGTTATCGGAGGATATTTCCTTTTACCCTATAGACTTTAAAGGGATCCCAAATATCTGTTCTCAGATTCCACAGAAATAAGGCTAGCAAAGAGCTCCAGGAAATACAGATGTAACTCTGTGAGATGAATTAACAGAACACTTAGCAGTTTCTCAGAACGCTTCTTTCCAGATTTCATTGGAGGATATTTCCTTTTTCTCCATAGCCCTCTATGAGCTTCCAAATATCACTTTGCCAATTCCACAAGAACTGTCTTAGCGAAAGGCTTCTTGAGGGGAAAGCTGTAACTCTGTGAGACGATTTCAGAGAACACAAAGAAGTTTCTCAGAAAGCTTTTTTCTCTTTGTTATCGGAGAATATTTCCTTTGGCCCTATAGTCTTTAAAGGGAAAGGAAATATCTGTTCTCAGACTCCACAGAAATAAGGCTAGCAACGAGATCCACGAAATACAGATGTAACTCTGTGAGATGAATTAACAGAACACTAAGCAGTTTCTCAGAAAGCTTCTTTCCAGATTTCATCGGAGGATATTTCCTTTTTCACTGTAGCCCTCTATGGGCTTCCAAATATCACTTTGCCAATTCCACAAGAACTGTCTTAGCGAAAGGCTTCTTGAGGGGAAAGCTGTAACTCTGTGAGATGATTTCACAGAACACAAAGAAGTTTCTCAGAAAGCTTCTTTCTCTTTGTTATCGGAGGATATTTCCTTTGGCCCTATAGTCTTTAAAGGGATCCGAAATATCGTTCTCAGATTCCACATAAATAAGGCTAGCAAAGAGATCCACGAAATACAGATGTAACTCGGTGAGATGAATTAACACAACACTAAGCAGTTACTCAGAAAGCTTCTTTCCAGATTTCATCGGAGGATATTTCCTTTTTCACCATAGCCCTCTATGGACTTCCAAATATCACTTTGCCAATTCCCCAAGAACTGTATTAGCGAAAGGCTTTTGAGGGGAAAGCTGTAACTCTGTGACATGATTTCACAGAACACAACGAAGTTTCTCAGAAAGTTTCCTTTCTCTTTGTTATCGGAGGATATTTCCTTTGGCCCTATAGTCTTCAAAGGGATCCGAAATATCTGTTCTCAGATTCCACAGAAATAAGGATACCAAAGAGATCCACGAAATACAGATGTAACTCTGGGAGATGAATTAACAGAACACTAAGCAGTTTCTCAGAAAGCTTCTTTCCAGATTTCATCGGAGGATATTTCCTTTTTCTCCATAGCCCTCTATGGGCTTCCAAATATCACTTTGCCAATTCCACAAGAACTGTCTTAGCGAAAGGCTTCTGGAGGGGAAAGCTGTAACTCTGTGAGATGATTTCACAGAACACAAAGAAGTTTCTAAGAAAGTTTCCTTTCTCTTTGTTATCGGAGGATATTTCCTTTGGCCCTATAGTCTTCAAAGGGATCCGAAATATCTGTTCTCAGATTCCACAGAAATAAGGGTAGCAAAGAGATCCACGAAATACAGATGTAACTCTGTGAGATGAATTAACAGAACACTAAGCAGTTTCTCAGAAAGCTTCTTTCCAGATTTCATCGGTGGATATTTCCTTTTTCACCATAGCCCTCTACGGGCTTCCAAATATCACTTTGCCAATTCCACAAGAACTGTCTTAGCGAAAGGCTTCTTGAGGTGTAAGCTGTAACTCTGTGAGATGATTTCACAGAACACAAAGAAGTTTCTCAGAAAGCTTCTTTCTCTTTGTTATCGGAGGATATTTCCTTTGGCCCTATAGTCTTCAAAGGGAAAGTATATCTGTTCTCAGATTCCACAGAAATAAGGCTAGCAAAGAGATCCACGAAATACAGATGTAATTCTGTGAGATGAATTAACAGAACACTAAGCAGTTTCTCAGAAAGTTTCTTTCCAGATTTCATCGGAGGATATTTCCTTTTTCACCATAGACCTCTATGGGCTTCCAAATATCACTTTGCCAATTCCAGAAGAACTGTCTTAGCGAAAGGCTTCTTGAGGGGAAAGCTGTAACTCTGTGAGATGATTTCACAGAACACAAAGAAGTTTCTCAGAAAGCTTCTTTCTCTTTGTTATCGGAGGATATTTCCTTTGGCCCTATAGTCTTCAAAGGATCCGAAATATCTGTTCTCAGATTCCACAGAAATAAGGATACCAAAGAGATCCACGAAATACAGATGTAACTCTGGGAGATGAATTAACAGAACACTAAGCAGTTTCTCAGAAAGCTTCTTTCCAGATTTCATCGGAGGATATTTCCTTTTTCTCCATAGCCCTCTACGGGCTTCCAAATATCACTTTGCCAATTCCACAAGAACTGTCTTAGCGAAAGGCTTCTTGAGGGGAAAGCTGTAACTCTGTGAGATGATTTCACAGAACACAAAGAAGTTTCTCAGAAAGCTTCTTTCTCTTTGTTATCGGAGGATATTTCCTTTGGCCCTATAGTCTTCAAAGGGAAAGGAATTATCTGTTGTCAGATTCCAGAGGAAGAAGGCTAGCAAAGAGATCCACGAAATACAGATGTAACTATGTGAGATGAATTACAGAACACTAAGCAGTTTCTCAGAAAGCTTCTTTCCTGATTTCATCGCAGGATATTTCCTTTTTCACCATAGCCCTCAATGGGCTTCCAAATATCACTTTGCCAATTCCACAAGAACTGTCCTAGCGAAAGGCTTCTTGAGGGGAAAGCTGTAACTCTGTGAGATGATTTCACAGAACACAAAGAAGTTTCTCAGAAAGCTTCCTTCTCTTTGTTATCGGAGGATATTTCCTTTGGCCGTATAGTCTTCAAAGGGATCCGAAATATGGGTTTTCATATTCCACAGAATTAAGGTAAGCAAAGAGACCCACGAAATACAGATGTAACTCTGTGAGATGAATTAACAGAACACTAAGCAGTTTCTAGGAAAACTTCTTTCCAGATTTCATCGGAGGATATTTCCTTTTTCACCATAGCCCTCGATGGGCTTCCAAATATCACTTTGCCAATTCCACAAGAACTGTCTTAGCGAAAGGCTTCTTGAGGGGAAAGCTGTAACTCTGTGAGATGATTTCACAGAACACAAAGAAGTTTCTCAGAAAGCTTCTTTCTCTTTGTTATCGGAGGATATTTCCTTTGGCCCTATACTCTTCAAAGGGATCCGAAATATCTGTTCTCAGATTCCACAGAAATAAGGCTAGCAAAGACATCCACGAAATACAGATGTAACACTGTGAGATGAATTAACAGAACACTAAGCAGCTTCTCAGAAAGCTTCTTTACAGATTTCATCTGAGGATATTTCCTTTTTCACCATAGCCCTCTATGGGCTTCCAAATATCACTTTGCCAATTCCACAAGAACTGTCTTAGCGAAAGGCTTCTTGAGGGGAAAGCTGTAACTTTGTGAGATGATTTCACAGAACACAAAGAAGTTTCTCAGAAAGCTTCTTTCTCTTTGTTATCGGAGATATTTCCTTTGGCCCTATAGTCTTCAAAGGGAAAGGAAATATCTGTTCTCAGATTCCACAGAAATCAGGCTAGCAAAGAGATCCACGAAATACAGATGTAACACTGTGAGATGAATTAACAGAACACTAAGCAGTTTCTCAGAAAGCTTCTTTCCAGATTTCATCTGAGGATATTTCCTTTTTCACCATAGCCCTCTATGGGCTTCCAAATATCACTTTGCCAATTCCCCAAGAACTGTCTTAGCGAAAGTTTTCTTGAGGGGACAGCTGTAACTCTGTGAGATGATTTCACAGAACACAAAGAAGTTTCTCAGAAAGCTTCTTTCTCTTTGTTATCGGAGGATATTTCCTTTTACCCTATAGACTTTAAAGGGATCCCAAATATCTGTTCTCAGATTCCACAGAAATAAGGCTAGCAAAGAGCTCCAGGAAATACAGATGTAACTCTGTGAGATGAATTAACAGAACACTTAGCAGTTTCTCAGAACGCTTCTTTCCAGATTTCATTGGAGGATATTTCCTTTTTCTCCATAGCCCTCTATGAGCTTCCAAATATCACTTTGCCAATTCCACAAGAACTGTCTTAGCGAAAGGCTTCTTGAGGGGAAAGCTGTAACTCTGTGAGACGATTTCAGAGAACACAAAGAAGTTTCTCAGAAAGCTTTTTTCTCTTTGTTATCGGAGAATATTTCCTTTGGCCCTATAGTCTTTAAAGGGAAAGGAAATATCTGTTCTCAGACTCCACAGAAATAAGGCTAGCAACGAGATCCACGAAATACAGATGTAACTCTGTGAGATGAATTAACAGAACACTAAGCAGTTTCTCAGAAAGCTTCTTTCCAGATTTCATCGGAGGATATTTCCTTTTTCACTGTAGCCCTCTATGGGCTTCCAAATATCACTTTGCCAATTCCACAAGAACTGTCTTAGCGAAAGGCTTCTTGAGGGGAAAGCTGTAACTCTGTGAGATGATTTCACAGAACACAAAGAAGTTTCTCAGAAAGCTTCTTTCTCTTTGTTATCGGAGGATATTTCCTTTGGCCCTATAGTCTTTAAAGGGATCCGAAATATCGTTCTCAGATTCCACATAAATAAGGCTAGCAAAGAGATCCACGAAATACAGATGTAACTCGGTGAGATGAATTAACACAACACTAAGCAGTTACTCAGAAAGCTTCTTTCCAGATTTCATCGGAGGATATTTCCTTTTTCACCATAGCCCTCTATGGACTTCCAAATATCACTTTGCCAATTCCCCAAGAACTGTATTAGCGAAAGGCTTTTGAGGGGAAAGCTGTAACTCTGTGACATGATTTCACAGAACACAACGAAGTTTCTCAGAAAGTTTCCTTTCTCTTTGTTATCGGAGGATATTTCCTTTGGCCCTATAGTCTTCAAAGGGATCCGAAATATCTGTTCTCAGATTCCACAGAAATAAGGATACCAAAGAGATCCACGAAATACAGATGTAACTCTGGGAGATGAATTAACAGAACACTAAGCAGTTTCTCAGAAAGCTTCTTTCCAGATTTCATCGGAGGATATTTCCTTTTTCTCCATAGCCCTCTATGGGCTTCCAAATATCACTTTGCCAATTCCACAAGAACTGTCTTAGCGAAAGGCTTCTGGAGGGGAAAGCTGTAACTCTGTGAGATGATTTCACAGAACACAAAGAAGTTTCTAAGAAAGTTTCCTTTCTCTTTGTTATCGGAGGATATTTCCTTTGGCCCTATAGTCTTCAAAGGGATCCGAAATATCTGTTCTCAGATTCCACAGAAATAAGGGTAGCAAAGAGATCCACGAAATACAGATGTAACTCTGTGAGATGAATTAACAGAACACTAAGCAGTTTCTCAGAAAGCTTCTTTCCAGATTTCATCGGTGGATATTTCCTTTTTCACCATAGCCCTCTACGGGCTTCCAAATATCACTTTGCCAATTCCACAAGAACTGTCTTAGCGAAAGGCTTCTTGAGGTGTAAGCTGTAACTCTGTGAGATGATTTCACAGAACACAAAGAAGTTTCTCAGAAAGCTTCTTTCTCTTTGTTATCGGAGGATATTTCCTTTGGCCCTATAGTCTTCAAAGGGAAAGTATATCTGTTCTCAGATTCCACAGAAATAAGGCTAGCAAAGAGATCCACGAAATACAGATGTAATTCTGTGAGATGAATTAACAGAACACTAAGCAGTTTCTCAGAAAGTTTCTTTCCAGATTTCATCGGAGGATATTTCCTTTTTCACCATAGACCTCTATGGGCTTCCAAATATCACTTTGCCAATTCCAGAAGAACTGTCTTAGCGAAAGGCTTCTTGAGGGGAAAGCTGTAACTCTGTGAGATGATTTCACAGAACACAAAGAAGTTTCTCAGAAAGCTTCTTTCTCTTTGTTATCGGAGGATATTTCCTTTGGCCCTATAGTCTTCAAAGGATCCGAAATATCTGTTCTCAGATTCCACAGAAATAAGGATACCAAAGAGATCCACGAAATACAGATGTAACTCTGGGAGATGAATTAACAGAACACTAAGCAGTTTCTCAGAAAGCTTCTTTCCAGATTTCATCGGAGGATATTTCCTTTTTCTCCATAGCCCTCTACGGGCTTCCAAATATCACTTTGCCAATTCCACAAGAACTGTCTTAGCGAAAGGCTTCTTGAGGGGAAAGCTGTAACTCTGTGAGATGATTTCACAGAACACAAAGAAGTTTCTCAGAAAGCTTCTTTCTCTTTGTTATCGGAGGATATTTCCTTTGGCCCTATAGTCTTCAAAGGGAAAGGAATTATCTGTTGTCAGATTCCAGAGGAAGAAGGCTAGCAAAGAGATCCACGAAATACAGATGTAACTATGTGAGATGAATTACAGAACACTAAGCAGTTTCTCAGAAAGCTTCTTTCCTGATTTCATCGCAGGATATTTCCTTTTTCACCATAGCCCTCAATGGGCTTCCAAATATCACTTTGCCAATTCCACAAGAACTGTCCTAGCGAAAGGCTTCTTGAGGGGAAAGCTGTAACTCTGTGAGATGATTTCACAGAACACAAAGAAGTTTCTCAGAAAGCTTCCTTCTCTTTGTTATCGGAGGATATTTCCTTTGGCCGTATAGTCTTCAAAGGGATCCGAAATATGGGTTTTCATATTCCACAGAATTAAGGTAAGCAAAGAGACCCACGAAATACAGATGTAACTCTGTGAGATGAATTAACAGAACACTAAGCAGTTTCTAGGAAAACTTCTTTCCAGATTTCATCGGAGGATATTTCCTTTTTCACCATAGCCCTCGATGGGCTTCCAAATATCACTTTGCCAATTCCACAAGAACTGTCTTAGCGAAAGGCTTCTTGAGGGGAAAGCTGTAACTCTGTGAGATGATTTCACAGAACACAAAGAAGTTTCTCAGAAAGCTTCTTTCTCTTTGTTATCGGAGGATATTTCCTTTGGCCCTATACTCTTCAAAGGGATCCGAAATATCTGTTCTCAGATTCCACAGAAATAAGGCTAGCAAAGAGATACACGAAATACAGATGAAACTCTATGAGATGAAATAACAGAACACTAAGCAGTTTCTCAGAAAGCTTCTTTCCAGACTTCATCTTAGGATATTTCCTTTTTCACCGTAGCCCTCTATGGGCTTCCAAATATCACTTTGCCAATTCCACAAGAACTGTCTTAGCGAAAGGCTTCTTGAGGGGAAAGCTGTAACTCTGTGAGATGATTTCACAGAACACAATGAAGTTTCTCAGAAAGCTTCTTTCTCTTTTTTATCGGAGGATATTTCCTTTGGCCCTATAGTCTTGAAAGGGAAAGGAAATATCTGTTCTCAGATTCCACAGAAATAAGGCTAGCAAAGAGATCCACGAAATACAGATGTAACTCTGTGGGATGAATTAACAGAACACTAAGCAGTTTCTCAGAAAGCTTCTTTCCAGATTTCATCGGAGGATATTTCCTTTTTCTCCGTAGCCGTCTATGAGCTTCCAAATATCACTTTGCCAATTCCACAAGAACTGTCTTAGCGAAAGGCTTCTTGAGGGGAAAGCTGTAACTCTGTGAGATGATTTCACAGAACACAAAGAAATTTCTTAGAAAGCTTCTTTCTCTTTGTTATCGGAGGATATTTCCTTTGGCCCTATAGTCTTCAAAGGGAAAGGAAATATCTGTTCTCAGATTCCACAGAAATAAGGCTCGCAAAGAGATCCACGAAATACAGATGTAACTCTGTGAGAGGAATTAACAGAACACTAAGCAGTTTCTCAGAAAGCTTCTTTCCAGATTTCATCGGAGGATATTTCCTTTTTCACCATAGCCCTCTATGGGCTTCCAAATATCACTTTGCCAATTCCACAAGAACTGTCTTAGCGAAAGGCTTCTTGAGGGGAAAGCTGTAACTCTGTGAGATGATGTCACAGAACACAAAGAAGTTTCTCAGAAAGCTTCTTTCTCTTTGTTATCGGAGGATATTTCCTTTGGCCCTATAGTCTTCAAAGGGAAAGGAATTATCTGTTCTCAGATTCCACAGAACTAAGGCTAGCAAAGAGATCCACGAAATACAGATGTAACTCTGTGAGATGAATTAAGAGAAGACTAAGCAGTTTCTCAGAAAACTTCTTTCCAGATGTCATCGGAGGATATTTCCTTTTTCACCTTAGTCCTCTATGGGCTTCCAAATATCACTTTGCCAATTACACAAGAACTGTCTTAGCGAAAGGTTTCTTGAGGGGACAGCTGTAACTCTGTGAGATGATTTCACAGAACACAAAGAAGTTTCTCAGAAAGCTTCTTTCTCTTTGTTATCGGAGGATATTTCCTTTGGCCCTATAGTCTTTAAAGGGATCCGAAATATCTGTTCTCAGATTCCACAGAAATAAGGCTAGCAAAGAGATCAACGAAAAACAGATGTAACTCTGTGAGATGAATTAACAGACACTAAGCAGTTTCTCAGAAAGCTTCTTTGAAGATTTCATCGGAGGATATTTCCTTTTTCACCATAGCCCTCTATGGTCTTCCAAATATCACTTTTCCAATTCCCCAAGAACTGTCTTAGCGAAAGGTTTCTGGAGGGGACAACTGTAACTCTGTGAGATGATTTCACAGAACACAAAGAAGTTTCTCAGAAAGCTTCTTTCTCTTTGTTATCGGAGGATATATCCTTTGGCCCTATAGTCTTTAAAGGGATCCGAAATATCTGTTCTCAGATTCCACAGAAATAAGGCTAGCAAAGAGATCAACGAAATACAGATGTAACTCTGTGAGATGAATTAACAGACACTAAGCAGTTTCTCAGAAAGCTTCTTTGCAGATTTCATCGGAGGATATTTCCTTTTTCACCATAGCCCTCTATGGGCTTCCAAATATCACTTTGCCAATTCCACAAGAACTGTCTTAGCGAAAGGTTTCTTGAGCGGACAGCTGTAACTCTGTGAGATGATTTCACAGAACACAAAGAAGTTTCTCAGAAAGCTTCTTTCTCTTTGTTATCGGAGGATATTTCCTTTGGCCCTATAGTCTTCAAAGGGAAAGGAAATATCAGTTCTCAGATTCCACAGAAATAAGGCTAGCAAAGAGATCCACCAAATACAGATTTTACTCTGTGAGATGAATTACAGAACACTAAGCAGTTTCTCAGAAAGCTTCTTTCCAGATTTCATCGGAGGATATTTCCTTTTTCACCATATCCCTCTATGGGCTTCCAAATATCACTTTGCCAATTCCCCAAGAACTGTCTTAGCGAAAGTTTTCTTGAGGGAACAGCTGTAACTCTGTGAGATGATTTCACAGAACACAAAGAAGTTTCTCAGAAAGCTTCTTTCTCTTTGTTATCGGAGGATATTTCCTTTGGCCCTATAGTCTTTAAAGGGATCCCAAATATCTGTTCTCATATTCCACAGAAATAAGGCTAGCAAAGAGCTCCAGGAAATACAGATGTAACTCTGTGAGATGAATTAACAGAACACTTAGCTGTTTCTCATAGCGCTTCTTTCCAGATTTCATCGGAGGATATTTCCTTTTTCTCCATAGCCCTATATGAGCTTCCAAATATCACTTTGCCAATTCCACAAGAACTGTCTTAGCGAAAGGCTTCTTGAGGGGAAAGCTGTAACTCTGTGAGACGATTTCAGAGAACACAAAGAAGTTTCTCAGAAAGCTTTTTTCTCTTTGTTATCGGAGAATATTTCCTTTGGCCCTATAGTCTTTAAAGGGAAAGGAAATATCTGTTCTCAGACTCCACAGAAATAAGGCTAGCAACGAGATCCACGAAATACAGATGTAACTCTGTGAGATGAATTAACAGAACACTAAGCAGTTTCTCAGAAAGCTTCTTTCCAGATTTCATCGGAGGATATTTCCTTTTTCACTGTAGCCCTCTATGGGCTTCCAAATATCACTTTGCCAATTCCACAAGAACTGTCTTAGCGAAAGGCTTCTTGAGGGGAAAGCTGTAACTCTGTGAGATGATTTCACAGAACACAAAGAAGTTTCTCAGAAAGCTTCTTTCTCTTTGTTATCGGAGGATATTTCCTTTGGCCCTATAGTCTTTAAAGGGATCCGAAATATCTGTTCTCAGATTCCACATAAATAAGGCTAGCAAAGAGATCCACGAAATACAGATGTAACTCGGTGAGATGAATTAACACAACACTAAGCAGTTTCTCAGAAAGCTTCTTTCCAGATTTCATCGGAGGATATTTCCTTTTTCACCATAGCCCTCTATGGGCTTCCAAATATCACTTTGCCAATTCCCCAAGAACTGTATTAGCGAAAGGCTTCTTGAGGGGAAAGCTGTAACTCTGTGACATGATTTCACAGAACACAACGAAGTTTCTCAGAAAGTTTCCTTTCTCTTTGTTATCGGAGGATATTTCCTTTGGCCCTATAGTCTTCAAAGGGATCCGAAATATCTGTTCTCAGATTCCACAGAAATAAGGATACCAAAGAGATCCACGAAATACAGATGTAACTCTGGGAGATGAATTAACAGAACACTAAGCAGTTTCTCAGAAAGCTTCTTTCCAGATTTCATCGGAGGATATTTCCTTTTTCTCCATAGCCCTCTATGGGCTTCCAAATATCACTTTGCCAATTCCACAAGAACTGTCTTAGCGAAAGGCTTCTGGAGGGGAAAGCTGTAACTCTGTGAGATGATTTCACAGAACACAAAGAAGTTTCTAAGAAAGTTTCCTTTCTCTTTGTTATCGGAGGATATTTCCTTTGGCCCTATAGTCTTCAAAGGGATCCGAAATATCTGTTCTCAGATTCCACAGAAATAAGGGTAGCAAAGAGATCCACGAAATACAGATGTAACTCTGTGAGATGAATTAACAGAACACTAAGCAGTTTCTCAGAAAGCTTCTTTCCAGATTTCATCGGTGGATATTTCCTTTTTCACCATAGCCCTCTACGGGCTTCCAAATATCACTTTGCCAATTCCACAAGAACTGTCTTAGCGAAAGGCTTCTTGAGGTGTAAGCTGTAACTCTGTGAGATGATTTCACAGAACACAAAGAAGTTTCTCAGAAAGCTTCTTTCTCTTTGTTATCGGAGGATATTTCCTTTGGCCCTATAGTCTTCAAAGGGAAAGTATATCTGTTCTCAGATTCCACAGAAATAAGGCTAGCAAAGAGATCCACGAAATACAGATGTAACTCTGTGAGATGAATTAACAGAACACTAAGCAGTTTCTCAGAAAGTTTCTTTCCAGATTTCATTGGAGGATATTTCCTTTTTCACCATAGACCTCTATGGGCTTCCAAATATCACTTTGCCAATTCCAGAAGAACTGTCTTAGCGAAAGGCTTCTTGAGGTGAAAGCTGTAACTCTGTGAGATGATTTCACAGAACACAAAGAAGTTTCTCAGAAAGCTTCTTTCTCTTTGTTATCGGAGGATATTTCCTTTGGCCCTATAGTCTTCAAAGGATCCGAAATATCTGTTCTCAGATTCCACAGAAATAAGGATACCAAAGAGATCCACGAAATACAGATGTAACTCTGGGAGATGAATTAACAGAACACTAAGCAGTTTCTCAGAAAGCTTCTTTCCAGATTTCATCGGAGGATATTTCCTTTTTCTCCATAGCCCTCTACGGGCTTCCAAATATCACTTTGCCAATTCCACAAGAACTGTCTTAGCGAAAGGCTTCTTGAGGGGAAAGCTGTAACTCTGTGAGATGATTTCACAGAACACAAAGAAGTTTCTCAGAAAGCTTCTTTCTCTTTGTTATCGGAGGATATTTCCTTTGGCCCTATAGTCTTCAAAGGGAAAGGAATTATCTGTTGTCAGATTCCAGAGGAAGAAGGCTAGCAAAGAGATCCACGAAATACAGATGTAACTATGTGAGATGAATTACAGAACACTAAGCAGTTTCTCAGAAAGCTTCTTTCCTGATTTCATCGCAGGATATTTCCTTTTTCACCATAGCCCTCGATGGGCTTCCAAATATCACTTTGCCAATTCCACAAGAACTGTCCTAGCGAAAGGCTTCTTGAGGGGAAAGCTGTAACTCTGTGAGATGATTTCACAGAACACAAAGAAGTTTCTCAGAAAGCTTCCTTCTCTTTGTTATCGGAGGATATTTCCTTTGGCCGTATAGTCTTCAAAGGGATCCGAAATATGGGTTTTCATATTCCACAGAATTAAGGTAAGCAAAGAGACCCACGAAATACAGATGTAACTCTGTGAGATGAATTAACAGAACACTAAGCAGTTTCTAGGAAAACTTCTTTCCAGATTTCATCGGAGGATATTTCCTTTTTCACCATAGCCCTCGATGGGCTTCCAAATATCACTTTGCCAATTCCACAAGAACTGTCTTAGCGAAAGGCTTCTTGAGGGGAAAGCTGTAACTCTGTGAGATGATTTCACAGAACACAAAGAAGTTTCTCAGAAAGCTTCTTTCTCTTTGTTATCGGAGGATATTTCCTTTGGCCCTATACTCTTCAAAGGGATCCGAAATATCTGTTCTCAGATTCCACAGAAATAAGGCTAGCAAAGAGATCCACGAAATACAGATGAAACTCTATGAGATGAAATAACAGAACACTAAGTAGTTTCTCAGAAAGCTTCTTTCCAGACTTCATCTTAGGATATTTCCTTTTTCACCGTAGCCCTCTGTGGGCTTCCAAATATCACTTTGCCAATTCCACAAGAACTGTCTTAGCGAAAGGCTTCTTGAGGGGAAAGCTGTAACTCTGTGAGATGATTTCACAGAACACAATGAAGTTTCTCAGAAAGCTTCTTTCTCTTTTTTATCGGAGGATATTTCCTTTGGCCCTATAGTCTTGAAAGGGAAAGGAAATATCTGTTCTCAGATTCCACAGAAATAAGGCTAGCAAAGAGATCCACGAAATACAGATGTAACTCTGTGGGATGAATTAACAGAACACTAAGCAGTTTCTCAGAAAGCTTCTTTCCAGATTTCATCGGAGGATATTTCCTTTTTCTCCGTAGCCCTCTATGAGCTTCCAAATATCACTTTGCCAATTCCACAAGAACTGTCTTAGCGAAAGGCTTCTTGAGGGGAAAGCTGTAACTCTGTGAGATGATTTCACAGAACACAAAGAAATTTCTTAGAAAGCTTCTTTCTCTTTGTTATCGGAGGATATTTCCTTTGGCCCTATAGTCTTCAAAGGGAAAGGAAATATCTGTTCTCAGATTCCACAGAAATAAGGCTCGCAAAGAGATCCACGAAATACAGATGTAACTCTGTGAGAGGAATTAACAGAACACTAAGCAGTTTCTCAGAAAGCTTCTTTCCAGATTTCATCGGAGGATATTTCCTTTTTCACCATAGCCCTCTATGGGCTTCCAAATATCACTTTGCCAATTCCACAAGAACTGTCTTAGCGAAAGGCTTCTTGAGGGGAAAGCTGTAACTCTGTGAGATGATGTCACAGAACACAAAGAAGTTTCTCAGAAAGCTTCTTTCTCTTTGTTATCGGAGGATATTTCCTTTGGCCCTATAGTCTTCAAAGGGAAAGGAATTATCTGTTCTCAGATTCCACAGAACTAAGGCTAGCAAAGAGATCCACGAAATACAGATGTAACTCTGTGAGATGAATTAAGAGAAGACTAAGCAGTTTCTCAGAAAACTTCTTTCCAGATGTCATCGGAGGATATTTCCTTTTTCACCTTAGTCCTCTATGGGCTTCCAAATATCACTTTGCCAATTACACAAGAACTGTCTTAGCGAAAGGTTTCTTGAGGGGACAGCTGTAACTCTGTGAGATGATTTCACAGAACACAAAGAAGTTTCTCAGAAAGCTTCTTTCTCTTTGTTATCGGAGGATATTTCCTTTGGCCCTATAGTCTTTAAAGGGATCCGAAATATCTGTTCTCAGATTCCACAGAAATAAGGCTAGCAAAGAGATCAACGAAAAACAGATGTAACTCTGTGAGATGAATTAACAGACACTAAGCAGTTTCTCAGAAAGCTTCTTTGAAGATTTCATCGGAGGATATTTCCTTTTTCACCATAGCCCTCTATGGTCTTCCAAATATCACTTTTCCAATTCCCCAAGAACTGTCTTAGCGAAAGGTTTCTGGAGGGGACAACTGTAACTCTGTGAGATGATTTCACAGAACACAAAGAAGTTTCTCAGAAAGCTTCTTTCTCTTTGTTATCGGAGGATATATCCTTTGGCCCTATAGTCTTTAAAGGGATCCGAAATATCTGTTCTCAGATTCCACAGAAATAAGGCTAGCAAAGAGATCAACGAAATACAGATGTAACTCTGTGAGATGAATTAACAGACACTAAGCAGTTTCTCAGAAAGCTTCTTTGCAGATTTCATCGGAGGATATTTCCTTTTTCACCATAGCCCTCTATGGGCTTCCAAATATCACTTTGCCAATTCCACAAGAACTGTCTTAGCGAAAGGTTTCTTGAGCGGACAGCTGTAACTCTGTGAGATGATTTCACAGAACACAAAGAAGTTTCTCAGAAAGCTTCTTTCTCTTTGTTATCGGAGGATATTTCCTTTGGCCCTATAGTCTTCAAAGGGAAAGGAAATATCAGTTCTCAGATTCCACAGAAATAAGGCTAGCAAAGAGATCCACCAAATACAGATTTAACTCTGTGAGATGAATTACAGAACACTAAGCAGTTTCTCAGAAAGCTTCTTTCCAGATTTCATCGGAGGATATTTCCTTTTTCACCATATCCCTCTATGGGCTTCCAAATATCACTTTGCCAATTCCCCAAGAACTGTCTTAGCGAAAGTTTTCTTGAGGGAACAGCTGTAACTCTGTGAGATGATTTCACAGAACACAAAGAAGTTTCTCAGAAAGCTTCTTTCTCTTTGTTATCGGAGGATATTTCCTTTGGCCCTATAGTCTTTAAAGGGATCCCAAATATCTGTTCTCATATTCCACAGAAATAAGGCTAGCAAAGAGCTCCAGGAAATACAGATGTAACTCTGTGAGATGAATTAACAGAACACTTAGCTGTTTCTCAGAACGCTTCTTTCCAGATTTCATCGGAGGATATTTCCTTTTTCTCCATAGCCCTCTATGAGCTTCCAAATATCACTTTGCCAATTCCACAAGAACTGTCTTAGCGAAAGGCTTCTTGAGGGGAAAGCTGTAACTCTGTGAGACGATTTCACAGAACACAAAGAAGTTTCTCAGAAAGCTTTTTTCTCTTTGTTATCGGAGAATATTTCCTTTGGCCCTATAGTTTTCAAAGGGAAAGGAAATATCTGTTCTCAGACTCCACAGAAATAAGGCTAGCAACGAGATCCACGAAATACAGATGTAACTCTGTGAGATGAATTAACAGAACACTAAGCAGTTTCTCAGAAAGCTTCTTTCCAGATTTCATCGGAGGATATTTCCTTTTTCACCGTAGCCCTCTATGGGCTTCCAAATATCACTTTGCCAATTCCACAAGAACTGTCTTAGCGAAAGGCTTCTTGAGGGGAAAGCTGTAACTCTGTGAGATGATTTCACAGAACACAAAGAAGTTTCTCAGAAAGCTTCTTTCTCTTTGTTATCGGAGGATATTTCCTTTGGCCCTATAGTCTTTAAAGGGATCCGAAATATCTGTTCTCAGATTCCACATAAATAAGGCTAGCAAAGAGATAAACGAAATACAGATGTAACTCTGTGAGATGAATTAACACAACACTAAGCAGTTTCTCAGAAAGCTTCTTTCCAGATTTCATCGGAGGATATTTCTTTTTTCACCATAGACCTCTATGGGCTTCCAAATATCACTTTGCCAATTCCCCAAGAACTGTATTAGCGAAAGGCTTCTGGAGGGGAAAGCTGTAACTCTGTGAGATGATTTCACAGAACACAACGAAGTTTCTCAGAAAGTTTCCTTTCTCTTTGTTATCGGAGGATATTTCCTTTGGCCCTATAGTCTTCAAAGGGATCCGAAATATCTGTTCTCAGATTCCACAGAAATAAGGATACCAAAGAGATCCACGAAATACAGATGTAACTCTGGGAGATGAATTAACAGAACACTAAGCAGTTTCTCAGAAAGCTTCTTTCCAGATTTCATCGGAGGATATTTCCTTTTTCTCCATAGCCCTCTATGGGCTTCCAAATATCACTTTGCCAATTCCACAAGAACTGTCTTAGCGAAAGGCTTCTTGAGGGGAAAGCTGTAACTCTGTGAGATGATTTCACAGAACACAAAGAAGTTTCTAAGAAAGTTTCCTTTCTCTTTGTTATCGGAGGATATTTCCTTTGGCCCTATAGTCTTCAAAGGGATCCGAAATATCTGTTCTCAGATTCCACAGAAATAAGGGTAGCAAAGAGATCCACGAAATACAGATGTAACTCTGTGAGATGAATTAACAGAACACTAAGCAGTTTCTCAGAAAGCTTCTTTCCAGATTTCATCGGTGGATATTTCCTTTTTCACCATAGCCCTCTACGGGCTTCCAAATATCACTTTGCCAATTCCACAAGAACTGTCTTAGCGAAAGGCTTCTTGAGGGGAAAGCTGTAACTCTGTGAGACGATTTCACAGAACACAAAGAAGTTTCTCAGAAAGCTTTTTTCTCTTTGTTATCGGAGAATATTTCCTTTGGCCCTATAGTCTTCAAAGGGAAAGGAAATATCTGTTCTCAGACCCCACAGAAATAAGGCTAGCAACGAGATCCACGAAATACAGATGTAACTCTGTGAGATGAATTAACAGAACACTAAGCAGTTTCTCAGAAAGCTTCTTTCCAGATTTCATCGGAGGATATTTCCTTTTTCACCGTAGCCCTCTATGGGCTTCCAAATATCACTTTGCCAATTCCACAAGAACTCTCTTAGCGAAAGGCTTCTTGACGGGAAATCTGTAACTCTGTGAGATGATTTCACAGAACACAAAGAAGTTTCTCAGAAAGCTTCTTTCTCTTTGTTATCGGAGGATATTTCCTTTGGCCCTATAGTCTTCAAAGGGATCCGAAATATCTGTTCTCAGATTCCACAGAAATAAGGATACCAAAGAGATCCACGAAATACAGATGTAACTCTGGGAGATGAATTAACAGAACACTAAGCAGTTTCTCAGAAAGCTTCTTTCCAGATTTCATCGGAGGATATTTCCTTTTTCTCCATAGCCCTCTATGGGCTTCCAAATATCACTTTGCCAATTCCACAAGAACTGTCTTAGCGAAAGGCTTCTTGAGGGGAAAGCTGTAACTCTGTGAGATGATTTCACAGAACACAAAGAAGTTTCTAAGAAATTTTCCTTTCTCTTTGTTATCGGAGGATATTTCCTTTGGCCCTATAGTCTTCAAAGGGATCCGAAATATCTGTTCTCAGATTCCACAGAAATAAGGGTAGCAAAGAGATCCACGAAATACAGATGTAACTCTGTGAGATGAATTAACAGAACACTAAGCAGTTTCTCAGAAAGCTTCTTTCCAGATTTCATCGGTGGATATTTCCTTTTTCACCATAGCCCTCTACGGGCTTCCAAATATCACTTTGCCAATTCCACAAGAACTGTCTTAGCGAAAGGCTTCTTGAGGGGTAAGCTGTAACTCTGTGAGATGATTTCAGAGAACACAAAGAAGTTTCTCAGAAAGCTTCTTTCTCTTTGTTATCGGAGGATATTTCCTTTGGCCCTATAGTCTTCAAAGGGAAAGGAAATATCTGTTCTCAGATTCCAGAGAAAGAAGGCTAGCAAAGAGATCCACGAAATACAGATGTAACTATGTGAGATGAATTACATAACACTAAGCAGTTTCTCAGAAAGCTTCTTTCCTGATTTCATCGGAGGATATTTCCTTTTTCACCATAGCCCTCGATGGGCTTCCAAATATCACTTTGCCAATTCCACAAGAACTGTCCTAGCGAAAGGCTTCTTGAGGGGAAAGCTGTAACTCTGTGAGATGATTTCACAGAACACAAAGAAGTTTCTCAGAAAGCTTCTTTCTCTTTGTTATCGGAGGATATTTCCTTTGGCCGTATAGTCTTCAAAGGGATCCGAAATATGGGTTTTCATATTCCACAGAATTAAGGTAAGCAAAGAGACCCACGAAATACAGATGTAACTCTGTGAGATGAATTAACAGAACACTAAGCAGTTTCTCGGAAAACTTCTTTCCAGATTTCATCGGAGGATATTTCCTTTTTCACCATAGCCCTCGATGGGCTTCCAAATATCACTTTGCCAATTCCACAAGAACTGTCTTAGCGAAAGGCTTCTTGAGGGGAAAGCTGTAACTCTGTGAGATGATTTCACAGAACACAAAGAAGTTTCTCAGAAAGCTTCTTTCTCTTTGTTATCGGAGGATATTTCCTTTGGCCCTATACTCTTCAAAGGGATCCGAAATATCTGTTCTCAGATTCCACAGAAATAAGGCTAGCAAAGAGATCCACGAAATACAGATGAAACTCTATGAGATGAAATAACAGAACACTAAGCAGTTTCTCAGAAAGCTTCTTTCCAGACTTCATCTTAGGATATTTCCTTTTTCACCGTAGCCCTCTAAGGGCTTCCAAATATCACTTTGCGAATTCCACAACAACTGTCTTAGCGAAAGGCTTCTTGAGGGGAAAGCTGTAACTCTGTGAGATGATTTCACAGAACACAAAGAAGTTTCTCAGACAGCTTCTTTCTCTTTGTTATCGGAGGATATTTCCTTTGGCCCTATAGTCTTCAAAGGGAAAGGAAATATCTGTTCTCAGATTCCACAGAAATAACGCTAGGAAAGAGATCCACGAAATACAGATGTAACTCTGTGAGATGAATTAACAGAACACTAAGCAGTTTCTCAGAATGCTTCTTTCCAGATTTCATCGGAGGATATTTCCTTTTTCACCATAGCCCTCTATGGGCTTCCAAATATCACTTTCCGAATTCCACAAGAACTGTCTTAGCGAAAGGCTTCTTGAGGGGAAAGCTGTAACTCCGTGAGATGATTTCACAGAACACAAAGAAGTTTCTCAGAAAGCTTCTTTCTCTTTGTTATCAGAGGATATTTCCTTTGGCCCTATAGTCTTTAAAGGGATCCTAAATATCTGTTCTCAGATTTCACAGAAATAAGGCTAGCAAAGAGATGTACGGAATACAGATGTAACTCTGTGAGATGAATTAACAGAACACTAAGCAGTTTCTCAGAAAGCTTCTTTCCAGATTTCATCGGAGGATATTTCCTTTTTCAACGTAGCCCTCTATGGGCTTCCAAATATCACTTTGCCAATTCCACAAGAACTGTCTTAGCGAAAGGCTTCTTGAGGGGAAAGCTGTAACTCTGTGAGATGATTTCACAGAACACAATGAAGTTTCTCAGAAAGCTTCTTTCTCTTTTTTATCGGAGGATATTTCCTTTGGCCCTATAGTCTTGAAAGGGAAAGGAAATATCTGTTCTCAGATTCCACAGAAATAAGGCTAGCAAAGAGATCCACGAAATACAGATGTAACTCTGTGGGATGAATTAACAGAACACTAAGCAGTTTCTCAGAAACCTTCTTTCCAGATTTCATCGGAGGATATTTCCTTATTCTCCGTAGCCCTCTATGAGCTTCCAAATATCACTTTGCCAATTCCACAAGAACTGTCTTAGCGAAAGGCTTCCTGAGGGGAAAGCTGTAACTCTGTGAGATGATTTCACAGAACACAAAGAAATTTCACAGAAAGCTTCTTTCTCTTTGTTATCGGAGGATATTTCCTTTGGCCCTATAGTCTTCAAAGGGAAAGGAAATATCTGTTCTCAGATTCCACAGAAAAAAGGCTCGCAAAGAGATCCACGAAATACAGATGTAACTCTGTGAGATGAATTAACAGAACACTAAGCAGTTTCTCAAAAAGCTTCTATCCAGATTTCATCGGAGGATATTTCCTTTTTCACCATAGCCCTCTGTGGGCTTCCAAATATCACTTTGCCAATTCCACAAGAACTGTCTTAGCGAAAGGCTTCTTGAGGGGAAAGCTGTAACTCTGTGAGATGATTTCACAGAACACAAAGAAGTTTCTCAGAAAGCTTCTTTCTCTTTGTTATCGGAGGATATTTCCTTTGGCCCTATAGTCTTCAAAGGGAAAGGAAATATCTGTTCTCAGATTCCACAGAACTAAGGCTAGCAAAGAGATCCACGAAATACAGATGTAACTCTGTGAGATGAATTAAGAGAACTCTAAGCAGTTTCTCAGAAAGCTTCTTTCCAGATTTCATCGGAGGATATTTCCTTTTTCACCATAGTCCTCTATGGGCTTCCAAATATCACTTTGCCAATTCCACAAGAACTGTCTTAGCGAAAGGTTTCTTGAGGGGACAGCTGTAACTCTGTGAGATGATTTCACAGAACACAAAGAAGTTTCTCAGAAAGCTTCTTTCTCTTTGTTATCGGAGGATATTTCCTTTGGCCCTATAGTCTTTAAAGGGATCCGAAATATCTGTTCTCAGATTCCACAGAAATAAGGCTAGCAAAGAGATCAACGAAATACAGATGTAACTCTGTGAGATGAATTAACAGACACTAAGCAGTTTCTCAGAAAGCTTCTTTGAAGATTTCATCGGAGGATATTTCCTTTTTCACCATAGCCCTCTATGGTCTTCCAAATATCACTTTTCCAATTCCCCAAGAACTGTCTTAGCAAAAGGTTTCTGGAGGGGACAACTGTAACTCTGTGAGATGATTTCACAGAACACAAAGAAGTTTCTCAGAAAGCTTCTTTCTCTTTGTTATCGGAGGATATTTCCTTTGGCCCTATAGTCTTTAAAGGGATCCGAAATATCTGTTCTCAGATTCCACAGAAATAAGGCTAGCAAAGAGATCAACGAAATACAGATGTAACTCCGTGAGATGAATTAACAGACACTAAGCAGTTTCTCAGAAAGCTTCTTTCCAGATTTCATCGGTGGATATTTCCTTTTTCACCATAGCCCTCTACGGGCTTCCAAATATCACTTTGCCAATTCCACAAGAACTGTCTTAGCGAAAGGCTTCTTGAGGGGAAAGCTGTAACTCTGTGAGACGATTTCACAGAACACAAAGAAGTTTCTCAGAAAGCTTTTTTCTCTTTGTTATCGGAGAATATTTCCTTTGGCCCTATAGTCTTCAAAGGGAAAGGAAACATCTGTTCTCAGACCCCACAGAAATAAGGCTAGCAACGAGATCCACGAAATACAGATGTAACTCTGTGAGATGAATTAACAGAACACTAAGCAGTTTCTCAGAAAGCTTCTTTCCAGATTTCATCGGAGGATATTTCCTTTTTCACCGTAGCCCTCTATGGGCTTCCAAATATCACTTTGCAAATTCCACAAGAACTCTCTTAGCGAAAGGCTTCTTGAGGGGAAATCTGTAACTCTGTGAGATGATTTCACAGAACACAAAGAAGTTTCTCAGAAAGCTTCTTTCTCTTTGTTATCGGAGGATATTTCCTTTGGCCCTATAGTCTTCAAAGGGATCCGAAATATCTGTTCTCAGATTCCACAGAAATAAGGATACCAAAGAGATCCACGAAATACAGATGTAACTCTGGGAGATGAATTAACAGAACACTAAGCAGTTTCTCAGAAAGCTTCTTTCCAGATTTCATCGGAGGATATTTCCTTTTTCTCCATAGCCCTCTATGGGCTTCCAAATATCACTTTGCCAATTCCACAAGAACTGTCTTAGCGAAAGGCTTCTTGAGGGGAAAGCTGTAACTCTGTGAGATGATTTCACAGAACACAAAGAAGTTTCTAAGAAATTTTCCTTTCTCTTTGTTATCGGAGGATATTTCCTTTGGCCCTATAGTCTTCAAAGGGATCCGAAATATCTGTTCTCAGATTCCACAGAAATAAGGGTAGCAAAGAGATCCACGAAATACAGATGTAACTCTGTGAGATGAATTAACAGAACACTAAGCAGTTTCTCAGAAAGCTTCTTTCCAGATTTCATCGGTGGATATTTCCTTTTTCACCATAGCCCTCTACGGGCTTCCAAATATCACTTTGCCAATTCCACAAGAACTGTCTTAGCGAAAGGCTTCTTGAGGGGTAAGCTGTAACTCTGTGAGATGATTTCAGAGAACACAAAGAAGTTTCTCAGAAAGCTTCTTTCTCTTTGTTATCGGAGGATATTTCCTTTGGCCCTATAGTCTTCAAAGGGAAAGGAAATATCTGTTCTCAGATTCCAGAGAAAGAAGGCTAGCAAAGAGATCCACGAAATACAGATGTAACTATGTGAGATGAATTACGTAACACTAAGCAGTTTCTCAGAAAGCTTCTTTCCTGATTTCATCGGAGGATATTTCCTTTTTCACCATAGCCCTCGATGGGCTTCCAAATATCACTTTGCCAATTCCACAAGAACTGTCCTAGCGAAAGGCTTCTTGAGGGGAAAGCTGTAACTCTGTGAGATGATTTCACAGAACACAAAGAAGTTTCTCAGAAAGCTTCTTTCTCTTTGTTATCGGAGGATATTTCCTTTGGCCGTATAGTCTTCAAAGGGATCCGAAATATGGGTTTTCATATTCCACAGAATTAAGGTAAGCAAAGAGACCCACGAAATACAGATGTAACTCTGTGAGATGAATTAACAGAACACTAAGCAGTTTCTCGGAAAACTTCTTTCCAGATTTCATCGGAGGATATTTCCTTTTTCACCATAGCCCTCGATGGGCTTCCAAATATCACTTTGCCAATTCCACAAGAACTGTCTTAGCGAAAGGCTTCTTGAGGGGAAAGCTGTAACTCTGTGAGATGATTTCACAGAACACAAAGAAGTTTCTCAGAAAGCTTCTTTCTCTTTGTTATCGGAGGATATTTCCTTTGGCCCTATACTCTTCAAAGGGATCCGAAATATCTGTTCTCAGATTCCACAGAAATAAGGCTAGCAAAGAGATCCACGAAATACAGATGAAACTCTATGAGATGAAATAACAGAACACTAAGCAGTTTCTCAGAAAGCTTCTTTCCAGACTTCATCTTAGCATATTTCCTTTTTCACCGTAGCCCTCTAAGGGCTTCCAAATATCACTTTGCGAATTCCACAACAACTGTCTTAGCGAAAGGCTTCTTGAGGGGAAAGCTGTAACTCTGTGAGATGATTTCACAGAACACAAAGAAGTTTCTCAGACAGCTTCTTTCTCTTTGTTATCGGAGGATATTTCCTTTGGCCCTATAGTCTTCAAAGGGAAAGGAAATATCTGTTCTCAGATTCCACAGAAATAACGCTAGGAAAGAGATCCACGAAATACAGATGTAACTCTGTGAGATGAATTAACAGAACACTAAGCAGTTTCTCAGAATGCTTCTTTCCAGATTTCATCGGAGGATATTTCCTTTTTCACCATAGCCCTCTATGGGCTTCCAAATATCACTTTGCGAATTCCACAAGAACTGTCTTAGCGAAAGGCTTCTTGAGGGGAAAGCTGTAACTCCGTGAGATGATTTCACAGAACACAAAGAAGTTTCTCAGAAAGCTTCTTTCTCTTTGTTATCAGAGGATATTTCCTTTGGCCCTATAGTCTTTAAAGGGATCCTAAATATCTGTTCTCAGATTTCACAGAAATAAGGCTAGCAAAGAGATGTACGGAATACAGATGTAACTCTGTGAGATGAATTAACAGAACACTAAGCAGTTTCTCAGAAAGCTTCTTTCCAGATTTCATCGGAGGATATTTCCTTTTTCAACGTAGCCCTCTATGGGCTTCCAAATATCACTTTGCCAATTCCACAAGAACTGTCTTAGCGAAAGGCTTCTTGAGGGGAAAGCTGTAACTCTGTGAGATGATTTCACAGAACACAAAGAAATTTCACAGAAAGCTTCTTTCTCTTTGTTATCGGAGGATATTTCCTTTGGCCCTATAGTCTTCAAAGGGAAAGGAAATATCTGTTCTCAGATTCCACAGAAAAAAGGCTCGCAAAGAGATCCACGAAATACAGATGTAACTCTGTGAGATGAATTAACAGAACACTAAGCAGTTTCTCAGAAAGCTTCTATCCAGATTTCATCGGAGGATATTTCCTTTTTCACCATAGCCCTCTGTGGGCTTCCAAATATCACTTTGCCAATTCCACAAGAACTGTCTTAGCGAAAGGCTTCTTGAGGGGAAAGCTGTAACTCTGTGAGATGATTTCACAGAACACAAAGAAGTTTCTCAGAAAGCTTCTTTCTCTTTGTTATCGGAGGATATTTCCTTTGGCCCTATAGTCTTCAAAGGGAAAGGAAATATCTGTTCTCAGATTCCACAGAACTAAGGCTAGCAAAGAGATCCACGAAATACAGATGTAACTCTGTGAGATGAATTAAGAGAACTCTAAGCAGTTTCTCAGAAAGCTTCTTTCCAGATTTCATCGGAGGATATTTCCTTTTTCACCATAGTCCTCTATGGGCTTCCAAATATCACTTTGCCAATTCCACAAGAACTGTCTTAGCGAAAAGTTTCTTGAGGGGACAGCTGTAATTCTGTGAGATGATTTCACAGAACACAAAGAAGTTTCTCAGAAAGCTTCTTTCTCTTTGTTATCGGAGGATATTTCCTTTGGCCCTATAGTCTTTAAAGGGATCCGAAATATCTGTTCTCAGATTCCACAGAAATAAGGCTAGCAAAGAGATCAACGAAATACAGATGTAACTCTGTGAGATGAATTAACAGACACTAAGCAGTTTCTCAGAAAGCTTCTTTGAAGATTTCATCGGAGGATATTTCCTTTTTCACCATAGCCCTCTATGGTCTTCCAAATATCACTTTTCCAATTCCCCAAGAACTGTCTTAGCGAAAGGTTTCTGGAGGGGACAACTGTACCTCTGTGAGATGATTTCACAGAACACAAAGAAGTTTCTCAGAAAGCTTCTTTCTCTTTGTTATCGGAGGATATTTCCTTTGGCCCTATAGTCTTTAAAGGGATCCGAAATATCTGTTCTCAGATTCCACAGAAATAAGGCTAGCAAAGAGATCAACGAAATACAGATGTAACTCTGTGAGATGAATTAACAGACACTAAGCAGTTTCTCAGAAAGCTTCTTTACAGATTTCATCGGAGGATATTTCCTTTTTCACCATAGCCCTCTAAGGGCTTCCAAATATCACTTTGCCAATTCCACAAGAACTGTCTTAGCGAAAGGTTTCTTGAGCGGACAGCGGTAACTCTGTGAGATGATTTCACAGAAGACAAAGAAGTTTCTCAGAAAGCTTCTTTCTCTTTGTTATCGGAGGATATTTCCTTTGGCCCTATAGTCTTCAATGGGAAAGGAAATATCTGTTCTCAGATTCCACAGAAATAAGGCTAGCAAGAGATCCACGAAATACAGATGTAACTCTGTGTGATGAATTAACAGAACACTAAGCAGTTTCTCAGAAAGCTTCTTTAGAGATTTCATCGGAGGATATTTCCTTTTTCACCATGGCCCTCTATCAGCTTCCAAAAATCACTTTGCCAATTCCACAAGAACTGTCTTAGCGAAAGGCTTCTTGAGGGGAAAGCTGTAACTCTGTGAGATGATTTCAAAGAACACAAAGAAGTTTCTCAGAAAGCTTCTTTCTCTTTGTTATCATAGGATATTTCCTTTGGCGCTATAGTCTTCAAAGGGAAAGGAAATATCTGTTTTCAGATTCCACAGAAATCAGGCTAGCAAAGACATCCACGAAATACAGATATAACTCTGTGAGATGAATTAACAGAACACTAAGCAGCTTCTCAGAAAGCTTCTTTACAGATTTCATCTGAGGATATTTCCTTTTTCACCATAGCCCTCTATGGGCTTCCAAATATCACTTTGCCAATTCCACAAAAACTGTCTTAGCGAAAGGCTTCTTGAGGGGAAAGCTGTAACTTTGTGAGATGATTTCACAGAACACAAAGAAGTTTCTCAGAAAGCTTCTTTCTCTTTGTTATCGGAGATATTTCCTTTGGCCCTATAGTCTTCAAAGGGAAAGGAAATATCTGTTCTCAGATTCCACAGAAATCAGGCTAGCAAAGAGATCCACGAAATACAGATGTAACACTGTGAGATGAATTAACAGAACACTAAGCAGTTTCTCAGAAAGCTTCTTTCCAGATTTCATCTGAGGATATTTCCTTTTTCACCATAGCCCTCTATGGGCTTCCAAATATCACTTTGCCAATTCCCCAAGAACTGTCTTAGCGAAAGTTTTATTGAGGGGACAGCTGTAACTCTGTGAGATGATTTCACAGAACACAAAGAAGTTTCTCAGAAAGCTTCTTTCTCTTTGTTATCGGAGGATATTTCCTTTGGCCCTATAGACTTTAAAGGGATCACTAATATCTGTTCTCAGATTCCACAGAAATAAGGCTAGCAAAGAGCTCCAGGAAATACAGATGTAACTCTGTGAGATGAATTAACAGAACACTTAGCAGTTTCTCAGAACGCTTCTTTCCAGATTTCATTGGAGGATATTTCCTTTTTCTCCATAGCCCTCTATGAGCTTCCAAATATCACTTTGCCAATTCCACAAGAACTGTCTTAGCGAAAGGCTTCTTGAGGGGAAAGCTGTAACTCTGTGAGACGATTTCAGAGAACACAAAGAAGTTTCTCAGAAAGCTTTTTTCTCTTTGTTATCTGAGAATATTTCCTTTGGCCCTATAGTCTTTAAAGGGAAAGGAAATATCTGTTCTCAGACTCCACAGAAATAAGGCTAGCAACGAGATCCACGAAATACAGATGTAACTCTGTGAGATGAATTAACAGAACACTAAGCAGTTTCTCAGAAAGCTTCTTTCCAGATTTCATCGGAGGATATTTCCTTTTTCACTGTAGCCCTCTATGGGCTTCCAAGTATCACTTTGCCAATTCCACAAGAACTGTCTTAGCGAAAGGCTTCTTGAGGGGAAAGCTGTAACTCTGTGAGATGATTTCACAGAACACAAAGAAGTTTCTCAGAAAGCTTCTTTCTCTTTGTTATCGGAGGATATTTCCTTTGGCCCTATAGTCTTTAAAGGGATCCGAAATATCTGTTCTCAGATTCCACATAAATAAAGCTAGCAAAGAGATCCACGAAATACAGATGTAACTCGGTGAGATGAATTAACACAACACTAAGCAGTTTCTCAGAAAGCTTCTTTCCAGATTTCATCGGAGGATATTTCCTTTTTCTCCATAGCCCTCTATGGGCTTCCAAATATCACTTTGCCAATTCCACAAGAACTGTCTTAGCGAAAGGCTTCTGGAGGGGAAAGCTGTAACTCTGTGAGATGATTTCACAGAACACAAAGAAGTTTCTCAGAAAGCTTCTTTCTCTTTGTTATCGGAGGATATTTCCTTTGGCCCTATAGTCTTCAAAGGGATCCGAAATATCTGTTCTCAGATTCCACAGAAATAAGGCTAGCAAAGAGATCCACGAAATACAGATGTAACTCTGTGAGATGAATTAACAGAACACTAAGCAGTTTCTCAGAAAGTTTCTTTCCAGATTTCATCGGAGGATATTTCCTTTTTCACCATAGACCTCTATGGGCTTCCAAATATCACTTTGCCAATTCCAGAAGAACTGTCTTAGCGAAAGGCTTCTTGAGGGGAAAGCTGTAACTCTGTGAGATGATTTCACAGAACACAAAGAAGTTTCTCAGAAAGCTTCTTTCTCTTTGTTATCGGAGGATATTTCCTTTGGCCCTATAGTCTTCAATGGGAAAGGAAATATCTGTTCTCAGATTCCACATAAATAAGGTTAGCAAGAGATCCACGAAATACAGATGTAACTCTGTGAGATGAATTAACAGAACACTAAGCAGTTTCTCAGAAAGCTTCTTTAGAGATTTCATCGGAGGATATTTCCTTTTTCACCATGGCCCTCTATCGGCTTCCAAAAATCACTTTCCCAATTCCACAAGAACTGTCTTAGCGAAAGGCTTCTTGAGGGGAAAGCTGTAACTCTGTGAGATGATTTCACAGAACACAAAGAAGTTTCTCAGAAAGCTTCTTTCTCTTTGTTATCGGAGGATATTTCCTTTGGCGCTATAGTCTTCAAAGGGAAAGGAAATATCTGTTCTCAGATTCCACAGAAATCAGGCTAGCAAAGACATCCACGAAATACAGATGTAACTCTGTGAGATGAATTAACAGAACACTAAGCAGTTTCTCAGAAAGCTTCTTTACAGATTTCATCGGAGGATATTTCCTTTTTCACCATAGCCCTCTATGGGCTTCCAAATATCACTTTGCCAATTCCACAAGAACTGTCTTAGCGAAAGGCTTCTTGAAGGGAAAGCTGTAACTTTGTGAGATGATTTCACAGAACACAAAGAAGTTTCTCAGAAAGCTTCTTTCTCTTTGTTATCGGAGATATTTCCTTTGGCCCTATAGTCTTCAAAGGGAAAGGAAATATCTGTTGTCAGATTCCAGAGAAAGAAGGCTAGCAAAGAGATCCACGAAATACAGATGTAACACTGTGAGATGAATTACAGAACACTAAGCAGTTTCTCAGAAAGCTTCTTTCCTGATTTCATCGCAGGATATTTCCTTTTTCACCATAGCCCTCGATGGGCTTCCAAATATCACTTTGCCAATTCCACAAGAACTGTCCTAGCGAAAGGCTTCTTGAGGGGAAAGCTGTAACTCTGCGAGATGATTTCACAGAACACAAAGAAGTTTCTCAGAAAGCTTCTTTCTCTTTGTTATCGGAGGATATTTCCTTTGGCCCTATAGTCTTCAAAGGGAAAGGAATTATCTGTTGTCAGATTCCAGAGAAAGAAGGCTAGCAAAGAGATCCACGAAATACAGATGTAACTATGTGAGATGAATTACAGAACACTAAGCAGTTTCTCAGAAAGCTTCTTTCCTGATTTCATCACAGGATATTTCCTTTTTCACCATAGCCCTCGATGGGCTTCCAAATATCACTTTGCCAATTCCACAAGAACTGTCCTAGCGAAAGGCTTCTTGAGGGGAAAGCTGTAACTCTGTGAGATGATTTCACAGAACACAAAGAAGTTTCTCAGAAAGCTTCTTTCTCTTTGTTATCGGAGGATATTTCCTTTGGCCGTATAGTCTTCAAAGGGATCCGAAATATGGGTTTTCATATTCCACAGAATTAAGGTAAGCAAAGAGACCCACGAAATACAGATGTAACTCTGTGAGATGAATTAACAGAACACTAAGCAGTTTCTCGGAAAACTTCTTTCCAGATTTCATCGGAGGATATTTCCTTTTTCACCATAGCCCTCGATGGGCTTCCAAATATCACTTTGCCAATTCCACAAGAACTGTCTTAGCGAAAGGCTTCTTGAGGGGAAAGCTGTAACTCTGTGAGATGATGTCACAGAACACAAAGAAGTTTCTCAGAAAGCTTCTTTCTCTTTGTTATCGGAGGATATTTCCTTTGGCCCTATACTCTTCAAAGGGATCCGAAATATCTGTTCTCAGATTCCACAGAAATAAGGCTAGCAAAGAGATCCACGAAATACAGATGAAACTCTATGAGATGAAATAACAGAACACTAAGCAGTTTCTCAGAAAGCTTCTTTCCAGACTTCATCTTAGGATATTTCCTTTTTCACCGTAGCCCTCTAAGGGCTTCCAAATATCACTTTGCCAATTCCACAAGAACTGTCTTAGCGAAAGGCTTCTTGAGGGGAAAGCTGTAACTCTGTGAGATGATTTCACAGAACACAAAGAAGTTTCTCAGAAAGCTTCTTTCTCTTTGTTATCTGAGGATATTTCCCTTGGCCCTATGGTCTTCAAAGGGAAAGGAAATATCTGTTGTCAGATTCCACAGAAATAAGGCTAGCAAAGGGATCCACGAAATACAGATGTAACTCTGTGAGAGGAATTAACAGAACACTAAGCAGTTTTTCAGAAAGCTTCTTTGAAGATTTCATCGGAGGATATTTCCTTTTTCACCATAGCCCTCTATGGTCTTCCAAATATCACTTTTCCAATTCCCCAAGAACTGTCTTAGCGAAAGGTTTCTGGAGGGGACAACTGTAACTCTGTGAGATGATTTCACAGAACACAAAGAAGTTTCTCAGAAAGCTTCTTTCTCTTTGTTATCGGAGGATATTTCCTTTGGCCCTATAGTCTTTAAAGGGATCCGAAATATCTGTTCTCAGATTCCACAGAAATAAGGCTAGCAAAGAGATCTTCGAAATACAGATGTAACTCTGTGAGATGAATTAACAGACACTAAGCAGTTTCTCAGAAAGCTTCTTTGCAGATTTCATCGGAGGATATTTCCTTTTTCACCATAGCCCTCTATGGGCTTCCAAATATCACTTTGCCAATTCCACAAGAACTGTCTTAGCGAAAGGTTTCTTGAGCGGACAGCTGTAACGCTTTGAGATGATTTCACAGAACACAAAGAAGTTTCTCAGAAAGCTTCTTTCTCTTTGTTATCGGAGGATATTTCCTTTGGCCCTATAGTCTTCAAAGGGAAAGGAAATATTAGTTCTCAGATTCCACAGAAATAAGGCTAGCAAAGCGATCCACCAAATACAGATTTAACTCTGTGAGATGAATTACAGAACACTAAGCAGTTTCTCAGAAAGCTTCTTTCCAGATTTCATCGGAGGATATTTCCTTTTTCACCATAGCCCTCTATGGGCTTCCAAATATCACTTTGCCAATTCCCCAAGAACTGTCTTAGCGAAAGTTTTCTTGAGGGAACAGCTGTAACTCTGTGAGATGATTTCACAGAACACAACGAAGTTTCTCAGAAAGTTTCCTTTCTCTTTGTTATCGGAGGATATTTCCTTTGGCCCTATAGTCTTCAAAGGGATCCGAAATATCTGTTCTCAGATTCCACAGAAATAAGGATACCAAAGAGATCCACGAAATACAGATGTAACTCTGGGAGATGAATTAACAGAACACTAAGCAGTTTCTCAGAAAGCTTCTTTCCAGATTTCATCGGAGGATATTTCCTTTTTCTCCATAGCCCTCTATGGGCTTCCAAATATCACTTTGCCAATTCCACAAGAACTGTCTTAGCGAAAGGCTTCTTGAGGGGAAAGCTGTAACTCTGTGAGATGATTTCACAGAACACAAAGAAGTTTCTAAGAAATTTTCCTTTCTCTTTGTTATCGGAGGATATTTCCTTTGGCCCTATAGTCTTCAAAGGGATCCGAAATATCTGTTCTCAGATTCCACAGAAATAAGGGTAGCAAAGAGATCCACGAAATACAGATGTAACTCTGTGAGATGAATTACAGAACACTAAGCAGTTTCTCAGAAAGCTTCTTTCCTGATTTCATCGGAGGATATTTCCTTTTTCACCATAGCCCTCGATGGGCTTCCAAATATCACTTTGCCAATTCCACAAGAACTGTCCTAGCGAAAGGCTTCTTGAGGGGAAAGCTGTAACTCTGTGAGATGATTTCAAAGAACACAAAGAAGTTTCTCAGAAAGCTTCTTTCTCTTTGTTATCGGAGGATATTTCCTTTGGCCTTATAGTCTTCAAAGGGATCCGAAATATGGGTTTTCATATTCCACAGAATTAAGGTAAGCAAAGAGACCCACGAAATACAGATGTAACTCTGTGAGATGAATTAACAGAACACTAAGCAGTTTCTCGGAAAACTTCTTTCCAGATTTCGTCGGAGGATATTTCCTTTTTCACCATAGCCCTCGATGGGCTTCCAAATATCACTTTGCCAATTCCACAAGAACTGTCTTAGCGAAAGGCTTCTTGAGGGGAAAGCTGTAACTCTGTGAGATGATTTCACAGAACACAAAGAAGTTTCTCAGAAAGCTTCTTTCTCTTTGTTATCGGAGGATATTTCCTTTGGCCCTATACTCTTCAAAGGGATCCGAAATATCTGTTCTCAGATTCCACAGAAATAAGGCTAGCAAAGAGATCCACGAAATACAGAGGAAACTCTATGAGATGAAATAACAGAACACTAAGCAGTTTCTCAGAAAGCTTCTTTCCAGACTTCATCTTAGGATATTTCCTTTTTCACCGTAGCCCTCTAAGGGCTTCCAAATATCACTTTGCGAATTCCACAACAACTGTCTTAGCGAAAGGCTTCTTGAGGGGAAAGCTGTAACTCTGTGAGATGATTTCACAGAACACAAAGAAGTTTCTCAGACAGCTTCTTTCTCTTTGTTATCGGAGGATATTTCCTTTGGCCCTATAGTCTTCAAAGGGAAAGGAAATATCTGTTCTCAGATTCCACAGAAATAACGCTAGGAAAGAGATCCACGAAATACAGATGTAACTCTGTGAGATGAATTAACAGAACACTAAGCAGTTTCTCAGTATGCTTCTTTCCAGATTTCATCGGAGGATATTTCCTTTTTCACCATAGCCCTCTATGGGCTTCCAAATATCACTCTGCCAATTCCACAAGAACTGTCTTAGCGAAAGGCTTCTTGAGGGGAAAGCTGTAACTCCGTGAGATGATTTCACAGAACACGAAGAAGTTTCTCAGATAGCTTCTTTCTCTTTGTTATCAGAGGATATTTCCTTTGGCCCTATAGTCTTTAAAGGGATACTAAATATCTGTTCTCAGATTTCACAGAAATAAGGCTAGCAAAGAGATGTACGGAATACAGATGTAACTCTGTGAGATGAATTAACAGAACACTAAGCAGTTTCTCAGAAAGCTTCTTTCCAGATTTCATCGGAGGATATTTCCTTTTTCAACGTAGCCCTCTATGGGCTTCCAAATATCACTTTGCCAATTCCACAAGAACTGTCTTAGCGAAAGGCTTCTTGAGGGGAAAGCTGTAACTCTGTGAGATGATTTCACAGAACACAATGAAGTTTCTCAGAAAGCTTCTTTCTCTTTTTTATCGGAGGATATTTCCTTTGGCGCTATAGTCTTCAAAGGGAAAGGAAATATCTGTTCTCAGATTCCACAGAAATAAGGCTAGCAAAGAGATCCACGAAATACAGATGTAACTCTGTGGGATGAATTAACAGAACACTAAGCAGTTTCTCAGAAAGCTTCTTTCCAGATTTCATCGGAGGATATTTCCTTTTTCACCATAGCCCTCGATGGGCTTCCAAATATCACTTTGCCAATTCCACAAGAACTGTCCTAGCGAAAGGCTTCTTGAGGGGTAAGCTGTAACTCTGTGAGATGATTTCACAGAACACAAAGAAGTTTCTCAGAAAACTTCTTTCTCTTTGTTATCGGAGGATATTTCCTTTGGCCCTATACTCTTCAAAGGGATCCGAAATATCTGTTCTCAGATTCCACAGAATTAAGGTAAGCAAAGAGACCCACGAAATACAGATGTAACTCTGTGAGATGAATTAACAGAACACTAAGCAGTTTCTCGGAAAACTTCTTTCCAGATTTCATCGGAGGATATTTCCTTTTTCACCATAGCCCTCGATGGGCTTCCAAATATCACTTTGCCAATTCCACAAGAACTGTCTTAGCGAAAGGCTTCTTGAGGGGAAAGCTGTAACTCTGTGAGATGATTCCACAGAACACAAAGAAGTTTCTCAGAAAGCTTCTTTCTCTTTGTTATCGGAGGATATTTCCTTTGGCCCTATACTCTTCAAAGGGATCCGAAATATCTGTTCTCAGATTCCACAGAAATAAGGCTAGCAAAGAGATCCACGAAATACAGATGAAACTCTATGAGATGAAATAACAGAACACTAAGCAGTTTCTCAGAAAGCTTCTTTCCAGACTTCATCTTAGGATATTTCCTTTTTCACCGTAGCCCTCTAAGGGCTTCCAAATATCACTTTGCGAATTCCACAACAACTGTCTTAGCGAAAGGCTTCTTGAGGGGAAAGCTGTAACTCTGTGAGATGATTTCACAGAACACAAAGAAGTTTCTCAGACAGCTTCTTTCTCTTTGTTATCGGAGGATATTTCCTTTGGCCCTATAGTCTTCAAAGGGAAAGGAAATATCTGTTCTCAGATTCCACAGAAATAAGGCTAGGAAAGAGATCCACGAAATACAGATGTAACTCTGTGAGATGAATTAACAGAACACTAAGCAGTTTCTCAGAAAGCTTCTTTCCAGATTTCATCGGAGGATATTTCCTTTTTCACCATAGCCCTCTGTGGGCTTCCAAATATCACTTTGCCAATTCCACAAGAACTGTCTTAGCGAAAGGCTTCTTGAGGCGAAAGCTGTAACTCTGTGAGATGATTTCACAGAACACAAAGAAGTTTCTCAGAAAGCTTCTTTCTCTTTGTTATCGGAGGATATTTCCCTTGGCCCTATAGTCTTCAAAGGGAAAGGAAATATCTGTTGTCAGATTCCACAGAAATAAGGCTAGCAAAGAGATCCACGAAATACAGATGTAACTCTGTGAGATGAATTAACAGAACACTAAGCAGTTTCTCAGAAAGCTTCTTTCCAGATTTCATCGGAGGATATTTCCTTTTTCACCGTAGCCCTCTATGGGCTTCCAAATATCACTTTGCCAATTCCACAAGAACTGTCTTAGCGAAAGGCTTCTTGAGGGGAAAGCTGTAACTCTGTGAGATGATTTCACAGAACACAAAGAAGTTTCTCAGAAAGCTTCTTTCTCTTTTTTATCGGAGGATATTTCCTTTGGCCCTATAGTCTTTAAAGGGATCCGAAATATCTGTTCTCAGATTCCACATAAATAAGGCTAGCAAAGAGATCCACGAAATACAGATGTAACTCTGTGAGATGAATTAACACAACACTAAGCAGTTTCTCAGAAAGCTTCTTTCCTGATTTCATAGGAGGATATTTCCTTTTTCACCATAGCCCTCGATGGGCTTCCAAATATCACTTTGCCAATTCCACAAGAACTGTCCTAGCGAAAGGCTTCTTGAGGGGTAAGCTGTAACTCTGTGAGATGATTTCACAGAACACAAAGAAGTTTCTCAGAAAACTTCTTTCTCTTTGTTATCGGAGGATATTTCCTTTGGCCCTATACTCTTCAAAGGGATCCGAAATATCTGTTCTCAGATTCCACAGAATTAAGGTAAGCAAAGAGACCCACGAAATACAGATGTAACTCTGTGAGATGAATTAACAGAACACTAAGCAGTTTCTCGGAAAACTTCTTTCCAGATTTCATCGGAGGATATTTCCTTTTTCACCATAGCCCTCGATGGGCTTCCAAATATCACTTTGCCAATTCCACAAGAACTGTCTTAGCGAAAGGCTTCTTGAGGGGAAAGCTGTAACTCTGTGAGATGATTCCACAGAACACAAAGAAGTTTCTCAGAAAGCTTCTTTCTCTTTGTTATCGGAGGATATTTCCTTTGGCCCTATACTCTTCAAAGGGATCCGAAATATCTGTTCTCAGATTCCACAGAAATAAGGCTAGCAAAGAGATCCACGAAATACAGATGAAACTCTATGAGATGAAATAACAGAACACTAAGCAGTTTCTCAGAAAGCTTCTTTCCAGACTTCATCTTAGGATATTTCCTTTTTCACCGTAGCCCTCTAAGGGCTTCCAAATATCACTTTGCGAATTCCACAACAACTGTCTTAGCGAAAGGCTTCTTGAGGGGAAAGCTGTAACTCTGTGAGATGATTTCACAGAACACAAAGAAGTTTCTCAGACAGCTTCTTTCTCTTTGTTATCGGAGGATATTTCCTTTGGCCCTATAGTCTTCAAAGGGAAAGGAAATATCTGTTCTCAGATTCCACAGAAATAAGGCTAGGAAAGAGATCCACGAAATACAGATGTAACTCTGTGAGATGAATTAACAGAACACTAAGCAGTTTCTCAGAAAGCTTCTTTCCAGATTTCATCGGAGGATATTTCCTTTTTCACCATAGCCCTCTGTGGGCTTCCAAATATCACTTTGCCAATTCCACAAGAACTGTCTTAGCGAAAGGCTTCTTGAGGGGAAAGCTGTAACTCTGTGAGATGATTTCACAGAACACAAAGAAGTTTCTCAGAAAGCTTCTTTCTCTTTTTTATCGGAGGATATTTCCTTTGGCCCTATAGTCTTTAAAGGGATCCGAAATATCTGTTCTCAGATTCCACATAAATAAGGCTAGCAAAGAGATCCACGAAATACAGATGTAACTCTGTGAGATGAATTAACACAACACTAAGCAGTTTCTCAGAAAGCTTCCTTCCAGATTTCATCGGAGGATATTTCTTTTTTCACCATAGCCCTCTAGGGGTTCCAAATATCACTTTGCCAATTCCCCAAGAACTGTATTAGCGAAAGGCTAATTGAGGGGAAAGCTGTAACTCTGTGAGATGATTTCACAGAACACAACGAGGTCTCTCAGAAAGTTTCCTTTCTCTTTGTTATCGGAGGATATTTCCTTTGGCCCTATAGTCTTCAAAGGGATCCGAAATATCTGTTCTCAGATTCCACAGAAATAAGGATACCAAAGAGATCCACGAAATACAGATGTAACTGTGGGAGATGAATTAACGGAACACTAAGCAGTTTCTCAGAAAGCTTCTTTCCAGATTTCATCGGAGGATATTTCCTTTTTCTCCATAGCCCTCTATGGGCTTCCAAATATCACTTTCCCAATTCCACAAAAACTGTCTTAGCGAAAGGCTTCTTGAGGGGAAAGCTGTAACTCTGTGAGATGATTTCACACAACACAAAGAAGTTTCTAAGAAAGTTTCCTTTCTCTTTGTTATCGGAGGATATTTCCTTTGGCCCTATAGTCTTCAAAGGGATCCGAAATATCTGTTCTCAGATTCCACAGAAATAAGGGTAGCAAAGAGATCCACGAAATACAGATGTAACTCTGTGAGATGAATTAACAGAACACTAAGCAGTTTCTCAGAAAGCTTCTTTCCAGATTTCATCGGTGGATATTTCCTTTTTCACCATAGCCCTCTACGGGCTTCCAAATATCACTTTGCCAATTCCACAAGATCTGTCTTAGCGAAAGGCTTCTTGAGGGGTAAGCTGTAACTCTGTGAGATGATTTCACAGAACACAAAGAAGTTTCTCAGAAAGCTTCTTTCTCTTTGTTATCGGAGGATATTTCCTTTGGCCCTATAGTCTTCAAAGGGAAAGGAAATATCTGTTGTCAAATTCCAGAGAAAGAAGGCTAGCAAAGAGATCCACGAAATACAGATGTAACTATGTGAGATGAATTACAGAACACTAAGCAGTTTCTCAGAAAGCTTCTTTCCTGATTTCATCGGAGGATATTTCCTTTTTCACCATAGCCCTCGATGGGCTTCCAAATATCACTTTGCCAATTCCACAAGAACTGTCCTAGCGAAAGGCTTCTTGAGGGGAAAGCTGTAACTCTGTGAGATGATTTCACAGAACACAAAGAAGTTTCTCAGAAAGCTTCTTTCTCTTTGTTATCGGAGGATATTTCCTTTGGCCGTATAGTCTTCAAAGGGATCCGAAATATGGGTTTTCATATTCCACAGAATAAAGGTAAGCAAAGAGACCCACGAAATACAGATGTAACTCTGTGAGATGAATTAACAGAACACTAAGCAATTTCTCGGAAAACTTCTTTCCAGATGTCATCGGAGGATATTTCCTTTTTCACCATAGCCCTCGATGGGCTTCCAAATATCACTTTGCCAATTCCACAAGAACTGTCTTAGCGAAAGGCTTCTTGAGGGGAAAGCTGTAACTCTGTGAGATGATTTCACAGAACACAAAGAAGTTTCTCAGAAAGCTTCTTTCTCTTTGTTATCGGAGGATATTTCCTTTGGCCCTATACTCTTCAAAGGGATCCGAAATATCTGTTCTCAGATTCCACAGAAATAAGGCTAGCAAAGAGATCCACGAAATACAGATGAAACTCTATGAGATGAAATAACAGAACACTAAGCAGTTTCTCAGAAAGCTTCTTTCCAGACTTCATCTTAGGATATTTCCTTTTTCACCGTAGCCCTCTAAGGGCTTCCAAATATCACTTTGCGAATTCCACAACAACTGTCTTAGCGAAAGACTTCTTGAGGGGAAAGCTGTAACTCTGTGAGATGATTTCACAGAACACAAAGAAGTTTCTCAGACAGCTTCTTTCTCTTTGTTATCGGAGGATATTTCCTTTGGCCCTATAGTCTTCAAAGGGAAAGGAAATATCTGTTCTCAGATTCCACAGAAATAAAGCTAGGAAAGAGATCCACGAAATACAGATGTAACTCTGTGAGATGAATTAACAGAACACTAAGCAGTTTCTCAGAATGCTTCTTTCCAGATTTCATCGGAGGATATTTCCTTTTTCACCATAGCCCTCTATGGGCTTCCAAATATCACTTTGCCAATTCCACAAGAACTGTCTTAGCGAAAGGCTTCTTGAGGGGAAAGCTGTAACTCTGTGAGATGATTTCACAGAACACAAAGAAGTTTGTCAGAAACCTTCTTTCTCTTTGTTATCAGAGGATATTTCCTTTGGCCCTATAGTCTTTAAAGGGATCCTAAATATCTGTTCTCAGATTTCACAGAAATAAGGCTAGCAAAGAGATGTACGAAATACAGATGTAACTCTGTGAGATGAATTAACAGAACACTAAGCAGTTTCTCAGAAAGCTTCTTTCCAGATTTCATCGGAGGATATTTCCTTTTTCAACGTAGCCCTCTATGGGCTTCCAAATATCACTTTGCCAATTCCACAAGAACTGTCTTAGCGAAAGACTTCTTGAGGGGAAAGCTGTAACTCTGTGAGATGATTTCACAGAACACAATGAAGTTTCTCATAAAGCTTCTTTCTCTTTTTTATCGGAGGATATTTCCTTTGGCCCTATAGTCTTGAAAGGGAAAGGAAATATCTGTTCTCAGATTCCACAGAAATAAGGCTAGCAAAGAGATCCACGAAATACAGATGTAACTCTGTGGGATGAATTAACAGAACACTAAGCAGTTTGTCAGAAAGCTTCTTTCCAGATTTCATCGGAGGATATTTCCTTTTTCTCCGTAGCCCTCTATGAGCTTCCAAATATCACTTTGCCAAATCCACAAGAACTGTCTTAGCGAAAGGCTTCTTGAGGGGAAAGCTGTAACTCTGTGAGATGATTTCACAGAACACAAAGAAATTTCTCAGAAAGCTTCTTTCTCTTTGTTATCGGAGGATATTTCCCTTGGCCCTATAGTCTTCAAAGGGAAAGGAAATATCTGTTGTCAGATTCCACAGAAATAAGGCTAGCAAAGAGATCCACGAAATACAGATGTAACTCTTTGAGATGAATTAAGAGAACACTAAGCAGTTTCTCAGAAAGCTTCTTTCCAGATTTCATCGGAGGATATTTCCTTTTTCACCATAGTCCTCTATGGGCTTCCAAATATCACTTTGCCAATTCCACAAGAACTGTCTTAGCGAAAGGTTTCTTGAGGGGACAGCTGTAACTCTGTGAGATGATTTCACAGAACACAAAGAAGTTTCTCAGAAAGCTTCTTTCTCTTTGTTATCGGAGGATATTTCCTTTGGCCCTATAGTCTTTAAAGGGATCCGAAATATCTGTTCTCAGATTCCACAGAAATAAGGCTAGCAAAGAGATCAACGAAATACAGATGTAACTCTGTGAGATGAATTAACAGACACTAAGCAGTTTCTCAGAAAGCTTCTTTGAAGATTTCATCGGAGGATATTTCCTTTTTCACCATAGCCCTCTATGGTCTTCCAAATATCACTTTGCCAATTCCCCAGAACTGTCTTAGCGAAAGGTTTCTGGAGGGGACAACTGTAACTCTGTGAGATGATTTCACAGAACACAAAGAAGTTTCTCAGAAAGCTTCTTTCTCTTTGTTATCGGAGGATATTTCCTTTGGCCCTATAGTCTTTAAAGGGATCCGAGATATCTGTTCTCAGATTCCACAGAAATAAGGCTAGCAAAGAGATCAACGAAATACAGATGTAACTCTGTGAGATGAATTAACAGACACTAAGCAGTTTCTCAGAAACCTTCTTTGCAGATTTCATCGGAGGATATTTCCTTTTTCACCATAGCCCTCTATGGGCTTCCAAATATCACTTTGCCAATTCCACAAGAACTGTCTTAGCGAAAGGTTTCCTGAGCGGACAGCTGTAACTCTGTGAGATGATTTCACAGAACACAAAGAAGTTTCTCAGAAAGCTTCTTTTCTTTGTTATCGGAGGATATTTCCTTTGGCCCTATAGTCTTCAAAGGGAAAGGAAATATCAGTTCTCAGATTCCACAGAAATAAGGCTAGCAAAGATATCCACGAAATACAGATTTAACTCTGTGAGATGAATTACAGAACACTAAGCAGTTTCTCAGAAAGCTTCTTTCCAGATTTCATCGGAGGATATTTCCTTTTTCACCATAGCCCTCTATGGGCTTCCAAATATCACTTTGCCAATTCCCCAAGAACTGTCTTAGCGAAAGATTTCTTGAGGGGACAGCTGTAACTCTGTGAGATGATTTCACAGAACACAAAGAAGTTTCTCAGAAAGCTTCTTTCTCTTTGTTATCGGAGGATATTTCCTTTGGCCCTGTAGTCTTTAAAGGGATCCCAAATATCTGTTCTCAGATTCCACAGAAATAAGGCTAGCAAAGAGCTCCAGGAAATACAGATGTAACTCTGTGAGATGAATTAACAGAACACTTAGCAGTTTCTCAGAACGCTTCTTTCCAGATTTCATCGGAGGATATTTCCTTTTTCTCCATAGCCCTCTATGAGCTTCCAAATATCACTTTGCCAATTCCACAAGAACTGTCTTAGCGAAAGGCTTCTTGAGGGGAAAGCTGTAACTCTGTGAGACGATTTCACAGAACACAAAGAAGTTTCTCAGAAAGCTTTTTTCTCTTTGTTATCGGAGAATATTTCCTCTGGCCCTATAGTCTTCAAAGGGAAAGGAAATATCTGTTCTCAGACTCCACAGAAATAAGGCTAGCAACGAGATCCACGAAATACAGATGTATCTCTGTGAGATGAATTAACAGAACACTAAGCAGTTTCTCAGAAAGCTTCTTTCCAGATTTCATCGGAGGATATTTCCTTTTTCACCGTAGCCCTCTATGGGCTTCCAAATATCACTTTGCCAATTCCACAAGAACTGTCTTAGCGAAAGGCTTCTTGAGGGGAAAGCTGTAACTCTGTGAGATGATTTCACAGAACACAAAGAAGTTTCTCAGAAAGCTTCTTTCTCTTTGTTATCGGAGGATATTTCCTTTGGCCCTATAGTCTTTAAAGGGATCCGAAATATCTGTTCTCAGATTCCACAGAAATAAGGATACCAAAGAGATCCACGAAATACAGATGTAACTCTGTGAGATGAATTAACACAACACTAAGCAGTTTCTCAGAAAGCTTCTTTCCAGATTTCATCAGAGGATATTTCCTTTTTCACCATAGCCCTCTATGGGCTTCCAAATATCACTTTGCCAATTCCCCAAGAACTGTATTAGCGAAAGGCTTCTTGAGGGGAAAGCTGTAACTCTGTGAGATGATTTCACAGAACACAACGAAGTTTCTCAGAAAGTTTCCTTTCTCTTTGTTATCGGAGGATATTTCCTTTGGCCCTATAGTCTTCAAAGGGATCCGAAATATCTGTTCTCAGATTCCACAGAAATAAGGATACCAAAGAGATCCACGAAATACAGATGTAACTCTGGGAGATGAATTAACAGAACACTAAGCAGTTTCTCAGAAAGCTTCTTTCCAGATTTCATCGGAGGATATTTCCTTTTTCTCCATAGCCCTCTAAGGGCTTCCAAATCTCACTTTGCCAATTCCACAAGAACTGTCTTAGCGAAAGGCTTCTTGAGGGGAAAGCTGTAACTCTGTGAGATGATTTCACAGAACACAAAGAAGTTTCTAAGAAAGTTTCCTTTCTCTTTGTTATCGGAGGATATTTCCTTTGGCCCTATAGTCTTCAAAGGGATCCGAAATATGGGTTTTCATATTCCACAGAATTAAGGTAAGCAAAGAGACCCACGAAATACAGATGTAACTCTGTGAGATGAATTAACAGAACACTAAGCAGTTTCTCGGAAAACTTCTTTCCAGATTTCATCGGAGGATATTTCCTTTTTCACCATAGCCCTCGATGGGCTTCCAAATATCACTTTGCCAATTCCACAAGAACTGTCTTAGCGAAAGGCTTCTTGAGGGGAAAGCTGTAACTGTGTGAGATGATTTCACAGAACACAAAGAAGTTTCTCAGAAAGCTTCTTTCTCTTTGTTATCGGAGGATATTTCCTTTGGCCCTATAGTCTTCAAAGGGATCCGAAATATCTGTTCTCAGATTCCACAGAAATAAGGGTAGCAAAGAGATCCACGAAATACAGATGTAACTCTGTGAGATGAATTAACAGAACACTAAGCAGTTTCTCAGAAAGCTTCTTTCCAGATTTCATCGGTGGATATTTCCTTTTTCACCATAGCCCTCTACGGGCTTCCAAATATCACTTTGCCAATTCCACAAGAACTGTCTTAGCGAAAGGCTTCTTGAGGGGTAAGCTGTAACTCTGTGAGATGATTTCACAGAACACAAAGAAGTTTCTCAGAAAGCTTCTTTCTCTTTGTTATCGGAGGATATTTCCTTTGGCCCTATAGTCTTCAAAGGGAAAGGAAATATCTGTTGTCAAATTCCAGAGAAAGAAGGCTAGCAAAGAGATCCACGAAATACAGATGTAACTATGTGAGATGAATTACAGAACACTAAGCAGTTTCTCAGAAAGCTTCTTTCCTGATTTCATCGGAGGATATTTCCTTTTTCACCATAGCCCTCGATGGGCTTCCAAATATCACTTTGCCAATTCCACAAGAACTGTCCTAGCGAAAGGCTTCTTGAGGGGAAAGCTGTAACTCTGTGAGATGATTTCACAGAACACAAAGAAGTTTCTCAGAAAGCTTCTTTCTCTTTGTTATCGGAGGATATTTCCTTTGGCCGTATAGTCTTCAAAGGGATCCGAAATATGGGTTTTCATATTCCACAGAATAAAGGTAAGCGAAGAGACCCACGAAATACAGATGTAACTCTGTGAGATGAATTAACAGAACACTAAGCAATTTCTCGGAAAACTTCTTTCCAGATGTCATCGGAGGATATTTCCTTTTTCACCATAGCCCTCGATGGGCTTCCAAATATCACTTTGCCAATTCCACAAGAACTGTCTTAGCGAAAGGCTTCTTGAGGGGAAAGCTGTAACTCTGTGAGATGATTTCACAGAACACAAAGAAGTTTCTCAGAAAGCTTCTTTCTCTTTGTTATCGGAGGATATTTCCTTTGGCCCTATACTCTTCAAAGGGATCCGAAATATCTGTTCTCAGATTCCACAGAAATAAGGCTAGCAAAGAGATCTACTAAATACAGATGAAACTCTATGAGATGAAATAACAGAACACTAAGCAGTTTCTCAGAAAGCTTCTTTCCAGACTTCATCTTAGGATATTTCCTTTTTCACCGTAGCCCTCTAAGGGCTTCCAAATATCACTTTGCGAATTCCACAACAACTGTCTTAGCGAAAGGCTTCTTGAGGGGAAAGCTGTAACTCTGTGAGATGATTTCACAGAACACAAAGAAGTTTCTCAGACAGCTTCTTTCTCTTTGTTATCGGAGGATATTTCCTTTGGCCCTATAGTCTTCAAAGGGAAAGGAAATATCTGTTCTCAGATTCCACAGAAATAAGGCTAGGAAAGAGATCCACGAAATACAGATGTAACTCTGTGAGATGAATTAACAGAACACTAAGCAGTTTCTCAGAATGCTTCTTTCCAGATTTCATCGGAGGATATTTCCTTTTTCACCATAGCCCTCTAAGGGCTTCCAAATATCACTTTGCCAATTCCACAAGAACTGTCTTAGCGAAAGGCTTCTTGAGGGGAAAGCTGTAACTCTGTGAGATGATTTCACAGAACACAAAGAAGTTTCTCAGAAAGCTTCTTTCTCTTTGTTATCAGAGGATATTTCCTTTGGCCCTATAGTCTTTAAAGGGATCCTAAATATCTGTTCTCAGATTTCACAGAAATAAGGCTAGCAAAGAGATGTACGAAATACAGATGTAACTCTGTGAGATGAATTAACAGAACACTAAGCAGTTTCTCAGAAAGCTTCTTTCCAGATTTCATCGGAGGGTATTTCCTTTTTCAACGTAGCCCTCTATGGGCTTCCAAATATCACTTTGCCAATTCCACAAGAACTGTCTTAGCGAAAGGCTTCTTGAGGGGAAAGCTGTAACTCTGTGAGATGATTTCACAGAACACAATGAAGTTTCTCATAAAGCTTCTTTCTCTTTTTTATCGGAGGATATTTCCTCTGGGCCTATAGTCTTGAAAGGGAAAGGAAATATCTGTTCTCAGATTCCACAGAAATAAGGCTAGCAAAGAGATCCACGAAATACAGATGTAACTCTGTGGGATGAATTAACAGAACACTAAGCAGTTTCTCAGAAAGCTTCTTTCCAGATTTCATCGGAGGATATTTCCTTTTTCTCCGTAGCCCTCTATGAGCTTCCAAATATCACTTTGCCAAATCCACAAGAACTGTCTTAGCGAAAGGCTTCTTGAGGGGAAAGCTGTAACTCTGTGAGATGATTTCACAGAACACAAAGAAATTTCTCAGAAAGCTTCTTTCTCTTTGTTATCGGAGGATATTTCCCTTGGCCCTATAGTCTTCAAAGGGAAAGGAAATATCTGTTGTCAGATTCCACAGAAATAAGGCTAGCAAAGAGATCCACGAAATACAGATGTAACTCTGTGAGATGAATTAACAGAACACTAAGCAGTTTCTCAGAAATCTTTATTCCAGATTTCATCGGAGGATATTTCCTTTTTCACCATAGCCCTCTATGGGCTTCCAAATATCACTTTGCCAATTCCACAAGAACTGTCTTAGCGAAAGGCTTCTTGAGGGGAAAGCTGTAACTCTGTGAGATGATTTCACAGAACACAAAGAAGTTTCTCAGAAAGCTTCTTTCTCTTTGTTATCGGAGGATATTTCCTTTGGCCCTATAGTCTTCAAAGGGAAAGGAAATATCTGTTCTCAGATTCCACAGAACTAAGGCTAGCAAAGAGATCCACGAAATACAGATGTAACTCTTTGAGATGAATTAAGAGAACACTAAGCAGTTTCTCAGAAAGCTTCTTTCCAGATTTCATCGGAGGATATTTCCTTTTTCACCATAGTCCTCTATGGGCTTCCAAATATCACTTTGCCAATTCCACAAGAACTGTCTTAGCGAAAGGTTTCTTGAGGGGACAGCTGTAACTCTGTGAGATGATTTCACAGAACACAAAGAAGTTTCTCAGAAAGCTTCTTTCTCTTTGTTATCGGAGGATATTTCCTTTGGCCCTATAGTCTTTAAAGGGATCCGAAATATCTGTTCTCAGATTCCACAGAAATAAGGCTAGCAAAGAGATCAACGAAATACAGATGTAACTCTGTGAGATGAATTAACAGACACTAAGCAGTTTCTCAGAAAGCTTCTTTGAAGATTTCATCGGAGGATATTTCCTTTTTCACCATAGCCCTCTATGGTCTTCCAAATATCACTTTGCCAATTCCCCAGAACTGTCTTAGCGAAAGGTTTCTGGAGGGGACAACTGTAACTCTGTGAGATGATTTCACAGAACACAAAGAAGTTTCTCAGAAAGCTTCTTTCTCTTTGTTATCGGAGGATATTTCCTTTGGCCCTATAGTCTTTAAAGGGATCCGAGATATCTGTTCTCAGATTCCACAGAAATAAGGCTAGCAAAGAGATCAACGAAATACAGATGTAACTCTGTGAGATGAATTAACAGACACTAAGCAGTTTCTCAGAAACCTTCTTTGCAGATTTCATCGGAGGATATTTCCTTTTTCACCATAGCCCTCGATGGGCTTCCAAATATCACTTTGCCAATTCCACAAGAACTGTCTTAGCGAAAGGTTTCCTGAGCGGACAGCTGTAACTCTGTGAGATGATTTCACAGAACACAAAGAAGTTTCTCAGAAAGCTTCTTTCTCTTTGTTATCGGAGGATATTTCCTTTGGCCCTATAGTCTTCAAAGGGAAAGGAAATATCAGTTCTCAGATTCCACAGAAATAAGGCTAGCAAAGAGATCCACGAAATACAGATTTAACTCTGTGAGATGAATTACAGAACACTAAGCAGTTTCTCAGAAAGCTTCTTTCCAGATTTCATCGGAGGATATTTCCTTTTTCACCATAGCCCTCTATGGGCTTCCAAATATCACTTTGCCAATTCCCCAAGAACTGTCTTAGCGAAAGATTTCTTGAGGGGACAGCTGTAACTCTGTGAGATGATTTCACAGAACACAAAGAAGTTTCTCAGAAAGCTTCTTTCTCTTTGTTATCGGAGGATATTTCCTTTGGCCCTATAGTCTTTAAAGGGATCCCAAATATCTGTTCTCAGATTCCACAGAAATAAGGCTAGCAAAGAGCTCCAGGAAATACAGATGTAACTCTGTGAGATGAATTAACAGAACACTTAGCAGTTTCTCAGAACGCTTCTTTCCAGATTTCATCGGAGGATATTTCCTTTTTCTCCATAGCCCTCTATGAGCTTCCAAATATCACTTTGCCAATTCCACAAGAACTGTCTTAGCGAAAGGCTTCTTGAGGGGAAAGCTGTAACTCTGTGAGACGATTTCACAGAACACAAAGAAGTTTCTCAGAAAGCTTTTTTCTCTTTGTTATCGGAGAATATTTCCTCTGGCCCTATAGTCTTCAAAGGGAAAGGAAATATCTGTTCTCAGACTCCACAGAAATAAGGCTAGCAACGAGATCCACGAAATACAGATGTAACTCTGTGAGATGAATTAACAGAACACTAAGCAGTTTCTCAGAAAGCTTCTTTCCAGATTTCATCGGAGGATATTTCCTTTTTCACCGTAGCCCTCTATGGGCTTCCAAATATCACTTTGCCAATTCCACAAGAACTGTCTTAGCGAAAGTCTTCTTGAGGGGAAAGCTGTAACTCTGTGAGATGATTTCACAGAACACAAAGAAGTTTCTCAGAAAGCTTCTTTCTCTTTGTTATCGGAGGATATTTCCTTTGGCCCTATAGTCTTTAAAGGGAAAGGAAATATCTGTTCTCAGATTCCACATAAATAAGGCTAGCAAAGAGATCCACGAAATACAGATGTAACTCTGTGAGATGAATTAACACAACACTAAGCAGTTTCTCAGAAAGCTTCTTTCCAGATTTCATCAGAGGATATTTCCTTTTTCACCATAGCCCTCTATGGGCTTCCAAATATCACTTTGCCAATTCCCCAAGAACTGTATTAGCGAAAGGCTTCTTGAGGGGAAAGCTGTAACTCTGTGAGATGATTTCACAGAACACAACGAAGTTTCTCAGAAAGTTTCCTTTCTCTTTGTTATCGGAGGATATTTCCTTTGGCCCTATAGTCTTCAAAGGGAACCGAAATATCTGTTCTCAGATTCCACAGAAATAAGGATACCAAAGAGATCCAAGAAATACAGATGTAACTCTGGGAGATGAATTAACAGAACAGTACGCAGTTTCTCAGAAAGCTTCTTTCCAGATTTCATCGGAGGATATTTCCTTTTTCTCCATAGCCCTCTATGGGCTTCCAAATATCACTTTCCCAATTCCACAAGAACTGTCTTAGCGAAAGGCTTCTTGAGGGGAAAGCTGTAACTCTGTGAGATGATTTCACAGAACACAAAGAAGTTTCTAAGAAAGTTTCCTTTCTCTTTGTTATCGGAGGATATTTCCTTTGGCCCTATAATCTTCAAAGGGATCCGAAATATGGGTTTTCATATTCCACAGAATTAAGGTAAGCAAAGAGACCCACGAAATACAGATGTAACTCTGTGAGATGAATTAACAGAACACTAAGCAGTTTCTCGGAAAACTTCTTTCCAGATTTCATCGGAGGATATTTCCTTTTTCACCATAGCCCTCGATGGGCTTCCAAATATCACTTTGCCAATTCCACAAGAAGTATTTTAGCGAAAGGCTTATTGAGGGGAAAGCTGTAACTCTGTGAGATGATTTCACAGAACACAAAGAAGTTTCTCAGAAAGCTTCTTTCTCTTTGTTATCGGAGGATATTTCCTTTGGCCCTATACTCTTCAAAGGGATCCGAAATATCTGTTCTCAGATTCCACAGATATAAGGCTAGCAAAGAGATCCACGAAATACAGATGTAACTCTGTGAGATGAATTAACAGAACACTAAGCAGTTTCTCAGAAAGCTTCTTTACAGATTTCATCTGAGGATATTTCCTTTTTCACCATAGCCCTCTATGGGCTTCCAAATATCACTTTGCCAATTCCACAAGAACTGTCTTAGCGAAAGGCTTGTTGAGGGAAAAGCTGTAACTGTGTGAGATGATTTCACAGAACACAAAGAAGTTTCTCAGAAAGCTTCTTTCTCTTTGTTATCGGAGATATTTCCTTTGGCCCTATAGTCTTCAAAGGGAAAGGAAATATCTGTTCTCAGATTCCACAGAAATAAGGCTAGGAAAGAGATCCACGAAATACAGATGTAACTCTGTGAGATGAATTAACAGAACACTAAGCAGTTTCTCAGAATGCTTCTTTCCAGATTTCATCGGAGGATATTTCCTTTTTCACCCTAGCCCTCTATGGGCTTCCAAATATCACTTTGCCAATTCCACAAGAACTGTCTTAGCGAAAGGCTTCTTGAGGGGAAAGCTGTAACTCTGTGAGATGATTTCACAGAACACAAAGAAGTTTCTCAGAAAGCTTCTTTCTCTTTGTTATCAGAGGATATTTCCTTTGGCCCTATAGTCTTTAAACGGATCCTAAATATCTGTTCTCAGATTTCACAGAAATAAGGCTAGCAAAGAGATGTACGAAATACAGATGTAACTCTGTGAGATGAATTAACAGAACACTAAGGAGTTTCTCAGAAAGCTTCTTTCCAGATTTCATCGGAGGATATTTCCTTTTTCAACGTAGCCCTCTATGGGCTTCCAAATATCACTTTGCCAATTCCACAAGAACTGTCTTAGCGAAAGGCTTCTTGAGGGGAAAGCTGTAACTCTGTGAGATGATTTCACAGAACACAAAGAAGTTTCTCAGAAAGCTTCTTTCTCTTGGTTATCGGAGGATATTTCCTTTGGCCCTATAGTCTTCAAAGGGAAAGGAAATATCTGTCCTCTGATTCCACAGAACTAAGGCTAGCAAAGAGATCCACGAAATACAGATGTAACTCTGTGAGATGAATTAAGAGAACACTAAGCAGTTTCTCAGAAAGCTTCTTTCCAGATTTCATCGGAGGATATTTCCTTTTTCACCATAGTCCTCTATTGGCTTCCAAATATCACTTTGCCAATTCCACAAGAACTGTCTTAGCGAAAGGTTTCTTGAGGGGACAGCTGTAACTCTGTGAGATGATTTCACAGAACACAAAGAAGTTTCTCAGAAAGCTTCTTTCTCTTTGTTATCGGAGGATATTTCCTTTGGCCCTATAGTCTTTAAAGGGATCCGAAATATCTGTTCTCAGATTCCACAGAAATAAGGCTAGCAAAGAGATCAACGAAATACAGAGGTAACTCTGTGAGATGAATTAACAGACACTAAGCAGTTTCTCAGAAAGCTTCTTTGAAGATTTCATCGGAGGATATTTCCTTTTTCACCATAGCCCTCTATGGTCTTCCAAATATCACTTTGCCAATTCCCCAAGAACTGTCTTAGCGAAAGGTTTCTGGAGGGGACAACTGTAACTCTGTGAGATGATTTCACAGAACACAAGGAAGTTTCTCAGAAAGCTTCTTTCTCTTTGTTATCGGAGGATATTTCCTTTGGCCCTATAGTCTTTAAAGGGATCCGAAATATCTGTTCTCAGATTCCACAGAAATAAGACTAGCAAAGAGATCAACGAAATACAGATGTAACTCTGTGAGATGAATTAACAGACACTAAGCAGTTTCTCAGAAAGCTTCTTTGCAGATTTCATCGGAGGATATTTCCTTTTTCACCATAGCCCTCTATGGGCTTCCAAATATCACTTTGCCAATTCCACAAGAACTGTCTTAGCGAAAGGTTTCTTGAGCGGACAGCTGTAACTCTGTGAGATGATTTCACAGAACACAAAGAAGTTTCTCAGAAAGCTTCTTTCTCTTTGTTATCGGAGGATATTTCCTTTGGCCCTATACTCTTCAAAGGGATCCGAAATATCTGCTCTCAGATTCCCCAGAAATAAGGCTAGCAAAGAGATCCCCGAAATACAGATGAAACTCTATGAGATGAAATAACAGAACACTAAGCAGTTTCTCAGAAAGCTTCTTTCCAGACTTCATCTTAGGATATTTCCTTTTTCACCGTAGCCCTCTAAGGGCTTCCAAATATCACTTTGCCAATTCCACAACAACTGTCTTAGCGAAAGGCTTCTTGAGGGGAAAGCTGTAACTCTGTGAGATGATTTCACAGAACACAAAGAAGTTTCTCAGACAGCTTCTTTCTCTTTGTTATCGGAGGATATTTCCTTTGGCCCTATAGTCTTCAAAGGGAAAGGAAATATCTGTTCTCAGATTCCACAGAAATAAGGCTAGCAAAGAGATCCATGAAATACAGATGTAACTCTGTGAGGTGAATTAACAGAACACTAAGCAGTTTCTCAGAAAGCTTCTTTCCAGATTTCATCGGAGGATATTTCCTTTTTCTCCATAGCCCTCTATGAGCTTCCAAATATCACTTTGCCAATTCCACAAGAACTGTCTTAGCGAAAGGCTTCTTGAGGGGAAAGCTGTAACTCTGTGAGATGATTTCACAGAACACAAAGAAGTTTCTCAGAAAGCTTCTTTCTCTTTGTTATCGGAGGATATTTCCTTTGGCCCTATAGTGTTCAAAGGAAAAGGAAATATCTGTTCTCAGATTCCACAGAAATAAAGCTAGCAAAGAGATCCACGAAATACAGATGTAACTCTGTGAGATGAATTAACAGAACACTAAGCAGTTTCTCAGAAAGCTTCTTTCCCGATTTCATCGGAGGACATTTCCTTTTCCACCTTAGCCCTCTATGGGCTTCCAATTATCACTTTGCCAATTCCACAAGAACTGTCTTCGCGAGAGGCTTCTTGAGGGGAATGCTGTAACTCTGTGAGATGATTTCACAGAACACAAAGAAGTTTCTCAGAAAGCTTCTTTCTCTTTGTTATCGGAGGATATTTCCTTTGGCCCTATAGTCTTTAAAGGGATCCGAAATATCTGTTCTCAGATTCCACAGAAATAAGGCTAGCAAAGAGATCAACGAAATACAGATGTAACTCTGTGAGATGAATTAACAGACACTAAGCAGTTTCTCAGAAAGCTTCTTTGAAGATTTCATCGGAGGACATTTCCTTTTTCACCATAGCCCTCTATGGTCTTCCAAATATCACTTTGCCAATTCCCCAGAACTGTCTTAGCGAAAGGTTTCTGGAGGGGACAACTGTATCTCTGTGAGATGATTTCACAGAACACAAAGAAGTTTCTCAGAAAGCTTCTTTCTCTTTGTTATCGGAGGATATTTCCTTTGGCCCTATAGTCTTTAAAGGGATCCGAAATATCTGTTCTCAGATTCCACAGAAACAAGGCTAGCAAAGAGATCAACGAAATACAGATGTAACTCTGTGAGATGAATTAACAGACACTAAGCAGTTTCTCAGAAAGCTTCTTTGCAGATTTCATCGGAGGATATTTCCTTTTTCACCATAGCCCTCTATGGGCTTCCAAATATCACTTTGCCAATTCCACAAGAACTGTCTTAGCGAAAGGTTTCTTGAGCGGACAGCTGTAACTCTGTGAGATGATTTCACAGAACACAAAGAAGTTTCTCAGAAAGCTTCTTTCTCTTTGTTATCGGAGGATATTTCCTTTGGCCCTATAGTCTTCAAAGGGAAAGGAAATATCAGTTCTCAGATTCCACAGAAATAAGGCTAGCAAAGAGATCCACGAAATACAGATTTAACTCTGTGAGATGAATTACAGAACACTAAGCAGTTTCTCAGAAAGCTTCTTTCCAGATTTCATCGGAGGATATTTCCTTTTTCACCATAGCCCTCTATGGGCTTCCAAATATCACTTTGCCAATTCCCCAAGAACTGTCTTAGCGAAAGTTTTCTTGAGGGGACAGCTGTAACTCTGTGAGATGATTTCACAGAACACAAAGAAGTTTCTCAGAAAGCTTCTTTCTCTTTGTTATCGGAGGATATTTCCTTTGGCCCTATAGTCTTTAAAGGGATCCCAAATATCTGTTCTCAGATTCCACAGAAATAAGGCTAGCAAAGAGCTCCAGGAAATACAGATGTAACTCTGTGAGATGAATTAACAGAACACTTAGCAGTTTCTCAGAACGCTTCTTTCCAGATTTCATCGGAGGATATTTCCTTTTTCTCCATAGCCCTCTATGAGCTTCCAAATATCACTTTGCCAATTCCACAAGAACTGTCTTAGCGAAAGGCTTCTTGAGGGGAAAGCTGTAACTCTGTGAGACGATTTCACAGAACACAAAGAAGTTTCTCAGAAAGCTTTTTTCTCTTTTTTATCGGAGAATATTTCCTCTGGCCCTATAGTCTTCAAAGGGAAAGGAAATATCTGTTCTCAGACTCCACAGAAATAAGGCTAGCAACGAGATCCACGAAATACAGATGTAACACTGTGAGATGAATTAACAGAACACTAAGCAGTTTCTCAGAAAGCTTCTTTCCAGATTTCATCGGAGGATATTTCCTTTTTCACCGTAGCCCTCTATGGGCTTCCAAATATCACTTTGCCAATTCCACAACAACTGTCTTAGCGAAAGGCTTCTTGAGGGGAAAGCTGTAACTCTGTGAGATGATTTCACAGAACACAAAGAAGTTTCTCAGAAAGCTTCTTTCTCTTTGTTATCGGAGGATATTTCCTTTAGCCCTATAGTCTTTAAAGGGAAAGGAAATATCTGTTCTCAGATTCCACATAAATAAGGCTAGCAAAGAGATCCACGAAATACAGATGTAACTCTGTGAGATGAATTAACACAACACTAAGCAGTTTCTCAGAAAGCTTCTTTCCAGATTTCATCAGAGGATATTTCCTTTTTCACCATAGCCCTCTATGGGCTTCCAAATATCACTTTGCCAATTCCCCAAGAACTGTATTAGCGAAAGGCTTCTTGAGGGGAAAGCTGTAACTCTGTGAGATGATTTCACAGAACACAAAGAAGTTTCTCAGAAAGTTTCCTTTCTCTTTGTTATCGGAGGATATTTCCTTTGGCCCTATAGTCTTCAAAGGGATCCGAAAAATCTGTTCTCAGATTCCACAGAAATAAGGATACCAAAGAGATCCACGAAATACAGATGTAACTCTGGGAGATGAATTAACAGAACACTAAGCAGTTTCTCAGAAAGCTTCTTTCCAGATTTCATCGGAGGATATTTCCTTTTTCTCAATAGACCTCTATGGGCTTCCAAATATCACTTTGCCAATTCCACAAGAACTGTCTTAGCGAAAGGCTTCTTGAGGGGAAAGCTGTAACTCTGTGAGATGATTTCACAGAACACAAAGAAGTTTCTCAGAAAGCTTCTTTCTCTTTGTTATCGGAGGATATTTCCTTTGGCCCTATAGTCTTCAAAGGGAAAGGAAATATCTGTCCTCTGATTCCACAGAACTAAGGCTAGCAAAGAGATCCACGAAATACAGATGTAACTCTGTGAGATGAATTAAGAGAACACTAAGCAGTTTCTCAGAAAGCTTCTTTCCAGATTTCATCGGAGGATATTTCCTTTTTCACCATAGTCCTCTATTGGCTTCCAAATATCACTTTGCCAATTCCACAAGAACTGTCTTAGCAAAAGGTTTCTTGAGGGGACAGCTGTAACTCTGTGAGATGATTTCACAGAACACAAAGAAGTTTCTCAGAAAGCTTCTTTCTCTTTGTTATCGGAGGATATTTCGTTTGGCCCTATAGTCTTTAAAGGGATCCGAAATATCTGTTCTCAGATTCCACAGAAATAAGGCTAGCAAAGAGATCAACGAAATACAGAGGTAACTCTGTGAGATGAATTAACAGACACTAAGCAGTTTCTCAGAAAGCTTCTTTGAAGATTTCATCGGAGGATATTTCCTTTTTCACCATAGCCCTCTATGGTCTTCCAAATATCACTTTGCCAATTCCCCAAGAACTGTCTTAGCGAAAGGTTTCTGGAGGGGACAACTGTAACTCTGTGAGATGATTTCACAGAACACAAGGAAGTTTCTCAGAAATCTTCTTTCTCTTTGTTATCGGAGGATATTTCCTTTGGCCCTATAGTCTTTAAAGGGATCCGAAATATCTGTTCTCAGATTCCACAGAAATAACACTAGCAAAGAGATCAACGAAATACAGATGTAACTCTGTGAGATGAATTAACAGACACTAAGCAGTTTCTCAGAAAGCTTCTTTGCAGATTTCATCGGAGGATATTTCCTTTTTCACCATAGCCCTCTATGGGCTTCCAAATATCACTTTGCCAATTCCACAAGAACTGTCTTAGTGAAAGGTTTCTTGAGCGGACAGCTGTAACTCTGTGAGATGATTTCACAGAACACAAAGAAGTTTCTCAGAAAGCTTCTTTCTCTTTGTTATCGGAGGATATTTCCTTTGGCCCTATACTCTTCAAAGGGATCCGAAATATCTGTTCTCAGATTCCACAGAAATAAGGCTAGCAAAGAGATCCCCGAAATACAGATGAAACTCTATGAGATGAAATAACAGAACACTAAGCAGTTTCTCAGAAAGCTTCTTTCCAGACTTCATCTTAGGATATTTCCTTTTTCACCGTAGCCCTCTAAGGGCTTCCAAATATCACTTTGCCAATTCCACAACAACTGTCTTAGCGAAAGGCTTCTTGAGGGGAAAGCTGTAACTCTGTCAGATGATTTCACAGAACACAAAGAAGATTCTCAGACAGCTTCTTTCTCTTTGTTACCGGAGGATATTTCCTTTGGCCCTATAGTCTTCAAAGGGAAAGGAAATATCTGTTCTCAGATTCCACAGAAATAAGGCTAGGAAAGAGATCCACGAAATACAGATGTAACTCTGTGAGATGAATTAACAGAACACTAAGCAGTTTCTCAGAATGCTTCTTTCCAGATTTCATCGGAGGATATTTCCTTTTTCACCATAGCCCTCTATGGGCTTCCAAATATCACTCTGCCAATTCCACAAGAACTGTCTTAGCGAAAGGCTTCTTGAGGGGAAAGCTGTAACTCTGTGAGATGATTACACAGAACAAAAAGAAGTTTCTCAGAAAGCTTCTTTCTCTTTGTTATCAGAGGATATTTCCTTTGGCCCTATAGTCTTTAAAGGGATCCTAAATATCTGTTCTAAGATTCAACAGAAATAAGGCTAGCAAAGAGATGTACGAAATACAGATGTAACTCTGTGAGATGAATTAACAGAACACTAAGCAGTTTCTCAGAAAGCTTCTTTCCAGATTTCATCGGAGGATATTTCCTTTTTCAACGTAGCCCTCTATGGGCTTCCAAATATCACTTTGCCAATTCCACAAGAACTGTCTTAGCGAAAGGCTTCTTGAGGGGAAAGCTGTAACTCTGTGAGATGATTTCACAGAACACAATGAAGTTTCTCAGAAAGCTTCTTTCTCTTTTTTATCGGAGGATATTTCCTTTGGCCCTATAGTCTTGAAAGGGAAAGGAAATATCTGTTCTCAGATTCCACAGAAATAAGGCTAGCAAAGAGATCCACGAAATACAGATGTAACTCTGTGAGATGAATTAACAGAACACTAAGCAGTTTCTCAGAAAGCTTCTTTCCAGATTTCATCGGAGGATATTTCCTTTTTCTCCATAGCCCTCTATGAGCTTCCAAATATCACTTTGCCAATTCCACAAGAACTGTCTTAGCGAAAGGCTTCTTGAGGGGAAAGCTGTAACTCTGTGAGATGATTTCACAGAACACAAAGAAATTTCTCAGAAAGCTTCTTTCTCTTTGTTATCGGAGGATATTTCCTTTGGCCCTATAGTCTTCAAAGGGAAAGGAAATATCTGTTCTCAGATTCCACAGAAATAAGGCTAGCAAAGAGATCCATGAAATACAGATGTAACTCTGTGAGATGAATTAACAGAACACTAAGCAGTTTCTCAGAAAGCTTCTTTCCAGATTTCATCGGAGGATATTTCCTTTTTCTCCATAGCCCTCTATGAGCTTCCAAATATCACTTTGCCAATTCCACAAGAACTGTCTTAGCGAAAGGCTTCTTGAGGGGAAAGCTGTAACTCTGTGAGATGATTTCACAGAACACAAAGAAGTTTCTCAGAAAGCTTCTTTCTCTTTGTTATCGGAGGATATTTCCTTTGGCCCTATAGTGTTCAAAGGAAAAGGAAATATCTGTTCTCAGATTCCACAGAAATAAAGCTAGCAAAGAGATCCACGAAATACAGATGTAACTCTGTGAGATGAATTAACAGAACACTAAGCAGTTTCTCAGAAAGCTTCTTTCCCGATTTCATCGGAGGACATTTCCTTTTCCACCTTAGCCCTCTATGGGCTTCCAATTATCACTTTGCCAATTCCACAAGAACTGTCTTCGCGAGAGGCTTCTTGAGGGGAATGCTGTAACTCTGTGAGATTATTTCACAGAACACAAAGAAGTTTCTCAGAAAGCTTCTTTCTCTTTGTTAACGGAGGATATTTCCTTTGGCCCTATAGTCCTCAAAGGGAAAGGAAATATCTGTTGTCAGATTCCACAGAAATAAGGCTAGCAAAGAGATCCACGAAATACAGATGTAACTCTGTGAGATGAATTAACAGAACACTAAGCAGTTTCTCAGAAAGCTTCTTTCCAGATTTCATGGGAGGATATTTCCTTTTTCACCATAGCCCTCTATGGGCTTCCAAATATCACTTTGCCAATTCCACAAGAACTGTCTTAGCGAAAGGCTTCTTGAGGGGAAAGCTGTAACTCTGTAAGATGATTTCACGGAACACAAAGAAGTTTCTCAGAAAGCTTCTTTCTCTTTGTTATCGGAGGATATTTCCCTTGGCCCTATAGTCTTCAAAGGGAAAGGAAATATCTGTTGTCAGATTCCACAGAAATAAGGCTAGCCAAGAGATCCACGAAATACAGATGTAACTCTGTGAGATGAATTAACAGAACACTAAGCAGTTTCTCAGAAAGCTTCTTTCCAGATTTCATCGGAGGATATTTCCTTTTTCACCATAGCCCTCTATGGGCTTCCAAATATCACTTTGCCAATTCCACAAGAACTGTCTTAGCGAAAGGCTTCTTGAGGGGAAAGCTGTAACTGTGTGAGATGATTTCACAGAACACAAAGAAGTTTCTCAGAAAGCTTCTTTCTCTTTGTTATCGGAGGATATTTCCTTTTCCCCTATAGTCTTCAAAGGGAAAGGAAATATCTGTTCTCAGATTCCACAGAAATAAGGCTAGCAAAGAGATCCACGAAATACAGATGTAACTCCGTGAGATGAATTAAGAGAACACTAAGCAGTTTCTCAGAAAGCTTCTTTCCAGATTTCATCGGAGGATATTTCCTTTTTCACCATAGTCCTCTATGGGCTTCCAAATATCACTTTGCCAATTCCACAAGAACTGTCTTAGCGAAAGGTTTCTTGAGGGGACAGCTGTAACTCTGTGAGATGATTTCACAGAACACAAAGAAGTTTCTCAGAAAGCTTCTTTCTCTTTGTTATCGGAGGATATTTCCTTTGGCCCTATAGTCTTTAAAGGGATCCGAAATATCTGTTCTCAGATTCCACAGAAAGAAGGCTAGCAAAGAGATCAACGAAATACAGATGTAACTCTGTGAGATGAATTAACAGACACTAAGCAGTTTCTCAGAAAGCTTCTTTGCAGATTTCATCGGAGGATATTTCCTTTTTCACCATAGCCCTCTATGAGCTTCCAAATATCACTTTGCCAATTCCACAAGAACTGTCTTAGCGAAAGGCTTCTTGAGGGGAAAGCTGTAACTCTGTGAGATGATTTCACAGAACACAAAGAAGTTTCTCAGAAAGCTTCTTTCTCTTTGTTATCGGAGGATATTTCCTTTGGCCCTATAGTGTTCAAAGGAAAAGGAAATATCTGTTCTCAGATTCCACAGAAATAAAGCTAGCAAAGAGATCCACGAAATACAGATATAACTCTGTCAGATGAATTAACAGAACACTAAGCAGTTTCTCAGAAAGCTTCTTTCCAGATTTCATGGGAGGATATTTCCTTTTTCACCATAGCCCTCTATGGGCTTCCAAATATCACTTTGCCAATTCCACAAGAACTGTCTTAGCGAAAGGCTTCTTGAGGGGAAAGCTGTAACTGTGTGAGATGATTTCACAGAACACAAAGAAGTTTCTCAGAAAGCTTCTTTCTCTTTGTTATCGGAGGATATTTCCTTTGGCCCTATAGTCTTCAAAGGGAAAGGAAATATCTGTTCTCAGATTCCACAGAAATAAGGCTAGCAAAGAGATCCACGAAATACAGATGTAACTCCGTGAGATGAATTAAGAGAACACTAAGCAGTTTCTCAGAAAGCTTCTTTCCAGATTTCATCGGAGGATATTTCCTTTTTCACCATAGTCCTCTATGGGCTTCCAAATATCACTTTGCCAATTCCACAAGAACTATCTTAGCGAAAGGTTTCTTGAGGGGACAGCTGTAACTCTGTGAGATGATTTCACAGAACACAAAGAAGTTTCTCAGAAAGCTTCTTTCTCTTTGTTATCGGAGGATATTACCTTCGGCCCTAGAGTCTTTAAAGGGATCCGTAATATCTGTTGTCAGATTCCACAGAAATAAGGCTAGCAAAGAGATCAACGAAATACAGATGTAACTCTGTGAGTTGAATTAACAGAACACTAAGCAGTTTCTCAGAAAGCTTCTTTCCAGATTTCATCGGAGGATATTTCCTTTTTCACCATAGCCCTCTATGGGCTTCCAAATATCACTTTGCCAATTCCCCAAGAACTGTCTTAGCGAAAGTTTTCTTGAGGGGACAGCTGTAACTCTGTGAGATGATTTCACAGAACACAAAGAAGTTTCTCAGAAAGCTTCTTTCTCTTTGTTATCGGAGGATATTTCCTTTGGCCCTATAGTCTTTAAAGGGATCCCAATTATCTGTTCTCAGATTCCACAGAAATAAGGCTAGCAAAGAGCTCCAGGAAATACAGATGTAACTCTGTGAGATGAATTAAAAGAACACTTAGCAGTTTCTCAGAACGCTTCTTTCCAGATTTCATCGGAGGATATTTCCTTTTTCTCCATAGCCCTCTATGAGCTTCCAAATATCACTTTGCCAATTCCACAAGAACTGTCTTAGCGAAAGGCTTCTTGAGGGGAAAGCTGTAACTCTGTGAGACGATTTCACAGAACACAAAGAAGTTTCTCAGAAAGCTTCTTTCTCTTTGTTATCGGAGAATATTTCCTTTGGCCATATAGTCTTCAAAGGGAAAGGAAATATCTGTTCTCAGACTCCACAGAAATAAGGCTAGCAACGAGATCCACGAAATACAGATGTAACTCTGTGAGATGAATTAACAGAACACTAAGCAGTTTCTCAGAAAGCTTCTTTCCAGATTTCATCGGAGGATATTTCCTTTTTCACCGTAGCCCTCTATGGGCTTCCAAATATCACTTTGCCAATTCCACAAGAACTGTCTTAGCGAAAGGCTTCTTGAGGGGAAAGCTGTAACTCTGTGAGATGATTTCACAGAACACAAAGAAGTTCCTCAGAAAGCTTCTTTCTCTTTGTTATCGGAGGATATTTCCTTTGGCCCTATAGTCTTTAAAGGGATCCGAAATATCTGTTCTCAGATTCCACAGAAATAAGGCTAGCAAAGAGATCAACGAAATACAGAGGTAACTCTGTGAGATGAATTAACAGACACTAAGCAGTTTCTCAGAAAGCTTCTTTGAAGATTTCATCGGAGGATATTTCCTTTTTCACCATAGCCCTCTATGGTCTTCCAAATATCACTTTGCCAATTCCCCAAGAACTGTCTTAGCGAAAGGTTTCTGGAGGGGACAACTGTAACTCTGTGAGTTGATTTCACAGAACACAAGGAAGTTTCTCAGAAAGCTTCTTTCTCTTTGTTATCGGAGGATATTTCCTTTGGCCCTATAGTCTTGAAAGGGATCCGAAATATCTGTTCTCAGATTCCACAGAAATAAGACTAGCAAAGAGATCAACGAAATACAGATGTAACTCTGTGAGAGAAATTAACAGACACTAAGCAGGTTCTCAGAAAGCTTCTTTGCAGATTTCATCGGAGGATATTTCCTTTTTCACCATAGCCCTCTATGGGCTTCCAAATATCACTTTGCCAATTCCACAAGAACTGTCTTAGCGAAAGGTTTCTTGAGCGGACAGCTGTAACTCTGTGAGATGATTTCACAGAACACAAAGAAGTTTCTCAGAAAGCTTCTTTCTCTTTGTTATCGGAGGATATTTCCTTTGGCCCTATAGTCTTGAAAGGGAAAGGAAATATCAGTTCTCAGATTCCACAGAAATAAGGCTAGCAAAGAGATCCACGAAATACAGATTTAACTCTGTGAGATGAATTACAGAACACTAAGCAGTTTCTCAGAAAGCTTCTTTCCAGATTTCATCGGAGGATATTTCCTTTTTCACCATAGCCCTCGATGGGCTTCCAAATATCACTTTGCCAATTCCACAAGAACTGTCTTAGCGAAAGGATTCTTGAGGGGAAAGCTGTAACTCTGTGAGATGATTTCACAGAACACAAAGAAGTTTCTCAGAAAGCTTCTTTCTCTTTGTTATCGGAGGATATTTCCTTTGGCCCTATACTCTTCAAAGGGATCCGAAATATCTGTTCTCAGATTCCACAGAAATAAGGCTAGCAAAGAGATCCACGAAATACAGATGAAACTCTATGAGATGAAATAACAGAACACTAAGCAGTTTCTCAGAAAGCTTCTTTCCAGACTTCATCTTAGGATATTTCCTTTTTCACCGTAGCCCTCTAAGCGCTTCCAAATATCACTTTGCCAATTCCACAACAACTGTCTTAGCGAAAGGCTTCTTGAGGGGAAAGCTGTAACTCTGTGAGATGATTTCACAGAACACAAAGAAATTTCTCAGAAAGCTTCTTTCTCTTTGTTATCGGAGGATATTTCCTTTGGCCCTATAGTCTTCAAAGGGAAAGGAAATATCTGTTCTCAGATTCCACAGAAATAAGGCTAGCAAAGAGATCCATGAAATACAGATGTAACTCTGTGAGATGAATTAACAGAACACTAAGCAGTTTCTCAGAAAGCTTCTTTCCAGATTTCATCGGAGGATATTTCCTTTTTCACCATAGCCCTCTATGGGCTTCCAAATATCACTTTGCCAATTCCACAAGAACTGTCTTAGTGAAAGGCTTCTTGAGGGGAAAGCTGTAACTCTGTGAGATGATTTCACAGAACACAAAGAAGTTTCTCAGAAAGCTTCTTTCTCTTTGTTATCGGAGGATATTTCCTTTGGCCCTATAGTCTTCAAAGGGAAAGGAAATATCTGTCCTCTGATTCCACAGAACTAAGGCTAGCAAAGAGATCCACGAAATACAGATGTAACTCTGTGAGATGAATTAAGGGAACACTAAGCAGTTTCTCAGAAAGCTTCTTTCCAGATTTCATCGGAGGATATTTCCTTTTTCACCATAGTCCTCTATTGGCTTCCAAATATCACTTTGCCAATTCCACAAGAACTGTCTTAGCGAGAGGCTTCTTGAGGGGAATGCTGTAACTCTGTGAGATTATTTCACAGAACACAAAGAAGTTTCTCAGAAAGCTTCTTTCTCTTTGTTAACGGAGGATATTTCCTTTGGCCCTATAGTCCTCAAAGGGAAAGGAAATATCTGTTGTCAGATTCCCCAGAAATAAGGCTAGCAAAGAGATCCACGAAATACAGATGTAACTCTGTGAGATGAATTAACAGAACACTAAGCAGTTTCTCAGAAAGCTTCTTTGCAGATTTCATCGGAGGATATTTCCTTTTTCACCATAGCCCTCTATGGGCTTCCAAATATCACTTTGCCAATTCCACAAAAACTGTCTTAGCGAAAGGCTTCTTGAGGGGAAAGCTGTAACTCTGTAAGATGATTTCACGGAACCCAAAGAAGTTTCTCAGAAAGCTTCTTTCTCTTTGTTATCGGAGGATATTTCCTTTGGCACTATAGTCTTTAAAGGGATCCGAAATATCTGTTCTCAGATTCCACAGAAATAAGGCTAGCAAAGAGATCAACGAAATACAGATGTAACTCTGTGAGATGAATTAACAGACACTAAGCAGTTTCTCAGAAAGCTTCTTTGCAGATTTCATCGGAGGATATTTCCTTTTTCACCATAGACCTCTATGAGCTTCCAAATATCACTTTGCCAATTCCACAAGAACTGTCTTAGCGAAAGGCTTCTTGAGGGGAAAGCTGTAACTCTGTGAGATGATTTCACAGAACACAAAGAAGTTTCTCAGAAAGCTTCTTTCTCTTTGTTATCGGAGGATATTTCTTTGGCCCTATAGTCTTCAAAGGGAAAGGAAATATCTGTTGTCAGATTCCACAGAAATAAGTCTAGCCAAGAGATCCACGAAATACAGATGTAACTCTGTGAGATGAATTAACAGAAAACTAAGCAGTTTCTCAGAAAGCTTCTTTCCAGATTTCATGGGAGGATATTTCCTTTTTCACCATAGCCCTCTATGGGCTTCCAAATATCACTTTGCCAATTCCACAAGAACTGTCTTAGCGAAAGGCTTCTTGAGGGGAAAGCTGTAACTGTGTGAGATGATTTCACAGAACACAAAGAAGTTCCTCAGAAAGCTTCTTTCTCTTTGTTATCGGAGGATATTTCCTTTGGCCCTATAGTCTTCAAAGGGAAAGGAAATATCTGTTCTCAGATTCCACAGAAATAAGGCTAGCAAAGAGATCCACGAAATACAGATGTAACTCCGTGAGATGAATTAAGAGAACACTAAGCAGTTTCTCAGAAAGCTTCTTTCCAGATTTCATCGGAGGATATTTCCTTTTTCACCATAGTCCTCTATGGGCTTCCAAATATCACTTTGCCAATTCCACAAGAACTGTCTTAGCGAAAGGTTTCTTGAGGGGACAGCTGTAACTCTGTGAGATGATTTCACAGAACACAAAGAAGTTTCTCAGAAAGCTTCTTTCTCTTTGTTATCGGAGGATATTTCCTTTGGCCCTATAGTCTTTAATGGGATCCGAAATATCTGTTCTCAGATTCCACAGAAATAAGGCTAGCAAAGAGATCAACGAAATACAGATGTAACACTGTGAGATGAATTAACAGACACTAAGCAGTTTCTCAGAAAGCTTCTTTGAAGATTTCATCGGAGGATATTTCCTTTTTCACCATAGCCCTCTATGGGCTTCCAAATATCACTTTGCCAATTCCTCAAGAACTGTCTTAGCGAAAGGTTTCTGGAGGGGACAGCTGTAACTCTGTGAGATGATTTCACAGAACACAAAGAAGTTTCTCAGAAAGCTTCTTTCTCTTTGTTATCGGAGGATATTTCCTTTGGCCCTATAGTCTTTAAAGGGATCCGAAATATCTGTTCTCAGATTCCACAGAAATAAGGCTAGCAAAGAGCTCCAGGAAATACAGATGTAACTCTCTGAGATGAATTAAAAGAACACTTAGCAGTTTCTCAGAACGCTTCTTTCCAGATTTCATCGGAGGATATTTCCTTTTTCTCCATAGCCCTCTATGAGCTTCCAAATATCACATTTCCAATTCCACAAGAACTGTCTTAGCGAAAGGTTTCTTGAGCGGACAGCTGTAACTCTGTGAGATGATTTCACAGAACACAAAGAAGTTTCTCAGAAAGCTTCTTTCTCTTTGTTATCGGAGGATATTTCCTTTGGCCCTATAGTCTTCAAAGGGAAAGGAAATATCAGTTCTCAGATTCCACAGAAATAAGGCTAGCAAAGAGATCCACGAAATACAGATTTAACTCTGTGAGATGAATTACAGAACACTAAGCAGTTTCTCAGAAAGCTTCTTTCCTGATTTCATCGGAGGATATTTCCTTTTTCACCATAGCCCTCGATGGGCTTCCAAATATCACTTTGCCAATTCCACAAGAACTGTCTTAGCGAAAGGATTCTTGAGGGGAAAGCTGTAACTCTGTGAGATGATTTCACAGAACACAAAGAAGTTTCTCAGAAAGCTTCTTTCTCTTTGTTATCGGAGGATATTTCCTTTGGCCCTATACTCTTCAAAGGGATCCGAAATATCTGTTCTCAGATTCCACAGAAATAAGGCTAGCAAAGAGATCCACGAAATACAGATGAAACTCTATGAGATGAAATAACAGAACACTAAGCAGTTTCTCAGAAAGCTTCTTTCCAGACTTCATCTTAGGATATTTCCTTTTTCACCGTAGCCCTCTAAGCGCTTCCAAATATCACTTTGCCAATTCCACAACAACTGTCTTAGCGAAAGGCTTCTTGAGGGGAAAGCTGTAACTCTGTGAGATTATTTCACAGAACACAAAGAAGATTCTCAGACAGCTTCTTTCTCTTTGTTATCGGAGGATATTTCCTTTGGCCCTATAGTCTTCAAAGGGAAAGGAAATATCTGTTCTCAGATTCCACAGAAATAAGGCTAGGAAAGAGATCCACGAAATACAGATGTAACTCTGTGAGATGAATTAACAGAACACTAAGCAGTTTCTCAGAATGCTTCTTTCCAGATTTTATCGGCGGATATTTCCTTTTTCACCATAACCCTCTATGGGCTTCCAAATATCACTCTGCCAATTCCACAAGAACTGTCTTACCGAAAGGCTTCTTGAGGGGAAAGCTGTAACTCTGTGAGATGATTTCACAGAACACAAAGAAGTTTCTCAGAAAGCTTCTTTCTCTTTGTTATCAGAGGATATTTCCTTTGGCCCTATAGTCTTTAAAGGGATCCTAAATATCTGTTCTCAGATTCCACAGAAATAAGGCTACCAAAGAGATGTACGAAATACAGATGTAACTCTGTGAGATGAATTAACAGAACACTAAGCAGTTTCTCAGAAAGCTTCTTTCCAGATTTCATCGGAGGATATTTCCTTTTTCAACGTAGCCCTCTATGGGCTTCCAAATATCACTTTGCCAATTCCACAAGAACTGTCTTAGCGAAAGGCTTCTTGAGGGGAAAGCTGTAACTCTGTGAGATGATTTCACAGAACACAAAGAAGTTGCTCAGAAAGCTTCTTTCTCTTTGTTATCGGAGGATATTTCCTTTGGCCCTATAGTCTTGAAAGGGAAAGGAAATATCTGTTCACAGATTCCACAGAAATAAGGCTAGCAAAGAGATCCACGAAATACAGATTTAACTCTGTGAGATGAATTACAGAATCCTAAGCAGTTTCTCGGAAAGCTTCTTTCCAGATTTCATCGGAGGATATTTCCTTTTTCACCATAGCCCTCTATGGGCTTCCAAATATCACTTTGCCAATTCCACAAGAACTATCTTAGCGAAAGGTTTCTTGAGGGGACAGCTGTAACTCTGTGAGATGATTTCACAGAACACAAAGAAGTTTCTCAGAAAGCTTCTTTCTCTTTGTTATCGGAGGATATTACCTTCGGCCCTATAGTCTTTAAAGGGATCCGTAATATCTGTTGTCAGATTCCACAGAAATAAGGCTAGCAAAGAGATCAACGAAATACAGATGTAACTCTGTGAGTTGAATTAACAGAACACTAAGCAGTTTCTCAGAAAGCTTCTTTCCAGATTTCATCGGAGGATATTTCCTTTTTCACCATAGCCCTCTATGGGCTTCCAAATATCACTTTGCCAATTCCCCAAGAACTGTCTTAGCGAAAGTTTTCTTGAGGGGACAGCTGTAACTCTGTGAGATGATTTCACAGAACACAAAGAAGTTTCTCAGAAAGCTTCTTTCTCTTTGTTATCGGAGGATATTTCCTTTGGCCCTATAGTCTTTAAAGGGATCCCAAATATCTGTTCTCAGATTCCACAGAAATAAGGCTAGCAAAGAGCTCCAGGAAATACAGATGTAACTCTGTGAGATGAATTAAAAGAACACTTAGCAGTTTCTCAGAACGCTTCTTTCCAGATTTCATCGGAGGATATTTCCTTTTTCTCCATAGCCCTCTATGAGCTTCCAAATATCACTTTGCCAATTCCACAAGAACTGTCTTAGCGAAAGGTTTCTTGAGCGGACAGCTGTAACTCTGTGAGATGATTTCACAGAACACAAAGAAGTTTCTCAGAAAGCTTCTTTCTCTTTGTTATCGGAGGATATTTCCTTTGGCCCTATAGTCTTCAAAGGGAAAGGAAATATCAGTTCTCAGATTCCACAGAAATAAGGCTAGCAAAGAGATCCACGAAATACAGATTTAACTCTGTGAGATGAATTACAGAACACTAAGCAGTTTCTCAGAAAGCTTCTTTCCAGATTTCATCAGAGGATATTTCCTTTTTCACCATAGCCCTCGATGGGCTTCCAAATATCACTTTGCCAATTCCACAAGAACTGTCTTAGCGAAAGGATTCTTGAGGGGAAAGCTGTAACTCTGTGAGATGATTTCACAGAACACAAAGAAGTTTCTCAGAAAGCTTCTTTCTCTTTGTTATCAGAGGATATTTCCTTTGGCCCTATACTCTTCAAAGGGATCCGAAATATCTGTTCTCAGATTCCACAGAAATAAGGCTAGCAAAGAGATCCACGAAATACAGATGAAACTCTATGAGATGAAATAACAGAACACTAAGCAGTTTCCAGAAAGCTTCTTTCCAGACTTCATCTTAGGATATTTCCTTTTTCACCGTAGCCCTCTAAGCGCTTCCAAATATCACTTTGCCAATTCCACAACAACTGTCTTAGCGAAAGGCTTCTTGAGGGGAAAGCTGTAACTCTGTGAGATGATTTCACAGAACACAAAGAAGATTCTCAGACAGCTTCTTTCTCTTTGTTATCGGAGGATATTTCCTTTGGCCCTATAGTCTTCAAAGGGAAAGGAAATATCTGTTCTCAGATTCCACAGAAATAAGGCTAGCAAAGAGATCCATGAAATACAGATGTAACTCTGTGAGATGAATTAACAGAACACTAAGCAGTTTCTCAGAAAGCTTCTTTCCAGATTTCATCGGAGGATATTTCCTTTTTCTCCATAGCCCTCTATGAGCTTCCAAATATCACTTTGCCAATTCCACAAGAACTGTCTTAGCGAAAGGCTTCTTGAGGGGAAAGCTGTAACTCTGTGAGATGATTTCACAGAACACAAAGAAGTTTCTCAGAAAGCTTCTTTCTCTTTGTTATCGGAGGATATTTCCTTTGGCCCTATAGTGTTCAAAGGAAAAGGAAATATCTGTTCTCAGATTCCACAGAAATAAAGCTAGCAAAGAGATCCACGAAATACAGATGTACCTCTGTGAGATGAATTAACAGAACACTAAGCAGTTTCTCAGAAAGCTTCTTTCCCGATTTCATCGGAGGACATTTCCTTTTCCACCTTAGCCCTCTATGGGCTTCCAATTATCACTTTGCCAATTCCACAAGAACTGTCTTAGCGAGAGGCTTCTTGAGGGGAATGCTGTAACTCTGTGAGATTATTTCACAGAACACAAAGAAGTTTCTCAGAAAGCTTCTTTCTCTTTGTTAACGGAGGATATTTCCTTTGGCCCTATAGTCTTCAAAGGGAAAGGAAATATCTGTTGTCAGATTCCACAGAAATAAGGCTAGCAAAGAGATCCACGAAATACAGATGTAACTCTGTGAGATGAATTAACAGAACACTAAGCAGTTTCTCAGAAAGCTTCTTTCCAGATTTCATGGGAGGATATTTCCTTTTTCACCATAGCCCTCTATGGGCTTCCAAATATCACTTTGCCAATTCCACAAGAACTGTCTTAGCGAAAGGCTTCTTGAGGGGAAAGCTGTAACTCTGTAAGATGATTTCACGGAACACAAAGAAGTTTCTCAGAAAGCTTCTTTCTCTTTGTTATCGGAGGATATTTCCCTTGGCCCTATAGTCTTCAAAGGGAAAGGAAATATCTGTTGTCGGATTCCACAGAAATAAGGCTAGCCAAGAGATACACGAAATACAGATGTAACTCTGTGAGATGAATTAACAGAACACTAAGCAGTTTCTCAGAAAGCTTCTTTCCAGATTTCATCGGAGGATATTTCCTTTTTCACCATAGCCCTCTATGGGCTTCCAAATATCACTTTGCCAATTCCACAAGAACTGTCTTAGCGAAAGGCTTCTTGAGGGGAAAGCTGTAACTGTGTGAGATGATTTCACAGAACACAAAGAAGTTTCTCAGAAAGCTTCTTTCTCTTTGTTATCGGAGGATATTTACTTTGGCCCTATAGTCTTCAAAGGGATCCGAAATATCTGTTCTCAGATTCCACAGAAATAAGGCTAGCAAAGAGATCCACGAAATACAGATGTAACTCCGTGAGATGAATTAAGAGAACACTAAGCAGTTTCTCAGAAAGCTTCTTTCCAGATTTCATCGGAGGATATTTCCTTTTTCACCATAGTCCTCTATGGGCTTCCAAATATCACTTTGCCAATTCCACAAGAACTGTCTTAGCGAAAGGTTTCTTGAGGGGACAGCTGTAACTCTGTGAGATGATTTCACAGAACACAAAGAAGTTTCTCAGAAAGCTTCTTTCTCTTTGTTATCGGAGGATATTTCCTTTGGCCCTATAGTCTTTAAAGGGATCCGAAATATCTGTTCTCAGATTCCACAGAAATAAGGCTAGCAAAGAGATCAACGAAATACAGATGTAACTCTGTGAGATGAATTAACAGACACTAAGCAGTTTCTCAGAAAGCTTCTTTGAAGATTTCATCGGAGGATATTTCCTTTTTCACCATAGCCCTCTATGGTCTTCCAAATATCACTTTGCCAATTCCCCAAGAACTGTCTTAGCGAAAGGTTTCTGGAGGGGACAGCTGTAACTCTGTGAGATGATTTCACAGAAAACAAATAAGTTTCTCAGAAAGCTTCTTTCTCTTTGTTATCGGAGGATATTTCCTTTGGCACTATAGTCTTTAAAGGGATCGGAAATATCTGTTCTCAGATTCCACAGAAATAAGGCTAGCAAAGAGATCAACGAAATACAGATGTAACTCCGTGAGATGAATTAACAGACACTAAGCAGTTTCTCAGAAAGCTTCTTTGCAGATTTCATCGGAGGATATTTCCTTTTTCACCTTAGCCCTCTATGAGCTTCCAAATATCACTTTGCCAATTCCACAAGAACTGTCTTAGCGAAAGGCTTCTTGAGGGGAAAGCTGTAACTCTGTGAGATGATTTCACAGAACACAAAGAAGTTTCTCAGAAAGCTTCTTTCTCTTTGTTATCGGAGGATATTTCCTTTGGCCCTATAGTGTTCAAAGGAAAAGGAAATATCTGTTCTCAGATTCCACAGAAATAAAGCTAGCAAAGAGATCCACGAAATACAGATGTAAATCTGTGAGATGAATTAACAGAACACTAAGCAGTTTCTCAGAAAGCTTCTTTCCCGATTTCATCGGAGGACATTTCCTTTTCCACCTTAGCCCTCTATGGGCTTCCAATTATCACTTTGCGAATTCCACAAGAACTGTGTTAGCGAGAGGCTTCTTGAGGGGAATGCTGTAACTCTGTGAGATTATTTCACAGAACACAAAGAAGTTTCTCAGAAAGCTTCTTTCTCTTTGTTAACGGAGGATATTTCCTTTGGCCCTATAGTCTTCAAAGGGAAAGGAAATATCTGTTGTCAGATTCCACAGAAATAAGGCTAGCCAAGAGATCCACGAAATACAGATGTAACTCTGTGAGATGAATTAACAGAAAACTAAGCAGTTTCTCAGAAAGCTTCTTTCCAGATTTCATGGGAGGATATTTCCTTTTTCACCATAGCCCTCTATGGGCTTCCAAATATCACTTTGCCAATTCCACAAGAACTGTCTTAGCGAAAGGCTTCTTGAGGGGAAAGCTGTAACTGTGTGAGATGATTTCACAGAACACAAAGAAGTTTCTCAGAAAGCTTCTTTCTCTTTGTTATCGGAGGATATTTCCTTTGGCCCTATAGTCTTCAAAGGGAAAGGAAATATCTGTTCTCAGATTCCACAGAAATAAGGCTAGCAAAGAGATCCACGAAATACAGATGTAACTCCGTGAGATGAATTAAGAGAACACTAAGCAGTTTCTCAGAAAGCTTCTTTCCAGATTTCATCGGAGGATATTTCCTTTTTCACCATAGTCCTCTATGGGCTTCCAAATATCACTTTGCCAATTCCACAAGAACTGTCTTAGCGAAAGGTTTCTTGAGGGGACAGCTGTAACTCTGTGAGATGATTTCACAGAACACAAAGAAGTTTCTCAGAAAGCTTCTTTCTCTTTGTTATCGGAGGATATTTCCTTTGGCCCTATAGTCTTTAAAGGGATCCGAAATATCTGTTCTCAGATTCCACAGAAATAAGGCTAGCAAAGAGATCAACGAAATACAGATGTAACTCTGTGAGATGAATTAACAGACACTAAGCAGTTTCTCAGAAAGCTTCTTTGCAGATTTCATCGGAGGATATTTCCTTTTTCACCATAGCCCTCTATGGTCTTCCAAATATCACTTTGCCTATTCCACAAGAACTGTCTTAGCGAAAGGTTTCTTGAGCGAACAGCTGTAACTCTGTGAGATGATTTCACAGAACACAAAGAAGTTTCTCAGAAAGCTTCTTTCTCTTTGTTATCGGAGGATATTTCCTTTGGCCCTATAGTCTTCAAAGGGAAAGGAAATATCAGTTCTCAGATTCCACAGAAATAAGGCTAGCAAAGAGATCCACGAAATACAGATTTAACTCTGTGAGATGAATTACAGAACCCTAAGCAGTTTCTCAGAAAGCTTCTTTCCAGATTTCATCGGAGGATATTTGCTTTTTCACCATAGCCCTCTATGGGCTTCCAAATATCACTTTGCCAATTCCACAAGAACTGTCTTAGCGAAAGGCTTCTTGAGGGGAAAGCTGTAACTCTGTGAGATGATTTCACAGAACACAAAGAAGTTCCTCAGAAAGCTTCTTTCTCTTTGTTATCGGAGGATATTTCCTTTGGCCCTGTAGTCTTTAAAGGGATCCGAAATATCTGTTCTCAGATTCCACATAAATAAGGCTTGCAAAGAGATCCACGAAATACAGATGTAACTCTGTGAGATGAATTAACACAACACTAAGCAGTTTCTCAGAAAGCTTCTTTCCAGATTTCATCGGAGGATATTTCCTTTTTCACCTTAGCCCTCTATGGGCTTCCAAATATCACTTTGCCAATTCCACAAGAACTGTATTAGCGAAAGGCTTCTTGAGGGGAAAGCTATAACTCTGTGAGATGATTTCACAGAACACAACGAAGTTTCTCAGAAAGTTTCCTTTCTCTTTGTTATCGGAGGATATTTCCTTTGGCCCTATAGTCTTCAAAGGGATCCGAAATATCTGTTCTCAGAGTCCACAGAAATAAGGGTAGCAAAGAGATCCACGAAATACAGATGTAACACTGTGAGATGAATTAACAGAACACTAAGCAGTTTCTCAGAAAGCTTCTTTCCGGATTTCATCGGAGGATATTTCCTTTTTCTCCATAGCCCTCTATGAGCTTCCAAATATCAGTTTGCCAATTCCACAAGAATTGTCTTAGCGAAAGGCTTCTTGCAGGGAAAGCTGTAACTCTGTGAGATGATTTTACAGAACACAAAGAAGTTTCTCAGAAAGCTTCTTTCTCTTTGTTTTCGGAGGATATTTCCTTTGGCCCTATAGTCTTCAAAGGGAAAGGAAGTATCTGTTGTCAGATTCCAGAGAAAAAGGCTAGCAAAGAGATCCACGAAATACAGATGTAACTCTGTGAGATGAATTAACAGAACACTAAGCAGTTTCTCAGAAAGCTTCTTTCCGGATTTCATCGGTGGATATTTCCTTTTTCAACATAGCCCTCTATGGGCTTCCAAGTATCACTTTGCCAATTCCACAAGAACTGTCTTAGCGAAAGGCTTCTTGAGGGGAAAGCTGTAACTCTGTGAGATGATTTCACAGAACACAAAGAAGTTTCTCAGAAAGCTTCTTTCTCTTTGTTATCGGAGGATATTTCCTTTGGCCCTATAGTCTTCAAAGGGAAAGGAAATATCTGTTGTCAGATTCCAGAGAAATAAGGCTAGCAAAGAGATCCACGAAATACAGATGTAACTATGTGAGATGAATTACAGAACACTAAGCAGTTTCTCAGAAAGCTTCTTTCCAGATTTCATCGGAGGATATTTCCTTTTTCACCATAGCCCTCGATGGGCTTCCTAATATCACTTTGCCAATTCCACAAGAACTGTCTTAGCGAAAGGCTTCTTGAGGGGAAAGCTGTAACTCTGTGAGATGATTTCACAGAACACAAAGAAGTTTCTCAGAAAGCTTCTTTCTCTTTGTTATCGTAGGATATTTCCTTTGTCCGTATAGTCTTCAAAGGGATCCGAAATATGTGTTCTCATATTCCACAGAATTAAGGTAAGCAAAGAGACCCACGAAATACAGATGTAACTCTGTGAGATGAATTAACAGAACACTAAGCAGTTTCTCGGAAAGCTTCTTTCCAGATTTCATCGGAGGATATTTCCTTTTTCACCATAGCCCTCTATGGGCTTCCAAATATCACTTTGCCAATTCCACAAGTACTGTCATAACGAAAGGCTTCTTGAGGGAAAAACTGTAACTCTGTGAGGTGATTTCACAGAACACAAAGAAGTTTCTCAGAAAGCATCTTTCTCTTTGTTATCGGAGGATATTTCCTTTGGCCCTATTGTCTTCAAATGGAAAGGAAATATCTGATCTCAGATTCCACAGAAATAAGGCTAGTAAAGAGATCCACGAAATACAGATGTAACTCTGTGAGATGAATTAAGACAACACTAAGCAGTTTCTCAGAAAGCTTCTTTCCAGATTTCATCGGAGGATATTTCCTTTTTCACCATAGCCCTCTATGGGCTTCCAAATATCACTTTGCCAATTCCACAAGAACTGTCTTAGCGAAAGGTTTCTTGAGGGGACAGCTGTAACTCTGTGAGATGATTTCACAGAACACAAAGAAGTTTCTCAGAAAGCTTCTTTCTCTTTGTTATCGGAGGATATTTCCTTTGGCCCTATAGTCTTTAAAGGGATCCGAAATATCTGTTCTCAGATTCCACATAAATAAGGCTAGCAAAGAGATCCACGAAATACAGATGTAACTCTGTGAGATGAATTAACACAACACTAAGCGGTTTCTCAGAAAGCTTCTTTCCAGATTTCATCGGAGGATATTTCCTTTTTCACCATAGCCCTCTATGGGCTTCCAAATATCACTTTGCCAATTCCACAAGAACTGTATTAGCGAAAGGCTTCTTGAGGGGAAAGCTGTAACTCTGTGAGATGATTTCACAGAACACAACGAAGTTTCTCAGAAAGCTTCTTTCTCTTTGTTATCGGAGGATATTTCCTTTCTCCCTATAGTCTTCGAAAGGAAAGGAAATATCTGTTCTCAGATTCCACAGAAATAAGGCTAGCAAAGACATCCACGAAATACAAATGTAACTCTGTGAGATGAATTAACAGAACACTAAGCAGTTTCTCAGAAAGCTTCTTTCCAGATTTCATCTGAGGATATTTCCTTTTTCACCATAGTCCTCTATGGGCTTCCAAATATCACTTTGCCAATTCCACAAGAACTGTCTTAGCGAAAGGCTTCTTGAGGGGAAAGCTGTAACTCTGTGAGATGATTTCACAGAACACAAAGAAGTTTCTCAGAAAGCTTCTTTCTCTTTGTTATCGGAGATATTTCCTTTGGCCGTATAGTCTTCAAAGGGATCCGAAATATGTGTTCTCATATTCCACAGAATTAAGGTAAGCAAAGAGACCCACGAAATACAGATGTAACTCTGTGAGATGAATTAACAGAACACTAAGCAGTTTCTCGGAAAGTTTCTTTCCAGATTTCTTGGGAGGATATTTCCTTTTTCACCATGGCCCTCTATGGGCTTCCAAATATCACTTTGCTAATTCCACAAGTACTGTCATAGCGAAAGGCTTCTTGAGGGAAAAGCTGTAACTCTGTGAGATGATTTCACAGAACAGAAATAAGTTTCTCGGAAAGCTTCTTTCTCTTTGTTATCGGAGGATATTTCCTTTGGCCCTATAGTTTTGAAAGGGATCCGAAATATCTGTTCTCAGATTCCACAGAAATAAGGCTAGCAAGGAGATCCACGAAATACAGATGTAACTCTGCGAGATGAATTAACAGAACACTGAGCAGTTTCTCAGAAAGCTTCTTTCCAGATTTCATCGGAGGATATTTCCTTTTTCACCATAGCCCTCTATGGGCTTCCAAATATCACTTTGCCAATTACACAAGAACTGTCTTAGCGAAAGGCTTCTTGAGGGGAGAGCTGTAACTCTGTGAGATGATTTCACAGAACACAAAGAAGTTTCTCAGAAAGCTTCTTTCTCTTTGTTATCGGAGGATATTTCCTTTGGCCCTATAGTCTTGAAAGGGATCCGAAATATCTGTTCTCAGATTCCACAGAAATAAGGCTAGCAAAGAGATCCCCGAAATACAGATGTAACCCTGTGAGATGAATTAACCGAACACTAAGCAGTTTCTCAGAAAGCTTCTTTCCAGATTTCATCGGAGGATACTTCCTTTTTCACCATAGCTCTCTATGGGCTTCCAAATATCACTTTGCCAATTCGACAAGAACTTTTCTAGCGAAAGGCTTCCTGAGGGGAAAGCTGTAACTCTGTGAGATGATTTCACAGAACCCAAAGAAGTTTCTCAGAAAGCTTCTTTCTCTTTGTTATCGGAGGATATTTCCTTTGTCCCTATAGTCTTCAAAGGGAAAGGAAATATCTGTTGTCAGATTCCACAGAAATAAGGCTAGCAAAGAGATCCAGGAAATACAGATGTAAATCTGTGAGATGAATTAACAGAACATTAAGCAGTTTCTCAGAAAGCTTCTTTCCAGATTTCAACGGAGGATATTTCCTTTTTCACCATAGCCCTCTATGGGCTTCCAAATATCACTTTGCCAATTCCACAAGAACTGTCTTAGCGAAAGGCTCCTTGAGTGGAAAGCTGTAACTCTGTGAGATGATTTCACAGAAAACAAAGAAGTTTCTCAGAATGCTTCTTTCTCTTTGTTACCGGAGGATATTTCCTTTGGCCCTATAGTCTTCAAAGGGATCCGAAATATCTGTTGTCAGATTCCACAGAAATAAGGCTAGCAAAGAGATCCACGAAATACAGATGTAACTCTGTGAGATCAATTAACAGAACATTAAGGAGTTTCTCGGAAAGCTTCTTTCTATATTTCATTTGAGGATATTTCCTTTTTCACCATAGCCCTCTATGGGCTTCCAAATATCACTTTGCCAATTCCAAAAGAACTGTCTTAGCGAAAGGCTTCTTGAGGGGAAAGCTGTAACTCTGTGAGATGATTTCACAGAACACAAAGAAGTTTCTCAGAAAGCTTCTTTCTCTTTGTTATCGGAGGATATTTCCTTTGGCTCTATAGTCTTCAAAGGGATCCGAAATATCTGTTCTCAGATTCCACAGAAATAAGGCTAGGAAAGAGATCCCTGAAATACAGATGTAACTCTGTGAGATGAATTAACAGAACACTAAGCAGTTTCTCAGAAAGCTTCTTTCCAGATTTCATCGGAGGATATTTCCTTTTTCACCATAGCCCTCTATGGGCTTCCAAATATCACTTTGCCAATTCCACAAGAACTGTCGTAGCGAAAGGCTTCTTGAGGGGAAAGCTGTAACTCTGTGAGATGATTTCACAGAACACAAAGAAGTTTCTCAGAAAGCTTCTTTCTCTTTGTTATCGGAGGATATTTCCTTTTGCCCTATAGTCTTCACAGGGAAAGGAAATATCTGTTGTCAGATTCCACAGAAATAAGGCTAGCAAAGAGATCCACGAAATACAGATGTAACTCTGTGAGATGAATTAACAGAACACTGAGCAGTTTCTCAGAAAGCTTCTTTCCAGATTTCATCGGAGGATATTTCCTTTTTCACCATAGCACTCTAAGGGCTTCCAAATATCACTTTGCCAATTCCACAAGAACTGTCTTAGCGAAAGGCTTCTTGAGGGGAAATCTGTAACTCTGTGAGATGATTTCACAGAACACAAAGAAGTTTCTCAGAAAGCTTCTTTCTCTTTGTTATCGGAGGATATTTCCTTTGGCCCTATAGTCTTGAAAGGGATCCGAAATATCTGTTCTCAGATTCCACAGAAATAAGGCTAGCAAAGAGATCCACGAAATACAGATGTAACTCTGTGAGATGAATTAACAGAACACTGAGCAGTTTTTCAGAAGGCTTCTTTCCAGATTTCATCGGAGGGTATTTCCTTTTTCACCATAGCCCTCAATGGGCTTCCAAATATCACATTGCCAATCCCACAAGAACTGTTTTAGCGAAAGGCTTCTTGAGGGGAAAGCTGTAACTCTGTGAGATGATTTCACAGAACACAAAGAAGTTTCTCAGAAAGCTTCTTTCTCTTTGTTATCGGAGGATATTTCCTTTGGCCCTATAGTCTTTAAAGGGAAAGGAAATATCTGTTGTCAGATTCCACAGAAATAAGGTTAGCAAAGAGATCCACGAAATACAGATGTAACACTGTGAGATGAATTAACAGAACACTAAGCAGTTTCTCAGAAAGTTTCTTTCCATATTTCATCGGAGGATATTTCCTTTTTCACCATAGCCCTCTATGGGCTTCCAAATATCACTTTGCCAATTCCACAAGAACTGTCTTAGCGAAAGGCTTCTTGGGGGGAAAGCTGTAACTCTGGGAGATGATTTCCCAGAACACAAAGAAGTTTCTCAGAAAGTTTCTTTCTCTTTGTTATCGGAGGATATTTCCTTTGGCCCTATAGTCTTCAAAGGGAAAGGAAATATCTGTTGTCAGATTCCACAGAAATAAGGCTGGCAAAGAGATGCAAGAAATACAGATGTAATTCTGTGTGATGAATTAACACAACACTGAGCAGTTTCTCAGAAAGCTTCTTTCCAGATTTCATCGGAGGATATTTCCTTTTTCACCATAGCCCTCTATGGGCTTCCAAATATCACTTTGAAAATTCCACAAGAACTGTCTTAGCGAAAGGCTTCTTGAGGGGAAAGCTGTAACTCTGTGAGATGATTTCACAGAACACAAAGAAGTTTCTCAGAAAGCTTCTTTCTCTTTGTTATCGGAGGATATTTCCTTTGGCCCTATAGTCTTCAAAGGGATCCGAAATATCTGTTCTCAGATTCCACATAAATAAGGCTAGCAAAGAGATCGCCGAAATACAGATGTAACCCTGTGAGATGAATTAACAGAACACTAAGCAGTTTCTCAGAAAGCTTCTTTCCAGATTTCATCGGAGGATACTTCCTTTTTCACCATAGCTCTCTATGGGCTTCCAAATATCACTTTGCCAATTCGACAAGAACTGTTCTAGCGAAAGGCTTCCTGAGGGGAAAGCTGTAACTCTGTGAGATGATTTCACAGAACCCAAAGAAGTTTCTCAGAAAGCTTCTTTCTCTTTGTTATCGGAGGATATTTCCTTTGTCCCTATAGTCTTCAAAGGGAAAGGAAATATCTGTTGTCAGATTCCACAGAAATAATGCTAGCAAAAAGATCCAGGAAATACAGATGTAAATCTGTGAGATGAATTAACAGAACATTAAGCAGTTTCTCAGAAAGCTTCTTTCCAGATTTCAACGGAGGATATTTCCTTTTTCACCATAGCCCTCTATGGGCTTCCAAATATCACTTTGCCAATTCCACAAGAACTGTCTTAGCGAAAGGCTTCTTGAGGGGAAAGCTGTAACTCTGTGAGATGATTTCACAGAAAACAAAGAAGTTTCTCAGAAAGCTTCTTTCTCTTTGTTATCGGAGGATATTTCCTTTGGCCCTATAGTCTTCAAATGGATCCGAAATATCTGTAGTCAGATTCCACAGAAATAAGGCTAGCAAAGAGATCCACGAAATACAGATGTAACCCTGTGAGATGAATTAACAGAACACTAAGCAGTTTCTCAGAAAGCTTCTTTCCAGATTTCATCGGAGGATACTTCCTTTTTCACCATAGCTCTCTATGGGCTTCCAAATATCACTTTGCCAATTCGACAAGAACTGTTCTAGCGAAAGGCTTCCTGAGGGGAAAGCTGTAACTCTGTGAGATGATTTCACAGAACCCAAAGAAGTTTCTCAGAAAGCTTCTTTCTCTTTGTTATCGGAGGATAATTCCTTTGTCCCTATAGTCTTCAAAGGGAAAGGAAATATCTGTTGTCAGATTCCACAGAAATAAGGCTAGCAAAGAGATCCAGGAAATACAGATGTAAATCTGTGAGATGAATTAACAGAACATTAAGCAGTTTCTCAGAAAGCTTCTTTCCAGATTTCAACGGAGGATATTTCCTTTTTCACCATAGCCCTCTATGGGCTTCCAAATATCACTTTGCCATTTCCACATGAACTCTCTTAGCGAAAGGCTTCTTGAGGGGAAAGCTGTAACTCTGTCAGATGATTTCACAGAACACAAAGAAGTTTCTCAGAAAGCTTCTTTCTCTTTGTTATCGGAGGATATTTCCTTTGGCCCTATAGTCTTCAAAGGGATCCGAAATATCTGTTCTCAGATTCCACAGAAATAAGGCTAGCAAAGAGATCCACGAAATAAAGATGTAACTCTGTGAGATGAATTAACAGAACACTAAGCAGTTTCTCAGAAAGCTTCTTTCCAGATTTCATCGGAGGATATTTCCTTTTTCACCATAGCCCTCTTTGGGCTTCCAAATATCACTTTGCCAATTCCACAAGAACTGTCTTAGCGAAAGGCTTCTTGGGGGGAAAGCTGTAACTCTGGGAGATGATTTCCCAGAACACAAAGAAGTTTCTCAGAAAGTTTCTTTCTCTTTGTTATCGGAGGATATTTAGTTTGGCCCTATAGTCTTCAAAGGGAAAGGAAATATCTGTTGTCAGATTCCACAGAAATAAGGCTGGCAAAGAGATGCAAGAAATACAGATGTAATTCTGTGTGATGAATTAACACAACACTGAGCAGTTTCTCAGAAAGCTTCTTTCCAGATTTCATCGGAGGATATTTCCTTTTTCACCATAGCCCTCTATGGGCTTCCAAATATCACTTTGAAAATTCCACAAGAACTGTCTTAGCGAAAGGCTTTTTGAGGGGAAAGCTGTAACTCTGTGAGATGATTTCACAGAACACAAAGAAGTTTCTCAGAAAGCTTCTTTCTCTTTGTTATCGGAGGATATTTCCTTTGGCCCTATAGTCTTCAAAGGGATCCGAAATATCTGTTCTCAGATTCCACAGAAATAAGGCTAGCAAAGAGATCCCCGAAATACAGATGTAAATCTGTGAGATGAATTAACAGAACACTAAGCAGTTTCTCAGAAAGCTTCTTTCCAGATTTCATCGGAGGATACTTCCTTTTTCACCATAGCTCTCTATGGGCTTCCAAATATCACTTTGCCAATTCGACAAGAACTGTTCTAGCGAAAGGCTTCCTGAGGGGAAAGCTGTAACTCTGTGAGATGATTTCACAGAACCCAAAGAAGTTTCTCAGAAAGCTTCTTTCTCTTTGTTATCGGAGGATAATTCCTTTGTCCCTATAGTCTTCAAAGGGAAAGGAAATATCTGTTGTCAGATTCCACAGAAATAAGGCTAGCAAAGAGATCCAGGAAATACAGATGTAAATCTGTGAGATGAATTAACAGAACATTAAGCAGTTTCTCAGAAAGCTTCTTTCCAGATTTCAACGGAGGATATTTCCTTTTTCACCATAGCCCTCTATGGGCTTCCAAATATCACTTAGCCAATTCCACAAGAACTGTCTTAGCGAAAGGCTCCTTGAGTGGAAAGCTGTAACTCTGTGAGATGATTTCACAGAAAACAAAGAAGTTTCTCAGAAAGCTTCTTTCTCTTTGTTATCGGAGGATATTTCCTTTGGCCCTATAGTCTTCAAAGGGATCCGAAATATCTGTTGTCAGATTCCACAGAAATAAGGCTAGCAAAGAGATCCACGAAATACAGATGTAACTCTGTGAGATCAATTAACAGAACATTAAGCAGTTTCTCGGAAAGCTTCTTTCTATATTTCATTTGAGGATATTTCCTTTTTCACCATAGCCCTCTATGGGCTTCCAAATATCACTTTGCCAATTCCAAAAGAACTGTCTTAGCGAAAGGCTTCTTGAGGGGAAAGCTGTAAGTCTGTGAGATGATTTCACAGAACACAAAGAAGTTTCTCAGAAAGCTTCTTTCTCTTTGTTATCGGAGGATATTTCCTTTGGCTCTATAGTCTTCAAAGGGATCCGAAATATCTGTTCTCAGATTCCACAGAAATAAGGCTAGGAAAGAGATCACCGAAATACAGATGTAACTCTGTGAGATGAATTAACAGAACACTAAGCAGTTTCTCAGAAAGCTTCTTTCCAGATTTCATCGGAGGATATTTCCTTTTTCACCATAGCCCTCTATGGGCTTCCAAATATCACTTTGAAAATTCCACAAGAACTGTCGTAGCGAAAGGCTTCTTGAGGGGAAAGCTGTAACTCTGTGAGATGATTTCACAGAACACAAAGAAGTTTCTCAGAAAGCTTCTTTCTCTTTGTTATCGGAGGATATTTCCTTTTGCCCTATAGTCTTCAAAGGGAAAGGAAATATCTGTTGTCAGATTTCACAGAAATAAGGCTAGCAAAGAGATCCACGAAATACAGATGTAACTCTGTGAGATGAATTAACAGAACACTGAGCAGTTTCTCAGAAAGCTTCTTTCCAGATTTCATCGGAGGATATTTCCTTTTTCACCATAGCACTCTAAGGGCTTCCAAATATCACTTTGCCAATTCCACAAGAACTGTCTTAGCGAAAGGCTTCTTGAGGGGAAATCTGTATCTCTGTGAGATGATTTCACAGAACACAAAGAAGTTTCTCAGAAAGCTTCTTTCTCTTTGTTATCGGAGGATATTTCCTTTGGCCCTATAGTCTTGAAAGGGATCCGAAATATCTGTTCTCAGATTCCACAGAAATAAGGCTAGCAAAGAGATCCACGAAATACAGATGTAACTCTGTGAGATGAATTAACAGAACACTGAGCAGTTTTTCAGAAGGCTTCTTTCCAGATTTCATCGGAGGATATTTCCTTTGTCACCATAGCCCTCAATGGGCTTCCAAATATCACATTGCCAATCCCACAAGAACTGTTTTAGCGAAAGGCTTCTTGAGGGGAAAGCTGTAACTCTGTGAGATGATTTCACAGAACACAAAGAAGTTTCTCAGAAAGCTTCTTTCTCTTTGTTATCGGAGGATATTTCCTTTGGCCCTATAGTCTTTAAAGGGAAAGGAAATATCTGTTGTCAGATTCCACAGAAATAAGGTTAGCAAAGAGATCCACGAAATACAGATGTAACACTGTGAGATGAATTAACAGAACACTAAGCAGTTTCTCAGAAAGTTTCTTTCCATATTTCATCGGAGGATATTTCCTTTTTCACCATAGCCCTCTATGGGCTTCCAAATATCACTTTGCCAATTCCACAAGAACTCTCTTAGCGAAAGGCTTCTTGAGGGGAAAGCTGTAACTCTGTCAGATGATTTCACAGAACACAAAGAAGTTTCTCAGAAAGCTTCTTTCTCTTTGTTATCGGAGGATATTTCCTTTGGCCCTATAGTCTTCAAAGGGATCCGAAATATCTGTTCTCAGATTCCACAGAAATAAGGCTAGCAAAGAGATCCACGAAATAAAGATGTAACTCTGTGAGATGAATTAACAGAACACTAAGCAGTTTCTCAGAAAGCTTCTTTCCAGATTTCATCGGAGGATATTTCCTTTTTCACCATAGCCCTCTTTGGGCTTCCAAATATCACTTTGCCAATTCCACAAGAACTGTCTTAGCGAAAGGCTTCTTGGGGGGAAAGCTGTAACTCTGGGAGATGATTTCACAGAACACAAAGAAGTTTCTCAGAAAGTTTCTTTCTCTTTGTTATCGGAGGATATTTCCTTTGGCCCTATAGTCTTCAAAGGGAAAGGAAATATCTGTTGTCAGATTCCACAGAAATAAGGCTGGCAAAGAGATGCAAGAAATACAGATGTAATTCTGTGTGATGAATTAACACAACACTGAGCAGTTTCTCAGAAAGCTTCTTTCCAGATTTCATCGGAGGATATTTCCTTTTTCACCATAGCCCTCTATGGGCTTCCAAATATCACTTTGAAAATTCCACAAGAACTGTCTTAGCGAAAGGCTTCTTGAGGGGAAAGCTGTAACTCTGTGAGATGATTTCACAGAACACAAAGAAGTTTCTCAGAAAGCTTCTTTCTCTTTGTTATCGGAGGATATTTCCTTTGGCCCTATAGTATTCAAAGGGATCCGAAATATCTGTTCTCAGATTCCACAGAAATAAGGCTAGCAAAGAGATCCCCGAAATACAGATGTAACCCTGTGAGATGAATTAACAGAACACTAAGCAGTTTCTCAGAAAGCTTCTTTCCAGATTTCATCGGAGGATACTTCCTTTTTCACCATAGCTCTCTATGGGCTTCCAAATATCACTTTGCCAATTCGACAAGAACTGTTCTAGCGAAAGGCTTCCTGAGGGGAAAGCTGTAACTCTGTGAGATGATTTCACAGAACCCAAAGAAGTTTCTCAGAAAGCTTCTTTCTCTTTGTTATCGGAGGATATTTCCTTTGTCCCTATAGTCTTGAAAGGGATCCGAAATATCTGTTCTCAGATTCCACAGAAATAAGGCTAGCAAAGAGATCCACGAAATACAGATGTAACTCTGTGAGATGAATTAACAGAACACTGAGCAGTTTCTCAGAAAGCTTCTTTCCAGATTTCATCGGAGGATATTTCCTTTGTCACCATAGCCCTCTATGGGCTTCCAAATATCACTTTGCCAATTCCACAAGAACTGTTTTAGCGAAAGGCTTCTTGAGGGGAAAGCTGTAACTCTGTGAGATGATTTCACAGAACACAAAGAAGTTTCTCAGAAAGCTTCTTTCTCTTTGTTATCGGAGGATATTTCCTTTGGCCCTATAGTCTTTAAAGGGAAAGGAAAAATCAATTCTTAGATTCCACAGAAATAAGGCTAGCAAAGAGATCCCCGAAATACACATGTAACTCTGTGAGATGAATTAACAGAACACTAAGCAGTTTCTCAGAAAACTTCTTTCCAGATTTCATCGGAGGATACTTCCTTTTTCACCATAGCCCTCTATGGGCTTCCAAATATCACTTTGCCAATTCCACATGAACTGTCTTAGCGAAAGGCTTCTTGAGGGGAAAGCTGTAACTCTGTGAGATGATTTCACGGAACACAAAGAAGATTCTCAGAAAGCTTCTTTCTCTTTGTTATCGGAGGATATTTCCTTTGGCCCTATAGTCTTCAAAGGGATCCGAAATATCTGTTCTCAGATTCCACAGAAATGAGGCTAGCAAAGAGATCCACGAAATACAGATGTAACTCTTTGAGATGAATTAACAGAACACTAAGCAATTTCTCAGAAAGCTTCTTTCCAGATTTCATCGGAGGATATTTCCTTTTTCTCCATAGCCCACTAAGAGCTTCCAAATATCACTTTGACAATTCCACAAGAACTGTCTTAATGAAAGGCTTCTTGAGGGGAAAGCTGTAACTCTGTGAGATGATTTCACAGAACACAAAGAAGTTTCTCAGAAAGCTTCTTTCTCTTTGTTATCAGAGGATATTTCCTTTGGCCCTATAGTCTTCAAAGGGAAAGGAAATATCTGTTCTCAGATTCCACAGAAATAAGACTAGCAAAGAGATCCACCAAATAAAGATGTAACTCTGTGAGATGAATTAACAGAACACTAAGCAGTTTCTAAGAAACCTTCTTTCCAGATTTCATCGGAGGATATTTCCTTTTTCACCTTTGCCCCCTTTGGGCTTCCAAATATCACTTTGCCAATTCCACAAGAACTCTCTTAGCGAAAGGCTTCTTGGGGGGAAAGCTGTAACTCTGTGAGATGATTTCACAGAACACAAAGAAGTTTCTCAGAAAGCTTCTTTCTCTTTGTTATCGGAGGATATTTCCTTTGGCCCTATAGTCTTCAAAGGGAAAGGAAATATCTGTTCTCAGATTCCACAGAAATAAGGTTGGCAAAGAGATCCAAGAAATACAGATGTAACTCTGTGAGATGAATAGACAGAACACTAAGCAGTTTCTGAGAAACCTTCTTTCCAGATTTCATCGGAGGATATTTCCTTTTTCTCCATAGCCCTCTATGAGCTTCCAAATATCACTTTGCCAATTCCACAAGAACTGACTTAGCGAAAGGCTTCTTGAGGGGAAAGCTGTAACTCTGTGAGATGATTTCACAGAACACAAAGAAGTTTCTCAGAAAGCTTCTTTCTCTTTGTTATCGGAGGATATTTCCTTTGGCCCTATAGTCTTGAAAGGGATCCGAAATATCTGTTCTCAGATTCCACAGAAATAAGGCTAGCAAAGAGATCCACGAAATACAGATGTAAATCTGTGAGATGAATTAACAGAACTCTGAGCAGTTTCTCAGAAAGCTTCTTTCCAGATTTCATCGGAGGATATTTCCTTTGTCACCATAGCCCTCTATGGGCTTCCAAATATCACTTTGCCAATTCCACAAGAACTGTTTTAGCGAAAGGATTCTTGAGGGGAAAGCTGTAACTCTGTGAGATGATTTCACAGAACACAAAGAAGTTTCTCAGAAAGCTTCTTTCTCTTTGTTATCGGAGGATATTTCCTTTGGCCCTATAGTCTTCAAAGGGATCCGAAATATCTGTTCTCAGATTCCACAGAAATGAGGCTAGCAAAGAGATCCACGAAATACAGATGTAACTCTTTGAGATGAATTAACAGAACACCAAGCAGTTTCTCAGAAAGCTTCTTTCCAGATTTCATCGGAGGATATTTCCTTTGTCACCATAGCCTTCTATGGGCTTCCAAATATCACTTTGCCAATTCCACATGAACTGTCTTAGCGAAAGGCTTCTTGAGGGGAAAGCTGTAACTCTGTCAGATGATTGCACAGAACACAAAGAAGTTTCTCAGAAAGCTTCTTTCTCTTTGTTATCGGAGGATATTTCCTTTGGCCCTATAGTCTTCAAAGGGATCCGAAATATCTGTTCTCAGATTACAGAGAAATAAGGCTAGCAAAGAGATCCACGAAATACAGATGTAACTCTGTGAGATGAATTAACAGAACACTAAGCAGTTTCTCAGAAAGCTTCTTTCCAGATTTCATCGGAGGATATTTCCTTTTTCACCATTCCCCCCTTTGGGCTTCCAAATATCACTTTGCCAATTCCACAAGAACTCTCTTAGCGAAAGGCTTCTTGGGGGGAAAGCTGTAACTCTGTGAGATGATTTCACAGAACACAAAGAAGTATCTCAGAAAGCTTCTTTCTCTTTGTTATCGGAGGATATTTCCTTTGGCCCTATAGTCTTCAAAGGGAAAGGAAATATCTGTTGTCAGATTCCACAGAAATAAGGCTGGCAAAGAGATCCAAGAAATACAGATGTAACTCTGTGAGATGAATAGACAGAACACTAAGCAGTTTCTCTGAAAGCTTCTTTCCAGATTTCATCGGAGGATATTTCCTTTTTCACCATAGCCCTCTATGAGCTTCCAAATATCACTTTGCCAATTCCACATGAACTGTCTTAGCGAAAGGCTTCTTGAGGGGAAAGCTGTAACTCTGTGAGATGATTTCACAGAACACAAAGAAGTTTCTCAGAAAGCTTCTTTCTCTTTGTTATCGGAGGATATTTCCTTTGGCCCTATAGTCTTGAAAGGGATCCGAAATATCTGTTCTCAGATTCCACAGAAATAAGGCTAGCAAAGAGATCCACGAAATACAGATGTAACTCTGTGAGAAGAATTAACAGAACACTGTGCAGTTTCTCAGAAAGCTTCTTTCCAGATTTCATCGGAGGATATTTCCTTTGTCACCATAGCCCTCTATGGGCTTCCAAATATCACTTTGCCAATTCCACAAGAAGTGTTTTAGCGAAAGGCTTCTTGAGGGGAAAGCTGTAACTCTGTGAGATGATTTCACAGAACACAAAGAAGTTTCTCAGAAAGCTTCTTTCTCTTTGTTATCGGAGGATATTTCCTTTGGCCCTATAGTCTTTAAAGGGAAAAGAAAAATCTGTTCTTAGATTCCACAGAAATAAGGCTAGCAAAGAGATCCCCGAAATACAGATGTAACTCTGTGAGATGAATTAACAGAACACTAAGCAGTTTCTCAGAAAACTTCTTTCCAGATTTCATCGGAGGATACTTCCTTTTTCACCATAGCCCTCTATGGGCTTCCAAATATCACTTTGCCAATTCCACATGAACTGTCTTAGCGAAAGGCTTCTTGAGGGGAAAGCTGTAACTCTGTCAGATGATTTCACAGAACACAAAGAAGTTTCTCAGAAAGCTTCTTTCTCTTTGTTATCGGAGGATATTTCCTTTGTCCCTATAGTCTTCAAAGGGATCCGAAATATCTGTTCTCAGATTCCACAGAAATAAGGCTAGCAACGAGATCCACGAAATACAGATGTAACTCTGTGAGATGAATTAACAGAACACTAAGCAGTTTCTCAGAAAGCTTCTTTCCAGATTTCATCGGAGGATATTTCCTTTTTCACCATAGCCCTCTATGGGCTTCCAAATATCACTTTGCCAATTCCAGAAGAACTGTCTTAGCGAAAGGCTACTTGAGGGGAAAGCTGTAACTCTGTGAGATGATTTCACACAACACAAAGAAGATTCTCAGAAAGCTTCTTTCTCTTTGTTATCGGAGGATATTTCCTTTGGCCCTATAGTCTTCAAAGGGATCCGAAATATCTGTTCTCAGATTCCACAGAAATGAGGCTAGCAAAGAGATCCACGAAATACAGATGTAACTCTTTGAGATGAATTAACAGAACACTAAGCAATTTCTCAGAAAGCTTCTTTCCAGATTTCATCGGAGGATATTTCCTTTTTCTCCATAGCCCACTAAGAGCTTCCAAATATCACTTTGACAATTCCACAAGAACTGTCTTAATGAAAGGCTTCTTGAGGGGAAAGCTGTAACTCTGTGAGATGATTTCACAGAACACAAAGAAGTTTCTCAGAAAGCTTCTTTCTCTTTGTTATCAGAGGATATTTCCTTTGGCCCTATAGTCTTCAAAGGGAAAGGAAATATCTGTGTTCAGATTCCACAGAAATAAGACTAGCAAAGAGATCCACCAAATAAAGATGTAACTCTGTGAGATGAATTAACAGAACAGTAAGCAGTTTCTAAGAAACCTACTTTCCAGATTTCATCGGAGGATATTTCCTTTTTCACCTTTGCCCCCTTTGGGGTTCCAAATATCACTTTGCCAATTCCACAAGAACTCTCTTAGCGAAAGGCTTCTTGGGGGGAAAGCTGTAACTCTGTGAGATGATTTCACAGAACACAAAGAAGTTTCCAAGAAGGCTTCTTTCTCTTTGTTATCGGAGGATATTTCCTTTGGCCCTATAGTCTTCAAAGGGATCCGAAATATCTGTTCTCAGATTCCTCAGAAATAAGGCTAGCCAAGAGATCCTCGAAATACAGATGTAACTCTGTGAGATGAATTAACAGAACACTAAGCAATTTCTCAGAAAGCGTCTTTCCAGATTTCATCGGAGGATATTCCCTTTTTCACCATAGCCCTTTATGGGCTTCCAAATATCACTTTGCCAAATCCCCGAGAACTGTCTTAGTGAAAGGATTCTTGAGGGGAAAGCTGTAACTCTGTGAGATGATTTCACAGAACACAAAGAAGTTTCTCAGAAAGCTTCTTTCTCTTTGTTATCTGAGGATATTTCCTTTGGCCCTATAGTCTTCAAAGGGATCCGAAATATCTATTCTCAGATTCCACAGAAATAAGGCTAGCAAAGAGATCCACGAAATACAGATGTAACTCTGTGAGATGAATTAACAGAACACTAAGCAGTATCTCAGAAAGCTTCTTTCCAGATTTCATCGGAGGATATTTCCTTTTTCACCATAGCCCTCTATCTGGTTCCAAATATCACTTTGCCAATTCCACATGAACTGTCTTAGCGAAAGGCTTCTTGAGGGGAAAGCTGTAATTCTGTGAGATGATATCACAGAACACAAAGGAGTTTCTCAGAAAGCTTCTTTCTCTTTGTTATCGGAGGATATTTCCTTTGGCCCTACAGTCTTCAAAGGGATCCGAAATATCTGTTCTCAGATTCCAGAGAAATAAGGCTAGCAAAGAGATCCACAAAATACAGATGTAACTCCGTGAGATGAATTAAGAGAACACTAAGCAGTTTCTCAGAAAGCTTCTTTCCAGATTTCATCGGAGCATATTTCCTTTTTCACCATAGCCCTGTTTGGGCTTCCAAATATCACTTTGCCAATTCCACATGAACTGTCTTAGCGAAAGGCTTCTTGGGGGGAAAGCTGTAACTCTGGGAGATGATTTCCCAAAACACAAAGAAGATTCTCAGAAAGTTTCTTTCTCTTTGTTATCGGAGGATATTTAGTCTGGCCCTATAGTCTTCAAAGGGATCCGAAATATCTGTTCTCAGATTCCACAGAAATAAGGCTGGCAAAGAGATCCAAGAAATACAGATGTAATTCTGTGTGATGAATTAACACAACACTGAGCAGTTTCTCAGAAAGCTTCTTTCCAGATTTCATCGGAGGATATTTCCTTTTTCACCATAGCCCTCTATGGGCTTCCAAATATCACTTTGAAAATTCCACAAGAACTGTCTTAGCGAAAGGCTTCTTGAGGGGAAAGCTGTAACTCTGTGAGATGATTTCACAGAACACAAAGAAGTTTCCCAGAAAGCTTCTTTCTCTTTGTTATCGGAGGATATTTCCTTTGGCCCTATAGTCTTCAAAGGGATCCGAAATATCTGTTCTCAGATTCCACAGAAATAAGGCTAGCAAAGAGATCCACGAAATAAAGATGTAACTCTGTGAGATGAATTAACAGAACACTAAGCAGTTTCTCAGAAAGCTTCTTTCCAGATTTCATCGGAGGATATTTCCTTTTTCACCATAGCCCTCTTTGGGCTTCCAAATATCACTTTGCCAATTCCACAAGAACTGTCTTAGCGAAAGGCTTCTTGGGGGGAAAGCTGTAACTCTGGGAGATGATTTCCCAGAACACAAAGAAGTTTCTCAGAAAGTTTCTTTCTCTTTCTTATCGGAGGATATTTCCTTTGGCCCTATAGTCTTCAAAGGGAAAGGAAATATCTGTTGTCAGATTCCACAGAAATAAGGCTGGCAAAGAGATGCAAGAAATACAGATGTAATTCTGTGTGATGAATTAACACAACACTGAGCAGTTTCTCAGAAAGCTTCTTTCCAGATTTCATCGGAGGATATTTCCTTTTTCACCATAGCCCTCTATGGGCTTCCAAATATCACTTTGAAAATTCCACAAGAACTGTCTTAGCGAAAGGCTTTTTGAGGGGAAAGCTGTAACTCTGTGAGATGATTTCACAGAACACAAAGAAGTTTCTCAGAAAGCTTCTTTCTCTTTGTTATCGGAGGATATTTCCTTTGGCCCTATAGACTTCAAAGGGATCCGAAATATCTGTTCTCAGATTCCACAGAAATAAGGCTAGCAAAGAGATCCCCGAAATACAGATGTAACCCTGTGATATGAATTAACCGAACACTAAGCAGTTTCTCAGAAAGCTTCTTTCCAGATTTCATCGGAGGATACTTCCTTTTTCACCATAGCTCTCTATGGGCTTCCAAATATCACTTTGCCAATTCGACAAGAACTGTTCTAGCGAAAGGCTTCCTGAGGGGAAAGCTGTAACTCTGTGAGATGATTTCACAGAACCCAAAGAAGTTTCTCAGAAAGCTTCTTTCTCTTTGTTATCGGAGGATATTTCCTTTGTCCCTATAGTCTTCAAAGGGAAAGGAAATATCTGTTGTCAGATTCCACAGAAATAAGGCTAGCAAAGAGATCCAGGAAATACAGATGTAAATCTGTGAGATGAATTAACAGAACATTAAGCAGTTTCTCAGAAAGCTTCTTTCCAGATTTCAACGGAGGATATTTCCTTTTTCACCATAGCCCTCTATGGGCTTCCAAATATCACTTTGCCAATTCCACAAGAACTGTCTTAGCGAAAGGCTCCTTGAGTGGAAAGCTGTAACTCTGTGAGATGATTTCACAGAAAACAAAGAAGTTTCTCAGAAAGCTTCTTTCTCTTTGTTATCGGAGGATATTTCCTTTGGCCCTATAGTCTTCAAAGGGATCCGAAATATCTGTTGTCAGATTCCACAGAAATAAGGCTAGCAAAGAGATCCACGAAATACAGATGTAACTCTGTGAGATCAATTAACAGAACATTAAGCAGTTTCTCGGAAAGCTTCTTTCTATATTTCATTTGAGGATATTTCCTTTTTCACCATAGCCCTCTATGGGCTTCCAAATATCACTTTGCCAATTCCAAAAGAACTGTCTTAGCGAAAGGCTTCTTGAGGGGAAAGCTGTAACTCTGTGAGATGATTTCACAGAACACAAAGAAGTTACTCAGAAAGCTTCTTTCTCTTTGTTATCGGAGGATATTTCCTTTGGCTCTATAGTCTTCAAAGGGATCCGAAATATCTGTTCTCAGATTCCACAGAAATAAGGCTAGGAAAGAGATCCCCGAAATACAGATGTAACTCTGTGAGATGAATTAACAGAACACTAAGCAGTTTCTCAGAAAGCTTCTTTCCAGATTTCATCGGAAGATATTTCCTTTTTCACCATAGCCCTCTATGGGCTTCCAAATATCACTTTGCCAATTCCACAAGAACTGTCGTAGCGAAAGGCTTCTTGAGGGGAAAGCTGTAACTCTGTGATATGATTTCACAGAACACAAAGAAGTTTCTCAGAAAGCTTCTTTCTCTTTGTTATCGGAGGATATTTCCTTTTGCCCTATAGTCTTCAAAGGGAAAGGAAATATCTGTTGTCAGATTCCACAGAAATAAGGCTAGCAAAGAGATCCACGAAATACAGATGTAACTCTGTGAGATGAATTAACAGAACACTGAGCAGTTTCTCAGAAAGCTTCTTTCCAGATTTCATCGGAGGATATTTCCTTTTTCACCATAGCACTCTAAGGGCTTCCAAATATCACTTTGCCAATTCCACAAGAACTGTCTTAGCGAAAGGCTTCTTGAGGGGAAATCTGTAACTCTGTGAGATGATTTCACAGAACACAAAGAAGTTTCTCAGAAAGCTTCTTTCTCTTTGTTATCGGAGGATATTTCCTTTGGCCCTATAGTCTTGAAAGGGATCCGAAATATCTGTTCTCAGATTCCACAGAAATAAGGCTAGCAAAGAGATCCACGAAATACAGATGTAACTCTGTGAGATGAATTAACAGAACACTGAGCAGTTTTTCAGAAGGCTTCTTTCCAGATTTCATCGGAGGATATTTCCTTTGTCACCATAGCCCTCAATGGGCTTCCAAATATCACATTGCCAATCCCACAAGAACTGTTTTAGCGAAAGGCTTCTTGAGGGGAAAGCTATAACTCTGTGAGATGATTTCACAGAACACAAAGAAGTTTCTCAGAAAGCTTCTTTCTCTTTGTTATCGGAGGATATTTCCTTTGGCCCTATAGTCTTTAAAGGGAAATGAAATATCTGTTGTCAGATTCCACAGAAATAAGGTTAGCAAAGAGATCCACGAAATACAGATGTAACACTGTGAGATGAATTAACAGAACACTAAGCAGTTTCTCAGAAAGTTTCTTTCCATATTTCATCGGAGGATATTTCCTTTTTCACCATAGCCCTCTATGGGCTTCCAAATATCACTTTGCCAATTCCACATGAACTCTCTTAGCGAAAGGCTTCTTGAGGGGAAAGCTGTAACTCTGTCAGATGATTTCACAGAACACAAAGAAGTTTCTCAGAAAGCTTCTTTCTCTTTGTTATCGGAGGATATTTCCTTTGGCCCTATAGTCTTCAAAGGGATCCGAAATATCTGTTCTCAGATTCCACAGAAATAAGGCTAGCAAAGAGATCCACGAAATAAAGATGTAACTCTGTGAGATGAATTAACAGAACACTAAGCAGTTTCTCAGAAAGCTTCTTTCCAGATTTCATCGGAGGATATTTCCTTTTTCACCATAGCCCTCTTTGGGCTTCCAAATATCACTTTGCCAATTCCACAAGAACTGTCTTAGCGAAAGGCTTCTTGGGGGGAAAGCTGTAACTCTGGGAGATGATTTCCCAGAACACAAAGAAGTTTCTCAGAAAGTTTCTTTCTCTTTGTTATCGGAGGATATTTCCTTTGGCCCTATAGTCTTCAAAGGGAAAGGAAATATCTGTTGTCAGATTCCACAGAAATAAGGCTGGCAAAGAGATGCAAGAAATACAGATGTAATTCTGTGTGATGAATTAACACAACACTGAGCAGTTTCTCAGAAAGCTTCTTTCCAGATTTCATCGGAGGATATTTCCTTTTTCACCATAGCCCTCTATGGGCTTCCAAATATCACTTTGAAAATTCCACAAGAACTGTCTTAGCGAAAGGCTTCTTGAGGGGAAAGCTGTAACTCTGTGAGATGATTTCACAGAACACAAAGAAGTTTCTCAGAAAGCTTCTTTCTCTTTGTTATCGGAGGATATTTCCTTTGGCCCTATAGTCTTCAAAGGGATCCGAAATATCTGTTCTCAGATTCCACAGAAATAAGGCTAGCAAAGAGATCCCCGAAATACAGATGTAACCCTGTGAGATGAATTAACAGAACACTAAGCAGTTTCTCAGAAAGCTTCTTTCCAGATTTCATCGGAGGATACTTCCTTTTTCACCATAGCTCTCTATGGGCTTCCAAATATCACTTTGCCAATTCGACAAGAACTGTTCTAGCGAAAGGCTTCCTGAGGGGAAAGCTGTAACTCTGTGAGATGATTTCACAGAACCCAAAGAAGTTACTCAGAAAGCTTCTTTCTCTTTGTTATCGGAGGATATTTCCTTTGTCCCTATAGTCTTCAAAGGGAAAGGAAATATCTGTTGTCAGATTCCACAGAAATAAGGCTAGCAAAAAGATCCAGGAAATACAGATGTAAATCTGTGAGATGAATTAACAGAACATTAAGCAGTTTCTCAGAAAGCTTCTTTCCAGATTTCAACGGAGGATATTTCCTTTTTCACCATAGCCCTCTATGGGCTTCCAAATATCACTTTGCCAATTCCACAAGAACTGCCTTAGCGAAAGGCTTCTTGAGGGGAAAGCTGTAACTCTGTGAGATGATTTCACAGAAAACAAAGAAGTTTCTCAGAAAGCTTCTTTCTCTTTGTTATCGGAGGATATTTCCTTTGGCCCTATAGTCTTCAAATGGATCCGAAATATCTGTTGTCAGATTCCACAGAAATAAGGCTAGCAAAGAGATCCACGAAATACAGATGTAACCCTGTGAGATGAATTAACAGAACACTAAGCAGTTTCTCAGAAAGCTTCTTTCCAGATTTCATCGGAGGATACTTCCTTTTTCACCATAGCTCTCTATGGGCTTCCAAATATCACTTTGCCAATTCGACAAGAACTGTTCTAGCGAAAGGCTTCCTGAGGGGAAAGCTGTAACTCTGTGAGATGATTTCACAGAACCCAAAGAAGTTTCTCAGAAAGCTTCTTTCTCTTTGTTATCGGAGGATAATTCCTTTGTCCCTATAGTCTTCAAAGGGATCCGAAATATCTGTTCTCAGATTCCACAGAAATAAGGCTAGGAAAGAGATCCCCGAAATACAGATGTAACTCTGTGAGATGAATTAACAGAATACTAAGCAGTTTCTCAGAAAGCTTCTTTCCAGATTTCATCGGAGGATATTTCCTTTTTCACCATAGCCCTCTATGGGCTTCCAAATATCACTTTGCCAATTCCACAAGAACTGTCGTAGCGAAAGGCTTCTTGAGGGGAAAGCTGTAACTCTGTGAGATGATTTCACAGAACACAAAGAAGTTTCTCAGAAAGCTTCTTTCTCTTTGTTATCGGAGGATATTTCCTTTTGCCCTATAGTCTTCAAAGGGAAAGGAAATATCTGTTGTCAGATTCCACAGAAATAAGGCTAGCAAAGAGATCCACGAAATACAGATGTAACTCTGTGAGATGAATTAACAGAACACTGAGCAGTTTCTCAGAAAGCTTCTTTCCAGATTTCATCGGAGCATATTTCCTTTTTCACCATAGCACTCTAAGGGCTTCCAAATATCACTTTGCCAATTCCACAAGCTCTGTCTTAGCGAAAGGCTTCTTGAGGGGAAATCTGTAACTCTGTGAGATGATTTCACAGAACACAAAGAAGTTTCTCAGAAAGCTTCCTTCTCTTTGTTATCGGAGGATATTTCCTTTGGCCCTATAGTCTTGAAAGGGATCCGAAATATCTGTTCTCAGATTCCACAGAAATAAGGCTAGCAAAGAGATCCACGAAATACAGATGTAACTCTGTGAGATGAATTAACAGAACACTGAGCAGTTTTTCAGAAGGCTTCTTTCCAGATTTCATCGGAGGATATTTCCTTTGTCACCATAGCCCTCAATGGGCTTCCAAATATCACATTGTCAATCCCACAAGAACTGTTTTAGCGAAAGGCTTCTTGAGGGGAAAGCTGTAACTCTGTGAGATGATTTCACAGAACACAAAGAAGTTTCTCAGAAAGCTTCTTTCTCTTTGTTATCGGAGGATATTTCCTTTGGCCCTATAGTCTTTAAAGGGAAAGGAAATATCTGTTGTCAGATTCCACAGAAATAAGGTTAGCAAAGAGATCCACGAAATACAGATGTAACACTGTGAGATGAATTAACAGAACACTAAGCAGTTTCTCAGAAAGTTTCTTTCCATATTTCATCGGAGGATATTTCCTTTTTCACCATAGCCCTCTATGGGCTTCCAAATATCACTTTGCCAATTCCACATGAACTCTCTTAGCGAAAGGCTTCTTGAGGGGAAAGCTGTAACTCTGTGAGATGATTTCACAGAACACAAAGAAGTTTCTCAGAAAGCTTCTTTCTCTTTGTTATCGGAGGATATTTCCTTTGGCCCTATAGTCTTCAAAGGGATCCGAAATATCTGTTCTCAGATTCCACAGAAATAAGGCTAGCAAAGAGATCCACGAAATAAAGATGTAACTCTGTGAGATGAATTAACAGAACACTAAGCAGTTTCTCAGAAAGCTTCTTTCCAGATTTCATCGGAGGATATTTCCTTTTTCACCATAGCCCTCTTTGGGCTTCCAAATATCACTTTGCCAATTCCACAAGAACTGTCTTAGCGAAAGGCTTCTTGGGGGGAAAGCTGTAACTCTGGGAGATGATTTCCCAGAACACAAAGAAGTTTCTCAGAAAGTTTCTTTCTCTTTGTTATCGGAGGATATTTCCTTTGGCCCTATAGTCTTCAAAGGGAAAGGAAATATCTGTTGTCAGATTCCACAGAAATAAGGCTGGCAAAGAGATGCAAGAAATACAGATGTAATTCTGTGTGATGAATTAACACAACACTGAGCAGTTTCTCAGAAAGCTTCTTTCCAGATTTCATCGGAGGATATTTCCTTTTTCACCATAGCCCTCTATGGGCTTCCAAATATCACTTTGAAAATTCCACAAGAACTGTCTTAGCGAAAGGCTTCTTGAGGGGAAAGCTGTAACTCTGTGAGATGATTTCACAGAACACAAAGAAGTTTCTCAGAAAGCTTCTTTCTCTTTGTTATCGGAGGATATTTCCTTTGGCCCTATAGTCTTCAAAGGGATCCGAAATATCTGTTCTCAGATTCCACAGAAATAAGGCTAGCAAAGAGATCCCCGAAATACAGATGTAACCCTGTGAGATGAATTAACAGAACACTAAGCAGTTTCTCAGAAAGCTTCTTTCCAGATTTCATCGGAGGATACTTCCTTTTTCACCATAGCTCTCTATGGGCTTCCAAATATCACTTTGCCAATTCGACAAGAACTGTTCTAGCGAAAGGCTTCCTGAGGGGAAAGCTGTAACTCTGTGAGATGATTTCACAGAACCCAAAGAAGTTTCTCAGAAAGCTTCTTTCTCTTTGTTATCGGAGGATATTTCCTTTGTCCCTATAGTCTTCAAAGGGAAAGGAAATATCTGTTGTCAGATTCCACAGAAATAAGGCTAGCAAAAAGATCCAGGAAATACAGATGTAAATCTGTGAGATGAATTAACAGAACATTAAGCAGTTTCTCAGAAAGCTTCTTTCCAGATTTCAACGGAGGATATTTCCTTTTTCACCATAGCCCTCTATGGGCTTCCAAATATCACTTTGCCAATTCCACAAGAACTGTCTTAGCAAAAGGCTTCTTGAGGGGAAAGCTGTAACTCTGTGAGATGATTTCACAGAAAACAAAGAAGTTTCTCAGAAAGCTTCTTTCTCCTTGTTATCGGAGGATATTTCCTTTGGCCCTATAGTCTTCAAATGGATCCGAAATATCTGTTGTCAGATTCCACAGAAATAAGGCTAGCAAAGAGATCCACGAAATACAGATGTAACCCTGTGAGATGAATTAACAGAACACTAAGCAGTTTCTCAGAAAGCTTCTTTCCAGATTTCATCGGAGGATACTTCCTTTTTCACCATAGCTCTCTATGGGCTTCCAAATATCACTTTGCCAATTCGACAAGAACTGTTCTAGCGAAAGGCTTCCTGAGGGGAAAGCTGTAACTCTGTGAGATGATTTCACAGAACCCTAAGAAGTTTCTCAGAAAGCTTCTTTCTCTTTGTTATCGGAGGATAATTCCTTTGTCCCTATAGTCTTCAAAGGGAAAGGAAATATCTGTTGTCAGATTCCACAGAAATAAGGCTAGCAAAGAGATCCACGAAATACAGATGTAAATCTGTGAGATGAATTAACAGAACATTAAGCAGTTTCTCAGAAAGTTTCTTTCCAGATTTCAACGGAGGATATTTCCTTTTTCACCATAGCCCTCTATGGGCTTCCAAATATCACTTTGCCAATTCCACAAGGACTGTCTTAGCGAAAGGCTTCTTGAGGGGAAAGCTGTAACTCTGTGAGATGATTTCACAGAAAACAAAGAAGTTTCTCAGAAAGCTTCTTTCTCTTTGTTATCGGAGGATATTTCCTTTGGCCCTATAGTCTTCAAAGGGATCCGAAATATCTGTTGTCAGATTCCACAGAAATAAGGCTAGCAAAGAGATCCACGAAATACAGATGTAACTCTGTGAGATCAATTAACAGAACACTAAGCAGTTTCTCGGAAAGCTTCTTTCTATATTTCATCTGAGGATATTTCCTTTTTCACGATAGCCCTCTATGGGCTTCCAAATATCACTTTGCCAATTCCACAAGAACTGTCTTAGCGAAAGGCTTCTTGAGGGGAAAGCTGTAACTCTGTGAGATGATTTCACAGAACACAAAGAAGTTTCTCAGAAAGCTTCTTTCTCTTTGTTATCGGAGGATATTTCCTTTTGCCCTATAGTCTTCAAAGGGAAAGGAAATATCTGTTGTCAGATTCCACAGAAATAAGGCTAGCAAAGAGATCCAGGAAATACAGATGTAACTCTGTGAGATGAATAGACAGAACACTAAGCAGTTTCTGAGAAAGCTTCCTTCCAGATTTCATCGGAGGATATTTCCTTTTTCTCCATAGCCCTCTATGAGCTTCCAAATATCACTTTGCCAATTCCACAAGAACTGTCTTAGCGAAAGGCTTCTTGAGGGGAAATCTGTAACTCTGTGAGATGATTTCACAGAACACAAAGAAGTTTCTCAGAAAGCTTCTTTCTCTTTGTTATCGGAGGATATTTCCTTTGGCCCTATAGTCTTGAAAGGGATCCGAAATATCTGTTCTCAGATTCCACAAAAATAAGGCTAGCAAAGAGATCCACGAAATACAGATGTAACTCTGTGAGATGAATTAACAGAACACTGAGCAGTTTCTCAGAAGGCTTCTTTCCAGATTTCATCGGAGGATATTTCCTTTGTCACCATAGCCCTCTATGGGCTTCCAAATATCACATTGCCAATTCCACAAGAACTGTTTTAGCGAAAGGCTTCTTGTGGGGAAAGCTGTAACTCTGAGAGATGACTTCACAGAACACAAAGAAGTTTCTCAGAAAGCTTCTTTCTCTTTGTTATCGGAGGATATTTCCTTTGGCCCTATAGTCTTCAAAGGGATCCGAAATATCTGTTCTCAGATTCCACAGAAATAAGGCTAGCAAAGAGATCCACGAAATAAAGATGTAACTCTGTGAGATGAATTAACAGAACACTAAGCAGTTTCTCAGAAAGCTTCTTTCCAGATTTCATCGGAGGATATTTCCTTTTTCACCATAGCCCTCTTTGGGCTTCCAAATATCACTTTGCCAATTCCACAAGAACTGTCTTAGCGAAAGGCTTCTTGGGGGGAAAGCTGTAACTCTGGGAGATGATTTCCCAGAACACAAAGAAGTTTCTCAGAAAGTTTCTTTCTCTTTGTTATCGGAGGATATTTAGTTTGGCCCTATAGTCTTCAAAGGGAAAGGAAATATCTGTTGTCAGATTCCACAGAAATAAGGCTGGCAAAGAGATGCAAGAAATACAGATGTAATTCTGTGTGATGAATTAACACAACACTGAGCAGTTTCTCAGAAAGCTTCTTTCCAGATTTCATCGGAGGATATTTCCTTTTTCTCCATAGCCCTCTATGGGCTTCCAAATATCACTTTGAAAATTCCACAAGAACTGTCTTAGCGAAAGGCTTCTTGAGGGGAAAGCTGTAACTCTGTGAGATGATTTCACAGAACACAAAGAAGTTTCTCAGAAAGCTTCTTTCTCTTTGTTATCGGAGGATATTTCCTTTGGCCCTATAGTCTTCAAAGGGATCCGAAATATCTGTTCTCAGATTCCACAGAAATAAGGCTAGCAAAGAGATCCCCGACATACAGATGTAACCCTGTGAGATGAATTAACCGAACACTAAGCAGTTTCTCAGAAAGCTTCTTTCCAGATTTCATCGGAGGATACTTCCTTTTAGACCATAGCTCTCTATGGGCTTCCAAATATCACTTTGCCAATTCGACAAGAACTGTTCTAGCGAAAGGCTTCCTGAGGGGAAAGCTGTAACTCTGTGAGATGATTTCACAGAACCCAAAGAAGTTTCTCAGAAAGCTTCTTTCTCTTTGTTATCGGAGGATATTTCTTTTGGCCCTATAGTCTTCAAAGGGATCCGAAATATCTGTTCTCAGATTCCACAGAAATAAGGCTGGCAAAGAGATCCACGAAATACAGATGTAACTCTGTGAGATCAATTAACAGAACATTAAGCAGTTTCTCGGAAAGCTTCTTTCTATATTTCATTTGAGGATATTTCCTTTTTCACCATAGCCCTCTATGGGCTTCCAAATATCACTTTGCCAATTCCAAAAGAACTGTCTTAGCGAAAGGCTTCTTGAGGGGAAAGCTGTAACTCTGTGAGATGATTTCACAGAACACAAAGAAGTTTCTCAGAAAGCTTCTTTCTCTTGGTTATCGAAGGATATTTCCTTTGGCTCTATAGTCTTCAAAGGGATCCGAAATATCTGTTCTCAGATTCCACAGAAATAAGGCTAGGAAAGAGATCCCGGAAATACAGATGTAACTCTGTGAGATGAATTAACAGAACACTAAGCAGTTTCTCAGAAAGCTTCTTTCCAGATTTCATCGGAGGATATTTCCTTTTTCACCATAGCCCTCTATGGGCTTCCAAATATCACTTTGCCAATTCCACAAGAACTGTCGTAGCGAAAGGCTTCTTGAGGGGAAAGCTGTAACTCTGTGAGATGATTTCACAGAACACAAAGAAGTTTCTCAGAAAGCTTCTTTCTCTTTGTTATCGGAGGATATTTCCTTTTGCCCTATAGTCTTCAAAGGGAAAGGAAATATCTCTTGTCAGATTCCACAGAAATAAGGCTAGCAAAGAGATCCACGAAATACAGATGTAACTCTGTGAGATGAATTAACAGAACACTGAGCAGTTTCTCAGAAAGCTTCTTTCCAGATTTCATCGGAGGATATTTCCTTTTTCACCATAGCCCTCTAAGGGCTTCCAAATATCACTTTGCCAATTCCACAAGAACTGTCTTAGCGAAAGGCTTCTTGAGGGGAAATCTGTAACTCTGTGAGATGATTTCACAGAACACAAAGAAGTTTCTCAGAAAGCTTCTTTCTCTTTGTTATCAGAGGATATTTCCTTTGGCCCTATAGTCTTGAAAGGGATCCGAAATATCTGTTCTCAGATTCCACAGAAATAAGGCTAGCAAAGAGATCCACGAAATACAGATGTAACTCTGTGAGATGAATTAACAGAACACTGAGCAGTTTTTCAGAAGGCTTCTTTCCAGATTTCATCGGAGGATATTTCCTTTGTCACCATAGCCCTCAATGGGCTTCCAAATATCACATTGCCAATTCCAGAAGAACTGTTTTAGCGAAAGTCTTCTTGAGGGGAAAGCTGTAACTCTGTGAGATGATTTCACAGAACACAAAGAAGTTTCTCAGAAAGCTTCTTTCTCTTTGTTATCGGAGGATATTTCCTTTGGCCCTATAGTCTTTAAAGGGAAAGGAAATATCTGTTGTCAGATTCCACAGAAATAAGGTTAGCAAAGAGATCCACGAAATACAGATGTAACACTGTGAGATGAATTAACAGAACACTAAGCAGTTTCTCAGAAAGTTTCTTTCCATATTTCATCGGAGGATATTTCCTTTTTCACCATAGCCCTCTATGGGCTTCCAAATATCACTTTGCCAATTCCACATGAACTCTCTTAGCGAAAGGCTTCTTGAGGGGAAAGCTGTAACTCTGTCAGATGATTTCACAGAACACAAAGAAGTTTCTCAGAAAGCTTCTTTCTCTTTGTTATCAGAGGATATTTCCTTTGGCCCTATAGTCTTCAAAGGGATCCGAAATATCTGTTCTCAGATTCCACAGAAATAAGGCTAGCAAAGAGATCCACGAAATAAAGATGTAACTCTGTGAGATGAATTTACAGAACACTAAGCAGTTTCTCAGAAAGCTTCTTTCCAGATTTCATCGGAGGATATTTCCTTTTTCACCATAGCCCTCTTTGGGCTTCCAAATATCACTTTGCCAATTCCACAAGAACTGTCTTAGCGAAAGGCTTCTTGGGGGGAAAGCTGTAACTCTGGGAGATGATTTCCCAGAACACAAAGAAGTTTCTCAGAAAGTTTCTTTCTCTTTGTTTTCGGAGGATATTTCCTTTGGCCCTATAGTCTTCAAAGGGAAAGGAAATATCTGTTGTCAGATTCCACAGAAATATGGCTGGCAAAGAGATGCAAGAAATACAGATGTAATTCTGTGTGATGAATTAACACAACACTGAGCAGTTTCTCAGAAAGCTTCTTTCCAGATTTCATCGGAGGATATTTCCTTTTTCACCATAGCCCTCTATGGGCTTCCAAATATCACTTTGAAAATTCCACAAGAACTGTCTTAGCGAAAGGCTTCTTGAGGGGAAAGCTGTAACTCTGTGAGATGATTTCACAGAAAACAAAGAAGTTTCTCAGAAAGCTTCTTTCTCTTTGTTATCGGAGGATATTTCCTTTGGCCCTATAGTCTTGGAAGAGATCCGAAATATCTGTTCTCAGATTCCACAGAAATAAGGCTAGCAAAGAGATCCACGAAATACAGATGTAACTCTGTGAGATGAATTAACAGAACACTGAGCAGTTTCTCAGAAAGCTTCTTTCCAGATTTCATCGGAGGATATTTCCTTTTTCACCATAGCCCTCTATGGGCTTCCAAATATCACTTTGCCAATTCCACAAGAACTGTCTTAGCGAAAGGCTTCTTGAGGGGAAATCTGTATCTCTGTGAGATGATTTCACAGAAGACAAAGAAGTTTCTCAGAAAGCTTCTTTCTCTTTGTTATCGGAGGATATTTCCTTTGGCCCTATAGTCTTCAAAGGGATCCGAAATATCTGTTCTCAGATTCCACAGAAATAAGGCTAGCAAAGAGATCCCCGAAATACAGATGTAAATCTGTGAGATGAATTAACAGAACACTAAGCAGTTTCTCAGAAAGCTTCTTTCCAGATTTCATCGGAGGATACTTCCTTTTTCACCATAGCTCTCTATGGGCTTCCAAATATCACTTTGCCAATTCCACAAGAACTGTCTTAGCGAAAGGCTTCTTGAGGGGAAAGCTGTAAATCTGTGAGATGATTTCACAGAACACAAAGAAGTTTCTCAGAAAGCTTCTTTCTCTTTGTTATCGGAGGATATTTCCTTTGGCTCTATAGTCTTCAAAGGGATCCGAAATATCTGTTCTCAGATTCCACAGAAATAAGGCTAGGAAAGAGATCCCCGAAATACAGATGTAACTCTGTGAGATGAATTAACAGAACACTAAGCAGTTTCTCAGAAAGCTTCTTTCCAGATTTCATCGGAGGATATTTCCTTTTTCACCATAGCCCTCTATGGGCTTCCAAATATCACTTTGCCAATTCCACAAGAACTGTCGTAGCGAAAGGCTTCTTGAGGGGAAAGCTGTAACTCTGTGAGATGATTTCACAGAACACAAAGAAGTTTCTCAGAAAGCTTCTTTCTCTTTGTTATCGGAGGATATTTCCTTTGGCTCTATAGTCTTCAAAGGGATCCGAAATATCTGTTCTCAGATTCCACAGAAATAAGGCTAGGAAAGAGATCCCGGAAATACAGATGTAACTCTGTGAGATGAATTAACAGAACACTAAGCAGTTTCTCAGAAAGCTTCTTTCCAGATTTCATCGGAGGATATTTCCTTTTTCACCATAGCCCTCTATGGGCTTCCAAATATCACTTTGCCAATTCCACAAGAACTGTCGTAGCGAAAGGCTTCTTGAGAGGAAAGCTGTAACTCTGTGAGATGATTTCACAGAACACAAAGAAGTTTCTCAGAAAGCTTCTTTCTCTTTGTTATCGGAGGATATTTCCTTTTGCCCTATAGTCTTCAAAGGGAAAGGAAATATCTCTTGTCAGATTCCACAGAAATAAGGCTAGCAAAGAGATCCACGAAATACAGATGTAACTCTGTGAGATGAATTAACAGAACACTGAGCAGTTTCTCAGAAAGCTTCTTTCCAGATTTCATCGGAGGATATTTCCTTTTTCACCATAGCCCTCTAAGGGCTTCCAAATATCACTTTGCCAATTCCACAAGAACTGTCTTAGCGAAAGGCTTCTTGAGGGGAAATCTGTAACTCTGTGAGATGATTTCACAGAACACAAAGAAGTTTCTCAGAAAGCTTCTTTCTCTTTGTTATCAGAGGATATTTCCTTTGGCCCTATAGTCTTGAAAGGGATCCGAAATATCTGTTCTCAGATTCCACAGAAATAAGGCTAGCAAAGAGATCCACGAAATACAGATGTAACTCTGTGAGATGAATTAACAGAACACTGAGCAGTTTTTCAGAAGGCTTCTTTCCAGATTTCATCGGAGGATATTTCCTTTGTCACCATAGCCCTCAATGGGCTTCCAAATATCACATTGCCAATTCCAGAAGAACTGTTTTAGCGAAAGTCTTCTTGAGGGGAAAGCTGTAACTCTGTGAGATGATTTCACAGAACACAAAGAAGTTTCTCAGAAAGCTTCTTTCTCTTTGTTATCGGAGGATATTTCCTTTGGCCCTATAGTCTTTAAAGGGAAAGGAAATATCTGTTGTCAGATTCCACAGAAATAAGGTTAGCAAAGAGATCCACGAAATACAGATGTAACACTGTGAGATGAATTAACAGAACACTAAGCAGTTTCTCAGAAAGTTTCTTTCCATATTTCATCGGAGGATATTTCCTTTTTCACCATAGCCCTCTATGGGCTTCCAAATATCACTTTGCCAATTCCACATGAACTCTCTTAGCGAAAGGCTTCTTGAGGGGAAAGCTGTAACTCTGTCAGATGATTTCACAGAACACAAAGAAGTTTCTCAGAAAGCTTCTTTCTCTTTGTTATCAGAGGATATTTCCTTTGGCCCTATAGTCTTCAAAGGGATCCGAAATATCTGTTCTCAGATTCCACAGAAATAAGGCTAGCAAAGAGATCCACGAAATAAAGATGTAACTCTGTGAGATGAATTTACAGAACACTAAGCAGTTTCTCAGAAAGCTTCTTTCCAGATTTCATCGGAGGATATTTCCTTTTTCACCATAGCCCTCTTTGGGCTTCCAAATATCACTTTGCCAATTCCACAAGAACTGTCTTAGCGAAAGGCTTCTTGGGGGGAAAGCTGTAACTCTGGGAGATGATTTCCCAGAACACAAAGAAGTTTCTCAGAAAGTTTCTTTCTCTTTGTTTTCGGAGGATATTTCCTTTGGCCCTATAGTCTTCAAAGGGAAAGGAAATATCTGTTGTCAGATTCCACAGAAATATGGCTGGCAAAGAGATGCAAGAAATACAGATGTAATTCTGTGTGATGAATTAACACAACACTGAGCAGTTTCTCAGAAAGCTTCTTTCCAGATTTCATCGGAGGATATTTCCTTTTTCACCATAGCCCTCTATGGGCTTCCAAATATCACTTTGAAAATTCCACAAGAACTGTCTTAGCGAAAGGCTTCTTGAGGGGAAAGCTGTAACTCTGTGAGATGATTTCACAGAAAACAAAGAAGTTTCTCAGAAAGCTTCTTTCTCTTTGTTATCGGAGGATATTTCCTTTGGCCCTATAGTCTTGGAAGAGATCCGAAATATCTGTTCTCAGATTCCACAGAAATAAGGCTAGCAAAGAGATCCACGAAATACAGATGTAACTCTGTGAGATGAATTAACAGAACACTGAGCAGTTTCTCAGAAAGCTTCTTTCCAGATTTCATCGGAGGATATTTCCTTTTTCACCATAGCCCTCTATGGGCTTCCAAATATCACTTTGCCAATTCCACAAGAACTGTCTTAGCGAAAGTATTCTTGAGGGGAAATCTGTATCTCTGTGAGATGATTTCACAGAAGACAAAGAAGTTTCTCAGAAAGCTTCTTTCTCTTTGTTATCGGAGGATATTTCCTTTGGCCCTATAGTCTTCAAAGGGATCCGAAATATCTGTTCTCAGATTCCACAGAAATAAGGCTAGCAAAGAGATCCCCGAAATACAGATGTAAATCTGTGAGATGAATTAACAGAACACTAAGCAGTTTCTCAGAAAGCTTCTTTCCAGATTTCATCGGAGGATACTTCCTTTTTCACCATAGCTCTCTATGGGCTTCCAAATATCACTTTGCCAATTCCACAAGAACTGTCTTAGCGAAAGGCTTCTTGAGGGGAAAGCTGTAACTCTGTGAGATGATTTCACAGAACACAAAGAAGTTTCTCAGAAAGCTTCTTTCTCTTTGTTATCGGAGGATATTTCCTTTGGCTCTATAGTCTTCAAAGGGATCCGAAATATCTGTTCTCAGATTCCACAGAAATAAGGCTAGGAAAGAGATCCCCGAAATACAGATGTAACTCTGTGAGATGAATTAACAGAACACTAAGCAGTTTCTCAGAAAGCTTCTTTCCAGATTTCATCGGAGGATATTTCCTTTTTCACCATAGCCCTCTATGGGCTTCCAAATATCACTTTGCCAATTCCACAAGAACTGTCGTAGCGAAAGGCTTCTTGAGGGGAAAGCTGTAACTCTGTGAGATGATTTCACAGAACACAAAGAAGTTTCTCAGAAAGCTTCTTTCTCTTTGTTATCGGAGGATATTTCATTTTGCCCTATAGTCTTCAAAGGGAAAGGAAATATCTCTTGTCAGATTCCACAGAAATAAGGCTAGCAAAGAGATCCACGAAATACAGATGTAACTCTGTGAGATGAATTAACAGAACACTGAGCAGTTTCTCAGAAAGCTTCTTTCCAGATTTCATCGGAGGATATTTCCTTTTTCACCATAGCCCTCTAAGGGCTTCCAAATATCACTTTGCCAATTACACAAGAACTGTCTTAGCGAAAGGCTTCTTGAGGGGAAATCTGTAACTCTGTGAGATGATTTCACAGAACACAAAGAAGTTTCTCAGAAAGCTTCTTTCTCTTTGTTATCAGAGGATATTTCCTTTGGCCCTATAGTCTTGAAAGGGATCCGAAATATGTGTTCTCAGATTCCACAGAAATAAGGCTAGCAAAGAGATCCACGAAATACAGATGTAACTCTGTGAGATGAATTAACAGAACACTGAGCAGTTTTTCAGAAGGCTTCTTTCCAGATTTCATCGGAGGATATTTCCTTTGTCACCATAGCCCTCAATGGGCTTCCAAATATCACATTGCCAATTCCAGAAGAACTGTTTTAGCGAAAGTCTTCTTGAGGGGAAAGCTGTAACTCTGTGAGATGATTTCACAGAACACAAAGAAGTTTCTCAGAAAGCTTCTTTCTCTTTGTTATCGGAGGATATTTCCTTTGACCCTATAGTCTTTAAAGGGAAAGGAAATATCTGTTGTCAGATTCCACAGAAATAAGGTTAGCAAAGAGATCCACGAAATACAGATGTAACACTGTGAGATGAATTAACAGAACACTAAGCAGTTTCTCAGAAAGTTTCTTTCCATATTTCATCGGAGGATATTTCCTTTTTCACCATAGCCCTCTATGGGCTTCCAAATATCACTTTGCCAATTCCACATGAACTCTCTTAGCGAAAGGCTTCTTGAAGGGAAAGCTGTAACTCTGTCAGATGATTTCACAGAACACAAAGAAGTTTCTCAGAAAGCTTCTTTCTCTTTGTTATCGGAGGATATTTCCTTTTGCCCTATAGTCTTCAAAGGGATCCGAAATATCTGTTCTCAGATTCCACAGAAATAAGGCTAGCAAAGAGATCCACGAAATAAAGATGTAACTCTGTGAGATGAATTAACAGAACACTAAGCAGTTTCTCAGAAAGCTTCTTTCCAGATTTCATCGGAGGATATTTCCTTTTTCACCATAGCCCTCTTTGGGCTTCCAAATATCACTTTGCCAATTCCACAAGAACTGTCGTAGCGAAAGGCTTCTTGAGGGGAAAGCTGTAACTCTGTGAGATGATTTCACAGAACACAAAGAAGTTTCTCAGAAAGCTTCTTTCTCTTTGTTATCGGAGGATATTTCATTTTGCCCTATAGTCTTCAAAGGGAAAGGAAATATCTCTTGTCAGATTCCACAGAAATAAGGCTAGCAAAGAGATCCACGAAATACAGATGTAACTCTGTGAGATGAATTAACAGAACACTGAGCAGTTTCTCAGAAAGCTTCTTTCCAGATTTCATCGGAGGATATTTCCTTTTTCACCATAGCCCTCTAAGGGCTTCCAAATATCACTTTGCCAATTCCACAAGAACTGTCTGAGCGAAAGGCTTCTTGAGGGGAAATCTGTAACTCTGTGAGATGATTTCACAGAACACAAAGAAGTTTCTCAGAAAGCTTCTTTCTCTTTGTTATCAGAGGATATTTCCTTTGGCCCTATAGTCTTGAAAGGGATCCGAAATATGTGTTCTCAGATTCCACAGAAATAAGGCTAGCAAAGAGATCCACGAAATACAGATGTAACTCTGTGAGATGAATTAACAGAACACTGAGCAGTTTTTCAGAAGGCTTCTTTCCAGATTTCATCGGAGGATATTTCCTTTGTCACCATAGCCCTCAATGGGCTTCCAAATATCACATTGCCAATTCCAGAAGAACTGTTTTAGCGAAAGTCTTCTTGAGGGGAAAGCTGTAACTCTGTGAGATGATTTCACAGAACACAAAGAAGTTTCTCAGAAAGCTTCTTTCTCTTTGTTATCGGAGGATATTTCCTTTGACCCTATAGTCTTTAAAGGGAAAGGAAATATCTGTTGTCAGATTCCACAGAAATAAGGTTAGCAAAGAGATCCACGAAATACAGATGTAACACTGTGAGATGAATTAACAGAACACTAAGCAGTTTCTCAGAAAGTTTCTTTCCATATTTCATCGGAGGATATTTCCTTTTTCACCATAGCCCTCTATGGGCTTCCAAATATCACTTTGCCAATTCCACATGAACTCTCTTAGCGAAAGGCTTCTTGAAGGGAAAGCTGTAACTCTGTCAGATGATTTCACAGAACACAAAGAAGTTTCTCAGAAAGCTTCTTTCTCTTTGTTATCGGAGGATATTTCCTTTGGCCCTATAGTCTTCAAAGGGATCCGAAATATCTGTTCTCAGATTCCACAGAAATAAGGCTAGCAAAGAGATCCACGAAATAAAGATGTAACTCTGTGAGATGAATTAACAGAACACTAAGCAGTTTCTCAGAAAGCTTCTTTCCAGATTTCATCGGAGGATATTTCCTTTTTCACCATAGCCCTCTTTGGGCTTCCAAATATCACTTTGCCAATTCCACAAGAACTGTCTTAGCGAAAGGCTTCTTGGGGGGAAAGCTGTAACTCTGGGAGATGATTTCCCAGAACACAAAGAAGTTTCTCAGAAAGTTTCTTTCTCTTTGTTATCGGAGGATATTTCCTTTGGCCCTATAGTCTTCAAAGGGAAAGGAAATATCTGTTGTCAGATTCCACAGAAATAAGGCTGGCAAAGAGATGCAAGAAATACAGATGTAATTCTGTGTGATGAATTAACACAACACTGAGCAGTTTCTCAGAAAGATTCTTTCCAGATTTCATCGGAGGATATTTCCTTTTTCACCATAGCCCTCTATGGGCTTCCAAATATCACTTTGAAAATTCCACAAGAACTGTCTTAGCGAAAGGCTTCTTGAGGGGAAAGCTGTAACTCTGTGAGATGATTTCACAGAACACAAAGAAGTTTCTCAGAAAGCTTCTTTCTCTTTGTTATCGGAGGATATTTCCTTTGGCCCTATAGTCTTCAAAGAGATCCGAAATATCTGTTCTCAGATTCCACAGAAATAAGGCTAGCAAAGAGATCCCCGAAATACAGATGTAACCCTGTGAGATGAATTAACAGAACACTAAGCAGTTTCTCAGAAAGCTTCTTTCCAGATTTCATCGGAGGATACTTCCTTTTTCACCATAGCCCTCTATGGGCTTCCAAATATCACTTTGCCAATTCGACAAGAACTGTTCTAGCGAAAGGCTTCCTGAGGGGAAAGCTGTAACTCTGTGAGATGATTTCACAGAACCCAAAGAAGTTTCTCAGAAAGCTTCTTTCTATTTGTTATCGGAGGATATTTCCTTTGTCCCTATAGTCTTCAAAGGGAAAGGAAATATCTGTTGTCAGATTCCACAGAAATAAGGCTAGCAAAAAGATCCAGGAAATACAGATGTAAATCTGTGAGATGAATTAACAGAACATTAAGCAGTTTCTCAGAAAGCTTCTTTCCAGATTTCAACGGAGGATATTTCCTTTTTCATCATAGCCCTCTATGGGCTTCCAAATATCACTTTGCCAATTCCACAAGAACTGTCTTAGCGAAAGGCTTCTTGAGGGGAAAGCTGTAACTCTGTGAGATGATTTCACAGAAAACAAAGAAGTTTCTCAGAAAGCTTCTTTCTCTTTGTTATCGGAGGATATTTCCTTTGGCCCTATAGTCTTCAAAGGGATCCGAAATATCTGTTCTCAGATTCCACAGAAATAAGGCTAGCAAAGAGATCCACGAAATACAGATGTAACTCTGTGAGATGAATTAATAGAACACTGAGCAGTTTCTCAGAAAGCTTCTTTCCAGATTTCATCGGAGGATATTTCCTTTTTCACCATAGCCCTCTATGGGCTTCCAAATATCACTTTGCCAATTCCACAAGAACTGTCTTAGCGAAAGGCTTCTTGAGGGGAAATCTGTAACTCTGTGAGATGATTTCACAGAAGACAAAGAAGTTTCTCAGAAAGCTTCTTTCTCTTTGTGATCGGAGGATATTTCCTTTGGCCCTATAGTCTTCAAAGGGATCCGAAATATCTGTTCTCAGATTCCACAGAAATAAGGCTAGCAAAGAGATCCCCGAAATACAGATGTAAATCTGTGAGATGAATTAACAGAACACTAAGCAGTTTCTCAGAAAGCTTCTTTCCAGATTTCATCGGAGGATACTTCCTTTTTCACCATAGCTCTCTATGGGCTTCCAAATATCACTTTGCCAATTCGACAAGAACTGTTCTAGCGAAAGGCTTCCTGAGGGGAATGCTGTAACTCTGTGAGATGATTTCACAGAACCCAAAGAAGTTTCTCAGAAAGCTTCTTTCTCTTTGTTATCGGAGGATATTTCCTTTGTCCCTATAGTCTTCAAAGGGAAAGGAAATATCTGTTGTCAGATTCCACAGAAATAAGGCTAGCAAAGAGATCCAGGAAATACAGATGTAAATCTGTGAGATGAATTAACAGAACATTAAGCAGTTTCTCAGAAAGCTTCTTTCCAGATTTCAACGGAGGATATTTCCTTTTTCACCATAGCCCTCTATGGGCTTCCAAATATCACTTTGCCAATTCCACAAGAACTGTCTTAGCGAAAGGCTTCTTGAGGGGAAAGCTGTAACTCTGTGAGATGGTTTCACAGAAAACAAAGAAGTTTCTCAGAAAGCTTCTTTCTCTTTGTTATCGGAGGATATTTCCTTTGGCCCTATAATCTTCAAAGGGAAAGGAAATATCTCTTGTCAGATTCCACAGAAATAAGGCTAGCAAAGAGATCCAGGAAATACAGATGTAACTCTGTGAGATGAATTAACAGAACACTGAGCAGTTTCTCAGAAAGCTTCTTTCCAGATTTCATCTGAGGATATTTCCTTTTTCACCATAGCCCTCTATGGGCTTCCAAATATCACTTTGAAAATTCCACAAGAACTGTCTTAGCGAAAGGCTTCTTGAGGGGAAAGCTGTAACTCTGTGAGATGATTTCACAGAAAACAAAGAAGTTTCTCAGAAAGCTTCTTTCTCTTTGTTATCGGAGGATATTTCCTTTGGCCCTATAGTCTTGGAAGAGATCCGAAATATCTGTTCTCAGATTCCACAGAAATAAGGCTAGCAAAGAGATCCACGAAATACAGATGTAACTCTGTGAGATGAATTAACAGAACACTGAGCAGTTTCTCAGAAAGCTTCTTTCCAGATTTCATCGGAGGATATTTCCTTTTTCACCATAGCCGTCTATGGGCTTCCAAATATCACTTTGCCAATTCCACAAGAACTGTCTTAGCGAAAGGCTTCTTGAGGGGAAATCTGTAACTCTGTGAGATGATTTCACAGAAGACAAAGAAGTTTCTCAGAAAGCTTCTTTCTCTTTGTTATCGGAGGATATTTCCTTTGGCCCTATAGTCTTCAAAGGGATCCGAAATATCTGTTCTCAGATTCCACAGAAATAAGGCTAGCAAAGAGATCCCCGAAATACAGATGTAAATCTGTGAGATGAATTAACAGAACACTAAGCAGTTTCTCAGAAAGCTTCTTTCCAGATTTCATCGGAGGATACTTCCTTTTTCACCATAGCTCTCTATGGGCTTCCAAATATCACTTTGCCAATTCCACAAGAACTGTCTTAGCGAAAGGCTTCTTGAGGGGAAAGCTGTAACTCTGTGAGATGATTTCACAGAACACAAAGAAGTTTCTCAGAAAGCTTCTTTCTCTTTGTTATCGGAGGATATTTCCTTTGGCTCTATAGTCTTCAAAGGGATCCGAAATATCTGTTCTCAGATTCCACAGAAATAAGGCTAGGAAAGAGATCCCCGAAATACAGATGTAACTCTGTGAGATGAATTAACAGAACACTAAGCAGTTTCTCAGAAAGCTTCTTTCCAGATTTCATCGGAGGATATTTCCTTTTTCACCATAGCCCTCTATGGGCTTCCAAATATCACTTTGCCAATTCCACAAGAACTGTCGTAGCGAAAGGCTTCTTGAGGGGAAAGCTGTAACTCTGTGAGATGATTTCACAGAACACAAAGAAGTTTCTCAGAAAGCTTCTTTCTCTTTGTTATCGGAGGATATTTCATTTTGCCCTATAGTCTTCAAAGGGAAAGGAAATATCTCTTGTCAGATTCCACAGAAATAAGGCTAGCAAAGAGATCCACGAAATACAGATGTAACTCTGTGAGATGAATTAACAGAACACTGAGCAGTTTCTCAGAAAGCTTCTTTCCAGATTTCATCGGAGGATATTTCCTTTTTCACCATAGCCCTCTAAGGGCTTCCAAATATCACTTTGCCAATTCCACAAGAACTGTCTTAGCGAAAGGCTTCTTGAGGGGAAATCTGTAACTCTGTGAGATGATTTCACAGAACACAAAGAAGTTTCTCAGAAAGCTTCTTTCTCTTTGTTATCAGAGGATATTTCCTTTGGCCCTATAGTCTTGAAAGGGATCCGAAATATGTGTTCTCAGATTCCACAGAAATAAGGCTAGCAAAGAGATCCACGAAATACAGATGTAACTCTGTGAAATGAATTAACAGAACACTGAGCAGTTTTTCAGAAGGCTTCTTTCCAGATTTCATCGGAGGATATTTCCTTTGTCACCATAGCCCTCAATGGGCTTCCAAATATCACATTGCCAATTCCAGAAGAACTGTGTTAGCGAAAGTCTTCTTGAGGGGAAAGCTGTAACTCTGTGAGATGATTTCACAGAACACAAAGAAGTTTCTCAGAAAGCTTCTTTCTCTTTGTTATCGGAGGATATTTCCTTTGACCCTATAGTCTTTAAAGGGAAAGGAAATATCTGTTGTCAGATTCCACAGAAATAAGGTTAGCAAAGAGATCCACGAAATACAGATGTAACACTGTGAGATGAATTAACAGAACACTAAGCAGTTTCTCAGAAAGTTTCTTTCCATATTTCATCGGAGGATATTTCCTTTTTCACCATAGCCCTCTATGGGCTTCCAAATATCACTTTGCCAATTCCACATGAACTCTCTTAGCGAAAGGCTTCTTGAAGGGAAAGCTGTAACTCTGTCAGATGATTTCACAGAACACAAAGAAGTTTCTCAGAAAGCTTCTTTCTCTTTGTTATCGGAGGATATTTCCTTTGGCCCTATAGTCTTCAAAGGGATCCGAAATATCTGTTCTCAGATTCCACAGAAATAAGGCTAGCAAAGAGATCCACGAAATAAAGATGTAACTCTGTGAGATGAATTAACAGAACACTAAGCAGTTTCTCAGAAAGCTTCTTTCCAGATTTCATCGGAGGATATTTCCTTTTTCACCATAGCCCTCTTTGGGCTTCCAAATATCACTTTGCCAATTCCACAAGAACTGTCGTAGCGAAAGGCTTCTTGAGGGGAAAGCTGTAACTCTGTGAGATGATTTCACAGAACACAAAGAAGTTTCTCAGAAAGCTTCTTTCTCTTTGTTATCGGAGGATATTTCATTTTGCCCTATAGTCTTCAAAGGGAAAGGAAATATCTCTTGTCAGATTCCACAGAAATAAGGCTAGCAAAGAGATCCACGAAATACAGATGTAACTCTGTGAGATGAATTAACAGAACACTGAGCAGTTTCTCAGAAAGCTTCTTTCCAGATTTCATCGGAGGATATTTCCTTTTTCACCATAGCCCTCTATGGGCTTCCAAATATCACTTTGCCAATTCGACAAGAACTGTTCTAGCGAAAGGCTTCCTGAGGGGAATGCTGTAACTCTGTGAGATGATTTCACAGAACCCAAAGAAGTTTCTCAGAAAGCTTCTTTCTCTTTGTTATCGGAGGATATTTCCTTTGTCCCTATAGTCTTCAAAGGGAAAGGAAATATCTGTTGTCAGATTCCACAGAAATAAGGCTAGCAAAGAGATCCAGGAAATACAGATGTAAATCTGTGAGATGAATTAACAGAACATTAAGCAGTTTCTCAGAAAGCTTCTTTCCAGATTTCAACGGAGGATATTTCCTTTTTCACCATAGCCCTCTATGGGCTTCCAAATATCACTTTGCCAATTCCACAAGAACTGTCTTAGCGAAAGGCTTCTTGAGGGGAAAGCTGTAACTCTGTGAGATGGTTTCACAGAAAACAAAGAAGTTTCTCAGAAAGCTTCTTTCTCTTTGTTATCGGAGGATATTTCCTTTTGCCCTATAATCTTCAAAGGGAAAGGAAATATCTCTTGTCAGATTCCACAGAAATAAGGCTAGCAAAGAGATCCAGGAAATACAGATGTAACTCTGTGAGATGAATTAACAGAACACTGAGCAGTTTCTCAGAAAGCTTCTTTCCAGATTTCATCGGAGGATATTTCCTTTTTCACCATAGCCCTCTATGGGCTTCCAAATATCACTTTGCCAATTCCACAAGAACTGTCTTAGAGAAAGGCTTCTTGAGGGGAAGCTGTAACTCTGTGAGATGATTTCACAGAACACAAAGAAGTTTCTCAGAAAGCTTCTTTCTCTTTGTTATCGGAGGATATTTCCTTTGGCCCTATAGTCTTCAAAGGGATCCGAAATATCTGTTCTCAGATTCCACAGAAATAAGGCTAGCAAAGAGATCCACGAAATACAGATGTATCTCTGTGAGACGAATTAACAGAACACTAAGCAGTTTCTCAGAAACCTTCTTTCCAGATTTCATCGGAGGATATTTCCTTTTTCACCATAGCCCTCTATGAGCTTCCAAATATCACTTTGCCAATTCCAGAAGAACTGTATTAGCGAAAGGCTACTTGAGGGGAAAGCTGTAACTCTGTGAGATGATTTCACAGAACACAAAGAAGTTTCTCAGAAAGCTTCTTTCTCTTTGTTATCGGAGGATATTTCCTTTGGCCCTATAGTCTTCAAAGGGATCCGAAATATCTGTTCTCAGATTCCACAGAAATGAGGCTAGCAAAGAGATCCACGAAATACAGATGTAACTCTTTGAGATGAATTAACAGAACACTAAGCAATTTCTCAGAAAGCTTCTTTCCAGATTTCATCGGAGGATATTTCCTTTTTCTCCATAGCCCTCTAAGAGCTTCCAAATATCACTTTGACAATTCCACAAGAACTGTCTTAATGAAAGGCTTCTTGAGGGGAAAGCTGTAACTCTGTGAGATGATTTCACAGAACACAAAGAAGTTTCTCAGAAAGCTTCTTTCTCTTTGTTATCGGAGGATATTTCCTTTGGCCCTATAGTCTTCAAAGGGAAAGGAAATATCTGTTCTCAGATTCCACCGAAATAAGACTAGCAAATAGATGCACCAAATAAAGATGTAACTCTGTGAGATGAATTAAGAGAACAGTAAGCAGTTTCTCAGAAATCTTCTTTCCAGATTTCATCGGAGGATATTTCCTTTTTCACCATAGCCCTCTTTGGGCTTCCAAATATCACTTTGCCAATTCCAGAAGAACTGTCTTAGCAAAAGGCTTCTTGGGGGGAAAGCTGTAACTCTGTGAGATGATTTCACAGAACACAAAGAAGTTTCTCAGAAAGCTTCTTTCTCTTTGTTATCGGAGGATATTTCCTTTGGCCCTATAGTCTTCAAAGGGAAAGGAAATATCTGTTGTCAGGTTCCACAGAAATAAGGCTCGCAAAGAGATCCAAGAAATACAGATGTAACACTGTGAGATGAATTAACGCAACACTGAGCAGTTTCTCTGAAAGCTTCTTTCCAGATTTCATCGGAGGATATTTCCTTTTTCACCATAGCCCTCTATGGGCTTCCAAATATCACTTTGAAAATTCCACAAGAACTATCTTAGCGAAAGGCTTCCTGAGGGGAAAGCTGTAACTCTGTGAGATGATTTCACAGAACACAAAGAAGTTTCGCAGAAAACTTCTTTCTCTTTGTTATCGGAGGATATTTCCTTTGGCCCTATAGTCTTCAAAGGGAAAGGAAATATCTGTTGTCAGATTCCACAGAAATAAGGCTAGCAAAGAGATCCCCGAAAGACAGATGTAACTCTGTGAGATGAATTAACAGAACACTAAGCAGTTTCTCAGAAAGCTTCTTTCCAGATTTCATCGGAGGATATTTCCTTTATCACCATAGCCCTCTAAGGGCTTCCAAATATCACTTTGCCAATTCCAGAAGAACTGTCTTAGCGAAAGGCTTCTTGAGGGGAAAGCTGTAAGTCTGTGAGATGATTTCACAGAACACAAAGAAGTTTCTCAGAAAGCTTCTTTCTCTTTTTTATCGGAGGATATTTCCTTTGGCCCTATAGTCTTCAAAAGGAAAGGAAATATCTGTTGTCAGATTCCACAGAAATAAGGCTAGCAAAGAGATCCAGGAAATACAGATGTAATTCTGTGAGATGAATTAACAGAACATTAAGCAGTTTCTCAGAAAGCTTCTTTCCAGATTTCATCGGAGGATATTTCCTTTTTCACCATAGCCCTCTAAGGGCTTCCAAATATCACTTTGCCAATTCCACAAGAACTGTCTTAGCGAAAGGCTTCTTGAGGGGAAAGCTGTAACTCTGTGAGATGATTTCACAGAAAACAAAGAAGTTTCTCAGAAAGCTTCTTTCTCTTTGTTATCGGAGGATATTTCCTTTGGCCCTATAGTCTTCAAAGGGATCCGAAATATCTGTTGTCAGATTCCACAGAAATAAGGCTAGCAAAGAGATCCACGAAATTCAGATGTAACTCTGTGAGATGAATTAACAGAACACTAAGCAGTTTCTCAGAAAGCTTCTTTCCAGATTTCATCTGAGGATATTTCCTTTTTCAACATAGCCCTCTATGGGCTTCCAAATATCACTTTGCCAATTCCACAAGAACTGTCTTCGCGAAAGGCTTCTTGAGGGGAAAGCTGTAACTCTGTGAGATGATTTCAGAGAACACAAAGAATTTTCTCAGAAAGCTTCTTTCTCTTTGTTATCGGAGGATATTTCCTTTGGCCCTATAGTCTTCAAAGGGAAAGGAAATATCTGTTGTCAGATTCCACAGAAATAAGGCTAGCAAAGAGATCCACGAAATACAGATGTAACTCTGTGAGATGAATTAACAGAACACTGAGCAGTTTCTCAGAAAGCTTCTTTCCAGATTTCATCTGAGGATATTTCCTTTTTCACCATAGCCCTCTATGGGCTTTCAAATATCACTTTGAAAATTCCACAAGAACTGTCTTAGTGAAAGGCTTCTTGAGGGGAAAGCTGTAACTCTGTAAGATGATTTCACAGAACACGAAGAAGTTTCTCAGAAAGCTTCTTTCTCTTTGTTATTGGAGGATATTTCCTTTGGCCCTATAGTCTTCAAAGGGAAAGGAAATATCTGTTGTCAGATTCCACAGAAATAAGGCTAGCAAAGAGATCCCCGAAAGACAGATGTAACTCTGTGAGATGAATTAACAGAACACTAAGCAGTTTCTCAGAAAGCTTCTTTCCAGATTTCATCGGAGGATATTTCCTTTATCACCATAGCCCTCTAAGGGCTTCCAAATATCCCTTTGCCAATTCCAGAAGAACTGTCTTAGCGAAAGGCTTCTTGAGGGGAAAGCTGTAAGTCTGTGAGATGATTTCACAGAACACAAAGAAGTTTCTCAGAAAGCTTCTTTCTCTTTGTTATCGGAGGATATTTCCTTTGGCCCTATAGTCTTTAAAGGAATCTGAAATATCTGTTCTCAGATTCCACAGAAATAAGGCTAGCAAAGAGATCCACGAAATACAGAGGTAACACTGTGAGATGAATTAACAGAACACTCAGCAGTTTCTCAGAAAGCTTCTTTCCAGATTTCATTGGAGGATATTTTATTTTTCACCATAGCCCTCTATGGGCTTCCAAATATCACTTTGCCAATTCCACAACAACTGTCTTAGCGAAAGACTTCTTGAGGGGAAAGCTGTAATTCTGTGAGATGATTTCATAGAACACAAAGAAGTTTTTCAGAAAGCTTCTTTCTCTTTGTTATCGGAGGATATTTCCTTTGGCCCTATAGTCTTCAAAGGGATCCGAAATATCTGTTCTCAGATTCCACAGAAATAAGGCTAGCAAAGAGATCCCCGAAATACAGATGTAACTCTGTGAGATGAATTAACAGAACACTAAGCAGTTTCTCAGAAAGCTTCTTTCCAGATTTCATCGGAGGATACTTCGTTTTTCACCATAGCTCTCTATGGGCTTCCAAATATCACTTTGCCAATTCGACAAGAACTGTCCTAGCGAAATGCTTCCTGAGGGGAAAGCTGTAACTCTGTGAGATGATTTCACAGAACCCAAAGAAGTTTCTCAGAAAGCTTCTTTCTCTTTGTTATCGGAGGATATTTCCTTTGGCCCTATAGTCTTCAAAAGGAAAGGAAATATCTGTTGTCAGATTCCACAGAAATAAGGCTAGCAAAGAGATCCAGGAAATACAGATGTAATTCTGTGAGATGAATTAACAGAACATTAAGCAGTTTCTCAGAAAGCTTCTTTCCAGATTTCATCGGAGGATATTTCCTTTTTCACCATAGCCCTCTAAGGGCTTCCAAATATCACTTTGCCAATTCCACAAGAACTGTCTTAGCGAAAGGCTTCTTGAGGGGAAAGCTGTAACTCTGTGAGATGATTTCACAGAAAACAAAGAAGTTTCTCAGAAAGCTTCTTTCTCTTTGTTATCGGAGGATATTTCCTTTGGCCCTATAGTCTTCAAAGGGATCCGAAATATCTGTTGTCAGATTCCACAGAAATAAGGCTAGCAAAGAGATCCACGAATTTCAGATGTAACTCTGTGAGATGAATTAACAGAACACTAAGCAGTTTCTCAGAAAGCTTCTTTCCAGATTTCATCTGAGGATATTTCCTTTTTCACCATAGCCCTCTATGGGCTTCCAAATATCACTTTGCCAATTCCACAAGAACTGTCTTCGCGAAAGGCTTCTTGAGGGGAAAGCTGTAACTCTGTGAGATGATTTCAGAGAACACAAAGAATTTTCTCAGAAAGCTTCTTTCTCTTTGTTATCGGAGGATATTTCCTTTGGCCCTATAGTCTTCAAAGGAAAGGAAATATCTGTTCTCAGATTCCACAGAAATAAGGCTAGCAAAGAGATCCACGAAATACAGATGTAACTCTGTGAGATGAATTAACAGAACACTAAGCAATTTCTCAGAAAGCTTCTTTCCAGATTTCATCGGGGGATATTTCCTTTTTCTCCATAGCCCTCTAAGAGCTTCCAAATATCACTTTGACAATTCCACAAGAACTGTCTTAGTGAAAGGCTTCTTGAGGGGAAAGCTGTAACTCTGTGAGATGATTTCACAGAACACAAAGAAGTTTCTCAGAAAGCTTCTTTCTCTTTGTTATCGGAGGATATTTCCTTTGGCCCTATAGTCTTCAAAGGGAAAGGAAATATCTGTTGTCAGATTCCACAGAAATAAGGCTGGCAAAGAGATCCAAGAAATACAGATGTAACTCTTTGAGATGAATTAACACATCACTGAGCAGTTTCTCAGAAAGCTTCTTTCCAGATTTCATCGGAGGATATTTCCTTTTTCACCATAGCCCTCTATGGGCTTCCATATATCACTTTGAAAATTCCACAAAAACTGTCTTAGCGAAAGGCTTCTTGAGGGGAAAGCTGTAACTCTGTGAGATGATTTCACAGAACACAAAGAAGTTTCGCAGAAAACTTCTTTCTCTTTGTTATCGGAGGATATTTCCTTTGGCCCTATAGTCTTCAAAGGGAAAGGAAATATCTGTTGTCAGATTCCACAGAAATAAGGCTAGCATAGAGATCCACGAAATACAGATGTAACTCTGTGAGATGAATTAACAGAACACTGAGCAGTTTCACAGAAAGCTTCTTTCCAGATTTCATTTGAGGATATTTCCTTTTTCACCATAGCCCTCTATGGGCTTCCAAATATCACTTTGCCAATTCCAAAAGAACTGTCTTAGCGAAAGGCTTCTTGAGGGGAAAGCTGTAACTCTGTGAGATGATTTCACAGAACACAAAGAAGTTTCTCAGAAAGCTTCTTTCTCTTTGTTATCGGAGGATATTTCCTTTGGCTCTATAGTCTTCAAAGGGATCCGAAATATCTGTTCTCAGATTCCACAGAAATAAGGCTAGGAAAGAGATCCCCGAAATACAGATGTAACTCTGTGAGATGAATTAACAGAACACTAAGCAGTTTCTCAGAAAGCTTCTTTCCAGATTTCATCGGAGGATATTTCCTTTTTCACCATAGCCCTCTATGGGCTTCCAAATATCACTTTGCCAATTCCACAAGAACTGTCGTAGCGAAAGGCTTCTTGAGGGGAAAGCTGTAACTCTGTGAGATGATTTCACAGAACACAAAGAAGTTTCTCAGAAAGCTTCTTTCTCTTTGTTATCGGAGGATATTTCCTTTTGCCCTATAGTCTTCAAAGGGAAAGGAAATATCTCTTGTCAGATTCCACAGAAATAAGGCTAGCAAAGAGATCCACGAAATACAGATGTAACTCTGTGAGATGAATTAACAGAACACTGAGCAGTTTCTCAGAAAGCTTCTTTCCAGATTTCATCGGAGGATATTTCCTTTTTCACCATAGCCCTCTATGGGCTTCCAAATATCACTTTGCCAATTCCACAAGAACTGTCTTAGAGAAAGGCTTCTTGAGGGGAAAGCTGTAACTCTGTGAGATGATTTCACAGAACACAAAGAAGTTTCTCAGAAAGCTTCTTTCTCTTTGTTATCGGAGGATATTTCCTTTGGCCCTATAGTCTTCAAAGGGATCCGAAATATCTGTTCTCAGATTCCACAGAAATAAGGCTAGCAAAGAGATCCACGAAATACAGATGTATCTCTGTGAGACGAATTAACAGAACACTAAGCAGTTTCTCAGAAAGCTTCTTTCCAGATTTCATCGGAGGATATTTCCTTTTTCACCATAGCCCTCTATGAGCTTCCAAATATCACTTTGCCAATTCCAGAAGAACTGTATTAGCGAAAGGCTACTTGAGGGGAAAGCTGTAACTCTGTGAGATGATTTCACAGAACACAAAGAAGTTTCTCAGAAAGCTTCTTTCTCTTTGTTATCGGAGGATATTTCCTTTGGCCCTATAGTCTTCAAAGGGATCCGAAATATCTGTTCTCAGATTCCACAGAAATGAGGCTAGCAAAGAGATCCACGAAATACAGATGTAACTCTTTGAGATGAATTAACAGAACACTAAGCAATTTCTCAGAAAGCTTCTTTCCAGATTTCATGGGAGGATATTTCCTTTTTCTCCATAGCCCTCTAAGAGCTTCCAAATATCACTTTGACAATTCCACAAGAACTGTCTTAATGAAAGGCTTCTTGAGGGGAAAGCTGTAACTCTGTGAGATGATTTCACAGAACACAAAGAAGTTTCTCAGAAAGCTTCTTTCTCTTTGTTATCGGAGGATATTTCCTTTGGCCCTATAGTCTTCAAAGGGAAAGGAAATATCTGTTCTCAGATTCCACCGAAATAAGACTAGCAAATAGATCCACCAAATAAAGATGTAACTCTGTGAGATGAATTAAGAGAACAGTAAGCAGTTTCTCAGAAATCTTCTTTCCAGATTTCATCGGAGGATATTTCCTTTTTCACCATAGCCCTCTTTGGGCTTCCAAATATCACTTTGCCAATTCCAGAAGAACTGTCTTAGCAAAAGGCTTCTTGGGGGGAAAGCTGTAACTCTGTGAGATGATTTCACAGAACACAAAGAAGTTTCTCAGAAAGCTTCTTTCTCTTTGTTATCGGAGGATATTTCCTTTGGCCCTATAGTCTTCAAAGGGAAAGGAAATATCTGTTGTCAGGTTCCACAGAAATAAGGCTCGCAAAGAGATCCAAGAAATACAGATGTAACTCTGTGAGATGAATTAACGCAACACTGAGCAGTTTCTCCGAAAGCTTCTTTCCAGATTTCATCGGAGGATATTTCCTTTTTCACCATAGCCCTCTATGGGCTTCCAAATATCACTTTGAAAATTCCACAAGAACTGTCTTAGCGAAAGGCTTCCTGAGGGGAAAGCTGTAACTCTGTGAGATGATTTCACAGAACACAAAGAAGTTTCGCAGAAAACTTCTTTCTCTTTGTTATCGGAGGATATTTCCTTTGGCCCTATAGTCTTCAAAGGGAAAGGAAATATCTGTTGTCAGATTCCACAGAAATAAGGCTAGCAAAGAGATCCCCGAAAGACAGATGTAACTCTGTGAGATGAATTAACAGAACACTAAGCAGTTTCTCAGAAAGCTTCTTTCCAGATTTCATCGGAGGATATTTCCTTTTTCACCATAGCCCTCTAAGGGCTTCCAAATATCACTTTGCCAATTCCACAAGAACTGTCTTAGCGAAAGGCTTCTTGAGGGGAAAGCTGTAACTCTGTGAGATGATTTCACAGAAAACAAAGAAGTTTCTCAGAAAGCTTCTTTCTCTTTGTTATCGGAGGATATTTCCTTTGGCCCTATAGTCTTCAAAGGGATCCGAAATATCTGTTGTCAGATTCCACAGAAATAAGGCTAGCAAAGAGATCCAGGAAATACAGATGTAATTCTGTGAGATGAATTAACAGAACATTAAGCAGTTTCTCAGAAAGCTTCTTTCCAGATTTCATCGGAGGATATTTCCTTTTTCACCATAGCCCTCTAAGGGCTTCCAAATATCACTTTGCCAATTCCACAAGAACTGTCTTAGCGAAAGGCTTCTTGAGGGGAAAGCTGTAACTCTGTGAGATGATTTCACAGAAAACAAAGAAGTTTCTCAGAAAGCTTCTTTCTCTTTGTTATCGGAGGATATTTCCTTTGGCCCTATAGTCTTCAAAGGGATCCGAAATATCTGTTGTCAGATTCCACAGAAATAAGGCTAGCAAAGAGATCCACGAAATTCAGATGTAACCCTGTGAGATGAATTAACAGAACACTAAGCAGTTTCTCAGAAAGCTTCTTTCCAGATTTCATCTGAGGATATTTCCTTTTTCAACATAGCCCTCTATGGGCTTCCAAATATCACTTTGCCAATTCCACAAGAACTGTCTTCGCGAAAGGCTTCTTGAGGGGAAAGCTGTAACTCTGTGAGATGATTTCAGAGAACACAAAGAATTTTCTCAGAAAGCTTCTTTCTCTTTGTTATCGGAGGATATTTCCTTTGGCCCTATAGTCTTCAAAGGGAAAGGAAATATCTGTTGTCAGATTCCACAGAAATAAGGCTAGCAAAGAGATCCACGAAATACAGATGTAACTCTGTGAGATGAATTAACAGAACATTAAGCAGTTTCTCAGAAAGCTTCTTTCCAGATTTCATCGGAGGATATTTCCTTTTTCACCATAGCCCTCTAAGGGCTTCCAAATATCACTTTGCCAATTCCACAAGAACTGTCTTAGCGAAAGGCTTCTTGAGGGGAAAGCTGTAACTCTGTGAGATGATTTCACAGAAAACAAAGAAGTTTCTCAGAAAGCTTCTTTCTCTTTGTTATCGGAGGATATTTCCTTTGGCCCTATAGTCTTCAAAGGGATCCGAAATATCTGTTGTCAGATTCCACAGAAATAAGGCTAGCAAAGAGATCCACGAAATTCAGATGTAACTCTGTGAGATGAATTAACAGAACACTAAGCAGTTTCTCAGAAAGCTTCTTTCCAGATTTCATCTGAGGATATTTCCTTTTTCAACATAGCCCTCTATGGGCTTCCAAATATCACTTTGCCAATTCCACAAGAACTGTCTTCGCGAAAGGCTTCTTGAGGGGAAAGCTGTAACTCTGTGAGATGATTTCAGAGAACACAAAGAATTTTCTCAGAAAGCTTCTTTCTCTTTGTTATCGGAGGATATTTCCTTTGGCCCTATAGTCTTCAAAGGGAAAGGAAATATCTGTTGTCAGATTCCACAGAAATAAGGCTAGCAAAGAGATCCACGAAATACAGATGTAACTCTGTGAGATGAATTAACAGAACACTGAGCAGTTTCTCAGAAAGCTTCTTTCCAGATTTCATCTGAGGATATTTCCTTTTTCACCATAGCCCTCTATGGGCTTTCAAATATCACTTTGAAAATTCCACAAGAACTGTCTTAGTGAAAGGCTTCTTGAGGGGAAAGCTGTAACTCTGTAAGATGATTTCACAGAACACGAAGAAGTTTCTCAGAAAGCTTCTTTCTCTTTGTTATTGGAGGATATTTCCTTTGGCCCTATAGTCTTCAAAGGGAAAGGAAATATCTGTTGTCAGATTCCACAGAAATAAGGCTAGCAAAGAGATCCCCGAAAGACAGATGTAACTCTGTGAGATGAATTAACAGAACACTAAGCAGTTTCTCAGAAAGCTTCTTTCCAGATTTCATCGGAGGATATTTCCTTTATCACCATAGCCCTCTAAGGGCTTCCAAATATCACTTTGCCAATTCCAGAAGAACTGTCTTAGCGAAAGGCTTCTTGAGGGGAAAGCTGTAAGTCTGTGAGATGATTTCACAGAACACAAAGAAGTTTCTCAGAAAGCTTCTTTCTCTTTGTTATCGGAGGATATTTCCTTTGGCCCTATAGTCTTTAAAGGAATCTGAAATATCTGTTCTCAGATTCCACAGAAATAAGGCTAGCAAAGAGATCCACGAAATACAGAGGTAACACTGTGAGATGAATTAACAGAACACTCAGCAGTTTCTCAGAAAGCTTCTTTCCAGATTTCATTGGAGGATATTTCCTTTTTCACCATAGCCCTCTATGGGCTTCCAAATATCACTTTGCCAATTCCACAACAACTGTCTTAGCGAAAGACTTCTTGAGGGGAAAGCTGTAATTCTGTGAGATGATTTCATAGAACACAAAGAAGTTTTTCAGAAAGCTTCTTTCTCTTTGTTATCGGAGGATATTTCCTTTGGCCCTATAGTCTTCAAAGGGATCCGAAATATCTGTTCTCAGATTCCACAGAAATAAGGCTAGCAAAGAGATCCCCGAAATACAGATGTAACTCTGTGAGATGAATTAACAGAACACTAAGCAGTTTCTCAGAAAGCTTCTTTCCAGATTTCATCGGAGGATACTTCCTTTTTCACCGTAGCTCTCTATGGGCTTCCAAATATCACTTTGCCAATTCGACAAGAACTGTCCTAGCGAAATGCTTCCTGAGGGGAAAGCTGTAACTCTGTGAGATGATTTCACAGAACCCAAAGAAGTTTCTCAGAAAGCTTCTTTCTCTTTGTTATCGGAGGATATTTCCTTTGGCCCTATAGTCTTCAAAAGGAAAGGAAATATCTGTTGTCAGATTCCACAGAAATAAGGCTAGCAAAGAGATCCAGGAAATACAGATGTAATTCTGTGAGATGAATTAACAGAACATTAAGCAGTTTCTCAGAAAGCTTCTTTCCAGATTTCATCGGAGGATATTTCCTTTTTCACCATAGCCCTCTAAGGGCTTCCAAATATCACTTTGCCAATTCCACAAGAACTGTCTTAGCGAAAGGCTTCTTGAGGGGAAAGCTGTAACTCTGTGAGATGATTTCACAGAAAACAAAGAAGTTTCTCAGAAAGCTTCTTTCTCTTTGTTATCGGAGGATATTTCCTTTGGCCCTATAGTCTTCAAAGGGATCCGAAATATCTGTTGTCAGATTCCACAGAAATAAGGCTAGCAAAGAGATCCACGAATTTCAGATGTAACTCTGTGAGATGAATTAAGAGAACACTAAGCAGTTTCTCAGAAAGCTTCTTTCCAGATTTCATCTGAGGATATTTCCTTTTTCACCATAGCCCTCTATGGGCTTCCAAATATCACTTTGCCAATTCCACAAGAACTGTCTTCGCGAAAGGCTTCTTGAGGGGAAAGCTGTAACTCTGTGAGATGATTTCAGAGAACACAAAGAATTTTCTCAGAAAGCTTCTTTCTCTTTGTTATCGGAGGATATTTCCTTTGGCCCTATAGTCTTCAAAGGAAAGGAAATATCTGTTCTCAGATTCCACAGAAATAAGGCTAGCAAAGAGATCCACGAAATACAGATGTAACTCTGTGAGATGAATTAACAGAACACTAAGCAATTTCTCAGAAAGCTTCTTTCCAGATTTCATCGGGGGATATTTCCTTTTTCTCCATAGCCCTCTAAGAGCTTCCAAATATCACTTTGACAATTCCACAAGAACTGTCTTAGTGAAAGGCTTCTTGAGGGGAAAGCTGTAACTCTGTGAGATGATTTCACAGAACACAAAGAAGTTTCTCAGAAAGCTTCTTTCTCTTTGTTATCGGAGGATATTTCCTTTGGCCCTATAGTCTTCAAAGGGAAAGGAAATATCTGTTGTCAGATTCCACAGAAATAAGGCTGGCAAAGAGATCCAAGAAATACAGATGTAACTCTTTGAGATGAATTAACACATCACTGAGCAGTTTCTCAGAAAGCTTCTTTCCAGATTTCATCGGAGGATATTTCCTTTTTCACCATAGCCCTCTATGGGCTTCCATATATCACTTTGAAAATTCCACAAGAACTGTCTTAGCGAAAGGCTTCTTGAGGGGAAAGCTGTAACTCTGTGAGATGATTTCACAGAACACAAAGAAGTTTCGCAGAAAACTTCTTTCTCTTTGTTATCGGAGGATATTTCCTTTGGCCCTATAGTCTTCAAAGGGAAAGGAAATATCTGTTGTCAGATTCCACAGAAATAAGGCTAGCATAGAGATCCAGGAAATACAGATGTAACTCTGTGAGATGAATTAACAGAACACTGAGCAGTTTCACAGAAAGCTTCTTTCCAGATTTCATTTGAGGATATTTCCTTTTTCACCATAGCCCTCTATGGGCTTCCAAATATCACTTTGCCAATTCCAAAAGAACTGTCTTAGCGAAAGGCTTCTTGAGGGGAAAGCTGTAACTCTGTGAGATGATTTCACAGAACACAAAGAAGTTTCTCAGAAAGCTTCTTTCTCTTTGTTATCGGAGGATATTTCCTTTGGCTCCTTAGTCTTCAAAGGGATCCGAAATATCTGTTCTCAGATTCCACAGAAATAAGGCTAGGAAAGAGATCCCCGAAATAGAGATGTAACTCTGTGAGATGAATTAACAGAACACTAAGCAGTTTCTCAGAAAGCTTCTTTCCAGATTTCATCGGAGGATATTTCCTTTTTCACCATAGCCCTCTATGGGCTTCCAAATATCACTTTGCCAATTCCACAAGAACTGTCGTAGCGAAAGGCTTCTTGAGGGGAAAGCTGTAACTCTGTGAGATGATTTCACAGAACACAAAGAAGTTTCTCAGAAAGCTTCTTTCTCTTTGTTATCGGAGGATATTTCCTTTTGCCCTATAGTCTTCAAAGGGAAAGGAAATATCTCTTGTCAGATTCCACAGAAATAAGGCTAGCAAAGAGATCCACGAAATACAGATGTAACTCTGTGAGATGAATTAACAGAACACTGAGCAGTTTCTCAGAAAGCTTCTTTCCAGATTTCATCGGAGGATATTTCCTTTTTCACCATAGCCCTCTAAGGGCTTCCAAATATCACTTTGCCAATTCCACAAGAACTGTCTTAGCGAAAGGCTTCTTGAGGGGAAATCTGTAACTCTGTGAGATGATTTCACAGAACACAAAGAAGTTTCTCAGAAAGCTTCTTTCTCTTTGTTATCAGAGGATATTTCCTTTGGCCCTATAGTCTTGAAAGGGATCCGAAATATCTGTTCTCAGATTCCACAGAAATAAGGCTAGCAAAGAGATCCACGAAATACAGATGTAACTCTGTGAGATGAATTAACAGAACACTGAGCAGTTTTTCAGAAGGCTTCTTTCCAGATTTCATCGGAGGATATTTCCTTTGTCACCATAGCCCTCAATGGGCTTCCAAATATCACATTGCCAATTCCAGAAGAACTGTTTTAGCGAAAGTCTTCTTGAGGGGAAAGCTGTAACTCTGTGAGATGATTTCACAGAACACAAAGAAGTTTCTCAGAAAGCTTCTTTCTCTTTGTTATCGGAGGATATTTCCTTTGGCCCTATAGTCTTTAAAGGGAAAGGAAATATCTGTTGTCAGATTCCACAGAAATAAGGTTAGCAAAGAGATCCACGAAATACAGATGTAACACTGTGAGATGAATTAACAGAACACTAAGCAGTTTCTCAGAAAGTTTCTTTCCATATTTCATCGGAGGATATTTCCTTTTTCACCATAGCCCTCTATGGGCTTCCAAATATCACTTTGCCAATTCCACATGAACTCTCTTAGCGAAAGGCTTCTTGAGGGGAAAGCTGTAACTCTGTCAGATGATTTCACAGAACACAAAGAAGTTTCTCAGAAAGCTTCTTTCTCTTTGTTATCGGAGGATATTTCCTTTGGCCCTATAGTCTTCAAAGGGATCCGAAATATCTGTTCTCAGATTCCACAGAAAAAAGGCTAGGAAAGAGATCCACGAAATAAAGATGTAACTCTGTGAGATGAATTAACAGAACACTAAGCAGTTTCTCAGAAAGCTTCTTTCCAGATTTCATCGGAGGATATTTCCTTTTTCACCATAGCCCTCTTTGGGCTTCCAAATATCACTTTGCCAATTCCACAAGAACTGTCTTAGCGAAAGGCTTCTTGGGGGGAAAGCTGTAACTCTGGGAGATGATTTCCCAGAACACAAAGAAGTTTCTCAGAAAGTTTCTTTCTCTTTGTTTTCGGAGGATATTTCCTTTGGCCCTATAGTCTTCAAAGGGAAAGGAAATATCTGTTGTCAGATTCCACAGAAATATGGCTGGCAAAGAGATGCAAGAAATACAGATGTAATTCTGTGTGATGAATTAACACAACACTGAGCAGTTTCTCAGAAAGCTTCTTTCCAGATTTCATCGGAGGATATTTCCTTTTTCACCATAGCCCTCTATGGGCTTCCAAATATCACTTTGAAAATTCCACAAGAACTGTCTTAGCGAAAGGCTTCTTGAGGGGAAAGCTGTAACTCTGTGAGATGATTTCACAGAACACAAAGAAGTTTCTCAGAAAGCTTCTTTCTCTTTGTTATCGGAGGATATTTCCTTTGGCCCTATAGTCTTCAAAGAGATCCGAAATATCTGTTCTCAGATTCCACAGAAATAAGGCTAGCAAAGAGATCCCCGAAATACAGATGTAACCCTGTGAGATGAATTAACAGAACACTAAGCAGTTTCTCAGAAAGCTTCTTTCCAGATTTCATCGGAGGATACTTCCTTTTTCACCATAGCTCTCTATGGGCTTCCAAATATCACTTTGCCAATTCGACAAGAACTGTTCTAGCGAAAGGCTTCCTGAGGGGAAAGCTGTAACTCTGTGAGATGATTTCACAGAACCCAAAGAAGTTTCTCAGAAAGCTTCTTTCTCTTTGTTATCGGAGGATATTTCCTTTGTCCCTATAGTCTTCAAAGGGAAAGGAAATATCTGTTGTCAGATTCCACAGAAATAAGGCTAGCAAAAAGATCCAGGAAATACAGATGTAAATCTGTGAGATGAATTAACAGAACATTAAGCAGTTTCTCAGAAAGCTTCTTTCCAGATTTCAACGGAGGATATTTCCTTTTTCATCATAGCCCTCTATGGGCTTCCAAATATCACTTTGCCAATTCCACAAGAACTGTCTTAGCGAAAGGCTTCTTGAGGGGAAAGCTGTAACTCTGTGAGATGATTTCACAGAAAACAAAGAAGTTTCTCAGAAAGCTTCTTTCTCTTTGTTATCGGAGGATATTTCCTTTGGCCCTATAGTATTCAAATGGATCCGAAATATCTGTTCTCAGATTCCACAGAAATAAGACTAGCAAAGAGATCCACGAAATACAGATGTAACTCTGTGAGATGAATTAACAGAACACTGAGCAGTTTCTCAGAAAGCTTCTTTCCAGATTTCATCGGAGGATATTTCCTTTTTCACCATAGCCCTCTATGGGCTTCCAAATATCACTTTGCCAATTCCACAAGAACTGTCTTAGCGAAAGGCTTCTTGAGGGGAAATCTGTAACTCTGTGAGATGATTTCACAGAAGACAAAGAAGTTTCTCAGAAAGCTTCTTTCTCTTTGTTATCGGAGGATATTTCCTTTGGCCCTATAGTCTTCAAAGGGATCCGAAATATCTGTTCTCAGATTCCACAGAAATAAGGCTAGCAAAGAGATCCCCGAAATACAGATGTAAATCTGTGAGATGAATTAACAGAACACTAAGCAGTTTCTCAGAAAGCTTCTTTCCAGATTTCATCGGAGGATACTTCCTTTTTCACCATAGCTCTCTATGGGCTTCCAAATATCACTTTGCCAATTCCACAAGAACTGTCTTAGCGAAAGGCTTCTTGAGGGGAAAGCTGTAACTCTGTGAGATGATTTCACAGAACACAAAGAAGTTTCTCAGAAAGCTTCTTTCTCTTTGTTATCGGAGGATATTTCCTTTGGCTCTATAGTCTTCAAAGGGATCCGAAATATCTGTTCTCAGATTCCACAGAAATAAGGCTAGGAAAGAGATCCCCGAAATACAGATGTAACTCTGTGAGATGAATTAACAGAACACTAAGCAGTTTCTCAGAAAGCTTCTTTCCAGATTTCATCGGAGGATATTTCCTTTTTCACCATAGCCCTCTATGGGCTTCCAAATATCACTTTGCCAATTCCACAAGAACTGTCGTAGCGAAAGGCTTCTTGAGGGGAAAGCTGTAACTCTGTGAGATGATTTCACAGAACACAAAGAAGTTTCTCAGAAAGCTTCTTTCTCTTTGTTATCGGAGGATATTTCCTTTTGCCCTATAGTCTTCAAAGGGAAAGGAAATATCTCTTGTCAGATTCCACAGAAATAAGGCTAGCAAAGAGATCCACGAAATACAGATGTAACTCTGTGAGATGAATTAACAGAACACTGAGCAGTTTCTCAGAAAGCTTCTTTCCAGATTTCATCGGAGGATATTTCCTTTTTCACCATAGCCCTCTAAGGGCTTCCAAATATCACTTTGCCAATTCCACAAGAACTGTCTTAGCGAAAGGCTTCTTGAGGGGAAATCTGTAACTCTGTGAGATGATTTCACAGAACACAAAGAAGTTTCTCAGAAAGCTTCTTTCTCTTTGTTATCAGAGGATATTTCCTTTGGCCCTATAGTCTTGAAAGGGATCCGAAATATCTGTTCTCAGATTCCACAGAAATAAGGCTAGCAAAGAGATCCACGAAATACAGATGTAACTCTGTGAGATGAATTAACAGAACACTGAGCAGTTTTTCAGAAGGCTTCTTTCCAGATTTCATCGGAGGATATTTCCTTTGTCACCATAGCCCTCAATGGGCTTCCAAATATCACATTGCCAATTCCAGAAGAACTGTTTTAGCGAAAGTCTTCTTGAGGGGAAAGCTGTAACTCTGTGAGATGATTTCACAGAACACAAAGAAGTTTCTCAGAAAGCTTCTATCTCTTTGTTATCGGAGGATATTTCCTTTGACCCTATAGTCTTTAAAGGGAAAGGAAATATCTGTTGTCAGATTCCACAGAAATAAGGTTAGCAAAGAGATCCACGAAATACAGATGTAACACTGTGAGATGAATTAACAGAACACTAAGCAGTTTCTCAGAAAGTTTCTTTCCATATTTCATCGGAGGATATTTCCTTTTTCACCATAGCCCTCTATGGGCTTCCAAATATCACTTTGCCAATTCCACATGAACTCTCTTAGCGAAAGGCTTCTTGAAGGGAAAGCTGTAACTCTGTCAGATGATTTCACAGAACACAAAGAAGTTTCTCAGAAAGCTTCTTTCTCTTTGTTATCGGAGGATATTTCCTTTGGCCCTATAGTCTTCAAAGGGATCCGAAATATCTGTTCTCAGATTCCACAGAAATAAGGCTAGCAAAGAGATCCACGAAATAAAGATGTAACTCTGTGAGATGAATTAACAGAACACTAAGCAGTTTCTCAGAAAGCTTCTTTCCAGATTTCATCGGAGGATATTTCCTTTTTCACCATAGCCCTCTTTGGGCTTCCAAATATCACTTTGCCAATTCCACAAGAACTGTCTTAGCGAAAGGCTTCTTGGGGGGAAAGCTGTAACTCTGGGAGATGATTTCCCAGAACACAAAGAAGTTTCTCAGAAAGTTTCTTTCTCTTTGTTATCGGAGGATATTTCCTTTGGCCCTATAGTCTTCAAAGGGAAAGGAAATATCTGTTGTCAGATTCCACAGAAATAAGGCTGGCAAAGAGATGCAAGAAATACAGATGTAATTCTGTGTGATGAATTAACACAACACTGAGCAGTTTCTCAGAAAGATTCTTTCCAGATTTCATCGGAGGATATTTCCTTTTTCACCATAGCCCTCTATGGGCTTCCAAATATCACTTTGAAAATTCCACAAGAACTGTCTTAGCGAAAGGCTTCTTGAGGGGAAAGCTGTAACTCTGTGAGATGATTTCACAGAACACAAAGAAGTTTCTCAGAAAGCTTCTTTCTCTTTGTTATCGGAGGATATTTCCTTTGGCCCTATAGTCTTCAAAGAGATCCGAAATATCTGTTCTCAGATTCCACAGAAATAAGGCTAGCAAAGAGATCCCCGAAATACAGATGTAACCCTGTGAGATGAATTAACAGAACACTAAGCAGTTTCTCAGAAAGCTTCTTTCCAGATTTCATCGGAGGATACTTCCTTTTTCACCATAGCTCTCTATGGGCTTCCAAATATCACTTTGCCAATTCGACAAGAACTGTTCTAGCGAAAGGCTTCCTGAGGTGAAAGCTGTAACTCTGTGAGATGATTTCACAGAACCCAAAGAAGTTTCTCAGAAAGCTTCTTTCTCTTTGTTATCGGAGGATATTTCCTTTGTCCCTATAGTCTTCAAAGGGAAAGGAAATATCTGTTGTCAGATTCCACAGAAATAAGGCTAGCAAAAAGATCCAGGAAATACAGATGTAAATCTGTGAGATGAATTAACAGAACATTAAGCAGTTTCTCAGAAAGCTTCTTTCCAGATTTCAACGGAGGATATTTCCTTTTTCATCATAGCCCTCTATGGGCTTCCAAATATCACTTTGCCAATTCCACAAGAACTGTCTTAGCGAAAGGCTTCTTGAGGGGAAAGCTGTAACTCTGTGAGATGATTTCACAGAAAACAAAGAAGTTTCTCAGAAAGCTTCTTTCTCTTTGTTATCGGAGGATATTTCCTTTGGCCCTATAGTCTTCAAAGGGATCCGAAATATCTGTTCTCAGATTCCACAGAAATAAGGCTAGCAAAGAGATCCACGAAATACAGATGTAACTCTTTGAGATGAATTAACAGAACACTGAGCAGTTTCTCAGAAAGCTTCTTTCCAGATTTCATCGGAGGATATTTCCTTTTTCACCATAGCCCTCTATGGGCTTCCAAATATCACTTTGCCAATTCCACAAGAACTGTCTTAGCGAAAGGCTTCTTGAGGGGAAATCTGTAACTCTGTGAGATGATTTCACAGAAGACAAAGAAGTTTCTCAGAAAGCTTCTTTCTCTTTGTTATCGGAGGATATTTCCTTTGGCCCTATAGTCTTCAAAGGGATCCGAAATATCTGTTCTCAGATTCCACAGAAATAAGGCTAGCAAAGAGATCCCCGAAATACAGATGTAAATCTGTGAGATGAATTAACAGAACACTAAGCAGTTTCTCAGAAAGCTTCTTTCCAGATTTCATCGGAGGATACTTCCTTTTTCACCATAGCTCTCTGGGCTTCCAAATATCACTTTGCCAATTCGACAAGAACTGTTCTAGCGAAAGGCTTCCTAAGGGGAATGCTGTAACTCTGTGAGATGATTTCACAGAACCCAAAGAAGTTTCTCAGAAAGCTTCTTTCTCTTTGTTATCGGAGGATATTTCCTTTGTCCCTATAGTCTTCAAAGGGAAAGGAAATATCTGTTGTCAGATTCCACAGAAATAAGGCTAGCAAAGAGATCCAGGAAATACAGATGTAAATCTGTGAGATGAATTAACAGAACATTAAGCAGTTTCTCAGAAAGCTTCTTTCCAGATTTCAACGGAGGATATTTCCTTTTTCACCATAGCCCTCTATGGGCTTCCAAATATCACTTTGCCAATTCCACAAGAACTGTCTTAGCGAAAGGCTTCTTGAGGGGAAAGCTGTAACTCTGTGAGATGGTTTCACAGAAAACAAAGAAGTTTCTCAGAAAGCTTCTTTCTCTTTGTTATCGGAGGATATTTCCTTTTGCCCTATAGTCTTCAAAGGGAAAGGAAATATCTCTTGTCAGATTCCACAGAAATAAGGCTAGCAAAGAGATCCACGAAATACAGATGTAACTCTGTGAGATGAATTAACAGAACACTCAGCAGTTTCTCAGAAAGCTTCTTTCCAGATTTCATCGGAGGATATTTCCTTTTTCACCATAGCCCTCTATGGGCTTCCAAATATCACTTTGCCAATTCCACAAGAACTGTCTTAGCGAAAGGCTTCTTGAGGGGAAAGCTGTAACTCTGTGAGATGATTTCACAGAACACAAAGAAGTTTCTCAGAAAGCTTCTTTCTCTTTGTTATCGGAGGATATTTCCTTTGGCCCTATAGTCTTCAAAGGGATCCGAAATATCTGTTCTCAGATTCCACAGAAATAAGGCTAGCAAAGAGATCCACGAAATACAGATGTATCTCTGTGAGACGAATTAACAGAACACTAAGCAGTTTCTCAGAAAGCTTCTTTCCAGATTTCATCGGAGGATATTTCCTTTTTCACCATAGCCCTCTATGAGCTTCCAAATATCACTTTGCCAATTCCAGAAGAACTGTATTAGCGAAAGGCTACTTGAGGGGAAAGCTGTAACTCTGTGAGATGATTTCACAGAACACAAAGAAGTTTCTCAGAAAGCTTCTTTCTCTTTGTTATCGGAGGATATTTCCTTTGGCCCTATAGTCTTCAAAGGGATCCGAAATATCTGTTCTCAGATTCCACAGAAATGAGGCTAGCAAAGAGATCCACGAAATACAGATGTAACTCTTTGAGATGAATTAACAGAACACTAAGCAATTTCTCAGAAAGCTTCTTTCCAGATTTCATCGGAGGATATTTCCTTTTTCTCCATAGCCCTCTAAGAGCTTCCAAATATCACTTTGACAATTCCACAAGAACTGTCTTAATGAAAGGCTTCTTGAGGGGAAAGCTGTAACTCTGTGAGATGATTTCAAAGAACACAAAGAAGTTTCTCAGAAAGCTTCTTTCTCTTTGTTATCGGAGGATATTTCCTTTGGCCCTATAGTCTTCAAAGGGAAAGGAAATATCTGTTCTCAGATTCCACCGAAATAAGACTAGCAAATAGATCCACCAAATAAAGATGTAACTCTGTGAGATGAATTAAGAGAACAGTAAGCAGTTTCTCAGAAATCTTCTTTCCAGATTTCATCGGAGGATATTTCCTTTTTCACCATAGCCCTCTTTGGGCTTCCAAATATCACTTTGCCAATTCCAGAAGAACTGTCTTAGCAAAAGGCTTCTTGGGGGGAAAGCTGTAACTCTGTGAGATGATTTCACAGAACACAAAGAAGTTTCTCAGAAAGCTTCTTTCTCTTTGTTATCGGAGGATATTTCCTTTGGCCCTATAGTCTTCAAAGGGAAAGGAAATATCTGTTGTCAGGTTCCACAGAAATAAGGCTCGCAAAGAGATCCAAGAAATACAGATGTAACTCTGTGAGATGAATTAACGCAACACTGAGCAGTTTCTCCGAAAGCTTCTTTCCAGATTTCATCGGAGGATATTTCCTTTTTCACCATAGCCCTCTATGGGCTTCCAAATATCACTTTGAAAATTCCACAAGAACTGTCTTAGCGAAAGGCTTCCTGAGGGGAAAGCTGTAACTCTGTGAGATGATTTCACAGAACACAAAGAAGTTTCGCAGAAAACTTCTTTCTCTTTGTTATCGGAGGATATTTCCTTTGGCCCTATAGTCTTCAAAGGGAAAGGAAATATCTGTTGTCAGATTCCACAGAAATAAGGCTAGCAAAGAGATCCACGAAACACAGATGTAACTCTGTGAGATGAATTAACAGAACACTAAGCAGTTTCTCAGAAAGCTTCTTTCCAGATTTCATCGGAGGATATTTCCTTTATCACCATAGCCCTCTAAGGGCTTCCAAATATCACTTTGCCAATTCCAGAAGAACTGTCTTAGCGAAAGGCTTCTTGAGGGGAAAGCTCTAAGTCTGTGAGATGATTTCACAGAACACAAAGAAGTTTCTCAGAAAGCTTCTTTCTCTTTTTTATCGGAGGATATTTCCTTTGGCCCTATAGTCTTCAAAAGGAAAGGAAATATCTGTTGTCAGATTCCACAGAAATAAGGCTAGCAAAGAGATCCAGGAAATACAGATGTAATTCTGTGAGATGAATTAACAGAACATTAAGCAGTTTCTCAGAAAGCTTCTTTCCAGATTTCATCGGAGGATATTTCCTTTTTCACCATAGCCCTCTAAGGGCTTCCAAATATCACTTTGCCAATTCCACAAGAACTGTCTTAGCGAAAGGCTTCTTGAGGGGAAAGCTGTAACTCTGTGAGATGATTTCACAGAAAACAAAGAAGTTTCTCAGAAAGCTTCTTTCTCTTTGTTATCGGAGGATATTTCCTTTGGCCCTATAGTCTTCAAAGGGATCCGAAATATCTGTTGTCAGATTCCACAGAAATAAGGCTAGCAAAGAGATCCACGAAATTCAGATGTAACTCTGTGAGATGAATTAACAGAACACTAAGCAGTTTCTCAGAAAGCTTCTTTCCAGATTTCATCTGAGGATATTTCCTTTTTAACCATAGCCCTCTATGGGCTTTCAAATATCACTTTGAAAATTCCACAAGAACTGTCTTAGTGAAAGGCTTCTTGAGGGGAAAGCTGTAACTCTGTAAGATGATTTCACAGAACACGAAGAAGTTTCTCAGAAAGCTTCTTTCTCTTTGTTATTGGAGGATATTTCCTTTGGCCCTATAGTCTTCAAAGGGAAAGGAAATATCTGTTGTCAGATTCCACAGATATAAGGCTAGCAAAGAGATCCCCGAAAGACAGATGTAACTCTGTGAGATGAATTAACAGAACACTAAGCAGTTTCTCAGAAAGCTTCTTTCCAGATTTCATCGGAGGATATTTCCTTTATCACCATAGCCCTCTAAGGGCTTCCAAATATCACTTTGCCAATTCCAGAAGAACTGTCTTAGCGAAAGGCTTCTTGAGGGGAAAGCTGTAAGTCTGTGAGATGATTTCACAGAACACAAAGAAGTTTCTCAGAAAGCTTCTTTCTCTTTGTTATCGGAGGATATTTCCTTTGGCCCTATAGTCTTTAAAGGAATCTGAAATATCTGTTCTCAGATTCCACAGAAATAAGGCTAGCAAAGAGATCCACGAAATACAGAGGTAACACTGTGAGATGAATTAACAGAACACTCAGCAGTTTCTCAGAAAGCTTCTTTCCAGATTTCATTGGAGGATATTTCCTTTTTCACCATAGCCCTCTATGGGCTTCCAAATATCACTTTGCCAATTCCACAACAACTGTCTTAGCGAAAGACTTCTTGAGGGGAAAGCTGTAATTCTGTGAGATGATTTCATAGAACACAAAGAAGTTTTTCAGAAAGCTTCTTTCTCTTTGTTATCGGAGGATATTTCCTTTGGCCCTATAGTCTTCAAAGGGATCCGAAATATCTGTTCTCAGATTCCACAGAAATAAGGCTAGCAAAGAGATCCCCGAAATACAGATGTAACTCTGTGAGATGAATTAACAGAACACTAAGCAGTTTCTCAGAAAGCTTCTTTCCAGATTTCATCGGAGGATACTTCCTTTTTCACCATAGCTCTCTATGGGCTTCCAAATATCACTTTGCCAATTCGACAAGAACTGTCCTAGCGAAATGCTTCCTGAGGGGAAAGCTGTAACTCTGTGAGATGATTTCACAGAACCCAAAGAAGTTTCTCAGAAAGCTTCTTTCTGTTTGTTATCGGAGGATATTTCCTTTGGCCCTATAGTCTTCAAAAGGAAAGGAAATATCTGTTGTCAGATTCCACAGAAATAAGGCTAGCAAAGAGATCCAGGAAATACAGATGTAATTCTGTGAGATGAATTAACAGAACATTAAGCAGTTTCTCAGAAAGCTTCTTTCCAGATTTCATCGGAGGATATTTCCTTTTTCACCATAGCCCTCTAAGGGCTTCCAAATATCACTTTGCCAATTCCACAAGAACTGTCTTAGCGAAAGGCTTCTTGAGGGGAAAGCTGTAATTCTGTGAGATGATTTCACAGAAAACAAAGAAGTTTCTCAGAAAGCTTCTTTCTCTTTGTTATCGGAGGATATTTCCTTTGGCCCTATAGTCTTCAAAGGGATCCGAAATATCTGTTGTCAGATTCCACAGAAATAAGGCTAGCAAAGAGATCCACGAATTTCAGATGTAACTCTGTGAGATGAATTAACAGAACACTAAGCAGTTTCTCAGAAAGCTTCTTTCCAGATTTCATCTGAGGATATTTCCTTTTTCACCATAGCCCTCTATGGGCTTCCAAATATCACTTTGCCAATTCCACAAGAACTGTCTTCGCGAAAGGCTTCTTGAGGGGAAAGCTGTAACTCTGTGAGATGATTTCAGAGAACACAAAGAATTTTCTCAGAAAGCTTCTTTCTCTTTGTTATCGGAGGATATTTCCTTTGGCCCTATAGTCTTCAAAGGAACGGAAATATCTGTTCTCAGATTCCACAGAAATAAGGCTAGCAAAGAGATCCACGAAATACAGATGTAACTCTGTGAGATGAATTAACAGAACACTAAGCAATTTCTCAGAAAGCTTCTTTCCAGATTTCATCGGGGGATATTTCCTTTTTCTCCATAGCCCTCTAAGAGCTTCCAAATATCACTTTGACAATTCCACAAGAACTGTCTTAGTGAAAGGCTTCTTGAGGGGAAAGCTGTAACTCTGTGAGATGATTTCACAGAACACAAAGAAGTTTCTCAGAAAGCTTCTTTCTCTTTGTTATCGGAGGATATTTCCTTTGGCCCTATAGTCTTCAAAGGGAAAGGAAATATCTGTTGTCAGATTCCACAGAAATAAGGCTGGCAAAGAGATCCAAGAAATACAGATGTAACTCTTTGAGATGAATTAACACATCACTGAGCAGTTTCTCAGAAAGCTTCTTTCCAGATTTCATCGGAGGATATTTCCTTTTTCACCATAGCCCTCTATGGGCTTCCATATATCACTTTGAAAATTCCACAAGAACTGTCTTAGCGAAAGGCTTCTTGAGGGGAAAGCTGTAACTCTGTGAGATGATTTCACAGAACACAAAGAAGTTTCGCAGAAAACTTCTTTCTCATTGTTATCGGAGGATATTTCCTTTGGCCCTATAGTCTTCAAAGGGAAAGGAAATATCTGTTGTCAGATTCCACAGAAATAAGGCTAGCATAGAGATGCACGAAATACAGATGTAACTCTGTGAGATGAATTAACAGAACACTGAGCAGTTTCACAGAAAGCTTCTTTCCAGATTTCATTTGAGGATATTTCCTTTTTCACCATAGCCCTCTATGGGCTTCCAAATATCACTTTGCCAATTCCACAAGAACTGTCTTAGCGAAAGGCTTCTGGAGCGGAAAGCTGTAACTCTGTGAGATGATTTCACAGAACACAAAGAAGTTTCTCAGATAGCTTCTTTCTCTTTGTTATCGGAGGATATTTCCTTTGGCCCTATAGTCTTGAAAGGGATCCGAAATATCCGTTCTCAGATTCCACAGAAATAAGTCTAGCAAAGAGATCCCCGAAATACAGATGTAACTCTGTGAGATGAATTAACAGAACACTGAGCAGTTTCTCAGAAAGCTTCTTTCCAGATCTCATCGGAGGATATTTCCTTTTTCACCGTAGCCCTCTATGGGCTTCCAAATATCACTTTGCCAATTCCACATGAACTGTCTTAGCGAAAGGCTTCTTGAGGGGAAAGCTGTAACTCTGTCAGATGATTTCACAGAACACAAAGAAGTTTCTCAGAAAGCTTCTTTCTCTTTGTTATCGGAGGATATTTCCTTTGGCCCTATAGTCTTCAAAGGGATCCGAAATATCTGTTCTCAGATTCCAGAGAAATAAGGCTAGCAAAGAGATCCACGAAATACAGATGTAACTCTGTGAGATGAATTAACAGAACACTAAGCAGTTTCTCAGAAAGCTTCTTTCCAGATTTCATCGGAGGATATTTCCTTTTTCACCATAGCCCTCTATGGGCTTCCAAATATCACTTTGCCAATTCCACATGAACTGTCTTAGCGAAAGGCTTCTTGGGGGGAAAGCTGTAACTCCGTGAGATGATTTCACAGAACACAAAGAAGTTTCGAAGAAAACTTCTTTCTCTTTGTTATCGGAGGATATTTCCTTTGGCCCTATAGTCTTCAAAGGAAAGGAAATATCTGTTCTCAGATTCCACAGAAATAAGGCTAGCAAAGAGATCTACGAAATAAAGATGTAACTCTGTGAGATGAATTAACAGAACACTGAGCAGTTTTCAGAAAGCTTCTTTCCAGATTTCATCGGAGTATATTTCCTTTTTCACCATAGCCCTCTATGGGCTTCCAAAGATCACTTTGAAAATAACACAAGAACTGTCTTAGCGAAAGGCTTCTTGAGGGGAAAGCTGTAACTCTGTGAGATGATTTCACAGAACACAAAGAAGTTTCGAGGAAAACTTCTTTCTCTTTGTTATCGGAGGATATTTCCTTTGGCCCTATAGTCTTCAAAGGGAAAGGAAATATCTGTTGTCAGATTCCACAGAAATAAGGCTAGCAAAGAGATCCACGAAATACAGATGTAACACTGTGAGATGAATTAACAGAACACTCAGCAGTTTCTCAGAAAGCTTCTTTCCAGATTTCATTTGAGGATATTTCCTTTTTCACCATAGCCCTTTACGGGCTTCCAAATATCACTTTCTCAATTCCGCAAGAACTGTCTTAGCGAAAGGCTTCTTGAGGGAAACGCTGTAACTCTGTGAGATGATTTCACAGAACACAAAGAAGTTTCTCAGAAAGCGTCTTTCTCTTTGTTATCGGAGGTTATTTCCTTTGGCCCTATAGTCTTCAAAGGGATCCGAAATATCTGTTCTCAGAATCCATAGAAATAAGGCTAGCAAAGAGATCCACGAAATACAGATGTAACTCTGTGAGATGAATTAACAGAACACTAAGCAGTTTCTCAGAAAGCTTCTTTCCAGATCACACGGAGGGTATTTCCTTTTTCACCGTAGCCCTCTATGGGCTTCCAAATATCACTTTGCCAATTCCACAAGAACTGTCTTAGCGAAAGGCTTCTTGAGGGAAAAGCTGTAACTCTGTGAGATGATTTCATAGAACACAAAGAAGTTTCTCAGAAAGCTTCTTTCTCTTTGTTATCGGAGGATATTTCCTTTGGCCCTATAGTCTTCAAAGGGATCCGAAATATCTGTTCTCAGATTCCACTGAAATAAGGCTAGCAAAGAGATCCCCGAAATACAGATGTAACTCTGTGAGATGAATTAACAGAACACTAAGCAGTTTCTCAGAAAGCTTCTTTCCAGATTTCATCGGAGGATGCTTCCTTTTTCACCATAGCTCTCTAGGGGCTTCCAAATATCACTTTGCCTATTCCACAAGAACTGTCTTAGCGAAAGGCTTCTTGAGGGGAAAGCTGTAACTCTGTGAGATGATTTCACAGAACACAAAGAAGTTTCTCAGAAAGCTTCTTTCTCTTTGTTATCGGAGGATATTTCCTTTGGCCCTATAGTCTTGAAAGGGATCCGAAATATCTGTTCTCAGATTCCACAGAAATAAGGCTAGCAAAGAGATCCACGAAATACAGATGTAACTCTGAGAGATGAATTAACAGAACACTGAGCAGTTTCTCAGAAGGCTTCTTTCCATATTTCATCGGAGGATATTTCCTTTGTCACCATAGCCCTCTATGGGCTTCCAAATATCACATTGCCAATTCCACAAGAACTGTTTTAGCGAAAGGCTTCTTGAGGGGAAAGCTGTAACTCTGTGAGATGATTTCACAGAACACAAAGAAGTTTCCCAGAAAGCTTCTTTCTCTTTGTTATCGGAGGATATTTCCTTTGGCCCTATAGTCCTTAAAGGGAAAGGAAATATCTGTTGTCAGATTCCACAGAAATAAGGCTAGCAAAGAGATCCACGAAATACAGATGTAACACTGTGAGATGAATTAACAGAACACTAAGCAGTTTCTCAGAAAGCTTCTTTCCAGATTTCATCGGAGGATATTTCCTTTTTCACCATAGCCCTCTATGGGCTTCCAAATATCACTTTGCCAATTCCACATGAACTCTCTTAGCGAAAGGCTTCTTGAGGGGAAAGCTGTAACTCTGTGAGATGATTTCACAGAACACAAAGAAGTTTCTCAGAAAGCTTCTTTCTCTTTGTTATCGGAGGATATTTCCTTTGGCCCTATAGTCTTCAAAGGGATCCGAAATATCTGTTCTCAGATTCCACAGAAATAAGGGTAGCAAAGAGATCCACGAAATAAAGATGTAACTCTGTGAGATGAATTAACAGAACACTAAGCAGTTTCTCAGAAAGCTTTTTTCCAGATTTCATTGGAGGATATTTCCTTTTTCACCATAGCCCTGTTTGGGCTTCCAAATATCACTTTGCCAATTCCACAAGAACTGTCTTAGCGAAAGGCTTCTTGGGGGAAAGCTGTAACTCTGGGAGATGATTTCCCAGAATACAAAGAAGTTTCTCAGAAAGTTTCTTTCTCTTTGTTATCGGAGGATATTTAGTTTGGCCCTCTAGTCTTCAAAGGGAAAGGAAATATCTGTTGTCAGATTCCACAGTAATAAGGCTGGCAAAGAGATCCAAGAAATACAGATGTAATTCTGTGTGATGAATTAACACAGCACTGAGCAGTTTCTCAGAAAGCTTCTTTCCAGATTTCATCGGAGGATATTTCCTTTTTCACCATAGCCCTCTATGGGCTTCCAAATATCACTTTGAATATTCCACAAGAAATGTCTTAGCGAAAGGCTTCTTGAGGGGAAAGCTGTAACTCTGTGAGATGATTTCACAGAACACAAAGAAGTTTCTCAGAAAGCTTCTTTCTCTTTGTTATCGGAGGATATTTCCTTTGGCCCTATAGTCTTCAAAGGGATCCGAAATATCTGTTCTCAGATTCCACAGAAATAAGGCTAGCAAAGAGATCCACGAAATACAGATGTAACTCTGTCAGATGAATTAACAGAACACTAAGCAGTTTCTCAGAAAGCTTCTTTCCAGATTTCATCGTAGGATACTTCCTTTTTCACCATAGCTCTCTATGGGTTTCCAAATATCACTTTGCCAATTCGACAAGAACTGTTCTAGCGAAAGGCTTCCTGAGGGGAAAGCTGTAACTCTGTGAGATGATTTCACAGAACCCAAAGAAGTTTCTCAGAAAGCTTCTTTCTCTTTGTTATCGGAGGATATTTCCTTTGTCCCTATAGTCTTCAAAGGGAAAGGAAATATCTGTTGTCAGATTCCACAGAAATAAGGCTAGCAAAGAGATCCAGGAAATACAGATGTAAATCTGTGAGATGAATTAACAGAACATTAAGCAGTTTCTCAGGAAGCTTCTTTCCAGATTTCAACGGAGGATATTTCCTTTTTCACCATAGCCCTCTATGGGCTTCCAAATATCACTTTGCCAATTCCACAAGAACTGTCTTAGCGAAAGGCTTCTTGAGGGGAAAGCTGTAACTCTGTGAGATGATTTCACAGAAAACAAAGAAGTTTCTCAGAAAGCTTCTTTCTCTTTGTTATCGGAGGATATTTCCTTTGGCTCTATAGTCTTGAAAGGGATCCGAAATATCTGTTCTCAGATTCCACAGAAATAAGGCTAGCAAAGAGATCCACGAAATACAGATGTAACTCTGTGAGATCAATTAACAGAACACTAAGCATTTTCTCGGAAAGCTTCTTTCTATATTTCATCTGAGGATATTTCCTTTTTCACCATAGCCCTCTATGGGCTTCCAAATATCACTTTGCCAATTCCACAAGAACTGTCTTAGCGAAAGGCTTCTTGAGGGGAAAGCTGTAACTCTGTGAGATGATTTCACAGAACACAAAGAAGTTTCTCAGAAAGCTTCTTTCTCTTTGTTATCGGAGGATATTTCCTTTGGCTCTATAGTCTTCAAAGGGATCCGAAATATCTGTTCTCAGATTCCACAGAAATAAGGCTAGGAAAGAGATCCCCGAAATACAGATGTAACTCTGTGAGATGAATTAACAGAACACTAAGCAGTTTCTCAGAAAGCTTCTTTCCAGATTTCATCGGAGATTATTTCCTTTTTCACCATAGCCCTCTATGGGCTTCCAAATATCACTTTGCCAATTCCACAAGAACTGTCTTAGCGAAAGGCTTCTTGAGGGGAAAGCTGTAACTCTGGGAGATGATTTCACAGAACACAAAGAAGTTTCTCAGAAAGCTTCTTTCTCTTTGTTATCGGAGGATATTTCCTTTTGCCCTATAGTCTTCAAAGGGATCCGAAATATCTGTTCTCAGATTCCACAGAAATAAGGCTAGCAAAGAGATCCAGGAAATACAGATGTAACTCTGTGAGATGAATAGACAGAACACTAAGCAGTTTCTGAGAAAGCTTCCTTCCAGATTTCATCGGAGGATATTTCCTTTTTCTCCATAGCCCTCTATGAGCTTCCAAATATCACTTTGCCAATTCCACAAGAACTGTCTTAGCGAAAGGCTTCTTGAGGGGAAATCTGTAACTCTGTGAGATGATTTCACAGAACACAAAGAAGTTTCTCAGAAAGCTTCTTTCTCTTTGTTATCGGAGGATATTTCCTTTGTCCCTATAGTCTTGAAAGGGATCCGAAATATCTGTTCTCAGATTCCACAGAAATAAGGCTAGCAAAGAGATCCACGAAATACAGATGTAACTCTGTGAGGTGAATTAACAGAACACTGAGCAGTTTCTCAGAAGTCTTCTTTCCAGATTTCATCGGAGGATATTTCCTTTGTCACCATAGCCCTCTATGGGCTCCCAAATATCACATTGCCAATTCCACAAGATCTGTTTTAGCGAAAGGCTTCTTGAGGGGAAAGCTGTAACTCTGTGAGATGATTTCACAGAACACAAAGAAGTTTCTCAGAAAGCTTCTTTCTCTTTGTTATCGGAGGATATTTCCTTTGGCCCTATAGTCTTTAAAGGGAAAGGAAATATCTGTTGTCAGATTCCACAGAAATAAGGCTAGCAAAGAGATCCACGAAATACAGATGTAACACTGTGAGATGAATTAACAGAACACTAAGCAGTTTCTCAGAAAGCTTCTTTCCAGGTTTCATCGGAGGATATTTCCTTTTTCACCATAGCCCTCTATGGGCTTCCAAATATCACTTTGCCAATTCCACATGAACTCTCTTAGCGAAAGGCTTCTTGAGGGGAAAGCTGTAACTCTGTCAGATGATTTCACAGAACACAAAGAAGTTTCTCAGAAAGCTTCTTTCTCTTTGTTATCGGAGGATATTTCCTTTGGCCCTATAGTCTTCAAAGGGATCCGAAATATCTGTTCTCAGATTCCACAGAAATAAGGCTAGCAAAGAGATCCACGAAATACAGATGTAAGTCTGTGAGATGAATTAACAGAACACTAAGCAGTTTCTCAGAAAGCTTCTTTCAAGATTTCATCGGAGGATATTTCCTTTTTCACCATAGCCCTCTTTGGGCTTCCAAATATCACTTTGCCAATACCACAAGAACTGTCTTAGCAAAAGGCTTCTTGGGGGGAAAGCTGTAACCCTGGGAGATGATTTCCCAGAACACAAAGAAGTTTCTCAGAAAGTTTCTTTCTCTTTGTTATCGGTGGATATTTAGTTTGGCCCTATAGTCTTCAAAGGGAAAGGAAATATCTGTTGACAGATTCCACAGAAATAAGGCTGGCAAAGAGATCCAAGAAATACAGATGTAATTCTGTGTGATGAATTAACACAACACTGAGCAGTTTCTCAGAAAGCTTCTTTCCAGATTTCATCGGAGGATATTTCCTTTTTCACCATAGCCTCTATGGGCTTCCAAATATCACTTTGAAAATTCCACAAGAACTGTCTTAGCGAAAGGCTTCTTGAGGGGAAAGCTGTAACTCTGTGAGATGATTTCACAGAACACAAAGAAGTTTCTCAGAAAGCTTCTTTCTCTTTGTTATCGGAGGATATTTCCTTTGGCCCTATAGTCTTCAAAGGGATCCGAAATAAATGTTCTCAGATTCCACAGAAATAAGGCTAGCAAAGAGATCCCCGAAATACAGATGTAACCCTGTGAGATGAATTAACAGAACACTAAGCAGTTTCTCAGAAAGCTTCTTTCCAGATTTCATCGGAGGATACTTCCTTTTTCACCATAGCTCTCTATGGGCTTCCAAATATCACTTTGCCAATTCGACAAGAACTGTTCTAGCAAAAGGCTTCCTGAGGGGAAAGCTGTAACTCTGTGAGATGATTTCACAGAACCCAAAGAAGTTTCTCAGAAAGCTTCTTTCTCTTTGTTATCGGAGGATATTTCCTTTGTCCCTATAGTCTTCCAAGGGAAAGGAAATATCTGTTGTCAGATTCCACAGAAATAAGGCTAGCAAAGAGATCCAGGAAATACAGATGTAAATCTGTGAGATGAATTAACAGAACATTAAGCAGTTTCTCAGAAAGCTTCTTTCCAGATTTCAACGGAGGATATTTCCTTTTTCACCATAGCCCTCTATGGGCTTCCAAATATCACTTTGCCACTTCCACAAGAACTGTCTTAGCGAAAGGCTTCTTGAGGGGAAAGCTGTAACTCTGTGAGATGATTTCACAGAAAACAAAGAAGTTTCTCAGAAAGCTTCTTTCTCTTTGTTATCGGAGGATATTTCCTTTGGCCCTATAGTCTTGAAAGGGATCCGAAATATCTGTTATCAGATTCCACAGAAATAAGGCTAGCAAAGAGATCCACGAAATACAGATGTAACTCAGTGAGATCAATTAACAGAACACTAAGCAGTTTCTCGGAAAGCTTCTTTCTATATTTCATCTGAGGATATTTCCTTTTTCACCGTAGCCCTCTATGGGCTTCCAAATATCACTTTGCCAATTCCACAAGAACTGTCTTAGCGAAAGGCTTCTTGAGGGGAAAGCTGTAACTCTGTGAGATGATTTCACAGAACACAAAGAAGTTTCTCAGAAAGCTTCTTTCTCTTTGTTATCGGAGGATATTTCCTTTGGCTCTATAGTCTTCAAGGGGATCCGAAATATCTGTTCTCAGATTCCACAGAAATAAGGCTAGGAAAGAGATCCCCGAAATACAGATGTAACTCTGTGAGATGAATTAACAGAACACTAAGCAGTTTCTCAGAAAGCTTCTTTCCAGATTTCATCGGAGGATATTTCCTTTTTCACCATAGCCCTCTATGAGCTTCCAAATATCACTTTGCCAATTCCACAAGAACTGTCTTAGCGAAAGGCTTCTTGAGGGGAAAGCTGTAACTCTGGGAGATGATTTCACAGAACACAAAGAAGTTTCTCAGAAACCTTCTTTCTCTTTGTTATCGGAGGATATTTCCTTTTGCCCTATAGTCTTCAAAGGGAAAGCAAATATCTGTTGTCAGATTCCACAGAAATAAGGCTAGCAAAGAGATCCACGAAATACAGATGTAACTCTGTGAGATGAATTAACAGAACACTGAGCAGTTTCTCAGAAAGCTTCTTTCCAGATTTCATCGGAGGATATTTCCTTTTTCACCATAGCCCTCTATGGGCTTCCATATATCACTTTGAAAATTCCACAAGAACTGTCTTAGCGAAGGGCTTCTTGAGGGGAAAGCTGTAACTCTGTGACATGATTTCACAGAACACAAAGAAGTTTCGCAGAAAACTTCTTTCTCTTTGTTATCGGAGGATATTTCCTTTGGCCCTATAGTCTTCAAAGGGAAAGGAAATATCTGTTGTCAGATTCCACAGAAATAAGGCTAGCATAGAGATCCACGAAATACAGATGTAACTCTGTGAGATGAATTAACAGAACACTGAGCAGTTTCACAGAAAGCTTCTTTCCAGATTTCATCGGAGGATATTTCCTTTTTCACCATAGCCCTCTATGGGCTTCCAAATATCAGTTTGCCAATTCCACAAGAACTGTCTTAGCGAAAGGCTTCTGGAGCGGAAAGCTGTAACTCTGTGAGATGATTTCACAGAACACAAAGAAGTTTCTCAGAAAGCTTCTTTCTCTTTGTTATCGGAGGATATTTCCTTTGGCCCTATAGTCTTCAAAGGGATCCGAAATATCTGTTCTCAGATTCCACAGAAATAAGTCTAGCAAAGAGATCCCCGAAATACAGATGTAACTCTGTGAGATGAATTAACAGAACACTGAGCAGTTTCTCAGAAAGCTTCTTTCCAGATTTCATCGGAGGATATTTCCTTTTTCACCATAGCCCTCTATGGGCTTCCAAATATCACTTTGCCAATTCCACATGAACTGTCTTAGCGAAAGGCTTCTTGGGGGGAAAGCTGTAACTCCGTGAGATGATTTCACAGAACACAAAGAAGTTTCGAAGAAAACTTCTTTCTCTTTGTTATCGGAGGATATTTCCTTTGGCCCTATAGTCTTCAAAGGGAAAGGAAATATCTGTTGTCAGATTCCACAGAAATAAGGCTAGCAAAGAGATCCACGAAATACAGATGTAACTCTGTGAGATGAATTAACAGAACACTGAGCAGTTTCACAGAAAGCTTCTTTCCAGATTTCGTCGGAGGGTATTTCCTTTTTCACCATAGCCCTCTATGGGCTTCCAATATCACTTTGCCAATTCCACAAGAACTGTCTTAGCGAAAGGCTTCTGGAGCGGAAAGCTGTAACTCTGTGAGATGATTTCACAGAACACAAAGAAGTTTCTCAGAAAGCTTCTTTCTCTTTGTTATCGGTGGATATTTCCTTTGGCCCTATAGACTTCAAAGGGAAAGGAAATATCTGTTGTCAGATTCCACAGAAATAAGGCTAGCAAAGAGATCCACGAAATACAGATGTAACTCTGTGAGATGACTTAACAGAACACTAAGCAGTTTCTCAGAAAGCTTCTTTCCAGATTTCATCTGAGGATATTTCCTTTTTCACCATAGCCCTCTATGGGCTTCCAAATATCACTTTGCCAATTCCACATGAACTGTCTTTTCGAAAGGTTTCTTTAGGGGAAAACTGTAACTCTGTCAGATGATTTCACAGAACACAAAGAAGTTTCTCAGAAAGCTTCTTTCTCTTTGTTATCGGAGGATATTTCCTTTGGCCCTATAGTCTTCAAAGGAAAGGAAATATCTGTTCTCAGATTCCACAGAAATAAGGCTAGCAAAGAGATCTACGAAATAAAGATGTAACTCTGTGAGATGAATTAACAGAACACTGAGCAGTTTTCAGAAAGCTTCTTTCCAGATTTCATCGGAGGATATTTCCTTTTTCACCATAGCCCTCTATGGGCTTCCAAAGATCACTTTGAAAATTCCACAACAACTGTCTTAGCGAAAGGCTTCTTGAGGGGAAAGCTGTAACTCTGTGAGATGATTTCACAGAACACAAAGAAGTTTCGAAGAAAACTTCTTTCTCTTTGTTATCGGAGGATATTTCCTTTGGCCCTATAGTCTTCAAAGGGAAAGGAAATATCTGTTGTCAGATTCCACAGAAATAAGGCTAGCAAAGAGATCCAGGAAATACAGATGTAACTCTGTGAGATGAATAGACAGAACACTAAGCAGTTTCTGAGAAAGCTTCCTTCCAGATTTCATCGGAGGATATTTCCTTTTTCTCCATAGCCCTCTATGAGCTTCCAAATATCACTTTGCCAATTCCACAAGAACTGTCTTAGCGAAAGGCTTCTTGAGGGGAAATCTGTAACTCTGTGAGATGATTTCACAGAACACAAAGAAGTTTCTCAGAAAGCTTCTTTCTCTTTGTTATCGGAGGATATTTCCTTTGTCCCTATAGTCTTGAAAGGGATCCGAAATATCTGTTCTCAGATTCCACAGAAATAAGGCTAGCAAAGAGATCCACGAAATACAGATGTAACTCTGTGAGGTGAATTAACAGAACACTGAGCAGTTTCTCAGAAGTCTTCTTTCCACATTTCATCGGAGGATATTTCCTTTGTCACCATAGCCCTCTATGGGCTTCCAAATATCACATTGCCAATTCCACAAGATCTGTTTTAGCGAAAGGCTTCTTGAGGGGAAAGCTGTAACTCTGTGAGATGATTTCACAGAACACAAAGAAGTTTCTCAGAAAGCTTCTTTCTCTTTGTTATCGGAGGATATTTCATTTCGCCCTATAGTCTTTAAAGGGAAAGGAAATATCTGTTGTCAGATTCCACAGAAATAAGGCTAGCAAAGAGATCCACGAAATACAGATGTAACACTGTGAGATGAATTAACAGAACACTAAGCAGTTTCTCAGAAAGCGTCTTTCCAGGTTTCATCGGAGGATATTTCCTTTTTCACCATAGCCCTCTATGGGCTTCCAAATATCACTTTGCCAATTCCACATGAACTCTCTTAGCGAAAGGCTTCTTGAGGGGAAAGCTGTAACTCTGTCAGATGATTTCACAGAACACAAAGAAGTTTCTCAGAAAGCTTCTTTCAATTTGTTATCGGAGGATATTTCCTTTGGCCCTATAGTCTTCAAAGGGATCCGAAATATCTGTTCTCAGATTCCACAGAAATAAGGCTAGCAAAGAGATCCACGAAACAAAGATGTAACTCTGTGAGATGAATTAACAGAACACTAAGCAGTTTCTCAGAAAGCTTCTTTCAAGATTTCATCGGAGGATATTTCCTTTTTCACCATAGCCCTCTTTGGGCTTCCAAATATCACTTTGCCAATACCACAAGAACTGTCTTAGCAAAAGGCTTCTTGGGGGGAAAGCTGTAACTCTGGGAGATGATTTCCCAGAACACAAAGAAGTTTCTCAGAAAGTTTCTTTCTCTTTGTTATCGGAGGATATTTAGTTTGGCCCTAGAGTCTTCAAAGGGAAAGGAAATATCTGTTGTCAGATTCCACAGAAATAAGGCTGGCAAAGAGATCCAAGAAATACAGATGTAATTCTGTGTGAAGAATTAACACAACACTGAGCAGTTTCTCAGAAAGCTTCTTTCCAGATTTCATCGGAGGATATTTCCTTTTTCACCATAGCCTCTATGGGCTTCCAAATATCACTTTGAAAATTCCACAAGAACTGTCTTACCGAAAGGCTTCTTGAGGGGAAAGCTGTAACTCTGTGAGATGATTTCACAGAACACAAAGAAGTTTCTCAGAAAGCTTCTTTCTCTTTGTTATCGGAGGATATTTCCTTTGGCCCTATAGTCTTCAAAGGGATCCGAAATAAATGTTCTCAGATTCCACAGAAATAAGGCTAGCAAAGAGATCCCCGAAATACAGATGTAACCCTGTGAGATGAATTAACAGAACACTAAGCAGTTTCTCAGAAAGCTTCTTTCCAGATTTCATCGGAGGATACTTCCTTTTTCACCATAGCTCTCTATGGGCTTCCAAATATCACTTTGCCAATTCGACAAGAACTGTTCTAGCGAAAGGCTTCCTGAGGGGAAAGCTGTAACTCTGTGAGATGATTTCACAGAACCCAAAGAAGTTTCTCAGAAAGCTTCTTTCTCTTTGTTATCGGAGGATATTTCCTTTGTCCCTATAGTCTTCAAAGGGAAAGGAAATATCTGTTGTCAGATTCCACACAAATAAGGGTAGCAAAGACATCCACGAAATACAGATGTAAATCTGTGAGATGAATTAACAGAACATTAAGCAGTTTCTCAGAAAGCTTCTTTCCAGATTTCAACGGAGGATATTTCCTTTTTCACCATAGCCCTCTATGGGCTTCCAAATATCACTTTGCCAATTCCACAAGAACTGTCTTAGCGAAAGGCTTCTTGAGGGGAAAGCTGTAACTCTGTGAGATGATTTCACAGAAAACAAAGAAGTTTCTCAGAAAGCTTCTTTCTCTTTGTTATCGGAGGATATTTCCTTTGGCCCTATAGTCTTCAAAGGGATCCGAAATATCTGTTATCAGATTCCACAGAAATAAGGCTAGCAAAGAGATCCACGAAATACAGATGTAACTCAGTGAGATCAATTAACAGAACACTAAGCAGTTTCTCGGAAAGCTTCTTTCTATATTTCATCTGAGGATATTTCCTTTTTCACCGTAGCCCTCTATGGGCTTCCAAATATCACTTTGCCAATTCCACAAGAACTGTCTTAGCGAAAGGCTTCTTGAGGGGAAAGCTGTAACTCTGTGAGATGATTTCACAGAACACAAAGAAGTTTCTCAGAAAGCTTCTTTCTCTTTGTTATCGGAGGATATTTCCTTTGGCTCTATAGTCTTCAAGGGGATCCGAAATATCTGTTCTCAGATTCCACAGAAATAAGGCTAGGAAAGAGATCCCCGAAATACAGATGTAACTCTGTGAGATGAATTAACAGAACACTAAGCAGTTTCTCAGAAAGCTTCTTTCCAGATTTCATCGGAGGATATTTCCTTTTAACCATAGCCCTCTATGGGCTTCCAAATATCACTTTGCCAATTCCACAAGAACTGTCTTAGCGAAAGGCTTCTTGAGGGGAAAGCTGTAACTCTGGGAGATGATTTCACAGAACACAAAGAAGTTTCTCAGAAAGCTTCTTTCTCTTTGTTATCGGAGGATATTTCCTTTTGCCCTATAGTCTTCAAAGGGAAAGCAAATATCTGTTGTCAGATTCCACAGAAATAAGGCTAGCAAAGAGATCCACGAAATACAGATGTAACTCTGTGAGATGAATTAACAGAACACTGAGCAGTTTCTCAGAAAGCTTCTTTCCAGATTTCATCGGAGGATATTTCCTTTTTCACCATAGCCCTCTATGGGCTTCCAAATATCACTTTGCCAATTCCACAAGAACTGTCTTAGCGAAAGGCTTCTTGAGGGGAAAGCTGTTACTCTGTGAGATGATTTCACAGAACACAAAGAAGTTTCTCAGAAAGCTTCTTTCTCTTTGTTATCGGAGGATATTTCCTTTGGCCCTATAGTCTTCAAAGGGATCCGAAATATCTGTTCTCAGATTCCACAGAAATAAGGCTAGCAAAGAGATCCACGAAATACAGATGTATCTCTGTGAGATGAATTAACAGAACACTAAGCAGTTTCTCAGAAAGCTTCTTTCCAGATTTCATCGGAGGATATTTCCTTTTTCACCATAGCCCTCTATGAGCTTCCAAATATCACTTTGCCAATTCCACAAGAACTGTCTTAGCGAAAGGCTACTTGAGGGGAAAGCTGTAACTCTGTGAGATGATTTCACAGAACACAAAGAAGTTTCTCAGAAAGCTTCTTTCTCTTTGTTATCGGAGGATATTTCCTTTGGCCCTATAGTCTTCAAAGGGATCCGAAATATCTGTTCTCAGATTCCACAGAAATGAGGCTAGCAAAGAGATCCACGAAATACAGATGTAACTCTTTGAGATGAATTAACAGAACACTAAGCAATTTCTCAGAAAGCTTCTTTCCAGATTTCTTCAGAGGATATTTCCTTTTTCTCCATAGCCCTCTAAGAGCTTCCAAATATCACTTTGACAATTCCACAAGAACTGTCTTAATGAAAGGCTTCTTGAGGGGAAAGCTGTAACTCTGTGAGATGATTTCACAGAACACAAAGAAGTTTCTCAGAAAGCTTCTTTCTCTTTGTTATCGGAGGATATTTCCTTTGGCCCTATAGTCTTCAAAGGGAAAGGAAATATCTCTTCTCAGATTCCACAGAAATAAGACTAGCAAAGAGATCCACCAAATAAAGATGTAACTCTGTGAGATGAATTAACAGAACACTAAGCAGTTTCTCAGAAAGCTTCTTTCCAGATTTCATCTGAGGATATTTCCTTTTTCACCATAGCCCTCTATGGGCTTCCAAATATCACTTTGCCAATTCCACAAGAACTGTCTTAGCGAAAGGCTTCTTGAGGGGAAAGCTGTAACTCTGTGAGATGATTTCACGGAACACAAAGAAGTTTCTCAGAAAGCTTCTTTCTCTTTGTTATCGGAGGATATTTCCTTTGGCCCTATAGTCTTCAAAGGGATCCGAAATATCTGTTCTCAGATTCCACAGAAATGAGGCTAGCAAAGAGATCCACGAAATACAGATGTAACACTTTGAGATGAATTAACAGAACACTAAGCAATTTCTCAGAAAGCTTCTTTCCAGATTTCATCGGAGGATATTTCCTTTTTCTCCCTAGCCCTCTAAGAGCTTCCAAATATCACTTTGACAATTCCACAAGAACTGTCTTAATGAAAGGCTTCTTGAGGGGAAAGCTGTAACTCTGTGAGATGATTTCACAGAACACAAAGAAGTTTCTCAGAAAGCTTCTTTCTCTTTGTTATCGGAGGATATTTTCTTTGGCCCTATAGTCTTCAAAGGGAAAGGAAATATCTGTTCTCAGATTCCACAGAATTAAGACTAGCAAAGAGATCCACCAAATAAAGATGTAACTCTGTGAGATGAATTAACAGAACACTAAGCAGTTTCTCAGAAACCTTCTTTCCAGATTTCATCGGAGGATATTTCCTTTTTCACCATAGCCCTCTTTGGGCTTCCAAATATCACTTTGCCAATTCCACAAGAACTGTCTTAGCGAAAGGCTTCTTGGGGAAAAAGCTGTAACTCTGTGAGATGATTTCACAGAACACAAAGAAGTTTCTCAGAAAGCTTCTTTCTCTTTGTTATCGGAGGATATTTCCTTTGGCCCTATAGTCTTCAAAGGGAAAGGAAATATCTGTTGTCAGATTCCACAGAAATAAGGCTGGCAAAGAGATCCAAGAAATACAGATGTAACTCTGTGAGATGAATTAACGCAACACTGAGCAGTTTCTCAGAAAGCTTCTTTCCAGATTTCATCGGAGGATATTTCCTTTTTCACCATAGCCCTCTATGGGCTTCCAAATATCACTTTGAAAATTCCACAAGAACTGTCTTAGCGAAAGGCTTCTTGAGGGGAAAGCTGTAACTCTGTGAGATGATTTCACAGAACACAAAGAAGTTTCGCAGAAAACTTCTTTCTCTTTGTTATCGGAGGATATTTCCTTTGGCCCTATAGTCATCAAAGGGAAAGGAAATATCTGTTGTCAGATTCCACAGAAATAAGGCTAGCAAGGAGATCCACGAAATACAGATGTAACTCTGTGAGATGAATTAACAGAACACCAAGCAGTTTCACAGAAACCTTCTTTCCAGATTTCATCGGAGGATATTTCCTTTTTCACCATAGCCCTCTATGGGCTTCCAAATATCACTTTGCCAATTCCACAAGAACTGTCTTAGCGAAAGGCTTCTGGAGCGGAAAGCTGTAACTCTGTGAGATGATTTCACAGAACAGAAAGAAGTTTCTCAGAAAGCTTCTTTCTCTTTGTTATCGGAGGATATTTCCTTTTGCCCTATAGTCTTCAAAGGGAAAGCAAATATCTGTTGTCAGATTCCACAGAAATAAGGCTAGCAAAGAGATCCACGAAATACAGATGTAACTCTGTGAGATGAATTAACAGAACACTGAGCAGTTTCTCAGAAAGCTTCTTTCCAGATTTCATCGGAGGATATTTCCTTTTTCACCATAGCCCTCTATGGGCTTCCAAATATCACTTTGCCAATTCCACAAGAACTGTCTTAGCGAAAGGCTTCTTGAGGGGAAAGCTGTAACTCTGTGAGATGATTTCACAGAACACAAAGAAGTTTCTCAGAAAGCTTCTTTCTCTTTGTTATCGGAGGATATTTCCTTTGGCCCTATAGTCTTCAAAGGGATCCGAAATATCTGTTCTCAGATTCCACAGAAATAAGGCTAGCAAAGAGATCCACGAAATACAGATGTATCTCTGTGAGATGAATTAACAGAACACTAAGCAGTTTCTCAGAAAGCTTCTTTCCAGATTTCATCGGAGGATATTTCCTTTTTCACCATAGCCCTCTATGAGCTTCCAAATATCACTTTGCCAATTCCACAAGAACTGTCTTAGCGAAAGGCTACTTGAGGGGAAAGCTGTAACTCTGTGAGATGATTTCACAGAACACAAAGAAGTTTCTCAGAAAGCTTCTTTCTCTTTGTTATCGGAGGATATTTCCTTTGGCCCTATAGTCTTCAAAGGGATCCGAAATATCTGTTCTCAGATTCCACAGAAATGAGGCTAGCAAAGAGATCCACGAAATACAGATGTAACACTGTGAGATGAATTAACAGAACACTAAGCAATTTCTCAGAAAGCTTCTTTCCAGATTTCTTCAGAGGATATTTCCTTTTTCTCCATAGCCCTCTAAGAGCTTCCAAATATCACTTTGACAATTCCACAAGAACTGTCTTAATGAAAGGCTTCTTGAGGGGAAAGCTGTAACTCTGTGAGATGATTTCACAGAACACAAAGAAGTTTCTCAGAAATCTTCTTTCTCTTTGTTATCGGAGGATATTTCCTTTGGCCCTATAGTCTTCAAAGGGAAAGGAAATATCTCTTCTCAGATTCCACAGAAATAAGACTAGCAAAGAGATCCACCAAATAAAGATGTAACTCTGTGAGATGAATTAACAGAACACTAAGCAGTTTCTCAGAAAGCTTCTTTCCAGATTTCATCGGAGGATATTTCCTTTTTCACCATAGCCCTCTATGGGCTTCCAAATATCACTTTGCCAATTCCACAAGAACTGTCTTAGCGAAAGGCTTCTTGAGGGGAAAGCTGTAACTCTGTGAGATGATGTCACAGAACACAAAGAAGTTTCTCAGAAAGCTTCTTTCTCTTTGTTATCGGAGGATATTTCCTTTGGCCCTATAGTCTTCAAAGGGATCCGAAATATCTGTTCTCAGATTCCACAGAAATGAGGCTAGCAAAGAGATCCACCAAATACAGATGTAACTCTTTGAGATGAATTAACAGAACACTAAGCAATTTCTCAGAAAGCTTCTTTCCAGATTTCATCGGAGGATATTTCCTTTTTCTCCCTAGCCCTCTAAGAGCTTCCAAATATCACTTTGACAATTCCACAAGAACTGTCTTAATGAAAGGCTTCTTGAGGGGAAAGCTGTAACTCTGTGAGATGATTTCACAGAACACAAAGAAGTTTCTCAGAAAGCTTCTTTCTCTTTGTTATCGGAGGATATTTTCTTTGGCCCTATAGTCTTCAAAGGGAAAGGAAATATCTGTTCTCAGATTCCACAGAATTAAGACTAGCAAAGAGATCCACCAAATAAAGATGTAACTCTGTGAGATGAATTAACAGAACACTAAGCAGTTTCTCAGAAACCTTCTTTCCAGATTTCATCGGAGGATATTTCCTTTTTCACCATAGCCCTCTTTGGGCTTCCAAATATCACTTTGCCAATTCCACAAGAACTGTCTTAGCGAAAGGCTTCTTGGGGAAAAAGCTGTAACTCTGTGAGATGATTTCACAGAACACAAAGAAGTTTCTCAGAAAGCTTCTTTCTCTTTGTTATCGGAGGATATTTCCTTTGGCCCTATAGTCTTCAAAGGGAAAGGAAATATCTGTTGTCAGATTCCACAGAAATAAGGCTAGCAAGGAGATCCACGAAATACATATGTAACTCTGTGAGATGAATTAACAGAACACCAAGCAGTTTCACAGAAACCTTCTTTCCAGATTTCATCGGAGGATATTTCCTTTTTCACCATAGCCCTCTATGGGCTTCCAAATATCACTTTGCCAATTCCACAAGAACTGTCTTAGCGAAAGGCTTCTGGAGCGGAAAGCTGTAACTCTGTGAGATGATTTCACAGAACAGAAAGAAGTTTCTCAGAAAGCTTCTTTCTCTTTGTTATCGGAGGATATTTCCTTTGGCCCTATAGTCTTGAAAGGGATCCGAAATATCTGTTCTCAGATTCCACAGAAATAAGGCTAGCAAAGAGATCCACGAAATACAGATGTAACACTGTGAGATGAATTAACAGAACACTGAGCAGTTTCTCAGAAAGCTTCTTTCCAGATTTCATCGGAGGATATTTCCTTTTTCACCATAGCCCTCTATGGGCTTCCAAATATCACTTTGCCAATTCCACAAGAACTGTCTTAGCGAAAGGCTTCTTGAGGGGAAAGCTGTAACTCTGTGAGATGATTTCACAGAACACAAAGAAGTTTCTCAGAAAGCTTCTTTCTCTTTGTTATCGGAGGATATTTCCTTTGGCTCTATAGTCTTCAAGGGGATCCGAAATATCTGTTCTCAGATTCCACAGAAATAAGGCTAGCAAAGAGATCCCCGAAATACAGATGTAACTCTGTGAGATGAATTAACAGAACACTAAGCTGTTTCTCAGAAAGCTTCTTTCCAGATTTCATCGGAGATTATTTCCTTTTTCACCATAGCCCTCTATGGGCTTCCAAATATCACTTTGACAATTCCACAAGAACTGTCTTAATGAAAGGATTCTTGAGGGGAAAGCTGTAACTCTGTGAGATGATTTCACAGAACACAAAGAAGTTTCTCAGAAAGCTTCTTTCTCTTTGTTATCGGAGGATATTTTCTTTGGCCCTATAGTCTTCAAAGGGAAAGGAAATATCTGTTCTCAGATTCCACAGAATTAAGACTAGCAAAGAGATCCACCAAATAAAGATGTAACTCTGTGAGATGAATTAACAGAACACTAAGCAGTTTCTCAGAAACCTTCTTTCCAGATTTCATCGGAGGATATTTCCTTTTTCACCAGAGCCCTCTTTGGGCTTCCAAATATCACTTTGCCAATTCCACAAGAACTGTCTTAGCGAAAGGCTTCTTGGGGAAAAAGCTGTAACTCTGTGAGATGATTTCACAGAACACAAAGAAGTTTCTCAGAAAGCTTCTTTCTCTTTGTTATCGGAGGATATTTCCTTTGGCCCTATAGTCTTCAAAGGGAAAGGAAATATCTGTTGTCAGATTCCACAGAAATAAGGCTGGCAAAGAGATCCAAGAAATACAGATGTAACTCTGTGAGATGAATTAACGCAACACTGAGCAGTTTCTCAGAAAGCTTCTTTCCAGATTTCATCGGAGGATATTTCCTTTGTCACCATAGCCCTCTATGGGCTTCCAAATATCACTTTGAAAATTCCACAAGAACTGTCTTAGCGAAAGGCTTCTTGAGGGGAAAGCTGTAACTCTGTGAGATGATTTCACAGAACACAAAGAAGTTTCGCAGAAAACTTCTTTCTCTTTGTTATCGAAGGATATTTCCTTTGGCCCTATAGTCTTCAAAGGGAAAGGAAATATCTGTTGTCAGATTCCACAGAAATAAGGCTAGCAAGGAGATCCACGAAATACAGATGTAACTCTGTGAGATGAATTAACAGAACACCAAGCAGTTTCACAGAAACCTTCTTTCCAGATTTCATCGGAGGATATTTCCTTTTTCACCATAGCCCTCTATGGGCTTCCAAATATCACTTTGCCAATTCCACAAGAACTGTCTTAGCGAAAGGCTTCTGGAGCGGAAAGCTGTAACTCTGTGAGATGATTTCACAGAACAGAAAGAAGTTTCTCAGAAAGCTTCTTTCTCTTTGTTATCGGAGGATATTTCCTTTGGCCCTATAGTCTTGAAAGGGATCCGAAATATCTGTTCTCAGATTCCACAGAAATAAGGCTAGCAAAGAGATCCACGAAATGCAGATGTAACACTGTGAGATGAATTAACAGAACACTGAGCAGTTTCTCAGAAAGCTTCTTTCCAGATTTCATCGGAGGATATTTCCTTTTTCACCATAGCCCTCTTTGGGCTTCCAAATATCACTTTGCCAATTCCACAAGAACTGTCTTAGCGAAAGGCTTCTTGAGGGGAAAGCTGTAACTCTGTGAGATGATTTCACAGAACACAAAGAAGTTTCTCAGAAAGCTTCTTTCTCTTTGTTATCGGAGGATATTTCCTTTGGCTCTATAGTCTTCAAGGGGATCCGAAATATCTGTTCTCAGATTCCACAGAAATAAGGCTAGCAAAGAGATCCCCGAAATACAGATGTAACTCTGTGAGATGAATTAACAGAACACTAAGCTGTTTCTCAGAAAGCTTCTTTCCAGATTTCATCGGAGATTATTTCCTTTTTCACCATAGCCCTCTATGGGCTTCCAAATATCACTTTGACAATTCCACAAGAACTGTCTTAATGAAAGGCTTCTTGAGGGGAAAGCTGTAACTCTGTGAGATGATTTCACAGAACACAAAGAAGTTTCTCAGAAAGCTTCTTTCTCTTTGTTATCGGAGGATATTTTCTTTGGCCCTATAGTCTTCAAAGGGAAAGGAAATATCTGTTCTCAGATTCCACAGAATTAAGACTAGCAAAGAGATCCACCAAATAAAGATGTAACTCTGTGAGATGAATTAACAGAACACTAAGCAGTTTCTCAGAAACCTTCTTTCCAGATTTCATCGGAGGATATTTCCTTTTTCACCATAGCCCTCTTTGGGCTTCCAAATATCACTTTGCCAATTCCACAAGAACTGTCTTAGCGAAAGGCTTCTTGGGGAAAAAGCTGTAACTCTGTGAGATGATTTCACAGAACACAAAGAAGTTTCTCAGAAAGCTTCTTTCTCTTTGTTATCGGAGGATATTTCCTTTGGCCCTATAGTCTTCAAAGGGATCCGAAATATCTGTTCTCAGATTCCACAGAAATAAGGCTAGCAAAGAGATCCACGAAATACAGATGTATCTCTGTGAGATGAATTAACAGAACACTAAGCAGTTTCTCAGAAAGCTTCTTTCCAGATTTCATCGGAGGATATTTCCTTTTTCACCATAGCCCTCTATGAGCTTCCAAATATCACTTTGCCAATTCCACAAGAACTGTCTTAGCGAAAGGCTACTTGAGGGGAAAGCTGTAACTCTGTGAGATGATTTCACAGAACACAAAGAAGTTTCTCAGAAAGCTTCTTTCTCTTTGTTATCGGAGGATATTTCCTTTGGCCCTATAGTCTTCAAAGGGATCCGAAATATCTGTTCTCAGATTCCACAGAAATGAGGCTAGCAAAGAGATCCACGAAATACAGATGTAACTCTTTGAGATGAATTAACAGAACACTAAGCAATTTCTCAGAAAGCTTCTTTCCAGATTTCTTCAGAGGATATTTCCTTTTTCTCCATAGCCCTCTAAGAGCTTCCAAATATCACTTTGACAATTCCACAAGAACTGTCTTAATGAAAGGCTTCTTGAGGGGAAAGCTGTAACTCTGTGAGATGATTTCACAGAACACAAAGAAGTTTCTCAGAAAGCTTCTTTCTCTTTGTTATCGGAGGATATTTTCTTTGGCCCTATAGTCTTCAAAGGGAAAGGAAATATCTGTTCTCAGATTCCACAGAATTAAGACTAGCAAAGAGATCCACCAAATAAAGATGTAACTCTGTGAGATGAATTAACAGAACACTAAGCAGTTTCTCAGAAACCTTCTTTCCAGATTTCATCGGAGGATATTTCCTTTTTCACCATAGCCCTCTTTGGGCTTCCAAATATCACTTTGCCAATTCCACAAGAACTGTCTTAGCGAAAGGCTTCTTGGGGAAAAAGCTGTAACTCTGTGAGATGATTTCACAGAACACAAAGAAGTTTCTCAGAAAGCTTCTTTCTCTTTGTTATCGGAGGATATTTCCTTTGGCCCTATAGTCTTCAAAGGGAAAGGAAATATCTGTTGTCAGATTCCACAGAAATAAGGCTGGCAAAGAGATCCAAGAAATACAGATGTAACTCTGTGAGATGAATTAACGCAACACTGAGCAGTTTCTCAGAAAGCTTCTTTCCAGATTTCATCGGAGGATATTTCCTTTTTCACCATAGCCCTCTATGGGCTTCCAAATATCACTTTGAAAATTCCACAAGAACTGTCTTAGCGAAAGGCTTCTTGAGGGGAAAGCTGTAACTCTGTGAGATGATTTCACAGAACACAAAGAAGTTTCGCAGAAAACTTCTTTCTCTTTGTTATCGGAGGATATTTCCTTTGGCCCTATAGTCTTCAAAGGGAAAGGAAATATCTGTCGTCAGATTCCACAGAAATAAGGCTAGCAAGGAGATCCACGAAATACAGATGTAACTCTGTGAGATGAATTAACAGAACACCAAGCAGTTTCACAGAAACCTTCTTTCCAGATTTCATCGGAGGATATTTCCTTTTTCACCATAGCCCTCTATGGGCTTCCAAATATCACTTTGCCAATTCCACAAGAACTGTCTTAGCGAAAGGCTTCTGGAGCGGAAAGCTGTAACTCTGTGAGATGATTTCACAGAACAGAAAGAAGTTTCTCAGAAAGCTTCTTTCTCTTTGTTATCGGAGGATATTTCCTTTGGCCCTATAGTCTTGAAAGGGATCCGAAATATCTGTTCTCAGATTCCACAGAAATAAGGCTAGCAAAGAGATCCACGAAATACAGATGTAACACTGTGAGATGAATTAACAGAACACTGAGCAGTTTCTCAGAAAGCTTCTTTCCAGATTTCATCGGAGGATATTTCCTTTTTCACCATAGCCCTCTATGGGCTTCCAAATATCACTTTGCCAATTCCACAAGAACTGTCTTAGCGAAAGGCTTCTTGAGGGGAAAGCTGTAACTCTGTGAGATGATTTCACAGAACACAAAGAAGTTTCTCAGAAAGCTTCTTTCTCTTTGTTATCGGAGGATATTTCCTTTGGCTCTATAGTCTTCAAAGGGATCCGAAATATCTGTTCTCAGATTCCACAGAAATAAGGCTAGGAAAGAGATCCCCGAAATACAGATGTAACTCTGTGAGATGAATTAACAGAACACTAAGCAGTTTCTCAGAAAGCTTCTTTCCAGATTTCATCGGAGGATATTTCCTTTTTCACCATAGCCTCTATGGGCTTCCAAATATCACTTTGAAAATTCCACAAGAACTGTCTTAGCGAAAGGCTTCTTGAGGGGAAAGCTGTAACTCTGTGAGATGATTTCACAGAACACAAAGAAGTTTCTCAGAAAGCTTCTTTCTCTTTGTTATCGGAGGATATTTCCTTTGGCCCTATAGTCTTCAAAGGGATCCGAAATAAATGTTCTCAGATTCCACAGAAATAAGGCTAGCAAAGAGATCACCGAAATACAGATGTAACCCTGTGAGATGAATTAACAGAACACTAAGCAGTTTCTCAGAAAGCTTCTTTCCAGATTTCATCGGAGGATACTTCCTTTTTCACCATAGCTCTCTATGGGCTTCCAAATATCACTTTGCCAATTCGACAAGAACTGTTCTAGCGAAAGGCTTCCTGAGGGGAAAGCTGTAACTCTGTGAGATGATTTCACAGAACACAAAGAAGTTTCTCAGAAAGCTTCTTTCTCTTTGTTATCGGAGGATATTTCCTTTGTCCCTATAGTCTTCAAAGGGAAAGGAAATATCTGTTGTCAGCTTCCACAGAAATAAGGCTAGCAAAGAGATCCAGGAAATACAGATGTAAATCTGTGAGATGAATTAACAGAACATTAAGCAGTTTCTCAGAAAGCTTCTTTCCAGATTTCAACGGAGGATATTTCCTTTTTCACCATAGCCCTCTATGGGCTTCCAAATATCACTTTGCCAATTCCACAAGAACTGTCTTAGCGAAAGGCTTCTTGAGGGGAAAGCTGTAACTCTGTGAGATGATTTCACAGAAAACAAAGAAGTTTCTCAGAAAGCTTCTTTCTCTTTGTTATCGGAGGATATTTCCTTTGGCCCTATAGTCTTCAAAGGGATCCGAAATATCTGTTCTCAGATTCCACAGAAATAAGGCTAGCAAAGAGATCCACGAAATACAGATGTAACTCAGTGAGATCAATTAACAGAACACTAAGCAGTTTCTCGGAAAGCTTCTTTCTATATTTCATCTGAGGATATTTCCTTTTTCACCGTAGCCCTCTATGGGCTTCCAAATATCACTTTGCCAATTCCACAAGAACTGTCTTAGCGAAAGGCTTCTTGAGGGGAAAGCTGTAACTCTGTGAGATGATTTCACAGAACACAAAGAAGTTTCTCAGAAAGCTTCTTTCTCTTTGTTATCGGAGGATATTTCCTTTGGCTCTATAGTCTTCAAGGGGATCCGAAATATCTGTTCTCAGATTCCACAGAAATAAGGCTAGGAAAGAGATCCCCGAAATACAGATGTAACTCTGTGAGATGAATTAACAGAACACTAAGCAGTTTCTCAGAAAGCTTCTTTCCAGATTTCATCGGAGGATATTTCCTTTTTCACCATAGCCCTCTATGGGCTTACAAATATCACTTTGCCAATTCCACAAGAACTGTCTTAGCGAAAGGCTTCTTGAGGGGAAAGCTGTAACTCTGGGAGATGATTTCACAGAACACAAAGAAGTTTCTCAGAAAGCTTCTTTCTCTTTGTTATCGGAGGATATTTCCTTTTGCCCTATAGTCTTCAAAGGGAAAGCAAATATCTGTTGTCAGATTCCACAGAAATAAGGCTAGCAAAGAGATCCACGAAATACAGATGTAACTCTGTGAGATGAATTAACAGAACACTGAGCAGTTTCTCAGAAAGCTTCTTTCCAGATTTCATCGGAGGATATTTCCTTTTTCACCATAGCCCTCTATGGGCTTCCAAATATCACTTTGCCAATTCCACAAGAACTGTCTTAGCGAAAGGCTTCTTGAGGGGAAAGCTGTAACTCTGTGAGATGATTTCACAGAACACAAAGAAGTTTCTCAGAAAGCTTCTTTCTCTTTGTTATCGGAGGATATTTCCTTTGGCTCTATAGTCTTCAAGGGGATCCGAAATATCTGTTCTCAGATTCCACAGAAATAAGGCTAGCAAAGAGATCCCCGAAATACAGATGTAACTCTGTGAGATGAATTAACAGAACACTAAGCTGTTTCTCAGAAAGCTTCTTTCCAGATTTCATCGGAGATTATTTCCTTTTTCACCATAGCCCTCTATGGGCTTCCAAATATCACTTTGACAATTCCACAAGAACTGTCTTAATGAAAGGATTCTTGAGGGGAAAGCTGTAACTCTGTGAGATGATTTCACAGAACACAAAGAAGTTTCTCAGAAAGCTTCTTTCTCTTTGTTATCGGAGGATATTTTCTTTGGCCCTATAGTCTTCAAAGGGAAAGGAAATATCTGTTCTCAGATTCCACAGAATTAAGACTAGCAAAGAGATCCACCAAATAAAGATGTAACTCTGTGAGATGAATTAACAGAACACTAAGCAGTTTCTCAGAAACCTTCTTTCCAGATTTCATCGGAGGATATTTCCTTTTTCACCATAGCCCTCTTTGGGCTTCCAAATATCACTTTGCCAATTCCACAAGAACTGTCTTAGCGAAAGGCTTCTTGGGGAAAAAGCTGTAACTCTGTGAGATGATTTCACAGAACACAAAGAAGTTTCTCAGAAAGCTTCTTTCTCTTTGTTATCGGAGGATATTTCCTTTGGCCCTATAGTCTTCAAAGGGAAAGGAAATATCTGTTGTCAGATTCCACAGAAATAAGGCTGGCAAAGAGATCCAAGAAATACAGATGTAACTCTGTGAGATGAATTAACGCAACACTGAGCAGTTTCTCAGAAAGCTTCTTTCCAGATTTCATCGGAGGATATTTCCTTTGTCACCATAGCCCTCTATGGGCTTCCAAATATCACTTTGAAAATTCCACAAGAACTGTCTTAGCGAAAGGCTTCTTGAGGGGAAAGCTGTAACTCTGTGAGATGATTTCACAGAACACAAAGAAGTTTCGCAGAAAACTTCTTTCTCTTTGTTATCGAAGGATATTTCCTTTGGCCCTATAGTCTTCAAAGGGAAAGGAAATATCTGTTGTCAGATTCCACAGAAATAAGGCTAGCAAGGAGATCCACGAAATACAGATGTAACTCTGTGAGATGAATTAACAGAACACCAAGCAGTTTCACAGAAACCTTCTTTCCAGATTTCATCGGAGGATATTTCCTTTTTCACCATAGCCCTCTATGGGCTTCCAAATATCACTTTGCCAATTCCACAAGAACTGTCTTAGCGAAAGGCTTCTGGAGCGGAAAGCTGTAACTCTGTGAGATGATTTCACAGAACAGAAAGAAGTTTCTCAGAAAGCTTCTTTCTCTTTGTTATCGGAGGATATTTCCTTTGGCCCTATAGTCTTGAAAGGGATCCGAAATATCTGTTCTCAGATTCCACAGAAATGAGGCTAGCAAAGAGATCCACGAAATACAGATGTAACTCTTTGAGATGAATTAACAGAACACTAAGCAATTTCTCAGAAAGCTTCTTTCCAGATTTCTTCAGAGGATATTTCCTTTTTCTCCATAGCCCTCTAAGAGCTTCCAAATATCACTTTGACAATTCCACAAGAACTGTCTTAATGAAAGGCTTCTTGAGGGGAAAGCTGTAACTCTGTGAGATGATTTCACAGAACACAAAGAAGTTTCTCAGAAAGCTTCTTTCTCTTTGTTATCGGAGGATATTTTCTTTGGCCCTATAGTCTTCAAAGGGAAAGGAAATATCTGTTCTCAGATTCCACAGAATTAAGACTAGCAAAGAGATCCACCAAATAAAGATGTAACTCTGTGAGATGAATTAACAGAACACTAAGCAGTTTCTCAGAAACCTTCTTTCCAGATTTCATCGGAGGATATTTCCTTTTTCACCATAGCCCTCTTTGGGCTTCCAAATATCACTTTGCCAATTCCACAAGAACTGTCTTAGCGAAAGGCTTCTTGGGGAAAAAGCTGTAACTCTGTGAGATGATTTCACAGAACACAAAGAAGTTTCTCAGAAAGCTTCTTTCTCTTTGTTATCGGAGGATATTTCCTTTGGCCCTATAGTCTTCAAAGGGAAAGGAAATATCTGTTGTCAGATTCCACAGAAATAAGGCTGGCAAAGAGATCCAAGAAATACAGATGTAACTCTGTGAGATGAATTAACGCAACACTGAGCAGTTTCTCAGAAAGCTTCTTTCCAGATTTCATCGGAGGATATTTCCTTTTTCACCATAGCCCTCTATGGGCTTCCAAATATCACTTTGAAAATTCCACAAGAACTGTCTTAGCGAAAGGCTTCTTGAGGGGAAAGCTGTAACTCTGTGAGATGATTTCACAGAACACAAAGAAGTTTCGCAGAAAACTTCTTTCTCTTTGTTATCGGAGGATATTTCCTTTGGCCCTATAGTCTTCAAAGGGAAAGGAAATATCTGTCGTCAGATTCCACAGAAATAAGGCTAGCAAGGAGATCCACGAAATACAGATGTAACTCTGTGAGATGAATTAACAGAACACCAAGCAGTTTCACAGAAACCTTCTTTCCAGATTTCATCGGAGGATATTTCCTTTTTCACCATAGCCCTCTATGGGCTTCCAAATATCACTTTGCCAATTCCACAAGAACTGTCTTAGCGAAAGGCTTCTGGAGCGGAAAGCTGTAACTCTGTGAGATGATTTCACAGAACAGAAAGAAGTTTCTCAGAAAGCTTCTTTCTCTTTGTTATCGGAGGATATTTCCTTTGGCCCTATAGTCTTGAAAGGGATCCGAAATATCTGTTCTCAGATTCCACAGAAATAAGGCTAGCAAAGAGATCCACGAAATACAGATGTAACACTGTGAGATGAATTAACAGAACACTGAGCAGTTTCTCAGAAAGCTTCTTTCCAGATTTCATCGGAGGATATTTCCTTTTTCACCATAGCCCTCTATGGGCTTCCAAATATCACTTTGCCAATTCCACAAGAACTGTCTTAGCGAAAGGCTTCTTGAGGGGAAAGCTGTAACTCTGTGAGATGATTTCACAGAACACAAAGAAGTTTCTCAGAAAGCTTCTTTCTCTTTGTTATCGGAGGATATTTCCTTTGGCTCTATAGTCTTCAAAGGGATCCGAAATATCTGTTCTCAGATTCCACAGAAATAAGGCTAGGAAAGAGATCCCCGAAATACAGATGTAACTCTGTGAGATGAATTAACAGAACACTAAGCAGTTTCTCAGAAAGCTTCTTTCCAGATTTCATCGGAGGATATTTCCTTTTTCACCATAGCCTCTATGGGCTTCCAAATATCACTTTGAAAATTCCACAAGAACTGTCTTAGCGAAAGGCTTCTTGAGGGGAAAGCTGTAACTCTGTGAGATGATTTCACAGAACACAAAGAAGTTTCTCAGAAAGCTTCTTTCTCTTTGTTATCGGAGGATATTTCCTTTGGCCCTATAGTCTTCAAAGGGATCCGAAATAAATGTTCTCAGATTCCACAGAAATAAGGCTAGCAAAGAGATCACCGAAATACAGATGTAACCCTGTGAGATGAATTAACAGAACACTAAGCAGTTTCTCAGAAAGCTTCTTTCCAGATTTCATCGGAGGATACTTCCTTTTTCACCATAGCTCTCTATGGGCTTCCAAATATCACTTTGCCAATTCGACAAGAACTGTTCTAGCGAAAGGCTTCCTGAGGGGAAAGCTGTAACTCTGTGAGATGATTTCACAGAACACAAAGAAGTTTCTCAGAAAGCTTCTTTCTCTTTGTTATCGGAGGATATTTCCTTTGTCCCTATAGTCTTCAAAGGGAAAGGAAATATCTGTTGTCAGCTTCCACAGAAATAAGGCTAGCAAAGAGATCCAGGAAATACAGATGTAAATCTGTGAGATGAATTAACAGAACATTAAGCAGTTTCTCAGAAAGCTTCTTTCCAGATTTCAACGGAGGATATTTCCTTTTTCACCATAGCCCTCTATGGGCTTCCAAATATCACTTTGCCAATTCCACAAGAACTGTCTTAGCGAAAGGCTTCTTGAGGGGAAAGCTGTAACTCTGTGAGATGATTTCACAGAAAACAAAGAAGTTTCTCAGAAAGCTTCTTTCTCTTTGTTATCGGAGGATATTTCCTTTGGCCCTATAGTCTTCAAAGGGATCCGAAATATCTGTTCTCAGATTCCACAGAAATAAGGCTAGCAAAGAGATCCACGAAATACAGATGTAACTCAGTGAGATCAATTAACAGAACACTAAGCAGTTTCTCGGAAAGCTTCTTTCTATATTTCATCTGAGGATATTTCCTTTTTCACCGTAGCCCTCTATGGGCTTCCAAATATCACTTTGCCAATTCCACAAGAACTGTCTTAGCGAAAGGCTTCTTGAGGGGAAAGCTGTAACTCTGTGAGATGATTTCACAGAACACAAAGAAGTTTCTCAGAAAGCTTCTTTCTCTTTGTTATCGGAGGATATTTCCTTTGGCTCTATAGTCTTCAAGGGGATCCGAAATATCTGTTCTCAGATTCCACAGAAATAAGGCTAGGAAAGAGATCCCCGAAATACAGATGTAACTCTGTGAGATGAATTAACAGAACACTAAGCAGTTTCTCAGAAAGCTTCTTTCCAGATTTCATCGGAGGATATTTCCTTTTTCACCATAGCCCTCTATGGGCTTACAAATATCACTTTGCCAATTCCACAAGAACTGTCTTAGCGAAAGGCTTCTTGAGGGGAAAGCTGTAACTCTGGGAGATGATTTCACAGAACACAAAGAAGTTTCTCAGAAAGCTTCTTTCTCTTTGTTATCGGAGGATATTTCCTTTTGCCCTATAGTCTTCAAAGGGAAAGCAAATATCTGTTGTCAGATTCCACAGAAATAAGGCTAGCAAAGAGATCCACGAAATACAGATGTAACTCTGTGAGATGAATTAACAGAACACTGAGCAGTTTCTCAGAAAGCTTCTTTCCAGATTTCATCGGAGGATATTTCCTTTTTCACCATAGCCCTCTATGGGCTTCCAAATATCACTTTGCCAATTCCACAAGAACTGTCTTAGCGAAAGGCTTCTTGAGGGGAAAGCTGTAACTCTGTGAGATGATTTCACAGAACACAAAGAAGTTTCTCAGAAAGCTTCTTTCTCTTTGTTATCGGAGGATATTTCCTTTGGCTCTATAGTCTTCAAGGGGATCCGAAATATCTGTTCTCAGATTCCACAGAAATAAGGCTAGCAAAGAGATCCCCGAAATACAGATGTAACTCTGTGAGATGAATTAACAGAACACTAAGCTGTTTCTCAGAAAGCTTCTTTCCAGATTTCATCGGAGATTATTTCCTTTTTCACCATAGCCCTCTATGGGCTTCCAAATATCACTTTGACAATTCCACAAGAACTGTCTTAATGAAAGGATTCTTGAGGGGAAAGCTGTAACTCTGTGAGATGATTTCACAGAACACAAAGAAGTTTCTCAGAAAGCTTCTTTCTCTTTGTTATCGGAGGATATTTTCTTTGGCCCTATAGTCTTCAAAGGGAAAGGAAATATCTGTTCTCAGATTCCACAGAATTAAGACTAGCAAAGAGATCCACCAAATAAAGATGTAACTCTGTGAGATGAATTAACAGAACACTAAGCAGTTTCTCAGAAACCTTCTTTCCAGATTTCATCGGAGGATATTTCCTTTTTCACCATAGCCCTCTTTGGGCTTCCAAATATCACTTTGCCAATTCCACAAGAACTGTCTTAGCGAAAGGCTTCTTGGGGAAAAAGCTGTAACTCTGTGAGATGATTTCACAGAACACAAAGAAGTTTCTCAGAAAGCTTCTTTCTCTTTGTTATCGGAGGATATTTCCTTTGGCCCTATAGTCTTCAAAGGGAAAGGAAATATCTGTTGTCAGATTCCACAGAAATAAGGCTGGCAAAGAGATCCAAGAAATACAGATGTAACTCTGTGAGATGAATTAACGCAACACTGAGCAGTTTCTCAGAAAGCTTCTTTCCAGATTTCATCGGAGGATATTTCCTTTGTCACCATAGCCCTCTATGGGCTTCCAAATATCACTTTGAAAATTCCACAAGAACTGTCTTAGCGAAAGGCTTCTTGAGGGGAAAGCTGTAACTCTGTGAGATGATTTCACAGAACACAAAGAAGTTTCGCAGAAAACTTCTTTCTCTTTGTTATCGAAGGATATTTCCTTTGGCCCTATAGTCTTCAAAGGGAAAGGAAATATCTGTTGTCAGATTCCACAGAAATAAGGCTAGCAAGGAGATCCACGAAATACAGATGTAACTCTGTGAGATGAATTAACAGAACACCAAGCAGTTTCACAGAAACCTTCTTTCCAGATTTCATCGGAGGATATTTCCTTTTTCACCATAGCCCTCTATGGGCTTCCAAATATCACTTTGCCAATTCCACAAGAACTGTCTTAGCGAAAGGCTTCTGGAGCGGAAAGCTGTAACTCTGTGAGATGATTTCACAGAACAGAAAGAAGTTTCTCAGAAAGCTTCTTTCTCTTTGTTATCGGAGGATATTTCCTTTGGCCCTATAGTCTTGAAAGGGATCCGAAATATCTGTTCTCAGATTCCACAGAAATAAGGCTAGCAAAGAGATCCACGAAATACAGATGTAACACTGTGAGATGAATTAACAGAACACTGAGCAGTTTCTCAGAAAGCTTCTTTCCAGATTTCATCGGAGGATATTTCCTTTTTCACCATAGCCCTCTTTGGGCTTCCAAATATCACTTTGCCAATTCCACAAGAACTGTCTTAGCGAAAGGCTTCTTGAGGGGAAAGCTGTAACTCTGTGAGATGATTTCACAGAACACAAAGAAGTTTCTCAGAAAGCTTCTTTCTCTTTGTTATCGGAGGATATTTCCTTTGGCTCTATAGTCTTCAAGGGGATCCGAAATATCTGTTCTCAGATTCCACAGAAATAAGGCTAGCAAAGAGATCCCCGAAATACAGATGTAACTCTGTGAGATGAATTAACAGAACACTAAGCTGTTTCTCAGAAAGCTTCTTTCCAGATTTCATCGGAGATTATTTCCTTTTTCACCATAGCCCTCTATGGGCTTCCAAATATCACTTTGACAATTCCACAAGAACTGTCTTAATGAAAGGCTTCTTGAGGGGAAAGCTGTAACTCTGTGAGATGATTTCACAGAACACAAAGAAGTTTCTCAGAAAGCTTCTTTCTCTTTGTTATCGGAGGATATTTTCTTTGGCCCTATAGTCTTCAAAGGGAAAGGAAATATCTGTTCTCAGATTCCACAGAATTAAGACTAGCAAAGAGATCCACCAAATAAAGATGTAACTCTGTGAGATGAATTAACAGAACACTAAGCAGTTTCTCAGAAACCTTCTTTCCAGATTTCATCGGAGGATATTTCCTTTTTCACCATAGCCCTCTTTGGGCTTCCAAATATCACTTTGCCAATTCCACAAGAACTGTCTTAGCGAAAGGCTTCTTGGGGAAAAAGCTGTAACTCTGTGAGATGATTTCACAGAACACAAAGAAGTTTCTCAGAAAGCTTCTTTCTCTTTGTTATCGGAGGATATTTCCTTTGGCCCTATAGTCTTCAAAGGGATCCGAAATATCTGTTCTCAGATTCCACAGAAATAAGGCTAGCAAAGAGATCCACGAAATACAGATGTATCTCTGTGAGATGAATTAACAGAACACTAAGCAGTTTCTCAGAAAGCTTCTTTCCAGATTTCATCGGAGGATATTTCCTTTTTCACCATAGCCCTCTATGAGCTTCCAAATATCACTTTGCCAATTCCACAAGAACTGTCTTAGCGAAAGGCTACTTGAGGGGAAAGCTGTAACTCTGTGAGATGATTTCACAGAACACAAAGAAGTTTCTCAGAAAGCTTCTTTCTCTTTGTTATCGGAGGATATTTCCTTTGGCCCTATAGTCTTCAAAGGGATCCGAAATATCTGTTCTCAGATTCCACAGAAATGAGGCTAGCAAAGAGATCCACGAAATACAGATGTAACTCTTTGAGATGAATTAACAGAACACTAAGCAATTTCTCAGAAAGCTTCTTTCCAGATTTCTTCAGAGGATATTTCCTTTTTCTCCATAGCCCTCTAAGAGCTTCCAAATATCACTTTGACAATTCCACAAGAACTGTCTTAATGAAAGGCTTCTTGAGGGGAAAGCTGTAACTCTGTGAGATGATTTCACAGAACACAAAGAAGTTTCTCAGAAAGCTTCTTTCTCTTTGTTATCGGAGGATATTTTCTTTGGCCCTATAGTCTTCAAAGGGAAAGGAAATATCTGTTCTCAGATTCCACAGAATTAAGACTAGCAAAGAGATCCACCAAATAAAGATGTAACTCTGTGAGATGAATTAACAGAACACTAAGCAGTTTCTCAGAAACCTTCTTTCCAGATTTCATCGGAGGATATTTCCTTTTTCACCATAGCCCTCTTTGGGCTTCCAAATATCACTTTGCCAATTCCACAAGAACTGTCTTAGCGAAAGGCTTCTTGGGGAAAAAGCTGTAACTCTGTGAGATGATTTCACAGAACACAAAGAAGTTTCTCAGAAAGCTTCTTTCTCTTTGTTATCGGAGGATATTTCCTTTGGCCCTATAGTCTTCAAAGGGAAAGGAAATATCTGTTGTCAGATTCCACAGAAATAAGGCTGGCAAAGAGATCCAAGAAATACAGATGTAACTCTGTGAGATGAATTAACGCAACACTGAGCAGTTTCTCAGAAAGCTTCTTTCCAGATTTCATCGGAGGATATTTCCTTTTTCACCATAGCCCTCTATGGGCTTCCAAATATCACTTTGAAAATTCCACAAGAACTGTCTTAGCGAAAGGCTTCTTGAGGGGAAAGCTGTAACTCTGTGAGATGATTTCACAGAACACAAAGAAGTTTCGCAGAAAACTTCTTTCTCTTTGTTATCGGAGGATATTTCCTTTGGCCCTATAGTCTTCAAAGGGAAAGGAAATATCTGTCGTCAGATTCCACAGAAATAAGGCTAGCAAGGAGATCCACGAAATACAGATGTAACTCTGTGAGATGAATTAACAGAACACCAAGCAGTTTCACAGAAACCTTCTTTCCAGATTTCATCGGAGGATATTTCCTTTTTCACCATAGCCCTCTATGGGCTTCCAAATATCACTTTGCCAATTCCACAAGAACTGTCTTAGCGAAAGGCTTCTGGAGCGGAAAGCTGTAACTCTGTGAGATGATTTCACAGAACAGAAAGAAGTTTCTCAGAAAGCTTCTTTCTCTTTGTTATCGGAGGATATTTCCTTTGGCCCTATAGTCTTGAAAGGGATCCGAAATATCTGTTCTCAGATTCCACAGAAATAAGGCTAGCAAAGAGATCCACGAAATACAGATGTAACACTGTGAGATGAATTAACAGAACACTGAGCAGTTTCTCAGAAAGCTTCTTTCCAGATTTCATCGGAGGATATTTCCTTTTTCACCATAGCCCTCTATGGGCTTCCAAATATCACTTTGCCAATTCCACAAGAACTGTCTTAGCGAAAGGCTTCTTGAGGGGAAAGCTGTAACTCTGTGAGATGATTTCACAGAACACAAAGAAGTTTCTCAGAAAGCTTCTTTCTCTTTGTTATCGGAGGATATTTCCTTTGGCTCTATAGTCTTCAAAGGGATCCGAAATATCTGTTCTCAGATTCCACAGAAATAAGGCTAGGAAAGAGATCCCCGAAATACAGATGTAACTCTGTGAGATGAATTAACAGAACACTAAGCAGTTTCTCAGAAAGCTTCTTTCCAGATTTCATCGGAGGATATTTCCTTTTTCACCATAGCCTCTATGGGCTTCCAAATATCACTTTGAAAATTCCACAAGAACTGTCTTAGCGAAAGGCTTCTTGAGGGGAAAGCTGTAACTCTGTGAGATGATTTCACAGAACACAAAGAAGTTTCTCAGAAAGCTTCTTTCTCTTTGTTATCGGAGGATATTTCCTTTGGCCCTATAGTCTTCAAAGGGATCCGAAATAAATGTTCTCAGATTCCACAGAAATAAGGCTAGCAAAGAGATCACCGAAATACAGATGTAACCCTGTGAGATGAATTAACAGAACACTAAGCAGTTTCTCAGAAAGCTTCTTTCCAGATTTCATCGGAGGATACTTCCTTTTTCACCATAGCTCTCTATGGGCTTCCAAATATCACTTTGCCAATTCGACAAGAACTGTTCTAGCGAAAGGCTTCCTGAGGGGAAAGCTGTAACTCTGTGAGATGATTTCACAGAACCCAAAGAAGTTTCTCAGAAAGCTTCTTTCTCTTTGTTATCGGAGGATATTTCCTTTGTCCCTATAGTCTTCTAAGGGAAAGGAAATATCTGTTGTCAGCTTCCACAGAAATAAGGCTAGCAAAGAGATCCAGGAAATACAGATGTAAATCTGTGAGATGAATTAACAGAACATTAAGCAGTTTCTCAGAAAGCTTCTTTCCAGATTTCAACGGAGGATATTTCCTTTTTCACCATAGCCCTCTATGGGCTTCCAAATATCACTTTGCCAATTCCACAAGAACTGTCTTAGCGAAAGGCTTCTTGAGGGGAAAGCTGTAACTCTGTGAGATGATTTCACAGAAAACAAAGAAGTTTCTCAGAAAGCTTCTTTCTCTTTGTTATCGGAGGATATTTCCTTTGGCCCTATAGTCTTCAAAGGGATCCGAAATATCTGTTCTCAGATTCCACAGAAATAAGGCTAGCAAAGAGATCCACGAAATACAGATGTAACTCAGTGAGATCAATTAACAGAACACTAAGCAGTTTCTCGGAAAGCTTCTTTCTATATTTCATCTGAGGATATTTCCTTTTTCACCGTAGCCCTCTATGGGCTTCCAAATATCACTTTGCCAATTCCACAAGAACTGTCTTAGCGAAAGGCTTCTTGAGGGGAAAGCTGTAACTCTGTGAGATGATTTCACAGAACACAAAGAAGTTTCTCAGAAAGCTTCTTTCTCTTTGTTATCGGGGGATATTTCCTTTGGCTCTATAGTCTTCAAGGGGATCCGAAATATCTGTTCTCAGATTCCACAGAAATAAGGCTAGGAAAGAGATCCCCGAAATACAGATGTAACTCTGTGAGATGAATTAACAGAACACTAAGCAGTTTCTCAGAAAGCTTCTTTCCAGATTTCATCGGAGGATATTTCCTTTTTCACCATAGCCCTCTATGGGCTTACAAATATCACTTTGCCAATTCCACAAGAACTGTCTTAGCGAAAGGCTTCTTGAGGGGAAAGCTGTAACTCTGGGAGATGATTTCACAGAACACAAAGAAGTTTCTCAGAAAGCTTCTTTCTCTTTGTTATCGGAGGATATTTCCTTTTGCCCTATAGTCTTCAAAGGGAAAGCAAATATCTGTTGTCAGATTCCACAGAAATAAGGCTAGCAAAGAGATCCACGAAATACAGATGTAACTCTGTGAGATGAATTAACAGAACACTGAGCAGTTTCTCAGAAAGCTTCTTTCCAGATTTCATCGGAGGATATTTCCTTTTTCACCATAGCCCTCTATGGGCTTCCAAATATCACTTTGCCAATTCCACAAGAACTGTCTTAGCGAAAGGCTTCTTGAGGGGAAAGCTGTAACTCTGTGAGATGATTTCACAGAACACAAAGAAGTTTCTCAGAAAGCTTCTTTCTCTTTGTTATCGGAGGATATTTCCTTTGGCCCTATAGTCTTCAAAGGGATCCGAAATATCTGTTCTCAGATTCCACAGAAATAAGGCTAGCAAAGAGATCCACGAAATACAGATGTATCTCTGTGAGATGAATTAACAGAACACTAAGCAGTTTCTCAGAAAGCTTCTTTCCAGATTTCATCGGAGGATATTTCCTTTTTCACCATAGCCCTCTATGAGCTTCCAAATATCACTTTGCCAATTCCACAAGAACTGTCTTAGCGAAAGGCTACTTGAGGGGAAAGCTGTAACTCTGTGAGATGATTTCACAGAACACAAAGAAGTTTCTCAGAAAGCTTCTTTCTCTTTGTTATCGGAGGATATTTCCTTTGGCCCTATAGTCTTCAAAGGGATCCGAAATATCTGTTCTCAGATTCCACAGAAATGAGGCTAACAAAGAGATCCACGAAATACAGATGTAACTCTTTGAGATGAATTAACAGAACACTAAGCAATTTCTCAGAAAGCTTCTTTCCAGATTTCTTCAGAGGATATTTCCTTTTTCTCCATAGCCCTCTAAGAGCTTCCAAATATCACTTTGACAATTCCACAAGAACTGTCTTAATGAAAGGCTTCTTGAGGGGAAAGCTGTAACTCTGTGAGATGATTTCACAGAACACAAAGAAGTTTCTCAGAAAGCTTCTTTCTCTTTGTTATCGGAGGATATTTCCTTTGGCCCTATAGTCTTCTAAGGGAAAGGAAATATCTCTTCTCAGATTCCACAGAAATAAGACTAGCAAAGAGATCCACCAAATAAAGATGTAACTCTGTGAGATGAATTAACAGAACACTAAGCAGTTTCTCAGAAAGCTTCTTTCCAGATTTCATCTGAGGATATTTCCTTTTTCACCATAGCCCTCTATGGGCTTCCAAATATCACTTTGCCAATTCCACAAGAACTGTCTTAGCGAAAGGCTTCTTGAGGGGAAAGCTGTAACTCTGTGAGATGATTTCACAGAACACAAAGAAGTTTCTCAGAAAGCTTCTTTCTCTTTGTTATCGGAGGATATTTCCTTTGGCCCTATAGTCTTCAAAGGGATCCGAAATATCTGTTCTCAGATTCCACAGAAATGAGGCTAGCAAAGAGATCCACGAAATACAGATGTAATTCTTTGAGATGAATTAACAGAACACTAAGCAATTTCTCAGAAAGCTTCTTTCCAGATTTCATCGGAGGATATTTCCTTTTTCTCCCTAGCCCTCTAAGAGCTTCCAAATATCACTTTGACAATTCCACAAGAACTGTCTTAATGAAAGGCTTCTTGAGGGGAAAGCTGTAACTCTGTGAGATGATTTCACAGAACACAAAGAAGTTTCTCAGAAAGCTTCTTTCTCTTTGTTATCGGAGGATATTTTCTTTGGCCCTATAGTCTTCAAAGGGAAAGGAAATATCTGTTCTCAGATTCCACAGAATTAAGACTAGCAAAGAGATCCACCAAATAAAGATGTAACTCTGTGAGATGAATTAACAGAACACTAAGCAGTTTCTCAGAAACCTTCTTTCCAGATTTCATCGGAGGATATTTCCTTTTTCACCATAGCCCTCTTTGGGCTTCCAAATATCACTTTGCCAATTCCACAAGAACTGTCTTAGCGAAAGGCTTCTTGGGGAAAAAGCTGTAACTCTGTGAGATGATTTCACAGAACACAAAGAAGTTTCTCAGAAAGCTTCTTTCTCTTTGTTATCGGAGGATATTTCCTTTGGCCCTATAGTCTTCAAAGGGAAAGGAAATATCTGTTGTCAGATTCCACAGAAATAAGGCTGGCAAAGAGATCCAAGAAATACAGATGTAACTCTGTGAGATGAATTAACGCAACACTGAGCAGTTTCTCAGAAAGCTTCTTTCCAGATTTCATCGGAGGATATTTCCTTTTTCACCATAGCCCTCTATGGGCTTCCAAATATCACTTTGAAAATTCCACAAGAACTGTCTTAGCGAAAGGCTTCTTGAGGGGAAAGCTGTAACTCTGTGAGATGATTTCACAGAACACAAAGAAGTTTCGCAGAAAACTTCTTTCTCTTTGTTATCGGAGGATATTTCCTTTGGCCCTATAGTCATCAAAGGGAAAGGAAATATCTGTTGTCAGATTCCACAGAAATAAGGCTAGCAAGGAGATCCACGAAATACAGATGTAACTCTGTGAGATGAATTAACAGAACACCAAGCAGTTTCACAGAAACCTTCTTTCCAGATTTCATCGGAGGATATTTCCTTTTTCACCATAGCCCTCTATGGGCTTCCAAATATCACTTTGCCAATTCCACAAGAACTGTCTTAGCGAAAGGCTTCTGGAGCGGAAAGCTGTAACCCTGTGAGATGATTTCACAGAACAGAAAGAAGTTTCTCAGAAAGCTTCTTTCTCTTTGTTATCGGAGGATATTTCCTTTGGCCCTATAGTCTTGAAAGGGATCCGAAATATCTGTTCTCAGATTCCACAGAAATAAGGCTAGCAAAGAGATCCACGAAATACAGATGTAACACTGTGAGATGAATTAACAGAACACTGAGCAGTTTCTCAGAAAGCTTCTTTCCAGATTTCATCGGAGGATATTTCCTTTTTCACCATAGCCCTCTATGGGCTTCCAAATATCACTTTGCCAATTCCACAAGAACTGTCTTAGCGAAAGGCTTCTTGAGGGGAAAGCTGTAACTCTGGGAGATGATTTCACAGAACACAAAGAAGTTTCTCAGAAAGCTTCTTTCTCTTTGTTATCGGAGGATATTTCCTTTTGCCCTATAGTCTTCAAAGGGAAAGCAAATATCTGTTGTCAGATTCCACAGAAATAAGGCTAGCAAAGAGATCCACGAAATACAGATGTAACTCTGTGAGATGAATTAACAGAACACTGAGCAGTTTCTCAGAAAGCTTCTTTCCAGATTTCATCGGAGGATATTTCCTTTTTCACCATAGCCCTCTATGGGCTTCCAAATATCACTTTGCCAATTCCACAAGAACTGTCTTAGCGAAAGGCTTCTTGAGGGGAAAGCTGTAACTCTGTGAGATGATTTCACAGAACACAAAGAAGTTTCTCAGAAAGCTTCTTTCTCTTTGTTATCGGAGGATATTTCCTTTGGCCCTATAGTCTTCAAAGGGATCCGAAATATCTGTTCTCAGATTCCACAGAAATAAGGCTAGCAAAGAGATCCACGAAATACAGATGTATCTCTGTGAGATGAATTAACAGAACACTAAGCAGTTTCTCAGAAAGCTTCTTTCCAGATTTCATCGGAGGATATTTCCTTTTTCACCATAGCCCTCTATGAGCTTCCAAATATCACTTTGCCAATTCCACAAGAACTGTCTTAGCGAAAGGCTACTTGAGGGGAAAGCTGTAACTCTGTGAGATGATTTCACAGAACACAAAGAAGTTTCTCAGAAAGCTTCTTTCTCTTTGTTATCGGAGGATATTTCCTTTGGCCCTATAGTCTTCAAAGGGATCCGAAATATCTGTTCTCAGATTCCACAGAAATGAGGCTAGCAAAGAGATCCACGAAATACAGATGTAACTCTTTGAGATGAATTAACAGAACACTAAGCAATTTCTCAGAAAGCTTCTTTCCAGATTTCTTCAGAGGATATTTCCTTTTTCTCCATAGCCCTCTAAGAGCTTCCAAATATCACTTTGACAATTCCACAAGAACTGTCTTAATGAAAGGCTTCTTGAGGGGAAAGCTGTAACTCTGTGAGATGATTTCACAGAACACAAAGAAGTTTCTCAGAAATCTTCTTTCTCTTTGTTATCGGAGGATATTTCCTTTGGCCCTATAGTCTTCAAAGGGAAAGGAAATATCTCTTCTCAGATTCCACAGAAATAAGACTAGCAAAGAGATCCACCAAATAAAGATGTAACTCTGTGAGATGAATTAACAGAACACTAAGCAGTTTCTCAGAAAGCTTCTTTCCAGATTTCATCGGAGGATATTTCCTTTTTCACCATAGCCCTCTATGGGCTTCCAAATATCACTTTGCCAATTCCACAAGAACTGTCTTAGCGAAAGGCTTCTTGAGGGGAAAGCTGTAACTCTGTGAGATGATTTCACAGAACACAGAGAAGTTTCTCAGAAAGCTTCTTTCTCTTTGTTATCGGAGGATATTTCCTTTGGCCCTATAGTCTTCAAAGGGATCCGAAATATCTGTTCTCAGATTCCACAGAAATGAGGCTAGCAAAGAGATCCACCAAATACAGATGTAACTCTTTGAGATGAATTAACAGAACACTAAGCAATTTCTCAGAAAGCTTCTTTCCAGATTTCATCGGAGGATATTTCCTTTTTCTCCCTAGCCCTCTAAGAGCTTCCAAATATCACTTTGACAATTCCACAAGAACTGTCTTAATGAAAGGCTTCTTGAGGGGAAAGCTGTAACTCTGTGAGATGATTTCACAGAACACAAAGAAGTTTCTCAGAAAGCTTCTTTCTCTTTGTTATCGGAGGATATTTTCTTTGGCCCTATAGTCTTCAAAGGGAAAGGAAATATCTGTTCTCAGATTCCACAGAATTAAGACTAGCAAAGAGATCCACCAAATAAAGATGTAACTCTGTGAGATGAATTAACAGAACACTAAGCAGTTTCTCAGAAACCTTCTTTCCAGATTTCATCGGAGGATATTTCCTTTTTCACCATAGCCCTCTTTGGGCTTCCAAATATCACTTTGCCAATTCCACAAGAACTGTCTTAGCGAAAGGCTTCTTGGGGAAAAAGCTGTAACTCTGTGAGATGATTTCACAGAACACAAAGAAGTTTCTCAGAAAGCTTCTTTCTCTTTGTTATCGGAGGATATTTCCTTTGGCCCTATAGTCTTCAAAGGGAAAGGAAATATCTGTTGTCAGATTGCACAGAAATAAGGCTAGCAAGGAGATCCACGAAATACATATGTAACTCTGTGAGATGAATTAACAGAACACCAAGCAGTTTCACAGAAACCTTCTTTCCAGATTTCATCGGAGGATATTTCCTTTTTCACCATAGCCCTCTAAGGGCTTCCAAATATCACTTTGCCAATTCCACAAGAACTGTCTTAGCGAAAGGCTTCTGGAGCGGAAAGCTGTAACTCTGTGAGATGATTTCACAGAACAGAAAGAAGTTTCTCAGAAAGCTTCTTTCTCTTTGTTATCGGAGGATATTTCCTTTGGCCCGATAGTCTTGAAAGGGATCCGAAATATCTGTTCTCAGATTCCACAGAAATAAGGCTAGCAAAGAGATCCACGAAATACAGATGTAACACTGTGAGATGAATTAACAGAACACTGAGCAGTTTCTCAGAAAGCTTCTTTCCAGATTTCATCGGAGGATATTTCCTTTTTCACCATAGCCCTCTATGGGCTTCCAAATATCACTTTGCCAATTCCACAAGAACTGTCTTAGCGAAAGGCTTCTTGAGGGGAAAGCTGTAACTCTGTGAGATGATTTCACAGAACACAAAGAAGTTTCTCAGAAAGCTTCTTTCTCTTTGTTATCGGAGGATATTTCCTTTGGCTCTATAGTCTTCAAGGGGATCCGAAATATCTGTTCTCAGATTCCACAGAAATAAGGCTAGCAAAGAGATCCCCGAAATACAGATGTAACTCTGTGAGATGAATTAACAGAACACTAAGCTGTTTCTCAGAAAGCTTCTTTCCAGATTTCATCGGAGATTATTTCCTTTTTCACCATAGCCCTCTATGGGCTTCCAAATATCACTTTGACAATTCCACAAGAACTGTCTTAATGAAAGGCTTCTTGAGGGGAAAGCTGTAACTCTGTGAGATGATTTCACAGAACACAAAGAAGTTTCTCAGAAAGCTTCTTTCTCTTTGTTATCGGAGGATATTTTCTTTGGCCCTATAGTCTTCAAAGGGAAAGGAAATATCTGTTCTCAGATTCCACAGAATTAAGACTAGCAAAGAGATCCACCAAATAAAGATGTAACTCTGTGAGATGAATTAACAGAACACTAAGAAGTTTCTCAGAAACCTTCTTTCCAGATTTCATCGGAGGATATTTCCTTTTTCACCATAGCCCTCTTTGGGCTTCCAAATATCACTTTGCCAATTCCACAAGAACTGTCTTAGCGAAAGGCTTCTTGGGGAAAAAGCTGTAACTCTGTGAGATGATTTCACAGAACACAAAGAAGTTTCTCAGAAAGCTTCTTTCTCTTTGTTATCGGAGGATATTTCCTTTGGCCCTATAGTCTTCAAAGGGAAAGGAAATATCTGTTGTCAGATTCCACAGAAATAAGGCTGGCAAAGAGATCCAAGAAATACAGATGTAACTCTGTGAGATGAATTAACGCAACACTGAGCAGTTTCTCAGAAAGCTTCTTTCCAGATTTCATCGGAGGATATTTCCTTTGTCACCATAGCCCTCTATGGGCTTTCAAATATCACTTTGAAAATTCCACAAGAACTGTCTTAGCGAAAGGCTTCTTGAGGGGAAAGCTGTAACTCTGTGAGATGATTTCACAGAACACAAAGAAGTTTCGCAGAAAACTTCTTTCTCTTTGTTATCGGAGGATATTTCCTTTGGCCCTATAGTCTTCAAAGGGAAAGGAAATATCTGTTGTCAGATTCCACAGAAATAAGGCTAGCAAGGAGATCCACGAAATACAGATGTAACTCTGTGAGATGAATTAACAGAACACCAAGCAGTTTCACAGAAACCTTCTTTCCAGATTTCATCGGAGGATATTTCCTTTTTCACCATAGCCCTCTATGGGCTTCCAAATATCACTTTGCCAATTCCACAAGAACTGTCTTAGCGAAAGGCTTCTGGAGCGGAAAGCTGTAACTCTGTGAGATGATTTCACAGAACAGAAAGAAGTTTCTCAGAAAGCTTCTTTCTCTTTGTTATCGGAGGATATTTCCTTTGGCCCTATAGTCTTGAAAGGGATCCGAAATATCTGTTCTCAGATTCCACAGAAATAAGGCTAGCAAAGAGATCCACGAAATACAGATGTAACACTGTGAGATGAATTAACAGAACACTGAGCAGTTTCTCAGAAAGCTTCTTTCCAGATTTCATCGGAGGATATTTCCTTTTTCACCATAGCCCTCTTTGGGCTTCCAAATATCACTTTGCCAATTCCACAAGAACTGTCTTAGCGAAAGGCTTCTTGAGGGGAAAGCTGTAACTCTGTAAGATGATTTCACAGAACACAAAGAAGTTTCTCAGAAAGCTTCTTTCTCTTTGTTATCGGAGGATATTTCCTTTGGCCCTATAGTCTTCAAGGGGATCCGAAATATCTGTTCTCAGATTCCACAGAAATAAGGCTAGCAAAGAGATCCCCGAAATACAGATGTAACTCTGTGAGATGAATTAACAGAACACTAAGCTGTTTCTCAGAAAGCTTCTTTCCAGATTTCATCGGAGATTATTTCCTTTTTCACCATAGCCCTCTATGGGCTTCCAAATATCACTTTGACAATTCCACAAGAACTGTCTTAATGAAAGGCTTCTTGAGGGGAAAGCTGTAACTCTGTGAGATGATTTCACAGAACACAAAGAAGTTTCTCAGAAAGCTTCTTTCTCTTTGTTATCGGAGGATATTTTCTTTGGCCCTATAGTCTTCAAAGGGAAAGGAAATATCTGTTCTCAGATTCCACAGAATTAAGACTAGCAAAGAGATCCACCAAATAAAGATGTAACTCTGTGAGATGAATTAACAGAACACTAAGCAGTTTCTCAGAAACCTTCTTTCCAGATTTCATCGGAGGATATTTCCTTTTTCACCATAGCCCTCTTTGGGCTTCCAAATATCACTTTGCCAATTCCACAAGAACTGTCTTAGCGAAAGGCTTCTTGGGGAAAAAGCTGTAACTCTGTGAGATGATTTCACAGAACACAAAGAAGTTTCTCAGAAAGCTTCTTTCTCTTTGTTATCGGAGGATATTTCCTTTGGCCCTATAGTCTTCAAAGGGAAAGGAAATATCTGTTGTCAGATTCCACAGAAATAAGGCTGGCAAAGAGATCCAAGAAATACAGATGTAACTCTGTGAGATGAATTAACGCAACACTGAGCAGTTTCTCAGAAAGCTTCTTTCCAGATTTCATCGGAGGATATTTCCTTTGTCACCATAGCCCTCTATGGGCTTCCAAATATCACTTTGAAAATTCCACAAGAACTGTCTTAGCGAAAGGCTTCTTGAGGGGAAAGCTGTAACTCTGTGAGATGATTTCACAGAACACAAAGAAGTTTCGCAGAAAACTTCTTTCTCTTTGTTATCGGAGGATATTTCCTTTGGCCCTATAGTCTTCAAAGGGAAAGGAAATATCTGTTGTCAGATTCCACAGAAATAAGGCTATCAAAGAGATCCACGAAATACATATGTAACTCTGTGAGATGAATTAACAGAACACCAAGCAGTTTCACAGAAACCTTCTTTCCAGATTTCATCGGAGGATATTTCCTTTTTCACCATAGCCCTCTATGGGCTTCCAAATATCACTTTGCCAATTCCACAAGAACTGTCTTAGCGAAAGGCTTCTGGAGTGGAAAGCTGTAACTCTGTGAGATGATTTCACAGAACAGAAAGAAGTTTCTCAGAAAGCTTCTTTCTCTTTGTTATCGGAGGATATTTCCTTTGGCCCTATAGTCTTGAAAGGGATCCGAAATATCTGTTCTCAGATTCCACAGAAATAAGGCTAGCAAAGAGATCCACGAAATACAGATGTAACACTGTGAGATGAATTAACAGAACACTGAGCAGTTTCTCAGAAAGCTTCTTTCCAGATTTCATCGGAGGATATTTCCTTTTTCACCATAGCCCTCTATGGGCTTCCAAATATCACTTTGCCAATTCCACAAGAACTGTCTTAGCGAAAGGCTTCTTGAGGGGAAAGCTGTAACTCTGTGAGATGATTTCACAGAACACAAAGAAGTTTCTCAGAAAGCTTCTTTCTCTTTGTTATCGGAGGATATTTCCTTTGGCTCTATAGTCTTCAAGGGGATCCGAAATATCTGTTCTCAGATTCCACAGAAATAAGGCTAGCAAAGAGATCCCCGAAATACAGATGTAACTCTGTGAGATGAATTAACAGAACACTAAGCTGTTTCTCAGAAAGCTTCTTTCCAGATTTCATCGGAGATTATTTCCTTTTTCACCATAGCCCTCTATGGGCTTCCAAATATCACTTTGACAATTCCACAAGAACTGTCTTAATGAAAGGCTTCTTGAGGGGAAAGCTGTAACTCTGTGAGATGATTTCACAGAACACAAAGAAGTTTCTCAGAAAGCTTCTTTCTCTTTGTTATCGGAGGATATTTTCTTTGGCCCTATAGTCTTCAAAGGGAAAGGAAATATCTGTTCTCAGATTCCACAGAATTAAGACTAGCAAAGAGATCCACCAAATACAGATGTAACTCTGTGAGATGAATTAACAGAACACTAAGCAGTTTCTCAGAAACCTTCTTTCCAGATTTCATCGGAGGATATTTCCTTTTTCACCATAGCCCTCTTTGGGCTTCCAAATATCACTTTGCCAATTCCACAAGAACTGTCTTAGCGAAAGGCTTCTTGGGGAAAAAGCTGTAACTCTGTGAGATGATTTCACAGAACACAAAGAAGTTTCTCAGAAAGCTTCTTTCTCTTTGTTATCGGAGGATATTTCCTTTGGCCCTATAGTCTTCAAAGGGAAAGGAAATATCTGTTGTCAGATTCCACAGAATTAAGACTAGCAAAGAGATCCACCAAATAAAGATGTAACTCTGTGAGATGAATTAACAGAACACTAAGCAGTTTCTCAGAAACCTTCTTTCCAGATTTCATCGGAGGATATTTCCTTTTTCACCATAGCCCTCTATGGGCTTCCAAATATCACTTTGCCAATTCCACAAGAACTGTCTTAGCGAAAGGCTTCTGGAGCGGAAAGCTGTAACTCTGTGAGATGATTTCACAGAACAGAAAGAAGTGTCTCAGAAAGCTTCTTTCTCTTTGTTATCGGAGGATATTTCCTTTGGCCCTCCAGTCTTGAAAGGGATCCGAAATATCTGTTCTCAGATTCCACAGAAATAAGGCTAGCAAAGAGATCCACGAAATACAGATGTAACACTGTGAGATGAATTAACAGAACACTGAGCAGTTTCTCAGAAAGCTTCTTTCCAGATTTCATCGGAGGATATTTCCTTTTTCACCATAGCCCTCTATGGGCTTCCAAATATCACTTTGCCAATTCCACAAGAACTGTCTTAGCGAAAGGCTTCTTGAGGGGAAAGCTGTAACTCTGTGAGATGATTTCACAGAACACAAAGAAGTTTCTCAGAAAGCTTCTTTCTCTTTGTTATCGGAGGATATTTCCTTTGGCTCTATAGTCTTCAAGGGGATCGGAAATATCTGTTCTCAGATTCCACAGAAATAAGGCTAGCAAAGAGATCCCCGAAATACAGATGTAACTCTGTGAGATGAATTAACAGAACACTAAGCTGTTTCTCAGAAAGCTTCTTTCCAGATTTCATCGGAGATTATTTCCTTTTTCACCATAGCCCTCTATGGGCTTCCAAATATCACTTTGCCAATTCCACAAGAACTGTCTTAGCGAAAGGCTTCTTGAGGGGAAAGCTGTAACTCTGGGAGATGATTTCACAGAACACAAAGAAGTTTCTCAGAAAGCTTCTTTCTCTTTGTTATCGGAGGATATTTCCTTTTGCCCTATAGTCTTCAAAGGGAAAGCAAATATCTGTTGTCAGATTCCACAGAAATAAGGCTAGCAAAGAGATCCACGAAATACAGATGTAACTCTGTGAGATGAATTAACAGAACACTGAGCAGTTTCTCAGAAAGCTTCTTTCCAGATTTCATCGGAGGATATTTCCTTTTTCACCATAGCCCTCTATGGGCTTCCAAATATCACTTTGCCAATTCCACAAGAACTGTCTTAGCGAAAGGCTTCTTGAGGGGAAAGCTGTAACTCTGTGAGATGATTTCACAGAACACAAAGAAGTTTCTCAGAAAGCTTCTTTCTCTTTGTTATCGGAGGATATTTCCTTTGGCCCTATAGTCTTCAAAGGGATCCGAAATATCTGTTCTCAGATTCCACAGAAATAAGGCTAGCAAAGAGATCCACGAAATACAGATGTATCTCTGTGAGATGAATTAACAGAACACTAAGCAGTTTCTCAGAAAGCTTCTTTCCAGATTTCATCGGAGGATATTTCCTTTTTCACCATAGCCCTCTATGAGCTTCCAAATATCACTTTGCCAATTCCACAAGAACTGTCTTAGCGAAAGGCTACTTGAGGGGAAAGCTGTAACTCTGTGAGATGATTTCACAGAACACAAAGAAGTTTCTCAGAAAGCTTCTTTCTCTTTGTTATCGGAGGATATTTCCTTTGGCCCTATAGTCTTCAAAGGGATCCGAAATATCTGTTCTCAGATTCCACAGAAATGAGGCTAGCAAAGAGATCCACGAAATACAGATGTAACTCTTTGAGATGAATTAACAGAACACTAAGCAATTTCTCAGAAAGCTTCTTTCCAGATTTCTTCAGAGGACATTTCCTTTTTCTCCATAGCCCTCTAAGAGCTTCCAAATATCACTTTGACAATTCCACAAGAACTGTCTTAATGAAAGGCTTCTTGAGGGGAAAGCTGTAACTCTGTGAGATGATTTCACAGAACACAAAGAAGTTTCTCAGAAATCTTCTTTCTCTTTGTTATCGGAGGATATTTCCTTTGGCCCTATAGTCTTCAAAGGGAAAGGAAATATCTCTTCTCAGATTCCACAGAAATAAGACTAGCAAAGAGATCCACCAAATAAAGATGTAACTCTGTGAGATGAATTAACAGAACACTAAGCAGTTTCTCAGAAAGCTTCTTTCCAGATTTCATCGGAGGATATTTCCTTTTTCACCATAGCCCTCTATGGGCTTCCAAATATCACTTTGCCAATTCCACAAGAACTGTCTTAGCGAAAGGCTTCTTGAGGGGAAAGCTGTAACTCTGTGAGATGATTTCACAGAACACAAAGAAGTTTCTCAGAAAGCTTCTTTCTCTTTGTTATCGGAGGATATTTCCTTTGGCCCTATAGTCTTCAAAGGGATCCGAAATATCTGTTCTCAGATTCCACAGAAATGAGGCTAGCAAAGAGATCCACGAAATACAGATGTAACTCTTTGAGATGAATTAACAGAACACTAAGCAATTTCTCAGAATGCTTCTTTCCAGATTTCATCGGAGGATATTTCCTTTTTCTCCCTAGCCCTCTAAGAGCTTCCAAATATCACTTTGACAATTCCACAAGAACTGTCTTAATGAAAGGCTTCTTGAGGGGAAAGCTGTAACTCTGTGAGATGATTTCACAGAACACAAAGAAGTTTCTCAGAAAGCTTCTTTCTCTTTGTTATCGGAGGATATTTTCTTTGGCCCTATAGTCTTCAAAGGGAAAGGAAATATCTGTTCTCAGATTCCACAGAATTAAGACTAGCAAAGAGATCGACCAAATAAAGATGTAACTCTGTGAGATGAATTAACAGAACACTAAGCAGTTTCTCAGAAACCTTCTTTCCAGATTTCATCGGAGGATATTTCCTTTTTCACCATAGCCCTCTTTGGGCTTCCAAATATCACTTTGCCAATTCCACAAGAACTGTCTTAGCGAAAGGCTTCTTGGGGAAAAAGCTGTAACTCTGTGAGATGATTTCACAGAACACAAAGAAGTTTCTCAGAAAGCTTCTTTCTCTTTGTTATCGGAGGATATTTCCTTTGGCCCTATAGTCTTCAAAGGGAAAGGAAATATCTGTTGTCAGATTCCACAGAAATAAGGCTAGCAAAGAGATCCAGGAAATACAGATGTAACTCTGTGAGATGAATTAACAGAACACTAAGCTGTTTCTCAGAAAGCTTCTTTCCAGATTTCATCGGAGATTATTTCCTTTTTCACCATAGACCTCTATGGGCTTCCAAATATCACTTTGCCAATTCCACAAGAACTGTCTTAGCGAAAGGCTTCTTGAGGGGAAAGCTGTAACTCTGGGAGATGATTTCACAGAACACAAAGAAGTTTCTCAGAAAGCTTCTTTCTCTTTGTTATCGGAGGATATTTCCTTTTGCCCTATAGTCTTCAAAGGGATCCGAAATATCTGTTCTCAGATTCCACAGAAATAAGGCTAGCAAAGAGATCCAGGAAATACAGATGTAACTCTGTGAGATGAATAGACAGAACACTAAGCAGTTTCTGAGAAAGCTTCCTTCCAGATTTCATCGGAGGATATTTCCTTTTTCTCCATAGCCCTCTATGAGCTTCCAAATATCACTTTGCCAATTCCACAAGAACTGTCTTAGCGAAAGGCTTCTTGAGGGGAAATCTGTAACTCTGTGAGATGATTTCACAGAACACAAAGAAGTTTCTCAGAAAGCTTCTTTCTCTTTGTTATCGGAGGATATTTCCTTTGTCCCTATAGTCTTGAAAGGGATCCGAAATATCTGTTCTCAGATTCCACAGAAATAAGGCTAGCAAAGAGATCCACGAAATACAGATGTAACTCTGTGAGGTGAATTAACAGAACACTGAGCAGTTTCTCAGAAGTCTTCTTTCCAGATTTCATCGGAGGATATTTCCTTTGTCACCATAGCCCTCTATGGGCTTCCAAATATCACATTGCCAATTCCACAAGATCTGTTTTAGCGAAAGGCTTCTTGAGGGGAAAGCTGAAACTCTGTGAGATGATTTCACAGAACACAAAGAAGTTTCTCAGAAAGCTTCTTTCTCTTTGTTATCGGAGGATATTTCCTTTGGCCGTATAGTCTTCAAAGGGAAAGGAAATATCTGTGGTCAGATTCCACAGAAATAAGGCTAGCAAAGAGATCCACGAAATACATATGTAACTCTGTGAGATGAATTAACAGAACACTAAGCAGTTTCTCAGAAAGCTTCTTTCCAGATCTCATCGGAGGATATTTCCTTTTTCACCATAGCCCTCTATGGGCTTCCAAATATCACTTTGCCAATTGCACACGAACTGTCTTAGCGAAAGGCTTCTTGAGGGGAAAGCTGTAACTCTGTGAGATGATTTCACAGAACACAAAGAAGTTTCTCAGAAAGCTTCTTTCTCTTTGTTATCGGAGGATATTTCCTTTGGCCCTATATTCTTTAACGGGATCCGAAATATCTGTTCTCAGGTTCCACAGAAATAAGGCTAGCAAAGAGATCTACGAAATACAGATGTAACTCTGAGATGAATTAAAAGAACACTAAGCAGTTTCTCAGAAAGCTTCTTTCCAGATTTCATCCGAGGATATTTCCTTTTTCACCATAGCCCTCTATGGGCTTCCAAATATCACCTTGCCAATTCCACAAGAACTGTCTTAGCGAAAGGCTTCTTGAGGGGAAAGCTGTAACTCTGTGAGATGATTTCCCAGAACACAAAGAAGTTTCTCAGAAAGTTTCTTTCTCTTTGTTATCGGAGGATATTTAGTTTGGCCCTATAGTCTTCAAAGGGAAAGGAAATATCTGTTGTCAGATTCCACAGAAATAAGGCTGGCAAAGAGATGCAAGAAATACAGATGTAATTCTGTGTGATGAATTAACACAACACTAAGCAGTTTCTCAGAAAGCTTCTTTCCAGATTTCATCGGAGTATATTTCCTTTTTCACCATAGCCCTCTATGGGCTTCCAAATATCACTTTGAAAATTCCACAAGAACTGTCTTAGCGAAAGGCTTCTTGAGGGGAAAGCTGAAACTCTGTGAGATGATTTCACAGAAGACAAAGAAGTTTCTCAGAAAGCTTCTTTCTCTTTGTTATCGGAGGATATTTCCTTTGGCCCTATAGTCTTCAAAGGGATCCGAAATATCTGTTCTCAGATTCCACAGAAATAAGGCTAGCAAAGAGATCCCCGAAATACAGATGTAAATCTGTGAGATGAATTAACAGAACACTAAGCAGTTTCTCAGAAAGCTTCTTTCCAGATTTCATCGGAGGATACTTCCTTTTTCACCATAGCTCTCTATGGGCTTCCAAATATCACTTTGCCAATTCGACAAGAACTGTTCTAGCGAAAGGCTTCCTGAGGGGAAAGCTGTAACTCTGTGAGATGATTTCACAGAACCCAAAGAAGTTTCTCAGAAAGCTTCTTTCTCTTTGTTATCGGAGGATATTTCCTTTGTCCCTATAGTCTTCAAAGGGAAAGGAAATATCTGTTGTCAGATTCCACAGAAATAAGGCTAGCAAAGAGATCCAGGAAATACAGATGTAAATCTGTGAGATGAATTAACAGAACATTAAGCAGTTTCTCAGAAAGCTTCTTTCCAGATTTCAACGGAGGATATTTCCTTTTTCACCATAGCCCTCTATGGGCTTCCAAATATCACTTTGCCAATTCCACAAGAACTGTCTTAGCGAAAGGCTTCTTGAGGGGAAAGCTGTAACTCTGTGAGATGGTTTCACAGAAAACAAAGAAGTTTCTCAGAAAGCTTCTTTCTCTTTGTTATCGGAGGATATTTCCTTTTGCCCTATAGTCTTCAAAGGGAAAGGAAATATCTCTTGTCAGATTCCACAGAAATAAGGCTAGCAAAGAGATCCACGAAATACAGATGTAACTCTGTGAGATGAATTAACAGAACACTGAGCAGTTTCTCAGAAAGCTTCTTTCCAGATTTCACCGGAGGGTATTTCCTTTTTCACCATAGCCCTCTATGGGCTTCCAAATATCACTTTGCCAATTCCACAAGAACTGTCTTAGCGAAAGGCTTCTTGAGGGGAAAGCTGTAACTCTGTGAGATGATTTCATAGAAAACAAAGAAGTTTCTCAGAAAGCTTCTTTCTCTTTGTTATCAGAGGATATTTCCTTTGGCCCTATAGTCTTCAAAGGGATCCGAAATATCTGTTGTCAGATTCCACAGAAATAAGGCTAGCAAAGAGATCCACGAAATTCAGATGTAACTCTGTGAGATGAATTAACAGAACACTAAGCAGTTTCTCAGAAAGCTTCTTTCCAGATTTCATCTGAGGATATTTCCTTTTTCAACATAGCCCTCTATGGGCTTCCAAATATCACTTTGCCAATTCCACAAGAACTGTCTTCGCGAAAGGCTTCTTGAGGGGAAAGCTGTAACTCTGTGAGATGATTTCAGAGAACACAAAGAATTTTCTCAGAAAGCTTCTTTCTCTTTGTTATCAGAGGATATTTCCTTTGGCCCTATAGTCTTCGAAGGGAAAGGAAATATCTGTTGTCAGATTCCACAGAAATAAGGCTAGCAAAGAGATCCACGAAATACAGATGTAACTCTGTGAGATGAATTAACAGAACACTGAGCAGTTTCTCAGAAAGCTTCTTTCCAGATTTCATCTGAGGATATTTCCTTTTTCACCATAGCCCTCTATGGGCTTTCAAATATCACTTTGAAAATTCCACAAGAACTGTCTTAGTGAAAGGCTTCTTGAGGGGAAAGCTGTAACTCTGTAAGATGATTTCACAGAACACGAAGAAGTTTCTCAGAAAGCTTCTTTCTCTTTGTTATTGGAGGATATTTCCTTTGGCCCTATAGTCTTCAAAGGGAAAGGAAATATCTGTTGTCAGATTCCACAGAAATAAGGCTAGCAAAGAGATCCCCGAAAGACAGATGTAACTCTGTGAGATGAATTAACAGAACACTAAGCAGTTTCTCAGAAAGCTTCTTTCCAGATTTCATCGGAGGATATTTCCTTTATCACCATAGCCCTCTAAGGGCTTCCAAATATCACTTTGCCAATTCCAGAAGAACTGTCTTAGCGAAAGGCTTCTTGAGGGGAAAGCTGTAAGTCTGTGAGATGATTTCACAGAACACAAAGAAGTTTCTCAGAAAGCTTCTTTCAATTTGTTATCGGAGGATATTTCCTTTGGCCCTATAGTCTTTAAAGGAATCTGAAATATCTGTTCTCAGATTCCACAGAAATAAGGCTAGCAAAGAGATCCACGAAATACAGAGGTAACACTGTGAGATGAATTAACAGAACACTCAGCAGTTTCTCAGAAAGCTTCTTTCCAGATTTCATTGGAGGATATTTCCTTTTTCACAATAGCCCTCTATGGGCTTCCAAATATCACTTTGCCAATTCCACAACAACTGTCTTAGCGAAAGACTTCTTGAGGGGAAAGCTGTAATTCTGTGAGATGATTTCATAGAACACAAAGAAGTTTCTCAGAAAGCTTCTTTCTCTTTGTTATCGGAGGATATTTCCTTTGGCCCTATAGTCTTGAAAGGGATCCGAAATATCTGTTCTCAGATTCCACAGAAATAAGGCTAGCAAAGAGATCCAGGAAATACAGATGTAATTCTGTGAGATGAATTAACAGAACATTAAGCAGTTTCTCAGAAAGCTTCTTTCCAGATTTCATCGGAGGATATTTCCTTTTTCACCATAGCCCTCTAAGGGCTTCCAAATATCACTTTGCCAATTCCACAAGAACTGTCTTAGCGAAAGGCTTCTTGAGGGGAAAGCTGTAACTCTGTGAGATGATTTCACAGAACACAAAGAAGTTTCTCAGAAAGCTTCTTTCTCTTTGTTATCGGAGGATATTTCCTTTGGCCCTAGACTCTTCAAAGGGATCCGAAATATCTGTTGTCAGATTCCACAGAAATAAGGCTAGCAAAGAGATCCACGAATTTCAGATGTAACTCTGTGAGATGAATTAACAGAACACTAAGCAGTTTCTCAGAAAGCTTCTTTCCAGATTTCATCTGAGGATATTTCCTTTTTCACCATAGCCCTCTATGGGCTTCCAAATATCACTTTGCCAATTCCACAAGAACTGTCTTCGCGAAAGGCTTCTTGAGGGGAAAGCTGTAACTCTGTGAGATGATTTCAGAGAACACAAAGAATTTTCTCAGAAAGCTTCTTTCTCTTTGTTATCGGAGGATATTTCCTTTGGCCCTATAGTCTTCAAAGGAAAGGAAATATCTGTTCTCAGATTCCACAGAAATAAGGCTAGCAAAGAGATCCACGAAATACAGATGTAACTCTGGGAGATGAATTAACAGAACACTAAGCAATGTCTCAGAAAGCTTCTTTCCAGATTTCATCGGGGGATATTTCCTTTTTCTCCATAGCCCTCTAAAAGCTTCCAAATATCACTTTGACAATTCCACAAGAACTGTCTTAGTGAAAGGCTTCTTGAGGGGAAAGCTGTAACTCTGTGAGATGATTTCACAGAACACAAAGAAGTTTCTCAGAAAGCTTCTTTCTCTTTGTTATCGGAGGATATTTCCTTTGGCCCTATAGTCTTCAAAGGGAAAGGAAATATCTGTTGTCAGATTCCACAGAAATAAGGCTGGCAAAGAGATCCAAGAAATACAGATGTAACTCTTTGAGATGAATTAACACATCACTGAGCAGTTTCTCAGAAAGCTTCTTTCCAGATTTCATCGGAGGATATTTCCTTTTTCACCATAGCCCTCTATGGGCTTCCATATATCACTTTGAAAATTCCACAAGAACTGTCTTAGCGAAAGGCTTCTTGAGGGGAAAGCTGTAACTGTGTGAGATGATTTCACAGAACACAAAGAAGTTTCGCAGAAAACTTCTTTCTCTTTGTTATCGGAGGATATTTCCTTTGGCCCTATAGTCTTCAAAGGGAAAGGAAATATCTGTTGTCAGATTCCACAGAAATAAGGCTAGCATAGAGATCCACGAAATACAGATGTAACTCTGTGAGATGAATTAACAGAACACTGAGCAGTTTCACAGAAAGCTTCTTTCCAGATTTCATCGGAGGATATTTCCTTTTTCACCATAGCCCTCTATGGGCTTCCAAATATCACTTTGCCAATTCCACAAGAACTGTCTTAGCGAAAGGCTTCTGGAGCGGAAAGCTGTAACTCTGTGAGATGATTTCACAGAACACAAAGAAGTTTCTCAGAAAGCTTCTTTCTCTTTGTTATCGGAGGATATTTCCTTTGGCCCTATAGTCTTGAAAGGGATCCGAAATATCTGTTCTCAGATTCCACAGAAATAAGTCTAGCAAAGAGATCCACGAAATACAGATGTAACTCTGTGAGATGAATTAACAGAACACTGAGCAGTTTCTCAGAAAGCTTCTTTCCAGATCTCATCGGAGGATATTTCCTTTTTCACCATAGCCCTCTATGGGCTTCCAAATATCACTTTGCCAATTCCACATGAACTGTCTTAGAGAAAGGCTTCTTGAGGGGAAAGCTGTAACTCTGTCAGATGATTTCACAGAACACAAAGAAGTTTCTCAGAAAGCTTCTTTCTCTTTGTTATCGGAGGATATTTCCTTTGGCCCTATAGTCTTCAAAGGGATCCGAAATATCTGTTCTCAGATTCCAGAGAAATAAGGCTAGCAAAGAGATCCACGAAATACAGATGTAACTCTGTGAGATGAATTAACAGAACACTAAGCAGTTTCTCAGAAAGCTTCTTTCCAGATTTCATCGGAGGATATTTCCTTTTTCACCATAGCCCTCTATGGGCTTCCAAATATCACTTTGCCAATTCCACATGAACTGTCTTAGCGAAAGGCTTCTTGGGGGGAAAGCTGTAACTCTGTGAGATGATTTCACAGAACACAAAGAAGTTTCGAAGAAAACTTCTTTCTCTTTGTTATCGGAGGATATTTCCTTTGGCCCTATAGTCTTCAAAGGGAAAGGAAATATCTGTTGTCAGATTCCACAGAAATAAGGCTAGAAAAGAGATCCACGAAATACAGATGTAACTCTGTGAGATGACTTAACAGAACACTAAGCAGTTTCTCAGAAAGCTTCTTTCCAGATTTCATCTGAGGATATTTCCTTTTTCACCATAGCCCTCTATGGGCTTCCAAATATCACTTTGCCAATTCCACATGAACTGTCTTTGCGAAAGGTTTCTGGAGGGGAAAACTGTAACTCTGTCAGATGATTTCACAGAACACAAAGAAGTTTCTCAGAAAGCTTCTTTCTCTTTGTTATCGGAGGATATTTCCTTTGGCCCTATAGTCTTCAAAGGAAAGGAAATATCTGTTCTCAGATTCCACAGAAATAAGGCTAGCAAAGAGATCCACGAAATAAAGATGTAACTCTGTGAGATGAATTAACAGAACACTGAGCAGTTTTCAGAAAGCTTCTTTCCAGATTTCATCGGAGGATATTTCCTTTTTCACCATAGCCCTCTATGGGCTTCCGAATATCACTTTGAAAATTCCACAAGAACTGTCTTAGCGAAAGCCTTCTTGAGGGGAAAGCTGTAACTCTGTGAGATGATTTCACAGAACACAAAGAAGTTTCGAAGAAAACTTCTTTCTCTTTGTTATCGGAGGATATTTCCTTTGGCCCTATAGTCTTCAAAGGGAAAGGAAATATCTGTTGTCAGATTCCACAGAAATAAGGCTAGCAAAGAGATCCACGAAATACAGATGTAACTCTGTGAGATGAATTAACAGAACACTGAGCAGTTTCACAGAAAGCTTCTTTCCAGATTTCATCGGAGGATATTTCCTTTTTCACCATAGCCCTCTATGGGCTTCCAAATATCACTTTGCCAATTCCACAAGAACTGTCTTAGCGAAAGGCTTCGGGAGCGGAAAGCTGTAACTCTGTGAGATGATTTCAAAGAACACAAAGAAGTTTCGCAGAAAACTTCTTTCTCTTTGTTATCGGAGGATATTTCCTTTGGCCCTACAGTCTTCAAAGGGATCCGAAATATCTGTTCTCAGATTCCAGAGAAATAAGGCTAGCAAAGAGATCCACGAAATACAGATGTAACTCTGTGAGATGAATTAACAGAACACTAAGCAGTTTCTCAGAAAGCTTCTTTCCAGATTTCATCGGAGGATATTTCCTTTTTCACCATAGCCCTCTATGGGCTTCCAAATATCACTTTGCCAATTCCACATGAACTGTCTTAGCGAAAGGCTTCTTGGGGGGAAAGCTGTAACTCTGTGAGATGATTTCACAGAACACAAAGAAGTTTCGAAGAAAACTTCTTTCTCTTTGTTATCGGAGGATATTTCCTTTGGCCCTATAGTCTTCAAAGGGAAAGGAAATATCTGTTGTCAGATTCCACAGAAATAAGGCTAGCAAAGAGATCCACGAAATACAGATGTAACTCTGTGAGATGAATTAACAAAACACTGAGCAGTTTCACAGAAAGCTTCTTTCCAGATTTCGTCGGAGGATATTTCCTTTTTCACCATAGCCCTCTATGGGCTTCCAAATATCACTTTGCCAATTCCACAAGAACTGTCTTAGCGAAAGGCTTCTGGAGCGGAAAGCTGTAACTCTGTGAGATGATTTCACAGAACACAAAGAAGTTTCTCAGAAAGCTTCTTTCTCTTTGTTATCGGTGGATATTTCCTTTGGCCCTATAGTCTTCAAAGGGAAAGGAAATATCTGTTGTCAGATTCCACACAAATAAGGCTAGCAAAGACATCCACGAAATACAGATGTAACACTGTGAGATGAATTAACAGAACACTAAGCAGTTTCTCAGAAAGCTTCTTTCCAGATTTCATCGGAGGATATTTCCTTTTTCACCATAGCCCTCTAAGGGCTTCCAAATATCACTTTGCCAATTCCACAAGAACTGTCTTAGCGAAAGGCTTCTTGAGGGGAAAGCTGTAACTCTGTGAGATGATTTCACAGAAAACAAAGAAGTTTCTCAGAAAGCTTCTTTCTCTTTGTTATCAGAGGATATTTCCTTTGGCCGTATAGTCTTCAAAGGGATCCGAAATATCTGTTGTCAGATTCCACAGAAATAAGGCTAGCAAAGAGATCCACGAAATTCAGATGTAACTCTGTGAGATGAATTAACAGAACACTAAGCAGTTTCTCAGAAAGCTTCTTTCCAGATTTCATCTGAGGATATTTCCTTTTTCAACATAGCCCTCTATGGGCTTCCAAATATCACTTTGCCAATTCCACAAGAACTGTCTTCGCGAAAGGCTTCTTGAGGGGAAAGCTGTAACTCTGTGAGATGATTTCAGAGAACACAAAGAATTTTCTCAGAAAGCTTCTTTCTCTTTGTTATCAGAGGATATTTCCTTTGGCCCTATAGTCTTCGAAGGGAAAGGAAATATCTGTTGTCAGATTCCACAGAAATAAGGCTAGCAAAGAGATCCACGAAATACAGATGTAACTCTGTGAGATGAATTAACAGAACACTGAGCAGTTTCTCAGAAAGCTTCTTTCCAGATTTCATCTGAGGATATTTCCTTTTTCACCATAGCCCTCTATGGGCTTTCAAATATCACTTTGAAAATTCCACAAGAACTGTCTTAGTGAAAGGCTTCTTGAGGGGAAAGCTGTAACTCTGTAAGATGATTTCACAGAACACGAAGAAGTTTCTCAGAAAGCTTCTTTCTCTTTGTTATTGGAGGATATTTCCTTTGGCCCTATAGTCTTCAAAGGGAAAGGAAATATCTGTTGTCAGATTCCACAGAAATAAGGCTAGCAAAGAGATCCCCGAAAGACAGATGTAACTCTGTGAGATGAATTAACAGAACACTAAGCAGTTTCTCAGAAAGCTTCTTTCCAGATTTCATCGGAGGATATTTCCTTTATCACCATAGCCCTCTAAGGGCTTCCAAATATCACTTTGCCAATTCCAGAAGAACTGTCTTAGCGAAAGGCTTCTTGAGGGGAAAGCTGTAAGTCTGTGAGATGATTTCACAGAACACAAAGAAGTTTCTCAGAAAGCTTCTTTCAATTTGTTATCGGAGGATATTTCCTTTGGCCCTATAGTCTTTAAAGGAATCTGAAATATCTGTTCTCAGATTCCACAGAAATAAGGCTAGCAAAGAGATTCACGAAATACAGAGGTAACACTGTGAGATGAATTAACAGAACACTCAGCAGTTTCTCAGAAAGCTTCTTTCCAGATTTCATTGGAGGATATTTCTTTTTTCACAATAGCCCTCTATGGGCTTCCAAATATCACTTTGCCAATTCCACAACAACTGTCTTAGCGAAAGACTTCTTGAGGGGAAAGCTGTAATTCTGTGAGATGATTTCATAGAACACAAAGAAGTTTCTCAGAAAGCTTCTTTCTCTTTGTTATCGGAGGATATTTCCTTTGGCCCTATAGTCTTGAAAGGGATCCGAAATATCTGTTCTCAGATTCCACAGAAATAAGGCTAGCAAAGAGATCCAGGAAATACAGATGTAATTCTGTGAGATGAATTAACAGAACATTAAGCAGTTTCTCAGAAAGCTTCTTTCCAGATTTCATCGGAGGATATTTCCTTTTTCACCATAGCCCTCTAAGGGCTTCCAAATATCACTTTGCCAATTCCACAAGAACTGTCTTAGCGAAAGGCTTCTTGAGGGGAAAGCTGTAACTCTGTGAGATGATTTCACAGAACACAAAGAAGTTTCTCAGAAAGCTTCTTTCTCTTTGTTATCGGAGGATATTTCCTTTGGCTCTATTGTCTTCAAAGGAAAGGAAATATCTGTTCTCAGATTCCACAGAAATAAGGCTAGCAAAGAGATCCACGAAATAAAGATGTAACTCTGTGAGATGAATTAACAGAACACTGAGCAGTTTTCAGAAAGCTTCTTTCCAGATTTCATCGGAGGATATTTCCTTTTTCACCATAGCCCTCTATGGGCTTCCAAAGATCACTTTGAAAATTCCACAAGAACTGTCTTAGCGAAAGGCTTCTTGAGGGGAAAGCTGTAACTCTGTGAGATGATTTCACAGAACACAAAGAAGTTTCGAAGAAAACTTCTTTCTCTTTGTTATCGGAGGATATTTCCTTTGGCCCTATAGTCTTCAAAGGAAAGGAAATATCTGTTCTCAGATTCCACAGAAATAAGGCTAGCAAAGAGATCCACGAAATACAGATGTAACTCTGGGAGATGAATTAACAGAACACTAAGCAATGTCTCAGAAAGCTTCTTTCCAGATTTCATCGGGGGATATTTCCTTTTTCTCCATAGCCCTCTAAAAGCTTCCAAATATCACTTTGACAATTCCACAAGAACTGTCTTAGTGAAAGGCTTCTTGAGGGGAAAGCTGTAACTCTGTGAGATGATTTCACAGAACACAAAGAAGTTTCTCAGAAAGCTTCTTTCTCTTTGTTATCGGAGGATATTTCCTTTGGCCCTATAGTCTTCAAAGGGAAAGGAAATATCTGTTGTCAGATTCCACAGAAATAAGGCTGGCAAAGAGATCCAAGAAATACAGATGTAACTCTTTGAGATGAATTAACACATCACTGAGCAGTTTCTCAGAAAGCTTCTTTCCAGATTTCATCGGAGGATATTTCCTTTTTCACCATAGCCCTCTATGGGCTTCCATATATCACTTTGAAAATTCCACAAGAACTGTCTTAGCGAAAGGCTTCTTGAGGGGAAAGCTGTAACTCTGTGAGATGATTTCACAGAACACAAAGAAGTTTCGCAGAAAACTTCTTTCTCTTTGTTATCGGAGGATATTTCCTTTGGCCCTATAGTCTTCAAAGGGAAAGGAAATATCTGTTGTCAGATTCCACAGAAATAAGGCTAGCATAGAGATCCACGAAATACAGATGTAACTCTGTGAGATGAATTAACAGAACACTGAGCAGTTTCACAGAAAGCTTCTTTCCAGATTTCATCGGAGGATATTTCCTTTTTCACCATAGCCCTCTATGGGCTTCCAAATATCACTTTGCCAATTCCACAAGAACTGTCTTAGCGAAAGGCTTCTGGAGCGGAAAGCTGTAACTCTGTGAGATGATTTCACAGAACACAAAGAAGTTTCTCAGAAAGCTTCTTTCTCTTTGTTATCGGAGGATATTTCCTTTGGCCCTATAGTCTTGAAAGGGATCCGAAATATCTGTTCTCAGATTCCACAGAAATAAGTCTAGCAAAGAGATCCACGAAATACAGATGTAACTCTGTGAGATGAATTAACAGAACACTGAGCAGTTTCTCAGAAAGCTTCTTTCCAGATCTCATCGGAGGATATTTCCTTTTTCACCATAGCCCTCTATGGGCTTCCAAATATCACTTTGCCAATTCCACATGAACTGTCTTAGAGAAAGGCTTCTTGAGGGGAAAGCTGTAACTCTGTCAGATGATTTCACAGAACACAAAGAAGTTTCTCAGAAAGCTTCTTTCTCTTTGTTATCGGAGGATATTTCCTTTGGCCCTATAGTCTTCAAAGGGATCCGAAATATCTGTTCTCAGATTCCAGAGAAATAAGGCTAGCAAAGAGATCCACGAAATACAGATGTAACTCTGTGAGATGAATTAACAGAACACTAAGCAGTTTCTCAGAAAGCTTCTTTCCAGATTTCATCGGAGGATATTTCCTTTTTCACCATAGCCCTCTATGGGCTTCCAAATATCACTTTGCCAATTCCACATGAACTGTCTTAGCGAAAGGCTTCTTGGGGGGAAAGCTGTAACTCTGTGAGATGATTTCACAGAACACAAAGAAGTTTCGAAGAAAACTTCTTTCTCTTTGTTATCGGAGGATATTTCCTTTGGCCCTATAGTCTTCAAAGGGAAAGGAAATATCTGTTGTCAGATTCCACAGAAATAAGGCTAGAAAAGAGATCCACGAAATACAGATGTAACTCTGTGAGATGACTTAACAGAACACTAAGCAGTTTCTCAGAAAGCTTCTTTCCAGATTTCATCTGAGGATATTTCCTTTTTCACCATAGCCCTCTATGGGCTTCCAAATATCACTTTGCCAATTCCACATGAACTGTCTTTGCGAAAGGTTTCTGGAGGGGAAAACTGTAACTCTGTCAGATGATTTCACAGAACACAAAGAAGTTTCTCAGAAAGCTTCTTTCTCTTTGTTATCGGAGGATATTTCCTTTGGCCCTATAGTCTTCAAAGGAAAGGAAATATCTGTTCTCAGATTCCACAGAAATAAGGCTAGCAAAGAGATCCACGAAATAAAGATGTAACTCTGTGAGATGAATTAACAGAACACTGAGCAGTTTTCAGAAAGCTTCTTTCCAGATTTCATCGGAGGATATTTCCTTTTTCACCATAGCCCTCTATGGGCTTCCGAAGATCACTTTGAAAATTCCACAAGAACTGTCTTAGCGAAAGCCTTCTTGAGGGGAAAGCTGTAACTCTGTGAGATGATTTCACAGAACACAAAGAAGTTTCGAAGAAAACTTCTTTCTCTTTGTTATCGGAGGATATTTCCTTTGGCCCTATAGTCTTCAAAGGGAAAGGAAATATCTGTTGTCAGATTCCACAGAAATAAGGCTAGCAAAGAGATCCACGAAATACAGATGTAACTCTGTGAGATGAATTAACAGAACACTGAGCAGTTTCACAGAAAGCTTCTTTCCAGATTTCATCGGAGGATATTTCCTTTTTCACCATAGCCCTCTATGGGCTTCCAAATATCACTTTGCCAATTCCACAAGAACTGTCTTAGCGAAAGGCTTCGGGAGCGGAAAGCTGTAACTCTGTGAGATGATTTCAAAGAACACAAAGAAGTTTCGCAGAAAACTTCTTTCTCTTTGTTATCGGAGGATATTTCCTTTGGCCCTACAGTCTTCAAAGGGATCCGAAATATCTGTTCTCAGATTCCAGAGAAATAAGGCTAGCAAAGAGATCCACGAAATACAGATGTAACTCTGTGAGATGAATTAACAGAACACTAAGCAGTTTCTCAGAAAGCTTCTTTCCAGATTTCATCGGAGGATATTTCCTTTTTCACCATAGCCCTCTATGGGCTTCCAAATATCACTTTGCCAATTCCACATGAACTGTCTTAGCGAAAGGCTTCTTGGGGGGAAAGCTGTAACTCTGTGAGATGATTTCACAGAACACAAAGAAGTTTCGAAGAAAACTTCTTTCTCTTTGTTATCGGAGGATATTTCCTTTGGCCCTATAGTCTTCAAAGGGAAAGGAAATATCTGTTGTCAGATTCCACAGAAATAAGGCTAGCAAAGAGATCCACGAAATACAGATGTAACTCTGTGAGATGAATTAACAGAACACTGAGCAGTTTCACAGAAAGCTTCTTTCCAGATTTCGTCGGAGGATATTTCCTTTTTCACCATAGCCCTCTATGGGCTTCCAAATATCACTTTGCCAATTCCACAAGAACTGTCTTAGCGAAAGGCTTCTGGAGCGGAAAGCTGTAACTCTGTGAGATGATTTCACAGAACACAAAGAAGTTTCTCAGAAAGCTTCTTTCTCTTTGTTATCGGTGGATATTTCCTTTGGCCCTATAGTCTTCAAAGGGAAAGGAAATATCTGTTGTCAGATTCCACACAAATAAGGCTAGCAAAGACATCCACGAAATACAGATGTAACACTGTGAGATGAATTAACAGAACACTAAGCAGTTTCTCAGAAAGCTTCTTTCCAGATTTCATCGGAGGATATTTCCTTTTTCACCATAGCCCTCTAAGGGCTTCCAAATATCACTTTGCCAATTCCACAAGAACTGTCTTAGCGAAAGGCTTCTTGAGGGGAAAGCTGTAACTCTGTGAGATGATTTCACAGAAAACAAAGAAGTTTCTCAGAAAGCTTCTTTCTCTTTGTTATCAGAGGATATTTCCTTTGGCCGTATAGTCTTCAAAGGGATCCGAAATATCTGTTGTCAGATTCCACAGAAATAAGGCTAGCAAAGAGATCCACGAAATTCAGATGTAACTCTGTGAGATGAATTAACAGAACACTAAGCAGTTTCTCAGAAAGCTTCTTTCCAGATTTCATCTGAGGATATTTCCTTTTTCAACATAGCCCTCTATGGGCTTCCAAATATCACTTTGCCAATTCCACAAGAACTGTCTTCGCGAAAGGCTTCTTGAGGGGAAAGCTGTAACTCTGTGAGATGATTTCAGAGAACACAAAGAATTTTCTCAGAAAGCTTCTTTCTCTTTGTTATCAGAGGATATTTCCTTTGGCCCTATAGTCTTCGAAGGGAAAGGAAATATCTGTTGTCAGATTCCACAGAAATAAGGCTAGCAAAGAGATCCACGAAATACAGATGTAACTCTGTGAGATGAATTAACAGAACAATGAGCAGTTTCTCAGAAAGCTTCTTTCCAGATTTCATCTGAGGATATTTCCTTTTTCACCATAGCCCTCTATGGGCTTTCAAATATCACTTTGAAAATTCCACAAGAACTGTCTTAGTGAAAGGCTTCTTGAGGTGAAAGCTGTAACTCTGTAAGATGATTTCACAGAACACGAAGAAGTTTCTCAGAAAGCTTCTTTCTCTTTGTTATTGGAGGATATTTCCTTTGGCCCTATAGTCTTCAAAGGGAAAGGAAATATCTGTTGTCAGATTCCACAGAAATAAGGCTAGCAAAGAGATCCCCGAAAGACAGATGTAACTCTGTGAGATGAATTAACAGAACACTAAGCAGTTTCTCAGAAAGCTTCTTTCCAGATTTCATCGGAGGATATTTCCTTTATCACCATAGCCCTCTAAGGGCTTCCAAATATCACTTTGCCAATTCCAGAAGAACTGTCTTAGCGAAAGGCTTCTTGAGGGGAAAGCTGTAAGTCTGTGTGATGATTTCACAGAACACAAAGAAGTTTCTCAGAAAGCTTCTTTCAATTTGTTATCGGAGGATATTTCCTTTGGCCCTATAGTCTTTAAAGGAATCTGAAATATCTGTTCTCAGATTCCACAGAAATAAGGCTAGCAAAGAGATTCACGAAATACAGAGGTAACACTGTGAGATGAATTAACAGAACACTCAGCAGTTTCTCAGAAAGCTTCTTTCCAGATTTCATTGGAGGATATTTCCTTTTTCACAATAGCCCTCTATGGGCTTCCAAATATCACTTTGCCAATTCCACAACAACTGTCTTAGCGAAAGACTTCTTGAGGGGAAAGCTGTAATTCTGTGAGATGATTTCATAGAACACAAAGAAGTTTCTCAGAAAGCTTCTTTCTCTTTGTTATCGGAGGATATTTCCTTTGGCCCTATAGTCTTGAAAGGGATCCGAAATATCTGTTCTCAGATTCCACAGAAATAAGGCTAGCAAAGAGATCCAGGAAATACAGATGTAATTCTGTGAGATGAATTAACAGAACATTAAGCAGTTTCTCAGAAAGCTTCTTTCCAGATTTCATCGGAGGATATTTCCTTTTTCACCATAGCCCTCTAAGGGCTTCCAAATATCACTTTGCCAATTCCACAAGAACTGTCTTAGCGAAAGGCTTCTTGAGGGGAAAGCTGTAACTCTGTGAGATGATTTCACAGAACACAAAGAAGTTTCTCAGAAAGCTTCTTTCTCTTTGTTATCGGAGGATATTTCCTTTGGCTCTATTGTCTTCAAAGGAAAGGAAATATCTGTTCTCAGATTCCACAGAAATAAGGCTAGCAAAGAGATCCACGAAATAAAGATGTAACTCTGTGAGATGAATTAACAGAACACTGAGCAGTTTTCAGAAAGCTTCTTTCCAGATTTCATCGGAGGATATTTCCTTTTTCACCATAGCCCTCTATGGGCTTCCAAAGATCACTTTGAAAATTCCACAAGAACTGTCTTAGCGAAAGGCTTCTTGAGGGGAAAGCTGTAACTCTGTGAGATGATTTCACAGAACACAAAGAAGTTTCGAAGAAAACTTCTTTCTCTTTGTTATCGGAGGATATTTCCTTTGGCCCTATAGTCTTCAAAGGGAAAGGAAATATCTGTTGTCAGATTCCACAGAAATAAGGCTAGCAAAGAGATCCACGAAATACAGATGTAACTCTGTGAGATGAATTAACAGAACACTGAGCAGTTTCACAGAAAGCTTCTTTCCAGATTTCATCGGAGGATATTTCCTTTTTCACCATAGCCCTCTATGGGCTTCCAAATATCACTTTGCCAATTCCACAAGAACTGTCTTAGCGAAAGGCTTCGGGAGCGGAAAGCTGTAACTCTGTGAGATGATTTCAAAGAACACAAAGAAGTTTCGCAGAAAACTTCTTTCTCTTTGTTATCGGAGGATATTTCCTTTGGCCCTACAGTCTTCAAAGGGATCCGAAATATCTGTTCTCAGATTCCAGAGAAATAAGGCTAGCAAAGAGATCCCCGAAATACAGATGTAACTCTGTGAGATGAATTAACAGAACACTAAGCAGTTTCTCAGAAAGCTTCTTTCCAGATTTCATCGGAGGATATTTCCTTTTTCACCATAGCCCTCTATGGGCTTCCAAATATCACTTTGCCAATTCCACATGAACTGTCTTAGCGAAAGGCTTCTTAGGGGGAAAGCTGTAACTCTGTGAGATGATTTCACAGAACACAAAGAAGTTTCGAAGAAAACTTCTTTCTCTTTGTCTTCGGAGGATATTTCCTTTGGCCCTATAGTCTTCAAAGGGAAAGGAAATATCTGTTGTCAGATTCCACAGAAATAAGGCTAGCAAAGAGATCCACGAAATACAGATGTAACTCTGTGAGATGAATTAACAGAACACTGAGCAGTTTCACAGAAAGCTTCTTTCCAGATTTCGTCGGAGGATATTTCCTTTTTCACCATAGCCCTCTATGGGCTTCCAAATATCACTTTGCCAATTCCACAAGAACTGTCTTAGCGAAAGGCTTCTGGAGGGGAAAGCTGTAACTCTGTCAGATGATTTCACAGAACACAAAGAAGTTTCTCAGAAAGCTTCTTTCTCTTTGTTATCGGAGGATATTTCCTTTGGCCCTATAGTCTTCAAAGGAAAGGAAATATCTGTTCTCAGATTCCACAGAAATAAGGCTAGCAAAGAGATCCACGAAATAAAGATGTAACTCTGTGAGATGAATTAACAGAACACTGAGCAGTTTTCAGAAAGCTTCTTTCCAGATTTCATCGGAGGATATTTCCTTTTTCACCATAGCCCTCTAAGGGCTTCCAAAGATCACTTTGAAAATTCCACAAGAACTGTCTTAGCGAAAGGCTTCTTGAGGGGAAAGCTGTAACTCTGTGAGATGATTTCAAAGAACACAAAGAAGTTTCGCAGAAAACTTCTTTCTCTTTGTTATCGGAGGATATTTCCTTTGGCCCTATAGTCTTCAAAGGGAAAGGAAATATCTGTTGTCAGATTCCACACAAATAAGGCTAGCAAAGACATCCACGAAATACAGATGTAACACTGTGAGATGAATTAACAGAACACTGAGCAGTTTGTTAGAAAGCTTCTTTCCAGATTTCATCGGAGGATATTTCCTTTATCACCATAGCCCTCTAAGGGCTTCCAAATATCACTTTGCCAATTCCAGAAGAACTGTCTTAGCGAAAGACTTCTTGAGGGGAAAGCTGTAACTCTGTGAGATGATTTCACAGAACACAAAGAAGTTTCTCAGAAATCTTCTTTCTCTTTGTTATCGGAGGATATTTCCTTTGGCCCTATAATCTTTAAAGGAATCCGAAATATCTGTTCTCCGATTCCACAGAAATAAGGCTAGCAAAGAGATCCACGAAATACAGATGTAACACTGTGAGATGAATTAACAGAACACTTAGCAGTTTCTCAGAAAGCTTCTTTCCAGATTTCATTTGAGGATATTTCCTTTTTCACCATAGCCCTTTATGGGCTTCCAAATATCACTTTCTCAATTCCACAAGAACTGTCTTAGCGAAAGGCTTCTTGAGGGAAAAGCTGTAACTCTGTGAGATGATTTCACAGAACACAAAGAAGTTTCTCAGAAAGCGTCTTTCTCTTTGTTATCGGAGGATATTTCCTTTGGCCCTATAGTCTTGAAAGGGATCCGAAATATCTGTTCTCAGATTCCACAGAAATAAGGCTAGCAAAGAGATCCACGAAATACAGATGTAACTCTGTGAGATGAATTAACAGAACACTGAGCAGTTTCTCAGAAGGCTTCTTTCCAGATTTCATCGGAGGATATTTCCTTTGTCACCATAGCCCTCTATGGGCTTCCAAATATCACATTGCCAATTCCACAAGAACTGTTATAGCGAAAGGCTTCTTGAGGGGAAAGCTGTAACTCTGTGAGATGATTTCACAGAACACAAAGAAGTTTCTCAGAAAGCTTCTTTCTCTTTGTTATCGGAGGATATTTCCTTTGGCCCTATAGTCTTTAAAGGGAAAGGAAATATCTGTTGTCAGATTCCACAGAAATAAGGCTAGCAAAGAGATCCACGAAATACAGATGTAACACTGTGAGATGAATTAACAGAACACTAAGCAGTTTCTCAGAAAGCTTCTTTCCAGATTTCATCGGAGGATATTTCCTTTTTCACCATAGCCCTCTATGGGCTTCCAAATATCACTTTGCCAATTCCACATGAAATCTCTTAGCGAAAGGCTTCTTGAGGGGAAAGCTGTAACTCTGTCAGATGATTTCACAGAACACAAAGAAGTTTCTCAGAAAGCTTCTTTCTCTTTGTTATCGGAGGATATTTCCTTTGGCCCTATAGTCTTCAAAGGGATCCGAAATATCTGTTCTCAGATTCCACAGAAATAAGGCTAGCAAAGAGATCCACGAAATAAAGATGTAACTCTGTGAGATGAATTAACAGAACACTAAGCAGTTTCTCAGAAAGCTTCTTTCCAGATTTCATTGGAGGATATTTCCTTTTTCACCATAGCCCTGTTTGGGCTTCCAAATATCACTTTGCCAATTCCACAAGAACTGTCTTAGCGAAAGGCTTCTTGGGGGGAAAGCTGTAACTCTGGGAGATGATTTCCCAGAACACAAAGAAGTTTCTCAGAAAGTTTCTTTCTCTTTGTTATCGGAGGATATTTAGTTTGGCCCTATAGTCTTCAAAGGAAAGGAAATATCTGTTGTCAGATTCCACAGAAATAAGGCTGGCAAAGAGATCCAAGAAATACAGATGTAATTCTGTGTGATGAATTAACACAGCACTGAGCAGTTTCTCAGAAAGCTTCTTTCCAGATTTCATCGGAGGATATTTCCTTTTTCACCATAGCCCTTTTTGGGCTTCCAAATATCACTTTGAAAATTCCACAAGAAATGTCTTAGCGAAAGGCTTCTTGAGGGGAAAGCTGTAACTCTGTGAGATGATTTCACAGAACACAAAGAAGTTTCTCAGAAAGCTTCTTTCTCTTTGTTATCGGAGGATATTTCCTTTGGCTCTATAGTCTTGAAAGGGATCCGAAATATCTGTTGTCAGATTCCACAGAAATAAGGCTAGCAAAGAGATCCACGAAATACAGATGTAACTCTGTGAGATCAATTAACAGAACACTAAGCAGTTTCTCGGAAAGCTTCTTTCTATATTTCATCTGAGGATATTTCCTTTTTCACCATAGCCCTCTATGGGCTTCCAAATATCACTTTGCCAATTCCACAAGAACTGTCTTAGCGAAAGGCTTCTTGAGGGGAAAGCTGTAACTCTGTGAGATGATTTCACAGAACACAAAGAAGTTTCTCAGAAAGCTTCTTTCTCTTTGTTATCGGAGGATATTTCCTTTGGCTCTATAGTCTTCAAAGGGATCCGAAATATCTGTTCTCAGATTCCACAGAAATAAGGCTAGGAGAGAGATCCCCGAAATACAGATGTAACTCTGTGAGATGAATTAACAGAACACTAAGCAGTTTCTCAGAAAGCTTCTTTCCAGATTTCATCGGAGATTATTTCCTTTTTCACCATAGCCCTCTATGGGCTTCCAAATATCACTTTGCCAATTCCACAAGAACTGTCTTAGCGAAAGGCTTCTTGAGGGGAAAGCTGTAACTCTGGGAGATGATTTCACAGAACACAAAGAAGTTTCTCAGAAAGCTTCTTTCTCTTTGTTATCGGAGGATATTTCCTTTTGCCCTATAGTCTTCAAAGGGATCCGAAATATCTGTTCTCAGATTCCACAGAAATAAGGCTAGCAAAGAGATCCAGGAAATACAGATGTAACTCTGTGAGATGAATAGACAGAACACTAAGCAGTTTCTGAGAAAGCTTCCTTCCGGATTTCATCGGAGGATATTTCCTTTTTCTCCATAGCCCTCTATGAGCTTCCAAATATCACTTTGCCAATTCCACAAGAACTGTCTTAGCGAAAGGCTTCTTGAGGGGAAATCTGTAACTCTGGGAGATGATTTCACAGAACACAAAGAAGTTTCTCAGAAAGCTTCTTTCTCTTTGTTATTGGAGGATATTTCCTTGTCCCTATAGTCTTGAAAGGGATCCGAAATATCTGTTCTCAGATTCCACAGAAATAAGGCTAGCAAAGAGATCCACGAAATACAGATGTGACTCTGTGAGGTGAATTAACAGAACACTGAGCAGTTTCTCAGAAGTCTTCTTTCCAGATTTCATCGGAGGATATTTCCTTTGTCACCATAGCCCTCTATGGGCTTCCAGATATCACATTGCCAATTCCACAAGATCTGTTTTAGCGAAAGGCTTCTTGAGGGGAAAGCTGTAACTCTGTGAGATGATTTCACAGAACACAAAGAAGTTTCTCAGAAAGCTTCTTTCTCTTTGTTATCGGAGGATATTTCCTTTGGCCCTATAGTCTTTAAAGGGAAAGGAAATATCTGTTGTCAGATTCCACAGAAATAAGGCTAGCAAAGAGATCCACGAAATACAGATGTAACACTGTGAGATGAATTAACAGAACACTAAGCAGTTTCTCAGAAAGCTTCTTTCCAGGTTTCATCGGAGGATATTTCCTTTTTCACCATAGCCCTCTATGGGCTTCCAAATATCACTTTGCCAATTCCACATGAACTCTCTTAGCGAAAGGCTTCTTGAGGGGAAAGTTGTAACTCTGTCAGATGATTTCACAGAACACAAAGAAGTTTCTCAGAAAGCTTCTTTCTCTTTGTTATCGGAGGATATTTCCTTTGGCCCTATAGTCTTCAAAGGGATCCGAAATATCTGTTCTCAGATTCCACAGAAATAAGGCTAGCAAAGAGATCCACGAAACAAAGATGTAACTCTGTGAGATGAATTAACAGAACACTAAGCAGTTTCTCAGAAAGCTTCTTTCAAGATTTCATCGGAGGATATTTCCTTTTTCACCATAGCCCTCTTTGGGCTTCCAAATATCACTTTGCCAATTCCACAAGAACTGTCTTAGCGAAAGGCTTCTTGGGGGGAAAGCTGTAACTCTGGGAGATGATTTCACAGAACACAAAGAAGTTTCTCAGAAAGTTTCTTTCTCTTTGTTATCGGAGGATATTTAGTTTGGCCCTATCGTCTTCAAAGGGAAAGGAAATATCTGTTGTCAGATTCCACAGAAATAAGGCTGGCAAAGAGATCCAAGAAATACAGATGTAATTCTGTGTGATGAATTAACACAACACTGAGCAGTTTCTCAGAAAGCTTCTTTCCAGATTTCATCGGAGGATATTTCCTTTTTCTCCATAGCCCTCTAGGAGCTTCCAAATATCACTTTGCCAATTCCACAAGAACTGTCTTAGCGAAAGGCTTCTTGAGGGGAAATCTGTAACTCTGGGAGATGATTTCACAGAACACAAAGAAGTTTCTCAGAAAGCTTCTTTCTCTTTGTTATCGGAGGATATTTAATTGTCCCTATAGTCTTGAAAGGGATCCGAAATATCTGTTCTCAGATTCCACAGAAATAAGGCTAGCAAAGAGATCCACGAAATACAGATGTGACTCTGTGAGGTGAATTAACAGAACACTGAGCAGTTTCTCAGAAGTCTTCTTTCCAGATTTCATCGGAGGATATTTCCTTTGTCACCATAGCCCTCTATGGGCTTCCAAATATCACATTGCCAATTCCACAAGATCTGTTTTAGCGAAAGGCTTCTTGAGGGGAAAGCTGTAACTCTGTGAGATGATTTCACAGAACACAAAGAAGTTTCTCAGAAAGCTTCTTTCTCTTTGTTATCGGAGGATATTTCCTTTGGCCCTATAGTCTTTAAAGGGAAAGGAAATATCTGTTGTCAGATTCCACAGAAATAAGGCTAGCAAAGAGATCCACGAAATACAGATGTAACACTGTGAGATGAATTAACAGAACACTAAGCAGTTTCTCAGAAAGCTTCTTTCCAGGTTTCATCGGAGGATATTTCCTTTTTCACCATAGCCCTCTATGGGCTTCCAAATATCACTTTGCCAATTCCACATGAACTCTCTTAGCGAAAGGCTTCTTGAGGGGAAAGTTGTAACTCTGTCAGATGATTTCACAGAACACAAAGAAGTTTCTCAGAAAGCTTCTTTCTCTTTGTTATCGGAGGATATTTCCTTTGGCCCTATAGTCTTCAAAGGGATCCGAAATATCTGTTCTCAGATTCCACAGAAATAAGGCTAGCAAAGAGATCCACGAAACAAAGATGTAACTCTGTGAGATGAATTAACAGAACACTAAGCAGTTTCTCAGAAAGCTTCTTTCAAGATTTCATCGGAGGATATTTCCTTTTTCACCATAGCCCTCTTTGGGCTTCCAAATATCACTTTGCCAATTCCACAAGAACTGTCTTAGCGAAAGGCTTCTTGGGGGGAAAGCTGTAACTCTGGGAGATGATTTCACAGAACACAAAGAAGTTTCTCAGAAAGTTTCTTTCTCTTTGTTATTGGAGGATATTTCCTTTGGCCCTATAGTCTTCAAAGGGAAAGGAAATATCTGTTGTCAGATTCCACAGAAATAAGGCTGGCAAAGAGATCCAAGAAATACAGATGTAATTCTGTGTGATGAATTAACACAACACTGAGCAGTTTCTCAGAAAGCTTCTTTCCAGATTTCATCGGAGGATATTTCCTTTTTCACCATAGCCCTCTATGGGCTTCCAAATATCACTTTGAAAATTCCACAAGAAATGTCTTAGCGAAAGGCTTCTTGAGGGGAAAGCTGTAACTCTGTGAGATGATTTCACAGAACACAAAGAAGTTTCTCAGAAAGCTTCTTTCTCTTTGTTATCGGAGGATATTTCCTTTGGCCCTATAGTCTTCAAAGGGATCCGAAATAAATGTTCTCAGATTCCACAGAAATAAGGCTAGCAAAGAGATCCCCGAAATACAGATGTAACCCTGTGAGATGAATTAACAGAACACTAAGCAGTTTCTCAGAAAGCTTCTTTCCAGATTTCATCGGAGGATACTTCCTTTTTCACCATAGCTCTCTATGGGCTTCCAAATATCACTTTGCCAATTCGACAAGAACTGTTCTAGCGAAAGGCTTCCTGAGGGGAAAGCTGTAACTCTGTGAGATGATTTCACAGAACCCAATGAAGTTTCTCAGAAAGCTTCTTTCTCTTTGTTATCGGAGGATATTTCCTTTGTCCCTATAGTCTTCAAAGGGAAAGGAAATATCTGTTGTCAGATTCCACAGAAATAAGGCTAGCAAAGAGATCCAGGAAATACAGATGTAAATCTGTGAGATGAATTAACAGAACATTAAGCAGTTTCTCAGAAAGCTTCTTTCCAGATTTCAACGGAGGATATTTCCTTTTTCACCATAGCCCTCTATGGGCTTCCAAATATCACTTTGCCAATTCCACAAGAACTGTCTTAGCGAAAGGCTTCTTGAGGGGAAAGCTGTAACTCTGTGAGATGATTTCACAGAAAACAAAGAAGTTTCTCAAAAAGCTTCTTTCTCTTTGTTATCGGAGGATATTTCCTTTGGCCCTATAGTCTTCAAAGGGATCCGAAATATCTGTTATCAGATTCCACAGAAATAAGGCTAGCAAAGAGATCCACGAAATACAGATGTAACTCTGTGAGATCAATTAACAGAACACTAAGCAGTTTCTCGGAAAGCTTCTTTCTATATTTCAACTGAGGATATTTCCTTTTTCACCGTAGCCCTCTATGGGCTTCCAAATATCACTTTGCCAATTCCACAAGAACTGTCTTAGCGAAAGGCTTCTTGAGGGGAAAGCTGTAACTCTGTGAGATGATTTCACAGAACACAAAGAAGTTTCTCAGAAAGCTTCTTTCTCTTTGTTATCGGAGGATATTTCCTTTGGCTCTATAGTCTTCAAAGGGATCCGAAATATCTGTTCTCAGATTCCACAGAAATAAGGCTAGGAAAGAGATCCCCGAAATACAGATGTAACTCTGTGAGATGAATTAACAGAACACTAAGCAGTTTCTCAGAAAGCTTCTTTCCAGATTTCATCGGAGGATATTTCCTTTTTCACCATAGCCCTCTATGAGCTTCCAAATATCACTTTGCCAATTCCACAAGAACTGTCTTAGCGAAAGGCTTCTTGAGGGGAAAGCTGTAACTCTGGGAGATGATTTCACAGAACACAAAGAAGTTTCTCAGAAAGCTTCTTTCTCTTTGTTATCGGAGGATATTTCCTTTTGCCCTATACTCTTCAAAGGGAAAGCAAATATCTGTTGTCAGATTCCACAGAAATAAGGCTAGCAAAGATATCCACGAAATACAGATGTAACTCTGTGAGATGAATTAACAGAACACTGAGCAGTTTCTCAGAAAGCTTCTTTCCAGATTTCATCGGAGGATATTTCCTTTTTCACCATAGCCCTCTATGGGCTTCCAAATATCACTTTGCCAATTCCACGAGAACTGTCTTAGCGAAAGGCTTCTTGAGGGGAAAGCTGTAACTCTGTGAGATGATTTCACAGAACACAAAGAAGTTTCTCAGAAAGCTTCTTTCTCTTTGTTATCGGAGGATATTTCCTTTTTCCCTATAATCTTCAAAGGGATCCGAAATATCTGTTCTCAGATTCCACAGAAATAAGGCTAGCAAAGAGATCCACGAAATACAGATGTATCTCTGTGAGATGAATTAACAGAACACTAAGCAGTTTCTCAGAAAGCTTCTTTCCAGATTTCATCGGAGGATATTTCCTTTTTCACCATAGCCCTCTATGAGCTTCCAAATATCACTTTGCCAATTCCACAAGAACTGTCTTAGCGAAAGGCTCCTTGAGGGGAAAGCTGTAACTCTGTGAGATGATTTCACAGAACACAAAGAAGTTTCTCAGAAAGCTTCTTTCTCTTTGTTATCGGAGGATATTTCCTTTGGCCCTATAGTCTTCAAAAGGATCCGAAATATCTGTTCTCAGATTCCACAGAAATGAGGCTAGCAAAGAGATCCACGAAATACAGATGTAACTCTTTGAGATGAATTAACAGAACACTAAGCAATTTCTCAGAAAGTTTCTTTCCAGATTTCTTCGGAGGATATTTCCTTTTTCTCCATAGCCCTCTAAGAGCTTCCAAATATCACTTTGACAATTCCACAAGAACTGTCTTAATGAAAGGCTTCTTGAGGGGAAAGCTGTAACTCTGTGAGATGATTTCACAGAACACAAAGAAGTTTCTCAGAAATCTTCTTTCTCTTTGTTATCGGAGGATATTTCCTTTGGCCCTATAGTCTTCAAAGGGAAAGGAAATATCTGTTCTCAGATTCCACAGAAATAAGACTAGCAAAGAGATCCACCAAATAAAGATGTAACTCTGTGAGATGAATTAACAGAACACTAAGCAGTTTCTCAGAAAGCTTCTTTCCAGATTTCATCGGAGGATATTTCCTTTTTCACCATACCCCTCTATGGGCTTCCAAATATCACTTTGCCAATTCCACAAGAACTGTCTTAGCGAAAGGCTTCTTGAGGGGAAAGCTGTAACTCTGGGAGATGATTTCACAGAACACAAAGAAGTTTCTCAGAAAGCTTCTTTCTCTTTGTTATCGGAGGATATTTCCTTTTGCCCTATAGTCTTCAAAGGGAAAGGAAATATCTGTTGTCAGATTCCACAGAAATAAGGCTAGCAAAGAGATCCACGAAATACAGATGTAACTCTGTGAGATGAATTAACAGAACACTGAGCAGTTTCTCAGAAACCTTCTTTCCAGATTTCATCGGAGGATATTTCCTTTTTCACCATAGCCCTCTATGGGCTTCCAAATATCACTTTGCCAATTCCACAAGAACTGTCTTAGCGAAAGGCTTCTTGAGGGGAAAGCTGTAACTCTGTGAGATGATTTCACAGAACACAAAGAAGTTTCTCAGAAAGCTTCTTTCTCTTTGTTATCGGAGGATATTTCCTTTGGCCCTATAGTCTTCAAAGGGATCCGAAATATCTGTTCTCAGATTCCACAGAAATGAGGCTAGCAAAGAGATCCACGAAATACAGATGTAACTCTTTGAGATGAATTAACAGAACACTAAGCAATTTCTCAGAAAGCTTCTTTCCAGATTTCATCGGAGGATATTTCCTTTTTCTCCCTAGCCCTCTAAGAGCTTCCAAATATCACTTTGACAATTCCACAAGAACTGTCTTAATGAAAGGCTTCTTGAGGGGAAAGCTGTAACTCTGTGAGATGATTTCACAGAACACAAAGAAGTTTCTCAGAAAGCTTCTTTCTCTTTGTTATCGGAGGATATTTTCTTTGGCCCTATAGTCTTCAAAGGGAAAGGAAATATCTGTTCTCAGATTCCACATAATTAAGACTAGCAAAGAGATCCACCAAATAAAGATATAACTCTGTGAGATGAATTAACAGAACACTAAGCAGTTTCTCAGAAACCTTCTTTCCAGATTTCATCGGAGGATATTTCCTTTTTCACCATAGCCCTCTTTGGGCTTCCAAATATCACTTTGCCAATTCCACAAGAACTGTCTTAGCGAAAGGCTTCTTGGGGAAAAAGCTGTAACTCTGTGAGATGATTTCACAGAACACAAAGAAGTTTCTCAGAAAGCTTCTTTCTCTTTGTTATTGGAGGATATTTCCTTTGGCCCTATAGTCTTCAAAGGGAAAGGAAATATCTGTTGTCAGATTCCACAGAAATAAGGCTGGCAAAGAGATCCAAGAAATACAGATGTAACTCTGTGAGATGAATTAACGCAACACTGAGCAGTTTCTCAGAAAGCTTCTTTCCAGATTTCATCGGAGGATATTTCCTTTTTCACCATAGCCCTCTATGGGCTTCCAAATATCACTTTGAAAATTCCACAAGAACTGTCTTAGCGAAAGGCTTCTTGAGGGGAAAGCTGTAACTCTGTGAGATGATTTCACAGAACACAAAGAAGTTTCTCAGAAAGCTTCTTTCTCTTTGTTATCGGAGGATATTTCCTTTGGCCCTATAGTCTTCAAAGGGAAAGGAAATATCTGCTGTCAGATTCCACAGAAATAAGGCTAGCAAAGAGATCCACGAAATACAGATGTAACTCTGTGAGATGAATTAACAGAACACCAAGCAGTTTCACAGAAACCTTCTTTCCAGATTTCATCGGAGGATATTTCCTTTTTCACCATAGCCCTCTATGGGCTTCCAAATATCACTTTGCCAATTCCACAAGAACTGTCTTAGGGAAAGGCTTCTGGAGCGGAAAGCTGTAACTCTGTGAGATGATTTCACAGAACAGAAAGAAGTTTCTCAGAAAGCTTCTTTCTCTTTGTTATCGGAGGATATTTCCTTTGGCCCTATAGTCTTGAAAGGGATCCGAAATATCTGTTCTCAGATTCCACAGAAATAAGGCTAGCAAAGAGATCCACGAAATACAGATGTAACACTGTGAGATGAATTAACAGAACACTGAGCAGTTTCTCAGAAAGCTTCTTTCCAGATTTCATCGGAGGATATTTCCTTTTTCACCATAGCCCTCTATGGGCTTCCAAATATCACTTTGCCAATTCCACAAGAACTGTCTTAGCGAAAGGCTTCTTGAGGGGAAAGCTGTAACTCTGTGAGATGATTTCACAGAACACAAAGAAGTTTCTCAGAAAGCTTCTTTCTCTTTGTTATCGGAGGATATTTCCTTTGGCTCTATAGTCTTCAAAGGGATCCGAAATATCTGTTCTCAGATTCCACAGAAATAAGGCTAGGAAAGAGATCCCCGAAATACACATGTAACTCTGTGAGATGAATTAACAGAACACTAAGCAGTTTCTCAGAAAGCTTCTTTCCAGATTTCATCGGAGATTATTTCCTTTTTCACCATAGCTCTCTATGGGCTTCCAAATATCACTTTGCCAATTCCACAAGAACTGTCTTAGCGAAAGGCTTCTTGAGGGGAAAGCTGTAACTCTGGGAGATGATTTCACAGAACACAAAGAAGTTTCTCAGAAAGCTTCTTTCTCTTTGTTATCGGAGGATATTTCCTTTTGCCCTATAGTCTTCAAAGGGATCCGAAATATCTGTTCTCAGATTCCACAGAAATAAGGCTAGCAAAGAGATCCAGGAAATACAGATGTAACTCTGTGAGATGAATAGACAGAACACTAAGCAGTTTCTGAGAAAGCTTCCTTCCAGATTTCATCGGAGGATATTTCCTTTTTCTCCATAGCCCTCTATGAGCTTCCAAATATCACTTTGCCAATTCCACAAGAACTGTCTTAGCGAAAGGCTTCTTGAGGGGAAATCTGTAACTCTGTGAGATGATTTCACAGAACACAAAGAAGTTTCTCAGAAAGCTTCTTTCTCTTTGTTATCGGAGGATATTTCCTTTGTCCCTATAGTCTTGAAAGGGATCCGAAATATCTGTTCTCAGATTCCACAGAAATAAGGCTAGCAAAGAGATCCACGAAATACAGATGTAACTCTGTGAGGTGAATTAACAGAACACTGAGCAGTTTCTCAGAAGTCTTCTTTCCAGATTTCATCGGAGGATATTTCCTTTGTCACCATAGCCCTCTATGGGCTTCCAAATATCACATTGCCAATTCCACAAGATCTGTTTTAGCGAAAGGCTTCTTGAGGGGAAAGCTGTAACTCTGTGAGATGATTTCACAGAACACAAAGAAGTTTCTCAGAAAGCTTCTTTCTCTTTGTTATCGGAGGATATTTCCTTTGGCCCTATTGTCTTTTAAGGGAAAGGAAATATCTGTTGTCAGATTCCACAGAAATAAGGCTAGCAAAGAGATCCACGAAATACAGATGTAACACTGTGAGATGAATTAACAGAACACTAAGCAGTTTCTCAGAAAACTTCTTTCCAGGTTTCATCGGAGGATATTTCCTTTTCCACCATAGCCCTCTATGGGCTTCCAAATATCACTTTGCCAATTCCACATGAACTCTCTTAGCGAAAGGCTTCTTGAGGGGAATGCTGTAACTCTGTCAGATGATTTCACAGAACACAAAGAAGTTTCTCAGAAAGCTTCTTTCTCTTTGTTATCGGAGGATATTTCCTTTGGCCCTATAGTCTTCAAAGGGATCCGAAATATCTGTTCTCAGATTCCACAGAAATAAGGCTAGCAAAGAGATCCACGAAACAAAGATGTAACTCTGTGAGATGAATTAACAGAACACTAAGCAGTTTCTCAGAAAGCTTCTTTCAAGATTTCATCGGAGGATATTTCCTTTTTCACCATAGCCCTCTTTGGGCTTCCAAATATCACTTTGCCAATTCCACAAGAACTGTCTTAGCGAAAGGCTTCTTGGGGGGAAAGCTGTAACTCTGGGAGATGATTTCACAGAACACAAAGAAGTTTCTCAGAAAGTTTCTTTCTCTTTGTTATCGGAGGATATTTCCTTTGGCCCTATAGTCTTCAAAGGGAAAGGAAATATCTGTTGTCAGATTCCACACAAATAAGGCTAGTAAGAGATCCACGAAATACAGATGTAACTCTGTGAGATGAATTAACAGAACACTGAGCAGTTTCTCAGAAAGCTTCTTTCCAGATTTCATCTGAGGATATTTCCTTCTTAACCATAGCCCTCTATGGGCTTCCAAATATCACTTTGAAAATTCCACAAGAACTGTCTTAGTGAAAGGCTTCTTGAGGGGAAAGCTGTAACTCTGTGAGATGATTTCACAGAACACAAAGAAGTTTCTCAGAAAGCTTCTTTCTCTTTGTTATCGGAGGATATTTCCTTTGGCCCTATAGTCTTCAAAGGGAAAGGAAATATCTGTTGTCAGATTCCACAGAAATAAGGCTAGAAAAGAGATGCCCGAATGACAGATGTAACTCTGTGAGATGAATTAACAGAACACTGAGCAGTTTGTCAGAAAGCTTCTTTCCAGATTTCATCGGAGGATATTTCCTTTATCACCATAGCCCTCTAAGGGCTTCCAAATATCACTTTGGCAATTCCAGAAGAACTGTCTTAGCGAAAGTCTTCTTGAGGGGAAAGCTGTAACTCTGTGAGATGATTTCACAGAACACAAAGAAGTTTCTCAGAAAGCTTCTTTCTCCTTGTTATCGGAGGATATTTCCTTTGGCCCTATAATCTTTAAAGGAATCCGAAATATCTGTTCTCCGATTCCACAGAAATAAGGCTAGCAAAGAGATCCACGAAATGCAGTTGTAACACTGTGAGATGAATTAACAGAACACTCAGCAGTTTCTCAGAAAGCTTCTTTCCAGATTTCATTGGAGGATATTTCCTTTTTCACCATAGCCCTTTATGGGCTTCCAAATATCACTTTCTCAATTCCACAAGAACTGTCTTAGCGAAAGGCTTCTTGAGGGAAAAGCTGTAACTCTGTGAGATGATTTCACAGAACACAAAGAACTTTCTCAGAAAGCGTCTTTCTCTTTGTTATCGGAGGTTATTTCCTTTGGCCCTATAGTCTTCAAAGGGATCCGAAACATCTGTTCTCAGAATCCATAGAAATAAGGCTAGCAAAGAGATCCACGAAATACAGATGTAACTCTGTGAGATGAATTAACAGAACACTAAGCAGTTTCTCAGAAAGCTTCTTTCCAGATCACACGGAGGCTATTTCCTTTTTCACCGTAGCCCTCTATGGGCTTGCAAATATCACTTTGCCAATTCCACAAGAACTGTCTTAGCGAAAGGCTTCTTGAGGGGAAAGCTGTAACTCTCTGAGATGATTTCATAGAACACAAAGAAGTTTATCAGAAAGCTTCTTTCTCTTTGTTATCGGAGGATATTGCCTTTGGCCCTATAGTCTTCAAAGGGATCCGAAATATCTGTTCTCAGAATCCACTGAAATAAGGCTAGCAAAGAGATCCCCGAAATACAGATGTAACTCTGTGAGATGAATTAACAGAACACTAAGCAGTTCCTCAGAAAGCTTCTTTCCAGATTTCATCGGAGGATGCTTCCTTTTTCACCATAGTTCTCTAGGGGCTTCCAAATATAACTTTGCCTATTCCACAAGAACTGTCCTAGTGTAAGGCTTCTTGAGGGGAAAGCTGTAACTCTGTGAGATTATTTCACAGAACACAAAGAAGTTTCTCAGAAAGCTTCTTTCTCTTTGTTATCGGAGGTTATTTCCTTTGGCCCTATAGTCTTCAAAGGGATCCGAAATATCTGTTCTCAGATTCCTCAGAAATAAGGCTAGCAAAGAGATCCACGAAATACAGATGTAACTCTGTGAGATGAATTAACAGAACACTAAGCAGTTTCTCAGAAAGCTTCTTTCCAGATTTCATCGGAGGGTATTTCCTTTTTTACCATAGCCTTTTATGGGCTTCCAAATATCACTTTGCCAATTCCACAAGAACTGTCTTAGCGAAAGGTTTCTTGAGGGGAAAGCTGTAACTCTGTGAGATGATTTCACAGAACACAAAGAAGTTTCTCAGAAAGCTTCTTTCTCTTTGTAATCGGAGGATATTTCCTTCGGCCCTATAGTCTTCAAAGGGATCCGAAATATCTGTTGTCAGATTGCACAGAAATAAGGCTAGCAAAGAGATCCACGAAATACTGATGTAACTCTGTGAGATGAATAGACAGAACACTAAGCAGTTTCTGAGAAAGCTTCCTTCCAGATTTCATCGGAGGATATTTCCTTTTTCTCCATAGCCCTCTATGAGCTTCCAAATATCACTTTGCGAATTCCACAAGAACTGTCTTAGTGAAAGGATTCTAGAGGGGAAAGCTGTAACTCTGTGAGATGATTTCACAGAACCCAAAGAAGATTCTCAGAAAGCTTCTTTCTCTTTGTTATCGGACGATATTTCCTTTGTCCCTATAGTCTTCAAAGGGAAAGGAAATATCTGTTGTCAGATTCCACAGAAATAAGGCTAGCAAAGAGATCCAGGAAATACAGATGTAAATCTGTGAGATGAATTAACAGAACATTAAGCAGTTTCTCAGAAAGCTTCTTTCCAGATTTCAACGGAGGATATTTCCTTTTTCACCATAGCCCTCTATGGGCTTCCAAATATCACTTTGCCAATTCCACAAGAACTGTCTTAGCGAAAGGCTTCTTGAGGGGAAAGCTGTAACTCTGTGAGATGATTTCACAGAAAACAAAGAAGTTTCTCAGAAAGCTTCTTTCTCTTTGTTATCGGAGGATATTTCCTTTGGCTCTATAGTCTTGAAATGGATCCGAAATATCTGTTGTCAGATTCCACAGAAATAAGGCTAGCAAAGAGATCCACGAAATACAGATGTAACTCTGTGAGATCAATTAACAGAACACTAAGCAGTTTCTCGGAAAGCTTCTTTCTATATTTCATCTGAGGATATTTCCTTTTTCACCATAGCCCTCTATGGGCTTCCAAATATCACTTTGCCAATTCCACAAGAACTGTCTTAGCGAAAGGCTTCTTGAGGGGAAAGCTGTAACTCTGTGAGATGATTTCACAGAACACAAAGAAGTTTCTCAGAAAGCTTCTTTCTCTTTGTTATCGGAGGATATTTCCTTTGGCTCTATAGTCTTCAAAGGGATCCGAAATATCTGTTCTCAGATTCCACAGAAATAAGGCTAGGAAAGAGATCCCCGAAATACAGATGAAACTCTGTGAGATGAATTAACAGAACACTAAGCAGTTTCTCAGAAAGCTTCTTTCCAGATTTCATCAGAGGATATTTCCTTTTTCACCATAGCCCTCTATGGGCTTCCAAATATCACTTTGCCAATTCCACAAGAACTGTCTTAGCGAAAGGCTTCTTGAGGGGAAAGCTGTAACTCTGGGAGATGATTTCACAGAACACAAAGAAGTTTCTCAGAAAGCTTCTTTCTCTTTGTTATCGGAGGATATTTCCTTTTGCCCTATAGTCTTCAAAGGGAAAGGAAATATCTGTTGTCAGATTCCACAGAAATAAGGCTAGCAAAGAGATCCAGGAAATACAGATGTAACTCTGTGAGATGAATAGACAGAACACTAAGCAGTTTCTGAGAAAGCTTCCTTCCAGATTTCATCGGAGGATATTTCCTTTTTCTCCATAGCCCTCTATGAGCTTCCAAATATCACTTTGCCAATTCCACAAGAACTGTCTTAGCGAAAGGCTTCTTGAGGGGAAATCTGTAACTCTGTGAGATGATTTCACAGAACACAAAGAAGTTTCTCAGAAAGCTTCTTTCTCTTTGTTATCGGAGGATATTTCCTTTGGCCCTATAGTCTTGAAAGGGATCCGAAATATCTGTTCTCAGATTCCACAGATATAAGGCTAGCAAAGAGATCCACGAAATACAGATGTAACTCTGTGAGGTGAATTAACAGAACACTGAGCAGTTTCTCAGAAGGCTTCTTTCCAGATTTCATCGGAGGATATTTCCTTTGTCACCATAGCCCTCTATGGGCTTCCAAATATCACATTTCCAATTCCACAAGATCTGTTTTAGCGAAAGGCTTATTGAGGGGAAAGCTGTAACTCTGTGAGATGATTTCACAGAACACAAAGAAGTTTCTCAGAAAGCTTCTTTCTCTTTGTTATCGGAGGATATTTCCTTTGGCCCTATAGTCTTTAAAGGGAAAGGAAATATCTGTTGTCAGATTCCACAGAAATAAGGCTAGCAAAGAGATCCACGAAATACAGATGTAACACTGTGAGATGAATTAACAGAACACTAAGCAGTTTCTCAGAAAGCTTCTTTCCAGGTTTCATCGGAGGATATTTCCTTTTTCACCATAGCCCTCTATGGGCTTCCAAATATCACTTTGCCAATTCCACATGAACTCTCTTAGCGAAAGGCTTCTTGAGGGGAAAGCTGTAACTCTGTGAGATGATTTCACAGAACACAAAGAAGTTTCTCAGAAAGCTTCTTTCTCTTTGTTATCGGAGGATATTTCCTTTGGCCCTATAGTCCTCAAAGGGAAAGGAAATATCTGTTCTCAGATTCCACAGAAATAAGACTAGCAAAGAGATCCACCAAATAAAGATGTAACTCTGTGAGATGAATTAACAGAACACTAAGCAGTTTCTCAGAAAGCTTCTTTCCAGATTTCATCGGAGGATATTTCCTTTTTCTCCATAGCCCTCTATGAGCTTCCAAATATCACTTTGCCAATTCCACAAGAACTGTCTTAGCGAAAGGCTTCTTGAGGGGAAATCTGTAACTCTGTGAGATGATTTCACAGAACACAAAGAAGTTTCTCAGAAAGCTTCTTTCTCTTTGTTATCGGAGGATATTTCCTTTGGCCCTATAGTCTTGAAAGGGATCCGAAATATCTGTTCTCAGATTCCACAGAAATAAGGCTAGCAAAGAGATCCACGAAATACAGATGTAACTCTGTGAGGTGAATTAACAGAACACTGAGCAGTTTCTCAGAAGGCTTCTTTCCAGATTTCATCGGAGGATATTTCCTTTGTCACCATAGCCCTCTATGGGCTTCCAAATATCACATTGCCAATTCCACAAGATCTGTTTTAGCGAAAGGCTTATTGAGGGGAAAGCTGTAACTCTGTGAGATGATTTCACAGAACACAAAGAAGTTTCTCAGAAAGCTTCTTTCTCTTTGTTATCGGAGGATATTTCCTTTGGCCCTATAGTCTTTAAAGGGAAAGGAAATATCTGTTGTCAGATTCCACAGAAATAAGGCTAGCAAAGAGATCCACGAAATACAGATGTAACACTGTGAGATGAATTAACAGAACACTAAGCAGTTTCTCAGAAAGCTTCTTTCCAGGTTTCATCGGAGGATATTTCCTTTTTCACCATAGCCCTCTATGGGCTTCCAAATATCACTTTGCCAATTCCACATGAACTCTCTTAGCGAAAGGCTTCTTGAGGGGAAAGCTGTAACTCTGTGAGATGATTTCACAGAACACAAAGAAGTTTCTCAGAAAGCTTCTTTCTCTTTGTTATCGGAGGATATTTCCTTTGGCCCTATAGTCTTCAAAGGGAAAGGAAATATCTGTTCTCAGATTCCACAGAAATAAGACTAGCAAAGAGATCCACCAAATAAAGATGTAACTCTGTGAGATGAATTAACAGAACACTAAGCAGTTTCTCAGAAGGCTTCTTTCCAGATTTCATCGGAGGATATTTCCTTTGTCACCATAGCCCTCTATGGGCTTCCAAATATCACATTGCCAATTCCACAAGATCTGTTTTAGCGAAAGGCTTATTGAGGGGAAAGCTGTAACTCTGTGAGATGATTTCACAGAACACAAAGAAGTTTCTCAGAAAGCTTCTTTCTCTTTGTTATCGGAGGATATTTCCTTTGGCCCTATAGTCTTTAAAGGGAAAGGAAATATCTGTTGTCAGATTCCACAGAAATAAGGCTAGCAAAGAGATCCACGAAATACAGATGTAACACTGTGAGATGAATTAACAGAACACTAAGCAGTTTCTCAGAAAGCTTCTTTCCAGGTTTCATCGGAGGATATTTCCTTTTTCACCATAGCCCTCTATGGGCTTCCAAATATCACTTTGCCAATTCCACATGAACTCTCTTAGCGAAAGGCTTCTTGAGGGGAAAGCTGTAACTCTGTGAGATGATTTCACAGAACACAAAGAAGTTTCTCAGAAAGCTTCTTTCTCTTTGTTATCGGAGGATATTTCCTTTGGCCCTATAGTCTTCAAAGGGAAAGGAAATATCTGTTCTCAGATTCCACAGAAATAAGACTAGCAAAGAGATCCACCAAATAAAGATGTAACTCTGTGAGATGAATTAACAGAACACTAAGCAGTTTCTCAGAAAGCTTCTTTCCAGATTTCATCGGAGGATATTTCCTTTTTCACCATAGCCCTCTATGGGCTTCCAAATATCACTTTGCCAATTCCACAAGAACTGTCTTAGCGAAAGGCTTCTTGAGGGGAAAGCTGTAACTCTGGGAGATGATTTCACAGAACACAAAGAAGTTTCTCAGAAAGTTTCTTTCTCTTTGTTATCGGAGGGTATTTAGTTTGGCCCTATAGTCTTCAAAGGGAAAGGAAATATCTGTTGTCAGATTCCACAGAAATAAGGCTGGCAAAGAGATCCAAGAAATACAGATGTAATTTTGTGTGATGAATTAACACAGCACTGAGCAGTTTCTCAGAAAGCTTCTTTCCAGATTTCATCGGAGGATATTTCCTTTTTCACCATAGCCCTCTATGGGCTTCCAAATATCACTTTGAAAATTCCACAAGAACTGTCTTAGCGAAAGGCTTCTTGAGGGGAAAGCTGTAACTCTGTGAGATGATTTCACAGAACACAAAGAAGTTTCTCAGAAAGCTTCTTTCTCTTTGTTATCGGAGGATATTTCCTTTGGCCCTATAGTCTTCAAAGGGATCCGAAATATCTGTTCTCAGATTCCACAGAAATAAGGCTAGCAAAGAGATCCACGAAATACAGAAGTAACCCTGTGAGATGAATTAACAGAACACTAAGCAGTTTCTCAGAAAGCTTCTTTCCAGATTTCATCGGAGGATACTTCCTTTTTCACCATAGCTCTCTATGGGTTTCCAAATATCACTTTGCCAATTCGACAAGAACTGTTCTAGCGAAAGGCTTCCTGAGGGGAAAGCTGTAACTCTGTGAGATGATTTCACAGAACCCAAAGAAGATTCTCAGAAAGCTTCTTTCTCTTTGTTATCGGACGATATTTCCTTTGTCCCTATAGTCTTCAAAGGGAAAGGAAATATCTGTTGTTAGATTCCACAGAAATAAGGCTAGCAAAGAGATCCAGGAAATACAGATGTAAATCTGTGAGATGAATTAACAGAACATTAAGCAGTTTCTCAGAAAGCTTCTTTGCAGATTTCAACGGAGGATATTTCCTTTTTCACCATAGCCCTCTATGGGCTTCCAAATATCACTTTGCCAATTCCACAAGAACTGTCTTAGCGAAAGGCTTCTTGAGGGGAAAGCTGTAACTCTGTGAGATGATTTCACAGAACACAAAGAAGTTTCTCAGAAAGCTTCTTCCTCTTTGTTATCGGAGGATATTTCCTTTGGCTCTATAGTCTTGAAAGGGATCCGAAATATCTGTTGTCAGATTCCACAGAAATAAGGCTAGCAAAGAGATCCACGAAATACAGATGTAACTCTGTGAGATCAATTAACAGAACACTAAGCAGTTTCTCGGAAAGCTTCTTTCTATATTTCATCTGAGGATATTTCCTTTTTCACCATAGCCCTCTATGGGCTTCCAAATATCACTTTGCCAATTCAACAAGAACTGTCTTAGCGAAAGGCTTCTTGAGGGGAAAGCTGTAACTCTGTGAGATGATTTCACAGAACACAAAGAAGTTTCTCAGAAAGCTTCTTTCTCTTTGTTATCGGAGGATATTTCCTTTGGCTCTATAGTCTTCAAAGGGATCCGAAATATCTGTTCTCAGATTCCACAGAAATAAGGCTAGGAAAGAGATCCCCGAAATACAGATGAAACTCTGTGAGATGAATTAACAGAACACTAAGCAGTTTCTCAGAAAGCTTCTTTCCAGATTTCATCGGAGGATATTTCCTTTTTAACCATAGCCCTCTATGGGCTTCCAAATATCACTTTGCCAATTCCACAAGAACTGTCTTAGCGAAAGGCTTCTTGAGGGGAAAGCTGTAACTCTGGGAGGTGGTTTCACAGAACACAAAGAAGTTTCTCAGAAAGCTTCTTTCTCTTTGTTATCGGAGGATATTTCCTTTTGCCCTATAGTCTTCAAAGGGAAAGGAAATATCTGTTGTCAGATTCCACAGAAATAAGGCTAGCAAAGAGATCTAGGAAATACAGATGTAACTCTGTGAGATGAATAGACAGAACACTAAGCAGTTTCTGAGAAAGCTTCCTTCCAGATTTCATCGGAGGATATTTCCTTTTTCTCCATAGCCCTCTATGAGCTTCCAAATATCACTTTGCCAATTCCACAAGAACTGTCTTAGCGAAAGGCTTCTTGAGGGGAAATCTGTAACTCTGTGAGATGATTTCACAGAACACAAAGAAGTTTCTCAGAAAGCTTCTTTCTCTTTGTTATCGGAGGATATTTCCTTTGGCCCTATAGTCTTGAAACGGATCCGAAATATGTGTTCTCAGATTCCACAGAAATAAGGCTAGCAAAGAGATCCACGAAATACAGATGTAACTCTGTGAGGTGAATTAACAGAATACTGAGCAGTTTCTCAGAAGGCTTCTTTCCAGATTTCATCGGAGGATATTTCCTTTGTCACCATAGCCCTCTATGGGCTTCCAAATATCACATTGCCAATTCCACAAGATCTGTTTTAGCGAAAGGCTTATTGAGGGGAAAGCTGTAACTCTGTGAGATGATTTCACAGAACACAAAGAAGTTTCTCAGAAAGCTTCTTTCTCTTTGTTATCGGAGGATATTTCCTTTGGCCCTATAGTCTTTAAAGGGAAAGGAAATATCTGTTGTCAGATTCCACAGAAATAAGGCTAGCAAAGAGATCCACGAAATACAGATGTAACACTGTGAGATGAATTAACAGAACACTAAGCAGTTTCTCAGAAAGCTTCTTTCCAGGTTTCATCGGAGGATATTTCCTTTTTCACCATAGCCCTCTATGGGCTTCCAAATATCACTTTGCCAATTCCACATGAACTCTCTTAGCGAAAGGCTTCTTGAGGGGAAAGCTGTAACTCTGTCAGATGATTTCACAGAACACAAAGATGTTTCTCAGAAAGCTTCTTTCTCTTTGTTATCGCAGGATATTTCCTTTGGCCCTATAGTCTTCAAAGGGATCCGAAATATCTGTTCTCAGATTCCACAGAAATAAGGCTAGCAAAGAGATCCACGAAATACAGATGTAACTCTGTGAGATCAATTAACAGAACACTAAGCAGTTTCTCGGAAAGCTTCTTTCTATATTTCATCTGAGGATATTTCCTTTTTCACCATAGCCCTCTATGGGCTTCCAAATATCACTTTGCCAATTCCACAAGAACTGTCTTAGCGAAAGGCTTCTTGAGGGGAAAGCTGTAACTCTGTGAGATGATTTCACAGAACACAAAGAAGTTTCTCAGAAAGCTTCTTTCTCTTTGTTATCGGAGGATATTTCCTTTGGCTCTATAGTCTTCAAAGGGATCCGAAATATCTGTTCTCAGATTCCACAGAAATAAGGCTAGGAAAGAGATCCCCGAAATACAGATGTAACTCTGTGAGATGAACTAACAGAACACTAAGCAGTTTCTCAGAAAGCTTCTTTCCAGATTTCATCGGAGGATATTTCCTTTTTCACCATAGCCCTCTATGGGCTTCCAAATATCACTTTGCCAATTCCACAAGAACTGTCTTAGCGAAAGGCTTCTTGAGGGGAAAGCTGTAACTCTGGGAGATGATTTCACAGAACACAAAGAAGTTTCTCAGAAAGCTTCTTTCTCTTTGTTATCGGAGGATATTTCCTTTTGCCCTATAGTCTTCAAAGGGAAAGGAAATATCTGTTGTCAGATTCCACAGAAATAAGGCTAGCAAAGAGATCCACGAAATACAGATGTAACTCTGTGAGATGAATTAACAGAACTCTGAGCAGTTTCTAAGAAAGATTCTTTCCAGATTTCATCGGAGGATATTTCCTTTTTCACCATAGCCCTCTATGGGCTTCCAAATATCACTTTGCCAATTCCACAAGAACTGTCTTAGCGAAAGGCTTCTTGAGGGGAAAGCTGTAACTCAGTGAGATGATTTCACAGAACACAAAGAAGTTTCTCAGAAAGCTTCTTTCTCTTTGTTATCGGAGGATATTTCCTTTGGCCCTATAGTCTTCAAAGGGATCCGAAATATCTGTTCTCAGATTCCACAGAAATAAGGCTAGCAAAGAGATCCACGAAATACTGATGTATCTCTGTGAGATGAATTAACAGAACACTAAGCAGTTTCTCAGAAAGCTTCTTTCCAGATTTCATCGGAGGATATTTCCTTTTTCACCATAGCCCTCTATGAGCTTCCAAATATCACTTTGCCAATTCCAGAAGAACTGTCTTAGCGAAAGGCTACTTGAGGGGAAAGCTGTAACTCTGTGAGATGATTTCACAGAACACAAAGAAGTTTCTCAGAAAGCTTCTTTCTCTTTGTTATCGGAGGATATTTCCTTTGGCCCTATAGTCTTCAAAGGGATCCGAAATATCTGTTCTCAGATTGCACAGAAATGAGGCTAGCAAAGAGATCCACGAAATACAGATGAAACTCTTTGAGATGAATTAACAGAACACTAAGCAATTTCTCAGAAAGCTTCTTTCCAGAATTCATCGGAGGATATTTCCTTTTTCTCCATAGCCCTCTAAGAGCTTCCAAATATCACTTTGACAATTCCACAAGAACTGTCTTAATGAAAGGCTTCTTGAGGGGAAAGCTGTAACTCTGTCAGATGATTTCACAGAACACAAAGAAGTTTCTCAGAAAGCTTCTTTCTCTTTGTTATCAGAGGATATTTCCTTTGGCCCTATAGTCTTCAAAGGGAAAGGAAATATCTGTTCTCAGATTCCACAGAAATAAGACTAGCAAAGAGATCCACCAAATAAAGATGTAACTCTGTGAGATGAATTAACAGAACACTAAGCAGTTTCTCAGAAAGCTTCTTTCCAGATTTCATCGCAGGATATTTCCTTTTTCACCATAGCCCTCTATGGGCTTCCAAATATCACTTTGCCAATTCCACAAGAACTGTCTTAGCGAAAGGCTTCTTGAGGGGAAAGCTGTAACTCTGGGAGATGATTTCACAGAACACAAAGAAGTTTCTCAGAAAGCTTCTTTCTCTTTGTTATCGGAGGATATTTCCTTTTGCCCTATAGTCTTCAAAGGGAAAGGAAATATCTGTTGTCAGATTCCACAGAAATAAGGCTAGCAAAGAGATCCACGAAATACAGATGTAACTCTGTGAGATGAATTAACAGAACTCTGAGCAGTTTCTAAGAAAGATTCTTTCCAGATTTCATCGGAGGATATTTCCTTTTTCACCATAGCCCTCTATGGGCTTCCAAATATCACTTTGCCAATTCCACAAGAACTGTCTTAGCGAAAGGCTTCTTGAGGGGAAAGCTGTAACTCAGTGAGATGATTTCACAGAACACAAAGAAGTTTCTCAGAAAGCTTCTTTCTCTTTGTTATCGGAGGATATTTCCTTTGGCCCTATAGTCTTCAAAGGGATCCGAAATATCTGTTCTCAGATTCCACAGAAATAAGGCTAGCAAAGAGATCCACGAAATACTGATGTATCTCTGTGAGATGAATTAACAGAACACTAAGCAGTTTCTCAGAAAGCTTCTTTCCAGATTTCATCGGAGGATATTTCCTTTTTCACCATAGCCCTCTATGAGCTTCCAAATATCACTTTGCCAATTCCAGAAGAACTGTCTTAGCGAAAGGCTACTTGAGGGGAAAGCTGTAACTCTGTGAGATGATTTCACAGAACACAAAGAAGTTTCTCAGAAAGCTTCTTTCTCTTTGTTATCGGAGGATATTTCCTTTGGCCCTATAGTCTTCAAAGGGATCCGAAATATCTGTTCTCAGATTGCACAGAAATGAGGCTAGCAAAGAGATCCACGAAATACAGATGAAACTCTTTGAGATGAATTAACAGAACACTAAGCAATTTCTCAGAAAGCTTCTTTCCAGAATTCATCGGAGGATATTTCCTTTTTCTCCATAGCCCTCTAAGAGCTTCCAAATATCACTTTGACAATTCCACAAGAACTGTCTTAATGAAAGGCTTCTTGAGGGGAAAGCTGTAACTCTGTCAGATGACTTCACAGAACACAAAGAAGTTTCTCAGAAAGCTTCTTTCTCTTTGTTATCAGAGGATATTTCCTTTGGCCCTATAGTCTTCAAAGGGAAAGGAAATATCTGTTCTCAGATTCCACAGAAATAAGACTAGCAAAGAGATCCACCAAATAAAGATGTAACTCTGTGAGATGAATTAACAGAACACTAAGCAGTTTCTCAGAAAGCTTCTTTCCAGATTTCATCGGAGGATATTTCCTTTTTCACCATAGCCCTCTATGGGCTTCCAAATATCACTTTGCCAATTCCACAAGAACTGTCTTAGCGAAAGGCTTCTTGAGGGGAAAGCTGTAACTCTGGGAGATGATTTCACAGAACACAAAGAAGTTTCTCAGAAAGCTTCTTTCTCTTTGTTATCGGAGGATATTTCCTTTTGCCCTATAGTCTTCAAAGGGAAAGGAAATATCTGTTGTCAGATTCCACAGAAATAAGGCTAGCAAAGAGATCCACGAAATACAGATGTAACTCTGTGAGATGAATTAACAGAACACTGAGCATTTTCTCAGAAAGCTTCTTTCCAGATTTCATCGGAGGATATTTCCTTTTTCACCATAGCCCTCTTTGGGCTTCAAAATATCACTTTGCCAATTCCACAAGAACTGTCTTAGCGAAAGGCTTCTTGGGGGGAAAGCTGTAACTCTGTGAGATGATTTCACAGAACACAAAGAAGTTTCTCAGAAAGCTTCTTTCTCTTTGTTATCGGAGGATATTTCCTTTGGCCCTATAGTCTTGAAAGGGATCCGAAATATCTGTTCTCAGATTCCACAGAAATAAGGCTAGCAAAGAGATCCACGTAATACAGATGTAACACTGTGAGATGAATAAACAGAACACTGAGCAGTTTCTCAGAAAGCTTCTTTCCAGATTTCATCGGAGGATATTTCCTTTTTCACCATAGCCCTCTATGGGCTTCCAAATATCACTTTGCCAATTCCACAAGAACTGTCTTAGCGAAAGGCTTCTTGAGGGGAAAGCTGTAACTCTGTGGGATGATTTCACAGAACACAAAGAAGTTTCTCAGAAAGCTTATTTCTCTTTGTTATCGGAGGATATTTCCTTTGGCCCTATAGTCTTGAAAGTGATCCAAAATATCTGTTCTCAGATCCCACCGAAATAAGGCTAGCAAAGAGATCCACGAAATACAGATGTAACTCTGTGAGATGAATTAACAGAACACTAAGCAGTTTCTCAGAAAGCTTCGTTCCAGATTTCATCGGAGGATATTTCCTTTTTCACCATAGCCCTCTTTGGGCTTCCAAATATCACTTTGCCAATTCCAGAAGAACTGTCTTAGCGAAAGGCTTCTTGGGGGAAAGCTGTAACTCTGTGAGATGATTTCACAGAACACAAAGAAGTTTCTCAGAAAGCTTCTTTCTCTTTGTTATCGGAGGATATTTCCTTTGGCCCTATAGTCTTCAAAGGGAAAGGAAATATCTGTTGTCAGATTCCACAGAAATAAGGCTAGCAAAGAGATACACGAAATACAGATGTAACTCTCTGAGATGAATTAACAGAACACTGAGCAGTTTCTCAGAAAGCTTCTTTCCAGATTTCATCTGAGGATATTTCCTTTTTCACCATAGCCCTCTATGGGCTTTCAAATATCACTTTGAAAATTCCACAAGAACTGTCTTAGTGAAAGGCTTCTTGAGGGGAAAGCTGTAACTCTGTAAGATGATTTCACAGAACACGAAGAAGTTTCTCAGAAAGCTTCTTTCTCTTTGTTATTGGAGGATATTTCCTTTGGCCCTATAGTCTTCAAAGGGAAAGGAAATATCTGTTGTCAGATTCCACAGAAATAAGGCTAGCAAAGAGATCCCCGAAAGACAGATGTAACTCTGTGAGATGAATTAACAGAACACTAAGCAGTTTCTCAGAAAGCTTCTTTCCAGATTTCATCGGAGGATATTTCCTTTATCACCATAGCCCTCTAAGGGCTTCCAAGTATCACTTTGCCAATTCCAGAAGAACTGTCTTAGCGAAAGGCTTCTTGAGGGGAAAGCTGTAACTCTGTGAGATGATTTCACAGAACACAAAGAAGTTTCTCAGAAAGCTTCTTTCTCTTTGTTATCGGAGGATATTTCCTTTGGCCCTATAGTCTTCAAAGGAAAGGAAATATCTGTTCTCAGATTCCACAGAAATAAGGCTAGCAAAGAGATCCACGAAATAAAGATGTAACTCTGTGAGATGAATTAACAGAACACTGAGCAGTTTTCAGAAAGCTTCTTTCCAGATTTCATCGGAGGATATTTCCTTTTTCACCATAGCCCTCTATGGACTTCCAAATATCACTTTGAAAATTCCACAAGAACTGTCTTAGCGAAAGGCTTCTTGAGGGGAAAGCTGTAACTCTGTGAGATGATTTCACAGAACACAAAGAAGTTTCGCAGAAAACTTCTTTCTCTTTGTTATCGGAGGATATTTCCTTTGGCCCAATAGTCTTCAAAGGGAAAGGAAATATCTGTTGTCAGATTCCACAGAAATAAGGCTAGCAAAGAGATCCACGAAATACAGATGTAACTCTGTGAGATGAATTAACAGAACACTGAGCAGTTTCACAGAAAGCTTCTTTCCAGATTTCATCGGAGGATATTTCCTTTTTCACCATAGCCCTCTATGGGCTTCCAAATATCACTTTGCCAATTCCACAAGAACTGTCTTAGCGAAAGGCTTCGGGAGCGGAAAGCTGTAACTCTGTGAGATGATTTCAAAGAACACAAAGAAGTTTCGCAGAAAACTTCTTTCTCTTTGTTATCGGAGGATATTTCCTTTGGCCCTATAGTCTTCAAAGGGAAAGGAAATATCTGTTGTCAGATTCCACAGAAATAAGGCTAGAAAAGAGATGTCCGAATGGCAGATGTAACACTGTGAGATGAATTAACAGAACACTGAGCAGTTTGTCAGAAAGCTTCTTTCCAGATTTCATCGGAGGATATTTCCTTTATCACCATACCCCTTATGGGCTTCCAAATATCACTTTGCCAATTCCACAAGAACTGTCTTAGCGAAAGGCTTCTTGAGGGGAAAGCTGTAACTCTGTGAGATGATTTCACAGAACGCAAAGAAGTTTCTCAGAAAGCTTCTTTCTCTTTGTTATCGGAGGATATTTCCTTTGGCCCTATAGTCTTCAAAGGGATCCGAAATATCTGTTCTCAGATTCCAGAGAAATAAGGCTAGCAAAGAGATCCACGAAATACAGATGTAACTCTGTGAGATGACTTAACAGAACACTAAGCAGTTTCTCAGAAAGCTTCTTTCCAGATTTCATCTGAGGATATTTCCTTTTTCACCATAGCCCTCTATGGGCTTCCAAATATCACTTTGCCAATTCCACATGAACTGTCTTTGCGAAAGGCTTCTGGAGGGGAAAGCTGTAACTCTGTCAGATGATTTCACAGAACACAAAGAAGTTTCTCAGAAAGCTTCTTTCTCTTTGTTATCGGAGGATATTTCCTTTGGCCCTATAGTCTTCAAAGGAAAGGAAATATCTGTTCTCAGATTCCACAGAAATAAGGCTAGCAAAGAGATCCACGAAATAAAGATGTAACTCTGTGAGATGAATTAACAGAACACTAAGCAGTTTCTCAGAAAGCTTCTTTCCAGGTTTCATCGGAGGATATTTCCTTTTTCACCATAGCCCTCTATGGGCTTCCAAATATCACTTTGCCAATTCCACATGAACTCTCTTAGCGAAAGGCTTCTTGAGGGGAAAGCTGTAACTCTGTGAGATGATTTCACAGAACACAAAGAAGTTTCTCAGAAAGCTTCTTTCTCTTTGTTATCGGAGGATATTTCCTTTGGCCCTATAGTCTTCAAAGGGATCGGAAATAAATGTTCTCAGATTCCACAGAAATAAGGCTAGCAAAGAGATCCCCGAAATACAGATGTAACCCTGTGAGATGAATTAACAGAACACTAAGCAGTTTCTCAGAAAGCTTCTTTCCAGATTTCATCGGAGGATACTTCCTTTTTCACCATAGCTCTCTATGGGCTTCCAAATATCACTTTGCCAATTCGACAAGAACTGTTCTAGCGAAAGGCTTCCTGAGGGGAAAGCTGTAACTCTGTGAGATGATTTCACAGAACCCAAAGAAGTTTCTCAGAAAGCTTCTTTCTCTTTGTTATCGGAGGATATTTCCTTTGTCCCTATAGTCTTCAAAGGGAAAGGAAATATCTGTTGTCAGATTCCACAGAAATAAGGCTAGCAAAGAGATCCAGGAAATACAGATGTAAATCTGTGAGATGAATTAACAGAACATTAAGCAGTTTCTCAGAAAGCTTCTTTCCAGATTTCAACGGAGGATATTTCCTTTTTCACCATAGCCCTCTATGGGCTTCCAAATATCACTTTGCCAATTCGACAAGAACTGTTCTAGCGAAAGGCTTCCTGAGGGGAAAGCTGTAACTCTGTGAGATGATTTCACAGAACCCAAAGAAGTTTCTCAGAAAGCTTCTTTCTCTTTGTTATCGGAGGATATTTCCTTTTGCCCTATAGTCTTCAAAGGGAAAGCAAATATCTGTTGTGAGATTCCACAGAAATAAGGCTAGCAAAGAGATCCACGAAATACAGATGTAACTCTGTGAGATGAATTAACAGAACACTGAGCAGTTTCTCAGAAAGCTTCTTTCCAGATTTCATCGGAGGATATTTCCTTTTTCACCATAGCCCTCTATGGGCTTCCAAATATCACTTTGCCAATTCCACAAGAACTGTCTTAGCGAAAGGCTTCTTGAGGGGAAAGCTGTAACTCTGTGAGATGATTTCACAGAACACAACGAAGTTTCTCAGAAAGCTTCTTTCTCTTTGTTATCGGAGGATATTTCCTTTGGCCCTATAGTCTTCAAAGGGATCCGAAATATCTGTTCTCAGATTCCACAGAAATAAGGCTAGCAAAGAGATCCACGAAATACAGATGTATCTCTGTGAGATGAATTAACAGAACACTAAGCAGTTTCTCAGAAAGCTTCGTTCCAGATTTCATCGGAGGATATTTCCTTTTTCACCATAGCCCTCTTTGGGCTTCCAAATATCACTTTGCCAATTCCAGAAGAACTGTCTTAGCGAAAGGCTTCTTGGGGGAAAGCTGTAACTCTGTGAGATGATTTCACAGAACACAAAGAAGTTTCTCAGAAAGCTTCTTTCTCTTTGTTATCGGAGGATATTTCTTTGGCCCTGTAGTCTTCAAAGGGAAAGGAAATATCTGTTGTCAGAATCACAGAAATAAGGCTAGCAAAGAGATCCACGAAATACAGATGTAACTCTGTGAGATGAATTAACAGAACACTGAGCAGTTTCACAGAAAGCTTCTTTCCAGATTTCGTCGGAGGATATTTCCTTTTTCACCATAGCCCTCTATGGGCTTCCAAATATCACTTTGCCAAATCCACAAGAACTGTCTTAGCGAAAGGCTTCTGGAGCGGAAAGCTGTAACTCTGTGAGATGATTTCACAGAACACAAAGAAGTTTCTCAGAAAGCTTCTTTCTCTTTGTTATCGGTGGATATTTCCTTTGTCCCTATAGTCTTCAAAGGGAAAGGAAATATCTGTTGTCAGAATCCACACAAATAAGGCTAGCAAAGACATCCACGAAATACAGATGTAACACTGTGAGATGAATTAACAGAACACTAAGCAGTTTCTCAGAAAGCTTCTTTCCAGATTTCATCGGAGGATATTTCCTTTTTCACCATAGCCCTCTATGGGCTTCCAAATATCACTTTGCCAATTCCACATGAACTGTCTTAGCGAAAGGCTTCTTGAGGGGAAAGCTGTAACTCTGTCAGATGATTTCACAGAACGCAAAGAAGTTTCTAAGAAAGCTTCTTTCTCTTTGTTATCGGAGGATATTTCCTTTGGCCCTATAGTCTTCAAAGGGAAAGGAAATATCTGTTGTCAGAATCCACACAAATAAGGCTAGCAAAGAGATCCACGAAATACAGATGTAACTCTGTGAGATGACTTAACAGAACACTAAGCAGTTTCTCAGAAAGCTTCTTTCCAGATTTCATCTGAGGATATTTCCTTTTTCACCATAGCCCTCTATGGGCTTCCAAATATCACTTTGCCAATTCCACATGAACTGTCTTTGCGAAAGGCTTCTGGAGGGGAAAGCTGTAACTCTGTCAGATGATTTCACGGAACACAAAGAAGTTTCTCAGAAAGCTTCTTTCTCTTTGTTATCGGAGGATATTTCCTTTGGCCCTATAGTCTTCAAAGGGATCCGAAATATCTGTTCTCAGATTCCACAGAAATGAGGCTAGCAAAGAGATCCACGAAATGCAGATGTAACTCTTTGAGATGAATTAACAGAACACTAAGCAATTTCTCAGAAAGCTTCTTTCCAGATTTCTTCGGAGGATATTTCCTTTTTCTCTATAGCCCTCTAAGAGCTTCCAAATATCACTTTGACAATTCCACAAGAACTGTCTTAATGAAAGGCTTCTTGAGGGGAAAGCTGTAACTCTGTGAGATGATTTCACAGAACGCAAAGAAGTTTCTCAGAAAGCTTCTTTCTCTTTGTTATCGGAGGATATTTCCTTTGGCCCTATAGTCTTCAAAGGGATCCGAAATATCTGTTCTCATTCCAGAGAAATAAGGCTAGCAAAGAGATCCACGAAATACAGATGTAACTCTGTGAGATGAATTAACAGAACACTAAGCAGTTTCTCAGAAAGCTTCTTTCCAGATTTCATCGGAGGATATTTCCTTTTTCACCATAGCCCTCTATGGGCTTCCAAATATCACTTTGCCAATTCCACATGAACTGTCTTTGCGAAAGGCTTCTGGAGGGGAAAGCTGTAACTCTGTGAGATGATTTCACAGAACACAAAGAAGTTTCTCAGAAAGCTTCTTTCTCTTTGTTATCGGAGGATATTTGCTTTGGCCCTATAGTCTTCAAAGGAAAGGAAATATCTGTTCTCAGATTCCACAGAAATAAGGCTAGCAAAGAGATCCACGAAATAAAGATGTAACTCTGTGAGATGAATTAACAGAACACTGAGCAGTTTTCAGAAAGCTTCTTTCCAGATTTCATCGGAGGATATTTCCTTTTTCACCATAGCCCTCTATGGGCTTCCAAATATCACTTTGAAAATTACACAAGAACTGTCTTAGCGAAAGGCTTCTTGAGGGGAAAGCTGTAACTCTGTGAGATGATTTCACAGAACACAAAGAAGTTTCGCAGAAAACTTCTTTCTCTTTGTTATCGGAGGATATTTCCTTTGGCCCAATAGTCTTCAAAGGGAAAGGAAATATCTGTTGTCAGATTCCACAGAAATAAGGTTAGCAAAGAGATCCACGAAATACAGATGTAACTCTGTGAGATGAATTAACAGAACACTGAGCAGTTTCACAGAAAGCTTCTTTCCAGATTTCATCGGAGGATATTTCCTTTTTCACCATAGCCCTCTATGGGCTTCCAAATATCACTTTGCCAATTCCACAAGAACTGTCTTAGCGAAAGGCTTCGGGAGCGGAAAGCTGTAACTCTGTGAGATGATATCAAAGAACACAAAGAAGTTTCGCAGAAAACTTCTTTCTCTTTGTTATCGGAGGATATTTCCTTTGGCCCTATAGTCTTCAAAGGGAAAGGAAATATCTGTTGTCAGATTCCACACAAATAAGGCTAGCAAAGAGATCCACGAAATACAGATGTAACTCTGTGAGATGAATTAACAGAACACTGAGCAGTTTCTCAGAAAGCTTCTTTCCAGATTTCATCTGAGGATATTTCCTTTTTCACCATAGCCCTCTATGGGCTTCCAAATATCACTTTGAAAATTCCACAAGAACTGTCTTAGTGAAAGGCTTCTTGAGGGGAAAGCTGTAACTCTGTGAGATGATTTCACAGAACACAAAGAAGTTTCTCAGAAAGCTTCTTTCTCTTTGTTATCGGAGGATATTTCCTTTGGCCCTATAGTCTTCAAAGGGAAAGGAAATATCTGTTGTCAGATTCCACAGAAATAAGGCTAGAAAAGAGATGCCCGAATGACAGATGTAACTCTGTGAGATGAATTAACAGAACACTGAGCAGTTTGTTAGAAAGCTTCTTTCCAGATTTCATCGGAGGATTTTCCTTTATCACTATAGCCCTCTAAGGGCTTCCAAATATCACTTTGCCAATTCCAGAAGAACTGTCTTAGCGAAAGTCTTCTTGAGGGGAAAGCTGTAACTCTGTGAGATGATTTCACAGAACACAAAGAAGTTTCTCAGAAAGCTTCTTTCTCTTTGTTATCGGAGGATATTTCCTTTGGCCCTATAATCTTTAAAGGAATCCGAAATATCTGTTCTCCGATTCCACAGAAATAAGGCTAGCAAAGAGATCCACGAAATACAGATGTAACACTGTGAGATGAATTGACAGAACACTCAGCAGTTTCTCAGAAAGCTTCTTTCCAGATTTCATTGGAGGATATTTCCTTTTTCACCATAGCCCTTTATGGGCTTCCAAATATCACTTTCTCAATTCCACAAGAACTGTCTTAGCGAAAGGCTTCTTGAGGGAAATGCTGTAACTCTGTGAGATGATTTCACAAAACACAAAGAAGTTTCTCAGAAAGCGTCTTTCTCTTTGTTATCGGAGGTTATTTCCTTTGGCCCTATAGTCTTCAAAGGGATCCGAAATATCTGTTCTCAGAATCCATAGAAATAAGGCTAGCAAAGAGATCCACGAAATACAGATGTAACTCTGTGAGATGAATTAACAGAACACTAAGCAGTTTCTCAGAAAGCTTCTTTCCAGATCACACGGAGGCTATTTCCTTTTTCACCGTAGCCCTCTATGGGCTTCCAAATATCACTTTGCCAATTCCACAAGAACTGTCTTAGCGAAAGGCTTCTTGAGGGGAAAGCTGTAACTCTGTGAGATGATTTCATAGAACACAAAGAAGTTTATCAGAAAGCTTCTTTCTCTTTGTTATCGGAGGATATTTCCTTTGGCCCTATAGTCTTCAAAGGGATCCAAAATATCTGTTCTCAGATTCCACTGAAATAAGGCTAGCAAAGAGATCCCCGAAATACAGATGTAACTCTGTGAGATGAATTAACAGAACACTAAGCAGTTTCTCAGAAAGCTTCTTTCCAGATTTCATCGGAGGATGCTTCCTTTTTCACCATAGCTCTCTAGGGGCTTCCAAATATCACCTTGCCAATTCCACAAGAACTGTCCTAGCGAAAGGCTTCCTGAGGGGAAAGCTGTAACTCTGTGAGATGATTTCAAAGAACCCAAAGAAGTTTCTCAAAAAGCTTCTTTCTCTTTGTTATCGGAGGATATTTCTTTGGCCCTATAGTCTTCAAAGGGAAAGGAAATATCTGTTGTCAGATTCCACAGAAATAAGGCTAGCAAAGAGATCCAGGAAATACAGATGTAATTCTGTGAGATGAATTAAAAGAACATTAAGCAGTTTCTCAGAAAGCTTCTTTCCATATTTAATCGGAGGATATTTCCTTTTTCACCATAGCCCTCTATGGGCTTCCAAATATCACTTTGCCAATTCCACAAGAACTGTCTTAGCGAAAGGCTTCTTGAGGGAAAAGCAGTAACTCTGTGAGATGATTTCACAGAAAACAAAGAAGTTTCTCAGAAAACTTCTTTCTCTTTGTTATCGGAGGATATTTCCTTTGGCCCTATAGTCTTCAAAGGGATCCGAAATATCTGTTGTCAGATTCCACAGAAAGAAGGCTAGCAAAGAGATCCACGAAATACAGATGTAACTCTGTGAGATCAATTAACAGAACACTAAGCAGTTTCTCAGAAAGCTTCTTTCTATATTTCATCTGAGGATATTTCCTTTTTCACCATAGCCCTCTACGGGCTTCCAAATATCACTTTGCCAATTCCACAAGAACTGTCTTAGCGAAAGGCTTCTTGAGGGGAAAGCTGTAACTCTGTGAGATGATTTCACAGAACACAAAGAAGTTTATCAGAAAGCTTCTTTCTCTTTGTTATCGGAGGATATTTCCTTTGGCTCTATAGTCTTCAAAGGGATCCGAAATATCTGTTCTCAGATTCCACCGAAATAAGGCTAGGAAAGAGATCCCCGAAATACAGATGTAACTCTGTGAGATGAATTAACAGAACACTAAGCAGTTTCTCAGAAAGCTTCTTTCCAGATTTCATCGGAGGATATTTCCTTTTTCACCATAGCCCTCTATGGGCTTCCAAATATCACTTTGCCAATTCCACAAGAACTGTCCTGGCGAAAGGCTTCCTGATGGGAAAGTTGTAACTCTGTGAGATGATTTCACAGAACCCAAAGAAGTTTCCAGAAAGGTTCTTTCTCTTTGTTATCGGAGGATATTTCCTTTGTCCCTATAGTCTTCAAAGGGCAAGGAAATATCTGTTTGCAGATTCCACAGAAATATGGCTAGCAAAGAGATCCACGAAATACAGATGTAATTCTCTGAGATGAATTAACAGAACATTAAGCAGTTTCTCAGAAAGCTTCTTTCCAGATTTCATCGGAGGATATTTCCTTTTTCACCATAGCCCTCTATGGGCTTCCAAATATCACTTTGCCAATTCCACAAGAAATGTCTTAGCGAAAGGCTTCTTGAGGGGAAAGCTGTAACTCGGTGTCATGATTTCACAGAACACAAAGAAGTTTCTCAGAAAGCTTCTTTCTCTTTGTTATCGGAGGATATTTCCTTTGGCTCTATAGTCTTCAAAGGGATCCGAAATATCTGTTCTCAGATTCCACAGAAATAAGGCTAGGAAAGAGATCCCCGAAATACACATGTAACTCTGTGAGATGAATTAACAGAACACTAAGCAGTTTCTCGGAAAGCTTCTTTCCAGATTTCATCGGAGGATATTTCCTTTTTCACCATAGCCCTCTATGGGCTTCCAAATATCACTTTGCCAATTCCACATGAACTGTCTTAGCGAAAGGCTTCTTGAGGGGAAAGCTGTAACTCTGTGAGATGATTTCACAGAACGCAATGAAGTTTCTCAGAAAGCTTCTTTCTCTTTGTTATCGGATGATATTTCCTTTGGCCCTATAGTCTTCAAAGGGATCCGAAATATCTATTCTCAGATTCCAGAGAAATAAGGCTAGCAAAGAGATCCACGAAATACAGATGTAACTCTGTGAGATGACTTAACAGAACACTAAGCAGTTTCTCAGAAAGCTTCTTTCCAGATTTCATCGGAGGATATTTCCTTTTTCACCATAGCCCTCTAAGGGCTTCCAAATATCACTTTGCCAATTCCAAATAAACTGTCTTAGCGAAAGGCTTCTGGAGGGGAAAGCTGTAACTCTGTCAGATGATTTCACAGAACACAAAGAAGTTTCTCAGAAAGATTCTTTCTCTTTGTTATCGGAGGATATTTCCTTTGGCCCTATAGTCTTCAAAGGGAAAGGAAATATCTGTTGTCAGATTTCACAAAAATAAGGCTGGCAAAGAGATCCAAGAAATACAGATGTAACTCTGTGAGATCAATTAACACAACACTGAGCAGTTTCTCAGAAAGCTTCTTTCCAGATTTCATCGGAGGATATTTCCTTCTTCACCATAGCCCTCTATGGGCTTCCAAATATCACTTTGAAAATTCCACAAGAACTGTCTTAGCGAAAGGCTTCTTGAGGGGAAAGCTGTAACTCTGTGAGATGATTTCACAGAACCCAGAGAAGCTTCGCAGAAAACTTCTTTCTCTTTGTTATCGGAGGATATTTCCTTTGGCCCTAAAGTCTTCAAAGGGAAAGTAAATATCTGTTGTCAGATTCCACAGAAATAAGGCTAGCAAAGAGATCCACGAAATACAGATGTAACCCTGTGAGATGATTAACAGAACACTGAGCAGTTTTACAGAAACTTCTTTCCAGATTTCATCGGAAGATATTTCCTTTTTCACCATAGCCCTCTATGGGCTTCCAAATATCACTTTGCCAATTCCACAAGAACTGTCTTAGCGAAAGGCTTCGGGAGCGGAAAGCTGTAACTCTGTGAGATGATTTCACAAAACACAAAGGAGTTTCTCAGAAAGCTTCTTTCTCTTTGTTATCGGAGGATATTTCCTTTGGCCCTATAGTCTTGAAACGGATCCGAAATATCTGTTCTCAGATTCCACAGAAATAAGGCTAGCAAAGAGATCCACGAAATACAGATGTAACTCTGTGAGATGAATTAACAGAACACTGAGCAGTTTCTCAGAAAGCTTCTTTCCAGATTTCATCGGAGGATATTTCCTTTTTCACCATAGCCCTCTATGGGCTTCCAAATATCACTTTGCCAATTCCACAAGAACTGTCTCAGCAAAAGGCTTCTTCAGGGGAAAGCTGTAACTCTGTGAGATGATTTCACAGAACACAAAGAAGTTTCTCAGAAAGCTTCTTTCTCTTTGTTATCAGAGTATATTTCCTTTTGCCCTATAGTCTTCAAAGGGAAAGGAAATATCTGTTGTCAGATTCCACAGAAATAAGGCTAGCAAAGAGATCCACGAAATACAGATATAACTCTGTGAGATGAATTAACAGAACACTGAGCAGTTTCTCAGAAAGCTTCTTTCCAGATTTCATCGGAGGATATTTCCTTTTTCACCATAGCCCTCTATGGGCTTCCAAATATCACTTTGCCAATTCCACAAGAACTGTCTTAGTGAAAGGATTCTTGAGGGGAAAGCTGTAACTCTGTGAGATGATTTCACAGAACACAAAGAAGTTTCTCAGAAAGCTTCTTTCTCTTTGTTATCGGAGGATATTTCCATTGGCCCTATAGTCTTCAAAGGGTTCCGAAATATCTGTTCTCAGATTCCACAGAAATAAGGCTAGCAAAGGGATCCACGAAATACAGATGTAACTCTGTGAGATGAATTAACAGAACACTGAGCAGTTTCTCAGAAAGCTTCTTTCCAGATTTCATCTGAGGATATTTCCTTTGTCACCATAGCCCTCTATGGGCTTCCAAATATCACTTTGCCAATTCCACAAGAACTGTTTTAGCGAAAGGCTTCTTGAGGGGAAAGCTGTAACTCTGTGAGATGATTTCACAGAACACAAAGAAGTTTCTCAGAAAGCTTCTTTCTCTTTGTTATCGGAGGATATTTCCTTTGGCTCTATAGTCTTTAAAGGGAAAGGAAATATCTGTTCTCCGATTCCACAGAAATAAGGCTAGCAAAGAGATCCACGAAATACAGATGTAACACTGTGAGATGAATTAACAGAACACTCAGCAGTTTCTCAGAAAGCTTCCTTCCAGATTTCATTGGAGGATATTTCCTTTTTCACCATAGCCCTTTATGGGCTTCCAAATATCACTTTCTCAATTCCACAAGAACTGTCTTAGCGAAAGGCTTCTTGAGGGAAAAGCTGTAACTCTGTGAGATGATTTCACAGAACACAAAGAAGTTTCTCAGAAAGCGTCTTTCTCTTTGTTATCGGAGGTTATTTCCTTTGGCCCTATAGTCTTCAAAGGGATCCGAAATATCTGTTCTCAGAATCCATAGAAATAAGGCTAGCAAAGAGAACCACGAAATACAGATGTAACTCTGTGAGATGAATTAACAGAACACTAAGCAGTTTCTCAGAAAGCTTCTTTCCAGATCACACGGAGGGTATTTCCTTTTTCACCGTAGCCCTCTATGGGCTTCCAAATATCACTTGGCCAATTCCACAAGAACTGTCTTAGCGAAAGGCTTCTTGAGGGGAAAGCTGTAACTCTGTGAGATGATTTCATAGAACACAAAGAAGTTTATCAGAAAGCTTCTTTCTCTTTGTTATCGGAGGATATTTCCTTTGGCCCTATAGTCTATAAAGGGATCCGAAATATCTGTTCTCAGATTCCACTGAAATAAGGTTAGCAAAGAGATCCCCGAAATACAGATGTAACTCTGTGAGATGAATTAACAGAACACTAAGCAGTTTCTCAGAAAGCTTCTTTCCAGATTTCATCGGAGGATGCTTCCTTTTTCACCATAGCACTCTAGGGGCTTCCAAATATCACTTTGCCAATTCCACAAGAACTGTCCTAGCGAAAGGCTTCCTGAGGGGAAAGCTGTAACTCTGAGAGATGATTTCACAAAACCCAAAGAAGTTTCTCAAAAAGCTTCTTTCTCTTTGTTATCGGAGGATATTTCCTTTGGCCCTATAGTCTTCAAAGGGAAAGGAAATATCTGTTGTCAGATTCCACAGAAATAAGGCTAGCAAAGAGATCCAGGAAATACAGATGTAAATCTGTGAGATGAATTAACAGAACATTAAGCAGTTTCTCAGAAAGCTTCTTTCCATATTTCATCGGAGGATATTTCCTTTTTCACCATAGCCCTCTATGGGCTTCCAAATATCACTTTGCCAATTCCACAAGAACTGTCTTAGCGAAAGGATTCTTGAGGGAAAAGCAGTAACTCTGTGAGATGATTTCACAGAAAACAAAGAAGTTTCTCAGAAAGCTTCTTTCTCTTTGTTATCGGAGGATATTTCCTTTCGCCCTATAGTCTTCAAAGGGATCCGAAATATCTGTTGTCAGATTCCACAGAAAGAAGGCTAGCAAAGAGATCCACGAAATACAGATGTAACTCTGTGAGATCAATTAACAGAACACTAAGCAGTTTCTCAGAAAGCTTCTTTCTATATTTCATCTGAGGATATTTCCTTTTTCACCATAGCCCTCTACGGGCTTCCAAATATCACTTTGCCAATTCCACAAGAACTGTCTTAGCGAAAGGCTTCTTGAGGGGAAAGCTGTAACTCTGTGAGATGATTTCACAGAACACAAAGAAGTTTCTCAGAAAGCTTCTTTCTCTTTGTTATCGGAGGATATTTCCTTTGGCTCTATAGTCTTCAAAGGGATCCGAAATATCTGTTCTCAGATTCCAGAGAAATAAGGCTAGGAAAGAGATCCCCGAAATACAGATGTAACTCTGTGAGATGAATTAACAGAACACTAAGCAGTTTCTCAGAAAGCTTCTTTCCAGATTTCATCGGAGGATATTTCCTTCTTCACCATAGCCCTCTATGGGCTTCCAAATATCACTTTGCCAATTCCACAAGAACTGTCCTAGCGAAAGGCTTCCTGAGGGGAAAGCTGTAACTCTGTGAGATGATTTCACAGAACCCAAAGAAGTTTCTCAGAAAGCTTCTTTCTCTTTGTTATCGGTGGATATTTCCTTTCTCCCTATAGTCTTCAAAGGGAAAGGAAATATCTGTTGTCAGATTCCACACAAATAAGGCTAGCAAAGACATCCACGAAATACAGTTGTAACTCTGTGTGATGAATTAACAGAACACTAAGCAGTTTCTCAGAAAGCTTCTTTCCAGATTTCATCGGAGGATATTTCCTTTTTCACCATAGCCCTCTATGGGCTTCCAAATATCAATTTGCCAAATCCACAAGAACGGTCTTAGCGAAAGGCTTCTTGAGGGGAAAGCTGTAACTCTGTGAGATGATTTCACAGAACACAAAGAAGTTTTTCAGAAAGCTTCTTTCTCTTTGTTATCGGAGGATATTTCCTTTGGCCCTATAATCTTCAAAGGGTTCCGAAATATCTGTTCTCAGATTCCACAGAAATAAGGCTAGCAAAGAGATCCACGAAATACAGATGTAACTCTGTGAGATGAATTGACAGAACACTAAGCAGTTTCTGAGAAAGCTTCTTTCCAGATTTCATCAGAGGATATTTCCTTTTTCACCATAGCCCTCTATGGGCTTCCAAATATCACTTTGCCAATTCCACCAGAACGGTCTTAGCGAAAGTCTTCTTGAGGGGAAAGCTGTAACTGTGTGAGATGATTTCACAGAACACAAAGAAGTTTCTCAGAAAGCTTCTTTCTCTTTGTTTTCGGAGTATATTTCCTTTTGCCCTATAGTCTTCAAAGGGAAAGGAAATATCTGTTGTCAGATTCCACAGAAATAAGGCTAGCAAAGAGATCCCCGAAATACAGATGTAACTCTGTGAGATGAATTAACAGAACACTGAGCAGTTTCTCAGAAAGCTTCTTTCCAGATTTCATAGGAGGATATTTCCTTTTTCACCATAGCCCTCTGTGGGCTTCCAAATATCACTTTGCCAATTCCACAAGAACTGTCTTAGCGAAAGGCTTCTAGGGGGGAAAGCTGTAACTCCGTGAGATGATTTCACAGAACACAAAGAAGTTTCTCAGAAAGCTTCTTTCTCTTTGTTATCGGAGGATATTTCCTTTGGCCCTATAGTCTTCAAAGGGAAAGGAAATATCTGTTGTCAGATTCCACAGAAATAAGGCTGGCAAAGAGATCCAAGAAATACAGATGTAACTCTGTGAGATGAATTAACACAACAATGAGCAGTTTCTCACAAAGCTTCTTTCCAGATTTCATCGGAGGGTATTTCCTTTTTCACCAGAGCCCTCTATGGGCTTCCAAATATCACTTTGAAAATTCCACAAGAACTGTGTTAGCGAAAGGCTATTTGAGGGGAAAGCTGTAACTCTGTGAGATGATTTCACAGAACACAAAGAAGTTTCTCAGAAAGCTTCTTTCTCTTTGTTATCGGAGGATATTTCCTTTGGCCCTATAGTCTTGAAAGGGATCCGAAATATCTGTTCTCAGATTCCACAGAAATAAGGCTAGCAAAGAGATCCACGAAATACAGATGTAACTCTGTGAGATGAATTAACAGAACACTGAGCAGTTTCTCAGAAAGCTTCTTTCCAGATTTCATCGGAGGGTATTTCCTTTTTCACCATAGCCCTTTATGGGCTTCCAAATATCACTTTGCCAATTCCACAAGAACTGTCTTAGCGAAAGGTTTCTTGCGGGGAAAGCCGTAACTCTGTGAGATGATTTCACAGAACACAAAGAAGTTTCTCAGAAAGCTTCTTCCTCTTTGTTATCGGAGGATATTTCCTTTGGCCCTATAGTCTTCAAAGGGATCCGAAATATCTGTTCTCCGATTCCACAGAAATAAGGCTAGCAAAGAGATCCAAGAAATACAGATGTAACTCTGTGAGATGAATTAACAGAACACTAAGTAGTTTCTCAGAAAGCTTCTTTCCAGGTTTCATCGGAAGATATTTCCTTTTTCACCATAGCCCTCTATTGGCTTCCAAATATCACTTTGCCAATTCCACAAGAACTGTCTTAGCGAAAGGCTTCTTGAGGGGAAAGCTGTAACTCTGTGAGATGATTTCACAGAACACAAAGAAGTTTCTCAGAAAGCTTCTTTCTCTTTGTTATCGGAGGATATTTCCTTTGGCTCTATAGTCTTCAAAGGGATCCGAAATATCTGTTCTCAGATGCCACAGAAATAAGGCTAGCAAAGAGATCCACCAAATACAGATGTAACTCTGTGAGATGAATTAACAGAACACTGAGCAGTTTCTCAGAAAGCTTCTTTCCAGATTTCATCGGAGGATATTTCCTTTTTCACCATAGCTCTCTATGGGCTTCCAAATATCACTTTGCCAATTCGACAAGAACTGTCCTAGCGAAAGGCTTCCTGAGGGGAAAGCTGTAACTCTGTGAGATGATTTCACGGAACCCAGAGAAGTTTCACAGAAAGCTTCTTTCTCTTTGTTATCGGAGGATATTTCCTTTGTCCCTATAGTCTTCAAAGGGAAAGGAAATATCTGTTGTCAGATTCCACAGAAATAAGGCTAGCAAAGAGATCCACGAAATACAGATGTAATTCTGTGAGATGAATTAACAGAACATTAAGCAGTTTCTCAGAAAGCTTCTTTCCAGATTTCATCGGAGGATATTTCCTTTTTCACCATAGCCCTCTATGGGCTTCCAAATAACACTTTACCAATTCCACAAGAACTGTGTTAGCGAAAGGCTTCTTGAGGGGAAAGGTGTAACTCTGTGAGATGATTTCACAGAACACAAAGAAGTTTCTCTGAAAGCTTCTTTCTCTTTGTTATCGGAGGATATTTCCTTTGGCCCTATAGTCTTCAAAGGGATCCGAAATATCTGTTGTCAGATTCCACAGAAATAAGGCTAGCAAAGAGATCCACGAAATACAGATGTAACTCTGTGAGATGAATTAACAGAACTCTAAGCAGTTTCTCAGAAAGCTTCTTTCCAGGTTTCATCGGAGGATAGTTCCTTTTTCACCGTAGCCCTCAATGGGCTTCCAAATATCACTTTGCGAATTCCACAAAAACTGTCTTAGCGGAAGGCTTCTTGAGGGGAAAGCTGTAACTCTGTGAGATGATTTCACAGAACACAAAGAAGTTTCTCAGAAAGCTTCTTTCACTTTGTTATCGGAGGATATTTCCTTTGGTCCTATAGTCTTCAAAGGGAAAGGAAATATCTGTTGTCAGATTACACAGAAATAAGGCTAGCAAAGAGATCCACGAAATACAGATGTAACTCTGAGAGATGAATTAACAGAACACTAAGCAGTTTCTCAGAAAGCTTCTTTCCAGATTTCATCTGAGGATATTTCCTTTTTCACCATAGCCCTCTTTGGGCTTCCAAATATCACTTGGCCAATTCCACAAGAACTGTCTTAGCGAAAGGCTTCTTGAGGGGAAAGCTGTATCTCTGTGAGATGATTTCACAGAACACAAAGAAGTTTCTCAGAAAGCTTCTTTCTCTTTTATCGGAGGATATTTCCTTTGACCCTATAGTCTTCAAAGGGATCCGAAATATCTGTTGTCAGATTCCACAGAAATAAGGCTAGCAAAGAGATCCACGAAATACCGATGTAACTCTGTGAGATGAATTAACAGAACACTAAGCAGTTTCTCAGAAAGCTTCTTTCCAGGTTTCATCGGAGGATAGTTCCTTTTTCACCATAGCCCTCAATGGGCTTCCAAATATCACTTTGCCAATTCCACAAGAACTGTCTTAGTGAAAGGCTTCTTGAGGGGAAAGCTGTAACTCTGTGAGATCATTTTACAGAACACAAAGAAGTTTCTCAGAAAGCTTCTTTCTCTTTGTTATCGGAGGATATTTCCTTTGGTCCTATAGTCTTCAAAGGGAAAGGAAATATCTGTTGTCAGATTCCACAAAAATAAGGCTAGCAAAGAGATCCACGAAATACAGATGTAACCCTGTGAGATGAATTAACAGAACACTAAGCAGTTTCTCAGAAAGCTTCTTTCCAGATTTCATCGTAGGATATTTCCTTTTTCACCGTAGCCCTCTATGGGCTTCCAAATATCACATAGCCAATTCCACAAGAACTGTCCTGGCGAAAGGCTTCCTGATGGGAAAGTTGTAACTCTGTGAGATGATTTCACAGAACCCAAAGAAGTTTCCAGAAAGGTTCTTTCTCTTTGTTATCGGAGGATATTTCCTTTGTCCCTATAGTCTTCAAAGGGCAAGGAAATATCTGTTTGCAGATTCCACAGAAATATGGCTAGCAAAGAGATCCACGAAATACAGATGTAATTCTCTGAGATGAATTAACAGAACATTAAGCAGTTTCTCAGAAAGCTTCTTTCCAGATTTCATCGGAGGATATTTCCTTTTTCACCATAGCCCTCTATGGGCTTCCAAATATCACTTTGCCAATTCCACAAGAAATGTCTTAGCGAAAGGCTTCTTGAGGGGAAAGCTGTAACTCGGTGTCATGATTTCACAGAACACAAAGAAGTTTCTCAGAAAGCTTCTTTCTCTTTGTTATCGGAGGATATTTCCTTTGGCTCTATAGTCTTCAAAGGGATCCGAAACATCTGTTCTCAGATTCCACAGAAATAAGGCTAGGAAAGAGATCCACGAAATACAGATGTAACTCTGTGAGATGAATTAACAGAACACTGAGCAGTTTCTCAGAAAGCTTCTTTCCAGATTTCATCTGAGGATATTTCCTTTGTCACCATAGCCCTCTATGGGCTTCCAAATATCACTTTGCCAATTCCACAAGAACTGTTTTAGCGAAAGGCTTCTTGAGGGGAAAGCTGTAACTCTGTGAGATGATTTCACAGAACACAAAGAAGTTTCTCAGAAAGCTTCTTTCTCTTTGTTATCGGAGGATATTTCCTTTGGCTCTATAGTCTTTAAAGGGAAAGGAAATATCTGTTCTCCGATTCCACAGAAATAAGGCTAGCAAAGAGATCCACGAAATACAGATGTAACACTGTGAGATGAATTAACAGAACAATCAGCAGTTTCTCAGAAAGCTTCCTTCCAGATTTCATTGGAGGATATTTCCTTTTTCACCATAGCCCTTTATGGGCTTCCAAATATCACTTTCTCAATTCCACAAGAACTGTCTTAGCGAAAGGCTTCTTGAGGGAAAAGCTGTAACTCTGTGAGATGATTTCACAGAACACAAAGAAGTTTCTCAGAAAGCGTCTTTCTCTTTGTTATCGGAGGTTATTTCCTTTGGCCCTATAGTCTTCAAAGGGATCCGAAATATCTGTTCTCAGAATCCATAGAAATAAGGCTAGCAAAGAGAACCACGAAATACAGATGTAACTCTGTGAGATGAATTAACAGAACACTAAGCAGTTTCTCAGAAAGCTTCTTTCCAGATCACACGGAGGGTATTTCCTTTTTCACCGTAGCCCTCTATGGGCTTCCAAATATCACTTGGCCAATTCCACAAGAACTGTCTTAGCGAAAGGCTTCTTGAGGGGAAAGCTGTAACTCTGTGAGATGATTTCATAGAACACAAAGAAGTTTATCAGAAAGCTTCTTTCTCTTTGTTATCGGAGGATATTTCCTTTGGCCCTATAGTCTATAAAGGGATCCGAAATATCTGTTCTCAGATTCCACTGAAATAAGGTTAGCAAAGAGATCCCCGAAATACAGATGTAACTCTGTGAGATGAATTAACAGAACACTAAGCAGTTTCTCAGAAAGCTTCTTTCCAGATTTCATCGGAGGATGCTTCCTTTTTCACCATAGCACTCTAGGGGCTTCCAAATATCACTTTGCCAATTCCACAAGAACTGTCCTAGCGAAAGGCTTCCTGAGGGGAAAGCTGTAACTCTGAGAGATGATTTCACAAAACCCAAAGAAGTTTCTCAAAAAGCTTCTTTCTCTTTGTTATCGGAGGATATTTCCTTTGGCCCTATAGTCTTCAAAGGGAAAGGAAATATCTGTTGTCAGATTCCACAGAAATAAGGCTAGCAAAGAGATCCAGGAAATACAGATGTAAATCTGTGAGATGAATTAACAGAACATTAAGCAGTTTCTCAGAAAGCTTCTTTCCATATTTCATCGGAGGATATTTCCTTTTTCACCATAGCCCTCTATGGGCTTCCAAATATCACTTTGCCAATTCCACAAGAACTGTCTTAGCGAAAGGATTCTTGAGGGAAAAGCAGTAACTCTGTGAGATGATTTCACAGAAAACAAAGAAGTTTCTCAGAAAGCTTCTTTCTCTTTGTTATCGGAGGATATTTCCTTTCGCCCTATAGTCTTCAAAGGGATCCGAAATATCTGTTGTCAGATTCCACAGAAAGAAGGCTAGCAAAGAGATCCACGAAATACAGATGTAACTCTGTGAGATCAATTAACAGAACACTAAGCAGTTTCTCAGAAAGCTTCTTTCTATATTTCATCTGAGGATATTTCCTTTTTCACCATAGCCCTCTACGGGCTTCCAAATATCACTTTGCCAATTCCACAAAAACTGTCTTAGCGAAAGGCTTCTTGAGGGGAAAGCTGTAACTCTGTGAGATGATTTCACAGAACACAAAGAAGTTTCTCAGAAAGCTTCTTTCTCTTTGTTATCGGAGGATATTTCCTTTGGCTCTATAGTCTTCAAAGGGATCCGAAATATCTGTTCTCAGATTCCACAGAAATAAGGCTAGGAAAGAGATCCCCGAAATACAGATGTAACTCTGTGAGATGAATTAACAGAACACTAAGCAGTTTCTCAGAAAGCTTCTTTCCAGATTTCATCGGAGGATATTTCCTTTTTCACCGTAGCTCTCTATGGGCTTCCAAATATCACTTTGCCAATTCCACAAGAACTGTCCTAGCGAAAGGCTTCCTGAGGGGAAAGTTGTAACTCTGTGAGATGATTTCACAGAACCCAAAGAAGTTTCCAGAAAGGTTCTTTCTCTTTGTTATCGGAGGATATTTCCTTTGTCCCTATAGTCTTCAAAGGGAAAGGAAATATCTGTTTGCAGATTCCACAGAAATATGGCTAGCAAAGAGATCCACGAAATACAGATGTAATTCTCTGAGATGAATTAACAGAACATTAAGCAGTTTCTCAGAAAGCTTCTTTCCAGATTTCATCGGAGGATATTTCCTTTCTCACCATAGCCCTCTATGGGCTTCCAAATATCACTTTGCCAATTCCACAAGAAATGTCTTAGCGAAAGGCTTCTTGAGGGGAAAGCTGTAACTCGGTGACATGATTTCACAGAACACAAAGAAGTTTCTCAGAAAGCTTCTTTCTCTTTGTTATCGGAGGATATTTCCTTTGGCCCTATAGTCTTCAAAGGGATCCGAAATATCTGTTCTCAGATTCCAGAGAAATAAGGCTAGCAAAGAGATCCACGAAATACAGATGTAACTCTGTGAGATGACTTAACAGAACACTAAGCAGTTTCTCAGAAAGCTTCTTTCCAGATTTCATCGGAGGATATTTCCTTCTTCACCATAGCCCTCTATGGGCTTCCAAATATCACTTTGCCAATTCCACAAGAACTGTCCTAGCGAAAGGCTTCCTGAGGGGAAAGCTGTAACTCTGTGAGATGATTTCACAGAACCCAAAGAAGTTTCTCAGAAAGCTTCTTTCTCTTTGTTATCGGTGGATATTTCCTTTCTCCCTATAGTCTTCAAAGGGAAAGGAAATATCTGTTGTCAGATTCCACACAAATAAGGCTAGCAAAGACATCCACGAAATACAGTTGTAACTCTGTGTGATGAATTAACAGAACACTAAGCAGTTTCTCAGAAAGCTTCTTTCCAGATTTCATCGGAGGATATTTCCTTTTTCACCATAGCCCTCTATGGGCTTCCAAATATCAATTTGCCAAATCCACAAGAACGGTCTTAGCGAAAGGCTTCTTGAGGGGAAAGCTGTAACTCTGTGAGATGATTTCACAGAACACAAAGAAGTTTTTCAGAAAGCTTCTTTCTCTTTGTTATCGGAGGATATTTCCTTTGGCCCTATAATCTTCAAAGGGTTCCGAAATATCTGTTCTCAGATTCCACAGAAATAAGGCTAGCAAAGAGATCCACGAAATACAGATGTAACTGTGTGAGATGAATTGACAGAACACTAAGCAGTTTCTGAGAAAGCTTCTTTCCAGATTTCATCAGAGGATATTTCCTTTTTCACCATAGCCCTCTATGGGCTTCAAAATATCACTTTGCCAATTCCACAAGAACGGTCTTAGCGAAAGTCTTCTTGAGGGGAAAGCTGTAACTCTGTGAGATGATTTCACAGAACACAAAGAAGTTTCTCAGAAAGCTTCTTTCTCTTTGTTATCGGAGGATATTTCCTTTGGCCCTATAGTCTTCAAAGGGAAAGGAAATATCTGTTGCCAGATTACACAAAAATAAGGCTTGCAAAGAGATCCACGAAAAACAGATGTAACTCTGTGAGATGAATGAACAGAACACTAAGCAGTTTCTCAGAAAGCTTCTTTCCAGATTTCATCGGAGGATATTTCCTTTTTCACCATAGCCCTCTATGGGCTTCCAAATATCACTTTGCCAATTCCACAAGAACTGTCTTAGCGAAAGGCTTCTTGAGGGAAAGCTGTAACTCTGTGAGATGATTTCACAGAACACAAAGAAGTTTCTCAGAAAACTTCTTTCTCTTTGTTATCGGAGGATATTTCCTTTGGGCCTATAGTCTTCAATGGGATCCGAAATATCTGTTCTCAGATTCCACAGAAATAAGGCTAGGAAAGAGATCCACGAAATACAGATGTAACTCTGTGAGATGAATTAAGAGAACACTAAGCAGTTTCTCAGAAACGTTCTTTCCAGATTTCATCGGAGGATATTTCCTTTTTCACCATAGCCCACTATGGGCTTCCAAATATCACTTTGCCAATTCCACAAGAACTGTCTTAGCGAAAGGCTTCTTGAGGGGAAAGCTGTAACTCTGTGAGATGATTTCACAGAACACAAAGATGTTTCTCAGAAAGCTTCTTTCTCTTTGTTATCGGAGGATATTTCCTTTGGCTCTATAGTCTTGAAAGGGATCCGAAATATCTGTTCTCAGATGCCACAGAAATAAGACTATCAAAGATATCCACCAAATACAGATGTAACTCTGTGAGATGAATTAACAGAACACTGAGCAGTTTCTCAGAGAGCTTCTTTCCAGATTTCATCGGAGGATAGTTCCTTTTTCACCATAGCCCTCTATGGGCTTCCAAATATCACTTTCCCAATTCCACAAGAACTGTTTTAGCGAAGGCTTCTTGAGGGGAAAGCTGTAACTCTGTGAGATGATTTCACAGAACACAAAGAAGTTTCTCAGAAAGCTTCTTTCTCTTTGTTATAGGAGGATATTTCCTTTGGCCCTATAGTTTTCAAAGGGAAAGGAAATATCTGTTGTCAGATTCCACAGAAATAAGGCTAGCAAAGAGATCCACGAAATACAGATGTAACTGTGAGATGAATGAACAGAACACTAAGCAGTTTCTCAGAAAGCTTCTTTGCAGATTTCATCGGAGGATATTTCCTTTTTCACCATAGCCCTCTACGAGCTTCCAAATATCACTTTGCCAATTCCACAAGAACTGTCTTAGCGAAAGGCTTCTTGAGGGGAAAGCTGTAACTCGGTGAGATGATTTCACAGAACAAAAAGAAGTTTCTCAGAAAGCTTCTTTCTCTTTGTTATCGGAGGATATTTCCTTTGGTCCTATAGTCTTCAAAGGGAAAGGAAATATCTGTTCTCAGATTCCACAGAAATAAGGCTAGCAAAGAGATGCACGAAATACAGATGTAACTCTGTGAGATGATTTACAGAACACTAAGCAGTTTCTCAGAAAGCTTCTTTCCAGATTTCATCGGAGGATATTTCCTTTTTCACCGTAGACCTCAATGGGCTTCCAAATATCACTTTGCCAATTCCACAAGAACTGTCTTAGCGAAAGGCTTCCTGAGGGGAAAGCTGTAACTCTGTGAGATGATTTCACAGAACACAAAGAAGTTTCTCAGAAAGCTTCTTTCTCTTTGTTATCGGAGGATATTTCCTTTGGTCCTATAGTCTTCAATGGGAAAGGAAATATCTGTTTTCAGATTCCACAGAAATAAGGCTAGCAAAGAGATCCACGAAATACAGATGTAACTCTGTGAGATGAATTAACAGAACACTAAGCAGTTTCTCAGAAAGCTTCTTTCCAGATTTCATCGGAGGTTATTTCCTTTTTCACCATAGCCCTCTATGGGCTTCCAAATATCACTTGGCCAATTCCACAAGAACTGTCTTAGCGAAAGGTTTCCTGAGGGGAAAGCTGTAACTCTGTGAGATGATTTCACAGAACACAAAGAAGTTTCTCAGAAAGCTTCTTTCTCTTTGTTATCGGAGGATATTTCCTTTGGCCCTATAGTCTTCAAAGGGAAAGGAAATATCTGTTCTCAGATCCCAGAGAAATAAGGCTAGCAAAGAGATCCACGAAATACAGATGTAACTGTGAGATGAATGAACAGAACACTAAGCAGTTTCGCAGAAAGCTTCTTTCCAGATTTCATCGGAGGATATTTCCTTTTTCACCATAGCCCTCTACGGGCTTCCAAATATCACTTTGCCAATTCCACAAGAACTGTCTTAGCGAAAGGCTTCTTGAGGGGAAAGCTGTAACTCTGTGAGATGATTTCACAGAACACAAAGAAGTTTCTCAGAAAGCTTCTTTCTCTTTGTTATCGGAGGATATTTCCTTTGGCCCTATAGTCTTCAAAGGGATCCGAAATATCTGTTGTCAGATTCCACAGAAATAAGGCTAGCAAAGAGATCCACGAAATACAGATGTAACTGTGAGATGAATGAACAGAACACTAAGCAGTTTCTCAGAAAGCTTCTTTCCAGATTTCATCGGAGGATATTTCCTTTTTCACCATAGCCCTCTACGGGCTTCCAAATATCACTTTGCCAATTCCACAAGAACTGTCTTAGCGAAAGGCTTCTTGAGGGGAAAGCTGTAACTCTGTGAGATGATTTCACAGAACACAAAGAAGTTTCTCAGAAAGCTTCTTTCTCTTTGTTATCGGAGGATATTTCCTTTGGCCCTATAGTCTTCAAAGGGATCCGAAATATCTGTTGTTAGATTCCACAGAAATAAGGCTAGCAAAGAGATCCACCAAATACAGATGTAACTCTGTGAGATGATTTACAGAACACTAAGCAGTTTCTCAGAAAGCTTCTTTCCAGATTTCATCGGAGGATATTTCCTTTTTCACCGTAGACCTCTATGGGCTTCCAAATATCACTTTGCCAATTCCAAAAGAACTGTCTTAGCGACAGGCTTCTTGAGGGGAAAGCTGTAACTCTTTGAGATGATTTCACAGAACACAAAGAAGTTTCTCAGAAAGCTTCTTTCTCTTTGTTATCGGAGGATATTTCCTTTGCTCCTTTAGTCTTCAAAGGGAAAGGAAATATCTGTTGTCAGATTCCACAGAAATAAGGCTAGCAAAGAGATCCACCAAATACAGATGTAACTCTGTGAGATGATTTACAGAACACTAAGCAGTTTCTCAGAAAGCTTTTTTCCAGATTTCATCGGAGGATATTTCCTTTTTCACCGTAGCCCTCAATGGGCTTCCAAATATCACTTTGCCAATTCCACAAGAACTGTCTTAGCGAAAGGCTTCTTGAGGGCAAAGCTGTAACTCTGTGAGATGATTTCACAGAACCCAAAGAAGTTTCTCAGAAAGCTTCTTTCTCTTTGTTATCGGAGGATATTTCCTTTGGTCCTATAGTCTTGAAAGGGATCCGAAATATCTGTTCTCAGATTCCACAGAAATAAGGCTAGCAAATAGATCCCCGAAATACAGATGTAACTCTGTGAGATGAATTATCAGAACACTAAGCAGTTTCTCAGAAAGCTTCTTTCCAGATTTCATCGGAGGATAGTTCCTTTTTCACCATAGCCCTCTATGGGCTTCCAAATATCACTTTGCCAATTCCACAAGAACTGTCTTAGCGAAAGGCTTCTTGAGGGGAAAGCTGTAACTCTGTGAGATAATTTCACAGAACAAAAAGAAGTTTCTCAGAAAGCTTCTTTCTCTTTGTTATCGGAGGATGTTTCCTTTGGCCCTATAGTCTTCAAAGGGAAAGGAAATATCTGTTCTCAGATTCCACAGAAATAAGGCTAGCAAAGAGATCCAGGAAATACATATGCAACTCTGTGAGATGAATTAACAGAACACGAAGCAGTTTCTCAGAAAGCTTCATTCCAAATTTCATCGGAGGATATTTCCTTTTTCACCATAGCCCTCTATGGGCTTCCAAATATCACTTTGCCAATTCCACAAGAACTGTCTTAGCGAAAGACTTCTTGAGGGGAAAGCTGTAACTCTGTGTGATGATTTCACAGAACACAAAGAAGTTTCACAGAAAGTTCTTTCTCTTTGTTATCGGAAGATAATTCCTTTGGCCCTGTAGTCTTCAAAGGGAAAGGAAATATCTGCTCTCAGATTCCACAGAAATTAGGCTAGCAAAGAGATCCATGAAATACAGATGTAACACTGTGAGATGAATTAACAGAACACTAAGCAGTTTCTCAGAAAGCTTCTTTCCAAATTTCATCGGAGGATATTTCCTTTTTCACCATAGCCCTCTATGGGCTTCCAAATATCACTTTGCCAATTCCACAAAAACTGTCTTAGCGAAAGGCTTCTTGAGCGGAAAGCTGTAACTCTCTGAGATGATTTCACAGAACACAAAGAAGTTTCACAGAAAGCTTCTTTCCCTTTGTTATCGGATGATATTTCCTTTGGCACTATAGTCTTCAAAGGGATCCGAAATATCTGCTGTCAGATTCTACAGAAATAAGGCTAGCAAAGAGATCCACGAAATACAGATGTAACTCTGTGAGATGAATTAACAGAACACTAAGCAGTTTTTCAGAAAGCTTTTTTCCAGGTTTCATCGGAGAATATTTCCTTTTTCACCATAGCCCTCTATGTGCTTCCAAATATCACTTTGCCAATTCCACAAGAACTGTCATAGCGAAAGGCTTCTTGAGGGGAAAGCTGTAACTCTGTGAGATGATTTCATAGAACACAAAGAAGTTTCTCAGAAAGCTTCTTTCTCTTTGTTATCGGAGGATATTTCCTTTGGCCCTATTTTCTTCAAGGGAAAGGAAATATCTGTTGTCAGATTCCACAGAAATAAGGCTAGCAAAGAGATCCAAGAAATACAGATGTAACTCTGTGAGATGAATTAACAGAACACTAAGGAGTTTCTCAGAAAGCTTCTTTCCAGATTTCATCGCAGGATATTTCCTTTTTCACCATAGCCCTGTATGGGCTTCCAAATATCACTTTGCCAATTCCACAAGAACTGTCTTAGCGAAAGGCTTCTTGAGGGGAAAGCTGGAACTCTGTGAGATGATTTCACTGAACACAAAGAAGTTTCTCTGAAAGCTTCTTTCTCTTTGTTATCGGAGGATATTTCCTTTGTCCCTATAGTCTTCAGGGGGATCCGAAATATCAGTTCTCAGATTCCACAGAAATAAGGCTAGCAAACAGATCCACGTAATACAGATGTAACTCTGTGAGATGAATTAACAGAACACTAAGCAGTTTCTCAGAAAGCTTCATTCCAGATTTCATCGGAGGATATTTCCTTTTTCACCATAGCCCTCAATGGGCTTCCTAATATCACTTTGCCAATTCCACAAGAACTGTCTTAGTGAAAGGCTTCTTAAGGGGAAAGCTGTAACTCTGTGAGATGATTTCACAGAACACAAAGAAGTTTCTCAGAAAGCTTCTTTCTCTTTTTTATCGGAGGATATTTCCTTTGGCCCTATAGTCTTCAAAGGGATCCGAAATATATATTCTCAGATTCCACAGAAATAAGGCTAGCAAAGAGATCCACGAAGTAGAGATGTAACTCTGTGAGATGAATTACAGAACACTAAGCAGTTTCTCAGAAAGCTTCTTTCCAGATTTCATCGGAGGTTATTTCCTTTTTCACCATAGCCCTCTATGGGATTCCAAATATCACTTTGCCAGTTCCACAAGAACTGTCTTAGCAAAAGGCTTCTTGAGGGGAAAGCTGTAACTCTGTGAGATGATTTCACAGAACACAAAGAAGTTTCTCAGAAAGCTTCTTTCTCTTTGTCATCGGAGGATATTTCCTTTGGCCCTATAGTATTCAAAGGGATCCGAAATATCTGTTGTCAGATTCCACAGAAATAAGGCTAGCAAAGAGATCCAGCAAATACAGATGTAACTCTGTGAGATGATTTACAGAACACTAAGCAGTTTCTCAAAAAGCTTCTTTCCAGATTTCATCGGAGGATATTTCCTTTTTCACCGTAGCCCTCTATGGGCTTCCAAATACCACTTTGCCAATTCCACAAGAACTGTCTTAGCGAAAGGCTTCTTGAGGGGAAAGCTGTAACTCTGTGAGATTATTTCACAGAACACAAAGAAGTTTCTCAGAAAGCTTCTTTCTCTTTGTTATCGGAGGATATTTCCTTTGGTCCTATAGTCTTCAAAGGGAATGGAAATATCTGTTGTCAGATTCCACAGAAATAAGGCTAGCAAAGAGATCCACGAAATGCAGATGTAACTCTGTGAGATGAATTAACAGAACACTAAGCAGTTTCTCAGAAAGCTTCTTTCCAGATTTCATCGGGGGATATTTCCTTTTTCAACATAGCCCTCTATGGGCTTCCAAATATAACTTTGCCAATTCCACAAGAACTGTCTTAGCGACAGGCTTCTTGAGGGGAAAGCTGTAACTCTTTGAGATGATTTCACAGAACACAAAGAAGTTTCTCAGAAAGCTTCTTTCTCTTTGTTATAGGAGGATATTTCCTTTGGCCGTATAGTCTTCAAAGGGATCCGAAATGTCTGTTGTCAGATTCCACAGAAATAAGGCTAGCAAAGAGATCCACCAAATACAGATGTAACTCTGTGAGATGATTTACAGAACACTAAGCAGTTTCTCAGAAAGCTTCTTTCCAGATTTCATCGGAGGATATTTCCTTTTTCACCGTAGCCCTCTATGGGCTTCCAAATATCACTTTGCCAATTCCAAAAGAACTGTCTTAGCGACAGGCTTCTTGAGGGGAAAGCTGTAACTCTTTGAGATGATTTCACAGAACACAAAGAAGTTTCTCAGAAAGCTTCTTTCTCTTTGTTATCAGAGGATATTTCCTTTGGCCCTATAGTCTTCAAAGGGATCCGAAATATCTGTTGTCAGATTCTACAGAAATAAGGCTAGCAAAGAGATCCACGAAATACAGATGTAACTCTGTGAGATGAATTAACAGAACACTAAGCAGCTTTTCAGAAAGCTTCTTTCCAGGTTTCATCGGAGAATATTTCCTTTTTCACCATAGCCCTCTATGGGCTTCCAAATATCACTTTGCCAATTCCACAAGAACTGTCTTAGCGAAAGGCTTCTTGAGGGGAAAGCTGTAACTCTGTGAGATGATTTCATAGAACACATAGAAGTTTCTCAGAAAGCTTCTTTCTCTTTCTTATCAGAGGACATTTCCTTTGGCCCTATAGTCTTCAAAGGGAAAGGAAATATCTGTTGTCAGATTCCACAGAAATAAGACTAGCAAAGAGATCCACCAAATACAGATGTACCTCTGTGAGATGAATTATCAGAACACTAAGCAGTTTCTCAGAAAGCTTCTTTCCAGATTTCATCTGAGGATATGTCCTTTTTCACCATAGCCCTCTATGGGCTTCCAAATATCACTTTGCCAATTCCACAAGAACTGTCTTAGCGAAAGGCTTCCTGAGGGGAAAGCTGTAACTCTGTGAGATGATTTCACAGAACACAAAGAAGTTTCACAGAAAGTTCTTTCTCTTTGTTATCGGAAGATAATTCCTTTGGCCCTATAGTCTTCAAAGGGAAAGGAAATATCTGTTCTCAGATTCCACAGAAATAAGGCTAGCAAAGAGATCCATGAAATACAGATGTAACACTGTGAGATGAATTAACAGAACACTAAGCAGTTTCTCAGAAAGCTTCTTTCCAAATTTCATCGGAGGATATTTCCTTTTTCACCATAGCCCTCTATGGGCTTCCAAATATCACTTTGCCAATTCCACAAGAACGGTCTTAGCGAAAGGCTTCTTGAGGGGAAAGCTGTAACTCTTTGAGATGATTTCACAGAACACAAAGAAGTTTCTCAGAAAGCTTCTTTCTCTTTGTTATCGGAGGATATTTCCTTTGCTCCTATAGTCTTCAAAGGGAAAGGAAATATCTGTTGTCAGATTCCACAGAAATAAGGCTAGCAAAGAGATCCACCAAATACAGATGTAACTCTGTGAGATGATTTACAGAACACTAAGCAGTTTCTCAGAAAGCTTTTTTCCAGATTTCATCGGAGGATATTTCCTTTTTCACCGTAGCCCTCAATGGGCTTCCAAATATCACTTTGCCAATTCCACAAGAACTGTCTTAGCGAAAGGCTTCTTGAGGGGAAAGCTGTAACTCTGTGAGATGATTTCACAGAACACAAAGAAGTTTCACAGAAAGCTTCTTTCCCTTTGTTATCGGATGATATTTCCTTTGGCACTATAGTCTTCAAAGGGATCCGAAATATCTGCTGTCAGATTCTACAGAAATAAGGCTAGCAAAGAGATCCACGAAATACAGATGTAACTCTGTGAGATGAATTAACAGAACACTAAGCAGTTTTTCAGAAAGCTTCTTTCCAGGTTTCATCGGAGAATATTTCCTTTTTCACCATAGCCCTCTATGGGCTTCCAAATATCACTTTGCCAATTCCACAAGAACTGTCATAGCGAAAGGCTTCTTGAGGGGAAAGCTGTAACTCTGTGAGATGATTTCATAGAACACAAAGAAGTTTCTCAGAAAGCTTCTTTCTCTTTGTTATCGGAGGATATTTCCTTTGGCCCTATTTTCTTCAAAGGGAAAGGAAATATCTGTTGTCAGATTCCACAGAAATAAGGCTAGCAAAGAGATCCAAGAAATACAGATGTAACTCTGTGAGATGAATTAACAGAACACTAAGGAGTTTCTCAGAAAGCTTCTTTCCAGATTTCATCGCAGGATATTTCCTTTTTCACCATAGCCCTGTATGGGCTTCCAAATATCACTTTGCCAATTCCACAAGAACTGTCTTAGCGAAAGGCTTCTTGAGGGGAAAGCTGGAACTCTGTGAGATGATTTCACTGAACACAAAGAAGTTTCTCTGAAAGCTTCTTTCTCTTTGTTATCGGAGGATATTTCCTTTGTCCCTATAGTCTTCAGGGGGATCCGAAATATCAGTTCTCAGATTCCACAGAAATAAGGCTAGCAAACAGATCCACGTAATACAGATGTAACTCTGTGAGATGAATTAACAGAACACTAAGCAGTTTCTCAGAAAGCTTCATTCCAGATTTCATCGGAGGATATTTCCTTTTTCACCATAGCCCTCAATGGGCTTCCTAATATCACTTTGCCAATTCCACAAGAACTGTCTTAGTGAAAGGCTTCTTAAGGGGAAAGCTGTAACTCTGTGAGATGATTTCACAGAACACAAAGAAGTTTCTCAGAAAGCTTCTTTCTCTTTTTTATCGGAGGATATTTCCTTTGGCCCTATAGTCTTCAAAGGGATCCGAAATATATATTCTCAGATTCCACAGAAATAAGGCTAGCAAAGAGATCCACGAAATAGAGATGTAACTCTGTGAGATGAATTACACAACACTAAGCAGTTTCTCAGAAAGCTTCTTTCCAGATTTCATCGGAGGTTATTTCCTTTTTCACCATAGCCCTCTATGGGCTTCCAAATATCACTTTGCCAGTTCCACAAGAACTGTCTTAGCAAAAGGCTTCTTGAGGGGAAAGCTGTAACTCTGTGAGATGATTTCACAGAACACAAAGAAGTTTCTCAGAAAGCTTCTTTCTCTTTGTCATCGGAGGATATTTCCTTTGGCCCTATAGTATTCAAAGGGATCCGAAATATCTGTTGTCAGATTCCACAGAAATAAGGCTAGCAAAGAGATCCAGCAAATACAGATGTAACTCTGTGAGATGATTTACAGAACACTAAGCAGTTTCTCAGAAAGCTTCTTTCCAGATTTCATCGGAGGATATTTCCTTTTTCACCGTAGCCCTCTATGGGCTTCCAAATACCACTTTGCCAATTCCACAAGAACTGTCTTAGCGAAAGGCTTCTTGAGGGGAAAGCTGTAACTCTGTGAGATTATTTCACAGAACACAAAGAAGTTTCTCAGAAAGCTTCTTTCTCTTTGTTATCGGAGGATATTTCCTTTGGTCCTATAGTCTTCAAAGGGAAAGGAAATATCTGTTGTCAGATTCCACAGAAATAAGTCTAGGAAAGAGATCCACCAAATACAGATGTAACTCTGTGAGATGATTTACAGAACAATAAGCAGTTTCTCAGAAAGCTTCTTTCCAGATTTCAACGGAGGATATTTCCTTTTTCACCGTAGCCCTCAATGGACTTCCAAATATCACTTTGCCAATTCCACAAGAACTGTCTTAGCGAAAGGCTTCAGAGGGGAAAGCTGTAACTCTGTGAGATGTTTTCACAGAACACAAAGAAGTTTCTCAGAAAGCTTCTTTCTCTTTGTTATCGGAGGATATTTCCTTTGGTCCTATAGTCTTCAAAGGGAATGGAAATATCTGTTGTCAGATTCCACAGAAATAAGGCTAGCAAAGAGATCCACGAAATGCAGATGTAACTCTGTGAGATGAATTAACAGAACACTAAGCAGTTTCTCAGAAAGCTTCTTTCCAGATTTCATCGGGGGATATTTCCTTTTTCAACATAGCCCTCTATGGGCTTCCAAATATCACTTTGCCAATTCCACAAGAACTGTCTTAGCGACAGGCTTCTTGAGGGGAAAGCTGTAACTCTTTGAGATGATTTCACAGAACACAAAGAAGTTTCTCAGAAAGCTTCTTTCTCTTTGTTATAGGAGGATATTTCCTTTGGCCCTATAGTCTTCAAAGGGATTCGAAATGTCTGTTGTCAGATTCCACAGAAATAAGGCTAGCAAAGAGATCCACCAAATACAGATGTAACTCTGTGAGATGATTTACAGAACACTAAGCAGTTTCTCAGAAAGCTTCTTTCCAGATTTCATCGGAGGATATTTCCTTTTTCACCATAGCCCTCTATGGGCTTCCAAATATCACTTTGCCAATTCCACAACAACTGTCTTAGCGACAGGCTTCTTGAGGGGAAAGCTGTAACTCTTTGAGATGATTTCACAGAACACAAAGAAGTTTCTCAGAAAGCTTCTTTCTCTTTGTTATCAGAGGATATTTCCTTTGGCCCTATAGTCTTCAAAGGGATCCGAAATATCTGTTGTCAGATTCTACAGAAATAAGGCTCGCAAACAGATCCACGAAATACAGATGTAACTCTGTGAGATGAATTAACAGAACACTTAGCAGCTTTTCAGAAAGCTTCTTTCCAGGTTTCATCGGAGAATATTTCCTTTTTCACCATAGCCCTCTATGGGCTTCCAAATATCACTTTGCCAATTCCACAAGAACTGTGTTAGCGAAAGGCTTCTTGAGGGGAAAGCTGTAACTCTGTGAGATGATTTCATAGAACACATAGAAGTTTCTCAGAAAGCTTCTTTCTCTTTGTTATCAGAGGACATTTCCTTTGGCCCTATAGTCTTCAAAGGGAAAGGAAATATCTGTTGTCAGATTCCACAGAAATAAGACTAGCAAAGAGATCCACCAAATACAGATGTAACTCTGTGAGATGAATTATCAGAACACTAAGCAGTTTCTCATAAAGCTTCTTTCCAGATTTCATCTGAGGATATGTCCTTTTTCACCATAGCCCTCTATGGGCTTCCAAATATCACTTTGCCAATTCCACAAGAACTGTCTTAGCGAAAGGCTTCCTGAGGGGAAAGCTGTAACTCGGTGAGATGATTTCACAGAACACAAAGAAGTTTCACAGAAAGTTCTTTCTCTTTGTTATCGGAAGATAATTCCTTTGGCCCTGTAGTCTTCAAAGGGAAAGGAAATATCTGTTCTCAGATTCCACAGAAATAAGGCTAGCAAAGAGATCCATGAAATACAGATGTAACACTGTGAGATGAATTAACAGAACACTAAGCAGTTTCTCAGAAAGCTTCTTTCCAAATTTCATCGGAGGATATTTCCTTTTTCACCATAGCCCTCTATGGGCTTCCAAATATCACTTTGCCAATTCCACAAGAACGGTCTTAGCGAAAGGCTTCTTGAGGGGAAAGCTGTAACTCTTTGAGATGATTTCACAGAACACAAAGAAGTTTCTCAGAAAGCTTCTTTCTCTTTGTTATCGGAGGATATTTCCTTTGCTCCTATAGTCTTCAAAGGGAAAGGAAATATCTGTTGTCAGATTCCACAGAAATAAGGCTAGCAAAGAGATCCACCAAATACAGATGTAACTCTGTGAGATGATTTACAGAACACTAAGCAGTTTCTCAGAAAGCTTTTTTCCAGATTTCATCGGAGGATATTTCCTTTTTCACCGTAGCCCTCAATGGGCTTCCAAATATCACTTTGCCAATTCCACAAGAACTGTCTTAGCGAAAGGCTTCTTGAGGGGAAAGCTGTAACTCTGTGAGATGATTTCACAGAACCCAAAGAAGTTTCTCAAAAAGCTTCTTTCTCTTTCTTATCGGAGGATATTTCCTTTGGTCCTATAGTCTTGAAAGGGATCCGAAATATCTGTTCTCAGATTCCACAGAAATAAGGCTAGCAAAGAGATCCACGAAATACAGATGTAACTCTGTGAGATGAATTATCAGAACACTAAGCAGTTTCTCAGAAAGCTTCTTTCCAGATTTCATCGGAGGATAGTTCCTTTTTCACCATAGCCCTCTATGGGCTTCCAAATATCACTTTGCCAATTCCACAAGAACTGTCTTAGCGAAAGGCTTCTTGAGGGGAAAGCTGTAACTCTGTGAGATAATTTCACAGAACAAAAAGAAGTTTCTCAGAAAGCTTCTTTCTCTTTGTTATCGGAGGATATTTCCTTTGGCCCTATAGTCTTCAAAGGGAAAGGAAATATCTGTTCTCAGATTCCACAGAAATAAGGCTAGCAAAGAGATCCAGGAAATACATATGCAACTCTGTGAGATGAATTAACAGAACACGAAGCAGTTTCTCAGAAAGCTTCATTCCAAATTTCATCGGAGGATATTTCCTTTTTCACCATAGCCCTCTATGGGCTTCCAAATATCACTTTGCCAATTCCACAGGAACTGTCTTAGCGAAAGGCTTCTTGAGGGGAAAGCTGTAACTCTGTGAGATGATTTCACAGAACACAAAGAAGTTTCTCAGAAAGCTTCTTTCTCTTTGTTATCAGAGGATATTTCCTTTGGCCCTATAGTCTTCAAAGGGATCCGAAATATCTGTTGTCAGATTCTACAGAAATAAGGCTAGCAAAGAGATCCACGAAATACAGATGTAACTCTGTGAGATGAATTAACAGAACACTAAGCAGCTTTTCAGAAAGCTTCTTTCCAGGTTTCATCGGAGAATATTTCCTTTTTCACCATAGCCCTCTATGGGCTTCCAAATATCACTTTGCCAATTCCACAAGAACTGTCTTAGCGAAAGGCTTCTTGAGGGGAAAGCTGTAACTCTGTGAGATGATTTCATAGAACACATAGAAGTTTCTCAGAAAGCTTCTTTCTCTTTGTTATCAGAGGACATTTCCTTTGGCCCTATAGTCTTCAAAGGGAAAGGAAATATCTGTTGTCAGATTCCACAGAAATAAGACTAGCAAAGAGATCCACCAAATACAGATGTACCTCTGTGAGATGAATTATCAGAACACTAAGCAGTTTCTCAGAAAGCTTCTTTCCAGATTTCATCTGAGGATATGTCCTTTTTCACCATAGCCCTCTATGGGCTTCCAAATATCACTTTGCCAATTCCACAAGAACTGTCTTAGCGAAAGGCTTCTTGAGGGGAAAGCGGGAACTCTGTGAGATGATTTCACAGAACACAAAGAAGTTTCACAGAAAGTTCTTTCTCTTTGTTATCGGAAGATAATTCCTTTGGCCCTGTAGTCTTCAAAGGGAAAGGAAATATCTGTTCTCAGATTCCACAGAAATAAGGCTAGCAAAGAGATCCATGAAATACAGATGTAACACTGTGAGATGAATTAACAGAACACTAAGCAGTTTCTCAGAAAGCTTCTTTCCAAATTTCATCGGAGGATATTTCCTTTTTCACCATAGCCCTCTATGGGCTTCCAAATATCACTTTGCCAATTCCACAAGAACTGTCTTAGCGAAAGGCTTCTTGAGCGGAAAGCTGTAACTCTCTGAGATGATTTCACAGAACACAAAGAAGTTTCACAGAAAGCTTCTTTCCCTTTGTTATCGGATGATATTTCCTTTGGCACTATAGTCTTCAAAGGGATCCGAAATATCTGCTGTCAGATTCTACAGAAATAAGGCTAGCAAAGAGATCCACGAAATACAGATGTAACTCTGTGAGATGAATTAACAGAACACTAAGCAGTTTTTCAGAAAGCTTCTTTCCAGGTTTCATCGGAGAATATTTCCTTTTTCACAATAGCCCTCTATGGGCTTCCAAATATCACTTTGCCAATTCCACAAGAACTGTCATAGCGAAAGGCTTCTTGAGGGGAAAGCTGTATCTCTGTGAGATGATTTCATAGAACACAAAGAAGTTTCTCAGAAAGCTTCTTTCTCTTTGTTATCGGAGGATATTTCCTTTGGCCCTATTGTCTTCAAAGGGAAAGGAAATATCTGTTGTCAGATTCCACAGAAATAAGGCTAGCAAAGAGATCCAAGAAATACAGATGTAACTCTGTGAGATGAATTAACAGAACACTAAGTAGTTTCTCAGACAGCTTCTTTCCAGATTTCATCGCAGGATATTTCCTTTTTCACCATAGCCCTGTATGGGCTTCCAAATATCACTTTGCCAATTCCACAAGAACTGTCTTAGCGAAAGGCTTCTTGAGGGGAAAGCTGGAACTCTGTGAGATGATTTCACTGAACACAAAGAAGTTTCTCAGAAAGCTTCTTTGTCTTTGTTATCGGAGGATATTTCCTTTGTCCCTATAGTCTTCAGGGGGATCCGAAATATCAGTTCTCAGATTCCACAGAAATAAGGCTAGCAAACAGATCCACGTAATACAGATGTAACTCTGTGAGATTAATGAACAGAACACTAAGCAGTTTCTCAGAAAGCTTCATTCCAGATTTCATCGGAGGATATTTCCTTTTTCACCATAGCCGTCTATGGGCTTCCTAATATCACTTTGCCAAATCCACAAGAACTGTCTTAGCGAAAGGCTTCTTGAGGGGAAAGCTGTAACTCTGTGAGATGATTTCACAGAACACAAAGAAGTTTCTCAGAAAGCTTCTTTCTCTTTGTCATCGGAGGATATTTCCTTTGTCCCTATAGTCTTAAAAGTGAAAGGAAATATCTGTTCTCAGATTCCACAGAAATAAGGCTAGCAAAGAGATCCACGTAATACAGATGTAACTCTGTGAGATGATTTACAGAACACTAAGCAGTTTCTCAGAAAGCTTCTTTCCAGATTTCATCGGAGGATATTTCCTTTTTCACCATAGCCCTCTATGGGCTTCCAAATATCACTTTGCCAATTCCACAAGAATTGTCTTAGCGAAAGGCTTCTTGAGGGGAAAGCTGTAACTCTGTGAGATGATTTCACAGAACACAAAGAAGTTTCTCAGAAAGCTTCTTTCTCTTTGTTATCGGAGGATATTTCCTTTGGCCCTATAGTCTTCAAAGGGAAGGGAAATATCCGTTGTCAAATTCCACAGAAATAAGGCTAGCAAAGAGATTCACGAAATACAGATGTAACTTGGTGAGATGAATTAAAAGAACACTAAGCAGTTTCTCAGAAAGCTTCTTTCCAGATTTCATCGGAGGTTATTTCCTTTTTCACCATAGCCCTCTATGGGCTTCCAAATATCACTTTGCAATTCCACAAGAACTGTCTTAGCGAAAGGCTTCTTGAGGGGAAAGCTGTAACTCTGTGAGATGATTTCACAGAACACAAAGAAGTTTCTCAGAAAGCTTCTTTCTCTTTGTTATCGGAGGATATTTCCTTTGACCCTATAGTCTTCAAAGGGATCCGAAATATCTGTTGTCAGATTCCACAGAAATAAGGCTAGCAAAGAGATCCACGAAATACCGATGTAACTCTGTGAGATGAATTAACAGAACACTAAGCAGTTTCTCAGAAAGCTTCTTTCCAGGTTTCATCTGAGGATATTTCCTTTGTCACCATAGCCCTCTATGGGCTTCCAAATATCACTTTGCCAATTCCACAAGAACTGTTTTAGCGAAAGGCTTCTTGAGGGGAAAGCTGTAACTCTGTGAGATGATTTCACAGAACACAAAGAAGTTTCTCAGAAAGCTTCTTTCTCTTTGTTATCGGAGGATATTTCCTTTGGCTCTATAGTCTTTAAAGGGAAAGGAAATATCTGTTCTCCGATTCCACAGAAATAAGGCTAGCAAAGAGATCCACGAAATACAGATGTAACACTGTGAGATGAATTAACAGAACACTCAGCAGTTTCTCAGAAAGCTTCCTTCCAGATTTCATTGGAGGATATTTCCTTTTTCACCATAGCCCTCTATGGGCTTCCAAATATCACTTTCTCAATTCCACAAGAACTGTCTTAGCGAAAGGCTTCTTGAGGGAAAAGCTGTAACTCTGTGAGATGATTTCACAGAACACAAAGAAGTTTCTCAGAAAGCGTCTTTCTCTTTGTTATCGGAGGTTATTTCCTTTGGCCCTATAGTCTTCAAAGGGATCCGAAATATCTGTTCTCAGAATCCATAGAAATAAGGCTAGCAAAGAGAACCACGAAATACAGATGTAACTCTGTGAGATCAATTAACAGAACACTAAGCAGTTTCTCAGAAAGCTTCTTTCCAGATCACACGGAGGGTATTTCCTTTTTCACCGTAGCCCTCTATGGGCTTCCAAATATCACTTGGCCAATTCCACAAGAACTGTCTTAGCGAAAGGCTTCTTGAGGGGAAAGCTGTATCTCTGTGAGATGATTTCATAGAACACAAAGAAGTTTATCAGAAAGCTTCTTTCTCTTTGTTATCGGAGGATATTTCCTTTGGCCCTATAGTCTATAAAGGGATCCGAAATATCTGTTCTCAGATTCCACTGAAATAAGGTTAGCAAAGAGATCCCCGAAATACAGATGTAACTCTGTGAGATGAATTAACAGAACACTAAGCAGTTTCTCAGAAAGCTTCTTTCCAGATTTCATCGCAGGATGCTTCCTTTTTCACCATAGCACTCTAGGGGCTTCCAAATATCACTTTGCCAATTCCACAAGAACTGTCCTAGCGAAAGGCTTCCTGAGGGGAAAGCCTTAACTCTGAGAGATGATTTCACAAAACCCAAAGAAGTTTCTCAAAAAGCTTCTTTCTCTTTGTTATCGGAGGATATTTCCTTTGGCCCTATAGTCTTCAAAGGGAAAGGAAATATCTGTTGTCAGATTCCACAGAAATAAGGCTAGCAAAGAGATCCAGGAAATACAGATGTAAATCTGTGAGATGAATTAACAGAACATTAAGCAGTTTCTCAGAAAGCTTCTTTCCATATTTCATCGGAGGATATTTCCTTTTTCACCATAGCCCTCTATGGGCTTCCAAATATCACTTTGCCAATTCCACAAGAACTGTCTTAGCGAAAGGATTCTTGAGGGAAAAGCAGTAACTCTGTGAGATGATTTCACAGAAAACAAAGAAGTTTCTCAGAAAGCTTCTTTCTCTTTGTTATCGGAGGATATTTCCTTTCGCCCTATAGTCTTCAAAGGGATCCGAAATATCTGTTGTCAGATTCCACAGAAAGAAGGCTAGCAAAGAGATCCACGAAATACAGATGTAACTCTGTGAGATCAATTAACAGAACACTAAGCAGTTTCTCAGAAAGCTTCTTTCTATATTTCATCTGAGGATATTTCCTTTTTCACCATAGCCCTCTATGGGCTTCCAAATATCACATAGCCAATTCCACAAGAACTGTCTTAGCGAAAGGCTTCTTGAGGGGAAAGCTGTAACTCTGTGAGATGATTTGACAGAACACAAAGAAGTTTCTCAGAAAGCTTCTTTCTCTTTGTTATCGGAGGATATTTCCTTTGGCCCTATAGTCTTCAAAGGGAAAGGAAATATCTGTTGTCAGATTCCACAGAAATAAGGCTAGCAAAGAGATCCACGAAATACAGATGTAACTCTGTGAGATGAATTAACGGAACACTAAGCAGTTTCTCAGAAAGCTTCTTTCCAGATTTCATCGGAGGATATTTCCTTTTTCACCATAGCCCTCTATGGGCTTCCAAATATCACTTTGCCTATTCCACAAGAACTGTCTTAGCGAAAGGCTTCATGAGGGGAAAGCTGTAACTCTGTGAGATGATTTCATAGAACACAAAGAAGTTTCTCAGAAAGCTTCTTTCTCTTTGTTATCGGAGGATATTTCCTTTGGCCCTATAGTCTTCAAAGGGAAAGGAAATATCTGTCCTCAGATTCCACAGAAATAAGGCTAGCAAAGTGATCCACGAAATACAGATGTAACTCTGTGAGATGAATAAACAGAACACTTAGCAGTTTCTCAGAAAGCTTCTTTCCAGATTTCATCTGAGGATATTTCCTTTTTCACCATAGCCCTCTATGGGCTTCCAAATATCACTTTGCCAATTCCACAAGAACTGTCTTAGCGAAAGGCTTCTTGAGGGGAAAGCTGTAACTCTGTGAGATGATTTCACAGAACACAAAGAAGTTTCTCAGAAAGCTTCTTTCTCTTTGTTATCGGAGGATATTTCCTTTGGCCCTATAGTCTTCAAAGGGATCCAAAATATCTGTTCTCCGATTCCACAGAAATAAGGCTAGCAAAGAGATCCAAGAAATACAGATGTAACTCTGTGAGATGAATTAACAGAACACTAAGTAGTTTCTCAGAAAGCTTCTTTCCAGGTTTCATCGGAGGATATTTCCTTTTTCACCATAGCCCTCTATGGGCTTCCAATTATCACTTTGCCAATTCCACAAGAACTGTCTTAGCGAAAGGCTTCTTGAGGGGAAAGCTGTAACTCTGTGAGATGATTTCACAGAACACAAAGAAGTTTCTCAGAAAGCTTCTTTCTCTTTGTTATCGGAGGATATTTCCTTTGGCTCTATAGTCTTGAAAGGGATCCGAAATATCTGTTCTCAGATGCCACAGAAATAAGGCTAGCAAAGAGATCCACCAAATACAGATGTAACTCTGTGAGATGAATTTACAGAACACTGAGCAGTTTCTCTGAAAGCTTCTTTCCAGATTTCATCGGAGGATATTTCCTTTTTCACCATAGCCCTCTATGGGCTTCCAAATATCACTTTGCCAATTCCACAAGAACTGTCTTAGCGAAAGGCTTCTTGAGGGGAAAGCTGTAACTCTGTGAGATGATTTCACAGAACACAAAGAAGTTTCTCAGAAAGCTTCTTTCTCTTTGTTATCGGAGGATATTTCCTTTGGCCCTATAGTCTTTAAAGGGATCCGAAATATCCGGTCTCAGATTCCACAGAAATAAGGCTAGCAAAGAAATCCACGAAATACAGATATAACTCTGTGAGATGAACTAACAGAACACTAAGCAGTTTCTCAGAAAACCTCTTTCCAGATTTCATCGGAGGATATTTCCCTTTTCACCATAGCCCTCTATGGGCTTCCAAATATCACTTTGCCAATTCCACAAGAACTGTCTTAGCGAAAGGCTTCTTGAGGGGAAAGCTGTAACTCTGTGAGATGATTTCACAGAACACAAAGAAGTTTCTCAGAAAGCTTCTTTCTCTTTGTTATCGGAGGATATTTCCTTTGGCCCTATAGTCTTCAAAGGGAAAGGAAATATCTGTTGCCAGATTACACAAAAATAAGGCTTGCAAAGAGATCCACGAAAAACAGATGTAACTCTGTGAGATGAATGAACAGAACACTAAGCAGTTTCTCAGAAAGCTTCTTTCCAGATTTCATCGGAGGATATTTCCTTTTTCACCATAGCCCTCTAGGGGTTCCAAATATCACTTTGCCAATTCCACAAGAACTGTCTTAGCGAAAGGCTTCTTCAGGGAAAGCTGTAACTCTGTGAGATGATTTCACAGAACACAAAGAAGTTTCTCAGAAAACTTCTTTCTCTTTGTTATCGGAGGATATTTCCTTTGGGCCTATAGTCTTCAATGGGATCCGAAATATCTGTTCTCAGATTCCACAGAAATAAGGCTAGCAAAGATATCCACCAAATACAGATGTAACTCTGTGAGATGAATTAACAGAACACTGAGCAGTTTCTCAGAGAGCTTCTTTCCAGATTTCATCGGAGGATAGTTCCTTTTTCACCATAGCCCTCTATGTTCTTCCAAATATCACTTTCCCAATTCCACAAGAACTGTTTTAGCGAAGGCTTCTTGAGGGGAAAGCTGTAACTCTGTGAGATGATTTCACAGAACACAAAGAAGTTTCTCAGAAAGCTTCTTTCTCTTTGTTATAGGAGGATATTTCCTTTGGCCCTATAGTTTTCAAAGGGAAAGGAAATATCTGTTGTCAGATTCCACAGAAATAAGGCTAGCAAAGAGATCCACGAAATACAGATGTAACTGTGAGATGAATGAACAGAACACTAAGCAGTTTCTCAGAAAGCTTCTTTGCAGATTTCATCGGAGGATATTTCCTTTTTCAACATAGCCCTCTACGAGCTTCCAAATATCACTTTGCCAATTCCACAAGAACTGTCTTAGCGAAAGGCTTCTTGAGGGGAAAGCTGTAACTCGGTGAGATGATTTCACAGAACAAAAAGAAGTTTCTCAGAAAGCTTCTTTCTCTTTGTTATCGGAGGATATTTCCTTTGGTCCTATAGTCTTCAAAGGGAAAGGAAATATCTGTTCTCAGATTCCACAGAAATAAGGCTAGCAAAGAGATCCACGAAATACAGATGTAACTCTGTGAGATGATTTACAGAACACTAAGCAGTTTCTCAGAAAGCTTCTTTCCAGATTTCATCGGAGGATATTTCCTTTTTCACCGTAGACCTCAATGGGCTTCCAAATATCACTTTGCCAATTCCACAAGAACTGTCTTAGCGAAAGGCTTCCTGAGGGGAAAGCTGTAACTCTGTGAGATGATTTCACAGAACACAAAGAAGTTTCTCAGAAAGCTTCTTTCTCTTTGTTATCGGAGGATATTTCCTTTGGTCCTATAGTCTTCAATGGGAAAGGAAATATCTGTTTTCAGATTCCACAGAAATAAGGCTAGCAAAGAGATCCACGAAATACAGATGTAACTCTGTGAGATGAATTAACAGAACACTAAGCAGTTTCTCAGAAAGCTTCTTTCCAGATTTCATCGGAGGTTATTTCCTTTTTCACCATAGCCCTCTATGGGCTTCCAAATATCACTTGGCCAATTCCACAAGAACTGTCTTAGCGAAAGGTTTCCTGAGGGGAAAGCTGTAACTCTGTGAGATGATTTCACAGAACACAAAGAAGTTTCTCAGAAAGCTTCTTTCTCTTTGTTATCGGAGGATATTTCCTTTGGCCCTATAGTCTTCAAAGGGAAAGGAAATATCTGTTCTCAGATCCCAGAGAAATAAGGCTAGCAAAGAGATCCACGAAATACAGATGTAACTATGAGATGAATGAACAGAACACTAAGCAGTTTCTCAGAAAGCTTCTTTCCAGATTTCATCGGAGGATATTTCCTTTTTCACCATAGCCCTCTACGGGCTTCCAAATATCACTTTGCCAATTCCACAAGAACTGTCTTAGCGAAAGGCTTCTTGAGGGGAAAGCTGTAACTCTGTGAGATGATTTCACAGAACACAAAGAAGTTTCTCAGAAAGCTTCTTTCTCTTTGTTATCGGAGGATATTTCCTTTGGCCCTATAGTCTTCAAAGGGATCCGAAATATCTGTTGTCAGATTCCACAGAAATAAGGCTAGCAAAGAGATCCACGAAATACAGATGTAACTGTGAGATGAATGAACAGAACACTAAGCAGTTTCTCAGAAAGCTTCTTTCCAGATTTCATCGGAGGATATTTCCTTTTTCACCATAGCCCTCACGGCCTTCCAAATATCACTTTGCCAATTCCACAAGAACTGTCTTAGCGAAAGGCTTCTTGAGGGGAAAGCTGTAACTCTGTGAGATGATTTCACAGAACACAAAGAAGTTTCTCAGAAAGCTTCTTTCTCTTTGTTATCAGAGGATATTTCCTTTGGCCCTATAGTCTTCAAAGGGATCCGAAATATCTGTTGTTAGATTCCACAGAAATAAGGCTAGCAAAGAGATCCACCAAATACAGATGTAACTCTGTGAGATGATTTACAGAACACTAAGCAGTTTCTCAGAAAGCTTCTTTCCAGATTTCATCGGAGGATATTTCCTTTTTCACCGTAGACCTCTATGGGCTTCCAAATATCACTTTGCGAATTCCAAAAGAACTGTCTTAGCGACAGGCTTCTTGAGGGGAAAGCTGTAACTCTTTGAGATGATTTCAAGAACACAAAGAAGTTTCTCAGAAAGCTTCTTTCTCTTTGTTATCGGAGGATATTTCCTTTGCTCCTTTAGTCTTCAAAGGGAAAGGAAATATCTGTTGTCAGATTCCACAGAAATAAGGCTAGCAAAGAGATCCACCAAATACAGATGTAACTCTGTGAGATGATTTACAGAACACTAAGCAGTTTCTCAGAAAGCTTTTTTCCAGATTTCATCGGAGGATATTTCCTTTTTCACCGTAGCCCTCAATGGGCTTCCAAATATCACTTTGCCAATCCCACAAGAACTGTCTTAGCGAAAGGCTTCTTGAGGGCAAAGCTGTAACTCTGTGAGATGATTTCACAGAACCCAAAGAAGTTTCTCAGAAAGCTTCTTTCTCTTTGTTATCGGAGGATATTTCCTTTGGTCCTATAGTCTTGAAAGGGATCCGAAATATCTGTTCTCAGATTCCACAGAAATAAGGCTAGCAAAGAGATCCACGAAATACAGATGTAACTCTGTGAGATGAATTATCAGAACACTAAGCAGTTTCTCAGAAAGCTTCTTTCCAGATTTCATCGGAGGATAGTTCCTTTTTCACCATAGCCCTCTATGGGCTTCCAAATATCACTTTGCCAATTCCACAAGAACTGTCTTAGCGAAAGGCTTCTTGAGGGGAAAGCTGTAACTCTGTGAGATAATTTCACAGAACAAAAAGAAGTTTCTCAGAAAGCTTCTTTCTCTTTGTTATCGGAGGATGTTTCCTTTGGCCCTATAGTCTTCAAAGGGAAAGGAAATATCTGTTCTCAGATTCCACAGAAATAAGGCTAGCAAAGAGATCCAGGAAATACATATGCAACTCTGTGAGATGAATTAACAGAACACGAAGCAGTTTCTCAGAAAGCTTCATTCCAAATTTCATCGGAGGATATTTCCTTTTTCACCATAGCCCTCTATGGGCTTCCAAATATCACTTTGCCAATTCCACAAGAACTGTCTTAGCGAAAGACTTCTTGAGGGGAAAGCTGTAACTCTGTGAGATGATTTCACAGAACACAAAGAAGTTTCACAGAAAGTTCTTTCTCTTTGTTATCGGAAGATAATTCCTTTGGCCCTGTAGTCTTCAAAGGGAAAGGAAATATCTGCTCTCAGATTCCACAGAAATAAGGCTAGCAAAGAGATCCATGAAATACAGATGTAACACTGTGAGATGAATTAACAGAACACTAAGCAGTTTCTCAGAAAGCTTCTTTCCAAATTTCATCGGAGGATATTTCCTTTTTCACCATAGCCCTCTATGGGCTTCCAAATATCACTTTGCCAATTCCACAAGAACTGTCTTAGCGAAAGGCTTCTTGAGCGGAAAGCTGTAACTCTCTGAGATGATTTCACAGAACACAAAGAAGTTTCACAGAAAGCTTCTTTCCCTTTGTTATCGGATGATATTTCCTTTGGCACTATAGTCTTCAAAGGGATCCGAAATATCTGCTGTCAGATTCTACAGAAATAAGGCTAGCAAAGAGATCCACGAAATACAGATGTAACTCTGTGAGATGAATTAACAGAACACTAAGCAGTTTTTCAGAAAGCTTCTTTCCAGGTTTCATCGGAGAATATTTCCTTTTTCACCATAGCCCTCTATGGGCTTCCAAATATCACTTTGCCAATTCCACAAGAACTGTCATAGCGAAAGGCTTCTTGAGGGGAAAACTGTAACTCTGTGAGATGATTTCATAGAACACAAAGAAGTTTCTCAGAAAGCTTCTTTCTCTTTGTTATCGGAGGATATTTCCTTTGGCCCTATTTTCTTCAAAGGGAAAGGAAATATCTGTTGTCAGATTCCACAGAAATAAGGCTAGCAAGGAGATCCAAGAAATACAGATGTAACTCTGTGAGATGAATTAACAGAACACTAAGGAGTTTCTCAGAAAGCTTCTTTCCAGATTTCATCGCAGGATATTTCCTTTTTCACCATAGCCCTGTATGGGCTTCCAAATATCACTTTGCCAATTCCACAAGAACTGTCTTAGCGAAAGACTTCTTGAGGGGAAAGCTGGAACTCTGTGAGATGATTTCACTGAACACAAAGAAGTTTCTCTGAAATCTTCTTTCTCTTTGTTATCGGAGGATATTTCCTTTGTCCCTATAGTCTTCAGGGGGATCCGAAATATCAGTTCTCAGATTCCACAGAAATAAGGCTAGCAAACAGATCCACGTAATACAGATGTAACTCTGTGAGATGAATTAACAGAACACTAAGCAGTTTCTCAGAAAGCTTCATTCCAGATTTCATCGGAGGATATTTCCTTTTTCACCATAGCCCTCAATGGGCTTCCTAATATCACTTTGCCAATTCCACAAGAACTGTCTTAGTGAAAGGCTTCTTAAGGGGAAAGCTGTAACTCTGTGAGATGATTTCACAGAACACAAAGAAGTTTCTCAGAAAGCTTCTTTCTCTTTTTTATCGGAGGATATTTCCTTTGGCCCTATAGTCTTCAAAGGGATCCGAAATATATATTCTCAGATTCCACAGAAATAAGGCTAGCAAAGAGATCCACGAAATAGAGATGTAACTCTGTGAGATGAATTACAGAACACTAAGCAGTTTCTCAGAAAGCTTCTTTCCAGATTTCATCGGAGGTTATTTCCTTTTTCACCATAGTCCTCTATGGGCTTCCAAATATCACTTTGCCAGTTCCACAAGAACTGTCTTAGCAAAAGGCTTCTTGAGGGGAAAGCTGTAACTCTGTGAGATGATTTCACAGAACACAAAGAAGTTTCTCAGAAAGCTTCTTTCTCTTTGTCATCGGAGGATATTTCCTTTGGCCCTATAGTATTCAAAGGGATCCGAAATATCTGTTGTCAGATTCCACAGAAATAAGGCTAGCAAAGAGATCCATGAAATACAGATGTAACACTGTGAGATGAATTAACAGAACACTAAGCAGTTTCTCAGAAAGCTTCTTTCCAAATTTCATCGGAGGATATTTCCTTTTTCACCATAGCCCTCTATGGGCTTCCAAATATCACTTTGCCAATTCCACAAGAACGGTCTTAGCGAAAGGCTTCTTGAGGGGAAAGCTGTAACTCTTTGAGATGATTTCACAGAACACAAAGAAGTTTCTCAGAAAGCTTCTTTCTCTTTGTTATCGGAGGATATTTCCTTTGCTCCTATAGTCTTCAAAGGGAAAGGAAATATCTGTTGTCAGATTCCACAGAAATAAGGCTAGCAAAGAGATCCACCAAATACAGATGTAACTCTGTGAGATGATTTACAGAACACTAAGCAGTTTCTCAGAAAGCTTTTTTCCAGATTTCATCGGAGGATATTTCCTTTTTCACCGTAGCCCTCAATGGGCTTCCAAATATCACTTTGCCAATTCCACAAGAACTGTCTTAGCGAAAGGCTTCTTGAGGGGAAAGCTGTAACTCTGTGAGATGATTTCACAGAACCCAAAGAAGTTTCTCAGAAAGCTTCTTTCTCTTTGTTATCGGAGGATATTTCCTTTGGTCCTATAGTCTTGAAAGGGATCCGAAATATCTGTTCTCAGATTCCACAGAAATAAGGCTAGCAAAGAGATCCACGAAATACAGATGTAACTCTGTGAGATGAATTATCAGAACACTAAGCAGTTTCTCAGAAAGCTTCTTTCCAGATTTCATCGGAGGATAGTTCCTTTTTCACCATAGCCCTCTATGGGCTTCCAAATATCACTTTGCCAATTCCACAAGAACTGTCTTAGCGAAAGGCTTCTTGAGGGGAAAGCTGTAACTCTGTGAGATAATTTCACAGAACAAAAAGAAGTTTCTCAGAAAGCTTCTTTCTCTTTGTTATCGGAGGATATTTCCTTTGGCCCTATAGTCTTCAAAGGGAAAGGAAATATCTGTTCTCAGATTCCACAGAAATAAGGCTAGCAAAGAGATCCAGGAAATACATATGCAACTCTGTGAGATGAATTAACAGAACACTAAGCAGTTTCTCAGAAAGCTTCATTCCAAATTTCATCGGAGGATATTTCCTTTTTCACCATAGCCCTCTATGGGCTTCCAAATATCACTTTGCCAATTCCACAGGAACTGTCTTAGCGAAAGGCTTCTTGAGGGGAAAGCTGTAACTCTGTGAGATGATTTCACAGAACACAAAGAAGTTTCTCAGAAAGCTTCTTTCTCTTTGTTATCAGAGGATATTTCCTTTGGCCCTATAGTCTTCAAAGGGATCCGAAATATCTGTTGTCAGATTCTACAGAAATAAGGCTAGCAAAGAGATCCACGAAATACAGATGTAACTCTGTGAGATGAATTAACAGAACACTAAGCAGCTTTTCAGAAAGCTTCTTTCCAGGTTTCATCGGAGAATATTTCCTTTTTCACCATAGCCCTCTATGGGCTTCCAAATATCACTTTGCCAATTCCACAAGAACTGTCTTAGCGAAAGGCTTCTTGAGGGGAAAGCTGTAACTCTGTGAGATGATTTCATAGAACACATAGAAGTTTCTCAGAAAGCTTCTTTCTCTTTGTTATCAGAGGACATTTCCTTTGGCCCTATAGTCTTCAAAGGGAAAGGAAATATCTGTTGTCAGATTCCACACAAATAAGACTAGCAAAGAGATCCACCGAATACAGATGTACCTCTGTGAGATGAATTATCAGAACACTAAGCAGTTTCTCAGAAAGCTTCTTTCCAGATTTCATCTGAGGATATGTCCTTTTTCACCATAGCCCTCTATGGGCTTCCAAATATCACTTTGCCAATTCCACAAGAACTGTCTTAGCGAAAGGCTTCTTGAGGGGAAAGCTGTAACTCTGTGAGATGATTTCACAGAACACAAAGAAGTTTCACAGAAAGTTCTTTCTCTTTGTTATCGGAAGATAATTCCTTTGGCCCTGTAGTCTTCAAAGGGAAAGGAAATATCTGTTCTCAGATTCCACAGAAATAAGGCTAGCAAAGAGATCCATGAAATACAGATGTAACACTGTGAGATGAATTAACAGAACACTAAGCAGTTTCTCAGAAAGCTTCTTTCCAAATTTCATCGGAGGATATTTCCTTTTTCACCATAGCCCTCTATGGGCTTCCAAATATCACTTTGCCAATTCCACAAGAACTGTCTAAGCGAAAGGCTTCTTGAGCGGAAAGCTGTAACTCTCTGAGATGATTTCACAGAACACAAAGAAGTTTCACAGAAAGCTTCTTTCCCTTTGTTATCGGATGATATTTCCTTTGGCACTATAGTCTTCAAAGGGATCCGAAATATCTGCTGTCAGATTCTACAGAAATAAGGCTAGCAAAGAGATCCACGAAATACAGATGTAACTCTGTGAGATGAATTAACAGAACACTAAGCAGTTTTTCAGAAAGCTTCTTTCCAGGTTTCATCGGAGAATATTTCCTTTTTCACAATAGCCCTCTATGGGCTTCCAAATATCACTTTGCCAATTCCACAAGAACTGTCATAGCGAAAGGCTTCTTGAGGGGAAAGCTGTAACTCTGTGAGATGATTTCATAGAACACAAAGAAGTTTCTCAGAAAGCTTCTTTCTCTTTGTTATCGGAGGATATTTCCTTTGGCCCTATTGTCTTCAAAGGGAAAGGAAATATCTGTTGTCAGATTCCACAGAAATAAGGCTAGCAAAGAGATCCAAGAAATACAGATGTAACTCTGTGAGATGAATTAACAGAACACTAAGTAGTTTCTCAGAAAGCTTCTTTCCAGATTTCATCGCAGGATATTTCCTTTTTCACCATAGCCCTGTATGGGCTTCCAAATATCCCTTTGCCAATTCCACAAGAACTGTCTTAGCGAAAGGCTTCTTGAGGGGAAAGCTGGAACTCTGTGAGATGATTTCACTGAACACAAAGAAGTTTCTCAGAAAGCTTCTTTGTCTTTGTTATCGGAGGATATTTCCTTTGTCCCTATAGTCTTCAGGGGGATCCGAAATATCAGTTCTCAGATTCCACAGAAATAAGGCTAGCAAACAGATCCACGTAATACAGATGTAACTCTGTGAGATTAATGAACAGAACACTAAGCAGTTTCTCAGAAAGCTTCTTTCCAGATTTCATCGGAGGATATTTCCTTTTTCACCATACCGTCTATGGGCTTCCTAATATCACTTTGCCAAATCCACAAGAACTGTCTTAGTGAAAGGCTTCTTGAGGGGAAAGCTGTAACTCTGTGAGATAATTTCACAGAACACAAAGAAGTTTCTCAGAAAGCTTCTTTCTCTTTGTTATCGGAGGATATTTCCTTTGGCCCTATAGTCTTCAAAGTGATCCGAAATATATGTTCTCAGATTCCACAGAAATAAGGCTAGCAAAGAGATCCACGAAATACAGATGTAACTCTGTGAGATGAATGAACAGAACACTAAGCAGTTTCTCAGAAAGCTTCATTCCAGATTTCATCGGAGGATATTTCCTTTTTCACCATAGCCCTCCATGGGCTTCCAAACATCACTTTGCCAATTCCACAAGAACTGTCTTAGCGAAAGGCTTCTTGAGGGGAAAGCTGTAACTCTGTGAGATGATTTCACAGAACACAAAGAAGTTTCTCAGAAAGCTTCTTTCTCTTTGTCATCGGAGGATATTTCCTTTGTCCCTATAGTCTTAAAAGTGAAAGGAAATATCTGTTCTCAGATTCCACAGAAATAAGGCTAGCAAAGAGATCCACGTAATACAGATGTAACTCTGTGAGATGATTTACAGAACACTAAGCAGTTTCTCAGAAAGCTTCTTTCCAGATTTCATCGGAGGATATTTCCTTTTTCACCATAGCCCTCTATGGGCTTCCAAATATCACTTTGCCAATTCCACAAGAATTGTCTTAGCGAAAGGCTTCTTGAGGGGAAAGCTGTAACTCTGTGAGATGATTTCACAGAACACAAAGAAGTTTCTCAGAAAGCTTCTTTCTCTTTGTTATCGGAGGATATTTCCTTTGGCCCTATAGTCTTCAAAGGGAAGGGAAATATCCGTTGTCAAATTCCACAGAAATAAGGCTAGCAAAGAGATTCACGAAATACAGATGTAACTCGGTGAGATGAATTAAAAGAACACTAAGCAGTTTCTCAGAAAGCTTCTTTCCAGATTTCATCGGAGGTTATTTCCTTTTTCACCATAGCCCTCTATGGGCTTCCAAATATCACTTTGCAATTCCACAAGAACTGTCTTAGCGAAAGGCTTCTTGAGGGGAAAGCTGTAACTCTGTGAGATGATTTCACAGAACACAAAGAAGTTTCTCAGAAAGCTTCTTTCTCTTTGTTATCGGAGGATATTTCCTTTGACCCTATAGTCTTCAAAGGGATCCGAAATATCTGTTGTCAGATTCCACAGAAATAAGGCTAGCAAAGAGATCCACGAAATACCGATGTAACTCTGTGAGATGAATTAACAGAACACTAAGCAGTTTCTCAGAAAGCTTCTTTCCAGGTTTCATCGGAGGATATTTCCTTTTTCACCATAGACCACTATAGGCTTCCAAATATCACTTTTGCTAATTCCACAAGAACTGTCTTAGCGAAAGACTTCTTGAGGGGAAAGCTGTAATTCTGTGAGATGATTTCACAGAACACAAAGAAGTTTCTCAGAAAGCTTCTTTCTCTTTGTTATCGGAGGATATTTCCTTAGGCCCTATATTCTTCAAAGGGATTCGAAATATCTGTTGTGAGATTCCACAGAAATAAGGCTAGCAAAGAGATCCACGAAATACAGATGTAACTGTGAGATGAATGAACAGAACACTAAGCAGTTTCTCAGAAAGCTTCTTTCCAGATTTCATCGGAGGATATTTCCTTTTTCACCATAGCCCTCTATGGGCTTCCAAATATCACTTTGCCAATTCCACGAAAACTCTCTTAGCGAAAGGCTTCCTGAGGGGAAAGCTGTAACTCTGTGAGATGATTTCATAGAACACAAAGAAGTTTCTCAGAAAGCTTCTTTCTCTTTTATCAGAGGATATTTCCTTTGACCCTATAGTCTTCAAAGGGATCCGAAATATCTGTTCTCAGATTCCAGAGCAATAAGGCTAGCAAAGAGATCCACCAAATACAGATGTAACTCTGTGAGATGAATTAACAGAACACTACGCAGTTTCTCAGAAAGCTTCTTTCCAAATTTCATCGAGGATATTTCCTTTTTCACCATAGCCCTCTATGGGCTTCCAAATATCACTTTGCCAATTCCACAAGAACTGTCTTAGCGAAAGGCTTCTTGAGGGGAAAGCTGTAACTCTGTGAGATGATTTCACAGAACACAAAGAAGTTTCTCAGAAAGCTTCTTTCTCTTTGTTATCGGAGGATATTTCCTTTGGCCCTATAGTCTTCAAACGGAAAGGAAATATCTGTTGTCAGATTCCACAGAAATAAGGCTAGCAAAGAGATCCAAGAAATACAGATGTAACTCTGTGAGATGAATTAACAGAACACTAAGTAGTTTCTTAGAAAGCTTCTTTCCAGATTTCATCGGAGGATATTTCCTTTTTCACCATAGCACTGTATGGGCTTCCAAATATCACTTTGCCAATTCCACAAGAGCTGTCTTAGCGAAAGGCTTCTTGAGGGGAAAGCTGTAACTCTGTGAGATGATTTCACAGAACACAAAGAAGTTTCTCAGAAAGCTTCTTTCTCTTTGTTATCGGAGGATATTTCCTTTGGTCCTATTGTCTTCAAAGGGAAAGGAAATATCTGTTGTCAGATTCCACAGAAATAAGGCTAGCAAAGAGATCCACGAAATACAGATGTAACTCTGTAAGATGAATTAACAGAACACTAAGCAGGTTCTCAGAAAGCTTCTTTCCAGATTTCATCGGAGGATATTTCCTTTTTCACCATGGCCCTCTATGGGCTTCCAAATATCACTTTGACAATTCCACAAGAACTGTCTTAGCGAAAGGCTTCTTGAGGGGAAAGCTGTAACTCTGTGAGATGATTTCACAGAACAGAAAGAAGTTTCTCAGAAAGCTTCTTTCTGTTTGTTATCGGAGGATATTTCCTTTGGACCTATAGTCTTCAAAGGGAAAGGAAACATCTGTTGTCAGATTCCACAGAAATAAGGCTAGCAAAGAGATCCACGAAATACAGATGTAACTCTGTGAGATGAATTAACAGAACACTAAGCAGTTTCTCAGAAAGTTTCTTTCCAGATTTCATCGGAGGATATTTCCTTTTTCACCATAGCCCTCTACGGGCTTCCAAATATCACTTTGCCAATTCCACAAGAACTGTCTTAGCGAAAGGCTTCTTGAGGGGAAAGCTGTAACTCTGTGAGATGATTTCACAGAACACAAAGAAGTTTCACAGGAAGCTTCTTTCTCTTTGTTATCGGAAGATAGTTCCTTTGGCCCTATAGTCTTCAAAGGGAAAGGAAATATCTGTTCTCAGAACCAGAGAAATAAGACTAGCAAAGAGATCCACGAAATACAGATGTAACTCTGTGAGATGAATTAACAGAACACTACGCAGTTTCTCAGAAAGCTTCTTTCCAAATTTCATCGGAGGATATTTCCTTTTTCACCATAGCCCACTATGGGCTTCCAAATATCACTTTGCCAATTCCACAAGAACTGTCTTAGCGAAAGGCTTCTTGAGGGGAAAGCTGTAACTCTGTGAGATGATTTCATAGAACACAAAGAAATTTCTCAGAAAGCTACTTTCTCTTTGTTATCGGAGGATATTTCCTTTGGCCCTATAGTCTTCAAAGGGAAAGGAAATATGTGTTGTCAGATTCCACAGAAATAAGGCTAGCAAAGAGATCCACGAAATACAGATGTGACTCTGTGAGATGAATTAACAGAACACTAAGCAGTTTCTCAGAAAGCTTCTTTCCAGATTTCATCGGAGGATATTTCCTTTTTCACCATAGCCCTCTAAGGGCTTCCAAATATCACTTTGCCAATTCCACAAGAACTGTCATAGCGAAAGTCTTCTGGAGGGCAAAGCTGTAACTCTGTGAGATGATTTCACAGAACACAAAGAAGTTTCTCAGAAAGCTTCTTTCTCTTTGTTATCGGAGGATATTTCCTTTGGCCCTATAGTCTTCAAAGGGAAAGGAAATATCTGTTGTCAGATTCCACAGAAATAAGGCTAGCAAAGAGATCCACGAAATACAGATGTAACTCGGTGAGATGAATTAACAGAACACTAAGCAGTTTCTCAGAAAGCTTCTTTCCAGATTTCATCGGAGGTTATTTCCTTTTTCACCATAGCCCTCTATGGGCTTCCAAATATCACTTTGCCAATTCCACAAGAACTGTCTTAGCGAAAGGCTTCTTGAGGGGAAAGCTGTAACTCTGTGAGATGATTTCACAGAACACAAAGAAGTTTCTCAGAAAGCTTCTTTCTCTTTGTTATCGGAGGATATTTCCTTTGGCCCTATAGTCTTCAAACGGAAAGGAAATATCTGTTGTCAGATTCCACAGAAATAAGGCTAGCAAAGAGATCCAAGAAATACCGATGTAACTCTGTGAGATGAATTAACAGAACACTAAGTAGTTTCTCAGAAAGCTTCTTTCCAGATTTCATCGGAGGATATTTCGTTTTTCACCATAGCCCTGTATGGGCTTCCAAATATCACTTTGCCAATTCCACAAGAGCTGTCTTAGCGAAAGGCTTCTTGAGGGGAAAGCTGTAACTCTGTGAGATGATTTCACAGAACACAAAGAAGTTTCTCAGAAAGCTTCTTTCTCTTTGTTATCGGAGGATATTTCCTTTGTCCCTATAGACTTCAGGAGGATCCGAAATATCTGTTCTCAGATTCCACAGAAATAAGGCTAACAAACAGATCCACGAAATACAGATGTAACTCGGTGAGATGAATTAACAGAACACTAAGCAGTTTCTCAGAAAGCTTCTTTCCAGATTTCATCTCTGGATATTTCCTTTTTCACCATAGCCCTCTATGGGCTTCCTAATATCACTTTGCCAATTACACAAGAACTGTCTTCGTGAAAGGCTTCTTGAGGGGAAAGCTGTAACTCTGTGAGATGATTTCACAGAACAAAAAGAAGTTTCTCAGAAAACTTCTTTCTCTTTGTTATCGGAGGATATTTCCTTTGGCCCTATAGTCTTCAAAGGGAAAGGAAATATCTGTTGTCAGATTCCACAGAAATAAGGCTAGCAAAGAGATCCAAGAAATACAGATGTAACTCTGTGAGATGAATTAACAGAACACTAAGTAGTTTCTCAGAAAGCTTCTTTCCAAATTTCATCGGAGGATATTTCCTTTTTCACCATAGCCCTCTATGGGCTTCCAAATATCACTTTGCCAATTTCACAAGAACTGTCTTAGCGAAAGGCTTCTTGAGGGGAAAGCTGTAACTCTGTGAGATGATTTCACAGAACACAAAGAAGTTTCTCAGAAAGCTTCTTTCTCTTTGTTATCGGAGGATATTTCCTTTGGCCCTATAATCTTCAAAGGGATCCGAAATATCTGTTGTCAGATTCCACAGAAATAAGGCTAGCAAAGAGATCCACGAAATACAGATGTAACTCTGTGAGATGAATTAACAGAACACTAAGCAGTTCCTCAGAAAGCTTCTTTCAAGATTTCATCGGAGGATATTTCCTTTTTCACCATAGCCCTCTATGGGCTTCCAAATATCACTTTGCCAATTCCACAAGAACTGTTTCAGCGAAAGGCTTCTTGAGAGGAAAGCTGTAACTCTGTGAGATGATTTCACAGAACACAAAGAAGTTTCTCAGAAAGCTTCTTTCTCTTTGTTAACGGAGGATATTTCCTTTGGCCCTATAGTCTTTAAAGGGATCCGAAATATCTGTTCTCAGATTCCACAGAAATAAGGCTAGCAAAGAGATCCACGAAATACAGATGTAACCCTGTGAGATTAATTAACAGAACACTAAGCAGTTTCTCAGAAAGCTTCTTTCCAGATTTCATCGGAGGATATTTCCTTTTTCAACATAGCCCTCTAAGGGCTTCCAAATATCACTTTGCCAATTCCACAAGAAGTGTCTTAGCGAAAGGCTTCTTGAGGGGAAAGCTGTAACTCTGTGAGATGATTTCACAGAACACAAAGAAGTTTCTCAGAAAGCTTCTTTCTCTTTGTTATCGGAGGATATTTCCTTTGGCCCTATAGTCTTCAAAGGGAAAGGAAATATCTGTTGTGAGATTCCACAGAAATAAGGCTAGCAAAGAGATCCACGAAATACAGGTGTAAGTCTGTGAGATGAATGAACAGAACACTAAGCAGTTTCTCAGAAAGCTTCTTTCCAGATTTCATCGGAGGATATTTCCTTTTTCACCATAGCCCTCTATGGGCTTCCAAATATCACTTTGGCAATTCCACAAGAAGTGTCTTAGCGAAAGGCTTCTTGAGGGAAAAGCTGTAACTCTGTGAGATGATTTCACAGAACACAAAGAAGTTTCTCAGAAAGCTTCTTTCTCTTTGTTATCGGAGGATATTTCCTTTGGCCCTATAGTCTTTAAAGGGATCCGTAATATCTGTTCTCAGATTCCACAGAAATAAGGCTAGCAAAGAGATCCACGAAATACAGATGTAACTCTGTGAGATAAATTACAGAACACTAAGCAGTTTCTCAGAAACCTTCTTTCCAGATTTCATCGGAGGATATATCCTTTTTCACCATAGCCCTCTATGGGCTTCCAAATATCACTTTGCCAATTCCACAAGAACTGTCTTAGCGAAAGTCTTCTGGAGGGCAAAGCTGTAACTCTGTGAGATGATTTCACAGAACACAAAGAAGTTTCTCAGAAAGCTTCTTTCTCTTTGTTATCGGAGGATATTTCCTTTGGCCCTATAGTCTTCAAAGGGAAAGGAAATATCTGTTCTCAGATTCCACAGAAATAAGGCTAGCAAAGACATCCACGAAATACAGATGTAACTCTGTGAGATGTATTAACAGAGCACTAAGCAGTTTCTCAGAAAGCTTCTTTCCAGATTTCATCGGAGGATAGTTCCTTTTTCACCATAGCCCTCTATGGGCTTCCAAATATCACTTTGCCAATTCCACAAGAACTGTTTTAGCGAAAGGCTTCTTGAGGGGAAAGCTGGAACTCTGTGAGATGATTTCACAGAACACAAAGAAGTTTCTCAGAAAGCTTCTTTCTCTTTGTTATCGGAGGATATTTCCTTTGGTCCTATTGTCTTCAAAGGGAAAGGAAATATCTGTTGTCAGATTCCACAGAAATAAGGCTAGCAAAGAGATCCACGAAATACAGATGTAACTCTGTGAGATGAATTAACAGAACACTAAGCAGTTTCTCAGAAAGCTTCTTTCCAGATTTCATCGGAGGATATTTCCTTTTTCACCATGGCCCTCTATGGGCTTCCAAATATCACTTTGCCAATTCCACAAGAACTGTCTTAGCGAAAGGCTTCTTGAGGGGAAAGCTGTAACTCTGTGAGATGATTTCACAGAACAGAAAGAAGTTTCTCAGAAAGCTTCTTTCTCTTTGTTATCGGAGGATATTTCCTTTGGCCCTATAGTCTTCAAAGGGAAAGGAAACATCTGTTGTCAGATTCCACAGAGATAAGGCTAGAAAAGAGATCCACGAAATACAGATGTAACCCTGTGAGATGAATTAACAGAACACTAAGCAGTTTCTCAGAAAGCTTCTTTCCAGATTTCATCGGAGGATATTTCCTTTTTCACCATAGCCCTCTACGGGCTTCCAAATATCACTTTGCCAATTCCACAAGAACTGTCTTAGCGAAAGGCTTCTTGAGGGGAAAGCTATAACTCTGTGAGATGATTTCACAGAACACAAAGAAGTTTCACAGGAAGCTTCTTTCTCTTTGTTATCGGAAGATAGTTCCTTTGGCCCTATAGTCTTCAAAGGGAAAGGAAATATCTGTTCTCAGATTCCAGAGAAATAAGACTAGCAAAGAGATCCACGAAATACAGATGTAACTCTGTGAGATGAATTAACAGAACACTACGCAGTTTCTCAGAAAGCTTCTTTCCAAATTTCATCGGAGGATATTTCCTTTTTCACCATAGCCCTCTACGGGCTTCCAAATATCACTTTGCCAATTCCACAAGAACTGTCTTAGCGAATGGCTTCTTGAGGGGAAAGCTGTAACTCTGTGAGATGATTTCATAGAACACAAAGAAGTTTCTCAGAAAGCTTCTTTCTCTTTGTTATCGGAGGATATTTCCTTTGGCCCTATAGTCTTCAAAGGGAAAGGAAATATCTGTTGTCAGATTCCACAGAAATAAGGCTAGCAAAGAGATCCACGAAATACAGATGTAACTCTGTGAGATGAATTAACAGAACACTAAGCAGTTTCTCACAAAGCTTCTTTCCAGATTTCATCGGAGGATATTTCCTTTTTCACCATAGCCCTCTATGGGCTTCCAAACATCACTTTGCCAATTCCATAAGAACTGTCTTAGCGAAAGGCTTCTTCAGGGGAAATCTGTAACTCTGTGAGATGATTTCACAGAACACAAAGAAGTTTCTCAGAAATCTTCTTTCTCTTTGTTAATGGAGGATATTTCCTTTGGCCCTATAGTCTTCCAAGGGATTCGAAATATTTGTTCTCAGATTCCACAGAAATAAGGCTAGCAAAGAGATCCACGAAATACAGATGTAACTCGGTGAGATGAATTAACAGAACACTAAGCAGTTTTTCAGAAAGCTTCTTTCCAGATTTCATCGGAGGTTATTTCTTTTTTCACCATAGCCCTCTATGGGCTTCCAAATATCACTTTGCAATTCCACAAGAACTGTCTTAGCGAAAGGCTTCTTGAGGGGAAAGCTGTAACTCTGTGAGATGATTTCACAGAACACTAAGAAGTTTCTCAGAAAGCTTCTTTCTCTTTGTTATCGGAGGATATTTCCTTTGGCCCTATAGTCTTCAAAGGGAAAGGAAATATCTGTTGTCAGATTCCACAGAAATAAGGCTATCAAAGAGATCCAAGAAATACAGATGTAACACTTTGAGATGAATTAACAGAACACTAAGTAGTTTCTCAGAAAGCTTCTTTCCAGATTTCATCGGAGGATATTTCCTTTTTCACCATAGCCCTGTATGGGCTTCCAAATATCACTTTGCCAATTCCACAAGAGCTGTCTTAGCGAAAGGCTTCTTGAGGGGAAAGCTGTAACTCTGTGAGATAATTTCACAGAACACAAAGAAGTTTCTCAGAAAGCTTCTTTCTCTTTGTTATCGGAGGATATTTCCTTTGGCCCTATAGACTTCAGGAGGATCCGAAATATCTGTTCTCAGATTCCACAGAAATAAGGCTAGCAAACATATCCACGAAATACTGATGTAACTCTGTGAGATGAATTAACAGAACACTAAGCAGTTTCTCAGGAAGCTTCTTTCCAGATTTCATCTGAGGATATTTCCTTTTTCACCATAGCCCTCTATGGGCTTCCTAATATCACTTTGCCAATTCCACAAGAACTGTCTTAGTAAAGGCTACTTGAGGGGAAAGCTGTAACTCTGTGAGATGATTTCACAGAACAAAAAGAAGTTTCTCAGAAAACTTCTTTCTCTTTGTTATCGGAGGATATTTCCTTTGGCCCTATAGTCTTCAAAGGGAAAGGAAATATCTGTTGTCAGATTCCACAGAAATAAGGCTAGCAAAGAGATCCACGAAATACAGATGTAACTCTGTGAGATGAATTAACAGAACACTAAGCAGTTTCTCAGAAAGCTTCATTCCAGATTTCATCGGAGGATATTTCCTTTTTCACCACAGCCCTCAATGGGCTTCCAAACATCACTTTGCCAATTCCACAAGAACTGTCTTAGCGAAAGGCTTCTTGAAGGGAAAGCTGTAACTCTGTGAGATGATTTCACAGAACACAAAGAAGTTTCTCAGAAAGCTTCTTTCTCTTTGTTAAAGGAGGATATTTCCTTTGGCCCTATAGTCTTCAAAGGGATCCGAAATATTTGTTCTCAGATTCCACAGAAATAAGGCTAGCAAAGAGATCCACGAAATACAGATGTAACTCTGTGAGATGAATTACAGAACACTAAGCAGTTTCTCAGAAAGCTTCTTTCCAGATTTCATCGGAGGATATTTCCTTTTTCACCATAGCCCTTTATGGGCTTCCAAATATCACTTTGCCAATTCCACAAGAACTGTCTTAGCGAAAGGCTTCCTGAGGGGAAAGCTGTAACTCTGTGAGATGATTTCAAAGAACACAAAGAAGTTTCTCAGAAAGCTTCTTTCTCTTTGTTATCGTAGGATATTTCCTTTGGCCCTATAGTCTTCAAAGGGAAAGGAAATATCTCTTCTCAGATTCCACAGAAATAAGGCTAGCAAAGAGATCCACGAAATACAGATGTAACTCTGTGAGATGAATTAACAGAATACTAAGCAGTTTCGCAGAAAGCTTCTTTCCAGATTTCATCGGAGGATATTTCCTTTTTCACCATAGCCCTCTATGGGCTTCCAAATATCACTTTGCCAATTCCACAAGAACAGTCTTAGCGAAAGGCTTCTTGAGGGCAAAGCTGTAACTCTGTGAGATGATTTCACAGAACACAAAGAAGTTTCTCAGAAAGCTTCTTTCTCTTTGTTATCGGAGGATATTTCCTTTGGCCCTATAGTCTTCAAACGGATCCGAAATATCTGTTCTCAGATTCCACAGAAATAAGGCTAGCAAAGAGATCCACGAAATACAGATGTAACTCGGTGAGATGAATTAACAGAACACTAAGCAGATTCTCAGAAAGCTTCTTTCCAGGTTTCATCGGAGGTTATTTCCTTTTTCACCTTAGCCCACTATGGGCTTCCAAATATCACTTTGCAATTCCACAAGAACTGTCTTAACGAATGGCTTCTTGAGGGGAAAGCTTTAACTCTGTGAGATGATTTCCCAGGACACAAAGAAGTTTCTCAGAAAGCTTCTTTCTCTTTGTTATCGGAGGATATTTCCTTTGGCCCTATAGTCTTCAAAGGGATCCGAAATATCTGTTCTCAGATTCCACAGAAATAAGGCTAGCAAAGAGATCCGCGAAATAAAGATGTAACTCTGTGAGATGAATTAACAGAACACTAAGCAGTTTCTCAGAACGCTTCTTTCCAGATTTCATGGGAGGATATTTCCTTTTTCACCATAGCCCTCTATGGGCTTCCAAATATCACTTTGCCAATTCCACAAGAACTGTCTTAGGGAAAGGCTTCTTGAGGGGAAAGCTGTAACTCTGTGAGATGATTTCACAGAACACAAAGAAGTTTCTCAGAAAGCTTCTTTCTCTTTGTTATCAGAGGATATTTCCTTTGGCCCTATAGTCTTCAAAGGGATCCGAAATATCTGTTGTCAGATTCTACAGAAATAAGGCTAGCAAAGAGATCCACGAAATACAGATGTAACTCTGTGAGATGAATTAACAGAACACTAAGCAGCTTTTCAGAAAGCTTCTTTCCAGGTTTCATCGGAGAATATTTCCTTTTTCACCATAGCCCTCTATGGGCTTCCAAATATCACTTTGCCAATTCCACAAGAACTGTCTTAGCGAAAGGCTTCTTGAGGGGAAAGCTGTAACTCTGTGAGATGATTTCATAGAACACATAGAAGTTTCTCAGAAAGCTTCTTTCTCTTTGTTATCAGAGGACATTTCCTTTGGCCCTATAGTCTTCAAAGGGAAAGGAAATATCTGTTGTCAGATTCCACAGAAATAAGACTAGCAAAGAGATCCACCAAATACAGATGTACCTCTGTGAGATGAATTATCAGAACACTAAGCAGTTTCTCAGAAAGCTTCTTTCCAGATTTCATCTGAGGATATGTCCTTTTTCACCATAGCCCTCTATGGGCTTCCAAATATCACTTTGCCAATTCCACAAGAACTGTCTTCGCGAAAGGCTTCTTGAGGGGAAAGCTGTAACTCTGTGAGATGATTTCACAGAACACAAAGAAGTTTCACAGAAAGTTCTTTCTCTTTGTTATCGGAAGATAATTCCTTTGGCCCTGTAGTCTTCAAAGGGAAAGGAAATATCTGTTCTCAGATTCCACAGAAATAAGGCTAGCAAAGAGATCCATGAAATACAGATGTAACACTGTGAGATGAATTAACAGAACACTAAGCAGTTTCTCAGAAAGCTTCTTTCCAAATTTCATCGGAGGATATTTCCTTTTTCACCATAGCCCTCTATGGGCTTCCAAATATCACTTTGCCAATTCCACAAGAACTGTCTTAGCGAAAGGCTTCTTGAGCGGAAAGCTGTAACTCTCTGAGATGATTTCACAGAACACAAAGAAGTTTCACAGAAAGCTTCTTTCCCTTTGTTATCGGATGATATTTCCTTTGGCACTATAGTCTTCAAAGGGATCCGAAATATCTGCTGTCAGATTCTACAGAAATAAGGCTAGCAAAGAGATCCACGAAATACAGATGTAACTCTGTGAGATGAATTAACAGAACACTAAGCAGTTTTTCAGAAAGCTTCTTTCCAGGTTTCATCGGAGAATATTTCCTTTTTCACAATAGCCCTCTATGGGCTTCCAAATATCACTTTGCCAATTCCACAAGAACTGTCATAGCGAAAGGCTTCTTGAGGGGAAAGCTGTAACTCTGTGAGATGATTTCATAGAACACAAAGAAGTTTCTCAGAAAGCTTCTTTCTCTTTGTTATCGGAGGATATTTCCTTTGGCCCTATAGTCTTCAAACGGAAAGGAAATATCTGTTGTCAGATTCCACAGAAATAAGGCTAGCAAAGAGATCCAAGAAATACAGATGTAACTCTGTGAGATGAATTAACAGAACACTAAGTAGTTTCTCAGAAAGCTTCTTTCCAGATTTCATCGGAGGATATTTCCATTTTCACCATAGCACTGTATGGGCTTCCAAATATCACTTTGCCAATTCCACAAGAGCTGTCTTAGCGAAAGGCTTCTTGAGGGGAGAGCTGTAACTCTGTGAGATGATTTCACAGAACACAAAGAAGTTTCTCAGAAAGCTTCTTTCTCTTTGTTATCGGAGGATATTTCCTTTGGCCCTATAGTCTTCAAAGGGAAAGGAAATATCTGTTGTGAGATTCCACAGAAATAAGGCTAGCAAAGAGATCCACGAAATACAGGTGTAAGTCTGTGAGATGAATGAACAGAACACTAAGCAGTTTCTCAGAAAGCTTCTTTCCAGATTTCATCGGAGGATATTTCCTTTTTCACCATAGCCCTGTATGGGCTTCCAAATATCACTTTGCCAATTCCACAAGAAGTGTCTTAGCGAAAGGCTTCTTGAGGGAAAAGCTGTAACTCTGTGAGATGATTTCACAGAACACAAAGAAGTTTCTCAGAAAGCTTCTTTCTCTTTGTTATCGGAGGATATTTCCTTTGGCCCTATAGTCTTTAAAGGGATCCGTAATATCTGTTCTCAGATACCACAGAAATAAGGCTAGCAAAGAGATCCACGAAATACAGATGTAACTCTGTGAGATAAATTACAGAACACTAAGCAGTTTCTCAGAAACCTTCTTTCCAGATTTCATCGGAGGATATATCCTTTTTCACCATAGCCCTCTATGGGCTTCCAAATATCACTTTGCCAAATCCACAAGAACTGTCTTAGCGAAAGTCTTCTGGAGGGCAAAGCTGTAACTCTGTGAGATGATTTCACAGAACACAAAGAAGTTTCTCAGAAAGCTTCTTTCTCTTTGTTATCGGAGGATATTTCCTTTGGCCCTATAGTCTTCAAAGGGAAAGGAAATATCTATTCTCAGATTCCACAGAAATAAGGCTAGCAAAGACATCCACGAAATACAGATGTAACTCTGTGAGATGTATTAACAGAGCACTAAGCAGTTTCTCAGAAAGCTTCTTTCCAGATTTCATCGGAGGATAGTTCCTTTTTCACCATGGCCCTCTATGGGCTTCCAAATATCACTTTGCCAATTCCACAAGAACTGTCTTAGCGAAAGGCTTCTTGAGGGGAAAGCTGTAACTCTGTGAGATGATTTCACAGAACAGAAAGAAGTTTCTCAGAAAGCTTCTTTCTCTTTGTTATCGGAGGATATTTCCTTTGGCCCTATAGTCTTCAAAGGGAAAGGAAACATCTGTTGTCAGATTCCACAGAGATAAGGCTAGCAAAGAGATCCACGAAATACAGATGTAACCCTGTGAGATGAATTAACAGAACACTAAGCAGTTTCTCAGAAAGCTTCTTTCCAGATTTCATCGGAGGATATTTCCTTTTTCACCATAGCCCTCTACGGGCTTCCAAATATCACTTTGCCAATTCCACAAGAACTGTCTTAGCGAAAGGCTTCTTGAGGGGAAAGCTATAACTCTGTGAGATGATTTCACAGAACACAAAGAAGTTTCACAGGAAGCTTCTTTCTCTTTGTTATCGGAAGATAGTTCCTTTGGCCCTATAGTCTTCAAAGGGAAAGGAAATATCTGTTCTCAGATTCCAGAGAAATAAGACTAGCAAAGAGATCCACGAAATACAGATGTAACTCTGTGAGATGAATTAACAGAACACTACGCAGTTTCTCAGAAAGCTTCTTTCCAAATTTCATCGGAGGATATTTCCTTTTTCACCATAGCCCTCTATGGGCTTCCAAATATCACTTTGCCAATTCCACAAGAACTGTCTTAGCGAATGGCTTCTTGAGGGGAAAGCTGTAACTCTGTGAGATGATTTCATAGAACACAAAGAAGTTTCTCAGAAAGCTTCTTTCTCTTTGTTATCGGAGGATATTTCCTTTGGCCCTATAGTCTTCAAAGGGAAAGGAAATATCTGTTGTCAGATTCCACAGAAATAAGGCTAGCAAAGAGATCCACGAAATACAGATGTAACTCTGTGAGATGAATTAACAGAACACTAAGCAGTTTCTCACAAAGCTTCTTTCCAGATTTCATCGGAGGATATTTCCTTTTTCACCATAGCCCTCTATGGGCTTCCAAACATCACTTTGCCAATTCCATAAGAACTGTCTTAGCGAAAGGCTTCTTCAGGGGAAATCTGTAACTCTGTGAGATGATTTCACAGAACACAAAGAAGTTTCTCAGAAATCTTCTTTCTCTTTGTTAATGGAGGATATTTCCTTTGGCCCTATAGTCTTCCAAGGGATTCGAAATATTTGTTCTCAGATTCCACAGAAATAAGGCTAGCAAAGAGATCCACGAAATACAGATGTAACTCGGTGAGATGAATTAACAGAACACTAAGCAGTTTTTCAGAAAGCTTCTTTCCAGATTTCATCGGAGGTTATTTCTTTTTTCACCATAGCCCTCTATGGGCTTCCAAATATCACTTTGCAATTCCACAAGAACTTTCTTAGCGAAAGGATTCTTGAGGGGAAAGCTGTAACTCTGTGAGATGATTTCACAGAACACTAAGAAGTTTCTCAGAAAGCTTCTTTCTCTTTGTTATCGGTGGATATTTCCTTTGGCCCTATAGTCTTCAAAGGGAAAGGAAATATCTGTTGTCAGATTCCACAGAAATAAGGCTATCAAAGAGATCCAAGAAATACAGATGTAACACTTTGAGATGAATTAACAGAACACTAAGTAGTTTCTCAGAAAGCTTCTTTCCAGATTTCATCGGAGGATATTTCCTTTTTCACCATAGCCCTGTATGGGCTTCCAAATATCACTTTGCCAATTCCACAAGAGCTGTCTTAGCGAAAGGCTTCTTGAGGGGAAAGCTGTAACTCTGTGAGATGATTTCACAGAACACAAAGAAGTTTCTCAGAAAGCTTCTTTCTCTTTGTTATCGGAGGATATTTCCTTTGGCCCTATAGACTTCAGGAGGATCCGAAATATCTGTTCTCAGATTCCACAGAAATAAGGCTAGCAAACATATCCACGAAATACTGATGTAACTCTGTGAGATGAATTAACAGAACACTAAGCAGTTTCTCAGGAAGCTTCTTTCCAGATTTCATCTGAGGATATTTCCTTTTTCACCATAGCCCTCTATGGGCTTCCTAATATCACTTTGCCAATTCCACAAGAACTGTCTTAGTAAAGGCTACTTGAGGGGAAAGCTGTAACTCTGTGAGATGATTTCACAGAACAAAAAGAAGTTTCTCAGAAAACTTCTTTCTCTTTGTTATCGGAGGATATTTCCTTTGGCCCTATAGTCTTCAAAGGGAAAGGAAATATCTGTTGTCAGATTCCACAGAAATAAGGCTAGCAAAGAGATCCACGAAATACAGATGTAACTCTGTGAGATGAATTAACAGAACACTAAGCAGTTTCTCAGAAAGCTTCATTCCAGATTTCATCGGAGGATATTTCCTTTTTCACCACAGCCCTCAATGGGCTTCCAAACATCACTTTGCCAATTCCACAAGAACTGTCTTAGCGAAAGTCTTCTTGAAGGGAAAGCTGTAACTCTGTGAGATGATTTCACAGAACACAAAGAAGTTTCTCAGAAAGCTTCTTTCTCTTTGTTAAAGGAGGATATTTCCTTTGGCCCTATAGTCTTCAAAGGGATCCGAAATATTTGTTCTCAGATTCCACAGAAATAAGGCTAGCAAAGAGATCCACGAAATACAGATGTAACTCTGTGAGATGAATTACAGAACACTAAGCAGTTTCTCAGAAAGCTTCTTTCCAGATTTCATCGGAGGATATTTCCTTTTTCACCATAGCCCTTTATGGGCTTCCAAATATCACTTTGCCAATTCCACAAGAACTGTCTTAGCGAAAGGCTTCCTGAGGGGAAAGCTGTAACTCTGTGAGATGATTTCACAGAACACAAAGAAGTTTCTCAGAAAGCTTCTTTCTCTTTGTTATCGTAGGATATTTCCTTTGGCCCTATAGTCTTCAAAGGGAAAGGAAATATCTCTTCTCAGATTCCACAGAAATAAGGCTAGCAAAGAGATCCACGAAATACAGATGTAACTCTGTGAGATGAATTAACAGAATACTAAGCAGTTTCGCAGAAAGCTTCTTTCCAGATTTCATCGGAGGATATTTCCTTTTTCACCATAGCCCTCTATGGGCTTCCAAATATCACTTTGCCAATTCCACAAGAACTGTCTTAGCGAAAGGCTTCTTGAGGGCAAAGCTGTAACTCTGTGAGATGATTTCACAGAACACAAAGAAGTTTCTCAGAAAGCTTCTTTCTCTTTGTTATCGGAGGATATTTCCTTTGGCCCTATAGTCTTCAAACGGATCCGAAATATCTGTTCTCAGATTCCACAGAAATAAGGCTAGCAAAGAGATCCACGAAATACAGATGTAACTCGGTGAGATGAATTAACAGAACACTAAGCAGATTCTCAGAAAGCTTCTTTCCAGGTTTCATCGGAGGTTATTTCCTTTTTCACCTTAGCCCTCTATGGGCTTCCAAATATCACTTTGCAATTCCACAAGAACTGTCTTAACGAATGGCTTCTTGAGGGGAAAGCTTTAACTCTGTGAGATGATTTCCCAGGACACAAAGAAGTTTCTCAGAAAGCTTCTTTCTCTTTGTTATCGGAGGATATTTCCTTTGGCCCTATAGTCTTCAAAGGGATCCGAAATATCTGTTCTCAGATTCCACAGAAATAAGGCTAGCAAAGAGATCCGCGAAATAAAGATGTAACTCTGTGAGATGAATTAACAGAACACTAAGCAGTTTCTCAGAACGCTTCTTTCAAGATTTCATGGGAGGATATTTCCTTTTTCACCATAGCCCTCTATGGGCTTCCAAATATCACTTTGCCAATTCCACAAGAACTGTCTTAGGGAAAGGCTTCTTGAGGGGAAAGCTGTAACTCTGTGAGATGATTTCACAGAACACAAAGAAGTTTCTCAGAAAGCTTCTTTCTCTTTGTTATCAGAGGATATTTCCTTTGGCCCTATAGTCTTCAAAGGGATCCGAAATATCTGTTGTCAGATTCTACAGAAATAAGGCTAGCAAAGAGATCCACGAAATACAGATGTAACTCTGTGAGATGAATTAACAGAACACTAAGCAGCTTTTCAGAAAGCTTCTTTCCAGGTTTCATCGGAGAATATTTCCTTTTTCACCATAGCCCTCTATGGGCTTCCAAATATCACTTTGCCAATTCCACAAGAACTGTCTTAGCGAAAGGCTTCTTGAGGGGAAAGCTGTAAGTCTGTGAGATGATTTCATAGAACACATAGAAGTTTCTCAGAAAGCTTCTTTCTCTTTGTTATCAGAGGACATTTCCTTTGGCCCTATAGTCTTCAAAGGGAAAGGAAATATCTGTTGTCAGATTCCACAGAAATAAGACTAGCAAAGAGATCCACCAAATACAGATGTACCTCTGTGAGATGAATTATCAGAACACTAAGCAGTTTCTCAGAAAGCTTCTTTCCAGATTTCATCTGAGGATATGTCCTTTTTCACCATAGCCCTCTATGGGCTTCCAAATATCACTTTGCCAATTCCACAAGAACTGTCTTAGCGAAAGGCTTCTTGAGGGGAAAGCTGTAACTCTGTGAGATGATTTCACAGAACACAAAGAAGTTTCACAGAAAGTTCTTTCTCTTTGTTATCGGAAGATAATTCCTTTGGCCCTGTAGTCTTCAAAGGGAAAGGAAATATCTGTTCTCAGATTCCACAGAAATAAGGCCAGCAAAGTAATCCATGAAATACAGATGTAACACTGTGAGATGAATTAACAGAACACTAAGCAGTTTCTCAGAAAGCTTCTTTCCAAATTTCTTCGGAGGATATTTCCTTTTTCAACATAGCCCTCTATGGGCTTCCAAATATCACTTTGCCAATTCCACAAGAACTGTCTTAGCGAAAGGCTTCTTGAGCGGAAAGCTGTAACTCTCTGAGATGATTTCACAGAACACAAAGAAGTTTCACAGAAAGCTTCTTTCCCTTTGTTATCGGATGATATTTCCTTTGGCACTATAGTCTTCAAAGGGATCCGAAATATCTGCTGTCAGATTCTACAGAAATAAGGCTAGCAAAGAGATCCACGAAATACAGATGTAACTCTGTGAGATGAATTAACAGAACACTAAGCAGTTTTTCAGAAAGCTTCTTTCCAGGTTTCATCGGAGAATATTTCCTTTTTCACAATAGCCCTCTATGGGCTTCCAAATATCACTTTGCCAATTCCACAAGAACTGTCATAGCGAAAGGCTTCTTGAGGGGAAAGCTGTAACTCTGTGAGATGATTTCATAGAACACAAAGAAGTTTCTCAGAAAGCTTCTTTCTCTTTGTTATCGGTGGATATTTCCTTTGGCCCTATAGTCTTCAAAGGGAAAGGAAATATCTGTTGTCAGATTCCACAGAAATAAGGCTATCAAAGAGATCCAAGAAATACAGATGTAACACTTTGAGATGAATTAACAGAACACTAAGTAGTTTCTCAGAAAGCTTCTTTCCAGATTTCATCGGAGGATATTTCCTTTTTCACCATAGCCCTGTATGGGCTTCCAAATATCACTTTGCCAATTCCACAAGAGCTGTCTTAGCGAAAGGCTTCTTGAGGGGAAAGCTGTAACTCTGTGAGATGATTTCACAGAACACAAAGAAGTTTCTCAGAAAGCTTCTTTCTCTTTGTTATCGGAGGATATTTCCTTTGGCCCTATAGACTTCAGGAGGATCCGAAATATCTGTTCTCAGATTCCACAGAAATAAGGCTAGCAAACATATCCACGAAATACTGATGTAACTCTGTGAGATGAATTAACAGAACACTAAGCAGTTTCTCAGGAAGCTTCTTTCCAGATTTCATCTGAGGATATTTCCTTTTTCACCATAGCCCTCTATGGGCTTCCTAATATCACTTTGCCAATTCCACAAGAACTGTCTTAGTAAAGGCTACTTGAGGGGAAAGCTGTAACTCTGTGAGATGATTTCACAGAACAAAAAGAAGTTTCTCAGAAAACTTCTTTCTCTTTGTTATCGGAGGATATTTCCTTTGGCCCTATAGTCTTCAAAGGGAAAGGAAATATCTGTTGTCAGATTCCACAGAAATAAGGCTAGCAAAGAGATCCACGAAATACAGATGTAACTCTGTGAGATGAATTAACAGAACACTAAGCAGTTTCTCAGAAAGCTTCATTCCAGATTTCATCGGAGGATATTTCCTTTTTCACCACAGCCCTCAATGGGCTTCCAAACATCACTTTGCCAATTCCACAAGAACTGTCTTAGCGAAAGTCTTCTTGAAGGGAAAGCTGTAACTCTGTGAGATGATTTCACAGAACACAAAGAAGTTTCTCAGAAAGCTTCTTTCTCTTTGTTAAAGGAGGATATTTCCTTTGGCCCTATAGTCTTCAAAGGGATCCGAAATATTTGTTCTCAGATTCCACAGAAATAAGGCTAGCAAAGAGATCCACGAAATACAGATGTAACTCTGTGAGATGAATTACAGAACACTAAGCAGTTTCTCAGAAAGCTTCTTTCCAGATTTCATCGGAGGATATTTCCTTTTTCACCATAGCCCTTTATGGGCTTCCAAATATCACTTTGCCAATTCCACAAGAACTGTCTTAGCGAAAGGCTTCCTGAGGGGAAAGCTGTAACTCTGTGAGATGATTTCACAGAACACAAAGAAGTTTCTCAGAAAGCTTCTTTCTCTTTGTTATCGTAGGATATTTCCTTTGGCCCTATAGTCTTCAAAGGGAAAGGAAATATCTCTTCTCAGATTCCACAGAAATAAGGCTAGCAAAGAGATCCACGAAATACAGATGTAACTCTGTGAGATGAATTAACAGAATACTAAGCAGTTTCGCAGAAAGCTTCTTTCCAGATTTCATCGGAGGATATTTCCTTTTTCACCATAGCCCTCTATGGGCTTCCAAATATCACTTTGCCAATTCCACAAGAACTGTCTTAGCGAAAGGCTTCTTGAGGGCAAAGCTGTAACTCTGTGAGATGATTTCACAGAACACAAAGAAGTTTCTCAGAAAGCTTCTTTCTCTTTGTTATCGGAGGATATTTCCTTTGGCCCTATAGTCTTCAAACGGATCCGAAATATCTGTTCTCAGATTCCACAGAAATAAGGCTAGCAAAGAGATCCACGAAATACAGATGTAACTCGGTGAGATGAATTAACAGAACACTAAGCAGATTCTCAGAAAGCTTCTTTCCAGGTTTCATCGGAGGTTATTTCCTTTTTCACCTTAGCCCTCTATGGGCTTCCAAATATCACTTTGCAATTCCACAAGAACTGTCTTAACGAATGGCTTCTTGAGGGGAAAGCTTTAACTCTGTGAGATGATTTCCCAGGACACAAAGAAGTTTCTCAGAAAGCTTCTTTCTCTTTGTTATCGGAGGATATTTCCTTTGGCCCTATAGTCTTCAAAGGGATCCGAAATATCTGTTCTCAGATTCCACAGAAATAAGGCTAGCAAAGAGATCCGCGAAATAAAGATGTAACTCTGTGAGATGAATTAACAGAACACTAAGCAGTTTCTCAGAACGCTTCTTTCAAGATTTCATGGGAGGATATTTCCTTTTTCACCATAGCCCTCTATGGGCTTCCAAATATCACTTTGCCAATTCCACAAGAACTGTCTTAGGGAAAGGCTTCTTGAGGGGAAAGCTGTAACTCTGTGAGATGATTTCACAGAACACAAAGAAGTTTCTCAGAAAGCTTCTTTCTCTTTGTTATCAGAGGATATTTCCTTTGGCCCTATAGTCTTCAAAGGGATCCGAAATATCTGTTGTCAGATTCTACAGAAATAAGGCTAGCAAAGAGATCCACGAAATACAGATGTAACTCTGTGAGATGAATTAACAGAACACTAAGCAGCTTTTCAGAAAGCTTCTTTCCAGGTTTCATCGGAGAATATTTCCTTTTTCACCATAGCCCTCTATGGGCTTCCAAATATCACTTTGCCAATTCCACAAGAACTGTCTTAGCGAAAGGCTTCTTGAGGGGAAAGCTGTAAGTCTGTGAGATGATTTCATAGAACACATAGAAGTTTCTCAGAAAGCTTCTTTCTCTTTGTTATCAGAGGACATTTCCTTTGGCCCTATAGTCTTCAAAGGGAAAGGAAATATCTGTTGTCAGATTCCACAGAAATAAGACTAGCAAAGAGATCCACCAAATACAGATGTACCTCTGTGAGATGAATTATCAGAACACTAAGCAGTTTCTCAGAAAGCTTCTTTCCAGATTTCATCTGAGGATATGTCCTTTTTCACCATAGCCCTCTATGGGCTTCCAAATATCACTTTGCCAATTCCACAAGAACTGTCTTAGCGAAAGGCTTCTTGAGGGGAAAGCTGTAACTCTGTGAGATGATTTCACAGAACACAAAGAAGTTTCACAGAAAGTTCTTTCTCTTTGTTATCGGAAGATAATTCCTTTGGCCCTGTAGTCTTCAAAGGGAAAGGAAATATCTGTTCTCAGATTCCACAGAAATAAGGCCAGCAAAGTAATCCATGAAATACAGATGTAACACTGTGAGATGAATTAACAGAACACTAAGCAGTTTCTCAGAAAGCTTCTTTCCAAATTTCTTCGGAGGATATTTCCTTTTTCAACATAGCCCTCTATGGGCTTCCAAATATCACTTTGCCAATTCCACAAGAACTGTCTTAGCGAAAGGCTTCTTGAGCGGAAAGCTGTAACTCTCTGAGATGATTTCACAGAACACAAAGAAGTTTCACAGAAAGCTTCTTTCCCTTTGTTATCGGATGATATTTCCTTTGGCACTATAGTCTTCAAAGGGATCCGAAATATCTGCTGTCAGATTCTACAGAAATAAGGCTAGCAAAGAGATCCACGAAATACAGATGTAACTCTGTGAGATGAATTAACAGAACACTAAGCAGTTTTTCAGAAAGCTTCTTTCCAGGTTTCATCGGAGAATATTTCCTTTTTCACAATAGCCCTCTATGGGCTTCCAAATATCACTTTGCCAATTCCACAAGAACTGTCATAGCGAAAGGCTTCTTGAGGGGAAAGCTGTAACTCTGTGAGATGATTTCATAGAACACAAAGAAGTTTCTCAGAAAGCTTCTTTCTCTTTGTTATCGGAGGATATTTCCTTTGGCCCTATAGTCTTCAAACGGAAAGGAAATATCTGTTGTCAGATTCCACAGAAATAAGGCTAGCAAAGAGATCCAAGAAATACAGATGTAACTCTGTGAGATGAATTAACAGAACACTAAGTAGTTTCTCAGAAAGCTTCTTTCCAGATTTCATCGGAGGATATTTCCATTTTCACCATAGCACTGTATGGGCTTCCAAATATCACTTTGCCAATTCCACAAGAGCTGTCTTAGCGAAAGGCTTCTTGAGGGGAAAGCTGTAACTCTGTGAGATGATTTCACAGAACACAAAGAAGTTTCTCAGAAAGCTTCTTTCTCTTTGTTATCGGAGGATATTTCCTTTGGTCCTATTGTCTTCAAAGGGAAAGGAAATATCTGTTGTCAGATTCCACAGAAATAAGGCTAGCAAAGAGATCCACGAAATACAGATGTAACTCTGTAAGATGAATTAACAGAACACTAAGCAGTTTCTCAGAAAGCTTCTTTCCAGATTTCATCGGAGGATATTTCCTTTTTCACCATGGCCCTCTATGGGCTTCCAAATATCACTTTGCCAATTCCACAAGAACTGTCTTAGCGAATTGCTTCTTGAGGGGAAAGCTGTAACTCTGTGAGATGATTTCATAGAACACAAAGAAGTTTCTCAGAAAGCTTCTTTCTCTTTGTTATCGGAGGATATTTCCTTTGGCCCTATAATCTTCAAAGGGAAAGGAAATATGTGTTGTCAGATTCCACAGAAATAAGGCTAGCAAAGAGATCCACGAAATACAGATGTGACTCTGTGAGATGAATTAACAGAACACTAAGCAGTTTCTCAGAAAGCTTCTTTCCAGATTTCATCGGAGGATATTTCCTTTTTCACCATAGCCCTCTAAGGGCTTCCAAATATCACTTTGCCAATTCCACAAGAACTGTCATAGCGAAAGTCTTCTGGAGGGCAAAGCTGTAACTCTGTGAGATGATTTCACAGAACACAAAGAAGTTTCTCAGAAACCTTCTTTCTCTTTGTTATCGGAGGTTATTTCCTTTGGCCCTATAGTCTTCAAAGGGAAAGGAAATATCTGTTGTCAGATTCCACAGAAATAAGGCTAGCAAAGAGATCCACGAAATACAGATGTAACTCGGTGAGATGAATTAACAGAACACTAAGCAGTTTCTCACAAAGCTTCTTTCCAGATTTCATCGGAGGATATTCCCTTTTTCACCATAGCCCTCTATGGGCTTCCAAACATCACTTTGCCAATTCCATAAGAACTGTCTTAGCGAAAGGCTTCTTGAGGGGAAAGCTGTAACTCTGTGAGATGATTTCACAGAACACTAAGAAGTTTCTCAGAAATCTTCTTTCTCTTTGTTAATGGAGGATATTTCCTTTGGCCCTATAGTCTTCCAAGGGATTCGAAATATTTGTTCTCAGATTCCACAGAAATAAGGCTAGCAAAGAGATCCACGAAATACAGATGTAACTCGGTGAGATGAATTAACAGAACACTAAGCAGTTTTTCAGAAAGCTTCTTTCCAGATTTCATCGGAGGTTATTTCTTTTTTCACCATAGCCCTCTATGGGCTTCCAAATATCACTTTGCAATTCCACAAGAACTGTCTTAGCGAAAGGCTTCTTGAGGGGAAAGCTGTAACTCTGTGAGATGATTTCACAGAACACTAAGAAGTTTCTCAGAAAGCTTCTTTCTCTTTGTTATCGGAGGATATTTCCTTTGGCCCTATAGTCTTCAAAGGGAAAGGAAATATCTGTTGTCAGATTCCACAGAAATAAGGCTATCAAAGAGATCCAAGAAATACAGATGTAACACTTTGAGATGAATTAACAGAACACTAAGTAGTTTCTCAGAAAGCTTCTTTCCAGATTTCATCGGAGGATATTTCCTTTTTCACCATAGCCCTGTATGGGCTTCCAAATATCACTTTGCCAATTCCACAAGAGCTGTCTTAGCGAAAGGCTTCTTGAGGGGAAAGCTGTAACTCTGTGAGATGATTTCACAGAACACAAAGAAGTTTCTCAGAAAGCTTCTTTCTCTTTGTTATCGGAGGATATTTCCTTTGGCCCTATAGACTTCAGGAGGATCCGAAATATCTGTTCTCAGATTCCACAGAAATAAGGCTAGCAAACATATCCACGAAATACTGATGTAACTCTGTGAGATGAATTAACAGAACACTAAGCAGTTTCTCAGGAAGCTTCTTTCCAGATTTCATCTGAGGATATTTCCTTTTTCACCATAGCCCTCTATGGGCTTCCTAATATCACTTTGCCAATTCCACAAGAACTGTCTTAGTAAAGGCTACTTGAGGGGAAAGCTGTAACTCTGTGAGATGATTTCACAGAACAAAAAGAAGTTTCTCAGAAAACTTCTTTCTCTTTGTTATCGGAGGATATTTCCTTTGGCCCTATAGTCTTCAAAGGGAAAGGAAATATCTGTTGTCAGATTCCACAGAAATAAGGCTAGCAAAGAGATCCACGAAATACAGATGTAACTCTGTGAGATGAATTAACAGAACACTAAGCAGTTTCTCAGAAAGCTTCATTCCAGATTTCATCGGAGGATATTTCCTTTTTCACCACAGCCCTCAATGGGCTTCCAAACATCACTTTGCCAATTCCACAAGAACTGTCTTAGCGAAAGGCTTCTTGAAGGGAAAGCTGTAACTCTGTGAGATGATTTCACAGAACACAAAGAAGTTTCTCAGAAAGCTTCTTTCTCTTTGTTAAAGGAGGATATTTCCTTTGGCCCTATAGTCTTCAAAGGGATCCGAAATATTTGTTCTCAGATTCCACAGAAATAAGGCTAGCAAAGAGATCCACGAAATACAGATGTAACTCTGTGAGATGAATTACAGAACACTAAGCAGTTTCTCAGAAAGCTTCTTTCCAGATTTCATCGGAGGATATTTCCTTTTTCACCATAGCCCTTTATGGGCTTCCAAATATCACTTTGCCAATTCCACAAGAACTGTCTTAGCGAAAGGCTTCTTGAGGGGAAAGCTGTAACTCTGTGAGATGATTTCACAGAACACAAAGAAGTTTCTCAGAAAGCTTCTTTCTCTTTGTTATCGTAGGATATTTCCTTTGGCCCTATAGTCTTCAAAGGGAAAGGAAATATCTCTTCTCAGATTCCACAGAAATAAGGCTAGCAAAGAGATCCACGAAATACAGATGTAACTCTGTGAGATAAATTAACAGAATACTAAGCAGTTTCGCAGAAAGCTTCTTTCCAGATTTCATCGGAGGATATTTCCTTTTTCACCATAGCCCTCTATGGGCTTCCAAATATCACTTTGCCAATTCCACAAGAACAGTCTTAGCGAAAGGCTTCTTGAGGGCAAAGCTGTAACTCTGTGAGATGATTTCACAGAACACAAAGAAGTTTCTCAGAAAGCTTCTTTCTCTTTGTTATCGGAGGATATTTCCTTTGGCCCTATAGTCTTCAAACGGATCCGAAATATCTGTTCTCAGATTCCACAGAAATAAGGCTAGCAAAGAGATCCACGAAATACAGATGTAACTCGGTGAGATGAATTAACAGAACACTAAGCAGATTCTCAGAAAGCTTCTTTCCGGGTTTCATCGGAGGTTATTTCCTTTTTCACCTTAGCCCTCTATGGGCTTCCAAATATCACTTTGCAATTCCACAAGAACTGTCTTAACGAATGGCTTCTTGAGGGGAAAGCTTTAACTCTGTGAGATGATTTCCCAGGACACAAAGAAGTTTCTCAGAAAGCTTCTTTCTCTTTGTTATCGGAGGATATTTCCTTTGGCCCTATAGTCTTCAAAGGGATCCGAAATATCTGTTCTCAGATTCCACAGAAATAAGGCTAGCAAAGAGATCCGCGAAATAAAGATGTAACTCTGTGAGATGAATTAACAGAACACTAAGCAGTTTCTCAGAACGCTTCTTTCCAGATTTCATGGGAGGATATTTCCTTTTTCACCATAGCCCTCTATGGGCTTCCAAATATCACTTTGCCAATTCCAGAAGAACTGTCTTAGGGAAAGGCTTCTTGAGGGAAAGCTGTAACTCTGTGAGATGATTTCACAGAACACAAAGAAGTTTCTCAGAAAGCTTCTTTCTCTTTGTTATCAGAGGATATTTCCTTTGGCCCTATAGTCTTCAAAGGGATCCGAAATATCTGTTGTCAGATTCTACAGAAATAAGGCTAGCAACGAGATCCACGAAATACAGATGTAACTCTGTGAGATGAATTAACAGAACACTAAGCAGCTTTTCAGAAAGCTTCTTTCCAGGTTTCATCGGAGAATATTTCCTTTTTCACCATAGCCCTCTATGGGCTTCCAAATATCACTTTGCCAATTCCACAAGAACTGTCTTAGCGAAAGGCTTCTTGAGGGGAAAGCTGTAACTCTGTGAGATGATTTCATAGAACACATAGAAGTTTCTCAGAAAGCTTCTTTCTCTTTGTTATCAGAGGACATTTCCTTTGGCCCTATAGTCTTCAAAGGGAAAGGAAATATCTGTTGTCAGATTCCACAGAAATAAGACTAGCAAAGAGATCCACCAAATACAGATGTACCTCTGTGAGATGAATTATCAGAACACTAAGCAGTTTCTCAGAAAGCTTCTTTCCAGATTTCATCTGAGGATATGTCCTTTTTCACCATAGCCCTCTATGGGCTTCCAAATATCACTTTGCCAATTCCACAAGAACTGTCTTAGCGAAAGGCTTCTTGAGGGGAAAGCTGTAACTCTGTGAGATGATTTCACAGAACACAAAGAAGTTTCACAGAAAGTTCTTTCTCTTTGTTATCGGAAGATAATTCCTTTGGCCCTGTAGTCTTCAAAGGGAAAGGAAATATCTGTTCTCAGATTCCACAGAAATAAGGCTAGCAAAGAGATCCATGAAATACAGATGTAACACTGTGAGATGAATTAACAGAACACTAAGCAGTTTCTCAGAAAGTTTCTTTCCAAATTTCATCGGAGGATATTTCCTTTTTCACCATAGCCCTCTATGGGCTTCCAAATATCACTTTGCCAATTCCACAAGAACTGTCTTAGCGAAAGGCTTCCTGAGCGAAAAGCTGTAACTCTCTGAGATGATTTCACAGAACACAAAGAAGTTTCACAGAAAGCTTCTTTCCCTTTGTTATCGGATGATATTTCCTTTGGCACTATAGTCTTCAAAGGGATCCGAAATATCTGCTGTCAGATTCTACAGAAATAAGGCTAGCAAAGAGATCCACGAAATACAGATGTAACTCTGTGAGATGAATTAACAGAACACTAAGCAGTTTTTCAGAAAGCTTCTTTCCAGGTTTCATCGGAGAATATTTCCTTTTTCACAATAGCCCTCTATGGGCTTCCAAATATCACTTTGCCAATTCCACAAGAACTGTCATAGCGAAAGGCTTCTTGAGGGGAAAGCTGTAACTCTGTGAGATGATTTCATAGAACACAAAGAAGTTTCTCAGAAAGCTTCTTTATCTTTGTTATCGGAGGATATTTCCTTTGGCCCTATAGTCTTCAAACGGAAAGGAAATATCTGTTGTCAGATTCCACAGAAATAAGGCTAGCAAAGAGATCCAAGAAATACAGATGTAACTCTGTGAGATGAATTAACAGAACACTAAGTAGTTTCTCAGAAAGCTTCTTTCCAGATTTCATCGGAGGATATTTCCTTTTTCACCATAGCACTGTATGGGCTTCCAAATATCACTTTGCCAATTCCACAAGAGCTGTCTTAGCGAAAGGCTTCTTGAGGGGAAAGCTGTAACTCTGTGAGATGATTTCACAGAACACAAAGAAGTTTCTCAGAAAGCTTCTTTCTCTTTGTTATCGGAGGATATTTCCTTTGGTCCTATTGTCTTCAAAGGGAAAGGAAATATCTGTTGTCAGATTCCACAGAAATAAGGCTAGCAAAGAGATCCACGAAATACAGATGTAACTCTGTAAGATGAATTAACAGAACACTAAGCAGTTTCTCAGAAAGCTTCTTTCCAGATTTCATCGGAGGATATTTCCTTTTTCACCATGGCCCTCTAAGGGCTTCCAAATATCACTTTGCCAATTCCACAAGAACTGTCTTAGCGAAAGGCTTCTTGAGGGGAAAGCTGTAACTCTGTGAGATGATTTCATAGAACACAAAGAAGTTTCTCAGAAAGCTTCTTTCTCTTTGTTATCGGAGGATATTTCCTTTGGCCCTATAGTCTTCAAATGGAAAGGAAATATGTGTTGTCAGATTCCACAGAAATAAGGCTAGCAAAGAGATCCACGAAATACAGATGTGACTCTGTGAGATGAATTAACAGAACACTAAGCAGTTTCTCAGAAAGCTTCTTTCCAGATTTCATCGGAGGATATTTCCTTTTTCACCATAGCCCTCTAAGGGCTTCCAAATATCACTTTGCCAATTCCACAAGAACTGTCATAGCGAAAGTCTTCTGGAGGGCAAAGCTGTAACTCTGTGAGATGATTTCACAGAACACAAAGAAGTTTCTCAGAAAGCTTCTTTCTCTTTGTTATCGGAGGATATTTCCTTTGGCCCTATAGTCTTCAAAGGGAAAGGAAATATCTGTTGTCAGATTCCACAGAAATAAGGCTAGCAAAGAGATCCACGAAATACAGATGTAACTCGGTGAGATGAATTAACAGAACACTAAGCAGTTTCTCAGAAAGCTTCTTTCCAGATTTCATCGGAGGTTATTTCCTTTTTCACCATAGCCCTCTATGGGCTTCCAAATATCACTTTGCAATTCCACAAGAACTGTCTTAGCGAAAGGCTTCTTGAGGGGAAAGCTGTAACTCTGTGAGATGATTTCACAGAACACAAAGAAGTTTCTCAGAAAGCTTCTTTCTCTTTGTTATCGGAGGATATTTCCTTTGGCCATATAGTCTTCAAACGGAAAGGAAATATCTGTTGTCAGATTCCACAGAAATAAGGCTAGCAAAGAGATCCAAGAAATACAGATGTAACTCTGTGAGATGAATTAACAGAACACTAAGTAGTTTCTCAGAAAGCTTCTTTCCAGATTTCATCGGAGGATATTTCCTTTTTCACCATAGCCCTGTATGGGCTTCCAAATATCACTTTGCCAATTCCACAAGAGCTGTCTTAGCGAAAGGCTTCTTGAGGGGAAAGCTGTAACTCTGTGAGATGATTTCACAGAACACAAAGAAGTTTCTCAGAAAGCTTCTTTCTCTTTGTTATCGGAGGATATTTCCTTTGTCCCTATAGACTTCAGGAGGATCCGAAATATCTGTTCTCAGATTCCACAGAAATAAGGCTAACAAACAGATCCACGAAATACAGATGTAACTCGGTGAGATGAATTAACAGAACACTAAGCAGTTTCTCAGAAAGCTTCTTTCCAGATTTCATCTCTGGATATTTCCTTTTTCACCATAGCCCTCTATGGGCTTCCTAATATCACTTTGCCAATTACACAAGAACTGTCTTCGTGAAAGGCTTCTTGAGGGGAAAGCTGTAACTCTGTGAGATGATTTCACAGAACAAAAAGAAGTTTCTCAGAAAACTTCTTTCTCTTTGTTATCGGAGGATATTTCCTTTGGCCCTATAGTCTTCAAAGGGAAAGGAAATATCTGTTGTCAGATTCCACAGAAATAAGGCTAGCAAAGAGATCCAAGAAATACAGATGTAACTCTGTGAGATGAATTAACAGAACACTAAGTAGTTTCTCAGAAAGCTTCTTTCCAAATTTCATCGGAGGATATTTCCTTTTTCACCATAGCCCTCTATGGGCTTCCAAATATCACTTTGCCAATTCCACAAGAACTGTCTTAGCGAAAGGCTTCTTGAGGGGAAAGCTGTAACTCTGTGAGATGATTTCACAGAACACAAAGAAGTTTCTCAGAAAGCTTCTTTCTCTTTGTTATCGGAGGATATTTCCTTTGGCCCTATAATCTTCAAAGGGATCCGAAATATCTGTTGTCAGATTCCACAGAAATAAGGCTAGCAAAGAGATCCACGAAATACAGATGTAACTCTGTGAGATGAATTAACAGAACACTAAGCAGTTCCTCAGAAAGCTTCTTTCAAGATTTCATCGGAGGATATTTCCTTTTTCACCATAGCCCTCTATGGGCTTCCAAATATCACTTTGCCAATTCCACAAGAACTGTTTTAGCGAAAGGCTTATTGAGAGGAAAGCTGTAACTCTGTGAGATGATTTCACAGAACAAAAAGAAGTTTCTCAGAAAGCTTCTTTCTCTTTGTTAACGGAGGATATTTCCTTTGGCCCTATAGTCTTGAAAGGGATCCGAAATATCTGTTCTCAGATTCCACAGAAATAAGGCTAGCAAAGAGATCCACGAAATACAGATGTAACCCTGTGAGATGAATTAACAGAACACTAAGCAGTTTCTCAGAAAGCTTCTTTCCAGATTTCATCGGAGGATATTTCCTTTTTCACCATAGCCCTCTAAGGGCTTCCAAATATCACTTTGCCAATTCCACAAGAAGTGTCTTAGCGAAAGGCTTCTTGAGGGGAAAGCTGTAACTCTGTGAGATGATTTCACAGAACACAAAGAAGTTTCTCAGAAAGCTTCTTTCTCTTTGTTATCGGAGGATATTTCCTTTGGCCCTATAGTCTTCAAAGGGAAAGGAAATATCTGTTGTCAGATTCCACAGAAATAAGGCTAGCAAAGAGATCCACGAAATACAGGTGTAAGTCTGTGAGATGAATGAATAGAACACTAAGCAGTTTCTCAGAAAGCTTCTTTCCAGATTTCATCGGAGGATATTTCCTTTTTCACCATAGCCCTCTATGGGCTTCCAAATATCACTTTGCCAATTCCACAAGAAGTGTCTTAGCGAAAGGCTTCTTGAGGGAAAAGCTGTAACTCTGTGAGATGATTTCACAGAACACAAAGAAGTTTCTCAGAAAGCTTCTTTCTCTTTGTTATCGGAGGATATTTCCTTTGGCCCTATAGTCTTTAAAGGGATCCGTAATATCTGTTCTCAGATTTCACAGAAATAAGGCTAGCAAAGAGATCCACGAAATACAGATGTAACTCTGTGAGATAAATTACAGAACACTAAGCAGTTTCTCAGAAACCTTCTTTCCAGATTTCATCGGAGGATATATCCTTTTTCACCATAGCCCTCTATGGGCTTCCAAATATCACTTTGCCAATTCCACAAGAACTGTCTTAGCAAAAGGCTTCTTGAGGGGAAAGCTGGAACTCTGTGAGATGATTTCAGAGAACACAAAGAAGTTTCTCAGAAAGCTTCTTTCTCTTTGTTATCGGAGGATATTTCCTTTGGCCCTATAGTCTTCAAAGGGAAAGGAAATATCTGTTCTCAGATTCCACAGAAATAAGGCTAGCAAAGAGATCCACGAAATACAGATGTAACTCTGTGAGATGTATTAACAGAACACTAAGCAGTTTCTCAGAAAGCTTCTTTCCAGATTTCATCGGAGGATAGTTCCTTTTTCACCATAGCCCTCTATGGGCTTCCAAATATCACTTTGCCAATTCCACAAGAACTGTCCTAGCGAAAGGCTTCTTGAGGGGAAAGCTGGAACTCTGTGAGATGATTTCACAGAACACAAAGAAGTTTCTCAGAAAGCTTCTTTCTCTTTGTTATCGGAGGATATTTCCTTTGGTCCTATAGTCTTCAAAGGGATAGGAAATATCTGTTGTCAGATTCCACAGAAATAAGGCTAGCAAAGAGATACACGAAATACAGATGTAACTCTGTGAGATGAATTAACAGAACACTAAGCAGTTTCTCAGAAAGCTTCTATCCAGATTTCATCGGAGGATATTTCCTTTTTCACCATGGCCCTCTATGGGCTTCCAAATATCACTTTGCCAATTCCACAAGAACTGTCTTAGCGAAAGGCTTCTTGAGGGGAAAGCTGTAACTCTGTGAGATGATTTCACAGAACAGAAAGAAGTTTCTCAGAAAGCTTCTTTCTCTTTGTTATCGGAGGATATTTCCTTTGGCCCTGTAGTCTTCAAAGGGAAAGGAAACATCTGTTGTCAGATTCCACAGAGATAAGGCTAGCAAAGAGATCCACGAAATACAGATGTAACTCTGTGAGATGAATTAACAGAACACTAAGCAGTTTCTCAGAAAGCTTCTTTCCAGATTTCATCGGAGGATATTTCCTTTTTCACCATAGCCCTCAACGGGCTTCCAAATATCACTTTGCCAATTCCACAAGAACTGTCTTAGCGAAAGGCTTCTTGAGGGGAAAGCTATAACTCTGTGAGATGATTTCACAGAACACAAAGAAGTTTCACAGGAAGCATCTTTCCCTTTGTTATCGGAAGATAGTTCCTTTGGCCCTATAGTCTTCAAAGGGAAAGGAAATATCTGTTCTCAGATTCCAGAGAAATAAGACTAGCAAAGAGATCCACGAAATACAGATGTAACTCTGTGAGATGAATTAACAGAACACTACGCAGTTTCTCAGAAAGCTTCTTTCCAAATTTCATCGGAGGATATTTCCTTTTTCACCATAGCCCTCTATGGGCTTCCAAATATCAGTTGGCCAATTCCACAAGAACTGTCTTAGCGAATGGCTTCTTGAGGGGAAACCTGTAACTCTGTGAGATGATTTCATAGAACACAAAGAAGTTTCTCAGAAAGCTTCTTTCTCTTTGTTATCGGAGGATATTTCCTTTGGCCCTATAGTCTTCAAAGGGAAAGGAAATATCTGTTGTCAGATTCCACAGAAATAAGGCTAGCAAAGAGATCCACGAAATACAGATGTAACTCTGTGAGATGAATTAACAGAACACTAAGCAGTTTCTCACAAAGCTTCTTTCCAGATTTCATCGGAGGATATTTCCTTTTTCACCATAGCCCTCTATGGGCTTCCAAACATCACTTTGCCAATTCCATAAGAACTGTCTTAGCGAAAGGCTTCTTGAGGGGAAATCTGTAACTCTGTGAGATGATTTCACAGAACACAAAGAAGTTTCTCAGAAAGCTTCTTTCTCTTTGTTATGGGAGGATATTTCCTTTGCCCCTATAGTCTTCAAAGGGATCCGAAATATCTGTTCTCAGATTCCACAGAAATAAGGCTAGCAAAGAGATCCACGAAATACACATGTAACTCTGTGAGATGAATTAACAGAACACTAAGCAGTTTCTCAGAAAGCTTCTTTCCAGATCTCATCTGAGGATATTTCCTTTTTCACCATAGCCCTCTATGGGCTTCCAAATATCACTTTGCCAATTCAACAAGAACAGTCTTAGTGAAAGGCTTCTTGAGGTCAAAGCTCTAACTGTGTGAGATAAATTCACAGAACACAAAGAAGTTTCTCAGAAAGCTTCTTTCTCTTTGTAATCGGAGGATATTTCCTTTGGTCCTATAGTCTTCAAAGGGAAAGGAAATATCTGTTGTCAGATTCCACAGAAATAAGGCAAGCAAAGACATCCACGAAATACAGATGTAACTCTGTGAGATGAATTAACAGAACACTAAGCAGTTTCTAAGAAAGCTTCTTTCCAGATTTAATCTGAGGATATTTCCTTTTTCACCATAGCCCTCAATGGGCTTCCAAATATCACTTTGCCAATTCCAAAAGAACTGTCTTAGCGAAAGGCTTCTTGAGGGGAAAGCTGAAACTCTGTGAGATGATTTCACAGAACACAAAGAAGTTTCTCAGAAAGCTTCTTTCTCTTTGTTATCGGAGGATATTTCCTTTGGTCCTATAGTCTTCAAAGGGAAAGGAAATATCTGTTGTCAGATTCCACAGAAATAAGGCTAGCAAAGAGATCCACGAAATACAGATGTAACTCTGTGAGATGAATTAACAGAACACTAAGCAGTTTCTCAGAAAGCTTCTTTCCAGATTTCATCGAAGGATAATTCCTTCTTCACCATAGCCCTCTATGGGCTTCCAAATATCACTTTGCCAATTCCAAAAGAACTGTCTTAGCGAAAGGCTTCTTGAGGGGAAAGCTGTAACTCTGTGAGATGATTTCACAGAACACAAAGAAGTTTCTCAGAAAGCTTCTTTCTCTTTGTTATCAGAGGATATTTCCTTTGGCCCTAGAGTCTTCAAAGGGAAAGGAAATATCTGTTGTCAGATTCCACAGAAATAAGGCTAGCAAAGAGATCCACGAAATACAGATGTAACTCTGTGAGATGAATTAACAGAACACTAAGCAGTTTCTCAGAAAGCTTCTTTCCAAATTTCATCGGAGGATATTTCCTTTTTCACCATAGCTCTCTATGGGCTTCCAAATATCACTGTTCCAATTCCACAAGAACTGTCTTAGCGAAAGGCTTCTTGAGGGGAAAGCTGTAACTCTGTGAGATGATTTCACAGAACACAAAGAAGTTTCTCAGAAAGCTTCTTTCTCTTTGTTATCGGAGGATATTTCCTTTGGCCCTATAGTCTTCAAAGGGAAAGGAAATATCTGTTCTCAGATTCCACAGAAATAATGCTAGCAAAGAGATGCACGAAATACAGATGTTACTCTGTGAGATAAATTAACAGAACACTAAGCAGTTTCTCAGAAAGCTTCTTTCCAGATTTCATCGGAGGATATTTCGTTTTTCACCAAAGCCCTGTATGGGCTTCCAAATATCACTTTGCCAATTCCAAAAGAACTGTCTTAGCGAAAGTCTTCTTGAGGGGAAAGCTGTAACTCAGTGAGATCATTTCACAGAACACAAAGAAGTTTCTCAGAAAGCTTCTTTCTCTTTTTTGTCGGAGGATATTTCCTTTGACCCTATAGTTTTCAAAGGGATCCGAAATATCTGTTGTCAGATTCCACAGAAATAAGGCTAGCAAAGAGATCCACGAAATGCCGATGTAACTCTGTGAGATGAATTAACAGAACACTAAGCAGTTTCTAAGAAAGCTTCTTTCTCTTTGTTATCGGAGGATATTTCCTTTGGCCCTATAGTCTTCAAAGGGAAAGGAAATATCTGTTGTCATATTCCACAGAAATAAGGTTAGCAAAGAGATGCACGAAATACAGACGTAACACTGTGAGATGAATTAACAGAACACTAAGCAGTTTCTCAGAAAGCTTCTTTCTCTTTGTTATCGGAGGATATTTCCTTTGGCCCTATAGTCTTCAAAGGGATCCGAAATATCTGTTCTCAGATTCCACAGAAATAAGGCTTGCAAAGAGATCCACGAAATACAGATGTAACTCTGTGAGATGAATTAACAGAACACTAAGCAGTTTCTCGGAAACCTTCTTTCCATTTTTCATTGGAGGATATTTCCTTTTTCACCATAGCCCTCTATGGGCTTCCAAATATCACTTTGCCAATTCCACAAGAACTGTCTTAGCGAAAGGCTTCTTGAGCGGAAAGCTGTAACTCTGTGAGATGATTTCATAGAAAACAAAGAAGTTTCTCAGAAAGCTTATTTCTCTTTGTTATCGGAGGATAGTTCCTTTGGCCCTATAGTCTTCAAAGGGAAAGGAAATATCTGTTGTCAGATTCCACAGAAATCAGGGTAGCAAAGAGATCCACGAAATACAGATGTAACTCTGTGAGATGAATTAACAGAACACTAAGCAGTTTCTCAGAAAGCTTCTTTCCAGATTACATCGGAGGATATTTCCTTTTTCACCATAGCCCTCTATGGGCTTCCAAATATCACTTTGCCATTTCCACAAGAACTGTCTTAGCGAAAGGCTTCTTGAGGGGAAAGCTGTAACTCTGTAAGATGATTTCACAGAACCCAAAGAAGTTTCTCAGAAAGCTTCTTTCTTTTTGTTATCGGAGGATATTTCCTTTGGCCCTATAGTCTTCAAAGGGATCCGAAATATCTGTTCTCAGATTCCAAAGAAATAAGGCTAGCAAAGAGATCCAAGAAATACAGATGTAACTCTGTGAGATGAATTAACAGAACACAAAGCAGTTTCTCAGAAACCTTCTTTCCAGATTTCATCGGAGGATATTTCCTTTTTCACCATAGCCCTCTCTGGGCTTCCAAATATCACATTGCCAATTCCACAAGAACTGTCTTAGCGAAAGGCTTATGAGGGGAAAGCTGTAACTCTGTGAGATGATTTCACAGAACACAAAGAAGTTTCTCAGAAAGCTTCTTTCTCTTTGTTATCGGAGGATATTTCCTTTGGTCCTATAGTCTTCAAAGGGAAAGGAAATGTCTGTTGTCAGATTCCACAGAAATAAGGCAAGCAAAGACATCCACGAAATACAGATGTAACTCTGTGAGATGAATTAACAGAACACTAAGCAGTTTCTAAGAAAGCTTCTTTCCAGATTTAATCGGAGGATATTTCCTTTTTCACCATAGCCCTCTATGGGCTTCCAAATATCACTTTGCCAATTCCAAAAGAACTGTCTTAGCGAAAGGCTTCTTGAGGGGAAAGCTGTAACTCTGTGAGATGATTTCACAGAACACAAAGAAGTTTCTCAGAAAGCTTCTTTCTCTTTGTTATCGGAGGATATTTCCTTTGGTCCTATAGTCTTCAAAGGGAAAGGAAATATCTGTTGTCAGATTCCACAGAAATAAGGCTAGCGAAGAGATCCACGAAATACAGATGTAACTCTGTGAGATGAATTAACAGAACACTAAGCAGTTTCTCAGAAAGCTTCTTTCCAGATTTCATCGAAGGATAATTCCTTTTTCACCATAGCCCTCTATGGGCTTCCAAATATCACTTTGCCAATTCCAAAAGAACTGTCTTAGCGAAAGGCTTCTTGAGGGGAAAGCTGTAACTCTGTGAGATGATTTCACAGAACACAAAGAAGTTTCTCAGAAAGCTTCTTTCTCTTTGTTATCAGAGGATATTTCCTTTGGCCCTAGAGTCTTCAAAGGGAAAGGAAATATCTGTTGTCAGATTCCACAGAAATAAGGCTAGCAAAGAGATCCACGAAATACAGATGTAACTCTGTGAGATGAATTAACAGAACACTAAGCAGTTTCTCAGAAAGCTTCTTTCCAAATTTCATCGGAGGATATTTCCTTTTTCACCATAGCTCTCTATGGGCTTCCAAATATCACTGTTCCAATTCCACAAGAACTGTCTTAGCGAAAGGCTTCTTGAGGGGAAAGCTGTAACTCTGTGAGATGATTTCACAGAACACAAAGAAGTTTCTCAGAAAGCTTCTTTCTCTTTGTTATCGGAGGATATTTCCTTTGGCCCTATAGTCTTCAAAGGGAAAGGAAATATCTGTTCTCAGATTCCACAGAAATAATGCTAGCAAAGAGATGCACGAAATACAGATGTTACTCTGTGAGATAAATTAACAGAACACTAAGCAGTTTCTCAGAAAGCTTCTTTCCAGATTTCATCGGAGGATATTTCCTTTTTCACCAAAGCCCTGTATGGGCTTCCAAATATCACTTTGCCAATTCCAAAAGAACTGTCTTAGCGAAAGTCTTCTTGAAGGGAAAGCTGTAACTCAGTGAGATCATTTCACAGAACACAAAGAAGTTTCTCAGAAAGCTTCTTTCTCTTTTTTGTCGGAGGATATTTCCTTTGACCCTATAGTCTTCAAAGGGATCCGAAATATCTGTTGTCAGATTCCACAGAAATAAGGCTAGCAAAGAGATCCACGAAATGCCGATGTAACTCTGTGAGATGAATTAACAGAACACTAAGCAGTTTCTCAGAAAGCTTCTTTCTCTTTGTTATCGGAGGATATTTCCTTTGGCCCTATAGTCTTCAAAGGGAAAGGAAATATCTGTTGTCATATTCCACAGAAATAAGGTTAGCAAAGAGATCCACGAAATACAGATGTAACACTGTGAGATGAATTAACAGAACACTAAGCAGTTTCTCAGAAAGCTTCTTTCTCTTTGTTATCGGAGAATATTTCCTTTGGCCCTATAGTCTTCAAAGGGATCGGAAATATCTGTTCTCAGATTCCCCAGAAATAAGGCTACCAAAGAGATCCACGAAATACAGATGTAACTCTGTGAGATGAATTAACAGAACACTAAGCAGTTTCTCGGAAACCTTCTTTCCATTTTTCATTCAAGGATATTTCCTTTTTCACCATAGCCCTCTATGGGCTTCCAAATATCACTTTGCCAATTCCACAAGAACTGTCTTAGCGAAAGGCTTCTTGAGGGGAAAGCGGTATCTCTGTGAGATGATTTCATAGAACACAAAGAAGTTTCTCAGAAAGCTTATTTCTCTTTGTTATCGGAGGATAGTTCCTTTGGCCCTATAGTCTTCAAAGGGAAAGGAAATATCTGTTGTCAGATTCCACAGAAATCAGGCTAGCAAAGAGATCCACGAAATACAGATGTAACTCTGTGAGATGAATTAACAGAACACTAAGCAGTTTCTCAGAAAGCTTCTTTCCAGATTACATCGGAGGATATTTCCTTTTTCAACATAGCCCTCTATGGGCTTCCAAATATCACTTTGCCAATTCCACAAGAACTGTCTTAGCGAAAGGCTTCTTGAGGGGAAAGCTGTAACTCTGTTAGATGATTTCACAGAACCCAAAGAAGTTTCTCCGAAAGCTTCTTTCTTTCTGTTATCGGAGGATATTTCCTTTGGCCCTATAGTCTTCAAAGGGATCCGAAATATCTGTTCTCAGATTTCACAGAAATAAGGCTAGCAAAGAGATCCCCGAAATACAGATGTAACTCTGAGATGAATTAACAGAACACTAAGCAGTTTCTCAGAAAGCTTCTTTCCAGATTTCATCGGAGAATATTTCCTTTTTCTACATAGCCCTCTATGAGCTTTCAAATATCACTTTGCCAATTCCACAAGAACTGTCTTAGCGAAAGGCTTCTTGAGGGGAAAGCTGTAACTCTGTGAGATGATTTCACAGAACACAAAGAAGTTTCTCAGAAAGTTTCTTTCTCTTTGTTATCGGAGGATATATCCTTTGACCCTATAGTCTTCAAAGGGATCCGAAATATCTGTTGTCAGATTCCACAGAAATAAGGCTAGCAAAGAGATCCACGAAATACAGATGTAACTCTGTGAGATGAATTAACAGAACACTAAGCAGTTTCTCAGAAAGCTTCTTTCCAGGTTTCTTCGGAGGATATTTCCTTTTTCAACATAGCCCTCTATGGGCTTCCAAATATCACTTTGCCAATTCCACAAGAACTGTCTTAGCGAAAGGCTTCTTGAGGGGAAAGCTGTAACTCTACGAGATGATTTCACAGAACACAAAGAAGTTTCTCAGAAAGCTTCTTTCTCTTTGTTATCGGAGGATATTTCCTTTGGCCCTATAGTCTTCATAGGGAAAGGAAATATCTGTTGTCAGATTCCACAGAAATAAGGCTAGCAAAGAGATCCACGAAATACAGATGTAACACTGGGAGATGAATTAACAAAACACTAAGTAGTTTCTCAGAAAGCTTCTTTCCAGATTTCATCGGAGGATATTTCCTTTTTCACCATAGCCCTCTATGGGCTTCCAAATATCACTTTGCCAATTCCACAAGAACTGTCTTAGCGAAAGGCTTCTTGAGGGGAAAGCTGTAACTCTGTGAGATGTTTTCACAGAACACAAAGAAGTTTCTCAGAAAGCTTCTTTCTCTTTGTTATCGGAGGATATATCCTTTGACCCTATAGTCTTCAAAGGGATCCGAAATATCTGTTGTCAGATTCCACAAAAATAAGGCTAGCAAAGAGATCCACGAAATACAGATGTAACTCTGTGAGATGAATGAACAGAACACTTAGCAGTTTCTCAGAAAGCTTCTTTCCAGATTTCATGGGAGGATATTTCCTTTTTCACCATAGCCCTCTATGGGCTTCCAAATATCAGTTTGCCAATTCCATGAGAACTGTCTTAGCGAAAGGCTTCTTGAGGGGAAAGCTGTAACTCTGTGAGATGATTTCACAGAACACAAAGAAGTTTCTCAGAAAGCTTCTTTCTCTTTGTTATCGGAGGATATTTCCTTTGGCCCTATAGTCTTCAAAGGGATCCGAAATATCTTTTCTCAGATTCCACAGAAATAACGCTAGCAAAGGGATCCATGAAATACAGATGCAACTCTGTGAGATGAATTAACAGAACACTAAGCAGTTTCTCAGAAAGCTTCTTTCCATATTTCATCTGAGGATAATTCCTTTTGCACCATAGCCCTTTATGGGCTTCCAAATATCACTTTGCCAATTCCACAAGAACTGTCTTAGCGAAAAGCTTCTTGAGGGGAAAGCTGTAACTCTGTGAGATGATTTCACAGAACACAAAGAAGTTTCTCAGAAAGCTTCTTTCTCTTTGTTACTGGAGGATATTTCCTTTGGCCCTATAGTCTTCAAAGGGATCCGAAATATCTGTTCTCAGATTCCACAGAAATAAGGCTAGCAAAGAGATCCACGAAATACAGATGTAACTCTGTGAGATGAATTAACAGAACACCAAGCAGTTTCTCGGAAAGATTCTTTCCAGATTTGATCGGAGGATATTTCCTTTTTCACCATAGCCCTCTATGGGCTTCCAAATATCACTTTGCCAATTCCACAAGAACTGTCTTAGCGAAAGGCTTCTTGAGGGGAAAGCTGTAACTCTGTGAGATTATTTCACAGAACACAAAGAAGTTTCTCAGAAAGCTTCTTTCTCTTGGTTATCGGAGGATATTTCCTTTGGCCCTATAGTCTTCAAAGGGATCCGAAATATCTGTTCTCAGATTACACAGAAATAAGGCTAGCAAAGAGATCCACGAAATACAGATGTAACTCTGTGAGATGAATTAACAGAACACTAAGCAGTTTCTCAGAAAGCTTCTTTCCAGATTTCATCGGAGGATATTTTCTTTTTCACCATAGCCCTCTATGGGCTTCCAAATATCACTTTGCCAATTCCACAAGAACTGTCTTAGCGAAAGGCTTCTTTAGGGGAAAGCTGTAACTCTGTGAGATGATTTCAAAGGACACAAAGAAGTTTCTCAGAAAGCTTCTTTCTCTTTGTTATCGGAGGATATATCCTTTGACCCTATAGTCTTCAAAGGGATCCGAAATATCTGTTGTCAGATTCCACAGAAATAAGGCAAGCAAAGAGATCCACGAATTACAGATGTAACTCTGTGAGATGAATTAAGAGAACACTAAGCAGTTTCTCAGAAAGCTTCTTTCCAGATTTCATCGGAGGATATTTCCTTTTTCACCATAGACCTCTATGGGCTTCCAAATATCACTTTGCCAATTCCACAAGAACTGTCTTAGCGAAAGGCTTCTTGAGGGGAAAGCTGTAACTCTGTGAGATGATTTCACAGAACACAAAGAAGTTTCTCAGAAAGCTTCTTTCTCTTTGTTATCGGAGGATATTTCCTTTGGCCCTATAGTCTTCAAAGGGATCCGAAATATCTGTTGTCAGATTCCACAGAAATAAGGCTAGCAAAGAGATCCACGAAATACAGATGTAACTCTGTGAGATGAATTAACAGAACACTAAGCAGTTACTCAGAAAGCTTCTTCCAGATTTCATCTGAGGATATTTCCTTTTTCACCATAGCCCTCTAAGGGCTTCCAAATATCACTTTGCCAATTCCACAAGAACTGTCTTAGCGAAAGGCTTCTTGAGGGGAAAGCTGTAACTCTGTGAGATGATTTCACAGAACACAAAGAAGTTTCTCAGAAAGCTTCTTTCTCTTTGTTATCGGAGGATATATCCTTAGACCCTATAGTCTACAAAGGGATCCGAAATATCTGTTGTCAGATTCCACAGAAATAAGGCTAGCAAAGAGATCCACGAAATACAGATGTAACTCTGTGAGATGAATTAACAGAACACTAAGCAGTTTCTCAGAAAGCTTCTTTCCAGGTTTCATCGGAGGATATTTCCTTTTTCACCATAGCCCTCTATGGGCTTCCAAATATCACTTTGCCAATTCCACAAGAACTGTCTTGGCGAAAGGCTTCTTGAGGGGAAAGCTGTAACTCTGTGAGATGATTTCACAGAACACAAAGAAGTTTCTCAGAAAGCTTCTTTCTCTTTGTTATCGGAGGATATTTCCTTTGGCCCTATAGTCTTCAATGGGAAAGGAAATATCTGTTCTCAGATTACACAGAAATAAGGCTAGCAAAGAGATTCACGAAATACAGATGTAACACTGAGAGATGAATTAACAGAACACTAAGCAGTTTCTCAGAAAGCTTCTTTCCAGATTTCATCGGAGGATATTTTCTTTTTCACCATAGCCCTCTAGGGGCTTCCCAATATCACTTTGCCAATTCCACAAGAACTGTCTTAGCGAAAGGCTTCTTTAGGGGAAAGCTGTAACTCTGTGAGATGATTTCAAAGGACACAAAGAAGTTTCTCAGAAAGCTTCTTTCTCTTTGTTATCGGAGGATATATCCTTTGACCCTATAGTCTTCAAAGGGATCCGAAATATCTGTTGTCAGATTCCACAGAAATAAGGCAAGCAAAGAGATCCACGAAATACAGATGTAACTCTGTGAGATGAATTAAGAGAACACTAAGCAGTTTCTCAGAAAGCTTCTTTCCAGATTTCATCGGAGGATATTTCCTTTTTCACCATAGACCTCTATGGGCTGCCAAATATCACTTGGCCAATTCCACAAGAACTGTCTTAGCGAAAGGCTTCTTGAGGGGAAAGCTGTAACTCTGTGAGATGATTTCACAGAACACAAAGAAGTTTCTCAGAAAGCTTCTTTCTCTTTGTTATCGGAGGATATTTCCTTTGGCCCTATAGTCTTCAAAGGGAAAGGAAATATCTGTTGTCAGATTCCACAGAAATAAGGCTAGCAAAGAGATCCACGAAATACAGATGTAACTCTGTGAGATGAATTAACAGAACACTAAGCAGTTACTCAGAAAGCTTCTTCCAGATTTCATCTGAGGATATTTCCTTTTTCACCATAGCCCTCTATGGGCTTCCAAATATCACTTTGCCAATTCCACAAGAACTGTCTTAGCGAAAGGCTTCTTGAGGGGAAAGCTGTAACTCTGTGAGATGATTTCACAGAACACAAAGAAGTTTCTCAGAAAGCTTCTTTCTGTTTGTTATCGGAGGATATTTCCTTTGGCCCTATAGTCTTCAAAGGGATCCGAAATATCTTTTCTCAGATTCCACAGAAATAACGCTAGCAAAGGGATCCATGAAATACAGATGCAACTCTGTGAGATGAATTAACAGAACACTAAGCAGTTTCTCAGAAAGCTTCTTTCCATATTTCATCTGAGGATAATTCCTTTTGCACCATAGCCCTTTATGGGCTTCCAAATATCACTTTGCCAATTCCACAAGAACTGTCTTAGCGAAAAGCTTCTTGAGGGGAAAGCTGTAACTCTGTGAGATGATTTCACAGAACACAAAGAAGTTTCTCAGAAAGCTTCTTTCTCTTTGTTACTGGAGGATATTTCCTTTGGCCCTATAGTCTTCAAAGGGATCCGAAATATCTGTTCTCAGATTCCACAGAAATAAGGCTAGCAAAGAGATCCACGAAATACAGATGTAACTCTGTGAGATGAATTAACAGAACACCAAGCAGTTTCTCGGAAAGATTCTTTCCAGATTTGATCGGAGGATATTTCCTTTTTCACCATAGCCCTCTATGGGCTTCCAAATATCACTTTGCCAATTCCACAAGAACTGTCTTAGCGAAAGGCTTCTTGAGGGGAAAGCTGTAACTCTGTGAGATTATTTCACAGAACACAAAGAAGTTTCTCAGAAAGCTTCTTTCTCTTGGTTATCGGAGGATATTTCCTTTGGCCCTATAGTCTTCAAAGGGATCCGAAATATCTGTTCTCAGATTACACAGAAATAAGGCTAGCAAAGAGATCCACGAAATACAGATGTAACTCTGTGAGATGAATTAACAGAACACTAAGCAGTTTCTCAGAAAGCTTCTTTCCAGATTTCATCGGAGGATATTTTCTTTTTCACCATAGCCCTCTATGGGCTTCCAAATATCACTTTGCCAATTCCACAAGAACTGTCTTAGCGAAAGGCTTCTTTAGGGGAAAGCTGTAACTCTGTGAGATGATTTCAAAGGACACAAAGAAGTTTCTCAGAAAGCTTCTTTCTCTTTGTTATCGGAGGATATATCCTTTGACCCTATAGTCTTCAAAGGGATCCGAAATATCTGTTGTCAGATTCCACAGAAATAAGGCAAGCAAAGAGATCCACGAATTACAGATGTAACTCTGTGAGATGAATTAAGAGAACACTAAGCAGTTTCTCAGAAAGCTTCTTTCCAGATTTCATCGGAGGATATTTCCTTTTTCACCATAGACCTCTATGGGCTTCCAAATATCACTTTGCCAATTCCACAAGAACTGTCTTAGCGAAAGGCTTCTTGAGGGGAAAGCTGTAACTCTGTGACATGATTTCACAGAACACAAAGAAGTTTCTCAGAAAGCTTCTTTCTCTTTGTTATCGGAGGATATTTCCTTTGGCCCTATAGTCTTCAAAGGGATCCGAAATATCTGTTGTCAGATTCCACAGAAATAAGGCTAGCAAAGAGATCCACGAAATACAGATGTAACTCTGTGAGATGAATTAACAGAACACTAAGCAGTTACTCAGAAAGCTTCTTCCAGATTTCATCTGAGGATATTTCCTTTTTCACCATAGCCCTCTATGGGCTTCCAAATATCACTTTGCCAATTCCACAAGAACTGTCTTAGCGAAAGGCTTCTTGAGGGGAAAGCTGTAACTCTGTGAGATGATTTCACAGAACACAAAGAAGTTTCTCAGAAAGCTTCTTTCTCTTTGTTATCGGAGGATATATCCTTAGACCCTATAGTCTACAAAGGGATCCGAAATATCTGTTGTCAGATTCCACAGAAATAAGGCTAGCAAAGAGATCCACGAAATACAGATGTAACTCTGTGAGATGAATTAACAGAACACTAAGCAGTTTCTCAGAAAGCTTCTTTCCAGGTTTCATCGGAGGATATTTCCTTTTTCACCATAGCCCTCTATGGGCTTCCAAATATCACTTTGCCAATTCCACAAGAACTGTCTTGGCGAAAGGCTTCTTGAGGGGAAAGCTGTAACTCTGTGAGATGATTTCACAGAACACAAAGAAGTTTCTCAGAAAGCTTCTTTCTCTTTGTTATCGGAGGATATTTCCTTTGGCCCTATAGTCTTCAAAGGGAAAGGAAATATCTGTTGTCAGATTCCACAGAAATAAGGCTAGCAAAGAGATCCACGAAATACAGATGTAACTCTGTGAGATGAATTAACAGAACACTAAGCAGTTTCTCAGAAAGCTTCTTTCCAGGTTTCATCGGAGGATATTTCCTTTTTCACCATAGCCCTCTAGGGGCTTCCAAATATCACTTTGCCAATTCCACAAGAACTGTCTTAGCGAAAGGCTTCTTGAGGGGAAAGCTGTAACTCTGTGAGATGATTTCACAGAACACAAAGAAGTTTCTCAGAAAGCTTCTTTCTCTTTGTTATCGGAGGATATATCCTTTGACCCTATAGTCTTCAAAGGGAAAGGAAATATCTGTTGTCAGATTCCACAGAAATAAGGCTAGCAAAGCGATCCACGAAATACAGATGTAACTCTGTGAGATGAATTAACAGAACACTAAGCAGTTTCTCAGAAAGCTTCTTTCCAGATTTCATCGGAGAATATTTCCTTTTTCTACATAGCCCTCTATGAGCTTTCAAATATCACTTTGCCAATTCCACAAGAACTGTCTTAGCGAAAGTCTTCTTGAGGGCAAAGCTGTAACTCTGTGAGATGATTTCACAGAACACAAAGAAGTTTCTCAGAAAGTTTCTTTCTCTTTGTTATGGGAGGATATATCCTTTGACCCTATAGTCTTCAAAGGGATCCGAAATATCTGTTGTCAGATTCCACAGAAATAAGGCAAGCAAAGAGATCCACGAAATACAGATGTAACTCTGTGAGATGAATTAACAGAACACTAAGCAGTTTCTCAGAAAGCTTCTTTCCAGGTTTCATCGGAGGATATTTCCTTTTTCAACATAGCCCTCTATGGGCTTCCAAATATCACTTTGCCAATTCCACAAGAACTGTCTTAGCGAAAGGCTTCTTGAGGGGAAAGCTGTAACTCTACGAGATGATTTCACAGAACACAAAGAAGTTTCTCAGAAAGCTTCTTTCTCTTTGTTATCGGAGGATATTTCCTTTGGCCCTATAGTCTTCATAGGGAAAGGAAATATCTGTTGTCAGATTCCACAGAAATAAGGCTAGCAAAGAGATCCACGAAATACAGATGTAACACTGTGAGATGAATTATCAAAACACTAAGCAGTTTCTCAGAAAGCTTCTTTCCAGATTTCATCGGAGGATATTTCCTTTTTCACCATAGCCCTCTATGGGCTTCCAAATATCACTTTGCCAATTCCACAAGAACTGTCTTAGCGAAAGGCTTCTTGAGGGGAAAGCTGTAACTCTGTGAGATGATTTCACAGAACACAAAGAAGTTTCTCAGAAAGCTTCTTTCTCTTTGTTATCGGAGGATATATCCTTTGACCCTATAGTCTTCAAAGGGATCCGAAATATCTGTTGTCAGATTCCACAAAAATAAGGCTAGCAAAGAGATCCACGAAATACAGATGTAACTCTGTGAGATGAATTAACAGAACACTAAGCAGTTTCTCAGAAAGATTCTTTCCAGGTTTCATCGGAGGATATTTCCTTTTTCACCATAGCCCTCTGTGGGCTTCCAAATATCACTTCGCAAATTCCAGAAGAACTGTCTTAGGGAAAGGCTTCTTGAGGGGAAAGCTGTAATCTGTGAGATGATTTCACAGAACACAAAGAAGTTTCTCAGAAAGCTTCTTTCTCTTTGTTATCGGAGGATATTTCCTTTGCCCCTATTGTCTTCAAAGGGATCCGAAATATCTGTTGTCAGAATCCACAAAAATAAGGCTAGCAAAGAGATCCACGAAATACAGATGTAACTCTGTGAGATGAATTAACAGAACACTAAGCAGTTTCTCAGAAAGCTTCTTTCCTGATTTCATGGGAGGATATTTCCTTTTTCACCATAGCCCTCTATGGGCTTCCAAATACCACTTTGCCAATTCCACAAGAACTGTCTTAGCGAAAGCCTTCTTGAGGGGAAAGCTGTAACTCTGTGAGATGATTTCACAGAACACAAAGAAGTTTCTCAGAAAGCTTCTTTCTCTTTGTTATCGGAGGATATTTCCTTTGGCCCTATAGTCTTCAAAGGGATCCGAAATATCTTTCCTAGATACCACAGAAATAACGCCAGCAAAGGGATCCATGAAATACAGATGCAACTCTTTAAGATGAATTAACAGAACACTAAGCAGTTTCTCAGAAAGCTTCTTTCCATATTTCATCTGAGGATAATTCCTTTTGCACCATAGCCCTCTATGGGCTTCCAAATATCACTTTGCCAATTCCACAAGAACTGTCTTAGCGAAAAGCTTCTTGAGGGGAAAGCTGTAACTCTGTGACATGATTTCAAAGAACACAAAGAAGTTTCTCAGAAAGCTTCTTTCTCTTTGTTATCGGAGGATATTTCCTTTGGCCCTATAGTCTTCAAAGGGAAAGGAAATATCTGTTGTCAGATTCCACAGAAATAAGGCTAGCAAAGAGATCCACGAAATACAGATGTAACTCTGTGAGATGAATTAACAGAACACTAAGCAGTTTCTCGGAAAGATTCTTTCCAGATTTGATCGGAGGATATTTCCTTTATCACCATAGCCCTCTATGGGCTTCCAAATATCACTTTGCCAATTCCACAAGAACTGTCTTAGGGAAAGGCTTCTTGAGGGGAAAGCTGTAACTCTGTGAGATGATTTCACAGAACACAAAGTAGTTTCTCAGAAAGCTTCTTTTTCTTTGTTATCGGAGGATATTTCCTTTGACCCTATAGTCTTCAAAGGGAAAGGAAATATCTGTTGTCAGATTCCACAGAAATAAGGCTAGCAAAGAGATCCCCGAAATACAGATGTAACTCTGTGAGATGAATTAACAGAACACTGAGCAGTTTCTCAGAAAGCTTCTTTGCAGATTTCATCGGAGGATATTTCCCTTTTCACCTTAGCCCTCTATGGGCTTCCAAATATCACTTTGCCAATTCCACAAGAACTGTTTTAGCGAAAGGCTTCTTGAGGGGAAAACTGTAACTCTGTGAGATGATTTCACAGAACACAAAGAAGTTTCTCAGAAAGCTTCTTTCTCTTTGTTATCGGAGGATATTTCCTTTGTCCCTATAGTCTTCAAAGGGAAAGGAAATATCTGTTCTCAGATTCCACCGAAATAAGGCTAGCAAAGAGATCCACGAAATACAGATGTAACTCTGTGAGATGGATTAGAGATCACTAAGCAGTTTCTCAGAAAGCTTCTTTCCAAATTTCATCGGAGGATATTTCCTTTTTCACCCTAGCCCTCTATGGGCTTCCAAATATCAGTTTGCCAATTCCACGAGAACTGTCTTAGCGAAAGGCTTCTTGAGGGGAAAGCTGTAACTCTGTGAGATGATTTAACAGAACACAAAGAAGTTTCTCAGAAAGCTTCTTTCTCTTTGTTATTGGAGGATATTTCCTTTGCCCCTATAGTCTTCAAAGGGATCCGAAATATCTTTTCTCAGATTCCACAGAAATAACGCTGGCAAAGAGATCCATGAAATACAGATGTAACTCTGTGAGATGAATTAACAGAACACTAAGCAGTTTCTCAGAAAGCTTCTTTCCATATTTCATCTGAGGATAATTCCTTTTGCACCATAGACCTCTATGGGCTTCCAAATATCACTTTGCCAATTCCACAAGAACTGTCTTAGAGAAAAGCATCTTGAGGGGAAAGCTGTAACTCTGTGACATGATTTCACAGAACACAAAGAAGTTTCTCAGAAAGCTTCTTTCTCTTGGTTATCGGAGGATATTTCCTTTGACCCTATAGTCTTCAAAGGGATCCGAAATATCTGTTCTCAGATTCCACAGAAATAAGGCTAGCAAAGAGATCCACGAAATACAGATGTAACTCTGTGAGATGAATTATGAGAACACTAAGCAGTTTCTCGGAAAGATTCTTTCCAGTTTTGATCGGAGTATATTTCCATTTTCACCATAGCCCTCTATGGGCTTCCAAATATCACTTTGCCAATTCCACAAGAACTGTCTTAGCAAAAGGCTTCTTGAGGGGAAAGCTGTAACTCTGTGAGATGATTTCACAGAACACAAAGAAGTTTCTCAGAAAGCTTCTTTCTCTTTGTTACTGGAGGTTATTTCCTTTCGCCCTATAGTCTTCAAAGGGATCCGAAATATCTTTTCTCAGATTCCACAGAAATAACGCTAGCAAAGAGATCCATGAAATACTGATGTAACTCTGTGAGATGAATTAACAGAACACTAAGCTGTTTCTCAGAAAGCTTCTTTCCATATTTCATCTGAGGATAATTCCTTTTGCACCATAGCCCTCTAGGGGTTCCAAATATCACTTTGCCAATTCCACAAGAACTGTCTTAGCGAAAAGCTTCTTGAGTGGAAAGCTGTAACTCTGTGAGATGATTTCACAGAACACAAAGAAGTTTCTCAGAAAGCTTCTTTCTCTTTGTTACTGGAGGATATTTCCTTTGGCCCTATAGTCTTCAAAGGGATCCGAAATATCTGTTCTCAGATTCCACAGAAATAAGGCTAGCAAAGAGATCCACGAAATACAGATGTAACTCTGTGAGATGAATTAACAGAACACCAAGCAGTTTCTCGGAAAGATTCTTTCCAGATTTGATCGGAGGATATTTCCTTTTTCACCATAGCCCTCTATGGGCTTCCAAATATCACTTTGCCAATTCCACAAGAACTGTCTTAGCGAAAGGCTTCTTGAGGGGAAAGCTGTAACTCTGTGAGATTATTTCACAGAACACAAAGAAGTTTCTCAGAAAGCTTCTTTCTCTTGGTTATCGGAGGATATTTCCTTTGGCCCTAGAGTCTTCAAAGGGATCCGAAATATCTGTTCTCAGATTACACAGAAATAAGGCTAGCAAAGAGATCCACGAAATACAGATGTAACTCTGTGAGATGAATTAACAGAACACTAAGCAGTTTCTCAGAAAGCTTCTTTCCAGATTTCATCGGAGGATATTTTCTTTTTCACCATAGCCCTCTATGGGCTTCCAAATATCACTTTGCCAATTCCACAAGAACTGTCTTAGCGAAAGGCTTCTTTAGGGGAAAGCTGTAACTCTGTGAGATGATTTCAAAGGACACAAAGAAGTTTCTCAGAAAGCTTCTTTCTCTTTGTTATCGGAGGATATATCCTTTGACCCTATAGTCTTCAAAGGGATCCGAAATATCTGTTGTCAGATTCCACAGAAATAAGGCAAGCAAAGAGATCCACGAATTACAGATGTAACTCTGTGAGATGAATTAAGAGAACACTAAGCAGTTTCTCAGAAAGCTTCTTTCCAGATTTCATCGGAGGATATTTCCTTTTTCACCATAGACCTCTACGGGCTTCCAAATATCACTTTGCCAATTCCACAAGAACTGTCTTAGCAAAAGGCTTCTTGAGGGGAAAGCTGTAACTCTGTGAGATGATTTCACAGAACACAAAGAAGTTTCTCAGAAAGCTTCTTTCTCTTTGTTACTGGAGTTTATTTCCTTTGGCCCTATAGTCTTCAAAGGGATCCGAAATATCTTTTCTCAGATTCCACAGAAATAAGGCTAGCAAAGAGATCCATGAAATACTGATGTAACTCTGTGAGATGAATTAACAGAACACTAAGCTGTTTCTCAGAAAGCTTCTTTCCATATTTCATCTGAGGATAATTCCTTTTGCACCATAGCCCTCTATGGGCTTCCAAATATCACTTTGCCAATTCCACAAGAACTGTCTTAGCGAAAAGCTTCTTGAGTGGAAAGCTGTAACTCTGTGACATGATTTCACAGAACACAAAGAAGTTTCTCAGAAAGCTTCTTTCTCTTGGTTATCGGAGGATATTTCCTTTGGCCCTATAGTCTTCAAAGGGTTCCGAAATATCTGTTCTCAAATTCCACAGAAATAAGGCCAGCAAAGAGATCCACGAAATACAGATGTAACTCTGTGAGATGAATTAACAGAACACTAAGCAGTTTCTGGGAAAGATTCTTTCCAGATTTGATCGGAGGATATTTCCTTTTTCACCATAGCCCTCTATGGGCTTCCAAATATCACTTTGCCAATTCCACAAGAACTGTCTTTGCGAAAGGCTTCTTGAGGGGAAAGCTGTAACTCTGTGAGATGATTTCACAGAACACAAAGAAGTTTCTCAGAAAGCTTCTTTTTCTTTGTTATCGGAGGATATTTCCTTTGACCCTATAGTCTTCAAAGGGAAAGGAAATATCTGTTGTCAGATTCCACAGAAATAAGGCTAGCAAAGAGATCCCCGAAATACAGATGTAACTCTGTGAGATGAATTAACAGAACACTGAGCAGTTTCTCAGAAAGCTTCTTTCCAGATTTCATCGGAGGATATTTCCTTTTTCACCTTAGCCCTCTATGGGCTTCCAAATATCACTTTGCCAATTCCACAAGAACTGTTTTAGGGAAAGGCTTCTTGAGGGGAAAGCTGTAACTCTGTGAGATGATTTCACAGAACACAAAGAAGTTTCTCAGAAAGCTTCTTTCTCTTTGTTATCGGAGGATATTTCCTTTGTCCCTATAGTATTCCAAGGGAAAGGAAATACCTGTTCTCAGATTCCACCGATATAAGGCTAGCAAAGAGATCCAAGAAATACAGATGTAACTCTGTGAGATGGATTAGAGAACACTAAGCAGTTTCTCAGAAAGCTTCTTTCCAACTTTCATAGGAGGATATTTCCTTTTTCACCATAGCCCTCTACGGGCTTCCAAATATCACTTTGTCAATTCCACAAGAACTGTCTTAGCGAAAAGCTTCTTGAGGGGAAAGCTGTAACTCTGTGACATGATTTCACAGAACACAAAGAAGTTTCTCAGAAAGCTTCTTTTTCTTGGTTATCGGAGGATATTTCCTTTGACCCTATAGTCTTCAAAGGGATCCGAAATATCTGTTCTCAGATTCCACAGAAATAAGGCTAGCAAAGAGATCCACGAAATACAGATGCAATTCTGTGAGATGAATTAACAGAACAGTAAGCAGTTTCTCAGAAAGTTTCTTTCCATATTTCATCTGAGGATAATTCCTTTTGCACCATAGCCCTCTATGGGCTTCCAAATATCACTTTGCCAATTCCACAAGAACTGTCTTAGCGAAAAGCTTCTTGAGGGGAAAGCTGTAACTCTGTGACATGATTTCACAGAACACAAAGAAGTTTCTCAGAAAGCTTCTTTCTCTTTGTTATCGGAGGATATTTCCTTTGGCCCTATAGTCTTCAAAGGGATCCGAAATATCTGTTCTCAGATTCCACAGAAATAAGGCTAGCAAAGAGATCCTCGAATTACAGATGTAACTCTGTGAGATGAATTAACAGAACACTGAGCAGTTTCTCAGAAAGCTTCTTTCCAGATTTCATCGGAGGATATTTCCCTTTTCACCTTAGCCCTCTATGGGCTTCCAAATATCACTTTGCCAATTCCACAAGAACTGTTTTAGCGACAGGCTTCTTGAGGGGAAAGCTGTAACTCTGTGAGATGATTTCACAGAACACAAAGAAGTTTCTCAGAAAGCTTCTTTCTCTTTGTTATCGGAGGATATTTCCTTTGTCCCTATAGTCTTCATAGGGAAAGGAAATATCTGTTGTCAGATTCCACAGAAATAAGGCTAGCAAAGAGATCCACGAAATACAGATGTAAATCTGTGAGATGAATTAACAGAACACTAAGCAGTTTCTCAGAAAGCTTCTTTCCAGATTTCATCTGAGGATATTTCCTTTTTCACCATAGCCCTCTATGGGCTTCCAAATATCACTTTGCCAATTCCACAAGAACTGTCTTAGCGAAAGGCTTCTTGAGGGGAATCTGTAACTCTGTGAGATGATTTCATAGAACACAAAGAAGTTTCTCAGAAATCTTCTTTCTCTTTGTTATCGGAGGATATTTCCTTTGGCCCTATAGTCTTCAAAGGGAAAGAAATATCTGTTCTCAGATTCCACAGAAATAAGGCTAGCAAAGAGATCCAAGAAATACAGATGTAACTCTGTGAGATGAATTAACAGAACACTAAGCAGTTTCTCAGAAAGCTTCTTTCCAGATTTCATCGAAGGATATTTCCTTTTTCAGCCTAGCCCTCTATGGGCTTCCAAATATCACTTTGCCAATTCCACAAGAACTGTCTTAGTGAAAGGCTTCTTGAGGGGAAAGCTGTAATCTGTGAGATGATTTCACAGAACAAAAAGAAGTTTCTCAGAAAGCTTCTTTCTCTTTGTTATCGGTGGATATTTCCTTTGCCCCTATTGTCTTCAAAGGGATCCGAAACATCTGTTGTCAGAATCCACAGAAATAAGGCTAGCAAAGAGATCCACGAAATACAGATGCAACTCTGTGAGATGAATTAACAGAACACTAAGCAGTTTCTCAAAAAGCTTCTTTCCAGATTTCATCGGAGGATATTTCCTTTTTCACCATAGCGCTCTATGGGCTTCCAAATATCACTTTGCCAATTCCACAAGAACTGTCTTAGTGAAAGCCTTCTTCAGGGGAAAGCTGTAACTCTGTGAGATGATTTCACAGAATACAAAGAAGTTTCTCGGAAAGCTTCTTTCTCTTTGTTATCGGAGGATATTTCCTTTGGCCCTATAGTCTTGAAAGAGATCCGAAATATCTGTTCTCAGATTCCACAGAAATAAGGCTAGCAAAGAGATCCACGAAATACAGATGTAACTCTGTGAGATGAATTAACAGAACACTAAGCAGTTTCTCAGAAAGCTTCTTTAGAGATTTCATCGGAGGATATTTCGTTTTTAACCATAGCCCTCTATGGGCTTCCAAATATCACTTTGCCAATTCCAGAAGAACTGTCTTAGCGAAAGGCTTCTTGAGGGGAAAGCTGTAACTCTGTGAGATGATTTCACAGACCCCAAGGAGTTTCTCAGAAAGCTTCTTTCTCTTTGTTATCGGAGGATATTTCCTTTGGCCCTATAGTCTTCAAAGGGATCCGAAATATCTGTTGTCAGATTCCACAGAAATAAGGCTAGCAAGGAGATCCACGAAACACAGATGTAACTCTGTGAGATGAATTAACAGAACACTAAGCAGTTTCTCAGAAAGCTTCTTTCCAGATTTCATCTGAGGATATTTCCTTTTTCACCATAGCCCTCTATGGGCTTCCAAATATCACTTTGCCAATTCCACAAGAACTGTCTTAGCGAAAGGCTTCTTGACGGGAAAGCTGTAACTCTGTGACATGATTTCACAGAACACAAAGAAGTTTCTCAGAAAGCTTCTTTCTCTTTGTTATCGGAGGATATTTCCTTTGGCCCTATAGTCTTCAAAGGGAAAGGAAATATTTGTTGTCAGATTCCACAGAAATAAGGCTAGCAAAGAGATCCACGAAATACAGATGTAACTCTGTGAGATGAATTAACAGAACACTAAGCAGTTTCTCAGAAAGCTTCTTCCAGATTTCATCTGAGGATATTTCCTTTTTCAACATAGCCCTGTATGGGCTTCCAAATATCACTTTGCCAATTCCACAAGAACTGTCTTAGCGAAAGGCTTCTTGAGGGGAAAGCTGTAACTCTGTGAGATGATTTCACAGAACACAAAGAAGTTTCTCAGAAAGCTTCTTTCTCTTTGTTATCGGAGGATATATCCTTAGACCCTATAGTCTACAAAGGGATCCGAAATATCTGTTGTCAGATTCCACAGAAATAAGGCTAGCAAAGAGATCCACAAAATACAGATGTAACTCTGTGAGATGAATTAACAGAACACTAAGCAGTTTCTCAGAAAGCTTCTTTCCAGGTTTCATCGGAGGATATTTCCTTTTTCACCATAGCCCTCTATGGGCTTCCAAATATCACTTTGCCAATTCCACAAGAACTGTCTTGGCGAAAGGCTTCTTGAGGGGAAAGCTGTAACTCTGTGAGATGATTTCACAGAACACAAAGAAGTTTCTCAGAAAGCTTCTTTCTCTTTGTTATCGGAGGATATTTCCTTTGGCCCTATAGTCTTCAAAGGGAAAGGAAATATCTGTTGTCAGATTCCACAGAAATAAGGCTAGCAAAGAGATCCACGAAATACAGATGTAACTCTGTGAGATGAAGTAACAGAACACTAAGCAGTTTCTCAGAAAGCTTCTTTCCAGATTTCATCGGAGGATATTTCCTTTTTCACCATAGCCCTCTATGGGCTTCCAAATATCACTTTTCCAATTCCACAAGAACTGTCTTAGCGAAAGGCTTCTTGAAGGGAAAGCTGTAACTCTGTGAGATGATTTCACAGAACACAAAGAAGTTTCTCAGAAAGCTTCTTTCTCTTTGTTATCGGAGGATATTTCCTTTGGCCCTATAGTCTTCAAAGGGAAAGGAAATATCTGTTATCAGATTCCACAGAAATAAGGCTAGCAAAGAGATCCACGAAATGCAGATGTAACTCTGTGAGATGAATTAACAGAACACTAAGCAGTTTCTCAGAAAGCTTCTTTCCAGATTTCATCGGAGGATATTTCCTTTTTCACCATAGCCCTCTATGGGCTTCCAAATATCACTTTGCCAATTCCACAAGAACTGTCTTAGCGAAAGGCTTCTTGAGGGGAAAGCTGTAACTCTGTGAGATGATTTCACAGAACACAAAGAAGTTTCTCAGAAAGCTTCTTTCTCTTTGTTATCGGAGGATACTTCCTTTGGCCCTATAGTCTTCAAAGGGAAAGGAAATATCTGTTGTCAGATTCCACAGAAATAAGGCTAGCAAAGAGATCCAAGAAATACAGATGTAACTCTGTGAGATGAATTAACAGAACACTAAGCAGTTTCTCAGAAAGCTTCTTTCCAGATTTCATCGGAGGATATTTCCTTATTCACCATAGCCCTCTATGGGCTTCCGAATATCACTTTGCCAATTCCACAAGAACTGTCTTAGGGAAAGGCTTCTTAAGGGGAAAGCTGTAATCTGTGAGATGATTTCACAGAACAAAAAGAAGTTTCTCAGAAAGCTTCTTTCTCTTTGTTATCGGAGGATATTTCCTTTGCCCCTATTGTCTTCAAAGGGATCCGAAATATCTGTTGTCAGAATCCACAGAAATAAGGCTAGCAAAGAGATCCACGAAATACAGATGTAACTCTGTGAGATGAATTAACAGAACACTAAGCAGTTTCTCAGAAAGCTTCTTTCCAGATTTCATCGGAGGATATTTCCTTTTTCACCAAAGCGCTCTAAGGGCTTCCAAATATCACTTTGCCAATTCCACAAGAACTGTCTTAGTGAAAGCCTTCTTGAGGGGAAAGCTGTAACTCTGTGAGATGATTTCACAGAATACAAAGAAGTTTCTCAGAAAGCTTCTTTCTCTTTGTTATCGGAGGATATTTCCTTTGGCCCTATAGTCTTGAAAGGGATCCGAAATATCTGTTCTCAGATTCCACAGAAATAAGGCTAGCAAAGAGATCCACGAAATACAGATGTAACTCTGTGAGATGAATTAACAGAACATTAAGCAGTTTCTCAGAAAGCTTCTTTAGAGATTTCATCAGAGGATATTTCCTTTTTCACCATAGCCCTCTATGGGCTTCCAAATATCACTTTGCCAATTCCAGAAGAACTGTCTTAGGGAAAGGCTTCTTGAGGGGAAAGCTGTAACTCTGTGAGATGATTTCACAGAACACAAAGAAGTTTCTCAGAAAGTTTATTTCTCTTTGTTATCGGAGGATATATCCTTTGACCCTATAGTCTTCAAAGGGATCCGAAATATCTGTTCTCAGATTCCACAGAAATAAGGCTAGCAAAGAGATCCACGAAATACAGATGTAACTCTGTGAGATGAATTAATAGAACACTAAGCAGTTTCTCAGAAAGCTTCTTTCCAGATTTCATCGAAGGATATTTCCTTTTTCACCATAGCCCTCTATGGGCTCCCAAATATCACTTTGCCAATTCCACAAGAACTGTCTTAGCGAAAGGCTTCTTGAGGGGAAAGCTGTAACTCTGTGAGATGATTTCACAGAACACAAAGAAGTTTCTCAGAAAGCTTCTTTCTCTTTGTTATCGGAGGATATATCCTTTGACCCTATAGTCTTCAAAGGGATCCGAAATATCTGTTGTCAGATTACACAAAAATAAGGCTAGCAAAGAGATCCACGAAATACAGATGTAACTCTGTGAGATGAATTAACAGAACACTAAGCAGTTTCTCAGAAAGATTCTTTCCAGGTTTCATCGGAGGATATTTCCTTTTTCACCATAGCCCTCTATGGGCTTCCAAATATCACTTCGCAAATTCCACAAGAACTGTCTTAGGGAAAGGCTTCTTGAGGGGAAAGCTGTAATCTGTGACATGATTTCACAGAACACAAAGAAGTTTCTCAGAAAGCTTCTTTCTCTTTGTTATCGGAGGATATTTCCTTTGCCCCTATTGTCTTCAAAGGGATCCGAAATATCTGTTGTCAGAATCCACAAAAATAAGGCTAGCCAAGAGATCCACGAAATACAGATGTAACTCTGTGAGATGAATTAACAGAACACTAAGCAGTTTCTCAGAAAGCTTCTTTCCAGATTTCATGGGAGGATATTTCCTTTTTCACCATAGCCCTCTATGGGCTTCCAAATATCACTTTGCCAATTCCAAAAGAACTGTCTTAGTGAAAGCCTTCTTGAGAGGAAAGCTGTAACTCTGTGAGATGATTTCACAGAACACAAAGAAGTTTCTCAGAAAGCTTCTTTCTCTTTGTTATCGGAGGATATTTCCTTCGGCCCTATAGTCTTCAAAGGGATCCGAAATATCTTTCCTAGGTTCCACAGAAATAACGCTAGCAAAGGGATCCATGAAATACAGATGCAACTCTTTAAGATGAATTAACAGAACACTAAGCAGTTTCTCAGAAAGCTTCTTTCCATATTTCATCTGAGGATAATTCCTTTTTCACCATAGCCCTCTATGGGCTTCCAAATATCACTTTGCCAATTCCACAAGAACTGTCTTAGGGAAAGGCTTCTTGAGGGGAAAGCTGTAACTCTGTGAGATGATTTCACAGAACACAAAGAAGTTTCTCAGAAAGCTTCTTTTTCTTTGTTATCGGAGGATATTTCCTTTGACCCTATAGTCTTCAAAGGGAAAGGAAATATCTGTTGTCAGATTCCACAGAAATAAGGCTAGCAAAGAGATCCCCGAAATACAGATGTAACTCTGTGAGATGAATTAACAGAACACTGAGCAGTTTCTCAGAAAGCTTCTTTCCAGATTTCATCGGAGGATATTTCCCTTTTCACCTTAGCCCTTTATGGGCTTCCAAATATCACTTTGCCAATTCCACAAGAACTGTTTTAGCGAAAGGCTTCTTGAGGGGAAAACTGTAACTCTGTGAGATGATTTCACAGAACACAAAGAAGTTTCTCAGAAAGCTTCTTTCTCTTTGTTATCGGAGGATATTTCCTTTGGCCCTATAGTCTTGAAAGGGAAAGGAAATATCTGTTCTCAGATTCCACCGAAATAAGGCTAGCAAAGAGATCCACGAAATACAGATGTAACTCTGTGAGATGGATTAGAGAACACTAAGCAGTTTCTCAGAAAGCTTCTTTCCAACTTTCATCGGAGGATATTTCCTTTTTCACCCTAGCCCTCTATGGGCTTCCAAATATCACTTTGCCAATTCCACGAGAACTGTCTTAGCGAAAGGCTTCTTGAGGGGAAAGCTGTAACTCTGTGAGATGATTTCACAGAACACAAAGAAGTTTCTCAGAAAGCTTCTTTCTCTTTGTTATTGGAGGATATTTCCTTTGGCCCTATAGTCTTCAAAGGGATCCGAAATATCTTTTCTCAGATTCCACAGAAATAACGCTAGCAAAGAGATCCATGAAATACAGATGTAACTCTGTGAGATGAATTAACAGAACACTAACCAGTTTCTCAGAAAGCTTCTTTCCATATTTCATCTGAGGATAATTCCTTTTGCACCATAGCCCTCTATGGGCTTCCAAATATCACTTTGCCAATTCCACAAGAACTGTCTTAGCGAAAAGCATCTTGAGGGGAAAGCTGTAACTCTGTGACATGATTTCACAGAACACAAAGAAGTTTCTCAGAAAGCTTCTTTCTCTTGGTTATCGGAGGATATTTCCTTTGTCCCTATAGTATTCCAAGGGAAAGGAAATATCTGTTCTCAGATTCCACCGAAATAAGGCTAGCAAAGAGATCCACGAAATACAGATGTAACTCTGTGAGATGGATTAGAGAACACTAAGCAGTTTCTCAGAAAGCTTCTTTCCAACTTTCATAGGAGGATATTTCCTTTTTCACCATAGCCCTCTACGGGCTTCCAAATATCACTTTGTCAATTCCACAAGAACTGTCTTAGCGAAAAGCGTCTTGAGGGGAAAGCTGTATCTCTGTGACATGATTTCACAGAACACAAAGAAGTTTCTCAGAAAGCTTCTTTCTCTTGGTTATCGGAGGATATTTCCTTTGACCCTACAGTCTTCAAAGGGATCCGAAATATCTGTTCTCAGATTCCACAGAAATAAGGCTAGCAAAGAGATCCACGAAATACAGATGTAACTCTGTGAGATGAATTAAGAGAACACTAAGCAGTTTCTCGGAAAGATTCTTTCCAGATTTGATCGGAGGATATTTCCTTTTTCACCATAGACCTCTATGGGCTTCCAAATATCACTTTGCCAATTCCACAAGAACTGTCTTAGCGAAAGGCTTCTTGAGGGGAAAGCTGTAACTCTGTGAGATTATTTCACAGAACACAAAGAAGTTTCTCAGAAAGCTTCTTTCTCTTTGTTATCGGAGGATATTTCCTTTGGCCCTATAGTCTTCAAAGGGATCCGAAGTATCTTTTCTCAGATTCCACAGAAATAACGCTAGCAAAGGGATCCATGAAATACAGATGCAACTCTGTGAGATGAATTAACAGAACAGTAAGCAGTTTCTCAGAAAGCTTCTTTCCATATTTCATCTGAGGATAATTCCTTTTGCACCATAGCCCTCTATGGGCTTCCAAATATCACTTTGCCAATTCCACAAGAACTGTCTTAGCGAAAAGCTTCTTGAGGGGAAAGCTGTAACTCCGTGACATGATTTCACAGAACACAAAGAAGTTTCTCAGAAAGCTTCTTTCTCTTTGTTATCGGAGGATATTTCCTTTGGCCCTATAGTCTTCAAAGGGATCCGAAATATCTGTTCTCAGATTCCACAGAAATAAGGCTAGCAAAGAGATCCACGAAATACAGATGTAACTCTGTGAGATGAATTAACAGAACACTGAGCAGTTTCTCAGAAAGCTTCTTTCCAGATTTCATCGGAGGATATTTCCCTTTTCACCTTAGCCCTCTATGGGCTTCCAAATATCACTTTGCCAATTCCACAAGAGCTGTTTTAGCGACAGGCTTCTTGAGGGGAAAGCTGTAACTCTGTGAGATGATTTCACAGAACACAAAGAAGTTTCTCAGAAAGCTTCTTTCTCTTTGTTATCGGAGGATATTTCCTTTGTCCCTAGAGTCTTTATAGGGAAAGGAAATATCTGTTGTCAGATTCCACAGAAATAAGGCTAGCAAAGAGATCCAGGAAATACAGATGTAACACTGGGAGATGAATTAACAAAACACTAAGCAGTTTATCAGAAAGCTTCTTTCCAGATTTCATCGGAGGATATTTCCTTTTTCACCATAGCCCTCTATGGGCTTCCAAATATCACTTTGCCAATTCCACAAGAACTGTCTTAGCGAAAGGCTTCTTGAGGGGAAAGCTGTAACTCTGTGAGATGATTTCACAGAACACAAAGAAGTTTCTCAGAAAGCGTCTTTCTCTTTGTTATGGGAGGATATTTCCTTTGGCCCTATAGTCTTCAAAGGGAAAGGAAATATCTGTTCTCAGATTCCAGAGAAATAAGGCTAGCAAAGAGATCCACGAAATACTGATGTAACGCTGTGAGATGAATTAACAGAACACTGAGCAGTTTCTCAGAAAGATTCTTTCCTGATTTCATCGGAGGATATTTCGTTTTTCACCATAGCCCTCTATGGGCTTCCAAATATCACTTTGCCAATTCCACTAGAACTGTTTTAGCGAAAGGCTTCTTGAGGGGAAAGCTGTAACTCTCTGAGATGATTTCACAGAACACAAAGAAGGATGTCAGAAAGCTTCTTTCTCTTTGTTATCGGAGGATATTTCCTTTGACCCTATAGTCTTCAAAGGGAAAGGAAATATCTGTTGTTAGATTCCACACAAATAAGGCTAGCAAAGAGATCCACGAAATACAGATGTAACTCTGTGAGATGAATTAACAGAACACTAAGCAGTTTCTCAGAAAGCTTCTTTCCAGATTTCATCTCAGGATATTTCCTTTTTCACCATAGTCCTCTAAGGGCTTCCAAATATCACTTTGCCAATTCCACAAGAACTGTCTTAGCGAAAGGCTTCTTGAGGTGAAAGCTGTAACTCTGTGAGATGATTTCACAGAACACAAAGAAGTTTCTCAGAAAGCTTCTTTCTCTTTGTTATCGGAGGATATTTCCTTTGGCCCTATAGTCTTCAAAGGGAAAGGAAATATCTGTTCTCAGATTCCACCGAAATAAGGCTAGCAAAGAGATCGACGAAATACAGATGTAACTCTGTGAGATGGATAACAGAGCACTAGGCAGTTACTCAGAAAGCTTCTTTCCAGATTTCATCGGAGGATATTTCCTTTTTCACCATAGCCCTCTATGGGCTTCCAAATATCACTTTGCCAATTCCACAAGAACTGTCTTGGCGAAAGGCTTCTTGAGGGGAAAGCTGTAACTCTGTGAGATGATTTCACAGAACACAAAGAAGTTTCTCAGAAAGCTTCTTTCTCTTTGTTATCGGAGGATATTTCCTTTGCTCCTATAGTCTTCAAAGGGAAAGGAAATATCTGTTGTCAGATTCCACAGAAATAAGGCTAGCAAAGAGATCCACGAAATACAGATGTAACTCTGTGAGATGAATTAACAGAACACTAAGCAGTTTCTCAGAAAGCTTCTTTCCAGGTTTCATCGGAGGATATTTCCTTTTTCACCATAGCCCTCTATGGGCTTCCAAATATCACTTTTCCAATTCCACAAGAACTGTCTTAGCGAAAGGCTTCTTGAGGGGAAAGCTGTAACTCTGTGAGATGATTTCACAGAACACAAAGAAGTTTCTCAGAAAGCTTCTTTCTCTTTGTTATCGGAGGATATATCCTTAGACCCTATAGTCTACAAAGGGATCCGAATTATCTGTTGTCAGATTCCACAGAAATAAGGCTAGCAAAGAGATCCACGAAATACAGATGTACCTCTGTGAGATGAATTAACAGAACACTAAGCAGTTTCTCAGAAAGCTTCTTTCCAGGTTTCATCGGAGGATATTTCCTTTTTCACCATAGCCCTCTATGGGCTTCCAAATATCACTTTGCCAATTCCACAAGAACTGTCTTGGCGAAAGGCTTCCTGAGGGGAAAGCTGTAACTCTGTGAGATGATTTCACAGAACCCAAAGAAGTTTCTCAGAAAGCTTCTTTCTCTTTGTTATCGGGGGATATATCCTTAGACCCTATAGTCTTCAAAGGGAAAGGAAATATCTGTTGTCAGATTCCACAGAAATAAGGCTAGCAAAGAGATCCACGAAATACAGATGTAACTCTGTGAGATGAATTAACAGAACACTAAGCAGTTTCTCAGAAAGCTTCTTTCCAGGTTTCATCGGAGGATATTTCCTTTTTCACCATAGCCCTCTAGCGGCTTCCAAATATCACTTTGCCAATTCCAGAAGAACTGTCTTAGCGAAAGGCTTCTTGAAGGGAAAGCTGTAACTCTGTGAGATGATTTCACAGAACACAAAGAAGTTTCTCAGAAAGCTTCTTTCTCTTTGTTATCGGAGGATATTTCCTTTGGCCCTATAGTCTTCAAAGGGAAAGGAAATATCTGTTATCAGATTCCACAGAAATAAGGCTAGCAAAGAGATCCACGAAATACAGATGTAACTCTGTGAGATGAATTAACAGAACACTAAGCAGTTTCTCAGAAAGCTTCTTTCCAGATTTCATCCGAGGATATTTCCTTTTTCACCATAGCCCTCTATGGGCTTCCAAATATCACTTTGCCAATTCCACAAAAACTGTCTTAGCGAAAGGCTTCTTGAGGGGAAAGCTGTAACTCTGTGAGATGATTTCACAGAACACAAAGAAGTTTCTCAGAAAGCTTCTTTCTCTTTGTTATCGGAGGATATTTCCTTTGGCCCTATAGTCTTCAAAGGGAAAGGAATTATCTGTTGTCAGATTCCACAGAAATAAGGCTAGCAAAGACATCCAAGAAATACAGATGTAACTCGGTGAGATGAATTAACAGAACACTAAGCAGTTTCTCAGAAAGCTTCTTTCCAGATTTCATCGAAGGATATTTCCTTTTTCAACATAGCCCTCTATGGGCTTCCAAATATCACTTTGCCAATTCCACAAGAACTGTCTTAGTGAAAGGCTTCTTGAGGGGAAAGCTGTAATCTGTGAGATGATTTCACAGAACAAAAAGAAGTTTCTCAGAAAGTTTCTTTCTCTTTGTTATCGGAGGATATTTCCTTTGCCCCTATTGTCTTCAAAGGGATCCGAAATATCTGTTGTCAGAATCCACAGAAATAAGGCTAGCAAAGAGATCCACGAAATACAGATGTAACTCTGTGAGATGAATTAACAGAACACTAAGCAGTTTCTCAAAAAGCTTCTTTCCAGATTTCATCGGAGGATATTTCCTTTTTCACCATAGCGCTCTATGGGCTTCCAAATATCACATTGCCAATTCCACAAGAACTGTCTTAGTGAAAGCCTTCTTCAGGGGAAAGCTGTAACTCTGTGAGATGATTTCACAGAATACAAAGAAGTTTCTCAGAAAGCTTCTTTCTCTTTGTTATCGGAGGATATTTCCTTTGGCCCTATAGTCTTGAAAGGGATCCGAAATATCTGTTCTCAGATTCCACAGAAATAAGGCTAGCAAAGAGATCCACGAAATACAGATGTAACTCTGTGAGATGAATTAACAGAACACTAAGCAGTTTCTCAGAAAGCTTCTTTAGAGATTTCATCGGAGGATATTTCGTTTTTCACCATAGCCCTCTAAGGGCTTCCAAATATCACTTTGCCAATTCCAGAAGAACTGTCTTAGCGAAAGGCTTCTTGAGGGGAAAGCTGTAACTCTGTGAGATGATTTCACAGAACCCAAAGAAGTTTCTCAGAAAGCTTCTTTCTCTTTGTTATCGGAGGATATTTCCTTTGGCCCTATAGTCTTCAAAGGGATCCGAAATATCTGTTGTCAGATTCCACAGAAATAAGGCTAGCAAGGCGATCCACGAAACACAGATGTAACTCTGTGAGATGAATTAACAGAACACTAAGCAGTTTCTCAGAAAGCTTCTTTCCAGATTTCATCTGAGGATATTTCCTTTTTCACCATAGCCCTCTATGGGCTTCCAAATATCACTTTGCCAATTCCACAAGAACTGTCTTAGCGAAAGGCTTCTTGAGGGGAAAGCTGTAACTCTGTGAGATGATTTCACAGAACACAAAGAAGTTTCTCAGAAAGCTTCTTTCTCTTTGTTATCGGAGGATATTTCCTTTGGCCCTATAGTCTTCAAAGGGAAAGGAAATATTTGTTGTCAGATTCCACAGAAATAAGGCTAGCAAAGAGATCCACGAAATACAGATGTAACTCTGTGAGATGAATTAAGAGAACACTAAGCAGTTTCTCAGAAAGCTTCTTCCATATTTCATCTGAGGATATTTCCTTTTTCAACATAGCCCTCTATGGGCTTCCAAATATCACTTTGCCAATTCCACAAGAACTGTCTTAGCGAAAGGCTTCTTGAGGGGAAAGCTGTAACTCTGTGAGAGGATTTCACAGAACACAAAGAAGTTTCTCAGAAAGCTTCTTTCTCTTTGTTATCGGAGGATATATCCTTAGACCCTATAGTCTACAAAGGGATCCGAAATATCTGTTGTCAGATTCCACAGAAATAAGGCTAGCAAAGAGATCCACAAAATACAGATGTAACTCTGTGAGATGAATTAACAGAACAGTAAGCAGTTTCTCAGAAAGCTTCTTTCCAGGTTTCATCGGAGGATATTTCCTTTTTCACCATAGCCCTCTATGGGCTTCCAAATATCACTTTGCCAATTCCACAAGAACTGTCTTGGCGAAAGGCTTCTTGAGGGGAAAGCTGTAACTCTGTGAGATGATTTCACAGAACACAAAGAAGTTTCTCAGAAAGCTTCTTTCTCTTTGTTATCGGAGGATATTTCCTTTGGCCCTATAGTCTTCAAAGGGAAAGGAAATATCTGTTGTCAGATTCCACAGAAATAAGGCTAGAAAAGAGATCCACGAAATACAGATGTAACTCTGTGAGATGAATTAACAGAACACTAAGCAGTTTCTCAGAAAGCTTCTTTCCAGATTTCATCGGAGGATATTTCCTTTTTCACCATAGCCCTCTATGGGCTTCCAAATATCACTTTGCCAATTCCTCAAGAACTGTCTTAGCGAAAGGCTTCTTGAGGGGAAAGCTGTAACTCTGTGAGATGATTTCACAGAACACAAAGAAGTTTCTCAGAAAGCTTCTTTCTCTTTGTTATCGGAGGATACTTCCTTTGGCCCTATAGTCTTCAAAGGGAAAGGAAATATCTGTTGTCAGATTCCACAGAAATAAGGCTAGCAAAGAGATCCAAGAAATACAGATGTAACTCTGTGAGATGAATTAACAGAACACTAAGCAGTTTCTCAGAAAGCTTCTTTCCAGATTTCATCGGAGGATATTTCCTTTTTCACCATAGCCCTCTATGGGCTTCCGAATATCACTTTGCCAATTCCACAAGAACTGTCTTAGGGAAAGGCTTCTTAAGGGGAAAGCTGTAATCTGTGAGATGATTTCACAGAACAAAAAGAAGTTTCTCAGAAAGCTTCTTTCTCTTTGTTATCGGAGGATATTACCTTTGCCCCTATTGTCTTCAAAGGGATCCGAAATATCTGTTGTCAGAATCCACAGAAATAAGGCTAGCAAAGAGATCCACGAAATACAGATGTAACTCTGTGAGATGAATTAACAGAACACTAAGCAGTTTCTCAGAAAGATTCTTTCCAGATTTCATCGGAGGATATTTCCTTTTTCACCAAAGCGCTCTATGGGCTTCCAAATATCACTTTGCCAATTCCACAAGAACTGTCTTAGTGAAAGCCTTCTTGAGGGGAAAGCTGTAACTCTGTGAGATGATTTCACAGAATACAAAGAAGTTTCTCAGAAAGCTTCTTTCTCTTTGTTATCGGAGGATATTTCCTTTGGCCCTATAGTCTTGAAAGGGATCCGAAATATCTGTTCTCAGATTCCACAGAAATAAGGCTAGCAAAGAGATCCACGAAATACAGATGTAACTCTGTGAGATGAATTAACATAACACTAAGCAGTTTCTCAGAAAGCTTCTTTAGAGATTTCATCGGAGGATATTTCCTTTTTCACCATAGCCCTCTATGGGCTTCCAAATATCACTTTGCTAATTCCAGAAGAACTGTCTTAGGGAAAGGCTTCTTGAGGGGAAAGCTGTAACTCTGTGAGATGATTTCACAGAACACAAAGAAGTTTCTCAGAAAGCTTCTTTCTCTTTGTTATCGGAGGATATTTCCTTTGGCCCTATAGTCTTCAAAGGGAAAGGAAATATCTGTTCTCAGATTCCACCGAAATAAGGCTAGCAAAGAGATCCACGAAATACAGATGTAACTCTGTGAGATGGATTACAGAACACAAAGCAGTTTCTCAGAAAGCTTCTTTCCAACTTTCATAGGAGGATATTTCCTTTTTCACCATAGCCCTCTAGGGGCTTCCAAATATCAGTTTGCCAATTCCACGAGAACTGTCTTAGCGAAAGGCTTCTTGAGGGGAAAGCTGTAACTCTGTGCGATGATTTCACAGAACACAAAGAAGTTTCTCAGAAAGCTTCTTTCTCTTTGTCATCGGAGGATATTTCCTTTGGCCCTATAGTCTTCAAAGGGATCCGAAATATCTGTTGTCAGATTGCACAGAAATAAGGCTAGCAAAGAGATCCACGAAATACAGATGTAACTCTGTGAGATGAATTAACAGAACACTAAGCAGTTTCTCACAAAGCTTCTTTCCATATTTCATCGGAGGATATTTCCTTTTTCTCCATAGCCCTCTATGAGCTTCCAAATATCACTTTGCCAATTCCACAAGAACTGTCTTAGCGAAAGTCTTCTTGAGGGGAAAGCTGTAACTCTGTGAGATGATTTCACAGAACACAAAGAAGTTTCTCAGAAAGCTTCTTTCTCTTTGTTATCGGAGGATATTTCCTTTGGACCTATCGTCTTCAAAGGGATTCGAATTATCTGTTCTCAGATTCCACAGAAATAAGGCTAGAAAAGAGATCCACGAAATACAGATGTAACTCTGTGAGATGAATTAACAGAACACAAAGCAGTTTCTAATAAAGCTTCTTTCCAGATTTCATCGGAGGATATTTCCTTTTTCTCCATAGCCCTCTATGAGCTTCCAAATATCACTTTGCCAATTCCACAAGAACTGTCTTAGCGAAAGGCTTCTTGAGGTTAAAGCTGTAATTCTGTGAGATGATTTCACAGAACACAAAGAAGTTTCTCAGAAAGCTTCTTTCTCTTTGTTATCGGAGGATATTTCCTTTGGCCCTATAGTCTTCAAAGGGAAAGGAAATATCTGTTGTCAGATTCCACACAAATAAGGCTAGCAAAGAGATCCACGAAATACAGATGTAACTCTGTGAGATGAATTAACAGAACACTAGGCAGTTTCACAGAAAGCTTCTTTCCAGATTTCATCGGAGGATATTTCCTTTTTCACCATAGCCCTCTAAGGGCTTCCAAATATCACTTTGCGAATTCCACAAGAACTGTCTTAGCGAAAGGCTTCTGGAGGGGAAAGCTGTAACTCTGTGAGATGATTTCACAGAACACAAAGAAGTTTCTCAGAAAGCGTCTTTCTCTTTGTTATGGGAGGATATTTCCTTTGGCCCTATAGTCTTCAAAGGGAAAGGAAATATCTGTTCTCAGATTCCAGAGAAATAAGGCTAGCAAAGAGATCCACGAAATACTGATGTAACGCTGTGAGATGAATTAACAGAACACTGAGCAGTTTCTCAGAAAGATTCTTTCCTGATTTCATCGGAGGATATTTCGTTTTTCACCATAGCCCTCTACGGGCTTCCAAATATCACTTTGCCAATTCCACAAGACCTGTTTTAGCGAAAGGCTTCTTGAGGGGAAAGCTGTAACTCTCTGAGATGATTTCACAGAACACAAAGAAGGATGTCAGAAAGCTTCTTTCTCTTTGTTATCGGAGGATATTTCCTTTGACCCTATAGTCTTCAAAGGGAAAGGAAATATCTGTTGTTAGATTCCACACAAATAAGGCTAGCAAAGAGATCCACGAAATACAGATGTAACTCTGTGAGATGAATTAACAGAACACTAAGCAGTTTCTCAGAAAGCTTCTTTCCAGATTTCATCTCAGGATATTTCCTTTTTCACCATAGTCCTCTAAGGGCTTCCAAATATCACTTTGCCAATTCCACAAGAACTGTCTTAGCGAAAGGCTTCTTGAGGTGAAAGCTGTAACTCTGTGAGATGATTTCACAGAACACAAAGAAGTTTCTCAGAAAGCTTCTTTCTCTTTGTTATCGGAGGATATTTCCTTTGGCCCTATAGTCTTGAAAGGGATCCGAAATATCTGTTCTTAGATTCCACAGAAATTAGGCTAGCAAAGAGATCCACGAAATACAGATGTAACTCTGTGAGATGAATTAACAGAACACTAAGCAGTTTCTCAGAAAGCTTCTTTAGAGATTTCATCGGAGGATATTTCCTTTTTCACCATAGCCCTCTATGGGCTTCCAAATATCACTTTGCCAATTCCAGAAGAACTGTCTTAGCGAAAGGCTTCTTCAGGGGAAAGCTGTAACTCTGTGAGATGATTTCACAGAACACAAAGAAGTTTCTCAGAAAGCTTCTTTCTCTTTGTTATCGGAGGATATTTCCTTTGGCCCTATCGTCTTCAAAGGGATCCAAAATATCTGTTGTCAGATTTCACAGAAATAAGGCTAGCAAGGAGATCCACGAAATACAGATGTAACTCTGTGATATGAATTAACAGAACACTAAGCAGTTTCTCAGAAAGCTTCTTTCCAGATTTCGTCTGAGGATATTTCCTTTTTCACCATAGCCCTCTATGGGCTTCCAAATATCACTTTGCCAATTCCACAAGAACTGTCTTAGCGAAAGGCTTCTTGAGGGGAAAGCTGTAACTCTGTGAGATGATTTCACAGAACACAAAGAAGTTTCTCAGAAAGCTTCTTTCTCTTTGTTACCGGAGGATATTTCCTTTGGCCCTATAGTCTTCAAAGGGAAAGGAAATATCTGTTCTCAGATTCCAACGAAATAAGGCTAGCAAAGAGATCCACGAAATACAGATGTAACTCTGTGAGATGGATAACAGAACACTAGGCAGTTTCTCAGAAAGCTTCTTTCCAGATTTCATCGGAGGATATTTCCTTTTTCACCATAGCCCTCTATGGGCTTCCAAATATCAGTTTGCCAATTCCACGAGAACTGTCTTAGCGAAAGGCTTCTGAGGGGAAAGCTGTAACTCTGTGAGATGATTTCACAGAACACAAAGTAGTTTCTCAGAAAGCTTCTTTCTCTTTGTTATCGGAGGATATTTCCTTTGGCCCTATACTCTTCAAAGGGAAAGGAAATATCTGTTGTCAGTTTCCACAGAAAAAAGGCTAGCAAAGAGATCCAAGACATACAGATGTAACTCTGTGAGATGAATTAACAGAACAGTAAGCAGTTTCTCAGAAAGCTTCTTTCCAGATTTCATCGGAGGATATTTCCTTTGTCACCATAGCCCTCTATGGGCTTCCAAATATCACTTTGCCAATTCCACAAGAACTGTCTTAGGGAAAGGCTTCTTGAGGGGAAAGCTGTAACTCTGTGAGATGATTTCACAGAACAAAAAGAAGTTTCTCAGAAAGCTTCTTTCTCTTTGTTATCGGAGGATATATCCTTTGCCCCTATTGTCTTCAAAGGGATCCGAAATATCTGTTGTCAGAATCCACAGAAATAAGGCTAGCAAAGAGATCCACGAAATACAGATGTAACTCTGTGAGATGAATTAACAGAACACTAAGAAGTTTCTCAGAAAGCTTCTTTCCAGATTTCATCGGAGGATATTTCCTTTTTCACCAAAACGCTCTATGGGCTTCCAAATATCACTTTGCCAATTCCACAAGAACTGTCTTAGTGAAAGCCTTCTTGAGGGGAAAGCTGTAACTCTGTGAGATGATTTCACAGAATACAAAGAAGTTTCTCAGAAAGCTTCTTTCTCTTTGTTATCGGAGGATATTTCCTTTGGCCCTATAGTCTTGAAAGGGATCCGAAATATCTGTTCTTAGATTCCACAGAAATTAGGCTAGCAAAGAGATCCACGAAATACAGATGTAACTCTGTGAGATGAATTAACAGAACACTAAGCAGTTTCTCAGAAAGCTTCTTTAGAGATTTCATCGGAGGATATTTCCTTTTTCACCATAGCCCTCTATGGGCTTCCAAATATCACTTTGCCAATTCCAGAAGAACTGTCTTAGCGAAAGGCTTCTTCAGGGGAAAGCTGTAACTCTGTGAGATGATTTCACAGAACACAAAGAAGTTTCTCAGAAAGCTTCTTTCTCTTTGTTATCGGAGGATATTTCCTTTGGCCCTATCGTCTTCAAAGGGATCCGAAATATCTGTTGTCAGATTTCACAGAAATAAGGCTAGCAAGGAGATCCACGAAATACAGATGTAACTCTATGATATGAATTAACAGAACACTAAGCAGTTTCTCAGAAAGCTTCTTTCCAGATTTCGTCTGAGGATATTTCCTTTTTCACCATAGCCCTCTATGGGCTTCCAAATATCACTTTGCCAATTCCACAAGAACTGTCTTAGCGAAAGGCTTCTTGAGGGGAAAGCTGTAACTCTGTGAGATGATTTCACAGAACACAAAGAAGTTTCTCAGAAAGCTTCTTTCTCTTTGTTACCGGAGGATATTTCCTTTGGCCCTATAGTCTTCAAAGGGAAAGGAAATATCTGTTCTCAGATTCCAACGAAATAAGGCTAGCAAAGAGATCCACGAAATACAGATGTAACTCTGTGAGATGGATAACAGAACACTAGGCAGTTTCTCAGAAAGCTTCTTTCCAGATTTCATCGGAGGATATTTCCTTTTTCAACATAGCCCTCTATGGGCTTCCAAATATCAGTTTGCCAATTCCACGAGAACTGTCTTAGCGAAAGGCTTCTGAGGGGAAAGCTGTAACTCTGTGAGATGATTTCACAGAACACAAAGTAGTTTCTCAGAAAGCTTCTTTCTCTTTGTTATCGGAGGATATTTCCTTTGGCCCTATACTCTTCAAAGGGAAAGGAAATATCTGTTGTCAGTTTCCACAGAAAAAAGGCTAGCAAAGAGATCCAAGACATACAGATGTAACTCTGTGAGATGAATTAACAGAACAGTAAGCAGTTTCTCAGAAAGCTTCTTTCCAGATTTCATCGGAGGATATTTCCTTTTTCACCATAGCCCTCTATGAGCTTCCAAATATCACTTTGCCAATTCCACAAGAACTGTCTTAGCGAAAGGCTTCTTGAGGGGAAAGCTGTAACTCTGTGAGATGATTTCACAGAACACAAAGAAGTTTCTCAGAAAGCTTCTTTCTCTTTGTTATCGGAGGATATTTCCTTTGGCCCTATAGTCTTCAAAGGGAAAGGAAATATCTGTTGTCAGATTCCACAGAAATAAGGCTAGCAAAGAGATCCAAGAAATACAGATGTAACGCTGTGAGATGAATTAACAGAACACTAATCAGTTTCTCAGAAAGCTTCTTTCCAGATTTCATCGGAGGATATTTCCTTTGTCACCATAGCCCTCTATGGGCTTCCAAATATCACTTTGCCAATTCCACAAGAACTGTCTTAGGGAAAGGCTTCTTGAGGGGAAAGCTGTAACTCTGTGAGATGATTTCACAGAACAAAAAGAAGTTTCTCAGAAAGCTTCTTTCTCTTTGTTATCGGAGGATATATCCTTTGCCCCTATTGTCTTCAAAGGGATCCGAAATATCTGTTGTCAGAATCCACAGAAATAAGGCTAGCAAAGAGATCCACGAAATACAGATGTAACTCTGTGAGATGAATTAACAGAACACTAAGAAGTTTCTCAGAAAGCTTCTTTCCAGATTTCATCGGAGGATATTTCCTTTTTCACCAAAACGCTCTATGGGCTTCCAAATATCACTTTGCCAATTCCACAAGAACTGTCTTAGTGAAAGCCTTCTTGAGGGGAAAGCTGTAACTCTGTGAGATGATTTCACAGAATACAAAGAAGTTTCTCAGAAAGCTTCTTTCTCTTTGTTATCGGAGGATATTTCCTTTGGCCCTATAGTCTTGAAAGGGATCCGAAATATCTGTTCTTAGATTCCACAGAAATTAGGCTAGCAAAGAGATCCACGAAATACAGATGTAACTCTGTGAGATGAATTAACAGAACACTAAGCAGTTTCTCAGAAAGCTTCTTTAGAGATTTCATCGGAGGATATTTCCTTTTTCACCATAGCCCTCTATGGGCTTCCAAATATCACTTTGCCAATTCCAGACGAACTGTCTTAGCGAAAGGCTTCTTCAGGGGAAAGCTGTAACTCTGTGAGATGATTTCACAGAACACAAAGAAGTTTCTCAGAAAGCTTCTTTCTCTTTGTTATCGGAGGATATTTCCTTTGGCACTATCGTCTTCAAAGGGATCCGAAATATCTGTTGTCAGATTTCACAGAAATAAGGCTAGCAAGGAGATCCACGAATTACAGATGTAACTCTGTGATATGAATTAACAGAACACTAAGCAGTTTCTCAGAAAGCTTCTTTCCAGATTTCGTCTGAGGATATTTCCTTTTTCACCATAGCCCTCTATGGGCTTCCAAATATCACTTTGCCAATTCCACAAGAACTGTCTTAGCGAAAGGCTTCTTGAGGGGAAAGCTGTAACTCTGTGAGATGATTTCACAGAACACAAAGAAGTTTCTCAGAAAGCTTCTTTCTCTTTGTTACCGGAGGATATTTCCTTTGGCCCTATAGTCTTCAAAGGGAAAGGAAATATCTGTTCTCAGATTCCAACGAAATAAGGCTAGCAAAGAGATCCACGAAATACAGATGTAACTCTGTGAGATGGATAACAGAACACTAGGCAGTTTCTCAGAAAGCTTCTTTCCAGATTTCATCGGAGGATATTTCCTTTTTCACCATAGCCCTCTATGGGCTTCCAAATATCAGTTTGCCAATTCCACGAGAACTGTCTTAGCGAAAGGCTTCTGAGGGGAAAGCTGTAACTCTGTGAGATGATTTCACAGAACACAAAGTAGTTTCTCAGAAAGCTTCTTTCTCTTTGTTATCGGAGGATATTTCCTTTGGCCCTATACTCTTCAAAGGGAAAGGAAATATCTGTTGTCAGTTTCCACAGAAAAAAGGCTAGCAAAGAGATCCAAGACATACAGATGTAACTCTGTGAGATGAATTAACAGAACACTAAGCAGTTTCTCAGAAAGCTTCTTTCCAGATTTTATCGGAGGATATTTCCTTTTTCACCATAGCCCTCTATGGGCTTCCAAATATCACTTTGCCAATTCCACAAGAACTGTCTTAGTGAAAGGCTTCTTGAGGGGAAAGCTGTAACTCTGTGAGATGATTTCACAGAACACAAAGAAGTTTCTAAGAAAGCGTCTTTCTCTTTGTTATGGGAGGATATTTCCTTTGGCCCTATAGTCTTCAAAGGGATCCGAAATATCTGTTCTCAGATTCCAGAGAAATAAGGCTAGCAAAGAGATCCACGAAATACTGATGTAACTCAGTGAGATGAATTAACAGAACACTAAGCAGTTTCTCAGAAAGCTTCTTTCCAGGTTTCATTGGAGGATATTTCCTTTTTCACAATAGCCCTCTGTGGGCTTCCAAATATCACTTTGCCAATTCCACAAGAACTGACTAAGCGAAAGGCTTCTTGAGGGGAAAGCTGTAATTCTGTGAGATGATTTCACAGAACACAAAGAAGTTTCTCAGAAAGCTTCTTTCTCTTTGTTATCGGAGGATATTTCCTTTGGCCCTATAGTCTTCAAAGGGAAAGGAAATATCTGTTGTCAGATTCCACACAAATAAGGCTAGCAAAGAGATCCACGAAATACAGATGTAACTCTGTGAGATGAATTAACAGAACACTAGGCAGTTTCACAGAAAGCTTCTTTCCAGATTTCATCGGAGGATATTTCCTTTTTCACCATAGCCCTCTAAGGGCTTCCAAATATCACTTTGCGAATTCCACAAGAACTGTCTTAGCGAAAGGCTTCTGGAGGGGAAAGCTGTAACTCTGTGAGATGATTTCACAGAACACAAAGAAGTTTCTCAGAAAGCGTCTTTCTCTTTGTTATGGGAGGATATTTCCTTTGGCCCTATAGTCTTCAAAGGGAAAGGAAAAATTTGTTCTCAGATTCCATTGAAATAAGGCTAGCAAAGAGATCCACGAAATACTGATGTAACTCTGAGAGATGAATTAACAGAACACTGAGCAGTTTCTCAGAAAGATTCTTTCCTGATTTCATCGGAGGATATTTCGTTTTTCACCATAGCCCTCTATGGGCTTCCAAATATCACTTTGCCAATTCCACAAGAACTGTTTTAGCGAAAGGATTCTTGAGTGGAAAGCTGTAACTCTGTGAGATGATTTCACAGAACACAAAGAAGGATGTCAGAAAGCTTCTTTCTCTTTGTTATCGGAGGATATTTCCTTTGACCCTATAGTCTTCAAAGGGAAAGGAAATATCTGTTGTTAGAATCCACACAAATAAGGCTAGCAAAGAGATCCACGAAATACAGATGTAACTCTGTGAGATGAATTAACAGAACACTAAGCAGTTTCTCCGAAAGCTTCTTTCCAGATTTCATCGGAGGATATTTCCTTTTTCTCCATAGCCATCTATGAGCTTCCAAATATCACTTTGCCAATTCCACAAGAACTGTCTTAGCGAAAGGCTTCTTGAGGGGAAAGCTGTAACTCTGTGAGATGATTTCACAGAACACAAAGAAGTTTCTCAGAAAGCTTCTTTCTCTTTGTTATCGGAGGATATTTCCTTTAGCCCTATAGTCTTCAAAGGGAAAGGAAATATCTGTTGTCAGATTCCACACAAATAAGGCTAGCAAAGAGATCCACGAAATACAGATGTAACTCTGTGAGATGAATTAACAGAACACTAAGCAGTTTCTCAGAAAGCTTCTTTCCAGATTTCATCGGAGGATATTTCCTTTTTCACCATAGCCCTCTAAGTGCTTCGAAATATCACTTTGCGAATTCCAAAAGAACTGTCTTAGCGAAAGGCTTCTGGAGGGGAAAGCTGTAACTCTGTGAGATGATTTCACAGAACACAAAGAAGTTTCTCAGAAAGCGTCTTTCTCTTTGTTATGGGAGGATATTTCCTTTGGCCCTATTGTCTTCAAAGGGAAAGGAAATATCTGTTCTCAGATTCCAGAGAAATAAGACTAGCAAAGAGATCCACGAAATACTGATGTAACTCCGTGATATGAATTAACAGAACACTAAGCAGTTTCTCTGAAAGCTTCTTTCCAGGTTTCATCGGAGGATATTTATTTTTTCACCATAGCCCTCTGTGTGCTTCCAAATACCACTTTGCCAATTCCACAAGAACTGTCTTAGCGAAAGGCTTCTTGAGGGGAAAACTGTAACTCTGTGAGATGATTTCTCAGAACACAAAGAATTTTCTCAGAAAGCTTCTTTCTCTTTGTTATCGGAGGATATTTCCTTTGGCTCTATAGTCTTGAAAGGGATCCGAAATATCTGTTGTCAGATTCCACAGAAATAAGGCTAGCAAAGAGATCCACGAAATACAGATGTAACTCTGTGAGATGAATTAACAGAACACTAAGCATTTTCTCAGAAAGCTTCTTTTCAGGTTTCATCGGAGAATATTTCCTTTTTCACCATAGCCCTCTATGGGCTTCCAAATATCACTTTGCCAATTCCACAAGAACTGTGTTAGCGAAAGGCTTCTTGAGGGGAAAGCTGTAACTCTGTGAGATGATTTCACAGAACACAAAGAAGTTTCTCAGAAAGCTTCTTTCTCTTTGTTATCGGAGGATATGTCCTTTGGCCCTATAGTCTTCAAAGGGATCCGAAATATTCTGTTGTCAGATTCCACAGAAATAAGGCTAGCAAAGAGATCCCCGAAATACAGACATAACTCTGTGAGAAGAATTAAGAGAACACTGAGCAGTTTCTCAGAAAGCTTCTTTCCAGATTTCATCGGAGGATATTTCCTTTTTCACTTTAGCCCTCTATGGGCTTCCAAATATCAGTTTGCCAATTCCACGAGAACTGTCTTAGCGAAAGGCTTCTTGAGGGGAAAGCTGTAACTCTGTGAGATGATTTCACAGAACACAAAGAAGTTTCTCAGAAAGCTTCTTTCTCTTTGTTATCAGAGGATATTTCCTATGGCCCTATAGTCTTCAAAGGGATCCGAAATATCTTTTCTCAGATTCCACAGAAATAACGCTAGCAAAGAGATCCATGAAATACAGATGTAACTCTGTGAGATGAATTAACAGAACACTAAGCATTTTCGCAGAAAGCTTCTTTCCATATTTCATCTGAGGATAATTGCTTTTGCACCATAGCCCTCTATGGTCTTCCAAATATCACTTTGCCAATTCCACAAGAACTGTCTTAGCGAAAAGCTTCTTGAGTGGAAAGCTGTAACTCTGTGACATGATTTCACAGAACACAAAAAGTTTCTCAGAAAGCTTCTTTCTCTTTGTTATCGGAGGATATGTCCTTTGGCCCTATAGTCTTCAAAGGGATCCGAAATATTCTGTTGTCAGATTCCACAGAAATAAGGCTAGCAAAGAGATCCCCGAAATACAGACATAACTCTGTGAGAAGAATTAAGAGAACACTGAGCAGTTTCTCAGAAAGCTTCTTTACAGATTTCATCGGAGGATATTTCCTTTTTCACTTTAGCCCTCTATGGGCTTCCAAATATCACTTTGCCAATTCCACAAGAACTGTTTTAGCGAAAGGCTTCTTGAGGGGAAAGCTGTAACTCTGTGAGATGATTTCAGAGAACACAAAGAAGTTTCTCAGAAAGCTTCTTTCTCTTTGTTATCGGAGGATATTTCCTTTGGCCCTATAGTCTTCAAAGGGAAAGGAAATATCTGTTCTCAGATTCCACCGAAATAAGGCTAGCAAAGAGATCCACGAAATACAGATGTAACTCTGTGAGATGGATAACAGAACACTAGGCAGTTTCTCAGAAAGCTTCTTTCCAGATTTCATCGGAGGATATTTCCTTTTTCACCATAGCCCTCTATGGGCTTCCAAATATCAGTTTGCCAATTCCAGGAGAACTGTCTTAGCGAAAGGCTTCTGAGGGGAAAGCTGTAACTCTGTGAGATGATTTCACAGAACACAAAGTAGTTTCTCAGAAAGCTTCTTTCTCTTTGTTATCGGAGGATATTTCCTTTGGCCCTATAGTCTTCAAAGGGAAAGGAAATATCTGTTGTCAGTTTCCACAGAAATAAGGCTAGCAAAGAGATCCAAGACATACAGATGTAACTCTGTGAGATGAATTAACAGAACACTAAGCAGTTTCTCAGAAAGCTTCTTTCCAGATTTTATCGGAGGATATTTCCTTTTTCACCATAGCCCTCTATGGGCTTCCAAATATCACTTTGCCAATTCCACAAGAACTGTCTTAGCGAAAGGCTTCTTGAGGGGAAAGCTGTAACTCTGTGAGATGATTTCACAGAACACAAAGAAGTTTCTAAGAAAGCGTCTTTCTCTTTGTTATGGGAGGATATTTCCTTTGGCCCTATAGTCTTCAAAGGGATCCGAAATATCTGTTCTCAGATTCCAGAGAAATAAGGCTAGCAAAGAGATCCACGAAATACAGATGTAACTCAGTGAGATGAATTAACAGAACACTAAGCAGTTTCTCAGAAAGCTTCTTTCCAGGTTTCATCGGAGGATATTTCCTTTTTCACCATAGCCCTCTGTGGGCTTCCAAATATCACTTTGCCAATTCCACAAGAACTGTCTTAGCGAAAGACTTCTGGAGGGGAAGGCTGTAATTCTGTGAGATGATTTCACAGAACACAAAGAAGTTTCTCAGAAAGCTTCTTTCTCTTTGTTATCGGAGGATATTTCCTTTGGCCCTATAGTCTTGAAAGGGATCCGAAATATCTGTTCTCAGATTCCACAGAAATAAGGCTAGCAAAGAGATCCACGAAATACAGATGTAACTCTGTGAGATGAATTAACAGAACACTAAGCAGTTTCTCAGAAAACTTCTTTAGAGATTTCATCGGAGGATATTTCCTTTTTCACCATAGCCCTCTATGGGCTTCCAAATATCACTTTGCCAATTCCACAAGAACTGTCTTAGCGAAAGGCTTCTTGAGGGGAAAGCTGTAACTCTGTGAGATGATTTCACAGAACACGAAGAAGTTTCTCAGAAAGCTTCTTTCTCTTTGTTATCGGAGGATATTTCCTTTGGCCCTATAGTCTTCAAAGGGATCCGAAATATCTGTTGTCAGATTCCACAGAAATAAGGCTAGCAAGGAGATCCACGAAATACAGATGTAACTCTGTGATATGAATTAACAGAACACTAAGCAGTTTCTCAGAAAGCTTCTTTCCAGATTTCATCTGAGGATATTTCCTTTTTCACCATAGCCCTCTATGGGCTTCCAAATATCACTTTTCCAATTCCACAAGAACTGTCTTAGCGAAAGGCTTCTTGAGGGGAAAGCTGTAACTCTGTGAGATGATTTCACAGAACACAAAGAAGTTTCTCAGAAAGCTTCTTTCTCTTTGTTATCGGAGGATATTTCCTTTGCCCCTATTGTCTTCAAAGGGATCCGAAATATCTGTTGTCAGAATCCACAGAAATAAGGCTAGCAAAGAGATCCACGAAATGCAGATGTAACTCTGTGAGATGAATTAACAGAACACTAAGCAGTTTCTCAGAAAGCTTCTTTCCAGATTTCATCGGAGGATAATTCCTTTTTCACCAAAGCGCTATATGGGCTTCCAAATATCACTTTGCCAATTCCACAAGAACTGTCTTAGTGAAAGCCTTCTTGAGGGGAAAGCTGTAACTCTGTGAGATGATTTCACAGAATACAAAGAAGTTTCTCAGAAAGCTTCTTTCTCTTTGTTATCGGAGGATATTTCCTTTGGCCCTATAGTCTTGAAAGGGATCCGAAATATCTGTTCTCAGATTCCACAGAAATAAGGCTAGCAAAGAGATCCACGAAATACAGATGTAACTCTGTGAGATGAATTAACAGAACACTAAGCAGTTTCTCAGAAAACTTCTTTAGAGATTTCATCGGAGGATATTTCCTTTTTCACCATAGCCCTCTATGGGCTTCCAAATATCACTTTGCCAATTCCACAAGAACTGTCTTAGCGAAAGGCTTCTTGAGGGGAAAGCTGTAACTCTGTGAGATGATTTCACAGAACACAAAGAAGTTTCTCAGAAAGCTTCTTTCTCTTTGTTATCGGAGGATATTTCCTTTGGCCCTATCGTCTTCAAAGGGATCCGAAATATCTGTTGTCAGATTCCACAGAAATAAGGCTAGCAAGGAGATCCACGAAATACAGATGTAACTCTGTGATATGAATTAACAGAACACTAAGCAGTTTCTCAGAAAGCTTCTTTACAGATTTCATCTGAGGATATTTCCTTTTTCACCATAGCCCTCTATGGGCTTCCAAATATCACTTTGCCAATTCCACAAGAACTGTCTTAGCGAAAGGCTTCTTGAGGGAAAAGCTGTAACTCTGTGAGATGATTTCACAGAACACAAAGAAGTTTCTCAGAAAGCTTCTTTCTCTTTGTTATCGGAGGATATTTCCTTTGGCCCTATAGTCTTCAATGGGATCCGAAATATCTTTTCTCAGATTCCACAGAAATAACGCTAGCAAAGAGATCCATGAAATACAGATGTAACTCTGTAAGATGAATTAACAGAACACTAAGCAGTTTCTCAGAAAGCTTCTTTCCATATTTAATCTGAGGATAATTCCTTTTGCACCATAGCCCTCTATGGGCTTCCAAATATCACTTTGCCAATTCCACAAGAACTGTCTTAGCGAAAATCTTCTTTAGGGGAAAGCTGTAACTCTGTGACATGATTTCACAGAACACAAAGAAGTTTCTCAGAAAGCTTCTTTCTCTTTGTTATCGGAGGATATTTCCTTTGGCCCTATAGAATTCAAAGGGATCCGAAATATCTGTTCTCAGATTCCACAGAAATAAGGCTAGCAAATAGATCCACGAAATACAGATGTAACTCTGTGAGATGAATTAACAGAACACTAAGCAGTTTCTCGGAAAGATTCTTTCCAGATTTGATTGGAGGATATTTCCTTTTTCACCATAGCCCTCTATGGGCTTCCAAATATCACTTTGCCAATTCCACAAGAACTGTCTTAGGGAAAGGCTTCTTGAGGGGAAAGCTGTAACTCTGTGAGATGATTTCACAGAACACAAAGAAGTTTCTCAGAAAGCTTCTTTCTCTTTGTTATCGGAGGATATTTCCTTTGGCCCTATAGTCTTCAAAGGGAAAGGAAATATCTGTTCTCAGATTCCACCGAAATAAGGCTAGCAAAGAGATCCACGAAATACAGATGTAACTCTGTGAGATGGATTACAGAACACTAAGCAGTTTCTCAGAAAGCTTCTTTCCAACTTTCATAGGAGGATAATTCCTTTTTCACCATAGCCCTCTAGGGGCTTCCAAATATCAGTTTGCCAATTCCACGAGTACTGTCTTAGCGAAAGGCTTCTTGAGGGGAAAGCTGTAACTCTGTGAGATGATTTCACAGAACACAAAGAAGTTTCTCAGAAAGCTTCTTTCTCTTTGTTATCAGAGGATATTTCCTATGGTCCTATAGTCTTCAAAGGGATCCGAAATATCTTTTCTCAGATTCCACAGAAATAACGCTAGCAAAGAGATCCATGAAATACAGATGTAACTCTGTGAGATGAATTAACAGAACACTAAGCAGTTTCTCAGAAAGCTTCTTTCCATATTTCATCTGAGGATAATTCCTTTTGCACCATAGCCCTCTATGGGCTTCCAAATATCACTTTGCCAATTCCACAAGAACTGTCTTAGCGAAAAGCTTCTTGAGTGGAAAGCTGTAACTCTGTGACATGATTTCACAGAACACAAAAGAAGTTTCTCAGAAAGCTTCTTTCTCTTTGTTATCGGAGGATATGTCCTTTGGCCCTCTAGTCTTCAAAGGGATCCGAAATATTCTGTTGTCAGATTCCACAGAAATAAGGCTAGCAAAGAGATCCCCGAAATACAGATGTAACTCTGTGAGATGAATTAACAGAACACTAAGCAGTTTCTCAGAAAGCTTCTTTCCAGGTTTCATCGGAGGATATTTCCTTTTTCACCATAGCCCTCTATGGGATTCCAAATATCACTTTGCCAATTCCACAAGAACTGTCTTAGCGAAAGGATTCTTGAAGGGAAAGCTGTAACTCTGTGAGATGATTTCACAGAACACAAAGAAGTTTCTCAGAAAGCTTCTTTCTCTTTGTTATCGGAGGATATTTCCTTTGGCCCTATAGTCTTCAAAGGGAAAGGAAATATCTGTTATCAGATTCCACAGAAATAAGGCTAGCAAAGAGATCCACGAAATGCAGATGTAACTCTGTGAGATGAATTAACAGAACACTAAGCAGTTTCTCAGAAAGCTTCTTTCCAGATTTCATCGGAGGATAATTCCTTTTTCACCAAAGCGCTCTATGGGCTTCCAAATATCACTTTGCCAATTCCACAAGAACTGTCTTAGTGAAAGCCTTCTTGAGGGGAAAGCTGTAACTCTGTGAGATGATTTCACAGAATACAAAGAAGTTTCTCAGAAAGCTTCTTTCTCTTTGTTATCGGAGGATATTTCCTTTGGCCCTATAGTCTTGAAAGGGATCCGAAATATCTGTTCTCAGATTCCACAGAAATAAGGCTAGCAAAGAGATCCACGAAATACAGATGTAACTCTGTGAGATGAATTAACAGAACACTAAGCAGTTTCTCAGAAATCTTCTTTAGAGATTTCATCGGAGGATATTTCCTTTTTCACCATAGCCCTCTATGGGCTTCCAAATATCACTTTGCCAATTCCACAAGAACTGTCTTAGCGAAAGGCTTCTTGAGGGGAAAGCTGTAACTCTGTGAGATGATTTCACAGAACACAAAGAAGTTTCTCAGAAAGCTTCTTTCTCTTTGTTATCGGAGGATATTTCCTTTGGCCCTATAGTCTTCAAAGGGATCCGAAATATCTGTTGTCAGATTCCACAGAAATAAGGCTAGCAAGGATATCCACGAAATACAGATGTAACTCTGTGATATGAATTAACAGAACACTAAGCAGTTTCTCAGAAAGCTTCTTTCCAGATTTCATCGGAGGATATTTCCTTTTTCACCATAGCCCTCTATGGGCTTCCAAATATCACTTTGCCAATTCCACAAGAACTGTCTTAGCGAAAGGCTTCTTGAGGGGAAAGCTGTAACTCTGTGAGATGATTTCACAGAACACAAAGAAGTTTCTCAGAAAGCTTCTTTCTCTTTGTTATCGGAGGATATTTCCTTTGGACCTATAGTCTTCAAAGGGAAAGGAAATATCTGTTGTCAGATTCCACAGAAATAAGGCTAGCAAAGAGATCCACGAAATACAGATGTAACTCTGTGAGATGAATTAACAGAACACTAAGCAGTTTCTCAGAAAGCTTCTTTCCAGATTTCATCGGAGGATATTTCCTTTTTCACCATAGCCCTCTATGGGCTTCCAAATATCACTTTGCCAATTCCACAAGAACTGTTTTAGCGAAAGGCTTCTTGAGGGGAAAGCTGTAACACTGTGAGATGATTTCACAGAACACAAAGAAGGATGTCAGAAAGCTTCTTTCTCTTTGTTATCGGAGGATATTTCCTTTGGCCCTATAGTCTTCAAAGGGAAAGGAAATATCTGTTGTTAGATTCCACACAAATAAGGCTAGCAAAGAGATCCACGAAATACAGATGTAACTCTGTGAGATGAATTAACAGAACACTAAGCAGTTTCTCAGAAAGCTTCTTTCCAGATTTCATCTGAGGATATTTCCTTTTTCACCATAGCCCTCTATGGGCTTCCAAATATCACTTTGCCAATTCCACAAGAACTGTCTTAGCGAAAGGCTTCTTGAGGGGAAAGCTGTAACTCTGTGAGATGATTTCACAGAACACAAAGAAGTTTCTCAGAAAGCTTCTTTCTCTTTGTTATCGGAGGATATATCCTTAGACCCTGTAGTCTACAAAGGGATCCGAAATATCTGTTGTCAGATTCCACAGAAATAAGGCTAGCAAAGAGATCCATGAAATACAGATGTAAATCTGTGAGATGAATTAACAGAACACTAAGCAGTTTCTCAGAAAGCTTCCTTCCAGGTTTCATCGGAGGATATTTCCTTTTTCACCATAGCCCTCTATGGGCTTCCAAATATCACTTTGCCAATTCCACAAGAACTGTCTTGGCGAAAGGCTTCTTGAGGGGAAAGCTGTAACTCTGTGAGATGATTTCACAGAACACAAAGAAGTTTCTCAGAAAGCTTCTTTCTCTTTGTTATCGGAGGATATTTCCTTTGGCCCTATAGTCTTCAAAGGGAAAGGAAATATCTGTTGTCAGATTCCACACAAATAAGGCTAGCAAAGAGATCCACGAAATACAGATGTAACTCTGTGAGATGAATTAACAGAACACTAGGCAGTTTCACAGAAAGCTTCTTTCCAGATTTCATCGGAGGATATTTCCTTTTTCACCATAGCCCTCTAAGGGCTTCCAAATATCACTTTGCGAATTCCACAAGAACTGTCTTATCGAAAGGCTTCTGGAGGGGAAAGCTGTAACTCTGTGAGATGATTTCACAGAACACAAAGAAGTTTCTCAGAAAGCGTCTTTCTCTTTGTTATGGGAGGATATTTCCTTTGGCCCTATAGTCTTCAAAGGGAAAGGAAAAATTTGTTCTCAGATTCCATTGAAATAAGGCTAGCAAAGAGATCCACGAAATACTGATGTAACTCTGAGAGATGAATTAACAGAACACTGAGCAGTTTCTCAGAAAGATTCTTTCCTGATTTCATCGGAGGATATTTCGTTTTTCACCATAGCCCTCTATGGGCTTCCAAATATCACTTTGCCAATTCCACAAGAACTGTTTTAGCGAAAGGATTCTTGAGTGGAAAGCTGTAACTCTGTGAGATGATTTCACAGAACACAAAGAAGGATGTCAGAAAGCTTCTTTCTCTTTGTTATCGGAGGATATTTCCTTTGACCCTATAGTCTTCAAAGGGAAAGGAAATATCTGTTTTTAGAATCCACACAAATAAGGCTAGCAAAGAGATCCACGAAATACAGATGTAACTCTGTGAGATGAATTAACAGAACACTAAGCAGTTTCTCCGAAAGCTTCTTTCCAGATTTCATCGGAGGATATTTCCTTTTTCTCCATAGCCATCTATGAGCTTCCAAATATCACTTTGCCAATTCCACAAGAACTGTCTTAGCGAAAGGCTTCTTGAGGGGAAAGCTGTAACTCTGTGAGATGATTTCACAGAACACAAAGAAGTTTCTCAGAAAGCTTCTTTCTCTTTGTTATCGGAGGATATTTCCTTTAGCCCTATAGTCTTCAAAGGGAAAGGAAATATCTGTTGTCAGATTCCACACAAATAAGGCTAGCAAAGAGATCCACGAAATACAGATGTAACTCTGTGAGATGAATTAACAGAACACTAAGCAGTTTCTCAGAAAGCTTCTTTCCAGATTTCATCGGAGGATATTTCCTTTTTCACCATAGCCCTCTAAGTGCTTCGAAATATCACTTTGCGAATTCCAAAAGAACTGTCTTAGCGAAAGGCTTCTGGAGGGGAAAGCTGTAACTCTGTGAGATGATTTCACAGAACACAAAGAAGTTTCTCAGAAAGCGTCTTTCTCTTTGTTATGGGAGGATATTTCCTTTGGCCCTATTGTCTTCAAAGGGAAAGGAAATATCTGTTCTCAGATTCCAGAGAAATAAGACTAGCAAAGAGATCCACGAAATACTGATGTAACTCCGTGATATGAATTAACAGAACACTAAGCAGTTTCTCAGAAAGCTTCTTTCCAGGTTTCATCGGAGGATATTTATTTTTTCACCATAGCCCTCTGTGTGCTTCCAAATACCACTTTGCCAATTCCACAAGAACTGTCTTAGCGAAAGGCTTCTTGAGGGGAAAACTGTAATTCTGTGAGATGATTTCTCAGAACACAAAGAATTTTCTCAGAAAGCTTCTTTCTCTTTGTTATCGGAGGATATTTCCTTTGGCTCTATAGTCTTGAAAGGGATCCGAAATATCTGTTGTCAGATTCCACAGAAATAAGGCTAGCAAAGAGATCCACGAAATACAGATGTAACTCTGTGAGATGAATTAACAGAACACTAAGCATTTTCTCAGAAAGCTTCTTTCCAGGTTTCATCGGAGAATATTTCCTTTTTCACCATAGCCCTCTATGGGCTTCCAAATATCACTTTGCCAATTCCACAAGAACTGTGTTAGCGAAAGGCTTCTTGAGGGGAAAGCTGTAACTCTGTGAGATGATTTCACAGAACACAAAGAAGTTTCTCAGAAAGCTTCTTTCTCTTTGTTATCGGAGGATATGTCCTTTGGCCCTACAGTCTTCAAAGGGATCCGAAATATTCTGTTGTCAGATTCCACAGAAATAAGGCTAGCAAAGAGATCCCCGAAATACAGACATAACTCTGTGAGAAGAATTAAGAGAACACTGAGCAGTTTCTCAGAAAGCTTCTTTCCAGATTTCATCGGAGGATATTTCCTTTTTCACTTTAGCCCTCTATGGGCTTCCAAATATCACTTTGCCAATTCCACAAGAACTGTCTTAGCGAAAGGCTTCTTGAGGGGAAAGCTGTAACTCTGTGAGATGATTTCACAGAACACAAAGAAGTTTCTCAGAAAGCTTCTTTCTCTTTGTTATCAGAGGATATTTCCTATGGCCCTATAGTCTTCAAAGGGATCCGAAATATCTTTTCTCAGATTCCACAGAAATAACGCTAGCAAAGAGATCCATGAAATACAGATGTAACTCTGTGAGATGAATTAACAGAACACTAAGCAGTTTCGCAGAAAGCTTCTTTCCATATTTCATCTGAGGATAATTGCTTTTGCACCATAGCCCTCTATGGGCTTCCAAATATCACTTTGCCAATTCCACAAGAACTGTCTTAGCGAAAAGCTTCTTGAGTGGAAAGCTGTAACTCTGTGACATGATTTCACAGAACACAAAAAGTTTCTCAGAAAGCTTCTTTCTCTTTGTTATCGGAGGATATGTCCTTTGGCCCTATAGTCTTCAAAGGGATCCGAAATATTCTGTTGTCAGATTCCACAGAAATAAGGCTAGCAAAGAGATCCCCGAAATACAGACATAACTCTGTGAGAAGAATTAAGAGAACACTGAGCAGTTTCTCAGAAAGCTTCTTTACAGATTTCATCGGAGGATATTTCCTTTTTCACTTTAGCCCTCTATGGGCTTCCAAATATCACTTTGCCAATTCCACAAGAACTGTTTTAGCGAAAGGCTTCTTGAGGGGAAAGCTGTAACTCTGTGAGATGATTTCAGAGAACACAAAGAAGTTTCTCAGAAAGCTTCTTTCTCTTTGTTATCGGAGGATATTTCCTTTGGCCCTATAGTCTTCAAAGGGAAAGGAAATATCTGTTCTCAGATTCCACCGAAATAAGGCTAGCAAAGAGATCCACGAAATACAGATGTAACTCTGTGAGATGGATAACAGAACACTAGGCAGTTTCTCAGAAAGCTTCTTTCCAGATTTCATCGGAGGATATTTCCTTTTTCACCATAGCCCTCTATGGGCTTCCAAATATCAGTTTGCCAATTCCAGGAGAACTGTCTTAGCGAAAGGCTTCTGAGGGGAAAGCTGTAACTCTGTGAGATGATTTCACAGAACACAAAGTAGTTTCTCAGAAAGCTTCTTTCTCTTTGTTATCGGAGGATATTTCCTTTGGCCCTATAGTCTTCAAAGGGAAAGGAAATATCTGTTGTCAGTTTCCACAGAAATAAGGCTAGCAAAGAGATCCAAGACATACAGATGTAACTCTGTGAGATGAATTAACAGAACACTAAGCAGTTTCTCAGAAAGCTTCTTTCCAGATTTTATCGGAGGATATTTTCTTTTTCACCATAGCCCTCTATGGGCTTCCAAATATCACTTTGCCAATTCCACAAGAACTGTCTTAGCGAAAGGCTTCTTGAGGGGAAAGCTGTAACTCTGTGAGATGATTTCACAGAACACAAAGAAGTTTCTAAGAAAGCGTCTTTCTCTTTGTTATGGGAGGATATTTCCTTTGGCCCTATAGTCTTCAAAGGGATCCGAAATATCTGTTCTCAGATTCCAGAGAAATAAGGCTAGCAAAGAGATCCACGAAATACAGATGTAACTCAGTGAGATGAATTAACAGAACACTAAGCAGTTTCTCAGAAAGCTTCTTTCCAGGTTTCATCGGAGGATATTTCCTTTTTCACCATAGCCCTCTGTGGGCTTCCAAATATCACTTTGCCAATTCCACAAGAACTGTCTTAGCGAAAGACTTCTGGAGGGGAAGGCTGTAATTCTGTGAGATGATTTCACAGAACACAAAGAAGTTTCTCAGAAAGCTTCTTTCTCTTTGTTATCGGAGGATATTTCCTTTGGCCCTATAGTCTTGAAAGTGATCCGAAATATCTGTTCTCAGATTCCACAGAAATAAGGCTAGCAAAGAGATCCACGAAATACAGATGTAACTCTGTGAGATGAATTAACAGAACACTAAGCAGTTTCTCAGAAAACTTCTTTAGAGATTTCATCGGAGGATATTTCCTTTTTCACCATAGCCCTCTATGGGCTTCCAAATATCACTTTGCCAATTCCACAATAACTGTCTTAGCGAAAGGCTTCTTGAGGGGAAAGCTGTAACTCTGTGAGATGATTTCACAGAACACGAAGAAGTTTCTCAGAAAGCTTCTTTCTCTTTGTTATCGGAGGATATTTCCTTTGGCCCTATAGTCTTCAAAGGGATCCGAAATATCTGTTGTCAGATTCCACAGAAATAAGGCTAGCAAGGAGATCCACGAAATACAGATGTAACTCTGTGATATGAATTAACAGAACACTAAGCAGTTTCTCAGAAAGCTTCTTTCCAGATTTCATCTGAGGATATTTCCTTTTTCACCATAGCCCTCTATGGGCTTCCAAATATCACTTTTCCAATTCCACAAGAACTGTCTTAGCGAAAGGCTTCTTGAGGGGAAAGCTGTAACTCTGTGAGATGATTTCACAGAACACAAAGAAGTTTCTCAGAAAGCTTCTTTCTCTTTGTTATCGGAGGATATTTCCTTTGCCCCTATTGTCTTCAAAGGGATCCGAAATATCTGTTGTCAGAATCCACAGAAATAAGGCTAGCAAAGAGATCCACGAAATGCAGATGTAACTCTGTGAGATGAATTAACAGAACACTAAGCAGTTTCTCAGAAAGCTTCTTTCCAGATTTCATCGGAGGATAATTCCTTTTTCACCAAAGCGCTATATGGGCTTCCAAATATCACTTTGCCAATTCCACAAGAACTGTCTTAGTGAAAGCCTTCTTGAGGGGAAAGCTGTAACTCTGTGAGATGATTTCACAGAATACAAAGAAGTTTCTCAGAAAGCTTCTTTCTCTTTGTTATCGGAGGATATTTCCTTTGGCCCTATAGTCTTGAAAGGGATCCGAAATATCTGTTCTCAGATTCCACAGAAATAAGGCTAGCAAAGAGATCCACGAAATACAGATGTAACTCTGTGAGATGAATTAACAGAACACTAAGCAGTTTCTCAGAAAACTTCTTTAGAGATTTCATCGGAGGATATTTCCTTTTTCACCATAGCCCTCTATGGGCTTCCAAATATCACTTTGCCAATTCCACAAGAACTGTCTTAGCGAAAGGCTTCTTGAGGGGAAAGCTGTAACTCTGTGAGATGATTTCACAGAACACAAAGAAGTTTCTCAGAAAGCTTCTTTCTCTTTGTTATCGGAGGATATTTCCTTTGGCCCTATCGTCTTCAAAGGGATCCGAAATATCTGTTGTCAGATTCCACAGAAATAAGGCTAGCAAGGAGATCCACGAAATACAGATGTAACTCTGTGATATGAATTAACAGAACACTAAGCAGTTTCTCAGAAAGCTTCTTTACAGATTTCATCTGAGGATATTTCCTTTTTCACCATAGCCCTCTATGGGCTTCCAAATATCACTTTGCCAATTCCACAAGAACTGTCTTAGCGAAAGGCTTCTTGAGGGAAAAGCTGTAACTCTGTGAGATGATTTCACAGAACACAAAGAAGTTTCTCAGAAAGCTTCTTTCTCTTTGTTATCGGAGGATATTTCCTTTGGCCCTATAGTCTTCAATGGGATCCGAAATATCTTTTCTCAGATTCCACAGAAATAACGCTAGCAAAGAGATCCATGAAATACAGATGTAACTCTGTAAGATGAATTAACAGAACACTAAGCAGTTTCTCAGAAAGCTTCTTTCCATATTTAATCTGAGGATAATTCCTTTTGCACCATAGCCCTCTATGGGCTTCCAAATATCACTTTGCCAATTCCACAAGAACTGTCTTAGCGAAAATCTTCTTTAGGGGAAAGCTGTAACTCTGTGACATGATTTCACAGAACACAAAGAAGTTTCTCAGAAAGCTTCTTTCTCTTTGTTATCGGAGGATATTTCCTTTGGCCCTATAGAATTCAAAGGGATCCGAAATATCTGTTCTCAGATTCCACAGAAATAAGGCTAGCAAATAGATCCACGAAATACAGATGTAACTCTGTGAGATGAATTAACAGAACACTAAGCAGTTTCTCGGAAAGATTCTTTCCAGATTTGATTGGAGGATATTTCCTTTTTCACCATAGCCCTCTATGGGCTTCCAAATATCACTTTGCCAATTCCACAAGAACTGTCTTAGGGAAAGGCTTCTTGAGGGGAAAGCTGTAACTCTGTGAGATGATTTCACAGAACACAAAGAAGTTTCTCAGAAAGCTTCTTTCTCTTTGTTATCGGAGGATATTTCCTTTGGCCCTATAGTCTTCAAAGGGAAAGGAAATATCTGTTCTCAGATTCCACCGAAATAAGGCTAGCAAAGAGATCCACGAAATACAGATGTAACTCTGTGAGATGGATTACAGAACACTAAGCAGTTTCTCAGAAAGCTTCTTTCCAACTTTCATAGGAGGATAATTCCTTTTTCACCATAGCCCTCTAGGGGCTTCCAAATATCAGTTTGCCAATTCCACGAGTACTGTCTTAGCGAAAGGCTTCTTGAGGGGAAAGCTGTAACTCTGTGAGATGATTTCACAGAACACAAAGAAGTTTCTCAGAAAGCTTCTTTCTCTTTGTTATCAGAGGATATTTCCTATGGTCCTATAGTCTTCAAAGGGATCCGAAATATCTTTTCTCAGATTCCACAGAAATAACGCTAGCAAAGAGATCCATGAAATACAGATGTAACTCTGTGAGATGAATTAACAGAACACTAAGCAGTTTCTCAGAAAGCTTCTTTCCATATTTCATCTGAGGATAATTCCTTTTGCACCATAGCCCTCTATGGGCTTCCAAATATCACTTTGCCAATTCCACAAGAACTGTCTTAGCGAAAAGCTTCTTGAGTGGAAAGCTGTAACTCTGTGACATGATTTCACAGAACACAAAAGAAGTTTCTCAGAAAGCTTCTTTCTCTTTGTTATCGGAGGATATGTCCTTTGGCCCTCTAGTCTTCAAAGGGATCCGAAATATTCTGTTGTCAGATTCCACAGAAATAAGGCTAGCAAAGAGATCCCCGAAATACAGATGTAACTCTGTGAGATGAATTAACAGAACACTAAGCAGTTTCTCAGAAAGCTTCTTTCCAGGTTTCATCGGAGGATATTTCCTTTTTCACCATAGCCCTCTATGGGATTCCAAATATCACTTTGCCAATTCCACAAGAACTGTCTTAGCGAAAGGATTCTTGAAGGGAAAGCTGTAACTCTGTGAGATGATTTCACAGAACACAAAGAAGTTTCTCAGAAAGCTTCTTTCTCTTTGTTATCGGAGGATATTTCCTTTGGCCCTATAGTCTTCAAAGGGAAAGGAAATATCTGTTATCAGATTCCACAGAAATAAGGCTAGCAAAGAGATCCACGAAATGCAGATGTAACTCTGTGAGATGAATTAACAGAACACTAAGCAGTTTCTCAGAAAGCTTCTTTCCAGATTTCATCGGAGGATAATTCCTTTTTCACCAAAGCGCTCTATGGGCTTCCAAATATCACTTTGCCAATTCCACAAGAACTGTCTTAGTGAAAGCCTTCTTGAGGGGAAAGCTGTAACTCTGTGAGATGATTTCACAGAATACAAAGAAGTTTCTCAGAAAGCTTCTTTCTCTTTGTTATCGGAGGATATTTCCTTTGGCCCTATAGTCTTGAAAGGGATCCGAAATATCTGTTCTCAGATTCCACAGAAATAAGGCTAGCAAAGAGATCCACGAAATACAGATGTAACTCTGTGAGATGAATTAACAGAACACTAAGCAGTTTCTCAGAAATCTTCTTTAGAGATTTCATCGGAGGATATTTCCTTTTTCACCATAGCCCTCTATGGGCTTCCAAATATCACTTTGCCAATTCCACAAGAACTGTCTTAGCGAAAGGCTTCTTGAGGGGAAAGCTGTAACTCTGTGAGATGATTTCACAGAACACAAAGAAGTTTCTCAGAAAGCTTCTTTCTCTTTGTTATCGGAGGATATTTCCTTTGGCCCTATAGTCTTCAAAGGGATCCGAAATATCTGTTGTCAGATTCCACAGAAATAAGGCTAGCAAGGAGATCCACGAAATACAGATGTAACTCTGTGATATGAATTAACAGAACACTAAGCAGTTTCTCAGAAAGCTTCTTTCCAGATTTCATCGGAGGATATTTCCTTTTTCACCATAGCCCTCTATGGGCTTCCAAATATCACTTTGCCAATTCCACAAGAACTGTCTTAGCGAAAGGCTTCTTGAGGGAAAAGCTGTAACTCTGTGAGATGATTTCACAGAACACAAAGAAGTTTCTCAGAAAGCTTCTTTCTCTTTGTTATCGGAGGATATTTCCTTTGGACCTATAGTCTTCAAAGGGAAAGGAAATATCTGTTGTCAGATTCCACAGAAATAAGGCTAGCAAAGAGATCCACGAAATACAGATGTAACTCTGTGAGATGAATTAACAGAACACTAAGCAGTTTCTCAGAAAGCTTCTTTCCAGATTTCATCGGAGGATATTTCCTTTTTCACCATAGCCCTCTATGGGCTTCCAAATATCACTTTGCCAATTCCACAAGAACTGTTTTAGCGAAAGGCTTCTTGAGGGGAAAGCTGTAACACTGTGAGATGATTTCACAGAACACAAAGAAGGATGTCAGAAAGCTTCTTTCTCTTTGTTATCGGAGGATATTTCCTTTGGCCCTATAGTCTTCAAAGGGAAAGGAAATATCTGTTGTTAGATTCCACACAAATAAGGCTAGCAAAGAGATCCACGAAATACAGATGTAACTCTGTGAGATGAATTAACAGAACACTAAGCAGTTTCTCAGAAAGCTTCTTTCCAGATTTCATCTGAGGATATTTCCTTTTTCACCATAGCCCTCTATGGGCTTCCAAATATCACTTTGCCAATTCCACAAGAACTGTCTTAGCGAAAGGCTTCTTGAGGGGAAAGCTGTAACTCTGTGAGATGATTTCACAGAACACAAAGAAGTTTCTCAGAAAGCTTCTTTCTCTTTGTTATCGGAGGATATATCCTTAGACCCTATAGTCTACAAAGGGATCCGAAATATCTGTTGTCAGATTCCACAGAAATAAGGCTAGCAAAGAGATCCACAAAATACAGAAGTAACTCTGTGAGATGAATTAACAGAACACTAAGCAGTTTCTCAGAAAGCTTCCTTCCAGGTTTCATCGGAGGATATTTCCTTTTTCACCATAGCCCTCTATGGGCTTCCAAATATCACTTTGCCAATTCCACAAGAACTGTCTTGGCGAAAGGCTTCTTGAGGGGAAAGCTGTAACTCTGTGAGATGATTTCACAGAACACAAAGAAGTTTCTCAGAAAGCTTCTTTCTCTTTGTTATCGGAGGATTTTTCCTTTGGACCTATAGTCTTCAAAGGGAAAGGAAATATCTGTTGTCAGATTCCACAGAAATAAGGCTAGCAAAGAGATCCACGAAATACAGATGTAACTCTGTGAGATGAATTAACAGAACACTAAGCAGTTTCTCAGAAAGCTTCTTTCCAGATTTCATCGGAGGATATTTCCTTTTTCACCATAGCCCTCTATGGGCTTCCAAATATCACTTTTCCAATTCCACAAGAACTGTCTTAGCGAAAGGCTTCTTGAGGGGAAAGCTGTAACTCTGTGAGATGATTTCACAGAACACAAAGAAGTTTCTCAGAAAGCTTCTTTCTCTTTGTTATCGGAGGATATTTCCTTTGCCCCTATTGTCTTCAAAGGGATCCGAAATATCTGTTGTCAGAATCCACAGAAATAAGGCTAGCAAAGAGATCCACGAAATGCAGATGTAACTCTGTGAGATGAATTAACAGAACACTAAGCAGTTTCTCAGAAAGCTTCTTTCCAGATTTCATCGGAGGATAATTCCTTTTTCACCAAAGCGCTCTATGGGCTTCCAAATATCACTTTGCCAATTCCACAAGAACTGTCTTAGCGAAAGGCTTCTTGAGGGGAAAGCTGTAACTCTGTGAGATGATTTCACAGAATACAAAGAAGTTTCTCAGAAAGCTTCTTTCTCTTTGTTATCGGAGGATATTTCCTTTGGCCCTATAGTCTTGAAAGGGATCCGAAATATCTGTTCTCAGATTCCACAGAAATAAGGCTAGCAAAGAGATCCACGAAATACAGATGTAACTCTGTGAGATGAATTAACAGAACACTAAGCAGTTTCTCAGAAAACTTCTTTAGAGATTTCATCGGAGGATATTTCCTTTTTCACCATAGCCCTCTATGGGCTTCCAAATATCACTTTGCCAATTCCACAAGAACTGTCTTAGCGAAAGGCTTCTTGAGGGGAAAGCTGTAACTCTGTGAGATGATTTCACAGAACACAAAGAAGTTTCTCAGAAAGCTTCTTTCTCTTTGTTATCGGAGGATATTTCCTTTGGCCCTATAGTCTTCAAAGGGATCCGAAATATCTTTTCTCAGATTCCACAGAAATAACGCTAGCAAAGAGATCCATGAAATACATATGTAACTCTGTAAGATGAATTAACAGAACACTAAGCAGTTTCTCAGAAAGCTTCTTTCCATATTTAATCTGAGGATAATTCCTTTTGCACCATAGCCCTCTATGGGCTTCCAAATATCACTTTGCCAATTCCACAAGAACTGTCTTAGCGAAAGGCTTCTTGCGGGGAAAGCTGTAACTCTGTGAGATGATTTCACAGAACACAAAGAAGTTTCTCAGAAAGCTTCTTTCTCTTTGTTATCGGAGGATATTTCCTTTGGCCCTATAGTCTTCAAAGTGAAAGGAAATATCTGTTGTCAGATTCCACAGAAATAAGGCTAGCAAAGAGATCCAAGAAATACAGATGTAACTCTGTGAGATGAATTAACAGAACACTAAGCAGTTTCTCAGAAAACTTCTTTCCAGATTTCATCGGAGCATATTTCCTTTGTCACCATAGCCCTCTATGGGCTTCCAAATATCACTTTGCCAATTCCACAAGAACTGTCTTAGGGAAAGGCTACTTGAGGGGAAAGCTGTATTCTGTGAGATGATTTCACAGAACAAAAAGAAGTTTCTCAGAAAGCTTCTTTCTCTTTGTTATCGGAGGATATTTCCTTTGCCCCTATTGTCTTCAAAGGGATCCGAAATACCTGTTGTCAGAATCCACAGAAATAAGGCTAGCCAAGAGATCCACGAAATACAGATGTAACTCTGTGAGATGAATTAACAGAACACTAAGCAGTTTCTCAGAAAGCTTCTTTCCAGATTTCATCGGAGGATATTTCCTTTTTCACCAAAGCGCTCAATGGGCTTCCAAATATCACTTTGCCAATTCCACAAGAACTGTCTTAGTGAAAGCCTTCTTGAGGGGAAAGCTGTAACTCTGTGAGATGATTTCACAGAATACAAAGAAGTTTCTCAGAAAGCTTCTTTCTCTTTGTTATCGGAGGATATTTCCTTTGGCCCTATAGTCTTGAAAGGGATCCGAAATATCTGTTCTCAGATTCCACAGAAATAAGGCTAGCAAAGAGATCCACGAAATACAGATGTAACTCTGTGAGATGAATTAACAGAACACTAAGCAGTTTCTCAGAAAGCTTCTTTAGAGATTTCATCGGAGGATATTTCCTTTTTCACCATAGCCCTCTATGGGCTTCCAAATATCACTTTGCCAATTCCAGAAGAACTGTCTTAGCGAAAGGCTTCTTGAGGGGAAAGCTGTAACTCTGTGAGATGATTTCACAGAACACAAAGAAGTTTCTCAGAAAGCTTCTTTCTCTTTGTTATCGGAGGATATTTCCTTTGGCCCTATAGTCTTCAAAGGGATCCGAAATATCTGTTGTCAGATTCCACAGAAATAAGGCTAGCAAGGAGATCCACGAAATACAGATGTAACTCTGTGATATGAATTAACAGAACACTTAGCAGTTTCTCAGAAAGCTTCTTTCCAGATTTCATCGGAGGATATTTCCTTTTTCACCATAGCCCTCTATGGGCTTCCAAATATCACTTTGCCAATTCCACAAGAACTGTCTTAGCGAAAGGCTTCTTGAGGGGAAAGCTGTAACTCTGTGAGATGATTTCACAGAACACAAAGAAGTTTCTCAGAAAGCTTCTTTCTCTTTGTTATCGGAGGATATTTCCTTTGGCTCTCTAGTCTGCAAAGGGATCCGAAATATCTTTTCTCAGATTCCACAGAAATAACGCTAGCAAAGAGATCCATGAAATACAGATGTAACTCTGTGAGATGAATTAACAGAACACTAAGCAGTTTCTCAGAAAGCTTCTTTCCATATTTCATCTGAGGATAATTCCTTTTGCACCATAGCCCTCTATGGGCTTCCAAATATCACTTTGCCAATTCCACAAGAACTGTCTTAGCGAAAATCTTCTTGAGGGGAAAGCTGTAACTCTGTGACATGATTTCACAGAACACAAAGAAGTTTCTCAGAAAGCTTCTTTCTCTTTGTTATCGGAGGATATTTCCTTTGGCCCTATAGTCTTCAAAGGGATCCGAAATATCTGTTCTCAGATTCCACAGAAATAAGGCTAGCAAATAGATCCACGAAATACAGATGTAACTCTGTGAGATCAATTAACAGAACACTAAGCAGTTTCTCAGAAAGATTCTTTCCAGATTTGATCGGAGGATATTTCCTTTTTCACCATAGCCCTCTATGGGCTTCCAAATATCACTTTGCCAATTCCACAAGAACTGTCTTAGGGAAAGGCTTCTTGAGGGGAAAGCTGTAACTCTGTGAGATGATTTCACAGAACACAAAGAAGTTTCTCAGAAAGCTTCTTTCTCTTTGTTATCGGAGGATATTTCCTTTGGCCCTATAGTCTTCAAAGGGAAAGGAAATATCTGTTCTCAGATTCCACCGAAATAAGGCTAGCAAAGAGATCCACGAAATACAGATGTAACTCTGTGAGATGGATCACAGAACACTAAGCAGTTTCTCAGAAAGCTTCTTTCCAACTTTCATAGGAGGATATTTCCTTTTTCACCATAGCCCTCTATGGGCTTCCAAATATCAGTTTGCCAATTCCACGAGAACTGTCTTAGCGAAAGGCTTCTTGAGGGGAAAGCTGTAACTCTGTGAGATGATTTCACAGAACACAAAGAAGTTTCTCAGAAAGCTTCTTTCTCTTTGTTATCAGAGGATATTTCCTATGGCCCTATAGTCTTCAAAGGGATCCGAAATATCTTTTCTCAGATTCCACAGAAATAACGCTAGCAAAGAAATCCATGAAATACAGATGTAACTCTGTGAGATGAATTAACAGAACACTAAGCAGTTTCTCAGAAAGCTTCTTTCCATATTTCATCTGAGGATAATTCCTTTTGCACCATAGCCCTCTATGGGCTTCCAAATATCACTTTGCCAATTCCATAAGAACTGTCTTAGCGAAAAGCTTCTTGAGTGGAAAGCTGTAACTCTGTGACATGATTTCACAGAACACAAAGAAGTTTCTCAGAAAGCTTCTTTCTCTTTGTTATCGGAGGATATGTCCTTTGGCCCTATAGTCTTCAAAGGGATCCGAAATATTCTGTTGTCAGATTCCACAGAAATAAGGCTAGCAAAGAGATCCCCGAAATACAGATATAACTCTGTGAGAAGAATTAAGAGAACACTGAGCAGTTTCTCAGAAAGCTTCTTTCCAGATTTCATCGGAGGATATTTCCTTTTTCACTTTAGCCCTCTATGGGCTTCCAAATATGACTTTGCCAATTCCACAAGAACTGTTTTAGCTAAAGGCTTCTTGAGGGGAACGCTGTAACTCTGTGAGATGATTTCACAGAACACAAAGAAGTTTCTCATAAAGCTTCTTTCTCTTTGTTATCGGAGGATATTTCCTTTGGCCCTATAGTCTTCAAAGGGAAAGGAAATATCTGTTCTCAGATTCCACCGAAATAAGGCTAGCAAAGAGATCCACGAAATACAGATGTAACTCTGTGAGATGGATAACAGAACACTAGGCAGTTTCTCAGAAAGCTTCTTTCCAGATTTCATCGGAGGATATTTCCTTTTTCACCATAGCCCTCTATGGGCTTCCAAATATCAGTTTGCCAATTCCACGAGAACTGTCTTAGCGAAAGGCTTCTTGAGGGGAAAGCTGTAACTCTGTGAGATGATTTCACAGAACACAAAGAAGTTTCTAAGAAAGCTTCTTACTCTTTGTTATGGGAGGATATTTCCTTTGGCCCTATATTCTTCAAAGGCATCCGAAATATCTGTTCTCAGATTCCAGAGAAATAAGGCTAGCAAAGAGATCCACGAAATACTGATGTAACTCAGTGAGATGAATTAACAGAACACTAAGCAGTTTCTCAGAAAGCTTCTTTCCAGGTTTCATCGGAGGATATTTCCTTTTTCACCATAGCCCTCTGTGGGCTTCCAAATATCACTTTGCCAATTCCACAAGAACTGTCTTAGCGAAAGACTTCTGGAGAGGAAAGCTGTAACTCTGTGAGATGATTTCACAGAACACAAAGAAGTTTCTCAGAAAGCTTCTTTCTCTTTGTTATCGGAGGATATTTCCTTTGGCCCTATAGTCTTCAAAGGGAAAGGAAATATCTGTTGTCAGACTCCACACAAATAAGGCTAGCAAAGAGATCCACGAAATACAGATGTAACTCTGTGAGATGAATTAACAGAACACTAAGCAGTTTCACAGAAAGCTTCTTTCCAGATTTCATCGGAGGATATTTCCTTTTTCACCATAGCCCTCTAAGGGCTTCCAAATATCACTTTGCGAATTCCACAAGAACTGTGTTAGCGAAAGGCTTCTGGAGGGGAAAGCTGTAACTCTGTGAGATGATTTCGCAGAACACAAAGAAGTTTCTCAGAAAGCTTCTTTCTCTTTGTTATCGGAGGATATTTCCTTTGGCCCTATAGTCTTCAAAGGGAAAGGAAATATCTGTTGTCAGACTCCACACAAATAAGGCTAGCAAAGAGATCCACGAAATACTGATGTCACTCAGTGAGATGAATTAACAGAACACTAAGCAGTTTCTCAGAAAGCTTCTTTCCAGGTTTCATCGGAGGATATTTCCTTTTTCATCATAGCCCTCTGTGGGCTTCCAAATATCACTTTGCCAATTCCACAAGAACTGTCTTAGCGAAAGACTTCTTGAGGGGAAAGCTGTAATTCTGTGAGATGATTTCACAGAACACAAAGAAGTTTCTCAGAAAGCTTCTTTCTCTTTGTTATAGGAGGATATTTCCTTTGGCCCTATAGTCTTCAAAGGGAAAGGAAATATCTGTTGTCAGATTCCACAGAAATAAGGCTAGCAAAGAGATCCACGAAATACAGATATAACTCTGTGAGATGAATTAAGAGAACACTAAGCAGTTTCTCAGAAAGCTTCTTTCCAGATTTCATCGGAGGATATTTCCTTTTTCACCATCGCCCTCTATGGGCTTCCAAATATCACTTTGCCAATTCCACAAGAAGTGTCTTAGCGAAAGGCTTCTTGAGGGGAAAGCTGTAACTCTGTGAGATGATTTCACAGAACACAAAGAAGTTTCTCAGAAAGCTTCTTTCTCTTTGATATCGGAGGATGTTTCCTTTGGCTCTATAGTCTTGAAAGGGATCCGAAATATCTGTTCTCAGATTCCACAGAAATAAGGCTAGCAAAGAGATCCACGAAATACAGACGTAACTCTGTGAGATGAATTAACAGAACACTGAGCAGTTTCTCAGAAAGATTCTTTCCAGATTTCATCGGAGGATATTTCGTTTTTCTCCATAGCCCTCTATGGGCTTCCAAATATCACTTTGCCAATTCCACAAGAACTGTTTTAGCGAAAGGCTTCTTGAGGGGAAAGCTATAACTCTGTGAGATGATTTCACTGATCACAAAGAAGGATGTCAGAAAGCTTCTTTCTCTTTGTTATCGGAGGATATTTCCTTTGACCCTATAGTCTTCAAAGGGAAAGGAAATATCTGTTGTTAGATTCCACACAAATAAGGCTAGCAAAGAGATCCACGAAATACAGATGTAACCCTGTGAGATGAATTAACAGAACACTAAGCAGTTTCTCAGAAAGCTTCTTTCCAGATTTCATCTGAGGATATTTCCTTTTTCACCATAGTCCTCTAAGGGCTTCCAAATATCACTTTGCCAATTCCACAAGAACTGTCTTATCGAAACGCTTCTTGAGGTGAAAGCTGTAACTCTGTGAGATGATTTCACAGAACACAAAGAAGTTTCTCAGAAAGCTTCTTTCTCTCTGTTATCAGAGGATATTTCCTTTGGCCCTATAGTCTTCAAAGGGATCCGAAATATCTGTTGTCAGATTCCACAGAAATAAGGCTAGCAAAGAGATCCACGAAATACAGATGTAACTCTGTGAGATGAATTAACAGAACACTAAGCAGTTTCTCAGAAAGCTTCTTTCCAGGTTTCATCGGAGGTTATTCCCTTTTTCACCATAGCCCTGTATGGGCTTTCAAATATCACTTTGCCAATTCCACAAGAACTGTCTTGGCGAAAGGCTTCTTGAAGGGAAAGCTGTAGCTCTGTCAGATGATTTCACAGAACACAAAGAAGTTTCTCAGAAAGCTTCTTTCTCTTTGTTATCGGAGGATATTTCCTTTGGCCCTATAGTATTCCAAGGGAAAGGAAATATCTGTTCTCAGATTCCACAGAAATAAGGCTAGCAAAGAGATCCACGAAATACAGATGTAACTCTGTGAGATGATATAACAGAACACTAAGCAGTTTCTCACAAAGCTTCTTTCCAGATTTCATCGGAGGATATTTCCTTTTTCACGATAGCCCTCTATGGGCTTCCAAATATCACTTTGCCAATTCCACAAGAACTCTCTTAGCGAAAGACTTCTTGAGGGGAAAGCTGTAAATCTGTGAGATGATTTCACAGAACACAAAGAAGTTTCTCAGAAAGTTTCTTTCTCTTTGTTATCGGTGGATATTTCCTTTGGCCCTATCGTCTTCAAAGGGAAAGGAAATATCTGTTCTCAGATTCCACAGAAATAAAGCTAGCAAAGAGATCCATGAAATACAGATATAACTCTGTGAGATGAATTAACAGAACACTAAGCAGTTTCTCAGAAAGCTTCTTTCCAGATTTCATCTGAGGAAATTTCCTTTTGCACCATAGCACTCTATGGGCTTCCAAATATCACTTTGCCAATTCCACAAGAACTATCTTAGCGAAAGGCTTCTTCAGGGGAAAGCTGTAACTCTGTGAGATGATTTCACAGAACACAAAGAAGTTTCTCAGAAAGCTTCTTTCTCTTTGTTATCGGAGGATATATCCTTAGACCCTATAGTCTACAAAGGGATCCGAAATATCTGTTGTCAGATTCCACAGAAATAAGGCTAGCAAAGAGATCCACAAAATACAGATGTAACTCTGTGAGATGAATTAACAGAACACTAAGCAGTTTCTCAGAAAGCTTCTTTCCAGATTTTATCGGAGGATATTTCCTTTTTCACCGTAGCCCTCTAAGTCCTTCCAAATATCACTTTGCGAATTCCACAAGAAATGTCTTAGCGAAAGGCTTCTGGAGGGGAAAGCTGTAACTCTGTGAGATGATTTCACAGAACACAAAGAAGTTTCTCAGAAAGCGTCTTTCTCTTTGTTATGGGAGGATATTTCCTTTGGCCCTATAGTCTTCAAAGGGAAAGGAAATATCTGTTCTCAGATTCCAGAGAAATGAGGCTAGCAAAGAGATCCGCGAAATACTGCTGTCACTCAGTGAGATGAATTAACAGAACACTAAGCAGTTTCTCAGAAAGCTTCTTTCCAGGTTTCATCGGAGGATATTTCCTTTTTCACCATAGCCCTCTGTGGGCTTCCAAATATCACTTTTCCAATTCCACAAGAACTGTCTTAGCGAAAGACTTCTTGAGGGGAAAGCTGTAAGTCTGTGAGATGATTTCACAGAACACAAAGAAGTTTCTCAGAAAGCTTCTTTCTCTTTGTTATCGGAGGATATTTCCTTTGGCCCTATAGTCTTCAAAGGGAAAGGAAATATCTGTTGTCAGATTCCACAGAAATAAGGCTAGCAAAGAGATCCACGTAATACAGATATAACTCTGTGAGATGAATTAAGAGAACACTAAGCAGTTTCTCAGAAAGCTTCTTTCCAGATTTCATCGGAGGATATTTCCTTTTTCACCATCGCCCTCTATGGGCTTCCAAATATCACTTTGCCAATTCCACAAGAAGTGTCTTAGCGAAAGGCTTCTTGAGGGGAAAGCTGTAACTCTGTGAGATGATTTCACAGAACACAAAGAAGTTTCTCAGAAAGCTTCTTTCTCTTTGTTATCGGAGGATATTTCCCTTGGCCCTATAGTCTTCAAAGGGATCCGAAATATCTGTTGTCAGATTGCACAGAAATAAGGCTAGCAAAGAGATCCACGAAATACAGATGTAACTCTGTGAGATGAATTAACAGAACACTAAGCAGTTTCTCCGAAAGCTTCTTTCCAGATTTCATCGGAGTATATTTCCTTTTTCTCCATAGCCATCTATGAGCTTCCAAATATCACTTTGCGAATTCCACAAGAACTGTCTTAACGAAAGGCTTCTTGAGGGGAAAGCTGTAACTCTGTGAGATGATTTCACAGAACACAAAGAAGTTTCTCAGAAAGCTTCTTTCTCTTTGTTATCGGAGGATATTTCCTTTGGACCTATCATCTTCAAAGGGATTCGAATTATCTGTTCTCAGATTCCACAGAAATAAGGCTAGCAAAGAGATCCACGAAATACAGATGTAACTCTGTGAGATGAATTAACAGAACACAAAGCAGTTTCTAAGAAAGCTTCTTTCCAGATTTCATCGGAGGATATTTCCTTTTTCTCCATAGCCCTCTATGAGCTTCCAAATATCACTTTGCCAATTCCACAAGAACTGTCTTAGCGAAAGGCTTCTTGAGGGGAAAGCTGTAACTCTGTGAGATGATTTCACACAACACAAAGAAGTTTCTCAGAAAGCTTCTTTCTCTTTGTTATCGGAGGATATTTCCTTTAGCACTATAGTCTTCAAAGGGAAAGGAAATATCTGTTGTCAGATTCCACACAAATAAGGCTAGCAAAGAGATCCACGAAATACAGATGTAACTCTGCGAGATGAATTAACAGAACACTAAGCAGTTTCTCAGCAAGCTTCTTTCCAGATTTCATCGGAGGATATTTCCTTTTTCACCATAGCCCTCTAAGTGCTTCCAAATATCACTTTGCGAATTCCACAAGAACTGTCTTAGCGACAGGCTTCTGGAGGGGAAAGCTGTAACTCTGTGAGATGATTTTACAGAACACAAAGAAGTTTCTCAGAAAGCGTCTTTCTCTTTGTTATGGGAGGATATTTCCTTTGGCCCTAAAGTCTTCAAAGGGAAAGGAAATATCTGTTCTCAGATTCCAGAGAAATAAGGCTAGCAAAGAGATCCACGAAATACTGATGTAACTCCGTGAGATGAATTAACAGAACACTAAGCAGTTTCTCAGAAAGCTTCTTTCCAGGTTTCATCGGAGGATATTTATTTTTTCACCATAGCCCTCTGTGGGCTTCCAAATATCACTTTGCCAATTCCACAAGAACTGTCTTAGCGAAAGGCTTCTTGAGGGGAAAACTGTAATTCTGTGAGATGATTTCTCAGAACACAAAGAATTTTCTCAGAAAGCTTCTTTCTCTTTGTTATCGGAGGATATTTCCTTTGGCTCTATAGTCTTGAAAGGGATCCGAAATATCTGTTCTCAGATTCCACAGAAATAAGGCTAGCAAAGAGATCCACGAAATACAGACGTAACTCTGTGAGATGAATTAACAGAACACTGAGCAGTTTCTCAGAAAGATTCTTTCCAGATTTCATCGGAGGATATTTCGTTTTTCACCATAGCCCTCTATGGGCTTCCAAATATCACTTTGCCAATTCCACAAGAACTGTGTTAGCGAAAGGCTTCTTGAGGGGAAAGCTGTAACTCTGTGAGATGATTTCACAGAACACAAAGAAGGATGTCAGAAAGCTTCTTTCTCTTTGTTATCGGAGGATATTTCCTTTGTCCCTATAGTCTTCAAAGGGAAAAGAAATATCTGTTGTTAGATTCCACACAAATAAGGCTAGCAAAGAGATCCACGAAATACAGATGTAACTCTGTGAGATGAATTAACAGAACACTAAGCAGTTTCTCAGAAAACTTCTTTCCAGATTTCATCTGAGGATATTTCCTTTTTCACCATAGCCCTCTATGGGCTTCCAAATATCACTTTGCCAATTCCACAAGAACTGTCTTAGCGAAAGGCTTCTTGAGGGGAAAGCTGTAACTCTGTGAGATGATTTCACAGAACACAAAGAAGTTTCTCAGAAAGCTTCTTTCTCTTTGTTATCGGAGGATATATCCTTAGACCCTATAGTCTAAAAAGGGATCCGAAATATCTGTTGTCAGATTCCACAGAAATAAGGCTAGCAAAGAGATCCACAAAATACAGATGTAACTCTGTGAGATGAATTAACAGAACACTAAGCAGTTTCTCAGAAAGCTTCTTTCCAGATTTTATCGGAGGATATTTCCTTTTTCACCATAGCCCTCTATGGGCTTCCAAATATCACATTGCCAATTCCACAAGAACTGTCTTAGTGAAAGGCTTCTTGAGGGGAAAGCTGTAACTCTGTGAGATGATTTCACAGAACACAAAGAAGTTTCTCAGAAAGCGTCTTTCTCTTTGTTATGGGAGGATATTTCCTTTGGCCCTATAGTCTTCAAAGGGAAAGGAAATATCTGTTCTCAGATTCCAGAGAAATAAGGCTAGCAAAGAGATCCACGAAATACTGATGTCACTCAGTGAGATGAATTAACAGAACACTAAGCAGTTTCTCAGAAAGCTTCTTTCCAGGTTTCATCGAAGGATATTTCTTTTTTCACCATAGCCCTCTGTGGGCTTCCAAATATCACTTTGCCAATTCCACAAGAACTGTCTTAGCGAAAGACTTCTTGAGGGGAAAGCTGTAATTCTGTGAGATGATTTCACAGAACACAAAGAAGTTTCTCAGAAAGCTTCTTTCTCTTTGTTATAGGAGGATATTTCCTTTGGCCCTATAGTCTTCAAAGGGAAAGGAAATATCTGTTGTCACATTCCACAGAAATAAGGCTAGCAAAGAGATCCACGAAATACAGATATAACTCTGTGAGATGAATTAAGAGAACACTAAGCAGTTTCTCAGAAAGCTTCTTTCCAGATTTCATCGGAGGATATTTCCTTTTTCACCATCGCCCTCTATGGGCTTCCAAATATCACTTTGCCAATTCCACAAGAAGTGTCTTAGCGAAAGGCTTCTTGAGGGGAAAGCTGTAACTCTGTGAGATGATTTCACAGAACACAAAGAAGTTTCTCAGAAAGCTTCTTTCTCTTTGTTATCGGAGGATATTTCCTTTGGCCCTATAGTCTTCAAAGGGATCCGAAATATCTGTTGTCAGATTGCACAGAAATAAGGCTAGCAAAGAGATCCACGAAATACAGATGTAACTCTGTGAGATGAATTAACAGAACACTAAGCAGTTTCTCCGAAAGCTTCTTTCCAGATTTCATCGGAGGATATTTCCTTTTTCTCCATAGCCCTCTATGAGCTTCCAAATATCACTTTGCCAATTCCACAAGAACTGTCTTAACGAAAGGCTTCTTGAGGGGATAGCTGTAACTCTGTGAGATGATTTCACAGAACACAAAGAAGGATGTCAGAAAGCTTCTTTCTCTTTGTTATCGGAGGATATTTCCTGTGGACCTATCGTCTTCAAAGGGATTCGAATTATCTGTTCTCAGATTCCACAGAAATAAGGCTAGCAAAGAGATCCACGAAATACAGATGTAACTCTGTGAGATGAATTAACAGAACACAAAGCAGTTTCTAAGAAAGCTTCTTTCCAGATTTCATCGGAGGATATTTCCTTTTTCTCCATAGCCCTCTATGAGCTTCCAAATATCACTTTGCTAATTCCACAAGAACTGTCTTAGCGAAAGGCTTCTTGAGGGGAAAGCTGTAACTCTGTGAGATGATTTCACAGAACACAAAGAAGTTTCTCAGAAAGCTTCTTTCTCTTAGTTATCGGAGGATATTTCCTTTGGCCCTATCGTCTTCAAAGGGAAAGGAAATATCTGTTGTCAGATTCCACACAAATAAGGCTAGCAAAGAGATCGACGAAATACAGATGTAACTCTGTGAGATGAATTCACAGAACACTAAGCAGTTTCTCAGAAAGCTTCTTTCCAGATTTCATCGGAGGATATTTCCTTTTTCACCATCGCCAACTATGGGCTTCCAAATATCACTTTGCCAATTCCACAAGAACTGTCTTAGCGAAAGGCTTCTTGAGGGGAAAACTGTAATTCTGTGAGATGATTTCTCAGAACACAATGAATTTTCTAAGAAAGCTTCTTTCTCTTTGTTATCGGAGGATATTTCCTTTGGCTCTATAGTCTTGAAAGGGATCCGAAATATCTGTTCTCAGATTCCACAGAAATAAGGCTAGCAAAGAGATCCACGAAATACAGACGTAACTCTGTGAGATGAATTAATAGAACACTGAGCAGTTTCTCAGAAAGATTCTTTCCAGATTTCATCGGAAGATATTTCGTTTTTCACCATAGCCCTCTATGGGCTTCCAAATATCACTTTGCCAATTCCACAAGAACTGTCTTAGCGAAAGGCTTCTTGAGGGGAAAGCTGTAACTCTGTGAGATGATTTCACAGAACACAAAGAAGGATGTCAGAAAGCTTCTTTCTCTTTGTTATCGGAGGATATTTCCTTTGTCCCTATAGTCTTCAAAGGGAAAGGAAATATCTGTTGTTAGATTCCACACAAATAAGGCTAGCAAAGAGATCCACGAAATACAGATGTAACTCTGTGAGATGAATTAACAGAACACTAAGCAGTTTCTCAGAAAGCTTCTTTCCAGATTTCATCTGAGGATATTTCCTTTTTCACCATAGCCCTCTATGGGCTTCCAAATATCACTTTGCCAATTCCACAAGAACTGTCTTAGCGAAAGGCTTCTTGAGGGGAAAGCTGTAACTCTGTGAGATGATTTCACAGAACACAAAGAAGTTTCTCAGAAAGCTTCTTTCTCTTTGTTATCGGAGGATATATCCTTAGACCCTATAGTCTACAAAGGGATCCGAAATATCTGTTGTCAGATTCCACAGAAATAAGGCTAGCAAAGAGATCCACAAAATACAGATGTAACTCTGTGAGATGAATTAACGGAACACTAAGCAGTTTCTCAGAAAGCTTCTTTCCAGATTTTATCGGAGGATATTTCCTTTTTCACCATAGCCCTCTATGGGCTTCCAAATATCACTTTGCCAATTCCACAAGAACTGTCTTAGTGAAAGGCTTCTTGAGGGGAAAGCTGTAACTCTGTGAGATGATTTCACAGAACACAAAGAAGTTTCTAAGAAAGCGTCTTTCTCTTTGTTATGGGAGGATATTTCCTTTGGCCCTTTAGTCTTCAAAGGGAAAGGAAATATCTGTTCTCAGATTCCAGAGAAATAAGGCTAGCAAAGAGATCCACGAAATACTGATGTCACTCAGTGAGATGAATTAACAGAACACTAAGCAGTTTCTCAGAAAGCTTCTTTCCAGGTTTCATCGGAGGATATTTCTTTTTTCACCATAGCCCTCTGTGGGCTTCCAAATATCACTTTGCCAATTCCACAAGAACTGTCTTAGCGAAAGACTTCTTGAGGGGAAAGCTGTAATTCTGTGAGATGATTTCACAGAACACAAAGAAGTTTCTCAGAAAGCTTCTTTCTCTTTGTTATAGGAGGATATTTCCTTTGGCCCTATAGTTTGCAAAGGGAAAGGAAATATCTGTTGTCAGATTCCACAGAAATAAGGCTAGCAAAGAGATCCACGAAATACAGATATAACTCTGTGAGATGAATTAAGAGAACACTAAGCAGTTTCTCAGAAAGCTTCTTTCCAGATTTCATCGGAGGATATTTCCTTTTTCACCATCGCCCTCTATGGGCTTCCAAATATCACTTTGCCAATTCCACAAGAAGTGTCTTAGCGTAAGGCTTCTTGAGGGGAAAGCTGTAACTCTGTGAGATGATTTCACAGAACACAAAGAAGTTTCTCAGAAAGCTTCTTTCTCTTTGTTATCGGAGGATATTTCCTTTGGCCCTATAGTCTTCAAAGGGATCCGAAATATCTGTTGTCAGATTGCACAGAAATAAGGCTAGCAAAGAGATCCACGAAATACAGATGTAACTCTGTGAGATGAATTAACAGAACACTAAGCAGTTTCTCCGAAAGCTTCTTTCCAGATTTCATCGGACGATATTTCCTTTTTCTCCATAGCCCTCTATGAGCTTCCAAATATCACTTTGCCAATTCCACAAGAACTGTCTTAACGAAAGGCTTCTTGAGGGGATAGCTGTAACTCTGTGAGATGATTTCACAGAACACAAAGAAGTTTCTCAGAAAGCTTCTTTCTCTTTGTTATCGGAGGATATTTCCTGTGGACCTATCGTCTTCAAAGGGATTCGAATTATCTGTTCTCAGATTCCACAGAAATAAGGCTAGCAAAGAGATCCACGAAATACAGATGTAACTCTGTGAGATGAATTAACAGAACACAAAGCAGTTTCTAAGAAAGCTTCTTTCCAGATTTCATCGGAGGATATTTCCTTTTTCTCCATAGCCCTCTATGAGCTTCCAAATATCACTTTGCTAATTCCACAAGAACTGTCTTAGCGAAAGGCTTCTTGAGGGGAAAGCTGTAACTCTGTGAGATGATTTCACAGAACACAAAGAAGTTTCTCAGAAAGCTTCTTTCTCTTAGTTATCGGAGGATATTTCCTTTGGCCCTATCGTCTTCAAAGGGAAAGGAAATATCTGTTGTCAGATTCCACACAAATAAGGCTAGCAAAGAGATCCACGAAATACAGATGTAACTCTGTGAGATGAATTAACAGAACACTAAGCAGTTTCTCAGAAAGCTTCTTTCCAGATTTCATCGGAGGATATTTCCTTTTTCACCATAGCCCTCTAAGGGCTTCCAAATATCACTTTGCGAATTCCACAAGAACTGTCTTAGCGAAAGGCTTCTGGAGGGGAAAGCTGTAACTCTGTTAGATGATTTCACAGAACACAAAGAAGTTTCTCAGAAAGCGTCTTTCTCTTTGTTATGGGAGGATATTTCCTTTGGCCCTATAGTCTTCAAAGGGAAAGGAAATATCTGTTCTCAGATTCCACAGAAATAAGGCTAGCAAAGAGATCCACGAAATACTGATGTAACTCCGTGAGATGAATTAACAGAACACTAAGCAGTTTCTCAGAAAGCTTCTTTCCAGGTTTCATCGGAGGATATTTCCTTTTTCACCATAGCCCTCTGTGGGCATCCAAATATCACTTTACCAATTCCACAAGAACTGTCTTAGCGAAAGGCTTCTTGAGGGGAAAGCTGTAATTCTGTGAGATGATTTCTCAGAACACAAAGAAGTTTCTCAGAAAGCTTCTTTCTCTTTGTTATCGGAGGATATTTCCTTTGGCTCTATAGTCTTGAAAGGGATCCGAAATATCTGTTCTCAGATTCCACAGAAATAAGGCTAGAAAAGAGATCCACGAAATACAGACGTAACTCTGTGAGATGAATTAACAGAACACTGAGCAGTTTCTCAGAAAGATTCTTTCCAGATTTCATCGGAGGATATTTCCTTTTTCACCATAGCCCTCTATGGGCTTCCAAATATCACTTTGCCAATTCCACAAGAACTGTTTTAGCGAAAGGCTTCTTGAGGGGAAAGCTATAACTCTGTGAGATGATTTCACTGAACACAAAGAAGGATGTCAGAAAGCTTATTTCTCTTTGTTATCGGAGGATATTTCCTTTGGCCCTATAGTCTTCAAAGGGAAAGGAAATATCTGTTGTTAGATTCCACACAAATAAGGCTAGCAAAGAGATCCACGAAATACAGATGTAACTCTGTGAGATGAATTAACAGAACACTAAGCAGTTTCTCAGAAAGCTTCTTTCCAGATTTCATCTGAAGATATTTCCTTTTTCACCATAGTCCTCTAAGGGCTTCCAAATATCACTTTGCCAATTCCACAAGAACTATCTTAGCGAAAGGCTTCTTGAGGGGAAAGCTGTAACTCTGTGAGATGATTTCACAGAACACAAAGAAGTTTCTCAGAAAGCTTCTTCTCTCTGTTATCGGAGGATATTTCCTTTGGCCCTATAGTCTTCAAAGGGATCCGAAATATCTGTTGTCAGATTCCACAGAAATAAGGCTAGCAAAGAGATCCACGAAATACAGATGTAATTCTGTGAGATGAATTAACAGAACACTAAGCAGTTTCTCAGAAATCTTCTTTCCAGATTTCATCTGAGGATATTTCCTTTTTCACCATAGCCATCTATGGGCTTCCAAATATCACTTTGCCAATTCCACAAGAACTGTCTTAGCGAAAAGCTTCTTGAGGGCAAAGCGGTAACTCTGTGAGATGATTTCACAGAACACAAAGAAGTTCCTCAGAAAGCTTCTTTCTCTTTGTTATCGGAGGATATTTCCTTTGGCCCTATAGTATTCCAAGGGAAAGGAAATATCTGTTCTCAGATTCCACAGAAATAAGGCTAGCAAAGAGATCCACGAAATACAGATGTAACTCTGTGAGATGAATTAACAGAACACTAAGCAGTTTCGCAGAAAGCTTCTTTAGAGATTTCATCGGAGGATATTTCCTTTTTCACGAAAGCCCTCTATGGGCTTCCAAATATCACTTTGCCAATTCCACAAGAACTCTCGTAGCGAAAGGCTTCTTGAGGGGAAAGCTGTAAATCTGTGAGATGATTTCACAGAACACAAAGAAGTTTCTCAGAAAGTTTCTTTCTCTTTGTTATCGGAGGATATTTCCTTTGGCCCTATCGTCTTCAAAGGGAAAGGAAATATCTGTTCTCAGATTCCACAGAAATAAAGCTAGCAAAGAGATCCATGAAATACAGATATAACTCTGTGAGATGAATTAACAGAACACTAAGCAGTTTCTCAGAAAGCTTCCTTCCATATTTCATCTGAGGAAATTTCCTTTTGCACCATAGCACTCTATGGGCTTCCAAATATCACTTTGCCAATTCCACAAGAACTATCTTAGCGAAAGGCTTCTTCAGGGGAAAGCTGTAACTCTGTGAGATGATTTCACAGAACACAAAGAAGTTTCTCAGAAAGCTCCTTTCTCTTTGTTATCGGAGTATATTTCCTTTGGCCCTATAGTCTTCAAAGGGAAAGGAAATATCTGTTTTCAGATGCCACAGAAATAAGGCTAGCAAAGAGATCCACGAAATACAGATGTAACTCGGTGAGATGAATTAACAGAACACTAAGCAGTTTCTCAGAAAGCTTCTTTCCAGATTTCGTCGGAGGATATTTCCTTTTTCACCTTAGCCCTCTATGGGCTTCCAAATATCACTTTGCCAATTCCACAAGAACTGTCTTAGCGAAAGGCTTCTTGAGGGGAAAGCTGTAACTCTGTGAGTTGATTTCACAGAACACAAAGAAGTTTCTCAGAAAGCTTCTTTCTCTTTGTTATCGGAGGATATTTCCTTTGGCCCTATAGTCTTCAAAGGGATCCGAAATATCTTTTCTCAGATTCCACAGAAATAAAGCTAGCAAAGAGATCCACGTAATACAGATGTAACTCTGTGAGATGAATTAACAGAACACTAAGCAGTTTCTCAGAAAGCTTCTTTCCAGATTTCATCGGAGGATATTTCCTTTTTCACCATAGCCCTCTATGGGCTTCCAAATATCACTTTGCCAATTCCACAAGAACTGTCTTAGCGAAAGGATTCTTGAGGGGAAAGCTGTAACTCTGTGAGATGATTTCACAGAACACAAAGAAGTTTCTCAGAAAGCTTCTTTCTCTTTGTTATCGGAGGATATTTCCTTTGGCCCTATAGTCTTCAAAGGGATCCGAAATATCTTTTCTCAGATTCCACAGAAATAAAGCTAGCAAAGAGATCCACGAAAAACAGATGTAACTCTGTGAGATGAATTAACAGAACACAAAGCAGTTTCTCAGAAAGCTTCTTTCCGGATTTCATCAGAGGATATTTCCTTTTTCACCATAGCCCTCTATGGGCTTCCAAATATCAATTTGCCAATTCCACAAGAACTGTCTTAGCGAAAGGCTTCTTGAGGGGAAATCTGTAACTCTGTGAGATGATTTCACAGAACACAAAGAAGTTCCTCAGAAAGCTTCTTTCTCTTTGTTATGGGAGGATATTTCCTTTGGCCCTATAGTCTTCAAAGGGATCCGAAATATCTGTTCTCAAATTCCACAGAAAAAAGGCTAGCAAAGAGATCCACGAAATACAGATGTAACTCTGTGAGTTGAATTAACAGAACACTAAGCAGTTTCTCAGAAAGCTTCTTTCCAGATTTCATCGGAGGATATTTCCTTTTTCACCATAGCCCTCTATGGGCTTCCAAATATCACTTTGCCAATTCCACAAGAACTCTCTTAGCGAAAGGCTTCTTGAGGGGAAAGCTGTAACTCAATGAGATGATTTCACAGAACACAAAGAAGTTCCTCAGAAAGCTTCTTTCTCTTTGTTATCTTTGGATATTTCCTTTGGCCCTATAGTCTTCAAAGGGATCCGAAATATCTGTTGTCATATTCCACAGAAATAAGGCTAGCAAAGAGATCCACGAAATACAGATGTAACTCTGTGAGATGAATTAACAGAACACTAAGCAGTTTCTCAGAAAGCTTCTTTCCATATTTCATGTGGTGATATTTCCTTTTGCACCATAGCACTCTATGGGCTTCCAAATATCACTTTGCCAATTCCACAGGAACTATCTTAGCGAAAGGCTTCTTCAGGGAAAAGCTGTAGCTCTGTGAGATGATTTCACAGAACACAAAGAAGTTTCTCTGAAAGCTCCTTTCTCTTTGTTATCGGAGGATATTTCCTTTGGCCCTATAGTCTTCAAAGGGAAAGGAAATATCTGTTTTCAGATGCCACAGAAATAAGGCTAGCAAAGAGATCCACGAAATACACATGTAACTCTGTGAGATGAATTCACAGAACACTAAGCAGTTTCTCAGAAAGCTTCTTTCCAGATTTCGTCAGAGGATATTTCCTTTTTCACCTTAGCCCTCTATGGGCTTCCAAATATCACTTTGCCAATTCCACAAGAACTGTCTTAGCGAAAGGCTTCTTGAGGGGAAAGCTGTAACTCTCTGAGATGATTTCACAGAACACAAAGAAGTTTCTCAGAAACCTTCTTTCTCTTTGTTATCGGAGGATATTTCCTTTGGCCCTATAGTCTTCAAATGGATCCGAAATATCTGTTCTCAGATTCCACAGAAATAAGGCTAGCAAAGAGATCCACGAAAAACAGATGTAACTCTGTGAGATGAATTAACAGAACACTAAGCAGCTTCTCAGAAAGCTTCTTTAGAGATTTCATCGGAGGATAATTCCTTTTTCACAATAGCCCTCTATGCGCTTCTAAATATCACTTTGCCAATTCCACAAGAACTGTCTTAGCGAAAGGCTTCTTGAGGGGAAAGCTGTAATTCTGTGAGATGATTTCACAGAACACAAAGAAGTTTCTCAGAAAGCTTCTTTCTCTTTGTTATCGGAGGATATTTCCTTTGTCCCCATAGTCTTCAAAGGGATCCGAAATATCTGTTGTCAGATTCCACAGAAATAAGGCTAGCAAAGAGATCCACGAAATACAGATGTAACTCTGTGAGATGAATTAACAGAACACTAAGCAGTTTCTCAGAAAGCTTCTTTCCAGATTTCATCTGAGGATATTTCCTTTTTCACCATAGCCCTCTATGGGCTTGAAAATATCACTTTGCCAATTCCACAAGTACTGTCTTAGCGAAAGGCTTCTTGAGGGGAAAGCTGTAACTCTGTGAGATGATTTCACAGAACACAAAGAAGTTTCTCAGAAAGCTTCTTTCTCATTGTTATCGGAGGATATTTCCTTTGGCCCTATAGTATTCAAAGGGAATGGAAATATCTGTTCTCAGATTCCACAGAAATAAGGCTAGCAAAGAGATCCACGAAATACAGATGTAACTCTGTGAGATGACTTAACAGAACACTAAGCAGTTTCTCAGAAAGCTTCTTTCCAGATTTCATCTGAGGGTATTTCCTTATTCACCATAGCCATCTATGGGCTTCCAAATATCACTTTGCCAATTCCACATGAACTGTCTTTGCGAAAGGCTTCTTGAGGGGAAAGCTGTAACTCTGTCAGATGATTTCCAAGAACACAAAAAAGTTTCTCAGAAAGTTTCTTTCTCTTTGTTATCGGAGGATATTTCCTTTGGCCCTATAGTCTTCAAAGGGAAAGGAAATATCTGTTCTCAGATTCCACAGAAATAAAGCTAGCAAAGACATCCATGAAATATAGATGTAGCTCTGTGAGATGAATTAACAGAACACTAAGCAGTTTCTCAGAAAGCTTCTTTCCATATTTCATCTGAGGAAATTTCCTTTTGCACCATAGCACTCTATGGGCTTCCAAATATCACTTTGCCAATTCCACAGGAACTATCTTATCGAAAGGCTTCTTCAGGGGAAACCTGTACATCTGTGAGATGATTTCACAGAACACAAAGAAGTTTCTCAGAAAGTTTCTTTCTCTTTGTTATCGGAGGATATTTCCCTTGGCCCTATCGTCTTCAAAGTTAAAGGAAATATCTGTTCTCAGATTCCACAGATTTAAAGCTAGCAAAGAGATCCATGAAATACAGATGTAACTCTGTGAGATGAATTATCAGAACACTAAGCAGTTTCTCAGAAAGCTTCTTTCCATATTTCATCTGAGGATATTTCCTTCTGTACCATAGCACTCTATGGGCTTCCAAATATCACTTTGCCAATTCCACAGGAACTATCTTAGCGAAAGGCTTCTTCGGGGGAAAGCTGTAACTCTGTGAGATGATTTCACAGAACACAAAAAGTTTCTCAGAAAGCTCCTTTCTCTTTGTTATCGGAGTATATTTCCTTTGGCCCTATAGTCTTCCAAGGGATCCGAAATATCTGTTTTCAGATGCCACAGAAATAAGGCTAGCAAAGAGACCCATGAAATACAGATGTAACTCTGTGAGATGAATTAACAGAACAGTAAGCAGTTTCTCAGAAAGATTCTTTCCAGATTTTATCGGAGGATATTTTCTTTTTCACCTTAGCCCTCTATGGGTTTCCAAATATCACTTTGCCAATTACACAAGAACTGTCTTAGCGAAAGGCTTCTTGAGGGGAAAGCTGTAACTCTGTGAGATGATTTCACAGAACACAAAGAAGTTTCTCAGAAAGCTTCTTTCTCTTTGTTATCGGGGGATATTTCCTTTGGCCCTATATTCTTCAAAGGGAAAGGAAATATCTGTTGTCAGATTCCACAGAAATAAGGCAAGCAAAGAGATCCAAGAAATACAGATGTAACTCTGTGAGATGAATTAACAGAACACTAACCAGTTTCTCAGAAAGCTTCTTTCCAGATTTCATGGGAGGATATTTCCTTTTACACTATAGCCCTCTATGGGCTTCCAAATATCACTTTGCCAATTCCACAAGAACTGTCTTAGCGAAAGGCTTCTTGAGGGGAAAGCTGTAACTCTGTGAGATGATTTCACAGAACACAAAGAAGTTTCTCAGAAAGCTTCTTTCTCTTTCTTATCGGAGGATATTTCCTTTGGCCCTATAGTCTTCAAAGGGATCCGAAATATCTGTTCTCAGATTCCACAGAAATAAGGCTAGCAAAGAGATCCACGAAATACAGATGTAACTCTGTGAGATGAATTAACAGAACACTAAGCAGTTTCTCAGAAAGCTTCTTTCCAGATTTCATTGGAGTATATTTCCTTTTTAACCACAGCCCTCCATGGACTTCCAAATATCACTTTGCCAATTCCACAAGAACTGTCTTAGCGAAAGGCTTTTTGAGGGGAAAGCTGTAACTGTGTGAGGTGATTTCACAGAACACAAAGAAGTTTCTCAGAAAGCTTCTTTCTCTTGGTTATCGGAGGATATTTCCTTTGGCCCTATAGTCTTCAAAGGGAAAGGAAATATCTGTTCTCAGATTAAACAGAAATAAGGCTAGCAAAGATATCCACGAAATGCAGATATAACTCTGTGAGATGAATTAACAGAACACTAAGCAGTTTCTCAGAAAGCTTCTTTCCAGATTTCATCGGAGGATATTTCCTTTTTCACCAAGCCCTCTATGGGCTTCCAAATATCACTTTGCCAATTCCACAAGAACTGTCTTAGCGAAAGGCTTCTTTAGGGGAAAGCTGTAACTCTGTGAGATGATTTCACAGAACACAAAGAAGTTTCTCAGAAAGCTTCTTTCTCTTTGTTATCGGAGGATATTTCCTTTGGCCCTATAGTCTTCAAAGGGAAAGGAAATATCTGTTGTCAGATTGCACAGAAATAAGGCTAGCAAAGAGATCCACGAAATACAGATGTAACTCTGTGAGATGAATTAACAGAACACTAAGCAGTTTCTCAGAAAGCTTCTTTCCAGATTTCATCGGAGGATATTTCCTTTTTCACCATAGCCCTCTATGGGCTTCCAAATATCACTTTGCCAAATCCACAAGAACTGTCTTAGCGAAAGGCTTCTTGAGGGGAAAGCTGTAAATCTGTGAGATGTTTTCACAGAACACAAAGAAGTTCCTCAGAAAGCTTCTTTCTGTTTGTTATCGGAGGCTATTTCCTTTGGCCCTATAGTCTTGAAAGGGATCCGAAATATCTGTTCTCAGATTCCACAGAAATAAGGCTAGCAAAGAGATCCACGAAATACAGATGTAACTCTGTGAGATGAATTAACAGAACACTAAGCAGTTTCTCAGAAAGCTTCTTTCCAGATTTCATTGGAGGATATTTCCTTTTTCACCACAGCCCTCCATGGACTTCCAAATATCACTTTGCAAATTCCACAAGAACTGTCTTAGCGAAAGGCTTTTTGAGGGGAAAGCTGTAACTGTGTGAGATGATTTCACAGAACACAAAGAAGTTTCTCAGAAAGCTTCTTTCTCTTGGTTATCGGAGGATATTTCCTTTGGTCCTATAGTCTTCAAAGGGATCCGAAATATCTGTTCTCAGATTCCACCGAAATAAGGCTAGCAAAGAGATCCAGGAAATACAGATGTAACTCTGTGAGATGAATTAACACAACACTAAGCAGTTTCTCAGAAAGCTTCTTTCCAGATTTCATCTGAGGATATTTCCTTTTTCACCACAGCCCTCTATGGGCTTCCAAATATCACTTTGCCAATTCCACAAGAACTGTCTTAGCGAAAGGCTTCGTGAGGGGAAAGCTGTAACTCTGTGAGATGATTTCACAGAACACAAAGAAGTTTCTCAGAAAGCTTCTTTCTCTTTGTTATCGGAGGATATTACCTTTGGCCCTATAGTATTCCAAGGGAAAGGAAATATCTGTTCTCAGATTCCACAGAAATAAGGCTACCAAAAAGATCCACGAAATACAGATGTAACTCTGTGAGATGAATTAACAGAACACTAAGCAGTTTCACAGAAAGCTTCTTTGGAGATTTCATCGGAGGATATTTCCTTTTTCATGATAGCCCTCTATGGGCTTCCAAATATCACTTTGCCAATTCCACAAGAACTCTCTTAGCGAAAGGCTTCTTGAGGGGAAAGCTGTAACTCTGGGAGATGATTTCACAGAACACAAAGAAGTTTCTCAGAAAGTTTCTTTCTCTTTGTTATCGGAGGATATTTCCTTTGGCCCTATCGTCTTCAAAGGGAAAGGAAATATCTGGTCTCAGATTCCACAGAAATAAAGCTAGCAAAGAGATCCATGAAATACAGATGTAACTCTGTGAGATGAATTAACAGAACACTAAGCAGTTTCTCAGAAAGCTTCTTTCCATATTTCATCTGAGTATATTTCCTTTTGCACCATAGCCCTCTATGGGCTTCCACATATCACTTTGCCAATTCCACAAGAACTGTCTTAGCGAAAGGCTTCTTGAGGGGAAATCTGTAACTCTGTGAGATGATTTCACAGAACCCAAAGAAGTTCCTCAGAAAGCTTCTTTCTCTTTCTTATCGGAGGATATTTACTTTGGCCCTATAGTCTTCAAAGGGATCCGAAATATCTGTTGTCAGATTTTACAGAAAAAAGGCTAGCAAAGAGATCCACGAAATACAGATGTAACTCTGTGAGTTGAATTAACAGAACACTAAGCAGTTTCTCAGAAAGTTTCTTTCCAGATTTAATCGGAGGATATTTCCTTTTTCACCTTAGCCCTCTATGGGCTTCCAAATATCACTTTGCCAATTCCACAAGTACTCTCTTAGGGAAAGGCTTCTTGAGGGGAAAGCTGTAACTCTGTGAGATGATTTCACAGAACACAAAGAAGTTCCTCAGAAAGCTTCTTTCTCTTTGTTATCGGAGGATATTTCCTTTGGCCCTATAGTCTTCAAAGGGATCCGAAATATCTGTTGTCAGATTCCACAGAAATAAGGCTAGCAAAGAGATCCAAGAAATACAGATGTAACTCTGTGAGATGAATTAACAGAACACTAAGCAGTTTCTCAGAAAGCTTCTTTCCAGATTTCATCGGAGGATATTTCCTTTTTCACCATAGCCCTCTATGGGCTTCTAAATATCACTTTGCCAATTCCACAAGAACTGTCTTAGCGAAAGGCTTCTTGAGGTGAAAGCTGTAACTCTGTGAGATGATTTCCCAGAACACAAAGAAGTTTCTCAGAAAGCTTCTTTCTCTTTGTTATCAGAGGATATTTCCTTTGGCCCTATCGTCTTCAAAGGGAGAGGAAATATCTGTTGTCAGATTCCACAGAAATAAGGCTAGCAAAGAGATCCACGAAATACAGATGTAACTCTGTGAGTTGAATTAACAGAACACTAAGCAGTTTCTCAGAAAGCTTCTTTCCAGATTTCATCGGAGGATATTTCCTTTTTCACCATACCCCTCTATGGGCTTCCAAATATCACTTTGCCAATTCCACAAGAACTATCTTAGCGAAAGGCTTCTTGAGGGGAAAGCTGTAACTCTGTGAGATGATTTCACAGAACACAAAGAAGTTCCTCAGAAAGCTTCTTTCTCTTTGTTATCGGAGGATAATTCCTTTGGCCCTATAGTCTTCAAAGGGATCCGAAATATCTGTTGTCAGATTCCACAGAAATAAGGCTAGCAAAGAGATCCACGAAATACAGATGTAACTCTGTGAGATGTATTAACAGAACACTAAGCCTTTTCTCAGAAAGATTCTTTCCAGATTTTATCGGAGGATATTTTCTTTTTCACCATAGCCCTCTATGGGCTTCCAAATATCACTTTGCCAATTCCACAAGAACTGTCTTAGCGAAAGGCTTCTTGAGGGGAAAGCTGTAACTCTGTGAGATGATTTCACAGAACACAAAGAAGTTTCTCAGAAAGCTTCTTTCTCTTTGTTATCGGAGGATATTTCCTTTGGCCCTATATTCTTCAAAGGGAAAGGAAATATCTGTTGTCAGATTACACAGAAATAAGACAAGCAAAGAGATCCACGAAATATAGATGTAACTCTATGAGATGAATTAACAGAACACTAAGCAGTTTCTCAGAAAGCTTCTTTCCAGATTTCATCGGAGGATATTTCCTTTTTCACCGTAGCCCTCTATGGGCTTCCAAATATCACTTTGCCAATTCCACAAGAACTGTCTTAGGGAAAGGCTTCTTGAGGGGAAAGGTGTAACTCTGTGAGATGATTTCACAAAACTCAAAGAATTTTTCAGAAAGCTTCTTTCTCTTTGTTATCGGAGGATATTTCCTTTGGCCCTATAGTCTTCAAATGGATCCGAAATATCTGTTCTCAGATTCCACAGAAATAAGGCTAGCAAAGAGATCCACGAAATACAGAAGTAACTCTGTGAGATGAATTAACAGAACACTAAGCAGTTTCTCAGAAAGCTTCTTTCCAGATTTCATCGGAGGATATTTCCTTTTTCACCATAGCCCTCTATGCGCTTCTAAATATCACTTTGCCAATTCCACAAGAACTGTCTTAGCGAAAGGCTTCTTGAGGGGAAAGCTGTAACTCTGTGAGATGATTTCACAGAACACAAAGAAGTTTCTCAGAAAGCTTCTTTCCCTTTGTTGTCGGGGGATATTTCCTTTGGCCCCATAGTCTTCAAAAGGATCCGAAATATCTGTTGTCAGATTCCACAGAAATAAGGCTAGCAAAGAGATCCACGAAATACAGATGTAACTCTGTGAGATGAATTAACAGAACACTAAGCAGTTTCGCAGAAAGCTTCTTTGGAGATTTCATCGGAGGATATTTCCTTTTTCATGATAGCCCTCTATGGGCTTCCAAATATCACTTTGCCAATTCCACAAGAACTCTCTTAGCGAAAGGCTTCTTGAGGGGAAAGCTGTAAGTCTGTGAGATGATTTCACAGAACACAAAGAAGTTTCTCAGAAAGTTCCTTTCTCTTTGTTATCGGAGGATATTTCCTTTGGCCCTATCGTCTTCAAAGGGAAAGGAAATATCTGTTTTCAGATTCCACAGAAATAAAGTTAGCAAAGAGATCCATGAAATACAGATGTAACTCTGTGAGACGAATTAACAGAACACTAAGCAGTTTCTCAGAAAGCTTCTTTCCATATTTCATCTGAGTATATTTCCTTTTGCACCATACCCCTCTATGGGCTTCCAAATATCACTTTGCCAATTCCACAAGAACTGTCTTAGCGAAAGGCTTCTTGAGGGGAAAGCTGTAACTCTGTGAGTTGATTTCACAGAACCCAAAGAAGTTTCTCAGAAAGCTTCTTTCTCTTTCTTATTGGAGGATATTTACTTTGGCCCTATAGTCTTCAAAGGGATCCGAAATATCTGTTGTCAGACTTTACAGAAAAAAGGCTAGAAAAGAGATCCACGAAATACAGATGTAACTCTGTGAGTTGAATTAACAGAACACTAAGAAGTTTCTCAGAAAGCTTCTTTCCAGATTTAATCGGAGGATATTTCCTTTTTCACCTTAGCCCTCTATGGGCTTCCAAATATCACTTTGCCAATTCCACAAGTACTCTCTTAGCGAAAGGCTTCTTGAGGGGAAAGCTGTAACTCTTTGAGATGACTTCACAGAACACAAAGAAGTTCCTCAGAAAGCTTCTTTCTCTTTGTTATCGGAGGATATTTCCTTTGGTCCTATTGTCTTCAAAGGGATCCGAAATATCTGTTGTCAGATTCCACAGAAATAAGGCTAGCAAAGAGATCCAAGAAATACAGATGTAACTCTGTGAGATGAATTAACAGAACACTAAGCATTTTCTCAGAAAGCTTCTTTCCAGATTTCATCGGAGGATATTTCCTTTTTCACCATAGCCATCTATGGGCTTCCACATATCACTTTGCCAATTCCACAAGAACTGTCTTAGCGAAAGGCTTCTTGAGGGGAAAGCTGTAACTCTGAGAGATGATTTCACAGAACACAAAGAAGTTTCTCAGAAAGCTTCTTTCTCTTTGTTATCGAAGGATATTTCCTTTGGCCCTATATTCTTCAGATGGGAAAGGAAATATCTGTTGTCAGATTCCACAGAAATAAGACAAGCAAAGAGATCCTCGAAATACAGATGTAACTCTGTGAGATGAATTAACAGAACACTAATCAGTTTCTCAGAAAACTTCTTTCCAGATATCATCAGAGGATATTTCCTTTTTCACCATAGCCCTCTATGGGCTTCCAAATATCAATTTGCCAATTCCACAAGAACTGTCTTAGCGAAAGGCTTCTTGAGGGGAAAGCTGTAACTCTGTGAGATGATTTCACAGAACACAAAGAAGTTCCTCAGAAATCTTCTTTCTCTTTGTTATCGGAGGATATTTCCTTTGGCCCTGTAGTCTTCAAATGGATCCGAAATATCTGTTGTCAGATTCCACAGAAATAAGGCTAGCAAAGAGATCCACGAAATACAGATGTAACTCTGTGAGATGAATTCACAGAACACTAAGCAGTTTCTCAGAAATCTTCTTTCCAGATTTCATCTGAGGATATTTCCTTTTTCACAATAGCCCTCTATGGGCTTCCAAATATCACTTTGCCAATTCCACAAGAAATGTCTTAGCGAAAGGCTTCTTGAGGGGAAAGCTGTAACTCTGTGAGATGATTTCACAGAACACAAAGAAGTTTCTCAGAAAGCTTCTTTCTCTTTGTAATCGGAGGATATTTCCTTTGGCCCTATAGTCTTCAAAGGGATCCGAAATATCTGTTCTCAGATTCCACAGAAATAAGGCTAGCAAAGAGATCCACGACATACAGATGTAACTCTGTGAGATGTATTAACAGAACACTAAGCCTTTTCTCAGAAAGATTCTTTCCAGATTTTATCGGAGGATATTTTCTTTTTCACCATAGCCCTCTATGGGCTTCCAAATATCACTTTGCCAATTCCACAAGAACTGTCTTAGCGAAAGGCTTCCTGAGGGGAAAGCTGTAACTCTGTGAGATGATTTCACAGAACACAAAGAAGTTTCTCAGAAGGCTTCTTTCTCTTTTTTATCGGAGGATATTTCCTTTGGCCCTATATTCTTCAAAGGGAAAGGAAATATCTGTTGTCAGATTCCACAGAAATAAGGCAAGCAAAGATATCCCCCAAATACAGATGTAACTCTGTGAGATGAATTAACAGAACACTAAGCTGTTACTCAGAAAGCTTCTTTCCAGATTTCATCGGAGGATATTTCCTTTTTCACCATAGCCCTCTATGGGCTTCCAAATACCACTTTGCCAATTCCACAAGAACTGTCTTAGCGAAAGGCTTCTTGAGGGGAAAGCTGTAACTCTGTGAGATGATTTCACAGAACACAAAGAAGTTTCTCAGAAAGCTTCTTTCTCTTTGTGATCGGAGGATATTTCCTTTGGCCCTGTAGTCTTCCAAGGGATCCGAAATATCTGTTGTCAGATTGCACAGAAATAAGGCTAGCAAAGAGATCCACGAAATACAGATGTAACTCTGTGAGATGAATTAACAGAACACTAAGCAGTTTCTCCGAAAGCTTCTTTCCAGATTTCATCGGAGGATATTTCCTTTTTCTCCATAGCCCTCTATGAGCTTCCAAATATCACTTTGCCAATTCCACAAGAACTGTCTTAGCGAAAGACTTCTTGAGGGGAAAGCTGTAACTCTGTGAGATGATTTGACAGAACACAAAGAAGTTTCTCAGAAAGCTTCTTTCTCTTTGTTATCGGAGGATATTTCCTTTGGCTCTATAGTCTTGAAAGGGATCCGAAATATCTGTTCTCAGATTCCACAGAAATAAGGCTAGCAAAGAGATCCACGAAATACAGACGTAACTCTGTGAGATGAATTAACAGAACACTGAGCAGTTTCTAAGAAAGCTTCTTTCCAGATTTCATCGGAGGATATTTCGTTTTTCACCATAGCCCTCTATGGGCTTCCAAATATCACTTTGCCAAATCCACAAGAACTGTTTTAGCGAAAGGCTTCTTGAGGGGAAAGCTGTAACTCTGTGAGATGATTTCACAGAACACAAAGAAGGATGTCAGAAAGCTTCTTTCTCTTTGTTATCGGAGGATATTTCCTTTGTCCCTATAGTCTTCAAAGGGAAAGGAAATATCTGTTGTTAGATTCCACACAAATAAGGCTAGCAAAGAGATCCACGAAATACAGATGTAACTCTGTGAGATGAATTAACAGAATACTAAGCAGTTTCGCAGAAAGCTTCTTTGGAGATTTCATCGGAGGATATTTCCTTTTTCACGATAGCCCTCTATGGGCTTCCAAATATCACTTTGCCAATTCCACAAGAACTCTCTTAGCGAAAGGCTTCTTGAGGGGAAAGCTGTAAATCTGTGAGATGATTTCACAGAACACAAAGAAGTTTCTCAGAAAGCTTCTTTCTCTTTCTTATCGGAGGATATTTACTTTGGCCCTATAGTCTTCAAAGGGATCCGAAATATCTGTTGTCAGATTTTACAGAAAAAAGGCTAGCAAAGAGATGGACGAAATACAGATGTAACTCTGTGAGTTGAATTAACAGAACACTAAGCAGTTTCTCAGAAAGCTTCTTTCCAGATTTAATCGGAGGATATTTCCTTTTTCACCTTAGCCCTCTATGGGCTTCCAAATATCACTTTGCCAATTCCACAAGTACTCTCTTAGGGAAAGGCTTCTTGAGGGGAAAGCTGTAACTCTGTGAGATGATTTCACAGAACACAAAGAAGTTCCTCAGAAAGCTTCTTTCTCTTTGTTATCGGAGGATATTTCCTTTGGCCCTATAGTCTTCAAAGGGATCCGAAATATCTGTTGTCAGATTCCACAGAAATAAGGCTAGCAAAGAGATACAAGAAATACAGATGTAACTCTGTGAGATTAATTAACAGAACACTAAGCAGTTTCTCAGAAAGCTTCTTTCCAGATTTCATCGGAGGATATTTCCTTTTTCACCATAGCCCTCTATGGGCTTCCAAATATCACTTTGCCAATTCCACAAGAACTGTCTTAGCGAAAGGCTTCTTGAGGTGAAAGCTGTAACTCTGTGAGATGATTTCCCAGAACACAAAGAAGTTTCTCAGAAAGCTTCTTTCTCTTTGTTATCGGAGGATATTTCCTTTGGCCCTATCGTCTTCAAAGGGAGAGGAAATATCTGTTGTCAGATTCCACAGAAATAAGGCTAGCAAAGATATCCACGAAATACAGATGTAACTCTGTGAGTTGAATTAACAGAACACTAAGCAGTTTCTCAGAAAGCTTCTTTCCAGATTTCATCGGAGGATATTTCCTTTTTCACCATACCCCTCTATGGGCTTCCAAATATCACTTTGCCAATTCCACAAGAACTCTCTTAGCGAAAGGCTTCTTGAGGGGAAAGCTGTAACTCTGTGAGATGATTTCACAGAACACAAAGAAGTTCCTCAGAAAGCTTCTTTCTCTTTGTTATCGGAGGATATTTCCTTTGGCCCTATAGTCTTCAAAGGGATCCGAAATATCTGTTCTCAGATTCCACAGAAATAAGGCTAGCAAAGAGATCCACGAAATACAGATGTAACTCTGTGAGATGAATTAACAGAACACTAAGCCGTTTCTCAGAAAGATTCTTTCCAGATTTTATCGGAGGATATTTTCTTTTTCACCATAGCCCTCTATGGGCTTCCAAATATCACTTTGCCAATTCCACAAGAACTGTCTTAGCGAAAGTCTTCTTGAGGGGAAAGCTGTAACTCTGTGAGATGATTTCACAGAACACAAAGAAGTTTCTTAGAAAGCTTCTTTCTCTTGGTTATCGGAGGATATTTCCCTTGGCCCTATATTCTTCAAAGGGAAAGGAAATATCTCTTGTCAGATTCCACAGAAATAAGGCAAGCAAAGAGATCCAGGAAATATAGATGTAACTCTATGAGATGAATTAACAGAACACTAAGCAGTTTCTCAGAAAGCTTCTTTCCAGATTTCATCGGAGGATATTTCCTTTTTCACCATAGCCATCTATGGGCTTCCAAATATCACTTTGCCAATTCCACAAGAACTGTCTTAGCGAAAGGCTTCTTGAGGGGAAAGCTGTAACTCTGTGAGATGATTTCACAGAACACAAAGAAGTTTCTCAGAAAGATTCTTTCTCTTTGTTATCGGAGGATATTTCCTTTGGATCTATAGTCTTCAAAGGGTTCCGAAATATCTTTTCTCAGATTCCACAGAAATAAAGCTAGCAAAGAGATCCACGAAATACAGATGTAACTCTGTGAGATGAATTAACAGAACACTAAGCAGTTTCTCAGAAAGCTTCTTTCCAGATTTCATCAGAGGATATTTCCTTTTTCACCATAGCACTCTATGGGCTTCCAAATATCAATTTGCCAATTCCACAAGAACTGTCTTAGCGAAAGGCTTCTTGAGGGGAAAGCTGTAACTCTGTGAGATGATTTCACAGAACACAAAGAAGTTTCTCAGAAAGCTTCTTTCTCTTTGTTATGGGAGGATATTTCCTTTTGCCCTATAGTCTTCAAAGGGATCCGAAATATCTGTTCTCAGATTCCACAGAAATAAGGCTAGCAAAGAGATCCACGAAATACAGATGTAACTCTGTGAGATGAATTAACAGAACACTAAGCAGTTTCTCAGAAAGCTTCTTTCCAGATTTCATCAGAGGATATTTCGTTTTTCACCATAGCACTCTATGGGCCTCCAAATATCACTTTGCCAATTCCACAAAAACTGTCTTAGCGAAAGGCTTCTTGAGGGGAAAGCTGTAACTCTGTGAGATGATTTCACAGAACACAAAGAAGTTCCTCAGAAAGCTTCTTTCTCTTTGTTATCTGAGGATATTTCCTTTGGCCCTAAAGTCTTCAAAGGGATCCGAAATATCTGTTGTCAGATTCCACAGAAATAAGGCTAGCAAAGAGATCCACGAAATATAGATGTAACTCTGTGAGATGAATTAACAGAACACTAAGCAGTCTCTAAGAAAGCTTCTTTCCAGATTTCATCGGAGGATATTTCCTTTTTCACCATAGCCATCTATGGGCTTCCAAATATCACTTTGCCAATTCCACAAGAACTGTCTTAGCGAAAGGCTTCTTGAGGGGAAAGCTGTAACTCTGTGAGATGATTTCACAGAACACAAAGAAGTTTCTCAGAAAGCTTCTTTCTCTTTTTTATCGGAGGATATTTCCTTTGGCCGTTTAGTCTTCAAAGGTATCCGAAATATCTGTTGTCAAATTCCACAGAAAAAAGGCTAGCAAAGAGATCCACGAAATACAGATGTAACTCTGTGAGTTGAATTAACAGAACACTAAGCAGTTTCTCAGAAAGCTTCTTTCCAGATTTCATCAGAGGATATTTCCTTTTTCAACATAGCCCTCTATGGGCTTCCAAATATCAATTTGCCAATTCCACAAGAACTCTCTTAGCGAAAGGCTTCTTGAGGGGAAAGCTGTAACTCTGTGAGATGATTTCACAGAACACAAAGAAGTTCCTCAGAAAGCTTCTTTCTCTTTGTTATCGGAGGATATTTCCTTTGGCCCTATAGTCTTCAAAGGGATCCGAAATATCTGTTGTCAGATTCCACAGAAATAAGGCTAGCAAAGAGATCCACGAAATACAGATGTAACTCTGTGAGATGAATTAACAGAACACTAAGCAGTTTCTCAGAAATCTTCTTTCCAGATTTCATCGGAGGATATTTCCTTTTTCACTATAGCCCTCTATGGGCTTCCAAATATCACTTTGCCAATTCCACAAGAAATGTCTTAGCGAAAGGCTTCTTGAGGGGAAAGCTGTAACTCTGTGAGATGATTTCACAGAACACAAAGAAGTTTCTCAGAAAGCTTCTTTCTCTTTTTTATCGGAGGATATTTCCTTTGACCCCATAGTCTTCAAATGGATCCGAAATATCTGTTCTCAGATTCCACAGAAATAAGGCTAGCAAAGAGATCCATGAAAAACAGATGTAACTCTGTGAGATGAATTAACAGAACACTAAGCAGTTTCTCAGAATGCTTCTTTCCAGGTTTCATCGGAGGATATTTCCTTTTTCACCATAGCCCTCTAAGGGGTTTCAAATATCACTTTGCCAATTCCACAAGAACTGTCTTAGCGAAAGGCTTCTTGAGGGGAAAGCTGTAACTCTGTGAGATGATTTCACAGAACACAAAGAAGTTTCTCAGAAAGCTTCCTTCTCCTTGTTATCGGAGGATATTTCCTTTGGCCCTATAGTATTCAAAGGGAAAGGAAATATCTGTTCTCAGATTCCAGAGAAATAAGGCTAGCAAAGAGATCCACGAAATACAGATGTAACTCTCTGAGATGAATTAACAGAACACTAAGCAGTTTCGCAGAAAGCTTCTTTAGAGATTTCATCGGAGGATATTTCCTTTTTCACCATAGCCCTCTATGGGCTTCCAAATATCACTTTGCCAATTCCACAAGAACTCTCTTAGCGAAAGGCTTCTTGAGGGGAAAGCTGTAAATCTGTGAGATGATTTCACAGAACACAAAGAAGTTTCTCACAAAGTTTCTTTCTCTTTGTTATCGGAGGATATTTCCTTTGGCCCTATCGTCTTCAAGGGAAAGGAAATATCTGTTCTCAGATTCCACAGAAATAAAGCTAGAAAAGAGATCCATGAAATACAGATGTAACTCTGTGAGATGAATTAACAGAACACTAAGCAGTTTCTCAGAAAGCTTCTTTCCATATTTCATCTGAGGATATTTCCTTTTGCACCATAGCACTCTATGGGCTTCCAAATATCACTTTGCCAATTCCACAAGAACTCTCTTAGCGAAAGGCTTCTTCAGGGGAAAGCTGTAGCTCTTTGAGATGATTTCAGAGAACACAAAGAAGTTTCTCAGAAAGCTCCTTTCTCTTTGTTATCGGAAGATATTTCCTTTGGCCCTATAGTCTTCAAAGGGAAAGGAAATATCTGTTTTCAGATGCCACAGAAATAAGGCTAGCAAACAGATCCACGAAATACAGATGTAACTCTGTGAGATGAATTAACATTCCACTAAGCAGTTTCTCAGAAAGCTTCTTTCCAGATTTCGTCGGAGGATATTTCCTTTTTCACCTTAGCCCTCTATTGGCTTCCAAATATTACTTTGCCAATTCCACAAGAACTGTCTTAGCGAAAGGCTTCTTGAGGGGAAAGCTGTAACTCTGTGAGATGATTTCACAGAACACAAAGAAGTTTCTCAGAAAGCTTCTTTCTCTTTGTTATCGGAGGATATTTCCTTTGGCCGTATAGTCTTCAAAGGGATCCGAAATATCTGTTTTCAGATTCCACAGAAATAAGGCAAGCAAAGAGATCCACGAAATATAGATGTAACTCTATGGGATGAATTAACAGAACACTGAGCAGTTTCTCAGAAAGCTTCTTTCCAGATTTCATCGGAGGATATTTCCTTTTTCACCATAGCCCCCTAGGGGCTTCCAAATATCACTTTGCCAATTCCACAAGAACTGTCTTAGCGAAAGGCTTCTTGAGGGGAAAGCTGTAACTCTGCGAGATGATTTCACAGAACACAAAGAAGTTTCTCAGGAAGCTTCTTTCTCTTTGTTATCGGAGTATATTTCCTTTGGCACTACAGTCTTCAAAGGGATCCGAAATATCTTTTCTGAGATTCCACAGAAATAAAGCTAGCAAAGAGGTCCACGAAATACAGATGTAACTCTGTGAGATGAATTAACAGAACACTAAGCAGTTTCTCAGAAAGCTTCTTTCCAGATTTCATCAGAGGATATTTCCTTTTTCACCATAGCCCTCTAAGGGCTTCCAAATATCAATTTGCCAATTCCACAAGAACTGTCTTAGCGAAAGGCTTATTGAGGGGAAAGCTGTAACTCTGTGAGATGATTTCACAGAACACAAAGAAGTTTCTCAGAAAGCTTCTTTCTCTTGGTTATCGGAGGATATTTCCTTTGGCTCTATAGTCTTGAAAGGGATCCGAAATATCTGTTCTCAGATTCCACAGAAATAAGGCTAGCAAAGAGATCCACGAAATACAGACCTAACTCTGTGAGATGAATTAACAGAACACTGAGCAGTTTCTCAGAAAGCTTCTTTCCAGATTTCATGGGAGGATATTTCCTTTTTCACCATAGCCCACTATGGGCTTCCAAATATCACTTTGCCAATTCCACAAGAACTGTCTTACCGAAAGGCTTCTTGAGGGGAATGCTGTAACTCTGTGAGATGATTTCACAGAACACAAAGAAGTTTCTCAGAAAGCTTCTTTCTCTTTGTTATCGGAGGATATTTCCTTTTGCCCTATAGTCTTCAAAAGGAAAGGAAATATCTGTTGTCAGATTCCACAGAAATGAGGCTAGCAAAGAGATCCACGAAATACAGATGTAAATCTGTGAGATGAATTAACAGAACACTAAGCAGTTTCTCAGAAAGCTTCTTTCCAGATTTCATCGGAGGATATTTCCTTTTTCACCATAGCCCTCTATGGGCTTCCAAATATCGCTTTGCCAATTCCACAAGAACTGTCTTAGAGAAAGGCTTCTTGAGGGGAAAGGTGTAACTCTGTGAGATGATTTCAAAGAACACAAAGAAGTTTCTCAGAAAGCTTCTTTCTCTTTGTTATCGGAGGATATTTCCTTTGGCCCTATAGTCTTCAAATGGATCCGAAATATCAGTTCTCAGATTCCACAGAAATAAGGCTAGCAAAGAGATCCACGAAATACAGATGTATCTCTGTGAGATGAATTAACAGAACACTAAGCAGTTTCTCAGAAATCTTCTTTCCAGATTTCATCGGAGGATATTTCCTTTTTCACCATAGCCCTCTATGCGCTTCTAAATATCACTTTGCCAATACCACAAGAACTGTCTTACCGAAAGGCTTCTTGAGGGGAAAGCTGTAACTCTGTGAGATGATTTCACAGAACACAAAGAAGTTTCTCAGAAAGCTTCTTTCTCTTTGTTATCGGGGGATATTTCCTTTGGCCCCATAGTCTTCAAAGGGATCCGAAATATCTGTTGTCAGATTCCACAGAAATAAGGCTAGCAAAGAGATCCACAAAATACAGATGTAACTCTGTGAGATGAATTAACAGAACACTAAGCATTTTCTCAGAAAGCTCCTTTCCATATTTCATCTGAGGTTATTTCCTTTTTCACCACTGCCCTCTATGGGCTTCCAAATTTCACTTTGCCAATTTCACAAGAACTGTCTTAGCGAAAGGCTTCTTGAGGGGAAAGCTGTAACTCTGTGAGATGATTTCACAGAACACAAAGAAGTTTCTCAGAAAGATTCTTTCTCTTTGTTATCGGAGGATATTTCCTTTGGCCCTATAGTATTCAAAGGGAAAGGAAATATCTGTTCTCAGATTCCAGAGAAATAAGGCTAGCAAAGAGATCCACGAAATACAGATGTAACTCTGTGAGATGAATTAACAGAACACTAAGCAGTTTCGCAGAAAGCTTCTTTAGAGATTTCATCGGAGGATATTTCCTTTTTCACCATAGCCCTCTATGGGCTTCCAAATATCACTTTGCCAATTCCACAAGAACTCTCTTAGCGAAAGGCTTCTTGAGGGGAAAGCTGTAAATCTGTGAGATGATTTCACAGAACACAAAGAAGTTTCTCAGAAAGCTTCTTTCTCTTTGTTATCGGAGGATATTTCCTTTGGCCCTATAGTCTTCAAAGGGATCCGAAATATCTGTTGTCAGATTCCACAGAAATAAGGCTATCAAAGAGATCCACGAAATACAAATGTAACTCTGTGAGATGAATTAACAGAACACTAAGCAGTTTCTCAGAAAGCTTCTTTCCAGATTTCATCAGAGGATATTTCGTTTTTCACCATAGCACTCTAAGGGCCTCCAAATATCACTTTGCCAATTCCACAAAAACTGTCTTAGCGATAGGCTTCTTGAGGGGAAAGCTGTAACTCTGTGACATGATTTCACAGAACACAAAGAAGTTTCTCAGAAAGCTTCTTTCTCTTTGTTATCGGAGGATATTTCCTTTGGCCCTATAGTCTTCAAAGGGATCAGAAATATCTGTTGTCAAATTCCACAGAAAAAAGGCTAGCAAAGAGATCCACGAAATACAGATGTAACTCTGTGAGTTGAATTAACAGAACACTAAGCAGTTTCTCAGAAAGCTTCTTTCCAGGTTTCATCGGAGGATATTTCCTTTTTCCACATAGCCCTCTATGGGCTTCCAAATATCACTTTGCCAATTCCACAAGAACTCTCTTAGCGAAAGGCTTCTTGAGGGGAAAGCTGTAACTCTGTGAGATGATTTCACAGAACACAAAGAAGTTTCTCAGAAAGCTTCTTTCTCTTTTTTTGCGGAGGATATTTCCTTTGGCCGTATAGTCTTCAAATGGTTCCGAAATATCTGTTCTCAGATTCCACAGAAATAAGGCTAGCAAAGAGATCCACGAAATACAGATGTAACTCTGTGAGATGAATTAACAGAACAGTAAGCAGTTTCGCAGAAAGCTTCTTTAGAGATTTCATCGGAGGATATTTCCTTTTTCACCATAGCCCTCTAAGGGCTTCCAAATATCACTTTGCCAATTCCACAAGAAGTCTCTGAGCGAAAGGCTTCTTGAGGGGAAAGCTGTAAATCTGTGAGATGATTTCACAGAACACAAAGAAGTTTCTCAGAAAGTTTCTTTCTCTTTGTTATCGGAGGATATTTCCTTTGGACCTATCATCTTCAAAGGGAAAGGAAATATCTGTTCTCAGATTCCACAGAAATAAAGCTAGCAAAGAGATCCATGAAATACAGATGTAACTCTGTGAGATGAATTAACAGAACACTAAGCAGTTTCTCAGAAAGCTTCTTTCCATATTTCATCTGAGGATATTTCCTTTTGCACCATAGCACTCTACGGGATTCCAAATATCACTTTGCCAATTCCACAGGAACTATCTTAGCGAAAGGCTTCTCCAGGGGAAAGCTGTAGCTCTGTGAGATGATTTCTCAGAACACAAAGAAGTTTCTCAGAAAGCTCCTTTCTCTTTGTTATCGGAGGATATTTCCTTTGGCCCTATAGTCTTCAAAGGGAAAGGAAATATCTGTTTTCAGATGCCACAGAAATAAGGCTAGCAAAGAGATCTACGAAATACAGATGTAACTCTGTGAGATGAATTAACATTACACTAAGCAGTTTCTCAGAAAGCTTCTTTCCAGATTTCGTCGGAGGATATTTCCTTTTTCACCTTAGCCCTCTATGGGCTTCCAAATATCACTTTGTCAATTCCAAAAGAACTGTCTTAGCGAAAGGCTTCTTGAGGGGAAAGCTGTAACTCTGTGAGATGATTTCACAGAAAACAAAGAAGTTTCTCAGAAAGCGTCCGTCTCTTTGTTATCGGAGGATATTTCCTTTGGCCCTATAGTCTTCAAAGGGATCCGAAATATCTTTTCTCAGATTCCACAGATATAAAGCTAGCAAAGAGGTCCACGAAATACAGATGTAACTCTGTGAGATGAATTAACAGAACACTAAGCAGTTTCTCAGAAAGCTTCTTTCCAGATTTCATCAGGGGATATTTCCTTTTTCACCATAGCCCTCTATGGGCTTCCAAATATCAATTTGCCAATTCCACAAGAACTGTCTTAGCGAAAGGCTTCTTGATAGGAAAGCTGTAACTCTGTGAGATGATTTCACAGAACACAAAGAAGTTTCTCAGAAAGCTTCTTTCTCTTTGTTATGGGAGGATATTTCCTTTGGCCCTATAGTCTTCAAAGGGATCTGAAATATCTGTTGTCAGATTCCACAGAAATAAGGCTATCAAAGAGATCAACGAAATACAGATGTAACTCTGTGAGATGAATGAACAGAACACTAAGCAGTTTCTCAGAAAGCTTCTTTCCAGATTTCATCAGAGGATATTTCGTTTTTCACCATAGCACTCTATGGGCCTCCAAATATCACTTTGCCAATTCCACAAAAACTGTCTTAGCGAAAGGCTTCTGGAGGGGAAAGCTGTAACTCTGTGAGATGATTTCACAGAACACAAGAAGTTTCTCAGAAAGCTTCTTTCTCTTTGTTATCGGAGGATATTTCCTTTGGCCCTATAGTATTCAATGGGAAAGGAAATATCTGTTCTCAGATTCCACAGAAATAAGGCTAGCAAAGAGATCCACGAAATACAGACGTAACTCTCTGAGACGAATTAACAGAACACTAAGCAGTTTCTCAGAAAGCTTCTTTCCAGATTTCGTCGGAGGATATTTCCTTTTTCACCTTAGCCCTCTATGGGTTTCCAAATATCGCTTTGCCAGTTACACAAGAACTGTCTTAGCGAAAGGCTTCTTGAGGGGAAAGCTGTAACTCTGTGAGATGATTTCACAGAACACAAAGAAGTTTCTCAGAAAGCTTCTTTCTCTTTGTTATCGGAGGATATTTCCTTTGGCCCTATAGTCTTCAAAGGTATCCGAAATATCTGTTCTCAGATTCCACAGAAATAAGGCTAGCAAAGAGATCCACGAAATACTGATGTAACTCTGTGAGATGAATTAACAGAACACTAAGCAGTTTCTCAGAAAGCTTCTTTCCAGATTTCATCGAAGGATATTTCCTTTTTCTCAATAGACCTATCTGAGCTTCCAAATATCACTTTCCCAATTCCACAAGAACTTTCTTGGCGAAAGGCTTCCTGAGGGGAAAGCTGTAACTCTGTGAGATGATTTCACAGAACACAAAGAAGTTTCTCAGAAAGCTTCTTTCTCTTTGTTATCGGAGGATGTTTCCTTTGGCCCTATAGTCTTCAAAGGGAAAGGAAATATTTCTTCTCAGATTCCACAGAAATAAGGCTAGCAAAGAGATCCACGAAATACCGATGTAACTCTGTGAGATGAATTAACAGAACACTAAGCAGTTTCTCAGAAAGCTTCTTTCCAGATTTCATCGGAGGATATTTCCTTTTTCACCATAGCCCTCTAAGGGCTTCCAAATATCACTTTACTAATTCCAGAAGAACTGTCTTAACGAAAGGCTTCTTGAGGGGAAAGCTGTAACTCTGTGAGATGATTTCACAGAACACAAAGAAGTTTCTCAGCAGCTTCTTTCTCTTTGTTATCGGAGGATATTTCCTTTGGCCCTATAGACTTCAAAGGGATCCGAAATATCTGTTCTCAGATTCCACAGAAATAAGGCTAGCAAAGAGATCCACGAAAAACAGATGTAACTCTATGAGTTGAATTAACAGAACACTAAGAAGTTTCTCAGAAAGCTTCTTTCCAGATTTCATCAAAGGATATTTCCTTTTTCACCATAGCCCTCTATGGGCTTCCAAATATCACTTTGCCAATTCCTCAAGAACTGTCTTAGCGAAAGGCTTCTTGAGGGGAAAGCTGTAACTCTGTGAGATGATTTCACAGAACACAAGGAAGTTTCTCAGAAAGCTTCTTTCTCTTTGTTATCAGAGGATATTTCCTTTGGCCCTATAGTGTTTAAAGGGATCCGAAATATCTGTTCGCAGATTCCACAGAAATAAGGCTAGCAAAGAGATCCACGAAATACATATGTAACTCTGTGAGATGAATTAACAGAACACTAAGCACTTTCTCAGAAAGCTTCTTTCCAGATTTCATCGGAGGATATTTCCTTTTTCATCGCAGCCCTCTATGGGCTTCCAAATGTCACTTGCCAATTCCACAAGAACTGTCTTAGCGAAAGGCTTCTTGAGGGGAAAGCTGTAACTCTGTGAGATGATTTCACAGAACACAAAGAAGTTTCTCAGAAACCTTCTTTCTCTTTGTTATCGGAGGATATTTCCTTTGGCCCTATAGTCTTCAAAGGGAAAGGAAATATCTGTTGTCAGATTCCACAAAAATAAGGCTAGCAAAGAGATCCACGAAATACAGATGTAACACTGTGAGATGAATTAACAGAAAACTCAGCAGCTTCTCAGAAAGCTTCTTTCAAGATTTCATCGGAGGATATTTCCTTTTTCACCATAGCCCTCTATGGGCTTCCAAATATCACTTTGCCAATTCCACAGGAACTGTTTTAGCGAAAGGCTTCTTGAGGGGAAAGCTGTAACTCTGTGAGATGATTTCACAGAACACAAAGAAGTTTCTGAGAAAGCTTCTTTCTCTTTGTTATCGGAGGATATTTCCTTTGGCCCTATAGTCTTCAAAGGGAAAGGAAATATCTGTTGTCAGATTCCACAGAAATAAGGCTAGCAAAGAGATGCACGAAATACAGATGTAACTCTGTGAGATGAATTAACAGAACACTAAGCAGTTTCTCAGAAAGCTTCTTTCCAGATTTCATCGGAGGATATTTTCTTTTTCACCGTAGCCCTCTATGGGCTTCCAAATGTCACTTGCCAATTCCACAAGAACTGTCTTAGCGAAAGGCTTCTTGACGGGAAAGATGTAACTCTGTGAGATGATTTCACAGAACACAAAGAAGTTTCTCAGAAAGCTTCTTTCTCTTTGTTATCGGAGGATATTTCCTTTGGCCCTATAGTTTTCAAAGGGAAAGCCAATATCTGTTCTCAGATTCCACAGAAATAAGTCTAGCAAAGATATCCACGAAATACAGATGTAACTCTGTGAGATGAATTAACAGAACACTAAGCAGTTTCTCAGAAAGCTTCTTTCCGATTTCATCGAAGGATATTTCCTTTTTCACCATAACCCTCTATGGGCTTCCTAATATCACTTTGCCAATTCCACAAGTACTCTCTTAGCGAAAGGCTTCTTAAGGGGAAGCTGTAACTCTGTGAGATCATTTCACAGAACACAAAGAAGTTCCTCAGAAAGCTTCTTTCTCTTTGTTATCGGAGGATACTTCCTTTGGCCCTAAAGTCTTCAAAGGGATCCGAAATATCAGTTGTCAGATTCCACAGAAATAAGTCTAACAAAGAGATCCACGAAATACAGATGTAACTCTGTGAGATGAATTAACGGAACACTAAGCAGTTTCTCAGAAAGCTTCTTTCCAGATTTCATCGGAGGATATTTCCTTTTTCACCATAGCCATCTATGGGCTTCCAAATATCACTTTGCCAATTCCACAAGAACTGTCTTAGCGAAAGGCTTCTTGAGGGGAAAGCTGTAACTCTGTGAGATGATTTCACAGAACACAAAGAAGTTTCTCAGAAAGCGTCTTTCTCTTTGTTATCGGAGGATATTTCCTTTGGCCCTATAGTCTTCAAAGGGAAAGGAAATATCTGTTGTCAGATTCCACAGAAATAAGGCTAGCAAAGAGATCCACGAAATACAGATGTAACACTGTGAGATGAATTAAAAGAACACTAAGCAGTTTCTCAGAAATCTTCTTTCCAGATTTCATCGGTGGATATTTCCTTTTTCACTATAGCCCTCTACTGGCTTCCAAATATCACTTTGCCAATTCCACAAGAAATGTCTTAGCGAAAGGCTTCTTGAGGGGAAAGCTGTAACTCTGTGAGATGACTTCACAGAACACAAAGAAGTTTCTCAGAAAGCTTCTTTCTCTTTGTTATCGGAGGATATTTCCTTTGACCCCATAGTCTTCAAATGGATCTGAAATATCTGTTCTCAGATTCCACAGAAATAAGGCTAGCAAAGAGATCCACGAAATACAGATGTAACTCTGTGAGATGAATTAACAGAACACTAAGCAGTTTCTCAGAAAGCTTCTTTCCAGGTTTCATCGGAGGATATTTCCTTTTTCACCATAGCCCTCTAAGGGTTTTCAAATATCACTTTGCCAATTCCACAAGAACTGTCTTAGCGAAAGGCTTCTTGAGGGGAAAGCTGTAACTCTGTGAGATGATTTCACAGAACACAAAGAAGTTTCTCAGAAAGCTTCTTTCTCTTTGTTATCGGAGGATATTTCCTTTGGCCCTATAATATTCAAAGGGAAAGGAAATATCTGTTCTCAGATTCCACAGAAATAAGGATAGCAAAGAGATCCACGAAATACAGATGTAACTCTGTGACATGAATTAACAGAACACTAAGCAGTTTCGCAGAAAGCTTCTTTAGAGATTTCATCGGAGGATATTTCCTTTTTCACCATAGCCCTCTATGGGCTTCCAAATATCACTTTGCCAATTCCACAAGAACTCTCTTAGCGAAAGGCTTCTTGAGGGGAAAGCTGTAAATCTGTGAGATGATTTCACAGAACACAAAGAAGTTTCTCAGAAAGTTTCTTTCTCTTTGTTATCGGAGGATATTTCCTTTGGCCCTATCATCTTCAAAGGGAAAGGAAATATCTGTTCTCTGATTCCACAGAAATAAAGCTAGCAAAGAGATCAATGAAATACACATGTAACTCTGTGAGATGAATTAACAGAACACTAAGCAGTTTCTCAGAAAGCTTCTTTCCAGATTTCGTCAGAGGATATTTCCTTTTTCACCTTAGCCTTCTATGGGCTTCCAAATATCACTTTGCCAATTCCACAAGAACTGTCTTAATGAAAGGCTTCTTGAGGGGAAAGCTGTAACTCTGTGAGATGATTTCACAGAACTCAAAGAAGTTTCTCAGAAAGCTTCTTTCTCTTTGTTATCGGAGGATATTTTCTTTGGCCCTATAGTCTTCAAAGGGATCGGAAATATCTGTTTTCAGATTCCACAGAAATAAGGCTAGCAAAGAGATCCACGAAATACAGATGTAACTCTGTGAGATGTATTAACAGAACACTAAGACGTTTCTCAGAAAGATTCTTTCCAGATTTTATATTAGGATATTTTCTTTTTCACCATAGCCCTCTATGGGCTTCCAAATATCCCTTGGCCAATTCCACAAGAACTGTCTGAGCGAAAGGCTTCTTGAGGGGAAAGCTGTAACTCTGTGAGATGATTTCACAGAACACAAAGAAGTTTCTCAGAAAGCTTCTTTCTCTTTGTTATCGGAGGATATTTCCTTTGGCCCTATAGTCTTCAAAGGGAAAGGAAATATCTGTTGTCAGATTCCACAGAAATAAGGCGAGCAAAGAGATCCACGAAATATAGATGTAACTCTATGGGATGAATTAACAGAACACTAAGCAGTTTCTCAGAAAGCTTCTTTCCAGATTTCATCGGAGGATATTTCCTTTTTCACCATAGCCCTCTATGGGCTTCCAAATATCACTTTGCCAATTCCACAAGAACTGTCTTAGCGAAAGGCTTCTTGAGGGGAAAGCTGTAACTCTGTGAGATGATTTCAAGGAACACAAAGAAGTTTCTCAGAAAGCTTCTTTCTCTTTGTTATCGGAGGATATTTCCTTTGGCATTACTGTCTTCAAAGGGTTCCGAAATATCTTTTCTCAGATTCCACAGAAATAAAGCTAGCAAAGAGGTCCACGAAATACAGATGTAACTCTGTGAGATGAATTAACAGAACACTAAGCAGTTTCTCAGAAAGCTTCTTTCCAGATTTCATCAGAGGATATTTCCTATTTCACCATAGCCCTCTATGGGCTTCCAAATATCAATTTGCCAATTCCACAAGAACTGTCTTAGCGAAAGGCTTCTTGAGGGGAAAGCTGTAACTCTGTGAGATGATTTCACAGAACACAAAGAAGTTTCTCAGAAAGCTTCTTTCTCTTTGCTATGGGAGGATATTCCCTTTGGCCCTATAGTCTTCAAAGGGATCCGAAATATCTGTTGTCAGATTCCACAGAAATAAGGCTACCAAAGAGATCCACGAAATGCAGATGTAACTCTGTGAGATGAATTAACAGAACACTAAGCAGTTTCTCAGAAATCTTCTTTCCAGATTTCATCAGAGGATATTTCGTTTTTCACCATAGCACTCTATGGGCCTCCAAATATCACTTTGCCAATTCCACAAAAACTGTCTTAGTGAAAGGCTTCTTGAGGGGAAGTCTGTAACTCTGTGAGATGATTTCACAGAACACAAAGAAGTTTCTCAGAAAGCTTCTTTCTCTTGGTTATCGGAGGATATTTCCTTTGGCCCTATAGTCTTCAAAGGGAAAGGAAATATCTGTTGTCAGATTCCACAGAAATAAGGCTAGCAAAGAGATCCACGAAATACAGACGTAACTCTGTGAGATGAATTAACAGAACACTGAGCAGTTTCTCAGAAAGCTTCTTTCCAGATTTCATCGGAGGATATTTCCTTTTTCACCATAGCCCTCTAAGGGCTTCCACATATCACTTTGCCAATTCCACAAGAACTCTCTTAGCGAAAGGCTTCTTGAGTGGAAAGCTGTAAATCTGTGAGATGATTTCACAGAACACAAAGAAGTTTCTCAGAAAGTTTCTTTCTCTTTGTTATCGGAGGATATTTCCTTTGGACCTATCATCTTCAAAGGGAAAGGAAATATCTGTTCTCAGATTCCACAGAAATAAAGCTAGCAAAGAGATCCATGAAATACAGATGTAACTCTGTGAGATGAATTAACAGAACACTAAGCAGTTTCTCAGAAAGCTTCTTTCCATATTTCATCTGAGGATATTTCCTTTTGCACCATAGCACTCTACGGGATTCCAAATATCACTTTGCCAATTCCACAGGAACTATCTTAGCGAAAGGCTTCTCCAGGGGAAAGCTGTAGCTCTGTGAGATGATTTCTCAGAACACATAGAAGTTTCTCAGAAAGCTCCTTTCTCTTTGTTATCGGAGGATATTTCCTTTGGCCCTATAGTCTTCAAAGGGAAAGGAAATATCTGTTTTCAGATGCCACAGAAATAAGGCTAGCAAAGAGATCTACGAAATACAGATGTAACTCTGTGAGATGAATTAACATTACACTAAGCAGTTTCTCAGAAAGCTTCTTTCCAGATTTCGTCGGAGGATATTTCCTTTTTCACCTTAGCCCTCTATGGGCTTCCAAATATCACTGTGTCAATTCCACAAGAACTGTCTTAGCGAAACGCTTCTTGAGGGGAAAGCTGTAACTCTGTGAGATGATTTCACAGAACACAAAGAAGTTTCTCAGAAAGCTTCTTTCTCTTTTTTATCGGAGGATATTTCTTTTGGCCCTATAGTCTTCAAAGGGATCCGAAATATCTGTTCTCAGATTCCAAAGAAATAAGGCTAGCAAAGAGATCCACGAAATACAGATGTAACTCTGTGAGATGTATTAACAGAACACTAAGCCGTTTCTCAGAAAGATTCTTTCCAGATTTTATCGGAGGATATTTTCTTTTTCACCATAGCCCTCTATGGGCTTCCAAATATCCCTTTGGCAATTCCACAAGAACTGTCTGAGCGAAAGGCTTCTTGAGGGGAAAGCTGTAACTGTGAGATGATTTCACAGAACACAAAGAAGTTTCTCAGAAAGCTTCTTTCTCTTTGTTATCGGAGGATATTTCCTTTGGCCCTATATTCTTCAAAGGGAAAGGAAATATCTGTTGTCAGATTCCACAGAAATAAGGCAAGCAAAGAGATCCACGAAATATAGATGTAACTCTATGAGATGAATTAACAGAACACTAAGCAGTTTCTCAGAAAGCTTCTTTCCAGATTTCATCGGAGGATATTTCCTTTTTCACCATAGCCCTATATGGGCTTCCAAATATCACTTTGCCAATTCCACAAGAACTGTCTTAGCGAAAGGTTTCTTGAGGGGAAAGCTGTAACTCTGTGAGATGATTTCACAGAACACAAAGAAGTTTCTCAGAAAGCGTCTTTCTCTTTGTTATCGGAGGATATTTCCTTTGGCCCTATAGTCTTCAAAGGGATCCGAAATATCTTTTCTCAGATTCCACAGATATAAAGCTAGCAAGGAGGTCCACGAAATACAGATGTAACTCTGTGAGATGAATTAACAGAACACTAAGCAGTTTCTCAGAAAGCTTCTTTCCAGATTTCATCAGAGGATATTTCCTTTTTCACCATAGCCCTCTATGGGCTTCCAAATATCAATTTGCGAATTCCACAAGAACTGTCTTAGCGAAAGGCTTCTTGATAGGAAAGCTGTAACTCTGTGAGATGATTTCACGGAACACAAAGAAGTTTGTCAGAAAGCTTCTTTCTCTTTGTTATGGGAGGATATTTCCTTTGGCCCTATAGTCTTCAAAGGGATCCGAAATATCTGTTGTCAGATTCCACAGAAATAAGGCTATCAAAGAGATCCACGAAATACAGATGTAACTCTGTGAGATGAATGACAGAACACTAAGCAGTTTCTCAGAAAGCTTCTTTCCAGATTTCATCAGAGGATATTTCGTTTTTCACCATAGCACTCTAAGGGCCTCCAAATATCACTTTGCCAATTCCACAAAAACTGTCTTAGCGAAAGGCTTCTGGAGGGGAAAGCTGTAACTCTGTGAGATGATTTCACAGAACACAAAGAAGTTTCTCAGAAAGCTTCTTTCTGTTTGTTATCGGAGGATGTTTCCTTTGGCCCTATAGTCTTCAAAGGGAAAGGAAATATTTCTTCTCAGATTCCACAGAAATAAGGCTAGCAAAGAGATCCACGAAATACCGATGTAACTCTGTGAGATGAATTAACAGAACACTAAGCAGTTTCTCAGAAAGCTTCTTTCCAGATTTCATCGGAGGATATTTCCTTTTTCACCATAGCCTTCTAAGGGCTTCCAAATATCACTTTACTAATTCCAGAAGAACTGTCTTAGCGAAAGGCTTCTTGAGGGGAAAGCTGTAACTCTGTGAGATGATTTCACAGAACACAAAGAAGTTTCTCAGCAGCTTCTTTCTCTTTGTTATCGGAGGATATTTCCTTTGGCCCTATAGACTTCAAAGGGATCCGAAATATCTGTTCTCAGATTCCACAGAAATAAGGCTAGCAAAGAGATCCACGAAAAACAGATGTAACTCTATGAGTTGAATTAACAGAACACTAAGAAGTTTCTCAGAAAGCTTCTTTCCAGATTTCATCAAAGGATATTTCCTTTTTCACCATAGCCCTCTATGGGCTTCCAAATATCACTTTGCCAATTCCACAAGAACTGTCTTAGCGAAAGGCTTCTTGAGGGGAAAGCTGTAACTCTGTGAGATGATTTCACAGAACACAAGGAAGTTTCTCAGAAAGCTTCTTTCTCTTTATCGGAGGATATTTCCTTTTGCCCTATAGTGTTTAAAGGGATCCGAAATATCTGTTCTCAGATTCCACAGAAATAAGGCTAGCCAAGAGATCCACGAGATACAGATGTAACTCTGTGAGATGAATTAACAGAACACTAAGCAGTTTCTCAGAAAGCTTCTTTCCAGATTTCATCGGAGGATATTTCCTTTTTCACCATAGCCCTCTATGGGCTTACAAATATCACTTTGCCAATTCCACAAGAACTGTCTTAGCGAAAGGCTTCTTGAAGGGAAAGCTGTAACTCTGTGAGATGATTTCACAGAACACAAAGAAGTTTCTCAGAAAGCTTCTTTCTCTTTGTCATCGGAGGATATTTCCTTTGGCCCTATAGTCTTCAAAGGGATCCGAAATATCTGTTCTCAGATTCCACAGAAATAAGGCCAGCAAAGAGATCCACGAAATACAGATGTAACTCTGTGAGATGAATGAACAGAACACTAAGCAGTTTCTCAGAAAGCTTCTTTCCAGATTTCATCGGAGGATATTTCCTTTTTCACCACAGCCCTCCATGGGCTTCCAAATATCACTTTGCCAATTCCACAAGAACTGTCTTAGCGAAAGGCTTTTTGAGGGGAAAGCTGTAACTGTGGGAGATGATTTCACAGAACACAAAGAAGTTTCTCAGAAAGATTCTTTCTCTTGGTTATCGGAGGATATTTCCTTTGGTCCTATAGTCTTCAATGGATCCGAAATATCTGTTCTCAGATTCCACAGAAATAAGGCTAGCAAAGAGATCCACGAAATACAGATGTAACTCTGTGAGATGAATTAAAAGAACACTAAGCAGTTTCTCAGAAAGCTTCTTTCCAAATTTCATCGGAGGATATTTCCTTTTGCACCATAGCCCTCTACGGGCTTCCAAATATCACTTTGCCAATTCCACAAGAACTGTCTTAGCGAAAGGCTTCTTGAGGGGAAAGCTGTAACTGTGTGAGATGATTTCACAGAACACAAAGAATTTTCTCAGAAAATTTCTTTCTCTTTGTTATCGGAGGATATTTCCTTTGGCCCTAGGGTCTTGAAAGGGATCCGAAATATCTGTTGTCAGATTCCACAGAAATATGGCTAGCAAAGAGATCCACGAAATACAGATATAATTCTGTGAGATGAATTAATAGAACACTTAGCAGTTTCTCAGAAAGCTTCTTTCCAGATCTCATCGGAGGGTATTTCCTTTTTCACCAAAGCCCTCTAAGGGCTTCCTAATATCACTTTGCCAATTCCACAAGAACTGTTTTTGGCGAAAGGCATCTTGTAGTGAAAGCTGTAACTCTGTGAGATGATTTCACAGAACACAAAGAAGTTTCTCAGAAAGCTTCTATCTCTTTGTTATCGGAGGATATTTCCTTTGGCCCTATAGTCTTCAAAGGGAAAGGAAATATCTGTTGTCAGATTCCACAGAAATAAGGCTAACAAAGAGATCCACGAAATACAGATGTAACTCTGTGAGATGAATTAACAGAACACTAAGCAGTTTCTCAGAAAGCTTCTTTCCAGATTTCATCGGAGGATATTTCCTTTTTCACCATAGCCCTCTATGGGCTTCCAAATATCACTTTGCCAATTCCACAAGAACTGTCTTAGCGAAAGGCTTCTTGGGGGAAAGCTGTAACTCTATGTGATGATTTCACAGAACACTAAGAAGTTTCTCAGAAAGCTTCTTTCTCTTTTTTATCGGAGGATATTTCCTGTTGCCCTATAGTCTTCAAAGGGAAAGGAAATATCTGTTCTCAGATTCCACAGAAATAAGGCTAGCAAAGAGATCCACGAAATACAGATGTAACTCTGTGAGATGAATGAACAGAACACTAAGCAGTCTCTCAGAAAGCTTCTTTCCAGATTTCATCGGAGGATATTTCGTTTTTCACCGTAGCCCTCTAGGGGCTTCCAAATATCATTTTGCCAATTCCACAAGAACTGTCTTAGCGAAAGGCTTCTTGAGGGCAAAGCTGTAACTCTGTGAGATGATTTCACAGAACGCAAAGAAGTTTCTCAGAAAGCTTCTTTCTCTTTGTTATCGGAGGATATTTCCTTTGGCCCTATAGTCTTCAAAGGGAAAGGAAATATCTGTTGTCAGTTCCCACAGAAATAAGGCTAGCAAAGAGATCCACGAATAACAGATATAACTCTGTGAGATGAATTAACAGAACACTAAGCAGTTTCTCAGAAAGCTTCTTTCCAGATTTCATCGGAGGATATTTCCTTTTTCACCGTATCCCTCTATGGGCTTCCTAATATCACTTTGCCAATTCCACAAGAACTGTCTTAGCGAAAGGCTTCTTGAGGGGAAAGCTGTAACTCTGTGAGATGATTTCACAGAACAAAAAGAAGTTTCTCAGAAAGCTCCCTTCTCTGTGCTATCGGAGGATATTTACTTTGGCCCTATAGTCTTCAAAGGGAAAGGAAATATCTGTTCTCAGATTCCACAGAAATACGGCTAGCAAAGAGATCCACGAAATACAGATGTAACTCTGTGAGATGAAGTAACAGAACACTAAGCAGTTTCTCAGAAAGCTTCTTTCCAGATTTCATCGGAGGATATTTCCTTTTTCACCATAGCCCTCTATGGGCTTCCAAATATCACTTTGCCAATTCCACAAGAACTGTCTTAGCGAAAGGCTTCTTGAGGGGAAAGCTGTAACTGTGTGAGATGATTTCACAGAACACAAAGAAGTTTCCCAGAAAGCTTCTTTCTCTTGGTTATCGGAGGATATTTCCTTTGGCCCTATAGTCTTCAAAGGGAAAGGAAACACCTGTTCTCAGATTCCACAGAAACAAGGCTAGCAAAGAGATCCACGAAATACAGATGTAACTCTGTGTGATGAATTAACAGAACACTAAGCAGTTTCTCAGAAAGCTTCTTTCCAGATTTCATCGGAGGATATTTCCTTTTTCACCATAGCCCTCTATGGGCTTCCAAATAACACTTTGCCAATTCCACAAGAAGGGTCTTAGCGAAAGGCTTCTTGAGGGGAAAGCTGTAACTCTGTGAGATGATTTCACAGAACACAAGGAAGTTTCTCAGAAAGCTTCTTTCTCTTTGTTACCGGAGGATATTTCCTTTGGCCCCATAGTCTTCAAAAAGAAACGAAATATCTGTTCTCAGATTACACAGAAATAAGACTAGCAAAGAGATCCACGAAATACAGATGTAACTCTGCGAGATGAATTAACAGAACACTAAGCAGTTTCTCAGAAAGCTTCTTTCCAGATTTCATGGGAGGATATTTTCTTTTTCTCCATAGCCCTCTATGGGCTTCCAAATATCACTTTGCCAATTCCACAAGAACTGTCTTAGTGAAAGGCTTCTTGAGTGGAATGCTGTAACTCTGTGAGATGATTTCACAGAACCCAAAGGAGTTTCACAGAAAGCTTCTTTCTCTTTGTTATCGGAGGATATTTCCTTTTGCCCTATAGTCTTCAAATGGATCCGAAATATCTGTTCTCAGATTCCACAGAGACAAGGCTAGCAAAGAGATCCACGAAATACAGATGTAACTCTGTGAGATGAATGAACAGAACACTAAGCAGTTTCTCAGAAATCTTCTTTCCAGATTTCATCGGAGGATATTTCCTTTTTCACCATAGCCCTCTATGGGCTTCTAAATATCACTTTGCCAATTCCACAAGAACTGTCTTAGCGAAAGGCTTCTTGAGGGGAAAGCTGTAACTGTGTGAGATGATTTCACAGAACACAAAGAAGTTTCTCAGAAAGCTCCCTTCTCTGTGCTATCGGAGGATATTTACTTTGGCCCTATAGTCTTCAAAGGGAAAGGAAATATCTGTTCTCAGATTCCACAGAAATACGGCTAGCAAAGAGATCCACGAAATACAGATGTAACTCTGTGAGATGAAGTAACAGAACACTAAGCAGTTTCTCAGAAAGCTTCTTTCCAGATTTCATCGGAGGATATTTCCTTTTTCACCATAGCCCTCTATGGGCTTCCAAATATCACTTTGCCAATTCCACAAGAACTGTCTTAGCGAAAGGCTTCTTGAGGGGAAAGCTGTAACTGTGTGAGATGATTTCACAGAACACAAAGAAGTTTCCCAGAAAGCTTCTTTCTCTTGGTTATCGGAGGATATTTCCTTTGGCCCTATAGTCTTCAAAGGGAAAGGAAACACCTGTTCTCAGATTCCACAGAAATAAGGCTAGCAAAGAGATCCACGAAATACAGATGTAACTCTGTGTGATGAATTAACAGAACACTAAGCAGTTTCTCAGAAAGCTTCTTTCCAGATTTCATCGGAGGATATTTCCTTTTTCACCATAGCCCTCTATGGGCTTCCAAATAACACTTTGCCAATTCCACAAGAAGGGTCTTAGCGAAAGGCTTCTTGAGGGGAAAGCTGTAACTCTGTGAGATGATTTCACAGAACACAAGGAAGTTTCTCAGAAAGCTTCTTTCTCTTTGTTACCGGAGGATATTTCCTTTGGCCCCATAGTCTTCAAAAAGAAACGAAATATCTGTTCTCAGATTACACAGAAATAAGACTAGCAAAGAGATCCACGAAATACAGATGTAACTCTGCGAGATGAATTAACAGAACACTAAGCAGTTTCTCAGAAAGCTTCTTTCCAGATTTCATGGGAGGATATTTTCTTTTTCTCCATAGCCCTCTATGGGCTTCCAAATATCACTTTGCCAATTCCACAAGAACTGTCTTAGCGAAAGGCTTCTTGAGTGGAATGCTGTAACTCTGTGAGATGATTTCACAGAACCCAAAGGAGTTTCACAGAAAGCTTCTTTCTCTTTGTTATCGGAGGATATTTCCTTTTGCCCTATAGTCTTCAAATGGATCCGAAATATCTGTTCTCAGATTCCACAGAAACAAGGCTAGCAAAGAGATCCACGAAATACAGATGTAACTCTGTGAGATGAATCAACAGAACACTAAGCAGTTTCTCAGAAATCTTCTTTCCAGATTTCATCGGAGGATATTTCCTTTTTCACCATAGCCCTCTATGGGCTTCTAAATATCACTTTGCCAATTCCACAAGAACTGTCTTAGCGAAAGGCTTCTTGAGGGGAAAGCTGTAACTGTGTGAGACGATTTCACAGATCACAAAGAAGTTTCCCAGAAAGCTTCTTTCTCTTGGTTATCAGAGGATATTTCCTTTGGCCCTATAGTCTTCAAAGGGAAAGGAAACACCTGTTCTCAGATTCCACAGAAATAAGGCTAGCAAAGAGATCCACGAAATACAGATGTAACTCTGTGTGATGAATTCACAGAACACTAAGCAGTTTCTCAGAAAGCTTCTTTCCAGATTTCATCGGAGGATATTTCCTTTTTCACCATAGCCCTCTATGGGCTTCCAAATAACACTTTGCCAATTCCACAAGAACTGTCTTAGCGAAAGGATTATTGAGGGGAAAGCTGTAACTCTGTGAGATGATTTCACAGAACACAAGGAAGTTTCTCAGAAAGCTTCTTTCTCTTTGTTACCGGAGGATATTTCCTTTGGCCCTATAGTCTTCAAAAAGAAAGGAAATATCTGTTCTCAGATTACACAGAAATAAGACTAGCAAAGAGATCCACGAAATACAGATGTAACACTGCGAGATGAATTAACAGAACACTAAGCAGTTTCTCAGAAATCTTCTTTCCAGATTTCATGGGAGGATATTTCCTTTTTCACCATAGCCCTCTATGGGCTTCCAAATATCACTTTGCCAATTCCACAAGAACTGTCTTATCGAAAGGCTTCTTGAGGGGAAAGCTGTATCTCTGTGAGATGATTTCACAGAACACAAAGAAGTTTCTCAGAAAGCTTCTTTCTCTTTGTTATCGGAGGATATTTCCTTTTGCCCTGTAGTCTTCAAAGGGATCCGAAATATCTGTTCTCAAATTCCACAGAAATAAGGCTAGCAAGGAGATCCACGAAATACAGATGTAATTCTGTGAGATGAATTAACAGAACACTAAGCAGTTTCTCAGAAAGCTTCTTTCCGTATTTCATCGGAGGATATTTCCTTTTTCATCATAGCCCTCTATGGGCTTCCAAATAACACTTTGCCAATTCCACAAAAAGGGTCTTAGCGAAAGGCTTCTTGAGGGGAAAGCTGTAACTCTGTGAGATGATTTCACAGAACACAAAGAAGTTTCTCAGAAAGCTTCTTTCTCTTTGTTATCGGAGGATATTTCCTTTGGCCGTATAGCCTTCAAATGGGAAAGGAATTATCTGTTGTCAGATTCCACAGAAATAAGGCTAGCAAAGAGATCCACGAAATACAGATGTAACTCTGCGCATGAATTAACAGAACACTAAGCAGTTTCTCAGAAAGCTTCTTTCCAGATTTCATCGGAGGATATTTCCTTTTTCACCATAGCCCTCTACGGGCTTCCAAATATCACTTTACCAATTCCACAAGAACTGTCTTAGCGAAAGGCTTGTTGAGGGGAAAGCTGTAACTCTGTGAGATGATTTCACAGAACACAAAGAAGTTTCTCAGAAAGCTTCTTTCTCTTGGTTATCGTAGGATATTTCATTTAGCCCTATAGTCTTCAAAGGGAAAGGAAATATCTGTTCTCAGAATCCACAGAAATAAGGCTAGCAAAGAGATCCACGAAATACAGATGTAACTCTGAGAGATGAATTAACAGAACACTAAGCAGTTTCTCAGAAAGCTTCTTTCCAGATTTCATGGGAGGATATTTCCCTTTTCACCATAGCCCTCTATGGGCTTCCAAATATCACTTTGCCAATTCCACAAGAACTGTCTTAGCGAAAGGCTTCTTGGGGGAAAGCTGTAACTCTATGAGATGATTTCACAGAACACTAAGAAGTTTCTCAGAAAGCTTCTTTCTCTTGGTTATCGGAGGATATTTCCTTTTGCCCTATAGTCTTCAAAGGGATCCGAAATATCTGTTCTCAGATTCCACAGAAATAAGGCTAGCCAAGAGATCCACGAAATACAGTTGTAAATTGTGAGATGAATTAACAGAACACTAAGCAGTTTCTCAGAAAGCTTCTTTAAAGTTTTCATCGGAGGATATTTCCTTTTTCTCCATAGCCCTCTATGAGCTTCCAAATATCACTTTGCCAATACCACAAGAACTGTCTTGGCGAGGGCTTCTTGAGGGGAAAGCTGTAACCCTGTGAGATGATTTCACAGAACACAAAGAAGTTTCTCAGAAAGCTTCTTTCTGTTTGTTATCGGAGGATATTTACTTTGGCCCTATAGTCTTCAAAGGGAAAGGAAATATCTGTTGTCAGATTCCACAGAAATAAGGCTAGCAAAGAGATCCACGAAATACAGATGTAACTCTGTGAGATGAATTAACAGAACACTAAGCAGTTTCTCCGAAAGCTTCTTTTCAGATTTCATCGGAGAATATTTCCTTTTTCACCATAGCCCTCTATGGGCTTCCAAATAACACTTTGCCAATTCCACAAGAACTGTCTTAGCGAAAGGCTTCTTGAGGGCAAAGCTGTAACTCTGTGAGATGATTTCACAGAACACAAAGAAGTTTCTCAGAAAGCTTGTTACTCTTTGTTATCGGAGGATATTTCCTTTGGCCCTATAGTCTTCAAAGGGAAAGGAAATATCTGTTCTCAGATTCCACAGAAATAAGGCTAGCAAAGAGATCCACGAAATACAGATGTAACTCTGTGAGATGAATGAACAGAACACTAAGCAGTTTCTCAGAAAGCTTCTTTCCAGATTTCATCAGAGGATATTTCGTTTTTCACCATAGCCCTCTATGGGCTTCCAAATATCATTTTGCCAATTCCACAAGAACTGTCTTAGCGAAAGGCTTCTTGAGGGCAAAGCTGTAACTCTGTGAGATGATTTCACAGAACACAAAGAAGTTTCTCAGAAAGCTTCTTTCTCTTTGTTATCGGAGGATATTTCCTTTGGCCCTATAGTCTTCAAAGGGAAAGGAAATATCTGTTGTCAGGTCCCACAGAAATAAGGCTAGCAAAGAGATCCACGAAATACAGATGTAACTCTGTGAGATGAATTAACAGAACACTAAGCAGTTTCTCAGAAAGCTTCTTTCCAGATTTCATCGGAGGATATTTCCTTTTTCACCATAGCCCTCTAAGGTGTTCCAAATATCACTTTGCCAATTCCACAAGAAGGGTCTTAGCGAAAGGCTTCTAGAGGGGAAAGCTGTAACTCTGGGAGATGATTTCACAGAACACAAAGAAGTTTCTCAGAAAGCTTCTTTCTCTTTTTTATCGGAGGATATTTCCTTTGGCCCTATAGTCTTAAAAGGGATCCGAAATATCTGTTCTCAGATTCCACAGAAATAAGGCTAGCAAAGAGATCCAAGAAATACAGATGTAACTCTGTGAGATGAATTAACAGAACACTAAGAAGTTTCTCAGAAAGCTTCTTTCCAGTTTTCAACGGAGGATATTTCCTTTTTCACCATAGCCCTCTATGGGCTTCCAAATATCACTTTGCCAATTCCACAAGAACTGTCTTAGCGAAAGGCTTCTTGAGGGGAAAGCTGTAACTCTGTGAGATGATTTCACAGAACACAAAGAAGTTTCTCAGAAAGCTTCTTTCTCTTTGTTATCGGAGGATATTTCCTTTGGCCCTATAGTCTTCAAAGGGAAAGGAAATATCTGTTCTCAGATTCCACAGAAATAAGGCTAGCAAAGAGATCCACGAAATACAGATGTAACTCTGTGAGATGAATTAACAGAACACTAAGCAGTTTCTCAGAAAGCTTCTTTCCAGATTTCATGGGAGGATATTTCCTTTTTCACCGTAGCCCTCTATGGGCTTCCAAATATCACTTTGCCAATTCCACAAGAACTGTCTTAGCGAAAGGCTTCTTGAGGGGAAAGCTGTAACTCTGTGAGATGATTTCACAGAACACAACGAAGTTTTTCAGAAAGCTTCTTTCTCTTGGTTATCGGAGGATATTTCCTTTTGCCCTATAGTCTTCAAATGGTTCCGAAATATCTGTTCTCAGATTCCCCAGAAATAAGGCTAGCAAAGAGATCCACGAAAAACAGATGTAACTCTGTGAGATGAATTAACAGAACACTAAGCAGTTTCTCAGAAAGCTTCTTTCCAGATTTCATCGGAGGATATTTCCTTTTTCACGATAGCCCTCTATGGGCTTCCAAATATCACTTTGCCAATTCCACAAGAACTGTCTTAGCGAAAGGCTTCTTGAGGGGAAAGCTGTAACTCTGTGAGTTGATTTCAGAAAACACAAAGAAGTTTCTCAGAAAGCTTCTTTCTCTTGGTTATCGGAGGATATTTCCTTTGGCCCTATAGTCTTCAAAGGGAAAGGAAATATCTGTTCTCAGATGCCACAGAAATAAGGCTAGCAAAGAGATCCACGAAATACAGATGTAACTCTGTGAGATGAATTAACAGAACACTAAGCAGTTTCTCAGAAAGCTTCTTTCCAGTTTTCAACGGAGGATATTTACTTTTTCACCATAGCCCTCTATGGGCTTCCAAATATGACTTTGCCAATTCCACAAGAACTGTCTTAGCGAAAGGCTTCTTTAGGGGAAAGCTGTAACTCTGTGAGATGATTTCACAGAACACAAAGAAGTTTCTCAGAAAGCTTCTTTCTCTTTGTTATCGGAGGATATTTCCTTTGGCATTATAGTCTTCAAAGGGAAAGGAAATATCTGTTCTCAGATTTAACTGAAATAAGGCTAGCAAGGGATCCACGAAATACAGATGTAACTCTGTGAGATGAATTAACAGAACATTAAGCAGTCTCTCAGAAAGCTTCTTTCCAGATTTCATCGGAGGATATTTCCTTTTTCACCATTGCCCTCTATGGGCTTCCGAATAAACTTTGCCAATTCCACAAGAACTGTCTTAGCGAAAGGCTTCTTGAAGGGAAAGCTGTGACTCTGTGAGATGATTTCACAGAACACAAAGAAGTTTCTCAGAAAGCTTCTTTCTCTTTGTTATCGGAGGATATTTCCTTTGGCTCCATATTCTTCAAAGGGAAAGGAAATATCTGTTGTCAGATTCCACAGAAATAAGGCTAGCAAAGAGATCCACGAAATACAGATGTAACTCTGTGAGATGAATTTACAGAACACTAAGCAGTTTCTCAGAAAGCTTCTTTCCAGTTTTCATCGGAGGATATTTCCTTTTTCTCCATAGCCCTATATGAGTTTCAAAAAATCACTTAACCAATTCCACAAGAAGTGTCTTAGCGAAAGGCTTCTTGAGGGGAAAGCTGTAACTCTGTGAGATGATTTCACAGAACACAAAGAAGTTTCTCAGAAAGCTTCTTTCTCTTCGATATGGAAGGTTATTTCCTTTTGCCCTATAGTCTTCAAAGGGATCCGAAATATCTGTTCTCAGATTCCACAGAAATAAGGCTAGCAAAGAGATCCACGAAATACAGATGTAATTCTGTGAGATGAATTAACAGAACACTAAGCAGTTTCTCAGAAAGGTTCTTTCCAGATTTCATCGGAGAATATTTCCTTTTTCACCATAGCCCTCTATGGGCTTCGAAATATCACTTTGCGAATTCCACAAGAACTGTCTTAGCGAAAGACTTCTTGAGGGGAAAGCTGTAACTCTGTGAGATGACTTCCGAGAACACAAAGAAGTTTCTCAGAAAGCTTCTTTCTCTTTGTTATCGGAGGATATTTCCTTTGGCATTATAGTCTTCAAAGGGAAAGGAAATATCTGTTCTCAGATTTAACTGAAATAAGGCTAGCAGGGGATCCACGAAATACAGATGTAACTCTGTGAGATGAATTAACAGAACACTAAGCAGTCTCTCAGAAAGCTTCTTTCCAGATTTCATCGGAGGATATTGCCTTTTTCACCATAGCCCTCTATGGGCTTCCGAATAAACTTTGCCAATTCCACAAGAACTGTCTTAGCGAAAGGCTTCTTGAGGGGAAAGCTGTGACTCTGTGAGATGATTTCACAGAACACAAAGAAGTTTTTCAGAAAGCTTCTTTCTATTTGTTATCGGAGGATATCTTCTTTGGCTCTATATTCTTCAAAGGGAAAGGAAATATCTGTTGTCAGATTCCACAGAAATAAGGCTAGCAAAGAGATCCACGAAATACAGATGTAACTCTGTGAGATGAATTAACAGAACACTAAGCAGTTTCTCAGAAAGCTTCTTTCCAGTTTGCATCGGAGGATATTTCCTTTTTCTCCATAGCCCTATATGAGTTTCAAAATATCACTTAACCAATTCCACAAGAAGTGTCTTAGCGAAAGGCTTCTTGAGGGAAAAGCTGTAACTCTGAGAGATGATTTCACAGAACACAAAGAAGTTTCTCAGAAGGCTTCTTTCTCTTCGATATGGACGGTTATTTCCTTTTGCCCTATAGTCTTCAAAGGGATCCGAAATATCTGTTCTCAGATTCCACAGAAATAAGGCTAGCAAAGAGATCCACGAAATACAGATGTAATTCTGTGAGATGAATTAACAGAACACTAAGCAGTTTCTCAGAAAGGTTCTTTCCAGATTTCATCGGAGAATATTTCCTTTTTCACCATAGCCCTCTATGGGCTTCCAAATATCACTTTGCGAATTCCACAAGAACTGTCTTAGCGAAAGACTTCTTGAGGGGAAAGCTGTAACTCTGTGAGATGACTTCCGAGAACACAAAGAAGTTTCTCAGAAAGCTTCTTTCTCTTTGTTATCGGAGGATATTTCCTTTGGCCCTATCGTCTTCAAAGGCAAAGGAAATATCTGTTGTCAGATTCCACAGAAAAAAGGCTAGCAAAGAGATCTACGACATACAGATGTACCTCTGTGAGATGAATTAACAGAACACTAAGCAGTTTCTCAGAAAGCTTCTTTCCAGTTTTCATCGGAGGATATTTCCTTTTTCACCATAGCCCTCTATGGGCTTCCAAATATCACTTTGCCAATTACACAAGAACTGTCTTACCGAAAGGCTTCTTTAGGGGAAAGCTGTAACTCTGTGAGATGATTTCACAGAACACAAAGAAGTTTCTCAGAAAGCTTCTTTCTCTTTGTTATCGGAGGATATTTCCTTTGGCCCCCAATAGTCTTCAAAGGGATCCCAAATATCTGTTGTCAGATTCCACAGAAATAAAGCTAGGAAAGAGATCCACGAAATACAGATGTAACTCTGTGAGATGAATTAACAGAACACTAAGCAGTTTCTCAGAAAGCTTCTTTCCAGATTTCATCGGAGGATATTTCCTTTTTCACCATAGCCCTCTATGAGCTTCCAAATATCACTTTGCCAATTCCACAGAAACTGTCTTAGCGAAAGGCTTCTTGAGGGGAAAGCTGTAACTCTGTGAGATGATTTCACAGAACACAAAGAAGTTTCTCAGAAATCTTCTTTCTCTGTGTTATCGGAGGATATTTCCTTTAGCCCTATAGTCTTCAAAGGGAAAGGAAATATCTGTTGTCAGATTCCACAGAAATAAGGCTAGCAAAGAGATCCACGAAATACAGATGTAACTCTGTGAGATGAATTAACAGAACACTAAGCAGTTTCTCAGAAAGCTTCTTAACAGATTTCATCGGAGGATATTTCCTTTTTCACCATAGCCCTCTATGGGCTTCCAAATATCACTTTGCCAATTCCACAAGAACTGTCTTAGCCAAAGGCTTATTGAGGGGAAAGCTGTAACTTTGTGAGATGATTTCACAGAACACAAAGAAGTTTCTCAGAAAGCCTCTTTCTCTTGGTTATCGGAGGATATTTCCTTTGGCCCTATAGTCTTCAAAGGGAAAGGAAATATCTGTTCTCAGGTTCCACAGAAATAGGGCTAGCAAAGAGATCCACGAAATACAGATGTAACTCTGTGAGATGAATTAACAGAACACTAAGCAGTTTCTCAGAAAGCTTCTTTCCAGATTTCATCGCAGGATATTTCCTTTTTCACCATAGCCCTCTATGGGCTTCCAAATAACACTTTGCCTATTCCACAAGAACTGTCTTAGCGAAAGGCTTCTTGAGGGCAAAGCTGTAACTCTGTGAGATGATTTCACAGAACACAAAGAAGTGTCTCAGAAAGCTTCTTACTCTTTGTTATCGGAGGATATTTCCTTTGGCCCTATAGTCTTCAAAGGGAAAGGAAATATCTGTTCTCAGATTCCACAGAAATAAGGCTAGCAAAGAGATCCACGAAATACAGATGTAAGTCTGTGAGATGAATGAACAGAACACTAAGCAGTTTCTCAGAAAGCTTCTTTCCAGATTTCATCGGAGGATATTTCGTTTTTCACCATAGCCCTCTATGGGCTTCCAAATATCATTTTGCCAATTCCACAAGAACTGACTTAGCGAAAGGCTTCTTGAGGGCAAAGCTGTAACTCTGTGAGATGATTTCACAGAACACAAAGAAGTTTCTCAGAAAGCTTCTTTCTCTTTGTTATCGGAGGATATTTCCTTTGGCCCTATAGTCTTCAAAGGGAAAGGAAATATCTGTTGTCAGGTCCCACAGAAATAAGGCTAGCAAAGAGATCCACGAAATACAGATGTAACTCTGTGAGATGAATTAACAGAACACTAAGCAGTTTCTCAGAAAGCTTCTTTCCAGATTTCATCGGAGGATATTTCCTTTTTCACCATAGCCCTCTAAGGTGTTCCAAATATCACTTTGCCAATTCCACAAGAAGGGTCTTAGCGAAAGGCTTCTAGAGGGGAAAGCTGTAACTCTGGGAGATGATTTCACAGAACACAAAGAAGTTTCTCAGAAAGCTTCTTTCTCTTTTTTATCGGAGGATATTTCCTTTGGCCCTATAGTCTTAAAAGGGATCCGAAATATCTGTTCTCAGATTCCACAGAAATAAGGCTAGCAAAGAGATCCAAGAAATACAGATGTAACTCTGTGAGATGAATTAACAGAACACTAAGAAGTTTCTCAGAAAGCTTCTTTCCAGTTTTCAACGGAGGATATTTCCTTTTTCACCATAGCCCTCTATGGGCTTCCAAATATCACTTTGCCAATTCCACAAGAACTGTCTTAGCGAAAGGCTTCTTGAGGGGAAAGCTGTAACTCTGTGAGATGATTTCACAGAACACAAAGAAGTTTCTCAGAAAGCTTCTTTCTCTTTGTTATCGGAGGATATTTCCTTTGGCCCTATAGTCTTCAAAGGGAAAGGAAATATCTGTTCTCAGATTCCACAGAAATAAGGCTAGCAAAGAGATCCACGAAATACAGATGTAACTCTGTGAGATGAATTAACAGAACACTAAGCAGTTTCTCAGAAAGCTTCTTTCCAGATTTCATGGGAGGATATTTCCTTTTTCACCGTAGCCCTCTATGGGCTTCCAAATATCACTTTGCCAATTCCACAAGAACTGTCTTAGCGAAAGGCTTCTTGAGGGGAAAGCTGTAACTCTGTGAGATGATTTCACAGAACACAACGAAGTTTTTCAGAAAGCTTCTTTCTCTTGGTTATCGGAGGATATTTCCTTTTGCCCTATAGTCTTCAAATGGTTCCGAAATATCTGTTCTCAGATTCCCCAGAAATAAGGCTAGCAAAGAGATCCACGAAAAACAGATGTAACTCTGTGAGATGAATTAACAGAACACTAAGCAGTTTCTCAGAAAGCTTCTTTCCAGATTTCATCGGAGGATATTTCCTTTTTCACGATAGCCCTCTATGGGCTTCCAAATATCACTTTGCCAATTCCACAAGAACTGTCTTAGCGAAAGGCTTCTTGAGGGGAAAGCTGTAACTCTGTGAGTTGATTTCAGAAAACACAAAGAAGTTTCTCAGAAAGCTTCTTTCTCTTGGTTATCGGAGGATATTTCCTTTGGCCCTATAGTCTTCAAAGGGAAAGGAAATATCTGTTCTCAGATGCCACAGAAATAAGGCTAGCAAAGAGATCCACGAAATACAGATGTAACTCTGTGAGATGAATTAACAGAACACTAAGCAGTTTCTCAGAAAGCTTCTTTCCAGTTTTCAACGGAGGATATTTACTTTTTCACCATAGCCCTCTATGGGCTTCCAAATATCACTTTGCCAATTCCACAAGAACTGTCTTAGCGAAAGGCTTCTTTAGGGGAAAGCTGTAACTCTGTGAGATGATTTCACAGAACACAAAGAAGTTTCTCAGAAAGCTTCTTTCTCTTTGTTATCGGAGGATATTTCCTTTGGCATTATAGTCTTCAAAGGGAAAGGAAATATCTGTTCTCAGATTTAACTGAAATAAGGCTAGCAAGGGATCCACGAAATACAGATGTAACTCTGTGAGATGAATTAACAGAACATTAAGCAGTCTCTCAGAAAGCTTCTTTCCAGATTTCATCGGAGGATATTTCCTTTTTCACCATAGCCCTCTATGGGCTTCCGAATAAACTTTGCCAATTCCACAAGAACTGTCTTAGCGAAAGGCTTCTTGAAGGGAAAGCTGTGACTCTGTGAGATGATTTCACAGAACACAAAGAAGTTTCTCAGAAAGCTTCTTTCTCTTTGTTATCGGAGGATATTTCCTTTGGCTCCATATTCTTCAAAGGGAAAGGAAATATCTGTTGTCAGATTCCACAGAAATAAGGCTAGCAAAGAGATCCACGAAATACAGATGTAACTCTGTGAGATGAATTTACAGAACACTAAGCAGTTTCTCAGAAAGCTTCTTTCCAGTTTTCATCGGAGGATATTTCCTTTTTCTCCATAGCCCTATATGAGTTTCAAAAAATCACTTAACCAATTCCACAAGAAGTGTCTTAGCGAAAGGCTTCTTGAGGGGAAAGCTGTAACTCTGTGAGATGATTTCACAGAACACAAAGAAGTTTCTCAGAAAGCTTCTTTCTCTTCGATATGGAAGGTTATTTCCTTTTGCCCTATAGTCTTCAAAGGGATCCGAAATATCTGTTCTCAGATTCCACAGAAATAAGGCTAGCAAAGAGATCCACGAAATACAGATGTAATTCTGTGAGATGAATTAACAGAACACTAAGCAGTTTCTCAGAAAGGTTCTTTCCAGATTTCATCGGAGAATATTTCCTTTTTCACCATAGCCCTCTATGGGCTTCGAAATATCACTTTGCGAATTCCACAACAACTGTCTTAGCGGAAGACTTCTTGAGGGGAAAGCTGTAACTCTGTGAGATGACTTCCGAGAACACAAAGAAGTTTCTCAGAAAGCTTCTTTCTCTTTGTTATCGGAGGATATTTCCTTTGGCATTATAGTCTTCAAAGGGAAAGGAAATATCTGTTCTCAGATTTAACTGAAATAAGGCTAGCAGGGGATCCACGAAATACAGATGTAACTCTGTGAGATGAATTAACAGAACACTAAGCAGTCTCTCAGAAAGCTTCTTTCCAGATTTCATCGGAGGATATTGCCTTTTTCACCATAGCCCTCTATGGGCTTCCGAATAAACTTTGCCAATTCCACAAGAACTGTCTTAGCGAAAGGCTTCTTGAGGGGAAAGCTGTGACTCTGTGAGATGATTTCACAGAACACAAAGAAGTTTTTCAGAAAGCTTCTTTCTATTTGTTATCGGAGGATATCTTCTTTGGCTCTATATTCTTCAAAGGGAAAGGAAATATCTGTTGTCAGATTCCACAGAAATAAGGCTAGCAAAGAGATCCACGAAATACAGATGTAACTCTGTGAGATGAATTAACAGAACACTAAGCAGTTTCTCAGAAAGCTTCTTTCCAGTTTGCATCGGAGGATATTTCCTTTTTCTCCATAGCCCTATATGAGTTTCAAAATATCACTTAACCAATTCCACAAGAAGTGTCTTAGCGAAAGGCTTCTTGAGGGAAAAGCTGTAACTCTGAGAGATGATTTCACAGAACACAAAGAAGTTTCTCAGAAGGCTTCTTTCTCTTCGATATGGACGGTTATTTCCTTTTGCCCTATAGTCTTCAAAGGGATCCGAAATATCTGTTCTCAGATTCCACAGAAATAAGGCTAGCAAAGAGATCCACGAAATACAGATGTAATTCTGTGAGATGAATTAACAGAACACTAAGCAGTTTCTCAGAAAGGTTCTTTCCAGATTTCATCGGAGAATATTTCCTTTTTCACCATAGCCCTCTATGGGCTTCCAAATATCACTTTGCGAATTCCACAAGAACTGTCTTAGCGAAAGACTTCTTGAGGGGAAAGCTGTAACTCTGTGAGATGACTTCCGAGAACACAAAGAAGTTTCTCAGAAAGCTTCTTTCTCTTTGTTATCGGAGGATATTTCCTTTGGCCCTATCGTCTTCAAAGGCAAAGGAAATATCTGTTGTCAGATTCCACAGAAAAAAGGCTAGCAAAGAGATCTACGACATACAGATGTACCTCTGTGAGATGAATTAACAGAACACTAAGCAGTTTCTCAGAAAGCTTCTTTCCAGTTTTCATCGGAGGATATTTCCTTTTTCACCATAGCCCTCTATGGGCTTCCAAATATCACTTTGCCAATTACACAAGAACTGTCTTACCGAAAGGCTTCTTTAGGGGAAAGCTGTAACTCTGTGAGATGATTTCACAGAACACAAAGAAGTTTCTCAGAAAGCTTCTTTCTCTTTGTTATCGGAGGATATTTCCTTTGGCCCCCAATAGTCTTCAAAGGGATCCCAAATATCTGTTGTCAGATTCCACAGAAATAAAGCTAGGAAAGAGATCCACGAAATACAGATGTAACTCTGTGAGATGAATTAACAGAACACTAAGCAGTTTCTCAGAAAGCTTCTTTCCAGATTTCATCGGAGGATATTTCCTTTTTCACCATAGCCCTCTATGAGCTTCCAAATATCACTTTGCCAATTCCACAGAAACTGTCTTAGCGAAAGGCTTCTTGAGGGGAAAGCTGTAACTCTGTGAGATGATTTCACAGAACACAAAGAAGTTTCTCAGAAATCTTCTTTCTCTGTGTTATCGGAGGATATTTCCTTTAGCCCTATAGTCTTCAAAGGGAAAGGAAATATCTGTTGTCAGATTCCACAGAAATAAGGCTAGCAAAGAGATCCACGAAATACAGATGTAACTCTGTGAGATGAATTAACAGAACACTAAGCAGTTTCTCAGAAAGCTTCTTAACAGATTTCATCGGAGGATATTTCCTTTTTCACCATAGCCCTCTATGGGCTTCCAAATATCACTTTGCCAATTCCACAAGAACTGTCTTAGCCAAAGGCTTATTGAGGGGAAAGCTGTAACTTTGTGAGATGATTTCACAGAACACAAAGAAGTTTCTCAGAAAGCCTCTTTCTCTTGGTTATCGGAGGATATTTCCTTTGGCCCTATAGTCTTCAAAGGGAAAGGAAATATCTGTTCTCAGGTTCCACAGAAATAGGGCTAGCAAAGAGATCCACGAAATACAGATGTAACTCTGTGAGATGAATTAACAGAACACTAAGCAGTTTCTCAGAAAGCTTCTTTCCAGATTTCATCGCAGGATATTTCCTTTTTCACCATAGCCCTCTATGGGCTTCCAAATAACACTTTGCCTATTCCACAAGAACTGTCTTAGCGAAAGGCTTCTTGAGGGCAAAGCTGTAACTCTGTGAGATGATTTCACAGAACACAAAGAAGTGTCTCAGAAAGCTTCTTACTCTTTGTTATCGGAGGATATTTCCTTTGGCCCTATAGTCTTCAAAGGGAAAGGAAATATCTGTTCTCAGATTCCACAGAAATAAGGCTAGCAAAGAGATCCACGAAATACAGATGTAAGTCTGTGAGATGAATGAACAGAACACTAAGCAGTTTCTCAGAAAGCTTCTTTCCAGATTTCATCGGAGGATATTTCGTTTTTCACCATAGCCCTCTATGGGCTTCCAAATATCATTTTGCCAATTCCACAAGAACTGACTTAGCGAAAGGCTTCTTGAGGGCAAAGCTGTAACTCTGTGAGATGATTTCACAGAACACAAAGAAGTTTCTCAGAAAGCTTCTTTCTCTTTGTTATCGGAGGATATTTCCTTTGGCCCTATAGTCTTCAAAGGGAAAGGAAATATCTGTTCTCAGATTCCACAGAAACAAGGCTAGCAAAGAGATCCACGAAATAAAGATGTAACTCTGTGACATGAAGTAACAGAACACTAACCAGTTTCTCAGAAAGCTTCTTTCCAGATTTCATCGAAGGATATTTCCTTTTTCACCGTAGCCCTCTATGGGCTTCCAAATATCACTTTGCCAATTCCACAAGAACTGTGTTAGCGAAAGGCTTCTTTAGGGGAAAGCTGTAACTGTGTGAGATGATTTCACAGAACACTAAGAAGTTTCTCAGAAAGCTTCTTTCTCTTGGTTATCGGAGGATATTTCCTTTTGCCCTGTAGTCTTCAAAGGGATCCGAAATATCTGTTCTCAGATTCCACAGAAATAAGGCTAGCAAGGAGATCCACGAAATGCACATGTAATCCTGTGAGATGAATTAACAGAACACTAAGCAGTTTCTCAGAAAGCTTCTTTCCAGATTTCATGGGGGGATATTTCCTTTTTCACCATAGCCCTCTATGGGCTTCCAAATAACACTTTGCCAATTCCACTAGAAGGGTCTTAGCGAAAGGCTTCTTGAGGGGAAAGCTGTAACTCTGTGAGATGATTTCCCAGAACACAAAGAAGTTTCTCAGAAAGCTTCTTTCTCTTTGTTATCGGAGGATATTTCATTTGGCCCTATCGTCTTCAAAGGGAAAGGAAATATCTGTTGTCAGATTCCACAGAAATAAGGCTAGCAAAGAGATCCACGAAATACAGATGTAACACTGTGAGATGAATTAACAGAACACTAAGCAGTTTCTCAGAAAGCTTCTTTCCAGTTTTCAACGGAGGATATTTCCTTTTTCACCATAGCCCTCTATGGGCTTCCAAATATCACTTTGCCAATTCCACAAGAACTGTAGTAGCGAAAGGCTTCTTGACGGGAAAGCTGTATCTCTGTGAGATGATTTCACAGAACACAAAGAAGTTTATCAGAAAGCTTCTTTCTCTTTGTTATCGGAGGATATTTCCTTTGGCCCTATAGTCTTCAAAGGGAAAGGAAATATCTGTTCTCAGATTCTATAAAAATAAGGCTAGCGAAGAGATCCACGAAAAACAGATGTAACTCTGTGAGATGAATTAACAGAACACTAAGCAGTTTCTCAGAAAGCTTCTTTCCAGATTTCATCGGAGGATATTTCCTTTTTCACCATAGCCCTCTATGGGCTTCCAAATATCACTTTGCCAATTCCACAAGAACTGTCTTAGCGAAAGGCTTCTTGAGGGGAAAGCTGTAACTCTGTGAGTTGATTTCAGAAAACACAAAGAAGATTCTCAGAAAGCTTCTTTCTCTTGGTTATCGGAGGATATTTCCTTTGGCCCTATAGTCTTCAAAGGGAAAGGAAATATCTGTTCTCAGATGCCACAGAAATAAGGCTAGCAAAGAGATCCACGAAATACAGATGTAACTCTGTGAGATGAATTAACAGAACACTAAGCAGTTTCTCAGAAAGCTTCTTTCCAGTTTTCAACGGAGGATATTTCCTTTTTCTCCATAGCCCTCTATGGGCTTCCAAATATCACTTTGCCAATTCCACAAGAACTGTCTTAGCGAAAGGCTTCTTTAGGGGAAAGCTGTATCTCTGTGAGATGATTTCACGGAACACAAAGAAGTTTCTCAGAAAGCTTCTTTCTCTTTGTTATCGGAGGATATTTCCTTTGGCATTATAGTCTTCAAAGGGAAAGGAAATATCTGTTCTCAGATTTAACTGAAATAAGGCTAGCAAGGGATCCACGAAATACAGATGTAACTCTGTGATATGAATTAACAGAACACTAAGCAGTCTCTCAGAAAGCTTCTTTCCAGATTTCATCGGAGGATATTTCCTTTTTCACCATAGCCCTCTATGGGCTTCCGAATAAACTTTGCCAATTCCACAAGAACTGTCTTAGCGAAAGGCTTCTTGAGGGGAAAGCTGTGACTCTGTGAGATGATTTCACAGAACACAAAGAAGTTTCTCAGAAAGCTTCTTTCTCTTTGTTATCGGAGGATATTTCCTTTGGCTCTATATTCTTCAAAGGGAAAGGAAATATCTGTTGTCAGATTCCACAGAAATAAGGCTAGCAAAGAGATCCACGAAATACAGATGTAACTCTGTGGGATGAATTAACAGAACACTAAGCAGTTTCTCAGAAAGCTTCTTTCCAGTTTTCATCGGAGGATATTTCCTTTTTCTCCATAGCCCTATATGAGTTTCAAAATATCACTTAACCAATTCCACAAGAAGTGTCTTAGCGAAAGGCTTCTTGATGGGAAAGCTGTAACTCTGTGAGATGATTTCACAGAACACAAAGAAGTTTCTCAGAAAGCTTCTTTCTCTTCGATATGGAAGGTTATTTCCTTTTGCCCTATAGTCTTCAAAGGGATCCGAAATATCTGTTCTCAGATTCCAAAGAAATAAGGCTAGCAAAGAGATCCACGAAATACAGATGTAATTCTGTGAGATGAATTAACAGAACACTAAGCAGTTTCTCAGAAAGGTTCTTTCCAGATTTCATCGGAGAATATTTCCTTTTTCACCATAGCCCTCTATGGGCTTCCAAATATCACTTTGCGAATTCCACAAGAACTGTCTTAGCGAAAGACTTCTTGAGGGGAAAGCTGTAACTCTGTGAGATGACTTCCGAGAACACAAAGAAGTTTCTCAGAAAGCTTCTTTCTCTTTGTTATCGGAGGATATTTCCTTTGGCCCTATCGTCTTCAAAGGGAAAGGAAATATCTGTTGTCAGATTCCACAGAAATAAGGCTAGCAAAGAGATCTACGACATACAGATGTAACTCTGTGAGATGAATTAACAGAACACTAAGCAGTTTCTCAGAAAGCTTCTTTCCAGTTTTCATCGGAGGATATTTCCTTTTTCACCATAGCCCTCTAAGGGCTTCCAAATATCACTTTGCCAATTACACAAGAACTGTCTTAGCGAAAGGCTTCTTTAGGGGAAAGCTGTAACTCTGTGAGATGATTTCACAGAACACAAAGAAGTTTCTCAGAAAGCTTCTTTCTCTTTGTTATCGGAGGATATTTCCTTTGGCCCCCATAGTCTTCAAAGGGATCCGAAATATCTGTTGTCAGATTCCACAGAAATAAAGCTAGGAAAGAGATCCACGAAATACAGATGTAACTCTGTGAGATGAATTAACAGAACACTAAGCAGTTTCTCAGAAAGCTTCTTTCCAGATTTAATCGGAGGATATTTCCTTTTTCACCATAGCCCTCTATGAGCTTCCAAATATCACTTTGCCAATTCCACAAAAACTGTCTTAGCGAAAGGCTTCTTGAGGAGAAAGCTGTAACTCTGTGAGATGATTTCACAGAACACAAAGAAGTTTCTCAGAAATCTTCTTTCTCTGTGTTATCGGAGGATATTTCCTTTAGCCCTATAGTCTTCAAAGGGAAAGGAAATATCTGTTGTCAGATTCCACAGAAATAAGGCTAGCAAAGAGATCCACGAAATACAGATGTAACTCTGTGAGATGAATTAACAGAACACTAAGCAGTTTCTCAGAAAGCTTCTTAACAGATTTCATCGGAGGATATTTCCTTTTTCACCATAGCCCTCTATGGGCTTCCAAATATCACTTTTCCAATTCCACAAGAACTGTCTTAGCCAAAGGCTTATTGAGGGGAAAGCTGTAACTGTGTGAGACGATTTCACAGAACACAAAGAAGTTTCTCAGAAAGCCTCTTTCTCTTGGTTATCGGAGGATATTTCCTTTGACCCTATAGTCTTCAAAGGGAAAGGAAATATCTGTTCTCAGGTTCCACAGAAATAGGGCTAGCAAAGAGATCCACGAAATACAGATGTAACTCTGTGAGATGAATTAACAGAACACTAAGCAGTTTCTCAGAAAGCTTCTTTCCAGATTTCATCGCAGGATATTTCCTTTTTCAACATAGCCCTCTATGGGCTTCCAAATAACACTTTGCCAATTCCACAAGAACTGTCTTAGCGAAAGGCTTCTTGAGGGCAAAGCTGTAACTCTGTGAGATGATTTCACAGAACACAAAGAAGTTTCTCAGAAAGCTTCTTACTCTTTGTTATCGGAGGATATTTCCTTTGGCCCTATAGTCTTCAAACAGAAAGGAAATATCTGTTCTCAGATTCCACAGTCATAAGGCTAGCAAAGAGATCCACGAAATACAGATGTAAGTCTGTGAGATGAATGAGCAGAACACTAAGCAGTTTCTCAGAAAGCTTCTTTCCAGATTTCATCGGAGGATATTTCGTTTTTCACCATAGCCCTCTATGGGCTTCCAAATATCATTTTGCCAATTCCACAAGAACTGTCTTAGCGAAAGGCTTCTTGAGGGGAAAGCTGTAACGCTGTGAGATGATTTCACAGAACACAAAGAAGTTTCTCAGAAAGCTTCTTTCTCTTTGTTATCGGAGGATATTTCCTTTGGCCCTATAGTCTTCAAAGGGAAAGGAAATATCTGTTGTCAGGTCCCACAGAAATAAGGCTAGCAAAGAGATCCACGAAATACAGATGTAACTCTGTGAGATGAATTAACAGAACACTAAGCAGTTTCTCAGAAAGCTTCTTTCCAGATTTCATCTGAGGATATTTCCTTTTTCACCGTAGCCCTCTATGGGCTTCCTAATATCACTTTGCCAATTCCACAAGAACTGTCTTAGCGAAAGGCTTCTTGAGGGGAAAGCTGTAACTCTGTGAGATGATTTCACAGAACACAAAGAAGTTTCTCAGAAAGCTCCTTTCTCTGTGTTATCGGAGGATATTTCCTTTGGCCCTATAGTCTTCAAAGGGAAAGGAAATATCTGTTGTCAGATTCCACAGAAATAAGGCTAGCAAAGAGATCCACGAAATACAGATGTAACTCTGTGAGATGAAGTAACAGAACACTAAGCAGTTTCTCAGAAAGCTTCTTTCCAGATTTCATCGAAGGATATTTCCTTTTTCACCGTAGCCCTCTATGGGCTTCCAAATATCACTTTGCCAATTCCACAAGAACTGTCTTAGCAAAAGGCTTCTTGAGGGGAAAGCTGTAACTGTGTGAGATGATTTCACAGAACACTAAGAAGTTTCTCAGAAAGCTTCTTTCTCTTGGTTATCGGAGGATATTTACTTTGGCCCTATAGTCTTCAAAGGGAAAGGAAACACCTGTTCTCAGATTCCACAGAAATAAGGCTAGCAAAGAGATCCACGAAATACAGATGTAACTCTGTGAGATGAATTAACAGAACACTAAGCAGTTTCTCAGAAAACTTCTTTCCAGATTTCATCGGAGGATATTTCCTTTTTCACCATAGCCCTCTATGGGCTTCCAAATAACACTTTGCCAATTCCACAAGAAGGGTCTTAGCGAAAGGCTTCTTGAGGGGAAAGCTGTAACTCTGTGAGATGATTTCACAGAACACAAAGAAGTTTCTCAGAAAGCTTCTTTCTCTTTTTTATCGGAGGATATTTCCTTTGGCCCTATAGTCTTAAAAGGGATCCGAAATATCTGTTCTCAGATTCCACAGAAATAAGGCTAGCAAAGATATCCACGAAATACAGATGTAACTCTGTGAGATGAATTAACAGAACACTAAGCAGTTTCTCAGAAAGCTTCTTTCCAGATTTCATCGGAGGATATTTCCTTTTTCACCATAGCCCTCTAAGGGGTTCCAAATATCACTTTGCCAATTCCACAAGAACTGTCTTAGCGAAAGGCTTCTTGAGGGGAAAGCTGTAACTCTGTGAGATGATTTCACAGAACACAAAGAAGTTTCTCAGAAAGCTTCTTTCTCTTTGTTATCGGAGGATATTTCCTTTGGCCCTATAGTCTTCAAAGGGAAAGGAAATATCTGTTCTCAGATTCCACAGAAATAAGGCTAGCAAAGAGATCCACGAAATACAGATGTAACTCTGTGAGATGAATTAACAGAACACTAAGCAGTTTCTCAGAAAGCTTCTTTCCATATTTCATGGGAGGATATTTCCTTTTTCACCGTAGCCCTCTATGGGCTTCCAAATATCACTTTGCCAATTCGACAAGAACTGTCTTAGCGAAAGGCTTCTTGAAGGGAAAGCTGTAACTCTGTGAGATGATTTCACAGAACACAAAGAAGTTTCTCAGAAAGCTTCTTACTCTTGGTTATCGGAGGATATTTCCTTTTGCCCTATAGTTTTCAAAGGGATCCGAAATATCTGTTCTCAGATTCCACAGAAATAAGGCTAGCAAAGAGATCCACGAAATACAGATGTAATTCTGTGAGATGAATTAACAGAACACTAAGGAGTTTCTCAGAAAGCTTCTTTCCAGATTTCATCGGAGGATATTTCCTTTTTAACCATAGCCTTCTATGGGCTTCCAAATATTACTTTGCCAATTCCACAAGAACTGTCTTAGCGAAAGGCTTCTTGAGGGGAAAGCTGTACCTCTGTGAGATGATTTCCCAGAACACAAAGAAGTTTCTCAGAAAGCTTCTTTCTCTTTGTTATCGGAGGATAATTCCTTTGGCCCTATCGTCTTCAAAGGGAAAGGAAATATCTGTTGTCAGATTCCACAGAAATAAGGCTAGCAAAGAGATCCTCGAAATACAGATGTAACTCTGTGAGATGAAGTAACAGAACACTAAGCAGTTTCTCAGAAAGCTTCTTTCCAGAATTCATCGGAGGATATTTCCTTTTTCACCATAGCCCTCTATGGGCTTCCAAATATCACTTTGCCAATTCCACAAGAACTGTCTTAGCGAAAGGCTTCTTGAGGGGAAAGCTGTAACTCTGTGAGATGATTTCACAGAACACAAAGAAGTTTCTCAGAAAGCTTCTTTCTCTTTGTTATCGGAGGATATTTCCTTTGGCCCTATCGTCTTCAAAGGGAAAGGAAATATCTGTTGTCAGATTCCACAGAAATAAGGCTAGCAAAGAGATCCACGAAATACAGATGTAACTCTGTGAGATGAATTAACAGAACACTAAGCAGTTTCTCAGAAAGCTTCTTTCCAGTTTTCAACGGAGGATATTTCCTTTTTCACCATAGCCCTCTATGGGCTTCCAAATATCACTTTGCCAATTACACAAGAACTGTCTTAGCGAAAGGCTTCTTGAGGGGAAAGCTGTAACTCTGTGAGATGATTTCACAGAACACAAAGAAGTTTCTCAGAACGCTTCTTTCTCTTTGTTATCGGAGGATATTTCCTTTGGCCCTATAGTCTTCAAAGGGAAAGGAAATATCTGTTCTCAGATGCCACAGAAATAAGGCTAGCAAAGAGATCCACGAAATACAGATGTAACTCTGTGAGATGAATTAACAGAACACTAAGCAGTTTCTCAGAAAGCTTCTTTCCAGTTTTCAACGGAGGATATTTACTTTTTCACCATAGCCCTCTATGGGCTTCCAAATATCACTTTGCCAATTCCACAAGAACTGTCTTAGCGAAAGGCTTCTTTAGGGGAAAGCTGTAACTCTGTGAGATGATTTCACAGAACACAAAGAAGTTTCTCCGAAAGCTTCCTTCTCTTTGTTATCGGAGGATATTACCTTTGGCATTATAGTCTTCAAAGGGAAAGGAAATATCTGTTCTCAGATGCCACAGAAATAAGGCTAGCAAAGAGATCCACGAAATACAGATGTAACGCTGTGAGATGAATTAACAGAACACTATGCAGTTTCTCAGAAAGCTTCTTTCCAGTTTTCAACGGAGGATATTTACTTTTTCACCATAGCCCTCTATGGGCTTCCAAATATCACTTTGCCAATTCCACAAGAACTGTCTTAGCGAAAGGCTTCTTGAGGGGAAAGCTGTAACTGTGTGAGATGATTTCACAGAACACTAAGAAGTTTCTCAGAAAGCTTCTTTCTCTTGGTTATCGGAGGATATTTACTTTGGCCCTATAGTCTTCAAAGGGAAAGGAAACACCTGTTCTCAGATTCCACAGAAATAAGGCTAGCAAAGAGATCCACGAAATACAGATGTAACTCTGTGAGATGAATTAACAGAACACTAAGCAGTTTCTCAGAAAACTTCTTTCCAGATTTCATCGGAGGATATTTCCTTTTTCACCATAGCCCTCTATGGGCTTCCAAATAACACTTTGCCAATTCCACAAGAAGTGTCTTAGCGAAAGGCTTCTTGAGGGGAAAGCTGTAACTCTGTGAGATGATTTCACAGAACACAAAGAAGTTTCTCAGAAAGCTTCTTTCTCTTTTTTATCGGAGGATATTTCCTTTGGCCCTATAGTCTTAAAAGGGATCCGAAATATCTGTTCTCAGATTCCACAGAAATAAGGCTAGCAAAGATATCCACGAAATACAGATGTAACTCTGTGAGATGAATTAACAGAACACTAAGCAGTTTCTCAGAAAGCTTCTTTCCAGATTTCATCGGAGGATATTTCCTTTTTCACCATAGCCCTCTAAGGGGTTCCAAATATCACTTTGCCAATTCCACAAGAACTGTCTTAGCGAAAGGCTTCTTGAGGGGAAAGCTGTAACTCTGTGAGATGATTTCACAGAACACAAAGAAGTTTCTCAGAAAGCTTCTTTCTCTTTGTTATCGGAGGATATTTCCTTTGGCCCTATAGTCTTCAAAGGGAAAGGAAATATCTGTTCTCAGATTCCACAGAAATAAGGCTAGCAAAGAGATCCACGAAATACAGATGTAACTCTGTGAGATGAATTAACAGAACACTAAGCAGTTTCTCAGAAAGCTTCTTTCCATATTTCATGGGAGGATATTTCCTTTTTCACCGTAGCCCTCTATGGGCTTCCAAATATCACTTTGCCAATTCCACAAGAACTGTCTTAGCGAAAGGCTTCTTGAAGGGAAAGCTGTAACTCTGTGAGATGATTTCACAGAACACAAAGAAGTTTCTCAGAAAGCTTCTTACTCTTGGTTATCGGAGGATATTTCCTTTTGCCCTATAGTTTTCAAAGGGATCCGAAATATCTGTTCTCAGATTCCACAGAAATAAGGCTAGCAAAGAGATCCACGAAATACAGATGTAATTCTGTGAGATGAATTAACAGAACACTAAGGAGTTTCTCAGAAAGCTTCTTTCCAGATTTCATCGGAGGATATTTCCTTTTTAACCATAGCCTTCTATGGGCTTCCAAATATTACTTTGCCAATTCCACAAGAACTGTCTTAGCGAAAGGCTTCTTGAGGGGAAAGCTGTACCTCTGTGAGATGATTTCCCAGAACACAAAGAAGTTTCTCAGAAAGCTTCTTTCTCTTTGTTATCGGAGGATATTTCCTTTGGCCCTATCGTCTTCAAAGGGAAAGGAAATATCTGTTGTCAGATTCCACAGAAATAAGGCTAGCAAAGAGATCCTCGAAATACAGATGTAACTCTGTGAGATGAAGTAACAGAACACTAAGCAGTTTCTCAGAAAGCTTCTTTCCAGAATTCATCGGAGGATATTTCCTTTTTCACCATAGCCCTCTATGGGCTTCCAAATATCACTTTGCCAATTCCACAAGAACTGTCTTAGCGAAAGGCTTCTTGAGGGGAAAGCTGTAACTCTGTGAGATGATTTCACAGAACACAAAGAAGTTTCTCAGAAAGCTTCTTTCTCTTTGTTATCGGAGGATATTTCCTTTGGCCCTATCGTCTTCAATGGGAAAGGAAATATCTGTTGTCAGATTCCACAGAAATAAGGCTAGCAAAGAGATCCACGAAATACAGATGTAACTCTGTGAGATGAATTAACAGAACACTAAGCAGTTTCTCAGAAAGCTTCTTTCCAGTTTTCAACGGAGGATATTTCCTTTTTCACCATAGCCCTCTATGGGCTTCCAAATATCACTTTGCCAATTACACAAGAACTGTCTTAGCGAAAGGCTTCTTTAGGGGAAAGCTGTAACTCTGTGAGATGATTTCACAGAACACAAAGAAGTTTCTCAGAAAGCTTCTTTCTCTTTGTTATCGGAGGATATTTCCTTTGGCCCTATAGTCTTCAAAGGGAAAGGAAATATCTGTTCTCAGATGCCACAGAAATAAGGCTAGCAAAGAGATCCACGAAATACAGATGTAACTCTGTGAGATGAATTAACAGAACACTATTCAGTTTCTCAGAAAGCTTCTTTCCAGTTTTCAACGGAGGATATTTACTTTTTCACCATAGCCCTCTATGGGCTTCCAGATATCACTTTGCCAATTCCACAAGAACTGTCTTAGCGAAAGGCTTCTTTAGGGGAAAGCTGTAACTCTGTGAGATGATTTCACAGAACACAAAGAAGTTTCTCCGAAAGCTTCCTTCTCTTTGTTATCGGAGGATATTACCTTTGGCATTATAGTCTTCAAAGGGAAAGGAAATATCTGTTCTCAGATTTAACTGAAATAAGGCTAGCAAGGGATCCACGAAATACAGATGTAACTCTGTGAGATGAATTAACAGAACACTAAGCAGTTTCTCAGAAAGCTTCTTTCCAGATTTCATCGGAGGATATTTCGTTTTTCACCATAGCCCTCTATGGGCTTGCAAATATCATTTCCCAATGCCACAAGAACTGTCTTAGCGAAAGGCTTCTTGAGGGGTAAGCTGTAACTCTGTCAGTTGATTTCAGAAAACACAAAGAAGTTTCTCAGAAAGCTTCTTTCTCTTGGTTATCGGAGGATATTTCCTTTGGCCCTATAGTCTTCAAAGGGAAAGGAAATATCTGTTCTCAGATGCCACAGAAATAAGGCTAGCAAAGAGATCCACGAAATACAGATGTAACGCTGTGAGATGAATTAACAGAACACTATGCAGTTTCTCAGAAAGCTTCTTTCCAGTTTTCAACGGAGGATATTTACTTTTTCACCATAGCCCTCTATGGGCTTCCAAATATCACTTTGCCAATTCCACAAGAACTGTCTTAGCGAAAGGCTTCTTTAGGGGAAAGCTGTAACTCTGTGAGATGATTTCACAGAACACAAAGAAGTTTCTCAGAAAGCTTCTTTCTCTTTGTTATCGGAGGATATTTCCTTTGGCATTATAGTCTTCAAAGGGAAAGGAAATATCTGTTCTCAGATTTAACTGAAATAAGGCTAGCAGGGATCCACGAAATACAGATGTAACTCTGTGAGATGAATTAACAGAACACTAAGCAGTCTCTCAGAAAGCTTCTTTCCAGATTTCATCGGAGGATATTTCCTTTTTCACCATAGCCCTCTATGGGCTTCCGAATAAACTTTGCCAATTCCACAAGAACTGTCTTAGCGAAAGGCTTCTTGAGGGGAAAGCTGTGACTCTGTGAGATGATTTCACAGAACACAAAGAAGTTTCTCAGGAAGCTTCTTTCTCTTTGTTATCGGAGGATATTTCCTTTGGCTCTATATTCTTCAAAGGGAAAGGAAATATCTGTTGTCAGATTCCACAGAAATAAGGCTAGCAAACAGATCCACGAAATACAGATGTAACTCTGTGAGATGAATTAACAGAACACTAAGCAGTTTCTCAGAAAGCTTCTTTCCAGTTTTCATCGGAGGATATTTCCTTTTTCTCCATAGCCCTATATGAGTTTCAAAATATCACTTAACCAATTCCACAAGAAGTGTCTTAGCGAAAGGCTTCTTGAGGGGAAAGCTGTAACTCTGTGAGATGATTTCACAGAACACAAAGAAGTTTCTCAGAAAGCTTCTTTCTCTTCGATATGGAAGGTTATTTCCTTTTGCCCTATAGTCTTCAAAGGGATCCGAAATATCTGTTCTCAGATTCCACAGAAATAAGGCTAGCAAAGAGATCCACGAAATACAGATGTAATTCTGTGAGATGAATTAACAGAACACTAAGCAGTTTCTCAGAAAGGTTCTTTCCAGATTTCATCGGAGAATATTTCCTTTTTCACCATAGCCCTCTATGGGCTTCCAAATATCACTTTGCGAATTCCACAAGAACTGTCTTAGCGAAAGACTTCTTGAGGGGAAAGCTGTAACTCTGTGAGATGACTTCCGAGAACACAAAGAAGTTTCTCAGAAAGCTTCTTTCTCTTTGTTATCGGAGGATATTTCCTTTGGCCCTATCGTCTTCAAAGGGAAAGGAAATATCTGTTGTCAGATTCCACAGAAATAAGGCTAGCAAAGAGATCTACGACATACAGATGTAACTCTGTGAGATGAATTAACAGAACACTAAGCAGTTTCTCAGAAAGCTTCTTTCCAGTTTTCATCGGAGGATATTTCCTTTTTCACCATAGCCCTCTATGGGCTTCCAAATATAACTTTGACAATTACACAAGAACTGTCTTAGCGAAAGGCTTCTTTAGGGGAAAGCTGTAACTCTGTGAGATGATTTCACAGAACACAAAGAAGTTTCTCAGAAAGCTTCTTTCTCTTTGTTATCGGAGGATATTTCCTTTGGCCCCCAATAGTCTTCAAAGGGATCCGAAATATCTGTTGTCAGATTCCACAGAAATAAAGCTAGGAAAGAGATCCACGAAATACAGATGTAACTCTGTGAGATGAATTAACAGAACACTAAGCAGTTTCTCAGAAAGCTTCTTTCCAGATTTCATCGGAGGATATTTCGTTTTTCACCATAGCCCTCTATGGGCTTGCAAATATCATTTCCCAATTCCACAAGAACTGTCTTAGCGAAAGGCTTCTTGAGGGGAAAGCTGTAACTCTGTGAGTTGATTTCAGAAAACACAAAGAAGTTTCTCAGAAAGCTTCTTTCTCTTGGTTATCGGAGGATATTTCCTTTGGCCCTATAGTCTTCAAAGGGAAAGGAAATATCTGTTCTCAGATGCCACAGAAATAAGGCTAGCAAAGAGATCCACGAAATACAGATGTAACTCTGTGAGATGAATTAACAGAACACTAAGCAGTTTCTTAGAAAGCTTCTTTCCAGTTTTCAACGGAGGATATTTCCTTTTTCACCATAGCCCTCTATGGGCTTCCAAATATCACTTTGCCAATTCCACAAGAACTGTCTTAGCGAAAGGCTTCTTTAGGGGAAAGCTGTAACTCTGTGAGATGATTTCACAGAACACAAAGAAGTTTCTCAGAAAGCTTCTTTCTCTTTGTTATCGGAGGATATTTCCTTTGGCATTATAGTCTTCAAAGGGAAAGGAAATATCTGTTCTCAGATTTAACTGAAATAAGGCTAGCAGGGATCCACGAAATACAGATGTAACTCTGTGAGATGAATTAACAGAACACTAAGCAGTCTCTCAGAAAGCTTCTTTCCAGATTTCATCGGAGGATATTTCCTTTTTCACCATAGCCCTCTATGGGCTTCCGAATAAACTTTGCCAATTCCACAAGAACTGTCTTAGCGAAAGGCTTCTTGAGGGGAAAGCTGTGACTCTGTGAGATGATTTCACAGAACACAAAGAAGTTTCTCAGGAAGCTTCTTTCTCTTTGTTATCGGAGGATATTTCCTTTGGCTCTATATTCTTCAAAGGGAAAGGAAATATCTGTTGTCAGATTCCACAGAAATAAGGCTAGCAAACAGATCCACGAAATACAGATGTAACTCTGTGAGATGAATTAACAGAACACTAAGCAGTTTCTCAGAAAGCTTCTTTCCAGTTTTCATCAGAGGATATTTCCTTTTTCTCCATAGCCCTATATGAGTTTCAAAATATCACTTAACCAATTCCACAAGAAGTGTCTTAGCGAAAGGCTTCTTGAGGGGAAAGCTGTAACTCTGTGAGATGATTTCACAGAACACAAAGAAGTTTCTCAGAAAGCTTCTTTCTCTTCGATATGGAAGGTTATTTCCTTTTGCCCTATAGTCTTCAAAGGGATCCGAAATATCTGTTCTCAGATTCCACAGAAATAAGGCTAGCAAAGAGATCCACGAAATACAGATGTAATTCTGTGAGATGAATTAACAGAACACTAAGCAGTTTCTCAGAAAGGTTCTTTCCAGATTTCATCGGAGAATATTTCCTTTTTCACCATAGCCCTCTATGGGCTTCCAAATATCACTTTGCGAATTCCACAAGAACTGTCTTAGCGAAAGACTTCTTGAGGGGAAAGCTGTAACTCTGTGAGATGACTTCCGAGAACACAAAGAAGTTTCTCAGAAAGCTTCTTTCTCTTTGTTATCGGAGGATATTTCCTTTGGCCCTATCGTCTTCAAAGGGAAAGGAAATATCTGTTGTCAGATTCCACAGAAATAAGGCTAGCAAAGAGATCTACGACATACAGATGTAACTCTGTGAGATGAATTAACAGAACACTAAGCAGTTTCTCAGAAAGCTTCTTTCCAGTTTTCATCGGAGGATATTTCCTTTTTCACCATAGCCCTCTATGGGCTTCCAAATATAACTTTGACAATTACACAAGAACTGTCTTAGCGAAAGGCTTCTTGAGGGGAAAGCTGTAACTCTGTGAGATGATTTCACAGAACACAAAGAAGTTTCTCAGAAAGCTTCTTTCTCTTTGTTATCGGAGGATATTTCCTTTGGCCCCCAATAGTCTTCAAAGGGATCCGAAATATCTGTTGTCAGATTCCACAGAAATAAAGCTAGGAAAGAGATCCACGAAATACAGATGTAACTCTGTGAGATGAATTAACAGAACACTAAGCAGTTTCTCAGAAAGCTTCTTTCCAGATTTCATCGGAGGATATTTCCTTTTTCACCATAGCCCTCTATGAGCTTCCAAATATCACTTTGCCAATTTCACAAAAACTGTCTTAGCGAAAGGCTTCTTGAGGGGAAAGCTGTAACTCTGTGAGATGATTTCACAGAACACAAAGAAGTTTCTCAGAAATCTTCTTTCTCTGTGTTATCGGAGGATATTTCCTTTAGCCCTATAGTCTTCAAAGGGAAAGGAAATATCTGTTGTCAGATTCCACAGAAATAAGGCTAGCAAAGAGATCCACGAAATACAGATGTAACTCTGTGAGATGAATTAACAGAACACTAAGCAGTTTCTCAGAAAGCTTCTTTCCAGATTTCATCGGAGGATATTTCCTTTTTCACCATAGCCCTCTATGGGCTTCCAAATATCACTTTGCCAATTCCACAAGAACTGTCTTAGCGAAAGGCTTATTGAGGGGAAAGCTGTAACTGTGTGAGACGATTTCACAGAACACAAAGAAGTTTCTCAGAAAGCCTCTTTCTCTTGGTTATCGGAGGATATTTCCTTTGACCCTATAGTCTTCAAAGGGAAAGGAAATATCTGTTCTCAGGTTCCACAGAAATAGGGCTAGCAAAGAGATCCACGAAATACAGATGTAACTCTGTGAGATGAATTAACAGAACACTAAGCAGTTTCTCCGAAAACTTCTTTCCAGATTTCATCGCAGGATATTTCCTTTTTCACCATAGCCCTCTATGGGCTTCCAAGTAACACTTTACCAATTCCACAAGAACTGTCTTAGCGAAAGGCTTCTTGAGGGCAAAGCTGTAACTCTGTGAGATGATTTCACAGAACACAAAGAAGTTTCTCAGAAAGCTTCTTACTCTTTGTTATCGGAGGATATTTCCTTTGGCCCTATAGTCTTCAAAGGGAAAGGAAATATCTGTTGTCAGATTCCACAGAAATAAGGCTAGCAAAGAGATCCACGAAATACAGATGTAAGTCTGTGAGATGAATGAACAGAACACTAAGCAGTTTCTCAGAAAGCTTCTTTCCAGATTTCATCGGAGGATATTTCGTTTTTCACCATAGCCCTCTATGGGCTTCCAAATATCATTTTGCCAATTCCACAAGAACTGTCTTAGCGAAAGGCTTCTTGAGGGCAAAGCTGTAACTCTGTGAGATGATTTCACAGAACACAAAGAAGTTTCTCAGAAAGCTTCTTTCTCTTTGTTATCGGAGGATATTTCTTTTGGCCCTATAGTCTTAAAAGGGAAAGGAAATATCTGTTGTCAGTTCCCACAGAAATAAGGCTAGCAAAGAGATCCACGAAATACTGATGTAACTCTGTGAGATGAATTAACAGAACACTAAGCAGTTTCTCAGAAAGCTTCTTTCCAGATTTCATCGGAAGATATTTCCTTTTTCACCGTAGCCCTCTATGGGCTTCCTAATATCACTTTGCCAATTCCACAAGAACTGTCTTAGCGAAAGGCTTCTTGAGGGGAAAGCTGTAACTCTGTGAGATGATTTCACAGAACACAAAGAAGTTTCTCAGAAAGCTCCTTTCTCTGTGTTATCGGAGGATATTTCCTTTGGCCCTATAGTCTTCAAAGGGAAAGGAAATATCTGTTCTCAGATTCCACAGAAATAAGGCTAGCAAAGAGATCCACGAAATACAGATGTAACTCTGTGAGATGAAGTAACAGAACACTAAGCAGTTTCTCAGAAAGCTTCTTTCCAGATTTCATCGAAGGATATTTCCTTTTTCACCATAGCCCTCTATGGGCTTCCAAATAACACTTTGCCAATTCCACAAGAAGGGTCTTAGCGAAAGGCTTCTTGAGGGGAAAGCTGTAACTCTGTGAGATGATTTCACAGAACACAAAGAAGTTTCTCAGAAAGCTTCTTTCTCTTTTTTATCGGAGGATATTTCCTTTGGCCCTATAGTCTTAAAAGGGATCCGAAATATCTGTTCTCAGATTCCACAGAAATAAGGCCAGCAAAGATATCCACGAAATACAGATGTAACTCTGTGAGATGAATTAACAGAACACTAAGCAGTTTCTCAGAAAGCTTCTTTCCAGATTTCATCGGAGGATATTTCCTTTTTCACCATAGCCCTCTAAGGGGTTCCAAATATCACTTTGCCAATTCCACAAGAACTGTCTTAGCGAAAGGCTTCTTGAGGGGAAAGCTGTAACTCTGTGAGATGATTTCACAGAACACAAAGAAGTTTCTCAGAAAGCTTCTTTCTCTTTGTTATCGGAGGATATTTCCTTTGGCCCTATAGTCTTCAAAGGGAAAGGAAATATCTGTTCTCAGATTCCACAGAAATAAGGCTAGCAAAGAGATCCACGAAATACAGATGTAACTCTGTGAGATGAATTAACAGAACACTAAGCAGTTTCTCAGAAAGCTTCTTTCCATATTTCATGGGAGGATATTTCCTTTTTCACCATAGCCCTCTATGGGCTTCCAAATATCACTTTGCCAATTCCACAAGAACTGTCTTAGCGAAAGGCTTCTTGAAGGGAAAGCTGTAACTCTGTGAGATGATTTCACAGAACACAAAGAAGTTTCTCAGAAAGCTTCTTTCTCTTGGTTATCGGAGGATATTTCCTTTTGCCCTATAGTTTTCAAAGGGATCCGAAATATCTGTTCTCAGATTCCACAGAAATAAGGCTAGCAAAGAGATCCACGAAATACAGATGTAATTCTGTGAGATGAATTAACAGAACACTAAGGAGTTTCTCAGAAAGCTTCTTTCCAGATTTCATCGGAGGATATTTCCCTTTTAACCATAGCCTTCTATGGGCTTCCAAATATTACTTTGCCAATTCCACAAGAACTGTCTTAGCGAAAGGCTTCTTGAGGGGAAAGCTGTACCTCTGTGAGATGATTTCCCAGAACACAAAGAAGTTTCTCAGAAAGCTTCTTTCTCTTTGTTATCGGAGGATATTTCCTTTGGCCCTATCGTCTTCAAAGGGAAAGGAAATATCTGTTGTCAGATTCCACAGAAATAAGGCTAGCAAAGAGATCCTCGAAATACAGATGTAACTCTGTTAGATGAACTAACAGAACACTAAGAAGTTTCTCAGAAAGCTTCTTTCCAGTTTTCATCGGAGGATATTTCCTTTTTCTCCATAGCCCTATATGAGTTTCAAAATATCACTTAACCAATTCCACAAGAAGTGTCTTAGCGAAAGGCTTCTTGAGGGTAAAGCTGTAACTCTGTGAGATGATTTCACAGAACACAAAGAAGTTTCTCAGAAAGCTTCTTTCTCTTCGATATGGAAGGTTATTTCCTTTTGCCCTATAGTCTTCAAAGGGATCCGAAATATCTGTTCTCAGATTCCACAGAAATAAGGCTAGCAAAGAGATCCACGAAATACAGATGTAATTCTGTGAGATGAATTAACAGAACACTAAGCAGTTTCTCAGAAAGGTTCTTTCCAGATTTCATCGGAGAATATTTCCTTTTTCACCATAGCCCTCTATGGGCTTCCAAATATCACTTTGCCAATTCCACAAGAACTGTCTTAGCGAAAGACTTCTTGAGGGGAAAGCTGTAACTCTGTGAGATGACTTCCGAGAACACAAAGAAGTTTCTCAGAAAGCTTCTTTCTCTTTGTTATCGGAGGATATTTCCTTTGGCCCTATAGTCTTCAAAGGGAAAGGAAATATCTGTTCTCAGATTCCACAGAAATAAGGCTAGCAAAGAGATCCACGAAATACAGATGTAACTCTGTGAGATGAATTAACAGAACACTAAGCAGTTTCTCAGAAAGCTTCTTTCCATATTTCATGGGAGGATATTTCCTTTTTCACCATAGCCCTCTATGGGCTTCCAAATATCACTTTGCCAATTCCACAAGAACTGTCTTAGCGAAAGGCTTCTTGAAGGGAAAGCTGTAACTCTGTGAGATGATTTCACAGAACACAAAGAAGTTTCTCAGAAAGCTTCTTTCTCTTGGTTATCGGAGGATATTTCCTTTTGCCCTATAGTTTTCAAAGGGATCCGAAATATCTGTTCTCAGATTCCACAGAAATAAGGCTAGCAAAGAGATCCACGAAATACAGATGTAATTCTGTGAGATGAATTAACAGAACACTAAGGAGTTTCTCAGAAAGCTTCTTTCCAGATTTCATCGGAGGATATTTCCCTTTTAACCATAGCCTTCTATGGGCTTCCAAATATTACTTTGCCAATTCCACAAGAACTGTCTTAGCGAAAGGCTTCTTGAGGGGAAAGCTGTACCTCTGTGAGATGATTTCCCAGAACACAAAGAAGTTTCTCAGAAAGCTTCTTTCTCTTTGTTATCGGAGGATATTTCCTTTGGCCCTATCGTCTTCAAAGGGAAAGGAAATATCTGTTGTCAGATTCCACAGAAATAAGGCTAGCAAAGAGATCCTCGAAATACAGATGTAACTCTGTTAGATGAACTAACAGAACACTAAGAAGTTTCTCAGAAAGCTTCTTTCCAGTTTTCATCGGAGGATATTTCCTTTTTCTCCATAGCCCTATATGAGTTTCAAAATATCACTTAACCAATTCCACAAGAAGTGTCTTAGCGAAAGGCTTCTTGAGGGTAAAGCTGTAACTCTGTGAGATGATTTCACAGAACACAAAGAAGTTTCTCAGAAAGCTTCTTTCTCTTCGATATGGAAGGTTATTTCCTTTTGCCCTATAGTCTTCAAAGGGATCCGAAATATCTGTTCTCAGATTCCACAGAAATAAGGCTAGCAAAGAGATCCACGAAATACAGATGTAATTCTGTGAGATGAATTAACAGAACACTAAGCAGTTTCTCAGAAAGGTTCTTTCCAGATTTCATCGGAGAATATTTCCTTTTTCACCATAGCCCTCTATGGGCTTCCAAATATCACTTTGCCAATTCCACAAGAACTGTCTTAGCGAAAGACTTCTTGAGGGGAAAGCTGTAACTCTGTGAGATGACTTCCGAGAACACAAAGAAGTTTCTCAGAAAGCTTCTTTCTCTTTGTTATCGGAGGATATTTCCTTTGGCATTATAGTCTTCAAAGGGAAAGGAAATATCTGTTCTCAGATTTAACTGAAATAAGGCTAGCAAGGGATCCACGAAATACAGATGTAACTCTGTGAGATGAATTAACAGAACACTAAGCAGTCTCTCAGAAAGCTTCTTTCCAGATTTCATCGGAGGATATTTCCTTTTTCACCATAGCCCTCTATGGGCTTCCGAATAAACTTTGCCAATTCCACAAGAACTGTCTTAGCGAAAGGCTTCTTGAGGGGAAAGCTGTGACTCTGTGAGATAATTTCACAGAACACAAAGAAGTTTCTCAGAAAGCTTCTTTCTCTTTGTTATCGGAGGATATTTGCTTTGGCTCTATATTCTTCAAAGGGAAAGGAAATATCTGTTCTCAGATTCCACAGAAATAAGGCTAGCAAAGAGATCCACGAAATACAGATGTAACTCTGTGAGATGAATTAACAGAACACTAAGCAGTTTCTCAGAAAGCTTCTTTCCAGTTTTCATCGGAGGATATTTCCTTTTTCTCCATAGCCCTATATGAGTTTCAAAATATCACTTAACCAATTCCACAAGAAGTGTCTTAGCGAAAGGCTTCTTGAGGGAAAAGCTGTAACTCTGAGAGATGATTTCACAGAACACAAAGAAGTTTCTCAGAAAGCTTCTTTCTCTTCGATATGGAAGGTTATTTCCTTTTGCCCTATAGTCTTCAAAGGGATCCGAAATATCTGTTCTCAGATTCCACAGAAATAAGGCTAGCAAAGAGATCCACGAAATACAGATGTAATTCTGTGAGATGAATTAACAGAACACTAAGCAGTTTCTCAGAAAGGTTCTTTCCAGATTTCATCGGAGAATATTTCCTTTTTCACCATAGCCCTCTATGGGCTTCCAAATATCACTTTGCGAATTCCACAAGAACTGTCTTAGCGAAAGAATTCTTGAGGGGAAAGCTGTAACTCTGTGAGATGACTTCACAGAACACAAAGAAGTTTCTCAGAAAGCTTCTTTCTCTTTGTTATCGGAGGATATTTCCTTTGGCCCTATCGTCTTCAAAGGGAAAGGAAATATCTGTTGTCAGATTCCACAGAAATAAGGCTAGCAAAGAGATCTACGACATACAGATGTAACTCTGTGAGATGAATTAACAGAAAACTAAGCAGTTTCTCAGAAAGCTTCTTTCCAGTTTTCATCGGAGGATATTTCCTTTTTCACCATAGCCCTCTATGGGCTTCCAAATATCACTTTGCCAATTACACAAGAACTGTCTTACCGAAAGGCTTCTTTAGGGGAAAGCTGTAACTCTGTGAGATGATTTCACAGAACACAAAGAAGTTTCTCAGAAAGCTTCTTTCTCTTTGTTATCGGAGGATATTTCCTTTGGCCCCCAATAGTCTTCAAAGGGATCCGAAATATCTGTTGTCAGATTCCACAGAAATAAAGCTAGGAAAGAGATCCACGAAATACAGATGTAACTCTGTGAGATGAATTAACAGAACACTAAGCAGTTTCTCAGAAAGCTTCTTAACAGATTTCATCGGAGGATATTTCCTTTTTCACCATAGCCCTCTATGGTCTTCCAAATATCACTTTGCCAATTCCACAAGAACTGTCTTAGCCAAAGGCTTATTGAGGGGAAAGCTGTAACTGTGTGAGATGATTTCACAGAATACAAAGAAGTTTCTCAGAAAGCCTCTTTCTCTTGGTTATCGGAGGATATTTCCTTTGACCCTATAGTCTTCAAAGGGAAAGGAAATATCTGTTCTCAGGTTCCACAGAAATAGGGCTAGCAAAGAGATCCACGAAATACAGATGTAACTCTGTGAGATGAATTAACAGAACACTAAGCAGTTTCTCAGAAAGCTTCTTTCCAGATTTCATCGGAGGATATTTCCTTTTTCACCATAGCCCACTATGGGCTTCCAAATAACACTTTGCCAATTCCACAAGAACTGTCTTAGAGAAAGGCTTCTTGAGGGCAAAGCTGTAACTCTGTGAGATGATTTCACAGAACACAAAGAAGTGTCTCAGAAAGCTTCTTACTCTTTGTTATCGGAGGATATTTCCTTTGGCCCTATAGTCTTCAAAGGGAAAGGAAATATCTGTTCTCAGATTCCACAGAAATAAGGCTAGCAAAGAGATCCACGAAATACAGATGTAAGTCTGTGAGATGAATGAACAGAACACTAAGCAGTTTCTCAGAAAGCTTCTTTCCAGATTTCATCGGAGGATATTTCGTTTTTCACCATAGCCCTCTATGGGCTTCCAAATATCATTTTGCCAATTCCACAAGAACTGTCTTAGCGAAAGGCTTCTTGAGGGCAAAGCTGTAACTCTGTGAGATGATTTCACAGAACACAAAGAAGTTTCTAAGAAAGCTTCTTTCTCTTTGTTATCGGAGGATATTTCCTTTGGCCCTATAGTCTTCAAAGGGAATGGAAATATCTGTTGTCAGGTCCCACAGAAATAAGGCTAGCAAAGAGATCCACGAAATACAGATGTAACTCTGTGAGATGAATTAACAGAACACTAAGCAGTTTCTCAGAAAGCTTCTTTCCAGATTTCATCGGAGGATATTTCCTTTTTCACCGTAGCCCTCTATGGGCTTCCTAATATCACTTTGCCAATTCCACAAGAACTGTCTTAGCGAAAGGCTTCTTGAGGGGAAAGCTGTAACTCTGTGAGATGATTTCACAGAACACAAAGAAGTTTCTCAGAAAGCTCCTTTCTCTGTGTTATCGGAGGATATTCCCTTTGGCCCTACAGTCTTCAAAGGGAAAGGAAATATCTGTTCTCAGATTCCACAGAAACAAGGCTAGCAAAGAGATCCACGAAATACAGATGTAACTCTGTGACATGAAGTAACAGAACACTAAGCAGTTTCTCAGAAAGCTTCTTTCCAGATTTCATCGAAGGATATTTCCTTTTTCACCGTAGCCCTCTATGGGATTCCAAATATCACTTTGCCAATTCCACAAGAACTGTGTTAGCGAATGGCTTCTTGAGGGGAAAGCTGTAACTGTGTGAGATGATTTCACAGAACACTAAGAAGTTTCTCAGAAAGCTTCTTTCTCTTGGTTATCGGAGGATATTTACTTTGGCCCTATAGTGTTCAAAGGGAAAGGAAACACCTGTTCTCAGATTCCACAGAAATAAGGCTAGCAAAGAGATCCACGAAATACAGATGTAACTCTGTGAGATGAATTAACAGAACACTAAGCAGTTTCTCAGAAAACTTCTTTCCAGATTTCATCGGAGGATATTTCCTTTTTCACCATAGCCCTCTATGGGCTTCCAAATAACACTTTGCCAATTCCACAAGAAGGGTCTTAGCGAAAGGCTTCTTGAGGGGAAAGCTGTAACTCTGTGAGATGATTTCACAGAACACAAGGAAGTTTCTCAGAAAGCTTCTTTCTCTTTGTTACCGGAGGAAATTTCCTTTGGCCCTATAGTCTTCAAAATGAAAGGAAATATCTGCTCTCAGATTACACAGAAATAAGACTAGCAAAGAGATCCACGAAATACAGATATAACTCTGTGAGATGAATTAACAGAACACTAAGCAGTTTCTCAGAAAGCTTCTTTCCAGATTTCATGGGAGGATATTTCCTTTTTCACCATAGCCCTCTATGGGCTTCCAAATATCACTTTGCCAATTCCACAAGAACTGTCTTAGCGAAAGGCTTCTTGAGGGGAAAGCTGTAACTCTGTGAGATGATTTCACAGAACACAAAGAAGTTTCTCAGAAATCTTCTTTCTCTGTGTTATCGGAGGATATTTCCTTTAGCCCTATAGTCTTCAAAGGGAAAGGAAATATCTGTTGTCAGATTCCACAGAAATAAGGCTAGCAAAGAGATCCACGAAATACAGATGTAACTCTGTGAGATGAATTAACAGAACACTAAGCAGTTTCTCAGAAAGCTTCTTTCCAGATTTCATCGGAGGATATTTCCTTTTTCACCATAGCCCTCTATGGGCTTCCAAATATCACTTTGCCAATTCCACAAGAACTGTCTTAGCGAAAGGCTTATTGAGGGGAAAGCTGTAACTGTGTGAGACGATTTCACAGAACACAAAGAAGTTTCTCAGAAAGCCTCTTTCTCTTGGTTATCGGAGGATATTTCCTTTGACCCTATAGTCTTCAAAGGGAAAGGAAATATCTGTTCTCAGGTTCCACAGAAATAGGGCTAGCAAAGAGATCCACGAAATACAGATGTAACTCTGTGAGATGAATTAACAGAACACTAAGCAGTTTCTCCGAAAACTTCTTTCCAGATTTCATCGCAGGATATTTCCTTTTTCACCATAGCCCTCTATGGGCTTCCAAATAACACTTTACCAATTCCACAAGAACTGTCTTAGCGAAAGGCTTCTTGAGGGCAAAGCTGTAACTCTGTGAGATGATTTCACAGAACACAAAGAAGTTTCTCAGAAAGCTTCTTACTCTTTGTTATCGGAGGATATTTCCTTTGGCCCTATAGTCTTCAAAGGGAAAGGAAATATCTGTTGTCAGATTCCACAGAAATAAGGCTAGCAAAGAGATCCACGAAATACAGATGTAAGTCTGTGAGATGAATGAACAGAACACTAAGCAGTTTCTCAGAAAGCTTCTTTCCAGATTTCATCGGAGGATATTTCGTTTTTCACCATAGCCCTCTATGGGCTTCCAAATATCATTTTGCCAATTCAACAAGAACTGTCTTAGCGAAAGGCTTCTTGAGGGCAAAGCTGTAACTCTGTGAGATGATTTCACAGAACACAAAGAAGTTTCTCAGAAAGCTTCTTTCTCTTTGTTATCGGAGGATATTTCCTTTGGCCCTATAGTCTTAAAAGGGAAAGGAAATATCTGTTGTCAGTTCCCACAGAAATAAGGCTAGCAAAGAGATCCACGAAATACTGATGTAACTCTGTGAGATGAATTAACAGAACACTAAGCAGTTTCTCAGAAAGCTTCTTTCCAGATTTCATCGGAAGATATTTCCTTTTTCACCGTAGCCCTCTATGGGCTTCCTAATATCACTTTGCCAATTCCACAAGAACTGTCTTAGCGAAAGGCTTCTTGAGGGGAAAGCTGTAACTCTGTGAGATGATTTCACAGAACACAAAGAAGTTTCTCAGAAAGCTCCTTTCTCTGTGTTATCGGAGGATAATTCCTTTGGCCCTATAGTCTTCAAAGGGAAAGGAAATATCTGTTCTCAGATTCCACAGAAATAAGGCTAGCAAAGAGATCCACGAAATACAGATGTAACTCTGTGAGATGAAGTAACAGAACACTAAGCAGTTTCTCAGAAAGCTTCTTTCCAGATTTCATCGAAGGATATTTCCTTTTTAACCGTAGCCCTCTATGGGCTTCCAAATATCACTTTGCCAATTCCACAAGAACTGTCTTAGCGAAAGGCTTCTTTAGGGGAAAGCTGTAACTGTGTGAGATGATTTCACAGAACACTAAGAAGTTTCTCAGAAAGCTTCTTTCTCTTGGTTATCGGAGGATATTTACTTAGGCCCTATAGTCTTCAAAGGGAAAGGAAACACCTGTTCTCAGATTCCACAGAAATAAGGCTAGCAAAGAGATCCACGAAATACAGATGTAACTCTGTGAGATGAATTAACAGAACACTAAGCAGATTCTCAGAAAACTTCTTTCCAGATTTCATCGGAGGATATTTCCTTTTTCACCATAGCCCTCTATGGGCTTCCAAATAACACTTTGCCAATTCCACAAGAAGGGTCTTAGCGAAAGGCTTCTTGAGGGGAAAGCTGTAACTCTGTGAGATGATTTCACAGAACACAAAGAAGTTTCTCAGAAAGCTTCTTTCTCTTTTTTATCGGAGGATATTTCCTTTGGCCCTATAGTCTTAAAAGGGATCCGAAATATCTGTTCTCAGATTCCACAGAAATAAGGCTAGCAAAGATATCCACGAAATACAGATGTAACTCTGTGAGATGAATTAACAGAACACTAAGCAGTTTCTCAGAAAGCTTCTTTCCAGATTTCATCGGAAGATATTTCCTTTTTCACCGTAGCCCTCTATGGGCTTCCTAATATCACTTTGCCAATTCCACAAGAACTGTCTTAGCGAAAGGCTTCTTGAGGGGAAAGCTGTAACTCTGTGAGATGATTTCACAGAACACAAAGAAGTTTCTCAGAAAGCTCCTTTCTCTGTGTTATCGGAGGATAATTCCTTTGGCCCTATAGTCTTCAAAGGGAAAGGAAATATCTGTTCTCAGATTCCACAGAAATAAGGCTAGCAAAGAGATCCACGAAATACAGATGTAACTCTGTGAGATGAAGTAACAGAACACTAAGCAGTTTCTCAGAAAGCTTCTTTCCAGATTTCATCGAAGGATATTTCCTTTTTAACCGTAGCCCTCTATGGGCTTCCAAATATCACTTTGCCAATTCCACAAGAACTGTCTTAGCGAAAGGCTTCTTGAGGGGAAAGCTGTAACTGTGTGAGATGATTTCACAGAACACTAAGAAGTTTCTCAGAAAGCTTCTTTCTCTTGGTTATCGGAGGATATTTACTTAGGCCCTATAGTCTTCAAAGGGAAAGGAAACACCTGTTCTCAGATTCCACAGAAATAAGGCTAGCAAAGAGATCCACGAAATACAGATGTAACTCTGTGAGATGAATTAACAGAACACTAAGCAGATTCTCAGAAAACTTCTTTCCAGATTTCATCGGAGGATATTTCCTTTTTCACCATAGCCCTCTATGGGCTTCCAAATAACACTTTGCCAATTCCACAAGAAGGGTCTTAGCGAAAGGCTTCTTGAGGGGAAAGCTGTAACTCTGTGAGATGATTTCACAGAACACAAAGAAGTTTCTCAGAAAGCTTCTTTCTCTTTTTTATCGGAGGATATTTCCTTTGGCCCTATAGTCTTAAAAGGGATCCGAAATATCTGTTCTCAGATTCCACAGAAATAAGGCTAGCAAAGATATCCACGAAATACAGATGTAACTCTGTGAGATGAATTAACAGAACACTAAGCAGTTTCTCAGAAAGCTTCTTTCCAGATTTCATCGGAGGATATTTCCTTTTTCACCATAGCCCTCTAAGGGGTTCCAAATATCACTTTGCCAATTCCACAAGAACTGTCTTAGCGAAAGGCTTCTTGAGGGGAAAGCTGTAACTCTGTGAGATGATTTCACAGAACACAAAGAAGTTTCTCAGAAAGCTTCTTTCTCTTGGTTATCGGAGGATATTTCCTTTGGCCCTATAGTCTTCAAAGGGAAAGGAAATATCTGTTCTCAGATTCCACAGAAATAAGGCTAGCAAAGAGATCCACGAAATACAGATGTAACTCTGTGAGATGAATTAACAGAACACTAAGCAGTTTCTCAGAAAGCTTCTTTCCATATTTCATGGGAGGATATTTCCTTTTTCACCATAGCCCTCTATGGGCTTCCAAATATCACTTTGCCAATTCCACAAGAACTGTCTTAGCGAAAGGCTTCTTGAAGGGAAAGCTGTACCTCTGTGAGATGATTTCCCAGAACACAAAGAAGTTTCTCAGAAAGCTTCTTTCTCTTTGTTATCGGAGGATATTTCCTTTGGCCCTATCGTCTTCAAAGGGAAAGGAAATATCTGTTGTCAGATTCCACAGAAATAAGGCTAGCAAAGAGATCCTCGAAATACAGATGTAACTCTGTTAGATGAACTAACAGAACACTAAGAAGTTTCTCAGAAAGCTTCTTTCCAGTTTTCAACGGAGGATATTTCCTTTTTCACAATAGCCCTCTATGGGCTTCCAAATATCACTTTGCCAATTCCACAAGAACTGTCTTAGCGAAAGGCTTGTTGAGGGGAAACCTGTAACTCTGTGAGATGATTTCACAGAACACAAAGAAGTTTCTCAGAAAGCTTCTTTCTCTTTGTTATCGGAGGATATTTCCTTTGGCATTATAGTCTTCAAAGGGAAAGGAAATATCTGTTCTCAGATTTAACTGAAATAAGGCTAGCAAGGGATCCACGAAATACAGATGTAACTCTTTGAGATGAATTAACAGAACACTAAGCAGTCTCTCAGAAAGCTTCTTTCCAGATATCATCGGAGGATATTTCCTTTTTCACCCTAGCCCTCTATGGGCTTCCGAATAAACTTTTCCAATTCCACAAGAACTGTCTTAGTGAAAGGCTTCTTGAGTGGAAAGCTGTGACTCTGTGAGATGATTTCACAGAACACAAAGAAGTTTCTCAGAAAGCTTCTTTCTCTTTGTTATCGGAGGATATTTCCTTTGGCTCTATATTCTTCAAAGGGAAAGGAAATATCTGTTGTCAGATTCCACAGAAATAAGGCTAGCAAAGAGATCCACGAAATACAGATGTAACTCTGTGAGATGAATTAACAGAACACTAAGCAGTTTCTCAGAAAGCTTCTTTCCAGTTTTCATCGGAGGATATTTCCTTTTTCTCCATAGCCCTATATGAGTTTCAAAATATCACTTAACCAATTCCACAAGAAGTGTCTTAGCGAAAGGCTTCTTGAGGGTAAAGCTGTAACTCTGTGAGATGATTTCACAGAACACAAAGAAGTTTCTCAGAAAGCTTCTTTCTCTTCGATATGGAAGGTTATTTCCTTTTGCCCTATAGTCTTCAAAGGGATCCGAAATATCTGTTCTCAGATTCCACAGAAATAAGGCTAGCAAAGAGATCCACGAAATACAGATGTAATTCTGTGAGATGAATTAACAGAACACTAAGCAGTTTCTCAGAAAGGTTCTTTCCAGATTTCATCGGAGAATATTTCCTTTTTCACCATAGCCCTCTATGGGCTTCCAAATATCACTTTGCGAATTCCACAAGAACTGTCTTAGCGAAAGACTTCTTGAGGGGAAAGCTGTAACTCTGTGAGATGACTTCCGAGAACACAAAGAAGTTTCTCAGAAAGCTTCTTTCTCTTTGTTATCGGAGGATATTTCCTTTGGCATTATAGTCTTCAAAGGGAAAGGAAATATCTGTTCTCAGATTTAACTGAAATAAGGCTAGCAAGGGATCCACGAAATACAGATGTAACTCTGTGAGATGAATTAACAGAACACTAAGCAGTCTCTCAGAAAGCTTCTTTCCAGATTTCATCGGAGGATATTTCCTTTTTCACCATAGCCCTCTATGGGCTTCCGAATAAACTTTGCCAATTCCACAAGAACTGTCTTAGCGAAAGGCTTCTTGAGGGGAAAGCTGTGACTCTGTGAGATGATTTCACAGAACACAAAGAAGTTTCTCAGAAAGCTTCTTTCTCTTTGTTATCGGAGGATATTTGCTTTGGCTCTATATTCTTCAAAGGGAAAGGAAATATCTGTTCTCAGATTCCACAGAAATAAGGCTAGCAAAGAGATCCACGAAATACAGATGTAACTCTGTGAGATGAATTAACAGAACACTAAGCAGTTTCTCAGAAAGCTTCTTTCCAGTTTTCATCGGAGGATATTTCCTTTTTCTCCATAGCCCTATATGAGTTTCAAAATATCACTTAACCAATTCCACAAGAAGTGTCTTAGCGAAAGGCTTCTTGAGGGAAAAGCTGTAACTCTGAGAGATGATTTCACAGAACACAAAGAAGTTTCTCAGAAAGCTTCTTTCTCTTCGATATGGAAGGTTATTTCCTTTTGCCCTATAGTCTTCAAAGGGATCCGAAATATCTGTTCTCAGATTCCACAGAAATAAGGCTAGCAAAGAGATCCACGAAATACAGATGTAATTCTGTGAGATGAATTAACAGAACACTAAGCAGTTTCTCAGAAAGGTTCTTTCCAGATTTCATCGGAGAATATTTCCTTTTTCACCATAGCCCTCTATGGGCTTCCAAATATCACTTTGCGAATTCCACAAGAACTGTCTTAGCGAAAGACTTCTTGAGGGGAAAGCTGTAACTCTGTGAGATGACTTCACAGAACACAAAGAAGTTTCTCAGAAAGCTTCTTTCTCTTTGTTATCGGAGGATATTTCCTTTGGCCCTATCGTCTTCAAAGGGAAAGGAAATATCTGTTGTCAGATTCCACAGAAATAAGGCTAGCAAAGAGATCTACGACATACAGATGTAACTCTGTGAGATGAATTAACAGAACACTAAGCAGTTTCTCAGAAAGCTTCTTTCCAGTTTTCATCGGAGGATATTTCCTTTTTCACCATAGCCCTCTATGGGCTTCCAAATATCACTTTGCCAATTACACAAGAACTGTCTTACCGAAAGGCTTCTTTAGGGGAAAGCTGTAACTCTGTGAGATGATTTCACAGAACACAAAGAAGTTTCTCAGAAAGCTTCTTTCTCTTTGTTATCGGAGGATATTTCCTTTGGCCCCCAATAGTCTTCAAAGGGATCCGAAATATCTGTTGTCAGATTCCACAGAAATAAAGGTAGGAAAGAGATCCACGAAATACAGATGTAACTCTGTGAGATGAATTAACAGAACACTAAGCAGTTTCTCAGAAAGCTTCTTAACAGATTTCATCGGAGGATATTTCCTTTTTCACCATAGCCCTCTATGGGCTTCCAAATATCACTTTGCCAATTCCACAAGAACTGTCTTAGCCAAAGGCTTATTGAGGGGAAAGCTGTAACTGTGTGAGATGATTTCACAGAACACAAAGAAGTTTCTCAGAAAGCCTCTTTCTCTTGGTTATCGGAGGATATTTCCTTTGACCCTATAGTCTTCAAAGGGAAAGGAAATATCTGTTCTCAGGTTCCACAGAAATAGGGCTAGCAAAGAGATCCACGAAATACAGATGTAACTCTGTGAGATGAATTAACAGAACACTAAGCAGTTTCTCAGAAAGCTTCTTTCCAGATTTCATCGGAGGATATTTCCTTTTTCACCATAGCCCACTATGGGCTTCCAAATAACACTTTGCCAATTCCACAAGAACTGTCTTAGAGAAAGGCTTCTTGAGGGCAAAGCTGTAACTCTGTGAGATGATTTCACAGAACACAAAGAAGTGTCTCAGAAAGCTTCTTACTCTTTGTTATCGGAGGATATTTCCTTTGGCCCTATAGTCTTCAAAGGGAAAGGAAATATCTGTTCTCAGATTCCACAGAAATAAGGCTAGCAAAGAGATCCACGAAATACAGATGTAAGTCTGTGAGATGAATGAACAGAACACTAAGCAGTTTCTCAGAAAGCTTCTTTCCAGATTTCATCGGAGGATATTTCGTTTTTCACCATAGCCCTCTATGGGCTTCCTAATATCACTTTGCCAATTCCACAAGAACTGTCTTAGCGAAAGGCTTCTTGAGGGGAAAGCTGTAACTCTGTGAGATGATTTCACAGAACACAAAGAAGTTTCTCAGAAAGCTCCTTTCTCTGTGTTATCGGAGGATATTCCCTTTGGCCCTATAGTCTTCAAAGGCAAAGGAAATATCTGTTCTCAGATTCCACAGAAAGAAGGCTAGCAAAGAGATCCACGAAATACAGATGTAACTCTGTGACATGAAGTAACAGAACACTAAGCAGTTTCTCAGAAAGCTTCTTTCCAGATTTCATCGAAGGATATTTCCTTTTTCACCGTAGCCCTCTATGGGCTTCCAAATATCACTTTGCCAATTCCACAAGAACTGTGTTAGCGAATGGCTTCTTGAGGGGAAAGCTGTAACTGTGTGAGATGATTTCACAGAACACTAAGAAGTTTCTCAGAAAGCTTCTTTCTCTTGGTTATCGGAGGATATTTACTTTGGCCCTATAGTGTTCAAAGGGAAAGGAAACACCTGTTCTCAGATTCCACAGAAATAAGGCTAGCAAAGAGATCCACGAAATACAGATGTAACTCTGTGAGATGAATTAACAGAACACTAAGCAGTTTCTCAGAAAACTTCTTTCCAGATTTCATCGGAGGATATTTCCATTTTCACCATAGCCCTCTAGGGGCTTCCAAATAACACTTTGCCAATTCCACAAGAAGGGTCTTAGCGAAAGGCTTCTTGAGGGGAAAGCTGTAACTCTGTGAGATGATTTCACAGAACACAAGGAAGTTTCTCAGAAAGCTTCTTTCTCTTTGTTACCGGAGGATATTTCCTTTGGCCCTATAGTCTTCAAAATGAAAGGAAATATCTGCTCTCAGATTACACAGAAATAAGACTAGCAAAGAGATCCACGAAATACAGATGTAACTCTGTGAGATGAATTAACAGAACACTAAGCAGTTTCTCAGAAAGCTTCTTTCCAGATTTCATGGGAGGATATTTCCTTTTTCACCGTAGCCCTCTATGGGTTTCCAAATATCACTTTGCCAATTCCACAAGAAGTGTCTTAGCGAAAGGCTTCTTGAGGGGAAAGCTGTAACTCTGTGAGATGATTTCACAGAACACAAAGAAGTTTCTCAGAAAGCTTCTTTCTCTTGGTTATCGGAGGATATTTCCTTTTGCCCTATAGTCTTCAAAGGGATCCGAAATATCTGTTGTCAGATTCCACAGAAATAAGGCTAGCAAAGAGATCCACGAAATACAGATGTAACTCTGTGGGATGAATTAACAGAACACTAAGCAGTTTCTCAGAAAGCTTCTTTCCAGTTTTCAACGGAGGATATTTCCTTTTTCTCCATAGCCCTCTAGGGGTTCCAAATATCACTTTGCCAATTCCACAAGAACTGTCTTAGCGAAAGGCTTCTTTAGGGGAAAGCTGTATCTCTGTGAGATGATTTCACGGAACACAAAGAAGTTTCTCAGAAAGCTTCTTTCTCTTTGTTATCGGAGGATATTTCCTTTGGCATTATAGTCTTCAAAGGGAAAGGAAATATCTGTTCTCAGATTTAACTGAAATAAGGCTAGCAAGGGATCCACGAAATACAGATGTAACTCTGTGATATGAATTAACAGAACACTAAGCAGTCTCTCAGAAAGCTTCTTTCCAGATTTCATCGGAGGATATTTCCTTTTTCACCATAGCCCTCTATGGGCTTCCGAATAAACTTTGCCAATTCCACAAGAACTGTCTTAGCGAAAGGCTTCTTGAGGGGAAAGCTGTGACTCTGTGAGATGATTTCACAGAACACAAAGAAGTTTCTCAGAAAGCTTCTTTCTCTTTGTTATCGGAGGATATTTCCTTTGGCTCTATATTCTTCAAAGGGAAAGGAAATATCTGTTGTCAGATTCCACAGAAATAAGGCTAGCAAAGAGATCCACGAAATACAGATGTAACTCTGTGGGATGAATTAACAGAACACTAAGCAGTTTCTCAGAAAGCTTCTTTCCAGTTTTCATCGGAGGATATTTCCTTTTTCTCCATAGCCCTATATGAGTTTCAAAATATCACTTAACCAATTCCACAAGAAGTGTCTTAGCGAAAGGCTTCTTGATGGGAAAGCTGTAACTCTGTGAGATGATTTCACAGAACACAAAGAAGTTTCTCAGAAAGCTTCTTTCTCTTCGATATGGAAGGTTATTTTCTTTTGCCCTATAGTCTTCAAAGGGATCGAAATATCTGTTCTCAGATTCCACAGAAATAAGGCTAGCAAAGAGATCCACGAAATACAGATGTAATTCTGTGAGATGAATTAACAGAACACTAAGCAGTTTCTCAGAAAGGTTCTTTCCAGATTTCATCGGAGAATATTTCCTTTTTCACCATAGCCCTCTATGGGCTTCCAAATATCACTTTGCCAATTACACAAGAACTGTCTTAGCGAAAGACTTCTTGAGGGGAAAGCTGTAACTCTGTGAGATGACTTCCGAGAACACAAAGAAGTTTCTCAGAAAGCTTCTTTCTCTTTGTTATCGGAGGATATTTCCTTTGGCCCTATCGTCTTCAAAGGGAAAGGAAATATCTGTTGTCAGATTCCACAGAAATAAGGCTAGCAAAGAGATCTACGACTTACAGATGTAACTCTGTGAGATGAATTAACAGAACACTAAGCAGTTTCTCAGAAAGCTTCTTTCCAGATTTCATCGGAGGATATTTCCTTTTTCACCATAGCCCTCTATGAGCTTCCAAATATCACTTTGCCAATTCCACAAAAACTGTCTTAGCGAAAGGCTTCTTGAGGGGAAAGCTGTAACTCTGTGAGATGATTTCACAGAACACAAAGAAGTTTCTCAGAAATCTTCTTTCTCTGTGTTATCGGAGGATATTTCCTTTAGCCCTATAGTCTTCAAAGGGAAAGGAAATATCTGTTGTCAGATTCCACAGAAATAAGGCTAGAAAAGAGATCCACGAAATACAGATGTAACTCTGTGAGATGAATTAACAGAACACTAAGCAGTTTCTCAGAAAGCTTCTTAACAGATTTCATCGGAGGATATTTCCTTTTTCACCATAGCCCTCTATGGGCTTCCAAATATCACTTTGCCAATTCCACAAGAACTGTCTTAGCCAAAGGCTTATTGAGGGGAAAGCTGTAACTGTGTGAGATGATTTCACAGAACACAAAGAAGTTTCTCAGAAAGCCTCTTTCTCTTGGTTATCGGAGGATATTTCCTTTGACCCTATAGTCTTCAAAGGGAAAGGAAATATCTGTTCTCAGGTTCCACAGAAATAGGGCTAGCAAAGAGATCCACGAAATACAGATGTAACTCTGTGAGATGAATTAACACAACACTAAGCAGTTTCTCAGAAAGCTTCTTTCCAGATTTCATCGCAGGATATTTCCTTTTTCACCATAGCCCTCTATGGGCTTCCAAATAACACTTTGCCAATTCCACAAGAAGGGTCTTAGCGAAAGGCTTCTTGAGGGGAAAGCTGTAACTCTGTGAGATGATTTCACAGAACACAAGGAAGTTTCTCAGAAAGCTTCTTTCTCTTTGTTACCGGAGGATATTTCCTTTGGCCCTATAGTCTTCAAAAAGAAAGGAAATATCTGCTCTCAGATTACACAGAAATAAGACTAGCAAAGAGATCCACGAAATACAGATATAACTCTGTGAGATGAATTAACAGAACACTAAGCAGTTTCTCAGAAAGCTTCTTTCCAGATTTCATGGGAGGATATTTCCTTTTTCACCATAGCCCTCTATGGGCTTCCAAATATCACTTTGCCAATTCCACAAGAACTGTCTTAGCGAAAGGCTTCTTGAGGGGAAAGCTGTAACTCTGTGAGATGATTTCACAGAACACAAAGAAGTTTCTCAGAAAACTTCTTTCTCTTGGTTATCGGGGGATATTTCCTTTTGCCCTGTAGTCTTCAAAGGGATCCGAAATATCTGTTCTCAAATTCCACAGAAATAAGGCTAGCAAGGAGATCCACGAAATACAGATGTAATTCTGTGAGATGAATTAACAGAACACTAAGCAGTTTCTCAGAAATCTTCTTTCCGGATTTCATCGGAGGATATTTCCTTTTTCACCATAGCCCTCTATGGGCTTCCAAATAACACTTTGCCAATTCCACTAGAAGGGTCTTAGCGAAAGGCTTCCTGAGGGGAAAGCTGTAACTCTGTGAGATGATTTCACAGAACACAAAGAAGTTTCTCAGAAAGCTTCTTTCTCTTTTTTATCGGAGGATATTTCCTTCGGCCCTATAGTCTTAAAAGGGATCCGAAATATCTGTTCTCAGATTCCACAGAAATAAGGCTAGCAAAGATATCCACGAAATACAGATGTAACTCTGTGAGAATAATTAACAGAACACTAAGCAGTTTCTCAGAAAGCTTCTTTCCAGATTTCATCGGAGGATATTTCCTTTTTCACCATAGACCTCTAAGGGGTTCCAAATATCACTTTGCCAATTCCACAAGAACTGTCTTAGCGAAAGGCTTCTTGAGGGGAAAGCTGTAACTCTGTGAGATGATTTCACAGAACACAAAGAAGTTTCTCAGAAAGCTTCTTTCTCTTTGTTACCGGAGGATATTTCCTTTGGCCCTATAGTCTTCAAAGGGAAAGGAAATATCTGTTCTCAGATTCCACAGAAATAAGGCTAGCAAAGAGATCCACGAAATACAGATGTAACTCTGTGAGATGAATTAACAGAACACTAAGCAGTTTCTCAGAAAGCTTCTTTCCATATTTCATGGGAGGATATTTCCTTTTTCACCGTAGCCCTCTATGGGCTTCCAAATATCACTTTGCCAATTCCACAAGAACTGTCTTAGCGAAAGGCTTCTTGAGGGGAAAGCTGTAACTCTGTGAGATGATTTCACAGAACACAAAGAAGTTTCTCAGAAAGCTTCTTTGTCTTGGTTATCGGAGGATATTTCCTTTTGCCCTATAGTCTTCAAAGGGATCCGAAATATCTGTTCTCAGATTCCACAGAAATAAGGCTAGCAAAGAGATCCACGAAATACAGATGTAATTCTGTGAGATGAATTAACAGAACACTAAGGAGTTTCTCAGAAAGCTTCTTTACAGATTTCATCGGAGGATATTTCCTTTTTCACCATAGCCTTCAATGGGCTTCCAAATATCACTTTGCTAATTCCACAAGAACTGTCTTAGCGAAAGGCTTCTTGAGGGGAAAGCTGTAACTCTGTGAGATGATCTCCCAGAACACAAAGAAGTTTCTCAGAAAGCTTCTTTCTCTTTGTTATCGGAGGATATTTCCTTTGGCCCTATCGTCTTCAAAGGGAAAGGAAATATCTGTTGTCAGATTCCACAGAAATAAGGCTAGCAAAGAGATCCAGGAAATACAGATGTAACTCTGTGAGATGAATTAACAGAACACTAAGCAGTTTCTCAGAAAGCTTCTTTCCAGTTTTCAACGGAGGATATTTCCTTTTTCACCATAGCCCTCTATGGGCTTCCAAATATCACTTTGCCAATTCCACAAGAACTGTCTTAGCGAAAGGCTTCTTTAGGGGAAAGCTGTAACTCTGTGAGATGATTTCAAAGAATACGAAGAAGTTTCTCAGAAAGATTCTTTCTCTTTGTTATCGGAGGATATTTCCTTTGGCCCCCAATAGTCTTCAAAGGGATCCGAAATATCTGTTGTCAGATTCCACAGAAATAAAGCTAGGAAAGAGATCCACGAAATACAGATGTAACTCTGTGAGATGAATTAACAGAACACTAAATAGTTTCTCAGAAAGCTTCTTTCCAGATTTCATCGGAGGATATTTCCTTTTTCACCATAGCCCTCTACGGGCTTCCAAATATCACTTTGCCAATTCCACAAGAACTGTCTTAGCGAAAGGCTTCTTGAGGGGAAAGCTGTAACTCTGTGAGTTGATTTCAGAAAACACAAAGAAGTTTCTCAGAAAGCTTCTTTCTCTTTGTTATCGGAGGATATTTCCTTTGGCCCTATAGTCTTCAAAGGGAAAGGAAATATCTGTTCTCAGATGCCACAGAAATAAGGCTAGCAAAGAGATCCACGAAATACAGATGTAACTCTGTGAGATGAATTAACAGAACACTAAGCAGTTTCTCAGAAAGCTTCTTTCCAGTTTTCAACGGAGGATAATTACTTTTTCACCATAGCCCTCTATGGGCTTCCAAATATCACTTTGCCAATTCCACAAGAACTGTCTTAGCGAAAGGCTTCTTTAGGGGAAAGCTGTAACTCTGTGAGATGATTTCACAGAACACAAAGAAGTTTCTCAGAAAGCTTCTTTCTCTTCGTTATCGGAGGATATTTCCTTTGGCATTATAGTCTTCAAAGGGAAAGGAAATATCTGTTCTCAGATTTAACTGAAATAAGGCTAGCAAGGGATCCACGAAATACAGATGTAACTCTGTGAGATGAATTAACAGAACACTAAGCAGTTTCTCAGAAAGCTTCTTTCCAGATTTCATCGCAGGATATTTCCTTTTTCACATAGCCCTCTATGGGCTTCCAAATAACACTTTGCCAATTCCACAAGAACTGTCTTAGCGAAAGTCTTCTTGAGGGCAAGGCTGTAACTCTGTGAGATGATTTCACAGAACACAAAGAAGTTTCTCAGAAAGCTTCTTTCTCTGTGTTATCGGAGGATATTTCCTTTAGCCCTATAGTCTTCAAAGGGAAAGGAAATATCTGTTGTCAGATTCCACAGAAATAAGGCTAGCAAAGAGATCCACGAAATACAGATGTAACTCTGTGAGATGAATTAACAGAACACTAAGCAGTTTCTCAGAAAGCTTCTTAACAGATTTCATCGGAGGATATTTCCTTTTTCACCATAGCCCTCTATGGGCTTCCAAATATCACTTTGCCAATTCCACAAGAACTGTCTTAGCCAAAGGCTTATTGAGGGGAAAGCTGTAACTGTGTGAGATGATTTCACAGAACACAAAGAAGTTTCTCAGAAAGCCTCTTTCTCTTGGTTATCGGAGGATATTTCCTTTTACCCTATAGTCTTCAAAGGGAAAGGAAATATCTGTTCTCAGGTTCCACAGAAATAGGGCTAGCAAAGAGATCCAAGAAATACAGATGTAACTCTGTGAGATGAATTAACAGAACACTAAGCAGTTTCTCAGAAAGCTTCTTTCCAGATTTCATCGGAGGATATTTCCTTTGTCACCATAGCCCTCTATGGGCTTCCAAATATCACTTTGCCAATTCCACAAGAACTGTTTTAGCGAAAGGCTTCTTGAGGGGAAAGCTGTAACTCTGTGAGATGATTTCACAGAACACAAAGAAGTTTCTCAGAAAGCTTCTTACTCTTTGTTATCGGAGGATATTTCCTTTGGCCCTATAGTCTTCAAACAGAAAGGAAATATCTGTTCTCAGATTCCACAGAAATAAGGCTAGCAAAGAGATCCACGAAATACAGATGTAAGTCTGTGAGATGAATGAACAGAACACTAAGCAGTTTCTCAGAAAGCTTCTTTCCAGATTTCATCGGAGGATATTTCGTTTTTCACCATAGCCCTCTATGGGCTTCCAAATATCATTTTGCCAATTCCACAAGAACTGTCTTAGCGAAAGGCTTCTTGAGGGCAAAGCTGTAACTCTGTGAGATGATTTCACAGAACACAAAGAAGTTTCTCAGAAAGCTTCTTTCTCTTTGTTATCGGAGGATATTTCCTTTGGCCCTATAGTCTTCAAAGGGAAAGGAAATATCTGTTGTCAGGTCCCACAGAAATAAGGCTAGCAAAGAGATCCACGAAATACAGATGTAACTCTGTGAGATGAATTAACAGAACACTAAGCAGTTTCTCAGAAAGCTTCTTTCCAGATTTCATCGGAGGATATTTCCTTTTTCACCGTAGCCCTCTATGGGCTTCCTAATATCACTTTGCCAATTCCACAAGAACTGTCTTAGCGAAAGGCTTCTTGAGGGGAAAGCTGCAACTCTGTGAGATGATTTCACATAACACAAAGAAGTTTCTCAGAAAGCTTCTTTCTCTGTGTTATCGGAGGATATTTCCTTTAGCCCTATAGTCTTCAAAGGGAAAGGAAATATCTGTTGTCAGATTCCACAGAAATAAGGCTAGCAAAGAGATCCACGAAATACAGATGTAACTCTGTGAGATGAATTAACAGAACACTAAGCAGTTTCTCAGAAAGCTTCTTAACAGATTTCATCGGAGGATATTTCCTTTTTCACCATAGCCCTCTATGGGCTTCCAAATATCACTTTGCCAATTCCACAAGAACTGTCTTAGCCAAAGGCTTATTGAGGGGAAAGCTGTAACTGTGTGAGATGATTTCACAGAACACAAAGAAGTTTCTCAGAAAGCCTCTTTCTCTTGGTTATCGGAGGATATTTCCTTTGACCCTATAGTCTTCAAAGGGAAAGGAAATATCTGTTCTCAGGTTCCACAGAAATAGGGCTAGCAAAGAGATCCACGAAATACAGATGTAACTCTGTGAGATGAATTAACAGAACACTAAGCAGTTTCTCAGAAAGCTTCTTTCCAGATTTCATCGCCGGATATTTCCTTTTTCACCATAGCCCTCTATGGGCTTCCAAATAACACTTTGCCAATTCCACAAGAACTGTCTTAGCGAAAGGCTTCTTGAGGGCAAAGCTGTAACTCTGTGAGATGATTTCACAGAACACAAAGAAGTTTCTCAGAAAGCTTCTTACTCTTTGTTATCGGAGGATATTTCCTTTGGCCCTATAGTCTTCAAACAGAAAGGAAATATCTGTTCTCAGATTCCACAGAAATAAGGCTAGCAAAGAGATCCACGAAATACAGATGTAAGTCTGTGAGATGAATGAACAGAACACTAAGCAGTTTCTCAGAAAGCTTCTTTCCAGATTTCATCGGAGGATATTTCGTTTTTCACCATAGCCCTCAATGGGCTTCCAAATATCATTTTGCCAATTCCACAAGAACTGTCTTAGCGAAAGGCTTCTTGAGGGCAAAGCTGTAACTCTGTGAGATGATTTCACAGAACACAAAGAAGTTTCTCAGAAAGCTTCTTTCTCTTTGTTATCGGAGGATATTTCCTTTGGCCCTATAGTCTTCAAAGGGAAAGGAAATATCTGTTGTCAGGTCCCACAGAAATAAGGCTAGCAAAGAGATCCACGAAATACAGATGTAACTCTGTGAGATGAATTAACAGAACACTAAGCAGTTTCTCAGAAAGCTTCTTTCCAGATTTCATCGGAGGATATTTCCTTTTTCACCGTAGCCCTCTATGGGCTTCCTAATATCACTTTGCCAATTCCACAAGAACTGTCTTAGCGAAAGGCTTCTTGAGGGGAAAGCTGTAACTCTGTGAGATGATTTCACAGAACACAAAGAAGTTTCTCAGAAAGCTTCTTTCTCTGTGTTATCGGAGGATATTTCCTTTAGCCCTATAGTCTTCAAAGGGAAAGGAAATATCTGTTGTCAGATTCCACAGAAATAAGGCTAGCAAAGAGATCCACGAAATACAGATGTAACTCTGTGAGATGAATTAACAGAACACTAAGCAGTTTCTCAGAAAGCTTCTTAACAGATTTCATCGGAGGATATTTCCTTTTTCACCATAGCCCTCTATGGGCTTCCAAATATCACTTTGCCAATTCCACAAGAACTGTCTTAGCCAAAGGCTTATTGAGGGGAAGGCTGTAACTGTGTGAGATGATTTCACAGAACACAAAGAAGTTTCTCAGAAAGCCTCTTTCTCTTGGTTATCGGAGGATATTTCCTTTGACCCTATAGTCTTCAAAGGGAAAGGAAATATCTGTTCTCAGGTTCCAAAGAAATAGGGCTAGCAAAGAGATCCACGAAATACAGATGTAACTCTGTGAGATGAATTAACAGAACACTAAGCAGTTTCTCAGAAAGCTTCTTTCCAGATTTCATCGCAGGATATTTCCTTTTTCACCATAGCCCTCTATGGGCTTCCAAATAACACTTTGCCAATTCCACAAGAACTGTCTTAGCGAAAGGCTTCTTGAGGGCAAAGCTGTAACTCTGTGAGATGATTTCACAGAACACAAAGAAGTTTCTCAGAAAGCTTCTTACTCTTTGTTATCGGAGGATATTTCCTTTGGCCCTATAGTCTTCAAACAGAAAGGAAATATCTATTCTCAGATTCCACAGAAATAAGGCTAGCAAAGAGATCCACGAAATACAGATGTAAGTCTGTGAGATGAATGAACAGAACACTAAGCAGTTTCTCAGAAAGCTTCTTTCCAGATTTCATCGGAGGATATTTCGTTTTTCACCATAGCCCTCTATGGGCTTCCAAATATCATTTTGCCAATTCCACAAGAACTGTCTTAGCGAAAGGCTTCTTGAGGGCAAAGCTGTAACTCTGTGAGATGATTTCACAGAACACAAAGAAGTTTCTCAGAAAGCTTCTTTCTCTTTGTTATCGGAGGATATTTCCTTTGGCCCTATAGTCGTCAAAGGGAAAGGAAATATCTGTTGTCAGGTCCCACAGAAATAAGGCTAGCAAAAAGATCCACGAAATACAGATGTAACTCTGTGAGATGAATTAACAGAACACTAAGCAGTTTCTCAGAAAGCTTCTTTCCAGATTTCATCGGAGGATATTTCCTTTTTCACCGTAGCCCTCTATGGGCTTCCTAATATCACTTTGCCAATTCCACAAGAACTGTCTTAGCGAAAGGCTTCTTGAGGGGAAAGCTGTAACTCTGTGAGATGATTTCACAGAACACAAAGAAGTTTCTCAGAAAGCTTCTTTCTCTGTGTTATCGGAGGATATTTCCTTTAGCCCTATAGTCTTCAAAGGGAAAGGAAATATCTGTTGTCAGATTCCACAGAAATAAGGCTAGCAAAGAGATCCACGAAATACAGATGTAACTCTGTGAGATGAATTAACAGAACACTAAGCAGTTTCTCAGAAAGCTTCTTAACAGATTTCATCGGAGGATATTTCCTTTTTCACCATAGCCCTCTATGGGCTTCCAAATATCACTTTGCCAATTCCACAAGAACTGTCTTAGCCAAAGGCTTATTGAGGGGAAAGCTGTAACTGTGTGAGATGATTTCACAGAACACAAAGAAGTTTCTCAGAAAGCCTCTTTCTCTTGGTTATCGGAGGATATTTCCTTTGACCCTATAGTCTTCAAAGGGAAAGGAAATATCTGTTCTCAGGTTCCACAGAAATAGGGCTAGCAAAGAGATCCACGAAATACAGATGTAACTCTGTGAGATGAATTAACAGAACACTAAGCAGTTTCTCAGAAAGCTTCTTTCCAGATTTCATCGCAGGATATTTCCTTTTTCACCATAGCCCTCTATGGGCTTCCAAATAACACTTTGCCAATTCCACAAGAACTGTCTTAGCGAAAGGCTTCTTGAGGGCAAAGCTGTAACTCTGTGAGATGATTTCACAGAACACAAAGAAGTTTCTCAGAAAGCTTCTTACTCTTTGTTATCGGAGGATATTTCCTTTGGCCCTATAGTCTTCAAACAGAAAGGAAATATCTGTTCTCAGATTCCACAGAAATAAGGCTAGCAAAGAGATCCACGAAATACAGATGTAAGTCTGTGAGATGAATGAACAGAACACTAAGCAGTTTCTCAGAAAGCTTCTTTCCAGATTTCATCGGAGGATATTTCGTTTTTCACCATAGCCCTCTATGGGCTTACAAATATCATTTTGCCAATTCCACAAGAACTGTCTTAGCGAAAGGCTTCTTGAGGGCAAAGCTGTAACTCTGTGAGATGATTTCACAGAACACAAAGAAGTTTCTCAGAAAGCTTCTTTCTCTTTGTTATCGGAGGATATTTCCTTTGGCCCTATAGTCTTCAAAGGGAAAGGAAATATCTGTTGTCAGGTCCCACAGAAATAAGGCTAGCAAAGAGATCCACGAAATACAGATGTAACTCTGTGAGATGAATTAACAGAACACTAAGCAGTTTCTCAGAAAGCTTCTTTCCAGATTTCATCGGAGGATATTTCCTTTTTCACCGTAGCCCTCTATGGGCTTCCTAATATCACTTTGCCAATTCCACAAGAACTGTCTTAGCGAAAGGCTTCTTGAGGGGAAAGCTGTAACTCTGTGAGATGATTTCACAGAACACAAAGAAGTTTCTCAGAAAGCTTCTTTCTCTGTGTTATCGGAGGATATTTCCTTTAGCCCTATAGTCTTCAAAGGGAAAGGAAATATCTGTTGTCAGATTCCACAGAAATAAGGCTAGCAAAGAGATCCACGAAATACAGATGTAACTCTGTGAGATGAATTAACAGAACACTAAGCAGTTTCTCAGAAAGCTTCTTAACAGATTTCATCGGAGGATATTTCCTTTTTCACCATAGCCCTCTATGGGCTTCCAAATATCACTTTGCCAATTCCACAAGAACTGTCTTAGCCAAAGGCTTATTGAGGGGAAGGCTGTAACTGTGTGAGATGATTTCACAGAACACAAAGAAGTTTCTCAGAAAGCCTCTTTCTCTTGGTTATCGGAGGATATTTCCTTTGACCCTATAGTCTTCAAAGGGAAAGGAAATATCTGTTCTCAGGTTCCAAAGAAATAGGGCTAGCAAAGAGATCCACGAAATACAGATGTAACTCTGTGAGATGAATTAACAGAACACTAAGCAGTTTCTCAGAAAGCTTCTTTCCAGATTTCATCGCAGGATATTTCCTTTTTCACCATAGCCCTCTATGGGCTTCCAAATAACACTTTGCCAATTCCACAAGAACTGTCTTAGCGAAAGGCTTCTTGAGGGCAAAGCTGTAACTCTGTGAGATGATTTCACAGAACACAAAGAAGTTTCTCAGAAAGCTTCTTACTCTTTGTTATCGGAGGATATTTCCTTTGGCCCTATAGTCTTCAAACAGAAAGGAAATATCTATTCTCAGATTCCACAGAAATAAGGCTAGCAAAGAGATCCACGAAATACAGATGTAAGTCTGTGAGATGAATGAACAGAACACTAAGCAGTTTCTCAGAAAGCTTCTTTCCAGATTTCATCGGAGGATATTTCGTTTTTCACCATAGCCCTCTATGGGCTTCCAAATATCATTTTGCCAATTCCACAAGAACTGTCTTAGCGAAAGGCTTCTTGAGGGCAAAGCTGTAACTCTGTGAGATGATTTCACAGAACACAAAGAAGTTTCTCAGAAAGCTTCTTTCTCTTTGTTATCGGAGGATATTTCCTTTGGCCCTATAGTCGTCAAAGGGAAAGGAAATATCTGTTGTCAGGTCCCACAGAAATAAGGCTAGCAAAAAGATCCACGAAATACAGATGTAACTCTGTGAGATGAATTAACAGAACACTAAGCAGTTTCTCAGAAAGCTTCTTTCCAGATTTCATCGGAGGATATTTCCTTTTTCACCGTAGCCCTCTATGGGCTTCCTAATATCACTTTGCCAATTCCACAAGAACTGTCTTAGCGAAAGGCTTCTTGAGGGGAAAGCTGTAACTCTGTGAGATGATTTCACAGAACACAAAGAAGTTTCTCAGAAAGCTTCTTTCTCTGTGTTATCGGAGGATATTTCCTTTAGCCCTATAGTCTTCAAAGGGAAAGGAAATATCTGTTGTCAGATTCCACAGAAATAAGGCTAGCAAAGAGATCCACGAAATACAGATGTAACTCTGTGAGATGAATTAACAGAACACTAAGCAGTTTCTCAGAAAGCTTCTTAACAGATTTCATCGGAGGATATTTCCTTTTTCACCATAGCCCTCTATGGGCTTCCAAATATCACTTTGCCAATTCCACAAGAACTGTCTTAGCCAAAGGCTTATTGAGGGGAAAGCTGTAACTGTGTGAGATGATTTCACAGAACACAAAGAAGTTTCTCAGAAAGCCTCTTTCTCTTGGTTATCGGAGGATATTTCCTTTGACCCTATAGTCTTCAAAGGGAAAGGAAATATCTGTTCTCAGGTTCCACAGAAATAGGGCTAGCAAAGAGATCCACGAAATACAGATGTAACTCTGTGAGATGAATTAACAGAACACTAAGCAGTTTCTCAGAAAGCTTCTTTCCAGATTTCATCGCAGGATATTTCCTTTTTCACCATAGCCCTCTATGGGCTTCCAAATAACACTTTGCCAATTCCACAAGAACTGTCTTAGCGAAAGGCTTCTTGAGGGCAAAGCTGTAACTCTGTGAGATGATTTCACAGAACACAAAGAAGTTTCTCAGAAAGCTTCTTACTCTTTGTTATCGGAGGATATTTCCTTTGGCCCTATAGTCTTCAAACAGAAAGGAAATATCTGTTCTCAGATTCCACAGAAATAAGGCTAGCAAAGAGATCCACGAAATACAGATGTAAGTCTGTGAGATGAATGAACAGAACACTAAGCAGTTTCTCAGAAAGCTTCTTTCCAGATTTCATCGGAGGATATTTCGTTTTTCACCATAGCCCTCTATGGGCTTCCAAATATCATTTTGCCAATTCCACAAGAACTGTCTTAGCGAAAGGCTTCTTGAGGGCAAAGCTGTAACTCTGTGAGATGATTTCACAGAACACAAAGAAGTTTCTCAGAAAGCTTCTTTCTCTTTGTTATCGGAGGATATTTCCTTTGGCCCTATAGTCTTCAAAGGGAAAGGAAATATCTGTTGTCAGGTCCCACAGAAATAAGGCTAGCAAAGAGATCCACGAAATACAGATGTAACTCTGTGAGATGAATTAACAGAACACTAAGCAGTTTCTCAGAAAGCTTCTTTCCAGATTTCATCGGAGGATATTTCCTTTTTCACCGTAGCCCTCTATGGGCTTCCTAATATCACTTTGCCAATTCCACAAGAACTGTCTTAGCGAAAGGCTTCTTGAGGGGAAAGCTGTAACTCTGTGAGATGATTTCACAGAACACAAAGAAGTTTCTCAGAAAGCTTCTTTCTCTGTGTTATCGGAGGATATTTCCTTTAGCCCTATAGTCTTCAAAGGGAAAGGAAATATCTGTTGTCAGATTCCACAGAAATAAGGATAGCAAAGAGATCCACGAAATACAGATGTAACTCTGTGAGATGAATTAACAGAACACTAAGCAGTTTCTCAGAAAGCTTCTTAACAGATTTCATCGGAGGATATTTCCTTTTTCACCATAGCCCTCTATGGGCTTCCAAATATCACTTTGCCAATTCCACAAGAACTGTCTTAGCCAAAGGCTTATTGAGGGGAAAGCTGTAACTGTGTGAGATGATTTCACAGAACACAAAGAAGTTTCTCAGAAAGCCTCTTTCTCTTGGTTATCGGAGGATATTTCCTTTGACCCTATAGTCTTCAAAGGGAAAGGAAATATCTGTTCTCAGGTTCCACAGAAATAGGGCTAGCAAAGAGATCCACGAAATACAGATGTAACTCTGTGAGATGAATTAACAGAACACTAAGCAGTTTCTCAGAAAGCTTCTTTCCAGATTTCATCGCAGGATATTTCCTTTTTCACCATAGCCCTCTATGGGCTTCCAAATAACACTTTGCCAATTCCACAAGAACTGTCTTAGCGAAAGGCTTCTTGAGGGCAAAGCTGTAACTCTGTGAGATGATTTCACAGAACACAAAGAAGTTTCTCAGAAAGCTTCTTACTCTTTGTTATCGGAGGATATTTCCTTTGGCCCTATAGTCTTCAAACAGAAAGGAAATATCTGTTCTCAGATTCCACAGAAATAAGGCTAGCAAAGAGATCCACGAAATACAGATGTAAGTCTGTGAGATGAATGAACAGAACACTAAGCAGTTTCTCAGAAAGCTTCCTTCCAGATTTCATCGGAGGATATTTCGTTTTTCACCATAGCCCTCTATGGGCTTCCAAATATCATTTTGCCAATTCCACAAGAACTGTCTTAGCGAAAGGCTTCTTGAGGGCAAAGCTGTAACTCTGTGAGATGATTTCACAGAACACAAAGAAGTTTCTCAGAAAGCTTCTTTCTCTTTGTTATCGGAGGATATTTCCTTTGGCCCTATAGTCTTCAAAGGGAAAGGAAATATCTGTTGTCAGGTCCCACAGAAATAAGGCTAGCAAAGAGATCCACGAAATACAGATGTAACTCTGTGAGATGAATTAACAGAACACTAAGCAGTTTCTCAGAAAGCTTCTTTCCAGATTTCATCGGAGGATATTTCCTTTTTCACCGTAGCCCTCTATGGGCTTCCTAATATCACTTTGCCAATTCCACAAGAACTGTCTTAGCGAAAGGCTTCTTGAGGGGAAAGCTGTAACTCTGTGAGATGATTTCACAGAACACAAAGAAGTTTCTCAGAAAGCTTCTTTCTCTGTGTTATCGGAGGATATTTCCTTTAGCCCTATAGTCTTCAAAGGGAAAGGAAATATCTGTTGTCAGATTCCACAGAAATAAGGCTAGCAAAGAGATCCACGAAATACAGATGTAACTCTGTGAGATGAATTAACAGAACACTAAGCAGTTTCTCAGAAAGCTTCTTAACAGATTTCATCGGAGGATATTTCCTTTTTCACCATAGCCCTCTATGGGCTTCCAAATATCACTTTGCCAATTCCACAAGAACTGTCTTAGCCAAAGGCTTATTGAGGGGAAAGCTGTAACTGTGTGAGATGATTTCACAGAACACAAAGAAGTTTCTCAGAAAGCCTCTTTCTCTTGGTTATCGGAGGATATTTCCTTTGACCCTATAGTCTTCAAAGGGAAAGGAAATATCTGTTCTCAGGTTCCACAGAAATAGGGCTAGCAAAGAGATCCACGAAATACAGATGTAACTCTGTGAGATGAATTAACAGAACACTAAGCAGTTTCTCAGAAAGCTTCTTTCCAGATTTCATCGCAGGATATTTCCTTTTTCACCATAGCCCTCTATGGGCTTCCAAATAACACTTTGCCAATTCCACAAGAACTGTCTTAGCGAAAGGCTTCTTGAGGGCAAAGCTGTAACTCTGTGAGATGATTTCACAGAACACAAAGAAGTTTCTCAGAAAGCTTCTTACTCTTTGTTATCGGAGGATATTTCCTTTGGCCCTATAGTCTTCAAACAGAAAGGAAATATCTGTTCTCAGATTCCACAGAAATAAGGCTAGCAAAGAGATCCACGAAATACAGATGTAAGTCTGTGAGATGAATGAACAGAACACTAAGCAGTTTCTCAGAAAGCTTCTTTCCAGATTTCATCGGAGGATATTTCGTTTTTCACCATAGCCCTCTATGGGCTTCCAAATATCATTTTGCCAATTCCACAAGAACTGTCTTAGCGAAAGGCTTCTTGAGGGCAAAGCTGTAACTCTGTGAGATGATTTCACAGAACACAAAGAAGTTTCTCAGAAAGCTTCTTTCTCTTTGTTATCGGAGGATATTTCCTTTGGCCCTATAGTCGTCAAAGGGAAAGGAAATATCTGTTGTCAGGTCCCACAGAAATAAGGCTAGCAAAAAGATCCACGAAATACAGATGTAACTCTGTGAGATGAATTAACAGAACACTAAGCAGTTTCTCAGAAAGCTTCTTTCCAGATTTCATCGGAGGATATTTCCTTTTTCACCGTAGCCCTCTATGGGCTTCCTAATATCACTTTGCCAATTCCACAAGAACTGTCTTAGCGAAAGGCTTCTTGAGGGGAAAGCTGTAACTCTGTGAGATGATTTCACAGAACACAAAGAAGTTTCTCAGAAAGCTTCTTTCTCTGTGTTATCGGAGGATATTTCCTTTAGCCCTATAGTCTTCAAAGGGAAAGGAAATATCTGTTGTCAGATTCCACAGAAATAAGGATAGCAAAGAGATCCACGAAATACAGATGTAACTCTGTGAGATGAATTAACAGAACACTAAGCAGTTTCTCAGAAAGCTTCTTAACAGATTTCATCGGAGGATATTTCCTTTTTCACCATAGCCCTCTATGGGCTTCCAAATATCACTTTGCCAATTCCACAAGAACTGTCTTAGCCAAAGGCTTATTGAGGGGAAAGCTGTAACTGTGTGAGATGATTTCACAGAACACAAAGAAGTTTCTCAGAAAGCCTCTTTCTCTTGGTTATCGGAGGATATTTCCTTTGACCCTATAGTCTTCAAAGGGAAAGGAAATATCTGTTCTCAGGTTCCACAGAAATAGGGCTAGCAAAGAGATCCACGAAATACAGATGTAACTCTGTGAGATGAATTAACAGAACACTAAGCAGTTTCTCAGAAAGCTTCTTTCCAGATTTCATCGCAGGATATTTCCTTTTTCACCATAGCCCTCTATGGGCTTCCAAATAACACTTTGCCAATTCCACAAGAACTGTCTTAGCGAAAGGCTTCTTGAGGGCAAAGCTGTAACTCTGTGAGATGATTTCACAGAACACAAAGAAGTTTCTCAGAAAGCTTCTTACTCTTTGTTATCGGAGGATATTTCCTTTGGCCCTATAGTCTTCAAACAGAAAGGAAATATCTGTTCTCAGATTCCACAGAAATAAGGCTAGCAAAGAGATCCACGAAATACAGATGTAAGTCTGTGAGATGAATGAACAGAACACTAAGCAGTTTCTCAGAAAGCTTCTTTCCAGATTTCATCGGAGGATATTTCGTTTTTCACCATAGCCCTCTATGGGCTTACAAATATCATTTTGCCAATTCCACAAGAACTGTCTTAGCGAAAGGCTTCTTGAGGGCAAAGCTGTAACTCTGTGAGATGATTTCACAGAACACAAAGAAGTTTCTCAGAAAGCTTCTTTCTCTTTGTTATCGGAGGATATTTCCTTTGGCCCTATAGTCTTCAAAGGGAAAGGAAATATCTGTTGTCAGGTCCCACAGAAATAAGGCTAGCAAAGAGATCCACGAAATACAGATGTAACTCTGTGAGATGAATTAACAGAACACTAAGCAGTTTCTCAGAAAGCTTCTTTCCAGATTTCATCGGAGGATATTTCCTTTTTCACCGTAGCCCTCTATGGGCTTCCTAATATCACTTTGCCAATTCCACAAGAACTGTCTTAGCGAAAGGCTTCTTGAGGGGAAAGCTGTAACTCTGTGAGATGATTTCACAGAACACAAAGAAGTTTCTCAGAAAGCTTCTTTCTCTGTGTTATCGGAGGATATTTCCTTTAGCCCTATAGTCTTCAAAGGGAAAGGAAATATCTGTTGTCAGATTCCACAGAAATAAGGCTAGCAAAGAGATCCACGAAATACAGATGTAACTCTGTGAGATGAATTAACAGAACACTAAGCAGTTTCTCAGAAAGCTTCTTAACAGATTTCATCGGAGGATATTTCCTTTTTCACCATAGCCCTCTATGGGCTTCCAAATATCACTTTGCCAATTCCACAAGAACTGTCTTAGCCAAAGGCTTATTGAGGGGAAGGCTGTAACTGTGTGAGATGATTTCACAGAACACAAAGAAGTTTCTCAGAAAGCCTCTTTCTCTTGGTTATCGGAGGATATTTCCTTTGACCCTATAGTCTTCAAAGGGAAAGGAAATATCTGTTCTCAGGTTCCAAAGAAATAGGGCTAGCAAAGAGATCCACGAAATACAGATGTAACTCTGTGAGATGAATTAACAGAACACTAAGCAGTTTCTCAGAAAGCTTCTTTCCAGATTTCATCGCAGGATATTTCCTTTTTCACCATAGCCCTCTATGGGCTTCCAAATAACACTTTGCCAATTCCACAAGAACTGTCTTAGCGAAAGGCTTCTTGAGGGCAAAGCTGTAACTCTGTGAGATGATTTCACAGAACACAAAGAAGTTTCTCAGAAAGCTTCTTACTCTTTGTTATCGGAGGATATTTCCTTTGGCCCTATAGTCTTCAAACAGAAAGGAAATATCTATTCTCAGATTCCACAGAAATAAGGCTAGCAAAGAGATCCACGAAATACAGATGTAAGTCTGTGAGATGAATGAACAGAACACTAAGCAGTTTCTCAGAAAGCTTCTTTCCAGATTTCATCGGAGGATATTTCGTTTTTCACCATAGCCCTCTATGGGCTTCCAAATATCATTTTGCCAATTCCACAAGAACTGTCTTAGCGAAAGGCTTCTTGAGGGCAAAGCTGTAACTCTGTGAGATGATTTCACAGAACACAAAGAAGTTTCTCAGAAAGCTTCTTTCTCTTTGTTATCGGAGGATATTTCCTTTGGCCCTATAGTCGTCAAAGGGAAAGGAAATATCTGTTGTCAGGTCCCACAGAAATAAGGCTAGCAAAAAGATCCACGAAATACAGATGTAACTCTGTGAGATGAATTAACAGAACACTAAGCAGTTTCTCAGAAAGCTTCTTTCCAGATTTCATCGGAGGATATTTCCTTTTTCACCGTAGCCCTCTATGGGCTTCCTAATATCACTTTGCCAATTCCACAAGAACTGTCTTAGCGAAAGGCTTCTTGAGGGGAAAGCTGTAACTCTGTGAGATGATTTCACAGAACACAAAGAAGTTTCTCAGAAAGCTTCTTTCTCTGTGTTATCGGAGGATATTTCCTTTAGCCCTATAGTCTTCAAAGGGAAAGGAAATATCTGTTGTCAGATTCCACAGAAATAAGGCTAGCAAAGAGATCCACGAAATACAGATGTAACTCTGTGAGATGAATTAACAGAACACTAAGCAGTTTCTCAGAAAGCTTCTTAACAGATTTCATCGGAGGATATTTCCTTTTTCACCATAGCCCTCTATGGGCTTCCAAATATCACTTTGCCAATTCCACAAGAACTGTCTTAGCCAAAGGCTTATTGAGGGGAAAGCTGTAACTGTGTGAGATGATTTCACAGAACACAAAGAAGTTTCTCAGAAAGCCTCTTTCTCTTGGTTATCGGAGGATATTTCCTTTGACCCTATAGTCTTCAAAGGGAAAGGAAATATCTGTTCTCAGGTTCCACAGAAATAGGGCTAGCAAAGAGATCCACGAAATACAGATGTAACTCTGTGAGATGAATTAACAGAACACTAAGCAGTTTCTCAGAAAGCTTCTTTCCAGATTTCATCGCAGGATATTTCCTTTTTCACCATAGCCCTCTATGGGCTTCCAAATAACACTTTGCCAATTCCACAAGAACTGTCTTAGCGAAAGGCTTCTTGAGGGCAAAGCTGTAACTCTGTGAGATGATTTCACAGAACACAAAGAAGTTTCTCAGAAAGCTTCTTACTCTTTGTTATCGGAGGATATTTCCTTTGGCCCTATAGTCTTCAAACAGAAAGGAAATATCTGTTCTCAGATTCCACAGAAATAAGGCTAGCAAAGAGATCCACGAAATACAGATGTAAGTCTGTGAGATGAATGAACAGAACACTAAGCAGTTTCTCAGAAAGCTTCTTTCCAGATTTCATCGGAGGATATTTCGTTTTTCACCATAGCCCTCTATGGGCTTCCAAATATCATTTTGCCAATTCCACAAGAACTGTCTTAGCGAAAGGCTTCTTGAGGGCAAAGCTGTAACTCTGTGAGATGATTTCACAGAACACAAAGAAGTTTCTCAGAAAGCTTCTTTCTCTTTGTTATCGGAGGATATTTCCTTTGGCCCTATAGTCTTCAAAGGGAAAGGAAATATCTGTTGTCAGGTCCCACAGAAATAAGGCTAGCAAAGAGATCCACGAAATACAGATGTAACTCTGTGAGATGAATTAACAGAACACTAAGCAGTTTCTCAGAAAGCTTCTTTCCAGATTTCATCGGAGGATATTTCCTTTTTCACCGTAGCCCTCTATGGGCTTCCTAATATCACTTTGCCAATTCCACAAGAACTGTCTTAGCGAAAGGCTTCTTGAGGGGAAAGCTGTAACTCTGTGAGATGATTTCACAGAACACAAAGAAGTTTCTCAGAAAGCTTCTTTCTCTGTGTTATCGGAGGATATTTCCTTTAGCCCTATAGTCTTCAAAGGGAAAGGAAATATCTGTTGTCAGATTCCACAGAAATAAGGATAGCAAAGAGATCCACGAAATACAGATGTAACTCTGTGAGATGAATTAACAGAACACTAAGCAGTTTCTCAGAAAGCTTCTTAACAGATTTCATCGGAGGATATTTCCTTTTTCACCATAGCCCTCTATGGGCTTCCAAATATCACTTTGCCAATTCCACAAGAACTGTCTTAGCCAAAGGCTTATTGAGGGGAAAGCTGTAACTGTGTGAGATGATTTCACAGAACACAAAGAAGTTTCTCAGAAAGCCTCTTTCTCTTGGTTATCGGAGGATATTTCCTTTGACCCTATAGTCTTCAAAGGGAAAGGAAATATCTGTTCTCAGGTTCCACAGAAATAGGGCTAGCAAAGAGATCCACGAAATACAGATGTAACTCTGTGAGATGAATTAACAGAACACTAAGCAGTTTCTCAGAAAGCTTCTTTCCAGATTTCATCGCAGGATATTTCCTTTTTCACCATAGCCCTCTATGGGCTTCCAAATAACACTTTGCCAATTCCACAAGAACTGTCTTAGCGAAAGGCTTCTTGAGGGCAAAGCTGTAACTCTGTGAGATGATTTCACAGAACACAAAGAAGTTTCTCAGAAAGCTTCTTACTCTTTGTTATCGGAGGATATTTCCTTTGGCCCTATAGTCTTCAAACAGAAAGGAAATATCTGTTCTCAGATTCCACAGAAATAAGGCTAGCAAAGAGATCCACGAAATACAGATGTAAGTCTGTGAGATGAATGAACAGAACACTAAGCAGTTTCTCAGAAAGCTTCCTTCCAGATTTCATCGGAGGATATTTCGTTTTTCACCATAGCCCTCTATGGGCTTCCAAATATCATTTTGCCAATTCCACAAGAACTGTCTTAGCGAAAGGCTTCTTGAGGGCAAAGCTGTAACTCTGTGAGATGATTTCACAGAACACAAAGAAGTTTCTCAGAAAGCTTCTTTCTCTTTGTTATCGGAGGATATTTCCTTTGGCCCTATAGTCTTCAAAGGGAAAGGAAATATCTGTTGTCAGGTCCCACAGAAATAAGGCTAGCAAAGAGATCCACGAAATACAGATGTAACTCTGTGAGATGAATTAACAGAACACTAAGCAGTTTCTCAGAAAGCTTCTTTCCAGATTTCATCGGAGGATATTTCCTTTTTCACCGTAGCCCTCTATGGGCTTCCTAATATCACTTTGCCAATTCCACAAGAACTGTCTTAGCGAAAGGCTTCTTGAGGGGAAAGCTGTAACTCTGTGAGATGATTTCACAGAACACAAAGAAGTTTCTCAGAAAGCTTCTTTCTCTGTGTTATCGGAGGATATTTCCTTTAGCCCTATAGTCTTCAAAGGGAAAGGAAATATCTGTTGTCAGATTCCACAGAAATAAGGCTAGCAAAGAGATCCACGAAATACAGATGTAACTCTGTGAGATGAATTAACAGAACACTAAGCAGTTTCTCAGAAAGCTTCTTAACAGATTTCATCGGAGGATATTTCCTTTTTCACCATAGCCCTCTATGGGCTTCCAAATATCACTTTGCCAATTCCACAAGAACTGTCTTAGCCAAAGGCTTATTGAGGGGAAAGCTGTAACTGTGTGAGATGATTTCACAGAACACAAAGAAGTTTCTCAGAAAGCCTCTTTCTCTTGGTTATCGGAGGATATTTCCTTTGACCCTATAGTCTTCAAAGGGAAAGGAAATATCTGTTCTCAGGTTCCACAGAAATAGGGCTAGCAAAGAGATCCACGAAATACAGATGTAACTCTGTGAGATGAATTAACAGAACACTAAGCAGTTTCTCAGAAAGCTTCTTTCCAGATTTCATCGCAGGATATTTCCTTTTTCACCATAGCCCTCTATGGGCTTCCAAATAACACTTTGCCAATTCCACAAGAACTGTCTTAGCGAAAGGCTTCTTGAGGGCAAAGCTGTAACTCTGTGAGATGATTTCACAGAACACAAAGAAGTTTCTCAGAAAGCTTCTTACTCTTTGTTATCGGAGGATATTTCCTTTGGCCCTATAGTCTTCAAACAGAAAGGAAATATCTGTTCTCAGATTCCACAGAAATAAGGCTAGCAAAGAGATCCACGAAATACAGATGTAAGTCTGTGAGATGAATGAACAGAACACTAAGCAGTTTCTCAGAAAGCTTCTTTCCAGATTTCATCGGAGGATATTTCGTTTTTCACCATAGCCCTCTATGGGCTTCCAAATATCATTTTGCCAATTCCACAAGAACTGTCTTAGCGAAAGGCTTCTTGAGGGCAAAGCTGTAACTCTGTGAGATGATTTCACAGAACACAAAGAAGTTTCTCAGAAAGCTTCTTTCTCTTTGTTATCGGAGGATATTTCCTTTGGCCCTATAGTCTTCAAAGGGAAAGGAAATATCTGTTGTCAGGTCCCACAGAAATAAGGCTAGCAAAGAGATCCACGAAATACAGATGTAACTCTGTGAGATGAATTAACAGAACACTAAGCAGTTTCTCAGAAAGCTTCTTTCCAGATTTCATCGGAGGATATTTCCTTTTTCACCGTAGCCCTCTATGGGCTTCCTAATATCACTTTGCCAATTCCACAAGAACTGTCTTAGCGAAAGGCTTCTTGAGGGGAAAGCTGTAACTCTGTGAGATGATTTCACAGAACACAAAGAAGTTTCTCAGAAAGCTTCTTTCTCTTGGTTATCGGAGGATATTTCCTTTGGCCCTATAGTCTTCAAAGGGAAAGGAAATATCTGTTCTCAGATTCCACAGAAATAAGGCTAGCAAAGAGATCCACGAAATACAGATGTAACTCTGTGAGATGAAGTAACAGAACACTAAGCAGTTTCTCAGAAAGCTTCTTTCCAGATTTCATCGAAGGATATTTCCTTTTTCACCGTAGCCCTCTATGGGCTTCCAAATATCACTTTGCCAATTCCACAAGAACTGTCTTAGCGAAAGGCTTCTTGAGGGGAAAGCTGTAACTGTGTGAGATGATTTCACAGAACACTAAGAAGTTTCTCAGAAAGCTTCTTTCTCTTGGTTATCGGAGGATATTTACTTTGGCCCTATAGTCTTCAAAGGGAAAGGAAACACCTGTTCTCAGATTCCACAGAAATAAGGCTAGCAAAGAGATCCACGAAATACAGATGTAACTCTGTGAGATGAATTAACAGAACACTAAGCAGTTTCTCAGAAAACTTCTTTCCAGATTTCATTGGAGGATGTTTCCTTTTTCACCATAGCCCTCTATGGGCTTCCAAATAACACTTTGCCAATTCCTAAAGAAGGGTCTTAGCGAAAGGCTTCTTGAGGGGAAAGCTGTAACTCTGTGAGATGATTTCACAGAACACAAGGAAGTTTCTCAGAAAGCTTCTTTCTCTTTGTTACCGGAGGATATTTCCTTTGGCCCTATAGTCTTCAAAAAGAAAGGAAATATCTGCTCTCAGATTACACAGAAATAAGACTAGCAAAGAGATCCACGAAATACAGATATAACTCTGTGAGATGAATTAACAGAACACTAAGCAGTTTCTCAGAAAGCTTCTTTCCATATTTCATGGGAGGATATTTCCTTTTTCACCGTAGCCCTCTATGGGCTTCAAAATATCACTTTGCCAATTCCACAAGAACTGTCTTAGCGAAAGGCTTCTTGAGGGGAAAGCTGTAACTTTGTGAGATGATTTCACAGAACACAAAGAAGTTTCTCAGAAAGCTTCTTTCTCTTGGTTATCGGAGGATATTTCCTTTTGCCCTATAGTCTTCAAAGGGAAAGGAAATATCTGTTCTCAGATTCCACAGAAATAAGGCTAGCAAAGAGATCCACGAAATACAGATGTAATTCTGTGAGATGAATTAACAGAACACTAAGGAGTGTCTCAGAAAGCTTCTTTCCAGATTTCATCGGATGATATTTCCTTTTTCACCATAGCCTTCTATGGGCTTCCAAATATCACTTTGCCAATTCCACAAGAACTGTCTTAGCGAAAGGCTTCTTGAGGGGAAAGCTGTAACTCTGTGAGATGATTTCCCAGAACACAAAGAAGTTTCTCAGAAAGCTTCTTTCTCTTTGTTATCGGAGGATATTTCCTTTGACCCTATAGTCTTCAAAGGGAAAGGAAATATCTGTTGTCAGATTCCACAGAAATAAGGCTAGCAAAGAGATCCACGAAATACAGATGTAACTCTGTGAGATGAATTAACAGAACACTAAGCAGTTTCTCAGAAAGCTTCTTTCCAGTTTTCAACGGAGGATATTTCCTTTTTCACCATAGCCCTCTATGGGCTTCCAAATATCACTCTGCCAATTCCACAAGAACTGTCTTAGCGAAAGGCTTCTTTAGCGGAAAGCTGTAACTCTGTGAGATGATTTCAAAGAACACGAAGAAGTTTCTCAGAAAGCTTCTTTCTCTTTGTTATCGGAGGATATTTCCTTTGGCCCCCAATAGTCTTCAAAGGGATCCGAAATATCTGTTGTCAGATTCCACAGAAATAAAGCTAGGAAAGAGATCCACGAAATACAGATGTAACTCTGTGAGATGAATTAACAGAACACTAAGTAGTTTCTCAGAAAGCTTCTTTCCAGATTTCATCGGAGGATATTTCCTTTTTCAACATAGCCCTCTACGGGCTTCCAAATATCACTTTGCCAATTCCACAAGAACTGTCTTAGCGAAAGGCTTCTTGAGGGGAAAGCTGTAACTCTGTGAGTTGATTTCAGAAAACACAAAGAAGTTTCTCAGAAAGCTTCTTTCTCTTTGTTATCGGAGGATATTTCCTTTGGCCCTATAGTCTTCAAAGGGAAAGGAAATATCTGTTCTCAGATGCCACAGAAATAAGGCTAGCAAAGAGATCTACGACATACAGATGTAACTCTGTGAGATGAATTAACAGAACACTAAGCAGTTTCTCAGAAAGCTTCTTTCCAGTTTTCAACGGAGGATATTTACTTTTTCACCATAGCCCTCTATGGGCTTCCAAATATCACTTTGCCAATTCCACAAGAACTGTCTTAGCGAAAGGCTTCTTTAGGGGAAAGCTGTAACTCTGTGAGATGATTTCACAGAACACAAAGAAGTTTCTCAGAAAGCTTCTTTCTCTTCGTTATCGGAGGATATTTCCTTTGGCATTATAGTCTTCAAAGGGAAAGGAAATATCTGTTCTCAGATTTAACTGAAATAAGGCTAGCAAGGGATCCACGAAATACAGATGTAACTCTGTGAGATGAATTAACAGAACACTAAGCAGTCTCTCAGAAAGCTTCTTTCCAGATTTCATCGGTGGATATTTCCTTTTTCACCATAGCCCTCTATGGGCTTCCGAATAAACTTTGCCTATTCCACAAGAACTGTCTTAGCGAAAGGCTTCTTGAGGGGAAAGCTGTGACTCTGTGAGATGATTTCACAGAACACAAAGAAGTTTCTCAGAAAGCTTCTTTCTCTTTGTTATCGGAGGATATTTCCTTTGGCCCTATAGTTTTGAAAGGAATCCGAAATATCTGTTGTCAGATTCCACAGAAATATGGCTAGCAAAGAGATCCACGAAATACAGATATAATTCTGTGAGATGAATTAATAGAACACTGAGCAGTTTCTCAGAAAGCTTTCCAGATCTCATCGGAGGGTATTTCCTTTTTCACCAAAGCCCTCTAAGGGCTTCCAAATATCACTTTGCCCATTCCACAAGAAGTGTTTTAGCGAAAGGCTTCTTGAAGTGAAAGCTGTAACTCTGTGAGATGATTTCACAGAACACAAAGAAGTTTCTCAGAAAGCTTCTATCTATTTGTTATCGGAGGATATTTCCTTTGGCCCTATAGTCTTCAAAGGGAAAGGAAATATCTGTTGTCAGATTCCACAGAAATAAGGCTAACAAAGAGATCCACGAAATACAGATGTAACTCTGTGAGATGAATTAACAGAACACTAAGCAGTTTCTCAGAAAGCTTCTTTCCAGATTTCATCGGAGGATATTTCCTTTTTCACCATAGCCCTCTATGGGCTTCCAAATATCACTTTGCCAATTCCACAAGAACTGTCTTAGCGAAAGGCTTCTTGAGGGGAAAGCTGTAACTCTGTGAGATGATTTCACAGAACAAAAAGAAGTTTCTCAGAAAGCTACTTTCTCTTTGTTATCGGAGGATATTTCCTTTGGCCCTATAGCCTTCAAAGGGATCCGAAATATCTGTTCTCAGATGCCACAGAAATAAGGCTAGCAAAGAGATCCACGAAATACAGATGTGACTCTGTGAGATGAATTAAAAGAACACTAAGCAGTTTCTCAGAAAGCTTCTTTCCAGAATTCATCGGAGGTTATTTCCTTTTTCACCATAGCCCTCTGGGTTTCCAAATATCACTTTGCCAATTCCACAAGAATTGTCTTAGCGAAAGGCTTATTGAGGGGAATGCTGTAACTCTGTGAGATGATTTCACAGAACACAAAGAAGTTCCTCAGAAAGCTTCTTTCTCTTTGTTATCGGAGGATATTTCCTTTGGCCCTATAGTCTTCAAATGGGAAAGGAAATATGTGTTGTCAGATTCCACAGAAATAAGGCTAGCAAAGAGATCCACGAAATACAGATGTAACTCTGCGAGATGAATTAACAGAACACTAAGCAGTTTCTCAGAAAGCTTCTTTCCAGATTTCATCGGAGGATATTTCGTTTTTCACCATAGCCCTCTATGGGCTTCCAAATATCATTTTGCCAATTCCACAAGAACTGTCTTAGCGAAAGGCTTCTTGAGGGCAAAGCTGTAACTCTGTGAGATGATTTCACAGAACACAAAGAAGTTTCTCAGAAAGCTTCTTTCTCTTTGTTATCGGAGGATATTTCCTTTGGCCCTATAGTCTTCAAAGGGAAAGGAAATATCTGTTGTCAGTTCTCACAGAAATAAGGCTAGCAAAGAGATCCACGAAATACAGATGTAACTCTGTGAGATGAATTAACAGAACACTAAGCAGTTTCTCAGGAAGCTTCTTTCCAGATTTCATCGGAGGATATTTCCTTTTTCACCGTATCCCTCTATGGGCTTCCTAATATCACTTTGCCAATTCCACAAGAACTGTCTTAGCGAAAGGCTTCTTGAGGGGAAAGCTGTAACTCTGTGAGATGATTTCACAGAACACAAAGAAGTTTCTCAGAAAGCTCCTTTCTCTGTGCTATCGGAGGATATTTCCTTTGGCCCTATAGTCTTCAAAAGGAAAGGAAATATCTGTTCTCAGATTCCACAGAAATAAGGCTAGCAAAGAGATCCACGATATACAGATGTAACTCTGTGAGATGAAGTAACAGAACACTAAGCAGTTTCTCTGAAAGCTTCTTTCCAGATTTCATCGGAGGATATTTCCTTTTTCACCATAGCCCTCTATGGGCTTCCAAATATCACTTTGCCAATTCCACAAGAACTGTCTTAGCGAAAGGCTTCTTGAGGGGAAAGCTGTAACTGTGTGAGATGATTTCACAGAACACAAAGAAGTTTACCAGAAAGCTTCTTTCTCTTTGTTATCGGAGGATATTTCCTTTGGCCCTATAGTCTTCAAAGGGAAAGGAAACACCTGTTCTCAGATTCCACAGAAATAAGGCTAGCAAAGAGATCCACGAAATACAGATGTAACTCTGTGTGATGAATTAACAGAACACTAAGCAGTTTCTCAGAAAGCTTCTTTCCAGATTTCATCGGAGGATATTTCCTTTTTCACCATAGCCCTCTATGGGGTTCCAAATATCACTTTGCCAATTCCACAAGAACTGTCTTAGCGAAAGGCTTCTTGAGGGGAAAGCTGTAACTCTGTGAGTTGATTTCAGAAAACACAAAGAAGTTTCTCAGAAAGCTTCTTTCTCTTTGTTATCGGAGGATATTTCCTTTGGCCCTATATTCTTCAAAGGGAAAGGAAATATCTGTTCTCAGATGCCACAGAAATAAGGCTATCAAAGAGATCCACGAAATACAGATGTAACTCTGTGAGATGAATTAAAAGAACACTAAGCAGTTTCTCAGAAAGCTTCTTTCCAGAATTCATCGGAGGATATTTCCTTTTTCACCATAGCCCTCTAGGTTTCCAAATATCACTTTGCAAATTCCACAAGAACTGTCTTAGCGAAAGGCTTATTGAGGGGAAAGCTGTAACTCTGTGAGATGATTTCACAGAACACAAAGCAGTTTCTCAGAAAGCTTCTTTCTCTTTGTTATCGGAGGATATTTACTTTGGCCCTATAGTCTTCAAATGGGAAAGGAAATATCTGTTGTCAGATTCCCCAGAAATAAGGCTAGCAAAGAGATCCACGAAATACAGATGTAACTCTGCGAGATGAATTAACAGAACACTAAGCAGTTTCTCAGAAATCTTCTTTCCAGATTTCATCGGAGGATATTTCCTTTTTCACCATAGCCCTCTATGGGCTTCCAAATATCACTTTGCCAATTCCACAAGAACTGTGTTAGCGAAAGGCTTCTTGAGGGGAAAGCTGTAACTCTGTGAGATGATTTCACAGAACACAAAGAAGTTTCTCAGAAAGCTTCTTTCTCTTGGTTATCATAGGATATTTCATTTGGCCCTATAGTCTTCAAAGGGAAAGGAAATATCTGTTCTCAGATTCCACAGAAATAAGGCTAGCAAAGAGATCCACGAAATACAGATGTAACTCTGTGAGATGAATTAACAGAACACTAAGCAGTTTCTCAGAAAGCTTCTTTCCAGATTTCATGGGAGAATATTTCCCTTTTCACCATAGCCCTCTATGGGCTTCCAAATATCACTTTGCCAATTCCACAAGAACTGTCTTAGCGAAAGGCTTTTTGTGGGAAAGCTGTAACTCTATGAGATGATTTCACAGAACACTAAGAAGTTTCTCAGAAAGCTTCTTTCTCTTTTTATCGGAGGATATTTCCTTTTGCCCTATAGTCTTCAAAGGGAAAGGAAATATCTGTTCTCAGATTCCACAGAAATAAGGCTAGCAAAGAGATCCGCGAAATACAGATGTAACTCTGTGAGATGAATGAACAGAACACTAAGCAGTCTCTCAGAAAGCTTCTTTCCAGATTTCATCGGAGGATATTTCGTTTTTCACCATAGCCCTCTATGGGCTTCCAAATATCATTTTGCCAATTCCACAAGAACTGTCTTAGCGAAAGGCTTCTTGAGGGCAAAGCTGTAAATCTGTGAGATGATTTCACAGAACACAAAGAAGTTTCTCAGAAAGCTTCTTTCTCTTTGTTATCGGAGGATATTTCCTTTGGCCCTATAGTCTTCAAAGGGAAAGGAAATATCTGTTGTCAGTTCTCACAGAAATAAGGCTAGCAAAGAGATCCACGAAATACAGATGTAACTCTGTGAGATGAATTAACAGAACACTAAGCAGTTTCTCAGAAAGCTTCTTTCCAGATTTCATCGGAGGATATTTCCTTTTTCACCGTATCCCTCTATGGGCTTCCTAATATCACTTTGCCAATTCCACAAGAACTGCCTTAGCGAAAGGCTTCTTGAGGGGAAAGCTGTAACTCTGTGAGATGATTTCACAGAACACAAAGAAGTTTCTCAGAAAGCTCCTTTCTCTGTGCTATCGGAGGATATTTCCTTTGGCCCTATAGTCTTCAAAGGGAAAGGAAATATCTGTTCTCAGATTCCACAGAAATAAGGCTAGCAAAGAGATCCACGATATACAGATGTAACTCTGTGAGATGAAGTAACAGAACACTAAGCAGTTTCTCAGAAAGCTTCTTTCCAGATTTCATCGGAGGATATTTCCTTTTTCACCATAGCCCTCTATGGGCTTCCAAATATCACTTTGCCAATTCCACAAGAACTGTCTTAGCGAAAGGCTTCTTGAGAGGAAAGCTGTAACTGTGTGAGATGATTTCACAGAACACAAGGAAGTTTCCCAGAAAGCTTCTTTCTCTTGGTTATCGGAGGATATTTCCTTTGGCCCTATAGTCTTCAAAGGGAAAGGAAACACCTGTTCTCAGATTCCACAGAAATAAGGCTAGCAAAGAGATCCACGAAATACAGATGTAACTCCGTGTGATGAATTAACAGAACACTAAGCAGTTTCTCAGAAAGCTTCTTTCAAATTTCATCGGAGGATATTTCCTTTTTCACCATAGCCCTCTATGGGCTTCCAAATAACACTTTGCCAATTCCACAAGAAGGGTCTTAGCGAAAGGCTTCTTTAGGGGAAATCTGTAACTCTGTGAGATGATTTCACCGAACACAAGGAAGTTTCTCAGAAAGCTTCTTTCTCTTTGTTACCGGAGGATATTTCCTTTGGCCCTATAGTCTTCAAAAAGAAAGGAAATATCTGTTCTCAGATTACACATAAATAAGACTCGCAAAGAGATCCACGAAATACAGATGTAACTCTGCGAGATGAATTAACAGAACACTAAGCAGTTTCTCAGAAACCTTCTTTCCAGATTTCATGGGAGGATATTTCCTTTTTCACCATAGCCCTCTATGGGCTTCCAAATACCACTTTGCCAATTCCACAAGAACTGTCTTATCGAAAGGCTTCTTGAGGGGAAAGCTGTAACTCTGTGAGATGATTTCACAGAACACAAAGAAGTTTCTCAGAAAGCTTCTTTCTCTTTGTTATCGGAGGATATTTCCTTTGGCCCTATAGTCTTCAAATGGGAAAGGAAATATCTGTTCTCAGATTCCACAGAAATAAGGCTAGCAAAGAGATCCACGAAATACAGATGTAACTCTGTGAGATGAATGAACAGAACACTAAGCAGTTTCTCAGAAAGCCTCTTTCCAGATTTCATGGGAGAATATTTCCCTTTTCACCATATCCCTCTATGGGCTTCCAAATATCACTTTGCCAATTCCACAAGAACTGTCTTAGCGAAAGGCTTTTTTGGGGAAAGCTGTAACTCTATGAGATGATTTCACAGAACACAAAGAAGTTTCTCAGAAAGCTTCTTTCTCTTTTTTATCTTAGGATATTTCCTTTTGCCCTATAGTCTTCAAAGGGAAAGGAAATATCTGTTCTCAGATTCCACAGAAATAAGGCTAGCAAAGAGATCCACGAAATACAGATGTAACTCTGTGAGATGAATGAACAGAACACTAAGCAGTTTCTCAGAAAGCTTCTTTCCAGATTTCATCGGAGGATATTTCGTTTTTCACCATAGCCCTCTATGGGCTTCCAAATATCATTTTGCCAATTCCACAAGAACTGACTTAGCGAAAGGCTACTTGAGGGCAAAGCTGTAACTCTGTGAGATGATTTCACAGAACACAAGGAAGTTTCTCAGAAAGCTTCCTTCTCTTTTTTATCGGAGGATATTTCCTTTGGCCCTATAGTCTTCGAAGGGAAAGGAAATATCTGTTGTCAGGTCCCACAGAAATAAGGCTAGCAAAGAGATCCACGAAATACAGATGTAACTCTGTGAGATGAATTAACAGAACACTAAGCAGTTTCTCAGAAAGCTTCTTTCCAGATTTCATCGGAGGATATTTCCTTTTTCACCGTAGCCCTCTATGGGCTTCCTAATATCACTTTGCCAATTCCACAAGAACTGTCTTAGCGAAAGGCTTCTTGAGGGGAAAGCTGTAACTCTGTGAGATGATTTCACAGAACACAGAGAAGTTTCTCAGAAAGCTCCTTTCTCTGTGTTATCGGAGGATATTTCCTTTGGCCCTATAGTCTTCAAAGGGAAAGGAAATATCTGTTCTCAGATTCCACAGAAATAAGGCTAGCAAAGAGATCCACGAAATACAGATGTAACTCTGTGAGATGAAGTAACAGAACACTAAGCAGTTTCTCAGAAAGCTTTTTTCCAGATTTCATCGAAGGATATTTCCTTTTTCACCATAGCCCTCTATGGGCTTCCAAATATCACTTTGCCAATTCCACAAGAACTGTCTTAGCGAAAGACTTCTTGAGGGGAAAGCTGTAACTGTGTGAGATGATTTCACAGAACACAAAGAAGTTTCTCAGAAAGCTTCTTTCTCTGGGTTATCGGAGGATATTTACTTTGGCCCTATAGTCTTCAAAGGGAAAGGAAACACCTGTTCTCAGATTCCACAGAAATAAGGCTAGCAAAGAGATCCACGAAATACAGATGTAACTCTGTGTGATGAATTAACAGAACACTAAGCAGTTTCTCAGAAAACTTCTTTCCAGATTTCATCGGAGGATATTTCCTTTTTCACCATAGCCCTCTATGGGCTTCCAAATAACACTTTGCCAATTCCACAAGAAGGGTCTTAGCGAAAGGCTTCTTGAGGGGAAAGCTGTAACTCTGTGAGATGATTTCACAGAACACAAGGAAGTTTCTCAGAAAGCTTCTTTCTCTTTGTTACCGGAGGATATTTCCTTTGGCCCTATAGTCTTCAAAAAGAAAGGAAATATCTGTTCTCAGATTCCACAGAAATAAGGCTAGCAAAGAGATCCACGAAATACAGATGTAATTCGGTGAGATGAATTAACAGAACACTAAGCAGTTTCTCAGAAAGCTTCTTTCCAGATTTCATCGGAGGATATTTCCTTTTTCACCATAGCCCTCTATGGGATTCCAAATATCACTTTGCCAATTCCACAAGAACTGTCTTAGCGAAAGGCTTCTTGAGGGGAAAGCTGTAACTCTGTGAGATGATTTCCCAGAACACAAAGAAGTTTCTCAGAAAGCTTCTTTCTCTTTGTTATCGGAGGATATTTCCTTTGTCCCTATCGTCTTCAAAGGGAAAGGAAATATCTGTTGTCAGATTCCACAGAAATAAGGCTAGCAAAGAGATCCACGAAATACAGATGTAACTCTGTGAGATGAATTAACAGAACACTAAGCAGTTTCTCAGAAAGCTTCTTTCCAGATTTCATCGGAGGATATTTCCTTTTTCACCATAGCCCTCTATGGGCTTCCAAATATCACTTTGCCAATTCCACAAGAACTGTCTTAGCGAAAGGCTTCTTGAGGGGAAAGCTGTAACTCTGTGAGATGATTTCACAGAACACAAAGAAGTTTCTCAGAAAGCTTCTTTCTCTTTGTTATCGGAGGATATTTCCTTTGGCCGTATATTCTTTAATGGGATCCGAAATATCTGTTCTCAGATTCCACAGAAATAAGGCCAGCAAAGAGGTCCACGAAATACAGATGTAACTCTGTGAAAAGAATTCACACAACACTAAGCAGTTTCTCAGAAAGCTTCTTTCCAGATTTCATCTGAGGATATTTCTTTTTTCACCATAGCCCTCTATGGGCTTCCAAATATCACTTTGCCAATTCCACAAGAACTGTCTAAGCGAAAGGCTACTTGAGGGGAAAACTGTAACTCTGTGAGATGATTTCACAGAACACAAAGAAGTTTCTCAGAAATCTTCTATCTCTGTGTTATCGGAGGATATTCCCTTGGGCCCTATAGTCTTCAAAGGGAAAGAAAATATCTGTTGTCAGATTCCATAGAAATAAGGCTAGCAAAGAGATCCACGAAATACAGATGTAACTCTGTGAGATGAATTAACGGAACACTAAGCCGTTTCTCAGAAAGCTTCTTTCCATATTTCATGGGAGGATATTTCCTTTTTCACCATAGCTCTCTATGGGCGTCCAAATATCACTTTGCCAGTTCCACAAGAACTGTCTTAGCGAAAGGCTTATTGAGGGGAAAGCTGTAACTCTGTGAGATGATTTCACAGAACACAAAGAAGTTTCTCAGAAAGCTTCTTTCTCTTGGTTATCGGAGGATATTTCCTTTGGCCCTATAGTCTTCAAAGGGAAAGGAAATATCTGTTCTCAGATTCCACAGAAATAAGGCTAGCAAAGAGATCCACGAAATACAGATGTAACTCTGTGAGATGAATTAACAGAACACTAAGCAGTTTCTCAGAAAGCTTCTTTCCAGATTTCATCGGAGGATATTTCCTTTTTCACCATAGCCCTCTATGGGCTTCCAAATATCACTTTGCCAATTCCACAAGAACTGTCTTAGCGAAAGGCTTCTTGAGGGGAAAGCTGTAACTCTGTGAGATGATTCCACAGAACACAAAGGAGTTTCTCAGAAAGCTTCTTTCTCTTTCTTATCGGAGGATATTTCCTTTGGCCCTATAGTCTTCAAAGGAAAAGGAAATATCTGTTCTCAGATTCCACAGAAATAAGGCTAGCAAAGAGATCCACGAAATACAGATGTAACTCTGTGAGATGAATTAACAAAACAGTAAGCAGTTTCTCAGAAAGCTTCTTTCCAGATTTCATGGGAGGATATTTCCTTTTTCACCATAGCCCTCTATGGGGTTCCAAATATTACTTTGGCAATTCCACAAGGACTGTCTTAGCGAAAGGCTTCCTGAGGGGAAAGCTGTAACTCTGTGAGATGATTTCACAGAACGCAAAGAAGTTTCTCAGAAAGCTTCTTTCTCTTTCTTATCGGAGGATATTTCCTTTGGCCCTATAGTCTTCAAAGGGAAAGGAAATATATGTTCTCAGATTCCACAGAAATAAGGCTAGCAAAGAGATCCACGAAATACAGATGTAACTCTGTGAGATGAATTAACAGAACACTAAGCAGTTTCTCAGAAAGCTTCTTTCCAGATTTCATCGGAGGATATTTCCTTTTCCACCATAGCCCTCTATGGGCTTCCAAATATCACTTTGCCCATTCCACAAGAACTGTCTTAGCGAAAGGCTTCTTGAGGGGAAAGCTGTAACTCTGTGAGATGATTTCACAGAAAACAAAGAAGTTTCTCAGAAAGCTTCTTTCTCTTTTTTATCGGAGGATATTGCCTTGGGCCCTATAGTCTTCAAAGGGAAAGGAAATATCTGTTGTCAGATTCCCCAGAAATAAGGCTAGCAAAGAGATCCACGAAATACCGATGTAACTCTGTGAGATGAATTAACAGAACACTAAGCAGTTTCTCAGAAAGCTTCTTTCCAGATTTCATCGGAGGATATTTCCTTTTTCATCATAGCCCTCTATGGGCTTCCAAATATCACTTTGCCAATTCCACAAGAACTGTCTTAGCGAAAGGCTTATTGAGGGGAAAGCTGTAACTCTGTGAGATGATTTCACAGAACACAAAGAAGTTTCTCAGAAAGCTTCTTTCTCTTTTTTATCGGAGTATATTTCCTTTGGCCCTATAGTCTTCAAAGGGAAAGGAAATATCTGTTCTCAGATTCCACAGAAATAAGGCTAGCAAAGAGATACACGAAATACAGATGTAACTCCATGAGATGAATTAACAGAACACTAAGCAGTTTCTCAGAAAGCTTCTTTCCAGATTTCATCGGATGATCTTTCCTTTTTCACCATAGCCCTCTATGGGCTTCCAAATACCACTTTGCCAATTCCACAAGAACTGTCTTAGCGAAAGGCTTCTTGAGGGCAAAGCTGTAACTCTGTGAGATGATTTCACAGAACACAAAGAAGTTTCTCAGAAAGCTTCTTACTCTTTGTTATCGGAGGATATTTCCTTTGGCCCTATAGTCTTCAAAGGGAAAGGAAATATCTGCTCTCAGATTCCACAGAAATAAGGCTAGCAAAGAGATACACGAAATACAGATGTAAGTCTGTGAGATGAATGAACAGTACACTAAGCAGTTTCTCAGAAAGCTTCTTTCCAGATTTCATCGGAGGATATTTCGTTTTTCACCATTGCCCTCTATGGGCTTCCAAATATCATTTTGCCAATTCCACAAGAACTGTCTTAGCAAATGCTTCTTGAGGGCAAAGCTGTAACTCTGTGAGATGATTTCACAGAACACAAAGAAGTTTCTCAGAAAGCTTCTTTCTCTTTGTTATCGGAGGATATTTCCTTTGGCCCTATAGTCTTCAAAGGGAAAGGAAATATCTGTTGTCAGGTCCCACAGAAATAAGGCTAGCAAAGAGATCCACGAAATACAGATGTAACTCTGTGAGATAAATTAACAGAACACTAAGGAGTTTCTCAGAAAGCTTCTTTCCAGATTTCATCGGAAGATATTTCCTTTTTCACCGTAGCCGTCTATGGGCTTCCTAATATCACTTTGCCAATTCCACAAAACTGTCTTAGCGAAAGGCTTCTTGAGGGGAATGCTGTAACTCTGTGAGATGATTACACAGAACACAAAGAAGTTTCTCAGAAAGCTTCTTTCTCTTGGTTATCGGAGGATATTTCCTTTGGCCCTATAGTCTTCAAAGGGATCCGAAATATCTGTTCTCAGATTCCACAGAAATAAGGCTAGCAAAGAGATCCACGAAATACAGATGTAATTCTGTGAGATGAATTAACAGAACACTAAGCAGTTTCTCAGAAAGCTTCTTTCCAGATTTCATCGGAGGATATTTCCTTTTTCATCGTAGCCCTCTATGGGCTTCCAAATGTCACTTGCCAATTCCACAAGAACTGTCTTAGCGAAAGGCTTCTTGAGGGGAAAGCTGTAACTCTGTGAGATGATTTCACAGAACACAAAGAAGTTTCTCAGAAAGCTTCTTTCTCTTGGTTATCGGAGGATATTTCCTTTGGCCCTGTAGTCTTCAAAGGGAAAGGAAATATCTGTTGTTAGATTCCACAGAAATAAGGCTAGCAAAGAGATCCACGAAATACAGATGTAACTCTGTGAGGTGAATTAACAGAAAACTCAGCAGCTTCTCAGAAAGCTTCTTTCCAGATTTCATCGGAGGATATTTCCTTTTTCACCATAGCCCTCTATGGGCTTCCAAATATCACTTTGCCAATTCCACAGGAACTGTCTTAGCGAAAGGCTTCTTGAGGGGATAGCTGTAACTCTGTGAGATGATTTCACAGAAAACAAAGAAGTTTCTCAGAAAGCTTCTTTCTCTTTGTTATCGTAGGACATTTCCTTTGGCCCTATAGTCTTCAAAGGGAAAGGAAATATCTGTTCTCAGATTCCACAGAAATAAGGCTAGCCAAGAGATCCACGAAATACAGATGTAACTCTGTGAGATGAATTAACAGAATACTAAGCAGTTTCTCAGAAAGCTTCTTTCCAGGTTTCATCGGAGGATATTTCCTTTTTCACCGTAGCCCACTATGGGCTTCCAAATGTCACTTGCCAATTCCACAAGAACTGTCTTAGCGAAAGGCTTCTTGAGGGGAAAGCTGTAACTCTCTGAGATGATTTCACAGAACACAAAGAAGTTTCTCCGAAACGTTCTTTCTTTTTGTTATCGGAGGATATTTCCTTTGACCCTATAGTCTTCAAAGGGAAAGGAAATATCTGTTGTCAGATTCCACAGAAATAAGGCTAACAAAGAGATCCACGAAACACAGATGTAACTCTGTGAGATGAATTAACAGAACACTAAGCAGTTTCTCAGAAAGCTTCTTTCCAGATTTCATCGCAGGATATTTCCTTTTTCACCATAGCCCTCTATGGGCTTCCAAATATCACTTTGCCAATTCCACAAGAACTGTCTTAGCGAAAGGCTTCTTGAGGGGAAAGCTGTAACTCTGTGAGATGATTTCACAGAACACAAAGAAGTTTCTCGGAAAGCTTCTTTCTCTTGGTTATCGGAGGATATTTCCTTTGGCCCTATAGTCTTAAAAGGGATCCGAAAAATCTGTTCTCAGATTCCACAGAAAAAAGGCTAGCAAAGAGATCCACGAAATACAGATGTAACTCTGTGAGATGAATTAACAGATCACTAAGCAGTTTCTCAGAAATCTTCTTTCCAGATTTCATCTGAGGATATTTCCTTTTTCACTATAGCCTTCTATGGGTTTCCAAATATCACTTTGCCAATTCCACATGAACTATCTTAGCGAAAGGCTTCTTGAGGGGAAAGCTGTAACTGTGTGAGATGATTTCACAGAACACAAAGAAGTTTCTCAGAAAGCTTCTTTCTCTGTGTTATCGGAGGATATTTCCTTTGGCCCTATACTTTTCAAAGGGAAAGGAAATATCTGTTCTCAGATTCCACAGAAATAAGGCTAGCAAAGAGATCCGCGAAATACAGATGTAACTCTGTGAGATGAATTAGCAGAACACTAAGCAGTTTCTCAGAAAGCTTCTTTCCGATTTCATCGAAGGATATTTCCTTTTTCACCATAGCCCTCTATGGGCTTCCAAATAACACTTTGCAAATTCCACAAGAACTGTCTTAGCGAAAGGCTTCTGGTGGGGAAAGCTGTAACTCTGTGAGATGATTTAACAGAACACAAAGAAGTTTCTCAGAAAGCTTCTTTCTCTTGGTTATCGGAGGATATTTCCTTTGGCCCTATAGTCTTCAAAGGGATCCGAAATATCTGTTCTCAGATTCCACAGAAATAAGACTAGCAAAAAGATCCACGAAATACAGATGTAACTCTGTGAGATGAATTAACAGAACACTAAGCAGTTTCTCAGAAAGCTTCTTTCCAGATTTCATCGGAGGATATTTCCTTTTTCACCATAGGCCTCTATGGGCTTCCAAATATCACTTTGCCAATTCCACAAGAACTGTCTTAGCGAAAGGCTTCTTGAGGGGAAAGCTGTAACTCTGTGAGATGATTTCACAGAACATAAAGAAGTTTCTCAGAAAGCTTCTTTCTCTTTGTTATCGGAGGATATTTCCTTTGGCCCTATAGTCTTCAAAGGGAAAGGAAATATCTGTTGTCAGATTCCACAGAAATAAGGCTAGCAAAGAGATCCACGAAATACAGATGTAACTCTGTGAGATGAATTAACAGAACACTAAGCAGTTTCTCAGAAAGCTTCTTTCCAGATTTCATCGGAGGATATTTCCTTTTTCACCATAGCCCTCTATGGGCTTCCAAATATCACTTTGCCAATTCCACAAGAACTGTCTTAGCGAAAGGCTTCTTGAGGGGAAAGCTGTAACTCTGTGAGATGATTTCACAGAACACAAAGAAGTTTCTCAGAAAGCTTCTTTCTCTTGGTTATCGGAGGATATTTCCTTTGGCCCTATAGTCTTCAAAGGGAAAGGAAATATCTGTTCTCAGATTCCACAGAAATAAGGCTAGCAAAGAGATCCACGAAATACAGATGTAACTCTGTGAGATGAATTAACAGAACACTAAGCTGTTTCTCAGAAAGCTTCTTTCCAGATTTCATCGGAGGATATTTCCTTTTTCACCATAGCCCTCTATGGGCTTCCAAATATCATTTTGCCAATTCCACAAGAACTGTGTAAGCGAAAGGCTTCTTGAGGGGAAAGCTGTAACTCTGTGAGATGATTTAACAGAACACAAAGAAGTTTCTCAGAAAGTTTCTTTCTCTTTGTTATCGGAGGATATTTCCTTTGGCCCTATTGTCTTCAAAGGGATCCGAAATATTAGTTCTCAGATTCCACAGAAATAAGACTAGCAAAGAGATCCACGAAATACAGATGTAACTCTGTGAGATGAATTAACAGAACACTGAGCAGTTTCTCAGAAAGCTTCTTTCCAGATTTCATTGGAGAATATTTCCTTTTTCACCGCAGCCCTCTATGGGCTTCCAAATGTCACTTTGCCAATTCCACAAGAACTGTCTTAGCGAAAGGCTTCTTGAGGGGAAAGCTGTAACTCTGTGAGATGATTTCACAGAACACAAAGAAGTTTCTCAGAAACCTTCTTTCTCTTTGTTATCGGAGGATATTTCCTTTGGCCCTATAGTCTTCAAAGGGATCCGAAATATCTGTTCTCAGATTCCACAGAAATAAGGCTAGCAAAGAGATCCACGAAATCCAGATGTAACTCTGTGAGATGAATTAACAGAACACTAAGCAGTTTCTCAGAAAGCTTCCTTCCAGATTTCATGGGAGGATATTTCCTTCTTCACCATAGCCCTCTATGGGCTTCCAAAGATCACTTTGCCAATTCCACAATAACTGTCTTAGCGAAAGGCTTCTTGAGGGGAAAGCTGTAATTCTGTGAGTTGATTTCACAGAACACGAAGAAGTTTCTCAGAAAGCTTCTTTCTCTTTGTTATCGGAGGATATATCCTTTGGCCCTATAGTCTTCAAAGGGATCCGAAATATCTGTTCACAGATTCCACAGAAATAAGGCTAGCAAAGGGATCCACGAAATACAGATGTAACTCTGTGAGATGAATTAATAGAAAACTGAGCAGTTTCTCAGAAAGCTTCTTTCCAGATTTCATCGGAGGATATTTCCTTTTTCACCATAGGCCTCTATGGGCTTCCAAATATCACTTTGCCAATTCCACAAGAACTGTCTTAGCGAAAGGCTTCTTGAGGTGAAAGCTGTAACTCTGTGAGATGATTTCACAGAACACAAAGAAGTTTCTCAGAAAGCTTCTTTCTCTTTGTTATCGGAGGATATTTCCTTTGACCTTATAGTCTTCAAAGGGATCCGAAATATCTGTTCACAGATTCCACAGAAATAAGGCTAGCAAAGAGAACCACGAAATACAGATGTAACTCTGTGAGATGAATTAATAGAACACCGAGCAGTTTCTCAGAAAGATTCTTTCCAGATTTCATCGGAGTATATTTCCTTTTTCACCATAGCCCTCTATGGGCTTCCAAATATCACTTTGCCAATTCCACAAGAACTGTCTTAGCGAAAGGCTTCTTGAGGGGAAAGCTGTAACTCTGTGTGATCATTTCACAGAACACAAAGAAGTTTCTCAGAAAGTTTCCTTCTCTTTGTTATCGGAGGATATTTCCTTTGGCCCTATAGTCTTCAAAGGGATCCGAAATATCTGTTCTCAGATTCCACAGAAATAAGGCTAGCAAAGAGAGTCACGAAATACAGATGTAACTCTGTGAGATGAATTAACAGAACACTAAGCAGTTTCTCAGAAAGCTTCTTTCCAGATTTCATCGGAGGATATTTCCTTTTTCACCATAGCCCTCTATGGGCTTCCAAATATCACTTTGCCAATTCCACAAGAACTGTCTTAGCGAAAGGCTTCTTGAGGGGAAAGCTGTAACTCTGTGAGATGATTTCACAGAACACAAAGAAGTTTCTGAGAAAGTTTCTTTCTCTTTGTTATCGGAGGATATTTCCTTTGGCCCTATAGTCTTCAAAGGGAAAGGAATTATCTGTTCTCAGATTCCACAGAAATAACGCTAGCAAAGAGATCCACGAAATACAGATGTAACTCTGTGAGATGAAATAACAGAACACTAAGCAGTTTCTCAGAAAGCTTCTTTCCAGATTTCATCGGAGGATATTTCCTTTTTCACCATAGCCCTCTAAGGGCTTCCAAATATCACTTTGCCAATTCCACAAGAACTGTCTTAGCGAAAGGCTTCTTGAGGGGAAAGCTGTAACTCTGTGAGATGATTTCACAGAACACAAAGAAGTTTCTCGGAAAGCTTCTTTCTCTTTGTTATCGGAGGATATTTCCTTTTGCCCTATAGTCTTCAAAGGGATCCGAAATATCTGTTCTCAGATTCCACAGAAAAAAGGCTAGCAAAGAGATCCACGCAATACAGATCTAACTCTGTGAGATGAATTAACAGATCACTAAGCAGTTTCTCAGAAAGCTTCTTTCCAGATTTCATCTGAGGATATTTCCTTTTTCACTATAGCCTTCTATGGGATTCCAAATATCACTTTGCCAATTCCACATGAACTGTCTTAGCGAAAGGCTTCTTAAGGGGAAAGCTGTAACTCTGTGAGATGATTTCACAGAACACAAAGAAGTTTCTCAGAAAGCTTCTTTCTCTGTGTTATCGGAGGATATTTCCTTTGGCCCTATACTTTTCAAAGGGAAAGGAAATATCTGTTCTCAGATTCCACAGAAATAAGGCTAGCAAAGAGATCCACGAAATACAGATGTAACTCTGTGAGATGAATTAGCAGAACACTAAGCAGTTTCTCAGAAAGCTTCTTTCCGATTTCATCGAAGGATATTTCCTTTTTCACCGTAGCCCTCTATGGGCTTCCAAATAACACTTTGCCAATTCCACAAGAACTGTCTTAGCGAAAGGCTTCTTGTGGGGAAAGCTGTAACTCTGTGAGATGATTTCACAGAACACAAAGAAGTTTCTCAGAAAGCTTCTTTCTCTTTGTTATCGGAGGATATTTCCTTTGGCCCTATAGTCTTCAAAGGGAAAGAAATATCTGTCTCAGATTCCAAGAAATAAGGCTAGCAAAGAGATCCACGAAATACAGATGTAACTCTGTGAGATGAATTAACAGAACACTAAGCAGTTTCTCAGAAAGCTTCTTTCCGGATTTCATCGGAGGATATTTCCTTTTTCACCATAGCCCTCTATGGGCTTCCAAATATCACTTTGCCAATTCCACAAGAACTGTCTTAGCGAAAGGCTTCTTGAGGTTAAAGCTGAAACTCCGTGAGATGATTTCACAGAACACAAAGAAGTTTCTCAGAAACCTTCTTTCTCTTTGTTATCTGAGGATATTTCCTTTGGCCCTATAGTCGTCAAAGGGATCCGAAATATCTGTTCTCAGATTCCACAGAAATAAGGCTAGCAAAGAGATCCACGAAGTACAGGGGTAATTCTGTGAGATGAATTAACAGAACACTAAGCAGTTTCTCAGAAAGCTTCTTTCCAGATTTCATCGGAGGATATTTCCTTTTTCACCAGAGCCCTCTAAGGGCTTCCAAATAACACTTTGCCAATTCCACAAGAACTGTCTTAGCGAAAGCCTTCTTGAGGGGAAAGCTGTAACTCTGTGAGATGATTTCACAGACCACAAAGAAGTTTCTCAGAAAGCTTCTTTCTCTTGGTTATGGGAGGATATTTCTTTGGTCCTATAGTCTTCAAAGGGATCTGAAATATCTGTTCTCATATTCCACAGAAATAAGGCTAGCAAAGATATCCACGAAATACAGATGTAACTCTGTGAAATGAATTAACAGAACACTAAGCAGTTTCTCAGAAAGCTTCTTACCAGATTTCATCTGAGGATATTTCCTTTTTCACCATAGCCCTCTAATGGCTTCCAAATATCACTTTGCCAATTCCACAAGAACTGTCTTAGCGAAAGGCTTCTTCAGGGGAAAGCTGTAACTCTGTGAGATGATTTCACAGAACATAAAGAAGTTTCTCAGAAAGCTTCTTTCTCTTTGTTATCGGAGGATATTTCCTTTGGCCCTATAGTCTTCAAAGGGAAAGGAAATATCTGTTGTCAGATTCCACAGAAATAAGGCTAGCAAAGAGATCCACGAAATACAGATGTAACTCTGTGAGATGAATTAACAGAACACTAAGCAGTTTCTCAGAAAGCTTCTTTCCAGATTTCATCGGAGGATATTTCCTTTTTCACCATAGCCCTCTATGGGCTTCCAAATATCACTTTGCCAATTCCACAAGAACTGTCTTAGCGAAAGGCTTCTTGAGGGGAAAGCTGTAACTCTGTGAGATGATTTCACAGAACACAAAGAAGTTTCTCAGAAAGCTTCTTTCTCTTGGTTATCGGAGGATATTTCCTTTGGCCCTATAGTCTTCAAAGGGAAAGGAAATATCTGTTCTCAGATTCCACAGAAATAAGGCTAGCAAAGAGATCCACGAAATACAGATGTAACTCTGTGAGATGAATTAACAGAACACTAAGCAGTTTGTCAGAAAGCTTCTTTCCAGATTTCATCGGAGGATATTTCCTTTTTCACCATAGCCCTCTATGGCCTTCCAAATATCATTTTGCCAATTCCACAAGAACTGTGTAAGCGAAAGGCTTCTTGAGGGGAAAGCTGTAACTCTGTGAGATGATTTAACAGAACACAAAGAAGTTTCTCAGAAAGTTTCTTTCTGTTTGTTATCGGAGGATATTTCCTTTGGCCCTATAGTCTTCAAAGGGATCCGAAATATTAGTTCTCAGATTCCACAGAAATAAGACTAGCAAAGAGATCCACGAAATACAGATGTAACTCTGTGAGATGAATGAACAGAACACTGAGCAGTTTCTCAGAAAGCTTCTTTCCAGATTTCATTGGAGGATATTTCCTTTTTCACCGCAGCCCTCTATGGGCTTCCAAATGTCACTTTGCCAATTCCACAAGAACTGTCTTAGCGAAAGGCTTCTTGAGGGGAAAGCTGTAACTCTGTGAGATGATTTCACAGAACACAAAGAAGTTTCTCAGAAACCTTCTTTCTCTTTGTTATCGGAGGATTTTTCCTTTGGCCCTATAGTCTTCAAAGGGATCCGAAATATCTGTTCTCAGATTCCACAGAAATAAGGCTAGCAAAGAGATCCACGAAATCCAGATGTAACTCTGTGAGATGAATTAACAGAACACTAAGCAGTTTCTCAGAAAGCTTCCTTCCAGATTTCATGGGAGAATATTTCCTTCTTCATCATAGCCCTCTATGGGCTTCCAAAGATCACTTTGCCAATTCCACAAGAACTGTCTTAGCGAAAGGCTTCTGGAGGGGAAAGCTGTAATTCTGTGAGTTGATTTCACAGAACACAAAGAAGTTTCTCAGAAAGCTTCTTTCTCTTTGTTATCGGAGGATATTTCCTTTGGCCCTATAGTCTTCAAAGGTATCCGAAATATCTGTTCACAGATTCCACAGAAATAAGGCTAGCAAAGGGATCCACGAAATACAGATGTAACTCTGTGAGATGAATTAATAGAAAACTGAGCAGTTTCTCAGAAAGCTTCTTTCCAGATTTCATCGGAGGATATTTCCTTTTTCACCATAGGCCTCTATGGGCTTCCAAATATCACTTTGCCAATTCCACAAGAACTGTCTTAGCGAAAGGCTTCTTGAGGGGAAAGCTGTAACTCTGTGAGATGATTTCACAGAACACAAAGAAGTTTCTCAGAAAGCTTCTTTCTCTTTGTTATCGGAGGATATTTCCTTTGACCTTATAGTCTTCAAAGGGATCCGAAATATCTGTTCACAGATTCCACAGAAATAAGGCTAGCAAAGAGATCCACGAAATACAGATGTAACTCTGTGAGATGAATTAATAGAACACCGAGCAGTTTCTCAGAAAGATTCTTTCCAGATTTCGTCGGAGTATATTTCCTTTTTCACCATAGCCCTCTATGGGCTTCCAAATATCACTTTGCCAATTCCACAAGAACTGTCTTAGCGAAAGGCTTCTTGAGGGGAAAGCTGTAACTCTGTGAGATGATTTCACAGAACACAAAGAAGTTTCTCAGAAAGCTTCCTTCTCTTTGTTATCGGAGGATATTTCCTTTGGCCCTATAGTCTTCAAAGGGAAAGGAAATATCTGTTCTCAGATTCCACAGAAATAACGCTAGCAAAGAGATCCACGAAATACAGATGTAACTCTGTGAGATGAATTAACAGAACACTAAGCAGTTTCTCAGAAAGCTTCTTTCCAGATTTCATCGGAGGATATTTCCTTTTTCACCATAGCCCTCTAAGGGCTTCCAAATATCACTTTGCCAATTCCACAAGAACTGTCTTAGCGAAAGGCTTCTTGAGGGGAAAGCTGTAACTCTGTGAGATGATTTCACAGAACACAAAGAAGTTTCTCAGAAAGCTTCTTTCTCTTGGTTATCGGAGGATATTTCCTTTGGCCCTATAGTCTTCAAAGGGATCCGAAATATCTGTTCTCAGATTCCACAGAAATAATACTAGCAAAGAGATCCACGAAATACAGATGTAACTCTGTGAGATGAAATAACAGAACACTGAGCAGTTTCTCAGAAAGCTTCTTTCCAGATTTCATCGGAGGATATTTCCTTTTTCACCGCAGCCCTCTATGGGCTTCCAAATATCACTTTGCCAATTCCACAAGAACTGTCTTAGCGAAAGGCTTCTTGAGGGGAAAGCTGTAACTCTGTGAGATGATTTCACAGAACACAAAGAAGTTTCTCGGAAAGCTTCTTTCTCTTTGTTATCGGAGGATATTTCCTTTTGCCCTATAGTCTTCAAAGGGATCCGAAATATCTGTTCTCAGATTCCACAGAAAAAAGGCTAGCAAAGAGATCCACGAAATACAGATGTAACTCTGTGAGATGAATTAACAGATCACTAGGCAGTTTCTCAGACAGCTTCTTTCCAGATTTCATCTGAGGATATTTCCTTTTTCACTATAGCCTTCTATGGGCTTCCAAATATCACTTTGCCAGTTCCACATGAACTGTCTTAGCGAAAGGCTTCTTGAGGGGAAAGCTGTAACTCTGTGAGATGATTTCACAGAACACAAAGAAGTTTCTCAGAAAGCTTCTTTCTCTGTGTTACCGGAGGATATTTCCTTTGGCCCTATACTTTTCAAAGGGAAAGGAAATATCTGTTCTCAGATTCCACAGAAATAAGGCTAGCAAAGACATCCACGAAATACAGATGTAACTCTGTGAGATGAATTAGCAGAACACTAAGCAGTTTCTCAGAAAGCTTCTTTCCGATTTCATCGAAGGATATTTCCTTTTTCACCATAGCCCTCTATGGGCTTCCAAATAACACTTTGCCAATTCCACAAGAACTGTCTTAGCGAAAGGCTTCTTGTGGGGAAAGCTGTAACTCTGTGAGATGATTTCACAGAACACAAAGAAGTTTCTCAGAAAGCTTCTTTCTCTTTGTTATCGGAGGATATTTCCTTTGGCCCTATAGTCTTCAAAGGGAAAGAAATATCTGTCTCAGATTCCAAGAAATAAGGCTAGCAAAGAGATCCACGAAATACAGATGTAACTCTGTGAGATGAATTAACAGAACACTAAGCAGTTTCTCAGAAAGCTTCTTTCCGGATTTCATCGGAGGATATTTCCTTTTTCACCATAGCCCTCTATGGGCTTCCAAATATCACTTTGCCAATTCCACAAGAACTGTCTTAGCGAAAGGCTTCTTGAGGGGAAAGCTGAAACTCTGTGAGATGATTTCACAGAACACAAAGAAGTTTCTCAGAAAGCTTCTTTCTCTTGGTTATCGGAGGATATTTCCTTTGGCCCTATAGTCTTCAAAGGGATCCGAAATATCTGTTCTCAGATTCCACAGAAATAAGGCTAGCAAAGATATCCATGAAATACAGATGTAACTCTGTGAGATGAATTAACAGAACACTAAGCAGTTTCTCAGAAAGCTTCTTTCCAGATTTCATCGGAGGATATTTCCTTTTTCACCATAGCCCTCTATGGGCTTCCAAATATCACTTTGCCAATTCCACAAGAACTGTCTTAGCGAAAGGCTTCTTGAGGGGAAAGCTGTAACTCTGTGAGATGATTTCACAGAACACAAAGAAGTTTCTGAGAAAGCTTCTTTCTCTTGGTTATCGGAGGATATTTCCTTTGGCCCTATAGTCATCAAAGGGAAAGGAATTATCTGTTCTCAGATTCCACAGAAATAACGCTAGCAAAGAGATCCACGAAATACAGATGTAACTCTGTGAGATGAATTAACAGAACACTAAGCAGTTTCTCAGAAAGCTTCTTTCCAGATTTCATCGGAGGATATTTCCTTTTTCACCATAGCCCTCTAAGGGCTTCCAAATATCACTTTGCCAATTCCACAAGAACTGTCTTAGCGAAAGGCTTCTTGAGGGGAAAGCTGTAACTCTGTGAGATGATTTCACAGAACACAAAGAAGTTTCTCAGAAAGCTTCTTTCTCTTTGTTATCGGAGCATATTTCCTTTGGCCCTATAGTCTTCAAAGGGATCCGAAATATCTGTTCTCAGATTCCACAGAAATAATACTAGCAAAGAGATCCACGAAATACAGATGTAACTCTGTGAGATGAATTAACAGAACACTGAGCAGTTTCTCAGAAAGCTTCTTTCCAGATTTCATCGGAGGATATTTCCTTTTTCACCGCAGCCCTCTATGGGCTTCCAAATATCACATTGCCAATTCCACAAGAACTGTCTTAGCGAAAGGCTTCTTGAGGGGAAAGCTGTAACTCTGTGAGATGATTTCACAGAACACAAAGAAGTTTCTCGGAAAGCTTCTTTCTCTTTGTTATCGGAGGATATTTCCTTTTGCCCTATAGTCTTCAAAGGGATCCGAAATATCTGTTCTCAGATTCCACAGAAAAAAGGCTAGCAAAGAGATCCACGAAATACAGATGTAACTCTGTGAGATGAATTAACAGATCACTAAGCAGTTTCTCAGAAAGTTTCTTTCCAGATTTCATCTGAGGATATTTCCTTTTTCACTATAGCCTTCTATGGGCTTCCAAATATCACTTTGCCAATTCCACATGAACTGTCTTAGCGAAAGGCTTCTTGAGGGGAAAGCTGTAACTCTGTGAGATGATTTCACAGAACACAAAGAAGTTTCTCAGAAAGCTTCTTTCTCTGTGTTACCGGAGGATATTTCCTTTGGCCCTATACTTTTCAAAGGGAAAGGAAATATGTGTTCTCAGATTCCACAGAAATAAGGCTAGCAAAGAGATCCACGAAATACAGATGTAACTCTGTGAGATGAATTAGCAGAACACTAAGCAGTTTCTCAGAAAGCTTCTTTCCGATTTCATCGAAGGATATTTCCTTTTTCACCATAGCCCTCTATGGGCTTCCAAATAACACTTTGCCAATTCCACAAGAACTGTCTTAGCGAAAGGCTTCTTGTGGGGAAAGCTGTAACTCTGTGAGATGATTTCACAGAACACAAAGAAGTTTCTCAGAAAGCTTCTTTCTCTTTGTTATCGGAGGATATTTCCTTTGGCCCTATAGTCTTCAAAGGGAAAGAAATATCTGTCTCAGATTCCAAGAAATAAGGCTAGCAAAGAGATCCACGAAATACAGATGTAACTCTGTGAGATGAATTAACAGAACACTAAGCAGTTTCTCAGAAAGCTTGTTTCCGGATTTCATCGGAGGATATTTCCTTTTTCACCATAGCCCTCTATGGGCTTCCAAATATCACTTTGCCAATTCCACAAGAACTGTCTTAGCGAAAGGCTTCTTGAGGGGAAAGCTGAAACTCTGTGAGATGATTTCACAGAACACAAAGAAGTTTCTCAGAAAGCTTCTTTCTCTTGGTTATCGGAGGATATTTCCTTTGGCCCTATAGTCTTCAAAGGGATCCGAAATATGTGTTCTCAGATTCCACAGAAATAAGGCTAGCAAAGATATCCACGAAATACAGATGTAACCCTGTGAGATGAATTAACAGAACACTAAGCAGTTTCTCAGAAAGCTTCTTTCCAGATTTCATCGGAGGATATTTCCTTTTTCACCATAGCCCTCTATGGGCTTCCAAATATCACTTTGCCAATTCCACAAGAACTGTCTTAGCGAAAGGCTTCTTGAGGGGAAAGCTGTAACTCTGTGAGATGATTTCACAGAACACAAAGAAGTTTCTGAGAAAGCTTCTTTCTCTTGGTTATCGGAGGATATTTCCTTTGGCCCTATAGTCTTCAAAGGGAAAGGAATTATCTGTTCTCAGATTCCACAGAAATAACGCTAGCAAAGATATCCACGAAATACAGATGTAACTCTGTGAGATGAATTAACAGAACACTAAGCAGTTTCTCAGAAAGCTTCTTTCCAGATTTCATCGGAGGATATTTCCTTTTTCACCATAGCCCTCTAAGGGCTTCCAAATATCACTTTGCCAATTCCACAAGAACTGTCTTAGCGAAAGGCTTCTTGAGGGGAAAGCTGTAACTCTGTGAGATGATTTCACAGAACACAATGAAGTTTCTCAGAAACCTTCTTTCTCTTGGTTATCGGAGGATACTTCCTTTGGCCCTATAGTCTTCAAATTGAAAGGAAATATCCGTTCACAGATTCCACAGAAATAAGGCTAGCAAAGAGATCCACGAAATACAGATGTAACTCTGTGAGATGAATTAACAGAACACTAAGCAGTTTCTCAGAAAGCTTCTTTCCAGATTTGATCTTAGGATATTTCCTTTTTCACCATAGCCCTCTAAGGCCTTCCAAATATCATTTAGCCAATTCCACAAGAACTGTCTTAGCGAAAGGCTTCTTGAGGGGAAAGCTGTACCTCTGTGAGATGATTTCACAGAACACAAAGAAGTTTCTCAGAAAGCTTCTTTCTCTTTGTTATCGGAGGATATTTCCTTTGGCCCTATAGTCTTCAAAGGGATCCGAAATATCTGTTCTCAGATTCCACAGAAATAAGACTAGCAAAAAGATCCACGAAATACAGATGTAACTCTGTGAGATGAATTAACAGAACACTAAGCAGTTTCTCAGAAAGCTTCTTTCCAGATTTCATCGGAGGATATTTCCTTTTTCACCATAGCCCTCTAAGGGCTTCCAAATACCACTTTGCCAATTCCACAAGAACTGTCTTAGCGAAAGCCTTCTTGAGGGGAAAGCTGTAACTCTGTGAGATGATTTCACAGACCACAAAGAAGTTTCTCAGAAAGCTTCTTTCTCTTGGTTATGGGAGGATATTCCCTTTGGTCCTATAGTCTTCAAAGGGATCTGAAATATCTGTTCTCATATTCCACAGATTAAGGCTGGCAAAGATATCCACGAAATACAGATGTAACTCTGTGAAATGAATTAACAGAACACTAAGCAGTTTCTCAGAAAGCTTCTTTCCAGATTTCATCGGAGGATATTTCCTTTTTCACCATAGCCCTCTAATGGCTTCCAAATATCACTTTGCCAATTCCACAAGAACTGTCTTAGGGAAAGGCTTCTTCAGGGGAAAGCTGTAACTCTGTGAGATGATTTCACAGAACATAAAGAAGTTTCTCAGAAAGCTTCTTTCTCTTTGTTATCGGAGGATATTTCCTTTGGCCCTATAGTCTTCAAAGGGAAAGGAAATATCTGTTGTCAGATTCCACAGAAATAAGGCTAGCAAAGAGATCCACGAAATACAGATGTAACTCTGTGAGATGAATTAACAGAACACTAAGCAGTTTCTCAGAAAGCTTCTTTCCAGATTTCATCGGAGGATATTTCCTTTTTCACCGTAGCCCTCTATGGGCTTCCAAATATCACTTTGCCAATTCCACAAGAACTGTCTTAGCGAAAGGCTTCTTGAGTGGAAAGCTGTAACTCTGTGAGATGATTTCACAGAACACAAAGAAGTTTCTCAGAAAGCTTCTTTCTCTTGGTTATCGGAGGATATTTCCTTTGGCCCTATAGTCTTCAAAGGGAAAGGAAATATCTGTCCTCAGATTCCACAGAAATAAGACTAGCAAAGAGATCCACGAAATACAGATGTAACTCTGTGAGATAAATTAACAGAACACTAAGCAGTTTCTCAGAAAGCTTCTTTCCAGATTTCATCGGAGGATATTTCCTTTTTCACCGCAGCCCTCTATGGGCTTCCAAATATCATTTTGCCAATTCCACAAGAACTGTGTAAGCGAAAGCCTTCTTGAGGGGAAAGCTGTAACTCTGTGAGATGATTTCACAGACCACAAAGAAGTTTCTCAGAAAGCTTCTTTCTCTTGGTTATGGGAGGATATTCCCTTTGGTCCTATAGTCTTCAAAGGGATCTGAAATATCTGTTCTCATATTCCACAGATTAAGGCTAGCAAAGATATCCACGAAATACAGATGTAACTCTGTGAAATGAATTAACAGAACACTAAGCAGTTTCTCAGAAAGCTTCTTTCCAGATTTCATCGGAGGATATTTCCTTTTTCACCATAGCCCTCTAATGGCTTCCAAATATCACTTTGCCAATTCCACAAGAACTGTCTTAGCGAAAGGCTTCTGGAGGGGAAAGCTGTAATTCTGTGAGTTGATTTCACAGAACACAAAGAAGTTTCTCAGAAAGCTTCTTTCTCTTTGTTATCGGAGGATATTTCCTTTGGCCCTATAGTCTTCAAAGGTATCCGAAATATCTGTTCACAGATTCCACAGAAATAAGGCTAGCAAAGGGATCCACGAAATACAGATGTAACTCTGTGAGATGAATTAATAGAAAACTGAGCAGTTTCTCAGAAAGCTTCTTTCCAGATTTCATCGGAGGATATTTCCTTTTTCACCATAGGCCTCTATGGGCTTCCAAATATCACTTTGCCAATTCCACAAGAACTGTCTTAGCGAAAGGCTTCTTGAGGGGAAAGCTGTAACTCTGTGAGATGATTTCACAGAACACAAAGAAGTTTCTCAGAAAGCTTCTTTCTCTTTGTTATCGGAGGATATTTCCTTTGACCTTATAGTCTTCAAAGGGATCCGAAATATCTGTTCACAGATTCCACAGAAATAAGGCTAGCAAAGAGATCCACGAAATACAGATGTAACTCTGTGAGATGAATTAATAGAACACCGAGCAGTTTCTCAGAAAGATTCTTTCCAGATTTCGTCGGAGTATATTTCCTTTTTCACCATAGCCCTCTATGGGCTTCCAAATATCACTTTGCCAATTCCACAAGAACTGTCTTAGCGAAAGGCTTCTTGAGGGGAAAGCTGTAACTCTGTGAGATGATTTCACAGAACACAAAGAAGTTTCTCAGAAAGCTTCCTTCTCTTTGTTATCGGAGGATATTTCCTTTGGCCCTATAGTCTTCAAAGGGAAAGGAAATATCTGTTCTCAGATTCCACAGAAATAACGCTAGCAAAGAGATCCACGAAATACAGATGTAACTCTGTGAGATGAATTAACAGAACACTAAGCAGTTTCTCAGAAAGCTTCTTTCCAGATTTCATCGGAGGATATTTCCTTTTTCACCATAGCCCTCTAAGGGCTTCCAAATATCACTTTGCCAATTCCACAAGAACTGTCTTAGCGAAAGGCTTCTTGAGGGGAAAGCTGTAACTCTGTGAGATGATTTCACAGAACACAAAGAAGTTTCTCAGAAAGCTTCTTTCTCTTGGTTATCGGAGGATATTTCCTTTGGCCCTATAGTCTTCAAAGGGATCCGAAATATCTGTTCTCAGATTCCACAGAAATAATACTAGCAAAGAGATCCACGAAATACAGATGTAACTCTGTGAGATGAAATAACAGAACACTGAGCAGTTTCTCAGAAAGCTTCTTTCCAGATTTCATCGGAGGATATTTCCTTTTTCACCGCAGCCCTCTATGGGCTTCCAAATATCACTTTGCCAATTCCACAAGAACTGTCTTAGCGAAAGGCTTCTTGAGGGGAAAGCTGTAACTCTGTGAGATGATTTCACAGAACACAAAGAAGTTTCTCGGAAAGCTTCTTTCTCTTTGTTATCGGAGGATATTTCCTTTTGCCCTATAGTCTTCAAAGGGATCCGAAATATCTGTTCTCAGATTCCACAGAAAAAAGGCTAGCAAAGAGATCCACGAAATACAGATGTAACTCTGTGAGATGAATTAACAGATCACTAGGCAGTTTCTCAGACAGCTTCTTTCCAGATTTCATCTGAGGATATTTCCTTTTTCACTATAGCCTTCTATGGGCTTCCAAATATCACTTTGCCAGTTCCACATGAACTGTCTTAGCGAAAGGCTTCTTGAGGGGAAAGCTGTAACTCTGTGAGATGATTTCACAGAACACAAAGAAGTTTCTCAGAAAGCTTCTTTCTCTGTGTTACCGGAGGATATTTCCTTTGGCCCTATACTTTTCAAAGGGAAAGGAAATATCTGTTCTCAGATTCCACAGAAATAAGGCTAGCAAAGACATCCACGAAATACAGATGTAACTCTGTGAGATGAATTAGCAGAACACTAAGCAGTTTCTCAGAAAGCTTCTTTCCGATTTCATCGAAGGATATTTCCTTTTTCACCATAGCCCTCTATGGGCTTCCAAATAACACTTTGCCAATTCCACAAGAACTGTCTTAGCGAAAGGCTTCTTGTGGGGAAAGCTGTAACTCTGTGAGATGATTTCACAGAACACAAAGAAGTTTCTCAGAAAGCTTCTTTCTCTTTGTTATCGGAGGATATTTCCTTTGGCCCTATAGTCTTCAAAGGGAAAGAAATATCTGTCTCAGATTCCAAGAAATAAGGCTAGCAAAGAGATCCACGAAATACAGATGTAACTCTGTGAGATGAATTAACAGAACACTAAGCAGTTTCTCAGAAAGCTTCTTTCCGGATTTCATCGGAGGATATTTCCTTTTTCACCATAGCCCTCTATGGGCTTCCAAATATCACTTTGCCAATTCCACAAGAACTGTCTTAGCGAAAGGCTTCTTGAGGGGAAAGCTGAAACTCTGTGAGATGATTTCACAGAACACAAAGAAGTTTCTCAGAAAGCTTCTTTCTCTTGGTTATCGGAGGATATTTCCTTTGGCCCTATAGTCTTCAAAGGGATCCGAAATATCTGTTCTCAGATTCCACAGAAATAAGGCTAGCAAAGATATCCATGAAATACAGATGTAACTCTGTGAGATGAATTAACAGAACACTAAGCAGTTTCTCAGAAAGCTTCTTTCCAGATTTCATCGGAGGATATTTCCTTTTTCACCATAGCCCTCTATGGGCTTCCAAATATCACTTTGCCAATTCCACAAGAACTGTCTTAGCGAAAGGCTTCTTGAGGGGAAAGCTGTAACTCTGTGAGATGATTTCACAGAACACAAAGAAGTTTCTGAGAAAGCTTCTTTCTCTTGGTTATCGGAGGATATTTCCTTTGGCCCTATAGTCATCAAAGGGAAAGGAATTATCTGTTCTCAGATTCCACAGAAATAACGCTAGCAAAGAGATCCACGAAATACAGATGTAACTCTGTGAGATGAATTAACAGAACACTAAGCAGTTTCTCAGAAAGCTTCTTTCCAGATTTCATCGGAGGATATTTCCTTTTTCACCATAGCCCTCTAAGGGCTTCCAAATATCACTTTGCCAATTCCACAAGAACTGTCTTAGCGAAAGGCTTCTTGAGGGGAAAGCTGTAACTCTGTGAGATGATTTCACAGAACACAAAGAAGTTTCTCAGAAAGCTTCTTTCTCTTTGTTATCGGAGCATATTTCCTTTGGCCCTATAGTCTTCAAAGGGATCCGAAATATCTGTTCTCAGATTCCACAGAAATAATACTAGCAAAGAGATCCACGAAATACAGATGTAACTCTGTGAGATGAATTAACAGAACACTGAGCAGTTTCTCAGAAAGCTTCTTTCCAGATTTCATCGGAGGATATTTCCTTTTTCACCGCAGCCCTCTATGGGCTTCCAAATATCACTTTGCCAATTCCACAAGAACTGTCTTAGCGAAAGGCTTCTTGAGGGGAAAGCTGTAACTCTGTGAGATGATTTCACAGAACACAAAGAAGTTTCTCGGAAAGCTTCTTTCTCTTTGTTATCGGAGGATATTTCCTTTTGCCCTATAGTCTTCAAAGGGATCCGAAATATCTGTTCTCAGATTCCACAGAAAAAAGGCTAGCAAAGAGATCCACGAAATACAGATGTAACTCTGTGAGATGAATTAACAGATCACTAAGCAGTTTCTCAGAAAGTTTCTTTCCAGATTTCATCTGAGGATATTTCCTTTTTCACTATAGCCTTCTATGGGCTTCCAAATATCACTTTGCCAATTCCACATGAACTGTCTTAGCGAAAGGCTTCTTGAGGGGAAAGCTGTAACTCTGTGAGATGATTTCACAGAACACAAAGAAGTTTCTCAGAAAGCTTCTTTCTCTGTGTTACCGGAGGATATTTCCTTTGGCCCTATACTTTTCAAAGGGAAAGGAAATATGTGTTCTCAGATTCCACAGAAATAAGGCTAGCAAAGAGATCCACGAAATACAGATGTAACTCTGTGAGATGAATTAACAGAACACTAAGCAGTTTCTCAGAAAGCTTCTTTCCAGATTTCATCGGAGGATATTTCCTTTTTCACCGCAGCCCTCTATGGGCTTCCAAATATCATTTTGCCAATTCCACAAGAACTGTGTAAGCGAAAGCCTTCTTGAGGGGAAAGCTGTAACTCTGTGAGATGATTTCACAGACCACAAAGAAGTTTCTCAGAAAGCTTCTTTCTCTTGGTTATGGGAGGATATTCCCTTTGGTCCTATAGTCTTCAAAGGGATCTGAAATATCTGTTCTCATATTCCACAGATTAAGGCTAGCAAAGATATCCACGAAATACAGATGTAACTCTGTGAAATGAATTAACAGAACACTAAGCAGTTTCTCAGAAAGCTTCTTTCCAGATTTCATCGGAGGATATTTCCTTTTTCACCATAGCCCTCTAATGGCTTCCAAATATCACTTTGCCAATTCCACAAGAACTGTCTTAGGGAAAGGCTTCTTCAGGGGAAAGCTGTAACTCTGTGAGATGATTTCACAGAACATAAAGAAGTTTCTCAGAAAGCTTCTTTCTCTTTGTTATCGGAGGATATTTCCTTTGGCCCTATAGTCTTCAAAGGGAAAGGAAATATCTGTTGTCAGATTCCACAGAAATAAGGCTAGCAAAGAGATCCACGAAATACAGATGTAACTCTGTGAGATGAATTAACAGAACACTAAGCAGTTTCTCAGAAAGCTTCTTTCCAGATTTCATCGGAGGATATTTCCTTATTCACCGTAGCCCTCTATGGGCTTCCAAATATCACTTTGCCAATTCCACAAGAACTGTCTTAGCGAAAGGCTTCTTGAGTGGAAAGCTGTAACTCTGTGAGATGATTTCACAGAACACAAAGAAATTTCTCAGAAAGCTTCTTTCTCTTGGTTATCGGAGGATATTTCCTTTGTCCCTATAGTCTTCAAAGGGAAAGGAAATATCTGTTCTCAGATTCCACAGAAATAAGGCTAGCAAAGAGATACACGAAATACAGATGTAACTCTGTGAGATGAATTAACAGAACACTAAGCAGTTTCTCAGAAAGCTTCTTTCCAGATTTCATCGGAGGATATTTCCTTTTTCACCATAGCCCTCTAAGGGCTTCCAAATATCACTTTGCCAATTCCACAAGAACTGTCTTAGCGAAAGGCTTCTTGAGGGGAAAGCTGTAACTCTGTGAGATGATTTCACAGAACACAAAGAAGTTTCTCAGAAAGCTTCTTTCTCTTGGTTATCGGTGGATATTTCCTTTGGCCCTATAGTCTTCAAAGGGAAAGGAAATATCGGTTCTCAGATTCCACAGAAATAAGACTAGCAAAGAGATCCACGAAATACAGATGTAACTCTGTGAGATAAATTAACAGAACACTAAGCAGTTTCTCAGAAAGCTTCTTTCCAGATTTCATCGGAGGATATTTCCTTTTTCACCGCAGCCCTCTATGGGCTTCCAAATATCATTTTGCCAATTCCACAAGAACTGTGTAAGCGAAAGGCTTCTTGAGGGGAAAGCTGTAACTCTGTGAGATGATTTAACAGAACACAAAGAAGTTTCTCAGAAAGTTTCTTTCTCTTTGTTATCGGAGGATATTTCCTTTGGCCCTATAGTCTTCAAAGGGATCCGAAATATTAGTTCTCAGATTCCACAGAAATAAGACTAGCAAAGAGATCCACGAAATACAGATGTAACTCTGTGAGATGAATTAACAGAACACTGAGCAGTTTCTCAGAAAGCTTCTTTCCAGATTTCATTGGAGGATATTTCCTTTTTCACCGCAGCCCTCTATGGGCTTCCAAATGTCACTTTGCCAATTCCACAAGAACTGTCTTAGCGAAAGGCTTCTTGAGGGGAAAGCTGTAACTCTGTGAGATGATTTCACAGAACACAAAGAAGTTTCTCAGAAACCTTCTTTCTCTTTGTTATCGGAGGATATTTCCTTTGGCCCTATAGTCTTCAAAGGGATCCGAAATATCTGTTCTCAGATTCCACAGAAATAAGGCTAGCAAAGAGATCCACGAAATCCAGATGTAACTCTGTGAGATGAATTAACAGAACACTAAGCAGTTTCTCAGAAAGCTTCCTTCCAGATTTCATGGGAGGATATTTCCTTCTTCACCATAGCCCTCTATGGGCTTCCAAAGATCACTTTGCCAATTGCACAGGAACTGTCTTAGCGAAAGGCTTCTGGAGGGGAAAGCTGTAATTCTGTGAGTTGATTTCACAGAACACAAAGAAGTTTCTCAGAAAGCTTCTTTCTCTTTGTTATCGGAGGATATTTCCTTTGGCCCTATAGTCTTCAAAGTTATCCGAAATATCTGTTCACAGATTCCACGGAAATAAGGCTAGCAAAGGGATCCACGAAATACAGATGTAACTCTGTGAGATGAATTAATAGAAAACTGAGCAGTTTCTCAGAAAGCTTCTTTCCAGATTTCATCGGAGGATATTTCCTTTTTCACCATAGGCCTCTATGGGCTTCCAAATATCACTTTGCCAATTCCACAAGAACTGTCTTAGCGAAAGGCTTCTTGAGGGGAAAGCTGTAACTCTGTGAGATGATTTCACAGAACACAAAGAAGTTTCTCAGAAAGCTTCTTTCTCTTTGTTATCGGAGGATATTTCCTTTGACCTTATAGTCTTCAAAGGGATCCGAAATATCTGTTCACAGATTCCACAGAAATAAGGCTAGCAAAGAGATCCACGAAATACAGATGTAACTCTGTGAGATGAATTAATAGAACACCGAGCAGTTTCTCAGAAAGATTCTTTCCAGATTTCATCGGAGTATATTTCCTTTTTCACCATAGCCCTCTATGGGCTTCCAAATATCACTTTGCCAATTCCACAAGAACTGTCTTAGCGAAAGGCTTCTTGAGGGGAAAGCTGTAACTCTGTGAGATGATTTCACAGAACACAAAGAAGTTTCTCAGAAAGCTTCCTTCTCTTTGTTATCGGAGGATATTTCCTTTGGCCCTAAAGTCTTCAAAGGGAAAGGAAATATCTGTTGTCAGATTCCACAGAAATAAGGCTAGCAAAGAGATCCACGAAATACAGATGTAACTCTGTGAGATGAATTAACAGAACACTAAGCAGTTTCTCAGAAAGCTTCTTTCCAGATTTCATCGGAGGATATTTCCTTTTTCACCATAGCCCTCTATGGGCTTCCAAATATCACTTTGCCAATTCCACAAGAACTGTCTTAGCGAAAGGCTTCTTGAGGGGAAAGCTGTAACTCTGTGAGATGATTTCGCAGAACACAATGAAGTTTCTGAGAAAGCTTCTTTCTCTTTGTTATCGGAGGATATTTCCTTTGGCCCTATAGTCTTCAAAGGGAAAGGAATTATCTGTTCTCCGATTCCACAGAAATAACGCTAGCAAAGAGATCCACGAAATACAGATGTAACTCTGTGAGATGAATTAACAGAACACTAAGCAGTTTCTCAGAAAGCTTCTTTCCAGATTTCATCGGAGGATATTTCCTTTTTCACCATAGCCCTCTAAGGCCTTCCAAATATCATTTTGCCAATTCCACAAGAACTGTCTTAGCGAAAGGCTTCTTGAGGGGAAAGCTGTACCTCTGTGAGATGATTTCACAGACCACAAAGAAGTTTCTCAGAAAGCTTCTTTCTCTTGGTTATGGGAGGATATTTCCTTTGGTCCTATAGTCTTCAAAGGATCTGAAATATCTGTTCTCATATTCCACAGAAATAAGGCTAGCAAAGATATCCACGAAATACAGATGTAACTCTGTGAAATGAATTAACAGAACACTAAGCAGTTTCTCAGAAAGCTTCTTTCCAGATTTCATCGGAGGTATTTCCTTTTTCACCATAGCCCTCTAATGGCTTCCAAATATCACTTTGCCAATTCCACAAGAACTGTCTTAGCGAAAGGCTTCTTCAGGGGAAAGCTGTAACTCTGTGAGATGATTTCACAGAACATAAAGAAGTTTCTCAGAAAGCTTCTTTCTCTTTGTTATCGGAGGATATTTCCTTTGGCCCTATAGTCTTCAAAGGGAAAGGAAATATCTGTTGTCAGATTCCACAGAAATAAGGCTAGCAAAGAGATCCACGAAATACAGATGTAACTCTGTGAGATGAATTAACAGAACACTAAGCAGTTTCTCAGAAAGCTTCTTTCCAGATTTCATCGGAGGATATTTCCTTTTTCACCGTAGCCCTCTATGGGCTTCCAAATATCACTTTGCCAATTCCACAAGAACTGTCTTAGCGAAAGGCTTCTTGAGTGGAAAGCTGTAACTCTGTGAGATGATTTCACAGAACACAAAGAAATTTCTCAGAAAGCTTCTTTCTCTTGGTTATCGGAGGATATTTCCTTTGTCCCTATAGTCTTCAAAGGGAAAGGAAATATCTGTTCTCAGATTCCTCAGAAATAAGGCTAGCAAAGAGATACACGAAATACAGATGTAACTCTGTGAGATGAATTAACAGAACACTAAGCAGTTTCTCAGAAAGCTTCTTTCCAGATTTCATCGGAGGATATTTCCTTTTTCACCATAGCCCTCTATGGGCTTCCAAATATCATTTTGCCAATTCCACAAGAACTGTGTAAGCGAAAGGCATCTTCAGGGGAAAGCTGTAACTCTGTGAGATGATTTAACAGAACACAAAGAAGTTTCTCAGAAAGTTTCTTTCTCTTTGTTATCGGAGGATATTTCCTTTGGCCCTATAGACTTCAAAGGGATCCGAAATATTAGTTCTCAGATTCCACAGAAATAAGACTAGCAAAGAGATCCACGAAATACAGATGTAACTCTGTGAGATGAATTAACAGAACACTGAGCAGTTTCTCAGAAAGCTTCTTTCCAGATTTCATTGGAGGATATTTCCTTTTTCACCATAGCCCTCTAAGGGCTTCCAAATATCACTTTGCCAATTCCACAAGAACTGTCTTAGCGAAAGGCTTCTAGAGGGGAAAGCTGTAACTCTGTGAGATGATTTCACAGAACACAAAGAAGTTTCTCAGAAACCTTCTTTCTCTTTGTTATCGGAGGATATTTCCTTTGGCCCTATAGTCTCCAAAGGGAAAGGAAATATCTGTTCTCAGATTCCACAGAAATAAGTCTAGCAGAGAGATCCACGAAATCCAGATGTAACTCTGTGAGATGAATTAACAGAACACTAAGCAGTTTCTCAGAAAGCTTCCTTCCAGATTTCATGGGAGGATATTTCCTTCTTCACCATAGCCCTCTTTTGGCTTCCAAAGATCACCTTGCCAATTCCACAAGAACTATCTTAGCGAAAGGCTTCTTGAGGGGAAAGCTGTAACTCTGTGAGATGATTTCACAGAACACAAAGAAGTTTCTCAGAAAGCTTCCTTCTCTTTGTTATCGGAGGATATTTCCTTTGGCCCTATAGTCTTCAAAGGGAAAGGAAATATCTGTTGTCAGATTCCACAGAAATAAGGCTAGCAAAGTGATCCACAAAATACAGATGTAACTCTGTGAGATGAATTAACAGAACACTAAGCAGTTTCTCAGAAAGCTTCTTTCCAGATTTCATCGGAGGATATTTCCTTTTTCACCATAGCCCTCTATCGGCTTCCAAATATCACTTTGCCAATTCCACAAGAACTGTCTTAGCGAAACGCTTCTTGAGGGGAAAGCTGTAACTCTGTGAGATGATTTCACAGAACACAAAGAAGTTTCTGAGAAAGCTTCTTTCTCTTTGTTATCGGAGGATATTTCCTTTGGCCCTATAGTCTTCAAAGGGAAAGGAATTATCTGTTCTCAGATTCCACAGAAATAAGGCTATCAAAGAGATCCACGAAATACAGATGTAACTCTGTGAGATGAATTAACAGAACACTAAGCAGTTTCTCAGAAAGCTTCTTTCCAGATTTCATCGGAGGATATTTCCTTTTTCACCATAGCCCTCTAAGGGCTTCCAAATATCACTTTGCCAATTCCACAAGAACTGTGTAAGCGAAAGGCTTATTGAGGGGAAAGCTGTAACTCTGTGAGATGATTTCACAGAACACAAAGAAGTTTCTCAGAAAGCTTCTTTCTCTTGGTTATCGGAGGATATTTCCTTTGGCCCTATAGTCTTCAAAGGGAAAGGAAATATCTGTTCTCAGATTCCACAGAAATAAGACTAGCAACGAGATCCACGAAATACAGATGTAACTCTGTGAGATAAATTAACAGAACACTAAGCAGTTTCTCAGAAAGCTTCTTTCCAGATTTCATCGGAGGATATTTCCTTTTTCACCGCAGCCCTCTATGGGCTTCCAAATGTCACTTTGACAATTCCACAAGAACTGTCTTAGCGAAAGGCTTCTTGAGGGGAAAGCTGTAACTCTGTTAGATGATTTCACAGAACACAAAGAAGTTTCTCAGAAACCTTCTTTCTCTTTGTTATCGGAGGATATTTCGTTTGGCCCTATAGTTTTCAAAGGGATCCGAAATATCTGTTCTCAGATTCCACAGAAATAAGACTAGCAAAGAGATCCACGAAATCCAGATGTAACTCTGTGAGATGAATTAACAGATCACTAAGCAGTTTCTCAGAAAGCTTCTTTCCAGATTTCATCGGAGGATATTTCCTTTTTCTCCATAGCCCTCTATGAGCTTCCAAATATCACTTTGCCAATTCCACAAGAACTGACTTAGCGAAAGGCTTCTTGAGTGGAAAGCTGTAACTCTGTGAGATGATTTCACAGAACACAAAGAAGTTTCTCAGAAAGCTTCTTTCTCTTGGTTATCGGAGGATATTTCCTTTGGCCCTATAGTCTTCAAAGGGAAAGGAAATATCTGTTCTCAGATTCCACAGAAATAAGGCTAGCAAAGAGATCCACGAAATACAGATGTAACTCTGTGAGATGAATTAACAGAACACTAAGCAGTTTCTCAGAAAGCTTCTTTCCAGATTTCATCGGAGGATATTTCCTTTTTCACCATAGCCCACTATGGGCTTCCAAATATCATTTTGCCAAATCCACAATAACTGTGTAAGCGAAAGGCTTCTTCAGGGGAAAGCTGTAACTCTGTGAGATGATTTAACAGAACACAAAGAAGTTTCTCAAAAAGTTTCTTTCTCTTTGTTATCGGAGGATATTTCCTTTGGCCCTATAGTCTTCAAAGGGATCCGAAATATCTGTTCTCAGATTCCACAGAAATAATACTAGCAAAGAGATCCACGAAATACAGATGTAACTCTGTGAGATGAATTAACAGAACACTGAGCAGTTTCTCAGAAAGCTTCTTTCCAGATTTCATCGGAGGATATTCCCTTTTTCACCGCAGCCCTCTATGGGCTTCCAAATATCACTTTGCCAATTCCACAAGAACTGTCTTAGCGAAAGGCTTCTTGAGGGGAAAGCTGTAACTCTGTGAGATGATTTCACAGAACACAAAGAAGTTTCTCAGAAAGCTTCTTTCTCTTTGTTATAGGAGGATATTTCCTTTGGCCCTATAGTCTTCAAAGGGAAAGGAAATATCTGTTCTCAGATTCCACAGAAATAAGGCTAGCAAAGAGATCCACGAAATACAGATGTAACACTGTGAGATGAATTAACAGAACACTAAGCAGTTTCTCAGAAAGCTTCTTTCCAGATTTCATCGGAGGATATTTCCTTTTTCACCCTAGCCCTCTATGGGCTTGCAAATATCACTTTGCCAATTCCACAAGAACTGTCTTAGCGAAAGGCTTCTTGAGGCGAAAGCTGTAACTCTGTCAGATGATTTCACGGAACACAAAGAGGTTTCTCAGAAAGCTTCTTTCTCTTTGTTATCAGAGGATATTTCCTTTGGCCCTATAGTCCTCAAAGGGATCCGAAATATCTGTTCTCAGATTCCACAGAAATAAGACTAGCAAAGAGATCCACGAAATACAGATGTAACTCTGTGAGATGAATTAACAGAACACTAAGCAGTTTCTCAGAAAGCTTCTTTCCAGATTTCATCGAAGGATATTTCCTTTCGCACCATAGCCCTCCATGGGCTTCCAAATATCACTTTGCCAATTCCACAAGAACTGTCTTAGCGAAAGGCTACTTGAGGGGAAAGCTGTAACCCTGTGAGATGATTTCACAGAACACAAAGAAGTTTCTAAGAAAGCTTCTTTCTCTTTTTTATCGGAGGATATTTCCTTTGGCCCTATAGTCTTCAAAGGGAAAGGAAATATCTGTTGTCAGATTCCACAGAAATAAGGCTAGCAAAGAGATCCATGAAATACAGATGTCACTCTGTGAGATGAATTAACAGAACACTAAGCAGTTTCTCAGAAAGCTTCTTTCCGGTTTTCATCGGAGGATATTTCCTTTTTCACCATAACCCTCTACGGGCTTCCAAATATCACTTTGCCAATTCCACAAGAACTGTCTTAGCGAAAGGCTTCTTGAGGGGAAAGCTGTAACTCTGTGAGGTGATTTCACAGACCACAAAAAAGTTTCTTAGAAAGCTTCTTCTCTTGGTTATCGGAGGATATTTCCTTTGGCCCTATAGTCTTCAAAGGGATCCGAAATATCTGTTCTTAGATTCCACAGAAATAAAGCTAGCAAAGAGATCCACGAAATACAGATGTAACTCTGTGAGATGAATTAACAGATCACTAAGCAGTTTCTCAGAAAGCTTCTTTCCAGATTTCATTGGAGGACATTTCCTTTTTCTCCATAGCCCTCTATGAGCTTCCAAATATCACTTTGCCAATTCCACCAGAACTGTCTTAGCGAAAGGCTTCTTGAGGGGAACGCTGTAACTCTGTGAGATGATTTCACAGAACAAAAAGAAGTTGCTCAGTAACCTTTTTTCTCTTTGTTATCGGAGGATATTTCCTTTGGCCGTATAGTCTTCAAAGTGATCCGAAATATCTGTTTTCTGATTCCACAGAAATAAGGCTAGCAAAGAGATCCACGAAGTACAGAGGTAACTCTGTGAGATGAATTAACAGAACACTAAGCAGTTTCTCAGAAAACTTCTTTCCAGATTTCATCGGAGGATATTTCCTTTTTCACCATAGCCCTCTATGGGCTTCCAAATATCACTTTGCCAATTCCACAAGAACTGTCTTAGCGAAAGGCTTCTTGAGGGAAAAGCTGTAACTCTGTGAGATGATTTCACAGAACACAAAGAAGTTTCTCAGAAAGCTTCCTTCTCCTTGTTATCGGAGGATATTTCCTTTGGCCCTACAGTCTTCAAAGGGAAAGGAAATATCTGTTGTCAGATTCCACAGAAATAAGGCTAGCAAAGAGATCCACGAAATACAGATGTAACTCTGTGAGATGAATTAACAGAAAACTAAGCAGTTTCTCAGAAAGCTTCTTTCCACATTTCAACGGAGGATATTTCCTTTTTCACCATAGCCCTCTATGGGCTTCCAAATATCACTTTGCCAATTCCCCAAGAACTGTCTTAGCGAAAGGCTTCTTGAGGGCAAAGCTGTAACTCTGTGAGATGATTACACAGAACACCAAGAAGTTTCTCAGAAAGCTTCTTTCTCTTTGTTATCGGAGGATATTTCCTTTGGCCCTATAGTCTTCAAAGGGATCCGAAATATCTGTTGTCAGATTCCACAGAAATAAGGCTAGCAAAGAGATCCACGAAATACAGTTGTAGCTCTGTGAGATGAAGTAACAGAACACTAAACAGTTTCTCAGAAAGCTTCCTTCCAGATTACATCTGAGCATATTTCCTTTTTCACCATAGCCCTCTATGGGCTTCCAAATGTCACTTTGCCAATTCCACAAGAACTGTCTTAGCGAAAGGCTTCTTGAGGGGAAAGCTGTAACTCTGTGAGATGATTTCACAGAACACAAAGAAGTTGCTCAGAAAGCTTCTTTCTCTTTGTTATCGGAGGATATTTCCTTTGGCCGTATAGACTTCAAAGGGATCCGAAATATCTGTTCTCAGATTCCACAGAAATAAAGCTAGCAAAGAGATCCACGAAGTACAGAGGTAGCTCTGTGAGATGAATTAACAGAACACTAAGCAGTTTCTCAGAAAGCTTCTTTCCAGATTTCATCGGAGGATATTTCCTTTTTCACCATAGCCCTCTACGGGCTTCCAAATATCACTTTGCCAATTTCACAAAACTGTCTTAGCGAAAGGCTTCTTGAGGGGAAAGCTGTAACTCTGTGAGATGATTTCACACAACACAAAGAAGTTTCTCAGAAAGCTTATTTCTCTTTGTTATCGGAGGATATTTCCTTTGGCCCTATAGTCTTCAAAGGGAAAGGAAATAACTGTTTTCAGATTCCACAGAAATAAGGCTTGCAAAAGATCCACGAAATACAGATGTAACTCTGTGAGATGAATTAACAGAACACTAAGCAGTTTCTCAGAAAGCTTCCTTCCAGATTTCATGGGACGATATGTCCTTTTTCACCATAGCCCTCTATGGGCTTCCAAAGATCACTTTGCCAATTCCACGAGAACTGTCTTAGCGAAAGGCTTCTTGAGGGGAAAGCTGTAATTCTGTGAGTTGATTTCACAGAACACAAAGAAGTTTCTCAGAAAGCTTCTTTCTCTTTGTTATCGGAGGATATTTCCTTTGGCCCTATAGTCTTCAAAGGGATCCGAAATATCTGTTCACAGATTCCACAGAAATAAGGCTAGCAAAGAGATCCACGAAATACAGATGTAACTCTGTGAGATGAATTAATAGAAAACTGAGCAATTTCTCAGAAAGCTTCTTTCCAGATTTCATCGGAGGATATTTCCTTTTTCACCATAGCCCTCTGGGGTTCCAAATATCACTTTGCCAATTCCACAAGAACTGTCTTAGCGAAAGGCTTCTTGAGGGAAAAGCTGTAACTCTGTGAGATGATTTCACAGAACACAAAGAAGTTTCTCAGAAAGCTTCTTTCTCTTTGTTATCGGAGGATATTTCCTTTGGCCCTATAGTTTTCAAAGGGATCCGAAATATCTGTTCACAGATTCCACAGAAAGAAGGCTAGCAAAGAGATCCACGAAATACAGATGTAACTCTGTGAGATGAATTAATAGAACACTGAGCAGTTTCTCAGAAAGCTTCTTTCCAGATTTCATCGGAGGATATTTCCTTTTTCACCTTAGCCCTCTACGGGCTTCCAAATATCACTTTGCCAATTCCACAAGAACTGTCTTAGCGAAAGGCTTCTTGAGGGGAAAGCTGTAACTCTGTGAGATGATTTCACAGAACACAAAGAAGTTTCTCAGAAAGCTTATTTCTCTTTGTTATCGGACGATATTTAATTTTGACCCTATAGTCTTCAAAGGGAAAGGAAATAACTGTTTTCAGATTCCACAGAAATAAGGCTTGCAAAGAGATCCACGAAATACAGATGTAACTCTGTGAGATGAATTAACAGAACACTAAGCAGTTTCTCAGAAAGCTTCCTTCCAGATTTCATGGGAGGATATGTCCTTTTTCACCATAGCCCTCTATGGGCTTCCAAAGATCACTTTGCCAATTCCACGAGAACTGTCTTAGCGAGAGGCTTCTTGAGGGGAAAGCTGTAATTCTGTGAGTTGATTTCACAGAACACAAAGAAGTTTCTCAGAAAGCTTCTTTCTCTTTGTTATCGGAGTATATTTCCTTTGGCCCTATAGTCTTCAAAGGGATCCGAAATATCTGTTCACAGATTCCACAGAAATAAGGCTAGCAAAGAGATCCACGAAATACAGATGTAACTCTGTGAGATGAATTAATAGAAAACTGAGCAATTTCTCAGAAAGCTTCTTTCCAGATTTCATCAGAGGATATTTCCTTTTTCACCATAGCCCTCTGGGGTTCCAAATATCACTTTGCCAATTCCACAAGAACTGTCTTAGCGAAAGGCTTCTTGAGGGGAAAGCTGTAACTCTGTGAGATGATTTCACAGAACACAAAGAAGTTGCTCAGAAAGCTTCTACCTCCTTGTTATCGGAGGATATTTCCTTTGGCCCTATAGTCTTCAAAGGGATCCGAAATATCTGTTCTCAGATTCCAGAGAAATAAGGCTAGCAAAGAGATCCACGAAATACAGATGTAAATCCGTGAGATGAATTAAAAGAACACTAAGCAGTTTCTCAGAAAGCTTCTTTACAGATTTCATCTGAGGATATTTCCTTTTTCACCATAGCCCTCTATGGGCTTCCAAATATCACTTTGCCAATTCCACAAGAACTGTCTTAGCGAAAGGCTTTTTGAGGCGAAAGCTGTAACTCTGTGAGATTATTTCACAGAACACAAAGAAGTTTCTCAGAAAGCTTCTTTCTCTTGGTTATCGGAGGATATTTCCTTTGGCCCTATCGTGTTCAAAGGGAAAGGAAATATCTGTTCTCAGATTCCACAGAAATAAGGCTAGCAAAGAGATCCACGAAATACAGATGTAACTCTGTGAGATGAATTAACAGAACACTAAGCAGTTTCTCAGAAAGCTTCTTTCCAGATTTCATCGGAGGATATTTCCTTTTTCACCATAGCCCTCTATGGGCTTCCAAATATCATTTTGCCAATTCCACAAGAACTGTGTAAGCGAAAGGCTTCTTCAGGGGAAAGCTGTAACTCTGTGAGATGATTTAACAGAACACAAAGAAGTTTCTCAGAAAGTTTCTTTCTCTTTGTTATCGGAGGATATTTCCTTTGGCCCTATAGTCTTCAAAGGGATCCGAAATATTAGTTCTCAGATTCCACAGAAATAAGACTAGCAAAGAGATCCACGAAATACAGATGTAACTCTGTGAGATGAATTAAGAGAACACTGAGCAGTTTCTCAGAAAGCTTCTTTCCAGATTTCATTGGAGGATATTTCCTTTTTCACCGCAGCCCTCTATGGGCTTGCAAATGTCACTTTGCCAATTCCACAAGAACTGTCTTAGCGAAAGGCTTCTTGAGGGGAAAGCTGTAACTCTGTGAGATGATTTCACAGAACACAAAGAAGTTTCTCAGAAACCTTCTTTCTCTTTGTTATCGGAGGATATTTCCTTTGGCCCTATAGTCTTCAAAGGGATCCGAAATATCTGTTCTCAGATTCCACAGAAATAAGGCTAGCAGAGAGATCCACGAAATCCAGATGTAACTCTGTGAGATGAATTAACAGAACACTAAGCAGTTTCTCAGAAAGCTTCCTTCCAGATTTCATGGGAGGATATTTCCTTCTTCACCATAGCCCTCTATGGGCTTCCAAAGATCACTTTGCCAATTCCACAAGAACTGTCTTAGCGAAAGGCTTCTTGAGGGGAAAGCTGTAACTCTGTGAGATGATTTCACAGAACACAAAGAAGTTTCTCAGAAAGCTTCCTTCTCTTTGTTATCGGAGGATATTTCCTTTGGCCCTATAGTCTTCAAAGGGAAAGGAAATATCTGTTGTCAGATTCCACAGAAATAAGGCTAGCAAAGAGATACACGAAATACAGATGTAACTCTGTGAGATGAATTAACAGAACACTAAGCAGTTTCTCAGAAAGCTTCCTTCCAGATTTCATGGGAGGATATGTCCTTTTTCACCATAGCCCTCTATGGGCTTCCAAAGATCACTTTGCCAATTCCACGAGAACTGTCTTAGCGAGAGGCTTCTTGAGGGGAAAGCTGTAATTCTGTGAGTTGATTTCACAGAACACAAAGAAGTTTCTCAGAAAGCTTCTTTCTCTTTGTTATCGGAGTATATTTCCTTTGGCCCTATAGTCTTCAAAGGGATCCGAAATATCTGTTCACAGATTCCACAGAAATAAGGCTAGCAAAGAGATCCACGAAATACAGATGTAACTCTGTGAGATGAATTAATAGAAAACTGAGCAATTTCTCAGAAAGCTTCTTTCCAGATTTCATCAGAGGATATTTCCTTTTTCACCATAGCCCTCTGGGGTTCCAAATATCACTTTGCCAATTCCACAAGAACTGTCTTAGCGAAAGGCTTCTTGAGGGGAAAGCTGTAACTCTGTGAGATGATTTCACAGAACACAAAGAAGTTGCTCAGAAAGCTTCTACCTCCTTGTTATCGGAGGATATTTCCTTTGGCCCTATAGTCTTCAAAGGGATCCGAAATATCTGTTCTCAGATTCCAGAGAAATAAGGCTAGCAAAGAGATCCACGAAATACAGATGTAAATCCGTGAGATGAATTAAAAGAACACTAAGCAGTTTCTCAGAAAGCTTCTTTACAGATTTCATCTGAGGATATTTCCTTTTTCACCATAGCCCTCTATGGGCTTCCAAATATCACTTTGCCAATTCCACAAGAACTGTCTTAGCGAAAGGCTTTTTGAGGCGAAAGCTGTAACTCTGTGAGATTATTTCACAGAACACAAAGAAGTTTCTCAGAAAGCTTCTTTCTCTTGGTTATCGGAGGATATTTCCTTTGGCCCTATCGTGTTCAAAGGGAAAGGAAATATCTGTTCTCAGATTCCACAGAAATAAGGCTAGCAAAGAGATCCACGAAATACAGATGTAACTCTGTGAGATGAATTAACAGAACACTAAGCAGTTTCTCAGAAAGCTTCTTTCCAGATTTCATCGGAGGATATTTCCTTTTTCACCATAGCCCTCTATGGGCTTCCAAATATCATTTTGCCAATTCCACAAGAACTGTGTAAGCGAAAGGCTTCTTCAGGGGAAAGCTGTAACTCTGTGAGATGATTTAACAGAACACAAAGAAGTTTCTCAGAAAGTTTCTTTCTCTTTGTTATCGGAGGATATTTCCTTTGGCCCTATAGTCTTCAAAGGGATCCGAAATATTAGTTCTCAGATTCCACAGAAATAAGACTAGCAAAGAGATCCACGAAATACAGATGTAACTCTGTGAGATGAATTAAGAGAACACTGAGCAGTTTCTCAGAAAGCTTCTTTCCAGATTTCATTGGAGGATATTTCCTTTTTCACCGCAGCCCTCTATGGGCTTGCAAATGTCACTTTGCCAATTCCACAAGAACTGTCTTAGCGAAAGGCTTCTTGAGGGGAAAGCTGTAACTCTGTGAGATGATTTCACAGAACACAAAGAAGTTTCTCAGAAACCTTCTTTCTCTTTGTTATCGGAGGATATTTCCTTTGGCCCTATAGTCTTCAAAGGGATCCGAAATATCTGTTCTCAGATTCCACAGAAATAAGGCTAGCAGAGAGATCCACGAAATCCAGATGTAACTCTGTGAGATGAATTAACAGAACACTAAGCAGTTTCTCAGAAAGCTTCCTTCCAGATTTCATGGGAGGATATTTCCTTCTTCACCATAGCCCTCTATGGGCTTCCAAAGATCACTTTGCCAATTCCACAAGAACTGTCTTAGCGAAAGGCTTCTTGAGGGGAAAGCTGTAACTCTGTGAGATGATTTCACAGAACACAAAGAAGTTTCTCAGAAAGCTTCCTTCTCTTTGTTATCGGAGGATATTTCCTTTGGCCCTATAGTCTTCAAAGGGAAAGGAAATATCTGTTGTCAGATTCCACAGAAATAAGGCTAGCAAAGAGATACACGAAATACAGATGTAACTCTGTGAGATGAATTAACAGAACACTAAGCAGTTTCTCAGAAAGCTTCTTTCCAGATTTCATCGGAGGATATTTCCTTTTTCACCATAGCCCTCTATGGGCTTCCAAATATCACTTTGCCAATTCCACAAGAACTGTCTTAGCGAAACGCTTCTTGAGGGGAAAGCTGTAACTCTGTGAGATGATTTCACAGAACACAAAGAAGTTTCTGAGAAAGCTTCTTTCTCTTTGTTATCGGAGGATATTTCCTTTGGCCCTATAGTCTTCAAAGGGAAAGGAATTATCTGTTCTCAGATTCCACAGAAATAAGGCTATCAAAGAAATCCACGAAATACAGATGTAACTCTGTGAGATGAATTAACAGAACACTAAGCAGTTTCTCAGAAAGCTTCTTTCCAGATTTCATCGGAGGATATTTCCTTTTTCACCATAGCCCTCTAAGGGCTTCCAAATATCACTTTGCCAATTCCACAAGAACTGTCTTAGCGAAAGGCTTCTTGAGGGGAAAGCTGTAACTCTGTGAGATGATTTCACAGAACACAAAGAAGTTTCTCAGAAACCTTCTTTCTCTTGGTTATCGGAGGATATTTCCTTTGGCCCTATAGTCTTCAAAGGGAAAGGAAATATCTGTTCTCAGATTCCACAGAAATAAGACTAGCAAAGAGATCCACGAAATACAGATGTAACTCTGTGAGATAAATTAACAGAACACTAAGCAGTTTCTCAGAAAGCTTCTTTCCAGATTTCATCGGAGGATATTTCCTTTTTCACCGCAGCCCTCTATGGGCTTCCAAATGTCACTTTGCCAATTCCACAAGAACTGTCTTAGCGAAAGGCTTCTTGAGGGGAAAGCTGTAACTCTCTGAGATGATTTCACAGAACACAAAGAAGTTTCTCAGAAAGCTTCTTTCTCTTGGTTATCGGAGGATATTTCCTTTGGCCCTATAGTCTTCAAAGGGAAAGGAAATATCTGTTCTCAGATTCCACAGAAATAAGGCTAGCAAAGAGATCCACGAAATACAGATGTAACTCTGTGAGATGAATTAATAGAACACTGAGCAGTTTCTCAGAAAGATTCTTTCCAGATTTCATCGGAGGATATTTCCTTTTTCAGCATAGCCCTCTATGGGCTTCCAAATATCACTTTGCCAATTCCACAAGAACTGTCTTAGCGAAAGGCTTCTTGAGGGGAAAGCTGTATCTCTGTGAGATGATTTCACAGAACAGAAAGAAGTTTCTCAGAAAGCTTCTTTCTCTTTGTTATCGGAAGATATTTCCTTTGGCCCTATAGTCTTCAAAGGGATCCGAAATATCTGTTGTCAGATTCCACAGAAATAAGGCTAGCAAAGAGACCCACGAAATACAGATGTAACTCTGTGAGATGAATTAACAAAACACTAAGCTGTTTCTCAGAAAGCTTCTTTCCAGATTTCATCGGAGGATATTTCCTTTTTCACCATAGCCCTCTATGGGGTTCCAAATATCACTTTGCCAATTCCACAAGAACTGTCTTAGCGAAAGGCTTCTTGAGGGGAAAGCTGTAACTCTGTGAGATGATTTCACAGAACACAAAGAAGTTGCTCAGAAAGCTTCTACCTCCTTGTTATCGGAGGATATTTCCTTTGGAACTATAGTCTTCACAGGGATCCGAAATATCTGTTCTCAGATTCCAGAGAAATAAGGCTAGCAAAGAGATCCACGAAGTACAGAGGTAACTCTGTGAGATGAATTAACAGAACACTAAGCAGTTTCTCAGAAAGCTTTTTTCCAGATTTCATCGGAGGATATTTCCTTTTTCACCATAGCCCTCTACGGGCTTCCAAATATTACTTTGCCAATTCTACAAGAACTGTCTTAGCGAAAGGCTTCTTGAGGGGAAAGCTGTAACTCTGTGAGATGATTTCACAGAACACAAAGAAGTTTCTCAGAAAGCTTATTTCTCTTTGTTATCGGAGGATATTTCCTTTGGCCCTATAGTCTTCAAAGGGAAAGGAAATAACTGTTTTCAGATTCCACAGAAATAAGGCTAGCAAAGAGATCCACGAAATACAGATGTAACTCTGTGAGATGAATTAGCAGAACACTAAGCAGTTTCTCAGAAAGCTTCCTTCCAGATTTCATGGGAGGATATTTCCTTCTTCACCATAGCCCTCTATGGGCTTCCAAAGATCACTTTGCCAATTCCACAAGAACTGTCTTAGCGAAAGGCTTCTTGAGGGGAAAGCTGTAACTCTGTGAGATGATTTCACAGAACACAAAGAAGTTTCTCAGAAAGCTTCTTTCTCTTTGTTATCGGAGGATATTTCCTTTGGCCCTATAGTCTTCAAAGGGATCCGAAATATCTGTTGTCAGATTCCACAGAAATAAGACTAGCAAAGAGATCCACGAAATACAGATGTAACTCTGTGAGATGAATTAAAAGAACACTAAGCAGTTTCTCAGAAAGCTTCTTTCCAGATTTCTTCGGAGGATATTTCCTTTTTCACCATAGCCCTCTACGGGCTTCCAAATATCACTTTGCCAATTCCACAAGAACTGTCTTAGCGAAAGGCTTCTTGAGGGGAAAGCTGTAACTCTGTGAGATGATTTCACAGAACACAAAGAAGTTTCTCAGAAAGCTTCTTTCTCTTTGTTATCGGAGGATATTTCCTTTGGCCCTATAGTCTTCAAAGGGAAAGGAAATATCTGTTGTCAGATTCCACAGAAATAAGGCTAGCAAAGAGATCCACCAAATACAGATGTAACTCTGTGAGATGAATTAACAGAACACTAAGCAGTTTCTCAGAAAGCTTCTTTCCAGATTTCATCGGAGGATATTTCCTTTTTCACCGCAGCCCTCTATGGGCTTCCAAATATCACTTTGCCAATTCCACAAGAACTGTCTTAGCGAAAGGCTTCTTGAGGGGAAAGCTGTAACTCTGTGAGATGATTTCACAGAACACAAAGAAGTTTCTCAGAAAGCTTCTTTCTCTTTGTTATAGGAGGATATTTCCTTTGGCCCTATAGTCTTCAAAGGGAAAGGAAATATCTGTTCTCAGATTCCACAGAAATAAGGCTAGCAAAGAGATCCACGAAATACAGATGTAACACTGTGAGATGAATTAACAGAACACTAAGCAGTTTCTCAGAAAGCTTCTTTCCAGATTTCATCGGAGGATATTTCCTTTTTCACCCTAGCCCTCTATGGGCTTCCAAATATCACTTTGCCAATTCCACAAGAACTGTCTTAGCGAAAGGCTGCTTGAGGCGAAAGCTGTAACTCTGTCAGATGATTTCACGGAACACAAAGAGGTTTCTCAGAAAGCTTCTTTCTCTTTGTTATCAGAGGATATTTCCTTTGGCCCTATAGTCCTCAAAGGGATCCGAAATATCTGTTCTCAGATTCCACAGAAATAAGACTAGCAAAGAGATCCACGAAATACAGATGTAACTCTGTGAGATGAATTAACAGAACACTAAGCAGTTTCTCAGAAAGCTTCTTTCCAGATTTCATCGAAGGATATTTCCTTTCGCACCATAGCCCTCCATGGGCTTCCAAATATCACTTTGCCAATTCCACAAGAACTGTCTTAGCGAAAGGCTACTTGAGGGGAAAGCTGTAACCCTGTGAGATGATTTCACAGAACACAAAGAAGTTTCTAAGAAAGCTTCTTTCTCTTTTTTATCGGAGGATATTTCCTTTGGCCCTATAGTCTTCAAAGGGAAAGGAAATATCGGTTGTCAGATTCCACAGAAATAAGGCTAGCAAAGTGATCCATGAAATACAGATGTAACTCTGTGAGATGAATTAACAGAACACTAAGCAGTTTCTCAGAAAGCTTCTTTCCGGTTTTCATCGGAGGATATTTCCTTTTTCACCATAGCCCTCTATGGGCTTCCAAATATCACTTTGCCAATTCCACAAGAACTGTCTTAGCGAAAGACTTCTTGAGGGGAAAGCTGAAACTCTGTGAGGTGATTTCACAGACCACAAAAAAGTTTCTTAGAAAGCTTCTTCTCTTCGTTATCGGAGGATATTTCCTTTGGCCCTATAGTCTTCAAAGGGATCCGAAATATCTGTTCTCAGATTCCACAGAAATAAGGTTAGCAAAAAGATCCACGAAATACAGATGTAACTCTGTGAGATGAATTAACAGAACACTAAGCAGTTTCTCAGAAAGCTTCTTTCCAGATTTCATCGGAGGATATTTCCTTTTTCACCATAGCCCTCTATGGGCTTCCAAATATCACTTTGCCAATTCCACAAGAACTGTCTTAGCGAAAGGCTTCTTGAGGGGAAAGCTGTAACTCTGTGAGATGATTTCACAGAACACAAAGAAGTTGCTCAGAAACCTTTTTTCTCTTTGTTATCGGAGGATATTTCCTTTGGCCGTATAGTCTTCAAAGTGATCCGAAATATCTGTTTTCAGATTCCACAGAAATAAGGCTAGCAAAGAGATCCACGAAGTACAGAGGTAACTCTGTGAGATGAATTAACAGAACACTAAGCAGTTTCTCAGAAAACTTCTTTCCAGATTTCATCGGAGGATATTTCCTTTTTCACCATAGCCCTCTATGGGCTTCCAAATATCAATTTGCCAATTCCACAAGAACTGTCTTAGCGAAAGGCTTCTTGAGGGAAAAGCTGTAACTCTGTGAGATGATTTCACAGAACACTAAGAAGTTTCTCAGAAAGCTTCCTTCTCCTTGTTATCGGAGGATATTTCCTTTGGCCCTACAGTCTTCAAAGGGAAAGGAAATATCTGTTGTCAGATTCCACAGAAATAAGGCTAGCAAAGAGATCCACGAAATACAGATGTAACTCTGTGAGATGAATTAATAGAACTTTGAGCAGTTTCTCAGAAAGCTTCTTTCCAGATTTCATCGGAGGATATTTCCTTTTTCACCTTAGCCCTCTACGGGCTTCCAAATATCACTTTGCCAATTCCACAAGAACTGTCTTAGCGAAAGGCTTCTTGAGGGGAAAGCTGCAACTCTGTGAGATGATTTCACAGAACACAAAGAAGTTTCTCAGAAAGCTTATTTCTCTTTGTTATCGGACGATATTTAATTTTGACCCTATAGTCTTCAAAGGGAAAGGAAATAACTGTTTTCAGATTCCACAGAAATAAGGCTAGCAAAGAGATCCACGAAATACAGATGTAACTCTGTGAGATGAATTAACAGAACACTAAGCTGTTTCTCAGAAAGCTTCTTTCCAGATTTCATCGGAGGATATTTCCTTTTTCACCATAGCCCTCTATGGGGTTCCAAATATCACTTTGCCAATTCCACAAGAACTGTCTTAGCGAAAGGCTTCTTGAGGGGAAAGCTGTAACTCTGTGAGATGATTTCACAGAACACAAAGAAGTTGCTCAGAAAGCTTCTACCTCCTTGTTATCGGAGGATATTTCCTTTGGCCCTATAGTCTTCAAAGGGATCCGAAATATCTGTTCTCAGATTCCAGAGAAATAAGGCTAGCAAAGAGATCCACGAAGTACAGAGGTAACTCTGTGAGATGAATTAACAGAACACTAAGCAGTTTCTCAGAAAGCTTTTTTCCAGATTTCATCGGAGGATATTTCCTTTTTCACCATAGCCCTCTACGGGCTTCCAAATATTACTTTGCCAATTCCACAAGAACTGTCTTAGCGAAAGGCTTCTGAGGGGAAAGCTGTAACTCTGTGAGATGATTTCACAGAACACAAAGAAGTTTCTCAGAAAGATTCTTTCTCTTTGTTATCGGAGGATATTTCCTTTGGCCCTATAGTCTTCAAAGGGAAAGGAAATAACTGTTTTCAGATTCCACAGAAATAAGGCTAGCAAAGAGATCCACGAAATACAGATGTAACTCTGTGAGATGAATTAGCAGAACACTAAGCAGTTTCTCAGAAAGCTTCCTTCCAGATTTCATGGGAGGATATTTCCTTCTTCACCATAGCCCTCTATGGGCTTACAAAGATCACTTTGCCAATTCCACAAGAACTGTCTTAGCGAAAGGCTTCTTGAGGGGAAAGCTGTAACTCTGTGAGATGATTTCACAGAACACAAAGACGTTGCTCAGAAAGCTTCTTTCTCTTTGTTATCGGAGGATATTTCCTTTGGCCCTATAGTCTTCAAAGGGATCCGAAATATCTGTTGTCAGATTCCACAGAAATAAGGCTAGCAAAGAGATCCACGAAATACAGATGTAACTCTGTGAGATGAATTAACAGAACACTAAGCAGTTTCTCAGAAAGCTTCTTTCCAGATTTCTTCGGAGGATATTTCCTTTTTCACCATAGCCCTCTTCGGGCTTCCAAATATCACTTTGCCAATTCCACAAGAACTGTCTTAGCGAAAGGCTTCTTGAGGGGAAAGCTGTAACTCTGTGAGATGATTTCACAGAACACAAAGAAGTTTCTCAGAAAGCTTCTTTCTCTTTGTTATCGGAGGATATTTCCTTTGGCCCTATAGTCTTCAAAGGGAAAGGAAATATCTGTTGTCAGATTCCACAGAAATAAGGCTAGCAAAGAGATCCACGATATACAGATGTAACTCTATGAGATGAATTAACAGAACACTAAGCAGTTTCTCAGAAAGCTTCTTTCCAGATTTCATCGGAGGATATTTCCTTTTTCACCATAGCCCTCTATGGGCTTCCAAATATCACTTTGCCAATTCCCCAAGAACTGTCTTAGCGAAAGGCTTCTTGAGGTTAAAGCTGTAACTCTGTGAGATGATTTCACAGAACACAAAGAAGTTTCTCAGAAAGCTTCTTTCTCATTGTTATCGGAGGATATTTCCTTTGGCCGTATAGTCTTCAAAGGGATCCGAAATATCTGTTCTCAGATTCCACAGAAATAAGGCTAGCAAAGAGATCCACGAAGTACAGAGGTAACTCTGTGAGATGAATTAACAGAACACTAAGCAGTTTCTCAGAAAGCTTCTTTCCAGATTTCATCGGAGGATATTTCCTTTTTCACCATAGCCCTCTATGGGCTTCCAAATATCACTTTGCCAATTCCACGAGAACTGTTTTAGCGAAAGGCTTCTTGAGGGGAAAGCTGTAATTCTGTGAGTTGATTTCACAGAACACAAAGAAGTTTCTCAGAAAGCTTCTTTCTCTTTGTTATCGGAGTATATTTCCTTTGGCCCTATAGTCTTCAAAGGGATCCGAAATATCTGTTGTCAGATTCCACAGAAATAAGGCTAGCAAAGAGATCCACGAAATACAGATGTAACTCTGTGAGATGAATTAACAGAACACTAAGCTGTTTCTCAGAAAGCTTCTTTACAGATTTCATCGGAGGATATTTCCTTTTTCACCATAGCCCTCTATGGGGTTCCAAATATCACTTTGCCAATTCCACAAGAACTGTCTTAGCGAAAGGCTTCTTGAGGGGAAAGCTGTAACTCTGTGAGATGATTTCACAGAACACAAAGAAGTTGCTCAGAAAGCTTCTACCTCCTTGTTATCGGAGGATATTTCCTTTGGCCCTATAGTCTTCAAAGGGATCCGAAATATCTGTTCTCAGATTCCAGAGAAATAAGGCTAGCAAAGAGATCCACGAAGTACAGAGGTAACTCTGTGAGATGAATTAACAGAACACTAAGCAGTTTCTCAGAAAGCTTTTTTCCAGATTTCATCGGAGGATATTTCCTTTTTCACCATAGCCCTCTACGGGCTTCCAAATATTACTTTGCCAATTCCACAAGAACTGTCTTAGAGATAGGCTTCTTGAGGGGAAAGCTGTAACTCTGTGAGATGATTTCACAGAACACAAAGAAGTTTCTCAGAAAGCTTATTTCTCTTTGTTATCGGAGGATATTTCCTTTGGCCCTATAGTCTTCAAAGGGAAAGGAAATAACTGTTTTCAGATTCCACAGAAATAAGGCTAGCAAAGAGATCCACGAAATACAGATGTAACTCTGTGAGATGAATTAGCAGAACACTAAGCAGTTTCTCAGAAAGCTTCCTTCCAGATTTCATGGGAGGATATTTCCTTCTTCACCATAGCCCTCTATGGGCTTCCAAAGAACACTTTGCCAATTCCACAAGAACTGTCTTAGCGAAAGGCTTCTTGAGGGGAAAGCTGTAACTCTGTGAGATGATTTCACAGAACACAAAGAGGTTGCTCAGAAAGCTTCTTTCTCTTTGTTATCGGAGGATATTTCCTTTGGCCCTATAGTCTTCAAAGGGATCCGAAATATCTGTTGTCAGATTCCACAGAAATAAGGCTAGCAAAGAGATCCACGAAATACAGATGTAACTCTGTGAGATGAATTAACAGAACACTAAGCAGTTTCTCAGGAAGCTTCTTTCCAGATTTCTTCGGAGGATATTTCCTTTTTCACCATAGCCCTCTATGGGCTTCCAAATATCACTTTGCCAATTCCACAAGAACTGTCTTAGCGAAAGACTTCTTGAGGGGAAAGCTGTAACTCTGTGAGGTGATTTCACAGACCACAAAAAAGTTTCTTAGAAAGCTTCTTCTCTTGGTTATCGGAGGATATTTCCTTTGGCCCTATAGTCATCAAAGGGATCCGAAATATCTGTTCTCAGATTCCACAGAAATAAGGTTAGCAAAAAGATCCACGAAATACAGATGTAACTCTGTGAGATGAATTAACAGAACACTAAGCAGTTTCTCAGAAAGCTTCTTTCCAGATTTCATCGGAGGATATTTCCTTTTTCACCATAGCCCTCTATGGGCTTCCAAATATCACTTTGCCAATTCCACAAGAACTGTCTTAGCGAAAGGCTTCTTGAGGGGAAAGCTGAAACTCTGTGAGATGATTTCACAGAACACAAAGAAGTTTCTCAGAAAGCTTCTTTCTCATTGTTATCGGAGGATATTTCCTTTGGCCCTATAGTCTACAAAGGGAAAGGAAATATCTGTTGTCAGATTCCACAGAAATAACGCTAGCAAAGAGATCCACGAAATACAGATGTAACTCTGTGAGATGAATTTACAGAACACTAAGCAGTTTCTCAGAAAGCTTCCTTACAGATTTCATCGGAGGATATTTCCTTTTTCACCATAGCCCTCTATGGGCTTCCAAATATCACTTTGCCAATTTCACAAGAACTGTCTTAGTGAAAGGCTTCTTGAGGGGAAAGCTGTAACTCTGTGAGATGATTGCACAGAACACAAAGAAGTTGCTCAGAAACCTTCTTTCTCTTTGTTATCAGAGGATATTTCCTTTGGCCGTATAGTCTTCAAAGTGATCCGAAATATCTGTTCTCAGATTCCACAGAAATAAGGCTAGCAAAGAGATCGACGAAGTACAGAGGTAACTCTGTGAGATGAATTAACAGAACACTAAGCAGTTTCTCAGAAAGCTTCTTTCCAGATTTCATCGGAGGATATTTCCTTTTTCACCATAGCCCTCTATGGGCTTCCAAATATCACTTTGCCAATTCCACAAGAACTGTCTTAGCGAAAGGCTTCTTGAGGGGAAAGCTGTAACTCTGTGAGATGATTTCACAGAACACAAAGAAGTTTCTGAGAAAGCTTCTTTCTCTTTGTTATCGGAGGATATTTCCTTTGGCCCTATAGTCTTCAAAGGGAAAGGAATTATCTGTTCTCTGATTCCACAGAAATAACGCTAGCAAAGAGATCAACGAAATACAGATGTAACTCTGTGAGATGAATTAACAGAACACTAAGCAGTTTCTCAGAAAGATTCTTTCCAGATTTCATCTGAGGATATTTCCTTTTTCACCGTAGCCCTCTATGGGCTTCCAAATATCACTTTGCCAATTCCACAAGAACTGTCTTAGCGAAAGCCTTCTTGAGGGGAAAGCTGTACCTCTGTGAGATGATTTCACAAAACACAAAGAAGTTTCTCAGAAAGCCTCCTTCTCTTTGTTATCGGAGGATATTTCCTTTGGCCCTATAGTCTTCAAAGGGATCCGAAATATCTGTTCTCAGATTCCACAGAAATAAGGCTAGCAAAGAGATCCACGAAATACAGATGTAACTCTGTGAGATGAATTAACAGATCACTAAGCAGTTTCTCAGAAAGCTTCTTTCCAGATTACATTGGAGGATATTTCCTTTTTCTCCATAGCCCTCTATGAGCTTCCAAATATCACTTTGCCAATTCCACCAGAACTGTCTTAGCGAAAGGCTTCTTGAGGGGAACGCTGTAACTCTGTGAGATGATTTCACAGAACACAAAGAAGTTGCTCAGAAACCTTTTTTCTCTTTGTTATCGGAGGATATTTCCTTTGGCCGTATAGTCTTCAAAGTGATCCGAAATATCTGTTTTCAGATTCCACAGAAATAAGGCTAGCAAAGAGATCCACGAAGTACAGAGGTAACTCTGTGAGATGAATTAACAGAACACTAAGCAGTTTCTCAGAAAACTTCTTTCCAGATTTCATCGGAGGATATTTCCTTTTTCACCGTAGCCCTCTATGGGCTTCCAAAAATCACTTTGCCAATTCCACAAGAACTGTCTTAGCGAAAGGCTTCTTGAGGGAAAAGCTGTAACTCTGTGAGATGATTTCACAGAACACAAAGAAGTTTCTCAGAAAGCTTCCTTCTCCTTGTTATCGGAGGATATTTCCTTTGGCCCTACAGTCTTCAAAGGGAAAGGAAATATCTCTTGTCAGATTCCACAGAAATAAGGCTAGCAAAGAGATCCACGAAATACAGATGTAACTCTGTGAGATGAATTAACAGAAAACTAAGCAGTTTCTTAGAAAGCTTCTTTCCACATTTCGACGGAGGATATTTCCTTTTTCACCATAGCCCTCTATGGGCTTCCAAATATCACTTTGCCAATTCCACAAGAACTGTGTTAGCGAAAGGCTTCTTGAGGGCAAAGCTGTAACTCTGTGAGATGTTTTCACAGAACACAAAGAAGTTTCTCAGAAAGCTTCTTTCTCTTTGTTATCGGAGGATATTTCCTTTGGCCCTATAGTCTTCAAAGGGATCCGAAATATCTGTTGTCAGATTCCACAGAAATAAGGCTAGCAAAGAGATCCATGAAATACAGATGTAGCTCTGTGAGATGAAGTAACAGAACACTAAACAGTTTCTCAGAAAGCTTCCTTCCAGATTACATCTGAGCATATTTCCTTTTTCACCATAGCCCTCTATGGGCTTCCAAATGTCACTTTGCCAATTCCACAAGAACTGTCTTAGCGAAAGGCTTCTTGAGGGGAAAGCTGTAACTCTGTGAGATGATTTCACAGAACACAAAGAAGTTGCTCAGAAAGCTTCTTTCTCTTTGTTATCGGAGGATATTTCCTTTGGCCGTATAGTCTTCAAAGGGATCCGAAATATCTGTTCTCAGATTCCACAGAAATAAAGCTAGCAAAGAGATCCACGAAGTACAGAGGTAACTCTGTGAGATGAATTAACAGAACACTAAGCAGTTTCTCAGAAAGCTTCTTTCCAGATTTCATCGGAGGATATTTCCTTTTTCACCATAGCCCTCTACGGGCTTCCAAATATCACTTTGCCAATTTCACAAAACTGTCTTAGCGAAAGGCTTCTTGAGGGGAAAGCTGTAACTCTGTGAGATGATTTCACAGAACACAAAGAAGTTTCTCAGAAAGCTTATTTCTCTTTGTTATCGGAGGATATTTCCTTTGGCCCTATAGTCTTCAAAGGGAAAGGAAATAACTGTTTTCAGATTCCACAGAAATAAGGCTTGCAAAGAGATCCACGAAATACAGATGTAACTCTGTGAGATGAATTAACAGAACACTAAGCAGTTTCTCAGAAAGCTTCCTTCCAGATTTCATGGGACGATATGTCCTTTTTCACCATAGCCCTCTATGGGCTTCCAAAGATCACTTTGCCAATTCCACGAGAACTGTCTTAGCGAAAGGCTTCTTGAGGGGAAAGCTGTAATTCTGTGAGTTGATTTCACAGAACACAAAGAAGTTTCTCAGAAAGCTTCTTTCTCTTTGTTATCGGAGGATATTTCCTTTGGCCCTATAGTCTTCAAAGGGATCCGAAATATCTGTTCACAGATTCCACAGAAATAAGGCTAGCAAAGAGATCCACGAAATACAGATGAAACTCTGTGAGATGAATTAATGGAAAACTGAGCAATTTCTCAGAAAGCTTCTTTCCAGATTTCATCGGAGGATATTTCCTTTTTCACCATAGCCCTCTGGGGTTCCAAATATCACTTTGCCAATTCAACAAGAACTGTCTTAGCGAAAGGCTTCTTGAGGGAAAAGCTGTAACTCTGTGAGATGATTTCACAGAACACAAAGAAGTTTCTCAGAAAGCTTCTTTCTCTTTGTTATCGGAGGATATTTCCTTTGGCCCTATAGTTTTCAAAGGGATCCGAAATATCTGTTCACAGATTCCACAGAAATAAGGCTAGCAAAGAGATCCACGAAATACAGATGTAACTCTGTGAGATGAATTAATAGAACACTGAGCAGTTTCTCAGAAAGCTTCTTTCCAGATTTCATCGGAGGATATTTCCTTTTTCACCTTAGCCCTCTACGGGCTTCCAAATATCACTTTGCCAATTCCACAAGAACTGTCTTAGCGAAAGGCTTCTTGAGGGGAAAGCTGTAACTCTGTGAGATGATTTCACAGAACACAAAGAAGTTTCTCAGAAAGCTTATTTCTCTTTGTTATCGGACGATATTTAATTTTGACCCTATAGTCTTCAAAGGGAAAGGAAATAACTGTTTTCAGATTCCACAGAAATAAGGCTTGCAAAGAGATCCACGAAATACAGATGTAACTCTGTGAGATGAATTAACAGAACACTAAGCAGTTTCTCAGAAAGCTTCCTTCCAGATTTCATGGGAGGATATGTCCTTTTTCACCATAGCCCTCTAGGGTCTTCCAAAGATCACTTTGCCAATTCCACGAGAACTGTCTTAGCGAAAGGCTTCTTGAGGGGAAAGCTGTAATTCTGTGAGTTGACTTCACAGAACACAAAGAAGTTTCTCAGAAAGCTTCTTTCTCTTTGTTATCGGAGTATATTTCCTTTGGCCCTATAGTCTTCAAAGGGATCCGAAATATCTGTTCACAGATTCCACAGAAATAAGGCTAGCAAAGAGATCCACGAAATACAGATGTAACTCTGTGAGATGAATTAATAGAAAACTGAGCAATTTCTCAGTAAGCTTCTTTCCAGATTTCATCGGAGGATATTTCCTTTTTCACCATAGCCCTCTGGGGTTCCAAATATCACTTTGCCAATTCCACAAGAACTGTCTTAGCGAAAGGCTTCTTGAGGGGAAAGCTGTAACTCTGTGAGATGATTTCACACAACACAAAGAAGTTTCTCAGAAAGCTTATTTCTCTTTGTTATCGGAGGATATTTCCTTTGGCCCTATAGTTTTCAAAGGGATCCGAAATATCTGTTCACAGATTCCACAGAAATAACGCTAGCAAAGAGATCCACGAAATACAGATGTAACTCCGTGAGATGAATTAACAGAACACTAAGCAGTTTCTCAGAAAGCTTCTTTACAGATTTCATCTGAGGATATTTCCTTTTTCACCATAGCCCTCTATGGGCTTCCAAATATCACTTTGCCAATTCCACAAGAACTGTCTTAGCGAAAGGCTTCTTGAGGCGAAAGCTGTAACTCTGTGAGATTATTTCACAGAACACAAAGAAGTTGCTCAGAAAGCTTCTTTCTCTTTGTTATCGGAGGATATTTCCTTTGGCCCTCTAGTCTTCAAAGGGAAAGGAAATATCTGTTGTCAGATTCCACAGAAATAAGGCTAGCAAAGAGATCCACGAAATACAGATGTAACTCTGTGCGATGAATTAACAGAACACTAAGCAGTTTCTTAGAAAGCTTCTGTCCAGATTTCATCGGAGGATAAATCCTTTTTCACCATAGCCCTCTACGGGCTTCCAAATATCACTTTGCCAATTCCACAAGAACTGTCTTAGCGAAACGCTTCTTGAGGGGAAAGCTGTAACTCTGTGAGATGATTTCACAGTACACAAAGAAGTTGCTCAGAAAGCTTCTTTCTCTTTGTTATCGGAGGATATTTCCTTTGGCCGTATAGTCTTCAAAGGGATCCGAAATATCTGTTCTCAGATTCCACAGAAATAAAGCTAGCAAAGAGATCCACGAAGTACAGAGGTAACTCTGTGAGATGAATTAACAGAACACTAAGCAGTTTCTCAGAAAGCTTCTTTCCAGATTTCATCGGAGGATATTTCCTTTTTCACAATAGCCCTCTACGGGCTTCCAAATATCACTTTGCCAATTCCACAAGAACTGTTTTAGCGAAAGGCTTCTTGAGGGGAAAGCTGTAACTCTGTGAGATGATTTCACAGAACAGAAAGAAGTTTCTCAGAAAGCTTATTTCTCTTTGTTATCGGAGGATATTTCCTTTGGCCCTATAGTCTTCAAAGGGAAAGGAAATAACTGTTTTCAGATTCCACAGAAATAAGGCTTGCAAAGAGATCCACGAAGTACAGATGTAACTCGGTGAGATGAATTAACAGAACACTAAGCAGTTTCTCAGAAAGCTTCCTTCCAGATTTCATGGGAGGATATTTCCTATTTCACCATAGCCCTCTATGGGCTTCCAAAGATCACTTTGCCAATTCCACAAGAACTGTCTTAGCGAAAGGCTTCTTGAGGGGAAAGCTGTAACTCTGTGAGATGATTTCACAGAACACAAAGAAGTTTCTCAGAAAGCTTCCTTCTCTTTGTTATCGGAGGATATTTCCTTTGGCCCTATAGTCTTCAAAGGGAAAGGAAATATCTGTTGTCAGATTCCACAGAAATAAGGCTAGCAAAGAGATCCACGAAATACAGATGTAACTCTGTGAGATGAATTAACAGAACACTAAGCAGTTTCTCAGAAAGCTTCTTTACAGATTTCATCGGAGGATATTTCCTTTTTCACCATAGCCTTCTATGGGCTTCCAAATATCACTTTGCCAATTCCACAAGAACTGTCTTAGCGAAAGGCTTCTTGAGGGGAAAGCTGTAACTCTGTGAGATGATTTCACAGAACACAAAGAAGTTTCTGAGAAAGCTTCTTTCTCTTTGTTATCGGAGGATATTTCCTTTGGCCCTATAGTCTTCAAAGGGAAAGGAATTATCTGTTCTCAGATTCCACAGAAATAACGCCAGCAAAGAGATCAACGAAATACAGATGTAACTCTGTGAGATGAATTAACAGAACACTAAGCAGTTTCTCAGAAAGCTTCTTTCCAGATTTCATCTGAGGATATTTCCTTTTTCACCATAGCCCTCTATGGGCTTCCAAATATCACTTTGCCAATTCCACAAGAACTGTCTTAGCGAAAGGCTTCTTGAGGGGAAAGCTGTAACTCTGTGAGATGATTTCACAGAACACAAAGAAGTTGCTCAGAAAGCTTCTACCTCCTTGTTATCGGAGGATATTTCCTTTGGCCCTATAGTCTTCAAAGGGATCCGAAATATCTGTTCTCAGATTCCAGAGAAATAAGGCTAGCAAAGAGATCCACGAAGTACAGAGGTAACTCTGTGAGATGAATTAACAGAACACTAAGCAGTTTCTCAGAAAGCTTTTTTCCAGATTTCATCGGAGGATATTTCCTTTTTCACCATAGCCCTCTACGGGCTTCCAAATATTACTTTGCCAATTCCACAAGAACTGTCTTAGAGATAGGCTTCTTGAGGGGAAAGCTGTAACTCTGTGAGATGATTTCACAGAACACAAAGAAGTTTCTCAGAAAGCTTATTTCTCTTTGTTATCGGAGGATATTTCCTTTGGCCCTATAGTCTTCAAAGGGAAAGGAAATAACTGTTTTCAGATTCCACAGAAATAAGGCTAGCAAAGAGATCCACGAAATACAGATGTAACTCTGTGAGATGAATTAGCAGAACACTAAGCAGTTTCTCAGAAAGCTTCCTTCCAGATTTCATGGGAGGATATTTCCTTCTTCACCATAGCCCTCTATGGGCTTCCAAAGAACACTTTGCCAATTCCACAAGAACTGTCTTAGCGAAAGGCTTCTTGAGGGGAAAGCTGTAACTCTGTGAGATGATTTCACAGAACACAAAGAGGTTGCTCAGAAAGCTTCTTTCTCTTTGTTATCGGAGGATATTTCCTTTGGCCCTATAGTCTTCAAAGGGATCCGAAATATCTGTTGTCAGATTCCACAGAAATAAGGCTAGCAAAGAGATCCACGAAATACAGATGTAACTCTGTGAGATGAATTAACAGAACACTAAGCAGTTTCTCAGGAAGCTTCTTTCCAGATTTCTTCGGAGGATATTTCCTTTTTCACCATAGCCCTCTATGGGCTTCCAAATATCACTTTGCCAATTCCACAAGAACTGTCTTAGCGAAAGACTTCTTGAGGGGAAAGCTGTAACTCTGTGAGGTGATTTCACAGACCACAAAAAAGTTTCTTAGAAAGCTTCTTCTCTTGGTTATCGGAGGATATTTCCTTTGGCCCTATAGTCATCAAAGGGATCCGAAATATCTGTTCTCAGATTCCACAGAAATAAGGTTAGCAAAAAGATCCACGAAATACAGATGTAACTCTGTGAGATGAATTAACAGAACACTAAGCAGTTTCTCAGAAAGCTTCTTTCCAGATTTCATCGGAGGATATTTCCTTTTTCACCATAGCCCTCTATGGGCTTCCAAATATCACTTTGCCAATTCCACAAGAACTGTCTTAGCGAAAGGCTTCTTGAGGGGAAAGCTGAAACTCTGTGAGATGATTTCACAGAACACAAAGAAGTTTCTCAGAAAGCTTCTTTCTCATTGTTATCGGAGGATATTTCCTTTGGCCCTATAGTCTACAAAGGGAAAGGAAATATCTGTTGTCAGATTCCACAGAAATAACGCTAGCAAAGAGATCCACGAAATACAGATGTAACTCTGTGAGATGAATTTACAGAACACTAAGCAGTTTCTCAGAAAGCTTCCTTACAGATTTCATCGGAGGATATTTCCTTTTTCACCATAGCCCTCTATGGGCTTCCAAATATCACTTTGCCAATTTCACAAGAACTGTCTTAGCGAAAGGCTTCTTGAGGGGAAAGCTGTAACTCTGTGAGATGATTGCACAGAACACAAAGAAGTTGCTCAGAAACCTTCTTTCTCTTGGTATCAGAGGATATTTCCTTTGGCCGTATAGTCTTCAAAGTGATCCGAAATATCTGTTCTCAGATTCCACAGAAATAAGGCTAGCAAAGAGATCGACGAAGTACAGAGGTAACTCTGTGAGATGAATTAACAGAACACTAAGCAGTTTCTCAGAAAGCTTCTTTCCAGATTTCATCGGAGGATATTTCCTTTTTCACCATAGCCCTCTATGGGCTTCCAAATATCACTTTGCCAATTCCACAAGAACTGTCTTAGCGAAAGGCTTCTTGAGGGGAAAGCTGTAACTCTGTGAGATGATTTCACAGAACACAAAGAAGTTTCTGAGAAAGCTTCTTTCTCTTTGTTATCGGAGGATATTTCCTTTGGCCCTATAGTCTTCAAAGGGAAAGGAATTATCTGTTCTCTGATTCCACAGAAATAACGCTAGCAAAGAGATCAACGAAATACAGATGTAACTCTGTGAGATGAATTAACAGAACACTAAGCAGTTTCTCAGAAAGATTCTTTCCAGATTTCATCTGAGGATATTTCCTTTTTCACCGTAGCCCTCTATGGGCTTCCAAATATCACTTTGCCAATTCCACAAGAACTGTCTTAGCGAAAGCCTTCTTGAGGGGAAAGCTGTAACTCTGTGAGATGATTTCACAAAACACAAAGAAGTTTCTCAGAAAGCCTCCTTCTCTTTGTTATCGGAGGATATTTCCTTTGGCCCTATAGTCTTCAAAGGGATCCGAAATATCTGTTGTCAGATTCCACAGAAATAAGGCTAGCAAAGAGATCCACGAAATACAGATGTAACTCTGTGAGATGAATTAACAGATCACTAAGCAGTTTCTCAGAAAGCTTCTTTCCAGATTACATTGGAGGATATTTCCTTTTTCTCCATAGCCCTCTATGAGCTTCCAAATATCACTTTGCCAATTCCACCAGAACTGTCTTAGCGAAAGGCTTCTTGAGGGGAACGCTGTAACTCTGTGAGATGATTTCACAGAACACAAAGAAGTTGCTCAGAAACCTTTTTTCTCTTTGTTATCGGAGGATATTTCCTTTGGCCGTATAGTCTTCAAAGTGATCCGAAATATCTGTTTTCAGATTCCACAGAAATAAGGCTAGCAAAGAGATCCACGAAGTACAGAGGTAACTCTGTGAGATGAATTAACAGAACACTAAGCAGTTTCTCAGAAAACTTCTTTCCAGATTTCATCGGAGGATATTTCCTTTTTCACCGTAGCCCTCTATGGGCTTCCAAAAATCACTTTGCCAATTCCACAAGAACTGTCTTAGCGAAAGGCTTCTTGAGGGAAAAGCTGTAACTCTGTGAGATGTTTTCACAGAACACAAAGAAGTTTCTCAGAAAGCTTCTTTCTCTTTGTTATCGGAGGATATTTCCTTTGGCCCTATAGTCTTCAAAGGGATCCGAAATATCTGTTGTCAGATTCCACAGAAATAAGGCTAGCAAAGAGATCCATGAAATACAGATGTAGCTCTGTGAGATGAAGTAACAGAACACTAAACAGTTTCTCAGAAAGCTTCCTTCCAGATTACATCTGAGCATATTTCCTTTTTCACCATAGCCCTCTATGGGCTTCCAAATGTCACTTTGCCAATTCCACAAGAACTGTCTTAGCGAAAGGCTTCTTGAGGGGAAAGCTGTAACTCTGTGAGATGATTTCACAGAACACAAAGAAGTTGCTCAGAAAGCTTCTTTCTCTTTGTTATCGGAGGATATTTCCTTTGGCCGTATAGTCTTCAAAGGGATCCGAAATATCTGTTCTCAGATTCCACAGAAATAAAGCTAGCAAAGAGATCCACGAAGTACAGAGGTAACTCTGTGAGATGAATTAACAGAACACTAAGCAGTTTCTCAGAAAGCTTCTTTCCAGATTTCATCGGAGGATATTTCCTTTTTCACCATAGCCCTCTACGGGCTTCCAAATATCACTTTGCCAATTTCACAAAACTGTCTTAGCGAAAGGCTTCTTGAGGGGAAAGCTGTAACTCTGTGAGATGATTTCACAGAACACAAAGAAGTTTCTCAGAAAGCTTATTTCTCTTTGTTATCGGAGGATATTTCCTTTGGCCCTATAGTCTTCAAAGGGAAAGGAAATAACTGTTTTCAGATTCCACAGAAATAAGGCTTGCAAAGAGATCCACGAAATACAGATGTAACTCTGTGAGATGAATTAACAGAACACTAAGCAGTTTCTCAGAAAGCTTCCTTCCAGATTTCATGGGACGATATGTCCTTTTTCACCATAGCCCTCTATGGGCTTCCAAAGATCACTTTGCCAATTCCACGAGAACTGTCTTAGCGAAAGGCTTCTTGAGGGGAAAGCTGTAATTCTGTGAGTTGATTTCACAGAACACAAAGAAGTTTCTCAGAAAGCTTCTTTCTCTTTGTTATCGGAGGATATTTCCTTTGGCCCTATAGTCTTCAAAGGGATCCGAAATATCTGTTCACAGATTCCACAGAAATAAGGCTAGCAAAGAGATCCACGAAATACAGATGAAACTCTGTGAGATGAATTAATGGAAAACTGAGCAATTTCTCAGAAAGCTTCTTTCCAGATTTCATCGGAGGATATTTCCTTTTTCACCATAGCCCTCTGGGGTTCCAAATATCACTTTGCCAATTCAACAAGAACTGTCTTAGCGAAAGGCTTCTTGAGGGAAAAGCTGTAACTCTGTGAGATGATTTCACAGAACACAAAGAAGTTTCTCAGAAAGCTTCTTTCTCTTTGTTATCGGAGGATATTTCCTTTGGCCCTATAGTTTTCAAAGGGATCCGAAATATCTGTTCACAGATTCCACAGAAATAAGGCTAGCAAAGAGATCCACGAAATACAGATGTAACTCTGTGAGATGAATTAATAGAACACTGAGCAGTTTCTCAGAAAGCTTCTTTCCAGATTTCATCGGAGGATATTTCCTTTTTCACCTTAGCCCTCTACGGGCTTCCAAATATCACTTTGCCAATTCCACAAGAACTGTCTTAGCGAAAGGCTTCTTGAGGGGAAAGCTGTAACTCTGTGAGATGATTTCACAGAACACAAAGAAGTTTCTCAGAAAGCTTATTTCTCTTTGTTATCGGACGATATTTAATTTTGACCCTATAGTCTTGAAAGGGAAAGGAAATAACTGTTTTCAGATTCCACAGAAATAAGGCTTGCAAAGAGATACACGAAATACAGATGTAACTCTGTGAGATGAATTAACAGAACACTAAGCAGTTTCTCAGAAAGCTTCCTTCCAGATTTCATGGGAGGATATGTCCTTTTTCACCATAGCCCTCTATGGTCTTCCAAAGATCACTTTGCCAATTCCACGAGAACTGTCTTAGCGAAAGGCTTCTTGAGGGGAAAGCTGTAATTCTGTGAGTTGACTTCACAGAACACAAAGAAGTTTCTCAGAAAGCTTCTTTCTCTTTGTTATCGGAGTATATTTCCTTTGGCCCTATAGTCTTCAAAGGGATCCGAAATATCTGTTCACAGATTCCACAGAAATAAGGCTAGCAAAGAGATCCACGAAATACAGATGTAACTCTGTGAGATGAATTAATAGAAAACTGAGCAATTTCTCAGTAAGCTTCTTTCCAGATTTCATCGGAGGATATTTCCTTTTTCACCATAGCCCTCTGGGGTTCCAAATATCACTTTGCCAATTCCACAAGAACTGTCTTAGCGAAAGGCTTCTTGAGGGGAAAGCTGTAACTCTGTGAGATGATTTCACACAACACAAAGAAGTTTCTCAGAAAGCTTATTTCTCTTTGTTATCGGAGGATATTTCCTTTGGCCCTATAGTTTTCAAAGGGATCCGAAATATCTGTTCACAGATTCCACAGAAATAACGCTAGCAAAGAGATCCACGAAATACAGATGTAACTCCGTGAGATGAATTAACAGAACACTAAGCAGTTTCTCAGAAAGCTTCTTTACAGATTTCATCTGAGGATATTTCCTTTTTCACCATAGCCCTCTATGGGCTTCCAAATATCACTTTGCCAATTCCACAAGAACTGTCTTAGCGAAAGGCTTCTTGAGGCGAAAGCTGTAACTCTGTGAGATTATTTCACAGAACACAAAGAAGTTGCTCAGAAAGCTTCTTTCTCTTTGTTATCGGAGGATATTTCCTTTGGCCCTCTAGTCTTCAAAGGGAAAGGAAATATCTGTTGTCAGATTCCACAGAAATAAGGCTAGCAAAGAGATCCACGAAATACAGATGTAACTCTGTGCGATGAATTAACAGAACACTAAGCAGTTTCTTAGAAAGCTTCTGTCCAGATTTCATCGGAGGATAAATCCTTTTTCACCATAGCCCTCTACGGGCTTCCAAATATCACTTTGCCAATTCCACAAGAACTGTCTTAGCGAAACGCTTCTTGAGGGGAAAGCTGTAACTCTGTGAGATGATTTCACAGTACACAAAGAAGTTGCTCAGAAAGCTTCTTTCTCTTTGTTATCGGAGGATATTTCCTTTGGCCGTATAGTCTTCAAAGGGATCCGAAATATCTGTTCTCAGATTCCACAGAAATAAAGCTAGCAAAGAGATCCACGAAGTACAGAGGTAACTCTGTGAGATGAATTAACAGAACACTAAGCAGTTTCTCAGAAAGCTTCTTTCCAGATTTCATCGGAGGATATTTCCTTTTTCACAATAGCCCTCTACGGGCTTCCAAATATCACTTTGCCAATTCCACAAGAACTGTTTTAGCGAAAGGCTTCTTGAGGGGAAAGCTGTAACTCTGTGAGATGATTTCACAGAGCAGAAAGAAGTTTCTCAGAAAGCTTATTTCTCTTTGTTATCGGAGGATATTTCCTTTGGCCCTATAGTCTTCAAAGGGAAAGGAAATAACTGTTTTCAGATTCCACAGAAATAAGGCTTGCAAAGAGATCCACGAAGTACAGATGTAACTCGGTGAGATGAATTAACAGAACACTAAGCAGTTTCTCAGAAAGCTTCCTTCCAGTTTTCATGGGAGGATATTTCCTATTTCACCATAGCCCTCTATGGGCTTCCAAAGATCACTTTGCCAATTCCACAAGAACTGTCTTAGCGAAAGGCTTCTTGAGGGGAAAGCTGTAACTCTGTGAGATGATTTCACAGAACACAAAGAAGTTTCTCAGAAAGCTTCCTTCTCTTTGTTATCGGAGGATATTTCCTTTGGCCCTATAGTCTTCAAAGGGAAAGGAAATATCTGTTGTCAGATTCCACAGAAATAAGGCTAGCAAAGAGATCCACGAAATACAGATGTAACTCTGTGAGATGAATTAACAGAACACTAAGCAGTTTCTCAGAAAGCTTCTTTACAGATTTCATCGGAGGATATTTCCTTTTTCACCATAGCCTTCTATGGGCTTCCAAATATCACTTTGCCAATTCCACAAGAACTGTCTTAGCGAAAGGCTTCTTGAGGGGAAAGCTGTAACTCTGTGAGATGATTTCACAGAACACAAAGAAGTTTCTGAGAAAGCTTCTTTCTCTTTGTTATCGGAGGATATTTCCTTTGGCCCTATAGTCTTCAAAGGGAAAGGAATTATCTGTTCTCAGATTCCACAGAAATAACGCCAGCAAAGAGATCAACGAAATACAGATGTAACTCTGTGAGATGAATTAACAGAACACTAAGCAGTTTCTCAGAAAGCTTCTTTCCAGATTTCATCTGAGGATATTTCCTTATTCACCATAGCCCTCTATGGGCTTCCAAATATCACTTTGCCAATTCCACAAGAACTGTCTTAGCGAAAGGCTTCTTGAGGGGAAAGCTGTAACTCTGTGAGATGATTTCACAGAACACAAAGAAGTTGCTCAGAAAGCTTCTTTCTCTTTGTTATCGGAGGATATTTCCTTTGGCCGTATAGTCTTCAAAGGGATCCGAAATATCTGTTCTCAGATTCCACAGAAATAAAGCTAGCAAAGAGATCCACGAAGTACAGAGGTAACTCTGTGAGATGAATTAACAGAACACTAAGCAGTTTCTCAGAAAGCTTCTTTCCAGATTTCATCGGAGGATATTTCCTTTTTCACCATAGCCCTCTACGGGCTTCCAAATATCACTTTGCCAATTTCACAAAACTGTCTTAGCGAAAGGCTTCTTGAGGGGAAAGCTGTAACTCTGTGAGATGATTTCACAGAACACAAAGAAGTTTCTCAGAAAGCTTATTTCTCTTTGTTATCGGACTATATTTCCTTTGGCCCTATAGTCTTCAAAGGGAAAGGAAATAACTGTTTTCAGATTCCACAGAAATAAGGCTTGCCAAGAGATCCACGAAATACAGATGTAACTCTGTGAGATGAATTAACAGAACACTAAGCAGTTTCTCAGAAAGCTTCCTTCCAGATTTCATGGGACGATATGTCCTTTTTCACCATAGCCCTCTATGGGCTTCCAAAGATCACTTTGCCAATTCCACGAGAACTGTCTTAGCGAAAGGCTTCTTGAGGGGAAAGCTGTAATTCTGTGAGTTGATTTCACAGAACACAAAGAAGTTTCTCAGAAAGCTTCTTTCTCTTTGTTATCGGAGGATATTTCCTTTGGCCCTATAGTCTTCAAAGGGATCCGAAATATCTGTTCACAGATTCCACAGAAATAAGGCTAGCAAAGAGATCCAGGAAATACAGATGAAACTCTGTGAGATGAATTAATAGAAAACTGAGCAATTTCTCAGAAAGCTTCTTTCCAGATTTCATCGGAGGATATTTCCTTTTTCACCATAGCCCTCTGGGGTTCCAAATATCACTTTGCCAATTCAACAAGAACTGTCTTAGCGAAAGGCTTCTTGAGGGAAAAGCTGTAACTCTGTGAGATGATTTCACAGAACACAAAGAAGTTTCTCAGAAAGCTTCTTTCTCTTTGTTATCGGAGGATATTTCCTTTGGCCCTATAGTTTTCAAAGGGATCCGAAATATCTGTTCACAGATTCCACAGAAATAAGGCTAGCAAAGAGATCCACGAAATACAGATGTAACTCTGTGAGATGAATTAATAGAACACTGAGCAGTTTCTCAGAAAGCTTCTTTCCAGATTTCATCGGAGGATATTTCCTTTTTCACCTTAGCCCTCTACGGGCTTCCAAATATCACTTTGCCAATTCCACAAGAACTGTCTTAGCGAAAGGCTTCTTGAGGGGAAAGCTGTAACTCTGTGAGATGATTTCACAGAACACAAAGAAGTTTCTCAGAAAGCTTATTTCTCTTTGTTATCGGACGATATTTAATTTTGACCCTATAGTCTTCAAAGGGAAAGGAAATAACTGTTTTCAGATTCCACAGAAATAAGGCTTGCAAAGAGATCCACGAAATACAGATGTAACTCTGTGAGATGAATTAACAGAACACTAAGCAGTTTCTCAGAAAGCTTCCTTCCAGATTTCATGGGAGGATATGTCCTTTTTCACCATAGCCCTCTATGGTCTTCCAAAGATCACTTTGCCAATCCACGAGAACTGTCTTAGCGAAAGGCTTCTTGAGGGGAAAGCTGTAATTCTGTGAGTTGACTTCACAGAACACAAAGAAGTTTCTCAGAAAGCTTCTTTCTCTTTGTTATCGGAGTATATTTCCTTTGGCCCTATAGTCTTCAAAGGGATCCGAAATATCTGTTCACAGATTCCACAGAAATAAGGCTAGCAAAGAGATCCACGAAATACAGATGTAACTCTGTGAGATGAATTAATAGAAAACTGAGCAATTTCTCAGTAAGCTTCTTTCCAGATTTCATCGGAGGATATTTCCTTTTTCACCATAGCCCTCTGGGGTACCAAATATCACTTTGCCAATTCCACAAGAACTGTCTTAGCGAAAGGCTTCTTGAGGGGAAAGCTGTAACTCTGTGAGATGATTTCACACAACACAAAGAAGTTTCTCAGAAAGCTTATTTCTCTTTGTTATCGGAGGATATTTCCTTTGGCCCTATAGTTTTCAAAGGGATCCGAAATATCTGTTCACAGATTCCACAGAAATAACGCTAGCAAAGAGATCCACGAAATACAGATGTAACTCCGTGAGATGAATTAACAGAACACTAAGCAGTTTCTCAGAAAGCTTCTTTACAGATTTCATCTGAGGATATTTCCTTTTTCACCATAGCCCTCTATGGGCTTCCAAATATCACTTTGCCAATTCCACAAGAACTGTCTTAGCGAAAGGCTTCTTGAGGCGAAAGCTGTAACTCTGTGAGATTATTTCACAGAACACAAAGAAGTTGCTCAGAAAGCTTCTTTCTCTTTGTTATCGGAGGATATTTCCTTTGGCCCTCTAGTCTTCAAAGGGAAAGGAAATATCTGTTGTCAGATTCCACAGAAATAAGGCTAGCAAAGAGATCCACGAAATACAGATGTAACTCTGTGCGATGAATTAACAGAACACTAAGCAGTTTCTTAGAAAGCTTCTGTCCAGATTTCATCGGAGGATAAATCCTTTTTCACCATAGCCCTCTACGGGCTTCCAAATATCACTTTGCCAATTCCACAAGAACTGTCTTAGCGAAACGCTTCTTGAGGGGAAAGCTGTAACTCTGTGAGATGATTTCACAGTACACAAAGAAGTTGCTCAGAAAGCTTCTTTCTCTTTGTTATCGGAGGATATTTCCTTTGGCCGTATAGTCTTCAAAGGGATCCGAAATATCTGTTCTCAGATTCCACAGAAATAAAGCTAGCAAAGAGATCCACGAAGTACAGAGGTAACTCTGTGAGATGAATTAACAGAACACTAAGCAGTTTCTCAGAAAGCTTCTTTCCAGATTTCATCGGAGGATATTTCCTTTTTCACAATAGCCCTCTACGGGCTTCCAAATATCACTTTGCCAATTCCACAAGAACTGTTTTAGCGAAAGGCTTCTTGAGGGGAAAGCTGTAACTCTGTGAGATGATTTCACAGAACAGAAAGAAGTTTCTCAGAAAGCTTATTTCTCTTTGTTATCGGAGGATATTTCCTTTGGCCCTATAGTCTTCAAAGGGAAAGGAAATAACTGTTTTCAGATTCCACAGAAATAAGGCTTGCAAAGAGATCCACGAAGTACAGATGTAACTCGGTGAGATGAATTAACAGAACACTAAGCAGTTTCTCAGAAAGCTTCCTTCCAGATTTCATGGGAGGATATTTCCTATTTCACCATAGCCCTCTATGGGCTTCCAAAGATCACTTTGCCAATTCCACAAGAACTGTCTTAGCGAAAGGCTTCTTGAGGGGAAAGCTGTAACTCTGTGAGATGATTTCACAGAACACAAAGAAGTTTCTCAGAAAGCTTCCTTCTCTTTGTTATCGGAGGATATTTCCTTTGGCCCTATAGTCTTCAAAGGGAAAGGAAATATCTGTTGTCAGATTCCACAGAAATAAGGCTAGCAAAGAGATCCACGAAATACAGATGTAACTCTGTGAGATGAATTAACAGAACACTAAGCAGTTTCTCAGAAAGCTTCTTTACAGATTTCATCGGAGGATATTTCCTTTTTCACCATAGCCTTCTATGGGCTTCCAAATATCACTTTGCCAATTCCACAAGAACTGTCTTAGCGAAAGGCTTCTTGAGGGGAAAGCTGTAACTCTGTGAGATGATTTCACAGAACACAAAGAAGTTTCTGAGAAAGCTTCTTTCTCTTTGTTATCGGAGGATATTTCCTTTGGCCCTATAGTCTTCAAAGGGAAAGGAATTATCTGTTCTCAGATTCCACAGAAATAACGCCAGCAAAGAGATCAACGAAATACAGATGTAACTCTGTGAGATGAATTAACAGAACACTAAGCAGTTTCTCAGAAAGCTTCTTTCCAGATTTCATCTGAGGATATTTCCTTTTTCACCATAGCCCTCTATGGGCTTCCAAATATCACTTTGCCAATTCCACAAGAACTGTCTTAGCGAAAGGCTTCTTGAGGGGAAAGCTGTAACTCTGTGAGATGATTTCACAAAACACAAAGAAGTTTCTTAGAAAGCCTCTTTCTCTTTGTTATCGGAGGATATTTCCTTTGGCCCTATAGTCTTCAAAGGGATCCGAAATATCTGTTCTCAGATTCCACAGAAATAAGGCTAGCAAAGAGATCCACGAAATACAGATGTAACTCTGTGAGATGAATTAACAGATCACTAAGCAGTTTCTCAGAAAGCTTCTTTCCAGATTTCATTGGAGGATATTTCCTTTTTCTCCATAGCCCTCTATGAGCTTCCAAATATCACTTTGCCAATTCCACCAGAACTGTCTTAGCGAAAGGCTTCTTGAGGGGAACGCTGTAACTCTGTGAGATGATTTCACAGAACACAAAGAAGTTGCTCAGAAACTTTTTTTCTCTTTGTTATCGGAGGATATTTCCTTTGGCCGTATAGTCTTCAAAGTGATCCGAAATATCTGTTTTCAGATTCCACAGAAATAAGGCTAGCAAAGAGATCCACGAAGTACAGAGGTAACTCTGTGAGATGAATTAACAGAACACTAAGCAGTTTCTCAGAAAACTTCTTTCCAGATTTCATCGGAGGATATTTCCTTTTTCACCATAGCCCTCTATGGGCTTCCAAATATCACTTTGCCAATTCCACAAGAACTGTCATAGCGAAAGGCTTCTTGAGGGAAAAGCTGTAACTCTGTGAGATGATTTCACAGAACACAAAGAAGTTTCTCAGAAAGCTTCCTTCTCCTTGTTATCGGAGGATATTTCCTTTGGCCCTACAGTCTTCAAAGGGAAAGGAAATATCTGTTTTCAGATTCCACAGAAATAAGGCTAGCAAAGAGATCCACGAAATACAGATGTAACTCTGTGAGATGAATTAACAAAAAACTAAGCAGTTTCTCAGAAAGCTTCTTTCCACATTTCAACGGAGGATATTTCCTTTTTCACCATAGCCCTCTATGGGCTTCCAAATATCACTTTGCCAATTCCACAAGAACTGTCTTAGCGAAAGGCTTCTTGAGGGCAAAGCTGTAACTCTGTGAGATGTTTTCACCGAACACAAAGAAGTTTCTCAGAAAGCTTCTTTCTCTTTGTTATCGGAGGATATTTCCCTTGGCCCTATGGTCTTCAAAGGGAAAGGAAATAACTGTTTTCAGATTCCACAGAAATAAGGCTTGCAAAGAGATCCACGAAATACAGATGTAACTCTGTGAGATGAATTAACAGAACACTAAGCAGTTTCTCAGAAAGCTTCCTTCCAGATTTCATGGGACGATATGTCCTTTTTCACCATAGCCCTCTATGGGCTTCCAAAGATCACTTTGCCAATTCCACGAGAACTGTCTTAGCTAAAGGCTTCTTGAGGGGAAAGCTGTAATTCTGTGAGTTGATTTCACAGAACACAAAGAAGTTTCTCAGAAAGCTTCTTTCTCTTTGTTATCGGAGGATATTTCCTTTGGCCCTATAGTCTTCAAAGGGATCCGAAATATCTGTTCACAGATTCCACAGAAATAAGGCTAGCAAAGAGATCCACGAAATACAGATGTAACTCTGTGAGATGAATTAATAGAAAACTGAGCAATTTCTCAGAAAGCTTCTTTCCAGATTTCATCGGAGGATATTTCCTTTTTCACCATAGTCCTCTGGGGTTCCAAATATCACTTTGCCAATTCCACAAGAACTGTCTTAGCGAAAGGCTTCTTGAGGGAAAAGCTGTAACTCTGTGAGATGATTTCACAGAACACAAAGAAGTTTCTCAGAAAGCTTCTTTCTCTTTGTTATCGGAGGATATTTCCTTTGGCCCTATAGTTTTCAAAGGGATCCGAAATATCTGTTCACAGATTCCACAGAAATAAGGCTAGCAAAGAGATCCACGAAATACAGATGTAACTCTGTGAGATGAATTAATAGAACACTGAGCAGTTTCTCAGAAAGCTTCTTTCCAGATTTCATCGGAGGATATTTCCTTTTTCAACTTAGCCCTCTACGGGCTTCCAAATATCACTTTGCCAATTCCACAAGAACTGTGATAGCGAAAGGCTTCTTGAGGGGAAAGCTGTAACTCTGTGAGATGATTTCACAGAACACAAAGAAGTTTCTCAGAAAGCTTATTTCTCTTTGTTATCGGACGATATTTAATTTTGACCCTATAGTCTTCAAAGGGAAAGGAAATAACTGTTTTCAGATTCCACAGAAATAAGGCTTGCAAAGAGATCCACGAAATACAGATGTAACTCTGTGAGATGAATTAACAGAACACTAAGCAGTTTCTCAGAAAGCTTCCTTCCAGATTTCATGGGAGGATATGTCCTTTTTCACCATAGCCCTCTATGGGCTTCCAAAGATCACTTTGCCAATTCCACGAGAACTGTCTTAGCGAAAGGCTTCTTGAGGGGAAAGCTGTAATTCTGTGAGTTGATTTCACAGAACACAAAGAAGTTTCTCAGAAAGCTTCTTTCTCTTTGTTATCGGAGTATATTTCCTTTGGCCCTATAGTCTTCAAAGGGATCCGAAATATCTGTTCTCAGATTCCACAGAAATAAGGCTAGCAAAGAGATCCACGAAATACAGATGTAACTCTGTGAGATGAATTAAAAGAAAACTGAGCAATTTCTCAGAAAGCTTCTTTCCAGATTTCATCGGAGGATATTTCCTTTTTCACCATAGCCCTCTGGGGTTCCAAATATCACTTTGCCAATTCCACAAGAACTGTCTTAGCAAAAGGCTTCTTGAGGGGAAAGCTGTAACTCTGTGAGATGATTTCACAGAACACAAAGAAGTTTCTCAGAAAGCTTATTTCTCTTTGTTATCGGAGGATATTTCCTTTGGCCCTATAGTTTTCAAAGGGATCCGAAATATCTGTTCACAGATTCCACAGAAATAACGCTCGCAAAGAGATCCACGAAATACAGATGTAACTCCGTGAGATGAATTAACAGAACACTAAGCAGTTTCTCAGAAAGCTTCTTTACAGATTTCATCTGAGGATATTTCCTTTTTCACCATAGCCCTCTATGGGCTTCCAAATATCACTTTGCCAATTCCACAAGAACTGTCTTAGCGAAAGGCTTCTTGAGGCGAAAGCTGTAACTCTGTGAGATTATTTCACAGAACACAAAGAAGTTTCTCAGAAAGATTCTTTCTCTTTGTTATCGGAGGATATTTCCTTTGGCCCTATAGTCTTCAAAGGGATCCGAAATATCTGTTCTCAAATTCCACAGAAATAAGGCTAACAAAGATATCCACGAAATACAGATGTAACTCTGTGAGATGAATTAACAGATCACTAAGCAGTTTCTCAGAAAGCTTCTTTCCAGATTTCATCGGAGGATATTTCCTTTTTCTCCATAACCCTCTATGAGCTTCCAAATATCACTTTGCCAATTCCACAAGAACTTTCTAGCGAAAGGCTTCTTGAGGGGAAAGCTGTAACTCTGTGAGATGATTTCACAGAACACAAAGAAGTTTCTGAGAAAGCTTCTTTCTCTTTGTTATCGGAGGATATTTCCTTTGGCCCTCTAGTCTTCAAAGGGAAAGGAAATATCTGTTGTCAGATTCCACAGAAATAAGGCTAGCAAAGAGATCTACGAAATAAAGATGTAACTCTGTGAGATGAATTAACAGAACACTAAGCAGTTTCTTAGAAAGCTTCTGTCCAGATTTCATCGGAGGATATTTCCTTTTTCACCATAGCCCTCTACGGGCTTCCAAATATCACTTTGCCAATTCCACAAGAACTGTCTTAGCGAAACGCTTCTTGAGGGGAAAGCTGTAACTCTGTGAGATGATTTCACAGTACACAAAGAAGTTGCTCAGAAAGCTTCTTTCTCTTTGTTAGCGGAGGATATTTCCTTTGGCCGTATAGTCTTCAAAGGGATCCGAAATATCTGTTCTCAGATTCCACAGAAATAAAGCTAGCAAAGAGATCCACGAAGTACAGAGGTAACTCTGTGAGATGAATTAACAGAACACTAAGCAGTTTCTCAGAAAGCTTCTTTCCAGATTTCATCGGAGGATATTTCCTTTTTCACCATAGCCCTCTACGGGCTTCCAAATATCACTTTGCCAATTCCACAAGAACTGTTTTAGCGAAAGGCTTCTTGAGGGGAAAGCTGTAACTCTGTGAGATGATTTCACAGAACAGAAAGAAGTTTCTCAGAGCGCTTATTTCTCTTTGTTATCGGAGGATATTTCCTTTGGCCCTATAGTCTTCAAAGGGATCCGAAATATCTGTTCTCAGATTCCACAGAAATAAGGCTAGCAAAGAGATCCATGAAATACAGATGTAACTCTGTGAGATGAATTAACGGAACACTAAGCAGTTTCTCAGAAAGCTTCTTTCCAGATTTCATCGGAGGATATTTCCTTTTCCACCATAGCCCTCTAGGGGTTCCAAATATCACTTTGCCAATTTCACAAGAACTGTCTTAACGAAAGGCTTCTTGAGGGGAAAGCTGTAACTCTGTGAGATGATTTCACAGAACACAAAGAAGTTTCTGAGAAAGCTTCTTTCTCTTTGTTATCGGAGGATATTTCCTTTTGCCCTATAGTCTTCAAAAGGAAAGGAAATATCTGTTGTCAGATTCCACAGAAATAATACTAGCAAAGAGATCCACGAAATACAGATGTAAATCTGTGAGATGAATTAACAGAACACTAAGCAGTTTCTCAGAAAGCTTCTTTCCAGATATCATCGGAGGATATTTCCTTTTTCACCATAGCCCTCTATGGGCTTCCAAATATCACTTTGCCAATTCCACAAGAACTGTCTTAGAGAAAGGCTTCTTGAGGGGAAAGGTGTAACTCTGTGAGATGATTTCAAAAAACACAAAGAAGTTTCTCAGAAAGCTTCTTTCTCTTTGTTATCGGAGGATATTTCCTTTGGCCCTATAGTCTTCAAATGGATCCGAAATATCTGTTCTCAGATTCCACAGAAACAAGGCTAGCAAAGAGATCCACGAAATACAGATGTATCTCTGTGAGATGAATTAACAGAACACTAAGCAGTTTCTCAGAAAGCTTCTTTCCAGATTTCATCGGAGGATATTTCCTTATTCACCATAGCCCTCTATGCGCTTCTAAATATCACTTTGCCAATACCACAAGAACTCTCTTAGCGAAAGGCTTCTTGAGGGGAAAGCTGTAACTCTGTGAGATGATTTCACAGAACACAAAGAAGTTTCTCAGAAAGCTTCTTTCTCTTTGTTATCGGGGGATATTTCCTTTGGCCCCAGAGTCTTCAAAGGGATTCGAAATATCTGTTGTCAGATTCCACAGAAATAAGGCTAGCAAAGAGATCCACAAAATACACATGTAACTCTGTGAGATGAATTAACAGAACACTAAGCACTTTCTCAGAAAGCTCCTTTCCAGATTTCATTTGAGGTTATTTCCTTTTTCACCATAGCCCTCTATGGGCTTCCAAATATCACTTTGCCAATTTCACAAGAACTGTCTTAGCGAAAGGCTTCTTGAGGGGAAAGCTGTAACTCTGTGAGAGGATTTCACAGAACACAAAGAAGTTTCTCAGAAAGCTTCTTTCTCTTTGTTATGGGAGGATATTTCCTTTGGCCCTATAGTCTTCAAAGGGAAAGGAAATATCTGTTGTCAGATTCCACAGAAATAAGGCTAGCAAAGAGATCCACGAAATACAGATGTAACTCTGTGAGATGATTTCACAGAACACAAAGAAGTTTCTCAGAAAGCTTCTTTCCCTTTGTTATCGGGGGATATTTCCTTTGGCCCCATAGTCTTCAAAGGGATCCGAAATATCTGTTGTCAGATTCCACAGAAATAAGGCTAGCAAAGAGATCCACGAAATACAGATGTAACTCTGTGAGATGAATTTACAGAACACTAAGCAGTTTCTCAGAAAGCTTCTTTCCAGATTTCATCTGAGGATATTTCCTTTTGCACCATAGCACTCTATGGGCTTCCAAATATCACTTTGCCAATTCCACAGGAACTATCTTAGCGAAAGGCTTCTTCAGGGGAAAGCTGTAACTCTGTGAGATGATTTCACAGAACACAAAGAAGTTTCTCAGAAAGCTCCTTTCTCTTTGTTATCGGAGGATATTTCCTTTGGCCCTATAGTATTCAAAGGGAAAGGAAATATCTGTTCTCAGATTCCACAGAAATAAGGCTAGCAAAGAGATCCACGAAATACAGATGTAACTCTGTGAGATGAATTAACAGAACACTGAGCAGTTTCTCAGAAAGCTTCTTTCCAGATTTCGTCGGAGGTTATTTCCTTTTTCACCTTAGCCCTCTATGGGCTTCCAAATATCACTTTGCCAATTCCACAAGAACTGTCTTAGCGAAAGGCTTCTTGAGGGGAAAGCTGTAACTCTGTGAGATGATTTCACAGAACACAAAGAAGTTTCTCAGAAAGCTTCTTTCTCTTTGTTATCGGAGGATATTTCCTTTGGCCCTATAGTCTTCAAAGGGATCCGAAATATCTGTTCTCAGATTCCACAGAAATAAGGCTAGCAAAGAGATCCATGAAATACAGATGTAACTCTGTGAGATGTATTAACAGAACACTAAGCAGTTTCTCAGAAAGATTCTTTCCAGATTTTATAGGAGGATATTTTCTTTTTCACCATAGCCCTCTATGGGCTTCCAAATATCACTTTGCCAATTCCACAAGAACTGTCTTAGCGAAAGGCTTCTTGAGGGGAAAGCTGTAACTCTGTGAGATGATTTCACAGAACACAAAGTAGTTTCTCAGAAAGCTTCTTTCTCTTTGTTATCGGAGGATATTTCCTTTGGCCCTATATTCTTCAAAGAGAAAGGAAATATCTGTTGTCAGATTCCACAGAAATAAGGCAAGCAAAGAGATCCACGAAAAATAGATGTAACTCTATGAGATGAATTAACAGAACACTAAGCAGTTTCTCAGAAAGCTTCTTTCCAGATTTCATCGGAGGATATTTCCTTTTTCACCATAGCCCTCTATGGGCTTCCAAATATCACTTTGCCAATTCCACAAGAACTGTCTTAGCGAAAGGCTTCTTGAGGGGAAAGCTGTAACTCTGTGAGATGATTTCACAGAACACAAAGAAGTTTCTCAGAAAGCTTCTTTCTCTTTGTTATCTGAGGATATTTCCTTTGGCCCTATAGTCTTCAAAGGGATCCGAAATATCTTTTCTCAGATTCCACAGAAATAAAGCTAGCAAAGAGATCCACAAAATACAGATGTAACTCTGTGAGATGAATTAACAGAACACTAAGCAGTTTCTCAGAAAGCTTCTTTCCAGATTTCATCAGAGGATATTTCCTTTTTCACCATAGCCCTCTATGGGCTTCCAAATATCAATTTGCCAATTCCACAGGAACTATCTTAGCGAAAGGCTTCTTCAGGGGAAAGCTGTAACTCGGTGAGATGATTTCACAGAACACAAAGAAGTTTCTCAGAAAGCTCCTTTCTCTTTGTTATCGGAGGATATTTCCTTTGGCCCTATAGTATTCAAAGGGAAAGGAAATATCTGTTGTCAGATTCCACAGAAATAAGGCTAGCAAAGAGATCCACGAAATACAGATTTAACTCTGTGAGATGAATTAACAGAACACTGAGCAGTTTCTCAGAAAGCTTCTTTCCAGATTTCATCGGAGGATATTTCCTTTTTCACCATAGCCCACTATGGGCTTCCAAATATCACTTTGCCAATTCCACAAAAACTGTCTTACCAAAAGGCTTCTTGAGGGGAATGCTGTAACTCTGTGAGATGATTTCGCAGAACACAAAGAAGTTTCTCAGAAAGCTTCTTTCTCTTTGTTATCGGAGGATATTTCCTTTTGCCCTATAGTCTTCAAAAGGAAAGGAAATATCTGTTGTCAGATTCCACAGAAATAAGGCTAGCAAAGAGATCCACGAAATACAGATGTAAGTCTGTGAGATGAATTGACAGAACACTAAGAAGTTTCTCAGAAAGCTTCTTTCCAGATTTCATCGGAGGATATTTCCTTTTTCACCATATCCCTCTATGGGCTTCCAAATATCACTTTGCCAATTCCACAAGAACTGTCTTAGCGAAAGGCTTCTTGAGGGGAAAGGTGTAACTCTGTGAGATGATTTCACAAAACTCAAAGAAGTTTCTCAGAAAGCTTCTTTCTCTTTGTTATCGGAGGATATTTCCTTTGGCCCTATAGTCTTCAAATGGATCCGAAATATCTCTTCTCAGATTCCACAGAAATAAGGCTAGCAAAGAGATCCACGAAATACAGATGTAACTCTGTGAGATGAATTAACAGAACACTAAGCAGTTTCTCAGAAAGCTTCTTTCCAGATTTCATCGGAGGATATTTCCTTTTTCACCATAGCCCTCTATGCGCTTCTAAATATCACTTTGCCAATTCCACCAGAACTGTCTTAGCGAAAGTCTTCTTGAGGAGAAAGCTGTAACTCTGTGAGATGATTTCACAGAACACAAAGAAGTTTCTCAGAAAGCTTCTTTCCCTTTGTAATCGGAGGATATTTCCTTTGGCCCCATAGTCTTCAAAGGAATCCGAAATATCTGTTGTCAGATTCCACAGAAATAAGGCTAGCAAAGAGATCCACGAAATATAGATGTAACTCTGTGAGATGAATTAACAGAACACTAAGCAGTTTCTCAGAAAGCTTCTTTCCAGATTTCATCTGAGGATATTTCCTTTTGCACCATAGCACTCTATGGGCTTCCAAATATCACTTTGCCAATTCCACAGGAACTATCTTAGCGAAAGGCTCCTTCAGGGGAAAGCTGTAACTCTGTGAGATGATTTCACAGAACACAAAGAAGTTTCTCAGAAAGCTCCTTTCTCTTTGTTATCGGAGGATATTTCCTTTGGCCCTATAGTCTTCAAAGGGAAAGGAAATATCTGTTGTCAGATTCCACAGAAATAAGGCTAGCAAAGAGATACACGAAATACAGATTTAACTCTGTGAGATGAATTTACAGAACACTGAGCAGTTTCTCAGAAAGCTTCTTTCCAGATTTCATCGGAGGATATTTCCTTTTTCACCATAGCCCACTATGGGCTTCCAAATATCACTTTGCCAATTCCGCAAGAACTGTCTTACCGAAAGGCTTCTTGAGGGGAATGCTGTAACTCTGTGAGATGATTTCGCAGAACACAAAGAAGTTTCTCAGAAAGCTTCTTTCTCTTTGTTATCGGAGGATATTTCCTTTTGCCCTATAGTCTTCAAAAGGAAAGGAAATATCTGTTGTCAGATTCCACAGAAATAAGGCTAGCAAAGAGATCCACGAAATACAGATGTAAGTCTGTGAGATGAATTGACAGAACACTAAGAAGTTTCTCAGAAAGCTTCTTTCCAGATTTCATCGGAGGATATTTCCTTTTTCACCATATCCCTCTATGGGCTTCCAAATATCACTTTGCCAATTCCACAAGAACTGTCTTAGCGAAAGGCTTCTTGAGGGGAAAGGTGTAACTCTGTGAGATGATTTCACAAAACTCAAAGAAGTTTCTCAGAAAGCTTCTTTCTCTTTGTTATCGGAGGATATTTCCTTTGGCCCTATAGTCTTCAAATGGATCCGAAATATCTCTTCTCAGATTCCACAGAAATAAGGCTAGCAAAGAGATCCACGAAATACAGATGTAACTCTGTGAGATGAATTAACAGAACACTAAGCAGTTTCTCAGAAAGCTTCTTTCCAGATTTCATCGGAGGATATTTCCTTTTTCACCATAGCCCTCTATGCGCTTCTAAATATCACTTTGCCAATTCCACCAGAACTGTCTTAGCGAAAGTCTTCTTGAGGAGAAAGCTGTAACTCTGTGAGATGATTTCACAGAACACAAAGAAGTTTCTCAGAAAGCTTCTTTCCCTTTGTAATCGGAGGATATTTCCTTTGGCCCCATAGTCTTCAAAGGAATCCGAAATATCTGTTGTCAGATTCCACAGAAATAAGGCTAGCAAAGAGATCCACGAAATATAGATGTAACTCTGTGAGATGAATTAACAGAACACTAAGCAGTTTCTCAGAAAGCTTCTTTCCAGATTTCATCTGAGGATATTTCCTTTTGCACCATAGCACTCTATGGGCTTCCAAATATCACTTTGCCAATTCCACAGGAACTATCTTAGCGAAAGGCTCCTTCAGGGGAAAGCTGTAACTCTGTGAGATGATTTCACAGAACACAAAGAAGTTTCTCAGAAAGCTCCTTTCTCTTTGTTATCGGAGGATATTTCCTTTGGCCCTATAGTCTTCAAAGGGAAAGGAAATATCTGTTGTCAGATTCCACAGAAATAAGGCTAGCAAAGAGATACACGAAATACAGATTTAACTCTGTGAGATGAATTTACAGAACACTGAGCAGTTTCTCAGAAAGCTTCTTTCCAGATTTCATCGGAGGATATTTCCTTTTTCACCATAGCCCACTATGGGCTTCCAAATATCACTTTGCCAATTCCGCAAGAACTGTCTTACCGAAAGGCTTCTTGAGGGGAATGCTGTAACTCTGTGAGATGATTTCGCAGAACACAAAGAAGTTTCTCAGAAAGCTTCTTTCTCTTTGTTATCGGAGGATATTTCCTTTTGCCCTATAGTCTTCAAAAGGAAAGGAAATATCTGTTGTGAGATTCCACAGAAATAAGGCTACCAAAGAGATCCACGAAATATAGATGTAAGTCTGTGAGATGAATTGACAGAACACTAAGCAGTTTCTCAGAAAGCTTCTTTCCAGATTTCATCGGAGGATATTTCCTTTTTCACCATAGCCCTCTATGGGCTTCCAAATATCACTTTGCCAATTCCACAAGAACTGTCTTAGCGAAAGGCTTCTTGAGGGGAAAGGTGTAACTCTGTGAGATGATTTCACAAAACTCAAAGAAGTTTCTCAGAAAGCTTCTTTCTCTTTGTTATCGGAGGATATTTCCTTTGGCCCTATAGTCTTCAAATGGATCCGAAATATCTGTTCTCAGATTCCACAGAAATAAGGCAAGCAAAGAGATCCACGAAATACAGATGTAACTCTGTGAGTTGAATTAACAGAACACTAAGCAGTTTCTCAGAAAGCTTCTTTCCAGATTTCATCGGAGGATATTTCCTTTTTCACCATAGCCCTCTATGCGCTTCTAAATATCACTTTGCCAATTCCACAAGAACTGTCTTAGCGAAAGGCTTCTTGAGGAGAAAGCTGTAACTCTGTGAGATGATTTCACAGAACACAAAGAAGTTTCTCAGAAAGCTCCTTTCTCTTTGTTATCGGAGGATATTTCCTTTGGCCCTATAGTCTTCAAAGGGAAAGGAAATATCTGTTCTCAGATTCCACAGAAATAAGGCTAGCAAAGAGATCCACGAAATACAGATGTAACTCTGTGAGATGAATTAACAGAACACTGAGCAGTTTCTCAGAAAGCTTCTTTCCAGATTTCGTCGGAGGTTATTTCCTTTTTCACCTTAGCCCCCTATGGGCTTCCAAATATCACTTTGCCAATTCCACAAGAACTGTCTTAGCGAAAGGCTTCTTGAGGGGAAAGCTGTAACTCTGTGAGATGATTTCACAGAACACAAAGAAGTTTCTCAGAAAGCTTCTTTCTCTTTGTTATCGGAGGATATTTCCTTTGGCCCTATAGTCTTCAAAGGGATCCGAAATATCTGTTCTCAGATTCCACAGAAATAAGGCTAGCAAAGAGATCCATGAAATACAGATGTAACTCTGTGAGATGTATTAACAGAACACTAAGCCGTTTCTCAGAAAGATTCTTTCCAGATTTTATAGGAGGATATTTTCTTTTTCACCATAGCCCTCTATGGGCTTCCAAATATCACTTTGCCAATTCCACAAGAACTGTCTTAGCGAAAGGCTTCTTGAGGGGAAAGCTGTAACTCTGTGAGATGATTTCACAGAACACAAAGTAGTTTCTCAGAAAGCTTCTTTCCCTTTGTTATCGGAGGATATTTCCTTTGGCCCTATATTCTTCAAAGAGAAAGGAAATATCTGTTGTCAGATTCCACAGAAATAAGGCAAGCAAAGAGATCCACGAAATATAGATGTAACTCTATGAGATGAATTAACAGAACACTAAGCAGTTTCTCAGAAAGCTTCTTTCCAGATTTCATCGGAGGATATTTCCTTTTTCACCATAGCCCTCTATGGGCTTCCAAATATCACTTTTCCAATTCCACAAGAACTGTCTTAGCGAAAGGCTTCTTGAGGGGAAAGCTGTAACTCTGTGAGATGATTTCACAGAACACAAAGAAGTTTCTCAGAAAGCTTCTTTCTCTTTGTTATCGGAGGATATTTCCTTTGGCCCTATAGTCTTCAAAGGGATCCGAAATATCTTTTCTCAGATTCCACAGAAATAAAGCTAGCAAAGAGATCCACAAAATACAGATGTAACTCTGTGACATGAATTAACAGAACACTAAGCAGTTTCTCAGAAAGCTTCTTTCCAGATTTCATCAGAGGATATTTCCTTTTTCACCATAGCCCTCTATGGGCTTCCAAATATCAATTTGCCAATTCCACAAGAACTGTCTTAGCGAAAGGCTTCTTGAGGGGAAAGCTGTAACTCTGTGAGATGATTTCACAGAACACAAAGAAGTTTCTCAGAAAGCTTCTTTCTCTTTGTTATGGGAGGATATTTCCTTTGGCCCTATAGTCTTCAAAGGGATCCGAAATATCTGTTGTCAGAATCCACAGAAATAAGGCTATCAAAGCGATCCACGAAATAGAGATGTAACTCTGTGAGATGAATTAACAGAACACTAACCAGTTTCGCAGAAAGCTTCTTTCCAGATTTCATCGGAGGATATTTCCTTTTTCACCATAGCACTCTATGGTCCTCCAAATATCACTTTGCCAATTCCACAAAAACTGTCTTAGCGAAAGGCTTCTTGAGGGGAAAGCTGTAAATCTGTGAGATGATTTCACAGAACACAAAGAAGTTTCTCAGAAAGTTTCTTTCTCTTTGTTATCGGAGGATATTTCCTTTGGCCCTATCGTCTTCAAGGGAAAGGAAATATTTGTTCTCAGATTCCACAGAAATAAAGCTAGAAAAGAGATCCATGAAATACAGATGTAACTCTGTGAGATGAATTAACAGAACACTAAGCAGTTTCTCAGAAAGCTTCTTTCCATATTTCATCTGAGGATATTTCCTCTTGCACCATAGCACTCTATGGGCTTCCAAATATCACTTTGCCAATTCCACAAGAACTCTCTTAGCGAAAGGCTTCTTCAGGGGAAAGCTGTAGCTCTTTGAGATGATTTCACAGAACACAAAGAAGTTTCTCAGAAAGCTCCTTTCTCTTTGTTATCGGAAGATATTTCCTTTGGCCCTATAGTCTTCAAAGGGAAAGGAAATATCTGTTTTCAGATGCCACAGAAATAAGGCTAGCAAAGAGATCCACGAAATACAGATGTAACTCTGTGAGATGAATTTACTTTACACTAAGCAGTTTCTCAGAAATCTTCTTTCCCGATTTCGTCGGAGGATATTTCCTTTTTCACCTTAGCCCTCTATGGGCTTCCAAATATCACTTTGCCAATTCCACAAGAACTGTCTTAGCGAAAGGCTTCTTGAGTGGAAAGCTGTAACTCTGTGAGATGATTTCACAGAACACAAAGAAGTTTCTCAGAAAGCTTCTTTCTCTTTGTTATCGGAGGATATTTCCTTTGGCCCTATAGTCTTCAAAGGGATCCGAAATATCTGTTTTCAGATTCCACAGAAATAAGGCTAGCAAAGAGATCCACGAAATACAGATGTAACTCTGTGAGATGTATTAACAGAACACTAAGCCGTTTCTCAGAAAGATTCTTTCCAGATTTTATATCAGGATATTTTCTTTTTCACCATAGCCCTCTATGGGCTTCCAAATATCCCTTCGCCAATTCCACAATAACTGTCTGAGCGAAAGGCTTCTTGAGGGGAAAGCTGTAACTCTGTGAGATGATTTCACAGAACACAAAGAAGTTTCTCAGAAAGCTTCTTTCTCTTTGTTATCAGAGGATATTTCCTTTGGCCCTATATTCTTCAAAGGGAAAGGAAATATCTGTTGTCAGATTCCACAGAAATAATGCAAGCAAAGAGATCCACGAAATATAGATGTAACTCTATGGGATGAATTAACAGAACACTAAGGAGTTTCTCAGAAAGCTTCGTTTCAGATTTCATCGGAGGATATTTCCTTTTTCACCATTGCCCTCTATGGGCTTCCAAATATCACTTTGCCAATTCCACAAGAACTGTCTTAGCGAAAGGCTTCTTGAGGGGAAAGCTGTAACTCTGTGAGATGATTTCACAGAACACAAAGAAGTTTCTCAGAAAGCTTCTTTCTCTTTGTTATCGGGGGATATTTCCTTTGGCCCCATAGTCTTCAAAGGGATCCGAAGTATCTGTTGTCAGATTCCACAGAAATAAGGCTAGCAAAGAGATCCACAAAATACAGATGTAACTCTGTGAGATGAATTAACAGAACACTAAGCAGTTTCTCAGAAAGCTCCTTTCCAGATTTCATCTGAGGTTATTTCCTTTTTCACCATAGCCCTCTAAGGGCTTCCACATATCACTTTGCCAATTTCACAAGAACTGTCTTAGCGAAAGGCTACTTGATGGGAAAGCTGTAACTCTGTGAGATGATTTCACAGAACACAAAGAAGTTTCTCAGAAAGCTCCTTTGTCTTTGTTATCGGAGGATATTTCCTTTGGCCCTATTATCTGCAAAGGGATCCGAAATATCTTTTCTCAGATTCCACAGAAATAAAGCTAGCAAAGAGATCCACGAAATACAGATGTAACTCTGTGAGATGAATTAACAGAACACTAAGCAGTTTCTCAGAAAGCTTCTTTCCAGATTTCATCAGAGGATATTTCCTTTTTCACCATAGCCCTCTTTGGGCTTCCAAATATCAATTTGCCAATTCCACAAGAACTGTCTTAGCGAAAGGCTTCTTGAGGGGAAAGCTGTAACTCTGTGAGATGATTTCACAGAACACAAAGAAGTTTCTCAGAAAGCTTCTTTCTCTTTGTTATGGGAGGATATTGCCTTTGGCCCTATAGTCTTCAAAGTGATCCGAAATATCTGTTGTCAGATTCCACAGAAATAAGCCTATCAAAGAGATCCAGGAAATACAGATGTAACTCTGTGAGATGAATTAACAGAACACTAAGCAGTTTCTCAGAAAGCTTCTTTCCAGATTTCATCAGAGGATATTTCGTTTTTCACCATAGCACTCTATGGGCCTCCAAATATCACTTTGCCAATTCCACAAAAACTGTCTTAGCGAAAGGCTTCTTGAGGGGAAAGCTGTAACTCTGTGAGATGATTTCACAGAACACAAAGAAGTTTCTCAGAAAGCTTCTTTCTCTTTGTTATCGGAGGATATTTCCTTTGGCCCTATAGTCTTCAAAGGGATCAGAAATATCTGTTATCAGATTTTACAGAAAAAAGGCTAGCAAAGAGATCCACGAAATACAGATGTAAATCTGTGAGTTGAATTAACTGAACACTAAGCAGTTTCTCAGAAAGCTTCTTTCCAGATTTCATCGGAGGATATTTCCTTTTTCACCATAGCCCTCTATGGGCTTCCAAATATCACTTTGCCAATTCCACAAGTACTCTCTTAGCGAAAGGCTTCTTAAGGGGAAGCTGTAACTCTGTGAGATGATTTCACAGAACACAAAGAAGTTCCTCAGAAAGCTTCTTTCTCTTTGTTATCGGAGGATATTTCCTTTGGCCCTAAAGTCTTCAAAGGGATCCGAAATATCAGTTGTCAGATTCCACAGAAATAAGGCTAACAAAGAGATCCACGAAATACAGATGTAACTCTGTGAGATGAATTAACGGAACACTAAGCAGTTTCTCAGAAAGCTTCTTTCCAGATTTCATCGGAGGATATTTCCTTTTTCACCATAGCCATCTATGGGCTTCCAAATATCACTTTGCCAATTCCACAAGAACTGTCTTAGCGAAAGGCTTCTTGAGGGGAAAGCTGTAACTCTGTGAGATGATTTCACAGAACACAAAGAAGTTTCTCAGAAAGCGTCTTTCTCTTTGTTATCGGAGGATATTTCCTTTGGCCCTATAGTCTTCAAAGGGAAAGGAAATATCTGTTGTCAGATTCCACAGAAATAAGGCTTGCAAAGAGATCCACGAAATACAGATGTAACTCTGTGAGATGAATTAACAGAACACTAAGCAGTTTCTCAGAAATCTTCTTTCCAGATTTCATCGGTGGATATTTCCTTTTTCACTATAGCCCTCTATGGGCTTCCAAATATCACTTTGCCAATTCCACAAGAAATGTCTTAGCGAAAGGCTTCTTGAGGGGAAAGCTGTAACTCTGTGAGATGATTTCACAGAACACAAAGAAGTTTCTCAGAAAGCTTCTTTCTCTTTGTTATCGGAGGATATTTCCTTTGACCCCATAGTCTTCAAATGGATCCGAAATATCTGTTCTCAGATTCCACAGAAATAAGGCTAGCAAAGAGATCCACGAAATACAGATGTAACTCTGTGAAATGAATTAACAGAACACTAAGCAGTTTCTCAGAAAGCTTCTTTCCAGGTTTCATCGGAGGATATTTCCTTTTTCACCATAGCCCTCTAAGGGTTTTCAAATATCACTTTGCCAATTCCACAAGAACTGTCTTAGCGAAAGGCTTCTTGAGGGGAAAGCTGTAACTCTGTGAGATGATTTCACAGAACACAAAGAAGTTTCTCAGAAAGCTTCTTTCTCTTTGTTATCGGAGGATATTTCCTTTGGCCCTATAGTATTCAAAGGGAAAGGAAATATCTGTTCTCAGATTCCAAAGAAATAAGGATAGCACAGAGATCCACGAAATACAGATGTAACTCTGTGAGATGAATTAACAGAACACTAAGCAGTTTCGCAGAAAGCTTCTTTAGAGATTTCATCGGAGGCTATTTCCTTTTTCACCATAGCCCTCTATGGGCTTCCAAATATCACTTTGCCAAATCCACAAGAACTCTCTAAGCGAAAGGCTTCTTGAGGGGAAAGCTGTAAATCTGTGAGATGATTTCACAGAACACAAAGAAGTTTCTCAGAAAGTTTCTTTCTCTTTGTTATCGGAGGATATTTCCTTTGGCCCTATCGTCTTCAAAGGGAAAGGAAATATCTGTTCTCAGATTCCACAGAAATAAAGCTAGCAAAGAGATCCATGAAATACACATGTAACTCTGTGAGATGAATTAACAGAACACTAAGCAGTTTCTCAGAAAGCTTCTTTCCATATTTCGTCTGAGGATATTTCCTTTTGCACCATAGCACTCTATGGGCTTCCAAATATCACTTTGCCAATTCCCCAAGAACTCTCTTAACGAAAGGCTTCTTCAGGGGAAAGCTGTAGCTCTGTGAGATGATTTCACAGAACACAAAGAAGTTTCTCAGAAAGCTCCTTTCTCTTTGTTATCGGAGGATATTTCCTTTGGCCCTATAGTCTTCAAAGGGAAAGGAAATATCTGTTTTCAGATGCCACAGAAATAAGGCTACCAAAGAGATCCACGAAATACAGATGTAACTCTTTGAGATGAATTAACAGAACACTAAGCAGTTTCTCAGAAAGATTCTTTCCAGATTTCATCAGAGGATATTTCCTTTTTCAACATAGCCCTCTATGGGCTTCCAAATATCAATTTGCCAATTCCACAAGAACTGTCTTAGCTAAAGGCTTCTTGAGGGGAAAGCTGTAACTCTGTGAGATGATTTCACAGAACACAAAGAAGTTTCTCAGAAAGCTTCTTTCTCTTTGTTATGGGAGGATATTTCCTTTGGCCCTATAGTCTTCAAAGGGATCCGAAATATCTGTTGTCAGATTCCACAGAAATAAGGCTACCAAAGAGATCCACGAAATGCAGATGTAACTCTGTGAGATGAATGAACAGAACACTAAGCAGTTTCTCAGAAATCTTCTTTCCAGATTTCATCAGAGGATATTTCGTTTTTCACCATAGCACTCTATGGGCCTCCAAATATCACTTTGCCAATTCCACAAAAACTGTCTTAGCGAAAGGCTTCTTGAGGGGAAGGCTGTAACTCTGTGAGATGATTTCACAGAACACAAAGAAGTTTCTCAGAAAGCTTCTTTCTCTTTGTTATCGGAGGATATTTCCTTTGGCCCAATAGTCTTCAAAGGGAAAGGAAATATCTGTTGCCAGATTCCACAGAAATAAGGCTAGCAAAGAGATCCACGAAATACAGATTTAACTCTGTGAGATGAATTAACAGAACACTGAGCAGTTTCTCAGAAAGCTTCTTTCCAGATTTCATCGGAGGATATTTCCTTTTTCACCATAGCCCACTATGGGCTTCCAAATATCACTTTGCCAATTCCACAAGAACTGTCTTACCGAAAGGCTTCTTGAGGGGAATGCTGTAACTCTGTGAGATGATTTCACAGAACACAAAGAAGTTTCTCAGAAAGCTTCTTTCTCTTTGTTATCGGAGGATATTTCCTTTTGCCCTATAGTCTTCAAAAGGAAAGGAAATATCTGTTGTCAGATTCCACAGAAATAAGGCTAGCAAAGAGATCCACGAAATACAGATGTAAATCTGTGAGATGAATTAACAGAACACTAAGCAGTTTCTCAGAAATCTTCTTTCCAGATTTCATCGGAGGATATTTCCTTTTTCACCATAGCCCTCTATGGGCTTCCAAATATCACTTTGCCAATTCCACAAGAACTGTCTTAGAGAAAGGCTACTTGAGGGGAAAGCTGTAACTCTGTGAGATGATTTCACAGAACACAAAGAAGTTTCTCAGAAAGCTTCTTTCTCTTTGTTATCGGAGGATATTTCCTTTGGCCCTATAGTCTTCAAAGGGATCTGAAATATCTGTTCTCAGATTCCACAGAAATAAGGCTAGCAAAGAGATCCACGAAATACTGATGTAACTCTGTGAGATGAATTAACAGAACACTAAGCAGTTTCTCAGAAAGCTTCTTTCCAGATTTCATCGAAGGATATTTCCTTTTTCTCCATAGACCTCTCTGAGCTTCAAAATATCACTTTCCCAATTCCACAAGAACTTTCTTGGCGAAAGGCTTCCTGAGGGGAAAGCTGTACCTCTGTGAGATGACTTCACAGAACACAAAGAAGTTTCTCAGAAAGCTTCTTTCTCTATGCTATCGGAGGATGTTTCCTTTGGCCCTATAGTCTTCAAAGGGAAAGGAAATATTTCTTCTCAGATTCCACAGAAATAAGGCTAGCAAAGAGATCCACGAAATACCGATGTAACGCTGTGAGATGAATTAACAGAACACTAAGCAGTTTCTCAGAAAGCTTCTTTCCAGATTTCATCGGAGGATATTTCCTTTTTCACCATAGCCCTCTAAGGGCTTCCAAATATCACTTTACTAATTCCAGAAGAACTGTCTTAGCGAAAGGCTTCTTGAGGGGAAAGCTGTAACTCTGTGAGATGATTTCACAGAACACAAAGAAGTTTCTCAGCAGCTTCTTTCTCTTTGTTATCGGAGGATATTTCCTTTGGCCCTATAGACTTCAAAGGGATCCGAAATATCTGTTCTCAGATTCCACAGAAATAAGGCTAGCAAAGAGATACACGAAAAACAGATGTAACTCTATGAGTTGAATTAACAGAACACTAAGAAGTTTCTCAGAAAGCTTCTTTCCAGATTTCATCAAAGGATATTTCCTTTTTCACCATAGCCCACTATGGGCTTCCAAATATCACTTTGCCAATTCCACAAGAACTGTCTTAGCGAAAGGCTTCTTGAGGGGAAAGCTGTAACTCTGTGAGATGATTTCACAGAACACAAGGAAGTTTCTCAGAAAGCTTCTTTCTCTTTGTTATCGGAGGATATTTCCTTTGGCCCTATAGTCTTCAAAGGGATCCGAAATATCTGTTCTCAGATTCCACAGAAATAAGGCTAGCAAAGAGATCCACGAAATACAGATGTAACTCTGTGAGATGAATGAACAGAACACTAAGCAGTTTCTAAGAAAGCTTCTTTCCAGATTTCATCGGAGGATATTTCCTTTTCCACCACAGCCCTCCATGGGCTTCCAAATATCACTTTGCCAATTCCACAAGAACTGTCTTAGCGAAAGGCTAAGTGAGGGGAAAGCTGTAACTCTGTGAGATGATTTCACAGAACACAAAGAAGTTTCTCAGAAAGCTTCTTTCTCTTTGTTATCGGAGGATATTTCCTTTGGCCCTATAGTCTTCAAAGGGATCCGAAATATCTGTTCTCAGATTCCACAGAAATAAGGCTAGCAAAGAGATCCACGAAATACTGATGTAACTCTGTGAGATGAATTAACAGAACACTAAGCAGTTTCTCAGAAAGCTTCTTTCCAGATTTCATCGAAGGATATTTCCTTTTTCTCCATAGACCTCTCTGAGCATCAAAATATCACTTTCCCAATTCCACAAGAACTTTCTTGGCGAAAGGCTTCCTGAGGGGAAAGCTGTAACTCTGTGAGATGATTTCACAGAACACAAAGAAGTTTCTCAGAAAGCTTCTTTCTCTTTGCTATCGGAGGATGTTTCCTTTGGCCCTATAGTCTTCAAAGGGAAAGGAAATATTTCTTCTCAGATTCCACAGAAATAAGGCTAGCAAAGAGATCCACGAAATACCGATGTAACTCTGTGAGATGAATTAACAGAACACTAAGCAGTTTCTCAGAAAGCTTCTTTCCAGATTTCATCGGAGGATATTTCCTTTTTCACCATAGCCCTCTAAGGGCTTCCAAATATCACTTTACTAATTCCAGAAGAACTGTCTTAGCGAAAGGCTTCTTAAGGGGAAAGCTGTAACTCTGTGAGATGATTTCACAGAACACAAAGAAGTTTCTCAGCAGCTTCTTTCTCTTTGTTATCGGAGGATATTTCCTTTGGCCCTATAGACTTCAAAGGGATCCGAAATATCTGTTCTCAGATTCCACAGAAATAAGGCTAGCAAAGAGATCCACGAAAAACAGATGTAACTCTATGAGTTGAATTAACAGAACACTAAGAAGTTTCTCAGAAAGCTTCTTTCCAGATTTCATCAAAGGATATTTCCTTTTTCACCATAGCCCTCTATGGGCTTCCAAATATCACTTTGCCAATTCCACAAGAACTGTCTTAGCGAAAGGCTTCTTGAGGGGAAAGCTGTAACTCTGTGAGATGATTTCACAGAACACAAGGAAGTTTCTCAGAAAGCTTCTTTCTCTTTGTTATCGGAGGATATTTCCTTTGGCCCTATAGTGTTTAAAGGGATCCGAAATATCTGTTCGCAGATTCCACAGAAATAAGGCTAGCAAAGAGATCCACGAAATACAGATGTAACTCTGTGAGATAAATTAACAGAACACTAAGCAGTTTCTCAGAAAGCTTCTTTCCAGATTTCATCGGAGGATATTTCCTTTTTCACCATAGCCCTCTATGGGCTTACAAATATCACTTTGCCAATTCCACAAGAACTTTCTTAGCGAAAGGCTTCTCGAGGGGAAAGCTGTAACTCTGTGAGATGATTTCACAGAACACAAAGAAGTTTCTCAGAAAGCTTCTTTCTCTTTGTTATCGGAGGATATTTCCTTTGGCCCTATAGACTTCAAAGGGATCCGAAATATCTGTTCTCAGATTCCACAGAAATAAGGCTAGCAAAGAGATCCACGAAAAACAGATGTAACTCTATGAGTTGAATTAACAGAACACTAAGAAGTTTCTCAGAAAGCTTCTTTCCAGATTTCATCAAAGGATATTTCCTTTTTCACCATAGCCCTCTATGGGCTTCCAAATATCACTTTGCCAATTCCACAAGAACTGTCTTAGCGAAAGGCTTCTTGAGGGGAAAGCTGTAACTCTGTGAGATGATTTCACAGAACACAAGGAAGTTTCTCAGAAAGCTTCTTTCTCTTTGTTATCGGAGGATATTTCCTTTGGCCCTATAGTGTTTAAAGGGATCCGAAATATCTGTTCGCAGATTCCACAGAAATAAGGCTAGCAAAGAGATCCACGAAATACAGATGTAACTCTGTGAGATAAATTAACAGAACACTAAGCAGTTTCTCAGAAAGCTTCTTTCCAGATTTCATCGGAGGATATTTCCTTTTTCACCATAGCCCTCTATGGGCTTACAAATATCACTTTGCCAATTCCACAAGAACTTTCTTAGCGAAAGGCTTCTCGAGGGGAAAGCTGTAACTCTGTGAGATGATTTCAGAGAACACAAAGAAGTTTCTCAGAAAGCTTCTTTCTCTTTGTTATCGGAGGATATTTCCTTTGGCCCTATAGTCTTCAAAGGGATCCGAAATATCTGTTCTCAGATTCCACAGAAATAAGGCTAGCAAAGGGATCCACGAAATACAGATGTAACTCTGTGAGATGAATGAACAGAACACTAAGCAGTTTCTCAGAAAGCTTCTTTCCAGATTTCATCGGATGATATTTCCTTTTTCACCACAGCCCTCCATGGGCTTCCAAATATCACTTTGCCAATTCCACAAGAACTGTCTTAGCGAAAGGCTTTTTGAGGGGAAAGCTGTAACTGTGGGAGATGATTTCACAGAACACAAAGAAGTTTCTCAGAAACCTTCTTTCTCTTTGTTATCGGAGGATATTTCCTTTGGTCCTACAGTCTTCAATGGATCCGAAATATCTGTTCTCAGATTCCACAGAAATAAGGCTAGCAAAGAGATCCACGAAATACAGATGTAACTCTGTGAGATGAATTAACAGAACACTAAGCAGTTTCTCAGAAAGCTTCTTTCCAGATTTCATCGGAGGATATTTCCTTTTTCACCATAGCCCTCTACGGGCTTCCAAATATCACTTTGCCAATTCCACAAGAACTGTCTTAGCGAAAGGCTTCTTGAGGGGAAAGCTGTAACTCTGTGAGATGATTTCACAGAACACAAAGAATTTTCTCAGAAAATTTCTTTCTCTTTGTTATCGGAGGATATTTCCTTTGGCCTTATAGTCTTGAAAGGGATCCGAAATATCTGTTGTCAGATTCCACAGAAATATGGCTAGCAAAGAGATCCACGAAATACAGATATAATACTGTGAGATGAATTAATAGAACACTGAGCAGTTTCTCAGAAAGCTTCTTTCCAGATCTCATCGGAGGGTATTTCCTTTTTCACCAAAGCCCTCTTAGGGCTTCCTAATATCACTTTGCCAATTCCACAAGAACTGTTTTAGCGAAAGGCTTCTTGTAGTGAAAGCTGTAACTCTGTGAGATGATTTCACAGAACACAAAGAAGTTTCTCAGAAAGCTTCTATCTCTTTGTTATCGGAGGATATTTCCTTTGGCCCTATAGTCTTCAAAGGGAAAGGAAATATCTGTTGTCAGATTCCACAGAAATAAGGCTAACAAAGAGATCCACGAAATACAGATGTAACACTGTGAGATGAATTAACAGAACACTAAGCAGTTTCTCAGAAAGCTTCTTTCCAGATTTCATCGGAGGATATTTCCTTTTTCACCATAGCCCTCTATGGGCTTCCAAATATCACTTTGCCAATTCCACAAGAACTGTCTTAGCGAAAGGCTTCTTTAGGGGAAAGCTGTAACTGTGAGATGATTTCACAGAACAAAAAGAAGTTTCTCAGAAAGCTTCTTTCTCTTTGTTATCGGAGGATATTTCCTTTGGCCCTATAGACTTCACAGGGATCCGAAATATCTGTTCTCAGATTCCACAGAAATAAGGCTAGCAAAGAGATCCACGAAATACAGATGTGACTCTGTGAGATGAATTAAAAGAACACTAAGCAGTTTCTCAGAAAGCTTCTTTCCAGAATTCATCGGAGGATATTTCCTTTTTCACCATAGCCCTCTGGGTTTCCAAATATCACTTTGCCAATTCCACAAGAACTGTCTTAGCGAAAGGCTTATTGAGGGGAAAGCTGTAACTCTGTGAGATGATTTCACAGAACACAAAGAAGTTTCTCAGAAAGCTTCTTTCTCTTTGTTATCGGAGGATATTTCTTTTGGCCCTATAATCTTCAAATGGGAAAGGAAATATCTGTTGTCAGATTCCACAGAAATAAGGCTAGCAAAGAGATCCACGAAATACAGATGTAACTCAGCGAGATGAATTAACAGAACACTAAGCAGTTTCTCAGAAAGCTTCTTTCCAGATTTCATCTGAGGATATTTCCTTTTTCATCATAGCCCTCTATGGGCTTCCAAATATCACTTTGCCAATTTCACAAGAACTGTCTTAGCGAAAGGCTTCTTGAGGGGAAAGCTGTAACTCTGTGAGATGATTTCACAGAACACAAAGAAGTTTCACAGAAAGCTTCTTTCTCTTTGTTATCGGAGGGTATTTCCTTTTGCCCTAAAGTGTTCAAAAGGAAAGGAAATATCTGTTGTCAGATTCCACAGAAATAAGGCTAGCAAAGAGATCCACGAAATACAGATGTAAATCTGTGAGATGAATTAACAGAACACTAAGCAGTTTCTCAGAAAGCTTCTTTCCAGATTTCGTCGGAGGATATTTCCTTTTTCACCTTAGCCCTCTATGGGTTTCCAAATATCACTTTGCCAATTCCACAAGAACTGTCTTAGCGAAAGGCTTCTTGAGGGGAAAGTTGTAACTCTGTGAGATGATTTCACAGAACACAAAGAAGTTTCTCAGAAAGCTTCTTTCTCTTTGTTATCGGAGGATATTTCCTTTGGCCCTATAGTCTTCAAAGGGAAAGGAAATATCTGTTGTCAGATTCCACAGAAATAAGGCTAGCAAAGAGATCCACGAAATACAGATGTAATTCTGTGAGATGAATTAACAGAACACTGAGCAGTTTCCCAGAAAGCTTCTTTCCAGATTTCATCGGAGGATATTTCCTTTTTCACCATAGCCCACTATGGGCTTCCAAATATCACTTTGCCAATTCCACAAGAACTGTCTTACCGAAAGGCTTCTTGAGGGGAATGCTGTAACTCTGTGAGATGATTTCAAAGAACACAAAGAATTTTCTCAGAAAGCTTCTTTCTCTTTGTTATCGGAGGATATTTCCTTTTGCCCTATAGTCTTCAAAGGGATCCGAAATATCTGTTGTCAGATTCCACAGAAATAAGGCTAGCAAAGAGATCCACGAAATACAGATGTAAATCTGTGAGATGAATTAACAGAACACTAAGCAGTTTCTCAGAAAGCTTCTTTCCAGATTTCATCGGAGGATATTTCCTTTTTCACCATAGCCCTCTATGGGCTTCCAAATATTACTTTGCCAATTCCACAAGAACTGTCTTAGCGAAAGGCTTCTTGAGGGGAAAGCTGTAACTCTGTGAGATGATTTCACAGAACACAAAGAAGTTTCTCAGAAATCTTCTTTCTCTCTGTTATCGGAGGATATTTCCTTTGGCCCCATAGTCTTCAAAGGGATCCGAAATATCTTTTGTCAGATTCCACAGAAATAAGGCTAGCAAAGAGATCCACGAAATACAGATGTAACTCTGTGAGATGAATTAACAGAACACTAAGCAGTTTCTCAGAAAGCTTCTTTCCAGATTTCATCTGAGGATATTTCCTTTTTCACCATAGCCCTCTATGGGCTTCCAAATATCACTTTGCCAATTCCACAAGAACTGTCTTAGCGATAGGCTTCTTGAGGGGAAAGCTGTAAGTCTGTAAGATGATTTCACAGAACACAAAGAAGTTTCCCAGAAAGCTTCTTTCTCTTTGTTATGGGAGGATATTTCCTTTGGCCCTATTGTCTTCAAAGGGAAAGGAAATATCTGTTGTCAGATTCCACAGAAATAAGGCTAGCAAAGAGATCCACGAAATACTGATGTAACTCTGTGACATGAATTAACAGAACACTAAGCAGTTTCTCAGAAAGCTTCTTTCCAGATTTCATCGAAGGATATTTCCTGTTTCTCCATAGACCACTCTGAGCTTCCAAATATCACTTTCCCAATTCCACAAGAACTTTCTTGGCGAAAGGCTTCCTGAGGGGAAAGCTGTAACTCTGTGAGATGATTTCACAGAACACAAAGAAATTTCTCAGAAAGCTTCTTTCTCTTTGATATCGGAGGATGTTTCCTTTGGCCCTACAGTCTTCAAAGGGAAAGGAAATATTTCTTCTCAGATTCCACAGAAATACGGCTAGCAAAGAGATCCAAGAAATACCGATGTAACTCTTTGAGATGAATTAACAGAACACTAAGCAGTTTCTCAGAAAGCTTCTTTCCAGATTTCATCGGAGGATATTTCCTTTTTCACCATAGCCCTCTATGGGCTTCCAAATATCACTTTACTAATTCCAGAAGAACTGTCTTAGCGAAAGGCTTCTTGAGGGGAAAGCTGTAACTCTGTGAGATGATTTCACAGAACAAAAAGAAGTTTCTCAGAAAGCTTCTTTCTCTTTGTTATCGGAGGATATTTCCTTTGGCCCTATAGACTTCAAAGGGAAAGGAAATATCTGTTCTCAGATTCCACAGAAATAAGGCTAGCAAAGAGATCCACGAAATACAGATGTGACTCTGTGAGATGAATTAAAAGAACACTAAGTAGTTTCTCAGATAGCTTCTTTCCAGAATTCATCGGAGGATATTTCCTTTATCACCATAGCTCTCTGGGTTTCCAAATATCACTTTGCCAATTCCACAAGAACTATCTTAGCGAAAGGCTTATTGAGGGGAAAGCTGTAACTCTGTGAGATGATTTCACAGAACACAAAGAAGTTTCTCAGAAAGCTTCTTTCTCTTTGTTATCGGAGGATATTTCCTTTGGCCCTGTAGACTTCAAAGGGATCCGAAATATCTGTTCTCAGATACCACAGAAATAAGGCTAGCAAAGAGATCCACGAAAAACAGATGTAACTCTATGAGTTGAGTTAACAGAACACTAAGAAGTTTCTCAGAAAGCTTCTTTCCAGATTTCATCAAAGGATATTTCCTTTTTCACCATAGCCCTCTAAGGGCTTCCAAATATCACTTTGCCAATTCCACAAGAACTGTCTTAGCGAAAGGCTTTCTGAGGGGAAAGCTGTAACTGTGGGAGATGATTTCACAGAACACAAAGAAGTTTCTCAGAAAGCTTCTTTCTCTTGGTTATCGGAGGATATTTCCTTTGGTCCTATAGTCTTCAATGGATCCGAAATATCTGTTCTCAGATTCCACAGAAATAAGGCTAGCAAAGAGATCCACGAAATACAGATGTAACTCTGTGAGATGAATTAACAGAACACTAAGCAGTTTCTCAGAAAGCTTCTTTCCAGATTTCATCGGAGGATATTTCCTTTTTCACCATAGCCCTCTACGGGCTTCCAAATATCACTTTGCCAATTCCACAAGAACTGTCTTAGCGAAAGGCTTCTTGAGGGGAAAGCTGTAACTCTGTGAGATGATTTCACAGAACACAAAGAATTTTCTCAGAAAATTTCTTTCTCTTTGTTATCGGAGGATATTTCCTTTGGCCCTATAGTCTTGAAAGGGATCCGAAATATCTGTTGTCAGATTCCACAGAAATATGGCTAGCAAAGAGATCCACGAAATACAGATATAATTCTGTGAGATGAATTAATAGAACACTGAGCAGTTTCTCAGAAAGCTTCTTTCCAGATCTCATCGGAGGGTATTTCCTTTTTCACCAAAGCCCTCTAAGGGCTTCCAAATATCACTTTGCCAATTCGACAAGAACTGTTTTAGCGAAAGGCTTCTTGAAGTGAAAGCTGTAACTCTGTGACATGATTTCACAGAACACAAAGAAGTTTCTCAGAAAGCTTCTATCTATTTGTTATCGGAGGATATTTCCTTTGGCCCTATAGTCTTCAAAGGGAAAGGAAATATCTGTTGTCAGATTCCACAGAAATAAGGCTAACAAAGAGATCCACGAAATACAGATGTAACTCTGTGAGATGAATTAACAGAACACTAAGCAGTTTCTCAGAAAGCTTCTTTCCAGATTTCATCGGAGGATATTTCCTTTTTCACCATAGCTCTCTGGGTTTCCAAATATCACTTTGCCAATTCCACAAGAACTGTCTTAGCGAAAGGCTTATTGAGGGGAAAGCTGTAACTCTGTGAGATGATTTCACAGAACACAAAGAAGTTTCTCAGAAAGCTTCTTTCTCTTTGTTATCGGAGGATATTTCCTTTGGCCCTATAGTATTCAAAGGGAAAGGAAATATCTGTTCTCAGATTCCAAAGAAATAAGGATAGCACAGAGATCCACGAAATACAGATGTAACTCTGTGAGATGAATTAACAGAACACTAAGCAGTTTCGCAGAAAGCTTCTTTAGAGATTTCATCGGAGGCTATTTCCTTTTTCACCATAGCCCTCTATGGGCTTCCAAATATCACTTTGCCAATTCCACAAGAACTCTCTTAGCGAAAGGCTTCTTGAGGGGAAAGCTGTAAATCTGTGAGATGATTTCACAGAACACAAAGAAGTTTCTCAGAAAGTTTCTTTCTCTTTGTTATCGGAGGATATTTCCTTTGGCCCTATCGTCTTCAAAGGGAAAGGAAATATCTGTTCTCAGATTCCACAGAGATAAAGCTAGCAAAGAGATCCATGAAATACACATGTAACTCTGTGAGATGAATTAACAGAACACTAAGCAGTTTCTCAGAAAGCTTCTTTCCATATTTCGTCTGAGGATATTTCCTTTTGCACCATAGCACTCTATGGGCTTCCAAATATCACTTTGCCAATTCCCCAAGAACTCTCTTAACGAAAGGCTTCTTCAGGGGAAAGCTGTAGCTCTGTGAGATGATTTCACAGAACACAAAGAAGTTTCTCAGAAAGCTCCTTTCTCTTTGTTATCGGAGGATATTTCCTTTGGCCCTATAGTCTTCAAAGGGAAAGGAAATATCTGTTTTCAGATGCCACAGAAATAAGGCTACCAAAGAGATCCACGAAATACAGATGTAACTCTTTGAGATGAATTAACAGAACACTAAGCAGTTTCTCAGAAAGATTCTTTCCAGATTTCATCAGAGGATATTTCCTTTTTCACCATAGCCCTCTATGGGCTTCCAAATATCAATTTGCCAATTCCACAAGAACTGTCTTAGCGAAAGGCTTCTTGAGGGGAAAGCTGTAACTCTGTGAGATGATTTCACAGAACACAAAGAAGTTTCTCAGAAAGCTTCTTTCTCTTTGTTATGGGAGGATATTTCCTTTGGCCCTATAGTCTTCAAAGGGATCCGAAATATCTGTTGTCAGATTCCACAGAAATAAGGCTACCAAAGAGATCCACGAAATGCAGATGTAACTCTGTGAGATGAATGAACAGAACACTAAGCAGTTTCTCAGAAATCTTCTTTCCAGATTTCATCAGAGGATATTTCGTTTTTCACCATAGCACTCTATGGGCCTCCAAATATCACTTTGCCAATTCCACAAAAACTGTCTTAGCGAAAGGCTTCTTGAGGGGAAGGCTGTAACTCTGTGAGATGATTTCAAGGAACACAAAGAAGTTTCTCAGAAAGCTTCCTTCTCTTTGTTATCGGAAGATATTTCCTTTGGCCCAATAGTCTTCAAAGGGAAAGGAAATATCTGTTGTCAGATTCCACAGAAATAAGGCTAGCAAAGAGATCCACGAAATACAGATTTAACTCTGTGAGATCAATTAAAAGAACACTGAGCAGTTTCTCAGAAAGCTTCTTTCCAGATTTCATCGGAGGATATTTCCTTTTTCACCATAGCCCACTATGGGCTTCCAAATATCACTTTGCCAATTCCCCAAGAACTCTCTTAACGAAAGGCTTCTTCAGGGGAAAGCTGTAGCTCTGTGAGATGATTTCACAGAACACAAAGAAGTTTCTCAGAAAGCTCCTTTCTCTTTGTTATCGGAGGATATTTCCTTTGGCCCTATAGTCTTCAAAGGGAAAGGAAATATCTGTTTTCAGATGCCACAGAAATAAGGCTACCAAAGAGATCCACGAAATACAGATGTAACTCTTTGAGATGAATTAACAGAACACTAAGCAGTTTCTCAGAAAGATTCTTTCCAGATTTCATCAGAGGATATTTCCTTTTTCACCATAGCCCTCTATGGGCTTCCAAATATCAATTTGCCAATTCCACAAGAACTGTCTTAGCGAAAGGCTTCTTGAGGGGAAAGCTGTAACTCTGTGAGATGATTTCACAGAACACAAAGAAGTTTCTCAGAAAGCTTCTTTCTCTTTGTTATGGGAGGATATTTCCTTTAGCCCTATAGTCTTCAAAGGGAAAGGAAATATCTGTTGTCAGATTCCACAGAAATAAGGCTAGCAAAGAGATCCACGAAATACTGATGTAACTCTGTGAGATGAATTAACAGAACACTAAGCAGTTTCTCAGAAAGCTTCTTTACAGATTTCATCGAAGGATATTTCCTGTTTCTCCATAGACCTCTCTGAGCTTCCAAATATCACTTTCCCAATTCCACAAGAACTTTCTTGGCGAAAGGCTTCCTGAGGGGAAAGCTGTAACTCTGTGAGATGATTTCACAGAACACAAAGAAGTTTCTCAGAAAGCTTCTTTCTCTTTGTTATCGGAGGATGTTTCCTTTGGCCCTACAGTCTTCAAAGGGAAAGGAAATATTTCTTCTCAGATTCCACAGAAATACGGCTAGCAAAGAGATCCACGAAATACCGATGTAACTCTGTGAGATGAATTAACAGAACACTAAGCAGTTTCTCAGAAAGCTTCTTTCCAGATTTCATCGGAGGATATTTCCTTTTTCACCGTAGCCCTCTATGGGCTTCCAAATATCACTTTACTAATTCCAGAAGAACTGTCTTAGCGAAAGGCTTCTTGAGGGGAAAGCTGTAACTCTGTGAGATGATTTCACAGAACACAAAGAAGTTTCTCAGCAGCTTCTTTCTCTTTGTTATCGGAGGATATTTCCTTTGGCCCTATAGACTTCAAAGGGATCCGAAATATCTGTTCTCAGATTCCACAGAAATAAGGCTAGCAAAGAGATCCACGAAAAACAGATGTAACTCTATGAGTTGAGTTAACAGAACACTAAGAAGTTTCTCAGAAAGCTTCTTTCCAGATTTCATCAAAGGATATTTCCTTTTTCACCATAGCCCTCTATGGGCTTCCAAATATCACTTTGCCAATTCCACAAGAACTGTCTTAGCGAAAGGCTTTCTGAGGGGAAAGCTGTAACTGTGGGAGATGATTTCACAGAACACAAAGAAGTTTCTCAGAAAGCTTCTTTCTCTTCGTTATCGGAGGATATTTCCTTTGGTCCTATAGTCTTCAATGGATCCGAAATATCTGTTCTCAGATTCCACAGAAATAAGGCTAGCAAAGAGATCCACGAAATACAGATGTAACTCTGTGAGATGAATTAACAGAACACTAAGCAGTTTCTCAGAAAGCTTCTTTCCAGATTTCATCGGAGGATATTTCCTTTTTCACCATAGCCCTCTACGGGCTTCCAAATATCACTTTGCCAATTCCACAAGAACTGTCTTAGCGAAAGGCTTCTTGAGGGGAAAGCTGTAACTCTGTGAGATGATTTCACAGAACACAAAGAATTTTCTCAGAAAATTTCTTTCTCTTTGTTATCGGAGGATATTTCCTTTGGCCCTATAGTCTTGAACGGGATCCGAAATATCTGTTGTCAGATTCCACAGAAATATGGCTAGCAAAGAGATCCACGAAATACAGATATAATTCTGTGAGATGAATTAATAGAACACTGAGCAGTTTCTCAGAAAGCTTCTTTCCAGATCTCATCGGAGGGTATTTCCTTTTTTTCCAAAGCCCTCTAAGGGCTTCCAAATATCACTTTGCCAATTCGACAAGAACTGTTTAAGCCAAAGGCTTCTTGAAGTTAAAGCTGTAACTCTGTGACATGATTTCACAGAACACAAAGAAGTTTCTCAGAAAGCTTCTATCTATTTGTTATCGGAGGATATTTCCTTTGGCCCTATAGTCTTCAAAGGGAAAGGAAATATCTGTTCTCAGATTCCACAGAAATAAGGCTAGCAAAGAGATCCACGAAATACAGATGTGACTCTGTGAGATGAATTAAAAGAACACTAAGTAGTTTCTCAGAAAGCTTCTTTCCAGAATTCATCGGAGGATATTTCCTTTTTCACCATAGCTCTCTGGGTTTCCAAATATCACTTTGCCAATTCCACAAGAACTGTCTTAGCGAAAGGCTTATTGAGGGGAAAGCTGTAACTCTGTGAGATGATTTCACAGAACACAAAGAAGTTTCTCAGAAAGCTTCTTTCTCTTTGTTATCGGAGGATATTTCCTTTGGCCCTATAGTCTTCAAATGGTAAAGGAAATATCTGTTGTCAGATTCCACAGAAATAAGGCTAGCAAAGAGATCCACGAAATACAGATGTAACTCTGCGAGATGAATTAACAGAACACTAAGCAGTCTCTCAGAAAGCTTCTTTCCAGATTTCATCTGGGTATATTTCCTTTTTCACCATAGCCCTCTATGGGCTTCCAAATATCACTTTGCCAATTCCACAAGAACTGTCTTAGCGAAAGGCTTCTTGAGGGGAAAGCTGTAACTCTGTGAGATGATTTCACAGAACACAAAGAAGTTTCTCAGAAAGCTTCTTTCTCTTTGTTATCGTAGGATATTTCATTTGGCCCTATAGTCTTCAAAGGGAAAGGAAATATCTGTTCTCAGATTCCACAGAAATAAGGCTAGCAAAGAGATCCACGAAATACAAATGTAACTCTGTGAGATGAATTAACAGAACACTAAGCAGTTTCTCAGAAAGCTTCTTTCCAGATTTCATGGGAGGATATTTCCCTTTTCACCATAGCCCTCTATGGGCTTCCAAATATCACTTTGCCAATTCCACAAGAACTGTCTTAGCGAAAGGTTTCTTGGGGGAAAGCTGTAACTCTATGAGATGATTTCACAGAACACAAAGAAGTTTCTCAGAAAGCTTCTTTCTCTTTTTTATCGGAGGATATTTCCTTTTGCCCTATAGTCTTCAAAGGGAAAGGAAATATCTGTTCTCAGATTCCACAGAAATAAGGCTAGCAAAGAGATCCACGAAATACAGATGTAACTCTGTGAGATGAATTAACAGAACACTAAGCAGTCTCTCAGAAAGCTTCTTTCCAGATTTCATCGGAGGATATTTCGTTTTTCACCATAGCCCTCTATGGGCTTCCAAATATCATTTTGCCAATTCCACAAGAACTGTCTTAGCGAAAGTCTTCTTGAGGGCAAAGTTGTAACTCTGTGAGATGATTTCACAGAACACAAAGAAGTTTCTCAGAAAGCTTCTTTCTCTTTGTTATCGGAGGATATTTCCTTTGGCCCTATAGTCTTCAAAGGGAAAGAAAATATCTGTTGTCAGTTCACACAGAAATAAGGCTAGCAAAGAGATCCACGAAATACAGATGTAACTCTGTGAGATGAATTAACAGAACACTAAGCAGTTTCTCAGAAAGCTTCTTTCCAGGTTTCATCGGAGGATATTTCCTTTTTCACCGTATCCCTCTATGGGCTTCCTAATATCACTTTGCCAATTCCACAATAACTGTCTTAGCGAAAGGCTCCTTGAGGGGAAAGCTGTAACTCTGTGAGATGATTTCCCAGATCACAAAGAAGTTTCTCAGAAAGCTCCTTTCTCTGTGCTATGGGAGGATATTTCCTTTGGCCCTATAGTCTTCAAAGGGAAAGGAAATATCTGTTGTCAGATTCCACAGAAATAAGGCTAGCAAAGAGATCCACGATATACAGATGTAACTCTGTGAGATGAAGTAACAGAACACTAAGCAGTTTCTCAGAAAGCTTCTTTCCAGATTTCATCGGAGGATATTTCCTTTTTCACCGTAGCCCTCTATGGGCTTCCAAATATCACTTTGCCAATTCCACAAGAACTGTCTTAGCGAAAGGCTTCTTGAGGGGAAAGCTGTAACTGTGTGAGATGATTTCACAGAACACAAAGAAGTTTCCCAGAAAGCTTCTTTCTCTTGGTTATCGGAGGATATTTCCTTTGGCCCTATAGTCTTCAAAGGGAAAGGAAACACCTGTTCTCAGATTCCACAGAAATAAGGCTAGCAAAGAGATCCACGAAATACAGATGTAACTCTGTGTGATGAATTAACAGAACACTAAGCAGTTTCTCTGAAAGCTTCTTTCCAGATTTCATCGGAGGATATTTCCTTTTTCACCATAGCCCTCTATGGGCTTCCAAACAACACTTTGCCAATTCCACAAGAAGGGTCTTAGCGAAAGGCTTCTTCAGGGGAAAGCTGTAACTCTGTGAGATGATTTCACCGAACACAAGGAAGTTTCTCAGAAAGCTTCTTTCTCTTTGTTACCGGAGGATATTTCCTTTGGCCCTATAGTCTTCAAAAAGAAAGGAAATATCTGTTCTGAGATTACACAGAAATAAGACTAGCAAAGAGATCCACGAAATACAGATGTAACTCTGCGAGATGAATTAACAGAACACTAAGCAGTTTCTCAGAAAGCTTCTTTCCAGATTTCATCGGAGGATATTTCCTTTTTCACCATAGCCCTCTATGGGCTTCCAAATATCACTTTACCAATTCCACAAGAACTGTCTTAGCGAAAGGCTTGTTGAGGGGAAAGCTGTAACTCTTTGAGATGATTTCACAGAACACAAAGAAGTTTCTCAGAAAGCTTCTTTCTCTTTGTTATCGGAGGATATTTCCTTTGGCCGTATAGCCTTCAAATGGGAAAGGAATTATCTGTTGTCAGATTCCACAGAAATAAGGCTAGCAAACAGATCCACGAAATACAGATGTAACTCTGCGAGATGAATTAACAGAACACTAAGCAGTTTCTCAGAAAGCTTCTTTCCAGATTTCATCTGAGGATATTTCCTTTTTCACCATAACCCTCTATGGGCTTCCAAATATCACTTTACCAATTCCACAAGAACTGTCTTAGCGAAAGGCTTGTTGAGGGGAAAGCTGTAACTCTGTGAGATGATTTCACAGAACACAAAGAAGTTTCTCAGAAAGCTTCTTTCTCTTGGTTATCGTAGGATATTTCATTTGGCCCTATAGTCTTCAAAGGGAAAGGAAATATCTGTTCTCAGATTCCACAGAAATAAGGCTAGCAAAGAGATCCACGAAATACAGATGTAACTCTGTGAGATGAATTAACAGAACACTAAGCAGTTTCTCAGAAAGCTTCTTTCCAGATTTCATGGGAGGATATTTCCTTTTTCACCATAGCCCTCTACGGGCTTCCAAATATCACTTTGCCAATTCCACAAGAACTGTCTTAGCGAAAGGCTTCTTGGGGGAAAGCTGTAACTCTATGAGATGATTTCACAGAACACTAAGAAGTTTCTCAGAAAGCTTCTTTCTCTTGGTTATCGGAGGATATTTCCTTTTGCCCTATAGTCTTCAAAGGGATCCGAAATATCTGTTCTCAGATTCCACAGAAATAAGGCTAGCAAAGAGATCCACGAAATACAGTTGTAAATTGTGAGATGAATTAACAGAACACTAAGCAGTTTCTCAGAAAGCTTCTTTAAAGTTTTCATCGGAGGATATTTCCTTTTTCTCCATAGCCCTCTATGAGCTTCCAAATATCACTTTGCCAATACCACAAGAACTGTCTTGGCGAGGGCTTCTTGAGGGGAAAGCTGTAACCCTGTGAGATGATTTCACAGAACACAAAGAAGTTTCTCAGAAAGCTTCTTTCTGTTTGTTATCGGAGGATATTTACTTTGGCCCTATAGTCTTCAAAGGGAAAGGAAATATCTGTTGTCAGGTCCCACAGAAATAAGGCTAGCAAAGAGATCCACGAAATACAGATGTAACTCTGTGAGATGAATTTACAGAACACTAAGCAGTTTCTCAGAAAGCTTCTTTCCAGATTTCATCGTTGGATATTTCCTTTTTCACCGTATCCCTCTATGGTCTTCCTAATATCACTTTGCCAATTCCACAAGAACTGTCTTAGCGAAAGGCTTCTTGAGGGGAAAGCTGTAACTCTGTGAGATGATTTCACAGAACACAAAGAAGTTTCTCAGAAAGCTCCTTTCTCTGTGTTATTGGAGGATATTTCCTTTGGCCCTATAGTCTTCAAAGGGAAAGGAAATATCTGTTCTCAGATATCACAGAAATAAGGCTAGCAAAGAGATCCACGAAATACAGATGTAACTCTGTGAGATGAAGTAACAGAACACTAAGCAGTTTCTCAGAAAGCTTCTTTCCAGATTTCATCGAAGGATATTTCCTTTTTCACCATAGCCCTCTATGGGCTTCCAAATATCACTTTGCCAATTCCACAAGAACTGTCTTAGCGAAAGGCTTCTTGAGGGGAAAGCTGTAACTCTGTGAGATGATTTCACAGAATACAAAGAAGTTTCTCAGAAAGCTTCTTTCTCTTGGTTATCGGAGGATATTTACTTTGGCCCTATAGTCTTCAAAGGGAAAGGAAACACCTGTTCTCAGATTCCACAGAAATAAGGCTAGCAAAGAGATCCACGAAATACAGATGTAACTCTGTGTGATGAATTAACAGAACACTAAGCAGTTTCTCAGAAAACTTCTTTCCAGATTTCATCGGAGGATATTTCCTTTTTCACTATAGCCCTCTAAGGGCTTCCAAATAACACTTTGCCAATTCCACAAAAAGGGTCTTAGCGAAAGGCTTCTTGAGGGGAAAGCTGTAACTCTGTGAGATGATTTCACAGAACACAAGGAAGTTTCTCAGAAAGCTTCTTTCTCTTTGTTACCGGAGGATATTTCCTTTGGCCCTATAGTCTTCAAAAAGAAAGGAAATATATGTTCTCAGATTCCACAGAAATAAGGCTAGCAAAGAGATCCACGAAATATAGATGTAATTCTGTGAGATGAATTAACAGAACACTAAGCAGTTTCTCAGAAAGCTTCTTTCCAGATTTCATCGGAGGATATTTCCTTTTTCAACATAGCCCTCTATGGGCTTCCTAATATCACTTTGCCAATTCCACAAGAACTGTCTTAGCGAAAGGCTTCTTGAGGGGAAAGCTGTAACTCTGTGAGATGATTTCCCAGAACACAAAGAAGTTTCTCAGAAAGCTTCTTTCTCTTTGTTATCGGAGGATATTTCCTTTGGCCCTATCGTCTTCAAAGGGAAAGGAAATATCTGTTGTCAGATTCCACAGAAATAAGGCTAGCAAAGAGATCCACGAAATACAGATGTAACTCTGTGAAATGAATTAACAGAACACTAAGCAGTTTCTCAGAAACCTTCTTTCCAGTTTTCAACGGAGGATATTTCCTTTTTCACCATAGCCCTCTATGGGCTTCCAAATATCACTTTGCCAATTCCACAAGAACTGTCTTAGCGAAAGGCTTCTTGAGGGGAAAGCTGTAACTCTGTGAGATGATTTCACAGAACACAAAGAAGTTTCTCAGAAAGCTCCTTTCTCTGTGCTATCGGAGGATATTTCCTTTGTCCCTATAGTCTTCAAAGGGAAAGGAAATATCTGTTCTCAGATTCCACATAAATAAGGCTAGCAAAGAGATCCACGATATACAGATGTAACTCTGTGAGATGAAGTAACAGAACACTAAGCAGTTTCTCAGAAAGCTTCTTTCCAGATTTCATCGAAGGATATTTCCTTTTTCACCGTAGCCCTCTATGGGCTTCCAAATATCACTTTGCCAATTCCACAAGAACTGTCTTAGCGAAAGGCTTCTTGAGGGGAAAGCTGTAACTCTGTGAGATGATTTCACAGAACACAAAGAAGTTTCTCAGAAAGCTTCTTTCTCTTTTTTATCGGAGGATATTTCCTTTGGCCCTATAGTCTTCAAAGGTAAAGGAAATATCTGTTCTCAGATTCCACAGAAATAAGGCTAGCAAAGAGATCCACGAAATACAGATGTAACTCCATGAGATGAATTAACAGAACACTAAGCAGTTTCTCAGAAAGCTTCTTTCCAGATTTCATCGGTGGATATTTCCTTTTTCACCATAGCCCTCTATGGGCTTCCAAATAACACTTTGCCAATTCCACAAGAACTGTCTTAGCGAAAGGCTTCTTGAGGGCAAAGCTGTAACTCTGTGAGATGATTTCACAGAACACAAAGAAGTTTCTCAGAAAGCTTCTTACTCTTTGTTATCGGAGGATATTTCCTTTGGCCCTATACTCTTCAAAGGGAAAGGAAATATCTGTTCTCAGATTCCACAGAAATAAGGCTAGCAAAGAGATCCACGAAATACAGATGTAATTCTGTGAGATGAATGAACAGAACACTAAGCAGTTTCTCAGAAAGCTTCTTTCCAGATTTCATCGGAGGATATTTCCTTTTTCACCATAGCCCTCTATGGGCTTCCAAATATCATTTTGCCAATTCCACAAGAACTGTCTTAGCGAAAGGCTTCTTGAGGGCAAAGCTGTAACTCTGTGAGATGATTTCACAGAACACAAAGAAGTTTCTCAGAAAGCTTCTTTCTCTTTGTTATCGGAGGATATTTCCTTTGGCCCTATAGTCTTTAAGGGAAAGGAAATATCTGTTGTCAGGTCCCACAGAAATAAGGCTAGCAAAGAGATCCACGAAATACAGATGTAACTCCGGGAGATGAATTAACAGAAAACTAAGCAGTTTCTCAGAAAGCTTCTTTCCAGATTTCATCGGAGGATATTTCCTTTTTCACCGTAGCCCGCTATGGGCTTCCTAATATCACTTTGCCAATTCCACAAGAACTGTCTTAGCGAAAGGCTTCTTGAGGGGAAAGCTGTAACTCTGTGAGATGATTTCACAGAACACAAAGAAGTTTCTCAGAAAGCTCCTTTCTCTGTGTTATCGGAGGATATTTCCTTTGGCCCTATAGTCTTCAAAGGGAAAGGAAATATCTGTTCTCAGATTCCACAGAAATAAGGCTAGCAAAGAGATCCACGAAATACAGATGTAACTCTGTGATGTGAAGTAACAGAACACTAAGCAGTTTCTCAGAAAGCTTCTTTCCAGATTTCATCGGAGGATATTTCCTTTTTCACCGTAGCCCTCTATGGGCTTCCTAATATCACTTTGCCAATTCCACAAGAACTGTCTTAGCGAAAGGCTTCTTGAGGGGAAAGCTGTAACTGTGTGAGATGATTTCACAGAACACAAAGAAGTTTCACAGAAAGCTTCTTTCTCTTGGTTATCGGAGGATATTTACTTTGGCCCTATAGTCTTCAAAGGGAAAGGAAACACCTGTTCTCAGATTCCACAGAAATAAGGCTAGCAAAGAGATCCACGAAATACACATATAACTCTGTGTGATGAATTAACAGAACACTAAGCAGTTTCTCAGAAAACTTCTTTCCAGATTTCATCGGAGGATATTTCCTTTTTCACCATAGCCCTCTATGGGCTTCCAAATAACACTTTGCCAATTCCACAAGAAGGGTCTTAGCGAAAGGCTTCTTGAGGGGAAAGCTGTAACTCTGTGAGATGATTTCACAGAACACAAGGAAGTTTCTCAGAAAGCTTCTTTCTCTTTGTTACCGGAGGATATTTCCTTTGGCCCTATAGTCTTCAAAAAGAAAGGAAATATCTGCTCTCAGATTACACAGAAATAAGACTAGCAAAGAGATCCACGAAATACAGATGTAACTCTGTGAGATGAATTAACAGAACACTAAGCAGTTTCTCAGAAAGCTTCTTTCCAGATTTCATCTGAGGGTATTTCCTTTTTCACCATAGCCCTCTATGGGCTTCCAAATATCACTTTGCCAATTCCACAAGAACTGTCTTAGCGAAAGGCTTCTTGAGGGGAAAGCTGTAACTCTGTGAGATGATTTCACAGAACACAAAGAAGTTTCTCAGAAAGCTTCTTTCTCTTGGTTATCGGAGGATATTTCCTTTTGCCCTTTAGTCTTCAAAGGGATCCGAAATATCTGTTCTCAAATTTCACAGAAATAAGGCTAGCAAGGAGATCCACGAAATACAGATGTAATTCTGTGAGATGAATTAACAGAACACTAAGCAGTTTCTCAGAAAGCTTCTTTCCGGATTTCATCGGAGGATATTTCCTTTTTCACCATAGCCCTCTATGGGCTTCCAAATAACACTTTGCCAATTCCACAAGAAGGGTCTTAGCGAAAGGCTTCTTGAGGGGAAAGCTGTAACTCTGTGAGATGATTTCACAGAACACAAAGAAGTTTCTCAGAAAGCTTCTTTCTCTTTTTTATCGGAGGATATTTCCTTTGGCCCTATAGTCTTAAAAGGGAAAGGAAGTATCTGTTCTCAGATTCCACAGAAATAAGGCTAGCAAAGATATCCACGAAATACAGATGTAACTCTGTGAGATGAATTAACAGAACACTAAGCAGTTTCTCAGAAAGCTTCTTTCCAGATTTCATCGGAGGATATTTCCTTTTTCACCATAGCCCTCTAAGGGGTTCAAATATCACTTTGCCAATTCCACAAGAACTGTCTTAGCGAAAGGCTTCTTTAGGGGAAAGCTGTAACTCTGTGAGATGATTTCACAGAACACAAAGAAGTTTCTCAGAAAGCTTCTTTCTCTTCGTTATCGGAGGATATTTCCTTTGGCATTATAGTCTTCAAAGGGAAAGGAAATATCTGTTCTCAGATTTAACTGAAATAAGGCTAGCAAGGGATCCACGAAATACAGATGTAACTCTGTGAGATGAATTAACAGAATACTAAGCAGTCTATCAGAAAGCTTCTTTCCAGATTTCATCGGTGGATATTTCCTTTTTCACCATAGCCCTCTATGGGCTTCCGAATAAACTTTGCCTATTCCACAAGAACTGTCTTAGCGAAAGGCTTCTTGAGGGGAAAGCTGTGACTCTGTGAGATGATTTCACAGAACACAAAGTAGTTTCTCAGAAAGCTTCTTTCTCTTTGTTATCGGAGGATATTTCCTTTGGCCCTATATTCTTCAAAGGGAAAGGAAATATCTGTTGTCAGATTCCACAGAAATAAGGCTAGCAAAGAGATCCAGGAAATACAGATGTAACTCTGTGAGATGAATTAACAGAACACTAAGCAGTTTCTCAGAAACCTTCTTTCCAGTTTTCATCGGAGGATATTTCCTTTTTCTCCATAGCCCTATATGAGTTTCAAAATATCACTTAACCAATTCCACAAGAAGTGTCTTAGCGAAAGGCTTCTTGAGGGGAAAGCTGTAACTCTGTGAGATGATTTCACAGAACACAAAGAAGTTTCTCAGAAAGCCTCTTTCTCTTGGTTATCGGAGGATATTTCCTTTGGCCCTATAGTCTTCAAAGGGAAAGGAAATATCTGTTCTCAGATTCCACAGAAATAAGGCTAACAAAGAGATCCACGAAATACAGATGTAACTCTGTCAGATGAATTAACAGAACACTAAGCAGTTTCTCAGAAAGCTTCTTTCCAGATTTCATGGGAGGATATTTCCTTTTTCACCATATCCCCCTATGGGCTTCCAAATATAACTTTGCCAATTCCACAAGAACTGTCTTAGCGAAAGGCTTCTTGAGGGGAAAGCTGTAACTCTGTGAGATGATTTCACAGAACACAAAGAAGTTTCTCAGAAAGCTTCTTTCTCTTTTTTATCGGAGGATATTTCCTTTGGCCCTATAGTCTTCAAAGGGAAAGGAAATATCTGTTCTCAGATTCCACAGAAATAAGGCTAGCAAAGAGATCCACGAAATACAGATGTAACTCCATGAGATGAATTAACAGAACACTAAGCAGTTTCTCAGAAAGCTTCTTTCCAGATTTCATCGGTGGATATTTCCTTTTCCACCATAGCCCTCTATGGGCTTCGAAATATCACTTTGCCAATTCCACAAGAACTGTCTTAGCGAAAGGTTTATTGAGGGGAAAGCTGTAACTCTGTGAGATGATTTCACAGAACACAAAGAAGTTTCTCAGAAAGCTTCTTTCTCTTTTTTATCGGAGGATATTTCCTTTGGCCCTATAGTCTTCAAAGGTAAAGGAAATATCTGTTCTCAGATTCCACAGAAATAAGGCTAGCAAAGAGATCCACGAAATACAGATGTAACTCCATGAGATGAATTAACAGAACACTAAGCAGTTTCTCAGAAAGCTTCTTTCCAGATTTCATCGGAGGATATTTCCTTTTTCACCATAGCCCTCTATGGGCTTCCAAATAACACTTTGCCAATTCCACAAGAACTGTCTTAGCGAAAGGCTTCTTGAGGGCAAAGCTGTAACTCTGTGAGATGATTTCACAGAACACAAAGAAGTTTCTCAGAAAGCTTCTTACTCTTTGTTATCGGAGGATATTTCCTTTGGCCCTATACTCTTCAAAGGGAAAGGAAATATCTGTTCTCAGATTCCACAGAAATAAGGCTAGCAAAGAGATCCACGAAATACAGATGTAATTCTGTGAGATGAATGAACAGAACACTAAGCAGTTTCTCAGAAAGCTTCTTTCCAGATTTCATCGGAGGATATTTCCTTTTTCACCATAGCCCTCTATGGGCTTCCAAATATCATTTTGCCAATTCCACAAGAACTGTCTTAGCGAAAGGCTTCTTGAGGGCAAAGCTGTAACTCTGTGAGATGATTTCACAGAACACAAAGAAGTTTCTCAGAAAGCTTCTTTCTCTTTGTTATCGGAGGATATTTCCTTTGGCCCTATAGTCTTTAAGGGAAAGGAAATATCTGTTGTCAGGTCCCACAGAAATAAGGCTAGCAAAGAGATCCACGAAATACAGATGTAACTCCGTGAGATGAATTAACAGAAAACTAAGCAGTTTCTCAGAAAGCTTCTTTCCAGATTTCATCGGAGGATATTTCCTTTTTCACCGTAGCCCGCTATGGGCTTCCTAATATCACTTTGCCAATTCCACAAGAACTGTCTTAGCGAAAGGCTTCTTGAGGGGAAAGCTGTAACTCTGTGAGATGATTTCACAGAACACAAAGAAGTTTCTCAGAAAGCTCCTTTCTCTGTGTTATCGGAGGATATTTCCTTTGCCCCTATAGTCTTCAAAGGGAAAGGAAATATCTGTTCTCAGATTCCACAGAAATAAGGCTAGCAAAGAGATCCACGAAATACAGATGTAACTCTGTGATGTGAAGTAACAGAACACTAAGCAGTTTCTCAGAAAGCTTCTTTCCAGATTTCATCGGAGGATATTTCCTTTTTCACCGTAGCCCTCTATGGGCTTCCTAATATCACTTTGCCAATTCCACAAGAACTGTCTTAGCGAAAGGCTTCTTGAGGGGAAAGCTGTAACTGTGTGAGATGATTTCACAGAACACAAAGAAGTTTCACAGAAAGCTTCTTTCTCTTGGTTATCGGAGGATATTTACTTTGGCCCTATAGTCTTCAAAGGGAAAGGAAACACCTGTTCTCAGATTCCACAGAAATAAGGCTAGCAAAGAGATCCACGAAATACACATATAACTCTGTGTGATGAATTAACAGAACACTAAGCAGTTTCTCAGAAAACTTCTTTCCAGATTTCATCGGAGGATATTTCCTTTTTCACCATAGCCCTCTATGGGCTTCCAAATAACACTTTGCCAATTCCACAAGAAGGGTCTTAGCGAAAGGCTTCTTGAGGGGAAAGCTGTAACTCTGTGAGATGATTTCACAGAACACAAGGAAGTTTCTCAGAAAGCTTCTTTCTCTTTGTTCCCGGAGGATATTTCCTTTGGCCCTATAGTCTTCAAAAAGAAAGGAAATATCTGCTCTCAGATTACACAGAAATAAGACTAGCAAAGAGATCCACGAAATACAGATGTAACTCTGTGAGATGAATTAACAGAACACTAAGCAGTTTCTCAGAAAGCTTCTTTCCAGATTTCATCGGAGGATATTTCCTTTTTCACCATAGCCCTCTATGGGCTTCCAAATATCACTTTGCCAATTCCACAAGAACTGTCTTAGCGAAAGGCTTCTTGAGGGGAAAGCTGTAACTCTGTGAGATGATTTCACAGAACACAAAGAAGTTTCTCAGAAAGCTTCTTTCTCTTGGTTATCGGAGGATATTTCCTTTTGCCCTTTAGTCTTCAAAGGGATCCGAAATATCTGTTCTCAAATTTCACAGAAATAAGGCTAGCAAGGAGATCCACGAAATACAGATGTAATTCTGTGAGATGAATTAACAGAACACTAAGCAGTTTCTCAGAAAGCTTCTTTCCGGATTTCATCGGAGGATATTTCCTTTTTCACCATAGCCCTCTATGGGCTTCCAAATAACACTTTGCCAATTCCACAAGAAGGGTCTTAGCGAAAGGCTTCTTGAGGGGAAAGCTGTAACTCTGTGAGATGATTTCACAGAACACAAAGAAGTTTCTCAGAAAGCTTCTTTCTCTTTTTTATCGGAGGATATTTCCTTTGGCCCTATAGTCTTAAAAGGGAAAGGAAGTATCTGTTCTCAGATTCCACAGAAATAAGGCTAGCAAAGATATCCACGAAATACAGATGTAACTCTGTGAGATGAATTAACAGAACACTAAGCAGTTTCTCAGAAAGCTTCTTTCCAGATTTCATCGGAGGATATTTCCTTTTTCACCATAGCCCTCTAAGGGGTTCAAATATCACTTTGCCAATTCCACAAGAACTGTCTTAGCGAAAGGCTTCTTTAGGGGAAAGCTGTAACTCTGTGAGATGATTTCACAGAACACCAAGAAGTTTCTCAGAAAGCTTCTTTCTCTTCGTTATCGGAGGATATTTCCTTTGGCATTATAGTCTTCAAAGGGAAAGGAAATATCTGTTCTCAGATTTAACTGAAATAAGGCTAGCAAGGGATCCACGAAATACAGATGTAACTCTGTGAGATGAATTAACAGAATACTAAGCAGTCTCTCAGAAAGCTTCTTTCCAGATTTCATCGGTGGATATTTCCTTTTTCACCATAGCCCTCTATGGGCTTCCGAATAAACTTTGCCTATTCCACAAGAACTGTCTTAGCGAAAGGCTTCTTGAGGGGAAAGCTGTGACTCTGTGAGATGATTTCACAGAACACAAAGTAGTTTCTCAGAAAGCTTCTTTCTCTTTGTTATCGGAGGATATTTCCTTTGGCCCTATATTCTTCAAAGGGAAAGGAAATATCTGTTGTCAGATTCCACAGAAATAAGGCTAGCAAAGAGATCCAGGAAATACAGATGTAACTCTGTGAGATGAATTAACAGAACACTAAGCAGTTTCTCAGAAACCTTCTTTCCAGTTTTCATCGGAGGATATTTCCTTTTTCTCCATAGCCCTATATGAGTTTCAAAATATCACTTAACCAATTCCACAAGAAGTGTCTTAGCGAAAGGCTTCTTGAGGGGAAAGCTGTAACTCTGTGAGATGATTTCACAGAACACAAAGAAGTTTCTCAGAAAGCCTCTTTCTCTTGGTTATCGGAGGATATTTCCTTTGGCCCTATAGTCTTCAAAGGGAAAGGAAATATCTGTTCTCAGATTCCACAGAAATAAGGCTAACAAAGAGATCCACGAAATACAGATGTAACTCTGTCAGATGAATTAACAGAACACTAAGCAGTTTCTCAGAAAGCTTCTTTCCAGATTTCATCGCAGGATATTTCCTTTTTCACCATAGCCCTCTAAGGGCTTCCAAATAACACTTTGCCAATTCCAGAAGAAGTGTCTTAGGGAAAGGCTTCTTGAGGGGAAAGCTGTAACTCTGTGAGATGATTTCACAGAACACAAAGGAGTTTCTCAGAAAGCTTCTTTCTCTTTTTTATCGGAGGATATTTCCTTTGGCCCTATAGTCTTCAAAGGGCAAGGAAATATCTGTTCTCAGATTCCACAGAAATAAGGCTAGCAAAGAGATCCACGAAATACAGATGTAACTCTGTGAGATGAATTAACAGAACACTAAGCAGTTTCTCAGAAAGCTTCTTTCCAGATTTCATCGGAGGATATTTCCTTTTTCACCATATCCCTCTATGGGCTTCAAAATATAACTTTTCCAATTTCACAAGAACTGTCTTAGCGAAAGGCTTCTTGAGGGGAAAGCTGTAACTCTGTGAGATGATTTCACAGAACACAAAGAAGTTTCTCAGAAAGCTTCTTTCTCTTTGTTATCGGAGGATATTTCCTTTGGCCGTATATTCTTCAATGGGATCCAAATATCTGTTCTCAGATTCCACAGAAATAAGGCCAGCAAAGAGGTCCACGAAATACAGATGTAACTCTGTGAAAAGAATTCACACAACACTAAGCAGTTTCTCAGAAAGCTTCTTTCCAGATTTCATCTGAGGATATTTCTTTTTTCACCATAGCCCTCTATGGGCTTCCAAATATCACTTTGCCAATTCCACAAGAACTGTCTAAGCGAAAGGCTACTTGAGGGCAAAACTGTAACTCTGTGAGATGATTTCACAGAACACAAAGAAGTTTCTCAGAAATCTTCTATCTCTGTGTTATCGGAGGATATTCCCTTGGGCCCTATATTCTTCAAAGGGAAAGAAAATATCTGTTGTCAGATTCCATAGAAATAAGGCTAGCAAAGAGATCCACGAAATACAGATGTAACTCTGTGAGATGAATTAACAGAACACTAAGCAGTTTCTCAGAAAGCTTCTTTCCAGATTTCATCGGAGGATATTTCCTTTTTCACCAAAGCCCTCTATGGGCTTCCAAATATCACTTTGCCAATTCCACAAGAACTTTCTTAGCGAAAGGCTTCTTGAGGGGAAAGCTGTAACTCTGTGAGATGATTTCACAGAACACAAAGAAGTTTCTCAGAAAGCTTCTTTCTCTTTCTTATCGGAGGATATTTCCTTTGGCCCTATAGTCTTCAAAGGAAAAGGAAATATCTGTTCTCAGATTCCACAGAAATAAGGCTAGCAAAGAGATCCACGAAATACAGATGTAACTCTGTGAGATGAATTAACAGAACACTAAGCAGTTTCTCAGAAACCTTCTTTCCAGATTTCATGGGAGGATATTTCCTTTTTCACCATAGCCCTCTATGGGGTTCCAAATATTACTTTGGCAATTCCACAAGAACTGTCTTAGCGAAAGGCTTCCTGAGGGGAAAGCTGTAACTCTGTGAGATCATTTCACAGAACGCAAAGAAGTTTCTCAGAAAGCTTCTTTCTCTTTCTTATCGGAGGATATTTCCTTTTGCCCTATAGTCTTCAAAGGGAAAGGAAATATCTGTTCTCAGATTCCACAGAAATAAGGCTAGCAAAGAGATCCACGAAATATAGATGTAACTCTGTGAGATGAATTAACAGAACACTAAGCAGTTTCTCAGAAAGCTTCTTTCCAGATTTCATCGCAGGATATTTCCTTTTTCACCATAGCCCTCTAAGGGCTTCCAAATAACACTTTGCCAATTCCAGAAGAAGTGTCTTAGGGAAAGGCTTCTTGAGGGGAAAGCTGTAACTGTGTGAGATGATTTCACAGAACACAAAGGAGTTTCTCAGAAAGCTTCTTTCTCTTTTTTATCGGAGGATATTTCCTTTGGCCCTATAGTCTTCAAAGGGCAAGGAAATATCTGTTCTCAGATTCCACAGAAATAAGGCTAGCAAAGAGATCCACGAAATACAGATGTAACTCTGTGAGATGAATTAACAGAACACTAAGCAGTTTCTCAGAAAGCTTCTTTCCAGATTTCATGGGAGGATATTTCCTTTTTCACCATATCCCTCTATGGGCTTCCAAATATAACTTTTCCAACTCCACAAGAACTGTCTTAGCGAAAGGCTTCTTGAGAGGAAAGCTGTAACTCTGTGAGATGATTTCACAGAACACAAAGAAGTTTCTCAGAAAGCTTCTTTCTCTTTGTTATCGGAGGATATTTCCTTTGGCCGTATATTCTTCAATGGGATCCAAATATCTGTTCTCAGATTCCACAGAAATAAGGCCAGCAAAGAGGTCCACGAAATACAGATGTAACTCTGTGAAAAGAATTCACACAACACTAAGCAGTTTCTCAGAAAGCTTCTTTCCAGATTTCATCTGAGGATATTTCTTTTTTCACCATAGCCCTCTATGGGCTTCCAAATATCACTTTGCCAATTCCACAAGAACTGTCTAAGCGAAAGGCTACTTGAGGGCAAAACTGTAACTCTGTGAGATGATTTCACAGAACACAAAGAAGTTTCTCAGAAATCTTCTATCTCTGTGTTATCGGAGGATATTCCCTTGGGCCCTATAGTCTTCAAAGGGAAAGAAAATATCTGTTGTCAGATTCCATAGAAATAAGGCTAGCAAAGAGATCCACGAAATACAGATGTAACTCTGTGAGATGAATTAACAGAACACTAAGCAGTTTCTCAGAAAGCTTCTTTCCATATTTCATGGGAGGATATTTCCTTTTTCACCATAGCTCTCTATGGGCTTCCAAATATCACTTTGCCAGTTCGACAGGAACTGTCTTAGCGAAAGGCTTATTGAGGGGAAAGCTGTAACAGTGTGAGATGATTTCACAGAACACAAAGAAGTTTCTCAGAAAGCTTCTTTCTCTTGGTTATCGGAGGATATTTCCTTTGGCCCTATAGTCTTCAAAGGGAAAGGAAATATCTGTTCTCAGATTCCACAGAAATAAGGCTAGCAAAGAGATCCACGAAATACAGATGTAACTCTGTGAGATGAATTAACAGAACACTAAGCAGTTTCTCAGAAAGCTTCTTTCCAGATTTCATCGGAGGATATTTCCTTTTTCACCATACCCCTCTATGGGCTTCCAAATATCACTTTGCCAATTCCACAAGAACTGTCTTAGCGAAAGGCTTCTTGAGGGGAAAGCTGTAACTCTGTGAGATGATTTCACAGAACACAAAGAAGTTTCTCAGAAAGCTTCTTTCTCTTTGTTATTGGAGGATATTTCCTTTGGCCCTATAGTCTTCAAAGGAAAAGGAAATATCTCTTCTCAGATTCCACAGAAATAAGGCTAGCAAAGAGATCCACGAAATACAGATGTAACTCTGTGAGATGAATTAACAGAACACTAAGCAGTTTCTCAGAAAGCTTCTTTCCAGATTTCATCGGAGGATATTTCCTTTTCCACCATAGCCTTCTATGGGCTTCCAAATATCACTTTGCCAATTCCACAAGAACTGTCTTAGCGAAAGGCTTCTTGAGGGCAAAGCTGTAACTCTGTGAGATGATTTCACAGAACACAAAGAAGTTTCTCAGAAAGCTTCTTTCTCTTTTTTATCGGAGGATATTTCCTTTGGCCCTATAGTCTTCAAAGGGAAAGGAAATATCTCTTCTCAGATTCCACAGAAATAAGGCTAGCAAAGAGATCCACGAAATACAGATGTAACTCTATGAGATGAATTAACAGAACACTAAGCAGTTTCTCAGAAAGCTTCTTTCCAGATTTCATCGGAGGATATTTCCTTTTTCACCATAGCCCTCTATGGGCTTCCAAATAACACTTTGTCAATTCCACAAGAACTGTCTTAGCGACAGGCTTCTTGAGGGGAAAGCTGTAACTGTGTGAGATGATTTCACAGAACAGAAAGAAGTTTCTCAGAAAGCTTCTTTCTCTTGGTTATCGGAGGATATTTCCTTTGGCCCTAGAGTCTTCAAAGGGAAAGGAAATATCTGTTCTCAGATTCCACAGAAATAAGGCTAGCAAAGAGATCCACGAAATACAGATGTAACTCTGTGAGATGAATTAACAGAATACTAAGCAGTCTCTCAGAAAGCTTCTTTCCAGATTTCATCGGTGGATATTTCCTTTTTCACCATAGCCCTCTATGGGCTTCCGAATAAACTTTGCCTATTCCACAAGAACTGTCTTAGCGAAAGGCTTCTTGAGGGGAAAGCTGTGACTCTGTGAGATGATTTCACAGAACACAAAGTAGTTTCTCAGAAAGCTTCTTTCTCTTTGTTATCGGAGGATATTTCCTTTGGCCCTATATTCTTCAAAGGGAAAGGAAATATCTGTTGTCAGATTCCACAGAAATAAGGCTAGCAAAGAGATGCAGGAAATACAGATGTAACTCTGTGAGATGAATTAACAGAACACTAAGCAGTTTCTCAGAAAGCTTCTTTCCAGTTTTCATCGGAGGATATTTCCTTTTTCTCCATAGCTCTATATGAGTTTCAAAATATCACTTAACCAATTCCACAAGAAGTGTCTTACCGAAAGGCTTCTTGAGGGGAAAGCTGTAACTCTGTGAGATGATTTCACAGAACACAAAGAAGTTTCTCAGAAAGCCTCTTTCTCTTGGTTATCGGAGGATATTTCCTTTGGCCCTATAGTCTTCAAAGGGAAAGGAAATATCTGTTCTCAGATTCCACAGAAATAAGGCTAACAAAGAGATCCACGAAATACAGATGTAACTCTGTCAGATGAATTAACAGAACACTAAGCAGTTTCTCAGAAAGCTTCTTTCCAGATTTCATCGCAGGATATTTCCTTTTTCACCATAGCCCTCTAAGGGCTTCCAAATAACACTTTGCCAATTCCAGAAGAAGTGTCTTAGGGAAAGGCTTCTTGAGGGGAAAGCTGTAACTGTGTGAGATGATTTCACAGAACACAAAGGAGTTTCTCAGAAAGCTTCTTTCTCTTTTTTATCGGAGGATATTTCCTTTGGCCCTATAGTCTTCAAAGGGCAAGGAAATATCTGTTCTCAGATTCCACAGAAATAAGGCTAGCAAAGAGATCCACAAAATACAGATGTAACTCTGTGAGATGAATTAACAGAACACTAAGCAGTTTCTCAGAAAGCTTCTTTCCAGATTTCATCGGAGGATATTTCCTTTTTCACCATATCCCTCTATGGGCTTCCAAATATAACTTTTCCAATTCCACAAGAACTGTCTTAGCGAAAGGCTTCTTGAGGGGAAAGCTGTAACTCTGTGAGATGATTTCACAGAACACAAAGAAGTTTCTCAGAAAGCTTCTTTCTCTTTGTTATCGGAGGATATTTCCTTTGGCCGTATATTCTTCAATGGGATCCAAATATCTGTTCTCAGATTCCACAGAAATAAGGCCAGCAAAGAGGTCCACGAAATACAGATGTAACTCTGTGAAAAGAATTCACACAACACTAAGCAGTTTCTCAGAAAGCTTCTTTCCAGATTTCATCTGAGGACATTTCTTTTTTCACCATAGCCCTCTATGGGCTTCCAAATATCACTTTGCCAATTCCACAAGAACTGTCTAAGCGAAAGGCTACTTGAGGGCAAAACTGTAACTCTGTGAGATGATTTCACAGAACACAAAGAAGTTTCTCAGAAATCTTCTATCTCTGTGTTATCGGAGGATATTCCCTTGGGCCCTATATTCTTCAAAGGGAAAGAAAATATCTGTTGTCAGATTCCATAGAAATAAGGCTAGCAAAGAGATCCACGAAATACAGATGTAACTCTGTGAGGTGAATTAACAGAACACTAAGCAGTTTCTCAGAAAGCTTCTTTCCAGATTTCATCGGAGGATATTTCCTTTTTCACCAAAGCCCTCTATGGGCTTCCAAATATCACTTTGCCAATTCCACAAGAACTTTCTTAGCGAAAGGCTTCTTGAGGGGAAAGCTGTAACTCTGTGAGATGATTTCACAGAACACAAAGAAGTTTCTCAGAAAGCTTCTTTCTCTTTCTTATCGGAGGATATTTCCTTTGGCCCTATAGTCTTCAAAGGAAAAGGAAATATCTGTTCTCAGATTCCACAGAAATAAGGCTAGCAAAGAGATCCACGAAATACAGATGTAACTCTGTGAGATGAATTAACAGAACACTAAGCAGTTTCTCAGAAACCTTCTTTCCAGATTTCATGGGAGGATATTTCCTTTTTCACCATAGCCCTCTATGGGGTTCCAAATATTACTTTGGCAATTCCACAAGAACTGTCTTAGCGAAAGGCTTCCTGAGGGGAAAGCTGTAACTCTGTGAGATCATTTCACAGAACGCAAAGAAGTTTCTCAGAAAGCTTCTTTCTCTTTCTTATCGGAGGATATTTCCTTTTGCCCTATAGTCTTCAAAGGGAAAGGAAATATCTGTTCTCAGATTCCACAGAAATAAGGCTAGCAAAGAGATCCACGAAATACAGATGTAACTCTGTGAGATGAATTAACAGAACACTAAGCAGTTTCTCAGAAAGCTTCTTTCCAGATTTCATCGGAGGATATTTCCTTTTCCACCATAGCCCTCTATGGGCTTCCAAATATCACTTTGCCCATTCCACAAGAACTGTCTTAGCGAAAGGCTTATTGAGGGGAAAGCTGTAACTCTGTGAGTTGATTTCACAGAAAACAAAGAAGTTTCTCAGAAAGCTTCTTTCTCTTTTTTATCGGAGGATATTGCCTTGGGCCCTATAGTCTTCAAAGGGAAAGGAAATATCTGTTCTCAGATTCCACAGAAATAAGGCTAGCAAAGAGATCCACGAAATACAGATGTAACTCTGTGAGATGAATTAACAGAACACTAAGCAGTTTCTCTGAAATCTTCTTTCCAGATTTCATCGGAGGATATTTCCTTTTCCACCATAGCCCTCTATGGGCTTCCAAATATCACTTTGCCAATTCCACAAGAACTGTCTTAGCGAAAGGCTTATTGAGGGGAAAGCTGTAACTCTGTGAGATGATTTCACAGAACACAAAGAAGTTTCTCAGAAAGCTTCTTTCTCTTTTTTATCGGAGGATATTTCCTTTGGCCCTATAGTCTTCAAAGGGAAAGGAAATATCTGTTCTCAGATTCCACAGAAATAAGGCTAGCAAAGAGATCCACGAAATACAGATGTAACTCCATGAGATGAATTAACAGAACACTAAGCAGTTTCTCAGAAAGCTTCTTTCCAGATTTCATCGGAGGATATTTCCTTTTCCACCACAGCCCTCTATGGGCTTCGAAATATCACTTTGCCAATTCCACAAGAACTGTCTTAGCGAAAGGCTTCTTGAGGGGAAAGCTGTAACTCTGTGAGATGATTTCACAGAACACAAAGAAGTTTCTCAGAAAGCTTCTTTCTCTTTTTTATCGGAGGATATTTCCTTTGGCCCTATAGTCTTCAAAGGGAAAGGAAATATCTGTTCTCAGATTCCACAGAAATAAGGCTAGCAAAGAGATCCACGAAATACAGATGTAACTCCATGAGATGAATTAACAGAACACTAAGCAGTTTCTCAGAAAGCTTCTTTCCAGATTTCATCGGAGGATATTCCCTTTTTCACCATAGCCCTCTACGGGCTTCCAAATAACACTTTGCCAATTCCACAAGAACTGTCTTAGCGAAAGGCTTCTTGTGGGCAAAGCTGTAACTCTGTGAGATGATTTCACAGAACACAAAGAAGTTTCTCAGAAAGCTTCTTACTCTTTGTTATCGGAGGATATTTCCTTTGGCCCTATAGTCTTCAAAGGGAAAGGAAATATCTGTTCTCAGATTCCACAGAAATAAGGCTAGCAAAGAGATCCACGAAATACAGATGTAATTCTGTGAGATGAATGAACAGAACACTAAGCAGTTTCTCAGAAAGCTTCTTTCCAGATTTCATCGGAGGATATTTCCTTTTTCACCATAGCCCTCTATGGGCTTCCAAATATCATTTTGCCAATTCCACAAGAACTGTCTTAGCGAAAGGCTTCTTGAGGGCAAAGCTGTAACTCTGTGAGATGATTTCACAGAACACAAAGAAGTTTCTCAGAAAGCTTCTTTCTCTTTGTTATCGGAGGATATTTCCTTTGGCCCTATAGTCTTTAAGGGAAAGGAAATATCTGTTGTCAGGTCCCACAGAAATAAGGCTAGCAAAGAGATCCACGAAATACAGATGTAACTCCGTGAGATGAATTAACAGAACACTAAGCAGTTTCTCAGAAAGCTTCTTTCCAGATTTCATCGGAGGATATTTCCTTTTTCACCGTAGCCCTCTATGGGCTTCCTAATATCACTTTGCCAATTCCACAAGAACTGTCTTAGCGAAAGGCTTCTTGAGGGGAAAGCTGTAACTCTGTGAGATGATTTCACAGAACACAAAGAAGTTTCTCAGAAAGCTCCTTTCTCTGTGTTATCGGAGGATATTTCCTTTGGCCCTATAGTCTTCAAAGGGAAAGGAAATATCTGTTCTCAGATTCCACAGAAATAAGGCTAGCAAAGAGATCCACGAAATACATATGTAACTCTGTGATGTGAAGTAACAGAACACTAAGCAGTTTCTCAGAAAGCTTCTTTCCAGATTTCATCGAAGGATATTTCCTTTTTCACCATAGCCCTCTATGGGCTTCCAAATATCACTTTGCAAATTCCACAAGAACTGTCTTAGCCAAAGGCTTCTTGAGGGGAAAGCTGTAACTGTGTGAGATGATTTCACAGAACACAAAGAAGTTTCACAGAAAGCTTCTTTCTCTTGGTTATCGGAGGATATTTACTTTGGCCCTATAGTCTTCAAAGGGAAAGGAAACACCTGTTCTCAGATTCCACAGAAATAAGGCTAGCAAAGAGATCCACGAAATACACATATAACTCTGTGTGATGAATTAACAGAACACTAAGAAGTTTCTCAGAAAACTTCTTTCCAGATTTCATCGGAGGATATTTCCTTTTTCACCATAGCCCTCTATGGGCTTCCAAATAACACTTTGCCAATTCCACAAGAAGGGTCTTAGCGAAAGGCTTCTTGAGGGGAAAGCTGTAACTCTGTGAGATGATTTCACAGAACACAAGGAAGTTTCTCAGAAAGCTTCTTTCTCTTTGTTACCGGAGGATATTTCCTTTGGCCCTATAGTCTTCAAAAAGAAAGGAAATATCTGCTCTCAGATTACACAGAAATAAGACTAGCAAAGAGATCCACGAAATACAGATGTAACTCTGTGAGATGAATTAACAGAACACTAAGCAGTTTCTCAGAAAGCTTCTTTCCAGATTTCCTGGGAGGATATTTCCTTTTTCACCATAGCCCACTATGGGCTTCCAAATATCACTTTGCCAATTCCACAAGAACTGTCTTAGCGAAAGGCTTCTTGAGGGGAAAGCTGTAACTCTGTGAGATGATTTCACAGAACACAAAGAAGTTTCTGAGAAAGCTTCTTTCTCTTGGTTATCGGAGGATATTTCCTTTTGCCCTGTAGTCTTCAAAGGGATCCGAAATATCTGTTCTCAAATTTCACAGAAATAAGGCTAGCAAGGAGATCCACGAAATACAGATGTAATTCTGTGAGATGAATTAACAGAACACTAAGCAGTTTCTCAGAAAGCTTCTTTCCGGATTTCATCGGAGGATATTTCCTTTTTCACCATAGCCCTCTATGGGCTTCCAAATAACACTTTGCCAATTCCACAAGAAGGGTCTTAGCGAAAGGCTTCTTGAGGGGAAAGCTGTAACTCTGTGAGATGATTTCACAGAACACAAAGAAGTTTCTCAGAAAGCTTCTTTCTCTTTTTTATCGGAGGATATTTCCTTTGGCCCTATAGTCTTAAAAGGGAAAGGAAATATCTGTTCTCAGATTCCACAGAAATAAGGCTAGCAAAGATATCCACGAAATACAGATGTAACTCTGTGAGATGAATTAACAGAACACTAAGCAGTTTCTCAGAAAGCTTCTTTCCAGATTTCATCGGAGGATATTTACTTTTTCACCATAGCCCTCTAAGGGGTTCAAATATCACTTTGCCAATTCCACAAGAACTGCCTTAGCGAAAGGCTTCTTTAGGGGAAAGCTGTAACTCTGTGAGATGATTTCACAGAACACAAAGAAGTTTCTCAGAAAGCTTCTTTCTCTTCGTTATCGGAGGATATTTCCTTTGGCATTATAGTCTTCAAAGGGAAAGGAAATATCTGTTCTCAGATTAACTGAAATAAGGCTAGCAAGGGATCCACGAAATACAGATGTAACTCTGTGAGATGAATTAACAGAACACTAAGCAGTCTCTCAGAAAGCTTCTTTCCAGATTTCATCGGTGGATATTTCCTTTTTCACCATAGCCCTCTATGGGCTTCCGAATAAACTTTGCCTATTCCACAAGAACTGTCTTAGCGAAAGGCTTCTTGAGGGGAAAGCTGTGACTCTGTGAGATGATTTCAGAGAACACAAAGAAGTTTCTCAGAAAGCTTCTTTCTCTTTGTTATCGGAGGATATTTCCTTTGGCCCTATATTCTTCAAAGGGAAAGGAAATATCTGTTGTCAGATTCCACAGAAATAAGGCTAGCAAAGAGATCCAGGAAATACAGATGTAACTCTGTGAGATGAATTAACAGAACACTAAGCAGTTTCTCAGAAAGCGTCTTTCCAATTTTCATCGGAGGATATTTCCTTTTTCTCCATAGCCCTATATGAGTTTCAAAATATCACTTAACCAATTCCACAAGAAGTGTCTTAGCGAAAGGCTTCTTGAGGGGAAAGCTGTAACTCTGTGAGATGATTTCACAGAACACAAAGAAGTTTCTCAGAAAGCCTCTTTCTCTTGGTTATCGGAGGATATTTCCTTTGGCCCTATAGTCTTCAAAGGGAAAGGAAATATCTGTTCTCAGATTCCACAGAAATAAGGCTAACAAAGAGATCCACGAAATACAGATGTAACTCTGTGAGATGAATTAACAGAACACTAAGCAGTTTCTCAGAAAGCTTCTTTCCAGATTTCATCGCAGGATATTTCCTTTTTCACCATAGCCCTCTAAGGGCTTCCAAATAACACTTTGCCAATTCCAGAAGAAGTGTCTTAGGGAAAGGCTTCTTGAGGGGAAAGCTGTAACTGTGTGAGATGATTTCACAGAACACAAAGGAGTTTCTCAGAAAGCTTCTTTCTCTTTTTTATCGGAGGATATTTCCTTTGGCCCTATAGTCTTCAAAGGGCAAGGAAATATCTGTTCTCAGATTCCACAGAAATAAGGCTAGCAAAGAGATCCACGAAATACAGATGTAACTCTATGAGATGAATTAACAGAACACTAAGCAGTTTCTCAGAAAGCTTCTTTCCAGATTTCATCGGAGGATATTTCCTTTTTCACCATAGCCCTCTATGGGCTTCCAAATAACACTTTGTCAATTCCACAAGAACTGTCTTAGCGACAGGCTTCTTGAGGGGAAAGCTGTAACTCTGTGAGATGATTTCACAGAACACAAAGAAGTTTCTCAGAAAGCTTCTTTCTCTTTGTTATCGGAGGATATTTCCTTTGGCCGTATATTCTTCAATGGGATCCAAATATCTGTTCTCAGATTCCACAGAAATAAGGCCAGCAAAGAGGTCCACGAAATACAGATGTAACTCTGTGAAAAGAATTCACACAACACTAAGCAGTTTCTCAGAAAGCTTCTTTCCAGATTTCATCTGAGGATATTTCTTTTTTCACCATAGCCCTCTATGGGCTTCCAAATATCACTTTGCCAATTCCACAAGAACTGTCTAAGCGAAAGGCTACTTGAGGGCAAAACTGTAACTCTGTGAGATGATTTCACAGAACACAAAGAAGTTTCTCAGAAATCTTCTATCTCTGTGTTATCGGAGGATATTCCCTTGGGCCCTATAGTCTTCAAAGGGAAAGAAAATATCTGTTTTCAGATTCCATAGAAATAAGGCTAGCAAAGAGATCCACGAAATACACATGTAACTCTGTGAGATGAATTAACAGAACACTAAGCAGTTTCTCAGAAAGCTTCTTTCCATATTTCATGGGAGGATATTTCCTTTTTCACCATAGCTCTCTATGGGCTTCCAAATATCACTTTGCCAGTTCGACAGGAACTGTCTTAGCGAAAGGCTTATTGAGGGGAAAGCTGTAACAGTGTGAGATGATTTCACAGAACACAAAGAAGTTTCTCAGAAAGCTTCTTTCTCTTGGTTATCGGAGGATATTTCCTTTGGCCCTATAGTCTTCAAAGGGAAAGGAAATATCTGTTCTCAGATTCCACAGAAATAAGGCTAGCAAAGAGATCCACGAAATACAGATGTAACTCTGTGCGATGAATTAACAGAACACTAAGCAGTTTCTCAGAAAGCTTCTTTCCAGATTTCATCGGAGGATATTTCCTTTTTCACCATACCCCTCTATGGGCTTCCAAATATCACTTTGCCAATTCCACAAGAACTGTCTTAGCGAAAGGCTTCTTGAGGGGAAAGCTGTAACTCTGTGAGATGATTTCACAGAACACAAAGAAGTTTCTCAGAAAGCTTCTTTCTCTTTGTTATCGGAGGATATTTCCTTTGGCCCTATAGTCTTCAAAGGAAAAGGAAATATCTGTTCTCAGATTCCACAGAAATAAGTCTAGCAAAGAGATCCACGAAATACAGATGTAACTCTGTGAGATGAATTAACAGAACACTAAGCAGTTTCTCAGAAAGATTCTTTCCAGATTTCATCGGAGGATATTTCCTTTTCCACCATAGCCATCTATGGGCTTCCAAATATCACTTTGCCAATTCCACAAGAACTGTCTTAGCGAAAGGCTTCTTGAGGGGAAAGCTGTAACTCTGTGAGATGATTTCACAGAACACAAAGAAGTTTCTCAGAAAGCTTCTTTCTCTTTTTTATCGGAGGATATTGCCTTTGGCCCTATAGTCTTCAAAGGGAAAGGAAATATCTGTTCTCAGATTCCACAGAAATAAAGCTAGCAAAGAGATCCACGAAATACAGATGTAACTCTGTGAGATGAATTAACAGAACACTAAGCAGTTTCTCTGAAAGCTTCTTTCCAGATTTCATCGGAGGATATTTCCTTTTCCACCATAGCCTTCTATGGGCTTCCAAATATCACTTTGCCAATTCCACAAGAACTGTCTTAGCGAAAGGCTTATTGAGGGGAAAGCTGTAACTCTGTGAGATGATTTCACAGAACACAAAGAAGTTTCTCAGAAAGCTTCTTTCTCTTTTTTATCGGAGGATATTTCCTTTGGCCCTATAGTCTTCAAAGGGAAAGGAAATATCTCTTCTCAGATTCCACAGAAATAAGGCTAGCAAAGAGATCCACGAAATACAGATGTAACTCTATGAGATGAATTAACAGAACACTAAGCAGTTTCTCAGAAAGCTTCTTTCCAGATTTCATCGGAGGATATTTCCTTTTTCACCATAGACCTCTATGGGCTTCCAAATAACACTTTGTCAATTCCACAAGAACTGTCTTAGCGACAGGCTTCTTGAGGGGAAAGCTGTAACTCTGTGAGATGATTTCACAGAACACAAAGAAGTTTCTCAGAAAGCTTCTTTCTCTTTGTTATCGGAGGATATTTCCTTTGGCCGTATATTCTTCAATGGGATCCAAATATCTGTTCTCAGATTCCACAGAAATAAGGCCAGCAAAGAGGTCCACGAAATACAGATGTAACTCTGTGAAAAGAATTCACACAACACTAAGCAGTTTCTCAGAAAGCTTCTTTCCAGATTTCATCTGAGGATATTTCTTTTTTCACCATAGCCCTCTATGGGCTTCCAAATATCACTTTGCCAATTCCACAAGAACTGTCTAAGCGAAAGGCTACTTGAGGGCAAAACTGTAACTCTGTGAGATGATTTCACAGAACACAAAGAAGTTTCTCAGAAATCTTCTATCTCTGTGTTATCGGAGGATATTCCCTTGGGCCCTATAGTCTTCAAAGGGAAAGAAAATATCTGTTGTCAGATTCCATAGAAATAAGGCTAGCAAAGAGATCCACGAAATACAGATGTAACTCTGTGAGATGAATTAACAGAACACTAAGCAGTTTCTCAGAAAGCTTCTTTCCATATTTCATGGGAGGATATTTCCTTTTTCACCATAGCTCTCTATGGGCTTCCAAATATCACTTTGCCAGTTCGACAGGAACTGTCTTAGCGAAAGGCTTATTGAGGGGAAAGCTGTAACAGTGTGAGATGATTTCACAGAACACAAAGAAGTTTCTCAGAAAGCTTCTTTCTCTTGGTTATCGGAGGATATTTCCTTTGGCCCTATAGTCTTCAAAGGGAAAGGAAATATCTGTTCTCAGATTCCACAGAAATAAGGCTAGCAAAGAGATCCACGAAATACAGATGTAACTCTGTGAGATGAATTAACAGAACACTAAGCAGTTTCTCAGAAAGCTTCTTTCCAGATTTCATCGGAGGATATTTCCTTTTTCACCATACCCCTCTATGGGCTTCCAAATATCACTTTGCCAATTCCACAAGAACTGTCTTAGCGAAAGGCTTCTTGAGGGGAAAGCTGTAACTCTGTGAGATGATTTCACAGAACACAAAGAAGTTTCTCAGAAAGCTTCTTTCTCTTTGTTATCGGAGGATATTTCCTTTGGCCCTATAGTCTTCAAAGGAAAAGGAAATATCTGTTCTCAGATTCCACAGAAATAAGGCTAGCAAAGAGATCCACGAAATACAGATGTAACTCTGTGAGATGAATTAACAGAACACTAAGCAGTTTCTCAGAAAGCTTCTTTCCAGATTTCATCGGAGGATATTTCCTTTTCCACCATAGCCATCTATGGGCTTCCAAATATCACTTTGCCAATTCCACAAGAACTGTCTTAGCGAAAGGCTTCTTGAGGGGAAAGCTGTAACTCTGTGAGATGATTTCACAGAACACAAAGAAGTTTCTCAGAAAGCTTCTTTCTCTTTTTTATCGGAGGATATTGCCTTTGGCCCTATAGTCTTCAAAGGGAAAGGAAATATCTGTTCTCAGATTCCACAGAAATAAAGCTAGCAAAGAGATCCACGAAATACAGATGTAACTCTGTGAGATGAATTAACAGAACACTAAGCAGTTTCTCTGAAAGCTTCTTTCCAGATTTCATCGGAGGATATTTCCTTTTCCACCATAGCCTTCTATGGGCTTCCAAATATCACTTTGCCAATTCCACAAGAACTGTCTTAGCGAAAGGCTTATTGAGGGGAAAGCTGTAACTCTGTGAGATGATTTCACAGAACACAAAGAAGTTTCTCAGAAAGCTTCTTTCTCTTTTTTATCGGAGGATATTTCCTTTGGCCCTATAGTCTTCAAAGGGAAAGGAAATATCTCTTCTCAGATTCCACAGAAATAAGGCTAGCAAAGAGATCCACGAAATACAGATGTAACTCTATGAGATGAATTAACAGAACACTAAGCAGTTTCTCAGAAAGCTTCTTTCCAGATTTCATCGGAGGATATTTCCTTTTTCACCATAGCCCTCTATGGGCTTCCAAATAACACTTTGTCAATTCCACAAGAACTGTCTTAGCGACAGGCTTCTTGAGGGGAAAGCTGTAACTGTGTGAGATGATTTCACAGAACAGAAAGAAGTTTCTCAGAAAGCTTCTTTCTCTTGGTTATCGGAGGATATTTCCTTTGGCCCTAGAGTCTTCAAAGGGAAAGGAAATATCTGTTCTCAGATTCCACAGAAATAAGGCTAGCAAAGAGATCCACGAAATACAGATGTAACTCTGTGAGATGAATTAACAGAACACTAAGCAGTTTCTCAGAAAGCTTCTTTCCAGATTTCATCGGAGGATATTTCCTTTTTCACCGTAGCCCTCTATGGGCTTCCAAATGTCACTTGCCAATTCCACAAGAACTGTCTTAGCGAAAGGCTTCTTGAGGGGAAAGCTGTAACTCTCTGAGATGATTTCGCAGAACACAAAGAAGTTTCTCAGAAACCTTCTTTCTTTTTGTTATCGGAGGATATTTCCTTTGACCCTATAGTCTTCAAAGGGAAAGGAAATATCTGTTGTCAGATTCCACAGAAATAAGGCTAACAAAGAGATCCACGAAATACAGATGTAACTCTGTGAGATGAATTAACAGAACACTAAGCAGTTTCTCAGAAAGCTTCTTTCCAGATTTCATCGCAGGATATTTCCTTTTTCACCATAGCCCTCTATGGGCTTCCAAATATCACTTTGCCAATTCCACAAGAACTGTCTTAGCGAAAGGCTTCTTGAGGGGAAAGCTGTAACTCTGTGAGATGATTTCACAGAACACAAAGAAGTTTCTCGGAAAGCTTCTTTCTCTTGGTTATCGGAGGATATTTCCTTTGGCCCTATAGTCTTCAAAGGGAAAGGAAATATCTGTTGTCAGATTCCACAGAAAAAAGGCTAGCAAAGAGATCCACGTAATACAGATGTAACTCTGTGAGATGGATTAACAGAACACTAAGCAGTTTCTCAGAAAGCTTCTTTCCAGATTTCATCTGAGGATATTTCTTTTTTCACTATAGCCTTCTATGGGCTTCCAAATATCACTTTGCCAATTCCACATGAACTGTCTTAGCGAAAGGCTTCTTGAGGGGAAAGCTGTAACTCTGTGAGATGATTTCACAGAACACAAAGAAGTTTCTCAGAAAGCTTCTTTCTCTTTCTTATCGGAGGATATTTCCTTTGGCCCTATACTTTTCAAAGGGAAAGGAAATATCTGTTGTCAGATTCCACAGAAATAAGGCTAGCAAAGAGATCCAGGAAATACAGATGTAACTCTGTGAGATGAATTAACAGAACACTAAGCAGTTTCTCAGAAAGCTTCTTTCCGATTTCATCGAAGGATATTTCCTTTTTCACCATAGCCCTCTATGGGCTTCCAAATAACACTTTGCCAATTCCACAAGAACTGTCTTAGCGAAAGGCTACTTGTGGGGAAAGCTGTAACTCTGTGAGATGATTTCACAGAACACAAAGAAGTTTCTCAGAAAGCTTCTTTCTCTTTGTTATCGGAGGATATTTCCTTTGGCCCTATAGTCTTCAAAGGGAAAGGAAATATCTGTTCTCAGATTCCAAAGAAATAAGGTTAGCAAAGAGATCCACGAAATACAGATGTAACTCTGTGAGATGAATTAACAGAACACTAAGCAGTTTCTCGGAAACTTCTTTCCAGATTTCATGGGAGGATATTTCCTTTTTCACCATAGCCCTCTATAGGCTTCCAAATATCACTTTGCCAATTCCACAAGAACTGTCTTAGCGAAAGACTTCTTGAGGGGAAAGCTGTAACTCTGTGAGATGATTTCACAGAACACAAAGAAGTTTCTCAGAAAGCTTGTTTCTCTTGGTTATCGGAGGATATTTCCTTTTGCCCTATAGTCTTCATAGGGATCCGAAATATCTGTTCTCAGTTTCCACAGAAATAAGGCTAGCAAAGAGATCCACGAAATACAGATATAACTCTGTGAGATGAATTAACAGAACACTAAGCAGTTTCTCAGAAAGCTTCTTTCCAGTTTTCATCGGAGGATATTTCCTTTTTCTCCATAGCCCTCTATGAGCTTCCAAATATCACTTTGCCAATTCCACAAGAATGTCTTAGCGAAGGGCTACTTGAGGGGAAAGATGTAACTGTGTGAGATGATTTCACAGAACACAAAGAAGTTTCTCAGAAAGCTTCTTTCTCTGTGTTATCGGAGGATATTTCCTTTGGCCCTATACTTTTCAAAGGGAAAGGAAATATCTGTTGTCAGATTCCACAGAAATAAGGCTAGCAAAGAGATCCACGAAATACAGATGTAACTCTGTGAGATGAATTAACAGAACACTAAGCAGTTTCTCAGAAAGCTTCCTTCCAGACTTCATCTGAGGATATTTCCTTTTTCACCATAGCCCTCTATGGGCTTCCAAATATCACTTTGCCAATTCCACAAGAACTGTCTTAGCGAAAGGCTTATTGAGGGGAAAGCTGTAACTCGGTAAGATGATTTCACAGAACACAAAGAAGTTTCTCAGAAAGCTTCTTTCTCTTTTTTATCGGAGGATATTGACTTTGGCCCTATAGTCTTCAAAGGGAAAGGAAATATCTGTTGTCAGATTCCACAGAAATAAGGCTAGCAAAGAGATCCACGAAATACAGATGTAACACTGTGAGATGAATTAACAGAACACAAAGCAGTTTCTCTGAAAGCTTCTTTCCAGATTTCATCGGAGGATATTTCCTTTTCCACCATAGCCCTCTATGGGCTTCCAAATATCACTTTGCCAATTCCACAAGAACTGTCTTAGAGAAAGGCTTATTGAGGGGAAAGCTGTAACTCTGTGAGATGATTTCACAGAACACAAAGAAGTTTCTCAGAAAGCTTCTTTCTCTTTTTTATCGGAGGATATTTCCTTTGGCCCTATAGTCTTCAAAGGGAAAGGAAATATCTCTTCTCAGATTCCACAGAAATAAGGCTAGCAAAGAGATCCACGAAATACAGATGTAACTCTATGAGATGAATTAACAGAACACTAAGCAGTTTCTCAGAAAGCTTCTTTCCAGATTTCATCGGAGGATATTTCCTTTTTCACCATAGCCCTCTATGGGCTTCCAAATAACACTTTGTCAATTCCACAAGAACTGTCTTAGCGACAGGCTTCTTGAGGGGAAAGCTGTAACTGTGTGAGATGATTTCACAGAACAGAAAGAAGTTTCTCAGAAAGCTTCTTTCTCTTGGTTATCGGAGGATATTTCCTTTGGCCCTAGAGTCTTCAAAGGGAAAGGAAATATCTGTTCTCAGATTCCACAGAAATAAGGCTAGCAAAGAGATCCACGAAATACAGATGTAACTCTGTGAGATGAATTAACAGAACACTAAGCAGTTTCTCAGAAAGCTTCTTTCCAGATTTCATCGGAGGATATTTCCTTTTTCACCGTAGCCCTCTATGGGCTTCCAAATGTCACTTGCCAATTCCACAAGAACTGTCTTAGCGAAAGGCTTCTTGAGGGGAAAGCTGTAACTCTCTGAGATGATTTCGCAGAACACAAAGAAGTTTCTCAGAAACCTTCTTTCTTTTTGTTATCGGAGGATATTTCCTTTGACCCTATAGTCTTCAAAGGGAAAGGAAATATCTGTTGTCAGATTCCACAGAAATAAGGCTAACAAAGAGATCCACGAAATACAGATGTAACTCTGTGAGATGAATTAACAGAACACTAAGCAGTTTCTCAGAAAGCTTCTTTCCAGATTTCATCGCAGGATATTTCCTTTTTCACCATAGCCCTCTATGGGCTTCCAAATATCACTTTGCCAATTCCACAAGAACTGTCTTAGCGAAAGGCTTCTTGAGGGGAAAGCTGTAACTCTGTGAGATGATTTCACAGAACACAAAGAAGTTTCTCGGAAAGCTTCTTTCTCTTGGTTATCGGAGGATATTTCCTTTGGCCCTATAGTCTTCAAAGGGAAAGGAAATATCTGTTGTCAGATTCCACAGAAAAAAGGCTAGCAAAGAGATCCACGTAATACAGATGTAACTCTGTGAGATGGATTAACAGAACACTAAGCAGTTTCTCAGAAAGCTTCTTTCCAGATTTCATCTGAGGATATTTCTTTTTTCACTATAGCCTTCTATGGGCTTCCAAATATCACTTTGCCAATTCCACATGAACTGTCTTAGCGAAAGGCTTCTTGAGGGGAAAGCTGTAACTCTGTGAGATGATTTCACAGAACACAAAGAAGTTTCTCAGAAAGCTTCTTTCTCTTTCTTATCGGAGGATATTTCCTTTGGCCCTATACTTTTCAAAGGGAAAGGAAATATCTGTTGTCAGATTCCACAGAAATAAGGCTAGCAAAGAGATCCAGGAAATACAGATGTAACTCTGTGAGATGAATTAACAGAACACTAAGCAGTTTCTCAGAAAGCTTCTTTCCGATTTCATCGAAGGATATTTCCTTTTTCACCATAGCCCTCTATGGGCTTCCAAATAACACTTTGCCAATTCCACAAGAACTGTCTTAGCGAAAGGCTACTTGTGGGGAAAGCTGTAACTCTGTGAGATGATTTCACAGAACACAAAGAAGTTTCTCAGAAAGCTTCTTTCTCTTTGTTATCGGAGGATATTTCCTTTGGCCCTATAGTCTTCAAAGGGAAAGGAAATATCTGTTCTCAGATTCCAAAGAAATAAGGTTAGCAAAGAGATCCACGAAATACAGATGTAACTCTGTGAGATGAATTAACAGAACACTAAGCAGTTTCTCGGAAACTTCTTTCCAGATTTCATGGGAGGATATTTCCTTTTTCACCATAGCCCTCTATAGGCTTCCAAATATCACTTTGCCAATTCCACAAGAACTGTCTTAGCGAAAGACTTCTTGAGGGGAAAGCTGTAACTCTGTGAGATGATTTCACAGAACACAAAGAAGTTTCTCAGAAAGCTTGTTTCTCTTGGTTATCGGAGGATATTTCCTTTTGCCCTATAGTCTTCATAGGGATCCGAAATATCTGTTCTCAGTTTCCACAGAAATAAGGCTAGCAAAGAGATCCACGAAATACAGATATAACTCTGTGAGATGAATTAACAGAACACTAAGCAGTTTCTCAGAAAGCTTCTTTCCAGTTTTCATCGGAGGATATTTCCTTTTTCTCCATAGCCCTCTATGAGCTTCCAAATATCACTTTGCCAATTCCACAAGAATGTCTTAGCGAAGGGCTACTTGAGGGGAAAGATGTAACTGTGTGAGATGATTTCACAGAACACAAAGAAGTTTCTCAGAAAGCTTCTTTCTCTGTGTTATCGGAGGATATTTCCTTTGGCCCTATACTTTTCAAAGGGAAAGGAAATATCTGTTGTCAGATTCCACAGAAATAAGGCTAGCAAAGAGATCCACGAAATACAGATGTAACTCTGTGAGATGAATTAACAGAACACTAAGCAGTTTCTCAGAAAGCTTCCTTCCAGACTTCATCTGAGGATATTTCCTTTTTCACCATAGCCCTCTATGGGCTTCCAAATATCACTTTGCCAATTCCACAAGAACTGTCTTAGCGAAAGGCTTATTGAGGGGAAAGCTGTAACTCGGTAAGATGATTTCACAGAACACAAAGAAGTTTCTCAGAAAGCTTCTTTCTCTTTTTTATCGGAGGATATTGACTTTGGCCCTATAGTCTTCAAAGGGAAAGGAAATATCTGTTGTCAGATTCCACAGAAATAAGGCTAGCAAAGAGATCCACGAAATACAGATGTAACACTGTGAGATGAATTAACAGAACACAAAGCAGTTTCTCTGAAAGCTTCTTTCCAGATTTCATCGGAGGATATTTCCTTTTCCACCATAGCCCTCTATGGGCTTCCAAATATCACTTTGCCAATTCCACAAGAACTGTCTTAGAGAAAGGCTTATTGAGGGGAAAGCTGTAACTCTGTGAGATGATTTCACAGAACACAAAGAAGTTTCTCAGAAAGCTTCTTTCTCTTTTTTATCGGAGGATATTTCCTTTGGCCCTATAGTCTTCAAAGGGAAAGGAAATATCTGTTCTCAGATTCCACAGAAATAAGGCTAGCAAAGAGATCCACGAAATACAGATGTAACTCTATGAGATGAATTAACAGACACTAAGCAGTTTCTCAGAAAGCTTCTTTCCAGATTTCATCGGAGGATATTTCCTTTTTCACCGTAGCCCTCTATGGGCTTCCAAATAACACTTTGTCAATTGCACAAGAACTGTCTTAGCGAAAGGCTTCTTGAGGGGAAAGCTGTAACTGTGTGAGATGATTTCACAGAACAGAAAGAAGTTTCTCAGAAAGCTTCTTTCTCTTGGTTATCGGAGGATATTTCCTTTGGCCATAGAGTCTTCAAAGGGAAAGGAAATATCTGTTCTCAGATTCCACAGAAATAAGGCTAGCAAAGAGATCAACGAAATACAGATGTAACTCTGTGAGATGAATTAACAGAACACTAAGCAGTTTCTCAGAAAGCTTCTTTCCAGATTTCATCGGAGGATATTTCCTTTTTCATCGTAGCCCTCTATGGGCTTCCAAATGTCACTTGCCAATTCCACAAGAACTATCTTAGCGAAAGGCTTCTTGAGGGGAAAGCTGTAACTCTGTGAGGTGATTTCACAGAACACAAAGAAGTTTCTCAGAAACCTTCTTTCTCTTCGTTATCGGAGGATATTTCCTTTGGCCCTATAGTCTTCAAAGGGAAAGGAAATATCTGTTCTCAGATTCCACAGAAATAAGGCTAGCAAAGAGATCCACGAAATACAGATGTAACACTGTGAGATGAATTAACAGAACACTAAGCAGTTTCTCAGAAAGCTTCTTTCCAGATTTCATCGGAGGATATTTCCTTTTCCACCATAGCCCTCTATGGGCTTCCAAATATCACTTTGCCAATTCCACAAGAACTGTCTTAGAGAAAGGCTTATTGAGGGGAAAGCTGTAACTCTGTGAGATGATTTCACAGAACACAAAGAAGTTTCTCAGAAAGCTTCTTTCTCTTTTTTATCGGAGGATATTTCCTTTGGCCCTATAGTCTTCAAAGGGAAAGGAAATATCTGTTCTCAGATTCCACAGAAATAAGGCTAGCAAAGAGATCCACGAAATACAGATGTAACTCTATGAGATGAATTAACAGACACTAAGCAGTTTCTCAGAAAGCTTCTTTCCAGATTTCATCGGAGGATATTTCCTTTTTCACCGTAGCCCTCTATGGGCTTCCAAATAACACTTTGTCAATTGCACAAGAACTGTCTTAGCGAAAGGCTTCTTGAGGGGAAAGCTGTAACTGTGTGAGATGATTTCACAGAACAGAAAGAAGTTTCTCAGAAAGCTTCTTTCTCTTGGTTATCGGAGGATATTTCCTTTGGCCATAGAGTCTTCAAAGGGAAAGGAAATATCTGTTCTCAGATTCCACAGAAATAAGGCTAGCAAAGAGATCCACGATATACAGATGTAACTCTGTGAGATGAATTAACAGAACACTAAGCAGTTTCTCAGAAAGCTTCTTTCCAGATTTCATCGGAGGATATTTCCTTTTTCATCGTAGCCCTCTATGGGCTTCCAAATGTCACTTGCCAATTCCACAAGAACTATCTTAGCGAAAGGCTTCTTGAGGGGAAAGCTGTAACTCTGTGAGGTGATTTCACAGAACACAAAGAAGTTTCTCAGAAACCTTCTTTCTCTTCGTTATCGGAGGATATTTCCTTTGGCCCTATAGTCTTCAAAGGGAAAGGAAATATCTGTTCTCAGATTCCACAGAAATAAGGCTAGCAAAGAGATCCACGAAATACAGATGTAACTCTGTGAGATGAATTAACAGAAAACTCTGCAGCTTCTCAGAAAGCTTCTTTCCAGATTTCATCGGAGGATATTTCCTTTTTCACCATAGCCCTCTATGGGCTTCCAAATGTCACATTGCCAATTCCACAGGAACTGTCTCAGCGAAAGGCTTCTTGAGGGGAAAGCTGTAACTGTGTGAGATGATTTCACAGAACACAAAGAAGTTTCTCAGAAAGCTTCTTTCTCTTTTTTATCGGAGGATATTTCCTTTGGCCCTATAGTCTTCAAAGGGAAAGGAAATATCTGTTCTCAGATTCCACAGAAATAAGGCTAGCAAAGAGATCCACGAAATACAGATGTAACTCTATGAGATGAATTAACAGACACTAAGCAGTTTCTCAGAAAGCTTCTTTCCAGATTTCATCGGAGGATATTTCCTTTTTCACCGTAGCCCTCTATGGGCTTCCAAATAACACTTTGTCAATTGCACAAGAACTGTCTTAGCGAAAGGCTTCTTGAGGGGAAAGCTGTAACTGTGTGAGATGATTTCACAGAACAGAAAGAAGTTTCTCAGAAAGCTTCTTTCTCTTGGTTATCGGAGGATATTTCCTTTGGCCATAGAGTCATCAAAGGGAAAGGAAATATCTGTTCTCAGATTCCACAGAAATAAGGCTAGCAAAGAGATCCACGAAATACAGATGTAACTCTGTGAGATGAATTAACAGAACACTAAGCAGTTTCTCAGAAAGCTTCTTTCCAGATTTCATCGGAGGATATTTCCTTTTTCATCGTAGCCCTCTATGGGCTTCCAAATGTCACTTGCCAATTCCACAAGAACTATCTTAGCGAAAGGCTTCTTGAGGGGAAAGCTGTAACTCTGTGAGGTGATTTCACAGAACACAAAGAAGTTTCTCAGAAACCTTCTTTCTCTTCGTTATCGGAGGATATTTCCTTTGGCCCTATAGTCTTCAAAGGGAAAGGAAATATCTGTTCTCAGATTCCACAGAAATAAGGCTAGCAAAGAGATCCACGAAATACAGATGTAACACTGTGAGATGAATTAACAGAACACTAAGCAGTTTCTCAGAAAGCTTCTTTCCAGATTTCATCGGAGGATATTTCCTTTTCCACCATAGCCCTCTATGGGCTTCCAAATATCACTTTGCCAATTCCACAAGAACTGTCTTAGAGAAAGGCTTATTGAGGGGAAAGCTGTAACTCTGTGAGATGATTTCACAGAACACAAAGAAGTTTCTCAGAAAGCTTCTTTCTCTTTTTTATCGGAGGATATTTCCTTTGGCCCTATAGTCTTCAAAGGGAAAGGAAATATCTGTTCTCAGATTCCACAGAAATAAGGCTAGCAAAGAGATCCACGAAATACAGATGTAACTCTATGAGATGAATTAACAGACACTAAGCAGTTTCTCAGAAAGCTTCTTTCCAGATTTCATCGGAGGATATTTCCTTTTTCACCGTAGCCCTCTATGGGCTTCCAAATAACACTTTGTCAATTGCACAAGAACTGTCTTAGCGAAAGGCTTCTTGAGGGGAAAGCTGTAACTGTGTGAGATGATTTCACAGAACAGAAAGAAGTTTCTCAGAAAGCTTCTTTCTCTTGGTTATCGGAGGATATTTCCTTTGGCCATAGAGTCTTCAAAGGGAAAGGAAATATCTGTTCTCAGATTCCACAGAAATAAGGCTAGCAAAGAGATCCACGATATACAGATGTAACTCTGTGAGATGAATTAACAGAACACTAAGCAGTTTCTCAGAAAGCTTCTTTCCAGATTTCATCGGAGGATATTTCCTTTTTCATCGTAGCCCTCTATGGGCTTCCAAATGTCACTTGCCAATTCCACAAGAACTATCTTAGCGAAAGGCTTCTTGAGGGGAAAGCTGTAACTCTGTGAGATGATTTCACAGAACACAAAGAAGTTTCTCAGAAACCTTCTTTCTCTTCGTTATCGGAGGATATTTCCTTTGGCCCTATAGTCTTCAAAGGGAAAGGAAATATCTGTTCTCAGATTCCACAGAAATAAGGCTAGCAAAGAGATCCACGAAATACAGATGTAACTCTGTGAGATGAATTAACAGAAAACTCTGCAGCTTCTCAGAAAGCTTCTTTCCAGATTTCATCGGAGGATATTTCCTTTTTCACCATAGCCCTCTATGGGCTTCCAAATGTCACATTGCCAATTCCACAGGAACTGTCTCAGCGAAAGGCTTCTTGAGGGGAAAGCTGTAACTGTGTGAGATGATTTCACAGAACACAAAGAAGTTTCTCAGAAAGCTTCTTTCTCTTTGTTATCAGAGGATATTTCCTTTGGCCCTGTAGTCTTCAAAGGGAAAGGAAATATCTGTTGTCAGATTCCACAGAAATAAGGCTAGCAAAGAGATACACGAAATACAGATGTAACTCTGTGAGATGAATTAACAGAACACTAAGCAGTTTCTCAGAAAGCTTCTTTCCAGATTTCATCGGAGGATATTTCCTTTTTCACCATAGCCCTCTATGGGCTTCCAAATACCACTTTGCCAATTCCACAAGAACTGTCTTAGCGAAAGGCTTCTTGAGGGGAAAGCTGTAACTCTGTGAGATGATTTCACAGAACACAAAGAAGTTTCTCAGAAAGCTTCTTTCTCTTTGTTATCGGAGGATATTTCCTTTGGCCCTATAGTCCTCAAATGGAAAGGAAATATCTGTTCTCAGATTCCACAGAAATAAGGCTAGCCAAGAGATCCACGAAATACAGATGTAACTCTGTGAGATGAATTAAAAGAACACTAAGCAGTTTCTCAGAAAGCTTCTTTCCAGATTTCATCGGAGGATATTTCCTTTTTCACCGTAGCCCTCTATGGGCTTCCAAATGTCACTTGCCAATTCCACAAGAACTGTCTTAGCGAAAGGCTTCTTGAGGGGAAAGCTGTAACTCTCTGAGATGATTTCACAGAACACAAAGAAGTTTCCCAGAAACCTTCTCTCTTTTTGTTATCGGAGGATATTTCCTTTGACCCTATAGTCTTCAAAGGGAAAGGAAATATCTGTTGTCAGATTCCACAGAAATAAGGCTAACAAAGAGATCCACGAAATATAGATGTAACTCTGTGAGATGAATTAACAGAACACTAAGCAGTTTCTCAGAATGCTTCTTTCCAGATTTCATCGGAGGATATTTCCTTTTTCACCATAGCCCTCTATGGGCTTCCAAATATCACTTTGCCAATTGTACAAGAACTGTCTTAGCGAAAGGCTTCTTGAGGGGAAAGCTGTAACTCTGTGAGATGATTTCACAGAACACAAAGAAGCTTCTCGGAAAGTTTCTTTCTCTTGGTTATCGGAGGATATTTCCTTTGGCCCTATAGTCTTCAAAGGGATCCGAAATATCTGTTCTCAGATTCCACAGAAAAAAGGCTAGCAAAGATATCCACGAAATACAGATGTAACTCTGTGGGATGAATTAACAGATCACTAAGCAGTTTCTCAGAAAGCTTCTTTCCAGATTTCATCTGAGGATATTTCCTTTTTCACCATAGCCCTCTATGGGCTTCCAAATATCACTTTGCCAATTCCACAAGAACTGTCTTAGCGAGGGCTTCTTGAGGGAAAAGCTGTATCTCTGTGAGATGATTTCACAGAACACAAAGAAGTTTCTCAGAAAGCTTCTTTCTCTTTGTTATCGCAGGATATTTCCTTTGGCCCTATAGTCTTCAAAGGGAAAGGAAATATCTGTTGTCAGATTCCACAGAAATAAGGGTAGCAAAGAGATCCACGAAATACAGATGTAACTCTGTGACATGAATTAACAGAACACTAAGCAGTTTCTCAGAAAGCTTCCTTCCAGACTTCATCTGAGGATATTTCCTTTTTCACCATAGCCCTCTATGGGCTTCCAAATATCACTTTGCCAATTCCACAAGAACTGTCTTAGCGAAAGGCTTATTGAGGGGAAAGCTGTAACTCGGTAAGATGATTTCACAGAACACAAAGAAGTTTCTCAGAAAGCTTCTTTCTCTTTTTTATCGGAGGATATTGCCTTTGGCACTATAGTCTTCAAAGGGAAAGGAAATATCTGTTCTCAGATTCCACAGAAATAAGGCTAGCAAAGAGATCCACGAAATACAGATGTAACACTGTGAGATGAATTAACAGAACACTAAGCAGTTTCTCAGAAAGCTTCTTTCCAGATTTCATCGGAGGATATTTCCTTTTCCACCATAGCCCTCTATGGGCTTCCAAATATCACTTTGCCAATTCCACAAGAACTGTCTTAGCGAAAGGCTTCTTGAGGGGAAAGCTGTAACTCTGTGAGATGATTTCACAGAACACAAAGAAGTTTCTCAGAAAGCTTCTTTCTCTTTTTTATCGGAGGATATTGCCTTTGGCCCTATAGTCTTCAAAGGGAAAGGAAATATCTGTTCTCAGATTCCACAGAAATAAGGCTAGCAAAGAGATCCACGAAATACAGATGTAACTCTATGAGATGAATTAACAGAACACTAAGCAGTTTCTCAGAAAGCTTCTTTCCAGATTTCATCGGAGGATATTTCCTTTTTCACCGTAGCCCTCTATGGGCTTCCAAATAACACTTTGTCAATTGCACAAGAACTGTCTTAGCGAAAGGCTTCTTGAGGGGAAAGCTGTAACTGTGTGAGATGATTTCACAGAACAGAAAGAAGTTTCTCAGAAAGCTTCTTTCTCTTGGTTATCGGAGGATATTTCCTTTGGCCATAGAGTCTTCAAAGGGAAAGGAAATATCTGTTCTCAGATTCCACAGAAATAAGGATAGCAAAGAGATCCACGAAATACAGATGTAACTCTGTGAGATGAATTAACAGAACACTAAGCAGTTTCTCAGAAAGCTTCTTTCCAGATTTCATCGGAGGATATTTCCTTTTTCATCGTAGCCCTCTATGGGCTTCCAAATGTCACTTGCCAATTCCACAAGAACTATCTTAGCGAAAGGCTTCTTGAGGGGAAAGCTGTAACTCTGTGAGATGATTTCACAGAACACAAAGAAGTTTCTCAGAAACCTTCTTTCTCTTCGTTATCGGAGGATATTTCCTTTGGCCCTATAGTCTTCAAAGGGAAAGGAAATATCTGTTCTCAGATTCCACAGAAATAAGGCTAGCAAAGAGATCCACGAAATACAGATGTAACTCTGTGAGATGAATTAACAGAAAACTCAGCAGCTTCTCAGAAAGCTTCTTTCCAGATTTCATCGGAGGATATTTCCTTTTTCACCGTAGCCCTCTATGGGCTTCCAAATGTCACATTGCCAATTCCACAGGAACTGTCTTAGCGAAAGGCTTCTTGAGGGGAAAGCTGTAACTGTGTGAGATGATTTCACAGAACACAAAGAAGTTTCTCAGAAAGCTTCTTTCTCTTTGTTAACAGAGGATATTTCCTTTGGCCCTGTAGTCTTCAAAGGGAAAGGAAATATCTGTTGTCAGATTCCACAGAAATAAGGCTAGCAAAGAGATACACGAAATACAGATGTAACTCTGTGAGATGAATTAACAGAACACTAAGCAGTTTCTCAGAAAGCTTCTTTCCAGATTTCATCGGAGGATATTTCCTTTTTCACCATAGCCCTCTGTGGGCTTCCAAATACCACTTTGCCAATTCCACAAGAACTGTCTTAGCGAAAGGCTTCTTGAGGGGAAAGCTGTAACTTTGTGAGATGATTTCACAGAACACAAAGAAGTTTCTCAGAAAGCTTCTTTCTCTTTGTTATCGGAGGATATTTCCTTTGGCCCTATAGTCCTCAAAGGGAAAGGAAATATCTGTTCTCAGATTCCACAGAAATAAGGCTAGCCAAGAGATGCACGAAATACAGATGTAACTCTGTGAGATGAATTAACAGAACACTAAGCAGTTTCTCAGAAAGCTTCTTTCCAGATTTCATCGGAGGATATTTCCTTTTTCACCGTAGCCCTCTATGGGCTTCCAAATGTCACTTGCCAATTCCACAAGAACTGTCTTAGCGAAAGGCTTCTTGAGGGGAAAGCTGTAACTATCTGAGATGATTTCACAGAACACAAAGAAGTTTCTCAGAAACCTTGTCTCTTTTTGTTATCGGAGGATATTTCCTTTGACCCTATAGTCTTCAAAGGGAAAGGAAATATCTGTTGTCAGATTCCACAGAAATAAGGCTAGCAAAGAGATCCACGAAATATAGACGTAACTCTGTGAGATGAATTAACAGAACACTAAGCAGTTTCTCAGAATGCTTCTTTCCAGATTTCATCGGAGGATATTTCCTTTTTCACCAAAGCCCTCAATGGGCTTCCAAATATCACTTTGCCAATTGTACAAGAACTGTCTTAGCGAAAGGCATCTTGAGGGGAAAGCTGTAACTCTGTGAGATGATTTCACAGAACACAAAGAAGCTTCTCGGAAAGCTTCTTTCTCTTGGTTATCGGAGGATATTTCCTTTGGCCCTATAGTCTTCAAAGGGATCCGAAATATCTGTTCTCAGATTCCACAGAAAAAAGGCTAGCAAAGATATCCACGAAATACCGATGTAACTCTGTGAGATGAATTAACAGATCACTAAGCAGTTTCTCAGAAAGCTTCTTTCCAGATTTCATCGGAGGATATTTCCTTTTTCACTATAGCCTTCTATGGGCTTCCAAATATCACTTTGCCAATTCCACATCAACTGTCTTAGCGAAAGGCTTCTTGAGGGGAAAGCTGTAACTCTGTGAGATGATTTCACAGAACACAAAGAAGTTCCTCAGAAAGCTTCTTTCTCTTGGTTATCGGAGGATATTTCCTTTGGCCCTAGAGTCTTCAAAGGGAAAGGAAATATCTGTTCTCAGATGCCACAGAAATAAGGCTAGCAAAGAGATCCACGAAATACAGATGTAACTCTGTGAGATGAATTAACAGAACACTAAGCAGTATCTCAGAAAGCTTCTTTCCAGTTTTCAACGGGGGATATTTACTTTTTCACAATAGCCCTCTAAGGGCTTCCAAATATCACTTTTCCAATTCCACAGGAACTGTCTTAGCGAAAGGCTTCTTTAGGGGAAAGCTGTAACTCTGTGAGATGATTTCACAGAACACAAAGAAGTTTCTGAGAAAGCTTCTTTCTCTTTGTTATCGGAGGATATTTCCTTTGGCCCTATAGTCTTCAAAGGGAAAGGAAATATCTGTTGTCAGATTCCACAGAAATAAGGCTAGCAAAGAGATGCACGAAATACAGATGTAACTCTGTGAGATGAATTAACAGAACACTAAGCAGTTTCTCAGAAAGCTTCTTTCCAGATTTCATCGGAGGATATTTCCTTTTTCACCATAGCCCTCTATGGGCTTCCAAATACCACTTTGCCAATTCCACAAGAACTGTCTTCGCGAAAGGCTTCTTGAGGGGAAAGCTGTAACTCTGTGAGTAGATTTCACAGAACAGAAAGAAGTTTCTCAGAAAGCTTCTTTCTCTTTGTTATCGGAGGATATTTCCTTTGGCCCTATAGTCTTCAATGGGATCCGAAATATCTGTTCTCAGATTCCACAGAAATAAGACTAGCAAAGAGATCCACGAAATACAGATGTAACTCTGTGAGATGAATTAACAGAACACTAAGCAGTTTCTCAGAAAGCTTCTTTCCAGATTTCATCTGAGGATATTTCCTTTTTCACCGTAGCCCTCTATGGGCTTCCAAATGTCACTTGCCAATTCCACAAGAACTGTCTTAGCGAAAGGCTTCTTGACGGGAAAGATGTAACTCTGTGAGATGATTTCACAGAACAAAAAGAAGTTTCTCAGAAAGCTTCTTTCTCTTTGTTATCGGAGGATATTTCCTTTGGCCCTATAGTTTTCAAAGGGAAAGGCAATATCTGTTCTCAGATTCCACAGAAATAAGTCTAGCAAAGATATCCACGATATACAGATGTAACTCTGTGAGATGAATTAACAGAACACTAAGCAGTTTCTCAGAAAGCTTCTTTCCGATTTCATCGAAGGATATTTCCTTTTTCACCATAGCCCTCTATGGGCTTCCAAATAACACTTTGCCAATTCCACAAGAACTGTCTTAGCGAAAGGCTTCTTGTGGGGAAAGCTGTAACTCTGTGAGATGATTTCACAGAACACAAAGAAGTTTCTCAGAAAGCTTCTTTCTCTTTGTTATCGGAGGATATTTTCTTTGGCCCTATAGTCTTCGAAGGGAAAGGAAATATCTGTTCTCAGATTCCACAGAAATAAGGCTAGCAAAGAGATCCACGAAATACAGGTGTAACTCTGTGAGATGAATTAACAGAACACTAAGCAGTTTCTCAGAAACCTTCTTTCCAGATTTCATGGGAGGATATTTCCTTTTTCACCATAATCCTCTATGGGCTTCCAAATATCACTTTGCCAATTCCACAAGAACTGTCTTAGCGAAAGGCTTCTTGAGGGGAAAGCTGTAACTCTGTGAGATGATTTCACAGAACACAAAGAAGTTTCTCAGAAACTTCTTTCTCTTGGTTATCGGAGGATATTTCCTTTTGGCCTATAGTCTTCATAGGGATCCGAAATATCTGTTCTCAGATTTCACAGAAATAAGGCTAGCAAAGAGATCCACGAAAAACAGAGGTAACTCCGTGAGATGAATTAACAGAACACTGAGCAGTTTCTCAGAAAGCTTCTTTCCAGATTTCATGGGAGGATATTTCCTTTTTCACCATAGCCCTCTAGGGGCTTCGAAATCTCACTTTGCCAATTCCCCAAGAACTGTCTTAGCGAAAGGCTTCTTGAGGGGAAAGCTGTAACTCTCTGAGATGATTTCACAGAACACAAAGAAGTTTCTCAGAAAGCTTCTTTCTCTTTGTTATCGGAGGATATTTCCTTTGGCCCTATAGTCTTCAAAGGGAAAGGAAATATCTGTTGTCAGATTCCACAGAAATGAGGGTAGCAAAGAGATCCACGAAATACAGATGTAACTCTGTGAGGTGAATTAACAGAACACTAAGCAGTTTCTCAGAAAGCTTCCTTCCAGACTTCATCTGAGGATATTTCCTTTTTCACCATAGCCCTCTATGAGCTTCCAAATATCACTTTGCCAATTCCACAAGAACTGTCTTAGAGAAAGGCTTCTTGAGGTGAAAGCTGTAACTCTGTGAGATGATTTCACAGAACACAAAGAAGTTTCTCAGAAAGCTTCTTTCTCTTTGTTATCAGAGGATATTTCCTTTGGACCTATAGTCTTCATAGGGATCCGAAATATCTGTTCTCAGACTCCACAGAAATAAGGGTAGCAAAGAGATCCGTGAAATACAGATGTAACTCTGTGAGATGAATTAACAGAACACTAAGCAGTTTCTCAGAAAGCTTCTTTCCAGATTTCATCGGAGGATATTTCCTTTTTCTCCAAAGCCGTCTATGAGCTTCCAAATATCACTTTGCCAATTCCAAAAGAACTGTCTTAGCGAAAGGCTTCTTGAGGGGAAAGCTGTCACTCTCTCAGAGGATTTCACAGAAAACAAAGAAGTTTCTCAGAAAGCTTCTTTCTCTTTGTTATCGGAGGATATTTCCTTGGCCCTATAGTCTTCAAAGGGAAAGGAAATATCTGTTGTCAGAATCCACAGAAATAAGGCTAGCAAAGAGATCCACGAAATACAGATGTAACTCTGTGAGATGAATTAACAGAACACTAAGCAGTTTCTCAGAAAGCTTCTTTCCAGATTTCATCGGAGGATATTTCCTTTTCCACCATAGCCCTCTATGGGCTTCCAAATATCACTTTGCCAATTCCACAAGAACTGTCTTAGCGAAAGGCTTCTTGAGGGGAAAGCTGTAACTCTGTGAGATGATTTCACAGAACACAAAGAAGTTTCTCAGAAAGCTTCTTTCTCTTTGTTATCGGAGGATATTTCCTTTGGCCCTGTAGTCTTCAAAGGGAAAGGAAATATCTGTTCTCAGATTCCACAGAAATAAGGATAGCAAAGAGACCCACGAAATACAGATGTAACTCTGTGAGATGAATTAACAGAACACTAAGCAGTTTCTCAGAAAACTTCTTTCCAGATTTCATCGGAGGATATTTCCTTTTTCACCATAGCCCTCTATGGGCTTCCAAATAACACTTTGTCAATTCCACAACAACTGTCTTAGCGAAAGGCTTCTTGAGGGGAAAGCTGTAACTGTGTGAGATGATTTCACAGAACAGAAAGAAGTTTCTCAGAAAGCTTCTTTCTCTTTGTTATCGGAGGATATTTCCTTTGGCCCTATAGTCTTCAAAGGGAAAGGAAATATCTGTTGTCAGATTCCACAGAAATAAGGCTAGCAAAGAGATGCACGAAATACAGATGTAACTCTGTGAGATGAATTAACAGAACACTAAGCAGTTTCTCAGAAAGCTTCTTTCCAGATTTCATCGGAGGATATTTCCTTTTTCACCATAGCCCTCTATGGGCTTCCAAATACCACTTTGCCAATTCCACAAGAACTGTCTTAGCGAAAGGCTTCTTGAGGGGAAAGCTGTAACTCTGTGAGATGATTTCACAGAACAGAAAGAAGTTTCTCAGAAAGCTTCTTTCTCTTTGTTATCGGAGGATATTTCCTTTGGCCCTATTGTCTTCAATGGGATCCAAAATATCTGTTCTCAGATTCCACAGAAATAAGACTAGCAAAGAGATCCACGAAATACAGATGTAACTCTGTGAGATGAATTAACAGAACACTAAGCAGTTTCTCAGAAAGCTTCTTTCCAGATTTCATCGGAGGATATTTCCTTTTTCACCGTAGCCCTCTATGGGCTTCCAAATGTCACTTGCCAATTCCACAAGAACTGTCTTAGCGAAAGGCTTCTTGACGGGAAAGATGTAACTCTGTGAGATGATTTCACAGAACAAAAAGAAGTTTCTCAGAAAGCTTCTCTCTCTTTGTTATCGGAGGATATTTCCTTTGGCCCTATAGTTTTCAAAGGGAAAGGTCATATCTGTTCTCAGATTCCACAGAAATAAGTCTAGCAAAGATATCCACGAAATACAGATGTAACTCTGTGAGATGAATTAACAGAACACTAAGCAGTTTCTCAGAAAGCTTCTTTCCGATTTCATCGAAGGATATTTCCTTTTTCACCATAGCCCTCTATGGGCTTCCAAATAACACTTTGCCAATTCCACAAGAACTGTCTTAGCGAAAGGCTTCTTGTGGGGAAAGCTGTAACTCTGTGAGATGATTTCACAGAACACAAAGAAGTTTCTCAGAAAGCTTCTTTCTCTTTGTTATCTGAGGATATTTTCTTTGGCCCTATAGTCTTCGAAGGGAAAGGAAATATCTGTTCTCAGATTCCACAGAAATAAGGCTAGCAAAGAGATCCACGAAATACAGGTGTAACTCTGTGAGATGAATTAACAGAACACTAAGCAGTTTCTCAGAAAGCTTCTTTCCAGATTTCATGGGAGGATATTTCCTTTTTCACCATAATCCTCTATGGGCTTCCAAATATCACTTTGCCAATTCCACAAGAACTGTCTTAGCGAAAGGCTTCTTGAGGGGAAAGCTGTAACTCTGTGAGATGATTTCACAGAACACAAAGAAGTTTCTCAGAAACTTCTTTCTCTTGGTTATCGGAGGATATTTCCTTTTGGCCTATAGTCTTCATAGGGATCCGAAATATCTGTTCTCAGATTTCACAGAAATAAGGCTAGCAAAGAGATCCACGAAAAACAGAGGTAACTCCGTGAGATGAATTAACAGAACACTGAGCAGTTTCTCAGAAAGCTTCTTTCCAGATTTCATGGGAGGATATTTCCTTTTTCACCATAGACCTCTAGGGGCTTCGAAATCTCACTTTGCCAATTCCCCAAGAACTGTCTTAGCGAAAGGCTTCTTGAGGTGAAAGCTGTAACTCTGTGAGATGATTTCACAGAACACAAAGAAGTTTCTCAGAAAGCTTCTTTCTCTTTGTTATCGGAGGATATTTCCTTTGGACCTATAGTCTTCATAGGGATCCGAAATATCTGTTCTCAGACTCCACAGAAATAAGGGTAGCAAAGAGATCCGCGAAATACAGATGTAACTCTGTGAGATGAATTAACAGAACACTAAGCAGTTTCTCAGAATGCTTCTATCCAGATTTCATCGGAGGATATTTCCTTTTTCTCCAAAGCCGTCAATGAGCTTCCAAATATCACTTTGCCAATTCCAAAAGAACTGTCTTAGCGAAAGGCTTCTTGAGGGGCAAGCTGTCACTCTCTCAGAGGATTTCACAGAAAACAAAGAAGTTTCTCAGAAAGCTTCTTTCTCTTTGTTATCGGAGGATATTTCCTTGGCCCTATAGTCTTCAAAGGGAAAGGAAATATCTGTTGTCAGATTCCACAGAAATAAGGCTAGCAAAGAGATCCACGAAATACAGATGTAACTCTGTGAGATGAATTAACAGAACACTAAGCAGTTTCTCAGAAAGCTTCTTTCTCTTTGTTATCGGAGGATATTTCCTTTGGCCCTGTAGTATTCAAAGGGAAAGGAAATATCTGTTCTCAGCTTCCACAGAAATAAGGATAGCAAAGAGACCCACGAAATACAGATGTAACTCTGTGAGATGAATTAACAGAACACTAAGCAGTATCTCAGAAAGCTTCTTTCCAGTTTTCAACGGGGGATATTTACTTTTTCACAATAGCCCTCTAAGGGCTTCCAAATATCACTTTTCCAATTCCACAGGAACTGTCTTAGCGAAAGGCTTCTTTAGGGGAAAGCTGTAACTCTGTGAGATGATTTCACAGAACACAAAGAAGTTTCTGAGAAAGCTTCTTTCTCTTTGTTATCGGAGGATATTTCCTTTGGCCCTATAGTCTTCAAAGGGAAAGGAAATATCTGTTGTCAGATTCCACAGAAATAAGGCTAGCAAAGAGATGCACGAAATACAGATGTAACTCTGTGAGATGAATTAACAGAACACTAAGCATTTTCTCAGAAAGCTTCTTTCCAAATTTCATCGGAGGATATTTCCTTTTTCACCATAGCCCTCTATGGGCTTCCAAATACCACTTTGCCAATTCCACAAGAACTGTCTTAGCGAAAGGCTTCTTGAGGGGAAAGCTGTAACTCTGTGAGTAGATTTCACAGAACAGAAAGAAGTTTCTCAGAAAGCTTCTTTCTCTTTGTTATCGGAGGATATTTCCTTTGGCCCTATAGTCTTCAATGGGATCCGAAATATCTGTTCTCAGATTCCACAGAAATAAGACTAGCAAAGAGATCCACGAAATACAGATGTAACTCTGTGAGATGAATTAACAGAACACTAAGCAGTTTCTCAGAAAGCTTCTTTCCAGATTTCATCTGAGGATATTTCCTTTTTCACCGTAGCCCTCTATGGGCTTCCAAATGTCACTTGCCAATTCCACAAGAACTGTCTTAGCGAAAGGCTTCTTGACGGGAAAGATGTAACTCTGTGAGATGATTTCACAGAACAAAAAGAAGTTTCTCAGAAAGCTTCTTTCTCTTTGTTATCGGAGGATATTTCCTTTGGCCCTATAGTTTTCAAAGGGAAAGGCAGTATCTGTTCTCAGATTCCACAGAAATAAGTCTAGCAAAGATATCCACGATATACAGATGTAACTCTGTGAGATGAATTAACAGAACACTAAGCAGTTTCTCAGAAAGCTTCTTTCCGATTTCATCGAAGGATATTTCCTTTTTCAACATAGCCCTCTATGGGCTTCCAAATAACACTTTGCCAATTCCACAAGAACTGTCTTAGCGAAAGGCTTCTTGTGGGGAAAGCTGTAACTCTGTGAGATGATTTCACAGAACACAAAGAAGTTTCTCAGAAAGCTTCTTTCTCTTTGTTATCGGAGGATATTTTCTTTGGCCCTATAGTCTTCGAAGGGAAAGGAAATATCTGTTCTCAGATTCCACAGAAATAAGGCTAGCAAAGAGATCCACGAAATACAGGTGTAACTCTGTGAGATGAATTAACAGAACACTAAGCAGTTTCTCAGAAACCTTCTTTCCAGATTTCATGGGAGGATATTTCCTTTTTCACCATAATCCTCTATGGGCTTCCAAATATCACTTTGCCAATTCCACAAGAACTGTCTTAGCGAAAGGCTTCTTGAGGGGAAAGCTGTAACTCTGTGAGATGATTTCACAGAACACAAAGAAGTTTCTCAGAAACTTCTTTCTCTTGGTTATCGGAGGATATTTCCTTTTGGCCTATAGTCTTCATAGGGATCCGAAATATCTGTTCTCAGATTTCACAGAAATAAGGCTAGCAAAGAGATCCACGAAAAACAGAGGTAACTCCGTGAGATGAATTAACAGAACACTGAGCAGTTTCTCAGAAAGCTTCTTTCCAGATTTCATGGGAGGATATTTCCTTTTTCACCATAGCCCTCTAGGGGCTTCGAAATCTCACTTTGCCAATTCCCCAAGAACTGTCTTAGCGAAAGGCTTCTTGAGGGGAAAGCTGTAACTCTCTGAGATGATTTCACAGAACACAAAGAAGTTTCTCAGAAAGCTTCTTTCTCTTTGTTATCGGAGGATATTTCCTTTGGCCCTATAGTCTTCAAAGGGAAAGGAAATATCTGTTGTCAGATTCCACAGAAATGAGGGTAGCAAAGAGATCCACGAAATACAGATGTAACTCTGTGAGGTGAATTAAGAGAACACTAAGCAGTTTCTCAGAAAGCTTCCTTCCAGACTTCATCTGAGGATATTTCCTTTTTCACCATAGCCCTCTATGAGCTTCCAAATATCACTTTGCCAATTCCACAAGAACTGTCTTAGAGAAACGCTTCTTGAGGTGAAAGCTGTAACTCTGTGAGATGATTTCACAGAACACAAAGAAGTTTCTCAGAAAGCTTCTTTCTCTTTGTTATCAGAGGATATTTCCTTTGGACCTATAGTCTTCATAGGGATCCGAAATATCTGTTCTCAGACTCCACAGAAATAAGGGTAGCAAAGAGATCCGCGAAACACAGATGTAACTCTGTGAGATGAATTAACAGAACACTAAGCAGTTTCTCAGAAAGCTTCTTTCCAGATTTCATCGGAGGATATTTCCTTTTTCTCCAAAGCCGTCTATGAGCTTCCAAATATCACTTTGCCAATTCCAAAAGAACTGTCTTAGCGAAAGGCTTCTTGAGGGGAAAGCTGTCACTCTCTCAGAGGATTTCACAGAAAACAAAGAAGTTTCTCAGAAAGCTTCTTTCTCTTTGTTATCGGAGGATATTTCCTTGGCCCTATAGTCTTCAAAGGGAAAGGAAATATCTGTTGTCAGAATCCACAGAAATAAGGCTAGCAAAGAGATCCACGAAATACAGATGTAACTCTGTGAGATGAATTAACAGAACACTAAGCAGTTTCTCAGAAAGCTTCTTTCCAGATTTCATCGGAGGATATTTCCTTTTCCACCATAGCCCTCTATGGGCTTCCAAATATCACTTTGCCAATTCCACAAGAACTGTCTTAGCGAAAGGCTTCTTGAGGGGAAAGCTGTAACTCTGTGAGATGATTTCACAGAACACAAAGAAGTTTCTCAGAAAGCTTCTTTCTCTTTGTTATCGGAGGATATTTCCTTTGGCCCTGTAGTCTTCAAAGGGAAAGGAAATATCTGTTCTCAGATTCCACAGAAATAAGGATAGCAAAGAGACCCACGAAATACAGATGTAACTCTGTGAGATGAATTAACAGAACACTAAGCAGTTTCTCAGAAAACTTCTTTCCAGATTTCATCGGAGGATATTTCCTTTTTCACCATAGCCCTCTATGGGCTTCCAAATAACACTTTGTCAATTCCACAACAACTGTCTTAGCGAAAGGCTTCTTGAGGGGAAAGCTGTAACTGTGTGAGATGATTTCACAGAACAGAAAGAAGTTTCTCAGAAAGCTTCTTTCTCTTTGTTATCGGAGGATATTTCCTTTGGCCCTATAGTCTTCAAAGGGAAAGGAAATATCTGTTGTCAGATTCCACAGAAATAAGGCTAGCAAAGAGATGCACGAAATACAGATGTAACTCTGTGAGATGAATTAACAGAACACTAAGCAGTTTCTCAGAAAGCTTCTTTCCAGATTTCATCGGAGGATATTTCCTTTTTCACCATAGCCCTCTATGGGCTTCCAAATACCACTTTGCCAATTCCACAAGAACTGTCTTAGCGAAAGGCTTCTTGAGGGGAAAGCTGTAACTCTGTGAGATGATTTCACAGAACAGAAAGAAGTTTCTCAGAAAGCTTCTTTCTCTTTGTTATCGGAGGATATTTCCTTTGGCCCTATTGTCTTCAATGGGATCCAAAATATCTGTTCTCAGATTCCACAGAAATAAGACTAGCAAAGAGATCCACGAAATACAGATGTAACTCTGTGAGATGAATTAACAGAACACTAAGCAGTTTCTCAGAAAGCTTCTTTCCAGATTTCATCGGAGGATATTTCCTTTTTCACCGTAGCCCTCTATGGGCTTCCAAATGTCACTTGCCAATTCCACAAGAACTGTCTTAGCGAAAGGCTTCTTGACGGGAAAGATGTAACTCTGTGAGATGATTTCACAGAACAAAAAGAAGTTTCTCAGAAAGCTTCTCTCTCTTTGTTATCGGAGGATATTTCCTTTGGCCCTATAGTTTTCAAAGGGAAAGGTCATATCTGTTCTCAGATTCCACAGAAATAAGTCTAGCAAAGATATCCACGAAATACAGATGTAACTCTGTGAGATGAATTAACAGAACACTAAGCAGTTTCTCAGAAAGCTTCTTTCCGATTTCATCGAAGGATATTTCCTTTTTCACCATAGCCCTCTATGGGCTTCCAAATAACACTTTGCCAATTCCACAAGAACTGTCTTAGCGAAAGGCTTCTTGTGGGGAAAGCTGTAACTCTGTGAGATGATTTCACAGAACACAAAGAAGTTTCTCAGAAAGCTTCTTTCTCTTTGTTATCTGAGGATATTTTCTTTGGCCCTATAGTCTTCGAAGGGAAAGGAAATATCTGTTCTCAGATTCCACAGAAATAAGGCTAGCAAAGAGATCCACGAAATACAGGTGTAACTCTGTGAGATGAATTAACAGAACACTAAGCAGTTTCTCAGAAAGCTTCTTTCCAGATTTCATGGGAGGATATTTCCTTTTTCACCATAATCCTCTATGGGCTTCCAAATATCACTTTGCCAATTCCACAAGAACTGTCTTAGCGAAAGGCTTCTTGAGGGGAAAGCTGTAACTCTGTGAGATGATTTCACAGAACACAAAGAAGTTTCTCAGAAACTTCTTTCTCTTGGTTATCGGAGGATATTTCCTTTTGGCCTATAGTCTTCATAGGGATCCGAAATATCTGTTCTCAGATTTCACAGAAATAAGGCTAGCAAAGAGATCCACGAAAAACAGAGGTAACTCCGTGAGATGAATTAACAGAACACTGAGCAGTTTCTCAGAAAGCTTCTTTCCAGATTTCATGGGAGGATATTTCCTTTTTCACCATAGACCTCTAGGGGCTTCGAAATCTCACTTTGCCAATTCCCCAAGAACTGTCTTAGCGAAAGGCTTCTTGAGGTGAAAGCTGTAACTCTGTGAGATGATTTCACAGAACACAAAGAAGTTTCTCAGAAAGCTTCTTTCTCTTTGTTATCGGAGGATATTTCCTTTGGACCTATAGTCTTCATAGGGATCCGAAATATCTGTTCTCAGACTCCACAGAAATAAGGGTAGCAAAGAGATCCGCGAAATACAGATGTAACTCTGTGAGATGAATTAACAGAACACTAAGCAGTTTCTCAGAATGCTTCTTTCCAGATTTCATCGGAGGATATTTCCTTTTTCTCCAAAGCCGTCAATGAGCTTCCAAATATCACTTTGCCAATTCCAAAAGAACTGTCTTAGCGAAAGGCTTCTTGAGGGGCAAGCTGTCACTCTCTCAGAGGATTTCACAGAAAACAAATAAGTTTCTCAGAAAGCTTCTTTCTCTTTGTTATCGGAGGATATTTCCTTGGCCCTATAGTCTTCAAAGGGAAAGGAAATATCTGTTGTCAGATTCCACAGAAATAAGGCTAGCAAAGAGATCCACGAAATACAGATGTAACTCTGTGAGATGAATTAACAGAACACTAAGCAGTTTCTCAGAAAGCTTCTTTCTCTTTGTTATCGGAGGTTATTTCCTTTGGCCCTGTAGTATTCAAAGGGAAAGGAAATATCTGTTCTCAGCTTCCACAGAAATAAGGATAGCAAAGAGACCCACGAAATACAGATGTAACTCTGTGAGATGAATTAACAGAACACTAAGCAGTATCTCAGAAAGCTTCTTTCCAGTTTTCAACGGGGGATATTTACTTTTTCACAATAGCCCTCTAAGGGCTTCCAAATATCACTTTTCCAATTCCACAGGAACTGTCTTAGCGAAAGGCTTCTTTAGGGGAAAGCTGTAACTCTGTGAGATGATTTCACAGAACACAAAGAAGTTTCTGAGAAAGCTTCTTTCTCTTTGTTATCGGAGGATATTTCCTTTGGCCCTATAGTCTTCAAAGGGAAAGGAAATATCTGTTGTCAGATTCCACAGAAATAAGGCTAGCAAAGAGATGCACGAAATACAGATGTAACTCTGTGAGATGAATTAACAGAACACTAAGCATTTTCTCAGAAAGCTTCTTTCCAAATTTCATCGGAGGATATTTCCTTTTTCACCATAGCCCTCTATGGGCTTCCAAATACCACTTTGCCAATTCCACAAGAACTGTCTTAGCGAAAGGCTTCTTGAGGGGAAAGCTGTAACTCTGTGAGTAGATTTCACAGAACAGAAAGAAGTTTCTCAGAAAGCTTCTTTCTCTTTGTTATCGGAGGATATTTCCTTTGGCCCTATAGTCTTCAATGGGATCCGAAATATCTGTTCTCAGATTCCACAGAAATAAGACTAGCAAAGAGATCCACGAAATACAGATGTAACTCTGTGAGATGAATTAACAGAACACTAAGCAGTTTCTCAGAAAGCTTCTTTCCAGATTTCATCTGAGGATATTTCCTTTTTCACCGTAGCCCTCTATGGGCTTCCAAATGTCACTTGCCAATTCCACAAGAACTGTCTTAGCGAAAGGCTTCTTGACGGGAAAGATGTAACTCTGTGAGATGATTTCACAGAACAAAAAGAAGTTTCTCAGAAAGCTTCTTTCTCTTTGTTATCGGAGGATATTTCCTTTGGCCCTATAGTTTTCAAAGGGAAAGGCAGTATCTGTTCTCAGATTCCACAGAAATAAGTCTAGCAAAGATATCCACGATATACAGATGTAACTCTGTGAGATGAATTAACAGAACACTAAGCAGTTTCTCAGAAAGCTTCTTTCCGATTTCATCGAAGGATATTTCCTTTTTCACCATAGCCCTCTATGGGCTTCCAAATAACACTTTGCCAATTCCACAAGAACTGTCTTAGCGAAAGGCTTCTTGTGGGGAAAGCTGTAACTCTGTGAGATGATTTCACAGAACACAAAGAAGTTTCTCAGAAAGCTTCTTTCTCTTTGTTATCGGAGGATATTTTCTTTGGCCCTATAGTCTTCGAAGGGAAAGGAAATATCTGTTCTCAGATTCCACAGAAATAAGGCTAGCAAAGAGATCCACGAAATACAGGTGTAACTCTGTGAGATGAATTAACAGAACACTAAGCAGTTTCTCAGAAACCTTCTTTCCAGATTTCATGGGAGGATATTTCCTTTTTCACCATAATCCTCTATGGGCTTCCAAATATCACTTTGCCAATTCCACAAGAACTGTCTTAGCGAAAGGCTTCTTGAGGGGAAAGCTGTAACTCTGTGAGATGATTTCACAGAACACAAAGAAGTTTCTCAGAAACTTCTTTCTCTTGGTTATCGGAGGATATTTCCTTTTGGCCTATAGTCTTCATAGGGATCCGAAATATCTGTTCTCAGATTTCACAGAAATAAGGCTAGCAAAGAGATCCACGAAAAACAGAGGTAACTCCGTGAGATGAATTAACAGAACACTGAGCAGTTTCTCAGAAAGCTTCTTTCCAGATTTCATGGGAGGATATTTCCTTTTTCACCATAGCCCTCTAGGGGCTTCGAAATCTCACTTTGCCAATTCCCCAAGAACTGTCTTAGCGAAAGGCTTCTTGAGGGGAAAGCTGTAACTCTCTGAGATGATTTCACAGAACACAAAGAAGTTTCTCAGAAAGCTTCTTTCTCTTTGTTATCGGAGGATATTTCCTTTGGCCCTATAGTCTTCAAAGGGAAAGGAAATATCTGTTGTCAGATTCCACAGAAATGAGGGTAGCAAAGAGATCCACGAAATACAGATGTAACTCTGTGAGGTGAATTAAGAGAACACTAAGCAGTTTCTCAGAAAGCTTCCTTCCAGACTTCATCTGAGGATATTTCCTTTTTCACCATAGCCCTCTATGAGCTTCCAAATATCACTTTGCCAATTCCACAAGAACTGTCTTAGAGAAACGCTTCTTGAGGTGAAAGCTGTAACTCTGTGAGATGATTTCACAGAACACAAAGAAGTTTCTCAGAAAGCTTCTTTCTCTTTGTTATCAGAGGATATTTCCTTTGGACCTATAGTCTTCATAGGGATCCGAAATATCTGTTCTCAGACTCCACAGAAATAAGGGTAGCAAAGAGATCCGCGAAACACAGATGTAACTCTGTGAGATGAATTAACAGAACACTAAGCAGTTTCTCAGAAAGCTTCTTTCCAGATTTCATCGGAGGATATTTCCTTTTTCTCCAAAGCCGTCTATGAGCTTCCAAATATCACTTTGCCAATTCCAAAAGAACTGTCTTAGCGAAAGGCTTCTTGAGGGGAACGCTGTCACTCTCTCAGAGGATTTCACAGAAAACAAAGAAGTTTCTCAGAAAGCTTCTTTCTCTTTGTTATCGGAGGATATTTCCTTGGCCCTATAGTCTTCAAAGGGAAAGGAAATATCTGTTGTCAGATTCCACAGAAATAAGGCTAGCAAAGAGATCCACGAAATACAGATGTAACTCTGTGAGACGAATTAACAGAACACTAAGCAGTTTCTCAGAAAGCTTCTTTCCAGATTTCATCGGAGGATATTTCCTTTTCCACCATAGCCCTCTATGGGCTTCCAAATATCACTTTGCCAATTCCACAAGAACTGTCTTAGCGAAAGGCTTCTTGAGGGGAAAGCTGTAACTCTGTGAGATGATTTCACAGAACACAAAGAAGTTTCTCAGAAAGCTTCTTTCTCTTTGTTATCGGAGGATATTTCCTTTGGCCCTGTAGTCTTCAAAGGGAAAGGAAATATCTGTTGTCAGATTCCACAGAAATAAGGATAGCAAAGAGACCCACGAAATACAGATGTAACTCTGTGAGATGAATTAACAGAACACTAAGCAGTTTCTCAGAAAGCTTCTTTCCAGATTTCATCGGAGGATATTTCCTTTTTCACCATAGCCCTCTATGGGCTTCCAAATAACACTTTGTCAATTCCACAACAACTGTCTTAGCGAAAGGCTTCTTGAGGGGAAAGCTGTAACTGTGTGAGATGATTTCACAGAACAGAAAGAAGTTTCTCAGAAAGCTTCTTTCTCTTTGTTATCGGAGGATATTTCCTTTGGCCCTATAGTCTTCAAAGGGAAAGGAAATATCTGTTGTCAGATTCCACAGAAATAAGGCTAGCAAAGAGATGCACGAAATACAGATGTAACTCTGTGAGATGAATTATCAGAACACTAAGCAGTTTCTCAGAAAGCTTCTTTCCAGATTTCATCGGAGGATATTTCCTTTTTCACCATAGCCCTCTATGGGCTTCCAAATACCACTTTGCCAATTCCACAAGAACTGTCTTAGCGAAAGTCTTCTTGAGGGGAAAGCTGTAACTCTGTGAGATGATTTCACAGAACAGAAAGAAGTTTCTCAGAAAGCTTCTTTCTCTTTGTTATCGGAGGATATTTCCTTTGGCCCTATTGTCTTCAATGGGATCCAAAATATCTGTTCTCAGATTCCACAGAAATAAGACTAGCAAAGAGATCCACGAAATACAGATGTAACTCTGTGAGATGAATTAACAGAACACTAAGCAGTTTCTCAGAAAGCTTCTTTCCAGATTTCATCGGAGGATATTTCCTTTTTCACCGTAGCCCTCTATGGGCTTCCAAATGTCACTTGCCAATTCCACAAGAACTGTCTTAGCGAAAGGCTTCTTGACGGGAAAGATGTAACTCTGTGAGATGATTTCACAGAACAAAAAGAAGTTTCTCAGAAAGCTTCTCTCTCTTTGTTATCGGAGGATATTTCCTTTGGCCCTATAGTTTTCAAAGGGAAAGGCCATATCTGTTCTCAGATTCCACAGAAATAAGTCTAGCAAAGATATCCACGAAATACAGATGTAACTCTGTGAGATGAATTAACAGAACACTAAGCAGTTTCTCAGAAAGCTTCTTTCCGATTTCATCGAAGGATATTTCCTTTTTCACCATAGCCCTCTATGGGCTTCCAAATAACACTTTGCCAATTCCACAAGAACTGTCTTAGCGAAAGGCTTCTTGTGGGGAAAGCTGTAACTCTGTGAGATGATTTCACAGAACACAAAGAAGTTTCTCAGAAAGCTTCTTTCTCTTTGTTATCTGAGGATATTTTCTTTGGCCCTATAGTCTTCGAAGGGAAAGGAAATATCTGTTCTCAGATTCCACAGAAATAAGGCTAGCAAAGAGATCCACGAAATACAGGTGTAACTCTGTGAGATGAATTAACAGAACACTAAGCAGTTTCTCAGAAAGCTTCTTTCCAGATTTCATGGGAGGATATTTCCTTTTTCACCATAATCCTCTATGGGCTTCCAAATATCACTTTGCCAATTCCACAAGAACTGTCTTAGCGAAAGGCTTCTTGAGGGGAAAGCTGTAACTCTGTGAGATGATTTCACAGAACACAAAGAAGTTTCTCAGAAACTTCTTTCTCTTGGTTATCGGAGGATATTTCCTTTTGGCCTATAGTCTTCATAGGGATCCGAAATATCTGTTCTCAGATTTCACAGAAATAAGGCTAGCAAAGAGATCCACGAAAAACAGAGGTAACTCCGTGAGATGAATTAACAGAACACTGAGCAGTTTCTCAGAAAGCTTCTTTCCAGATTTCATGGGAGGATATTTCCTTTTTCACCATAGACCTCTAGGGGCTTCGAAATCTCACTTTGCCAATTCCCCAAGAACTGTCTTAGCGAAAGGCTTCTTGAGGTGAAAGCTGTAACTCTGTGAGATGATTTCACAGAACACAAAGAAGTTTCTCAGAAAGCTTCTTTCTCTTTGTTATCGGAGGATATTTCCTTTGGACCTATAGTCTTCTTAGGGATCCGAAATATCTGTTCTCAGACTCCACAGAAATAAGGGTAGCAAAGAGATCCGCGAAATACAGATGTAACTCTGTGAGATGAATTAACAGAACACTAAGCAGTTTCTCAGAATGCTTCTTTCCAGATTTCATCGGAGGATATTTCCTTTTTCTCCAAAGCCGTCAATGAGCTTCCAAATATCACTTTGCCAATTCCAAAAGAACTGTCTTAGCGAAAGGCTTCTTGAGGGGCAAGCTGTCACTCTCTCAGAGGATTTCACAGAAAACAAAGAAGTTTCTCAGAAAGCTTCTTTCTCTTTGTTATCGGAGGATATTTCCTTGGCCCTATAGTCTTCAAAGGGAAAGGAAATATCTGTTGTCAGATTCCACAGAAATAAGGCTAGCAAAGAGATCCACGAAATACAGATGTAACTCTGTGAGATGAATTAACAGAACACTAAGCAGTTTCTCAGAAAGCTTCTTTCCAGATTTCATCGGAGGATATTTCCTTTTCCACCATAGCCCTCTATGGGCTTCCAAATATCACTTTGCCAATTCCACAAGAACTGTCTTAGCGAAAGGCTTCTTGAGGGGAAAGCTGTAACTCTGTGAGATGATTTCACAGAACACAAAGAAGTTTCTCAGAAAGCTTCTTTCTCTTTGTTATCGGAGGATATTTCCTTTGGCCCTATAGTCTTCAAAGGGAAAGGAAATATCTGTTCTCAGATTCCACAGAAATAAGGATAGCAAAGAGACCCACGAAATACAGATGTAACTCTGTGAGATGAATTAACAGAACACTAAGCAGTTTCTCAGAAAGCTTCTTTCCAGATTTCATCGGAGGATATTTCCTTTTTCACCATAACCCTCTATGGGCTTCCAAATAACACTTTGTCAATTCCACAACAACTGTCTTAGAGAAAGGCTTCTTGAGGGGAAAGCTGTAACTGTGTGAGATGATTTCACAGAACAGAAAGAAGTTTCTCAGAAAGCTTCTTTCTCTCGGTTATCGGATGATATTTCCTTTGGCCCTAGAGTCTTCAAAGGGAAAGGAAATATCTGTTCTCAGATTCCACAGAAATAAGGCTAGCAAAGAGATCCACGAAATACAGATGTAACTCTGTGAGATGAATTAACAGAACACTAAGCAGTTTCTCAGAAAGCTTCTTTCCAGATTTCATCGGAGGATATTTCCTTTTTCATCGTAGCCCTCTATGGGCTTCCAAATGTCACTTGCCAATTCCACAAGAACTGTCTTAGCGAAAGGCTTCTTGAGGGGAAAGCTGTAACTCTCTGAGATGATTTCACAGAACACAAAGAAGTTTCTCAGAAACCTTCTTTCTTTTTGTTATCGGAGGATATTTCCTTTGACCCTATAGTCTTCAAAGGGAAAGGAAATATCTGTTGTCAGATTCCACAGAAATAAGGCTAACAAAGAGATCCACGAAATACAGATGTAACTCTCTGAGATGAATTAACAGAACACTAATCAGTTTCTCAGAAAGCTTCCTTCCAGATTACATCGGAGGATATTTCCTTTTTCACCATAGCCCTCTATGGGCTTCCAAATATCACTTTGCCAATTCAACAAGAACTGTCTTAGCGAAAGGCTTCTTGAGGGGAAAGCTGTAACTCTGTGAGATGATTTCACAGAACACAAAGAAGTTTCTCGGAAAGCTTCTTTCTCTTTGTTATCGGAGGATATTTCCTTTTGCCCTATAGTCTTAAAAGGGATCCGAAATATCTGTTCTCAGATTCCACAGAAAAAAGTCTAGCAAAGAGATCCACGAAATACAGATGTAACTCTGTGAGATGAATTAACAGATCACTAAGCAGTTTCTCAGAAAGCTTCTTTCCAGATTTCATCTGAGGATATTTCCTTTTTCACTATAGCCTTCTATGGGCTTCCAAATATCACTTTGCCAATTCCACATGAACAGTCTTAGCGAAAGGCTTCTTGAGGGGAAAGCTGAAACTGTGTGAGATGATTTCACAGAACACAAAGAAGTTCCTCAGAAAGCTTCTTTCTCTGTGTTATCGGAGGATATTTCCTTTGGCCCTATAATTTTCAAAGGGAAAGGATATATCTGTTCTCAGATTCCACAGAAATAAGGCTAGCAAAGAGATCCACGAAATACAGATGTAACTCTGTGAGATGAATTAGCAGAACACTAAGCAGTTTCTCAGAAAGCTTCTTTCCGATTTCATCGAAGGATATTTCCTTTTTCACCATAGCCCTCTATGGGCTTCCAAATAACACTTTGCCAATTCCACAAGAACTGTCTTAGCGAAAGGCTTCTTGTGGGGAAAGCTGTAACTCTGTGAGATGATTTAACAGAACACAAAGAAGTTTCTCAGAAAGCTTCTTTCTCTTTGTTATCGGAGGATATTTCCTTTGGCCCTATAGTCTTCAAAGGGATCCGAAATATCTGTTCTCAGATTCCACAGAAATAAGGCTAGCAAAAAGATCCACGAAATACAGATGTAACTCTGTGAGATGAATTAACAGAACACTAAGCAGTTTCTCAGAAAGCTTCTTTCCAGATTTCATCGGAGGATATTTCCTTTTTCACCGTAGCCCTCTATGGGCTTCCAAATGTCACTTTGCCAATTCCACAAGAACTGTCTTAGCGAAAGGCTTCTTGAGGGGAAAGCTGAAACTCCGTGAGATGATTTCACAGAACACAAAGAAGTTTCTCAGAAACCTTCTTTCTCTTTGTTATCGGAGGATATTTCCTTTGGCCCTATAGTCGTCAAAGGGATCCGAAATATCTGTTCTCAGATTCCACAGAAATAAGGCTAGCAAAGATATCCACGAAGTACAGGGGTAACTCTGTGAGATGAATTAACAGAACACTAAGCAGTTTCTCAGAAAGCTTCTTTCCAGATTTCATCGGAGGATATTTCCTTTTTCACCAGAGCCCTCTAAGGGCTTCCAAATAACACTTTGCCAATTCCACAAGAACTGTCTTAGCGAAAGCCTTCTTGAGTGGAAAGCTGTAACTCTGTGAGATGATTTCAAAGACCACAAAGAAGTTTCTCAGAAAGCTTCTTTCTCTTGGTTATGGGAGGATATTTCCTTTGGTCCTATAGTCTTCAAAGGCATCTGAAATATCTGTTCTCATATTCCACAGAAATGAGGCTAGCAAAGATATCCACGAAATACAGATGTAACTCTGTGAAATGAATTAACAGAACACTAAGCAGTTTCTCAGAAAGCTTCTTTCCAGATTTCATCGGAGGATATTTCCTTTTTCACCATAGCCCTCTAATGGCTTCCAAATATCACTTTGCCAATTCCACAAGAACTGTCTTAGCGAAAGGCTTCTTCAGGGGAAAGCTGTAACTCTGTGAGATGATTTCACAGAACATAAAGAAGTTTCTCAGAAAGCTTCTTTCTCTTTGTTATCGGAGGATATTTCCTTTGGCCCTATAGTCTTCAAAGGGAAAGGAAATATCTGTTGTCAGATTCCACAGAAATAAGGCTAGCAAAGACATCCACGAAATACAGATGTAACTCTGTGAGATGAATTAACAGAACACTAAGCAGTTTCTCAGAAAGCTTCTTTCCAGATTTCATCGGAGGATATTTCCTTTTTCACCATAGCCCTCTATGGGCTTCCAAATATCACTTTGCCAATTCCACAAGAACTGTCTTAGCGAAAGGCTTCTTGAGTGGAAAGCTGTAACTCTGTGAGATGATTTCACAGAACACAAAGAAGTTTCTCAGAAAGCTTCTTTCTCTTGGTTATCGGAGGATATTTCCTTTGGCCCTATAGTCTTCAAAGGGAAAGGAAATATCTGTTCCCAGATTCCACAGAAATAAGGCTAGCAAAGAGATCCACGAAATACAGATGTAACTCTGTGAGATGAATTAACAGAACACTAAGCAGTTTCTCAGAAAGCTTCTTTCCAGATTTCATCGGAGGATATTTCCTTTTTCACCATAGCCCTCTATGGGCTTCCAAATATCATTTTGCCAATTCCACAAGAACTGTGTAAGCGAAAGGCTTCTTGAGGGGAAAGCTGTAACTCTGTGAGATGATTTAACAGAACACAAAGAAGTTTCTCAGAAAGTTTCTTTCTCTTTGTTATCGGAGGATATTTCCTTTGGCCCTATAGTCTTCAAAGGGATCCGAAATATCTGTTCTCAGATTCCACAGAAATAATACTAGCAAAGAGATCCACGAAATACAGATGTAACTCTGTGAGATGAATTAACAGAACACTGAGCAGTTTCTCAGAAAGCTTCTTTCCAGATTTCATCGGAGGATATTTCCTTTTTCACCGCAGCCCTCTATGGGCTTCCAAATATCACTTTGCCAATTCCACAAGAACTGTCTTAGCGAAAGGCTTCTTGAGGGGAAAGCTGTAACTCTGTGAGATGATTTCACAGAACACAAAGAAGTTTCTCGGAAAGCTTCTTTCTCTTTGTTATCGGAGGATATTTCCTTTTGCCCTATAGTCTTCAAAGGGATCCGAAATATCAGTTCTCAGATTCCACAGAAAAAAGGCTAGCAAAGAAATCCACGAAATACAGATGTAACTCTGTAAGATGAATTAACAGATCACTAAGCAGTTTCTCAGAAAGCTTCTTTCCAGATTTCATCTGAGGATATTTCCTTTTTCACTATAGCCTTCTTTGGGCTTCCAAATATCACTTTGCCAATTCCACATGAACTGTCTTAGCGAAAGACTTCTTGAGGGGAAAGCTGTAACTCTGTGAGATGATTTCACAGAACACAAAGAAGTTTCTCAGAAAGCTTCTTTCTCTGTGTTATCGGAGGATATTTCCTTTGGCCCTATACTTTTCAAAGGGAAAGGAAATATCTGTTCTCAGATTCCACAGAAATAAGGCTAGCAAAGAGATCCACGAAATACAGATGTAACTCTGTGAGATGAATTAGCAGAACACTAAGCAGTTTCTCAGAAAGCTTCTTTCCGATTTCATCGAAGGATATTTCCTTTTTCACCATAGCCCTCTATGGGCTTCCAAATAACACTTTGCCAATTCCACAAGAACTATCTTAGCGAAAGGCTTCTTGTGGGGAAAGCTGTAACTCTGTGAGATGATTTCACAGAACACAAAGAAGTTTCTCAGAAAGCTTCTTTCTCTTTGTTATTGGAGGATATTTCCTTTGGCCCTATAGTCTTCAAAGGGAAAGAAATATCTGTCTCAGATTCCAAGAAATAAGGCTAGCAAAGAGATCCACGAAATACAGATGTAACTCTGTGAGATGAATTAACAGAACACTAAGCAGTTTCTCAGAAAGCTTCTTTCCGGATTTCATCGGAGGATATTTCCTTTTTCACCATAGCCCTCTATGGGCTTCCAAATATCACTTTGCCAATTCCACAAGAACTGTCTTAGCGAAAGGCTTCTTGAGGGGAAAGCTGTAACTGTGTGAGATGATTTCACAGAACACAAAGAAGTTTCCCAGAAAGCTTCTTTCTCTTGGTTATCGGAGGATATTTCCTTTGGCCCTATAGTCTTCAAAGGGAAAGGAAACACCTGTTCTCAGATTCCACAGAAATAAGGCTAGGAAAGAGATCCACGAAATACAGATGTAACTCTGTGTGATGATTTAACAGAACACTAAGCAGTTTCTCAGAAAGCTTCTTTCCAGATTTCATCGGAGGATATTTCCTTTTTCACCATAGCCCTCTTTGGGCTTCCAAATAGCACTTTGCCAATTCCACAAGAAGGGTCTTAGCGAAAGGCTTCTTGAGGGGAAAGCTGTAACTCTGTGAGATGATTTCACCGAACAAAAGGAAGTTTCTCAGAAAGCTTCTTTCTCTTTGTTACCGGAGGATATTTCCTTTGGCCCTATAGTCTTCAAAAAGAAAGGAAATATCTGTTCTCAGATTACACAGAAATAAGACTAGCAAAGAGATCCACGAAATACAGATGTAACTCTGCGAGATGAATTAACAGAACACTAAGCAGTTTCTCAGAAAGCTTCTTTCCAGATTTCATGGGAGGATATTTCCTTTTTTCACCATAGCCCTCTATGGGCTTCCAAATATCACTTTGCCAATTCCACAAGAACTGTCTTATCGAAAGGCTTCTTGAGGGGAAAGCTGTAACTCTGTGAGATGATTTCACAGAACACAAAGAAGTTTCTCAGAAAGCTTCTTTCTCTTTGTTATCGGAGGATATTTCCTTTTGCCCTGTAGTCTTCAAAGGGATCTGAAATATCTGTTCTCAAATTCCACAGAAATAAGTCTAGCAAGGAGATCCACGAAATACAGATGTAATTCTGTGAGATGAATTAACAGAACACTAAGCAGTTTCTCAGAAAGCTTCTTTCCGGATTTCATCGGAGGATATTTCCTTTTTCACCATAGCCCTCTATGGGCTTCCAAATAACACTTTGCCAATTCCACAAAAAGGTCTTAGCGAAAGGCTTCTTGAGGGGAAAGCTATAACTCTGTGAGATGATTTCACAGAACACAAAGATGTTTCTCAGAAAGCTTCTTTCTCTTTGTTATCGCAGGATATTTCCTTTGGCCGTATAGTCTTCAAATGGGAAAGGAATTATCTGTTGTCAGATTCCACAGAAATAAGGCTAGCAAAGAGGTCCACGAAATACAGATGTAACTCTGTGAAAAGAATTCACACAACACTAAGCAGTTTCTCAGAAAGCTTCTTTCCAGATTTCATCTGAGAATATTTCTTTTTTCACCATAGTCCTCTATGGGCTTCCAAATATCACTTTGCCAATTCCACAAGAACTGTCTAAGCGAAAGGATACTTGAGGGGAAAACTGTAACTCTGTGAGATGATTTCACAGAACACAAAGAAGTTTCTCAGAAATCTTCTATCTCTGTGTTATCGGAGGATATTCCCTTGGGCCCTATAGTATTCAAAGGGAAAGAAAATATCTGTTGTCAGATTCCATAGAAATAAGGCTAGCAAAGAGATCCACGAAATACAGATGTAACTCTGTGAGATGAATTAACAGAACACTAAGCAGTTTCTCAGAAAGCTTCTTTCCAGATTTCATGGGAGGATATTTCCTTTTTCACCATAGCTCTCTATGGGCTTCCAAATATCACTTTGCCAGTTCCACAAGAACTGTCTTAGCGAAAGGCTTCTTGAGGGGAAAGCTGTAACTCTGTGAGATGATTTCACAGAACACAAAGAAGTTTCTCAGAAAGCTTCTTTCTCTTTCTTATCGGAGGATATTTCCTTTGGCCCTATAGTCTTCAAAGGAAAAGGAAATATCTGTTCTCAGATTCCACAGAAATAAGGCTAGCAAAGAGATCCACGAAATACAGATGTAACTCTGTGAGATGAATTAACAGAACACTAAGCAGTTTCTCTGAAAGCTTCTTTCCAGATTTCATCGGAGGATATTTCCTTTTCCACCATAGCCCTCTATGGGCTTCGAAATATCACTTTGCCAATTCCACAAGAACTGTCTTAGCGAAAGGCTTATTGAGGGGAAAGCTGTAACTCTGTGAGATGATTTCACAGAACACTAAGAAGTTTCTCAGAAAACTTCTTTCTCTTTTTTATCGGAGGATATTTCCTTTGGCCCTATAGTCTTCAAAGGGAAAGGAAATATCTGTTCTCAGATTCCACAGAAATAAGGCTAGCAAAGAGATCCACGAAATACAGATGTAACTCCATGAGATGAATTAACAGAACACTAAGCATTTTCTCAGAAAGCTTCTTTCCAGATTTCATCGGAGGGTATTTCCTTTTTCACCATAGCCCTCTATGGGCTTCCAAATAACACTTTGCCAATTCCACAAGAACTGTCTTAGCGAAAGGCTTCTTGAGGGCAAAGCTGTAACTCTGTGAGATGATTTCACAGAACACAAAGAAGTTTCTCAGAAAGCTTCTTACTCTTTGTTATCGGAGGATATTTCCTTTGGCCCTATAGTCGTCAAAGGGAAAGGAAATATCTGCTCTCAGATTCCACAGAAATAAGGATAGCAAAGAGATCCACGAAATACAGATGTAATTCTGTGAGATGAATGAACAGAACACTAAGCAGTTTCTCAGAAAGCTTCTTTGAAGATTTCATCGGAGGATATTTCCTTTTTCACCATAGCCCTCTATGGGCTTCCAAATATCATTTTGCCAATTCCACAAGAACTGTCTTAGCGAAAGGCTTCTTTAGGGGAAAGCTGTAACTCTGTGAGATGATTTCACAGAACACAAAGAAGTTTCTCAGAAAGCTTCTTTCTCTTCGTTATCGGAGGATATTTCCTTTGGCATTATAGTCTTCAAAGGGAAAGGAAATATCTGTTCTCAGATTTAACTGAAATAAGGCTAGCAAGGGATCCACGAAATACAGATGTAACTCTGTGAGATGAATTAACAGAACACTAAGCAGTCTCTCAGAAAGCTTCTTTCCAGATTTCATCGGTGGATATTTCCTTTTTCACCATAGCCCTCTATGGGCTTCCGAATAAACTTTGCCTATTCCACAAGAACTGTCTTAGCGAAAGGCTTCTTGAGGGGAAAGCTGTGACTCTGTGAGATGATTTCACAGAACACAAAGAAGTTTCTCAGAAAGCTTCTTTCTCTTGGTTATCGGAGGATATTTCCTTTGGCCCTATAGTCTTCAAAGGGAAAGGAAATATCTGTTGTCAGATTCCACCGAAAAAAGGCTAGCAAAGAGATCCACGAAATACAGATGTAACTCTGTGAGATGAATTAACAGATCACTAAGCAGTTTCTCAGAAAGCTTCTTTCCAGATTTCATCTGAGGATATTTCCTTTTTCACTATAGCCTTCTATGGGCTTCCAAATATCACTTTGCCAATTCCACATGAACTGTCTTAGCGAAAGGCTTCTTGAGGGGAAAGCTGTAACTCTGTGAGATGATTTCACAGAACACAAAGAAGTTTCTCAGAAAGCTTCTTTCTCTGTGTTATCGGAGGATATTTCCTTTGGCCCTATACTTTTCAAAGGGAAAGGAAATATCTGTTGTCAGATTCCACAGAAATAAGGCTAGCAAAGAGATCCACGAAATACAGATGTAACTCTGTGAGATGAATTAACAGAACACTAAGCAGTTTCTCAGAAAGCTTCTTTCCGATTTCATCGAAGGATATTTCCTTTTTCACCATAGCCCTCTATGGGCTTCCAAATAACACTTTGCCAATTCCACAAGAACTGTCTTAGCGAAAGGCTTCTTGAGGGGAAAGCTGTAACTGTGTGAGATGATTTCACAGAACAGAAAGAAGTTTCTCAGAAAGCTTCTTTCTCTTGGTTATCGGAGGATATTTCCTTTTGCCCTATAGTCTTCATAGGGATCCGAAATATCTGTTCTCAGATTCCACAGAAATAAGGCTAGCAAAGAGATCCACGAAATACAGATATAACTCTGTGAGATGAATTAACAGAACACTAAGCAGTTTCTCAGAAAGCTTCTTTCCAGTTTTCATCGGAGGATATTTCCTTTTTCTCCATAGCCCTCTATGAGCTTCCAAATATCACTTTGCCAATTCCACAAGAATGTCTTAGCGAAAGGCTACTTGAGGGGAAAGCTGTAACTGTGTGAGATGATTTCACAGAACACAAAGAAGTTTCTCATAAAGCTTCTTTCTCTTGGTTATCGGAGGATATTTCCTTTGGCCCTATAGTCTTCAAAGGGAAAGGAAATATCTGTTATCAGATTCCACAGAAATAAGGCTAGCAAAGAGATCCACGAAATGCAGATGTAACTCTGTGAGATGAATTAACAGAACACTAAGCAGTTTCTCAGAAAGCTTCTTTCCAGATTTCATCGGAGGATATTTCCTTTTTCACCACAGCCCTCTATGGGCTTCCAAATATCACTTTGCCAATTCCACATGAACTGTCTTAGCGAAAGGCTTCTTGAGGGGAAAGCTGTAACTCTGTGAGATGATTTCACAGAACACAAAGAAGTTTCTCAGAAAGCTTCTTTCTCTGTGTTATCGGAGGATATTTCCTTTGGCCCTATACTTTTCAAAGGGAAAGGAAATATCTGTTGTCAGATTCCACAGAAATAAGGCTACCAAAGAGATCCACGAAATACAGATGTAACTCTGTGAGATGAATTAACAGAACACTAAGCAGTTTCTCAGAAAGCTTCTTTCCGATTTCATCGAAGGATATTTCCTTTTTCACCATAGCCCTCTATGGGCTTCCAAATAACACTTTGCCAATTCCACAAGAACTGTCTTAGCGAAAGGCTTCTTGAGGGGAAAGCTGTAACTCTGTGAGATGATTTCACAGAACACAAAGAAGTTTCTCATAAAGCTTCTTTCTCTTGGTTATCGGAGGATATTTCCTTTGGCCCTATAGTCTTCAAAGGGAAAGGAAATATCTGTTCTCAGATTCCACAGAAATAAGGCTAGCAAAGACATCCACGAAACACAGATGTAACTCTGTAAGATGAATTAACAGAACACTAAGCAGTTTCTCAGAAAGCTTCTTTCCAGATTTCAAGGGAGGATATTTCCTTTTTCACCATAGCCCTCTATGGGCGTCCAAATATCACTTTGCCAATTCCACAAGAACTGTCTTAGCGAGGGCTTCTTCAGGGAGAAGCTGTATCTCTGTGAGATGATTTCACAGCACACAAAGAAGTGTCTCAGAAAGCTTCTTTCTCTTTGTTATCGGAGGATATTTCCTTTGGCCCTATAGTCTTCAAAGGGAAAGGAAATATCTGTTGTCAGATTCCACAGAAATAAGGGTAGCAAAGAGATCCACGAAATACAGATGTAACTCTGTGACATGAATTAACAGAACACTAAGCAGTTTCTCAGAAAGCTTCCTTCCAGACTTCATCTGAGGATATTTCCTTTTTCACCATAGCCCTCTATGGGCTTCCAAATATCACTTTGCCAATTCCACAAGAACTGTCTTAGCGAAAGGCTTATTGAGGGGAAAGCTGTAACTCGGTAAGATGATTTCACAGAACACAAAGAAGTTTCTCAGAAAGCTTCTTTCTCTTTTTTATCGGAGGATATTGCCTTTGGCCCTATAGTCTTCAAAGGGAAAGGAAATATCTATTCTCAGATTCCACAGAAATAAGGCTAGCAAAGAGATCCACGAAATACAGATGTAACTCTGTGAGATGAATTAACAGAACACTAAGCAGTTTCTCGGAAAGCTTCTTTCCAGATTTCATGGGAGGATATTTCCTTTTTCACCATTGCCCTCTATAGGCTTCCAAATATCACTTTGCCAATTCCACAAGAACTGTCTTAGCGAAAGGCTTCTTGAGGGGAAAGCTGTAACTCTGTGAGATGATTTCACAGAACACAAAGAAGTTTCTCAGAAAGCTTCTTTCTCTTGGTTATCGGAGGATATTTCCTTTTGCCCTATAGTCTTCATAGGGATCCGAAATATCTGTTCTCAGATTCCACAGAAATAAGGCTAGCAAAGAGATCCACGAAATACAGATATAACTCAGTGAGATGAATTAACAGAACACTAAGCAGTTTCTCAGAAAGCTTCTTTCCAGATTTCATCGGAGGATATTTCCTTTTTCATCGTAGCCCTCTATGGGCTTCCAAATGTCACTTGCCAATTCCACAAGAACTATCTTAGCGAAAGGCTTCTTGAGGGGAAAGCTGTAACTCTGTGAGATGATTTCACAGAACACAAAGAAGTTTCTCAGAAACCTTCTTTCTCTTCGTTATCGGAGGATATTTCCTTTGGCCCTATAGTCTTCAAAGGGAAACGAAATATCTGTTCTCAGATTCCACAGAAATAAGGCTAGCAAAGAGATCCACGAAATACAGATGTATCTCTGTGAGATGAATTAACAGAAAACTCAGCAGCTTCTCAGGAAGCTTCTTTCCAGATTTCATCGGAGGATATTTCCTTTTTCACCATAGCCCTCTATGGGCTTCCAAATGTCACATTGCCAATTCCACAGGAACTGTCTTAGCGAAAGGCTTCTGGAGGGGAAAGCTGTAACTGTGTGAGATGATTTCACAGAACACAAAAAGTTTCTCAGAAAGCTTCTTTCTCTTTGTTATCAGAGGATATTTCCTTTGGCCCTGTAGTCTTCAAAGGGAAAGGAAATATCTGTTGTCAGATTCCACAGAAATAAGGCTAGCAAAGAGATACACGAAATACAGATGTAACTCTGTGAGATGAATTAACAGAACACTAAGCAGTTTCTCAGAAAGCTTCTTTCCAGATTTCATCGGAGGATATTTCCTTTTTCACCATAGCCCTCTATGAGCTTCCAAATACCACTTTGCCAATTCCACAAGAACTGTCTTAGCGAAAGGCTTCTTGAGGGGAAAGCTGTAACTCTGTGAGATGATTTCACAGAACACAAAGAAGTTTCTCAGAAAGCTTCTTTCTCTTTGTTATCGGAGGATATTTCCTTTGGCCCTATAGTCCTCAAAGGGAAAGGAAATATCTGTTCTCAGATTCCACAGAAATAAGGCTAGCCAAGAGATCCACGAAATACAGATGTAACTCTCTGAGATGATTTCACAGAACACAAAGAAGTTTCTCAGAAAGCTTCTTTCTCTTTGTTATCTGAGGATATTTCCTTTGGCCCTATAGTCTTCAAAGGGAAAGGAAATATCTGTTGTCAGATTCCACAGAAATGAGGGTAGCAAAGAGATCCACGAAATACAGATGTAACTCTGTGAGATGAATTAACAGAACACTAAGCAGTTTCTCAGAAAGCTTCCTTCCAGACTTCATCTGAGGATATTTCCTTTTTCACCATAGCCCTCTATGAGCTTCCAAATATCACTTTGCCAATTCCACAAGAACTGTCTTAGAGAAAGGCTTCTTGAGGTGAAAGCTGTAACTCTGTGAGATGATTTCACAGAACACAAAGAAGTTTCTCAGAAAGCTTCTTTCTCTTTGTTATCGGAGGATATTTCCTTTGGACCTATAGTCTTCATAGGGATCCGAAATATCTGTTCTCAGACTCCACAGAAATAAGGGTAGCAAAGAGATCCGCGAAATACAGATGTAACTCTGTGAGATGAATTAACAGAACACTAAGCAGTTTCTCAGAAAGCTTTTTTCCAGATTTCATCGGAGGATATTTCCTTTTTCTCCAAAGCCGTCTATGAGCTTCCAAATATCACTTTGCCAATTCCAAAAGAACTGTCTTAGCGAAAGGCTTCTTGAGGGGAAAGCTGTAACTCTCTCAGAGGATTTCACAGAAAACAAAGAAGTTTCTCAGAAAGCTTCTTTCTCTTTGTTATCGGAGGATATTTCCTTGGCCCTATAGTCTTCAAAGGGAAAGGAAATATCTGTTGTCAGATTCCACAGAAATAAGTCTAGCAAAGAGATCCACGAAATACAGATGTAACTCTGTGAGATGAATTAACAGAACACTAAGCAGTTTCTCAGAAAGCTTCTTTACAGATTTCATCGGAAGATATTTCCTTTTCCACCATAGCCCTCTATGGGCTTCCAAATATCACTTTGCCAATTCCACAAGAACTGTCTTAGCGAAAGGCTTATTGAGGGGAAAGCTGTAACTCTGTGAGATGATTTCACAGAACACAAAGACGTTTCTCAGAAAGCTTCTTTCTCTTTTTTATAGGAGGATATTGCCTTTGGCCCTATAGTCTTCAAAGGGAAAGGAAATATCTGTTTTCAGATTCCACAGAAATAAGGCTAGCAAAGAGATCCACGAAATACAGATGTTACTCTGTGAGATGAACTAACAGAACACTAAGCAGTTTCTCAGAAAGCTTCTTTCCAGATTTCATCGGAGGATATTTCCTTTTTCACCGTAGCCCTCTATGGGCTTCCAAATATCACTTGCCAATTCCACAAGAACTGTCTTAGCGAAAGGCTTCTTGACGGGAAAGATGTAACTCTGCGAGATGATTTCACAGAACACAAAGAAGTTTCTCAGAAAGCTTCTTTCTCTTTGTTATCGGAGGATATTTCCTTTGGCCCTATAGTTTTCAAAGGGAAAGGCAATATCTGTTCTCAGATTAAACAGAAATAAGTCTAGCAAAGATATCCACGAAATACAGATGTAACTCTGTGAGATGAATTAACAGAACACTAAGCAGTTTCTCAGAAAGCTTCTTTCCGATTTCATCGAAGGATACTTCCTTTTTCACCATAGCCCTCTATGGGCTTCCAAATAACACTTTGCCAATTCCACAAGAACTGTCTTAGCGAAAGGCTTCTTGTCGGGAAAGCTGTAACTCTGTGAGATGATTTCACAGAACACAAAGAAGTTTCTCAGAAAGCTTCTTTCTCTTTGTTATCGGAGGATATTTCCTTTGGCCCTATAGTCTTCGAAGGGAAAGGAAATATCTGTTCTCAGATTCCACAGAAATAAGGCTAGCAAAGAGATCCACGAAATACAGGTGTAACTCTGTGAGATGAATTAACAGAACACTAAGCAGTTTCTCAGAAAGCTTCTTTCCAGATTTCATGGGAGGATATTTCCTTTTTCACCATAATCCTCTATGGGCTTCCAAACATCACTTTGCCAATTCCACAAGAACTGTCTTAGCGAAAGGCTTCTTGAGGGGAAAGCTGTAACTCTGTGAGATGATTTCACAGAACACAAAGTAGTTTCTCAGAAACTTCTTTCTCTTGGTTATCGGAGGATATTTCCTTTTGGCCTATAGTCTTCATAGGGATCCGAAATATCTGTTCTCAGATTTCACAGAAATAAAGCTAGCAAAGAGATCCACGAAATACAGAGGTAACTCTGTGAGATGAATTAACAGAACACTGAGCAGTTTCTCAGAAAGCTTCTTTCCAGATTTCATGGGAGGATATTTCCTTTTTCACCATAGCCCTCTAGGGGCTTCGAAATCTCACTTTGCCAATTGCCCAAGAACTGTCTTAGCGAAAGGCTTCTTGAGGGGAAAGCTGTAACTCTGTGAGATGATTTCACAGAACACAAAGAAGTTTCTCAGAAAGCTTCTTTCTCTTTGTTATCTGAGGATATTTCCTTTGGCCCTATAGTCTTCAAAGGGAAAGGAAATATCTGTTGTCAGATTCCACAGAAATGAGGGTAGCAAAGAGATCCACGAAATACAGATGTAACTCTGTGAGATGAATTAACAGAACACTAAGCAGTTTCTCAGAAAGCTTCCTTCCAGACTTCATCTGAGGATATTTCCTTTTTCACCATAGCCCTCTATGAGCTTCCAAATATCACTTTGCCAATTCCACAAGAACTGTCTTAGAGAAAGGCTTCTTGAGGTGAAAGCTGTAACTCTGTGAGATGATTTCACAGAACACAAAGAAGTTTCTCAGAAAGCTTCTTTCTCTTTGTTATCGGAGGATATATCCTTTGGACCTATAGTCTTCATAGGGATCCGAAATATCTGTTCTCAGACTCCACAGAAATAAGGGTAGCAAAGAGATCCGCGAAATACAGATGTAACTCTGTGAGATGAATTAACAGAACACTAAGCAGTTTCTCAGAAAGCTTCTTTCCAGATTTCATCGGAGGATATTTCCTTTTTCTCCAAAGCCGTCTATGAGCTTCCAAATATCACTTTGCCAATTCCAAAAGAACTGTCTTAGCGAAAGGCTTCTTGAGGGGAAAGCTGTAACTCTCTCAGAGGATTTCACAGAAAACAAAGAAGTTTCTCAGAAAGCTTCGTTCTCTTTGTTATCGGAGGATATTTCCTTGGCCCTATAGTCTTCAAAGGGAAAGGAAATATCTGTTTTCAGATTCCACAGAAATAAGGCTAGCAAAGAGATCCACGAAATACAGATGTAACTCTGTGAGATGAATTAACAGAACACTAAGCAGTTTCTCAGAAAGCTTCTTTCCAGATTTCATCGGAGGATATTTCCTTTTCCACCATAGCCCTCTATGGGCTTCCAAATATCACTTTGCCAATTCCACAAGAACTGTCTTAGCGAAAGGCTTATTGAGGGAAAAGCTGTAACTCTGTGAGATGATTTCACAGAACACAAAGAAGTTTCTCAGAAAGCTTCTTTCTCTTTGTTATCGGAGGATATTTCCTTTGGCCCTATAGTCTTCAAAGGGAAAGGAAATATCTGTTCTCAGATTCCACAGAAATAAGGCTAGCAAAGAGACCCACGAAATACAGATGTAACTCTGTGAGATGAATTAACAGAACACTAAGCAGTTTCTCAGAAAGCTTCTTTCCAGATTTCATCGGAGGATATTTTCTTTTTCACCATAGCCCTCTATGGGCTTCCAAATAACACTTTGTCAATTCCACAAGAACTGTCTTAGCGAAAGGCTTCTTGAGGGGAAAGCTGTAACTGTGTGAGATGATTTCACAGAACAGAAAGAAGTTTCTCAGAAAGCTTCTTTCTCTTGGTTATCGGAGGATATTTCCTTTGGCCCTAGAGTCTTCAAAGGGAAAGGAAATATCTGTTCTCAGATTCCACAGAAATAAGGCTAGCAAAGAGATCCACGAAATACAGATGTAACTCTGTGAGATGAATTAACAGAACACTAAGCAGTTTCTCAGAAAGCTTCTTTCCAGATTTCATCGGAGGATATTTCCTTTTTCATCGTAGCCCTCTATGGGCTTCCAAATGTCACTTGCCAATTCCACAAGAACTGTCTTAGCGAAAGGCTTCTTGAGGGGAAAGCTGTAACTCTCTGAGATGATTTCACAGAACAGAAAGAAGTTTCTCAGAAACCTTCTTTCTTTTTGTTATCGGAGGATATTTCCTTTGACCCTATAGTCTTCAAAGGGAAAGGAAATATCTGTTGTCAGATTCCACAGAAATAAGGCTAACAAAGAGATCCACGAAATACAGATGTAACTCTGTGAGATGAATTAACAGAACACTAATCAGTTTCTCAGAAAGCTTCCTTCCAGATTACATCGGAGGATATTTCCTTTTTTACCATAGCCCTCTATGGGCTTCCAAATATCACTTTGCCAATTCCACAAGAACTGTCTTAGCGAAAGGCTTCTTGAGGGGAAAGCTGTAACTCTGTGAGATGATTTCACAGAACACAAAGAAGTTTCTCGGAAAGCTTCTTTCTCTTTGTTATCGGAGGATATTTCCTTTTGCCCTACAGTCTTAAAAGGGATCCGAAATATCTGTTCTCAGATTCCACAGAAAAAAGGCTAGCAAAGAGATCCACGAAATACAGATGTAACTCTGTGAGATGAATTAACAGATCACTAAGCAGTTTCTCAGAAAGCTTCTTTCCAGATTTCATCTGAGGATATTTCATTTTTCACTATAACTTTCTATGGGCTTCCAAATATCACTTTGCCAATTCCACATGAAATGTCTTAGCGAAAGGCTTCTTGAGGGGAAAGCTGAAACTGTGTGAGATGATTTCACAGAACACAAAGAAGTTTCTCAGAAAGCTTCTTTCTCTGTGTTATCGGAGGATATTTCCTTTGGCCCTATAATTTTCAAAGGGAAAGGAAATATCTGTTCTCAGATTCCACATAAATAAGGCTAGCAAAGAGATCCACGAAATACAGATGTAACTCTGTGAGATGAATTAGCAGAACACTAAGCAGTTTCTCAGAAAGCTTCTTTCCGATTTCATCGAAGGATATTTCCTTTTTCACCGTAGCCCTCTATGGGCTTCCAAATAACACTTTGCCAATTCCACAAGAACTGTCTTAGCGAAAGGCTTCTTGTGGGGAAAGCTGTAACTCTGTGAGATGATTTAACAGAACACAAAGAAGTTTCTCAGAAAGCTTCTTTCTCTTTGTTATCGGAGGATATTTCCTTTGGCCCTATAGTCTTCAAAGGGATCCGAAATATCTGTTCTCAGATTCCACAGAAATAAGACTAGCAAAAAGATCCACGAAATACAGATGTAACTCTGTGAGATGAATTAACAGAACACTAAGCAGTTTCTCAGAAAGCTTCTTTCCAGATTTCATCGGAGGATATTTCCTTTTTCACCGTAGCCCTCTATGGGCTTCCAAATGTCACTTTGCCAATTCCACAAGAACTGTCTTAGCGAAAGGCTTCTTGAGGGGAAAGCTGAAACTCCGTGAGATGATTTCACAGAACACAAAGAAGTTTCTCAGAAACTTTCTTTCTCTTTGTTATCGGAGGATATTTCCTTTGGCCCTATAGTCGTCAAAGGGATCCGAAATATCTGTTCTCAGATTCCACAGAAATAAGGCTAGCAAAGAGATCCACGAAGTACAGGGGTAACCCTGTGAGATGAATTAACAGAACACTAAGCAGTTTCTCAGAAAGCTTCTTTCCAGATTTCATCGGAGGATATTTCCTTTTTCACCAGAGCCCTCTAAGGGCTTCCAAATAACACTTCGCCAATTCCACAAAAACTGTCTTAGCGAAAGCCTTCTTGAGGGGAAAGCTGTAACTCTGTGAGATGATTTCACAGACCACAAAGAAGTTTCTCAGAAAGCTTCTTTCTCTTGGTTATGGGAGGATATTTCCTTTGGTCCTATAGTCTTCAAAGGGATCTGAAATATCTGTTCTCATATTCCACAGAAATAAGGCTAGCAAAGATATCCACGAAATACAGATGTAACTCTGTGAGATGAATGAACAGAACACTAAGCAGTTTCTCAGAAAGCTTCTTTCCAGATTTCATCGGAGGATATTTCCTTTTTCACCATAGCCCTCTAATGGCTTCCAAATATCACTTTGCCAATTCCACAAGAACTGTCTTAGCGAAAGGCTTCTTCAGGGGAAAGCTGTAACTCTGTGAGATGATTTCACAGAACATAAAGAAGTTTCTCAGAAAGCTTCTTTCTCTTTGATATCGGAGGATATTTCCTTTGGCCCTATAGTCTTCAAAGGGAAAGGAAATATCTGTTGTCAGATTCCACAGAAATAAGGCTAGCAAAGAGATCCACGAAATACAGATGTAACTCTGTGAGATGAATTAACAGAACACTAAGCAGTTTCTCAGAAAGCTTCTTTCCAGATTTCATCGGAGGATATTTCCTTTTTCACCATAGCCCTCTATGGGCTTCCAAATATCACTTTGCCAATTCCACAAGAACTGTCTTAGCGAAAGGCTTCTTGAGGGGAAAGCTGTAACTCTGTGAGATGATTTCACAGAACACAAAGAAGTTTCTCGGAAAGCTTCTTTCTCTTTGTTATCGGAGGATATTTCCTTTTGCCCTATAGTCTTAAAAGGGATCCGAAATATCTGTTCTCAGATTCCACAGAAAAAAGGCTAGCAAAGAGATCCACGAAATACAGATGTAACTCTGTGAGATGAATTAACAGATCACTAAGCAGTTTCTCAGAAAGCTTCTTTCCAGATTTCATCTGAGGATATTTCCTTTTTCACTATAACCTTCTATGGGCTTCCAAATATCACTTTGCCAATTCCACATGAACTGTCTTAGCGAAAGGCTTCTTGAGGGGAAAGCTGAAACTGTGTGAGATGATTTCACAGAACACAAAGAAGTTTCTCAGAAAGCTTCTTTCTCTGTGTTATCGGAGGATATTTCCTTTGGCCCTATAATTTTCAAAGGGAAAGGAAATATCTGTTCTCAGATTCCACATAAATAAGGCTAGCAACGAGATCCACGAAATACAGATGTAACTCTGTGAGATGAATTAACAGAACACTAAGCAGTTTCTCAGAAAGCTTCTTTCCGATTTCATCGAAGGATATTTCCTTTTTCACCGTAGCCCTGTATGGGCTTCCAAATAACACTTTGCCAATTCCACAAGAACTGTCTTAGCGAAAGGCTTCTTGTGGGGAAAGCTGTAACTCTGTGAGATGATTTAACAGAACACAAAGAAGTTTCTCAGAAAGCTTCTTTCTCTTTGTTATCGGAGGATATTTCCTTTGGCCCTATAGTCTTCAAAGGGATCCGAAATATCTGTTCTCAGATTCCACAGAAATAAGACTAGCAAAAAGATCCACGAAATACAGATGTAACTCTGGGAGATGAATTAACAGAACACTAAGCAGTTTCTCAGAAAGCTTCTTTCCAGATTTCATCGGAGGATATTTCCTTTTTCACCGTAGCCCTCTATGGGCTTCAAAATGTCACTTTGCCAATTCCACAAGAACTGTCTTAGCGAAAGGCTTCTTGAGGGGAAAGCTGAAACTCCGTGAGATGATTTCACAGAACACAAAGAAGTTTCTCAGAAACATTCTTTCTCTTTGTTATCGGAGGATATTTCCTTTGGCCCTATAGTCGTCAAAGGGATCCGAAATATCTGTTCTCAGATTCCACAGAAATAAGGCTAGCAAAGAGATCCACGAAGTACAGGGGTAACCCTGTGAGATGAATTAACAGAACACTAAGCAGTTTCTCAGAAAGCTTCTTTCCAGATTTCATCGGAGGATATATCCTTTTTCACCAGAACCCTCTAAGGGCTTCCAAATAACACTTCGCCAATTCCACAAGAACTGTCTTAGCGAAAGCCTTCTTGAGGGGAAAGCTGTAACTCTGTGAGATGATTTCACAGACCACAAAGAAGTTTCTCAGAAAGCTTCTTTCTCTTGGTTATGGGAGGATATTTCCTTTGGTCCTATAGTCTTCAAAGGGATCTGAAATATCTGTTCTCATATTCCACAGAAATAAGGCTAGCAAAGATATCCACGAAATACAGATGTAACTCTGTGAAATGAATTAACAGAACACTAAGCAGTTTCTCAGAAAGCTTCTTTCCAGATTTCATCGGAGGATATTTCCTTTTTCACCATAGCCCTCTAATGGCTTCCAAATATCACTTTGCCAATTCCACAAGAACTGTCTTAGCGAAAGGCTTCTTCAGAGGAAAGCTGTAACTCTGTGAGATGATTTCACAGAACATAAAGAAGTTTCTCAGAAAGCTTCTTTCTCTTTGTTATCGGAGGATATTTCCTTTGGCCCTATAGTCTTCAAAGGGAAAGGAAATATCTGTTGTCAGATTCCACAGAAATAAGGCTAGCAAAGAGATCCACGAAATACAGATGTAACTCTGTGAGATGAATTAACAGAACACTAAGCAGTTTCTCAGAAAGCTTCTTTCCAGATTTCATCGGAGGATATTTCCTTTTTCACCATAGCCCTCTATGGGCTTCCAAATATCACTTTGCCAATTCCACAAGAACTGTCTTAGCGAAAGGCTTCTTGAGTGGAAAGCTGTAACTCTGTGAGATGATTTCACAGAACACAAAGAAGTTTCTCAGAAAGCTTCTTTCTCTTGGTTATCGGAGGATATTTCCTTTGGCCCTATAGTCTTCAAAGGGATCCGAAATATCTGTTCTCAGATTCCACAGAAATAAGGCTAGCAAAGAGATCCACGAAATACAGATGTAACTCTGTGAGATGAATTAACGGAACACTAAGCAGTTTCTCAGAAAGCTTCTTTCCAGATTTCATCGGAGGATATTTCCTTTTTCACCATAGCCCTCTATGGGCTTCCAAATATCATTTTGCCAATTCCACAAGAACTGTGTAAGCGAAAGGCTTCTTGAGGGGAAAGTTGTAACTCTGTGAGATGATTTTACAGAACACAAAGAAGTTTCTCAGAAAGTTTCTTTCTCTTTGTTATCGGAGGATATTTCCTTTGGCCCTATAGTCTTCAAAGGGATCCGAAATATTAGTTCTCAGGTTCCACAGAAATAAGACTAGCAAAGAGATCCACGAAATACAGATGTAACTCTGTGAGATGAATTAACAGAACACTGAGCAGTTTCTCAGAAAGCTTCTTTCCAGATTTCATTGGAGGATATTTCCTTTTTCACCGCAGCCCTCTATGGGCTTCCAAATGTCACTTTGCCAATTCCACAAGAACTGTCTTAGCGAAAGGCTTCTTGAGGGGAAAGCTGTAACTCTGTGAGATGATTTCACAGAACACAAAGAAGTTTCTCAGAAACCTTCTTTCTCTTTGTTATCGGAGGATATTTCCTTTGGCCCTATAGTCTTCAAAGGGATCCGAAATATCTGTTCTCAGATTCCACAGAAATAAGGCTAGCAAAGAGATCCACGAAATCCAGATGTAACTCTGTGAGATGAATTAACAGAACACTAAGCAGTTTCTCAGAAATCTTCCTTCCAGATTTCATGGGAGGATATTTCCTTCTTCACCATAGCCCTCTATGGGCTTCCAAAGATCTCTTTGCCAATTCCACAAGAACTGTCTTAGCGAAAGGCTTCCTGAGGGGAAAGCTGTAATTCTGTGAGTTGATTTCACAGAACACAAAGAAGTTTCTCAGAAAGCTTCTTTCTCTGTGTTATCGGAGGATATTTCCTTTGGCCCTATACTTTTCAAAGGGAAAGGAAATATCTGTTTTCAGATTCCACAGAAATAAGGCTAGCAAAGAGATCCACGAAATACAGATGTAACTCTGTGAGATGAATTAGCAGAACACTAAGCAGTTTCTCAGAAAGCTTCTTTCCGATTTCATCGAAGGATATTTCCTTTTTCACCATAGCCCTCTATGGGCTTCCAAATAACACTTTGCCAATTCCACAAGAACTATCTTAGCGAAAGGCTTCTTGTGGGGAAAGCTGTAACTCTGTGAGATGATTTCACAGAACACAAAGAAGTTTCTCAGAAAGCTTCTTTCTCTTTGTTATCGGAGGATATTTCCTTTGGCCCTATAGTCTTCAAAGGGAAAGAAATATCTGTCTCAGATTCCAAGAAATAAGGCTAGCAAAGAGATCCACGAAATACAGATGTAACTCTGTGAGATGAATTAACAGAACACTAAGCAGTTTCTCAGAAAGCTTCTTTCCGGATTTCATCGGAGGATATTTCCTTTTTCACCATAGCCCTCTATGGGCTTCCAAATATCACTTTGCCAATTCCACAAGAACTGTCTTAGCGAAAGGCTTCTTGAGGGGAAAGCTGAAACTCTGTGAGATGATTTCACAGAACACAAAGAAGTTTCTCAGAAAGCTTCTTTCTCTTGGTTATCGGAGGATATTTCCTTTGGCCCTATAGTCTTCAAAGGGATCCGAAATATCTGTTCTCAGATTCCACAGAAATAAGGCTAGCAAAGAGATCCACGAAATACAGATGTAACTCTGTGAGATGAATTAACAGAACACTAAGCAGTTTCTCAGAAAGCTTCTTTCCAGATTTCATCGGAGGATATTTCCTTTTTCACCATAGCCCTCTAAGGCGTTCCAAATATCATTTTGCCAATTCCACAAAAACTGTCTTAGCGAAAGGCTTCTTGAGGGGAAAGCTGTAACTCTGTGAGATGATTTAACAGAACACAAAGAAGTTTCTCAGAAAGCTTCTTTCTCTTTGTTATCGGAGGATATTTCCTTTGGCCCTATAGTCTTCAAAGGGATCCGAAATATCTGTTCTCAGATTCCACAGAAATAAGACTAGCAAAAAGATCCACGAATTACAGATGTAACTCTGTGAGATGAATTAACAGAACACTAAGCAATTTCTCAGAAAGCTTCTTTCCAGATTTCATCGGAGGATATTTCCTTTTTCACCGTAGCCCTCTATGGGCTTCCAAATGTCACTTTGCCAATTCCACAAGAACTGTCTTAGCGAAAGGCTTCTTGAGGGGAAAGCTGAAACTCCGTGAGATGATTTCACAGAACACAAAGAAGTTTCTCAGAAACCTTCTTTCTCTTGGTTATCGGAGGATATTTCCTTTGGCCCTATAGTCGTCAAAGGGATCCGAAATATCTGTTCTCAGATTCCACAGAAATAAGGCTAGCAAAGAGATTCACGAAGTACAGGGGTAACTCTGTGAGATGAATTAACAGAACACTAAGCAGTTTCTCAGAAAGCTTCTTTCCAGATTTCATCGGAGGATATTTCCTTTTTCACCATAGCCCTCTAAGGGCTTCCAAATAACACTTTGCCAATTCCACAAGAACTGTCTTAGCGAAAGCCTTCTTGAGAGGAAAGCTGTAACTCTGTGAGATGATTACACAGACCACAAAGAAGTTTCTCAGAAAGCTTCTTTCTCTTGGTTATGGGAGGATATTTCCTTTGGTCCTATAGTCTTCAAAGGGATCTGAAATATCTGTTCTCATATTCCACAGAAATAAGGCTAGCAAAGATATCCACGAAATACAGATGTAACTCTGTGAAATGAATTAACAGAACACTAAGCCGTTTCTCAGAAAGCTTCTTTCCAGATTTCATCGGAGGATATTTCCTTTTTCACCATAGCCCTCTAATGGCTTCCAAATATCACTTTGCCAATTCCACAAGAACTGTCTTAGCGAAAGGCTTCTTCAGGGGAAAGCTGTAACTCTGTGAGATGATTTCACAGAACATAAAGAAGTTTCTCAGAAAGCTTCTTTCTCTTGGTTATCGGAGGATATTTCCTTTGGCCCTATAGTCTTCAAAGGGAAAGGAAATATCAGTTGTCAGATTCCACAGAAATAAGGCTAGCAAAGAGATCCACGAAATACAGATGTAACTCTGTGAGATGAATTAAGAGAACACTAAGCAGTTTCTCAGAAAGCTTCTTTCCAGATTTCATCGAAGGATATTTCCTTTTTCACCATAGCCCTCTATGGGCTTCCAAATATCACTTTGCCAATTCCACAAGAACTGTCTTAGCGAAAGGCTTCTTGAGTGGAAATCTGTAACTCTGTGAGATGATTTCACAGAACACAAAGAAGTTTCTCAGAAAGCTTCTTTCTCTTGGTTATCGGAGGATATTTCCTTTGGCCCTATAGTCTTCAAAGGGAAAGGAAATATCTGTTCTCGGATTCCACAGAAATAAGGCTAGCAAAGAGATCCACGAAATACAGATGTAACTCTGTGAGATGAATTAACAGAACACTAAGCAGTTTCTCAGAAAGCTTCTTTCCAGATTTCATCGGAGGATATTTCCTTTTTCACCCTAGCCCTCTATGGGCTTCCAAATATCATTTTGCCAATTCCACAAGAACTGTGTAAGCGAAAGGCTTCTTGAGGGGAAAGCTGTAACTCTGTGAGATGATTTTACAGAACACAAAGAAGTTTCTCAGAAAGTTTCTTTCTCTTTGTTATCGGAGGATATTTCCTTTGTCCCTATAGTCTTCAAAGGGATCCGAAATATTAGTTCTCAGATTCCACAGAAATAAGACTAGCAAAGAGATCCACGAAATACAGATGTAACTCTGTGAGAAGAATTAACAGAACACTGAGCAGTTTCTCAGAAAGCTTCTTTCCAGATTTCATTGGAGGATATTTCCTTTTTCACCGCAGCCCTCTATGGGCTTCCAATTGTCACTTTGCCAATTCCACAAGAACTGTCTTAGCGAAAGGCTTCTTGAGGGGAAAGCTGTAACTCTGTGAGATGATTTCACAGAACACAAAGAAGTTTCTCAGAAACCTTCTTTCTCTTTGTTATCGGAGGATATTTCCTATGGCCCTATAGTCTTCAAAGGGATCCGAAATATCTGTTCTCAGATTCCACAGAAATAAGGCTAGCAAAGAGATCCACGAAATCCAGATGTAACTCTGTGAGATGAATTAACAGAACACTAAGCAGTTTCTCAGAAAGCTTCCTTCCAGATTTCATGGGAGGATATTTCCTTCTTCACCATAGCCCTCTATGGGCTTCCAAAGATCTCTTTGCCAATTCCACAAGAACTGTCTTAGCGAAAGGCTTCTTGAGGGGAAAGCTGTAATTCTGTGAGTTGATTTCACAGAACACAAAGAAGTTTCTCAGAAAGCTTCTTTCTCTTTGTTATCGGAGGATATTTCCTTTGGCCCTATAGTCTTCAAAGGGATCCGAAATATCTGTTCACAGATTCCACAGAAATAAGGCTAGCAAAGGGATCCACGAAATACAGATGTAACTCTGTGAGATGAATTAATAGAACACCGAGCAGTTTCTCAGAAAGATTCTTTCCAGATTTCATCGGAGTATATTTCCTTTTTCACCATAGCCCTCTATGGGCTTCCAAATATCACTTTGCCAATTCCCAAGAACTGTCTTAGCGAAAGGCTTCTTGAGGGGAAAGCTGTAACTCTGTGAGATGATTTCACAGACACAAAGAAGTTTCTCAGAAAGCTTCCTACTCTTTGTTATCGGAGGATATTTCCTTTGGCCCTATAGTCTTCAAAGGGAAAGGAAATATCTGTTGTCAGATTCCACAGAAATAAGGCTAGCAAAGAGATCCACGACATACAGATGTAACTCTGTGAGATGAATTAACAGAACACTAAGCAGTTTCTCAGAAAGCTTCTTTCCAGATTTCATCGAAGGATATTTCCTTTTTCACCATAGCCCTCTAAGGGCTTCCAAATATCACTTTGCCAATTCCAAAAGAACTGTCTTAGCGAAAGTCTTCTTGAGGGGAAAGCTGTAACTCTGTGAGATGATCTCACAGAACACAAAGAAGTTTCTCAGAAACCTTCTTTCTCTTTGTTATCGGAGGATATTTCCTTTGGCCCTATAGTCTTCAAAGGGATCCGAAATATCTGTTCTCAGATTCCACAGAAATAAGACTAGCAAAGAGATCCACGAAATCCAGATGTAACTCTGTGAGATGAATTAACAGATCACTAAGCAGTTTCTCAGAAAGATTCTTTCCAGATTTCATCGGAGGATATTTCCTTTTTCTCCATAGCCCTCTATGAGCTTCCAAATATCACTTTGCCAATTCCACAAGAACTGTCTTAGCGAAAGGCTTCTTGAGTGGAAAGCTGTAACTCTGTGAGATGATTTCACAGAACACGAAGAAGTTTCTCAGAAAGCTTCTTTCTCTTGGTTATGGGAGGATATTTCCTTTGGCCCTATAGTCTTCAAAGGGAAAGGAAATATCTGTTCTCAGATTCCACAGAAAAAAGGCTAGCAAAGAGATCCACGAAATACAGATGTAACTCTGTGAGATGAATTAACAGAACACTAAGCAGTTTCTCAGAAAGCTTCTTTCCAGATTTCATCGGAGGATATTTCCTTTTTCACCATAGCCCACTATGGGCTTCCAAATATCATTTTGCCAATTCCACAATAACTGTGTAAGCGAAAGGCTTCTTCAGGGGAAAGCTGTAACTCTGTGAGATGATTTAACAGAACACAAAGAAGTTTCTCAGAACGTTTCTTTCTCTTTGTTATCGGAGGATATTTCCTTTTTCCCTATAGTCTTCAAAGGGATCCGAAATATCTGTTCTCAGATTCCACAGAAATAATACTAGCAAAGAGATCCACGAAATACAGATGTAACTCTGTGAGATGAATTAACAGAACACTCTGCAGTTTCTCAGAAAGCTTCTTTCCAGATTTCATCGGAGGATATTTCCTTTTTCACCGCAGCCCTCTATGGGCTTCCAAATATCACTTTGCCAATTCCACAAGAACTGTCTTAGCGAAAGGCTTCTTGAGGGGAAAGCTGTAACTCTGTGAGATGATTTCACAGAACACAAAGAAGTTTCTCAGAAAGCTTCTTTCTCTTTGTTTTCGGAGGATATTTCCTTTGGCCCTGTAGTCTTCAAAGGGAAAGAAATATCTGTCTCAGATTCCAAGAAATAAGGCTAGCAAAGAGATACACGAAATACAGATGTAACTCTGTGAGATGAATTAACAGAACACTAAGCAGTTTCTCAGAAAGCTTCTTTCCGGATTTCATCGGAGGATATTTCCTTTTTCACCATAGCCCTCTATGGGCTTCCAAATATCACTTTGCCAATTCCACAAGAACTGTCTTAGCGAAAGGCTTCTTGAGGGGAAAGCTGAAACTCTGTGAGATGATTTCACAGAACACAAAGAAGTTTTTCAGAAAGCTTCTTTCTCTTGGTTATCGGAGGATATTTCCTTTGGCCCTATAGTCTTCAAAGGGATCCGAAATATCTGTTCTCAGATTCCACAGAAATAAGGCTAGCAAAGATATCCACGAAATACAGATGTAACTCTGTGAGATGAATTAACAGAACACTAAGCAGTTTCTCAGAAAGCTTCTTTCCAGATTTCATCGGAGGATATTTCCTTTTTCACCATAGCCCTCTATGGGCTTCCAAATATCACTTTGCCAATTCCACAAGAACTGTCTTAGCGAGAGGCTTCTTGAGGGGAAAGCTGTAACTCTGTGAGATGATTTCACAGAACACAAAGAAGTTTCTCAGAAACCTTCTTTCTCTTGGTTATCGGAGGATACTTCCTTTGGCCCTATAGTCTTCAAATTGAAAGGAAATATCCGTTCACAGATTCCACAGAAATAAGGCTAGCAAAGAGATCTACGAAATACAGATGTAACTCTGTGAGATGAATTAACAGAACACTAAGCAGTTTCTCAGAAAGCTTCTTTCCAGATTTCATCGGAGGATATTTCCTTTTTCACCATAGCCCTCTAAGGCCTTCCAAATGTCACTTTGCCAATTCCACAAGAACTGTCTTAGCGAAAGGCTTCTTGAGGGGAAAGCTGTAACTCTGGGAGATGATTTAACAGAACACAAAGAAGTTTCTCAGAAAGCTTCTTTCTCTTTGTTATCGGAGGATATTTCCTTTGGCCCTATAGTCTTCAAAGGGATCCGAAATATCTGTTCTCAGATTCCACAGAAATAAGACTAGCAAAAAGATCCACGAAATACAGATGTAACTCTGTGAGATGAATTAACAGAACACTAAGCAGTTTCTCAGAAAGCTTCTTTCCAGATTTCATCGGAGGATATTTCCTTTTTCACCGTAGCCCTCTATGGGCTTCCAAATGTCACTTTGCCAATTCCACAAGAACTGTCTTAGCGAAAGGCTTCTTGAGGGGAAAGCTGAAACTCCGTGAGATGATATCACAGAACACAAAGAAGTTTCTCAGAAACCTTCTTTCTCTTGGTTATCGGAGGATATTTCCTTTGGCCCTATAGTCGTCAAAGGGATCCGAAATATCTGTTCTCAGATTCCACAGAAATAACGCTAGCAAAGAGATCCACGAAATACAGATGTAATTCTGTGAGATGAATTAACAGAACACTAAGCAGTTTCTCAGAAAGCTTCTTTCCAGATTTCATCGGAGGATATTTCCTTTTTCACCATAGCCCTCTAATGGCTTCCAAATATCACTTTGGCAATTCCACAAGAACTGTCTTAGCGAAAGGCTTCTTCAGGGGAAAGCTGTAACTCTGTGAGATGATTTAACAGAACATAAAGAAGTTTCTCAGAAAGCTTCTTTCTCTTGGTTATCGGAGGATATTTCCTTTGGCCCTATAGTCTTCAAAGGGAAAGGAAATATCTGTTCTCAGAATCCACAGAAATAAGGCTAGCAAAGAGATCCACGAAATACAGATGTAACTCTGTGAGATGAATTAACAGAACACTAAGCAGTTTCTCAGAAAGCTTCTTTCCAGATTTCATCGGAGGATATTTCCTTTTTCACCCTAGCCCTCTATGGGCTTCCAAATATCATTTTGCCAATTCCACAAGAACTGTGTAAGCGAAAGGCTTCTTCAGGGGAAAGCTGTAACTCTGTGAGATGATTTAACAGAACACAAAGAAGTTTCTCAGAAAGTTTCTTTCTCTTTGTTATCGGAGGATATTTCCTTTGGCCCTATAGTCTTCAAAGGGATCCGAAATATTAGTTCTCAGATTCCACAGAAATAAGACTAGCAAAGAGATCCACGAAATACAGATGTAACTCTGTGAGATGAATAAACAGAACACTGAGCAGTTTCTCAGAAAGCTTCTTTCCAGATTTCATTGGAGGATATTTCCTTTTTCACCGCTGCCCTCTATGGGCTTGCAAATGTCACTTTGCCAATTCCACAAGAACTGTCTTAGCGAAAGGCTTCTTGAGGGGAAAGCTGTAACTCTGTGAGATGATTTCACAGAACACAAAGAAGTTTCTCAGAAACCTTCTTTCTCTTTGTTATCAGAGGATATTGCCTTTGGCCCTATAGTCTTCAAAGGGATCCGAAATATCTGTTCTCAGATTCCACAGAAATAAGGCTAGCAAAGAGATCCACGAAATCCAGATGTAACTCTGTGAGATGAATTAACAGAACACTAAGCAGTTTCTCAGAAAGCTTCCTTCCAGATTTCATGGGAGGATATTTCCTTCTTCACCATAGCCCTCTATGGGCTTCCAAAGATCACTTTGCCAATTCCACAAGAACTGTCTTAGCGAAAGGCTTCTTGAGGGGAAAGCTGTAACTCTGTGAGATGATTTCACAGAACACAAAGAAGTTTCTCAGAAAGCTTCCTTCTCTTTGTTATCGGAGGATATTTCCTTTGGCCCTATAGTCTTCAAAGGGAAAGGAAATATCTGTTGTCAGATTCCACAGAAATAAGGCTAGCAAAGAGATCCACGAAATACAGATGTAACTCGGTGAGATGAATTAACAGAACACTAAGAAGTTTCTCAGAAAGCTTCTTTCCAGATTTCATCGGAGGATATTTCCTTTTTCACCATAGCCCTCTATGGGCTTCCAAATATCACTTTGCCAATTCCACAAGAACTGTCTTAGCGAAAGGCTTCTTGAGGGGAAAGCTGTAACTCTGTGAGATGATTTCACAGAACACAAAGAAGTTTCTGAGAAAGCTTCTTTCTCTTTGTTATCGGAGGATATTTCCTTTGGCCCTATAGTCTTCAAAGGGAAAGGAATTATCTGTTCTCAGATTCCACAGAAATAACGCTAGCAAAGAGATCCACGAAATACAGATAGATATAACTCTGTGAGATGAATTAACAGAACACTAAGCAGTTTCTCAGAAAGCTTCTTTCCAGATTTCATCGGAGGATATTTCCTTTTTCACCATAGCCCTCTAAGGGCTTCCAAATATCACTTTGCCAATTCCACAAGAACTGTCTTAGTGAAAGGCTTATTGAGGGGAAAGCTGTAACTCTGTGAGATGATTTCACAGAACAAAAGAAGTTTCTCAGAAAGCTTCTTTCTCTTGGTTATCGGAGGATATTTCCTTTGGCCCTATAGTCTTCATAGGGAAAGGAAATATCTGTTCTCAGATTCCACAGAAATAAGGCTAGCAATGAGATCCACGAAATACAGATGTAACTCTGTGAGATAAATTAAGAGAACACTAAGCAGTTTCTCAGAAAGCTTCTTTCCAGATTTCATCGGAGGATATTTCCTTTTTCACCATAGCACTCTATGGGCTTCCAAATATCATTTTGCCAATTCCACAAGAACTGTCTAAGCGAAAGTCTTCTTGAGGGGAAAGCTGTAACTCTGTGAGATGATTTAACAGAACACAAAGAAGTTTCTCAGAAAGCTTCTTTCTCTTTGTTATCGGATCATATTTCCTTTGGCCCTATAGTCTTCAAAGGGATCCGAAATATCTGTTCTCAGATTCCACAGAAATAAGACTAGCAAAGAGATCCACGAAATACAGATGTAACTCTGTGAGATGAATTAACAGAACACTAAGCAGTTTCTCAGAAAGCTTCTTTCCAGATTTCATCGGAGGATATTTCCTTTTTCACCGTAGCCCTCTATGGGCTTCCAAATGTCACTTTGCCAATTCCACAAGAACTGTCTTAGCGAAAGGCTTCTTGAGGGGAAAGCTGTAACTCTGTGAGATGATTTCACAGAACACAAAGAAGTTTCTGAGAAAGCTTCTTTCTCGTTGTTATCGGAGGATATTTCCTTTGGCCCTATAGTCTTCAAAGGGAAAGGAATTATCTGTTCTCAGATTCCACAGAAATAACGCTAGCAAAGAGGTCCACGAAATACAGATAGATATAACTCTGTGAGATGAATTAACAGAACACTAAGCAGTTTCTCAGAAAGCTTCTTTCCAGATTTCATCGGAGGATATTTCCTTTTTCACCATAGCCCTCTAAGGGCTTCCAAATATCACTTTGCCAATTCCACAAGAACTGTCTTAGCGAAAGGCTTATTGAGGGGAAAGCTGTAACTCTGTGAGATGATTTCACAGAACACAAAGAAGTTTCTCAGAAACCTTCTTTCTCTTGGTTATCGGAGGATATTTCCTTTGGCCCTATAGTCTTCAAAGGGAAAGGAAATATCTGTTCTCAGATTCCACAGAAATAAGGCTAGCAAAGAGATCCACGAAATACAGATGTAACTCTGTGAGATAAATTAAGAGAACACTAAGCAGTTTCTCAGAAAGCTTCTTTCCAGATTTCATCGGAGGATATTTCCTTTTTCACCATAGCACTCTATGGGCTTCGAAATATCATTTTGCCAATTCCACAAGAACTGTCTAAGCGAAAGGCTTCTTGAGGGGAAAGCTGTAACTCTGTGAGATGATTTAACAGAACACAAAGAAGTTTCTCAGAAAGCTTCTTTCTCTTTTTTATCGGAGCATATTTCCTTTGGCCCTATAGTCTTCAAAGGGATCCGAAATATCTGTTCTCAGATTCCACAGAAATAAGACTAGCAAAGAGATCCAAGAAATACAGATGTAACTCTGTGAGATGAATTAACAGAACACTAAGCAGTTTCTCAGAAAGCTTCTTTCCAGATTTCATCGGAGGATATTTCCTTTTTCACCGTAGCCCTCTATGGGCTTCCAAATATCACTTTGCCACTTCCACAAGAACTGTCTTAGCGAAAGGCTTCTTGAGTGGAAAGCTGTAACTCTGTGAGATGATTTCACAGAACACAAAGAAGTTTCTCAGAAAGCTTCTTTCTCTTGGTTATCGGAGGATATTTCCTTTGGCCCTATAGTCTTCAAAGGGATCCGAAATATCTGTTCTCAGATTCCACAGAAATAAGACTAGCAAAAAGATCCACGAAATACAGATGTAACTCTGTGAGATGAATTAACAGAACACTAAGCAGTTTCTCAGAAAGCTTCTTTCCAGATTTCATCGGAGGATATTTCCTTTTTCACCGTAGCCCTCTATGGGCTTCCAAATGTCACTTTGCCAATTCCACAAGAACTGTCTTAGCGAAAGGCTTCTTGAGGGGAAAGCTGAAACTCCGTGAGATGATTTCACAGAACACAAAGAAGTTTCTCAGAAACCTTCTTTCTCTTGGTTATCGGAGGATATTTCCTTTGGCCCTATAGTCTTCAAAGGGATCCGAAATATCTGTTCTCAGATTCCACAGAAATAAGGCTACCAAAGAGATCCACGAAATACAGATGTAATTCTGTGAGATGAATTAACAGAACACTAAGCAGTTTCTCAGAAAGCTTCTTTCCAGATTTCATCGGAGGATATTTCCTTTTTCACCATAGCCCTCTATGGGCTTCCAAATATCACTTTGCCAATTCCACAAGAACTGTCTTAGCGAAAGGCTTCTTCAGGGGAAAGCTGTAACTCTGTGAGATGATTTCACAGAACATAAAGAAGTTTCTCAGAAAGCTTCTTTCTCTTGGTTATCGGAGGATATTTCCTTTGGCCCTATAGTCTTCAAAGGGAAAGGAAATATCTGTTGTCAGATTCCACAGAAATAAGGCTAGCAAAGAGATCCACGAAATACAGATGTAACTCTGTGAGATGAATTAACAGAACACTAAGCAGTTTCTCAGAAAGCTTCTTTCCAGATTTCATCGGAGGATATTTCCTTTTTCACCGCAGCCCTCTATGGGCTTCCAAATATCACTTTGCCAATTCCACAAGAACTGTCTTAGCGAAAGGCTTCTTGAGTGGAAAGCTGTAACTCTGTGAGATGATTTCACAGAACACAAAGAAGTTTCTCAGAAAGCTTCTTTCTCTTGGTTATCGGAGGATATTTCCTTTGGCCCTATAGTCTTCAAAGGGAAAGGAAATATCTGTTCTCAGAATCCACAGAAATAAGGCTAGCAAAGAGATCCACGAAATACAGATGTAACTCTGTGAGATGAATTAACAGAACACTAAGCAGTTTCTCAGAAAGCTTCTTTCCAGATTTCATCGGAGGATATTTCCTTTTTCACCCTAGCCCTCTATGGGCTTCCAAATATCATTTTGCCAATTCCACAAGAAGTGTGTAAGCGAAAGGCTTCTTCAGGGGAAAGCTGTAACTCTGTGAGATGATTTAACAGAACACAAAGAAGTTTCTCAGAAAGTTTCTTTCTCTTTGTTATCGGAGGATATTTCCTTTGGCCCTATAGTCTTCAAAGGGATCCGAAATATTAGTTCTCAGATTCCACAGAAATAAGACTAGCAAAGAGATCCACGAAATACAGATGTAACTCTGTGAGATGAAGAAACAGAACACTGAGCAGTTTCTCAGAAAGCTTCTTTCCAGATTTCATTGGAGGATATTTCCTTTTTCACCGCAGCCCTCTATGGGCTTGCAAATGTCACTTTGCCAATTCCACAAGAACTGTCTTAGCGAAAGGCTTCTTGAGGGGAAAGCTGTAACTCTGTGAGATGATTTCACAGAACACAAAGAAGTTTCTCAGAAACCTTCTTTCTCTTTGTTATCAGAGGATATTGCCTTTGGCCCTATAGTCTTCAAAGGGATCCGAAATATCTGTTCTCAGATTCCACAGAAATAAGGCTAGCAAAGAGATCCACGAAATCCAGATGTAACTCTGTGAGATGAATTAACAGAACACTAAGCAGTTTCTCAGAAAACTTCCTTCCAGATTTCAATGGAGGATATTTCCTTCTTCACCATAGCCCTCTATGGGCTTCCAAAGATCACTTTGCCAATTCCACAAGAACTGTCTTATCGAAAGGCTTCTTGAGGGGAAAGCTGTAACTCTGTGAGATGATTTCACAGAACACAAAGAAGTTTCTCAGAAAGCTTCCTTCTCTTTGTTATCGGAGGATATTTCCTTTGGCCCTATAGTCTTCAAAGGGAAAGGAAATATCTGTTGTCAGATTCCACAGAAATAAGGCTAGCAAAGAGATCCACGAAATACAGATGTAACTCTGTGAGATGAATTAACAGAACACTAAGCAGTTTCTCAGAAAGCTTCTTTCCAGATTTCATCGGAGGATATTTCCTTTTTCATCATAGCCCTCTATGGGCTTCCAAATATCACTTTGCCAATTCCACAAGAACTGTCTTAGCGAAAGGCTTCTTGAGGGGAAAGCTGTAACTCTCTGAGATGATTTCACAGAACACAAAGAAGTTTCTCAGAAAGCTTCTTTCTCTTTGTTATCGGAGGATATTTCCTTTGGCCCTATAGTCTTCAAAGGGAAAGGAATTATCTGTTCTCAGATTCCACAGAAATAACGCTAGCAAAGAGATCCACGAAATACAGATAGATATAACTCTGTGAGATGAATTAACAGAACACTAAGCAGTTTCTCAGAAAGATTCTTTCCAGATTTCATCGGAGGATATTTCCTTTTTCACCATAGCCCTCTAAGGGCTTCCAAATATCACTTTGCCAATTCCACAAGAACTGTCTTAGCGAAAGGCTTCTTGAGGGGAAAGCTGTAACTCTGTGAGATGATTTCACAGAACAAAAGAAGTTTCTCAGAAAGCTTCTTTCTCTTGGTTATCGGAGGATATTTCCTTTGGCCCTATAGTCTTCATAGGGAAAGGAAATATCTGTTCTCAGATTCCACAGAAATAAGGCTAGCAAAGAGATCCACGAAATACAGATGTAACTCTGTGAGATAAATTAAGAGAACACTAAGCAGTTTCTCAGAAAGCTTCTTTCCAGATTTCATCGGAGGATATTTCCTTTTTCACCATAGCACTCTATGGGATTCCAAATATCATTTTGCCAATTCCACAAGAACTGTCTAAGCGAAAGTCTTCTTGAGGGGAAAGCTGTAACTCTGTGAGATGATTTAACAGAACACAAAGAAGTTTCTCAGAAAGCTTCTTTCTCTTTGTTATCGGAGCATATTTCCTTTGGCCCTATAGTCTTCAAAGGGATCCGAAATATCTGTTCTCAGATTCCACAGAAATAAGACTAGCAAAGAGATCCACGAAATACAGATGTAACTCTGTGAGATGAATTAACAGAACACTAAGCAGTTTCTCAGAAAGCTTCTTTCCAGATTTCATCGGAGGATATTTCCTTTTTCACCGTAGCCCTCTATGGGCTTCCAAATGTCACTTTGCCAATTCCACAAGAACTGTCTTAGCGAAAGGCTTCTTGAGGGGAAAGCTGTAACTCTGTGAGATGATTTCACAGAACACAAAGAAGTTTCTCAGAAAGCTTCTTTCTCTTTGTTATCGGAGGATATTTCCTTTGGCCCTATAGTCTTCAAAGGGATCCGAAATATCTGTTCTCAGATTCCACAGAAATAAGACTAGCAAAGAGATCCACGAAATCCAGATGTAACTCTGTGAGATGAATTAACAGATCACTAAGCAGTTTCTCAGAAAGCTTCTTTCCAGATTTCATTGGAGGATATTTCCTTTTTCTCCATAGCCCTCTATGAGCTTCCAAATATCACTTTGCCAATTCCACAAGAACTGTCTTAGCGAAAGGCTTCTTGAGTGGAAAGCTGTAACTCTGTGAGATGATTTCACAGAACACAAAGAAGTTTCTCAGAAAGCTTCTTTCTCTTGGTTATCGGAGGATATTTCCTTTGGCCCTATAGTCTTCAAAGGGAAAGGAAATATCTGTTCTCAGATTCTACAGAAATAAGGCTAGCAAAGAGATCCACGAAATACAGATGTAACTCTGTGAGATGAATTAACAGAACACTAAGCAGTTTCTCAGAAAGCTTCTTTCCAGATTTCATCGGAGGATATTTCCTTTTTCACCATAGCCCACTATGGGCTTCCAAATATCATTTTGCCAATTACACAATAACTGTGTAAGCGAAAGGCTTCTTCAGGGGAAAGCTGTAACTCTGTGAGATGATTTAACAGAACACAAAGAAGTTTCTCAAAAAGTTTCTTTCTCTTTGTTATCGGAGGATATTTCCTTTGGCCCTATAGTCTTCAAAGGGATCCGAAATATTAGTTCTCAGATTCCACAGAAATAAGACTAGCAAAGAGATCCACGAAATACAGATGTAACTCTGTGAGATGAATTAACAGAACACTGAGCAGTTTCTCAGAAAGCTTCCTTCCAGATTTCATGGGAGGATATTTCCTTCTTCACCATAGCCCTCTATGGGCTTCCAAAGATCTCTTTGCCAATTCCACAAGAACTGTCTTAGCGAAAGGCTTCTTGAGGGGAAAGCTGTAATTCTGTGAGTTGATTTCACAGAACACAAAGAAGTTTCTCAGAAAGCTTCTTTCTCTTTGTTATCGGAGGATATTTCCTTTGGCCGTATAGTCTTCAAAGGGATCCGAAATATCTGTTCACAGATTCCACAGAAATAAGGCTAGCAAAGGGATCCACGAAATACAGATGTAACTCTGTGAGATGAATTAACAGAACACTAAGCAGTTTCTCAGAAAGCTTCTTTCCAGATTTCATCGGAGGATATTTCCTTTTTCACCATAGGCCTCTATGGGCTTCCAAATATCACTTTGCCAATTCCACAAGAACTGTCTTAGCGAAAGGCTTCTTGAGGGGAAAGCTGTAACTCTGTGAGATGATTTCACAGAACACAAAGAAGTTTCTCAGAAAGCTTCTTTCTCTTTGTTATCGGAGGATATTTCCTTTGACCTTATAGTCTTCAAAGGGATCCGAAATATCTGTTCACAGATTCCACAGAAATAAGGCTAGCAAAGAGATCCACGAAATACAGATGTAACTCTGTGAGATGAATTAATAGAACACCGAGCAGTTTCTCAGAAAGATTCTTTCCAGATTTCATCGGAGTATATTTCCTTTTTCACCATAGCCCTCTATGGGCTTCCAAATATCACTTTGCCAATTCCACAAGAACTGTCTTAGCGAAAGGCTTCTTGAGGGGAAAGCTGTAACTCTGTGATATGACTTCACAGAACACAAAGAAGTTTCTCAGAAAGCTTCCTTCTCTTTGTTATCGGAGGATATTTCCTTTGGCCCTATAGTCTTCAAAGGGAAAGGAAATATCTGTTGTCAGATTCCACAGAAATAAGGCTAGCAAAGAAATCCACGAAATACAGATGTAACTCTGTGAGATGAATTAACAGAACACTAAGCAGTTTCTCAGAAAGCTTCTTTCCAGATTTCATCAGAGGATATTTCCTTTTTCACCCTAGCCCTCTATGGGCTTCCAAATATCACTTTGCCAATTCCACAAGAACTGTCTTAGCGAAAGGCTTCTTGAGGGGAAAGCTGTAACTCTGTGAGATGATTTCACAGAACACAAAGAAGTTTCTGAGAAAGCTTCTTTCTCTTTGTTATCGGAGGATATTTCCTTTGGCCCTATAGTCTTCAAAGGGAAAGGAATTATCTGTTCTCAGATTCCACAGAAATAACGCTAGCAAAGAGATCCACGAAATACAGATGTAACTCTGTGAGATGAATTAACAGAACACTAAGCAGTTTCTCAGAAAGCTTCTTTCCAGATTTCATCGGAGGATATTTCCTTTTTCACCATAGCCCTCTAAGGTCTTCCAAATATCACTTTGCCAATTCCACAAGAACTGTCTTAGCGAAAGGCTTCTTGAGGGGAAAGCTGTAACTCTGTGAGATGATCTCACAGAACACAAAGAAGTTTCTCAGAAACCTTCTTTCTCTTTGTTATCGGAGGATATTTCCTTTGGCCCTATAGTCTTCAAAGGAATCCGAAATATCTGTTCTCAGATTCCACACAAATAAGACTAGCAAAGAGATCCACGAAATCCAGATGTAACTCTGTGAGATGAATTAACAGATCACTAAGCAGTTTCTCAGAAAGATTCTTTCCAGATTTCATCGGAGGATATTTCCTTTTTCTCCATAGCCCTCTATGAGCTTCCAAATATCACTTTGCCAATTCCACAAGAACTGTCTTAGCGAAAGGCTTCTTGAGGGGAAAGCTGTAACTCTGTGAGATGATTTCACAGAACACAAAGAAGTTTCTCAGAAAGCTTCTTTCTCTTGGTTATTGGAGGGTATTTCCTTTGGCCCTATAGTCTTCAAAGGGAAAGGAAATATCTGCTCTCAGATTCCACAGAAATAAGGCTAGCAAAGAGATCCACGAAATACAGATGTAACTCTGTGAGATGAATTAACAGAACACTAAGCAGTTTCTCAGAAACTTCTTTCCAGATTTCATCGGAGGATATTTCCTTTTTCACCATAGCCCACTATGGGCTTCCAAATATCATTTTGCCAATTCCACAATAACTGTGTAAGCGAAAGGCTTCTTCAGGGGAAAGCTGTAACTCTGTGAGATGATTTCACAGAACACAAAGAAGTTTCTCAGAAAGTTTCTTTCTCTTTGTTATCGGAGGATATTTCCTTTGGCCCTATAGTCTTCAAAGGGATCCGAAATATCTGTTCTCAGATTCCACAGAAATAATACTAGCAAAGAGATCCACGAAATACAGATATAACTCTGTGAGATGAATTAACAGAACACTGAGCAGTTTCTCAGAAAGCTTCTTTCCAGATTTCATCGGAGGATATTTCCTTTTTCACCGCAGCCCTCTATGGGCTTCCAAATATCACTTTGCCAATTCCACAAGAACTGTCTTAGCGAAAGGCTTCTTGAGGGGAAAGCTGTAACTCTGTGAGATGATTTCACAGAACACAAAGAAGTTTCTCGGAAAGCTTCTTTCTCTTTGTTATCGGAGGATATTTCCTTTTGCCCTATAGTCTTCAAAGGGATCCGAAATATCTGTTCTCAGATTCCACAGAAAAAAGGCTAGCAAAGAGATCCACGAAATACAGATGTAACTCTGTAAGATGAATTAACAGATCACTAAGCAGTTTCTCAGAAATCTTCTTTCCAGATTTCATCTGAGGATATTTCCTTTTTCACTATAGCCTTCTATGGACTTCCAAATATCACTTTGCCAATTCCACATGAACTGTCTTAGCGAAAGGCTTCTTGAGGGGAAAGCTGTAACTCTGTGAGATGATTTCACAGAACACAAAGAAGTTTCTCAGAAAGCTTCTTTCTCTTTGTTATCGGAGGATATTTCCTTTGGCCCTATAGTCTTCAAAGGGAAAGAAATATCTGTCTCAGATTCCAAGAAATAAGGCTAGCAAAGAGATCCACGAAATACAGATGTAACTCTGTGAGATGAATTAACAGAACACTAAGCAGTTTCTCAGAAAGCTTCTTTCCAGATTTCATCGGAGGATATTTCCTTTTTCACCATAGCCCTCTATGGGCTTCCAAATATCACTTTGCCAATTCCACATGAACTGTCTTAGCGAAAGGCTTCTTGACGGGAAAGCTGTAACTCTGTGAGATGATTTCACAGAACACAAAGAAGTTTCTCAGAAACCTTCTTTCTCTTGGTTATCGGAGGATACTTCCTTTGGCCCTATAGTCTTCAAATTGAAAGGAAATATCCGTTCACAGATTCCACAGAAATAAGGCTAGCAATGAGATCCACGAAATACAGATGTAACTCTGTGAGATGAATTAACAGAACACTAAGCAGTTTCTCAGAAAGCTTCTTTCCAGATTTCATCGGAGGATATTTCCTTTTTCACCATAGCCCTCTAAGGCCTTCCAAATATCATTTTGCCAATTCCACAAGAACTGTCTTAGCGAAAGGCTTCTTGAGGGGAAAGCTGTAACTCTGGGAGATGATTTAACAGAACACAAAGAAGTTTCTCAGAAAGCTTCTTTCTCTTTGTTATCGGAGGATATTTCCTTTGGCCCTATAGTCTTCAAAGGGATCCGAAATATCTGTTCTCAGATTCCACAGAAATAAGACTAGCAAAAAGATCCACGAAATACAGATGTAACTCTGTGAGATGAATTAACAGATCACTAAGCAGTTTCTCAGAAAGCTTCTTTCCAGATTTCATCGGAGGATATTTCCTTTTTCTCCATAGCCCTCTATGAGCTTCCAAATATCACTTTGCCAATTCCACAAGAACTGTCTTAGCGAAAGGCTTCTTGAGTGGAAAGCTGTAACTCTGTGAGATGATTTCACAGAACACAAAGAAGTTTCTCAGAAAGCTTCTTTCTCTTGGTTATCGGAGGATATTTCCTTTGGCCCTATAGTCTTCAAAGGGGAAGGAAATATCTGTTCTCAGATTCCACAGAAATAAGGCTAGCAAAGAGATCCACGAAATACAGATGTAACTCTGTGAGATGAATTAACAGAACACTAAGCAGTTTCTCAGAAAGCTTCTTTCCAGATTTCATCGGAGGATATTTCCTTTTTCACCATAGCCCACTATGGGCTTCCAAATATCATTTTGCCAATTACACAATAACTGTGTAAGCGAAAGGCTTCTTCAGGGGAAAGCTGTAACTCTGTGAGATGATTTAACAGAACACAAAGAAGTTTCTCAAAAAGTTTCTTTCTCTTTGTTATCGGAGGATATTTCCTTTGGCCCTATAGTCTTCAAAGGGATCCGAAATATCTGTTCTCAGATTCCACAGAAATAATACTAGCAAAGAGATCCACGAAATACAGATGTAACTCTGTGAGATGAATTAACAGAACACTGAGCAGTTTCTCAGACAGCTTCTTTCCAGGTTTCATCGGAGGATATTTCCTTTTTCACCGCACCCCTCTATGGGCTTCCAAATATCACTTTGCCAATTCCACAAGAACTGTCTTAGCGAAAGGCTTCTTGAGGGGAAAGCTGTAACTCTGTGAGATGATTTCACAGAACACAAAGAAGTTTCTCAGAAAGCTTCTTTCTCTTTGTTATCGGAGGATATTTCCTTTGGCCTTATAGTCTTCAAAGGGATCCGAAATATCTGTTCACAGATTCCACAGAAATAAGGCTAGAAAGAGATCCACGAAATACAGATGTAACTCTGTGAGATGAATTAATAGAACACTGAGCAGTTTCTCAGAAAGATTCTTTCCAGATTTCATCGGAGGATATTTCCTTTTTCACCATAGCCCTCTATGGGCTTCCAAATATCACTTTGCCAATTCCACAAGAACTGTCTTCGCGAAAGGCTCCTTGAGGGGAAAGCTGTAACTCTGTGAGATGATTTCACAGAACACAAAGAAGTTTCTCAGAAAGCTTCCTTCTCTTTGTTATCGGAGGATATTTCCTTTGGCCCTATAGTCTTCAAAGGGAAAGGAAATATCTGTTGTCAGATTCCACAGAAATAAGGCTAGCAAAGAGATCCACGAAATACAGATGTAACTCTGTGAGATGAATTAACAGAACACTAAGCAGTTTCTCAGAAAGCTTCTTTCCAGATTTCTTCGGAGGATATTTCCTTTTTCACCATAGCCCTCTAAGTGCTTCCAAATATCACTTTGCCAATTCCACAAGCACTGTCTTAGCGAAAGGCTTCTTGAGGGGAAAGCTGTAACTCTGTGAGATGATTTCACAGAACACAAAGAAGTTTCTCAGAAAGCTTCTTTCTCTTTTTTATCGGAGGATATTTCCTTCGGCCCTATAGTCTTCAAAGGGAAAGGAAATATCTGTTGTCAGATTCCACAGAAATAAGGCTAGCAAAGAGATCCACGATATACAGATGTAACTCTATGAGATGAATTAACAGAACACTAAGCAGTTTCTCAGAAAGCTTCTTTCCAGATTTCATCGGAGGATATTTCCTTTTTCACCATAGCCCTCTATGGGCTTCCAAATATCACTTTGCAATTCCACAAGAACTGTCTTAGCGAAAGGCTTCTTGAGGGGAAAGCTGTAACTCTGTGAGATGATTTCAAAGAACACAAACAAGTTTCTGAGAAAGCTTCTTTCTCTTTGTTATCGGAGGATATTTCCTTTGGCCCTATAGTCTTCAAAGGGAAAGGAATTATCTGTTCTCAGATTCCACAGAAATAACGCTAGCAAAGAGATCCACGAAATACAGATGTAACTCTGTGAGATGAATTAACAGAACACTAAGCAGTTTCTCAGAAAGCTTCTTTCCAGATTTCATCTGAGGATATTTCTTTTTCACCATAGCCCTCTAAGTGCTTCCAAATATCACTTTGCCAATTCCACAAGAACTGTCTTAGCGAAAGGCTTCTTGAGGGGAAAGCTGTAACTCTGTGAGATGATTTCACAGAACACAAAGAAGTTTCTCAGAAAGCTTCTTTCTCTTTGTTATCGGAGGATATTTCCTTTGGCCCTATAGACTTCAAAGGGATACGAAATATCTGTTCTCAGATTCCACAGAAATAAGGCTAACAAAGAGATCAACGAAATACAGATGTAACTCTGTGAGATGAATTAACAGATCACTAAGCGGTTTCTCAGAAAGCTTCTTTCCAGATTTCATCGGAGGATATTTCTTTTTCACCATAGCCCTCTAAGTGCTTCCAAATATCACTTTGCCAATTCCACAAGAACTGTCTTAGCGAAAGGCTTCTTGAGGGGAAAGCTGTAACTCTGTGAGATGATTTCACAGAACACAAAGAAGTTTCTCAGAAAGCTTCTTTCTCTTTGTTATCGGAGGATATTTCCTTTGGCCCTATAGACTTCAAAGGGATACGAAATATCTGTTCTCAGATTCCACAGAAATAAGGCTAACAAAGAGATCCACGAAATACAGATGTAACTCTGTGAGATGAATTAACAGATCACTAAGCAGTTTCTCAGAAAGCTTCTTTCCAGAGATCATTGGAGGATATTTCTTTTTTCTCCATAGCCCTCTATGAGCTTCCAAATATCACTTTGCCAATTCCTCCAGAACTGTCTTAGCGAAAGGCTTCTTGAGGGGAAAGCTGTAACTCTGTGAGATGATTTCACAAAACACAAAGAAGTTTCTCAGAAAGCTTCTTTCTCTTTGTTATCGGAGTATATTTCCTTTGGCCCTATAGTCTTCAAAGGGAAAGGAAATATCTGTTGTCAGATTCCACAGAAATAAGGCTAGCAAAGAGATCCACGAAATACACATGTAACTCTGTGAGATGAATTAACAGAACACTAAGCAGTTTCTCAGAAAGCTTCTTTCCAGATTTCATCGGAGGATATTTCCTTTTTCACCATAGCCCTCTATGGGCTTCCAAATATCACTTTGCAAATTCCACAAGAACTGTCTTAGCGAAAGGCTTCTTGAGGGGAAAGCTGTAACTCTGTGAGAGGATTTCACAGAACACAAAGAAGTTTCTCGGAAAGCTTCTTTCTCTTTGTTATCGGAGGATATTTCCTTTTGCCCTATAGTCTTCAAAGGGATCCGAAATATCTGTTCTCAGATTCCACAGAAAAAAGGCTAGCAAAGAGATCCACGAAATACAGATGTAACTCTGTAAGATGAATTAACAGATCACTAAGCAGTTTCTCAGAAATCTTCTTTCCAGATTTCATCTGAGGATATTTCCTTTTTCACTATAGCCTTCTATGGGCTTCCAAATATCACTTTGCCAATTCCACATGAACTGTCTTAGCGAAAGGCTTCTTGAGGGGAAAGCTGTAACTCTGTGAGATGATTTCACAGAACACAAAGAAGTTTCTCAGAAAGCTTCTTTCTCTGTGTTATCGGAGGATATTTCCTTTGGCCCTATACTTTTCAAAGGGAAAGGAAATATCTGTTCTCAGATTCCACAGAAATAAGGCTAGCAAAGAGATCCACGAAATACAGATGTAACTCTGTGAGATGAATTAGCAGAACACTAAGCAGTTTCTCAGAAAGCTTCTTTCCGATTTCATCGAAGGATATTTCCTTTTTCACCAGAGCCCTCTATGGGCTTCCAAATAACACTTTGCCAATTCCACAAGAACTATCTTAGTGAAAGGCTTCTTGTGGGGAAGGCTGTAACTCTGTGAGATGATTTCACAGAACACAAAGAAGTTTCTCACAAAGCTTCTTTCTCTTTGTTATCGGAGGATATTTCCTTTGGCCCTATAGTCTTCAAAGGGAAAGAAATATCTGTCTCAGATTCCAAGAAATAAGGCTAGCAAAGAGATCCACGAAATACAGATGTAACTCTGTGAGATGAATTAACAGAACACTAAGCAGTTTCTCAGAAAGCTTCTTTCCGGATTTCATCGGCGGATATTTCCTTTTTCACCATAGCCCTCTATGGGCTTCCAAATATCACTTTGCCAATTCCACAAGAACTGTCTTAGCGAAAGGCTTCTTGAGGGGAAAGCTGAAACTCTGTGAGATGATTTCACAGAACACAAAGAAGTTTCTCAGAAAGCTTCTTTCTCTTGGTTATCGGAGGATATTTCCTTTGGCCCTATAGTCTTCAAAGGGATCCGAAATATCTGTTCTCAGATTCCACAGAAATAAGGCTAGCAAAGAAATAAACGAAATACAGATGTAACTCTGTGAGATGAATTAACAGAACACTAAGCAGTTTCTCAGAAAGCTTCTTTCCAGATTTCATCGGAGGATATTTCCTTTTTCACCATAGCCCTCTATGGGCTTCCAAATATCACTTTGCCAATTCCACAAGAACTGTCTTAGCGAAAGGCTTCTTGAGGGGAAAGCTGTAACTCTGTGAGATGATTTCACAGAACACAAAGAAGTTTCTCAGAAACCTTCTTTCTCTTGGTTATCGGAGGATACTTCCTTTGGCCCTATAGTCTTCAAATTGAAAGGAAATATCCGTTCACAGATTCCACAGAAATAAGGCTAGCAAAGAGATCCACGAAATACAGATGTAACTCTGTGAGATGAATTAACAGAACACTAAGCAGTTTCTCAGAAAGCTTCTTTCCAGATTTCATCGGAGGATATTTCCTTTTTCACCATAGCCCTCTAAGGCCTTCCAAATATCATTTTGCCAATTCCACAAGAACTGTCTTAGCGAAAGGCTTCTTGAGGGGAAAGCTGTAACTCTGGGAGATGATTTAACAGAACACAAAGAAGTTTCTCAGAAAGCTTCTTTCTCTTGGTTATCGGAGGATATTTCCTTTGGCCCTATAGTCTTCAAAGGGATCCGAAATATCTGTTCTCAGATTCCACAGAAATAAGACTAGCAAAAAGATCCACGAAATACAGATGTAACTCTGTGAGATGAATTAACAGATCACTAAGCAGTTTCTCAGAAAGCTTCTTTCCAGATTTCATCGGAGGATATTTCCTTTTTCTCCATAGCCCTCTATGAGCTTCCAAATATCACTTTGCCAATTCCACAAGAACTGTCTTAGCGAAAGGCTTCTTGAGTGGAAAGCTGTAACTCTGTGAGATGATTTCACAGAACACAAAGAAGTTTCTCAGAAAGCTTCTTTCTCTTGGTTATCGGAGGATATTTCCTTTGGCCCTATAGTCTTCAAAGGGAAAGGAAATATCTATTCTCAGATTCCACAGAAATAAGGCTAGCAAAGAGATCCACGAAATACAGATGTAACTCTGTGAGATGAATTAACAGAACACTAAGCAGTTTCTCAGAAAGCTTCTTTCCAGATTTCATCGGAGGATATTTCCTTTTTCACCATAGCCCACTATGGGCTTCCAAATATCATTTTGCCAATTACACAATAACTGTGTAAGCGAAAGGCTTCTTCAGGGGAAAGCTGTAACTCTGTGAGATGATTTAACAGAACACAAAGAAGTTTCTCAAAAAGTTTCTTTCTCTTTGTTATCGGAGGATATTTCCTTTGGCCCTATAGTCTTCAAAGGGATCCGAAATATCTGTTCTCAGATTCCACAGAAATAATACTAGCAAAGAGATCCACGAAATACAGATGTAACTCTGTGAGATGAATTAACAGATCACTAAGCAGTTTCTCAGAAAGCTTCTTTCCAGAGATCATTGGAGGATATTTCCTTTTTCTCCATAGCCCTCTATGAGCTTCCAAATATCACTTTGCCAATTCCACCAGAACTGTCTTAGCGAAAGGCTTCTTGAGGGGAAAGCTGTAACTCTGTGAGATGATTTCACAAAACACAAAGAAGTTTCTCAGAAAGCTTCTTTCTCTTTGTTATCGGAGTATATTTCCTTTGGCCCTATAGTCTTCAAAGGGAAAGGAAATATCTGTTGTCAGATTCCACAGAAATAAGGCTAGCAAAGAGATCCACGAAATACAGATGTAACTCTGTGAGATGAATTAACAGAACACTAAGCAGTTTCTCAGAAAGCTTCTTTCCAGATTTCATCGGAGGATATTTCCTTTTTCACCATAGTCCTCTATGGGCTTCCAAATATCACTTTGCCAATTCCACAAGAACTGTCTTAGCGAAAGGCTTCTTGAGGGGAAAGCTGTAACTCTGTGAGAGGATTTCACAGAACACAAAGAAGTTTCTCGGAAAGCTTCTTTCTCTTTGTTATCGGAGGATATTTCCTTTTGCCCTATAGTCTTCAAAGGGATCCGAAATATCTGTTCTCAGATTCCACAGAAAAAAGGCTAGCAAAGAGATCCACGACATACAGATGTAACTCTGTAAGATGAATTAACAGATCACTAAGCAGTTTCTCAGAAATCTTCTTTCCAGATTTCATCTGAGGATATTTCCTTTTTCACTATAGCCTTCTATGGGCTTCCAAATATCACTTTGCCAATTCCACATGAACTGTCTTAGCGAAAGGCTTCTTGAGGGGAAAGCTGTAACTCTGTGAGATGATTTCACAGAACACAAAGAAGTTTCTCAGAAAGCTTCTTTCTCTGTGTTATCGGAGGATATTTCCTTTGGCCCTATACTTTTCAAAGGGAAAGGAAATATCTGTTCTCAGATTCCACAGAAATAAGGCTAGCAAAGAGATCCACGAAATACAGATGTAACTCTTTGAGATGAATTAGCAGAACAGTAAGCAGTTTCTCAGAAAGCTTCTTTCCGATTTCATCGAAGGATATTTCCTTTTTCACCATAGCCCTCTATGGGCTTCCAAATAACACTTTGCCAATTCCACAAGAACTATCTTAGCGAAAGGCTTCTTGTGGGGAAAGCTGTAACTCTGTGAGATGATTTCACAGAACACAAAGAAGTTTCTCAGAAAGCTTCTTTCTCTTTGTTATCGGAGGATATTTCCTTTGGCCCTATAGTCTTCAAAGGGAAAGAAATATCTGTCTCAGATTCCAAGAAATAAGGCTAGCAAAGAGATCCACGAAATACAGATGTAACTCTGTGAGATGAATTAACAGAACACTAAGCAGTTTCTCAGAAAGCTTCTTTCCGGATTTCATCGGAGGATATTTCCTTTTTCACCGTAGCCCTCTATGGGCTTCCAAATATCACTTTGCCAATTCCACAAGAACTGTCTTAGCGAAAGGCTTCTTGAGGGGAAAGCTGAAACTCTGTGAGATGATTTCACAGAACACAAAGAAGTTTCTCAGAAAGCTTCTTTCTCTTGGTTATCGGAGGATATTTCCTTTGGCCCTATAGTCTTCAAAGGGATCCGAAATATCTGTTCTCAGATTCCACAGAAATAAGGCTAGCAAAGATATCCACGAAATACAGATGTAACTCTTTGAGATGAATTAACAGAACACTAAGCAGTTTCTCAGAAAGCTTCTTTCCAGATTTCATCGGAGGATATTTCCTTTTTCACCATAGCCCTCTATGGGCTTCCAAATATCACTTTGCCAATTCCACAAGAACTGTCTTAGCGAAAGGCTTCTTGAGGGGAAAGCTGTAACTCTGTGAGATGATTTCACAGAACACAAAGAAGTTTCTCAGAAACCTTCTTTCTCTTGGTTATCGGAGGATACTTCCTTTGGCCCTATAGTCTTCAAATTGAAAGGAAATATCCGTTCACAGATTCCACAGAAATAAGGCTAGCAAAGAGATCCACGAAATACAGATGTAACTCTGTGAGATGAATTAACAGAACACTAAGCAGTTTCTCAGAAAGCTTCTTTCCAGATTTCATCGGAGGATATTTCCTTTTTCACCATAGCCCTCTAAGGCCTTCCAAATATCATTTTGCCAATTCCACAAGAACTGTCTTAGCGAAAGGCTTCTTGAGGGGAAAGCTGTAACTCTGGGAGATGATTTAACAGAACACAAAGAAGTTTCTCAGAAAGCTTCTTTCTCTTTGTTATCGGAGGATATTTCCTTTGGCCCTATAGTCTTCAAAGGGATCCCAAATATCTGTTCTCAGATTCCACAGAAATAAGACTAGCAAAAAGATCCACGAAATACAGATGTAACTCTGTGAGATGAATTAACAGATCACTAAGCAGTTTCTCAGAAAGCTTCTTTCCAGATTTCATCGGAGGATATTTCCTTTTTCTCCATAGCCCTCTATGAGCTTCCAAATATCACTTTGCCAATTCCACAAGAACTGTCTTAGCGAAAGGCTTCTTGAGTGGAAAGCTGTAACTCTGTGAGATGATTTCACAGAACACAAAGAAGTTTCTCAGAAAGCTTCTTTCTCTTGGTTATCGGAGGATATTTCCTTTGGCCCTATAGTCTTCAAAGGGAAAGGAAATATCTGTTCTCAGATTCCACAGAAATAAGGCTAGCAAAGAGATCCACGAAATACAGTTGTAACTCTGTGAGATGAATTAACAGAACACTAAGCAGTTTCTCAGAAAGCTTCTTTCAAGATTTCATCGGAGTATATTTCCTTTTTCACCATAGCCCACTATGGGCCTCCAAATATCATTTTGCCAATTACACAATAACTGTGTAAGCGAAAGGCTTCTTCAGGGGAAAGCTGTAACTCTGTGAGATTATTTAACAGAACACAAAGAAGTTTCTCAAAAAGTTTCTTTCTCTTTGTTATCGGAGGATATTTCCTTTGGCCCTATAGTCTTCAAAGGGATCCGAAATATCTGTTCTCAGATTCCACAGAAATAATACTAGCAAAGAGATCCACGAAATACAGATGTAACTCTGTGAGATGAATTAACAGATCACTAAGCAGTTTCTCAGAAAGCTTCTTTCCAGAGATCATTGGAGGATATTTCCTTTTTCTCCATAGCCCTCTATGGGCTTCCAAATATCACTTTGCCAATTCCACAAGAACTGTCTTAGCGAAAGGCTTCTTGAGGGGAAAGCTGTAACTCTGTGAGAGGATTTCACAGAACACAAAGAAGTTTCTCGGAAAGCTTCTTTCTCTTTGTTATCGGAGGATATTTCCTTTTGCCCTATAGTCTTCAAAGGGATCCGAAATATCTGTTCTCAGATTCCACAGAAAAAAGGCTAGCAAAGAGATCCACGAAATACAGATGTAACTCTGTAAGATGAATTAACAGATCACTAAGCAGTTTCTCAGAAATCTTCTTTCCAGATTTCATCTGAGGATATTTCCTTTTTCACTATAGCCTTCTATGGGCTTCCAAATATCACTTTGCCAATTCCACATGAACTGTCTTAGCGAAAGGCTTCTTGAGGGGAAAGCTGTAACTCTGTGAGATGATTTCACAGAACACAAAGAAGTTTCTCAGAAAGCTTCTTTCTCTGTGTTATCGGAGGATATTTCCTTTGGCCCTATACTTTTCAAAGAGAAAGGAAATATCTCTTCTCAGATTCCACAGAAATAAGGCTAGCAAAGAGATCCACGAAATACAGATGTAACTCTTTGAGATGAATTAGCAGAACAGTAAGCAGTTTCTCAGAAAGCTTCTTTCCGATTTCATCGAAGGATATTTCCTTTTTCACCATAGCCCTCTATGGGCTTCCAAATAACACTTTGCCAATTCCACAAGAACTATCTTAGCGAAAGGCTTCTTGTGGGGAAAGCTGTAACTCTGTGAGATGATTTCACAGAACACAAAGAAGTTTCTCAGAAAGCTTCTTTCTCTTTGTTATCGGAGGATATTTCCTTTGGCCCTATAGTCTTCAAAGGGAAAGAAATATCTGTCTCAGATTCCAAGAAATAAGGCTAGCAAAGAGATCCACGAAATACAGATGTAACTCTGTGAGATGAATTAACAGAACACTAAGCAGTTTCTCAGAAAGCTTCTTTCCGGATTTCATCGGAGGATATTTCCTTTTTCACCATAGCCCTCTATGGGCTTCCAAATATCACTTTGCCAATTCCACAAGAACTGTCTTAGCGAAAGGCTTCTTGAGGGGAAAGCTGAAACTCTGTGAGATGATTTCACAGAACACAAAGAAGTTTCTCAGAAAGCTTCTTTCTCTTTGTTATCGGAGGATATTTCCTTTGGCCCTATAGTCTTCAAAGGGATCCGAAATATCTGTTCTCAGATTCCACAGAAATAAGGCTAGCAAAGATATCCACGAAATACAGATGTAACTCTTTGAGATGAATTAACAGAACACTAAGCAGTTTCTCAGAAAGCTTCTTTCCAGATTTCATCGGAGGATATTTCCTTTTTCACCATAGCCCTCTATGGGCTTCCAAATATCACTTTGCCAATTCCACAAGAACTGTCTTAGCGAAAGGCTTCTTGAGGGGAAAGCTGTAACTCTGTGAGATGATTTCACAGAACACAAAGAAGTTTCTCAGAAACCTTCTTTCTCTTGGTTATCGGAGGATACTTCCTTTGGCCCTATAGTCTTCAAATTGAAAGGAAATATCCGTTCACAGATTCCACAGAAATAAGGCTAGCAAAGAGATCCACGAAATACAGATGTAACTCTGTGAGATGAATTAACAGAACACTAAGCAGTTTCTCAGAAAGCTTCTTTCCAGATTTCATCGGCGGATATTTCCTTTTTCACCATAGCCCTCTAAGGCCTTCCAAATATCATTTTGCCAATTCCACAAGAACTGTCTTAGCGAAAGGCTTCTTGAGGGGAAAGCTGTAACTCTGGGAGATGATTTAACAGAACACAAAGAAGTTTCTCAGAAAGCTTCTTTCTCTTTGTTATCGGAGGATATTTCCTTTGGCCCTATAGTCTTCAAAGGGATCCGAAATATCTGTTCTCAGATTCCACAGAAATAAGACTAGCAAAAAGATCCACGAAATACAGATGTAACTCTGTGAGATGAATTAACAGATCACTAAGCAGTTTCTCAGAAAGCTTCTTTCCAGATTTCATCGGAGGATATTTCCTTTTTCTCCATAGCCCTCTATGAGCTTCCAAATATCACTTTGCCAATTCCACAAGAACTGTCTTAGCGAAAGGCTTCTTGAGTGGAAAGCTGTAACTCTGTGAGATGATTTCACAGAACACAAAGAAGTTTCTCAGAAAGCTTCTTTCTCTTGGTTATCGGAGGATGTTTCCTTTGGCCCTATAGTCTTCAAAGGGAAAGGAAATATCTGTTCTCAGATTCCACAGAAATAAGGCTAGCAAAGAGATCCACGAAATACAGTTGTAACTCTGTGAGATGAATTAACAGAACACTAAGCAGTTTCTCAGAAAGCTTCTTTCCAGATTTCATCGGAGGATATTTCCTTTTTCACCATAGCCCACTATGGGCTTCCAAATATCATTTTGCCAATTACACAATAACTGTGTAAGCGAAAGGCTTCTTCAGGGGAAAGCTGTAACTCTGTGAGATTATTTAACAGAACACAAAGAAGTTTCTCAAAAAGTTTCTTTCTCTTTGTTATCGGAGGATATTTCCTTTGGCCCTATAGTCTTCAAAGGGATCCGAAATATCTGTTCTCAGATTCCACAGAAATAATACTAGCAAAGAGATCCACGAAATACAGATGTATCTCTGTGAGATGAATTAACAGATCACTAAGCAGTTTCTCAGAAAGCTTCTTTCCAGAGATCATTGGAGGATATTTCCTTTTTCTCCATAGCCCTCTATGAGCTTCCAAATATCACTTTGCCAATTCCACCAGAACTGTCTTAGCGAAAGGCTTCTTGAGGGGAAAGCTGTAACTCTGTGAGATGATTTCACAAAACACAAAGAAGTTTCTCAGAAAGCTTCTTTCTCTTTGTTATCGGAGTATATTTCCTTTGGCCCTATAGTCTTCAAAGGGAAAGGAAATATCTGTTGTCAGATTCCACAGAAATAAGGCTAGCAAAGAGATCCACGAAATACAGATGTAACTCTGTGAGATGAATTAACAGAACACTAAGCAGTTTCTCAGAAAGCTTCTTTCCAGATTTCATCGGAGGATATTTCCTTTTTCACCATAGCCCTCTATGGGCTTCCAAATATCACTTTGCCAATTCCACAAGAACTGTCTTAGCGAAAGGCTTCTTGAGGGGAAAGCTGTAACTCTGTGAGAGGATTTCACAGAACACAAAGAAGTTTCTCGGTAAGCTTCTTTCTCTTTGTTATCGGAGGATATTTCCTTTTGCCCTATAGTCTTCAAAGGGATCCGAAATATCTGTTCTCAGATTCCACAGAAAAAAGGCTAGCAAAGAGATCCACGAAATACAGATGTAACTCTGTAAGATGAATTAACAGATCACTAAGCAGTTTCTCAGAAATCTTCTTTCCAGATTTCATCTGAGGATATTTCCTTTTTCACTATAGCCTTCTATGGGCTTCCAAATATCACCTTGCCAATTCCACATGAACTGTCTTAGCGAAAGGCTTCTTGAGGGGAAAGCTGTAACTCTGTGAGATGATTTCACAGAACACAAAGAAGTTTCTCAGAAAGCTTCTTTCTCTGTGTTATCGGAGGATATTTCCTTTGGCCCTATACTTTTCAAAGGGAAAGGAAATATCTGTTCTCAGATTCCACAGAAATAAGGCTAGCAAAGAGATCCACGAAATACAGATGTAACTCTTTGAGATGAATTAGCAGAACAGTAAGCTGTTTCTTAGAAAGCTTCTTTCCGATTTCAACGAAGGATATTTCCTTTTTCACCATAGCCCTCTATGGGCTTCCAAATAACACTTTGCCAATTCCACAAGAACTATCTTAGCGAAAGGCTTCTTGTGGGGAAAGCTGTAACTCTGTGAGATGATTTCACAGAACACAAAGAAGTTTCTCAGAAAGCTTCTTTCTCTTTGTTATCGGAGGATATTTCCTTTGGCCCTATAGTCTTCAAAGGGAAAGAAATATCTGTCTCAGATTCCAAGAAATAAGGCTAGCAAAGAGATCCACGAAATACAGATGTAACTCTGTGAGATGAATTAACAGAACACTAAGCAGTTTCTCAGAAAGCTTCTTTCCGGATTTCATCGGAGGATATTTCCTTTTTCACCATAGCCCTCTATGGGCTTCCAAATATCACTTTGCCAATTCCACAAGAACTGTCTTAGCGAAAGGCTTCTTGAGGGGAAAGCTGAAACTCTGTGAGATGATTTCACAGAACACAAAGAAGTTTCTCAGAAAGCTTCTTTCTCTTGGTTATCGGAGGATATTTCCTTTGGCCCCATAGTCTTCAAAGGGATCCGAAATATCTGTTCTCAGATTCCACAGAAATAAGGCTAGCAAAGATATCCACGAAATACAGATGTAACTCTGTGAGATGAATTAACAGAACACTAAGCAGTTTCTCAGAAAGCTTCTTTCCAGATTTGATCGGAGGATATTTCCTTTTTCACCATAGCCCTCTATGGGCTTCCAAATATCACTTTGCCAATTCCACAAGAACTGTCTTAGCGAAAGGCTTCTTGAGGGGAAAGCTGTAACTCTGTGAGATGATTTCACAGAACACAAAGAAGTTTCTCAGAAACCTTCTTTCTCTTGGTTATCGGAGGATACTTCCTTTGGCCCTATAGTCTTCAAATTGAAAGGAAATATCCGTTCACAGATTCCACAGAAATAAGGCTAGCAAAGAGATCCACGAAATACAGATGTAACTCTGTGAGATGAATTAACAGAACACTAAGCAGTTTCTCAGAAAGCTTCTTTCCAGATTTCATCGGAGGATATTTCCTTTTTCACCATAGCCCTCTAAGGCCTTCCAAATATCATTTTGCCAATTCCACAAGAACTGTCTTAGCGAAAGGCTTCTTGAGGGGAAAGCTGTAACTCTGGGAGATGATTTAACAGAACACAAAGAAGTTTCTCAGAAAGCTTCTTTCTCTTTGTTATCGGAGGATATTTCCTTTGGCCCTATAGTCTTCAAAGGGATCCCAAATATCTGTTCTCAGATTCCACAGAAATAAGACTAGCAAAAAGATCCACGAAATACAGATGTAACTCTGTGAGATGAATTAACAGATCACTAAGCAGTTTCTCAGAAAGCTTCTTTCCAGATTTCATCGGAGGATATTTCCTTTTTCTCCATAGCCCTCTATGAGCTTCCAAATATCACTTTGCCAATTCCACAAGAACTGTCTTAGCGAAAGGCTTCTTGAGTGGAAAGCTGTAACTCTGTGAGATGATTTCACAGAACACAAAGAAGTTTCTCAGAAAGCTTCTTTCTCTTGGTTATCGGAGGATATTTCCTTTGGCCCTATAGTCTTCAAAGGGAAAGGAAATATCTGTTCTCAGATTCCACAGAAATAAGGCTAGCAAAGAGATCCACGAAATACAGATGTAACTCTGTGAGATGAATTAACAGAACACTAAGCAGTTTCTCAGAAAGCTTCTTTCCAGATTTCATCGGAGGATATTTCCTTTTTCACCATAGCCCACTATGGGCTTCCAAATATCATTTTGCCAATTACACAATAACTGTGTAAGCGAAAGGATTCTTCAGGGGAAAGCTGTAACTCTGTGAGATGATTTCACAAAACACAAAGAAGTTTCTCAGAAAGCTTCTTTCTCTTTGTTATCGGAGGATATTTCCTTTGGCCCTATAGTCTTCAAAGGGAAAGGAAATATCTGTTGTCAGATTCCACAGAAATAAGGCTAGCAAAGAGATCCACGAAATACAGATGTAACTCTGTGAGATGAATTAACAGAACACTAAGCAGTTTCTCAGAAAGCTTCTTTCAAGATTTCATTGGAGGATATTTCCTTTTTCACCATAGCCCTCTATGGGCTTCCAAATATCACTTTGCCAATTCCACAAGAACTGTCTTAGCGAAAGGCTTCTTGAGGGGAAAGCTGTAACTCTGTGAGAGGATTTCACAGAACACAGAGAAGTTTCTCAGAAAGCTTCTTTCTCTTTGTTATCGGAGGATATTTCCTTTGGCCCCATAGTCTTCAAAGGGAAAGGAATTATCTGTTCTCTGATTCCACAGAAATAACGCTAGCAAAGAGATCAACGAAATACAGATGTAACTCTGTGAGATGAATTAAGAGAACACTAAGCAGTTTCTCAGAAAGCTTCTTTCCAGATTTCATCGGAGGATATTTCCTTTTTCTCCATAGCCCTCTATGAGCTTCCAAATATCACTTTGCCAATTCCACAAGAACTGTCTTCGCGAAAGGCTTCTTGAGGGGAAAGCTGTAACTCGGTGAGATGATTTCACAAAACACAAAGAAGTTTCTCAGAAAGCTTCTTTCTCTTTGTTATCGGAGTATATTTCCTTTGGCCCTATAGTCTTCAAAGGGAAAGGAAATATCTGTTGTCAGATTCCACAGAAATAAGGCTAGCAAAGAGATCCACGAAATACAGATGTAACTCTGTGAGATGAATTAACAGAACACTAAGCAGTTTCTCAGAAAGCTTCTTTCCAGATTTCATCGGAGGATATTTCATTTTTCACCATAGCCCTCTATGGGCTTCCAAATATCACTTTGCCAATTCCACAAGAACTGTCTTAGCGAAAGGCTTCTTGAGGGGAAAGCTGTAACTCTGTGAGAGGATTTCAGAGAACACAAAGAAGTTTCTCAGAAAGCTTCTTTCTCTTTGTTATCGGAGGATATTTCCTTTGGCCCTATAGTCTTCAAAGGGAAAGCAAACATCTGTTCTCAGATTCCACAGAAATAAGGCTAGCAAAGACATCCACGAAATACAGATGTAACTCTGTGAGATGAATTAACAGAACACTAAGCAGTTTCTCAGAAAGCTTCTTTCCAGATTTCATCGGAGGATATTTCCTTTTTCTCCATAGCCCTCTATGAGCTTCCAAATATCACTTTTCCAATTCCACAAGAAATGTCTAGCGAAAGGCTTCTTGAGTGGAAAGCTGTAACTCTGTGAGATGATTTCACAGAACACAAAGAAGTTTCTGAGAAAGCTTCTTTCTCTTTGTTATCGGAGGATATTTCCTTTGGTCCTATAGTCTTCTAAGGGAAAGGAAATATCTGTTGTCAGATTCCACAGAAATAAGGCTAGCAAAGAGATCCACGAAATACAGATGTAACTCTGTGAGATGAATTAACAGAACACTAAGCAGTTTCTCAGAAAGCTTCTTTCCAGGTTTCATCGGAGGATATTTCCTTTTTCACCATAGCCCTCTATGGGCTTCCAAATGTCACTTTGCCAATTCCACAAGAACTGTCTTAGCGAAAGGCTTCTTGAGGGGAAAGCTGTAACTCTGTGAGATGATTTCACAGAACACAAAGACGTTGCTCATAAAGCTTCTTTCTCTTTGTTATCGGAGGATATTTCCTTTGGCCCTATAGTCTTCAAAGGGATCCGAAATATCTGTTGTCAGATTCCACAGAAAAAAGGCTAGCAAAGAGATCCACGAAATACAGATGTAACTCTGTGAGATGAATTAACAGAACACTGAGCAGTTACTCAGAAAGCTTCTTTCCAGATTTCTTCGGAGGATATTTCCTTTTTCACCATAGCCCTCTACGGGCTTCCAAATATCACTTTGCCAATTCCACAAGAACTGTCTTAGCGAAAGGCTTCTTGAGGGGAAAGCTGTAACTCTGTGAGATGATTTCACAGAACACAAAGAAGTTTCTCAGAAAGCTTCTTTCTCATTGTTATCGGAGGATATTTCCTTTGGCCGTATAGTCTTCAAAGGGATCCGAAATATCTGTTCTCAGATTCCACAGAAATAAGGCTAGCAAAGAGATCCACGAAGTACAGAGGTAACTCTGTGAGATTAATTAACAGAACACTAAGCAGTTTCTCAGAAAGCTTCTTTCCAGATTTCATCGGAGGATATTTCCTTTTTCACCATAGCCCTCTAAGGGCTTCCAAATATCACTTTGCCAATTCCACAAGAACTGTCCTAGCGAAAGGCTTCTAGAGGGGAAAGCTGTAACTCTGTGAGATGATTTCACAGAACACAAAGAAGTTTCTCAGAAAGATTCTTTCTCTTTGTTATCGGAGGATATTTCCTTTGGCCCTATAGTCTTCAAAGGGAAAGGAAATATCTGTTGTCAGATTCCACAGAAATAAGGCTAGCAAAGAGATCCACGATATACAGATGTAACTCTATGAGATGAATTAACAGAACACTAAGCAGTTTCTCAGAAAGCTTCTTTCCAGATTTCATCGGAGGATATTTCCTTTTTCACCATAGCCCTCTAAGGGCTTCCAAATATCACTTTGCCAATTCCCCAAGAACTGTCTTAGCGAAAGGCTTCTTGAGGGGAAAGCTGTAACTCTGTGAGATGATTTCAAAGAACACAAACAAGTTTCTGAGAAAGCTTCTTTCTCTTTGTTATCGGAGGATATTTCCTTTGGCCCTATAGTCTTCAAAGGGAAAGGAATTATCTGTTCTCAGATGCCACAGAAATAACGCTAGCAAAGAGATCCACGAAATACAGATGTAACTCTGTGAGATGAATTAACAGAACACTAAGCAGTTTCTCAGAAAGCTTCTTTCCAGATTTCATCTGAGGATATTTCTTTTTCACCATAGCCCTCTAAGTGCTTCCAAATATCACTTTGCCAATTCCACAAGAACTGTCTTAGCGAAAGGCTTCTTGAGGGGAAAGCTGTAACTCTGTGAGATGATTTCACAAAACACAAAGAAGTTTCTCAGAAAGCTTCTTTCTCTTTGTTATCGGAGGATATTTCCTTTGGCCCTATAGTCTTCAAAGGGAAAGGAAATATCTGTTGTCAGATTCCACAGAAATAAGGCTAGCAAAGAGATCCACGAAATACAGATGTAACTCTGTGAGATGAATTAACAGAACACTAAGCAGTTTCTCAGAAAGCTTCTTTCAAGATTTCATCGGAGGATATTTCCTTTTTCACCATAGCCCTCTACGGGCTTCCAAATATCACTTTGCCAATTCCACAAGAACTGTCTTAGCGAAAGGCTTCTTGAGGGGAAAGCTGTAACTCTGTGAGAGGATTTCACAGAACACAAAGAAGTTTCTCGGAAAGCTTCTTTCTCTTTGTTATCGGAGGATATTTCCTTTTGCCCTATAGTCTTCAAAGGGATCCGAAATATCTGTTCTCAGATTCCACAGAAAAAAGGCTAGCAAAGAGATCCACGAAATACAGATGTAACTCTGTAAGATGAATTAACAGATCACTAAGCAGTTTCTCAGAAATCTTCTTTCCAGATTTCATCTGAGGATATTTCCTTTTTCACTATAGCCTTCTATGGGCTTCCAAATATCACCTTGCCAATTCCACATGAACTGTCTTAGCGAAAGGCTTCTTGAGGGGAAAGCTGTAACTCTGTGAGATGATTTCACAGAACACAAAGAAGTTTCTCAGAAAGCTTCTTTCTCTGTGTTATCGGAGGATATTTCCTTTGGCCCTATACTTTTCAAAGGGAAAGGAAATATCTGTTCTCAGATTCCACAGAAATAAGGCTAGCAAAGAGATCCACGAAATACAGATGTAACTCTTTGAGATGAATTAGCAGAACAGTAAGCTGTTTCTTAGAAAGCTTCTTTCCGATTTCATCGAAGGATATTTCCTTTTTCACCATAGCCCTCTATGGGCTTCCAAATAACACTTTGCCAATTCCACAAGAACTATCTTAGCGAAAGGCTTCTTGTGGGGAAAGCTGTAACTCTGTGAGATGATTTCACAGAACACAAAGAAGTTTCTCAGAAAGCTTCTTTCTCTTTGTTATCGGAGGATATTTCCTTTGGCCCTATAGTCTTCAAAGGGAAAGAAATATCTGTCTCAGATTCCAAGAAATAAGGCTAGCAAAGAGATCCACGAAATACAGATGTAACTCTGTGAGATGAATTAACAGAACACTAAGCAGTTTCTCAGAAAGCTTCTTTCCGGATTTCATCGGAGGATATTTCCTTTTTCACCATAGCCCTCTATGGGCTTCCAAATATCACTTTGCCAATTCCACAAGAACTGTCTTAGCGAAAGGCTTCTTGAGGGGAAAGCTGAAACTCTGTGAGATGATTTCACAGAACACAAAGAAGTTTCTCAGAAAGCTTCTTTCTCTTGGTTATCGGAGGATATTTCCTTTGGCCCCATAGTCTTCAAAGGGATCCGAAATATCTGTTCTCAGATTCCACAGAAATAAGGCTAGCAAAGATATCCACGAAATACAGATGTAACTCTGTGAGATGAATTAACAGAACACTAAGCAGTTTCTCAGAAAGCTTCTTTCCAGATTTGATCGGAGGATATTTCCTTTTTCACCATAGCCCTCTATGGGCTTCCAAATATCACTTTGCCAATTCCACAAGAACTGTCTTAGCGAAAGGCTTCTTGAGGGGAAAGCTGTAACTCTGTGAGATGATTTCACAGAACACAAAGAAGTTTCTCAGAAACCTTCTTTCTCTTGGTTATCGGAGGATACTTCCTTTGGCCCTATAGTCTTCAAATTGAAAGGAAATATCCGTTCACAGATTCCACAGAAATAAGGCTAGCAAAGAGATCCACGAAATACAGATGTAACTCTGTGAGATGAATTAACAGAACACTAAGCAGTTTCTCAGAAAGCTTCTTTCCAGATTTCATCGGAGGATATTTCCTTTTTCACCATAGCCCTCTAAGGCCTTCCAAATATCATTTTGCCAATTCCACAAGAACTGTCTTAGCGAAAGGCTTCTTGAGGGGAAAGCTGTAACTCTGGGAGATGATTTAACAGAACACAAAGAAGTTTCTCAGAAAGCTTCTTTCTCTTTGTTATCGGAGGATATTTCCTTTGGCCCTATAGTCTTCAAAGGGATCCCAAATCTGTTCTCAGATTCCACAGAAATAAGACTAGCAAAAAGATCCACGAAATACAGATGTAACTCTGTGAGATGAATTAACAGATCACTAAGCAGTTTCTCAGAAAGCTTCTTTCCAGATTTCATCGGAGGATATTTCCTTTTTCTCCATAGCCCTCTATGAGCTTCCAAATATCACTTTGCCAATTCCACAAGAACTGTCTTAGCGAAAGGCTTCTTGAGTGGAAAGCTGTAACTCTGTGAGATGATTTCACAGAACACAAAGAAGTTTCTCAGAAAGCTTCTTTCTCTTGGTTATCGGAGGATATTTCCTTTGGCCCTATAGTCTTCAAAGGGAAAGGAAATATCTGTTCTCAGATTCCACAGAAATAAGGCTAGCAAAGAGATCCACGAAATACAGATGTAACTCTGTGAGATGAATTAACAGAACACTAAGCAGTTTCTCAGAAAGCTTCTTTCCAGATTTCATCGGAGGATATTTCCTTTTTCACCATAGCCCACTATGGGCTTCCAAATATCATTTTGCCAATTACACAATAACTGTGTAAGCGAAAGGATTCTTCAGGGGAAAGCTGTAACTCTGTGAGATGATTTAACAGAACACAAAGAAGTTTCTCAAAAAGTTTCTTTCTCTTTGTTATCGGAGGATATTTCCTTTGGCCCTATAGTCTTCAAAGGGATCCGAAATATCTGTTCTCAGATTCCACAGAAATAATACTAGCAAAGAGATCCACGAAATACAGATGTAACTCTGTGAGATGAATTAACAGAACACTGAGCAGTTTCTCAGAAAGCTTCTTTCCAGGTTTCATCGGAGGATATTTCCTTTTTCACCGCACCCCGCTACGGGCTTCCAAATATCACTTTGCCAATTCCACAAGAACTGTCTTAGCGAAAGGCTTCTTGAGGGGAAAGCTGTAACTCTGTGAGATGATTTCACAGAACACAAAGAAGTTTCTCAGAAAGCTTCTTTCTCTTTGTTATCGGAGGATATTTCCTTTGGCCGTATAGTCTTCAAAGGGATCCGAAATATCTGTTCTCAGATTCCACAGAAATAAGGCTAGCAAAGAGATCCACGAAGTACAGAGGTAACTCTGTGAGATGAATTAACAGAACACTAAGCAGTTTCTCAGAAAGCTTCTTTCCAGATTTCATCGGAGGATATTTCCTTTTTCACCATAGCCCTCTATGGGCTTCCAAATATCACATTGCCAATTCCACAAGAACTGTCCTAGCGAAAGGCTTCTAGAGGGGAAAGCTGTAACTCTGTGAGATGATTTCACAGAACACAAAGAAGTTTCTCAGAAAGATTCTTTCTCTTTGTTATCGGAGGATATTTCCTTTGGCCCTATAGTCTTCAAAGGGAAAGGAAATATCTGTTGTCAGATTCCACAGAAATAAGGCTAGCAAAGAGATCCACGATATACAGATGTAACTCTATGAGATGAATTAACAGAACACTAAGCAGTTTCTCAGAAAGCTTCTTTCCAGATTTCATCGGAGGATATTTCCTTTTTCACCATAGCCCTCTAAGGGCTTCCAAATATCACTTTGCCAATTCCCCAAGAACTGTCTTAGCGAAAGGCTTCTTGAGGGGAAAGCTGTAACTCTGTGAGATGATTTCAAAGAACACAAACAAGTTTCTGAGAAAGCTTCTTTCTCTTTGTTATCGGAGGATATTTCCTTTGGCCCTATAGTCTTCAAAGGGAAAGGAATTATCTGTTCTCAGATGCCACAGAAATAACGCTAGCAAAGAGATACACGAAATACAGATGTAACTCTGTGAGATGAATTAACAGAACACTAAGCAGTTTCTCAGGAAGCTTCTTTCCAGATTTCATCTGAGGATATTTCTTTTTCACCATAGCCCTCTAAGTGCTTCCAAATATCACTTTGCCAATTCCACAAGAACTGTCTTAGCGAAAGGCTTCTTGAGGGGAAAGCTGTAACTCTGTGAGATGATTTCACAAAACACAAAGAAGTTTCTCAGAAAGCTTCTTTCTCTTTGTTATCGGAGGATATTTCCTTTGGCCCTATAGTCTTCAAAGGGAAAGGAAATATCTGTTGTCAGATTCCACAGAAATAAGGCTAGCAAAGAGATCCACGAAATACAGATGTAACTCTGTGAGATGAATTAACAGAACACTAAGCAGTTTCTCAGAAAGCTTCTTTCAAGATTTCATTGGAGGATATTTCCTTTTTCACCATAGCCCTCTATGGGCTTCCAAATATCACTTTGCCAATTCCACAAGAACTGTCTTAGCGAAAGGCTTCTTGAGGGGAAAGCTGTAACTCTGTGAGAGGATTTCACAGAACACAGAGATGTTTCTCAGAAAGCTTCTTTCTCTTTGTTATCGGAGGATATTTCCTTTGGCCCCATAGTCTTCAAAGGGAAAGGAATTATCTGTTCTCTGATTCCACAGAAATAACGCTAGCAAAGAGATCAACGAAATACAGATGTAACTCTGTGAGATGAATTAAGAGAACACTAAGCAGTTTCTCAGAAAGCTTCTTTCCAGATTTCATCGGAGGATATTTCCTTTTTCTCCATAGCCCTCTATGAGCTTCCAAATATCACTTTGCCAATTCCACAAGAACTGTCTTCGCGAAAGGCTTCTTGAGGGGAAAGCTGTAACTCGGTGAGATGATTTCACAAAACACAAAGAAGTTTCTCAGAAAGCTTCTTTCTCTTTGTTATCGGAGTATATTTCCTTTGGCCCTATAGTCTTCAAAGGGAAAGGAAATATCTGTTGTCAGATTCCACAGAAATAAGGCTAGCAAAGAGATCCACGAAATACAGATGTAACTCTGTGAGATGAATTAACAGAACACTAAGCAGTTTCTCAGAAAGCTTCTTTCCAGATTTCATCGGAGGATATTTCATTTTTCACCATAGCCCTCTATGGGCTTCCAAATATCACTTTGCCAATTCCACAAGAACTGTCTTAGCGAAAGGCTTCTTGAGGGGAAAGCTGTAACTCTGTGAGAGGATTTCAGAGAACACAAAGAAGTTTCTCAGAAAGCTTCTTTCTCTTTGTTATCGGAGGATATTTCCTTTGGCCCTATAGTCTTCAAAGGGAAAGCAAACATCTGTTCTCAGATTCCACAGAAATAAGGCTAGCAAAGACATCCACGAAATACAGATGTAACTCTGTGAGATGAATTAACAGAACACTAAGCAGTTTCTCAGAAAGCTTCTTTCCAGATTTCATCGGAGGATATTTCCTTTTTCTCCATAGCCCTCTATGAGCTTCCAAATATCACTTTGCCAATTCCACAAGAAATGTCTAGCGAAAGGCTTCTTGAGTGGAAAGCTGTAACTCTGTGAGATGATTTCACAGAACACAAAGAAGTTTCTGAGAAAGCTTCTTTCTCTTTGTTATCGGAGGATATTTCCTTTGGTCCTATAGTCTTCTAAGGGAAAGGAAATATCTGTTGTCAGATTCCACAGAAATAAGGCTAGCAAAGAGATCCACGAAATACAGATGTAACTCTGTGAGATGAATTAACAGAACACTAAGCAGTTTCTCAGAAAGCTTCTTTCCAGGTTTCATCGGAGGATATTTCCTTTTTCACCATAGCCCTCTATGGGCTTCCAAATATCACTTTGCCAATTCCACAAGAACTGTCTTAGCGAAAGGCTTCTTGAGGGGAAAGCTGTAACTCTGTGAGATGATTTCACAGAACACAAAGACGTTGCTCATAAAGCTTCTTTCTCTTTGTTATCGGAGGATATTTCCTTTGGCCCTATAGTCTTCAAAGGGATCCGAAATATCTGTTGTCAGATTCCACAGAAAAAAGGCTAGCAAAGAGATCCACGAAATACAGATGTAACTCTGTGAGATGAATTAACAGAACACTGAGCAGTTTCTCAGAAAGCTTCTTTCCAGATTTCTTCGGAGGATATTTCCTTTTTCACCATAGCCCTCTACGGGCTTCCAAATATCACTTTGCCAATTCCACAAGAACTGTCTTAGCGAAAGGCTTCTTGAGGGGAAAGCTGTAACTCTGTGAGATGATTTCACAGAACACAAAGAAGTTTCTCAGAAAGCTTCTTTCTCATTGTTATCGGAGGATATTTCCTTTGGCCGTATAGTCTTCAAAGGGATCCGAAATATCTGTTCTCAGATTCCACAGAAATAAGGCTAGCAAAGAGATCCACGAAGTACAGAGGTAACTCTGTGAGATTAATTAACAGAACACTAAGCAGTTTCTCAGAAAGCTTCTTTCCAGATTTCATCGGAGGATATTTCCTTTTTCACCATAGCCCTCTAAGGGCTTCCAAATATCACTTTGCCAATTCCACAAGAACTGTCCTAGCGAAAGGCTTCTAGAGGGGAAAGCTGTAACTCTGTGAGATGATTTCACAGAACACAAAGAAGTTTCTCAGAAAGATTCTTTCTCTTTGTTATCGGAGGATATTTCCTTTGGCCCTATAGTCTTCAAAGGGAAAGGAAATATCTGTTGTCAGATTCCACAGAAATAAGGCTAGCAAAGAGATCCACGATATACAGATGTAACTCTATGAGATGAATTAACAGAACACTAAGCAGTTTCTCAGAAAGCTTCTTTCCAGATTTCATCGGAGGATATTTCCTTTTTCACCATAGCCCTCTAAGGGCTTCCAAATATCACTTTGCCAATTCCCCAAGAACTGTCTTAGCGAAAGGCTTCTTGAGGGGAAAGCTGTAACTCTGTGAGATGATTTCAAAGAACACAAACAAGTTTCTGAGAAAGCTTCTTTCTCTTTGTTATCGGAGGATATTTCCTTTGGCCCTATAGTCTTCAAAGGGAAAGGAATTATCTGTTCTCAGATGCCACAGAAATAACGCTAGCAAAGAGATCCACGAAATACAGATGTAACTCTGTGAGATGAATTAACAGAACACTAAGCAGTTTCTCAGAAAGCTTCTTTCCAGATTTCATCTGAGGATATTTCTTTTTCACCATAGCCCTCTAAGTGCTTCCAAATATCACTTTGCCAATTCCACAAGAACTGTCTTAGCGAAAGGCTTCTTGAGGGGAAAGCTGTAACTCTGTGAGATGATTTCACAAAACACAAAGAAGTTTCTCAGAAAGCTTCTTTCTCTTTGTTATCGGAGGATATTTCCTTTGGCCCTATAGTCTTCAAAGGGAAAGGAAATATCTGTTGTCAGATTCCACAGAAATAAGGCTAGCAAAGAGATCCACGAAATACAGATGTAACTCTGTGAGATGAATTAACAGAACACTAAGCAGTTTCTCAGAAAGCTTCTTTCAAGATTTCATCGGAGGATATTTCCTTTTTCACCATAGCCCTCTACGGGCTTCCAAATATCACTTTGCCAATTCCACAAGAACTGTCTTAGCGAAAGGCTTCTTGAGGGGAAAGCTGTAACTCTGTGAGAGGATTTCACAGAACACAAAGAAGTTTCTCAGAAAGCTTCTTTCTCTTTGTTATCGGAGGATATTTCCTTTGGCCCTATAGTCTTCAAAGGGAAAGGAATTATCTGTTCTCTGATTCCACAGAAATAACGCTAGCAAAGAGATCAACGAAATACAGATGTAACTCTGTGAGATGAATTAACAGAACACTAAGCAGTTTCTCAGAAAGCTTCTTTCCAGATTTCATCGTAGGATATTTCCTTTTTCTCCATAGCCCTCTATGAGCTTCCAAATATCACTTTGCCAATTCCACAAGAACTGTCTTCGCGAAAGGCTCCTTGAGGGGAAAGCTGTAACTCTGTGAGATGATTTCACAGAACACAAAGAAGTTTCTCAGAAAGCTTCTTTCTCTTTGTTATCGGAAAATATTTCCTTTGGCCCTATAGTCTTCAAAGTGATGCGAAATATCTGTTGTCAGATTCCACAGAAATAAGGCTAGCAAAGAGATCCACGAAATACAGATGTAACTCTGTGAGATGAATTAACAGAACACTAAGCAGTTTCTCAGAAAGCCTCTTTCCAGATTTCATCGGAGGATATTTCCTTTTTCACCATAGCCCTCTATGGGCTTCCAAATATCACTTTGCCAATTCCACCAGAACTGTCTTAGCGAAAGGCTTCTTGAGGGGAAAGCTGTAACTCTGTGAGATGATTTCACAAAACACAAAGAAGTTTCTCAGAAAGCTTCTTTCTCTTTGTTATCGGAGGATATTTCCTTTGGCCCTATAGTCTTCAAAGGGAAAGGAAATATCTGTTGTCAGATTCCACAGAAATAAGGCTAGGAAAGAGATCCACGAAATACAGATGTAACTCTGTGAGATGAATTAACAGAACACTAAGCAGTTTCTCAGAAAGCTTCTTTCCAGATATCATCGGAGGATATTTCCTTTTTCACCATAGCCCTCTATGGGCTTCCAAATATCACTTTGCCAATTCCACAAGAACTGTCTTAGCGAAAGGCTTCTTGAGGGGAAAGCTGTAACTCTGTGAGAGGATTTCACAGAACACAAAGAAGTTTCTCAGAAAGCTTCTTTCTCTTTGTTATCGGAGGATATTTCCTTTGGCCCTATAGTCTTCAAAGGGAAAGCAAACATCTGTTCTCAGATTCCACAGAAATAAGGCTAGCAAAGACATCCACGAAATACAGATGTAACTCTGTGAGATGAATTAACAGAACACTAAGCAGTTTCTCAGAAAGCTTCTTTCCAGATTTCATCGTAGGATATTTCCTTTTTCTCCATAGCCCTCTATGAGCTTCCAAATATCACTTTGCCAATTCCACAAGAAATGTCTAGCGAAAGGCTTCTTGAGTGGAAAGCTGTAACTCTGTGAGATGATTTCACAGAACACAAAGAAGTTTCTGAGAAAGCTTCTTTCTCTTTGTTATCGGAGGATATTTCCTTTGGTCCTATAGTCTTCTAAGGGAAAGGAAATATCTGTTGTCAGATTCCACAGAAATAAGGCTAGCAAAGAGATCCACGAAATACAGATGTAACTCTGTGAGATGAATTAACAGAACACTAAGCAGTTTCTGAGAAAGCTTCTTTCCAGATTTCATCGGAGGATAATTCCTTTTTCACCATAGCCCCCTATGGGCTTCCAAATATCACTTTGCCAATTCCACAAGAACTGTCTTAGCGAAAGGCTTCTTGAGGGGAAAGCTGTAACTCTGTGAGATGATTTCACAGAACACAAAGACGTTGCTCAGAAAGCTTCTTTCTCTTTGTTATCGGAGGATATTTCCTTTGGCCCTATAGTCTTCAAAGGGATCCGAAATATCTGTTGTCAGATTCCACAGAAATAAGGCTAGCAAAGAGATCCACGAAATACAGATGTAACTCTATGAGATGAATTAACAGAACACTAAGCAGTTTCTCAAAAAGCTTCTTTCCAGATTTCATCGGAGGATATTTCCTTTTTCACCATAGCCCTCTATGGGCTTCCAAATATCACTTTGCCAATTCCCCAAGAACTGTCTTAGCGAAAGGCTTCTTGAGGGGAAAGCTGTAACTCTGTGAGATGATTTCACAGAACACAAAGAAGTTTCTCAGAAAGCTTCTTTCTCATTGTTATCGGAGGATATTTCCTTTGGCCGTATAGTCTTCAAAGGGATCCGAAATATCTGTTCTCAGATTCCACAGAAATAAGGCTAGCAAAGAGATCCACGAAGTACAGAGGTAACTCTGTGAGATGAATTAACAGAACACTAAGCAGTTTCTCAGAAAGCTTCTTTCCAGATTTCATCGGAGGATATTTCCTTTTTCACCATAGCCCTCTATGGGCTTCCAAATATCACTTTGCCAATTCCACAAGAACTGTCCTAGCGAAAGTCTTCTAGAGGGGAAAGCTGTAACTCTGTGAGATGATTTCACAGAACACAAAGAAGTTTCTCAGAAAGATTCTTTCTCTTTGTTATCGGAGGATATTTCCTTTGGCCCTATAGTCTTCAAAGGGAAAGGAAATATCTGTTGTCAGATTCCACAGAAATAAGGCTAGCAAAGAGATCCACGAAATACAGATGTAACTCTGTGAGATGAATTAACAGAACACTAAGCAGTTTCTCAGAAAGCTTCTTTCCAGATTTCATCGGAGGATATTTCCTTTTTCACCATAGCCCTCTATGGGCTTCCAAATATCACTTTGCCAATTCCACAAGAACTGTCTTAGCGAAAGGCTTCTTGAGGGGAAAGCTGTAACTCTGTGAGATGATTTCACAGAACACAAAGAAGTTTCTCAGAAAGCTTCTTTCTCATTGTTATCGGAGGATATTTCCTTTGGCCCTATAGTCTACAAAGGGAAAGGAAATATCTGTTGTCAGATTCCACAGAAATAAGGCTAGCAAAGAGATCCACGAAATACAGATGTAAATCTGTGAGATGAATTTACAGAACACTAAGCAGTTTCTCAGAAAGCTTCCTTACAGATTTCATCGGAGGATATTTCCTTTTTCACCATAGCCCTCTATGGGCTTCCAAATATCACTTTGCCAATTCCACAAGAACTGTCTTAGCGAAAGGCTTCTTGAGGGGAAAGCTGTAACTCTGTGAGATGATTTCACAGAACACAAAGAAGTTGCTCAGAAACCTTCTTTCTCTTTGTTATCGGAGGATATTTCCTTTGGCCGTATAGTCTTCAAAGTGATCCGAAATATCTGTTCTCAGATTCCACAGAAATAAGCCTAGCAAAGAGATCCACGAAGTACAGAGGTAACTCTGTGAGATGAATTAACAGAACACTAAGCAGTTTCTCAGAAAGCTTCTTTCCAGATTTCATCGGAGGATATTTCCTTTTTCACCATAGCCCTCTCTGGGCTTCCAAATATCACTTTGCCAATTCCACAAGAACTGTCTTAGCGAAAGGCTTCTTGAGGGGAAAGCTGTAACTCTGTGAGATGATTTCACAGAACACAAAGAAGTTTCTCAGAAACCTTCCTTCTCTTTGTTATTGGAGGATATTTCCTTTGGCCCTATAGTCTTCAAAGGTAAAGGAAATATCTGTTGTCAGATTCCACAGAAATAAGGCTAGCCAAGAGATACACGAAATACAGATGTAACTCTGTGAGATGAATTAACAGAACACTAAGCAGTTTCTCAGAAAGTTTCTTTCCAGATTTCATCGGAAGATATTTCCTTTTTCAACATAGCCCTCTATGGGCTTCCAAATATCACTTTGCAAATTCCACAAGAACTGTCTTAGCGAAAGGCTTCTTGAGGGGAAAGCTGTAACTCTGTGAGATGATTTCACAGAACACAAAGAAGTTTCTGAGAAAGCTTCTTTCTCTTTGTTATCGGAGGATATTTCCTTTGGCCCTATAGTCTTCAAAGGGAAAGGAATTATCTGTTCTCTGATTCCACAGAAATAACGCTAGCAAAGACATCAACGAAATACAGATGTAACTCTGTGAGATGAATTAACAGAACACTAAGCAGTTTCTCAGAAAGATTCTTTCCAGATTTCATCTGAGGATATTTCCTTTTTCACCATAGCCCTCTATGGGCTTCCAAATATCACTTTGCCAATTCCACAAGAACTGTCTTCGCGAAAGGCTCCTTGAGGGGAAAGCTGTATCTCTGTGAGATGATTTCACAGAACACAAAGAAGTTTCTCAGAAAGCTTCTTTCTCTTTGTTATCGGAAGATATTTCCTTTGGCCCTATAGTCTTCAAAGGGATCCGAAATATCTGTTCTCAGATTCCAGAGAAATAAGGCTAGCAAAGAGATCCACGAAGTACAGAGGTAACTCTGTGAGATGAATTAACAGAACACTAAGCAGTTTCTCATAAAGCTTCTTTCCAGATTTCATCGGAGGATATTTCCTTTTTCACCATAGCCCTCTACGGGCTTCCAAATATCACTTTGCCAATTCCACAAGAACTGTCTTAGCGAAAGGCTTCTTGAGGGGAACGCTGTAACTCTGTGAGATGATTTCACAGAACACAAAGAAGTTTCTCAGAAAGCTTATTTCTCTTTGTTATCGGAGGATATTCCCTTTGGCCCTATAGTCTTCAAAGGGAAAGGAAATAACTGTATTCAGATTCCACAGAAATAAGGCTAGCAAAGAGATCCACGAAATACAGATGTAACTCTGTGAGATGAATTAGCAGAACACTAAGCAGTTTCTCAGAAAGCTTCCTTCCAGATTTCATGGGAGGATATTTCCTTCTTCACCATAGCCCTCTATGGGCTTCCAAAGATCACTTTGCCAATTCCACAAGAACTGTCTTAGCGAAAGGCTTCTTGAGGGGAAAGCTGTAATTCTGTGCGTTGATTTCACAGAACACAAAGAAGTTTCTCAGAAAGCTTCTTTCTCTTTGTTATCGGAGGATATTTCCTTTGACCCTATAGTCTTCAATGGGATCCGAAATATCTGTTCACAGATTCCACAGAAATAAGGCTAGCAAAGAGATCCACGAAATACAGATGTAACTCTGTGAGATGAATTAATAGAAATCTGAGCAGTTTCTCAGAAAGCTTGTTTCCAGATTTCATCAGAGGATATTTCCTTTTTCACCGTAGCCCTCTATGGGCTTCCAAATATCACTTTGCCCATTCCACAAGAACTGTCTTAGCGAAAGGCTTCTTGAGGGGAAAGCTGTAACTCTGTGAGATGATTTCACAGAACACAAAGAAGTTTCTCAGAAAGCTTCCTTCTCTTTGTTATCGGAGGATGTTTCCTTTGACCCTATAGTCTTCAAAGGGAAAGGAAATATCTGTTGTCAGATTCCACAGAAATAAGGCTAGCAAAGAAATCCACGAAATACAGATGTAACTCTGTGAGATGAATTAACAGAACACTAAGCAGTTTCTCAGAAAGCTTCTTTCCAGATTTCATCGGAGGATATTTCCTTTTTCACCATAGCCCTCTATGGGCTTCCAAATATCACTTTGCCAATTCCACAAGAACTATCTTAGCGAAAGGCTTCTTGAGGGGAAAGCTGTAACTCTGTGAGATGATTTCACAGAACACAAAGAAGTTTCTCAGAAAGCTTCTTTCTCATTGTTATCGGAGGATATTTCCTTTGGCCGTATAGTCTTCAAAGGGATCCGAAATATCTGTTCTCAGATTCCACAGAAATAAGGCTAGCAAAGAGATCCACGAAGTACAGAGGTAACTCTGTGAGATGAATTAACAGAACACTAAGCAGTTTCTCAGAAAGCTTCTTTCCAGATTTCATCGGAGGATATTTCCTTTTTCACCATAGCCCTCTATGGCCTTCCAAATATCACTTTCCCAATTCCACAAGAACTGTCCTAGCGAAAGGCTTCTAGAGGGGAAAGCTGTAACTCTGTGAGATGATTTCACAGAACACAAAGAAGTTTCTCAGAAAGATTCTTTCTCTTTGTTATCGGAGGATATTTCCTTTGGCCCTATAGTCTTCAAAGGGAAAGGAAATATCTGTTGTCAGATTCCACAGAAATAAGGCTAGCAAAGAGATCCACGATATACAGATATAACTCTATGAGATGAATTAAGAGAACACTAAGCAGTTTCTCAGAAAGCTTCTTTCCAGATTTCATCGGAGGATATTTCCTTTTTCACCATAGCCCTCTATGGGCTTCCAAATATCACTTTGCCAATTCCCCAAGAACTGTCTTAGCGAAAGGCTTCTTGAGGGGAAAGCTGTAACTCTGTGAGATGATTTCAAAGAACACAAACAAGTTTCTGAGAAAGCTTCTTTCTCTTTGTTATCGGAGGATATTTCCTTTGGCCCTATAGTCTTCAAAGGGAAAGGAATTATCTGTTCTCAGATGCCACAGAAATAACGCTAGCAAAGAGATCCACGAAATACAGATGTAACTCTGTGAGATGAATTAACAGAACACTAAGCAGTTTCTCAGAAAGCTTCTTTCAAGATTTCATCGGAGGATATTTCTTTTTCACCATAGCCCTCTAAGTGCTTCCAAATATCACTTTGCCAATTCCACAAGAACTGTCTTAGCGAAAGGCTTCTTGAGGGGAAAGCTGTAACTCTGTGAGATGATTTCACAGAACACAAAGAAGTTTCTCAGAAAGCTTCTTTCTCTTTGTTATCGGAGGATATTTCCTTTGGCCCTATAGACTTCAAAGGGATACGAAGTATCTGTTCTCAGATTCCACAGAAATAAGGCTAACAAAGAGATCAACGAAATACAGATGTAACTCTGTGAGATGAATTAACAGATCACTAAGCAGTTTCTCAGAAAGCTTCTTTCCAGATTTCATCGGAGGATATTTCTTTTTCACCATAGCCCTCTAAGTGCTTCCAAATATCACTTTGCCAATTCCACAAGAACTGTCTTAGCGAAAGGCTTCTTGAGGGGAAAGCTGTAACTCTGTGAGAGGATTTCACAGAACACAAAGAAGTTTCTCAGAAAGCTTCTTTCTCTTTGTTATCGGAGGATATTTCCTTTGGCCCTATAGTTCAAAGGGAAAGCAAACATCTGTTCTCAGATTCCACAGAAATAAGGCTAGCAAAGACATCCACGAAATACAGATGTAACTCTGTGAGATGAATTAACAGAACACTAAGCAGTTTCTCAGAAAGCTTCTTTCCAGATTTCATCGGAGGATATTTCCTTTTTCTCCATAGCCCTCAATGAGCTTCCAAATATCACTTTGCCAATTCCACAAGAAATGTCTAGCGAAAGGCTTCTTGAGTGGAAAGCTGTAACTCTGTGAGATGATTTCACAGAACACAAAGAAGTTTCTGAGAAAGCTTCTTTCTCTTTGTTATCGGAGGATATTTCCTTTGGTCCTATAGTCTTCTAAGGGAAAGGAAATATCTGTTGTCAGATTCCACAGAAATAAGGCTAGCAAAGAGATCCACGAAATACAGATGTAACTCTGTGAGATGAATTAACAGAACACTAAGCAGTTTCTCAGAAAGCTTCTTTCCAGGTTTCATCGGAGGATATTTCCTTTTTCACCATAGCCCTCTATGGGCTTCCAAATATCACTTTGCCAATTCCACAAGAACTGTCTTAGCGAAAGGCTTCTTGAGGGGAAAGCTGTAACTCTGTGAGATGATTTCACAGAACACAAAGACGTTGCTCATAAAGCTTCTTTCTCTTTGTTATCGGAGGATATTTCCTTTGGCCCTATAGTCTTCAAAGGGATCCGAAATATCTGTTCACAGATTCCACAGAAATAAGGCTAGCAAAGAGATCCACGAAATACAGATGTAACTCTGTGAGATGAATTAACAGAACACTGAGCAGTTTCTCAGAAAGCTTCTTTCCAGATTTCATCGTAGGATATTTCCTTTTTCACCATAGCCCTCTACGGGCTTCCAAATATCACTTTGCCAATTCCACAAGAACTGTCTTAGCGAAAGGCTTCTTGAGGGGAAAGCTGTAACTCTGTGAGATGATTTCACAGAACACAAAGAAGTTTCTCAGAAAGCTTCTTTCTCATTGTTATCGGAGGATATTTCCTTTGGCCGTATAGTCTTCAAAGGGATCCGAAATATCTGTTCTCAGATTCCACAGAAATAAGGCTAGCAAAGAGATCCACGAAGTACAGAGGTAACTCTGTGAGATGAATTAACAGAACACTAAGCAGTTTCTCAGAAAGCTTCTTTCCAGATTTCATCGGAGGATATTTCCTTTTTCACCATAGCCCTCTATGGGCTTCCAAATATCACTTTGCCAATTCCACAAGAACTGTCCTAGCGAAAGGCTTCTAGAGGGGAAAGCTGTAACTCTGTGAGATGATTTCACAGAACACAAAGAAGTTTCTCAGAAAGATTCTTTCTCTTTGTTATCGGAGGATATTTCCTTTGGCCCTATAGTCTTCAAAGGGAAAGGAAATATCTGTTGTCAGATTCCACAGAAATAAGGCTAGCAAAGAGATCCACGATATACAGATGTAACTCTATGAGATGAATTAACAGAACACTAAGCAGTTTCTCAGAAAGCTTCTTTCCAGATTTCATCGGAGGATATTTCCTTTTTCACCATAGCCCTCTAAGGGCTTCCAAATATCACTTTGCCAATTCCCCAAGAACTGTCTTAGCGAAAGGCTTCTTGAGGGGAAAGCTGTAACTCTCTGAGATGATTTCACAGAACACAAACAAGTTTCTGAGAAAGCTTCTTTCTCTTTGTTATCGGAGGATATTTCCTTTGGCCCTATAGTCTTCAAAGGGAAAGGAATTATCTGTTCTCAGATGCCACAGAAATAACGCTAGCAAAGAGATCCACGAAATACAGATGTAACTCTCTGAGATGAATTAACAGAACACTAAGCAGTTTCTCAGAAAGCTTCTTTCCAGATTTCATCTGAGGATATTTCTTTTTCACCATAGCCCTCTAAGTGCTTCCAAAGATCACTTTGCCAATTCCACAAGAACTGTCTTAGCGAAAGGCTTCTTGAGGGGAAAGCTGTAACTCTGTGAGATGATTTCACAAAACACAAAGAAGTTTCTCAGAAAGCTTCTTTCTCTTTGTTATCGGAGGATATTTCCTTTGGCCCTATAGTCTTCAAAGGGAAAGGAAATATCTGTTGTCAGATTCCACAGAAATAAGGCTAGCAAAGAGATCCACGAAATACAGATGTAACTCTGTGAGATGAATTAACAGAACACTAAGCAGTTTCTCAGAAAGCTTCTTTCAAGATTTCATCGGAGGATATTTCCTTTTTCACCATAGCCCTCTATGGGCTTCCAAATATCACTTTGCCAATTCCACAAGAACTGTCTTAGCGAAAGGCTTCTTGAGGGGAAAGCTGTAACTCTGTGAGAGGATTTCACAGAACACAAAGAAGTTTCTCAGAAAGCTTCTTTCTCTTTGTTATCGGAGGATATTTCCTTTGGCCCTATAGTCTTCAAAGGGAAAGGAATTATCTGTTCTCTGATTCCACAGAAATAACGCTAGCAAAGAGATCAACGAAATACAGATGTAACTCTGTGAGATGAATTAACAGAACACTAAGCAGTTTCTCAGAAAGCTTCTTTCCAGATTTCATCGTAGGATATTTCCTTTTTCTCCATAGCCCTCTATGAGCTTCCAAATATCACTTTGCCAATTCCACAAGAACTGTCTTCGCGAAAGGCTCCTTGAGGGGAAAGCTGTAACTCTGTGAGATGATTTCACAGAACACAAAGAAGTTTCTCAGAAAGCTTCTTTCTCTTTGTTATCGGAAGATATTTCCTTTGGCCCTATAGTCTTCAAAGTGATCCGAAATATCTGTTGTCAGATTCCACAGAAATAAGGCTAGCAAAGAGATCCACGAAATACAGATGTAACTCTGTGAGATGAATTAACAGAACACTAAGCAGTTTCTCAGAAAGCCTCTTTCCAGATTTCATCGGAGGATATTTCCTTTTTCACCATAGCCCTCTATGGGCTTCCAAATATCACTTTGCCAATTCCACCAGAACTGTCTTAGCGAAAGGCTTCTTGAGGGGAAAGCTGTAACTCTGTGAGATGATTTCACAAAACACAAAGAAGTTTCTCAGAAAGCTTCTTTCTCTTTGTTATCGGAGGATATTTCCTTTGGCCCTATAGTCTTCAAAGGGAAAGGAAATATCTGTTGTCAGATTCCACAGAAATAAGGCTAGCAAAGAGTTCCACGAAATACAGATGTAACTCTGTGAGATGAATTAACAGAACACTAAGCAGTTTCTCAGAAAGCTTCTTTCCAGATATCATCGGAGGATATTTCCTTTTTCACCATAGCCCTCTATGGGCTTCCAAATATCACTTTGCCAATTCCACAAGAACTGTCTTAGCGAAAGGCTTCTTGAGGGGAAAGCTGTAACTCTGTGAGAGGATTTCACAGAACACAAAGAAGTTTCTCAGAAAGCTTCTTTCTCTTTGTTATCGGAGGATATTTCCTTTGGCCCTATAGTCTTCAAAGGGAAAGCAAACATCTGTTCTCAGATTCCACAGAAATAAGGCTAGCAAAGACATCCACGAAATACAGATGTAACTCTGTGAGATGAATTAACAGAACACTAAGCAGTTTCTCAGAAAGCTTCTTTCCAGATTTCATCGTAGGATATTTCCTTTTTCTCCATAGTCCTCTATGAGCTTCCAAATATCACTTTGCCAATTCCACAAGAAATGTCTAGCGAAAGGCTTCTTGAGTGGAAAGCTGTAACTCTGTGAGATGATTTCACAGAACACAAAGAAGTTTCTGAGAAAGCTTCTTTCTCTTTGTTATCGGAGGATATTTCCTTTGGTCCTATAGTCTTCTAAGGGAAAGGAAATATCTGTTGTCAGATTCCACAGAAATAAGGCTAGCAAAGAGATCCACGAAATACAGATGTAACTCTGTGAGATGAATTAACAGAACACTAAGCAGTTTCTCAGAAAGCTTCTTTCCAGATTTCATCGGAGGATAATTCCTTTTTCACCATAGCCCCCTATGGGCTTCCAAATATCACTTTGCCAATTCCACAAGAACTGTCTTAGCGAAAGGCTTCTTGAGGGGAAAGCTGTAACTCTGTGAGATGATTTCACAGAACACAAAGACGTTGCTCAGAAAGCTTCTTTCTCTTTGTTATCGGAGGATATTTCCTTTGGCCCTATAGTCTTCAAAGGGATCCGAAATATCTCTTGTCAGATTCCACAGAAATAAGGCTAGCAAAGAGATCCACGAAATACAGATGTAACTCTGTGAGATGAATTAACAGAACACTAAGCAGTTTCTCAGAAAGCTTCTTTCCAGATTTCTTCGGAGGATATTTCCTTTTTCACCATAGCCCTCTACGGGCTTCCAAATATCACTTTGCCAATTCCAGAAGAACTGTCTTACCGAAAGGCTTCTTGAGGGGAAAGCTGTAACTCTGTGAGATGATTTCAGAGAATACAAAGAAGTTAGTCAGAAAGCTTCTTTCTCTTTGTTATCGGAGGATATTTCCTTTGGCCCTATATTCTTCAAAGGGAAAGAAAATATCTGTTGTCAGATTCCACAGGAATAAGGCTAGCAAAGAGATCCACGATATACAGATGTAACTCTATGAGATGAATTAACAGAACACTAAGCAGTTTCTCTGAAAGCTTCTTTCCAGATTTCATCGGAGGATATTTCCTTTTTCACCATAGCCCTCTATGGGCTTCCAAATATCACTTTGCCAATTCCCCAAGAACTGTCTTAGCGAAAGGCTTCTTGAGGGGAAAGCTGTAACTCTGTGAGATGATTTCACAGAACACAAAGAAGTTTCTCAGAAACCTTCTTTCTCTTTGTTATCGGAGGATATTTCCTTTGGCCCTATAGTCTTCAAAGGGAAAGGAAATATCTGTTGTCAGATTCCACAGAAATAAGGCTAGCAAAGAGATCCACGAAATACAGATGTAACTCTGTGAGATGAATTAACAGAACACTAAGCAGTTTCTCAGAAAGCTTCTTTCAAGATTTCATCGGAGGATATTTCCTTTTTCACCATAGCCCTCTATGGGCTTCCAAATATCACTTTGCCAATTCCACAAGAACTGTCTTAGCGAAAGGCTTCTTGAGGGGAAAGCTGTAACTCTGTGAGAGGATTTCACAGAACACAAAGAAGTTTCTCAGAAAGCTTCTTTCTCTTTGTTATCGGAGGATATTTCCTTTGGCCCTATAGTCTTCAAAGGGAAAGGAATTATCTGTTCTCTGATTCCACAGAAATAACGCTAGCAAAGAGATCAACGAAATACAGATGTAACTCTGTGAGATGAATTAACAGAACACTAAGCAGTTTCTCAGAAAGCTTCTTTCCAGATTTCATCGTAGGATATTTCCTTTTTCTCCATAGCCCTCTATGAGCTTCCAAATATCACTTTGCCAATTCCACAAGAACTGTCTTCGCGAAAGGCTCCTTGAGGGGAAAGCTGTAACTCTGTGAGATGATTTCACAGAACACAAAGAAGTTTCTCAGAAAGCTTCTTTCTCTTTGTTATCGGAAGATATTTCCTTTGGCCCTATAGTCTTCAAAGTGATCCGAAATATCTGTTGTCAGATTCCACAGAAATAAGGCTAGCAAAGAGATCCACGAAATACAGATGTAAATCTGTGAGATGAATTAAAAGAACACTAAGCAGTTTCTCAGAAAGCCTCTTTCCAGATTTCATCGGAGGATATTTCCTTTTTCACCATAGCCCTCTATGGGCTTCCAAATATCACTTTGCCAATTCCACCAGAACTGTCTTAGCGAAAGGCTTCTTGAGGGGAAAGCTGTAACTCTGTGAGATGATTTCACAAAACACAAAGAAGTTTCTCAGAAAGCTTCTTTCTCTTTGTTATCGGAGGATATTTCCTTTGGCCCTATAGTCTTCAAAGGGAAAGGAAATATCTGTTGTCAGATTCCACAGAAATAAGGCTAGCAAAGAGTTCCACGAAATACAGATGTAACTCTGTGAGATGAATTAACAGAACACTAAGCAGTTTCTCAGAAAGCTTCTTTCCAGATATCATCGGAGGATATTTCCTTTTTCACCATAGCCCTCTATGGGCTTCCAAATATCACTTTGCCAATTCCACAAGAACTGTCTTAGCGAAAGGCTTCTTGAGGGGAAAGCTGTAACTCTGTGAGAGGATTTCACAGAACACAAAGAAGTTTCTCAGAAAGCTTCTTTCTCTTTGTTATCGGAGGATATTTCCTTTGGCCCTATAGTCTTCAAAGGGAAAGCAAACATCTGTTCTCAGATTCCACAGAAATAAGGCTAGCAAAGACATCCACGAAATACAGATGTAACTCTGTGAGATGAATTAACAGAACACTAAGCAGTTTCTCAGAAAGCTTCTTTCCAGATTTCATCGTAGGATATTTCCTTTTTCTCCATAGTCCTCTATGAGCTTCCAAATATCACTTTGCCAATTCCACAAGAACTGTCTAGCGAAAGGCTTCTTGAGTGGAAAGCTGTAACTCTGTGAGATGATTTCACAGAACACAAAGAAGTTTCTGAGAAAGCTTCTTTCTCTTTGTTATCGGAGGATATTTCCTTTGGTCCTATAGTCTTCTAAGGGAAAGGAAATATCTGTTGTCAGATTCCACAGAAATAAGGCTAGCAAAGAGATCCACGAAATACAGATGTAACTCTGTGAGATGAATTAACAGAACACTAAGCAGTTTCTCAGAAAGCTTCTTTCCAGATTTCATCGGAGGATAATTCCTTTTTCACCATAGCCCCCTATGGGCTTCCAAATATCACTTTGCCAATTCCACAAGAACTGTCTTAGCGAAAGGCTTCTTGAGGGGAAAGCTGTAACTCTGTGAGATGATTTCACAGAACACAAAGACGTTGCTCAGAAAGCTTCTTTCTCTTTGTTATCGGAGGATATTTCCTTTGGCCCTATAGTCTTCAAAGGGATCCGAAATATCTCTTGTCAGATTCCACAGAAATAAGGCTAGCAAAGAGATCCACGAAATACAGATGTAACTCTGTGAGATGAATTAACAGAACACTAAGCAGTTTCTCAGAAAGCTTCTTTCCAGATTTCTTCGGAGGATATTTCCTTTTTCACCATAGCCCTCTATGGGCTTCCAAATATCACTTTGCCAATTCCAGAAGAACTGTCTTACCGAAAGGCTTCTTGAGGGGAAAGCTGTAACTCTGTGAGATGATTTCAGAGAATACAAAGAAGTTAGTCAGAAAGCTTCTTTCTCTTTGTTATCGGAGGATATTTCCTTTGGCCCTATATTCTTCAAAGGGAAAGAAAATATCTGTTGTCAGATTCCACAGGAATAAGGCTAGCAAAGAGATCCACGATATACAGATGTAACTCTATGAGATGAATTAACAGAACACTAAGCAGTTTCTCTGAAAGCTTCTTTCCAGATTTCATCGGAGGATATTTCCTTTTTCACCATAGCCCTCTATGGGCTTCCAAATATCACTTTGCCAATTCCCCAAGAACTGTCTTAGCGAAAGGCTTCTTGAGGGGAAAGCTGTAACTCTGTGAGATGATTTCACAGAACACAAAGAAGTTTCTCAGAAAGCTTCTTTCTCATTGTTATCGGAGGATATTTCCTTTGGCCGTATAGTCTTCAAAGGGATCCGAAATATCTGTTCTCAGATTCCACAGAAATAAGGCTAGCAAAGAGATCCACGAAGTACAGAGGTAACTCTGTGAGATGAATTAACAGAACACTAAGCAGTTTCTCAGAAAGCTTCTTTCCAGATTTCATCGGAGGATATTTCCTTTTTCACCATAGCCCTCTATGGGCTTCCAAATATCACTTTGCCAATTCCACAAGAACTGTCCTAGCGAAAGGCTTCTAGAGGGGAAAGCTGTAACTCTGTGAGATGATTTCACAGAACACAAAGAAGTTTCTCAGAAAGATTCTTTCTCTTTGTTATCGGAGGATATTTCCTTTGGCCCTATAGTCTTCAAAGGGAAAGGAAATATCTGTTGTCAGATTCCACAGAAATAAGGCTAGCAAAGAGATCCACGAAATACAGATGTAACTCTGTGAGATGAATTAACAGAACACTAAGCAGTTTCTCAGAAAGCTTCTTTCCAGATTTCATCGGAGGATATTTCCTTTTTCACCATAGCCCTCTATGGGCTTCCAAATATCACTTTGCCAATTCCACAAGAACTGTCTTAGCGAAAGGCTTCTTGAGGGGAAAGCTGTAACTCTGTGAGATGATTTCACAGAACACAAAGAAGTTTCTCAGAAAGCTTCTTTCTCATTGTTATCGGAGGATATTTCCTTTGGCCCTATAGTCTACAAAGGGAAAGGAAATATCTGTTGTCAGATTCCACAGAAATAAGGCTAGCAAAGAGATCCACGAAATACAGATGTAAATCTGTGAGATGAATTTACAGAACACTAAGCAGTTTCTCAGAAAGCTTCCTTACAGATTTCATCGGAGGATATTTCCTTTTTCACCATAGCCCTCTATGGGCTTCCAAATATCACTTTGCCAATTCCACAAGAACTGTCTTAGCGAAAGGCTTCTTGAGGGGAAAGCTGTAACTCTGTGAGATGATTTCACAGAACACAAAGAAGTTGCTCAGAAACCTTCTTTCTCTTTGTTATCAGAGGATATTTCCTTTGGCCGTATAGTCTTCAAAGTGATCCGAAATATCTGTTCTCAGATTCCACAGAGATAAGCCTAGCAAAGAGATCCACGAAGTACAGAGGTAACTCTGTGAGATGAATTAACAGAACACTAAGCAGTTTCTCAGAAAGCTTCTTTCCAGATTTCATCGGAGGATATTTCCTTTTTCACCGTAGCCCTCTCTGGGCTTCCAAATATCACTTTGCCAATTCCACAAGAACTGTCTTAGCGAAAGGATTCTTGAGGGAAAAGCTGTAACTCTGTGAGATGATTTCACAGAACACAAAGAAGTTTCTCAGAAACCTTCCTTCTCTTTGTTATTGGAGGATATTTCCTTTGGCCCTATAGTCTTCAAAGGTAAAGGAAATATCTGTTGTCAGATTCCACAGAAATAAGGCTAGCCAAGAGATACACGAAATACAGATGTAACTCTGTGAGATGAATTAACAGAACACTAAGCAGTTTCTCAGAAAGCTTCTTTCCAGATTTCATCGGAAGATATTTCCTTTTTCAACATAGCCCTCTATGGGCTTCCAAATATCACCTTGCAAATTCCACAAGAACTGTCTTAGCGAAAGGCTTCTTGAGGGAAAAGCTGTAACTCTGTGAGATGATTTCACAGAACACAAAGAAGTTTCTGAGAAAGCTTCTTTCTCTTTGTTATCGGAGGATATTTCCTTTGGCCCTATAGTCTTCAAAGGGAAAGGAATTATCTGTTCTCTGATTCCACAGAAATAACGCTAGCAAAGAGATCAACGAAATACAGATGTAACTCTGTGAGATGAATTAACAGAACACTAAGCAGTTTCTCAGAAAGATTCTTTCCAGATTTCATCTGAGGATATTTCCTTTTTCACCATAGCCCTCTATGGGCTTCCAAATATCACTTTGCCAATTCCACAAGAACTGTCTTCGCGAAAGGCTCCTTGAGGGGAAAGCTGTATCTCTGTGAGATGATTTCACAGAACACAAAGAAGTTTCTCAGAAAGCTTCTTTCTCTTTGTTATCGGAAGATATTTCCTTTGGCCCTATAGTCTTCAAAGGGATCCGAAATATCTGTTGTCAGATTCCACAGAAATAAGGCTAGCAAAGAGATCCACGAAATACAGATGTAACTCTGTGAGATGAATTAACAGAACACTAAGCAGTTTCTCAGAAAGCCTCTTTCCAGATTTCATCGGAGGATATTTCCTTTTTCACCATAGCCCTCTATGGGGTTCCAAATATCACTTTGCCAATTCCACAAGAACTGTCTTAGCGAAAGGCTTCTTGAGTGGAAAGCTGTAACTCTGTGAGATGATTTCACAGAACACAAAGAAGTTTCTGAGAAAGCTTCTTTCTCTTTGTTATCGGAGGATATTTCCTTTGGTCCTATAGTCTTCTAAGGGAAAGGAAATATCTGTTGTCAGATTCCACAGAAATAAGGCTAGCAAAGAGATCCACGAAATACAGATGTAACTCTGTGAGATGAATTAACAGAACACTAAGCAGTTTCTCAGAAAGCTTCTTTCCAGATTTCATCGGAGGATAATTCCTTTTTCACCATAGCCCCCTATGGGCTTCCAAATATCACTTTGCCAATTCCACAAGAACTGTCTTAGCGAAAGGCTTCTTGAGGGGAAAGCTGTAACTCTGTGAGATGATTTCACAGAACACAAAGACGTTGCTCAGAAAGCTTCTTTCTCTTTGTTATCGGAGGATATTTCCTTTGGCCCTATAGTCTTCAAAGGGATCCGAAATATCTCTTGTCAGATTCCACAGAAATAAGGCTAGCAAAGAGATCCACGAAATACAGATGTAACTCTGTGAGATGAATTAACAGAACACTAAGCAGTTTCTCAGAAAGCTTCTTTCCAGATTTCTTCGGAGGATATTTCCTTTTTCACCATAGCCCTCTACGGGCTTCCAAATATCACTTTGCCAATTCCAGAAGAACTGTCTTACCGAAAGGCTTCTTGAGGGGAAAGCTGTAACTCTGTGAGATGATTTCAGAGAATACAAAGAAGTTAGTCAGAAAGCTTCTTTCTCTTTGTTATCGGAGGATATTTCCTTTGGCCCTATATTCTTCAAAGGGAAAGAAAATATCTGTTGTCAGATTCCACAGGAATAAGGCTAGCAAAGAGATCCACGATATACAGATGTAACTCTATGAGATGAATTAACAGAACACTAAGCAGTTTCTCAGAAAGCTTCTTTCCAGATTTCATCGGAGGATATTTCCTTTTTCACCATAGCCCTCTATGGGCTTCCAAATATCACTTTGCCAATTCCCCAAGAACTGTCTTAGCGAAAGGCTTCTTGAGGGGAAAGCTGTAACTCTGTGAGATGATTTCACAGAACACAAAGAAGTTTCTCAGAAAGCTTCTTTCTCATTGTTATCGGAGGATATTTCCTTTGGCCGTATAGTCTTCAAAGGGATCCGAAATATCTGTTCTCAGATTCCACAGAAATAAGGCTAGCAAAGAGATCCACGAAGTACAGAGGTAACTCTGTGAGATGAATTAACAGAACACTAAGCAGTTTCTCAGAAAGCTTCTTTCCAGATTTCATCGGAGGATATTTCCTTTTTCACCATAGCCCTCTATGGGCTTCCAAATATCACTTTGCCAATTCCACAAGAACTGTCCTAGCGAAAGGCTTCTAGAGGGGAAAGCTGTAACTCTGTGAGATGATTTCACAGAACACAAAGAAGTTTCTCAGAAAGATTCTTTCTCTTTGTTATCGGAGGATATTTCCTTTGGCCCTATAGTCTTCAAAGGGAAAGGAAATATCTGTTGTCAGATTCCACAGAAATAAGGCTAGCAAAGAGATCCACGAAATACAGATGTAACTCTGTGAGATGAATTAACAGAACACTAAGCAGTTTCTCAGAAAGCTTCTTTCCAGATTTCATCGGAGGATATTTCCTTTTTCACCATAGCCCTCTATGGGCTTCCAAATATCACTTTGCCAATTCCACAAGAACTGTCTTAGCGAAAGGCTTCTTGAGGGGAAAGCTGTAACTCTGTGAGATGATTTCACAGAACACAAAGAAGTTTCTCAGAAAGCTTCTTTCTCATTGTTATCGGAGGATATTTCCTTTGGCCCTATAGTCTGCAAAGGGAAAGGAAATATCTGTTGTCAGATTCCACAGAAATAAGGCTAGCAAAGAGATCCACGAAATACAGATGTAAATCTGTGAGATGAATTTACAGAACACTAAGCAGTTTCTCAGAAAGCTTCCTTACAGATTTCATCGGAGGATATTTCCTTTTTCACCATAGCCCTCTATGGGCTTCCAAATATCACTTTGCCAATTCCACAAGAACTGTGTTAGCGAAAGGCTTCTTGAGGGGAAAGCTGTAACTCTGTGAGATGATTTCACAGAACACAAAGAAGTTGCTCAGAAACCTTCTTTCTCTTTGTTATCAGAGGATATTTCCTTTGGCCGTATAGTCTTCAAAGTGATCCGAAATATCTGTTCTCAGATTCCACAGAGATAAGCCTAGCAAAGAGATCCACGAAGTACAGAGGTAACTCTGTGAGATGAATTAACAGAACACTAAGCAGTTTCTCAGAAAGCTTCTTTCCAGATTTCATCGGAGGATAATTCCTTTTTCACCATAGCCCCCTATGGGCTTCCAAATATCACTTTGCCAATTCCACAAGAACTGTCTTAGCGAAAGGCTTCTTGAGGGGAAAGCTGTAACTCTGTGAGATGATTTCACAGAACACAAAGAAGTTTCTCAGAAACCTTCCTTCTCTTTGTTATTGGAGGATATTTCCTTTGGCCCTATAGTCTTCAAAGGTAAAGGAAATATCTGTTGTCAGATTCCACAGAAATAAGGCTAGCCAAGAGATACACGAAATACAGATGTAACTCTGTGAGATGAATTAACAGAACACTAAGCAGTTTCTCAGAAAGCTTCTTTCCAGATTTCATCGGAAGATATTTCCTTTTTCAACATAGCCCTCTATGGGCTTCCAAATATCACCTTGCAAATTCCACAAGAACTGTCTTAGCGAAAGGCTTCTTGAGGGAAAAGCTGTAACTCTGTGAGATGATTTCACAGAACACAAAGAAGTTTCTGAGAAAGCTTCTTTCTCTTTGTTATCGGAGGATATTTCCTTTGGCCCTATAGTCTTCAAAGGGAAAGGAATTATCTGTTCTCTGATTCCACAGAAATAACGCTAGCAAAGAGATCAACGAAATACAGATGTAACTCTGTGAGATGAATTAACAGAACACTAAGCAGTTTCTCAGAAAGATTCTTTCCAGATTTCATCTGAGGATATTTCCTTTTTCACCATAGCCCTCTATGGGCTTCCAAATATCACTTTGCCAATTCCACAAGAACTGTCTTCGCGAAAGGCTCCTTGAGGGGAAAGCTGTATCTCTGTGAGATGATTTCACAGAACACAAAGAAGTTTCTCAGAAAGCTTCTTTCTCTTTGTTATCGGAAGATATTTCCTTTGGCCCTATAGTCTTCAAAGGGATCCGAAATATCTGTTGTCAGATTCCACAGAAATAAGGCTAGCAAAGAGATCCACGAAATACAGATGTAACTCTGTGAGATGAATTAACAGAACACTAAGCAGTTTCTCAGAAAGCCTCTTTCCAGATTTCATCGGAGGATATTTCCTTTTTCACCATAGCCCTCTATGGGGTTCCAAATATCACTTTGCCAATTCCACAAGAACTGTCTTAGCGAAAGGCTTCTTGAGTGGAAAGCTGTAACTCTGTGAGATGATTTCACAGAACACAAAGAAGTTTCTGAGAAAGCTTCTTTCTCTTTGTTATCGGAGGATATTTCCTTTGGTCCTATAGTCTTCTAAGGGAAAGGAAATATCTGTTGTCAGATTCCACAGAAATAAGGCTAGCAAAGAGATCCACGAAATACAGATGTAACTCTGTGAGATGAATTAACAGAACACTAAGCAGTTTCTCAGAAAGCTTCTTTCCAGATTTCATCGGAGGATAATTCCTTTTTCACCATAGCCCCCTATGGGCTTCCAAATATCACTTTGCCAATTCCACAAGAACTGTCTTAGCGAAAGGCTTCTTGAGGGGAAAGCTGTAACTCTGTGAGATGATTTCACAGAACACAAAGACGTTGCTCAGAAAGCTTCTTTCTCTTTGTTATCGGAGGATATTTCCTTTGGCCCTATAGTCTTCAAAGGGATCCGAAATATCTCTTGTCAGATTCCACAGAAATAAGGCTAGCAAAGAGATCCACGAAATACAGATGTAACTCTGTGAGATGAATTAACAGAACACTAAGCAGTTTCTCAGAAAGCTTCTTTCCAGATTTCTTCGGAGGATATTTCCTTTTTCACCATAGCCCTCTACGGGCTTCCAAATATCACTTTGCCAATTCCAGAAGAACTGTCTTACCGAAAGGCTTCTTGAGGGGAAAGCTGTAACTCTGTGAGATGATTTCAGAGAATACAAAGAAGTTAGTCAGAAAGCTTCTTTCTCTTTGTTATCGGAGGATATTTCCTTTGGCCCTATATTCTTCAAAGGGAAAGAAAATATCTGTTGTCAGATTCCACAGGAATAAGGCTAGCAAAGAGATCCACGATATACAGATGTAACTCTATGAGATGAATTAACAGAACACTAAGCAGTTTCTCAGAAAGCTTCTTTCCAGATTTCATCGGAGGATATTTCCTTTTTCACCATAGCCCTCTATGGGCTTCCAAATATCACTTTGCCAATTCCCCAAGAACTGTCTTAGCGAAAGGCTTCTTGAGGGGAAAGCTGTAACTCTGTGAGATGATTTCACAGAACACAAAGAAGTTTCTCAGAAAGCTTCTTTCTCATTGTTATCGGAGGATATTTCCTTTGGCCGTATAGTCTTCAAAGGGATCCGAAATATCTGTTCTCAGATTCCACAGAAATAAGGCTAGCAAAGAGATCCACGAAGTACAGAGGTAACTCTGTGAGATGAATTAACAGAACACTAAGCAGTTTCTCAGAAAGCTTCTTTCCAGATTTCATCGGAGGATATTTCCTTTTTCACCATAGCCCTCTATGGGCTTCCAAATATCACTTTGCCAATTCCACAAGAACTGTCCTAGCGAAAGGCTTCTAGAGGGGAAAGCTGTAACTCTGTGAGATGATTTCACAGAACACAAAGAAGTTTCTCAGAAAGATTCTTTCTCTTTGTTATCGGAGGATATTTCCTTTGGCCCTATAGTCTTCAAAGGGAAAGGAAATATCTGTTGTCAGATTCCACAGAAATAAGGCTAGCAAAGAGATCCACGAAATACAGATGTAACTCTGTGAGATGAATTAACAGAACACTAAGCAGTTTCTCAGAAAGCTTCTTTCCAGATTTCATCGGAGGATATTTCCTTTTTCACCATAGCCCTCTATGGGCTTCCAAATATCACTTTGCCAATTCCACAAGAACTGTCTTAGCGAAAGGCTTCTTGAGGGGAAAGCTGTAACTCTGTGAGATGATTTCACAGAACACAAAGAAGTTTCTCAGAAAGCTTCTTTCTCATTGTTATCGGAGGATATTTCCTTTGGCCCTATAGTCTGCAAAGGGAAAGGAAATATCTGTTGTCAGATTCCACAGAAATAAGGCTAGCAAAGAGATCCACGAAATACAGATGTAAATCTGTGAGATGAATTTACAGAACACTAAGCAGTTTCTCAGAAAGCTTCCTTACAGATTTCATCGGAGGATATTTCCTTTTTCACCATAGCCCTCTATGGGCTTCCAAATATCACTTTGCCAATTCCACAAGAACTGTGTTAGCGAAAGGCTTCTTGAGGGGAAAGCTGTAACTCTGTGAGATGATTTCACAGAACACAAAGAAGTTGCTCAGAAACCTTCTTTCTCTTTGTTATCAGAGGATATTTCCTTTGGCCGTATAGTCTTCAAAGTGATCCGAAATATCTGTTCTCAGATTCCACAGAGATAAGCCTAGCAAAGAGATCCACGAAGTACAGAGGTAACTCTGTGAGATGAATTAACAGAACACTAAGCAGTTTCTCAGAAAGCTTCTTTCCAGATTTCATCGGAGGATAATTCCTTTTTCACCATAGCCCCCTATGGGCTTCCAAATATCACTTTGCCAATTCCACAAGAACTGTCTTAGCGAAAGGCTTCTTGAGGGGAAAGCTGTAACTCTGTGAGAGGATTTCACAGAACACAAAGAAGTTTCTCAGAAAGCTTCTTTCTCTTTGTTATCGGAGGATATTTCCTTTGGCCCTATAGTCTTCAAAGGGAAAGCAAACATCTGTTCTCAGATTCCACAGAAATAAGGCTAGCAAAGACATCCACGAAATACAGATGTAACTCTGTGAGATGAATTAACAGAACACTAAGCAGTTTCTCAGAAAGCTTCTTTCCAGATTTCATCGTAGGATATTTCCTTTTTCTCCATAGCCCTCTATGAGCTTCCAAATATCACTTTGCCAATTCCACAAGAAATGTCTAGCGAAAGGCTTCTTGAGTGGAAAGCTGTAACTCTGTGAGATGATTTCACAGAACACAAAGAAGTTTCTGAGAAAGCTTCTTTCTCTTTGTTATCGGAGGATATTTCCTTTGGTCCTATAGTCTTCTAAGGGAAAGGAAATATCTGTTGTCAGATTCCACAGAAATAAGGCTAGCAAAGAGATCCACGAAATACAGATGTAACTCTGTGAGATGAATTAACAGAACACTAAGCAGTTTCTGAGAAAGCTTCTTTCCAGATTTCATCGGAGGATAATTCCTTTTTCACCATAGCCCCCTATGGGCTTCCAAATATCACTTTGCCAATTCCACAAGAACTGTCTTAGCGAAAGGCTTCTTGAGGGGAAAGCTGTAACTCTGTGAGATGATTTCACAGAACACAAAGACGTTGCTCAGAAAGCTTCTTTCTCTTTGTTATCGGAGGATATTTCCTTTGGCCCTATAGTCTTCAAAGGGATCCGAAATATCTGTTGTCAGATTCCACAGAAATAAGGCTAGCAAAGAGATCCACGAAATACAGATGTAACTCTATGAGATGAATTAACAGAACACTAAGCAGTTTCTCAAAAAGCTTCTTTCCAGATTTCATCGGAGGATATTTCCTTTTTCACCATAGCCCTCTATGGGCTTCCAAATATCACTTTGCCAATTCCCCAAGAACTGTCTTAGCGAAAGGCTTCTTGAGGGGAAAGCTGTAACTCTGTGAGATGATTTCACAGAACACAAAGAAGTTTCTCAGAAAGCTTCTTTCTCATTGTTATCGGAGGATATTTCCTTTGGCCGTATAGTCTTCAAAGGGATCCGAAATATCTGTTCTCAGATTCCACAGAAATAAGGCTAGCAAAGAGATCCACGAAGTACAGAGGTAACTCTGTGAGATGAATTAACAGAACACTAAGCAGTTTCTCAGAAAGCTTCTTTCCAGATTTCATCGGAGGATATTTCCTTTTTCACCATAGCCCTCTATGGGCTTCCAAATATCACTTTGCCAATTCCACAAGAACTGTCCTAGCGAAAGTCTTCTAGAGGGGAAAGCTGTAACTCTGTGAGATGATTTCACAGAACACAAAGAAGTTTCTCAGAAAGATTCTTTCTCTTTGTTATCGGAGGATATTTCCTTTGGCCCTATAGTCTTCAAAGGGAAAGGAAATATCTGTTGTCAGATTCCACAGAAATAAGGCTAGCAAAGAGATCCACGAAATACAGATGTAACTCTGTGAGATGAATTAACAGAACACTAAGCAGTTTCTCAGAAAGCTTCTTTCCAGATTTCATCGGAGGATATTTCCTTTTTCACCATAGCCCTCTATGGGCTTCCAAATATCACTTTGCCAATTCCACAAGAACTGTCTTAGCGAAAGGCTTCTTGAGGGGAAAGCTGTAACTCTGTGAGATGATTTCACAGAACACAAAGAAGTTTCTCAGAAAGCTTCTTTCTCATTGTTATCGGAGGATATTTCCTTTGGCCCTATAGTCTACAAAGGGAAAGGAAATATCTGTTGTCAGATTCCACAGAAATAAGGCTAGCAAAGAGATCCACGAAATACAGATGTAAATCTGTGAGATGAATTTACAGAACACTAAGCAGTTTCTCAGAAAGCTTCCTTACAGATTTCATCGGAGGATATTTCCTTTTTCACCATAGCCCTCTATGGGCTTCCAAATATCACTTTGCCAATTCCACAAGAACTGTCTTAGCGAAAGGCTTCTTGAGGGGAAAGCTGTAACTCTGTGAGATGATTTCACAGAACACAAAGAAGTTGCTCAGAAACCTTCTTTCTCTTTGTTATCAGAGGATATTTCCTTTGGCCGTATAGTCTTCAAAGTGATCCGAAATATCTGTTCTCAGATTCCACAGAAATAAGCCTAGCAAAGAGATCCACGAAGTACAGAGGTAACTCTGTGAGATGAATTAACAGAACACTAAGCAGTTTCTCAGAAAGCTTCTTTCCAGATTTCATCGGAGGATATTTCCTTTTTCACCATAGCCCTCTCTGGGCTTCCAAATATCACTTTGCCAATTCCACAAGAACTGTCTTAGCGAAAGGCTTCTTGAGGGGAAAGCTGTAACTCTGTGAGATGATTTCACAGAACACAAAGAAGTTTCTCAGAAACCTTCCTTCTCTTTGTTATTGGAGGATATTTCCTTTGGCCCTATAGTCTTCAAAGGTAAAGGAAATATCTGTTGTCAGATTCCACAGAAATAAGGCTAGCCAAGAGATACACGAAATACAGATGTAACTCTGTGAGATGAATTAACAGAACACTAAGCAGTTTCTCAGAAAGTTTCTTTCCAGATTTCATCGGAAGATATTTCCTTTTTCAACATAGCCCTCTATGGGCTTCCAAATATCACTTTGCAAATTCCACAAGAACTGTCTTAGCGAAAGGCTTCTTGAGGGGAAAGCTGTAACTCTGTGAGATGATTTCACAGAACACAAAGAAGTTTCTGAGAAAGCTTCTTTCTCTTTGTTATCGGAGGATATTTCCTTTGGCCCTATAGTCTTCAAAGGGAAAGGAATTATCTGTTCTCTGATTCCACAGAAATAACGCTAGCAAAGACATCAACGAAATACAGATGTAACTCTGTGAGATGAATTAACAGAACACTAAGCAGTTTCTCAGAAAGATTCTTTCCAGATTTCATCTGAGGATATTTCCTTTTTCACCATAGCCCTCTATGGGCTTCCAAATATCACTTTGCCAATTCCACAAGAACTGTCTTCGCGAAAGGCTCCTTGAGGGGAAAGCTGTATCTCTGTGAGATGATTTCACAGAACACAAAGAAGTTTCTCAGAAAGCTTCTTTCTCTTTGTTATCGGAAGATATTTCCTTTGGCCCTATAGTCTTCAAAGGGATCCGAAATATCTGTTCTCAGATTCCAGAGAAATAAGGCTAGCAAAGAGATCCACGAAGTACAGAGGTAACTCTGTGAGATGAATTAACAGAACACTAAGCAGTTTCTCATAAAGCTTCTTTCCAGATTTCATCGGAGGATATTTCCTTTTTCACCATAGCCCTCTACGGGCTTCCAAATATCACTTTGCCAATTCCACAAGAACTGTCTTAGCGAAAGGCTTCTTGAGGGGAACGCTGTAACTCTGTGAGATGATTTCACAGAACACAAAGAAGTTTCTCAGAAAGCTTATTTCTCTTTGTTATCGGAGGATATTCCCTTTGGCCCTATAGTCTTCAAAGGGAAAGGAAATAACTGTATTCAGATTCCACAGAAATAAGGCTAGCAAAGAGATCCACGAAATACAGATGTAACTCTGTGAGATGAATTAGCAGAACACTAAGCAGTTTCTCAGAAAGCTTCCTTCCAGATTTCATGGGAGGATATTTCCTTCTTCACCATAGCCCTCTATGGGCTTCCAAAGATCACTTTGCCAATTCCACAAGAACTGTCTTAGCGAAAGGCTTCTTGAGGGGAAAGCTGTAATTCTGTGCGTTGATTTCACAGAACACAAAGAAGTTTCTCAGAAAGCTTCTTTCTCTTTGTTATCGGAGGATATTTCCTTTGACCCTATAGTCTTCAATGGGATCCGAAATATCTGTTCACAGATTCCACAGAAATAAGGCTAGCAAAGAGATCCACGAAATACAGATGTAACTCTGTGAGATGAATTAATAGAAATCTGAGCAGTTTCTCAGAAAGCTTGTTTCCAGATTTCATCAGAGGATATTTCCTTTTTCACCGTAGCCCTCTATGGGCTTCCAAATATCACTTTGCCCATTCCACAAGAACTGTCTTAGCGAAAGGCTTCTTGAGGGGAAAGCTGTAACTCTGTGAGATGATTTCACAGAACACAAAGAAGTTTCTCAGAAAGCTTCCTTCTCTTTGTTATCGGAGGATGTTTCCTTTGACCCTATAGTCTTCAAAGGGAAAGGAAATATCTGTTGTCAGATTCCACAGAAATAAGGCTAGCAAAGAAATCCACGAAATACAGATGTAACTCTGTGAGATGAATTAACAGAACACTAAGCAGTTTCTCAGAAAGCTTCTTTCCAGATTTCATCGGAGGATATTTCCTTTTTCACCATAGCCCTCTATGGGCTTCCAAATATCACTTTGCCAATTCCACAAGAACTATCTTAGCGAAAGGCTTCTTGAGGGGAAAGCTGTAACTCTGTGAGATGATTTCACAGAACACAAAGAAGTTTCTCAGAAAGCTTCTTTCTCATTGTTATCGGAGGATATTTCCTTTGGCCGTATAGTCTTCAAAGGGATCCGAAATATCTGTTCTCAGATTCCACAGAAATAAGGCTAGCAAAGAGATCCACGAAGTACAGAGGTAACTCTGTGAGATGAATTAACAGAACACTAAGCAGTTTCTCAGAAAGCTTCTTTCCAGATTTCATCGGAGGATATTTCCTTTTTCACCATAGCCCTCTATGGCCTTCCAAATATCACTTTCCCAATTCCACAAGAACTGTCCTAGCGAAAGGCTTCTAGAGGGGAAAGCTGTAACTCTGTGAGATGATTTCACAGAACACAAAGAAGTTTCTCAGAAAGATTCTTTCTCTTTGTTATCGGAGGATATTTCCTTTGGCCCTATAGTCTTCAAAGGGAAAGGAAATATCTGTTGTCAGATTCCACAGAAATAAGGCTAGCAAAGAGATCCACGATATACAGATGTAACTCTATGAGATGAATTAACAGAACACTAAGCAGTTTCTCAGAAAGCTTCTTTCCAGATTTCATCGGAGGATATTTCCTTTTTCACCATAGCCCTCTATGGGCTTCCAAATATCACTTTGCCAATTCCCCAAGAACTGTCTTAGCGAAAGGCTTCTTGAGGGGAAAGCTGTAACTCTGTGAGATGATTTCAAAGAACACAAACAAGTTTCTGAGAAAGCTTCTTTCTCTTTGTTATCGGAGGATATTTCCTTTGGCCCTATAGTCTTCAAAGGGAAAGGAATTATCTGTTCTCAGATGCCACAGAAATAACGCTAGCAAAGAGATCCACGAAATACAGATGTAACTCTGTGAGATGAATTAACAGAACACTAAGCAGTTTCTCAGAAAGCTTCTTTCAAGATTTCATCGGAGGATATTTCTTTTTCACCATAGCCCTCTAAGTGCTTCCAAATATCACTTTGCCAATTCCACAAGAACTGTCTTAGCGAAAGGCTTCTTGAGGGGAAAGCTGTAACTCTGTGAGATGATTTCACAGAACACAAAGAAGTTTCTCAGAAAGCTTCTTTCTCTTTGTTATCGGAGGATATTTCCTTTGGCCCTATAGACTTCAAAGGGATACGAAGTATCTGTTCTCAGATTCCACAGAAATAAGGCTAACAAAGAGATCAACGAAATACAGATGTAACTCTGTGAGATGAATTAACAGATCACTAAGCAGTTTCTCAGAAAGCTTCTTTCCAGATTTCATCGGAGGATATTTCTTTTTCACCATAGCCCTCTAAGTGCTTCCAAATATCACTTTGCCAATTCCACAAGAACTGTCTTAGCGAAAGGCTTCTTGAGGGGAAAGCTGTAACTCTGTGAGAGGATTTCACAGAACACAAAGAAGTTTCTCAGAAAGCTTCTTTCTCTTTGTTATCGGAGGATATTTCCTTTGGCCCTATAGTTCAAAGGGAAAGCAAACATCTGTTCTCAGATTCCACAGAAATAAGGCTAGCAAAGACATCCACGAAATACAGATGTAACTCTGTGAGATGAATTAACAGAACACTAAGCAGTTTCTCAGAAAGCTTCTTTCCAGATTTCATCGGAGGATATTTCCTTTTTCTCCATAGCCCTCAATGAGCTTCCAAATATCACTTTGCCAATTCCACAAGAAATGTCTAGCGAAAGGCTTCTTGAGTGGAAAGCTGTAACTCTGTGAGATGATTTCACAGAACACAAAGAAGTTTCTGAGAAAGCTTCTTTCTCTTTGTTATCGGAGGATATTTCCTTTGGTCCTATAGTCTTCTAAGGGAAAGGAAATATCTGTTGTCAGATTCCACAGAAATAAGGCTAGCAAAGAGATCCACGAAATACAGATGTAACTCTGTGAGATGAATTAACAGAACACTAAGCAGTTTCTCAGAAAGCTTCTTTCCAGGTTTCATCGGAGGATATTTCCTTTTTCACCATAGCCCTCTATGGGCTTCCAAATATCACTTTGCCAATTCCACAAGAACTGTCTTAGCGAAAGGCTTCTTGAGGGGAAAGCTGTAACTCTGTGAGATGATTTCACAGAACACAAAGACGTTGCTCATAAAGCTTCTTTCTCTTTGTTATCGGAGGATATTTCCTTTGGCCCTATAGTCTTCAAAGGGATCCGAAATATCTGTTCACAGATTCCACAGAAATAAGGCTAGCAAAGAGATCCACGAAATACAGATGTAACTCTGTGAGATGAATTAACAGAACACTGAGCAGTTTCTCAGAAAGCTTCTTTCCAGATTTCATCGTAGGATATTTCCTTTTTCACCATAGCCCTCTACGGGCTTCCAAATATCACTTTGCCAATTCCACAAGAACTGTCTTAGCGAAAGGCTTCTTGAGGGGAAAGCTGTAACTCTGTGAGATGATTTCACAGAACACAAAGAAGTTTCTCAGAAAGCTTCTTTCTCATTGTTATCGGAGGATATTTCCTTTGGCCGTATAGTCTTCAAAGGGATCCGAAATATCTGTTCTCAGATTCCACAGAAATAAGGCTAGCAAAGAGATCCACGAAGTACAGAGGTAACTCTGTGAGATGAATTAACAGAACACTAAGCAGTTTCTCAGAAAGCTTCTTTCCAGATTTCATCGGAGGATATTTCCTTTTTCACCATAGCCCTCTATGGGCTTCCAAATATCACTTTGCCAATTCCACAAGAACTGTCCTAGCGAAAGGCTTCTAGAGGGGAAAGCTGTAACTCTGTGAGATGATTTCACAGAACACAAAGAAGTTTCTCAGAAAGATTCTTTCTCTTTGTTATCGGAGGATATTTCCTTTGGCCCTATAGTCTTCAAAGGGAAAGGAAATATCTGTTGTCAGATTCCACAGAAATAAGGCTAGCAAAGAGATCCACGATATACAGATGTAACTCTATGAGATGAATTAACAGAACACTAAGCAGTTTCTCAGAAAGCTTCTTTCCAGATTTCATCGGAGGATATTTCCTTTTTCACCATAGCCCTCTAAGGGCTTCCAAATATCACTTTGCCAATTCCCCAAGAACTGTCTTAGCGAAAGGCTTCTTGAGGGGAAAGCTGTAACTCTCTGAGATGATTTCACAGAACACAAACAAGTTTCTGAGAAAGCTTCTTTCTCTTTGTTATCGGAGGATATTTCCTTTGGCCCTATAGTCTTCAAAGGGAAAGGAATTATCTGTTCTCAGATGCCACAGAAATAACGCTAGCAAAGAGATCCACGAAATACAGATGTAACTCTCTGAGATGAATTAACAGAACACTAAGCAGTTTCTCAGAAAGCTTCTTTCCAGATTTCATCTGAGGATATTTCTTTTTCACCATAGCCCTCTAAGTGCTTCCAAAGATCACTTTGCCAATTCCACAAGAACTGTCTTAGCGAAAGGCTTCTTGAGGGGAAAGCTGTAACTCTGTGAGATGATTTCACAAAACACAAAGAAGTTTCTCAGAAAGCTTCTTTCTCTTTGTTATCGGAGGATATTTCCTTTGGCCCTATAGTCTTCAAAGGGAAAGGAAATATCTGTTGTCAGATTCCACAGAAATAAGGCTAGCAAAGAGATCCACGAAATACAGATGTAACTCTGTGAGATGAATTAACAGAACACTAAGCAGTTTCTCAGAAAGCTTCTTTCAAGATTTCATCGGAGGATATTTCCTTTTTCACCATAGCCCTCTATGGGCTTCCAAATATCACTTTGCCAATTCCACAAGAACTGTCTTAGCGAAAGGCTTCTTGAGGGGAAAGCTGTAACTCTGTGAGAGGATTTCACAGAACACAAAGAAGTTTCTCAGAAAGCTTCTTTCTCTTTGTTATCGGAGGATATTTCCTTTGGCCCTATAGTCTTCAAAGGGAAAGGAATTATCTGTTCTCTGATTCCACAGAAATAACGCTAGCAAAGAGATCAACGAAATGCAGATGTAACTCTGTGAGATGAATTAACAGAACACTAAGCAGTTTCTCAGAAAGCTTCTTTCCAGATTTCATCGTAGGATATTTCCTTTTTCTCCATAGCCCTCTATGAGCTTCCAAATATCACTTTGCCAATTCCACAAGAACTGTCTTCGCGAAAGGCTCCTTGAGGGGAAAGCTGTAACTCTGTGAGATGATTTCACAGAACACAAAGAAGTTTCTCAGAAAGCTTCTTTCTCTTTGTTATCGGAAGATATTTCCTTTGGCCCTATAGTCTTCAAAGTGATCCGAAATATCTGTTGTCAGATTCCACAGAAATAAGGCTAGCAAAGAGATCCACGAAATACAGATGTAACTCTGTGAGATGAATTAACAGAACACTAAGCAGTTTCTCAGAAAGCCTCTTTCCAGATTTCATCGGAGGATATTTCCTTTTTCACCATAGCCCTCTATGGGCTTCCAAATATCACTTTGCCAATTCCACCAGAACTGTCTTAGCGAAAGGCTTCTTGAGGGGAAAGCTGTAACTCTGTGAGATGATTTCACAAAACACAAAGAAGTTTCTCAGAAAGCTTCTTTCTCTTTGTTATCGGAGGATATTTCCTTTGGCCCTATAGTCTTCAAAGGGAAAGGAAATATCTGTTGTCAGATTCCACAGAAATAAGGCTAGCAAAGAGTTCCACGAAATACAGATGTAACTCTGTGAGATGAATTAACAGAACACTAAGCAGTTTCTCAGAAAGCTTCTTTCCAGATATCATCGGAGGATATTTCCTTTTTCACCATAGCCCTCTATGGGCTTCCAAATATCACTTTGCCAATTCCACAAGAACTGTCTTAGCGAAAGGCTTCTTGAGGGGAAAGCTGTAACTCTGTGAGAGGATTTCACAGAACACAAAGAAGTTTCTCAGAAAGCTTCTTTCTCTTTGTTATCGGAGGATATTTCCTTTGGCCCTATAGTCTTCAAAGGGAAAGCAAACATCTGTTCTCAGATTCCACAGAAATAAGGCTAGCAAAGACATCCACGAAATACAGATGTAACTCTGTGAGATGAATTAACAGAACACTAAGCAGTTTCTCAGAAAGCTTCTTTCCAGATTTCATCGTAGGATATTTCCTTTTTCTCCATAGTCCTCTATGAGCTTCCAAATATCACTTTGCCAATTCCACAAGAAATGTCTAGCGAAAGGCTTCTTGAGTGGAAAGCTGTAACTCTGTGAGATGATTTCACAGAACACAAAGAAGTTTCTGAGAAAGCTTCTTTCTCTTTGTTATCGGAGGATATTTCCTTTGGTCCTATAGTCTTCTAAGGGAAAGGAAATATCTGTTGTCAGATTCCACAGAAATAAGGCTAGCAAAGAGATCCACGAAATACAGATGTAACTCTGTGAGATGAATTAACAGAACACTAAGCAGTTTCTCAGAAAGCTTCTTTCCAGATTTCATCGGAGGATAATTCCTTTTTCACCATAGCCCCCTATGGGCTTCCAAATATCACTTTGCCAATTCCACAAGAACTGTCTTAGCGAAAGGCTTCTTGAGGGGAAAGCTGTAACTCTGTGAGATGATTTCACAGAACACAAAGACGTTGCTCAGAAAGCTTCTTTCTCTTTGTTATCGGAGGATATTTCCTTTGGCCCTATAGTCTTCAAAGGGATCCGAAATATCTCTTGTCAGATTCCACAGAAATAAGGCTAGCAAAGAGATCCACGAAATACAGATGTAACTCTGTGAGATGAATTAACAGAACACTAAGCAGTTTCTCAGAAAGCTTCTTTCCAGATTTCTTCGGAGGATATTTCCTTTTTCACCATAGCCCTCTACGGGCTTCCAAATATCACTTTGCCAATTCCAGAAGAACTGTCTTACCGAAAGGCTTCTTGAGGGGAAAGCTGTAACTCTGTGAGATGATTTCAGAGAATACAAAGAAGTTAGTCAGAAAGCTTCTTTCTCTTTGTTATCGGAGGATATTTCCTTTGGCCCTATATTCTTCAAAGGGAAAGAAAATATCTGTTGTCAGATTCCACAGGAATAAGGCTAGCAAAGAGATCCACGATATACAGATGTAACTCTATGAGATGAATTAACAGAACACTAAGCAGTTTCTCTGAAAGCTTCTTTCCAGATTTCATCGGAGGATATTTCCTTTTTCACCATAACCCTCTATGGGCTTCCAAATATCACTTTGCCAATTCCCCAAGAACTGTCTTAGCGAAAGGCTTCTTGAGGGGAAAGCTGTAACTCTGTGAGATGATTTCACAGAACACAAAGAAGTTTCTCAGAAACCTTCTTTCTCTTTGTTATCGGAGGATATTTCCTTTGGCCCTATAGTCTTCAAAGGGAAAGGAAATATCTGTTGTCAGATTCCACAGAAATAAGGCTAGCAAAGAGATCCACGAAATACAGATGTAACTCTGTGAGATGAATTAACAGAACACTAAGCAGTTTCTCAGAAAGCTTCTTTCAAGATTTCATCGGAGGATATTTCCTTTTTCACCATAGCCCTCTATGGGCTTCCAAATATCACTTTGCCAATTCCACAAGAACTGTCTTAGCGAAAGGCTTCTTGAGGGGAAAGCTGTAACTCTGTGAGAGGATTTCACAGAACACAAAGAAGTTTCTCAGAAAGCTTCTTTCTCTTTGTTATCGGAGGATATTTCCTTTGGCCCTATAGTCTTCAAAGGGAAAGGAATTATCTGTTCTCTGATTCCACAGAAATAACGCTAGCAAAGAGATCAACGAAATACAGATGTAACTCTGTGAGATGAATTAACAGAACACTAAGCAGTTTCTCAGAAAGCTTCTTTCCAGATTTCATCGTAGGATATTTCCTTTTTCTCCATAGCCCTCTATGAGCTTCCAAATATCACTTTGCCAATTCCACAAGAACTGTCTTCGCGAAAGGCTCCTTGAGGGGAAAGCTGTAACTCTGTGAGATGATTTCACAGAACACAAAGAAGTTTCTCAGAAAGCTTCTTTCTCTTTGTTATCGGAAGATATTTCCTTTGGCCCTATAGTCTTCAAAGTGATCCGAAATATCTGTTGTCAGATTCCACAGAAATAAGGCTAGCAAAGAGATCCACGAAATACAGATGTAAATCTGTGAGATGAATTAAAAGAACACTAAGCAGTTTCTCAGAAAGCCTCTTTCCAGATTTCATCGGAGGATATTTCCTTTTTCACCATAGCCCTCTATGGGCTTCCAAATATCACTTTGCCAATTCCACCAGAACTGTCTTAGCGAAAGGCTTCTTGAGGGGAAAGCTGTAACTCTGTGAGATGATTTCACAAAACACAAAGAAGTTTCTCAGAAAGCTTCTTTCTCTTTGTTATCGGAGGATATTTCCTTTGGCCCTATAGTCTTCAAAGGGAAAGGAAATATCTGTTGTCAGATTCCACAGAAATAAGGCTAGCAAAGAGTTCCACGAAATACAGATGTAACTCTGTGAGATGAATTAACAGAACACTAAGCAGTTTCTCAGAAAGCTTCTTTCCAGATATCATCGGAGGATATTTCCTTTTTCACCATAGCCCTCTATGGGCTTCCAAATATCACTTTGCCAATTCCACAAGAACTGTCTTAGCGAAAGGCTTCTTGAGGGGAAAGCTGTAACTCTGTGAGAGGATTTCACAGAACACAAAGAAGTTTCTCAGAAAGCTTCTTTCTCTTTGTTATCGGAGGATATTTCCTTTGGCCCTATAGTCTTCAAAGGGAAAGCAAACATCTGTTCTCAGATTCCACAGAAATAAGGCTAGCAAAGACATCCACGAAATACAGATGTAACTCTGTGAGATGAATTAACAGAACACTAAGCAGTTTCTCAGAAAGCTTCTTTCCAGATTTCATCGTAGGATATTTCCTTTTTCTCCATAGTCCTCTATGAGCTTCCAAATATCACTTTGCCAATTCCACAAGAAATGTCTAGCGAAAGGCTTCTTGAGTGGAAAGCTGTAACTCTGTGAGATGATTTCACAGAACACAAAGAAGTTTCTGAGAAAGCTTCTTTCTCTTTGTTATCGGAGGATATTTCCTTTGGTCCTATAGTCTTCTAAGGGAAAGGAAATATCTGTTGTCAGATTCCACAGAAATAAGGCTAGCAAAGAGATCCACGAAATACAGATGTAACTCTGTGAGATGAATTAACAGAACACTAAGCAGTTTCTCAGAAAGCTTCTTTCCAGATTTCATCGGAGGATAATTCCTTTTTCACCATAGCCCCCTATGGGCTTCCAAATATCACTTTGCCAATTCCACAAGAACTGTCTTAGCGAAAGGCTTCTTGAGGGGAAAGCTGTAACTCTGTGAGATGATTTCACAGAACACAAAGACGTTGCTCAGAAAGCTTCTTTCTCTTTGTTATCGGAGGATATTTCCTTTGGCCCTATAGTCTTCAAAGGGATCCGAAATATCTCTTGTCAGATTCCACAGAAATAAGGCTAGCAAAGAGATCCACGAAATACAGATGTAACTCTGTGAGATGAATTAACAGAACACTAAGCAGTTTCTCAGAAAGCTTCTTTCCAGATTTCTTCGGAGGATATTTCCTTTTTCACCATAGCCCTCTATGGGCTTCCAAATATCACTTTGCCAATTCCAGAAGAACTGTCTTACCGAAAGGCTTCTTGAGGGGAAAGCTGTAACTCTGTGAGATGATTTCAGAGAATACAAAGAAGTTAGTCAGAAAGCTTCTTTCTCTTTGTTATCGGAGGATATTTCCTTTGGCCCTATATTCTTCAAAGGGAAAGAAAATATCTGTTGTCAGATTCCACAGGAATAAGGCTAGCAAAGAGATCCACGATATACAGATGTAACTCTATGAGATGAATTAACAGAACACTAAGCAGTTTCTCTGAAAGCTTCTTTCCAGATTTCATCGGAGGATATTTCCTTTTTCACCATAGCCCTCTATGGGCTTCCAAATATCACTTTGCCAATTCCCCAAGAACTGTCTTAGCGAAAGGCTTCTTGAGGGGAAAGCTGTAACTCTGTGAGATGATTTCACAGAACACAAAGAAGTTTCTCAGAAAGCTTCTTTCTCATTGTTATCGGAGGATATTTCCTTTGGCCGTATAGTCTTCAAAGGGATCCGAAATATCTGTTCTGAGATTCCACAGAAATAAGGCTAGCAAAGAGATCCACGAAGTACAGAGGTAACTCTGTGAGATGAATTAACAGAACACTAAGCAGTTTCTCAGAAAGCTTCTTTCCAGATTTCATCGGAGGATATTTCCTTTTTCACCATAGCCCTCTATGGGCTTCCAAATATCACTTTGCCAATTCCACAAGAACTGTCCTAGCGAAAGGCTTCTAGAGGGGAAAGCTGTAACTCTGTGAGATGATTTCACAGAACACAAAGAAGTTTCTCAGAAAGATTCTTTCTCTTTGTTATCGGAGGATATTTCCTTTGGCCCTATAGTCTTCAAAGGGAAAGGAAATATCTGTTGTCAGATTCCACAGAAATAAGGCTAGCAAAGAGATCCACGAAATACAGATGTAACTCTGTGAGATGAATTAACAGAACACTAAGCAGTTTCTCAGAAAGCTTCTTTCCAGATTTCATCGGAGGATATTTCCTTTTTCACCATAGCCCTCTATGGGCTTCCAAATATCACTTTGCCAATTCCACAAGAACTGTCTTAGCGAAAGGCTTCTTGAGGGGAAAGCTGTAACTCTGTGAGATGATTTCACAGAACACAAAGAAGTTTCTCAGAAAGCTTCTTTCTCATTGTTATCGGAGGATATTTCCTTTGGCCCTATAGTCTACAAAGGGAAAGGAAATATCTGTTGTCAGATTCCACAGAAATAAGGCTAGCAAAGAGATCCACGAAATACAGATGTAAATCTGTGAGATGAATTTACAGAACACTAAGCAGTTTCTCAGAAAGCTTCCTTACAGATTTCATCGGAGGATATTTCCTTTTTCACCATAGCCCTCTATGGGCTTCCAAATATCACTTTGCCAATTCCACAAGAACTGTCTTAGCGAAAGGCTTCTTGAGGGGAAAGCTGTAACTCTGTGAGATGATTTCACAGAACACAAAGAAGTTGCTCAGAAACCTTCTTTCTCTTTGTTATCAGAGGATATTTCCTTTGGCCGTATAGTCTTCAAAGTGATCCGAAATATCTGTTCTCAGATTCCACAGAGATAAGCCTAGCAAAGAGATCCACGAAGTACAGAGGTAACTCTGTGAGATGAATTAACAGAACACTAAGCAGTTTCTCAGAAAGCTTCTTTCCAGATTTCATCGGAGGATATTTCCTTTTTCACCGTAGCCCTCTCTGGGCTTCCAAATATCACTTTGCCAATTCCACAAGAACTGTCTTAGCGAAAGGCTTCTTGAGGGAAAAGCTGTAACTCTGTGAGATGATTTCACAGAACACAAAGAAGTTTCTCAGAAACCTTCCTTCTCTTTGTTATTGGAGGATATTTCCTTTGGCCCTATAGTCTTCAAAGGTAAAGGAAATATCTGTTGTCAGATTCCACAGAAATAAGGCTAGCCAAGAGATACACGAAATACAGATGTAACTCTGTGAGATGAATTAACAGAACACTAAGCAGTTTCTCAGAAAGCTTCTTTCCAGATTTCATCGGAAGATATTTCCTTTTTCAACATAGCCCTCTATGGGCTTCCAAATATCACCTTGCAAATTCCACAAGAACTGTCTTAGCGAAAGGCTTCTTGAGGGAAAAGCTGTAACTCTGTGAGATGATTTCACAGAACACAAAGAAGTTTCTGAGAAAGCTTCTTTCTCTTTGTTATCGGAGGATATTTCCTTTGGCCCTATAGTCTTCAAAGGGAAAGGAATTATCTGTTCTCTGATTCCACAGAAATAACGCTAGCAAAGAGATCAACGAAATACAGATGTAACTCTGTGAGATGAATTAACAGAACACTAAGCAGTTTCTCAGAAAGATTCTTTCCAGATTTCATCTGAGGATATTTCCTTTTTCACCATAGCCCTCTATGGGCTTCCAAATATCACTTTGCCAATTCCACAAGAACTGTCTTCGCGAAAGGCTCCTTGAGGGGAAAGCTGTATCTCTGTGAGATGATTTCACAGAACACAAAGAAGTTTCTCAGAAAGCTTCTTTCTCTTTGTTATCGGAAGATATTTCCTTTGGCCCTATAGTCTTCAAAGGGATCCGAAATATCTGTTGTCAGATTCCACAGAAATAAGGCTAGCAAAGAGATCCACGAAATACAGATGTAACTCTGTGAGATGAATTAACAGAACACTAAGCAGTTTCTCAGAAAGCCTCTTTCCAGATTTCATCGGAGGATATTTCCTTTTTCACCATAGCCCTCTATGGGGTTCCAAATATCACTTTGCCAATTCCACAAGAACTGTCTTAGCGAAAGGCTTCTTGAGTGGAAAGCTGTAACTCTGTGAGATGATTTCACAGAACACAAAGAAGTTTCTGAGAAAGCTTCTTTCTCTTTGTTATCGGAGGATATTTCCTTTGGTCCTATAGTCTTCTAAGGGAAAGGAAATATCTGTTGTCAGATTCCACAGAAATAAGGCTAGCAAAGAGATCCACGAAATACAGATGTAACTCTGTGAGATGAATTAACAGAACACTAAGCAGTTTCTCAGAAAGCTTCTTTCCAGATTTCATCGGAGGATAATTCCTTTTTCACCATAGCCCCCTATGGGCTTCCAAATATCACTTTGCCAATTCCACAAGAACTGTCTTAGCGAAAGGCTTCTTGAGGGGAAAGCTGTAACTCTGTGAGATGATTTCACAGAACACAAAGACGTTGCTCAGAAAGCTTCTTTCTCTTTGTTATCGGAGGATATTTCCTTTGGCCCTATAGTCTTCAAAGGGATCCGAAATATCTCTTGTCAGATTCCACAGAAATAAGGCTAGCAAAGAGATCCACGAAATACAGATGTAACTCTGTGAGATGAATTAACAGAACACTAAGCAGTTTCTCAGAAAGCTTCTTTCCAGATTTCTTCGGAGGATATTTCCTTTTTCACCATAGCCCTCTACGGGCTTCCAAATATCACTTTGCCAATTCCAGAAGAACTGTCTTACCGAAAGGCTTCTTGAGGGGAAAGCTGTAACTCTGTGAGATGATTTCAGAGAATACAAAGAAGTTAGTCAGAAAGCTTCTTTCTCTTTGTTATCGGAGGATATTTCCTTTGGCCCTATATTCTTCAAAGGGAAAGAAAATATCTGTTGTCAGATTCCACAGGAATAAGGCTAGCAAAGAGATCCACGATATACAGATGTAACTCTATGAGATGAATTAACAGAACACTAAGCAGTTTCTCAGAAAGCTTCTTTCCAGATTTCATCGGAGGATATTTCCTTTTTCACCATAGCCCTCTATGGGCTTCCAAATATCACTTTGCCAATTCCCCAAGAACTGTCTTAGCGAAAGGCTTCTTGAGGGGAAAGCTGTAACTCTGTGAGATGATTTCACAGAACACAAAGAAGTTTCTCAGAAAGCTTCTTTCTCATTGTTATCGGAGGATATTTCCTTTGGCCGTATAGTCTTCAAAGGGATCCGAAATATCTGTTCTCAGATTCCACAGAAATAAGGCTAGCAAAGAGATCCACGAAGTACAGAGGTAACTCTGTGAGATGAATTAACAGAACACTAAGCAGTTTCTCAGAAAGCTTCTTTCCAGATTTCATCGGAGGATATTTCCTTTTTCACCATAGCCCTCTATGGGCTTCCAAATATCACTTTGCCAATTCCACAAGAACTGTCCTAGCGAAAGGCTTCTAGAGGGGAAAGCTGTAACTCTGTGAGATGATTTCACAGAACACAAAGAAGTTTCTCAGAAAGATTCTTTCTCTTTGTTATCGGAGGATATTTCCTTTGGCCCTATAGTCTTCAAAGGGAAAGGAAATATCTGTTGTCAGATTCCACAGAAATAAGGCTAGCAAAGAGATCCACGAAATACAGATGTAACTCTGTGAGATGAATTAACAGAACACTAAGCAGTTTCTCAGAAAGCTTCTTTCCAGATTTCATCGGAGGATATTTCCTTTTTCACCATAGCCCTCTATGGGCTTCCAAATATCACTTTGCCAATTCCACAAGAACTGTCTTAGCGAAAGGCTTCTTGAGGGGAAAGCTGTAACTCTGTGAGATGATTTCACAGAACACAAAGAAGTTTCTCAGAAAGCTTCTTTCTCATTGTTATCGGAGGATATTTCCTTTGGCCCTATAGTCTGCAAAGGGAAAGGAAATATCTGTTGTCAGATTCCACAGAAATAAGGCTAGCAAAGAGATCCACGAAATACAGATGTAAATCTGTGAGATGAATTTACAGAACACTAAGCAGTTTCTCAGAAAGCTTCCTTACAGATTTCATCGGAGGATATTTCCTTTTTCACCATAGCCCTCTATGGGCTTCCAAATATCACTTTGCCAATTCCACAAGAACTGTGTTAGCGAAAGGCTTCTTGAGGGGAAAGCTGTAACTCTGTGAGATGATTTCACAGAACACAAAGAAGTTGCTCAGAAACCTTCTTTCTCTTTGTTATCAGAGGATATTTCCTTTGGCCGTATAGTCTTCAAAGTGATCCGAAATATCTGTTCTCAGATTCCACAGAGATAAGCCTAGCAAAGAGATCCACGAAGTACAGAGGTAACTCTGTGAGATGAATTAACAGAACACTAAGCAGTTTCTCAGAAAGCTTCTTTCCAGATTTCATCGGAGGATAATTCCTTTTTCACCATAGCCCCCTATGGGCTTCCAAATATCACTTTGCCAATTCCACAAGAACTGTCTTAGCGAAAGGCTTCTTGAGGGGAAAGCTGTAACTCTGTGAGAGGATTTCACAGAACACAAAGAAGTTTCTCAGAAAGCTTCTTTCTCTTTGTTATCGGAGGATATTTCCTTTGGCCCTATAGTCTTCAAAGGGAAAGGAATTATCTGTTCTCTGATTCCACAGAAATAACGCTAGCAAAGAGATCAACGAAATACAGATGTAACTCTGTGAGATGAATTAACAGAACACTAAGCAGTTTCTCAGAAAGCTTCTTTCCAGATTTCATCGTAGGATATTTCCTTTTTCTCCATAGCCCTCTATGAGCTTCCAAATATCACTTTGCCAATTCCACAAGAACTGTCTTCGCGAAAGGCTCCTTGAGGGGAAAGCTGTAACTCTGTGAGATGATTTCACAGAACACAAAGAAGTTTCTCAGAAAGCTTCTTTCTCTTTGTTATCGGAAGATATTTCCTTTGGCCCTATAGTCTTCAAAGTGATGCGAAATATCTGTTGTCAGATTCCACAGAAATAAGGCTAGCAAAGAGATCCACGAAATACAGATGTAACTCTGTGAGATGAATTAACAGAACACTAAGCAGTTTCTCAGAAAGCCTCTTTCCAGATTTCATCGGAGGATATTTCCTTTTTCACCATAGCCCTCTATGGGCTTCCAAATATCACTTTGCCAATTCCACCAGAACTGTCTTAGCGAAAGGCTTCTTGAGGGGAAAGCTGTAACTCTGTGAGATGATTTCACAAAACACAAACAAGTTTCTCAGAAAGCTTCTTTCTCTTTGTTATCGGAGGATATTTCCTTTGGCCCTATAGTCTTCAAAGGGAAAGGAAATATCTGTTGTCAGATTCCACAGAAATAAGGCTAGCAAAGAGTTCCACGAAATACAGATGTAACTCTGTGAGATGCATTAACAGAACACTAAGCAGTTTCTCAGAAAGCTTCTTTCCAGATATCATCGGAAGATATTTCCTTTTTCACCATAGCCCTCTATGGGCTTCCAAATATCACTTTGCCAATTCCACAAGAACTGTCTTAGCGAAAGGCTTCTTGAGGGGAAAGCTGTAACTCTGTGAGAGGATTTCACAGAACACAAAGAAGTTTCTCAGAAAGCTTCTTTCTCTTTGTTATCGGAGGATATTTCCTTTGGCCCTATAGTCTTCAAAGGGAAAGCAAACATCTGTTCTCAGATTCCACAGAAATAAGGCTAGCAAAGACATCCACGAAATACAGATGTAACTCTGTGAGATGAATTAACAGAACACTAAGCAGTTTCTCAGAAAGCTTCTTTCCAGATTTCATCGTAGGATATTTCCTTTTTCTCCATAGTCCTCTATGAGCTTCCAAATATCACTTTGCCAATTCCACAAGAAATGTCTAGCGAAAGGCTTCTTGAGTGGAAAGCTGTAACTCCGTGAGATGATTTCACAGAACACAAAGAAGTTTCTGAGAAAGCTTCTTTCTCTTTGTTATCGGAGGATATTTCCTTTGGTCCTATAGTCTTCTAAGGGAAAGGAAATATCTGTTGTCAGATTCCACAGAAATAAGGCTAGCAAAGAGATCCACGAAATACAGATGTAACTCTGTGAGATGAATTAACAGAACACTAAGCAGTTTCTCAGAAAGCTTCTTTCCAGATTTCATCGGAGGATAATTCCTTTTTCACCATAGCCCCCTATGGGCTTCCAAATATCACTTTGCCAATTCCACAAGAACTGTCTTAGCGAAAGGCTTCTTGAGGGGAAAGCTGTAACTCTGTGAGATGATTTCACAGAACACAAAGACATTGCTCAGAAAGCTTCTTTCTCTTTGTTATCGGAGGATATTTCCTTTGGCCCTATAGTCTTCAAAGGGATCCGAAATATCTCTTGTCAGATTCCACAGAAATAAGGCTAGCAAAGAGATCCACGAAATACAGATGTAACTCTGTGAGATGAATTAACAGAACACTAAGCAGTTTCTCAGAAAGCTTCTTTCCAGATTTCTTCGGAGGATATTTCCTTTTTCACCATAGCCCTCTACGGGCTTCCAAATATCACTTTGCCAATTCCAGAAGAACTGTCTTACCGAAAGGCTTCTTGAGGGGAAAGCTGTAACTCTGTGAGATGATTTCAGAGAATACAAAGAAGTTAGTCAGAAAGCTTCTTTCTCTTTGTTATCGGAGGATATTTCCTTTGGCCCTATATTCTTCAAAGGGAAAGAAAATATCTGTTGTCAGATTCCACAGGAATAAGGCTAGCAAAGAGATCCACGATATACAGATGTAACTCTATGAGATGAATTAACAGAACACTAAGCAGTTTCTCTGAAAGCTTCTTTCCAGATTTCATCGGAGGATATTTCCTTTTTCACCATAGCCCTCTATGGGCTTCCAAATATCACTTTGCCAATTCCCCAAGAACTGTCTTAGCGAAAGGCTTCTTGAGGGGAAAGCTGTAACTCTGTGAGATGATTTCACAGAACACAAAGAAGTTTCTCAGAAAGCTTCTTTCTCATTGTTATCGGAGGATATTTCCTTTGGCCGTATAGTCTTCAAAGGGATCCGAAATATCTGTTCTCAGATTCCACAGAAATAAGGCTAGCAAAGAGATCCACGAAGTACAGAGGTAACTCTGTGAGATGAATTAACAGAACACTAAGCAGTTTCTCAGAAAGCTTCTTTCCAGATTTCATCGGAGGATATTTCCTTTTTCACCATAGCCCTCTATGGGCTTCCAAATATCACTTTGCCAATTCCACAAGAACTGTCCTAGCGAAAGGCTTCTAGAGGGGAAAGCTGTAACTCTGTGAGATGATTTCACAGAACACAAAGAAGTTTCTCAGAAAGATTCTTTCTCTTTGTTATCGGAGGATATTTCCTTTGGCCCTATAGTCTTCAAAGGGAAAGGAAATATCTGTTGTCAGATTCCACAGAAATAAGGCTAGCAAAGAGATCCACGAAATACAGATGTAACTCTGTGAGATGAATTAACAGAACACTAAGCAGTTTCTCAGAAAGCTTCTTTCCAGATTTCATCGGAGGATATTTCCTTTTTCACCATAGCCCTCTATGGGCTTCCAAATATCACTTTGCCAATTCCACAAGAACTGTCTTAGCGAAAGGCTTCTTGAGGGGAAAGCTGTAACTCTGTGAGATGATTTCACAGAACACAAAGAAGTTTCTCAGAAAGCTTCTTTCTCATTGTTATCGGAGGATATTTCCTTTGGCCCTGTAGTCTACAAAGGGAAAGGAAATATCTGTTGTCAGATTCCACAGAAATAAGGCTAGCAAAGAGATCCACGAAATACAGATGTAAATCTGTGAGATGAATTTACAGAACACTAAGCAGTTTCTCAGAAAGCTTCCTTACAGATTTCATCGGAGGATATTTCCTTTTTCACCATAGCCCTCTATGGGCTTCCAAATATCACTTTGCCAATTCCACAAGAACTGTCTTAGCGAAAGGCTTCTTGAGGGGAAAGCTGTAACTCTGTGAGATGATTTCACAGAACACAAAGAAGTTGCTCAGAAACCTTCTTTCTCTTTGTTATCAGAGGATATTTCCTTTGGCCGTATAGTCTTCAAAGTGATCCGAAATATCTGTTCTCAGATTCCACAGAGATAAGCCTAGCAAAGAGATCCACGAAGTACAGAGGTAACTCTGTGAGATGAATTAACAGAACACTAAGCAGTTTCTCAGAAAGCTTCTTTCCAGATTTCATCGGAGGATATTTCCTTTTTCACCGTAGCCCTCTCTGGGCTTCCAAATATCACTTTGCCAATTCCACAAGAACTGTCTTAGCGAAAGGCTTCTTGAGGGAAAAGCTGTAACTCTGTGAGATGATTTCACAGAACACAAAGAAGTTTCTCAGAAACCTTCCTTCTCTTTGTTATTGGAGGATATTTCCTTTGGCCCTATAGTCTTCAAAGGTAAAGGAAATATCTGTTGTCAGATTCCACAGAAATAAGGCTAGCCAAGAGATACACGAAATACAGATGTAACTCTGTGAGATGAATTAACAGAACACTAAGCAGTTTCTCAGAAAGCTTCTTTCCAGATTTCATCGGAAGATATTTCCTTTTTCAACATAGCCCTCTATGGGCTTCCAAATATCACTTTGCAAATTCCACAAGAACTGTCTTAGCGAAAGGCTTCTTGAGGGAAAAGCTGTAACTCTGTGAGATGATTTCACAGAACACAAAGAAGTTTCTGAGAAAGCTTCTTTCTCTTTGTTATCGGAGGATATTTCCTTTGGCCCTATAGTCTTCAAAGGGAAAGGAATTATCTGTTCTCTGATTCCACAGAAATAACGCTAGCAAAGAGATCAACGAAATACAGATGTAACTCTGTGAGATGAATTAACAGAACACTAAGCAGTTTCTCAGAAAGATTCTTTCCAGATTTCATCTGAGGATATTTCCTTTTTCACCATAGCCCTCTATGGGCTTCCAAATATCACTTTGCCAATTCCACAAGAACTGTCTTCGCGAAAGGCTCCTTGAGGGGAAAGCTGTATCTCTGTGAGATGATTTCACAGAACACAAAGAAGTTTCTCAGAAAGCTTCTTTCTCTTTGTTATCGGAAGATATTTCCTTTGGCCCTATAGTCTTCAAAGGGATCCGAAATATCTGTTGTCAGATTCCACAGAAATAAGGCTAGCAAAGAGATCCACGAAATACAGATGTAACTCTGTGAGATGAATTAACAGAACACTAAGCAGTTTCTCAGAAAGCCTCTTTCCAGATTTCATCGGAGGATATTTCCTTTTTCACCATAGCCCTCTATGGGGTTCCAAATATCACTTTGCCAATTCCACAAGAACTGTCTTAGCGAAAGGCTTCTTGAGTGGAAAGCTGTAACTCTGTGAGATGATTTCACAGAACACAAAGAAGTTTCTGAGAAAGCTTCTTTCTCTTTGTTATCGGAGGATATTTCCTTTGGTCCTATAGTCTTCTAAGGGAAAGGAAATATCTGTTGTCAGATTCCACAGAAATAAGGCTAGCAAAGAGATCCACGAAATACAGATGTAACTCTGTGAGATGAATTAACAGAACACTAAGCAGTTTCTCAGAAAGCTTCTTTCCAGATTTCATCGGAGGATAATTCCTTTTTCACCATAGCCCCCTATGGGCTTCCAAATATCACTTTGCCAATTCCACAAGAACTGTCTTAGCGAAAGGCTTCTTGAGGGGAAAGCTGTAACTCTGTGAGATGATTTCACAGAACACAAAGACGTTGCTCAGAAAGCTTCTTTCTCTTTGTTATCGGAGGATATTTCCTTTGGCCCTATAGTCTTCAAAGGGATCCGAAATATCTCTTGTCAGATTCCACAGAAATAAGGCTAGCAAAGAGATCCACGAAATACAGATGTAACTCTGTGAGATGAATTAACAGAACACTAAGCAGTTTCTCAGAAAGCTTCTTTCCAGATTTCTTCGGAGGATATTTCCTTTTTCACCATAGCCCTCTACGGGCTTCCAAATATCACTTTGCCAATTCCAGAAGAACTGTCTTACCGAAAGGCTTCTTGAGGGGAAAGCTGTAACTCTGTGAGATGATTTCAGAGAATACAAAGAAGTTAGTCAGAAAGCTTCTTTCTCTTTGTTATCGGAGGATATTTCCTTTGGCCCTATATTCTTCAAAGGGAAAGAAAATATCTGTTGTCAGATTCCACAGGAATAAGGCTAGCAAAGAGATCCACGATATACAGATGTAACTCTATGAGATGAATTAACAGAACACTAAGCAGTTTCTCAGAAAGCTTCTTTCCAGATTTCATCGGAGGATATTTCCTTTTTCACCATAGCCCTCTATGGGCTTCCAAATATCACTTTGCCAATTCCCCAAGAACTGTCTTAGCGAAAGGCTTCTTGAGGGGAAAGCTGTAACTCTGTGAGATGATTTCACAGAACACAAAGAAGTTTCTCAGAAAGCTTCTTTCTCATTGTTATCGGAGGATATTTCCTTTGGCCGTATAGTCTTCAAAGGGATCCGAAATATCTGTTCTCAGATTCCACAGAAATAAGGCTAGCAAAGAGATCCACGAAGTACAGAGGTAACTCTGTGAGATGAATTAACAGAACACTAAGCAGTTTCTCAGAAAGCTTCTTTCCAGATTTCATCGGAGGATATTTCCTTTTTCACCATAGCCCTCTATGGGCTTCCAAATATCACTTTGCCAATTCCACAAGAACTGTCCTAGCGAAAGGCTTCTAGAGGGGAAAGCTGTAACTCTGTGAGATGATTTCACAGAACACAAAGAAGTTTCTCAGAAAGATTCTTTCTCTTTGTTATCGGAGGATATTTCCTTTGGCCCTATAGTCTTCAAAGGGAAAGGAAATATCTGTTGTCAGATTCCACAGAAATAAGGCTAGCAAAGAGATCCACGAAATACAGATGTAACTCTGTGAGATGAATTAACAGAACACTAAGCAGTTTCTCAGAAAGCTTCTTTCCAGATTTCATCGGAGGATATTTCCTTTTTCACCATAGCCCTCTATGGGCTTCCAAATATCACTTTGCCAATTCCACAAGAACTGTCTTAGCGAAAGGCTTCTTGAGGGGAAAGCTGTAACTCTGTGAGATGATTTCACAGAACACAAAGAAGTTTCTCAGAAAGCTTCTTTCTCATTGTTATCGGAGGATATTTCCTTTGGCCCTATAGTCTGCAAAGGGAAAGGAAATATCTGTTGTCAGATTCCACAGAAATAAGGCTAGCAAAGAGATCCACGAAATACAGATGTAAATCTGTGAGATGAATTTACAGAACACTAAGCAGTTTCTCAGAAAGCTTCCTTACAGATTTCATCGGAGGATATTTCCTTTTTCACCATAGCCCTCTATGGGCTTCCAAATATCACTTTGCCAATTCCACAAGAACTGTGTTAGCGAAAGGCTTCTTGAGGGGAAAGCTGTAACTCTGTGAGATGATTTCACAGAACACAAAGAAGTGCTCAGAAACCTTCTTTCTCTTTGTTATCAGAGGATATTTCCTTTGGCCGTATAGTCTTCAAAGTGATCCGAAATATCTGTTCTCAGATTCCACAGAGATAAGCCTAGCAAAGAGATCCACGAAGTACAGAGGTAACTCTGTGAGATGAATTAACAGAACACTAAGCAGTTTCTCAGAAAGCTTCTTTCCAGATTTCATCGGAGGATAATTCCTTTTTCACCATAGCCCCCTATGGGCTTCCAAATATCACTTTGCCAATTCCACAAGAACTGTCTTAGCGAAAGGCTTCTTGAGGGGAAAGCTGTAACTCTGTGAGAGGATTTCACAGAACACAAAGAAGTTTCTCAGAAAGCTTCTTTCTCTTTGTTATCGGAGGATATTTCCTTTGGCCCTATAGTCTTCAAAGGGAAAGGAATTATCTGTTCTCTGATTCCACAGAAATAACGCTAGCAAAGAGATCAACGAAATACAGATGTAACTCTGTGAGATGAATTAACAGAACACTAAGCAGTTTCTCAGAAAGCTTCTTTCCAGATTTCATCGTAGGATATTTCCTTTTTCTCCATAGCCCTCTATGAGCTTCCAAATATCACTTTGCCAATTCCACAAGAACTGTCTTCGCGAAAGGCTCCTTGAGGGGAAAGCTGTAACTCTGTGAGATGATTTCACAGAACACAAAGAAGTTTCTCAGAAAGCTTCTTTCTCTTTGTTATCGGAAGATATTTCCTTTGGCCCTATAGTCTTCAAAGTGATGCGAAATATCTGTTGTCAGATTCCACAGAAATAAGGCTAGCAAAGAGATCCACGAAATACAGATGTAACTCTGTGAGATGAATTAACAGAACACTAAGCAGTTTCTCAGAAAGCCTCTTTCCAGATTTCATCGGAGGATATTTCCTTTTTCACCATAGCCCTCTATGGGCTTCCAAATATCACTTTGCCAATTCCACCAGAACTGTCTTAGCGAAAGGCTTCTTGAGGGGAAAGCTGTAACTCTGTGAGATGATTTCACAAAACACAAACAAGTTTCTCAGAAAGCTTCTTTCTCTTTGTTATCGGAGGATATTTCCTTTGGCCCTATAGTCTTCAAAGGGAAAGGAAATATCTGTTGTCAGATTCCACAGAAATAAGGCTAGCAAAGAGTTCCACGAAATACAGATGTAACTCTGTGAGATGCATTAACAGAACACTAAGCAGTTTCTCAGAAAGCTTCTTTCCAGATATCATCGGAAGATATTTCCTTTTTCACCATAGCCCTCTATGGGCTTCCAAATATCACTTTGCCAATTCCACAAGAACTGTCTTAGCGAAAGGCTTCTTGAGGGGAAAGCTGTAACTCTGTGAGAGGATTTCACAGAACACAAAGAAGTTTCTCAGAAAGCTTCTTTCTCTTTGTTATCGGAGGATATTTCCTTTGGCCCTATAGTCTTCAAAGGGAAAGCAAACATCTGTTCTCAGATTCCACAGAAATAAGGCTAGCAAAGACATCCACGAAATACAGATGTAACTCTGTGAGATGAATTAACAGAACACTAAGCAGTTTCTCAGAAAGCTTCTTTCCAGATTTCATCGTAGGATATTTCCTTTTTCTCCATAGTCCTCTATGAGCTTCCAAATATCACTTTGCCAATTCCACAAGAAATGTCTAGCGAAAGGCTTCTTGAGTGGAAAGCTGTAACTCCGTGAGATGATTTCACAGAACACAAAGAAGTTTCTGAGAAAGCTTCTTTCTCTTTGTTATCGGAGGATATTTCCTTTGGTCCTATAGTCTTCTAAGGGAAAGGAAATATCTGTTGTCAGATTCCACAGAAATAAGGCTAGCAAAGAGATCCACGAAATACAGATGTAACTCTGTGAGATGAATTAACAGAACACTAAGCAGTTTCTCAGAAAGCTTCTTTCCAGATTTCATCGGAGGATAATTCCTTTTTCACCATAGCCCCCTATGGGCTTCCAAATATCACTTTGCCAATTCCACAAGAACTGTCTTAGCGAAAGGCTTCTTGAGGGGAAAGCTGTAACTCTGTGAGATGATTTCACAGAACACAAAGACATTGCTCAGAAAGCTTCTTTCTCTTTGTTATCGGAGGATATTTCCTTTGGCCCTATAGTCTTCAAAGGGATCCGAAATATCTCTTGTCAGATTCCACAGAAATAAGGCTAGCAAAGAGATCCACGAAATACAGATGTAACTCTGTGAGATGAATTAACAGAACACTAAGCAGTTTCTCAGAAAGCTTCTTTCCAGATTTCTTCGGAGGATATTTCCTTTTTCACCATAGCCCTCTACGGGCTTCCAAATATCACTTTGCCAATTCCAGAAGAACTGTCTTACCGAAAGGCTTCTTGAGGGGAAAGCTGTAACTCTGTGAGATGATTTCAGAGAATACAAAGAAGTTAGTCAGAAAGCTTCTTTCTCTTTGTTATCGGAGGATATTTCCTTTGGCCCTATATTCTTCAAAGGGAAAGAAAATATCTGTTGTCAGATTCCACAGGAATAAGGCTAGCAAAGAGATCCACGATATACAGATGTAACTCTATGAGATGAATTAACAGAACACTAAGCAGTTTCTCTGAAAGCTTCTTTCCAGATTTCATCGGAGGATATTTCCTTTTTCACCATAGCCCTCTATGGGCTTCCAAATATCACTTTGCCAATTCCCCAAGAACTGTCTTAGCGAAAGGCTTCTTGAGGGGAAAGCTGTAACTCTGTGAGATGATTTCACAGAACACAAAGAAGTTTCTCAGAAAGCTTCTTTCTCATTGTTATCGGAGGATATTTCCTTTGGCCGTATAGTCTTCAAAGGGATCCGAAATATCTGTTCTCAGATTCCACAGAAATAAGGCTAGCAAAGAGATCCACGAAGTACAGAGGTAACTCTGTGAGATGAATTAACAGAACACTAAGCAGTTTCTCAGAAAGCTTCTTTCCAGATTTCATCGGAGGATATTTCCTTTTTCACCATAGCCCTCTATGGGCTTCCAAATATCACTTTGCCAATTCCACAAGAACTGTCCTAGCGAAAGGCTTCTAGAGGGGAAAGCTGTAACTCTGTGAGATGATTTCACAGAACACAAAGAAGTTTCTCAGAAAGATTCTTTCTCTTTGTTATCGGAGGATATTTCCTTTGGCCCTATAGTCTTCAAAGGGAAAGGAAATATCTGTTGTCAGATTCCACAGAAATAAGGCTAGCAAAGAGATCCACGAAATACAGATGTAACTCTGTGAGATGAATTAACAGAACACTAAGCAGTTTCTCAGAAAGCTTCTTTCCAGATTTCATCGGAGGATATTTCCTTTTTCACCATAGCCCTCTATGGGCTTCCAAATATCACTTTGCCAATTCCACAAGAACTGTCTTAGCGAAAGGCTTCTTGAGGGGAAAGCTGTAACTCTGTGAGATGATTTCACAGAACACAAAGAAGTTTCTCAGAAAGCTTCTTTCTCATTGTTATCGGAGGATATTTCCTTTGGCCCTGTAGTCTACAAAGGGAAAGGAAATATCTGTTGTCAGATTCCACAGAAATAAGGCTAGCAAAGAGATCCACGAAATACAGATGTAAATCTGTGAGATGAATTTACAGAACACTAAGCAGTTTCTCAGAAAGCTTCCTTACAGATTTCATCGGAGGATATTTCCTTTTTCACCATAGCCCTCTATGGGCTTCCAAATATCACTTTGCCAATTCCACAAGAACTGTCTTAGCGAAAGGCTTCTTGAGGGGAAAGCTGTAACTCTGTGAGATGATTTCACAGAACACAAAGAAGTTGCTCAGAAACCTTCTTTCTCTTTGTTATCAGAGGATATTTCCTTTGGCCGTATAGTCTTCAAAGTGATCCGAAATATCTGTTCTCAGATTCCACAGAGATAAGCCTAGCAAAGAGATCCACGAAGTACAGAGGTAACTCTGTGAGATGAATTAACAGAACACTAAGCAGTTTCTCAGAAAGCTTCTTTCCAGATTTCATCGGAGGATATTTCCTTTTTCACCGTAGCCCTCTCTGGGCTTCCAAATATCACTTTGCCAATTCCACAAGAACTGTCTTAGCGAAAGGCTTCTTGAGGGAAAAGCTGTAACTCTGTGAGATGATTTCACAGAACACAAAGAAGTTTCTCAGAAACCTTCCTTCTCTTTGTTATTGGAGGATATTTCCTTTGGCCCTATAGTCTTCAAAGGTAAAGGAAATATCTGTTGTCAGATTCCACAGAAATAAGGCTAGCCAAGAGATACACGAAATACAGATGTAACTCTGTGAGATGAATTAACAGAACACTAAGCAGTTTCTCAGAAAGCTTCTTTCCAGATTTCATCGGAAGATATTTCCTTTTTCAACATAGCCCTCTATGGGCTTCCAAATATCACTTTGCAAATTCCACAAGAACTGTCTTAGCGAAAGGCTTCTTGAGGGAAAAGCTGTAACTCTGTGAGATGATTTCACAGAACACAAAGAAGTTTCTGAGAAAGCTTCTTTCTCTTTGTTATCGGAGGATATTTCCTTTGGCCCTATAGTCTTCAAAGGGAAAGGAATTATCTGTTCTCTGATTCCACAGAAATAACGCTAGCAAAGAGATCAACGAAATACAGATGTAACTCTGTGAGATGAATTAACAGAACACTAAGCAGTTTCTCAGAAAGATTCTTTCCAGATTTCATCTGAGGATATTTCCTTTTTCACCATAGCCCTCTATGGGCTTCCAAATATCACTTTGCCAATTCCACAAGAACTGTCTTCGCGAAAGGCTCCTTGAGGGGAAAGCTGTATCTCTGTGAGATGATTTCACAGAACACAAAGAAGTTTCTCAGAAAGCTTCTTTCTCTTTGTTATCGGAAGATATTTCCTTTGGCCCTATAGTCTTCAAAGGGATCCGAAATATCTGTTGTCAGATTCCACAGAAATAAGGCTAGCAAAGAGATCCACGAAATACAGATGTAACTCTGTGAGATGAATTAACAGAACACTAAGCAGTTTCTCAGAAAGCCTCTTTCCAGATTTCATCGGAGGATATTTCCTTTTTCACCATAGCCCTCTATGGGGTTCCAAATATCACTTTGCCAATTCCACAAGAACTGTCTTAGCGAAAGGCTTCTTGAGTGGAAAGCTGTAACTCTGTGAGATGATTTCACAGAACACAAAGAAGTTTCTGAGAAAGCTTCTTTCTCTTTGTTATCGGAGGATATTTCCTTTGGTCCTATAGTCTTCTAAGGGAAAGGAAATATCTGTTGTCAGATTCCACAGAAATAAGGCTAGCAAAGAGATCCACGAAATACAGATGTAACTCTGTGAGATGAATTAACAGAACACTAAGCAGTTTCTCAGAAAGCTTCTTTCCAGATTTCATCGGAGGATAATTCCTTTTTCACCATAGCCCCCTATGGGCTTCCAAATATCACTTTGCCAATTCCACAAGAACTGTCTTAGCGAAAGGCTTCTTGAGGGGAAAGCTGTAACTCTGTGAGATGATTTCACAGAACACAAAGACGTTGCTCAGAAAGCTTCTTTCTCTTTGTTATCGGAGGATATTTCCTTTGGCCCTATAGTCTTCAAAGGGATCCGAAATATCTCTTGTCAGATTCCACAGAAATAAGGCTAGCAAAGAGATCCACGAAATACAGATGTAACTCTGTGAGATGAATTAACAGAACACTAAGCAGTTTCTCAGAAAGCTTCTTTCCAGATTTCTTCGGAGGATATTTCCTTTTTCACCATAGCCCTCTACGGGCTTCCAAATATCACTTTGCCAATTCCAGAAGAACTGTCTTACCGAAAGGCTTCTTGAGGGGAAAGCTGTAACTCTGTGAGATGATTTCAGAGAATACAAAGAAGTTAGTCAGAAAGCTTCTTTCTCTTTGTTATCGGAGGATATTTCCTTTGGCCCTATATTCTTCAAAGGGAAAGAAAATATCTGTTGTCAGATTCCACAGGAATAAGGCTAGCAAAGAGATCCACGATATACAGATGTAACTCTATGAGATGAATTAACAGAACACTAAGCAGTTTCTCAGAAAGCTTCTTTCCAGATTTCATCGGAGGATATTTCCTTTTTCACCATAGCCCTCTATGGGCTTCCAAATATCACTTTGCCAATTCCCCAAGAACTGTCTTAGCGAAAGGCTTCTTGAGGGGAAAGCTGTAACTCTGTGAGATGATTTCACAGAACACAAAGAAGTTTCTCAGAAAGCTTCTTTCTCATTGTTATCGGAGGATATTTCCTTTGGCCGTATAGTCTTCAAAGGGATCCGAAATATCTGTTCTCAGATTCCACAGAAATAAGGCTAGCAAAGAGATCCACGAAGTACAGAGGTAACTCTGTGAGATGAATTAACAGAACACTAAGCAGTTTCTCAGAAAGCTTCTTTCCAGATTTCATCGGAGGATATTTCCTTTTTCACCATAGCCCTCTATGGGCTTCCAAATATCACTTTGCCAATTCCACAAGAACTGTCCTAGCGAAAGGCTTCTAGAGGGGAAAGCTGTAACTCTGTGAGATGATTTCACAGAACACAAAGAAGTTTCTCAGAAAGATTCTTTCTCTTTGTTATCGGAGGATATTTCCTTTGGCCCTATAGTCTTCAAAGGGAAAGGAAATATCTGTTGTCAGATTCCACAGAAATAAGGCTAGCAAAGAGATCCACGAAATACAGATGTAACTCTGTGAGATGAATTAACAGAACACTAAGCAGTTTCTCAGAAAGCTTCTTTCCAGATTTCATCGGAGGATATTTCCTTTTTCACCATAGCCCTCTATGGGCTTCCAAATATCACTTTGCCAATTCCACAAGAACTGTCTTAGCGAAAGGCTTCTTGAGGGGAAAGCTGTAACTCTGTGAGATGATTTCACAGAACACAAAGAAGTTTCTCAGAAAGCTTCTTTCTCATTGTTATCGGAGGATATTTCCTTTGGCCCTATAGTCTACAAAGGGAAAGGAAATATCTGTTGTCAGATTCCACAGAAATAAGGCTAGCAAAGAGATCCACGAAATACAGATGTAAATCTGTGAGATGAATTTACAGAACACTAAGCAGTTTCTCAGAAAGCTTCCTTACAGATTTCATCGGAGGATATTTCCTTTTTCACCATAGCCCTCTATGGGCTTCCAAATATCACTTTGCCAATTCCACAAGAACTGTCTTAGCGAAAGGCTTCTTGAGGGGAAAGCTGTAACTCTGTGAGATGATTTCACAGAACACAAAGAAGTTGCTCAGAAACCTTCTTTCTCTTTGTTATCAGAGGATATTTCCTTTGGCCGTATAGTCTTCAAAGTGATCCGAAATATCTGTTCTCAGATTCCACAGAGATAAGCCTAGCAAAGAGATCCACGAAGTACAGAGGTAACTCTGTGAGATGAATTAACAGAACACTAAGCAGTTTCTCAGAAAGCTTCTTTCCAGATTTCATCGGAGGATATTTCCTTTTTCACCGTAGCCCTCTCTGGGCTTCCAAATATCACTTTGCCAATTCCACAAGAACTGTCTTAGCGAAAGGCTTCTTGAGGGAAAAGCTGTAACTCTGTGAGATGATTTCACAGAACACAAAGAAGTTTCTCAGAAACCTTCCTTCTCTTTGTTATTGGAGGATATTTCCTTTGGCCCTATAGTCTTCAAAGGTAAAGGAAATATCTGTTGTCAGATTCCACAGAAATAAGGCTAGCCAAGAGATACACGAAATACAGATGTAACTCTGTGAGATGAATTAACAGAACACTAAGCAGTTTCTCAGAAAGCTTCTTTCCAGATTTCATCGGAAGATATTTCCTTTTTCAACATAGCCCTCTATGGGCTTCCAAATATCACTTTGCAAATTCCACAAGAACTGTCTTAGCGAAAGGCTTCTTGAGGGAAAAGCTGTAACTCTGTGAGATGATTTCACAGAACACAAAGAAGTTTCTGAGAAAGCTTCTTTCTCTTTGTTATCGGAGGATATTTCCTTTGGCCCTATAGTCTTCAAAGGGAAAGGAATTATCTGTTCTCTGATTCCACAGAAATAACGCTAGCAAAGAGATCAACGAAATACAGATGTAACTCTGTGAGATGAATTAACAGAACACTAAGCAGTTTCTCAGAAAGATTCTTTCCAGATTTCATCTGAGGATATTTCCTTTTTCACCATAGCCCTCTATGGGCTTCCAAATATCACTTTGCCAATTCCACAAGAACTGTCTTCGCGAAAGGCTCCTTGAGGGGAAAGCTGTATCTCTGTGAGATGATTTCACAGAACACAAAGAAGTTTCTCAGAAAGCTTCTTTCTCTTTGTTATCGGAAGATATTTCCTTTGGCCCTATAGTCTTCAAAGGGATCCGAAATATCTGTTGTCAGATTCCACAGAAATAAGGCTAGCAAAGAGATCCACGAAATACAGATGTAACTCTGTGAGATGAATTAACAGAACACTAAGCAGTTTCTCAGAAAGCCTCTTTCCAGATTTCATCGGAGGATATTTCCTTTTTCACCATAGCCCTCTATGGGGTTCCAAATATCACTTTGCCAATTCCACAAGAACTGTCTTAGCGAAAGGCTTCTTGAGGGGAAAGCTGTAACTCTGTGAGATGATTTCACAGAACACAAAGAAGTTGCTCAGAAAGCTTCTACCTCCTTGTTATCGGAGGATATTTCCTTTGGCCCTATAGTCTTCAAAGGGATCCGAAATATCTGTTCTCAGATTCCAGAGAAATAAGGCTAGCAAAGAGATCCACGAAGTACAGAGGTAACTCTGTGAGATGAATTAACAGAACACTAAGCAGTTTCTCAGAAAGCTTCTTTCCAGATTTCATCGGAGGATATTTCCTTTTTCACCATAGCCCTCTACGGGCTTCCAAATATCACTTTGCCAATTCCACAAGAACTGTCTTAGCGAAAGGCTTCTTGAGGGGAACGCTGTAACTCTGTGAGATGATTTCACAGAACACAAAGAAGTTTCTCAGAAAGCTTCTTTCTCTTTGTTATCGGAGGATATTTCCTTTGACCCTATAGTCTTCAATGGGATCCGAAATATCTGTTCACAGATTCCACAGAAATAAGGCTAGCAAAGAGATCCACGAAATACAGATGTAACTCTGTGAGATGAATTAATAGAAATCTGAGCAGTTTCTCAGAAAGCTTCTTTCCAGATTTCATCAGAGGATATTTCCTTTTTCACCGTAGCCCTCTATGGGCTTCCAAATATCACTTTGCCCATTCCACAAGAACTGTCTTAGCGAAAGGCTTCTTGAGGGGAAAGCTGTAACTCTGTGAGATGATTTCACAGAACACAAAGAAGTTTCTCAGAAAGCTTCCTTCTCTTTGTTATCGGAGGATGTTTCCTTTGACCCTATAGTCTTCAAAGGGAAAGGAAATATCTGTTGTCAGATTCCACAGAAATAAGGCTAGCAAAGAAATCCACGAAATACAGATGTAACTCTGTGAGATGAATTAACAGAACACTAAGCAGTTTCTCAGAAAGCTTCTTTCCAGATTTCATCGGAGGATATTTCCTTTTTCACCATAGCCCTCTATGGGCTTCCAAATATCACTTTGCCAATTCCACAAGAACTATCTTAGCGAAAGGCTTCTTGAGGGGAAAGCTGTAACTCTGTGAGATGATTTCACAGAACACAAAGAAGTTTCTCAGAAAGCTTCTTTCTCATTGTTATCGGAGGATATTTCCTTTGGCCGTATAGTCTTCAAAGGGATCCGAAATATCTGTTCTCAGATTCCACAGAAATAAGGCTAGCAAAGAGATCCACGAAGTACAGAGGTAACTCTGTGAGATGAATTAACAGAACACTAAGCAGTTTCTCAGAAAGCTTCTTTCCAGATTTCATCGGAGGATATTTCCTTTTTCACCATAGCCCTCTATGGGCTTCCAAATATCACTTTGCCAATTCCACAAGAACTGTCCTAGCGAAAGGCTTCTAGAGGGGAAAGCTGTAACTCTGTGAGATGATTTCACAGAACACAAAGAAGTTTCTCAGAAAGATTCTTTCTCTTTGTTATCGGAGGATATTTCCTTTGGCCCTATAGTCTTCAAAGGGAAAGGAAATATCTGTTGTCAGATTCCACAGAAATAAGGCTAGCAAAGAGATCCACGATATACAGATGTAACTCTATGAGATGAATTAACAGAACACTAAGCAGTTTCTCAGAAAGCTTCTTTCCAGATTTCATCGGAGGATATTTCCTTTTTCACCATAGCCCTCTATGGGCTTCCAAATATCACTTTGCCAATTCCCCAAGAACTGTCTTAGCGAAAGGCTTCTTGAGGGGAAAGCTGTAACTCTGTGAGATGATTTCAAAGAACACAAACAAGTTTCTGAGAAAGCTTCTTTCTCTTTGTTATCGGAGGATATTTCCTTTGGCCCTATAGTCTTCAAAGGGAAAGGAATTATCTGTTCTCAGATGCCACAGAAATAAGGCTAGCAAAGAGATCCACGAAATACAGATGTAACTCTGTGAGATGAATTAACAGAACACTAAGCAGTTTCTCAGAAAGCTTCTTTCCAGATTTCATCTGAGGATATTTCTTTTTCACCATAGCCCTCTAAGTGCTTCCAAATATCACTTTGCCAATTCCACAAGAACTGTCTTAGCGAAAGGCTTCTTGAGGGGAAAGCTGTAACTCTGTGAGATGATTTCACAGAACACAAAGAAGTTTCTCAGAAAGCTTCTTTCTCTTTGTTATCGGAGGATATTTCCTTTGGCCCTATAGACTTCAAAGGGATACGAAGTATCTGTTCTCAGATTCCACAGAAATAAGGCTAACAAAGAGATCTACGAAATACAGATGTAACTCTGTGAGATGAATTAACAGATCACTAAGCAGTTTCTCAGAAAGCTTCTTTCCAGATTTCATCGGAGGATATTTCTTTTTCACCATAGCCCTCTAAGTGCTTCCAAATATCACTTTGCCAAATCCACAAGAACTGTCTTAGCGAAAGGCTTCTTGAGGGGAAAGCTGTAACTCTGTGAGATGATTTCACAGAACACAAAGAAGTTTCTCAGAAAGCTTCTTTCTCTTTGTTATCGGAGGATATTTCCTTTGGCCCTATAGTCTTCAAAAGGAAAGGAAATATCTGTTGTCAGTTTCCACAGAAATAAGGCTAGCAAAGAGATCCACGAAATACAGATGTAACTCTGTGAGATGAATTAACAGAACACTAAGGAGTTTCTCAGAAAGCTTCTTTCCAGATTTCATCGGAGGATATTTCCTTTTTCACCATAGCCCTCTATGGGCTTCCAAATATCACTTTGCCACTTCCACAAGAACTGTCTTAGCGAAAGGCTTCTTGAGGGGAAAGCTGTAACTCTGTGAGAGGATTTCACAGAACACAAAGAAGTTTCTGAGAAAGCTTCTTTCTCTTTGTTATCGGAGGATATTTCCTTTGGTCCTATAGTCTTCTAAGGGAAAGGAAATATCTGTTGTCAGATTCCACAGAAATAAGGCTAGCAAAGAGATCCACGAAATACAGATGTAACTCTGTGAGATGAATTAAGAGAACACTAAGCAGTTTCTCAGAAAGCTTCTTTCCAGATTTCATCGGAGGATAATTCCTTTTTCACCATAGCCCTCTATGGGCTTCCAAATATCACTTTGCCAATTCCACAAGAACTGTCTTAGCGAAAGGCTTCTTGAGGGGAAAGCTGTAACTCTGTGAGATGATTTCACAGAACACAAAGACGTTGCTCAGAAAGCTTCTTTCTCTTTGTTATCGGAGGATATTTCCTTTGGACCTAGAGTCTTCAAAGGGATCCGAAATATCTGTTGTCAGATTCCACAGAAATAAGGCTAGCAAAGAGATCCACGAAATACAGATGTAACTCTGTGAGATGAATTAACAGAACACTAAGCAGTTTCTCAGAAAGCTTCTTTCCAGATTTCTTCGGAGGATATTTCCTTTTTCACCATAGCCCTCTACGGGCTTCCAAATATCACTTTGCCAATTCCACAAGAACTGTCTTAGCGAAAGGCTTCTTGAGGGGGAAGCTGTAACTCTGTGAGATGATTTCAGAGAACACAAAGAAGTTAGTCAGAAAGCTTCTTTCTCTTTGTTATCGGAGGATAGTTCCTTTGGCCCTATAGTCTTCAAAGGGAAAGGAAATATCTGTTGTCAGATTCCACAGAAATAAGGCTAGCAAAGAGATCCACGATATACAGATGTAACTCTATGAGATGAATTAACAGAACACTAAGCAGTTTCTCAGAAAGCTTCTTTCCAGATTTCATCGGAGGATATTTCCTTTTTCACCATAGCCCTCTATGGGCTTCCAAATATCACTTTGCCAATTCCCCAAGAACTGTCTTAGCGAAAGGCTTCTTGAGGGGAAAGCTGTAACTCTGTGAGATGATTTCACAGAACACAAAGAAGTTTCTCAGAAAGCTTCTTTCTCATTGTTATCGGAGGATATTTCCTTTGGCCGTACAGTCTTCAAAGGGATCCGAAATATCTGTTCTCAGATTCCACAGAAATAAGGCTAGCAAAGAGATCCACGAAGTACAGAGGTAACTCTGTGAGATGAATTAACAGAACACTAAGCAGTTTCTCAGAAAGCTTCTTTCCAGATTTCATCGGAGGATATTTCCTTTTTCAACATAGCCCTCTATGGGCTTCCAAATATCACTTTGCAAATTCCACAAGAACTGTCTTAGCGAAAGGCTTCTTGAGGGGAAAGCTGTAACTCTGTGAGATGATTTCACAGAACACAAAGAAGTTTCTGAGAAAGCTTCTTTCTCTTTGTTATCGGAGGATATTTCCTTTGGCCCTATAGTCTTCAAAGGGAAAGGAATTATCTGTTCTCTGATTCCACAGAAATAACGCTAGCAAAGAGATCAACGAAATACAGATGTAACTCTGTGAGATGAATTAACGGAACACTAAGCGGTTTCTCAGAAAGATTCTTTCCAGATTTCATCTGAGGATATTTCCTTTTTCACCATAGCCCTCTATGGGCTTCCAAATATCACTTTGCCAATTCCACAAGAACTGTCTTCGCGAAAGGCTCCTTGAGGGGAAAGCTGTATCTCTGTGAGATGATTTCACAGAACACAAAGAAGTTTCTCAGAAAGCTTCTTTCTCTTTGTTATCGGAAGATATTTCCTTTGGCCCTATAGTCTTCAAAGGGATCCGAAATATCTGTTGTCAGATTCCACAGAAATAAGGCTAGCAAAGAGATCCACGAAATACAGATGTAACTCTGTGAGATGAATTAACAGAACACTAAGCAGTTTCTCAGAAAGCCTCTTTCCAGATTTCATCGGAGGATATTTCCTTTTTCACCATAGCCCTCTATGGGGTTCCAAATATCACTTTGCCAATTCCACAAGAACTGTCTTAGCGAAAGGCTTCTTGAGGGGAAAGCTGTAACTCTGTGAGATGATTTCACAGAACACAAAGAAGTTGCTCAGAAAGCTTCTACCTCCTTGTTATCGGAGGATATTTCCTTTGGCCCTATAGTCTTCAAAGGGATCCGAAATATCTGTTCTCAGATTCCAGAGAAATAAGGCTAACAAAGAGATCCACGAAGTACAGAGGTAACTCTGTGAGATGAATTAGCAGAACACTAAGCAGTTTCTCAGAAAGCTTCCTTCCAGATTTCATGGGAGGATATTTCCTTCTTCACCATAGCCCTCTATGGGCTTCCAAAGATCACTTTGCCAATTCCACAAGAACTGTCTTAGCGAAAGGCTTCTTGAGGGGAAAGCTGTAATTCTGTGCGTTGATTTCACAGAACACAAAGAAGTTTCTCAGAAAGCTTCTTTCTCTTTGTTATCGGAGTATATTTCCTTTGACCCTATAGTCTTCAAAGGGATCCGAAATATCTGTTCACAGATTCCACAGAAATAAGGCTAGCAAAGAGATCCACGAAATACAGATGTAACTCTGTGAGATGAATTAATAGAAATCTGAGCAGTTTCTCAGAAAGCTTCTTTCCAGATTTCATCGGAGGATATTTCCTTTTTCTCCGTAGCCCTCTATGGGCTTCCAAATATCACTTTGCCCATTCCACAAGAACTGTCTTAGCGAAAGGCTTCTTGAGGGGAAAGCTGTAACTCTGTGAGATGATTTCACAGAACACAAAGAAGTTTCTCAGAAAGCTTCCTTCTCTTTGTTATCGGAGGATGTTTCCTTTGACCCTATAGTCTTCAAAGGGAAAGGAAATATCTGTTGTCAGATTCCACAGAAATAAGGCTAGTAAAGAGATCCACGAAATACAGATGTAACTCTGTGAGATGAATTAACAGAACACTAAGCAGTTTCTCAGAAAGCTTCTTTCCAGATTTCATCGGAGGATATTTCCTTTTTCACCATAGCCCTCTATGGGCTTCCAAATATCACTTTGCCAATTCCACAAGAACTATCTTAGCGAAAGGCTTCTTGAGGGGAAACCGTAACTCTGTGAGATGATTTCAAAGAACACAAAGAAGTTTCTGAGAAAGCTTCTTTCTCTTTGTTATCGGAGGATATTTCCTTTGGCCCTATAGTCTTCAAAGGGAAAGGAATTATCTGTTCTCAGATTCCACAGAAATAACGCTAGCAAAGAGATCCACGAAATACAGATGTAACTCTGTGAGATGAATTAACAGAACACTAAGCAGTTTCTCAGAAAGCTTCTTTCCAGATTTCATCGGAGGATATTTCTTTTTCACCATAGCCCTCTAAGTGCTTCCAAATATCACTTTGCCAATTCCACAAGAACTGTCTTAGCGAAAGGCTTCTTGAGGGGAAAGCTGTAACTCTGTGAGATGATTTCACAGAACACAAAGAAGTTTCTCAGAAAGCTTCTTTCTCTTTGTTATCGGAGGATATTTCCTTTGGCCTTATAGACTTCAAAGGGATACGAAATATCTGTTCTCAGATTCCACAGAAATAAGGCTAACAAAGAGATCCACGAAATACAGATGTAACTCTGTGAGATGAATTAACAGATCACTAAGCAGTTTCTCAGAAAGCTTCTTTCCAGAGATCATTGGAGGATATTTCCTTTTTCTCCATAGCCCTCTATGAGCTTCCAAATATCACTTTGACAATTCCACCAGAACTGTCTTAGCGAAAGGCTTCTTGAGGGGAAAGCTGTAACTCTGTGAGATGATTTCACAAAACACAAAGAAGTTTCTCAGAAAGCTTCTTTCTCTTTGTTATCGGAGGATATTTCCTTTGGCCCTATAGTCTTCAAAGGGAAAGGAAATATCTGTTGTCAGATTCCACAGAAATAAGGCTAGCAAAGAGATCCACGAAATACAGATGTAACTCTGTGAGATGAATTAACAGAACACTAAGCAGTTTCTCAGAAAGCTTCTTTCCAGATTTCATCGGAGGATATTTCCTTTTTCACCATAGCCCTCTATGGGCTTCCAAATATCACTTTGCCAATTCCACAAGAACTGTCTTAGCGAAAGGCTTCTTGAGGGGAAAGCTGTAACTCTGTGAGAGGATTTAACAGAACACAAAGAAGTTTCTCAGAAAGCTTCTTTCTCTTTGTTATCGGAGGATATTTCCTTTGGCCCTATAGTCTTCAAAGGGAAAGCAAACATCTGTTCTCAGAATCCACAGAAATAAGGCTAGCAAAGACATCCACGAAATACAGATGTAACTCTGTGAGATGAATTAACAGAACACTAAGCAGTTTTTCAGAAAGCTTCTTTCCAGATTTCATCGGAGGATATTTCCTTTTTCTCCATAGCCCTCTATGAGCTTCCAAATATCACTTTGCCAATTCCACAAGAAATGTCTAGCGAAAGGCTTCTTGAGTGGAAAGCTGTAACTCTGTGAGATGATTTCAAAGAACACAAAGAAGTTTCTGAGAAAGCTTCTTTCTCTTTGTTATCAGAGGATATTTCCTTTGGCCCTATAGTCTTCTAAGGGAAAGGAAATATCTGTTGTCAGATTCCACAGAAATAAGGCTAGCAAAGAGATCCACGAAATACAGATGTAACTCTGTGAGATGAATTAACAGAACACTAAGCAGTTTCTCAGAAAGCTTCTTTCCAGATTTCATCGGAGGATAATTCCTTTTTCACCCTAGCCCTCTATGGGCTTCCAAATATCACTTTGCCAATTCCACAAGAACTGTCTTAGCGAAAGGCTTCTTGAGGGGAAAGCTGTAACTCTGTGAGATGATTTCACAGAACACAAAGACGTTGCTCAGAAAGCTTCTTTCTCTTTGTTATCGGAGGATATTTCCTTTGGCCCTATAGTCTTCAAAGGGATCCGAAATATCTGTTGTCAGATTCCACAGAAATAAGGCTAGCAAAGAGATCCACGAAGTACAGAGGTAACACTGTGAGATGAATTAACAGAACACTAAGCAGTTTCTCAGAAAGCTTCTTTCCAGATTTCATCGGAGGATATTTCCTTTTTCACCATAGCCCTCTCTGGGCTTCCAAATATCAGTTTGCCAATTCCACAAGAACTGTCTTAGCGAAAGGCTTCTTGAGGGGAAAGCTGTAACTCTGTGAGATGATTTCACAGAACACAAAGAAGTTTCTCAGAAACCTTCCTTCTCTTTGTTATTGGAGGATATTTCCTTTGGCCCTATAGTCTTCAAAGGTAAAGGAAATATCTGTTGTCAGATTCCACAGAAATAAGGCTAGCCAAGAGATCCACGAAATACAGATGTAACTCTGTGAGATGAATTAACAGAACACTAAGCAGTTTCTCAGAAAGCTTCTTTCCAGATTTCATCGGAAGATATTTCCTTTTTCAACGTAGCCCTCTATGGGCTTCCAAATATCACTTTGCAAATTCCACAAGAACTGTCTTAGCGAAAGGCTTCTTGAGGGGAAAGCTGTAACTCTGTGAGATGATTTCACAGAACACAAAGAAGTTTCTGAGAAAGCTTCTTTCTCTTTGTTATCGGAGGATATTTCCTTTGGCCCTATAGTCTTCAAAGGGAAAGGAATTATCTGTTCTCTGATTCCACAGAAATAACGCTAGCAAAGAGATCAACGAAATACAGATGTAACTCTGTGAGATGAATTAAGAGAACACTAAGCAGTTTCTCAGAAAGCTTCTTTCCAGATTTCATCGGAGGATATTTCCTTTTTCACCATAGCCCTCTACTGGCTTACAAATATCACTTTGCCAATTCCACAAGAACTGTCTTAGCGAAAGGCTTCTTGAGGGGAAAGCTGTAACTCTGTGAGATGATTTCACAGAACACAAAGAAGTTGCTCAGAAAGCTTCTTTCTCTTTTGTATCGGAGGATATTTCCTTTGGCCGTATAGTCTTCTAAGGGAAAGGAAATATCCTTTCTCAGATTCCACAGAAATAAGGCTAGCAAAGAGATCCAGGAAGTACAGATGTAACTCTGTGAGATGAATTAACAGAACACTAAGCAGTTTCTCAGAAAGCTTCTTTCCAGATTTCATCGGAGGATATTTCCTTTTTCACCATAGCCGTCTATGGGCTTCCAAATATCACTTTGCCAATTCCACAAGAACTGTCTTAGCGAAAGGCTTCTTGAGGGCAAAGCTGTAACTCTGTGAGATGATTTCACAGAACACAAAGAAGTTGCTCAGAAAGCTTCTTTCTCTTTTTTATCGGAGGATATTTCCTTTGGCCGTATAGTCTTTAAAGGGATCCGAAATATCTGTTCTCAGATTCCACAGAAATAAGGCTAGGAAAGAGATCCACGAAGTACAGATGTAACTCTGTGAGATGAATTAACAGAACACTAAGCAGTTTCTCAGAAAGCTTCTTTCCAGATTTCATCGGAGGATATTTCCTTTTTCACCATAGCCGTCTATGGGCTTCCAAATATCACTTTGCCAATTCCACAAGAACTGTCTTAGCGAAAGGCTTCTTGAGGGCAAAGCTGTAACTCTGTGAGATGATTTCACAGAACACAAAGAAGTTGCTCAGAAAGCTTCTTTCTCTTTGTTATCGGAGGATATTTCCTTTGGCCGTATAGTCTTTAAAGGGATCCGAAATATCTGTTCTCAGATTCCACAGAAATAAGGCTAGCAAAGAGATCCACGAAGTACAGATGTAACTCTGTGAGATGAATTAACAGAACACTAAGCAGTTTCTCAGAAAGCTTGTTTCCAGATTTCATCGGAGGATATTTCCTTTTTCACCATAGCCCTCTACTGGCTTACAAATATCACTTTGCCAATTCCACAAGAACTGTCTTAGCGAAAGGCTTCTTGAGGGGAAAGCTGTAACTCTGTGAGATGATTTCACAGAACACAAAGAAGTTGCTCAGAAAGCTTCTTTCTCTTTTGTATCGGAGGATATTTCCTTTGGCCGTATAGTCTTCTAAGGGAAAGGAAATATCCTTTCTCAGATTCCACAGAAATAAGGCTAGCAAAGAGATCCACGAAGTACAGATGTAACTCTGTGAGATGAATTAACAGAACACTAAGCAGTTTCTCAGAAAGCTTCTTTCCAGATTTCATCGGAGGATATTTCCTTTTTCACCATAGCCCTCTACGGGCTTCCAAATATCACTTTGCCAATTCCAGAAGAACTGTCTTAACGAAAGGCTTCTTGAGGGCAAAGCTGTAACTCTGTGAGATGATTTCACAGAACACAAAGAAGTTTCTCAGAAAGCTTCTTTCTCTTTGTTATCGGAGGATATTTCCTTTGGCCCTATAGTCTTCAAAGGGAAAGGAAATATCTGTTCTCAGATTCCACAGAAATAAGGCTAGCAAAGAAATCCACGAAATACCGATGTAACTCTGTGAGATGAATTAACAGAACACTAAGCAGTTTCTCAGAAAGCTTCTTTCCAGATTTCATCGGAGGATATTTCCTTTTTCACCATAGCCCTCTATGGGCTTCCAAATATCACTTTGCCAATTCCACAAGAACTGTCTTAGCGAAAGGCTTCTTGAGGGGAAAGCTGTAACTCTGTGAGATGATTTCACAGAACACAAAGAATTTTCTCAGAAAGCTTCTTTCTCTTTGTTATCGGAGGATATTTCCTTTGGCCCTATAGTCTTCAAAGGGAAAGGAAATATCTGTTCTCAGATTCCACAGAAATAAGGCTAGCAAAGAGATCCACGAAATACAGATGTAACTCTGTGAGATGAATTAACAGAACACTAAGCAGTTTCTCAGAAACCTTCTTTCCAGATTTCATCGGAGGATATTTCCTTTTTCACCATAGCCCTCTACGGGATTCCAAATATCACTTTGCCAATTCCACAAGAACTGTCTTAGCGAAAGGCTTCTTGAGGGGAAAGCTGTAACTCTGTGAGATGATTTCACAGAACACAAAGAAGTTTCTCAGAAACCTTCTTTCTCTTTGTTATCGGAGGATATTTCCTTTGGCCCTATAGTCTTCAAAGGGATCCGAAATATCTGTTCTCAGATTCCACAGAAACAAGGCTAGCAAAGAGATCCACGAAATACAGATGTAACTCTGTGAGATGAATTAACAGAACACTAAGCAGTTTCTCAGAAAGCTTCTTTCCAGATTTCGTCGGTGGATATTTCCTTTTTCAACGTAGCCCTCTATGGGCTTCCAAATATCACTTTGCCAATTCCACAAGAACTGTCTTAGCGAAAGGCTTCTTGAGGGGAAAGCTGTAACTCTGTGAGATGATTTCACAGAACACAAAGAAGTTTCTCAGAAAGCTTCTTTCTCTTTGTTATCGGAGGATATTTCCTTTGGCCCTATAGTCTTCAAAGGGATCCGAAATATCTGTTCTCAGATTCCACAGAAATAAGGCTAGCAAGGAGATCCACGAAATACAGATGTAACTCTGTGAGATGAATTAACAGAACACTAAGCAGTTTCTCAGAAACCTTCTTTCCAGATTTCATCTGAGGATATTTCCTTTTTCACCATAGCCCTCTATGGGCTTCCAAATGTCTCTTTGCCAATTCCACAAGAACTGTCTTAGCGAAAGGCTTCTTGAGGGGAAAGCTGTAATTCTGTGAGTTGATTTCACAGAACACAAAGAAGTTTCTCAGAAACCTTCTTTCTCTTTGTTATCGGAGGATATTTCCTTTGGCCCTATAGTCTTCAAAGGGATCCGAAATATCTGTTCACAGATCCCACAGAAATAAGGCTAGCAAAGAGATCCACGAAATACAGAGGTAACTCTGTGAGATGAATTAATAGAAAACTGAGCAGTTTCTCAGAAAGCTTCTTTCCAGATTTCATCGGAGGATATTTCCTTTTTCACCATAGCCCTCTATGGGCTTCCAAATATCACTTTGCAATTCCACAAGAACTGTCTTAGCGAAAGGCTTCTTGACGGGAAAGCTGTAACTCTGTGAGATGATTTCACAGAACACAAAGAAGTTTCTCAGAAAGCTTCTTTCTCTTTGTTATCGGAGGATATTTCCTTTGGCCCTATAGTCTTCAAAGGGATCCGAAATATCTGTTCACAGATTCCACAGAAATAAGGCTAGCAAAGAGATCCACGAAATACAGATGTAACTCTGTGAGATGAATTAACAGAACACTAAGCAGTTTCTCAGAAAGCTTCTTTCCAGATTTCATCGGAGGATATTTCCTTTTTCACCATAGCCCTCTATGGGCTTCCAAATATCACTTTGCCAATTCCACAAGAACTGTCTTAGCGAAAGGCTTCTTGAGGGGAAAGCTGTAACTCTGTGAGATGATTTCACAGAACACAAAGAAGTTTCTCAGAAAGCTTCTTTCTCTTTGTTATCGGAGGATATTTCCTTTGGCCCTATAGTCTTCAAAGGGAAAGGAATTATCTGTCCTCAGATTCCACAGAAATAACGGTAGCAAAGTGATCCACGAAATACAGATGTAACTCTGTGAGATGAATTAACAGATCACTAAGCAGTTTCTCAGAAAGCTTCTTTCCAGATTTCATCGGAGGATATTTCCTTTTTCACCATAGCCCTCTATGGGCTTCCAAATATCACTTTGCCAATTCCACAAGAACTGTCTTCGCGAAAGTCTTCTTGAGGGGAAAGCTGTATCTCTGTGAGATGATTTCACAGAACACAAAGAAGTTTCTCAGAAAGCTTCCTTCTCTTTGTTATCGGAGGATATTTCCTTTGGCCCTATAGTCTTCAAAGGGAAAGGAAATATCTGTTGTCAGATTCCACAGAAATAAGGTTAGCAAAGAGATCCACGAAATACAGATGTAACTCTGTGAGATGAATTAACAGAACACTAAGCAGTTTCTCAGAAAGCTTCTTTCCAGATTTCATCGGAGGATATTTCCTTTTTCACCATAGCCCTCTATGGGCTTCCAAATATCACTTTGCCAATTCCACAAGAACTGTCTTAGCGAAAGGCTTCTTGAGGGGAAAGCTGTAACTCTGTGAGATGATTTCACAGAACACAAAGAAGTTTCTGAGAAAGCTTCTTTCTCTTTCTTATCGGAGGATATTTCCTTTGGCCCTATAGTCTTCAAAGGGATCCGAAATATCTGTTGTCAGATTCCACAGAAATAAGGCTAGCAAAGAGATCCACGAAATACAGATGTAACTCTGTGAGATGAATTAACAGAACACTAAGCAGTTTCTCAGAAAGCTTCTTTCCAGGTTTCATCGGAGGATATTTCCTTTTTCACCATAGCCCTCTATGGGCTTCCAAATATCACTTTGCCAATTCCACAAGAACTGTCTTAGCTAAAGGCTTCTTGAGGGGAAAGCTGTAACTCTGTGAGACGATTTCACAGAACACAAAGAAGTTTCTCAGAAAGCTTCTTTCTCTTTGTTATCGGAGGATATTTCCTTTGGCCGTATAGTCTTCAAAGGGATCCGAAATATCTGCTCTCAGATTCCACAGAAATAAGGCTAGCAAAGAGATCCACGAAGTACAGATGTAACTCTGTGAGATGAATTAACAGAACACTAAGCAGTTTCTCAGAAAGCTTCTTTCCAGATTTCATCGGAGGATATTTCCTTTTTCACCATAGCCCTCTATGCGCTTCCAAATATCACTTTGCCAATTCCAAAATAACTGTCTTAGCGAAAGGCTTCTTGAGGGGAAAGCTGTAACTCTGTGAGATGATTTCACAGAACACAAGGAAGTTTCTCAGAAAGATTCTTTCTCTTGGTTATCGTAGGATATTTCCTTTGGCCCTGAAGTCTTCAAAGGGAAAGGAAATATCTGTTCTCAGATTCCACAGAAATAAGGCTAGCAAAGAGATCCACGAAATACAGATGTAACTCTGTGAGATGAATTAACAGAACACTAAGCAGTTTCTCAGAAAGCTTCCTTCCAGATTTCATCCGAGGATATTTCCTTTTTCACCATAGCCCTCTATGGGCTCCCAAATATCACTTTGCCAATTCCACAAGAACTGTCTTAGCGAAAGGCTTCTTGAGGGGAAAGCTGTAACTCTGTGAGATGATTTCACAGAACACAAAGAAGTTTCTCAGAAAGCTTCTTTCTCTTTGTTTTTGGAGGATATTTCCTTTGGCCCTATAGTCTTCAAAGGGATCCGAAATATCTGTTCTCAGATTCCAGAGAAATAAGGCTAGCAAAGATATCCACGAAATACAGATGTAACTCTGTGAGATGAATTAACAGAACACTGAGCAGTTTCTCAGCATCCTTCTTTCCAGATTTCATCGGAGTATATTTCCTTTTTCACCATAGCCCTCTATGGCTTCCAAATATCAATTTGCCAATTCCACAAGAACTGTCTTAGCGAAAGGCTTCTTGAGTGAAAAGCTGTAACTCTGTGAGAGGATTTAACAGAACACAAAGAAGTTTCTCAGAAAGCTTCTTTCTCTTTGTTATCGGAGGATATTTCCTTTGGCCCTATAGTCTTCAAAGGGAAAGGAAATATCTGTTCTCAGATTCCACAGAAATAAGGCTAGCAAAGAGATCCACGAAATACAGATGTAACTCTGTGAGATGAATTAACAGAACACTAAGCAGTTTCTCAGAAACCTTCTTTCCAGATTTCATCGGAGGATATTTCCTTTTTCACCATAGCCCTCTACGGGATTCCAAATATCACTTTGCCAATTCCACAAGAACTGTCTTAGCGAAAGGCTTCTTGAGGGGAAAGCTGTAACTCTGTGAGATGATTTCACAGAACACAAAGAAGTTTCTCAGAAACCTTCTTTCTCTTTGTTATCGGAGGATATTTCCTTTGGCCCTATAGTCTTCAAAGGGATCCGAAATATCTGTTCTCAGATTCCACAGAAACAAGGCTAGCAAAGAGATCCACGAAATACAGATTTAACTCTGTGAGATGAATTAACAGAACACTAAGCAGTTTCTCAGAAAGCTTCTTTCCAGATTTCGTCGGTGGATATTTCCTTTTTCACCGTAGCCCTCTATGGGCTTCCAAATATCACTTTGCCAATTCCACAAGAACTGTCTTAGCGAAAGGCTTCTTGAGGGGAAAGCTGTAACTCTGTGAGATGATTTCACAGAACACAAAGAAGTTTCTCAGAAAGCTTCTTTCTCTTTGTTATCGGAGGATATTTCCTTTGGCCCTATAGTCTTCAAAGGGATCCGAAATATCTGTTCTCAGATTCCACAGAAATAAGGCTAGCAAGGAGATCCACGAAATACAGATGTAACTCTGTGAGATGAATTAACAGAACACTAAGCAGTTTCTCAGAAAGCTTCTTTCCAGATTTCATCTGAGGATATTTCCTTTTTCACCATAGCCCTCTATGGGCTTCCAAATGTCTCTTTGCCAATTCCACAAGAACTGTCTTAGCGAAAGGCTTCTTGAGGGGAAAGCTGTAATTCTGTGAGTTGATTTCACAGAACACAAAGAAGTTTCTCAGAAAGCTTCTTTCTCTTTGTTATCGGAGGATATTTCCTTTGGCCCTATAGTCTTCAAAGGGATCCGAAATATCTGTTCACAGATCCCACAGAAATAAGGCAAGCAAAGAGATCCACGAAATACAGAGGTAACTCTGTGAGATGAATTAATAGAAAACTGAGCAGTTTCTCAGAAAGCTTCTTTCCAGATTTCATCGGAGGATATTTCCTTTTTCACCATAGCCCTCTATGGGCTTCCAAATATCACTTTGCAATTCCACAAGAACTGTCTTAGCGAAAGGCTTCTTGACGGGAAAGCTGTAACTCTGTGAGATGATTTCACAGAACACAAAGAAGTTTCTCAGAAAGCTTCTTTCTCTTTGTTATCGGAGGATATTTCCTTTGGCCCTATAGTCTTCAAAGGGATCCGAAATATCTGTTCACAGATTCCACAGAAATAAGGCTAGCAAAGAGATCCACGAAATACAGATGTAACTCTGTGAGATGAATTAACAGAACACTAACCAGTTTCTCAGAAAGCTTCTTTCCAGATTTCATCGGAGGATATTTCCTTTTTCACCATAGCCCTCTATGGGCTTCCAAATATCACTTTGCCAATTCCACAAGAACTGTCTTAGCGAAAGGCTTCTTGAGGGGAAAGCTGTAACTCTGTGAGATGATTTCACAGAACACAAAGAAGTTTCTCAGAAAGCTTCTTTCTCTTTGTTATCGGAGGATATTTCCTTTGGCCCTATAGTCTTCAAAGGGAAAGGAATTATCTGTCCTCAGATTCCACAGAAATAACGGTAGCAAAGAGATCCACGAAATACAGATGTAACTCTGTGAGATGAATTAACAGAACACTAAGCAGTTTCTCAGAAGGCTTCCTTCCAGATATCTTCGGAGGATATTTCCTTTTTCACCATAGCCCTCTATGGGCTTCCAAATATCACTTTGCCAATTCCACAAGAACTGTCTTAGCGAAAGGCTTCTTGACGGGAAAGCTGTAACTCTGTGAGAGGATTTCACAGAACACAAAGAAGTTTCTCAGAAAGCTTCTTTCTCTTTGTTATCGGAGGATATTTCCTTTGGCCCTATAGTCTTCAAAGGGATCCGAAATATCTGTTCTCAGATTCCACAGAAATAAGGCTAGCAAAGAGATCCACGAAATACAGATGTAACTCTGTGAGATGAATTAACAGATCACTAAGCAGTTTCTCAGAAAGCTTCTTTCCAGATTTCATCGGAGGATATTTCCTTTTTCACCATAGCCCTCTATGGGCTTCCAAATATCACTTGGCCAATTCCAGAAGAACTGTCTTAGCGAAAGGCTTCTTGAGGGGAAAGCTGTACCTCTGTGAGATGATTTCACAGAACACAAAGAAGTTTCTCAGAAAGCTTCTTTCTCTTTGTTATCGGAAGATATTTCCTTTGGCCCTATAGTCTTCAAAGGGAAAGGAAATATCTGTTGTCAGATTCCACAGAAATAAGGCTAGCAAAGAGATCCACGAAATAAAGATGTAACTCTGTGAGATGAATTAACAGATCACTAATCAGTTTCTCAGAAAGCTTCTTTCCAGATTTCATCGGAGGATATTTCCTTTTTCACCATAGCCCTCTATGGGCTTCCAAATATCACTTTGCCAATTCCACAAGAACTGTCTTCGCGAAAGTCTTCTTGAGGGGAAAGCTGTATCTCTGTGAGATGATTTCACAGAACACAAAGAAGTTTCTCAGAAAGCTTCCTTCTCTTTGTTATCGGAGGATATTTCCTTTGGCCCTATAGTCTTCAAAGGGAAAGGAAATATCTGTTGTCAGATTCCACAGAAATAAGGTTAGCAAAGAGATCCACGAAATACAGATGTAACTCTGTGAGATGAATTAACAGAACACTAAGCAGTTTCTCAGAAAGCTTCTTTCCAGATTTCATCGGAGGATATTTCCTTTTTCACCATAGCCCTCTATGGGCTTCCAAATATCACTTTGCCAATTCCACAAGAACTGTCTTAGCGAAAGGCTTCTTGAGGGGAAAGCTGTAACTCTGTGAGATGATTTCACAGAACACAAAGAAGTTTCTGAGAAAGCTTCTTTCTCTTTGTTATCGGAGGATATTTCCTTTGGCCCTATAGTCTTCAAAGGGATCCGAAATATCTGTTGTCAGATTCCACAGAAATAAGGCTAGCAAAGAGATCCACGAAATACAGATGTAACTCTGTGAGATGAATTAACAGAACACTAAGCAGTTTCTCAGAAAGCTTCTTTCCAGATTTCATCGGAGGATATTTCCTTTTTCACCATAGCCCTCTATGGGCTTCCAAATATCACTTTGCCAATTCCACAAGAACTGTCTTAGCGAAAGGCTTCTTGAGTGGAAAGCTGTAACTCTGTGAGACGATTTCACAGAACACAAAGAAGTTTCTCAGAAAGCTTCTTTCTCTTTGTTATCGGAGGATATTTCCTTTGGCCCTATAGTCCTCAAAGCGATCCGAAATATCTGTTCTCAGATTCCACAGAAATAAGGCTAGCAAAGAGATCCACGAAATACAGATGTAACTCTGTAAGATGAATTAAGAGATCACTAAGCAGTTTCTCAGAAAGCTTCTTTCCAGAGATCATTGGAGGATATTTCCTTTTTCTCCGTAGCCGTCTATGAGCCTCCAAATATCACTTTGCAAATTCCACAAGAACTGTCTTAGCGAAAGGCTTCTTGAGGGGAAAGCTGTAACTCTGTGAGATGATTTCACAGAACACAAAGAAGTTACTCAGAAAGCTTCTTTCTCTTTGTTATCGGAGGATATTTCCTTTGGCTGTATAGTCTTCAAAGGGATCCGAAATATCTGCTCTCAGATTCCACAGAAATAAGGCTAGCAAAGAGATCCACGAAGTACAGGGGTAACTCTGTGAGATGAATTAACAGAACACTAAGCAGTTTCTCAGAAAGCTTCTTTCCAGATTTCATCGGAGGATATTTCCTTTTTCACCATAGCCCTCTATGCGCTTCCAAATATCACTTTGCCAATTCCACAAGAACTGTCCTAGCGAAAGGCTTCTTGAGGGGAAAGCTGTAATTCTGTGAGTTGATTTCACAGAACACAAAGAAGTTTCTCAGAAAGCTTCTTTCTCTTTGTTATCGGAGGATATTTCCTTTGGCCCTATAGTCTTCAAAGGGATCCGAAATATCTGTTCACAGATCCCACAGAAATAAGGCTAGCAAAGAGATCCACGAAATACAGAGGTAACTCTGTGAGATGAATTAATAGAAAACTGAGCAGTTTCTCAGAAAGCTTCTTTCCAGATTTCATCGGATGATATTTCCTTTTTCACCATAGCCCTCTATGGGCTTCCAAATATCACTTTGCAATTCCACAAGAACTGTCTTAGCGAAAGGCTTCTTGACGGGAAAGCTGTAACTCTGTGAGATGATTTCACAGAACACAAAGAAGTTTCTCAGAAAGCTTCTTTCTCTTTGTTATCGGAGGATATTTCCTTTGGCCCTATAGTCTTCAAAGGGATCCGAAATATCTGTTCACAGATTCCACAGAAATAAGGCTAGCAAAGAGATCCACGAAATACAGATGTAACTCTGTGAGATGAATTAACAGAACACTAAGCAGTTTCTCAGAAAGCTTCTTTCCAGATTTCATCGGAGGATATTTCCTTTTTCACCATAGCCCTCTATGGGCTTCCAAATATCACTTTGCCAATTCCACAAGAACTGTCTTAGCGAAACGCTTCTTGAGGCGAAAGCTGTAACTCTGTGAGATGATTTCACAGAACACAAAGAAGTTTCTCAGAAAGCTTCTTTCTCTTTGTTATCGGAGGATATTTCCTTTGGCCCTATAGTCTTCAAAGGGAAAGGAATTATCTGTCCTCAGATTCCACAGAAATAACGGTAGCAAAGAGATCCACGAAATACAGATGTAACTCTGTGAGATGAATTAACAGAACACTAAGCAGTTTCTCAGAAGGCTTCCTTCCAGATATCTTCGGAGGATATTTCCTTTTTCACCATAGCCCTCTATGGGCTTCCAAATATCACTTTGCCAATTCCACAAGAACTGTCTTAGCGAAAGGCTTCTTGACGGGAAAGCTGTAACTCTGTGAGAGGATTTCACAGAACACAAAGAAGTTTCTCAGAAAGCTTCTTTCTCTTTGTTATCGGAGGATATTTCCTTTGGCCCTATAGTCTTCAAAGGGATCCGAAATATCTGTTCTCAGATTCCACAGAAATAAGGCTAGCAAGGAGATCCACGAAATACAGATGTAACTCTGTGAGATGAATTAACAGATCACTAAGCAGTTTCTCAGAAAGCTTCTTTCCAGATTTCATCGGAGGATATTTCCTTTTTCACCATAGCCCTCTATGGGCTTCCAAATATCACTTGGCCAATTCCAGAAGAACTGTCTTAGCGAAAGGCTTCTTGAGGGGAAAGCTGTACCTCTGTGAGATGATTTCACAGAACACAAAGAAGTTTCTCAGAAAGCTTCTTTCTCTTTGTTATCGGAAGATATTTCCTTTGGCCCTATAGTCTTCAAAGGGAAAGGAAATATCTGTTGTCAGATTCCACAGAAATAAGGCTAGCAAAGAGATCCACGAAATAAAGATGTAACTCTGTGAGATGAATTAACAGATCACTAATCAGTTTCTCAGAAAGCTTCTTTCCAGATTTCATCGGAGGATATTTCCTTTTTCACCATAGCCCTCTATGGGCTTCCAAATATCACTTTGCCAATTCCACAAGAACTGTCTTCGCGAAAGGCTTCTTGAGGGGAAAGCTGTATCTCTGTGAGATGATTTCACAGAACACAAAGAAGTTTCTCAGAAAGCTTCCTTCTCTTTGTTATCGGAGGATATTTCCTTTGGCCCTATAGTCTTCAAAGGGAAAGGAAATATCTGTTGTCAGATTCCACAGAAATAAGGTTAGCAAAGAGATCCACGAAATACAGATGTAACTCTGTGAGATGAATTAACAGAACACTAAGCAGTTTCTCGGCTATGGGCTTCCAAATATCACTTTGCCAATTCCACAAGAACTGTCTTAGCGAAAGGCTTCTTGAGGGGAAAGCTGTAACTCTGTGAGATGATTTCACAGAACACAAAGAAGTTTCTGAGAAAGCTTCTTTCTCTTTGTTATCGGAGGATATTTCCTTTGGCCCTATAGTCTTCAAAGGGATCCGAAATATCTGTTGTCAGATTCCACAGAAATAAGGCTAGCAAAGAGATCCACGAAATACAGATGTAACTCTGTGAGATGAATTAACAGAACACTAAGCAGTTTCTCAGAAAGCTTCTTTCCAGATTTCATCGGAGGATATTTCCTTTTTCACCATAGCCCTCTATGGGCTTCCAAATATCACTTTGCCAATTCCACAAGAACTGTCTTAGCTAAAGGCTTCTTCAGGGGAAAGCTGTAACTCTGTGAGACGATTTCACAGAACACAAAGAAGTTTCTCAGAAAGCTTCTTTCTCTTTGTTATCGGAGGATATTTCCTTTGGCCCTATAGTCTTCAAAGCGATCCGAAATATCTGTTCTCAGATTCCACAGAAATAAGGCTAGCAAAGAGATCCACGAAATACAGATGTAACTCTGTGAGATGAATTAAGAGATCACTAAGCAGTTTCTCAGAAAGCTTCTTTCCAGAGATCATTGGAGGATATTTCCTTTTTCTCCGTAGCCGTCTATGAGCCTCCAAATATCACTTTGCAAATTCCACAAGAACTGTCTTAGCGAAAGGCTTCTTGAGGGGAAAGCTGTAACTCTGTGAGATGATTTCACAGAACACAAAGAAGTTTCTCAGAAAGCTTCTTTCTCTTTGTTATCGGAGGATATTTCCTTTGGCCGTATAGTCTTCAAAGGGATCCGAAATATCTGCTCTCAGATTCCACAGAAATAAGGCTAGCAAAGAGATCCGCGAAGTACAGGGGTAACTCTGTGAGATGAATTAACAGAACACTAAGCAGTTTCTCAGAAAGCTTCTTTCCAGATTTCATCGGAGGATATTTCCTTTTTCACCATAGCCCTCTATGCGCTTCCAAATATCACTTTGCCAATTCCAAAATAACTGTCTTAGCGAAAGGCTTCTTGAGGGGAAAGCTGTAACTCTGTGAGATGATTTCACAGAACACAAGGAAGTTTCTCAGAAAGCTTCTTTCTCTTGGTTATCGTAGGATATTTAATTTGGCCCTGAAGTCTTCAAAGGGAAAGGAAATATCTGTTCTCAGATTCCACAGAAATAAGGCTAGCAAAGAGATCCACGAAATACAGATGTAACTCTGTGAGATGAATTAACAGAACACTAAGCAGTTTCTCAGAAAGCTTCCTTCCAGATTTCATCCGAGGATATTTCCTTTTTCACCATAGCCCTCTATGGGCTCCCAAATATCACTTTGCCAATTCCACAAGAACTGTCTTAGCGAAAGGCTTCTTGAGGGGAAAGCTGTAACTCTGTGAGATGATTTCACAGAACACAAAGAAGTTTCTGAGAAAGCTTCTTTCTCTTTGTTATTGGAGGATATTTCCTTTGGCCCTATAGTCTTCAAAGGGATCCGAAATATCTGTTCTCAGATTCCAGAGAAATAAGGCTAGCAAAGATATCCACGAAATACAGATGTAACTCTTTGAGATGAATTAACAGAACACTGAGCAGTTTCTCAGCATCCTTCTTTCCAGATTTCATCGGAGTATATTTCCTTTTTCACCATAGCCCTCTATGGCTTCCAAATATCAATTTGCCAATTCCACAAGAACTGTCTTAGCGAAAGGCTTCTTGAGTGAAAAGCTCTAACTCTGTGAGAGGATTTCACAGAACACAAAGAAGTTTCTCAGAAAGTTTCTTTGTCTTTGTTATCGGAGGATATTTCCTTTGGCCCTATAGTCTTCAAAGGGAAAGGAAATATCTGTTCTCAGATTCCACAGAAATAAGTCTAGCAAAGAGATCCACGAAATACAGATGAAACCCTGTGAGATGAATTAACAGAACACTAAGCAGTATCTCAGAAAGCTTCTTTCCAGATTTCATCGGAGGATATTTCCTTTTTCACAGTAGCCCTCTATGGGCTTCCAAATGTCACTTTGCCAATTCCACAAGAACTGTCTTAGCGAAAGGCTTCTTGAGGGGAAAGCTGTAACTCTGTGAGATGATTTCACAGAACACAAAGAAGTTTCTCAGAAAGCTTATTTCTCTTTGTTATCGGAGGATATTTCCTTTGGCCCTATAGTCTTCAAAGGGATACGAAATATCTGTTCTCAGATTCCACAGAAAGAAGGCTAGCAAAGAGATCCACGAAATACAGATGTAACTCTGTGAGATGAATTAACAGATCACTAAGCAGTTTCTCAGAAAGCTTCTTTCCAGATTTCATCGGAGGATATTTCCTTTTTCACCATAGCCCTCTATGGGCTTCCAAATATCACTTGGCCAATTCCAGAAGAACTGTCTTAGCGAAAGGCTTCTTGAGGGGAAAGCTGTAACTCTGTGAGATGATTTCACAGAACACAAAGAAGTTTCTCAGAAAGCTTCTTTCTCTTTGTTATCGGAAGATATTTCCTTTGGCCCTATAGTCTTCAAAGGGAAAGGAAATATCTGTTGTCAGATTCCACAGAAATAAGGCTAGCTAAGAGATCCACGAAATACAGATGTAATCCTGTGAGATGAATTAACAGAACACTAAGCAGTTTCTCAGAAAGTTTCTTTCCAGATATCATCGGAGGATATTTCCTTTTTCACCATAGCCCTCTATGGGCATCCAAATATCACTTTGCCAATTCCACAAAAACTGTCTTAGCGAAAGGCTTCTTGAGGGGAAAGCTGTAACTCTGTGAGATGATTTCACAGAACACAAAGAAGTTGCTGAGAAAGCTTCTTTCTCTTTGTTATCGGAGGATATTTCCTTTGGCCCTATAGTCTTCAAAGGGATCCGAAATATCTGTTCTCAGATTCCACAGAAATAAGGCTAGCAAAGAGATCCACGAAATACAGATGTAACTCTGTGAGATGAATTAACAGAACACTAAGCAGTTTCTCAGAAAGCTTCCTTCCAGATTTCATCTGAGGATATTTCCTTTTTCACCGTAGCCCTCTATGGGCTTCCAAATGTCACTTTTCCAATTCCACAAGAACTGTCTTAGCGAAAGGCTTCTTGAGGGGAAAGCTGTAACTCTGTGAGATGATTTCACAGAACACAAAGAAATTTCTCAGAAAGCTTCTTTCTCTTTGTTATCGGAGGATATTTCCTTTGGCACAATAGTCTTCAAAGGGATCCGAAATATCTGTTCTCAGATTCCACAGAAATAAGGCTAGCAAAGAGACCCACGAAATACAGATGTAACTCGGTGAGATGAATTAACAGATCACTAAGCAGTTTCTCAGAAAGCTTCTTTCCAGATTTCATCGGAGGATATTTCCTTTTTCTCCATAGCCCTCTATGAGCTTCCAAATATCACTTTGCCAATTCCACAAGAACTGTCTAGCGAAAGGCTTCTTGAGGGGAAAGCTGTAACTCTGTGAGATGATTTCACAGAACACAAAGAAGTTTCTGAGAAAGCTTCTTTCTCTTTGTTATCGGAGGATATTTCCTTTGGCCCTACAGTCTTCAAAGGGAAAAGAAATATCTGTTGTCAGATTCCACAGAAATAAGGCTAGCAAAGAGATCCACGAAATACAGATGTAACTCTTTGAGATGAATTAACAGAACACTAAGCAGTTTCTCAGAAAGCTTCTTTCCAGATTTCATCGGAGGATATTTCCTTTTTCACCATAGCCCTCTACTGGCTTCCAAATATCACTTTGCCAATTCCACAAGAACTGTCTTAGCGAAAGGCTTCTTGAGGGGAAAGCTGTAACTCTGTGAGATGATTTCACAGAATACAAAGAAGTTGCTCAGAAAGCTTCTTTCTCGTTGTTATCGGAGGATATTTCCTTTGGCCGTATAGTCTTCTAAGGGAAAGGAAATATCCTTTCTCAGATTCCACAGAAATAAGGCTAGCAAAGAGATCCACGAAGTAGAGATGTAACTCTGTGAGATGAATTAACAGAACACTAAGCAGTTTCTCAGAAAGCTTCTTTCCAGATTTCATCGGATGATATTTCCTTTTTCACCATAGCCCTCTATGGACTTCCAAATATCACTTTGCCAATTCCAGAAGAACTGTCTTAGCGAAAGGCTTCTTGAGGGGAAAGCTGTAAGTCTGTGAGATGATTTCACAGAACACAAAGAAGTTTCTCAGAAAGCTTCTTTCTCTTTGTTATCGGAGGATATTTCCTTTGGCCCTATAGTCTTCAAAGGGAAAGGAAATATCTGTTCTCAGATTCCACAGAAATAAGGCTAGCAAAGAAATCCACGAAATACAGATGTAACTCTGTGAGATGAATTAAAAGAACACTAAGCAGTTTCTAAGAAAGCTTCTTTCCAGATTTCATCGGAGGATATTTTCTTTTTCTCCATAGCCCTCTATGAGCTTCCCAATATCACTTTGCCAATTCCACAAGAAATGTCTAGCGAAAGGCTTCTTGAGTGGAAAGCTGTAACTCTGTGAAATGACTTCACAGAACACAAAGAAGTTTCTGAGAAAGCTTCTTTCTCTTTGTTATCGGAGGATATTTCCTTGTTCCCTATAGTCTTCAAAGGGAAAGGAAATATCTGTTGTCAGATTCCACAGAAATAAGGCTAGCAAAGAGATCCACGAAATACAATGTAACTCTGTGAGATGAATTAACAGAACACTAAGCAGTTTCTCAGAAAGCTTCTTTCCAGATTTCATCGGAGGATATTTCCTTTTTCACCATAGCCCTCTATGGGCTTCCAAATATCACTTTGCCAATTCCACAAGAACTGTCTTAGCGAAAGGCTTCTTGAGGGGAAAGCAGTAAGTCTGTGAGATGATTTCACAGAACACAAAGAAGTTTCTCAGAAAGCTTCTTTCTCTTTGTTATCGGAGGATATTTCCTTTGGCCCTATAGTCTTCAAAGGGAAAGGAAATATCTGTTCTCAGATTCCACAGAAATAAGGCTAGCAAAGAGATCCACGAAATACAGATGTAACTCTGTGAGATGAATTAACAGAACACTAAGCAGTTTCTCAGAAACCTTCTTTCCAGATTTCATCCGAGGATATTTCCTTTTTCACCATAGCCCTCTACGGGCTTCCAAATATCACTTTGCCAATTCCACAAGAACTGTCTTAGCGAAAGGCTTCTTGAGGGGAAAGCTGTAACTCTGTGAGATGATTTCACAGAACACAAAGAAGTTGCTCTGAAAGCTTCTTTCTCTTTGTTATTGGAGGATATTTCCTTTGGCCGTATAGTCTTTAAAGGGATCCGAAATATCTGTTCTCAGATTCCACAGAAATAAGGCTAGCAAAGAGATCCACGAAATACAGATGTATCTCTGTGAGTTGAATTAAGAGAACACTAAGCAGTTTCTCAGAAAGCTTCTTTCCAGATTTCATCGGAGGATATTTCCTTTTTCACCATAGCCCTCTATGGGCTTCCAAATGTCACTTTGCCAATTCCACAAGAACTGTCTTAGCGAAAGGCTTCTTGAGGGGAAAGCTGTAACTCTGTGAGATGATTTCACAGAACACAAAGAAGTTTCTCAGAAAGCTTCCTTCTCTTTGTTATCGGAGGATATTTCCTTTGGCCCTATAGTCTTCAAAGGGAAAGGAAATATCTGTTGTCAGATTCCACAGAAATAAGGCTAGCAAAGAGATCCACGAAATGCAGATGTAACTCTGTGAGATGAATTAACAGAACACTAAGCAGTTTCTCAGAAAGCTTCTTTCCAGATTTCATCGGAGGATATTTCCTTTTTCACCATAGCCCTCTATGGGCTTCCAAATATCACTTTGCCAATTCCACAAGAACTGTTTTAGCGAAAGGCTTCTTGAGGGGAAAGCTGTAACTTTGTGAGATGATTTCACAGAACACAAAGAAGTTTCTCAGAAACCTTATTTCTCTTTGTTATCGGAGGATATTTCCTTTGGCCCTATAGTCTTCAAAGGGATCCGAAATATCTGTTCTCAGATTCCACAGAAATAAGGCTAGCAAAGAGATCCACGAAATACAGATGTAACTCTGTGAGATGAATTAACAGATCACTAAGCAGTTTCTCAGAAAGCTTCTTTACAGAGATCATTGGAGGATATTTCCTTTTTCTCCATAGCCCGCTGTGAGCTTCCAAATACCACTTTGCCAATTCCACAAGAACTGTCTTAGCGAAAGGCTTCTTGAGGGGAAAGCTGTAACTCTGTGAGATGATTTCACAGAACACAAAGAAGTTTCTCAGAAAGCTTCTTTCTCTTTGTTAGCGGAGGATATTTCCTTTGGCCCTGTAGTCTTCAAAGGGAAAGGAAATATCTGTTCTCAGATTCCACAAAATAAGGCTAGCAAAGAGATCCACGAAATACAGATGTAACTCTGTGAGATGAATTAACAGAACACTAAGCTGTTTCTCAGAAAGCTTCCTTCCAGATTTCATCTGAGGATATTTCCTTTTTCACCATAGCCCTCTAAGGGCTTCCAAATATCACTTTGCCAATTCCACAAGAACTGTCTTAGCGAAAGGCTTCTTGAGGGGAAAGCTGTAACTCTGTGAGATGATTTCACAGAACACAAGGAAGTTTCTCAGAAAGCTTCTTTCTCTTTGTTATTGGAGGATATTTCCTTTGGCCCTATAGTCTTCAAAGGGATCCGAAATATCTGTTCTCAGATTCCAGAGAAATAAGGCTAGCAAAGAGATCCACGAAATACAGATGTAACCCTGTGAGATGAATTAACAGAACACTAAGCAGTATCTCAGAAAGCTTCTTTCCAGATTTCATCGGAGGATATTTCCTTTTTCACCGTAGCCCTCTATGGGCTTCCAAATGTCACTTTGCCAATTCCACAAGAACTGTCTTAGCGAAAGGCTTCTTGAGGGGAAAGCTGTAACTCTGTGAGATGATTTCACAGAACACAAAGAAGTTTCTCAGAAAACTTCTTTCTCTTTGTTATCGGAGGATATTTTCTTTGGCCCTATAGTCTTCAAAGGGATACGAAATATCTGTTCTCAGATTCCACAGAAAGAAGGCTGGCAAAGAGATCCACGAAATACAGATGTAACTCTGTGAGATGAATTAGCAGATCACTAAGCAGTTTCTCAGAAAGCTTCTTTCCAGATTTCATCAGAGGATATTTCCTTTTTCACCATAGCCCTCTATGGGCTTCCAAATATCACTTGGCCAATTCCAGAAGAACTGTCTTAGCGAAAGGCTTCTTGAGGGGAAAGCTGTAACTCTGTGAGATGATTTCACAGAACACAAAGAATTTTCTCAGAAAGCTTCTTTCTCTTTGTTATCGGAAGATATTTCCTTTTTCCCTATAGTCTTCAAGGGGAAAGGAAATATCTGTTGTCAGATTCCACAGAAATAAGGCTAGCAAAGAGATGCACGAAATACAGATGTAACTCTGTGAGATGAATTAACAGAACACTAAGCAGTTTCTCAGAAAGCTTCTTTCCAGATTTCATCGGAGGATATTTCCTTTTTCACCATAGACCTCTATGGGCTTCGAAATATCACTTTGCCAATTCCACAAGAGCTGTCTTAGCGAAAGGCTTCTTGAGGGGAAAGCTGTAACTCTGTGAGATGATTTCACAGAACACAAAGAAGTTGCTCAGAAAGCTTTTTTCTCTTTGTTATCGGAGGATATTTCCTTTGTCCGTATAGTCTTTAAAGGGATCCGAAATATCTGTTCTCAGATTCCACAGAAACAAGGGTAGCAAAGAGTTCCACGAAATACAGATGTAACTCTGTGAGATGAATTAACAGAACACTAAGCAGTTTCTCAGAAAGCTTCTTTCCAGATTTCATCGGAGGATATTTCCTTCTTCACCATAGCCCTCTACGGGCTTCCAAATATCACTTTGCCAATTCCACAAGAACTGTCTTAGCGAAAGGCTTCTTGAGGGGAAAGCTGTAACTCTGTGAGATGATTTCACAGAACACAAAGAAGTATCTCAGAAAGCTTCTTTCTCATTGTTATCGGAGGATATTTCCTTTGGCCGTATAGTCTTCAAAGGGATCCGAAATATCTGTTCTCAGATTCCACAGAAATAAGGCTAGCAAAGAGATCCACGAAATACAGATGTAACTCTGTGAGATGAATTAACAGAACACTAAGCAGTTTCTCAGAAAGCTTCTTTCCAGATTTCATCGGAGGATATTTCCTTTTTCACCATAGACCTCTATGGGCTTCGAAATATCACTTTGCCAATTCCACAAGAACTGTCTTAGCGAAAGGCTTCTTGAGGGGAAAGCTGTAACTCTGTGAGATGATTTCACAGAACACAAAGAAGTTGCTCAGAAAGCTTTTTTCTCTTTGTTATGGGAGGATATTTCCTTTGGCCGTATAGTCTTCAAAGGGATCCGAAATATCTGTTCTCAGATTCCACAGAAATAAGGGTAGCAAAGAGTTCCACGAAATACAGGTGTAACTCTGTGAGATGAATTAACAGAACACTGAGCAGTTTCTCAGAAAGCTTCTTTCCAGATTTCATCGGAGGATATTTCCTTCTTCACCATAGCCCTCTACGGGCTTCCAAATATCACTTTGCCAATGCCACAAGAAATGTCTTAGCGAAAGGCTTCTTGAGGAAAGCTGTAACTCTGTGAGATGATTTCACAGAACACAAAGAAGTATCTCAGAAAGCTTCTTTCTCATTGTTATCGGAGGATATTTCCTTTGGCCGTATAGTCTTCAAAGGGATCCGAAATATCTGTTCTCAGATTCCACAGAAATAAGGCTAGCAAAGAGATCCACGAAATACAGATGTAACTCTGTGAGATGAATTAACAGAACACTAAGCAGTTTCTCAGAAAGCTTCTTTCCAGATTTCATCGGAGGATATTTCCTATTTCACCATAGACCTCTATGGGCTTCGAAATATCACTTTGCCAATTCCAGAAGAACTGTCTTAGCGAAAGGCTTCTTGAGGGCAAAGCTGTAACTCTGTGAGATGATTTCACAGAACACAAAGAAGTTTCTCAGAAATCTTCTTTCTATTTGTTATCGGAGGATATTTCCTTTGGCCCTATACTCTTCAAAGGGAAAGGAAATATCTGTTGTCAGATTCCACAGAAATAAGGCTAGCAAAGAAATCCACGAAATACAGATGTAACTCTGTGAGATGAATTAAAAGAACACTAAGCAGATTCTCAGAAAGCTTCTTTCCAGATTTCATCGGAGGATATTTCCTTTTTATCCATAGCCCTCTATGAGCTTCCAAATATCACTTTGCCAATTCCACAAGAACTGTCTAGCGAAAGGCTTCTTGAGGGGAAAGCTGTAACTCTGTGAGATGATTTCACAGAACACAAAGAAGTTTCTGAGAAAGCTTCTTTCTCTTTGTTATTGGAGGATATTTCCTTTGGCCCTACAGTCTTCAAAGGGAAAGGAAATATCTGTTGTCAGATTCCACAGAAATAAGGCTAGCAAAGAGATCCACGAAATACAGATGTAACTCTGTGAGATGAATTAACAGAACACTAAGCAGTTTCTCAGAAAGCTTCTTTCCAGATTTCATCGGAGGATATTTCCTTTTTCACCATAGACCTCTATGGGCTTCGAAATATCACTTTGCCAATTCCACAAGAACTGTCTTAGCGAAAGGCTTCTTGAGGGGAAAGCTGTAACTCTGTGAGATGATTTCACAGAACACAAAGAAGTTGCTCAGAAAGCTTTTTTCTCTTTGTTATGGGAGGATATTTCCTTTGGCCGTATAGTCTTCAAAGGGATCCGAAATATCTGTTCTCAGATTCCACAGAAATAAGGCTAGCAAAGAGATCCACGAAATACAGATGTAACTCTGTGAGATGAATTAACAGAACACTAAGCAGTTTCTCAGAAAGCTTCTTTCCAGATTTCATCGGAGGATATTTCCTATTTCACCATAGACCTCTATGGGCTTCGAAATATCACTTTGCCAATTCCAGAAGAACTGTCTTAGCGAAAGGCTTCTTGAGGGCAAAGCTGTAACTCTGTGAGATGATTTCACAGAACACAAAGAAGTTTCTCAGAAATCTTCTTTCTATTTGTTATCGGAGGATATTTCCTTTGGCCCTATACTCTTCAAAGGGAAAGGAAATATCTGTTGTCAGATTCCACAGAAATAAGGCTAGCAAAGAAATCCACGAAATACAGATGTAACTCTGTGAGATGAATTAAAAGAACACTAAGCAGATTCTCAGAAAGCTTCTTTCCAGATTTCATCGGAGGATATTTCCTTTTTCTCCATAGCCCTCTATGAGCTTCCAAATATCACTTTGCCAATTCCACAAGAACTATCTAGCGAAAGGCTTCTTGAGGGGAAAGCTGTAACTCTGTGAGATGATTTCACAGAACACAAAGAAGTTTCTGAGAAAGCTTCTTTCTCTTTGTTATTGGAGGATATTTCCTTTGGCCCTACAGTCTTCAAAGGGAAAGGAAATATCTGTTGTCAGATTCCACAGAAATAAGGCTAGCAAAGAGATCCACGAAATACAGATGTAACTCTCTGAGATGAATTAACAGAACACTAAGCAGTTTCTCAGAAAGCTTCTTTCCAGATTTCATCGGAGGATATTTCCTTTTTCACCATAGCCCTCTACTGGCTTCCAAATATCACTTTGCCAATTCCACAAGAACTGTCTTAGCGAAAGGCTTCTTGAGGGGAAAGCTGTAACTCTGTGAGATGTTTTCACAGAATACAAAGAAGTTGCTCAGAAAGCTTCTTTCTCGTTGTTATCGGAGGATATTTCCTTTGGCCGTATAGTCTTCTAAGGGAAAGGAAATATCCTTTCTCAGATTCCACAGAAATAAGGCTAGCAAAGAGATCCACGAAGTACAGATATAAGGCTGTGAGATGAATTAACAGAACACTAAGCAGTTTCTCAGAAAGCTTCTTTCCAGATTTCATCGGATGATATTTCCTTTTTCACCATAGCCCTCTATGGGCTTCCAAATATCACTTTGCCAATTCCAGAAGAACTGTCTTAGCGAAAGGCTTCTTGAGGGCAAAGCTGTAACTCTGTGAGATGATTTCACAGAACACAAAGAAGTTTCTCAGAAAGCTTCTTTCTCTTTGTTATCGGAGGATATTTCCTTTGGCCCTATACTCTTCAAAGGGAAAGGAAATATCTGTTCTCAGATTCCACAGAAATACGGCTAGCAAAGAAATCCACGAAATACAGATGTAACTCTGTGAGATGAATTAAAAGAACACTAAGCAGTTTCTCAGAAAGCTTCTTTCCAGATTTCATCGGAGGATATTTTCTTTTTCTCCATAGCCCTCTATGAGCTTCCAAATATCACTTTGCCAATTCCACAAGAAATGTCTAGCGAAAGGCTTCTTGAGTGGAAAGCTGTAACTCTGTGAAATGATTTCACAGAACACAAAGAAGTTTCTGAGAAAGCTTCTTTCTCTTTGTTATCGGAGGATATTTCCTTTTTCCCTATGGTCTTCAAAGGGAAAGGAAATATCTGTTCTCAGATTCCACAGAAATAAGGCTAGCAAAGACATCCACGAAATACAGATGTAACTCTGTGAGATGAATTAACAGAACACTAAGCAGTTTCTCAGAAAGCTTCTTTCCAGATGTCATCGGCGGATATTTCCTTTTTCACCATAGCCCTCTATGGGATTCCAAATATCACTTTGCCAATTCCACAAGAACTGTCTTAGCGAAAGGCTTCTTGAGGGGAAAGCTGTAACTTTGTGAGATTATTTCACAGAACACAAAGAAGTTTCTCAGAAAGCTTCTTTCTCTTTGTTATCGGAGGATATTTCCTTTGGCCCTATAGTCTTCAAAGGGAAAGGAAATATCTGTTCTCAGATTCCACAGAAATAAGGCTAGCAAAGAGATCCACGAAATACAGATGTAACTCTGTGAGATGAATTAACAGAACACTAAGCAGTTTCTCAGAAACCTTCTTTCCAGATTTCATCGGAGGATATTTCCTTTTTCACCATAGCCCTCTAAGGGCTTCCAAATATCACTTTGCCAATTCCACAAGAACTGTCTTAGCGAAAGGCTCCTTGAGGGGAAAGCTGTAACTCTGTGAGATGATTTCACAGAACACAAAGAAGTTTCTCAGAAAGCTTCTTTCTCTTTGTTATTGGAGGATATTTCCTTTGGCCGTATAGTCTTTAAAGGGATCCGAAATATCTGTTCTCAGATTCCACAGAAATAAGGCTAGCAAAGAGATCCACGAAATACAGATGTAACACTGTGAGATGAATTAACAGATCACTAAGAAGTTTCTCAGAAAGCTTCTTTCCAGATTTCATCGGAGGATATTTCCTTTTTCACCATAGTCCTCTATGGGCTTCCAGAGATCACTTTGCCAATTCCACAAGAACTGTCTTAGCGAAAGGCTTCTTGAGGGGAAAGCTGTAATTCTGTTCGTTGATTTCACAGAACACAAAGAAGTTTCTCAGAAAACTTCTTTCTCTTTGTTATCGGAGGATATTTTTTGGCCCTATAGTCTTCAAAGTGATCCGAAATATCTGTTCACAGATTCCACAGAAATAAGGCTAGCAAAGAGATCCACGAAATACAGATGTAACTCTTTGAGATGAATTAATAGAAAACTGAGCAGTTTCTCAGAAAGCTTCTTTCCAGATTTCATCGGAGGATATTTCCTTTTTCACCATAGCCCTCTATGGGCTTCCAAATATCACTTTGCAATTCCACAAGAACTGTCTTAGCGAAAGGCTTCTTGAGGGGAAAGCTGTAACTCTGTGAGATGATTTCACAGAACACAAAGAAGTTTCTCAGAAAGCTTCTTTCTCTTTGTTATCGGAGGATATTTCCTTTGGCCCTATTGTCTTCAAAGGGATCCGAAATATCTGTTCACAGATTCCACAGAAATAAGGCTAGCAAAGAGATCCACGAAATACAGATGTAACTCTTTGATATGAATTAATAGAACACTGAGCAGTTTCTCAGAAAGCTTCTTTCCAGATTTCATCGGAGGATATTTCCTTTTTCACCGTAGCCCTCTATGGGCTTCCAAATGTCACTTTGCCAATTCCACAAGAACTGTCTTAGCGAAAGGCTTCTTGAGGGGAAAGCTGTAACTCTGTGAGATGATTTCACAGAACACAAAGAAGTTTCTCAGAAAGCTTCTTTCTCTTTGTTATCGGAGGATATTTCCTTTGGCCCTATAGTCTTCAAAGGGATACGAAATATCTGTTCTCAGATTCCACAGAAAGAAGGCTAGCAAAGAGATCCACGAAATACAGATGTAACTCTGTGAGATGAATTAACAGATCACTAAGCAGTTTCTCAGAAAGCTTCTTTCCAGATTTCATCGGAGGATATTTCCTTTTTCACCATAGCCCTCTATGGGCTTCCAAATATCACTTGGCCAATTCCAGAAGAACTGTCTTAGCGAAAGGCTTCTTGAGGGGAAAGCTGTAAGTCTGTGAGATGATTTCACAGAACACAAAGAAGTTTCTCAGAAAGCTTCTTTCTCTTTGTTATCGGAAGATATTTCCATTGGCCCTATAGTCTTCAAAGGGAAAGGAAATATCTGTTGTCAGATTCCACAGAAATAAGGCTAGCAAAGAGATCCACGAAATACAGATGTAACTCTGTGAGATGAATTAACAGAACACTAAGCAGTTTCTCAGAAAGTTTCTTTCCAGATATCATCGGAGGATATTTCCTTTTTCACCATAGCCCTCTATGGGCATCCAAATATCACTTTGCCAATTCCACAAAAACTGTCTTAGCGAAAGGCTTCTTGAGGGGAAAGCTGTAACTCTGTGAGATGATTTCACAGAACACAAAGAAGTTGCTGAGAAAGCTTCTTTCTCTTTGTTATCGGAGGATATTTCCTTTGGCCCTATAGCCTTCAAAGGGATCCGAAATATCTGTTCTCAGATTCCACAGAAATAAGGCTAGCAAAGAGATCCACGAAATACAGATGTAACTCTGTGAGATGAATTAACAGAACACTAAGCAGTTTCTCAGAAAGCTTCCTTCCAGATTTCATCTGAGGATATTTCCTTTTTCACCGTAGCCCTCTATGGGCTTCCAAATGTCACTTTGCCAATTCCACAAGAACTGTCTTAGCGAAAGGCTTCTTGAGGGGAAAGCTGTAACTCTGTGAGATGATTTCACAGAACACAAAGAAATTTCTCAGAAATCTTCTTTCTCTTTGTTATCGGAGGATATTTCCTTTGGCACTATAGTCTTCAAAGGGATCCGAAATATCTGTTCTCAGATTCCACAGAAATAAGGCTAGCAAAGAGACCCACGAAATACAGATGTAACTCGGTGAGATGAATTAACAGATCACTAAGCAGTTTCTCAGAAAGCTTCTTTCCAGATTTCATCGGAGGATATTTCCTTTTTCTCCATAGCCCTCTATGAGCTTCCAAATATCACTTTGCCAATTCCACAAGAACTGTCTAGCGAAAGGCTTCTTGAGGGGAAAGCTGTAACTCTGTGAGATGATTTCACAGAACACAAAGAAGTTTCTCAGAAACCTTCTTTCTCTTTGTTATCGGAGGATATTTCCTTTGTCCGTATAGTCTTTAAAGGGATCCGAAATATCTGTTCTCAGATTCCACAGAAACAAGGGTAGCAAAGAGTTCCACGAAATACAGATGTAACTCTGTGAGATGAATTAACAGAACACTAAGCAGTTTCTCAGAAAGCTTCTTTCCAGATTTCATCGGAGGATATTTCCTTCTTCACCATAGCCCTCTACGGGCTTCCAAATATCACTTTGCCAATTCCACAAGAACTGTCTTAGCGAAAGGCTTCTTGAGGGGAAAGCTGTAACTCTGTGAGATGATTTCACAGAACACAAAGAAGTATCTCAGAAAGCTTCTTTCTCATTGTTATCGGAGGATATTTCCTTTGGCCGTATAGTCTTCAAAGGGATCCGAAATATCTGTTCTCAGATTCCACAGAAATAAGGCTAGCAAAGAGATCCACGAAATACAGATGTAACTCTGTGAGATGAATTAACAGAACACTAAGCAGTTTCTCAGAAAGCTTCTTTCCAGATTTCATCGGAGGATATTTCCTTTTTCACCATAGCCCTCTATGGGCTTCGAAATATCACTTTGCCAATTCCACAAGAACTGTCTTAGCGAAAGGCTTCTTGAGGGGAAAGCTGTAACTCTGTGAGATGATTTCACAGAACACAAAGAAGTTGCTCAGAAAGCTTTTTTCTCTTTGTTATGGGAGGATATTTCCTTTGGCCGTATAGTCTTCAAAGGGATCCGAAATATCTGTTCTCAGATTCCACAGAAATAAGGGTAGCAAAGAGTTCCACGAAATACAGGTGTAACTCTGTGAGATGAATTAACAGAACACTAAGCAGTTTCTCAGAAAGCTTCTTTCCAGATTTCATCGGAGGATATTTCCTTCTTCACCATAGCCCTCTATGAGCTTCCAAATATCACTTTGCCAATTCCACAAGAACTGTCTTAGCGAAAGGCTTCTTGAGGGGAAAGCTGTAACTCTGTGAGAGGATTTCAAAGAACACAAAGAAGTTTCTCAGAAAGCTTCTTTCTCTTTGTTATCGGAGGATATTTCCTTTGGCCCTATAGTCTTCAAAGGGAAAGGAAATATCTGTTCTCAGATTCCACAGAAATCAGGCTAGCAAAGAGTTCCACGAAATACAGATGTAACTCTGTGAGATGAATTAACAGAATACTAAGCAGTTTCTCAGAAAGCTTCTTTCCAGGTTTCATCGGAGGATATTTCCTTTTTCACCATAGCCCTCTATGGGCTTCCAAATATCACTTTGCCAATTCCACAAGAACTGTCTTGGCGAAAGACTTCTTGAGGGGAAAGCTGTAACTCTGTGAGATGATTTCACAGAACACAAAGAAGTTTCTCAGAAACCTTCTTTCTCTTTGTTATCGGAGGATATTTCCTTTGGCCCTATAGTCTTCAAAGGGATCAGAAATATCTCTTCTCAGATTCCACAGAAATAAGGCTAGCAAAGAGATCCACGAAATACAGATGTAACTCTGTGAGATGAATTAACAGATCACTAATCAGTTTCTCAGAAAGCTTCTTTCCAGATTTCATCGGAGGATATTTCCTTTTTCACCATAGCCCTCTACTGGCTTCCAAATATCACTTTGCCAATTCCACAAGAACTGTCTTAGCGAAAGGCTTCTTGAGGGGAAAGCTGTAACTCTGTGAGATGATTTCACAGAATACAAAGAAGTTGCTCAGAAAGCTTCTTTCTCGTTGTTATCGGAGGATATTTCCTTTGGCCGTATAGTCTTCTAAGGGAAAGGAAATATCCTTTCTCAGATTCCACAGAAATAAGGCTAGCAAAGAGATCCACGAAGTACAGATGTAACTCTGTGAGATGAATTAACAGAACACTAAGCAGTTTCTCAGAAAGCTTCTTTCCAGATTTCATCGGATGATATTTCCTTTTTCACCATAGCCCTCTATGGGCTTCCAAATATCACTTTGCCAATTCCAGAAGAACTGTCTTAGCGAAAGGCTTCTTGAGGGCAAAGCTGTAACTCTGTGAGATGATTTCACAGAACACAAAGAAGTTTCTCAGAAAGCTTCTTTCTCTTTGTTATTGGAGGATATTTCCTTTGGCCCTATAGTCTTCAAAGGGAAAGGAAATATCTGTTCTCAGATTCCACAGAAATAAGGCTAGCAAAGAAATCCACGAAATACAGATGTAACTCTGTGAGATGAATTAAAAGAACACTAAGCAGTTTCTCAGAAAGCTTCTTTCCAGATTTCATCGGAGGATATATTCTTTTTCTCCATAGCCCTCTATGAGCTTCCAAATATCACTTTGCCAATTCCACAAGAAATGTCTAGCGAAAGGCTTCTTGAGTGGAAAGCTGTAACTCTGTGAAATGATTTCACAGAACACAAAGAAGTTTCTGAGAAAGCTTCTTTCTCTTTGTTATCGGAGGATATTTCCTTTTTCCCTATAGTCTTCAAAGGGAAAGGAAATATCTGTTGTCAGATTCCACAGAAATAAGGCTAGCAAAGAGATCCACGAAATACAGATGTAACTCTGTGAGATGAATTAACAGAACACTAAGCAGTTTCTCAGAAAGCTTCTTTCCAGATTTCATCGGAGGATATTTCCTTTTTCACCATAGCCCTCTATGGGCTTCCAAATATCACTTTGCCAATTCCACAAGAACTGTCTTAGCGAAAGGCTTCTTGAGGGGAAAGCTGTAACTCTGTGAGATGATTTCACAGAACACAAAGAAGTTTCTCAGAAAGCTTCTTTCTCTTTGTTATCGGAGGATATTTCCTTTGGCCCTATAGTCTTCAAAGGGAAAGGAAATATCTGTTCTCAGATTCCACAGAAATAAGGCTAGCAAAGAGATCCACGAAATACAGATGTAACGCTGTGAGATGAATTAACAGAACACTAAGCAGTTTCTCAGAAACCTTCTTTCCAGATTTCATCGGAGGATATTTCCTTTTTCACCATAGCCCTCTACGGGCTTCCAAATATCACTTTGCCAATTCCACAAGAACTGTCTTAGCGAAAGGCTTCTTGAGGGGAAAGCTGTAACTCTGTGAGATGATTTCACAGAACACAAAGAAGTTGCTCAGAAAGCTTCTTTCTCTTTGTTATCGGAGGATATTTCCTTTGGCCGTATAGTCTTCAAAGGGATCCGAAATATCTGTTCTCAGATTCCACAGAAATAAGGCTAGCAAAGAGATCCACGAAGTACAGAGGTAACTCTGTGAGATGAATTAACAGAACACTAAGCAGTTTCTCAGTAAGCTTCTTTCCAGATTTCATCGGAGGATATTTCCTTTTTCACCATAGACCTCTACGGGCTTCCAAATATCACTTTGCCAATTCCACAAGAACTGTCTTAGCGAAAGGCTTCTTGAGGGGAAAGCTGTAACTCTGTGAGATGATTTCACAGAACACAAAGAAGTTTCTCAGAAAGCTTCTTTCTCTTTGTTATTGGAGGATATTTCCTTTGGCCGTATAGTCTTTAAAGGGATCCGAAATATCTGTTCTCAGATTCCACAGAAATAAGGCTAGCAAAGAGATCCACGAAATACAGATGTAACTCTGTGAGATGAATTAACAGAACACTAAGCAGTTTCTCAGAAAGCTTCTTTCCAGATTTCATCTGAGGATATTTCCTTTTTCACCATAGCCCTCTATGGGCTTCCAAATGTCACTTTGCCAATTCCACAAGAACTGTCTTAGCGAAAGGCTTCTTGAGGGGAAAGCTGTAACTCTGTGAGATGATTTCACAGAACATAAAGAAGTTTCTCAGAAAGCTTCTTTGTCTTTGTTATCGGAGGATATTTCCTTTGGCCCTATAGTCTTTAAAGGGATCCGAAATATCTGTTCTCAGATTCCACAGAAATAAGGCTAGCAAAGAGATCCACGAAATACAGATGTAACACTGTGAGATGAATTAACCGATCACTAAGAAGTTTCTCAGAAAGCTTCTTTCCAGATTTCATCGGAGGATATTTCCTTTTTCACCATAGTCCTCTATGGGCTTCCAGAGATCACTTTGCCAATTCCACAAGAACTGTCTTAGAGAAAGGCTTCTTGAGGGGAAAGCTGTAATTCTGTGAGTTGATTTCACAGAACACAAAGAAGTTTCTCAGAAAACTTCTTTCTCTTTGTTATCGGAGGATATTTTTTGGCCCTATAGTCTTCAAAGGGATCCGAAATATCTGTTCACAGATTCCACAGAAATAAGGCTAGCAAAGATATCCACGAAATACAGATGTAACTCTTTGAGATGAATTAATAGAAAACTGAGCAGTTTCTCAGAAAGCTTCTTTCCAGATTTCATCGGAGGATATTTCCTTTTTCACCATAGCCCTCTATGGGCTTCCAAATATCACTTTGCAATTCCACAAGAACTGTCTTAGCGAAAGGCTTCTTGAGGGGAAAGCTGTAACTCTGTGAGATGATTTCACAGAACACAAAGAAGTTTCTCAGAAAGCTTCTTTCTCTTTGTTATTGGAGGATATTTCCTTTGGCCCTATAGTCTTCAAAGGGAAAGGAAATATCTGTTCTCAGATTCCACAGAAATAAGGCTAGCAAAGAAATCCACGAAATACAGATGTAACTCTGTGAGATGAATTAAAAGAACACTAAGCAGTTTCTCAGAAAGCTTCTTTCCAGATTTCATCGGAGGATATATTCTTTTTCTCCATAGCCCTCTATGAGCTTCCAAATATCACTTTGCCAATTCCACAAGAAATGTCTAGCGAAAGGCTTCTTGAGTGGAAAGCTGTAACTCTGTGAAATGATTTCACAGAACACAAAGAAGTTTCTGAGAAAGCTTCTTTCTCTTTGTTATCGGAGGATATTTCCTTTTTCCCTATAGTCTTCAAAGGGAAAGGAAATATCTGTTGTCAGATTCCACAGAAATAAGGCTAGCAAAGAGATCCACGAAATACAGATGTAACTCTGTGAGATGAATTAACAGAACACTAAGCAGTTTCTCAGAAAGCTTCTTTCCAGATTTCATCGGAGGATATTTCCTTTTTCACCATAGCCCTCTATGGGCTTCCAAATATCACTTTGCCAATTCCACAAGAACTGTCTTAGCGAAAGGCTTCTTGAGGGGAAAGCTGTAACTCTGTGAGATGATTTCACAGAACACAAAGAAGTTTCTCAGAAAGCTTCTTTCTCTTTGTTATCGGAGGATATTTCCTTTGGCCCTATAGTCTTCAAAGGGAAAGGAAATATCTGTTCTCAGATTCCACAGAAATAAGGCTAGCAAAGAGATCCACGAAATACAGATGTAACGCTGTGAGATGAATTAACAGAACACTAAGCAGTTTCTCAGAAACCTTCTTTCCAGATTTCATCGGAGGATATTTCCTTTTTCACCATAGCCCTCTACGGGCTTCCAAATATCACTTTGCCAATTCCACAAGAACTGTCTTAGCGAAAGGCTTCTTGAGGGGAAAGCTGTAACTCTGTGAGATGATTTCACAGAACACAAAGAAGTTGCTCAGAAAGCTTCTTTCTCTTTGTTATCGGAGGATATTTCCTTTGGCCGTATAGTCTTCAAAGGGATCCGAAATATCTGTTCTCAGATTCCACAGAAATAAGGCTAGCAAAGAGATCCACGAAGTACAGAGGTAACTCTGTGAGATGAATTAACAGAACACTAAGCAGTTTCTCAGTAAGCTTCTTTCCAGATTTCATCGGAGGATATTTCCTTTTTCACCATAGACCTCTACGGGCTTCCAAATATCACTTTGCCAATTCCACAAGAACTGTCTTAGCGAAAGGCTTCTTGAGGGGAAAGCTGTAACTCTGTGAGATGATTTCACAGAACACAAAGAAGTTTCTCAGAAAGCTTCTTTCTCTTTGTTATTGGAGGATATTTCCTTTGGCCGTATAGTCTTTAAAGGGATCCGAAATATCTGTTCTCAGATTCCACAGAAATAAGGCTAGCAAAGAGATCCACGAAATACAGATGTAACTCTGTGAGATGAATTAACAGAACACTAAGCAGTTTCTCAGAAAGCTTCTTTCCAGATTTCATCTGAGGATATTTCCTTTTTCACCATAGCCCTCTATGGGCTTCCAAATGTCACTTTGCCAATTCCACAAGAACTGTCTTAGCGAAAGGCTTCTTGAGGGGAAAGCTGTAACTCTGTGAGATGATTTCACAGAACATAAAGAAGTTTCTCAGAAAGCTTCTTTGTCTTTGTTATCGGAGGATATTTCCTTTGGCCCTATAGTCTTTAAAGGGATCCGAAATATCTGTTCTCAGATTCCACAGAAATAAGGCTAGCAAAGAGATCCACGAAATACAGATGTAACACTGTGAGATGAATTAACCGATCACTAAGAAGTTTCTCAGAAAGCTTCTTTCCAGATTTCATCGGAGGATATTTCCTTTTTCACCATAGTCCTCTATGGGCTTCCAGAGATCACTTTGCCAATTCCACAAGAACTGTCTTAGAGAAAGGCTTCTTGAGGGGAAAGCTGTAATTCTGTGAGTTGATTTCACAGAACACAAAGAAGTTTCTCAGAAAACTTCTTTCTCTTTGTTATCGGAGGATATTTTTTGGCCCTATAGTCTTCAAAGGGATCCGAAATATCTGTTCACAGATTCCACAGAAATAAGGCTAGCAAAGATATCCACGAAATACAGATGTAACTCTTTGAGATGAATTAATAGAAAACTGAGCAGTTTCTCAGAAAGCTTCTTTCCAGATTTCATCGGAGGATATTTCCTTTTTCACCATAGCCCTCTATGGGCTTCCAAATATCACTTTGCAATTCCACAAGAACTGTCTTAGCGAAAGGCTTCTTGAGGGGAAAGCTGTAACTCTGTGAGATGATTTCACAGAACACAAAGAAGTTTCTCAGAAAGCTTCTTTCTCTTTGTTATCGGAGGATATTTCCTTTGGCCCTATAGTCTTCAAAGGGATCCGAAATATCTGTTCACAGATTCCACAGAAATAAGGCTAGCAAAGAGATCCACGAAATACAGATGTAACTCTTTGAGATGAATTAATAGAACACTGAGCAGTTTCTCAGAAAGCTTCTTTCCAGATTTCATCGGAGGATATTTCCTTTTTCACCATAGCCCTCTATGGGCTTCCAAATATCACTTTGCCAATTCCAGAAGAACTGTCTTAGCGAAAGGCTTCTTGAGGGGAAAGCTGTAACTCTGTGAGATGATTTCACAGAACACAAAGAAGTTTCTCAGAAAGCTTCCTTCTCTTTGTTATCGGAGGATATTTCCTTTGGCCCTATAGTCTTCAAAGGGAAAGGAAATATCTGTTGTCAGATTCCACAGAAAAAAGGCTAGCAAAGAGATCCACGAAATGCAGAAGTAACTCTGTGAGATGAATTAACAGAACACTTAGCAGTTTCTCAGAAAGCTTCTTTCCAGATTTCATCGGAGGATATTTCCTTTTTCACCATAGCCCTCTATGGGCTTCCAAATATCACTTTGCCAATTCCACAAGAACTGTCTTAGCGAAAGGCTTCTTGAGGGGAAAGCTGTAACTCTGTGAGATGATTTCACAGAACACAAAGAAGTTTCTCAGAAACCTTCTTTCTCTTTGTTATCGGAGGATATTTCCTTTGTCCGTATAGTCTTTAAAGGGATCCGAAATATCTGTTCTCAGATTCCACAGAAACAAGGGTAGCAAAGAGTTCCACGAAATACAGATGTAACTCTGTGAGATGAATTAACAGAACACTAAGCAGTTTCTCAGAAAGCTTCTTTCCAGATTTCATCGGAGGATATTTCCTTCTTCACCATAGCCCTCTACGGGCTTCCAAATATCACTTTGCCAATTCCACAAGAACTGTCTTAGCGAAAGGCTTCTTGAGGGGAAAGCTGTAACTCTGTGAGATGATTTCACAGAACACAAAGAAGTATCTCAGAAAGCTTCTTTCTCATTGTTATCGGAGGATATTTCCTTTGGCCGTATAGTCTTCAAAGGGATCCGAAATATCTGTTCTCAGATTCCACAGAAATAAGGCTAGCAAAGAGATCCACGAAATACAGATGTAACTCTGTGAGATGAATTAACAGATCACTAATCAGTTTCTCAGAAAGCTTCTTTCCAGATTTCATCGGAGGATATTTCCTTTTTCACCATAGCCCTCTATGGGCTTCCAAATATCACTTTGCCAATTCCACAAGAACTGTCTTCGCGAAAGGCTTCTTGAGGGGAAAGCTGTATCTCTGTGAGATGATTTCACAGAACACAAAGAAGTTTCTCAGAAAGCTTCTTTCTCTTTGTTATCGGAAGATATTTCCTTTGCCCCTATAGTCTTCAAAGGGAAAGGAAATATCTGTTGTCAGATTACACAGAAATAAGGCTAGCAAAGAGATCCACGAAATACAGATGTAACCCTGTGAGATGAATTAACAGAACACTAAGCAGTTTCTCAGAAAGCTTCTTTCCAGATATCATCGGAGGATATTTCCTTTTTCACCATAGCCCTCTAAGGGCATCCAAATATCACTTTGCCAATTCCACAAGAACTGTCTTAGCGAAAGGCTTCTTGAGGGGAAAGCTGTAACTCTGTGAGATGATTTCACAGAACACAAAGAAGTTGCTCAGAAAGCTTCTTTCTCTTTGTTATCGGAGGATATTTCCTTTGGCCCTATAGTCTTCAAAGGGAAAGGAAATATCTGTTCTCAGATTCCACAGAAATAAGGCTAGCAAAGAGATCCACGAAATACAGATGTAACTCTGTGAGATGAATTAACAGAACACTAAGCAGTTTCTCAGAAAGCTTCGTTCCAGATTTCATCTGAGGATATTTCCTTTTTCACCGTAGCCCTCTATGGGCTTCAAATGTCACTTTTCCAATTCCACAAGAACTGTCTTAGCGAAAGGCTTCTTGAGGGGAAAGCTGTAACTCTGTGAGATGATTTCACAGAACACAAAGAAGTTTCTGAGAAAGCGTCTTTCTCTTTCTTATCGGAGGATATTTCCTTTGGCCCTATAGTCTTCAAAGGGAGAGGAAATATCTGTTGTCAGATTCCACAGAAATAAGGCTGGCAAAGAGATCCACGAAATACAGATGTAACTCTGTGAGATGAATTAACAGAACACTAAGCAGTTTCTCAGAAAGCTTCTTTCCAGATTTCATCGGAGGATATTTCCTTTTTCACCATAGCCCTCTACGGGCTTCCAAATATCACTTTGCCAATTCCACAAGAACTGTCTTAGCGAAAGGCTTCTTAAGGGGAAAGCTGTAACTCTGTGAGATGATTTCACAGAACACAAAGAAGTTGCTCAGAAAGCTTCTTTCTCATTGTTATCGGAGGATATTTCCTTTGGCCGTATAGTCTTCAGGGGAAAGGAAATATCCTTTTTCAGATTCCACAGAAATAAGGCTAGCAAAGAGATCCACGAAATACAGATGTAACTCTGTGAGATGAATTAACAGAACACTAAGCAGTTTCTCAGAAAGCTTCTTTCCAGATTTCATCGGAGGATATTTCCTATTTCACCATAGCCCTCTATGGACTTCGAAATATCACTTTGCCAATTCCAGAAGAACTGTCTTAGCGAAAGGCTTCTTGAGGGCAAAGCTGTAACTCTGTGAGATGATTTCACAGAACACAAAGAAGTTGCTCAGAAAGCTTCTTTCTCTTTGTAATCGGAGGATATTTCCTTTGGCCCTATAGTCTTCAAAGGGATCCGAAATATCTGTTCACAGATTCCACAGAAATAAGGCTAGCGAAGAGATCCACGAAATACAGATGTAACTCTGTGAGATGAATTAATAGAACACTGAGCAGTTTCTCAGAAATCTTCTTTCCAGATTTCATCGGAGGATATTTCCTTTTACACCATAGCCCTCTATGGGCTTCCAAATAACACTTTGCCAATTCCACAAGAACTGTCGTAGCGAAAGGCTTCTTGAGGGGAAAGCTGTAACTCTATGAGAGGATTTCACAGAACACAAAGAAGTTTCTCAGAAAGCTTCTTTCTCTTGGTTATCGGAGGATATTTCCTTTGGCCCTATAGTCTTCAAAGGGAAAGGAAATATCTGTTGTCAGATTCCACAGAAATAAGGCTAGCAAAGAGATCCACGCAATACAGATGTAACTCTGTGAGATGAATTAACAGATCACTAATCAGTTTCTCAGAAAGCTTCTTTCCAGATTTCATCGGAGGATATTTCCTTTTTCACCATAGCCCTCTATGGGCTTCCAAATATCACTTTGCCAATTCCACAAGAACTGTCTTCGCGAAAGGCTTCTTGAGGGGAAAGCTGTATCTCTGTGAGATGATTTCACAGAACACAAAGAAGTTTCTCAGAAAGCTTCTTTCTCTTTGTTATCGGAGGATATTTCCTTTGGCCCTATAGTCTTCAAAGGGAAAGGAAATATCTGTTGTCAGATTCCACAGAAATAAGGCTAGCAAAGAGATCCACGAAATACAGATGTAACTCTGTGAGATGAATTAACAGATCACTAATCAGTTTCTCAGAAAGCTTCGTTCCAGATTTCATCTGAGGATATTTCCTTTTTCACCGTAGCCCTCTATGGGCTTCCAAATGTCACTTTGCCAATTCCACAAGAACTGTCTTAGCGAAAGGCTTCTTGAGGGGAAAGCTGTAACTCTGTGAGATGATTTCACAGAACATAAAGAAGTTTCTCAGAAAGCTTCTTTCTCTTTGTTATCGGAGGATATTTCCTTTGGCCCTATAGTCTTCAAAGGGATCCGAAATATCTGTTCTCAGATTCCACAGAAATAAGGCTAGCAAAGAGATCCACGAAATACAGATGTAACACTGTGAGATGAATTAACAGATCACTAAGCAGTTTCTCAGAAAGCATCTTTCCAGATTTCATCGGAGGATATTTCCTTTTTCACCATAGTCCTCTATGGGCTTCCAGAGATCACTTTGCCAATTCCACAAGAACTGTCTTAGCGAAAGGCTTCTTGAGGGGAAAGCTGTAATTCTGTGAGTTGATTTCACAGAACACAAAGAAGTTTCTCAGAAAACTTCTTTCTCTTTGTTATCGGAGGATATTTCCTTTGGCCCTATAGTCTTCAAAGGGATCCGAAATATCTGTTCACAGATTCCACAAAAATGAGGCTAGCAAAGAGATCCACGAAACACAGATGTAACTCTTTGAGATGAATTAATAGAAAACTGAGCAGTTTCTCAGAAAGCTTCTTTCCAGATTTCATCGGAGGATATTTCCTTTTTCACCATAGCCCTCTATGGGCTTCCAAAAATCACTTTGCAATTCCACAAGAACTGTCTTAGCGAAAGGCTTCTTGAGGGGAAAGCTGTAACTCTGTGAGATGATTTCACAGAACACAAAGAAGTTTCTCAGAAAGCTTCTTTCTCTTTGTTATCGGAGGATATTTCCTTTGGCCCTATAGTCTTCAAAGGGATCCGAAATATCTGTTCTCAGATTCCACAGAAATAAGGCTAGCAAGGAGATCCACGAAATACAGATGTAACTCTGTGAGATGAATTAAGAGATCACTAAGCAGTTTCTCAGAAAGCTTCTTTCCAGAGATCATTGGAGGATATTTCCTTTTTCTCCATAGCCCTCTATGAGCTTCGAAATTTCACATTGCAAATTCCACAAGAACTGTCTTAGCGAAAGGCTCCTTGAGGGGAAAGCTGTAACTCTGTGAGATGATTTCACAGAACACAAAGAAGTTTCTCAGAAAGCTTCTTTCTCTTTGTTATCGGAGGATATTTCCTTTGGCCGTATAGTCTTCAAAGGGATCCGAAATATCTGCTCTCAGATTCCACAGAAATAAGGCTAGCAAAGAGATCCACGAAGTACAGGGGTAACTCTGTGAGATGAATTATCAGAACACTAAGCAGTTTCTCAGAAAGCTTCTTTCCAGATTTCATCGGAGGATATTTCCATTTTCACCATAGCCCTCTATCGGCTTCCAAATATCACTTTGCCAATTCCAAAAGAACTGTCTTAGCGAAAGGCTTCTTGAGGGGAAAGCTGTACCTCTCTGAGATGATTTCACAGAACACAAAGAAGTTTCTCAGAAAGCTTCTTTCTCTTGGTTATCGGAGATTATTTCCTTTGGCCCTGTAGTCTTCAAAGGGAAAGGAAATATCTGTTCTCAGATTCCACAGAAATAAGGCTAGCAAAGAGATCCACGAAATACAGATGTAACTCTGTGAGATGAATTAACAGAACACTAAGCAGTTTCTCAGAAAGCTTCCTTCCAGATTTCATCTGAGGATATTTCCTTTTTCACCATAGCCCTCTATGGGCTTCCAAATATCACTTTGCCAATTCCACAAGAACTGTCTTAGCGAAAGGCTTCTTGAGGGGAAAGCTGTAACTCTGTGAGATGATTTCACAGAACACAAAGAAGTTTCTCAGAAAGCTTCCTTCTCTTTGTTATCGGAGGATATTTCCTTTGGCCCTATAGTCTTCAAAGGGAAAGGAAATATCTGTTGTCAGATTCCACAGAAACCAGGCTAGCAAAGAGATCCACGAAATACAGATGTAACTCTGTGAGATGAATTAACAGATCACTAAGCAGTTTCTCAGAAAGCTTCTTTCCAGATTTCATCGGAGGATATTTCCTTTTTCACCATAGCCCTCTATGGTCTTCCAAATATCACTTTGCCAATTCCACAAGAACTGTCTTAGCGAAAGGCTTCTTGAGGGGAAAGCTGTAACTCTGTGAGATGATTTCACAGAACACAAAGAAGTTTCTGAGAAAGCTTCTTTCTCTTTGTTATCGGAGGATATTTCCTTTGGCCCTATAGTCTTCAAAGTGAAAGGAATTATCTGTTCTCAGATTCCACAGAAATAACGCTAGCAAAGAGATCCACGAAATACAGATGTAACTCTGTGAGATGAATTAACAGAACACTAAGCAGTTTCTCAGAAAGCTTCTTTCCAGATTTCATCGGAGGATATTTCCTTTTTCACCATAGCCCTCTATGGGCTTCCAAATATCACTTTGCCAATTCCACAAGAACTGTCTTAGCGAAAGGCTTCTTGAGGGGAAAGCTGTAACTCTGTGAGATGATTTCACAGAACACAAAGAAGTTTCTCAGGAAGCTTCTTTCTCTTTGTTATCGGAGGATATTTCCTTTGGCCCTATAGTCTTCAAAGGGAAAGGAAATATTTGTTGTCAGATTCCACAGAAATAAGGCTAGCAAAGAGATCCACGAAATACAGATGTAACTCTTTGAGATGAATTAAGAGAACACTAAGCAGTTTCTCAGAAAGCTTCTTTCCAGATTTCATCGGAGGATATTTCCTTTTTCACCATAGCCCTCTATGGGCTTCCAAATATCACTTTGCCAATTCCACAAGAACTGTCTTAGCGAAAGGCTTCTTGAGGGGAAAGCTGTAACTCTGTGAGATGATTTCACAGAACACAAAGAAGTTGCTCAGAAAGCTTCTGTCTCTTTGTTACCGGAGGATATTTCCTTTGGCCCTATAGTCTTCAAAGGGATCCGAAATATCTGTTCTCAGATTCCACAGAAATAAGGCTAGCAAAGAGATCCACGAAATACAGATGTAACTCTGTGAGATGAATTAACAGAACACTAAGCAGTTTCTCTGAAAGCTTCTTCCCAGATTTCATCGGTGGATATTTCCTTTTTCACCATAGCCCTCTATGGGCTTCCAAATATCACTTTGGCAATTCCACAAGAACTGTCTTAGCGAAAGGCTTCTTGAGGGGAAAGCTGTAACTCTGTGAGATGATTTCACAGAACACAAAGAAGTTTCTCAGAAAGCTTCTTTCTCTTTGTTATCGGAGGATATTTCCTTTGGCCCTATAGTCTTCAAAGGGATCCGAAATATCTGTTCTCAGATTCCACAGAAATAAGGCTAGCAAAGAGATCCACGAAATACAGATGTAACTCTGTGAGATGAATTAACAGAACACTAAGCAGTTTCTCAGAAAGCTTCTTTCCAGATTTCATCTGAGGATATTTCCTTTTTCACCGTAGCCCTCTATGGGCTTCCAAATGTCACTTTGCCAATTCCACAAGAACTGTCTTAGCGAAAGGCTTCTTGAGGGGAAAGCTGTAACTCTGTGAGATGATTTCACAGAACACAAAGAAGTTTCTCAGAAACCTTCTTTCTCTTTGTTATCGGAGGATATTTCCTTTGTCCGTATAGTCTTTAAAGGGATCCGAAATATCTGTTCTCAGATTCCACAGAAACAAGGGTAGCAAAGAGTTCCACGAAATACAGATGTAACTCTGTGAGATGAATTAACAGAACACTAAGCAGTTTCTCAGAAAGCTTCTTTCCAGATTTCATCGGAGGATATTTCCTTCTTCACCATAGCCCTCTACGGGCTTCCAAATATCACTTTGCCAATTCCACAAGAACTGTCTTAGCGAAAGGCTTCTTGAGGGGAAAGCTGTAACTCTGTGAGATGATTTCACAGAACACAAAGAAGTATCTCAGAAAGCTTCTTTCTCATTGTTATCGGAGGATATTTCCTTTGGCCGTATAGTCTTCAAAGGGATCCGAAATATCTGTTCTCAGATTCCACAGAAATAAGGCTAGCAAAGAGATCCACGAAATACAGATGTAACTCTGTGAGATGAATTAACAGATCACTAATCAGTTTCTCAGAAAGCTTCTTTCCAGATTTCATCGGAGGATATTTCCTTTTTCACCATAGCCCTCTATGGGCTTCCAAATATCACTTTGCCAATTCCACAAGAACTGTCTTCGCGAAAGGCTTCTTGAGGGGAAAGCTGTATCTCTGTGAGATGATTTCACAGAACACAAAGAAGTTTCTCAGAAAGCTTCTTTCTCTTTGTTATCGGAAGATATTTCCTTTGCCCCTATAGTCTTCAAAGGGAAAGGAAATATCTGTTGTCAGATTACACAGAAATAAGGCTAGCAAAGAGATCCACGAAATACAGATGTAACCCTGTGAGATGAATTAACAGAACACTAAGCAGTTTCTCAGAAAGCTTCTTTCCAGATATCATCGGAGGATATTTCCTTTTTCACCATAGCCCTCTAAGGGCATCCAAATATCACTTTGCCAATTCCACAAGAACTGTCTTAGCGAAAGGCTTCTTGAGGGGAAAGCTGTAACTCTGTGAGATGATTTCACAGAACACAAAGAAGTTGCTCAGAAAGCTTCTTTCTCTTTGTTATCGGAGGATATTTCCTTTGGCCCTATAGTCTTCAAAGGGAAAGGAAATATCTGTTCTCAGATTCCACAGAAATAAGGCTAGCAAAGAGATCCACGAAATACAGATGTAACTCTGTGAGATGAATTAACAGAACACTAAGCAGTTTCTCAGAAAGCTTCGTTCCAGATTTCATCTGAGGATATTTCCTTTTTCACCGTAGCCCTCTATGGGCTTCAAATGTCACTTTTCCAATTCCACAAGAACTGTCTTAGCGAAAGGCTTCTTGAGGGGAAAGCTGTAACTCTGTGAGATGATTTCACAGAACACAAAGAAGTTTCTGAGAAAGCGTCTTTCTCTTTCTTATCGGAGGATATTTCCTTTGGCCCTATAGTCTTCAAAGGGAGAGGAAATATCTGTTGTCAGATTCCACAGAAATAAGGCTGGCAAAGAGATCCACGAAATACAGATGTAACTCTGTGAGATGAATTAACAGAACACTAAGCAGTTTCTCAGAAAGCTTCTTTCCAGATTTCATCGGAGGATATTTCCTTTTTCACCATAGCCCTCTACGGGCTTCCAAATATCACTTTGCCAATTCCACAAGAACTGTCTTAGCGAAAGGCTTCTTAAGGGGAAAGCTGTAACTCTGTGAGATGATTTCACAGAACACAAAGAAGTTGCTCAGAAAGCTTCTTTCTCATTGTTATCGGAGGATATTTCCTTTGGCCGTATAGTCTTCAGGGGAAAGGAAATATCCTTTTTCAGATTCCACAGAAATAAGGCTAGCAAAGAGATCCACGAAATACAGATGTAACTCTGTGAGATGAATTAACAGAACACTAAGCAGTTTCTCAGAAAGCTTCTTTCCAGATTTCATCGGAGGATATTTCCTATTTCACCATAGCCCTCTATGGACTTCGAAATATCACTTTGCCAATTCCAGAAGAACTGTCTTAGCGAAAGGCTTCTTGAGGGCAAAGCTGTAACTCTGTGAGATGATTTCACAGAACACAAAGAAGTTGCTCAGAAAGCTTCTTTCTCTTTGTAATCGGAGGATATTTCCTTTGGCCCTATAGTCTTCAAAGGGATCCGAAATATCTGTTCACAGATTCCACAGAAATAAGGCTAGCGAAGAGATCCACGAAATACAGATGTAACTCTGTGAGATGAATTAATAGAACACTGAGCAGTTTCTCAGAAATCTTCTTTCCAGATTTCATCGGAGGATATTTCCTTTTACACCATAGCCCTCTATGGGCTTCCAAATAACACTTTGCCAATTCCACAAGAACTGTCGTAGCGAAAGGCTTCTTGAGGGGAAAGCTGTAACTCTATGAGAGGATTTCACAGAACACAAAGAAGTTTCTCAGAAAGCTTCTTTCTCTTGGTTATCGGAGGATATTTCCTTTGGCCCTATAGTCTTCAAAGGGAAAGGAAATATCTGTTGTCAGATTCCACAGAAATAAGGCTAGCAAAGAGATCCACGCAATACAGATGTAACTCTGTGAGATGAATTAACAGATCACTAATCAGTTTCTCAGAAAGCTTCTTTCCAGATTTCATCGGAGGATATTTCCTTTTTCACCATAGCCCTCTATGGGCTTCCAAATATCACTTTGCCAATTCCACAAGAACTGTCTTCGCGAAAGGCTTCTTGAGGGGAAAGCTGTATCTCTGTGAGATGATTTCACAGAACACAAAGAAGTTTCTCAGAAAGCTTCTTTCTCTTTGTTATCGGAGGATATTTCCTTTGGCCCTATAGTCTTCAAAGGGAAAGGAAATATCTGTTGTCAGATTCCACAGAAATAAGGCTAGCAAAGAGATCCACGAAATACAGATGTAACTCTGTGAGATGAATTAACAGATCACTAATCAGTTTCTCAGAAAGCTTCGTTCCAGATTTCATCTGAGGATATTTCCTTTTTCACCGTAGCCCTCTATGGGCTTCCAAATGTCACTTTGCCAATTCCACAAGAACTGTCTTAGCGAAAGGCTTCTTGAGGGGAAAGCTGTAACTCTGTGAGATGATTTCACAGAACATAAAGAAGTTTCTCAGAAAGCTTCTTTCTCTTTGTTATCGGAGGATATTTCCTTTGGCCCTATAGTCTTCAAAGGGATCCGAAATATCTGTTCTCAGATTCCACAGAAATAAGGCTAGCAAAGAGATCCACGAAATACAGATGTAACACTGTGAGATGAATTAACAGATCACTAAGCAGTTTCTCAGAAAGCATCTTTCCAGATTTCATCGGAGGATATTTCCTTTTTCACCATAGTCCTCTATGGGCTTCCAGAGATCACTTTGCCAATTCCACAAGAACTGTCTTAGCGAAAGGCTTCTTGAGGGGAAAGCTGTAATTCTGTGAGTTGATTTCACAGAACACAAAGAAGTTTCTCAGAAAACTTCTTTCTCTTTGTTATCGGAGGATATTTCCTTTGGCCCTATAGTCTTCAAAGGGATCCGAAATATCTGTTCACAGATTCCACAAAAATGAGGCTAGCAAAGAGATCCACGAAACACAGATGTAACTCTTTGAGATGAATTAATAGAAAACTGAGCAGTTTCTCAGAAAGCTTCTTTCCAGATTTCATCGGAGGATATTTCCTTTTTCACCATAGCCCTCTATGGGCTTCCAAAAATCACTTTGCAATTCCACAAGAACTGTCTTAGCGAAAGGCTTCTTGAGGGGAAAGCTGTAACTCTGTGAGATGATTTCACAGAACACAAAGAAGTTTCTCAGAAAGCTTCTTTCTCTTTGTTATCGGAGGATATTTCCTTTGGCCCTATAGTCTTCAAAGGGATCCGAAATATCTGTTCTCAGATTCCACAGAAATAAGGCTAGCAAGGAGATCCACGAAATACAGATGTAACTCTGTGAGATGAATTAAGAGATCACTAAGCAGTTTCTCAGAAAGCTTCTTTCCAGAGATCATTGGAGGATATTTCCTTTTTCTCCATAGCCCTCTATGAGCTTCGAAATTTCACATTGCAAATTCCACAAGAACTGTCTTAGCGAAAGGCTCCTTGAGGGGAAAGCTGTAACTCTGTGAGATGATTTCACAGAACACAAAGAAGTTTCTCAGAAAGCTTCTTTCTCTTTGTTATCGGAGGATATTTCCTTTGGCCGTATAGTCTTCAAAGGGATCCGAAATATCTGCTCTCAGATTCCACAGAAATAAGGCTAGCAAAGAGATCCACGAAGTACAGGGGTAACTCTGTGAGATGAATTATCAGAACACTAAGCAGTTTCTCAGAAAGCTTCTTTCCAGATTTCATCGGAGGATATTTCCATTTTCACCATAGCCCTCTATCGGCTTCCAAATATCACTTTGCCAATTCCAAAAGAACTGTCTTAGCGAAAGGCTTCTTGAGGGGAAAGCTGTACCTCTCTGAGATGATTTCACAGAACACAAAGAAGTTTCTCAGAAAGCTTCTTTCTCTTGGTTATCGGAGATTATTTCCTTTGGCCCTGTAGTCTTCAAAGGGAAAGGAAATATCTGTTCTCAGATTCCACAGAAATAAGGCTAGCAAAGAGATCCACGAAATACAGATGTAACTCTGTGAGATGAATTAACAGAACACTAAGCAGTTTCTCAGAAAGCTTCCTTCCAGATTTCATCTGAGGATATTTCCTTTTTCACCATAGCCCTCTATGGGCTTCCAAATATCACTTTGCCAATTCCACAAGAACTGTCTTAGCGAAAGGCTTCTTGAGGGGAAAGCTGTAACTCTGTGAGATGATTTCACAGAACACAAAGAAGTTTCTCAGAAAGCTTCCTTCTCTTTGTTATCGGAGGATATTTCCTTTGGCCCTATAGTCTTCAAAGGGAAAGGAAATATCTGTTGTCAGATTCCACAGAAACCAGGCTAGCAAAGAGATCCACGAAATACAGATGTAACTCTGTGAGATGAATTAACAGATCACTAAGCAGTTTCTCAGAAAGCTTCTTTCCAGATTTCATCGGAGGATATTTCCTTTTTCACCATAGCCCTCTATGGTCTTCCAAATATCACTTTGCCAATTCCACAAGAACTGTCTTAGCGAAAGGCTTCTTGAGGGGAAAGCTGTAACTCTGTGAGATGATTTCACAGAACACAAAGAAGTTTCTGAGAAAGCTTCTTTCTCTTTGTTATCGGAGGATATTTCCTTTGGCCCTATAGTCTTCAAAGTGAAAGGAATTATCTGTTCTCAGATTCCACAGAAATAACGCTAGCAAAGAGATCCACGAAATACAGATGTAACTCTGTGAGATGAATTAACAGAACACTAAGCAGTTTCTCAGAAAGCTTCTTTCCAGATTTCATCGGAGGATATTTCCTTTTTCACCATAGCCCTCTATGGGCTTCCAAATATCACTTTGCCAATTCCACAAGAACTGTCTTAGCGAAAGGCTTCTTGAGGGGAAAGCTGTAACTCTGTGAGATGATTTCACAGAACACAAAGAAGTTTCTCAGGAAGCTTCTTTCTCTTTGTTATCGGAGGATATTTCCTTTGGCCCTATAGTCTTCAAAGGGAAAGGAAATATTTGTTGTCAGATTCCACAGAAATAAGGCTAGCAAAGAGATCCACGAAATACAGATGTAACTCTTTGAGATGAATTAAGAGAACACTAAGCAGTTTCTCAGAAAGCTTCTTTCCAGATTTCATCGGAGGATATTTCCTTTTTCACCATAGCCCTCTATGGGCTTCCAAATATCACTTTGCCAATTCCACAAGAACTGTCTTAGCGAAAGGCTTCTTGAGGGGAAAGCTGTAACTCTGTGAGATGATTTCACAGAACACAAAGAAGTTGCTCAGAAAGCTTCTGTCTCTTTGTTACCGGAGGATATTTCCTTTGGCCCTATAGTCTTCAAAGGGATCCGAAATATCTGTTCTCAGATTCCACAGAAATAAGGCTAGCAAAGAGATCCACGAAATACAGATGTAACTCTGTGAGATGAATTAACAGAACACTAAGCAGTTTCTCTGAAAGCTTCTTCCCAGATTTCATCGGTGGATATTTCCTTTTTCACCATAGCCCTCTATGGGCTTCCAAATATCACTTTGGCAATTCCACAAGAACTGTCTTAGCGAAAGGCTTCTTGAGGGGAAAGCTGTAACTCTGTGAGATGATTTCACAGAACACAAAGAAGTTTCTCAGAAAGCTTCTTTCTCTTTGTTATCGGAGGATATTTCCTTTGGCCCTATAGTCTTCAAAGGGATCCGAAATATCTGTTCTCAGATTCCACAGAAATAAGGCTAGCAAAGAGATCCACGAAATACAGATGTAACTCTGTGAGATGAATTAACAGAACACTAAGCAGTTTCTCAGAAAGCTTCTTTCCAGATTTCATCTGAGGATATTTCCTTTTTCACCGTAGCCCTCTATGGGCTTCCAAATGTCACTTTGCCAATTCCACAAGAACTGTCTTAGCGAAAGGCTTCTTGAGGGGAAAGCTGTAACTCTGTGAGATGATTTCACAGAACATAAAGAAGTTTCTCAGAAAGCTTCTTTCTCTTTGTTATCGGAGGATATTTCCTTTGGCCCTAGAGTCTTTAAAGGGATCCGAAATATCTGTTCTCAGATTCCACAGAAATAAGGCTAGCAAAGAGATCCACGAAATACAGATGTAACACTGTGAGATGAATTAATAGAAAACTGAGCAGTTTCTCAGAAAGCTTCTTTCCAGATTTCATCGGAGGATATTTCCTTTTTCACCATACCCCTCTATGGGCTCCCAAATATCACTTTGCCAATTCCACAAGAACTGTCTTCGCGAAAGGCTTCTTGAGGGGAAAGCTGTAACTCTATGAGATGATTTCACAGAACACAAAGAAGTTTCTCAGAAAGCTTCTTTCTCTTTGTTATCGGAAGATATTTCCTTTGCCCCTATAGTCTTCAAAGGGAAAGGAAATATCTGTTGTCAGATTCCACAGAAATAAGGCTAGCAAAGAGATCCACGAAATACAGATGTAACCCTGTGAGATGAATTAACAAAACACTAAGCAGTTTCTCAGAAAGCTTCTTTCCAGATATCATCGGAGGATATTTCCTTTTTCACCAGAGCCCTCTATGGGCATCCAAATATCACTTTGCCAATTCCACAAGAACTGTCCTAGCGAAAGGCTTCTTGAGGGGAACGCTGTAACTCTGTGAGATAATTTCACAGAACACAAAGAAGTTGCTCAGAAAGCTTCTTTCTCTTTGTTATCGGAGGATATTTCCTTTGGCCTTATAGTCTTCAAAGGGATCCGAAATATCTGTTCTCAGATTCCACAGAAATAAGGCTAGCAAAGAGATCCACGAAATACAGATGTAACCCTGTGAGATGAATTAACAGAACACTAAGCAGTTTCTCAGAAAGCTTCTTTCCAGATATCATCGGAGGATATTTCCTTTTTCACCATAGCCCTGTATGGGTTTCCTAATATCACTTTGCCAATTCCAGAAGAACTGTCTTAGCGAAAGGCTTCTTGAGGGGAAAGCTGTAACTCTGTGAGATGATTTCACAGAACACAAAGAAGTTTCTCAGAAAGCTTCTTTCTATTTGTTATCGGAGGATATTTCCTTTGGCCGTATAGTCTTCAAAGGGAAGGGAAATATCTGCTCTCAGATTCCACCGAAATAAGGCTAGCAAAGAAATCCACGAAATACAGATGTAACTCTGTGAGATGAATTAAAAGAACACTAAGCAGTTTCTCAGAAAGCTTCTTTCCAGATTTCATCGGAGGATATTTCCTTTTTCTCCATAGCCCTCTATGAGCTTCCAAATATCACTTTGCCAATTCCACAAGAACTGTCTTAGCGAAAGGCTTCTTGAGGGGAAAGCTGTAACTCTGTGAGATGATTTCACAGAACACAAAGAAGTTTCTCAGAAAGCTTCTTTCTCTTTGTTATCGGAGGATATTTCCTTTGACCCTAGAGTCTTCAAAGGGAAACGAAATATCTGTTCTCAGATTCCACAGAAATAAGGCTAGCAAAGAGATCCACGAAATACAGATGTAACTCTGTGAGATGAATTAACAGAACACTAAGCAGTTTCTCAGAAAGCTTCTTTCCAGATTTCATCGTAGGATATTTCCTTTTTCACCATAGCCCTCTATGGGCTTCCAAATATCACTTTGCGAATTCCACAAGAACTGTCTTAGCGAAAGGCTTCTTGAGGGGAAAGCTGTAACTCTGTGAGATGATTTCACAGAACACAAAGAAGTTTCTCAGAAAGCTTCTTTCTCTTGGTTATCGGAGGATATTTCCTTTGGCCCTATAGTCTTCAAAGGGATCCGAAATATCTGTTCTCAGATTCCACAGAAATAAGGCTAGCAAAGAGATCCACGAAATACAGATGTAACTCTGTGAGATGAATTAACAGATCACTAAGCAGTTTCTCAGAAAGCTTCTTTCCAGATTTCATCGGAGGATATTTCCTTTTTCTCCGTAGCCCTCTATGAGCTTCCAAATATCACTTTGCCAATTCCACAAGAACTGTCTAGCGAAAGGCTTGTTGAGGGGAAAGCTGTAACTCTGTGAGATGATTTCACAGAACACAAAGAAGTTTCTGAGAAAGCTTCTTTCTCTTTGTTATCGGAGGATATTTCCTTTGGCCCTATAGTCCTCAAAGGGAAAGGAAATATCTGTTGTCAGATTCCACAGAAATAAGGCTAGCAAAGAGATCCACGAAATACAGATGTAACTCTGTGAGATGAATTAACAGAACACTAAGCAGTTTCTCAAAAAGCTTCCTTCCAGATTTCATGGGAGGATATTTCCTTTTTCACCATAGCCCTCTATGGGCTTCCAAAGATCACTTTGCCAATTCCACAAGAACTGTCTTAGCGAAAGGCTTCTTGAGGGGAAAGCTGTAACTCTGTGAGATGATTTCACAGAACACAAAGAAGTTTCTCAGAAACCTTCTTTCTCTTTGTTATCGGAGGATATTTCCTTTGGCCCTATCATCTTCAAAGGCAAAGGAAATATCTGTTGTCAGATTCCACAGAAATAAGGCTAGCAAAGAGATCCACGAAATACAGATGTAACTCTGTGAGATGAATTAACAGAACACTAAGCACTTTCTCAGAAAGCTTCTTTCCAGTTTTCATCGGGGGATATTTCCTTTTTCACCATAGCCCTCTATGGGCTTCCAAATATCACTTTGCCAATTCCACAAGAACTGTCTTAGCGAAAGGCTTCTTGAGGGGAAAGCTGTAACTCTGTGAGATGATTTCACAGACCACAAAAAAGTTTCTTAGAAAGCTTCTTCTCTTGGTTATCGGAGGATATTTCTTTGGCCCTATAGTCTTCAAAGTGATCCGAAATATCCGTTATCAGATCCCATAGCAATAAGGTTAGCAAAGAGATCCACGAAATACAGATGTAACTCTGTGAGATGAATTAACAGAACACTAAGCAGGTTCTCAGAAAGCTTCTTTCCAGATTTCATTGGAGGATATTTCCTTTTTCTCCATTGCCCTCTATGAGCTTCCAAATATCACTTTGCCAATTCCACAAGAACTGTCTTAGCGAAAGGCTTCTTGAGTGGAAAGCTGTAACTCTGTGAGAGGATTTCACATAACACAAAGAAGTATCTCAGAAAGCTTCTTTCTCTTTGTTATCGCAGGATATTTCCTTTGGCCCTATAGTCTTCAAAGGGATCCGAAATATCTGTTCTCAGATTCCACTGAAATAAGGCTAGCAACGAGATCCACGAAATACAGATGTAACTCTGTGAGATGAATTAACAGATCACTAAGCAGTTTCTCAGAAAGCTTCTTTCCAGATTTCATCGGAGGATATTTCCTTTTTCTCCGTAGCCCTCTATGAGCTTCCAAATATCACTTTGCCAATTCCACAAGAACTGTCTAGCGAAAGGCTTGTTGAGGGTAAAGCTGTAACACTGTGAGATGATTTCACAGAACACAAAGAAGTTTCTGAGAAAGCTTCTTTCTCTTTGTTATCGGAGGATATTTCCTTTGGCCCTATAGTCCTCAAAGGGAAAGGAAATATCTGTTGTCAGATTCCACAGAAATAAGACTAGCAAAGAGATCCACGAAATACAGATGTAACTCTGTGAGATGAATTAACAGATCACTAAGCAGCTCCTCAGAAAGCTTCTTTCCAGATTTTATCGGAGGATATTTCCTTTTTCTCCATAGCCCTCTATGAGCTTCCAAATATCACTTTGCCAATTCCACAAGAACTGTCTAGCGAAAGGCTTCTTGAGGGGAAAACTGTAACTCTGTGAGATGATTTCACGGAACACAAAGAAGTTGCTCAGAAAGCTTCTTTCTCTTTGTTATCGGAGGATATTTCCTTTGGCCGTATAGTCTTCAAAGGGATCCGAAATATCTGTTCTCAGATTCCACAGAAATAAGGCTAGCAAAGAGATCCACGAAGTACAGAGGTAACTCTGTGAGATGAATTAACAGAACACTAAGCAGTTTCTCAGAAAGCTTCTTTCCAGATTTCATCGGAGGATATTTCCTTTTTCACCATAGCCCTCTACGGGCTTCCAAATATAACTTTGCCAATTCCACAAGAACTGTCTTAGCGAAAGGCTTCTTGAGGGGAAAGCTGTAACTCTGTGAGATGATTTCACAGAACACAAAGAAGTTTCTCAGAAAGCTTCCTTCTCTTTGTTATCGGAGGATATTTCCTTTGGTCCTATAGTCTTCAAAGGGATCCGAAATATCTGTTCACAGATTCCACAGAAATAAGGCTAGCAAAGAGATCCACGAAATACAGACGTAACTCTGTGAGTTGAATTAATAGAACACTGAGCAGTTTCTCAGAAAGCTTCTTTCCAGATTTCATCGGAGGATATTTCCTTTTTCACCATAGCCCTCTATGGGCTTCCAAATATCACATTGCCCATTCCACAAGAACTGTCTTAGCTAAAGGCTTCTTGAGGGGAAAGCTGTAACTCTGTGAGATGATTTCACGGAACACAAAGAAGTTTCTCTGAAAGCTTCTTTCTCTTTGTTATCGGAGGATATTTCCTTTGGCCCTATAGTCTTCAAAGGGAAAGGAAATATCTGTTGTCAGATTCCACAGAAATAAGGCTAGCAAAGAGATCCACGAAATACAGATGTAACTCTGTGAGATGAATTAACAGAAAACTAAGCAGTTTCTCAGAAAGCTTCTTTCCAAATTTCATCGGAGGATATTTCCTTTTTCACCATAGCCCTCTATGGGCTTCCAAATATCACTTTGCCAATTCCACAAGAACTGACTTAGCGAAAGGCTTCTTGAGGGGAAAGCTGTAACTCTGTGAGATGATTTCACAGACCACAAAAAAGTTTCTTAGAAAGCTTCTTCTCTTGGTTATCGGAGGATATTTCTTTGGCCCTATAGTCTTCAAAGGGATCCGAAATATCCGTTATCAGTTTCCATAGAAATAAGGTTAGCAAAGAGATCCACGAAATACAGATGTAACTCTGTGAGATGAATTAACAGAACACTAAGCAGTTTCTCAGAAAACTTCTTTCCAGATTTCATCGGAGGATATTTCCTTTTTCACCATAGCCCTCTATGAGCTTCCAAATATCACTTTGCCAATTCCACAAGAACTGTCTTAGTGAAAGGCTTCTTGAGGGGAAAGCTGTAACTCTGTGAGATGATTTCACAGAACACAAAGAAGTTTCTCAGAAAGCTTCTTTCTCTTTGTTATCGGAGGATATTTCCTTTGGCCCTATAGTCTTCAAAGGGAAAGGAAATATCTGTTGTCAGATTCCACAGAAATAAGGCTAGCAAAGAGATCCACGAAATACAGATGTAACTCTGTGAGATGAATTAACAGAACACTAAGCAGTTTCTCAGAAAGCTCCTTTCCAGATTTCATCGGAGGATATTTCCTTTTTCACCGTAGCCCTCTATGGGCTTCCAAATGTCACTTTGCCAATTCCACAAGAACTGTCTTAGCGAAAGGCTTCTTCAGGGGAAAGCTGTAACTCTGTGAGGTGATTTCACAGAACACAAAGAAGTTTCTCAGAAACCTTCTTTCTCTTTGTTATCGGAGGATATTTCCTTTGGCCCTATAGTCTTCAAAGGGAAACGAAATATCTGTTCTCAGATTCCACAGAAATAAGGCTAGCAAAGAGATCCACGAAATACAGATGTAACTCTGTGAGATGAATTAACAGAATACTAAGCAGTTTCTCAGAAAGCTTCTTTCCTGATTTCATCGGAGGATATTTCCTTTTTCTCCATAGCCCTCTATGAGCTTCCAAATATCACTTTGCCAATTCCACAAGAACTGTCTTAGCGAAAGGCTTCTTGAGGGGAAAGCTGTAACTCTATGAGAGGATTTCACATAACACAAAGAAGTTTCTCAGAAAGCTTCTTTCTCTTTGTTATCGGACGATATTTCCTTTGGCCCTATAGTCTTCAAAGGGATCCGAAATATCTGTTCTCAGATTCCACAGAAATAAGGGTAACAAAGAGATCCACGAAATACAGAGGTAACTCTGTGAGAAGAATTAACAGAACACTAAGCAGTTTCTCAGAAAGCTTCTTTCCAGATTTCATCGGAGGATATTTCCTTTTTCACCGTAGCCCTCTATGGGCTTCCAAATATCAGTTTGCCAATTCCACAAGAACTGTCTTAGCGAAAGGCTTCTTGAGGGGAAAGCTGTAACTCTGTGAGATGATTTCACAGAACACAAAGAAGTTTCTCAGAAAGCTTCTTTCTCTTTGTTATCGGAGGATATTTCCTTTGGCCGTATAGTCTTCAAAGGGATCCGAAATATCTGTTGTCATATACCACAGAAATAAGGCTAGCAAAGAGATCCACGAAATACAGATGTAACTCTGTGAGATGAATTAACAGAACACTAAGCAGTTTCTCAGAAAGCTTCTTTCCAGATTTCATCGGAGGATATTTCCTTTTTCACCATAGCCCTCTATGGGCTTCCAAATATCACTTTGCCAATTCCACAAGAACTGTCTTAGCGAAAGGCTTCTTGAGGGGAAAGCTGTAACTCTGTGAGATGATTTCACAGAACACAAAGAAGTTTCTGAGAAGGCTTCTTTCTCTTTGTTATCGGAGGATATTTCCTTTGGCCCCGTAGTCCTCAAAGGGAAAGGAAATATCTGTTGTCAGATTCCACAGAAATAAGGCTAGCAAAGAGATCCACGACATACAGATGTAACTCTGTGAGATGAATTAACAGAACACTAAGCAGTTTCTCAGAAAGCTTCCTTCCAGATTTCATGGGAGGATATTTCCTTTTTCACCATAGCCCTCTATGGGCTTCCAAAGATCACTTTGCCAATTCCACAAGAACTGTCTTAGCGAAAGGCTTCTTGAGGGGAAAGCTGTAATTCTGTGAGTTGATTTCACAGAACACAAAGAAGTTTCTCAGAAAGCTTCTTTCTCTTTGTTATCGGAGGATATTTCCTTTGGCCCTATAGTCTTCAAAGGGATCCGAAATATCTGTTCACAGATTCCACAGAAATAAGGCTAGCAAAGAGATCCACGAAATACAGATGTAACTCTGTGAGATGAATTAATAGAAAACTGAGCAGTTTCTCAGAAAGCTTCTTTCCAGATTTCATCGGAGGATATTTCCTTTTTCACCATAGCCCTCTATGGGCTTCCAAATATCACTTTGCAATTCCACAAGAACTGTCTTAGCGAAAGCTTCTTGAGGGGAAAGCTGTAACTCTGTGAGATGATTTCACAGAACACAAAGAAGTTTCTCAGAAAGCTTCTTTCTCTTTCTTATCGGAGGATATTTCCTTTGGCCCTATAGTCTTCAAAGGGATCCGAAATATCTGTTCACAGATTCCACAGAAATAAGGCTAGGAAAGAGATCCACGAAATACAGATGTAACTCTGTGAGATGGATTAATAGAACACTGAGCAGTTTCTCAGAAAGCTTCTTTCCAGATTTCATCGGAGGATATTTCCTTTTTCACCATAGCCCTCTATGGGCTTCCAAATATCACTTTGCCAATTCCACAAGAACTGTCTTAGCGAAAGGCTTCTTGAGGGGAAAGCTGTAACTCTGTGAGATGATTTCACAGAACACAAAGAAGTTTCTCAGAAAGCTTCCTTCTCTTTGTTATCGGAGGATATTTCCTTTGGCCCTATAGTCTTCAAAGCTAAAGGAAATATCTGTTGTCAGATTCCACAGAAATAAGTCTAGCAAAGAGATACACGCAATACAGATTTAACTCTGTGAGATGAATTAACAGAAAACTAAGCAGTTTCTCAGAAAGCTTCTTTCCAGATTTCATCGGAGGATATTTCCTTTTTCACCATAGCCCTCTAAGGGCTTCCAAATATCAATTTGCCAATTCCATAAGAACTGTCTTAGCGAAAGGCTTCTTGAGGGGAAAGCTGTAACTCTGTGAGATGATTTCACAGAACACAAAGAAGTTTCTGAGAAAGCTTCTTTCTCTTTGTTATCGGAGGATATTTCCTTTGGCCGTATAGTCTTCAAAGGGAAAGGAATTATCTGTTCTCAGATTCCACAGAAATAACGCTGGCAAAGAGATCCACGAAATACAGATGTAACTCTGTGAGATGAATGAACAGAATACTAAGCAGTTTCTCAGAAAGCTTCTTTTCAGAGATCATTGGAGGATATTTCCTTTTTCTCCATAGCCCTCTATGAGCTTCCAAATATCACTTTGCCAATTCCACCAGAACTGTCTTACCGAAAAGCTTCTTGAGGGGAAAGCTGTAACTCTGTGAGATGATTTCACAAAACACAAAGAAGTTTCTGAGAAAGTTTCTTTCTCTTTATTATCGGAGGATATTTCCTTTGGCCCTATAGTCTTCAAAGGGAAAGGAAATATCTGTTCTCAGATTCCACAGAAATAAGGCTAGCAAAGAGATCCACGAAATACAGATGTAACTCTGTGAGATGAATTAACAGTACACTAAGCAGTTTCTCAGAAAGCTTCCTTCCAGATTTCATCGGAGGATATTTCCTTTTTCACCGTAGCCCTCTATGGGCTTCCAAATATCACTTTGCCAATTCCACAAGAACTGTCTTAGCGAAAGGCTTCTTGAGGGTAAAGCTGTAACTCTGTGAGATGATTTCACAGAACACAAAGAAGTTTCTCAGAAAGCTTTTTCTCTTTGTTATCGGAGGATATTTCCTTTGGCCCTATAGTCTTCAAAGGGAAAGGATATATCTGTTGTCAGATTACACAGAAATAAGACTAGCAAAGAGATCCACGATATACAGATGTAACACTGTGAGATGAATTAACGGAACACTAAGCAGTTTCTCAGAAAGCTTCTTTCCAGATTTCATGGGAGGATATTTCCTTTTTCACCATAGCCCTCTATGGGCTTCCAAATATCACTTTGCCAATTCCACAAGAACTGTCTTACCGAAAGGCTTCTTGAGGGGAAAGCTGTAACTCTGTGAGATGATTTCACAAAACACAAAGAAGTTTCTCAGAAAGCTTCTTTCTCTTTGTTATCGGAGGATATTTCCTTTGGCCCTATAGTCTTCAAAGGGAAAGGAAATATCTGTTCTCAGATTCCACAGAAATCAGGCTAGCAAAGAGATCCACGAAATACAGATGTTACTCTGTGAGATGAATTAACAGAACACTAAGCAGTTTGTCAGAAAGCTTCTTTCCAGGTTTCATCGGAGGATATTTCCTTTTTCACCATAGCCCTCTATGGGCTTCCAAATATCACTTTGCCAATTCCAGAAGAACTGTCTTCGCGAAAGGCTCCTTGAGGGGAAAGCTGTATCTCTGTGAGATGATTTCACAGAACACAAAGAAGTTTCTCAGAAACCTTCTTTCTCTTTGTTATCGTGGGATATTTCCTTTAGCACTATAGTCTTCAAAGGGATCCGAAATATCTGTTGTCAGATTCCACAGAAATAAGGCTATCAAAGAGATCCACGCAATACAGATGTAACTCTGTGAGTTGAATTAACAGATCACTAAGCAGTTTCTCAGAAAGCTTCTTTCCAGATTTCATCGGAGGATATATCCTTTTTCTCCGTAGCCCTCTATGAGCTTCCAAATATCACTTTGCCAATTCCACAAGAACTGTCTAGCGAAAGGCTTCTTGAGGGGAAAGCTGTAACTCTGTGAGATGATTTCACACAACACAAAGAAGTTGCTCAGAAAGCTTCTTTCTCTTGGTTATCGGAGGATATTTCCTTTGGCCCTATAGTCTTCAAAGGGATCCGAAATATCTGTTCTCAGATTCCACAGAAATAAGGCTAGCAAAGAGATCCACGAAATACAGATGTAACTCTGTGAGATGAATTAACAGAACACTAAGCAGTTTCTCAGAAAGCTTCTTTCCAGATTTCATCGGAGGATATTTCATTTTTCACCATAGCCCTCTATGAGTTTCCAAATATCACTTTGCCAATTCCACAAGAACTGTCTTAGCGAAAGGCTTCTTGAGGGGAAAGCTGTAACTCTGTGAGATGATTTCACAGAACACAAAGAAGTTTCTCAGAAAGCTTCTTTCTCTTTGTTATCGGAGGATATTTCCTTTTGCCCTATAGTCTTCAAAGGGATCAGAAATATCTGTGGTCAGATTCCACAGAAATAAGGCTAGCAAAGAGATCCACGAAATACAGATGTAACTCTGTGAGATGAATTAGCAGAACACTAAGCAGTTTCTCAGAAAGCTTCTTTTCAGATTTCATCGGAGGATATTTCCTTTTTCACCATAGCCCTCTATAGGCTTCCAAATATCACTTTGCCAATTCCACAAGAACTGTCTTAGCGAAAGGCTTCTTGAGGGGAAAGCTGTAACTCTGTGAGAAGATTTCACAGAACACAAAGAAGTTTCTCAGAAAGCTTCTTTCTCTTTGTTATCGGAGGATATTTCCTTTGGCACTATAGTCTTCAAAGGGATCCGAAATATCTGTTCTCAGATTCCACAGAAATAAGGCTAGCAAAGAGATCCACGAAATACAGATGTAACTCTGTGAGATGAATTAACACATCACTAAGGAGTTTCTCAGAAAGCTTCTTTCCAGATTTCATCGGAGGATATTTCCTTTTTCACCATAGCCCTCTATGGGCTTTCAAATATCACTTTGCCAATTCCACAAGAACTGTCCTAGCGAAAGGCTTCTTGAGGGCAAAGCTGTAACCCTGTGAGAAGATTTCACAGAACACAAAGAAGTTTCTCAGAAACCTTCTTTCTCTTTGTTATCGGAGGATATTTCCTTTGGCCCTATCATCTTCAAAGGCAAAGGAAATATCTGTTGTCAGATTCCACAGAAATAAGGCTAGCAAAGAGATCCACGAAATACAGATGTAACTCTGTGAGATGAATTAACAGAACACTAAGCACTTTCTCAGAAAGCTTCTTTCCAGTTTTCATCGGAGGATATTTCCTTTTTCACCATAGCCCTCTATGGGCTTCCAAATATCACTTTGCCAATTCCACAAGAACTGTCTTAGCGAAAGGCTTCTTGAGGGGAAAGCTGTAACTCTGTGAGATGATTTCACAGACCACAAAAAAGTTTCTTAGAAAGCTTCTTCTCTTGGTTATCGGAGGATATTTCTTTGGCCCTATAGTCTTCAAAGCGATCCGAAATATCCGTTATCAGATCCCATAGCAATAAGGTTAGCAAAGAGATCCACGAAATACAGATGTAACTCTGTGAGATGAATTAACAGAACACTAAGCAGTTTCTCAGAAAGCTCCTTTCCAGATTTCATCGGAGGATATTTCCTTTTTCACCGTAGCCCTCTATGGGCTTCCAAATGTCACTTTGCCAATTCCACAAGAACTGTCTTAGCGAAAGGCTTCTTGAGGGGAAAGCTGTAACTCTGTGAGATGATTTCACAGAGCACAAACAAGTTTCTCAGAAACCTTCTTTCTCTTTGTTATCGGAGGATATTTCCTTTGGCCCTATAGTCTTCAAAGGGAAACGAAATATCTGTTCTCAGATTCCACAGAAATAAGGCTAGCAAAGAGATCCACGAAATAGAGATGTAACTCTGTGAGATGAATTAACAGAACACTAAGCAGGTTCTCAGAAAGCTTCTTTCCAGATTTCATTGGAGGATATTTCCTTTTTCTCCATAGCCCTCTATGAGCTTCCAAATATCACTTTGCCAATTCCACCAGAACTGTCTTACCGAAAGGCTTCTTGAGGGGAAAGCTGTAACTCTGTGAGATGATTTCACAAAACACAAAGAAGTTTCTGAGAAAGTTTCTTTCTCTTTATTATCGGAGGATATTTCCTTTGGCCCTATAGTCTTCAAAGGGAAAGGAAATATCTGTTCTCAGATTCCACAGAAATAAGGCTAGCAAAGAGATCCACGAAATACAGATGTAACTCTGTGAGATGAATTAACAGTACACTAAGCAGTTTCTCAGAAAGCTTCCTTCCAGATTTCATCGGAGGATATTTCCTTTTTCACCGTAGCCCTCTATGGGCTTCCAAATATCACTTTGCCAATTCCACAAGAACTGTCTTAGCGAAAGGCTTCTTGAGGGTAAAGCTGTAACTCTGTGAGATGATTTCACAGAACACAAAGAAGTTTCTCAGAAAGCTTTTTCTCTTTGTTATCGGAGGATATTTCCTTTGGCCCTATAGTCTTCAAAGGGAAAGGATATATCTGTTGTCAGATTCCACAGAAATAAGGCTAGCAAAGAGATCCACTATATACAGATGTAACACTGTGAGATGAATTAACGGAACACTAAGCAGTTTCTCAGAAAGCTTCTTTCCAGATTTCATGGGAGGATATTTCCTTTTTCACCATAGCCCTCTATGGGCTTCCAAATATCACTTTGCCAATTCCACAAGAACTGTCTTACCGAAAGGCTTCTTGAGGGGAAAGCTGTAACTCTGTGAGATGATTTCACAAAACACAAAGAAGTTTCTCAGAAAGCTTCTTTCTCTTTGTTATCGGAGGATATTTCCTTTGGCCCTATAGTCTTCAAAGGGAAAGGAAATATCTGTTCTCAGATTCCACAGAAATCAGGCTAGCAAAGAGATCCACGAAATACAGATGTTACTCTGTGAGATGAATTAACAGAACACTAAGCAGTTTGTCAGAAAGCTTCTTTCCAGGTTTCATCGGAGGATATTTCCTTTTTCACCATAGCCCTCTATGGGCTTCCAAATATCACTTTGCCAATTCCAGAAGAACTGTCTTCGCGAAAGGCTCCTTGAGGGGAAAGCTGTATCTCTGTGAGATGATTTCACAGAACACAAAGAAGTTTCTCAGAAACCTTCTTTCTCTTTGTTATCGTGGGATATTTCCTTTAGCACTATAGTCTTCAAAGGGATCCGAAATATCTGTTGTCAGATTCCACAGAAATAAGGCTAGCAAAGAGATCCACGCAATACAGATGTAACTCTGTGAGTTGAATTAACAGATCACTAAGCAGTTTCTCAGAAAGCTTCTTTCCAGATTTCATCGGAGGATATATCCTTTTTCTCCGTAGCCCTCTATGAGCTTCCAAATATCACTTTGCCAATTCCACAAGAACTGTCTAGCGAAAGGCTTCTTGAGGGGAAAGCTGTAACTCTGTGAGATGATTTCACACAACACAAAGAAGTTGCTCAGAAAGCTTCTTTCTCTTGGTTATCGGAGGATATTTCCTTTGGCCCTATAGTCTTCAAAGGGATCCGAAATATCTGTTCTCAGATTCCACAGAAATAAGGCTAGCAAAGAGATCCACGAAATACAGATGTAACTCTGTGAGATGAATTAACAGAACACTAAGCAGTTTCTCAGAAAGCTTCTTTCCAGATTTCATCGGAGGATATTTCATTTTTCACCATAGCCCTCTATGAGTTTCCAAATATCACTTTGCCAATTCCACAAGAACTGTCTTAGCGAAAGGCTTCTTGAGGGGAAAGCTGTAACTCTGTGAGATGATTTCACAGAACACAAAGAAGTTTCTCAGAAAGCTTCTTTCTCTTTGTTATCGGAGGATATTTCCTTTTGCCCTATAGTCTTCAAAGGGATCAGAAATATCTGTGGTCAGATTCCACAGAAATAAGGCTAGCAAAGAGATCCACGAAATACAGATGTAACTCTGTGAGATGAATTAGCAGAACACTAAGCAGTTTCTCAGAAAGCTTCTTTTCAGATTTCATCGGAGGATATTTCCTTTTTCACCATAGCCCTCTATAGGCTTCCAAATATCACTTTGCCAATTCCACAAGAACTGTCTTAGCGAAAGGCTTCTTGAGGGGAAAGCTGTAACTCTGTGAGAAGATTTCACAGAACACAAAGAAGTTTCTCAGAAAGCTTCTTTCTCTTTGTTATCGGAGGATATTTCCTTTGGCACTATAGTCTTCAAAGGGATCCGAAATATCTGTTCTCAGATTCCACAGAAATAAGGCTAGCAAAGAGATCCACGAAATACAGATGTAACTCTGTGAGATGAATTAACACATCACTAAGGAGTTTCTCAGAAAGCTTCTTTCCAGATTTCATCGGAGGATATTTCCTTTTTCACCATAGCCCTCTATGGGCTTTCAAATATCACTTTGCCAATTCCACAAGAACTGTCCTAGCGAAAGGCTTCTTGAGGGCAAAGCTGTAACCCTGTGAGAAGATTTCACAGAACACAAAGAAGTTTCTCAGAAACCTTCTTTCTCTTTGTTATCGGAGGATATTTCCTTTGGCCCTATCATCTTCAAAGGCAAAGGAAATATCTGTTGTCAGATTCCACAGAAATAAGGCTAGCAAAGAGATCCACGAAATACAGATGTAACTCTGTGAGATGAATTAACAGAACACTAAGCACTTTCTCAGAAAGCTTCTTTCCAGTTTTCATCGGAGGATATTTCCTTTTTCACCATAGCCCTCTATGGGCTTCCAAATATCACTTTGCCAATTCCACAAGAACTGTCTTAGCGAAAGGCTTCTTGAGGGGAAAGCTGTAACTCTGTGAGATGATTTCACAGACCACAAAAAAGTTTCTTAGAAAGCTTCTTCTCTTGGTTATCGGAGGATATTTCTTTGGCCCTATAGTCTTCAAAGTGATCCGAAATATCCGTTATCAGATCCCATAGCAATAAGGTTAGCAAAGAGATCCACGAAATACAGATGTAACTCTGTGAGATGAATTAACAGAACACTAAGCAGTTTCTCAGAAAGCTCCTTTCCAGATTTCATCGGAGGATATTTCCTTTTTCACCGTAGCCCTCTATGGGCTTCCAAATGTCACTTTGCCAATTCCACAAGAACTGTCTTAGCGAAAGGCTTCTTGAGGGGAAAGCTGTAACTCTGTGAGATGATTTCACAGAGCACAAACAAGTTTCTCAGAAACCTTCTTTCTCTTTGTTATCGGAGGATATTTCCTTTGGCCCTATAGTCTTCAAAGGGAAACGAAATATCTGTTCTCAGATTCCACAGAAATAAGGCTAGCAAAGAGATCCACGAAATAGAGATGTAACTCTGTGAGATGAATTAACAGAACACTAAGCAGGTTCTCAGAAAGCTTCTTTCCAGATTTCATTGGAGGATATTTCCTTTTTCTCCATAGCCCTCTATGAGCTTCCAAATATCACTTTGCCAATTCCACAAGAACTGTCTTAGCGAAAGGCTTCTTGAGTGGAAAGCTGTAACTCTGTGAGAGGATTTCACATAACACAAAGAAGTTTCTCAGAAAGCTTCTTTCTCTTTGTTATCGCAGGATATTTCCTTTGGCCCTATAGTCTTCAAAGGGATCCGAAATATCTGTTCTCAGATTCCACTGAAATAAGGCTAGCAAAGAGATCCACGAAATACAGATGTAACTCTGTGAGATGAATTAACAGATCACTAAGCAGTTTCTCAGAAAGCTTCTTTCCAGATTTCATCGGAGGATATTTCCTTTTTCTCCGTAGCCCTCTATGAGCTTCCAAATATCACTTTGCCAATTCCACAAGAACTGTCTAGCGAAAGGCTTGTTGAGGGTAAAGCTGTAACTCTGTGAGATGATTTCACAGAACACAAAGAAGTTTCTGAGAAAGCTTCTTTCTCTTTGTTATCGGAGGATATTTCCTTTGGCCCTATAGTCCTCAAAGGGAAAGGAAATATCTGTTGTCAGATTCCACAGAAATAAGGCTAGCAAAGAGATCCACGAAATACAGATGTAACTCTGTGAGATGAATTAACAGATCACTAAGCAGTTCCTCAGAAAGCTTCTTTCCAGATTTTATCGGAGGATATTTCCTTTTTCTCCATAGCCCTCTATGAGCTTCCAAATATCACTTTGCCAATTCCACAAGAACTGTCTAGCGAAAGGCTTCTTGAGGGGAGAACTGTAACTCTGTGAGATGATTTCACGGAACACAAAGAAGTTGCTCAGAAAGCTTCTTTCTCTTTGTTATCGGAGGATATTTCCTTTGGCCGTATAGTCTTCAAAGGGATCCGAAATATCTGTTCTCAGATTCCACAGAAATAAGGCTAGCAAAGAGATCCACGAAGTACAGAGGTAACTCTGTGAGATGAATTAACAGAACACTAAGCAGTTTCTCAGAAAGCTTCTTTCCAGATTTCATCGGAGGATATTTCCTTTTTCACCATAGCCCTCTACGGGCTTCCAAATATCACTTTGCCAATTCCACAAGAACTGTCTTAGCGAAAGGCTTCTTGAGGGGAAAGCTGTAACTCTGTGAGATGATTTCACGGAACACAAAGATGTTTCTCAGAAAGCTTCCTTCTCTTTGTTATCGGAGGATATTTCCTTTGGTCCTATAGTCTTCAAAGGGATCCGAAATATCTGTTCACAGATTCCACAGAAATAAGGCTAGCAAAGAGATCCACGAAATACAGACGTAACTCTGTGAGTTGAATTAATAGAACACTGAGCAGTTTCTCAGAAAGCTTCTTTCCAGATTTCATCGGAGGATATTTCCTTTTTCACCATAGCCCTCTATGGGCTTCCAAATATCACATTGCCCATTCCACAAGAACTGTCTTAGCTAAAGGCTTCTTGAGGGGAAAGCTGTAACTCTGTGAGATGATTTCACGGAACACAAAGAAGTTTCTCAGAAAGCTTCTTTCTCTTTGTTATCGGAGGATATTTCCTTTGGCCCTATAGTCTTCAAAGGGAAAGGAATTATCTGGTCTCAGATTCCACAGAAATAAGGCTAGCAAAGAGTTCCACGAAATACAGATGTAACTCTGTGAGATGAATTAACAGAACACTAAGCAGTTTCTCAGAAAGCTTCTTTCCAGATTTCATCGGAGGATATTTCCTTTTTCACCATAGCCCTCTATGGGCTTCCAAATATCACTTTGCCAATTCCACAAGAACTGTCTTAGCGAAAGGCTTCTTGAGGGGAAAGCTGTAACTCTGTGAGATGATTTCACAGAACACAAAGAAGTTTCTCAGAAAGCTTCCTTCTCTTTGTTATCGGAGGATATTTCCTTTGGCCCTATAGTCTTCAAAGGGAAAGGAAATATCTGTTGTCAGATTCCACAGAAATAAGGCTAGCAAAGAGATCCACGAAATACAGATGTAACTCTGTGAGATGAATTAACAGAAAACTAAGCAGTTTCTCAGAAAGCTTCTTTCCAAATTTCATCGGAGGATATTTCCTTTTTCACCATAGCCCTCTATGGGCTTCCAAATATCACTTTGCCAATTCCACAAGAACTGACTTAGCGAAAGGCTTCTTGAGGGGAAAGCTGTAACTCTGTGAGATGATTTCACAGACCACAAAAAAGTTTCTTAGAAAGCTTCTTCTCTTGGTTATCGGAGGATATTTCTTTGGCCCTATAGTCTTCAAAGGGATCCGAAATATCCGTTATCAGATTCCATACAAATAAGGTTAGCAAAGAGATCCACGAAATACAGATGTAACTCTGTGAGATGAATTAACAGAACACTAAGCAGTTTCTCAGAAAACTTCTTTCCAGATTTCATCGGAGGATATTTCCTTTTTCACCATAGCCCTCTATGAGCTTCCAAATATCACTTTGCCAATTCCACAAGAACTGTCTTAGTGAAAGGCTTCTTGAGGGGAAAGCTGTAACTCTGTGAGATGATTTCACAGAACACAAAGAAGTTTCTCAGAAAGCTTCTTTCTCTTTGTTATCGGAGGATATTCCCTTTGGCCCTATAGTCTTCAAAGGGATCCGTAATATCTGTTCTCAAATTCCACAGAAATAAGGCTAGCAAAGAGATCCACGAAATACAGATGTAACTCTGTGAGATGAATTAACAGAACACTGAGCAGTTTCTCAGAAAGCTTCTTTCCAGATTTCATTGGAGGATATTTCCTTTTTCACCATTGCCCTCTATGGGCTTCCAAATATCACTTTGCCAATTCCACAAGAACTGTCTTAGCGAAAGGCTTCTTGAGGGGAAAGCTGTAACTCTGTGAGATGATTTCACAGAACACAAAGAAGTTTCTCAGAAAGCTTCTTTCTCTTTGTTATCGGAGGATATTTCCTTAGGCCCTATAGTCTTCAAAGGGATCCGAAATATCTGTTCTCAGATTCCACAGAAATAAGGCTAGCAAAGAGATCCACGAAATACAGATGTAACTCTGTGAGATGAATTAACAGAACACTAAGCAGTTTCTCAGAAAGCTTCTTTCCAGAATTCATCGGAGGATATTTACTTTTTCACCATAGCCTTCTATGGGCTTCCAAATAATACTTTGCCAATTCCACAAGAACTGTCTTAGCGAAAGGCTTCTTGAGGGGAAAGCTGTAACTCTGGGAGATGATTTCACAGAACAGAAAGAAGTTTCTCAGAAAGCTTCTTTCTCTTTGTTATCGGAGGATATTTCCTTTGGCCCTATAGTCTTCAAAGGGATCCGAAATATCTGTTCTCAGATTCCACAGAAATAAGGCTAGCAAAGAGATCCACGAAATACAGATATAATTCTGTGAGATGAATTTACAGAACACTAAGCAGTTTCTCAGAAAGCTTCTTTCCAGATTTCATCGGAGTATATTCCCTTTTTCACCATAGTCCTCTATGGGCTTCCAAATATCACTTTGCGAATTCCAGAAGAACTTTCTTAGCGAAAGGCTTCTTGAGGGGAAAGCTGTAACTCTGTGAGATGATTTCACAGAACACAAAGAAGTTTCTCAGAAAGGTTCTTTCTCTTGGTTATCGGAGGATATTTCCTTTGGCCCTATAATCTTCAAAGGGATCCGAAATATCTGTTCTCAGATTCCACAGAAATAAGGCTAGCAAAGAGATCCACGAAATACAGATGTAATTCTGTGAGATGAATTTACAGAACACTAAGCAGTTTCTCAGAAAGCTTCTTTCCAGATTTCATCGGAGGATATTCCCTTTTTCACCATAGTCCTCTATGGGCTTCCAAATATCACTTTGCGAATTCATCAAGAACTGTCTTAGCGAAAGGCTTCTTGAGGGGAAAGCTGTAACTCTGTGAGATGATTTCACAGAACACAAAGAAGTTTCTCAGAAAGCTTCTTTCTCTTGGTTATCGGAGGATATTTCCTTTGGCCCTATAGTCTTCAAAGGGATCCGAAATATCTGTTCTCAGATTCCACAGAAGTAAGGCTAGCAAAGAGATCCACGAAATACAGATGTAACAGTGTGAGATGAATTAACAGAACACTAAGCAGATTCTCAGAAAGCTTCTTTCCAGATTTCATCAGAGGATATTTCCTTTTTCACCATAGCCCTCTATGGGCTTCCAAATATCACTTTGCCAATTCCACAAGAACTGTCTTAGCGAAAGGCTTCTTGAGGGGAAAGCTGTAACTCTGTGAGATGATTTCACAGAACACAAAGAAGTTTCTCAGTAAGCTTCTTTCTCTTGGTTATCGGAGGATATTCCCTTTGGCCCTATAGTCTTCAAAGGGATCCGAAATATCTGTTCTCAGATTCCACAGAAATAAGGCTAGCAAAGAGATCCACGAAATACAGATGTAACTCTGTGAGATGAATTAACAGAACACTGAGCTGTTTCTCAGAAAGCTTCTTTCCAGATTTCATCGGAGGATATTTCCTTTTTCAACATAGCCCTCTATGGGCTTCCAAATATCACTTTGCCAATTCCACAAGAACTGTCTTAGCGAAAGGCTTCTTGAGAGGAAAGCTGTAACTCTGTGAGATGATTTCACAGAACACAAAGAAGTTTCTCAGAAAGCTTCTTTCTCTTTGTTATCGGAGGATATTTCCTTTGGCCCTATAGTCTTCAAAGGGATCCGAAATATCTGTTGTCAGATTCCACAGAAATAAGGCTAGCAAAGAGATCCACGAAATACAGATGTAACTCTGTGAGATGAATTAACAGAACACTAAGCAGTTTCTCAGAAAGCTTCCTTCCAGATTTCATGGTAGGATATTTCCTTTTTCACCATAGCCCTCTATGGGCTTCCAAGATCACTTTGCCAATTCCACAAGAACTGTCTTAGCGAAAGGCTTCTTGAGGGGAAAGCTGTAATTCTGTGAGTTGATTTTACAGAACACAAAGAAGTTTCTCAGAAAGCTTCTTTCTCTTTGTTATCGGAGGATATTTCCTTTGGCCCTATAGTCTTCAAAGGGATCCGAAATATCGGTTCACAGATTCCACAGAAATAAGGCTAGCAAAGAGATCCACGAAATACAGATGTAACTCTGTGAGATGAATTAATAGAAAACTGAGCAGTTTCTCAGAAATCTTCTTTCCAGATTTCATCGGAGGATATTTCCTTTTTCACCATAGCCCTCTATGGGCTTCCAAATATCACTTTGCAATTCCACAAGAACTGTCTTAGCGAAAGGCTTCTTGAGCGGAAAGCTGTAACTCTGTGAGATGATTTCACAGAACACAAAGAAGTTTCTCAGAAAGCTTCTTTCTCTTTGTTATCGGAGGATATTTCCTTTGGCCCTATAGTCTTCAAAGGGATCCGAAATATCTGTTCACAGATTCCACAGAAATAAGGCTAGCAAAGAGATTCACGAATTACAGATGTAACTCTGTGAGATGAATTAATAGAACACTGAGCAGTTTCTCAGAATGCTTCTTTCCAGATTTCATCGGAGGATATTTCCTTTTTCATCATAGCCCTCTATGGGCATCCAAATATCACTTTGCAATTCCACAAGAACTGTCTTAGCGAAAGGCTTCTTGAGGGGAAAGCTGTAACTCTGTGAGATGATTTCACAGAACACAAAGAAGTTTCTCAGAAAGCTTCTTTCTCTTTGTTATCGGAGGATATTTCCTTTGGCTCTATAGTCTTCAAAGGGATCCGAAATATCTGTTCACAGATTCCACAGAAATAAGGCTAGCAAAGAGATCCACGAAATACAGATGTAACTCTGTGAGATGAATTAACAGAACACTAATCAGTTTCTCAGAAAGCTTCTTTCCATATTTCATCGGAGGATATTTCCTTTTTCACCATAGCCCTCTATGGGCTTCCAAATATCACTTTGCCAATTCCACAGGAACTGTCTTAGCGAAAGGCTTCTTGAGGGGAAAGCTGTAACTCTGTGAGATGATTTCACAGAACACAAAGAAGTTTCTGAGAAAGCTTCTTTCTCTTTGATATCGGAGGATATTTCCTTTGGCCCTATAGTCTTCAAAGGGAAAGGAATTATCTGTTCTCAGATTCCACAGAAATAAGGCTAGCAAAGAGATCTACGAAATACAGATGTAACTCTGTGAGATGAATTAACAGAACACTAAGCAGTTTCTCAGAAAGCTTCTTTCCAGATTTCATCGGAGGATATTTCCTTTTTCACCATAGCCCTCTATGGGCTTCCAAATATCACTTTGCCAATTCCACAAGAACTGACTTAGCGAAAGGCTTCTTGAGGGGAAAGCTGTAACTCTGTGAGATGATTTCACAGAACACAAAGAAGTTGCTCAGAAAGCTTCTTTCTCTTGGTTATCGGAGGATATTTCCTTTGGCCCTGTAGTCTTCAAAGGGAAAGGAAATATCTGTTCTCAGATTCCACAGAAATAAGGCTAGCAAAGATATCCACGAAATACAGATGTAACTCTGTGAGATGAATTAACAGAACACTAAGCAGTTTCTCAGAAAGCTTCCTTCCAGATTTCATCTGAGGATATTTCCTTTTTCACCATAGCCCTCTATGGGCTTCCAAATATCACTTTGCCAATTCCACAAGAACTGTCTTAGCGAAAGGCTTCTTGAGGGGAAAGCTGTAACTCTGTGAGATGATTTCACAAAACACAAAGAAGTTTCCCAGAAAGCTTCTTTCTCTTTGTTATTGGAGGATATTTCCTTTGCCCTTATAGTCTTCAAAGGGATCCGAAATATCTGTTCTCAGATTCCAGAGAAATAAGGCTACCAAGATATCCACGAAATACAGATGTAACTCTGTGAGATGAATTAACAGAACACTGAGCAGTTTCTCAGAAACCTTCTTTCCAGATTTCATCGGAGGATATTTCCTTTTTCACCATAGCCCTCTATGGGCTTCCAAATATCACTTTGCCAATTCCACAAGAACTGTCTTAGCGAAAGGCTTCTTGAGGGAAAAGCTGTAACTCTGTGAGAGGATTTCACAGAACACAAAGAAGTTTCTCAGAAAGCTTCTTTCTCTTTGTTATCGGAGGATATTTCCTTTGGCCCTATAGTCTTCAAAGGGAAACGAAATATCTGTTCTCAGATTCCACAGAAATAAGGCTAGCAAAGAGATCCACGAAATACAGATGTAACCCTGTGAGATGAATTAACAGAACACTAAGCAGTTTCTCAGAAAGCTTCTTTCCAGATTTCATCGGAGGATATTTCCTTTTTCACCGTAGACCTCTATGGGCTTCCAAATGTCACTTTGCCAATTCCACAAGAACTGTCTTAGCGAAAGGCTTCTTGAGGGGAAAGCTGTAACTCTGTGAGATGATTTCACAGAACACAAAGAAGTTTCTCAGAAACCTTCTTTCTCTTTGTTATCGGAGGATATTTCCTTTGGCTCTATAGTCTTCAAAGGGATACGAAACATCTGTTCTCAGATTCCACAGAAATAAGGCTAGCAAAGAGATCCACGAAATACAGATGTAACTCTGTGAGTTGAATTAACAGATCACTAAGCAGTTTCTCAGAAAGCTTCTTTCCAGATTTCATCGGAGGATATTTCCTTTTTCACCATAGCCCTCTATGGGCTTCCAAATATCACTTGGCCAATTCCAGAAGAACTTTCTTAGCGAAAGGCTTCTTGAGGGGAAAGCTGTAACTCTGTGAGATGATTTCACAGAACACAAAGAAGTTTCTCAGAAAGCTTCTTTCTCTTTGTTATCGGAGGATATTTCCTTTGGCCCTATAGTCTTCAAAGGGATCCGAAATATCTGTTCTCAGATTCCACAGAAATAAGGCTAGCAAAGAGATCCACGAAATAGAGATGTAACTCTGTGAGATGAATTATTTCAAAACTGAGCAGTCTCTCAGAAAGCTTCTTTCCAGATTTCATCGGAGGATATTTCCTTTTTCACCATAGCCCTCTATGGGCTTCCAAATATCACTTTGCAATTCCTCAAGAACTGTCTTAGCGAAAGGCTTCTTGAGGGGAAAGCTGTAACTCTGTGAGATGATTTCACAGAACACAAAGAAGTTTCTCAGAAAGCTTCTTTCTCTTTGTTATCGGAGGATATTTCCTTTGGCCCTATAGTCTTCAAAGGCATCCGAAATATCTGTTCACAGATTCCACAGAAATAAGGCTAGCAAAGAGATCCACGAAATACAGATGTAACTCTGTGAGATGAATTAATAGAACACTGAGCAGTTTCTCAGAAAGCTTCTTTCCATTTTTCATCGTAGGATATTTCCTTTTTCACCGTAGCCCACTATGCGCATCCAAATATCACTTTGCCAATTCCACAAGAACTGTCTTAGCGAAAGGCTTCTTGAGGGGAAAGCTGTAACTCTGTGAGATGATTTCACAGAACACAAAGAAGTTGCTCAGAAAGCTTCTTTCTCTTTGTTATGGGAGGATATTTCCTTTGGCCCTATAGTCTTCAAAGGGATCCGAAATATCTGTTGTCAGATTCCACAGAAATAAGGCTAGCAAAGAGATCCACGAAATACAGATGTAACTCTGTGAGATGAATTAACAGAACACTAAGCAGTTTCTCAGAAAGCTTCTTTCCAGATTTCATCGGAGGATATTTCCTTTTTCACCATAGCCCTCTATGGGCTTCCAAATATCACTTTGCCAATTCCACAAGAACTGTCTTAGCGAAAGGCTTCTTGAGTGGAAAGCTGTAACTCTGTGAGATGATTTCAGAGAACACAAAGAAGTTGCTCTGAAAGCTTCTTTCTCTTTGTTATCGGAGGATATTTCCTTTGGCCGTATAGTCTTCAAAGGGAAACGAAATATCTGTTCTCAGATTCCACAGAAATAAGACTAGCAAAGAGATCCACGAAATACAGATGTAACCCTGTGAGATGAATTAACAGAACACTAAGCAGTTTCTCAGAAAGCTTCTTTCCAGATTTCATCGGAGGATATTTCCTTTTTAACCGTAGACCTCTATGGGCTTCCAAATGTCACTTTGCCAATTCCACAAGAACTGTCTTAGCGAAAGGCTTCTTGAGGGGAAAGCTGTAACTCTGTGAGATGATTTCACAGAACACAAAGAAGTTTCTGAGAAAGCTTCTTTCTCTTTGTTATCGGAGGATATTTCCTTTGGCCCTATAGTCTTCAAAGGGAAAGGAATTATCTGTTCTCAGATTCCACAGAAATAACGCTAGCAAAGAGATCCACAAAATACAGATGTAACTCTGTGAGATGAATTAACAGAACACTAAGCAGTTTCTCAGAAAGCTTCTTTCCAGATTTCATCGGAGGATATTTCCTTTTTCACCATAGCCCTCTATGGGCTTCCAAATATCACTTTGCCAATTCCACAAGACCTGTCTTAGCGAAAGGCTTCTTGAGGGGAAAGATGTAACTCTGTGAGATGATTTCACAGAACACAAAGAAGTTGCTCAGAAAGCTTCTTTCTCTTTCTTATCGGAGGATATTTCCTTCGGCCCTATAGTCTTCAAAGGGATCCGACATATCTGTTCTCAGATTCCACAGAAATAAGGCTAGCAAAGAGATCCACGAAATACAGATGTAACTCTGTGAGATGAATTAACAGATCACTAAGCAGTTTCTCAGAAAGCTTCTTTCCAGAGATCATTGGAGGATATTTCCTTTTTCTCCATAGCCCTCTATTAGCTTCCAAATATCACTTTACCAATTCCACAAGAACTGTCTTAGCGAAAGGCTTCTTGAGGGGAAAGCTGTAACTCTGTGAGATGATTTCACAGAACACAAAGAAGTTTCTCAGAAATCTTCTTTCTCTTTGTTATCGGAAGATATTTCCTTTGGCCCTATAGTCTTCAAAGGGAAAGGAAATATCTGTTCTCAGATTCCACAGAAATAAGGCCAGCAAAGAGATCCACGAAATACAGATGTAACTCTGTGAGATGAATTAACAGAACACTAAGCAGTTTCTCAGAAAGCTTCTTTCCAGATTTCATCGGAGGATATTTCCTTTTTCACCATAGCCCTCTATGGGCTTCCAAATATCACTTTGCCAATTCCACAAGAACTGTCTTAGCGAAAGGCTTCTTGAGGGGAAAGCTGTAACTCTGTGAGATGATTTCACAGAACACAAAGAAGTTTCTCAGAAACCTTCTTTCTCTTTGTTATCGGAGGATATTTCCTTTGGCCCTATAGTCTTCAAAGGGATCCGAAATATCTGTTCTCAGATTCCACAGAAATAAGGCTAGCAAAGAGATCCACGAAATACAGATGTAACTCTGTGAGATGAATTAACAGAACACTGAGCAGTTTCTCAGAAAGCTTCCTTCCAGATTTCATCTGAGGATATTTCCTTTTTCATCATAGCCCTCTATGGGCTTCCAAATGTCACTTTGCCAATTCCACAAGAACTGTCTTAGCGAAAGGCTTCTTGAGGGGAAAGCTGTAACTCTGTGAGATGATTTCACAGAACATAAAGAAGTTTCTCAGAAACCTTCTTTCTCTTTGTTATCGGAGGATATTTCCTTTGGCCCTATAGTCTTTAAAGGGATCCGAAATATCTGTTCTCAGATTCCACAGAAATAAGGCTAGCAAAGAGATCCACGAAATACAGATGTAACTCTGTGAGATGAATTAACAGATCCCTAAGCAGTTTCTCAGAAAGCTTCTTTCCAGATTTCATCGGAGGATATTTCCTTTTTCTCCGTAGCCCTTTATGAGCTTCCAAATATCACTTTGCCAATTCCACAAGAACTGTCTAGCGAAAGGCTTGTTGAGGGGAAAGCTGTAACTCTGTGAGATGATTTCACAGAACACAAAGAAGTTTCTGAGAAAGCTTCTTTCTCTTTGTTATCGGAGGATATTTCCTTTGGCCCTATAGTCCTCAAAGGGAAAGGAAATATCTGTTGTCAGATTCCACAGAAATAAGGCTAGCAAAGAGATCCACGAAATACAGATGTAAATCTGTGAGATGAATTAACAGAACACTAAGCAGTTTCTCAAAAAGCTTCCTTCCAGATTTCATGGGAGGATATTTCCTTTTTCACCATAGCCCTCTATGGGCTTCCAAAGATCACTTTGCCAATTCCACAAGAACTGTCTTAGCGAAAGGCTTCTTCAGTGGAAAGCTGTAATTCTGTGAGTTGATTTCACAGAACACAAAGAAGTTTCTCAGAAAGCTTCTTTCTCTTTGTTATCGGAGGATATTTCCTTTGGCCCTATAGTCTTCAAAGGGAAAGGAAATATCTGTTGTCAGATTCCACAGAAATAAGCCTAGCAAAGAGATCCACGAAATACAGATGTAACTCTGTGAGATGAATTAACAGAACACTAAGCAGTTTCTCAGAAAGCTTCTTTCCAGATTTCATCGGAGGATATTTCCTTTTTCACCATAGCCCTCTATGGGCTTCCAAATATCACTTTGCCAATTCCACAAGAACTGTCTTAGCGAAAGCCTTCTTGAGGGGAAAGCTGTAACTCTGTGAGATGATTTCACAGAACACAAAGAAGTTGCTCAGAAAGCTTCTTTCTCTTTGTTATCGGAGGATATTTCCTTTGGCCCTATAGTCTTCAAAGGGAAAGGAAATATCTGTTCTCAGATTCCACAGAAATAAGGCTAGCAAAGAGATCCACGAAATACAGATGTAACTCTGTGAGATGAATTAACAGTACACTAAGCAGTTTCTCAGAAAGCTTCCTTCCAGATTTCATCTGAGGATATTTCCTTTTTCACCATAGCCCTCTATGGGCTTCCAAATGTCACTTTGCCAATTCCACAGGAACTGTCTTAGCGAAAGGCTTCTTGAGGAGAAAGCTGTAACTCTGTGAGATGATTTCACAGAACACAAAGAAGTTTCTCAGAAAGCTTCTTTCTCTTTGTTATCGGAGGATATTTCCTTTTGCCCTATAGTCTTCAAAGGGATCCGAAATATCTGTGGACAGATTCCACAGAAATAAGGCTAGCAAAGAGATCCACGAAATACAGATGTAACTCTGTGAGATGAATTAACAGAACACTAAGCAGTTTCTCAGAAAGCTTCTTTTCAGATTTCATCGGAGGATATTTCCTTTTTCACCATAGCCCTCTATGAGCTTCCAAATATCACTTTGCCAATTCCACCAGAACTGTCTTAGCGAAAGGCTTCTTGAGGGGAAAGCTGTAACTCTGTGAGATGATTTCACAGAACACAAAGAAGTTTCCCAGAAAGCTTCTTTCTCTTTGTTATCGGAGGATATTTCCTTTGGCCCTATAGTCTTCAAAGGGAAAGGATATATCTGTTGTCAGATTCCACAGAAATAAGGCTAGCAAAGAGATCCAAGATTTACAGATGTAACTCTGTGAGATGAATTAACGGAACACTAAGCAGTTTCTCAGAAAGCTTCTTTCCAGATTTCATCAGAGGATATTTCCTTTTTCACCATAGCCCTCTATGGGCTTTCAAATATCACTTTGCCAATTCCACAAGAACTGTCCTAGCGAAAGGCTTCTTGAGGGCAAAGCTGTAACCCTGTGAGATGATTTCACAGAACACAAAGAAGTTTCTCAGAAACCTTCTTTCTCTTTGTTATCGGAGGATATTTCCTTTGGCCCTATCATCTTCAAAGGCAAAGGAAATATCTGTTGTCAGATTCCACAGAAATAAGGCTAGCAAAGAGATCCACGAAATACAGATGTAACTCTGTGAGATGAATTCACAGAAAACTAAGCAGTTTCTCAGAAAGCTTCTTTCCAAATTTCATCGGAGGATATTTCCTTTTTCACCATAGCCCTCTATGGGCTTCCAAATATCACTTTGCCAATTCCACAAGAACTGACTTAGCGAAAGGCTTCTTGAGGGGAAAGCTGTAACTCTGTGAGATGATTTCACAGACCACAAAAAAGTTTCTTAGAAAGCTTCTTCTCTTGGTTATCGGAGGATATTTCTTTGGCCCTATAGTCTTCAAAGGGATCCGAAATATCCGTTATCAGATTCCATAGAAATAAGGTTAGCAAAGAGATCCACGAAATACAGATGTAACTCTGTGAGATGAATTAACAGAACACTAAGCAGTTTCTCAGAAAACTTCTTTCCAGATTTCATCGGAGGATATTTCCTTTTTCACCATAGCCCTCTATGAGCTTCCAAATATCACTTTGCCAATTCCACAAGAACTGTCTTAGTGAAAGGCTTCTTGAGGGGAAAGCTGTAACTCTGTGAGATGATTTCACAGAACACAAAGAAGTTTCTCAGAAAGCTTCTTTCTCTTTGTTATCGGAGGATATTTCCTTTCTCCCTATAGTCTTCAAAGGGAAAGGAAATATCTGTTGTCAGATTCCACAGAAATAAGGCTAGCGAAGAGATCCACGAAATACAGATGTAACTCTGTGAGATGAATTAACAGAACACTAAGCAGTTTCTCAGAAAGCTCCTTTCCAGATTTCATCGGAGGATATTTCCTTTTTCACCGTAGCCCTCTATGGGCTTCCAAATGTCACTTTGCCAATTCCACAAGAACTGTCTTAGCGAAAGGCTTCTTCAGGGGAAAGCTGTAACTCTGTGAGGTGATTTCACAGAACACAAAGAAGTTTCTCAGAAACCTTCTTTCTCTTTGTTATCGGAGGATATTTCCTTTGGCCCTATAGTCTTCAAAGGGAAACGAAATATCTGTTCTCAGATTCCACAGAAATAAGGCTAGCAAAGAGATCCACGAAATACAGATGTAACTCTGTGAGATGAATTAACAGAATACTAAGCAGGTTCTCAGGAAGCTTCTTTCCAGATTTCATCGGAGGATATTTCCTTTTTCTCCATAGCCCTCTATGAGCTTCCAAATATCACTTTGCCAATTCCACAAGAACTGTCTTAGCGAAAGGCTTCTTGAGTGGAAAGCTGTAACTCTATGAGAGGATTTCACATAACACAAAGAAGTTTCTCAGAAAGCTTCTTTCTCTTTGTTATCGTACGATATTTCCTTTGGCCCTATAGTCTTCAAAGGGATCCGAAATATCTGTTCTCAGATTCCACAGAAATAAGGCTAACAAAGAGATCCACGAAATACAGAGGTAACTCTGTGAGAAGAATTAACAGAACACTAAGCAGTTTCTCAGAAAGCTTCTTTCCAGATTTCATCGGAGGATATTTCCTTTTTCACCGTAGCCCTCTATGGGCTTCCAAATATCAGTTTGCCAATTCCACAAGAACTGTCTTAGCGAAAGGCTTCTTGAGGGGAAAGCTGTAACTCTGTGAGATGATTTCACAGAACACAAAGAAGTTTCTCAGAAAGCTTCTTTCTCTTTGTTATCGGAGGATATTCCCTTTGGCCCTATAGTCTTCAAAGGGATCCGTAATATCTGTTCTCAAATTCCACAGAAATAAGGCTAGCAAAGAGATCCACGAAATACAGATGTAACTCTGTGAGATGAATTAACAGAACACTGAGCAGTTTCTCAGAAAGCTTCTTTCCAGATTTCATTGGAGGATATTTCCTTTTTCACCATTGCCCTCTATGGGCTTCCAAATATCACTTTGCCAATTCCACAAGAACTGTCTTAGCGAAAGGCTTCTTGAGGGGAAAGCTGTAACTCTGTGAGATGATTTCACAGAACACAAAGAAGTTTCTCAGAAAGCTTCTTTCTCTTTGTTATCGGAGGATATTTCCTTAGGCCCTATAGTCTTCAAAGAGATCCGAAATATCTGTTCTCAGATTCCACAGAAATAAGGCTAGCAAAGAGATCCACGAAATACAGATGTAATTCTGTGAGATGAATTTACAGAACACTAAGCAGTTTCTCAGAAAGCTTCTTTCCAGATTTCATCGGAGGATATTCCCTTTTTCACCATAGTCCTCTATGGGCTTCCAAATATCACTTTGCGAATTCATCAAGAACTGTCTTAGCGAAAGGCTTCTTGAGGGGAAAGCTGTAACTCTGTGAGATGATTTCACAGAACACAAAGAAGTTTCTCAGAAAGCTTCTTTCTCTTTGTTATCGGAGGATATTTCCTTTGGCCCTATAGTCTTCAAAGGGATCCGAAATATCTGTTCTCAGATTCCACAGAAATAAGGCTAGCAAAGAGATCCACGAAATACAGATGTAACTCTGTGAGATGAATTAACAGAACACTAAGCAGTTTCTCAGAAAGCTTCTTTCCAGAATTCATCGGAGGATATTTACTTTTTCACCATAGCCTTCTATGGGCTTCCAAATAATACTTTGCCAATTCCACAAGAACTGTCTTAGCGAAAGGCTTCTTGAGGGGAAAGCTGTAACTCTGGGAGATGATTTCACAGAACAGAAAGAAGTTTCTCAGAAAGCTTCTTTCTCTTTGTTATCGGAGGATATTTCCTTTGGCCCTATAGTCTTCAAAGGGATCCGAAATATCTGTTCTCAGATTCCACAGAAATAAGGCTAGCAAAGAGATCCACGAAATACAGATATAATTCTGTGAGATGAATTTACAGAACACTAAGCAGTTTCTCAGAAAGCTTCTTTCCAGATTTCATCGGAGTATATTCCCTTTTTCACCATAGTCCTCTATGGGCTTCCAAATATCACTTTGCGAATTCCAGAAGAACTTTCTTAGCGAAAGGCTTCTTGAGGGGAAAGCTGTAACTCTGTGAGATGATTTCACAGAACACAAAGAAGTTTCTCACAAAGCTTCTTTCTCTTGGTTATCGGAGGATATTTCCTTTGGCCCTATAATCTTCAAAGGGATCCGAAATATCTGTTCTCAGATTCCACAGAAATAAGGCTAGCAAAGAGATCCACGAAATACAGATGTAATTCTGTGAGATGAATTTACAGAACACTAAGCAGTTTCTCAGAAAGCTTCTTTCCAGATTTCATCGGAGGATATTCCCTTTTTCACCATAGTCCTCTATGGGCTTCCAAATATCACTTTGCGAATTCATCAAGAACTGTCTTAACGAAAGGCTTCTTGAGGGGAAAGCTGTAACTCTGTGAGATGATTTCACAGAACACAAAGAAGTTTCTCAGAAAGCTTCTTTCTCTTTGTTATCGGAGGATATTTCCTTTGGCCCTATAGTCTTCAAAGGGATCCGAAATATCTGTTGTCAGATTCCACAGAAATAAGGCTAGCAAAGAGATCCACGAAATACAGATGTAACTCTGTGAGATGAATTAACAGAACACTAAGCAGTTTCTCAGAAAGCTTCCTTCCAGATTTCATGGTAGGATATTTCCTTTTTCACCATAGCCCTCTATGGGCTTCCAAGATCACTTTGCCAATTCCACAAGAACTGTCTTAGCGAAAGGCTTCTTGAGGGGAAAGCTGTAATTCTGTGAGTTGATTTTACAGAACACAAAGAAGTTTCTCAGAAAGCTTCTTTCTCTTTGTTATCGGAGGATATTTCCTTTGGCCCTATAGTCTTCAAAGGGATCCGAAATATCGGTTCACAGATTCCACAGAAATAAGGCTAGCAAAGAGATCCACGAAATAGAGATGTAACTCTGTGAGATGAATTAATAGAAAACTGAGCAGTTTCTCAGAAAGCTTCTTTCCAGATTTCATCGGAGGATATTTCCTTTTTCACCATAGCCCTCTATGGGCTTCCAAATATCACTTTGCAATTCCACAAGAACTGTCTTAGCGAAAGGCTTCTTGAGCGGAAAGCTGTAACTCTGTGAGATGATTTCACAGAACACAAAGAAGTTTCTCAGAAAGCTTCTTTCTCTTTGTTATCGGAGGATATTTCCTTTTGCCCTATAGTCTTCAAAGGGATCAGAAATATCTGTGGACAGATTCCACAGAAATAAGGCTAGCAAAGAGATCCACGAAATACAGATGTAACTCTGTGAGATGAATTAGCAGAACACTAAGCAGTTTCTCAGAAAGCTTCTTTTCAGATTTCATCGGAGGATATTTCCTTTTTCACCATAGCCCTCTATGAGCTTCCAAATATCACTTTGCCAATTCCACCAGAACTGTCTTAGCGAAAGGCTTCTTGAGGGGAAAGCTGTAACTCTGTGAGATGATTTCACAGAACACAAAGAAGTTTCCCAGAAAGCTTCTTTCTCTTTGTTATCGGAGGATATTTCCTTTGGCCCTATAGTCTTCAAAGGGAAAGGATATATCTGTTGTCAGATTCCACAGAAATAAGGCTAGCAAAGAGATCCACGATTTACAGATGTAACTCTGTGAGATGAATTAACGGAACACTAAGCAGTTTCTCAGAAAGCTTCTTTCCAGATTTCATGGGAGGATATTTCCTTTTTCACCATAGCCCTCTATGGGCTTTCAAATATCACTTTGCCAATTCCACAAGAACTGTCCTAGCGAAAGGCTTCTTGAGGGCAAAGCTGTAACCCTGTGAGATGATTTCACAGAACACAAAGAAGTTTCTCAGAAACCTTCTTTCTCTTTGTTATCGGAGGATATTTCCTTTGGCCCTATCATCTTCAAAGGCAAAGGAAATATCTGTTGTCAGATTCCACAGAAATAAGGCTAGCAAAGAGATCCACGAAATACAGATGTAACTCTGTGAGATGAATTCACAGAAAACTAAGCAGTTTCTCAGAAAGCTTCTTTCCAAATTTCATCGGAGGATATTTCCTTTTTCACCATAGCCCTCTATGGGCTTCCAAATATCACTTTGCCAATTCCACAAGAACTGACTTAGCGAAAGGCTTCTTGAGGGGAAAGCTGTAACTCTGTGAGATGATTTCACAGACCACAAAAAAGTTTCTTAGAAAGCTTCTTCTCTTGGTTATCGGAGGATATTTCTTTGGCCCTATAGTCTTCAAAGGGATCCGAAATATCCGTTATCAGATTCCATAGAAATAAGGTTAGCAAAGAGATCCACGAAATACAGATGTAACTCTGTGAGATGAATTAACAGAACACTAAGCAGTTTCTCAGAAAACTTCTTTCCAGATTTCATCGGAGGACATTTCCTTTTTCACCATAGCCCTCTATGAGCTTCCAAATATCACTTTGCCAATTCCACAAGAACTGTCTTAGTGAAAGGCTTCTTGAGGGGAAAGCTGTAACTCTGTGAGATGATTTCACAGAACACAAAGAAGTTTCTCAGAAAGCTTCTTTCTCTTTGTTATCGGAGGATATTTCCTTTCTCCCTATAGTCTTCAAAGGGAAAGGAAATATCTGTTGTCAGATTCCACAGAAATAAGGCTAGCAAAGAGATCCACGAAATACAGATGTAACTCTGTGAGATGAATTAACAGAACACTAAGCAGTTTCTCAGAAAGCTCCTTTCCAGATTTCATCGGAGGATATTTCCTTTTTCACCGTAGCCCTCTATGGGCTTCCAAATGTCACTTTGCCAATTCCACAAGAACTGTCTTAGCGAAAGGCTTCTTCAGGGGAAAGCTGTAACTCTGTGAGGTGATTTCACAGAACACAAAGAAGTTTCTCAGAAACCTTCTTTCTCTTTGTTATCGGAGGATATTTCCTTTGGCCCTATAGTCTTCAAAGGGAAACGAAATATCTGTTCTCAGATTCCACAGAAATAAGGCTAGCAAAGAGATCCACGAAATACAGATGTAACTCTGTGAGATGAATTAACAGAATACTAAGCAGGTTCTCAGGAAGCTTCTTTCCAGATTTCATCGGAGGATATTTCCTTTTTCTCCATAGCCCTCTATGAGCTTCCAAATATCACTTTGCCAATTCCACAAGAACTGTCTTAGCGAAAGGCTTCTTGAGTGGAAAGCTGTAACTCTATGAGAGGATTTCACATAACACAAAGAAGTTTCTCAGAAAGCTTCTTTCTCTTTGTTATCGGAGGATATTCCCTTTGGCCCTATAGTCTTCAAAGGGATCCGTAATATCTGTTCTCAAATTCCACAGAAATAAGGCTAGCAAAGAGATCCACGAAATACAGATGTAACTCTGTGAGATGAATTAACAGAACACTGAGCAGTTTCTCAGAAAGCTTCTTTCCAGATTTCATTGGAGGATATTTCCTTTTTCACCATTGCCCTCTATGGGCTTCCAAATATCACTTTGCCAATTCCACAAGAACTGTCTTAGCGAAAGGCTTCTTGAGGGGAAAGCTGTAACTCTGTGAGATGATTTCACAGAACACAAAGAAGTTTCTCAGAAAGCTTCTTTCTCTTTGTTATCGGAGGATATTTCCTTAGGCCCTATAGTCTTCAAAGGGATCCGAAATATCTGTTCTCAGATTCCACAGAAATAAGGCTAGCAAAGAGATCCACGAAATACAGATGTAATTCTGTGAGATGAATTTACAGAACACTAAGCAGTTTCTCAGAAAGCTTCTTTCCAGATTTCATCGGAGGATATTCCCTTTTTCACCATAGTCCTCTATGGGCTTCCAAATATCACTTTGCGAATTCATCAAGAACTGTCTTAGCGAAAGGCTTCTTGAGGGGAAAGCTGTAACTCTGTGAGATGATTTCACAGAACACAAAGAAGTTTCTCAGAAAGCTTCTTTCTCTTTGTTATCGGAGGATATTTCCTTTGGCCCTATAGTCTTCAAAGGGATCCGAAATATCTGTTCTCAGATTCCACAGAAATAAGGCTAGCAAAGAGATCCACGAAATACAGATGTAACTCTGTGAGATGAATTAACAGAACACTAAGCAGTTTCTCAGAAAGCTTCTTTCCAGAATTCATCGGAGGATATTTACTTTTTCACCATAGCCTTCTATGGGCTTCCAAATAATACTTTGCCAATTCCACAAGAACTGTCTTAGCGAAAGGCTTCTTGAGGGGAAAGCTGTAACTCTGGGAGATGATTTCACAGAACAGAAAGAAGTTTCTCAGAAAGCTTCTTTCTCTTTGTTATGGGAGGATATTTCCTTTGGCCCTATAGTCTTCAAAGGGATCCGAAATATCTGTTCTCAGATTCCACAGAAATAAGGCTAGCAAAGAGATCCACGAAATACAGATATAATTCTGTGAGATGAATTTACAGAACACTAAGCAGTTTCTCAGAAAGCTTCTTTCCAGATTTCATCGGAGTATATTCCCTTTTTCACCATAGTCCTCTATGGGCTTCCAAATATCACTTTGCGAATTCATCAAGAACTGTCTTAGCGAAAGGCTTCTTGAGGGGAAAGCTGTAACTCTGTGAGATGATTTCACAGAACACAAAGAAGTTTCTCAGAAAGCTTCTTTCTCTTGGTTATCGGAGGATATTTCCTTTGGCCCTATAGTCTTCAAAGGGATCCGAAATATCTGTTCTCAGATTCCACAGAAGTAAGGCTAGCAAAGAGATCCACGAAATACAGATGTAACAGTGTGAGATGAATTAACAGAACACTAAGCAGTTTCTCAGAAAGCTTCTTTCCAGATTTCATCAGAGGATATTTCCTTTTTCACCATAGCCCTCTATGGGCTTCCAAATATCACTTTGCCAATTCCACAAGAACTGTCTTAGCGAAAGGCTTCTTGAGAGGAAAGCTGTAACTCTGTGAGATGATTTCACAGAACACAAAGAAGTTTCTCAGAAAGCTTCTTTCTCTTTGTTATCGGAGGATATTTCCTTTGGCCCTATAGTCTTCAAAGGGATCCGAAATATCTGTTGTCAGATTCCACAGAAATAAGGCTAGCAAAGAGATCCACGAAATACAGATGTAACTCTGTGAGATGAATTAACAGAACACTAAGCAGTTTCTCAGAAAGCTTCCTTCCAGATTTCATGGTAGGATATTTCCTTTTTCACCATAGCCCTCTATGGGCTTCCAAATATCACTTTGCCAATTCCACAAGAACTGTCTTAGCGAAAGGCTTCTTGAGGGGAAAGCTGTAATTCTGTGAGTTGATTTTACAGAACACAAAGAAGTTTCTCAGAAAGCTTCTTTCTCTTTGTTATCGGAGGATATTTCCTTTGGCCCTATAGTCTTCAAAGGGATCCGAAATATCGGTTCACAGATTCCACAGAAATAAGGCTAGCAAAGAGATCCACGAAATACAGATGTAACTCTGTGAGATGAATTAATAGAAAACTGAGCAGTTTCTCAGAAAGCTTCTTTCCAGATTTCATCGGAGGATATTTCCTTTTTCACCATAGCCCTCTATGGGCTTCCAAATATCACTTTGCAATTCCACAAGAACTGTCTTAGCGAAAGGCTTCTTGAGCGGAAAGCTGTAACTCTGTGAGATGATTTCACAGAACACAAAGAAGTTTCTCAGAAAGCTTCTTTCTCTTTGTTATCGGAGGATATTTCCTTTGGCCCTATAGTCTTCATAGGGATCCGAAATATCTGTTCACAGATTCCACAGAAATAAGGCTAGCAAAGAGATTCACGAAATACAGATGTAACTCTGTGAGATGAATTAATAGAACACTGAGCAGTTTCTCAGAATGCTTCTTTCCAGATTTCATCGGAGGATATTTCCTTTTTCATCATAGCCCTCTATGGGCATCAAAATATCACTTTGCAATTCCACAAGAACTGTCTTAGCGAAAGGCTTCTTGAGGGGAAAGCTGTAACTCTGTGAGATGATTTCACAGAACACAAAGAAGTTTCTCAGAAAGCTTCTTTCTCTTTGTTATCGGAGGATATTTCCTTTGGCTCTATAGTCTTCAAAGGGATCCGAAATATCTGTTCACAGATTCCACAGAAATAAGGCTAGCAAAGAGATCCACGAAATACAGATGTAACTCTGTGAGATGAATTAACAGAACACTAATCAGTTTCTCAGAAAGCTTCTTTCCATATTTCATCGGAGGATATTTCCTTTTTCACCATAGCCCTCTATGGGCTTCCAAATATCACTTTGCCAATTCCACAAGAACTGTCTTAGCGAAAGGCTTCTTGAGGGGAAAGCTGTAACTCTGTGAGATGATTTCACAGAACACAAAGAAGTTTCTGAGAAAGCTTCTTTCTCTTTGATATCGAAGGATATTTCTTTGGCCCTATAGTCTTCAAAGGGATCCGAAATATCCGTTATCAGATTCCATAGAAATAAGGTTAGCAAAGAGATCCACGAAATACAGATGTAACTCTGTGAGATGAATTAACAGAACACTAAGCAGTTTCTCAGAAAACTTCTTTCCAGATTTCATCGGAGGATATTTCCTTTTTCACCATAGCCCTCTATGAGCTTCCAAATATCACTTTGCCAATTCCACAAGAACTGCCTTAGTGAAAGGCTTCTTGAGGGGAAAGCTGTAACTCTGTGAGATGATTTCACAGAACACAAAGAAGTTTCTCAGAAAGCTTCTTTCTCTTTGTTATCGGAGGATATTTCCTTTCTCCCTATAGTCTTCAAAGGGAAAGGAAATATCTGTTGTCAGATTCCACAGAAATAAGGCTAGCAAAGAGATCCACGAAATACAGATGTAACTCTGTGAGATGAATTAACAGAACACTAAGCAGTTTCTCAGAAAGCTCCTTTCCAGATTTCATCGGAGGATATTTCCTTTTTCACCGTAGCCCTCTAAGGGCTTCCAAATGTCACTTTGCCAATTCCACAAGAACTGTCTTAGCGAAAGGCTTCTTCAGGGGAAAGCTGTAACTCTGTGAGGTGATTTCACAGAACACAAAGAAGTTTCTCAGAAACCTTCTTTCTCTTTGTTATCGGAGGATATTTCCTTTGGCCCTATAGTCTTCAAAGGGAAACGAAATATCTGTTCTCAGATTCCACAGAAATAAGGCTAGCAAAGAGATCCACGAAATACAGATGTAACTCTGTGAGATGAATTAACAGAATACTAAGCAGGTTCTCAGAAAGCTTCTTTCCAGATTTCATCGGAGGATATTTCCTTTTTCTCCATAGCCCTCTATGAGCTTCCAAATATCACTTTGCCAATTCCACAAGAACTGTCTTAGCGAAAGGCTTCTTGAGTGGAAAGCTGTAACTCTATGAGAGGATTTCACATAACACAAAGAAGTTTCTCAGAAAGCTTCTTTCTCTTTGTTATCGTACGATATTTCCTTTGGCCCTATAGTCTTCAAAGGGATCCGAAATATCTGTTCTCAGATTCCACAGAAATAAGGCTAACAAAGAGATCCACGAAATACAGAGGTAACTCTGTGAGAAGAATTAACAGAACACTAAGCAGTTTCTCAGAAAGCTTCTTTCCAGATTTCATCGGAGGATATTTCCTTTTTCACCGTAGCCCTCTATGGGCTTCCAAATATCAGTTTGCCAATTCCACAAGAACTGTCTTAGCGAAAGGCTTCTTGAGGGGAAAGCTGTAACTCTGTGAGATGATTTCACAGAACACAAAGAAGTTTCTCAGAAAGCTTCTTTCTCTTTGTTATCGGAGGATATTCCCTTTGGCCCTATAGTCTTCAAAGGGATCCGAAATATCTGTTCTCAGATTCCACAGAAATAAGGCTAGCAAAGAGATCCACGAAATACAGATGTAATTCTGTGAGATGAATTTACAGAACACTAAGCAGTTTCTCAGAAAGCTTCTTTCCAGATTTCATCGGAGGATATTCCCTTTTTCACCATAGTCCTCTATGGGCTTCCAAATATCACTTTGCGAATTCATCAAGAACTGTCTTAGCGAAAGGCTTCTTGAGGGGAAAGCTGTAACTCTGTGAGATGATTTCACAGAACAGAAAGAAGTTTCTCAGAAAGCTTCTTTCTCTTTGTTATCGGAGGATATTTCCTTTGGCCCTATAGTCTTCAAAGGGATCCGAAATATCTGTTCTCAGATTCCACAGAAATAAGGCTAGCAAAGAGATCCACGAAATACAGATATAATTCTGTGAGATGAATTTACAGAACACTAAGCAGTTTCTCAGAAAGCTTCTTTCCAGATTTCATCGGAGTATATTCCCTTTTTCACCATAGTCCTCTATGGGCTTCCAAATATCACTTTGCGAATTCCAGAAGAACTTTCTTAGCGAAAGGCTTCTTGAGGGGAAAGCTGTAACTCTGTGAGATGATTTCACAGAACACAAAGAAGTTTCTCAGAAAGCTTCTTTCTCTTGGTTATCGGAGGATATTTCCTTTGGCCCTATAATCTTCAAAGGGATCCGAAATATCTGTTCTCAGATTCCACAGAAATAAGGCTAGCAAAGAGATCCACGAAATACAGATGTAATTCTGTGAGATGAATTTACAGAACACTAAGCAGTTTCTCAGAAAGCTTCTTTCCAGATTTCATCGGAGGATATTCCCTTTTTCACCATAGTCCTCTATGGGCTTCCAAATATCACTTTGCGAATTCATCAAGAACTGTCTTAACGAAAGGCTTCTTGAGGGGAAAGCTGTAACTCTGTGAGATGATTTCACAGAACACAAAGAAGTTTCTCAGAAAGCTTCTTTCTCTTTGTTATCGGAGGATATTTCCTTTGGCCCTATAGTCTTCAAAGGGATCCGAAATATCTGTTGTCAGATTCCACAGAAATAAGGCTAGCAAAGAGATCCACGAAATACAGATGTAACTCTGTGAGATGAATTAACAGAACACTAAGCAGTTTCTCAGAAAGCTTCCTTCCAGATTTCATGGTAGGATATTTCCTTTTTCACCATAGCCCTCTATGGGCTTCCAAGATCACTTTGCCAATTCCACAAGAACTGTCTTAGCGAAAGGCTTCTTGAGGGGAAAGCTGTAATTCTGTGAGTTGATTTTACAGAACACAAAGAAGTTTCTCAGAAAGCTTCTTTCTCTTTGTTATCGGAGGATATTTCCTTTGGCCCTATAGTCTTCAAAGGGATCCGAAATATCGGTTCACAGATTCCACAGAAATAAGGCTAGCAAAGAGATCCACGAAATACAGATGTAACTCTGTGAGATGAATTAATAGAAAACTGAGCAGTTTCTCAGAAAGCTTCTTTCCAGATTTCATCGGAGGATATTTCCTTTTTCACCATAGCCCTCTATGGGCTTCCAAATATCACTTTGCAATTCCACAAGAACTGTCTTAGCGAAAGGCTTCTTGAGCGGAAAGCTGTAACTCTGTGAGATGATTTCACAGAACACAAAGAAGTTTCTCAGAAAGCTTCTTTCTCTTTGTTATCGGAGGATATTTCCTTTGGCCCTATAGTCTTCAAAGGGATCCGAAATATCTGTTCACAGATTCCACAGAAATAAGGCTAGCAAAGAGATTCACGAAATACAGATGTAACTCTGTGAGATGAATTAATAGAACACTGAGCAGTTTCTCAGAATGCTTCTTTCCAGATTTCATCGGAGGATATTTCCTTTTTCATCATAGCCCTCTATGGGCATCCAAATATCACTTTGCAATTCCACAAGAACTGTCTTAGCGAAAGGCTTCTTTAGGGGAAAGCTGTAACTCTGTGAGATGATTTCACAGAACACAAAGAAGTTTCTCAGAAAGCTTCTTTCTCTTTGTTATCGGAGGATATTTCCTTTGGCTCTATAGTCTTCAAAGGGATCCGAAATATCTGTTCACAGATTCCACAGAAATAAGGCTAGCAAAGAGATCCACGAAATACAGATGTAACTCTGTGAGATGAATTAACAGAACACTAATCAGTTTCTCAGAAAGCTTCTTTCCATATTTCATCGGAGGATATTTCCTTTTTCACGATAGCCCTCTATGGGCTTCCAAATATCACTTTGCCAATTCCACAAGAACTGTCTTAGCGAAAGGCTTCTTGAGGGGAAAGCTGTAACTCTGTGAGATGATTTCACAGAACACAAAGAAGTTTCTGAGAAAGCTTCTTTCTCTTTGATATCGGAGGATATTTCCTTTGGCCCTATAGTCTTCAAAGGGAAAGGAATTATCTGTTCTCAGATTCCACAGAAATAAGGCTAGCAAAGAGATCTACGAAATACAGATGTAACTCTGTGAGATGAATTAACAGAACACTAAGCAGTTTCTCAGAAAGCTTCTTTCCAGATTTCATCGGAGGATATTTCCTTTTTCACCATAGCCCTCTATGGGCTTCCAAATATCACTTTGCCAATTCCACAAGAACTGACTTAGCGAAAGGCTTCTTGAGGGGAAAGCTGTAACTCTGTGAGATGATTTCACAGAACACAAAGAAGTTGCTCAGAAAGCTTCTTTCTCTTGGTTATCGGAGGATATTTCCTTTGGCCCTGTAGTCTTCAAAGGGAAAGGAAATATCTGTTCTCAGATTCCACAGAAATAAGGCTAGCAAAGATATCCACGAAATACAGATGTAACTCTGTGAGATGAATTAACAGAACACTAAGCAGTTTCTCAGAAAGCTTCCTTCCAGATTTCATCTGAGGATATTTCCTTTTTCACCATAGCCCTCTATGGGCTTCCAAATATCACTTTGCCAATTTCACAAGAACTGTCTTAGCGAAAGGCTTCTTGAGGGGAAAGCTGTAACTCTGTGAGATGATTTCACAGAACACAAAGAAGTTTCCCAGAAAGCTTCTTTCTCTTTGTTATTGGAGGATATTTCCTTTGCCCCTATAGTCTTCAAAGGGATCCGAAATATCTGTTCTCAGATTCCAGAGAAATAAGGCTAGCAAAGATATCCACGAAATACAGATGTAACTCTGTGAGATGAATTAACAGAACACTGAGCAGTTTCTCAGAAACCTTCTTTCCAGATTTCATCGGAGGATATTTCCTTTTTCACCATAGCCCTCTATGGGCTTCCAAATATCACTTTGCCAATTCCACAAGAACTGTCTTAGCGAAAGGCTTCTTGAGTGAAAAGCTGTAACTCTGTGAGAGGATTTCACAGAACACAAAGAAGTTTCTCAGAAAGCTTCTTTCTCTTTGTTATCGGAGGATATTTCCTTTGGCCCTATAGTCTTCAAAGGGAAACGAAATATCTGTTCTCAGATTCCACAGAAATAAGGCTAGCAAAGAGATCCACGAAATACAGATGTAACCCTGTGAGATGAATTAACAGAACACTAAGCAGTTTCTCAGAAAGCTTCTTTCCAGATTTCATCGGAGGATATTTCCTTTTTCACCGTAGACCTCTATGGGCTTCCAAATGTCACTTTGCCAATTCCACAAGAACTGTCTTAGCGAAAGGCTTCTTGAGGGGAAAGCTGTAACTCTGTGAGATGATTTCACAGAACACAAAGAAGTTTCTCAGAAACCTTCTTTCTCTTTGTAATCGGAGGATATTTCCTTTGGCTCTATAGTCTTCAAAGGGATACGAAACATGTGTTCTCAGATTCCACAGAAATAAGGCTAGCAAAGAGATCCACGAAATACAGATGTAACTCTGTGAGTTGAATTAACAGATCACTAAGCAGTTTCTCAGAAAGCTTCTTTCCAGATTTCATCGGAGGATATTTCCTTTTTCACCATAGCCCTCTATGGGCTTCCAAATATCACTTGGCCAATTCCAGAAGAACTTTCTTAGCGAAAGGCTTCTTGAGGGGAAAGCTGTAACTCTGTGAGATGATTTCACAGAACACAAAGAAGTTTCTCAGAAAGCTTCTTTCTCTTTGTTATCGGAGGATATTTCCTTTGGCCCTATAGTCTTCAAAGGGATCCGAAATATCTGTTCTCAGAATCCACAGAAATAAGGCTAGCAAAGAGATCCACGAAATAGAGATGTAACTCTGTGAGATGAATTATTTCAAAACTGAGCAGTCTCTCAGAAAGCTTCTTTCCAGATTTCATCGGAGGATATTTCCTTTTTCACCATAGCCCTCTATGGGCTTCCAAATATCACTTTGCAATTCCTCAAGAACTGTCTTAGCGAAAGGCTTCTTGAGGGGAAAGCTGTAACTCTGTGAGATGATTTCACAGAACACAAAGAAGTTGCTCAGAAAGCTTCTTTCTCTTTGTTATGGGAGGATATTTCCTTTGGCCCTATAGTCTTCAAAGGGATCCGAAATATCTGTTGTCAGATTCCACAGAAATAAGGCTAGCAAAGAGATCCACGAAATACAGATGTAACTCTGTGAGATGAATTAACAGAACACTAAGCAGTTTCTCAGAAAGCTTCTTTCCAGATTTCATCGGAGGATATTTCCTTTTTCACCATAGCCCTCTATGGGCTTCCAAATATCACTTTGCCAATTCCACAAGAACTGTCTAAGCGAAAGGCTTCTTGAGTGGAAAGCTGTAACTCTGTGAGATGATTTCAGAGAACACAAAGAAGTTGCTCAGAAAGCTTCTTTCTCTTTGTTATCGGAGGATATTTCCTTTGGCCGTATAGTCTTCAAAGGGATCTGAAATATCTGTTCTCAGATTCCACAGAAATAAGTCTAGCAAAGAGATCCACGAAGTACAGATGTAACTCTGTGAGATGAATTAACAGAACACTAAGCAGTTTCTCAGAAAGCTTCTTTCCAGATTTCATAGGAGGATATTTCCTTTTTCACCATAGCCCTCTCGGGCTTCCAAATATCACTTTGCCAATTCCACAAGAACTGTCTTAGCAAAAGGCTTCTTGAGGGGAAAGCAGTAACTCTGTGAGATGATTTCACAGAACACAAAGAAGTTTCTGAGAAAGCTTCTTTCTCTTTGTTATCGGAGGATATTTCCTTTGGCCCTATATCTTCAAAGGGAAAGGAATTATCTGTTCTCAGATTCCACAGAAATAACGCTAGCAAAGAGATCCACGAAATACAGATGTAACTCTGTGAGATGAATTAACAGAACACTAAGCAGTTTCTCAGAAAGCTTCTTTCCAGATTTCATCGGAGGATATTTCCTTTTTCACCATAGCCCTCTATGGGCTTCCAAATATCACTTTGCCAATTCCACAAGACCTGTCTTAGCGAAAGGCTTCTTGAGGGGAAAGCTGTAACTCTGTGAGATGATTTCACAGAACACAAAGAAGTTGCTCAGAAAGCTTCTTTCTCTTTCTTATCGGAGGATATTTCCTTCGGCCCTATAGTCTTCAAAGGGATCCGACATATCTGTTCTCAGATTCCACAGAAATAAGGCTAGCAAAGAGATCCACGAAATACAGATGTAACTCTGTGAGATGAATTAACAGATCACTAAGCAGTTTCTCAGAAAGCTTCTTTCCAGAGATCATTGGAGGATATTTCCTTTTTCTCCATAGCCCTCTATTAGCTTCCAAATATCACTTTACCAATTCCACAAGAACTGTCTTAGCGAAAGGCTTCTTGAGGGGAAAGCTGTAACTCTGTGAGATGATTTCACAGAACACAAAGAAGTTTCTCAGAAATCTTCTTTCTCTTTGTTATCGGAAGATATTTCCTTTGGCCCTATAGTCTTCAAAGGGAAAGGAAATATCTGTTGTCAGATTCCACAGAAATAAGGCCAGCAAAGAGATCCACGAAATACAGATGTAACTCTGTGAGATGAATTAACAGAACACTAAGCAGTTTCTCAGAAAGCTTCTTTCCAGATTTCATCGGAGGATATTTCCTTTTTCACCATAGCCCTCTATGGGCTTCCAAATATCACTTTGCCAATTCCACAAGAACTGTCTTAGCGAAAGGCTTCTTGAGGGGAAAGCTGTAACTCTGTGAGATGATTTCACAGAACACAAAGAAGTTTCTCAGAAAGCTTCTTTCTCTTTGTTATCGGAGGATATTTCCTTTGGCCCTATAGTCTTCAAAGGGATCCGAAATATCTGTTCTCAGATTCCACAGAAATAAGGCTAGCAAAGAGATCCACGAAATACAGATGTAACTCTGTGAGATGAATTATTTCAAAACTGAGCAGTCTCTCAGAAAGCTTCTTTCCAGATTTCATCGGAGGATATTTCCTTTTTCACCATAGCCCTCTATGGGCTTCCAAATATCACTTTGCAATTCCTCAAGAACTGTCTTAGCGAAAGGCTTCTTGAGGGGAAAGCTGTAACTCTGTGAGATGATTTCAGAGAACACAAAGAAGTTTCTCAGAAAGCTTCTTTCTCTTTGTTATGGGAGGATATTTCCTTTGGCCCTATAGTCTTCAAAGGCATCCGAAATATCTGTTCACAGATTCCACAGAAATAAGGCTAGCAAAGAGATCCACGAAATACAGATGTAACTCTGTGAGATGAATTAAGAGAACACTGAGCAGTTTCTCAGAAAGCTTCTTTCCAGATTTCATCGTAGGATATTTCCTTTTTCACCATAGCCCACTATGCGCATCCAAATATCACTTTGCCAATTCCACAAGAACTGTCTTAGCGAAAGGCTTCTTGAGGGGAAAGCTGTAACTCTGTGAGATGATTTCACAGAAAACAAAGAAGTTGCTCAGAAAGCTTCTTTCTCTTTGTTATGGGAGGATATTTCCTTTGGCCCTATAGTCTTCAAAGGGATCCGAAATATCTGTTGTCAGATTCCACAGAAATAAGGCTAGCAAAGAGATCCACGAAATACAGATGTAACTCTGTGAGATGAATTAACAGAACACTAAGCAGTTTCTCAGAAAGCTTCTTTCCAGATTTCATCGGAGGATATTTCCTTTTTCACCATAGCCCTCTACGGGCTTCCAAATATCACTTTGCCAATTCCACAAGAACTGTCTTAGCGAAAGGCTTCTTGAGTGGAAATCTGTAACTCTGTGAGATGATTTCAGAGAACACAAAGAAGTTGCTCAGAGAGCTTCTTTCTCTTGGTTATCGGAGGATATTTCCTTTGGCCGTATAGTCTTCAAAGGGATCCGAAATATCTGTTCTCAGATTCCACTGAAATAAGTCTAGCAAAGAGATCCACGAAGTACAGATGTAACTCTGTGAGATGAATTAACAGAACACTAAGCAGTTTCTCAGAAAGCTTCTTTCCAGATTTCATCGGAGGATATTTCCTTTTTCACCATAGCCCTCTATGGGCTTCCAAATATCACTTTGCCAATTCCACAAGAACTGTCTTAGCGAAAGGCTTCTTGAGGGGCAAGCTGTAACTCTGTGAGATGATTTCACAGAACACAAAGAAGTTTCTCAGAAAGCTTCTTTTTCTTTGTTATCGGAGGATATTTCCTTTGGCCCTATAGTCTTCAAAGGGATCCGAAATATCTGTTCTCAGATTCCACAGAAATAAGGCTAGCAAAGAGATCCACGAAATACAGATGTAACTCTGTGAGATGAATTAACACATCACTAAGGAGTTTCTCAGAAAGCTTCTTTCCAGATTTCAACGGAGGATATTTCCTTTTTCTCCATAGCCCTCTATGAGCTTCCAAATATCACTTTGCCAATTCCACCAGAACTGTCTTAGCGAAAGGCTTCTTGAGGGGAAAGCTGTAACTCTGTGAGATGATTTCACAGAACACAAAGAAGTTTCTCAGAAAGCTTCTTTCTCTTTGTTATCGGAGGATATTTCCTTTGGCCCTATAGTCTTCAAAGGGATCCGAAATATCTGTTCTCAGATTCCACAGAAATAAGGCTAGCAAAGAGATCCACGAAATACAGATGTAACTCTGTGAGATGAATTAACAGATCACTAATCAGTTTCTCAGAAAGCTTCTTTTCAGATTTCATCGGAAGATATTTCCTTTTTCACCATAGCCCTCTATGGGCTTCCAAATATCACTTTGCCAATTCCAGAAGAACTGTCTTCGCGAAAGGCTTCTTGAGGGGAAAGCTGTATCTCTGTGAGATGATTTCACAGAACACAAAGAAGTTTCTCAGAAAGCTTCTTTCTCTTTGTTATCGGAAGATATTTCCTTTGGCCCTATAGTCTTCAAAGGGAAAGGAAATATCTGTTGTCAGATTCCACAGAAATAAGGCTAGCAATGAGATCCACGAAATACAGATGTAACTCTGTGAGATGAATTAACAGAACACTAAGCAGTTTCTCAGAAAGCTTCTTTCCAGATTTCATCGGAGGATATTTCCTTTTTCACCGTAGCCCTCTATGAGCTTCCAAATATCACTTTGCCAATTCCACAAGAACTGTCTTAGCGAAAGGCTTCTTGAGGGGAAAGCGGTAACTCTGTGAGATGATTTCACAGAACACAAAGAACTTTCTCAGAAAGTTTCTTTCTCTTTGTTATCGGAGGATATTTCCTTTGGCCCTATAGTCTTCAAAGGGATCCGAAATATCTGTTCTCAGATTCCACAGAAATAAGGCTAGCAAAGAGACCCACGAAGTTCAGAGGTAACTCTGTGAGATGAATTAACAGAACACTAAGTAGTTTCTCAGAAAGCTTCTTTCCAGATTTCATCAGAGGATATTTCCTTTTTCAACATAGCCCTCTATGGGCTTCCAAATATCACTTTGCCAATTCCACAAGAACTGTCTTAGCGAAAGGCTTCTTGAGGGGAAAGCTGTAACTCTGTGAGATGATTTCACAGAACACAAAGAACTTTCTCAGAAAGCTTCTTTCTCTTTGTTATCGGAGGATATTTCCTTTGGCCCTATAGTCTTCAAAGGGATCCGAAATATCTGTTCTCAGATTCCACAGAAATAAGGCTAGCAAAGAGATCCACGAAATACAGATATAATTCTGTGAGATGAATTTACAGAACACTAAGCAGTTTCTCAGAAAGCTTCTTTCCAGATTTCATAGGAGTATATTCCCTTTTTCACCATAGTCCTCTATGGGCTTCCAAATATCACTTTGCGAATTCCAGAAGAACTTTCTTAGCGAAAGGCTTCTTGAGGGGAAATCTGTAACTCTGTGAGATGATTTCACAGAACACAAAGAAGTTTCTCAGAAAGCTTCTTTCTCTTGGTTATCGGAGGATATTTCCTTTGGCCCTATAATCTTCAAAGGGATCCGAAATATCTGTTCTCAGATTCCACAGAAATAAGGCTAGCAAAGAGATCCACGAAATACAGATGTAATTCTGTGAGATGAATTTACAGAACACTAAGCAGTTTCTCAGAAAGCTTCTTTCCAGATTTCATCGGAGGATATTCCCTTTTTCACCATAGTCCTCTATGGGCTTCCAAATATCACTTTGCGAATTCATCAAGAACTGTCTTAGCGAAAGGCTTCTTGAGGGGAAAGCTGTAACTCTGTGAGATGATTTCACAGAACACAAAGAAGTTTCTCAGAAAGCTTCTTTCTCTTTGTTATCGGAGGATATTTCCTTTGGCCCTATAGTCTTCAAAGGGATCCGAAATATCTGTTGTCAGATTCCACAGAAATAAGGCTAGCAAAGAGATCCACGAAATACAGATGTAACTCTGTGAGATGAATTAACAGAACACTAAGCAGTTTCTCAGAAAGCTTCCTTCCAGATTTCATGGTAGGATATTTCCTTTTTCACCATAGCCCTCTATGGGCTTCCAAGATCACTTTGCCAATTCCACAAGAACTGTCTTAGCGAAAGGCTTCTTGAGGGGAAAGCTGTAATTCTGTGAGTTGATTTTACAGAACACAAAGAAGTTTCTCAGAAAGCTTCTTTCTCTTTGTTATCGGAGGATATTTCCTTTGGCCCTATAGTCTTCAAAGGGATCCGAAATATCGGTTCACAGATTCCACAGAAATAAGGCTAGCAAAGAGATCCACGAAATAGAGATGTAACTCTGTGAGATGAATTAATAGAAAACTGAGCAGTTTCTCAGAAAGCTTCTTTCCAGATTTCACCGGAGGATATTTCCTTTTTCACCATAGCCCTCTATGGGCTTCCAAATATCACTTTGCAATTCCACAAGAACTGTCTTAGCGAAAGGCTTCTTGAGCGGAAAGCTGTAACTCTGTGAGATGATTTCACAGAACACAAAGAAGTTTCTCAGAAAGCTTCTTTCTCTTTGTTATCGGAGGATATTTCCTTTGGCCCTATAGTCTTCAAAGGGATCCGAAATATCTGTTCACAGATTCCACAGAAATAAGGCTAGCAAAGAGATTCACGAAATACAGATGTAACTCTGTGAGATGAATTAATAGAACACTGAGCAGTTTCTCAGAATGCTTCTTTCCAGATTTCATCGGAGGATATTTCCTTTTTCATCATAGCCCTCTATGGGCATCCAAATATCACTTTGCAATTCCACAAGAACTGTCTTAGCGAAAGGCTTCTTGAGGGGAAAGCTGTAACTCTGTGAGATGATTTCACAGAACACAAAGAAGTTTCTCAGAAAGCTTCTTTCTCTTTGTTATCGGAGGATATTTCCTTTGGCTCTATAGTCTTCAAAGGGATCCGAAATATCTGTTCACAGATTCCACAGAAATAAGGCTAGCAAAGAGATCCACGAAATACAGATGTAACTCTGTGAGATGAATTAACAGAACACTAATCAGTTTCTCAGAAAGCTTCTTTCCATATTTCATCGGAGGATATTTCCTTTTTCACCATAGCCCTCTATGGGCTTCCAAATATCACTTTGCCAATTCCACAAGAACTGTCTTAGCGAAAGGCTTCTTGAGGGGAAAGCTGTAACTCTGTGAGATGATTTCACAGAACACAAAGAAGTTTCTGAGAAAGCTTCTTTCTCTTTGATATCGGAGGATATTTCCTTTGGCCCTATACTCTTCAAAGGGAAAGGAATTATCTGTTCTCAGATTCCACAGAAATAAGGCTAGCAAAGAGATCTACGAAATACAGATGTACCTCTGTGAGATGAATTAACAGAACACTAAGCAGTTTCTCAGAAAGCTTCTTTCCAGATTTCATCGGAGGATATTTCCTTTTTCACCATAGCCCTCTATGGGCTTCCAAATATCACTTTGCCAATTCCACAAGAACTGACTTAGCGAAAGGCTTCTTGAGGGGAAAGCTGTAACTCTGTGAGATGATTTCACAGAACACAAAGAAGTTGCTCAGAAAGCTTCTTTCTCTTGGTTATCGGAGGATATTTCCTTTGGCCCTGTAGTCTTCAAAGGGAAAGGAAATATCTGTTCTCAGATTCCACAGAAATAAGGCTAGCAAAGATATCCACGAAATACAGATGTAACTCTGTGAGATGAATTAACAGAACACTAAGCAGTTTCTCAGAAAGCTTCCTTCCAGATTTCATCTGAGGATATTTCCTTTTTCACCATAGCCCTCTATGGGCTTCCAAATATCACTTTGCCAATTCCACAAGAACTGTCTTAGCGAAAGGCTTCTTGAGGGGAAAGCTGTAACTCGGTGAGATGATTTCACAGAACACAAAGAAGTTTCCCAGAAAGCTTCTTTCTCTTCGTTATTGGAGGATATTTCCTTTGCCCCTATAGTCTTCAAAGGGATCCGAAATATCTGTTCTCAGATTCCAGAGAAATAAGGCTAGCAAAGATATCCACGAAATACAGATGTAACTCTGTGAGATGAATTAACAGAACACTGAGCAGTTTCTCAGAAACCTTCTTTCCAGATTTCATCGGAGGATATTTCCTTTTTCACCATAGCCCTCTATGGGCTTCCAAATATCACTTTGCCAATTCCACAAGAACTGTCTTAGCGAAAGGCTTCTTGAGGGAAAAGCTGTAACTCTGTGAGAGGATTTCACAGAACACAAAGAAGTTTCTCAGAAAGCTTCTTTCTCTTTGTTATCGGAGGATATTTCCTTTGGCCCTATAGTCTTCAAAGGGAAACGAAATATCTGTTCTCAGATTCCACAGAAATAAGGCTAGCAAAGAGATCCACGAAATACAGATGTAACCCTGTGAGATGAATTAACAGAACACTAAGCAGTTTCTCAGAAAGCTTCTTTCCAGATTTCATCGGAGGATATTTCCTTTTTCACCGTAGACCTCTATGGGCTTCCAAATGTCACTTTGCCAATTCCACAAGAACTGTCTTAGCGAAAGGCTTCTTGAGGGGAAAGCTGTAACTCTGTGAGATGATTTCACAGAACACAAAGAAGTTTCTCAGAAACCTTCTTTCTCTTTGTAATCGGAGGATATTTCCTTTGGCTCTATAGTCTTCAAAGGGATACGAAACATCTGTTCTCAGATTCCACAGAAATAAGGCTAGCAAAGAGATCCACGAAATACAGATGTAAATCTGTGAGTTGAATTAACAGATCACTAAGCAGTTTCTCAGAAAGCTTCTTTCCAGATTTCATCGGAGGATATTTCCTTTTTCACCATAGCCCTCTATGGGCTTCCAAATATCACTTGGCCAATTCCAGAAGAACTTTCTTAGCGAAAGGCTTCTTGAGGGGAAAGCTGTAACTCTGTGAGATGATTTCACAGAACACAAAGAAGTTTCTCAGAAAGCTTCTTTCTCTTTGTTATCGGAGGATATTTCCTTTGGCCCTATAGTCTTCAAAGGGATCCGAAATATCTGTTCTCAGATTCCACAGAAATAAGGCTAGCAAAGAGATCCACGAAATAGAGATGTAACTCTGTGAGATGAATTATTTCAAAACTGAGCAGTCTCTCAGAAAGCTTCTTTCCAGATTTCATCGGAGGATATTTCCTTTTTCACCATAGCCCTCTATGGGCTTCCAAATATCACTTTGCAATTCCTCAAGAACTGTCTTAGCGAAAGGCTTCTTGAGGGGAAAGCTGTAACTCTGTGAGATGATTTCACAGAACACAAAGAAGTTGCTCAGAAAGCTTCTTTCTCTTTGTTATGGGAGGATATTTCCTTTGGCCCTATAGTCTTCAAAGGGATCCGAAATATCTGTTGTCAGATTCCACAGAAATAAGGCTAGCAAAGAGATCCACGAAATACAGATGTAACTCTGTGAGATGAATTAACAGAACACTAAGCAGTTTCTCAGAAAGCTTCTTTCCAGATTTCATTGGAGGATATTTCCTTTTTCACCATAGCCCTCTATGGGCTTCCAAATATCACTTTGCCAATTCCACAAGAACTGTCTAAGCGAAAGGCTTCTTGAGTGGAAAGCTGTAACTCTGTGAGATGATTTCAGAGAACACAAAGAAGTTGCTCAGAAAGCTTCTTTCTCTTTGTTATCGGAGGATATTTCCTTTGGCCGTATAGTCTTCAAAGGGATCTGAAATATCTGTTCTCAGATTCCACAGAAATAAGTCTAGCAAAGAGATCCACGAAGTACAGATGTAACTCTGTGAGATGAATTAACAGAACACTAAGCAGTTTCTCAGAAAGCTTCTTTCCAGATTTCATAGGAGGATATTTCCTTTTTCACCATAGCCCTCTCGGGCTTCCAAATATCACTTTGCCAATTCCACAAGAACTGTCTTAGCAAAAGGCTTCTTGAGGGGAAAGCAGTAACTCTGTGAGATGATTTCACAGAACACAAAGAAGTTTCTGAGAAAGCTTCTTTCTCTTTGTTATCGGAGGATATTTCCTTTGGCCCTATATCTTCAAAGGGAAAGGAATTATCTGTTCTCAGATTCCACAGAAATAACGCTAGCAAAGAGATCCACGAAATACAGATGTAACTCTGTGAGATGAATTAACAGAACACTAAGCAGTTTCTCAGAAAGCTTCTTTCCAGATTTCATCGGAGGATATTTCCTTTTTCACCATAGCCCTCTATGGGCTTCCAAATATCACTTTGCCAATTCCACAAGACCTGTCTTAGCGAAAGGCTTCTTGAGGGGAAAGCTGTAACTCTGTGAGATGATTTCACAGAACACAAAGAAGTTGCTCAGAAAGCTTCTTTCTCTTTCTTATCGGAGGATATTTCCTTCGGCCCTATAGTCTTCAAAGGGATCCGACATATCTGTTCTCAGATTCCACAGAAATAAGGCAAGCAAAGAGATCCACGAAATACAGATGTAACTCTGTGAGATGAATTAACAGATCACTAAGCAGTTTCTCAGAAAGCTTCTTTCCAGAGATCATTGGAAGATATTTCCTTTTTCTCCATAGCCCTCTATTAGCTTCCAAATATCACTTTACCAATTCCACAAGAACTGTCTTAGCGAAAGGCTTCTTGAGGGGAAAGCTGTAACTCTGTGAGATGATTTCACAGAACACAAAGAAGTTTCTCAGAAATCTTCTTTCTCTTTGTTATCGGAAGATATTTCCTTTGGCCCTATAGTCTTCAAAGGGAAAGGAAATAGCTGTTGTCAGATTCCACAGAAATAAGGCCAGCAAAGAGATCCACGAAATACAGATGTAACTCTGTGAGATGAATTAACAGAACACTAAGCAGTTTCTCAGAAAGCTTCTTTCCAGATTTCATCGGAGGATATTTCCTTTTTCACCATAGCCCTCTATGGGCTTCCAAATATCACTTTGCCAATTCCACAAGAACTGTCTTAGCGAAAGGCTTCTTGAGGGGAAAGCTGTAACTCTGTGAGATGATTTCACAGAACACAAAGAAGTTTCTCAGAAAGCTTCTTTCTCTTTGTTATCGGAGGATATTTCCTTTGGCCCTATAGTCTTCAAAGGGATCCGAAATATCTGTTCTCAGATTCCACAGAAATAAGGCTAGCAAAGAGATCCACGAAATACAGATGTAACTCTGTGAGATGAATTATTTCAAAACTGAGCAGTCTCTCAGAAAGCTTCTTTCCAGTTTTCATCGGAGGATATTTCCTTTTTCACCATAGCCCTCTATGGGCTTCCAAATATCACTTTGCAATTCCTCAAGAACTGTCTTAGCGAAAGGCTTCTTGAGGGGAAAGCTGTAACTCTGTGAGATGATTTCAGAGAACACAAAGAAGTTTCTCAGAAAGCTTCTTTCTCTTTGTTATGGGAGGATATTTCCTTTGGCCCTATAGTCTTCAAAGGCATCCGAAATATCTGTTCACAGATTCCACAGAAATAAGGCTAGCAAAGAGATCCACGAAATACAGATGTAACTCTGTGAGATGAATTAATAGAACACTGAGCAGTTTCTCAGAAAGCTTCTTTCCAGATTTCATCGTAGGATATTTCCTTTTTCACCATAGCCCACTATGCGCATCCAAATATCACTTTGCCAATTCCACAAGAACTGTCTTAGCGAAAGGCTTCTTGAGGGGAAAGCTGTAACTCTGTGAGATGATTTCACAGAACACAAAGAAGTTGCTCAGAAAGCTTCTTTCTCTTTGTTATGGGAGGATATTTCCTTTGGCCCTATAGTCTTCAAAGGGATCCGAAATATCTGTTGTCAGATTCCACAGAAATAAGGCTAGCAAAGAGATCCACGAAATACAGATATAACTCTGTGAGATGAATTAACAGAACACTAAGCAGTTTCTCAGAAAGCTTCTTTCCAGATTTCATCGGAGGATATTTCCTTTTTCACCATAGCCCTCTACGGGCTTCCAAATATCACTTTGCCAATTCCACAAGAACTGTCTTAGCGAAAGGCTTCTTGAGTGGAAATCTGTAACTCTGTGAGATGATTTCAGAGAACACAAAGAAGTTGCTCAGAGAGCTTCTTTCTCTTTGTTATCGGAGGATATTTCCTTTGGCCGTATAGTCTTCAAAGGGATCCGAAATATCTGTTCTCAGATTCCACAGAAATAAGTCTAGCAAAGAGATCCACGAAGTACAGATGTAACTCTGTGAGATGAATTAACAGAACACTAAGCAGTTTCTCAGAAAGCTTCTTTCCAGATTTCATCCTAGGATATTTCCTTTTTCACCATAGCCCTCTATGGGCTTCCAAATATCACTTTGCCAATTCCACAAGAACTGTCTTAGCGAAAGGCTTCTTCAGGGGCAAGCTGTAACTCTGTGAGATGATTTCACAGAACACAAAGAAGTTTCTCAGAAAGCTTCTTTTTCTTTGTTATCGGAGGATATTTCCTTTGGCCCTATAGTCTTCAAAGGGATCCGAAATATCTGTTCTCAGATTCCACAGAAATAAGGCTAGCAAAGAGATCCACGAAATACAGATGTAACTCTGTGAGATGAATTAACACATCACTAAGGAGTTTCTCAGAAAGCTTCTTTCCAGATTTCAACGGAGGATATTTCCTTTTTCTCCATAGCCCTCAATGAGCTTCCAAATATCACTTTGCCAATTCCACCAGAACTGTCTTAGCGAAAGGCTTCTTGAGGGGAAAGCTGTAACTCTGTGAGATGATTTCACAGAACACAAAGAAGTTTCTCAGAAAGCTTCTTTCTCTTTGTTATCGGAGGATATTTCCTTTGGCCCTATAGTCTTCAAAGGGATCCGAAATATCTGTTCTCAGATTCCACAGAAATAAGGCTAGCAAAGAGATCCACGAAATACAGATGTAACTCTGTCAGATGAATTAACAGATCACTAATCAGTTTCTCAGAAAGCTTCTTTTCAGATTTCATCGGAAGATATTTCCTTTTTCACCATAGCCCTCTATGGGCTTCCAAATATCACTTTGCCAATTCCAGAAGAACTGTCTTCGCGAAAGGCTTCTTGAGGGGAAAGCTGTATCTCTGTGAGATGATTTCACAGAACACAAAGAAGTTTCTCAGAAAGCTTCTTTCTCTTTGTTATCGGAAGATATTTCCTTTGGCCCTATAGTCTTCAAAGGGAAAGGAAATATCTGTTGTCAGATTCCACAGAAATAAGGCTAGCAATGAGATCCACGAAATACAGATGTAACTCTGTGAGATGAATTAACAGAACACTAAGCAGTTTCTCAGAAAGCTTCTTTCCAGATTTCATCGGAGGATATTTCCTTTTTCACCGTAGCCCTCTATGAGCTTCCAAATATCACTTTGCCAATTCCACAAGAACTGTCTTAGCGAAAGGCTTCTTGAGGGGAAAGCGGTAACTCTGTGAGATGATTTCACAGAACACAAAGAACTTTCTCAGAAAGTTTCTTTCTCTTTGTTATCGGAGGATATTTCCTTTGGCCCTATAGTCTTCAAAGGGATCCGAAATATCTGTTCTCAGATTCCACAGAAATAAGGCTAGCAAAGAGACCCACGAAGTTCAGAGGTAACTCTGTGAGATGAATTAACAGAACACTAAGTAGTTTCTCAGAAAGCTTCTTTCCAGATTTCATCAGAGGATATTTCCTTTTTCAACATAGCCCTCTATGGGCTTCCAAATATCACTTTGCCAATTCCACAAGAACTGTCTTAGCGAAAGGCTTCTTGAGGGGAAAGCTGTAACTCTGTGAGATGATTTCACAGAACACAAAGAACTTTCTCAGAAAGCTTCTTTCTCTTTGTTATCGGAGGATATTTCCTTTGGCCCTATAGTCTTCAAAGGGATCCGAAATATCTGTTCTCAGATTCCACAGAAATAAGGCTAGCAAAGAGATCCACGAAATACAGATGTAACTCTGTGAGATGAATTAACAGAACACTAAGCAGTTTCTCAGAAAGCTTCTTTCCCGATTTCATCGGAGGATATTTCCTTTTTCTCCTTAGCCCTCTATGAGCTTCCAAATATCACTTTGCCAATTCCACAAGAACTGTCTTATCGAAAGGCTTCTTGAGGGGAAAGCTGTAACTCTGTGAGAGGATTTCAAAGAACACAAAGAAGTTTCTCAGAAACCTTCTTTCTCTTTGTTATTGGAGGATATTTCCTTTGGCCCTATAGTCTTCAAAGGGAAAGGAAATATCTGTTGTCAGATTCCACAGAAATAAGGCTAGCAAATAGATCCACGAAATACAGATGTAACTCTGTGAGATGAATTAACAGAACACTAAGCAGTTTCTCAGAAAGCTTCTTTCCAGATTTCATCGGAGGATATTTCCTTTTTCACCATAGCCCTCTACGGGCTTCCAAATATCACTTTGCCAATTCCACAAGAACTGTCTTAGCGAAAGGCTTCTTGAGGGGAAAGCTGTAACTCTGTGAGATGATTTCACAGAACACAAAGAAGTTGCTCAGAAAGCTTCTTTCTCTTGGTTATCGGAGGATATTTCCTTTGGCCCTATAGTCTTCAAAGGGATCCGAAATATCTGTTCTCAGATTCCACAGAAATAAGGCTAGCAAAGAGATCCACGAAATACAGATGTAACTCTGTGAGATGAATTAACACATCACTAAGGAGTTTCTCAGAAAGCTTCTTTCCAGATTTCAACGGAGGATATTTCCTTTTTCTCCATAGCCCTCTATGAGCTTCCAAATATCACTTTGCCAATTCCACCAGAACTGTCTTAGCGAAAGGCTTCTTGAGGGGAAAGCTGTAACTCTGTGAGATGATTTCACAGAACACAAAGAAGTTTCTCAGAAAGCTTCTTTCTCTTTGTTATCGGAGGATATTTCCTTTGGCCCTATAGTCTTCAAAGGGATACGAAATATCTGTTCTCAGATTCCACAGAAATAAGGCTAGCAAAGAGATCCACGAAATACAGATGTAACTCTGTGAGATGAATTAACAGATCACTAATCAGTTTCTCAGAAAGCTTCTTTTCAGATTTCATCGGAAGATATTTCCTTTTTCACCATAGCCCTCTATGGGCTTCCAAATATCACTTTGCCAATTCCAGAAGAACTGTCTTCGCGAAAGGCTTCTTGAGGGGAAAGCTGTATCTCTGTGAGATGATTTCACAGAACATAAAGAAGTTTCTCAGAAAGCTTCTTTCTCTTTGTTATCGGAAGATATTTCCTTTGGCCCTATAGTCTTCAAAGGGAAAGGAAATATCTGTTGTCAGATTCCACAGAAATAAGGCTAGCAATGAGATCCACGAAATACAGATGTAACTCTGTGAGATGAATTAACAGAACACTAAGCAGTTTCTCAGAAAGCTTCTTTCCAGATTTCATCGGAGGATATTTCCTTTTTCACCGTAGCCCTCTATGGGGTTCCAAATATCACTTTGCCAATTCCACAAGAACTGTCTTAGCGAAAGGCTTCTTGAGGGGAAAGCTGTAACTCTGTGAGATGATTTCACAGAACACAAAGAAGTTGCTCAGAAAGCTTCTTTCTCTTTGTTATGGGAGGATATTTCCTTTGGCCCTATAGTCTTCAAAGGGATCCGAAATATCTGTTGTCAGATTCCACAGAAATAAGGCTAGCAAAGAGATCCACGAAATACAGATATAACTCTGTGAGATGAATTAACAGAACACTAAGCAGTTTCTCAGAAAGCTTCTTTCCAGATTTCATCGGAGGATATTTCCTTTTTCACCATAGCCCTCTACGGGCTTCCAAATATCACTTTGCCAATTCCACAAGAACTGTCTTAGCGAAAGGCTTCTTGAGTGGAAATCTGTAACTCTGTGAGATGATTTCAGAGAACACAAAGAAGTTGCTCAGAGAGCTTCTTTCTCTTTGTTATCGGAGGATATTTCCTTTGGCCGTATAGTCTTCAAAGGGATCCGAAATATCTGTTCTCAGATTCCACAGAAATAAGTCTAGCAAAGAGATCCACGAAGTACAGATGTAACTCTGTGAGATGAATTAACAGAACACTAAGCAGTTTCTCAGAAAGCTTCTTTCCAGATTTCATCCTAGGATATTTCCTTTTTCACCATAGCCCTCTATGGGCTTCCAAATATCACTTTGCCAATTCCACAAGAACTGTCTTAGCGAAAGGCTTCTTGAGGGGCAAGCTGTAACTCTGTGAGATGATTTCACAGAACACAAAGAAGTTTCTCAGAAAGCTTCTTTTTCTTTGTTATCGGAGGATATTTCCTTTGGCCCTATAGTCTTCAAAGGGATCCGAAATATCTGTTCTCAGATTCCACAGAAATAAGGCTAGCAAAGAGATCCACGAAATACAGATGTAACTCTGTGAGATGAATTAACACATCACTAAGGAGTTTCTCAGAAAGCTTCTTTCCAGATTTCAACGGAGGATATTTCCTTTTTCTCCATAGCCCTCTATGAGCTTCCAAATATCACTTTGCCAATTCCACCAGAACTGTCTTAGCGAAAGGCTTCTTGAGGGGAAAGCTGTAACTCTGTGAGATGATTTCACAGAACACAAAGAAGTTTCTCAGAAAGCTTCTTTCTCTTTGTTATCGGAGGATATTTCCTTTGGCCCTATAGTCTTCAAAGGGATCCGAAATATCTGTTCTCAGATTCCACAGAAATAAGGCTAGCAAAGAGATCCACGAAATACAGATGTAACTCTGTCAGATGAATTAACAGATCACTAATCAGTTTCTCAGAAAGCTTCTTTTCAGATTTCATCGGAAGATATTTCCTTTTTCACCATAGCCCTCTATGGGCTTCCAAATATCACTTTGCCAATTCCAGAAGAACTGTCTTCGCGAAAGGCTTCTTGAGGGGAAAGCTGTATCTCTGTGAGATGATTTCACAGAACACAAAGAAGTTTCTCAGAAAGCTTCTTTCTCTTTGTTATCGGAAGATATTTCCTTTGGCCCTATAGTCTTCAAAGGGAAAGGAAATATCTGTTGTCAGATTCCACAGAAATAAGGCTAGCAATGAGATCCACGAAATACAGATGTAACTCTGTGAGATGAATTAACAGAACACTAAGCAGTTTCTCAGAAAGCTTCTTTCCAGATTTCATCGGAGGATATTTCCTTTTTCACCGTAGCCCTCTATGAGCTTCCAAATATCACTTTGCCAATTCCACAAGAACTGTCTTAGCGAAAGGCTTCTTGAGGGGAAAGCGGTAACTCTGTGAGATGATTTCACAGAACACAAAGAACTTTCTCAGAAAGTTTCTTTCTCTTTGTTATCGGAGGATATTTCCTTTGGCCCTATAGTCTTCAAAGGGATCCGAAATATCTGTTCTCAGATTCCACAGAAATAAGGCTAGCAAAGAGACCCACGAAGTTCAGAGGTAACTCTGTGAGATGAATTAACAGAACACTAAGTAGTTTCTCAGAAAGCTTCTTTCCAGATTTCATCAGAGGATATTTCCTTTTTCAACATAGCCCTCTATGGGCTTCCAAATATCACTTTGCCAATTCCACAAGAACTGTCTTAGCGAAAGGCTTCTTGAGGGGAAAGCTGTAACTCTGTGAGATGATTTCACAGAACACAAAGAACTTTCTCAGAAAGCTTCTTTCTCTTTGTTATCGGAGGATATTTCCTTTGGCCCTATAGTCTTCAAAGGGATCCGAAATATCTGTTCTCAGATTCCACAGAAATAAGGCTAGCAAAGAGATCCACGAAATACAGATGTAACTCTGTGAGATGAATTAACAGAACACTAAGCAGTTTCTCAGAAAGCTTCTTTCCCGATTTCATCGGAGGATATTTCCTTTTTCTCCTTAGCCCTCTATGAGCTTCCAAATATCACTTTGCCAATTCCACAAGAACTGTCTTATCGAAAGGCTTCTTGAGGGGAAAGCTGTAACTCTGTGAGAGGATTTCAAAGAACACAAAGAAGTTTCTCAGAAACCTTCTTTCTCTTTGTTATTGGAGGATATTTCCTTTGGCCCTATAGTCTTCAAAGGGAAAGGAAATATCTGTTGTCAGATTCCACAGAAATAAGGCTAGCAAATAGATCCACGAAATACAGATGTAACTCTGTGAGATGAATTAACAGAACACTAAGCAGTTTCTCAGAAAGCTTCTTTCCAGATTTCATCGGAGGATATTTCCTTTTTCACCATAGCCCTCTACGGGCTTCCAAATATCACTTTGCCAATTCCACAAGAACTGTCTTAGCGAAAGGCTTCTTGAGGGGAAAGCTGTAACTCTGTGAGATGATTTCACAGAACACAAAGAAGTTGCTCAGAAAGCTTCTTTCTCTTGGTTATCGGAGGATATTTCCTTTGGCCCTATAGTCTTCAAAGGGATCCGAAATATCTGTTCTCAGATTCCACAGAAATAAGGCTAGCAAAGAGATCCACGAAATACAGATGTAACTCTGTGAGATGAATTAACACATCACTAAGGAGTTTCTCAGAAAGCTTCTTTCCAGATTTCAACGGAGGATATTTCCTTTTTCTCCATAGCCCTCTATGAGCTTCCAAATATCACTTTGCCAATTCCACCAGAACTGTCTTAGCGAAAGGCTTCTTGAGGGGAAAGCTGTAACTCTGTGAGATGATTTCACAGAACACAAAGAAGTTTCTCAGAAAGCTTCTTTCTCTTTGTTATCGGAGGATATTTCCTTTGGCCCTATAGTCTTCAAAGGGATACGAAATATCTGTTCTCAGATTCCACAGAAATAAGGCTAGCAAAGAGATCCACGAAATACAGATGTAACTCTGTGAGATGAATTAACAGATCACTAATCAGTTTCTCAGAAAGCTTCTTTTCAGATTTCATCGGAAGATATTTCCTTTTTCACCATAGCCCTCTATGGGCTTCCAAATATCACTTTGCCAATTCCAGAAGAACTGTCTTCGCGAAAGGCTTCTTGAGGGGAAAGCTGTATCTCTGTGAGATGATTTCACAGAACATAAAGAAGTTTCTCAGAAAGCTTCTTTCTCTTTGTTATCGGAAGATATTTCCTTTGGCCCTATAGTCTTCAAAGGGAAAGGAAATATCTGTTGTCAGATTCCACAGAAATAAGGCTAGCAATGAGATCCACGAAATACAGATGTAACTCTGTGAGATGAATTAACAGAACACTAAGCAGTTTCTCAGAAAGCTTCTTTCCAGATTTCATCGGAGGATATTTCCTTTTTCACCGTAGCCCTCTATGGGGTTCCAAATATCACTTTGCCAATTCCACAAGAACTGTCTTAGCGAAAGGCTTCTTGAGGGGAAAGCTGTAACTCTGTGAGATGATTTCACAGAACACAAAGAAGTTGCTCAGAAAGCTTCTTTCTCTTTGTTATCGGAGGATATTTCCTTTGGCCCTATAGTCTTCAAAGGGAAAGGAAATATCTTTTCTCAGATTCCACAGAAATAAGGCTAGCAAAGAGATCCACGAAATACAGATGTAACTCTGTGAGATGAATTAACAGAACACTAAGCAGTTTCTCAGAAAGCTTCCTTCCAGATTTCTTCGGAGGATATTTCCTTTTTCACCATAGCCCTCTATGGGCTTCCAAATGTCACTTTGCCAATTCCACAAGAACTGTCTTAGCGAAAGGCTTCTTGAGGGGAAAGCTGTAACTCTGTGAGATGATTTCACAGAACACAAAGAAGTTGCTCAGAAACCTTCTTTCTCTTTGTTATCGGAGGATATTCCTTTTCCCTATAGTCTTCAAAGGGATCCGAAATATCTGCTCTCAGATTCCACATTAATAAGGCTAGCAAAGAGATCCACGAAATACAGATGTAACTCTGTGAGATGAATTAAGAGAACACTAAGCAGTTTCTCAGAAAGCTTCTTTCCAGATTTCATCGGAGGATATTTCCTTTTTCACCATAGCCCTCTATGGGCTTCCAAATATCACTTTGGCAATTCCACAAGAACTGTCTTAGCGAAAGGCTTCTTGAGGGGAAAGCTGTAACTCTGTGAGATGATTTCACAGAACACAAAGAAGTTTCTCAGAAAGCTTCTTTCTCTTGGTTATCGGAGGATATTTCCTTTGGCCCTGTAGTCTTCAAAGGGAAAGGAATTATCTGTTCTCAGATTCCACAGAAATAAGGCTAGCAAAGAGATCCACGAAATACAGATGTAACTCTGTGAGATGAATTAACAGAACACTAAGCAGTTTCTCAGAAAGCTTCGTTCCAGATTTCATCTTAGGATATTTCCTTTTTCACCATAGCCCTCTATGGGCTTCCAAATGTCATTTTGCCAATTCCACAAGAACTGTCTTAGCGAAAGGCTTCTTGAGGGGAAAGCTGTAACTCTGTGAGATGATTTCACAGAACATAAAGAAGTTTCTCAGAAACCTTCTTTCTCTTTGTTATCGGAGGATATTTCCTTTGGCCCTATAGTCTTTAAAGGGATCCGAAATATCTGTTCTCAGATTCCACAGAAATAAGGCTAGCAAAGAGATCCACGAAATACAGATGTAACTCTGTGAGATGAATTAACAGATCACTAAGCAGTTTCTCAGAAAGCTTCTTTCCAGATTTCATCGGAGGATATTTCCTTTTTCTCCGTAGCCCTCTATGAGCTTCCAAATATCACTTTGCCAATTCCACAAGAACTGTCTAGCGAAAGGCTTGTTGAGGGGAAATCTGTAACTCTGTGAGATGATTCACAGAACACAAAGAAGTTTCTGAGAAAGCTTCTTTCTCTTTGTTATCGGAGGATATTTCCTTTGGCCCTATAGTCCTCAAAGGGAAAGGAAATATCTGTTGTCAGATTCCACAGAAATAAGGCTAGCAAAGAGATCCACGAAATACAGATGTACCTCTGTGAGATGAATTAACAGAACACTAAGCAGTTTCTCAGAAAGCTTCCTTCCAGATTTCATGGGAGGATATTTCCTTTTTCACCATAGCCCTCTATGGGCTTCCAAAGATCACTTTGCCAATTCCACAAGAACTGTCTTAGCGAAAGTCTTCTTGAGGGCAAAGCTGTAATTCTGTGAGTTGATTTCACAGAACACAAAGAAGTTTCTCAGAAAGTTTCTTTCTCTTTGTTATCGGAGGATATTTCCTTTGGCCCTATAGTCTTCAAAGGGATCCGAAATATCTGTTCACAGATTCCACAGAAATAAGGCTAGCAAAGAGATCCACGAAATACAGATGTAACTCTGTGAGATGAATTTATAGAAAACTGAGCAGTTTCTCAGAAAGCTTCTTTCCAGATTTCATCGGAGGATATTTCCTTTTTCACCATAGCCCTCTATGGGCTTCCAAATATCACTTTGCAATTCCACAAGAACTGTCTTAGCGAAAGGCTTCTTGAGGGGAAAGCTGTAACTAACTCTGTGAGATGATTTCACAGAACACAAAGAAGTTTCTCAGAAAGCTTCCTTCTCTTTGTTATCGGAGGATATTTCCTTTGGCCCTATAGTCTTCAAAGGGAAAGGAATTATCTGTTCTCTGATTCCACAGAAATAACGCTAGCAAAGAGATCCACGAAATACAGATGTAACTCTGTGAGATGAATTAACAGAACACTAAGCTTTTTCTCAGAAAGCTTCTTTCCAGATTTCATCGGAGGATATTTCCTTTTTCACCATAGCCCTCTATGGGCTTCCAAATATCACTTTGCCAATTCCACAAGAACTGTCTTAGCGAAAGGCTTCTTGAGGGGAAAGCTGTAACTCTGTGAGATGATTTCACAGAACACAAAGAAGTTTCTCAGAAAGCTTCTTTCTCTTTGTTATCGGAGGATATTTCCTTTGGCCGTATAGTCTTCAAAGGGATCCGAAATATCTGCTCTCAGATTCCACAGAAATAAGGCTAGCAAAGAGATCCACGAAGTACACGGGGAACTCTGTGAGATGAATTAACAGAACACTAAGCAGTTTCTCAGAAAGCTTCTTTCCAGATTTCATCTGAGGATATTTCCTTTTTCACCATAGCCCTCTATGGGCTTCCAAATATCACTTTGCCAATTCCACAAGAACTGTCTTAGCGAAAGGCTTCTTGAGGGGCAAGCTGTAACTCTGTGAGATGATTTCACAGAACACAAAGAAGTTTCTCAGAAAGCTTCTTTCTCTTGGTTATCGGAGGATATTTCCTTTGGCCCTGTAGTCTTCAAAGGGAAAGGAAATATCTGTTCTCAGATTCCACAGAAATAAGGCTAGCAAAGAGATCCACGAAATACAGATGTAACTCTGTGAGATGAATTAACAGAACACTAAGCAGTTTCTCAGAAAGCTTCCTTCCAGATTTCATCTGAGGATATTTCCTTTTTCACCATAGCCCTCTATGGGCTTCCAAATATCACTTTGCCAATTCCACAAGAACTGTCTTAGCGAAAGGCTTCTTGAGGGGAAAGCTGTAACTCTGTGAGATGATTTCACAGAACACAAAGAAGTTTCTCAGAAAGCTTCTTTATCTTTGTTATTGGAGGATATTTCCTTTGGCCCTATAGTCTTCAAAGGGATCCGAAATATCTGTTCTCAGATTCCAGAGAAATAAGGCTAGCAAAGATATCCACGAAATACAGATGTAACTCTGTGAGATGAATTAACAGAACACTGAGCAGTTTCTCAGAATCCTTCTTTCCAGATTTCATCGGAGGATATTTCCTTTTTCACTATAGCCCTCTATGGGCTTCCAAATATCACTTGCCAATTCCACAAGAACTGTCTTAGCGAAAGGCTTCTTGAGGGAAAAGCTGTAACTCTGTGAGAGGATTTCACAGAGCACAAAGAAGTTTCTCAGAAAGCTTCTTTCTCTTTGTTATCGGAGGATATTTCCTTTGGCCCTATAGTCTTCAAAGGGAAAGGAAATATCTATTCTCAGATTCCACAGAAATCAGGGTAGCAAAGAGATCCACGAAACACAGATGTAACCCTGTGGGATGAATTAACAGAACACTAGGCCGTTTCTCAGAAAACTTCTTTCCAGATTTCATCGGAGGATATTTCCTTTTTCACCGTAGCCCTCTATGGGCTTCCAAATGTCCCTTTGCCAATTCCACAAGAACTGTCTTAGCGAAAGGCTTCTTGAGGGGAAAGCTGTAACTCTGTGAGATGATTTCACAGAACACAAAGAAGTTGCTCAGAAAGCTTCTTTCTCTTTGTTATCGGAGGATATTTCCTTTGGCCCTATAGTCTTCAAAGGGATCCGAAATATCTGTTCTCAGATTCCACAGAAATAAGGCTAGCAAAGAGATCCACGAAATACAGATGTAACTCTGTGAGATGAATTAACAGAACACTAAGCAGTTTCTCAGAAAGGTTCCTTCCAGATTTCATCTGAGGATATTTCCTTTTTCACCATAGCCCTCTATGGGCTTCCAAATATCAGTTTGCAATTCCACAAGAACTGTCTTAGCGAAAGGCTTCTTGAGGGGAAAGCTTAAACTCTGTGAGATGATTTCACAGAACACAAAGAAGTTTCTCAGAAAGCTTCTTTCTCTTTGTTATCGGAGGATATTTCCTTTGGCCCTATAGTCTTCAAAGGGATCCGAAATATCTGTTCACAGATTCCACAGAAATAAGGCTAGCAAAGAGATCCACGAAATACAGATGTAACTCTGTGAGATGAATTAATAGAACACTGAGCAGTTTCTAAGAAAGCTTCTTTCCAGATTTCATCGGAGAATATTTCCTTTTTCACCATAGCCCTCTATGCGCATCCAAATATCACTTTGCCAATTCCACAAGAACTGTCTTAGCGAAAGGCTTCTTGAGGGGAAAGCTGTAACTCTGTGAGATGACTTCACAGAACACAAAGAAGTTGCTCAGAAAGCTTCTTTCTCTTTGTTATCGGAGGATATTTCCTTTGGCCGTATAGTCTTCAAAGGGATCCGAAATATCTGTTCTCAGATTCCACAGAAATAAGTATAGCAAAGAGATCCACGAAGTACAGAGGTAACTCTGTGAGATGAATTAACAGAACACTAAGCAGTTTCTCAGAAAGCTTCTTTCCAGATTTCATCCGAGGATATTTCCTTTTTCACCATTGCCCTCTACGGGCTTCCAAATATCACTTTGCCAATTCCACAAGAACTGTCTTAGCAAAAGGCTTCTTGAGGGGAAAGCTGTAACTCGGTGAGATGATTTCACAAAACACAAAGAAGTTTCTCAGAAAGCTTCTTTCTCTTTGTTATCGGAGGATATTTCCTTTGGCCCTATAGTCTTCAAAGGGAAAGGAATTATCTGTTCTCAGATTCCACAGAAATAAGGCTAGCAAAGCGATCCACGAAATACAGATGTAACTCTGTGAGATGAATTAACAGAACACTAAGCAGTTTCTCAGAAAGCTTCTTTCCAGATTTCATGGGAGGATATTTCCTTTTTCACCATAGCCCTCTATGGGCTTCCAAATATCACTTTGCCAATTCCACAAGAACTGTCTTTGCGAAAGGCTTCTTGAGGGGAAAGCTGTAACTCTGTGAGATGATTTCACAGAACACAAAGAAGTTTCTCAGAAAGCTTCTTTTTCTTTGTTATCGGAGGATATTTCCTTTGGCCCTATAGTCTTCAAAGGGATCCGAAATATCTGTTCTCAGATTCCACAGAAATAAGGCTAGCAAAGAGATCCACGAAATACAGATGTAACTCTGTGAGATGAATTAACACATCACTAAGGAGTTTCTCAGAAAGCTTCTTTCCAGATTTCAACGGACGATATTTCCTTTTTCTCCATAGCCCTCTATGAGCTTCCAAATATCACTTTGCCAATTCCACCAGAACTGTCTTAGCGAAAGGCTTCTTGAGGGGAAAGCTATAACTCTGTGAGATGATTTCACAGAACACAAAGAAGTTTCTCAGAAAGCTTCTTTCTCTTTGTTATCGGAGGATATTTCCTTTGGCCCTATAGTCTTCAAAGGGATCCGAAATATCTGTTCACAGATCCCACAGAAATAAGGCTAGCAAAGAGATGCACGAAATACAGATGTAACTCTGTGAGATGAATTAATAGAACACCGAGCAGTTTCTCAGAAAGCTTCTTTCCAGATTTCATCGGAGGATATTTCCTTTTTCACCTTAGCCCTCTATGCGCATCCAAATATCACTTTGCCAATTCCACAAGAACTGTCTTAGCGAAAGGCTTCTTGAGGGGAAAGCTGTAACTCTGTGAGATGATTTCACAGAACACAAAGAAGTTGCTCAGAAAGCTTCTTTCTCTTTGTTATCGGAGGATATTTCCTTTGGCCCTATAGTCTTCAAAGGGATCCGAAATATCTGTTATCAGATTCCACAGAAATAAGGCTGGCAAAGAGATCCACGAAATACAGATGTAACTCTGTGAGATGAATTAACAGAACACTAAGCAGTTTCTCAGAAAGCTTCTTTCCAGATTTCATCGGAGGATATTTCCTTTTTCACCATAGCCCTCTACGGGCTTCCAAATATCACTTTGCCAATTCCACAAGAACTGTCTTAGCGAAAGGCTTCTTGAGGGGAAAGCTGTAACTCTGTGAGATGATTTCACAGAACACAAAGAAGTTTCTCAGAAAGCTTCTTTCTCTTGGTTATCGGAGGATATTTCCTTTGGCCCTATAATCTTCAAAGGGATCCGAAATATCTGTTCTCAGATTCCACAGAAATAAGGCTAGGAAAGAGATCCACGAAATACAGATGTAATTCTGTGAGATGAATTTACAGAACACTAAGCAGTTTCTCAGAAAGCTTCTTTCCAGATTTCATCGGAGGATATTCCCTTTTTCACCATAGTCCTCTATGGGCTTCCAAATATCACTTTGCGAATTCATCAAGAACTGTCTTAGCGAAAGGCTTCTTGAGGGGAAAGCTGTAACTCTGTGAGATGATTTCACAGAACACAAAGAAGTTTCTCAGAAAGCTTCTTTCTCTTGGTTATCGGAGGATATTTCCTTTGGCCCTATAGTCTTCAAAGGGATCCGAAATATCTGTTCTCAGATTCCACAGAAGTAAGGCTAGCAAAGAGATCCACGAAATACAGATGTAACAGTGTGAGATGAATTAACAGAACACTAAGCAGATTCTCAGAAAGCTTCTTTCCAGATTTCATCAGAGGATATTTCCTTTTTCACCATAGCCCTCTATGGGCTTCCAAATATCACTTTGCCAATTCCACAAGAACTGTCTTAGCGAAAGGCTTCTTGAGGGGAAAGCTGTAACTCTGTGAGATGATTTCACAGAACACAAAGAAGTTTCTCAGGAAGCTTCTTTCTCTTGGTTATCGGAGGATATTCCCTTTGGCCCTATAGTCTTCAAAGGGATCCGAAATATCTGTTCTCAGATTCCACAGAAATAAGGCTAGCAAAGAGATCCACGAAATACAGATGTAACTCTGTGAGATGAATTAACAGAACACTGAGCTGTTTCTCAGAAAGCTTCTTTCCAGATTTCATCGGAGGATATTTCCTTTTTCAACATAGCCCTCTAGGGGCTTCCAAATATCACTTTGCCAATTCCACAAGAACTGTCTTAGCGAAAGGCTTCTTGAGAGGAAAGCTGTAACTCTGTGAGATGATTTCACAGAACACAAAGAAGTTTCTCAGAAACCTTCTTTCTCTTTGTTATCGGAGGATATTTCCTTTGGCCCTATAGTCTTCAAAGGGATCCGAAATATCTGTTGTCAGATTCCACCGAAATAAGGCTAGCAAAGAGATCCACGAAATACAGATGTAACTCTGTGAGATGAATTAACAGAACACTAAGCAGTTTCTCAGAAAGCTTCCTTCCAGATTTCATGGTGGGATATTTGCTTTTTCACCATAGCCCTCTATGGGCTTCCAAGATCACTTTGCCAATTCCACAAGAACTGTCTTAGCGAAAGGCTTCTTGAGGGGAAAGCTGTAATGCTGTGAGTTGATTTTACAGAACACAAAGAAGTTTCTCAGAAAGCTTCTTTCTCTTTGTTATCGGAGGATATTTCCTTTGGCCCTATAGTCTTCAAAGGGATCCGAAATATCGGTTCACAGATTCCACAGAAATAAGGCTAGCAAAGAGATCCACGAAATACAGATGTAACTCTGTGAGATGAATTAATAGAAAACTGAGCAGTTTCTCAGAAAGCTTCTTTCCAGATTTCATCGGAGGATATTTCCTTTTTCACCATAGCCCTCTATGGGCTTCCAAATATCACTTTGCAATTCCACAAGAACTGTCTTAGCGAAAGGCTTCTTGAGGGGAAAGCTGTAACTCTGTGAGATGATTTCACAGAACACAAAGAAGTTTCTCAGAAAGCTTCTTTCTCTTTGTTATCGGAGGATATTTCCTTTGGCCCTATAGTCTTCAAAGGGATCCGAAATATCTGTTCACAGATTCCACAGAAATAAGGCTAGCAAAGAGATTCACGAAATACAGATGTAACTCTGTGAGATGAATTAGTAGAACACTGAGCAGTTTCTCAGAATGCTTCTTTCCAGATTTCATCGGAGGATATTTCCTTTTTCATCATGGCCCTCTATGGGCATCCAAATATCACTTTGCAATTCCACAAGAACTGTCTTAGCGAAAGTCTTCTTGAGGGGAAAGCTGTAACTCTGTGAGATGATTTCACAGAACACAAAGAAGTTTCTCAGAAAGCTTCTTTCTCTTTGTTATCGGAGGATATTTCCTTTGGCTCTATAGTCTTCAAAGGGATCCGAAATATCTGTTCACAGATTCCACAGAAATAAGGCTAGCAAAGAGATCCACGAAATACAGATGTAACTCTGTGAGATGAATTAACAGAACACTAATCAGTTTCTCAGAAAGCTTCTTTCCATATTTCATCGGAGGATATTTCCTTTTTCACCATAGCCCTCTACGGGCTTCCAAATATCACTTTGCCAATTCCACAAGAACTGTCTTAGCGAAAGGCTTCTTGAGGGGAAAGCTGTAACTCTGTGAGATGATTTCACAGAACACAAAGAAGTTTCTGAGAAAGCTTCTTTCTCTTTGATATCGGAGGATATTTCCTTTGGCCCTATAGTCTTCAAAGGGAAAGGAATTATCTGTTCTCAGATTCCACAGAAATAAGGCTAGCAAAGAGATCTACGAAATACAGATGTAACTCTGTGAGATGAATTAACAGAACACTAAGCAGTTTCTCAGAAAGCTTCTTTCCAGATTTCATCGGAGGATATTTCCTTTTTCACCATAGCCCTCTATGGGCTTCCAAATATCACTTTGCCAATTCCACAAGAACTGACTTAGCGAAAGGCTTCTTGAGGGGAAAGCTGTAACTCTGTGAGATGATTTCACAGAACACAAAGAAGTTGCTCAGAAAGCTTCTTTCTCTTGGTTATCGGAGGATATTTCCTTTGGCCCTGTAGTCTTCAAAGGGAAAGGAAATATCTGTTCTCAGATTCCACAGAAATAAGGCTAGCAAAGATATCCACGAAATACAGATGTAACTCTGTGAGATGAATTAACAGAACACTAAGCAGTTTCTCAGAAAGCTTCCTTCCAGATTTCATCTGAGGATATTTCCTTTTTCACCATAGCCCTCTATGGGCTTCCAAATATCACTTTGCCAATTCCACAAGAACTGTCTTAGCGAAAGGCTTCTTGAGGGGAAAGCTGTAACTCTGTGAGATGATTTCACAGAACACAAAGAAGTTTCCCAGAAAGCTTCTTTCTCTTTGTTATTGGAGGATATTTCCTTTGCCCCTATAGTCTTCAAAGGGATCCGAAATATCTGTTCTCAGATTCCAGAGAAATAAGGCTAGCAAAGATATCCACGAAATACAGATGTAACTCTGTGAGATGAATTAACAGAACACTGAGCAGTTTCTCAGAAACCTTCTTTCCAGATTTCATCGGAGGATATTTCCTTTTTCACCATAGCCCTCTATGGGCTTCCAAATATCACTTTGCCAATTCCACAAGAACTGTCTTAGCGAAAGGCTTCTTGAGGGAAAAGCTGTAACTCTGTGAGAGGATTTCACAGAACACAAAGAAGTTTCTCAGAAAGCTTCTTTCTCTTTGTTATCGGAGGATATTTCCTTTGGCCCTATAGTCTTCAAAGGGAAAGGAAATATCTATTCTCAGATTCCACAGAAATAAGGCTAGCAAAGAGATCCACGAAATACAGATGTAACTCTGTGAGATGAATTAACAGATCACTAAGCAGTTTCTCAGAAAGCTTCTTTCCAGAGATCATTGGAGGATATTTCCTTTTTCTCCATAGCCCTCTATTAGCTTCCAAATATCACTTTACCAATTCCACAAGAACTGTCTTAGCGAAAGGCTTCTTGAGGGGAAAGCTGTAACTCTGTGAGATGATTTCACAGAACACAAAGAAGTTTCTCAGAAATCTTCTTTCTCTTTGTTATCGGAAGATATTTCCTTTGGCCCTATAGTCTTCAAAGGGAAAGGAAATATCTGTTGTCAGATTCCACAGAAATAAGGCCAGCAAAGAGATCCACGAAATACAGATGTAACTCTGTGAGATGAATTAACAGAACACTAAGCAGTTTCTCAGAAAGCTTCTTTCCAGATTTCATCGGAGGATATTTCCTTTTTCACCATAGCCCTCTATGGGCTTCCAAATATCACTTTGCCAATTCCACAAGAACTGTCTTAGCGAAAGGCTTCTTGAGGGGAAAGCTGTAACTCTGTGAGATGATTTCACAGAACACAAAGAAGTTTCTCAGAAACCTTCTTTCTCTTTGTTATCGGAGGATATTTCCTTTGTCCCTATAGTCTTCAAAGGGATCCGAAATATCTGTTCTCAGATTCCACAGAAATAAGGCTAGCAAAGAGATCCACGAAATACAGATGTAACTCTGTGAGATGAATTAACAGAACACTAAGCAGTTTCTCAGAAAGCTTCTTTCCAGATTTCATCGGAGGATATTTCCTTTTTCACCATAGCCCTCTACGGGCTTCCAAATATCACTTTGCCAATTCCACAAGAACTGTCTTAGCGCAAGGCTTCTTGAGGGGAAAGCTGTAACTCTGTGAGATGATTTCACAGAACACAAAGAAGTTTCTCAGAAAGCTTCTTTCTCTTTGTTATCGGAGGATATTTCCTTTGGCCCTATAGTCTTCAAAGGGATCCGACATATCTGTTCTCAGATTCCACAGAAATAAGGCTAGCAAAGAGATCCACGAAATACAGATGTAACTCTGTGAGATGAATTAACAGAACACTAAGCAGTTTCTCAGAAAGCTTCTTTCCAGAGATCATTGGAGGATATTTTCTTTTTCTCCATAGCCCTCTATGAGCTTCCAAATATCACTTTGCCAATTCCACAAGAACTGTCTTAGCGAAAGGCTTCTTGAGGGGAAAGCTGTAACTCTGTGAGATGATTTCACAAAACACAAAGAAGTTTCTCAGAAAGCTTCTTTCTCTTTGTTATCTGAGGATATTTCCTTTGGCCCTATAGTCTTCAAAGGGAAAGGAAATATCTGTTCTCAGATTCCACAGAAATAAGGCTAGCAAAGAAATCCACGAAACACAGATGTAACTCTGTGAGATGAATTAAGAGAACACTAAGCAGTTTCTCAGAAAGCTTCTTTCCAGATTTCATCGGAGGATATTTCCTTTTTCACCATTGCCCTCTACGGGCTTCCAAATATCACTTTGCCAATTCCACAAGAACTGTCTTAGCAAAAGGCTTCTTGAGGGGAAAGCTGTAACTCGGTGAGATGATTTCATAAAACACAAAGAAGTTTCTCAGAAAGCTTCTTTCTCTTTGTTATCGGAGGATATTTCCTTTGGCCCTATAGTCTTCAAAGGGAAAGGAATTATCTGTTCTCAGATTCCACAGAAATAAGGCTAGCAAAGCGATCCACGAAATACAGATGTAACTCTGTGAGATGAATTAACAGAACACTAAGTAGTTTCTCAGAAAGCTTCTTTCCAGATTTCATGGGAGGATATTTCCTTTTTCACCATAGCCCTCTATGGGCTTCCAAATATCACTTTGCCAATTCCACAAGAACTGTCTTTGCGAAAGGCTTCTTGAGGGGAAAGCTGTAACTCTGTGAGATGATTTCACAGAACACAAAGAAGTTTCTCAGAAAGCTTCTTTTTCTTTGTTATCGGAGGATATTTCCTTTGGCCCTATAGTCTTCAAAGGGATCCGAAATATCTGTTCTCAGATTCCACAGAAATAAGGCTAGCAAAGAGATCCACGAAATACAGATGTAACCCTGTGAGATGAATTAACAGAACACTAAGCAGTTTCTCAGAAAGCTTCTTTCCAGATTTCATCGGAGGATATTTCCTTTTTCACCGTAGACCTCTATGGGCTTCCAAATGTCACTTTGCCAATTCCACAAGAACTGTCTTAGCGAAAGGCTTCTTGAGGGGAAAGCTGTAACTCTGTGAGATGATTTCACAGAACACAAAGAAGTTTCTCAGAAACCTTCTTTCTCTTTGTAATCGGAAGATATTTCCTTTGGCTCTATAGTCTTCAAAGGGATACGAAACATCTGTTCTCAGATTCCACAGAAATAAGGCTAGCAAAGAGATCCACGAAATACAGATGTAACTCTGTGAGTTGAATTAACAGATCACTAAGCAGTTTCTCAGAAAGCTTCTTTCCAGATTTCATCGGAGGATATTTCCTTTTTCACCATAGCCCTCTATGGGCTTCCAAATATCACTTGGCCAATTCCAGAAGAACTTTCTTAGCGAAAGGCTTCTTGAGGGGAAAGCTGTAACTCTGTGAGATGATTTCACAGAACACAAAGAAGTTTCTCAGAAAGCTTCTTTCTCTTTGTTATCGGAGGATATTTCCTTTGGCCCTATAGTCTTCAAAGGGATCCGAAATATCTGTTCTCAGATTCCACAGAAATAAGGCTAGCAAAGAGATCCACGAAATAGAGATGTAACTCTGTGAGATGAATTATTTCAAAACTGAGCAGTCTCTCAGAAAGCTTCTTTCCAGATTTCATCGGAGGATATTTCCTTTTTCACCATAGCCCTCTATGGGCTTCCAAATATCACTTTGCAATTCCTCAAGAACTGTCTTAGCGAAAGGCTTCTTGAGGGGAAAGCTGTAACTCTGTGAGATGATTTCACAGAACACAAAGAAGTTGCTCAGAAAGCTTCTTTCTCTTTGTTATGGGAGGATATTTCCTTTGGCCCTATAGTCTTCAAAGGGATCCGAAATATCTGTTGTCAGATTCCACAGAAATAAGGCTAGCAAAGAGATCCACGAAAAAAAGATGTAACTCTGTGAGATGAATTAACAGAACACTAAGCAGTTTCTCAGAAAGCTTCTTTCCAGATTTCATCGGAGGATATTTCCTTTTTCACCATAGCCCTCTATGGGCTTCCAAATATCACTTTGCCAATTCCACAAGAACTGTCTAAGCGAAAGGCTTCTTGAGTGGAAAGCTGTAACTCTGTGAGATGATTTCAGAGAACACAAAGAAGTTGCTCAGAAAGCTTCTTTCTCTTTGTTATCGGAGGATATTTCCTTTGGCCGTATAGTCTTCAAAGGGATCTGAAATATCTGTTCTCAGATTCCACAGAAATAAGTCTAGCAAAGAGATCCACGAAGTACAGATGTAACTCTGTGAGATGAACTAACAGAACACTAAGCAGTTTCTCAGAAAGCTTCTTTCCAGATTTCATAGGAGGATATTTCCTTTTTCACCATAGCCCTCTCGGGCTTCCAAATATCACTTTGCCAATTCCACAAGAACTGTCTTAGCAAAAGGCTTCTTGAGGGGAAAGCAGTAACTCTGTGAGATGATTTCACAGAACACAAAGAAGTTTCTGAGAAAGCTTCTTTCTCTTTGTTATCGGAGGATATTTCCTTTGGCCCTATATCTTCAAAGGGAAAGGAATTATCTGTTCTCAGATTCCACAGAAATAACGCTAGCAAAGAGATCCACGAAATACAGATGTAACTCTGTGAGATGAATTAACAGAACACTAAGCAGTTTCTCAGAAAGCTTCTTTCCAGATTTCATCGGAGGATATTTCCTTTTTCACCATAGCCCTCTATGGGCTTCCAAATATCACTTTGCCAATTCCACAAGACCTGTCTTAGCGAAAGGCTTCTTGAGGGGAAAGCTGTAACTCTGTGAGATGATTTCACAGAACACAAAGAAGTTGCTCAGAAAGCTTCTTTCTCTTTCTTATCGGAGGATATTTCCTTCGGCCCTATAGTCTTCAAAGGGATCCGACATATCTGTTCTCAGATTCCACAGAAATAAGGCTAGCAAAGAGATCCACGAAATACAGATGTAACTCTGTGAGATGAATTAACAGATCACTAAGCAGTTTCTCAGAAAGCTTCTTTCCAGAGATCATTGGAGGATATTTCCTTTTTCTCCATAGCCCTCTATTAGCTTCCAAATATCACTTTACCAATTCCACAAGAACTGTCTTAGCGAAAGGCTTCTTGAGGGGAAAGCTGTAACTCTGTGAGATGATTTCACAGAACACAAAGAAGTTTCTCAGAAATCTTCTTTCTCTTTGTTATCGGAAGATATTTCCTTTGGCCCTATAGTCTTCAAAGGGAAAGGAAATATCTGTTGTCAGATTCCACAGAAATAAGGCCAGCAAAGAGATCCACGAAATACAGATGTAACTCTGTGAGATGAATTAACAGAACACTAAGCAGTTTCTCAGAAAGCTTCTTTCCAGATTTCATCGGAGGATATTTCCTTTTTCACCATAGCCCTCTATGGGCTTCCAAATATCACTTTGCCAATTCCACAAGAACTGTCTTAGCGAAAGGCTTCTTGAGGGGAAAGCTGTAACTCTGTGAGATGATTTCACAGAACACAAAGAAGTTTCTCAGAAAGCTTCTTTCTCTTTGTTATCGGAGGATATTTCCTTTGGCCCTATAGTCTTCAAAGGGATCCGAAATATCTGTTCTCAGATTCCACAGAAATAAGGCTAGCAAAGAGATCCACGAAATACAGATGTAACTCTGTGAGATGAATTATTTCAAAACTGAGCAGTCTCTCAGAAAGCTTCTTTCCAGATTTCATCGGAGGATATTTCCTTTTTCACCATAGCCCTCTATGGGCTTCCAAATATCACTTTGCAATTCCTCAAGAACTGTCTTAGCGAAAGGCTTCTTGAGGGGAAAGCTGTAACTCTGTGAGATGATTTCAGAGAACACAAAGAAGTTTCTCAGAAAGCTTCTTTCTCTTTGTTATGGGAGGATATTTCCTTTGGCCCTATAGTCTTCAAAGGCATCCGAAATATCTGTTCACAGATTCCACAGAAATAAGGCTAGCAAAGAGATCCACGAAATACAGATGTAACTCTGTGAGATGAATTAATAGAACACTGAGCAGTTTCTCAGAAAGCTTCTTTCCAGATTTCATCGTAGGATATTTCCTTTTTCACCATAGCCCACTATGCGCATCCAAATATCACTTTGCCAATTCCACAAGAACTGTCTTAGCGAAAGGCTTCTTGAGGGGAAAGCTGTAACTCTGTGAGATGATTTCACAGAACACAAAGAAGTTGCTCAGAAAGCTTCTCTCTCTTTGTTATGGGAGGATATTTCCTTTGGCCCTATAGTCTTCAAAGGGATCCGAAATATCTGTTGTCAGATTCCACAGAAATAAGGCTAGCAAAGAGATCCACGAAATACAGATATAACTCTGTGAGATGAATTAACAGAACACTAAGCAGTTTCTCAGAAAGCTTCTTTCCAGATTTCATCGGAGGATATTTCCTTTTTCACCATAGCCCTCTACGGGCTTCCAAATATCACTTTGCCAATTCCACAAGAACTGTCTTAGCGAAAGGCTTCTTGAGTGGAAATCTGTAACTCTGTGAGATGATTTCAGAGAACACAAAGAAGTTGCTCAGAGAGCTTCTTTCTCTTTGTTATCGGAGGATATTTCCTTTGGCCGTATAGTCTTCAAAGGGATCCGAAATATCTGTTCTCAGATTCCACAGAAATAAGTCTAGCAAAGAGATCCACGAAGTACAGATGTAACTCTGTGAGATGAATTAACAGAACACTAAGCAGTTTCTCAGAAAGCTTCTTTCCAGATTTCATCCTAGGATATTTCCTTTTTCACCATAGCCCTCTATGGGCTTCCAAATATCACTTTGCCAATTCCACAAGAACTGTCTTAGCGAAAGGCTTCTTGAGGGGCAAGCTGTAACTCTGTGAGATGATTTCACAGAACACAAAGAAGTTTCTCAGAAAGCTTCTTTTTCTTTGTTATCGGAGGATATTTCCTTTGGCCCTATAGCCTTCAAAGGGATCCGAAATATCTGTTCTCAGATTCCACAGAAATAAGGCTAGCAAAGAGATCCACGAAATACAGATGTAACTCTGTAAGATGAATTAACACATCACTAAGGAGTTTCTCAGAAAGCTTCTTTCCAGATTTCAACGGAGGATATTTCCTTTTTCTCCATAGCCCTCTATGACTTCCAAATATCACTTTGCCAATTCCACCAGAACTGTCTTAGCGAAAGGCTTCTTGAGGGGAAAGCTGTAACTCTGTGAGATGATTTCACAGAACACAAAGAAGTTTCTCAGAAAGCTTCTTTCTCTTTGTTATCGGAGGATATTTCCTTTGGCCCTATAGTCTTCAAAGGGATCCGAAATATCTGTTCTCAGATTCCACAGAAATAAGGCTAGCAAAGAGATCCACGAAATACAGATGTAACTCTGTGAGATGAATTAACAGATCACTAATCAGTTTCTCAGAAAGCTTCTTTTCAGATTTCATCGGAAGATATTTCCTTTTTCACCATAGCCCTCTATGGGCTTCCAAATATCACTTTGCCAATTCCAGAAGAACTGTCTTCGCGAAAGGCTTCTTGAGGGGAAAGCTGTATCTCTGTGAGATGATTTCACAGAACACAAAGAAGTTTCTCAGAAAGCTTCTTTCTCTTTGTTATCGGAAGATATTTCCTTTGGCCCTATAGTCTTCAAAGGGAAAGGAAATATCTGTTGTCAGATTCCACAGAAATAAGGCTAGCAATGAGATCCACGAAATACAGATGTAACTCTGTGAGATGAATTAACAGAACACTAAGCAGTTTCTCAGAAAGCTTCTTTCCAGATTTCATCGGAGGATATTTCCTTTTTCACCGTAGCCCTCTATGAGCTTCCAAATATCACTTTGCCAATTCCACAAGAACTGTCTTAGCGAAAGGCTTCTTGAGGGGAAAGCGGTAACTCTGTGAGATGATTTCACAGAACACAAAGAACTTTCTCAGAAAGTTTCTTTCTCTTTGTTATCGGAGGATATTTCCTTTGGCCCTATAGTATTCAAAGGGATCCGAAATATCTGTTCTCAGATTCCACAGAAATAAGGCTAGCAAAGAGACCCACGAAGTTCAGAGGTAACTCTGTGAGATGAATTAACAGAACACTAAGTAGTTTCTCAGAAAGCTTCTTTCCAGATTTCATCAGAGGATATTTCCTTTTTCAACATAGCCCTCTATGGGCTTCCAAATATCACTTTGCCAATTCCACAAGAACTGTCTTAGCGAAAGGCTTCTTGAGGGGAAAGCTGTAACTCTGTGAGATGATTTCACAGAACACAAAGAACTTTCTCAGAAAGCTTCTTTCTCTTTGTTATCGGAGGATATTTCCTTTGGCCCTATAGTCTTCAAAGGGATCCGAAATATCTGTTCTCAGATTCCACAGAAATAAGGCTAGCAAAGAGATCCACGAAATACAGATGTAACTCTGTGAGATGAATTAACAGAACACTAAGCAGTTTCTCAGAAAGCTTCTTTCCCGATTTCATCGGAGGATATTTCCTTTTTCTCCTTAGCCCTCTATGAGCTTCCAAATATCACTTTGCCAATTCCACAAGAACTGTCTTATCGAAAGGCTTCTTGAGGGGAAAGCTGTAACTCTGTGAGAGGATTTCAAAGAACACAAAGAAGTTTCTCAGAAACCTTCTTTCTCTTTGTTATTGGAGGATATTTCCTTTGGCCCTATAGTCTTCAAAGGGAAAGGAAATATCTGTTGTCAGATTCCACAGAAATAAGGCTAGCAAAGAGATCCACGAAATACAGATGTAACTCTGTGAGATGAATTAACAGAACACTAAGCAGTTTCTCAGAAAGCTTCTTTCCAGATTTCATCGGAGGATATTTCCTTTTTCACCATAGCCCTCTACGGGCTTCCAAATATCACTTTGCCAATTCCACAAGAACTGTCTTAGCGAAAGGCTTCTTGAGGGGAAAGCTGTAACTCTGTGAGATGATTTCACAGAACACAAAGAAGTTGCTCAGAAAGCTTCTTTCTCTTGGTTATCGGAGGATATTTCCTTTGGCCCTATAGTCTTCAAAGGGATCCGAAATATCTGTTCTCAGATTCCACAGAAATAAGGCTAGCAAAGAGATCCACGAAATACAGATGTAACTCTGTGAGATGAATTAACACATCACTAAGGAGTTTCTCAGAAAGCTTCTTTCCAGATTTCAACGGAGGATATTTCCTTTTTCTCCATAGCCCTCTATGAGCTTCCAAATATCACTTTGCCAATTCCACCAGAACTGTCTTAGCGAAAGGCTTCTTGAGGGGAAAGCTGTAACTCTGTGAGATGATTTCACAGAACACAAAGAAGTTTCTCAGAAAGCTTCTTTCTCTTTGTTATCCGAGGATATTTCCTTTGGCCCTATAGTCTTCAAAGGGATACGAAATATCTGTTCTCAGATTCCACAGAAATAAGGCTAGCAAAGAGATCCACGAAATACAGATGTAACTCTGTGAGATGAATTAACAGATCACTAATCAGTTTCTCAGAAAGCTTCTTTTCAGATTTCATCGGAAGATATTTCCTTTTTCACCATAGCCCTCTATGGGCTTCCAAATATCACTTTGCCAATTCCAGAAGAACTGTCTTCGCGAAAGGCTTCTTGAGGGGAAAGCTGTATCTCTGTGAGATGATTTCACAGAACATAAAGAAGTTTCTCAGAAAGCTTCTTTCTCTTTGTTATCGGAAGATATTTCCTTTGGCCCTATAGTCTTCAAAGGGAAAGGAAATATCTGTTGTCAGATTCCACAGAAATAAGGCTAGCAATGAGATCCACGAAATACAGATGTAACTCTGTGAGATGAATTAACAGAACACTAAGCAGTTTCTCAGAAAGCTTCTTTCCAGATTTCATCGGAGGATATTTCCTTTTTCACCGTAGCCCTCTATGGGGTTCCAAATATCACTTTGCCAATTCCACAAGAACTGTCTTAGCGAAAGGCTTCTTGAGGGGAAAGCTGTAACTCTGTGAGATGATTTCACAGAACACAAAGAAGTTGCTCAGAAAGCTTCTTTCTCTTTGTTATCGGAGGATATTTCCTTTGGCCCTATAGTCTTCAAAGGGAAAGGAAATATCTTTTCTCAGATTCCACAGAAATAAGGCTAGCAAAGAGATCCACGAAATACAGATGTAACTCTGTGAGATGAATTAACAGAACACTAAGCAGTTTCTCAGAAAGCTTCCTTCCAGATTTCTTCGGAGGATATTTCCTTTTTCACCATAGCCCTCTATGGGCTTCCAAATGTCACTTTGCCAATTCCACAAGAACTGTCTTAGCGAAAGGCTTCTTGAGGGGAAAGCTGTAACTCTGTGAGATGATTTCACAGAACACAAAGAAGTTGCTCAGAAACCTTCTTTCTCTTTGTTATCGGAGGATATTCCTTTTCCCTATAGTCTTCAAAGGGATCCGAAATATCTGCTCTCAGATTCCACATTAATAAGGCTAGCAAAGAGATCCACGAAATACAGATGTAACTCTGTGAGATGAATTAAGAGAACACTAAGCAGTTTCTCAGAAAGCTTCTTTCCAGATTTCATCGGAGGATATTTCCTTTTTCACCATAGCCCTCTATGGGCTTCCAAATATCACTTTGCCAATTCCACAAGAACTGTCTTAGCGAAAGGCTTCTTGAGGGGAAAGCTGTAACTCTGTGAGATGATTTCACAGAACACAAAGAAGTTTCTCAGAAAGCTTCTTTCTCTTGGTTATCGGAGGATATTTCCTTTGGCCCTGTAGTCTTCAAAGGGAAAGGAATTATCTGTTCTCAGATTCCACAGAAATAAGGCTAGCAAAGAGATCCACGAAATACAGATGTAACTCTGTGAGATGAATTAACAGAACACTAAGCAGTTTCTCAGAAAGCTTCCTTCCAGATTTCATCTTAGGATATTTCCTTTTTCACCATAGCCCTCTATGGGCTTCCAAATGTCATTTTGCCAATTCCACAAGAACTGTCTTGGCGAAAGGCTTCTTGAGGGGAAAGCTGTAACTCTGTGAGATGATTTCACAGAACATAAAGAAGTTTCTCAGAAACCTTCTTTCTCTTTGTTATCGGAGGATATTTCCTTTGGCCCTATAGTCTTTAAAGGGATCCGAAATATCTGTTCTCAGATTCCACAGAAATAAGGCTAGCAAAGAGATCCACGAAATACAGATGTAACTCTGTGAGATGAATTAACAGATCACTAAGCAGTTTCTCAGAAAGCTTCTTTCCAGATTTCATCGGAGGATATTTCCTTTTTCTCCGTAGCCCTCTATGAGCTTCCAAATATCACTTTGCCAATTCCACAAGAACTGTCTAGCGAAAGGCTTGTTGAGGGGAAATCTGTAACTCTGTGAGATGATTCACAGAACACAAAGAAGTTTCTGAGAAAGCTTCTTTCTCTTTGTTATCTGAGGATATTTCCTTTGGCCCTATAGTCCTCAAAGGGAAAGGAAATATCTGTTGTCAGATTCCACAGAAATAAGGCTAGCAAAGAGATCCACGAAATACAGATGTACCTCTGTGAGATGAATTAACAGAACACTAAGCAGTTTCTCAGAAAGCTTCCTTCCAGATTTCATGGGAGGATATTTCCTTTTTCACCATAGCCCTCTATGGGCTTCCAAAGATCACTTTGCCAATTCCACAAGAACTGTCTTAGCGAAAGTCTTCTTGAGGGCAAAGCTGTAATTCTGTGAGTTGATTTCACAGAACACAAAGAAGTTTCTCAGAAAGTTTCTTTCTCTTTGTTATCGGAGGATATTTCCTTTGGCCCTATAGTCTTCAAAGGGATCCGAAATATCTGTTCACAGATTCCACAGAAATAAGGCTAGCAAAGAGATCCACGAAATACAGATGTAACTCTGTGAGATGAATTTATAGAAAACTGAGCAGTTTCTCAGAAAGCTTCTTTCCAGATTTCATCGGAGGATATTTCCTTTTTCACCATAGCCCTCTATGGGCTTCCAAATATCACTTTGCAATTCCACAAGAACTGTCTTAGCGAAAGGCTTCTTGAGGGGAAAGCTGTAACTAACTCTGTGAGATGATTTCACAGAACACAAAGAAGTTTCTCAGAAAGCTTCCTTCTCTTTGTTATCGGAGGATATTTCCTTTGGCCCTATAGTCTTCAAAGGGAAAGGAATTATCTGTTCTCTGATTCCACAGAAATAACGCTAGCAAAGAGATCCACGAAATACAGATGTAACTCTGTGAGATGAATTAACAGAACACTAAGCTTTTTCTCAGAAAGCTTCTTTCCAGATTTCATCGGAGGATATTTCCTTTTTCACCATAGCCCTCTATGGGCTTCCAAATATCACTTTGCCAATTCCACAAGAACTGTCTTAGCGAAAGGCTTCTTGAGGGGAAAGCTGTAACTCTGTGAGATGATTTCACAGAACACAAAGAAGTTTCTCAGAAAGCTTCTTTCTCTTTGTTATCGGAGGATATTTCCTTTGGCCGTATAGTCTTCAAAGGGATCCGAAATATCTGCTCTCAGATTCCACAGAAATAAGGCTAGCAAAGAGATCCACGAAGTACACGGGGAACTCTGTGAGATGAATTAACAGAACACTAAGCAGTTTCTCAGAAAGCTTCTTTCCAGATTTCATCGGAGGATATTTCCTTTTTCACCATAGCCCTCTATGGGCTTCCAAATATCAGTTTGCCAATTCCACAAGAACTGTCTTAGCGAAAGGCTTCTTGAGGGGCAAGCTGTAACTCTGTGAGATGATTTCACAGAACACAAAGAAGTTTCTCAGAAAGCTTCTTTCTCTTGGTTATCGGAGGATATTTCCTTTGGCCCTGTAGTCTTCAAAGGGAAAGGAAATATCTGTTCTCAGATTCCACAGAAATAAGGCTAGCAAAGAGATCCACGAAATACAGATGTAACTCTGTGAGATGAATTAACAGAACACTAAGCAGTTTCTCAGAAAGCTTCCTTCCAGATTTCATCTGAGGATATTTCCTTTTTCACCATAGCCCTCTATGGGCTTCCAAATATCACTTTGCCAATTCCACAAGAACTGTCTTAGCGAAAGGCTTCTTGAGGGGAAAGCTGTAACTCTGTGAGATGATTTCACAGAACACAAAGAAGTTTCTCAGAAAGCTTCTTTATCTTTGTTATTGGAGGATATTTCCTTTGGCCCTATAGTCTTCAAAGGGATCCGAAATATCTGTTCTCAGATTCCAGAGAAATAAGGCTAGCAAAGATATCCACGAAATACAGATGTAACTCTGTGAGATGAATTAACAGAACACTGAGCAGTTTCTCAGAATCCTTCTTTCCAGATTTCATCGGAGGATATTTCCTTTTTCACTATAGCCCTCTATGGGCTTCCAAATATCACTTGCCAATTCCACAAGAACTGTCTTAGCGAAAGGCTTCTTGAGGGAAAAGCTGTAACTCTGTGAGAGGATTTCACAGAGCACAAAGAAGTTTCTCAGAAAGCTTCTTTCTCTTTGTTATCGGAGGATATTTCCTTTGGCCCTATAGTCTTCAAAGGGAAAGGAAATATCTATTCTCAGATTCCACAGAAATCAGGGTAGCAAAGAGATCCACGAAACACAGATGTAACCCTGTGGGATGAATTAACAGAACACTAGGCCGTTTCTCAGAAAACTTCTTTCCAGATTTCATCGGAGGATATTTCCTTTTTCACCGTAGCCCTCTATGGGCTTCCAAATGTCCCTTTGCCAATTCCACAAGAACTGTCTTAGCGAAAGGCTTCTTGAGGGGAAAGCTGTAACTCTGTGAGATGATTTCACAGAACACAAAGAAGTTGCTCAGAAAGCTTCTTTCTCTTTGTTATCGGAGGATATTTCCTTTGGCCCTATAGTCTTCAAAGGGATCCGAAATATCTGTTCTCAGATTCCACAGAAATAAGGCTAGCAAAGAGATCCACGAAATACAGATGTAACTCTGTGAGATGAATTAACAGAACACTAAGCAGTTTCTCAGAAAGGTTCCTTCCAGATTTCATCTGAGGATATTTCCTTTTTCACCATAGCCCTCTATGGGCTTCCAAATATCAGTTTGCAATTCCACAAGAACTGTCTTAGCGAAAGGCTTCTTGAGGGGAAAGCTTAAACTCTGTGAGATGATTTCACAGAACACAAAGAAGTTTCTCAGAAAGCTTCTTTCTCTTTGTTATCGGAGGATATTTCCTTTGGCCCTATAGTCTTCAAAGGGATCCGAAATATCTGTTCACAGATTCCACAGAAATAAGGCTAGCAAAGAGATCCACGAAATACAGATGTAACTCTGTGAGATGAATTAATAGAACACTGAGCAGTTTCTAAGAAAGCTTCTTTCCAGATTTCATCGGAGAATATTTCCTTTTTCACCATAGCCCTCTATGCGCATCCAAATATCACTTTGCCAATTCCACAAGAACTGTCTTAGCGAAAGGCTTCTTGAGGGGAAAGCTGTAACTCTGTGAGATGACTTCACAGAACACAAAGAAGTTGCTCAGAAAGCTTCTTTCTCTTTGTTATCGGAGGATATTTCCTTTGGCCGTATAGTCTTCAAAGGGATCCGAAATATCTGTTCTCAGATTCCACAGAAATAAGTCTAGCAAAGAGATCCACGAAGTACAGAGGTAACTCTGTGAGATGAATTAACAGAACACTAAGCAGTTTCTCAGAAAGCTTCTTTCCAGATTTCATCCGAGGATATTTCCTTTTTCACCATTGCCCTCTACGGGCTTCCAAATATCACTTTGCCAATTCCACAAGAACTGTCTTAGCAAAAGGCTTCTTGAGGTGAAAGCTGTAACTCGGTGAGATGATTTCACAAAACACAAAGAAGTTTCTCAGAAAGCTTCTTTCTCTTTGTTATCGGAGGATATTTCCTTTGGCCCTATAGTATTCAAAGGGAAAGGAATTATCTGTTCTCAGATTCCACAGAAATAAGGCTAGCAAAGCGATCCACGAAATACAGATGTAACTCTGTGAGATGAATTAACAGAACACTAAGCAGTTTCTCAGAAAGCTTCTTTCCAGATTTCATGGGAGGATATTTCCTTTTTCACCATAGCCCTCTATGGGCTTCCAAATATCACTTTGCCAATTCCACAAGAACTGTCTTTGCGAAAGGCTTCTTGAGGGGAAAGCTGTAACTCTGTGAGATGATTTCACAGAACACAAAGAAGTTTCTCAGAAAGCTTCTTTTTCTTTGTTATCGGAGGATATTTCCTTTGGCCCTATAGTCTTCAAAGGGATCCGAAATATCTGTTCTCAGATTCCACAGAAATAAGGCTAGCAAAGAGATCCACGAAATACAGATGTAACTCTGTGAGATGAATTAACACATCACTAAGGAGTTTCTCAGAAAGCTTCTTTCCAGATTTCAACGGACGATATTTCCTTTTTCTCCATAGCCCTCTATGAGCTTCCAAATATCACTTTGCCAATTCCACCAGAACTGTCTTAGCGAAAGGCTTCTTGAGGGGAAAGCTATAACTCTGTGAGATGATTTCACAGAACACAAAGAAGTTTCTCAGAAAGCTTCTTTCTCTTTGTTATCGGAGGATATTTCCTTTGGCCCTATAGTCTTCAAAGGGATCCGAAATATCTGTTCACAGATCCCACAGAAATAAGGCTAGCAAAGAGATGCACGAAATACAGATGTAACTCTGTGAGATGAATTAATAGAACACCGAGCAGTTTCTCAGAAAGCTTCTTTCCAGATTTCATCGTAGGATATTTCCTTTTTCACCTTAGACCTCTATGCGCATCCAAATATCACTTTGCCAATTCCACAAGAACTGTCTTAGCGAAAGGCTTCTTGAGGGGAAAGCTGTAACTCTGTGAGATGATTTCACAGAACACAAAGAAGTTGCTCAGAAAGCTTCTTTCTCTTTGTTATCGGAGGATATTTCCTTTGGCCCTATAGTCTTCAAAGGGATCCGAAATATCTGTTGTCAGATTCCACAGAAATAAGGCTAGCAAAGAGATCCACGAAATACAGATGTAACTCTGTGAGATGAATTAACAGAACACTAAGCAGTTTCTCAGAAAGCTTCTTTCCAGATTTCATCGGAGGATATTTCCTTTTTCACCATAGCCCTCTACGGGCTTCCAAATATCACTTTGCCAATTCCACAAGAACTGTCTTAGCGAAAGGCTTCTTGAGGGGAAAGCTGTAACTCTGTGAGATGATTTCACAGAACACAAAGAAGTTTCTCAGAAAGCTTCTTTCTCTTGGTTATCGGAGGATATTTCCTTTGGCCCTATAATCTTCAAAGGGATCCGAAATATCTGTTCTCAGATTCCACAGAAATAAGGCTAGGAAAGAGATCCACGAAATACAGATGTAATTCTGTGAGATGAATTTACAGAACACTAAGCAGTTTCTCAGAAAGCTTCTTTCCAGATTTCATCGGAGGATATTCCCTTTTTCACCATAGTCCTCTATGGGCTTCCAAATATCACTTTGCGAATTCATCAAGAACTGTCTTAGCGAAAGGCTTCTTGAGGGGAAAGCTGTAACTCTGTGAGATGATTTCACAGAACACAAAGAAGTTTCTCAGAAAGCTTCTTTCTCTTGGTTATCGGAGGATATTTCCTTTGGCCCTATAGTCTTCAAAGGGATCCGAAATATCTGTTCTCAGATTCCACAGAAGTAAGGCTAGCAAAGAGATCCACGAAATACAGATGTAACAGTGTGAGATGAATTAACAGAACACTAAGCAGATTCTCAGAAAGCTTCTTTCCAGATTTCATCAGAGGATATTTCCTTTTTCACCATAGCCCTCTATGGGCTTCCAAATATCACTTTGCCAATTCCACAAGAACTGTCTTAGCGAAAGGCTTCTTGAGGGGAAAGCTGTAACTCTGTGAGATGATTTCACAGAACACAAAGAAGTTTCTCAGGAAGCTTCTTTCTCTTGGTTATCGGAGGATATTCCCTTTGGCCCTATAGTCTTCAAAGGGATCCGAAATATCTGTTCTCAGATTCCACAGAAATAAGGCTAGCAAAGAGATCCACGAAATACAGATGTAACTCTGTGAGATGAATTAACAGAACACTGAGCTGTTTCTCAGAAAGCTTCTTTCCAGATTTCATCGGAGGATATTTCCTTTTTCAACATAGCCCTCTAGGGGCTTCCAAATATCACTTTGCCAATTCCACAAGAACTGTCTTAGCGAAAGGCTTCTTGAGAGGAAAGCTGTAACTCTGTGAGATGATTTCACAGAACACAAAGAAGTTTCTCAGAAACCTTCTTTCTCTTTGTTATCGGAGGATATTTCCTTTGGCCCTATAGTCTTCAAAGGGATCCGAAATATCTGTTGTCAGATTCCACCGAAATAAGGCTAGCAAAGAGATCCACGAAATACAGATGTAACTCTGTGAGATGAATTAACAGAACACTAAGCAGTTTCTCAGAAAGCTTCCTTCCAGATTTCATGGTGGGATATTTCCTTTTTCACCATAGCCCTCTATGGGCTTCCAAGATCACTTTGCCAATTCCACAAGAACTGTCTTAGCGAAAGGCTTCTTGAGGGGAAAGCTGTAATGCTGTGAGTTGATTTTACAGAACACAAAGAAGTTTCTCAGAAAGCTTCTTTCTCTTTGTTATCGGAGGATATTTCCTTTGGCCCTATAGTCTTCAAAGGGATCCGAAATATCGGTTCACAGATTCCACAGAAATAAGGCTAGCAAAGAGATACACGAAATACAGATGTAACTCTGTGAGATGAATTAATAGAAAACTGAGCAGTTTCTCAGAAAGCTTCTTTCCAGATTTCATCGGAGGATATTTCCTTTTTCACCATAGCCCTCTATGGGCTTCCAAATATCACTTTGCAATTCCACAAGAACTGTCTTAGCGAAAGGCTTCTTGAGCGGAAAGCTGTAACTCTGTGAGATGATTTCACAGAACACAAAGAAGTTTCTCAGAAAGCTTCTTTCTCTTTGTTATCGGAGGATATTTCCTTTGGCCCTATAGTCTTCAAAGGGATCCGAAATATCTGTTCACAGATTCCACAGAAATAAGGCTAGCAAAGAGATTCACGAAATACAGATGTAACTCTGTGAGATGAATTAATAGAACACTGAGCAGTTTCTCAGAATGCTTCTTTCCAGATTTCATCGGAGGATATTTCCTTTTTCATCATGGCCCTCTATGGGCATCCAAATATCACTTTGCAATTCCACAAGAACTGTCTTAGCGAAAGGCTTCTTGAGGGGAAAGCTGTAACTCTGTGAGATGATTTCACAGAACACAAAGAAGTTTCTCAGAAAGCTTCTTTCTCTTTGTTATCGGAGGATATTTCCTTTGGCCCTATAGTCTTCAAAGGGATCCGAAATATCTGTTGTCAGATTCCACAGAAATAAGGCTAGCAAAGAGATCCACGAAATACAGATGTAACTCTGTGAGATGAATTAACAGAACACTAAGCAGTTTCTCAGAAAGCTTCTTTCCAGATTTCATCGGAGGATATTTCCTTTTTCACCATAGCCCTCTACGGGCTTCCAAATATCACTTTGCCAATTCCACAAGAACTGTCTTAGCGAAAGGCTTCTTGAGGGGAAAGCTGTAACTCTGTGAGATGATTTCACAGAACACAAAGAAGTTTCTCAGAAAGCTTCTTTCTCTTGGTTATCGGAGGATATTTCCTTTGGCCCTATAATCTTCAAAGGGATCCGAAATATCTGTTCTCAGATTCCACAGAAATAAGGCTAGGAAAGAGATCCACGAAATACAGATGTAATTCTGTGAGATGAATTTACAGAACACTAAGCAGTTTCTCAGAAAGCTTCTTTCCAGATTTCATCGGAGGATATTCCCTTTTTCACCATAGTCCTCTATGGGCTTCCAAATATCACTTTGCGAATTCATCAAGAACTGTCTTAGCGAAAGGCTTCTTGAGGGGAAAGCTGTAACTCTGTGAGATGATTTCACAGAACACAAAGAAGTTTCTCAGAAAGCTTCTTTCTCTTGGTTATCGGAGGATATTTCCTTTGGCCCTATAGTCTTCAAAGGGATCCGAAATATCTGTTCTCAGATTCCACAGAAGTAAGGCTAGCAAAGAGATCCACGAAATACAGATGTAACAGTGTGAGATGAATTAACAGAACACTAAGCAGATTCTCAGAAAGCTTCTTTCCAGATTTCATCAGAGGATATTTCCTTTTTCACCATAGCCCTCTATGGGCTTCCAAATATCACTTTGCCAATTCCACAAGAACTGTCTTAGCGAAAGGCTTCTTGAGGGGAAAGCTGTAACTCTGTGAGATGATTTCACAGAACACAAAGAAGTTTCTCAGGAAGCTTCTTTCTCTTGGTTATCGGAGGATATTCCCTTTGGCCCTATAGTCTTCAAAGGGATCCGAAATATCTGTTCTCAGATTCCACAGAAATAAGGCTAGCAAAGAGATCCACGAAATACAGATGTAACTCTGTGAGATGAATTAACAGAACACTGAGCTGTTTCTCAGAAAGCTTCTTTCCAGATTTCATCGGAGGATATTTCCTTTTTCAACATAGCCCTCTAGGGGCTTCCAAATATCACTTTGCCAATTCCACAAGAACTGTCTTAGCGAAAGGCTTCTTGAGAGGAAAGCTGTAACTCTGTGAGATGATTTCACAGAACACAAAGAAGTTTCTCAGAAACCTTCTTTCTCTTTGTTATCGGAGGATATTTCCTTTGGCCCTATAGTCTTCAAAGGGATCCGAAATATCTGTTGTCAGATTCCACCGAAATAAGGCTAGCAAAGAGATCCACGAAATACAGATGTAACTCTGTGAGATGAATTAACAGAACACTAAGCAGTTTCTCAGAAAGCTTCCTTCCAGATTTCATGGTGGGATATTTCCTTTTTCACCATAGCCCTCTATGGGCTTCCAAGATCACTTTGCCAATTCCACAAGAACTGTCTTAGCAAAAGGCTTCTTGAGGGGAAAGCTGTAATGCTGTGAGTTGATTTTACAGAACACAAAGAAGTTTCTCAGAAAGCTTCTTTCTCTTTGTTATCGGAGGATATTTCCTTTGGCCCTATAGTCTTCAAAGGGATCCGAAATATCGGTTCACAGATTCCACAGAAATAAGGCTAGCAAAGAGATCCACGAAATACAGATGTAACTCTGTGAGATGAATTAATAGAAAACTGAGCAGTTTCTCAGAAAGCTTCTTTCCAGATTTCATCGGAGGATATTTCCTTTTTCACCATAGCCCTCTATGGGCTTCCAAATATCACTTTGCAATTCCACAAGAACTGTCTTAGCGAAAGGCTTCTTGAGCGGAAAGCTGTAACTCTGTGAGATGATTTCACAGAACACAAAGAAGTTTCTCAGAAAGCTTCTTTCTCTTTGTTATCGGAGGATATTTCCTTTGGCCCTATAGTCTTCAAAGGGATCCGAAATATCTGTTCACAGATTCCACAGAAATAAGGCTAGCAAAGAGATTCACGAAATACAGATGTAACTCTGTGAGATGAATTAATAGAACACTGAGCAGTTTCTCAGAATGCTTCTTTCCAGATTTCATCGGAGGATATTTCCTTTTTCATCATGGCCCTCTATGGGCATCCAAATATCACTTTGCAATTCCACAAGAACTGTCTTAGCGAAAGGCTTCTTGAGGGGAAAGCTGTAACTCTGTGAGATGATTTCACAGAACACAAAGAAGTTTCTCAGAAAGCTTCTTTCTCTTTGTTATCGGAGGATATTTCCTTTGGCTCTATAGTCTTCAAAGGGATCCGAAATATCTGTTCACAGATTCCACAGAAATAAGGCTAGCAAAGAGATCCACGAAATACAGATGTAACTCTGTGAGATGAATTAACAGAACACTAATCAGTTTCTCAGAAAGCTTCTTTCCATATTTCATCGGAGGATATTTCCTTTTTCACCATAGCCCTCTACGGGCTTCCAAATATCACTTTGCCAATTCCACAAGAACTGTCTTAGCGAAAGGCTTCTTGAGGGGAAAGCTGTAACTCTGTGAGATGATTTCACAGAACACAAAGAAGTTTCTGAGAAAGCTTCTTTCTCTTTGATATCGGAGGATATTTCCTTTGGCCCTATAGTCTTCAAAGGGAAAGGAATTATCTGTTCTCAGATTCCACAGAAATAAGGCTAGCAAAGAGATCTACGAAATACAGATGTAACTCTGTGAGATGAATTAACAGAACACTAAGCAGTTTCTCAGAAAGCTTCTTTCCAGATTTCATCGGAGGATATTTCCTTTTTCACCATAGCCCTCTATGGGCTTCCAAATATCACTTTGCCAATTCCACAAGAACTGACTTAGCGAAAGGCTTCTTGAGGGGAAAGCTGTAACTCTGTGAGATGATTTCACAGAACACAAAGAAGTTGCTTAGAAAGCTTCCTTCTCTTGGTTATCAGAGGATATTTCCTTTGGCCCTGTAGTCTTCAAAGGGAAAGGAAATATCTGTTCTCAGATTCCACAGAAATAAGGCTAGCAAAGATATCCACGAAATACAGATGTAACTCTGTGAGATGAATTAACAGAACACTAAGCAGTTTCTCAGAAAGCTTCCTTCCAGATTTCATCTGAGGATATTTCCTTTTTCACCATAGCCCTCTATGGGCTTCCAAATATCACTTTGCCAATTCCACAAGAACTGTCTTAGCGAAAGGCTTCTTGAGGGGAAAGCTGTAACTCTGTGAGATGATTTCACAGAACACAAAGAAGTTTCCCAGAAAGCTTCTTTCTCTTTGTTATTGGAGGATATTTCCTTTGCCCCTATAGTCTTCAAAGGGATCCGAAATATCTGTTCTCAGATTCCAGAGAAATAAGGCTAGCAAAGATATCCACGAAATACAGATGTAACTCTGTGAGATGAATTAACAGAACACTGAGCAGTTTCTCAGAAACCTTCTTTCCAGATTTCATCGGAGGATATTTCCTTTTTCACCATAGCCCTCTATGGGCTTCCAAATATCACTTTGCCAATTCCACAAGAACTGTCTTAGCGAAAGGCTTCTTGAGGGAAAAGCTGTAACTCTGTGAGAGGATTTCACAGAACACAAAGAAGTTTCTCAGAAAGCTTCTTTCTCTTTGTTATCGGAGGATATTTCCTTTGGCCCTATAGTCTTCAAAGGGAAAGGAAATATCTATTCTCAGATTCCACAGAAATAAGGCTAGCAAAGAGATCCACGAAATACAGATGTAACTCTGTGAGATGAATTAACAGATCACTAAGCAGTTTCTCAGAAAGCTTCTTTCCAGAGATCATTGGAGGATATTTCCTTTTTCTCCATAGCCCTCTATTAGCTTCCAAATATCACTTTACCAATTCCACAAGAACTGTCTTAGCGAAAGGCTTCTTGAGGGGAAAGCTGTAACTCTGTGAGATGATTTCACAGAACACAAAGAAGTTTCTCAGAAATCTTCTTTCTCTTTGTTATCGGAAGATATTTCCTTTGGCCCTATAGTCTTCAAAGGGAAAGGAAATATCTGTTGTCAGATTCCACAGAAATAAGGCCAGCAAAGAGATCCACGAAATACAGATGTAACTCTGTGAGATGAATTAACAGAACACTAAGCAGTTTCTCAGAAAGCTTCTTTCCAGATTTCATCGGAGGATATTTCCTTTTTCACCATAGCCCTCTATGGGCTTCCAAATATCACTTTGCCAATTCCACAAGAACTGTCTTAGCGAAAGGCTTCTTGAGGGGAAAGCTGTAACTCTGTGAGATGATTTCACAGAACACAAAGAAGTTTCTCAGAAACCTTCTTTCTCTTTGTTATCGGAGGATATTTCCTTTGTCCCTATAGTCTTCAAAGGGATCCGAAATATCTGTTCTCAGATTCCACAGAAATAAGGCTAGCAAAGAGATCCACGAAATACAGATGTAACTCTGTGAGATGAATTAACAGAACACTAAGCAGTTTCTCAGAAAGCTTCTTTCCAGATTTCATCGGAGGATATTTCCTTTTTCACCATAGCCCTCTACGGGCTTCCAAATATCACTTTGCCAATTCCACAAGAACTGTCTTAGCGCAAGGCTTCTTGAGGGGAAAGCTGTAACTCTGTGAGATGATTTCACAGAACACAAAGAAGTTGCTCAGAAAGCTTCTTTCTCTTTGTTATCGGAGGATATTTCCTTTGGCCCTATAGTCTTCAAAGGGATCCGACATATCTGTTCTCAGATTCCACAGAAATAAGGCTAGCAAAGAGTTCCACGAAATACAGATGTAACTCTGTGAGATGAATTAACAGAACACTAAGCAGTTTCTCAGAAAGCTTCTTTCCAGAGATCATTGGAGGATATTTTCTTTTTCTCCATAGCCCTCTATGAGCTTCCAAATATCACTTTGCCAATTCCACAAGAACTGTCTTAGCGAAAGGCTTCTTGAGGGGAAAGCTGTAACTCTGTGAGATGATTTCACAAAACACAAAGAAGTTTCTCAGAAAGCTTCTTTCTCTTTGTTATCTGAGGATATTTCCTTTGGCCCTATAGTCTTCAAAGGGAAAGGAAATATCTGTTCTCAGATTCCACAGAAATAAGGCTAGCAAAGAAATCCACGAAACACAGATGTAACTCTGTGAGATGAATTAAGAGAACACTAAGCAGTTTCTCAGAAAGCTTCTTTCCAGATTTCATCGGAGGATATTTCCTTTTTCACCATTGCCCTCTACGGGCTTCCAAATATCACTTTGCCAATTCCACAAGAACTGTCTTAGCAAAAGGCTTCTTGAGGGGAAAGCTGTAACTCGGTGAGATGATTTCATAAAACACAAAGAAGTTTCTCAGAAAGCTTCTTTCTCTTTGTTATCGGAGGATATTTCCTTTGGCCCTATAGTCTTCAAAGGGAAAGGAATTATCTGTTCTCAGATTCCACAGAAATAAGGCTAGCAAAGCGATCCACGAAATACAGATGTAACTCTGTGAGATGAATTAACAGAACACTAAGCAGTTTCTCAGAAAGCTTCTTTCCAGATTTCATGGGAGGATATTTCCTTTTTCACCATAGCCCTCCATGGGCTTCCAAATATCACTTTGCCAATTCCACAAGAACTGTCTTTGCGAAAGGCTTCTTGAGGGGAAAGCTGTAACTCTGTGAGATGATTTCACAGAACACAAAGAAGTTTCTCAGAAAGCTTCTTTTTCTTTGTTATCGGAGGATATTTCCTTTGGCCCTATAGTCTTCAAAGGGATCCGAAATATCTGTTCTCAGATTCCACAGAAATAAGGCTAGCAAAGAGATCCACGAAATACAGATGTAACTCTGTGAGATGAATTAACACATCACTAAGGAGTTTCTCAGAAAGCTTCTTTCCAGATTTCAACGGAGGATATTTCCTTTTTCTCCATAGCCCTCTATGAGCTTCCAAATATCACTTTGCCAATTCCACCAGAACTGTCTTAGCGAAAGGCTTCTTGAGGGGAAAGCTATAACTCTGTGAGATGATTTCACAGAACACAAAGAAGTTTCTCAGAAAGCTTCTTTCTCTTTGTTATCGGAGGATATTTCCTTTGGCCCTATAGTCTTCAAAGGGATCCGAAATATCTGTTCACAGATCCCACAGAAATAAGGCTAGCAAAGAGATGCACGAAATACAGATGTAACTCTGTGAGATGAATTAATAGAACACCGAGCAGTTTCTCAGAAAGCTTCTTTCCAGATTTCATCGGAGGATATTTCCTTTTTCACCTTAGCCCTCTATGCGCATCCAAATATCACTTTGCCAATTCCACAAGAACTGTCTTAGCGAAAGGCTTCTTGAGGGGAAAGCTGTAACTCTGTGAGATGATTTCACAGAACACAAAGAAGTTTCTCAGAAAGCTTCTTTCTCTTTGTTATCGGAGGATGTTTCCTTTGGCCTTATAGTCTTCAAAGGGATCCGAAATATCTGTTGTCAGATTCCACAGAAATAAGGCTAGCAAAGAGATCCACGAAATACAGATGTAACTCTGTGAGATGAATTAACAGAATACTAAGCAGTTTCTCAGAAAGCTTCTTTCCAGATTTCATCGGAGGATATTTCCTTTTTCACCATAGCCCTCTATGGGCTTCCAAATATCACTTTGCCAATTCCACAAGAACTGTCTTAGCGAAAGGCTTCTTGAGGGGAAAGCTGTAACTCTGTGAGATGATTTCACAGAACACAAAGAAGTTTCTCAGTAAGCTTCTTTCTCTTTGTTATCGGAGGATATTTCCTTTGGCCCTATAGTCTTTAAAGGGATCCGAAATATCTCTTCTCAGATTCCACAGAAATAAGGCTAGCAAAGAGATCCACTAAATACAGATGTAACTCTGTGAGATGAATTAACAGAACACTAAGCAGTTTCTCAGAAGGCTTCTTTCCAGAGATCATTGGAGGATATTTCCTTTTTCTCCATAGCCCTCTATGAGCTTCCAAATATCACTTTGCCAATTCCACAAGAACTGTCTTAGCGAAAGGCTTCTTGAGGGGAAAGCTGTAACTCTGTGAGATGATTTCACAAAACACAAAGAAGTTTCTCAGAAAGCTTCTTTCTCTTTGTTATCTGAGGATATTTCCTTTGGCCCTATGGTCTTCAAAGGGAAAGGAAATATCTGTTCTCAGATTCCACAGAAATAAGGCTAGCAAAGAAATCCACGAAACACAGATGTAACTCTGTGAGATGAATTAAAAGAACACTAAGCAGTTTCTCAGAAAGCTTCTTTCCAGATTTCATGGGAGGATATTTCCTTATTCACCATAGCCCTCTAGGGGTTCCAAATATCACTTTGCCAATTCCACAAGAACTGTCTTAGCGAAAGGCTTCTTGAGGGGAAAGCTGTAACTCTGTGAGATGATTTCACAGAACACAAAGAAGTTTCTCAGAAAGCTTCTTTTTCTTTGTTATCGGAGGATATTTCCTTTGGCCCTATAGTCTTCAAAAGGATCGGAAATATCTGTTCTCAGATTCCACAGAAATAAGGCTAGCAAAGAGATCCACGAAATACAGATGTAACTCTGTGAGATGAATTAACACATCACTAAGGAGTTTCTCAGTAAGCTTCTTTCCAGATTTCAACGGAGGATATTTCCTTTTTCTCCATAGCCCTCTATGAGCTTCCAAATATCACTTTGCCAATTCCACCAGAACTGTCTTAGCGAGAGGCTTCTTGAGGGGAAAGCTGTAACTCTGTGAGATGATTTCACAGAACACAAAGAAGTTTCTCAGAAAGCTTCTTTCTCTTTGTTATCGGAAGATATTTCCTTTGGCCCTATAGTCTTCAAAGGGAAAGGAAATATCTGTTGTCAGATTCCACAGAAATAAGGCTAGCAAAGAGATCCACGAAATAGAGATGTAACTCTGTGAGATGAATTAACAGATCACTAATCAGCTTCTCAGAAAGCTTCTTTTCAGATTTCATCGGAAGATATTTCCTTTTTCACCATAGCCCTCTATGGGCTTCCAAATATCACTTTGGCAATTCCAGAAGAACTGTCTTCGCGAAAGGCTTCTTGAGGGGAAAGCTGTATCTCTGTGAGATGATTTCACAGAACACAAAGAAGTTTCTCAGAAAGCTTCTTTCTCTTTGTTATCGGAGGATATTTCCTTTGGCCCTATAGTCTTCAAAGGGAAAGGAAATATCTGTTGTCAGATTCCACAGAAATAAGGCTAGCAAAGAGATCCACGAAATACAGATGTAACTCTGTGAGATGAATTAACAGAACACTAAGCAGTTTCTCAGAAAGCTTCTTTCCAGATTTCATCGGAGGATATTTCCTTTTTCACCATAGCCCTCTATGGGCTTCCAAATATCACTTTGCCAATTCCACAAGAACTGTCTTAGCGAAAGGCTTCTTGAGAGGAAACCTGTAACTCAGTGAGATGATTTCACAGAACACAAAGAAGTTTCTCAGAAAGCTTCTTTCTCTTTGTTATCGGAGGATATTTCCTTTAGCCCTATAGTCTTCAAAGGGATCCGAAATATCTCTTCTCAGATTCCACAGAAATAAGGCTAGCAAAGAGATCCACGAAATACAGATGGAACTCTGTGAGATGAATTAACAGAACACTAAGCAGTTTCTCAGAAAGCTTCTTTCCAGATTTCATCGGAGGATATTTCCTTTTTCTCCTTAGCCCTCTATGAGCTTCCAAATATCACTTTGCCAATTCCACAAGAACTGTCTTAGCGAAAGGCTTCTTGAGGGGAAAGCTGTAACTCTGTGAGAGGATTTCAAAGAACACAAAGAAGTTTCTCAGAAAGCTTCTTTCTCTTTGTTATCGGAGGATATTTCCTTTGGCCCTATAGTCTTCAAAGGGAAAGGAAATATCTGTTGTCAGATTCCACAGAAATAAGGCTAGCAAAGAGATCCACGAAATACAGATGTAACTCTGTGAGATGAATTAACAGAACACTAAGAAGTTTCTCAGAAAGCTTCTTTCCAGATTTCATCGGAGGATATTTCCTTTTTCACCATAGCCCTCTACGGGCTTCCAAATATCACTTTGCCAATTCCACAAGAACTGTCTTAGCGAAAGGCTTCTTGAGGGGAAAGCTGTAACTCTGTGACATGATTTCACAGAACACAAAGAAGTTGCTCAGAAGGCTTCTTTCTCTTTGTTATCGGAGGATATTTCCTTTGGCCCTATAGTCTTCAAAGGGAAAGGAAATATCTTTTCTCAGATTCCACAGAAATAAGGCTAGCAAAGAGATCCACGAAATACAGATGTAACTCTGTGAGATGAATTAACAGAACACTAAGCAGTTTCTCAGAAAGCTTCCTTCCAGATTTCTTCGGATGATATTTCCTTTTTCACCATAGCCCTCTATGGGCTTCCAAATGTCACTTTGCCAATTCCACAAGAACTGTCTTAGCGAAAGGCTTCTTGAGTGGAAAGCTGTAACTCTGTGAGATGATTTCACAGAACACAAAGAAGTTTCTCAGAAACCTTCTTTCTCTTTGTTATCGGAGGATATTTCCTTTTCCCTATAGTCTTCAAAGGGATCCGAAATATCTGTTGTCAGATTCCACAGAAATAAGGCTAGCAAAGAGATCCACGAAATACAGATGTAACTCTGTGAGATGAATTAACAGAACACTAAGCAGTTTCTCAGAAAGCTTCTTTCCAGATTTCATCGGAGGATATTTCCTTTTTCACCATAGCCCTCTACGGGCTTCCAAATATCACTTTGCCAATTCCACAAGAACTGTCTTAGCGAAAGGCTTCTTGAGGGGAAAGCTGTAACTCTGTGAGATGATTTCACAGAGCACAAAGAAGTTGCTCAGAAAGCTTCTTTCTCTTTGTTATCGGAGGATATTTCCTTTGGCCCTATAGTCTTCAAAGGGAAAGGAAATATCTTTTCTCAGATTCCACAGAAATAAGGCTAGCAAAGAGATCCACGAAATACAGATGTAACTCTGTGAGATGAATTAACAGAACACTAAGCAGTTTCTCAGGAAGCTTCTTTCCAGATTTCATCGGAGGATATTTCCTTTTTCACCATAGCCCTCTACGGGCTTCCAAATATCACTTTGCCAATTCCACAAGAACTGTCTTAGCGAAAGGCTTCTTGAGGGGAAAGCTGTAACTCTGTGAGATGATTTCACAGAACACAAAAAGTTTCTCAGTAAGCTTCTTTCTCTTTGTTATCGGAGGATATTTCCTTTGGCCCTATAGTCTTTAAAGGGATCCGAAATATCTCTTCTCAGATTCCACAGAAATAAGGCTAGCAAAGAGATCCACTAAATACAGATGTAACTCTGTGAGATGAATTAACAGAACACTAAGCAGTTTCTCAGAAGGCTTCTTTCCAGAGATCATTGGAGGATATTTCCTTTTTCTCCATAGCCCTCTATGAGCTTCCAAATATCACTTTGCCAATTCCACAAGAACTGTCTTAGCGAAAGGCTTCTTGAGGGGAAAGCTGTAACTCTGTGAGATGATTTCACAAAACACAAAGAAGTTTCTCAGAAAGCTTCTTTCTCTTTGTTATCTGAGGATATTTCCTTTGGCCCTATGGTCTTCAAAGGGAAAGGAAATATCTGTTCTCAGATTCCACAGAAATAAGGCTAGCAAAGAAATCCACGAAACACAGATGTAACTCTGTGAGATGAATTAAAAGAACACTAAGCAGTTTCTCAGAAAGCTTCTTTCCAGATTTCATGGGAGGATATTTCCTTATTCACCATAGCCCTCTAGGGGTTCCAAATATCACTTTGCCAATTCCACAAGAACTGTCTTAGCGAAAGGCTTCTTGAGGGGAAAGCTGTAACTCTGTGAGATGATTTCACAGAACACAAAGAAGTTTCTCAGAAAGCTTCTTTTTCTTTGTTATCGGAGGATATTTCCTTTGGCCCTATAGTCTTCAAAAGGATCGGAAATATCTGTTCTCAGATTCCACAGAAATAAGGCTAGCAAAGAGATCCACGAAATACAGATGTAACTCTGTGAGATGAATTAACACATCACTAAGGAGTTTCTCAGTAAGCTTCTTTCCAGATTTCAACGGAGGATATTTCCTTTTTCTCCATAGCCCTCTATGAGCTTCCAAATATCACTTTGCCAATTCCACCAGAACTGTCTTAGCGAGAGGCTTCTTGAGGGGAAAGCTGTAACTCTGTGAGATGATTTCACAGAACACAAAGAAGTTTCTCAGAAAGCTTCTTTCTCTTTGTTATCGGAAGATATTTCCTTTGGCCCTATAGTCTTCAAAGGGAAAGGAAATATCTGTTGTCAGATTCCACAGAAATAAGGCTAGCAAAGAGATCCACGAAATAGAGATGTAACTCTGTGAGATGAATTAACAGATCACTAATCAGCTTCTCAGAAAGCTTCTTTTCAGATTTCATCGGAAGATATTTCCTTTTTCACCATAGCCCTCTATGGGCTTCCAAATATCACTTTGCCAATTCCAGAAGAACTGTCTTCGCGAAAGGCTTCTTGAGGGGAAAGCTGTATCTCTGTGAGATGATTTCACAGAACACAAAGAAGTTTCTCAGAAAGCTTCTTTCTCTTTGTTATCGGAGGATATTTCCTTTGGCCCTATAGTCTTCAAAGGGAAAGGAAATATCTGTTGTCAGATTCCACAGAAATAAGGCTAGCAAAGAGATCCACGAAATACAGATGTAACTCTGTGAGATGAATTAACAGAACACTAAGCAGTTTCTCAGAAAGCTTCTTTCCAGATTTCATCGGAGGATATTTCCTTTTTCACCATAGCCCTCTATGGGCTTCCAAATATCACTTTGCCAATTCCACAAGAACTGTCTTAGCGAAAGGCTTCTTGAGAGGAAACCTGTAACTCAGTGAGATGATTTCACAGAACACAAAGAAGTTTCTCAGAAAGCTTCTTTCTCTTTGTTATCGGAGGATATTTCCTTTAGCCCTATAGTCTTCAAAGGGATCCGAAATATCTCTTCTCAGATTCCACAGAAATAAGGCTAGCAAAGAGATCCACGAAATACAGATGGAACTCTGTGAGATGAATTAACAGAACACTAAGCAGTTTCTCAGAAAGCTTCTTTCCAGATTTCATCGGAGGATATTTCCTTTTTCTCCTTAGCCCTCTATGAGCTTCCAAATATCACTTTGCCAATTCCACAAGAACTGTCTTAGCGAAAGGCTTCTTGAGGGGAAAGCTGTAACTCTGTGAGAGGATTTCAAAGAACACAAAGAAGTTTCTCAGAAAGCTTCTTTCTCTTTGTTATCGGAGGATATTTCCTTTGGCCCTATAGTCTTCAAAGGGAAAGGAAATATCTGTTGTCAGATTCCACAGAAATAAGGCTAGCAAAGAGATCCACGAAATACAGATGTAACTCTGTGAGATGAATTAACAGAACACTAAGAAGTTTCTCAGAAAGCTTCTTTCCAGATTTCATCGGAGGATATTTCCTTTTTCACCATAGCCCTCTACGGGCTTCCAAATATCACTTTGCCAATTCCACAAGAACTGTCTTAGCGAAAGGCTTCTTGAGGGGAAAGCTGTAACTCTGTGACATGATTTCACAGAACACAAAGAAGTTGCTCAGAAGGCTTCTTTCTCTTTGTTATCGGAGGATATTTCCTTTGGCCCTATAGTCTTCAAAGGGAAAGGAAATATCTTTTCTCAGATTCCACAGAAATAAGGCTAGCAAAGAGATCCACGAAATACAGATGTAACTCTGTGAGATGAATTAACAGAACACTAAGCAGTTTCTCAGAAAGCTTCCTTCCAGATTTCTTCGGATGATATTTCCTTTTTCACCATAGCCCTCTATGGGCTTCCAAATGTCACTTTGCCAATTCCACAAGAACTGTCTTAGCGAAAGGCTTCTTGAGTGGAAAGCTGTAACTCTGTGAGATGATTTCACAGAACACAAAGAAGTTTCTCAGAAACCTTCTTTCTCTTTGTTATCGGAGGATATTTCCTTTTCCCTATAGTCTTCAAAGGGATCCGAAATATCTGTTGTCAGATTCCACAGAAATAAGGCTAGCAAAGAGATCCACGAAATACAGATGTAACTCTGTGAGATGAATTAACAGAACACTAAGCAGTTTCTCAGAAAGCTTCTTTCCAGATTTCATCGGAGGATATTTCCTTTTTCACCATAGCCCTCTACGGGCTTCCAAATATCACTTTGCCAATTCCACAAGAACTGTCTTAGCGAAAGGCTTCTTGAGGGGAAAGCTGTAACTCTGTGAGATGATTTCACAGAGCACAAAGAAGTTGCTCAGAAAGCTTCTTTCTCTTTGTTATCGGAGGATATTTCCTTTGGCCCTATAGTCTTCAAAGGGAAAGGAAATATCTTTTCTCAGATTCCACAGAAATAAGGCTAGCAAAGAGATCCACGAAATACAGATGTAACTCTGTGAGATGAATTAACAGAACACTAAGCAGTTTCTCAGGAAGCTTCTTTCCAGATTTCATCGGAGGATATTTCCTTTTTCACCATAGCCCTCTACGGGCTTCCAAATATCACTTTGCCAATTCCACAAGAACTGTCTTAGCGAAAGGCTTCTTGAGGGGAAAGCTGTAACTCTGTGAGATGATTTCACAGAACACAAAGAAGTTTCTCAGAAAGCTTCCTTCTCTTTGTTATCGGAGGATATTTCCTTTGGCCCTATAGTCTTCAAAGGGATCCGAAATATCTGTTGTCAGATTCGACAGAAATAAGGCTGGCAAAGAGATCCACGAAATACAGATGTTACTCTGTGAGATGAACTAACAGAACACTAAGCAGTTTCACAGAAATCTTCTTTCCAGATTTCATCGGAGGATATTTCCTTTTTCACCATAGCCCTCTACGGGCTTCCAAATATCACTTTGCCAATTCCACAAGAAGTGTCTTAGCGAAAGGCTCCTTGAGGGGAAAGCTGTAACTCTGTGAGATGATTTCACAGAACACAAAGAAGTTTCTGAGAAAGCTTCTTTCTCTTTGTTATCGGAGGATGTTTCCTTTGGCCCTATAGTCTTTAAAGGGATCCGAAATATCTCTTCTCAGATTCCACAGAAATAAGGCTAGCAAAGAGATCCACGAAATACAGATGTAACTCTGTGAGATGAATTAACAGATCACTAAGCAGTTTCTCAGAAAGCTTCTTTCCAGATTTCATCGGAGGATATTTCCTTTTTCACCATAGCCCTCTATGGGCTTCCAAATATCACTTTGCCAATTCCACAAGAACTGTCTTAGCGAAAGGCTTCTTGAGGGGAAAGCTGTAACTCTGTGAGATGATTTCACAGAACACAAAGAAGTTTCTCAGAAAGCTTCTTTCTCTTGGTTATCGGAGGATATTTCCTTTGGCCCTGTAGTGTTCAAAGGGAAAGGAAATATCTGTTCTCAGATTCCACAGAAATAAGGCTAGCAAAGAGATCCACGAAATACAGATGTAACTCTGTGAGATGAATTAACAGAACACTAAGTAGTTTCTCAGAAAGCTTCCTTCCAGATTTCATCTGAGGATATTTCCTTTTTCACCATAGACCTCTATGGGCTTCCAAATGTCACTTTGCCAATTCCACAAGAACTGTCTTAGCGAAAGACTTCTTGAGGGGAAAGCTGTAACTCTGTGAGGTGATTTCACAGAACACAAAGAAGTTTCTCAGAAAGCTTCTTTCTCTTTGTTATTGGAGGATATTTCCTTTGGCCCTATAGTCTTCAAAGGGATCCGAAATATCTGTTCTCAGATTCCAGAGAAATAAGGCTAGCAAAGAGATCCACGAAATACAGATGTAACTCTGTGAGATGAATTAACAGAACACTGAGCAGTTTCTCAGAAATCTTCTTTCCAGATTTCATCGGAGGATATTTCCTTTTTCACCATAGCCCTCTATGGGCTTCCAAATATCACTTTGCCAATTCCACAAGAACTGTCTTAGCGAAAGGCTTCTTGAGGGGAAAGCTGTAACTCTGTGAGATGATTTCACAGAACACAAAGAAGTTTCTCAGAAAGCTTCTTTCTCTTGGTTATTGGAGGATATTTCCTTTGGCCCTATAGTCTTCAAAGGGATCCGAAATATCTGTTCTCAGATTCCAGAGAAATAAGGCTAGCAAAGCTATCCACGAAATACAGATGTAACTCTGTGAGATGAATTAACAGAACACTGAGCAGTTTCTCAGAAACCTTCTTTCCAGATTTCATCGGAGGATATTTCCTTTTTCACCATAGCCCTCTATGGGCTTCCAAATATCACTTTGCCAATTCCACAAGAACTGTCTTAGCGAAAGGCTTCTTGAGGGAAAAGGTGTAACTCTGTGAGAGGATTTCACAGAACACAAAGAAGTTTCTCAGAAAGCTTCTTTCTCTTTGTTATCGGAGGATATTTCCTTTGGCCCTATATTCTTCAAAGGGAAAGGAAATATCTGTTCTCAGATTCCACAGAGATAAGGCTAGCAAAGAGATCCACGAAATACAGATGTAACCCTGTGAGATGAATTAACAGAACACTAAGCAGTTTCTCAGAAAGCTTCTTTCCAGTTTTCATCAGAGGATATTTCCTTTTTCACCGTAGCCCTCTATGGGCTTCCAAATGTCACTTTGCCAATTCCACAAGAACTGTCTTAGCGAAAGGCTTCTTGAGGGAAAAGCTGTAACTCTGTGAGATGATTTCACAGAACACAAAGAAGTTTCTCAGAAACCTTCTTTCTCTTTGTTATCGGAGGATATTTCCTTTGGCCCTATAGTCTTCAAAGGGATACGAAATATCTGTTCTCAGATTCCACAGAAATAAGGCTAGCAAAGAGATCCACGAAATACAGATGTAACTCTGTGAGATGAATTAACAGATCACTAAGCATTTTCTCAGAAAGCTTCTTTCCAGATTTCATCAGAGGATATTTCCTTTTTCACCATAGCCCTCTATGGGCTTCCAAATATCACTTGGCCAATTCCAGAAGAACTGTCTTATCGAAAGGCTTCTTGAGGGGAAAGCTGTAACTCTGTGAGATGATTTCACAGAACACAAAGAAGTTTCTCAGAAAGCTTCTTTCTCTTTGTTATCGGAAGATATTTCCGTTGGCCCTATAGTCTTCAAAGGGATCCGAAATATCTGTCCACAGATTCCACAGAAATAAGGCTAGCAAAGAGATCCACGAAATACAGATGTAACTCTGTGAGATGAATTAATAGAAAACTGAGCGGTTTCTCAGAAAGCTTCTTTCCAGATTTCATCGGAGGATATTTCCTTTTTCACCATAGCCCTCTATGGGCTTCCAAATATCACTTTGCAATTCCACAAGAACTGTCTTAGCGAAAGGCTTCTTGAGGGGAAAGCTGTAACTCTGTGTGATGATTTCAAAGAACACAAAGAAGTTTCTCAGAAAGCTTCTTTCTCTTGGTTATCGGAGGATATTTCCTTTGGCCCTATAGTATTCAAAGGGATCCGAAATGTCTGTTCACAGATTCCACGGAAATAAGGCTAGCAAAGAGATCCTCGAAATACAGATGTAACTCTGTGAGATGAATTAATAGAACACTGAGCAGTTTCTCAGAAAGCTTCTTTCCAGATTTCATCGGAGGATATTTCCTTTTTCACCATAGCCCTCTACGGGCTTCCAAATATCACTTTACCAATTCCACAAGAACTGTCTTAGCGAAAGGCTTCTTGAGGGGAAAGCTGTAACTCTGTGAGATGATTTCACAGAACACAAAGAAGTTTCTCAGAAAGCTTCTTTCTCTTTGTTATCGGAGGATATTTCCTTTGGCCCTATAGTCTTCAAAGGGAAAGGAAATATCTGTTGTCAGATTCCACAGAAATAAGGCTAGCAAAGAGATCCACGAAATACAGATGTAACTCTGTGAGATGAATTAACAGAACACTAAGCAGTTTCTCAGAAAGCTTCTTTCCAGATTTCATCGGAGGATATTTCCTTTTTCACCATAGCCCTCTATGGGCTTCCAAATATCACTTTGCCAATTCCACAAGAACTGTCTTAGCGAAAGGCTTCTTGAGGGGAAAGCTGTAACTCTGTGAGATGATTTCACAGAACACAAAGAAGTTTCTCAGAAAGCTTCTTTCTCTTTGTTATCGGAGGATATTTCCTTTGGCCCTATAGTCTTCAAAGGGATCCGAAATATCTGTTCTCAGATTCAACAGAAATAAGGCTAGCAAAGAGATCCACGAAATACAGATGTAACTCTGTGAGATGAATTAACAGATCACTAAGCAGTTTCTCAGAAAGCTTCTTTCCAGAGATCATGGGAGGATATTTCCTTTTTCTCCATAGCCCTCTATGAGCTTCCAAATATCACTTTGCCAATTCCACAAGAACTGTCTTAGCGAAAGGCTTCTTGAGGGGAAAGCTGTATCTCTGTGAGATGATTTCACAGAACACAAAGAAGTTTCTCAGAAAGCTTCTTTCTCTTTGTTATCGGAGGATATTTCCTTTGGCCGTATAGTCTTCAAAGGGATCCGAAATATCTGCTCTCAGATTCCACAGAAATTAGGCTAGCAAAGAGATCCACGAAGTACACGGGGAACTCTGGAGATGAATTAACAGAACACTAAGCAGTTTCTCAGAAAGCTTCTTTCCAGATTTCATCGGAGGATATTTCCTTTTTCACCATAGCCCTCTATGGGCTTCCAAATATTACTTTGCCAATTCCACAAGAACTGTCTTAGCGAAAGGCTTCTTAAGGGGAAAGCTGTAACTCTGTGAGATGATTTCACAGAACACAAAGAAGTTTCTCAGAAAGCTTCTTTCTCTTGGTTATCGGAGGATATTTCCTTTGGCCCTGTAGTCTTCAAAGGGAAAGGAAATATCTGTTCTCAGATTCCACAGAAATAAGGCTAGCAAAGAGATCCACGAAATACAGATGTAACTCTGTGAGATGAATTAACAGAACACTAAGCAGTTTCTCAGAAAGCTTCTTTCCAGATTTCATCTGAGGATATTTCCTTTTTCACCATAGCCCTCTATGGGCTTCCAAATATCACTTTGCCAATTCCACAAGAACTGTCTTAGCAAAAGGCTTCTTGAGGGGAAAGCTGTAACTCTGTGAGATGATTTCACAGAACACAAAGAAGTTTCTCAGAAAGCTTCTTTCTCTTTGTTATTGGAGGATATTTCCTTTGGCCCTATAGTCTTCAAAGGGATCCGAAATATCTGTTCTCAGATTCCAGAGAAATAAGGCTAGCAAAGATATCCACGAAATACAGATGTAACTCTGTGAGATGAATTAACAGAACACTGAGCAGTTTCTCAGAAACCTTCTTTCCAGATTTCGTCGGAGGATATTTCCTTTTTCACCATAGCCCTCTATGGGCTTCCAAATATCACTTTGCCAATTCCACAAGAACTGTCTTAGCGTAAGGCTTCTTGAGGGAAAAGCTGTAACTCTGTGAGAGGATTTCACAGAACACAAAGAAGTTTCTCAGAAAGCTTCTTTCTCTTTGTTATCGGAGGATATTTCCTTTGGCCGTATAGTCTTCAAAGGGATCCGAAATATCGGCTCTCAGATTCCACAGAAATTAGGCTAGCAAAGAGATCCACGAAGTACACGGGGAACTCTGTGAGATGAATTAACAAAACACTAAGCAGTTTCTCAGAAAGCTTCTTTCCAGTTTTCATCGGAGGATATTTCCTTTTTCACCATAGCCCTCTATGGGCTTCCAAATATCACTTTGCCAATTCCACAAGAACTGTCTTAGCGAAAGGCTTCTTGAGGGGAAAGCTGAAACTCTGTGAGATGATTTCACAGAACACAAAGAAGTTTCTCAGAAAGCTTCTTTCTCTTGGTTATCGGAGGATATTTCCTTTGGCCCTGTAGTCTTCAAAGGGAAAGGAAATATCTGTTCTCAGATTCCACAGAAATAAGGCTAGCAAAGAGATACACGAAATACAGATGTAACTCTGTGAGATGAATTAACAGAACACTAAGCAGTTTCTCAGAAAGCTTCCTTCGAGATTTCATCTGAGGATATTTACTTTTTCACCATAGACCTCTATGGGCTTCCAAATATCACTTTGCCAATTCCACAAGAACTGTCTTAGCGAAAGGCTTCTTGAGGGGAAAGCTGTAACTCTGTGAGATGATTTCACAGAACACAAAGAAGTTTCTCAGAAAGCTTCTTTCTCTTTGTTATTGGAGGATATTTCCTTTGGCCCTATAGTCTTCAAAGGGATCCGAAATATCTGTTCTCAGATTCCAGAGAAATAAGGCTAGCAAAGATATCCACGAAATACAGATGTAACTCTGTGAGATGAATTAACAGAACACTGAGCAGTTTCTCAGAAACCTTCTTTCCAGATTTCATCGGAGGATATTTCCTTTTTCACCATAGCCCTCTATGGGCTTCCAAATATCACTTTGCCAATTCCACAAGAACTGTCTTAGCGAAAGGCTTCTTGAGGGGAAAGCTGTAACTCTGTGAGAGGATTTCACAGAACACAAAGAAGTTTCTCAGAAAGCTTCTTTCTCTTTGTTATCGGAGGATATTTCCTTTGGCCCTATAGTCTTCAAAGGGAAAGGAAATATCTGTTCTCAGATTCCACAGAGATAAGGCTAGCAAAGAGATCCACGAAATACAGATGTAACCCTGTGAGATGAATTAACAGAACACTAAGCAGTTTCTCAGAAAGCTTCTTTCCAGTTTTCATCGGAGGATATTTCCTTTTTCACCGTAGCCCTCTATGGGCTTCCAAATGTCACTTTGCCAATTCCACAAGAACTGTCTTATCGAAAGGCTTCTTGAGGGGAAAGCTGTAACTCTGTGAGATGATTTCACAGAACACAAAGAAGTTTCTCAGAAACCTTCTTTCTCTTTGTTATCGGAGGATATTTCCTTTGGCCCTATAGTCTTCAAAGGGGTACGAAATATCTGTTCTCAGATTCCACAGAAATAAGGCTAGCAAAGAGATCCACGAAATACAGATGTAACTCTGTGAGATGAATTAACAGATCACTAAGCATTTTCTCAGAAAGCTTCTTTCCAGATTTCATCAGAGGATATTTCCTTTTTCACCATAGCCCTCTATGGGCTTCCAAATATCACTTGGCCAATTCGAGAAGAACTGTCTTATCGAAAGGCTTCTTGAGGGGAAAGCTGTAACTCTGTGAGATGATTTCACAGAACACAAAGAAGTTTCTCAGAAAGCTTCTTTCTCTTTGTTATCGGAAGATATTTCCTTTGGCCCTATAGTCTTCAAAGGGAAAGGAAATATCTGTTGTCAGATTCCACAGAAATAAGGCTAGCAAAGAGATCCACGAAATACAGATGTAACTCTGTGAGATGAATTAACAGAACACTAAGCAGTTTCTCAGAAAGCTTCTTTCCAGATTTCATCGGAGGATATTTCCTTTTTCACCGTAGACCTCTATGGGCTTCCAAATGTCACTTTGCCAATTCCACAAGAACTGTCGTAGCGAAAGGCTTCTTGAGGGGAAAGCTGTAACTCTGTGAGATGATTTCACAGAACACAAAGAAGTTTCTCAGAAAGCTTCTTTCTCTTTGTTATCGGAAGATATTTCCTTTGGCCCTATAGTCTTCAAAGGGAAAGGAAATATCTGTTCTCAGATTCCACAGAAATAAGGCTAGCAAAGAGATCCACGAAATACAGATGTAACTCTGTGAGATGAATTAACAGAACACTAAGCAGTTTCTCAGAAAGCTTCTTTCCAGATTTCATCGGAGGATATTTCCTTTTTCACCATAGACCTCTATGGGCTTCCAAATATCACTTTTCCAATTCCACAAGAACTGTCTTAGCGAAAGGCTTCTTGAGGGGAAAGCTGTAACTCTGTGAGATGATTTCACAGACCACAAAAAAGTTTCTTAGAAAGCTTCTTCTCTTGGTTATCGGAGGATATTTCCTTTGGCCCTATAGTCTTCAAAGGGATCCGAAATATCTGTTCTCAGATTCCACAGAAATAAGGTTAGCAAAGAGATCCACGAAATACAGATGTAACTCTGTGAGATGAATTAACAGAACACTAAGTAGCTTCTCAGAAAGCTTCTTTCCAGATTTCATCGGAGGATATTTCCTTTTTCACCATAGCCCTCTATGGGCTTCCAAATATCACTTTGCCAATTCCACAAGAACTGTCTTAGCGAAAGGCTTCTTGAGGGGAAAGCTGTAACTCTGTGAGATGATTTCACAAAACACAAAGTAGTTTCTCAGAAAGCTTCTTTCTCTTTGTTATCGGAGGATATTTCCTTTGGCCCTATAGTCTTCAAAGGGATCCGAAATATCTGTTGTCAGATTCCACAGAAATAAGGCTAGCAAATAGATCCACGAAATACAGATGTAACTCTGTGAGATGAATTAACAGAACACTAAGCAGTTTCTCAGAAAGCTTCTTTCCAGATTTCATCGGAGGATATTTCCTTTTTCAACATAGCCCTCTATGGGCTTCCAAATATCACTTTGCCAATTCCACAAGAACTGTCTTGGCGAAAGGCTTCTTGAGGGGAAAGCTGTAACTCTGTGAGATGATTTCACAGAACACAAAGAAGTTTCTCAGAAACCTTCTTTCTCTTTGTTATCGGAGGATATTTCCTTTGGCCCTATAGTCTTCAAAGGGAAAGGAAATATCTGTTCTCAGATTCCACAGAGATAAGGCTAGCAAAGAGATCCACGAAATACAGATGTAACCCTGTGAGATGAATTAACAGAACACTAAGCAGTTTCTCAGAAAGCTTCTTTCCAGTTTTCATCGGAGGATATTTCCTTTTTCACCGTAGCCCTCTATGGGCTTCCAAATGTCACTTTGCCAATTCCACAAGAACTGTCTTAGCGAAAGGCTTCTTGAGGGGAAAGCTGTAACTCTGTGAGATGATTTCACAGAACACAAAGAAGTTTCTCAGAAACCTTCTTTCTCTTTGTTATCGGAGGATATTTCCTTTGGCCCTATAGTCTTCAAAGGGGTACGAAATATCTGTTCTCAGATTCCACAGAAATAAGGCTAGCAAAGAGATCCACGAAATACAGATGTAACTCTGTGAGATGAATTAACAGATCACTAAGCATTTTCTCAGAAAGCTTCTTTCCAGATTTCATCTGAGGATATTTCCTTTTTCACCATAGCCCTCTATGGGCTTCCAAATATCACTTGGCCAATTCGAGAAGAACTGTCTTATCGAAAGGCTTCTTGAGGGGAAAGCTGTAACTCTGTGAGATGATTTCACAGAACACAAAGAAGTTTCTCAGAAAGCTTCTTTCTCTTTGTTATCGGAAGATATTTCCTTTGGCCCTATAGTCTTCAAAGGGAAAGGAAATATCTGTTGTCAGATTCCACAGAAATAAGGCTAGCAAAGAGATCCACGAAATACAGATGTAACTCTGTGAGATGAATTAACAGAACACTAAGCAGTTTCTCAGAAAGCTTCTTTCCAGATTTCATCGGAGGATATTTCCTTTTTCACCGTAGACCTCTATGGGCTTCCAAATGTCACTTTGCCAATTCCACAAGAACTGTCGTAGCGAAAGGCTTCTTGAGGGGAAAGCTGTAACTCTGTGAGATGATTTCACAGAACACAAAGAAGTTTCTCAGAAAGCTTCTTTCTCTTTGTTATCGGAAGATATTTCCTTTGGCCCTATAGTCTTCAAAGGGAAAGGAAATATCTGTTCTCAGATTCCACAGAAATAAGGCTAGCAAAGAGATCCACGAAATACAGATGTAACTCTGTGAGATGAATTAACAGAACACTAAGCAGTTTCTCAGAAAGCTTCTTTCCAGATTTCATCGGAGGATATTTCCTTTTTCACCATAGACCTCTATGGGCTTCCAAATATCACTTTTCCAATTCCACAAGAACTGTCTTAGCGAAAGGCTTCTTGAGGGGAAAGCTGTAACTCTGTGAGATGATTTCACAGACCACAAAAAAGTTTCTTAGAAAGCTTCTTCTCTTGGTTATCGGAGGATATTTCCTTTGGCCCTATAGTCTTCAAAGGGATCCGAAATATCTGTTCTCAGATTCCACAGAAATAAGGTTAGCAAAGAGATCCACGAAATACAGATGTAACTCTGTGAGATGAATTAACAGAACACTAAGTAGCTTCTCAGAAAGCTTCTTTCCAGATTTCATCGGAGGATATTTCCTTTTTCACCATAGCCCTCTATGGGCTTCCAAATATCACTTTGCCAATTCCACAAGAACTGTCTTAGCGAAAGGCTTCTTGAGGGGAAAGCTGTAACTCTGTGAGATGATTTCACAAAACACAAAGTAGTTTCTCAGAAAGCTTCTTTCTCTTTGTTATCGGAGGATATTTCCTTTGGCCCTATAGTCTTCAAAGGGATCCGAAATATCTGTTGTCAGATTCCACAGAAATAAGGCTAGCAAATAGATCCACGAAATACAGATGTAACTCTGTGAGATGAATTAACAGAACACTAAGCAGTTTCTCAGAAAGCTTCTTTCCAGATTTCATCGGAGGATATTTCCTTTTTCAACATAGCCCTCTATGGGCTTCCAAATATCACTTTGCCAATTCCACAAGAACTGTCTTGGCGAAAGGCTTCTTGAGGGGAAAGCTGTAACTCTGTGAGATGATTTCACAGAACACAAAGAAGTTTCTCAGAAACCTTCTTTCTCTTTGTTATCGGAGGATATTTCCTTTGGCCCTATAGTCTTCAAAGGGAAAGGAAATATCTGTTCTCAGATTCCACAGAGATAAGGCTAGCAAAGAGATCCACGAAATACAGATGTAACCCTGTGAGATGAATTAACAGAACACTAAGCAGTTTCTCAGAAAGCTTCTTTCCAGTTTTCATCGGAGGATATTTCCTTTTTCACCGTAGCCCTCTATGGGCTTCCAAATGTCACTTTGCCAATTCCACAAGAACTGTCTTAGCGAAAGGCTTCTTGAGGGAAAAGCTGTAACTCTGTGAGATGATTTCACAGAACACAAAGAAGTTTCTCAGAAACCTTCTTTCTCTTTGTTATCGGAGGATATTTCCTTTGGCCCTATAGTCTTCAAAGGGATACGAAATATCTGTTCTCAGATTCCACAGAAATAAGGCTAGCAAAGAGATCCACGAAATACAGATGTAACTCTGTGAGATGAATTAACAGATCACTAAGCATTTTCTCAGAAAGCTTCTTTCCAGATTTCATCAGAGGATATTTCCTTTTTCACCATAGCCCTCTATGGGCTTCCAAATATCACTTGGCCAATTCCAGAAGAACTGTCTTATCGAAAGGCTTCTTGAGGGGAAAGCTGTAACTCTGTGAGATGATTTCACAGAACACAAAGAAGTTTCTCAGAAAGCTTCTTTCTCTTTGTTATCGGAAGATATTTCCTTTGGCCCTATAGTCTTCAAAGGGAAAGGAAATATCTGTTGTCAGATTCCACAGAAATAAGGCTAGCAAAGAGATTCACGAAATACAGATGTAACTCTGGGAGATGAATTAACAGAACACTAAGCAGTTTCTCAGAAAGCTTCATTCCAGATTTCATCGGAAGATATTTCCTTTTTCACCATAGACCTCTAAGGGCTTCCAAATATCACTTTTCCAATTCCACAAGAACTGTCTTAGCGAAAGGCTTCTTGAGGGGAAAGCTGTAACTCTGTGAGATGATTTCACAGACCACAAAAAAGTTTCTTAGAAAGCTTCTTCTCTTGGTTATCGGAGGATATTTCCTTTGGCCCTATAGTCTTCAAAGGGATCCGAAATATCTGTTCTCAGATTCCACAGAAATAAGGTTAGCAAAGAGATCCACGAAATACAGATGTAACTCTGTGAGATGAATTAACAGAACACTAAGCAGCTTCTCAGAAATCTTCTTCCCAGATTTCATCGGAGGATATTTCCTTTTTCACCATAGCCCTCTATGGGCTTCCAAATATCACTTTGCCAATTCCACAAGAACTGTCTTAGCGAAAGGCTTCTTGAGGGGAAAGCTGTAACTCTGTGAGATGATTTCACAGAACACAAAGAAGTTTCTCAGAAAGCTTCTTTCTCTTTGTTATCGGAGGATATTTCCTTTGGCCCTATAGTCTTCAAAGGGATCCGAAATATCTGTTCTCAGATTCCACAGAAATAAGGCTAGCAAAGAGATCCACGAAATACAGATGTAACTCTGTGAGATGAATTAACAGATCACTAATCAGTTTCTCAGAAAGCCTCTTTCCAGATTTCATCAGAGGATATTTCCTTTTTCACCATAGCCCTCTATAGGCTTCCAAATATCAATTTGCCAATTCCAGAAGAACTGTCTTCGCGAAAGGCTTCTTGAGGGGAAAGCTGTATCTCTGAGAGATGATTTCACAGAACACAAAGAAGATTCTCAGAGAGCTTCTTTCTCTTTGTTATCGGAAGATATTTCCTTTGGCCCTATAGTCTTCAAAGGGATCCGAAATATCTGTTCACAGATTCCACAGAAATAAGGCTAGCAAAGAGATCCACGAAATACAGATGTAACTCTGTGAGATGAATTAATAGAAAACTGAGCAGTTTCTCAGAAAGCTTCTTTCCAGATTTCATCGGAGGATATTTCCTTTTTCACCATAGCCCTCTATGGGCTTCCAAATATCACTTTGCAATTCCACAAGAACTGTCTTAGCGAAAGGCTTCTTGAGGGGAAACCTGTAACTCTGTGTGATGATTTCAAAGAACACAAAGAAGTTTCTCAGAAAGCTTCTTTCTCTTGGTTATCGGAGGATATTTCCTTTGGCCCTATAGTATTCAAAGGGATCCGAAATGTCTGTTCACAGATTCCACGGAAATAAGGCTAGCAAAGAGATCCACGAAATACAGATGTAACTCTGTGAGATGAATTAATAGAACACTGAGCAGTTTCTCAGAAAGCTTCTTTCCAGATTTCATCGGAGGATATTTCCTTTTTCACCAAAGCCCTCTATGGGCTTCCAAATATCACTTTGCCAATTCCACAAGAACTGTCTTAGCGAAAGGCTTCTTGAGGGGAAAGCTGTAACTCTGTGAGATGATTTCACAGAACACAAAGAAGTTTCTCAGAAAGCTTCTTTCTCTTTGTTATCGGAGGATATTTCCTTTGGCCCTATAGTCTTCAAAGGGAAAGGAAATATCTGTTGTCAGATTCCACAGAAATAAGGCTAGCAAAGAGATCCACGAAATACAGATGTAACTCTGTGAGATGAATTAACAGAACACTAAGCAGTTTCTCAGAAAGCTTCTTTCCAGATTTCATCGGAGGATATTTCCTTTTTCACCATAGCCCTCTATGGGCTTCCAAATATCACTTTGCCAATTCCACAAGAACTGTCTTAGCGAAAGGCTTCTTGAGGGGAAAGCTGTAACTCTGTGAGATGATTTCACAGAACACAAAGAAGTTTCTCAGAAAGCTTCTTTCTCTTGGTTATCGGAGGATATTTCCTTTGGCCCTGTAGTCTTCAAAGGGAAAGGAAATATCTGTTCTCAGATTCCACAGAAATAAGGCTAGCAAAGAGATCCACGAAATACAGATGTAACTCTGTGAGATGAATTAACAGAACACTAAGCAGTTTCTCAGAAAGCTTCCTCCCAGATTTCATCTGAGCATATTTCCTTTTTCACCATAGCCCTCTATGGGCTTCCAAATATCACTTTGCCAATTCCACAAGAACTGTCTTAGCAAAAGGCTTCTTGAGGGGAAAGCTGTAACTCTGTGAGATGATTTCACAGAACACAAAGAAGTTTCTCAGAAAGCTTCTTTCTCTTTGTTATTGGAGGATATTTCCTTTGGCCCTATAGTCTTCAAAGGGATCCGAAATATCTGTTCTCAGATTCCAGAGAAATAAGGCTAGCAAAGATATCCACGAAATACAGATGTAACTCTGTGCGATGAATTAACAGAACACTGAGCAGTTTCTCAGAAAGCTTCTTTCCAGATTTCATCGGAGGATATTTCCTTTTTCACCATAGCCCTCTATGGGCTTCCAAATATCACTTTGCCAATTCCACAAGAACTGTCTTAGCGTAAGGCTTCTTGAGGGAAAAGCTGTAACTCTGTGAGAGGATTTCACAGAACACAAAGAAGTTTCTCAGAAAGCTTCTTTCTCTATGTTATCGGAGGATATTTCCTTTGGCCGTACAGTCTTCAAAGGGATCCGAAATATCGGCTCTCAGATTCCACAGAAATTAGGCTAGCAAAGAGATCCACGAAGTACACGGGGAACTCTGTGAGAAGAATTAACAAAACACTAAGCAGTTTCTCAGAAAGCTTCTTTCCAGTTTTCATCGGAGGATATTTCCTTTTTCACCATAGCCCTCTATGGGCTTCCAAATATCACTTTGCCAATTCCACAAGAACTGTCTTAGCGAAAGGCTTCTTGAGGGGAAAGCTGTAACTCTGTGAGATGATTTCACAGAACACAAAGAAGTTTCTCAGAAAGCTTCTTTCTCTTGGTTATCGGAGGATATTTCCTTTGGCCCTGTAGTGTTCAAAGGGAAAGGAAATATCTGTTCTCAGATTCCACAGAAATAAGGCTAGCAAAGAGATCCACGAAATACAGATGTAACTCTGTGAGATGAATTAACAGAACACTAAGCAGTTTCTCAGAAAGCTTCCTTCGAGATTTCATCTGAGGATATTTCCTTTTTCACCATAGACCTCTATGGGCTTCCAAATATCACTTTGCCAATTCCACAAGAACTGTCTTAGCGAAAGGCTTCTTGAGGGGAAAGCTGTAACTCTGTGAGATGATTTCACAGAACACAAAGAAGTTTCTCAGAAAGCTTCTTTCTCTTTGTTATTGGAGGATATTTCCTTTGGCCCTATAGTCTTCAAAGGGATCCGAAATATCTGTTCTCAGATTCCAGAGAAATAAGGCTAGCAAAGATATCCACGAAATACAGATGTAACTCTGTGAGATGAATTAACAGAACACTGAGCAGTTTCTCAGAAACCTTCTTACCAGATTTCATCGGAGGATATTTCCTTTTTCACCATAGCCCTCTATGGGCTTCCAAATATCACTTTGCCAATTCCACAAGAACTGTCTTAGCGAAAGGCTTCTTGAGGGAAAAGGTGTAACTCTGTGAGAGGATTTCACAGAACACAAAGAAGTTTCTCAGAAAGCTTCTTTCTCTTTGTTATCGGAGGATATTTCCTTTGGCCCTATAGTCTTCAAAGGGAAAGGAAATATCTGTTCTCAGATTCCACAGAGATAAGGCTAGCAAAGAGATCCACGAAATACAGATGTAACCCTGTGAGATGAATTAACAGAACACTAAGCAGTTTCTCAGAAAGCTTCTTTCCAGTTTTCATCGGAGGATATTTCCTTTTTCACCGTAGCCCTCTATGGGCTTCCAAATGTCACTTTGCCAATTCCTCAAGAACTGTCTTAGCGAAAGGCTTCTTGAGGGGAAAGCTGTAACTCTGTGAGATGATTTCACAGAACACAAAGAAGTTTCTCAGAAACCTTCTTTCTCTTTGTTATCGGAGGATATTTCCTTTGGCCCTATAGTCTTCAAAGGGAAAGGAAATATCTGTTCTCAGATTCCACAGAGATAAGGCTAGCAAAGAGATCCACGAAATACAGATGTAACCCTGTGAGATGAATTAACAGAACACTAAGCAGTTTCTCAGAAAGCTTCTTTCCAGTTTTCATCGGAGGATATTTCCTTTTTCACCGTAGCCCTCTATGGGCTTCCAAATGTCACTTTGCCAATTCCACAAGAACTGTCTTAGCGAAAGGCTTCTTGAGGGAAAAGCTGTAACTCTGTGAGATGATTTCACAGAACACAAAGAAGTTTCTCAGAAACCTTCTTTCTCTTTGTTATCGGAGGATATTTCCTTTGGCCCTATAGTCTTCAAAGGGATACGAAATATCTGTTCTCAGATTCCACAGAAATAAGGCTAGCAAAGAGATCCACGAAATACAGATGTAACTCTGTGAGATGAATTAACAGATCACTAAGCATTTTCTCAGAAAGCTTCTTTCCAGATTTCATCAGAGGATATTTCCTTTTTCACCATAGCCCTCTATGGGCTTCCAAATATCACTTGGCCAATTCCAGAAGAACTGTCTTATCGAAAGGCTTCTTGAGGGGAAAGCTGTAACTCTGTGAGATGATTTCACAGAACACAAAGAAGTTTCTCAGAAAGCTTCTTTCTCTTTGTTATCGGAAGATATTTCCTTTGGCCCTATAGTCTTCAAAGGGAAAGGAAATATCTGTTGTCAGATTCCACAGAAATAAGGCTAGCAAAGAGATTCACGAAATACAGATGTAACTCTGTGAGATGAATTAACAGAACACTAAGCAGTTTCTCAGAAAGCTTCATTCCAGATTTCATCGGAAGATATTTCCTTTTTCACCATAGACCTCTAAGGGCTTCCAAATATCACTTTTCCAATTCCACAAGAACTGTCTTAGCGAAAGGCTTCTTGAGGGGAAAGCTGTAACTCTGTGAGATGATTTCACAGACCACAAAAAAGTTTCTTAGAAAGCTTCTTCTCTTGGTTATCGGAGGATATTTCCTTTGGCCCTATAGTCTTCAAAGGGATCCGAAATATCTGTTCTCAGATTCCACAGAAATAAGGTTAGCAAAGAGATCCACGAAATACAGATGTAACTCTGTGAGATGAATTAACAGAACACTAAGCAGCTTCTCAGAAATCTTCTTCCCAGATTTCATCGGAGGATATTTCCTTTTTCACCATAGCCCTCTATGGGCTTCCAAATATCACTTTGCCAATTCCACAAGAACTGTCTTAGCGAAAGGCTTCTTGAGGGGAAAGCTGTAACTCTGTGAGATGATTTCACAGAACACAAAGAAGTTTCTCAGAAAGCTTCTTTCTCTTTGTTATCGGAGGATATTTCCTTTGGCCCTATAGTCTTCAAAGGGATCCGAAATATCTGTTCTCAGATTCCACAGAAATAAGGCTAGCAAAGAGATCCACGAAATACAGATGTAACTCTGTGAGATGAATTAACAGATCACTAATCAGTTTCTCAGAAAGCCTCTTTCCAGATTTCATCAGAGGATATTTCCTTTTTCACCATAGCCCTCTATAGGCTTCCAAATATCAATTTGCCAATTCCAGAAGAACTGTCTTCGCGAAAGGCTTCTTGAGGGGAAAGCTGTATCTCTGAGAGATGGTTTCACAGAACACAAAGAAGATTCTCAGAGAGCTTCTTTCTCTTTGTTATCGGAAGATATTTCCTTTGGCCCTATAGTCTTCAAAGGGATCCGAAATATCTGTTCACAGATTCCACAGAAATAAGGCTAGCAAAGAGATCCACGAAATACAGATGTAACTCTGTGAGATGAATTAATAGAAAACTGAGCAGTTTCTCAGAAAGCTTCTTTCCAGATTTCATCGGAGGATATTTCCTTTTTCACCATAGCCCTCTATGGGCTTCCAAATATCACTTTGCAATTCCACAAGAACTGTCTTAGCGAAAGGCTTCTTGAGGGGAAACCTGTAACTCTGTGTGATGATTTCAAAGAACACAAAGAAGTTTCTCAGAAAGCTTCTTTCTCTTGGTTATCGGAGGATATTTCCTTTGGCCCTATAGTATTCAAAGGGATCCGAAATGTCTGTTCACAGATTCCACGGAAATAAGGCTAGCAAAGAGATCCACGAAATACAGATGTAACTCTGTGAGATGAATTAATAGAACACTGAGCAGTTTCTCAGAAAGCTTCTTTCCAGATTTCATCGGAGGATATTTCCTTTTTCACCAAAGCCCTCTATGGGCTTCCAAATATCACTTTGCCAATTCCACAAGAACTGTCTTAGCGAAAGGCTTCTTGAGGGGAAAGCTGTAACTCTGTGAGATGATTTCACAGAACACAAAGAAGTTTCTCAGAAAGCTTCTTTCTCTTTGTTATCGGAGGATATTTCCTTTGGCCCTATAGTCTTCAAAGGGAAAGGAAATATCTGTTGTCAGATTCCACAGAAATAAGGCTAGCAAAGAGATCCACGAAATACAGATGTAACTCTGTGAGATGAATTAACAGAACACTAAGCAGTTTCTCAGAAAGCTTCTTTCCAGATTTCATCGGAGGATATTTCCTTTTTCACCATAGCCCTCTATGGGCTTCCAAATATCACTTTGCCAATTCCACAAGAACTGTCTTAGCGAAAGGCTTCTTGAGGGGAAAGCTGTAACTCTGTGAGATGATTTCACAGAACACAAAGAAGTTTCTCAGAAAGCTTCTTTCTCTTTGTTATCGGAGGATATTTCCTTTGGCCCTATAGTCTTCAAAGGGATCCGAAATATCTGTTCTCAGATTCCACAGAAATAAGGCTAGCAAAGAGATCCACGAAATACAGATGTAACTCTGTGAGATGAATTAACAGATCACTAAGCAGTTTCTCAGAAAGCTTCTTTCCAGAGATCATGGGAGGATATTTCCTTTTTCTCCATAGCCCTCTATGAGCTTCCAAATATCACTTTGCCAATTCCACAAGAACTGTCGTAGCGAAAGGCTTCTTGAGGGGAAAGCTGTATCTCTGTGAGATGATTTCACAGAACACAAAGAAGTTTCTCAGAAAGCTTCTTTCTCTTTGTTATCGGAGGATATTTCCTTTGGCCGTATAGTCTTCAAAGGGATCCGAAATATCTGCTCTCAGATTCCACAGAAATTAGGCTAGCAAAGAGATCCACGAAGTACACGGGGAACTCTGGAGATGAATTAACAGAACACTAAGCAGTTTCTCAGAAAGCTTCTTTCCAGATTTCATCGGAGGATATTTCCTTTTTCACCATAGCCCTCTATGGGCTTCCAAATATCACTTTGCCAATTCCACAAGAACTGTCTTAGCGAAAGGCTTCTTGAGGGGAAAGCTGTAACTCTGTGAGATGATTTCACAGAACACAAAGAAGTTTCTCAGAAAGCTTCTTTCTCTTGGTTATCGGAGGATATTTCCTTTGGCCCTGTAGTCTTCAAAGGGAAAGGAAATATCTGTTCTCAGATTCCACAGAAATAAGGCTAGCAAAGAGATCCACGAAATACAGATGTAACTCTGTGAGATGAATTAACAGAACACTAAGCAGTTTCTCAGAAAGCTTCCTTCCAGATTTCATCTGAGGATATTTCCTTTTTCACCATAGCCCTCTATGGGCTTCCAAATATCACTTTGCCAATTCCACAAGAACTGTCTTAGCAAAAGGCTTCTTGAGGGGAAAGCTGTAACTCTGTGAGATGATTTCACAGAACACAAAGAAGTTTCTCAGAAAGCTTCTTTCTCTTTGTTATTGGAGGATATTTCCTTTGGCCCTATAGTCTTCAAAGGGATCCGAAATATCTGTTCTCAGATTCCAGAGAAATAAGGCTAGCAAAGATATCCACGAAATACAGATGTAACTCTGTGCGATGAATTAACAGAACACTGAGCAGTTTCTCAGAAAGCTTCTTTCCAGATTTCATCGGAGGATATTTCCTTTTTCACCATAGCCCTCTATGGGCTTCCAAATATCACTTTGCCAATTCCACAAGAACTGTCTTAGCGTAAGGCTTCTTGAGGGAAAAGCTGTAACTCTGTGAGAGGATTTCACAGAACACAAAGAAGTTTCTCAGAAAGCTTCTTTCCAGTTTTCATCGGAGGATATTTCCTTTTTCACCGTAGCCCTCTATGGGCTTCCAAATGTCACTTTGCCAATTCCACAAGAACTGTCTTAGCGAAAGGCTTCTTGAGGGGAAAGCTGTAACTCTGTGAGATGATTTCACAGAACACAAAGAAGTTTCTCAGAAAGCTTCTTTCTCTTTGTTATCGGAGGATATTTCCTTTGGCCCTATAGTCTTCAAAGGGAAAGGAAATATCTGTTGTCAGATTCCACAGAAATAAGGCTAGCAAAGAGATCCACGAAATACAGATGTAACTCTGTGAGATGAATTAACAGAACACTAAGCAGTTTCTCAGAAAGCTTCTTTCCAGATTTCATCGGAGGATATTTCCTTTTTCACCATAGCCCTCTATGGGCTTCCAAATATCACTTTGCCAATTCCACAAGAACTGTCTTAGCGAAAGGCTTCTTGAGGGGAAAGCTGTAACTCTGTGAGATGATTTCACAGAACACAAAGAAGTTTCTCAGAAAGCTTCTTTCTCTTTGTTATCGGAGGATATTTCCTTTGGCCCTATAGTCTTCAAAGGGATCCGAAATATCTGTTCTCAGATTCCACAGAAATAAGGCTAGCAAAGAGATCCACGAAATACAGATGTAACTCTGTGATATGAATTAACAGATCACTAAGCAGTTTCTCAGAAAGCTTCTTTCCAGAGATCATGGGAGGATATTTCCTTTTTCTCCATAGCCCTCTATGAGCTTCCAAATATCACTTTGCCAATTCCACAAGAACTGTCTTAGCGAAAGGCTTCTTGAGGGGAAAGCTGTATCTCTGTGAGATGATTTCACAGAACACGAAGAAGTTTCTCAGAAAGCTTCTTTCTCTTTGTTATCGGAGGATATTTCCTTTGGCCGTATAGTCTTCAAAGGGATCCGAAATATCTGCTCTCAGATTCCACAGAAATTAGGCTAGCAAAGAGATCCACGAAGTACACGGGGAACTCTGGAGATGAATTAACAGAACACTAAGCAGTTTCTCAGAAAGCTTCTTTCCAGATTTCATCGGAGGATATTTCCTTTTTCACCATAGCCCTCTATGGGCTTCCAAATATCACTTTGCCAATTCCACAAGAACTGTCTTAGCGAAAGGCTTCTTGAGGGGAAAGCTGTAACTCTGTGAGATGATTTCACAGAACACAAAGAAGTTTCTCAGAAAGCTTCTTTCTCTTGGTTATCGGAGGATATTTCCTTTGGCCCTGTAGTCTTCAAAGGGAAAGGAAATATCTGTTCTCAGATTCCACAGAAATAAGGCTAGCAAAGAGATCCACGAAATACAGATGTAACTCTGTGAGATGAATTAACAGAACACTAAGCAGTTTCTCAGAAAGCTTCTTTCCAGTTTTCATCGGAGGATATTTCCTTTTTCACCGTAGCCCTCTATGGGCTTCCAAATGTCACTTTGCCAATTCCTCAAGAACTGTCTTAGCGAAAGGCTTCTTGAGGGGAAAGCTGTAACTCTGTGAGATGATTTCACAGAACACAAAGAAGTTTCTCAGAAACCTTCTTTCTCTTTGTTATCGGAGGATTTTTCCTTTGGCCCTATAGTCTTCAAAGGGAAAGGAAATATCTGTTCTCAGATTCCACAGAGATAAGGCTAGCAAAGAGATCCACGAAATACAGATGTAACCCTGTGAGATGAATTAACAGAACACTAAGCAGTTTCTCAGAAAGCTTCTTTCCAGTTTTCATCGGAGGATATTTCCTTTTTCACCGTAGCCCTCTATGGGCTTCCAAATGTCACTTTGCCAATTCCACAAGAACTGTCTTAGCGAAAGGCTTCTTGAGGGAAAAGCTGTAACTCTGTGAGATGATTTCACAGAACACAAAGAAGTTTCTCAGAAACCTTCTTTCTCTTTGTTATCGGAGGATATTTCCTTTGGCCCTATAGTCTTCAAAGGGATACGAAATATCTGTTCTCAGATTCCACAGAAATAAGGCTAGCAAAGAGATCCACGAAATACAGATGTAACTCTGTGAGATGAATTAACAGATCACTAAGCATTTTCTCAGAAAGCTTCTTTCCAGATTTCATCAGAGGATATTTCCTTTTTCACCATAGCCCTCTATGGGCTTCCAAATATCACTTGGCCAATTCCAGAAGAACTGTCTTATCGAAAGGCTTCTTGAGGGGAAAGCTGTAACTCTGTGAGATGATTTCACAGAACACAAAGAAGTTTCTCAGAAAGCTTCTTTCTCTTTGTTATCGGAAGATATTTCCTTTGGCCCTATAGTCTTCAAAGGGAAAGGAAATATCTGTTGTCAGATTCCACAGAAATAAGGCTAGCAAAGAGATTCACGAAATACAGATGTAACTCTGTGAGATGAATTAACAGAACACTAAGCAGTTTCTCAGAAAGCTTCATTCCAGATTTCATCGGAAGATATTTCCTTTTTCACCATAGACCTCTAAGGGCTTCCAAATATCACTTTTCCAATTCCACAAGAACTGTCTTAGCGAAAGGCTTCTTGAGGGGAAAGCTGTAACTCTGTGAGATGATTTCACAGACCACAAAAAAGTTTCTTAGAAAGCTTCTTCTCTTGGTTATCGGAGGATATTTCCTTTGGCCCTATAGTCTTCAAAGGGATCCGAAATATCTGTTCTCAGATTCCACAGAAATAAGGTTAGCAAAGAGATCCACGAAATACAGATGTAACTCTGTGAGATGAATTAACAGAACACTAAGCAGCTTCTCAGAAATCTTCTTCCCAGATTTCATCGGAGGATATTTCCTTTTTCACCATAGCCCTCTATGGGCTTCCAAATATCACTTTGCCAATTCCACAAGAACTGTCTTAGCGAAAGGCTTCTTGAGGGGAAAGCTGTAACTCTGTGAGATGATTTCACAGAACACAAAGAAGTTTCTCAGAAAGCTTCTTTCTCTTTGTTATCGGAGGATATTTCCTTTGGCCCTATAGTCTTCAAAGGGATCCGAAATATCTGTTCTCAGATTCCACAGAAATAAGGCTAGCAAAGAGATCCACGAAATACAGATGTAACTCTGTGAGATGAATTAACAGATCACTAATCAGTTTCTCAGAAAGCCTCTTTCCAGATTTCATCAGAGGATATTTCCTTTTTCACCATAGCCCTCTATAGGCTTCCAAATATCAATTTGCCAATTCCAGAAGAACTGTCTTCGCGAAAGGCTTCTTGAGGGGAAAGCTGTATCTCTGAGAGATGATTTCACAGAACACAAAGAAGATTCTCAGAGAGCTTCTTTCTCTTTGTTATCGGAAGATATTTCCTTTGGCCCTATAGTCTTCAAAGGGATCCGAAATATCTGTTCACAGATTCCACAGAAATAAGGCTAGCAAAGAGATCCACGAAATACAGATGTAACTCTGTGAGATGAATTAATAGAAAACTGAGCAGTTTCTCAGAAAGCTTCTTTCCAGATTTCATCGGAGGATATTTCCTTTTTCACCATAGCCCTCTATGGGCTTCCAAATATCACTTTGCAATTCCACAAGAACTGTCTTAGCGAAAGGCTTCTTGAGGGGAAACCTGTAACTCTGTGTGATGATTTCAAAGAACACAAAGAAGTTTCTCAGAAAGCTTCTTTCTCTTGGTTATCGGAGGATATTTCCTTTGGCCCTATAGTATTCAAAGGGATCCGAAATGTCTGTTCACAGATTCCACGGAAATAAGGCTAGCAAAGAGATCCACGAAATACAGATGTAACTCTGTGAGATGAATTAATAGAACACTGAGCAGTTTCTCAGAAAGCTTCTTTCCAGATTTCATCGGATGATATTTCCTTTTTCACCAAAGCCCTCTATGGGCTTCCAAATATCACTTTGCCAATTCCACAAGAACTGTCTTAGCGAAAGGCTTCTTGAGGGGAAAGCTGTAACTCTGTGAGATGATTTCACAGAACACAAAGAAGTTTCTCAGAAAGCTTCTTTCTCTTTGTTATCGGAGGATATTTCCTTTGGCCCTATAGTCTTCAAAGGGAAAGGAAATATCTGTTGTCAGATTCCACAGAAATAAGGCTAGCAAAGAGATCCACGAAATACAGATGTAACTCTGTGAGATGAATTAACAGAACCCTAAGCAGTTTCTCAGAAAGCTTCTTTCCAGATTTCATCGGAGGATATTTCCTTTTTCACCATAGCCCTCTATGGGCTTCCAAATATCACTTTGCCAATTCCACAAGAACTGTCTTAGCGAAAGGCTTCTTGAGGGGAAAGCTGTAACTCTGTGAGATGATTTCACAGAACACAAAGAAGTTTCTCAGAAAGCTTCTTTCTCTTTGTTATCGGAGGATATTTCCTTTGGCCCTATAGTCTTCAAAGGGATCCGAAATATCTGTTCTCAGATTCCACAGAAATAAGGCTAGCAAAGAGATCCACGAAATACAGATGTAACTCTGTGAGATGAATTAACAGATCACTAAGCAGTTTCTCAGAAAGCTTCTTTCCAGAGATCATGGGAGGATATTTCCTTTTTCTCCATAGCCCTCTATGAGCTTCCAAATATCACTTTGCCAATTCCACAAGAACTGTCTTAGCGAAAGGCTTCTTGAGGGGAAAGCTGTATCTCTGTGAGATGATTTCACAGAACACAAAGAAGTTTCTCAGAAAGCTTCTTTCTCTTTGTTATCGGAGGATATTTCCTTTGGCCGTATAGTCTTCAAAGGGATCCGAAATATCTGCTCTCAGATTCCACAGAAATTAGGCTAGCAAAGAGATCCACGAAGTACACGGGGAACTCTGGAGATGAATTAACAGAACACTAAGCAGTTTCTCAGAAAGCGTCTTTCCAGATTTCATCGGAGGATATTTCCTTTTTCACCATAGCCCTCTATGGGCTTCCAAATATCACTTTGCCAATTCCACAAGAACTGTCTTAGCGAAAGGCTTCTTGAGGGGAAAGCTGTAACTCTGTGAGATGATTTCACAGAACACAAAGAAGTTTCTCAGAAAGCTTCTTTCTCTTGGTTATCGGAGGATATTTCCTTTGGCCCTGTAGTCTTCAAAGGGAAAGGAAATATCTGTTCTCAGATTCCACAGAAATAAGGCTAGCAAAGAGATCCACGAAATACAGATGTAACTCTGTGAGATGAATTAACAGAACACTAAGCAGTTTCTCAGAAAGCTTCCTTCCAGATTTCATCTGAGGATATTTCCTTTTTCACCATAGCCCTCTATGGGCTTCCAAATATCACTTTGCCAATTCCACAAGAACTGTCTTAGCAAAAGGCTTCTTGAGGGGAAAGCTGTAACTCTGTGAGATGATTTCACAGAACACAAAGAAGTTTCTCAGAAAGCTTCTTTCTCTTTGTTATTGGAGGATATTTCCTTTGGCCCTATAGTCTTCAAAGGGATCCGAAATATCTGTTCTCAGATTCCAGAGAAATAAGGCTAGCAAAGATATCCACGAAATACAGATGTAACTCTGTGCGATGAATTAACAGAACACTGAGCAGTTTCTCAGAAAGCTTCTTTCCAGATTTCATCGGAGGATATTTCCTTTTTCACCATAGCCCTCTATGGGCTTCCAAATATCACTTTGCCAATTCCCCAAGAACTGTCTTAGCGTAAGGCTTCTTGAGGGAAAAGCTGTAACTCTGTGAGAGGATTTCACAGAACACAAAGAAGTTTCTCAGAAAGCTTCTTTCCAGTTTTCATCGGAGGATATTTCCTTTTTCACCGTAGCCCTCTATGGGCTTCCAAATGTCACTTTGCCAATTCCACAAGAACTGTCTTAGCGAAAGGCTTCTTGAGGGGAAAGCTGTAACTCTGTGAGATGATTTCACAGAACACAAAGAAGTTTCTCAGAAAGCTTCTTTCTCTTTGTTATCGGAGGATATTTCCTTTGGCCCTATAGTCTTCAAAGGGAAAGGAAATATCTGTTGTCAGATTCCACAGAAATAAGGCTAGCAAAGAGATCCACGAAATACAGATGTAACTCTGTGAGATGAATTAACAGAACACTGAGCAGTTTCTCAGAAAGCTTCTTTCCAGATTTCATCGGAGGATATTTCCTTTTTCACCATAGCCCTCTAAGGGCTTCCAAATATCACTTTGCCAATTCCACAAGAACTGTCTTAGCGAAAGGCTTCTTGAGGGGAAAGCTGTAACTCTGTGAGATGATTTCACAGAACACAAAGAAGTTTCTCAGAAAGCTTCTTTCTCTTTGTTATCGGAGGATATTTCCTTTGGCCCTATAGTCTTCAAAGGGATCCGAAATATCTGTTCTCAGATTCCACAGAAATAAGGCTAGCAAAGAGATCCACGAAATACAGATGTAACTCTGTGATATGAATTAACAGATCACTAAGCAGTTTCTCAGAAAGCTTCTTTCCAGAGATCATGGGAGGATATTTCCTTTTTCTCCATAGCCCTCTATGAGCTTCCAAATATCACTTTGCCAATTCCACAAGAACTGTCTTAGCGAAAGGCTTCTTGAGGGGAAAGCTGTATCTCTGTGAGAAGATTTCACAGAACACGAAGAAGTTTCTCAGAAAGCTTCTTTCTCTTTGTTATCGGAGGATATTTCCTTTGGCCGTATAGTCTTCAAGGGGATCCGAAATATCTGCTCTCAGATTCCACAGAAATTAGGCTAGCAAAGAGATCCACGAAGTACACGGGGAACTCTGGAGATGAATTAACAGAACACTAAGCAGTTTCTCAGAAAGCTTCTTTCCAGATTTCATCGGAGGATATTTCCTTTTTCACCATAGCCCTCTATGGGCTTCCAAATATCACTTTGCCAATTCCACAAGAACTGTCTTAGCGAAAGGCTTCTTGAGGGGAAAGCTGTAACTCTGTGAGATGATTTCACAGAACACAAAGAAGTTTCTCAGAAAGCTTCTTTCTCTTGGTTATCGGAGGATATTTCCTTTGGCCCTGTAGTCTTCAAAGGGAAAGGAAATATCTGTTCTCAGATTCCACAGAAATAAGGCTAGCAAAGAGATCCACGAAATACAGATGTAACACTGTGAGATGAATTAACAGAACACTAAGCAGTTTCTCAGAAAGCTTCCTTCCAGATTTCATCTGAGGATATTTCCTTTTTCACCATAGCCCTCTATGGGCTTCCAAATATCACTTTGCCAATTCCACAAGAACTGTCTTAGCAAAAGGCTTCTTGAGGGGAAAGCTGTAACTCTGTGAGATGATTTCACAGAACACAAAGAAGTTTCTCAGAAAGCTTCTTTCTCTTTGTTATTGGAGGATATTTCCTTTGGCCCTATAGTCTTCAAAGGGATCCGAAATATCTGTTCTCAGATTCCAGAGAAATAAGGCTAGCAAAGATATCCACGAAATACAGATGTAACTCTGTGCGATGAATTAACAGAACACTGAGCAGTTTCTGAGAAAGCTTCTTTCCAGATTTCATCGGAGGATATTTCCTTTTTCACCATAGCCCTCTATGGGCTTCCAAATATCACTTTGCCAATTCCACAAGAACTGTCTTAGCGTAAGGCTTCTTGAGGGAAAAGCTGTAACTCTGTGAGAGGATTTCACAGAACACAAAGAAGTTTCTCAGAAAGCTTCTTTCTCTATGTTATCGGAGGATATTTCCTTTGGCCGTACAGTCTTCAAAGGGATCCGAAATATCGGCTCTCAGATTCCACAGAAATTAGGCTAGCAAAGAGATCCACGAAGTACACGGGGAACTCTGTGAGAAGAATTAACAAAACACTAAGCAGTTTCTCAGAAAGCTTCTTTCCAGTTTTCATCGGAGGATATTTCCTTTTTCACCATAGCCCTCTATGGGCTTCCAAATATCACTTTGCCAATTCCACAAGAACTGTCTTAGCGAAAGGCTTCTTGAGGGGAAAGCTGTAACTCTGTGAGATGATTTCACAGAACACAAGGAAGTTTCTCAGAAAGCTTCTTTCTCTTGGTTATCGGAGGATATTTCCTTTGGCCCTGTAGTGTTCAAAGGGAAAGGAAATATCTGTTCTCAGATTCCACAGAAATAAGGCTAGCAAAGAGATCCACGAAATACAGATGTAACTCTGTGAGATGAATTAACAGAACACTAAGCAGTTTCTCAGAAAGCTTCCTTCGAGATTTCATCTGAGGATATTTCCTTTTTCACCATAGACCTCTATGGGCTTCCAAATATCACTTTGCCAATTCCACAAGAACTGTCTTAGCGAAAGGCTTCTTGAGGGGAAAGCTGTAACTCTGTGAGATGATTTCACAGAACACAAAGAAGTTTCTCAGAAAGCTTCTTTCTCTTTGTTATTGGAGGATATTTCCTTTGGCCCTATAGTCTTCAAAGGGATCCGAAATATCTGTTCTCAGATTCCAGAGAAATAAGGCTAGCAAAGATATCCACGAAATACAGATGTAACTCTGTGAGATGAATTAACAGAACACTGAGCAGTTTCTCAGAAACCTTCTTTCCAGATTTCATCGGAGGATATTTCCTTTTTCACCATAGCCCTCTATGGGCTTCCAAATATCACTTTGCCAATTCCACAAGAACTGTCTTAGCGAAAGGCTTCTTGAGGGAAAAGGTGTAACTCTGTGAGAGGATTTCACAGAACACAAAGAAGTTTCTCAGAAAGCTTCTTTCTCTTTGTTATCGGAGGATATTTCCTTTGGCCCTATAGTCTTCAAAGGGAAAGGAAATATCTGTTCTCAGATTCCACAGAGATAAGGCTAGCAAAGACATCCACGAAATACAGATGTAACCCTGTGAGATGAATTAACAGAACACTAAGCAGTTTCTCAGAAAGCTTCTTTCCAGTTTTCATCGGAGGATATTTCCTTTTTCACCGTAGCCCTCTATGGGCTTCCAAATGTCACTTTGCCAATTCCTCAAGAACTGTCTTAGCGAAAGGCTTCTTGAGGGGAAAGCTGTAACTCTGTGAGATGATTTCACAGAACACAAAGAAGTTTCTCAGAAACCTTCTTTCTCTTTGTTATCGGAGGATATTTCCTTTGGCCCTATAGTCTTCAAAGGGAAAGGAAATATCTGTTCTCAGATTCCACAGAGATAAGGCTAGCAAAGAGATCCACGAAATACAGATGTAACCCTGTGAGATGAATTAACAGAACACTAAGCAGTTTCTCAGAAAGCTTCTTTCCAGTTTTCATCGGAGGATATTTCCTTTTTCACCGTAGCCCTCTATGGGCTTCCAAATGTCACTTTGCCAATTCCACAAGAACTGTCTTAGCGAAAGGCTTCTTGAGGGAAAAGCTGTAACTCTGTGAGATGATTTCACAGAACACAAAGAAGTTTCTCAGAAACCTTCTTTCTCTTTGTTATCGGAGGATATTTCCTTTGGCCCTATAGTCTTCAAAGGGATACGAAATATCTGTTCTCAGATTCCACAGAAATAAGGCTAGCAAAGAGATCCACGAAATACAGATGTAACTCTGTGAGATGAATTAACAGATCACTAAGCATTTTCTCAGAAAGCTTCTTTCCAGATTTCATCAGAGGATATTTCCTTTTTCACCATAGCCCTCTATGGGCTTCCAAATATCACTTGGCCAATTCCAGAAGAACTGTCTTATCGAAAGGCTTCTTGAGGGGAAAGCTGTAACTCTGTGAGATGATTTCACAGAACACAAAGAAGTTTCTCAGAAAGCTTCTTTCTCTTTGTTATCGGAAGATATTTCCTTTGGCCCTATAGTCTTCAAAGGGAAAGGAAATATCTGTTGTCAGATTCCACAGAAATAAGGCTAGCAAAGAGATTCACGAAATACAGATGTAACTCTGTGAGATGAATTAACAGAACACTAAGCAGTTTCTCAGAAAGCTTCATTCCAGATTTCATCGGAAGATATTTCCTTTTTCACCATAGACCTCTAAGGGCTTCCAAATATCACTTTTCCAATTCCACAAGAACTGTCTTAGCGAAAGGCTTCTTGAGGGGAAAGCTGTAACTCTGTGAGATGATTTCACAGACCACGAAAAAGTTTCTTAGAAAGCTTCTTCTCTTGGTTATCGGAGGATATTTCCTTTGGCCCTATAGTCTTCAAAGGGATCCGAAATATCTGTTCTCAGATTCCACAGAAATAAGGTTAGCAAAGAGATCCACGAAATACAGATGTAACTCTGTGAGATGAATTAACAGAACACTAAGCAGCTTCTCAGAAATCTTCTTCCCAGATTTCATCGGAGGATATTTCCTTTTTCACCATAGCCCTCTATGGGCTTCCAAATATCACTTTGCCAATTCCACAAGAACTGTCTTAGCGAAAGGCTTCTTGAGGGGAAAGCTGTAACTCTGTGAGATGATTTCACAGAACACAAAGAAGTTTCTCAGAAAGCTTCTTTCTCTTTGTTATCGGAGGATATTTCCTTTGGCCCTATAGTCTTCAAAGGGATCCGAAATATCTGTTCTCAGATTCCACAGAAATAAGGCTAGCAAAGAGATCCACGAAATACAGATGTAACTCTGTGAGATGAATTAACAGATCACTAATCAGTTTCTCAGAAAGCCTCTTTCCAGATTTCATCAGAGGATATTTCCTTTTTCACCATAGCCCTCTATAGGCTTCCAAATATCAATTTGCCAATTCCAGAAGAACTGTCTTCGCGAAAGGCTTCTTGAGGGGAAAGCTGTATCTCTGAGAGATGATTTCACAGAACACAAAGAAGATTCTCAGAGAGCTTCTTTCTCTTTGTTATCGGAAGATATTTCCTTTGGCCCTATAGTCTTCAAAGGGATCCGAAATATCTGTTCACAGATTCCACAGAAATAAGGCTAGCAAAGAGATCCACGAAATACAGATGTAACTCTGTGAGATGAATTAATAGAAAACTGAGCAGTTTCTCAGAAAGCTTCTTTCCAGATTTCATCGGAGGATATTTCCTTTTTCACCATAGCCCTCTATGGGCTTCCAAATATCACTTTGCAATTCCACAAGAACTGTCTTAGCGAAAGGCTTCTTGAGGGGAAACCTGTAACTCTGTGTGATGATTTCAAAGAACACAAAGAAGTTTCTCAGAAAGCTTCTTTCTCTTGGTTATCGGAGGATATTTCCTTTGGCCCTATAGTATTCAAAGGGATCCGAAATGTCTGTTCACAGATTCCACGGAAATAAGGCTAGCAAAGAGATCCACGAAATACAGATGTAACTCTGTGAGATAAATTAATAGAACACTGAGCAGTTTCTCAGAAAGCTTCTTTCCAGATTTCATCGGAGGATATTTCCTTTTTCACCATAGCCCTCTATGGGCTTCCAAATATCACTTTGCCAATTCCACAAGAACTGTCTTAGCGAAAGGCTTCTTGAGGGGAAAGCTGTAACTCTGTGAGATGATTTCACAGAACACAAAGAAGTTTCTCAGAAAGCTTCTTTCTCTTTGTTATCGGAGGATATTTCCTTTGGCCCTATAGTCTTCAAAGGGAAAGGAAATATCTGTTGTCAGATTCCACAGAAATAAGGCTAGCAAAGAGATCCACGAAATACAGATGTAACTCTGTGAGATGAATTAACAGAACACTAAGCAGTTTCTCAGAAAGCTTCTTTCCAGATTTCATCGGAGGATATTTCCTTTTTCACCATAGCCCTCTATGGGCTTCCAAATATCACTTTGCCAATTCCACAAGAACTGTCTTAGCGAAAGGCTTCTTGAGGGGAAAGCTGTAACTCTGTGAGATGATTTCACAGAACACAAAGAAGTTTCTCAGAAAGCTTCTTTCTCTTTGTTATCGGAGGATATTTCCTTTGGCCCTATAGTCTTCAAAGGGATCCGAAATATCTGTTCTCAGATTCCACAGAAATAAGGCTAGCAAAGAGATCCACGAAATACAGATGTAACTCTGTGAGATGAATTAACAGATCACTAAGCAGTTTCTCAGAAAGCTTCTTTCCAGAGATCATGGGAGGATATTTCCTTTTTCTCCATAGCCCTCTATGAGCTTCCAAATATCACTTTGCCAATTCCACAAGAACTGTCTTAGCGAAAGGCTTCTTGAGGGGAAAGCTGTATCTCTGTGAGATGATTTCACAGAACACAAAGAAGTTTCTCAGAAAGCTTCTTTCTCTTTGTTATCGGAGGATATTTCCTTTGGCCGTATAGTCTTCAAAGGGATCCGAAATATCTGCTCTCAGATTCCACAGAAATTAGGCTAGCAAAGAGATCCACGAAGTACACGGGGAACTCTGGAGATGAATTAACAGAACACTAAGCAGTTTCTCAGAAAGCTTCTTTCCAGATTTCATCGGAGGATATTTCCTTTTTCACCATAGCCCTCTATGGGCTTCCAAATATCACTTTGCCAATTCCACAAGAACTGTCTTAGCGAAAGGCTTCTTGAGGGGAAAGCTGTAACTCTGTGAGATGATTTCACAGAACACAAAGAAGTTTCTCAGAAAGCTTCTTTCTCTTGGTTATCGGAGGATATTTCCTTTGGCCCTGTAGTCTTCAAAGGGAAAGGAAATATCTGTTCTCAGATTCCACAGAAATAAGGCTAGCAAAGAGATCCACGAAATACAGATGTAACTCTGTGAGATGAATTAACAGAACACTAAGCAGTTTCTCAGAAAGCTTCCTTCCAGATTTCATCTGAGGATATTTCCTTTTTCACCATAGCCCTCTATGGGCTTCCAAATATCACTTTGCCAATTCCACAAGAACTGTCTTAGCAAAAGGCTTCTTGAGGGGAAAGCTGTAACTCTGTGAGATGATTTCACAGAACACAAAGAAGTTTCTCAGAAAGCTTCTTTCTCTTTGTTATTGGAGGATATTTCCTTTGGCCCTATAGTCTTCAAAGGGATCCGAAATATCTGTTCTCAGATTCCAGAGAAATAAGGCTAGCAAAGATATCCACGAAATACAGATGTAACTCTGTGCGATGAATTAACAGAACACTGAGCAGTTTCTCAGAAAGCTTCTTTCCAGATTTCATCGGAGGATATTTCCTTTTTCACCATAGCCCTCTATGGGCTTCCAAATATCACTTTGCCAATTCCACAAGAACTGTCTTAGCGTAAGGCTTCTTGAGGGAAAAGCTGTAACTCTGTGAGAGGATTTCACAGAACACAAAGAAGTTTCTCAGAAAGCTTCTTTCTCTATGTTATCGGAGGATATTTCCTTTGGCCGTATAGTCTTCAAAGGGATCCGAAATATCGGCTCTCAGATTCCACAGAAATTAGGCTAGCAAAGAGATCCACGAAGTACACGGGGAACTCTGTGAGATGAATTAACAAAACACTAAGCAGTTTCTCAGAAAGCTTCTTTCCAGTTTTCATCGGAGGATATTTCCTTTTTCACCATAGCCCTCTATGGGCTTCCAAATATCACTTTGCCAATTCCACAAGAACTGTCTTAGCGAAAGGCTTCTTGAGGGGAAAGCTGTAACTCTGTGAGATGATTTCACAGAACACAAAGAAGTTTCTCAGAAAGCTTCTTTCTCTTGGTTATCGAAGGATATTTCCTTTGGCCCTGTAGTGTTCAAAGGGAAAGGAAATATCTGTTCTCAGATTCCACAGAAATAAGGCTAGCAAAGAGATCCACGAAATACAGATGTAACTCTGTGAGATGAATTAACAGAACACTAAGCAGTTTCTCAGAAAGCTTCCTTCGAGATTTCATCTGAGGATATTTCCTTTTTCACCATAGACCTCTATGGGCTTCCAAATATCACTTTGCCAATTCCACAAGAACTGTCTTAGCGAAAGGCTTCTTGAGGGAAAGCTGTAACTCTGTGAGATGATTTCACAGAACACAAAGAAGTTTCTCAGAAAGCTTCTTTCTCTTTGTTATTGGAGGATATTTCCTTTGGCCCTATAGTCTTCAAAGGGATCCGAAATATCTGTTCTCAGATTCCAGAGAAATAAGGCTAGCAAAGATATCCACGAAATACAGATGTAACTCTGTGAGATGAATTAACAGAACACTGAGCAGTTTCTCAGAAACCTTCTTTCCAGATTTCATCGGAGGATATTTCCTTTTTCACCATAGCCCTCTATGGGCTTCCAAATATCACTTTGCCAATTCCACAAGAACTGTCTTAGCGAAAGGCTTCTTGAGGGGAAAGCTGTAACTCTGTGAGATGATTTCACAGACCACAAAAAAGTTTCTTAGAAAGCTTCTTCTCTTGGTTATCGGAGGATATTTCCTTTGGCCCTATAGTCTTCAAAGGCATCCGAAATATCTGTTCTCAGATTCCACAGAAATAAGGTTAGCAAAGAGATCCACGAAATACAGATGTAACTCTGTGAGATGAATTAACAGAACACTAAGTAGCTTCTAAGAAAGCTTCTTTCCAGATTTCATCGGAGGATATTTCCTTTTTCACCATAGCCCTCTAAGGGCTTCCAAATATCACTTTGCCAATTCCACAAGAACTGTCTTAGCGAAAGGCTTCTTGAGGGGAAAGCTGTAACTCTGTGAGATGATTTCACAAAACACAAAGAAGTTTCTCAGAAAGCTTCTTTCTCTTTGTTATCGGAGGATATTTCCTTTGGCCCTATAGTCTTCAAAGGGAAAGGAAATATCTGTTGTCAGATTCCACAGAAATAAGGCTAGCAAATAGATTCACGAAATACAGATGTAACTCTGTGAGATGAATTAACAGAACACTAAGCAGTTTCTCAGAAAGCTTCTTTCCAGATTTCATCGGAGGATATTTCCTTTTTCAACATAGCCCTCTATGGGCTTCCAAATATCACTTTGCCAATTCCACAAGAACTGTCTTGGCGAAAGGCTTCTTGAGGGGAAAGCTGTAACTCTGTGAGATGATTTCACAGAACACAAAGAAGTTTCTCAGAAACTTTCTTTCTCTTTGTTATCGGAGGATATTTCCTTTGGCCCTATAGTCTTCAAAGGGATCCGAAATATCTGTTCTCAGATTCCACAGAGATAAGGCTAGCAAAGAGATCCACGAAATACAGATGTAACCCTGTGAGATGAATTAACAGAACACTAAGCAGTTTCTCAGAAAGCTTCTTTCCAGTTTTCATCGGAGGATATTTCCTTTTTCACCGTAGCCCTCTATGGGCTTCCAAATGTCACTTTGCCAATTCCACAAGAACTGTCTTAGCGAAAGGCTTCTTGAGGGAAAAGCTGTAACTCTGTGAGATGATTTCACAGAACACAAAGAAGTTTCTCAGAAACCTTCTTTCTCTTTGTTATCGGAGGATATTTCCTTTGGCCCTATAGTCTTCAAAGGGATACGAAATATCTGTTCTCTGATTCCACAGAAATAAGGCTAGCAAAGAGATCCACGAAATACAGATGTAACTCTGTGAGATGATTTAACAGATCACTAAGCATTTTCTCAGAAAGCTTCTTTCCAGTTTTCATCAGAGGATATTTCCTTTTTCACCATAGCCCTCTATGGGCTTCCAAATATCACTTGGCCAAATCCAGAAGAACTGTCTTATCGAAAGGCTTCTTGAGGGGAAAGCTGTAACTCTGTGAGATGATTTCACAGAACACAAAGAAGTTTCTCAGAAAGCTTCTTTCTCTTTGTTATCGGAAGATATTTCCTTTGGCCCTATAGTCTTCAAAGGGAAAGGAAATATCTGTTGTCAGATTCCACAGAAATAAGGCTAGCAAAGAGATCCACGAAATACAGATGTAACTCTGTGAGATGAATTAACAGAACACTAAGCAGTTTCTCAGAAAGCTTCATTCCAGATTTCATCGGAGGATATTTCCTTTTTCACCATAGACCTCTAAGGGCTTCCAAATATCACTTTTCCAATTCCACAAGAACCGTCTTAGCGAAAGGCTTCTTGAGGGGAAAGCTGTAACTCTGTGAGATGATTTCACAGACCACAAAAAAGTTTCTTAGAAAGCTTCTTCTCTTGGTTATCGGAGGATATTTCCTTTGGCCCTATAGTCTTCAAAGGGATCCGAAATATCTGTTCTCAGATTCCACAGAAATAAGGCTAGCAAAGAGATCCACGAAATACAGATGTAACTCTGTGAGATGAATTAACAGATCACTAATCAGTTTCTCAGAAAGCCTCTTTCCAGATTTCATCAGAGGATATTTCCTTTTTCACCATAGCCCTCTATAGGCTTCCAAATATCAATTTGCCAATTCCAGAAGAACTGTCTTCGCGAAAGGCTTCTTGAGGGGAAAGCTGTATCTCTGTGAGATGATTTCACAGAACACAAAGAAGATTCTCAGAGAGCTTCTTTCTCTTTGTTATCGGAAGATATTTCCTTTGGCCCTATAGTCTTCAAAGGGATCCGAAATATCTGTTCACAGATTCCACAGAAATAAGGCTAGCAAAGAGATCCACGAAATACAGATGTAACTCTGTGAGATGAATTAATAGAAAACTGAGCAGTTTCTCAGAAAGCTTCTTTCCAGATTTCATCGGAGGATATTTCCTTTTTCACCATAGCCCTCTATGGGCTTACAAATATCACTTTGCAATTCCACAAGAACTGTCTTAGCGAAAGGCTTCTTGAGGGGAAAGCTGTAACTCTGTGTGATGATTTCAAAGAACACAAAGAAGTTTCTCAGAAAGCTTCTTTCTCTTGGTTATCGGAGGATATTTCCTTTGGCCCTATAGTATTCAAAGGGATCCGAAATGTCTGTTCACAGATTCCACGGAAATAAGGCTAGCAAAGAGATCCACGAAATACAGATGTAACTCTGTGAGATGAATTAATAGAACACTGAGCAGTTTCTCAGAAAGCTTCTTTCCAGATTTCATCGGAGGATATTTCCTTTTTCACCATAGCCCTCTATGGGCTTCCAAATATCACTTTGCCAATTCCACAAGAACTGTCTTAGCGAAAGGCTTCTTGAGGGGAAAGCTGTAACTCTGTGAGATGATTTCACAGAACACAAAGAAGTTTCTCAGAAAGCTTCTTTCTCTTTGTTATCGGAGGATATTTCCTTTGGCCCTATAGTCTTCAAAGGGAAAGGAAATATCTGTTGTCAGATTCCACAGAAATAAGGCTAGCAAAGAGATCCACGAAATACAGATGTAACTCTGTGAGATGAATTAACAGAACACTAAGCAGTTTCTCAGAAAGCTTCTTTCCAGATTTCATCGGAGGATATTTCCTTTTTCACCATAGCCCTCTTTGGGCTTCCAAATATCACTTTGCCAATTCCACAAGAACTGTCTTAGCGAAAGGCTTCTTGAGGGGAAAGCTGTAACTCTGTGAGATGATTTCACAGAACACAAAGAAGTTTCTCAGAAAGCTTCTTTCTCTTGGTTATCGGAGGATATTTCCTTTGGCCGTATAGTCTTCAAAGGGATCCGAAATATCGGCTCTCAGATTCCACAGAAATTAGGCTAGCAAAGAGATCCACGAAGTACACGGGGAACTCTGTGAGATGAATTAACAAAACACTAAGCAGTTTCTCAGAAAGCTTCTTTCCAGTTTTCATCGGAGGATATTTCCTTTTTCACCATAGCCCTCTATGGGCTTCCAAATATCACTTTGCCAATTCCACAAGAACTGTCTTAGCGAAAGGCTTCTTGAGGGGAAAGCTGTAACTCTGTGAGATGATTTCACAGAACACAAAGAAGTTTCTCAGAAAGCTTCTTTCTCTTGGTTATCGGAGGATATTTCCTTTGGCCCTGTAGTGTTAAAGGGAAAGGAAATATCTGTTCTCAGATTCCACAGAAATAAGGCTAGCAAAGAGATCCACGAAATACAGATGTAACTCTGTGAGATGAATTAACAGAACACTAAGCAGTTTCTCAGAAAGCTTCCTTCGAGATTTCATCTGAGGATATTTCCTTTTTCACCATAGACCTCTATGGGCTTCCAGATATCACTTTGCCAATTCCACAAGAACTGTCTTAGCGAAAGGCTTCTTGAGGGGAAAGCTGTAACTCTGTGAGATGATTTCACAGAACTCAAAGAAGTTTCTCAGAAAGCTTCTTTCTCTTTGTTATTGGAGGATATTTCCTTTGGCCCTATAGTCTTCAAAGGGATCCGAAATATCGGCTCTCAGATTCCACAGAAATTAGGCTAGCAAAGAGATCCACGAAGTACACGGGGAACTCTGTGAGATGAATTAACAGAACACTAAGCAGTTTCTCAGAAAGCTTCTTTCCAGTTTTCATCGGAGGATATTTCCTTTTTCACCATAGACCTCTATGGGCTTCCAAATATCACTTTGCCAATTCCACAAGAACTGTCTTAGCGAAAGGCTTCTTGAGGGGAAAGCTGTAACTCTGTGAGATGATTTCACAGAACACAAAGAAGTTTCTCAGAAAGCTTCTTTCTCTTGGTTATCGGAGGATATTTCCTTTGGCCCTGTAGTGTTCAAAGGGAAAGGAAATATCTGTTCTCAGATTCCACAGAAATAAGGCTAGCAAAGAGATCCACGAAATACAGATGTAACTCTGTGAGATGAATTAACAGAACACTAAGCAGTTTCTCAGAAAGCTTCCTTCGATTTTCATCTGAGGATATTTCCTTTTTCACCATAGACCTCTATGGGCTTCTAAATATCACTTTGCCAATTCCACAAGAACTGTCTTAGCGAAAGGCTTCTTGAGGGGAAAGCTGTAACTCTGTGAGATGATTTCACAGAACACAAAGAAGTTTCTCAGAAAGCTTCTCTCTCTTTGTTATTGGAGGATATTTCCTTTGGCCCTATAGTCTTCAAAGGGATCTGAAATATCTGTTCTCAGATTCCAGAGAAATAAGGCTAGCAAAGACATCCACGAAATACAGATGTAACTCTGTGAGATGAATTAACAGAACACTGAGCAGTTTCTCAGAAACCTTCTTTCCAGATTTCATCGGAGGATATTTCCTTTTTCACCATAGCCCTCTATGGGCTTCCAAATATCACTTTGCCAATTCCACAAGAACTGTCTTAGCGAAAGGCTTCTTGAGGGAAAAGGTGTAACTCTGTGAGAGGATTTCACAGAACACAAAGAAGTTTCTCAGAAAGCTTCTTTCTCTTTGTTATCGGAGGATATTTCCTTTGGCCCTATAGTCTTCAAAGGGAAAGGAAATATCTGTTCTCAGATTCCACAGAGATAAGGCTAGCAAAGAGATCCACGAAATACAGATGTAACCCTGTGAGATGAATTAACAGAACACTAAGCAGTTTCTCAGAAAGCTTCTTTCCAGTTTTCATCGGAGGATATTTCCTTTTTCACCGTAGCCCTCTATGGGCTTCCAAATGTCACTTTGCCAATTCCACAAGAACTGTCTTAGCGAAAGGCTTCTTGAGGGGAAAGCTGTAACTCTGTGAGATGATTTCACAGAACACAAAGAAGTTTCTCAGAAACCTTCTTTCTCTTTGTTATCGGAGGATATTTCCTTTGGCCCTATAGTCTTCAAAGGGATACGAAATATCTGTTCTCAGATTCCACAGAAATAAGGCTAGCAAAGAGATCCACGAAATACAGATGTAACTCTGTGAGATGAATTAACAGATCACTAAGCATTTTCTCAGAAAGCTTCTTTCCAGATTTCATCAGAGGATATTTCCTTTTTCACCATAGCCCTCTATGGGCTTCCAAATATCACTTGGCCAATTCCAGAAGAACTGTCTTATCGAAAGGCTTCTTGAGGGGAAAGCTGTAACTCTGTGAGATGATTTCACAGAACACAAAGAAGTTTCTCAGAAAGCTTCTTTCTCTTTGTTATCGGAAGATATTTCCTTTGGCCCTATAGTCTTCAAAGGGAAAGGAAATATCTGTTGTCAGATTCCACAGAAATAAGGCTAGCAAAGAGATCCACGAAATACAGATGTAACTCTGTGAGATGAATTAACAGAACACTAAGCAGTTTCTCAGAAAGCTTCTTTCCAGATTTCATCGGAGGATATTTCCTTTTTCACCGTAGACCTCTATGGGCTTCCAAATGTCACTTTGCCAATTCCACAAGAACTGTCTTAGCGAAAGGCTTCTTGAGGGGAAAGCTGTAACTCTGTGAGATGATTTCACAGAACACAAAGAAGTTTCTCAGAGAGCTTCTTTCTCTTTGTTATCGGAAGATATTTCCTTTGGCCCTATAGTCTTCAAAGGGATCCGAAATATCTGTTCACAGATTCCACAGAAATAAGGCTAGCAAAGAGATCCCCGAAATACAGATGTAACTCTGTGAGATGAATTAATAGAAAACTGAGCAGTTTCTCAGAAAGCTTCTTTCCAGATTTCATCGGAGGATATTTCCTTTTTCACCATAGCCCTCTATGGGCTTCCAAATATCACTTTGCAATTCCACAAGAACTGTCTTAGCGAAAGGCTTCTTGAGGGGAAAGCTGTAACTCTGTGTGATGATTTCACAGAACACAAAGAAGTTTCTCAGAAAGCTTCCTTCTCTTTGTTATCGGAGGATATTTCCTTTGGCCCTATAGTCTTCAAAGGGAAAGGAAATATCTGTTGTCAGATTCCACAGAAATAAGGCTAGCAAAGAGATCCACGAAATACAGATGTAACTCTGTGAGATGAATTAACAGAACACTAAGCAGTTTCTCAGAAAGCTTCTTTCCAGATTTCATCGGAGGATATTTCCTTTTTCACCATAGCCCTCTATGGGCTTCCAAATATCACTTTGCCAATTCCACAAGAACTGTCTTAGCAAAAGGCTTCTTGAGGGGAAAGCTGTAACTCTGTGAGATGATTTCACAGAACACAAAGAAGTTTCTCAGAAAGCTTCTTTCTCTTTGTTATTGGAGGATATTTCCTTTGGCCCTATAGTCTTCAAAGGGATCCGAAATATCTGTTCTCAGATTCCAGAGAAATAAGGCTAGCAAAGATATCCACGAAATACAGATGTAACTCTGTGAGATGAATTAACAGAACACTGAGCAGTTTCTCAGAAACCTTCTTTCCAGATTTCATCGGAGGATATTTGCTTTTTCACCATAGCCCTCTATGGGCTTCCAAATATCACTTTGCGAATTCTACAAGAACTGTCTTAGCGAAAGGCTTCTTGAGGGAAAAGCTGTAACTCTGTGACAGGATTTCACAGAACACAAAGAAGTTTCTCAGAAAGCTTCTTTCTCTTTGTTATCGGAGGATATTTCCTTTGGCCCTATAGTCTTCAAAGGGAAAGGAAATATCTGTTGTCAGATTGCACAGAAATAAGGCTAGCAAAGAGATCCACGAAATACAGATGTAACTCTGTGAGATGAATTAACAGAACACTAAGCAGTTTCTCAGAAATCTTCTTTCCAGATTTCATCGGAGGATATTTCCTTTTTCACCATAGCCCTCTATGGGCTTCCAAATATCACTTTGCCAATTCCACAAGAACTGTCTTAGCGAAAGGCTTCTTGAGGGGAAAGCTGTAACTCTGTGAGATGATTTCACAGACCACAAAAAAGTTTCTTAGAAAGCTTCTTCTCTTGGTTATCGGAGGATATTTCCTTTGGCCCTATAGTCTTCAAAGGGACCCGAAATATCTGTTCTCAGATTCCACAGAAATAAGGTTAGCAAAGAGATCCACGAAATACAGATGTAACTCTGTGAGATGAATTAACAAAACACTAAGCAGTTTCTCAGAAAGCTTCTTTCCAGATTTCATCGGAGTATATTTCCTTTTTCACCATAGCCCTCTAAGGGCTTCCAAATATCACTTTGCCAATTCCAAAAGAACTGTCTTAGCGAAAGGCTTCTTGAGGGGAAAGCTGTAACTCTGTGAGATGATTTCACAGAACACAAAGAAGTTTCTCAGAAAGCTTCTTTCTCTTGGTTATCGGAGGATATTTCCTTTGGCCCTGTAGTCTTCAAAGGGAAAGGAAATATCTGTTCTCAGATTCCACAGAAATAAGGCTAGCAAAGACATCCACGAAATACAGATGTAACTCTGTGAGATGAATTAACAGAACACTAAGCAGTTTCTCAGAAAGCTTCCTTCCAGATTTCATCTGAGGATATTTCCTTTTTCATCATAGCCCTCTATGGGCTTCCAAATATCACTTTGCCAATTCCACAAGAACTGTCTTAGCAAAAGGCTTCTTGAGGGGAAAGCTGTAACTCTGTGAGATGATTTCACAGAACACAAAGAAGTTTCTCAGAAAGCTTCTTTCTCTTTGTTATCCGAGGATATTTCCTTTGGCCCTATAGTCTTCAAAGGGATCCAAAATATCTGTTCTCAGATTCCAGAGAAATAAGGCTAGCAAAGATATCCACGAAATACAGATGTAACTCTGTGAGATGAATTAACAGAACACTGAGCAGTTTCTCAGAAACCTTCTTTCCAGATTTCATCGGAGGATATTTCCTTTTTCACCATAGCCCTCTATGGGCTTCCAAATATCACTTTGCCAATTCCACAAGAACTGTCTTAGCGAAAGGCTTCTTGAGGGAAAAGCTGTAACTCTGTGAGAGGATTTCACAGAACACAAAGAAGTTTCTCAGAAAGCTTCTTTCCCTTTGTTATCGGAGGATATTTCCTTTGGCCCTATAGTCTTCAAAGGGAAAGGAAATATCTGTTGTCAGATACCACAGAAATAAGGCTAGCAATGAGATCCACGAAATACAGATGTAACTCTGTGAGATGAATTAACAGAACACTAAGCAGTTTCTCAGAAAGCTTCTTTCCAGATTTCATCGGAGGATATTTCCTTTTTCACCATAGACCTCTATGGGCTTCCAAATATCACTTTGCCAATTCCACAAGAACTGACTTAGCGAAAGGCTTCTTGAGGGGAATGCTGTAACTCTGTGAGATGATTTCACAGACCACAAAAAAGTTTCTTAGAAAGCTTCTTCTCTTGGTTATCGGAGGATATTTCCTTTGGCCCTATAGTCTTCAAAGGGATCCGAAATATCTGTTCTCAGATTCCACAGAAATAAGGTTAGCAAAGAGATCCACGAAATACAGATGTAACTCTGTGAGATGAATTAACAGAACACTAAGCAGTTTCTCAGAAACCTTCTTTCCAGATTTCATCGGAGGATATTTCCTTTTTCACCATAGCCCTCTATGGGCTTCCAAATATCACTTTGCCAATTCCACAAGAACTGTCTTAGCGAAAGGCTTCTTGAGGGGAAAGCTGTAACTCTGTGAGATGATTTCACAGAACACAAAGAAGTTTCTCAGAAAGCTTCTTTCTCTTTGTTATCGGAGGATATTTCCTTTGGCCCTATAGTCTTCAAAGGGATCCGAAATATCTGTTGTCAGATTCCACAGAAATAAGGCTAGCAAAGAGATCCACGAAATACAGATGTAACTCTGTCAGAAGAATTAACAGAACACTAAGCAGTTTCTCAGAAATCTTCTTTCCAGATTTCATCGGAGGATATTTCCTTTTTCACCATAGCCCTCTATGGGCTTCCAAATATCACTTTGCCAATTCCACAAGAACTGTCTTGGCGAAAGGCTTCTTGAGGGGAAAGCTGTAACTCTGTGAGATGATTTCACAGAACACAAAGAAGTTTCTCAGAAACCTTCTTTCTCTTTGTTATCGGAGGATATTTCCTTTGGCCCTATAGTCTTCAAAGGGAAAGGAAATATCTGTTCTCAGATTCCACACAAATAAGGCTAGCAAAGAGATCCACGAAATACAGATGTAACTCTGTGAGATGAATTAAGAGATCACTAATCAGTTTCTCAGAAAGCCTCTTTCCAGATTTCATCAGAGGATATTTCCTTTTTCACCATAGCCCTCTATAGGCTTCCAAATATCACTTTGCCAATTCCAGAAGAACTGTCTTCGCGAAAGGCTTCTTGAGGGGAAAGCTGTATCTCTGTGAGATGATTTCACAGAACACAAAGAAGTTTCTCAGAAAGCTTCTTTCTCTTTGTTATCGGAGGATATTTCCTTTGGCCCTATAGTCTTCAAAGGGAAAGGAAATATCTGTTGTCAGATTCCACAGAAATAAGGCTAGCAAAGCGATCCACGAAATACAGATGTAACTCTGTGAGATGAATTAACACAACACTAAGCAGTTTCTCAGAAAGCTTCTTTCCAGATTTCATCGGAGGATATTTCCTTTTTCACCATAGCCCTCTACGGGCTTCCAAATATCACTTTGCCAATTCCACAAGAACTGTCTTGGCGAAAGGCTTCTTGAGGGGAAAGTTGTAACTCTGTGAGATGATTTCACAGAACACAAAGAAGTTTCTCAGAAACCTTCTTTCTCTTTGTTATCGGAGGATATTTCCTTTGGCCCTATAGTCTTCAAAGGGATCCGAATTATCTGTTCTCAGATTCCACAGAAATAAGGCTTGCAAAGAGATCCACGAAATACAGATGTAACACAGTGAGATGAATTAACAGATCACTAAGCAGTTTCTCAGAAAGCTTCTTTCCAGATTTCATCGGAGGGTATTTCCTTTTTCTCCATAGCCCTCTATGAGCTTCCAAATATCACTTTGCCAATTCCACAAGAACTGTCTAGCGAAAGGCTTCTTGAGGGGAAAGCTGTAACTCTGTGAGATGATTTCACAGAACACAAAGAAGTTTCTCAGAAAGCTTCTTTCCCTTTGTTATCGGAGGATATTTCCTTTGGCCCTATAGTCTTCAAAGGGAAAGGAAATATCTGTTGTCAGATTCCACAGAAATAAGGCTAGCAAAGAGATCCACGAAATACAGATGTAACTCTGTGAGATGAATTAACAGAACACTAAGCAGTTTCTCAGAAAGCTTCTTTCCAGATTTCATCGGAGGATATTTCCTTTTTCACCATAGCCCTCTATGGGCTTCCAAATATCACTTTTCCAATTCCACAAGAACTGTCTTAGCGAAAGGCTTCTTGAAGGGAAAGCTGTAACTCTGTGAGATGATTTCACAGACCTCAAAAAAGTTTCTTAGAAAGCTTCTTCTCTTGGTTATCGGAGGATATTTCCTTTGGCCCTATAGTCTTCAAAGGGATCCGAAATATCTGTTCTCAGATTCCACAGAAATAAGGTTAGCAAAGAGATCCACGAAATACAGATGTAACTCTGTGAGATGAATTAACAGAACACTAAGCAGCTTCTCAGAAAGCTTCTTTCCAGTTTTCATCGGAGGATATTTCCTTTTTCACCATAGCCCTCTATGGGCTTCCAAATATCACTTTGCCAATTCCACAAGAACTGTCTTAGCGAAAGGCTTCTTGAGGGGAAAGCTGTAACTCTGTGAGATGATTTCACAGAACACAAAGAAGTTTCTCAGAAAGCTTCTTTCTCTTTGTTATCGGAGGATATTTCCTTTGGCCCTATAGTCTTCAAAGGGAAAGGAAATATCTGTTGTCAGATTCCACAGAAATAAGGCTAGCAAAGAGATCCACGAAATACAGATGTAACTCTGTGAGATGAATTAACAGAACACTAAGCAGTTTCTCAGAAAGCTTCTTTCCAGATTTCATCGGAGGATATTTCCTTTTTCACCATAGCCCTCTATGGGCTTCCAAATATCACTTTGCCAATTCCACAAGAACTGTCTTGGCGAAAGGCTTCTTGAGGGGAAAGCTGTAACTCTGTGAGATGATTTCACAGAACACAAAGAAGTTTCTCAGAAACCTTCTTTCTCTTTGTTATCGGAGGATATTTCCTTTGGCCCTATAGTCTTCAAAGGCATCCGAAATATCTGTTCTCAGATTCCACAGAAATAAGGCTAGCAAAGAGATCCACGAAATACAGATGTAACTCTGTGAGATGAATTAACAGATCACTAATCAGTTTCTCAGAAAGCCTCTTTCCAGATTTCATCGGAGGATATTTCCTTTTTCACCATAGCCCTCTATAGGCTTCCAAATATCACTTTGCCAATTCCAGAAGAACTGTCTTCGCGAAAGGCTTCTTGAGGGGAAAGCTGTATCTCTGTCAGATGATTTCACAGAACACAAAGAAGTTTCTCAGAGAGCTTCTTTCTCTTTGTTATCGGAAGATATTTCCTTTGGCCCTATAGTCTTCAAAGGGATCCGAAATATCTGTTCACAGATTCCACAGAAATAAGGCTAGCAAAGAGATCCACGAAATACAGATTTAACTCTGTGAGATGAATTAATAGAACACTGAGCAGTTTCTAAGAAAGCTTCTTTCCAGATTTCATCGGAGGATATTTCCTTTTTCACCATAGCCCTCAATTGCCTTCCAACTATCACTTTGCCAATTCCACAAGAACTGTCTTAGCGAAAGGCTTCTTGAGGGGAAAGCTGTAACTCTGTGAGATGATTTCACAGAACACAAAGAAGTTTCTCAGAAAGCTTCCTTCTCTTTGTTATCGGAGGATATTTCCTTTGGCCCTATAGTCTTCAAAGGGAAAGGAAATATCTGTTGTCAGATTCCACAGAAATAAGGCTAGCAAAGAGATCCACGAAATACAGATGTAACTCTGTGAGATGAATTAACAGATCACTAAGCAGTTTCTCAGAAAGCTTCTTTCCAGAGATCATGGGAGGATATTTCCTTTTTCTCCATAGCCCTCTATGAGCTTCCAAATATCACTTTGCCAATTCCACAAGAACTGTCTTAGCGAAAGGCTTCTTGAGGGGAAAGCTGTAACTCTGTGAGATGATTTCACAGAACACAAAGAAGTTTCTCAGAAACCTTCTTTCTCTTTGTTGTCGGAGGATATTTCCTTTGGCCCTATAGTCTTCAAAGGGATACGAAATATCTGTTCTCAGATTCCACAGAAATAAGGCTAGCAAAGAGATCCACGAAATACAGATGTAACTCTGTGAGATGAATTAACAGATCACTAAGCATTTTCTCAGAAAGCTTCTTTCCAGATTTCATCAGAGGATATTTCCTTTTTCACCATAGCCCTCTATGGGCTTCCAAATATCACTTGGCCAATTCCAGAAGAACTGTCTTATCGAAAGGCTTCTTGAGGGGAAAGCTGTATCTCTGTGAGATGATTTCACAGAACACAAAGAAGTTTCTCAGAAAGCTTCTTTCTCTTTGTTATCGGAAGATATTTCCTTTGGCCCTATAGTCTTCAAAGGGAAAGGAAATATCTGTTGTCAGATTCCACAGAAATAAGGCTAGCAAAGAGATCCACGAAATACAGATGTAACTCTGTGAGATGAATTAACAGAACACTAAGCAGTTTCTCAGAAAGCTTCTTTCCAGATTTCATCGGAGGATATTTCCTTTTTCACCGTAGACCTCTATGGGCTTCCAAATGTCACTTTGCCAATTCCACAAGAACTGTCTTAGCGAAAGGCTTCTTGAGGGGAAAGCTGTAACTCTGTGAGATGATTTCACAGAACACAAAGAAGTTTCTCAGAGAGCTTCTTTCTCTTTGTTATCGGAAGATATTTCCTTTGGCCCTATAATCTTCAAAGGGATCCGAAATATCTGTTCACAGATTCCACAGAAATAAGGCTAGCAAAGAGATCCACGAAATACAGATGTAACTCTGTGAGATGAATTAACAGAACACTAAGCAGTTTCTCAGAAAGCTTCTTTCCAGATTTCATCGGAGGATATTTCCTTTTTCACCATAGCCCTCTATGGGCTTCCAAATATCACTTTGCCAATTCCACAAGAACTGTCTTAGCGAAAGGCTTCTTGAGGGGAAAGCTGTAACTCTGTGAGATGATTTCACAGAACACAAAGAAGTTTCTCAAAAGCTTCTTTCTCTTGGTTATCGGAGGATATTTCCTTTGGCCCTGTAGTCTTCAAAGGGAAAGGAAATATCTGTTCTCAGATTCCACAGAAATAAGGCTAGCAAAGACATCCACGAAATACAGATGTAACTCTGTGAGATGAATTAACAGAACACTAAGCAGTTTCTCAGAAAGCTTCCTTCCAGATTTCATCTGAGGATATTTCCTTTTTCACCATAGCCCTCTATGGGCTTCCAAATATCACTTTGCCAATTCCACAAGAACTGTCTTAGCAAAAGGCTTCTTGAAGGGAAAGCTGTAACTCTGTGAGATGATTTCACAGAACACAAAGAAGTTTCTCAGAAAGCTTCTTTCTCTTTGTTATTGGAGGATATTTCCTTTGGCCCTATAGTCTTCAAAGGGATCCGAAATATCTGTTCTCAGATTCCAGAGAAATAAGGCTAGCAAAGATATCCACGAAATACAGATGTAACTCTGTGAGATGAATTAACAGAACACTGAGCAGTTTCTCAGAAACCTTCTTTCCAGATTTCATCGGAGGATATTTGCTTTTTCACCATAGCCCTCTATGGGCTTCCAAATATCACTTTGCCAATTCCACAAGAACTGTCTTAGCGAAAGGCTTCTTGAGGGAAAAGCTGTAACTCTGTGACAGGATTTCACAGAACACAAAGAAGTTTCTCAGAAAGCTTCTTTCTCTTTGTTATCGGAGGATATTTCCTTTGGCCCTATAGTCTTCAAAGGGAAAGGAAATATCTGTTGTCAGATTGCACAGAAATAAGGCTAGCAAAGAGATCCACGAAATACAGATGTAACTCTGTGAGATGAATTAACAGAACACTAAGCAGTTTCTCAGAAAGCTTCTTTCCAGATCTCATCGGAGGATATTTCCTTTTTCACCATAGACCTCTATGGGCTTCCAAATATCACTTTGCCAATTCCACAAGAACTGTCTTAGCGAAAGGCTTCTTGAGGGGAAAGCTGTAACTCTGTGAGATGATTTCACAGACCACAAAAAAGTTTCTTAGAAAGCTTCTTCTCTTGGTTATCGGAGGATATTTCCTTTGGCCCTATAGTCTTCAAAGGGACCCGAAATATCTGTTCTCAGATTCCACAGAAATAAGGTTAGCAAAGAGATCCACGAAATACAGATGTAACTCTGTGACATGAATTAACAGAACACTAAGCAGTTTCTCAGAAAGCTTCTTTCCAGATTTCATCGGAGGATATTTCCTTTTTCACCATAGCCCTCTAAGGGCTTCCAAATATCACTTTGCCAATTCCAAAAGAACTGTCTTAGTGAAAGGCTTCTTGAGGGGAAAGCTGTAACTCTGTGAGATGATTTCACAGAACACAAAGAAGTTTCTCAGAAAGCTTCTTTCTCTTGGTTATCGGAGGATATTTCCTTTGGCCCTGTAGTCTTCAAAGGGAAAGGAAATATCTGTTCTCAGATTCCACAGAAATAAGGCTAGCAAAGAGATCCACGAAATACAGATGTAACTCTGTGAGATGAATTAACAGAACACTAAGCAGTTTCTCAGAAAGCTTCCTTCCAGATTTCATCTGAGGATATTTCCTTTTTCACCATAGCCCTCTATGGGCTTCCAAATATCACTTTGCCAATTCCACAAGAACTGTCTTAGCAAAAGGCTTCTTGAGGGGAAAGCTGTAACTCTGTGAGATGATTTCACAGAACACAAAGAAGTTTCTCAGAAAGCTTCTTTCTCTTTGTTATTGGAGGATATTTCCTTTGGCCCTATAGTCTTCAAAGGGATCCGAAATATCTGTTCTCAGATTCCAGAGAAATAAGGCTAGCAAAGATATCCACGAAATACAGATGTAACTCTGTGAGATGAATTAACAGAACACTGAGCAGTTTCTCAGAAACCTTCTTTCCAGATTTCATCGGAGGATATTTGCTTTTTCACCATAGCCCTCTATGGGCTTCCAAATATCACTTTGCCAATTCCACAAGAACTGTCTTAGCGAAAGGCTTCTTGAGGGAAAAGCTGTAACTCTGTGAGAGGATTTCACAGAATACAAAGAAGTTTCTCAGAAAGCTTCTTTCCCTTTGTTATCGGAGGATATTTCCTTTGGCCCTATAGTCTTCAAAGGGAAAGGAAATATCTGTTGTCAGATTCCACAGAAATAAGGCTAGCAAAGAGATCCACGAAATACAGATGTAACTCTGTGAGATGAATTATCAGAACACTAAGCAGTTTCTCAGAAAGCTTCTTTCCAGATTTCATCGGAGGATATTTCCTTTTTCACCATAGACCTCTATGGGCTTCCAAATATCACTTTGCCAATTCCACAAGAACTGTCTTAGCGAAAGGCTTCTTGAGGGGAATGCTGTAACTCTGTGAGATGATTTCACAGACCACAAAAAAGTTTCTTAGAAAGCTTCTTCTCTTGGTTATCGGAGGATATTTCCTTTGGCCCTATAGTCTTCAAAGGGATCCGAAATATCTGTTCTCAGATTCCACAGAAATAAGGTTAGCAAAGAGATCCACGAAATACAGATGTAACTCTGTGAGATGAATTAACAGAACACTAAGCAGTTTCTCAGAAACCTTCTTTCCAGATTTCATCGGAGGATATTTCCTTTTTCACCATAGCCCTCGATGGGCTTCCAAATATCACTTTGCCAATTCCACAAGAACTGTCTTAGCGAAAGGCTTCTTGAGGGGAAAGCTGTAACTCTGTGAGATGATTTCACAGAACACAAAGAAGTTTCTCAGAAAGCTTCTTTCTCTTTGTTATCGGAGGATATTTCCTTTGGCCCTATAGTCTTCAAAGGGATCCGAAATATCTGTTGTCAGATTCCACAGAAAGAAGGCTAGCAAAGAGATCCACGAAATACAGATGTAACTCTGTCAGAAGAATTAACAGAACACTAAGCAGTTTCTCAGAAATCTTCTTTCCAGATTTCATCGGAGGATATTTCCTTTTTCACCATAGCCCTCTATGGGCTTCCAAATATCACTTTGCCAATTCCACAAGAACTATCTTGGCGAAAGGCTTCTTGAGGGGAAAGCTGTAACTCTGTGAGATGATTTCACAGAACACAAAGAAGTTTCTCAGAAACCTTCTTTCTCTTTGTTATCGGAGGATATTTCCTTTGGCCCTATAGTCTTCAAAGGGAAAGGAAATATCTGTTGTCAGATTCCACAGAAATAAGGCTAGCAAAGAGATCCACGAAATACAGATGTAACTGTGTGAGATGAATTAACAGATCACTAATCAGTTTCTCAGAAAGCCTCTTTCCAGATTTCATCAGAGGATATTTCCTTTTTCACCATAGCCCTCTATAGGCTTCCAAATATCACTTTGCCAATTCCAGAAGAACTGTCTTCGCGAAAGGCTTCTTGAGGGGAAAGCTGTATCTCTGTGAGATGATTTCACAGAACACAAAGAAGTTTCTCAGAAAGCTTCTTTCTCTTTGTTATCGGAGGATATTTCCTTTGGCCCTATAGTCTTCAAAGGGAAAGGAAATATCTGTTGTCAGATTCCACAGAAATAAGGCTAGCAAAGCGATCCACGAAATACAGATGTAACTCTGTGAGATGAATTAACACAACACTAAGCAGTTTCTCAGAAAGCTTCTTTCCAGATTTCATCGGAGGATATTTCCTTTTTCACCATAGCCCTCTACGGGCTTCCAAATATCACTTTGCCAATTCCACAAGAACTGTCTTGGCGAAAGGCTTCTTGAGGGGAAAGTTGTAACTCTGTGAGATGATTTCACAGAACACAAAGAAGTTTCTCAGAAACCTTCTTTCTCTTTGTTATCGGAGGATATTTCCTTTGGCCCTATAGTCTTCAAAGGGATCCGAATTATCTGTTCTCAGATTCCACAGAAATAAGGCTTGCAAAGAGATCCACGAAATACAGATGTAACACTGTGAGATGAATTAACAGATCACTAAGCAGTTTCTCAGAAAGCTTCTTTCCAGATTTCATCGGAGGGTATTTCCTTTTTCTCCGTAGCCCTCTATGAGCTTCCAAATATCACTTTGCCAATTCCACAAGAACTGTCTAGCGAAAGGCTTCTTGAGGGGAAAGCTGTAACTCTGTGAGATGATTTCACAGAACACAAAGAAGTTTCTCAGAAAGCTTCTTTCTCTTTGTTATCGGAGGATATTTCCTTTGGCCCTATAGTCTTCAAAGGGAAAGGAAATATCTGTTGTCAGATTCCACAGAAATAAGGCTAGCAAAGAGATCCACGAAATACAGATGTAACTCTGTGAGATGAATTAACAGAACCCTAAGCAGTTTCTCAGAAAGCTTCTTTCCAGATTTCATCGGAGGATATTTCCTTTTTCACCATAGCCCTCTATGGGCTTCCAAATATCACTTTTCCAATTCCAAAAGAACTGTCTTAGCGAAAGGCTTCTTGAAGGGAAAGCTGTAACTCTGTGAGATGATTTCACAGACCTCAAAAAAGTTTCTTAGAAAGCTTCTTCTCTTGGTTATCGGAGGATATTTCCTTTGGCCCTATAGTCTTCAAAGGGATCCGAAATATCTGTTCTCAGATTCCACAGAAATAAGGTTAGCAAAGAGATCCACGAAATACAGATGTAACTCTGTGAGATGAATTAACAGAACACTAAGCAGCTTCTCAGAAAGCTTCTTTCCAGTTTTCATCGGAGGATATTTCCTTTTTCACCATAGCCCTCTATGGGCTTCCAAATATCACTTTGCCAATTCCACAAGAACTGTCTTAGCGAAAGGCTTCTTGAGGGGAAAGCTGTAACTCTGTGAGATGATTTCACAGAACACAAAGAAGTTTCTCAGAAAGCTTCTTTCTCTTTGTTATCGGAGGATATTTCCTTTGGCCCTATAGTCTTCAAAGGGAAAGGAAATATCTGTTGTCAGATTCCACAGAAATAAGGCTAGCAAAGAGATCCACGAAATACAGATGTAACTCTGTGAGATGAATTCACAGAACACTAAGCAGTTTCTCAGAAAGCTTCTTTCCAGATTTCATCGGAGGATATTTCCTTTTTCACCATAGCCCTCTATGGGCTTCCAAATATCACTTTGCCAATTCCACAAGAACTGTCTTAGCGAAAGGCTTCTTGAGGGGAAAGCTGTAACTCTGTGAGATGATTTCACAGAACACAAAGAAGTTTCTCGGAAACCTTCTTTCTCTTTGTTATCGGAGGATATTTCCTTTGGCCCTATAGTCTTTAAAGGCATCCGAAATATCTGTTCTCAGATTCCACAGAAATAAGGCTAGCAAAGAGATCCACGAAATACAGATGTAACTCTGTGAGATGAATTAACAGATCACTAATCAGTTTCTCAGAAAGCCTCTTTCCAGATTTCATCGGAGGATATTTCCTTTTTCACCATAGCCCTCTATAGGCTTCCAAATATCACTTTGCCAATTCCAAAAGAACTGTCTTCGCGAAAGGCTTCTTGAGGGGAAAGCTGTATCTCTGTCAGATGATTTCACAGAACACAAAGAAGTTTCTCAGAGAGCTTCTTTCTCTTTGTTATCGGAAGATATTTCCTTTGGCCCTATAGTCTTCAAAGGGATCCGAAATATCTGTTCACAGATTCCACAGAAATAAGGCTAGCAAAGAGATCCACGAAATACAGATTTAACTCTGTGAGATGAATTAATAGAACACTGAGCAGTTTCTCAGAAAGCTTCTTTCCAGATTTCATCGGAGGATATTTCCTTTTTCACCATAGCCCTCAATTGGCTTCCAAATATCACTTTGCCAATTCCACAATAACTGTCTTAGCGAAAGGCTTCTTGAGGGGAAAGCTGTAACTCTGTGAGATGATTTCACAGAACACAAAGAAGTTTCTCAGAAAGCTTCCTTCTCTTTGTTATCGGAGGATATTTCCTTTGGCCCTATAGTCTTCAAAGGGAAAGGAAATATCTGTTGTCAGATTCCACAGAAATAAGGCTAGCAAAGAGATCCACGAAATACAGATGTAACTCTGTGAGATGAATTAACAGAACACTAAGCAGTTTCTCAGAAAGCTTCTTTCCAGATTTCATCGGAGGATATTTCCTTTTTCACCATAGCCCTCTATGGGCTTCCAAATATCACTTTGCCAATTCCACAAGAACTGTCTTAGCCAAAGGCTTCTTGAGGGGAAAGCTGTAACTCTGTGAGATGATTTCACAGAACACAAAGAAGTTTCTCAGAAAGCTTCTTTCTCTTTGTTATCGGAGGATATTTCCTTTGGCCCTATAGTCTTCAAAGGGATCCGAAATATCTGTTCTCAGATTCCACAGAAATAAGGCTAGCAAAGAGATCCACGAAATACAGATGTAACTCTGTGAGATGAATTAACAGATCACTAAGCAGTTTCTCAGAAAGCTTCTTTCCAGAGATCATGGGAGGATATTTCCTTTTTCTCCATAGCCCTCTATGAGCTTCCAAATATCACTTTGCCAATTCCACAAGAACTGTCTTAGCGAAAGGCTTCTTGAGGGGAAAGCTGTATCTCTGTGAGATGATTTCACAGAACACAAAGAAGTTTCTCAGAAAGCTTCTTTCTCTTTGTTATCGGAGGATATTTCCTTTGGTCGTATAGTCTTCAAAGGGATCCGAAATATCTGCTCTCAGATTCCACAGAAATAAGGCTAGCAAAGAGATCCACGAAATACAGATGTAACTCTGTGAGATGAATTAACAGAACACTAAGCAGTTTCTCAGAAAGCTTCTTTCCAGATTTCATCGGAGGATATTTCCTTTTTCACCATAGCCCTCTATGGGCTTCCAAATATCACTTTGCCAATTCCACAAGAACTGTCTTAGCGAAAGGCTTCTTGAGGGGAAAGCTGTAACTCTGTGAGATGATTTCACAGAACACAAAGAAGTTTCTCAGAAAGCTTCTTTCTCTTGGTTATCGGAGGATATTTCCTTTGGCCCTGTAGTCTTCAAAGGGAAAGGAAATATCTGTTCTCAGATTCCACAGAAATAAGGCTAGCAAAGAGATCCACGAAATACAGATGTAACTCTGTGAGATGAATTAACAGAACACTAAGCAGTTTCTCAGAAAGCTTCCTTCCAGATTTCATCTGAGGATATTTCCTCTTTCACCATAGCCCTCTATGGGCTTCCAAATATCACTTTGCCAATTCCACAAGAACTGTCTTAGCAAAAGGCTTCTTGAGGGGAAAGCTGTAACTCTGTGAGATGATTTCACAGAACACAAAGAAGTTTCTCAGAAAGCTTCTTTCTCTTTGTTATTGGAGGATATTTCCTTTGGCCCTATAGTCTTCAAAGGGATCCGAAATATCTGTTCTCAGATTCCAGAGAAATAAGGCTAGCAAAGATATCCACGAAATACAGATGTAACTCTGTGAGATGAATTAACAGAACACTGAGCAGTTTCTCAGAAACCTTCTTTCCAGATTTCATCGGAGGATATTTCTTTTTTCACCATAGCCCTCTATGGGCTTCCAAATATCACTTTGCCAATTCCACAAGAACTGTCTTAGCGAAAGGCTTCTTGAGGGAAAAGCTGTAACTCTGTGAGAGGATTTCACAGAACACAAAGAAGTTTCTCAGAAAGCTTCTTTCCCTTTGTTATCGGAGGATATTTCCTTTGGCCCTATAGTCTTCAAAGGGAAAGGAAATATCTGTTGTCAGATTCCACAGAAATAAGGCTAGCAAAGAGATCCACGAAATACAGATGTAACTCTGTGAGATGAATTAACAGAACACTAAGCAGTTTCTCAGAAAGCTTCTTTCCAGATTTCATCGGAGGATATTTCCTTTTTCACCATAGACCTCTATGGGCTTCCAAATATCACTTTGCCAATTCCACAAGAACTGTCTTAGCGAAAGGCTTCTTGAGGGGAAAGCTGTAACTCTGTGAGATGATTTCACAGACCACAAAAAAGTTTCTTAGAAAGCTTCTAGTCTTGGTTATCGGAGGATATTTCCTTTGGCCGTATAGTCTTCAAAGGGATCCGAAATATCTGTTCTCAGATTCCACAGAAATAAGGTTAGCAAAGAGATCCACGAAATACAGATGTAACTCTGTGAGATGAATTAACAGAACACTAAGCAGTTTCTCAGAAACCTTCTTTCCAGATTTCATCGGAGGATATATCCTTTTTCACCATAGCCCTCTATGGGCTTCCAAATATCACTTTGCCAATTCCACAAGAACTGTCTTAGCGAAAGGCTTCTTGAGGGGAAAGCTGTAACTCTGTGAGATGATTTCACAGAACACAAAGAAGTTTCTCAGAAAGCTTCCTTCTCTTTGTTATCGGAGGATATTTCCTTTGGCCCTATAGTCTTCAAAGGGAAAGGAAATATCTGTTGTCAGATTCCACAGAAATAAGGCTAGCAAAGAGATCCACGAAATACAGATGTAACTCTGTGAGATGAATTAACAGAACACTAAGCAGTTTCTCAGAAAGCTTCTTTCCAGATTTCATCGGAGGATATTTCCTTTTTCACCATAGCCCTCTATGGGCTTCCAAATATCACTTTGCCAATTCCACAAGAACTGTCTTAGCGAAAGGCTTCTTGAGGGGAAAGCTGTAACTCTGTGAGATGATTTCACAGAACACAAAGAAGTTTCTCAGAAAGCTTCTTTCTCTTTGTTATCGGAGGATATTTCCTTTGGCCCTATAGTCTTCAAAGGGATCCGAAATATCTGTTCTCAGATTCCACAGAAATAAGGCTAGCAAAGAGATCCACGAAATACAGATGTAACTCTGTGAGATGAATTAACAGATCACTAAGCAGTTTCTCAGAAAGCTTCTTTCCAGAGATCATGGGAGGATATTTCCTTTTTCTCCATAGCCCTCTATGAGCTTCCAAATATCACTTTGCCAATTCCACAAGAACTGTCTTAGCGAAAGGCTTCTTGAGGGGAAAGCTGTATCTCTGTGAGATGATTTCACAGAACACAAAGAAGTTTCTCAGAAAGCTTCTTTCTCTTTGTTATCGGAGGATATTTCCTTTGGCCGTATAGTCTTCAAAGGGATACGAAATATCTGCTCTCAGATTCCACAGAAATAAGGCTAGCAAAGAGATCCACGAAGTACACGTGTAACTCTGTGAGATGAATTAACAGAACACTAAGCAGTTTCTCAGAAAGCTTCTTTCCAGATTTCATCGGAGGATATTTCCTTTTTCACCATAGCCCTCTATGGGCTTCCAAATATCACTTTGCCAATTCCACAAGAACTGTCTTAGCGAAAGGCTTCTTGAGGGGAAAGCTGTAACTCTGTGAGATGATTTCACAGAACACAAAGAAGTTTCACAGAAAGCTTCTTTCTCTTGGTTATCGGAGGATATTTCCTTTGGCCCTGTAGTCTTCAAAGGGAAAGGAAATATCTGTTCTCAGATTCCACAGAAATAAGGCTAGCAAAGACATCCACGAAATACAGATGTAACTCTGTGAGATGAATTAACAGAACACTAAGCAGTTTCTCAGAAAGCTTCCTTCCAGATTTCATCTGAGGATATTTCCTTTTTCACCATAGCCCTCTATGGGCTTCCAAATATCACTTTGCCAATTCCACAAGAACTGTCTTAGCAAAAGGCTTCTTGAGGGGAAAGCTGTAACTCTGTGAGATGATTTCACAGAACACAAAGAAGTTTCTCAGAAAGCTTCTTTCTCTTTGTTATTGGAGGATATTTCCTTTGGCCCTATAGTCTTCAAAGGGAAAGGAAATATCTGTTGTCAGATTCCACAGAAATAAGGCTAGCAAAGAGATCCACGAAATACAGATGTAACTCTGTGAGATGAATTAACAGAACACTAATCAGTTTCTCAGAAAGCTTCTTTCCAGATTTCATCGGAGGATATTTTCTTTTTCACCATAGCCCTCTATGGGCTTCCAAATATCACTTTTCCAATTCCACAAGAACTGTCTTAGCGAAAGGCTTCTTGACGGGAAAGCTGTAACTCTGTGAGATGATTTCACAGACCACAAAAAAATTTCTTAGAAAGCTTCTTCTCTTGGTTATCGGAGGATATTTCCTTTGGCCCTATAGTCTTCAAAGGGATCCGAAATATCTGTTCTCAGATTCCACAGAAATAAGGTTAGCAAAGAGATCCTCGAAATACAGATGTAACTCTGTGAGATGAATTAACAGAACACTAAGCAGCTTCTCAGAAAGCTTCTTTCCAGATTTCATCGGAGGATATTTCCTTTTTCACCATAGACCTCTATGGGCTTCCAAATATCACTTTGCCAATTCCACAAGAACTGTCTTAGCGAAAGGCTTCTTGAGGGGAAAGCTGTAACTCTGTGAGATGATTTCACAGACCACAAAAAAGTTTCTTAGAAAGCTTCTTCTCTTGGTTATCGGAGGATATTTCCTTTGGCCGTATAGTCTTCAAAGGGATCCGAAATATCTGTTCTCAGATTCCACAGAAATAAGGTTAGCAAAGAGATCCACGAAATACAGATGTAACTCTGTGAGATGAATTAACAGAACACTAAGCAGTTTCTCAGAAACCTTCTTTCCAGATTTCATCGGAGGATATTTCCTTTTTCACCATAGCCCTCTATGGGCTTCCAAATATCACTTTGCCAATTCCACAAGAACTGTCTTAGCGAAAGGCTTCTTGAGGGGAAAGCTGTAACTCTGTGAGATGATTTCACAGAACACAAAGAAGTTTCTCAGAAAGCTTCTTTCTCTTTGTTATCGGAGGATATTTCCTTTGGCCCTATAGTCTTCAAAGGGAAAGGAAATATCTGTTGTCAGATTCCACAGAAATAAGGCTAGCAAAGAGATCCACGAAATACAGATGTAACTCTGTGAAATGAATTAACAGAACACTAAGCAGTTTCTCAGAAAGCTTCTTTCCAGATTTCATCGGAGGATATTTCCTTTTTCACCATAGCCCTCTATGGGCTTCCAAATATCACTTTGCCAATTCCACAAGAACTGTCTTGGCGAAAGGCTTCTTGAGGGGAAAGCTGTAACTCTGTGAGATGATTTCACAGAACACAAAGAAGTTTCTCAGAAACCTTCTTTCTCTTTGTTATCGGAGGATATTTCCTTTGGCCCTATAGTCTTCAAAGGCATCCGAAATATCTGTTCTCAGATTCCACAGAAATAAGGCTAGCAAAGAGATCCACGAAATACAGATGTAACTCTGTGAGATGAATTAACTGATCACTAATCAGTTTCTCAGAAAGCCTCTTTCCAGATTTCATCGGAGGATATTTCCTTTTTCACCATAGCCCTCTATAGGCTTCCAAATATCACTTTGCCAATTCCAGAAGAACTGTCTTCGCGAAAGGCTTCTTGAGGGGAAAGCTGTATCTCTGTCAGATGATTTCACAGAACACAAAGAAGTTTCTCAGAGAGCTTCTTTCTCTTTGTTATCGGAAGATATTTCCTTTGGCCCTATAGTCTTCAAAGGGATCCGAAATATCTGTTCACAGATTCCACAGAAATAAGGCTAGCAAAGAGATCCACGAAATACAGATTTAACTCTGTGAGATGAATTAATAGAACACTGAGCAGTTTCTCAGAAAGCTTCTTTCCAGATTTCATCGGAGGATATTTCCTTTTTCACCATAGCCCTCAATTGGCTTCCAAATATCACTTTGCCAATTCCACAATAACTGTCTTAGCGAAAGGCTTCTTGAGGGGAAAGCTGTAACTCTGTGAGATGATTTCACAGAACACAAAGAAGTTTCTCAGAAAGCTTCCTTCTCTTTGTTATCGGAGGATATTTCCTTTGGCCCTATAGTCTTCAAAGGGAAAGGAAATATCTGTTGTCAGATTCCAAAGAAATAAGGCTAGCAAAGAGATCCACGAAATACAGATGTAACTCTGTGAGATGAATTAACAGAACACTAAGCAGCTTCTCAGAAAGCTTCTTTCCAGATTTCATCGGAGGATATTTCCTTTTTCACCATAGCCCTCTATGGGCTTCCAAATATCACTTTGCCAATTCCACAAGAACTGTCTTAGCGAAAGGCTTCTTGAGGGGAAAGCTGTAACTCTGTGAGATGATTTCACAGAACACAAAGAAGTTTCTCAGAAAGCTTCTTTCTCTTTGTTATCGGAGGATATTTCCTTTGGCCCTATAGTCTTCAAAGGGATCCGATATATCTGTTCTCAGATTCCACAGAAATAAGGCTAGCAAAGAGATCCACGAAATACAGATGTAACTCTGTGAGATGAATTAACAGATCACTAAGCAGTTTCTCAGAAAGCTTCTTTCCAGAGATCATGGGAGGATATTTCCTTTTTCTCCATAGCCCTCTATGAGCTTCCAAATATCACTTTGCCAATTCCACAAGAACTGTCTTAGCGAAAGGCTTCTTGAGGGGAAAGCTGTATCTCTGTGAGATGATTTCACAGAACACAAAGAAGTTTCTCAGAAAGCTTCTTTCTCTTTGTTATCGGAGGATATTTCCTTTGGCCGTATAGTCTTCAAAGGGATACGAAATATCTGCTCTCAGATTCCACAGAAATAAGGCTAGCAAAGAGATCCACGAAGTACACGTGTAACTCTGTGAGATGAATTAACAGAACACTAAGCAGTTTCTCAGAAAGCTTCTTTCCAGATTTCATCGGAGGATATTTCCTTTTTCACCATAGCCCTCTATGGGCTTCCAAATATCACTTTGCCAATTCCACAAGAACTGTCTTAGCGAAAGGCTTCTTGAGGGGAAAGCTGTAACTCTGTGAGATGATTTCACAGAACACAAAGAAGTTTCTCAGAAAGCTTCTTTCTCTTGGTTATCGGAGGATATTTCCTTTGGCCCTGTAGTCTTCAAAGGGAAAGGAAATATCTGTTCTCAGATTCCACAGAAATAAGGCTAGCAAAGACATCCACGAAACACAGATGTAACTCTGTGAGATGAATTAACAGAACACTAAGCAGTTTCTCAGAAAGCTTCCTTCCAGATTTCATCTGAGGATATTTCCTTTTTCACCATAGCCCTCTATGGGCTTCCAAATATCACTTTGCCAATTCCACAAGAACTGTCTTAGCAAAAGGCTTCTTGAGGGGAAAGCTGTAACTCTGTGAGATGATTTCACAGAACACAAAGAAGTTTCTCAGAAAGCTTCTTTCTCTTTGTTATTGGAGGATATTTCCTTTGGCCCTATAGTCTTCAAAGGGATCCGAAATATCTGTTCTCAGATTCCAGAGAAATAAGGCTAGCAAAGATATCCACGAAATACAGATGTAACTCTGTGAGATGAATTAACAGAACACTGAGCAGTTTCTCAGAAACCTTCTTTCCAGATTTCATCGGAGGATATTTGCTTTTTCACCATAGCCCTCTATGGGCTTCCAAATATCACTTTGCCAATTCCACAAGAACTGTCTTAGCGAAAGGCTTCTTGAGGGAAAAGCTGTAACTCTGTGAGAGGATTTCACAGAACACAAAGAAGTTTCTCAGAAAGCTTCTTTCTCTTTGTTATCGGAGGATATTTCCTTTGGCCCTATAGTCTTCAAAGGGAAAGGAAATATCTGTTGTCAGATTCCACAGAAATAAGGCTAGCAAAGAGATCCACGAAATACAGATGTAACTCTGTGAGATGAATTAACAGAACACTAAGCAGTTTCTCAGAAAGCTTCTTTCCAGATTTCATCGGAGGATATTTCCTTTTTCACCATAGACCTCTATGGGCTTCCAAATATCACTTTGCCAATTCCACAAGAACTGTCTTAGCGAAAGGCTTCTTGAGGGGAAAGTTGTAACTCTGTGAGATGATTTCACAGACCACAAAAAAGTTTCTTAGAAAGCTTCTTCTCTTGGTTATCGGAGGATATTTCCTTTGGCCCTATAGTCTTCAAAGGGACCCGAAATATCTGTTCTCAGATTCCACAGAAATAAGGTTAGCAAAGAGATCCACGAAATACAGATGTAACTCTGTGAGATGAATTAACAGAACACTAAGCAGTTTCTCAGAAAGCTTCTTTCCAGATTTCATCGGAGGATATTTCCTTTTTCACCATAGCCCTCTAAGGGCTTCCAAATATCACTTTGCCAATTCCACAAGAACTGTCTTAGCGAAAGGCTTCTTGAGGGGAAAGCTGTAACTCTGTGAGATGATTTCACAGAACACAAAGAAGTTTCTCAGAAAGCTTCTTTCTCTTGGTTATCGGAGGATATTTCCTTTGGCCCTGTAGTCTTCAAAGGGAAAGGAAATATCTGTTCTCAGATTCCACAGAAATAAGGCTAGCAAAGACATCCACGAAATACAGATGTAACTCTGTGAGATGAATTAACAGAACACTAAGCAGTTTCTCAGAAAGCTTCCTTCCAGATTTCATCTGAGGATATTTCCTCTTTCACCATAGCCCTCTATGGGCTTCCAAATATCACTTTGCCAATTCCACAAGAACTGTCTTAGCAAAAGGCTTCTTGAGGGGAAAGCTGTAACTCTGTGAGATGATTTCACAGAACACAAAGAAGTTTCTCAGAAAGCTTCTTTCTCTTTGTTATTGGAGGATATTTCCTTTGGCCCTATAGTCTTCAAAGGGATCCGAAATATCTGTTCTCAGATTCCAGAGAAGTAAGGCTAGCAAAGATATCCACGAAATACAGATGTAACTCTGTGAGATGAATTAACAGAACACTGAGCAGTTTCTCAGAAAACTTCTTTCCAGATTTCATCGGAGGATATTTCCTTTTTCACCATAGCCCTCTATGGGCTTCCAAATATCACTTTGCCAATTCCACAAGAACTGTCTTAGCGAAAGGCTTCTTGAGGGAAAAGCTGTAACTCTGTGAGAGGATTTCACAGAACACAAAGAAGTTTCTCAGAAAGCTTCTTTCCCTTTGTTATCGGAGGATATTTCCTTTGGCCCTATAGTCTTCAAAGGGAAAGGAAATATCTGTTGTCAGATTCCACAGAAATAAGGCTAGCAAAGAGATCCACGAAATACAGATGTAACTCTGTGAGATGAATTAACAGAACACTAAGCAGTTTCTCAGAAAGCTTCTTTCCAGATTTCATCGGAGGATATTTCCTTTTTCACCATAGACCTCTATGGGCTTCCAAATATCACTTTGCCAATTCCACAAGAACTGTCTTAGCGAAAGGCTTCTTGAGGGGAAAGCTGTAACTCTGTGAGATGATTTCACAGACCACAAAAAAGTTTCTTAGAAAGCTTCTTCTCTTGGTTATCGGAGGATATTTCCTTTGGCCCTATAGTCTTCAAAGGGATCCGAAATATCTGTTCTCAGATTCCACAGAAATAAGGTTAGCAAAGAGATCCACGAAATACAGATGTAACTCTGTGAGATGAATTAACAGAACACTAAGCAGTTTCTCAGAAACCTTCTTTCCAGATTTCATCGGAGGATATTTCCTTTTTCACCATAGCCCTCTATGGGCTTCCAAATATCACTTTGCCAATTCCACAAGAACTGTCTTAGCGAAAGGCTTCTTGAGGGGAAAGCTGTAACTCTGTGAGATGATTTCACAGAACACAAAGAAGTTTCTCAGAAAGCTTCTTTCTCTTTGTTATCGGAGGATATTTCCTTTGGCCCTATAGTCTTCAAAGGGAAAGGAAATATCTGTTGTCAGATTCCACAGAAATAAGGCTAGCAAAGAGATCCACGAAATACAGATGTAACTCTGTGAGATGAATTAACAGAACACTAAGCAGTTTCTCAGAAAGCTTCTTTCCAGATTTCATCGGAGGATATTTCCTTTTTCACCATAGCCCTCTATGGGCTTCCAAATATCACTTTGCCAATTCCACAAGAACTGTCTTCGCGAAAGGCTTCTTGAGGGGAAAGCTGTATCTCTGTGAGATGATTTCACAGAACACAAAGAAGTTTCTCAGAAAGCTTCTTTCTCTTTGTTATCGGAAGATATTTCCTTGGGCCCTATAGTCTTCAAAGGGATCCGAAATATCTGTTCACAGATTCCACAGAAATAAGGCTAGCAAAGAGACCCACGAAATACAGATATAACTCTGTGAGATGAATTAATAGAAAACTGAGCAGTTTCTCAGAAAGCTTCTTTCCAGATTTCACCGGAGGATATTTCCTTTTTCACCATAGCCCCCTATGGGCTTCCAAATATCACTTTGCAATTCCACAAGAACTGTCTTAGCGAAAGGCTTCTTGAGGGGAAAGCTGTAACTCTGTGTGATGATTTCAAAGAACACAAAGAAGTTTCTCAGAAAGCTTCTTTCTCTTGGTTATTGGAGGATATTTCCTTTGGCCCTATAGTATTCAAAGGGATCCGAAATATCTGTTCACAGATTCCACGGAAATAAGGCTAGCAAAGAGACCCACGAAATACAGATGTAACTCTGTGAGATGAATTAATAGAACACTGAGCAGTTTCTCAGAAAGCTTCTTTCCAGATTTCATCGGAGGATATTTCCTTTTTCACCATAGCCCTCTATGGGCTTCCAAATATCACTTTGCCAATTCCACAAGAACTGTCTTAGCGAAAGGCTTCTTGAGGGGAAAGCTGTAACTCTGTGAGATGATTTCACAGAACACAAAGAAGTTTCTCAGAAAGCTTCTTTCTCTTTGTTATCGGAGGATATTTCCTTTGGCCCTATAGTCTTCAAAGGGAAAGGAAATATCTGTTGTCAGATTCCACAGAAATAAGGCTAGCAAAGCGATCCACGAAATACAGATGTAACTCTGTGAGATGAATTAACAGAACACTAAGCAGTTTCTCAGAAAGCTTCTTTCCAGATTTCATCGGAGGATATTTCCTTTTTCACCATAGCCCTCTACGGGCTTCCAAATATCACTTTGCCAATTCCACAAGAACTGTCTTGGCGAAAGGCTTCTTGAGGGGAGAGTTGTAACTCTGTGAGATGATTTCACAGAACACAAAGAAGTTTCTCAGAAACCTTCTTTCTCTTTGTTATCGGAGGATATTTCCTTTGGCCCTATAGTCTTCAAAGGGATCCGAATTATCTGTTCTCAGATTCCACAGAAATAAGGCTTGCAAAGAGATCCACGAAATACCGATGTAACACTGTGAGATGAATTAACAGATCACTAAGCAGTTTCTCAGAAAGCTTCTTTCCAGATTTCATCGGAGGGTGTTTCCTTTTTCTCCATAGCCCTCTATGAGCTTCCAAATATCACTTTGCCAATTCCACAAGAACTGTCTAGCGAAAGGCTTCTTGAGGGGAAAGCTGTAACTCTGTGAGATGATTTCACAGAACACAAAGAAGTTTCTCAGAAAGCTTCTTTCTCTTTGTTATCGGAGGATATTTCCTTTGGCCCTATAGTCTTCAAAGGGAAAGGAAATATCTGTTGTCAGATTCCACAGAAATAAGGCTAGCAAAGAGATCCACGAAATACAGATGTAACTCTGTGAGATGAATTAACAGAACACTAATCAGTTTCTCAGAAAGCTTCTTTCCAGATTTCATCGGAGGATATTTTCTTTTTCACCATAGCCCTCTATGGGCTTCCAAATATCACTTTTCCAATTCCACAAGAACTGTCTTAGCGAAAGGCTTCTTGACGGGAAAGCTGTAACTCTGTGAGATGATTTCACAGACCACAAAAAAATTTCTTAGAAAGCTTCTTCTCTTGGTTATCGGAGGATATTTCCTTTGGCCCTATAGTCTTCAAAGGGATCTGAAATATCTGTTCTCAGATTCCACAGAAATAAGGTTAGCAAAGAGATCCTCGAAATACAGATGTAACTCTGTGAGATGAATTAACAGAACACTAAGCAGCTTCTCAGAAAGCTTCTTTCCAGATTTCATCGGAGGATATTTCCTTTTTCACCATAGACCTCTATGGGCTTCCAAATATCACTTTGCCAATTCCACAAGAACTGTCTTAGCGAAAGGCTTCTTGAGGGGAAAGCTGTAACTCTGTGAGATGATTTCACAGACCACAAAAAAGTTTCTTAGAAAGCTTCTTCTCTTGGTTATCGGAGGATATTTCCTTTGGCCGTATAGTCTTCAAAGGGATCCGAAATATCTGTTCTCAGATTCCACAGAAATAAGGTTAGCAAAGAGATCCACGAAATACAGATGTAACTCTGTGAGATGAATTAACAGAACACTAAGCAGTTTCTCAGAAACCTTCTTTCCAGATTTCATCGGAGGATATTTCCTTTTTCACCATAGCCCTCTATGGGCTTCCAAATATCACTTTGCCAATTCCACAAGAACTGTCTTAGCGAAAGGCTTCTTGAGGGGAAAGCTGTAACTCTGTGAGATGATTTCACAGAACACAAAGAAGTTTCTCAGAAAGCTTCTTTCTCTTTGTTATCGGAGGATATTTCCTTTGGCCCTATAGTCTTCAAAGGGAAAGGAAATATCTGTTGTCAGATTCCACAGAAATAAGGCTAGCAAAGAGATCCACGAAATACAGATGTAACTCTGTGAAATGAATTAACAGAACACTAAGCAGTTTCTCAGAAAGCTTCTTTCCAGATTTCATCGGAGGATATTTCCTTTTTCACCATAGCCCTCTATGGGCTTCCAAATATCACTTTGCCAATTCCACAAGAACTGTCTTGGCGAAAGGCTTCTTGAGGGCAAAGCTGTAACTCTGTGAGATGATTTCACAGAACACAAAGAAGTTTCTCAGAAACCTTCTTTCTCTTTGTTATCGGAGGATATTTCCTTTGGCCCTATAGTCTTCAAAGGCATCCGAAATATCTGTTCTCAGATTCCACAGAAATAAGGCTAGCAAAGAGATCCACGAAATACAGATGTAACTCTGTGAGATGAATTAACAGATCCCTAATCAGTTTCTCAGAAAGCCTCTTTCCAGATTTCATCGGAGGATATTTCCTTTTTCACCATAGCCCTCTATAGGCTTCCAAATATCACTTTGCCAATTCCAGAAGAACTGTCTTCGCGAAAGGCTTCTTGAGGGGAAAGCTGTATCTCTGTCAGATGATTTCACAGAACACAAAGAAGTTTCTCAGAGAGCTTCTTTCTCTTTGTTATCGGAAGATATTTCCTTTGGCCCTATAGTCTTCAAAGGGATCCGAAATATCTGTTCACAGATTCCACAGAAATAAGGCTAGCAAAGAGATCCACGAAATACAGATTTAACTCTGTGAGATGAATTAATAGAACACTGAGCAGTTTCTCAGAAAGCTTCTTTCCAGATTTCATCGGAGGATATTTCCTTTTTCACCATAGCCCTCAATTGGCTTCCAAATATCACTTTGCCAATTCCACAAGAACTGTCTTAGCGAAAGGCTTCTTGAGGGGAAAGCTGTAACTCTGTGAGATGATTTCACAGAACACAAAGAAGTTTCTCAGAAAGCTTCCTTCTCTTTGTTATCGGAGGATATTTCCTTTGGCCCTATAGTCTTCAAAGGGAAAGGAAATATCTGTTGTCAGATTCCACAGAAATAAGGCTAGCAAAGAGATCCACGAAATACAGATGTAACTCTGTGAGATGAATTAACAGAACACTAAGCAGTTTCTCAGAAAGCTTCTTTCCAGATTTCATCGGAGGATATTTCCTTTTTCACCATAGCCCTGTATGGGCTTCCAAATATCACTTTGCCAATTCCACAAGAACTGTCTTAGCGAAAGGCTTCTTGAGGGGAAAGCTGTAACTCTGTGAGATGATTTCACAGAACACAAAGAAGTTTCTCAGAAAGCTTCTTTCTCTTTGTTATCGGAGGATATTTGCTTTGGCCCTATAGTCTTCAAAGGGATCCGAAATATCTGTTCTCAGATTCCACAGAAATAAGGCTAGCAAAGAGATCCACGAAATACAGATGTAACTCTGTGAGATGAATTAACAGATCACTAAGCAGTTTCTCAGAAAGCTTCTTTCCAGAGATCATGGGAGGATATTTCCTTTTTCTCCATAGCCCTCTATGAGCTTCCAAATATCACTTTGCCAATTCCACAAGAACTGTCTTAGCGAAAGGCTTCTTGAGGGGAAAACTGTATCTCTGTGAGATGATTTCACAGAACACAAAGAAGTTTCTCAGAAAGCTTCTTTCTCTTTGTTATCGGAGGATATTTCCTTTGGCCGTATAGTCTTCAAAGGGATACGAAATATCTGCTCTCAGATTCCACAGAAATAAGGCTAGCAAAGAGATCCACGAAGTACACGTGTAACTCTGTGAGATGAATTAACAGAACACTAAGCAGTTTCTCAGAAAGCTTCTTTCCAGATTTCATCGGAGGATATTTCCTTTTTCACCATAGCCCTCTATGGGCTTCCAAATATCACTTTGCCAATTCCACAAGAACTGTCTTAGCGAAAGGCTTCTTGAGGGGAAAGCTGTAACTCTGTGAGATGATTTCACAGAACACAAAGAAGTTTCTCAGAAATCTTCTTTCTCTTGGTTATCGGAGGATATTTCCTTTGGCCCTGTAGTCTTCAAAGGGAAAGGAAATATCTGTTCTCAGATTCCACAGAAATAAGGCTAGCAAAGACATCCACGAAATACAGATGTAACTCTGAGAGATGAATTAACAGAACACTAAGCAGTTTCTCAGAAAGCTTCCTTCCAGATTTCATCTGAGGATATTTCCTTTTTCACCATAGCCCTCTATGGGCTTCCAAATATCACTTTGCCAATTCCACAAGAACTGTCTTAGCAAAAGGCTTCTTGAGGGGAAAGCTGTAACTCTGTGAGATGATTTCACAGAACACAAAGAAGTTTCTCAGAAAGCTTCTTTCTCTTTGTTATTGGAGGATATTTCCTTTGGCCCTATAGTCTTCAAAGGGATCCGAAATATCTGTTCTCAGATTCCAGAGAAATAAGGCTAGCAAAGATATCCACGAAATACAGATGTAACTCTGTGAGATGAATTAACAGAACACTGAGCAGTTTCTCAGAAACCTTCTTTCCAGATTTCATCGGAGGATATTTGCTTTTTCACCATAGCCCTCTATGGGCTTCCAAATATCACTTTGCCAATTCCACAAGAACTGTCTTAGCGAAAGGCTTCTTGAGGGAAAAGCTGTAACTCCGTGAGAGGATTTCACAGAACACAAAGAAGTTTCTCAGAAAGCTTCTTTCTCTTTGTTATCGGAGGATATTTCCTTTGGCCCTATAGTCTTCAAAGGGAAAGGAAATATCTGTTGTCAGATTCCACAGAAATAAGGCTAGCAAAGAGATCCACGAAATACAGATGTAACTCTGTGAGATGAATTAACAGAACACTAAGCAGTTTCTCAGAAAGCTTCTTTCCAGATTTCATCGGAGGATATTTCCTTTATCACCATAGACCTCTATGGGCTTCCAAATATCACTTTGCCAATTCCACAAGAACTGTCTTAGCGAAAGGCTTCTTGAGGGGAAAGCTGTAACTCTGTGAGATGATTTCACAGACCACAAAAAAGTTTCTTAGAAAGCTTCTTCTCTTGGTTATCGGAGGATATTTCCTTTGGCCCTATAGTCTTCAAAGGGACCCGAAATATCTGTTCACAGATTCCACAGAAATAAGGCTAGCAAAGAGATCCACGAAATACAGATGTAACTCTGTGAGATGAATTAATAGAAAACTGAGCAGTTTCTCAGAAAGCTTCTTTCCAGATTTCACCGGAGGATATTTCCTTTTTCACCATAGCCCTCTATGGGCTTCCAAATATCACTTTGCAATTCCACAAGAACTGTCTTAGCGAAAGGCTTCTTGAGGGGAAAGCTGTAACTCTGTGTGATGATTTCAAAGAACACAAAGAAGTTTCTCAGAAAGCTTCTTTCTCTTGGTTATCGGAGGATATTTCCTTTGGCCCTATAGTATTCAAAGGGATCCGAAATATCTGTTCACAGATTCCACGGAAATAAGGCTAGCAAAGAGATCCACGAAATACAGATGTAACTCTGTGAGATGAATTAATAGAACACTGAGCAGTTTCTCAGAAAGCTTCTTTCCAGATTTCATCGGAGGATATTTCCTTTTTCACCATAGCCCTCTATGGGCTTCCAAATATCACTTTGCCAATTCCACAAGAACTGTCTTAGCGAAAGGCTTCTTGAGGGGAAAGCTGTAACTCTGTGAGATGATTTCACAGAACGCAAAGAAGTTTCTCAGAAAGCTTCTTTCTCTTTGTTATCGGAGGATATTTCCTTTGGCCCTATAGTCTTCAAAGGGAAAGGAAATATCTGTTGTCAGATTCCACAGAAATAAGGCTAGCATAGCGATCCACGAAATACAGATGTAACTCTGTGAGATGAATTAACAGAACACTAAGCAGTTTCTCAGAAAGCTTCTTTCCAGATTTCATCGGAGGATATTTCCTTTTTCACCATAGCCCTCTACGGGCTTCCAAATATCACTTTGCCAATTCCACAAGAACTGTCTTGGCGAAAGGCTTCTTGAGGGGAAAGTTGTAACTCTGTGAGATGATTTCACAGAACACAAAGAAGTTTCTCAGAAACCTTCTTTCTCTTTGTTATCGGAGGATATTTCCTTTGGCCCTATAGTCTTCAAAGGGATCCGAATTATCTGTTCTCAGATTCCACAGAAATAAGGCTTGCAAAGAGATCCACGAAATACCGATGTAACACTGTGAGATGAATTAACAGATCACTAAGCAGTTTCTCAGAAAGCTTCTTTCCAGATTTCATCGGAGGGTGTTTCCTTTTTCTCCATAGCCCTCTATGAGCTTCCAAATATCACTTTGCCAATTCCACAAGAACTGTCTAGCGAAAGGCTTCTTGAGGGGAAAGCTGTAACTCTGTGAGATGATTTCACAGAACACAAAGAAGTTTCTCAGAAAGCTTCTTTCTCTTTGTTATCGGAGGATATTTCCTTTGGCCCTATAGTCTTCAAAGGGAAAGGAAATATCTGTTGTCAGATTCCACAGAAATAAGGCTAGCAAAGAGATCCACGAAATACAGATGTAACTCTGTGAGATGAATTAACAGAACACTAAGCAGTTTCTCAGAAAGCTTCTTTCCAGATTTCATCGGAGGATATTTCCTTTTTCACCATAGCCCTCTATGGGCTTCCAAATATCACTTTTCCAATTCCACAAGAACTGTCTTAGCGAAAGGCTTCTTGAAGGGAAAGCTGTAACTCTGTGAGATGATTTCACAGACCACAAAAAAAGTTTCTTAGAAAGCTTCTTCTCTTGGTTATCGGAGGATATTTCCTTTGGCCCTATAGTCTTCAAAGGGATCCGAAATATCTGTTCTCAGATTCCACAGAAATAAGGTTAGCAAAGAGATCCTCGAAATACAGATGTAACTCTGTGAGATGAATTAACAGAACACTAAGCAGCTTCTCAGAAAGCTTCTTTCCAGTTTTCATCGGAGGATATTTCCTTTTTCACCATAGCCCTCTATGGGCTTCCAAATATCACTTTGCCAATTCCACAAGAACTGTCTTAGCGAAAGGCTTCTTGTGGGGAAAGCTGTAACTCTGTGAGATGATTTCACAGAACACAAAGAAGTTTCTCAGAAAGCTTCTTTCTCTTTGTTATTGGAGGATATTTCCTTTGGCCCTATAGTCTTCAAAGGGAAAGGAAATATCTGTTGTCAGATTCCACAGAAATAAGGCTAGCAAAGAGATCCACGAAATACAGATGTAACTCTGTGAGATGAATTAACAGAACACTAAGCAGTTTCTCAGAAAGCTTCTTTCCAGATTTCATCGGAGGATATTTCCTTTTTCACCATAGCCCTCTATGGGCTTCCAAATATCACTTTGCCAATTCCACAAGAACTGTCTTGGCGAAAGGCTTCTTGAGGGGAAAGCTGTAACTCTGTGAGATGATTTCACAGAACACAAAGAAGTTTCTCAGAAACCTTCTTTCTCTTTGTTATCGGAGGATATTTCCTTTGGCCCTATAGTCTTCAAAGGCATCCGAAATATCTGTTCTCAGATTCCACAGAAATAAGGCTAGCAAAGAGATCCACGAAATACAGATGTAACTCTGTGAGATGAATTAACAGATCACTAATCAGTTTCTCAGAAAGCCTCTTTCCAGATTTCATCGGAGGATATTTCCTTTTTCACCATAGCCCTCTATAGGCTTCCAAATATCACTTTGCCAATTCCAGAAGAACTGTCTTCGCGAAAGGCTTCTTGAAGGAAAGCTGTATCTCTGTCAGATGATTTCACAGAACACAAAGAAGTTTCTCAGAGAGCTTCTTTCTCTTTGTTATCGGAAGATATTTCCTTTGGCCCTATAGTCTTCAAAGGGATCCGAAATATCTGTTCACAGATTCCACAGAAATAAGGCTAGCAAAGAGATCCACGAAATACAGATTTAACTCTGTGAGATGAATTAATAGAACACTGAGCAGTTTCTCAGAAAGCTTCTTTCCAGATTTCATCGGAGGATATTTCCTTTTTCACCATAGCCCTCAATTGGCTTCCAAATATCACTTTGCCAATTCCACAAGAACTGTCTTAGCGAAAGGCTTCTTGAGGGGAAAGCTGTAACTCTGTGAGATGATTTCACAGAACACAAAGAAGTTTCTCAGAAAGCTTCCTTCTCTTTGTTATCGGAGGATATTTCCTTTGGCCCTATAGTCTTCAAAGGGAAAGGAAATATCTGTTGTCAGATTCCACAGAAATAAGGCTAGCAAAGAGATCCACGAAATACAGATGTAACTCTGTGAGATGAATTAACAGAACACTAAGCAGTTTCTCAGAAAGCTTCTTTCCAGATTTCATCGGAGGATATTTCCTTTTTCACCATAGCCCTCTATGGGCTTCCAAATATCACTTTGCCAATTCCACAAGAACTGTCTTAGCGAAAGGCTTCTTGAGGGGAAAGCTGTAACTCTGTGAGATGATTTCACAGAACACAAAGAAGTTTCTCAGAAAGCTTCTTTCTCTTTGTTATCGGAGGATATTTCCTTTGGCCCTATAGTCTTCAAAGGGATCCGAAATATCTGTTCTCAGATTCCACAGAAATAAGGCTAGCAAAGAGATCCACGAAATACAGATGTAACTCTGTGAGATGAATTAACAGATCACTAAGCAGTTTCTCAGAAAGCTTCTTTCCAGAGATCATGGGAGGATATTTCCTTTTTCTCCATAGCCCTCTATGAGCTTCCAAATATCACTTTGCCAATTCCACAAGAACTGTCTTAGCGAAAGGCTTCTTGAGGGGAAAGCTGTAACTCTGTGAGATGATTTCACAGAACACAAAGAAGTTTCTCAGAAAGCTTCTTTCTCTTGGTTATCGGAGGATATTTCCTTTGGCCCTGTAGTCTTCAAAGGGAAAGGAAATATCTGTTCTCAGATTCCACAGAAATAAGGCTAGCAAAGACATCCACGAAATACAGATGTAACTCTGTGAGATGAATTAACAGAACACTGAGCAGTTTCTCAGAAACCTTCTTTCCAGATTTCATCGGAGGATATTTCCTTTTTCACCATAGCCCTCTATGGGCTTCCAAATATCACTTTGCCAATTCCACAAGAACTGTCTTAGCGAAAGGCTTCTTGAGGGAAAAGCTGTAACTCTGTGAGAGGATTTCACAGAACACAAAGAAGTTTCTCAGAAAGCTTCTTTCTCTTTGTTATCGGAGGATATTTCCTTTGGCCCTATAGTCTTCAAAGGGAAAGGAAATATCTGTTGTCAGATTCCACAGAAATAAGGCTAGCAAAGAGATCCACGAAATACAGATGTAACTCTGTGAGATGAATTAACAGAACACTAAGCAGTTTCTCAGAAAGCTTCTTTCCAGATTTCATCGGAGGATATTTCCTTTTTCACCATAGACCTCTATGGGCTTCCAAATATCACTTTGCCAATTCCACAAGAACTGTCTTAGCGAAAGGCTTCTTGAGGGGAAAGCTGTAACTCTGTGAGATGATTTCACAGACAACAAAAAAGTTTCTTAGAATGCTTCTTCTCTTGGTTATCGGAGGATATTTCCTTTGGCCCTATAGTCTTCAAAGGGACCCGAAATATCTGTTCTCAGATTCCACAGAAATAAGGTTAGCAAAGAGATCCACGAAATACAGATGTAACTCTGTGAGATGAATTAACAGAACACTAAGCAGTTTCTCAGAAAGCTTCTTTCCAGATTTCATCGGAGGATATTTCCTTTTTCACCATAGCCCTCTATGGGCTTCCAAATATCACTTTGCCAATTCCACAAGAACTGTCTTAGCAAAAGGCTTCTTGAGGGGAAAGCTGTAACTCTGTGAGATGATTTCACAGAACACAAAGAAGTTTCTCAGAAAGCTTCTTTCTCTTTGTTATTGGAGGATATTTCCTTAGGCCCTATAGTCTTCAAAGGGATCCGAAATATCTGTTCTCAGATTCCAGAGAAATAAGGCTAGCAAAGATATCCACGAAATACAGATGTAACTCCGTGAGATGAATTAACAGAACACTGAGCAGTTTCTCAGAAACCTTCTTTCCAGATTTCATCGGAGGATATTTCCTTTTTCACCATAGCCCTCTATGGGCTTCCAAATATCACTTTGCCAATTCCACAAGAACTGTCTTGGCGAAAGGCTTCTTGAGGGGAAAGCTGTAACTCTGTGAGATGATTTCACAGAACACAAAGAAGTTTCTCAGAAACCTTCTTTCTCTTTGTTATCGGAGGATATTTCAATTGGCCCTATAGTCTTCAAAGGCATCCGAAATATCTGTTCTCAGATTCCACAGAAATAAGGCTAGCAAAGAGATCCACGAAATACAGATGTAACTCTGTGAGATGAATTAACAGATCCCTAATCAGTTTCTCAGAAAGCCTCTTTCCAGATTTCATCGGAGGATATTTCCTTTTTCACCATAGCCCTCTATAGGCTTCCAAATATCACTTTGCCAATTCCAGAAGAACTGTCTTCGCGAAAGGCTTCTTGAGGGGAAAGCTGTATCTCTGTGAGATGATTTCACAGAACACAAAGAAGTTTCTCAGAGAGCTTCTTTCTCTTTGTTATCGGAAGATATTTCCTTTGGCCCTATAGTCTTCAAAGGGATCCGAAATATCTGTTCACAGATTCCACAGAAATAAGGCTAGCAAAGAGATCCACGAAATACAGATTTAACTCTGTGAGATGAATTAATAGAACACTGAGCAGTTTCTCAGAAAGCTTCTTTCCAGATTTCATCGGAGGATATTTCCTTTTTCACCATAGCCCTCAATTGGCTTCCAAATATCACTTTGCCAATTCCACAAGAACTGTCTTAGCGAAAGGCTTCTTGAGGGGAAAGCTGTAATTCTGTGAGATGATTTCACAGAACACAAAGAAGTTTCTCAGAAAGCTTCCTTCTCTTTGTTATCGGAGGATATTTCCTTTGGCCCTATAGTCTTCAAAGGGAAAGGAAATATCTGTTGTCAGATTCCACAGAAATAAGGCTAGCAAAGAGATCCACGAAATACAGATGTAACTCTGTGAGATGAATTCACAGAACACTAAGCAGTTTCTCAGAAAGCTTCTTTCCAGATTTCATCGGAGGATATTTCCTTTTTCACCATAACCCTCTATGGGCTTCCAAATATCACTTTGCCAATTCCACAAGAACTGTCTTAGCGAAAGGCTTCTTGAGGGGAAAGCTGTAACTCTGTGAGATAATTTCACAGAACACAAAGAAGTTTCTCAGAAAGCTTCTTTCTCTTTGTTATCGGAGGATATTTCCTTTGGCCCTATAGTCTTCAAAGGGATCCGAAATATCTGTTCTCAGATTCCACAGAAATAAGGCTAGCAAAGAGATCCACGAAATACAGATGTAACTCTGTGAGATGAATTAACAGATCACTAAGCAGTTTCTCAGAAAGCTTCTTTCCAGAGATCATGGGAGGATATTTCCTTTTTCTCCATAGCCCTCTATGAGCTTCCAAATATCACTTTGCCAATTCCACAAGAACTGTCTTAGCAAAAGGCTTCTTGAGGGGAAAGCTGTATCTCTGTGAGATGATTTCACAGAACACAAAGAAGTTTCTCAGAAAGCTTCTTTCTCTTTGTTATCGGAGGATATTTCCTTTGGCCCTATAGTCTTCAAAGGGACCCGAAATATCTGTTCTCAGATTCCACAGAAATAAGGTTAGCAAAGAGATCCACGAAATACAGATGTAACTCTGTGAGATGAATTAACAGAACACTAAGCAGTTTCTCAGAAAGCTTCTTTCCAGATTTCATCGGAGGATATTTCCTTTTTCACCATAGCCCTCTAAGGGCTTCCAAATATCACTTTGCCAATTCCACAAGAACTGTCTTAGCGAAAGGCTTCTTGAGGGGAAAGCTGTAACTCTGTGAGATGATTTCACAGAACACAAAGAAGTTTCTCAGAAAGCTTCTTTCTCTTGGTTATCGGAGGATATTTCCTTTGGCCCTGTAGTCTTCAAAGGGAAAGGAAATATCTGTTCTCAGATTCCACAGAAATAAGGCTAGCAAAGACATCCACGAAATACGGATGTAACTCTGTGAGATGAATTAACAGAACACTAAGCAGTTTCTCAGAAAGCTTCCTTCCAGATTTCATCTGAGGATATTTCCTTTTTCACCATAGCCCTCTATGGGCTTCCAAATATCACTTTGCCAATTCCACAAGAACTGTCTTAGCAAAAGGCTTCTTGAGGGGAAAGCTGTAACTCTGTGAGATGATTTCACAGAACACAAAGAAGTTTCTCAGAAAGCTTCTTTCTCTTTGTTATTGGAGGATATTTCCTTTGGCCCTATAGTCTTCAAAGGGATCCGAAATATCTGTTCTCAGATTCCAGAGAAATAAGGCTAGCAAAGATATCCACGAAATACAGATGTAACTCTGTGAGATGAATTAACAGAACACTGAGCAGTTCCTCAGTAAACTTCTTTCCAGATTTCATCGGAGGATATTTCCTTTTTCACCATAGCCCTCTATGGGCTTCCAAATATCACTTTGCCAATTCCACAAGAACTGTCTTAGCGAAAGGCTTCTTGAGGGAAAAGCTGTAACTCTGTGAGAGGATTTCACAGAACACAAAGAAGTTTCTCAGAAAGCTTCTTTCCCTTTGTTATCGGAGGATATTTCCTTTGGCCCTATAGTCTTCAAAGGGAAAGGAAATATCTGTTGTCAGATTCCACAGAAATAAGGCTAGCAAAGAGATCCACGAAATACAGATGTAACTCTATGAGATGAATTAAAAGAACACTAAGCAGTTTCTCAGAAAGCTTCTTTCCAGATTTCATCGGAGGATATTTCCTTTTTCACCATAGATCTCTATGGGCTTCCAAATATCACTTTGCCAATTATACAAGAACTGTCTTAGCGAAAGGCTTCTTGAGGGGAAAGCTGTAACTCTGTGAGATGATTTCACAGACCACAAAAAAGTTTCTTAGAAAGCTTCTTCTCTTGGTTATCGGAGGATATTTCCTTTGGCCCTATAGTCTTCAAAGGGATCCGAAATATCTGTTCTCAGATTCCACAGAAATAAGGCTAGCAAAGAGATCCACGAAATACAGATGTAACTCTGTGAGATGAATTAACAGAACACTAAGCAGTTTCTCAGAAACCTTCTTTCCAGATTTCATCGGAGGATATTTCCTTTTTCACCATAGCCCTCTATGGGCTTCCAAATATCACTTTGCCAATTCCACAAGAACTGTCTTAGCGAAAGGCTTCTTGAGGGGAAAGCTGTAACTCTGTGAGATGATTTCACAGAACACAAAGAAGTTTCTCAGAAAGCTTCTTTCTCTTGGTTATCGGAGGATATTTCCTTTGGCCCTGTAGTCTTCAAAGGGAAAGGAAATATCTGTTCTCAGATTCCACAGAAATAAGGCTAGCAAAGACATCCACGAAATATAGATGTAACTCTGTGAGATGAATTAACAGAACACTAAGCAGTTTCTCAGAAAGCTTCCTTCCAGATTTCATCTGAGGATATTTCCTTTTTCACCATAGCCCTCTATGGGCTTCCAAATATCAGTTTGCCAATTCCACAAGAACTGTCTTAGCAAAAGGCTTCTTGAGGGGAAAGCTGTAACTCTGTGAGATGATTTCACAGAACACAAAGAAGTTTCTCAGAAAGCTTCTTTCTCTTTGTTATTGGAGGATATTTCCTTTGGCCCTATAGTCTTCAAAGGGATCCGAAATATCTGTTCTCAGATTCCAGAGAAATAAGGCTAGCAAAGATATCCACGAAATACAGATGTAACTCTGTGAGATGAATTAACAGAACACTGAGCAGTTTCTCAGAAACCTTCTTTCCAGATTTCATCGGAGGATATTTCCTTTTTCACCTTAGCCCTCTATGGGCTTCCAAATATCACTTTGCCAATTCCACAAGAACTGTCTTAGCGAAAGGCTTCTTGAGGGAAAAGCTGTAACTCTGTGAGAGGATTTCACAGAACACAAAGAAGTTTCTCAGAAAGCTTCTTTCTCTTTGTTATCGGAGGATATTTCCTTTGGCCCTATAGTCTTCAAAGGGTAAGGAAATATCTGTTGTCAGATTCCACAGAAATAAGGCTAGCAAAGAGATCCACGAAATACAGATGTAACTCTGTGAGATGAATTAACAGAACACTAAGCAGTTTCTCAGAAAGCTTCTTTCCAGATTTCATCGGAGGATATTTCCTTTTTCACCATAGACCTCTATGGGCTTCCAAATATCACTTTGCTAATTCCACAAGAACTGTCTTAGCGAAAGGCTTCTTGAGGGGAAAGCTGTAACTCTGTGAGATGATTTCACAGACCACAAAAAAGTTTCTTAGAAAGCTTCTTCTCTTGGTTATCGGAGGATATTTCCTTTGGCCCTATAGTCTTCAAAGGGACCCGAAATATCTGTTCTCAGATTCCACAGAAATAAGGTTAGCAAAGAGATCCACGAAATACAGATGTAACTCTGTGAGATGAATTAACAGAACACTAAGCAGTTTCTCAGAAAGCTTCTTTCCAGATTTCATCGGAGGATATTTCCTTTTTCACCATCGCCCTCTAAGGGCTTCCAAATATCACTTTGCCAATTCCATAAGAACTGTCTTAGCGAAAGGCTTCTTGAGGGGAAAGCTGTAACTCTGTGAGATGATTTCACAGAACACAAAGAAGTTTCTCAGAAAGCTTCTTTCTCTTTGTTATCGGAGGATATTTCCTTTGGCCCTATAGTCTTCAAAGGAAAAGGAAATATCTGTTGTCAGATTCCACAGAAATAAGGCTAGCAAAGAGATCCACGAAATACAGATGTAACTCTGTGAGATGAATTAACAGAACACTAAGCAGTTTCTCAGAAAGCTTCTTTCCAGATTTCATCGGAGGATATTTCCTTTTTCACCATAGCCCTCTAAGGGCTTCCAAATAACACTTTGCCAATTCCACAAGAACTGTCTTGGCGAAAGGCTTCTTGAGGGGAAAGCTGTAACTCTGTGAGATGATTTCACAGAACACAAAGAAGTGTCTCAGAAACCTTCTTTCTCTTTTTTATCGGAGGATATTTCCTTTGGCCCTATAGTCTTCAAAGGGAAAGGAAATATCTGTTGTCAGATTCCACAGAAATAAGGCTAGCAAAGAGATCCACGAAATACAGATGTAACTCTGTGAGATGAATTAACAGATCACTAATCAGTTTCTCAGAAAGCCTCTTTCCAGATTTCATCGGAGGATATTTCCTTTTTCACCATAGCCCTCTATAGGCTTCCAAATATCACTTTGCCAATTCCAGAAGAACTGTCTTCGCGAAAGGCTTCTTGAGGGGAAAGCTGTATCTCTGTGAGATGATTTCACAGAACACAAAGAAGTTGCTCAGAAAGCTTCTTTCTCTTTGTTATCGGAAGATATTTCCTTTGGCCCTATAGTCTTCAAAGGGATCCGAAATATCTGTTCACAGATTCCACAGAAATAAGGCTAGCAAAGAGATCCACGAAATACAAATGTAACTCTGTGAGATGAATTAATAGAAAACTGAGCAGTTTCTCAGAAAGCTTCTTTCCAGATTTCATCGGAGGATATTTCCTTTTTCACCATAGCCCTCTATGGGCTTCCAAATATCACTTTGCAATTCCACAAGAACTGTCTTAGCGAAAGGCTTCTTGAGGGGAAAGCTGTAACTCTGTGAGATGATTTCACAGAACACAAAGAAGTTTCTCAGAAAGCTTCTTTCTCTTGGTTATCGGAGGATATTTCCTTTGGCCCTGTAGTCTTCAAAGGGAAAGGAAATATCTGTTCTCAGATTCCACAGAAATAAGGCTAGCAAAGACATCCACGAAATACGGATGTAACTCTGTGAGATGAATTAACAGAACACTAAGCAGTTTCTCAGAAAGCTTCCTTCCAGATTTCATCTGAGGATATTTCCTTTTTCACCATAGCCCTCTATGGGCTTCCAAATATCACTTTGCCAATTCCACAAGAACTGTCTTAGCAAAAGGCTTCTTGAGGGGAAAGCTGTAACTCTGTGAGATGATTTCACAGAACACAAAGAAGTTTCTCAGAAAGCTTCTTTCTCTTTGTTATTGGAGGATATTTCCTTTGGCCCTATAGTCTTCAAAGGGATCCGAAATATCTGTTCTCAGATTCCAGAGAAATAAGGCTAGCAAAGATATCCACGAAATACAGATGTAACTCTGTGAGATGAATTAACAGAACACTGAGCAGTTTCTCAGAAACCTTCTTTCCAGATTTCATCGGAGTATATTTCCTTTTTCACCATAGCCCTCTATGGGCTTCCAAATATCACTTTGCCAATTCCACAAGAACTGTCTTAGCGAAAGGCTTCTTGAGGGGAAAGCTGTAACTCTGTGAGATGATTTCACAGAACACAAAGAAGTTTCTCAGAAAGCTTCTTTCTCTTTGTTATCGGAGGATATTTCCTTTGGCCCTATAGTCTTCAAAGGAAAAGGAAATATCTGTTGTCAGATTCCACAGAAATAAGGCTAGCAAAGAGATCCACGAAATACAGATGTAACTCTGTGAGATGAATTAACAGAACACTAAGCAGTTTCTCAGAAAGCTTCTTTCCAGATTTCATCGGAGGATATTTCCTTTTTCACCATAGCCCTCTAAGGGCTTCCAAATATCACTTTGCCAATTCCACAAGAACTGTCTTGGCAAAGGCTTCTTGAGGGGAAAGCTGTAACTCTGTGAGATGATTTCACAGAACACAAAGAAGTGTCTCAGAAACCTTCTTTCTCTTTTTTATCGGAGGATATTTCCTTTGGCCCTATAGTCTTCAAAGGGAAAGGAAATATCTGTTGTCAGATTCCACAGAAATAAGGCTAGCAAAGAGATCCACGAAATACAGATGTAACTCTGTGAGATGAATTAACAGATCACTAATCAGTTTCTCAGAAAGCCTCTTTCCAGATTTCATCGGAGGATATTTCCTTTTTCACCATAGCCCTCTATAGGCTTCCAAATATCACTTTGCCAATTCCAGAAGAACTGTCTTCGCGAAAGGCTTCTTGAGGGGAAAGCTGTATCTCTGTGAGATGATTTCACAGAACACAAAGAAGTTTCTCAGAAAGCTTCTTTCTCTTTGTTATCGGAAGATATTTCCTTTGGCCCTATAGTCTTCAAAGGGATCCGAAATATCTGTTCACAGATTCCACAGAAATAAGGCTAGCAAAGAGATCCACGAAATACAAATGTAACTCTGTGAGATGAATTAATAGAAAACTGAGCAGTTTCTCAGAAAGCTTCTTTCCAGATTTCATCGGAGGATATTTCCTTTTTCACCATAGCCCTCTATGGGCTTCCAAATATCACTTTGCAATTCCACAAGAACTGTCTTAGCGAAAGGCTTCTTGAGGGGAAAGCTGTAACTCTGTGTGATGATTTCAAAGAACACAAAGAAGTTTCTCAGAAAGCTTCTTTCTCTTGGTTATCGGAGGATATTTCCTTTGGCCCTATAGTATTCAAAGGGATCCGAAATATCTGTTCACAGATTCCACGGAAATAAGGCTAGCAAAGAGATCCACGAAATACAGATTTAACTCTGTGAGATGAATTAATAGAACACTGAGCAGTTTCTCAGAAAGCTTCTTTCCAGATTTCATCGGAGGATATTTCCTTTTTCACCATAGCCCTCTATGGGCTTCCAAATATCACTTTGCCAATTCCACAAGAACTGTCTTAGCGAAACGCTTCTTGAGGGGAAAGCTGTAACTCTGTGAGATGATTTCACAGAACACAAAGAAGTTTCTCAGAAAGCTTCTTTCTCTTTGTTATCGGAGGATATTTCCTTTGGCCCTATAGTCTTCAAAGGGAAAGGAAATATCTGTTGTCAGATTCCACAGAAATAAGGCTAGCAAAGCGATCCACGAAATACAGATGTAACTCTGTGAGATGAATTAACAGAACCCTAAGCAGTTTCTCAGAAAGCTTCTTTCCAGATTTCATCGGAGGGTATTTCCTTTTTCACCATAGCCCTCTACGGGCTTCCAAATATCACTTTGCCAATTCCACAAGAACTGTCTTGGCGAAAGGCTTCTTGAGGGGAAAGTTGTAACTCTGTGAGATGATTTCACAGAACACAAAGAAGTTTCTCAGAAACCTTCTTTCTCTTTGTTATTGGAGGATATTTCCTTTGGCCCTATAGTCTTCAAAGGGATCCGAATTATCTGTTCTCAGATTCCACAGAAATAAGGGTTGCAAAGAGATCCACGAAATACAGATGTAACTCTGTGAGATGAATTAACAGATCACTAAGCAGTTTCTCAGAAAGCTTCTTTCCAGATTTCATCGGAGGATATTTCCTTTTTCACCATAGCCCTCTATGGGCTTCCAAATATCACTTTGCCAATTCCACAAGAACTGTCTTAGCGAAAGGCTTCTTGAGGGGAAAGCTGTAACTCTGTGAGATGATTTCACAGAACACAAAGAAGTTTCTGAGAAAGCTTCTTTCTCTTTGTTATCGGAGGATATTTCCTTTGGCCCTATAGTCTTCAAAGGGAAAGGAAATATCTGTTGTCAGAATCCACAGAAATAAGGCTAGCAAAGAGATCCACGAAATACAGATGTAACTCTGTGAGATGAATTAACAGAACACTAAGCAGTTTCTCAGAAAGCTTCCTTCCAGATTTCATCGGAGGATATTTCCTTTTTCACCATAGCCCTCTAAGGGCTTCCAAATATCACTTTGCCAATTCCACAAGAACTGTCTTAGCGAAAGTCTTCTTGAGGAGAAAGCTGTAAGTCTGTGAGATGATTTCACAGAACACAAAGAAGTTTCTGAGAAACCTTCTTTCTCTTTGTTACCGGAGGATATTTCCTTTGGCCCTATAGTCTTCAAAGGGAAAGGAAATATCTATTCTCAGATTCCACAGAAATAAGGCTAGCAAAGTGATCCACGAAATACAGATGTAACCCTGTGAGATTAATTAACAGAACACTAAGCAGTTTCTCAGAAAGCTTCTTTCCAGATTTCATCGGAGGATATATCCTTTTTCACCATAGCCCTCTCTGGGCTTCCAAATGTCACTTTGCCAATTCCACAAGAACTGTCTTAGCAAAAGGCTTCTTGAGGGGAAAGCTGTAACTCTGTGAGATGATTTCACAGACCACAAAAAAGTTTCTTAGAAAGCTTCTTCTCTTGGTTATCGGAGGATATTTCCTTTGGCCCTATAGTCTTCAAAGGGATCCGAAATATCTGTTCTCAGATTCCACAGAAATAAGGTTAGCAAAGAGATCCACGAAATACAGATGTAACTCTGTGAGATGAATTAACAGAACACTAAGCAGCTTCTCAGAAAGCTTCTTTCAAGATTTCATCGGAGGATATTTCCTTTTTCACCATAGCCCTCTATGGGCTTCCAAATATCACTTTGCCAATTCCACAAGAACTGTCTTAGCGAAAGGCTTCTTGAGGGGAAAGCTGTTACTCTGTGAGATGATTTCACACAACACAAAGAAGTTTCTCAGAAAGCTTCTTTCTCTTTGTTATCGGAGGATATTTCCTTTGGCCCTATAGTCTTCAAAGGGAAAGGAAATATCTGTTGTCAGATTCCACAGAAATAAGGCTAGCAAAGAGATCCACGAAATACAGATGTAACTCTGTGAGATGAATTAACAGAACACTAAGCAGTTTCTCAGAAAGCTTCTTTCCAGATTTCATCGGAGGATATTTCCTTTTTCACCATAGCCCTCTATGGGCTTCCAAATATCACTTTGCCAATTCCACAAGAACTGTCTTGGCGAAAGGCTTCTTGAAGGGAAAGCTGTAACTCTGTGAGATGATTTCACAGAACACAAAGAAGTTTCTCAGAAACATTCTTTCTCTTTGTTATCGGAGGATATTTCCTTTGGCCCTATAGTCTTCAAAGGCATCCGAAATATCTGTTCTCAGATTCCACAGAAATAAGGCTAGCAAAGAGATCCACGAAATACAGATGTAACTCTGTGAGATGAATTAACAGATCACTAATCAGTTTTTCAGAAAGCCTCTTTCCAGATTTCATCGGAGGATATTTCCTTTTTCACCATAGCCCTCTATAGGCTTCCAAATATCACTTTGCCAATTCCAGAAGAACTGTCTTCGCGAAAGGCTTCTTGAGGGGAAAGCTGAATCTCTGTCAGATGATTTCACAGAACACAAAGAAGTTTCTCAGAGAGCTTCTTTCTCTTTGTTATCGGAAGATATTTCCTTTGGCCCTATAGTCTTCAAAGGGATCCGAAATATCTGTTCACAGATTCCACAGAAATAAGGGTAGCAAAGAGATCCACGAAATACAGATTTAACTCTGTGAGATGAATTAATAGAAAACTGAGCAGTTTCTCAGAAAGCTTCTTTCCAGATTTCATCGGAGGATATTTCCTTTTTCACCATAGCCCTCTATGGGCTTCCAAATATCACTTTGCAATTCCACAAGAACTGTCTTAGCGAAAGGCTTCTTGAGGGGAAAGCTGTAACTCTGTGTGGTGATTTCAAAGAACACAAAGAAGTTTCTCAGAAAGCTTCTTTCTCTTGGTTATCGGAGGATATTTCCTTTGGCCCTATAGTATTCAAAGGGATCCGAAATATGTTCACAGATTCCACGGAAATAAGGCTAGCAAAGAGATCCACGAAATACAGATGTAACTCTGTGAGATGAATTAATAGAACACTGAGCAGTTTCTCAGAAAGCTTCTTTCCAGATTTCATCGGAGGATATTTCCTTTTTCACCATAGCCTTCTATGGGCTTCCAAATATCACTTTGCCAATTCCACAAGAACTGTCTTAGCGAAAGGCTTCTTGAGGGGAAATCTGTAACTCTGTGAGATGATTTCACAGAACACAAAGAAGTTTCTCAGAAAGCTTCTTTCTCTTTGTTATCGGAGGATATTTCCTTTGGCCCTATAGTCTTCCAAGGGATCCGAAATATCTGTTGTCAGATTCCACAGAAATAAGGCTAGCAAAGAGATCCACGAAATACAGATGTAACTCTGTGAGATGAATTAACAGATCACTAAGCAGTTTCTCAGAAAGCTTCTTTCCAGAGATCATGGGAGGATATTTCCTTTTTCTCCATAGCCCTCTATGAGCTTCCAAATATCACTTTGCCAATTCCACAAGAACTGTCTTAGCGAAAGGCTTCTTGAGGGGAAAGCTGTATCTCTGTGAGATGAGATAACAGAACACAAAGAAGTTTCTCAGAAAGCTTCTTTCTCTTTGTTATCGGAGGATATTTCCTTTGGCCGTATAGTCTTCAAAGGGATCCGAAATATCTGCTCTCAGATTCCACAGAAATAAGGCTAGCAAAGAGATCCACGAAGTACACGGGTAACTCTGTGAGATGAATTAACAGAACACTAAGCAGTTTCTCAGAAAGCTTCTTTCCAGATTTCATCGGAGGATATTTCCGTTTTCACCATAGCCCTCTATGGGCTTCCAAATATCACTTTGCCAATTCCACAAGAACTGTCTTAGCGAAAGGCTTCTTGAGGGGAAAGCTGTAACTCTGTGAGATGATTTCACAGACCACAAAAAAGTTTCTTAGAAAGCTTCTTCTCTTGGTTATCGGAGGATATTTCCTTTGGCCCTATAGTCTTCAAAGGGATCCGAAATATCTGTTCTCAGATTCCACAGAAATAAGGTTAGCAAAGAGATCCACGAAATACAGATGTAACTCTGTGAGATGAATTAACAGAACACTAAGCAGCTTCTCAGAAAGCTTCTTTCCAGATTTCATCGGAGGATATTTCCTTTTTCACCATAGCCCTCTATGGGCTTCCAAATATCACTTTGCCAATTCCACAAGAACTGTCTTAGCGAAAGGCTTCTTGAGGGGAAAGCTGTAACTCTGTGAGATGATTTCACAAAACACAAAGAAGTTTCTCAGAAAGCTTCTTTCTCTTTGTTATCGGAGGATATTTCCTTTGGCCCTATAGTCTTCAAAGGGAAAGGAAATATCTGTTGTCAGATTCCACAGAAATAAGGCTAGCAAAGAGATCCACGAAATACAGATGTAACTCTGTGAGATGAATTAACAGAACACTAAGCAGTTTCTCAGAAAGCTTCTTTCCAGATTTCATCGGAGGATATTTCCTTTTTCACCATAGACCTCTATGGGCTTCCAAATATCACTTTGCCAATTCCACAAGAACTGTCTTGGCGAAAGGCTTCTTGAGGGGATAGCTGTAACTCTGTGAGATGATTTCACAGAACACAAAGAAGTTTCTCAGAAACCTTCTTTCTCTTTGTTATCGGAGGATATTTCCTTTGGCCCTATAGTCTTCAAAGGGATCCGAAATATCTGTTCTCAGATTCCACAGAAATAAGGCTAGCAAAGAGATCCACGAAATGCAGATGTAACTCTGTGAGATGAATTAACAGATCACTAATCAGTTTCTCAGAATGCCTCTTTCCAGATTTCATCGGAGGATATTTCCTTTTTCACCATAGCCCTCTAAGGGCTTCCAAATATCACTTTGCCAATTCCACAAGAACTGTCTTAGCGAAAGGCTTCTTGAGGGGAAAGCTGTAACTCTGTGAGATGATTTCACAGAACACAAAGAAGTTTCTCAGAAAGCTTCTTTCTCTTGGTTATCGGAGGATATTTCCTTTGGCCCTGTAGTCTTCAAAGGGAAAGGAAATATCTGTTCTCAGATTCCACAGAAATAAGGCTAGCAAAGACATCCACGAAATACAGATGTAACTCTGTGAGATGAATTAACAGAACACTAAGCAGTTTCTCAGAAAGCTTCCTTCCAGATTTCATCTGAGGATATTTCCTTTTTCACCTTAGCCCTCTATGGGCTTCCAAATATCACTTTGCCAATTCCACAAGAACTGTCTTAGCAAAAGGCTTCTTGAGGGGAAAGCTGTAACTCTGTGAGATGATTTCACAGAACACAAAGAAGTTTCTCAGAAAGCTTCTTTCTCTTTGTTATTGGAGGATATTTCCTTTGGCCCTATAGACTTCAAATGGATCCGAAATATCTGTTCTCAGATTCCAGAGAAATAAGGCTAGCAAAGATATCCACGAAATACAGATGTAACTCTGTGAGATGAATTAACAGAACACTGAGCAGTTTCTCAGAAACCTTCTTTCCAGATTTCATCGGAGGATATTTCCTTTTTCACCATAGCCCTCTATGGGCTTCCAAATATCACTTTGCCAATTCCACAAGAACTGTCTTAGCGAAAGGCTTCTTGAGGGAAAAGCTGTAACTCTGTGAGAGGATTTCACAGAACACAAAGAAGTTTCTCAGAAAGCTTCTTTCCCTTTGTTATCGGAGGATATTTCCTTTGGCCCTATAGTCTTCAAAGGGAAAGGAAATATCTGTTGTCAGATTCCACAGAAATAAGGCTAGCAAAGAGATCCACGAAATACAGATGTAACTCTGTGAGATGAATTAACAGAACACTAAGCAGTTTCTCAGAAAGCTTCTTTCCAGATTTCATCGGAGGATATTTCCTTTTTCACCATAGACCTCTATGGGCTTCCAAATATCACTTTGCCAATTCCACAAGAACTGTCTTAGCGAAAGGCTTCTTGAGGGGAAAGCTGTAACTCTGTGAGATGATTTCACAGACCACAAAAAAGTTTCCTAGAAAGCTTCTTCTCTTGGTTATCGGAGGATATTTCCTTTGGCCCTATAGTCTTCAAAGGGATCCGAAATATCTGTTCTCAGATTCCACAGAAATAAGGTTAGCAAAGAGATCCACGAAATACAGATGTAACTCTGTGAGATGAATTAACAGAACACTAAGCAGTTTCTCAGAAACCTTCTTTCCAGATTTCATCGGAGGATATTTCCTTTTTCACCATAGCCCTCTAAGGGCTTCCAAATATCACTTTGCCAATTCCACAAGAACTGTCTTAGCGAAAGTCTTCTTGAGGGGAAAGCTGTAAGTCTGTGAGATGATTTCACAGAACACAAAGAAGTTTCTGAGAAACCTTCTTTCTCTTTGTTATCGGAGGATATTTCCTTTGGCCCTATAGTCTTCAAAGGGAAAGGAAATATCTATTCTCAGATTCCACAGAAATAAGGCTAGCAAAGAGATCCACGAAATGCAGATGTAACCCTGTGAGATTAATTAACAGAACACTAAGCAGTTTCTCAGAAAGCTTCTTTCCAGATTTCATCGGAGGATATTTCCTTTTTCACCATAGCCCTCTCTGGGCTTCCAAATGTCACTTTGCCAATTCCACAAGAACTGTCTTAGCGAAAGGCTTCTTGAGGGGAAAGCTGTATCTCTGTCAGATGATTTCACAGAACACAAAGAAGTTTCTCAGAGAGCTTCTTTCTCTTTGTTATCGGAAGATATTTCCTTTGGCCCTATAGTCTTCAAAGGGATCCGAAATATCTGTTCACAGATTCCACAGAAATAAGGCTAGCAAAGAGATCCACGAAATACAGATGTAACTCTGTGAGATGAATTAATAGAAAACTGAGCAGTTTCTCAGAAAGCTTCTTTCCAGATTTCATCGGAGGATATTTCCTTTTTCACCATAGCCCTCTATGGGCTTCCAAATATCACTTTGCAATTTCACAAGAACTGTCTTAGCGAAAGGCTTCTTGAGGGGAAAGCTGTAACTCTGTGTGGTGATTTCAAAGAACACAAAGAAGTTTCTCAGAAAGCTTCTTTCTCTTGGTTATCGGAGGATATTTCCTTTGGCCCTATAGTCTTCAAAGGGATCCGAAATATCTGTTGTCAGATTCCACAGAAATAAGGCTAGCAAAGAGATCCACGAAATACAGATGTAACTCTGTGAGATGAATTAACAGATCACTAAGCAGTTTCTCAGAAAGCTTCTTTCCAGAGATCATGGGAGGATATTTCCTTTTTCTCCATAGCCCTCTATGAGCTTCCAAATATCACTTTGCCAATTCCACAAGAACTGTCTTAGCGAAAGGCTTCTTGAGGGGAAAGCTGTATCTCTGTGAGATGAGATAACAGAACACAAAGAAGTTTCTCAGAAAGCTTCTTTCTCTTTGTTATCGGAGGATATTTCCTTTGGCCGTATAGTCTTCAAAGGGATCCGAAATATCTGCTCTCAGATTCCACAGAAATAAGGCTAGCAAAGAGATCCACGAAGTACACGGGTAACTCTGTGAGATGAATTAACAGAACACTAAGCAGTTTCTCAGAAAGCTTCTTTCCAGATTTCATCGGAGGATATTTCCTTTTTCACCATAGCCCTCTATGGGCTTCCAAATATCACTTTGCCAATTCCACAAGAACTGTCTTAGCGAAAGGCTTCTTGAGGGGAGAGCTGTAACTCTGTGAGATGATTTCACAGAACACAAAGAAGTTTCTCAGAAAGCTTCTTTCTCTTGGTTATCGGAGGATATTTCCTTTGGCCCTGTAGTCTTCAAAGGGAAAGGAAATATCTGTTCTCAGAATCCACAGAAATAAGGCTAGCAAAGAGATCACGAAATACAGATGTAACTCTGTGAGATGAATTAACACAACACTAAGCAGTTTCTCAGAAAGCTTCCTTCCAGATTTCATCTGAGGATATTTCCTTTTTCACCATAGCCCTCTATGGGCTTCCAAATATCACTTTGCCAATTCCACAAGAACTGTCTTAGCAAAAGGCTTCTTGAGGGGAAAGCTGTAACTCTGTGAGATGATTTCACAGAACACAAAGAAGTTTCTCAGAAAGCTTCTTTCTCTTGGTTATTGGAGGATATTTCCTTTGGCCCTATAGTTTTCAAAGGGATCCGAAATATCTGTTCTCAGATTCCAGAGAAATAAGGCTAGCAAAGATATCCACGAAATACAGATGTAACTCTGTGAGATGAATTAACAGAACACTGAGCAGTTTCTCAGAAACCTTCTTTCCAGATTTCATCGGAGGATATTTCCTTTTTCACCATAGCCCTCTATGGGCTTCCAAATATCACTTTGCCAATTCCACAAGAACTGTCTTAGCGAAAGGCTTCTTGAGGGAAAAGCTGTAACTCTGTGAGACGATTTCACAGAACACAAAGAAGTTTCTCAGAAAGCTTCTTTCTCTTTGTTATCGGAGGATATTTCCTTTGGCCGTATAGTCTTCAAAGGGATCCGAAATATCTGCTCTCAGATTCCACAGAAATTAGGCTAGCAAAGAGATCCACGAAATACACGGGGAACTCTGTGAGATGAATTAACAGAACACTAAGCAGTTTCTCAGAAAGCTTCTTTCCAGTTTTCATCGGAGGATATTTCCTTTTTCACCATAGCCCTCTATGGGCTTCCAAATATCACTTTGCCAATTCCACAAGAACTGTCTTAGCGAAAGGCTTCTTGAGGGGAAAGCTGTAACTCTGTGAGATGATTTCACAGAACACAAAGAAGTTTCTCAGAAAGCTTCTTTCTCTTGGTTATCGGAGGATATTTCCTTTGGCCCTGTAGTGTTCAAAGGGAAAGGAAATATCTGTTGTCAGATTCCACAGAAATAAGGCTAGCAAAGAGATCCACGAAATACAGATGTAACTCTGTGAGATGAATTAACAGAACACTAAGCAGTTTCTCAGAAAGCTTCCTTCCAGATTTCATCGGAGGATATTTCCTTTTTCACCATAGCCCTCTATGGGCTTCCAAATATCACTTTGCCAATTCCACAAGAACTGTCTTAGCGAAAGGCTTCTTGAGGGGAAAGCTGTAACTCTGTGAGATGATTTCACAGAACACAAAGAAGTTTCTCAGAAAGCTTCTTTCTCTTTGTTATTGGAGGATATTTCCTTTGGCCCTATAGTCTTCAAAGGGATCGGAAATATCTGTTCTCAGATTCCAGAGAAATAAGGCTAGCAAAGAGATCCACGAAATACAGATGTAACTCAGTGAGATGAATTAACAGAACACTGAGCAGTTTCTCAGAAACCTTCTTTCCAGATTTCATCGGAGGATATTTCCTTTTTCACCATAGCCCTCTAAGGGCTTCCAAATATCACTTTGCCAATTCCACAAGAACTGTCTTAGCGAAAGGCTTCTTGAGGGAAAAGGTGTAACTCTGTGAGAGGATTTCACAGAACACAAAGAAGTTACTCAGAAAGCTTCTTTCTCTTTGTTATCAGAGGATATTTCCTTTGGCCGTATAGTCTTCAAAGGGAAAGGAAATATCTGTTCTCAGATTCCACAGAGATAAGGCTAGCAAAGAGATCCACGAAATACAGATGTATCCCCGTGAGATGAATTAACAGATCACTAAGCAGTTTCTCAGAAAGCTTCTTTCCAGTTTTCATCGGAGGATATTTCCTTTTTCAACGTAGCCCTCTATGGGCTTCCAAATGTCACTTTGCCAATTCCACAAGAACTGTCTTAGCGAAAGGCTTCTTGAGGGGAAAGCTGTAACTCTGTGAGATGATTTCACAGAACACAAAGAAGTTTCTTAGAAACCTCCTTTCTCTTTGTTATCGGAGGATATTTCCTTTGGCCCTATAGTCTTCAAAGGGATACGAAATATCTGTTCTCAGATTCCACAGAAATAAGGCTAGCAAAGAGATCCACGAAATACAGATGTAACTCTGTGAGATGAATTAACAGATCACTAAGCATTTTCACAGAAAGCTTCTTTCCAGATTTCATCAGAGGATATTTCCTTTTTCACCATAGCCCTCTATGGGCTTCCAAATATCACCTTGGCAATTCCACAACAACTGTCCTAGCGAAAGGCTTCTTGAGGGGAAAGCTGTAACTCTGTGAGATGATTTCACAGAACACAAAGAAGTTTCTCAGAAAGCTTCTTTCTCTTTGTTATCGGAAGATATTTCCTTTGGCCCTATAGTCTTCCAAGGGAAAGGAAATATCTGTTGTCAGATTCCACAGAAATAAGGCTAGCAAAGAGATCCACGAAATACAGATGTAACTCTGTGAGATGAATTAACAGAACACTAAGCAGTTTCTCAGAAAGCTTCTTTCCAGATTTCATCGGAGGATATTTCCTTTTTCACCATAGACATCTAGGGGTTCCAAATATCACTTTTCCAATTCCACATGAACTGTCTTAGCGAAAGGCTTCTTGAGGGGAAAGCTGTAACTCTGTGAGATGATTTCACAGACCACAAAAAAGTTTCTTAGAAAGCTTCTTCTCTTGGTTATCGGAGGATATTTCCTTTGGCCCTATAGTCTTCAAAGGGATCCGAAATATCTGTTCTCAGATTCCACAGAAATAAGGTTAGCAAAGAGATCCACGAAATACAGATGTAACTCTGTGAGATGAATTAACAGAACACTAAGCAGCTTCTCAGAAAGCTTCTTTCCATATTTCATCGGAGGATATTTCCTTTTTCACCATAGCCCTCTATGGGCTTCCAAATATCACTTTGCCAATTCCACAAGAACTGTCTTAGCGAAAGGCTTCTTGGGGGGAAAGCTGTAACTCTGTGAGATGATTTCACAAAACACAAAGAAGTTTCTCAGAAAGCTTCTTTCTCTTTGTTATCGGAGGATATTTCCTTTGGCCCTATAGTCTTCAAAGGGAAAGGAAATATCTGTTGTCAGATTCCACAGAAATAAGACTAGCAAAGAGATCCACGAAATACAGATGTAACTCTGTGAGATGAATTAACAGAACACTAAGCAGTTTCTCAGAAAGCTTCTTTCCAGATTTCATCGGAGGATATTTCCTTTTTCACCATAGCCCTCTATGGGCTTCCAAATATCACTTTGCCAATTCCACAAGAACTGTCTTGGCGAAAGGCTTCTTGAGGGGATAGCTGTAACTCTGTGAGATGATTTCACAGAACACAAAGAAGTTTCTCAGAAACCTTCTTTCTCTTTGTTATCGGAAGATATTTCCTTTGGCCCTATAGTCTTCAAAGGGATCCGAAATATCTGTTCTCAGATTCCACAGAAATAAGGCTAGCAAAGAGATCCACGAAATGCAGATGTAACTCTGTGAGATGAATTAACAGATCACTAATCAGTTTCTCAGAATGCCTCTTTCCAGATTTCATCGGAGGATATTTCCTTTTTCACTATAGCCCTCTATAGGCTTCCAAATATCACTTTGCCAATTCCAGAAGAACTGTCTTCGCGAAAGGCTTCTTGAGTGGAAAGCTGTATCTCTGTGAGATGATTTCACAGAACACAAAGAAGTTTCTCAGAGAGCTTCTTTCTCTTTGTTATCGGAAGATATTTCCTTTGGCCCTATAGTCTTCAAAGGGATCCGAAATATCTGTTCACAGATTCCACAGAAATAAGGCTAGCAAAGAGATCCACGAAATACAGATGTAACTCTGTCAGATGAATTAATAGAAAACTGAGCATTTTCTCAGAAAGCCTCTTTCCAGATTTCATCGGAGTATATTTCCTTTTTCACCATAGCCCTCTATGGGCTTCCAAATATCACTTTGCAATTCCACAAGAACTGTCTTAGCGAAAGGCTTCTTGAGGGGAAAGCTGTAACTCTGTGTGATGATTTCAAAGAACACAAAGAAGTTTCTCAGAAAGCTTCTTTCTCTTGGTTATCGGAGGATATTTCCTTTGGCCCTATAGTATTCAAAGGGATCCGAAATATCTGTTCACAGATTCCACGGAAATAAGGCTAGCAAAGAGATCCACGAAATACAGATGTAACTCTGTGAGATGAATTAATAGAACACTGAGCAGTTTCTCAGAAAGCTTCTTTCCAGATTTCATCGGAGGATATTTCCTTTTTCACCATAGCCCTCTATGGGCTTCCAAATATCACTTTGCCAATTCCACAAGAACTGTCTTAGCGAAAGGCTTCTTGAGGGGAAAGCTGTAACTCTGTGAGATGATTTCACAGAACACAAAGAAGTTTCTCAGAAAGCTTCCTTTTCTTTGTTATCGGAGGATATTTCCTTTGGCCCTATAGTCTTCAAAGGGAAAGGAAATATCTGTTGTCAGATTCCACAGAAATAAGGCTAGCAAAGAGATCCACGAAATACAGATGTAACTCTGTGAGATGAATTAACAGAACACTAAGCAGTTTCTCAGAAAGCTTCTTTCCAGATTTCATCGGAGGATATTTCCTTTTTCACCATAGCCCTCTATGGGCTTCCAAATATCACTTTGCCAATTCCACAAGAACGGTCTTAGCGAAAGGCTTCTTGAGGGGAAAGCTGTAACTCTGTGAGATGATTTCACAGAACACAAAGAAGTTTCTCAGAAAGCTTCTTTCTCTTTGTTATCGGAGGATATTTCCTTTGGCCCTATAGTCTTCAAAGGGATGCGAAATATCTGTTCTCAGATTCCACAGAAATAAGGCTAGCAAAGAGATCCACGAAATACAGATGTAACTCTGTGATATGAATTAACAGATCACTAAGCAGTTTCTCAGAAAGCTTCTTTCCAGAGATCATGGGAGGATGTTTCCTTTTTCTCCATAGCCCTCTATGAGCTTCCAAATATCACTTTGCCAATTCCACAAGAACTGTCTTAGCGAAAGGCTTCTTGAGGGGAAAGCTGTATCTCTGTGAGATGATTTCACAGAACACAAAGAAGTTTCTCAGAAAGCTTCTTTCTCTTTGTTATCGGAGGATATTTCCTTTGGCCGTATAGTCTTCAAAGGGATCCGAAATATCTGCTCTCAGATTCCACAGAAATAAGGCTAGCAAAGAGATCCACGAAGTACACGGGTAACTCTGTGAGATGAATTAACAGAACACTAAGCAGTTTCTCAGAAAGCTTCTTTCCAGATTTCATCGGAGGATATTTCCTTTTTCACCATAGACCTCTATGGGCTTCCAAATATCACTTTGCCAATTCCACAAGAACTGTCTTAGCGAAAGGCTTCTTGAGGGGAAAGCTGTAACTCTGTGAGATGATTTCACAGACCACAAAAAAGTTTCTTAGAAAGCTTCTTCTGTTGGTTATCGGAGGATATTTCCTTTGGCCCTATAGTCTTCAAAGGGATCCGAAATATCTGTTCTCAGATTCCACAGAAATAAGGTTAGCAAAGAGATCCACGAAATACAGATGTAACTCTGTGAGATGAATTAACAGAACACTAAGCAGTTTCTCAGAAGGCTTCTTTCCAGATTTCATCGGAGGATATTTCCTTTTTCACCATAGCCCTCTATGGGCTTCCAAATATCACTTTGCCAATTCCACAAGAACTGTCTTGGCGAAAGGCTTCTTGAGGGGAAAGCTGTAACTCTGTGAGATGATTTCACAGAACACAAAGAAGTTCCTCAGAAACCTTCTTTCTCTTGGTTATCGGAGGATATTTCCTTTGGCCCTATAGTCTTCAAAGGCATCCGAAATATCTGTTCTCAGATTCCACAGAAATAAGGCTAGCAAAGAGATCCACGAAATACAGATGTAACTCTGTGAGATGAATTAACAGATCACTAATCAGTTTCTCAGAAAGCCTCTTTCCAGATTTCATCGGAGGATATTTCCTTTTTCACCATAGCCCTCTATAGGCTTCCAAATATCACTTTGCCAATTCCAGAAGAACTGTCTTCGCGAAAGGCTCTCTGAGGGGAAAGCTGAATCTCTGTCAGATGATTTCACAGAACACAAAGAAGTTTCTCAGAGAGCTTCTTTCTCTTTGTTATCGGAAGATATTTCCTTTGGCCCTATAGTCTTCAAAGGGATCCGAAATATCTGTTCCCAGATTCCACAGAAATAAGGCTAGCAAAGAGATCCACGAAATACAGATTTAACTCTGTGAGATGAATTAATAGAAAACTGAGCAGTTTCTCAGAAAGCTTCTTTCCAGATTTCATCGGAGGATATTTCCTTTTTCACCATAGCCCTCTATGGGCTTCCAAATATCACTTTGCAATTCCACAAGAACTGTCTTAGCGAAAGGCTTCTTGAGGGGAAAGCTGTAACTCTGTGTGGTGATTTCAAAGAACACAAAGAAGTTTCTCAGAAAGCTTCTTTCTCTTGGTTATCGGAGGATATTTCCTTTGGCCCTATAGTATTCAAAGGGATCCGAAATATGTTCACAGATTCCACGGAAATAAGGCAAGCAAAGAGATCCACGAAATACAGATGTAACTCTGTGAGATGAATTAATAGAACACTGAGCAGTTTCTCAGAAAGCTTCTTTCCAGATTTCATCGGAGGATATTTCCTTTTTCACCATAGCCCTCTATGGGCTTCCAAATATCACTTTGCCAATTCCACAAGAACTGTCTTAGCGAAAGGCTTCTTGAGGGGAAATCTGTAACTCTGTGAGATGATTTCACAGAACACAAAGAAGTTTCTCAGAAAGCTTCTTTCTCTTTGTTATCGGAGGATATTTCCTTTGGCCCTATAGTCTTCCAAGGGATCCGAAATATCTGTTGTCAGATTCCACAGAAATAAGGCTAGCAAAGAGATCCACGAAATACAGATGTAACTCTGTGAGATGAATTAACAGATCACTAAGCAGTTTCTCGGAAAGCTTCTTTCCAGAGATCATGGGAGGATATTTCCTTTTTCTCCATAGCCCTCTATGAGCTTCCAAATATCACTTTGCCAATTCCACAAGAACTGTCTTAGCGAAAGGCTTCTTGAGGGGAAAGCTGTATCTCTGTGAGATGAGATAACAGAACACAAAGAAGTTTCTCAGAAAGCTTCTTTCTCTTTGTTATCGGAGGATATTTCCTTTGGCCGTATAGTCTTCAAAGGGATCCGAAATATCTGCTCTCAGATTCCACAGAAATAAGGCTAGCAAAGAGATCCACGAAGTACACGGGTAACTCTGTGAGATGAATTAACAGAACACTAAGCAGTTTCTCAGAAAGCTTCCTTCCAGATTTTATCGGAGGATATTTCCTTTTTCATCATAGCCCTCTATGGGCTTCCAAATATCACTTTGCCAATTCCACAAGAACTGTCTTAGCGAAAGGCTTCTTGAGGGGAAAGCTGTAACTCTGTGAGATGATTTCACAGAACACAAAGAAGTTTCTCAGAAAGCTTCCTTTTCTTTGTTATCGGAGGATATTTCCTTTGGCCCTATAGTCTTCAAAGGGAAAGGAAATATCTGTTGTCAGATTCCACAGAAATAAGGCTAGCAAAGAGATCCACGAAATACAGATGTAACTCTGTGAGATGAATTATCAGAACACTAAGCAGTTTCTCAGAAAGCTTCTTTCCAGATTTCATCGGAGGATATTTCCTTTTTCACCATAGCCCTCTATGGGCTTCCAAATATCACTTTGCCAATTCCACAAGAACTGTCTTAGCGAAAGGCTTCTTGAGGGGAAAGCTGTAACTCTGTGAGATGATTTCACAGAACACAAAGAAGTTTCTCAGAAAGCTTCTTTCTCTTTGTTATCGGAGGATATTTCCTTTGGCCCTATAGTCTTCAAAGGGATGCGAAATATCTGTTCTCAGATTCCACAGAAATAAGGCTAGCAAAGAGATCCACGAAATACAGATGTAACTCTGTGATATGAATTAACAGATCACTAAGCAGTTTCTCAGAAAGCTTCTTTCCAGAGATCATGGGAGGATGTTTCCTTTTTCTCCATAGCCCTCTATGAGCTTCCAAATATCACTTTGCCAATTCCACAAGAACTGTCTTAGCGAAAGGCTTCTTGAGGGGAAAGCTGTATCTCTGTGAGATGATTTCACAGAACACAAAGAAGTTTCTCAGAAAGCTTCTTTCTCTTTGTTATCGGAGGATATTTCCTTTGGCCGTATAGTCTTCAAAGGGATCCGAAATATCTGCTCTCAGATTCCACAGAAATAAGGCTAGCAAAGAGATCCACGAAGTACACGGGTAACTCTGTGAGATGAATTAACAGAACACTAAGCAGTTTCTCAGAAAGCTTCTTTCCAGATTTCATCGGAGGATATTTCCTTTTTCACCATAGCCCTCTATGGGCTTCCAAATATCACTTTGCCAATTCCACAAGAACTGTCTTAGCGAAAGGCTTCTTGAGGGGAAAGCTGTAACTCTGTGAGATGATTTCACAGAACACAAAGAAGTTTCTCAGAAAGCTTCTTTCTCTTGGTTATCGGAGGATATTTCCTTTGGCCCTGTAGTCTTCAAAGGGAAAGGAAATATCTGTTCTCAGATTCCACAGAAATAAGGCTAGCAAAGACATCCACGAAATACAGATGTAACTCTGTGAGATGAATTAACAGAACACTAAGCAGTTTCTCAGAAAGCTTCCTTCCAGATTTCATCTGAGGATATTTCCTTTTTCACCATAGCCCTCTATGGGCTTCCAAATATCACTTTGCCAATTCCGCAAGAACTGTCTTAGCAAAAGGCTTCTTGAGGGGAAAGCTGTAACTCTGTGAGATGATTTCACAGAACACAAAGAAGTTTCTCAGAAAGCTTCTTTCTCTTTGTTATTGGAGGATATTTCCTTTGGCCCTATAGACTTCAAATGGATCCGAAATATCTGTTCTCAGATTCCAGAGAAATAAGGCTAGCAAAGATATCCACGAAATACAGATGTAACTCTGTGAGATGAATTTACAGAACACTGAGCAGTTTCTCAGAAACCTTCTTTCCAGATTTCATCGGAGGATATTTCCTTTTTCACCATAGCCCTCTATGGGCTTCCAAATATCACTTTGCCAATTCCACAAGAACTGTCTTAGCGAAAGGCTTCTTGATTGAAAAGCTGTAACTCTGTGAGAGGATTTCACAGAACACAAAGAAGTTTCTCAGAAAGCTTCTTTCCCTTTGTTATCGGAGGATATTTCCTTTGGCCCTATAGTCTTCAAAGGGAAAGGAAATATCTGTTGTCAGATTCCACAGAAATAAGGCTAGCAAAGAGATCCACGAAATACAGATGTAACTCTGTGAGATGAATTAACAGAACACTAAGCAGTTTCTCAGAAAGCTTCTTTCCAGATTTCATCGGAGGATATTTCCTTTTCCACCATAGACCTCTATGGGCTTCCAAATATCACTTTGCCAATTCCACAAGAACTGTCTTAGCGAAAGGCTTCTTGAGGGGAAAGCTGTAACTCTGTGAGATGATTTCACAGACCACAAAAAAGTTTCTTAGAAAGCTTCTTCTCTTGGTTATCGGAGGATATTTCCTTTGGCCCTATAGTCTTCAAAGGGATCCGAAATATCTGTTCTCAGATTCCACAGAAATAAGGTTAGCAAAGAGATCCACGAAATACAGATGTAACTCTGTGAGATGAATTAACAGAACACTAAGCAGTTTCTCAGAAACCTTCTTTCCAGATTTCATCGGAGGATATTTCCTTTTTCGCCATAGCCCTCTATGGGCTTCCAAATATCACTTTGCCAATTCCACAAGAACTGTCTTAGCGAAAGGCTTCTTGAGGGGAAAGCTGTAACCCTGTGAGATGATTTCACAGAACACAAAGAAGTTTCTCAGAAAGCTTCTTTCTCTTTGTTATCGGAGGATATTTCCTTTGGCCCTATAGTCTTCAAAGGGAAAGGAAATATCTGTTGTCAGATTCCACAGAAATAAGGCTAGCAAAGAGATCCACGAAATACAGATGTAACTCTGTGAGATGAATTAACAGAACACTAAGCAGTTTCTAAGAAAGCTTCTTTCCAGATTTCATCGGAGGATATTTCCTTTTTCACCATAGCCCTCTATGGGCTTCCAAATATCACTTTGCCAATTCCACAAGAACTGTCTTGGCGAAAGGCTTCTTGAGGGGAAAGCTGTAACTCTGTGAGATGATTTCACAGAACACAAAGAAGTTTCTCAGAAACCTTCTTTCTCTTTGTTATCGGAGGATATTTCCTTTGGCCCTATAGTCTTCAAAGGGAAAGGAAATATCTGTTGTCAGATTCCACAGAAATAAGGCTAGCAAAGAGATCCACGAAATACAGATGTAACTCTGTGAGATGAATTAACAGATCACTAATCAGTTTCTCAGAAAGTCTCTTTCCAGATTTCATCGGAGGATATTTCCTTTTTCACCATAGCCCTCTATAGGCTTCCAAATATCACTTTGCCAATTCCAGAAGAACTGTCTTCGCGAAAGGCTTCTTGAGGGGAAAGCTGTATCTCTGTGAGATGATTTCACAGAACACAAAGAAGTTTCTCAGAAAGCTTCTTTCTCTTTGTTATCGGAAGATATTTCCTTTGGCCCTATAGTCTTCAAAGGGATCCGAAATATCTGTTCACAGATTCCACAGAAATAAGGCTAGCAAAGAGATCCACGAAATACAGATGTAACTCTGTGAGATGAATTAATAGAAAACTGAGCAGTTTCTCAGAAAGCTTCTTTCCAGATTTCATCGGAGGATATTTCCTTTTTCACCATAGCCCTCTAAGGGCTTCCAAATATCACTTTGCCAATTCCACAAGAACTGTCTTAGCGAAAGTCTTCTTGAGGAGAAAGCTGTAAGTCTGTGAGATGATTTCACAGAACACAAAGAAGTTTCTGAGAAAGCTTCTTTCTCTTTGTTATCGGAGGATATTTCCTTTGGCCCTATAGTCTTCAAAGGGAAAGGAAATATCTATTCTCAGATTCCACAGAAATAAGACTAGCAAAGAGATCCACGAAATACAGATGTAACCCTGTGAGATTAATTAACAGAACACTAAGCAGTTTCTCAGAAAGCTTCTTTCCAGATTTCATCGGAGGATATTTCCTTTTTCACCATAGCCCTCTCTGGGCTTCCAAATGTCACTTTGCCAATTCCACAAGAACTGTCTTAGCGAAAGGCTTCTTGAGGGGAAAGCTGTAACTCTGTGAGATGATTTCACAGAACACAAAGAAGTTTCTCAGAAAGCTTCTTTCTCTTTGTTATCGGAGGATATTTCCTTTGGCCCTATAGTCTTCAAAGGGAAAGGAAATATCTGTTGTCAGATTCCACAGAAATAAGGCTAGCAAAGAGATCCACGAAATACAGATGTAACTCTGTGAGATGAATTAACAGAACACTAAGCAGTTTCTCAGAAAGCTTCTTTCCAGATTTCATCGGAGGATATTTCCTTTTTCACCATAGCCCTCTACGGGCTTCCAAATATCACTTTTCCAATTCCACAAGAACTGTCTTAGCGAAAGGCTTCTTGAGGGGAAAGCTGTAACTCTGTGAGATGATTTCACAGACCACAAAAAAGTTTCTTAGAAAGCTTCTTCTCTTGGTTATCGGAGGATATTTCCTTTGGCCCTATAGTCTTCAAAGGCATCCGAAATATCTGTTCTCAGATTCCACAGAAATAAGGCTAGCAAAGAGATCCACGAAATACAGATGTAACTCTGTGAGATGAATTAACAGATCACTAATCAGTTTCTCAGAAAGCCTCTTTCCAGATTTCATCGGAGGATATTTCCTTTTTCACCATAGCCCTCTATAGGCTTCCAAATATCACTTTGCCAATTCCAGAAGAACTGTCTTCGCGAAAGGCTTCTTGAGGGGAAAGCTGTATCTCTGTCAGATGATTTCACAGAACACAAAGAAGTTTCTCAGAGAGCTTCTTTCTCTTTGTTATCGGAAGATATTTCCTTTGGCCCTATAGTCTTCAAAGGGATCCGAAATATCTGTTCACAGATTCCACAGAAATAAGGCTAGCAAAGAGATCCACGAAATACAGATGTAACTCTGTGAGATGAATTAATAGAAAACTGAGCAGTTTCTCAGAAAGCTTCTTTCCAGATTTCATCGGAGGATATTTCCTTTTTCACCATAGCCCTCTATGGGCTTCCAAATATCACTTTGCAATTCCACAAGAACTGTCTTAGCGAAAGGCTTCTTGAGGGGAAAGCTTTAACTCTGTGTGGTGATTTCAAAGAACACAAAGAAGTTTCTCAGAAAGCTTCTTTCTCTTGGTTATCGGAGGATATTTCCTTTGGCCCTATAGTATTCAAAGGGATCCGAAATATGTTCACAGATTCCACGGAAATAAGGCTAGCAAAGAGATCCACGAAATACAGATGTAACTCTGTGAGATGAATTAATAGAACACTGAGCAGTTTCTCAGAAAGCTTCTTTCCAGATTTCATCGGAGGATATTTCCTTTTTCACCATAGCCCTCTATGGGCTTCCAAATATCACTTTGCCAATTCCACAAGAACTGTCTTAGCGAAAGGCTTCTTGAGGGGAAAGCTGTAACTCTGTGAGATGATTTCACAGAACACAAAGAAGTTTCTCAGAAAGCTTCTTTCTCTTTGTTATCGGAGGATATTTCCTTTGGCCCTATAGTCTTCAAAGGGATCCGAAATATCTGTTGTCAGATTCCACAGAAATAAGGCTAGCAAAGAGATCCACGAAATACAGATGTAACTCTGTGAGATGAATTAACAGATCACTAAGCAGTTTCTCAGAAAGCTTCTTTCCAGAGATCATGGGAGGATATTTCCTTTTTCTCCATAGTCCTCTATGAGCTTCCAAATATCACTTTGCCAATTCCACAAGAACTGTCTTAGCGAAAGGCTTCTTGAGGGGAAAGCTGTATCTCTGTGAGATGAGATAACAGAACACAAAGAAGTTTCTCAGAAAGCTTCTTTCTCTTTGTTATCGGAGGATATTTCCTTTGGCCGTATAGTCTTCAAAGGGATCCGAAATATCTGCTCTCAGATTCCACAGAAATAAGGCTAGCAAAGAGATCCACGAAGTACACGGGTAATTCTGTGAGATGAATTAACAGAACACTAAGCAGTTTCTCAGAAAGCTTCTTTCCAGATTTCATCGGAGGATATTTCCTTTTTCACCATAGCCCTCTATGGGCTTCCAAATATCACTTTGCCAATTCCACAAGAACTGTCTTAGCGAAAGGCTTCTTGAGGGGAAAGCTGTAACTCTGTGAGATGATTTCACAGAACACAAAGAAGTTTCTCAGAAAGCTTCTTTCTCTTGGTTATCAGAGGATATTTCCTTTGGCCCTGTAGTCTTCAAAGGGAAAGGAAATATCTGTTCTCAGAATCCACAGAAATAAGGCTAGCAAAGAGATCACGAAATACAGATGTAACTCTGTGAGATGAATTAACACAACACTAAGCAGTTTCTCAGAAAGCTTCCTTCCAGATTTCATCTGAGGATATTTCCTTTTTCACCATAGCCCTCTATGGGCTTCCAAATATCACTTTGCCAATTCCACAAGAACTGTCTTAGCAAAAGGCTTCTTGAGGGGAAAGCTGTAACTCTGTGAGATGATTTCACAGAACACAAAGAAGTTTCTCAGAAAGCTTCTTTCTCTTTGTTATTGGAGGATATTTCCTTTGGCCCTATAGTTTTCAAAGGGATCCGAAATATCTGTTCTCAGATTCCAGAGAAATAAGGCTAGCAAAGATATCCACGAAATACAGATGTAACTCTGTGAGATGAATTAACAGAATACTGAGCAGTTTCTCAGAAACCTTCTTTCCAGATTTCATCGGAGGATATTTCCTTTTTCACCATAGCCCTCTATGGGCTTCCAAATATCACTTTGCCAATTCCACAAGAACTGTCTTAGCGAAAGGCTTCTTGAGGGAAAAGCTGTAACTCTGTGAGAGGATTTCACAGAACACAAAGAAGTTTCTCAGAAAGCTTCTTTCTCTTTGTTATCGGAGGATATTTCCTTTGGCCGTATAGTCTTCAAAGGGATCCGAAATATCTGCTCTCAGATTCCACAGAAATTAGGCTAGCAAAGAGATCCACGAAATACACGGGGAACTCTGTGAGATGAATTAACAGAACACTAAGCAGTTTCTCAGAAAGCTTCTTTCCAGTTTTCATCGGAGGATATTTCCTTTTTCACCATAGCCCTCTATGGGCTTCCAAATATCACTTTGCCAATTCCACAAGAACTGTCTTAGCGAAAGGCTTCTTGAGGGGAAAGCTGTAACTCTGTGAGATGATTTCACAGAACACAAAGAAGTTTCTCAGAAAGCTTCTTTCTCTTGGTTATCGGAGGATATTTCCTTTGGCCCTGTAGTGTTCAAAGGGAAAGGAAATATCTGTTGTCAGATTCCACAGAAATAAGGCTAGCAAAGAGATCCACGAAATACAGATGTAACTCTGTGAGATGAATTAACAGAACACTAAGCAGTTTCTCAGAAAGCTTCCTTCCAGATTTCATCGGAGGATATTTCCTTTTTCACCATAGCCCTCTATGGGCTTCCAAATATCACTTTGCCAATTCCACAAGAACTGTCTTAGCGAAAGCCTTCTTGAGGGGAAAGCTGTAACTCTGTGAGATGATTTCACAGAACACAAAGAAGTTTCTCAGAAAGCTTCTTTCTCTTTGTTATTGGAGGATATTTCCTTTGGCCCTATAGTCTTCAAAGGGATCGGAAATATCTGTTCTCAGATTCCAGAGAAATAAGGCTAGCAAAGATATCCACGAAATACAGATGTAACTCAGTGAGATGAATTAACAGAACACTGAGCAGTTTCTCAGAAACCTTCTTTCCAGATTTCATCGGAGGATATTTCCTTTTTCACCATAGCCCTCTATGGGCTTCCAAATATCACTTTGCCAATTCCACAAGAACTGTCTTAGCGAAAGGCTTCTTGAGGGAAAAGGTTTAACTCTGTGAGAGGATTTCACAGAACACAAAGAAGTTACTCAGAAAGCTTCTTTCTCTTTGTTATCAGAGGATATTTCCTTTGGCCGTATAGTCTTCAAAGGGAAAGGAAATATCTGTTCTCAGATTCCACAGAGATAAGGCTAGCAAAGAGATCCACGAAATACAGATGTATCCCCGTGAGATGAATTAACAGAACACTAAGCATTTTCTCAGAAAGCTTCTTTCCAGTTTTCATCGGAGGATATTTCCTTTTTCACCGTAGCCCTCTATGGGCTTCCAAATGTCACTTTGCCAATTCCACAAGAACTGTCTTAGCGAAAGGCTTCTTGAGGGGAAAGCTGTAACTCTGTGAGATGATTTCACAGAACACAAAGAAGTTTCTTAGAAACCTCCTTTCTCTTTGTTATCGGAGGATATTTCCTTTGGCCCTATAGTCTTCAAAGGGATACGAAATATCTGTTCTCAGATTCCACAGAAATAAGGCTAGCAAAGAGATCCACGAAATACAGATGTAACTCTGTGAGATGAATTAACAGATCACTAAGCATTTTCTCAGAAAGCTTCTTTCCAGATTTCATCAGAGGATATTTCCTTTTTCACCATAGCCCTCTATGGGCTTCCAAATATCACTTGGCCAATTCCAGAAGAACTGTCTTATCGAAAGGCTTCTTGAGGGGAAAGCTGTAACTCTGTGAGATGATTTCACAGAACACAAAGAAGTTTCTCAGAAAGCTTCTTTCTCTTGGTTATCGGAGGATATTTCCTTTGGCCCTGTAGTGTTCAAAGGGAAAGGAAATATCTGTTGTCAGATTCCACAGAAATAAGGCTAGCAAAGAGATCCACGAAATACAGATGTAACTCTGTGAGATGAATTAACAGAACACTAAGCAGTTTCTCAGAAAGCTTCCTTCCAGATTTCATCGGAGGATATTTCCTTTTTCACCATAGCCCTCTATGGGCTTCCAAATATCACTTTGCCAATTCCACAAGAACTGTCTTAGCGAAAGCCTTCTTGAGGGGAAAGCTGTAACTCTGTGAGATGATTTCACAGAACACAAAGAAGTTTCTCAGAAAGCTTCTTTCTCTTTGTTATTGGAGGATATTTCCTTTGGCCCTATAGTCTTCAAAGGGATCGGAAATATCTGTTCTCAGATTCCAGAGAAATAAGGCTAGCAAAGATATCCACGAAATACAGATGTAACTCAGTGAGATGAATTAACAGAACACTGAGCAGTTTCTCAGAAACCTTCTTTCCAGATTTCATCGGAGGATATTTCCTTTTTCACCATAGCCCTCTATGGGCTTCCAAATATCACTTTGCCAATTCCACAAGAACTGTCTTAGCGAAAGGCTTCTTGAGGGAAAAGGTTTAACTCTGTGAGAGGATTTCACAGAACACAAAGAAGTTACTCAGAAAGCTTCTTTCTCTTTGTTATCAGAGGATATTTCCTTTGGCCGTATAGTCTTCAAAGGGAAAGGAAATATCTGTTCTCAGATTCCACAGAGATAAGGCTAGCAAAGAGATCCACGAAATACAGATGTATCCCCGTGAGATGAATTAACAGAACACTAAGCATTTTCTCAGAAAGCTTCTTTCCAGTTTTCATCGGAGGATATTTCCTTTTTCACCGTAGCCCTCTATGGGCTTCCAAATGTCACTTTGCCAATTCCACAAGAACTGTCTTAGCGAAAGGCTTCTTGAGGGGAAAGCTGTAACTCTGTGAGATGATTTCACAGAACACAAAGAAGTTTCTTAGAAACCTCCTTTCTCTTTGTTATCGGAGGATATTTCCTTTGGCCCTATAGTCTTCAAAGGGATACGAAATATCTGTTCTCAGATTCCACAGAAATAAGGCTAGCAAAGAGATCCACGAAATACAGATGTAACTCTGTGAGATGAATTAACAGATCACTAAGCATTTTCTCAGAAAGCTTCTTTCCAGATTTCATCAGAGGATATTTCCTTTTTCACCATAGCCCTCTATGGGCTTCCAAATATCACTTGGCCAATTCCAGAAGAACTGTCTTATCGAAAGGCTTCTTGAGGGGAAAGCTGTAACTCTGTGAGATGATTTCACAGAACACAAAGAAGTTTCTCAGAAAGCTTCTTTCTCTTTGTTATCGGAAGATATTTCCTTTGGCCCTATAGTCTTCAAAGGGAAAGGAAATATCTGTTGTCAGATTCCACAGAAATAAGGCTAGCAAAGAGATCCACGAAATACAGATGTAACTCTGTGAGATGAATTAACAGAACACTAAGCAGTTTCTCAGAAAGCTTCTTTCCAGATTTCATCGGAGGATATTTCCTTTTTCACCATAGACCTCTATGGGCTTCCAAATATCACTTTTCCAATTCCACAAAAACTGTCTTAGCGAAAGGCTTCTTGAGGGGAAAGCTGTAACTCTGTGAGATGATTTCACAGACCACAAAAAAGTTTCTTAGAAAGCTTCTTCTCTTGGTTATCGGAGGATATTTCCTTTGGCCCTATAGTCTTCAAAGGGATCCGAAATATCTGTTCTCAGATTCCACAGAAATAAGGTTAGCAAAGAGATCCACGAAATACAGATGTAACTCTGTGAGATGAATTAACAGAACACTAAGCAGCTTCTCAGAAAGCTTCTTTCCAGATTTCATCGGAGGATATTTCCTTTTTCACCATAGCCCTCTATGGGCTTCCAAATATCACTTTGCCAATTCCACAAGAACTGTCTTAGCGAAAGGCTTCTTGAGGGGAAAGCTGTAACTCTGTGAGATGATTTCACAGAACACAAAGAAGTTTCTCAGAAAGCTTCTTTCTCTTTGTTATCGGAGGATATTTCCTTTGGCCCTATAGTCTTCAAAGGGAAAGGAAATATGTGTTGTCAGATTCCACAGAAATAAGGCTAGCAAAGAGATCCACGAAATGCAGATGTAACTCTGTGAGATGAATTAACAGATCACTAATCAGTTTCTCAGAATGCCTCTTTCCAGATTTCATCGGAGGATATTTCCTTTTTCACTATAGCCCTCTATAGGCTTCCAAATATCACTTTGCCAATTCCAGAAGAACTGTCTTCGCGAAAGGCTTCTTGAGTGGAAAGCTGTATCTCTGTGAGATGATTTCACAGAACACAAAGAAGTTTCTCAGAGAGCTTCTTTCTCTTTGTTATCGGAAGATATTTCCTTTGGCCCTATAGTCTTCAAAGGGATCCGAAATATCTGTTCACAGATTCCACAGAAATAAGGCTAGCAAAGAGATCCACGAAATACAGATGTAACTCTGTGAGATGAATTAATAGAAAACTGAGCATTTTCTCAGAAAGCTTCTTTCCAGATTTCATCGGAGTATATTTCCTTTTTCACCATAGCCCTCTATGGGCTTCCAAATATCACTTTGCAATTCCACAAGAACTGTCTTAGCGAAAGGCTTCTTGAGGGGAAAGCTGTAACTCTGTGTGATGATTTCAAAGAACACAAAGAAGTTTCTCAGAAAGCGTCTTTCTCTTGGTTATCGGAGGATATTTCCTTTGGCCCTATAGTATTCAAAGGGATCCGAAATATCTGTTCACAGATTCCACGGAAATAAGGCTAGCAAAGAGATCCACGAAATACAGATGTAACTCTGTGAGATGAATTAATAGAACACTGAGCAGTTTCTCTGAAAGCTTCTTTCCAGATTTCATCGGAGGATATTTCCTTTTTCACCATAGCCCTCTATGGGCTTCCAAATATCACTTTGCCCATTCCACAAGAACTGTCTTAGCGAAAGGCTTCTTGAGGGGAAAGCTGTAACTCTGTGAGATGATTTCACAGAACACAAAGAAGTTTCTCAGAAAGCTTCCTTTTCTTTGTTATCGGAGGATATTTCCTTTGGCCCTATAGTCTTCAAAGGGAAAGGAAATATCTGTTGTCAGATTCCACAGAAATAAGGCTAGCAAACAGATCCACGAAATACAGATGTAACTCTGTGAGATGAATTAATAGAAAACTGAGCATTTTCTCAGAAAGCTTCTTTCCAGATTTCATCGGAGTATATTTCCTTTTTCACCATAGCCCTCTATGGGCTTCCAAATATCACTTTGCAATTCCACAAGAACTGTCTTAGCGAAAGGCTTCTTGAGGGGAAAGCTGTAACTCTGTGTGATGATTTCAAAGAACACAAAGAAGTTTCTCAGAAAGCTTCTTTCTCTTGGTTATCGGAGGATATTTCCTTTGGCCCTATAGTATTCAAAGGGATCCGAAATATCTGTTCACAGATTCCACGGAAATAAGGCTAGCAAAGAGATCCACGAAATACAGATGTAACTCTGTGAGATGAATTAATAGAACACTGAGCAGTTTCTCAGAAAGCTTCTTTCCAGATTTCATCGGAGGATATTTCCTTTTTCACCATAGCCCTCTATGGGCTTCCAAATATCACTTTGCCAATACCACAAGAACTGTCTTAGCGAAAGGCTTCTTGAGGGGAAAGCTGTAACTCTGTGAGATGATTTCACAGAACACAAAGAAGTTTCTCAGAAAGCTTCTTTCTCTTGGTTATCGGAGGATATTTCCTTTGGCCCTGTAGTCTTCAAAGGGAAAGGAAATATCTGTTCTCAGGTTCCACAGAAATAAGGCTAGCAAAGACATCCACGAAATACAGATGTAACTCTGTGAGATGAATTAACAGAACACTAAGCAGTTTCTCAGAAAGCTTCCTTCCAGATTTCATCTGAGGATATTTCCTTTTTCACCATAGCCCTCTATGGGCTTCCAAATATCACTTTGCCAATTCCACAAGAACTGTCTTAGCAAAAGGCTACTTGAGGGGAAAGCTGTAACTCTGTGAGATGATTTCACAGAACACAAAGAAGTTTCTCAGAAAGCTTCTTTCTCTTTGTTATTGGAGGATATTTCCTTTGGCCCTATAGTCTTCAAAGGGATCCGAAATATCTGTTCTCAGATTCCAGAGAAATAAGGCTAGCAAAGATATCCACGAAATACAGATGTAACTCTGTGAGATGAATTAACAGAACACTGAGCAGTTTCTCAGAAACCTTGTTTCCAGATTTCATCGGAGGATATTTCCTTTTTCACCATAGCCCTCTATGGGCTTCCAAATATCACTTTGCCAATTCCACAAGAACTGTCTTAGCGAAAGGCTTCTTGAGGGAAAAGCTGTAACTCTGTGAGAGGATTTCACAGAACACAAAGAAGTTTCTCAGAAAGCTTCTTTCTCTTTGTTATCGGAGGATATTTCCTTTGGCCCTATAGTCTTCAAAGGGAAAGGAAATATCTGTTGTCAGATTCCACAGAAATAAGGCTAGCAAAGAGATCCACGAAATACAGATGTAACTCTGTGAGATGAATTAACAGAACACTAAGCAGTTTCTCAGAAAGCTTCTTTCCAGATTTCATCGGAGGATATTTCCTTTTTCACCATAGCCCTCTCTGGGCTTCCAAATGTCACTTTGCCAATTCCACAAGAACTGTCTTAGCGAAAGGCTTCTTGAGGGGAAAGCTGTAACTCTGTGAGATGATTTCACAGAACACAAAGAAGTTTCTCAGAAAGCTTCTTTCTCTTTGTTATCGGAGGATATTTCCTTTGGCCCTATAGTCTTCAAAGGGAAAGGAAATATCTGTTGTCAGATTCCACAGAAATAAGGCTAGCAAAGAGATCCACGAAATACAGATGTAACTCTGTGAGATGAATTAACAGAACACTAAGCAGTTTCTCAGAAAGCTTCTTTCCAGATTTCATCGGAGGATATTTCCTTTTTCACCATAGCCCTCTATGGGCTTCCAAATATCACTTTTCCAATTCCACAAGAACTGTCTTAGCGAAAGGCTTCTTGAGGGGAAAGCTGTAACTCTGTGAGATGATTTCACAGACCACAAAAAAGTTTCTTAGAAAGCTTCTTCTCTTGGTTATCGGAGGATATTTCCTTTGGCCCTATAGTCTTCAAAGGCATCCGAAATATCTGTTCTCAGATTCCACAGAAATAAGGCTAGCAAAGAGATCCACGAAATACAGATGTAACTCTGTGAGATGAATTAACAGATCACTAATCAGTTTCTCAGAAAGCCTCTTTCCAGATTTCATCGGAGGATATTTCCTTTTTCACCATAGCCCTCTATAGGCTTCCAAATATCACTTTGCCAATTCCAGAAGAACTGTCTTCGCGAAAGGCTTCTTGAGGGGAAAGCTGTATCTCTGTCAGATGATTTCACAGAACACAAAGAAGTTTCTCAGAGAGCTTCTTTCTCTTTGTTATCGGAAGATATTTCCTTTGGCCCTATAGTCTTCAAAGGGATCCGAAATATTTGTTCACAGATTCCACAGAAATAAGGCTAGCAAAGAGATCCACGAAATACAGATGTAACTCTGTGAGATGAATTAATAGAAAACTGAGCAGTTTCTGAGAAAGCTTCTTTCCAGATTTCATCGGAGGATATTTCCTTTTTCACCATAGCCCTCTATGGGCTTCCAAATATCACTTTGCAATTCCACAAGAACTGTCTTAGCGAAAGGCTTCTTGAGGGGAAAGCTGTAACTCTGTGTGGTGATTTCAAAGAACACAAAGAAGTTTCTCAGAAAGCTTCTTTCTCTTGGTTATCGGAGGATATTTCCTTTGGCCCTATAGTATTCAAAGGGATCCGAAATATGTTCACAGATTCCACGGAAATAAGGCTAGCAAAGAGATCCACGAAATACAGATGTAACTCTGTGAGATGAATTAATAGAACACTGAGCAGTTTCTCAGAAAGCTTCTTTCCAGATTTCATCGGAGGATATTTCCTTTTTCACCATAGCCCTCTATGGGCTTCCAAATATCACTTTGCCAATTCCACAAGAACTGTCTTAGCGAAAGGCTTCTTGAGGGGAAAGCTGTAACTCTGTGAGATTATTTCACAGAACACAAAGAAGTTTCTCAGAAAGCTTCTTTCTCTTTGTTATCGGAGGATATTTCCTTTGGCCCTATAGTCTTCAAAGGGATCCGAAATATCTGTTGTCAGATTCCACAGAAATAAGGCTAGCAAAGAGATCCACGAAATACAGATGTAACTCTGTGAGATGAATTAACAGATCACTAAGCAGTTTCTCAGAAAGCTTCTTTCCAGAGATCATGGGAGGATATTTCCTTTTTCTCCATAGCCCTCTATGAGCTTCCAAATATCACTTTGCCAATTCCACAAGAACTGTCTTAGCGAAAGGCTTCTTGAGGGGAAAGCTGTATCTCTGTGAGATGAGATAACAGAACACAAAGAAGTTTCTCAGAAAGCTTCTTTCTCTTTGTTTTCGGAGGATATTTCCTTTGGCCGTATAGTCTTCAAAGGGATCCGAAATATCTGCTCTCAGATTCCACAGAAATAAGGCTAGCAAAGAGATCCACGAAGTACACGGGTAACTCTGTGAGATGAATTAACAGAACACTAAGCAGTTTCTCAGAAAGCTTCTTTCCAGATTTCATCGGAGGATATTTCCTTTTTCACCATAGCCCTCTATGGGCTTCCAAATATCACTTTGCCAATTCCACAAGAACTGTCTTAGCGAAAGGCTTCTTGAGGGGAAAGCTGTAACTCTGTGAGATGATTTCACAGAACACAAAGAAATTTCTCAGAAAGCTTCTTTCTCTTGGTTATCGGAGGATATTTCCTTTGGCCCTGTAGTCTTCAAAGGGAAAGGAAATATCTGTTCTCAGAATCCACAGAAATAAGGCTAGCAAAGAGATCACGAAATACAGATGTAACTCTGTGAGATGAATTAACACAACACTAAGCAGTTTCTCAGAAAGCTTCCTTCCAGATTTCATCGGAGGATATTTCCTTTTTCACCATAGCCCTCTATGGGCTTCCAAATATCACTTTGCCAATTCCACAAGAACTGTCTTAGCGAAAGGCTTCTTGACGGGAAAGCTGTAACTCTGTGAGATGATTTCACAGAACACAAAGAAGTTTCTCAGAAACCTTCTTTCTCTTTGTTATCGGAGGATATTTCCTTTGGCCCTATAGTCTTCCAAGGGATCCGAAATATCTGTTGTCAGATTCCACAGAAATAAGGCTAGCAAAGAGATCCACGAAATACAGATGTAACTCTGTGAGATGAATTAACAGATCACTAAGCAATTTCTCAGAAAGCTTCTTTCCAGAGATCATGGGAGGATATTTCCTTTTTCTCCATAGCCCTCTATGAGCTTCCAAATATCACTTTGCCAATTCCACAAGAACTGTCTTAGCGAAAGGCTTCTTGAGGGGAAAGCTGTATCTCTGTGAGATGAGATAACAGAACACAAAGAAGTTTCTCAGAAAGCTTCTTTCTCTTTGTTATCGGAGGATATTTCCTTTGGCCGTATAGTCTTCAAAGGGATCCGAAATATCTGCTCTCAGATTCCACAGAAATAAGGCTAGCAAAGAGATCCACGAAGTACACGGGTAACTCTGTGAGATGAATTAACAGAACACTAAGCAGTTTCTCAGAAAGCTTCTTTCCAGATTTCATCGGAGGATATTTCCTTTTTCACCATAGCCATCTATGGGCTTCCAAATATCACTTTGCCAATTCCACAAGAACTGTCTTAGCGAAAGGCTTCTTGAGGGGAAAGCTGTAACTCTGTGAGATGATTTCACAGAACACAAAGAAGTTTCTCAGAAAGGTTCTTTCTCTTGGTTATCGGAGGATATTTCCTTTGGCCCTGTAGTCTTCAAAGGGAAAGGAAATATCTGTTCTCAGAATCCACAGAAATAAGGCTAGCAAAGAGATCACGAAATACAGATGTAACTCTGTGAGATGAATTAACACAACACTAAGCAGTTTCTCAGAAAGCTTCCTTCCAGATTTCATCTGAGGATATTTCCTTTTTCACCATAGCCCTCTATGGGCTTCCAAATATCACTTTGCCAATTCCACAAGAACTGTCTTAGCAAAAGGCTTCTTGAGGGGAAAGCTGTAACTCTGTGAGATGATTTCACAGAACACAAAGAAGTTTCTCAGAAAGCTTCTTTCTCTTTGTTATTGGAGGATATTTCCTTTGGCCCTATAGTTTTCAAAGGGATCCGAAATATCTGTTCTCAGATTCCAGAGAAATAAGGCTAGCAAAGATATCCACGAAATACAGATGTAACTCTGTGAGATGTATTAACAGAATACTGAGCAGTTTCTCAGAAACCTTCTTTCCAGATTTCATCGGAGGATATTTCCTTTTTCACCATAGCCCTCTATGGGCTTCTAAATATCACTTTGCCAATTCCACAAGAACTGTCTTAGCGAAAGGCTTCTTGAGGGAAAAGCTGTAACTCTGTGAGAGGATTTCACAGAACACAAAGAAGTTTCTCAGAAAGCTTCTTTCTCTTTGTTATCGGAGGATATTTCCTTTGGCCGTATAGTCTTCAAAGGGATCCGAAATATCTGCTCTCAGATTCCACAGAAATTAGGCTAGCAAAGAGATCCACGAAATACACGGGGAACTCTGTGAGATGAATTAACAGAACACTAAGTAGTTTCTCAGAAAGCTTCTTTCCAGTTTTCATCGGAGGATATTTCCTTTTTCACCATAGCCCTCTATGGGCTTCCAAATATCACTTTGCCAATTCCACAAGAACTGTCTTAGCGAAAGGCTTCTTGAGGGGAAAGCTGTAACTCTGTGAGATGATTTCACAGAACACAAAGAAGTTTCTCAGAAAGCTTCTTTCTCTTGGTTATCGGAGGATATTTCCTTTGGCCCTGTAGTGTTCAAAGGGAAAGGAAATATCTGTTGTCAGATTCCACAGAAATAAGGCTAGCAAAGAGATCCACGAAATACAGATGTAACTCTGTGAGATGAATTAACAGAACACTAAGCAGTTTCTCAGAAAGCTTCCTTCCAGATTTCATCGGAGGATATTTCCTTTTTCACCATAGCCCTCTATGGGCTTCCAAATATCACTTTGCCAATTCCACAAGAACTGTCTTAGCGAAAGGCTTCTTGAGGGGAAAGCTGTAACTCTGTGAGATGATTTCACAGAACACAAAGAAGTTTCTCAGAAAGCTTCTTTCTCTTTGTTATTGGAGGATATTTCCTTTGGCCCTATAGTCTTCAAAGGGATCGGAAATATCTGTTCTCAGATTCCAGAGAAATAAGGCTAGCAAAGATATCCACGAAATACAGATGTAACTCAGTGAGATGAATTAACAGAACACTGAGCAGTTTCTCAGAAACCTTCTTTCCAGATTTCATCGGAGGATATTTCCTTTTTCACCATAGCCCTCTATGGGCTTCCAAATATCACTTTGCCAATTCCACAAGAACTGTCTTAGCGAAAGGCTTCTTGAGGGAAAAGGTTTAACTCTGTGAGAGGATTTCACAGAACAAAAAGAAGTTACTCAGAAAGCTTCTTTCTCTTTGTTATCAGAGGATATTTCCTTTGGCCGTATAGTCTTCAAAGGGAAAGGAAATATCTGTTCTCAGATTCCACAGAGATAAGGCTAGCAAAGAGATCCACGAAATACAGATGTATCCCCGTGAGATGAATTAACAGAACACTAAGCATTTTCTCAGAAAGCTTCTTTCCAGTTTTCATCGGAGGATATTTCCTTTTTCACCGTAGCCCTCTATGGGCTTCCAAATGTCACTTTGCCAATTCCACAAGAACTGTCTTAGCGAAAGGCTTCTTGAGGGGAAAGCTGTAACTCTGTGAGATGATTTCACAGAACACAAAGAAGTTTCTTAGAAACCTCCTTTCTCTTTGTTATCGGAGGATATTTCCTTTGGCCCTATAGTCTTCAAAGGGATACGAAATATCTGTTCTCAGATTCCACAGAAATAAGGCTAGCAAAGAGATCCACGAAATACAGATGTAACTCTGTGAGATGAATTAACAGATCACTAAGCATTTTCTCAGAAAGCTTCTTTCCAGATTTCATCAGAGGATATTTCCTTTTTCACCATAGCCCTCTATGGGCTTCCAAATATCACTTGGCCAATTCCAGAAGAACTGTCTTATCGAAAGGCTTCTTGAGGGGAAAGCTGTAACTCTGTGAGATGATTTCACAGAACACAAAGAAGTTTCTCAGAAAGCTTCTTTCTCTTTGTTATCGGAAGATATTTCCTTTGGCCCTATAGTCTTCAAAGGGAAAGGAAATATCTGTTGTCAGATTCCACAGAAATAAGGCTAGCAAAGAGATCCACGAAATACAGATGTAACTCTGTGAGATGAATTAACAGAACACTAAGCAGTTTCTCAGAAAGCTTCTTTCCAGATTTCATCGGAGGATATTTCCTTTTTCACCATAGACCTCTATGGGCTTCCAAATATCACTTTTCCAATTCCACAAAAACTGTCTTAGCGAAAGGCTTCTTGAGGGGAAAGCTGTAACTCTGTGAGATGATTTCACAGACCACAAAAAAGTTTCTTAGAAAGCTTCTTCTCTTGGTTATCGGAGGATATTTCCTTTGGCCCTATAGTCTTCAAAGGGATCCGAAATATCTGTTCTCAGATTCCACAGAAATAAGGTTAGCAAAGAGATCCACGAAATACAGATGTAACTCTGTGAGATGAATTAACAGAACACTAAGCAGCTTCTCAGAAAGCTTCTTTCCAGATTTCATCGGAGGATATTTCCTTTTTCACCATAGCCCTCTATGGGCTTCCAAATATCACTTTGCCAATTCCACAAGAACTGTCTTAGCGAAAGGCTTCTTGAGGGGAAAGCTGTAACTCTGTGAGATGATTTCACAAAACACAAAGAAGTTTCTCAGAAAGCTTCTTTCTCTTTGTTATCGGAGGATATTTCCTTTGGCCCTATAGTCTTCAAAGGGAAAGGAAATATCTGTTGTCAGATTCCACAGAAATAAGGCTAGCAAAGAGATCCACGAAATACAGATGTAACTCTGTGAGATGAATTAACAGAACACTAAGCAGTTTCTCAGAAAGCTTCTTTCCAGATTTCATCGGAGGATATTTCCTTTTTCACCATAGCCCTCTATGGGCTTCCAAATATCACTTTGCCAATTCCACAAGAACTGTCTTGGCGAAAGGCTTCTTGAGGGGATAGCTGTAACTCTGTGAGATGATTTCACAGAACACAAAGAAGTTTCTCAGAAACCTTCTTTCTCTTTGTTATCGGAGGATATTTCCTTTGGCCCTATAGTCTTCAAAGGGATCCGAAATATCTGTTCTCAGATTCCACAGAAATAAGGCTAGCAAAGAGATCCACGAAATGCAGATGTAACTCTGTGAGATGAATTAACAGATCACTAATCAGTTTCTCAGAATGCCTCTTTCCAGATTTCATCGGAGGATATTTCCTTTTTCACTATAGCCCTCTATAGGCTTCCAAATATCACTTTGCCAATTCCAGAAGAACTGTCTTCGCGAAAGGCTTCTTGAGTGGAAAGCTGTATCTCTGTGAGATGATTTCACAGAACACAAAGAAGTTTCTCAGAGAGCTTCTTTCTCTTTGTTATCGGAAGATATTTCCTTTGGCCCTATAGTCTTCAAAGGGATCCGAAATATCTGTTCACAGATTCCACAGAAATAAGGCTAGCAAAGAGATCCACGAAATACAGATGTAACTCTGTGAGATGAATTAATAGAAAACTGAGCATTTTCTCAGAAAGCTTCTTTCCAGATTTCATCGGAGTATATTTCCTTTTTCACCATAGCCCTCTATGGGCTTCCAAATATCACTTTGCAATTCCACAAGAACTGTCTTAGCGAAAGGCTTCTTGAGGGGAAAGCTGTAACTCTGTGTGATGATTTCAAAGAACACAAAGAAGTTTCTCAGAAAGCTTCTTTCTCTTGGTTATCGGAGGATATTTCCTTTGGCCCTATAGTATTCAAAGGGATCCGAAATATCTGTTCACAGATTCCACGGAAATAAGGCTAGCAAAGAGATCCACGAAATACATATGTAACTCTGTGAGATGAATTAATAGAACACTGAGCAGTTTCTCAGAAAGCTTCTTTCCAGATTTCATCGGAGGATATTTCCTTTTTCACCATAGCCCTCTATGGGCTTCCAAATATCACTTTGCCAATTCCACAAGAACTGTCTTAGCGAAAGGCTTCTTGAGGGGAAAGCTGTAACTCTGTGAGATGATTTCACAGAACACAAAGAAGTTTCTCAGAAAGCTTCCTTTTCTTTGTTATCGGAGGATATTTCCTTTGGCCCTATAGTCTTCAAAGGGAAAGGAAATATCTGTTGTCAGATTCCACAGAAATAAGGCTAGCAAAGAGATCCACGAAATACAGATGTAACTCTGTGAGATGAATTAATAGAAAACTGAGCATTTTCTCAGAAAGCTTCTTTCCAGATTTCATCGGAGTATATTTCCTTTTTCACCATAGCCCTCTATGGGCTTCCAAATATCACTTTGCAATTCCACAAGAACTGTCTTAGCGAAAGGCTTCTTGAGGGGAAAGCTGTAACTCTGTGTGATGATTTCAAAGAACACAAAGAAGTTTCTCAGAAAGCTTCTTTCTCTTGGTTATCGGAGGATATTTCCTTTGGCCCTATAGTATTCAAAGGGATCCGAAATATCTGTTCACAGATTCCACGGAAATAAGGCTAGCAAAGAGATCCACGAAATACAGATGTAACTCTGTGAGATGAATTAATAGAACACTGAGCAGTTTCTCAGAAAGCTTCTTTCCAGATTTCATCGGAGGATATTTCCTTTTTCACCATAGCCCTCTATGGGCTTCCAAATATCACTTTGCCAATTCCACAAGAACTGTCTTAGCGAAAGGCTTCTTGAGGGGAAAGCTGTAACTCTGTGAGATGATTTCACAGAACACAAAGAAGTTTCTCAGAAAGCTTCCTTTTCTTTGTTATCGGAGGATATTTCCTTTGGCCCTATAGTCTTCAAAGGGAAAGGAAATATCTGTTGTCAGATTCCACAGAAATAAGGCTAGCAAAGAGATCCACGAAATACAGATGTAACTCTGTGAGATGAATTAACAGAACACTAAGCAGTTTCTCAGAAAGCTTCTTTCCAGATTTCATCGGAGGATATTTCCTTTTTCACCATAGCCCTCTATGGGCTTCCAAATATCACTTTGCCAATTCCACAAGAACTGTCTTAGCGAAAGACTTCTTGAGGGGAAAGCTGTATCTCTGTGAGATGATTTAACAGAACACAAAGAAGTTTCTCAGAAAGCTTCTTTCTCTTTGTTATCGGAGGATATTTCCTTTGGCCGTATAGTCTTCAAAGGGATCCGAAATATCTGCTCTCAGATTCCAGAGAAATAAGGCTAGCAAAGAGATCCACGAAGTACACGGGTAACTCTGTGAGATGAATTAACAGAACACTAAGCAGTTTCTCAGAAAGCTTCTTTCCAGATTTCATCGGAGGATATTTCCTTTTTCACCATAGCCCTCTATGGGCTTCCAAATATCACTTTGCCAATTCCACAAGAACTGTCTTAGCGAAAGGCTTCCTGAGGGGAAAGCTGTAACTCTGTGAGATGATTTCACAGAACACAAAGAAGTTTCTCAGAAAGCTTCTTTCTCTTGGTTATCCGAGGATATTTCCTTTGGCCCTATAGTCTTCAAAGGGATCCGAAATATCTGTTCTCAGATTCCAGAGAAATAAGGCTAGCAAAGATATCCACGAAATACAGATGTAACTCTGTGAGATGAATTAACAGAACACTGAGCAGTTTCTCAGAAACCTTCTTTCCAGATTTCATCGGAGGATATTTCCTTTTTCACCATAGCCCTCTATGGGCTTCCAAATATCACTTTGCCAATTCCACAAGAACTGTCTTAGCGAAAGGCTTCTTGAGGGAAAAGCTGTAACTCTGTGAGAGGATTTCACAGAACACAAAGAATTTTCTCAGAAAGCTTCTTTCTCTTTGTTATCGGAGGATATTTCCTTTGGCCGTATAGTCTTCAAAGGGATCCGAAATATCTGCTCTCAGATTCCACAGAAATTAGCCTAGCAAAGAGATCCACGAAGTACACGGGGAACTCTGTGAGATGTATTAACAGAACACTAAGCAGTTTCTCAGAAAGCTTCTTTCCAGTTTTCATCGGAGGATATTTCCTTTTTCACCATAGCCCTCTATGGGCTTCCAAATATCACTTTGCCAATTCCACAAGAACTGTCTTAGCGAAAGGCTTCTTGAGGGGAAAGCTGTAACTCTGTGAGACGATTTCACAGAACACAAAGAAGTTTCTCAGAAAGCTTCTTTCTCTTTGTTATTGGAGGATATTTCCTTTGGCCCTATAGTCTTCAAAGGGATCCGAAATATCTGTTCTCAGATTCCAGAGAAATAAGGCTAGCAAAGATATCCACGAAATACAGATGTAACTCTGTGAGATGAATTAACAGAACACTGAGCAGTTTCTCAGAAACCTTCTTTCCAGATTTCATCGGAGGATATTTCCTTTTTCACCATAGCCCTCTATGGGCTTCTAAATATCACTTTGCCAATTCCACAAGAACTGTCTTAGCGAAAGGCTTCTTGAGGGAAAAGGTGTAACTCTGTGAGAGGATTTCACAGAACCCAAAGAAGTTTCTCAGAAAGCTTCTTTCTCTTTGTTATCAGAGGATATTTCCTTTGGCCCTATAGTCTTCAAAGGGAAAGGAAATATCTGTTCTCAGATTCCACAGAGATAAGGCTAGCAAAGAGATCCACGAAATACAGATGTAACCCTGTGAGATGAATTAACAGAACACTAAGCAGTTTCTCAGAAAGCTTCTTTCCAGTTTTCATCGGAGGATATTTCCTTTTTCACCGTAGCCCTCTATGGGCTTCCAAATGTCACTTTGCCAATTCCACAAGAACTGTCTTAGCGAAAGGCTTCTTGAGGGGAAAGCTGTAACTCTGTGAGATGATTTCACAGAACACAAAGAAGTTTCTCAGAAACCTTCTTTCTCTTTGTTATCGGAGGATATTTCCTTTGGCCCTATAGTCTTCAAAGGGATACGAAATATCTGTTGTCAGATTCCACAGAAATAAGGCTAGCAAAGAGATCCACGAAATACAGATGTAACTCTGTGAGATGAATTAACAGATCACTAAGCATTTTCTCAGAAAGCTTCTTTCCAGATTTCATCAGAGGATATTTCCTTTTTCACCATAGCCCTCTATGGGCTTCCAAATATCACTTGGCCAATTCCAGAAGAACTGTCTTATCGAAAGGCTTCTTGAGGGGAAAGCTGTAACTCTGTGAGATGATTTCACAGAACACAAAGAAGTTTCTCAGAAAGCTTCTTTCTCTTTGTTATCGGAGGATATTTCCTTTGGCCCTATAGTCTTCAAAGGGAAAGGAAATATCTGTTGTCAGATTCCACAGAAATAAGGCTAGCAAAGAGATCCACGAAATACAGATGTAACTCTGTGAGATGAATTAACAGAACACTAAGCAGTTTCTCAGAAAGCTTCTTTCCAGATTTCATCGGAGGATATTTCCTTTTTCACCATAGACCTCTATGGGCTTCCAAATATCACTTTTCCAATTCCACAAGAACTGTCTTAGCGAAAGGCTTCTTGAGGGGAAAGCTGTAACTCTGTGAGATGATTTCACTGACCACAAAAAAGTTTCTTAGAAAGCTTCTTCTCTTGGTTATCGGAGGATATTTCCTTTGGCCCTATAGTCTTCAAAGGGATCCGAAATATCTGTTCTCAGATTCCACAGAAATAAGGTTAGCAAAGAGATCCACGAAATACAGATGTAACTCTGTGAGATGAATTAACAGAACACTAAGCAGCTTCTCAGAAAGCTTCTTTCCAGATTTCATCGGAGGATATTTCCTTTTTCACCATAGCCCTCTATGGGCTTCCAAATATCACTTTGCCAATTCCACAAGAACTGTCTTAGCGAAAGGCTTCTTGAGGGGAAAGCTGTAACTCTGTGAGATGATTTCACAAAACACAAAGAAGTTTCTCAGAAAGCTTCTTTCTCTTTGTTATCGGAGGATATTTCCTTTGGCCCTATAGTCTTCAAAGGGAAAGGAAATATCTGTTGTCAGATTCCACAGAAATAAGGCTAGCAAAGAGATCCACGAAATACAGATGTAACTCTGTGAGATGAATTAACAGAACACTAAGCAGTTTCTCAGAAAGCTTCTTTCCAGATTTCATCGGAGGATATTTCCTTTTTCACCATAGCCCTCTATGGGCTTCCAAATATCACTTTGCCAATTCCACAAGAACTGTCTTGGCGAAAGGCTTCTTGAGGGGAAAGCTGTAACTCTGTGAGATGATTTCACAGAACACAAAGAAGTTTCTCAGAAACCTTCTTTCTCTTTGTTATCGGAGGATATTTCCTTTGGCCCTATAGTCTTCAAAGGGATCCGAAATATCTGTTCTCAGATTCCACAGAAATAAGGCTAGCAAAGAGATCCACAAAATACAGATGTATCTCTGTGAGATAAATTAACAGATCTTTAATCAGTTTCTCAGAAAGCCTCTTTCCAGATTTCATCGGAGGATATTTCCTTTTTCACCATATCCCTCTATAGGCTTCCAAATATCACTTTGCCAATTCCAGAAGAACTGTCTTCGGGAAAGGCTTCTTGAGTGGAAAGCTGTATCTCTGTGAGATGATTTCACAGAACACAAAGAAGTTTCTCAGAGAGCTTCTTTCTCTTTGTTATCGGAAGATATTTCCTTTGGCCCTATAGTCTTCAAAGGGATCCGAAATATCTGTTCACAGATTCCACAGAAATAAGGCTAGCAAAGAGATCCACGAAATACAGATGTAACTCTGTGAGATGAATTAATAGAAAACTGAGCAGTTTCTCAGAAAGCTTCTTTCCAGATTTCATCGGAGTATATTTCCTTTTTCACCATAGCCCTCTATGGGCTTCCAAATATCACTTTGCAATTCCACAAGAAGTGTCTTAGCGAAAGGCTTCTTGAGGGGAAAGCTGTAACTCTGTGTGATGATTTCAAAGAACACAAAGAAGTTTCTCAGAAAGCTTCTTTCTCTTTGTTATCGGAGGATATTTCCTTTGGCCGTATAGTCTTCAAAGGGATCCGAAATATCTGCTCTCAGATTCCACAGAAATAAGGCTAGCAAAGAGATCCACGAAGTACACGGGTAACTCTGTGAGATGAATTAACAGAACACTAAGCAGTTTCTCAGAAAGCTTCTTTCCAGATTTCATCGGAGGATATTTCCTTTTTCACCATAGCCCTCTATGGGCTTCCAAATATCACTTTTCCAATTCCACAAGAACTGTCTTAGCGAAAGGCTTCTTGAGGGGAAAGCTGTAACTCTGTGAGATGATTTCACAGAACACAAAGAAGTTTCTCAGAAAGCTTCTTTCTCTTGGTTATCGGAGGATATTTGCTTTGGCCCTATAGTCTTCAAAGGGATCCGAAATATCTGTTCTCAGATTCCAGAGAAATAAGGCTAGTAAAGATATCCACGAAATACAGATGTAACTCTGTGAGATGAATTAACAGAACACTGAGCAGTTTCTCAGAAACCTTCTTTCCAGATTTCATCGGAGGATATTTCCTTTTTCACCATAGCCCTCTATGGGCTTCCAAATATCACTTTGCCAATTCCACAAGAACTGTCTTAGCGAAAGGCTTCTTGAGGGAAAAGCTGTAACTCTGTGAGAGGATTTCACAGAACACAAAGAAGTTTCTCAGAAAGCTTCTTTCTCTTTGTTATCAGAGGATATTTCCTTTGGCCCTATAGTCTTCAAAGGGAAAGGAAATATCTGTTCTCAGATTCCACAGAGATAAGGCTAGCAAAGAGATCCACGAAATACAGATGTAACCCTGTGAGATGAATTAACAGAACACTAAGCAGTTTCTCAGAAAGCTTCTTTCCAGTTTTCATCGGAGGATATTTCCTTTTTTACCGTAGCCCTCTATGGGCTTCCAAATGTCACTTTGCCAATTCCACAAGAACTGTCTTAGCGAAAGGCTTCTGGAGGGGAAAGCTGTAACTCTGTGAGATGATTTCACAGAACACAAAGAAGTTTCTCAGAAACCTTCTTTCTCTTTGTTATCGGAGGATATTTCCTTTGGCCCTATAGTCTTCAAAGGGATACGAAATATCTGTTCTCAGATTCCAAAGAAATAAGGCTACCAAAGAGATCCACGAAATACAGATGTAACTCTGTGATATGAATTAACAGATCACTAAGCAGTTTCTCAGAAAGCTTCTTTCCAGAGATCATGGGAGGATATTTCCTTTTTCTCCATAGCCCTCTATGAGCTTCCAAATATCACTTTGCCAATTCCACAAGAACTGTCTTAGCCAAAGGCTTCTTGAGGGGAAAGCTGTATCTCTGTGAGATGATTTCACAGAACACAAAGAAGTTTCTCAGAAAGCTTCTTTCTCTTTGTTATCGGAGGATATTTCCTTTGGCCGTATAGTCTTCAAAGGGATCCGAAATATCTGCTCTCAGATTCCACAGAAATAAGGCTAGCAAAGAGATCCACGAAGTACACGGGTAACTCTGTGAGATGAATTAACAGAACACTAAGCAGTTTCTCAGAAAGCTTCTTTCCAGATTTCATCGGAGGATATTTCCTTTTTCTCCATAGCCCTCTATGGGCTTCCAAATATCACTTTGCCAATTCCACAAGAACTGTCTTAGCGAAAGGCTTCTTGAGGGGAAAGCTGTAACTCTGTGAGATGATTTCACAAAACACAAAGAAGTTTCTCAGAAAGCTTCCTTTTCTTTGTTATCGGAGGATATTTCCTTTGGCCCTATAGTCTTCAAAGGGAAAGGAAATATCTGTTGTCAGATTCCACAGAAATAAGGCTAGCAAAGAGATCCACGAAATACAGATGTAACTCTGTGAGATGAATTAACAGAACACTAAGCAGTTTCTCAGAAAGCTTCTTTCCAGATTTCATCGGAGGATATTTCCTTTTTCACCATAGCCCTCTATGGGCTTCCAAATATCACTTTGCCAATTCCACAAGAACTGTCTTGGCGAAAGGCTTCCTGAGGGGAAAGCTGTAACTCTGTGAGATGATTTCACAGAACACAAAGAAGTTTCTCAGAAACCTTCTTTCTCTTTGTTATCGGAGGATATTTCCTTTGGCCCTATAGTCTTCAAAGGGATCCGAAATATCTGTTCTCAGATTCCACAGAAATAAGGCTAGCAAAGAGATCCACGAAATACAGATGTAACTCTGTGAGATGAATTAACAGACCACTAATCAGTTTCTCAGAAAGCCTCTTTCCAGATTTCATCGGAGGATATTTCCTTTTTCACCATAGCCCTCTATAGGCTTCCAAATATCACTTTGCCAATTCCAGAAGAACTGTCTTCGCGAAAGGCTTCTTGAGTGGAAAGCTGTGTCTCTGTGAGATGATTTCACAGAACACAAAGAAGTTTCTCAGAGAGCTTCTTTCTCTTTGTTATCAGAAGATATTTCCTTTGGCCCTATAGTCTTCAAAGGGATCCGAAATATCTGTTCACAGATTCCACAGAAATAAGGCTAGCAAAGAGATCCACGAAATACAGATGTAACTCTGTGAGATGAATTAATAGAAAACTGAGCAGTTTCTCAGAAAGCTTCTTTCCAGATTTCATCGGAGTATATTTCCTTTTTCACCATAGCCCTCTATGGGCTTCCAAATATCACTTTGCAATTCCACAAGAACTGTCTTAGCGAAAGGCTTCTTGAGGGGAAAGCTGTAACTCTGTGTGATGATTTCAAAGAACACAAAGTAGTTTCTCAGAAAGCTTCTTTCTCTTGGTTATCGGAGGATATTTCCTTTGGCCCTATAGTATTCAAAGGGATCCGAAATATCTGTTCACAGATTCCACGGAAATAAGGCTAGCAAAGAGATCCACGAAATACAGATGTAACTCTGTGAGATGAATTAATAGAACACTGAGCAGTTTCTCAGAAAGCTTCTTTCCAGATTTCATCGGAGGATATTTCCTTTTTCACCATAGCCCTCTATGGGCTTCCAAATATCACTTTGCCAATTCCACAAGAACTGTCTTAGCGAAAGGCTTCTTGAGGAGAAAGCTGTAACTCTGGGAGATGATTTCACAGAACACAAAGAAGTTTCTCAGAAAGCTTCCTTTTCTTTGTTATCGGAGGATATTTCCTTTGGCCCTATACTCTTCAAAGGGAAAGGAAATATCTGTTGTCAGATTCCACAGAAATAAGGCTAGCAAAGAGATCCACGAAATACAGATGTAACTCTGTGAGATGAATTATCAGAACACTAAGCAGTTTCTCAGAAAGCTTCTTTCCAGATTTCATCGGAGGATATTTCCTTTTTCACCATAGCCCTCTATGGGCTTCCAAATATCACTTTGCCAATTCCACAAGAACTGTCTTGGCGAAAGGCTTCTTGAGGGGAAAGCTGTAACTCTGTGAGATGATTTCACAGAACACAAAGAAGTTTCTCAGAAAGCTTCTTTCTCTTTGTTATCGGAGGATATTTCCTTTGGCCCTATAGTCTTCAAAGGGATGCGAAATATCTGTTGTCAGATTCCACAGAAATAAGGCTAGCAAAGAGATCCACGAAATACAGATGTAACTCTGTGATATGAATTAACAGATCACTAAGCAGTTTCTCAGAAAGCTTCTTTCCAGAGATCATGGGAGGATATTTCCTTTTTCTCCATAGCCCTCTATGAGCTTCCAAATATCACTTTGCCAATTCCACAAGAACTGTCTTAGCGAAAGGCTTCTTGAGGGGAAAGCTGTATCTCTGTGAGATGATTTCACAGAACACAAAGAAGTTTCTCAGAAAGCTTCTTTCTCTTTGTTATCGGAGGATATTTCCTTTGGCCGTATAGTCTTCAAAGGGATCCGAAATATCTGTTCTCAGATTCCACAGAAATAAGGCTAGCAAAGAGATCCACGAAGTACACGGGTAACTCTGTGAGATGAATTAACAGAACACTAAGCAGTTTCTCAGAAAGCTTCTTTCCAGATTTCATCGGAGGATATTTCCTTTTTCACCATAGTCCTCTATGGGCTTCCAAATATCACTTTGCCAATTCCACAAGAACTGTCTTAGCGAAAGGCTTCTTGAGGGGAAAGCTGTAACTCTGTGAGATGATTTCACAGAACACAAAGAAGTTTCTCAGAAAGCTTCTTTCTCTTGGTTATCGGAGGATATTTCCTTTGGCCCTGTAGTCTTCAAAGGGAAAGGAAATATCTGTTCTCAGATTCCACAGAAATAAGGCTAGCAAAGACATCCACGAAATACAGATGTAACTCTGTGAGATGAATTAACAGAACACTAAGCAGTTTCTCAGAAAGCTTCCTTCCAGATTTCATCTGAGGATATTTCCTTTTTCACCATAGCACTCTATGGGCTTCCAAATATCACTTTGCCAATTCCACAAGAACTGTCTTAGCAAAAGGCTTCTTGAGGGGAAAGCTGTAACTCTGTGAGATGATTTCACAGAACACAAAGAAGTTTCTCAGAAAGCTTCTTTCTCTTTGTTATTGGAGGATATTTCCTTTGGCCCTATAGTCTTCAAAGGGATCCGAAATATCTGTTCTCAGATTCCCGAGAAATAAGGCTAGCAAAGATATCCACGAAATACAGATGTAACTCTGTGAGATGAATTAACAGAACACTGAGCAGTTTCTCAGAAACCTTCTTTCCAGATTTCATCGAAGGATATTTCCTTTTTCACCATAGCCCTCTATGGGCTTCCAAATATCACTTTACCAATTCCACAAGAACTGTCTTAGCGAAAGGCTTCTTGAGGGAAAAGCTGTAACTCTGTGAGAGGATTTCACAGAACACAAAGAAGTTTCTCAGAAAGCTTCTTTCTCTTTGTTATCGGAGGATATTTCCTTTGGCCCTATAGTCTTCAAAGGGAAAGGAAATATCTGTTGTCAGATTCCACAGAAATAAGGCTAGCAAAGTGATCCACGAAATACAGATGTAACTCTGTGAGATGAATTAACAGAACACTAAGCAGTTTCTCAGAAAGCTTCTTTCCAGATTTCATCGGAGGATATTTCCTTTTTCACCATAGACCTCTATGGGCTTCCAAATATCACTTTGCCAATTCCACAAGAACTGTCTTAGCGAAAGGCTTCTTGAGGGGAAAGCTGTAACTCTGTGAGATGATTTCACAGAACACAAAGAAGTTCCTCAGAAACCTTCTTTCTCTTTGTTATCGGAGGATATTTCCTTTGGCCCTATAGTCTTCAAAGGGATCCGAAATATCTGTTCTCAGATTCCACAGAAATAAGGCTAGCAAAGAGATCCACGAAATACAGATGTAACTCTGTGAGATAAATTAACAGATCACTAATCAGTTTCTCAGAAAGCCTCTTTCCAGATTTCATCGGAGGATATTTCCTTTTTCACCATAGCCCTCTATAGGCTTCCAAATATCACTTTGCCAATTCCAGAAGAACTGTCCTTGCGAAAGGCTTCTTGAGGGGAAAGCTGTATCTCTGTGAGATGATTTCACAGAACACAAAGAAGTTTCTCAGAGAGCTTCTTTCTCTTTGTTATCGGAAGATATTTCCTTTGGCCTTATAGTCTTCAATGGGATCCGAAATATCTGTTCACAGATTCCACAGAAATAAGGCTAGCAAAGAGATCCACGAAATACAGATGTAACTCTGTGAGATGATTTAATAGAAAACTGAGCAGTTTCTCAGAAAGCTTCTTTCCAGATTTCATCGGAGGATATTTCCTTTTTCACCATAGCCCTCTATGGGCTTCCAAATATCACTTTGCAATTCCACAAGAACTGTCTTAGCGAAAGGCTTCTTGAGGGGAAAGCTGTAACTCTGTGTGATGATTTCAAAGAACACAAAGAAGTTTCTCAGAAAGCTTCTTTCTCTTGGTTATCGGAGGATATTTCCTTTGGCCCTATAGTATTCAAAGGGATCCGAAATATCTGTTCACAGATTCCACGGAAATAAGGCTAGCAAAGAGATCCACAAAATACAGATGTAACTCTGTGAGATGAATTAATAGAACACTGAGCAGTTTCTCAGAAAGCTTCTTTCCAGATTTCATCGGAGGATATTTCCTTTTTCACCATAGCCCCCTATGGGCTTCCAAATATCACTTTGCCAATTCCACAAGAACTGTCTTAGCGAAAGGCTTCTTGAGGGGAAAGCTGTAACTCTGTGAGATGATTTCACAGAACACAAAGAAGTTTCTCAGAAAGCTTCCTTCTCTTTGTTATCGGAGGATATTTCCTTTGGCCCTATAGTCTTCAAAGGGAAAGGAAATATCTGTTCTCAGATTCCACAGAAATAAGGCTAGCAAAGAGATCCACGAAATACAGATGTAACTCTGTGAGATGAATTAATAGAACACTAAGCAGTTTCTCAGAAAGCTTCTTTCCAGATTTCATCGGAGGATATTTCCTTTTTCACCATAGCCCTCTATGGGCTTCCAAATATCACTTTGCCAATTCCACAAGAACTGTCTTAGCGAAAGGCTTCTTGAGGGGAAAGCTGTAAATCTGTGAGATGATTTCACAGAACACAAAGAAGTTTCTCAGAAAGCTTCTTTCTCTTTGTTATCGGAGGATATTTCCTTTGGCCCTATATTCTTCAAAGGGAAAGGAAATATCTGTTGTCAGATTCCACAGAAATAAGGCTAGCAAAGCGATCCACGAAATACAGATGTAACTCTGTGAGATGAATTAACAGAACACTAAGCAGTTTCTCAGAAAGCTTCTTTCCAGATTTCATCGGAGGATATTTCCTTTTTCACCATAGCCCTCTACGGGCTTCCAAATATCACTTTGCCAATTCCACAAAAACTGACTTGGCGAAAGGCTTCTTGAGGGGAAAGTTGTAACTCTGTGAGATGATTTCACAGAACACAAAGAAGTTTCTCAGAAACCTTCTTTCTCTTTGTTATCGGAGGATATTTCCTTTGGCCCTATAGTCTTCAAAAGGATCCGAATTATCTGTTCTCAGATTCCACAGAAATAAGGCTTGCAAAGAGATCCACGAAATACAGATGTAACTCTGTGAGATGAATTAACAGATCACTAAGCAGTTTCTCAGAAAGCTTCTTTCCAGATTTCATCGGAGGGTATTTCCTTTTTCTCCATAGCCCTCTATGAGCTTCCAAATATCACTTTGCCAATTCCACAAAAACTGTCTAGCGAAAGGCTTCTTGAGGGGAAAGCTGTAACTCTGTGAGATGATTTCACAGAACACAAAGAAGTTTCTGAGAAAGCTTCTTTCTCTTTGTTATCGGAGGATATTTCCTTTGGCCCTATAGTCTTCAAAGGGAAAGGAAATATCTATTGTCAGAATCCAAAGAAATAAGGCTAGCAAAGACATCCACGAAATACAGATGTAACTCTGTGAGATGAATTAACAGAACACTAAGCAGTTTCTCAGAAAGCTTCTTTCCAGATTTCATCGGAGGATATTTCCTTTTTACCATAGCCCTCTAAGGGCTTCCAAATATCACTTTGCCAATTCCACAAGAACTGTCTTAGCGAAAGTCTTCTTGAGGAGAAAGCTGTAAGTCTGTGAGATGATTTCACAGAACACAAAGAAGTTTCTGAGAAACCTTCTTTCTCTTTGTTATCGGAGGATATTTCCTTTGGCCCTATAGTCTTCAAAGGGAAAGGAAATATCTACTCTCAGATTCCACAGAAATAAGGCTAGCAAAGAGATCCACGAAATATAGATGTAACCCTGTGAGATTAATTAACAGAACACTAAGCAGTTTCTCAGAAAGCTTCTTTCCAGATTTCATCGGAGGATATTTCCTTTTTCACCATAGCCCTCTATGGGCTTCCAAATGTCACTTTGCCAATTCCACAAGAACTGTCTTAGCGAAAGGCTTCTTGAGGGGAAAGCTGTAACTCTGTGAGATGATTTCACAAAACACAAAGAAGTTTCTCAGAAAGCTTCTTTCTCTTTGTTATCGGAGGATATTTCCTTTGGCCCTATAGTCTTCAAAGGGAAAGGAAATATCTGTTGTCAGATTCCACAGAAATAAGGCTAGCAAAGAGATCCACGAAATACAGATGTAACTCTGTGAGATGAATTAACAGAACACTAAGCAGTTTCTCAGAAAGCTTCTTTCCAGATTTCATCGGAGGATATTTCCTTTTTCACCATAGCCCTCTATGGGCTTCCAAATATCACTTTGCCAATTCCACAAGAACTGTCTTGGCGAAAGGCTTCTTGAGGGGAAAGCTGTAACTCTGTGAGATGATTTCACAGAACACAAAGAAGTTTCTCAGAAACCTTCTTTCTCTTTGTTATCGGAGGATATTTCCTTTGGCCCTATAGTCTTCAAAGGGATCCGAAATATCTGTTCTCAGATTCCACAGAAATAAGGCTAGCAAAGAGATCCACGAAATACAGATGTAACTCTGTGAGATGAATTAACAGACCACTAATCAGTTTCTCAGAAAGCCTCTTCCCAGATTTCATCGGAGGATATTTCCTTTTTCACCATAGCCCTCTATAGGCTTCCAAATATCACTTTGCCAATTCCAGAAGAACTGTCTTCGCGAAAGGCTTCTTGAGTGGAAAGCTGTATCTCTGTGAGATGATTTCACAGAACACAAAGAAGTTTCTCAGAGAGCTTCTTTCTCTTTGTTATCGGAAGATATTTCCTTTGGCCCTATAGTCTTCAAAGGGATCCGAAATATCTGTTCACAGATTCCACAGAAATAAGGCTAGCAAAGAGATCCACGAAATACAGATGTAACTCTGTGAGATGAATTAATAGAAAACTGAGCAGTTTCTCAGAAAGCTTCTTTCCAGATTTCATCGGAGTATATTTCCTTTTTCACCATAGCCCTCTATGGGCTTCCAAATATCACTTTGCAATTCCACAAGAACTGTCTTAGCGAAAGGCTTCTTGAGGGGAAAGCTGTAACTCTGTGTGATGATTTCAAAGAACACAAAGTAGATTCTCAGAAAGCTTCTTTCTCTTGGTTATCGGAGGATATTTCCTTTGGCCCTATAGTATTCAAAGGGATCCGAAATATCTGTTCACAGATTCCACGGAAATAAGGCTAGCAAAGAGATCCACGAAATACAGATGTAACTCTGTGAGATGAATTAACAGAACACTAAGCAGTTTCTCAGAAAGCTTCTTTCCAGATTTCATCGGAGGATATTTCCTTTTTCACCATAGCCCTCTATGGGCTTCCAAATATCACTTTGCCAATTCCACAAGAACTGTCTTAGCGAAAGGCTTCTTGAGGGGAAAGCTGTAACTCTGTGAGATGATTTCACAGAACACAAAGAAGTTTCTCAGAAAGCTTCTTTCTCTTTGTTATCGGAGGATATTTCCTTTGGCCCTATAGTCTTCAAAGGGATGCGAAATATCTGTTCTCAGATTCCACAGAAATAAGGCTAGCAAAGAGATCCACGAAATACAGATGTAACTCTGTGATATGAATTAACAGATCACTAAGCAGTTTCTCAGAAAGCTTCTTTCCAGAGATCATGGGAGGATATTTCCTTTTTCTCCTTAGCCCTCTATGAGCTTCCAAATATCACTTTGCCAATTCCACAAGAACTGTCTTAGCGAAAGGCTTCTTGAGGGGAAAGCTGTATCTCTGTGAGATGATTTCGCAGAACACAAAGAAGTTTCTCAGAAAGCTTCTTTCTCTTTGTTATCGGAGGATATTTCCTTTGGCCGTATAGTCTTCAAAGGGATCCGAAATATCTGCTCTCAGATTCCACAGAAATAAGGCTAGCAAAGAGATCCACGAAGTACACGGGTAACTCTGTGAGATGAATTAACAGAACACTAAGCAGTTTCTCAGAAAGCTTCTTTCCAGATTTCATCGGAGGATATTTCCTTTTTCACCATAGCCCTCTATGGGCTTCCAAATATCACTTTGCCAATTCCACAAGAACTGTCTTAGCAAAAGGCTTCTTGAGGGGAAAGCTGTAACTCTGTGAGATGATTTCACAGAACACAAAGAAGTTTCTCAGAAAGCTTCTTTCTCTTTGTTATTGGAGGATATTTCCTTTGGCCCTATAGTCTTCAAAGGGATCCGAAATATCTGTTCTCAGATTCCCGAGAAATAAGGCTAGCAAAGATATCCACGAAATACAGATGTAACTCTGTGAGATGAATTAACAGAACACTGAGCAGTTTCTCAGAAACCTTCTTTCCAGATTTCATCGGAGGATATTTCCTTTTTCACCATAGCCCTCTATGGGCTTCCAAATATCACTTTACCAATTCCACAAGAACTGTCTTAGCGAAAGGCTACTTGAGGGAAAAGCTGTAACTCTGTGAGAGGATTTCACAGAAAACAAAGAAGTTTCTCAGAAAGCTTCTTTCTCTTTGTTATCGGAGGATATTTCCTTTGGCCCTATAGTCTTCAAAGGGAAAGGAAATATCTGTTGTCAGATTCCACAGAAATAAGGCTAGCAAAGTGATCCACGAAATACAGATGTAACTCTGTGAGATGAATTAACAGAACACTAAGCAGTTTCTCAGAAAGCTTCTTTCCAGATTTCATCGGAGGATATTTCCTTTTTCACCATAGACCTCTAGGGGCTTCCAAATATCACTTTGCCAATTCCACAAGAACTGTCTTAGCGAAAGGCTTCTTGAGGGGAAAGCTGTAACTCTGTGAGATGATATCACAGACCACAAAAAAGTTTCTTAGAAAGCTTCTTCTCTTGGTTATCGGAGGATATTTCCTTTGGCCCTATAGTCTTCAAAGGGATCCGAAATATCTGTTCTCAGATTCCACAGAAATAAGGTTAGCAAAGAGATCCACGAAATACAGATGTAACTCTGTGAGATGAATTAACAGAACACTAAGCACTTTCTCAGAAAGCTTCTTTCCAGATTTCATCGGAGGATATTTCCTTTTTCACCATAGCCCTCTATGGGCTTCCAAATATCACTTTGCCAATTCCACAAGAACTGTCTTGGCGAAAGGCTTCTTGAGGGGAAAGCTGTAACTCTGTGAGATGATTTCACAGAACACAAAGAAGTTCCTCAGAAACCTTCTTTCTCTTTGTTATCGGAGGATATTTCCTTTGGCCCTATAGTCTTCAAAGGGATCCGAAATATCTGTTCTCAGATTCCACAGAAATAAGGCTAGCAAAGAGATCCACGAAATACAGATGTAACTCTGTGAGATGAATTAACAGATCACTAATCAGTTTCTCAGAAAGCCTCTTTCCAGATTTCATCGGAGGATATTTCCTTTTTCACCATAGCCCTCTATAGGCTTCCAAATATCACTTTGCCAATTCCAGAAGAACTGTCCTTGCGAAAGGCTTCTTGAGGGGAAAGCTGTATCTCTGTGAGATGATTTCACAGAACACAAAGAAGTTTCTCAGAGAGCTTCTTTCTCTTTGTTATCGGAAGATATTTCCTTTGGCCCTGTAGTCTTCAATGGGATCCGAAATATCTGTTCACAGATTCCACAGAAATAAGGCTAGCAAAGAGATCCACGAAATACAGATGTAACTCTGTGAGATGAATTAATAGAACACTGAGCAGTTTCTCAAAAAGCTTCTTTCCAGATTTCATCGGAGGATATTTCCTTTTTCACCATAGCCCCCTATGGTCTTCCAAATATCACTTTGCCAATTCCACAAGAACTGTCTTAGCGAAAGGCTTCTTGAGGGGAAAGCTGTAACTCTGTGAGATGATTTCACAGAACACAAAGAAGTTTCTCAGAAAGCTTTCTTCTCTTTGTTATCGGAGGATATTTCCTTTGGCCCTATAGTCTTCAAAGGGAAAGGAAATATCTGTTGTCAGATTCCACAGAAATAAGGCTAGCAAAGAGATCCACGAAATACAGATGTAACTCTGTGAGATGAATTAACAGAACACTAAGCAGTTTCTCAGAAAGCTTCTTTCCAGATTTCATCGGAGGATATTTCCTTTTTCACCATAGCCCTCCATGGGCTTCCAAATATCACTTTGCCAATTCCACAAGAACTGTCTTAGCGAAAGGCTTCTTGAGTGGAAAGCTGTAACTCTGTGAGATGATTTCACAGAACACAAAGAAGTTTCTCAGAAAGCTTCTTTCTCTTTGTTATCGGAGGATATTTCCTTTGGCCCTATAGTCTTCAAAGGGATCCGAAATATCTGTTCTCAGATTCCACAGAAATAAGGCTAGCAAAGAGATCCACGAAATACAGATGTAACTCTGTGAGATGAATTAACAGATCACTAAGCAGTTTCTCAGAAAACTTCTTTCCAGAGATCATGGGAGGATATTTCCTTTTTCTCCATAGCCCTCTATGAGCTTCCAAATATCACTTTGCCAATTCCACAAGAACTGTCTTAACGAAAGGCTTCTTGAGGGGAAAGCTGTATCTCTGTGAGATGATTTCACAGAACACAAAGAAGTTTCTCAGAAAGCTTCTTTCTCTTTGTTATCGGAGGATATTCCCTTTGGCCCTATACTCTTCAAAGGGATCCGAAATATCTGTTCTCAGATTCCACAGAAATAAAGCTAGCAAAGAGTTACACGAAATACAGATGTAACTCTGTTAGATGAATTAACAGAACACTAAGCAGTTTCTCAGAAAGCTTCTTTCCAGATTTCATCGGAGGATATTTCCTTTTTCAAAATAGCCCTCTATGTGCTTCCATAAATCACTTTGCCAATTCCACAAGAACTGTCTTACCGAAAGGCTTCTTGAGGGGAAAACTGTAACTCTGTGAGATGATTTCACAGAACACAAAGAAGTTTCTCAGAAAACTTCTTTCTCTTTGTTATCGGAGGATATTTCCTTTGGCCCTATAGTCTTCAAAGGTATCCGAAATATCTGTTCTCAGATTCCACAGAAATAAGGCTAGCAAAGAGATCCACGAAATACAGATGTAACTCTGTGAGATGAATTAACAGAACACTAAGCAGTTTCTCAGAAAGCTTCTTTCCAGATTTCATTGGAGGATATTTCCTTTTTCACCATAGCCTTCTATGGGCTTCCAAATAACACTTTGCCAATTCCAAAAGAAATGTCTTAGCGAAGGCTTCTTGAGGGGAAAGCTGTAACTCTGGGAGATGATTTCACAGAACAGAAAGAAGTTTCTCAGAAAGCTTCTTTCTTTTTGTTATCGGAGGATATTTCCTTTGGCCCTATAGTCTTCAAAGGGATCCGAAATATCTGTTGTCAGATTCCACAGAAATAAGGCTAGCAAATTGATCCACGAAATACAGATGTATTTCTGTGAGATGAATTAACAGAACACTAAGCAGTTTCTCAGAAAGCTTCTTTCTAGATTTCATTGGAGGATATTTCCTTTTTCACCTTAGCCCTCTAAGGGCTACCAAATATCACTTTGCCAATTCCACAAGAACTGTCTTAGCGAAAGGCTTTTTGAGGGGAAAGCTGTAACTCTGTGAGGTGATTTCAGCAACAAACTGAAGTTTCTCTGAAAGCTTCTTTCTCTTTGTTATCGGAGGATATTTCCTTTGGCCCTATAGTCTTCAAAGCGATCCCAAATATCTGTTCTCAGATTCCACAGAAATAAGCTAGCAAAGAGGTCCACGAAATACAGATGTAACACTGTGAGATGAATTAACAGACTACTACGAAGTTTCTCAGAAGGCTTCTTTCCAGATTTCATCGGAGGATATTTCCTTTTTCACCATAGCCCTCTATGGGCTTCCAAATCTCACTTTGCCAATTCCACCAGAACTATCTTAGCGAAAGGCTTCTTGATGGGAATGCTGTAACTCTGTGAGATGATTTCACAGAACACAAAGAAGTTTCTCAGAAAGCTTCTTTCTCTTTGTTATCGGAGGATATTTCCTTTGGCCCTATAGTCTTCAAAGGGATCCGAAATATCTGTTCTCAGACTCCACAGAAATAAGGCTAGCAAAGAGATCCACGAAATACAGATGTAACGCTGGGAGATGAATTAACAGAACACTAAGCAGTTTCTCAGAAAGCTTCTTTACAGATTTCATCGGAGGATATTTCCTTTTTCACCATAGCTAGCCCCATATGGGCTTCCAAATATTACTTTGCCTATTACAAAAGAACTGATTTAGCAAAAGGCTTCTTGAAGGGAAAGCTGTAACTCTGTGAGATGATTTCACAGAACACAAAGAAGTTTCTCAAAAAGCTTCTTTATCTTTTTATCGGAGGATATTTCCTTTGGCCCTATAGTCTTCAAAGCGATCCGAAATATCTGTTGTCAGATTCCACAGAAATAAGGCTAGCAAAGAGATCCACGAAATACAGATGTAACTCTGGGAGATGAATTAACAGAACACTAAGCAGTTTCTCAGAAAGCTTCTTACCAGATTTCATCGCAGGATATTTCTTTTTCACCATAGCTCTCTATGGGCTTCCAAATATCACTTTGCCAATTCTGCAAGAATAGTCTTAGCGAAAGGCTTCTTGAGGGGAAAGCTGTAACTCTGTGAGATGATTTCACAGAACACAAAGGAGTTTCTCAGAAAGATTCTCTCTCTTTGTTATCGGAGGATATTTCCTTTGGCCCTATAGACTTCAAAGGGATTCGAAACATCTGTTCTCAGATTCCACAGTAGTAAGGCTAGCAAAGAGATCCACGAAATACAGATGTAACTCTGAGAGATGATTTAACAGAACACTAAGCAGTTTCTCAATAAGCTTCTTTCCAGACTTCATCGGAGGATATTTCCTTTTTCACCGTAGCCCTCTATGGGCTTCCAAATATCACTTTGCCAATTCCACAAGAACTGTCTTAGCGAAAGGCTTCTTGAGGGGAAAGCTGTAACTCTGTGAGATGATTTCACAGAACACAAAGAAGTTTCTCAGAAAGCTTCTTTCTCTTTGTTATCGGAGGATATTTCCTTTGGCCCTATAGTCTTCAAAGGGATGCGAAATATCTGTTCTCAGATTCCACAGAAATAAGGCTAGCAAAGAGATCCACGAAATACAGATGTAACTCTGTGATATGAATTAACAGATCACTAAGCAGTTTCTCAGAAAGCTTCTTTCCAGAGATCATGGGAGGATATTTCCTTTTTCTCCTTAGCCCTCTATGAGCTTCCAAATATCACTTTGCCAATTCCACAAGAACTGTCTTAGCGAAAGGCTTCTTGAGGGGAAAGCTGTATCTCTGTGAGATGATTTCGCAGAACACAAAGAAGTTTCTCAGAAAGCTTCTTTCTCTTTGTTATCGGAGGATATTTCCTTTGGCCGTATAGTCTTCAAAGGGATCCGAAATATCTGCTCTCAGATTCCACAGAAATAAGGCTAGCAAAGAGATCCACGAAGTACACGGGTAACTCTGTGAGATGAATTAACAGAACACTAAGCAGTTTCTCAGAAAGCTTCTTTCCAGATTTCATCGGAGGATATTTCCTTTTTCACCATAGCCCTCTATGGGCTTCCAAATATCACTTTGCCAATTCCACAAGAACTGTCTTAGCAAAAGGCTTCTTGAGGGGAAAGCTGTAACTCTGTGAGATGATTTCACAGAACACAAAGAAGTTTCTCAGAAAGCTTCTTTCTCTTTGTTATTGGAGGATATTTCCTTTGGCCCTATAGTCTTCAAAGGGATCCGAAATATCTGTTCTCAGATTCCCGAGAAATAAGGCTAGCAAAGATATCCACGAAATACAGATGTAACTCTGTGAGATGAATTAACAGAACACTGAGCAGTTTCTCAGAAACCTTCTTTCCAGATTTCATCGGAGGATATTTCCTTTTTCACCATAGCCCTCTATGGGCTTCTAAATATCACTTTACCAATTCCACAAGAACTGTCTTAGCGAAAGGCTACTTGAGGGAAAAGCTGTAACTCTGTGAGAGGATTTCACAGAAAACAAAGAAGTTTCTCAGAAAGCTTCTTTCTCTTTGTTATCGGAGGATATTTCCTTTGGCCCTATAGTCTTCAAAGGGAAAGGAAATATCTGTTGTCAGATTCCACAGAAATAAGGCTAGCAAAGTGATCCACGAAATACAGATGTAACTCTGTGAGATGAATTAACAGAACACTAAGCAGTTTCTCAGAAAGCTTCTTTCCAGATTTCATCGGAGGATATTTCCTTTTTCACCATAGACCTCTAGGGGCTTCCAAATATCACTTTGCCAATTCCACAAGAACTGTCTTAGCGAAAGGCTTCTTGAGGGGAAAGCTGTAACTCTGTGAGATGATATCACAGACCACAAAAAAGTTTCTTAGAAAGCTTCTTCTCTTGGTTATCGGAGGATATTTCCTTTGGCCCTATAGTCTTCAAAGGGATCCGAAATATCTGTTCTCAGATTCCACAGAAATAAGGTTAGCAAAGAGATCCACGAAATACAGATGTAACTCTGTGAGATGAATTAACAGAACACTAAGCACTTTCTCAGAAAGCTTCTTTCCAGATTTCATCGGAGGATATTTCCTTTTTCACCATAGCCCTCTATGGGCTTCCAAATATCACTTTGCCAATTCCACAAGAACTGTCTTGGCGAAAGGCTTCTTGAGGGGAAAGCTGTAACTCTGTGAGATGATTTCACAGAACACAAAGAAGTTCCTCAGAAACCTTCTTTCTCTTTGTTATCGGAGGATATTTCCTTTGGCCCTATAGTCTTCAAAGGGATCCGAAATATCTGTTCTCAGATTCCACAGAAATAAGGCTAGCAAAGAGATCCACGAAATACAGATGTAACTCTGTGAGATGAATTAACAGATCACTAATCAGTTTCTCAGAAAGCCTCTTTCCAGATTTCATCGGAGGATATTTCCTTTTTCACCATAGCCCTCTATAGGCTTCCAAATATCACTTTGCCAATTCCAGAAGAACTGTCCTTGCGAAAGGCTTCTTGAGGGGAAAGCTGTATCTCTGTGAGATGATTTCACAGAACACAAAGAAGTTTCTCAGAGAGCTTCTTTCTCTTTGTTATCGGAAGATATTTCCTTTGGCCCTGTAGTCTTCAATGGGATCCGAAATATCTGTTCACAGATTCCACAGAAATAAGGCTAGCAAAGAGATCCACGAAATACAGATGTAACTCTGTGAGATGAATTAATAGAACACTGAGCAGTTTCTCAAAAAGCTTCTTTCCAGATTTCATCGGAGGATATTTCCTTTTTCACCATAGCCCCCTATGGTCTTCCAAATATCACTTTGCCAATTCCACAAGAACTGTCTTAGCGAAAGGCTTCTTGAGGGGAAAGCTGTAACTCTGTGAGATGATTTCACAGAACACAAAGAAGTTTCTCAGAAAGCTTTCTTCTCTTTGTTATCGGAGGATATTTCCTTTGGCCCTATAGTCTTCAAAGGGAAAGGAAATATCTGTTGTCAGATTCCACAGAAATAAGGCTAGCAAAGAGATCCACGAAATACAGATGTAACTCTGTGAGATGAATTAACAGAACACTAAGCAGTTTCTCAGAAAGCTTCTTTCCAGATTTCATCGGAGGATATTTCCTTTTTCACCATAGCCCTCCATGGGCTTCCAAATATCACTTTGCCAATTCCACAAGAACTGTCTTAGCGAAAGGCTTCTTGAGTGGAAAGCTGTAACTCTGTGAGATGATTTCACAGAACACAAAGAAGTTTCTCAGAAAGCTTCTTTCTCTTTGTTATCGGAGGATATTTCCTTTGGCCCTATAGTCTTCAAAGGGATCCGAAATATCTGTTCTCAGATTCCACAGAAATAAGGCTAGCAAAGAGATCCACGAAATACAGATGTAACTCTGTGAGATGAATTAACAGATCACTAAGCAGTTTCTCAGAAAACTTCTTTCCAGAGATCATGGGAGGATATTTCCTTTTTCTCCATAGCCCTCTATGAGCTTCCAAATATCACTTTGCCAATTCCACAAGAACTGTCTTAACGAAAGGCTTCTTGAGGGGAAAGCTGTATCTCTGTGAGATGATTTCACAGAACACAAAGAAGTTTCTCAGAAAGCTTCTTTCTCTTTGTTATCGGAGGATATTCCCTTTGGCCCTATACTCTTCAAAGGGATCCGAAATATCTGTTCTCAGATTCCACAGAAATAAAGCTAGCAAAGAGTTACACGAAATACAGATGTAACTCTGTTAGATGAATTAACAGAACACTAAGCAGTTTCTCAGAAAGCTTCTTTCCAGATTTCATCGGAGGATATTTCCTTTTTCAAAATAGCCCTCTATGTGCTTCCATAAATCACTTTGCCAATTCCACAAGAACTGTCTTACCGAAAGGCTTCTTGAGGGGAAAACTGTAACTCTGTGAGATGATTTCACAGAACACAAAGAAGTTTCTCAGAAAACTTCTTTCTCTTTGTTATCGGAGGATATTTCCTTTGGCCCTATAGTCTTCAAAGGTATCCGAAATATCTGTTCTCAGATTCCACAGAAATAAGGCTAGCAAAGAGATCCACGAAATACAGATGTAACTCTGTGAGATGAATTAACAGAACACTAAGCAGTTTCTCAGAAAGCTTCTTTCCAGATTTCATTGGAGGATATTTCCTTTTTCACCATAGCCTTCTATGGGCTTCCAAATAACACTTTGCCAATTCCAAAAGAAATGTCTTAGCGAAGGCTTCTTGAGGGGAAAGCTGTAACTCTGGGAGATGATTTCACAGAACAGAAAGAAGTTTCTCAGAAAGCTTCTTTCTTTTTGTTATCGGAGGATATTTCCTTTGGCCCTATAGTCTTCAAAGGGATCCGAAATATCTGTTGTCAGATTCCACAGAAATAAGGCTAGCAAATTGATCCACGAAATACAGATGTATTTCTGTGAGATGAATTAACAGAACACTAAGCAGTTTCTCAGAAAGCTTCTTTCTAGATTTCATTGGAGGATATTTCCTTTTTCACCTTAGCCCTCTAAGGGCTACCAAATATCACTTTGCCAATTCCACAAGAACTGTCTTAGCGAAAGGCTTTTTGAGGGGAAAGCTGTAACTCTGTGAGGTGATTTCAGCAACAAACTGAAGTTTCTCTGAAAGCTTCTTTCTCTTTGTTATCGGAGGATATTTCCTTTGGCCCTATAGTCTTCAAAGCGATCCCAAATATCTGTTCTCAGATTCCACAGAAATAAGCTAGCAAAGAGGTCCACGAAATACAGATGTAACACTGTGAGATGAATTAACAGACTACTACGAAGTTTCTCAGAAGGCTTCTTTCCAGATTTCATCGGAGGATATTTCCTTTTTCACCATAGCCCTCTATGGGCTTCCAAATCTCACTTTGCCAATTCCACCAGAACTATCTTAGCGAAAGGCTTCTTGATGGGAATGCTGTAACTCTGTGAGATGATTTCACAGAACACAAAGAAGTTTCTCAGAAAGCTTCTTTCTCTTTGTTATCGGAGGATATTTCCTTTGGCCCTATAGTCTTCAAAGGGATCCGAAATATCTGTTCTCAGACTCCACAGAAATAAGGCTAGCAAAGAGATCCACGAAATACAGATGTAACGCTGGGAGATGAATTAACAGAACACTAAGCAGTTTCTCAGAAAGCTTCTTTACAGATTTCATCGGAGGATATTTCCTTTTTCACCATAGCTAGCCCCATATGGGCTTCCAAATATTACTTTGCCTATTACAAAAGAACTGATTTAGCAAAAGGCTTCTTGAAGGGAAAGCTGTAACTCTGTGAGATGATTTCACAGAACACAAAGAAGTTTCTCAAAAAGCTTCTTTATCTTTTTATCGGAGGATATTTCCTTTGGCCCTATAGTCTTCAAAGCGATCCGAAATATCTGTTGTCAGATTCCACAGAAATAAGGCTAGCAAAGAGATCCACGAAATACAGATGTAACTCTGGGAGATGAATTAACAGAACACTAAGCAGTTTCTCAGAAAGCTTCTTACCAGATTTCATCGCAGGATATTTCTTTTTCACCATAGCTCTCTATGGGCTTCCAAATATCACTTTGCCAATTCTGCAAGAATAGTCTTAGCGAAAGGCTTCTTGAGGGGAAAGCTGTAACTCTGTGAGATGATTTCACAGAACACAAAGGAGTTTCTCAGAAAGATTCTCTCTCTTTGTTATCGGAGGATATTTCCTTTGGCCCTATAGACTTCAAAGGGATTCGAAACATCTGTTCTCAGATTCCACAGTAGTAAGGCTAGCAAAGAGATCCACGAAATACAGATGTAACTCTGAGAGATGATTTAACAGAACACTAAGCAGTTTCTCAATAAGCTTCTTTCCAGATTTCATCGGAGGATATTTCCTTTTTCACCGTAGCCCTCTATAGGCTTCCAAATATCACTTGGCAATTCCACAAGAACTGTCTTAACGAAAGGCTTCTTGAGGGGAAAGCTTTAACTCTGTGAGATGATTTCACAGAACACAAAGAAGTTTCTCAGAAAGCTTCTTTCTCTTTGCTATCGGAGGATATTTCCTTTGGCCCTATAGTCTTCAAGGGGATTCGAAATATCTGCTCACAGATTCCACAGAAATAAGGCTAGCAAAGATCCACGAAATACAGATGTAACTCGGTCAGATGAATTAACAGAACACTAAGCAGTTTCTCAGAAATCTTCTTTCCAGATTTCATCGGAGGATATTTCCTTTTTCACAATAGCCCTCTAGGGGCTTCGATATATCACTTTGCCAATTCCACAAGAACTGTCTTAGCGAAAGGCTTCTTGAGGGGAAAGCTGTAACTCTGTGAGATGAGTTTACAGAACACAAAGAAGTTTCTCAGAAAGCTTCTTTCTCTTCGTTATCGGAGGATATTTCCTTTGGCCCTACAGTCTTCAAATGGATCCGAAATATCTGTTCTCAGATTCCACAGAAAGAAGGTAGCAAAGAGATCACGAAATACAGATGTAATTCTGGAAGATGAATTAACACAACACTAAGCAGTTTCTCAGAAAGCTTCTTTGCAGATTTCATCGGAGGATATTTCCTTTTTCACCATAGCTAGCCCTCTATGGGCTTCCAAATATCACTTTTCCAATTCCACAAGAACTGACTTAGCGAAAGGCTTCTTGAGGGGAAAGCAGTAACTCTGTGAGGTGATTTCACAGAACACAAAGAAGTTTCTCAGAAAGCTTCTTTCTCGTTGTTATCGGAGGATATTTCCTTTGGCCTTATAGTCTTCAACGCGATCCCAAATATCTGTTCTCATATTCCACAGAAATAAGGCTAGCAAAGAGATCCACGAAATACAGATGTAACACTGTTAGATGAATTAACAGTACACTAAGCAGTTTCTCAGAAAGCTTCTTTCCAGATTTCATCGGAGGATATTTCCTTTTTCTCCATAGCCCTCTATGGGCTTCCAAATATCACTTTGCCAATTCCACAAGAACTGTCTTAGTGAAAGTCTTCTTGAGGGGAAAGCTGTAACTCTGTGAGCTGATTTCACACAACATTAAGAAGTTTCTCAGAAAGTTTCTTTCTCTTTGTTATCGAAGGATATTTCCTTTGGCCCTATACTCTTCAAAGGGATCCGAAATATCAGTTCTCAGATTCCACAGAAATAAGGCTAGTAAAGATATCCACGAAATACAGATGTAACTCTGTGATATGTATTAACAGAACACTAAGCAGTTTCTCAGAAAGCTTCTTTCCAGATTTCATCGGAGGATATTTCCTTTTTCAACATAGCCGTCTATGGGCTTCCAAATATCACTTTGCCAATTCCACAAGAACTGTCATAGCGAAAGGCTTCTTCAGGGGAAAGCTGTAACTCTGTGTGATGATTTCAAAGAACACAAAGAAGTTCCTCACAAAGATTCTTTCTCTTTGTTATCGAAGGATATTTCCTTGGCCCTATAGTCTTTAAAGTGATCCGAAATATCTGTTCTCAGATTCCACAGAAATAAGGCTAGCAAGGAGATCCACGAAATACAGATGTAACTCTTTGAGATGAATTAACAGAACACTATGCAGTTTCTCAGAAAGCTTGTTTCCAGATTTCATCGGAGGATATTTCCTTTTTCACCATAGCCCTCTATGGTCTTCCAAATATCACTTTGCCAATTCCACAAGAACTCTCTTTGCGAAAGACTTCTTGAGGAGAAAGCTGTAACTCTGTGAGATGATTTCACAGAACACAAAGAAGTTTCTCAGAAAGATTCTTTCTCTTTGTTATTGGAGGATAATTCCTTTGGCCCTATAGTCTTCAAAGGGATCCGAAATATCTGTTCTCAGATTCCACAGAAATAAGGCCAGCAAAGAGGTCCACGAAATACAGATGTACTTCTGGGAGATGAATTAACAGAACACTAAGCAGTTTCTCAGAAATCTTCTTTCCAGATTTCATCGGAGGATATATCCTTTTTCACAATAGCCCTCTATGGGCTTCCAAATATCACCTTGGCAATTCCACAACAACTGTCCTAGCGAAAGGCTTCTTGAGGGGAAAGCTGTAACTCTGTGAGATGATTTCACAGAACACAAAGAAGTTTCTCAGAAAGCTTCTTTCTCTCTGTTATCGGAGGATATTTCCTTTGTCCCTATAGTCTTCAAAGGGATCCGAAATATCTGTTCTCAGATTCCACAGAAATAAAGCTAGCAAAGAGATCCACGAAATATAGATGTAACTTCGTGAGGTGAATTAACAGAACACTAAGCAGTTTCTCAGAAAGCTTCTTTCCAGATTTCATCGGAGGATATTTCCTTTTACACCATAGCCCTCTATGGGCTTCCAAATATCACTTTGCCAATTCCACAAGAACTGTCATAGCGAAAGGCTTCTTGATGGGAAAGCTGTAACTCTGTGAGATGATTTCACAGAACACAAAGTAGTTTCTCACAAAGCTTCTTTCTCTTTCTTATCGAAGGATATTTCCCTTGGCCCTATAGTCTTTAAAGGGATCCGAAATATCTGTTCTCAGATTCCACAGAAATAAGGCTCGCAAGGAGATCCACAAAATACAGAAGTAACTCTGTGAGATGAATTAACAGAACACTAAGCAGTTTCTCAGAAAGCTTCTTTCCAAATTTCATCGGAGGGTATTTCCTTTTTCACCATAGCCCTCTATGGTCTTCCAAATATCACTTTGCCAATTCCACAAGAACTGTCTTAGCGAAAGACTTCTTGAGGGGAAAGCTGTAACTCTGTGAGGTGATTTCACAGAATCCAAAGAAGTTTCTCAGAAAGCTTCTTTCTCTTTGTTATCGGAGCATATTTCCTTTGGCCCTATAGTCTTCAAAGGGATCCCAAATATCTGTTCTCAGATTCCACAGAAATAAGGCTAGCAAAGAGATCCACGAAATACAGATGTAACGCTGGGAGATGAATTAACAGAACAGTAAGAAGTTTCTCAGAAAGCTTCTTTCCAGATTTCATCGGAGGATATTTCCTTTTTCACCATAGCTAGCACTCTATGGGCTTCCAAATATCACTTTGCCAATTCCACAAGAACTGACTTAGCGAAAGGCTTCTTGACGGGAAAGCTGTAACTCTGTGAGATGATTTCACAGAACACCAAGAAGTTTCTCAAAAAGCTTCTTTCTCTTTGTTATCGGACCATATTTCCTTTGGCCCTACAGTCTTCAAAGGGATCCGAAATATCTGTTCTGAGATTCCACAGAAATAAAGCTTGCAAAGAGATGCACGAAATACAGATGTAACTTGGTGAGGTGAATTAACAGAACACTAAGCAGTTTCCCACAGGTTCTTTCCAGATTTCATCGGAGGATATTTCCTTTTTCACCATAGCCCTCTGTGGGCTTCCAAATATCAGTTTGTCAATTCCACAAGAACTGTCTTAGCGAAAGGCTTCTTGAGGGGAAAGCTGTAAATCTGTGTGATGATTTCAAAGAACACAAAGAAGTTTCTCAGAAAACTTCTTTCTCTTTGTTATCGGAGGATATTTCCTTTGGCCGTATAGTCTTCAAAGGATCCGAAACATCAGTTCTCAGATTCCACAGAAATAAGGCTAGCAAAGAGATCCAGGAAATACAGAGGTAACTCTGTGAGATGAATTAACAGAACACTAAGCAGTTTCTCAGAAAGCTTCTTTCCTGATTTCATCGGAGGATATTTCCTTTTTCACCATAGCCCTCCAATGGCTTCCAAATATCACTTTGCCAATTCCCCAAGAATGGTCTTAGCGAAAGGCTTCTTCAGGGGAAAGATGTAACTCTGTGAGATGATTTCACAGAACACAAAGAAGTTTCTCAGAAAGCTTACTTCTCTTTGTTATCGGAGGATATTTCATTTAGCCCTATAGTCTTCAAAGGGATCCGAAATATCTGTTCTCAGATTCCACAGAAATAAGGCTAGCAAAGAGATCCACGAAATACAGATGTAACTCTGTGAGATGAATTAACAGAACACTCAGCAGTTTCTCAGAAAGCTTCTTTCCAGATTTCATCGGAGGATATTTCCTTTTTCACCATAGCCCTCTAAGGGCTTCCAAATATCACTTTGCCAATTCGACAACAATTGTCTTAGCGAAAGGCTTCTTCAGGGGAAAGATGTAACTCTGAGAGATGATTTCACAGAACACAAAGAAGTTTCTCAGAAAGCTTCTTCCTTTTTGTTATCGGAGGATATTTCCTTTGGCCCTATAGTCTTCAAAGGGATCCGAAATATCTGTTCTCAGATTCCACAGAAATAAGGCTAGCAAATTGATCCACGAAATACAGATGTATTTCTGTGAGATGAACTAACAGAACACTAAGCAGTTTCTCAGAAAGCTTCTTTCCAGATTTCATAGGAGGATATTTCCTTTTTCACCATAGTCCTCTAAGGGCTTCCAAATATCACTTTGCCAATTCCAGAAGAACTGTCTTAGGGAAAGGCTTCTTGAGGGGAAAGCTGTAACTCTGAGAGATGATTTCACCAACAAACAGAAGTTTCTCTGAAAGCTTCTTTCTCTTTGTTATCGGAGGATATTTCCTTTGGCCCTATAGTCTTCAAAGCGATCCGAAATATCTGTTCTCAGATTCCACAGAAATAAGGCTAGCAAAGAGATCCACGAAATACAGATGTAACTCTGGGAGATGAATTAACAGAACACTAAGCAGTTTCTCAGAAAGCTTCTTTCCAGATTTCATAGGAGGATATTTCCTTTTTCACCATAGCCCTCTAAGGGCTTCCAAATATCACTTTACCAATTCCACCAGAACTGTCTTAGCGAAAGGCTTCTTGAGGGAAAAGCTGTAATTCTGTGAGATGATTTCACACAACAAACAGAAGTTTCTCTGAAAGCTTCTTTCTCTTTGTTATCGGAGGATATTTCCTTTGGCCCTATAGTCTTCAAAGCGATCCGAAATATCTGTTCTCAGATTACACAGAAATAGGCTAGCAAAGAGATCCATGAAATCCAGATGTAACTCTGTGAGATGAATTAACAGAACACTAAGCAGTTTCTCAGAAAGCTTCTTTCCAGATTTCATCGGAGGATATTTCCTTTTTCACCATAGCCCTCTAAGGGCTTCCAAATATCACTTTGCCAATTCCACAAGAACTATCTTAAAGAAAGGCTTCTTGAGAGGAAAGATGTAACTCTGTGAGATGATTTCACAGAACACCAAGAAGTTTCTCAGAACGCTTCTTTCTCTTTCTTATCGGAGGATATTTCCTTTGGCCCTATAGTCTTCAAAGGGATCCTAAATATCTCTTCTCAGATTCCACAGAAATAAGGCTAACAAAGAGATCCACGAAATACAGATGTAACCGTGGGAGATGAATTCACAGAACACTAAGCAGTTTCTCAGAAAGCTTCTTTCCAGATTTTATCGGAGGATATTTCCTTTTTCACCGTAGCCCTCTATGGGCTTCCAAATATCACTTTGCCAATTCCACAAGAACTGTCTTAGCGAAAGGCTTCCTGAGGGGAAAGCTGTAACTCTGTGACATGATTTCACAGAACACGAAGAAGTTTCTCAGAAAGCTTCTTTCTCTTTGTTATCGGAGGATATTTCCTTTGGACCTATAGTCTTCAAAGGTATCCGAAATATCTGTTCTCAGATTCCACAGAAAAAAGGCTAGCAAAGAGATCCACGAAATACAGATGTAATTCTCTGAGATGAATTAACAGAACACTAAGCAGTTTCTCAGAAAGCTTCTTTCCAGATTTCATCGTAGGATATTCCCTTTTACACCGTAGCACTCTATGGGCTCCAAATATCACTTTGCGAATTCCACAAGAACTGTCTTGGCGAAAGGCTTCTTGAGGGGAAAGCTGTAACTCTGTGAGATGATTTCACAGAACACAATGAAGTTTCTCAGTAAGCTTCTTTCTCTTTGTTATCGGAGGATATTTCTTTGTCCCTAGAGTCTTCAAAGGGATCCAAAATATCTGTTCTTAGATTCCATAGAAATAAGGCTAGCAAAGAGATCCACGAAATACAGATGTAACTCTGTGAGATGAATTAACAGAACACTAAGCAGTTTCTCAGACAGCTTCTTTCCAGATTTCATCGGAGGATATTTCCTTTTTCACCATAGCCCTCTATGGGCTTCCAAATATCACTTTGCCAATTCCACAAGAACTGTCTTAACGAAAGGCTTCCTGAGGGGAAAGCTGTAACTCTGTGAGATGATTTCACACAACAAACAGAAGTTTCTCTGAAAGCTTCTTTCTTTTTGTTATCGGAGGATATTTCCTTTGGCCCTATAGTCTTCAAAGGGATCCGCAATATCTGTTCTCAGATTCCACAGAAATAAGGCTAGCAAATTGATCCACGAAATACAGATGTAATTCTGTGAGATGAATTAACAGAACACTAAGCAGTTTCTCAGAAAGCTTCTTTCTAGATTTCATTGGAGGATATTTGCTTTTTCACCATAGCCCTCTAAGGGCTTCCAAATATCACTTTGTCAATTCCACAAGAACTGTCTTAGCGAAAGGCTTCTTGAGGGGAAAGCTGTAACTCTGTGAGATGATTTCACACAACAAACAGAAGTTTGTCTGGCAGCTTCTTTCTCTTTGTTATCGGAGGATATTTCCTTTGGCCCTATAGTCTTCAAAGGGATGCGAAATATCTGTTCTCAGATTCCACAGAAATAAGGCGAGAAAAGAGGTCCATGAAATACAGATGTAACTCTGGGAGATGAATTAACAGAACACTAAGCAGTTTCTCAGAAAGCTTCTTTCCAGATTTCATCGGAGGATATTTCCTTTTTCACCGTAGCCCGCTATGGGCTTCCAAATATCACTTTGCCAATTCCACAACAACAGTCTTATCTAAAGGCTTCTTGAGGGGAAAGCTGTAACTCTGTGAGATGATTTCACAGAACACAAAGAAGTTTCTCAGAAAGCTTCTTTCTCTTTGTTATCGGAGGATATTTCCTTTTGCCCTATAGTCTTCTAAGCGATCCGAAATATCTGTTCTCATGTTCCACAGAAATAAGGCTAGCTAATAGATCCACGAAATACAGATGTAATTCTGTGAGATGAATTAACAGAACACTAAGCAGTTTCTCAGAAAGTTTCTTTCCAGATTTCATAGGAGGATATTTCCTTTTTCACCATAGCCCTCTAAGTGCTTCCAAATATCACTTTGCCAATTCCACAAGAACTGTCTTATCGAAAGGCTTCTTGAGGGGAAAGCTGTAACACTGTGAGATGATGTAACACAGCAAACAGAAGTTTCTCTGAAAGCTTCTTTCTCTTTGTTATCGGAGGGTATTTCCTTTGGCCCTATAGTCTTCAAAGGGATCCGAAATATCTGTTCTCAGATTCCACAGAAATAAGGCTAGCAAATTGATCCACGAAATACAGATGTAATTCTGTGAGATGAATTAACAAAACACTAAGCAGTTTCTCAGAAAGCTTCTTTCTAGATTTCATTGGAGGATATTTCCTTTTTCACCTTAGCCCTCTAAGGGCTACCAAATATCACTTTGCCAATTCCACAAGAACTGTCTTAGCGAAAGGCTTCTTGAGGGGAAAGCTGTACCTCTGTGAGATGATTTCACCAACAAACAGAAGTTTCTCTGAAAGCTTCTTTCTCTTTGTTATCAGAGGATATTTCCTTTGGCCCTATAGTCTTCAAAGCGATCCCAAATATCTGTTCTCAGATTCCACAGAAATAAGTCTAGCAAAGAGGTCCACGAAATACAGATGTAACACTGTGAGATGAATTAACAGACTACTAAGAAGTTTCTCAGAAAGCTTCTTTCCAGATTTCATCGGAGGATATTTCCTTTTTCACCATAGCCCTCTATGGGCTTCCAAATATCACTTTGACAATTCCACCAGAACTATCTTTGCGAAAGGCTTCTTGATGGGAATGCTGTAACTCTGTGAGATGATTTCTCAGGACACAAAGAAGTTTCTCAGAAAGCTTCTTTCTCTTTTTTATAGGAGGATATTTCCTTTGGCCCTATAGACTTCAAAGGGATCCGAAATATCTGTTCTCAGACTCCACGGAAATAAGGCTAGCAAAGAGATCCACGAAATACAGATGTAACGCTGGGAGATGAATTAACAGAACACTAAGTAGTTTCTCAGAAAGCTTCTTTCCAGATTTCATCGGAGGATATTTCCTTTTTCACCATAGCTAGCCCCATATGGGCTTCCAAATATCACTTTGCCAATTCCAAAAGAACTGATTTAGCAAAAGGCTTCTTGAAGAGAAAGCTGTAACTCTGTGTATGATTTCACAGAACACAAAGAAGTTTCTCAAAAAGCTTCTTTCTCTTTGTTATCGGAGGATATTTCCTTTGGCCCTATAGTCTTCAAAGCGATCCGAAATATCTGTTGTCAGATTCCACAGAAATAAGGCTAGCAAAGACATCCACTAAATACAGATGTAATTCAGTGAGGTGAACTAACAGAACACTAAGCAGTTTCTCAGAAAGCTTCTTTCCAGATTTCATTGGAGGATATTTCCTTTTTCACCATAGCCCTCCATGGGCTTCGAAATATCACTTTGCCTATTCCACAAGAACTGTCTTAGCGAAAGGCTTCTTGTGGGGAAAGCTGTAACTCTCTGAGATGTTTTCACAGAACACAAAGGAGTTTCTCAGAAAGATTCTCTCTCTTTGTTATCGGAGGATATTTCCTTTGGCCATATAGACTTCAAAGGGATCCGAAACATCTGTTCTCAGATTCCACAGTAGTAAGGCTAGCAAAGAGATCCACGAAATACAGATGTAACTCTGAGAGATGATTTAACAGAACACTAAGCAGTTTCTCAGAAAGCTTCTTTCCAGATTTCATCGGAGGATATTTCCTTTTTTACCGTAGCCCTCTATGGGTTTCCAAATATCACTTTGCCAATTCCAAAAGAACTGTCTTATCGAAAGGCTTCTTGCGGGGAAAGATGTAACTCTGTGAGATGATTACACAGAACACAAAGAAGTTTCTCAGAAAGCTTCTTTCTCTTTGTTATCGGAGGATATTTCCTTTGGCCCTATAGTCTTCAAAGGAATCCAAAATATCTGTTGTCAGATTCCACAGAAATAAGGTTAGCAAAGAGATCCACGAAATACAGATGTAACTCTGGGAGATGAATTAACAGAACACTAAGCAGTTTCTCAGAAAGCTTCTTTACAGATTTCATCGGAGGATATTTCCTTTTTCACCGTAGCCCTCTATAGGCTTCCAAATATCACTTGGCAATTCCACAAGAACTGTCTTAACGAAAGGCTTCTTGAGGGGAAAGCTGTAACTCTGTGAAATGATTTCAAAGAACACAAAGAAGTTTCTCAGAAAGCTTCTTTCTCTTTGCTATCGGAGGATATTTCCTTTGGCCTTATAGTCTTCAAGGGGATCCGAAATATCTGCTCACAGATTCCACAGAAATAAGGCTAGCAAAGATCCACGAAATACAGATGTAACTCTGTGAGATGAATTAACAGACCACTAAGCAGTTTCTCAGAGAGCTTCTTTCCAGATTTCATCGGAGGATATTTCCTTTTTCACCATAGACCTCTATGGGCTTCCAAATATCACTTTGCCTATTCCACAAGAACTGTCTCAGCGAAAGGCTTCTTGAGGGGAAAGCTGTAACTCTGTGACATGATCTCACAGAACACAAAGAAGTTTCTTACAAAGCTTCTTTCTCTTTGTTATCGGAGGATATTTCCTTTGGCCCTGTAGTCTTCAAAGGGATCTGAAACATCAGTTCTCAGATTCCACAGAAATAAGGCTAGCAAAGAGATCCACGAAATACAGATGTAACTCTGGGAGATGAATTAACAGAACACTAAGGAGTTTCTCAGAAAGCTTCTTTCCAGATTTCATCAGAGGATATTTCCTTTTTCACCATAGACCTCTATGGGCTTCCAAATATCACTTTGCCAATTCCACAAGAGCTGTCTTAGCGAAAGGCTTCTTGAGGGGAAAGCTGTAACTCTGTGAGATGATTTCACAGAACACAAAGAAGTTTCTCAGAAAGCTTCTTTCTCTTTGTTATCGAAGGATACTTCCTTTGGCCCTAGAGTCTTCACTAAGCACTTTCTCAAAAAGCTTATTTCCAGATTTCATCGGAGGATATTTCCTTTTTCACCATAGCCCCCTATGGGCTTCCAAATATCACTTTGCCAAATCCACAAGAACTGTCTTAGCGAAAGGCTTCTTGAGGGGAAAGCTGTAACTCTGTGAGATGACTTGACAGAACACAAAGTAGTTTCTCAGAAAGCTTCTTTTTCTTTGTTATCGGAGGATATTTCCTTTGGCTCTATAGTCTTCAAAAGGATCCGAAATATCTGTTCTCAGATTCCACAGAAATAAGGCTAGCCAAGACATCCACCATATACAGATGTAACTCTGTGAGATGAGTTAACAGAACAGTAAGCAGTTTCTCAGAAAGCTTCTTTCCATATTTCATTAGAGGATATTTCCTTTTTCACCATAGCCCTCTAAGGGCTTCCAAATATCTCTTTGCCAATTCCACAAGAACTGTCTTAGGGAAAGGCTTCTTGACGGGAAAGCTGTAACTCTGTGAGATGATTTCACAGAACACAAAGAAGTTTCTCAGAAAGCTTCTTTCTCTTTGTTGTCTGAGGATATTTCCTTTGGTCCTATAGTCTTCAAAGAGATCCGAAATATCTGATTTCAGATTCCACAGAAATAAGGCTAGCAAAGAGATCCACGAAATACAGATGTAACTCTGTGAGATGAATTAACAGAACACTAAGCAGTTTCTCAGAAAGCTTCTTTCCAGATTTCATCGGAGGATATTTCCTTTTTCACCATAGCCCTCTAAGGGCTTCCAAATATCACATTCCAATTCCACAAAAACTGTCTTAGCGAAAGGCTTCTTGAGGGGAAAGCTGTAACTCTGTGAGATGATTTCACAGAACACAAAGAAGTTTCTCAGAAAGCTTCTTTCTCTTTGTTATCGGAGGATATATCCTTTGGCCCTATAGTCTTCAAAGGGATCCGAAATATCTGTTCTCAGATTCCACAGAAATAAGGCTAGCAAAGAAATCCACGAAATACCGAAGTAACTCTGTGAGATGATTTCACAGAACACTAAGCAGTTTCTCAGAAAGCTTCTTTCCAGATTACATCGGAGGATATTTCCTTTTTCACCATAGTTCTCCATGTGCTTCCAAATATCACTTTGCGAATTCCAGAAGAACTGTCTCAGTGAAAGACTTTTTGAGGCGAAAGCTGTAACTCTGTGAGATGATTTCACAGAACACAAAGAAGTTACTCAGAAAGTTTCTTTCTCTTTGTTATCGGAGGATATTTCCTTTGGCCCTATAGTCTTCAAAGGGATCTGAAATATCTGTTCTCATATTCCACAGAAATAAGGCTAGCAAAGAGATCCACGAAATACAGATGTAACTCTGTGAGATGAATTAACAGAACACTAAGCAGTTTCTCAGAAAGCTTCTTTCCACATTTCATCGGAGGACATTTCCTTTTTCACCATAGCCCTCTATGGGCTTCCAAATATCACTTTGCGAATTCCACAAGAACTGTCTTAGAGAAAGGCTTCTTGAGGGGAAAGCTATAACTCTGTGAGATGAGTTCACAGAACACAAAGAAGTTTCTCAGAAAGCTTCTTTCTCTTTGTTATCGGAGGATATTTCCTTTGGCCCTATAGTCTTCAAAGGGATCTGAAATATCTGTTCTCAGATTCCAAAGAAATAAGGCTAGCAAAGAGATACACGAAATACAGATGTAACACTGTGATATGAATTAACAGAACACTAAGCATTTTCTAAGAAAGTTTCTTTCCAGCTTTCGTCGGAGGATATTTCCTTCTTCAACATAGCCCTCTATGGGCTTCCAAATATCACTTTGCCAATTCAACTAGGACTGTCTTAGCGAAAGGTTTCTTGAAGGGAAAGCGGTAACTCTGTGAGATGATTTCACAGAACACAAAGAAGTTTCTTAGAAAGCTTCCTTCTCTTTGTTGTCGGAGATTATTTCCTTTGGGCCTATAGTCTTCAAAGGGATCCGAAATATCTGTTTTCAGATTCCACAGAAATAAGGCTAGCAAAGAGATCCACGAAATACAGATATAACTCTGTGAGATGAATTAAGAGAACACTACGCATTTTCTCAGAAAGCTTCTTTCCAGATTTCATCGGAGGATATTTCCTTTTTCACCATCGCCCTCTATGGGCTTCCAAATATCACTTTGCCAATTCCACAAGAACTATCTTAGCGAAAGGCTTCTTGAGGGGAAAGCTGTAACTCTGTGGATTGATTTCAAGAACACAAAGAAGTTTCTCAGAAAGCTTCTTTCTCTTTGTTATCTGAGGATATTTCCTTTGGCCCTATAGTCTTCAACGGGATCCGAAATATCTTTTCTCAGATTCCACAGAAATAAGGCTAGCAAAGAGATCCACGAAATACAGATGTAACTCTGGGAGATGAATTAACAGAACACTAAGCAGTTTCTCAGAAAGCTTCTTTCCAGATATCATGGGAGGATATTTCCTTTTTCACCATAGCCCTCTATGGGCTTCCAAATATCACTTTGCCAATTCCACAAGAACTGTCTTAGCGAAAGGCTTCTTGAGGGGAAAGCTGTAACTCTGTGAATTGATTTCAAGAACACAAAGAAGTTTCTCAGAAAGCTTCTTTCTCTTTGTTATCTGAGTATATTTCCTTTGGCCCTATAGTCTTCAAAGGGATCCGAAATAACTGTTCTCAGATTCCACAGAAATAAGGCCAGCAAAGAGATCCACGAAATACAGATGTAACTCTGTGACATGTATTAACAGAACACTACGCAGTTTCTCTGAAAGCTTCTTTCCAGATTTCATCGGAGGATATTTCCTTTTTCACCGTAGCCCTCTATGGGCTTCCAAATATCACTTTGCCAATTACAGAAGAACTGTCTCTGCGAAAGGCTTCTTGAGGGGAAAGCTGTAACTCTGTGAGATGATTTCATAGAACACAAAGAAGTTTCTCAGAAAGCGTCTTTCTCTTTGTTGTCAGAGGATATTTCCTTTGGTCCTATAGTCTTCAAAGGGATCCGAAATACCTGTTTTCAGATTCCACAGAAATAAGGCTATCAAAGAGATCCAGGAAATACAGATGTAACTCTGTGAGATGAATTAACAGAACACTAAGCAGTTTCTCAGAAAGCTTCTTTCCAGATTTCATCGGAGGATAATTCCTTTTTCACCATAGCCCTCTATGGGCTTCCAAATATCACTTTGCCAATTCCACAAGAACTGTCTTAGCGAAAGGCTTCTTGAGGGGAAAGCTGTAACTCTGTGAGATGATTTCACAGAACACAAAGAAGTTTTTCAGAAAGCTTCTTTCTGTTTGTTAGCAGAGGATATTTCCTTTGGCCCTATTGTCTTCAAAGGGATCCGAAATAACTGTTCTCAGATTCCACAGAAATAAGGCTAGCAAAGGGATCCACGAAATACAGATGTAACCCTGTGAGATGAATTAACAGAACACTAAGCAGTTTCTCAGAAAGCTTCTTTCCAGATTTCATCAGAGGATATTTCCTTTTTCAGCATAGCCCTCTATAGGCTTCCAAATATCACTTTGTCAATTCCACAAGAACTGTTTAGCGAAAGGCTTCTTGAGGGGAAAGCTGTAACTCTGGGATGTCATTTGACAGAACACAAAGAAGTTTCTTAGAAAGCTTCTTTCTCTTTGTTATCGGAGGATATTTCGTTTCGCCCTATAGTCTTCAAAGGGATCCAAAACATCAGTTCTCAGATTCCACAGAAATAAGGCTAGCAAAGAGATCCACGAAGTACAGATGTAACTCTGGGAGATGAATTAACAGAACACTAAGGAATTTCTCAGAAAGCTTCTTTCCAGATTTCATCGGAGCATATTTCCTTTTTCACCATAGACCTCTATGGGCTTCCAAATATCACTTTGCCAATTCCACAAGAGCTGTCTTAGCGAAAGGCTTCTTGAGGGGAAAGCTGTAACTCTGTGAGATGATTTCACAGAACACAAAGAAGTTTCTCAGAAAGCTTCTTTCTCTTTGTTATCGAAGGATATTTCCTTTGGCCCTAGAGTCTTCACTAAGCACTTTCTCAAAAAGCTTATTTCCAGATTTCATCGGAGGATATTTCCTTTTTCACCATAGCCCCCTATGGGCTTCCAAATATCACTTTGCCAAATCCACAAGAACTGTCTTAGCGAAAGGCTTCTTGAGGGGAAAGCTGTAACTCTGTGAGATGACTTGACAGAACACAAAGTAGTTTCTCAGAAAGCTTCTTTTTCTTTGTTATCGGAGGATATTTCCTTTGGCTCTATAGTCTTCAAAAGGATCCGAAATATCTGTTCTCAGATTCCACAGAAATAAGGCTAGCCAAGACATCCACCATATACAGATGTAACTCTGTGAGATGAGTTAACAGAACACTAAGCAGTTTCTCAGAAAGCTTCTTTCCAGATTTCATCAGAGGATATTTCCTTTTTCACCATAGCCCTCTAAGGGCTTGCAAATATCTCTTTGCCAATTCCACAAGAACTGTCTTAGGTAAAGGCTTCTTGAGGGGAAAGCTGTAACTCTGTGAGATGATTTCACAGAACACAAAGAAGTTTCTCAGAAAGATTCTTTCTCTTTGTTGTCGGAGGATATTTCCTTTGGTCCTATAGTCTTCAAAGAGATCCGAAATATCTGATTTCAGATTCCACAGAAATAAGGCTAGCAAAGAGATCCACGAAATACAGATGTAACTCTGTGAGATGAATTAACAGAACACTAAGCAGTTTCTCAGAAAGCTTCTTTCCAGATTTCATCGGAGGATATTTCCTTTTTCACCATAGCCCTCTAAGGGCTTCCAAATATCACTTTCCAATTCCACAAAAACTGTCTTAGCGAAAGGCTTCTTGAGGGGAAAGCTGTAACTCTGTGAGATGATTTCACAGAACACAAAGAAGTTTCTCAGAAAGCTTCTTTCTCTTTGTTATCGGAGGATATATCCTTTGGCCCTATAGTCTTCAAAGGGATCCGAAATATCTGTTCTCAGATTCCACAGAAATAAGGCTAGCAAAGAAATCCACGAAATACAGATGTAACTCTGGGAGATGAATTAACAGAACACTAAGCAGTTTCTCAGAAAGCTTCTTTCCAGATATCATGGGAGGATATTTCCTTTTTCACCATAGCCCTCTATGGGCTTCCAAATATCACTTTGCCAATTCCACAAGAACTGTCTTAGCGAAAGGCTTCTTGAGGGGAAAGCTGTAACTCTGGGAGGTCATTTGACAGAACACAAAGAAGTTTCTCAGAAAGATTCTTTCTCTTTGTTATCGGAGGATATTTCCTTTGGCCCTATAGTCTTCAAAGGGATCCGAAATATCTGTTCTCAGATTCCACAGAAATAAGGCTAGCAAAGAGACCCACGAAATACAGATGTAACTCTGTCAGATGAATTAACAGAACACTAAGCAGTTTCTCAGAAAGCTTCTTTCCAGATTTCATCGGAGCATAATTCCTTTTTCACCTTAGCTCTCCATGTGCTTCCAAATACCACTTTGCGAATTCCACAAGAACTGTCTCAGTGAAAGACTTCTTGAGGGGAAAGCTGTAACTCTGTGAGATGATTTCACAGAACACAAAGAAGTTTCTCAGAAAGCTTCTTTCTCTTTGTTATCGGAGGATATTTCCTTTGGCCCTATAGTCTTCAAAAGGATCTGAAATAACTGTTATCAAATTCCACAGAAATAAGGCTAGCAAAGAGACCCACGAAATACAGATTTAACTCTGTGAGATGAATTAACAGAACACTAAGCAGTTTCTCAGAAAGCTTCTTTCCACATTTCATCGAAGGATATTTCGTTTTTCACCATAGCCCTCTACGGGCTTCCAAATATCGCTTTGCCAATTCCACAAGAACTGTCTTAGACAAAGGCCTCTTGAGGGGTATGCTGTAACTCTGTGCGATGATTTCACAGAACCCAAAGAAGTTTCTCAGAAAGCTTCTTTCACTTTGTTATCGGAGGATATTTCCTTTGGCCCTATAGTCTTCAAAGGGATCTGAAATATCTGTTCTCAGATTCCAAAGAAATAAGGCTAGCAAAGAGATCCATGAAATACAGATGTAACTCTGTGATATGAATTAACAGAACACTAAGCAGTTTCTCAGAAAGTTTCTTTCCAGGTTTCATCGGAGGATATTTCCTTTTTCACCATAGCCCTCTATGGGCTTCCAAATATCACTTTGCCAATTCCACAAGAACTGTCTTAGGGAAAGGCTTCTTGAGGGGAAAGCTGTAACTCTGTGAGATGATTTCACAGAACACAAAGAAGTTTCTCAGAAAGCTTCTTTCACTTTGTTATCGGAGGATATTTCCTTTGGCACTATAGTCTTCAAAGGGATCTGAAATATCTCTTCTCAGATTCCAAAGAAATAAGGCTAGCAAAGAGATCCACGAAATACAGATGTAACTCTGTGATATGAATTAACAGAACACTAAGCAGTTTCTCAGAAAGTTTCTTTCCAGGTTTCATCGGAGCATATTTCCTTTTTCACCATAGCCCTCTATGGGCTTCCAAATATCAATTTGCCAATTCCACAAGAACTGTCTTAGAGAAAGGCTTCTTGAGGGGAAAGCTGTAACTCTGTGAGATGATTTCAAAGAACACAAAGAAGTTTCTCAGAAAGCTTCTTTCTCTTTGTTATCGGAGGATATTTCCTTTGGCCCTATAGTCTGCAAATTGATCCGAAATATCTGTTCTCAGATTCCACAGAAAAAAGGCTAGCAAAGAGATCCACGAAATACAGATGTAACTCTGTGAGATGAATTAACAGAACACTAAGCAGTTTCTCAGAACGCTTCTTTCCAGATTTCATCGGAGGATATTTCCTTTTTCACCGTAGCCCTCTATGGGCTTCCAAATATCACTTTGCCAATTCCACAAGAACTGTCTTAGCGAAAGGCTTCTTGAGGGGAAAGCTTTAACTCTGTGAGATGATTTCACATAACACAAAGAAGTTATTGAGAAAGCTTCTTTCTCTTTGTTATCGGAGGATATTTCCTTTGGCCCTATAGTCTTCAAAGGGATCCGAAATATCTGTTCTCAGATTCCACAGAAATAAGGATAGCAAAGAGATCCACGAAATACAGATGTAACTCTGTGAGATGAATTAACAGAACACTAAGCAGTTTCCCAGAAAGCTTCTTTCCAGATTTCATCAGAGGATATTTCCTATTTCTCCATAGAACTCTATGGGCTACAGAATAACACTTTGCCAATTCCACAAGAACTGTCTTAGCGAAAGTCTTCTTTAGGGGAAAGCTGTAACTCTGTGAGATGATTGCACAGAACACAAAGAAGTTATTGAGAAAGCTTCTTTCTCTTTGTTATCGGAGGATGTTTCCTTTGGCCCTATAGTCTTCAAAGGTATCCAAAATATCTGTTCTCAGATTCCACAGAAATAAGACTAGCAAAGAAATCCACGAAATACAGATGTAACACTGTGAGATGAATTAACAGAACACTACGCAGGTTCTCAGAAAGCTTCTTTCCAGATTTCATCGGCGGATATTTCCTTTTTCACCATAGCCCTCTATGGGCTTCCAAATATCACTTTGCCAATTCCACAAGAACTGTCTTAGCGAAAAGCTTCTTGAGGGGAAAGATGTAACTCTGTGAGATGATTTCACAGAACACAAAGAAGGTTCTCAGAAAGCTTCTTTCTCTTTGTTATCGGAGGATATTTCCTTTGGCCCTATAGTCTTCAAAGGGATCCGAAATATCTGTTCTCAGATTCCACAGAAATAAGGCTAGCAAAGAGATCCTCGAAATACAGATGTAAGTCTGGGAGATGAATTAACAGAAGACTAAGCAGTTTCTCAGAGAGCTTCTTCAAGATTTCATCGGAGGATATTTCCTTTTTCACAATAGCCCTCTATGGGCTTCCAAATATCACTTTGCCAATTTCACAAGAACTGTCTTAGCGAAAGGCTTCTTGAGGGGAAAGCTGTAACTCTGCGAGATGATTACAAAGAAAACAAAGAAGTTTCTCAGAAAGCTTCTTTCTCTTTGTTATCGGAGGGTATTTCCTTTGGCCCTATAATCTTTAAATTGATCTGAAATATCTGTTGTCAGATTCCACAGAAATAAGGCTAGCAAAGAAATCCACGAAATACAGATGTAACTCAGGGAGATGAATTAACAGAACACTAAGCAGTTTCTCAGAAACCTTTTTTCCAGATTTCATCGGAGGATATTTCCTTTTTCACCATAGCCCTCTATGGGCTTCCAAATATCACTTTGCCAATTCCACAAGAACTGTCTTAGCGAAAGGCTTCTTGAGGGGAAAGCTGTAACTCTGTGAGATGATTTCACAGAACACAAAGAAGTTTCTCTGAAAGCTTCTTTCTCTTTGTTATCGGAGGATATTTCCTTTGGCCCTATAGTTTTCAAAGGGATCCGAAATATCTCTTCTCAGATTCCACAGAAATAAGGCTAGCAAAAAGATCCAACACATACAGATGTAATTCTGTGAGATGAATTAACAGAACACTAAGCAGTTTCTCAGAAAGCTTCCTTCTAGATTTCATCGGAGGATATTTCCTTTTTCACCATAGCCCTCTATCGGCTTCCAAATATCACTTTGCCTATTCCACAAGAACTGTCTCTGCGAAAGGCTTCTTGAGGGGAAAGCTGTAACTCTTTGAGATGATTTCACAGAACACAAAGAAGTTTCTCAGATAGCTTCTTTCTCTTTGTTGTCGGAGGATATTTCCTTTGGTCGTATACTCTTCAAAGGGATCCGAAATATCTGTTTTCAGATTCCACAGAAATAAGGCTAGCAAGGAGATCCACGAAATACAGATGTAACTCTGGGAGATGAATTAACAGAACACTGAGCAGTTTCTCAGAGAGCTTCTTTCCAGATTTCATCGGAGGATATTTCCTTTTTCACCATAGCCCTCTATGGGCTTCCAAGTATCACTTTGCCAATTACACAAGAACTGTTTAGCGAAAGGCTGCTTGAGGGGAAAGCTCTAACTTTGTGAGATGATTTCACAGAACACAAAGAAGTTTCTCAGAAAGCTTCTTTCTCTTTGTTATCGGAGGATATTTCCTTTGGCGCTACTCTTCTAAGGGATCCGAAATATCTGTTCTCAGATTCCACAGAAATTAGGCTAGCAAAGAGATCCACGAAATAAAGATGTAACTCTGTGAGATGAATTAACAGAACACTAAGCAGTTTCTCAGAAAGCTTCTTTGCAGATTTCATCGGAGGATATTTCCTTTTTCACCATAGCCCTCTATGGGCTTCCAAATATCACTTTGCCAATGTCACAAGAACTGTCTTAGTGAAAGGCTTCTTGAGGGGAAAGCTGTATCTCTGTGAAATGATTTCACAGAACACAAGGAAGTTTCTCAGAAAGCTTCTTTCTCTTTCTTATCGGAGGATATTTCCTTTGACCGTATAGTCTTCAAAGGGATCCGAAATATCTGTTGTCAGATTCCACAGAAAAAATCTAGCAAAGAGATTCACGAAACACAGTTGTAAGTCTGTGAGATGAATTAACAGAACACTAAGCAATTTCTCAGAAAGCTTCTTTCCAGATTTCATAGGAGGATATTTCCTTTTTCACCATAGCCCTCTAAGGGCTTCCAAATATCACTTTGCCAATGTCACAAGAACTGTCTTAGCGAAAGGCTTCTTGAGGGGAAAGCTGTATCTCTGTGAAATGATTTCAGAGAACACAAAGAAGTTTCTCAGAAAGCTTCTTTCTCTTTGTTATCGGAGGATATTTCCTTTGGCCCTATAGTCTTCAAAGGGATTCGAAATATCTGTTCTCAAATTCCACAGAAATAAGGCTAGCAAAGAGATCCACGAAATACAGATGTAACTCTGTGAGATACAGAACACTAAGCAGTTTCTCAGAAAGCTTCTTTCCAGATTTCATCATAGGATATTTCCTTTTTCAACGTAGCCCTCTATGAGCTTCCAAATATCACTTTGCCAATTCAACAAGAACTGTCTTAGCGAAAGGCTTCTTGAGGGGAAAGCTGTATCTCTGTGAAATGATTTCACAGAACACAAAGAAGTTTCTCAGAAAGCTTCTTTCTCTTTGTTATCGGAGGATATTTCCTTTGGCCCTATAGTCTTCAAAGGGATCAGAAATATCTGTTCTCAGATTCCACAGAAATAAGGCTAGCAAAGAGATCCACGAAACACAGATTTAACTCTGGGAGATGAATTAACAGAACACTGAGCCGTTTCTCAGAGAGCTTCTTTCCAGATTTCATCGGAGGATATTTCCTTTTTCACCATAGCCCTCTATGGGCTTCCAAGTATCACTTTGCCAATTCCACAAGAAATGTCTTAGCGAAAGGCTTCTTGAGGGGAAATCTCTAACTCTGTGAGATGATTTCACAGAACACAAAGAAGTTTCTCAGAAAGCTTCTTTCTCTTTGTTATCGGAGGATATTTCCTTTGGCGCTATACTCTTCAAAGGGATCCGAAATATCTGCTCTCAGATTCCACAGAAATAAGGCTAGCAAAGAGATCCACGAAATACAGATGTAACGCTGGGAGATGAATTAACAGAACACTAAGCAGTTTCTCAGAAAGCTTCTTTGCAGATTTCATCGGAGGATATTTCCTTTTTCACCATAGCCCTCTATGGGCTTCCAAATATCACTTTGCCAATGTCACAAGAACTGTCTTAGCGAAAGGCTTCTTGAGGGGAAAGCTGTATCTCTGTGAAATGATTTCACAGAACACAAAGAAGTTTCTCAGAAAGCTTCTTTCTCTTTGTTATCGGTGGATATTTCCTTTGGGCCTATAGTCTTCAAAGGGATCCGAAATATCTGTTCTCAGATTCCACAGAAATAAGGCTAGCAAAGAGATCCACGAAATGCAGATGTAACTCTGTGAGATGAATTGACAGAACACTAAGCAGTTTCTCAGAAAGCGTCTTTCCAGATTTCATCGGAGGATATTTTCTTTTTCAACATAGCCCTCTATGAGCTTCTAAAATCACTTTGCCAATTCTACAAGAACTGTCTTAGCGAAAGGCTTCTTGAGGGGAAAGCTGTAACTCTGTGAGATGATTTCACAGAACACAAAGAAGTTTCTCAGAAAGCTTCTTTCTCTTTGTTATCGGAGGATATTTCCTTCGGCCCTATAGTCTTCAAAGGGATCCGAAATATCTGTTCTCATATCCACAGAAATAAGGCTAGCAAAGAGATCCACGAAATATAGGTGTAACTCTGGGAGATGAATGAACAGAACACTGAGCAGTTTCTTAGAAAGCTTCTTTCCAGATTTCATCGGAGTGTATTTCCTTTTTCACCATAGCCCTTTATAGGCTTCCATATATCACCTTGCCAATTCCAGAACTGTCTTAGCCAAAGGCTTCTTGAGGGGAAAGCTGTAACTCTGTGAGATGATTTCACAGAACACAAAGAAGTTTCTCAGAAAGCTTCTTTCTCTTTGTTATCGGAGGATATTTCCTTTGGCCCTATACTCTTCAAAGGGATCCGAAATATCTGATCTCAGATTCCACAGAAATAAGGCTAGCAAAGAGATCCACGAAATACAGATGTAAATCTGTGAGATGAATTAACAGAACACTCAGCAGTTTCTCAGAAAGCTTCTTTCCAGATTACATCGGAGGATATTTCCTTTTTCACCATAGCCCTCTATGGGCTTCCAAATATCACTTTGCCACTGGCACAAGAACTGTCTTAGGGAAAGGCTTCTTGAGGGGAAAGCTGCAACTCTGTGAGATGATTTCACATAACACAAAGAAGTTTCTCAGAAAGCTTCTTTCTCTTTGTTATCGGAGGATATTTCCTTTGGCCCTGTAGTCTTCAAATTGATCCGAAATATCTGTTCTCAGATTATACAGAAGTAAGGCTAGCAAAGAGATCCACGAAATAGAGATGTAACTCTGTGAGATGAATTAACAGAACACTAAGCAGTTTCTCAGAAAGCTTCTTTCCAGATTTCATCGGAGGATATTTCCTTTTTCAACATAGCCCTCTATGGGCTTCCAAATATCACTTTGCCAATTCCACAAGAACTGTCTTAGCGAAAAGCTTCTTGAGGGGAAAGCTGTAACTCTGTGAGATGATTTCACAGAACACAAAGAAGGTTCTCAGAAAGCTTCTTTCTCTTTGTTATCGGAGGATATTTCCTTTGGCCCTATAGTCTTCAAAGGGATCCGAAATATCTGTTCTCAGATTCCACAGAAATAAGGCTAGCAAAGAGATCCACGAAATACAGATGTAAGTCTGGGAGATGAATTAACAGAAGACTAAGCAGTTTCTCAGAGAGCTTCTTCAAGATTTCATCGGAGGATATATCCTTTTTCACAATAGCCCTCTATGGGCTTCCAAATATCACTTTGCCAATTTCACAAGAACTGTCTTAGCGAAAGGCTTCTTGAGGGGAAAGCTGTAACTCTGCGAGATGATTACAAAGAAAACCAAGAAGTTTCTCAGAAAGCTTCTTTCTCTTTGTTATCGGAGGGTATTTCCTTTGGCCCTATAATCTTTAAATTGATCTGAAATATCTGTTGTCAGATTCCACAGAAATAAGGCTAGCAAAGAAATCCACGAAATACAGATGTAACTCAGGGAGATGAATTAACAGAACACTAAGCAGTTTCTCAGAAACCTTTTTTCCAGATTTCATCGGAGGATATTTCCTTTTTCACCATAGCCCTCTATGGGCTTCCAAATATCACTTTGCCAATGTCACAAGAACTGTCTTAGCGAAAGGCTTCTTGAGGGGAAAGCTGTATCTCTGTGAAATGATTTCAGAGAACACAAAGAAGTTTCTCAGAAAGCTTCTTTCTCTTTGTTATCGGAGGATATTTCCTTTGGCCCTATAGTATTCAAAGGGATTCGAAATATCTGTTCTCAAATTCCACAGAAATAAGGCTAGCAAAGAGATCCACGAAATACAGATGTAACTCTGTGAGATACAGAACACTAAGCAGTTTCTCAGAAAGCTTCTTTCCAGATTTCATCATAGGATATTTCCTTTTTCAACGTAGCCCTCTATGAGCTTCCAAATATCACTTTGCCAATTCAACAAGAACTGTCTTAGCGAAAGGCTTCTTGAGGGGAAAGCTGTATCTCTGTGAAATGATTTCACAGAACACAAAGAAGTTTCTCAGAAAGCTTCTTTCTCTTTGTTATCGGAGGATATTTCCTTTGGCCCTATAGTCTTCAAAGGGATCAGAAATATCTGTTCTCAGATTCCACAGAAATAAGGCTAGCAAAGAGATCCACGAAACACAGATTTAACTCTGGGAGATGAATTAACAGAACACTGAGCCGTTTCTCAGAGAGCTTCTTTCCAGATTTCATCGGAGGATATTTCCTTTTTCACCATAGCCCTCTATGGGCTTCCAAGTATCACTTTGCCAATTCCACAAGAAATGTCTTAGCGAAAGGCTTCTTGAGGGGAAATCTCTAACTCTGTGAGATGATTTCACAGAACACAAAGAAGTTTCTCAGAAAGCTTCTTTCTCTTTGTTATCGGAGGATATTTCCTTTGGCGCTATACTCTTCAAAGGGATCCGAAATATCTGCTCTCAGATTCCACAGAAATAAGGCTAGCAAAGAGATCCACGAAATACAGATGTAACGCTGGGAGATGAATTAACAGAACACTAAGCAGTTTCTCAGAAAGCTTCTTTGCAGATTTCATCGGAGGATATTTCCTTTTTCACCATAGCCCTCTATGGGCTTCCAAATATCACTTTGCCAATGTCACAAGAACTGTCTTAGCGAAAGGCTTCTTGAGGGGAAAGCTGTATCTCTGTGAAATGATTTCACAGAACACAAAGAAGTTTCTCAGAAAGCTTCTTTCTCTTTGTTATCGGTGGATATTTCCTTTGGGCCTATAGTCTTCAAAGGGATCCGAAATATCTGTTCTCAGATTCCACAGAAATAAGGCTAGCAAAGAGATCCACGAAATGCAGATGTAACTCTGTGAGATGAATTGACAGAACACTAAGCAGTTTCTCAGAAAGCTTCTTTCCAGATTTCATCGGAGGATATTTCCTTTTTCAACATAGCCCTCTATGAGCTTCTAAAATCACTTTGCCAATTCTACAAGAACTGTCTTAGCGAAAGGCTTCTTGAGGGGAAAGCTGTAACTCTGTGAGATGATTTCACAGAACACAAAGAAGTTTCTCAGAAAGCTTCTTTCGCTTTCTTATCGGAGGATATTTCCTTCGGCCCTATAGTCTTCAAAGGGATCCGAAATATCTGTTCTCATATTCCACAGAAATAAGGCTAGCAAAGAGATCCATGAAATACAGGTGTAACTCTGGGAGATGAATGAACAGAACACTGAGCAGTTTCTTAGAAAGCTTCTTTCCAGATTTCATCGGAGTGTATTTCCTTTTTCACTATAGCCCTTTATAGGCTTCCATATATCACCTTGCCAATTCCAGAACTGTCTTAGCCAAAGGCTTCTTGAGGGGAAAGCTGTAACTCTGTGAGATGATTTCACAGAACACAAAGAAGTTTCTCAGAAAGCTTCTTTCTCTTTGTTATCGGAGGATATTTCCTTTGGCCCTATACTCTTCAAAGGGATCCGAAATATCTGATCTCAGATTCCACAGAAATTAGGCTAGCAAAGAGATCCACGAAATAAAGATGTAACTCTGTGAGATGAATTAACAGAACACTAAGCAGTTTCTCAGAAAGCTTCTTTGCAGATTTCATCGGAGGATATTTCCTTTTTCACCATAGCCCTCTATGGGCTTCCAAATATCACTTTGCCAATGTCACAAGAACTGTCTTTGTGAAAGGCTTCTTGAGGGGAAAGCTGTATCTCTGTGAAATGATTTCACAGAACACAAAGAAGTTTCTCAGAAAGCTTCTTTCTCTTTCTTATCGGAGGATATTTCCTTTGACCGTATAGTCTTCAAAGGGATCCGAAATATCTGTTGTCAGATTCCACAGCAAAAATCTAGCAAAGAGATTCACGAAACACAGTTGTAAGTCTGTGAGATGAATTAACAGAACACTAAGCAATTTCTCAGAAAGCTTCTTTCCAGATTTCATAGGAGGATATTTCCTTTTTCACCATAGCCCTCTAAGGGCTTCCAAATATCACTTTGCCAATGTCACAAGAACTGTCTTAGCGAAAGGCTTCTTGAGGGGAAAGCTGTATCTCTGTGAAATGATTTCAGAGAACACAAAGAAGTTTCTCAGAAAGCTTCTTTCTCTTTGTTATCGGAGGATATTTCCTTTGGCCCTATAGTCTTCAAAGGGATCCGAAATATCTGTTCTCAAATTCCACAGAAATAAGGCTAGCAAAGAGATCCACGAAATACAGATGTAACTCTGTGAGATACAGAACACTAAGCAGTTTCTCAGAAAGCTTCTTTCCAGATTTCATCATAGGATATTTCCTTTTTCAACGTAGCCCTCTATGAGCTTCCAAATATCACTTTGCCAATTCAACAAGAACTGTCTTACCAAAAGGCTTCTTGAGGGGAAAGCTGTATCTCTGTGAAATGATTTCACAGAACACAAAGAAGTTTCTCAGAAAGCTTCTTTCTCTTTGTTATCGGAGGATATTTCCTTTGGCCCTATAGTCTTCAAAGGGATCAGAAATATCTGTTCTCAGATTCCACAGAAATAAGGCTAGCAAAGAGATCCACGAAATGCAGATTTAACTCTGGGAGATGAATTAACAGAACACTGAGCCGTTTCTCAGAGAGCTTCTTTCCAGATTTCATCGGAGGATATTTCCTTTTTCACCATAGCCCTCTATGGTCTTCCAAGTATCACTTTGCCAATTCCACAAGAACTGTCTTAGCGAAAGGCTTCTTGAGGGGAAATCTCTAACTCTGTGAGATGATTTCACAGAACACAAAGAAGTTTCTCAGAAAGCTTCTTTCTCTTTGTTATCGGAGGATATTTCCTTTGGCGCTATACTCTTCAAAGGGATCCGAAATATCTGCTCTCAGATTCCACAGAAATAAGGCTAGCAAAGAGATCCACGAAATACAGATGTAACGCTGGGAGATGAATTAACAGAACACTAAGCAGTTTCTCAGAAAGCTTCTTTGCAGATTTCATCGGAGGATATTTCCTTTTTCACCATAGCCCTCTATGGGCTTCCAAATATCACTTTGCCAATGTCACAAGAACTGTCTTAGTGAAAGGCTTCTTGAGGGGAAAGCTGTATCTCTGTGAAATGATTTCACAGAACACAAGGAAGTTTCTCAGAAAGCTTCTTTCTCTTTCTTATCGGAGGATATTTCCTTTGACCGTATAGTCTTCAAAGGGATCCGAAATATCTGTTGTCAGATTCCACAGAAAAAATCTAGCAAAGAGATTCACGAAACACAGTTGTAAGTCTGTGAGATGAATTAACAGAACACTAAGCAATTTCTCAGAAAGATTCTTTCCAGATTTCATAGGAGGATATTTCCTTTTTCACCATAGCCCTCTAAGGGCTTCCAAATATCACTTTGCCAATGTCACAAGAACTGTCTTAGCGAAAGGCTTCTTGAGGGGAAAGCTGTATCTCTGTGAAATGATTTCAGAGAACACAAAGAAGTTTCTCAGAAAGCTTCTTTCTCTTTGTTATCGGAGGATATTTCCTTTGGCCCTGTAGTTTTCAAAGGGATCCGAAATATCTCTTCTCAGATTCCACAGAAATAAGGCTAGCAAAAAGATCCAACACATACAGATGTAATTCTGTGAGATGAATTAACAGAACACTCAGCAGTTTCTCAGAAACCTTCCTTCTAGATTTCATTGGAGGATATTTCCTTTTTCACCATAGCCCTCTATCGGCTTCCAAATATCACTTTGCCTATTCCACAAGAACTGTCTCTGCGAAAGGCTTCTTGAGGGGAAAGCTGTAACTCGTTGAGATGATTTCACAGAACACAAAGAAGTTTCTCAGATAGCTTCTTTCTCTTTGTTGTCGGAGGATATTTCCTTTGGTCGTATACTCTTCAAAGGGATCCGAAATATCTGTTTTCAGATTCCACAGAAATAAGGCTAGCAAGGAGATCCACGAAATACAGATGTAACTCTGGGAGATGAATTAACAGAACACTGAGCAGTTTCTCAGAGAGCTTCTTTCCAGATTTCATCGGAGGATATTTCCTTTTTCACCATAGCCCTCTATGGGCTTCCAAGTATCACTTTGCCAATTACACAAGAACTGTTTAGCGAAAGGCTGCTTGAGGGGAAAGCTCTAACTTTGTGAGATGATTTCACAGAACACAAAGAAGTTTCTCAGAAAGCTTCTTTCTCTTTGTTATCGGAGGATATTTCCTTTGGCGCTACTCTTCTAAGGGATCCGAAATATCTGTTCTCAGATTCCACAGAAATTAGGCTAGCAAAGAGATCCACGAAATAAAGATGTAACTCTGTGAGATGAATTAACAGAACACTAAGCAGTTTCTCAGAAAGCTTCTTTGCAGATTTCATCGGAGGATATTTCCTTTTTCACCATAGCCCTCTATGGGCTTCCAAATATCACTTTGCCAATGTCACAAGAACTGTCTTTGTGAAAGGCTTCTTGAGGGGAAAGCTGTATCTCTGTGAAATGATTTCACAGAACACAAAGAAGTTTCTCAGAAAGCTTCTTTCGCTTTCTTATCGGAGGATATTTCCTTTGACCGTATAGTCTTCAAAGGGATCCGAAATATCTGTTGTCAGATTCCACAGCAAAAATCTAGCAAAGAGATTCACGAAACACAGTTGTAAGTCTGTGAGATGAATTAACAGAACACTAAGCAATTTCTCAGAAAGCTTCTTTCCAGATTTCATAGGAGGATATTTCCTTTTTCACCATAGCCCTCTAAGGGCTTCCAAATATCACTTTGCCAATGTCACAAGAACTGTCTTAGCGAAAGGCTTCTTGAGGGGAAAGCTGTATCTCTGTGAAATGATTTCAGAGAACACAAAGAAGTTTCTCAGAAAGCTTCTTTCTCTTTGTTATCGGAGGATATTTCCTTTGGCCCTATAGTCTTCAAAGGGATCCGAAATATCTGTTCTCAAATTCCACAGAAATAAGGCTAGCAAAGAGATCCACGAAATACAGATGTAACTCTGTGAGATACAGAACACTAAGCAGTTTCTCAGAAAGCTTCTTTCCAGATTTCATCATAGGATATTTCCTTTTTCAACGTAGCCCTCTATGAGCTTCCAAATATCACTTTGCCAATTCAACAAGAACTGTCTTACCAAAAGGCTTCTTGAGGGGAAAGCTGTATCTCTGTGAAATGATTTCACAGAACACAAAGAAGTTTCTCAGAAAGCTTCTTTCTCTTTGTTATCGGAGGATATTTCCTTTGGCCCTATAGTCTTCAAAGGGATCAGAAATATCTGTTCTCAGATTCCACAGAAATAAGGCTAGCAAAGAGATCCACGAAATGCAGATTTAACTCTGGGAGATGAATTAACAGAACACTGAGCCGTTTCTCAGAGAGCTTCTTTCCAGATTTCATCGGAGGATATTTCCTTTTTCACCATAGCCCTCTATGGTCTTCCAAGTATCACTTTGCCAATTCCACAAGAAATGTCTTAGCGAAAGGCTTCTTGAGGGGAAATCTCTAACTCTGTGAGATGATTTCACAGAACACAAAGAAGTTTCTCAGAAAGCTTCTTTCTCTTTGTTATCGGAGGATATTTCCTTTGGCGCTATACTCTTCAAAGGGATCCGAAATATCTGCTCTCAGATTCCACAGAAATAAGGCTAGCAAAGAGATCCACGAAATACAGATGTAACGCTGGGAGATGAATTAACAGAACACTAAGCAGTTTCTCAGAAAGCTTCTTTGCAGATTTCATCGGAGGATATTTCCTTTTTCACCATAGCCCTCTATGGGCTTCCAAATATCACTTTGCCAATGTCACAAGAACTGTCTTAGTGAAAGGCTTCTTGAGGGGAAAGCTGTATCTCTGTGAAATGATTTCACAGAACACAAGGAAGTTTCTCAGAAAGCTTCTTTCTCTTTCTTATCGGAGGATATTTCCTTTGACCGTATAGTCTTCAAAGGGATCCGAAATATCTGTTGTCAGATTCCACAGAAAAAATCTAGCAAAGAGATTCACGAAACACAGTTGTAAGTCTGTGAGATGAATTAACAGAACACTAAGCAATTTCTCAGAAAGATTCTTTCCAGATTTCATAGGAGGATATTTCCTTTTTCACCATAGCCCTCTAAGGGCTTCCAAATATCACTTTGCCAATGTCACAAGAACTGTCTTAGCGAAAGGCTTCTTGAGGGGAAAGCTGTATCTCTGTGAAATGATTTCAGAGAACACAAAGAAGTTTCTCAGAAAGCTTCTTTCTCTTTGTTATCGGAGGATATTTCCTTTGGCCCTATAGTCTTCAAAGGGATTCGAAATATCTGTTCTCAAATTCCACAGAAATAAGGCTAGCAAAGAGATCCACGAAATACAGATGTAACTCTGTGAGATACAGAACACTAAGCAGTTTCTCAGAAAGCTTCTTTCCAGATTTCATCATAGGATATTTCCTTTTTCAACGTAGCCCTCTATGAGCTTCCAAATATCACTTTGCCAATTCAACAAGAACTGTCTTAGCGAAAGGCTTCTTGAGGGGAAAGCTGTATCTCTGTGAAATGATTTCACAGAACACAAAGAAGTTTCTCAGAAAGCTTCTTTCTCTTTGTTATCGGAGGATATTTCCTTTGGCCCTATAGTCTTCAAAGGGATCAGAAATATCTGTTCTCAGATTCCACAGAAATAAGGCTAGCAAAGAGATCCACGAAACACAGATTTAACTCTGGGAGATGAATTACCAGAACACTGAGCCGTTTCTCAGAGAGCTTCTTTCCAGATTTCATCGGAGGATATTTCCTTTTTCACCATAGCCCTCTATGGGCTTCCAAGTATCACTTTGCCAATTCCACAAGAAATGTCTTAGCGAAAGGCTTCTTGAGGGGAAATCTCTAACTCTGTGAGATGATTTCACAGAACACAAAGAAGTTTCTCAGAAAGCTTCTTTCTCTTTGTTATCGGAGGATATTTCCTTTGGCGCTATACTCTTCAAAGGGATCCGAAATATCTGCTCTCAGATTCCACAGAAATAAGGCTAGCAAAGAGATCCACGAAATACAGATGTAACGCTGGGAGATGAATTAACAGAACACTAAGCAGTTTCTCAGAAAGCTTCTTTGCAGATTTCATCGGAGGATATTTCCTTTTTCACCATAGCCCTCTATGGGCTTCCAAATATCACTTTGCCAATGTCACAAGAACTGTCTTAGCGAAAGGCTTCTTGAGGGGAAAGCTGTATCTCTGTGAAATGATTTCACAGAACACAAAGAAGTTTCTCAGAAAGCTTCTTTCTCTTTGTTATCGGTGGATATTTCCTTTGGGCCTATAGTCTTCAAAGGGATCCGAAATATCTGTTCTCAGATTCCACAGAAATAAGGCTAGCAAAGAGATCCACGAAATGCAGATGTAACTCTGTGAGATGAATTGACAGAACACTAAGCAGTTTCTCAGAAAGCTTCTTTCCAGATTTCATCGGAGGATATTTCCTTTTTCAACATAGCCCTCTATGAGCTTCTAAAATCACTTTGCCAATTCTACAAGAACTGTCTTAGCGAAAGGCTTCTTGAGGGGAAAGCTGTAACTCTGTGAGATGATTTCACAGAACACAAAGAAGTTTCTCAGAAAGCTTCTTTCTCTTTGTTATCGGAGGATATTTCCTTCGGCCCTATAGTCTTCAAAGGGATCAGAAATATCTGTTCTCATATCCACAGAAATAAGGCTAGCAAAGAGATCCACGAAATACAGGTGTAACTCTGGGAGATGAATGAACAGAACACTGAGCAGTTTCTTAGAAAGCTTCTTTCCAGATTTCATCGGAGTGTATTTCCTTTTTCACCATAGCCCTTTATAGGCTTCCATATATCACCTTGCCAATTCCAGAACTGTCTTAGCCAAAGGCTTCTTGAGGGGAAAGCTGTAACTCTGCGAGATGATTACAAAGAAAACCAAGAAGTTTCTCAGAAAGCTTCTTTCTCTTTGTTATCGGAGGGTATTTCCTTTGGCCCTATAATCTTTAAATTGATCTGAAATATCTGTTGTCAGATTCCACAGAAATAAGGCTAGCAAAGAAATCCACGAAATACAGATGTAACTCAGGGAGACGAATTAACAGAACACTAAGCAGTTTCTCAGAAACCTTTTTTCCAGATTTCATCGGAGGATATTTCCTTTTTCACCATAGCCCTCTATGGGCTTCCAAATATCACTTTGCCAATGTCACAAGAACTGTCTTAACGAAAGGCTTCTTGAGGGGAAAGCTGTATCTCTGTGAAATGATTTCAGAGAACACAAAGAAGTTTCTCAGAAAGCTTCTTTCTCTTTGTTATCGGAGGATATTTCCTTTGGCCCTATACTCTTCAAAGGGATCCGAAATATCTGTTTTCAGATTCCACAGAAATAAGGCTAGCAAGGAGATCCACGAAATACAGATGTAACTCTGGGAGATGAATTAACAGAACACTAAACAGTTTCTCAGAGAGCTTCTTTCCAGATTTCATCGGAGGATATTTCCTTTTTCACCATAGCCCTCTATGGGCTTCCAAGTATCACTTTGCCAATTACACAAGAACTGTTTAGCGAAAGGCTGCTTGAGGGGAAAGCTCTAACTTTGTGAGATGATTTCACAGAACACAAAGAAGTTTCTCAGAAAGCTTCTTTCTCTTTGTTATCGGAGGATATTTCCTTTGGCGCTACTCTTCTAAGGGATCCGAAATATCTGTTCTCAGATTCCACAGAAATTAGGCTAGCAAAGAGATCCACGAAATAAAGATGTAACTCTGTGAGATGAATTAACAGAACACTAAGCAGTTTCTCAGAAAGCTTCTTTGCAGATTTCATCGGAGGATATTTCCTTTTTCACCATAGCCCTCTATGGGCTTCCAAATATCACTTTGCCAATGTCACAAGAACTGTCTTTGTGAAAGGCTTCTTGAGGGGAAAGCTGTATCTCTGTGAAATGATTTCACAGAACACAAAGAAGTTTCTCAGAAAGCTTCTTTCTCTTTCTTATCGGAGGATATTTCCTTTGACCGTATAGTCTTCAAAGGGATCCGAAATATCTGTTGTCAGATTCCACAGCAAAAATCTAGCAAAGAGATTCACGAAACACAGTTGTAAGTCTGTGAGATGAATTAACAGAACACTAAGCAATTTCTCAGAAAGCTTCTTTCCAGATTTCATAGGAGGATATTTCCTTTTTCACCATAGCCCTCTAAGGGCTTCCAAATATCACTTTGCCAATGTCACAAGAACTGTCTTAGCGAAAGGCTTCTTGAGGGGAAAGCTGTATCTCTGTGAAATGATTTCAGAGAACACAAAGAAGTTTCTCAGAAAGCTTCTTTCTCTTTGTTATCGGAGGATATTTCCTTTGGCCCTATACTCTTCAAAGGGATCCGAAATATCTGATCTCAGATTCCACAGAAATTAGGCTAGCAAAGAGATCCACGAAATAAAGATGTAACTCTGTGAGATGAATTAACAGAACACTAAGCAGTTTCTCAGAAAGCTTCTTTGCAGATTTCATCGGAGGATATTTCCTTTTTCACCATAGCCCTCTATGGGCTTCCAAATATCACTTTGCCAATGTCACAAGAACTGTCTTTGTGAAAGGCTTCTTGAGGGGAAAGCTGTATCTCTGTGAAATGATTTCACAGAACACAAAGAAGTTTCTCAGAAAGCTTCTTTCTCTTTCTTATCGGAGGATATTTCCTTTGACCGTATAGTCTTCAAAGGGATCCGAAATATCTGTTGTCAGATTCCACAGCAAAAATCTAGCAAAGAGATTCACGAAACACAGTTGTAAGTCTGTGAGATGAATTAACAGAACACTAAGCAATTTCTCAGAAAGCTTCTTTCCAGATTTCATAGGAGGATATTTCCTTTTTCACCATAGCCCTCTAAGGGCTTCCAAATATCACTTTGCCAATGTCACAAGAACTGTCTTAGCGAAAGGCTTCTTGAGGGGAAAGCTGTATCTCTGTGAAATGATTTCAGAGAACACAAAGAAGTTTCTCAGAAAGCTTCTTTCTCTTTGTTATCGGAGGATATTTCCTTTGGCCCTATAGTCTTCAAAGGGATCCGAAATATCTGTTCTCAAATTCCACAGAAATAAGGCTAGCAAAGAGATCCACGAAATACAGATGTAACTCTGTGAGATACAGAACACTAAGCAGTTTCTCAGAAAGCTTCTTTCCAGATTTCATCATAGGATATTTCCTTTTTCAACGTAGCCCTCTATGAGCTTCCAAATATCACTTTGCCAATTCAACAAGAACTGTCTTACCAAAAGGCTTCTTGAGGGGAAAGCTGTATCTCTGTGAAATGATTTCACAGAACACAAAGAAGTTTCTCAGAAAGCTTCTTTCTCTTTGTTATCGGAGGATATTTCCTTTGGCCCTATAGTCTTCAAAGGGATCAGAAATATCTGTTCTCAGATTCCACAGAAATAAGGCTAGCAAAGAGATCCACGAAATGCAGATTTAACTCTGGGAGATGAATTAACAGAACACTGAGCCGTTTCTCAGAGAGCTTCTTTCCAGATTTCATCGGAGGATATTTCCTTTTTCACCATAGCCCTCTATGGTCTTCCAAGTATCACTTTGCCAATTCCACAAGAAATGTCTTAGCGAAAGGCTTCTTGAGGGGAAATCTCTAACTCTGTGAGATGATTTCACAGAACACAAAGAAGTTTCTCAGAAAGCTTCTTTCTCTTTGTTATCGGAGGATATTTCCTTTGGCGCTATACTCTTCAAAGGGATCCGAAATATCTGCTCTCAGATTCCACAGAAATAAGGCTAGCAAAGAGATCCACGAAATACAGATGTAACGCTGGGAGATGAATTAACAGAACACTAAGCAGTTTCTCAGAAAGCTTCTTTGCAGATTTCATCGGAGGATATTTCCTTTTTCACCATAGCCCTCTATGGGCTTCCAAATATCACTTTGCCAATGTCACAAGAACTGTCTTAGTGAAAGGCTTCTTGAGGGGAAAGCTGTATCTCTGTGAAATGATTTCACAGAACACAAGGAAGTTTCTCAGAAAGCTTCTTTCTCTTTCTTATCGGAGGATATTTCCTTTGACCGTATAGTCTTCAAAGGGATCCGAAATATCTGTTGTCAGATTCCACAGAAAAAATCTAGCAAAGAGATTCACGAAACACAGTTGTAAGTCTGTGAGATGAATTAACAGAACACTAAGCAATTTCTCAGAAAGCTTCTTTCCAGATTTCATAGGAGGATATTTCCTTTTTCACCATAGCCCTCTAAGGGCTTCCAAATATCACTTTGCCAATGTCACAAGAACTGTCTTAGCGAAAGGCTTCTTGAGGGGAAAGCTGTATCTCTGTGAAATGATTTCAGAGAACACAAAGAAGTTTCTCAGAAAGCTTCTTTCTCTTTGTTATCGGAGGATATTTCCTTTGGCCCTATAGTCTTCAAAGGGATTCGAAATATCTGTTCTCAGATTCCACAGAAATAAGGCTAGCAAAGAGATCCACGAAATACAGATTTAACTCTGGGAGATGAATTAACAGAACACTGAGCCGTTTCTCAGAGAGCTTCTTTCCAGATTTCATCGGAGGATATTTCCTATTTCACCATAGCCCTCTATGGGCTTCCAAGTATCACTTTGCCAATTCCACAAGAAATGTCTTAGCGAAAGGCTTCTTGAGGGGAAATCTCTAACTCTGTGTGATGATTTCACAGAACACAAAGAAGTTTCTCAGAAAGCTTCTTTCTCTTTGTTATCGGAGGATATTTCCTTTGGCGCTATACTCTTCAAAGGGATCCGAAATATCTGCTCTCAGATTCCACAGAAATAAGGCTAGCAAAGAGATCCACGAAATACAGATGTAACGCTGGGAGATGAATTAACAGAACACTAAGCAGTTTCTCAGAAAGCTTCTTTGCAGATTTCATCGGAGGATATTCCCTTTTTCATCATAGCCCTCTATGGGCTTCCAAATATCACTTTGCCAATTCCACAAGAACTGTCTTAGCGAAAGGATTCTTGAGGGGAAAGCTGTAACTCTGTGAGATGATTTCACAGAACACAAAGAAGTTTCTCAGAAAGCTTCTTTCTCTTAGTTATCGGAGGATATTTCCTTTGGCCCTATAGTCTTCAAAGGCATCCGAAATATCTGTTCTCAGATGCCACAGAAATAAGACTAGCAAAGAGATCCACGAAATACAGATGTAACTCTGGGAGATGAATTAACAGAACACTCAGCAGTTTCTCAGAAAGCTTCTTTCCAGATTTCTTCGGAGGATATTTCCTTTCTCACCATAGCCCTCTATGGGATTCCAAATATCCCTTTGCCAATTCCACACCAAGTGTCTTAGTGAAAGGCTTCTTGAGGGGAAAGCTGTAACTCTGTGAGATGATATCACAGAACACAAATAAGTTTCTCAGAAAGCTTCTTTCTCTGTGTTACCGGAGGATATTTCCTTTGGCCCTATAGTCTTCAAATGGATCTGAAATATCTGTTCTCAGATTCCACAGAAATAAGGCTAGAAAAGAGATCCACGAAATACAGATGTAACTCTGTGAGATGAATTAACAGAACACTAAGCGGTTTCTCAGAAAGCTTCTTTCCAGATTTCATAGGAGGATATTCCCTTTTTCACCGTAGCCCTCTATGGGCTTCCAAATATCACTTTGCCAATTCCACAAGAACAGTCTTAGCGAAAGGATTCTTGAGAGGATAGCTGTAACTCTGTGAGATGATTTCACAGAACACAAAGAAGTTTCTCAGAAAGATTCTTTCTCTTTGTTTTCGGAGGATATTTCCTTTGCCGTGATCGTCTTCAAAGGGATCCGAAATATCTGTTCTCAGATTCCACAGAAATAAGGCTAGCAAAGAGATACTCGAAATACAGAATAACTCTGGGAGATGAATTTACAGAACACTAAGCAGTTTCTCAGAAAGCTTCTTTCCAGATTTCATAGGAGGATATTTCCTTTTTCACCATAGCCCTCTATGGGCTTCCAAATATCACTTTGCCAATTCCAGAAGAACTGTCTTAGCGAAAGGCTTCTTGAGGGAAATCTGTCACTCTGTGAGATGATTTCAAAGTACACAAAGAAGTTTCTGAGAAAGCTTCTTTCTCTTTGTTATCGGAGGATATTTCCTTTGGCCCTATAGTCTTCAAAGGGATCCGAAATAGCTGTTCTCAGATTCCACAGAAATAAGGCTAGCAAAGAGATCCACGAAATACAGATGTAACTCTGGGACAGGAATTAACAGAACACTCAGCAGTTTCTCAGAAAGCTTCTTTCCAGATTTCATGGGAGGATATTTCCTTTTTCAACATAGCCCTCTATGGGATTCCAAATATCCCTTTGCCAATTCCACACCAAGTGTCTTAGTGAAAGGCTTCTTGAGGGGAAAGCTGTAACTCTGGGAGATGATTTCTCAGAACACAAAGAAGTTTCTCAGAAAGCTTATTTCTCTTTGTTTTCGGAGGATATTTCCTTTGGCGCTATACTCATCAAAGGGATCCCAAATATCTGTTCTCAGATTGCACAGAAATAAGGCTAGCAAAGAGATCCACGAAATACAGATGTAACACTGGGAGATGGATTAACAGAACCCTAAGCAGTTTCTCAGAAAGCTTCTTTCCAGATTTCATCGGAGGATACTTCCTTTTTCACCATAGCCCTCTATGGGCTTCCAAATATCACTTTGCCAATGGCACAAGAACTGTCTTAGCGAACGACTTCTTGAGGGGAAAGCTGTATCTCTGTGAAATGATTTCACAGAACACAAAGAAGTTTCTCAGAAAGCTTCTTTCTCTTTGTTATCGGAGGATATTTGCTTTGGCCCTAGAGTCTTCAAAGGTATCCGAAATATCTGTTGTCAGCTTCCACAGAAATAAGGCTAGCAAAGAGATCCAAGAAATACAGTTGTAACTCTGTGAGATACAGAACACTAAGCAGTTTCTCAGAAAGCTTCTTTCCAGATTTCATCAGAGGATATTTCCTTTTTAAACATAACCCTCTATGGGCTTCCAAATATCACTTTGCTTAATCCACAAGACTGTCTTAGCGAAAGGATACTTGAGGGGATAGCTGTAACTCTGTGAGATGATTTCACAGAACACAAAGAAGTTTCTTAGAAAGCTTCTTTCTCTTTGTTATCGGAGGATATTTCCTTTGGCCCTGTAGTCTTCAAAGGGATCCGAAATATCTGTTCTCAGATTCCACAGAAATAAGGCTAGCAAAGAGATCCACGAAATACAGATGTAACTCTGGGACATGAATTAACAGAACACTCAGCAGTTTCTCAGAAAGCTTCTTTCCAGATTTCATCGGAGGATATTTCCTTTTTCACCGTAGCCCTCTATGGGCTTCCAAATATCACTTTGCCAATTCCACAAGAACTGTCTCAGTGAAAGGCTTCTTGAGGGGAAAGCTGTAACTCTGGGAAATGATTTCACAGATCACAAAGAAGTTTCTCAGAAAGCTTCTTTCTCTGTGTTATCGGAGGATATTTCCTTTGGCCCTATAGTCTTCAAAGGGATCCGAAATATCTGTTCTCAGATTCCTCAGAAATAAGGCTAGCAAAGAGATCCACGAAATACAGATTTAACTCTGTGAGATGAATTAACAGAACACTAAGCAGTTTCTCAGAAAGCTTCTTTCCAGATTTCATAGGAGGATATTCCCTTTTTTAACATAGCCCTCTATAGGCTTCCAAATATCACTTTGCCTATTCCACAAGAACTGTCTCTGCGAAAGGATTCTTGAGGGGAAAGCTGTAACTCTGTGAGATGATTTCACAGAACACAAAGAAGTTTCTCAGAAAGCTTCTTTCTCTTTGTTATCGGAGGATATTTCCTTTGGCCCTCTAGTCTTCAAAGGGATCCGAAATATCTGTTCTCAGATTCCACACACATAAGGGTAGCAAAGAGATCCACGAAATACAGATGTAACTCTGTGAGATGAATTAACAGAACACTCAGCAGTTTCTCAGAAAGCTTCTTTCCAGATTTCATCGGAGGTTATTTCCTTTTTCACCATAGCCCTCTATGGGCTTCCAAATATCACTTTGCCAATTCCACAAGAACTGTCTTAGCGAAAGGCTTCTTGAGGGGAAAACTGTAACTCTGTGAGATGATTTCACAGAACACAAAGAAGTTTCTCAGAAAGCTTCTTTCTCTTTGTTATCGGAGGATATTTCCTTTGGCCCTAGAGTCTTCAATGTTATCCGAAACATCAGTTCTCAGATTCCACAGAAATAAGGCTAGCAAAGAGATCCACGAAATACAGATGTAACACTTTAAGATGAATTAACAGAACACTAAGCGGTTTCTCAGAGAGCTTCGTCCAGATTTCATCGGAGGATATTTCCTTTTTCACCGTAGACCTCTATGGGCTTCCAAATATAACTTTGCCCATTCCACAAGAACTGTCTTGGCGAAAGGCTTCTTGAGGGGAAAGCTGTAACTCTGGGACATGATTTCACAGAACACAAAGAAGTTTCTCAGAAAGCTTCTTTCGATTTGTTATCGGAGGATAATTCCATTGGCCCTATAGTCTTCAAAGGGATCCGAAATATCTGTTCTCAGATTTCACAGAAATAAGGCTAGCAAAGAGATCCACGAAATACAGACGTAACGCTGGGAGATGAATTAACAGAACACTAAGCAGTTTCTCAAAAAGCTTCTTTCCAGATTTCATCTCAGGATATTTCCTTTTTCACCATAGCCCTCTGTGGGCTTCCAAATATCACTTTGCCAATTCCACAAGAACTGTCTTAGCGAAACGCTTCTTGAGGGGAAAGCTGTAACTCTGTGACATGACTTCACAGAACAAAAAGAAGTTTGTCAGAAAGCTTCTTTTTCTTTGTTATCGGAGGATATTTTCTTTGGCCCTAAAGTCTTCAAATTGATCCGAAATATCTGTTCTCAGATTCCAAAGAAATAAGCCTACCAAAGAGATCCACGAAATACAGATGTAACTCTGTGAGATGAATTAACAGAACACTAAGCAGTTTCTCAGAAAGCTTCTTTCCAGATTTCATCGGAGGATATTTCCTTTTTCACCATAGCCCTCTATGGACTTCCAAATATCACTTTGCCAATTCCACAGAACTTTCTCAGCGAAAGGCTCCCTGAAGGGAAAGCTGTAACTCTGTGAGATGATTTCACAGACCACAAAGAAATTTCTCAGAAAGCTCCTTTGGCTTTGTTGTCGGAGGATATTTCCTTTGGCCCTATAGTCTTCAAAGGGATCCGAAATATCTGTTCTCAGATTCCACAGAAATAAGGCTAGCAAAGAGATCCAGGAAATACAGATGTAACTCTGTGAGATGAATTAACAGAACACTAAGCACTTTCTCAGAAAGATTCTTTCCAGATTTCATCAGAGGATATTTCCTTTTTCACCATAGTCCTCTATGGGCTTCCAAATATCACTTTGCCAATTCCACAAGAACTGTCTTAGCGAAAGGCTTCTTCCGGAGAAAGCTGTAACTCTGTGAGATGATTTCACAGAACACAAGGAAGTTTCTCAGAAAGCTTCTTTCTCTTTGTTATTGGAGGATATTTCCTTTGGCCCTCTAGTTCTCAAAGGGATACGAAATATCTGTTCTCGGACTCCACAGAAATAATGCTAGCAAAGAAATCCACGAAATACCGATGTAACTCTGTGAGATGAATTAACAGAACACTAAGCAGTTTCTCAGAAAGCTTCTTTCCAGATTTCATCGGAGGATATTTCCTTTTTCACCGTAGCCCTCTATGGGCTTCCAAATATTACTTTGCCATTTCCCCAAGAACTGTCTTAGCGAAAGGCTTCTTGAGGGGAAGGCTGTAACTCTGTGAGATGATTTCACAGAACACAAAGAAGTTTCTCAGAAAGCTTCTTTCTCTTTGTTATTGAAGGATATTTCCTTTGGCCCTATAGTCTTCACTAAGCAGTTTCTCAAAAAGCTTATTTCCAGATTTGATCGGAGGATATTTCCTTTTTCACCATAGCCCTCTAAGGGCTTCCAAATATCACTTTGCCAAATCCACAAGAACTGTCTTAGCGAAAGGCTTCTTGAGGGGAAAGCCGTAACTCTGTGAGATGATTACACAGAACACAAAGAAGTTTCTCAGAAAGCTTCTTTTTCTTTGTTATCGGAGGATATTTCCTTTGGCCCTATAGTCTTCAAAAGGATCCGAAATATCTGTTCTCAGATTCCACAGAAATCAGGCTAGCCAAGACATCCACCATATACAGATGTAACTCTGTGAGATGAGTTAACAGAACACTAAGCAGTTTCTCAGAAAGCTTCTTTCCAGATTTCATCGGAGGATATTTCCTTTTTCACCATAGCCCTCTATAGGCTTCAAAATATCACTTTGCCAATTCCACAAGAACTGTCTTGGCGAAAGGCTTCTTGAGGGGAAAGATGTAACTCTGTGAGATGATTTCACAGAACACAAAGAAGTTTCTCAGAAAGCTTCTTTCTCTTTGTTATCGGAGGATATTTCCTTTGGCCCTAGAGTCTTCAATGGGATCCGAAACATCAGTTCTCAGATTCCACAGAAATAAGTCTAGCAAAGAGATCCACGAAATACAGATGTAGCTCTGGGAGATGAATTAACAGAACACTAAGCAGTTTCTCAGAAAGCTTCTTTCCAGATTTCATCGGAGGATATTTCCTTTTTCAACATAGCCCTCTAAGGGCTTCGAAATATCAGTTTGCCAATTCCACAAGAAATGTCTTAGCGAAAGGCTTCTTGAGGGGAAAGCTGCAACTCTGTGAGATGATTACACAGAACACAAAGAAGTTTCTCAGAAAGCTTCTTTCTCTTTGTTATCGGAGGATGTTTCCTTTGGCCCTTAGTCTTCATAGTGATCCGAAATATCTGTTCTCAGATTCCACAGAAATAAGGCTAGCAAAGAGATACACGAAATACAGATGTAACTCTGGGAAATGAATTAACAGAACACTAAGCCGTTTCTCAGAAAGCTTCGTTCCAGATTTCATCGGAGGATATTTCCTTTTTCACCATAGCCCTCTATGGGCTTCCAAATATCACTTTGCCAATTCCACAAGAACTGTCTCAGCGAAGGGCTTCTTGAGGGAAAAGCTGTACCTCTGTGAGATGATTTCACAGAACACAAAGAAGTTTCTCAGAAAGCTTCTTTCTCTTTGTTATCGGAGGATATTTCCTTTGGCCCTATAGCCTTCAAAGGGATCCGAAATATCTGTTCTCAGATTCCACAGAAATAAGGCTAGCATAGAGATCCGCGAAATACAGATGTAACTCTGGGAGATGAATTAACAGAACACTAAGCGGTTTCTCAGAAAGCTTCTTTCCAGATTTCATCGGAGGATATTTCCTTTTTCACCATAGCCCTCTATGGGCTTCCAAATATCACTCTGCCAATTCCACAAGAAATGTCTTAGCGAAAGGCTTCTTTAGGGGAAAGTTGAACCTCTGGGAGATGATTTCACAGAACACAAAGAAGTTTCTCAGAAAGCTTCTTTTTCTTTGTTATCCGAGGATATTTCCTTTGGCCTTATAGTCTTCAAAGGGATCCGTAATATCTCTTCTCAGATTCCACAGAAATAAAGCTAGCACAGAGATCCACGAAATACAGATGTAACTCTGTGAGATGAATTAACAGAACACTCAGCAGTTTCTCAGAAAGCTTCTTTCCAGATTTCATCGGAGGATATTTCCTTTTTCACCGTAGCCCTCTATGGGCTTCCAAATATTACTTTGCCATTTCCCCAAGAACTGTCTTAGCGAAAGGCTTCTTGAGGGGAAAGCTGTAACTCTGTGAGATGATTTCACAGAACACAAAGAAGTTTCTCAGAAAGCTTCTTTCTCTTTGTTATTGAAGGATATTTCCTTTGGCCCTATAGTCTTCACTAAGCAGTTTCTCAAAAAGCTTATTTCCAGATTTCATCGGAGGATATTTCCTTTTTCACCATAGCCCTCTAAGGGCTTCCAAATATCACTTTGCCAAATCCACAAGAACTGTCTTAGCGATAGGCTTCTTGAGGGGAAAGCTGTAACTCTGTGAGATGATTTCACAGAACACAAAGAAGTTTCTCAGAAAGCTTCTTTCTCTTTGTTATCGGAGGATATTTCCTTTGGCCATAGAGTCTTCAAAGGGATCCGAAATATCTGTTCTCAGATTCCACAGAAATAAGGCTAGCAAAGTGATCCACGAAATACAGATGTAACTCTGTGAGATGAATTAACAGAACACTCAGCAGTTTCTCAGAAAGTTTCTTTCCAGATTTCATCGGAGGATATTTCCTTTTTCACCATAGCCCTCTATGGGCTTCCAAATATCACTTTGCCAATTCCACAAGAACTGTCTTAGCAAAAGGCTTCTTGAGGGGAAAGCTGTAACTCTGTGTGATGATTTCACAGAACACAGAGAAGTTTCTCAGAAAACTTCTTTCTCTTTGTTATCGGAGGATATTTCCTTTGGCCCTGTAGTCTTCAAAGGGATCCGAAACATCAGTTCTCAGATTCCACAGAAATAAGGCTAGCAAAGAGATCCACGAAATACAGATGTAACTCTGGGAGATGAATTAACAGAACACTAAGGAGTTTCTCAGAAAGCTTCTTTCCAGATTTCATCGGAAGATATTTCCTTTTTTACCATAGACCTCTATGGGCTTCCAAATATCACTTTGCCAATTCCACAAGAGCTGTCTTAGCAAAAGGCTTCTTGAGGGGAAAGCTGTAACTCTGTGAGATGATTTCACAGAACACAAAGAAGTTTCTCAGAGAGCTTCTTTCTCTTTGTTATCGAAGGATATTTCCTTTGGCCCTATAGTCTTCACTAAGCAGTTTCTCAAAAAGCTTATTTCCAGATTTCTTCGGAGGATATTTCCTTTTTCACCATAGCCCTCTATGGGCTTCCAAATATCACTTTGCCAAATCCACAAGAACTGTCTTAGCGAAAGGCTTCTTGAGAGGAAAGCTGTACCTCTGTGAGATGACTTCAAAGAACAAAAAGAAGTTTCTCAGAAAGCTTCTTTTTCTTTGTTATCGGAGGATATTTCCTTTGGCCCTACAGTCTTCAAAGGGATCCGAAATATCTCTTCTCAGATTCCACAGAAATAAAGCTAGCAAAGAGAACCACGAAATACAGATGTAACTCTGTGAGATGAATTAACAGAACACAAAGCAGTTTCTCAGAAAGCTTCTTTCCGGATTTCATCGGAGGATATTTCCTTTTTCACCGTAGCCCTCTATGGGCTTCCAAATATCACTTTGCCATTTCCACAAGAACTGTCTTAGCGAAAGTCTTCTTGAGGGGAAAGTTGTAACTCTGTGTGATGATTTCACAGAACACAAAGAAGTTTCTCAGAAAACTTCTTTCTCTTTGTTATCGGAGGATATTTCCTTTGGCCCTGTAGTCTTCAAAGGGATCCGAAACATCAGTTCTCAGATTCCACAGAAATAAGGCTAGCAAAGAGATCCACGAAATACAGATGTAACTCTGTGAGATGACTTAACAGAACACTAAGCAGTTTCTCAGAAAGCTTCTTTCCAGATTTCATCGGAGAATATTTCCTTTTTCACCATAGCCCTCTCTGGGCTTCCAAATATCACTTTGCCAATTCCACAAGAACTGTCTTAGCGAAAGGCTTCTTGAGGGGAAAGCTGTAACTCTGTGAGATGATTTCACAGAACACAAAGAAGTTTCTCAGAAAGCTTCTTTCTCTTTGTTATCGGAGGATATTTCCTTTGGCCCTATAGTCTTCAAAGGGATCCGAAATATCTGTTCTCAGATTCCACCGAAATAAGGCTATCAAAGAGATCCACGAAATACAGCTGTAACTCTGGGAGATGAATTAACATATCACTAAGCAGTTTCTCAGAAAGCTTCTTTCCGGATTTCATCGGAGGATATTTCCTTTTTCACGATAGCCCTCTATGGGTTTCCAAATATCACTTTGCCAATTCCACAAGAACTGTCTTAGCGAAAGGCTTCTTGAGGGGAAAGCTGTAACTCTGTGAGATGATTTCACTGAACACAAAAAGTTCCTCAGAAAGCTTCTTTCACTTTGTTATCGGAGGATATTTCCTTTGGCCCTACAGTCTTCAAGGGGATCCGAAATATCTGTTCTCAGATTCCACAGAAATAAGGCTACCAAAGAGATCCACGAAATACAGATTTAACTCTGTGAGATGAATTAACAGAACACTAAGCAGTTTCTCAGAAAACTTCTTTCCAGATTTCATCGGAGGATATTTCCTTTTTCACCATAGCCCTTTATGGGCTTCCAAATATCACTTTGCCAATTCCACAAGAACTGTCTTAGCGAAAGGCTTCTTGAGGGGAAAGCTGTAACTCTGTGAGATGATTTCACAGAACACAAAGGAGTTTCTCAGAAAGCTTCTTTCTCTTTGTTATCGGAGGATATTTCCTTTGGAACTAGAGACTTCAAATGTATCCGAAATATCTCTTCACAGAATCCACCGAAATAAGGCTAGCAAAGAGATCCACGAAATACAGATGTAGTTCTGTGAGATGAATTAACAGAACACTAAGCAGTTTCTCAGAAAGCTTCTTTCCAGATTTCATCGGAGGATATTTCCCTTTTCAGCATAGCCCTCTATAGGCTTCCAAATATCACTTTGCCAATTCCACAAGAACCGTCTACGCGAAAGGCTTCTTGAGGGGAAAGCTGTAACTCTGTGAGATGATTTCACAGAACACAAAGAAGTTTCTCAGAAAGCTTCTTTCTCTTTGTTATCGAAGGATATTTCCTTTGGCCCTATAGTCTTCACTAAGCAGTTTCCCAAAAAGCTTATTTCCATTTTTCATCGGAGGATATTTCCTTTTTCACCATAGCCCTCTATGGGCTTCCAAATATCACTTTGCCAAATCCACAAGAACTGTCTTAGCGAAGGGCTTCTTGAGGGGAAAGCTGTAACTCTGTGAGTTGATTTCACAGAACACAAAGGAGTTTCTCAGAAAGCTTCTTTCTCTTTGTTATCGGAGGATATGTCCTTTGGCCATATAGACTTCAGAGGGATCCGAAATATTTTTTCTCAAATTCCACCGAAATAAGGCTAGCAAAGAGATACACGACATACAGATGTAACTCTGGGAGATGAATTAACAGAACACTAAGCAGATTCTCAGAAAGCTTCTTTCCAGATTTCATCAGAGGATATTTCCTTTTTCACCATAGCCCTCTAAGGGCTTCCAACTATCAGTTTGCCAATTCCAAAGGAACTGTCTTAACGAAAGGCTTATTGAGGGGAAAGCTGTAACTCTGTGAGATGATTTCAGAGAACACAAAGAAGTTTCTCAGAAAGCTTCTTTCTCTTGGTTATCGGAGGATAATTCCTTTGGCCCTATAGTCTTCAAAGGGATCCGAAATATCTGTTCTCAGATTCCACAGAAATAAGGCTAGCAAAGAGATCCAGGAAATACAGATGTAACTCTGTGAGATGAATTAACAGAACACTAAGCAGTTTCTCAGAAAGCTTCTTTACAGATCCCATCTTAGGATATTTCCTTTTTCACCATAGCCCTCTATGGGCTTCCAAATATCACTTTGCCAATTCCACAAGAACTGTCTTAGCGAAAGGCTTCTTGAGGGGAAAGCTGTAACTCTGTGAGATGAATTCACAGAACACAAAGAAGTTTATCAGATAGCTACTTTCTCTTTGTTAACGGAGGATATTCCCTTTGCCCCTATAGTCTTCAAAGGGAAAGGAAATATCTGTTCTCAGATTCCACAGAAATAAGGCTAGCAAAGAGATCCACGAAATGCAGATATTATTCTCTGTGATGAATTAACAGAACACTAAGCAGTTTCTCAGAAAGCTTCTTTCCAGATTTCATCGGAGGATATTTCCTTTTTCACCATAGCCCTCTATGGGCTTCCAAATATCACTTTGCCAATTCCACAAGAACTGTCTTAGCGAAAGGCTTCTTGACGGAAAAGCTGTAACTCTGTGAGATGATCACTGAACACAAAGAAGTTTCTCAGAAAGCTTCTTTCTCTTTGTTATTGGAGGAGATTTCCCCTGGCCCTACAGTATTCAACGGGATCCGAAATATCTGTTCTCAGATTCCACAGAAATAAGGCGAGCAAAGATCCACGAAATACAGATATAACTCTGTGAGATGAATTAACAGAACACTCAGTAGTTTCTCAGAAAGCTTCTTTCCAGATTTCATCGGAGGATATTTCCTTTTTCACCATAGCCCTCTAAGGGCTTCCAAATATCACTTTGCCAATTCCACAAGAACTGTCTTAGCGAAAGGCTTCTTGAGGGGAAAGCTGCAACTCTGTGAGATGATTTCACAGAACACAAAGAAGTTTCTCAGAAAGCTTCTTTCTCTTTGTTATCGGAGCATATTTCCTTTGGCCCTATAGTCTTCAAAGGGAAAGGAAATATCTGTTGTCAGATTCCAAAGAAATAAGGCTAGCAAGGAGATCCACGAAATACAGATGTAACTCTGGGAGACGAAGTAACAGAACACTAAGCAGTTTCTCAGAAAGCTTCTTTCCAGATTTCATCGGAGGATATTTCCTTTTCCACCATAGCCCTCTATGTGCTTCCAAATATCACTTTGCCAATTCCGCGAGAACAGTCTTAGCGAAAGGCTTCTTGAGGAGAAAGCTGTTACTCTGTGAGATGATTTCACAGAACACAAAGGAGTTTCTCAGAAAGCTTCTTTCTCTTTGTTATCGGAGGATATTTCCTTTGGCCCTACAGACTTCAAAGGGATCCGAAATATCTGTTGTCAGATTCCACAGAAATAAGGCTAGCATAGAGATCCACGAAATACAGATGTAACTCTGTGAGATGACTTAACAGAACACTAAGCAGTTTCTCAGAAAGCTTCTTTCCAGATTTCATCGGAGAATATTTCCTTTTTCACCATAGCCCTCTCTGGGCTTCCAAATATCACTTTGCCAATTCCACAAGAACTGTCTTAGCGAAAGGCTTCTTGAGGGGAAAGCTGTAACTCTGTGAGATGATTTCACTGAACACAAAAAGTTCCTCAGAAAGCTTCTTTCACTTTGTTATCGGAGGATATTTCCTTTGGCCCTACAGTCTTCAAAGGGATCCGAAATATCTGTTCTCAGATTCCACAGAAATAAGGCTACCAAAGAGATCCACGAAATACAGCTGTAACTCTGTGAGATGAATTAACAGAACACTAAGCAGTTTCTCAGAAAACTTCTTTCCAGATTTCATCGGAGGATATTTCCTTTTCACCATAGCCCTTTAGGGGCTTCCAAATATCACTTTGCCAATTCCACAAGAACTGTCTTGGCGAAAGGCTTCTTGAATGGAAAGCTGTAACTCTGTGAGATGATTTCACAGAACACAAAGAAGTTTCGAAGAAAGCTTCTTTCTCTTTGTTATCGGAGGAGATTTCCTTTGGCCCTAGAGTATTCAAAGGGATCCGAAATATCTGTTCTCAGATTCCACAGAAATAAGGCTAGCAAAGAGATCCACGAAATACAGATGTAACTCTGTGAGATGAATTAACAGAACACTCAGCAGTTTCTCTGAAAGCTTCTTTCCAGATTTCATCGGAGGATATTTCCTTTTTCACCATAGCCCTCTATGGGCTTCCAAATATCACTTTGCCAATTCCACAAGAACTGTCTTAGCGAAAGGCTTCTTGAGGGAAAAGCTGTAACTCTGTGAGGTGATTTCACAGAACACAAAGGAGTGTCTCAGAAAGCTTCTTTCTCTTTGTTATCGGAGGATATTTCCTTTGGAACTAGAGACTTCAAAGGGATCCGAAATATTTTTTCTCAAATTCCACAGAAATAAGGCTAGCAAAGAGATCCACGACATACAGATGAAACTCTGGGAGATGAATTAACAGAACACTAAGCAGTTTCTCAGAAAGCTTCTTTCCAGATTTCATCGGAGTATATTTCCTTTTTCACCATAGCCCTCTATTGGCTTCCAAATATCACTTTCCCAATTCCACAAGAACTGTCTTAGCGAAAGGATTCTTGAGGGGAAAGCTGTAACTCTGTGAGATGATTTCACAGAACACAAAGAAGTTTCTCAGAAAGCTTCTTTCTCTTTGTTATCGGAGGATACATCCTTTGGCCCTATAGTCTTCAAAGGGAAAAGAAATATGTGTTCTCAGATTCCACAGAAATAAGGCTAGCAAAGAGATCCAAGAAATACAGATGTAACTCTGTGAGATGAATTAACAGAACACTAAGCAGTTTCTCAGAAAGCTTCTTTACAGATCTCATCTTAGGATATTTCCTTTTTCACCATAGCCCTCTAGGGGTTCCAAATATCACTTTGCCAATTCCACAAGAACTGTCTTAGCGAAAGGCTTCTTGAAGGGAAAGCTGTAACTCTGTGAGATGAATTCACAGAACACAAAGAAGTTTCTCAGAAAGCTACTTTCTCTTTTTTATCGGAGGATATTTCCTTTGGCCCTATAGTCTTCACGGGGAAAGGAAGTATCTGTTGTCAGATTCCACAGAAATAAGGCTAGCAAAGAGATCCACGAAATACAGATGTAACTCTGGGAGATGAATTAACAGAACACTAAGCAGTTTCTCAGAAAGCTTCTTTCCAGATCTCATCTTAGGATATTTCCTTTGTCACCGTAGCCCTCTCTGGGCTTCCAAATATCACTTTGCCAATTCCACAAGAACTGTCTTAGCGAAAGGCTTCTCGAGGGGAAAGCTGTAACTCTGTGAGATGATTTCACAGAACACAAAGAAGTTTCTCAGAAAGCTTCTTTCTCTTTGTTAAGGGAGGATATTTCCTTTGGCCCTATAGTCTTCAAAGGGATCCGAAATATCTGTTCTCAGATTCCACAGAAATAAGGCTAGGAAAGAGATCCACGAAATACAGATGTAACTCTGGGAGATGAATTAACAGAACACTAAGCAGTTTCTCAGAAAGTTTCTTTCCAGATTTCATCGGAGGATATTTCCTTTTTCACCGTAGCAATCTATGTGCTTCCAAATATAACTTTGCCAATTCCACAAGAACTGTCTTAGCGAAAGGCTTCTTGAGGGGAAAGCTGTAACTCTTTGAGATGATTACACAGAACACAAAGAAGTTTCTCAGAAAGATTCTTTCTCTTTGTTATCGAAGGATATTTCCTTTGGCCCTATAGTCTTCAAAGGGATCCGAAATATCTGTTCTCAGATTCCACAGAAATAAGGCTAGCAAAGAGATCCACGAAATACAGATGTAACTTTGTGGGATGAATTAACAGAACACTCAGCAGTTTCTCAGAAAGCTTCTTTCCAGAATTCATCGGAGGATATTTCCTTTTTCACCATAGCTAGCCCTCTATGGGCTTCCAAACATCACTTTGCCAATTAAACAAGAACTGTCTTAGCGAAAGTCTTCTTGAGGGGAAAGCTGTAACTCTTTGAGATGATTTCACAGAACACAAAGAAGTTTCTCAGAAAACTTCTTTCTCTTTGTTATCGGAGGATATTTCCTTTGGCCCTATAGTCTTCAAAGCCATCTGAAATATCTGTTCTCAGATTCCACAGAAAAAAGGCTAGCAAAGAGATCGACGACATGCAGATGTAACTCTGTGAGATGAATTAACAGAACATTAATCAGTTTCTCAGAAAGCATCTTTCCAGATTTCATCGGAGGATATTTCCTTTTTCACCATAGCCCTCTATGGGCTTCCAAATATCACTTTGCCAATTCCACAAGAAATGTGTTGGCGAAAGGCTTCTTGAGGGGAAAGCTGTAACTCTGTGAGATGATTTCACAGAACACAAAGAAGTTTCTCAGAAAACTTCCTTCTCTTTGTTATCGGAGGAGATTTCCTTTGGCCCTACAGTATTCAAAGGGTTCCGAAATATCTGTTCTCAGATTCCACAGAAATAAGGCTAGCAAAGAGATCCACGAAATACAGATGTAACTCTGTGAGATGAATTAACAGAACACTCAGCAGTTTCTCTGAAAGCTTCTTTCCAGATTTCATCGGAGGATATTTCCTTTTTCACCATAGTCCTCTTTGGGCTTCCAAATATCACTTTGCCAATTCCACAAGAACTGTCTTAGCGAAAGGATTCTTGAGGGGAAAGCTGTAACTCTGTGAGATGATTTCACAGAACACAAAGAAGTTTCTCAGAAAGCTTCTTTCTCTTTGTTATCGGAGGATATTTCCTTTGGCCCTATAGTCTTCAAAGGGATCCGAAATATCTGTTCTCAGATTCCACAGAAATAAGGCTAGCAAAGAGATCCACGAAATACAGATGTAACTCTGTGAGGTGAATTCACAGAACACTAAGCAGTTTCCCAGAAAGCTTCTTTCCAGATTTCATCAGAGGATATTTCCTTTTTCACCATAGCCCTCTATGAGCTTCCAAATATCACTTTGCCAATTCCGCGAGAACTGTCTTAGCGAAGGGCTTCTTGAGGGGAAAGCTGTAACTCTGTGAGATGATTTCACAGAACACAAAGGAGTTTCTCAGAAAGCTTCTTTCTCTTTGTTATCGGAGGATATGTCCTTTGGCCATATAGACTTCAAAGGGATCCGAAATATTTTTTCTCAAATTCCACAGAAATAAGGCTAGCAAAGAGATCCACGAAATGCAGATATTATTCTGTGTGATGAATTAACAGAACACTAAGCAGTTTCTCAGAAAGCTTCTTTCCAGATTTCATCGGAGGATATTTCCTTTTTCACCATAGCCCTCTATGGGCTTCCAAATATCACTTTGCCAATTCCACAAGAACTGTCTTAGCGAAAGGCTTCTTGAGAGAAAAGCTGTAACACTGTTAGATGATTTCACAGAACACAAAGAAGTTTCTCAGAAAGCTTCTTTCTCTTTGTTATTGGAGGAGATTTCCCTTGGCTCTACAGTATTCAACGGGATCCGAAATATCTGTTCTCAGATTCCACAGAAATAAGGCGCGCAAAGACCCACGAAATACAGATATAACTCTGTGCGATGAATTAACAGAACACTCAGTAGTTTCTCAGAAAGCTTCTTTCCAGATTTCATCGGAGGATATTTCCTTTTTCACCATAGCCCTCTATGGACTTCCAAATATCACTTTGCCAATTCCTCAAGAACTGTCTTAGCGAAAGGCTTCTTGAGGGGAAACTGTAACTCTGTGAGATGATTTCACAGAACACAAAGAAGTTTCTCTGAAAGCTTCTTTCTCTTTGTTATCGGAGGATATTTCCATTGGCCCTATAGTCTTCAAAGGGATCCGAAATATCTGTTCTCAGATTCCACAGAAATAAGGCTAGTAAAGAGATCCACGAAATACAGATGTAACTCTGTGAGATGAATTAACAGAACACTAAGCATTTTCTCAGAAAGCTTCTTTCCAGATTTCATCGGAGGATATTTCCTTTTTCACCATAGTCCTCTTTGGGCTTCCAAATATCACTTTGGCAATTCCACAAGAACTGTCTTAGCGAAAGGCTTCTTGAGGGGAATGCTGTAACTCTGTGAGATGATTTCACAGAACACAAAGAAGTTTCTCAGAAAGTTTCTTTCTCTTTGTTATCGGAGGATATTTCCTTTGGCCCTATAGTCTTCAAAGGGATCCGAAATATCTGTTCTCAGATTCCACAGAAATAAGGCTAGCAAAGAGATCCACCAAATACAGATGTAACTCTGTGAGATGAATTCACAGAACACTAAGCAGTTTCCCAGAAAGCTTCTTTCCAGATTTCATCAGAGGATATTTCCTTTTTCACCATAGCCCTCTATGAGCTTCCAAATACCACTTTGCCAATTCCGCGAGAACTGTCTTAGCGAAGGGCTTCTTGAGGGGAAAGCTGTAACTCTGTGAGATGATTTCACAGAACACAAAGGAGTTTCTCAGAAAGCTTCTTTCTCTTTGTTATCGGAGGATATGTCCTTTGGCCATAGAGACTTCAAAGGGATCCGAAATATTTTTTCTCAAATTCCACAGAAATAAGGCTAGCAAAGAGATCCACGACATACAGATGTAACTCTGGGAGATGAATTATCAGAACACTAAGCAGATTCTCAGAAAGCTTCTTTCCAGATTTCATCAGAGGATATTTCCTTTTTCACCATAGCCCTCTAAGGGCTTCCAATTATCACGTTGCCAATTCCAAAGGAACTGTCTTAACGAAAGGCTTCTTGAGGCGAAAGCTGTAACTCTGTGAGATGATTTCACAGAACACAAAGAAGTTTCTCAGAAAGCTTCTTTCTCTTTGCTATCGGAGGATATTTCCTTTGGCCCTATAGTCTTCAAGGGGATCCGAAATATCTGTTCTCAGATTCCACAGAAATAAGGCTAGCAAACAGATGCACGAAATACAGATGTAACTCTGTGAGATGAATTAACAGAACACTAAGCAGTTTCTCAGAAAACTTCTTTCCAGATTTCATCGGAGGATATTTCCGATTTCACCACAGCCCTCCAAGAGCTTCCAAATATCACTTTGCCAATTCCACAAGAACTGTCTTAGCGAAAGACTTCTTGAGGGGAAAGCTGTAACTCTGTGAGATGATTTCAGAGAACGCAAAGAATTTTCTCAGAAAGCTTCTTTCTCTTTGTTATCGGAGGATACTTCCTTTGGCCCTATAGTCTTCAAAGGGAAAGGAAATATCTGTTCTCAGATTCCACAGAAATAAGGCTAGCAAAGAGATCCAGGAAATACAGATGTAACTCTGTGAGATGAATTAACAGAACACTAAGCAGTTTCTCAGAAAGCTTCTTTACAGATCTCATCTTAGGATATTTCCTTTTTCACCATAGCCCTCTATGGGCTTCCAAATATCACTTTGCCAATTCCACAAGAACTGTCTTAGCGAAAGGCTTCTTTAGGGGAAAGCTGTAACTCTGTGAGATGAATTCACAGAACACAAAGAAGTTTATCAGAAAGCTACTTTCTCTTTTTTAACGGAGGATATTTCCTTTGGCCCTATGGTCTTCAAAGGGAAAGGAAATATCTGTTGTCAGATTCCACCGAAATAAGGCTAGCAAAGAGATCCACGAAATACATATGTAACTCTGGGAGATGAATTAACAGAACACTAATCAGTTTCTCAGAAAGCTTCTTTCCAGATCTCATCTTAGGATATTTCCTTTTTCACCATAGCCCTCTATGGGCTTCCAAGTATCACTTTGCCAATTCCACAAGAACTGTCTTAGCGAAAGGCTTCTTTAGGGGAAAGCTGTAACTCTGTGAGATGATTTCACAGAACACAAAGAAGTTTCTCAGAAAGCTTCTTTCTCTTTGTTAAGGGAGGATATTTCCTTTGGCCCTGTAGTCTTCAAAGGGATCTGAAATATCTGTTCTCAGATTCCACAGAAATAAGGCTACCAAAGAGATCCACGAAATACAGATGTAACTCTGGGAGATGAATTAACAGAACACTAAGCGGTTTCTCAGAAAGCTTCTTTCCAGATTTCATCGGAGGATATTTCCTTTTTTACCGTAGCAATCTATGTGCTTCCAAATATCACTTTGCCAATTCCACAAGAACTGTCTTAGCAAAAGGCTTCTTGAGGGGAAAGCTGCAACTCTGTGAGATGATTACACAGAACACAAAGAAGTTTCTCAGAAACCTTCTTTCTCTTTGTTATCGAAGGATATTTCCTTTGGCCCTATAGTCTTCAAAGGGATCCGAAATATCTGTTCTCAGATTCCACAGAAATAAGGCTAGCAAAGAGATCCACGAAATGCAGATATTATTCTGTGTGATGAATTAACAGAACACTAAGCAGTTTCTCAGAAAGCTTCTTTCCAGATTTCATCGGAGGATATTTCCTTTTTCACCATAGCCCTCCATGGGCTTCCAAATATCACTTTGCCAATTCCACAACAACTGTCTTAGCGAAAGGCTTCTTGAGGGGAATGCTGTAACTCTGTGAGATGATTTCACAGAACACAAAGAAGTTTCTCAGAAAGCTTCTTTCCCTTTGTTATCGGAGGATATTTCCTTTGGCCCTAAAGACTTCAAAGGGATCCGAAATATCTGTTCTCAGATTCCACAGAAATAAGGCAAGCAAAGAGATCCACGAAACACAGATGTAACGCTGGGAGATGAATTAACAGAACACAAAGCAGTTTCTCAGAAAGCTTCTTTCACGATTTCATCAGAGGTTATTTCCTTTTTCGCCATAGCTAGCCCGCTATCGGCTTCCAAATATCACTTTGCCAATTCCACAAGAACTGTCTTAACGAAAGGCTTCTTGAGGGTAAAGCTGTAACTCTGTGAGATGATTTCACAGAACACAAAGGAGTTTCTGAGAAAGCTTGTTTCTCTCTGTTATCGGAGGATATTTCCTTTGGCCCTATAGACTTCTAAGGGATCCGAAATATCTGTTCTCAGATTCCACAGAAATAAGGCTAGCAAAGAGATCCATGAAATACAGATGTAACTCTGTGAGATGAATTAACAGAACACTAAGCAGTTTCTCAGAAAGCTTCTTTCCAGATTTCATCGGAGATTATTTCCTTTCTCTCCATAGCGCTCTATGGGCTTTCAAATATCACTTTGCCAATTATACAAGCACTGTCTTAGCGAAAGGCTTCTTGAGGTTAAAGGTGTAACTCTGTGAGATGATTTCACAGAACACAAAGGAGTTTCTCAGAAAGCTTCTTTCTCTTTGTTATCAGAGGATATTTCCTTTGACCCTATAGACTTCAAAGGGATCCGAAATATCTCTTCTCAGATTCCACAGAAATAAGGCTAGCAAAGAGATCCACGAAATACAGTTGTAACTCTGTGAGATGAATTAACAGAACACTAAGCAGTTTCTCAGAAAGCTTCTTTCCAGATTTCATCGTAGGATGTTTCCTTTTTTTCTATAGCAATCTATGTGCTTCCAAATATCACTTTTCCAATTCCACAGAAACTGTCTTAGCGAAAGGCTTCTTGAGGGGAAAGCTGTGACTCTGTGAGATGATTTCACAGAACACAAAGAAGTTTCTCAGTAAGCTTCTTTCTCTTTGTTATCAGAGGATATTTCCTTTGGCCCTATAGTCTTCAAAGGGAAAGGAAATATTTGTTGTCAGATTCCACAGAAATAAGGCTACCAAAGAGATCCACGAAATACAGATGTAACTCTGAGAGATGAATTAACAGAACACTAAGCAGTTTCTCAGAAAGCTTCTTTCCAGATTTCATCGGAGGATATTTCCTTTTTCACCATAGCCCTCTATGGGCTTCCAAATATCCCTTTGCCAATTCCACAAGAACTGTATTAGCTAAAGGCTTCTTGAGGGGAAAGCTGTAACTCTGTGAGATGATTTCACAGAACACAAAGAAGTTGCTCAGTAAGCTTCTTTCTCTTTGTTATCAGAGGATATTTCCTTTGGCCCTATAGTCTTCAAAGGGAAAGGAAATATTTGTTGTCAGATTCCACAGAAATAAGGCTAGCAAAGAGATCCACGAAATACAGATGTAACTCTGGGAGACGAATTAACAGAACACTAAGCAGTTTCTCAGAAAGCTTCTTTCCAGATTTCATCGGAGGATATTTCCTTTTTCACCATAGCCCTCTATGTGCTTCCAAATATCACTTTGCCAATCCGCGAGAACAGTCTTAGCGAAAGGCTTCTTCAGGAGAAAGATGTTACTCTGTGAGATGATTTCACAGAACACAAAGGAGTTTCTCAGAAAGCTTCTTTCTCTTTGTTATCGGAGGATATTTCCTTTGGCCCTAGAGACTTCAAAGGGATCCCAAATATCTGTTGTCAGATTCCACAGAAATAAGGCTAGCATAGAGATCCAGGAAATAACGATGTAACTCTGTGAGATGACTTAACAGAACACTAAGCAGTTTCTCAGAAAGCTTCTTTCCAGATTTCATCGAAAGAAATTTCCTTTTTCACCATAGCCCTCTCTGGGCTTCCAAATATCACTTTGCCAATTCCACAAGAACTGTCTTAGCGAAAGGCTTCTTGAGGGGAAAGCTGTAACTCTGTGAGATGATTTCACAGAACACAAAGAAGTTTCTCAGAAAGCTTCTTTCTCTTTGTTATCGGAGGATATTTCCTTTGGCCCTATAGTCTTCAAAGGGATCCGAAATATCTGTTCTCAGATTCCACCGAAATAAGGCTATCAAGGAGATCCACGAAATACAGCTGTAACTCTGGGAGATGAATTAACAGAACACTAAGCAGTTTCTCAGAAAGCTTCTTTCCGGATTTCATCGGAGGATATTTCCTTTTTCACCATAGCCCTCTAGGGGCTTCCAAATATCACTTTGCCAATTCCTCAAGAACTGTCTTAGCGAAAGGCTTCTTGAGGGGAAAGCTGTAACTCTGTGAGAAGATTTCACAGAACACAAAGAAGTTTCTCAGAAAGCATCTTTCTCTTTGTAATCGGAGGATATTTCCTTTGGCCCTATTGTCTTCAAAGGGATCCGAAATATCTGTTCTCAGATTCCACAGAAATAGGGCTAGCAAAGAGATCCACGAAATAGAGATGTAACTCTGTGAGATGAATTAACAGAACACTAAGCAGTTTCTCAGAAAGCTTCTTTCCATATTTCATCAGAGGATATTTCCTTTTTCACCATAGCCCTCTATGGGCTTCCGAATATCACTATGCCAATTCCACAAGAACTGTCTTAGCCAAAGGCTTCTTGAGGGGAAAGCTGTAACTCTGTGAGATGATTTCACAGAACACAAAGAAGTTCCTCAGAAAGCTTCTTTCACTTTGTTATCGGAGGATATTTCCTTTGGCCCTACAATCTTCAAAGGGATCCGAAATATCTGTTGTCAGATTCCACAGAAATAAGGCTAGCAAAGAGATCCACGAAATACAGATGTAACACTGGGAGATGAATTAACAGAACACTAAGCAGTTTCTCAGAAAGCTTCTTTCCAGATTTCATCGGAGGATATTTCCTTTTTCACCATAGCTAGCCCTCTATGGGCTTCCAAACATCACTTTGCCAATTAAACAAGAACTGTCTTAGTGAAAGTCTTCTTGAGAGGAAAGCGGTAACTCTTTGAGATGATTTCACAGAACACAAAGAAGTTTCTCAGAAAGCTTCTTTCTCTTTGTTATCGGAGGATATTTCCTTTGGCCCTAGAGACTTCAAAGGGATCCGAAATATCTGTTGTCAGATTCCACAGAAATAAGGCTAGCAAAGAGATCCACGAAATAGAGATGTACCTCTGTGAGGTGAATTTACAGAACACTAAGCAATTTCTCAGAAAGCTTCTTTCCAGGTTTCGTCGGAGGATATTTCCTTTTTCACCATAGCCCTCTATGGGCTTCCAAATATCACTTTGCCTATTCCACAAGAACTGTCTTAGCGAAAGGCTTCTAGAGGGCAAAGCTTTAACTCTGTGAGATGATTTCACAGAACACAAAGAAGTTTCTCAGAAAGCTTCTTTCTCTTTGTTATCGGAGGATACTCCCTTTGGCCCCCAAGTCTTCAAAGGGATCCGAAATATCTGTTCTCATATTCCACAGAAATAAGGCTAGCAAAGAGATCCACGAAATACAGATGTAACTCTGTGAGATGAATTAACAGAACACTAAGCAGTTTCTCAGAAAGCTTCTTTCCAGATTACATCGGAGGATATTTCCTTTTTCACCATAGCCCTCTTTGTGCTTCCAAATATCACTTTGCCAATTCCACAAGAACTGTCTTAGCGAAAGGCTTCTTATGGGGAAAGTTGTAACACTGTGAGATGATTACACAGAACACAAAGAAGTTTCTCAGAAAGCTTCTTTCTCTTTGTTATCGGAAGATATTTCCTTTGACCCTATAGTCTTCAAAGGAATCCGAAATATCTGTTCTCAGATTCCACAGAAATAAGGCTAGCAAAGAGATCCACGAAATGCAGATATAATTCTGTGAGATGAATTAACAGAACACTAAACAGTTTCTCAGAAAGCTTCTTTCCAGATTTCATCGTAGGATATTTCCTTTTTCACCCTAGCCCTCCATGGGCTTCCAAATATCACTTTGCCAATTCCACAAGAACTGTCTACGCGAAAGGCTTCTTGAGGGGAATGCTGTAACTCTGTGAGATGATTTCACAGAACACAAAGAAGTTTCTCAGAAAGCTTCTTTCCCTTTGTTAACGGAGGATATTTCCTTTGGCCCTAGAGACTTCAAAGGGATCCAAAATATCTCTTCTCAGATTACACAGAAATAAGGCTAGCAAAGAGATCCACGACATACAGATGTAACTCTCTGAGATGAATTAACAGAACACTAAGCAGTTTCTCAGAAAGCTTCTTTCCAGATTTCATCGGAGATTATTTCCTTCTTCACCTTAGCCCTCTATCGGCTTCCAAATATCACTTTGCCAATTCCTCAAGAACTGTCTTAGCGAAAGGCTTCTTGAGGGGAATGCTGTAACTCTGTGAGATGATTTCTCAGAACACAAAGAAGTTTCTCAGAAAGTTTCCTTCTCTTTGTTATCGGAGGATATTTCCTTTGGCCCTATAGTCTTCAAAGGGATCTGAAATATCTGTCTCAGATTCCACAGAAATAAGGCTAGCAAAGAGATCCACGAAATAGAGATATAATTCTGTGAGATGAATTAACAGAACACTAAGCAGTTTCTCAGAAAGCTTCTTTCCAGATTTCATCGGAGGATAATTCCTTTTTTACCATAGCCCTCTATGGGCTTCCAAATATCACTTTGCCAATTCCGCGAGAATTGTCTTAGTGAACGGCTTCTTGAGGGGAATGCTGTAACTCTGTGAGATAATTACACAGAACACAAGGAAGTTTCTCAGAAAGCTTCTTTCTCTTTGTTATCAGGGGATATTTCCTTTGGCCCTATTGTCTTCAAAGGGTCCGCAATATCTGTTCTCACATTCCACAGAAATAAGGCTAGCAAAGAGACTCACGAAATACAGATGTAACGCTGGGAGATGAATTAACAGAACACTAAGCAGTTTCTCAGAAAGCATCTTTTCTGATTTCATCGGAGGATATTTCTTTTTCGCCATAGCTAGCCCTCTATCGGCTTCCAAATATCACTTTGCCAATGCCACAAGAACTGTCTTAGCGAAAGGCTTCTAGAGGGGAAAGCTTTAACTCTGTGAGATGATTTCACAGAACACAAAGAAGTTTCTCAGAAAGCTTCTTTCTCTTTGTTATCGGAGGATATTTCCTTTGGCCCTCTAGTCTTCAAAGGGATCCGAAATATCTGTTCTCAGATTCCACAGAAATAAGGCTAGCAAAGAGATCCACGAAATACAGATGTAACTCTGTGAGATGAATTAACAGAACACTCAGCAGTTTCTCAAATAGCTTCTTTCCAGATTTCATCGGAGGATATTTCCTTTTTCACCATAGCCCTCTATGGGCTTCCAAATATCACTTTGCCAATTCCACAAGAACTGTCTTAGCGAAAGGGTTCTTGAGGGAAAAGCTGTAACTCTGTGAGATGATTTCACGGAACACAAAGAAGTTCCTCAGAAAGCTTCTTTCACTTTGTTATCGGAGGATATTTCCTTTCGACCTACAGTCTTCAAAGGGATCCGAAACTTCTGTTCTCAGATTCCACAGAAATAAGGCTAGCAAAGAGATGCACGAAATACAGATGTAACGCTGGGAGATGAATTAACAGAACACTAAGCAGTTTCTCAGAAAGATTCTTTCCAGATTTCATCGGAGGATATTTCCTTTTTCACCATAGCTAGCCCTCTATGGGCTTCGAAACATCACTTTGCCAATTAAACAAGAACTGCCTTAGCGAAAGTCTTCTTGAGAGGAAAGCGGTAACTCTTTGAGATGATTTCACAGAACACAAAGAAGTTTCTCAGAAAACTTCTTTCTCTTTGTTATCGGAGGATATTTCCTTTGGCCCTATAGTCTTCAAAGCAATCTGAAATATCTGTTCTCAGATTCCACAGAAATAAGGCTAGCAAAGAGATCCACGAAATACAGATGTAACTCTGGGAGATGAATTAACAGAACATTTAGCAGTTTCTCAGAAAGCTGCTTTCCAATTTCATCGGAGGATATTTCCTTTTTCACCATAGCTAGACTTCTAAGGGCTTCCAAACATCATTTTGCCAATTAAACAAGAACTGTCTTATCGAAAGGCTGCTTGAGGGGAAAGCTGTAACTCCGTGAGATGATTTCACAGAACACAAAGGAGTTTCTCAGAAAGCTTCTTTCTCTTTGTTATCGGAGGATATTTCTTTGGCCCTAGAGACTTCAAAGGGATCCGAAATATCTGTTGTCAGATTCCACAGAAATAAGGCTAACAAAGAGATCCACGAAATAGAGATGTACCTCTGTGAGGTGAATTTACAGAACACTAAGCAATTTCTCAGAAAGCTTCTTTCCAGGTTTCGTCGGAGGATATTTCCTTTTTCACCATAGCCCTCTATGGGCTTCCAAATATCACTTTGCCTATTCCACAAGAACTGTCTTAGCGAAAGGCTTCTAGAGGGCAAAGCTTTAACTCTGTGAGATGATTTCACAGAACACAAAGAAGTTTCTCAGAAAGCTTCTTTCTCTTTGTTATCGGAGGATATTCCCTTTGGCCCTCAAGTCTTCAAAGGGATCCGAAATATCTGTTCTCATATTCCACAGAAATAAGGCTAGCAAAGAGATCCACGAAATACAGATGTAACTCTGTGAGATTAATTAACAGAACACTAAGCAGTTTCTCAGAAAGCTTCTTTCCAGATTACATCGGAGGTTATTTCCTTTTTCACCATAGCCCTCTTTGTGCTTCCAAATATCACTTTGCCAATTCCACAAGAACTGTCTTAGCGAAAGGCTTCTTATGGGGAAAGTTGTAACACTGTGAGATGATTACACAGAACACAAAGAAGTTTCTCAGAAAGCTTCTTTCTCTTTGTTATCGGAAGATATTTCCTTTGGCCCTATAGTCTTCAAAGGAATCCGAAATATCTGTTCTCAGATTCCACAGAAATAAGGCTAGCAAAGAGATCCACGAAATGCAGATATAATTCTGTGAGATGAATTAACAGAACACTAAACAGTTTCTCAGAAAGCTTCTTTCCAGATTTCATCGGAGGATATTTCCTTTTTCACCCTAGCCCTCCATGGGCTTCCAAATATCACTTTGCCAATTCCACAAGAACGGTCTAAGCGAAAGGCTTCTTGAGGGGAATGCTGTAACTCTGTGAGATGATTTCACAGAACACAAAGAAGTTTCTCAGAAAGCTTCTTTCCCTTTGTTAACGGAGGATATTTCCTTTGGCCCTAAAGACTTCAAAGGGATCCAAAATATCTCTTCTCAGATTACACAGAAATAAGGCTAGCAAAGAGATCCACGACATACAGATGTAACTCTCTGAGATGAATTAACAGAACACTAACCAGTTTCTCAGAAAGCTTCTTTCCAGATTTCATCGGAGGTTATTTCCTTCTTCAACTTAGCCCTCTATCGGCTTCCAAATATCACTTTGCCAATTCCGCAAGAACTGTCTTAGCGAAAGGCTTCTTGAGGGGAATGCTGTAACTCTGTGAGATGATTTCTCAGAACACAAAGAAGTTTCTCAGAAAGTTTCCTTCTCTTTGTTATCGGAGAATATTTCCTTTGGCCCTATAGTCTTCAAAGGGATCCGAAATATCTGTTCTCAGATTCCACAGAAATAAGGCTAGCAAAGAGATCCACGAAACACAGATGTAACGCTGGGAGATGAATTAACAGAACACAAAGCAGTTTCTCAGAAAGGTTCTTTCCTGATTTCATCAGAGGTTATTTCCTTTTTCACCATAGCTAGCCGTCGGTCGGCTTCCAAATATCACATTGCAAATTCCACAAGAACTGTCTTAGCGAAAGGCTTCTTGAGGGGAAAGCTGTAACTCTGTGAGATGATTTCACAGAACACGAAAAAGTTTCTCAGAAAGCTTCTTTCTCTTTGTTATCAGAGGATATATCCTTTGGCCGTATAGTCTTCAAAGGGATCTGAAATATCTCTCTCAGAATCCACAGAAATAAGGCTAGCAAAGAGATCCACGAAATAGACATATAATTCTGTGAGATGAATTAACAGAACACTAAGCAGTTTCTCAGAAAGCTTCTTTCCAGATTTCATCGGAGGATAATTCCTTTTTTACCATAGCCCTCTATGGGCTTCCAAATATCACTTTGCCAATTCCGCGAGAACTGTCTTAGCGAACGGCTTCTTGAGGGGAATGCTGTAACTCTGTGAGATAATTACACAGAACACAAGGAAGTTTCTCAGAAAGCTTCTTTCTCTTTGTTATCAGGGGATATTTCCTTTGGCCCTATTGTCTTCAAAGGGATCCGCAATATCTGTTCTCAGATTCCACAGAAATAACGCGAGCAAAGAGATTCACGAAATACAGATGTAACGCTGGGAGATGAATTAACAGAACACTAAGCAGTTTCTCAGAAAGCTTCTTTCCTGATTTCATCGGAGGATATTTCTTTTTCGCCATAGCTAGCCCTCTATCGGCTTCCAAATATCACTTTGCCAATTCCACAAGAACTGTCTTAACGAAAGGCTTCTTGAGGGGAAAGCCGTAACTCTGTGAGATGATTTCACAGAACACAAAGGAGTTTCTGAGAAAGCTTGTTTCTCTCTGTTATCGGAGGATATTTCCTTTGGCCCTACAGACTTCAAAGGGATCCGAAATATCTGTTCTCAGATTCCACAGAAATAAGGCTAGCAAAGAGATCCATGAAATACAGATGTAACTCTGTGAGATGAATTAACAGAACACTAAGCAGTTTCTCAGAAAGCTTCTTTCCAGATTTCATCGGAGGATATTTCCTTTTCACCATAGCCCTCTCTGGGCTTCCAAATATCACTTTGCCAATTCCGCGAGAACTGTCTTAGCGAAAGGCCTCTTGAGGGGAAAGGTGTAACTCTGTGAGATGATTTCACAGAACACAAAGGAGTTTCTCAGAAAGCTTCTTTCTATTTGTTATCAGAGGATATTTCCTTTGGCCCTATAGACTTCAAAGGGATCCGAAATATCTCTTCTCAGATTCCACAGAAATAAGGCTAGCAAAGAGATACACGAAATACAGGTGTAACTCTGTGAGATGAATTAACAGAACACTAAGCAGTTTCTCAGAAAGCTTCTTTCCAGATTTCATCGGAGGATATTTCCTTTTTCTCCATAGCAATCTATGTGCTTCCAAATATCACTTTGCCAATTCCACAGGAACTGTCTTAGCGAAAGGCTTCTTGAGGGGAAAGCTGTGACTCTGTGAGATGATTTCACAGAACAAAAAGAAGTTCCTCAGAAAGCTTCTTTCACTTTGTTATCGGAGGATATTCCCTTTGGCCCTACATTCTTCAAAGGGATCCGAAATATCTGTTCTCAGTTTCCACAGAAATAAGGCTAGCACAGAGATCCACGAAATACAGATGTAACTCTGTGAGATGAATTAACAGAACACTAAGCAGGTTCTCAGAAAGCTTCTTTCCAGATTTCATCGGAGATTATTTCCTTTCTCACCATAGCGCTCTATGGGCTTTCAAATATCACTTTGCCAATTATACAAGAACTGTCTTAGCGAAAGGCTTCTTGAGGTTAAAGGTGTAACTCTGTGAGATGATTTCACAGAACACAAAGAAGTTTCTCAGAAAGCTTCTTTCTCTTTGTTATCGGAGAATATTTCCATTGGCCCCATAGTCTTCAAGGGAATCTGAAATATCTGTTGTCAGATTCCACAGAAATAAGGCTACCAAAGAGATCCACGAAATACAGATGTATCTCTGAGAGATGAATTAACAGAACACTAAGCAGTTTCTTAGAAAGCTTCTTTCCAGATTTCATCGGAGGATATTTCCTTTTTCACCATAGCCCTCTATGGGCTTCCAAATATCCCTTTGCCAATACCACAAGAACTGTCTTAGCTAAAGGCTTCTTGAGGGGAAAGCTGTAACTCTGTGAGATGATTTCACAGAACACAAATAAGTTTCTCAGTAAGCTTCTTTCTCTTTGTTATCAGATCATATTTCCTTTGGCCCTATAGTCTTCAAAAGGAAAGGAAATATTTGTTGTCAGATTCCAAAGAAATAAGGCTAGCAAAGAGATCCACGAAATACAGATGTAACTCTGGAAGACGAATTAACAGAACACTAAGCAGTTTCTCAGAAAGCTTCTTTCCAGATTTCATCGGAGGATATTTCCTTTTTCACCATAGCCCTCTATGTGCTTCCAAATATCACTTTGCCAATTCCGCGAGAACAGTCTTAGCGAAAGGCTTCTTGAGGAGAAAGCTGTTACTCTGTGAGATGATTTTACAGAACACAAAGGAGTTTCTCAGAAAGCTTCTTTCTCTTTGTTATCGGAGGATATTTCCTTTGGCCCTATAGTCTTCAAAGGGATCAGAAATATCTCTTGTCAGATTCCACAGAAATAAGGCTAGAAAAGAGATCCAGGAAATACAGATGTAACTCTGTGAGATGAATTAAGAGAACACTAAGCAGTTTCTCTGAAAGCTTTTTTCCAGATTTCATCGGAGGATATTTCCTTTTTCACCGTAGCCCTCTATGGGCTTCCAAATATCACTTTGCCAATTCGACAAGAACTGTCTTAGCGAAAGGCTTCTTGAGGGGGAAGCTGTAACTCGGTGAGATGATTTCACAGAACACAAAGAAGTCTCTCTGAAAGTTTCTTTCTCTTTGTTATCGGAGGGTATTCCCCTTGGCCCTATAGTCTTCAAGGGGATCCGAAATATGTGTTCTCAGATTCCACAGAAATAAGGCTAGCAAAGAGATCCACGAAATACAGATGTAACTCTCTGAGATGAATTAACAGAACACTAAGAAGTTTCTCAGAAAGCTTCTTTCCAGATTTCATCGCAGGATATTTCCTCTTATACCATAGCCCTCTATGGGCTTCAAAATATCACTTTGCCAATTCCACAAGAACTGTCTTAGCGAAAGGCTTCTTGAGGGTAAGCTGTAACTCTGTGAGATGATTTCACAGAACACAAAGAAGTTTCTCAGAAAGTTTCCTTCTCTTTGTTATCGGAGGATATTTCCCTTGGACCTATAGTCTTCAAAGGGATCCGAAATATCTGTTCTCAGATTCCGCAGAAATGAGGCTAGCAAAATGATCCACGAAATACAGATGTAACTCTGTGAGATGAATTAAAAGAACACTAAGCAGTTTCTCAGAAAGCTTCTTTCCATATTTCATCGGAGGATATTTCCTTTTTCACCATAGCCATCTATGGGCTTACAAATATCACTTTGCCAATTCGACAAGAACTGTCTCAGCGAAAGGCTTCTTGATGGAAAAGCTGTAACTCTGTGAGATGATTTCACAGAACACAAAGAAGTTTCTCAGAAAGCTTCTTTCTCTTTGTTGTCGGAGGATATTTCATTTGGCCCTATAGTCTTCAAAGGGATCCGAAATATCTGTTCTCAGATTCCACAGAAAAAAGGCTAGCAAAGAGATCCACGAAATACAGATGTAACTCTGTGAGATGAATTAAAAGAACACTAAGCAGTTTCTCAGAAAGCTTCCTTCCAGATTTCATCGGAGGATATTTCCTTTTTCACCGTAGTCCTCTATGGGCTTCCAAATATCACTTTGCCAATTCCACAAGAACTGTCTTAGGGAAAGGCTTCTTGAGCGGAAAGCTGTCACTCTGTGAGATGATTTCACAGAACACAAAGAAGTTTCTCAGAATGCTTCTTTCTCTTTTTTATCAGAGAATATTTCCTTTGGCCCTATAGTCTTCAAAGGGATCCGAAATATCTGTTCTCAGATTCCACAGAAATAAGGCTTGCAAAGAAATCCACGAAATACAGATGTAACTCTGTGAGATGAATTAACAGAACACTCAGTAGTTTCTCAGAAAGCTTCTTTCCAGATTTCATGGGATGATATTTCCTTTTTCACCATAGCCCTCTATGGGCTTCCAAATATCACTTTCCCAATTCCACAAGAACTGTCTTAGCGAAAGGCTTCTTGAGGGGAAAGCTGTAACTCTGGGAGATGATTTCACAGAACACAAAGAAGTTTCTCAAAAAGCTTCTTTCGATTTGTTATCGGAGGATATTTCCATTGGCCCTATAGTCTTCAAAGGGATCCCAAATATCTCTTCTCAGATTCTACAGAAATAAGGCTAGCAAAGAGATCCACTAAATAGAGATGTAACTCTGGGAGAAGAATTAACAGAACACTAAGCAGTTTCTCAAAAAGCTTCTTTCCAGATTTCATTGAGGATATTTCCTTTTTCAACATAGCCCTCTATGGGCTTCCAAATATCACTTTGCCAAAACCACAAGAACTGTCTTAGCGAAAGGCTTCTTGAGGGGATAGCTGTAACTCTGTGAAATGATTTCACAGAACACAAAGAAGTTTCTCAGAAAGCTTCTTTCTCTTTTTTGTCGGAGGATATTTTCTTTGGCCCCATAGTCTTCAAAGAGATCCGAAATATCTGTTCTCAGATTCCAAAGAAATAAGGCTACCAAAGAGATCCACGAAATACAGATGTAACTCTGTGAGATAAATTAACAGAACACTAAGCAGTTTCTCAGAAAGCTTCTTTCCAGATTTTTTCGGAGCATATTTCCTTTTTCACCATAGCCCTCTATGGACTTCCAAATATCCCTTTGCCAATTCCACAAGAACAGTCTTAGCGAAAGGCTTCTTGAGGGGAAAGCTGTCACTCTGTGAGATGATTTCACAGAACACAAAGAAATTTCTCTGAAATCTTCTTTCTCTTTGTTATCAGAGAATATTTCCTTTGGCCCTATAGACTTCAAAGGTATCCGAAATATCTGTTCTCAGATTCCACAGAAATAAGGCTTGCAAAGAAATCCACGAAATACAGATGTAACTCTGTGAGATGAATTAACAGAACACTCAGCAGTTTCTCAGAAAGCTTCTTTCCAGATTTCATCGGAGGATATTTCCTTTTTCAACATAGCCCTCTAAGGGCTTCCAAATATCACTTTGCCAATTCCACAAGAACTGTCTTAGCGAAAGGCTTCTTGAAGGGAAAGCTGTAACTCTGTGAGATGATTTCACAGAACACAAAGAAGTTTCTCAGAAATCTTCTTTCTCTTTGTTGTCGGAGGACATTTTCTTTGGCCCTATAGTCTTCAAAGGTATCCGAAATATCTGTTCTCAGATTCCACAGAAATAAGGCAGGCAAAGAGATCCAGGAAATAGAGATGTAACTCAGTGAGATGAATTAACAGAACACTAAGCAGTTTCTCAGAAAGATTCTTTCCAGATTTCATCGGAGGATATTTCCTTTTTCACCGTAGTCATCTATGGGCTTCCAAATATCACTTTGCCAATTCCACAAGAACTGTCTTAGCGAAAGGCTTCTTGAGGGGAAAGCTGTAACTCTGTGAGATGATTTCACAGAACACAAAGAAGTTTCTCAGAAAGCTTCTTTCTCTTTGTTATCGGAGGATATTTCCTTTGGCTCTATAGTCTTCAAAGGGATACGAAATATCTGTTCTCAGATTCCACAGAAATAAGGCTAGCAAAGAGATCCACGAAATAAAGATGTAGCTCAGGGAGATGAATTAACAGTACACTAAGCAGTTTCTCAGAAAGCTTCTTTCCAGATTTCATCGGAGGATATTTCGTTTTTCACCATAGCCCTCTAAGGGCTTCGAAATATCACTTTGCCAATTCCACAAGAACTGTCTTAGCGAAAAGGCTTCATGAGGCGAAAGCTGTAACTCTGTGAGATGATTACACAGAAGACAAAGAAGTTTCTCAGAAAGCTTCTTTCTCTTTGTTATCGGAGGATAATTCCTTTGGCCCTTAGTCTTCATAGGGATCCGAAATATCTGTTCTCAGATTCCACAGAAATAAGGCTAGCAAAGAGATCCACGAAATACAGATGTAACTCTGGGAGATGAATTAACAGAACACTAAGCAGTTTCTCAGAAAGCTTCTTTCCAGAATTCATCGGAGGATATTTCCTTTTTCACCATAGCCCTATATGGGCTTCCAAATATCACTTTGCCAATTCCACAAGAACTGTCTCAGGGAAAGGCTTCTTGAGGGAAAAGCTGTACCTCTGTGAGATGATTTCACAGAACACAAAGAAGTTTCTCAGAAAGCTTCTTTCTCTTTGTTATCCGAGGATATTTCCTTTGGCCCTAGACTCTTCAATGGAATCCGAAACATCAGTTCTCAGATTTCACAGAAATAAGGCTAGCAAAGAGATCCACGAAATACAGATGTAACTCTGTGAGATTAATTAAAAGAACACTAAGCAGTTTCACAGAGAGCTTCTTTCCAGATTTCATCGGAGGATATTTCCTTTTTCACCATAGACCTCTATGGGCTTCCAAATATAACTTTGCCCTTTCCACAAGAACTCTCTTAGCGAAAGGCTTGTTGAGGTGAAAGCTGTAACTCTGGGAGATGAATTCACAGAACACAAAGACGTTTCTCAGAAAGATTCTTTATCTTTGTTATCGCAGGATATTTTCTTTGGTCCTATAGTCTTCGAAGGGAACCGAAATATCTGTTCTCAGATTCCGTAGAAATAAGGCTATCAAAGAGATCCACGACATACACATGTAACACTGTGAGGTGAATTAACGGAACACTTAGCAGTTTCTCAAAAAGCTTCTTTCCAGATTGCATCGGAAGATATTTCCTTTTTCACCATAGCCCTCTATGAGCTTCCAAATATCACTTTGCCAAATCCACAAGAACTGACTTAGCGAAAGGCTTCTTGAGGGGAAAGCTGTAACTCTGTGAGATGACTTCACAGAACACAAAGAAGTTTCTCAGAAAGCTTCTTTTTCTTTGTTATCGGAGGATATTTCCTTTGGCCCTATAGTCTTCAAAGGGATCCGAAATATCTCTTCTCAGATTCCACAGAAATAAGGCTAGCAAAGAGATACACAAAATACAGATGTAACTCTGGGAGATGAATTAACAGAACACTCAGCAGTTTCTCAGAAACTTCTTTCCGGATTTCATCGGAGGATATTTCCTTTTTCAAAATAGCCCTATATGGGCTTCCAAATATCACTTTGCCAATTCCACAAGAACTGTCTCAGGGAAAGGCATCTTGAGGGAAAAGCTGTACCTCTGTTGGATGATTTCACAGAACACAAAGAAGTTTCTCAGAAAACTTCTTTCTCTTTGTTATCCGAGGATATTTCCTTTGGCCCTAGAGTCTTCAATGGAATCCGAAACATCAGTTCTCAGATTTCAAAGAAATAAGGCTAGCAAAGAGATCCACGAAATACAGATGTAACTCTGTGAGATTAATTAAAAGAACACTAAGCAGTTTCACAGAGAGCTTCTTTCCAGATTTCATCGGAGGATATTTCCTTTTTCACCATAGACCTCTATGGGCTTCCAAATATTACTTTGCCCATTCCACAAGAACTGTCTTAGCGAAAGGCTTGTTGAGGGGAAAGCTGTAACTCTGGGAGATGATTTCACAGAACACAAAGACGTTTCTCAGAAAGCTTCTTTATCTTTGTTATCGCAGGATATTTTCTTTGGTCCTATAGTCTTCGAAGGGAACCGAATTATCTGTTCTCAGATTCCATAGAAATAAGGCTATCAAAGAGATCCACGAAATACACATGTAACTCTGTGAGGTGAGTTAACGGAACACTTAGCAGTTTCTCAAAAAGCTTCTTTCCATATTTCATCGGAGGATATTTCCTTTTTCACCATAGCTCTCTATGAGCTACCAAATATCACTTTGCCAAATCCACAAGAACTGTCTTAGCGAAAGGCTTCTTGAGGGGAAAGCTATAACTCTGTGTGATGACTTCACAGAACACAAAGAAGTTTCTCAGAAAGGTTCTTTTTCTTTGTTATCGGAGAATATTTCCTTTGGCCCTATAGTCTTCAAAGGGATCCGAAATATCTGTTCTTAGATTCCACAGAAATAAGGCTAGCAAAGAGATCCATGAAATACAGATGTAACTCTGGGAGATGAATTAACAGAACACTAAGCAGTTTCTCAGAAGGCTTCTTTCCAAATTTCATCGGAGGATATTTCCTTTTTCATCATAGCCCTCTATGGGCTTCCAAATATCACTTTGCCAATTCCATAAGAACTGTCTTAGCGAAAGGCTTCTTGAGGGGAACGCTGTAACTCCGTGAGATGATTACACAGAACACAAAGAAGTTTCTCAGAAAAGCTTCTTTCTCTTTGTTATCGGAGGATATTTCCTTTGGCCCTATAGTCTTCAAAGTGATCCGAAATATCTGTTGTCAGATTCCACAGAAATAAGGCTAGGAAAGAGTTCCACGAAATACAGATGTAACTCGGTGAGATTAATTAACAGAACACTCAGCAGTTTCTCAGAAAGCTTCTTTCCAGATTTCATCGGAGGATATTTCCTTTTTCACCATAGCCCTCTATGGGCTTCCAAATATTACTTTGCCAATTCCACAAGAACTGTCTTAGTGAAAGCTTCTTGAGGGGAACGCTGTCACTCTATGAGATGATTTCACAGAACACAAAGAAGTTTCTCAGAAAGCTTCTTTCTCTTTGTTATCGGAGGATATTTCCTTTGGCCCTATAGTCTTCATAGGGATCCGAAATATCTGTTCTCAGATTCCACAGAAATAAGGCTAGCAAGGAAATCCACGAAATACCGATGTAACCCAGTGAGATGAATTAACAGAATACTAAGCAGTTTCTCAGAAAGCTTCTTTCCAGATTTCATCGGAGGATATTTCCTTTTTCACCAGAGCCCTCTACGGGCTTCCAAATATCACTTTGCCAATTCCACAAGAACTGTCTTAGAGAAAGGCTTCTTGAGGGATAAGCTCTAACTCTGTGAGATGATTTCACAGAACACAAAGAAGTTTCTCAGAAAGCTTCTTTCACTTTGTTATCGGAGGATATTTCCTTTGGCCCTATAGTCTTCAAAGGGATCTGAAATATCTGTTCTCAGATTCCACAAAAATAAGGCTACCAAAGAGATCCACGAAATACAGATGTAACTCTGTGAGATGAATTAACAGAACACTAAGCAGTTTCTCAGAAAGCTTCTTTCCAGATTGCATCGGAGGATATTTCCTTTTTCACCATTGCCCTCTATGAGCTTCCAAATATCACTTTGCCAAATCCACAAGAACTGTCTTAGCGAAAGGCTTCTTGAGGGGAAAGCTGTAACTCTGTGAGATGACTTCACAGAACACAAAGAAGTTTCTCAGAAAGCTTCTTTTTCTTTGTTATCGGAGGATATTTCCTTTGGCCCTATAGTCTTCAAAGGGATCCGAAATATCTCTTCTCAGATTCCACAGAAATAAGGCTAGCAAAGAGATACACAAAATACAGATGTAACTCTGGGAGATGAATTAACAGAACACTCAGCAGTTTCTCAGAAACTTCTTTCCGGATTTCATCGGAGGATATTTCCTTTTTCACCATAGCAATCTATGGGCTTCCAAATATCACTTTGCCAATTCCACAAGAACTGTCTTAGCGAAAGGCTTCTTGAGGGGAAAGCTGTAACTCTGGAAGATGATTTCACAGAACACAAAGAAGTTTCTCAGAAAGCTTCTTTCGATTTGTTATCGGAGGATATTTCCATTGGCCCTATAGTCTTCAAAGGGATCCGAAATATCTGTTCTAAGATTTCACAGAAATAAGGCTAGCAATGAGATCCACGAAATACAGATGTAACTCTGGGAGATGAATTAACAGAACACTAAGCAGTTTCTCAAAAAGCTTCTTTCCAGATTTCATCGGAGGATATTTCCTTTTTCACCATAGACCTCTGTGGGCTTCCAAATATCACTTTGCCAATTCCACAAGAACTGTCTTAGCGAAAGGCTTCTTGAGGGGAAAGCTGTAACTCTGTGAGATGACTTCACAGAACAAAAAGAAGTTTCTCAGAAAGCTTCTTTTTCTTTGTTATCGGAGGATATTTCCTTTGGCCCTATAGTCTTCAAAGAGATCCGAAATATCTGTTCTCAGATTCCAAAGAAATAAGACTACCAAAGAGATCCACGAAATACAGATGTAACTCTGTGAGATGAATTAACAGAACACTAAGCAGTTTCTCAGAAAGCTTCTTTCCAGATTTCATCCCCGGATATTTCCTTTTTCATCATAGCCCTCTATGGAATTCCAAATATCACTTTGCCAATTCCACAGAACTGTCTCAGCGAAAGGCTCCTTGAGGGGAAACCTGTAACTCTGTGAGATGATTTCACAGAACACAAAGAAGTTTCTCAGAAAGCTCCTTTCGCTTTCTGTCAGAGGATATTTCCTTTGGCCCTATAGTCTTCAAAGGGATCCGAAATATCTGTTCTCAGATTCCACAGAAATAAGGCTAGCAAAGAGATCCACGAAATACAGATGTAACTCAGTGAGATGAAATAACAGAACACTAAGCAGTTTCTCAGAAAGATTCTTTCCATATTTCATCGGAGGATATTTCCTTTTTCACCGTAGTCCTCTATGGGCTTCCAAATATCACTTTGCCAGTTCCACAAGAACTGTCTTGGCGAAAGGCTTCTTGCTGCGAAAGGTGTAACTCTGTGAGATGATTTCACAGAACACAAAGAAGTTTCTCATAAAGCTTCTTACTCTTTGTTATCGGAGGATATTTCCTTTGGCCCTATAGTCTTCAAAGGGATACGAAATATCTGTTCTCAGATTCCACAGAAATAAGGCTAGCAAAGAAATCCACGAAATACCGATGTAACTCTGTGAGATGAATTAACAGAACACTAAGCAGTTTCTCAGAAAGCTTCTTTCCAGATTTCATCGGAGGATATTTCCTTTTTCACCATAGCTCTCCATGTGCTTCCAAATATCACTTTGCCAATTCCACAAGAACTGTCTCAGTATAAGACTTCTTGAGGTGAAAGCTGTAACTCTGTGAGATGATTTCACAGAACACAAAGAAGTTACTCAGAAAGCTTCTTTCTCTTTGTTATCGGAGGATATTTCCTTTGGCCCTATAGTCTTCAAAGGGATCTGAAATATCTGTTCTCAAATTCCACAGAAATAAGGCTAGCAAAGAGATCCACGAAATACAGATTGAAGTCAGTGAGATGAATAAACAGAACACTAAACAGTTTCTCAGAAAGCTTCTTTCCAGATTTCATCGGAGGAAATTTCCTTTTTCACCAAAGCCCTCTACGGGATTCCAAATATCACTTTGCCAATTCCACAAGAACTGTCTTAGAGAAAGGCTTCTTGAGGGGAAAGCTCTAACTCTGTGAGATGATTTCACAGAACACAAAGAAGTTTCTCAGAAAGCTTCTTTCACTTTGTTATCGGAGGATATTTCCTTTGGCCCTATAGTCTTCAAAGGGTTCTGAAATATCTGTTCTCAAATTGCAAGGAAATGAGGTTAGCAAAGAGATCCACGAAATACAGATGTAACACTGTGATAGGAATTAACAGAACACTAAGCAGTTTCTCAGAAAGTTTCTTTCCAGGTTTCATCGGAGGATATTTCCTTTTTCACCATAGCCGTCTTTGGGCTTCCAAATATCACTTTGCCAATTCCACAAGAACTCTCTTAGCGAAAGGCTTCTTGAGGGGAAAGCTGTAACTCCGTGAGATGATTTCAGAGAACACAAAGAAGTTTTTCAAAAGCTTATTTCTCTTAGTTATCGGAGGATATTTCCTTTAACCCTATATTCTTTAAACGGATACGAAATATCTGTTCTCAGATTCCACAGAAAAAAGGCTAGCAAAGAGATCCACGAAATACAGATGTAACTCTGGGAGATGAATTAACAGAACACTAAGCAGTTTCTCAGAAAGCTTCTTTCCAGATTTCATCGGAGGATATTTCCTTTTTCACAATAGCCCTCTGTGGGCTTCCAAATATCACTTTGCCAATTCCACAAGAACTGTCTTAGCGAAAGGCTTCTTGAGTTGAAAGCTGTAACTCTGTGAGATGATTACAAAGAACACAAAGAACTTTCTCAGAAAGCTTCTTTCTCTTTGCTATCGGAGGATATTTCCTTTGGCCCTATAGTCTTCAAAGTGATCCGAAATATCTGTTGTCAGATTCCACAGAAATAAGGCTAGCAAAGAGATCCACGAAATGCAGATGTAACTCTGGGAGATGAATTAACAGTACACTAAGCAGTTTCTCAGAAAGTTTCTTTTCAGATTTCATCGGAGCATATTTCCTTTTTCACCATAGCCCTCTATAAGCTTCCAAATATTACTTTGCCAATTCCACAAGAACTGTCTTGGCGAAAGGCTTCTTGAGGGGAAAGCTGTAACTCTGGGAGATGATTTCACAGAACAGAAAGAAGTTTCTCAGAAAGCTTCTTTCTCTTTGTTGTCGGAGGATATTTCCTTTGGCCCTATAGTCTTCCATGAGATCCGAAATATCTGTTCTCAGATTCGACAGAAATAAGGCTAGCAAATAGACCCACGAAATACAGATGTAACTCTGTGAGATTAATTAACAGAACACTAAGCAGTTTCTCAGAGAGCTTGTTTCCAGATTTCATCGGAGGATATTTCCTTTTTCACCATAGACATCTACGGGCTTCCAAATATCACTTTGCCCAATCCTCAAGAACTGTCTTAGCGAAAGGCTTCTTGAGGGGAAAGCTGTAACTCTGTGAGATGACTTCACAGAACAGAAAGAAGTTTCTCAGAAAGCTTCTTTTTCTTTGTTATCGGAGGATATTTCCTTTGGCCCTATACTCTTCAAAGGGATCCGAAATATCTCTTCTCAGATTCCACAGAAATAAGGCTAGCAAAGAGATACACAAAATACAGATGTTACTCTGGGAGATGAATTAACAGAACACTCAGCAGTTTCTCAGAAATTTCTTTCCAGATTTCATCGGAGGATATTTCCTTTTTCACCATAACCCTCTATGGGCTTCCAAATATCACTTTGAAAATTCCACAAGAACTGTCTTAGCGAAAGGCTTCATGAGGGGAAAGCTGTAACTCTGGGAGATGATTTCAGAGAACACAAAGAAGTTTCTCAGAAAGCTTCTTTCGATTTGTTATCGGAGGATATTTCCATTGGCCCTATAGTCTTCAAAGGGATCCGAAATATCAGTTCTAAGATTCCACAGAAATAAGGCTAGCAAAGAGAGCCACGAAATACAGATGTAACTCTGGGACATGAATTAACAGAACACTAAGCAGATTCTAAGAAAGCTTGTTTACAGATTTCATCGAAGGATATTTCCTTTTTCACTCTAGCCCGCTATGAGTTTCCAAATATCACTTTGCCAATTACACAAGAGCTGTCTTAGCGAAAGGCTTCGTGAGAGGAAAGCTGTAACTCTGTGAGATGATTTCGGAGAATACAAAGAAGTTTCTCAGAAAGCTTCTTTCTCCTTGTTATCGGAGGATATTTCCTTTGGCCGTAGAGTCTTCAAAGGGTTCCGAAATGTCTGTTCTCAGATTCCACAGAAATAAGACTAGCAAAGAGATCCACGAAATACTGATGTAACTCTGTGAGATGAATTAACAGAACACTAAGCATTTTACCCGATAGCTTCTTTCCAGATTTCATCCGAGGATATTTCCTTTTTCACCACAGCCCACTATTGGCTTCCAAATATCATTTTGCCAATTCCACTAGAACTCTTTTAGCGAAAGGCTTCTTGAGGGGAAAGCTGTAACTCTGTGAGATGATTTCACAGAACACAAAGAAGTTTCTCAGAAAGCTTCTTTCTCCTTGTTATCGGAGGATATTTCCTTTGGCCCTGGAAACTTCAAAGGGATCTGAAATATCTGTTCTCAGATTCCACAGAAAAGAGGCTAGCCAAGAGATCCACCAAAGACAGATGTAACTCTGTGAGATGAATTAACAGAACACTCAGCAGTTTCTCCAAAAGCTTCTTTCCAGATTTCATCGGAGGATATCTCCTTTTTCACCATAGCCCTCTATGGGCTTCCAAATATCACTTTGCCAATTCCACAAGAACTGTCATAGCGAAAGGCTTCTTGAGGGGAAAGCTGTAACTCTGTGAGATGATTTCACAGAACACAAAGGAGTTTCTCCGAAAGCTTCTTTCTCTTTGTTATCGAAGAATATTTCCTTTGGCCCTATAGTCTTCAAAGGGATCCGAAATATCTGTTCTCAGATTCTACAGAAATAAGGCTAGCAAAGAGATCCACGAAATACAGATATAACTCTAGGAGATGAATTAACAGAACACTAAGCAGTTTCTCTGAAAGCTTCTTTCCAGATTTCATCGGGGGATATTTCCTTTTTCACCATAGCCCTCTATGGGCTTCCAAATATCACTTTTCCAATTCCACCAGAACTGTCTTAGCGAAAGGCTTTTTGAGGGGAAAGCTGTAAATCTGTGAGATGATTTCACAGAACACAAAGAAGTTTCTAAGAAAGCTTCTTTCTCTTTGTTATCAGAGGATATTTCCTTTGGCCCTATATTCTTCAAAGGGATCCGAAATATCTGTTCTCAGATTCCACAGAAAAGAGGCTAGCCAAGAGATCCACCAAAGACAGATGTAACTCTGTGAGATGAATTAACAGAAGACTCAGCAGTTTCTCCAAAAGCTTCTTTCCAGATTTCATCGGAGGATATTTCCTTTTTCACCATAGCCCTCTATGGGCTTCCAAAAATCACTTTGCCAATTCCATAAGAACTGTATTAGCAGAAGGCTTTTTGAGGGGAAAGCTGTAACTCTGTGTGATGATTTCACAGAACACATAGGAGTTTCTCGGAAAGCTTCTTTCTCTTTTTTATCGAAGGATATTTCCCTTGGCCCTATAGTCTTCAAAGGGATCTGAAATATCTGTTGTCAGATTCCACAGAAATAAGGCTAGCAAATAGATCCACGAAATACAGATGTAACTCTGTGAGATGAATTAACAGAACACTCAGCAGTTTCTCAGAAAGCTTCTTTCCAGATTTCATCGGAGGATATTTCCTTTTTCACCCTAGCCCTCTATGGGCTTCCAAATATCACGTTGCCAATTCCACAAGAACTGTGATAGCGAAAGGCTTCTAGAGGGGAAAGCTATAACTCTGTGATATGATTTCACAGAACACAAAGAAGTTTCTCAGAAAGCTTCTTTCTCATTGTTATCGGAGGATATTTCCTTTGGTCCTATAGTCTTCAAAGGGATCCGAAATATCTGTTCTCAGATTCCACAGAAGTAAGGCTAGCAAAGAGATCCACCAAATACATATGTAACTCTGTGAGATGAATTAACAGAACACTCAGGAGTTTCTCCGAAAGCTTCTTTCCATGTTTCATCGGAGGATATTTCCTTTTTCACCATAGCCCTCTAAGGGCTTCCAAATATCACTTTGCCAATTCCACAAGAACTGTCCTAGCGAAAGGCTTCTTGAGGGGAAAGCTGTAACTCTGTGAGATGATTTCACAGAACATAAAGAAGTTTCTCAGATAGCTTCTTTCTCTTTGTTATCGGAGGATATTTCCTTTGGCCCTATAGTCTTCATGGGGATCCGAAATATCTGTTCTCAGATTCCACGGAAATAAGGCTAGCCAAGAGATCCACCAAATACAGATGTAACTCTGTGAGATGAATTAACAGAACACTCAGCAGTTTCTCAGAAAGCTTCTTTCCATATTTCATCGGAGGATATTTCCTTTTTCACCATAGCCCTCTATGGGCTTCCAAATATCACTTTGCCAATTCCACAAGAACTGTCTTATCGAAAGGCTTCTTGAGGGGAAAGCTGTAACTCTGTGAGATGATTTCACAGAACACAAAGGAGTTTCTCCGAAAGCTTCTTTCTCTTTGTTATCGAAGGATATTTCCTTTGGCCCTATAGTCTTCAAAGGGATCCGAAATATCTGTTCCCAGATTCTACAGAAATAAGGCTAGCAAAGAGATCCACGAAATACAGATATAACTCTGGGAGATGAATTAACAGAACACTCAGCAGTTTCTCAGAAAGCTTCTTTCCAGATTTCATCAGAGGATATTTCCTTTTTCACCCTAGCCCTCTATGGGCTTCCAAATATCACTTTGCCAGTTCCACAGGAATTGTCTTAGCGAAAGGCTTCTTGAAGGGAAAGCTGTAACTCTGTGAGATGATTTCACAGAACACAAAGACGTTTCTCAGAAAGCTTCTTTCTCTTTGTTATCGGATTATATTTCCTTTGGCCCTATAGTTCAAAGCAATCCGAAATATCTGTTCTCAGATTCCACAGGAATAAGGCTGGAAAAGAGATCCACGAAATACAGATTTATGTCTGTGAGATGAATTAACAGAACACTAAGCAGTTTCTCAGAAAGCTTCTTTACAGATTTCATCGGAGGATATTTCCTTTTTCACCATAGCCCTCTTTGGGCTTCCAAATATCACTTTAAAATTAAACAACAACTGTCTTAGCGAAGGGCTTCTTGAGAGGAAAGCAGTAACTCTGTGAGATGATTTCACAGAACACAAAGAAGTTTCTCAGAAAGCTTCTTTCTGTTTGTTATCGGAGGATATTTCTTTTGGCCCTACAGTGTTCAAAGGGATCCAAAATATCTTTTTCAGATTCCACAGAAATAAGGCTAGCAAGGAGATCCACGAAATACAGATGTAACTCTGGGAGATGAATTAACAGAACACTAAGCAGTTTTTCTGAAAGCTTCTTACCAGATTTCTTCGGAGGATATTTCCTTTATCACCATAGCCCTCTATGGGCTTCCAAATATCACTTTAATATTAAACAACAACTGTCTTAGCGAACGGCTTCTTGAGGGAAAAGCTGTAACTCTGTGAGAGGATTTCACAGAACAAAGAAGTTTCTCAGAAAGCTTCTTTCTCTTTGTTATCGAAGGATATTTCCTTTGGCCCTATAGTATTCAAAGAGATCTGAAATATCTGTTGTCGGATTCCACAGAAATAAGGCAAGCAAAGAGATCCATGAAATACAGATGTAACTCTGTGAGGTGAATTAACAGAACACTAGGCAGTTTCGCAGAAATCTTCTTTCCAGATTTCATCGGAGGATATTTCCTTTTTCACCATAGCCCTATATGGGCTTCCAAATATCACTTTGCCAATTCCACAAGAACTGTCTCAGGGAAAGGCTTCTTGAGGGAAAAGCTCTACCTCTGTGAGATGATTTCACAGAACACAAAGAAGTTTCTCAGAAAGCTTCTTTCTCTTTGTTATCGGAGGATATTTCCTTTGGCCCTGTAGTCTTCAAAGGGATCCGAAATATCTGTTCTCAGATTCCACAGAAATAAGGCTAGCAAAGAGATCCGCGAAATACAGATGTAACTCTGGGAGAATATTTAACAGAACACTAAGCAGTTTCTCAGAAAGCTTCTTTCCAGATTTCATCGGAGGATATTTCCTTTTTCACCATAGCCCTCTATGGGCTTCCAAATATCACTTTGCCAATTCCACAAGAACTGTGCTAACGAAAGGCTTCTTGATGGGAAACCTGTAACTCTGTACGATGATTTCTCATAACAGAAAGAAGTTTCTCAGAAAGCTTCTTTCTCTTTGTTACCGGAGGATATTTCCTTTGGCCCCATAGTCTTCAAAGGGATTCGAAATATCTGTTCTCAGATTCCACAGAAATAAGGTTAGCAAAGACATCCACGAAATACAGATGTAACTCTGTGAGATGAATTAACAGAACACTAAGCAGTTTCTCATAAAGCTTGTTTCCAGATTTCATCGGAGGATATTTTCTATTTCACCATAGCCATCTATGGGCTTCCAAATATCACTCTGCCAATTCCACAAGAACTGTCTTAGCGAAAGGCTTCTTGAGGGGAAAGCTGTAACTCCGTGAGATGATTTCTCATAACAGAAAGAAGTTTCTCAGAAAGCTTCTTTCTCTTTGTTGTCGGAGGATATTTCCTTCGGCCCTATAGTCTTCATGGGGATCCGAAAAATCTGTTCTCAGATTCCTCAGAAATAAGGCTAGCAAAGAGATCCACGAAATACAGATGTAACTCTGTGAGATGAATTAACAGAACACTAAGCAGTTTCTCAAAAAGCTTCTTTCCAGATTTCATCGGAGAATATTTCCTTTTTCACCATAGCCCTCTATTGGCTTCCAAATATCACTTTGCCAATTCGACAAGAACTGTCGCAGCGAAAGGCTTCTAGAGGGAAAAGCTGTAACTCTGTGAGATGATTTCACAGAACACAAAGAAGTTTCTCAGAAAGCTTCTTTCTCTTTGTTGTCGGAGGATATTTCATTTGGCCCTATAGTCTTCAAAGGGATCTGAAATATCTGTTCTCAGATTCCACAGAAATAAGGCTAGCAAAGAGATCCATGAAATACAGATGTAACTCTGTGAGATGAATTAACAGAACACTAAGCAGTTTCTCAGAAAGCTTCTTTCCAGATTTCATCGGAGGATATTTCCTTTTTCACCGCAGCCCTCTATGGGCTTCCAAATATCACTTTGCCAATTCCACAAGAACTGTCTTAGCGAAAGGCTTCTTGACGGGAAAGCTGTAACTCTGTGAGATGATTTCACAGAACACAAAGAAGTTTCTCAGAAAGCTTCTTTCTCTTTGTTATCGGAGGATATTTCCTTTGGCCTTATAGTCTTCAAAGGGATCCGAAATATCTGTTCTCAGATTCAACAGAAATAAGCCTAGCAAAGAGATCCACGAAATACAGATGTAACTCGGTGAGATGAATTAACAGAACGCTAAGCAGTTTCTCAGAAAGCTTCTTTCCAGATTTCATCGGAGGATATTTCCTTTTCCACCATAGCCCTCTATGGGCTTCCAAATATCACTTTGCCAATTCCACAACAACTGTCGTAGTGAAAGGCTGCTTGAAGGGAAAGCTGTAACTCTGGTAGATGATTTCACAGAACACAAAGAAGTTTCTCAGAAAGCTTCTTTCGATTTGTTATCGGAGGATATTTCCTTTGGACCTATAGTCTTCAAAGGGATCCGAAATATCTCTTCTCAGATTCCACAGAAATAAGGCTAGCAAAGAGAACCACGAAATACAGATGTAATCCTGTGAGATGAATTAACAGAACACTAAGCAGTTTCTCAGAAAGCTGCTTTCCAGATTTCATCGGAGGATATTTCCCTTTTCAGCATAGCCCTCTATAGGCTTCCAAATATCACTTTGCCAATTGCACAAGAACTGTCTTGGCGAAAGGCTTCTTGAGGGGAAAGCTGTAACTTTGTGAAATGATTTCAGGAACACAAAGAAGTTTCTCAGAAAGCTTCTTTCTCTTTTTTATGGGAGGATATTTCCCTTGGCCCTATAGACTTCAAAGTGATCCGAAATATCTGTTGTCAGATTCCAGAGAAATAAGGCTGGCAAAGAGATCCACGAAATACAGATGTAACTCTGTGAGATGATTTAACCGAACACTAAGCAGTTTCTCAGAAAGATTCTTTCCAGATTTCATCGGAGGATATTTCCTTTTTCACCGTAGTCCTCTATGGGCTTCCAAATATCACTTTGCCAATTCCACAAGAACTGTCTTAGCGAAAGGCTTCTTGAGGGGAAAGCTGTAACTCTGTGAGATGATTTCACAGAACACAAACAAGTTTCTCAGAAAGCTCCTTTCGCTTTGTTGTTGGAGGATATTTCCTTTGGCCCTATACTCTTCAAAGGGATCCGAAACATCTGTTCTAAGATTCCACAGAAATAAGGCAGGAAAAGAGATCCACGAAATACAGATGTAACTCAGTGAGATGATTTAACCGAACACTAAGCAGATTCTCAGAAAGATTCTTTCCAGATTTCATCGGAGGATATTTCCTTTTTCACCGTAGTCCTCTCTGGGCTTCCCAATATCACTTTGCCAATTCCACAAGGACTGTCTTAGCGAAAGGCTTCTTGAGGGTAAAGCTGTAACTCTGTGAGATGATATCACAGAACACAAAGAAGTTTCTCAGAAAGCTTCTTTCTCTTTGTTATCGGAGGACATTTCCTTTGGCCCTAGAGTCTTCAAAGGGATCCGAAACATCAGTTCTCGTTTTCCACAGAAAAAAGGCTAGCAAAGAGATCCACGAAATACAGATATAACTCTGTGAGATTAATTAACAGAACACTCAGCAGTTTCTCAGAAAGCTTCTTTCCAGATTTCATCGGAGGATATTTCCTTTTTCACCATAGTCCTCTAAGGGCTTCCAAATATCACTTTGCCAATTCCACAAGAACTGTCTTAGCGAAAGGCTTCTTGAGGGGAAAGCTGTAACTCTGGGAGATGATTTCACAGAACACAAAGAAGTTTCTCAGAAAGCTTCTTTCGATTTCTTATCGGAGGATATTTCCTTTGGCCCTATAGTCTTCAACGGGATCCGAAATATCTGTTCTCAGATTCCAAAGAAATAAGGCGTGCAAAGAAATCCACGAAATACAGATGTAACTCTGTGAGATGAATTAACAGAACACTCAGCAGTTTCTCAGCAAGCTTCTTTCCAGATTTCATCGGAGGATACTTCCTTTTTCACCATAGCCCTCTATGGACTTCCAAATATCACTTTGCCAATTCCACAAGAACTGTCTTAGCGAAAGGCTTCTTGAGGGGAAAGCTGTAACTCTGTGAGATGATTTCACAGAACACAAAGAAGTTTCTCAGAAAGCTTCTTTCTCTTTGTTATCGGAGGATATTTCCTTTGCCCCTATAGTCTTCAAAGGGATCCGAAATATCTGTTCTCAGATTCCACAGAAATAAGGCTAGCAAAGAGATCCACGAAATACAGATGTAACTCTGTGAGATGAATTAACAGAACCCTAAGCAGTTTCTCAAAAAGCTTCTTTCCACATTTCATCGGATGATATTTCCTTATTCACCATAGCCCTCTATGGGCTTCCAAATATCACTTTGCCAAATCCACAAGAACTGTCTTAGTGAAAGGCTTCTTGAGGGGAAAGCTGTAACTCTGTGAGATGACTTCAAAGAAGAAAAAGCAGTTTCTCAGAAAGCTTCTTTTTCTTTGTTATCGGAGGATATTTCCTTTGGCCCTATAGTCTTCAAAGGGATCCGAAATATCTCTTGTCAGATTCCACAGAAATAAGGCTAGCAAAAAGATCCACCATATACAGATGTAACTCTGTGAGATGAATTAACAGAACACTAAGCAGTTTCTAAGAAAGCTTCTTTCCAGATTTCATCGGAGGATATTTCCTTTTTCACCATGGCCCTCTATAGGCTTCCAAATATCACTTTGCCAATTCCACAAGAACTGTCTTGGCGAAAGGCTTCTTGAGGGGAAAGCTGTAACTCTGTGAGATGATTTCACAGAACACAAAGAAGTTTCTCAGAAACTTCTTTCTCTTTGATATCGGAGGATAATTCCTTTGGCCCTATAGTCTTCAAAGTGATCCGAAATATCTGTTGTCAGATACCACAGAAATAAGGCTAGCAAAGAGATCCATGAAATACAGATGTAACTCTGGGAGATGAATTAACAGAACACTAAGCAGTTTCTCAGAAAGCTTCTTTCCAGATTTCATCGGAGGACATTTCCTTTTTCAACATAGCCCTCTATGGGCTTCCAAATATCACTTTGCCAATTCCACAAGAACTGTCTTAGGGAAAGGCTTCTTGAGGGGAAAGCTGTAACTCTGTGAGATGATTTCACAAAACACAAAGAAGTTTCTCAGAAATCTTCATTCTCTTTGTTATCGGAGGATATTTCCTTTGGCCCTATAGCCTTCATAGATATCCGAAATATCTGTTCTCAGATTCCGCAGAAATAAGGCTAGCAAAGAGATCCACGAAATACAGATGTATCTCTGGGAGATGAATTAACAGAACACAAAGCAGTTTCTCAGAAAGCTTCTTTCCAGATTTCATCGGAGGATATTTCCTTTTTCACCATAGTGCTCTACGGGCCTCCAAATATCACTTTGCCAATTCCACAAGAACTGTCTCAGCGAAAGGCTTCTTGAGGCGAAAGCTGTAACTCTGTGAGATGATTTCACAGAACACAAGGAAGTTTCTCAGAAAGCTTCTTTCTCTTTTTTGTCGGAGGATATTTCCTTTGGTCCTATAGTCTTCAAAGGGATCCGAAATATCTGTTGTCAGATTCCACACAAAGAAGGCTAGCAAAGAGATCCACGACAGATAGATGTAACTCTGTGAGATGAATTAACAGAACACTAAGCAGTTTCTCAGAAAGCTTCTTTCCAGATTTCATCGGCGGATATTTCCTTTTTCAGCATAGCCCTCTATGGGCTTCCAAATATCACTCTGCCAATTCCACAAGTACTGTCTTAGCGAAAGGCTTCTTGAAGGGAAAGCTGTAACTCTCTGAGATGATTTCACAGAAAACAAAGAAGGTTCTCAGAAAGCTTCTTTCTCTTTGTTATCGGAGGATATTTCCTTTGGCCATATAGTCTTCATAGGGATCCGAAATATCTGTTCTCAGATTCCACAGAAATAAGGCTAGCCAAGAGATCCACGAAATACAGATGTAACTCTGGGAGATGAATTAACAGAACACTAAGCAGTTTTTCAGAAAGCTTCTTTCCAGATTTCATCGGAGGATATTTCCTTTTTCACCATAGCCCTCTACGGGCCTCAAAATATCACTTTCCCAATTCCAAAAGAACTGTCTCAGCGAAAGGCTTCTTGAGGGGAAAGCTGTAACTCTGTGAGATGATTTCACAGAACACAAAGACGTTTCTCAGAAAGCTTCTTTCTCTTTGTTGTCGGAGGATATTTCCTTTGGCCATATAGTCTTCAACGTGATCCGAAATATCTTTTCTCAGATTCCACAGAAATAAGGCTAGCAAAGAGATTCCCGAAATACAGATGTAACTCTGTGAGATGAATTAACAGAACACTACGCAGTTTCTCAGAAAGCTTCTTTCCAGATTTCATCGGAGGATATTTCCTTTTTCACCATAGCCCTCTATGGGCTTCCAAATATCACTATACCAATTCCACAAGAACTGTCTTAGCGAAAGGCTTCTTGAGGCGAAAGCTGCAACTCTGTGAGAGGATTTCAGAGAACATAAAGAAGTTTCTCATAGAGCTTCTTTCTCTTTGTTATCAGAGGATTTTCCTTTGGCCCTATAGTCTTCAAAGGGATCCGAAATAACTGTTCTCAGATTCCTCAGAAATAAGGGTAGCAAAGAGATCCACGAAATACAGATGTAACTATGGGAGATGAATTAACAGAACACTAAGACAGTTTCTCAGAAAGCTTCTTTCCAGATTTCATCGGAGGATATTTCCTTTTTCACCAGAGCCCTCTATTGGCTTCCAAATATCACTTTGCCAATTCCACAAGAACTGTCGTAGCGAAAGGCTTCTTGTAGGGAAAGCTGTAACTCTGTGAGATGATTTCACGGAACACAAAGAAGTTTCTCAGAAAGCTTATTTCTCTTTGTAATCCGAGGATATTTCCTTTGGCCCTATAGTCTTCAATGGGATACGAAATATCTGTTCTCAGATTCCACAGAAATAAGGCTAGCAAATAGATCCACGAAATACAGATGTAACTCTGTGAGATGAATTAACAGAACACTAAGCAGTTTCTCAGGAAGCTTCTTTCCAGATTTCATCGGAGGATATTTCCTTTATCACCATAGCCCTCTATGGGCTTCCAAATATCTCTTTGCCAATTCCACAAGAACTGTCTTAGGGAAAGGCTTCTTGAGGGGAAAGTTTTAACTCTGTGAGATGACTTCACAGAACACAAAGAAGTTTCTCAGAAAGTTTCTTTCTCTTTGTTATCGGAGGATATTTCCTTTGGCCCTATACTCTTCAAAGGGATCCGAAATATCTGTTCTCAGATTCCACAGAAATAAGGCTAGCAAAGAAATCCACGAAATACCGATGTAACTCTGTGAGATGAATTAACAGAACACTAAGCAGTTTCTCAGAAAGCTTCTTTCCAGATTTCATCGGAGGATATTTCCTTTTTCACCATAGCCCTCTATGGGCTTCCAAATATCACTTTGCCAATTTGACAAGAACTGTATCAGCGAAAGGCTTCTTGAGGGGAAAGCTGTAACTCTGTGAGATGATTTCACAGAACACAAAGAAGTTTCTCAGAAAGCTTCTTTTTCTTTGTTGTCGGAGGATATTTCCTTTGGCCCTGTAGTTTTCAAAGGGATCCAAAATATCTGTTCTCAGATTCCACAGAAATAAGGCTAGCAAAGAGATCCAGGAAATACAGATGTAACTCTGTGAGATGAATTAACCGAACAGTAAGCACTTTCTCAGAAAGCTTCTTTCCAGATTTCATCGGAAGATATTTCCTTTTTCACCATATCCCTCTAGGGGCTTCCAAATATAACTCTGCCAATTCCACAAGAACTGTCTTAGCGAAAGGCTCCTTGAGGGGAAAGCAGTAACTCTGTGAGATGATTTCACAAAACACAAAGAAGTTTCTCAGAAAGCTTCTTTCTCTTTGTTATCGAAGGATATTTCCTTTGGCCCTATAGTCTTCAAAGGGATCCGAAATATCTGTTCTCAGATTCCACAGAAAGAAGGCTAGCAAAGAGATCCACGAAATACAGATTTAACTCAGGGAGATGAATTAACAGAACACTAAGCAGTTTCTCAAAAAGCTTCTTTCCAGATTTCATCGGAGGATATTTCCTTTTTCACCATAGCCCTCTATGGGTTTCCAAATATCACTTTGCCAAATCCACAAGAACTGTCTTAGCGAAAGGCTTCTTGAGGGGAAAGCTGTAACTCTGTGAGATGATTTCACAGAACACCAAGAAGTTTCCAGAAAGCTTCTTTTTCTTTGTTATCGGAGGATATTTCCTTTGGCCCTATAGTCTTCAAAAGGATCCGAATTATCTCTTCTCAGATTCCACAGAAATAAGGCTAGCAAAGAGATCCACGAAATACAGATGTAACTCAGTGATATGAATTAGCAGAACACTAAGCAGTTTCTCAGAAAGCTTCTTTCCAGATTTCATCGGAGGACATATCCTTTTTCACCATAGCCCTCTATGGGCTTCCAAATATCACTTTGCCAATTCCACAAGAACTGTCTTAGCGAAAGGCTTCTTGAAGGGAAAGCTGTAACTCTGTGAGATGATTACACAGAACACAAAGAAGTTTCTCAGAAAGCTTCTTTCTCTTTGTTATCGGAGGATATTTACTTTGGCCCTATAGCCTTCAAAGGGATCTGAAATATCTGTTCTCAAATTCCACAGAAATAAGGCTAGCAAAGAGATCCAGGAAATACAGATGTAACTCTCGGAGATGAATTAACAGAACACTAAGCAGTTTCTCAGAAAGCTTCTTTCCACATTTCATCGGAGGATATTTCCTTTTTCACCCGAGCCCTCTATAGGCTTCCAAATATCACTTTGCCAATTCCACAAGAACTGTCTTGGCGAAAGGCTTCTTGAGGGGAAAGCTGTAACTCTGTGAGATGATTTCACAGAACACAAAGAAGTTTCTCAGAAAGCTTCTTTCTCTTTGTTATCGGAGGATATTTCCTTTGGCCCTAGAGTCTTCAATGGAATCCGAAACATCAGTTCTCAGATTCCACAGAAATAAGGCTAGCAAAGAGATCCACGAAATACAGATGTAACTCTGTGAGATTAATTAACAGAACACTAAGCAGTTTCTCAGAGAGCTTCTTTCCAGATTTCATCGGAGGATATTTCCTTTTTCACCATAGACCTCTATGGGCTTCCAAATATCACTTTGCCCATTCCACAAGAACTGTCTTAAAGAAAGGCTTGTTGAGGGGAAAGCTGTAACTCTGGGAGATGATTTCACAGAACACAAAGACGTTTCTCAGAAAGCTTCTTTCTCTTTGTTATCGCAGGATATTTTCTTTGGTCCTATAGTCTTCGAAGGGAACCGAAATATCTGTTCTCAGATTCCAAAGAAATAAGGCTATCAAAGAGATCCACGAAATACAGATGTAACTCTGTGAGGTGAATTAACAGAACACTTAGCAGTTTCTCAAAAAGCTTCTTTCCATATTTCATCGGAGGATATTTCCTTTTTCACCATAGCTCTCTATGAGCTACCAAATATCACTTTGCCAAATCCACAAGAACTGTCTTAGCGAAAGGCTTCTTGAGGGGAAAGCTATAACTCTGTGAGATGACTTCACAGAACACAAAGAAGTTTCTCAGAAAGCTTCTTTTTCTTTGTTATCGGAGAATATTTCCTTTGGCCCTATAGTCTTTAAAGGGATCCGAAATATCTGTTCTTAGATTCCACAGAAATAAGGCTAGCAAAGAGATCCACGAAATACAGATGTAACTCTGGGAGATGAATTAACAGAACACTAAGCACTTTCTCAGAAAACTTCTTTCCAAATTTCATCGGAGGATATTTCCTTTTTCACCATAGCCCTCTATGGGCTTCCAAATATCACTTTGCCAATTCCATAAGAACTGTCTTCGCGAAAGGCTTCTTGAGGGGAACGCTGTAACTCCGTGAGATGATTACACAGAACACAAAGAAGATTCTCAGAAAGCTTCTTTCTCTTTGTTATCGGAGGATATTTCCTTTGGCCCTATAGTCTTCAAAGTGATCCGAAATATCTGTTTTCAGATTCCACAGAAATAAGGCTAGCAAAGAGATCCACGAAATACAGATGTAACTCTGTGAGATTAATTAACAGAACACTAAGCAGTTTCTCAGAAAGCTTCTTTCCAGATTTCATCGGAGGATATTTCCTTTTTCACCATAGCCCTCTAAGGGCTTCCAAATATTGCTTTGCCAATTCCACAAGAACTGTCTTAGTGAAAGCTTCTTGAGGGGAAAGCTGTCACTCTATGAGATGATTTCACAGAACACAAAGAAGTTTCTCAGAAAGCTTCTTTTTCTTTGTTATCGGAGGATATTTCCTTTGGCCCTATAGTATTCAAAGGGATCCGAAATATCTCTTCTCAGATTCCACAGAAATAAGGCTAGCAAAGAGATACACAAAATACAGATGTAACTCTGGGAGATGAATTAACAGAACACTCAGCAGTTTCTCAGAAACTTCTTTCCGGATTTCATCGGAGGATATTTCCTTTTTCACCATAGCAATCTATGGGCTTCCAAATATCACTTTGCCATTTCCACAAGAACTGTCTTAGCGAAAGGCTTCTTGAGGGGAAAGCTGTAACTCTGGAAGATGATTTCACAGAACACAAAGAAGTTTCTCAGAAAGCTTCTTTCGATTTGTTATCGGAGGATATTTCCATTGGCCCTATAGTCTTCAAAGGGATCCGAAATATCTGTTCTCAGATTTCACAGAAATAAGGCTAGCAATGAGATCCACGAAATACAGATGTAACTCTGGGAGATGAATTAACAGAACACTAAGCAGTTTCTCAAAAATCTTCTTTCCAGATTTCATCGGAGGATATTTCCTTTTTCACCATAGCCCTCTGTGGGCTTCCAAATATCACTTTGCCAATTCCACAAGAACTGTCTTAGCGAAAGGCTTCTTGAGGGGAAAGCTGTAACTCTGTTACATGACTTCACAGAACAAAAAGAAGTTTCTCAGAAAGCTTCTTTTTCTTTGTTATCGGAGGAGATTTCCTTTGGCCCTATAGTCTTCAAAGAGATCCGAAATATCTGTTCTCAGATTCCAAAGAAATAAGCCTACCAAAGAGATCCACGAAATACAGATGTAACTCTGTGAGATGAATTAACAGAACACTAAGCAGTTTCTCAGAAAGCTTCTTTCCAGATTTCATCGGAGGATATTTCCTTTTTCACCATAGCCCTCTATGGACTTCCAAATATCACTTTGCCAATTCCACAGAACTGTCTCAACGAAAGGCTCCTTGAGGAGAAACCTGTAACTCTGTGAGATGATTTCACAGAACACAAAGAAGTTTCTCAGAAAGCTCCTTTCGCTTTCTGTCAGAGGATATTTCCTTTGGCCCTATAGTCTTCAAAGGGATCCGAAATATCTGTTCTCAGATTCCACAGAAATAAGGCTAGCAAAGAGATCCACGAAATACAGATGTAACTCAGTGAGATGAAATAACAGAACACTAAGCAGTTTCTCAGAAAGATTCTTTCCATATTTCATCGGAGGATATTTCCTTTTTCACCGTAGTCCGCTATGGGCTTCCAAATATCACTTTGCCAATTCCACAAGAACTGTCTTAGCGAAAGGCTTCTTGCTGCGAAAGCTGTAACTCTGTGAGATGATTTCACAGAACACAAAGAAGTTTCTCATAAAGCTTCTTACTCTTTGTTATCGGAGGATATTTCCTTTGGCGCTATAGTCTTCAAAGGGATACGAAATATCTGTTCTCAGATTCCACAGAAATAAGGCTAGCAAAGAAATCCACGAAATACCGATGTAACTCTGTGAGATAAATTAACAGAACAGTAAGCAGTTTCTCAGAAAGCTTCTTTCCAGATTTCAACGGAGGATATTTCCTTTTTCAACATAGATCTCCATGTGCTTCCAAATATCACTTTGCGAATTCCACAAGAACTGTCTCAGTGGAAGTCTTCTTGAGGTGAAAGCTGTAACTCTGTGAGATGATTTCACGGAACACAAAGAAGTTTCTCAGAAAGCTTCTTTCACTTTGTTATCCGAGGATATTTCCTTTGGCCCTATAGTCTTCAAAGGGATCCGAAATATCTGTTGTCAGATTCCACAGAAATAAGGCTAGCAAAGAGATCCACGAAATACAGATGTAACACTGTGAGATGAATTAACAGAACACTAAGCAGTTTCTCAGAAAGCTTCTTTCCAGATTTCATCGGAGGATATTTCCTTTTTCAGCATAGCCCTCTATGGGCTTCCAAATATCACTCTGCCAATTCCACAAGGACTGTCTTAGCGAAAGGCTTCTTGAAGGGAAAGCTGTAACTCTGTGAGATGATTTCACAGAAAACAAAGAAGGTTCTCAGAAAGCTTCTTTCTCTTTGTTATCGGAGGATATTTCCTTTGGCCATATAGTCTTCATAGGGATCCGAAATATCTGTTCTCAGATTCCACAGAAATAAGGCTAGCCAAGAGATCCACGAAATACAGATGTAACTCTGGGAGATGAATTAACAGAACACTAAGCAGTTTTTCAGAAAGCTTCTTTCCAGATTTCATCGGAGGATATTTCCTTTTTCACCATAGCCCTCTACGGGCCTCAGAATATCACTTTCCCAATTTCACAAGAACTGTCTCAGCGAAAGGCTGCTTGAGGGGAAAGCTGTAACTCTGTGGGATGATTTCACAGAACACAAAGAAGGTCCTCAGAAAGCTTCTTTCTCTTTGTTGTCGGAGGATATTTCCTTTGGCCATATAGTCTTCAACGTGATCCGAAATATCTTTTCTCAGATTCCACAGAAATAAGGCTAGCAAAGAGATCCACGAAATACAGATGTAACTCTGTGAGATGAATTAACAGAACACTAAGCAGTTTCTCAGAAACCTTCTTTCCAGATTTCATCGGAGGATATTTCCTTTTTCACCATAGCCCTCTATGGGCTTCCAAATATCACTCTACCAATTCCACAAGAACTGTCTTAGCGAAAGGCTTCTTGAAGGGAAAGCTGTAACTCTGTTAGATGATTACACAGAACAGAAAGAAGTTTCTCAGAAAGCTTCTTTCTCTTTGTTATCGGAGGATATTTCCTTTGGCCCTATAGCCTTCAAAGGGATCTGAAATATCTGTTCTCAAATTCCACAGAAATAAGGCTAGCAAAGAGATCCAGGAAATACAGATGTAACTCTCGGAGATGAATTAACAGAACACTAAGCAGTTGCTCAGAAAGCTTCTTTCCAAATTTCATCGGAGGATATTTCCTTTTTCACCCGAGCCCTCTATAGGCTTCCAAATATCACTTTGCCAATTCCACAAGAACTGTCTTGGCGAAAGGCTTCTTGAGGGGAAAGCTGTAACTCTGTGAGATGATTTCACAGAACACAAAGAAGTTTCTCAGAAAGCTTCTTTCTCTTTGTTATCGGAGGATATTTCCTTTGGCCCTAGAGTCTTCAATGGAATCCGAAACATAAGTTCTCAGATTCCACAGAAATAAGGCTAGCAAAGAGATCCACGAAATACAGATGTAACTCCGTGAGATTAATTAACAGAACACTAAGCAGTTTCTCAGAGAGATTCTTTCCAGATTTCATCGGAGGATATTTCCTTTTTCACCATAGACCTCTATGGGCTTCCAAATATTACTTTGCCCATTCCACAAGAACTGTCGTAACGAAAGGCTTGTTGAGGGGAAAGCTGTAACTCTGGGAGATGATTTCACAGAACACAAAGACGTTTCTCAGAAAGCTTCTTTCTCTTTGTTATCGCAGGATATTTTCTTTGGTCCTATAGTCTTCGAAGGGAACCGAAATATCTGTTCTCAGATTCCAAAGAAATAAGGCTATCAAAGAGATCCACGAAATACAGATGTAACTCTGTGACGTGAATTAACAGAACACTTAGCAGTTTCTCAAAAAGCTTCTTTCCATATTTCATCGGAGGATATTTCCTTTTTCACCATAGCTCTCTATGAGCTACCAAATATCACTTTGCCAAATCCACAAGAACTGTCTTAGCGAAAGGCTTCTTGAGGGGAAAGCTATAACTCTGTTTGATGACTTCACAGAACACAATGAAGTTTCTCAGAAAGCTTCTTTTTCTTTGTTATCGGAGAATATTTCCTTTGTCCCTATAGTCTTCAAAGGGATCCGAAATATCTGTTCTTAGATTCCACAGAAATAAGGCTCGCAAAGAGATCCACGAAATGCAGATGTAACTCTGGGAGATGAATTAACAGAACACTAAGCAGTTTCTCAGAAAGCTTCTTTCCAAATTTCATCGGAGGATATTTCCTTTTTCATCATAGCCCTCTATGGGCTTCCAAATATCACTTTGCCAATTCCATAAGAACTGTCTTAGCGAAAGGCTTCTTGAGGGGAACGCTGTAACTCCGTGAGATGATTACACAGAACACAAAGAAGTTTCTCAGAAAGCTTCTTTCTCTTTGTTATCGGAGGATATTTCCTTTGGCCCTATAGTCTTCAAAGTGATCCGAAATATCTGTTGTCAGATTCCACAGAAATAAGGCTAGCAAAGAGATCCACGAAATACAGATGTAACTCTGTGAGATTAATTAACAGAACACTAAGCAGTTTCTCAGAAAGATTCTTTCCAGATTTCATCGGAGGATATTTCCTTTTTCACCATAGCCCTCTATGGGCTTCCAAATATTACTTTGCCAATTCCACAAGAACTGTCTTAGTGAAAGCTTCTTGAGGGGAAAGCTGTCACTCTATGAGATGATTTCACAGAACACAAAGAAGTTTCTCAGAAAGCTTCTTTCACTTTGTTATCAGAGGATATTTCCTTTAGCCCTATAGTCTTCAAAGGGATCTGAAATATCTGTTCTCAGATTCCACAGAAATAAGGCTACCAAAGAGATCCACGAAATACAGATGTAACTCTGTGAGATGAACTAACAGAACACTAAGCAGTTTCTCAGAAAGCTTCTTTCCAGATTGCATTGGAGGATATTTCCTTTTTCACCATTGCCCTCTATGAGCTTCCAAATATCACTTTGCCAAATCCACAAGAACTGTCTTAGCGAAATGCTTCTTGAGGGGAAAGCTGTAACTCTGTGAGATGACTTCACAGAACGCAAAGAAGTTTCTCAGAAAGCTTCTTTTTCTTTGTTATCGGAGGATATTTCCTTTGGCCCTATAGTATTCAAAGGGATCCGAAATATCTCTTCTCAGATTCCACAGAAATAAGGCTAGCAAAGAGATACACAAAATACAGATGTAACTCTGGGAGATGAATTAACAGAACACTCAGCAGTTTCTCAGAAACTTCTTTCCGGATTTCATCGGAGGATATTTCCTTTTTCACCATAGCAATCTATGGGCTTCCAAATATCACTTTGCCAATTCCACAAGAACTGTCTTAGCGAAAGGCTTCTTGAGGGGAAAGCTGTAACTCTGGAAGATGATTTCACAGAACACAAAGAAGTTTCTCAGAAAGCTTCTTTCGATTTGTTATCGGAGGATATTTCCATTGGCCCTATAGTCTTCAAAGGGATCCGAAATATCTGTTCTCAGATTTCACAGAAATAAGGCTAGCAATGAGATCCACGAAATACAGATGTAACTCTGGGAGATGAATTAACAGAACACTAAGCAGTTTCTCATAAAGCTTCTTTCCAGATTTCATCGGAGGATATTTCCTTTTTCACCATAGCCCTCTGTGGGCTTCCAAATATCACTTTGCCAATTCCACAAGAACTGTCTTAGCGAAAGGCTTCTTGAGGGGAAAGCTGTAACTCTGTTAGATGACTTCACAGAACAAAAAGAAGTTTCTCAGAAAGCTTCTTTTTCTTTGTTATCGGAGGATATTTCCTTTGGCCCTATAGTCTTCAAAGAGATCCGAAATATCTGTTCTCAGATTCCACAGAAATAAAGCTAGGAAAGAGATCCACGAAATACAGATGTAACTCTGGGAGATGAATTAACAGAACTCTAAGCAGTTTCTCAGAACGCTTCTTTCCAGATTTCATCGGAGGATATTTCCTTTTTCACCATAGCCCTCTATGGACTTCCAAATATCACTTTGCCAATTCCACAGAACTGTCTCAACGAAAGGCTCCTTGAGGGGAAACCTGTAACTCTGTGAGATGATTTCACAGAACACAAAGAAGTTTCTCAGAAAGCTCCTTTCGCTTTCTGTCAGAGGATATTTCCTTTGGCCCTATAGTCTTCAAAGGGATCCGAAATATCTGTTCTCAGATACCACAGAAATAAGGCTAGCAAAGAGATACACGAAATACAGATGTAACTCAGTGAGATGAAATAACAGAACACTAAGCAGTTTCTCAGAAAGATTCTTTCCATATTTCATCGGAGGATATTTCCTTTTTCACCGTAGTCCTCTATGGGCTTCCAAATATCACTTTGCCAATTCCACAAGAACTGTCTTAGCGAAAGGCTTCTTGCTGCGAAAGCTGTAACTCTGTGAGATGATTTCACAGAACACAAAGAAGTTTCTCATAGAGCTTCTTACTCTTTGTTATCGGAGGATATTTCCTTTGGCCCTATAGTCTTCAAAGGAATCCGAAATATCTGTTCTCAGATTCCACAGAAATAAGGCTAGCAAAGAGATCCACGAAATACAGATGTAACTCTGTGAGATTAATTAACAGAACACTAAGCAGTTTCTCAGAGAGCTTCTTTCCAGATTTCATCGGAGGATATTTCCTTTTTCACCATAGACCTCTATGGGCTTCCAAATATTACTTTGCCCATTCCACAAGAACTGTCGTAACGAAAGGCTTGTTGAGGGGAAAGCTGTAACTCTGGGAGATGATTTCACAGAACACAAAGACGTTTCTCAGAAAGCTTCTTTCTCTTTGTTATCGCAGGATATTTTCTTTGGTCCTATAGTCTTCGAAGGGAACCGAAATATCTGTTCTCAGATTCCAAAGAAATAAGGCTATCAAAGAGATCCACGAAATACAGATGTAACTCTGTGAGGTGAATTAACAGAACACTTAGCAGTTTCTCAAAAAGCTTCTTTCCATATTTCATCGGAGGATATTTCCTTTTTCACCATAGCTCTCTATGAGCTACCAAATATCACTTTGCCAAATCCACAAGAACTGTCTTAGCGAAAGGCTTCTTGAGGGGAAAGCTATAACTCTGTTTGATGACTTCACAGAACACAATGAAGTTTCTCAGAAAGCTTCTTTTTCTTTGTTATCGGAGAATATTTCCTTTGGCCCTATAGTCTTCAAAGGGATCCGAAATATCTGTTCTTAGATTCCACAGAAATAAGGCTCGCAAAGAGATCCACGAAATGCAGATGTAACTCTGGGAGATGAATTAACAGAACACTAAGCAGTTTCTCAGAAAGCTTCTTTCCAAATTTCATCGGAGGATATTTCCTTTTTCATCATAGCCCTCTATGGGCTTCCAAATATCACTTTGCCAATTCCATAAGAACTGTCTTAGCGAAAGGCTTCTTGAGGGGAACGCTGTAACTCCGTGAGATGATTACACAGAACACAAAGAAGTTTCTCAGAAAGCTTCTTTCTCTTTGTTATCGGAGGATATTTCCTTTGGCCCTATAGTCTTCAAAGTGATCCGAAATATCTGTTGTCAGATTCCACAGAAATAAGGCTAGCAAAGAGATCCACGAAATACAGATGTAACTCTGTGAGATTAATTAACAGAACACTAAGCAGTTTCTCAGAAAGATTCTTTCCAGATTTCATCGGAGGATATTTCCTTTTTCACCATAGCCCTCTATGGGCTTCCAAATATTACTTTGCCAATTCCACAAGAACTGTCTTAGTGAAAGCTTCTTGAGGGGAAAGCTGTCACTCTATGAGATGATTTCACAGAACACAAAGAAGTTTCTCAGAAAGCTTCTTTCACTTTGTTATCGGAGGATATTTCCTTTAGCCCTATAGTCTTCAAAGGGATCTGAAATATCTGTTCTCAGATTCCACAGAAATAAGGCTACCAAAGAGATCCACGAAATACAGATGTAACTCTGTGAGATGAACTAACAGAACACTAAGCAGTTTCTCAGAAAGCTTCTTTCCAGATTGCATTGGAGGATATTTCCTTTTTCACCATTGCCCTCTATGAGCTTCCAAATATCACTTTGCCAAATCCACAAGAACTGTCTTAGCGAAATGCTTTTTGAGGGGAAAGCTGTAACTCTGTGAGATGACTTCACAGAACGCAAAGAAGTTTCTCAGAAAGCTTCTTTTTCTTTGTTATCGGAGGATATTTCCTTTGGCCCTATAGTATTCAAAGGGATCCGAAATATCTCTTCTCAGATTCCACAGAAATAAGGCTAGCAAAGAGATACACAAAATACAGATGTAACTCTGGGAGATGAATTAACAGAACACTCAGCAGTTTCTCAGAAACGTCTTTCCGGATATCATCGGAGGATATTTGCTTTTTCACCATAGCAATCTATGGGCTTCCAAATATCACTTTGCCAATTCCACAAGAACTGTCTTAGCGAAAGGCTTCTTGAGGGGAAAGCTGTAACTCTGGAAGATGATTTCACAGAACACAAAGAAGTTTCTCAGAAAGCTTCTTTCGATTTGTTATCGGAGGATATTTCCATTGGCCCTATAGTCTTCAAAGGGATCCGAAATATCTGTTCTCAGATTTCACAGAAATAAGGCTAGCAATGAGATCCACGAAATACAGATGTAACTCTGGGAGATGAATTAACAGAACACTAAGCAGTTTCTCAAAAAGCTTCTTTCCAGATTTCATCGGAGGATATTTCCTTTTTCACCATAGCCCTCTGTGGGCTTCCAAATATCACTTTGCCAATTCCACAAGAACTGTCTTAGCGAAAGGCTTCTTGAGGGGAAAGCTGTAACTCTGTTAGATGACTTCACAGAACAAAAAGAAGTTTCTCAGAAAGCTTCTTTTTCTTTGTTATCGGAGGATATTTCCTTTGGCCCTATAGTCTTCAAAGAGATCCGAAATATCTGTTCTCAGATTCCAAAGAAATAAGCCTACCAAAGAGATCCACGAAATACAGATGTAACTCTGTGAGATGAATTAACAGAACACTAAGCAGTTTCTCAGAACGCTTCTTTCCAGATTTCATCGGAGGATATTTCCTTTTTCACCATAGCCCTCTATGGACTTCCAAATATCACTTTGCCAATTCCACAGAACTGTCTCAACGAAAGGCTCCTTGAGGGGAAACCTGTAACTCTGTGAGATGATTTCACAGAACACAAAGAAGTTTCTCAGAAAGCTCCTTTCGCTTTCTGTCAGAGGATATTTCCTTTGGCCCTATAGTCTTCAAAGGGATCCGAAATATCTGTTCTCAGATACCACAGAAATAAGGCTAGCAAAGAGATACACGAAATACAGATGTAACTCAGTGAGATGAAATAACAGAACACTAAGCAGTTTCTCAGAAAGATTCTTTCCATATTTCATCGGAGGATATTTCCTTTTTCACCGTAGTCCTCTATGGGCTTCCAAATATCACTTTGCCAATTCCACAAGAACTGTCTTAGCGAAAGGCTTCTTGCTGCGAAAGCTGTAACTCTGTGAGATGATTTCACAGAACACAAAGAAGTTTCTCATAAAGCTTCTTACTCTTTGTTATCGGAGGATATTTCCTTTGGCCCTATAGTCTTCAAAGGAATCCGAAATATCTGTTCTCAGATTCCACAGAAATAAGGCTAGCAAAGAGATCCACGAAATACAGATGTAACTCAGTGAGATGAATTAACAGAACACTAAGCAGTTTCTCAGAAAGATTCTTTCCAGATTTCATCGGAGGATATTTCCTTTTTCATCATAGTCCTCTATGGGCTTCCAAATATCACTTTGCCAATTCCAGAAGAACTGTCTTAGCGAAAGGCTTCTTGCGGCGAAAGCTGTAACTCTGTGAGATGATTTCACAGAACACAAAGAAGTTTCTCAGAAAGCTTCTTTCTCTTTGTTATCGGAGGATATTTCCTTTGGCCCTATAGTCTTCAAAGGGAAACGAAATATCTGTTCTCAGATTCCAAAGAAATAAGGCTAGCAAGGAAATCCACGAAATACCGATGTAACTCTGTGAGATGAATTAACATAACACTAAGCAGTTTCTCAGAAAGCTTCTTTCCAGATTTCATCGGAGGATATTTCCTTTTTCACCATAGCCCTCTATGGGCTTCCAAATATCACTTTGCCAATTCCACAAGAACTGTCTTGGCGAAAGGCTTCTTGAGGGGAAAGCTGTAACTCTGTGAGATGATTTCACAGAACACAAAGAAGTTTCTCAGAAACCTTCTTTCTCTTTGTTATCAGAGGATATTTCCTTTGGCCCTATAGTCTTCAAAGGGAAAGGAAATATCTGTTGTCAGATTCCACAGAAATAAGGGTAGCAAAGAGATCCACGAAATACAGATGTAACTCTGTGAGATGAATTAACAGATCACTAATCAGTTTCTCAGAAAGCCTCTTTCCAGATTTCATCGGAGGATATTTCCTTTTTCACCGTAGCCCTCTATAGGCTTCCAAATATCACTTTGCCAATTCCAGAAGAACTGTCTTCGCGAAAGGCTTCTTGAGGGGAAAGCTGTATCTCTGTGAGATGATTTCACAGAACACAAAGAAGTTTCTCAGAAAGCTTCTTTCTCTTTGTTATCGGAAGATATTTCCTTTGGCCCTATAGTCTTCAAAGGGATCCGAAATATCTGTTCACAGATTCCACAGAAATAAGGCTAGCAAAGAGATCCACGAAATACAGATGTAACTCTGTTAGATGAATTAATAGAAAACTGAGCAGTTTCTCAGAAAGCTTCTTTCCAGATTTCATCGGAGGATATTTCCTTTTTCACCATAGCCCTCTATGGGCTTCCAAATATCACTTTGCAATTCCACAAGAACTGTCTTAGCGAAAGGCTTCTTGAGGGGAAAGCTGTAACTCTGTGTGATGATTTCAAAGAACACAAAGAAGTTTCTCAGAAAGCTTCTTTCTCTTGGTTATCGGAGGATATTTCCTTTGGCCCTAGAGTATTCAAAGGGATCCGAAATATCTGTTCACAGATTCCACGGAAATAAGGCTAGCAAAGATATCCACGAAATACAGATGTAACTCTGTTAGATGAATTAATAGAACACTGAGGAGCTTCTCAGAAAGCTTCTTTCCAGATTTCATCGGAGGATATTTCCTTTTTCCCCATAGCCCTCTATGGGCTTCCAAATATCACTTTGCCAATTCCACAAGAACTGTCTTAGCGAAGGGCTTCTTGAGGGGAAAGCTGTAACTCTGTGAGATGATTTCACAGAACACAAAGAAGTTTCTCAGAAAGCTTCTTTCTCTTTGTTATCAGAGGATATTTCCTTTGGCCCTATAGTCTTCAAAGGGAAAGGAAATATCTGTTGTCAGATTCCACAGAAATAAGGCTAGCAAAGCGATCCACGAAATACAGATGTAACTCTGTGAGATGAATTAACAGATCACTAATCAGTTTCTCAGAAAGCCTCTTTCCAGATTTCATCGGAGGATATTTCCTTTTTCACCATAGCCCTCTACGGGCTTCCAAATATCACTTTGCCAATTCCACAAGAACTGACTTGGCGAAAGGCTTCTTGAGGGGAAAGTTGTAACTCTGTGAGATGATTTCACAGAACACAAAGAAGTTTCTCAGAAACCTTCTTTCTCTTTGTTATCGGAGGATATTTCCTTTGGCCCTATAGTCTTCAAAGAGATCCGAATTATCTCTGCTCAGATTCCACAGAAATAAGGCTTGCAAAGAGATCCACGAAATACAGATGTAACTCTGTGAGATGAATTAACAGATCACTAAGCAGTTTCTCAGAAAGCTTCTTTCCAGATTTCATCGGAGGGTATTTCCTTTTTCTCCATAGCCCTCTATGAGCTTCCAAATATCACTTTGCCAATTCCACAAGAACTGTCTAGCGAAAGGCTTCTTGAGGGGAAAGCTGTAACTCTGTGAGATGATTTCACAGAACACAAAGAAGTTTCTGAGAAAGCTTCTTTCTCTTTGTTATCGGAGGATATTTCCTTTGGCCCTATAGTCTTCAAAGGGAAAGGAAATATCTGTTGTCAGAATCCACAGAAATAAGGCTAGCAAAGAGATCCACGAAATATAGATGTAACTCTGTGAGATGAATTAACAGAACACTAAGCAGTTTCTCAGAAAGCTTCTTTCCAGATTTCATCGGAGGATATTTCCTTTTTCACCATAGCCCTCTAAGGGCTTCCAAATATCACTTTGCCAATTCCACAAGAACTGTCTTAGCGAAAGTCTTCTTGAGGAGAAAGCTGTAAGTCTGTGAGATGATTTCACAGAACCCAAAGAAGTTTCTGAGAAACCTTCTTTCTCTTAGTTATCGGAGGATATTTCCTTTGGCCCTATAGTCTTCAAAGGGAAAGGAAATATCTATTCTCAGATTCCACAGAAATAAGGCTAGCAAAGAGATCCACGAAATACAGATGTAACCCTGTGAGATTAATTAACAGAACACTAAGCAGTTTCTCAGAAAGCTTCTTTCCAGATTTCATCGGAGGATATTTCCTTTTTCACCATAGCCCTCTATGGGCTTCCAAATGTCACTTTGCCAATTCCACAAGAACTGTCTTAGCGAAAGGCTTCTTGAGGGGAAAGCTGTAACTCTGTGAGATGATTTCACAGAACACAAAGAAGTTTCTCAGAAACCTTCTTTCTCTTTGTTATCGGAGGATATTTCCTTTGGCCCTATAGTCTTCAAAGGGATCCGAAATATCTGTTCTCAGATTCCAGAGAAATAAGGCTAGCAAAGAGATCCACGAAATACAGATGTAACTCTGTGAGATGAATTAACAGATCACTAAGCAGTTCCTCAGAAAGCTTCTTTCCAGATTTCATCGGAGGATATTTCCTTTTTCACCATAGCCCTCTATGGGCTTCCAAATATCACTTGGCCAATTCCAGAAGAACTGTCTTAGCGAAAGGCTTCTTGAGGGGAAAGCTGTAACTCTGTGAGATGATTTCACAGAACACAAAGAAGTTTCTCAGAAAGCTTCTTTCTCTTTGTTATCGGAAGATATTTCCTTTGGCCCTATAGTCTTCAACGGGATCCGAAATATCTGTTCTCAGATTCCACAGAAATAAGGCGTGCAAAGAAATCCACGAAATACAGATGTAACTCTGTGAGATGAATTAACAGAACACTCAGCAGTTTCTCAGAAAGCTTCTTTCCAGTTTTCATCGGAGGATATTTCCTTTTTCACCATAGCCCTCTATGGGCTTCCAAATATCACTTTGCCAATTCCACAAGAACTGTCTTAGCGAAAGGCTTCTTGAGGGGAAAGCTGTAACTCTGTGAGATGATTTCACAGAACACAAAGAAGTTTCTCAGAAAGCTTCTTTCTCTTTGTTATCGGAGGATATTTCCTTTGGCCCTATACTCTTCAAAGGGATCCGAAATATCTGTTCTCAGATTCCACAGAAATAAGGCTAGCAAAGAGATCCACGAAATACAGATGTAACTCTGTGAGATGAATTAACAGAACCCTAAGCAGTTTCTCAAAAAGCTTCTTTCCAGATTTCATCGGATGATATTTCCTTATTCACCATAGCCCTCTATGGGCTTCCAAATATCACTTTGCCAAATCCACAAGAACTGTCTTAGTGAAAGGCTTCTTGAGGGGAAAGCTGTAACTCTGTGAGATGACTTCAAAGAAGAAAAAGAAGTTTCTCAGAAAGCTTCTTTCTCTTTGTTATCGGAGGATATTTCCTTTGGCCCTAGAGTCTTCAAAGGGATCCGAAATATCTCTTCTCAGATTCCACAGAAATAAGGCTAGCCAAAAGATCCACCATACACAGATGTAACTCTGTGAGATGAATTAACAGAACACTAAGCAGATTCTAAGAAAGCTTCTTTCCGGATTTCATCGGAGGATATTTCCTTTTTCACCATGGCCCTCTATAGGCTTCCAAATATCACTTTGCCAATTCCACAAGAACTGTCTTGGCGAAAGGCTTCTTGAGGGGAAAGCTGTAACTCTGTGAGATGATTTCACAGAACACAAAGAAGTTTCTCAGAAACTTCTTTCTCTTTGATATCGGAGGATAATTCCTTTGGCCCTATAGTCTTCAAAGTGATCCGAAATATCTGTTGTCAGATACCACAGAAATAAGGCTAGCAAAGAGATCCATGAAATACAGATGTAACTCTGGGAGATGAATTAACAGAAAACTAAGCAGTTTCTCAGAAAGCTTCTTTCCAGATTTCATCGGAGGATATTTCCCTTTTCAGCATAGCCCTCTATAGGCTTCCAAATATCACTTTTCCAATTGCACAAGAACTGTCTTGGCGAAAGGCTTCTTGAGGGGAAAGCTGTAACTTTGTGAAATGATTTCAGGAACACAAAGAAGTTTCTCAGAAAGCTTCTTTCTATTTTTTATCGGAGGATATTTCCCTTGGCCCTATAGACTTCAAAGTGATCCGAAATATCTGTTCTCAGATTCCAGAGAAATAAGGCTGGCAAAGAGATCCACGAAATACAGATGTAACTCTGTGAGATGAATTAAAAGAACACTAAGCATTTTCTCAGAAAGCTTCTTTCCAGATTTCATCGGATTATATTTCCTTTTTCACCATAGCCCTCTATGGACTTCCAAATATCACTTTGCCAATTCCACAGAACTGTCTTAGCAAAAGGCTCCTTGAGGGGAAAGCTGTAACTCTGTGAGATGATTTCACAGAACACTACGAAGTTTCTCAGAAAGCTCCTTTCGCTTTGTTGTTGGAGGATATTTCCTTTGGCCCTATAGTCTTCAAAGGGATCCGAAATATCTGTTCTCAGATTCCACAGAAATAAGGCAGGAAAAGAGATCCACGAAATACAGATGTAACTCAGTGAGATGATTTAACCGAACACTAAGCAGTTTCTCAGAAAGATTCTTTCCAGATTTCAACGGAGGATATTTCCTTTTTCACCGTAGTCCTCTATGGGCTTCCAAATATCACTTTGCCAATTCCACAAGAACTGTCTTAGCGAAAGGCTTCTTGAGGGGAAAGCTGTAACTCTGTGAGATGATTTCACAGAACACAAAGAAGTTTCTCAGAAAGCTCCTTTCGCTTTGTTGTTGGAGGATATTTCCTTTGGCCCTATACTCTTCAAAGGGATCCGAAATATCTGTTCTAAGATTCCACAGAAATAAGGCAGGAAAAGAGATCCACGAAATACAAATGTAACTCAGTGAGATGATTTAACCGAACACTAAGCAGATTCTCAGAAAGATTCTTTCCAGATTTCATCGCAGGATATTTCCTTTTTCACCGTAGTCCTCTATGGGCTTCCAAATATCACTTTGCCAATTCCACAAGGACTGTCTTAGCGAAAGGCTTCTTGAGGGGAAAGCTGTAACTCTGTGAGATGATATCACAGAACACAAAGAAGTTTCTCAGAAAGCTTCTTTCTCTTTGTTATCGGAGGACATTTCCTTTGGCCCTAGAGTCTTCAAAGGGATCCGAAACATCAGTTCTCGTTTTCCACAGAAAAAAGGCTAGCAAAGAGATCCACGAAATACAGATATAACTCTGTGAGATTAATTAACAGAACACTCAGCAGTTTCTCAGAAAGCTTCTTTCCAGATTTCATCGGAGGATATTTCCTTTTTCACCATAGTCCTCTAAGGGCTTCCAAATATCACTTTGCCAATTCCACAAGAACTGTCTTAGCGAAAGGCTTCTTGAGGGGAAAGCTGTAACTCTGGGAGATGATTTCACAGAACACAAAGAAGTTTCTCAGAAAGCTTCTTTCGATTTCTTATCGGAGGATATTTCCTTTGGCCCTATAGTCTTCAACGGGATCCGAAATATCTGTTCTCAGATTCCACAGAAATAAGGCGTGCAAAGAAATCCACGAAATACAGATGTAACTCTGTGAGATGAATTAACAGAACACTCAGCAGTTTCTCAGAAAGCTTCTTTCCAGATTTCATCGGAGGATACTTCCTTTTTCACCATAGCCCTCTATGGGCTTCCAAATATCACTTTGCCAATTCCACAAGAACTGTCTTAGCGAAAGGCTTCTTGAGGGGAAAGCTGTAACTCTGTGAGATGATTTCACAGAACACAAAGAAGTTTCTCAGAAAGCTTCTTTCTCTTTGTTATCGGAGGATATTTCCTTTGGCCCTATAGTCTTCAAAGGGATCCGAAATATCTGTTCTCAGATTCCACAGAAATAAGGCTAGCAAAGAGATCCACGAAATACAGATGTAACTCTGTGAGATGAATTAACAGAACCCTAAGCAGTTTCTCAAAAAGCTTCTTTCCAGATTTCATCGGATGATATTTCCTTATTCACCATAGCCCTCTATGGGCTTCCAAATATCACTTTGCCAAATCCACAAGAACTGTCTTAGTGAAAGGCTTCTTGAGGGGAAAGCTGTAACTCTGTGAGATGACTTCAAAGAAGAAAAAGAAGTTTCTCAGAAAGCTTCTTTTTCTTTGTTATCGGAGGATATTTCCTTTGGCCCTATAGTCTTCAAAGGGATCCGAAATATCTCTTCTCAGATTCCACAGAAATAAGGCTAGCAAAAAGATCCACCATATACAGATGTAACTCTGTGAGATGAATTAACAGAACACTAAGCAGTTTCTAAGAAAGCTTCTTTCCAGATTTCATCGGAGGATATTTCCTTTTTCACCATGGCCCTCTATAGGCTTCCAAATATCACTTTGCCAATTCCACAAGAACTGTCTTGGCGAAAGGCTTCTTGAGGGGAAAGCTGTAACTCTGTGAGATGATTTCACAGAACACAAAGAAGTTTCTCAGAAACTTCTTTCTCTTTGATATCGGAGGATAATTCCTTTGGCCCTATAGTCTTCAAAGTGATCTGAAATATCTGTTGTCAGATACCACAGAAATAAGGCTAGCAAAGAGATCCATGAAATATAGATGTAACTCTGGGAGATGAATTAACAGAACACTAAGCAGTTTCTCAGAAAGCTTCTTTCCAGATTTCATCGGAGGACATTTCCTTTTTCAACATAGCCCTCTATGGGCTTCCAAATATCACTTTGCCAATTCCACAAGAACTGTCTTAGGGAAAGGCTTCTTGAGGGGAAAGCTGTAACTCTGTGAGATGATTTCACAAAACACAAAGAAGTTTCTCAGAAAGCTTCATTCTCTTTGTTATCGGAGGATATTTCCTTTGGCCCTATAGCCTTCATAGATATCCGAAATATCTGTTCTCAGATTCCACAGAAATAAGGCTAGCAAAGAGATCCACGAAATACAGATGTAACTCTGGGAGATGAATTAACAGAACACAAAGCAGTTTCTCAGAAAGCTTCTTTCCAGATTTCATCGGAGGATATTTCCTTTTTCACCATAGCGCTCTACGGGCCTCCAAATATCACTTTGCCAATTCCACAAGAACTGTCTCAGCGAAAGGCTTCTTGAGGCGAAAGCTGTAACTCTGTGAGATGATTTCACAGAACACAAGGAAGTTTCTCAAAAGCTTCTTTCTCTTTTTTGTCGGAGGATATTTCCTTTGGTCCTATAATCTTCAAAGGGATCCGAAATATCTGTTGTCAGATTCCACACAAATAAGGCTAGCAAAGAGATCCACGACAGTTAGATGTAACTCTGTGAGATGAATTAACAGAACACTAAGCAGTTTCTCAGAAAGCTTCTTTCCAGATTTCATCGGAGGATATTTCCTTTTTCAGCATAGCCCTCTATGGGCTTCCAAATATCACTCTGCCAATTCCACAAGAACTTTCTTAGCGAAAGGCTTCTTGAAGGGAAAGCTGTAACTCTGTGAGATGATTTCACAGAAAACAAAGAAGGTTCTCAGAAAGATTCTTTCTCTTTGTTATCGGAGGATATTTCCTTTGGCCATATAGTCTTCATAGGGATCCGAAATATCTGTTCTCAGATTCCACAGAAATAAGGCTAGCCAAGAGATCCACGAAATACAGATGTAACTCTGGGAGATGAATTAACAGAACACAAAGCAGTTTCTCAGAAAGCTTCTTTCCAGATTTCATCGGAGGATATTTCCTTTTTCACCATAGCGCTCTACGGGCCTCAAAATATCACTTTCCCAATTCCACAAGAACTGTCTCAGCGAAAGGCTTCTTGAGGGGAAAGCTGTAACTCTGTGAGATGATTTCACAGAACACAAAGACGTTTCTCAGAAAGCTTCTTTCTCTTTGTTGTCGGAGGATATTTCCTTTGGCCATAGAGTCTTCAACGTGATCCGAAATATCTTTTCTCAGATTCCACAGAAATAAGGCTAGCAAAGAGATCCACGAAATACAGATGTAACTCTGTGAGATGAATTAACAGAACACTACGCAGTTTCTCAGAAAGCTTCTTTCCAGATTTCATCGGAGGATATTTCCTTTTTCACCATAGCCCTCTATGGGCTTCCAAATATCACTCTACCAATTCCACAAGAACTGTCTTAGCGAAAGGCTTCTTGAGGCGAAAGCTGCAACTCTGTGAGAGGATTTCACAGAACATAAAGAAGTTTCTCACAGAGCTTCTTTCTCTTTGTTATCAGAGGATTTTCCTTTGGCCCTATAGTCTTCAAAGGGATCCGAAATATCTGTTCTCAGATTCCACAGAAATAAGGCTAGCAAATAGATCCACGAAATACAGATGTAACTCTGTGAGATGAATTAACAGAACACTAAGCAGTTTCTCAGGAAGCTTCTTTACAGATTTCATCGGAGGATATTTCCTTTTTCACCATAGCCCTCTATGGGCTTCCAAATATCTCTTTGCCAATTCCACAAGAACTGTCTTAGGGAAAGGCTTCTTGAGGGGAAAGTTTTAACTCTGTGAGATGACTTCACAGAACACAAAGAAGTTTCTCAGAAAGTTTCTTTCTCTTTGTTATCGGAGGATATTTCCTTTGGCCCTATACTCTTCAAAGGGATCCGAAATATCTGTTCTCAGATTCCACAGAAATAAGGCTAGCAAAGAAATCCACGAAATACCGATGTAACTCTGTGAGATGAATTAACAGAACACTAAGCAGTTTCTCAGAAAGCTTCTTTCCAGATTTCATCGGAGGATATTTCCTTTTTCACCATAGCTCTTCATGTGCTTCCAAATATCACTTTGCGAATTCCACAAGAACTGTCTCAGTGAAAGTCTTCTGGAGGTGAAAGCTGTAACTCTGTGAGACGATATCACAGAACACAAAGAAGGTACTCAGAAAGCTTCTTTCTCTTTGTTATCGGAGGATATTTCCTTTGGCCCTATAGTCTTCAAAGGGATCTGAAATATCTGTTCTCAAATTCCACAGAAATAAGGCTAGCAAAGAGATCCAAGAAATGCAGATGTAACTCCGGGGGATGAATTAACAGAACACTAAGCAGTTTCTCAGAAAGCTTCTTTCCAGATTTCATCGGAGGATATTTCCTTTTTCACCATAGCCCTCTATGGGCTTCCAAATATCACTTTGGCAATTTGACAAGAACTGTATCAGCGAAAGGCTTCTTGAGGGGAAAGCTGTAACTCTGTGAGATGATTTCACAGAACACAAAGAAGTTTCTCAGAAAGCTTCTTTTTCTTTGTTGTCGGAGGATATTTCCTTTGGCCCTGTAGTTTTCAAAGGGATCCAAAATATCTGTTCTCAGATTCCACAGAAATAAGGCTAGCAAAGAGATCCAGGAAATACAGATGTAACTCTGTGAGATGAATTAACCGAACAGTAAGCAGTTTCTCAGAAAGCTTCTTTCCAGATTTCATCGGAAGATATTTCCTTTTTCACCATATCCCTCTAGGGGCTTCCAAATATCACTCTGCCAATACCACAAGAACTGTCTTAGCGAAAGGCTCCTTGAGGGGAAAGCAGTAACTCTGTGAGATGATTTCACAAAACACAAAGAAGTTTCTCAGAAAGCTTCTTTCTCTTTGTTATCGGAGGATATTTCCTTTGGCCCTATAGTCTTCATAGGGATCCGAATTATCTGTTCTCAGATTCCACAGAAATAAGGCTAGCAAAGAAATCCACGAAATACCGATGTAACTCAGTGAGATGAATTAACAGAACACTAAGCAGTTTCTCAGAAAGCTTCTTTCCAGATTTCATCGGAGGATATTTCCTTTTTCACCAGAGCCCTCTACGGGCTTCAAAATATCACTTTGCCAACTCCACAAGAACTGTCTTAGAGAAAGGCTTCTTGAGGGGAAAGCTCTAACTCTGTGAGATGATTTCACAGAACACAAAGAAGTTTCTCAGAAAGCTTCTTTCACTTTGTTATCGGAGGATATTTCCTTTAGCCCTATAGTCTTCAAAGGGATCTGAAATATCTGTTCTCAGATTCCACAGAAATAAGGCTACCAAAGAGATCCACGAAATACAGATGTAACTCTGTGAGATGAACTAACAGAACACTAAGCAGTTTCTCAGAAAGCTTCTTTCCAGATTGCTTTGGAGGATATTTCCTTTTTCACCATTGCCCTCTATGAGCTTCCAAATATCACTTTGCCAAATCCACAAGAACTGTCTTAGCGAAATGCTTCTTGAGGGGAAAGCTGTAACTCTGTGAGATGACTTCACAGAACGCAAAGAAGTTTCTCAGAAAGCTTCTTTTTCTTTGTTATCGGAGGATATTTCCTTTGGCCCTATAGTATTCAAAGGGATCCGAAATATCTCTTCTCAGATTCCACAGAAATAAGGCTAGCAAAGAGATACACAAAATACAGATGTAACTCTGGGAGATGAATTAACAGAACACTCAGCAGTTTCTCAGAAACTTCTTTCCGGATATCATCGGAGGATATTTCCTTTTTCACCATAGCAATCTATGGGCTTCCAAATATCACTTTGCCAATTCCACAAGAACTGTCTTAGCGAAAGGCTTCTTGAGGGGAAAGCTGTAACTCTGGAAGATGATTTCACAGAACACAAAGAAGTTTCTCAGAAAGCTTCTTTCGATTTGTTATCGGAGGATATTTCCTTTGGCCCTATAGTCTTCAAAGGGATCCGAAATATCTGTTCTCAGATTTCACAGAAATAAGGCTAGCAATGAGATCCACGAAATACAGATGTAACTCTGGGAGATGAATTAACAGAACACTAAGCAGTTTCTCAAAAAGCTGCTTTCCAGATTTCATCGGAGGATATTTCCTTTTTCACCATAGCCCTCTGTGGGCTTCCAAATATCACTTTGCCAATTCCACAAGAACTGTCTTAGCGAAAGGCTTCTTGAGGGGAAAGCTGTAACTCTGTTAGAGGACTTCACAGAACAAAAAGAAGTTTCTCAGAAAGCTTCTTTTTCTTTGTTATCGGAGGATATTTCCTTTGGCCCTATAGTCTTCAAAGAGATCCGAAATATCTGTTCTCAGATTCCAAAGAAATAAGCCTACCAAAGAGATCCACGAAATACAGATGTAACTCTGTGAGATGAATTAACAGAACACTAAGCAGTTTCTCAGAACGCTTCTTTCCAGATTTCATCGGAGGATATTTCCTTTTTCACCATAGCCCTCTATGGACTTCCAAATATCACTTTGCCAATTCCACAGAACTGTCTCAACGAAAGGCTCCTTGAGGGGAAACCTGTAACTCTGTGAGATGATTTCACAGAACACAAAGAAGTTTCTCAGAAAGCTCCTTTCGCTTTCTGTCAGAGGATATTTCCTTTGGCCCTATAGTCTTCAAAGGGATCCGAAATATCTGTTCTCAGATTCCACAGAAATAAGGCTAGCAAAGAGATCCACGAAATACAGATGTAACTCAGTGAGATGAAATAACAGAACACTAAGCAGTTTCTCAGAAAGATTCTTTCCATATTTCATCGGAGGATATTTCCTTTTTCACCGTAGTCCTCTATGGGCTTCCAAATATCACTTTGCCAATTCCACAAGAACTGTCTTAGCGAAAGGCTTCTTCCTGCGAAAGCTGTAACTCTGTGAGATGATTTCACAGAACACAAAGAAGTTTCTCATAAAGCTTCTTACTCTTTGTTATCGGAGGATATTTCCTTTGGCCCTATAGTCTTCAAAGGAATCCGAAATATCTGTTCTCAGATTCCACAGAAATAAGGCTAGCAAAGAGATCCACGAAATACAGATGTAACTCAGTGAGATGAATTAACAGAACACTAAGCAGTTTCTCAGAACGCTTCTTTCCAGATTTCATCGGAGGATATTTCCTTTTTCACCATAGCCCTCTATGGACTTCCAAATATCACTTTGCCAATTCCACAGAACTGTCTCAACGAAAGGCTTCTTGAGGGGAAAGTTGTAACTCTGTGAGATGATTTCACAGAACACAAAGAAGTTTCTCAGAAACCTTCTTTCTCTTTGTTATCGGAGGATATTTCCTTTGGCCCTATAGTCTTCAAAGGGATCCGAATTATCTGTTCTCAGATTCCACAGAAATAAGGCTTGCAAAGAGATCCACGAAATACAGATGTAACTCTGTGAGATGAATTAACAGATCACTAAGCAGTTTCTCAGAAAGCTTCTTTCCAGATTTCATCGGAGGGTATTTCCTTTTTCTCCATAGCCCTCTATGAGCTTCCAAATATCACTTTGCCAATTCCACAAGAACTGTGTAGCGAAAGGCTTCTTGAGGGGAAAGCTGTAACTCTGTGAGATGATTTCACAGAACACAAAGAAGTTTCTCAGAAAGCTTATTTCTCTTTGTTATCGGAGGATATTTCCTTTGGCCCTAGAGTCTTCAATGGGATCCGAAACATCAGTTCTCAGATTCCACAGAAATAAGGCTAGCAAAGAGATCCACGAAATGCAGATGTAACTCTGTGAGATGAATTAACAGATCACTAAGCAGTTTCTCAGAAAGCTTCTTTCCAGAGATCATTGGAGGATATTTCCTTTTTCTCCATAGCCCTCTCTGAGCTTCCAAATATCACTTTGCCCATTCCACAAGAACTGTCTTGGCGAAAGGCTTCTTGAGGGGAAAGCTGTAACTCTGTGAGATGATTTCACAAAACACAAAGAAGTTTCTCAGAAAGCTTCTTTCTCTTTGTTATCGGAGGATATTTCCTTTGGCCCTATAGTCTTCAAAGGGAAAGGAAATATCTGTTGTCAGATTCCACAGAAATAAGGCTAGCAAAGAGATCCACGAAATACAGATGTAACTCTGTGAGATGAATTAATAGAACACTGAGCAGTTTCTCAGAAAGATTCTTTCCAGATTTCATCGGAGGATATTTCCTTTTTCACCGTAGCCCTCTATGGGCTTCCAAATATCACTTTGCCAATTCCACAAGAACTGTCTTAGCGAAAGGCTTCTTGAGTTGAGAGCTGTAACTCTGTGAGATGATTACAAAGAACACAAAGAAGTTTCCCAGAAAGCTTCTTTCCCTTTGCTATCGGAGGATATTTCCTTAGGCCCTATAGTCTTCAAAGTGATCCGAAATATCTGTTGTCAGATTCCACAGAAATAAGGCTAGCAAAGAGATCCACTAAATGCAGATTTAACTATGGGAGATGAACTAACAGAACACTAAGCAGTTTCTCAGAAAGTTTCTTTTCTGCTTTCATCGGAGCATATTTCCTTTTTCACCATAGCCCTCTATAGGCTTCCAAATATCACTTTGCCAATTCCACAAGAGCTGTCTTGGCGAAAAGCTTCTTGAGTGGAAAGCTGTAACTCTGTGAGATGATTTCACAGAACACAAAGAAGTTTCTCAGAAAGCTTCTTTCTCTTTGTTGTCGGAGGATATTTCCTTTGGCCCTATAGTCTTCAAAAAGATCCGAAATATCTGTTCTCAGATTCCACAGAAATAAGGCTAGCAAAAAGATCCACGAAATACAGATGTAATTCTGTGAGATGAATTAACAGAACACTAAGCAGTTTCTCAGAAAGCTTTTTTCCAGATTTCATCGGAGGTTATGTCCTTTTTCACCATAGCCCTCTATGGGCTTCCAAATATCACTTTGCCAATTCCACAAGAACTGTCTTAGCGAAAGGCTTCTTGAGGGGAAAGCTGTAACTCTGTGAGCTGATTTCACAGAACACAAAGAAGTTTCTCAGAAAGCTTCTTTCTCTTTGTTAACGGAGGATATTTCCTTTGGCCCTAGAGTCTTCAATGGGATCCGAAACATCAGTTCTCAGATTCCACAGAAATAAGGCTAGCAAAGAGATCCACGAAATACAGATGTAACTCTGTGAGATGAATTAACAGAACACTAAGCAGTTTCTCAGAGAGCTTCTTTCCAGATTTCATCGGAGGATATTTCCTTTTTCACCGTAGACCTCTATGGGTTTCCAAATATCACTTTGCCCATTCCACAAGAACTGTCTTGGCGAAAGGCTTCTTTAAGGGAAAGCTGTAACTCTGGGAGATGATTTCACAGAACACAAAGAAGTTTCTCAGAAAGCTTCTTTTGATTTGTTATCGGAGGATATTTCCATTGGCCCTATAGTCTTCAAAGGGATCCGAAATATCTGTTCTCAGATTTCACAGAAATAAGGCTTGCAAAGAGATCCACGAAATACAGATGTAACGCTGGGAGATGAATTAACAGAACACTAAGCATTTTCTCAAAAAGCTTCTCTCCAGATTTCATCGGAGGATATTTCCTTTTTCACCATAGCCCTCTGTGGGCTTCCAAATATCACTTTGCCAATTCCACAAGAACTGTCTTAGCGAAAGGCTTCTTGAGGGGAAAGCTGTAACTCTGTGAGAAGACTTCACAGAACAAAAAGAAGTTTCTCAGAAAGCTTCTTTCTCTTTGTTATCGGAGGATATTTCCTTTGGCCCTATAGTCTTCAAAGAGATCCGAAATATCTGTTCTCAGATTCCAAAGAAATAAGCCTACCAAACAGATCCACGAAATACAGATGTAACTCTGTGAGGTGAATTAACAGAACACTAAGCAGTTTCTCAGAAAGCTTCTTTCCAGATTTCATCGGAGGATATTTCCTTTTTCACCATAGCCCTCTATGGACTTCCAAATATCACTTTGCCAATTCCACAGAACTGTCTCAGAGAAAGGCTCCTTGAGGGGAAACCTGTAACTCTGTGAGATGATTTCACAGAACACAAAGAAGTTTCTCAGAAAGCTCCTTTCGCTTTCTGTCAGAGGATATTTCCTTTGGCCCTATAGTCTTCAAAGTGATCCGAAATATCTCTTGTCAGATTCCACAGAAATAAGGCTAGCAAAGAGATCCACGAAATACAGATGTAACTCAGTGAGATGAATGAAGAGAACACTAAGCAGTTTCTCAGAAACCTTCTTTCCAGATTTCACCGTAGGATATTTCCTTTTTCACCATAGCCCTCTATGGACTTCCAAATAACACTTTGCCAATTCCACAGAACTGTCTCAGCGAAAGGCTCCCTGACGGGAAAGCTGTAACTCTGTGAGATGATTTCACAGACCACAAAGAAGTTTCTCAGAAAGCTCCTTTGCCTTTGTTGTCGGAGGATATTTCCTTTGGCCCTATAGTCTTCAAAGGAATCCGAAATATCTGTTCTCAGATTCCACAGAAATAAGGCTAGCAAAGAGATCCACGAAATACAGATGTAACTCAGTGAGATGAATTAACAGAACACTAAGCAGTTTCTCAGAAAGATTCTTTCCAGATTTCATCGGAGGATATTTCCTTTTTCACCATAGTCCTCTATGGGCTTCCAAATATCACTTTGCCAATTTCACAAGAACTGTCTTAGCGAAAGGCTTCTTGCGGCGAAAGCTGTAACTCTGTGAGATGATTTCACAGAACACAAAGAAGTTTCTCAGAAAGCATCTTTCTCTTTGTTATCGGAGGATATTTCCTTTGGCCCAATAGTCATCAAAGGGATACGAAATATCTGTTCTCGTTTTCCACAGAAATAAGGCTAGCAAAGAAATCCACGAAATACCGATGTAACTCTGTGAGATGAATTAACAGAACACTAAGCAGTTTCTCAGAAAGCTTCTTTCCAGATTTCATCGGAGGATATTTCCTTTTTAACCATAGCTCTCCATGTGCTTCCAAATATCACTTTGCGAATTCCACAAGAACTGTCTCAGTGAAAGACTTCTTCAGGTGAAAGCTGTAACTCTATGAGATGATTTCACAGAACACAAAGAAGTTTCTCAGAAAGCTTCTTTCGATTTCTTATCGGAGGATATTTCCTTTGGCCCTATAGTCTTCAAAGGGATCTGAAATATCTGTTCTCAAATTCCACAGAAATAAGGCTAGCAAAGAGATCCACGAAATACAGATGTAACTCTGTGAGATGAATTAACAGAACACTAAGCAGTTTCTCAGAAAGCTTCTTTCTACATTTCATCGGAGGATATATCCTTTTTCACCAGAGCCCTCTACGGGCTTCCAAATATCACTGTGCCAATTCCACAAGAACTGTCTTAGCGAAAGGCTTCTTGAGGGGAAAGCTGTAACTCTGTGAGATGATTTCACAGAACACAAAGAAGTTTCTCAGAAAGCTTCTTTCTCTTTGTTATCGGAGGATATTTCCTTTGGCCCTAGAGTCTTCAATGGGATCCGAAACATCAGTTCTCAGATTCCACAGAAATAAGGCTAGCAAAGAGATCCATGAAATACAGATGTAACTCTGTGAGATTAATTAACAGAACACTAAGCAGTTTCTCAGAGAGCTTCTTTCCAGATTTCATCGGAGGATATTTCCTCTTTCACCGTAGACCTCTATGGGCTTCCAAATATCACTTTGCCCATTCCACAAGAATTGTCGTGGCGAAAGGATTCTTGAGGGGAAAGCTGTAACTCTGTGAGATGATTTCACAGAACACAAAGAAGTTTCTCAGAAAGCTTCTTTCTCTTTGTTATCGGAGGATATTTCCTTTGGCCCTAGAGTCTTCAATGGGATCCGAAACATCAGTTCTCAGATTCCACAGAAATAAGGCTAGCAAAGAGATCCATGAAATACAGATGTAACTCTGTGAGATTAATTAACAGAACACTAAGCAGTTTCTCAGAGAGCTTCTTTCCAGATTTCATCGGAGGATATTTCCTCTTTCACCGTAGACCTCTATGGGCTTCCAAATATCACTTTGCCCATTCCACAAGAACTGTCTTGGCGAAAGGCTTCTTGAGGGGAAAGCTGTAACTCTATGAGATGATTTCACAAAACACAAAGAAGTTTCTCAGAAAGCTTCTTTCTCTTTGTTATCGGAGGATATTTCCTTTGGCCCTATAGTCTTCAAAGGGAAAGGAAATATCTGTTGTCAGATTCCACAGAAATAAGGCTAGCAAAGAGATCCACGGAATACAGATGTAACTCTGTGAGATGAATTAATAGAACACTGAGCAGTTTCTCAGAAAGATTCTTTCCAGATTTCATCGGAGGATATTTCCTTTTTCACCATAGCCCTCTATGGGCTTCCAAATATCACTTTGCCAATTCCACAAGAACTGTCTTAGCGAAAGGCTTCTTGAGTTGAGAGCTGTAACTCTGTGAGATGATTACAAAGAACACAAAGAAGTTTCTCAGAAAGCTTCTTTCCCTTTGCTATCGGAGGATATTTCCTTAGGCCCTATAGTCTTCAAAGTGATCCGAAATATCTGTTGTCAGATTCCACAGAAATAAGGCTAGCAAAGAGATCCACTAAATGCAGATGTAACTATGGGAGATGAACTAACAGAACACTAAGCAGTTTCTCAGAAAGTTTCTTTTCTGATTTCATCGGAGCATATTTCCTTTTTCACCATAGCCCTCTATAGGCTTCCAAATATCACTTTGCCAATTCCACAAGAGCTGTCTTGGCGAAAAGCTTCTTGAGTGGAAAGCTGTAACTCTGTGAGATGATTTCACAGAACACAAAGAAGTTTCTCAGAAAGCTTCTTTCTCTTTGTGGTCGGAGGATATTTCCTTTGGCCCCATAGTCTTCAAAAAAATCCGAAATATCTGTTCTCAGATTCCACAGAAATAAGGCTAGCAAAAAGATCCACGAAATACAGATGTAACTCTGTGAGATGAATTAACAGAACACTAAGCAGTTTCTCAGAAAGCTTTTTTCCAGATTTCATCGGAGGTTATGTCCTTTTTCACCATAGCCCTCTATGGGCTTCCAAATATCACTTTGCCAATTCCACAAGAACTGTCTTAGCGAAAGGCTTCTTGAGGGGAAAGCTGTAACTCTGTGAGCTGATTTCACAGAACACAAAGAAGTTTCTCAGAAAGCTTCTTTCTCTTTGTTAACGGAGGATATTTCCTTTGGCCCTAGAGTCTTCAATGGGATCCGAAACATCAGTTCTCAGATTCCACAGAAATAAGGCTAGCAAAGAGATCCACGAAATACAGATGTAACTCTGTGAGATGAATTAACAGAACACTAAGCAGTTTCTCAGAGAGCTTCTTTCCAGATTTCATCGGAGGATATTTCCTTTTTCACCGTAGACCTCTATGGGCTTCCAAATATCACTTTGCCCATTCCACAAGAACTGTCTTGGCGAAAGGCTTCTTTAAGGGAAAGCTGTAACTCTGTGAGATGATTTCACAGAACACAAAGAAGTTTCTCAGAAAGCTTCTTTTGATTTGTTATCGGAGGATATTTCCATTGGCCCTATAGTCTTCAAAGGGATCCGAAATATCTGTTCTCAGATTTCACAGAAATAAGGCTTGCAAAGAGATCCACGAAATACAGATGTAACGCTGGGAGATGAATTAACAGAACACTAAGCATTTTCTCAAAAAGCTTCTTTCCAGATTTCATCGGAGGATATTTCCTTTTTCAGCATAGCCCTCTGTGGGCTTCCAAATATCACTTTGCCAATTCCACAAGAACTGTCTTAGCGAAAGGCTTCTTGAGGGGAAAGCTGTAACTCTGTGAGAAGACTTCACAGAACAAAAAGAAGTTTCTCAGAAAGCTTCTTTCTCTTTGTTATCGGAGGATATTTCCTATGGCCCTATAGTCTTCAAAGAGATCCGAAATATCTGTTCTCAGATTCCAAAGAAATAAGCCTACCAAACAAATCCACGAAATACAGATGTAACTCTGTGAGATGAATTAACAGAACACTAAGCAGTTTCTCAGAAAGCTTCTTTCCAGATTTCATCGGAGGATATTTCCTTTTTCACCATAGCCCTCTATGGACTTCCAAATATCACTTTGCCAATTCCACAGAACTGTCTCAGAGAAAGGCTCCTTGAGGGGAAACCTGTAACTCTGTGAGATGATTTCACAGAACACAAAGAAGTTTCTCAGAAAGCTCCTTTCGCTTTCTGTCAGAGGATATTTCCTTTGGCCCTATAGTCTTCAAAGTGATCCGAAATATCTCTCGTCAGAATCCACAGAAATAAGGCTAGCAAAGAGATCCACGAAATACAGATGTAACTCAGTGAGATGAATGAAGAGAACACTAAGCAGTTTCTCAGAAACCTTCTTTCCAGATTTCACCGTAGGATATTTCCTTTTTCACCATAGCCCTCTATGGACTTCCAAATATCACTTTGCCAATTCCACAGAACTGTCTCAGCGAAAGGCTCCCTGACGGGAAAGCTGTAACTCTGTGAGATGATTTCACAGACCACAAAGAAGTTTCTCAGAAAGCTCCTTTGCCTTTGTTGTCGGAGGATATTTCCTTTGGCCCTATAGTCTTCAAAGGAATCCGAAATATCTGTTCTCAGATTCCACAGAAATAAGGCTAGCAAAGAGATCCACGAAATACAGATGTAACTCAGTGAGATGAATTAACAGAACACTAAGCAGTTTCTCAGAAAGATTCTTTCCAGATTTCATCGGAGGATATTTCCTTTTTCACCATAGTCCTCTATGGGCTTCCAAATATCACTTTGCCAATTTCACAAGAACTGTCTTAGCGAAAGGCTTCTTGGGGCGAAAGCTGTAACTCTGTGAGATGATTTCACAGAACACAAAGAAGTTTCTCAGAAAGCTTCTTTCTCTTTGTTATCGGAGGATATTTCCTTTGGCCCAATAGTCATCAAAGGGATACGAAATATCTGTTCTCGGATTCCACAGAAATAAGGCTAGCAAAGAAATCCACGAAATACCGATGTAACTCTGTGAGATGAATTAACAGAACACTAAGCAGTTTCTCAGAAAGATTCTTTCCAGATTTCATCGGAGGATATTTCCTTTTTCACCATAGCTCTCCATGTGCTTCCAAATATCACTTTGCGAATTCCACAAGAACTGTCTCAGTGAAAGACTTCTTCAGGTGAAAGCTGTAACTCTGTGAGATGATTTCACAGAACACAAAGAAGTTTCTCAGAAAGCTTCTTTCTCTTTGTTATCGGAGGATATTTCCTTTGGCCCTAGAGTCTTCAATGGGATCCGAAACATCAGTTCTCAGATTCCACAGAAATAAGGCTAGCAAAGAGATCCATGAAATACAGATGTAACTCTGTGAGATTAATTAACAGAACACTAAGCAGTTTCTCAGAGAGCTTCTTTCCAGATTTCATCGGAGGATATTTCCTTTTTCACCGTAGACCTCTATGGGCTTCCAAATATCACTTTGCCCATTCCACAAGAACTGTCTTGGCGAAAGGCTTCTTGAGGGGAAAGCTGTAACTCTGTGAGATGATTTCACAGAACACAAAGAAGTTTCTCAGAAAGCTTCTTTCTCTTTGTTATCGAAGGATATTTCCTTTGGCCCTATAATCTTCACTAAGCAGTTTCTCAAAAAGCTTATTTCCAGATTTCATCGGAGGATATTTCCTTTTTCACCATAGCCCTCTATGGGCTTCCAAATATCACTTTGCCAAATCCACAAGAACTGTCTTAGCGAAAGGCTTCTTGAGGGGAAAGCCGTAACTCTGTGAGATGACTTCACAGAACATAAAGAAGTTTCTCAGAAAGCTTCTTTTTCTTTGTTATCGGAGGATATTTCCTTTGGCCCTAGAGTCTTCAAAATGATCCGAAATATCTGTTCTCAGATTCCACAGAAATAAGGCTAGCCAAGACATCCACCGTATACAGATGTAACTCTGTGAGATGAGTTAACAGAACACTAAGCAGTTTCTCAGAAAGCTTCTTTCCAGATTTCATCGGAGGATATTTCCTTTTTCACCATAGCCCTCTATAGGCTTCAAAATATCACTTTGCCAATTCCACAAGAACTGTCTTGGCGAAAGGCTTCCTGTGGCGAAAGCTGTAACTCTGTGATGTGATTTCACAGAACACAAAGAAGTTTCTCAGAAAGCTTCTTTCTCTTTCTTATTGGAGGATATTTCCTTTGGCCCTATAGTCTTCAAAGGGATACGAAATATCTGTTTTCAGATTCCACAGAAATAAGGCTAGCAAAGAGATCCACGAAATACAGATGTAGTTCTTGGAGATGAATTAACAGAACACAAAGCAGTTTCTCAGACAGCTTCTTTCCAGATTTCATCGGAGGATATTTCCTTTTTCACCATAGCCCTCTAAGGGCTTCGAAATATCATTTTGCCAATTCCACAAGAAATGTCTTAGCGAAAGGCTTCTTGAGGGGAAAGCTGTAACTCTGTGAGATGATTACACAGAACACAAAGAAGTTTCTCAGAAAGATTCTTTCTCTTTGTTATCGGAGGATATTTCCTTTGGCCCTTAGTCTTCATAGTGATCCGAAATATCTGTTCTCAGATTCCACAGAAATAAGGCTAGCAAAGAGATACACGAAATACAGATGTAACTCTGGGAAATGAATTAACAGAACACTAAGCCGTTTCTCAGAAAGCTTCGTTCCAGATTTCATCGGAGGATATTTCCTTTTTCACCATAGCCCTCTATGGGCTTCCAAATATCACTTTGCCATTTCCACAAGAACTGTCTCAGCGAAAGGCTTCTTGAGGGAAAAGCTGTACCTCTGTGAGATGATTTCACAGAACACAGAGAAGTTTCTCAGAAAGCTTCGTTCTCTTTGTTATCGGAGGATATTTCCTTTGGCCGTATAGCCTTCAAAGGAATCCGAAATACCTGTTCTCAGATTCCACAGAAATAAGGCTAGCAAAGAGATCCACGAAATACAGATGTAACTCTGGGAGATGAATTAACAGAACACTAAGCAGTTTCTCAGAAAGCTTCTTTCCAGATTTCATCGGAGGATATTTCCTTTTTCACCATAGCCCTCTATGGGCTTCCAAATATCACTCTGCCAATTCCACAAGAAATGTCTTAGCGAAAGGCTTTTTTAGGGGAAAGCTGTAACTCTGTGAGATGATTTCACAGAACACAAAGAAGTTTCTCAGAAAGCTTTCTTCTCTTTGTTATCGGAGGATATTTCCTTTGGCCCTATAGTCTTCAAAGGGATCCGAAATATCTGTTCTCAGATTCCACAGAAATAAGGCTAGCAAAGAGATCCACGAAATACAGATGTAACTCTGTGAGATGAACTAACAGAACACTAAGCAGTTTCTCAAAAAGCTTCTTTCCAGATTTCATCGAGGGATATTTCCTTTTTCACCTTAGCCCTCTATGTGCTTCCAAATATCACTTTGCCAAATCCACCAGAACTGTCTTAGCTAAAGGCTTCTTGAGAGGAAAGCTGTAACTCTGTGAGATGACTTCACAGAACAAAAAGAAGTTTCTCAGAAAGCTTCTTTTTCTTTGTTATCGGAGGATATTTCCTTTGGCCCTATAGTCTTCAAAGGGATCCGAAATATCTCTTCTCAGATTCCACAGAAATGAAGCTAGCAAAGAGATCCACGAAATACAGATGTAACTCTGTGAGATGAATTAACAGAACACTAAGCAGTTTCTCAGAAAGCTTCTTTCCAGATTTCATCGGAGGATATTTCCTTTTTCACCGTAGCCCTCTAAGGGCTTCAAAATATCACTTTGCCATTTCCACAAGAACTGTCTTAGCGAAAGGCTTCTTGAGGGGAAAGCTGTAACTCTGTGAGGTGATTTCACAGAACACAAAGAAGTTTCTCAGAAAGCTTCTTTCTCTTTGTTATCGGAGGATATTTCCTTTGGCCCTAGAGTCTTCAAAGGGATCCGAAATATCTGTTCTCAGATTCCACAGAAATGAGGCTAGCAAAGAAATCCACGAAATACTGATGTAACTATGGGAGATGAATTAACAGAACACTCAGCAGTTTCTCAGAAAGCTTCTTTCCAGATTTCATCGGAGGATATTTCCTTTTTCACCATAGCCCTCTATGGGCTTCCAAATATCACTTTGCCAATTCCACAAGAACTGTCTTAGCGAAGGCTTCTTGAGGGGAAAGTTGTAACTCTGTGTGATGATTTCACAGAACACAAAGAAGTTTCTCAGAAAACTTCTTTCTCTTTGTTATCGGAGGATATTTCCTTTGGCCCTGTAGTCTTCAAAGGGATCCGAAACATCAGTTCTCAGATTCCACAGAAATAAGGCTAGCAAAGAGATCCACGAAATACAGATGTAACTCTGGGAGATGAATTAACAGAACACTAAGGAGTTTCTCAGAAACCTTCTTTCCAGATTTCATCAGAGGATATTTCCTTTTTCACCGTAGACCTCTATGGGCTTCCAAATATCACTTTGCCAATTCCACAATAGCTGTCTTAGCGAAAGGCTTCTTGAGGGGATAGCTGTAACTCTGTGAGATGATTTCACAGAACACAAAGAAGTTTCTCAGAGAGCTTCTTTCTCTTTGTTATCGAAGGATATTTCCTTTGGCCCTATAGTCTTCACTAAGCAGTTTCTCAAAAAGCTTATTTCCAGATTTCATCGGAGGATATTTCCTTTTTCACCATAGCCCTCTATGGGCTTCCAAATATCACTTTGCCAAATCCACAAGAACTGTCTTAGCGAAAGGCTTCTTGAGGGGAAAGCTGTAACTCTGTGAGATGACTTCACAGAACACAAAGAAGTTTCTCAGAAAGCTTCTTTTTCTTTGTTATCGGAGGATATTTCCTTTGGCCTTATACTCTTCAAAAGGATCCGAAATATCTGTTCTCAGATTCCACAGAAATAAGGCTAGCCAAAGCATCCACCATATACAGATGTAACTCTGTGAGATGAGTTAACAGAACACTAAGCAGTTTCTCAGAAAGCTTCTTTCCAGATTTCATCGGAGGATATTTCCTTTTTCACCATAGCCCTCTAAGGGCTTCGAAATATCAGTTTGCCAATTCCACAAGAAATGTCTTAGCGAAAGGCTTCTTGAGGGGAACGCTGTAACTCTGTGAGATGATTACACAGAACACAAAGAACTTTCTCAGAAAGCTTCTTTCTCTTTGTTATCGGAGGATATTTCCTTTGGCCCTTAGTCTTCATAGTGATCCGAAATATCTGTTCTCAGATTCCACAGAAATAAGGCTAGCAAAGAGATACACGAAATACAGATGTAACTCTGGGAAATGAATTAACAGAACACTAAGCCGTTTCTCAGAAAGCTTCTTTCCAGATTTCATCGGAGGATATTTCCTTTTTCACCATAGCCCTCTATGGGCTTCCAAATATCACTTTGCCAATTCCACAAGAACTGTCTCAGCGAAAAGCTTCTTGAGGGAAAAGCTGTACCTCTGTGAGATGATTTCACAGACCACAGAGAAGTTTCTCAGAAAGCTTCTTTCTCTTTGTTATCGGAGGATATTTCCTTTGGCCCTATAGCCTTCAAAGGGATCCGAAATATCTGTTCTATGATTCCACAGAAATAAGGCTAGCAAAGAGATCCGCGAAATACAGATGTAACTCTGGGAGATGAATTAACAGAACACTAAGCAGTTTCTCAGAAAGCTTCTTTCCAGATTTCATCGGAGGATATTTCCTTTTTCACCATAGCCCTCTATGGGCTTCCAAATATCACTCTGCCAATTCCACAAGAAATGTCTTAGCGAAAGGCTTTTTTAGGGGAAAGCTGTAACTCTGTGAGATGATTTCACAGAACACAAAGAAGTTTCTCAGAAAGCTTCTTTCTCTTTGTTATCGGAGGATATTTCCTTTGGCCCTATAGTCTTCAAAGGGATCCGAAATATCTGTTCTCAGATTCCACAGAAATAAGGCTAGCAAAGAAATCCACGAAATACAGATGTAACTCTGTGAGATGAACTAACAGAACACTAAGCAGTTTCTCAAAAAGCTTCTTTCCAGATTTCATCGAGGGATATTTCCTTTTTCACCTTAGCCCTCTATGGGCTTCCAAATATCACTTTGCCAAATCCACCAGAACTGTCTTAGCTAAAGGCTTCTTGAGAGGAAAGCTGTAACTCTGTGAGATGACTTCACAGAACAAAAAGAAGTTTCTCTGAAAGCTTCTTTCTCTTTGATATCGGAGGATATTTCCTTTGGCCATATAGTCTTCGTAGCGATCCGAAATATCTGTTCTCAGATTCCACAGAAGTAAGGCTAGCAAAGAGATCCACGAAATACAGATGTAATTCTGTGAGATGAATTAACAGAACACTAACCAGTTTCTCAGAAAGCTTCTGTCCAGATTTCATTAGAGGATATTTCCTTTTTCAACACAGCCCTCTATGGGCTTCCAAATATCACTCTGCCAATTACACAAGAACTGTCTTAGCGAAAGGCTCCTTGAGGGGAAAACTGTAACTCTGTGAGATGATTTCACAGAACACAAAGAAGTTTCTCAGAAAGCTTCTTTCTCTTTGTTATCGGAGAATATTACCTTTGGCCCAATAGTCTTCAAAGGGATCCGAAATATCTGTTCTAAAATTCCACAGCAATAAGGCTAGCAACGAGATCCACGAAATACAGATGTAACTCTGTGAGATGAATTAACAGAACACTAAGCAGATTCTCAAAAAGCTTCTTCCAGATTTAATCGGAGGATATTTCCATTTTCTCTATAGCCCTCTATTGGCTTCCAAATATCACTTTGACAATTCCACAAGAACAGTCTTAGCGAAAGGCTTCTTGAGGAGAAAGCTGTAAGTCTGTGAGATGAATTCACAGAACACAAAGAAGTTTCTCAGAAAGCTTCTTTCTCTTTGTTATCGGAGGATATTTCCTTTAGCCCTATAGTCTTCAAAGGGATCCGAAATATCTGTTCTCAGATTCCACAGAAATAAGGCTAGCAAAGAGATCCACGAAATACAGGTGTAACTGTTGGAGATGAATTAACAGAACACTCAGCAGTTTCTCAGAAAGCTTCTTTGTAGATTTCATCGGAGGATATTTCCTTTTTCACCATAGCCCTCTATGGGCTTCCATATATCACTTTGCCAATTCCACAAGAACTGTCTTAGCCAAAGGCTTTTTGAGGGGAAAGCTGTAACTCTGTGAGATGATTTCACAGAACACAAAGAAGTTTCTCAGAAAGATTCTTTCTCTTTGTTATCAGATGATATTTCCTTTGGCCCTATAGTCTTCAAAGAGATCCGAAATATCTGTTCTCAGATTCCACAGAAATAAGGCTAGGTAAGAGATGCACGAAATACAGATGTAACTCTGGGAGTTGAATTAACAGAACACTCAGCATTTTCTCAGAGATCTTCTTTCCAGATTTCATCGGAGGATATTTCCTTTTTCACCATAGCCCTCTATGTGGTTCCAAATATCACTTTGCCAATTCCACAAGAACTGTCTTAGCGAAAGGTTCCTTGAGGGGAAAGCTGTAACTCTGTGAGATGATTTCACAGAACACAAAGAAATTTCTCAGAAAGCTTCTTTCTCTTTGTTATCGAAGGATATTTCCTTTGACCCTCCTGTCTTCAAAGGAATCCGAAATATCTGTTCTCAGATTCCACAGAAATAAAGCTAGGAAAGAGATCCACGAAATACAGATGTAACTCTGGGAGATGAATTAACAGAACTCTAAGCAGTTTCTCAGAAAGCTTCTTTCCAGATTTCATTGGAGGATATTTCCTTTTTCACCATACCCCTCTATGGGCTTCCAAATAATCCTTTGCCAATTCCACACCAAGTGTCTTAGTGAACGGCTTCTTGAGGGGAAAGCTGTAACTCTGGGAGATGATTTCACAGAACACAAAAAAGATTCTCAGAAAGCTTCTTTCTCTGTGTTACCGGAGGATATTTCCTTTGGCCCTATAGTCTTCAAAGGGATCCGAAATATCTGTTCTCCGATTCCACAGAAATAAGGCTAGCAAAGAGATCCAGGAAATACAGATGTAACTCTGTGAGATGAATTAACAGAACACTAAGCAGTTTTTCAGAAATCTTCTTTCCAGATTTCATAGGAGGATATTCCCTTTTTCACCATAGCCTTCTATGGGCTTCCAAATATCACTTTGCCAATTTCACAAGAACAGTCTTAGCGAAAGGATTCTTGAGGGGATAGCTGTAACTCTGTGAGATGATTTCACAGAACACAGAAGTTTCTCAGAAAGCTTCTTTCTCTTTGTTATCGGAGGATATTTCCTTTGGCCCTATAGTCTTCAAAGGGATCCGAAATATCTGTTCTCATACTCCACAGAAATAAGGCTAGCAAAGAGATCCACGAAATACAGGTGTAACTCTGGGAGATGAATGAACAGAACACTGAGCAGTTTCTTAGAAAGCTTCTTTCCAGATTTCATCGGAGTGTATTTCCTTTTTCACCATAGCCCTCTATGGGCTTCAATATATCACCTTGCCAGTTCCAGAACTGTCTTAGCCAAAGGCTTCTTGAGGGGAAAGCTGTAACTCTGTGAGATGATTTCACAGAACACAAAGAAGTTTCTCAGAAAGCTTCTTTCTCTATGTTATCGGAGGATACTTCCTTTGGCCCTCTAGTCTTCAAAGGGATCCGAAATATCTGTTCTCAGATTCCACAGACATAAGGCTCGCAAAGAGATCCACGAAATACAGATGTAACTCTGTGAGATGAATTAACAGAACACTAAGCAGTTTCTCAGAAAGCTTCTTTCCAGACTTCATAGGAGGATATTTCCTTTTTCACCATAGCCCTCTATGGGCTTCCAAATATCTCTTTGCCAAAACCACAAGAACTGTCTTAGCGAAAGGATACTTGAGGGGATAGCTGTAACTCTGTGAGATGATTTCACAGAACACAAAGAAGTTTCTCAGAAAGCTTCTTTCTTTTTGTTATCGGAGGATATTTCCTTTGGCCCTATAGTCTTCAAAGGGATCTGAAATATCTGTTCTCAGATTCCACAGAAATAAGGCTAGCAAAGAGATCCACGAAATACAGATGTAACTCTATGAGATGAATTAACAGAACACTCAGCAGTTTCTCAGAAAGCTTCTTTCCACGTTTCATCGGACGATATTTCCTTTTTCACCGTAGCCCTCTATGGGCTTCCAAATATCACTTTGCCAATTCCACACCAACTGTCTTAGTGAAAGTGTTCTTGAGGGGAAAGCTGTAACTCTGGGAGATGATTTCACAGATCACAAAGAAGTTCCTCCGAAAGCTCCTTTCTCTGTGTTATCGGAGGATATTTCCTTTGGCCCTCTAGTCTTCAAAGGGATCCGAAATATCTGTTCTCAGATTCCACAGACATAAGGCTAGCAAAGAGATCCACGAAATACAGATGTAACTCTGGGAGATGAATTAACAGAAAATTAAGCAGTTTCTCAGAAAACTGCTTTCCAGACTTCATAGGAGGATATTTCCTTTTTCAGCATAGCCCTCTATGGGCTTCCAAATATCTCTTTGCCAAATCCACAAGAACTATCTTAGCGAAAGGATACTTGAGGGGATAGCTGTAACTCTGTGAGATGATTTCACAGAACACAAAGAAGTTTCTCAGAAAGTTTCTTTCTCTTTGTTTTCGGAGGATATTTTCTTTGGCGCTATAGTCTTCAAAGGGGTCCGAAATATCTGTTCTGAGATTCCACAGAAATAAGGCTAGCAAAGAGATCCACGAAATACAGAATAACTTTGGGAGATGAATTAAGAGAACACTAAGCAGTTTCTCAGAAAGCTTCTTTCCAGATTTCATCAGAGGATATTTCCTTTTTCACCATAGCCCTCTATGGGCTTCCAAATATCACTTTGAAAATTCCACATGAACTGTCTTAGCGAAAGGCTTCTTGAGGGGAAAGCTGTAGTTCTGGGAGATGATTTCACAGAACACATAGAAGTTTCTCAGAAAGCTTCTTTCTCTTTGTTATCGGAGGATATTTCCTTTGGCCCTATAGTCTTCAAAGGGATCAGAAATATCTGTTCTCAGATTCCACAGAAATAAGGCTAGCAAGGAGATCCACGAAATACAGATGTAACTCTGGGAGATGAATTAACAGAACACTCAGTAGTTTCTCAGAGAGCTTCTTTCCAGATTTCATCGGAGGATATTTCCTTTTTCACCATAGCACTCTATGGGCTTCCAAGTATCACTTTGCCAATTACAAAAGAACTGTTTAGCGAAAGGCTTCTTGAGGGGAAAGCTGTAACTTTGTGAGATGATTTCACAGAACACAAAGAAGTTTCTCAGAAAGCTTCTTTCTCTTTGTTATCGGAGGATATTTCCTTTGGCGCTATTCTCTTCTAAGGGATCCGAAATATCTGTTCTCAGATTCCACAGAAATAAGGCTAGCAAAGAGATCCACGAAATAAGGATGTAACTCTGTGAGATGAATTAACAGAACACTAAGCAGTGTCTCAGAAAGCTTCTTTGCAGATTTCATCGGAGGATATTTCCTTTTTCACCATAGCCCTCTATGGGCTTCCAAATATCACTTTGCCAATGTCACAAGAACTGTCTTAGTGAAAGGCTTCTTGAGGGGAAAGCTGTATCTCTGTGAAATGATTTCACAGAACACAAAGAAGTTTCTCAGAAAGCTTCTTTCTCTTTGTTATCGGAGGATATTTCCTTTGGCCGTATAGTCTTCAAAGGGATCCGAAATATCTGTTGTCAGATTCCACAGAAAAAAGTATAGCAAAGAGATCCACGAAACACAGTTGTAAGTCTGTGAGATGAATTAACAGAACACTACGCAATTTCTCAGAAAGCTTCTTTCCAGATTTCATAGGAGGATATTTCCTTTTTCACCATAGCCCTCTATGGGCTTCCAAATATCACTTTGCCAATTCCACAGGAACTGTCTTAGCGAAAGACTTCTTAAGGGGAAAGCTGTAACTCTGTGAGATGACTTCACAGAACACAAAGAAGCTTCTCAGAAAGCTTCTTTCTCTTGGTTATCGGAGGATACTTCCTTTGGCCCTATAATCTTCAATGGGATCCGAAATATCTGTTCTCAGATTCCACAGAAATACGGCTAGCAAAGAGATCCACGAAATACAGATGTAACTCTGTGAGATACAGAACACTAAGCAGTTTCTCAGAAAGCTTCTTTCCAGATTTCATCGTAGGATATTTCCTTTTTCAACGTAGCCCTCTATGAGCTTCCAAATATCACTTTGCCAATTCCACAAGAACGGTCTTAGCGAAAGGCTTCTTGAGGGGAAAGCTGTATCTCTGTGAAATGATTTCACAGAACACAAAGAAGTTTCTCAGAAAGCTTCTTTCTCTTTGTTATCGGAGGATATTTCCTTTGACCCTATAGTCTTCAAAGGTATCAGAAATATCTGTTCTTAGATTCCACAGAAATAAGGCTAGCAAAGAGATCCACGAAATACAGATGTAACTCTGGGAGATGAATTAACAGAACACTGAGCCGTTTCTCAGAGAGCTTCTTTCCAGATTTCATCGGAGGATATTTCCTTTTTCACCATAGCCCTCTATGGGCTTCCAAGTATCACTTTGCCAATTCCACAAGAAATGTCTTAGCGAAAGGCGTCTTGAGGGGAAAGCTGTAACTCTGTGAGATGATTTCACAGAACACAAAGAAGTTTCTCAGACAGCTTCTTTCTCTTTGTTATCGGAGGATATTTCCTTTGACCCTATCATCTTCAAAGGCATCCGAAATATCTGTTCTCAGATGACACAGAAATAAGACTAGCAAAGATATCCACGAAATACAGATGTAAATCTGGGAGATGAATTAACAGAACACTAAGCAGTTTTTCAGAAAGCTTCTTTCCAGATTTCATCGGAGGATATTTCCTTTTTCACCATAGCCCTCTATGGGATTCCAAATATCCCTTTGCCAATTCCACACCAAGTGTCTTAGTGAAAGGCTTCTTGAGGGGAAAGCTGTAACTCTGGGAGATGATTTCACAGAACACAAAGAAGTTTCTCAGAACGCTTCTTTCTCTTTGTTGTCGGAGGATATTTCCTTTGGTCCAATAGTCTTCAAAGGGATCCGAAATATCTGTTCTCAGATTCCACAGAAATAAGGCTAGCAAAGAGATCCACGAAATACAGATGTAACTCTGTGACATGAATTAACAGAACACTACGCAGGTTCTCAGAAAGCTTCTTTCCAGATTTCATCGGAGGATATTTCCTTTTTCACCATTGCCCTCTATGGGATTCCAAATATCCCTTTGCCAATTCCACACTAAGTGTCTTCGTGAAAGGCTTCTTGAGGGGAAAGCTGTAACTCCGTGAGATGATATCACAGAATACAAAGAAGTTTCTCAGAAAGCTTCTTTCTCTGTGTTACCGGAGGATATTTCCTTTGGCCCTATACTCTTCAAAGGGATCCGAAATATCTGTTCTCAGATTCCACAGAAATAAGGCTAGCAAAGAGATCCACGAAATACAGATGTAACTCTGGGACATGAATTAACAGAATACTAAGCAGTTTCTCAGAAAGCTTCTTTCCAGATTTCATCGGAGGATATTCCCTTTTTCACCATAGCCCTCTATTTGCTTCCAAATATCACTTTGCCTATTCCACAAGAACAGTCTTAGCGAAAGGATTCTTGAGGGGATAGGTGTAACTCTGTGAGATGATTTCACAGAACACAAAGAAGTTTCTCAGACAGCTTCTTTGTCTTTGTTTTCGGAGGATATTTCCTTTTTCGCTATAGTCTACAAAGGGATCCGAAATATCTGTTCTGAGATTCCACAGAAATAAGGCTAGCAAAGAAATCCACGATATACAGAATAACTCTGGGAGATGAATTAACAGAACACTAAGCAGTTTCTCAGAAAGCTTCTTCCCAGATTTCATCGGAAGATATTTCCTTTTTCACCATAGCCCTCTATGGGCTTCCAAATATCACTTTGCCAATTCCACAAGAACTGTCTTAGCGAAAGGCTACTTGAGGGGAAAGCTGTAATTCTGTGAGATGATTTCACAGAACACAAAGCAGTTTCTCAGAAAGCTTCTTTCACTTTGTTATCGTAGGATATTTCCTTTGGCCCTATAGTCTTCAAAGGGATCAGATATATCTGTTCTCAGATTCCACAGAAATAAGGCTAGGAAAGAGATGCACGAAATACAGATATAACTCTGTGAGATGAATTAAGAGAACACTAAGCAGTTTCTCAGAAAGCTTCTTTCCAGATTTCATCGGAGGATATTTCCTTTTTCACCATAACCCTCTAAGGGCTTCCAAATATCACTTTGCCAATGGCACAAGAACTGTCATAGCGAAGGGCTTCTTGAGGGGAAAGCTTTATCTGTGTGAAATGTTTTCACAGAAGACAAAGAAGTTTCTCAGAAAGCTTTTTTCTCTTTGTTATCGGAGGATATTTCCTTTGGATCTATAGTCTACAAAGGGATCCGAAATATCTGTTCTCAGAATCCACAGAAATAAGGCTAGCAAAGAGATCCATGAAATGCAGATGTAACTCTGTGAGATGAATTGACAGAACACTAAGCAGTTTCTCAGAAAGCTTCTTTCCAGATTTCATCGGAGGATATTTCCTTTTTCAACATAGCCCTCTAGGAGCTTCTAATATCACTTTGACAATTCTACAAGAACTGTCTTAGCGAAAGGCTTCTTGAGGGGAAAGCTGTAACTCTGTGAGATGATTTCACAGAACACAAAGAAGTTTCTCAGAAAGCTTCTTTCTCTTTGTTATCGGAGGATATTTCCTTTGACCCTATCGTCTTCAAAGGCATCCGAAATATCTGTTCTCAGATGACACAGAAATAAGACTAGCAAAGAGATCCACGAAATACAGATGTAACTCTGGGAGATACAGAACACTAAGCCGTTTCTCAGAAAGCTTCTTTCCAGATTTCATCGGAGGATATTTCCTTTTTCAACATAGCCCTCTAGGGGCTTCCAAATATCACTTTGCCAATTCCACAAGAACTGTCTTAGCGAAAGGCTTCTTGAGGGCAAAGCTGTAACTCTGTGAGATGATTTCACAGAACACAAAGAAGTTTCTCAGAAAATTTCTTTCTCTTTGTTATCGGAGGATATTTCCTTTGGCCCTATAGTCTTCAAAGGGATCCGAAATATCTGTTCTCAGATTCCACAGAAATAAGGTTAGCAAAGAGATCCACGAAATACAGATGTAACTCTGGGACATGAATTAACAGAACACTCAGCAGTTTCTCAGAAAGCTTCTTTCCAGATTTCATCGGAGGATATTTCCTTTTTCACCATAGCCCTCTATGGGCTTCCAAATATCACTTTGCCAATTCCACACCAACTGTCTTAGTGAAAGGGTTCTTGAGGGGAAAGCTGTAAATCTGGGAGATGATTTCACAGATCACAAAGAAGTTTCTCAGAAAGCTTCTTTCTCTGTGTTATCGGAGGATATTTCCTTTGGCCCTATAGTCTTCAAAGGGATCCGAAATATCTCTTCTCAGATTCCTCCGAAATAAGGCTAGCAAAGAGATCCAAAAATACAGATGTAACTCTGTGAGATGATTTAACAGAACACTAAGCAGTTTCTCAGAAAGCTTCTTTCCAGATTTCATAGGAGTATATTCCCTTTTTCACCATAGCCCTCTATGGGCTTCCAAATATCACTTTGCCAATTCCACAAGAACTGTCTTAGCGAAAGGATTCTTGAGGGGAAAGCTGTAACTCTGTGAGATGATTTCACAGATCACAAAGAAGTTTCTCAGAAAGCTTCTTTCTCTTAGTTATCGGAGGATATTTCCTTTGGCCCTATAGTCTTCAAAGGCCTCCGAAATACCTGTTCTCAGATGCCACAGAAATAAGACTAGCAAAGAAATCCACGAAATACAGATGTAACTCTGGGAGATGAATTAACAGAACACCCAGCAGTTTCTCAGAAAGCTTCTTTCCAGATTTAATCGGAGGATATTTCCTTTTTCACCATAGCCCTCTATGGGATTCCAAATACCCCTTTGCCAATTCCACACCAAGTGTGTTAGTGAAAGGCTTCTTAAGGGAAAGCTGTAACTCTGTGAGATGATATCACAGAACACAAAGAAGTTTCTCAGAAAGCTTCTTTCTCTTTGTTTTCGGAGGATATTTCCTTTGCCGCGATCGTCTTCAAAGGGATCCGAAATATCTGTTCTCAGATTCCACAGAAATAAGGCTAGCAAAGAGATACTCCAAATACAGAATAACTGTGGGAGATGAATTAACAGAACACTAAGCAGTTTCTCAGAAAGCTTCTTTCCAGATTTCATAGGAGGATATTTCCTTTTTCACCATAGTCCTCTATGGGATTCCAAATATCCCTTTGCCAATTCCACACCAAGTGTCTTAGTGAAAGGCTTCTTGAGGCGAAAGCTGTAACTCTGGGAGATGATTTCTCAGAACACAAAGAAGTTTCTCAGAAAGCTTATTTCTCTTTGTTTTCAGAGGATATTTCCTTTGGCGCTATAGTCATCAAAGGGATCCCAAATATCTCTTCTCAGATTGCACAGAAATAAGGCTAGCAAGGAGATCCACGAAATACAGATGTAACTCTGTGAGATGAATTAACAGAACACTAAGCAGTTTCTCAGAAAGCTTCTTTCCTGATTTCATCGGAGGATATTACCTTTTTCAACATAGCCCTCTATGAGCTTCCAAATATCACTTTGCCAATTCCACAAGAACTGTCTTAGCGAAAGGCTTCTTGAGGGGAAAGCTGTAACTCTGTTAAATGATTTCACAGAACACAAAGAAGTTTCTCAGAAAGCTTGTTTCTCTTTGTTATCGGAGGATATTTCCTTTGGCCCTATAGTCTTCAAAGGGATCCGAATTATCTGTTCTCAGATTCCACAGAAATAAGGCTAGCAAAGAGATCCACGAAATACAGATGTAACTCTGTGAGATACAGAACACTAAGCAGTTTCTCAGAAAGCTTCTTTCCAGATTTCATCGGAGGATATTTCCTTTTTCTCCATAGCCCTCTATGGGCTTCCAAATATCACTTTGCCAAATCCACAAGAACTGTCTTAGCGAAAGGATACTTGAGGGGATAGCTGTAACTCTGTGAGATGATTTCACAGAACACAAAGAAGTTTCTCAGAAAGCTTCTTTCTCTTTGTTATCGGAGGATATTAACTTTGGCCCTATAGTCTTCAAAGGGGTCCGAAATATCTGTTCTCAGATTGCACAGAAATAAGTCTAGCAAAGAGATCCACGAAATACAGATGTAACTCTGGGACATGAATTAACAGAACACTCAGCAGTTTCTCAGAAAGCTTCTTTCCAGATTTCATCGGAGGATATTTCCTTTTTCACCGTAGCCCTCTATGGGCTTCCAAGTATCACTTTGCCAATTCCACAAGAACTGTTTAGCGAAAGGCTTCTTGAGGGGAAAGCTCTAACTCTGTGAGATGATTTCACAGAACACAAAGAAGTTTCTCAGAAACCTTCTTTCTCTTTGTTATCGGAGGATATTTCCTTTGGCGCTATACTCTTCAAAGGGATCCGAAATATCTGTTCTCAGATTCCACAGAAAAAAGGCTAGCAAAGAGATCTACGAAATACAGATGTAACTCTGTGAGATAAATTAACAGAACACTAAGCAGTTTCTCAGAAAGCTTCTTTGCAGATTTCATCGGAGGATATTTCCTTTTTCACCATAGCCCTCTATGGGCTTCCAAATATCACTTTGCCAATGTCACAAGAACTGTCTTAGCGAAAGGCTTCTTGAGGGGAAAGCTGTATCTCTGTGAAATGATTTAACAGAACACAAAGAAGTTTCTCAGAAAGCTTCTTTCTCTTTGTTATCGGAGGATATTTCCTTTGGCCCTATAGTCTTCAAAGGGATCCGAAATATCTGTTGTCAGATTCCACAGAAAAAAGTCTAGCAAAGAGATCCACGAAACACAGTTGTTAGTCTGTGAGGTGAATTAACAGAACACTAAGCAACTTCTCAGAAAGCTTCTTTCCAGATTTCATAGGAGGATATTTCCTTTTTCACCATAGCCCTCTATGGGCTTCCAAATATCACTTTGCCAATGGCACAAGAACTGTCATAGCGAAGGGCTTCTTGAGGTGAAAGCTGTATCTCTGTGAAATGATTTCACAGAAAACAAAGAAGTTTCTCAGAAAGCTTCTTTCTTTTTGTTATCGGAGGATATTTCCTTTGGCCCTATAGTCTTCAAAGGGATCCGAAATATCTGTTCCCAGATTAAACAGAAATAAGGCTAGCAAAGAGATACACGAAATACAGATGTAACTCTGTGAGATACAGAACACTAAGCAGTTTCTCAGAAAGCTTCTTTCCAGATTTCATCGGAGGATATTTCCTTTTTCACCATAGCCTTCTATGGGCTTCCAAATATCACTTTGCCAATTCCACAAGAACTGTCTTAGCGAAAGGCTTCTAGAGGGGAAAGCTGTCACTCTGTGAGGTGATTTCAAAGAACACAAAGAAGTTTCTCAGAAAGCTTCTTTCTCTTTGTTATCGGAGGATATTTCCTTTGGCCCTATAGTATTCAAAGGGATCCGAAATAGCTGTTCTCAGATTCCACAGAAATAAGGCTAGCAAAGAGATCCACGAAATACAGATGTAACTCTGAGAGATGAATGAACAGAACACTCAGCAGTTTCTTAGAAAGCTTCTTTCCAGATTTCATCGGAGTGTATTTTCTTTTTCACCATAGCCCTTTATAGGCTTCCATATATCACCTTGCCAATTCCAGAACTGTCTTAGTCAAAGGCTTCTTGAGGGGAAAGCTCTAAATCTGTGAGATGATTTCACAGAACACAAAGAAGTTTCTCAGAAAGCTTCTTTCTCTTTGTTATCGGAGGATATTTCCTTTGGCCCTATACTCTTCAAAGGGATCCGAAATATCTGTTCTCACATACCACAGAAATAAGGCTAGCAAAGAGATCCACGAAATACAGATGTAACTCTGTGAGATACAGAACACTAAGCAGTTTCTCAGAAAGCTTCTTTCCTGATTTCATCGGAGGATATTTCCTTTTTCCACATATCCCTCTATGAGCTTCCAAATATCACTTTGCCAGTTCCACAAGAACTGTCTTAGTGAAAGGCTTCTTGAGGGGAAAGCTCTAACTCTGTGAGATGACTTCACAGAACACAAAGAAGTTTCTCAGAAAGCTTCTTTCTCTTTGTTATCGGAGGATATTTCCTTTGGCCCTATAGTCTTCAAAGGGATCCGAAATATCTGTTCTCAGATTCCAGAGAAATAAGGCTAGCAAAGAGATCCACGAAATACAGATGTAACTCTGGGACATGAATTAACAGAACACTCAGCAGTTTCTCAGAAAGCTTCTTTCCAGATTTCTTCGGAGGATATTTCCTTTTTCACCATAGTCCTCTATGGGCTTCCAAATATCACTTTGCCAATTCCACACCAACTGTCTTAGTGAAAGGGTTCTTGAGGGGAAAGCTGTAACTCTGGGAGATGATTTCACAGATCACAAAGAAGTTTCTCAGAAAGCTTCTTTCTCTGTGTTAACGGAGGATATTTCCTTTGGCCCTCTAGTCTTCAAAGGGATCCGAAATATCTGTTCTCAGATTCCACAGACATAAGGCTTGCAAAAAGATCCACGAAATACAGATGTAACTCTGTGAGATGAATTAACAGAACACTAAGCAGTTTCTCAGAAACTTCTTTCCAGACTTCATAGGAGGATATTTCCTTTTTCACCATAGCCCTTTATGGGCTTCCAAATATCTCTTTGCCAAATCCACAAGTATTGTCTTAGCGAAAGGCGGCTTAAGGGGAAAGCTGAAACTCTGTGAGATGATTTCACAGAACACAAAGAAGTTTCTCAGAAAGCTTCTTTCTCTTTGTTTTCGGAGTATATTTCCTTTGGCGCTATAGTCTTCAAAGGGATCCGAAATATCTGTTCTCAGATTCCACAGAAATAAGGCTAGCAAAGAGATCCACGAAATACAGATGTAACTCTGGGAGATGAATTAACAGAACTCTAAGCAGTTTCTCAGAAAGCTTCTTCCAGATTTCATAGGAGGATAATTCCTTTTTCACCATACCCCTCTATGGGCTTCCAAATATCCCTTTGCCAATTCCACACCAAGTGTCTTAGAGAACGGCTTCTTGAGGGGAAAGCTGTAACTCTGGGAGATGATTTCACAGAACACAAAGAAGATTCTCAGAAAGCTTCTTTCTCTGTGTTACCGGAGGATATTTCCTTTGGCCCTATAGTCTTCAAAGGGAACCGAAATATCTGTTCTCCGATTCCACAGAAATAAGGCTAGCAAAGAGATCCACGAAATACAGATGTAACACTGTGAGATGAATTAACAGAACACTAAGAAGTTTCTCAGAAAGCTTCTTTCCAAATTTCATCGGAGGATATTTCCTTTTTCAACATAGCCCTCTATGGGCTTCCAAATATCACTTTGCCAATTCCACAAGAACTGTCTTAGTGAAAGGCTTCTTGAGGGGAAAGCTGTAACTCTGGGAGATGATTTCACAGAACACAAAGAAGTTTCTCAGAAATCTTCTTTCTCTTTGTTATCGGAGGATATTTCCTTCGGCCCTATAGTCTTCAAAGGGATCTGAAATATCTGTTCTCATATTCCACAGAAATAATGCTAGCAAAGAGATTCACGAAATACAGATGTAACTCAGGGAGATACAGAACACTAAGCAGTTTCTCAGAAAGCTTCTTTCCAGATTTCATCGGAGGATATTTCCTTTTTCAACATAGCCCTCTAGGGGCTTCCAAATATCACTTTGCCAATTCCACAAGAACTGTCTTAGCGAAAGGCTTCTTGAGGGCAAAGCTGTAACTCTGTGAGATGATTTCACAGAACACAAAGAAGTTTCTCAGAAAGCTTCTTTCTCTTTGTTATCGGAGGATATTTCCTTTGGCCCTATAGTCTTCAAAGGGATCCGAAATATCTGTTCTCAGATTCCACAGAAATAAGGTTAGCAAAGAGATCCACGAAATACAGATGTAACTCTGGGACATGAATTAACAGAACACTCAGCAGTTTCTCAGAAAGCTTCTTTCCAGATTTCATCGGAGGATATTTCCTTTTTCACCATAGCCCTCTATGGGCTTCCAAATATCAGTTTGCCAATTCCACACCAACTGTCTTAGTGAAAGGGTTCTTGAGGGGAAAGCTGTAAATCTGGGAGATGATTTCACAGATCACAAAGATGTTTCTCAGAAAGCTTCTTTCTCTGTGTTATCGGAGGATATTTCCTTTGGCCCTATAGTCTTCAAAGGGATCCGAAATATCTCTTCTCAGATTCCTCCGAAATAAGGCTAGCAAAGAGATCCACGAAATACAGATGTAACTCTGTGAGATGATTTAACAGAACACTAAGCAGTTTCTCAGAAAGCTTCTTTCCAGATTTCATAGGAGTATATTCCCTTTTTCACCATAGCCCTCTATGGGCTTCCAAATATCACTTTGCCAATTCCACAAGAACTGTCTTAGCGAAAGGATTCTTGAGGGGAAAGCTGTAACTCAGTGAGATGATTTCACAGAACACAAAGAAGTTTCTCAGAAAGCTTCTTTCTCTTAGTTATCGGAGGATATTTCCTTTGGCCCTATAGTCTTCAAAGGCATCCGAAATACCTGTTCTCAGATGCCACAGAAATAAGAATAGCAAAGAAATCCACGAAATACAGATGTAACTCTGGGAGATGAACTAACAGAACACTCAGCAGTTTCTCAGAAAGCTTCTTTCCAGATTTCATCGGAGGATATTTCCTTTTTCACCATAGCCCTCTATGGGATTCCAAATATCCCTTTGCCAATTCCACACCAAGTGTGTTAGTGAAAGGCTTCTTAAGGGAAAGCTGTAACTCTGTGAGATGATATCACAGAACACAAAGAAGTTTCTCAGAAAGCTTCTTTCTCTTTGTTTTCGGAGGATATTTCCTTTGCCGCGATCGGCTTCAAAGGGATCCGAAATATCTGTTCTCAGATTCCACAGAAATAAGGCTAGCAAAGAGATACTCGAAATACTGAATAACTCTGGGAGATGAATTAACAGAACACTAAGCAGTTTCTCAGAAAGCTTCTTTCCAGATTTCATAGGAGGATATTTCCTTTTTCACCATAGCCCTCTATGGGATTCCAAATATCCCTTTGCCAATTCCACACCAAGTGTCTTAGTGAAAGGCTTCTTGAGGCGAAAGCTGTAACTCTGGGAGATGATTTCTCAGAACACAAAGAAGTTTCTCAGAAAGCTTATTTCTCTTTGTTTTCAGAGGATATTTCCTTTGGCGCTATAGTCATCAAAGGGATCCCAAATATCTCTTCTCAGATTGCACAGAAATAAGGCTAGCAAAGAGATCCACGAAATACAGATGTAACTCTGTGAGATGAATTAACAGAACACTAAGCAGTTTCTCAGAAAGCTTCTTTCCAGATTTCATCGGAGCATATTACCTTTTTCAACATAGCCCTCTATGAGCTTCCAAATATCACTTTGCCAATTCCACAAGAACTGTCTTAGCGAAAGGCTTCTTGAGGGGAAAGCTGTAACTCTGTTAAATGATTTCACAGAACACAAAGAAGTTTCTCAGAAAGCTTGTTTCTCTTTGTTATCGGAGGATATTTCCTTTGGCCCTATAGTCTTCAAAGGGATCCGAAATATCTGTTCTCAGATTCCACAGAAATAAGGCTAGCAAAGAGATCCACGAAATACAGATGTAACTCTGTGAGATACAGAACACTAAGCAGTTTCTCAGAAAGCTTCTTTCCAGATTTCATCGGAGGATATTTCCTTTTTCTCCATAGCCCTCTATGGGATTCCAAATATCACTTTGCCAAATCCACAAGAACTGTCTTAGCGAAAGGATACTTGAGGGGATAGCTGTAACTCTGTGAGATGATTTCACAGAACACAAAGAAGTTTCTCAGAAAGCTTCTTTCTCTTTGTTATCGGAGGATATTAACTTTGGCCCTATAGTCTTCAAAGGGGTCCGAAATATCTGTTCTCAGATTGCACAGAAATAAGTCTAGCAAAGAGATCCACGAAATACAGATGTAACTCTGGGACATGAATTAACAGAACACTCAGCAGTTTCTCAGAAAGCTTCTTTCCAGATTTCATCGGAGGATATTTCCTTTTTCACCGTAGCCCTCTATGGGCTTCCAAGTATCACTTTGCCAATTCCACAAGAACTGTTTAGCGAAAGGCTTCTTGAGGGGAAAGCTCTAACTCTGTGAGATGATTTCACAGAACACAAAGAAGTTTCTCAGAAAGCTTCTTTCTCTTTGTTATCGGAGGATATTTCCTTTGGCGCTATACTCTTCAAAGGGATCCGAAATATCTGTTCTCAGATTCCACAGAAAAAAGGCTAGCAAAGAGATCTACGAAATACAGATGTAACTCTGTGAGATAAATTAACAGAACACTAAGCAGTTTCTCAGAAAGTTTCTTTGCAGATTTCATCGGAGGATATTTCCTTTTTCACCTTAGTCCTCTATGGGCTTCCAAATATCACTTTGCCAATGTCACAAGAACTGTCTTAGCGAAAGGCTTCTTGAGGGGAAAGCTGTCACTCTGTGAGGTGATTTCAAGGAACACAAAGAAGTTTCTCAGAAAGCTTCTTTCTCTTTGTTATCGGAGGATATTTCCTTTGGCCCTATAGTATTCAAAGGGATCCGAAATAGCTGTTCTCAGATTCCACAGAAATAAGGCTAGCAAAGAGATCCACGAAATACAGATGTAACTCTGAGAGATGAATGAACAGAACACTCAGCAGTTTCTTAGAAAGCTTCTTTCCAGATTTCATCGGAGTGTATTTCCTTTTTCACCATAGCCCTTTATAGGCTTCCATATATCACCTTGCCAATTCCAGAACTGTCTTAGTCAAAGGCTTCTTGAGGGGAAAGCTCTAAATCTGTGAGATGATTTCACAGAACACAAAGAAGTTTCTCAGAAAGCTTCTTTCTCTTTGTTATCGGAGGATATTTCCTTTGGCCCTATACTCTTCAAAGGGATCCGAAATATCTGTTCTCACATACCACAGAAATAAGGCTAGCAAAGAGATCCACGAAATACAGATGTAACTCTGTGAGATACAGAACACTAAGCAGTTTCTCAGAAAGCTTCTTTCCTGATTTCATCGGAGGATATTTCCTTTTTCCACATATCCCTCTATGAGCTTCCAAATATCACTTTGCCAGTTCCACAAGAACTGTCTTAGTGAAAGGCTTCTTGAGGGGAAAGCTCTAACTCTGTGAGATGACTTCACAGAACACAAAGAAGTTTCTCAGAAAGCTTCTTTCTCTTTGTTATCGGAGGATATTTCCTTTGGCCCTATAGTCTTCAAAGGGATCCGAAATATCTGTTCTCAGATTCCAGAGAAATAAGGCTAGCAAAGAGATCCACGAAATACAGATGTAACTCTGGGACATGAATTAACAGAACACTCAGCAGTTTCTCAGAAAGCTTCTTTCCAGATTTCTTCGGAGGATATTTCCTTTTTCACCATAGTCCTCTATGGGCTTCCAAATATCACTTTGCCAATTCCACACCAACTGTCTTAGTGAAAGGGTTCTTGAGGGGAAAGCTGTAACTCTGGGAGATGATTTCACAGATCACAAAGAAGTTTCTCAGAAAGCTTCTTTCTCTGTGTTAACGGAGGATATTTCCTTTGGCCCTCTAGTCTTCAAAGGGATCCGAAATATCTGTTCTCAGATTCCACAGACATAAGGCTTGCAAAAAGATCCACGAAATACAGATGTAACTCTGTGAGATGAATTAACAGAACACTAAGCAGTTTCTCAGAAACTTCTTTCCAGACTTCTTAGGAGGATATTTCCTTTTTCACCATAGCCCTTTATGGGCTTCCAAATATCTCTTTGCCAAATCCACAAGTACTGTCTTAGCGAAAGGCGGCTTAAGGGGAAAGCTGAAACTCTGTGAGATGATTTCACAGAACACAAAGAAGTTTCTCAGAAAGCTTCTTTCTCTTTGTTTTCGGAGGATATTTCCTTTGGCGCTATAGTCTTCAAAGGGATCCGAAATATCTGTTCTCAGATTCCACAGAAAGAAGGCTAGCAAAGAGATCCACGAAATACAGATGTAACTCTGGGAGATGAATTAACAGAACTCTAAGCAGTTTCTCAGAAAGCTTCTTCCAGATTTCATAGGAGGATAATTCCTTTTTCACCCTACCCCTCTATGGGCTTCCAAATATCCCTTTGCCAATTCCACACCAAGTGTCTTAGTGAACGGCTTCTTGAGGGGAAAGCTGTAACTCTGGGAGATGATTTCACAGAACACAAAGAAGATTCTCAGAAAGCTTCTTTCTCTGTGTTACCGGAGGATATTTCCTTTGGCCCTATAGTCTTCAAAGGGATCCAAAATATCTGTTCTCCGATTCCACAGAAATAAGGCTATCAAAGAGATCCACGAAATACAGATGTAACTCTGTGAGATGAATTAACAGAACACTAGCAGTTTCTCAGAAAGCTTCTTTCCAGATTTCGTAGGAGGATATTCCCTTTTTCACCTTAGCCTTCTATGGGCTTCCAAATATCACTTTGCCAATTCCACAAGAACAGTCTTAGCGAAAGGATTCTTGAGGGGATAGCTGTAACTCTGTGAGATGATTTCACAGAACACAAAGAAGTTTCTCAGGAAGTTTCTTTCTCTTTGGTATCTGAGGATATTTCCTTTGGCCCTATAGTCTTCTAAGGATCTGAAATATCTGTTCTCAGATTACACAGAAATAAGGCTAGCAAAGAGATCCACGAAATACAGATGTAACTCTGTGAGATGAATTAACAGAACACTAAGCAGTTTCTCAGAAAGCTTCTTTCCAAATTTCATCGGAGGATATTTCCTTTTTCAACATAGCCCTCTATGGGCTTCCAAATATCACTTTGCCAATTCCACAAGAACTGTCTTAGCGAAAGGCTTCTTGAGGGGAAAGCTGTAACTCTGGGAGATGATTTCACAGAACACAAAGAAGTTTCTCAGAAAACTTCTTTCTCTATGTTATCGGAGGTTATGTCCTTTGGCCCTACAGTATTCTAAGGATCCGATATATCTGTTCTCAGGTTCCACAGAAATAAGGCTAGCAAAGGGATCCACGAAATACAGATGTAACTATGGGAGATGAATTAACGGAACACTAAGCAGTTTCTCAGAAAGCTTCTTTCCAGATTTCATCGGAGGATATTTCCTTTTCCACCGTAGCCCTCAGCGGGCTTCCAAATATCACTTTGCCAATTCCACAAGAACTGTTTTAGCGGAAGATTTCTTGAGGGGAAAGCTGTAACTCTGTGAGATGATTTCACAGAACACAAAGAAGTTTCTCAGAAAGCTTCTTTCTCTTTGTTATCAGAGGATATTTCCTTTGGCCCTGTAGTCTTCAAAGGGATCGAAAAATATCTGTTCTGTGTTTCCACAGAAATAAGGCTAGCAAAGAGATCCACGAAATACAGATGTAACTCTGTGAGATGAATTAACAGAACACTAAGCATTTTCTCAGAAAGCTTCCTTCCAGATTTCATCGGAGCATATTTCCTTTTTCACCATTGCCCTCTATGGGCTTCTCAAATATCTCTTTGCCAATTCCACAAGAACTGTCTTAGCGAAAAGATTCTTTACGTGAAAGCTGTAACTCTGTGAGATGATTACACAGAACACAAAGAAGTTTCTCAGAAAGCTTCTTTCTCTTTGTTATCGGAGGATAGTTCCTTTGTCCATATAGTCTTCAAAGGGATCCGAAATATCTGTTCTCAGATTCCACAGAAATAAGGCTAGCAAAGAGATCCAGGAAATACAGATGTAAGTCTGGGAGATGAATTAACAGAACACTAAGCAGTTTCTCAGAAAGCTTCTTTCCAGATTTCATTGGAGGATATTTCCTTTTTCACCATAGCCCTCAATGGGCTTCCAAATATCACTTTGCCAATTCCACAAGAACTATCTTAGCGAAAGGCTTCTTGAGGGGAAAGCTGTAACTCTGTGAGATAATTTCAGAGAACGCAAAGAAGTTTCTCAGCAAGCTTCATTCTCTTTGTTATCGGAGGATATTTCCTTTGGCCCTGTTGTCTTCAAAGGGATCCGAAATATCTGTTGTCAGATTCCACAGAAATGAGGCTAGAAAATAGATGCACGAAATACAGATGTAACTCTGGGAGATGAATTAACAGAACACTAAGCAGTTTCTCAGAAAGCTTCTTTCCAGATTTCATTGGAGGATATTTCCTTTTTCACCATAGCCCTCGATGGGCTTCCAAATATCACTTTGCCAATTCCACAAGAACTATCTTAGCGAAAGGCTTCTTGAGGGGAAAGCTGTAACTCTGTGAGATGATTTAACAGAACACAAAGAAGCTTCTCAGAAAGCTTCTTTCTCTTTGTTATCGGAGGATATTTGCTTTGGCCCTATAGTCTTCAAAGGGATCCGAAATATCAGTTCTCAGATTTCACAGAAATAAGGCTAGAAAGGAGATCCACGAAATACAGATGTAACTCTGTGAGATGAATTAACAGAACACTAAGCAGTTTCTCAGAAAATTTCTTTCCACATTTCATCGGAGGATATTTCCTTTTTCATCATAGCCCTCTAAGGGCTTCCAAATATCACTTTACCAATTCAACAAGAACTGTCTTAGCGGAATGCTTCTTGAGGGGAAAGCTGCAACTCTGTTAGTTGATTTCACAGAACACAAAGATGTTTCTCAGAAAGCTTCTTTCTCTTTGTTATAGGAGGATATTTACTTTGGCCCTATAGTCTTCAAAGGGATCCGAAGTATCTGTTCACATATTCCAGAGAAATAAGGCTAGCAAAGAGATCCAAGAATTACACATGTAACTCTCTGGGATGAATTAACAGAACACTAAGCAGTTTCTCAGTAAGGTTCTTTCCAGATTTCATCGGAGGATATTTCCTTTTTCATCATAGCCCTCTATGGCCTTCCAAATATCACTTTGCCAATTCCACAAGAACTGTCTTAGCGAAAGGCTTCTTGAGGGGAAAGGTGTAACTCTGTGAGATGATTTCACAGAACACAAAAAAGTTTCTCAGAAAGCTTCTTTCTCTTTGTTATCGGAGGATATTTCCTTTGGCCCTATAGTCTTCAAAGGCATCCGAAATATCTGTTGTCAGATTCCACAGAAATAAGGTTAGCAAAGAGATCCACGAAATACAGATGTAACTCTGTGAGATGAATTAACAGAACACTAGGCAGTTTCTCAGAAAGCTTCTTTCCAGATTTCATCGGAGGATATTTCCTATTTCACCATAGCCCTCTATGGGCTTCCACTTATCACTTTGCCAATTCCACCAGAACAGTCTTAGCGAAAGGCTTCTTGAGGGGAAAGCTGTAACTTGTGAGATGATTTCACAGAACACAAGGAAGTTTCTCAGAAAGCTTCTTTCTCTTTGTTATCGGAGGATATTTCCTTTGGTCCTATAGTCTTCCAAGGGATCCGAAATATCAGTTCTCAGATTCCACAGAAATAAGGCTAGCAAAGAGATCCACGAAATACAGATGAAACCCTGTGAGGTGATTTAACAGAACACTAAGCAGTTTCTCAGAAAACTTCTTTCCAGATTTCATCGGAGTATATTTCCTTTTTCACCATAGCCCTCTATGGGCTTCCAAATATCACTTTGCCAATTCCACAGGAACTGTCTTAGCAAAAGGCTTCTTGAGGGGAAAGCTGTAACTCTGTGAGAGGATTTCACAGACACAAAGAAGTTTCTCAGAAATCTTCTTTCTCTTTGTTATCTGAGGATATTTCCTTTGGCCCTATAGTCTTCAAAGGGATCCGAAATATCTGTTCCCTGATTCCACAGAAATAAGGCCAGCAAAGAGATCCACGAAAAACAGATGTAACACTGTAAGATGAATTAAAGAACACTAAGCAGTTTCTCAGAAAGTTTCTTTCCAGATTTCATCGGAGGATATGTCCTTTTTCACCATAGCTCTCTAAGGGCTTCCAAATATCACTTTGCCAATTCCACAAGAACTGTCTTAGTGAAAGGCTTCTTGAGGGGAAAGCTGTTACTCGGGGAGATGATTTCACAGAACACAAAGACATTTCTCAGAAACCTTCTTTCTCTTTGTTATCGGAGGATATTTCCTTAGGCCCTATAGTCTTCAAATGGATCCGAAATATCTGTTCTTAGATTCCACAGAAACAAGGCTAGCAAAGAGATCCACGAAATGCAGATGTAACCCTGTGAGATGAATTAACAGAACACTAAGCAGTTTTTCAGAAAGCTTCTTTCCACATTTCATCGGAGTATATTTCCTTTATCACCATTGCCCTCTATTGGCTTCCAAATATCACTTTGCCAATTCCACAAGAACTGTCTAAGCGAAAGGCTTCTTGGTGGGAAAGCTGTAACTCTGTGAGATGATTTCACAGAACACAAAGAAGTTTCTCAGAAAACTTCTTTCTCTTTGTTATCGGAGGATATTTCCTTTGGCCCTATAGTCTTCGAAGGGAAAGGAAATATCTTTTCTCAGATTCCACAAAAATAAGGCTGGCAAGGAGATCCACGAAATACAGATGTAACTCTGTGACATGAATTAACAGAACACTAAGCAGTTTCTCAGAAAGCTTCTTTCCAGATTTCATCGGAGGATATTTCCTTTTTCACCAGAGCCCTCTATGGGCTTCCAAATATCACTTTGCCAATTCCAAAAACACTGTCTTAGCGAAAGGCTTCTTGAGGGGAAAACTGTAACTCTGTGAAATGATTTCACAGAACACAAAGAAGTTTCTCAGAGAGCTTCTTTCTCTTTGTTATCGGAGGATATTTCCTTTGGCCCTATAGTCTTCAAAGGGATCTGAAATATCTTTTCTCAGATTCCACAGAAATAAGGCTAGCAAAGAGATCCACGAAATACAGATGTAACTCTGTGAGATGAATTAACAGAACACTAAGCAGTTTCTCAGAAAGCTTCTTTCCAGATTTCATAGGAGGATAATTCCTTTTTCACCAGAGCCCCCTAGGGGCTTCCAAATATCACTTTGCCAATTCCACAAGAACTGTCTTAGCGAAAGGCTTCCTGAGGGAACGCTGTAACTCTGGGTGATGATTTCACAGAACACAAAGAAGTTTCTCAGAAAGCTTCTTTCTCTTTGTTATCGGAGGATATTTCCTTTGGCCCTATAGTCTTCAAAGGGATCCGAAATATCTGTTCTCAGATTCCACAGAAATAAGGCTAGCAAAATGATCCACGAAATACAGATGTAACTCTGTGAGATGAGTTAACAGAACACTAAGCACTTTCTCAGAAAGCTTATTAGATTTCATCGTAGGATATTTCCTTTTCCACCATAGCCCTCTACGGGCTTCCAAATGTCACTTTGCCAATTCCACAAGAACTGTCTTAGGGAAAGGCTTCTTGAGGGGAAAGCTGTAACTCTGTGAGATGATTTCACAGAAAACAAAGAGGTTTCTCAGAAAGCTTCTTTCTCTTTGTTATCGGAGGATATTTCCTTTGGCCCTATAGTCTTCAAAGGGATCCGAAATATCTGTTCACAGATTCCACAGAAATAAGGCTAGTAAAGAGATCCACGAAATACAGATGTAACTCCGGGCGATGAATTAACAGAACACTAAGCAGTTTCTCAGAAAGCTTCTTTCCAGATTTCATCGGAGGATATTCCCTTTTTCACCTTAGACCTCTAGGGGCTCCCAAATATCACTTTGCCAATTCCACAAGAACTGTCTTAGCCAAAGGCTTCTTGAGGGGAAAGCTGTAACTCTGTGAGATGATTTCACAAAACACAAAGAAGATTCTCAGAAAGCTTCTTTGTCTTTGTTATCGGAGGATATTTCCTTTGGCCCTATAGTCTTCAAAGGGATCCGAAATATCTATTGTCAGATTCCACAGAAATAAGGCTAGCAAAGAGATCCACGAAATACAGATGTAACTCTGGGCGATGAATTAACAGAACACTAAGCAATTTCTGAGAAAGCTTCTTTCCAGATTTCATCTGAGGATATTTCCTTTTTCACCATAACCCTCTAGGGGCTTCCAAATATCATTCTACCAATTCCAAAAGAACTGTCTTAGTGAAAGGCTTCTTGAGGGGAAAGCTGTAACTCTGTGAGATGATTTCACAGAACACAAAGAAGTTTCTCAGAAAGCTTCTTTCTCTTTGTTATTGGAGTATATTTCCTTTGTCCCTATATTCTTCAATGGGATCCGAAATATCTGTTCTCAGATTCCACAGAAATAAGTCTAGTAAAGAGATCCACGAAATACAGATGTAACTCTGTGAGATGAATTAACAGAACACTAAGCAGTTTCTCAGAAAGCTTCTTTCCAGATTTCATCGGAGGATATTTCCTTTTTCACTATAGCCCTCTATGGGCTTCCAAATATAAGTTTGCCAATTCCACAAGAACTGTCTTAGCGAAAGACTTCTTGAGGGGAAAGCTGTAACTCTGTGAGATGATTTCACAGAACACAAAGAAGTTTCTCAGAAAGCTTCTTTCTCTTTGTTATCAGGGGCTATTTCCTTTGGCCCTATAGTCTTCAAAGCGATCCGAAATATCTGTTCTCAGATTCCACAGAAATAAGGCTAGCAAAGAGATCCACGAAATACAGATGTAACTCTGTGAGATGAATTAACAGAACACTAAGCAGTTTCTCAGAAAGCTTCTTTGCAGATTTCATCGGAGGATATTTCCTTTTTCACCGTAGCCCTCTATGGGCTTCCAAATATAACTTTGCCAATTCCGCAAAAATTGTCTTAGCGAAAGGCTTCTTCAGGGGAAAGCTGTAACTCTGTGAGATGATTTCATGGAACACAAAGAAGCTTCTCAGAAAGCTTCTTTCTCTTTGTTATCGGAGGATATTTCCTTTGGTCCTATAGACTTCCAAGGGATCCGAAATATCAGTTCTCAGATTCCACAGAAATAAGGCTAGCAAAGAGATCCACGAAATACAGATGAAACCCTGTGAGGTGATTTAACAGAACACTAAGCAGTTTCTCAGAAAGCTTCTTTCCAGATTTCATCGGAGTATATTTCCTTTTTCACCATAGCCCTCTATGGGCTTCCAAATATCACTTTGCCAATTCCACAGGAACTGTCTTAGCAAAAGGCTTCTTGAGGGGAAAGCTGTAACTCTGTGAGAGGATTTCACAGACACAAAGAAGTTTCTCAGAAATCTTCTTTCTCTTTGTTATGTGAGGATATTTCCTTTGGCCCTATAGTCTTCAAAGGGATCCGAAATATCTGTTCCCTGATTCCACAGAAATAAGGCCAGCAAAGAGATCCACGAAAAACAGATGTAACACTGTAAGATGAATTAAAGAACACTAAGCAGTTTCTCAGAAAGTTTCTTTCCAGATTTCATCGGAGGATATGTCCTTTTTCACCATAGCTCTCTAAGGGCTTCCAAATATCACTTTGCCAATTCCACAAGAACTGTCTTAGTGAAAGGCTTCTTGAGGGGAAAGCTGTTACTCGGGGAGATGATTTCACAGAACACAAAGAAGTTTCTCAGAAACCTTCTATCTCTTTGTTATCGGAGGATATTTCCTTAGGCCCTATAGTCTTCAAATGGATCCGAAATATCTGTTCTTAGATTCCACAGAAACAAGGCTAGCAAAGAGATCCACGAAATGCAGATGTAACTCTGTGAGATGAATTAACAGAACACTAAGCAGTTTTTCAGAAAGCTTCTTTCCACATTTCATCGGAGTATATTTCCTTTATCACCTTTGCCCTCTATTGGCTTCCAAATATCACTTTGCCAATTCCACAAGAACTGTCTAAGCGAAAGGCTTCTTGGTGGGAAAGCTGTAACTCTGTGAGATGATTTCACAGAACACAAAGAAGTTTCTCAGAAAACTTCTTTCTCTTTGTTATCGGAGGATATTTCCTTTGGCCCTATAGTCTTCGAAGGGAAAGGAAATATCTTTTCTCAGATTCCACAAAAATAAGGCTGGCAAAGAGATCCACGAAATACAGATGTAACACTGTGACATGAATTAACAGAACACTTAGCAGTTTCTCAGAAAGCTTCTTTCCAGATTTCATCGGAGGATATTTCCTTTTTCACCATAGCCCTCTAAGGGCTTCCAAATATCACTTTGCCAATTCCACAAAAACTGTCTTAGTGAAAGGCTTCTTGAGGGGAAAGCTGTAACTCAGTGAGATGATTTCACAGAACACAAAGAAGTTTCTCAGAAAGCTTCTTTCTCTTTGTTATCAGAGGATATTTCCTTTGGCCCTATAGTATTCAAAGGGTTCCGAAATATCTGTTTTAAGATTCCAGAGAAATAAGGCTAGCAAAGACATCCACGAAATACAGATGTAACTCTGTGGGATGAATTAACAGAACACTAAGCAGTTTCTCAGAAAGCTTCTTTCCAGATTTCAACGGAGGATATTTCCTTTTTCTCCAGAGCCCTCTATGGGCTTCCAAATATCACTTTCACAATACCACAAGAACTGACTTAGCGAAAGGCTTCTTGAGGGGAAAGCTGTAACTCTGTGAGATGATTTCACAAAACACTAAGAAGTTTCTCAGAAACCTTCTTTCTCTTTTTTATCGGAGGATATTTCCTTTGGCTCTATAGTCTTCCAAGGGATTCGAAATATCTGTTCTAAGATTCCACAGATAAAAGGCTATCAAAGAGATCCACGAAATACGGATGTAACTCTGTGAGATAAATTAACAGAACACTAAGCAGTTTCTCAGAAAGCTTCTTTCCAGATTTCATCGGAGAATATTTCCTTTTTCACCATAGCCCTCTATGGGCTTCAAAATATCACTTTTCCAATTCCACAAGAACTATCTTAGCGAAAGTCTTCTTGAGGGGAAAGCTGTAACTCTGTGAGGTGATTTCACAGAACACAAAGAAGTTTCTCAGAAAGCTTCTTTCTCTTTGTTATCCGAGGATATTTCCTTTGGCCCTATTGTCTTCAAAGGGATCCGAAATATCTGTTCTCAGATTCCACAGAAATAAGGCAAGCAAAGAGATCCACGAAATACAGATGTAACTCTGTGAGATGAATTAACAGAACACTAAGCAGTTTCTGACAAAGCTTCTTTCCAGATTTCCTCGGAGGATATTTCCTTTTTCACCATAGCCCACTACGGGCTCCCAAATATCCCTTTCCCAATTCCACAAGAACTGTCTTAGCGAAAGGCTTCTTGAAGGGAAAGCTGTAAGTCTGTGAGATGATTTCACAGAAAACAAAGAAGTTTCTCATAAAGCTTCTTTCTCGCTGTTGTCGGAGGATATTTCCTTTGGCCCTATATTCTTCAAAGAGATCAGAAATATCTGTTCTCAGATTCCACAAATAAAGCTAGCAAAGAGATCCACGAAATACAGATGTAACTCTGTGAGATGAATTAGTTGAACACTAGGCAGTTTCTCAGAAAGCTTCTTTCCAGATTTCATTGGAGGATATTGCCTTTTTCACCAAAGCGCTCTATGGGCTTCCAAATATCACTTTGCCAATTCCACAAGAACTGTTATAGCGAAAGGATTCTTGATGGGAAAGCTGTAACTCTGTGAGATGATTTCACAGAACACAAAGAAGTTTCTCAGAAAGCTTCTTTCTCTTTGTTATCGGAGGATATTTCCTTTGGCCCTATAGTCTTCAAATGGATCCAAATATCTGTTCTCAGATTCCAAAGAAGTAAGGCTAGGAAAGAGATCCACGACATACAGATGTAACTCACTGAGATGAATTAACAGAACACTAAGCAGTTTCTCAGAAAGCTTCTTTCCAGATTTCATCGGAGGATATTTCCTTTTTCACCATAGCCCTCAATCGATTTCCAAATATCACTTTGCCAATTCCAGAGGAACTGTCTTAGCGAAAGCCTTCCTGAGGGGAAAGCTGTAACTCTGTGAGATGATTTCACAGAACACAAAGAAGTTTCTCAGAAAGTTTCTGTCTCTTTCTTATCAGAGGATATATCCTTTGGCCTCCAGTCTTCAAAGGGATCCGAAATATCTGTTCTCAGATTCCACAGAAATAAGGCTAGCAAAGAGATCCACGAAATACAGATGTAACTCTGTGGAATGAATTAACAGAACACTAAGCAGTTTCTCAGAAAGCTTCTTAACAGATTTCATCGGAGGACATTTCCTTCTTCACCATAGCCCACTACGGGCTTCCAAATATCTCTTTCCCAATTCCACAAGAACTGTCTTAGCGAAAGGCTTCTTGAGGGGAAAGCTGTAAGTCTGTGAGATGATTTCACAGAACACAAAGATGTTTCTCATAAAGCTTCTTTCTCTTTGTTATCGGAGGATATTTCCTTTGGCCCTATATTCTTCAAAGGGATCAGAAATATCTGTTCTCAGATTCCACAAATAAAGCTAGCAAAGAGATCCACGAAATACAGATGTAACTCTGTGAGATGAATTAACAGAACACTAAGCAGTTTCTCAGAAAGCTTCTTTACAGATTTCATCGGAGGATATTTCCTTTTTCACCAGAGCCCTCTATGGGCTTCCAAATATCACTTTGCCAATTCCACAAACACTGTCTTAGCGAAAGGCTTCTTGAGGGGAAAACTGTAACTCTGTGAAATGATTTCACAGAACACAAAGAAGTTTCTCAGAGAGCTTCTTTCTCTTTGTTATCGGAGGATATTTCCTTTGGCCCTATAGTCTTCAAAGGGATCTGAAATATCTGTTCTCAGATTCCACAGAAATAAGGCTAGCAAAGAGATCCACGAAATACAGATGTAACTCTGTGAGATGAATTAACAGAACACTAAGCAGTTTCTCAGAAAGCTTCTTTCCAGATTTCATAGGAGGATAATTCCTTTTTCACCAGAGCCCCCTATGGACTTCCAAATATCACTTTGCCAATTCCACAAGAACTGTCTTAGCGAAAGGCTTCCTGAGGGAACGCTGTAACTCTGGGAGATGATTTCACAGAACGCAAAGAAGTTTCTCAGAAAGCTTCTTTCTCTTTGTTATCGGAGGATATTTCCTTTGGCCCTATAGTCTTCAAAGGGATCCGAAATATCTGTTCTCAGATTCCACAGAAATAAGGCTAGCAAAATGATCCACGAAATACAGATGTAACTCTGTGAGATGAGTTAACAGAACACTAAGCACTTTCTCAGAAAGCTTCTTTTTAGATTTCATCGTAGGATATTTCCTTTTCCACCATAGCCCTCTACGGGCTTCCAAATGTCACTTTGCCAATTCCACAAGAACTGTCTTAGGGAAAGGCTTCTTGAGGGGAAAGCTGTAAATCTGTGAGATGATTTCACAGAAAATAAAGAGGTTTCTCAGAAAGCTTCTTTCTCTTTGTTATCGGAGGATATTTCCTTTGGCCCTATAGTCTTCAAAGGGATCCGAAATATCTGTTCACAGATTCCACAGAAATAAGGCTAGTAAAGAGATCCACGAAATACAGATGTAACTCCGGGCGATGAATTAACAGAACACTAAGCAGTTTCTCAGAAAGCTTCTTTCCAGATTTCATCGGAGGATATTCCCTTTTTCACCTTAGCCCTCTAGGGGCTTCCAAATATCACTTTGCCAATTCCACAAGAACTGTCTTAGCCAAAGGCTTCTTGAGGGGAAAGCTGTAACTCTGTGAGATGATTTCACAAAACACAAAGAAGATTCTCAGAAAGCTTCTTTGTCTTTGTTATCGGAGGATATTTCCTTTGGCCCTATAGTCGTCAAAGGGATCCGAAATATCTGTTGTCAGATTCCACAGAAATAAGGCTAGCAAAGAGATCCACGAAATACAGATGTAACTCTGGGCGATGAATTAACAGAACACTAAGCAATTTCTGAGAAAGCTTCTTTCCAGATTTCATCTGAGGATATTTCCTTTTTCACCATAACTCTCTAGGGGCTTCCAAATATCATTCTACCAATTCCAAAATAACTGTCTTAGTGAAAGGCTTCCTGAGGGGAAAGCTGTAACTCTGTGAGATGATTTCACAGAACACAAAGAAGTTTCTCAGAAAGCTTCTTTCTCTTTGTTATTGGAGTATATTTCCTTTGTCCCTATATTCTTCAATGGGATCCGAAATATCTGTTCTCAGATTCCACAGAAATAAGTCTAGTAAAGAGATCCACGAAATACAGATGTAACTCTGTGAGATGAATTAACAGAACACTAAGCAGTTTCTCAGAAAGCTTCTTTCCAGATTTCATCGGAGGATATTTCCTTTTTCACTATAGCCCTCTATGGGTTTCCAAATATAAGTTTGCCAATTCCACAAGAACTGTCTTAGCGAAAGACTTCTTTAGGGGAAAGCTGTAACTATGTGAGATGATTTCACAGAACACAAAGAAGTTTCTCAGAAAGCTTCTTTCTCTTTGTTATCAGAGGCTATTTCCTTTGGCCCTATAGTCTTCAAAGCGATCCGAAATATCTGTTCTCAGATTCCACAGAAATAAGGGTAGCAAAGAGATCCACGAAATACAGATGTAACTCTGTGAGATGAATTAACAGAACACTAAGCAGTTTCTCAGAAAGCTTCTTTGCAGATTTCATCGGAGGATATTTCCTTTTTCACCATAGCCCTCTAAGGGCTTCCAAATATAACTTTGCCCATTCCGCAAGAATTGTCTTAGCGAAAGGCTTCTTCAGGGGAAAGCTGTTACTCGGGGAGATGATTTCACAGAACACAAAGACATTTCTCAGAAACCTTCTTTCTCTTTGTTATCGGAGGATATTTCCTTAGGCCCTATAGTCTTCAAATGGATCCGAAATATCTGTTCTTAGATTCCACAGAAACAAGGCTAGCAAAGAGATCCACGAAGTGCAGATGTAACTCTGTGAGATGAATTTACAGAACACTAAGCAGTTTTTCAGAAAGCTTCTTTCCACATTTCATCGGAGTATATTTCCTTTATCACCATTGCCCTCTATTGGCTTCCAAATATCACTTTGCCAATTCCACAAGAACTGACTAAGCGAAAGGCTTCTTGGTGGGAAAGCTGTAACTCTGTGAGATGATTTCACAGAACACAAAGAAGTTTCTCAGAAACCTTCCTTCTCTTTGTTATCAGAGGATATTTCCTTGGGCCCTATAGTCTTCAAAGGGAAAGGAAATATCTGTTCTCAGATTCAACAGAAATAAGGCTAGCAAAGGGATCCACGAAATACAGATGTAAGTCTGTGAGATGAATTAACAGAACACTAAGCAGTTTCTCAGAAAGCTTCTTACCAGATATCATCGGAGGATAATTCCTTTTTCACCATAGCCCTCTATGGGCTTCCAAATATCACTTTCACAATTCCACAAGAACTGTCTTAGCGAAAGGCTTATTCAGGTTAAAACTGTAACTCTGTGAGATGATTTCACAGAACACAAAGAAGTTTCTCAGAAAGCTTCTTTCTCTTTGTTATCGGAGGATATTTCCGTTGGCCCTATAGTCTTCAAAGGGATCCGAAATATCTGTTCTCTGATTCCACAGAAATAAAGCCAGCAAAGAGATCCACGAAATACAGATGTAACACTGTAAGATGAATTTAAGAACACTAAGCAATTTCTCAGAAAGGTTCTTTCCAGATTTCATCGGAGGATATGTCCTTTTTCACCATAGCCCTCTATGGGCTTCCAAATATCACTTTGCCAATTCCACAAGAACTGTCTTAGCGAATGGCTTCTTGAGGGGAAAGCAGTTACTCGCGGAGATGATTTCACAGAACACAAAGACATTTCTCAGAAAGCTTCTTTCTCTTTGTTATCGGAGGATATTTCCTTTGGGCCTATAGTCTTCAAACGGATCCGAAATATCTGTTCTCAGATTCCACAGAAACAAGGCTAGCAAAGAGATCCACGAAATACAGATGTAACTCTGTGAGATGAATTAACAGAACACTAAGCAGTTTCTCAGAAAGCTTCTTTCCAGATTTCATCGGAGGATATTTCCTTTTTCACCATAGCCCTCCATGGGCATCCAAATATAACTTTGCCAAATCCACAAGAACTGTCTTAGCGAAAGGCTTCTTGAGAGGAACGCTGTACCTCTGTGAGATGATTTCTCTGAACAGAAAGAAGTTTCTCAGAAAGCTTCCTTCTCTTTGTTATCGGAGGATATTTCCTTTGGCCCTAGAGTATTCAAAGGGATCCGAAATATCTGTTCTCAGATTCCACAGAAATAAGGCTACCAAAGACATTCACAAAATACAGCTGTAACTCTGGGAGATGAATTAACAGAACACTAAGCAGTTTCTCATAAAGCTTCTTACCAGATTTCATCATAGGATATTTTCTTTTTCACCATAGCCCTCTATGGGCTTCCAAATATCACTTTGCCAATTCCACAGGAACTGTCTTAGCGAAAGGCTTCTTGAGGGAAAAGCTGTAACTCTGTGAGATGATTTCACAGAATACAAAGAAGTTTCTCAGAAAGCTTCTTTCCCTTTGTTATCGGAGGATATTTCCTTTGGCCCTATAGTCTTCAAAGGGATCCGAAATATCTGTTCTCAGATTCCACAAAATAAGGCTCGCAAAGAGATCCAGGAAATACAGATGTACCTCTGTGACATGAATTAACAGATCACTAAGCAGTTTCTCAGAAAGCTTCTTTCCAGATTTCATCGGATGATATTTCCTTTTTCACCATAGCCCTCTATGGGCTTCCAAATATCACTTTGCCAATTCCACAAGAACTGTCTTAGCCAAAGGCTTGTTGAGGGGAAAGCTGTAATCCTGTTAGATGATTTCACAGAACACAAAGAAGTTTCTCAGAAAGATTCTTTCTCTTTGTAATCGGAGGATATTTCCTTTGGCCCTATAGTCTTCAAAGGGATCCGAAATATCTGTTCTCAGATTCCACAGAAATAAGGCAAGCAAAGAGATCCACAAAATACAGATGTAACTCTGTGAGATGAATTAACAGAACACTAAGAAGTTTCTCAGAAACCTTATTAACAGATTTCATCAGGGGATATTTCCTTTTTCACCGTAGCCCTCTATGGGCTTCCAAATATCCCTTTCCCAATTCCACAAGAACTGTCTTAGCGAAAGGCTTCTTGAGGGGAAAGCTGTAACTCTGGGAGATGATTTCACAGAACACAAAGAAGTTTCTCAGAAAGGTTCTTTCTCTTTGTTATCGGAGGATATTTCCTTTGGCCCTGTAGTCTTCAAAGGGATCCGAAATATCTGTTCTCAGATTCCACAGAAATAAGGCTACCAAAGAGATCCAAGAAATACAGATGGAACTCTGTGAGATGAATTAACAGAACACTAAGCAGTTTATCATAAAGCTTCCTTCCAGATTTCATCGGTGGATATTTGCTTTTTCACCATAGCCCTCTATGGGCTTCCAAATATCACTTTGCCAATTCCACAAAAACTGTCTTAGTGAAAGGCTTCTTGAGGGGAAAGCTGTAACTCAGTGAGATGATTTCACAGAACACAAAGAAGTTTCTCAGAAACCTTCTTTCTCTTTGTTATCGGAGCATATTTCCTTTGGCCCTACAGTCTTCAAAGGGAAAGGAAATATCTGTTCTCAGATTCCACAGAAATAAGGCTACCAAAGAGATCCACGAAATGCAGATGTAACTCTGTGAGATGAATTAACAGAACACTAAGCAGTTTTTCAGAAAGCTTCTTTCCACATTTCATCGGAGTATATTTCCTTTATCACCATTGCCCTCTATGGGCTTCCAAATATCACTTAGCCAATTCCACAAGAACTGTCTAAGCGAAAGGCTTCTTGGTGGGAAAGCTGTAACTCTGTGAGATGATTTCACAGAACACAAAGAAGTTTCTCAGAAAACTTCTTTCTCTTTGTTATCGGAGGATATTTCCTTTGGCCCTATAGTCTTCGAAGGGAAAGGAAATATCTTTTCTCAGATTCCACAAAAATAAGGCTACCAAAGAGATCCACGAAATACAGATGTAACTCTGTGACATGAATTAACAGAACACTAAGCAGTTTCTCAGAAAGCTTCCTTCCAGATTTCATCGGAGGATATTTCCTTTTTCACCATAGCCCTCTATGGGCTTCCATTTGCCAATTTCACAAGAACTGTCTTAGCGAAAGGCTTCTTGAGGGGAAAGCTGTAACTCTGTGAGATGATTTCACAGAACACAAAGAAGTTTCTCAGAAAGCTTCTTTCTCTTTGTTATCGGAGGATATTTCCTTTGGCCCAGTAGTCTTCAAAGGGATTCGAAATATCAGTTCTCAGATTCCACAGAAATAAGGCTAACAAAGGGATCCACGAAATACAGATGGAACTCTGTGAGATGAATTAACGGAATACTAAGCAGTTTCTCAGAAAGCTTCTTTCCAGATTTCATCGGAGGATATTTCCTTTTTCACCATAGCCCTCTATGGGCATCCAAATATCACTTTGCCGATTCCACAAGAACTGTCTTAGCAAAAGGCTTCTTGAGGGGAAAGCTCTAACTCTGTGAGATGATTTCTCCGAACCGAAAAAAGTTTCCCAGAATGCTTCCTTCTCTTTGTTATCGGAGTATATTTCCTTTGACCCTATAGTCTTCAAAGGGATTCGAAATATCTGTTCTCAGATTCCAAAGAAATAAGGCTAGCAAAGAGATCTACGACATAGAGATGTAACTCTGTGAGATGAATTAACAGAACACTAAGCAATTTCTCAGAAAGCTTCTTTCCAGGTTTCATCGGAGGATATTTCCTTTTTCACCATAGCCATCTCTGGGCCCCCAAATATCACTTTGCCAATTCGACAAGAACTGTCTTAGCGAAAGGCTTCTTGGGGGGAAAGCTGTAACTCTGGGAGATGATTTCACAGAACACATAGAGGTTTCTCAGAAAGCTTCTTTCTCTTTGTTATTGGTGGATATTTCCTTTGGCCCTATAGTCTTCAAAGGGATCCGAAATATCTGTTCTCAGATTCCACAGAAACAAGGCTAGCAAAGAGATCCACGAAATACAGATGTAACCCTGTGAGATGAATTACCTGAACACTGAGCAGTTTCTCAGAAAGCTTCTTTCCAGATTTCATCGGAGGATATTTCCTTTTTCACCTTAGCCCTCTAAGGGCTTCCAAATATCACTTTGCCTATTCCACAAGAACTGTCTTAGCGAAAGGCTTCTTGAGGGGAAAGCTGAAACTCTGTGAGATGATTTCACAGAACACAAAGAAGTTTCTCAGAAAGCTTCTTTCTCTTTGTTATCGGTGGATATTTCCTTTGGCCCTCTGGTCTTCAGAGGGATCCGAAATATCTGTTCTCAGATTCCACAGAAATAAGGCTAGCAAAGAGATCCACGAAATACAGATGTAAGTCTGTGATATGAATTCACAGAACACTAAGCAGGTCCTCAGAAAGCTTCTTTCCAGATTTCATTGGAGGATATTTCCTTTTTCACCAGAGCCCTCTATGGGCTTCCAAATATCACTTTCACAAATCCACAAGTACTGTCTTAGCGAAAGGCTTCTTGAGGGGAAAGCTGTAACTCTGTGAGATGATTTCACAGAACACAAAGAAGTTTCTCAGAAAGCTTCTTTCTCTTTGTTATCGGAGGATATTTCCTTTGGCCCTATAGTCTTCAAAGGGATCCGAAAAATCTGTTCTCAGATTCCACAGAAATAAGGCTTTTAAAGAGATCCACGAAACACAGATGTAAATCTGTGAGATGAATTAACAGAACACTAAGCAGTTTCTCAGAAAGCTTGTTTCCAGATTTTATCGTAGGATATTTCGTTTTTCAACATAGCCCTCTATGGGCTTCCAAATATCACTTTGCCAATTCCACAAGAACTGTCTTAGCGAAAGACTTCTTGAGGCAAAAGCTGTAACTCTGTGAGATGATTTCACGGAACACAAAGAAGTTTCTCAGAAAGCTTCTTTCTCTTTGTTATAGGAAGATATTTCCTTTGGCCCTATAGACTTCAAAGGGATCCAAAATATCTGTTCTCAGATTCTACAGAAACAAGGCTAGCAAAGAGATCCACGAAATACAGATGTAACTCAATGAGATGAATTAACAGAACACTACGCAGTTTCTCAGAAAGCTTCTTTCCAGATTTCATCGGAGGATATTTCCTTTTTCACCATAGCCCTCTATGGGCATCCAAATATCACTTTGCCAATTCCCCAAGAACTGTCTTAACGAAAGGCTTCTTGAGGGGAAAGCTGTAACTCTGTGCGATGATTTCTCCGAACAGAAAGAAGTTTCTCAGAAACCTACTTTCTCTTTGTAATCGGTGGATATTTCCTTTGGTCCTTTAGTCTTCAAAGGGATCCGAAATATCTGTTCTCAGATTCCACAGAAACAAGGCTAGCAAAGAGATCCACGAAATACAGATGTAATTCTGTGAGATGAATTAAGAGAACAGTAAGTACTTTCTCAGAAAGCTTCTTTCCAGATTTGGTCCGAGGATATTTCCTTTTTCACCGTAGCCCTCTATGGGCATCCAAATATCACTTTGCCAAGTCCACAAGAACTGTCTTAGCGAAAGGCTTCTTGAGAGGAAAGCTGTAAATCTGTCAGGTGATTTCTCTGAACAGAAAGAAGTTTCTCAGAAAACTTATTTCTCTTTGTTATCGGAGGATATTTCCTTTGGCCCTATAGTCTTCAAAGGGATCCGAAATATCTGTTCTCAGATTCCACAGAAATAAGGCTAGCAAAGGGATCCACGAAATACAGATATAACTCTGTGAGATGAATTAACAGAACACTAAGCAGTTTTTCAGAAAGCTTCTTTCCAGATTTCATCGGAGGATATTTCCTTTTTCACCGTAGGCCTCTATGGGCTTCCAAATGTCACTTTGCCAATTCCACAAGAACTGTCTTAGCAAAAGGCTTCTTGAGGGGAAAGCTGTAACTCTGTGAGATGATTTCTCCGAAGAGAAAGAAGTTTCTCAGAAAGCTTCCTTCTCTTTGTTATCGGTGGATATTTCCTTAGGCCCTATAGACTTCAATGGGATCTGAAATATCTGTTTTCATATTCCGCAGAAATAAGGCTAGCAAATAGACCCACGAAATACAGATGTAACTCTGTGAGATGAATTAACAGAACACTAAGCAGTTTCTCAGAAAGCTTCTTCGCAGATTTCATTGGAGGATATTTCCTTTTTCACCATATCCCTCTATGGGCTTCCAAATATCACTTTCACAATTCCACAAGAAATGTCTTAGCGAAAGGCATCTTCAGGGAAAAGCTGCAACTCTGTTAGATGATTTCACAGAACACAAAGAAGTTTCTCAGAAAGCTTCCTTCTCTTTGTTATCGGAGGATATTTCCTTTGGCCCTACAGTCTTCAAAGGGATCCGAAATATCTGTTCTCAGATTCCACAGAAATAAGGCTACCAAAGAGATCCACGAAATACAGATGTAACTCTGTGAGATGAATTAACAGAACACTAAGCAGTTTCTCAGAAAGCTTCTTTCCAGATTACATCGGAGGATATTTACTTTTTCACCATAGCCCTCTATGGGCTTCCAAATATCACTTTGCCAATTCCGCAAGAACTGTCTTAGCGTAAGGCTTCTTGAGGGGAATGCTGTAACTCTGTGAGATGATTTCACAGAACACAAAGAAGTTTCTCAGAAAGCTTCTTTCTCTATGTTATCGGAGGATATTTTCTTTTGCCCTATAGTCTTCAAAGTGATCCGAAATGTCTGTTCTCAGTTTCCACAGAAATAAGGCTAGAAAAGAGATCGGCGAAATGCAGATGTAACTCTGGAAGATGAATTAACAGAACACTAAGCAGTTAGTCAGAAAGCTTCTTTCCAGATTTCATCGGAGGATATTTCCTTTTTCACCGTAGCCCTCTATGGGCATCCAAATATCACTTTGCCAATTCCACAAAAACTGTCTTAGCGAAAGGCTTCTTGAAGGAAAAGCTGTAACTCTGTGAGATGATTTCTCCGAACAGAAAGAAGTATCTCAGAAAGCTTCTTTCTCTTTGTTATCGGAGGATATTTCCTTTGGCCCTATAGTCTTCAATGGGATCCGAAATATCTGTTCTCAGATTCCTCAGAAATAAGGCTAGCAAGGAGATCCACGAAATACAGATGTAACGCTGTGAGATGAATTAACAGAACAATAAGCAGTTACTCAGAAACCTTCTTTCCTGGTTTCATCGGAGGATATTTCCTTTTTCACCATAGACCTCTCTGGGCCCCGAAATATCACTTTGCCAATTCCACAAGAACTGTCTTAGCGAAAGGCTTCTGGAGGGGAATGCTCTAACTCTGTTAGATGATTTCACAGAACACAAAGAAGTTTCTCAGAAAGCTTCTTTCTCTTTGTTATCGGAGGATATTTCCTTTGGCCCTATAGTCTTCAAAGGGATCCGAAATATCTGTTCTCAGATTCCACAGGAATAAGTCTACCAAAGAGATCCACGAAATACAGATGTAACTCTGTGAGATGAATTAACAGAACACTAAGCAGTTTCTGAGAAAGCTTCTTTCCAGATTTAATCGGAGGATATTTCCTTTTTCACCATTGCCCTCTATGGGCTTCCAAATATCACTTTGTCAATTCCACAAGAACGGTCTTATCGAAAGGCTTCTTGAGGGGAAAGCTGTAACTCTGTGAGATGATTTCACACAACACAAAGAAGTTTCTCAGAAAGCTGCTTTCTCTTTGTTTTCGGAGAATATTTCCTTTGGCCCTATAGTCTTCAAAGCGATCCGAAATGTCTTTTCTCAATTTCCACAGAAATAAGGCTAGCAAATAGATCCACGAAATACAGATGTAACTCTGGGAGATGAATTAACAGAACACTAAGCAGTTTCTCAGAAAGCTTCTTTCCAGATTTCATCGGAGGATATTTCTTTTTTCACCATAGCCCTTAACAGGCTTCGAAATATCACTTTGCCAATTCCACAAAAACTGTCTTAGCGAAAGGCTTCTTGAGGTAAAAGCTGTAACTCTGTGAGATGATTTCACAGAACACAAAGAAGATTCTCAGAAACCTTCTTTCTCTTTTTTATCGGAGGCTATTTCCTTTGGACCTATAGTCTTCAAAGGGATCCGAAATATCAATTCTCAGATCCCACAGAAATAAGCCTAGCCATGAGATCCACGAAATACAGATGTAACTCTGGGAGATGAATTAACAGAACACTAAGCAGTTTCTCAGAATGCTTCTTTCCAGATTTCATCAGAGGATATTTCCTTTTTCACCATAGCCCTCTAAGGGCTCCCAAATATCACTTTGCCAATTCCACAAGAACTGTCTTAGCCAAAGGCTTCTTGAGGGGAAAGCTGTAACTCTGTGAGATGATTTCACAAAACACAAAGAAGATTCTCAGAAAGCTTCTTTGTCTTTGTTATCGGAGGATATTTCCTTTGGCCCTATAGTCGTCAAAGGGATCCGAAATATCTGTTGTCAGGTTCCACAGAAATAAGGCTAGCAAAGAGATCCACGAAATACAGATGTAACTCTGGGCGATGAATTAACAGAACACTAAGCAATTTCTGAGAAAGCTTCTTTCCAGATTTCATCTGAGGATATTTCCTTTTTCACCATAACCCTCTAGGGGCTTCCAAATATCATTCTACCAATTCCAAAAGAACTGTCTTAGTGAAAGGCTTCTTGAGGGGAAAGCTGTAACTCGGTGAGATGATTTCACAGAACACAAAGAAGTTTCTCAGAAAGTTTCTTTCTCTTTTTTATTGGAGTATATTTCCTTTGTCCCTATATTCTTCAATGGGATCCGAAATATCTGTTCTCAGATTCCACAGAAATAAGGCTAGCAAAGAGATCCACGAAATACAGATGTAACTCTGTGAGATGAATTAACAGAACACTAAGCAGTTTTTCAGAAAGCTTCTTTGCAGGTTTCATCGGAGGATATTTCCTTTTTCACCGTAGCCCTCTAAGGGCTTCCAAATATAACTTTGCCAATTCCGCAAAAATTGTCTTAGCGAAAGGCTTCTTCAGGGGAAAGCTGTAACTCTGTGAGATGATTTCATGGAACACAAAGAAGCTTCTCAGAAAGCTTCTTTCTCTTTGTTATCGGAGGATATTTCCTTTGGTCCTATAGTCTTCCAAGGGATCCGAAATATCAGTTCTCAGATTCCACAGAAATAAGGCTAGCAAAGAGATCCACGAAATACAGATGAAACCCTGTGAGGTGATTTAACAGAACACTAAGCAGTGTCTCAGAAAGCTTCTTTCCAGATTTCATCAGAGTATATTTCCTTTTTCACCATAGCCCTCTATGGGCTTCCAAATATCACTTTGCCAATTCCACAGGAACTGTCTTAGCAAAAGGCTTCTTGAGGGGAAAGCTGTAACTCTGTGAGAGGATTTCACAGACACAAAGAAGTTTCTCAGAAATCTTCTTTCTCTTTGCTATCGGTGGATATTTCCTTTGGCCCTTTAGTCTTCAAAGGGATCCGAAATATCTGTTCTCAGATTCCACAGAAACAAGGCTAGCAAAGAGATCCACGAAATACAGATGTAACTCAGTGACATGAATTAACAGAACACTAAGCACTTTCTCAGAAAGCTTCTTTCCAGATTTCGTGCGAGGATATTTCCTTTTTCATCATAGCCTTCTATGGGCTTCCAAATATCACTTTGCCAATGACCCAAGAACTGTCTTAACCAAAGGCTTCTTGAGGTCAATGCTGTAACTCTGTGAAATGATTTCACAGAACACAAACAAGTTCCTCAGAAAGCTTCTTTCTCTTTGTTATCGGAGGATATTTCCTTTGGCCCTATAGTCTTCAAAGGGATCCGAAATATCTGTTCTCAGATTCCACAGAAATAAGGCTAGCAAAGAGATCCACGAAATACAGATATAACTCTGTGAGATGAATTAACAGAACACTAAGTAGTTTTTCAGAAAGGTTCTTTCTAGATTTCATCGGAGGATATTTCCTTTTTCACCGTAGGCCTCTATGGGCTTCCAAATGTCACTTTGCCAATTCCACAAGAACTGTCTTAGCAAAAGGCTTCTTGACGGGAAAGCTGTAACTCTGTGAGATGATTTCTCCGAACAGGAAGAAGTTTCTCAGAAAGCTTCTTTCTCTTTGTTATCGGTGGATATTTCCTTAGGCCCTATAGTCTTCAATGTGATCCGAAATATCTGTTGTCATATTCCACAGAAATAAGGCTAGCAAATAGACCCACGAAATACAGATGTAACTCTGTGAGATGAATTAACGGAACACTAAGCAGTTTCTCAGAAAGATTCTTTGCAGAATTCATTGGAGGATATTTCCTTTTTCACCATAGCCCTCTATGGGCTTCCAAATATCACTTTCACAATTCCACAAGAAGTGTCTTAGCGAAAGGCATCTCCAGGGGAAAGCTGTAACTCTGTGAGATGATTTCACAGAACACAAAGAAGTTTCTCAGAAAGCTTCTTTCTCTTTTTTATCGGAGGATATTTACTTTGGCCCTATACTCTACAAAGCGAAACGAAATATCTGTTCTCAGATTCCACAGAAATAAGGCTAGCAAAGAGATCCACGAAATACATATGTAATTCTGTGAGATGAATTAACAGAACACTAAGCAGTTTCTCAGAAAGCTTCTTTCCAGATTTCATCGGAGGATATTTCTTTTTTCACCATAGCCCTTTACGGGCTTCGAAATATCACTTTGCGAATTCCACAAGAACTGTCTTAGCGAAAGGCTTCTTGAGGGGAAAGCTGTAACTCTGTGAGATGATTTCACAGAACACAAAGAAGTTTCTCAGAAAGCTTCTTTCTCTTTGTTATCGGTGGATATTTCCTTTGGCCCTTTAGTCTTCAAAGGGATCCGGAATATCTGTTCTCAGATTCCACAGAAAGTAGGCTAGCAAAGAGATCCACGAAATACAGATGTAACTCTGTGACATGAATTAACAGAACACTAAGCACTTTCTCAGAAAGCTTCTTTCCAGATTTCGTCCGAGGATATTTCCTTTTTCACCATAGCCTTCTATGGGCTTCCAAATATCACTTTGCCAATGACCCAAAACTGTCTTAACCAACGGCTTCTTGAGGGGAAAGCTGTAACTCTGTGAGATGATTTCACAAAACACAAACAAGTTTCTCAGAAAGTTTCTTTCTCTTTGTTATCGGAGGATATTTCCTTTGGCCCTACACTATTCAAAGCGATCCGAAATATCTGTTCTCAATTTCCACAGAAATAAGGCTAGCAAAGAGATCCACGAAATACAGATGTAACTCTGGGAGATGAATTTACAGAACACTAAGTTGTTTCTCAGAAAGCTTCTTTCCAGATTTCATCGGAGGATATTTCCTTTTTCACCGTAGCCCTCTATGGGCATCCAAATATCACTTTGCCAAGTCCACAAGAACTGTCTTAGCGAAAGGCTTCTTGAGGGGAAAGCTGTAACTCTGTCAGGTGATTTCTCTGAACAGAAAGCAGTTTCTCAGAAAGCTTATTTCTCTTTGTTATCGGAGGATATTTCCTTTGGCCCTATGGTCTTCAATGGGATCTGAAATATCTGTTCTCAGATTCCACAGAAATAAGGCTAGCAAATAGACCCACGAAATACACATGTAACCCTGTGAGATGAATTAACAGAACACTAAGCAGTTTCTCAGAAAGCTTCTTTGCAGATTTCATTGTTGGATATTTCCTTTTTAACCATAGCCCTCTATGGGCTTCCAAATATCACTTTCACAATTCCACAAGAACTGTCTTAGCGAAAGGCATCTTCAGGGGAAAGCTGTAACTCTGTGAGATGATTTCACAGAACACAAAGAAGTTTCTCAGAAAGCTTCCTTCTCTTTTTTATCGGAGGATATTTACTTTGGCACTATACTCTACAAAGCAAACCGAAATATCTGTTCTCAGATTCCACAGAAATAAGGCTAGCAAAGAGATCCACGGAATACATATGTTATTCTGTGAGATGAATTAACAGAACACTAAGCAGTTTCTCAGAAAGCTTCTTTCCTGATTTCATTGGAGGATATTTCCTTTTTCACCATAGCCCTCAAGGGGCTTCCAAATATCACTTTGCCCATTCCACAAGAACTGTCTTAGCGAAAAGCTTCTTGAGTTGAAAGCTGTAACTCAGTGAGATGATTTCACAGAACACAAAGAAGTTTCTAAGAAAGCTTCTTTCTCTTTGTTATGGAGGATATTTCCTTGGGCCCTATACTTCAAAGCGATCCGAAATATCTGTTCTCAGATTCCACAGAAATAACGCTAGCAAAGAGATTCACGAAATACATATGTTACTCTGGGAGATGAAATAACAGAACACTAAGCAGTTTCTCAGAAAGCTTCTTTCCAGATTTCATCGGAGGATAATAATTTTTTCACCATAGCCCTTTACGGGCTTCGAAATATCACTTTGACAATTCCACAAGAACTGTCTTAGCGAAAGGCTTCTTGAGGGGAAAGCTGTAACTCTGTCAGGTGATTTCTCTGAACAGAAAAAAGTTTCTCAGAATGCTTCCTTCTCTTTGTTATCGGAGGATATTTCCTTTGACCCTATAGTCTTCAAAGGGATTCGAAATATCTGTTCTCAGATTCCAAAGAAATAAGGCTAGCAAAGAGATCTACGACATAGAGATGTAAGTCTGTGAGATGAATTAACAGAACACTAAGCAATTTCTCAGAAAGCTTCTTTCCAGGTTTCATCGGAGGATATTTCCTTTTTCACCATAGCCATCTCTGGGCCCCCAAATATCACTTTGCCAATTCGACAAGAACTGTCTTAGCGAAAGGCTTCTTGAGGGGAAAGCTGTAACTCTAGGAGATGATTTCACAGAACACATAGAGGTTTCTCAGAAAGCTTCTTTCTCTTTGTTATCGGTGGATATTTCCTTTGGCCCTATAGTCTTCAAAGGGATCCGAAATATCTGGTCTCAGATTCCACAGAAACAAGGCTAGCAAAGAGATCCACGAAATACAGATGTAACTCTGTGAGATGAATTACCTGAACACTGAGCAGTTTCTCAGAAAGCTTCTTTCCAGATTTCATCGGAGTATATTTCCTTTTTTACCATAGTCCTCTACTGGCTTCCAAATATCACTTTGCCAATTCCACAAGAACTGTCTTAGCCAAAGTCTTCTTGAGGGGAAACCTGTAACTCTGTGAGTTGCTTTCACAGAACACAAAGAAGTTTCTCAGAAACCTTCCTTCTCTTTGTTATCAGAGGATATTTCCTTGGGCCCTATAGTCTTCAAAGGGAAAGGAAATATCTGTTCTCAGATTCAACAGAAATAAGGCTAGCAAAGGGATCCACGAAATACAGATGTAAGTCTGTGAGATGAATTAACAGAACACTAAGCAGTTTCTCAGAAAGCTTCTTACCAGATATCATCGGAGGATAATTCCTTTTTCACCATAGCCCTCTATGGGCTTCCAAATATCACTTTCACAATTCCACAAGAACTGTCTTAGCGAAAGGCTTATTCAGGTTAAAACTGTAACTCTGTGAGATGATTTCACAGAACACAAAGAAGTTTCTCAGAAAGCTTCTTTCTCTTTGTTATCGGAGGATATTTCCGTTGGCCCTATAGTCTTCAAAGGGATCCGAAATATCTGTTCTCTGATTCCACAGAATAAGGCCAGCAAAGAGACAAAGAAATACAGATGTAACACTTTAAGATGAATTTAAGAACACTAAGCAGTTTCTCAGAAAGTTTCTTTCCAGATTTCATCGGAGGATATGTCCTTTTGCACCATAGCCCTCTATGGGCTTCCAAATATCACTTTGCCAATTCCACAAGAACTGTCTTAGCGAATGGCTTCTTGAGGGGAAAGCAGTTACTCGCGGAGATGATTTCACAGAACACAAAGACATTTCTCAGAAAGCTTCTTTCTCTTTGTTATCGGAGGATATTTCCTTTGGGCCTATAGTCTTCAAACGGATCCGAAATATCTGTTCTCAGATTCCACAGAAACAAGGCTAGCAAAGAGATCCACGAAATACAGATGTAACTCTGTGAGATGAATTAACAGAACACTAAGCAGTTTCTCAGAAAGCTTCTTTCCAGATTTCATCGGAGGATATTTCCTTTTTCACCGTAGCCCTCTATGGGCATCCAAATATAACTTTGCCAAATCCACAAGAACTGTCTTAGCGAAAGGCTTCTTGAGGGGAAAGCTGTAACTCTGTCAGGTGATTTCTCTGAACAGAAAGAAGTTTCTCAGAAAGCTTATTTCTCTTTGTTATCAGAGGATATTTCCTTTGGCCCTATAGTCTTCCAAGGGATCCGAAATATCTGTTCTCAGATTTCACAGAAATAAGGCTAGCAAAGAGATCCACGAAATACAGATGTAACTCTGTGAGATGAATTAACAGAAAGCTAAGCAGTTTCTCAGAAACCTTCTTTCCAGGTTGCATCGGAGGATATTTCCTTTTCACAATACCCCTCTATGGGCTTCCAAACATCACTTTGCCAATTCCACAACAACTGTCTTAGCGAAAGGCTTCTTGAGGGGAAAGCTGTAACTCTGTTAGATGATTTCACAGAACACATAGAAGTTTCTCAGAAAGCTTCCTTGTCTTTGTTATCGGAGGATATTTCCTTTGACCCTATAGTCTTCAAAGGGATCCGAAATATCTGTTCTCAGATTCCAAAGAAATAAGGCTTGCAAAGAGATCCACGAAATACAGATGTAACTCTGAGAGATGAAATAAGGAACACTAAGCAGTTTCTCAGAAAGCTTCTTCCCAGATTTCATCGGAGGATATTTCCTTTTTCACCATAGCCCTCTTTGGGCTTCCAAATATCACATTCCCAATTCCACAAGAACTATTTTAGAGAAAGACTTCTTGAGGGGAAAGCTGTAACTCTGTGAGGTGATTTCACAGAACACAAAGAAGTTGCTCAGAAAGCTTCTGTCTCTTTGTTTTCAGAGGATATTTCCTTTGTCCCTGTAGTCTTCAAAGGGATTCGAAATATCTGTTTTTAGATTCCACAGAAATAAGGCTAGCAAAGAGATCCACGAAATACAGATGTAACTCTGTGAGATGCATTAACAGAACACTAAGCAGTTTCTCAGAAAGCTTCTTACCAGATTTCCTCGGAGGATATTTCCTTTTTCACCATAGCCCTCTAGGGGCTTCCAAATATCACTTTGCCAATTCCACAAGAACTGTCTTACCCAAAGTCTTCTTGAGGGGAAACCTGTAACGCTGTGAGATGATTTCACAGAACACTAAGAAGTTTCTCAGAAAGCTTCTTTCTCTTTGTTATCGGAGGATATTTCCTTTGGCCCTGTAGTCTTCCAAGCTATCCGAAATACCTGTTCTCAGATTCCACAGAAATAAGGCTAGCAAAGAGATCCACGAAATACAGATGTAACTCTGTGAGATGAATTAACAGAACACTAAGCAGTTTCTCAGAAAGCTTCTTTCCAGATTTCATCGGAGGATATTTCCTTTTTCACCACAGCCCTCTATTGGCTTCTAAATATCACTTTGCCAATTCCACAAGAACTGTCTTAGTGAAAGGCTTCTTGAGGGGAAAGAGGTAACTCTGTGAGATGATTTCACAGAACACAAAGAAGTTTCTCAGATAGCATCTTTCTCTTTGTTATTGGAGGATATTTTCTTTGGCCCTATAGTCTTCAAAGGGAAAGGAAATATCTGTTCTCAGATTCCACAGAAATAAGGCTAGTAAAGAGATACACGAAATACAGATGTAACTCTGTGAGATGAATTAACAGAACACTAAGCAGTTTCTCAGAAAGCTTCTTTTCAGATATCATCGGAGGATATTTCCTTTTTCACCATAGCCCTCTAAGGTCTTCCAAATATCACTTTCCCAATTCCACAAGATCTGTCTTAGCGAAAGACTTTTTGAAGGGAAAGCTGTAACTCTGTGAGATGATTTCACAGAACACAAAGAAGTTGCTCAGAAAGCTTCTGTCTCTTTGTTTTCAGAGGATATTTCCTTTGGCCATATAGTCTTCAAAGGGATCCGAAATATCTGTTCTCAGATTCCACAGAAATAAGGCTAGCAAAGAGATCCACGAAATACAGATGTAACTCTGTGAGATGAATTAACAGAACACTAAGCAGTTTCTCAGAAAGCTTCTTTCCAGATTTCATCGGAGGATACTTCCTTTTTTACCATAGCCCACTCTGGGCTTCCAAATATCACTTTGCCAATTGCAGAAGAACTGTCTTAGCGAAAGGCTTCTTGAGGGGAAAGCTGTAACTCTGTGAGATGATTTCACAGAACACAAAGAAGTTTCTCAGAGAACTTCTTTCTCTTTGTTATCGGGCGATATTTCCTTTGGCCCTATAGTCTTACAAGGGATCCGAAATATCTGTTCTCAGATTCCACAGAAATAAGGCTAGCAAAGAGATCCACGAAATACAGATGTAACTCTGCGAGATGAATTAACAGAACACTAAGCAGTTTCTCAGAAAGCTTCTTTCCAGATTTCATCGGAGGATATTTCCTTTTTCACCATAGCCTTCTAAGGGCTTCCAAATATCACTTTCCCAATTCCACAAGATATGTCTTAGCGAAAGACTTCTTGAGGGGAAAACTGTAACTCTGTGAGATGATTTCACAGAACACAAAGAAGTTGCTCAGGAAGCTTCTGTCTCTTTGTTTTCAGAGGATATTTCCTTTGGCCCTATAGTCTTCAAAGGGATTCGAAATATCTATTCTTAGATCCACAGAAATAAGGCTAGCAAAGAGATCCACGAAATACAGATGTAACTCTGTGAGATGAATTAACAGAACACTAAGCAGTTTCTCAGAAAGCTTCTTTCAAGATTTCATTGGAGGATATTTCCTTTTTCACCATAGCCCTCTATGGGCTTCCAAATATCACTTTCACAATTCCACAAGAACTGTCTTAGCAAAAGTCTTCTTCAGGGGAAAGCTGTAACTCTGTGAGATGATTTCACAGAACACAAAGAAGTTTCTCAGAAGCTTCTTTCTCTTTGTTATCGGAGGATATTTCCTTTGGCCCTATAGTCTTCAAAGGGATCCGAAATATCTGTTCTCAGATTCCACAGAAACAAGGCTAGCAAAGAGATCCACGAAATACAGATGTAACTCTGTGAGATGAATTACGTGAACACTAAGCAGTTTCTCAGAGAGCTTCTTTCCAGATTTCATCTGAGTGTATTTCCTTTTTCACCATAGCCCTCTACTGGCTTCCAAATATCACTTTGCCAATTCCACAGGAACTATGTTAGTGAAAGGCTTCTTGAGGGGAAAGCTGTAACTCTGTGAGATGATATCACAGAACACAAAGAAGATTCTCAGAAAGCTTCTTTCTCTTTGTTATCGGAGGATATTTCCTTTGGCAATATAGTCTTCAAATGGAAAGAAATATCTGTTCTCAGATTCCACAGAAATAAGTCTAGCAAATAGATCCACGAAGTACAGATGTAACTCTGTGAGATGAATTAACAGAACACTAAGCAGTTTCTCAGAAAGCTTCTTACCATATTTCATCGGAGGATATTTCCTTTTTCACCATAGCCCTCTATGGGCTTCCAAATATCACTTTCAGAATTCCACAAGAACTGTCTTAGCAAAAGTCTTCTTCAGGGGAAAACTGTAACTCTGTGAGATGGTTTCACAGAACACAAAGAAGTTTCTCAGAAAGCTTCTTTCTCTTTGTTATCGGAGGATATTTCCTTTGGCCCTATAGTCTTCAAAGGGATCCGAAATATCTGTTCTCCGATTCCACAGAAATAAGGCCAGAAAAGAGATCCACGAAATACACATGTAACTCTGTGAGATGAATTAACAGAACACTAAGCAGTTTCTCAGAAAGCTTCTTTCCAGATTTCATCGGAGTATATTTCCTTTATCACTAATGCCCTCTAGGGGCTTCCAAATATCACTTTGCCAACCCCACAATAACTGTCTTAGCGAAAGGTTTCTTGGGGGGAAAGCTGTAACTCTGTGAGATGATTTCAGGGAACACAAAGAAGTTTCTCAGAAAACTTCTTTCTCTTTGTTATCGGAGGATATTTCCATTGGCCCTATAGCCTTCGAAGGGAAAGGAAATATCTGTTCTCAGATTCCGCCAAAATAGGGCTAGCAAAGAGATCCACGAAATACAGATGTAACTCTGGGAGATGAATTAACACAACATTAAGCAGTTTCTCAGAAAGCTTCTTTCCAGATTTCATCGGAGGATATTTCCTTTTTCACCATAGGCCTGTATGGGCATCCAAATATCACTTTGCCAATTCCACAAGAACTGTCTTAGCGAAAGGCTTCTTGAGGGGAATGCTGTAACTCTGTGAGATGATATCCCCGAACATAAACAAGTTACTCAGAAACCTTCCTTCTCTTTGTTATCTTAGGATATTTCCTTTGGCCCTATAGTCTTCCAAGGGATCCGAAATATCTGTTCTCAGATTCCACAGAAATAAGGCTACCAAAGAGATCCACGAAATACAGATGTAACTCCGTGAGATGAATTAACAGAACACTAAGCAGTTTCTCAGAAAGCTTCTTTACAGATTTCATCGGAGGATATTTCCTTTTTCACCATAGCCCTCTATGAGCTTCCAAATATCACTTTGCCAATTCCACAAGAACTGTCTTAGCGAAAGGCTTCCTGAGGGGAAAGCTGTAACTCTGTGAGATGATTTCACAGAACACAAAGAAGTTGCTCAGAAAGCTTCTGTCTCTTTGTTTTCAGAGGATATTTCCTTTGGCCCTGTAGTCTTCAAAGGGATCCGAAATATCTAGTCTCAGATTCCACAGAAATAAGGCTAGCAAACAGATCCACGAAATACAGATGTAACTCTGTGAGATGAATTAAAGAAACAAAGCATTTTCTCAGAAAGCTTCTTTGCAGATTTCATCAGAGGATATTTCCTTTTTCACCATAGCCCTCTATGGGCTTCCAAATATCACTTTATCAATTCCACAAGAACTGTCTTAGCGAAAGGCTTCTTGAGGGGAAAGCTGTAACTCTGTGAGATGAGTTCACAGAATACAAAGAAGTTTCTCTGAAAGCTTCTTTCTCTTTGTTATCGGAGGATATTTCCTTTGGCCCTATAGTCTTCAAACGGAAAGGAAATATCTGTTCTCAGATTCCACAGAAATAAGGCTAGCAAAGAGATCCACGAAATACAGATGTAACTCTGTGAGATGAATTAACAGAATACTAAGCAGTTTCTCAGAAAGCTTCTTTCCAGATTTCATCGGAGGATATTTCCTTTTTCACCATAGCACTCTATGGGCTACAAAATATCACTTTGCCAATTCCACAAGAACTCTCTTAGCGAAAGGCTTCTTGAGGGGAAAGCTGTAACTCTGTTAGATGATTTCACAGAACACAAAGAATTTTCTCAGAAAGCTTCTTTCTCTTTGTTATCGTAGGATATTTCCTTTGGCACTATAGACTTAAAAGGGATCCGAAATATCTGTTCTCAGAATCCCCAGAAATAAGGCTAGCAAAGAGATCCACGAAATACAGATGTAACTCTGGGAGATGAATTAAAAGAACACTAACCAGTTTCTCAGAAAGCTTCTTTCCAGATTTCATCGGAGGATATTTCCTTTTTCACCATAGCCCTCTACGGGATTCCAAATATCACTTTGCCAATTCCACAATAACTGTCTTAGCGAAAGGCTTCCTGAGGGGAAAGCTATAACTCTGGGAGATGATTTCACAGAACACAAACAAGTTTCTCAGAAAGCTTCCTTCTCTTTGTTATCGGAGGATATTTCCTTTGGCCCTATCATCTTCAAAGGGATCCGAAATATCTGTTCTCAGATACCACAGAAATAAGGCTAGCAAAGAGATCCACGAAATACAGATGTAACTCTGTGAGATGAAATAAGGAACACTAAGCAGTTTCTCAGAAAGCTTCTTCCCAGATTTCATCGGAGGATATTTCCTTTTTCACCTAAGCCCTCTATGGGCTTACAAATATCACTTTGCCAATTCCACAACAACTCTCTTAGCGAAAGGCGTCTTCAGGGGAAAGCTGTAACTCTGGGAGATGATTTCACAGAACACAAAGAAGTTTCTCAGAAAGCTTCTTTCTCTTTGTTATCGGAGGATATTTCCTTTGGCCCTATAGTCTTCAAAGGGATCCGAAATGTCTGTTCTCAATTTCCACAGAAATAAGGCTAGCAAAGAGATCCACGAAATACAGATGTAACTCTGTGAGATGAATTAACAGAACACTAAGCAGTTTCCCAGAAAGCTTCTTTCCAGATTTCATCGGAGGATATTTCCTTTTTCACCATAGCCCTCTATGGGAATCCAAATATCACTTTGCCAATTCCACAAGAACTGTCTTAGCGAAAGGCTTCTTGAGGGGAAAGCTGTAACTCTGTGAGATGATTTCTCTGAACAGAAAGAAGTTTCTAAGAAAGCTTCTTTCTCTTTGTTATCGGAGGATATTTCCCTTGACCCTATAGTCTTCAAAGGGATCCGAAATATCTGTTCTCAGATTCCACAGAAATAAGGCTAGCAAAGAGATCCACGAAATACAGATGTAACTCTGTGAGATGAATTAACAGAACACTAAGCAGTTTCTCAGAAAGCTTCTTTCCAGATTTCATCGGAGGATATTTCGTTTTTCACCATAGCCCTCTTTGGGCTTCCAAATATCACATTCCCAATTCCACAAGAACTATTTTAGAGAAAGACTTCTTGAGGGGAAAGCTGTAACTCTGTGAGGTGATTTCACAGAACACAAAGAAGTTGCTCAGAAAGCTTCTGTCTCTTTGTTTTCAGAGGATATTTCCTTTGTCCCTGTAGTCTTCAAAGGGATTCGAAATATCTGTTTTTAGATTCCACAGAAATAAGGCTAGCAAAGAGATCCACGAAATACAGATGTAACTCTGTGAGATGCATTAACAGAACACTAAGCAGTTTCTCAGAAAGCTTCTTACCAGATTTCCTCGGAGGATATTTCCTTTTTCACCATAGCCCTCTAGGGGCTTCCAAATATCACTTTGCCAATTCCACAAGAACTGTCTTACCCAAAGTCTTCTTGAGGGGAAACCTGTAACGCTGTGAGATGATTTCACAGAACACTAAGAAGTTTCTCAGAAAGCTTCTTTCTCTTTGTTATCGGAGGATATTTCCTTTGGCCCTGTAGTCTTCCATGCTATCCGAAATACCTGTTCTCAGATTCCACAGAAATAAGGCTAGCAAAGAGATCCACGAAATACAGATGTAACTCTGTGAGATGAATTAACAGAACACTAAGCAGTTTCTCAGAAAGCTTCTTTCCAGATTTCATCGGAGGATATTTCCTTTTTCACCACAGCCCTCTATTGGCTTCTAAATATCACTTTGCCAATTCCACAAGAACTGTCTTAGTGAAAGGCTTCTTGAGGGGAAAGAGGTAACTCTGTGAGATGATTTCACAGAACACAAAGAAGTTTCTCAGATAGCATCTTTCTCTTTGTTATTGGAGGATATTTTCTTTGGCCCTATAGTCTTCAAAGGGAAAGGAAATATCTGTTCTCAGATTCCACAGAAATAAGGCTAGTAAAGAGATACACGAAATACAGATGTAACTCTGTGAGATGAATTAACAGAACACTAAGCAGTTTCTCAGAAAGCTGCTTTTCAGATATCATCGGAGGATATTTCCTTTTTCACCATAGCCCTCTAAGGTCTTCCAAATATCACTTTCCCAATTCCACAAGATCTGTCTTAGCGAAAGACTTTTTGAAGGGAAAGCTGTAACTCTGTGAGATGATTTCACAGAACACAAAGAAGTTGCTCAGAAAGCTTCTGTCTCTTTGTTTTCAGAGGATATTTCCTTTGGCCATATAGTCTTCAAAGGGATCCGAAATATCTGTTCTCAGATTCCACAGAAATAAGGCTAGCAAAGAGATCCACGGAATACAGATGTAACTCTGTGACATGAATTAAAGAACACAAAGCAGTTTCTCAGAAAGCTTCTTTGCAGATTTCATCAGAGGATATTTCCTTTTTCACCATAGCCCTCTATGGGCTTCCAAATATCACTTTGTCAATTCCACAAGAACTGTCTTAGCGAACGGCTTCTTGAGTGGAAAGCTGTAACTCTGGGAGATGATTTCACAGAACACAAAGAAGTTTCTCAGAAAGCTTCTTTCTCTTTGTTATCGGGGGATATTTCCTTTGGCCCTATTGTCTTCAAAGGGAAAGGAAATATCTGTTCTCAGATTCCACAGAAATAAAGCTAGCAAAGAGATCCAAGAAATACAGGTGTAACTCTGTGAGATGAATTAACAGAACACTAAGCAGTTTCTCAGAAAGCTTCTTTCCAGATTTCATCGTAGGATATTTCCTTTTTTACCATAGCCCACTCTGGGCTTCCAAATATCACTTTGCCAATTGCAGAAGAACTGTCTTAGCGAAAGGCTTCTTGAGGGGAAAGCTGTAACTCTGTGAGATGATTTCACAGAACACAAAGAAGTTTCTCAGAGAACTTCTTTCTCTTTGTTATCGGGCGATATTTCCTTTGGCCCTATAGTCTTACAAGGGATCCGAAATATCTGTTCTCAGATTCCACAGAAATAAGGCTAGCAAAGAGATCCACGAAATACAGATGTAACTCTGCGAGATGAATTAACAGAACACTAAGCAGTTTCTCAGAAAGCTTCTTTCCAGATTTCATCGGAGGATATTTCCTTTTTCACCATAGCCTTCTAAGGGCTTCCAAATATCACTTTCCCAATTCCACAAGATATGTCTTAGCGAAAGACTTCTTGAGGGGAAAACTGTAACTCTGTGAGATGATTTCACAGAACACAAAGAAGTTGCTCAGGAAGCTTCTGTCTCTTTGTTTTCAGAGGATATTTCCTTTGGCCCTGTAGTCTTCAAAGGGATCCGAAATATCTAGTCTCAGATTCCACAGAAATAAGGCTAGCAAACAGATCCACGAAATACAGATGTAACTCTGTGAGATGAATTAAAGAACACAAAGCATTTTCTCAGAAAGCTTCTTTGCAGATTTCATCAGAGGATATTTCCTTTTTCACCATAGCCCTCTATGGGCTTCCAAATATCACTTTATCAATTCCACAAGAACTGTCTTAGCGAAAGGCTTCTTGAGGGGAAAGCTGTAACTCTGTGAGATGAGTTCACAGAATACAAAGAAGTTTCTCTGAAAGCTTCTTTCTCTTTGTTATCGTAGGATATTTCCTTTGGCCCTATAGTCTTCAAACGGAAAGGAAATATCTGTTCTCAGATTCCACAGAAATAAGGCTAGCAAAGAGATCCACGAAATACAGATGTAACTCTGGGAGATGAATTAACAGAATACTAAGCAGTTTCTCAGAAAGCTTCTTTCCAGATTTCATCGGAGGATATTTCCTTTTTCACCATAGCACTCTATGGGCTACAAAATATCACTTTGCCAATTCCACAAGAACTCTCTTAGCGAAAGGCTTCTTGAGGGGAAAGCTGTAACTCTGTTAGATGATTTCACAGAACACAAAGAATTTTCTCAGAAAGCTTCCTTCTCTTTGTTATCGGAGGATATTTCCTTTGGCTCTATCATCTTCAAAGGGATCCGAAATATCTGTTCTCAGAATCCCCAGAAATAAGGCTAGCAAAGAGATCCACGAAATACAGATGTAACTCTGGGAGATGAATTAACAGAACACTAACCAGTTTCTCAGAAAGCTTCTTTCCAGATTTCATCGGAGGATATTTCCTTTTTCACCATAGCCCTCTGTGGGCTTCCAAATATCACTTTGGCAATTCCACAATAACTGTCTTAGCCAAAGGCTTCCTGAGGGGAAAGCTGTAACTCTGGGAGATGATTTCAAGGAACACAAAGAAGTTTCTCAGAAAGCTTCTTTCTCTTTGTTATCGGAGGATATTTCCTTTGGCCCTATAGTCTTCAAAGGGATCCGAAATATCAGTTCTCAGATTCCACAGAAATAAGGCTAGCAAAGAGATCCACGAAATACAGATGTAACTCTGGGAGATGAATTAACAGTACACTAAGCAGTTTCTCAGAAAGCTTCTTTCCAGATTTCAACGGAGGATATCTCCTTTTTCACCATAGCCCTCTATGGGCATCCATATATCACTTTGCCAATTCCACAAGAACTGTCTTAGTGAAAGGCTTCTTGAGGGGAAAGCTGTAAGTCTGTGAGATGATTTCTCCGAACAGAAAGAAGTTTCTCAGAAAGCTTCTTTCTCTTTGCTTTCGGAGGATATTTTCTTTGGCCCTATAGTCTTCAAAGCGATTTGAAATGTCTGTTCTCAATTTCCACAGAAATAAGGCTAGAAAAGAGATCGGCGAAATGCAGATGTAACTCTGGAAGATGAATTATCAGAACACTAAGCAGTTTCTCAGAAAGCTTCTTTCCAGATTTCATCAGAGGATATTTCTTTTTTCACAGTAGCCCTCTATGGGCATCCAAATATCACTTTGCCAATTCCACAAGAACTGTCTTATCGAAAGGATTCTTGAGGGAAAATCTGTAACTCTGTGAGATGATTTCTCCGAACAGAAAGAAGATTCTCAGAAAGTTTCTTTCTCTTTGTTATCGAAGGATATTTCCTTTGGCCCTGTAGTATTCAAAGGGATCCGAAATATCTGTTCTCAGATTCCTCAGAAATAAGGCTAGCAAGGAGATACACGAAATACAGATGTAACTCTGTGAGATGAATTAACAGAACACTAAGCAGTTTCTCTGAAACCTTCTTTCCAGGTTTCATTGGAGGATATTTCCTTTTTCACCATAGACCTCTCTGGGCCCCCAAATATCACTTTGCCTATTCCACAAGAACTTTCTTAGATGAAGGCTTCCGGAGGGGAATGCTCTAACTCTGTTAGATGATTTCACAGAACACAAAGAAGTTTCTCCCAAAGCTTCCTTCTCTTTGTTATCGGAGGATATTTCCTTTGGCCCTATAATCTTCAAAGCGATCCGAAATATCTGTTCTCAATTTCCACAGAAATAAGGCTAGCAAAGAGATTCACAAAATACAGCTGTAACTCTGGGAGATGAATTACCTGAACACTAAGCAGTTTCTGAGAAAGCTTCTTTCCAGATTTCATCGGAGGATATTTCCTTTTTCACCATAGCCTTCTAGGGGCTTCCAAATATCACTTTGCCAATTCCACAAGAATTGTCTTAGCGAAAGGGTTCTTGAGGGGAATGCTGTAACTCTGTGAGATGATTTCACAGAACACAAAGAAGTTTCTCAGGAAGCTTCTTTCTCTTTGTTATCGGAGGATATTTCCTTTGGCCTTATAGTCTTCAAAGGGATCCGAAATATCTGCTCTCAGATTCCACAGAAATAAGGTTAGCAAAGAGATCCACGAAATACAGATGTAACTCTGTGAGATGAATTAACAGAACACTAAGTAGTTTCTCAGAAAGCTTCTTTCCAGATTTCATCGGAGGATATTTCCTTTTTCCCCATAGCCCTGTATGGGCTTCCAAATATCGCTTTGCCAATACCACAAGAACTGTCTTAGCGAAAGGCTTCTTGAGGGGAAAGCTGTAACTCTGTGAGATGATTTCACAGAACACAAAGAAGTTTCTCAGAAAGCTTCTTTCTCTTTGTTATCGGGGGATATTTCCTTTGGCCCTATACTTCAAAGGGATACGAAAAATCTGTTCTCAGATTCCACAAAAATAAGGCTAGCAAAGAGATCCACTAAATACAGATGTAACTCTGGGACATGAATTAACCGAACACTAAGCAGTTTCCCAGAAAGTTTCTTTCCAGATTTCATCGGAGGATATTTCCTTTTTCACCATAGCCGTCTATGGGCTTCCAAATATCACTTTGCCAATTCCACAAGAACTGTCTTAGTGAAAGGCTTCTTGAGGGGAAAGCTGTAACTCTGTGAGATGATTTCACAGAACACAAAGAAGTATCTCAGAAAGCTTCTTTCTCTTTGTTATCGGGGGATATTTCCTTTGGCCCTATAGTCCTCAAAGGGAAAGGAAATATCTGTTCTCACATTACACAGAAATAAGGCTAGCAAAGAGATCCACGAAATACAGATGTAACTCTGTGAGATGAATTAACAGCACACTAAGCAGTTTCTCAGAAAGCTTCTTTCCATATTTCATCAGAGGATATTTCCTTTTTCACCATAGCCCTCTAGGGGCATCCAAATATCACTTTGCCAATTTCACAAGAACTGTCTTAGCGAATGGCTTCTTGAGTGGAAAGCTGTAACTCTGTAAGAAGATTTCACAGAACAAAAAGAAGTTTCTCAAAAAGCTTCTTTCTCTTTGTTATCAGAGGATATTTCCTTTGGCCCTAGAGTCTTCAAAGGGATCCGAAATATCTGTTCTCAGATTCCACAGAAATAAGGGTAGCAAAGAGATCCACGAAATACAGATGTAACTCTGTGAGATGAATTAACAGAACACTAAGCAGTTTCTCAGAAAGCTTCTTTCCAGATTCCATGGAAGGACATTTCCTTATTCACCGTAGCCCTCTATGGGCTTCCAAATATCACTTTCACAATTCCACAAGAACTGTCTTAGCGAAAGGCTTCTTGAGGGAAAAGCTGTAACTCTGTGAGACGATTTCACAAAACACAAAGAAGTTTCTCAGAAATCTTCTTTCTCTTTGTTATCGGAGGATATTTGCTTTGGCCCTATAGTCTTCAAAGGGATCCGAAATATCTGTTCTCAGATTCCACAGAAGGAAGGCTAGCAAAGAGATCCACGAAATACAGATGTAACTCTGTGAGATGATTTAAAGACCACAAAGCAGTTTCTCAGAAAGGTTCTTTGCAGATTTCATCAGAGGATATTTCCTTTTTCACCATAGCCCACTATGGGCTTCCAAATATCACTTTGTCAATTCCACAAGAACTGTCTTAGCGAACGGCTTCTTGAGGGGAAAGCTGTAACTCTGGGAGATGATTTCACAGAACACAAAGAAGTTTCTCAGAAAGCTTCCTTATCTTTGTTATCGGAGGATATTTCCTTTGGCCCTATAGTCTTCAAAGGGATCCGAAATATCTGTTCTCAGATTCCACTGAAACAAGGCTAGCAAAGAGATCCACGAAATACAGATGTAACTCTGGGAGATGAATTAACAGAACACTAAGCAGTTTCTCAGAAAGCTTCTTTCCAGATTTCATCGGAGGATATTTCCTTTTTCACCATAGCCCTCTATGGGCTTCCAAATATCACTTTGCCAATTCCACAAGAACTGTCTTAGCGAAAGCCTTCTTAGGGGAAAGCTGTAACTCTGTGAGATGATTTCACAGAACACAAAGAAGTTTCTCAGAAAGCTTCTTCCTCTTTGTCATCGGAGGATATTTCCTTTGGCCCTATAGTCTTCAAAGGGATCCGAAATATCAGTTCTAAGATTCCACAGAAATAAGGCTAGCAAAGAGATCCACGAAATACAGACGGAACTCTGGGAGATGAATTAACAAAAAAACTAAGTAGTTTCTCAGAAATATTCTTTCCAGATTTCAACGGAGGATATTCCCTTTTTCACCATAGCCCTCTAAGGGCATCCAAATATCACTTTGCCAATTCCACAAGTACTATCTTAGCTAAAGGCTTCTTCAGGGGAAAGCTGTAACTCTGGGAGATGTTTTCTGCGAACAGAAAGAAGTTTCTCAGAAAGCTTCTTTCTCTTTTTTATCGGTGGATATTTCATTTGGCCCTATAGTCTTCCGAGGGATCCGAAATATCTGTTCTCAGATTCCACAGAAATAAGGCTAGCAAAGAGATCCACGAAATACAGATGTAACTGTGTGAGATGAATTAACAGAACACTAAGCAGTTTCTCAGAAAGCTTATTTCCAGATTGCATCGGAGGATATTTCCTTTTTCATCATAGCACTCTATGGGCTACAAAATATCACTCTGCCAATTCCACAAGAACTGTTTAGCGAAAGGCTTCTTGAGGGGAAAGCTGTAACTCTGTGAGATGATTTCACAGAACACAAAGAAGTTTCTCAGAACGCTTCTTTCTCTTTGTTATCGGAGGATATTGCCTTTGGCACTATACACTTAAAAGGGATCCGAAATATCTGTTCTCAGATTCCACAGAAATAAGGCTAGCAAAGAGATCCACGAAATACAGATGTAACTCTGTGAGATGAATTAACAGAACACTAAGCAGTGTCTCAGAAAGCTTCTTTCCAGATTTCATCGGAGGATATTTCCTTTTTCACCATAGCCCTCTATGGGCTTCCAAATATCACTTTGCCAATTCCACAATAACTTTCTTAGCGAAAGGCTTCTTGAGGGGAATGCTATAACTCTGGGAGATGATTTCACAGAACACAAAGAAGTTTCTCAGAAAGCTTCTTTCTCTTTGTTATAGGAGGATATTTCCTTTGGCCCTATAGTCTTCCAAGGGATCCGAAATATCTGCTCTCAGATTCCACAGCAATAAGGCTAGCAAAGAGATCCACGAAATACAGATGTAACTCTGTGAGATGAATTAACAGAACACTAAGCAGTTTCTCAGAAAGCTTCTTTCCATATTTCATCGGAGGATATTTCCTTTTTCACCGTAGCCCTCTATGGGCTTCCAAATATCACTTTGCCAATTCCACAATAACTTTCTTAGCGAAAGGCTTCTTGAGGGGAATGCTATAACTCTGGGAGATGATTTCACAGAACACAAAGAAGTTTCTCAGAAAGCTTCTTTCTCTTTGTTATCGGAGGATATTTCCTTTGGCCCTATAGTTTTCAAAGGGATCCGAAATATCTGCTCTCAGATTCCACAGCAATAAGGCTAGCAAAGAGATCCACGAAATACAGATGTAACTCTGTGAGATGAATTAACCGAACACTAAGCAGTTTCTCACAAAGCTTCTTTCCAGATTTCATCGGAGGATATTTCCTTTTTCACCATAGCCCTCTATGGGCTTCCAAATATCACCTTTCCAATTACACAAGAACTGTCTTAGCCAAAGGCTTCTTGAGGGGAAAGCTGTAACACTATGAGATGACTTCACAGAACACAAGGAAGTTTCTCAGAAATGTTCTTTCTCTTTGTTATCGGAGGATATTAAATTTGGCCCTATACTCTTCAAAGGGATCCGAAATATCTGTTCTCAGATTCCACAGAAATAAGGCTAGCAAAGAGAGACACTAAATACAGATGTAACTCTGTGAGATGAATTAACAGAACACTAAGCAGTTTCTCAGAAAGCTTCTTAACAGATTTCATCGAAGGATATTTCCTTTTTCACCATAGCCCTCTATGGGCTTCCAAATATCACTTTCCCAATTCCACAAGAAGTGTCTTAGCGAAAGGCTTCTTGACGGGAAAGCTGTAACTCTGTGAGATGATTTCACAGAACACAAAGAAGTTTCTCAGAAAGCTTCTTTCTCTTTGTTATCGGAGGATATTTCCTTTGGCCCTATAGTCTTCGAAGGGATCCGAAATATCTGTTCTCAGATTTCACAGAAATAAGGCTAGCAAAGAGATCCACGAAATACAGATGTAACTCTGTGAGATGAATTAACAGAACACTAAGCAGTTTCTCAGAAAGCATCTTTCCAGATTTCATCGGAGGATATTTCCTTTTTCACCATAGCCCTCTATGGGCTTCCAAATATCACTTTTCCAATTCCACCAGAACTGTCTTAGTGAAGGGCTTTTTGAGGGGAAAGCTGTAACTCTGTGAGATGATTTCACAGAACACAAAGAAGTTTCTCAGAAAGCTTCTTTCTCTTTGTTATCGGAGGATATTTCCTTTGGCCCTATAGTCTTCAAAGGGATCCGAAATATCTGTTCTCAGATTCCTCAGAAGTAAGGCTAGCAAGGAGATCCACGAAATACAGATGTAACTCTGTGAGATGAATTATCAGAACACTAAGCAGTTTCTCAGAAACCTTTCCAGGTTTCATCGGAAGATATTTCCTTTTTCACCATAGACCTCTCTGGGCCCCCATTTATCACTTTGCCAATTCTACAAGAACTGTCTTAGAGAAAGGCTTCTGGAGGGGAATGCTCTAACTCTGTTAGATGATTTCACAGAACACAAAGAAGTTTCTCAAAAAGCTTCTTTCTCTTTGTTATCGGAGGATATTTCCTTTGGCCCTATAATCTTCAAAGCGATCCGAAATATCTGTTATCAATTTCCAAAGAAATAAGGCTAGCAAAGAGATTCACAAAATACAGCTGTAACTCTGGGAGATGAATTAACAGAACACTAAGCAGTTTCTGAGAAACCTTCTTTCCAGATTTCATCGGAGGATATTTCCTTTTTCACCATAGCCCTCTATGGGCTTCCAAATATCACTTTGCCAATTCCACAAGAACTGTCTTAGCGAAAGCCTTCTTGAGGGGAAAGCTATAATTCTGTGAGATGATTTCACAAAACACAAAGAAGTTTCTCAGAAAGTTTCTTTCTCTTTGTTATCGGTGGATATTTCCTTTGGCCCTATAGTTTTCAAAGGGATCCGAAATATCTGATGTCAGATTTCACAGAAATAAGGCTAGCAAAGAGATCCACGAAATACCGATGTAACTCTGCGAGATGAATTAACAGAACACTAAGCAGTTTCTCAGAAAGCTTCTTTCAGATTTCATTGGAGGATATTTCCTTTTTCACCGTAGCCCTCTATGGGCTACAAAATATCACTCTGCCAATTCCACAAGAACTCTCTTAGCGAAAGGCTTCTTGAGGGGAAAGCTGTAACTCTGTGAGATGAGTTCACAGAATACCAAGAAGTTTATCTGAAAGCTTCTTTCTCTTTGTTATCGGAGGATATTTCCTTTGCCCCTATAGTCTTCAAAGGGAAAGGAAATATCTGTTCTCAGATTCCACAGAAATAAGGCTAGCAAAGAGATCCACGAAATACAGATGTAACTCTGTGAGATGAATTAACAGAACACTAAGCAGTTTCTCAGAAAGCTTCTTTCCAGATTTCAACGGAGGATATTTCCTTTTTCACCGTAGCCCTCCATGGGCTTCCAAATATCACTTTCACAATTCCACAAGAACTGTCTTAGCGAAAGGCTTCTTGAGAGGAAAGCTGTAACTCTGTGAGATGATTTCACAGAAAACAAAGAAGTTTCTCAGAAAGCTTCTTTCTCTTTGTTATCGGAGGATATTTCCTTTGGCCTTATAGTCTTCAAAGGGATCCGAAATATCTGTTCTCAGATTCCACAGAAATAAGGCTAGCAAAGAGATCCACGAAATACAGGTGTAACTTTGTGAGATGAATTAACAGAACACTAAGCAGTTTCTCAGAAAGATTCTTACCAGATTTCATCGGAGGATATTTCCTTTTTCACCATAGCCATCTATGGGCTTCCAAATATCACTTTCCCAATTCCACAAGTACTGTCTTAGCCAAAGGCTTCTTGAGGGGAAAGCTGTAACTCTGTGAGATGATTTCACAGAACACTCAGAAGTTTCTTAGAAAGCTTCTTTCTCTTTGTTATCGAAGGATATTTCCTTTTTCACCATAGCCATCTTTGGGCTTCCAAATATCACTTTGCCAAGTCCACAAGAACTGTCTTAGCGAAAGGCTTCTTGAGGGGAAAGCTGTAACTCTGTGAGATGTTTTCTGCGAAAAGAAAGAAGTTTCTCAGAAAGCTTCTTTCTCTTTGTTATCGGTGGATATTTACTTTGGCCGTATAGTCTTCAGAGGGATCCGAAATATCTGTTCTCAGATTCCACAGAAATAAGGCTAGCAAAGAGATTCACGAAATACAGATGTAACTCTGCGAGATGAATGAACAGAACACTAAGCAGTTTCTCAGAAAGCTTCTTTCCAGATTTCATCGGAGGATATTTCCTTTTTCACCATAGCCCTCTGTGGGCTTCCAAATATCACTTTGCCAATTCCACAAGAACTGTCTTAGCCAAAGGCTTCTTGAGGGGAAAGCTGAAACTCAGTGAGATGATTTCACAGAACACAAAGAAGTTTCTCAGAAAGCTTCTTTCTCTTTGTTATCGGAGGATATTTCCTTTGGCCCTATAGACTTCAAAGGTATCCGAAATATCTGTCCTCAGATTCCACAGAAAAAAGGCTAACAAAGAGATCCACGAAATACAGATGTAACTCTGTGAGATGAATTAACAGAACAATAAGCAGTTTCGCAGAAAGCTTCTTTCCAGATTTCATCGGAGGATATTTCCTTTTTCACCATAGACCTCTAAGGGCTTCCAAATATCACTTTGCCAATTCCACAACAATTGTCTTAGCGAAAGGCTTCCCGAGGGGAAAGCTGTAACTCTGTGAGATGATTTCATGGAACACAAAGAAGTTTCTCAGAAAGCTTCTTTCTCTTTGTTATCGGAGGATATTTTCTTTGGCCCTATAGTCTTCAAAGGGATCCGAAATATCAGTTCTCAGATTCCACAGAAATAAGGCTAGCAAAGAGATCCACGAAATACGGATGTAACTCTGGGAGATGAATTAACAGTACACTAAGCAGTTTCTCAGAAAGCTTCTTTCCAGATTTCATGGGAGGATATCTCCTTTTTCACCATAGCCCTCTATGGGCTTCCAAATATCACTTTCCCAATTCCACAAGAAGTGTCTTAGCGAAAGGCTTCTTGACGGGAAAGCTGTAACTCTGTGAGATGATTTCACAGAACACAAAGAAGTTTCTCAGAAAGCTTCTTTCTCTTTGTTATCGGAGGATATTTCCTTTGGCCCTATAGTCTTCGAAGGGATCCGAAATATCTGTTCTCAGATTTCACAGAAATAAGGCTAGCAAAGAGATCCACGAAATACAGATGTAACTCTGTGAGATGAATTAACAGAACACTAAGCAGTTTCTCAGAAAGCATCTTTCCAGATTTCATCGGAGGATATTTCCTTTTTCACCATAGCCCTCTATGGGCTTCCAAATATCACTTTTCCAATTCCACCAGAACTGTCTTAGTGAAGGGCTTTTTGAGGGGAAAGCTGTAACTCTGTGAGATGATTTCACAGAACACAAAGAAGTTTCTCAGAAAGCTTCTTTCTCTTTGTTATCGGAGGATATTTCCTTTGGCCCTATAGTCTTCAAAGGGATCCGAAATATCTGTTCTCAGATTCCTCAGAAGTAAGGCTAGCAAGGAGATCCACGAAATACAGATGTAACTCTGTGAGATGAATTATCAGAACACTAAGCAGTTTCTCAGAAACCTTTCCAGGTTTCATCGGAAGATATTTCCTTTTTCACCATAGACCTCTCTGGGCCCCCATTTATCACTTTGCCAATTCTACAAGAACTGTCTTAGAGAAAGGCTTCTGGAGGGGAATGCTCTAACTCTGTTAGATGATTTCACAGAACACAAAGAAGTTTCTCAAAAAGCTTCTTTCTCTTTGTTATCGGAGGATATTTCCTTTGGCCCTATAATCTTCAAAGCGATCCGAAATATCTGTTATCAATTTCCAAAGAAATAAGGCTAGCAAAGAGATTCACAAAATACAGCTGTAACTCTGGGAGATGAATTAACAGAACACTAAGCAGTTTCTGAGAAACCTTCTTTCCAGATTTCATCGGAGGATATTTCCTTTTTCACCATAGCCCTCTATGGGCTTCCAAATATCACTTTGCCAATTCCACAAGAACTGTCTTAGCGAAAGCCTTCTTGAGGGGAAAGCTATAATTCTGTGAGATGATTTCACAAAACACAAAGAAGTTTCTCAGAAAGTTTCTTTCTCTTTGTTATCGGTGGATATTTCCTTTGGCCCTATAGTTTTCAAAGGGATCCGAAATATCTGATGTCAGATTTCACAGAAATAAGGCTAGCAAAGAGATCCACGAAATACCGATGTAACTCTGCGAGATGAATTAACAGAACACTAAGCAGTTTCTCAGAAAGCTTCTTTCAGATTTCATTGGAGGATATTTCCTTTTTCACCGTAGCCCTCTATGGGCTACAAAATATCACTCTGCCAATTCCACAAGAACTCTCTTAGCGAAAGGCTTCTTGAGGGGAAAGCTGTAACTCTGTGAGATGAGTTCACAGAATACCAAGAAGTTTATCTGAAAGCTTCTTTCTCTTTGTTATCGGAGGATATTTCCTTTGCCCCTATAGTCTTCAAAGGGAAAGGAAATATCTGTTCTCAGATTCCACAGAAATAAGGCTAGCAAAGAGATCCACGAAATACAGATGTAACTCTGTGAGATGAATTAACAGAACACTAAGCAGTTTCTCAGAAAGCTTCTTTCCAGATTTCAACGGAGGATATTTCCTTTTTCACCGTAGCCCTCCATGGGCTTCCAAATATCACTTTCACAATTCCACAAGAACTGTCTTAGCGAAAGGCTTCTTGAGAGGAAAGCTGTAACTCTGTGAGATGATTTCACAGAAAACAAAGAAGTTTCTCAGAAAGCTTCTTTCTCTTTGTTATCGGAGGATATTTCCTTTGGCCTTATAGTCTTCAAAGGGATCCGAAATATCTGTTCTCAGATTCCACAGAAATAAGGCTAGCAAAGAGATCCACGAAATACAGGTGTAACTTTGTGAGATGAATTAACAGAACACTAAGCAGTTTCTCAGAAAGATTCTTACCAGATTTCATCGGAGGATATTTCCTTTTTCACCATAGCCATCTATGGGCTTCCAAATATCACTTTCCCAATTCCACAAGTACTGTCTTAGCCAAAGGCTTCTTGAGGGGAAAGCTGTAACTCTGTGAGATGATTTCACAGAACACTCAGAAGTTTCTTAGAAAGCTTCTTTCTCTTTGTTATCGAAGGATATTTCCTTTTTCACCATAGCCATCTTTGGGCTTCCAAATATCACTTTGCCAAGTCCACAAGAACTGTCTTAGCGAAAGGCTTCTTGAGGGGAAAGCTGTAACTCTGTGAGATGTTTTCTGCGAAAAGAAAGAAGTTTCTCAGAAAGCTTCTTTCTCTTTGTTATCGGTGGATATTTACTTTGGCCGTATAGTCTTCAGAGGGATCCGAAATATCTGTTCTCAGATTCCACAGAAATAAGGCTAGCAAAGAGATTCACGAAATACAGATGTAACTCTGCGAGATGAATGAACAGAACACTAAGCAGTTTCTCAGAAAGCTTCTTTCCAGATTTCATCGGAGGATATTTCCTTTTTCACCATAGCCCTCTGTGGGCTTCCAAATATCACTTTGCCAATTCCACAAGAACTGTCTTAGCCAAAGGCTTCTTGAGGGGAAAGCTGAAACTCAGTGAGATGATTTCACAGAACACAAAGAAGTTTCTCAGAAAGCTTCTTTCTCTTTGTTATCGGAGGATATTTCCTTTGGCCCTATAGACTTCAAAGGTATCCGAAATATCTGTCCTCAGATTCCACAGAAAAAAGGCTAACAAAGAGATCCACGAAATACAGATGTAACTCTGTGAAATGAATTAACAGAACAATAAGCAGTTTCGCAGAAAGCTTCTTTCCAGATTTCATCGGAGGATATTTCCTTTTTCACCATAGACCTCTAAGGGCTTCCAAATATCACTTTGCCAATTCCACAACAATTGTCTTAGCGAAAGGCTTCCCGAGGGGAAAGCTGTAACTCTGTGAGATGATTTCATGGAACACAAAGAAGTTTCTCAGAAAGCTTCTTTCTCTTTGTTATCGGAGGATATTTTCTTTGGCCCTATAGTCTTCAAAGGGATCCGAAATATCAGTTCTCAGATTCCACAGAAATAAGGCTAGCAAAGAGATCCACGAAATACGGATGTAACTCTGGGAGATGAATTAACAGTACACTAAGCAGTTTCTCAGAAAGCTTCTTTCCAGATTTCATGGGAGGATATCTCCTTTTTCACCATAGCCCTCTATGGGCATCCAAATATCACTTTGCCAATTACACAAGAACTGTCTTAGCGAAAGGCTTCTTGAGGGGAAAGCTGTAAGTCTGTGAGATGATTTCTCCGAACAGAAAGAAGTTTCTCAGGAAGCTTCTTTCTCTTTGTTATCGGAGGATATTTTCTTTGCCCCTATGGTCTTCAAAGCGATTCGAAATGTCTGTTCTCAATTTCCACAGAAATAAGGCTAGAAAAGAGATCGGAGAAATGCAGATGTAACTCTGGAAGATGAATTATCAGAACACTAAGCAGTTTCTCAGAAAGCTTCTTTCCAGATTTCATCAGAGGATATTTCCTTTTTCACCGTAGCCCTCTATGGGCATCGAAATATCACTTTGCCAATTCCACAAGAACTGTCTTAGCGAAAGGCTTCTTGAGGGAAAAGCTGTAACTCTATGAGATGATTTCTCCGAACAGAAAGAAGTTTCTCAGAAAGCTTCTTTCTCTTTCTTATCGAAGGGTATTTCCTTTGGCCCTATGGTCTTCAAAGAGATCCGAAATATCTGTTCTCAGATTCCTCAGAAATAGGGCTAGCTAGGAGATACACGAAATACAGATGTAACTCTGTGAGATGAATTAACAGAACACTAAGCAGTTTCTCAGAAACCTTCTTTCCAGGTTTCATCGGAGGATATTTCCTTTTTCACCGTAGACCTTTCTGGGCCCCCAAATATCACTTTGCCAATTCCACAAGAACTGTCTTAGAGAAAGGCTTCTGGAGGGGAATGCTCTAACTCTGTTAGATGATTTCACAGAACACAAAGAAGTTTCTCAGAAAGCTTCTTTCTCTTTGTTATCGGAGTATATTTCCTTTGGCACTACAGTCTTCAAAGGGATCCGAAATATCTTTTCTCAGATTCCACAGAAATAAAGCTAGCAAAGAGGTCCACGAAATACAGATGTAACTCTGTGAGATGAATTAACAGAACACTAAGGAGTTTCTCAGAAAGCTTCTTTCCAGATTTCATCGGAGTATATTTCCTTTTTCACCTTAGCCATCTATGGGCTTCCAAATATCACTTTGCCAATTCACAAGAACGGTCTTAGCGAAAGGCTTCTTGAGGGGAAAGCTGTAACTTTGTGAGATGATTTCACAGAACACTAAGAAGTTTCTTAGAAAGCTTCTTTCTCTTTGTTATCGAAGGATATTTCCTTTTTCACCATAGCCATCTATGGGCTTCCAAATATCACCTTGCCAATTCCACAAGAACTGTCTTAGCGAAAGGCTTCTTGAGGGGAAAGCTGTAACTCTGTGAGATGTTTTCTGCGAACAGAAAGAAGTTTCTCAGAAAGCTTCTTTCTCTTTGTTATCGGTGGATATTTACTTTGGCCGTATAGTCTTCAGAGGGATCCGAAATATCTGTTCTCAGATTCCACAGAAATAAGGCTAGCAAAGAGATTCACGAAATACAGATGTAACTCTGCGAGATGAATTAACAGAACACTTAGCAGTTTCTCAGAAAGCTTCTTTCCAGATTTCATCGGAGGATATTTCCTTTTTCACCATAGCCCTCTGTGGGCTTCCAAATATCACTTTGCCAATTCCACAAGAACTGCCTTAGCCAAAGGCTTCTTGAGGGGAAAGCTGAAACTCAGTGAGATGATTTCACAGAACACAAAGAAGTTTCTCAGAAAGCTTCTTTCTCTTTGTTATCGGAGGATATTTCCTTTGGCCCTATAGACTTCAAAGGGATCCGAAATATCTGTCCTCAGATTCCACAGAAAAAAGGCTAACAAAGAGATCCACGAAATACAGATGTAACTCTGTGAGATGAATTAACAGAACAATAAGCAGTTTCGCAGAAAGCTTCTTTCCAGATTTCATCGGAGGATATTTCCTTTTTCACCATAGACCTCTATGGGCTTCCAAATATCACTTTGCCAATTCCACAACAATTGTCTTAGCGAAAGGCTTCCCGAGGGGAAAGCTGTAACTCTGTGAGATGATTTCATGGAACACAAAGAAGTTTCTCAGAAAGCTTCTTTCTCTTTGTTATCGGAGGATATTTCCTTTAGCCCTATAGTCTTCAAAGGGATCCGAAATATCAGTTCTCAGATTCCACAGAAATAAGGCTAGCAAAGAGATCCACGAAATACGGATGTAACTCTGGGAGATGAATTAACAGTACACTAAGCAGTTTCTCAGAAAGCTTCTTTCCAGATTTCATCGGAGGATATCTCCTTTTTCACCATAGCCCTCTATGGGCATCCAAATATCACTTTGCCAATTACACAAGAACTGTCTTAGCGAAAGGCTTCTTGAGGGGAAAGCTTTAAGTCTGTGAGATGATTTCTCCGAACAGAAAGAAGTTTCTCAGGAAGCTTCTTTCTCTTTGTTATCGGAGGATATTTTCTTTGCCCCTATGGTCTTCAAAGCGATTCGAAATGTCTGCTCTCAATTTCCACAGAAATAAGGCTAGAAAAGAGATCGGAGAAATGCAGATGTAACTCTGGAAGATGAATTATCAGAACACTAAGCAGTTTCTCAGAAAGCTTCTTTCCAGATTTCATCAGAGGATATTTCCTTTTTCACCGTAGCCCTCTATGGGCATCGAAATATCACTTTGCCAATTCAACAAGAACTGTGTTAGCGAAAGGCTTCTTGAGGGAAAAGCTGTAACTCTGTGAGATGATTTCTCCGAACAGAAAGAAGTTTCTCAGAAAGCTTCTTTCTCTTTCTTATCGAAGGATATTTCCTTTGGCCCTATAGTCTTCAAAGAGATCCGAAATATCTGTTCTCAGATTCCTCAGAAATAGGGCTAGCTAGGAGATACACGAAATACAGATGTAACTCTGTGAGATGAATTAACAGAACACTAAGCAGTTTCTCAGAAACCTTCTTTCCAGGTTTCATCGGAGGATATTTCCTTTTTCACCGTAGACCTTTCTGGGCCCCCAAATATCACTTTGCCAATTCCACAAGAACTGTCTTAGAGAAAGGCTTCTGGAGGGGAATGCTCTAACTCTGTCAGATGATTTCACAGAACACAAAGAAGTTTCTCAGAAAGCTTCTTTCTCTTTGTTATCGGAGGATATTCCCTTTGCCCCTATAATCTTCAAAGCGATCCGAAATATCTTTTCCCAATTTCCACAGAAATAAGGCTAGCAAAGAGATTCACAAAATACAGCTGTAACTCTGGGAGATGAATTAACAGAACACTAAGCAGTTTCTGAGAAAGCTTCTTTCCAGATTTCATCGGAAGATATTTCCTTTTTCACCATAGCCATATATGTGCTTCCGAATATCACTTTGCCAATGCCACAAGAACTGTCTTAGCGAAAGGCTTCTTGAGGGGAAAGCTGTGACTCTGTGAGATGATTTCACAGAACACAAAGAAGTTTCTCAGAAAGCTTCTTTCTCTTTGTTATCAGTGGATATTTCCTTTGGCCCTATAGTCTTCAAAGGGATCCGAAATATCTGTTGTCAGATTTCACAGAAATAAGGTTAGGAAAGAGATCCACGAAATTCAGACGTAACTCTGTGAGATGAATTAACAGACAACTAAGCAGTTTCTCAGAAAGCTTCTTTCCACATTTCATCGGAGGATATTTCCTTTTTCACCATAGCCCTCTATGGGCTTCCAAATATCACTTTCACAATTCCACAAGAACTGTCTTAGCGAAAGGCTTCTTGAGGGGAAAGCTGTAACTCTGTGAGATGATTTCACAGAACACAAAGAAGTTTCTCAGAAAGCTTCTTTGTCTTTGTTATAGGAGGATATTCCCTTTGGCCCTATAGTCTTCAAAGGGATCCGAAATATCTCTTCTCAGATTCCACAGAAATAAGGCTAGCTAAGAGATCCACGAAATACAGATGTAACTCTGTGAGATGAATTAAAGAACACTAAGCAGTTTATCAGAAAGCTTCTTCCCAGATTTAATCGGAGGATATTTCAGTTTTCACCATAGCTCTCTAAGGGCTTCCAAATATTACTTTGCCAATTCCACAAGAACAGTCTTAGCGAACGGCTTCTTGAGGGGAAAGCTGTAACTCTTGGAGATGATTTCACAGAACACAAAGAAGTTTCTCAGAAAGCTTCCTTCTCTTTGTTATCGGAGGATATTTCCTTTGGCCCTATAGTCTACAAAGGGATCCGAAATATCTGTTCTCAGATCCCACAGAAATAAGGCTAGCAAAGAGATCCACGAAATACAGATGTAACTCTGGGATATGAATTAACAGAACACTAAGCAGTTTCTCAGAAAGCTTCTTTCCAAATTTCATCGGAGGATATTTCCTTTTTCACCATAGCCCTCAATGGGCTTCCAAATATCACTTTGCCAATTCCACAAGTATTGTCTTAGCCAAAGGCTTTTTGAGGGGAAAGCTGTAACTCTGTGAGATGATTTCACAGAACACAAATAAGGTTCTCAGGAAGGTTGTTTCTCTTTGTTATCGGAGGATATTTCCATTGGCCCGGTAATCTTCAAAGGGATCCGAAATATCTGTTGTCAGGTTACACAGAAATAATGCTAGCTAAGAGATCCACGAAATACAGATGTAACTCTGTGAGATGAATTAACAGAACACTAAGGAGTTTCTCAGAAAGCTTCTTTTCAGATTTCATCGGAGGAGGTTTACTTTTTCACCACAGCCCTCTACGGGCTTCCAAATATCACTTTGACAATTCCACAAGAACTGTCTTAGCGAAAGGCTTCTTGAGGAGAAAGCTGTAAATCTGTGACATGATTTCACAGAACACAAAGAAGTTTCTCAGAAAGCTTCTTTCTCTTTGTTATCGGAGGATATTTCCTTTGGTCCTATAGTCTTCAAAGCGATCCGAAATATCTGTTCTCAGATTCCACAGAAATAAGGCTAGCAAAGAGATCCACGAAATACAGATGTAACTCTGGGAGATGAATTAACAGAACACTAAGCAGTTTCTCACAAAGCTTCTTTCCAGATTTCCTCAGAGGATATTTCCTTTTTCACCATTGCCCTCTAAGGGCTTCCAAATATCACTTTGCCAATTCCACAAGAACTGTCTTAGCGAAAGGCTTCTTGCGGGGATAGCTGTAACTCTGTGAGATGATTTTACAGAACACAAAGAAGTTTCTCAGACAGCTTCTTTCTCTTTGTTATCGCAGGATATTTCCTTTGGCCCTATACTTTTCAAAGTGATCCGAAATATCTGTTTTCAGATTCCACAGAAATAAGGCTAGCTAACAGACCCACGAAATGCAGATGTAACTCTGTAAGATGACTTAACAGAACACTAAGCAGTTTCTCAGAAAGCTTCTTTCCAGATTTCATCGGAGGATATTTCCTTTTTCACCATTGCCCTCTATGGGCATCCAAATATCACTTTCCCAATTCCACAAGAACTGTCTTAGCGAAAGGCTTCTTGAGGGGAAAGCTGTAACTCTGTGACATGATTTCACAGAGCACAAACAAGTTTCTCAGAAAGCTTCTTTCTCTTTGTTATCGGAGGATAATTCCTTTGGCCCTATAGTCTTCTAAGGGATTCGAAATATCTGTTCTCAGATTCCACAGAGATAAGGCTAGCAAAGAGATCCCCGAAATACAGATGTAACTCTGTGAGATGAATTACAGAACACTAAGCAGTTTCATAGAAAGCTTCTTTCCAGATTTCATCGGAGGATATTTCCTTTTTTACCATAGCCCTCTATGCGCTTCCAAATATCACTGTGCCAATTCCACAAGAACTGTCTTAGCGAAAGGCTTCTTGAGGTGAAAGCTGTAACTCTGTGAGATGATTTCACAGAACACAAAGAAGTTTCTCAGAAAGCTTCTTTCTCTTTGTTATCTGTTGATATTTCCTTTCGACCTATAGTCTTCAAAGAGATCCGAAATATCTTTTCTGAGATTCCATGGAAATAAGGCTAGCAAAGAGATCCACGAAATACAGACGTAACTCTGTGAGGTGAATTAACAGAACACTAAGCAGTTTCTCAGATAGCTTCTTTCCAGATTTCATCGGAGGATATTTCCTTTTTCATCATAGCCCTCTATGGGCTTCCAAATATCACTTTGCCAATTCCACAAGAACTGTCTTAGCGAAAGACTTCTTGAGGTGAAAGCTGTAACTCTGTGAGATGCTTTCACAGAACACAAAGAAGTTTCTCAGAAAGCTTCTTTCTCTTTGTTACCGGAGGATATTTCCTTTGTCCCTGTAGTCTTCAAACGGATCCGAAATATTTGTTCTCAGATTCCACAGAAATAAGGCTAGAAAAGAGATCCACGAAATACATATGTAATTCTGTGAGATGAATTAACAGAACAGTAAGCAGTTTCTCAGAATTTTTCTTTCCAGATTTCATCGGACGATATTTTCTTTTTCACGGTAGCCCTCTATGGGTTTCCAAATATCACTTTGCCAATTCCACAAGAAGTGACTTAGTGAAAGGCTTCTTGAGGGGAAAGATGTAACTCTTTGAGATGACTTCACGGAACACAAAGAAGTTTCGCAGAAAGCTACTTTCTCTTTGTTATCGGAGGATATTTCCTTTGGCCCTTTATTCTTCAAAAGGATCCGAAATATCTTTCTCAGATTCCACAGAAATAAGGCTAGCAAAGAGATCCACGAAATACAGATGTAACTCTGTGAGATCAATTAACAGAACACTAAGCAGTTTCTCAGAAAGCTTCTTTCCAGATTTCATCGGAGGATATTTCCTTTTTCACCATAGCCCTCTATGGGCTTCCAAATATCACTTTGCCAATTCCACAAGAACTGTCTTATTGAAAGGCTTCTTGAGGGGAAAGCTGTAAGTCTGTGAGATGATTTCATAGAACACAAAGAAGTTTCACAGAAAGCTTTTTTCTCTTTGTTATCGGAGGATATTTCCATTGGCCCGGTAATCTTCAAAGGGATCCGAAATATCTGTTGTCAGATTACACAGAAATAATGCTAGCTAAGAGATCCACGAAATACAGATGTAACTCTGTGAGATGAATTAACAGAACACTAAGCAGTTTCTCAGAATGCTTCTTTCCAGATTTCATTGCACGATATTTCCTTTTTTACCATAGCCCTCTATGGGCTTCCAAATATCACTTTGCCAATTCCACAAGAACTGTCTTATTGAAAGGCTTCTTGAGGGGAAAGCTGTAAGTCTGTGAGATGATTTCATAGAACACAAAGAAGTTTCTCAGAATGCTTCTTTCTCTTTGTTATCGGAGGATATTTCCATTGGCCCGGTAATCTTCAAAGGGATCCGAAATATCTGTTGTCAGATTACACAGAAATAATGCTAGCTAAGTGATCCACGAAATATAGATGTAACTCTGTAAGATGAATTAACAGAACACTAAGCAGGTTCTCAGAAAGCTTCTTTCCAGATTTCATCGGAGGATATTTTCTTTTTCACGGTAGCCCTCTATGGGCTTCCAAATATCACTTTGCCAATTCCACCAGAAGTGACGTAGTGAAAGGCTTCTTGAGAGAAAAGCTGTAACTCTGTGAGATGGTTTCACGGAACACAAAGAAGTTTCGCAGAAAGCTTCTTTCTCTTTGTTATCGGAGGATATTTCCTTTGGCCCTAGAGTCTTCCAAGGGATCCGAAATATCTGTTTTCAGATTCCACTGAAATAAGGCTAGCAAAGAGATCCACGAAATACAGATGTAACTCTCTGAGATGAATTAACGGAACACTAAGCAGTTTCTCAGAAAGCTTCTTTCCAGATTTCATCGGAGGATATTTCCTTTTTCGCCATAGCCCTCTATGGGCTTCCAAATATCACTTTGCCAATTCCACAAGAAGTGACTTAGTGAAAGGCTTCTTGAGGGGAAAGATGTAACTCTGTGAGATGACTTCACGGAACACAAAGAAGTTTCGCAGAAAGCTTCTTTCTCTTTGTTATCGGAGGATATTTCCTTTGGCCCTTTATTCTTCAAAAGGATCCGAAATATCTTTCTCAGATTCCACAGAAATAAGGCTAGCAAAGAGATCCACGAAATACAGATGTAACTCTGTGAGATGAATTAACAGAACACTAAGCAGTTTCTCAGAAAGCTTCTTTCCAGATTTCATCGGAGGATATTTCCTTTTTCTCCAGAGCCCTCTATGGGCTTCCAAATATCACTTTGCCAATTCCACAAGAACTGTCTTAGCGAAAGGCTTCTCAAGTGGTAAGCTGTAACTCGGTGAGATGATTTCATGGAACACAAAGAAGTTTCTCAGAAAGTTTCTTTCTCTTTGTTATCAGAGGATATTTCCTTAGGCCCTGTAGTCTTCAAAGGGATCCGAAATATGTGTTCTCAGATTCCACAGAAATAAGGCTAGCAAAGATATCCACGATATACAGATGTAACTGTGTGAGATCACTTAACAGAACACTAAGCACTTTATCAGAAAGCTTCTTTCCAGATTTCATCGGAGGATATTTCCTTTTTCACCAAGGCCTCTAAGGGTTTCCAAATACCACTTTGCCAATTCCACAAGAACAGTCTTAGCTAAAGGCTTCTTGAGGGGTAAGCTGTAACTCTGTGAGATGATTTCATGGAACACAAAGAAGTTTCTCAGAAAGCTTCTTTCTCTTTGTTATCGGAGGATATTTCCTTTGGCCCTGTAGTCTTCAAAGGGATCCGAAATATTTCTTCTCAGATTCTACAGAAATAAGGCTAGGAAAGAGGTCCACGAAATACAGATGTAACTCTGTAAGATGAAATACAGAAATCTAAGCAGTTTTATAGAAAGCTTCCTTCCAGATTTAATCGGAGGTTATTTCCTTTTTTACCATAGCCCTCTATGGGCTTCCAAATATCACTGTGCCAATTCCACAAGAAGTGACTTAGCGAAAGGCTTTTTTAGGGGAAAGCTGTACGTCTGTGAGATGATTTCACAAAACACAAAGAAGTTTTTCAGAAAGCTTCTTTCTGTTTGTTATCGGAGGATATTTCCTTTGGCCCTATAGTCTTCAAAGTGATCCGAAATATCTGTTCTCAGATTCCACAGAAATAAGGCTAGCAAAGAGATCCACGAAATACAGATGTAATTTGGTGAGATGAATAAACAGATCACTAAGCAGTTTCTCAGATATCTTCTTTCCAGATATCATCGGTGGATATTTCCTTTTCCACAATAGTGCCCTATGGGTTTCCAAATATCACTTTGCCAATTCCACATGAACTGTCTTAGCGAAAGGCTTCTTGAGGGGAGAGCTGAACTCTGTGAGATGATTTCACAGAACACAAAGAAGTTTCTCAGAAAGCTTCTTTCTCTTTGTTATCGGAGGATATTTCCTTTGGCCCTATAGTCTTCAAAGGGATCCGAAATATCTCTCGTCAGATTCCACAGAAATAAGGCTAGCAAAGAGATCCAGGAAATACAGATGAAACTCTGTGAGATGAATTAACAGAACACTAAGCAGTTTCTCAGAAATCTTCTTTTCAGATTTCATCGGAGTGTATTTCCTTTTTCACCATAGACCTCTATGGGCTTCCAAGTATCACTTTGCCAATTCCAGAAGAAGGGTCTTAGCGAAAGGATTCTTGAGGAGAAAGCTGTAACTCTGTGAGATGATTTCACAGAACACAAAGAAGTTTTTCAGAAAGGTTCTTTCTCTTTGTTATCGGAGGATATGTCCTTTGGCCCTATAGTCTTCAAAGGGATCTGAAATATCTGTTCTCAGATTCCACAGAAATAAGGCTAGCAAAGAGATCCACGAAATACAGATTTAACTCTGTGAGATGAATTAACAGAACACTAAGCAGTTTCTCAGAAAACTTCTTTGCAGATTTCATCTTAGGAGATTTGATTTTCAACATAGCCCTCTATGGGCTTCCAAGTATCACTTTGCCAATTCCACAACAACTGTCTTAGCGAAAGGCTTCTTGAGGGGAAAACTGTAACTCTGTGACATGATTTCACAGAACACAAAGAAGTTTCTCAGAGAGCTTCTTTCTCTTTGTTATCGGAGGATATTTCCTTTGGCCCTATAGTCTTCAAAGGGATCTGAAATATATTTTCTCAGATTCCACAGAAATAAGGCTAGCAAAGAGATGCACGAAATACAGATGTAACTCTGTGAGATGAATTAACAGAACACTAAGCAGTTTCTCAGAAAGCTTCTTTCCAGATTTCATAGGAGGATAATTCCTTTTTCACCAGAGCCCCCTATGGGCTTCCAAATATCACTTTGCCAATTCCGCAAGAACTGTCTTAGCGAAAGGCTTCCTGAGGGAACGCTGTAACTCTGGGTGATGATTTCACAGAACACAAAGAAGTTTCTCAGAAAGCTTCTTTCTCTTTGTTATCGGAGGATATTTACTTTGGCCCTATAGTCTTCAAAGGGATCCGAAATATCTGTTCTCAGATTCCACAGAAATAAGGCTAGCAAAATGATCCACGAAATACAGATGTAACTCTGTGAGATGAGTTAACAGAACACTAAGCACTTTCTCAGAAAGCTTATTAGATTTCATCGTAGGATATTTCCTTTTCCACAATAGTGTTCTATGGGTTTCCGAATATCACTTTGCCAATTCCACAAGAACTGTCTTAGGGAAAGGCTTCTTGAGGGGAAAGCGGTAACTCTGTGAGATAATTTCACAGAACACAAAGAAGTTTCTCAGAAAGCTTCTTTCTCTTTGTCATCAGGGGATATTTCCTTTGGCCCTACAGTCTTCAAAGGGAAAGGAAATATCTGTCCTCAGATTCCACAGAAATAAGGCTAGCAAAGAGATCAACGAAATGCAGATGTAACTCTGTGAGCTGAATTAACAGAACACTAAGCAGTTTCTCAGAAAGCTTCTTTCCAGATTTCATCTGAGGATATTTCCTTTTTCACCATAGCCCTCTATGGGCTTCCAAATATCACTTTGCCAATTCCACAAGAACTGTCTTAGCGAAAGGCTTCTTGAGGGGAAAGCTGTAATTCTGTGAGATGATTTCACAGAACACAAAGAAGTTTCACAGAAAGCTTCTTTCTCTTTGTTATCGGAGGATATTTCCTTTGGCCCTATAGTCTTCAAAGGGATCCGAAATATCTGTTCTCAGATTCCACGGAAATAAGGCTAGCAAAGAGATCCACGAAATACAGATGTAACCCTGTTGATGAATTAACAGAACACTAAGCAGTTTCTCGGGAAGCTTCTTTCCAGATTTCATCGTAGGAGATTTCCTTTTTCACCCTTGCCCTCTATGGGCTTCCAAATATCACTTTGCCAATTCCACAAGAAGTGTCTTAGAGAAAGGCTTCTTGACTGGAAAGCTGTAACTCTGTGAGGTGATTTCAAAGAACACAAAGAGGTTTCTCAGAAAGCTTCTTTCTCTTTGTTATCGGAGGAAATTTCCTTTGGCCCTTATAATCGTCAAAGGGATCCGAAATATCTGTTCTCATATTCCACAGAAGTAAGGCTAGCAAAGAGATCCACGAAATACAGATGTAACTCTGTGAGATGAATTAACAGAACACTAAGCCGTTTTTCAGAAAGCTGCTATCCAGATTTCATCTGAGGATATTTCCTTTTTCACCGTAGCCCTCTATGGGCTTCCAAATATCACTTTGCCAATTCCACAAGAACTGTTTTAGCGAAAGGCTTCTTGAGGGGAAAGCTGTAACTCTGTTGATGATATCACAGAACACAAAGAAGATTCTCAGAAAGCTTCTTTCTCTTTGTAATCGCAGGATATTTCCTTTGGCCCTATAGTCTTCAAAAGGATCAGAAACATCTGTCCTCAGATTCCACAGAAATAAAGCAAGCAAAGAGATCCAAGAAAGACAGATGTAACTCTGTGAGATGAATTAACAGAACACTAAGCAGTTTCTCAGAAAGCTTCTTTGAAGATTTCCTCGGGGGATACTTCCTTTTTCACCATAGCCCTCTATGGGCTTCCAAATATCACTCTGACAATTCCACAAGAACTGTCTTAGCGAAAGGTTTCTTGAGGGGAAAGCTGTAACTCTGTGAGACGATTTCACAGAAAACAAAGAAGTTTCTCAGAAAGCTTCTTTCTCTTTGTTATCGGCGGATATTTCCTTTGGCCCTATAGTCTTCAAAGGGATCCGAAATATCTGTTCTAAGATTCCACAGAAATAAGGCTAGCAAAGAGATCCACGAAATACAGATGTAACTCTGTGAGATGAATTAACAGAACGCTAAGCATTTTCTCAGAAAGCTTCTTTGCAGATTTCTTTGGAGGATATTTCCTTTTTCACCGTGGCCCTCTGTGGGCTTCCAAATAACACTTTGCCAATTCCACAAGAACTGTCTTATCGAAAGGTTTCTTGAGGGGAAAGCTGTAACTCTGTGAGATGATTTCACAGAACACAAAGAAGTTTCTCAGAAACTTTTTTTCTCTTAGTTATCGGAGGATATTTCCTTTGGCCCTATAGTCTTCAAAGGGATGCGAAATATCTGTTCTCAGATTCCACAGAAATAAGGCTAGCAAAGAGATCCACGAAACACAGATGTAACTCTGTGAGATGAATTAACAGAACACTAAGCAGTATCTCAGAGAGCTTCTTTCCAGATTTCATCGGAGGATAGTTCCTTTTTCACCATAGCCCTCTATGGGCTTCCAATTATCACTTTGCCAATTCCACAAGAACTGTATTAGCAAAACGCTTCTTGAGGTTAAAGCTGTAACTCTGTGAGATGATTTCACAGAACACAAAGAAGATTCTCAGAAAGCTTCTTTCTCTTTGTTATCGTAGGATAATTCCTTTGGCCCCGTAGTCTTCAAAGGGATCCGAAATATCTGTTATCAGATTCCACAGAAATAAGGCTAGCAAAGAGATCCACGAAATGCAGATGTAACTCTGTGAGATGAATTAACAGAACACTAAGCAGTTTCTCAGAAACTTCTTTCCTGATTTCCTCGGAGGATATTTCCTTTTTCACCATAGCCCTCTATGGGCTTCCAAATATCACTTTGCCAATTCCACAAGAACTCTCTTAGTAAAGGCTTCTTGAGTTGAAAGCTGTAACTCTGTGAGATGATTTCACAGAACACAAAGAAGATTCTCAGGAAGCTTCTTTCTCTTTGTTATCGGAGGATATTTCCTCTGGCCCTATAGTCTTCAAAAGGATCCGAAATATCTGTCCTCAGATTCCACAGAAATAAGGCTAGCAAAGAGATACACGAAATACAGATGTAACTCTGTGAGATGAATTAACAGAACACTAAGCACTTTCTCAGAAAGCTTCTTTGCAGATTTCCTCGGAGGATATTTCCATCTTCACCATAGCCCTCTATGGGCTTCCAAATATCACTTTGCCAATTCCACAAGAACTGTCTTAGCGAAAGGTTTCTTGAGGGGAAAGCTGTAACTCTGTGAGATCATTGCACAGAACACAAAGAAGTTTCTCAGAAAGCATCTTACTCTTTGTTATCTGAGGGTATTTCGTTTTGCCGTATAGTCTTCAAAGAGATCCGAAATATCTGTTCTCAGATTCCACAGAAATAAGGCTAGCAAAGAGAACCATGAAATACAGATATAACTCTGTGAGATGAATTAACAAAACACTAAGCAGTTTCTCTGAAAGTTTCTTTGCAGATTTCAACGGAGTATATTTCCTTTTTCACCATAGCCCTCTAAGGGCTTCCAAATATCACTTTGCCAATTCCTCAAGAACTGTCTTAGCGAAAGGCTTCTTGAGGGGAAAGATGTAACTCTGTGAGATGATTTCACAGAACACAAAGAAGTTTCTCAGAAACTTTTATTCTCTTTGTTATCGGAGGATATTTCCTTTGGCCCTATAGTCTTCAAAGGGATGCGAAATATCTGTTCTCAGATTCCACAGAAATAAGGCTAGCAAAGAGATCCACGAAACACAGATGTAACTCTGTGAGATGAATTAACAGAACACTAAGCAGTTTCTCAGAAAGCTTCTTTCCAGATTTCATCGGAGGATAGTTCCTTTTTCACCATAGCCCTCTATGGGCTTCCAAATATCACTTTGCCAATTCCACAAGAACTGTATTAGCAAAACGCTTCTTGAGGTTAAAGCTGTAACTCTGTGAGATGATTTCACAGAACACAAAGAAGTTTCTCAGAAAGATTCTTTCTCTTTTTTATCCAATTGTATTTCCTTTGGCCCTATAGTCTTCAAAGGGATCCGAAATATCTCTTCTCAGATTCCACAGAAATAAGGCTAGCAAAGAGATCCACGAAATACAGATGTAACTCTGTGAGATGAATTAACGGAACACTAAGCAGTTTCTCAGAAAGCTTCTTTCCAGATTTCATCTGAGGATATTTCCTTTTTCACCATACCCCTCTATGGGCTTCCAAATATCACTTTGCCAACTCCACAAGAACTGTCTTAGCGAAAGGCTTCTTGAAGGGAAATATGTAACTCTGTGAGATGATTTCACAGAATACAAAGAATTTTCTGAGAAAGCTTGTTTCTCTTTATTATCGGAGGGTATTTCCTTTGGCCTTATAGTCTTCAAAGGGATCCGAAATATCTGTTCTCAGATTCCACAGAAAAAAGGCTAGCTAAAAGATCCACGAAATAGAGATGTAACTCCGTGAGATGAATTAACGGAACACTAAGCAGTTTCTCAGAAAGCTTCTTTCCAGATTTCATCGGAGGATATTTCCTTTTTCACATTGGCCCTCTATGGGCTTCCAAATATCACTTTGCCAATTCCACAGGAACTGTCTTAGCGAAAGGCTTCTTGCGGGGAAAGCTGTAACTCTGTGAGATGATTTCACAGAACACAAAGAAGTTTCTCAGAAAGCTTCTTTCTCTTTGTTATCGGAGGATATTTCCTGTGGCCCTATTGTCTTCAAAGGCATCCGAAATATATATTCTCAGATTCCTCCGAAATAAGGCTAGCAAAGAGATCCACGAAATACAGATGTAAGTCTGTAGGATGAATTAAGAGAACACTAAGCAGTTTCTCAGAAGGCATCTTTGCAGATTTCATCGGAGGATATTTCCTTTTTCACCATAGCCCTCTATGGGCTTCCAAATATCACTTTTCCAATTCCACAAGAACTGTCTTAGCGAAAGGCTTCTTGAGGGGAAAGCTGTAACTCTGTGAGATGATTGCACAGAACACAAAGAAGTTTCTCAGAAAGCATCTTTCTCTTTGTTATCACAGGTCATTTCCTTTTTCCCTATACTCTTCAAAGGGATCCGAAATATCTGTTCTCAGATTTCACAGAAATAAGGCTAGCAAAGAGATCCACGAAATACAGATGTAACACTGTGAGATGAATTAACAGAACACTAAGTATTTCGCAGAAAGCTTCTTTACAGATTTCCTCGGAGGTTATTTCCTTTTTCACCATAGCCCTCTATGGGCTTCCAAATATCACTTTGCCAATTCCACAAGAACTGTCTTAGCGAAAGGCTTCTTGAGGGGAAAGCTGTAACTCTGTGAGATGATTTCACAGAACACAAAGAAGTTTCTCAGAAAGCTCTTTCTCTTTGTTATCGGAGGGTATTTCCTTTGGCCCTATAGTCTTCAAAGAGATCCGAAATATCTGTTCTCAGATTCCACAGAAATAAGGCTAGCAAAGAGATCCATGAAATTGAGATATAACTCTGTGAGATGAATTAACAGAACACTAAGCAGTTTCTCTGAAAGTTTCTTTGCAGATTTCAACGGAGTATATTTCCTTTTTCACCATAGCCCTCCTTGGGCTTCCAAATATCACTTTGCCAATTCCACAAGAACTGTCTTAGCGAAAGGCTTCTTGAGGGGAAAGCTGTAACTCTGTTAGATGATTTCACAGAACACAAAGAAGTTTCTCAGAAAGCTTCTTTCTCTTTGTTTTCGGAGAATATATCTTTTCGCCCATAGTCTTCAAAGGGAACCGAAACATCTGTTGTCAGATTCCACAGAAATAAGGCTAGCAAGGAGATCAACGAAATACAGCTGTAACTCTCTGAGATGAATTAAAAGAACACTAAACAGTTTCTCAGAAAACTTCTTTCCAGATTTCACCGGAGAATATTTCCTTTTTCACCATAGCCCTCTATGGGCTTCCAACTATCACTTTGCCAACTACACAAACTGTCTTGGCGAAAGGCTTCTTGAGGGAAAAGCTGTAACTCTGTGAGATGATTTCACAGAACACAAAGAAGTTTCTCAGAAAGCTTCTTTCTCTTTGTTATCGGAGGATATTTGCTTTCGCCCTATACTCTTCAAAGTGTTCCGAAACATCTGTTGTCAGATTCCACAGCAATAAGGCTAGCAAGGAGATCCACGAAATATAGATGTAACTCTGTGAGATGGATTAACAGAACACTAAGCAGTTTCTCAGAAAGTTTCTTTCCAGATTTCAAAGGAGGATATTTCCTTTTTCACCATAGCCCTATATGGGCTTCCAAATATCACTTTGCCAATTCCACAAGAACTCTCTTAGCGAAAGGCTTTTTGAGGGGAAAGCTGTAACTCTCTGAGATGATTTCACAGAACACAAAGAAGTTTCTCAGAAAGTTTTTTCTCGTTGTTGTCGGAGGATATTTCCTTTGGCCCTATAGTCTTTGAAGGGATCCGAAATATCTGTTCTCAGATTCCACAGAAATAAGGCTGGCAAAGAGGTCCACGAAATACAGATGTAACTCTGTGAGATGAATTAACAGAACCCTAAGCATTTTCTCAGAAAGCTTGTTTGCAGATTACATCAGAGGTTAATTCCCTTTTCACCTTAGCCCTCTATGGGCTTCCAAATATCACTTTGCTAATTCCACAAGAACTGTCTTGGCGAAAGGCTTCTTGAGGGGAAAGCTGTAACTCTGTGAGATGGTTTCACAGAAAACAAACAAGTTTCGCAGGAAGCTTCTTTCTCTTTGTTATCGGAGGATATTTCCTTGGGCGCTATAGTCTTGAGAGGGATCCGAAATATCTGTCCTCAGATTCCACGGAAATAAGGCTAGCAAAGAGATCCACGAAATACAGATGTAACTCTGTGAGATGAATTAGCAGAACACTAAGCAGTTCCTCAGCAAGCTAATTTCCACATTTCTTCTGAGGATATTTCCTTTTTCACCAGAGCCTTCTATGGGCTTCCAAATATCACTTAGCCAATTCCACAAGAACTGACTTAGCGAAAGGCTTCTTGATGGGAATGCTGTAACTCTGTGAGATGATTTCACAGAACGCAAAGAGTTTCTCAGAAAGCTTCTTTCTCTTTTTTATCAGAAGATATTTCCGTTGGCCCTATAGTCTTCAAAGGGATCCGAATTATCAGTTCTCAGATTCCACAGAAATAAGGCTAGCAAAGAGATCCACGAAATACAGATGTAACTCGGTGATATGAATTAACAGAACACTAAGCAGTTTCTCAGAAAGCTTCTTTCCAGATTTCATCTGAGGATATTTCCTTTTTCACCACAGCCCTCTATGGGCTTCCAAATAACACTTTGCCAATTCCACAAGAACTCTCTTATCGAAAGGTTTCTTGAGGGGAAAGCTGTAACTCTGTGAGATGATTTCACAGAACACAAAGAAGTTTCTCAGAAACTTTTATTCTCTTTGTTATCGGAGGATATTTCCTTTGGCCCTATAGTCTTCAAAGGGATGCGAAATATCTGTTCTCAGATTCCACAGAAATAAGGCTAGCAAAGAGATCCACGAAACACAGATGTAACTCTGTGAGATGAATTAACAAAACACTAAGCAGTTTCTCAGAAAGCTTCTTTCCAGATTTCATCGGAGGATAGTTCCTTTTTCACCATAGCCCTCTATGGGCTTCCAAATATCACTTTGCCAATTCCACAAGAACTGTATTAGCAAAACGCTTCTTGAGGGCAAAGCTGTAACTCTGTGAGATGATTTCACAGAACACAAAGAAGTTTCTCAGAAAGCTTCTTTCTCTTTGTTATCGGAGGATATTTCCTTTGGCCCTATAGTCTTCAAAGGGAGCCGAAATATCAGTTCTCAGATTCCTCAGAAATAAGGGTAGCAAAGAGATCCACGAAATACATATGTAAGTATGTGAGTGGAAGTCACACATCACAGAGCAGTTTCTCAGAAAGCTTCTTTCCAGATTTCATCTGAGGATATTTAATTTTTAACCATAGCCCTCTATGGATTTCCACACATCACTTTGCCAATTCCACAAGAAGTGTCTTAGCGAAAGGCTTCTTGAGGGGAAAGCTGTAACTCTGTGAGATGATTTCACAGAACACAAAGAAGTTTTTCATAAAGGTTCTTTGTCTTTGTTATCGTAGGATATTTTATTTGGCCCTATAGTCTTCAAAGGGATCCGAAATATCTGTTCTCAGATTCCACAGAAATAAGGCTAGCGAAGAGATCCACGAAACACAGATGTAACTCTGTGAGATGAATTAACAGAACACTAAGCAGTTTCTCAGAAAGCTTCTTTTCAGATTTCATCTGAGGATATTTCCTTTTTCACCATAGCCCTCTATGGGCTTCCAAATATCACTTTGCCAATTCCACAAGAACTGTCTTAGCGAAAGGATTCTTGATGGGAAAGCTGTAACTCTCTGTTATGACTCCACCGAACACAAAAAAGTTTCACAGAATTCTTCTTTCTCTTTGTTATCGGAGGATATTTCCTTTGGCCCTATAGTCTTCAAAGGGATACGAAATATCTGTTCTCAGATTCCACAGCAATAAGGGTAGCAAAGAGATCACTAAATACAGATGTAACTCTGTGAGATGAGTTGTCAGAACATTAAGATGTTTCTCAGAAAGCTTCTTTGCAGATTTTCATCTGAGGATAATTCCTTTTTCACCGTAGCCCTCTAAGGGCTTCCAAATATCACTTTGCCAATTCCACAAGAACTGTCTTAGCGAAAGGCTTCTTGAGGGGAAAGCTGTAACTCTGTGAGATGATTTCACAGAACACAAAGAAGTTTCTCAGAAAGCTTCTTTCTCTTTGTTATCGGAGGATATTTCCTTTGGCCCTATAGTCTTCAAAGGGATCCGAAATATCGCTTCTCAGATTCCACAGAAAGAAGGCTAGCAAAGAGATCCACGAAATACAGATGTATCTCTGTGAGATGAATTAACAGATCACTATGTAGTTTCTCAGAAAGTTTCTTTCCAGATTTCATCTGAGTATATTTCCTTTTTCACCATAGCCCTCTATGGGCTTCCAAATATCACTTTGCCAATTCCACAAGAACTGTCTTAGCGAAAGGCTTCTTGAGGGGAAAGCTGTAACTCTGTGAGATGATTTCACAGAACACAAAGAAGTTTCTCAGAAAGCTTCTTTCTCTTTGTTATTGGAGGATATTTCCATTGGCCCTTTAGTCTTCAAAGGGATCCGAATTATCTGTTCTCAGATTCCACAGAAATAAGGCTAGCAAAGAGATCCACAAAATACAGATGTAACTCTGTGAGTGGAAGTCACACATCACAGGGCAGTTTCTGAGAAAGCTTCTTTCCAGATTTCATCTGAGGAGAGTTCCTTTTTCACCATAGCCCTCTATGGGCATCCAAATATCACTTTGCCAATTCCACAAGAACTGTCTTAGCGAAAGGCTTCTTGAGGGGAAAGCTGTAACTCTGTGAGATGATTTCACAGAACACAAAGAAGTTTTTCAAAAAGCTTCTTTGTCTTTGTTATCGTAGGATATTTTTTTTGGCCCTATAGTCTTCAAAGGGATCCGAAATATCTGTTCTCAGATTCCACAGAAATAAGGCTAGCGAAGAGATCCACGAAATACAGATGTAACTCTGTGAGATGAATTAACAGAACACTAAGCAGTTTCTCAGAAAGCTTCTTTCCAGATTTCATCTGAGGATATTTCCTTTTTCACCATAGCCCTCTATGGGCTTCCAAATATCACTTTGCCATTTCCACAAGAACTGTCTTAGCGAAAGGATTCATGATGGGAATGCTGTAACTCTCTGTTATGACTCCACCGAACACAAAAAAGTTTCTCAGAATGCTTCTTTCTCTTTGTTATCGGAGGATATTTCCTTTGGCCCTATAGTCTTCAAAGGGATCCGAAATATGTGTTCTCAGATTCCACAGAAATAAGGCTAGGAAAGAGATCCACGAAATACAGATATAACTCTGTGAGATGAATTAACAGAACACTAAGCAGTTTCTCAGAAAGCTTCTTTACACTTTTCATCTGAGGATATTTCCTTTTTCACCATAGCCCTCTATGGGCTTCCAAATATCACTTTGACAATTCCAAAAGAACTGTCTTAGTGAAAGTCTTCTTGAGGGGAAAGCTGTAACTCTGTGAGATGATTTCACAGAACACAAAGAAGTTTCTCAGAAAGCTTCTTTCTCTTTGTTATCGGAGAATATTTCCTTTGGCCCTACAGTCTTCAAAGGGATCCGAAATATCTGTTCTCTGATTCCACAGAAATAAGGCTAGCAAAGACATCCACGAAATACAGATGTAACTCTGTGAGTGGAAGTCACACATCACAGAGCAGTTTCTCAGAATGCTTCTTTCCAGATTTCATCTGAGGATATTTCCTTTTTCACCTTAGTTCTCTATGGGCTTCCAAATATCACTTTGACAATTCCACAAGAACTGTCTTAGCGAGAGGCTTCTGAGGGGAAAGCTGTATCTCTGTGAGATGATTTCACAGAACACAAAGAAGTTTCTCAGAAAGCTTCTTTCTCTTTGTTATCAGACGATATTTCCTTTGTCCCTAAGTCTTCAAAGGGATTCGAAATATCTGTTCTCTGATTCCACAGAAATAAGGCTAGCAAAGACATCCACGAAATACAGATGTAACTCTGTGAGTGGAAGTCACACATCACAGAGCAGTTTCTCAGAAAGCTTCTTTCCAGATTTCATCTGAGGATATTTCCTTTTTCACCTTAGTTCTCTATGGGCTTCCAAATATCACTTTGACAATTCCACAAGAACTGTCTTAGCGAGAGGCTTCTGAGGGGAAAGCTGTATCTCTGTGAGATGATTTCACAGAACACAAAGAAGTTTCTCAGAAAGCTTCTTTCTCTTTGTTATCAGACGATATTTCCTTTGTCCCTAAGTCTTCAAAGGGATCCGAAATATCTGTTCTCAGATTCCACAGAAATAAAGCCAGCGAAGAGATCCACGAAATACAGATGTAACTCTGAGAGATGAATTAACAGAACACTAAGCTGTTTCTCAGAAAGCTTCTTTCCAGCTTTCATCTGAGGATATTTCCTTTTTCGCCATAGCTCTCTATGGGCTTCCAAATATCACTTTGAAATTCCACAAGAACTGTCTCAACGAAAGGCTTCTTGATGGGAAAGCTGTAACTCTGTGTGATGATTTCACAGAACACAAAGAAGTTTCTCATAAAGCTTCTTTCTCTTAAGTATCGGAGGATATTTCCTTTGGCCCTATAGTCTTCAAAGGGATCCGAAATATCTGTTCTCAGATTCCACAGAAATAAAGCTAGCAAAGAGATCCACGAAATACAGATGTAAGTCTGTGAGTGGAAGTCACACATCACAGAGCAGTTTCTCAGAAAGCTTCCTTCCAGATTTCATCGGAGTATATTTCCTTTTTCACCATAGCCCTCTATTGGCTTCTAAATATCACTTTGCCAATTCCACAAGAACTGTCTTAGTGAAAGGCTTCTTGAGGGGAAAGAGGTAACTCTGTGAGATGATTTCACAGAACACAAAGAAGATTATCAGATAGCTTCTTTCTCTTTGTTATCGAAGAATATTTCCTTTGGCCCTATAGTCTTCAAAGGGAAAGGAAATATCTGTTCTCAGATTTCACAGAAATAAGGCTAGTAAAGAGATCCACGAAATACAGATGTAACTCTGTGAGATGAATTAACAGAACACTAAGCAGTTTCTCAGAAATCTTCTTTCCAGATTTCATCAGAGGATATTTCTTTTTTCACCATAGCCCTCCATGAGCTTCCAAATATCACTTTGTCAATTCCACAAGAACTGTCTTAGCGAAAGTCTTCTTGAGGGGAAAGCTGTAACTCTTGGAGATGATTTCACAGAACACAACGAAGTTTCTCTGAAAGCTTCTTTCTCTTTGTTATCGGAGGATATTCCCTTTGGCCCTATAGTCTTCAAAGGGATCCGAAATATCTGTTGTAGAATCCACAGAAACAAGGCTAGCAAAGAGTTCCACGAAATACAGATGTAACTCTGTGAGACGAATTATCAGAACACTAAGCAGTTTCTCAGAAAGCTTCTTTCCAGATTTCATCAGAGGATATTTCCTTTTTCACCATAGCCCTCTATGGCCTTCCAAATATCACTTTGCCAATTCCACAAGAACTGTCTTATCCAAAGGCTTCTTGAGGGGAAAGCTGTAACTCTGTGAGATGATTTCACAGAACACAAAGAAGTTTCTCAGAAAGCTTCTTTCTCTTTGTTATCGGAGGATATTTTCTTTGGCCCTATAGTCATCAAAGCGATTCGAAACGTCTGTTCTCAATTTCCACAGAAATAAGGCTAGAAAAGAGATCGGCGAAATGCAGATGTAACTCTGGAAGACGAATTAACAGAACGCTGAGCATTTTCTCAGAAAGCTTCTTTCCAGATTTCATCGGAGGATATTTCCTTTTTCACCGTAGCACTCTATGGGCATCCAAATATCACTTTGCCAATTCCACAAGAACTGTCTTAGCGAAAGGCTTCTTGAGGGAAAAGCTGTAACTCTGTGAGATGATTTCTCCGAACAGAAAGAAGTTTCTCAGAAAGCTTCTTTCTCTTTGTTATCGAAGGATATTTCCTTTGGCCCTATAGTCTTCAAAGGGATCCGAAATATCTGTTCTCAGATTCCTCAGAAGTAAGGCTAGCAAGGAGATCCACGAAATACAGATGTAACTCTGTGAGATGAATTATCAGAACACTAAGCAGTTTCTCAGAAACCTTTCCGGGTTTCATCGGAGGATATTTCCTTTTTCACCATAGACCTCTCTGGGCCCCCAATTATCACTTTGCCAATTCTACAAGAACTGTCTTAGAGAAAGGCTTCTGGAGGGGAATGCTCTAACTCTGTTAGATGATTTCACAGAACACAAAGAAGTTTCTCAAAAAGCTTCTTTCTCTTTGTTATCGGAGGATATTTCCTTTGGCCCTATAATCTTCAAAGCGATCCGAAATATCTGTTATCAATTTCCAAAGAAATAAGGCTAGCAAAGAGATTCACAAAATACAGTTGTAACTCTGGGAGATGAATTAACAGAACACTAAGCAGTTTCTGAGAAACCTTCTTTCCAGATTTCATCGGAGGATATTTCCTTTTTCACCATAGCCCTCTATGGGCTTCCAAATATCACTTTGCCAATTCCACAAGAACTGTCTTAGCGAAAGCCTTCTTGAGGGGAAAGCTATAATTCTGTGAGATGATTTCACAAAACACCAAGAAGTTTCTCAGAAAGTTTCTTTCTCTTTGTTATCGGAGGATATTTCCTTTGGCCCTATAGTCTTCAAAGGGATCCGAAATATCTGTTGTCAGATTTCACAGAAATAAGGCTAGCAAAGAGATCCACGAAATTCAGAAGTAACTCTGTGAGATGAATTAACAAAAAACTAAGCAGTTTCTCAGAAAGTTTCTTTCCAGATTTCATCGGAGGATATTTCCTTTTTCACCGTAATCATCTATGGGTTTCCAAATATCACTTTCACAATTCCACATGAACAGTCTTAGCGAAAGGCTTCCCGAGGGGAAAGCTGTAACTCTGTGAGATGATTTCACAGAAAACAAAGAAGTTTCTCAGAAAGCTTCTGTCTCTTTGTTATAGGAGGATATTTCCTTTGGCCCTATCTTCTTCAAAGGGATTCGAAATATCTGTTCTCGGATTCCACAGAAATAAGGCTAGCAAATACATCCACGAAATACAGATGTAACTCTCTGAGATGAATTAAGGAACACTAAGCAGTTAATCAGAAAGTTTCTTCCCCGATTTCATTGGAGGATATTTGCTTTTTCATCTTAGCAATCTATGGGCTTCCAAATATCACTTTGCCAATTCCACAAGAACTGTCTTAGCGAAAGGCTTCTTCAGTGGAAGGCTGTAACTCTGGGAGATGATTTCACAGAACACAAAGAAGTTTCTCAGAAAGCTTTTTTCTCTTTGTTATCGGAGGATATTTCTTTTGGCCCTATAGACTTCAAAGGGATCCGAAATGTCTGTTCTCAATTTCCACAGAAATAAGGCTGGCAAAGAGATCCACGAATAACAGATGTAACTCTCGGAGATGAAATAACAGAACACTAAGCAGTTTCTCATAAAGCTTCTTTCCAGATTTCATCGGAGGATATTTCCTTTTTTACCATAGCCCTCTATGGGCTTCCAAATATCACTTTGCCAATTCCACAAGAACTGTCTTAGCCAAAGGCTTCTTGAGGGGAAAGCTGTAACTCTGTGAGATGATTTCACAGAACACAAAGAAGTTTCTCAGAAAGCTTCCTTCTCTTTGTTATCGGAGGATATTTCCTTTGGCCCTCTAGTCTTCAAAGGGATCCGAAATATCTGTTCTCAGATTCCACAGAAACAAGGCTAGCAAAGAGATCCACGAAATACAGATGTAACTCTGGGAGATGAATTACCTGAACACTAAGCAGTTTCTCAGAAAGCTTCTTTCCAGATTTCATCGGAGGATATTTCCTTTTTCACCGTAGCCCTCCATGGGCTTCCAAATATCACTTTCACAATTCCACAAGAACTGTCTTAGCGAAAGGCTTCTTGAGGGGAAAGCTGTAACTCTGTGAGATGATTTCACAGAACACAAAGAAGTTTCTCAGAAAGCTTCTTTCTCTTTGTTATTGGAGGATATTTCCTTTGGCCTTATAGTCTTCAAAGGGATCCGAAATATCTGTTCTCAGATTCCACAGAAATAAGGCTAGCAAAGAGATCCACGAAATACAGGTGTAACTTTGTGAGATGAATTAACAGAACACTAAGCAGTTTCTCAGACAGATTCTTACCAGATTTCATCGGAGGATATTTCCTTTTTCACCATAGCCATCTATGGGCTTCCAAATATCACTTTCCCAATTCCACAAGAACTGTCTTAGCCAAAGGCGTCTTGAGGGGAAAGCTGTAACTCTGTGAGATGATTTCACAGAACACTAAGAAGTTTCTTAGAAAGCTTCTTTCTCTTTGTTATCGAAGGATATTTCTTTTTTCACCATAGCCATCTATGGGCTTGCAAATATCACTTTGCCAAATCCACAAGAACTGTCTTAGCGAAAGGCTTCTTGAGGGGAAAGCTGTAACTCTGTGAGATGTTTTCTGCGAACAGAAAGATGTTTCTCAGAAAGCTTCTTTCTCTTTGTTATCGGTGGATATAACCTTTGGCCGTATAGTCTTCAGAGGGATCCGAAATATCGGTTCTCAGATTCCACAGAAATAAGGCTAGCAAAGAGATTCACGAAATACAGATGTAACTCTGCGAGATGAATTAACAGAACACTAAGCAGTTTCTCAGAAAGCTTCTTTCCAGATTTCATCGGAGGATATTTCCTTTTTCACCATAGCCCTCTGTGGGCTTCCAAATATCACTTTGCCAATTCCACAAGAACTGTCTTAGCCAAAGGCTTCTTGAGGGGAAAGCTGAAACTCAGTGAGATGATTTCACAGAACACAAAGAAGTTTCTCAGAAAGCTTCTTTCTCTTTGTTATCGGAGGATATTTCCTTTGGCCCTATAGACTTCAAAGGTATCCGAAATATCTGTCCTCAGATTCCACAGAAAAAAGGCTAACAAAGAGATCCACGAAATGCAGATGTAACTCTGTGAGATGAATTAACAGAACAATAAGCGGTTTCGCAGAAAGCTTCTTTCCAGATTTCATCGGAGGATATTTCCTTTTTCACCATAGACCTCTATGGGCTTCCAAATATCACTTTGCCAATTCCACAACAATTGTCTTAGCGAAAGGCTTCCCGAGGGGAAAGCTGTAACTCCGTGAGATGATTTCATGGAACACAAAGAAGTTTCTCAGAAAGCTTCTTTCTCTTTGTTATCGGAGGATATTTCCTTTGGCCCTAGAGTCTTCAAAGGGATCCGAAATATCAGTTCTCAGATTCCACAGAAATAAGGCTAGCAAAGAGATCCACGAAATACGGATGTAACTCTGAGAGATGAATTAACAGTACACTAAGCAGTTTCTCAGAAAGCTTCTTTCCAGATTTCATCGGAGGATATCTCCTTTTTCACCATAGCCCTCTATGGGCATCCAAATATCACTTTGCCAATTCCACAACAATTGTCTTAGCGAAAGGCTTCCCGAGGGGAAAGCTGTAACTCCGTGAGATGATTTCATGGAACACAAAGAAGTTTCTCAGAAAGCTTCTTTCTCTTTGTTATCGGAGGATATTTCCTTTGGCCCTATAGTCTTCCAAGGGATCCGAAATATCAGTTCTCAGAATCCACAAAAATAAGGCTAGCAAAGAGATCCACGAAATACAGATGTAACTCTGGGAGATGAATTAACAGTACACTAAGCAGTTTCTCAGAAACTTCTTTCCAGATTTCATCGGAGGATATCTCGTTTTTCACCATAGCCCTCTATGGGCATCCAAATATCACTTTGCCAATTACACAAGAACTGTCTTAGCGAAAGGCTTCTTGAGGGGAAAGCTGTAACACTGTGAGGTGATTTCACAGAACACAAAGAAGTTTCTCAGAAAGCTTCTTTCTCTTTGTTATAGGGGGATATTCCCTTTGGCCCTATAGTATTCAAAGGGATCCGAAGTATCAGTTCTCAGATTCCACAGAAATAAGGCTAGCAAAGAGATGCACAAAATACAGATGTAACTCTGTGAGATGAATTAAAGAACACTAAGCAGTTTATCAGAAAGCTTCTTACCAGATTTCCTCGGAGGATATTTCCTTTTTCACCATAGCCATCTAGGGGCTTCCAAATATCACTTTCACAATTCCACAAGAACTGTCTTAGCGAAAGGCTTCTTGAGGGGAAAGCTGTAACTCTGGGAGATGATTTCACAGAACACAAAGAAGTTTCTCAGGAAGCTTATTTCTCTTTGTTATCGGAGGATATTTCCTTTGGCCTTATAGTCTTCAAAGCGATCTGAAATATCTGTTCTCAGATTCCACAGAAATAAGGCTAGCAAAGAGATCCACGAAATACAGATGTAACTCTGTGAGATGAATTAACAGAACACTAGGCAGTTTCTCAGAAAGCTTCTTACCAGATTTCATCGGAGGATATTTCCTTTTTCACCATAGTCATCTTTGGGTTCCAAATATCACTTTGCCAATTCCACAAGAACTGTCTTAGCCAAAGGCTTCTTGAGGGGAAAGTTGTAGCTCTGTGAGGTGATTTCACAGAACACTAAGAGGTTTCTCAGAAAGCTTCTTACTCTTTGTTATCGGACGATATTTCCTTTGGCCCTATAGTCTTCCAAGGGATCCGAAATATCTGTTCTCAGATTCCACAGAAATAAGGCTAGCAAAGAGATCCACGAAATACAGATGTAACTCTGTGAGATGAGTTAACAGAACACTGAGCAGTTTCTCAGAAAGCTTCTTTCCAGATTTCATCGCAGGATATTTCCTTTTTCACCATAGCCCTCTACGGGCTACCAAATATCACTTTCCCAATTCCACAAGAACTGTCTTAGCGAAAGACTTCTTGAGGGGAAAGCTGTAACTCTGTAAGATGATTTGACAGAACACAAAGAAGTTTCTCAGAAAGCTTCTGTCTTTTTGTTTTCAGAGGATATTTCCTTTGGCCCTATAGTCTTCAAAGTGATTCGAAATATCTGTTCTTAGATTCCACAGAAATAAGGTTAGCAAAGAGACCCACGAAATACAGATGTAACTCTGTGAGATTAATTAACAGAACACTAAGCAGTTTCTCAGAAAGCTTCTTTCCAGATTTCATCGGAGGATATTTCCTTTTTCACCCTAGCCCTCTATGGGCTTCCAAATATCACTTTGCCAATTCCACAAGAACTGTCTTAGCGTGGCTTCTAGAGGGGAAAGCTGTAACTCTGTGAGATGAGTTCACAGAATATAAAGAAGTTTCTCAGAAAGCTTCTTTGTCTTTGTTATCGAAGGATATTACCTTTGACACTATTGTCTTCAAAGGGATCCGAAATATCTGTCTCAGATTCCACAGAAATAAGGCTAGCAAAGAGATCCACGAAATACACATGTAACTCTGTGAGATGAATTAAAGAACACAAAGCAGTTTCTCAGAAAGCTTCTTTGCAGATTTCATCAGAGGATATTTCCTTTTTCAGCATAGCCCTCTATGGGCTTCCAAATATCACTTTGTCAATTCCACAAGAAATGTCTTAGCGAACGGCTTCTTGAGTGGAAAGCTGTAACTCTGGGAGATGATTTCACAGAACACAAAGAAGTTTCTCAGAAAGCTTCCTTCTTTTTGTTATCGGAGGATATTTCCTTTGGCCCTATAGTCTTCCAAGGGATCCGAAATATCTCTTCTCAGATTCCACAGAAACAAGGCTAGCAAAGAGATCCACGAAATACAGATGTAACTCTGTGAGATGAATTAACAGAGCACTAAGCAGTTTCTCAGAAAGCTTCTTTCCAGATTTCATCGGAGTATATTTCCTTTTTCACCATAGCCCTCGATGGGCTTTCAAATATCACTTTGCCAATTCCACAAGAACTGTCTTAGCGAAAGGCTTCTTGAGGGGAAAGCTGTAACTCTGTGAGATGATTTCACAGAACACAAAGAAGATTCTCACAAAGCTTCTTTCTCTTTGTTATCGGAGGACATTTCCTTTGGCCCTATAGTCTTCAAAGTGAAAGGAAATATCTGTTCTCAGATTCCACAGAAATAAGGCTAGCAAAGAAATCCACGAAATACAGAAGTAACTCTGTGAGATGAATTAACAGAACACTAAGCAGTTTCTCAGAAAGCTTCTTACCAGATTTCCTCGGAGGATATTTCCTTTTTCACCATAGCCCTCTAGGGGCTTCCAAATATCACTTTGCCAATTCCACAAGAACTGTCTTAGCCAAAGGCTTCTTGAGCGGAAAGCTGTAACTCTGTGAGATGAATTAAAGAACACAAAGCAGTTTCTCAGAGAGCTTCTTTCCAGATTTTATCGGAGGATATTTCGTTTTTCACCATAGCCCTCTATGGGCTTCCAAATATCACTTTGCCAATTCCACAAGAACTGTCTTAGCGAAAGGCTTCTTAGGGGAAAGCTGTAACTCTGTGAGATGATTTCACAGAACACAAAGAAGTTTCTCAGAAAGCTTCTACCTCTTTGTTATCGGAGGATATTTCCTTTGACCCTATAGTCTTCAAAGGGATCCGAAATATCTGTCCTCAGATTCCACAGAAATAAGGCTAGCAAAGAGATCCACGAAATACAGATGTAACTCTGTGAGATGAATTAACAGAACACTAAGCAGTTTCTCAGAAAGCTTCTTTCCAGATTTCATCGGAGGATATTTCCTTTTTAACCATAGCCCTCTATGGGCTTCCAAATATCACTTTCACAATTCCACAAGAACTGTCTTAGCGAAAGGCTTCTTGAGGGGAAAGTTGTAACTCTGTGAGATGATTTCACAGAACACAAAGAAGTTTCTCAGAAAGCTTCTTTGTCTTTGTTATAGGAGGATATTCCCTTTGGCCCTATAGTCTTCAAAGGGATCCGAAATATCTCTTCTCAGATTCCACAGAAATAAGGCTAGCTAAGAGATCCACGAAATACAGATGTAACTCTGTGAGATGAATTAAAGAACACTAAGCAGTTTATCAGAAAGCTTCTTCCCAGATTTAATCGGAGGATATTTCAGTTTTCACCATAGCTCTCTATGGGCTTCCAAACATCACTTTGCGAATTCCACAAGAATTGTCTTAGCGAAAGGCTTCTTGAGGGGAAAGCTGTAACTCTGGGAGATGATTTAACAGAACACAAAGAAGTTTCTCAGAAAGCTTGTTTCTCTTTGTTATCGGAGGATAATTCCTTTGGCCCTATAGTCTTCAAAGGGATCCGAAATGTCTGTTCTCAATTTCCACAGAAATGAGGCTAGCAAAGAGATCCAGGAAACACAGATGTAACTCTGTGAGATGAATTAACAGAACACTAAGCAGTTTCTCAGAAAGATTCTTTCCAGATTTCATCTGGGGATATTTCCTTTTTCACCATAGCCCTCTATGGGCTTCCAAATATCACTTTGTCAATTCCACAAGAACTGTCTTAGCGAACGGCTTCTTGAGGGGAAAGCTGTAACTCTGGGAGATGATTTCACAGAACACAAAGAAGTTTCTCAGAAAGCTTCCTTCTCTTTGTTATCGGAGGATATTTCCTTTGGCCCTATAGTCTACAAAGGGATCCGAAATATCTGTTCTCAGATTCCACAGAAATAAGGCTAGCAAAGAGATCCACGAAATACAGATGTAACTCTGGGATATGAATTAACAGAACACTAAGCAGTTTCTCAGAAAGCTTCTTTCCAAATTTCATCGGAGGACATTTCCTTTTTCACCATAGCCCTCAATGGGCTTCCAAATATCACTTTGCCAATTCCACAAGTATTGTCTTAGCCAAAGGCTTTTTGAGGGGAAAGCTGTAACTCTGTGAGATGATTTCACAGAACACAAAGAAGGTTCTCAGGAAGGTTATTTCTCTTTTTTATCGCAGGATATTTCCTTTGGCCCTATACTTCAAAGGGAACCGAAATATCTTTTCTCAGATTCCACAAAAATAAGGCTAGCAAAGAGATCCACGAAATACAGATGTAACTCTGGGAGATGAATTAACCGAACACTAAGCAGTTTCTCAGAAAGCTTCTTTCCAGGTTTCATCGGAGGATATTTCCTTTTTCACCATAGCCCTCTATGGGCTTCCAAATATCACTTTGCCAATTCCACAAGAACTGTCTTAGCGAAAGGCTTCTTAGGGGAAAGCTGTAACTCTGTGAGATGATTTCACAGAACACAAAGAAGTTTCTCAGAAAGCTTCTTCCTCTTTGTTATCGGAGGATATTTCCTTTGGCCCTATAGTCTTCAAAGGGATCCGAAATATCAGTTCTCAGATTCCACAGAAATAAGGCTAGCAAAGAGATCCACGAAATACAGATGTAACTCTGTGAGATGAATTAAAGAACACTAAGCAGTTTATCAGAATGCTTCTTACCAGATTTCCTCGGAGGATATTTCCTTTTTCACCATAGCCCTCTAGGGGCTTCCAAATATCACTTTGTCAATTCCACAATAACTGTCTTAGCGAAAGGCTTCTTGAGGGGAAAGCTGTAACTCTGTGAGATGATTTCACAGAACACAAAGAAGATTCTCTGAAAGCTTCTTTCTCTTTGTTATCGGAGGATATTTCCTTTGGCCCTATAGTCTTGAAAAGGGAAAGGAAATATCTATTCTCAGATTCCACAGAAATAAGGCTAGCAAAGAAATCCACAAAATACAGATGTAACTCTGTGAGATGAATTAACAGAACACTAAGCAGTTTCTCAGAAAGCTTCTTACCAGATTTCCTCGGAGGATATTTCCTTTTTCACAATAGCCCTCTATGGGCTTCCAAATATCACTTTGCCAATTCCACAAGAACTGTCTTAGCGAAAGGCTTCTTGAGGGGAAAGCTGTATCTCTGTGAGATGATTTCACAGAACACAAAGAAGTTTCTCAGGAAGCTTCTTTCTCTTTGTTATCGGAGGATATTTCCTTTGGCCTTATAGTCTTCAAAGCGATCTGAAATATCTGTTCTCAGATTCCACAGAAATAAGGCTAGCAAAGAGATCCACGAAATACAGATGTAACTCTGTGAGATGAATTAACAGAACACTAAGCAGTTTCTCAGAAAGCTTCTTTCCAGATTTCATCGGAGGATATTTCCTTTTTCACCCTAGCCCTCTATGGGCTTCCAAATATCACTTTGCCAATTCCACAAGAACTGTCTTAGCGAGGCTTCTAGAGGGGAAAGCTGTAACTCTGTGAGATGAGTTCACAGAATATAAAGAAGTTTCTCAGAAAGCTTCTTTCTCTTTGTTATCGAAGGATATTACCTTTGACACTATTGTCTTCAAAGGGATCCGAAATATCTGTTCTCAGATTCCACAGAAATAAGGCTAGCAAAGAGATCCACGAAATACACATGTAACTCTGTGAGATGAATTAAAGAACACAAAGCAGTTTCTCAGAAAGCTTCTTTGCAGATTTCATCAGAGGATATTTCCTTTTTCAGCATAGCCCTCTATGGGCTTCCAAATATCACTTTGTCAATTCCACAAGAAATATCTTAGCGAACGGCTTCTTGAGTGGAAAGCTGTAACTCTGGGAGATGATTTCACAGAACACAAAGAAGTTTCTCAGAAAGCTTCCTTCTCTTTTTTATCGGAGGATATTTCCTTTGGCCCTATAGTCTTCCAAGGGATCCGAAATATCTGTTCTCAGACTCCACAGAAACAAGGCTAGCAAAGAGATCCACGAAATACAGATGTAACTCTGTGAGATGAATGAACAGAACACTAAGCAGTTTCTCAGAAAGCTTCTTTCCAGATTTCATCGGAGGATATTTCCTTTTTTACCATAGCCCTCTATGGGCTTCCAAATATCACTTTGCCAATTCCACAAGAACTGTCTTAGCGAAAGGCTTCTTGAGGGGTAAGCTGTAACTCTGTGAGATGATATCACAGAACACTAAGAAGTTTCTGAGAAAGCTTCTTTCTCTTTGTTATCGGAGGATATTTCCTTTGGCCCTATAGTCTTCAAAGGGATCCGAAATATCTGTTCTCAGATTCCACAGAAACAAGGCTAGCAAAGAGATCCACGAAATACAGATGTAACTCTGTGAGATGAATTACCTGAACACTAAGCAGTTTCTCAGAAAGCTTCTTTCCAGATTTCATCGGAGTATATTTCCTTTTTCACCATAGCCCTCGATGGGCTTTCAAATATCACTTTGCCAATTCCACAAGAACTGTCTTAGCGAAAGGCTTCTTGAGGGGAAAGCTGTAACTCTGTGAGATGATTTCACAGAACACAAAGAAGATTCTCACAAAGCTTCTTTCTCTTTGTTATCGGAGGACATTACCTTTGGCCCTATAGTCTTCAAAGTGAAAGGAAATATCTGTTCTCAGATTCCACAGAAATAAGGCTAGCAAAGAAATCCACGAAATACAGAAGTAACTCTGTGATATGAATTAACAGAACACTAAGCAGTTTCTCAGAAAGCTTCTTACCAGATTTCCTCGGAGGATATTTCCTTTTTCACCATAGCCCTCTAGGGGCTTCCAAATATCACTTTGCCAATTCCAGAAGAACTGTCTTAGCCAAAGGCTTCTTGAGCGGAAAGCTGTAACTCTGTGAGATGAATTAAAGAACACAAAGCAGTTTCTCAGAGAGCTTCTTTCCAGATTTTATCGGAGGATATTTCGTTTTTCAACATAGCCCTCTATGGGCTTCCAAATATCACTTTGCCAATTCCAAAAGAATTGTCTTAGCGAAAGGCTTCTTGAGGGGGAAGCTGTAACTCTGTGAGATGATTTCACAGAACACAAAGAAGTTTCTCAGAAAGCTTCTTTCTCTTTGTTATGGGAGGATATTTCCTTTGGCCCTATAGTCTTCAAAGGGATCCGAAATGTCTGTTCTCAGATTCCACAGAAATAAGGCTAGCAAAGAGATCCGCGAAATGCAGATACAATTCTGTGAGATGAATTAACAGAACACTAAGCAGTTTCTCAGAAAGCTTCTTTGCAGATTTCATCGGATTATATTTCCTTTTTCACCATAGCCCTCTATGGGCATCCAAATATCACTTTGCCAATTCCACAAGAACTGTCTTAGCGAAAGGCTTCTTGAGGGAAAAGTTGTAAGTCTGTGAGATGATTTCTCCGAACAGAAAGAAGTTTCTCAGAAAGCTTCTTTCTCATTGTTATCGGAGGATATTTCCTTTGGCCCTATAGTCTTCAAATTAATCCGAAATATCTGATCTCAGATTCCACAGAAATAAGGCTAGCAAAGAGATCCACGAAATACAGATGTAACCCTGTGAGATGAATTAACAGAACACTAAGTTGTTTCTCAGAAAGCTTCTTTCCAGATTTCATCGGAGGATATTTCCTTTTTCACCATAGCCCTCTATGGGCTTCCAAATACCACTTTCCAATTCCACAAGAACTGTCTTAGCGAAAGGCTTCTAGAGGGGAAAGCTGTAACTCTGTGAGATGAGTTCACAGAATACAAAGAAGTTTCTCAGAAAGCTTCTTTCTCTTTGTTATCGGAGGATATTACCTTTGACACTATAGTCTTCAAAGGGATCCGAAATATCTGTTCTCAGATTCCACAGAAATAAGGCTAGCAAAGAGATCCACGAAATACAGATGTAACTCTGTGAGATGAATTAAAGCACATAAAGCAGTTTCTCAGAAAGCTTCTTTGCAGATTTCATCAGAGGATATTTCCTTTTTCACCATAGCCCTCTACTGACTTCCAAATATCACTTTGTCAATTCCACAAGAACTGTCTTAGCGAACGGCTTCTTGAGGGGAAAGCGAAAGCTGTAACTCTGGGAGATGATTTCACAGAACACAAAGAAGTTTCTCAGAAAGCTTCCTTCTCTTTGTTATCAGAGGATATTTCCTTTGGCCCTATAGTCTTCCAAGTTATCCGAAATATCTGTTCTCAGATTCCACAGAAACAAGGCTAGCAAAGAGATCCACGAAATACAGATGTATCTCTGGGAGATGAATTAGCCGAACACTAAGCAGTTTCTCAGAAAGCTTCTTTTCAGATTTCATCAGAGGATATTTCCTTTTTCACCATAGCCCTCTATGGGCTTCCAAATATCACTTTGCCAATTCCACAAGAACTGTCTTAGCGAAAGGCTTCTTAGGGGAAAGATGTAACTATGTGAGATGATTTCACAGAACACAAAGAAATTTCTCAGAAAGCTTCTTCCTCTTTGTTATCGGAGGATATTTCCTTTGGCCCTATAGTCTTCAGAGGGATCCGAAATATCTGTTCTCAGATTCCACAGAAATAAGGCTAGCAAAGAGATCCACGAAATACAGATGTAACTCTGTGAGATGAATTAACAGAACACTAAGCAGTTTCTCAGAAAGCTTCTTTCCAGATTTCATCGGAGGATATTTCCTTTTTCAACATAGCACTCTAAGGGCTACAAAATATCACTCTGCCAATTCCACAAGAACTGTCTTAGCGAAAGGCTTCTTGAGGGGAAAGCTGTAACTCTGTGAGATGATTTCACAGAACACAAAGAAGTTTCTCAGAAAGCTTATTTCTCTTTGTTATCGGAGGATATTTCCTTTGGCCCTATAAACTTAAAAGGGATCCGGATATCTGTTCTCGGATTCCACAGAAATAAGGCTAGCAAAGAGATCCACGAAATACAGATGTAACTCTGTGAGATGAATTAACGGAACACTAAGCAGTTTCTCAGAAAGTTTCTTTCCAGATATCATCGGAGGATATTTCGTTTTTCACCTTAGCCCTCTATGGGCTTCCAAATATCACTTTGCCAATTCCACAATAACTGTCTTAGCGAAAGGCTTCTTGAGGGGAAAGCTGTAACTCTGGGAGATGATTTCACAGAACACAAACAAGTTTCTCAGAAAGCTTCTTTCTCTTTGTTATCGGAGGATATTTCCTTTGGCCCTATAGTCTTCCAAGGGATCCGAAATATCTGTTCTCAGATTCCACAGCAATAAGGCTAGCAAAGAGATCCACGAAATACAGATGTAACTCTGTGAGATGAATTAACAGAACACTAAGCAGTTTCTCAGAAAGCTTCTTTCCAGATTTCATCGGAGGATATTTACTTTTTCACCATAGCCCTCTGTGGGCTTCCAAATATCACTTTGCCAATTCCACAAGAACTGTCTTAGCGAAAGGCTTGAGGGGAAAGCTGTAACTCTGTGAGATGATGTCACAGAACACAAAGAGGTTTCTCAGAAAGCTTCTTTCTCTTTGTTATCGGAGGATATTTCCTTTGGCACTATAGTCTTCAAAGGGATCCGAAATATCTGTCCTCAGATTCCACAGAAATAAGGCTAGCAAAGATATCCAGGAAATACAGATGTAACTCTGTGAGATGAATTAACAGAACACTTAGCAGTTCCTCAGATAGCTTCTTTCCGGATTTCACCGTAGGATATTTCCATTTTCACCACAGCCCTCTATGGGCTTCCAAATATCACTTTGCCAGTTCCTCGAAAACTGTCTTAGCGAAAGGCTTCTTGAGCGGAAAGCTGTAACTCTGTGAGGTGATTTCACAGAACACAAAGAAGTTTCTCAGAAAGCTTCTTTCTCTTTGTTATCGGGGGATATTTCCTTTGGCCCTATAGTTCAAAGGGATCCGAAAAATCTGTTCTCAGATTCCACAAAAATAAGGCTAGCAAAGAGATGCACTAAATACAGATGTAACTCCGGGAGATGAATTAACCGAACACTAAGCAGTTTCTTAGAAAGTTTCTTTCCAGATTTCATCGGAGGATATTTCCTTTTTCACCATAGCCGTCTATGGGCTTCCACATATCACTTTGCCAATTCCACAACAACTGTCTTAGCGAAAGGCCTCTTGAGGGGAAAGCTGTAACTCTGTGAGATGATTTGACCGAACAGAAAGAAGTTTCTCAGAAAGCTTCTTTCTCTTTGTTATCGGAGGATATTTTCTTTGGCCCTATAGTCTTCAAAGGGATCCGAAATATCTGTCCTCAGATTCCACAGAAATAAGGCTAGCAAAGACATCCACGAAATACAGATTTAACTCTGTGAGATGAATTAACAGAACACTTAGCAGTTTCTCAGAAAGCTTCTTTCCGGATTTCATCGTAGGATATTTTCATTTTCACCGGAGCCCTCTAAGGGCTTCCAAATATCACTTTGCCAATTCCTCAAAAACTGCCTTAGAGAAAGGCTTCTTGAGGGGAAAGCTGTAACTCTGTGAGGTGGTTTCACAGAACACAAAGAAGTTTCTCAGAAAGCTTCTTTCTCTTTTTTATCGGTGGATATTTCCTTTGGCCCTATAGTCTTCCGTGGGATCCGAAATATCTGTTCTCAGATTCCACAGAAATAAGGCTAGCAAAGAGATCCACGAAATACAGATGTAACTCTGTGAGATGAATTAACAGAACACTAAGCAGTTTCTCAGAAAGCTTCTTTCCAGATTTCATCGGAGGATATTTCCTTTTTCACCATAGCCCTCTATGGGCTAAAAAATATCACTTTGCCAATTCCACAAGAACTGCCTTAGCGAAAGGCTTCTTGAGGGGAAAGCTGCAACTCTGTGAGATGATTTCACAGAACACAAAGAAGTTTCTCAGAAAGCTTATTTCTCTTTGTTATCGGAGGATATTTCCTTTGCCCCTATAGTCTTCAAAGGGAAAGGAAATATCTGTTCTCAGATTCAACAGAAATAAGGCTAGCAAAGAGATCCACGAAATACAGATGTAACTCTGTGAGATGAATTTACAGAACACTAAGCAGTTTCTCAGAAAATTTCTTTCCAGATTTCATCGCAGGATATTTCCTTTTTCACCATAGCCCTCTATGGGCTTCCAAATATCACATTGCCAATTCCACAAGAACTGTCTTAGCGAAAGGCTTCTTGAGGGGAATGCTGTAACTCTCTGAGATGATTTCACAGAACACAAGGAAGTTTCTCAGAAATCTTCTTTCTCTTTGTTATCGGAGGATATTTCCTTTGGCCCTGTAGTCTTCAAAGGGATCCGAAATATCTGTTCTCAGATTCCACAGAAATAAGGCCAACAAAGAGATCCATGAAATACAGATGTAACGCTGTGAGATGAATTAACAGAACACTAAGCAGTTTCTCAGAAAGCTTCTTTCCAGATTTCATCGGAGGATATTTCCTTTTTCACCATAGCCCTCTAGAGCTTCTGAATATCACTTTGCCAATTCTGAAACAATTGTCTTAGCGAAAGGCTTGTTGAGGGGAAAGCTGTAACTCTGTGACATGATTTCAGGGAACACAAAGAATTTTCTCAGAAAGATTCTTTCTCTTTTTTATCGGAGGATATTTCCTTTGGCCCTATAGTCTTCAAAGGGATCCGAAATATCTGTTCTCAGATTCCACAGAAATAAGGATAGCAAAGAGATCCACGAAAAACAGATGTAACTCTGTGAGATGAATTAACAGAACACTAAGCAGTTTCTCAGAAAGCTTCTTTCCAGATTTCATCAGAGGAAATTTCCTTTTTCACCATAGCCCTCTAAGGGCTTCCAAATATCACTATGCCAATTCCGCAAGAATTGTCTTAGCGAAAGGCTTCTTGAGGGGAAAGCTGTAACTCTGTGAGATGATTTCAGGGAACACAAAGAAGTTTCTCAGAAAGCTTCTTTCTCTTTGTTATCGGAGGATATTTCCTTTGGCCCTATAGTCTTCAAACTCATCTGAAATATCTGTTCTCACATTCCACAAAATAAGGCTAGCAAAGAGATCCACGAAATACAGATGTAACTCTGTGAGATGAATTAATAGAACACTAAGCAGTTTCTCAGAAAGCTTCTTTCCAGATTTCATCGGAGGATATTTCCTTTTTCACCATAGCCCTGTATGGGCTTCCAAATATCACTTTGCGAATTCCAGAAGAACTGTCTTAGCGAAAGGCTTCTTGAGTGGAATGCTGTAACTCTGTGAGATGATTTCACAGAACACAAAGAAGTTTCTCAGAATGCTTCCTTCTCTTTGATATCGGAGGATATTTCCTTTCACCCTATACTCTTCAAAGGGATCCGAAATATCTGTTCTCAGATTCCACAGAAATAAGGCTAGCAAAGAGATTCACGATATACAGATGTAACTCAGTGAGATGAATTAACAGAACTCTAAGCAGTTTCTGAGAAAGCTTCTTTCCAGATTTCATCTCAGGATATTTCCTTTTTCACCATAGCCCTCTATGGGCTTCCAAATATCACTTTGCCAATTCCACAAGAACTGTCTTAGCGAAAGGCTTCTTGAGGGGAAAGCTGTAACTCTGTGAGATGATTTCACAGAACACAAAGAAGTTTCTCAGAAAGCTTCTTTCTCTTTGTTATCGGAGGATATTTCCTTTGGCCCTATAGTCTTCAAAGGGATCCGAAATATCTGTTCTCAGATTCCACAGAAATAAGGCTAGCAAAGAGATCCACGAAATACAGATGTAAATCTGTGGAATGAATTTACAGAACACTAAGCAGTTTCTCAGAAAGCTTCTTTGCAGATTTCATCGGAGGATATTTCCTTTTTCACCTAAGCCGTCTATGGTTTTCCAAATATAACTTTCACAATTCCACAAGAACTGTCTTAGCGAAAGGCTTCTTGAGGGGAAAGCTGTAACTCTGTGAGATGATTTCACAGAACACAAAGAAGTTTCTCAGAAAGCTTCTTTCTCTTTGTTTGGGAGGATATTTCCTTTGGCCCTATAGTCTTCCAAGGGATCCGAAATATCTGTTCTCAGATTCCACAGAAATAAAGCTAGCAAAGAGATCCACGAAATACAGAAGTAACTCTGTGAGATGAATTGACAAAACACTAAGCCGTTTTTCAGAAAGCTTCTTTTCTGATTTCATCGGAGGATATTTCCTTTTTCACCATAGCCCTCTATGGTCTTGCAAATATCACTTTCCTAATTCCACATGAACTGTCTTAGCGAAAAGCTTCTTGAGGGGAAAGCTGTAACTCTGTGAGATGATTTCATGGAACACAAAGAAGTTTCTCAGAAAGCTTCCTTCTCTTTGCTACCGGAGGATATTTCGTTTAGCCTTATAGTCTTCAAAGGGATCCGAAATATCTGTTCTCAGATTCCAGAGAAATAAGGCTAGCAAAGAGATCCACGAAATACAGATGTAACTCTGTGAGATGAATTAAAAAAACACTAAGCAGTTTCTCAGAAAACTTCTTTCAAGATTTCATCGGGGGATATTTCTTTTTTCACCATAGCCCTCTATGGGCTTCCAAATATCACTTTCACAATTCCACAAGAAGTGTCTTAGCGAAAGGCTTCTTGAGGGGACAGCTGTAACTCTGTGAGATGATTTCACAGAACACAAAGAAGTTTCTCAGAAAGCTTCTTTCTCTCTGTTATCAGAGGATATTTCCTTTGGCTCTATAGTCTTCCAAGGGATCCCAAATATCTGTTCTCAGATTCCACACAAATAAGGCTATCAGAGAGATCCACGAAATACAGATGTAACTATGGAAGATGAATTAACAGAACACTAAGCAGTTTCTCAGAAAGCTTCTTTCCAGATTTCATCAGGGGATATTTCCTTTTTCACCATAGCCCTCTATGGGCTTCCAAATATCACTTTGCCAATTCCACAAGAACTGTCTTAAAGAAAGGCTTCTTGAGGGAAAAGCTGTAACTCTGTGAGATGATTTCACAGAACACAAAGAAGTTTCTCAGAAAGCTTCTTTCTCTTTGTTATCGAAGGATATTTCCTTTGGCCGGATAGTCTTCCAAGGGATCCGAAATATCTGTTCTGAGATTCCACAGAAATAAGGCTAGCAAAGAGATCCACAAAATACAGATATAACTCTGTGAGATGAATTAACACAACACTAAGCAGTTTCTCAGAAAGCTTCTTTCCAGATTTCATCGGAGGATATTTCCTTTTTCACCTTAGCCCTCTATGGGCTTCCAAATATCACTTTCACAATTCCACAAGAAGTGTCTTAGCGAAAGGCTTCTTGAGGGGAATGCTGTAACTCTGTGAGATGATTTCACAGAACACAAAGAAGTTTCTCGGAAAACTTCTTTCTCTTTGTTATCGGGGAATATTTCCTGTGGCCCTATAGTCTTCAAAGGGAAAGGAAATATCTGTTCTCAGATTCTACAGAAATAAGGCTAGCAAAGAGATCCATGAAATACAGATGTAACTCTGGGAGATGAATTAACAGAATACTAAGCAGTTTCTCAGAAAGCTTAGTTCCAGATTTCAAGGGAGGAGATTTCCTTTTTCACCATAGCCCTCAATGGGCTTCCAAATATCACTTTGCCAATTCCACAAGAACTGTTTTAGCCAAAGGTTTCTTGAGGGGAAAGTTGTAACACTGTGAGATGATTTCACAGAACACAAAGAAGTTTCTCAGAAAGCTTCTTTCTCTTTGTTATCGGAGGATATTTCCTCTGGCCCTATAGTCTTCCAAGGGATCCGAAATATCTGCTCTCAGATTCCAAAGAAATAAGGCTAGAAGAGAGATCCACGAAATACAGATGTAACTCTGTGAGATGAATTAGCAGAACACTAAGCATTTTCTCAGAAAACTTCTTTCCCGTTTTCATCGGAGGATATTCCCTTTTTCACTATAGCCCTCTATGGGCTTCCAAATATCACTTTGCCAATTCCACAAGAACTGTCTTAGCGAAAGGCTTCTTGAGGGTAAAGCTGTAACTCTGTGAGATGATTTCACAGAACACAAAGAAGTTTCTCAGAAAGCTTCTTTCTCTTTGTTATCAGAGGATATTTCCTTTGGCCCTGTATTCTTCAAAGGGATCCGAAGTATCTGTTCTGAGATTCCACAGAAATAAGGCTAGCTAAGACATCCACGAAATACAGATGTAACTCTGTGACATGAATTAACAGAACACTAAGCAGTTTCTAAGAAAGCTTCTTTAGAGATTTCATTGGAGTATATTTCCTTTTTCACCATAGCCATCTATGGAAATCCAAAAATCACTTTGCCAATTCCACAAGAACTGTCTTAGCGAAAGGCTACTTGAGGGGAAAGCTGTAACTCTGTGAGATGATTTCTCCGAACAGAAAGAAGTTTCTTAGAAAGCTTCTTTCTCTTTGTTATCGGAGGATATGTCCTTTGGCCCTGTAGTCTTCAAAGGGATTCGAAATATTTGTTCTCAGATTCCACAGAAATAATGCTAGCAAAGTGATCCACGAAAAACAGATGTAACTCTGTGAGATGAATTAACAGAACACTAAGCAGTTTCTCCCAAAGCTTCTTTCCAGATTTCATCGGAGGAGATTTCCTTTTTCACCATAGCCCTCTATGGGCTTCCAAATATCACTTTGCCAATTCCACAAGAACTGTCTTAGCGAAAGGCTTCTTGAGGGGAAAGCTGTAACTCTGTGAGATGATTTCACAGAACACAAAGAAGCTTCTCAGAAAGCTTCTTTCTCTTTGTTATCGGAGGATATTTCCTTTGGCCCTATAGTCTTCAAAGGGATCAGAAATATCTGTTGTCAGATTCCACAGAAATAAGGCTAGCTAACAGACCCACGAAATTCAGATGTAACTCTGTAAGATGACTTAACAGAACACTAAGAAGTTTATCGGAAAGCTTCCTCCAGATTTCATCGGAGGATATTTCCTTTTTCACCGTAGCCCTCTATGGGCTTCCAAATACCACTTTGCCAATTCCACAAGAACAGTCTTAGCGAAAGGCTTGTTGAGGGGTAAGCTGTAAGTCTTGGAGATGATTTCATGGAACACAAAGATGTTTCTCAGAAAGATTCTTTCTCTTTGTTATCGGAGGATATTTCCTTTGGCCCTATAGTCTTCAAATGGATCCGAAATATTTGTTCTCAGATTCCAGAGAAATAAGGCTGGCAAAGAGATCCACGAAATACAGATGTAATTCTGTGAGATGAATTACAGAACACTAAGCAGTTTCATAGCAAGCTTCTTTCCAGAATTCATCGTAGGATATTTCCTTTTTCACCATAGCCCTCTATGGGCTTCCAAATATCACTTTGCCGATTCCCTAAGAACTGTCTTAGCGAAAGGCTACTTGAGGGGAAAGCTGTAAGTCTGTGAGAAGATTTCATAGAACACAAAGAAGTTTCTCAGAAAGCTTCTTTCTCATTATTATCGGAGGATATTCCCTTTGGCCCTATAGTCTTCAAACTCATCTGAAATATCTGTTCTCACATTCCACAAAATAAGGCTAGCAAAGAGATCCACGAAATACAGATGTAACTCTGTGAGATGAATTAATAGAACACTAAGCAGTTTCTCAGAAAGCTTCTTTCCAGATTTCATCGGAGGATATTTCCTTTTTCACCATAGCCCTGTATGGGCTTCCAAATATCACTTTGCGAATTCCAGAAGAACTGTCTTAGCGAAAGGCTTCTTGAGTGGAATGCTGTAACTCTGTGAGATGATTTCACAGAACACAAAGAAGTTTCTCAGAATGCTTCCTTCTCTTTGATATCGGAGGATATTTCCTTTCACCCTATACTCTTCAAAGGGATCCGAAATATCTGTTCTCAGATTCCACAGAAATAAGGCTAGCAAAGAGATTCACGATATACAGATGTAACTCAGTGAGATGAATTAACAGAACTCTAAGCAGTTTCTGAGAAAGCTTCTTTCCAGATTTCATCTCAGGATATTTCCTTTTTCACCATAGCCCTCTATGGGCTTCCAAATATCACTTTGCCAATTCCACAAGAACTGTCTTAGCGAAAGGCTTCTTGAGGGGAAAGCTGTAACTCTGTGAGATGATTTCACAGAACACAAAGAAGTTTCTCAGAAAGCTTCTTTCTCTTTGTTATCGGAGGATATTTCCTTTGGCCCTATAGTCTTCAAAGGGATCCGAAATATCTGTTCTCAGATTCCACAGAAATAAGGCTAGCAAAGAGATCCACGAAATACAGATGTAAATCTGTGGAATGAATTTACAGAACACTAAGCAGTTTCTCAGAAAGCTTCTTTGCAGATTTCATCGGAGGATATTTCCTTTTTCACCTAAGCCGTCTATGGTTTTCCAAATATAACTTTCACAATTCCACAAGAACTGTCTTAGCGAAAGGCTTCTTGAGGGGAAAGCTGTAACTCTGTGAGATGATTTCACAGAACACAAAGAAGTTTCTCAGAAAGCTTCTTTCTCTTTGTTTGGGAGGATATTTCCTTTGGCCCTATAGTCTTCCAAGGGATCCGAAATATCTGTTCTCAGATTCCACAGAAATAAAGCTAGCAAAGAGATCCACGAAATACAGAAGTAACTCTGTGAGATGAATTGACAAAACACTAAGCCGTTTTTCAGAAAGCTTCTTTTCTGATTTCATCGGAGGATATTTCCTTTTTCACCATAGCCCTCTATGGTCTTGCAAATATCACTTTCCTAATTCCACATGAACTGTCTTAGCGAAAAGCTTCTTGAGGGGAAAGCTGTAACTCTGTGAGATGATTTCATGGAACACAAAGAAGTTTCTCAGAAAGCTTCCTTCTCTTTGTTACCGGAGGATATTTCGTTTAGCCTTATAGTCTTCAAAGGGATCCGAAATATCTGTTCTCAGATTCCAGAGAAATAAGGCTAGCAAAGAGATCCACGAAATACAGATGTAACTCTGTGAGATGAATTAAAAAAACACTAAGCAGTTTCTCAGAAAACTTCTTTCAAGATTTCATCGGGGGATATTTCTTTTTTCACCATAGCCCTCTATGGGCTTCCAAATATCACTTTCACAATTCCACAAGAAGTGTCTTAGCGAAAGGCTTCTTGAGGGGACAGCTGTAACTCTGTGAGATGATTTCACAGAACACAAAGAAGTTTCTCAGAAAGCTTCTTTCTCTCTGTTATCAGAGGATATTTCCTTTGGCTCTATAGTCTTCCAAGGGATCCCAAATATCTGTTCTCAGATTCCACACAAATAAGGCTATCAGAGAGATCCACGAAATACAGATGTAACTATGGAAGATGAATTAACAGAACACTAAGCAGTTTCTCAGAAACCTTCTTTCCAGATTTCATCAGGGGATATTTCCTTTTTCACCATAGCCCTCTATGGGCTTCCAAATATCACTTTGCCAATTCCACAAGAACTGTCTTAACGAAAGGCTTCTTGAGGGAAAAGCTGTAACTCTGTGAGATGATTTCACAGAACACTAAGAGGTTTCTCAGAAAGCTTCTTTCTCTTTGTTATCGAAGGATATTTCCTTTGGCCGGATAGTCTTCCAAGGGATCCGAAATATCTGTTCTGAGATTCCACAGAAATAAGGCTAGCAAAGAGATCCACAAAATACAGATATAACTCTGTGAGATGAATTAACACAACACTAAGCAGTTTCTCAGAAAGCTTCTTTCCAGATTTCATCGGAGGATATTTCCTTTTTCACCTTAGCCCTCTATGGGCTTCCAAATATCACTTTCACAATTCCACAAGAAGTGTCTTAGCGAAAGGCTTCTTGAGGGGAATGCTGTAACTCTGTGAGATGATTTCACAGAACACAAAGAAGTTTCTCGGAAAACTTCTTTCTCTTTGTTATCGGGGAATATTTCCTGTGGCCCTATAGTCTTCAAAGGGAAAGGAAATATCTGTTCTCAGATTCTACAGAAATAAGGCTAGCAAAGAGATCCATGAAATACAGATGTAACTCTGGGAGATGAATTAACAGAACACTAAGCAGTTTCTCAGAAAGCTTAGTTCCAGATTTCAAGGGAGGAGATTTCCTTTTTCACCATAGCCCTCAATGGGCTTCCAAATATCACTTTGCCAATTCCACAAGAACTGTTTTAGCCAAAGGTTTCTTGAGGGGAAAGTTGTAACACTGTGAGATGATTTCACAGAACACAAAGAAGTTTCTCAGAAAGCTTCTTTCTCTTTGTTATCGGTTGATATTTCCTCTGGCCCTATAGTCTTCCAAGGGATCCGAAATATCTGCTCTCAGATTCCAAAGAAATAAGGCTAGAAGAGAGATCCACGAAATACAGATGTAACTCTGTGAGATGAATTAGCAGAACACTAAGCATTTTCTCAGTAAACTTCTTTCCCGTTTTCATCGGAGGATATTCCCTTTTTCACTATAGCCCTCTATGGGCTTCCAAATATCACTTTGCCAATTCCACAAGAACTGTCTTAGCGAAAGGCTTCTTGAGGGTAAAGCTGTAACTCTGTGAGATGATTTCACAGAACACAAAGAAGTTTCTCAGAAAGCTTCTTTCTCTTTGTTATCAGAGGATATTTCCTTTGGCCCTGTATTCTTCAAAGGGATCCGAAGTATCTGTTCTGAGATTCCACAGAAATAAGGCTAGCTAAGACATCCACGAAATACAGATGTAACTCTGTGACATGAATTAACAGAACACTAAGCAGTTTCTAAGAAAGCTTCTTTAGAGATTTCATTGGAGGATATTTCCTTTTTCACCATAGCCGTCTATGGAAATCCAAAAATCACTTTGCCAATTCCACAAGAACTGTCTTAGCGAAAGGCTACTTGAGGGGAAAGCTGTAACTCTGTGAGATGATTTCTCCGAACAGAAAGAAGTTTCTTAGAAAGCTTCTTTCTCTTTGTTATCGGAGGATATGTCCTTTGGCCCTGTAGTCTTCAAAGGGATTCGAAATATTTGTTCTCAGATTCCACAGAAATAAGGCTAGCAAAGTGATCCACGAAAAACAGATGTAACTCTGTGAGATGAATTAACAGAACACTAAGCAGTTTCTCCCAAAGCTTCTTTCCAGATTTCATCGGAGGAGATTTCCTTTTTCACCATAGCCCTCTATGGGCTTCCAAATATCACTTTGCCAATTCCACAAGAACTGTCTTAGCGAAAGGCTTCTTGAGGGGAAAGCTGTAACTCTGTGAGATGATTTCACAGAACACAAAGAAGCTTCTCAGAAAGCTTCTTTCTCTTTGTTATCGGAGGATATTTCCTTTGGCCCTGTAGTCTTCAAAGGGATCAGAAATATCTGTTGTCAGATTCCACAGAAATAAGGCTAGCTAACAGACCCACGAAATTCAGATGTAACTCTGTAAGATGACTTAACAGAACACTAAGAAGTTTATCGGAAAGCTTCCTCCAGATTTCATCGGAGGATATTTCCTTTTTCACCGTAGCCCTCTATGGGCTTCCAAATACCACTTTGCCAATTCCACAAGAACAGTCTTAGCGAAAGGCTTGTTGAGGGGTAAGCTGTAAGTCTTGGAGATGATTTCATGGAACACAAAGATGTTTCTCAGAAAGATTCTTTCTCTTTGTTATCGGAGGATATTTCCTTTGGCCCTATAGTCTTCAAATGGATCCGAAATATTTGTTCTCAGATTCCAGAGAAATAAGGCTGGCAAAGAGATCCACGAAATACAGATGTAATTCTGTGAGATGAATTACAGAACACTAAGCAGTTTCATAGCAAGCTTCTTTCCAGAATTCATCGTAGGATATTTCCTTTTTCACCATAGCCCTCTATGGGCTTCCAAATATCACTTTGCCGATTCCCTAAGAACTGTCTTAGCGAAAGGCTACTTGAGGGGAAAGCTGTAAGTCTGTGAGAAGATTTCATAGAACACAAAGAAGTTTCTCAGAAAGCTTCTTTCTCATTATTATCGGAGGATATTCCCTTTGGCCCTGTAGTCTTCAAAGGAATCTGAATAATCTGTTCTCAAATTACAGAGAAATAAGGCTAGCAAAGAGATCCACGAAATACAGATGTAACTCTGTGAGATGAATTAACAGAACACTAAGCATTTTCTCAGAAAGCTTCTTTCCAGTTTTCATCGGAGGATATTCCCTTTTTCTCCATAGCCCTCTAAGGGCTTCCAAATATCACTTTGCCAATTACACAAGAACTGTCTTAGCCAAAGGGTTCTTTAGGGGAAAGCTGTAACTCTGTGAGATGATTTCACAGAACACAAAGAAGTTTCTCGGAAAGCTTCTATCACTTTGTTATCGGAGGATATTTCCTTTGGCCCTATAGTCTTCAAAGCGATCCGAAATATCTGTTATTAGATTCCACAGAAATAAGGCTGGCAAAGAGATCCACGAAATACAGATGTAAATCTGGGAGATGAATTAACAGAACACTAAGCAGTTTCTCAGAAAACTTATTTCCAGATTTCATTGTACGATATTTCCTTTTTCACCCTAGCCCTCTATGGGCTTCCAAATATCACTTTGCCAATTCCACAACAACTGTCTTATCGAAAGACTTCTTCACGGGAAAGCTGTAAGTCTGTGAGATGATTTCACAGAACACAAAGAAGTTTCTCAGAAAGCTTCTTTCTCTTTGTTATCGGAGGACATTTCCTTTGGCCCTTTATTCTTCAAAAGGATCAGAAATATCTTTCTCAGATTCCACAGAAATAAGGCTAGCAAAGAGATCCACGAAATACAGATGTAAATCTGTGATATGAATTAACAGAACACTAAGCAGTTTCTCAGAAAGATTCTTTCCAGATTTCATCGGAGGATATTTCCTTTTTCACCATAGCCCTCTATGGGCTTCCAAATATCACTTTGCCAATTCCACAAGAACCGTCTTAGCCAAAGGCTTCTTGAGCGGAAAGCTGTAACTCTGTGAGATGATTTCACAGAACACAAAGAAGTTTCTCAGAAAGCTTCTTTCTCTTTGTTATCGGAGAATATTTCCTTTGGCACTATGGTCTTCAAAGGGATCCGAAATGTCTGTTGTCAGATTCCACAGAAATAAGGGTAGCTAAGAGACCCACGAAATGCAGATGTAACTCTGTAAGATGACTTAACAGAACACTAAGCAGTTTCTCAGAAAGCTTCTTTCCAGATTTCATCGGAGGAGATTTCCTTTTTCACCATAGCCCTCTATGGGCTTCCAAATATCACTTTGCCAATTCCACAAGAACTGTCTTAGCGAAAGGCTTCTTGAGGGGTAAGCTGTAACTCTGTGAGATGATTTCACAGAACACAAAGAAGTTTCTCAGAAAGCTTCTTTCTCTTTGTTATCGGAGGATATTTCCTTTTGCCCTGTAGTCTTCAAAGGGAACCGAAATATTTTTTCTCAGATTCCAGAGTAATAAGGATAGCAAACAGATCCACGAAATACAGATGTAACTCTGTGAGATTAATTAACAGAACACTAAGCAGTTTCTCAGAAAGCTTCTTTTCAGATTTCATTGGAGGAAATTTACTTATTCACCATAGCCATCCATGGGCTTCCAAATATCACTTTGCCAATTCCACAAGAACTGTCTTAGCGAAAGGCTTCTTGAGGGGAAAGCTGCAATTCTGTGAGATGATTTCACAGAACTCAAAGAAGTTGCTCAGAAAGCTTCTTTCTTTTTCTTATCGGAGGATATTTCCTATCGCCCTATAGTCTTCAAAGGGATCCAAAATATCTGTTCTCAGATTCCACAGAAATAAGGCTAGCAAAGAGATCCACGAAATACAGATGTAACTCTGTGAGATGAATTAACAGAACACTAAGCAGTTTCTCAGAAAGCTTCTTTCCAGATTTCATCGGAGGATATTTCCTTTTTCACGGTAGCCCTCTATGGGCTTCCAAATATCACATTGCCAATTCCACAAGAGTGACTTAATGAAAGACTTCTTGAGGAGAAAGCTGTAACTCTGTGAGATGATTTCACGGAACACAAAGAAGTTTCGCAGGAAGCTTCTTTCTCTTTGTTTTCGGAGGATATTTCCTTTGACCCTTTATTCTACAAAAGGATCCGAAATATCTTTCTTAGATTCCACAGAAATAAGGCTAGCAAAGAGATCCACGAAATACAGATGTAACTCTGTGTGATGAATTAACAGAACACTAAGCAGTGTCTCAGAAAGCTTCTTTCCAGATTTCATCGGAGGATATTTCCTTTTTCACCGTTGCCATCTATGGGCTTCCAAATATCACTTTGCCAATTCCACAAGAACTGTCTTAGCGAAAGGCTTCTTGAGGGGAAAGCTGTAACTCTGTGAGATGATTTCACAGAACACAAAGAAGTTTCTCGGAAAGCTTCTATCACTTTGTTATCGGAGGATATTTCCTTTGGCCCTATAGTCTTCAAAGCGATCCGAAATATCTGTTATTAGATTCCACAGAAATAAGGCTGGCAAAGAGATCCACGAAATACAGATGTAAATCTGGGAGATGAATTAACAGAACACTAAGCAGTTTCTCAGAAAGCTTATTTCCAGATTTCATTGTAGGATATTTCCTTTTTCATCCTAGCCCTCTATGGGCTTCCAAATATCACTTTGCCAATTCCACAACAACTGTCATATCGAAAGACTTCTTCACGGGAAAGCTGTAAGCCTGTGAGATGATTTCACAGAACACAAAGAAGTTTCTCAGAAAGCTTCTTTCTCTCTGTTATCGGAGGATATTTCCTTTGGCCCTTTATTCTTCAAAAGGATCAGAAATATCTTTCTCAGATTCCACAGAAATAAGGATAGCAAAGAGATCCACGAAATTCAGATGTAAATCTGTGATATGAATTAACAGAACACTAAGCAGTTTCTCAGAAAGATTCTTTCCAGATTTCATCGGAGGATATTTCCTTTTTCACCATACCCCTCTATGGGCTTCCAAATATCACTTTGCCATTTCCACAAGAACCGTCTTAGCCAAAGGCTTCTTGAGGGGAAAGCTGTAACTCTGTGAGATGATTTCACAGAACACAAAGAAGTTTCTCAGAAAGCTTCTTTCTCTTTGTTATCAGAGAATATTTCCTTTGGCCCTATGGTCTTCAAAGGCATCCGAAATATCTGTTGTCAGATTCCACAGAAATAAGGGTAGCTAAGAGACCCACGAAATGCAGATGTAACTCTGTAAGATGACTTAACAGAACACTAAGCAGTTTCTCAGAAAGCTTCTTTCCAGATTTCATCGGAGGATATTTCCTTTTTCACCGTAGCCCTCTATGGGCTTCCAAATATCACTTTGCCAATTCCACAAGAACTGTCTTAGCGAAAGGCTTCTTGAGCGGTAAGCTGTAACTCTTTGAGATGATTTCATGGAACACAAAGAAGTTTCTCAGAAAGCTTCTTTCTCTTTGTTATCGGAGGACATTTCCTTTGGCCCTATGGTCTTCAAAGTGATCCGAAATATCTGTTGTCAGATTCCACAGAAATAAGGGTAGCTAAGAGACCCACGAAATGCAGATGTAACTCTGTAAGATGACTTAACAGAACACTAAGCAGTTTCTCAGAAAGCTTCTTTCCAGATTTCATCGGAGGATATTTCCTCTTTCACCGTAGCCCTCTATGGGCTTCCAAATATCACTTTCCAATTCCAGAAGAACAGTCTTAGCGAAAGGCTTCTTGAGCGGTAAGCTGTAACTCTTTGAGATGATTTCATGGAACACAAAGAAGTTTCTCAGAAAGCTTCTTTCTCTTTGTTATCGGAGGATATTTCCTTTGGCCCTGTAGTCTTCAAAGGGATCCGAAATATTTGTTCTCAGATTCCAGAGAAATAAGGCCAGGAAAGAGATCCACGAAATACAGATGTAACTCTGTGAGATGAATAACAGTACACTAAGCAGTTTCATAGAAAGCTTCTTTCCAGATTTCATCGGCGGATATTTCCTTTTTTACCGTAGCCCTCTATGGTCTTCCAAATATCACTTTGCCAATTCCACAAGAACTGTCTTTGCCAAAGGCTTCTTGAGGGGAAAGCTGTAACTCTGTGAGATGAATTCACAGAACACAAAGAAGTTTCTCAGAAAGCTTCTTTCTCTTTGTTATCGGAGGATATTTCCTTTGGCCCTATAGTCTTCAAAGGGATCCGAAATATCTGTTCTCAGATTCCACAGAAATAAGGCTAGCAAAGAGATCCACGAAGTACAGATGTAACTCTATGAGATGAATTAACAGAACACTAAGCAGTTTCTCAGAAAGCTTCTTTCCAGATTTCATCGGAGGATATTTCCTTTTTCACTATAGCCCTCTATGGGCTTCCAAATATCACTTTGCCAATTCCACAAGCACTGCCATAGCGAACGGCTTCATGAGGGAAAAGCTGTAACTCTGTGAGATGATTTCACAAAACACAAAGAAATTTTTCAGAAAGCTTCTTTCTCTTTGTTATCGGAGGATACTTCCTTTGGCCCGGTAGTCTTCAAAGGGATCCGAAATTTCTGTTCTCAGATTCCACAGAAATAAGGCTAGCAAAGAGATCCACGATATACAGATGTAACTCTGTGAGATGAATTTACAGAACACTAAGCAGTTTCTCAGAAATCTTCTTTTCAGATTTCATCGGAGGATATTTCCTTTTTCACCATAGCCCTCTATGAGCTTGCAAATATCACTTTTCCATTTCCACAAGAACTGTCTTAGCGAAAGGCTTCTTGAGGGGAAAGCTGTAACTCTGTGAGATGATTTCACAGAACACAAAGAAGTTTCTCAGAAAGTTTTTTTCTCTTTGTTATCGGAGGATATTTCCTTTGACCCTATAGTCTTCAAAGGGATCCGAAATATCTGTTCTCAGATTCCACAGAAGTAAGGCTAGCAAAGAGATCCACGAAATACAGATATAACTCTGTGAGATGAATTAACAGAACACTAAGCAGTTTCTCAGAAATCTTCTGTCCAGATTTCATTGTTGGATTTTTCCTTTTCCACAATAGTGCCCTATGGGTTTCCAAATATCACTTTGCCAATTCCACAAGAACTGTCTTAGCGAAAGGCTTCTTGAGGGGAGAGCTGAACTCTCTGAGATGATTTCACAGAACACAAAGAAGTTTCTCAGAAAGCTTCTTTCTCTTTGTTATCGGAGGATATTTCCTTTGGCCCTATAGTCTTCAAAGGGATCCGAAATATCTGTCGTCAGATTCCACAGAAATAAGGCTAGCAAAGAGATCCAGGAAATACAGATGAAACTCTGTGAGATGAATTAAGAGAACACTAAGCAGTTTCTCAGAAATCTTCTTTTCAGATTTCATCGGAGTGTATTTCCTTTTTCACCATAGACCTCTATGGGCTTCCAAGTATCACTTTGCCAATTCCAGAAGAAGTGTCTTAGCGAAAGGATTCTTGAGGAGAAAGCTGTAACTCTGTGAGATGATTTCACAGAACACAAAGAAGTTTTTTAGAAAGGTTCTTTCTCTTTGTTATCGGAGGATATGTCCTTTGGCCCTATAGTCTTCAAAGTGATCTGAAATATCTGTTCTCAGATTCCACAGAAATAAGGCTAGCAAAGAGATCCACGAAATACAGATTTAACTCTGTGAGATGAATTAACAGAACACTAAGCAGTTTCTCAGAAAACTTCTTTGCAGATTTCATCTTAGGAGATTTGATTTTCAACATAGCCCTCTATGGGCTTCCAAGTATCACTTTGCCAATTCCACAACAACTGTCTTAGCGAAAGGCTTCTTGAGGGGAAAGCTGTAACTCCGTGAGATGATTTCACGGAACACAAAGAAGTTTCTCAGAAAGCTTCTTTCTCTTTGTTATCGGAGAATATTTCCTTTGGCCATATAGTCTTCAAAGGGATCCGAAATATCTATTCTCAGATTCCACAGAAGTAAGGCTAGCAAAGACATCCACGACATACAGATGTAATACTGTGAGATGAATTAACAGAACACCAAGCAGTTTTTCAGAAAGCTTCTTTCCAGATTTCATCTGAGGATATTTTCTTTTTCACCATAGCCCACTGTGGGCTTCCAAAATATCACTTTGCAAATTCCTCAGGAACTGTCTTAGTGAAAGGCTTCTTGAGGGGAAAGCTGTAACTCTGTGAGATGATTTCACAGAACACAAAGAAGTTTCTCAGAAAGCTTCTTTCTCTTTGTTATCTAGGATATTTCCTTTGGCGCTGTAGTCTTAAAAGGGATCCGAAATATCTGTTCTCAGATTCCACAGAAATAAGGCTAGCAAAGAGATCCACGATATACAGATGTAACTCTGCGAGATGAATTAACAGAACACTAAGCAGTTTCTCAGAAAGGTTCTTTCCTGATTTCATCGGAGGATATTTCCTTTTCCACAATAGTGTTCTATGGGTTTCCAAATACCACTTTGCCAATTCCACAAGAACTGTCTTAGCGAAAGGCTTCTTGAGGGGAGAGCTGAACAATGTGAGATGATTTCACGGAACACAAAGAAGTTTCTCAGAAAGCTTCTTTCTCTTTGTTATCGGAGAATATTTCCTTTGGCCCTATAGTTTTCAAAGGGATCCGAAATATCTGTCGTCAGATTCCACAGAAATAAGGGTAGCAAAGAGATCCACGAAATACAGATGAAACTCTGTGAGATGAATTACCAGAACACTAAGCAGTTTCTCAGAAATCTTCTTTTCAGATTTCATCGGAGTGTATTTCCTTTTTCACCATAGACCTCTATGGGCTTCTAAGTATCACTTTGCCAATTCCAGAAGAAGTGTCTTAGCGAAAGGATTCTAGAGGAGAAAGCTGTAACTCTGTGAGATGATTTCACAGAACACAAAGAAGTTTTTCAGAAAGGTTCTTTCTCTTTGTTATCGGAGGATATGTCCTTTGGCCCTATAGTCTTCAAAGGGATCCGAAATATCTGTTCTCAGATTCCACAGAAATAAGGCTAGGAAAGAGGTCCACGAAATACAGATTTAACTCTGTGAGATGAATTAACAGAACACTAAGCAGTTTCTCAGAAAGCTTCTTTGCAGACTTCATCGGAGGATATTTGTTTTTCACCATAGCCCTCTATGGGCTTCCACTTATCACTTTGACAATTCCACAACAACTGTCTTAGGGAAAGGCTTTTTGATGGGAAAGCTGTAACTCCGTGAGATGATTTCACGGAACACAAAGAAGTTTCTCAGAAAGCTTCTTTCTCTTTGTTATCGGAGAATAATTCCTTTGGCCATATAGTCTTCAAAGGGATCCGAAATATCTGTTCTCAGATTCCACAGAAATAAGGCTAGCAAAGACATCCACGAAATACAGATGTAATTCTGTGAGATGAATTAACAGAACACCAAGCAGTTTTTCAGAAAGCTTCTTTCCAGATTTCATCTGAGGATATTTTCTTTTTCACCGTAGCCCACTGTGGGCTTCCAAAATATTACTTTGCAAATTCCTCAAGAACTATCTTAGCGAAAAGCTTCTTGAGGGGAAAGCTGTAACTCTGTGAGATGATTTCACAGAATACAAAGAAGTTTCTCAGAAAGCTTCTTTCTCTTTGTTATCGGAGGATATTTCCTTTGGCCCTATAGTCTTCAAAGGGATCCGAAATAGCTGTTCTCAGATTCCACAGAAATAAGGCTAGCAGAGAGATCCATGAAATACAGATGTAACTCTGTGAGATGAATAAACAGAACACTAAGCAGTTTCTAAGAAGTCTTCTTTGCAGATTTCATCGGAGGAGATTTCCTTTTTCAACATAGCCCTCTATGGGCTTCCAAATATCACTTTGCCAATTCCACAAGAACTGCGTTAGCGAAAGGCTTCTTGAGGGGAAAGCTGTAACTCTGTGAGATGATTTCACAGAACACAAAGAAGTTTCTCAGAAAGCTTCTTTCTCTTTGTTATCGGAGGATATTTCCTTTGGCCCTATAGTCTTCAAAGCGATCTGAAATATCTGTTCTCAGATTCCACAGAAATAAGGCTAGCAAAGAGATCCACGAAATACAGATGTAACTCTGTGAGATGAATTAACAGAACACTAAGCAGTTTCTCAGAAATCTTCCATCCAGATTTCATCGGTGGATATTTCCTGTTCCACAATAGTGCCATATGGGTTTCCAAATATCACTTTGCCAATTCCACAAGAACTGTCTTAGCGAAAGGCTTCTTGAGAGGAGAGCTGAACTCTGTGAGATGATTTCACAGAACACAAAGAAGTTTCTCAGAAAGCTTCTTTCTCTTTGTTATCGGAGGATATTTCCTTTGGCCCTAGAGTCTTCAAAGGGATCCGAAATATCTCTCGTCGGATTCCACAGAAATAAGGCTAGCAAAGAGATCCACGAAATACAGATGAAACTCTGTGAGATGAATTAACAGAACACTAAGCAGTTTCTCAGAAATCTTCTTTTCAGATTTCATCGGAGTGTATTTCCTTTTTCACCATAGACCTCTATGGGCTTCCAACTATCACTTTGCCAATTGCAGAAGAAGTGTCTTAGCGAAAGGATTCTTGAGGAGAAAGCTGTAACTCTGTGAGATGATTTCACAGAAAACAAAGAAGTTTTTCAGAAAGGTTCTTTCTCTTTGTTATCGGAGGATATGTCCTTTGGCCCTATAGTCTTCAAAGGGATCTGAAATATCTGTTCTCAGATTCCACAGAAATAAGGCTAGCAAAGAGATCCAGGAAATACAGTTTTAACTCTGTGAGATGAATTAACAGAACACTAAGCAGTTTCTCAGAAACTTCTTTGCAGATTTCATCTTGGGAGATTAGTTTTTCAACATAGCCCTCTATTGGTTTCCAAGTATCACTTTGCCAATTCCACAACAACTGTCTTAGCGAAAGGCTTCTTGAGGCGAAGCTGTAACTCCGTGAGATGATTTCACGGAACACAAAGAAGTTTCTCAGAAAGCTTCTTTCTCTTTGTTATCGGAGGATATTTCCTTTGGCCCTATAGTCTTCAAAGGTTTCCGAAATATCTGTTCTCAGATTCCACAGAAATAAGGCTAGCAAAGAGATCCACGAAATACAGATGTAGCTCTGTGAGATGAATTAACAGAACACTAAGCAGTTTCTCAGAAAGGTTCTTTCCAGATTTCATCGGAGGATATTTCCTTTCTCACCCTAGCCCTGTATGGGCTTCCAAATATCACTTGGCCAATTCCACAAGAACTGTCTTAGCGAAAGGCTTCTTGAGGGGGAAGCTGTAACTCTGTGAGATGATTTCACAGAACACAAAGAAGTTTCTCAGAAAGCTTCTTTCTCTTTGTTATGGGAGGATATTTCCTTTGGCCCTATATTCTTCAAAGGGATCCGAAATATCTGTCGTCAGATTCCACAGAAATTAGGCTAGCAAAGAGATCCACGAAATACAGATGAAACTCTGTGAGGTGAATTAACAGAACACTAAGCAGTTTCTCAGAAATCTTCTTTTCAGATTTCATCGGAGTGTATTTCCTTTTTCACCATAGACCTCTATGGGCTTCCAAGTATCACTTTGCCAATTCCAGAAGAAGTGTCTTAGCGAAAGGATTCTGGAGGAGAAAGCTGTAACTCTGTGAGATGATTTCACAGAACACAAAGAAGTTTTTCAGAAAACTTCTTTCTGTTTGTTATCGGAGGATATGTCCTTTGGCCCTATAGTCTTCAAAGGAATCCGAAATATCTGTTCTCAGATTCCACAGAAATAAGGCTAGCCAAGAGATCCACGAAATACAGATTTAACTCTGTGAGATGAATTAAGAGAACACTAAGCAGTTTCTCAGAAAGCTTCTTTCCAGATTTCATCTGAGGATATTTTCTTTTTCACCAAAGCCCACTGTGGGCTTCCAAAATATCACTTTGCAAATTCCTCAAGAACTGTCTTAGTGAATGGCTTCTTGAGGGGAAAGCTGTAACTCTGTGAGATGATTTCAGAGAACACAAAGAAGTTGCTCAGAAAGCTTCTTCCTCTTTGTTATCAGAGGATATTTCCTTTGGCCCTATAGTCTTCAAAGGGATCGGAAATATCTGTTCTCAGATTCCACAGAAATAAGGTTAGCAAGGAGATCCACGAAGTACAGATGTAACTCTGTAAGATGAATTAACAGAACACTAAGCAGTTTCTCAGACAGCTTCTTTCCAGATTTCATCAGAGCATATTTCCTTTTTCACCCTAGCCCTCTATGGGTTTCCGAATATCACTTTGCCAATTCCACAAGAACTGTCTTAAGGAAAGGCTTCTTGAGGGGAAAGCGGTAACTCTGTGAGATAATTTCACAGAACACAAAGAAGTTTCTCAGAAAGCTTCTTTCTCTTTGTTATCAGAGGATATTTCCTTTGGCCCTACAGTCTTCAAAGGGAAAGGAAATATCTGTCCTCAGATTCCACAGAAATAAGGCTAGCAAAGAGATGAACGAAATGCAGATGTAACTCTGTGAGCTGAATTAACAGAACACTAAGCAGTTTCTCAGAAAGCTTCTTTCCAGATTTCATCTGAGGATATTTCCTTTTTCACCATAGCCCTCTATGGGCTTCCAAATATCACTTTGCCAATTCCATAAGAACTGTCTTAGCGAAAGGCTTCTTGAGGGGAAAGCTGTAATTCTGTGAGATGATTTCACAGAACACAAAGAAGTTTCACAGAAAGCTTCTTTCTCTTTGTTATCGGAGGATATTGCCTTTGGCCCTATAGTCTTCAAAGGGATCCGAAATATCTGTTCTCAGATTCCACGGAAATAAGGCTAGCAAAGAGATCCACGACATAGAGATGTAACTCCGTGAGACGAATTAACACAACACTAAGCAGTTTCTCAGAAAGCTTCCTTCCAGATTTCATCGGAGGAAAATTCCTTTTTCACCACAGCCCTCTATGGGCTTCCAAATATCACTTTGCCAATTCCACAAGAACTGTCTTAGAGAAAGGCTTCTTGAGGGGAAAGCTGTAACTCTGTGAGATGATTTCACAGAATACAAAGAGGTTTCTCAGAAAGCTTCTTTCTCTTTGTTATCGAAGGTTATTTCCTTTGGCCCTATAGTCTTCAAAGGGATCCGAAATATCTCTTCTCAGATTCCACAGAAATAAGGCTAGGAAAGAGATCCACGAAATGCAGATGTAACTCTGCGAGATGAATTAACAGAACACTAAGCAGTTTCTCACAAAGTTTCTTTCCAGATTCCATCGGAGGAAATTACCTTTTTTAACACAGCAATCTATTGGCTTCCAAATATCACTTTGCTATTTCCACAAGAACTGTCTTAGCGAAAGGCTTCTTGATGGGAAAGCTGTAACTCTATCAGATGATTTCAGAGAACACAAAGAAGTTGCTCAGAAAGCTTCTTTCTCTTTGTTATCGGAGGATATTTCCTTTGGCCCTATAGTCTTCAAAGGGATCGGAAATATCTGTTCTCAGATTCCACAGAAATAAGGCTAGCAAGGAGATCCACGAAATATAGATGTAACATTGTAAGATGAATTAACAGAACACTAAGCAGTTTCTCAGAAGGCTTCTTTCCAGATTTCATCAGAGCATATTTCCTTTTTCACCCTAGCTCTCTACGGGTTTCCAAATATCACTTTGCCAATTCCACAAGAACTGTTTTAGCGAAAGGCTTCTTGAGGGGAAAGTGGTAATTCTGTGAGATAATTTCACAGAACACAAAGAAGTTTCTCAGAAAGCTTCTTTCTCTTTGTTATCGGAGGATATTTCCTTTGGCCCTATAGTCTTCAAAGGGATCCGAAATAGCTGTTCTCAGATTCCACAGAAATAAGGCTAGCAAAGAGATCAAAGAAATGCAGATGTAACACTGTGAGATGAATTAACAGAACACTAAGCAGTTTCTCAGAAAGCTTCTTTCCAGATTTCATCGCAGGATATTTCCATTTTCACCATAGCCCTCCATGGGCTTCCAAATATCACTTTGCCAATTCCACAAGAACTGCCTAGGCGAAAGGTTTCTTGAGAGGAAAGCTGTAACTCTGTGAGATGATATCACTGAACATAAAGAAGTTTCTCAGAAAGCTTCTTTCACTTTATTATCGGCGGATATTTCCTTTGGCCCTGTAGTCTTCAAAAGGAACCGAAATATCTGTTCTCAGACTAAACTGAAGTAAGGCTAGCAAAGAGATCCACGAAATACAGATGTAACCCTGTTGATGAATTAAGAGAACACTAAGCAGTTTCTCGGGAAGCTTCTTTCCAGATTTCATCGTAGGAGATTTCCTTTTTCACCCTTGCCCTCTATGGGCTTCCAAATATCACTTTGCCAATTCCAAAGAAGTGTCTTAGAGAAAGGCTTCTTGAGGGGAAAGCTGTAGCTCTGTGAGGTGATTTCAAAGAACACAAAGAGGTTTCTCAGAAAGCTTCTTTCTCTTTGTTATCGGAGGAAATTTCCTTTGGCCCTTATAATCGTCAAAGGGATCCGAAATATCTGTTCTCATATTCCACAGAAGTAAGGCTAGCAAAGAGATCCACGAAATACAGATGTAACTCTTTGAGATGAATTAACAGAACACTAAGCCGTTTTTCAGAAAGCTGCTATCCAGATTTCATCTGAGGATATTTCCTTTTTCACCGTAGCCCTCTATGGGCTTCCAAATATCACTTTGCCAATTCCACAAGAACTGTCTTAGCGAAAGGCTTCTTGAGGGGAAAGCTGTAACTCTGTTGATGATATCACAGAACACAAAGAAGATTCTCAGAAAGCTTCTTTCTCTTTGTAATCGCAGGATATTTCCTTTGGCCCTATAGTCTTCATAAGGATCAGAAACATCTGTCCTCAGATTCCACAGAAATAAAGCAAGCAAAGAGATCCAAGAAAGACAGATGTAACTCTGTGAGATGAATTAACAGAACACTAAGCAGTTTCTCAGAAAGCTTCTTTGAAGATTTCCTCGGGGGATACTTCCTTTTTCACCATAGCCCTCTATGGGCTTCCAAATATCACTTTGACAATTCCACAAGAACTGTCTTAGCGAAAGGTTTCTTGAGGGGAAAGCTGTAATTCTGTGAGACGATTTCATAGAAAACAAAGAAGTTTCTCAGAAAGCTTCTTTCTCTTTGTAATCGGCGGATATTTCCTTTGGCCCTATAGTCTTCAAAGGGATCCGAAATATCTGTTATCAGATTCCACAGAAATAAGGCTAGCAAAGAGATCCACGAAATACAGATGTAACTCTGTGAGATGAATTAAGAGAACACTAAGCAGTTTCTCAGAAAGCTTCTTTGCAGATTTCATCTGAGGATATTTCCTTTTTCACCATAGCCCTCTATGGGCTTCCAAATATCACTTTGCCAATTCCACAAGAACTGTCTTAGCGAAAGGCTTCTTGAGGGGAAAGCTGTAACTCTGTCAGATGATTTCACAGAACACAAAGAAGTTTCTTAGAAAGCTTCTTTCTCTTTGTTATCGGAGGATATTTTCTTGGCCCTAAGTCTTCAAAGGGATCCGAAATATCTCCGTCAGATTCCACAGAAATAAGGCTAGCAATGAGATCCACGAAATACAGATGTAAATCTCTGAGATGAATTAACAGAACACTAAGCAGTTTCTCAGACACCTTCTTTGCAGATTTCATCGCAGGATATTTCCTTCTTCACCATAGCCCTCTATGGGCTTCCAAATATCACTTTGCCAATTCCACAAGAACTGTCTTAGCGAAAGGTCTCTTGAGGGGAAAGCTGTAACTCTGTGAGATGATTTCACATAACACCAAGAGAATTCTCAGAAAGCTTCTTTCTCTTTGTTATCGGTGGACATTTCCTTTGGCCCTATAGTCTACAAAGGGATCCGAAATATCTGTCCTCAGATTACACAGAAATAAGGCTAGCAAAGAGATCCACGAAATACAGATGTAACTCTGTGAGATGAATTAACAGAACACTAAGCATTTTCTCAAAAAGCTTCTTTGCAGATTTCCTCAGAGGATATTTCCTTTTTCACCACAGCCCTCTATGGGCTTCCAAATAACACTTTGCCAATTCCACAAGAACTGTCTTATCGAAAGGTTTCTTGAGGGGAAAGCTGTAACTCTGTGAGATGATTTCACAGAACACAAAGAAGTTTCTCAGAGTGTTTTTTTCTCTTTGTTATCGGAGGATATTTCCTTTGGCCCTATAGTCTTCAAAGGGATGCGAAATATCTGTTCTCAGATTCCACAGAAATAAGGCTAGCAAAGAGATCCACGAAACACAGATGTAACTCTGTGAGATGAATTAACAGAACACTAAGCAGTTTCTCAGAGAGCTTCTTTCCAGATTTCATCGGAGGATAGTTCCTTTTTCACCATAGCCCTCTATGGGCTTCCAATTATCACTTTGCCAATTCCACAAGAACTGTATTAGCCAAACCCTTCTTGAGGTTAAAGCTGTAACTCTGTGAGATGATTTCACAGAACACAAAGAAGTTTCTCAGAAAGCTTCTTTCTCTTTGTTATCGGAGGATATTTCCTTTGGCCCTATACTCTTCAAAGGGATCCGAAATATCTGTTCTCAGATTCCACAGAAATAAGGCTAGCAAAGAGATCCACGAAATACAGATGTAACTCTGTGAGATGAATTAACAGAACACTAAGCATTTTCTCAGAAAGCTTCTTTCCAGATTTCATCGGATTATATTTCCTTTTTCCCCATAGCCCTCTATGGGCTTCCAAATATCACTTTGCCAATTCCACAAGAACTGTCTTAGCGAAAGGGTTCTTGATGGGATAGTTGTAACTCTGTGAGATGCTTTCACAGAACACAAAGAAGTTTCTCAGAAGCTTCTTTCTCTTTGTTATCATAGGATATTTCCTTTGGCCCTATAGTCTTCAAAGGGATCCGAAATATCTGTTCTCAGATTCCACAGAAATAAGGCTAGCAAAGAGATCCACGAAATACAGATGTAACTCTGTGGGATGAATTAACAGAACACCAAACAGTTTCTCAGAAAGCTTCTTTCGAGCTTTCATCGGGGGATATTACCTTTTTCAACAGAGCCCTCTATGGGCTTCCAAATATCACTTAGCCAATTCCACAAGAACTGACTTAGCGAAAGGCTTCCTGATGGGAATGCTGTAACTCTGTGAGATGATTTCACAGAACGCAAAGAGTTTCTCAGAAAGCTTCTTTCTCTTTTTTATCAGAAGATATTTCCGTTGGCCCTATAGTCTTCAAAGGGATCCGAATTATCAGTTCTCAGATTCCACAGAAATAAGGCTAGCAAAGAGATCCACGAAATACAGATGTAACTCGGTGATATGAATTAACAGAACACTAAGCAGTTTCTCAGAAAGCTTCTTTCCAGATTTCATCTGAGGATATTTCCTTTTTCACCACAGCCCTCTATGGGCTTCCAAATAACACTTGGCCAATTCCACAAGAACTATCTTATCGAAAGGTTTCTTGAGGGGAAAGCTGTAACTCTGTGAGATGATTTCACAGAACACAAAGAAGTTTCTCAGAAACTTTTATTCTCTTTGTTATCGGAGGATATTTCCTTTGGCCCTATAGTCTTCAAAGGGATGCGAAATATCTGTTCTCAGATTCCACAGAAATAAGGCTAGCAAAGAGATCCACGAAACACAGATGTAACTCTGTGAGATGAATTAACAGAACACTAAGCAGTTTCTCAGAAAGCTTCTTTCCAGATTTCATCGGAGGATAGTTCCTTTTTCACCATAGCCCTCTATGGGCTTCCAAATATCACTTTGCCAATTCTACAAGAACTGTATTAGCAAAACGCTTCTTGAGGTTAAAGCTGTAACTCTGTGAGATGATTTCACAGAACACAAAGAAGTTTCTCAGAAAGCTTCTTTCTCTTTGTTATCCAATTGTATTTCCTTTGGCCCTATAGTCTTCAAAGGGATCCGAAATATCTCTTCTCAGATTCCACAGAAATAAGGCAAGCAAAGAGATCCACGAAATAAAGATGTAACTCTGTGAGATGAATTAACGGAACACTAAGCAGTTTCTCAGAAAGCTTCTTTCCAGATTTCATCGGAGGATATTTCCTTTTTCACCATAACCCTCTATGGGCTTCCAAATATCACTTTGCCAATTCCACAAGAACTGTCTTAGCGAAAGGCTTCTTGAAGGGAAAGCTGTAACTCTGTGAGATAATTTCACAGAATACAAAGAATTTTCTGAGAAAGCTTGTTTCTCTTTATTATCGGAGGGTATTTCCTTTGGCCTTATCGTCTTCAAAGGGATGCGAAATATCTGTTCTCAGATTCCACAGAAAAAAGGCTAGCTAAAAGATCCACGAAATAGAGATGTAACTCGGTGAGATGAATTAACGGAACACTAAGCAGTTTCTCAGAAAGCTTCTTTCCAGATTTCATCGGAGGATATTTCCTTTTTCACATTGGCCCTCTATGGGCTTCCAAATATCACTTTGCCAATTCCACAGGAAATGTCTTAGCGAAAGGCTTCTTGCGGGGAAAGCTGTAACTCTGTGAGATGATTTCACAGAACACAAAGAAGTTTCTCAGAAAGCTTCTTTCTCTTTGTTATCGGAGGATATTTCCTTTGGCCCTATTGTCTTCAAAGGGATCCGAAATATATATTCTCAGATTCCTCCGAAATAAGGCTAGCAAAGAGATCCACGAAATACAGATGTAACTCTGTAGGATGAATTAAGAGAACACTAAGCAGTTTCTCAGAAGGCATCTTTGCAGATTTCATCGGAGGATATTTCCTTTTTCACCATAGCCCTCTATGGGCTTCCAAATATCACTTTTCCAATTCCAGAAGAACTGTCTTAGCGAAAGGATTCTTGAGGGGAAAGCTGTAACTCTGTGAGATGATTGCACAGAACACAAAGAAGTTTCTCAGAAAGCATCTTTCTCTTTGTTATCAGAGGACATTTCCTTTTTCCCTATACTCTTCAAAGGGATCCGAAATATCTGTTCTCAGATTTCACAGAAATAAGGCTAGCAAAGAGATCCACGAAATACATATGTAACACTGTGAGATGAATTAACAGAACAGTAAGTATTTCGCAGAAAGCTTCTTTACAGATTTCCTCGGAGGATATTTCCTTTTTCACCCTAGCACTCTATTGGCTTCCAAATATCACTTTGCCAATTCCACAAGAACTGTCTTAGCGAAAGGCTTCTTGAGGGGAAAGCTGTAACTCTGTGAGATGATTTCACAGAACACAAAGAAGTTTCTCAGAAAGCTCTTTCTCTTTGTTATCGGAGGGTATTTCCTTTGGCCCTATAGTCTTCAAAGAGATCCGAAATATCTGTTCTCAGATTCCACAGAAATAAGGCTAGCAAAGAGATCCACGAAATTCAGATATAACTCTGTGAGATGAATTAACAGAACACTAAGCAGTTTCTCTGAAAGTGTCTTTGCAGATTTCAACGGAGTATATTTCCTTTTTCACCATAGCCCTCCTTGGGCTTCCAAATATCACTTTGCCAATTCCACAAGAACTGTCTTAGCGAAAGACTTCTTGAGGGGAAAGCTGTAACTCTGTTAGATGATTTCAGAGAACACAAAGAAGTTTCTCAGAAAGCTTCTTTCTCTTTGTTTTCGGAGAATATATCTTTTCGCCCATAGTCTTCAAAGGAAACCGAAACATCTCTTGTCAGATTCCACAGAAATAAGGCTAGCAAGGAGATCAACGAAATACAGCTGTAACTCTCTGAGATGAATTAAAAGAACACTAAACAGTTTCTCAGAAAACTTCTTTCCAGATTTCACCGGAGAATATTTCCTTTTTCACCATAGCCCTCTATGGGCTTCCAAATATCACTTTGCCAACTACACAAACTGTCTTGGCGAAAGGCTTCTTGAGGGTAAAGCTGTAACTCTGTGAGATGATTTCACAGAACACAAAGAAGTTTCTCAGAAAGCTTCTTTCTCTTTGTTATCGGAGGATATTTGCTTTCGCCCTATACTCTTCAAAGTGTTCCGAAACATCTGTTGTCAGATTCCACAGCAATAAGGCTAGCAAGGAGATCCACGAAATACAGATGTAACTCTCTGAGATGAATTAACAGAACACTAGGCAGTTTCTCAGAAAGCTTCTTTCCAGATTTCACCGGAGGATATTTCCTTTTTCACCATAGCCCTCTATGGGCTTCCAAATATCACTTTGCCAATTCCACAACAACTGTCTTAGCGAAAGGCTTCTTGAGGGGAAAGCTGTAACTCTGTGAGATGATTTCACAAAACACAAAGAAGTTTCTCAGAAAGCTTCTTTCTCTTTGTTATCGGAAGATATTTCCTTTGGCCCTATAGTCTTCAAGGGATCCGTAATATCTGTTCTCAGATTCCAAACAAATGAGGCTAGCAAAGAGATCCACGAAATACAGATGTAACTCTGTGAGATGGATTAACAGAACACTAAGCAGTTTCTCAGAAAGTTTCTTTCCAGATTTCAAAGGAGGATATTTCCTTTTTCACCATAGCCCTCTATGGGCTTCCAAATATCACTTTGCCAATTCCACAAGAACTCTCTTAGTGAAAGGCTTCTTGAGGGGAAAGCTGTAACTCTCTGAGATGATTTCACAGAACACAAAGAAGTTTCTCAGAAAGTTTTTTCTCGTTGTTGTCGGAGGATATTTCCTTTGGCCCTATAGTCTTTAAAGGGATCCGAAATATCTGTTCTCAGATTCCACAGAAATAAGGCTAGCAAAGAGGTACACGAAATACAGATGTAACTCTGTGACATGAATTAACAGAGCCCTAAGCATTTTCTCAGAAAGGTTGTTTGCAGATTACATCAGAGGTTAATTCCCTTTTCACCTTAGCACTCTATGGGCTTCCAAATATCACTTTGCTAATTCCACAAGAACTGTCTTGGCGAAAGGCTTCTTGAGGGGAAAGCTGTAACTCTGTGAGATGGTTTCACAGAAAACAAACAAGTTTCGCAGAAAGCTTCTTTCTCTTTGTTATCGGAGGATATTTCCTTGGGCGCTATAGTCTTGAGAGGGATCCGAAATATCTGTCCCAAGATTCCTCAGAAATAAGGCTAGCAAAGAGATCCACGAAATGCAGACGTAACTCTGTGAGATGAATTAGCAGAACACTAAGCAGTTCCTCAGCAAGCTAATTTCCACATTTCTTCTGAGGATATTTCCTTTTTCACCAGAGCCTTCTATGGGCTTCCAAATATCACTTTGCCAATTCCACAAGAACTGTCTTAGCGAAAGGCTTCTAGAGGGGAAAGCTGTAACTCTGTGAGATGATTTCACAGAACACAAAGAAATTTCTCAGAAAGTTTTTTTCTCTTTGTTATTGGAGGATATTTCCTTTGGCCCTATAGTATTCAAAGGGATCCGAAATATCTGTTCTCAGATGCCACAGAAATAAGGCTAGAAAAGAGATCCACGAAATACAGATGTAACTCTGTGAGATGAATTAACAGATCACTAAGCAGTTTCTCAGAAAGCTTCTTTCCAGATTTCATCGGAGGATATTACCTTTTTCACCATAGCCCTCTATGGGCTTCCAAATATCACTTTGCCAATTCCACAAGAACTATCTTAGCGAAAGGCTTCTTGAGGGGAAAGCTGTAACTCTGTGAGATGATTTCACAGAACACAAAGAAGTTTCTCAGAAAGCTTCTTTCTCTTTGTTTTCGGAGAATATTTTCTTTCGCCCCATAGTCTTCAAAGGGATCTGAAAAATCTGTTGTCAGATTCCACAGAAATAGGGCTAGCATAGAGATCAACGAAATACAGCTGTAACTCCCTGAGATGAATTAACAGAACACTAAAGAGTTTCTTAGAAAGCTTCTTTCCAGATTTCACTGGAGTATATTTCCTTTTTCACCATAGCCCACTAAGGGCTTCCAAATAGCACTTTGACAATTCCACAAGAACTGTCTTAGCGAAAGGCTTCTTGAGTGGAAAGCTGTAACTCCGTGAGATGATTTCACAGAACACAAAAAAGTTTCTCAGAAAGCTTCTTTCACTTTTTTTTCGGAGAATATTTCCTTTCGCCCTATACTCTTCAAAGGGTTCCGAAACATCTGTTGTCAGATTCCACAGAAATAAGGCTAGCAAAGAGATCAACGACATACAGCTGTAACTCTCTGAGATGAATTAACAGAACACTAGGCAGTTTCTCAGAAAGCTTCTTTCCAGATTTCACCGGAGGATATTTCCTTTTTCACCATAGCCCTCTATGGGCTTCCAAATATCACTTTGCCAATTCCACAAGAACTCTCTTAGCGAAAGGCTTCTTGAGGGGAAAGCTGTAACTCTGTGAGATGATTTCACAGAACACAAAGAAGTTTCTCAGAAAGTTTTTTCTCGTTGTTGTCGGAGGATATTTCCTTTGGCCCTATAGTCTTTAAAGGGATCCGAAATATCTGTTCTCAGATTCCACAGAAATAAGGCTAGCAAAGAGATCCACGAAATACAGATGTAGCACTGTGAGATGAATTAACAGAACACTAAGTATTTCGCAGAAAGCTTCTTTACAGATTTCCTCGGAGGATATTTCCTTTTTCACCGTAGCCCTCTATTGGCTTCCAAATATCACTTTGCCAATACCACAAGAACTGTCTTAGCGAAAGGCTTCTTGAGGGCAAAGCAGTAACTCTGTGAAATGATTTCACAGAACACAAAGAAGTTTCTCAGAAAGCTTCTTTCTCCTTGTTATCGGAGGATATTTCCTTTGGCCCTATAGTCTTCAAAGGGATCCGAAATATCTGTCCTCAGATTCCACAGAAATAAAGCGAGAAAAGAGATCCACGAAATACAGATGTAACTCTCTGAGATGAATTAACAGAACACTAAGCAGTTTCTCAGAAAGCTTCTTGTAGATTTCTTCGGAGGATATTTCCTTTTTCACCGTAGCCCTCTATTGGCTTCCAAATATCACTTTGCCAATTCCACAAGAACTGTCTTAGCGAAAGGTTTCTTGAGGGGAAAGCTGTAACTCTGTGAGATGATTTCAGAGAACACAAAGAGGATTCTCAGAAAGCTTCTTTCTATTTGTTATCGGAGGAAATTTCCTTTGGCCCTATAGTTTTCTAAGGGATCCGAAATATCTGTTCGCAGATTCCACAGAAATAAGGCTAGCAAAGAAATCCACGAAATACAGATGTAACTCTGTGAGATGAATTAACAGAACACAAAGCAGTTTCTCAGAAAGCTTCTTTGCAGATTACATCGGAGGATATTTCCTTTTTCACCACAGCCCTCTATGGGCTTCCAAATATCACTTTGCCAATTCCACAAGAACTGTCTTAGCGAAAGGCTTCTTGAGGGGATAGCTGTAACTCTGTGAGATGATTTCACAGAACACAAAGAATTTTCTCAAAAAGCTTCTTTCTCTTTGTTATCGGAGGGTATTTCCTTTGGCCCTATAGTCTTCAAGGAGATCCGAAATATCTGTTCTCAGATTCCACAGAAATAAGGCTAGCAAAGAGTTCCCTGCAATTCAGATATAACTCTGTGAGATGAATTAACAGAACACTAAGCAGTTTCTCTGAAAGTTTCTTTGCAGATTTCAACGGAGTATATTTCCTTATTCACCATAGCCCTCTATGGGATTACAAATATCACTTGGCCAATTCCTCAAGAATTCTTTTGCGAAAGGCTTCTTGAGGGGAAAGATGTAACTCTGTGAGGTGATTTCACAGAACACAAAGAAGTGTCTCAGAAAGCTTCTTTCTCTTTGTTATCGGAGGGTATTTCCTTTGGCCCTATACTCTTCAAAGGGATCCGAAATATCTGTTCTCAGATTCCACAGAAATAAGGCTAGCAAAGAGATCTACGAAATACAGATGTAACTCTGTGAGATGAATTAACAGAACACTAAGCAGTTTCTCAGAAAGCTTCTTTGAAGAATTGATCTTAGGATATTTCCTTTTTCACCATAGCCCGCTAGGGGCTTCCAAATATCACTTTGCCAATTCCACAAAAACTGTCTTAGCGAAAGGCTTCTTGAGGGGGAAGCTGTAACTCTGTGAGATGATTTCACAGAAAACAAAGAAGTTTCTCAGAAAACTTCTTTCTCTTTCTTATCGGAGGATATTTCCTTTGGCCCTATACTCTTCAAAGGGATCCGAAATATCTGTTCTCAGATTCCACAGAAATAAGGCTAGCAAAGAGTTCCACGAAATACAGATGTAACACTGTGAGATGAATTAACAGAACACTAAGCAGTTTCTCAGTAAGATTCTTTCCAGATTTCATCGGATTATATTTCCTTTTTCACCATAGCCCTCGATGGGCTTCCAAATATCACTTTGCCAATTCCACAACAACTGTCTTTGCGAAAGGCTTCTTGATGGGATAGTTGTAACTCTGTGAGATGCTTTCACAGGACACAAAGAAGTTTCTCAGAAAGCTTCTTTCTCTTTGTTATCAGAGGATATTTCCTTTGGCCCTATAGTCTTCAAAGGGATCCGAAATATCTGTTCTCAGATTCCACAGAAATAAGGCTAGGAAAGAGATCCACGAAATACAGATGTAACTCTGTGAGATGAATTAACAGAACACCAAACAGTTTCTCAGAAAGCTTCTTTCCAGATTTCATTGGGGGACATTTCCTTTCTCACCAGAGCCCTCTATGGGCTTCCAAATATCACTTAGCCAATTCCACAACAACTGCCTTAGCGAAAGGCTTCTTGATGGGAAAGCTGTAACTCTGTGAGGTGATTTCACAGAACGCAAAGGGTTTCTCAGAAAGCTTCTTTCGCTTTTTTATCAGAGGATATTTCCTTTGGCCCTATAGTCTTCAAAGGGATCCGAATTATCATATCTCAGATTCCACAGAAATAAGGCTAGGAAAGAGATCCACGAAATACAGATGTAACTCTGTTAGATGAATTAACAGAACACCAAACAGTTTCTCAGAAAGCTTCTTTCCAGATTTCATTGGGGGATATTTCCTTTCTCACCAGAGCCCTCTATGGGCTTCCAAATATCACTTAGCCAATTCCACAACAACTGCCTTAGCGAAAGGCTTCTTGATGGGAAAGCTGTAACTCTGTGAAATGATTTCACAGAACACAAAGGAGATTCTCAGAAAGCTTCTTTCTCTTTGTTATCGGAGGATATTTCCTTTGGCCCTGTAGTCTTCAAAGGGATCCGAAATATCTATTCTCAGATTCCAGAGAAATAAGGCTAGCAAAGAGATCCACGAATTACAGATGTAACTCTGTGAGATGAATTAAGAGTACACTAAGCAGTTTCTCAGAAAGCTTCTTTGCAGTTTTCATCGGAGGATATTTCCTTTTTCACCATAGCCCTCTAAGTGCCTCCAAATATTACATTGCCAATTCTACAAGAACTGTCTTAGCGAAAGGCTTCTTGAGGGGAAAGCTGTAACTTTGTGAGATGATTTCTCAGAACACAAAGAAGTTTCTCAGAAAGCTTCTTTCTCTTTGTTATCGGAGGATATTTCCTTTGGCCCTATAGTCTTCAAAGGGATCCGAAATATCTCTTCTCAGATTCCACAGAAATAAGGCTAGCAAAGAGATCCACGAAATACAGATGTAACTCTGTGAGATGAATTAACAGAACACTAAGCAGTTTCTCAGAAAGCTTCTTTGCAGATTACATGGGAGGATATTTCCTTTTTAACCATAGCCCTCTATGGGCTTCCAAATATCACTTTGCCAATTGCACAAGAACTGTCTTAGCGAAAGGCTTCTTGAGGGGAAAGCTGTAACTCTGTGAGATGATTTCACAGAACACAAAGAAGTTTCTCAGAAAGCTTTTTTCTCTTTGTTAACGGAGGATATTTCCTTTGGCCCTATAGTCTTCAAAGGGATCCGAAATATCTGTTGTCAGATTCCACAGAAATAAGGCTAGCAAAGAGATCCACGAAATACAGATGTAACTCAGTGAGATGAATTAACAGAACACTAAGCAGTTTCTCAGAAAGCTTCTTTGCAGATTACATCAGAGGATATTTCCTTTTTCACCATAGCCCTCTTAGGGATTCCAAATATCACTTTGCCAATTCCACAAGAACTGTGTTAGCGAAAGGCTTCTTGAGGCGAAAGCTGTAACTCTGTGAGATGATTTCACAGAACACAAAGAAGTTTCTCAGAAAGCTTCTTTCTCTTTGTTTTCGGAGAATATTTACTTTTGCCCTATAGTCTTCAAAGGGTTCCGAAAGATCTGTTGTCAGATTCCACAGAAATAAGGATAGCAAAGAGATCCACGAAATACAGCTGTAACTCTCTGAGACCAATTAACAGAACACTAAGCAGTTTCTCAGAAAGATTCTTTTCAGATTTCACCGGAGGATATTTCCTTTTTCACCATAGCCCTCTATGGGCCTCCAAATAACACTTTGCCAATTCCACAAGAACTGTCTTAACGAAAGGATTCTTGAGTGGAAAGCTGTAACTCTGTGAGATGATTTCACAGAACACAAAGAAGTTTCTCAGAAAGATTTTTTCTCTTTGTTATCAGAGGATATTTCCTTTGGCCCTATAGTCTTCAAAGGGATCCGAAATATCTGATCTCAGAATCCACAGAAATAAGGCTACCAAAGAGATCCATGAAATACAGATGTAACACTGTGAGATGAATTAACAGAACACCAAGCAGTTTCTCAGAATGCTTTTTTCCAGATTTCATCGGAGGTTATTTCCTTTTTCACCATAGCCCTCTATGGGCTTCCAAATATCACTTTGCCAATTCCACAAGAACTGTGTTAGCGAAACGCTTCTTGAGGGGAAAGCTGTAACTCTGTGAGATGATTTCACAGAAGACAAAGAAGTTTCTCAGAAAGCTTCTTTCTCTTTGTTATCGGAGGATATTTCCTTTGGCCCTATAGTCTTCAAAGGGATCCGAAATATCTGTTCTCAGATTCCACAGAAATAAGGCTAGCAAAGAGATCCACGAAATACAGTTGTAACTCTGTGAGATAAATTAACAGAACAGTAAGCAGTTTCTCAGTAAGCTTCTTTGCAGATTACATCAGAGGATATTTCCTTTATCACCATAGCCCTCTATGGGCTTCCAAATATCACTTTGCCAATTCCACAAGAACTGTCTTAGCGAAAGGCTTCTGGAGGGGAAAGCTGTAACTCTGCGAGATGATTTCACAGAACACAAAGAAGTTTCTCAGAAAGCTTCTTTCTCTTTGTTATCGGAGGATATTTCCTTTGGCGCTATAGCCTTCAAAGGGATCCGAAATATCTGTTCTCAGATTCCAAAGAAATAAGGCTAGCAAAGAGATCCACGAAATACAGATGTAACTCTGTGAGATGAATTAACAGAAAACTAAGCAGTTTCTCAGAAAGCTTCTTTGCAGATTTCATAGGAGGATATTTCCTTTTTCACCATAGCCCTCTACGAGCTTCCAAATATCACTTTGCCATTTCCACAAGAATCGTCTTAGCAAAAGCCTTCTTGAGGGGAAAGCTGTAACTCTGTGTGATGATTTCACAGAACACAAAGAAGTTTCTCAGGAAGCTTCTCACTTTGTTATCGGAGGATATTTCCTTTGGCCCTATAGTCTTCAAAGGGATCCGAAATATCTGTCCTCAGATTCCACAGATATAAGGCTAGCAAAGAGATCCACGAAATACAGATGTAACTCTGTGAGATGAATTAACAGAACACTAAGCAGTTTCTCAGAAAGCTTCTTTCCAGATTTCATCGGAGGATATTTCCTTTTTCACCTTAGCTCTCTAAGGGCTTCGAAATATCACTTTGCCAATGCCACAAGAACTGTCTTAGCGAAAGGCTTCTTGAGGGGAAAGCTGTAACTCTATGGGATGATTTCACAGAACACAAAGAAGTTTCTAAGAAAGCTTCTTTCTCTTTGTTATCGGAGGATATTTCCTTTGGCCCTAAAGTCTTCAAAAGGATCCGAAATATCTGTTGTGAGATTCCACAGAAATTAGGCTAGCAAAGAGACGGACGAAATACTGATGTAATTCTGTGAGATGAATTAAAAGAACACTAGGCAGTTTCTCAGAAAGCTTCTTTCCAGATTTCATCGAAGGATATTACCTTTTTCACCAAAGCCCTGTATGGGCTTCCAAATATCACTTTGCCAATTCCACAAGAACTGTCTTAGCGAAAGGCTTCTTGAGGGGAAAGCTGTACCTCTGAGAGATGATTTCACAGAACACAAAGAAGTTACTCCGAAGCTTCTTTCTCTATGTTATCGGAGGATATTTCCTTTGCCCCTATAGTCTTCAAAGGGATCCGAAATATCTGTTCTCAGATTCCTCAGAAAGAAGGCTAGCAAAGAGATCAACGAACTACAGATGTAACTCTGTGAGATGAATTAACAGAAAATTAAGCAGTTTCTCAGAAAGCTTCTTTCCAGATTTCATCTGAGCATATTTCCTTTTTCAACATAGCACTCTCTGGGCTTCCAAATATCACTTTGCCAATTCCACAAGAACTGTCTTAGCGAAAGGCTTCTGGAGGGGAACGTTGTAACTCCGTGATATGAAATTCACAGAACACAAAGAAGTTTCTGAGAAAGCTTCTTTCTCTTTGTTATCGGAGGATATTTCCTTTGGCCCTATAGACTTCAAAGGGATGCGAAATATCTGTTCTCAGATTCCACAGAAAGAAGGCTAGCAAAGAGATCCACGAAATACAGATGTAACTCTGTGAGATGAATGAAAAGAACACTAGGCAGTTTCTCAGAAAGCTTCTTTCCAGATTTCATCGGAGGATATTTCCTTTTTCTCCACAACCCTCTATGGGCTTGCAAATATCACTTTGCCAATTCCTCAAGAACTGTCTTAGTGAAAGGCTTCTTGAGGGGAAAGCTGTAACTCTGTGAGATGATTTCACAGAACACAAAGACGTTTCTCAGAAAGGTTCTTTCTCTTTGTTATTGGAGGATATTTCCTTTTTCCCTATACTCTTCAACGGGATCCGAAATATCTGTTCTCAGATTCCACAGAAATAAGGCTAGGAAAGAGATCCACGAAATAGAGATGTAACTCTGTGAGATGAATTAACAGGAGACTAAGCAGTTTCTCAGAAAGCTTCTTTCCAGATTTCATCGGAGGATATTTCCTTTTTCACCATAGCCCTCTAGGGGCTTGCAAATATCACTTTGCCAATTCCACAAGAACTGTCTTAGTGAAAGGCTTCTTGAGGGAAAGCTCTAACTCTGTGAGATGATTTCACAGAACACAAAGAAGTTTCTCAGAAAGCTTCTTTCTCTATATTATCGGAGGGTATTTCCTTTGACCCTATATTCTTCAAAGGGATCCGAAATATCTGTTCTCAGATTCCACAGAAAGAAGTCTTGCAAAGAGATCCACGAAATACAGATGTAACTCTGTGAGATGAATTAACAGAAAACTAAGCAGTTTCTCAGAAAGCTTCTTTCTCTTTGTTACCGGAGGGTATTTCCTTTGACCCTATATTCTTCAAAGGGATCCGAAATATCTGTTCTCAGATTCCACAGAAAGAAGGCTAGCAAAGGGATCCACGAAATACAGATGTAACTCTTTGAGATGAATTAACAGAAAACTAAGCATTTTCTCAGAAAGCTTCTTTCTCTTTGTTATGGGAGGATATTTCCTTTGGCCCTATAGTCTTCAAAAGGATCAGAAATATCTCTCCTTAGATTCCACAGAATGAAGGCTAGCAAAGAGATCCACGAAATACAGATGTAACTCTGTGAGTGGAAGTCAAACATCACAGAGCAGTTTCTCAGACAGCTTCTTTCCAGATTTCATCTGAGGATATTTCCTTTTTCACCATAGCCCTCTATGGGCTTCCAAATATCACTTTGCCAATTCCACAAGAACTGTCTTAGCGAAAGGCTTCCTGAGGGGAAAGCTGTAACTCTGTGAGATGATTTCACAGAACACAAAGAAGTTTCTCAGAAAGCTTCTTTCTCTTTGTTATCGGCGGATATTTCCTTTGGCCCTAGAATCTTCAAAGAGATCCGAAATATCTGTTCTCAGATTCCACAGAAATAAGGCTAGTAAATGGAACCAAGAAATACAGATTTAACTCTGTGAGTGGAAGTCAAACATCACAGAACAGTTTCTTAGGAAGCTTCTTTCCAGATTTCATCTGAGGATATTTCCTTTTTCACCATAGCCCTCTATGGGCTTCCAAATATCACTTTGCCAATTCCACAAGAACTGTCTTAGCGAAAGGCTTCTTGAGGGGAAAGCTGTAACTCCGTGAGATGATTTCACAGAACACAAAGAAGTTTCTTAGAAAGCATCTTTCTCTTTGTTATCGGAGGATGTTTCCTTTGGCCCTATAGTCTTCAAAGGGATCCGAAATATCTGTTCTCATATTGCACAGAAATAAGGCTAGCAAAGAGATACACGAAGTACACATGTAACTCTGTGAGTGGAAGTCACACATCACAGAGCAGTTTCTCAGAAAGCTTCTTTCCTGATTTCATCTGAGGATATGTCCTTTTTCACCATACCCCTCTATGGGCTTCCAAATATAACTTTGCCAATTCAACAAGAACTGTCTTAGCGAAAGGCTACTTGAGGGGAAATCTGTAACTCTATGAGACGCTTTCACAGAACACAAAGAAGTTTCTCAGAAAGCTTCTTTCTCTTTGTTATCGGAGGATATTTCCTTTGGCCCTATAGTCTTCAAAGGGATCCGAAATATCTGTTCTCCGATTCCACTGAAATAAGGCTAGCAAAGAGTTCCACGAAATACAGATGTAACTCTGTTAGTTGAAGTCACACATCACAGAGCAGGTTCTCAAAAAACTTCTTTCCAGATTTCATCTGAGGATATTTCCTTTTTCACCGTAGCACTCCATGGGCTTCCAAATATCACTTTGCCAATTCCTCAACACCTGTCTTAGCGAAAGGCTTCTTGAGGGGAAAGCTGTAACTCTGTGAGATGATTTCACAGAACACAAAGAAGTTTCTCAAAAAGCTTCTTTCCCTTTGTAATCGGAGGATATTTCCTTGGCAATATAGTCTTCAAAGGGATCCGATATATCTGTTCTCAGATTCCACAGAAATAAGGCTAGCAAAGAGATCCACGACATACAGATTTAACTCTGTGAGTTGAATTGACAGAACACTAAGCAGTTTCTCAGAAAGCTTCTTTCTCTTTGTTATCGGAGGATATTTCCTTTGTACCTGTAGTCTTCAAAGGGATCCGAAATATCTGTTCTCAGATTCCACAGAAATAAGGCTAGCAAAGAGATCCACGAAATACAGATAAAACCCTGTGAGATGAATTAACAGAACACTAAGCAGTTTCTCAGAAAGCTTCTTTCCAGATTTCATCTGAGGATATTTCCTTTTTCACCCTAGCCCTCTAGGGGTTTCCAAATATCACTTTGCCAATTTCACAAGAACTGTCTTAGCGAAAGGCTTCCTGAGGGGAAAGCTGTAACTCTGTGAGATGATTTCACAGAACACAAAGAATTTTCTCAGAAAGCTTCTTTCTCTTTGTTATCGGAGGATATTTCCTTAGGCCCTAGAATTTTCACAGGGATCCGAAATATCTGTTCTCAGATTCCATAGAAATTAGGCTAGTAAATGGAACCAAGAAATACAGATTTAACTCTGTGAGTGGAAGTCAAACATCACAGAACAGTTTCTCAGAAAGCTTCTTTCCAGATTTCATCTGAGGATATTTCCTTTTTCACCATAGCCCTCTATGGGCTTCCAAATATCACTTTGCCAATTCCACAACAACTGTCTTAGCGAAAGGCTTCTTGAGGGGAAAGCTGTTACTCCGTGAGATGATTTCACAGAACACAAAGAAGTTTCTCAGAAAGCTTCTTTCTCTTTGTTATCGGAGGATATTTCTTTTGGCCTATAGTCTTCAAAGGGATCCGAAATATCTGTTTTCAGATTCCACAGAAAGAAGGCTAGGAAAGAGATCCACGAAATACAGATGTAACTCTGTGACTGGAAGTCACACATCACACAGCAGTTCCTCAGAAAGCTTCTTTCCAGATTTCATCTGAGGATATTTCTTTTTTCACCGTAGCCCTCTATGGGCTTCCAAATATCACTTTGCCAATTCCACAAGAACTGTGTTAGCGAAAGGCTTCTTGAGGGGAAAGCTGTAACTCTGTGAGATGATTTCACAGAACACAAAGAAGTTTCGCAGAAAGCTTCTTTCTCTTTGTTATCGGAGGATATTTCCTTTGGCCCTATAGTCTTCAAAGGTATCCGAAATATCTGTTCTCAGATTCCACAGAAATAAGTCTAGCAAAGAGATCAAAGAAATACAGATAAAAATCTGTGAGATGAATTAACAGAACACTAAGCATTTTCTCAGAAAGCTTCTTTCCAGTTTTCATCTGAGGATATTTCCTTTTTCAGCATAGCCCTTCATGGGCTTCCAAATATCACTTTGCCAATTCCACAAGAACTGTCTTAGCGAAAGGCTTCCTGAGGGGAAAGTAGTAACTCTGTGAGATGATTTCACAGAACACAAAGAAGTTTCTCAGAAAGCTTCTTTCTCTTTGTTATCGGAGAATATTTCCTTTGGCCCTAGAATCTTCAAAGGGATCCGAAATATCTGTTCTCAGATTCCTCAGAAATAAGGCTAGGAAATGGAACCAGGAAATAGAGTTGTAACTGTGTGAGTGGAAGTCACACGTCACAGAACAGTTTCTCAGAAAGCTTCTTTCCAGATTTCATCTGAGGATATTTCCTTTTTCACCATAGCCCTCTATGGGCTTCCAATATCACTTTGCCAATTGTACAAGAACTGTCTTAGCGAAAGGCTTCTTGAGGGGAAAGCTGTAACTCCGTGAGATGATTTCACAGAACACAAAGTAGTTTCTCAGACAGCTTCTTTCTGTTTGTTATCGGAGGATATTTCCTTTGGCCCTATAGTCTTCAAAGGGATCCGAAATATCTGTTCTCAGATTCCACAAAAATAAGGCTAGCAAAGAGATCCACGAAATACAGATGTAACTCTGTGAGTGGAAGTCACACATCACAAAGCAGTTTCTCAGAAAGCTTCTTTCCAGATTGCATCTGAGGATATTTCCTTTTTCACCATAGCCCTCTAGGGGCTTCCAAATATCACTTTGCCAATTCCACAAGAACTGTCTTAGCGAAAGGCTTCTTGAGGGAAAAGCTGTAATTCTGTGAGATGATTTCACAGAACACAAAGAAGTTTCTCTGAGAGCATCTTTCTCTTTGTTGTCGGAGGATATTTAATTTGGCCCTATAGTCTTCAAAGGGATCCGAAATATCTGTTCTCAGATTCCACAGAAATAAGGCTAGCAAAGAGATCCACGACATACAGATTTAACTCTGTGAGATGAATTAACAGAACACAAAGAAGTTTCTCAGAAAGCTTCTTTCTCTTTGTTATCGGAGGATATTTCCTTTGTCCCTATAGTCTTCAAAGGGATAAGAAATATCTGTTCTCAGATTTCACAGAAATAAGGCTAGCAAAGAGATCCACGAAATACTGATGAAACACTGTGAGTGGAAGTCACACATCACACAGCAGTTTCTCAGAGAGCTTCTTTCCAGATTTCATCTGAGGATATTTCCTTTTTCACCATAGCCCTCTATGGGCTTCCAAATATCACTTTGACAATTCCACAAGAACTGTCTTAGCGAAAGGCTTCTTGAGGGGAAAGCTGTAACTCTGTGAGATCATTTCACAGAACACAAAGAAGTTTCTCAGAAAGCTTCTTTCTCTTTGTTATCGGAGGATATTTCCTTTGGCCCTATAGTCTTCAAAGGGATCCGAAATATCTGTTCTCAGTTTTCACAGAAATAAGCCTAGCAAAGAGATCCACGAAATACAGATGTAACTCTGTGAGATGAATTAACAGAACACTAAGCAGTCTCTCAGAAAGCTTCTTTCCAGATTTCATCTGAGGATACTTCCTTTTTCACCATAGCCCTCTAAGGGCTTCCAAATATCACTTTGCCAATTGCACAAGAACTGTCTTAGCGAAAGGCTTCCAGAGGGGAAAGCTGTAACTCTGTGAGATGATTTCACAGAACACAAAGAAGTTTCTCAGAAAGCTTCTTTCTCTTTGTTATCGGAGGATATTTCCTTAGGCCCTAGAATCTTCAAAGGGATCCGAAATATCTGTTCTCAGATTCCACAGAAATAAGGCTAGTCAATGGAATCAGGAAATACAGATGTAACTCTATGAGAGGAAGTCAAACATCACAGAACAGTTTCTCAGAAAGCTTCCTTCCAGATTTCATCTGAGGATATTTCCTTTTTCACCATAGCCCTCTATGGACTTCCAAATATCACTTTGCCAATTCCACGAGAACTGTCTTAACGAAAGGCTTCTTGACGGGAAAGCTGTAACTCTGTGAGATGATTTCACAGAACACAAAGAAGTTTCGCAGAAAGCTTCTTTCTCTTTGTTATCGGAGGATATTTCCTTTGGCCCTATAGTCTTCAAAGGGATCCGAAATATCTGTTCTCATATTCCACAGAAATAAGCAAAGCAAAGAGATCCACGAAATACAGATGTAACTCTGTGAGATGAATGAACAGACCACTACGCAGTTTTTCAGAAAGCTTCTTTCCAGATTTCATCTGAGGATACTTCCTTTTTCACCATTGCCCTCTACGGGCTTCCAAATATCACTTTGGGAATTCCACAAGAACTGTCTTAGCGAAAGGCTTCTTGAGGGGAAAGCTGTAACTCTGTGATATGATTTCACCGAACACAAAGAAGTTTCTCAGAAAGCTTCTTTCTGTTTGTTATCGAAGGACATTTCCTTTGGCCCTATAGTCTTCAAAGGTATCCGAAATATCTGTTCTCAGATTCCACAGAAATGAGTCTAGCAAAGAGATCAACGAAATACAGATAAAACTCTGTGAGATGAATTAACGGAACACTAAGCAGTTTCTCAGAAAGCTTCTTTCCAGATTTCATCTGAGGATATTTCCTTTTTCAACATAGTCCTCTATGGGCTTCCAAATATCACTTTGCCAATTCCACAAGAACTGTCTTAGGGAAAGGCTTCCTGAGGGGAAAGCAGTAACTCTGTGAGATGATTTCACAGAACACAAAGAAGCTTCTCAGAAAGCTTCTCTCTGTTTGTTATCGGAGGATATTTCCTTTGGCCCTATACTCTTCAAAGGGATCCGAAATATCTGTTCTCAGATTCCACAGAAATAAGGCTAGCAAAGAGATCCACGAAGTACAGATGTAACTCTGTGAGTGGAAGTCACACATCCCAGATCAGTTCCTCAGAAAGCTTCTTTACAGATTTAATCTGAGGATACTTCCTTTTTCACCATAGCCCTCTATGGGCTTCCAAAGATCACTTTGCCAATTCCACAAGAACTTTCTTAGCGAAAGGCTTCTTGAGTCGAAAGCTGAAACTCTGTGAGATGATTTCACAGAACACAAAGAAGTTTCTCAGAAAGCTTCTTTCCCTTTGATATCGGAGGATATTTCCTTTGGCCCTATAGTCTTCAAAGGTATCCGAAATATCCGTTGTCAGATTCCACAGAAATAAGTCTAGCAAAGAGATCCACGAAATACAGATGTAACTTTTTGAGATTAATTAAGGGAACACTAAGCAGTTTCTCACAAAGCTTGTTTCCAGATATCATCTGAGGATATTTCCTTTTTCACCATAGCTCTCTATGGGCTTCCAAATATCACTTTGCCAATTCCACGAGAACTGTTTTAGCGAAAGGCTTTTTGAGGGGAAACCTGTAACTCTGTAAGATGATTTCACAGAACACAAAGAAGTTTCTCAGAAAGCTTCTTTCTCTTTGTTATCGGAGGATATTTCCTTTGGCCCTATAGTATTCAAAGGGATCCGAAATATCTGTTCTCAGATTCCACAGAAGTAAGGCTACAAAGAGATCCACGAAATACAGATGTAACTCTATGAGTGGAAGTCACACATCACAGAGCAGTTTCTCAGAAAGCTTCTTTCCAGCTTTCATCTTAGGATACTTCTTTTTTCACCATAGCCCTCTATGGGCTTATCAATATCACTTTGCCAATTCCACAAGAACTGTCTTAGCGAAAGGCTTCTTGAGGGGAAAGCTGTAACTCTGTGAGATGATTTCACAGAACACAAAGAAGTTTCTCAGAAAGCTTCTTTCTCTTTGTTATCGGAGGATATTACCTTTGGCCCTATAGTCTTCAAAGGGATCCGAAATATCTGTTCTCAGATTCCACAGAAATAAGGCTAGCAAGGAGATCCACGAAATACAGATACAACTCTGTGAGATGAATTAACAGAACTCTAAGCAGTTTCTCAGAAAACTTCTTGCCAGATTTCGTCTGAGTATATTTCCTTTTTCACCGTAGCCCTCTATGGGCTTCCAAATATCACTTTGCCAATTCCACAAGAACTGTCTTAGCGAAGGCTTCTTGAGGGGAAAGCTGTAACTCTGTGAGATGATTTCACAGAACAAAAAGAAGTTTCTCAGAAAGCTTCTTTCTCTTTGTTATCGGAGGATATTTCCTTTGTCCCTATAGTATTCAAAGGGATCCCAAATATCTGTTCTCAGATTCCACTGAAATAAGGCTAGCAAAGAGATCCACGAAATACAGATGTAACTCTGTGAGTGGAAGTCACACACCACAGAGCAGTTTCTCAGAAAGCTGCTTTCCAGATTTCATCTGAGGGTATTTCCTTTTTCACCATAACCGTCTTTCGGCTTCCAAATATCACTTTGCCAATTCCACAAGAACTGTCTTAGCGAAAGGCTTCTTGAGAGGAAAGCTGTAACTCTATGAGATGATTTCACAGAACACAAAGAAGTTTCTCAAAAAGCTTCTTTCCCTTTGTAATCGGAGGATATTTCCTTGGCAATATAGTCTTCAAAGAGATCCGATATATCTGTTCTCAGATTCCACAGAAATAAGGCTAGCAAAGAGATCCACGACATACAGATTTAACTCTGTGAGATGAATTAAGAGAACACTAAGCAGTTTCTCAGAAAGCTTCTTTCTCTTTGCTATCGGAGGATATTTCCTTTGTCCGTATAGTCTTCAAAGGGATCCGAAATATCTGTTCTCAGATTCCACAGAAATAAGGCTAGCAAAGAGATCCACGAAATACAGATGAAACTCTGTGAGTAGAAGTCCCACATCACACAGCAGTTTCTCAGAGAGCTTCTTTCCAGATTTCATCTGAGGATATTTCCTTTTTCACCATAGCCCTCTATGGGCTTCCAAATATCACTTTGCCCATTCCACAAGAACTGTCTTAGCGAAAGGCTACCTGAGGGGAAAGCAGTAACTCTGTGAGATGATTTCACAGAACACAAGGAAGTTTCTCAGGAAGCTTCTTTCTCTTTCTTATCGGAGGATATTTCCTTTGGCCCTATAGTCTTCAAAGGGATCCGAAATATCTGTTCTCAGATTCCACAGAAATAAGCCTAGCAAAGAGATCCACGAAATACAGATGTAACACTGTGAGATGAATTAACAGAACACTAAGCAGTCTCTCAGAAAGATTCTTTCCAGATTTCATCTGAGGATATTTCCTTTTTCAGCATAGCCCTCTATGGGCTTCCAAATATCACTTTGCCAATTCCACAAGAACTGTCTTAGCGAAAGGCTTCTTGAGGGGAAAGCTGTAACTCTCTGAGCTGATTTCACAGAACACAAAGAAATTTCTCAGAAAGCTTCTTTCGCTTTGTTATCAGAGGATATTTCCTTTGGCCCTATAGTCTTCAAAGGGATCCGAAATATCTGTTCTCAGATTCCACAGAAATAAGGCTAGCAAAGAGATCCACGAAATACAGATTTAACTCTGTGAGTGGAAGTCACACATCACAGAGCAGTCACTCAGAAAGCTTCTTTCGATATCTCACCTGAGGATATTTCCTTTTTCACCATAGTCCTCTACGGGCTTCCAAATATCACTTTGCCAATGCCACAAGAACTGTCTTAGCGAAAGGCTTCTTGAGGGGAAAGCTGTAACTCTGTGATATGATTTCACCGAACACAAAGAAGTTTCTCAGAAAGCTTCTTTCTCTTTGTTATCGGAGGATATTTCCTTTGGCCCTATAGTCTTCAAAGGGATCCGAAATATCTGTTCTCAGATTCCACAGAAATAAGGCTAGCCAAGTGATCCACGAAATACAGATGTAACTCTGTGAGTTGAATTAACAGAACACTAAGCAGTTTCTCAGAAAGCTAATTTCCAGATTTCATCTAAGGATATTTCCTTTTTCACCTTAGCCCTCTCTGGGCTTTCAAATATCACTTTGCCGTTTCCACAAGAACTGTCTTAGCGAAAGGTTTCTTGAGGGGAAAGCTGTAACTCTGTGAAATGATTTCACAGAACACAAAGAAGTTTCTCAGAAAGCTTCTTTCTCTTTGTTATCGGAGGATATTTCCATTGGCCCTATAGTTTCCAAAGGGATCCGAAATATCTGTTCTCAGATTCCACAGAAATAAGGCTAGCAAAGTGATCCACGAAATACAGATGTAACCCTGTGAGTTGAATTAACAGAACACTAAGCAGTTTCTCAGAAAGCTAATTTCCAGATTTCATCTGAGGATATTTCCTTTTTCACCTTAGCCCTCTATGGGCTTCCAAATATCACTTTGCCATTTCCACAAGAACTATCTTAGCGAAAGGTTTCTGGAGGGGAAAGCTGTAACTCTATGAAATGATTTCACAGAACACAAAGAAGTTTCACAGAAAGCTTCTTTCTGTTTCTTATCGGAGGATATTTCCTTTGGCCCTATAATCTTCAAAGGGATCCGAAATATCTGTTCTCAAATTCCACAGAAATAAGGCTAGCAAAGTGATCCACGAAATACAGATGTAACACTGTGAGATGAATTAACAGAACACTAAGCAGTTTCTCAGAAAGCTTCTTTCCAGATTTCATCTGGGGATATTTCCTTTTTCACCATAGCCCTTAAGGGCTTCCAAATATCACTTTGCCAATTCCACAAGAACTATGGTAGCGAAAGGCTTCTTGAGGGGAAAGCTGTAACTCTGTGAGATGATTTCACAGAACACAAAGAAGTTTCTCAAAAAGCTTCTTTCTCTTTGTTATCGGAGTATATTTCCTTTGGCCCTAAAGTCTTCAAAGGGTTCCCCAATATCTGTTCTCAGATTCCACAGAAATAAGGCTAGCAAAGAGATCCACGAAATACAGATGTAACTCTCTGAGTGGAAGTCACACATCACAGAGCAGTTTCTCAGAAATCTTCTTTCCAGATTTCATCTGAGGATATTTCCTTTTTCACCATAGCCCTCTATGGGCTTCCAAATATCACTTTGCCAATTCCACAAGAACTGTCTTAGCGAAAGGCTTCTTGAGGGAAAGCTGTAACTCTCTGAGATGATTTCACAGAACACAAAGAAGTTTCTCAGAAAGCTTCTTTCTCTTTGTTATCAGAGGATATTTCCTTTGGCCCTATAGTCTTCAAAGGGATCGGAAATATCTGTTCTCAGATTCCACAGAAATAAGGCTAGCAAAGAGATCCACGAAATACAGATGTAACTCTGTGAGTGGAAGTCACACATCACAGAGCAGTCTCTCAGAAAGCTTCTTTCGACATCTCACCTGAGGATATTTACTTTTTCAACATAGCCCACTTTGGGCTTCCAAATATCACTTTGCCAATTCCACAAGAACTGTATTAGCAAAGGCTTCTTGAGTGGAAAGCTGTAACTCTGTGAAAGGATTTCACAGAACACAAAGAAGTTTCTAAGAAAGCTTATTTCTCTTTATTATCGGAGGATATTTCCTTTGGCCCTATAGTCTTCAAAGGGATCTGAAATATCTGTTCTCAGATTCCACAGAAATAAGGCTAGCCAAGAGATCCACGAAATACAGATGTAACTCAGTGAGTGGAAGTCACACATCACAGAGCAGTTTCTCAGAAAGCTTCTTTACAGATTTCATCTGAGGATACTTCCTTTTTCACCATATCCCTCTATGGCCTTCCAAATATCACTTTGCCAATTCCACAAGAACTGTGTTCGCGAAAGGCTTCTTGAGGGGAAAACTGTAACTCTGTGAGATGATTTCACAGAACACAAAGAAGTTTCTCCGAAAGCTTCTTTCTCTTTGTTATCGGAGGGTATTTCCTTTGGCCCTATAGTCTTCAAAGGGATCCGAAATATCTGTTCTCAGATTCCACAGAAATAAGGCTAGCAAAGAGATCCACGAAATACAGATACAACTCTGTGAGATGAATTAACAGAACACTAAGCAGTTTCTCAGAAAGCTTCTTTACAGATTTCATCTGAGGATATTTCCTTTTTCACCATAGCCCTCAATGGGCTTCCAAATATCACTTTGCCATTTCCACAAGAACTGTCTTAGCGAAAGGTTTCTTGAGGGGAAAGCTGTAACTGTGTGAAATGATTTCACAGAACACAAAGAAGTTTCTCAGAAAGCTTCTTTCTGTTTGTTATCGGAGGATATTTCCTTTGGCCCTATAGTCTTCAAAGGGATCCGAAATATCTGTTCTCAGATTCCACAGAAATAAGGTTACCAAAGGGATCCACGAAATACAGATGTAACTCTGTGAGTGGAAGTCACACATCACAGAGCAGTTTCTCAGAAAGTTTCTTTCCAGATTTCATCTGAGGATATTTCCTTTTTCACCATAGCCCTCTAAGGGCTTCCAAATATCACTTTGCCAATTCCACAAGAACTATCTTAGCGAAAGGCTTCTTGAGGGGAAAGCTGTAACTCTGTGAGATGATTTCACAGAACACAAAGAAGTTTCTCAGAAAGCTTCTTTCTCTTTGTTATCGGAGGATATTTCCTTTGGCCCTATAGTCTTCAAAGGGTTCCCCAATATCTGTTCTCAGATTCCATAGAAATAAGGCTAGCAAAGTGATCCACGAAATACAGATGTAACTCTGTGAGTGGAAGTCACACATCACAGAACAGTTTTTCAGAAAGCTTCTTTCGATATTCACGTGAGGATATTTCGTTTTTCACCATAGCCCTCTTTGGAGTTCCAAATATCACTTTGCCAATTCCACAAGAACTGTCTTAGCAAAGGCTTCTTGAGGGGAAAGCTGTAACTCTGTGAGATGATTTCACAGAAAACAAAAAAGTTTCTCAGAAAGCTTCTTTCTCTTTGGTATCGGAGGATATTTCCTTTGGCCCAATAGTCTTCAAAGGGATCCGAAATATCTGTTCTCAGATTCCATAGAAATAAGGCTAGCCAAGAGATCCACGAAATACAGATGTAACTCTGTGAGATGAATTAACAGAACACTAAGCACTTTCTCAGAAAGCTTCTTTCCAGATTTCATCTGAGGATATTTCCTTTTTCACCATAGCCCTCTAAGGACTTCCAAATATCACTTTGCCAATTCCACAAGAACTATCTTAGCGAAAGGCTTCTTGAGGGGAAAGCTGTAACTCTGTGAGATGATTTCGCAGAACACAAAGAAGTTACTCAGAAAGCTTCTTTCTCTTTGTTATCGGAGGATATTTCCTTTGGCCCTATGGTCTTCAAATGGTTCCTAAATATCTGTTCTCAGATTCCACAGTAATAAGGCTAGCAAAGAGATCCACGAAATAAAGATGTAACTCTGTGAGTGGAAGTCACACATCACAGAGCAGTTTGTCAAAAAGATTCTTTCTATATTTCACGTGAGGATATTTCCTTTTTCACCATAGCCCTCTATGGGCTTCCAAATATCACTTAGCCAATTCCACAAGAACTGTCTTAGCAAAGGCTTCTTGAGGGGAAAGCTGTAACTCTGTGAGATGATTTCACAGAACAGAAAAAAGTTTCTCAGAAAGCTTCTTTCTCTTTGTTAACGGAGGATGTTTCCTTTGGCCCTATAGTATTCAAAGGGATCCGTAATATCTGTTCTCGGATTCCATAGAAATAAGGCTAGCAAAGAGATCCACGAAATACAGATGTAACTCTGTGAGTGGAAGTCACACATCACAGAGCAGTTTCTCAGAAAGCTTCTTTCCAGATTTCATCTGAGAATATTTCCTTTTACACCATAGCCCTCTACGGGCTTCGAATTATCACTTTGCCAATTCCACAAGAACTGCCCTAGCGAAAGGCTTCTTGAGGGGAAAGCTGTAACTCTGTGAGATGATTTCACAGAACACCAAGAAGTTTCTCAGAAAGCTTCGTTCTCTTTGTTATCGGAGGATATTTCCTTTGGCCCTATAGTCTTCAAAGGGTTCCCCAATATCTGTTCTCAGATTCCACAGAAATAAGGCTAGCAAAGAGATCCACGAAATACAGATGTAACTCTGTGAGTGGAAGTCACACATCACAGAGCAGTTTCTCAGAAAGCTTCTTTCGATATTTCACGTGAGGATATTTCCTTTTTCACCATAGCCCACTTTGGGCTTCCAAATATCACTTTGCCAATTCCACAAGAACTGTCTTAGCAAAGGCTTCTTGAGGGGAAAGCTGTAACTCTGTGAGATGATTTCACAGAACACAAAAAAGTTTCTCAGAAAGCTTCTTTCTATTTGTTATCGGAGGATATTTCCTTTGGCCCAATAGTCTTCAAAGGGATCCGAAATATCTGTTCTCAGATTCCACAGAAATAAGGCTAGCAAAGAGATCCACGAAATACAGATGTAACTCAGTGAGTGGAAGTCACACATCACAGAGCAGTTTCTCAGAAAGCTTCTTTACAGAGTTCTTCTGAGGATACTTCCTTTTTCACCATTGCCCTTTATGGCCTTCCAAATATCACTTTGCCAATACCACAAGAACTGTTTTCGCTAAAGGCTTCTTCAGGGGAAAGCTGTAACTCTGTGATATGATTTCACAGAACACAAAGAAGTTTCTCAGAAAGCTTCTTTCTCTTTGTTATCGGAGGATATTCCCTTTGGCCCTATAGTCTTCAAAGGGATCCGTAATATCTGTTCTCAGATTCCACAGAAATAAGGCTAGCAAAGTGATCCACGAAATACAGATGTAAGTCTGTGAGTTGAATTAACAGAACACTAAGCAGTTTCTCAGAAAGCTAGTTTCCAGATTTCATCTGAGGATATTTCCTTTTTCACCTTAGCCCTCTATGGGCTTCCAAATATCATTTTGCCATTTCCACAAGAACTGCCGTAGCGAAAGGCTTTTGAGGGGATAGCTGTAAATCTGTGAAATGATTTCACAGAACACAAAGAAGTTTCTCAGAAAGCTTCTTTCTGTTTGTTATCGGAGGATATTTCCTTTGGCCCTATAGTCTTCAAAGGGATCCGAAATATCTCTTCTCAGATTCCACAGAAATAAGGCTAGCAAAGTGATCCACGAAATACAGATGTAACTCTGTGAGATGAATTAACAGAACACTAAGCAGTTTCTCAGAAAGCTTCTTTCCAGATTTCATTTGAGGATATTTCCTGTTTCACCTTAGCCCTTTATTGGTTTCCAAATATCACTTTGCCAATTCCACAAGAACTGTCTTAGCGAAAAGCTTCTTGAGGGGGAAGCTGTAACTCTGTGAGATGATTTCACAGAACACAAAGATGTTTCTCAGAAAGCTTCTTTCTCTTTGTTATTGGAGGATATTACCTTGGGCCCTATAGTCTTCAAAGGGATCCGAAATATCTGTTCTCAGATTCCACTGAAATAAGGTTACCGAAGGGATCCACGAAATACAGATGTAACTCTGTGAGTGGAAGTCACATATCACAGAGTAGTTTCTCAGAAATCTTCTTTCGATATTTCACGTGATGATATGTCCTTTTTCACCACAGACTTCTTTGGGCTTCCAAATATCACTTTGCCAATACCACAAGAACTGTCTTAGCGAAAGGCTTCTTGAGGGGAAAGCTGTAACTCTGTGAGATGATTTCACAGAACACAAAGGAGTTTCTCAGAAAGCTTCTTTCTCTTTGTTATCGGAGGTTATTTCCTTTGGTCCTATAGTCTTCAAAGAGATCCGAAATATCTGTTCTCAGATTCCACAGAAATAAGGCTAGCAAAGAGATGCACGAAATACAGATGTCACTCTGTGAGATGAATTAACAGAACACTGAGCAGTTTCTTAGAAAGCCTCTTTCCAGATTTCATCTGAGTATATTTGCTTTTCCACCCTAGCCCTCTATGGGCTTCCAAATATCCCTTTGCAAATTCCACAAGAACTGTCTTAGCGAAAGGCTTCTTGAGCGGAAAGCTGTAACTCTGTGAGATGATTTCACAGAACACAAAGAAGTTTCTCAGAAAGCTTCTTTCTCTTTGTTAACGGAGGATGTTTCCTTTGGCCCTATAGTATTCAAAGGGATCCGTAATATCTGTTCTCGGATTCCATAGAAATAAGGCTAGCAAAGAGATCCACGAAATACAGATGTAACTCTGTGAGTGGAAGTCACACATCACAGAGCAGTTTCTCAGAAAGCTTCTTTCGATATTTCACGTGAGGATATTTCCTTTTTCACCATAGCCCACATTGGGCTTCCAAATATCACTTTGCCAATTCCACAAGAACTGTCTTAGCAAAGGCTTCTTGAGGGGAAAGCTGTAACTCTGTGAGATGATTTCACAGAACACAAAAAAGTTTCTCAGAAAGCTTCTTTCTCTTTGTTATCGGAGGATATTTCCTTTGGCCCAATAGTCTTCAAAGGGATCCGAAATATCTGTTCTCAGATTCCACAGAAATAAGGCTAGCAAAGAGATCCACGAAATACAGATGTAACTCAGTGAGTGGATGTCACACATCACAGAGCAGTTTCTCAGAAAGCTTCTTTACAGAGTTCTTCTGAGGATACTTCCTTTTTCACCATTGCCCTTTATGGCCTTCCAAATATCACTTTGCCAATACCACAAGAACTGTTTTCGCTAAAGGCTTCTTCAGGGGAAAGCTGTAACTCTGTGATATGATTTCACAGAACACAAAGAAGTTTCTCAGAAAGCTTCTTTCTCTTTGTTATCGGAGGATATTCCCTTTGGCCCTATAGTCTTCAAAGGGATCCGTAATATCTGTTCTCAGATTCCACAGAAATAAGGCTAGCAAAGTGATCCACGAAATACAGATGTAAGTCTGTGAGTTGAATTAACAGAACACTAAGCAGTTTCTCAGAAAGCTAGTTTCCAGATTTCATCTGAGGATATTTCCTTTTTCACCTTAGCCCTCTATGGGCTTCCAAATATCATTTTGCCATTTCCACAAGAACTGCCGTAGCGAAAGGCTTTTGAGGGGATAGCTGTAAATCTGTGAAATGATTTCACAGAACACAAAGAAGTTTCTCAGAAAGCTTCTTTCTGTTTGTTATCGGAGGATATTTCCTTTGGCCCTATAGTCTTCAAAGGGATCCGAAATATCTCTTCTCAAATTCCACAGAAATAAGGCTAGCAAAGTGATCCACGAAATACAGATGTAACTCTGTGAGATGAATTAACAGAACACTAAGCAGTTTCTCGGAAAGCTTCTTTCCAGATTTCATTTGAGGATATTTCCTGTTTCACCTTAGCCCTTTATTGGTTTCCAAATATCACTTTGCCAATTCCACAAGAACTGTCTTAGCGAAAAGCTTCTTGAGGGGGAAGCTGTAACTCTGTGAGATGATTTCACAGAACACAAAGATGTTTCTCAGAAAGCTTCTTTCTCTTTGTTATTGGAGGATATTACCTTGGGCCCTATAGTCTTCAAAGGGATCCGAAATATCTGTTCTCAGATTCCACAGAAATAAGGTTACCAAAGGGATCCACCAAATACAGATGTAACTCTGTGAGTGGAAGTCACATATCACAGAGTAGTTTCTCAGAAATCTTCTTTCGATATTTCACGTGATGATATGTCCTTTTTCACCACAGACTTCTTTGGGCTTCCAAATATCACTTTGCCAATACCACAAGAACTGTCTTAGCGAAAGGCTTCTTGAGGGGAAAGCTGTAACTCTGTGAGATGATTTCACAGAACACAAAGAAGTTCCTCAGAAAGCTTCTTTCTCTTTGTTATCTGAGGTTATTTCCTTTGGTCCTATAGTCTTCAAAGAGATCCGAAATATCTGTTCTCAGATTCCACAGAAATAAGGCTAGCAAAGAGATGCACGAAATACAGATGTCACTCTGTGAGATGAATTAACAGAACACTGAGCAGTTTCTTAGAAAGCCTCTTTCCAGATTTCATCTGAGTATATTTGCTTTTCCACCCTAGCCCTCTATGGGCTTCCAAATATCCCTTTGCAAATTCCACAAGAACTGTCTTAGCGAAAGGCTTCTTGAGCGGAAAGCTGTAACTCTGTGAGATGATTTCACAGAACACAAAGAAGTTTCTCAGAAAGCTTCTTTCTCTTTGTTAACGGAGGATGTTTCCTTTGGCCCTATAGTATTCAAAGGGATCCGTAATATCTGTTCTCGGATTCCATAGAAATAAGGCTAGCAAAGAGATCCACGAAATACAGATTTAACTCTGTGAGTGGAAGTCACACATCACAGAGCATTTTCTCAAAAAGCTTCTTTCCAGATTTCATCTGAGGATATTTCCTTTTTCAAAATAGCCCTCTATGGGCTTCCAAATATCACTTTGCCAATGCCACAAGAACTGTCCTAGCGAGAAGCTTCTTGAGGGGAAAGCTGTAACTCTGTGAGATGATTTCACAGAACACAACGAAGTTTCTCAGAAAGCTTCTTTCTCTTTGTTAACGGAGGATATTTCATTTGGCCCTATAGTCTTCAAAGGGATCCGAAATATCTGTTCTCAGATTCCACAGAAATAAGGCTAGCAAAGAGATCCACGAAATACAGATGTAACTCTGTTAGTGGAAGTCACACATCACAGAGCAGTTTCTCAGAAAGCTTCTTTCCAGATTTCATCTGAGAATATTTCCTTTTACACCATAGCCCTCTATGGGCTTCGAAATATCACTTTGCCAATTCCACAAGAACTGTCCTAGCGAAAGGCTTCTTGAGGGGAAAGCTGTACCTCCGTGACGTGATTTCTCAGAACACAAAGAAGTTTCTCAGAAAGCTTCTTTCTCTTTTTTATCGGAGGATATTACCTTGGGCCCTATAGTCTTCAAAGGGATCCGAAATATCTTTTCTCAGATTCCACAGAAATAAGGTTACCAAAGGGATCCACGAAATACAGATGTAACTCTTTGAGTGGAAGTCACACATCACAGAGCAGTTTCTCAGAAAGCTTCTTTCGATATTTCACGTGAGGATACGTCCTTTTTCACCATAGCCCTCTTTGGGCTTCCAAATATCACTTAGCCAATACCACAAGAACTGTCTTAGCGAAAGGCTTCTTGAGGGGAAAGCTGTACCTCTGTGAGATGATTTCACAGAACACAAAGAAGTTCCTCAGAAAGCTTCTTTCTCTTTGTTATCGGAGGTTATTTCCTTTGGTCCTATAGTCTTCAAAGAGATCCGAAATATCTCTTCTCAGATTCCACAGAAATAAGGCTAGCAAAGAGATGCACGAAATACAGATGTAACTCTGTGAGATGAATTAACGGAACACTGAGCAGTTTCTTAGAAAGCCTCTTTCCAGATTTCATCTGAGGATATTTGCTTTTTCACCCTAGCCCTCTATGGGCTTCCAAATATCCCTTTGCCATTTCCACAAGAACTGTCTTAGCGAAAGGCTTCTTGAGGGGAAAGCTGTAACTCTGTGAGATGATTTCACAGAACACAAAGAAGTTTCTCAGAAAGCTTCTTTCTCTTTGTTAACGGAGGATGATTCCTTTGGCCCTATAGTATTCCAAGAGATCCGTAATATCTGTTCTCGGATTCCAAAGAAATAAGGCTAGCAAAGAGATCCACGAAATACAGATTTAGCTCTGTGAGTGGAAGTCACACATCACAGAGCATTTTCTCAAAGCTTCTTTCCAGATTTAATCTGAGGATATTTCCTTTTACAAAATAGCCCTCTATGGGCTTCCAAATATCACTTTGCCAATTCCACAAGAACTGTCCTAGCGAGAAGCTTCTTGAGGGGGAAGCTGTAACTCTGTGAGATGATTTCACAGAACACAAAGAAGTTTCTCAGAAAGCTTCTTTCCAGGGTTCATCTGAGGATACTTCCTTTTTACCATAGCCCTCTATGGGCTTATATATATCACTTTGCCAATTCCACAAGAACTGTCTTAGCGAAAGGCTTCTTGGGGGAAAAGCTGTAACTCTGTGATATGATTTCACAGAACACAACGAAGTTTCTCAGAAAGCTTCTTTCTCTTTGTTAAGGGAGGATATTTCCTTTGGCCCTATAGTCTTCAAAGGGATCCGTAATATCTGTTCTCAGATTCCACAGTAATGAGGCTAGCAAAGAGATCCACGAAATACAGATGTAACTCTGTGAGTGGAAGTCACACATCACAGAGCAGTTTCTCAGAAAGCTTCTTTACAGATTTCATCTGATTATACTTCCTTTTTCACCGAGCCCTCTAGGGGCTTCCAAATATCACTTTTCCAATTCCATAAGAACTGTCTAAGCGAAAGGCTTCGTCAGGGGAAAGCTTTAACTCTGTGAGATGATTTCACAGAACACAAAGAAGTTTCTCAGAAAGCTTCCTTCTCTTTGTTACCGGAGGATATTTCCTTAGGCCCTATAGTCTTCAAAGGGATCCGAAATATCTGTTCTCAGATTCCAAAGAAATAAGTCTAGCAAAGAGATCCACGAAATACAGATGTAACTCTGTGAGATGAATTAACAGAACACTAAGCAGTTTCTTAGAAAGCTTCTTTCCAAATTTCATCTGAGGATATTTCCTTTTTCACATTAGCCCTCTATGGGCTTCCAAATATCACACTGCGAATTCCACAAGAACTGTCTTAGCGAGAGGCTTCTTGAGGGGAAAGCTTTAACACTGTGAGATGATTTCACAGAACACAAAGTAGTTTCTCAGAAAGCTTCTTTCTCTTTGTTATCGGGGATATTTCCTTTGTCCCTATAGTCTTCAAAGGGATCCGAAATATCTGTTCTCAGATTCCATAGAAATAAGGCTAGAAAAGAGATCCACGAAATAGAGATGTAACTCTGTGAGTGCAAGTCACACATCACAGAGCAGTTTCTCAGAAAGCTTCTTTACAGATTTCATCTGAGGATACTTCCTTTTTCACCGTAGCCCTCTAGGGGCTTCCAACTATCACTTTTCCAATTCCACAAGAACTGTCTTAGCGAAAGGCTTCGTCAGGGGAAAGCTTTACCTCAGTGAGATGATTTCACAGAACACAAAGAAGTTTCTCAGAAAGCTTCTTTCTCTTTGTTATCGGAGGATATTTCCTTTGGCACTATAGTCTTCAAAGGGATCCGAAATATCTGTTCTCAGATTCCACAGAAATAAGGCTAGCAAAGATATCCACGAAATACAGATATAACTCTGTGAGATGAATTAACAGAACCCTAAGCAGTTTCTCAGAAAGCTTCTTTCCAGATTTCATCTGAGGATATTTCCTTTTTAACCATAGCCCTCTATGGGCTTCCAAATATCACTTTGCCAATTCCACAAGAACTGTCTTAGCAAAAGGCTTCTTGAAGGTAAAGCTGTAACTCTGTGAGATGATTTCACAGAACACAAAGAAGTTTCTCAGAAAGCTTCCATCCCTTTGTTATTGGAGGATATTTCCTTTGGCCCTATAGTCTTCAAAGGGATCCGAATTTTCTGTTCTCAGACTGCACAGAAATAAGACTACCAAAGAGATCCACGAAATACAGATGTAACTCTGTGAGTGGATGTCACACATCACAGAGCAGTTTCTCAGAAAGCTTCTTTCCATATTTCATCTGAGGATATATCCTTTTTCACCATAGCCCTCTAAGGGCTTCCAAATATCACTTTGCCATTCCACAAGAACTATCTTAGCGAAAGGCTTCTTGAAGTGAAAGCTGTAACTCTGTGAGGTGATTTCACAGAACACAAAGAAGTTTCTCAGAAAGCCTGTTTCTCTTTGTTATCGGAGGATATTTCCTTTGGCCCTATAGTCCTCAAAGGGATCGGAAATATCTGTTTTCAGATTCCACAGAAATAAGGCTAGCAAAGACATCCACGAAATACAGATGTAACTCTGTGAGATGAATTAAGAGAACACTAAGCAGTTTCTCAGAAGGCTTCTTTCCAGATTTAATCTGAGGACATTTCCTTTTTCACCATAGAGCTCTATGGGCTTCCAAATATCACTTTGCCAATTCCACAAGAACTAAATCACACATCACAGAACAGTTTCTCAGAAAGCTTCTTTCCAGATTTCATCTGAGTATATTTCCTTTTTTACCATAGCCCTCTAAGGGCTTCCAAATATCACTTTGCCAATTCCACCAGAACTGTCTTAGGGAAAGGCTACTTGAAGGTAAAGCTGTAACTCTGTGAGTTGATTTCACAGAACACAAAGAAGTTTCTCAGAAAGCTTATTTCTCTTTGTTATCGCAGGATATTTCCTTTGGCCCTATAGTCTTCAAAGGGATCCGAAATATGTCTTCTCAGATTCCACAGAAATAAGGCTAGCAAAGAGATCCACGAAATACAGATGTAACTCTGTGAGTGGAAGTCACACATCACAGAGCAGTTTCTCAGAAAGCTTCTTTCCAGATTTCATCTGAGGATATTTCGTTTTTCACCATAGCCCTCTATGGGCTTCCAAATATCACTTTGCCAATTCCACAAGAACTGTCTTAGCGAAAGGCTACTTGAGGGGAAAGCTGTAAATATGTGAGGTTATTTCACAGAACACAAAGAAGTATATTAGAAAGCTTCTTTCTCTGTGTTATCGGAGGATACTTCCTTTGGCCCTGTAGTCTTCAAAGGGATCCGAAATATCTGTTCTGAGATACCAAAGAAATAAGGCTAGCAAAGAGATCCATGAAATACTGATGTAAATCTGTGAGTGGAAGTCACACATCACACAGCAGTTTCTCAGAAAGCTTCTTTCCAGATTTCATCTGAGGAGATTTCCTTTTTCACCTTAGACCTCTATGGGCTTCCAAATATCACTTTGCCAGTTCCACAAGAACTGTATTATCGAAAGCCTTCTTGAAGGGAAAGATCTAACTCTGTGAGATGATTTCAGAGAACACAAAGAAGTTTATCAGAAAGCTTCTTTCTCTTTGTTATCGGAGGATATTTCCTTTGGCCGTATAGTCTTCAAAGGGATCCGAAATATCTGTTCTCATATTCCACAGAAATAAGGCTAGCAATGAGATCCACGAAATACAGATGTAATTCTGTGAGATGAATTAACAGAACACTAATCAGTTTCTCATAAAGCTTCTTTCCAGATTTCATCTGAGGATATTTCCTTTTTCACCAGAGTCCTCTAAGTGTTTCCAAATATCACTTTGCCAATTCCACAAGAACTGTCTTAGCGAAAGGCTTCTTGTGGGTAAAGGTGTAACTCTGTGAGATGAATTAGCAGAACACAAAGCAGTTTTTCAGAAAGATTCTTTCCAGATTTCATCTGAGGATATTTCCTTTTTCACCATAGCCCCCTATGGGCTTCCAAATATCACTTTGCCTATTCCACAACAACTGTCCTAGCGAAAGGCTTCTTGAGGGGAAAGCTGTAACTCTGTGAGATGATTTCACAGAACACAAAGAAGTTTCTCAGAAAGCTTCTTTCTCTTTGTTATCGGAGGATATTCCATTTGGTCCTATAGTCTTCAAAGGGATCCGAAATATCTGTTCTCAGATATCACAGAAATATGGCTATCAAAGAGATCCACGAAATACAGATGTAACTCTGTGAGTGGAAGTCACACATCACAGAGCATTTTCTCAGAAATCTTCTTTCCAGATTTCATCTGAGGATATTTCCTTTTTCACCATAGCCCTCTATGGGCTTCCAAATATCACTTTGCCAATTCCACAAGAACTGTCTTAGAGAAATGATTCCTGAGGGGAAAGTTGTAACTCTGTGAGTTGATTTCACAGAACAGAAAGAAGTTTCTCAGAAAGCTTCTTTCTCTTTGTTATCGGATGATATTTCCTTTGGCCCTATAGTCTTGAAAGGGATCCGAAATATCTGTTCTCAGATTCCACGTAAATAAGGCTAGGAAAGAGATCCACGAAATACAGACGTAACTCTGTGAGTGGAAGTCTCACAGCACAGAGCACTTTCTCAGAAAGCTTCTTTCCAGATTTCATCTGAGGATATTTACTTTTTCACCATAGCCCTCTATGGGCTTCCAAATATCACTTTGCCAATTCCACAAGAACTGTCTTAGCGAAAGGCTTCTGTAGGGGAAAACTGTAACTCTCTGAGATGATTTCAGGAACACAAAGATGTTTCTCAGAAAGCTTCTTTCTCTTTGTTATCGGAGGATATTTCCTTTTTCAATATACTCTTCAAGGGATCCGAAATATCTGTTCTCAGATTCCACAGAAATAAGGCTAGCAAAGAGATCCATGAAATACAGATGTAACTCTGTGATTGGAAGTCACGCAACACACAGCAGTTTCTCACAAAGTTTCTTTCCAGATTTCATCTGAGGATATTTCCTTTTTCACCATAGCCCTCTATGGACTTCCAAATAACAGTTTGTCAAATCCACAAGAACTGCCTTAGCGAAAGGCTTCTTGAGGGGAAAGCTGTAACTCTGTGATACGATTTCACAGAACACAAAGAAGTTTCTCAGAAAGCTTCTTTCTCTTTGTTATCGGAGGATATTTCCTTTGGCCCTGTAGTCTTCAAAGGGATCCGAAATATCTCTTCTCAGATTCCACAGAAATAAGGCTAGCAAAGAGATGCACGAAATAGAGATGTAACTCTGTGAGATGAATTAACAGAACACTAAGCAGTTTCTCAGAACCTTTTTCCAGATTTCATCGGAGGATATTTCCTTTTTCACCATAGCGCTCTAGCGGTCCCAAATATCACTTTGCCAATTCCACAAGAACTGTCTTAGCGAAAGGCTTCTTGAGGGGAAAGCTGTAACTCTCTGAGATGATTTCACAGAACACAAAGCAGTTTCTCAGAAAGCTTCTTTCTCTTTCTTACCGGAGGATATTTCCTTTGGCCCTATAGCCTTCAAAGGGATCCGAAATATCTGTTCTCAGATTCCACAGAAATAAGTCTAGCAAAGAGATCCACGAAATACAGATGTAACTCGGTGAGTGGAAGTCACACATCACAAAGCAGTTTCTCAAAAGGCTTCTTTCCAGATTTCATCTGAGGATATATCCTTTTTCACCATAGCCCTCTATGGGCTTCCAAATATCACTTTGCCAATTCCACAAGAACTCTCTTAGCGAAAGGCTTCTTGAGGGGAAAGCTGTAACTCTGTGAGATGATTTCACAGAATACAAAGAACTTCCTCAGAAAGCTTCTTTCTCTTTTTTATAGGAGGATATTTCCTTTGGCCCTATAGTCTTCAAAGGGATCCGAAATATCTGTTATCACATTCCACAGAAATAAGGCTAGCAAAGAGATCCACGAAATACAGATGTAACTCCGTGAGATGAATTAACAGACCACTCAGCTGTTTTTCTGAAAGCTTCTTTCCAGATTTCATCTGAGGATATTTCCTTTTTCACCATTGCCCTCTATGGGCTTCCGAATATCATTTTGCCAATTCCACAAGAACTGTCTTTGCGAAAGTCTTTTTGAGGGGAAAGCTGTAACTCTGTGAGATGATTTCAAAGAACACAAAGAAGTTTCTCAGAAGGCTTCTTTCTCTTTGTTATTGGAGGATATTTCCTTTGGCCCTATAGTCTTCAAAGGGATCCGAAATATCTGTTCTCAGATTCCACAGAAATAAGGCTAGCAAAGAGATCCACGAAATACAGATGTAACTCTGTGAGATGAATCAACAGAACACTAAGCAGTTTCTCAGAAAGCTTCTTTCCAGATTTAATCTGAGGATATTTCCTTTTTCACCATAGCCCTCGATGGACTTCCAAATAACAGTTTGCCAATTCCACAAGAACTGTCTTAGCGAAAGGCTTCTTGAGGGGAAAGCTGTAACTCTGTGAGATGCTTTCACAGAACACAAAGAAGTTTCTCAGAAAGCTTCTTTCTCTTTGTTATCGGAGGATATTTCCTTTGGCCCTGTAGTCTTCAAAGGGATCCGAAATATCTGTTCTCAGATTCCACAGAAATAAGGCTAGCAAAGAGATCCACGAAATACCGATGTAACTCTGTGAGTGGATGTCACACATCACAGAGCAGTTTCTCAGAAAGCTTCTTTCCAGATTTCATCTGAGGATATTTGCATTTTCACCATAGCCCTCTATGGGAATCCAAATATCACATTGCCAATTCCACAAGAACTGTCTTAGCGAAAGGCTTCTTGAGGGGAAAGCTGTAACTCTCTGATATGATTTCACAGAACACAAACCAGTTTCTCAGAAAGCTTCTTTCTCTTTCTTACCGGAGGATATTTCCTTTGACACTATAGTCTTCAAAGGGATCCGAAATATCTGTTCTCAGATTCCACAGAAATAAGTCTAGCAAAGAGATCCACGAAATACAGATGTAACTCGGTGAGTGGAAGTCACACATCACAAAGCAGTTTCTCAAAAGGCTTCTTTCCAGATTTCATCCGAGGATATATCCTTTTTCACCATAGCCCTCTATGGGCTTCCAAATATCACTTTGCCAATTCCACAAGAACTCTCTTAGCGAAAGGCTTCTTGAGGGGAAAGCTGTAACTCTGTGAGATGATTTCACAGAATACAAAGAACTTCCTCAGGAAGCTTCTTTCTCTTTGTTATAGGAGGATATTTCCTTTGGCCCTATAGTCTTCAAAGGGATCCGAAATATCTGTTCTCACATTCCACAGAAATAAGGCTAGCAAAGAGATCCGCGAAATACAGATGTAACTCCGTGATATGAATTAACAGACCACTCAGCTGTTTTTCTGAAAGCTTCTTTCCAGATTTCATCGCAGGATATTTCCTTTTTCACCATAGCGCTCTAGCGGTCCCAAATATCACTTTGCCAATTCCACAAGAACTGTCTTAGCGAAAGGCTTCTTGAGGGGAAAGCTGTAACTCTCTGAGATGATTTCACAGAACACAAAGCAGTTTCTCAGAAAGCTTCTTTCTCTTTCTTACCGGAGGATATTTCCTTTGGCCGTATAGCCTTCAAAGGGATCCGAAATATCTGTTCTCAGATTCCACAGAAATAAGTCTAGCAAAGAGATCCACGAAATACAGATGTAACTCGGTGAGTGGAAGTCACACATCACAAAGCAGTTTCTCAAAAGGCTTCTTTCCAGATTTCATCTGAGGATATATCCTTTTTCACCATAGCCCTCTATGGGCTTCCAAATATCACTTTGCCAATTCCACAAGAACTCTCTTAGCGAAAGGCTTCTTGAGGGGAAAGCTGTAACTCTGTGAGATGATTTCACAGAATACAAAGAACTTCCTCAGAAAGCTTCTTTCTCTTTTTTATAGGAGGATATTTCCTTTGGCCCTATTGTCTTCAAAGGGATCCGAAATATCTGTTATCACATTCCACAGAAATAAGGCTAGCAAAGAGATCCACGAAATACAGATGTAACTCCGTGAGATGAATTAACAGACCACTCAGCTGTTTCTCTGAAAGCTTCTTTCCAGATTTCATCTGAGGATATTTCCTTTTTCACCATTGCCCTCTATGGGCTTCCGAATATCATTTTGCCAATTCCACAAGAACTGTCTTTGCGAAAGTCTTTTTGAGGGGAAAGCTGTAACTCTGTGAGATGATTTCAAAGAACACAAAGAAGTTTCTCAGAAGGCTTCTTTCTCTTTGTTATTGGAGGATATTTCCTTTGGCCCTATAGTCTTCAAAGGGATCCGAAATATCTGTTCTCAGATTCCACAGAAATAAGGCTAGCAAAGAGATCCACCTAATACAGATGTAACTCTGTGAGATGAATCAACAGAACACTAAGCAGTTTCTGAGAAAGCTTCTTTCCAGATTTAATCTGAGGATATTTCCTTTTTCACCATAGCCCTCGATGGACTTCCAAATAACAGTTTGCCAATTCCACAAGAACTGTCTTAGCGAAAGGCTTCTTGAGGGGAAAGCTGTAACTCTGTGAGATGCTTTCACAGAACACAAAGAAGTTTCTCAGAAAGCTTCTTTCTCTTTGTTATCGGAGGATATTTCCTTTGGCCCTGTAGTCTTCAAAGGGATCCGAAATATCTGTTCTCAGATTCCACAGAAATAAGGCTAGCAAAGAGATCCACGAAATACCGATGTAACTCTGTGAGTGGATGTCACACATCACAGAGCAGTTTCTCAGAAAGCTTCTTTCCAGATTTCATCTGAGGATATTTCCATTTTCACCATAGCCCTCTATGGGAATCCAAATATCACATTGCCAATTCCACAAGAACTGTCTTAGCGAAAGGCTTCTTGAGGGGAAAGCTGTAACTCTCTGATATGATTTCACAGAACACAAACCAGTTTCTCAGAAAGCTTCTTTCTCTTTCTTACCGGAGGATATTTCCTTTGACACTATAGTCTTCAAAGGGATCCGAAATATCTGTTCTCTGATTCCACAGAAATAAGTCTAGCAAAGAGATCCACGAAATACAGATGTAACTCGGTGAGTGGAAGTCACACATCACAAAGCAGTTTCTCAAAAGGCTTCTTTCCAGATTTCATCTGAGGATATATCCTTTTTCACCATAGCCCTCTATGGGCTTCCAAATATCACTTTGCCAATTCCACAAGAACTCTCTTAGCGAAAGGCTTCTTGAGGGGAAAGCTGTAACTCTGTGAGATGATTTCACAGAATACGAAGAACTTCCTCAGGAAGCTTCTTTCTCTTTGTTATAGGAGGATATTTCCTTTGGCCCTATAGTCTTCAAAGGGATCCGAAATATCTGTTCTCACATTCCACAGAAATAAGGCTAGCAAAGAGATCCGCGAAATACAGATGTAACTCCGTGATATGAATTAACAGACCACTCAGCTGTTTTTCTGAAAGCTTCTTTCCAGATTTCATCTGAGGATATTTCCTTTTTCACCATTGCACTCTATGGGAATCCAAATATCACATTGCCAATTCCACAAGAACTGTCTTAGCGAAAGGCTTTTTGAGGGGAAAGCTGTAAATCTGTGAGATGATTACACAGAACACAAAGAAGTTTCTCAGAAAGCTTCTTTCTCTTTGTTATCGGAGGATATTACCTTTGGCCCTATAGTCTTCAAAGGGTTCCGAAATATCTGTTCTCAGATTCCACAGAAATAAGACTAGCAAAGAGATCCACGAAATACAGATGTAACTCTGTGAGTGGAAGTCACACATCACAGAGCAGTTTCACAGAAAACTTCTTTCCAGATTTCATCGGAGGATATTTCCTTTTTCACCATAGCCTTCTACGGGCTTCCAAATATCACTTTGCCAATTCCAAAAGAACTGTCTTAGCGAAAGGCTTCTTGAGGGGAAAGCTGTAACTCTGTGAGATGATTTCAAAGAACACAAGGATGTCTCAGAACCTTCTTTCTCTTTGTTTTCGGAGGATATTTCCTTTGGCCCTATAGTCTTTAAAGGGATCCGAAATAACTGTTCTCAGATTCCACAGAAATAAGGGTCCAAAGAGTTCGACGAAATACAGATGTAACTCTGTGCGTTGAATTAACAGAACACTAAGCTCTTTCTCCAAAAGCTTCCTTTCAGATTTCATCTGAGGATATTTCCTTTTTCACCACAGCCCTCTATGGGTTTCCAAATATCACTTTGCCAATTCCACAAGAACTGTCTTAGCGAAAGGCTTCTTGAGGGGAAAGATGTAACTCTGTGAGAAGATTTCACAGAACACAAAGAAGGTTTTCAGAAAGCTTCTTTCTCTTTTTTTTCGGAGGATATTTCCTTTTGCCCTATCGTCTTCAAAGGGATCCGAAATATCTGTTCTCAGATTCCACAGAAATAAGGCTAGCAAAGAGATCCACGAAATACAGATGTAATTCTGTGAGTGGAAGTCACACATCACAGAGCAGTTTCTCAGAAATCTTCTTTCCAGATTTCATCTGAGGATATTTCGTTTTTCACCATAGCCCTCTAAGGGCTTCCAAATATCAGTTTGCCAATTCCACAAGAACTGTCTTAGCGAAAGGCTTCTTGAGGGGAAATCTGTAACTCTGTGAGATGATTTCACAGACAACAAAGAAGTTTCTCAGAAAGCTTCTTTCTCTTTGTTATAAGAGGATATTTCCTTTGGCCCTATAATCTTCAAAGGGATCCGAAATATCTGTTCTCAGATTCCACAGAAATAAGGCTAGCAAAGAGATCCACGAAATACTGATGTAACTCTGTGAGATGAATTAACAGAACACTAAGCAGTTTCTCAGAAAGCTTCTTTCCAGATTTCATCTGAGGATATTTCCTTTTTCACCCTAGCCCTCTAAGGGCTTCCAAATATCACATTGCCAATTCCACAAGAACTGTCTTAGCGAAAGGCTTCTTGAAGGGAAATCTGTAACTCTGTGAGATGATTTCACAGAACACAAAGAAGTTTCTCAGAAAGCTTCTTTCTCTTTGTTATCAGAGGATATTTCCTTTGGCCCTATAGTCTTCAAAGGGATCCGAAATATCTGTTCTCAGATTCCAAAGAAATAAAGCTAGCGAAGAGATCCACGAAATACAGATGTAACTCTGTGAGATGAATTAACAGAACACTAAGCAGTTTCTCAGAAAGCTTCTTTCCAGATTTCATCTGAGGATAATTCCTTTTTCACCATAGCCCTCTAAGGGCTTCCAAATATCACATTGCCAATTCCACAAGAACTGTCTTAGCGAAAGTCTTCTTGAGGGGAAAGCTGTAACTTTATGAGATGATTTCACAGAACACAAAGAAGTTTCTCAGAAAGCTTCTTTCTCTTTGTTATCGGAGGATATTTCCTTTGGCTCTACAGTCTTTAAAGGGATCCGAAATATCTGTTCTCAGATTCCACAGAAGTAAGGCTAGCAAAGAGATCCACGAAATACAGATGTAACTCTGTGAGTGGAAGTCACGCAACACATAGAAGTTTGTCACAAAGCTTCTTTCCAGATTTCATTAGAAGTTATTTCCTTTTTCACCATAGCCCTCTATGGACTTTGAAATAACAGTTTGCCCATTCCACAAGAACTGTCTTAGCGAAAGGCTTCTTGAGGGGAAAGCTGTAACTCTGTGATATGATTTCACAGAACACTAAGAAGTTTCTCAGAAAACTTCTTTCTCTTTGTTATCGGAGGATATTTCCTTTGGCCCTATAGTCTTCAAAGGTATCCGAAATATCTGTTCTCAGATTCCACAGAAATAAGGCTAGCAAAGAGATCCACGAAATACAGATGTAACTGTGAGAGTGGAAGTCACACATCACAGAGCAGTTTCTCAGAAAGCTTCTTTCCAGATTTCATCTGAGGATATTTCCTTTTTCACCATAGCCCTCTATGGGCTTCCAAATATCACTTTGCCAATTCCAGAAGAACTGTCTTAGCGAAACGCTTCATGAGTTGAAAGCTGTAACTGTGTGAGATGATTTCACAGAACTCAAAGAAGTTTCTCAAAAAGCTTCTTTCTCTTTGTTATCGGACGATATTTCCTTTGGCACTATAGTCTTCAAAGGGATCCTGAATATCTGTTCTCAGATTCCACAGAAATAAGGCTAGCAAAGAGATCCACGAAATACAGACGTAACTCTGTGAGTGGAAGTCACACATCACAGAGGAGTTTCTCAGAATGCTTCTTTCCAGATTTCATCTGAGGATATTTCCTTTTTCACCATAGCCCTCTATGGGCTTCGAAATATAACTTTGCCAATCCACAAAACTGTCTTAGCGAAAGGCTTCTAGAGGGGAAAGCTGTAACTCTGTGAGATGATTTCACAGAACACAAAGAAGTTACTCAGAAAGCTTCTTTCTCTTTGTTATCGGAGGATATTTTCTTTGGCACTATAGTATTCAAATGGATCCGAAATATCTGTTTTCAGATTCCATAGCAATAAGGCGAGCAAAGAGATCCACGAAATACAGATATGTCTCTGTGAGATGAATTAACAGAACACTAAGCAGTTTCTCAGAAAGCTTCTTTCTAGATTTCATCAGAGGATACTTCCTTTTTCAACATAGCCCTCTATGGTCTTCCAAATATCACTTTGCCAATTCCACAAGAACTGTCTTATCGAAAGGCTTCTTGAGGGGAAAGCTGTAACTCTGTGAGATGATATCACAGAACACAAAGAAGTTTCTCAGAAAACTTCTTCCTCTTTGTTATCGGAGGATATTTCCTTTGGCCTTATTATCTTCAAATGGATCCGAAATATCTGTTTTCAGATTCCACAGAAATAAGGCTAGCAAAGAGATCCACGAAATACAGATGTAACTCTGTGAGTGGAAGTCACGCATCACAGAGCCGTTTCTCAGAAAGCTTCTTTCAGATTTCATTTGAGGATATTTCCTCTTTCACCATAGCCCTCTATGGGCTTAAAAATATCACTTTGCCAATTCCACAAGACCTGTCGTAGCGAAAGGCTTCTTGAGGGGAAAGCTGTAACACTGTGAGAAGATTTCACAGACAACAAAGTGGTTTCTCAGACAGCTTCTTTCTCTTTGTTATAGGAGGATATTTCCTTCGGCCTTATACTCTTCTAACGGATCCGAAATATCTGTTCTCAGATTCCACAGAAACAAGGCTAGCAAAGATATCCACGAAATACAGATGTAACTCTGTGAGTGGAAGTCACAAATCACAGAGCGGTTTCTCAGAAAGCTTCTTTCCAGATTTCATCTGAGGAGATTTCCTTTTTCACCATAGCCCTCTATGGGCTTCCAAATATCACTTTGCCAATTCCACAAGAACTGTCTTAGTGAAAGGCTTCTTGAGGGGAAAGCTGTAACTCTGTGAGATGATTGAACAGAACATAAAAAAGTTTCTCAGAAAGCTTCTTTCTCTTTGTTATCGGAGGATATTTCCTTTGGCCCTATAGTCTTCAATGGATTCCGAAATATCTCTTCTCAGATTCCACAGAAATAAGGGTCCAAAGAGTCTCACAAAATACAGATGTAACTCTGTGACTTGAATTAACAGAACCCTAAGCAGTTTCTCCAAAAGCTTCTTTTCAGATTTCATCTGAGGATATTTCCTTTACGACCACAGCTCTCTATGGGCTTCCAAATATCACTTTCCCAATTCAACAAGAACTGTCTTAGCGACAGGCTTCTTGAGGGGAAAGCTGTAACTCTGTGAGATGCTATCACAGAACACAAAGAAGTTTCTCAGAAAGCTTCTTTCTCTTTGTTATCGGAGGATATTTCCTTTGGCCGTATAGTCTTCAAAGGGTTCCGAAATATCTGTTCTCAGATTCCACAGAAATAAGGCTAGCAAAGAGATCCACGAAATACAGATGTAACACTGTGAGTGGAAGTCACACATCACAGAGCAGTTTATCAGAAAGCTTCTTTCCAGATTTCATCTGAGGATATTTCCTTTTTCACCATAGCCCTCTATGGGCTTCCAAATATCACTTTGCCAATTCCACAAGAACTGTCTTAGCGAAAGGCTTCTTGAGGGGAAAGCTGTAACTCTGTGAGATGATTTCACAGACAACAAAGAGGTTTCTCAGAAAGCTTCTTTCTCTTTGTTATAGGAGGATATTTCCTTTGGCCCTACAGTCTTCAAAGGGATCTGAAATATCTGTTTTCAGATTCCACAGAAATAAGCGTAGCAGAAAGATCCACGAAATACAGATGTAACTCCGTAAGTTGAATTAACAGAAAACTAAGCAGTTTCTCCAAAAGCTTCTTTTCAGATTTCATCTGTTGATATTCCGTTTTTCACCAAAGCCCTCTATGGGCTACCAAATATCACATTGAGAATTCCACAAGAACTGTCTTAGCGAAAGGCTTCTTGAGGGGAAAGCTGTAACTCTGTGAGATGATTTCACAGAACACAAAGAAGTTTCTCAGAAAGCTTATTTCTGTTTGTTATCGGAGGATATTTCCTTTGGCCCTATAGGGATCCGAAATATCTGTTCTCAGATTCCACAGATATAAGGCTAGCAAAGAGATCCAGGAAACACAGATATAACTCTGTGAGATGAATTAGTAGAACACTAAGCAGTTTTTCAGATAGCTTCTTTCCAGATTTCATCTGAGGATATTTCCTTTTTCACCATAGCCCCCTATGGGCTTCCAAATATCTCTTTGCCAATTCCACAACAACTGTCCTAGCGAAGGTCTTCTTGAGGGGAAAGGTGTACTTTCTGAGATGAATTAGCAGAACACTAAAGAGTTTTTCAGAAAGCTTCTTTCCGGATTTCATCTGAGGATATTTCCTTTTTCACCATAGCCCTCTATGGGTTTCCAAATATCACTTTGCGAATTCCACAACAAGTGTCCTAGCGAAAGGCTTCTTGAGGCGAAAGGTGTAACTCTGTGAGATGATTTCACAGAACACAAAGAAGTTTCTCAAAAGCTTCTTTCTCTTTGTTATCGGAGGATATTTCATTTGCCCTATAGTCTTCAAAGAGATCCAAAATATCTATTCTCAGATACCACAGAAATACGGCCTGCAAAGAGATCCATGAAACTCAGATGTAACTCTGTGAGTGGAAGTCACCCATCACCGAGCAGTTTCTCAGAAAGCTTCTTTCTCTTTGTTATCGGAGGATATTTCCTTTGGCCCTATAGTCTTCAAAGGGATCCGAAATAACTGTTCTCAGATTCCACAGGAATAAGGGTCCAAAGAGTTAAACGAAATACAGATGTAACTTTGTGAGTTGAATTAACAGAACACTAAGCACTCTCTCCAAAAGCTTCTTTTCAGATTTCATCTGAGGATATTTCCTTTTTCACCGCAGCCCTCTATGGTCTTCCAAATATCACTTTGCCAATTCCACAAGAACTGTCTTAGCGAAAGGCTTCTTGAGGGGAAAGCTGTAACTCTGTGAGATGCTTTCACAGAATACAAAGAAGTTTCTCAGAAAGCTTCTTTCACTTTGTTATCGGAGGATATTTCCTTTGGCCCTATAGTCTTCAAAGGGATCCAAAATATCTGTTCTCAGATTCCACAGAAATAAGGCTAGCAAAGAGATGCACGAAATACCGATGTAACTCTGTGAGTGGAAGTCACACATCACAGAGCAGTTTCTCAGAAAGCTTCTTTCCAGATATCATCTGAGGATATTTCCATTTTCACCATAGCCCTCTATGGGCTTCCAAATATCACATTGCCAATTCCACAAGAACTGTCTTAGCGAAAGGCTTCTTGAGGGAAAAGCTGTAAATCTGTGAGAGGATTACACAGAACACAAAGAAGTTTCTCAGAAAGCTTCTTTCTCTTTGTTATCGGAGGATATTTCCTTTGGCCCTATACTTTTCAAAGGGTTCCGAAATATCTGTTCTCAGATTCAACAGAAATAAGGCTAGCAAAGAGATCCACGAAATACAGGTATAACTCTGTGAGTGGAAGTCACACATCACAGAGCAGTTCCTCAGAAAGATTCTTTCCAGATTTCATCTGAGGATATTTCCTTTTTCACCATAGCCCTCTATGGGCTTCCAAATATCATTTTTCCAATTCCACAAGAACTGTCTTAGCGAAAGTCTTCTTGAGGGGGTAGATGTAACTCTCTGAGATGATTTCACAGAACACAAAGAAGTTTCTCAGAAAGCTTCTTTCTCTTTGTTATCGGAGGATATTTCCTTTGGCCCTAAAGTCTTCAAAGGGATAGGAAATATCTGTTCTCAGATTCCACAGAAATAAGGCTAACAAAGAGATCCACGAAATACAGTGAAACTCTGTGAGATGAATTAACACAATACTAAGCAGTTTCTCAGAAAGCTTCTTTCCAGATTTAATCTGAGTATATTTCCTTTTTCACCATAGCCCTCTATGGGCTTCCAAATATCACTTTGCCAATTCCACAAGAACTGTCTTAGCTAAAGGCTTCTTGAAGGGAAATCTGTAACTCTGAGATGCTTTCACAGAACACAAAGAATTTTCTCAGAAAGCTTCTTTCTCTTTGTTATCGGAGGATATTTCCTTTGGCCCTATTGTCTTCAAAGGGATCCGAAATATTTTTCTCAGATTCCACAGAAATAAGGCTAGCAAAGAGATCCACGAATTACATATGAAACTCTGTGAGTGGAAGTCAAACATCACAGAACAGTTTCTCAGACAGCTTCTTCCCAGATTTCATCTGAGCATACTTCCTTTTTCATCACAGTCCTCTTGGGGCTTCCAAATATCACTTTGCAAATTCCAGAAGAACTGTCTTAGCGAAAGATTTCTTGAGGGGAAAGTTGTAACTCTGAGAGTTGATTTCACAGAACACAAAGAAGTTTCTCAGAAAGCTTCTTTCTCTTTGTTATCGGACGATATTTCCTTTGGCCCTATAGTCTTCAAAGGGATCCGAAATATCTGTTCTCAGATTCCACTTAAATAAGGCTAGCAAAGAGATCCACGAAATACAGGTGTAAGGCTTCCAAATATCACTTTTCCAATTCCACAAGAACTGTCTTAGCGAAAGTCTTTTTCAGGGAAAAGCTGTAACTCTATGGGATGATTTCACAGAACACAAAGAAGTTTCTCAGAAAGCTTCTTTCTCTTTGTTATCGGAGGATATTTCCTTTGGCCCTAAAGTCTTCAAAGGGATCCGAAATATCTGTTCTCAGATTCCACAGAAATAAGGCTAGCAAAGAGATCCACAAATACAGTGAAAATGTGTGAGATGAATTAACAGAATACTAAGCAGTTTCTCAGAATGCTTCCTTCCAGATTTAATCTGAGGATATTTCCTTTTTCACCATAGCCCTCCATGGGCTTCCAAATATCACTTTGCAAATTCCACAAGAACTGTCTTAGCGAAAGGCTTCTTGTAGGGAAATCTGTAACTCTGTGAGATGATTTCACAGAACACAAAGAAGTTTCTCAGAAAGCTTCTTTCTCTTTGTTATCAGAGGATATTTCCTTTGGCCCTATAGTCTTCAAAGGGATCCTAAATATCTGTTCTCAGATTCCAAAGACATAAAGCTAGCGAAGAGATCCACGAAATACAGATGTAACTCTGTGAGATGAATTAACAGAACACAAAGCAGTTTCTCAGAAAGCTTCTTTCCAGATTTCATCTGAGGAGATTTCCTTTTTCACCATAGCCCTCTATGGGCGTCCAAATATCACTTTGCCAATTCCACAAGAACTGTCTTAGCGAAAGGCTTCTGTACGGGAAAACTGTAACTCTCTGAGATGATTTCAGGAACACAAAGATGTATCTCAAAAAGCTTCTTTCTCTTTGTTATCGGAGGATATTTCCTTTTTCCCTGTAGTCTTCAAGGGATCCGAAATATCTGTTCTCAGATTCCACAGAAATAAGGCTAGCAAAGAGATCCACGAAATACAGATGTAACTTTGTGAGTGGAAGTCACGCAACACACAGCAGTTTCTCACAAAGTTTCTTTCCAGATTTCATCTGAGGATATTTCCTTTTTCACCATAGCCCTCTATGGACTTCCAAATAACAGTTTGTCAAATCCACAAGAACTGTCTTAGCGAAAGGCTTCTTGAGGGGAAAGCTGTAACTCTGTGATACGATTTCACAGAACACAAAGGAGTTTCTCAGAAAGCTCCTTTCTCTTTGTTTTCGGAGGATATTTCCTTTGGCCCTATAGTCTTCAAAGGGATCCGAAATATCTGTTCTCAGATTCCACAGAAATAAGGCTGGCAAAGAGATGCACGAAATACAGATGTAACTCTGTGAGATGAATCAACAGAACACTAAACAGTTTCTCAGAAATCTTCTTTCCAGATTTAATCTGAGGATATTTCCTTTTTCACCATAGCCCTCGATGGACTTCCAAATAACAGTTTGCCAATTCCACAAGAACTGTCTTAGCGAAAGGCTTCTTGAGGGGAAAGCTGTAACTCTGTGAGATGCTTTCACAGAACACAAAGAAGTTTCTCAGAAAGCTTCTTTCTCTTTGTTATCGGAGGATATTTTCTTTGGCCCTGTAGTCTTCAAAGGGACCCGAAATATCTGTTCTCAGATTCCACAGAAATAAGGCTAGCAAAGAGATCCACGAAATACAGATGTAACTCTGTGACTGCAAGTCACACATCACAGAGCAGTTTCTCAGAAATCTTCTTTCCAGATTTCATCTGAGGATATTTCCTTTTTCACCATAGCCCTCTATGGGCTTCCAAATATCACTTTGCCAATTCCACAAGAACGGTCTTAGCGAAAGGCTTCCTGAGGGGAAAGCTGTAACTCTGTGAGATGATTTCACAGAACACAGAGAAGTTTCTCAGAAAGCTTCTTTCTCTTTGTTATCGGAGGATATTTCCTTTGGCCCTATAGTCTTCAAAGGGATCCGAAATATCTGTTCTCAGATTCCACAGAAATAAGGCGAGCAAAGAGATCCACGAAATACAGATGTAACTCTGTGAGATGAATTAACAGAACAATAAGCAGTTTCTCAGGAAGCTTCTTTCCAGATTTCATCTGAGGATATTTCCATTTTCAACATAGCCTTCTATGGGCTTCCAAATATCACAATGCCAATTCCACAAGAACTGTCTTAGCGAAAGGCTTCTTGAGGGGAAATCTGTAACTCTTTGAGATGATTGAACAGAACATAAAGAAGTTTCTCAGAAAGCTTCTTTCTCTTTGTTATCGGAGGATATTTCCTTTGGCCCTATAGTCTTCAAAGGGATCCGAAATAACTGTTCTCAGATTCCACAGAAATAAGGGTCCAAAGCGTTAAACGAAATACAGATGTAACTCTATGAGTTGAAGTAAGAGAACACTAAGCAGTTTCTCCAAAAGCTTCTTTTTAGACTTCTTCTGAGGATATTTCCTTTTTCACCACAGCCCTCTATGGTCTTACAAATATCACTTTGCCAATTCCACAAGAACTCTCTTAGCGAAAGGCTTCTTGAGGGGAAAGCTGTAACTCTGTGAGATGCTTTCACAGAATACAAAGAAGTTTCTCAGAAAGCTTCTTTCTCTTTGTTATCGGACGATATTTCCTTTGGCCCGATAGTCTTCAAAGGGATCCAAAATATCTGTTCTCAGATTCCACAGAAATAAGGCTAGCAAAGAGATCCACGAAATACCGATGTAACTCTGTGAGTGGATGTCACACATCACAGAGCAGTTTCTCAGAAAGCTTCTTTCCAGATTTCATCTGAGGATATTTCCATTTTCACCATAGCCCTCTATGGGAATCCAAATGTCACATTGCCAATTCCACAAGAACTGTCTTAGCGAAAGGCTTTTTGAGGGGAAAGCTGTAAATGTGTGAGATGATTACACAGAACACAAAGAAGTTTCTCAGAAAGCTTCTTTCTCTTTGTTGTCGGAGGATATTACCTTTGGCCCTATAGTCTTCAAAGCGTTCCGAAATATCTGTTCTCAGATTCCACAGAAATAAGACTAGCCAAGAGATCCACGAAATACAGATGTAACTCTGTGAGTGGAAGTCACACATCACAGAGCAGTTTCACAGAAAACTTCTTTCCAGATTTCATCTGAGGATATTTCCTTTTTCACCATAGCCCTCTACGGGCTTCCAAATATCACTTTGCCAATTCCAAAAGAACTGTCTTAGCGAAAGGCTTCTTGAGGGGAAAGCTGTAACTCTGTGAGATGATTTCATAGACAACAAAGATGTTTCTCAGAAGGCTTCTTTCTCTTTGTTATAGGAGGATATTTCCTTTGGCCTTATAGTCTTCAAAGGGATCCGAAATATCTGTTCCCAGATTTCACAGAAATAAGGCTAGCAAAGAGATCCACGAAATACAGATGTAACTCTGTGAGTGGAAGTCACACATCACAGAGCAGTTTCTCAGAAATCTTCTTTCCAGATTTCATCTGAGGATATTTCCTTTTTCACCAGAGACCTCTATGGGCTTCCAAATATCACTTTGCCAATTCCACAAAAACTGTCTTACCCAAATGATTCCTGAGGGGAAAGCTGTAACTCTGTGAGATGATTTCACAGAACACAAAGAAGTTTCTCAGAAAGTTTCTTTCTCTTTGTTATCGGAGGATATTTCCTTTGGCCCTATAGTCTTCAAAGGGAACCGAAAAATCTGTTCTCAGATTCCACAGATATAAGGCGAGCAAAGAGATCCACCAAATACAGATGGATCTCTGTGAGATGGATTAGCAGAACACTAAGCGGTTTCTCAGAAAGCTTCTTTCTCTTTGTTATAGGGGGATATTTCCTTTGGCCTTATAGTCTTCTAAGGGATCCGAAATATCTGTTCTCAGATTCCACAGAAATAAGGCTAGCAAAGAGTTCCACGAAATACAGATGTAACTCTGTAAGTGGAAGTCACACATCACAGAGCGGTTTCTCAGAAAGCTTCTTTCCAGATTTCATCTGAGGAGATTTCCTTTTTCACCATAGCCCTCTGTGGGCTTCCAAATATCACTTTGCCTATTCCTCAAGAACTGTCTTAGAGAAAGGCTTCTTGAGGGGAAAGCTGTAACTCTGTGAGATGATTGAACAGAACATAAAGAAGTTTCTCAGAAAGCTTCTTTCTCTTTGTTATCGAAGGATATTTCCTTTGGCCCTATAGACTTCAAAGGATTCTAAAATATCTGTTCTCAGATTCCACAGAAATAAGGGTCCAAAGAGTTCCACGAAATACAGATGTAACACTGTGAGTTGAATTAACAGAACACTAAGCAGTTTCTCCAAAAGCTTCTTTTCAGATTTCATCTGAGGATATTTCCTTTTTCACCACAGCTCTCTATGGGCTTCCAAATATCACTTTCCCAATTCCAGAAGAACTGTTTTAGCAACAGGCTTTTGACGGGAAAGCTGTAAATCTATGAGATGATTACGCAGAACACAAAGAAGTTTCTCAGACAGCTTCTTTCTCTTTGTTATCGGAGGATATTTCCTTTGGCCCTATAATCTTCAAAGGGATCCCAAATATCTGTTCTCAGATTCCACAGAAATAAGGCTGGCAAAGAGATCCACGAAATACAGATGTAACTCTGTGAGTGGAATCACACATCACAGAGAAGTTTTCAGAAATCTTCTTTCCAGATTTCATCTGAGGATATTTCCTTTTTCACCATAGTCCTCTAAGGGCTTCCAAATATCACTTTGCCAATTCCACAAGAACTGTCTTAGCAAAAGGCTTCTTGAGGGGAAAGCTGTAACTCTGTGAGATGCTTTAACAGAACACAAAGATGTTTCTCAGAAAACTTCTTTCTCTTTGTTAACGGAGGATATTTCCTTTGGCCCTATAGTCTTCAAAGGGTTCCGAAATATCTGTTCTCAGATTCCACAGAAATAAGGCTAGCAAAGGGATCCACGAAATACAGATGTAACTCTGTGAGTGGAAGTCACACATCACAGAGCAGTTTCTCAGAAAGCATCTTTCCAGATTTCATCTGAGGATATTTCCTTTTTCACCATAGCCCTCTATGGGCTTCCAAATATCACTTTACCAATTCCACAAGAACTGTCTTAGCGAAAGGCTCCTTGAGGGGAAAGTTGTAACTCTGTGAGATGATTTCAAAGAATACAAGGATGTCTCAGAACCTTCTTTCTCTTTGTTTTCGGAGGATATTTCCTTTGGCCCTATAGTCTTCAAAGGGATCCGAAATAACTGTTCTCAGATTCCACAGAAGTAAGGGTCCAAAGAGTTCGACGAAGTACAGATGTAACTCTGTGAGTTGAATTAACAGAACACTAAGCTCTTTCTCCAAAAGCTTCCTTTCAGATTTCATCTGAGGATATTTCCTTTTTCACCACAGCCCTCTATGGGTTTCCAAATATCACTTTGCCAATTCCACAAGAACTGTCTTACCGAAAGGCTTCTTGAGGGGAAAGATGTAACTCTGTGAGATGATTTCACAGAACACAAAGAAGGTTTTCAGAAAGCTTCTTTCTCTTTTTTTTCGGAGGATATTTCCTTTTGCCCTATCATCTTCAAAGGGATCCGAAATATCTGTTCTCAGATTCCACAGAAATAAGGCTAGCAAAGAGATCCACGAAATATAGATGTAACTCTTTGAGTGGAAGTCACGCAACACATAGCAGTTTGTCACAAAGCTTCTTTCCAGATTTCATTAGAAGATATTTCCTTTTTCACCATAGCCCTCTATGGACTTTGAAATAACAGTTTGCCCATTCCACAAGAACTGTCTTAGCGAAAGGCTTCTTGAGGGGAAAGCTGTAACTCTGTGATATGATTTCACAGAACACTAAGAAGTTTCTCAGAAAACTTCTTTCTCTTTGTTATCGGAGGATATTTCCTTTGGCCCTATAGTCTTCAAAGGTATCCGAAATATCTTTTCTCAGATTCCACAGAAATAAGGCTAGCAAAGAGATCCACGAAATACAGATGTAACTGTGAGAATGGAAGTCACACATCACAGAGCAGTTTCTCAGAAAGCTTCTTTCCAGATTTCATCTGAGGATATTTCCTTTTTCGCCATAGCCCTCTATGGGCTTCCAAATACCACTTTGCCAATTCCACAAGAACTGTCTTAGCGAACGGCTTCATGAGTTGAAAGCTGTAACTGTGTGAGATGATTTCACAGAACACAAAGAAGTTACTCAGAAGGCTTCTTTCTCTTTGTTATCGGAGGATATTTCCTTTGGACCTGTAGTCTTCAAAGGGATGCGAAATATCTGTTCTCAGATTCCAAAGAAATAAGGCTAGCAAGGAAATCCACGAAATACAGTGAAACTCTGTTAGATGAATTAACAGAATACTAAGCAGTTTCTCAGAAAGCTTCTTGCCAGATTTCATCTGAGGATATTTCCTTTTTTACCATAGCCCTCTATGGGCTTCCAAATATCACTTTGCTAATTCCACAAGAACTGTCTTAGCGAAAGGCTTCTTGAGGAGAAAGCTGTAACTCTGTGAGATGATTGAACAGAACATAAAGAAGTTTCTCAGAAAGCTTCTTTCTCTTTGTTATCGGAGGATATTTCCTTTGGCCCTATAGTCTTCAAAGGGATCCGAAATATCTGTTCTGAGATTCCACAGAAATAAGGCAAGCAAAGAGATCCACGAAATACAGATGTAACTCTGTGGGCTGAATTAACAGAACACTAAGCAGTTTATCAGAAAGCTTCTTTTCATATTTCATCTCAGGATATGTCCTTTTCACCATAGCCCTCTCAGGGCTTCCAAATATCACTTTGCCATTTCCACAAGAACTGTCTTAGCGAAAGGCTTCCTGAGGGGAAAGATGTAAGTCTGTGAGATGATTTCACAGTACACAAAGAAGTTTCTCAGAAAGCTTCTTCCTCTTTGTTATCGGAGGATATTCCTTTGGCCCTATACTCTTCAAAGGGATCCGAAATATCTGTTCTCAGATTCCACAGAAATAAGGCTAGCAAAGAGATCCACGAAATACAGATGTAACACTTTGAGATGGATTAACAGAACACTAAGCTGTTTTTCAGAAAGCTTCTTTCCTTATTTCGTCTGTGGAGATTTCCTTTTTCACCATAGCCCTCTATGGGCTTCCAAATATCACTTTGCCAATTCCACAAGAACTGTCTTAGCGAAAGGCTTCTTGAGGGGAAAGCTGTAACTCTGTGAGATGATTTCACAGAACACAAAGAAGTTCCTCAGAAAGCTTCTTTCTCTTTGTTATCGGAGGATATTTCCTTTGGCCCTATTGTCTTCAAAGGGATCCGAAATATTTTTCTCAGATTCCACAGAAATAAGGCTAGCAAAGAGATCCACGAAATACATATGAAACTCTGTGAGTCGAAGTCACACATCACAGAACAGTTTCTTAGACAGCTTCTTTCCAGTTTTCATCTGAGCATACTTCCTTTTTTACCATAGCCCTCTATGGGCTTCCAAATATCACTTTGCCAATTCCACAAGAACTGTCTTAGCGAAAGGCTTCTTGAGGCGAAAGCTGTAACTCTGTGAGATGATTTCACAGAACACAAAAAAGTTTCTCAGAAAGCTTCCTTCTCTTTGTTATCGGAGGATATTTCCTTTGGCCCTATAGTCTTCAAAGGGATCCGAAATATCTGTACTCAGATTCCACAGAAATAAGGCTAGCAATGAGATCCACGAAATACAGGTGTAACTCTGTGAGTGGAAGTCACACATCACAGAGCAGTTTCTCAGAAAGCTTCTTTCCAGATTTCATCTGAGGATATTTCCTTTTTCACTTTAGCCCTGTATGGGCTTCCAAATATCACTTTGCCAATTCCACAAGAACTGTCTTAGCGAAAGGCTTCTTGAAGGGAAATCTGTAACTCTGTGAGATTATTTCACAGAACACAAAGAAGTTTCTCAGAAAGATTCTTTCTCTTTGTTATCAGAGGATATTACCTTTGGCCCTATAGTCTTCAAAGGGATCCGAAATATCTGTTCTCACATTCCAAAGAAATAAAGCTAGCGAAGAGATCCACGAAATACCGATGTAAATCTGTGAGATGAATTAACAGAACACTAAGCAGTTTCTCAGAAAGGTTCTTTCCAGATTTCATCTGAGGATATTTCCTTTTTCACCATAGCCCTCTAAGGGCTTCCAAATATCACTTTGCCAATTCCACAAGAACTGTCTTAGCGAAAGTCTTCTTGAGGGGAAAGCTGTAACTCTATGAGATGATTTCACAGAACACAAAGAAGTTTTTCAGAAAGCTTCTTTCTCTTTGTTATCGGAGGATATTTCCTTTGGCTCTACAGTCTTTTAAGGGATCCGCAATATCTGTTCTCAGATTCCACAGAAGTAAGGCTAGCAAAGAGATCCATGATATACAGATGTAACTCTGTGAGTGGAAGTCACGCAACACATAGCAGTTTGTCACAAAGCTTCTTTCCAGATTTCATTTGAAGATATTTCCTTTTACACCGTAGCCCTCTTTGGACTTTGAAATAACAGTTTTCCCATTCCACAAGAACTGTCTTAGCGAAAGTCTTCTTGAGGAGAAAGCTGTAACTCTCTGAGATGATTTCACAGAACACTAAGAAGTTTCTCAGAAAACTTCTTTCTCTTTGTTATCGGAGGATATTTCCTTTGGCCCTATAGTCTTCAAAGGTATCCGAAATATCTGTTCTCAGATTCCACAGAAATAAGGTTAGCAAAGAGATCCACGAAATACAGATGTAACTGTGAGAGTGGAAGTCACACATCACAGAGCAGTTTCTCAGAAAGCTTCTTTCCAGATTTCATCTGAGGATATTTCCTTTTTCACCATAGCCCTGTATGGGCTTCCAAATATCACTTTGCCAATTCCACAAGAACTGTCTTAGCGAAAGGCTTCATGAGTTGAAAGCTGTAACTGTGTGAGATGATTTCACAGAACTCAAAGAAGTTTCTCAAAAAGCTTCTTTCTCTTTGTTATCGGACGATATTTCCTTTGGCCCTATAGCCTTCAAAGGGATCCGAAATATCTGTTCTCAGATTCCAAAGAAATAAGGCTTGCAAAGAAATCCACGAAATACAGTGAAACTCTGCGAGATGAATTAACAGAATACTAAGCAGTTTCTCAGAAAGCTTCTTTCCAGATTTCATCAGAGGATATTTCCTTTTTCACCATAATCCTCTATGGGCTTCCAAATATCACTGTGCCAATTCCACAAGAACTGTATTAGGGAAAGTTTTCTTGAGGGGAAAGCTGTAAATCTGGAGATGATTTCACAGAACACAAAGAATTTTCTCAGAAAGCTTCTTTCTCTTTGTTATCGGAGGATATTTCCTTTTGCCCAATAGTCTTCAAAGGGATCCGAAATATCTGTTCTCAGATTCCACAGAAAAAAGGCAAACAAAGAGATTCACGAAATACAGATGTAACTCTGTGAGTGGAAGTCACACATCACAGAGCAGTTTCTCAGAAATCTTCTTTCCAGATTACATCGGAGGATATTTCCTTTTTCACCATAGCCCTCTATGGGCTTCCAAATATCACTTTGCCAATTCCACAACAACTGTCTTAAGGAAAGGCTTCTTGAGGGGAAAACTGTAACTCTGTGAGGTGATTTCAAAGAACACAGAGAAGTTTCTCAGAAAGCTTCTTTCTCTTTGTTATCGGAGGATATTTCCTTTGGCCCTATTGTCTTCATGGGATCTGAAATATCTGTTCTCAGAGTCCACAGAAATAAGGCTAGCAAAGGGATCCACGAAATACAGTGAAAATCTGTGAGATGAATTAACAGAATACTAAGCAGTTTCTCAGAAAGCTTCTTTCCAGATTTAATCTGAGGATATTTCGTTTTTCACTATAGCCCTCTATGGGCTTCCAAAATCACTTTGCCAATTCCACAAGAACTGTCTTCGCGAAAGGCTTCTTGAGGGGAAAGCTGTAACTCTGTGAGATGATTTCACAGAACACAAAGAAGTTTCTCAGAAAGCTTCTTTCTCTTTGTTATCGGAGGATATTTCCTTTGGCCCTATTGTCTTCAAAGGGATCCGAAATATCTTTCTCCGATTCCACAGAAATAAGGCTAGCAAAGAGATCCACGAAACACAGATGTAACGCTGTGAGCTGAATTGACAGAACACTAAGCAGTTTCTCAGAAAGCTTCTTTCCAGATTTCATCTGAGGATATTTCCTTTTTCACCATAGCCCTCTAAGGGCTTCCAAATATCACTTTGCCAATTCCACAAGAATGGCCTTAGCGAAAGGCTTCTTGAGGGGAAAGCTGTAACTCTGTGAGATGCTTTCACAGAACACAAAGAAGTTTCTCAGAAAGCTTCTTTCTCTTTGTCATGGGGGGATATTTCCTTTGGCCCTATAGTCTTCAAAGGGATCCGAAATATCTGTTCTCAGATTCCACAGAAATAAGGCTAGCAAAGAGATTCACGAAACACAAATGTAACTCTGTGAGATGAATTACCAAAACACTAAGCAGTTTCTCAGGAAGCTTCTTTCCAGATTTCATCTGAGGAGATTTCCTTTTTCACCATAGCACTCTATGGGCTTCCAAATATCACTTTGCCAAATCCACAAGAACTGTCTTAGCGAAAGGCTTCTTGAGGTGAAAGCTGTAACTCTGTGAGATGATTTCACAGAACACAAAGAAGTTTCTCAGAAAGCTTCTTTCTCTTTGTTATCGGAGGATATTTCCTTTGGCCCCATAGTCTTCAAAGGGATCCGAAAAATCAGTTCTCAGATTCCAGAGAAATAAGGCGAGTAAAGATATCCACGAAATACAGATGTCACTCTGTGAGATGAATTAACAGAACACTAAACAGTTTCTCAGAAATCTTCTTTCCAGATTTCATCTGAGGATATTTCCTTTTTCACCATAGCCCTCTATAGGCTTCCAAATATCACTTTGCCAATTCCACATGAACTGTCTTAGCGAAAGGCTTCTTGAGGAGAAAGCTGTAACTCTGTGAGATCATTGAACAGAACATAAAGAAGTTTCTCAGAAAGCTTCTTTCTCTTTGTTATCGGAGGATGTTTCCTTTGGCCCTGTAGTCTTCATAGGGATCCGAAATATCTGTTCTCAGATTCCACAGAAATAAGGCTAGCAAAGAGATCCACGAAATACAGATGTAACTCTGTGGGCTGAATTAACAGATCACTAAGCAGTTTCTCAGAAAGCTTCCATCCAGATTTAATCTGAGGATATTTCCTTTATCACCATAGCCCTCTATGGGCTTCCAAATATCACTTTGCCAATTGCACAAGAACTGTCTTAGCGAAAGGCTTCTTGAAGGAAAATCTGTAACTCTGTGAGATGATTTCACAGAACACACAGAAGTTTCTGAGAAAGCTTCTTTCTCTTTGTTATCAGAGGATATTACTTTGGCCCTATAGTCTTCAAAGGGATCCGAAATATCTGTTCTCAGATTCCACAGAAATAAGGCTAGCAAAGAGATCCACGAAATACAGATGTAACTGTGTGAGTTGAATTAACAGAACACTAAGCAGTTTCTCAGAGGGCTTCTTTCCAGATTTCATCTCAGCATATCTCCTTTTCATCATAGCCCTCTCAGGGCTTCCAAATTTCACATTACCAATTCCACAAGAACTGTCTTAGCGAAAGGCTTCTTGAGGGGAAAGCTGTAAGTCTGAGAGATGATTTCACAGAACACAAAGAAGTTTCTCAGAAAGCTTCTTTCTCTTTCTTATCGGAGGATATTTCCATTGGCCCTATAATCTTCAAAGTAATTCGAAATATCTGTTCTCAGATTCCACACTAATAAGGCTAGCAAAAAGTTCCACGAAATACAGATGTAACTCTTTGAGATGAATTAACAGAACACTAAGCTGTTTTTCAGAAAGCTTATTTCCAGATTTCATCTGAGGATATTTCCTTTTTCACCATAGCCCTCTATGGGCTTCCAAATATCACTTTGCCAATTCCACAAGAACTGTCTTAGCGAAAGTCTTCTTGAGGGGAAAGCTGTAACTCTGTGAGATGATTTCACAGAACACAAAGAAGTTTCTCAGAAAGCTTCTTTCTCTTTGTTATCGGAGGATATTTCCTTTGGCCCTATAGACTTCAAAGGGATCCGAAATATCTGTTCTCAGATTCCACAGAAATAAGGCTAGCAAAGAGATCCACGACATACAGATGTATCTCTGTGAGATGAATTAACAGAACACTAAGCAGTTTCTCAGAAACTTTTTTTCCAGATTTCATCTGAGGAGATTTCCTTTTTCACCATAGCCCTCTATGGGCTTCCAAGTATCACTTTGCCAATTCCAGAAGAACTGTCTTATCGAAAGGCTTCTTGAGGGGAAAGCTGTAACTCTGTGAGATGATTTCACAGAACACAAACAAGTTTCTCAGAAAGCTTCTTTCTCTTACTTATCGGAGGATATTTCCTTTGGCCTTATAGTCTTCAAAGAGTTCCGAAATATCTGTTCTCAGATTCCACAGAAATAAGGCTACAAAGAGATCCACGAAATACAGATGTAACTCTGTGAGTGGAAGTCACACATCACAGAGCAGTTTCTCAGAAAGCTTCTTTCCAGATGTCATCGGAGGATATTTCCTTTTTCACCATAGCCCTCTATGGGCTTCCAATTATCACTTTGCCAATTCCTCAAGAACTGTGTTAGCGAAAGGCTTCTTGCTGGTAAGGTGTAACTCTGAGAGATGATTTCACAGAACACAAAGAAGTTTCTCAGAAAGCTTCTTTCTCTTTTTTATCGGTGGATATTTCCTTTGGCCCTATAGTCTTCAAAGGGATCCGAAATATCTGTACTCAGATTCCACAGAAGGAAGGCTAGCAATGAAATCCACGAAATACAGTTGTAACTCTGTGAGTGGAAGTCATACATCACAGAGCAGTTTCTCAGAAAGCTTTTTCCAGATTTCATCTGAGGATATTTCCTTTTTCACCATAGCCCTCTAAGGGCTTCCAAATATCACTTTGCCAATTCCACAAGAACGGTCTTAGCGAAAGGCTTCTTGAGGGGAAAGCTGTAACTCTGTGAGATTACTTCACAGAACACAAAAAAGTTTCTCAGAAATCTTCTTTCTCTTTGTTATCGGAGGATATTTCCTTTGTCCCTATAGTCTTCAAAGGGATTCGAAATATCTGTTCTCAGATTCCACAGAAATAAGGCTAGCAAAAAGATCCACGAAATACAGATGTAACTCTCTGAGATGAATTAACAGAACACTAAGCTGTTTTTCAGAAAGCTTCTTTACAGATTTCATCTCAGGATATTTCCTTTTCATCATAGCCCTCTCAGGGCTTCCAAATTTCACATTACCAATTCCACAAGAACTGTCTTAGCGAAAGGCTTCTTGAGGGGAAATCTGTAAGTCTGAGAGATGATTTCACAGAACACAAAGAAGTTTCTCAGAAAGCTTCTTTCTCTTTGTTATCGGAGGATATTCCTTTGGCCCTATACTCTTCAAAGGGATCCGAAATATCTCTTCTCAGTTCAACAGAAATAAGGCTAGCAAAGAGATCTACGAAATACAGATGTAACTCTCTCACATGAATTAAGAGAACACTAAGCTGTTTCCCAGAAAGCTTCTTTCCAGATTTCATCTGAGTATACTTCCTTTTTTACCATAGCCCTTTAAGGGCTTCCAAATATCACTGCCAATTCCACCAGAACTGTCTTAGGGAAAGGCTTCTTGAGGGTAAAGCTGTAATTCTGTGAGATGATTTCACAGAACACAAAGAAGTTTCTCGGAAACCTTCTTTCTCTTTGTTATCGGAGGATATTTCCTTTGGCCCTATAGCCCTCATAGTGATTCGAAATATCTGTTCTCAGATTCCACAGAAACAAGGCTAGCAAAAAGATCCACGAAATACAGATGTAACTCTTTGAGATGAATTAACAGAACACTAAGCTGTTTTTCAGAGAGCTTCTTTCCAGATTTCATCTGAGGATATTTCTTTTTTCACCATAGCCCTCTATGGGCTTCCAAATATCACTTTGCCAATTCCACAAGAACTGTCTTAGCGAAAGTCTTCTTGAGGGGAAGGCTGTAACTCTGTGAGATGATTTCACAGAACAAAAAGAAGTTTCTCAGAAAGCTTCTTTCTCTTTGTTATCGCAGGATATTTCCTTTGCCCTATAGACTTCAAAGGGATCCGAAATATCTGTTCTCAGATTCCACAGAAGTAAGGCTAGCAAAGAGATCCACGAAATACAGATGTATCTCTGTGAGATGAATTAACAGAACACTAAGCAGTTTCTCCGAAAGCTTCTTTCCAGATTTCACCTGAGGAGATTGCCTTTTTCACCATAGCCCTCTATGGGTTTCCAAATATCACTTTGCCAATTCCTCAAGAACTGTCTTAGCGAAAGGCTTCTTGAGGGGAAAGCTGTAACTCTGTGAGATGATTTCACAGAACACAAACAATTTTCTCAGAAAGCTTCTTTCTCTTTCTTATCGGAGGATATTTCCTTTGGCCCTATAGTCTTCAAAGGGTTCCGAAATATCTGTTCTCAGATTCCACAGAAATAAGGCTAGATAAGAGATCCACGAAATACAGATGTAACTCTGTGAGTGGAAGTCACACATCACAGAGCAGTCTCTCAGAAAGCTTCTTTCCAGATGTCATCGGAGGATATTTCCTTTTTCACCATAGCCCTCTATGGGCTTACAAATATCACTTTGCCAATTCCTCAAGAACTGTGTTAGTGAAAGGCTTCTTGCGGGGAAGGTGTAACTCTGTGAGATGATTTCACAGAACACAAAGAAGTTCCTCAGAAAGCTTCTTTCTCTTTGTATCGGTGGATATTTCCTTTGGCCCTATAGTCTTCAAAGGGATCCGAAATATCTGTACTCAGATTCCACAGAAGGAAGGCTAGCAAAGAAATCCACGAAATACAGGTGTTACTCTGTGAGTGGAAGTCACACATCACAGAGCAGTTTCTCAGAAAGCTTTTTCCAGATTTCATCTGAGGATTTTTCCTTTTTCACCATAGCCCTCTATGGGCTTCCAAATATCACTTTGCCAATTCCACAAGAACTGTCTTAGCGAAAGGCTTCTTGAGGGGAAAGCTGTAACTCTGTGAGATGATTTCACAGAACACAAAGAAGTTTCTCAGAAAGCTTCTTTCTCTTTGTTATCGGAGGATATTTCCTTTGGCCCTAAAGTCTTCAAAGGGATTCGAAATATCTGTTCTCAGATTCCACAGAAATAAGGCTAGCAAAGAGATCCACGAAATGCAGTGAAACTGTGTGAGATGAATTTACAGAATACTAAGCAGTTTCTCAGAAAGTTGCTTTCTAGATTTAATCTGAGGATATTTCCTTTTTCACCATAGCCCTCTATGGGCTTCCAAATATCACTTTGCCAATTCCACAAGAACTGTCTTAGCGAAAGGCTTCTTGAGGGGAAAGCTGTAACTCTGTGAGATGATTTCGCAGAACACAAAGAAGTTTCTCAGAAAGCTTCTTTCTCTTTGTTATCGGAGGATATTTCCTTTGGCACTATAGTCTTCAAAGGGATCCGAAGTTTCTGTTCTCTGATTCCACAGAAATAAGGCTAGCAAAGAGATCCACGAAATACAGATAACTCTGTGAGATGAATTAACAGAACACTAAGCAGTTTCTCAGAAAGCTTCTTTCCAGATTTCATCTGAGGAGATTTCCTTTTTCACCATAGCCCTCTATGGGCTTCCAAATATCACTTTGCCAATTCGCAAGAACTGTCTTAGCGATAGGCTTCTTGAGGAGAAAGCTGTAACTCTGTGACATGATTGAACAGAACACAAAGAAGTTTCTGAGAAAGCTTCTTTCTCTTTGTTATCGGAGGATATTTCCTTTGGCCCTATAGTCTTCAAAGGGATCCGAAGTATCTGTTCTCAGATTCCACAGAAATAAGGCTAGCGAAGAGATCCACGAAATACAGATGTAACTCTGTGAGCTGAATTAACAGAACACTAAGCAGTTTCTCAGAAAGCTTCTTTCCAGATTTCATCTGAGGAGATTTCCTTTTTCACCATAGCCCTCTATGGGCTTCCAAATATCACTTTGACAATTCCACAAGAACTGTCTTAGCGAAAGGCTTCTTGAGGGGAAAGCTGCACCTCTGTGAGATGATTTCACAGAACACAAAGAAGTTTCTCAGAAAGCTTCTTTCTCTTTGTTATCGGAGGATATTTCCTTTGTCCCTAGAGTCTACAAAGGGATCGTGAATATCTGCTCAGATTCCACAGAAATAAGGCTAGCAAAGAGAACCACGAAATACAGATGTAACTCTGTGAGATGAATTAACAGAATACTAAGCAGTTTCTCAGAAAGCTTCTTTCCAGATTTCATCTGAGGAGATTTCCTTTTTCACCATAGCCCTCTATGGGCTTCCAAATATCACTTTGCCAATTCCACAAGAACTGTCTTAGCGAAAAAGTTCTTGAGGGGAAAGCTGTAACTCTGTGAGATGATTTCACAGAAGACCAAGAAGTTTCTCAGAATGCTTCTTTCTCTTTGTTATCAGAGGATGTATCTTTTGGCCCTATAGTCTTCAAAAGGATTCGAAATATCTGTTCTCAGATTCCACACAAATAAGGCTAGGAAAGAGATCCACGAAATACAGATGTAACTCTTTGAGATGAATTAACAGAACACTAAGCAGTTTCTCAGAAAGGTGCTTTCCAGATTTCATCGGAGGATATTTCCTTTTTCACCATAGCCCTCTATGGACTTTCAAATACCACTTTGCCAATTCCACAAGAACTGTCTTAACGAAACGCTTCTTGAGGGGAAAGCTGTAACTATGTGAGATGATTTCACAGAACACAAAGAAGTTTCTCAGAAAGCTTCTTTCTCTTTGTTATCGGACGATATTTCCTATGGCCCATTAGTCTTCAAAGGGATCCTAAATATCTGTTCTCAGATTCCACAGAAATAAGGCTAGCAAAGAGATCCACGAAATACAGACGTAACACTTTGAGTGGAAATGACGCATCACAGAGCAGTTTCTCGAAAGCTTCTTTCCAGATTTCATCTGAGGATATTTCCTTTTTCACCATAGCCCTCTATGGGCTTCCAAATATCACTTTGCCAATTCCACAAGAACTGTCTTAGCAAAAGGCTTCTTGAGATGAAAGCTGTAACTCTGTGAGATGATTTCACAGAACACCAGGAAGTTTCTCAGACAGCTTCTTTCTCTTTGTTATCGGAGGATATTTCCTTTGGCCCCATAGTATTCAAACGGATCCGAAATATCAGTTCTCAGATTCCAAAGAAATAAGGCTAGCACGAGATCCACGAAATACAGATGTAACTCTGTGAGATAAATTAAGAGATCACTAAGCAGTTTCTCAGAAAGCTTCTTTCCAGATTTCATCTGAGGAGATTTCCTTTTTCACCATAGCCCTCTATGGGCTTCCAAATATCACTTTGAAAATTCAACAAGAACTGACTTAGCGAAAGGCTTCTTGAGGGGCAAACTGTAACTCTGTGAGATGATTTCACAGAACACAAAGAAGTTTCTCCGAAAGCTTCTTTCTCTTTGTTATGGGAGGATATTTCCTTTGGCCCTATAGTCTTCAAAGGGATCCGAAATATCTGTTCTCAGATTCCACAGAAATAAGGCTAGCAAAGATATCCACGAAACACAGATGTAACTCTATGAGATGAATTAAAAGAACACTAAGCAGTTTCTCAGAAAGCTTCTTTAAAGTTTTCATCTGAGGATATTTCCTTTTTCACCATAGCCCTCTATGGGCTTCCAAATATCACTTTGACAATTCCACAAGAACTGTCTTAGCGAAAGGCTTCTTGAGGGGAAAGCTGTACCTCTGTGAGATGATTTCAGAACACAAAGAAGTTTCTCAGAACTCTTCTTTCTCTTTGTTATCGGAGGATATTTCCTTTGGCCCTAGAGTCTACAAAGGGATCCTGAATATCTGCTCTCAGATTCCACAGAAATAAGGCTAGCAAAGAGAACCACGAAATACAGATGTAACTCTGTGAGATGAATTAACAGAATACTAAGCAGTTTCTCAGAAAGCTTCTTTCCAGATTTCATCTGAGGAGATTTCCTTTTTCACCATAGCCCTCTATGGGCTTCCAAATACCACTTTGCCAATTCAACAAGAACTGACTTAGCGAAAGGCTTCTTGAGGGGAAAGCTGTAACTCTGTGAGATGATTTCACAGAGCACAAAGGAGTTTCTCAGAAAGCTTTTTTCTCTTTGTTATGGGAGGATATTTCCTTTGGCCCTATAGTCTTCAAAGGGATCCGAAATATCTGTTCTCAGATTCCACAGAAATAAGGCTAGCAAAGAGATCCACGAAACACAGATGTAACTCTGTGAGATGAATTAAAAGAACACTAAGGAGTTTCTCAGAAAGCTTCTTTAAAGATTTCATCTGAGGATATTTCCTTTTTCACCATAGCCCTCTATGGGCTTCCAAATATCACTTTGCCAATTCCACAAGAACTGTCTTAGCGAAACGCCTCTTGACGGGAAAGCTGTAACTCTGTGAGATGATTTCACAGAACACAAAGAAGTTTCTCAGAAAGCTTCTTTCTCTTTGTTATCGGAGGATATTTCCTTTGGCCCTAGAGTCTTCAAAGGGATCCTGAATATCTCTTCTCAGATTCCACAGAAATAAGGCTAGCAAAGAGATCCACGAAATACAGACGTAACTCTGTGAGTGGAACTCACACATCACAGAGCAGTTTCTCAGAAAGCTTCTTTCCAGATTTCATCTGAGGATATTTCCTTTTTCACCATAACCCTCTATGGGCTTCCAAATATCACTTTGCCAATTCCACAAGAACTGTCTTAGCGAAAGGCTTCTTGAGTTGAAAGCTGTAACTCTGTGAGATGATTTCACAGAACACCAGGATGTTTCTCAGAAAGCTTCTTTCTCTTTGTTATCGGAGGATATTTCCTTTGGCCCCATAGTATTCAAAGGGATCCGAAATATCAGTTCTCAGATTCCAAAGAAATAAGGCTAGCACGAGATCCACGAAATACAGATGTAACTCTGTGAGATAAATTAACAGAACACTAAGCAGTTTCTCAGAAAGCTTCTTCAAAGATTTCATCTGAGGATATTTCCTTTTTCACCATAGCCCTCTATGGGCTTCCAAATAACACTTTGCCAATTCCACAAGAACTGTCTTAGCGAAAGGCTTCTTGAGGGGAAAGCTGTACCTCTGTGAGATGATTTCACAGAACACAAAGAAGTTTCTCAGAAAGCTTCTTTCTCTTTGTTATGGGAGGATATTTCCTTTGGCCCTATAGTCTTCAAAGGGATCCAAAATATCTGTTCTCAGATTCCACAGAAATAAGGCTAGCAAAGATATCCACGAAACACAGATGTAAGTCTATGAGATGAATTAAAAGAACACTAAGCAGTTTCTCAGAAAGCTTCTTCAAAGATTTCATCTGAGGATATTTAATTTTTCACCATAGCCCTCTATGGGCTTCCAAATAACACTTTGCCAATTCCACAAGAACTGTCTTAGCGAAAGGCTTCTTGAGGGGAAAGCTGTACCTCTGTGAGATGATTTCACAGAACACAAAGAAGTTTCTCAGAAAGCTTCTTTCTCTTTGTTATCGGAGGATATTTCCTTTGACCCTAGAGTCTACAAAGGGATCCTAAATATCTGCTCTCAGATTCCACAGAAATAAGGCTAGCAAAGAGAACCACGAAATACAGATGTAACTCTGTGAGATGAATTAACAGAATACTAAGCAGTTTCTCAGAAAGCTTCTTTCCAGATTTCATCTGAGGAGATTTCCTTTTTCACCATAGCCCTCTACGGGCTTCCAAATATCACTTTGCCAATTCAACAAGAACTGACTTAGCGAAAGGCTTCTTGAGGGGAAAGCTGTAACTCTGTGAGATGATTTCACAGAACACAAAGAAGTTTCTCAGAAAGCTTTTTTCTCTTTGTTATCGGAGGATATTTCCTTTGGCCCTATAGTCTTCAAAGGGATCCGAAATATCTGTTCTCAGATTCCACAGAAATAAGGCTAGCAAAGAGATCCACGAAACACAGATGTAACTCTGTGAGATGAATTAAAAGAACACTAAGCAGTTTCTCAGAAAGTTTCTTTAAAGATTTCATCTGAGGATATTTCCTTTTTCACCATAGCCCTCTATGGGCTTCCAAATATCACTTTGACAATTCCACAAGAACTGTCTTAGCGAAAGGCTTCTTGAGGGGAAAGCTGTAACTCTGTGAGATGATTTCAGAGAACACAAAGAAGTGTCTCAGAAAGCTTCTTTCTCTTTGTTATCGGAGGATATTTCCTTTGTCCCTAGAGTCTTCAAAGGGATCCTGATTATATGTTCTCAGATTCCACAGAAATACGGCTAGCAAAGAGAACCACGAAATAGAGATGTAACTCTGTGAGATGAATTAACAGAATACTAAGCAGATTCTCAGAAAGCTTCTTTCCAGATTTCATCTGAGGATATTTCCTTTTTCACCATAGCCCTCTATGGGCTTTCAAATATCACTTTGCCTATTCCACAAGTACTGTCTTAGCGAAAGGCTTCTTGAGGGGAAAGCTGTAACTCTGTGAGATGATTTCACAGAACACAAAGAAGTTTCTCAGAAACCTTCTTTCTCTTTGTTATCGGACGATATTTCCTTTGGACCTACAGTCTTCAAAGGGATTCGAAATATCTGTTCTAGATTCCACAGAAATAAGGCTAGCAAAGAGATCCACGATATACAGACGTAACTCTGTGAGTGGAAGTCACACATCACAGAGCAGTTTCTCAGAAAGCTTCTTTCCAGATTTCATCTGAGGATATTTCCTTTTTCACCTTAGCCCTCTATGGGCTTCCAAATATCACTTTGCCAATTTCACAAGAACTGTCTTAGCGAAAGGCTTCTTGAGGGTAAAGCTGTAACTCTGTGAGATGATTTCACAGAACACAAAGAAGTTTCTCAGAAAGCTTCTTTCTCTTTGTTATCGGAGGATATTTCCTTTGTCCCTAGAGTCTACAAAGGGATACTGAATATCTGCTCTCAGATTCCACAGAAATAAGGCTAGCAAAGAGAACCACGAAATACAGATGTAACTCTGTGAGATGAATTAACAGAATACTAAGCAGGTTCTCAGAAAGCTTCTTTCCAGATTTCATCTGAGGATATTTCCTTTTTCACCATAGCCCTCTAAGGGCTTTCAAATATCACTTTGCCAATTCCACAAGTAATGTCTTAGCGAAAGGCTTCTTGAGGGGAAAGCTGTAACTCTGTGAGATGATTTCACAGAACACAAAGAAGTTTCTCAGAAAGCTTCTTTGTCTTTGTTATCGGAGGATATTTCCTTTGGCCATATAGTCTTCAAGGGGATCCGAAATATCTGTTCTCAGATTCCACAGAAATAAGGCTAGCAAAGAGATCCACAAAATACAGACGTAACTCTGTGAGTGGAAGTCACACATCACAGAGCAGTTTCTCTGAAATCTTCTTTCCATATTTCATCTGAGGATATTTCCTTTTTCACCATGGCCCTCTATGGGCTTCCAAATATCAATTTGCCAATTCAACAAGAACTCACTTAGCGAAAGGCTTCTTGAGGGGAAAGTTGTAACCCTGTGAGATGATTTCACAGAACACAAAGAAGTTTCTCAGAAAGCTTCTTTCTCTTTGTTATGGGAGGATATTTCCTTTGGCCCTATAGTCTTCAAAGGGATCCAAAATATCTGTTCTCAGATTCCACAGAAATAAGGCTATCATTATATCCACGAAACACAGATGTAACTCTATGAGATGAATTAAAAGAACACTAAGCAGTTACTCAGAAAGCTTCTTTAAAGATTTAATCTGAGGATATTTCCTTTTTCACCATAGCCCTCTAAGGGCTTCCAAATATCACTTTGCCAATTCCACAAGAACTGTCTTAGCGAAAGGCTTCTTGAGGGGAAAGCTGTACCTCTGTGAGATGATTTCACAGAACACAAAGAAGTTTCTCAGGAAGCTTCTTTCTCTTTGTTATCGGAGGATATTTCCTTTGGCCCTAGAGTCTACAAAGGGATCCTGAATATCTGCTCTCAGATTCCACAGAAATAAGGCTAACAAAGAGAACCACGAAATACAGATGTAACTCTGTGAGATGAATTAACAGAATACTAAGCAGTTTCTCAGAAAGCTTCTTTCCAGATTTCATCTGAGGAGATTTCCTTTTTCACCATAGCCCTCTATGGGCTTCCAAATATCACTTTGCCAATTCCACAAGAAGTGTCTTAGCGAAAGGCTTCTTGAGGGGAAAGCTGTAACTCTGTGAGATGATTTCACAGAACACAAAGAAGTTTCTCAGAAAGCATCTTTCTCTTTGTTATCGGAGGATATTTCCTTTGGCCCTAGAGTCTTCAAAGGGATCCTGAATATCTGTTCTCAGATTCCACAGAAATAAGGGTAGCAAAGAGATCCACGAAATACAGACGTAACTCTGTGAGTGGAAGTCACACATCACAGAGCAGTTTCTCTGAAAGCTTCTTTCCAGATTTCATCTGAGGATATTTCCTTTTTCACCATAGCCCTCAAAGGGCTTCAAAATATCACTTTGCCAATTCCACAAGAACTGTCTTAGCGAAAGGCTTCTTGAAGGAAAAGCTGTAACTCTGTGAGATGATTTCACAGAACACAAAGAAGTTTCTCAGAAAGCTTCTTTCTCTTTGTTATCGGAGGATATTTCCTTTGTCCCTAGAGTCTATAAAGGGATCCTGAATATCTGCTCTCAGATTCCACAGAAATAAGGCTAGCAAAGAGATCCATGAAATACAGATGTAACTGTGTGAGTGGAAGGCACACGTCACAGAGCAGTTTGTCAGAAAGCTTCTTTCCAGATTTCATCTGAGGATGTTTCCTTTTTCACCATAGCCCTCTATAGGCTTCCAAATATCACTTTTCGAATTCCACAAGAACTTTCTTAGCGAAAGGCTTCTTGATGGGAAAGCTGTAACTCTGTGAGATTGTTTCACAGAACACAAAGAAGTTTCTCAGAAAGTTTTTTTCTCTTTGTTATCGGAGGATATTTCCTTTGGCCCTATAGTCTTCAAAGGGATCCGAAATATCTGCTCTCAGATTCCACAGAAATAAGGCTAGCACAGAGATCCACGAAATACAGATGTAACTCTGTCAGTGGAAGTCACACATCACAGAGCACTTTCTCAGAAAGCTTCTTTCCTGATTTCATCTGAGGATATTACCTTTTTCACCATAGCCCTCTAAGGGCTTCCAAATATCACTTTGCCAATTCCACAAGAACTGTCTTAGCGAAAGGCTTCTTGAGGCGAAAGCTGTAACTCTCTGAGATGATTTCACAGAACACAAAGAAGTTTCTCACAAAGCTTCTTTCTCTTTGTTATCGGAGGATATTTCCTTTGGCCCTATAGTCTTCAAAGGATCCGAAATATTTGTTCTCAGATTCCACAGAAATAAGGCTATCTTAGAGATCCACGAAATAGAGATCTAACTCTGTGAGAGGAATTAACAGAACACTAAGCAGTTTCTCTGAAATCTTCTTTCCATATTTCACTGAGGATATTTCTTTTATCACCATAGCCCTCCGTGGGTTTCCAAATATCACTTTTCCAATTCCACAAGAACTGTGTTACCGAAAAGCTTCTTGATTGGAAAGCTGTAACTCTGTTAGATGATTTCACAGAACACAAAGAAGTTTCTCAGAAAGCTTCTTTCCCTTTCTGATCGGAGAATATTTACTTTGGCCCTATATTCTTCAAAGAGATCCGAAATATCTGTTCTCAGATTCCACGGAAATAAGGCTAGCAAAGAGATCCACGAAATACAGATGTAACTCTGTGAGATGAATTAACAGAACACTAAGAAGTTTGTCAGAAAGCTTCTTTCCAGATTTCATCTGAGGATATTTCCTTTTACACCATAGCCCTCTATGGGCTTCCAAATATCACATTGCAAATTCCACAAGAACTGTCTTAGCGAAAGGCTTCTTGGGGGAAAGCTGTTACTCTGTGAGATGATTTCACAGAACACAAAGAAGTTTCTCAGAAAGCTTCTTTCTCTTTGTTATCGGAGGATATTTTCTTCTGCCCTGTAGTCTTCAAAGGGATCCGAAATGTCTGTTCTCAGATTCCACAGAAATAATGCTAGCAAAGAGATCCACGAAATACAGATGTAACTCTGTGAGTGGAAGTCACAAATTACAGAGCAGTTTCTCAGAAAGCTTCTTTCCAGATTTCATCTGAGGATATTTCCTTTTTCACCACAGCCCTCTAAGGGCTTCAAAATATCACTTTGCCAATTCCACAAGAACTGTCTTAGCGAAAGGTTTCTTGAGGGGAAAGCTATAACTCTGTGAGGTGATTTCACAGAACACAAAGAAGTTTCTCAGAAAGCTTCTTTCTCTTTGTTATCGCAGGATATTTCCTTTGGCCCTATAGTATTCAAAGGAATCTGAAATATCTGTTCTCAGATTCCACAGAAATAAAACTAGCAAAGAGATCTCCGAAATACAGATCTAACTCTGTGAGATGAATTAGCAGAACACTAAGCAGTTTCCTAGAAAGCTTCTTTCCAGATTTCATCGGAGGATATTTCCTTTTTCACCATAGCCCTCCATGGGCTTCCAAATATCATTTTGCCAATTCCACAAGAACTGTCTTAGCGAAAGGCTTCTTGAGGGGAAAGCTGTGGCTCTGTGAGATTATTTCACAGAACACAAAGAAGTTTCTCAGAAAGCTTCTTTCTCTTTGTTATCGGAGGATATTTCCTTTGGCCCTATAGTCTTCAAAGGGATCCGAAATATCTGTTCTCAGATTCCACAGAAATAAGGCTAGCAATGAGATCCACGAAATACAGATGTAACTCTGTGAGTGGAAGTCACACATCACAGAGCAGTTTCTCAGAAAGCTTCTTTCCAGATTTCATCTGAGGATATTTCCTATTTCACCATAGCCCTCTATGGGCTTCCAAATATCGCTTTGCCAATTCCAAAAGAACTGTCTTAGCGAAAGGCTTCTGGAGGGGAAAGCTGTAACTCTTTGAGATGATTTCACAGAACACAAAGAAGTTTCTCAGAAAGCTTCTTTCTCTTTGTTATCGGAGGATATTTCTTTGGCCCTATAGTCTTCAAAGGGATCTGAAATATCTGCTCTCAGATTCCATAGAAATAAGGCTAGCAAAGAGACCCACGAAATACACATGTAACTCCTTGAGATGAATTAACAGAACACTAAGAAGTTTCTCAGAAAGCTTCTTTCCAGATTTCATCTGAGGATATTTCCTTTTTCAACATACCCCTCTACGGGCTTCCAAACATCTCTTTGCCAGTTCCACAAGAACTGTCTTAACGAAAGGCTTCTTGAGGGGAAAGCTGTAACTCTGTGAGATGATTTCACAGAACACAAAGAAGTTTCTCCGAAAGCTTCTTTCTCTTTTTTATCGGGGGATATTTCCTTCGGCCCTATAGTCTTCAAAGGGATCCGAAATATCTGTTCTCAGGTTCCATAGAAATAAGGCTAGCAAAGAGATCCACGAAATACAGATGTAACTCTGTGAGTGCAAGTCACACATCACAGAGCAGTTTCCCAGAAAGCTTCTTTCCAGATTTCATCTGTGGATATTTCCTTTTTCACCATAGCCCTCTAAAGGCTTCCAAATATCACTTGCCTATTCCACAAGAACTGTCTTAGCGAAAGGTTTCTTGAGGGGAAAGCTGTAACTCTGAGAGATGATTTCACAGAACACAAAGAAGTTTCTCAGAAAGCTTCTTTCTCTTTGTTATCAGAGGATATTTCCTTTCGCATTATAGTCTTCAAAGGGATCCGAAATATCTGTTCTCAGATTCCACAGAAATAAAACTAGCAAAGAGATCCACGAAATACAGATCTAACTCTGTGAGATGAATTAACAGAACACTAAGCAGTTTCTCAGAAAGCTTCTTTCCAGATTTCATCTGAGAATATTTCCTTTTTCACCATAGCCCTCCATGGGCTTCCAAATATCACTTTGCCAATTCCACAAGAACTGTCTTAGCGAAAGGCTTCTTGAGGGGAAAGCTGTAACTCTGTGAGATGATTTCAGAGAACAGAAAGAAGTTTCTCAGAAAGATTCTTTCTCCTTGTTATCGGTGGATATTTCCATTGGCCCTACAGTCTGCAAAGGGATCTGAAATATCTGTTCTCAGATTCCACCGAACTAAGGCTAGCAAAGATCCACGCAATAAAGATGCAACTCTGTGACATGAATTAACACAACACTAAGCAGTTTCTCAGAAATCTTCTTTCCATATTTCATCTGAGGATATTTCCTTTTTCACCACAGCCCTCTATGGGCTTCCAAATATCACTTTGCTAATTCCACAAGAACTGTCTTAGCGAAAGGTTTCTTGAGGGGAAAGCTGTAACTCTTTGAGATGATTTCACAGAACTACAAAGAAGTTTCTCAGATAGCTTCTTTCTCTTTGTTATCAAAGGATATTTCCTTTGGCAATATAGTCTTCAAAGGGATCCCAAATATCTGTTCTCAGATTCCACAGAAATAAGGGTAGCAAAGAGATCCACGAAATACAGATGAAACTCTGGGAGTGTTAGTCACATATCACAGAGCAGTTTCTCAGAAAGCTTCTTTCCAGATACCATCTGAGGATATTTCCTTTATTACCATAGCCCTGTATGGGCTTCAAAATATCACTTTGCCAATTCCACAAGAACTGTCTTAGTGAAAGGCTTCTTGAGGGGAAAGTTGTAACTCTGTGAGATGATTTCACAGAACACAAAGAAGTTTCTCAGAAAAATTCTTTCTCTTTGTTATCGGAGAATATTTCCTTTGGCCCTATAGTCTTCAAAGGGATCTGAAATATCTGTTCTCAGTTTCCACAGAAATAAGGCTAGCAAAGAGATCGACAAAATAGAGATGTAACTCTGTGACATGAATTAACAGAACACTAAGCAGTTTCTCAGAAAGCTTCTTTCCAGATTTCATCTGAGGATATTACCTTTTTCACCATAGCCCACCAAGGCCTTCCAAATCTCACTTTCCCAATTCCACAAGAACTGTTTAGCGAAAGGCTTCTTGAGGGGAAAGCAGTAAATCTATGAGATGATTTCACAGAACACAAAGAAGATTCCCAGAAAGCTTCTTTCTCTTTGTTATCGGAGGATATTTCGTTTGGCCCTATACTCTTAAAAGGGATCTGAAATATCTCGTCTCATATTCCACAGCAATAAGGCTAGCAAAGAGACCCAAGAAATTCAGATGTAACTCTGTGAGATGAATTAACAGAACATTAAGCAGTTTCTCAGAAAGCTTCTTTCCAGTTTTCATCTGAGGATATTTCCTTTTTCAACATAGCCCTCTATGGGTTTCCAAATATCACTTTTACAATTCCAAAAGAACTGCCTTATTGAAAGGTTTCTTGATGGGAAAGCTGTAACTCGGTGAGATGATTTCACAGAACACAAAGAAGTTTCTCAGAAAACTTCTTTCTCTTTGTTATCGGAGGATATTTCCTTTGGCCCTATAGTCTTCAAATGGATCCGAAATATCTGCTCTAAGATTCCACAGAAATAAGGCTAGCAAAGAGATCCACGCAAGAGAGATGTAACTCTGCGAGTGGAAGTCACACATCACAGAGCAGTTTCACAGAAATCTTCCTTGCAGATTTATTCGGAGGATATTTCCTTTTTCACCATAGCCCTCTATGGGCTTCGAAATATCACTTTGACAATTCCACAAGAACTGTCTTAGCGAAATTCTTCTTGAGGGGAAAGCTGTAACTCTTTGACATGATTTCACAGAACACAAAGAGTTTTCTCAGAAATCTTCTTTCTCTTTGTTATAAGAGTATATTTCCTTTGGCCCTAGAGTCTTCAAAGGGATCCGAAATATCTGTTCTCAGATTCAACAGAAATAAGGCTAGCAAAGAGATCCACGAAATACAGGTATAACTCTATGAGTGGAAATCACACATCACAGAGCAGTTTCTCAGAAAGCTTTTTTCCAGATTTCATCTGAGGATATTTCCTTTTTCCATGGCCCTCTATTCGCTTCCAAATATCATTTTGCCAATTCCACAAGAGCTGTCTTAGCGAAAGGATTCTTGAAGGGAAAGCTGTAACTGTGTGAGAGGATTTCACAGAACTAAAGAAGTTTCTCAGAAATCTTTCTCTTTGTTGTCGGAGGATATTTCCTTTGGCCCTATAGTCTTCAAAGGGATCCGAAATATCTGTTCTCAGATTCCACAGAAATAAGGCTAGCAAAGAGATCCAGGAAATACAGATCTAACTCTGTGAGATGAATTAACAGAACACTAAGCAGTTTCTCAGAAAGCTTCTTTCCAGATTTCATCTGTGGATATTTCTTTTTTCATGATAGCCCTCCATGGGCTTCCAAATATCACTTTGCCAATTCCACAAGAACTGTCTTAGCGAAAGGCTTCTTGAGGGGAAAGCTGTAAGTCTATGAGATGATTTCACAGAACACAAAGAACTTTCTCAGAAAGCTTCTTTCTCTTTGTTATCGGATGATATTTCATTCGGCCCTATAGTCTTCAAAGTGATCCGAAATATCTGTTCTCTGATTCCACAGAAATAAGGCTAGCAAAGAGATCCACGAAATACAGATGTAACTGTGTGAGTGGAAGGCACACGTCACAGAGCAGTTTGTCAGAAAGCTTCTTTCCAGATTTCATCTGAGGATGTTTCCTTTTTCACCATAGCCCTCTATAGGCTTCCAAATATCACTTTTCGAATTCCACAAGAACTTTCTTAGCGAAAGGCTTCTTGAGGGGAAAGCTGTAACTCTTTGAGATTGTTTCACAGAAAACAAAGAAGTTTCTCAGAAAGCTTTTTTCTCTTTGTTATCGGAGGATATTTCCTTTGGCCCTATAGTCTTCAAAGGGATCCGAAATATCTGCTCTCAGATTCCACAGAAATAAGGCTAGCAAAGAGACCCACGAAATACAGATGTAACTCTGTGAGATGAATTAACAGAACACTAAAAAGTTTCTCAGAAAGCTTCTTTCCATATTTCATCTGAGGATATTTCCTTTATCACCATAGCACTTATGGGCTTCCAAATATCACTTTGCCTATTCCACAAGACCTGTCTTAGCGTAAAGCTTCTTGAGGGGAAAGCTGTAACTCTGTGAGATGATTTCACAGAACACAAAGTAGTTTCTCCGAAAGCTTCTTTCTCTTTCTTATCGGAGGATATTTCCTTTGGCCCTATAGTCTTCAAAGGGATCCGAAATATCTGTTCTCAGATTACACAGAAATAAGGCTAGCAAAGAGATTGACGAAATAGAGATCTAGGTCTCTGAGATGAATTAACAGAACACTAAGCAGTTACTCTGAAAGCTTCTTTCCAGATTTCACTGAGGATATTTCCTTTATCACCATAGCCCTCCATGGGCTTCCAAATATCACTTTGCCCATTCCACAAGAACTGTCTTAGCGAAAAGCTTCTCGAGGGGAAAGCTGTAACTCTGTGAGATGATTTCACAGAACACAAAGAAATTTCTCAGAAAGCTTCTTTCTCTTTCTTATCGGAGGACATTTCCTTTGGCCCTATAGTGTTCAAAGAGATCCGAAATATCTGTTCTCAGATTCCACAGAAATAAGGCTAGCAAAGAGATCCACGAAATACAGATCTAACTCTGTGAGATGAATTAACAGAACACTAAGCAGTGTGTCAGAAATCTTCTTTCCAGGTTTCATCTGTGGATATTTCCTTTTTCCCCATAGACCTCTATGGGCTTCCAAATATCACTTTGCGAATTCCACAAGAACTGTCTTAAAGAAAGGCTTCTTGAGGGGAAAGCGGTAACTCAGTGAGATGATTTCACAGACAACAAAGAAGTTTCTCCGAAAGCTTCTTTCTCTTTGTTATCGGAGGATATTTCCTTCGGACCTATAGTCTTCAAAGGTATACGAAATATCTGTTCTCAGATTCCACAGAAATAAGGCTAGCAAAGAGATCCACGAAATACAGATGTAACTCTGTGAGTGGAAGTCACACATCAACGAGCAGTTTCTCAGAAAGCTTCTTTCCAGATTTCATCTGAGGATATTACCTTTTTCACCATAGCCCTCTAAGGGCTTCCAAATATCACTTTGCCAATTCCACAAGAACTGTCTTAGCGAAAGTTTTCTTGAGGGGAAAGCTGTAACTCTGTGAGATGATTTCACAGAACACAAAGAAGTTTCTCAGAAAGCTTCTTTCTCTTTGTTATCGTAGGATATTTCCTTTGGCCCTATAGTCTTCAAAGGGATCCAAAATATCTGTTCTCAGATTCCACAGAAATAAAACTAGCAAAGATATCCCCGAAATACAGATCTAACTCTGTGCGATGAATTTATAGAACACCAAGCAGTTTCTCAGAAAGCTTCTGTCCAGATTTCATCTGAGGATATTTCCTTTTTCACCATAGCCCTCCAGGGTCTTCCAAATATCACTTGCCAATTCCATAAGAACTGTCTTAACGAAAGGCTTCTTGAGGGGAAAGCTGTAACTCTGTGAGATGATTTCACAGAACACAAAGAGGTTTCTTAAAAAGCTTCTTTCTCTTTGTCATCGGAGGATATTTCCTTTGGACCTAGAGTCTTCAAAGGGATCCGAAATATCTGTTCTCAGAATCCACAGAAATAAGGCTAGCAAAGAGATCCACGAAATACAGATGTAACTCTGTGAGATGAATTAACAGAACACTAAGAAGTTTGTCAGAAAGCTTCTTTCCAGATTTCATCTGAGGATATTTCCTTTTTCAACATAGCCCTCTATGGGCTTCCAAATATCACTTTGACAATTCCACAAGAACTGCCTCAGCGAAGCGTTTCTTGAGGGGAAAGCTGTAACTCTGAGAGATGATTTCACAGAACACAAAGAAGTGACTCAGAAAACCTCTTTCTCTTTGTTATCGGAGGATATTTCATTTGGCCCTATAGTCTTCAAAGGGATCCGAAAAATCTATTCTCAGATTCAACAGAAATAAGGCTAGCAAAGTGATCCACGATATGCAGATGGAACTCTGTGAGTGGAAGTCACATATCACAGAGCAGTTTCTCAAAAAGCTTCTTTCCAGATTTCATCTGAGGATATTTCCTTTTTCACCATAGCCCCCTATGGGCTATCAAATAAATACTTTGCCAATTCCAAGAGAACTCTCTTAGTGAAAGGCTTCTCGAGGGGAAAACTGTAACTCTGTGACATGATTCCACAGAACACAAAGAAGTTTCTGAGAAAGCTTCTTTCTCTTTGTTATCGGAGGATATTTCCTTTGGCCCTATATTGTTCAAAGGGATCGGAAATATCTGTTCTCAGATTCCACAGAAATAAGGCTACCAAAGAGATCCACCAAATACAGATGTAACTCTGTGAGTGGAAGTCACACATCACAGAGCAGTTTCTCAGAAAGCTTCTTTCCAGATTTCATCTGAAAATATTTCCTTTTTCACCATAGCCCTCTAAGGGCTTCCAAATATCACTTTGCCAATTCCACAAGAACTGCCTTAGCGAAAGGCTTTTTGAGGGGAAAGCTGTAACTCTGATTGATGATGTCACAAAACACAAAGAAGTTTCTCAGAAAGCTTCTTCTTTTTGTTATCGGAAGATATTTCCTTTGGCCCTGTATTCTTCAAAGAGATCCGAGATATCTGTTCTCAGATTCCACAGAAATAAGGCTAGCTAAGAGATTCACGAAATACAGATGTAACTCTGTGAGATGTATTAACAGAACACTAAGCAGTCTCTCAGAAAGCTTCTTTCCAGATTTCATCTGAGGATATTTCCTTTTTCACCATAGCCCTCTATGGGCTTCCAAATATCACCTTGCCAATTCTACAAGAATTGTCTTAGCAAAAGGCTTCTTGAAGGGAAAGCTGCAACTCTATGAGATGATTTCACAGAACACAAAGAAGTTTCTCAGAAAGCTTCTTTCTCTTTGTTATCGGAGGATGTTTCCCTTGGTCCCATAGTCTTCAAAGGGATTCAGAATATCTGTTCTCAGTTTCCACAGAAATAAGGCTAGGAAAGAGATCCACGATATAGAGATGTACCTCTGTGAGCTGAATTAACAGAACACTAAGCAGTTTCTCAGAAAGCTTCTTTCCACATTTTTTCTGAGGATATTTTCTTTTTCACCGTAGCCCTCCAATGGCTTCCAAATATCACTTTGCCAATTCCACAATAACTGTCTTAGCGAAAGGCTTCTTGAGGGGAAAGCTGTAACTCTGTGAGATGATTTCACAGAACACAAAGAAGTTTCTCAGAAAGCTTCTTTCTGTTTGTTATCTGAGGGTATTTCCTTTGGCCCTATAGTCTTCAAAGGGATCCGAAATATCTGTTCTCAGATTCCACAGAAATAAGGCTAGCAAAGAGATCCACGAAATACAGATATAACTCTGTGAGATGAATTAACAGAACTGAGCAGTTTCTCAGAAAGCATCTTTCCAGATTTCATCTGAGGATATTTCCTTTTTCACCATAGCCCTCTAGGGGCTACCAAATATCACTATGCCAATTCCACAAGAACTGCCTTAGCGAAAGGCTTCCTGAGGGGAAAGCTGTAACTCTGTGAGATGATTTCACAGAACACAAAGAAGTTTCCCAGAATGCTTCTTTCTCTTTGTTATCGGAGGATATTTCCTTTGGCCCTATAGTCTTCAAAGGGATCCGAAATATCTGTTCTCAGATTCCACAGAAATCACGCTAGCAAAGAGATTCATGAAATAGAGATGTAACTCTGTGAGATGTATTAACAGAACACTAAGCAGTTTCTCAGAAAGCTTCTTTCCAGATTGCATCTGAGGATATTTCCTTTTTCACCATAGCCCTCTATGGGCTTCCAAATATCACTTTGGCAATTCCACACGAACGGTCTTCGCGAAAGGCTTCTTGAGGGGACGGCTGCAACTCTGTGAGATGATTTCACAGAGCACAAAGAAGTTTCTCGGAAAGCTTCTTTCTCTTTGTTATCGGCTTGGATTTCCTTTGGCCCTGTAGTCTTCAAAGGGATCCGAAATATCTGTTCTCAGATTCCACAGAAATAAGGCTAGCAAAGAGATCCACGACATGAAGATGTAACTCTGTGAGATGAATTAACAGAACACTAAGCAGTTTCTCATAAAGCTTCTTTCCAGATTTCATCTGAGGATATTTCCTTTTTCACCATAGCCCTCTACGGGCTTGAAAATATCACTTTGCCAATTCCACAAGAACTGTCTTAGCGAAAGGCTTCTTGAGGGGAAAGCTGAAAATCTGTGAGATGATTTCACAGAACACAAACAAGTTTCTCAGAAAGTTTCTTACTCTTTCTTATCGGAGGATATTTCCTTTGTCCCTATAGACTTCAATGGAACCGAAATATCTGTTCTCAGATTCCACAGAAATAAGGCTAGCAAAGAGATGCACGAAATACAGATGTAACTCTGTGAGTGGAAGTCACACTTCACAGAGCAGTTTCTCAGAAAGCTTCCTTCCAGATTTCATCGGAGGATATTTCCTTTTTCACCATAACAATCTAAGGGTTTCCAAATATCACTTTGCCAATTCCACAAGAACTGTCTTAGCGAAAGGCTTCTTGAGGGGAAAGCTGCAACTCTGTGAGATGATTTCACAGAACACAAAGAAGTTTCTCAGAATGCTTCTTACTCTTCGTTATCGTAAGATATTTCCTTTGGCCCTATAGACTTCAAAGGGATTCGAAATATCTGTTCTCAGATTCCACAGAAATAAGGCTAGCAAAGAGATCCACGAAATACAGATGTAACTCTGTGAGTGGAAGTCACACATCACAGAGCAGTATCTCCGAAAGCTTCTTTCCAGAATTCATCTGAGGATATTTCCTTTTTCACTGTAGCCCTCTAAGGGCTTCCTAATATCACTTTGCCAATTCCACAAGAACTGTCTTAGCGAGAGGCTTCTTGAGGGGAAAGCTGTAACTCTGTGAGATGATTTCACAGAACACAAAGAAGTTTCTCAGAAAGCTTCTTTCTCTTTGATATCGGAGGATATTTCCTTTGGCCCCATAGTCTTCAAAGGGATCCGAAATATCTGTTCTCAGATTCCAAAGAAATAAGGCTAACAAAGGGATCCAAGAAATACATATGTAACTCTGTGAGATGAATTAACAGAATACTAAGCAGGTCCTCAGAAAGCTTCTTTCCAGATTTCATCTGAGGATACTTCCTTTTTCACCATAGCCCTTTATGGGCTTCCAAATATCACTTTGCCAATTCCACAAGAACTGTCTTAGCGAAAGGCTTCTTTAGGGGAAAGATGTAACTCTGTGAGATGATTTCAAAGAACAGAAAGAAGTTTTCTCAGAAACATTCTTTCTCTTTGTTATCGGAGGATATTTCCTTTGGCCCTATAGTCTTCAAAGAGATCCGAAATATGTGTTCTCAGATTCCACAGAAATAAGGCTAGCAAAGAGATACACGAAATACAGATGTAACTCTGTGAGTTGAACTAACAAAACACTAAGTAGGTCCACAGAAAGCTTCTTTCCAGATTTCATTTGAGAATATTTCCTTTTTCACCATAGCCCTCTATGGGCTTCCAAATATCACTTTGCCAATTCCGCAAGAACTGTCTTAGGGAAACGCTTCTTTAGGGGAACGCTGCAACTCTGTGAGACGATTTCACAGAAAACAAAGAAGTTTCTCAGAAAGCTTCTTTCTCTTTGTTATCAGAGGGTATTTCCTTTGACCCTATAGTCTTCAAAGGAATCGGAAATATCTGTTCTCAGATTCCACAGAAATAAGGCTAGCAAAGAGATTCACGAAATACAGACGTAAATCTGTGAGATGAATTCACAGAACACTAAGCAGGTCCTCAGAAAGCTTCTTTCTAGTTTTCATCTGAGGATATTTCCTTTTTCAGATTAGCCCTCTATGGACTTCCAAATATCACTTTGCCAATTCCACAAGAACTGTCTTAGCGAAAGGCTTCTTGAGGGGAAAGCTGTAACTCTGTGAGATGATTTCACAGAACACAAAGAAGTTTCTCAGAAAGCTTGTTTCTCTTTGTTATCGGAGGATATTTCCTTTGGCCCTATAGTCTTCAAAGGGATCCGAAATATCTGTTCTCAGATTCCACAGAAATAAGGCTAGCAAAGAGATCCACGAAATACTGATGTAACTCTGTGAGTGGAAGTCACACATCACAGAGCAGTTTCTCCTAAAGCTTCTTTCCAGATTTCATCTTAGGATATTTCCTTTTCAACATAGCCCTCTTTGGGCTTCCAAATATCACTTTGCCAATTCCACAAGAACTGTCTTAGCGAAAGGCTTCTTTTGGGGAAAGCTGTTAATCTCTGAGATGATTTCACAGAACACAAAGAAGTTTCTCAGAAAGCTTCTTTCTCTTTGTCATCGGAGGATATTTCCTTTGGCCCTATAGTCTTCAAAGGATCCGAAATATCTGTTTTCAGATTCCACAGAAATAAGGCTAGCAAAGAGATCCACGAAATACAGATATAACTCTGTGAGTGGAAGTCACACATTACAGAGCAGTTTCTCAGAGAGCTTCTTTCGTGATTTCATCGGAGGATATTACCTTTTTCATCATAGCCCTCTAAGGGCACCCAAATATTACTTTGCCAATTCCACAAGAACTGTCTTAGCGAAAGGTTTCTTGAGGGGAAAGCTGTAACTCTGTGAGAAGATTTCACAGAACACAAAGAAGTTTCTCTGAAATTTTCTTTCGCTTTGTTATCGGAGGATATTTCCTTTGGCCCTATAGTCTTCAAAGGGATCCGAAATATCTGTTCTCAGATTCCATAGAAATAAGGCGAGCAGAGAGATGCAAGTAATACAGATGTAACTCTGTGAGTGGAAGTCACACATCACAGAGCAGTTTCTCAGAAAGTTTCTTTCCAGATATCATCGGAGGATATTTCCTTTTTCTCCATAGCCCTCCATGGGCTTCCAAATATCACTTTGCCTATTCCACAAGAACTGTCTTAGCGAAAGGCTTCTTGAGGGGAAAGCTGTAACTCTGTGAAATGATTTCACAGAACACAAAGAAGTTTCTCAGAAAGCTTCTTTCTCTTTGTTATTGGAGGATATTTCCTTTGGCCCTCTAGTCTTCAAAGGGATTCGAAATATCTGTTCTCAGATTCCACAGAAATAAGGCTAGAAAAGAGAAACACGAAATACAGATGTAACTCTGCGAGATGAATTAACAGAACACTGAGCAGTTTCTCAGAAAGCTTCTTTCCTGATTTCATCGGAGGATATTTCCTTTTTCACCTTAGCCCTCTATGGGCTTCCAAATATCACTTTGCCAATTCCACAAGAACTGTCTTAGCGAAAGGCTTCTTGAGGGGAAAGCTGTAACTCTGTGAGATGATTTCACAGACCACAAAGAAGTTTCTCAGAAAGCTTCTTTCTCTTTGTTATCGGAGGATATTTCCTTTGGCCCTATAGTCTTCAAAGGGATCTGAAATATCTGTTCTCAGATTCCACAGAAATAAGGCTAGCAAAGAGATCCACGAAATACAGATGTATCTCTGTGATTTGAAGTCACACATCCCAGAGCAGATTCTCAGAATGTTCCTTTCCAGATTTCATCTGAGGATATGTCCTTTTTCACCACAGCCCTCTAGGGGCTTCCAAATATCTCTTTTTCAATTTCACAACAACTGCCTTAGTGAAAGGCTTCTTGAGGGGAAAGCTGTAAATCTGTAAGATGATTTCACCGAACACAAAGAAGTTTCTCAGAAAGCTTCGGGCTCTTTGTTAACGGAGGATATTTCCATTGGCCCTATAATCTTCAAAGGGATCAGAAATATCTGTTCTCAGATTCCACAGAAATAAGGCTAGCAAAGAGATGCACGTAACACAGATATAACTCTGTGAGTGGAAGTCACACATCACAGAGCAGTTTCTCCTAAAGCTTCTTTCCAGATTTCATCTAAGGATATTTCCTTTTCAACATAGCCCCCTTTGGGCTTCCAAATATCACTTTGCCATTTCCACAAGAACTGTCTTAGCGAAAGGCTTCATGAGGGAAAGCTGTAACTCTCTGAGATTATTTCACAGAACACAAAGAAGTTTCTCAGAAAGCTGCTTTCTCTTTGTTAGGGGGGGATATTTCCTTTGGCCCTATAGTCTTCAAAGGGATCAGAAATATCTGTTCTCAGGTTCCACAGAAATAAGACTAGCACAGATATCCACGATTAACAGATGTAACTCTGGGAGTGGAAGTCACACATCACAGAGCAGTTTCTCCTAAAGCTTCTTTCCAGATTTCATCGTAGGATATTTCCTTTTTCACCGTAGCCCTCTATGGGCTTCCCAATATTACTTTGCCAATTCCACAAGAACTGTCTTAGCGAAAGGCTTCTTGAGGGGAAAGCTGTAACTCTGTGAGATGATTTCACAGAACACAAGGAAGTTCCTCAGAAAGCTTATTTCTCTTTGTTATCAGAGGATATTATCTTTGGCCGTATAGTCTTCAAAGATATCCGAAATATGTGTTCTCACATTCCACAGAAATAAGGCTAGCAAAGAGATCCTCGAAATACAGATGTAACTCTCTGAGTTGAATTAACAAAACACTAAGTAGGTCCTCAGAAAGCTTCTTTACAGATTTCATCTGAGGATATTTCCTTTTTCAACATAGCCCCTTAATGGCTTCCAAATATCACTTTGCCAATTCCACAAGAACTGTCTTAGCGAAAGGTCTTCAGGGGAAAACTGTAACTGTGTGAGATGATTTCACAGAACACAAAGAAGTTTCTCAGAAACCTTCTTTCTCTTTTTTATCGGAGGATATTTCCTTTGGCCGTATAGTCTTCAAAGGGATCCGAAATATCTGTTCTCAGATTCCACAGAAATAAGGCTTGGAAAGAGATCCACGAAATACAGATGTAACTCTGTGAGATGAATTAACAGAACACTGAGAAGTTTCTCAGAAGGCTTGTTTCCAATTTTCATCGGAGGATATTTCCTTTTGCACCATAGCCCTCTATGGGCTTCCAAATATCACTTTGCCAATTCCACAAGAACTGTCTTAGCGAAAGGCTTCTTGAGGGGAAAGCTGTAAATCTGTGAGATGATTTCACAGAACACAAAGAAGTTTCTCAGAAAGCTTCTTTCTCTTTGTTATCGGAGGATATTTCTTTTGAAACTATAGTCTTCAAAAGGATCAGAAATATCTGTTCTCACATTCCACAGAAATAAGGCAAGCAAAGAGATCCACGAAATACAGATGCAACTCTGTGAGTGGAAGTCACACATCACAGAGCAGTTTCTCAGAAAGCTTCTTTCCAGATTTCATCTGAGGATATTTCCTTTTTCACCATAGCCCTCTATGGGCTTCCAAATATCTCTTTGCCAATTCCACAAGAACTGTCTTAGCCAAAGGCTTCTTGAGGGGAAAGCTGTAACTCTGTGAGATGATTTCATAGAACACAAAGAAGTTTCTCCGAAAGCTGTTTTCTATTTGTTATCGGAGGATATTTTCTTTGACCCTATAGTCTTCAAAGGGATGCGAAATATCTGCTCTCAGATTCCACAGAAATCAGGCTAGCAAAGAGATCCACGAAATACAGATGTAGAGCTGTGAGTGAAAGTAGCACCTCACATAGCAGTTTCTCAGAAAGCTTCTTTCCAGATTTCATCTGAGGATATTTCCTTTTTCACCGTAGCCCTCTATGGGCTTCCAAATATCACTTTGCCAAGTCCAAAATAACTGTCTTAGCGAAACGCTTCTTCAGGGGAAAGCTGTAACTCTGGAGATGATTTCGCAGAACACAAAGAAGTTTCTCAGAAATCTTCATTCTCTTTGTTATCGGAGGATATTTCCTTTGGCCCTATAGTCTTCAAAGGAATCCGAAATATCTGTTCTCAGATTCCACAGAAATAAGGCTAGCAAAGAGATCCACGAAATACAGATGTAACTCTGTGAGTGGAAGAAACACCTCACAGACCAGTTTCTCTGAAAGCTTCTTTCCGGATTTCATCTGAGTATATTTCCTTTTTCACTATAGCCCTCTATGGGCTTCCAAATATCACTTTGCCAATTCCACAAGAACTGCCTTAGCGAGAGGCTTCTTGAGGGGAAAGCTGTAACTCTGATAGATGATTTCACAGAACACAAAGAAGTTTCTCAGAGAGCTTCTTTCTCTTTGTTATCGGAGGATATTTCCTTTCGCCGTACAGTCTTCAAATGGATCCGAAATATCTGCTCTGAGATTCCACAGAAATAAGGATAGCAAAGAGATCCTCGAAACACAGATTTGAATCAGTGAGATGAATTAACAGAACACTAAGCAGTTTCTCAGAAAGCTTCTTTCCAGATTTCATCTGAGGATATTTCCTTTTTCACCAGAGCCCTCTAGGGGCTTCCAAATGTCACTTTGCCAATTCCACAAGAACTGTCTTAGCGAAAGGCTTCATGAGGGGAAAGCTGTAACTCTGTGAGATGATTTCAGAGAACACAAAGAAGTTTCTCAGAAAGCTTCTTCCTAATTGTTATCGGAGGATATTTCCTTTGGCCCTATAGTCTGCAAAGGGATCCTAAATATCTGTTCTCAGATTCCACAGGAATAAGGCTAGCAAAGAGACCCAGGAAATACAGATGTAACTCTGTGAGTGGAAGTCACACATCATAGAGCAGTTTCTCCGAAAACTTCTTTCCAGATTTCACCTTAGGATATTTCCTTTTCAACCTAGCCCTCTATCCGCTTCCAAATATCACTTTGCCAATTCAACAAGAACTGTCTTAACGAAAGGCTTCTTGAGGGGAAAGCTGTAACTCTGTGAGATGATTTCACAGAACACCAAGAAGTTTCTCAGAAAGCTTCTTTCTCTCTTTTATCGGAGAATATTTCCTTTGGCCCTATAGTCTTCAAAGGATTCCGAAATATCGGCTCTCAGATTCCACAGAAATAAGGCTTGCAAAGAGATCCAGGAACTACAGATGTAACTCTGTGAGATGAATTCACAGAACTATGCACTTTCTCAGAAAGCTTCTTTCTAGATTTCATCTGAGGATATTTCCTTTTTCACCATAGCCCTCTATGGATTTCCAAATATCACTATGCCACTTCCACAAGAACTGTCTTATAGAAAGGCTTCTTGAGGGGAAAGCTGTAACTGTGTGAGATGCTTTCACAGAACACAAAGAAGTTTCGCAGAAAGCTTCTTTCTCTTTGTTATCGGAGGATATTTTCTTTGGCCCTATATTCTTCAAAGGGATCTGAAATATCTGTTCTCAGATTCCACAGAAATAAGACTAGCAAAGAGATCCACGAAATACAAATGTAACTCTGTGAGATGAACTCACAGAACACAGAGCAGTTTCTCAGAAAGCTTCTTTCCAGATTTCATCTGAGGATATTTCCTTTTTCACCATAGCCCTCTATGGGCTTCCAAATATCACTTTGCCAATTCCACAAGAACTGTCTTAGCGAAAGGCTACTTTAGGGCAAAGCTGTAACTCTGTGAGATGACTTCACAGAGCACAAAGATGTTTCTCAGAAAGCTTCTTTCTCTTTGTAATCCTAGGATATTTCTTTTGACCCTGTAGTCTTCAAAGGGATCCGAAATATCTGTTCTCAGATTCCACAGAAATAAGGCTAGCAAAGAGATCCACGAAATACAGACGTAATTCTGTGAGTGGAAGTCACACATCACAGAGCAGTTTCTCAGAGAGCGTCTTTCCAGATTTCATCTGAGGATATTTCCTTTTTCACCATACCCCGCAATGGGCTTCCAAATATCACTTTGCCAATTCCACAAGAACTGCCTTAGCGAAAGGCTTCTTGAGGGAAAAGCTGTAACTCTCTGAGATGATTTCATAGACCACAAAGAAGTTTCTCAGAAAGCTTCTTTCTCTTTCTTATCGGAGAATATTTCCTTTGGCCCTATAGTGTTCAAAGGGATCCGAAATAACTGTTGTCAGATTCCACAGAAATAAGGCTAGCAAGAGATCCACGAAATACAGATGTAACTCTGTGAGTGGAAGTAACACCTCACAGAGCAGTTTCCAGAAAGCTTCTTTCCAGATTTCATGTGACGATATTTCCTTTTTCACCATAGCCCTCTATGGGCTTCCAAATATCACTTCGCCAATTCCACAAGAACTGCCTTAGCGAAAGGCTTCTTGAGGGAAAAGCTGTAACTCTGATAGATAATTTCACAGAACACAAAGAAGTTTCTCAGAAAGCTTCTTTCTCTTTGTTGTCGGAGGATATTTCCTTCGGCCCTTTAGTCTTCAAAGGGACCTATATATCTGTTCTCAGACTCCACAGAAATAAGGCCAGCAAAGAGATCCACGAAATATAGATGTACCTCTCTGAGTGGAAGTCACACATCACAGAGCAGTTTCCGAGAAAACTTCTTTCCAGATATCATCGGAGGATATTTCCTTTTTCACCATAACCCTCTGAGGGCTTCCAAATATCACTTTGCCAATTACACAAGATCTGTCTTAGCGAAAGTATTCTTGAGGGGAAAGCTGTAACTCTGTGAGATGATTTCACAGAACACAAAGAATTTTCTCAGAAACCTTGTTTCTCTTTGTTATCGGAGGATATTTCCTTTGGCCCTTTAGTCATCAAATGGATACGAAATATCTGTTCTCAGACTCCATAGTAATAAGATTAGCAAAGAGATCCAAGAAATACAGATGTAACTCTGTGAGTGAGAGTCACACATCACATAGAAGTTTCTCTGAAAGCTTCTTTCCAGATTTCATCTGAGGATATTTCCTTTTTCACCATAGCCCTCTATGGGCTTCCAAATATCACTTTGCCAATTCCACAAGAACTGTCTTAGCGAAAGGCTTCTTGAGGGGAAAGCTGTAACTCTGTGAGATGATTTCACAGAACACAAAGAAGTTTCTCAGAAAGCTTCTTTCTCTTTGTTATGGGAGTATATTTACTTTCGCCCTATAGTCTTCAAATGCATCCGAAATATCTGTTCTCAGATTCCACAGAAATAAGGCTAGCAAAGAGACCCAAGAAATATAGATGTAACTCTGTCAGTGGAAGTCACACATCACAGTGCAGTTTTTCAGAAAGCTTCCTTCCAGATTTCCTCTGAGGATATTTTCCTTTTCAACATAGCCCTCTATGGGCTTCCAAATATCACTTTGCCAATTCCAAAAGAACTACCTTAGCGAAAGGCTTCTTAACGAGAAAGCTGTAACTCTGAAAGATGATTTGACAGAACACAAAGAGGTTTCTCAGAAAGCTTCTTTCTCTTTGTTAACGGAGGATATTTCCTTTGGCCAATAGTCTTCAAAGGGATCCGAAATATCTGTTCTCAGATTCCACAGAAATAAGGCCAGCAAAGAGATGCACTAAATACAGATGTAACTCTGTGAGTGGAAGTCAAACATCACAGAGCGGTTTCCGAGAAAACTTCTTTCCAGATTTCATCTTAGGATATTTCCTTTTCAACATAGCCCTCTATGGGCTTCCAAATATCACTTTGCCAATTCCACAAGAACTGTCTTAGGAAAGGCTTCTTGAGGGGAAAGCTGTAACTCTGTGAGATGATTTCACAGAACACAATGAAGTTTCTCAGAAAGCTGCTTTTTCTTTTTTATCGGGGGATATTTCCTTTGGCCCTATTGTTTTCAAAGGGTTCTGAAATATCTGTTCTCAGATTCCACAGAAAGTAGGCTAGCAAAGACATCCACGAAATACAGATGTAACTCTGTGAGATGAATTCACAGAATTATGCACTTTCGCAGAAAGCTTCTTTTCAGATTTCATCTGAGGATATTTCCTTTTTCAACATAGCCTTCTATAGGCTTCCAAATATCACTTTGCCAATTCCACAAGAACTGTCTTAGCGAAAGGCTCCTTGAGGGGATAGCTGCAACTCTGTGAGATGATTTCACAGAACACAAAGAAGTTTCTCAGAAAGCTTCTTTCTCTTTCTTATTGGAGGATATTTCCTTTGGCCCTATAGTCTTCAAAGTGATCCGAAATATCTGTTCTCAGATTCCACAGAAATAAGGCGAGCAAAGAGATCCACGAAATACAGATGTAACTCTGTGAGATGAATTAACACAACACTGAGCAGTTTCTCAGACAGCTTCTTTCCAGATTTCATTTGAGGAGATTTCGTTTTTCACCGTAGCCCTCTATGGGCTTCCAAATAATACTTTGCCAATTCCACAACAACTTTCTTAGCGAAAGGCTTCTTGAGGGGAAAGCTGTAAATCTGTGAGATGACTTCACAGAACACAAAGAAGTTTCTCAGAAAGCTTCTTTCTCTTTGTTATCGGAGGATATTTCCTTTGGCCCTATAGTCTTCACAGGGATTCGAAATAACTGTTCTCAGATTCCACAGAAATATGGCTAGCAAAGAGACCCAAGAAATATAGATGTAACTCTGTGAGTGGAAGTCACACATCACAGAGCAGTTTCTCAGAAAACTTCTTTCCAGATTTCATATGAGGATATTTCCTTTTTCACCATAGCCCTCTATGGGCTTCCAAATATCACTTTGCCAATTCCACAATAACTGTCTTAGCGAAACTTGAGGGGATAGCTGTAAATCTGTGAGATGATTTCACGGAACACAAAGAAGTTTCTCAGAAAGCTTCTTTCTCTTTGTTATGGGAGGATATTTCCTTTCACCCTATAGACTTCAAACTGATCCGAAATATCTGTTCTCAGATTCCACAGAAATAAGGCTAGCAAAGAGATCCAAGAAATACAGATGTAATTCTGTGAGATGAATTAACAGAACACTAAGTACGTCCATAGAAAGCTTCTTTCCAGATTTCTTCTGAGGATATTTCCTTTTTCACCATAGACCTCTGAGGGCTTCCAAATATGACTTTGCCAACTCTACAAGAACTGTCTCAGCGAAATGCTTCTTGAGGGGAATGTTGCAACTCTGTGAGATGATTTCACAGAACACAAAGAAGTTTCTCAGAAAGCTTCTTTCTCTTTATTATCGGAGGATATTGCCTATGTCCTTTTAGTCTTCACAGGGATCCGAAATATCTGTTCTGAGATTCCACAGAAATAAGGCTAGCAAAAAGATCCACGAAATACAGATGTAACTCTGTGAGCTCAATTACCAGAACACTAGGCAGTTTCTCAGAAAGCTTCTTTCCAGATTTCGTATAAGGATATTTCCTTTTTCACCATAGCCCTCTATGGGCTTCCAAATATCACTTTCCCAATTCCACAAGAACTGTCTTAGCGAAAGGCTTCTTGAGGGGAAAGCTGTAACTCTGTGAGATGATTTCACAGAACACAAAGAAGTTTCTGAGAAAGCTTCTTTCTCTTTGTTATCGCAGGGTATTTCCTTTGGCCCTGTAGTCTTCAAAGGGATCCGAAATATCTGTTCTCAGATTCCACAGAAATAAGGCTAGCAAAGAGATCCACGAAATACAGATGTAAATCTGTGGGATGTATTAACAGAACACTAAGCAGTTTCTCAGAAAGCTTCCTTCCAGATTTCATCTGAGGATATTTTCTTTTTCACAATAGCCCTCTATGGGCTTCCAAATATCACTTTGCCAATTCCACAAGAACTCTCTTAGCGAAAGGCTTCTAGAGGGGAAAGCTGAAACTCTATGAGATGATTTCACAGAACACAAAGAAGTTTCTCAGAAATATTCTTTCTCTTTGTTATCGGAGGGTATTTCCTTTGGCCCTATTGTCTTCAAAGGGATCCGAAATATCTGTTCTCAGATTCCACAGAAATAAGGCTAGCAAAGAGACCAACGAAATACAGATGTAACTCTGTGAGATAAATTAACAGAACACTAAGTAGGTCCTTAGAAAGCTTCTTTCCAGATTTCATCTGAGGATATTTCCTTTTTCAACATAGACCTCTGAGGGCTTCCAAATATGACTTTGCCAATTCTACAAGAACTGTCTTAGGGAAATGCTTCTTGAGGGGAAAGCTGCAACTCTGTGAGATGATTTTACAGAACACAAAGAAGTTTCTCAGAAAGCTTCCTTCTCCTTATTATCGGAGGATATGTCCTTTGGCCCTATAGTCTACAAAGGGATCCGAAATATCTGTTCTCAGATTCCACAGAAATAAGGCTAGCAAAGAGATCCACGAAATACAGATGTAACTCTGTGAGTGGAAGTCACACATCACAGAGCAGTTTCTCATAAAGCTTCTTTCCAGATATCATCTGAGGATATTTCCTTTTTCAACATAGCCCTCTATGGGCTTCCAAATATCACTTTGCCAATTCTACAAGAACTGTCTTAGCGAAAGGCTTCTTGAGGTGAAAGCTGCAGCTCTGTGAGATGATTTCACAGAACACAAAGAAGTTTCTCAGAAAGGTTTTTCTCTTTGTTATCGGAGGATATTTCCTTTGGCCCTGTAGTCTTCAAAGGGATCCGAAATATCTGTTCTCAGATTCCACAGAAATAAGGGTAGCAAAGAGATCCACGAATTACAGATATAACTCTGTGAGATGAATTAACAGAACACTAAGTAGGTCCTCAGAAAGCTTCCTTCCAGATTTCATCTGAGGATATTTCCTTTTTCACCTTAGCCCACTCTGGGCTTCCAAATATCACGTTGCCAATTCCACAAGAACTGTATTAGCGAAAGGCGTCCAGAGGGGAAAGCTGTAACTCTGTGAGATGATTTCACAGAACACAAAGAAGTTTCTCAGAAAGCTTCTTTCTCTTTGTTATCGGAGGATATTTCCTTTGGCCCTGCAGACTTCAAAGGGATCCGAAATATCCGTTCTCAAATTCCACAGAAATAAGGCTAGCAAAGAGATCCACGAAATAGAGATGTAACTCTGTGAGATGAATTAACAGAACACTGAGCAGTTTCTCAGAAAGCTTCTTTACATTTTTCATCTGAGGATATTTCCTTTTTCACCAGAGACCTCTGTGGGCTTCCAAATATGACTTTCCCAATTCTACAAGAATTGTCTTAGTGAAAGGCTTCTAGAGGGGAAAGCTGCAACTCTGTGAGATGATTTCACAGAACACAAGATGTTTCTCAGAAAGCTTCTTTCTCTTTGTTATCGGAGGATATGTCCTTTAGCCCTAGAGTCTTCAAAGGGATCCGAAATATCTGTTCTCAGATTCCACAGAAATAAGGCTAGCAAAGAGATCCACGAAATACATATGTAACTCTGTGAGATGAATTAACAGAACACTAAGTAGGTCCTCAGAATACTTCTTTCCGGATTTCATCTGAGGATATTTCCTATTTCACCATAGCCACGGATGGGCTTCCAAATATCACTTTGCCAATTCCAGAAGAACTGCCTTAGAGAATGGCTTTTTGAGGGGAAAGCTGTAACTCTGTGAGATGATTTCACAGAACACAAAGAAGTTTCTCAGAAAGCTTCTTTCTCTTTGTTATCGGAGGATATTTCCTTTGGCCCTATAGTCTTAAAAGGGATCCGAAATATCTGTTCTCAGACTCCACAGAAATAAGGCTACCAAAGAGATCCACGAAATACAGATGTAACTCTGTAAGATGAATAAACAGAACACTAAGAAGATCCTCAGAAAGCTTCTTTCCAGATTTCATCTGAGGATATTTCCTTTTTCACCATAGCCTATTATCGGCTTCCAAATATCACTTTGCCAATTCCACAACAACTGTCTTAGCGTAAGGCCTCTAGAGTGGAACGCTGTAACTCTGTGAGATGATTTCACAGAACACAAAGAAGTTTCTAAGAAAGCTTCTTTCTCTTTGTAATTGGAGGGTATTTCCTTTGGCCCTATAGTCTTCAAAGGGATCCGAAATATCTGTTCTCAGATTCTATAGAAATAAGGTTTCCAAAGAGACCCATGAAATACAGATGTAACTCTGTGAGATGAATTAACAGAACACTAAGCAGTTTCTAAGAAAGCTTCCTTCCAGATTTCATCGGAGGATATTTCGTTTTTCACCATAGCGTTCTATAGGCTTACAAATATCACTTTACCAATTGCACAAGAACTGTCTTCGCGAAAGGCTCCTTGAGGGGATAGCTGCAACTCTGTGAGATGATTTCACAGAACACAAAGAAGTTTCTCAGAAAGCTTCTTTCTCTTTGTTATCGGAGGATATTTCCTTTGGCCCCATAGTTTTCAAAGGGATCCGAAATATCTGTTCTCAGATTCCACAGAAATAAGGCTAGCAAAGAAATCCACGAAACACAGATGTAACTCTGTGAGATGAATTAACAGATCACTGAGCAGTTTCTCGGATGGCTTCCTTCCAGATTTAATCTGAGGATATTTCCTTTTTCACCATAGCCCTCTAAGGGCTTCCAAATATCACTTTGCCAATTCCAGAAGAACTGTCTTAACGAAAGGCTTCTTGAGGGGAAAACTGTAACTCTGTGACATGATTTCACAGAACACAAAGAAGTTTCTCAGAAAGCTCCTTTCACTTTGTTATCGGAGGATATTTCCTTTGGCCCTATAGTATTCAAAGGGATCCGAAATATCTGTTCTCAGATTCCACACAAATAAGGCTAGCAAAGAGATCCACGAAATACAGATGTAACTCTGTGAGTGGATGTAACACCTCACAGAGCAGTTTCTCAGAAAGCTTCTTTCCAGATTTCATCTGAGGATATTTCCTTTTTCACCATAGCCCTCTGTGGGCTTCCAAATATCACTCTGCCAATTCCACAAGAACTTCCTTTGCGAACGGCTTCTTGAGGGGAAAGCTGTAACTGTGTGAGATGATTTCACGGAACACAAGGAAGTTCCTCAGAAAGCTTCTTTCTCTTTGTTATCGGAGGATATTTCCTTTGGCCCTATAGTCTTCAAAGCGATCCGAAATATCTGTTCTCAGATTCCACAGAATAAGGCTAGCAAAGAGATGCACGAAATACAGATGTAATTCTGTGAGTGGAAGTCACACATCACAGAGCAGTTTCTCATAAAGCTTCTTTCCAGATATCATCTGAGGATATTTCCTTTTTCACTATAGCCCTCTATGGGCTTCCAAATATCACCTTGCCAATTCCACAACAACTGTCTTAGCGAAAGGCTTCTTGAGGGGAAAGCTGCAACTCTGTGAGATGATTTCACAGAACACAAAGAAGTTTCTCAGAAAGCTTCTTTCTCTTTGTTATCGGAGGATATTTCCTTTGGCCCTATTGTCTTCAAAGGGATCCGAAATATCTGTTCTCAGATCCCACAGAAATAAGGCTAGCAAAGAGATCCACGAAATATAGATGTAACTCTGTGAGATGAATTAAAAGAACACTAAGGAGTTTCTCAGAAAGCTTCTTTCCAGATTTCATCTGAGGATATTTCCTTTTTCACCATAGCCCTCTAGGGGCTTCCAAATATCACTTTGCCAATTCTACAAGAACTGTCTTAGCGAAAGGCTTCTTGGGGGGAAAGCTGTAACTCTGTGAGATGATTTCACAGAACACAAAGAAGTTTCTCAGAAAGCTTGTTTGTCTTTGCTATCGGAGGATATTTCCTATGTCCCTTTAGGCTTCACAGGGTTCCGAAATATCTGTTCTCAGATTCCACAGAAATGAGGCTAGCAAAGAGATCCAAGAAATACAGATGTAACACTGTGAGAAGAAATAACAGAACTGAGCAGTTTCTCAGAAAGCATCTTTCCAGATTTCATCTGAGGATACTTCCTTTTTCACCATAGCTCTCTATGGGCTTCCAAATATCACTTTGCCAATTCCACAAGAACTGTCTTAGCGAAAGACTTCTTGAGGGGAAAGCTGTAACTCTGTGAGATGATTTCACAGAACACAATGAAGTTTCTCAGAAAGCTTCTTTCTCTTTGTTATCGGAGGGTATTTCGTTAGGCCCTATAGTCTTCAAAGGGATCCGAAATATCTGTTCTCAGATTCCACAGGAATAAGGCTAGCAAAGAGATCCCCGAAATACAGATGTAACTCTGTGAGATGAATTAACAGAACACTGAGCAGTTTCTCAGAATGCTTCTTTCCAGATTTCATCTGAGGATATTTCCTTTTTCACCATAGGCCTCTACGGGCTTCCAAATATCACTCTGACAATTCCACAAGATCTGTCTTAGCGAAAGGCTTCTTGAGGGTAAAGCTGTAACTCTGTGAGATGATTTCACAGAACACAAAGAAGTTTCTCAGAAAGCTTCCTTCTCTTTGTTATCGGAGGATATTTCCTTTTGGTCCTATAGTCTTCAAAGGGATCCGAAATATCTGTTCTCAGATTCCACAGAAATAAGGCTAGTAAAGAGATCCACGAAATACAGATGTAATTCTGTGAGATGAATTAACAGAACATTAAGAAGGTCCTCAGAAAGCTTTTTTCCAGATTTCATCTGAGGATATTTCCTTTTTCATCTTTGCCGTCTATGGGATTCCAAATATCACTTTGCCAATTCCACTAGAACTGTCTTAGCGAAAGGCTTCTTGAAGGGAAAGCTGTAACTCTGTGAGATGATTTCAGAGAACACAAAGAAGTTTCTCAGAAAGCTTCTTTCTCTTTGTTATCGGAGGATATTTCCTTTGGCCCCATAGTCTTCAAAGGGATCAGAAATACCTGTTCTCAGATTCCACAGAAATAAGGCTAGCAAAGAGATCCACGATATAGAGATGTAACTCTGTGAGATGAATTATCAGAACACTAAGCAGTTTCTCAGAAAGCTTCTTTCTCTTTGCTATCAGAGGATACTGCCTTTGGCCCTATTGTCTTCAAAGGGATCGGAAATATCTGTTGTCAGATTCCACAGAAATAAGGCTAGCAAAGAGATCCACGAAACACAGAAAAAACTCTGTGAGTGGAAGTCACACTTCCCAGAGAAGTTTCTCAGAAAGCTCCTTTCCAGATTTCATCGGAGGATATTTCAATTTTTACCATAGCCCTCTACGGGCTTCTAAATATCACTTTGCCAATTCCACAAGAACTGTCTTAGCGAAAGGCTTCTTGAGGGGAAAGCTGTAACTCTGTGAGATGATTTCACAGAACACAAAGAAGTTTCTCAGAAAGCTTCTTTCTCTTTGTTATCGGAGGATATTTCTTTTGGCCTTGTAGTTTTCAAAGGGATCCGAAATATCTGTTCTGAGATTCCACAGAAATAAGGCTAGCAAAGAGATCCACGAAATACAGATGTAACTCTGTGAGTGGAAATCACACTTCCCAGAGAAGTTTCTCAGAAAGCTTCTTTCGAGACATCATGTGAGGATAATTCCTTTTTCACCATAGCCCTCTATGGGCTTCCAAATATCACTTTTTCAATTCCACAAGAACTACCTTAGCGAAAGGCTTCTTGAGGGGAAAGCTGTAACTCTGAGAGATGATTTCACAGAACAAAAAGAAGTTTCTCAGAAAGCTTCTTTCTCTTTGTTATCGGAGGATATTTCCCTTGGCCCTATAGTCTTCAAAGGGATTCGAAATATCTGTTCTCGGATCCAACGGAAATAAGGCTAGCAAAGGGATCCACGAAATACAGATATAACTCTGTGAGAAGAATTACCAGAACACTAGGCAGTTTCTCAGAAAGCTTCTTTCCAGATTTCATATAAGGATATTTCCTTTTTCACCATAGCCCTCCATGGCCTTCCAACTATCACTTTGCCAATTCCACAAGAACTGTCTTAGCGGAAGGTTTCTTGAGGGGAAAGCTGAAACTCTGTGAGATGATTTCACAGAACACAAAGAAGTTTCTCAGAAAGCTTCTTTCTCTTTTTTATCGGAGGATATTTCCTTTGACCCTATAGTCTTCAAAGGGATCCGAAATATCTGTTCTCATATTCCACAGAAATAAGACTAGCAAAGACACCCACGAAATACAGATGTAACTCTTTGAGATGAATTAAAAGAACACTAAGCACTTTCTCAGAAAGCTTCTTTCCAGATTTCATCTAAGAATATTTCCTTTTTCACCTTAGCCCTCTATGGGCTGTCAAATATCACTTTGCCAATTCCACAAGAACTGCCTTAGCGAAAGGGTTCTTTAAGGGAAAGCTGAAACTCTGTGATATGATTTCACAGAACACAAAGAAGTTTCTCAGAAAAATTCTTTCTCTTTTTTATCGGAGGATATTTCCTTTGGCCCTATAGTCTTCAAAGGATCCGAAATATCTGTTCTCAGATTCCACAGAAATAAGGCTAGCAAAGAGACCAAAGAAATAGAGATGAAACTCTGTGAGTGGAAATCACACATCTCATAGCAGTTTCTCCGAAACCTTCTTTCCAGATTTCATCTCAGGATATTTCCTTTTTCACCATAGCCCTCTAGGGGCTTCCAATTATCACTTTGCCAATTCCACAAGAACTGTCTTAGCAAAAGGCTTCTTGAGGGGCAAACTGTAACTCTGTGAGATGATTTCACAGAACACAAAGAAGTTTCTCAGAAAGCTTCTTTCTCTTTTTTATCGGAGGTTATTTCCTTTGGCCCCATAGTCTTCAAAGGGATCAGAAATACCTGTTTTCAGATTCCACAGAAATAAGGCTCGCCAAGAGATCCACGATATACAGGTATAACTCTGTGAGATGAATTAACAGAACACTGAGCAATTTCTCAGAAAGCTTCATTCCAGATTTCATCTGAGGATATTTCCTTTTTCACCATAGCCCTCTATGGGCTTCCGAATATCACTTTGCCAATTCCACAAGAACTGTCTTAGCGAAAGACTTCTCGGGGGTAAGCTGTAACTCTGTGAGATTATTTCACAGAACACAAAGAAGTTTCTCAGAAAGCTTCTTTCTCTTTGTTATTGGAGGGTAATTCCTTTGGCCCTATAGTCTTCAAAGGGATCCGAAATATCTGTTCTCAGTTTCCACAGAAATAAGGCTAGCAAAGAGATCCAAGAAATACAGATGTCACTCTGTGAGTGGAAATCACACTTCACAGAGAATTTTCTCAGAAAGCTTCTTTACAGATACCATCTGAGGATAATTCCTTTTTCACCATAGCCTTCTATGGGCTTCCAAATAACACTTTGCCAATTCCACAAGAACTGTCTTAGCGAAAGTCTTCTTGGGGGGAAAGCTGTAACTCTGATATATGATTTCACACAACTCAAAGAAGTTTCTCAGAAAGCTTCTTTCTCATTGTTTACGAAGGATATTTCCTTTGGCCCTATAGTCTTCAAAGGGATCAGAAATATATGTTTTCAGATTCCACAGAAATAAGGCTAGCAAAGAGATCCACGAAATACATATGTAACTCTGTGAGATGAATTAACAGAACACTGAGCAGTTTCTCAGAAAACATCTTTTCAGATTTCATCTGAGGATATTTCCGTTTTTACCATAGCCCTCTAGGGGCTTCCAAATATCACTTTGCCAATTCCACAAGAACTGTCTTAGCGAAAGGCTTCTTGAGAGGAAAGCTGTAACTCTGTGAGATGATTTCACAGAACACAAAGAAGTTTCTCAGAAAGCTTCTTTCTCTTTGTTATCTGAGGATACTGCCTTTGGCCCTATCGTCTTCAAAGGGATCCGAAATATCTGTTCTCAGATTCCACAGAAATAAGGCTAGCAAAGAGATCCACGAAATAGAGATGTAACTCTGTGAGTGGAAGTAACACATCACAGAGCAGTTTCTCAAAAAGCTTCTTTCCAGTTTTCATCTGAGGATATTTCCTTTTTCACCACAGCCCTCTACGGGCTTCCAAATATCACTTTGCCAATTCCAAAAGAATTGTCTTAGCGAAAAGCTTCTTCAGGGGAAAGCTGTAACTCTGTGAGATGATTTTACAGAACACAAAGTAGTTTCTCAGAGCTTCGTTCTCTTTGTTATCGGAGGATATTTCCTTTGGCCCTACAGTCTTCAAAGGGATCCGAAATATCTGTTCTCAGATTGCACAGAAATAAGGCTAGGAAAGAGATCCACGAAATACAGATGAAACTCTGTGAGTGGAAGTCACACATCACAAAGCAGTTTCTCAGAAGGCTTCTTTCCAGTTTTTCTCTGAGGATATTTGCTTTTTCACCGTAGCCCTCTATGGGTTTCCAAATGTCCCTTTGCGAATTCCACAAGAACAGGCTTAGCGAGCGGCTTCCTGAGGGGAAAGCCATAACTATGTGAGGTGAATTAACAGAACACTAAGCAGTTTCTCACAAGGCTTCTTTCCAGATTTCATCTGAGGATATTTCCTTTTCCACCACAGCCCTCTAGGGGCTTCCAAATATCACTTTGCAAATACCACAAGAACTGTCTTAGCGAAAGGCTTCGTGAGGGAAAGCTGTAATTCTCTGAGTTGATTTCACAGAACACAAAGAAGTTTCTCAGAGAGCTTCATTCTCTTTGTTATCAGAGGATATTTCCATTGGCCCCACAGTTTTCACATGGATCCGAAATATCTGTTCTCAGATTCCACAGAAATAAGGCTAGCAAAGAGATCCACGAAATACAGATGTAACTCTGTGAGTGGAAGTCACAAATCACAAAGCAGTTTCTCAGAAAGCTTCTTTCCAGTTTTTCTCTGATATTTTCTTTTTCAGCATAGTCCTCTATGGGCTTCCAAATATCACTTGGCAAATTCCACAACAACAGGCTTAATGAGCCGCTTCTTGAGGGGAAAGCTGTATCTCTGTGAGATGAATTAACAGAACACTAAGCAGTTTCCCAGAAAGCTACTTTCCAGATTTCATATGACGATATTTCCTTTTTCACCAAAGCCCTCTATGGGCTTCCAAATATCACTATGCCAATTCCGCAAGAACTATCTTAGCGAAAGGCTTTTTGAGGCGAAAGCTGTAACTCTGTGAGATGATTTCACAGAACACAAAGAAGTTTCTCAGAAAGCTTCTTTCTCTTTGTTATCAGAGGATATTTCCTTTGGCCCTATAGTCTTCAAAGGGATCCGAATTATCTGTTCTCACATTCCACAGAAATAAGGCTAGCAAAGAGATCCACGAAATACAGATATAACTCTGTGAGTGGAAGTCACACATCACAAAGCAGTTTCTCAGAAAGCTTCTTTCCAGTTTTTCTCTGATGATATTTTCTTTTTCACCATAGTCCTCTATGGGCTTCCAAATATCACTTTGCGAATTCCACAACAACAGGCTTAGCGAGCCGCTTCTTGAGGAGAAAGCTGTATCTCTGTGACATGAATTAACAGAACAATATGCAGTTTCTCAGAAATCTTCTTTCCAGATTTCATCTGAGGATATTTCCTTCTTCACCATAGCCCTCTAGGTGCTTCCAAATATCACTTTGCCAATTCCACAAGAACTGTCTTAGCGAAAGGCTTCTTGAGCGAAAGCTGTAACTCTGAGAGGCGATTTCACAGAACACAAAGAAGTTTCTCAGAGAGCTTCTTTTTCTTTGTTATCAGAGGATACTTCCTTAGGCCCTGTAGTCTTCAAAGGGATCCGAAATATGTGTTCTCAGATTCCACAGAAATAAGGCTAGCAAAGAGATCCACGAAAGACGGATGGAATTCTGTGAGTGGAAGTCACACGTTACAAAGCAGTTTCTCAGAACCTTCTTTCCAGTTTTTATCTGAGGATATTTGCTTTTTCGCCGTAGCCCTCTATGGGCTTCGAAATATCACTTTGCGAATTCCACAAGAACAGACTTAGCAAGCGGCTTCTTGAGGGGAAAGCTGTATCTCTGTGAGATGAATTTACAGAACACTAAGCAGTTTCTCAGAAAGCTTCTTTCCAGATTTCATCTGAGGATATTTCCTTTTTCACCATAGCCCTCTAAGGACTTCCAAATGTCACTTTTCCAATTCCACAAGAACTGTCTTAGCGAAAGGCTTCTTGAAAGGAAAGCTGTAACTCTGTGAGATGATTGCACAGAACACAAAGAAGTTTCTCAGAAAGCTTTTTTATTTTTGTTATCGGAGGATATGTCCTTTGACCCTATAGTCTTCAAAGGGATCCGAAATATCTTTTCTCAGATTCCACAGAAATGAGGCTAGCAAGGAGATCGACGAAAGACGGATGTAACTCTGTGAGTGGAAGTCACACAACACAAAGGAGTTTCTCAGAAAACTTCCTTCCAGTTTTTCTCTGAGGATATTTGCTTTTTCACCGTTGCCCTCTACGGTCTTACAAATATCACTTTGAGAATTCCACAAGAACAGGCATAGCGAGCGGCTTCTTGAGGGGAGAGCTGTAACTCTGTGAGATGATTTAACAGAACACTGAGCAGTTTCTCATAAAGCTTCCTTCCAGATTTCATCGGAGGATATTTCGTTTTTCACCATAGCCCTCTATGGGCTTCCAAATATCACTTTGCCAATTCCACAGGAACTGCCTTAGCGAAAGGCTTCTTGAGGGGAAAGCTGTAACTCTGGGAGATGAATTAACAGAATACTAAGCAGTTTCTCAGAAAGCCTCTTTCCAGATTTCATCTGACGATATTTCCTTTTTCAACATAGCCCTCTATGGGCTTCCACATATCACTTTGCCAATTCCACAAGAACTGTCTTAGAGAAAGGCTTCTTGAGGGGAAAGCTGTAACTCTGTGAGAAGATTTCACAGAACACAAAGAAGTTTCTCAGAAGCTTTCTTTCTCTTTGTGATCGGAGGATATTTCCTTTGGCCCTATAGTCTTCAAACAGATCCGAAATATCTGTTCTCAGATTGCACAGAAAGAAGGGAAGCAAAGAGACCAACGAAATACAGATGTAACTCTGTGAGTGGAAGTCACACATCACAAAGCAGTTTCTCAGAAAGCTTCTTTCCAGTTTATCTCTGAGGATATTTTCTTTTTCAGCAATGCCCACTATGGGCTTCCAAATATCACTTTGCTAACTCCACAAGAACAGGCTTAGCGAGCGGCTTCTTGAGCGGAAAGCTGTAACTCTGTGAGATGAATTAACAGGACACAAAGCAGTTTCTCAGAAAGCTTCTTTCCAGATTTCATCTGAGGATATTTCCTTTTTTACCATAGCCATCTAAGGGCTTCCAAATATCACTTTGGAATACCACAAGAACTGTCTTAGCGAAAGGCTTCTTGAGGGGAAAGCTGTAACTCTGTGAGATGATTTCACAGAACACAAAGAAGTTTCTCAGAAAGTTTCTTTGTGTTTGTTATCGGAGGATATTTCCTTTGGCCCTATAGTCTTCAAAGGGATCCGAAATATCTGTTTTCAGATTCTATAGAAATAAGGCTAGCAAAGAAATCCACGAAATACAGATGTTACTCTGTGAGTGGAAGTCACAGATCACAAAACAGTTTCTCTGAAAGCTTCTTTCCCGTTTTTCTCTGAGGATATTTTCTTTTTCACCATAACCCTGTATGGTCTTCCAAATATCTTTTTATGAATTCCACAAGAACAGGCTTAACCTGCGGCTTCTTGAGGTGAAAGCTGTAACTCTGTGAGATGAATTAACGGAACACTAAGCAGTTTCTCAGAAAGCTTCTTTCTCTTTGTTATCAGAGGATGTTTCCTTTGGCCCTATTGTCTTCAAAGGGATCCGAAATATCTGTTCTCAGACTCCACAGAAATAAGGCAAGCAAAGAGATCCACGAAATACAGATGTAACTCTGTGAGTGGAAGTCACACGTCACACAGAAGTTTCTCAGAAAGCTTCTTTCCAGAATTCATCTAGGGATATTTCCTTTTTCACCATAGCCCTCTATGGGTTTCCAAATATCACTTTGCCAATTCAACAAGAACTGTCTTAGAGAAAGGCTTCTTGAAGGGAAAGCTGTAACTCTGCCAGATGATTTCACAGAACACAAAGAAGTTTCTCAGAAAGCTTCTTTCTCTTTGTTATCTGAGGATATTTCCTTTGGCCCTATAGTCTTCAAAGGGATCCGAAATATCTGTTCTCAGATTCCACAGAAATAAGGCTAGCAAAGAGATCCACGAAGGACGGATTTAACTCTGTGAGTGGAAGTCACACATCACAAAGCAGTTTCTCAGGAAGCTTCTTTCCAACTTTTATCTGAGGCTAGTTGCTTTTTCACCGTTGCCCTGTATGGGCTTCCAAATAGCACATTGCCAATTCCACAAGAATTGTCTTAGCGAAAGGCTTCTTGAGGGGAAAGCTGTAACTCTGTGAGATGTATTAACAGAACACTAAGCAGTTTATCAGAAAGCTTCTTTTTCTTTGTTATCGGAGGATATTTCCTTTGGCCCTATAGTCTTGATGGGGATAAGAAATATCTGTTCTCAGATTCAACAGAAATAAGGATAGCAAAGGGGTCAACGAAATACAGATGTAACTCTGTGAGTGGAAGTCACACATCACAGAGCAGTTTCTCAGAAAGCTTCTTTCCAGATTTCATCTAAGGTTATTACCTTTTTCACCATAGTCCTCTATGGGTTTCCAAATATCACTTTGCCAATTCCACAAGAACTGTCTTCGCGAAAGGCTTCTTGAAGGGACAGCTGTAACTCTGTAAGATGATTTCACAGAACACAAAAAGTTTCTCAGAAAGCTTCTTTCTCTTTGTTATCTGAGGATATTTACTGTGGCCCTATAGTCTTTAAGGGGATCCGAAATATCTGTTCCCAGATTCCACAGAAATAAGGCTAGTAAAGAGATCCATGAAAGACGGATGTAACTCTGTGAGTGGAAGTCACACATCACAAAGCAGTTTCTCAGGAAGCTTCTTTCCAGATTTCATCTGAGGATATTTGCTTTTTCGCCGTAGCCCTCTATGGGCTTCCAAATATCACTTAGCCAATTCCATAAGAACTGTCTTAGCGAAAGGCTTCTTGAGGGGAAAGCTGTAACTCTGTGAGATTAATTTACAGAACACCAAGCAGTTTCTCAGAAAGCTTCTTTCCAGATTTCCTCTGAGGATATTTCCTTTTTCACCATAGCCCTCTATGGGCTTCCAAATATCACTTTGCGAATTCCACAAGAACAGGCTTAGAGAGCGGATTCTTGAAGGGAAAGCTGTAACTCTGTGAGATGAATTAAGAGAACACTAAGCAGTTTCTTAGAAAGCTTCTTTCCAGATTTCATCTGAGGATATTTCCTTTTTCAACATAGCCCTCTGTGGGCTTCCAAATATCACTTTGCCAATTCCACAAGAACTGTCTTAGCGAAAGGCTTCTTGAGGGGACAGCTGCAACTCTGTGAGATGATTTCACAGAACACAAAGAAGTTTCTCAGAAAGCTTCCTTCTCTTTGTTATCGGAGGATATTTCCTTTGGCCCTACAGTCTTCAAACAGATCCGAAATATCTCTTTTCAGATTCCATAGAAATAAGGCTAGCAAAGAAATTTACGAAATGCAGATGTTACTCTGTGATTGGAAGTCACACATCACAAAGGAGTTTCTCAGAAAGCTTCTTTCCAGTTTTTCTCTGAGGATATTTTCTTTTTCACCATAGCCCTCTATGGTCTTCCAAACATCTTTTTGCGAATTCCACAAGAACAGGCTTAGGGAGCGACTTCTTGAGGGGAAAGCTGTAACTCTCTGAGATGAATTTACAGAACACTAAGCAGTTTCTCAGAAAGGTTCTTTCTCTTTGTTATCGGAGGATGTTTCCACTGGCCCTATAGTCTTCAACGGGATCCAAAATATCTGTTCTCAGATTCCACAGAAATAAGGCTAGCAAAGAGAGCCACGATATACAGATGTAACTCTGTGAGTGGAAGTCACACATCACACAGAAGTTTCTCAGAAAGCTTCTTTCCACTTTTTCTCTGAGGATATTTTCTTTTTCAACATAGCCCTTTATGGGCTTCCAAATATCACTTTGCCAGTTCCATAAGAACAGGCTTAGCGAGCGGCTTCTTGAGGGGAAAGCTGTAACTCTGAGAGATGAATTAACAGAACACTAAGCAGTTTCTCAGAAAGCTTCTTTGCAGATTTCATCTGAGGACATTTCCTTTTTCATCATAGCCCTCGATGGGCTTGCAAATATCACTTTGCCAATTCCACAAGAACTGTCTTAGCGAAAGGCTTCTTGAGGGGAAAGATGTAAGTCTGTCAGATAATATCACAGAACACAAAGAAGTTTCTCAGAAAGCTTCTTTCTCTTTGTTATCGGAGGATATTTCCTTTGGCCCTATAGTCTTCAAAGGGATCCGAAATATCTGTTCTCAGATGCAACAGAAATAAGGCTAGCAAAGATATCCATGAAATACAGATGTAACTCTGTGAGTGGAAGTCACAAATCACAAAGCAGTTTCTCAGAAACTTCTTTCCTGTTTTTCTCTGAGGATATTTTCTTTTTCAGCATGGCCCTCTATGGGCTTCCAAATATCACTTTGCTAACTCCACAAGAACAGGATTAGCGAGCAGTTTCTTGAGCGGAAAGCTGTAACTCTGTGAGATGAATTAACAGAACACTAAGCAGTTTCTTAGAAAGCTTCCTTCCAGATTTCATCTGAGGATATTTCCTTTTTCACCATAGCCCTCTATGGGCTTCCAAATATCACTTTGCGAATTCCACAAGAACAGGCTTAGAGAGCGGCTTCCTGAAGGGAAAGCTGTAACTCTGTGAGATGAATTTACAGAACACTAAGCAGTTTATCAGTCAGCTTCTTTCCAGATTTCATCTGAGGATATTTCCTTTTTCACCATAGTCCTCTATGGTCTTCCAAATATCACTTTGCCAATTCCACAAGAACAGGCTTAGCGAAAGGCTTCTTGAGGGGAAAACTGTAACTCTGTGAGATGATTTCACAGAACACAAAGAGGTTTCGCAGAAAACTTCTTTCTCTTTGTTATCGGTGGATATTTCCTTTGTCCCTATAGTCTTCAAAGGGATCCGAAATATCTGTTCTCAGATTCCACAGAAATAAGGCTAGCAAAGAGGTCCACGAAATACAAATGTAACTCTGTGAGTGGAAGTCACAAATCACAGAGCAGTTTCTCAGAAAGCTTCTTTCCAGATTTCATCTAGGGATATTTCCTTTTTCACCATAGCCCTCTATGGGTTTCCAAATATCACTTTGCCAATTCTACAAGAACTGTCTTAGCAAAAGTCTTCTTGAGGGGAAAGCTGTAACTCTGTGAGATGATTTCACAGAACACAAAGAAGTTTCTCAGAAAGCTTCTTTCTCTTTGTTATCTGAGGATATTTCCCTTGGCCCTATAGTGTTCAAAGAAATCCGAAATATCTGTTTTCAGATTCCACAGAAATAAGGCTAGTAAATAGTTCCAAGAAATACAGATGTAACTATGTGAGTGGAAGTCACACATCCCAATGTAGTTTCTCAGAAAGCTTCTTTCCAGTTTTACTCTGAGGATATTTTCTTTTTCACCATAGCCCAATATGAGCTTCCAATTATCACTTTGCGAATACCAGAAGAACAGGCTTAGCGAGCGGCTTCTTGAGGGGAACTCTGTAACTCTGTGAGATGAATTTTCAGAACACTAAACAGTTTCTCAGAAAGGTTCTTCCCAGATTTCATCTGAGGATATTTCCTTTTTCACCATAGCCCTCTATGGGCTTCCAAATATCACTTTGCCAATTCCATAAGATCTGTCTTAGGGAAAGGCTTCTTGAGGGGAAAGCTGTAACTCTGTGAGATGATTTCATAGAACACAAAGAAGTTTCTCAGAAAGCTTCTTTCTCTTTGTTATCGGAGGATATTTCTTTTGGCCCTATTGTCATCAAAGGGATCCGAAATATCTGTTCTCAGATTCCACAAAATAAAGCTAGCAAAGAGATCCACGAAGTAGAGATGTAACTCTGTGATTGAAGGTCACACATCACAAAGCAGTTTCTCAGAAAGCTTCTTTCCAGATTTCATCTGAGGATATTTCCTTTTTCACCATATCCCTCTATGGGCTTCAAAATATCACTTTGCCAATTCCACAAGAACAGTCTTAGCGAAAGGCTTCTTGAGGGGGAAGCTGTAACTCTGTGAGATGCTTTCATAGAACACAAAGGAGATTCTCTGCAAGCTTCTTTCTATTTGTTATCGGAGGATATTTCCTTTGGCCCTCAAGTCTTCAAAGGGATCCGAAATATCTGTTCTCAGATTCCACAGAAAGAAGGCTAGCAAAGAGTTCCACGAAATACAGATGTTAGTCTGTGTGTGGAAGTCACACATCCCAATGCAGTTTCTCAGAAAGCTTCTTTCCGGTTTTTCTCTGAGGATATTTTCTTTTTCACCATAGTCCTCTATGGGCTTCCAAATATCACTTTGCGAATTCCTCAAGAACAGGCTTAGCTATTGGCTTCTTGAGGGTAAAGCTGTAACTCTGTGAGATGATTTCAAAGAACACAAAGAAGTTTCTCAGAAAGCTTGTTTCTCTTTGTTATCGGAGGATATTTCCTTTGGCCGTCTAGTCTTCAAAGTGATCCGAAATATCTCTTCTCAGTTTCCACAGAAATAAGGCTAGCAAAGAGATCCACGAAATACAGATGTAACTCTATGAGTGGAAGTCACACATCACAAAGCAGTTTCTCAGAAAGCTTCTTTCCAGTTTTTCTCTGAGGATATTTTCTTTTTCACCATAGCCCTCTACGGGCTTCCAAATATCACTTTGCGAATTCCAGAAGAACAGGCTTAGCGAGCGGGTTGTTGAGGGGAAAGCTGTAACTCTGTGAGTTGAATTAACAGAACCCTAAGCAGTTTCTCAGAAAGCCTCTTTCCAGATTTCACCCGAGGATATTTCCTTTTTCACCGTAGCCCTCTATGGGCTTCCCAATGTCACTTTGCCAATTCCACAAGGACTGTCTTAGCGAAAGGCTTCTTGAGGGGAAAGCTGTAACTCTGTGAGATGATTTCACAGAACACAAAGAAGTTTCTCAGAAAGCTTCTTTCTCTTTGTTATCAGAGGATATTTCCCTTGGCCCTATAGTCTTCAAAGGGATCCGAAATATCTGTTCTCAGACTCCACAGAAATAAGGCTGTGAAAGAGATCCACGAAATACAGACGTAACTCTTTAAGTGGAAGTCACACATCAGAATTAGTTTCTCAGAAAGCTTCTTTCCAGGTTTTCCCTGAGGATATTTTCTTTTTCACCCTAGCCCTCTATGGTCTTCCAAATATCACTTTGCGAATTCCACAAGAGCAGTCTTAACGAGCGGCTTCTTGAGGGGGAAGCTGTAACTCTATGAGATGAATTAACAGAACACTAAGCAGTTTCTCAGAAAGCTTCTTTCCAGATTTCATCTGAGAATATTTCTTTTTTCACCATAGCCCTCTATGGGCTTCCAAATATCACTTTGCCAATTCCAGAAGAACTGTCTTATCGAAAGGCTTATTGAGGGGAAAGCTGTAACTCTGTGAGATGATTTCACAGAGCACAAAGAAGTTTCTCAGAAACTTTCTTTCTCTTTGTGATCGGAGGACACTTCCTTTGGCTCTATAGTCTTCAAAGGGATCCGAAATATATGTTCTCAGATTCCACAGAAATAAGGCTAGCAAAGAGATCCACGAAATACGATGTAACTCTGTGAGTGGAAGTCACACATCACAAAGTAGTTTCTCAGAAAGCTTCTTTCCAGTTTTTCTCTGAGGATATTTTCTTTTTTACCATAGCACTCTATGGGCTTTCAAATATCACTTTGCAAATTCCACAAGAACAGGCATAGCCAGCGGCTTTTCAGGGAAAGCTGTAACTCTGTGAGATGAATTGACAGAACACAAAGCAGTTCCTCAGACAGCTTCTTTCCAGATTTCATCTGGTTTATTTCCTTTTTCAACATAGCGCACTATGGGCTTCCAAATATCACTTTGCCAATTCAACAAGAACTGTCTTAGCGAACGGCTTCTTGAGGGGAAAGCTGTAACTCTGTGAGATGATTTCACAGAACACAAAGAAGTTTCTCAGAAACCTTCTTTCTCTTTGTGATCGGAGGATATTTCCTTTGGCCCTATAGTCTTCAAAGGGTTCCGAAATATTTGTTCTCAGATTCCACAGAAATAAGGCTAGCAAAGAGATCCACGAAATACAGATGTAACTCTTTGAGTGGAAGTCACACATCACAAAGCAGTTTCTGAGAAAGCTTCTTTCCAGTTTTTCTCTGAGGATATTTTCTTTTTCACCAAAGCCCTCTACGGGTTTCCAAATATCACTTTGCGAATTCCACAAGAACAGGCTTAGCCAGCGGCTTCTTGTGGGGAAAGCTGTAACTCTGTGAGATGAATTAACAGAACACTTAGCAGTTTCTCAGAAAGCTTCTTTCCAGGTTTTCCCTGAGGTTATTTTCTATTTCAACATAGCCCTGTATGGGCTTCTAAATATCACTTTGCAAATTCCACAAGAACAGGATTAGCGAGCGGCTTCTTGAAGGGAAAGCTGTAACTCCGTGAGATGAATTAGCAGAACACAAAGAAGTTTCTCAGAAAACTTCTTTCTCTTTTTTATCACAGGCTATTTCCTTTGTCAATATATTCCTCAAAGGGATCCAAAATATCTGTTCTCAGACTCCACAAAAATAAGGCTAGCAAAGACATCCACGAAATTCAGATGTAACTCTGTGAGTGGAAGTCACACATCAGAATTAGTTTCTCAGAAAGCTTCTTTCCAGGTTTTCCCTGAGGATATTTTCTTTTTCACCCTAGCCCTCTATGGGCTTCCAAATATCACTTTGCGAATTCCACAAGAACAGGCTTAGCCAGCGGCTTCTTCAGGGGAAAGCTGTAACTCCGTGAGATGAATTGAGAGAACACTAAGCAGTTTCTCTGAAATGTTTTTCCAGATTTCATCTGAGGATATTTCCTTTTTCGTCATAGCCCTCTCTGGGCTTCCAAATATCACTTTGCCAATTCCAGAAGGACTGTCTTAGCGAAAGGCTTCTTGAGGGGAAAGGTGTAACTCTGTGAGATGATTTCACAGAACACAAAGAAGTTTCTCAGAAAACTTCTTTCTCTTTTTTATCGTTGGCTATTTCCTTTGACCCTATATTCTTCAAAGGGATCCGAAATATCTGTTCTCAGATTCCACAGAAATAAGGCTAGCAAAGAGATCCACGAAATAGAGATGTAACTCTGTGAGTGGAAGTCACACATCACAAAGCAGTTTCTCAGAAAGCTTCTTTCCAGTTTTTATGTGAGGATATTTTCTTTTTCACCATAGCCCTCTATGGGCTTCCAAATATCACTTTGCGAATTTCAGAAGAAGAGGCTTAGCGAGCGGCTTCTTGAGGGGAAAGCTGTAACTCTGTGAGATGAATTAAGAGAACACTAAGCAGTTTCTCAGAAACCTTCTTTAGAGATTTCATCTGAGGATATTTCCTTTTTCACCGTAGCCCTCCATGGGCTTCCAAATGTCACTTTGCCAATTCCACAAGAACTGTCTTAGCGAAAGGCTTCTTTAGGGTAAAGCTGTAACTCTGATATATGATTTCACAGAACACAAAGAAGTTTCTCAGAAAGCTTCTTTCTCTTTGTTATCGGAGGATATTTCCCTTGGCCCTATAGTCTTCAATGGGATCCGAAATATCTGTTCTCAGATTCCACAGAAATAAGACTAGGAAAGAGATCCATGAGAAAGAGACGTAACTCTGAGAGTGGAAGTCACACATCTCAAAGCACTTTCTCAGAAAGCTTCTTTCCAGTTTTTCTCTGAGAATATTTTCTTTTTCACCATAGCCCTCTATGGACTTCCAAATATCACTTTGTGAATTCCAGAAGAACAGCCTTAACGAGCGGCTTCTTGAGGGGAAGGCTTTAACTCGGTGAGATGAATTAACAGAACACTAAGCAGTTTCTCCAAAAGCTTCTTTTCAGATTTCATCTGAGGAGATTTCCTTTTTCACCATAGCCCACTATGGGCTTCACAATATCACTTTCCCAATTCCACAAGATCTGTTTTAGTGAACGGCTTCTTGAGTGGAAAGCTGTAACTCTGTGAGATGATTTCACGGAACACATAGAAGTTTCTCAAGAAGCTTCTTTTTCTTTGTGATCGGAGGATATTCACTTTGGCCCTATAGTCTTCAAAGGGTACCGAAGTATTTGTTCTCAGATTCCACAGAAATAAGGCCAGCAAAGAGATCCACGAAATGAAGATGTAACTCTGTGAGTGGAAGTCACACATCACAAAGCAGTTTCTCAGAATGCTTCTTTCCAGTTTTTCTCAGAGGATATTTTGTTTTTCACCATAGCCCCCTACGGGCTTCCAAATATCACTATGCGAATTCCACAAAAACAGGCTTAGCCAGCGGCTTCTTGTGGGAAAAGCTGTATCTCTGTGAGATGAATTAGCAGGACACAAAGCAGTTTATCAGGAAGATTCTTTCCAGATTTCATCTGAGGATATTTCCTTTTTCACCAAAGCCCTCTATGGGCTTCCAAATATCACTTTGCCAATTCCACAAGAACTGTCTTAGCGAAAGACTTCTTGATGGGAAAGCTGTAATTCTGTGAGATGATTTCACAGAACACAAAGAAGTTTCTCAGAAAGCATCTTTCTCTTTGTTTTTGGAGGATATTTTCTTTGGCCCTATAGTCTTCAACGGGATCCGAAATATCTGTTCTCAGATTCCACAGAAATAAGGCTCGCAAAGACATCCACGAAATACAGATGAAACTCTGTGAGTGGAAGTCACATATCAGAATTAGTTTCTCAGAAAGCTTCTTTCCAGGTTTTCCCTGAGGATATTTTCTTTTTCACCATAGCCCTCTATGGGCTTCCAAATATCACTTTGCGAATTCCACAAGAACAGTCTTAACGAGCGGCTTCTTGAGGGGAAAGCTGTAACTATGTGAGATGAATTAACAGAACACAAAACAGTTTCACAGAAAGCTTCGTTCCAGTTTTTCTCTGAGGATATTTTCTTTTTCACCATAGCCCTCTATGGGCTTCCTAATATCACTTTGCGAATTCCACAAAAACAGGCACAGCCAGCGGCTTCTTGAGGGGAAAGCTGTAACTCTGTGAGATGAATTAACAGAACACAAAACAGTTTCTCTGAAAGCTTCTTTCCAGATATCATCTGTTTTATTTCCTTTTTCACCATAGCGCACTATGGGCTTCCAAATATCGCTTTGCCAATTCCACAAGAACTGTCTTAGTGAAAGGTTTCTTGAGGGGAAAGCTGTAACTCTGTGAGATGATTTCACAGAACACAAAGACGTTTCTCAGAAAACTTCTTTCTCTTTTTTATCGGAGGCTATTTCCTTTGGACGTCTATTCTTCAAAAGGATCCGAAATATCTGTTCTCAGATTCCACAGAAATAAGGCTAGCAAAGAGATCCACGAAATACAGATATAACTCTGTGAGTGGAAGTCACACATCTCAAAGCAGTTTCTCAGAAAGCTTCTTTCCAGTTTTTATATGAGGATATGGTCTTTTTCACCATAGCCCTCTATGGGTTTCCAAATATCACTTTGTGAATTCCACAAGAACAGGCTTAACGAGCGGCTTCTTGAGGGGAATGTTGTAACTCTGTGAGATGAATTAAGAGAACACTAAGCAGTTTCCCAGAAAGCTTCTTTCCAGATTTCATCTGAGGATATTTCCTTTTTCACCATAGCCCTCTGGGGGCTTCCAAGTATCACTTTGCAAATTCCACAAGAACTATCTTAGCGAAAGGCTTCTTGAGGGGAAAGCTGTAACTCGGTGAGATGATTTCACAGAACACAAAGAAGTTTCTCAGAAAGTTTCTTTCTCTTTGTGATCGGAGGATATTTCCTTTGGCCCTGTAGTCTTCAAAGGGATCAGAAATATCTGTTCTCATTTTCCACAGAAATAAGGCTAGCAAAGAGATCCACGAAATACAGATGTCACTCGGTGAGTGGAAGTCACACACCACATAGCAGTTTCTCAGAAAGCTTCTTTCCAGTTTTTATCTGAGTATATTTTCTTTTTCACCATAGCCCTCTATGGGTTTCCAAATATCACTTTACGAATTCCACAAGAAGACTCTTAGCGAGAGGCTTCTTGAGGGAAAAGCTGTAACTCCGTGAGATGAATTGACAAAATACTAAGCAGTTTCTCAGAAAGCTTCTTTTCAGATTTCATCTGAGGATATTTCCTTTTTCATCATAGCCCTCTCTGGGCTTCCAAATATCCCTTTGCCAATTCCACAAGAACTGTCTTAGTGAAAGGCTTCTTGAGGGGAAAGCTGTAACTCTGTGAGATGATTTCACAGAACACAAAGAAGTTTCTCAGAAAGATTCTTTCTCTTTATGATCGGAGGATATTTCCTTTGGCCCTATAGTCGTCAAAGGGATCCGAAATATCTGTTCTCAGATTCCACAGAAATAAGGCTAGCAAAGAGATCCACGAAATACAGATGTAACTCCGTGAGTGGAAGTCACAAAACCCCAAGCAGTTTCTCAGAAAGCTTCTTTCCAGTTATTTTCTGAGGGTATTTTCTTTTTCACCTTAGCCCTCTATGGGCTTCCAAATATCACGTTGCGAATTCCACAAGAACAGGCCTAGAGAGCGGCTTCTTGAGGGGAAAGCTGTAACTCTGTGAAATGAATTAAAAGAACACTAAGCAGTTTCTCAGAAAGCTTCTTTCCAGATTTCATCTGAGGATATTTCCTTTTTCACCATAGCCCTCTATGGGATTCCAAATATCACTTTCCCAATTCCACAAGAACTGTCTTAGCGAAAGGCTTCTTGAGGGGAAAGCTGTAACTCTGTGAGATGATTTCATAGAACACAAAGAAGTTTGTCAGAAAGCTTCTTTCTCTTTGTTATCGGAGAATATTTCCCTTGGCCTTATTGTCTTCAAAGGGATTCGAAATATCTGTTCTCAGATTCCACAGAAATAAGGCTAGCAAAGACATCCACGAAATACAGATGTAACTCTATGAGTGGAAGTCACACATGAGAATTAGCTTCTCAGAAAGCTTCTTTACAGGTTTTCCCTGAGGATATTTTCTTTTTCACCATAGCACTCTATGGGCTTCCAAATATCACTTTGCCAATTCCACAAGAACTGTTTTAGCGAAAGGCTTCTTGAGGGGAAAGCTGTAACTCTGTGAGATGATTTCACAGAACACAAAGACGTTTCTCAGCAAACTTCTTTCTCTTTTTTATCGGAGGCTATTTCCTTTGGCCCTATATTCTTCAAAGGGATCCGAAATATCTGTTCTCAGATTCCACAGAAATAAGGCTAGCAAAGAGATCCACGAAATACAGATGTAACTCTGTGAGTGGAAGTCACACATCTGAAAGCAGTTTCTCAGAAGCTTCTTTCCAGTTTTTCTCTGAGGATGTTTTATTTTTCACCGTAGCCCTCTATGGGCTTCCAAATATCACTTTGCGAATTCCACAAGAACAGGCTTAGCGAACGGCTTCTTGAGGAGAAAGCTGTAACCCTGTGAGGTGAATTGACAGAACATTACTCAGTTTGGCAGAAAGCTTCTTTTCAGATTTCATCTGAGGATACTTCCTTTTCCACCATAGCCCTCTAAGGGCTTCCAAATATCACTTTACCAGTTCCACAAGAACTGTCTTAGGTAAAGGCTTCTTGAGGAGAAAGCTGTAACTCTGTGAGATGATTTCACAGAAAACAAAGAAGTTTCTCAGAAAGCTTCTTTCTCTTTTTTATCGGAGGCTATTTTCTTTGGTCCTATAGTCTTCCAAGGGATCCGAAATATCTGTTCTCAGATTCCACAGAAATAATGCTAGCAAAGAGATCAACGAAATACAGATGTAACTCTGTGAGATGAATTAACAGAACACTAAGCAGTTTCTTAGAAAACTTCTTTCCAGATTTCATCTGAGGATATTTCCTTTTTAACTATAGCCCTCAATGGGCTTCCAAATATCACGTTGCCAATTCCACAAGAACTGTCTTAGCGAAAGGATTCTTGAGGGGAAAGCTGTAACTCTGTGAGATGATTTCATAGAAGACAAAGAAGTTTCTCAGAGAGCTTCTTTCTCTTTGTTATCGGAGGATATTTCCCTTGGCCCCATAGTCTTCAAAGGGATTCGAAATATCTCTCTCAGATTCCACAGAAATAAGGCTAGCAAGGACCTCCACGAAATACACATGTAACTCTGTGAGTGGAAGTCACACATCAGAATTATTTTCTCAGAAAGCTTCTTTCCAGGTTTTCCCTGAGAATATTTTCATTTTCACCATAGCCCTCTACGGGCATCCAAATATCACTTTGCGAATTCCAAAGGAATAGGCTTAGCAAGCGGCTTCTTGAGGGGAAAGCTGTAACTCCGTGAGATGAACTGACAGAACACTAAGCAGTTTCTCAGAAAGATTCCTTCCAGATTTCATCTGAGGATATTTCCTTTTTCATCATAGCCCTCTCTGGGCTTCCAAATATCACTTTGCCAATTCCAGAAGAACTGTCTTAGCGAAAGGTTTCTGGAGGGGAAAGCTGTAACTCTGTGAGATGATATCACAGAACACAAAGAAGATTCTCAGAAAATTTCTTTCTCTTTTTTAACGGAGGCTATTTCCTTTGGACCTCTATTATTCAAAGGGATCGGAAATATCTGTTCTCAGATTGCACAGAAATAAGTCTAGCAAAGAGATCCACGAAATACAGACGTAACTCTGTGAGTGGAAGTCACACTTCTCAAAGCAGTTTCTCAGGAAGCTTCTTTCCAGTTTTTATCTGAGGATATTGTGTTTTACACCATAGCCTTCTATATGCTTCCAAATATCACTTTGCGAATTCCAGAAGAACAGACTTAACGAGCGGCTTCTTGAGGGGAAAGCTGTAACTCTGTGAGATGAATTAACAGAACACTACGCAGTTTCCCAGAAAGCTTCTTTCCAGATTTCATCTGAGGATATTTCCTTTTTCACCATAGTCCTCTATGGTCTTCCAAATATCACTTTGCCAATTCCACAAGAACTGTCTTAGCGAAAGGCTTCTTGAGGGGAAAGCTGTAACTCTGTGAGATGATTTCACAGAACACAAAGAAGTTTCTCAGAAAGCTTCTTTCTCTTTGTGATCGGAGGATATTTCCTTTGGCCCTATAGTCGTCAAAGGGATCCGAAATATCTGTTCTCAGATTCCACAGAAATAAGGCTAGCAAAGAGATCCACGAAATACAGATGTAACTCCGTGAGTGGAAGTCACAAAACCCCAAGCAGTTTCTCAGAAAGCTTCTTTCCAGTTATTATCTGAGGATATTTTCTTTTTCACCTTAGCCCTCTATGGGCTTCCAAATATCACGTTGCGAATTCCACAAGAACAGGCCCAGAGAGCGGCTTCTTGAGGGGAAAGCTGTAACTCTGTGAAATGAATTAAAAGAACACTAAGCAGTTTCTCAGAAAGCTTCTTTCCAGATTTCATCTGAGGATATTTCCTTTTTCACCATAGCCCTCTATGGGAATCCAAATATCACTTTCCCAATTCCACAAGAACTGTCTTAGCGAAAGGCTTCTTGAGGGGAAAGCTGTAACTCTGTGAGATGATTTCATAGAACACAAAGAAGTTTGTCAGAAAGCTTCTTCCTCTTTGTGATCGGAGAATATTTCCCTTGGCCCTATTGTCTTCAATGGGATTCGAAATATCTGTTCTCAGATTCCACAGAAATAAGGCTAGCAAAGACATCCACGAAATACAGATGTAACTCTATGAGTGGAAGTCATACATCAGAATTAGCTTCTCAGAAAGCTTCTTTACAGGTTTTCCCTGAGGATATTTTCTTTTTCACCATAGCCCTCTATGGGCTTCCAAATATCTCTTTGCCAATTCCACAAGAACTGGCTTAGCGAAAGGCTTCTTGAGGTGAAAGCTGTACCTCTGTGAGATGATTTCACTGAACACAAAGAAGTTTCTCAGAAAGCTTCTCTCTCTTTGTGATCGGAGGATATTTCCTTTGGCCCTATAGTCTTCAAAGGGATCCGAAAATTTTGTGCTCAGATTCCACAGAAATAAGGCTAGCAATGAGATCCACGAAACACAGATGTATCTCTGTGAGTGGAAGTCACACATCACAAAGCAGTTTCTCAGAAAGCTACTTTCCACTTTTTATCTGAGGATATTTTCTTTTTCACCATAGCCCTTTATAGGCTTCCAAATATCACTTTGCGAATTCCACAAGAACAGGCTTAGCGAGCAGTTTCTTGAGAGGAAAGTTGTAACTCTGTGAGATGAATTAACAGAACACTAAGCAGTTTCTCAGAAAGCTACTTTCCAGATTTCATCTGAGGATATTTCCTTTTTCACCATAACCCTCCATGGGCTTCCAAATATCACTTTGCCAATTCGACAAGAACTGTCTTAGCGAAAGGCTTCTTGAGGGGATAGCTGTAACTCTGGGAGATGAATTCACAGAACACAAAGAAGTTTCTCAGAAAGCTTCTTTCTCTTTTTTATCGGAGGCTATTTCCTTTGGACCTATACTCTTCAAAGGGATCCTAAATATCTGTTCTCAGAATAAACAGAAATAAAGCTAGCAAAGAGATCCACGAAATACAGATGAAACACTGTGAGTGGAAGTCACACATCACAAAGCAGTTTCTCATAAAGCTTCTTTCCAGTTTTTCTCTGAGGATATTTTCTTTTTCACCATAGCCCTCTATGGGCTTCCAAATATCACTTTTCGAATTCCATAAGAACAGGCTTAGCCAGCGGACTCTTGAGGGGGAATCTGTAACTCTGTGAGATGAATTAACAGAACACTAAGCAGTTTCTCAGAAAGCTTCTTTCCAGATTTCATCTGAGGATATTTCCTTTTTCACCATAGCCTTCTAGGGGCTCCCAAATATCACTTTCCAAATTCCACAAGAACTGTCTTAGCGAAAGGCTTCTTGAGGTAAAAGCTGTAACTCTGTGAAATGATTTCACAGAACACAAAGAAGTTTCTTAGAAAGATTCTTTCTCTTTGTTATCGGAGGATATTTCCTTTGGCCCTATAGTCTTCAAAGGGATCCGAAATATCTGCTCTCAGATTCCACAGAAATAAGACTAGCAAAGACATCCACGAAATAAAGATGTCACTCTGTGAGTGGAAGTCACACATCAGAATTAGATTCTCAGAAAGCTTCTTTCCAGTTTTTCCGTGAGGATACTTTCTTTTTCACCGTAGCCCTCTATGGGCTTCCAAATATCACTTTGAGAATTCCACAAGAACAGTCTTAACGAGCGGCTTCTTGAGGGGAAAGCTGTAACTATGTGAGATGAATTAACAGAACACAAAACAGTTTCACAGAAAGCTTCGTTCCAGTTTTTCTCTGAGGATATTTTCTTTTTCACCATAGCCCTCTATGGGCTTCCTAATATCACTTTGCGAATTCCACAAAAACAGGCACAGCCAGCGGCTTCTTGAGGGGAAAGCTGTAACTCTGTGAGATGAATTAACAGAACACAAAACAGTTTCTCTGAAAGCTTCTTTCCAGATATCATCTGTTTTATTTCCTTTTTCACCATAGCGCACTATGGGCTTCCAAATATCGCTTTGCCAATTCCACAAGAACTGTCTTAGTGAAAGGTTTCTTGAGGGGAAAGCTGTAACTCTGTGAGATGATTTCACAGAACACAAAGACGTTTCTCAGAAAACTTCTTTCTCTTTTTTATCGGAGGCTATTTCCTTTGGACGTCTATTCTTCAAAAGGATCCGAAATATCTGTTCTCAGATTCCACAGAAATAAGGCTAGCAAAGAGATCCACGAAATACAGATATAACTCTGTGAGTGGAAGTCACACATCTCAAAGCAGTTTCTCAGAAAGCTTCTTTCCAGTTTTTATATGAGGATATGGTCTTTTTCACCATAGCCCTCTATGGGTTTCCAAATATCACTTTGTGAATTCCACAAGAACAGGCTTAACGAGCGGCTTCTTGAGGGGAATGTTGTAACTCTGTGAGATGAATTAAGAGAACACTAAGCAGTTTCCCAGAAAGCTTCTTTCCAGATTTCATCTGAGGATATTTCCTTTTTCACCATAGCCCTCTGGGGGCTTCCAAGTATCACTTTGCAAATTCCACAAGAACTATCTTAGCGAAAGGCTTCTTGAGGGGAAAGCTGTAACTCGGTGAGATGATTTCACAGAACACAAAGAAGTTTCTCAGAAAGTTTCTTTCTCTTTGTGATCGGAGGATATTTCCTTTGGCCCTGTAGTCTTCAAAGGGATCAGAAATATCTGTTCTCATTTTCCACAGAAATAAGGCTAGCAAAGAGATCCACGAAATACAGATGTCACTCGGTGAGTGGAAGTCACACACCACATAGCAGTTTCTCAGAAAGCTTCTTTCCAGTTTTTATCTGAGTATATTTTCTTTTTCACCATAGCCCTCTATGGGTTTCCAAATATCACTTTACGAATTCCACAAGAAGACTCTTAGCGAGAGGCTTCTTGAGGGAAAAGCTGTAACTCCGTGAGATGAATTGACAAAATACTAAGCAGTTTCTCAGAAAGCTTCTTTTCAGATTTCATCTGAGGATATTTCCTTTTTCATCATAGCCCTCTCTGGGCTTCCAAATATCCCTTTGCCAATTCCACAAGAACTGTCTTAGTGAAAGGCTTCTTGAGGGGAAAGCTGTAACTCTGTGAGATGATTTCACAGAACACAAAGAAGTTTCTCAGAAAGATTCTTTCTCTTTATGATCGGAGGATATTTCCTTTGGCCCTATAGTCGTCAAAGGGATCCGAAATATCTGTTCTCAGATTCCACAGAAATAAGGCTAGCAAAGAGATCCACGAAATACAGATGTAACTCCGTGAGTGGAAGTCACAAAACCCCAAGCAGTTTCTCAGAAAGCTTCTTTCCAGTTATTTTCTGAGGGTATTTTCTTTTTCACCTTAGCCCTCTATGGGCTTCCAAATATCACGTTGCGAATTCCACAAGAACAGGCCTAGAGAGCGGCTTCTTGAGGGGAAAGCTGTAACTCTGTGAAATGAATTAAAAGAACACTAAGCAGTTTCTCAGAAAGCTTCTTTCCAGATTTCATCTGAGGATATTTCCTTTTTCACCATAGCCCTCTATGGGATTCCAAATATCACTTTCCCAATTCCACAAGAACTGTCTTAGCGAAAGGCTTCTTGAGGGGAAAGCTGTAACTCTGTGAGATGATTTCATAGAACACAAAGAAGTTTGTCAGAAAGCTTCTTTCTCTTTGTTATCGGAGAATATTTCCCTTGGCCTTATTGTCTTCAAAGGGATTCGAAATATCTGTTCTCAGATTCCACAGAAATAAGGCTAGCAAAGACATCCACGAAATACAGATGTAACTCTATGAGTGGAAGTCACACATGAGAATTAGCTTCTCAGAAAGCTTCTTTACAGGTTTTCCCTGAGGATATTTTCTTTTTCACCATAGCACTCTATGGGCTTCCAAATATCACTTTGCCAATTCCACAAGAACTGTTTTAGCGAAAGGCTTCTTGAGGGGAAAGCTGTAACTCTGTGAGATGATTTCACAGAACACAAAGACGTTTCTCAGCAAACTTCTTTCTCTTTTTTATCGGAGGCTATTTCCTTTGGCCCTATATTCTTCAAAGGGATCCGAAATATCTGTTCTCAGATTCCACAGAAATAAGGCTAGCAAAGAGATCCACGAAATACAGATGTAACTCTGTGAGTGGAAGTCACACATCTGAAAGCAGTTTCTCAGAAGCTTCTTTCCAGTTTTTCTCTGAGGATGTTTTATTTTTCACCGTAGCCCTCTATGGGCTTCCAAATATCACTTTGCGAATTCCACAAGAACAGGCTTAGCGAACGGCTTCTTGAGGAGAAAGCTGTAACCCTGTGAGGTGAATTGACAGAACATTACTCAGTTTGGCAGAAAGCTTCTTTTCAGATTTCATCTGAGGATACTTCCTTTTCCACCATAGCCCTCTAAGGGCTTCCAAATATCACTTTACCAGTTCCACAAGAACTGTCTTAGGTAAAGGCTTCTTGAGGAGAAAGCTGTAACTCTGTGAGATGATTTCACAGAAAACAAAGAAGTTTCTCAGAAAGCTTCTTTCTCTTTTTTATCGGAGGCTATTTTCTTTGGTCCTATAGTCTTCCAAGGGATCCGAAATATCTGTTCTCAGATTCCACAGAAATAATGCTAGCAAAGAGATCAACGAAATACAGATGTAACTCTGTGAGATGAATTAACAGAACACTAAGCAGTTTCTTAGAAAACTTCTTTCCAGATTTCATCTGAGGATATTTCCTTTTTAACTATAGCCCTCAATGGGCTTCCAAATATCACGTTGCCAATTCCACAAGAACTGTCTTAGCGAAAGGATTCTTGAGGGGAAAGCTGTAACTCTGTGAGATGATTTCATAGAAGACAAAGAAGTTTCTCAGAGAGCTTCTTTCTCTTTGTTATCGGAGGATATTTCCCTTGGCCCCATAGTCTTCAAAGGGATTCGAAATATCTCTCTCAGATTCCACAGAAATAAGGCTAGCAAGGACCTCCACGAAATACACATGTAACTCTGTGAGTGGAAGTCACACATCAGAATTATTTTCTCAGAAAGCTTCTTTCCAGGTTTTCCCTGAGAATATTTTCATTTTCACCATAGCCCTCTACGGGCATCCAAATATCACTTTGCGAATTCCAAAGGAATAGGCTTAGCAAGCGGCTTCTTGAGGGGAAAGCTGTAACTCCGTGAGATGAACTGACAGAACACTAAGCAGTTTCTCAGAAAGATTCCTTCCAGATTTCATCTGAGGATATTTCCTTTTTCATCATAGCCCTCTCTGGGCTTCCAAATATCACTTTGCCAATTCCAGAAGAACTGTCTTAGCGAAAGGTTTCTGGAGGGGAAAGCTGTAACTCTGTGAGATGATATCACAGAACACAAAGAAGATTCTCAGAAAATTTCTTTCTCTTTTTTAACGGAGGCTATTTCCTTTGGACCTCTATTATTCAAAGGGATCGGAAATATCTGTTCTCAGATTGCACAGAAATAAGTCTAGCAAAGAGATCCACGAAATACAGACGTAACTCTGTGAGTGGAAGTCACACTTCTCAAAGCAGTTTCTCAGGAAGCTTCTTTCCAGTTTTTATCTGAGGATATTGTGTTTTACACCATAGCCTTCTATATGCTTCCAAATATCACTTTGCGAATTCCAGAAGAACAGACTTAACGAGCGGCTTCTTGAGGGGAAAGCTGTAACTCTGTGAGATGAATTAACAGAACACTACGCAGTTTCCCAGAAAGCTTCTTTCCAGATTTCATCTGAGGATATTTCCTTTTTCACCATAGTCCTCTATGGTCTTCCAAATATCACTTTGCCAATTCCACAAGAACTGTCTTAGCGAAAGGCTTCTTGAGGGGAAAGCTGTAACTCTGTGAGATGATTTCACAGAACACAAAGAAGTTTCTCAGAAAGCTTCTTTCTCTTTGTGATCGGAGGATATTTCCTTTGGCCCTATAGTCGTCAAAGGGATCCGAAATATCTGTTCTCAGATTCCACAGAAATAAGGCTAGCAAAGAGATCCACGAAATACAGATGTAACTCCGTGAGTGGAAGTCACAAAACCCCAAGCAGTTTCTCAGAAAGCTTCTTTCCAGTTATTATCTGAGGATATTTTCTTTTTCACCTTAGCCCTCTATGGGCTTCCAAATATCACGTTGCGAATTCCACAAGAACAGGCCCAGAGAGCGGCTTCTTGAGGGGAAAGCTGTAACTCTGTGAAATGAATTAAAAGAACACTAAGCAGTTTCTCAGAAAGCTTCTTTCCAGATTTCATCTGAGGATATTTCCTTTTTCACCATAGCCCTCTATGGGAATCCAAATATCACTTTCCCAATTCCACAAGAACTGTCTTAGCGAAAGGCTTCTTGAGGGGAAAGCTGTAACTCTGTGAGATGATTTCATAGAACACAAAGAAGTTTGTCAGAAAGCTTCTTCCTCTTTGTGATCGGAGAATATTTCCCTTGGCCCTATTGTCTTCAATGGGATTCGAAATATCTGTTCTCAGATTCCACAGAAATAAGGCTAGCAAAGACATCCACGAAATACAGATGTAACTCTATGAGTGGAAGTCATACATCAGAATTAGCTTCTCAGAAAGCTTCTTTACAGGTTTTCCCTGAGGATATTTTCTTTTTCACCATAGCCCTCTATGGGCTTCCAAATATCTCTTTGCCAATTCCACAAGAACTGGCTTAGCGAAAGGCTTCTTGAGGTGAAAGCTGTACCTCTGTGAGATGATTTCACTGAACACAAAGAAGTTTCTCAGAAAGCTTCTCTCTCTTTGTGATCGGAGGATATTTCCTTTGGCCCTATAGTCTTCAAAGGGATCCGAAAATTTTGTGCTCAGATTCCACAGAAATAAGGCTAGCAATGAGATCCACGAAACACAGATGTATCTCTGTGAGTGGAAGTCACACATCACAAAGCAGTTTCTCAGAAAGCTACTTTCCACTTTTTATCTGAGGATATTTTCTTTTTCACCATAGCCCTTTATAGGCTTCCAAATATCACTTTGCGAATTCCACAAGAACAGGCTTAGCGAGCAGTTTCTTGAGAGGAAAGTTGTAACTCTGTGAGATGAATTAACAGAACACTAAGCAGTTTCTCAGAAAGCTACTTTCCAGATTTCATCTGAGGATATTTCCTTTTTCACCATAACCCTCCATGGGCTTCCAAATATCACTTTGCCAATTCGACAAGAACTGTCTTAGCGAAAGGCTTCTTGAGGGGATAGCTGTAACTCTGGGAGATGAATTCACAGAACACAAAGAAGTTTCTCAGAAAGCTTCTTTCTCTTTTTTATCGGAGGCTATTTCCTTTGGACCTATACTCTTCAAAGGGATCCTAAATATCTGTTCTCAGAATAAACAGAAATAAAGCTAGCAAAGAGATCCACGAAATACAGATGAAACACTGTGAGTGGAAGTCACACATCACAAAGCAGTTTCTCATAAAGCTTCTTTCCAGTTTTTCTCTGAGGATATTTTCTTTTTCACCATAGCCCTCTATGGGCTTCCAAATATCACTTTTCGAATTCCATAAGAACAGGCTTAGCCAGCGGACTCTTGAGGGGGAATCTGTAACTCTGTGAGATGAATTAACAGAACACTAAGCAGTTTCTCAGAAAGCTTCTTTCCAGATTTCATCTGAGGATATTTCCTTTTTCACCATAGCCTTCTAGGGGCTCCCAAATATCACTTTCCAAATTCCACAAGAACTGTCTTAGCGAAAGGCTTCTTGAGGTAAAAGCTGTAACTCTGTGAAATGATTTCACAGAACACAAAGAAGTTTCTTAGAAAGATTCTTTCTCTTTGTTATCGGAGGATATTTCCTTTGGCCCTATAGTCTTCAAAGGGATCCAAAATATCTGCTCTCAGATTCCACAGAAATAAGACTAGCAAAGACATCCACGAAATAAAGATGTCACTCTGTGAGTGGAAGTCACACATCAGAATTAGATTCTCAGAAAGCTTCTTTCCAGTTTTTCCGTGAGGATACTTTCTTTTTCACCGTAGCCCTCTATGGGCTTCCAAATATCACTTTGAGAATTCCACAAGAACAGGCTTAGCGAGCGGCTTCTTGAGGGGAAAGCTGTAACTCTGTGAGATGAATTAACAGAACACTAAGCAGTTTCTGAGAAAGCTTCTTTCCAGATTTCATCTGAGGATATTTCCTTTTTCACCATAGACCTCGAAGCCTTCCAAATATCACTTTACCAATTCCACAAGAAATCTCTTAGCGAAAGGCTTCTTGAGGGGAAAGCGGTAACTCTGTGAGATGATTTCACGGAACACAAAGAAGTTTCTCAGGAAGCTTCTTTCTCTTTGTGATCGCAGGATATTTCCTTTGGCCCTATAGTCTTCCAAGGGATCGGAAATATCTGCTCTCAGATTCCACAGAAATAAGGCTAGCAAAGAGATCCACGAAATACAGATGTCACTCAGTGAGTGGAAATCACAAATCACAGAGCAGTTTCTCAGAAAGCTTCTTTCCAGTTTTTCTCTGAGGATACTTTCTTTTTCACCATAGCCCTCTCTGGGCTTCCAAATATCACTTTGCGAATTCCAGAAGAACAGCCTTAGCGAACGGCTTCTTGAAGGGAAAGCTGTAACTCTGTGAGATGAATTAACAGAACACTAAGCAGTTTCTCAGAAAGCTTCTTTCCAGATTTCATCTGAGGATATTTCCTTTTTCACCATAGCCCTCTATGGGCTTCCAAATATCACTTTGCCAATTCTACAAGAACTGTCTTAGAGAAAGGCTTATTGAGGGGAAAGCTGTAACTCTGTGAGATGACTTCACAGAACACAAAGAAGTTTCTCAGAAAGCTTCCTTCTCTTTGTAATCGGAGAATATTTCCCTTGGCCCTATAGTCTTCCAAGAAATCCGAAATATCTGTTTTCAGATTCCACAGAAATAAGACTAGCAAAGAGATCCACGAAATACAGATGTAACTCTGTGAGTGGAAGTCACACATCACAAAGCTGTTTCTCAGAAAGCTTCTTTCCAGTTTCTCTCTGAGGATATTTCCTTTTTCACCAGAGCCCTCTACGGGCTTCCAAATATCACTTTGCGAATTCCACAAGAACTGGCTTAGCGAGCGGCTTCTTGAGGGGAAAGCTGTAACTCTGTGAGATGAATTTACAGAACACTAAGCAGTTTCTCAGAAAGCTTCTTTCCAGATTTCATCTAAGGATATTTCCTTTTTCACCATAGCCCTCTATGGGCTTCCAAATATCACTTTGCCAATTCCACAAGATCTATCTTAGCAAAAGGCTTCTTGAGGGAAATGCTGTAACTCTGTGAGATGATTTCACAGAACACAAAGAAGTTTCTCAGAAAGCTTCTTTCTCTTTGTTATCGGAGGCTATTTCCTTTGGCCCTATAGTCTTCCAAGAGATCCGAAATATCTGTTCTCAGATTCCACAGAAATAAGGCTAGCAAAGAGATCCACGAAATACAGATGTAACTCTGTGAGTGGAAGTCACACATCACAAAGCAGTTTCTCAGAAAGCATCTTTCCAGTTGTTCTCTGAGGATATTTTCTTTTTCACCATAGACCTCTACAGGCTTCCAAATATCACTTTCCGAATTCCTCAAGAACAGGCTTAGCCAGCGGCTTCTTGTAGGCAAAACTGTAACTCTGTGAGATGAATTACCAGAACACTAAGCAGTTTCTCAGAAACCTTCTTTCCAGATTTCATCTGAGGACATTTCCTTTTTCACCATAGCCCTCTATGGGCTTCCAAATATCACTTTGCCAATTCCACAAGAACTGTCTTAGCGAAAGACTTCTTCAGGGGAAAGCTGTAATTCTGTGAGATGATTTCACAGAACACAAAGAAGTTTCTCAGAAAGCTTCTTTCTCTTTGTTTTCGGAGGATATTTCCTTTGGCCGTATAGTCATCTATGGGATCAGAAATATCAGTTCTGAGATTCCACAGAAATAAGGCTAGTAAAGAGATCCACGAAATACAGATGTCACTCGGTGAGTGGAAGTCACACATCACAGAGCAGTTTCTCAGAAAGCTTCTTTCCAGTTTTTCTCTGAGGATATTTTCTTTTTCACCATAGCCCTCTATGGGCTTCCAAATATCACTTTGCGAATTCCACAAGAATAGGCTTAGCGAGCGGCTTCTTGAGGGGAAAGGTGTAACTCTGTGAGATGAATTTACAGAACACTAAGCAGTTTCTCAGAAAGCTTCTGTCCAGATTTCATCTGAGGAAATTTCCTTTTTCACCATAGCCCTCTATGGGCTTCCAAATATCACTTTGCCAATTCCACAAGATCTGTCTTAGCGAAAGGCTTCTTGAGGGGAAAGCTGTAACTCTGTGAGATGATATCACGGAACACAAAGAAGTTTCTCAGGAAGTTTCTTTCTCTTTGTGATCGGAGGATATTTCCTTTTTCCCTATAGTCTTCAAAGGAATCCGAAATATTTGTCCTCAGATTCCACAGAAATAAGGCTAGCAAAGAGATCCACGAAATACAGATGTAACTCTGTGAGTGGAAGTCACACATCACAAAGCAGTTTCTCAGAAAGCATCTTTCCAGTTGTTCTCTGAGGATATTTTCTTTATCACCATAGCCCTCTATGGGCTTCCAAATATCACTTTGCGAATTCCACAAGAACAGGCTTAGTGAGCGGCTTCTTGAGGGGAAAGCAGTAACTCTGTGAGATGAATTTACAGAACACTAAGTAGTTTCTCAGAAAGCTTCTTTCCAGATTTCATCTGAGGAAATTTCCTTTTTCAACATAGCCCTCTATGGGCTTCCAAATATCCCTTTGCCAATTCCACAAGAACTCTCTTAGCGAAAGGCTTCTTGAGGGGAAAGCGGTAACTCTGTGAGATGATTTCACGGAACACAAAGAAGTTTCTCAGGAAGCTTCTTTCTCTTTGTGATCGCAGGATATTTCCTTTGGCCCTATAGTCTTCCAAGGGATCGGAAATATCTGCTCTCAGATTCCACAGAAATAAGGCTAGCAAAGAGATCCACGAAATACAGATGTCACTCAGTGAGTGGAAATCACACATCACAGAGCAGTTTCTCAGAAAGCTTCTTTCCAGTTTTTCTCTGAGGATACTTTCTTTTCACCATAGCCCTCTATGGGCTTCCAAATATCACTTTGCGAATTCCAGAAGAACAGCCTTAGCGAACGGCTTCTTGAAGGGAAAGCTGTAACTCTGTGAGATGAATTAACAGAACACTAAGCAGTTTCTCAGAAAGCTTCTTTCCAGATTTCATCTGAGGATATTTCCTTTTTCACCATAGCCCTCTATGGGCTTCCAAATATCACTTTGCCAATTCTACAAGAACTGTCTTAGAGAAAGGCTTATTGAGGGGAAAGCTGTAACTCTGTGAGATGACTTCACAGAACACAAAGAAGTTTCTCAGAAAGCTTCCTTCTCTTTGTAATCGGAGAATATTTCCCTTGGCCCTATAGTCTTCCAAGAAATCCGAAATATCTGTTTTCAGATTCCACAGAAATAAGACTAGCAAAGAGATCCACGAAATACAGATGTAACTCTGTGAGTGGAAGTCACACATCACAAAGCTGTTTCTCAGAAAGCTTCTTTCCAGTTTCTCTCTGAGGATATTTCCTTTTTCACCAGAGCCCTCTACGGGCTTCCAAATATCACTTTGCGAATTCCACAAGAACTGGCTTAGCGAGCGGCTTCTTGAGGGGAAAGCTGTAACTCTGTGAGATGAATTTACAGAACACTAAGCAGTTTCTCAGAAAGCTTCTTTCCAGATTTCATCTAAGGATATTTCCTTTTTCACCATAGCCCTCTATGGGCTTCCAAATATCACTTTGCCAATTCCACAAGATCTATCTTAGCAAAAGGCTTCTTGAGGGAAATGCTGTAACTCTGTGAGATGATTTCACAGAACACAAAGAAGTTTCTCAGAAAGCTTCTTTCTCTTTGTTATCGGAGGCTATTTCCTTTGGCCCTATAGTCTTCCAAGAGATCCGAAATATCTGTTCTCAGATTCCACAGAAATAAGGCTAGCAAAGAGATCCACGAAATACAGATGTAACTCTGTGAGTGGAAGTCACACATCACAAAGCAGTTTCTCAGAAAGCATCTTTCCAGTTGTTCTCTGAGGATATTTTCTTTATCACCATAGCCCTCTATGGGCTTCCAAATATCACTTTGCGAATTCCACAAGAACAGGCTTAGTGAGCGGCTTCTTGAGGGGAAAGGTGTAACTCTGTGAGATGAATTTACAGAACACTAAGCAGTTTCTCAGAAAGCTTCTTTCCAGATTTCATCTGAGGAAATTTCCTTTTTCACCATAGCCCTCTATGGGCTTCAAAATATCCCTTTGCCAATTCCACAAGAACTCTCTTACGAAAGGCTTCTTGAGGGGAAAGCTGTAACTCTGTGAGATGATTTCACGGAACACAAAGAAGTTTCTCAGGAAGCTTCTTTCTCTTTGTGATCGGAGGATATTTCCTTTGGCCCTATAGTCTTCCAAGGGATCGGAAATATCAGTTCTCAGATTTCACAGAAAGAAGGCTAGCAAAGAGATCCACGAAATACAGATGTAACTGTGTGAGTGGAAGTCACCCATAACAAAGCAGTTTCTCAGAAAGCTTCTTTCCAGTTTTTCTCTGAGGATATTTTCTTTATCACCATAGCCCTCTATGGGCTTCCAAATATTACTTTGCGAATTCCAGGAGAACAGCCTTAGCGAACAGCTTCTTGAAGGGAAAGCTGTAACTCTGTGAGATGAATTTGCAGAACACTAAGCAGTTTCTCAGAAAGCTTCTCTCCAGAGTTCATCTGAGGATATTTCCTTTTTCACCATAGCCCTCTATGGGCTTCCAAATATCACTTTGCCAATTCCACAAGAACTGTCTTACGGAAAGGCTTCTTGAGGGGAAAGCTGTAACTCTGTGAGTTGATTTCACAGAACACGAAGAAGTTTCTCAGAAAGCTTCTTTCTCTTTGTGATTGGAGGATATTTCATTTGGCCCTATAGTCTTCCAAGGGTTCCGAAATATCTGTTTTCAGATTCCACAGAAATAAGGCTAGCAAAGGGATCCACGAAATACAGATGTAACTCTGTGAGAGGAAGTCACACATCACAAAGCAGTTTCTCAGAAAGCTTCTTTCCAGTTTTTCTCTGAGGATAGTTTCTTTTTCACCATAGCCCTCTATGGGTTTCCAAATATCACTTTGCGAATTCCACAAGAACAGGCTTAGCCAGCGGCTTCCTGAGGGGAAAGGTGTAACTCTGTGAGATGAATTAACAGAACACTAAGCAGTTTATCAGAAAGCTTCTTTCCAGTTTCATCTGAGGAAATTAAATTTTTCACCATAGCCCTCTAAGGGCTTCCAAATATCACTTTTCCAATTCCACAAGAACTGTCTTAGCGAAAGGCTTCTGGAGATTAAAGCTGTAACTCTGTGAGACGATTTCAAAGAACACAAAGAAGTTTCTAGGAAAGCTTCGTTCTCTTTGTTATCGGAGCGTATTTCCTTTGGCCCTCTAGTCTTTAAAGGGATCCGAAATATCTGTTCTCAGATTCCACAGAAATAAGGCTAGCAAAGAGATCCACGAAATACAGATGTCACTCGGTGAGTGGAAGTCACACATCACAGAGCAGTTTCTCAGAAAGCTTCTTTCCATTTTTTCTCTGAGGATATTTTCTTTTTCACTATAGCCCTCTATTTGCTTCCAAATATCACTTTGCGAATTCCAGAAGAACGGCCTTAGCGAACGGCTTATTGAGGGGAAAGCTGTAACTCTGTGAGATGACTTCACAGAACACAAAGAAGTTTCTCAGAAAGCTTCTTTCTCTTTGTTATCGGAGAATATTTCCCTTGGCCCTATAGTCTTCCAAGAAATCCGAAATATCTGTTTTCAGATTCCACAGAAATAAGACTAGCAAAGAGATCCACGAAATACAGATGTAACTCTGTGAGTGGAAGTCACACATCACAAAGCTGTTCCTCAGAAAGCTTCTTTCCAGTTTTTCTCTGAGGATATTTCCTTTTTCACCATAGCCCTCTATGGGCTTCCAAATATCACTTTGCGAATTCCACAAGAACTGGCTTAGCGAGCGGCTTCTTGAGGGGAAAGCTGTAACTCTGTGAGATGAATTTACAGAACACTATGCAGTTTTTCAGAAAGGTTCTTACCAGATTTCATCTGAGGATATTTCCTTTTTCACCATAGCCCTCTATGGGCTTCCAAATATCACTTTACCAATTCCACAAGATCTGTCTTAGCGAAACGCTTCTTGAGGGGAAAGCTGTAACTCTGTGAGATGATTTCAAAGAACACTAAGAAGTTTCTCAGAAAGCTTCTTTCTCTTTGTTTTCGGAGGATATTTCCTTTGGCCCTATGGTCTTCAAAGGGATCCGAAATATTTCTTCTCAGATTCCACAGAAATAAGGCTAGCAAAGAGATCCACGAAATACAGATGTAACTCTGTGAGTGGAAGTCACACACACATCACAAAGCAGTTTCTCAGAAAGCTGCTTTCCAGTTTTTCTCTGAGGATATTTTCTTTTTCCCCATAGCCAACTATGGGCTTCCAAATATCACTTTGCGAATTCCACAAGAACAGGCTTAGCTAGCGTCTTCTTGAGGGGAAAGCTGTAACTCTGTTAGATGAATTAGCAGAACACTAAGCCGTTTCTCAGAAAGCTTCTTTCCAGATTTCATCTGAGGATATTTCCTTTTTCACCATAGCCCTCTCTGGGCTTCCAAATATCACTTTGCCAATTCCAGAAGAACTGTTTTAGCGAAAGGCTTCTTGAGGAAAAAAGCTGTAAATCTTGGAGATGATTTCACAGAACTCAAAGAAGTTTCTCAGAAAGCTTCTTTCTCTTTGTGATCGGAGGCTTCTTCCTTTAGCCTTATAGTCTTCCAAGGGATCCGAAATATGTGTTCTCAGATTCCACAGAAATAAGGCTAGGAAAGAGACCCACGAAATACAGATGTAACTCTGTGAGTGGAAGTCACACATCACAAAGCAGTTTCTCAGAAAGCTTCTTTCCAGTTTTTCTCTGATGATATTTTCTTTTTCACCATAGCCCTCTATGGGCTTTCAAATATTACTTTGCGAATTCCACAAAAACAGGCTTAGCGACTGGCTTCTTGAGGGGAAAGCTGTAACTCTGTGAGATGAATTAACAGAACACTAAACAGTTTCTCAGAAAGCTTCTTTCCAGATTTCATCTAAGGATATTTCCTTTTTCACCATAGCCATCTATGGGCTTCCAAATATCACTTTGCCAAATCCACAAGAACTGTCTTAGCGAAAGGCTTCTTGAGGGGAAAGCTGTAACTCTGTCAGGTGATTTCACAGAACACAGGGAAGTTTCTCAGAATGCTTCTTTCTCTTTGTGATCGGAGGATATTTCCTTTGCCACTATAGTCTTCAAAGGGATCCGAAATATCTGTTCTCAGATTCCACAGAAATAAGGCTAGCAAAGAGATCCATGAAATACAGATGTAACTCTGTGAGTGGAAGTCACACATCACAAAGCAGTTTCTCAGAAAGCTTCCTTCCAGTTTTTTTCTGAGGATATTTTCTTTTTCACCATAGCCCTTTATGGGCTTCCAAATATCACTTTGTGAATTCCACAAGAACAGGCTTAGCGAGCAGCTTCTTGAGGGGAAAGCTGTAACTCTGTGAGATGAATTAAGAGAACACGAAGCAGTTTCTCAGAAAGCTTATTTCCAGATTTCATCTGAGTATATTTCCTTTTTCACCATAGCCCCTATGGGCTTCCAAATATCACTTTGCCAATTCCCCAAGAACTGTGTTAGCGAAAGGTTTCTTGAGGGGAAAGCTGTAACTCTGTGAGATGATTTCACAGAACACAAAGAAATTTCTCAGAAAGCTTCTTGCTCTTTTTTATCGGAGGATATTTCCTTTGTCCCTCTAGTCTTCAAAGGGATCCGAAATATCTGTTCTCAGATTCCACAGATATAAGGCTAGCAAAGGGATCCACGAAATACAGATGTAACTCCGTGAGTGGAAGTCACAAAACCCCAAGCAGTTTCTCAGAAAGCTTCTTTCCAGTTATTATCTGAGGATATTTTCTTTTTCACCTTAGCCCTCTATGGGCTTCCAAATATCACGTTGCGAATTCCACAAGAACAGGCCCAGAGAGCGGCTTCTTGAGGGGAAAGCTGTAACTCTGTGAAATGAATTAAAAGAACACTAAGCAGTTTCTCAGAAAGCTTCTTTCCAGATTTCATCTGAGGATATTTCCTTTTTCACCATCGCCCTCTATGGGAATCCAAATATCACTTTCCCAATTCCACAAGAACTGTCTTAGCGAAAGGCTTCTTGAGGGGAAAGCTGTAACTCTGTGAGATGATTTCATAGAACACAAAGAAGTTTGTCAGAAAGCTTCTTCCTCTTTGTGATCGGAGAATATTTCCCTTGGCCCTATTGTCTTCAATGGGATTCGAAATATCTGTTCTCAGATTCCACAGAAATAAGGCTAGCAAAGACATCCACGAAATACAGATGTAACTCTATGAGTGGAAGTCATACATCAGAATTAGCTTCTCAGAAAGCTTCTTTACAGGTTTTCCCTGAGGATATTTTCTTTTTCACCATAGCCCTCTATGGGCTTCCAAATATCTCTTTGCCAATTCCACAAGAACTGGCTTAGCGAAAGGCTTCTTGAGGTGAAAGCTGTACCTCTGTGAGATGATTTCACTGAACACAAAGAAGTTTCTCAGAAAGCTTCTCTCTCTTTGTGATCGGAGGATATTTCCTTTGGCCCTATAGTCTTCAAAGGGATCCGAAAATTTTGTGCTCAGATTCCACAGAAATAAGGCTAGCAATGAGATCCACGAAACACAGATGTATCTCTGTGAGTGGAAGTCACACATCACAAAGCAGTTTCTCAGAAAGCTACTTTCCACTTTTTATCTGAGGATATTTTCTTTTTCACCATAGCCCTTTATAGGCTTCCAAATATCACTTTGCGAATTCCACAAGAACAGGCTTAGCGAGCAGTTTCTTGAGAGGAAAGTTGTAACTCTGTGAGATGAATTAACAGAACACTAAGCAGTTTCTCAGAAAGCTACTTTCCAGATTTCATCTGAGGATATTTCCTTTTTCACCATAACCCTCCATGGGCTTCCAAATATCACTTTGCCAATTCGACAAGAACTGTCTTAGCGAAAGGCTTCTTGAGGGGATAGCTGTAACTCTGGGAGATGAATTCACAGAACACAAAGAAGTTTCTCAGAAAGCTTCTTTCTCTTTTTTATCGGAGGCTATTTCCTTTGGACCTATTGTCTTCAAAGGGATCCTAAATATCTATTCTCAGAATAAACAGAAATAAAGCTAGCAAAGAGATCCATGAAATACAGATGAAACCCTGTGAGTGGAAGTCACACATCACAAAGCAGTTTCTCATAAAGCTTCTTTCCAGTTTTTCTCTGAGGATATTTTCTTTTTCACCATAGCCCTCTATGGGCTTCCAAATATCACTTTTCGAATTCCATAAGAACAGGCTTAGCCAGCGGACTCTTGAGGGGGAATCTGTAACTCTGTGAGATGAATTAACAGAAAACTAAGCAGATTCTCAGAAAGCTTCTTTCCAGATTTCATCTGAGGATATTTCCTTTTTCACCATAGCCTTCTAGGGGCTCCCAAATATCACTTTCCAAATTCCACAAGAACTGTCTTAGCGAAAGGCTTCTTGAGGTAAAAGCTGTAACTCTGTGAAATGATTTCACAGAACACAAAGAAGTTTCTTAGAAAGATTCTTTCTCTTTGTTATCGGAGGATATTTCCTTTGGCCCTATAGTCTTCAAAGGGATCCGAAATATCTGCTCTCAGATTCCACAGAAATAAGACTAGCAAAGACATCCACGAAATAAAGATGTCACTCTGTGAGTGGAAGTCACACATCAGAATTAGTTTCTCAGAAAGCTTCTTTCCAGTTTTTCCGTGAGGATACTTTCTTTTTCACCGTAGCCCTCTATGGGCTTCCAAATATCACTTTGAGAATTCCACAAGAACAGGCTTAGTGAGCGGCTTCTTGAGGGGAAAGCTGTAACTCTGTGAGATGAATTAACAGAACACTAAGCAGTTTCTGAGAAAGCTTCTTTCCAGATTTCATCTGAGGATATTTCCTTTTTCACCATAGACCTCGAAGCCTTCCAAATATCACTTTACCAATTCCACAAGAACTGTCTTAGCGAAAGGCTTCTTGAGGGGAAAGCTGTAACTCTGTGAGATGATTTCACAGAACACAAAGAAGTTTCTTAGAAAGATTCTTTCTCTTTGTTATCGGAGGCTATTTCCTTTGGCCCTATAGTCTTCCAAGAGATCCGAAATATCTGTTCTCAGATTCCACAGAAATAAGGCTAGCAAAGAGATCCACGAAATACAGATGTAACTCGGTGATTGGAAGTCACACACACAAAGCAGTTTCTCAGAAAGCTTCTTTCCAGTTTTTCTCTGAGGATATTTTCTTTTTCACCATAGACCTCTACAGGCTTCCAAATATCACTTTCCGAATTCCTCAAGAACAGGCTTAGCCAGCGGCTTCTTGTAGGCAAAACTGTAACTCTGTGAGATGAATTACCAGAACACTAAGCAGTTTCTCAGAAACCTTCTTTCCAGATTTCATCTGAGGACATTTCCTTTTTCACCATAGCCCTCTATGGGCTTCCAAATATCACTTTGCCAATTCCACAAGAACTGTCTTAGCGAAAGACTTCTTCAGGGGAAAGCTGTAATTCTGTGAGATGATTTCACAGAACACAAAGAAGTTTCTCAGAAAGCTTCTTTCTCTTTGTTTTCGGAGGATATTTCCTTTGGCCGTATAGTCATCTATGGGATCAGAAATATCAGTTCTGAGATTCCACAGAAGTAAGGCTAGTAAAGAGATCCACGAAATACAGATGTCACTCGGTGAGTGGAAGTCACACATCACAGAGCAGTTTCTCAGAAAGCTTCTTTCCAGTTTTTCTCTGAGGATATTTTCTTTTTCACCATAGCCCTCTATGGGCTTCCAAATATCACTTTGCGAATTCCACAAGAATAGGCTTAGCGAGCGGCTTCTTGAGGGGAAAGGTGTAACTCTGTGAGATGAATTTACAGAACACTAAGCAGTTTCTCAGAAAGCTTCTGTCCAGATTTCATCTGAGGAAATTTCCTTTTTCACCATAGCCCTCTATGGGCTTCCAAATATCACTTTGCCAATTCCACAAGATCTGTCTTAGCGAAAGGCTTCTTGAGGGGAAAGCTGTAACTCTGTGAGATGATATCACGGAACACAAAGAAGTTTCTCAGGAAGTTTCTTTCTCTTTGTGATCGGAGGATATTTCCTTTTTCCCTATAGTCTTCAAAGGAATCCGAAATATTTGTCCTCAGATTCCACAGAAATAAGGCTAGCAAAGAGATCCACGAAATACAGATGTAACTCTGTGAGTGGAAGTCACACATCACAAAGCAGTTTCTCAGAAAGCATCTTTCCAGTTGTTCTCTGAGGATATTTTCTTTATCACCATAACCCTCTATGGGCTTCCAAATATCACTTTGCGAATTCCACAAGAACAGGCTTAGTGAGCGGCTTCTTGAGGGGAAAGCAGTAACTCTGTGAGATGAATTTACAGAACACTAAGTAGTTTCTCAGAAAGCTTCTTTCCAGATTTCATCTGAGGAAATTTCCTTTTTCAACATAGCCCTCTATGGGCTTCAAAATATCCCTTTGCCAATTCCACAAGAACTCTCTTAGCGAAAGGCTTCTTGAGGGGAAAGCTGTAACTCTGTGAGATGATTTCACGGAACACAAAGAAGTTTCTCAGGAAGCTTCTTTCTCTTTGTGATCGCAGGATATTTCCTTTGGCCCTATAGTCTTCCAAGGGATCGGAAATATCTGCTCTCAGATTCCACAGAAATAAGGCTAGCAAAGAGATCCACGAAATACAGATGTCACTCAGTGAGTAGAAGTCACACATCACAGAGCAGTTTCTCAGAAAGCTTCTTTCCAGTTTTTCTCTGAGGATACTTTCTTTTTCACCATAGCCCTCTATGGGCTTCCAAATATCACTTTGCGAATTCCAGAAGAACAGCCTTAGCGAACGGCTTCTTGAAGGGAAAGCTGTAACTCTGTGAGATGAATTAACAGAACACTAAGCAGTTTCTCAGAAAGCTTCTTTCCAGATTTCATCTGAGGATATTTCCTTTTTCACCATAGCCCTCTATGGGCTTCCAAATATCACTTTGCCAATTCTAGAAGAACTGTCTTAGAGAAAGGCTTATTGAGGGGAAAGCTGTAACTCTGTGAGATGACTTCACAGAACACAAAGAAGTTTCTCAGAAAGCTTCCTTCTCTTTGTAATCGGAGAATATTTCCCTTGGCCCTATAGTCTTCCAAGAAATCCGAAATATCTGTTTTCAGATTCCACAGAAATAAGACTAGCAAAGAGATCCACGAAATACAGATGTAACTCTGTGAGTGGAAGTCACACATCACAAAGCTGTTTCTCAGAAAGCTTCTTTCCAGTTTCTCTCTGAGGATATTTCCTTTTTCACCAGAGCCCTCTACGGGCTTCCAAATATCACTTTACGAATTCCACAAGAACTGGCTTAGTGAGCGGCTTCTTGAGGGGAAAGCTGTAACTCTGTGAGATGAATTTACAGAACACTAAGCAGTTTCTCAGAAAGCTTCTTTCCAGATTTCATCTAAGGATATTTCCTTTTTCACCATAGCCCTCTATGGGCTTCCAAATATCACTTTGCCAATTCCACAAGATCTATCTTAGCGAAAGGCTTCTTGAGGGAAATGCTGTAACTCTGTGAGATGATTTCACAGAACACAAAGAAGTTTCTCAGAAAGCTTCTTTCTCTTTGTTATCGGAGGCTATTTCCTTTGGCCCTATAGTCTTCCAAGAGATCCGAAATATCTGTTCTCAGATTCCACAGAAATAAGGCTAGCAAAGAGATCCACGAAATACAGATGTAACTCTGTGAGTGGAAGTCACACATCACAAAGCAGTTTCTCAGAAAGCATCTTTCCAGTTGTTCTCTGAGGATATTTTCTTTATCACCATAGCCCTCTATGGGCTTCCAAATATCACTTTGCGAATTCCACAAGAACAGGCTTAGTGAGCGGCTTCTTGAGGGGAAAGGTGTAACTCTGTGAGATGAATTTACAGAACACTAAGCAGTTTCTCAGAAAGCTTCTTTCCAGATTTCATCTGAGGAAATTTCCTTTTTCACCATAGCCCTCTATGGGCTTCCAAATATCCCTTTGCCAATTCCACAAGAACTCTCTTAGCGAAAGGCTTCTTGAGGGGAAAGCTGTAACTCTGTGAGATGATTTCACGGAACACAAAGAAGTTTCTCAGGAAGCTTCTTTCTCTTTGTGATCGGAGGATATTTCCTTTGGCCCTATAGTCTTCCAAGGGATCGGAAATATCAGTTCTCAGATTTCACAGAAATAAGGCTAGCAAAGAGATCCACGAAATACAGATGTAACTGTGTGAGTGGAAGTCACCCATCACAAAGCAGTTTCTCAGAAAGCTTCTTTCCAGTTTTTCTCTGAGGATATTTTCTTTATCACCATAGCCCTCTATGGGCTTCCAAATATCACTTTGCGAATTCCAGGAGAACAGCCTTAGCGAACAGCTTCTTGAAGGGAAAGCTGTAACTCTGTGAGATGAATTTGCAGAACACTAAGCAGTTTCTCAGAAAGCTTCTCTGCAGAGTTCATCTGAAGATATTTCCTTTTTCACCATAGCCCTCTATGGGCTTCCAAATATCACTTTGCCAATTCCACAAGAACTGTCTTACGGAAAGGCTTCTTGAGGGGAAAGCTGTAACTCTGTGAGTTGATTTCACAGAACACGAAGAAGTTTCTCAGAAAGCTTCTTTCCAGTTTTTCTCTGAGGATAGTTTCTTTTTCACCATAGCCCTCTATGGGCTTCCAAATATCACTTTGCGAATTCCACAAGAACAGGCTTAGCCAGCGGCTTCCTTTGGGGAAAGGTGTAACTCTGTGAGATGAATTAACAGAACACTAAGCAGTTTATCAGAAAGCTTCTTTCCAGTTTCATCTGAGGAAATTAAATTTTTCACCATAGCCCTCTAAGGGCTTCCAAATATCACTTTTCCAATTCCACAAGAACTGTCTTAGCGAAAGGCTTCTGGAGATTAAAGCTGTAACTCTGTGAGACGATTTCAAAGAACACAAAGAAGTTTCTAAGAAAGCTTCGTTCTCTTTGTTATCGGAGCGTATTTCCTTTGGCCCTCTAGTCTTTAAAGGGATCCGAAATATCTGTTCTCAGATTCCAAAGAAATAAGGCTAGCAAAGAGATCCACGAAATACAGATGTCACTCGGTGAGTGGAAGTCACACATCACAGAGCAGTTTCTCAGAAAGCTTCTTTCCAGTTTTTCTCTGAGGATATTTTCTTTTTCACTATAGCCCTCTATTTGCTTCCAAATATCACTTTGCGAATTCCAGAAGAACGGCCTTAGCGAACGGCTTATTGAGGGGAAAGCTGTAACTCTGTGAGATGACTTCACAGAACACAAAGAAGTTTCTCAGAAAGCTTCTTTCTCTTTGTTATCGGAGAATATTTCCCTTGGCCCTATAGTCTTCCAAGAAATCCGAAATATCTGTTTTCAGATTCCACAGAAATAAGACTAGCAAAGAGATCCACGAAATACAGATGTAACTCTGTGAGTGGAAGTCAACCATCACAAAGCTGTTCCTCAGAAAGCTTCTTTCCAGTTTTTCTCTGAGGATATTTCCTTTTTCACCATAGCCCTCTATGGGCTTCCAAATATCACTTTGCGAATTCCACAAGAACTGGCTTAGCGAGCGGCTTCTTGAGGGGAAGGCTGTAACTCTGTGAGATGAATTTACAGAACACTATGCAGTTTTTCAGAAAGGTTCTTACCAGATTTCATCTGAGGATATTTCCTTTTTCACCATAGCCTTCTATGGGCTTCCAAATATCACTTTACCAATTCCACAAGATCTGTCTTAGCGAAACGCTTCTTGAGGGGAAAGCTGTAACTCTGTGAGATGATTTCAAAGAACACTAAGAAGTTTCTCAGAAAGCTTCTTTCTCTTTGTTTTCGGAGGATATTTCCTTTGGCCCTATGGTCTTCAAAGGGATCCGAAATATTTCTTCTCAGATTCCACAGAAATAAGGCTAGCAAAGAGATCCACGAAATACAGATGTAACTCTGTGAGTGGAAGTCTCACAAACATCACAAAGCAGTTTCTCAGAAAGCTTCTTTCCAGTTTTTCTCTGAGGATATTTTCTTTTTCCCCATAGCCAACTATGGGCTTCCAAATATCACTTTGCGAATTCCACAAGAACAGGCTTAGCTAGCTTCTTCTTGAGGGGAAAGCTGTAACTCTGTTAGATGAATTAGCAGAACACTAAGCCGTTTCTCAGAAAGCTTCTTTCCAGATTTCATCTGAGGATATTTCCTTTTTCACCATAGCCCTCTCTGGGCTTCCAAATATCACTTTGCCAATTCCACAAGAACTGTTTTAGCGAAAGGCTTCTTGAGGAAAAAAGCTGTAAATCTTGGAGATGATTTCACAGAACTCAAAGAAGTTTCTCAGAAAGCTTCTTTCTCTTTGTGATCGGAGGCTACTTCCTTTAGCCTTATAGTCTTCCAAGGGATCCGAAATATGTGTTCTCAGATTCCACAGAAATAAGGCTAGGAAAGAGACCCACGAAATACAGATGTAACTCTGTGAGTGGAAGTCACACATCACAAAGCAGTTTCTCAGAAAGCTTCTTTCCAGTTTTTCTCTGAGGATATTTTCTTTTTCACCATAGCCCTCTATGGACTTTCAAATATTACTTTGCGAATTCCACAAAAACAGGCTTAGCGACTGGCTTCTTGAGGGGAAAGCTGTAACTCTGTGAGATGAATTAACAGAACACTAAACAGTTTCTCAGAATGCTTCTTTCCAGATTTCATCTAAGGATATTTCCTTTTTCACCATAGCCCTCTATGGGCTTCCAAATATCACTTTGCCAAATCCACAAGAACTGTCTTAGCGAAAGGCTTCTTGAGGGGAAAGCTGTAACTCTGTCAGGTGATTTCAAAGAACACAGGGAAGTTTCTCAGAATGCTTCTTTCTCTTTGTGATCGGAGGATATTTCCTTTGCCACTATATTCTTCAAAGGGATCCGAAATATCTGTTCTCAGATTCCACAGAAATAAGGCTAGCAAAGAGATCCATGAAATACAGATGTAACTCTGTGAGTGGAAGTCACACATCACAAAGCAGTTTCTCAGAAAGCTTCCTTCCAGTTTTTTTCTGAGGATATTTTCTTTTTCACCGTAGCCCTTTATGGGCTTCCAAATATCACTTTGTGAATTCCACAAGAACAGGCTTAGCGAGCAGCTTCTTGAGGGGAAAGCTGTAACTCTGTGAGATGAATTAAGAGAACACGAAGCAGTTTCTCAGAAAGCTTATTTCCAGATTTCATCTGAGGATATTTCCTTTTTCACCATAGCCCCTATGGGCTTCCAAATATCACTTTGCCAATTCCCCAAGAACTGTCTTAGCGAAAGGTTTCTTGAGGGGAAAGCTGTAACTCTGTGAGATGATTTCACAGAACACAAAGAAGTTTCTCAGAAAGCTTCTTGCTCTTTTTTATCGGAGGATATTTCCTTTGTCCCTCTAGTCTTCAAAGGGATCCGAAATATCTGTTCTCAGATTCCACAGATATAAGGCTAGCAAAGGGATCCACGAAATACAGGTGTAACTCTGTGAGTGGAAGTCACACATCACAAAGCAGTTTCTCAGAAAGCTTCTTTCCAGTTTTTCTCTGAGGATATTTTCTTTTTCACCATAGCCCTCTCTGGGCTTCCAAATATCACTTTGCAAATTCCACAAGAACAGGCTTAGCCAGCGGCTTCTTTAGGGGAACGCTGTAACTCTGTAAGTTGAATTAACAGAACACTAAGCAGTTTCTCAGAAAGCTTCTTTCCAGTTTTTGTCTGAGGAAATTTTCTTTTTCATCAAAGCCCTACATTGGCTTCCAAATATCACTGCAAATTCCACAAGAACAGCCTTAGCGAAAGGCTTCTTGAGGGGAAAATTGTAACTCTGTGAAATGATTCCACGGAACACAAAGCAGTTTCTCAGAAAGCTTCCTTCCAGTTTTTTCTGAGGATATTTTCTTTTCACCGTAGCCCTCCAAGGGCTTCCAAATATCACGTTCTAATTCCACAAGAAGAGTCTTAGCGAAATGCTTCTTGAGGGAAAAGCTGTAACTCTGTGATATGAATTCACAGATCACGAAGAAGTTTCTCTAAAAGCTTCTTTCTTATTTTTATTGAAGGATATTTCCTTTGGCCCTGTAGTCTTCAAAGGGATCTGAAATATCAGTTCTCAGATTCCAGAGACATAAAGCTAGCAATCAGCTCCACGAAATACAGCTCCAATCCAGTGCGTGGAAATCACACATCCCAAAGCAATTTCTCAGAAGCTTCTTTCTAGTTTTTTTCTAGGATATTTCTTTTTTCACCATAGCCCTCTATGGGCTTCCAAAAATGACTTTGCAAATACCACAAGGGCAGATTTAGCCAACGGGTTATTGAGGGGGAAAGCTGTAACTCTGTGTCATGAATTAACAGAACAGAAAGAAGTTTCTCAGAAAGCTTCTTTCCAGAATGTTTCTGAGGATATTTTCTTTTTCTCCATGGCCCTCCATGGGCTTCCAAATATCACTTTGCAATTTGCACATGAGCAGTGTTAGCAAAAGGCTTGTTGAGGGGAAAGCAGCATCTTTGTGACGTGAATTCACGGATCACAAAGAAGTCTCTTCGAAAGGTTCTTTCTCATTTTTATTGGAGGATATTTCCTTTGACCCTACAGTCTTCAAAGGGATTCGAAATAACAGTTCTCAGACTCCACAGAAATAAGGCTAGCAAACAGCTCCATGACATACAGCTGTAACTCAATGAGTGGAAGTCACACATCACAAAGTAGTTTCTCAGAAAAATTCTTTCCAGTTTTTATCTGAGGATATTTTCTTTTTCACCGTAGTCCTCCATGGGTTTCCAAATATCACTTTGCAAATTCCACAAGAATAGTCTTAGCGAACGGCTCCTTGAGGTCAAAGCTGTAACTCTGTGAGATGAAATCATAGATCACAAAGAAGTTTCTCAGAAAGCTTCTTTCTCATTTTTATCGGAGGATATTTTCTTTGTCTCTATTGTCTTCAAAGGGATCCGAAATATCAGTTCTCAGATTCCACAGAAATAGGGCGAGAAAACACCTCCACGAAATACTTCTGTAACTCAGTGAGGTGAAGTCACTCATCACAAAGCAGTTTCTCAGAGAGTTTCTTTCCAGTTTTTCTCTGAGGATATTTTCTTTTTCACCACAGCCCTCTATGGGCTTCCAAATATCACTTTGCAATTTCCACAAGAATAGTCTTAACGAATGGCGTCTTGTGGGGACAGCTGTGACTCTCTGAGATGAATTAGCAGAACACAAAGCAGTTTCTCAGAAAGCTTCTTTCCATTTGTTTTCTGAGAATATTTTCTTTTTCACCATAGCCCTCTATGGGCTTCCAAATATCACTTTGCAAATTCCCCAAGAACGGTCTTAGCGAACGACTTCTTGAGGGGAATGCTGTAACACTGTGAGTTGAATTTACGGAATACAAACCAGTTTCTCGGAAACCTTCTTGCAGTTTTTATCTGAGGATGTTTTCTTTATCAACAGAGCCCTCCATGGGCTTCCAAATATCACTTTTCACTTTCCTCAAGAACAGTCTTAGGGTAAGGCTTCTTGAGGAGAAAGCTGTAACTCTGTGAGATGAATTTAAAGATTACTAAGAAGTTTCTCAGAAAGCTTATTTCTCCTTTTTATCTTAGGATATTTCCTTTGGCCCTATATTCTTCCAAGGGATCCGAAATATCAGTTCTCAGATTCCACAGAAATAAGGCTTTCACACAGCTCTATGAAATACTGGTGTAACTCAGTGGGTGGAAGAAACACATCACAAAGCAATTTCTCAGAAAGCTTTCTTCCAGTCATTATCTGTGGATAATTACTTTTTCACCATAGCCCTCCATGGGCTTCCAAATATCACTTTGCAAATTCCACAAGAACAGTCTTAGCGAACAGCTTCTTAAGGGAAAAGCTGTAACTCTGTGAGAGGAATTCGCAGATTACCAAGACGTTTCTCAGAAAGCTTCTTTCACATTTTTGTCAGGGGATATTTCCTTTGGCCCTATTGTCTTCAAAGGGATCTGAAAGATAAGTTCTCAGATTCCACAGAAATAAGGCTAGCAAACAGCTCCACGAAATACAGCTGTAACTCAGTGACTGGAAGACACACATCACTGAGCAGTTTCTCAGATAGGTTCTTGCTCTGTCGCTCAGCCTGGGGTTCAGTGGCCGGATCTCAGCTCACTGCAAGCTCCACCTCCTGGGTTTACGCCTTTCTCCTGCCTCAGCCTCCTGAGTAGCTGGGACTACAGGCGACCGCCACCTCACCCGGCTAGTTTTTTGTATTTTTTATTAGTAGAGATGGGGGTTCACCATGTTAGCCAGGATAGTCTCGATCTTGTGACCTCGTGATCCACCCATCTCGGCTTCCCAAAGTGCTGGGATTACAGGCTTGAGCCACCCCGCCCGTGTACGAATGGCTTCTTGAGGGGAAAGGTGTAACGCTGTGAGAGGAATTCGCAGATCACAAGGAAGTTTCTCAGAAAGCTTCTTTCTCATTTTGGTCAGAGGATATTTCCTTTGGCCCTATTGTCTTCAAAGGGATCTGTAATATCAGTTCTCACATTCCACAGAAATAAGGCTAGCAAACTGCTTCACGAAATACAGCTGTAACTCAGTGAGTTGATGTCACACATTACAAAGCAGTTTCTCAGAAAGTTCTTTCCAGTTTTTATCTGAGGATATTTCCTTTTTCACCATAGCCCTCTATGGGCTTCCTAATATCACTTTGCAAATTCCACAAGAACAGTCTTAGCAAACGGCTTCTTGAGGGGAAAGCTGTAACTTTGCGACATGAATTCACATATCACAAAGAACTTTCTCACAAAGCTTCTTTCTCATTTTTATCGGAGGATATTTCCTTTCACCCCATAGTCTTCAAAGGGATGCGAAATATCAGTTCCCAGATTCCACAGAAATCAGTCTAGGAAACAACTTCACGAAAAACAACTATAAATCGGTGGGTGGAAGTCACACATCACAAAGCAGTTTCTCAGAAAGCTTCTTTCCAGTTATTATCTGTGGATAATTTCTTTTTCACCATAGCCCTCCATGGGCTTCCAAATATCACTTTGCAAATTCCACAAGAGCAGTCTTAGCGAACAGCTTATTGAATTGAAGGCTGTAACTCTGTGAGTTGAATGAACAGAACATAATGTAGTTTATCAGAAAGCTTCTTTCAGTTTTTATCTGAGGATTTTTTTTTTCACCGTGGCCCTCCAAGGGCATAGAAATATAACTTTGCAAATTCCACAAGAACAGTCTTAGAAAACGGCTTCTTGAGTTGAAAGCTGTAACTCTGTGAGATGAATTTATGGAAAACAAAGCAGTTTTTCAGAAAGCTTCTTTCCAGTTTTTATCTGAGGAAATGTTCTTTTTCGTAGAATCCCTCCTTGGGCTTCCAAACATCACTTTGCAAATTCCACAAAAACAGTCTTAGCTAAAGGCTTCTTGAGGGGAAATCTGTAACTCTGTGAGATGATTTCACAGAACACAAAGAAGTTTCTCAGTAAGCTTCTTTCTCTTTGTTATCAGAGGATATTTCCCTTGGCCCTATAGTCTTCAAAGGGATTCGAAATATCTGTTCTCAGATTAAAACGAAATAAGTTTGGGAAACACCTTCACGAAATACAGCTGTAACTCAGTGGGTGGAAGAAACACATCACAAAGCAGTTTCTCAGAAAGCTTCTTTCCAGTCATTATCTGCGGATAATTTGTTTTTCACGATAGCCCTCTATGGGTTTCCAAATATCACTTTGCAATTTCAACAAGAACAGTCTTAGCGAACGACTTCTTGAGGGAAAAGCTGTAACTCTGTGAGAGGAATTCACAGATCACAAAGAAATTTCTCAGAAGGCTTCATTTTCATTTTTATTGGAGGATATTTCCTTTCCCCCTATAGTCTTGAAGGGATCCGAAATATCAGTTCTCAGATTCCACAGACATAAGACTAGGAAACAGCCCCACGAAATACAGCTGTAACTCAGTGAAGGGAAGTCACACATCACAAAGCAGCCTCTCAGAAAGCTTCTTTCCAGTTGTTATCTGAGGATATTTACTTTTTCACCATAGCCCTCTATGGGTTTCCATATATCACTTTGCCATTTCCACAAGAACAGCCTTACCGAAGGGCTTCTTCAGGGGAAAGCTGTAATTTTGTGAGATGAATCCAAAGATAACAAAGAAGTGTCTCAGAAAGCTTCTTTCTCATTTTTATCTGAGGATAATTCCTTTGGCCGTATAGGCTTCAAAGGGATCCGAAATATCAGTTCTCAGATTCCACAGAAATAAGGCTAGGAAACAACTACACATAATACAGACATAACTCAGTGAGTGGAAGCCACCCATTCCTAAGGAGTATCTCATAAAGCTTCTTACCAGTTTTTATCTGAGGATATTTTCTTTGTCACCATAGCCCTCAATGGGCTTCCAAATTTCACTTTGCAAATTCCACAAGAACAGTCTTAGCGAACGGCTTCTTGAGGCGAAAGCTCTAACGCTGTGAGAGCAATTAACAGAACACAAAGAACTTTATCAGAAGTTTCTTTCCAGTTTTTATCTGAGAATATTTTCTTTTTCACCAGCGCCCTCCATGGGCTTCCAAACATCACTTTGCAAATTCCACAAGAATAGTCTTAGCGAAAGGCTTCTTGAGGGGAAAGCTGTAACTCTGTGAGATGAATTCACAGATCACAAAGAAGTTTCTCAGAAAGTTTCTTTCTCATTTTTATTGGAGGATAATTGCTTAGGCCCTTGAGTCTTCAAAGATGTCCGAAATATTAGTTCTCTCATTCCACAGAAATAAGACTAGGAAACAGCTCCACGAAATACACACGTAACTCAGTGAAGGGAAGTCACACATCAAAAGGCAGTTTCTCTGAAAGCTTCTTTCCAGGTTTTATATAATAGGATATTTCCTTTTACACCATATCCCTCTCTAGGCTTCCAAATATCACTTTGCAAATTCCACAAGAACAGTTTTAGCGAACGGCTTCCAGAGGTGAAAGCTGTAAATGTGAGATGAATTAACTGAACACAAAGCAGTTTCTCAAAAAGTTTCTTTCCAGTTTTGATCTAAGGATATTTTCTTTTTCAACATAGCCCTCTTTGGGCTTCCAAATATCTCTTTGCAAATTCCACACGAACAGTCTTAGCGAAAGGCCTCTTGAGGGGAAAGCTGTAACTCTGTGAGAGGTGAATTCACAGATCACAAAGAAGATTCTCAGAAAGCTTCTTTCTCATTTTTATCAGAATATATTTCCCTTGGCCCTACAGTCTTCAAAGGGATCTGAAACATCAGTTCTCAGATTCCAAAGAAATAAGGCTAGGAAACAGCTCCACGATATACAGCTGTATATCAGTGAGTGGAAGTCACACATCAGAAAGCAGTTTCTCAGATAGCTTCTATTCAGTTTTTATCTGAGGATATTTTCTTTTTCACCATAGTCCTCAATGGGCTTCCAAATTTCACTTTGCTAATTCCTCAAGAACAGTCTTAGCGAAAGACTTCTTGAGGGGAAAGCTGTAACTCAGTGAGACTAGTTCAAAGATCACAAAGAAGTTTCTCAGAAAGGTTCTTTCTCATTTTTATCGGAGGATATTTGCTTTGGCCCTATAGTCTTTAAAGGATCCGAAAAATCAGTTCTAAGATTCCACAGAAATAAGGCTGGAAAACAGCTCCATGAAATACAGCTGTAACTCAGTGAGTGGAAGTCTCACATCAGAAAGCAGTTTCTCAGATAGCCCTATATTCTTCAAAGGGATCTGAAATATCTTTTTCATATTCCACAGAAATAAGGCTAGGAAACAGCTCCACGAAATAGAGATATAACTCAGTGAGTGACATAGCCCTCAATGGGCTTCCAAATTTCACTTTGCAATTTCCAAAAGAACACTCTTAGCGAAGGGCTTCTTGAGAGGAAAGCTGTAACTCTGTGAGATCAATTTACACAACACAAAGGAGGTTCTCAGAAGTTTCTCCCCAGTTGTTATCTGAGGATATTTCCTTTTTCACCATAGCCCACTCTGGGCTTGAAATATCGCTTTGCAAATTCCACAAGCACAGTATTAGCGAACGGCTTCTTGAGGGGAAAGCTGTAACTCTGTGAGATGAATAAACAGAACACAAAGGAGTTTCTCAGAAAGCTTCTTTCCAGTTTTCATGGGAGGATATTTTCTTTTTCAACATAGCCCTCTTTGGGCTTCCAAATATCAGTTTGCAAATCCACAAGAACAGTCTTAGCAAAAGGCTTTTTGAGGGGAAAGCTGTAACTCAGTAAGATGAATTCACAGATCACAAAGAAGGTTCTCAGAAAGCTTCTTTCTCATTTTTATCGGAGGATATTTCCTTTGACCCCCCAGTCTTAAAAGGGATCCGAAATATCGATTCTCAGATTCCACTGAAAGAAGGCTAGCAAACAGCTCCACAAAACACAGCTGTAACTCAGTAAGAGGAAGTCACACATCACAAAGCAGTTTTTCAGAAAGCTGTTTTCCAGTTTTTATGTGAGGATATTTTCCTTTTCACCACAGCCCTCTAAGGGCTTCCAAATATTACTTTGCAAATTACACAAGAACAATTTTAGCAAAGGGTTTCTTGAGGGGAGAGCTGTAACTCTGTGCGATGAATTAACATAACAAAAGCGATTTCACAGAAAGCTTCTTTCCTGTTTTCATGGGAGTTTATTTTCTTTTTCAACATAGCCCTCAATGGGCTTCCAATTATCACTTTGTATATTCCTCAAGAACAGTGTTAGCGAGAGACTTCTTTAGGGGAAAGCTGTAACTCTGTGAGACTAGTTCAAAGATCACAAAGAAGTTCCTCAGAAAGCTTCTTTCTCATTTTTATCGGAGGATATTTCCTTTGGCCCTATAGTCTTTAAAGGATCCGAAATATCAGTTCTAAGATTCCACAGAAATAAGGCTGGAAAACAGCTCCATGAAATACAGCTGTAACTCAGTGAGTGGAAGTCACACATCACAAAGCAGTTTCTCAGGAAGCTTCTTTTCATTTATTATCTGAGGATATTTCCTTTTTCCCCATAGCCCTCTATGGGCTTCCAAATATCACCTTGCAAATTAGACAAGAACAGGCTTAGCGAACGGCATCTTTAGGGGAAAACTGTAACTCTGTGAGATGAATTAACAGAACACAAAGCAGTTTCTGACAAAGATTCTTTCCAGTTTTTATCTGAGGATATTTTCTTTTTTATCATAGCTCTCTATTGGCTTCCAAATATCACTTTTCAAATTCCACAAGAACCGTCTTAGTGAATGGCTTCTTGAGGGGAAAGCTGTAACTCTGTGAGGTGAATCCACAGAACACAAAGCAGTTTCTCAGAAACCTTCTTTCCAGTTTTATCTGAGGATAATTTCTTTTTCACCATAGCCCTCCATGAGTTTCCAAATATCACTTTGCAAATTCCACAAGAACAGTCTTAGCAAAAGGCTTTTTGAGGGGAAAGCTGTAACTCTGTGAGATGAATACTCTGTGAGATGAATACACAGAGATTCCACAGAAATAAGGCTGGAAAACAGCTCCATGAAATACAGCTGTAACTCAGTGAGTGGAAGTCACACATCACAAAGCAGTTTCTCAGAAAGATTCTTTCCAGTTTTTCTCTGAAGATATTTCCTTTTTCCCCATAGCCCTCTATGGGCTTCCAAATATCACTTTGCCATTCCACAAGAACAGTCTCAGCGATCGGCTTTTGAGTGGAAAGCTGTAACTCTCCGAGATCAATTAACAGAACACTAAGCAGTTTCTCAGAAAGCATCTTTCCAGTTTTTCTCTGAGGTTATTTTCTTTTTCACTACAGCCCTCCATGGGCTTCCAAATATCACTTTGCAAATTCCACAAGATCAGTCTTAGCGAACGGCTTCTTCAGGGAAACTGTAACTCTGTGAGATGAAGTAACAGAGCATTAGGCAGTTTCTTAGAAAGCTTGTTTCCAGTTTTTCTCTGAGAATATTTTCTTTTTCACCATAGCACTCCATGAGCTTCCAAATATCACTTTGCAAATTCCACAAGAACAGTCTTAGTGAAAGGCTTCTTGAGGGGAAAGCTGTAACTCTGTGAGATGATTTCACACAACAGAGAGTAGTTTCTCAGAAAGCTTCTGTTTCTTTTCTATCGGAGGATATATCCTTTGGCCCTATAGTCTTCCAAGGGATTCGAAATATCAGTTCTCAGATTCCACAGAAGTAAGCCTAGCAAACAGCTCCACGAAATACAGCTGTAAGTCTGTAACTGGAAGTCACACATCACAAAGCAGTTTCTCAGAGAGTTTCCTTCCAGTTTTTCTCTGAGGATGTTTTCTTTTTCACCATAGCCCTCTATGGGCTTCCAAATATCACTTTGCTAATTCCACAAGAACTGTCTTAGCGAACGGCTTCTTGAGGCGAAAGCTGTAACTCTGTGAGATGAATTAACAGAACACTAAGCAGATTCTCAGAAAGCGTCTTTCCAATCTTTCCCTGAGGACATTTGCTTTTTCACCATAGACCTACATGGGTTTCCAAATATGACTTTGGAAATTCCACTAGAACAGTTTTAGCGAACGGCTTCTTGAGGGGAAAGCTGTAACTCCCTGAGATGAAATAACAAAACACTAAGCAGATTCTCAGAAAGCTTCTTTCCACTTTTTATCTTAGGATACTTTCTTTTTCACCACAGCCCTCCATGAGCTTCTAAGTATCACTTTGAAAATTCCACAAAAACTGTCTTAGCGAACGGCTTGTTCACGGAAAAAATGTAACTCTGTGAGATGTATTCACAGAACACTAAGCACTTTCTCAGAACGCTTTCTTCCAGTTTTTCTCTGAGGATATTTTCTTTTTCACCATAGCCCTCTATGAGCTTCCAAGTATCACTTTGCCAATTCCACAAGAACAGTGTTAGCGAAAGGCTTCTTGAGGCGAAAGCTGTAACTCTGTGAGATGACTTCACAGAACAAAAACAAGTTTCTCAGAAATCTTCTTTCTCTTTTTTATCAGTGGATATTTCCTTTGGCCCTATAGTCTTCAAAGGGATCCGAAATATCAGTTCTCAGAATCCACAGAAATAAGGCTAGCAAACAGCTCCATGAAATACAGCTCTTACTCTGTGAGTGGAAGTCACATATCACATAGCAGTTTCTCAGAAAGCTACTTTCCAGTTTTTCTCTTAGGATATATTCTTTTTCACCATAGCCCTCTATGGGCTTCCAAATATCACTTTGCAAATTCCACAAGAACAGTCTTAGCAAACGGCTTCTTGAGGCGAAATCTGTAACTCTGTGAGAAGCATTAAGAGAACCCTAAGCAGTTTCAGAAAGCTTCTTACCAGTTTTTTTCTGAGGATATTTTCTTTTTCACCATAGCTCTCCATGGGTTTCCAAATATCACTTTGCCAATTCCACAAGAACAGTATCAGCGAAAGGCTTCTTTGGGGAAGGCTGTAACTCTGTGAGATGATTTCACAGAACAAAAAGAAGTTTCTCAGAAAGCTTCTCTCTCTATTCTATCAGAGGATATTTCCTTTGGCCCTCAAGCCTTCCAAGGGATCCGAAATATCAGATCTCAGATTCCACAGAAATAAGGCTAGCAAACACCTCCAAGCAATAGAGCTGTAACTCTCTGAGTGGAAGTCACATATCACAAAGCAGTTTCTCACAAACATTCTTTCCAGTTTTTATCTGAGAATATTTTCTTTTTCAACATAGCCCTCTATAGGCTTCCAAATATCACTTTGCGAATTCCCCAAGAACAGACTTAGCGAACGAATTCTTGAGGGGACACTGTATCTCTGTGACATTAATTAAGAGAACACTAAGCAGTTTCTCAGAAAGCTTCTTTCCAGTTTTTATCTGAGGATATTTTCTTTTTCACCACAGCCCTCCATGAGCTTCCAAATATCACTATGCATATTCCACAAGAACTCTCTTAGCAAAAGGCTTCTTGAGTGGCAAGCTGTAACTCTGTGAGATGATTTCACAGAAAACAAAGAAGTTTCTCAGAATCTTTCTTTCCCTTTTTTATTGGTGTATATTTCGTATGGCCCTATAGTCTTCCAAGGGATGCGAAATATCAGTTCTCAGAATCCACAGAAATAAGGCTAGCAAACAGCTCCACGAAATACACCTGTACCTCTGTGAGTGGAAGTCACACATCACAAAGCAGTCTCTCAGAAATCTTCTTTCCAGTTTTTCTCTCTGTATATTTTCTTTTTCACCATAGCCCTCTATGGGCTTCCAAATATTACTTTGCAAATTCCAGTAGAACAGTTTTAGCGAACGACTTCTTTAGGGGAAAACTGTAATTCTCTGAGATGAAATATCAAAACACTAAGCAGTTTCCCAGAAATCTTCTTTCCAGTTTTTATCTCAGGATATTTTCTTTTTCACCACAGCCCTCCATGAGCTTCCAAATTTCACTTTGCAAATTCCACAAGAACAGTCTTAGCGAAAGGCTTCTTGAGGGGAAAGCTGCAACTCTGTGAGATGATTTCACACAACACAAAGGAGTTTCTCAGAAAGCTTCTTTCTCTGTTTTACCGGTGGATATTTCCTTTGGCCCTATTTTCTTTCAACGGATCCGAAATATCAGTTCTCATATTCCACAGAAAGAAGGCTAGCAAACAGCTCCATGAAATACAGCTGAAACTCTGAGAGTGAAAGTCACACATCTCAAAGCAGTTTCTCAGAAAGATTCTTTCCAGTTTTTCTGTGACGATGTTTTCTTTTTCACCATAGGCCTCCATGGGCTTCCAAATATCTCTTTGCAATTTCCACAAGAACAGTCTTAGCGAACGGCTTCTTCAGGGGAAAGCAGTAACACTGTAAGATGATTTCACAGAACACACAGAGGATTCTCAGAAAGCTTCTTTCTCTTTTTTATCGGAGGATATTTCCTTTGACCCTGTAGTCTCCAAGAGTTCCAAAATATCAGTTCTCAGATTCCACAAAAATAAGGCAAGAAAACAGCTCCACAAATACAGCTGTAACTTTGTGAGTGGAAGTCACACGTCACAAAGCAGTTTCTCAGAAAGCTTCTTTCCATTTTTTCTCAGAGGATATTTTTTTTTTCACCATCGCCCTCTATGGGGTTCCAAATATCACTTTGCAAATTCCACAACAACAGTCTTAGCGAATGACTTCTTGTGGGGAAAGCTGTAACTCCGTGAGATGAATTAACAGAACACTAAGCAGTTTCTCAGAAAGCTTCTTTTCACTTTTCCTATGAGGAATTTTTATTTTTCACCATAGCCCTCCATGGGCTTCCAAATATCACTTTGCAAATTCCACAAGAACAGTCTTAGCGAAAGTCTTCTTGAGGGAAAGCTGTAACTCTGTTAAATGAATTAACAGAACACTAAGCAGTTTCTCAGAAAGCTTCTTTCCAGTTTTTCTCTGAGGATATTTTCTTTTTCACCATAGAGCTCCATGGGCTTCCAAATATCACTTTGCAAATTCCACTAGAACAGTTTTAGCAAACGGCTTCCTGAGGGGAAAGTTGTAACTCTCTGAGATGAAATAACACAACACTAAGCAGTTTCTCAGAAAGCTTCTTTCCAGTATTGTTCTGAGGATATTTTCTTTTTCACCACAGCCCTCCATGAGCTTTCAAATATCACTTTTCGAATTTCACAAGAAGAGTCTTAGCGAAAGGCTTCTTGAGGGGAAAGCTGTAACCCTGTGAGACGATTTCACATAACACAAAGAAGTTTCTCAGAATCTTCTTTCCCTTTTCTGTCGTACGATATTTCCTTTGGCCCTATAATCTTTCAAGGGATCCGAAATATCAGTTCTCATATTCCACAGAAATAAGGCTAGCAAACAGCTCCACGAAATACAGCAGTATCTCTGTGAGAAGAAGTCACAATCACAAAGTAGTTTCTCAGAAAGCTTCTTTCCAGTTTTTCTCTGAGGATAATTTCTTTTTCACCATAGCCCTCCATGGGCTTCCAAATATCACTTTGCCAATTCCACAAGAACAGTCTTAAAGAAAGGCTTCTTTAGGGGAAAGCTGTAACTCTGTGAGATGATTTCAGAGAAAACACAGAAGTTTCTCAGAAAATTTCTTTCTCTTTTTAATCGGTGTATATTTGCTTTGGCCCTATAGTCTTACAATGGATCCGAAATATCAGTTCTCAGATTCCACAGAAATAAGGCTAGTAAACAGCTCTATGAAATACAGCTGTAACACTGTTAGTGGAAATCACACATCACAAAGCAGTTTCTCATAAAACTTCTTTCCAGTTTTTCACTGAGTATATTTTCTTTTTCACCATAGCCCTCTATGGGCTTCCAAATATCACTTTGCAAATTCCACTAGAACAGTTTTAGCTAAAGGCTTCTTGAGGGGAAGGCTGTAACTCTGTGAGATGATTTCAGAGAAAACACAGAAGTTTCTCAGAAAATTTCTTTCTCTTTTTTATCGGTGTATATTTGCTTTGGCCCTATAGTCTTCCAAGGGATCCGAAATATCAGTTCTCAGATTCCACAGAAATAAGGCTAGTAAACAGCTCTATGAAATACAGCTGTAACACTGTTAGTGGAAATCACACATCACAAAGCAGTTTCTCATAAAACTTCTTTCCAGTTTTTCACTGAGTATATTTTCTTTTTCACCATAGCCCTCTATGGGCTTCCAAATATCACTTTGCAAATTCCACTAGAACAGTTTTAGCGAAAGGCTTCTTGAGGGGAAAGCTGTAATTCTCTGAGATGATATATCAAAACACTAAGAACTTTCTCAGAAAGCTTCTTTCCAGTGTAATCTGAGGATATTTACTTATTCAGCACAGACCTCCATGAGCTTCCAAATTTCACTTTGCAAATTCCACAAGAACAGTCGTAGTGAAAGACTTCTTGAGGGGAAAGCTGTAACTCTGTGAGATGGTTTCACAGAACACAAAGAAGTTTCTCAGAAAACGTCTTTCTCTTTTCTATCGGAGGATATTTCCTTTGGCCCTATAGTCTTCAAAGGGATCCGAAATATCCGTTCTCAGATTCCACAGAAATAAGGCTAGGAAACACATTCACGAAATACATCTTTAACTCTGTGAGTGGAAGTCACACACCACAAAGCAGTTTCTCAGAAAGCTTCTTTCCAGTTTTTGTGGGAGGATATTTTCTTTTTCACCATAGCCCTCTATGGGGTTCCAAATATCACTTTTCCAAGGGATCCGAAATAACAGTTCTCAGATTCCACAGAAAAAGACCAGCAAACAGCTCCCTGAAATAGAGATGTATCTCAGTGAGTAGAAATCACACATCACAAAGCAGTATCTCAGAACGCTTCTTTCCAGTTTTTATCTGAGGATATTTCCTTTTTCACCATAGCCCTCTATATGCTTGAAAATATCACTTTGCAAATTGCACAAGAACAGTCTTAGCAATCGGTTGCTTGAGGGGAAAGCTGTAACTCTTTGAGATGAATTCACAGATCTCAAAGAAGTTTCTCAAAAAGCTTCTTTCCCATTTTCATTGGAGGATGTTTCCCTTGGCCCTATAGTCTTCAAAGGGATCCGAAATAACAGTTCTCAGATTGCACGGAAATAAGGCCAGCAAACAGTTCCATGAAATACAGATGTAATTCAGTGAGTAGAACTCACACATCACAAAGTAGTTCCTCAGAAATCTTCTCTCCAGTTTTTTTCTCAGGATACTTTCTTTTCCAACGTAGCCCTTTATGGTCTTCCAAATATCACTTTGTAAATTCCACAAGAACACTCTTAGCGAACGGCTTCTTGAAGGGAAAGCAGTAGCTCTGTGAGATGAATTAACAGAACACAAAGCAGGTTCTCACAAAGCTTCTTTCCAGTTTTTATCTGAGGATATTTTCTTTTTCACCATAGCCCTCTATGGGCTTCCAAATATCACTTTCCAAATTCCACAAGAACAGTCTTAGCGAACGGCCTCTAGAGGGTAAAGCAGTAACTCTGTGTGATGAATTAGCAGAACACAAAGCAGTTTCTCACAAAGTTTCTTTCCACTTTTTATCTGAGGATTTTTTTTTTCACCATAGCCCTCCATGGGTTTCCAAGTATCAATTTGCAAATTCCTCAAGAACAGTATTAGCAAATGGCTTTTTGAGGAGAAAGCCGTAACTCTGTGAGATGAATTCACAGATCACAAAGAAGTTTCTGAAAAAGCTTCTTTTTCATTTTTATCGGAGGGTATTTCCTTTGGCCCTATAGTCTTCAAAGGGATACGAAATATCAGTTCTCAGATTCCACAGAAATAAGGCTAGAAAAAGCTCCACGAAATACAGATGTAACTCAGTTAGTAGAAGTCACACACCAGAATGCAGTTTCTCAGAAATCTTCTTTCCAGTTTTTATCTGAGTATATTTTCTTTTTCAACATAGCCCTATACGGGCCTGCAAATATCACTTTGGAAATTCCAGAAGAACAGTCTTAGTGAACGGCTTCTTGAGGAGAAAGCTGTAACTCTGAGAGATGAAGTCACAGATCCCAAAGAAGTTTGTCAGAAAGCTTCTTTCCAGTTTTTATCTGAGGATATTTCCTTTTTCAACATAGCCCTCTAAGGGTTTCCAAATATCACTTTGCAAATTCCACAAGAACAGTCTTAGCAATCGGCTTCTTGAGGGGAAAGCTGTAACTCTGTTAGATGATTTCACAGAATACAAAGAAGTTTCTTAGAAAGCTTCTTTCTCTTTTCTATTGGAGAATATTTAATCTGGCCCTAGAGTCATCCAAGGGATCCAAAATATCAGTTCTCAGATTCCACAGAAAGAAGGTTAGCAAACAGCTCCAGGAAATATAGCGGTAAATCTGAGAGTGGAAGTCACACATCACAAAGCAGTTTCTCAGAAAGCTTCTTTCCAGTTTTTATCTGATTATATTTTCTTTTTCACCATATCCCTCTATGGGCTTCCAAATATCCCTTTGCAAATTTCACATGAACAGTCTTAGCGAATGGCTTCTTGAGGGGAAAGCAGTAACACTGTGAGATGAATTAAGAGAACACAAATCAGTTTCTCACAAAGTATCTTTCCAGTTTTTATCTTAGGATATTTTCTTTTTCCCCATTGCCCTCTATGGGCTTCCAAATATCGCTTGACAAATTCCACAAAGACAGTCTTAGCGAACGAACGACTTCTTGAGGGGAATGCTGTAACTTTGAGAGATGAATTAAGACTCCACAAAGCAGTTTCTCAGAAAGCTTCCTTCCAGTTTTTTTTTTTTTTTTGAGGATATTTTCTTTTTCCCCATAGCCCTCTAAGGGCTTCCAAATATCACTTTGCAAATTCCACAAGAACAGTCTTAGCGAACGGCTTCTTGAGGGGAAAGCTGTAACTCTGTGAGATAATTTAACAGAACACAAAGCAGTTTCTCACAATGTTTCTTTCCAGTTTTCATATGAGGATATTTTCTTTTGCACCATAGCCCTCCATGGGCTTCCAAATATCACTTTGAAAATTCCACAAGAAAAGTCTTAGCGAACGGCTTCTTGCGGGGAAAGCTGTAACTCTGTGAGATGATTTAACAGAACACAAAGCAGTTTCTCACAATGTTTCTTTCCAGTTTTCATATGAGGATATTTTCTTTTGCACCATAGCCCTCCATGGGCTTCCAAATATCACTTTGAAAATTCCACAACAAAAGTCTTAGCAAACGGCTTCTTGAGGGGAAAGCTGTAACTCTGTGAGACGAATTCACAGATCACAAAGTAGTTTCTCAGAAAGCTTCTTTCTCATTTTTATCAGAGGATATATCCTTTGGCCCTATAGTCTTCAAAGGGATCCGAAATATCTCTTCTCAGTTTCCACAAAAATAAGGCTAGCACACAGCTCCATGAAATACAGCTATAATTCAGTGAGTGGAAGTCACATATACCAAATCAGTTTCTCTGAGAGCTTCTTTCCAGTTTTTATCTGAGGATATTTCCTTTTTCAACTATCCCTCAATGGGCTTCCAAATTTCACTTTGAAATTCCTCAGGAACAGTCTTAGTGAATCGCTTCTTTAGGGGAAAGCTGTAACACTGTGAGATGAATTAACAGAACACAAAGCAGTTCTCAGAGAGATTCTTTCCAGTTTTTACCTGAGGATATTTCCTTTTTCAGCAAAGCCCTCCATGGGCTTCCAAATATCATTTGTAAATTCCACAAGAAGACTCTTAGCGAAAGGTTTCTTGTGGAGAAAGCTGTAACTCTGAGAGATGAATCCACAGATCACAAAGAAGTTTCCCAGAAAGCTTCTTTCCCATTTTTATCGGAGGATATTTCCTTTGGCCCTATAATCTTCAAAGGGATCCAAAATAACTGTTCTCAGATTAGCCATAAATAATGCCAGGGAACAACTCGATGAAATACAGCTATAACTCAGTGAAAGGAAGTCACACATCACAAAGCAGTTTCTCAGAAAGCTTCTTTCCAGTTTTTATCTGAGAATATTTCCTTTTTCCCCATAGCCATCTGTGGGCTTCCAAATATCACTTTGCAAATTCCACAAGAACAGTCTTAGCGAACGGATTCAGGAGGGGAAAGCTGTAACTCTGTGAGATGAATTAGCAAAACACAAAGCACTTTCTAATAAAGCTCCTTCCCAGTTTTTTTCTGAGGATATTTTCTTTTTTAACCCCAGCCTTCTATTGATTTCCAAATATCACTTTGCAAATTCCACAAGAACAGTCTTAGCGAACGGCTTCCTTAGGGGAAAGCTGTAACTCTGTGAGATGAATTAACAGAACACAAAGCAGTTTCTCAGAAAGCTTCTTTCCAGTTTTTATCTGATTATATTTCCTTTTTCACCATAGCCCTCTATAGGTTTCAAAATATCACTTTGCAAATTCCACAAGAACAGTGTTAGTGAACGGCTACTTGGGAAAGCTGTAACCCGGTGAGACGAATTAACAGAACACAAAACAGTTCTCAGAAAGTTCTTTCCAGTTTTAATCTGAGGATATTTCCTTTTTCACCATAGCCCTCCATGGGCTACGAAATTTCACTTTGCAAATTCCACAAGAACAGTCTTATCGAAAGTCTTCTTGTGGAGAAAGCTGTTACTCTGTGAGATGAATTCACAGATCACAAAGAAGTTTCTCAGAAAACTTCTTTCTCATTTTTATCGGAGGATATTTCTTTTGGCACTATAGTCTTCAAAGGGATCCGAAATATCAGTTCTGAGATTCCACAGAAATAAGGCTAGAAAAAGCTCCACGAAATACAGATGTAACTCAGTTAGTAGAAGTCACACACCAGAATGCAGTTTCTCAGACATCTTCTTTCCAGTTTTTATCTGAGTATATTTCCTTTTTCCCCATAGCCCTCAATGGGCTTCCAAATATCAGTTTGCAAATTCCACAAGAACAGTCTTAGCAAACGGCTTCTGGAGGGGAAAGCTGTAACTCTGGGAGATGAATTAACAAAACACAAAGCAGTTTCTCACAAAGCTGCTTTCCAGTTTTTATCTGAGAATAATTTATTTTCACCATAGCCCTCTATGGGCTTCCAAATATCACTTTGCCAATTCCACAAGAGCAGTCTTAGCAAAAGTCTTCTTGAGGGGAAAGCTGTAACTCTGTGAAATGAATTCACAGATCACAAAGAAGTTTCTCAGAAAGCTTCTTTCTCATTTTTATTGGAGGATATTTACTTTGGCCCCATAGTCTTCAAAGGGATCTGAAATAGTTCTCAGATTCCACAGAAATAAGGCCAGCAAACAGCTTCACGAAATACAGCTGTAACTCAGTGAGTAGAAGTCAAACATTAATAAGCAGTTTCGTAGAAAGCTCCTTTCCAGTTATTATCAGAGGATATATACTTTTCCCCATAGCCCTCTATGGGCTTCCAAATATGACTTTGCAAATTCCACAAGAGCTGTCTTAGCGAACGGCTTCTTGAGGGGAAAGCTGTAACTCTGTGAGATGAATTAACAGAGCACAAAGCAGTTTCTCACAAATCTTCTTTCCAGTTTTTATCTGAGGATATTTTCTTTTTCACCATAGCCCTCAATGGGCTTCCAAATATCACCTTGCAAATTCCACAGGAACAGTCTTAGCGAAAGGCTTCTTGAGGGGAAAGCTGTTACTCTGTGAGACGAATTCACAGAAAACAAAGAAGTTTCTCAGAAAGCTTCTTTCTCATTTTTATTGGAAGATATTTCCTTTGGCCCTACAGTCTTCCAAGGAATCCGAAATATCAGTTCTCAGATTCCACAGAAATAAGGCTAGCAAACAGCTCCATGAATTAAAGCTGTAACTCAGTGAGTGGAAGTCACACATCCCAAAGCAGTTTCTCAGAAAGCTTCTTTCCAGTTTTTCTCTGAAGATATTTCCTTTTTCCCCACAGCCCTCCATGGGCTTCCAAATATCACTTTGCAAAACCCTCAAGAACAGTCTTAGCGAAATGCTTCTGGAGGGGAAAGCTGTAACTCTGTGTGATGAATTCGTAGATCACAAAGCAGTTTCTCAGAAACCTTCTTTCTCATTTTTATCGGAGGATATTTACTTTGGCCCTATAGTCTTCAAAGGGATCTGAAATAACATTTCTCAGATTCTAGACACAGAAAGCTAGCAATCAGCTCCACGAAATACAGCTGTAACTCAGTGAGTGGAAGTCACACACCAGAAAGCAGTTTCTCAGAAAGCTTCTTTCCTGTTTTTATCTGAGGATATTAGTTTTTCACCATAGCCCTCTATGAGATCAATTAACAGACCACAAAGCAGTTTTTCAAAGCTTCTTTCCAGTTTTTATCTGAGGATATTTTCCTCTGCATCATAGCCCTCAAAGGCCTTCCAAATATCACTTTGCAAATTCCACAAGTACAGTCTTAGCGAACGGCTTCTTGAGGGGAAAGGTGTAACTCGGTGAGATGAATCCACAGAACACAAAACAGTTTCTCAGAAAGCTTCTTTTCAGTTTTTATCTGAGGATATTTTCTTTTTCACCTTAGCCCTCCATGGGCTTTCAAATATCACTTTGGAAATTCCACAAGAACAGTGTTAGCGAAAGGCTTCATGAGGCGAAAGCTGTAACATTGTAAGATGAATTAACAGAACACAGAGTAGGTTCTCAGAAAGCTTCTTTCCAATTTTTATCTGAGGATATTTTCTTTTTCACCATAGCCATCCCTGGGTTCCAAATATCACTTTGCAAATTAGACAAGAACAGTCTTAGCGAAAGACTTCTTGAGGGGAAAGCTATAATTCTGTGAGATGAATTCCCAGATCACAAAAAAGTTTCTCAGAAAGCTTCTTTCTCATTTCTATCGGAGGATATTTCCTTTGGCAATATGGTCTTAATGGGATCTGAAATAACAGTTTTCAGATTCCACAGACATAAAGCTAGAAAACAGCTCCACGAAATACAGCTGTTACTCAGTGAGTAGAAGTCACACATCACAAAGCTGTTCCTCAGAAAGCTTCTTTCCAGATTTTATCTGAGGATATTTCCTTTTTCACCATAGCCCTCTATGGGCTTCCAAATATCACCTTGCAAATTCCCCAAGAACAGTTTTAACGAACGGCTTCTTGATGGGAAAGCTGTAACTCTGTGAGATGAATTAACAGACCACAAAGCAGTTTCTCAGAAAGCTTCTTTCTAGTTTTTATCTGAGGATATTTTGCTTTTCACCGTAGCCCTCTATGGGCTTCCGAATATCACTTTGCATATTCCACAAACAGTCTTAGTGAACGGCTTCTTGAGGGCAAAGCTGTAATTCTGTGAAATGAATTCACAGAACACAAAGCAGTTTCTCACATGTCTCCTTTCCAGTTTTTATCTGAGAATATTTTCTTTTTCAGCATAACCCTCCATGGGCTTCCAAATATCACATTGCAAATTAAACAAGAACCGTCTTAGCAAAAGGCTTCTTGAGGGAAAAGCTGTAACTCTGTGAGATGAATTAACAGACCACAAAGCAGTTTCTCAGAAAGCTTCTTTCTAGTTTTTATCTGAGGATATTTTGCTTTTCACCGTAGCCCTCTATGGGCTTCCGAATATCACTTTGCGTATTCCACAAACAGTCTTAGTGAACGGCTTCTTGAGGGCAAAGCTGTAATTCTGTGAAATGAATTCACAGAACACAAAGCAGTTTCTCACATGTCTCCTTTCCAGGTTTTATCTGAGAATATTTTCTTTTTCAGCATAACCCTCCATGGGCTTCCAAATATCACATTGCAAATTAAACAAGAACCGTCTTAGCAAAAGGCTTCTTGAGGGAAAAGCTGTAACTCTGTGAGATGAATTCACAGAACACAAAGAAGTTTCTCAGAAAGCTTCTTTCTCTTTGTTATCGGAAGATATTTCCTTTGGCCCTATAGTCTTCAAAGGGATCCGAAATATCAGTTCTGAGGTTCCACAGAAATGTGGCTAGCAAACAGCTCCATGAAATACAGCTGTAACTCAGTGAATGGAAGTCACACTTCAAAAGCCAGTTTCTCAGAAAGCTTCTTTAAAGTGTTTATCTGAGGATATTTCCTTTTTCACCATGGCCCTCTCTGGGCTCCCAAATATCACTTTGCTAATTCCACAAGAACAGTCTTAGCGAATGGCTTCTTGAGGGGAAAGCTGTAACTCTGGGAGATGAATTAACAGAACACAAAACAGTTTCTCAGAAAGCATCCTTCCAGTTTTTATCTGAGGATATTTTCTATTTCACAATAGCCTTCCATGGGCTTCCAAACATCACTTTGCAAATTCCAAAGAAACAGTCTTAGCAAAAGGCTTCTTGAGGGGAAAGCTCTAACTCTGTGTGATGAATTAACAGAACACAAAGCCGTTTCACAGAAAAGTTCCTTCCAGTTTTTATATGAGGATATTTTCTTTTTCACCATAGCCCTCTACGGACTTCCAAATATCACTTTGCCAATTCCACAAGAACAGTCTTAGCGAACGGCTTCTTGAGGGGAAAGCTGTAACTCTGTGAGATGAATTAACAGAACACTAAGCAGTTTCTCAGAAAGCTTCTTTCCAGATTTCATGTGAGGATATTTCCTTTTTCACCATAGCCCTCTATGGGCTTCCAAATATCACTTTGCCAATTCCAGAAGAACTGTCTTAGCGAAAGGCTTCTTGAGGGGAAAGCTGTAACTCTGTGAGATGATTTCACAGAACACAAAGAAGTTTCTGAGAAAGCTTCTTTCTCTTTGTTATCGGAGGCTATTTCCTTTGGCCCTATAATCTTCCAAGGGATTCGAAATATCTGTTCTCAGATTCCACAGAAATAAGGCTAGCAAATAGATCCACGAAATACAGATGTAACTCTTTGAGTGGAAGTCACACATCAGAATTAGTTTCTCAGAAAGCTTCTTTCCAGTTTTTCTCTGGGGATATTTTCTTTTTCACCATAGCCCTCTATGGGCTTCCAAATATCACTTTGCCAGTTCCACAAGAACAGGCTTAGCGAACGACTTATGAGGGGAAAGCTGTAACTCTGTGTGATGAATTAACAGAACACAAAACAGTTTCTCACAAAGCTTCTTTTCAGTTTTATTCTGAGGATATTTTCTTTTTCACCATAGTCCTTCATAGGCTTTCAAATATCACATTGCAAGTTCCACAAGAACATTCTTAGTGAAAGGCTTCTTGAGATGAAAGTTGTAACTCTGTGAGAGGAATTCACAGATCACCAAAAAGTTTCTCAGAAAGCTTCTTTCTCATTTTTATCGCAGGTTATTTCCTTTGGCCCTATACTATTCAAAGAGATCCGAAATATCAGTTCTCAGATTCCACAGAAATAAGGCTAGCAAGCAGCTCAATGAAATACAGCTATAACTCAGTGAGTGGAAGTCACATATCCCAAAGCAGTTTCTCAGAGAGCTTCTTTCTAGTTTTTATCAGAGGATATTTCCTTTTTCCCCTAGCCCTCAATGTGCTTCGAAATTTCACTTTGAAATTCCACATGAACAGTCTTAGCGAACGGCTTCTTGAGGGGAAAGCTGTAAACTCTGTTTGATGAATTCACAGAAAACAAAGAAGTTTCTCAGAAAGCTTCTTTCCTGTTTTTCTCTGTGGATATTTCCTTTTTCACCATAGCCATCTATGGGCTTGCAAATATCTCTTTGCAAATTCCACAAGAAGAGTCTTAGCGAAAGGCTTCTTTTGGAGAAAGCTGTAACTCTGTGAGATGAATTAACAGACCACGAAGCAGTTTCTCAGAAAGCTGCCTTCCAGTTTTTATCTGAGGACATTTTCTTTTTCCCCATAGCCCTTTATGGGCTTCCAAATATCACTTTGCAAATTCCAACAGAACAGTCTTAAGGAAAGGCTTCTTGAAGGAAAAGCTATAACTCTTTCACATGATTTAACAGAACACAAAGCAGTTTCCAACAAAGCTTCTTTCCAGTTTTTATCTGAGGATATTTCCTTTTTCAGTAAAGCCCTCCATGGGCTTCCAAATATCACTTTGCAAATTCCACAAGAATAATTTTAGCAAAAAGCTTCTTGAGGGGAAAGCTGTAACTCTGTCAGATGAATTAACAGAACACAAAGCAGTTCTCAGAAAGTTCTTTCCAGTTTTTATCTGAGGATATTTCCTTTTTCACCATAGCCCTACATGGGCTACGAAATTTCACTTTGCAAATTCCACAAGAACAGTCTTATCGAAAGTCTTCTTGTGGAGAATCCTGTAACTCTGTGAGATGAATTCACAGATCACAAAGAAGTTTCTCAGAAAGCTTCTTTCTCATTTTTATCAGAGGATATTTTCTTTGTCCCTATAGTCTTCAAAGGGATCTGAAATATCAGTTCTCAGATTCCACAGAAATAAGGCCAGCAAACAGCTCCATGAAATACAGCTGTAACTCAGTGAGTGGAAGTTACACATCACAAAGCAGTTCCTCAGAAATCTTCTCTCCAGTTTTTATCTGAGTATATATCCTTTTTCCCCATAGCCCTCAATGGGCTTCCAAATATCAGTTTGCAAATTCCACAAGAACAGTCTTAGCAAGCGGCTTCTGGAGGGGAAATCTGTAACTCAGTGAGATGAATTAACAAAACACAAAGCAGTTTCTCACAAAGCTGCTTTCCAGTTTTTATATGAGGATATTTTCTTTTTCACCCTAGCCCTCTATTGGCTTCCAAATATCACTTTGCAAATTCCACAAGAACAGTCTTTGCGAACGGCTTCTTGAGGGGAAAGCTGTAACTCTGTGAGATGAATTAACAGAACACAAAGCAGTTTCTCAGAAAACTTCTTTCCAGTTTTTATCCGAGGATATTTCCTTTTTCACCCTAGCCCTCTATTGGCTTCCAAATATCACTTTGCAAATTCCACAAGAGCAGTCTTAGCAAAAGGCATCTTGAGAGGAAAGCTGTAACTCTGTGAGATGAATTCACAGATCACAAAGAAGTTTCTCAGAAAGCTTCTTTCTCATTTTTATCGGAGGATATTTCCTTTGGCCCCATAGTCTTCAAAGGGATCCGAAATCGTTCTCAGATTCCACAGAAATAAGGCCAGCAAACAGCTTCACGAAATACAGCTGTAACTCAGTGAGTAGAAGTCACACATCACTAAGCAGTTTCGTAGAAAGCTCCTTTCCAGTTATTATCAGAGGATATATACTTTTCCTCAAAGCCCTCTATGGGCTTCCAAATATGACTTTGCAAATTCCACAAGAGCTGTCTTAGCGAACGGCTTCTTGAGGGGAAAGCTGTAACTCTGTGAGATGAATTAACAGAGCACAAAGCAGTTTCTCACAAATCTTCTTTCCAGTTTTTATCTGAGGATATTTTCTTTTTCACCATAGCCCTCAATGGGCTTCCAAATGTCACCTTGCAAATTCCACAAGAACAGTCTTAGCGAAAGGCTTCTTGAGGGGAAAGCTGTTACTCTGTGAGACGAATTCACAGAAAACAAAGAAGTTTCTCAGAAAGCTTCTTTCTCATTTTTATCAGAGGATATTCCCTATGGCCCTACAGTCTTCCAAGGGATCCGAAATATCAGTTCTCAGATTCCACAGAAATAAGGCTAGCAAACAGTTGCATGAATTACTGCTGTAACTCAGTGAGTGGAAGTCACACATCCCAAAGCAGTTTCTCAGAAAGCTTCTTTCCAGTTTTTATCTGAGGATATTTCCTTTTTCCCCATAGCCCTCTATGGGCTTCCAAATATCACTTGGCAAATTCCACAAGGACAGTCTTAGTGAACGGCTTTTGAGGGGAAAGCTCTAACTCTGTGAGATGAATTAAGAGACCACAAAGCAGTTTCTCAGAAAGCTTCCTTCCAGTTTTTTTTTTTTTTTTTTGAGGATATTTTCTTTTTCCCCATAGCCCTCTATGGGCTTCCAAATATCACTTTGCAAATTCCAGAAGAACAGTCTTAGGGAAAGGCTTCTTGAGGGAAAAGCTGTAACTCTTTGAGATGAATTAACAGAGCACAAAGCCATTTCCCACAAAGCTTCTTTCCAGTTTCTATCTGAGGATATTTTCTTTTTCAGCATAGCCCTCATTGGGCTTCGAAATATCACTTTGCAAATTCCACAAGAATAGTCTTAGCAAAAGGCTTCTTGAAGGGAAACCTGTAACACTGTGAGATGAATTCAAAGATCACAGAGAAATTTCCCAGATAGCTTCTTTCTCATTTTCATCAGAGGATATTTCTTTGGCCCTATAGTCTTCAAAAGGATCCGAGTTATCAGTTCTCAGATTCCACAGAAATAAGGCCAGCAAACAGCTACACGAAATACAGCTGTAACTCTGTGAGTGGAAGTCAAACATCACAAAGCATTTCCTCAGAAATCTTCTCTCCAGTTTTTATCTGAGTATATATCCTTTTTCCCCATAGCCCTCTATGGGCTTCCAAATATCACTTTGCAAATTCCTCAACAACGGTCTTAGCAAACGGCTTCTGGAGGGGAAAGCTGTAACTCAGTGAGATGAATTAACAAAACACAAAGCAGTTTCTCACAAAGCTTCTTTCCAGTTTTTATCGGAGAATATTTCCTATTTCACCATAGCCCTCCATGGGCTTCCAAATATCACTTTTCATGCCACAAGAACAATCTTAGCGAACGGCTTCTTGAGGGGAAATCTGTAACTCTGTGAGATTAATTAACAGAACACAAAGCAGTTTCCCACAAAGCTTTTTTCCAGTTTTTATCTGAGGATATTTTCTTTTTCACCATAGCCCTCAGTGGGCTTCCAAATATCACTTTGCCAATTCCGCAAGAACAGTCTAGCAAAAGGCTTCTTGAGGGGAAAGCTGTAACTCTGTGAGATGAATTCACACATCACAAAGAAGTTTCCGAGAAAGCTTCTTTCTCATTTTTATCGGAGGATATTTCCTTTGGCCCCACAGCCTTATAAGTGATCCGAAATAGTTCTCAGATTCCACAGAAATAAGGCAGCAAACAGCTTCACGAAATACAGCTGTAACTCAGTGAGTAGAAGTGACACATCACTAAGCAGTTTCGTAGAAAGCTCCTTTCCAGTTATTATCAGAGGATATATACTTTTCCCCATAGCCCTCTATGGGCTTCCAAATATGACTTTGCAAATTCCACAAGAACAGTCTTATCGAACAGCTTCTTGAGGGGAAAGCTGTACCTCTGTGAGATGAATTGAGAGAACACAAACCAGTATCTCAGAAAGCTTATTTCCAGTTTTTATCTGAGGATAATTTCTTTTTCACCATAGCCCTCAATGGGCTTCCAAATATCACTTTGCAAATTCCACAAGAACAGTCTTAGCGAAAGGCTTCTTGAGGGGAAAGCTGTAACTCTGTGAGACGAATTCACAGAAAATAAAGAAGTTTCTCAGAAAGCTTCTTTCTCATTTTTATCAGAGGATATTCCCTATGGCCCTACAGTCTTCCAAGGGATCCGAAATATCAGTTCTCAGATTCCACAGAAATAAGGCTAGCAAACAGTTGCATGAATTACTGCTGTAACTCAGTGAGTGGAAGTCACACATCCCAAAGCAGTTTCTCAGAAAGCTTCTTTCCAGTTTTTATCTGAGGATATTTCCTTTTTCCCCATAGCCCTCTATGGGCTTCCAAATATCACTTGGCAAATTCCACAAGGACAGTCTTAGTGAACGGCTTTTGAGGGGAAAGCTCTAACTCTGTGAGATGAATTAAGAGACCACAAAGCAGTTTCTCAGAAAGCTTCCTTCCAGTTTTTTTTTTTTTTTTTTTTTTTGATGATATTTTCTTTTTCCCCATAGCCCTCTATGGGCTTCCAAATATCACTTTGCAAATTCCAGAAGAACAGTCTTAGGGAAAGGCTTCTTGAGGGAAAAGCTGTAACTCTTTGAGATGAATTAACAGAACACAAAGCCATTTCCCACAAAGCTTCTTTCCAGTTTTTATCTGAGGATATTTTCTTTTTCAGCATAGCCCTCATTGGGCTTCGAAATATCACTTTGCAAATTCCACAAGAATAGTCTTAGCAAAAGACTTCTTGAAGGGAAACCTGTAACACTGTGAGATGAATTCATAGATCACAGAGAAATTTCCCAGATAGCTTCTTTCTCATTTTCATCAGAGGATATTTCTTTGGCCCTATAGTCTTCAAAAGGATCCGAGTTATCAGTTCTCAGATTCCACAGAAATAAGGCTAGCAAACAGCTCCACGAAATACAGCTGTAACTCTGTGAGTGGAAGTCAAACATCACAAAGCAGTTTCTCAGAAAGCTTCTTTCCAGTTTTTATCTGACGATATTTCCTTTTTCCCCATAGCCCTCTATGGGCTTCCAAATATCACTTTGCAAATTCCACAAGAACAGTCTTAGTGAACAGCTTCTTTAGAGGAAACCAGTAACACTTGGAGATGAACTAAACAGAATACAAAGCAGTTTCTCACAAAGCTTCTTTCCAGTTTTTGTCGGAGAATATTTCCTATTTCACCATAGCCCTCCATGGGCTTCCAAATATCACTTTTCATGCCACAAGAACAATCTTTGCGAACGGCTTCTTGAGGGGAAAGCTGTAACTCTGTGAGATTAATTAACAGAACACAAAGCAGTTTCCCACAAAGCTTTTCTCCAGTTTTTATCTGAGGATATTTTCTTTTCCACCATAGCCCTCAGTGGGCTTCCAAATATCACTTTGTAAATTCCGCAAGAACAGTCTAAGCAAAAGGCTTCTTGAGGGGAAAGCTGTAACTCTGTGAGATGAATTCACACATCACAAAGAAGTTTCCGAGAAAGCTTCTTTCTCATTTTTATCGGAGGATATTTCCTTTCGCACTATAGCCTTATAAGGGATCCGAAATATCAGTTCTCAGATTCCACAGAAATAAGGCTAGCAAACAGCTCCACGAAATACAGCTGTAACTCAGTGAGTGTAAGTGACAAATCACAAAGCAGTTTTTTAGAAATCTTCTTTCCAGTTTTTATATGAGGATATTTGCTTTTTCACCATAGCCCTCTATGGGCTTCCAAATATCACTTTGCAAATTCCTCAAGAACAGTCTTATCGAACAGCTTCTTGAGGGGAAAGCTGTACCTCTGTGAGATGAATTGAGAGAACACAATCCAGTATCTCAGAAAGCTTCTTTCCAGTTTTTATCTGAGGATAATTTCTTTTGTACCATAACCCTCTATGGGTTTCCAAATATCACTTTGCAAATTCCACAAGAACAGTCTTTGTGAATGGCTTCTTGAGGGGAAAGCTGTAACTCTGTGGGATGAATCCACAGAACACAAAGCAGTTTCTCAGAAAGCTTCTTTCCAGTTTTTCTCTGAGGATATTTTCTTTTTCACTATAGTCCTCCGTGGGCTTCCAAATATCTCTTTGCTAATTCCACAAGAACAGTCTTAGCGAAAGGCTTCTTGAGGGGAAATCTGTAACTCTGTGAGACGACTTCACAGATCACAAAGAAGTTTCTCAGAAAGCCTCTTTCTCCTTTTTATCGGAGGATATTTCCTTGGCCCTTTCGTCTTCAAAGGGATCCGAAATATCATTTCTCAGATTCCACAGAAATAAGGCTAGCAAACAGCTCCATGAAATACAGCTGTAATTCAGTGAGTGTAAGTGACACATCACAAAGCAGTTTCTCAGACATCTTCTTTCCAGTTTTTATCTGAGGATATTTCTTTTTTCACCATCCCCTTCTTTGGGCTTCCAAATATCACTTTGCAAATTCCACAAGAACAGTCTCAGCGAACGACTTGTTGAGGGGAAATCTGTAACTCTATGAGATTAATTAACAGAACACAAAGCAGGTTCTCACAAAGCTTCTTACCAGTTTTTATCTGAGGATATTGTCTTTTTCACCATAGTCCTCCATGGCTTCATAATATCACTTTGGAAATTCCACAAGAACAGTCTTAGCAAAAGGCTTCTTCCTGGGAAAGCTGTTACTCTCAGAGATGAATTATCAGATCACAAAGAAGTTTCCCAGAAAGCTTCTTTCTCATTTTTATCGGAGGATACTTCCTTTGGCCCTATAGTCTTCTAAGGCATCTGAAATATCAGTTCTGAGATTCCACATATATAATGCCAGCAAACAACTCCATGAAATACAGCTGTAACTCAGTGAGTGGAAGTAACACAACACAAAGCAGTTTCTCAGAAAACTTCTTTCTTATTTTTATCCGAGGATATTTCTTTTGGCCCTATAGTCTTCAAGGCAATACGAAATAGTTCTCAGATTCCATGGAAATAAGGCTAGCAAACAGCTTGGCGAAATACAGCTGTAACTCAGTTAGTAGAAGTCACACATCACAAAGCAGTTTCTCAGAAAGCTCCTTTACAGTTTTTATCGGAGGATATTTCCTTTTTCACCGTTGCCCTCTATATCGGCATCCAAATATCACTTTGCAAATTCCACAAGAACAGTCTTAGCGAACAGCTTCTTGAGGAAAGCTGTAACTCTGTGAGATGAATTAACACAGCACAAAGAATTTTCTCAGAAAGCTTCTTTCCAGTTTTTATCTGAGGGTATTTTCTTTTTCACCATAGCCCTCTATGGGCATCCAAATATCACTTTACAAATTCCACAAGAACAGTCTTAGCAAAAGGCTTCTTGAGGGGAAAGCTGTAACTCTGTGAGACGTATTCACAAATCACAAAGACGTTTCTCAGAAAGCTTCTTTAACATTTTTATTGGAGGATATTTCCTTTGCCCTATAGTCTTCAGAGGGATTTGAAATATCAGTTCTCAGATTCCACACAAATAAGGCTAGCAAACAGCTCCACGAAATACAGCTGTAACTCAGTGAGTGTAAGTGACATATCACAAAGCAGTTTCTCAGAAAGCTTCTTTAACATTTTTATTGGAGGATATTTCCTTTGCCCTATAGTCTTCAGAGGGATTCGAAATATCAGTTCTCAGATTCCACACAAATAAGGCTAGCAAACAGCTCCACGAAATACAGCTGTAACTCAGTGAGTGTAAGTGACATATCACAAAGCAGTTTCTCAGAAAACTTCTTTCCAATTTTTATCTGAGGATATTTCCTTTTTTACCATCCCCCTCTATGGGCTTCCAAATATCACTGCAAATTCCACAAGAGGAGTCCTAGCGAACGGCTTCTTTAGGGGAATGCTGTAACTCTGTGAGATGAATTAACTGAACACAAAGTAGTTCTCAGAAATCTTCTTTCCAGTTTTTATCTGAGGATATTTCCTTTTTCACCATAGCCGTCCATATAATCCAGAATGTCCCCTGGTAGCTTTTTCTCCAAAATGGATTCCCCAATCCTCTTTGGGGAGAAAAGTGTAACTCTGTGTGTGGAATGCACACGTCACAAAGCAGCTCTGTGGAAATCTATCCAGTATCTATGTGAACATATTTCAATTTTCACCGTAAGCCTCCAGGCGCTCCCGAGTATCCCTGAGCTGACAAATCTAAAACAGTGTTAGAATGCTTCTAAGTGAAAACAGAAGCTTAACTGTGCCAGTGGACTTCAAGAGAACTAGAGCAGTGTCACAAAATGTTTCCTTCTGGTTTTTATTGGAGGGTGTTTCTTTTTCAGCATATTCTTAAGAGCGTTCCCAAATGTCCTTTCTCAGGTTCCACAGATACAGTGATTTCAAACTGCTCAATCCAAAGAATGATTTAACTCTATGAGATGAATACACACATCACAAAGCAGTTGCAGGGAAATCTTCTCTCCAGATTTCATCGGCAGAGTTATTCTTTTGCACCACAAGGCATCGAGCACCACTTAATATCCCTTCACAGATTTCTCAAAGACAGAGTTTCCAAACTGGGCAACGTACAGTAAACTTTAACCCTCTGAAATGAGTGCCACTTCAGAGAGCAGTTTCCTGGAATGCTTCTTTCCGGGTTTTATTTCAGGATATTTCACTATTCACCCTAGACTTCAGTGCGCTGCAAAATATCACGTTTTCAGTTTTACAGGCACAGTGTTCAAACACTGTCTTATGAGAAAAGAGGTATAATTCCCTACGTTGAATGCACACATCACAAAGCAGTTTCTCAGAAAGCTTCTCTCCTGTTTTTATCTGAAGATACCTTTTTTTTCACTGTAGACCTAAATGTGCTCCCGAATGTCCCTTCGCGAATCCGTCCATGACGCAATTTCAAAAGTACGTAATAGAAAGAAAGCTTTATCTATGTGAGATGAATAGATATATCTGTCCCAAAGCAGTTTCACAGAAATCTTCTTTCCAGTTTTTGTCTGAGAATATTTCCTTTTTCACCATAGCCGTCCTTATACTCCCAAATGTCCCCTGGTAGCTTTTTCTCCAAATGGGATTCCCCAATCCTCTATGAGAAGAAAAGTGTAACTCTGTGAGTGGAATGCACACGTCAAAACGCAGCTCCTCGGAAATCTTCTCTCCCATATTTATCTGAAGATATTTCTGTCTTCCCCGTAAGCCTCAACGTGCTGCGGAGTATCCCTTAGCTGACTAAACTAAAACAGTGTTAGATATAACTCCCAATGCCATCCCAACAAGGCACAAGTATACATATGTAACAAACCTGCACGTTATGCACATGTACCCTACAACTTAAAGTATAATAATAATAAATAAATTAAAAAAAAAAAACAGTGTTAGAATGCTGCTCAATGAAAAGAGAAGCTTACCTGTGCCAGTGGACTTCTCATGACCTAGAACAGTTTCACAGGAAGTTTCCTTCTGGTGTTTATTGGAGTGTATTTCTTTTTCAGCATATTCTTAAGAGTGTTTCCAAATGTCTTTTTTCAGGTTCCACAGAAGCAGTGATTTCAAACTGATCAATCCAAAGAATGATTTACCTCTACGAGATGAATACACACATCACAAAGCACTTGCTCCGAATGCTTCTCTCCACTTTTCATCAGAAGAAGTTTCCTTTCTCACCACAAGCCTCTGGGCGCCACTTAATATCCCTTCACAGATTCCTCAAAGACAGAGTTTCCAAATTGGGCAATGTAGTGTAAGCTTTAACTCTGAAATGAATGCACACGTCAGATAGCAGTTTCTTGGAACGCTTCTTTCTGGGTTTTGTTTCAGTATAATTCACTGTTCGCCATAATCTTCAATGTGCTGCAAAATATCACTTTCTCACTATTGCAGGAACAGTGTTCACACACTGCCTTATGAGGAAAGAGGTAAAACTCCATTAGAGGAATACACGCATCACAAAGCGGTTTCTCAGAAAGCTTCTATACAGTTTTCATTGGAAGACGTTTCCTTTCCCACCACAAGTCTCTGGGTGCCACTTAATATCCCTTCACAGATTCCTCAAAGACAAAGTTTCCAAACTGGGCAACGTAGTGTAAGCTTTAACTCTGCAATGAATGCACACTTCAGACCACAGTTTCTTGGAACGCTTCTTTCTGAGTTTTATTTCAGAATATTTCACTTTTCCCCATAGTCTTCAGTGCATTGCAAAATATCACTTTTTAAGATTTACAGGAACAGTGTTCAAACACTGCATTTCAAGAAAAGAGTTATAACTCCCTGTGTGGAATGCACACATCACAAAGCAGTTTCTCAGAAAGCTACTCTCCAGTTTTTATCTGAAGATATTTCCTAGTTCCCCGCACTTCTGAATGTGCTCCCGAATCTCCCTCCACGAATCCGTCCACGACGCCATTTCAAAACTGCATAATAGAAAGAAAGTTTTATCTATGTGAGATGAATACACATATGTATCACAAAGCAGTTTCACAGCAAGCTTCCTTACAGTTTTTGTCTGAGGATATTTCCTTTTTCACCATATCCGTCCATATAGTCCCGAATGTCCCCTGGTAGCTTTCTCTCCAAACGGGATTCCCCAATCCTCTATGAGAAGAAAAGTATAACTCTGTGAGTGGAATGCACCCGTCACAAAGCAGCTCCTCGGAAATCTTCTCTCCAGTATCTATCTGAAGATAATTGTGTTTTCACCATAAGCCTCAAAGCACTCCCAAGTATCCCTTAGCTGAATAACCTAAAACAGTGTTAGAATTCTGCTTAATGAATACAGAAGCTTAACTGTGTGAGTGGACTTCACGTGACCTAGAGTAGTTTCAGAAAAATTTTCCTTCTGGTTTTTATTGAAGGGTATTTGTTTTTCAGCATATCCTTTAAAGCATTTCCATATGTCCTTTCTGGTTCCACAGAAACAGTGATTTCAAACTGCTCAATACAAACAATGATCTAATTCTATGAGATGAATACTCACATCAGAAAGCAGTTGCTCTGAAGGCTTCTCTTCAGTTTTAATCGGAAGAGGTTTCCTTTCTCACCACAAGACTCCGGGCGCCACTTAATATCCCTTCCCAGATTACTCAAAGACAGTGTTTCCAAACTGGGTCACGTAGTGTAAGCTTTAGCTCTCTGAAATGAATGCACACATCAGAAAGCAGTTTCTTGGAATGCTTCTTTCTGGGTTTTATTTCAGGATATTTCACTTTTCACGATATTTTACAAAGCACTGCAACATAACACTCTTTCAGTTTTACAGGAACAGTGTTCAAACACTGCCTTATGAGAAAACAGGTATATCTCCCTGAGTGGAATGCACACAAAACCAAGGAGTTTCTCAGAAAGCTTCTCTCTAGTTTTAATCTGAAGATATCTCTTTTTTCACCATAGGCCTGAATGTGCTCCCAAATGTCCCTTCGTGAATCCGTCCATGACGCAGTTTCAAAACTATGTAATAGAAAGAAAGTTTTATCTCTGTGAGATGAATAGACATATCTATCACAAAGCCGTTTCACAGAAAACTTCTTTCCAATTTTTGTCTGAGGATATTTCCTTTTTCACCGTGGCCATCCATATACTCCTGAGTGTCCCCTGATAGCTTTTTCTGAAGAATATTTTTCTTTTCACCATAAGTCTCAAAGTGCTGCCATATATCCCTTAGCTGACTAAGCTAAAACAGTGTTAGAATACTGCTCAATGAAAACAGAAGTTTAACTGTGTGGGTGAACTTCACGTGACCTAGAACAGATTCACAGAAAGTTTCCTTCTGGTTTATCAGAGGGTATTTCTTTTTCAGCATATTCTTAAGAGCGTTCCCAAATGTTCTTTCTCAGATTCCACAGAAACAGTGATTTCAAACTGCTCAATCCACAGAATGATTTACCTCTATGAAATGAATACACACATCTCAAAGCAGTTGACTCGAAAACTTCTCTCCAGTTTTCAACGGAAGACGTCTCCTTTCTCAACAGAAGCTTCCAGGTACCACTTAATATCCCTTCACAGGTTTCTGAAAGACAGAGTTTCCCAACAGGGCAATGTAGTGTGAGTTTAACTCTCTGAAGTGAATGCAGACGTCAGAGAGCAGTTTCTTGCAATGCTTCTTTCTGGGTTTTATTTCAGGATATTTCACTTTTCGCCATAGTCTTCAATGTGCTGCAAAATATCACTTTCTCAGTTTTACAGGAACCGTATTTAAACACTGACTTATGAGAAAAGAAGTATAACTTCCTGAGTGGAATGCACACATCACAAGGCAGTTTCTCAGAATGCTTCTCCCCAGTTTTTAGATGAAGGTATTTCCTATTTCCCCACAGGCCTGAATGTGCTCCCGAATGTCCCTTCCCAAATCCGTTCATGACGCAGTTTCAAAACTGCGAAATATAAAGACAATTTTATCTATGGGAGATGACTAGACATATCTATCCCAAAGCAGTTTCACAGAAAGCTTTTTTCCAGCTTTTGTCTGAGGACATTTCGTTTCTCTGCACAGCCGTCCATATGCTCCCGAATGTCCCCTGGTAGCTTTTCCTCCAAACGGGATTCCGCAATCCTCTATGAGAAGAGAAGTATAACTATGTGAGGGGAATTCACGTGTCACAAAGGGGCTCCTCGGAAAGCTTCTCTCCAGTATCTATCTGAAGATATTTCCGTTTTCACCATAACTCTCAAAGCGCTCCCAAGTATCCCTTAGCTGACTAACCTAAAACAGTGTTAGAATGCTGCTCAATGAAAACAGAAGCTTAACTGTGCCAGTGGACTTCACGTGACCTAGAGCAGTTTCACAGAAAGTTTCCTTCTGGTTTTTATCGGAGGGTATTTCTTTTTCAGCATATTCTTAAGAGCGTTCCCAAATGTCCTTTCTTAGGTTCCACAGTAAAAGTGATTTCAAACTGCTCAATCCAAAGAATGACTAAACTCTATGAGCTGAATACACACATCTTAAAGGAGTTGCTCCGAAAGCTTCTCTCCAGTTTTCATAGGAAGACGTTTCCTTTCTCACCACAACACCCCATGCACCACTTAATATCCCTTCACAGATTCCTCAAAGACAGAGTTTCCAAACTGGGCAACATAGTGTAAGCTTTAACTCTCTGAAATGAATTAACACGTCACAGAGCTGTTTCTTGGAATGCTGCTTTCTGGGTTTTATGTCAGGATAATTCACTTTTTGCCATAGTCTCCAATGCACTGCAAAATATCACTTTTTCAGTATTACAGGAACAGTGTTCAAACACTGCCTTTGAGAAAAGAGGTATAACTCATTGAATGGAATGCACACATCACAAAGCAGTTTCTCGGAAAGCTCCTCTCCACTTTTTATCTGAAGATATCTCCTTTATCACCGTAGGCCTGAATGTGCTCCCGAATGTCCTTTTATGAATCTGTCCATTATGCAGTTTCAAAACTGCATATTAAAAAGAAAGTTTTATCTATGTAAGATGAGTAGACATATCTATCACAAAGCAGTTTCACAGAAAGCTTCTTTCCAGTTTTTGTCTGAGGATATTTCCTTTTCCACCATAGCTGTCCATATACTCCTGAATGTCCCCTGGTAGCGTTTACTCCAAACGCGATTCCCCAGTGCTCTCTGGGAAGAAAGGTATAACTCTGTGAGGGAAATGCACAAGTCTCAAAGCAGCTCTTCGGAAACATTCTCTCCAGTTTTTATCTGAAGATATTTCCTTTTTCACCATAAGCTTCAAAGCGGTCCCGAATATCACTTCACAGACAAAACAAAAACAGTGTTAGAATACTGCTCAATGAAAACAGAAGCTTACCTGTGCAAGTGGAATTCACGTGACCTAGAGCAGTTTCACAGAACGTTTCCTTCAGGTTTTTATTGGAGGGTATTTCTTTTTCAGTATATTCTAAAGAGGGTTCCCAGATGTCCTTTCTCAGGTTCCACAGAAACAGTGATTTCAGATTGCTCAGTACATAAAATGATTTAACTCTATGAGATTAATACAAACATCACAAAACAGTTGCTCCGAAAGCTTGTCTCCAGTTTTCTACAGAAGACGTTTCCTTTCTAACCACAAGACTCCAGGCACCACTTAATTTCCCTTCACAGATTCCTCAAAGACAGAGTTTCCAAACTGGGCAATGTAGTGTAAGCTTTAACTCTCTGAAATGAATGCACACGTCAGAGAGCAGTTTCTTGGAACCCTTCTTTCTGGGTTTTATTTCAGGATATTTCACTTTTCTCGATATTTTACAAAGCGCTGCAAAATAACGCTCTTTCAGTTTTACAGAAACAGTGTTCAAACACTGCCTTAGGAGAAAAACGGTATAACATCCTGAGTGGAATGCACACGTCACAAAGTAGTTTCTCAGAAAGCTTCTCTCCAGTTTTTATCTGAAGATATTGCCTATTACCCCTAGACTGGAATGTGCTCCCGAATGTCCTTTCTTGTATCCGTCCATGACGCAGTTTCAAAATTGTGTAATAGAAAGAAATTTTTATCTATGTGAGATGAATAGATATATCTATCACAAAGCAGTTTCACAGCAAGCTTCTTTCCAGTTTTTGTCTGAGGATATTTCCTTTTTCAACATAGCTGTCCATAAACTCTTGAATGTCCCTTGTTACCTTTTTCTCCAAACGGGATTCTGCAATCCTCTATGAGAAGAAAAGTATAACTCTGTGAGTGGAATGCACACGTCACAGAAGAGTTCCTCGGAAATCTTCTCTCCAGTATCTACCTGAAGATATTTCCGTTTTCAGCAAAGCCTTTAAGTGCTCCCGAGTATCTTGTAGCTGACTAACCTAAAATAGTGTTAGAATACTACTCAATGAAAACAGAAGCTTAACTGTGCGAGTGGACTACACGTGATGTAAAGCATATTCACAGAAAGATTCCTTCTGGTTTTTTTTGGAGGGTATTCTTTTTCAGCATATTATTAAGAGCATTCCCAAATGTCCTTTCTCAGATTCCACAGAAACAGCGATTTCAAACTGCTCAATCCAAAGAATGAATTAACTCTATGGGATGAAGACGCACATCACAAAACAGTTGCTCTGAAAGCTTCCCTCCAGTTTTCATTGGAAGACGTTTCCTTTCTCACCACAAGCCTCTGGGCACCACTTAATATCCCTTCACAGATTCCTCAAACACAGAGTTTCCAAACTGGGCAACGTAGTTTAAGATTTAACTCTCTGAAATGAATGCACACGTCAGAGAGCAATTTCTTGGAATGCTTCTCTCTGGGTTTTATTTCAGGATATATAACTTTTCTCCATAGTCTAGAAAACGCTGCAAAATAACTCTCTTTCAGTTTTACAGGAACAGTGTTCAAACACTGCCTTATGAGAAAAGATGTATAACTCCCTGAGTGGAATGCACATATCACAAAGTATTTTCTCAGAAAGTTTCTCTCCACTTTTTATCTGAAGGTATCTTCTTTTTCACCATAGGCCTGAATGCACTCCCAAATATCCCTTCATGAATCCGTCCATGACACAGTTTCAAAACTGCTTAATAGAAAGAAAGTTTTATCTATGTGAGATGAATAGACATATCTATCCCAAAGCAGTTTCACAGAAAGTTTCTTTCCAGTTTTTGTCTGAGGATATTTCCTTTTTCACCATAGCTGACCATATACTCCCGAATGTCCCCTGGTAGCTTTTCTCCAAATGGGATTCCCCAATCCTCTACAAGAAGAAAAGTAAAATTCTGTGAGTGCAATGAACACTTCACAAAGCTGCTACTCGGAAATCTTCTCTGCAGTATCTATCTGAAGATATTTCCGTTTTCACTGTAAGCCTGAAAGCGCTCCCGAGTATCCCTTAGCTGACTAACCTAAAACAGTGTTAGAATACTGCTCAATGAAAACAGAAGCTTAACTGCTCGTGTGGAATTCACGTGACCTAGATCAGTTTCACAGAAAGCTTCCTTCTGGTTTTTATAGAAGGGTATTTCTTTTTCAGCATATTCTAAAGAGGGTTCCCAGATGTCCTTTCTCAGGTTCCACAGAAACAGTGATTTCAAACTTCTCTATCCAAAGAATGATTTAACACTATGAGATGAATACACAAAACACAAAGCAGATGCTCAGAAAACTTCTCTCCAGTTTTCATCGGAAGACATGTCCTATCTCACCACAAGCCTCCAGGTGCCAGTTAATACACCTGCACAGATTTCTACAAGACAGAGTTTCCAAACTGGGCAATGTAGTATAAGCTTTAACTCTCTGAAATGATTGCACACGTCAGAAAGCAGTTTCTTGCAACTCTTCTTTCTGGGTTTTATTTCAGGATATTTCACTTTTCACCATAGTCTTCAAAGTGCTGCAAAATATCACTTTTTCAGTTTTACAGGAACAGTGTTCAAACATTGCCTTATGAGAAAAGAGGTATAACTCTGTGTTGAATGCTCACATCACAAAGCAGTTTCTCAGAAAGCTTCTCCCCACTTCTTATCTGAAGATATTTCCTATTTCCCCACAGGCCTGATGTGCTCCCGAATGTCCCTTTGTGAATCCGTCCATGACACTGTTTCAAAACTGCGTAATAGAAAGACAGTTTTATGTATGTTAGATGAATAGACATATCTATCGCAAAGCTGTTTCAAAAAAAGCTTCTTTCCAGTTTTCTTCTGAGGATATTTTCTTTTTCAACATAGCCGTCTGTACACTCTGGAATGTCCCCTGGTAGCTTTTTCTCCAAACGGGATTCCCAAATCCTCTATAGAAGAAATGTATAACTCTGTGAGTGGAATGCACACGTCACAAAGCAGCTTCTCGGAAATCTCTCCAGTTTTTATCTGAAGATATTTCCTTTCTCACCATAAGCCTCAAAGCGATCCCGAATATCACTTCACAGACTAAACAAAACAGTGTTAGAATACTGCTTAATGAAAACAGAAGCTTAACTGTGTGAGTAGAATTCACGTGACCTAGAGCAGTTTCACAAAGTGTTTCCTTCTGGTTTTTATTGGAGGGTATTTCTTTTTCAGCATATTCTTAAGAGCGTTCCCAAATATACTTTCTCAGGTTCCACAGAAACAGTGATTTCAAACTGCTCAATTCAAAGAATGATTTATCTCTATTAGATGAATACACACACCACAAAGCAGTTGCTCCGAAAGCTTCTGTCCAGGTTTCATCAGAAAACATTTCCTTTCTCACCACAAGCCTCCGACACCACTTAATATCACTTCACAGATTCCTAAAAGGCAGAGTTTCCAAACTGGGTAATGTAGTGTAAGCTTTAACCCTCTAAAACGAACGTACACATCAGACAGCAGTTTCTAGGAATGTTTCTTTCTGAGTTTTATTTCTGGATATTTCACTTTTTGCTATAGTATTCAATGTGCTGCAAAATATCACTTTTTCAGTTTTACAGGAACGGAGTTCAAGCACTGCCTTATGAGAAAAGAGGTAAAACTGCCTGAGTGGAATACACACATCACAAAGCCGTTTCTCAGAAACGTTCTCTCCAGTTTTTATGTGAAGATATCTCCTTTTTCCCCACAGGCCTGAATGTGCTCCTGAAAGACCCTTCTTGAATAAACCCATGATGTAGTTTCAAAACTGCGTAATAGAAAGAAAGTTTTATCTATGTGAGATCCCTAGACATATCTATCACAAAGCAGTTTCACAGAAGGTTTCTTTCAGGTTTTCATCTGAGGATATTTCCTTTTTCACCATTGCCGTCCATATACTCCCGAATGTCCCCTGGGAGCTTCTTCTCCAAACGGGATTCAACAATCCTCTGTGAGAAGAAAAGTATATCTCTGTGAGTGGAATGCACACGTCACAAAGCAGCTCCTTGGAAATCTTCTCTCCAATATCTATCTGAAGATATTTCCGTTTTCACTGAAGCCTCAAAGTGGTCCCGAGTATCCCTTAGCTGACTAACCTAAAACAGTGTTAGAATACTGCTCAATGAAAACAGAATCTTTACTGTGAGAGTGGACTTCACGTGACCTAGAGTAGTTTCACAGAAAGTTTCCTTCTGGTTTTTATTGGAGGGTGTTTCTTTTTCAGCATGTTCTTAAGAGCGCTCCCAAATGTCCTTTCTCAGGTTACACAGAATCAGTGATTTCAAACTGCTCAATCTAAAGAATGATTTAACTCTATGAGATGAAAACACATGTCTCAAATCAGTTGAAACGAAATCTTCTCTCCAGTTTTCATCGGAAGACGTTTCCTTTCTCACCACAAGCCTCCAGGAAACACTTAATATCCCTTCACAGATTTTTCAAATGGAGAGTTTCCAAATTGGGCAACGTAGTGTAAGCTTTAACTCTCTGAAATGAATGCACACGTCAGAGAGCAGTTTCTTCGAACACTTCTTTCTGGGTTTTATTTAGAATAATTCACTTTTTGCCATAGTATTCCTTGCGCTGCAAAATATTACTTTTTCAGTTTCACAGGAACAGTGTTCAAACACTGCCTTGTGAGAAAAGAGGTATAACTCCCTGAGTGGAATGCACACATCACAAAGCAGTTTCTCAGAAAGCTTCTCTCCAGATTTTATCTGAAGATATCGCCTTTTTCACTGAATGCTGGAATGCGCTCCCGAATGTCCCTTCACGAGTCCATCCATGATTCAGTTTCAAAACTGCGTAATTTAAAGAAAGTTTTATCTATGTGAGATGAATAGACCTATCTATCACAAAGCAGGTTCACAGAAAGCTTCTTTCCAGTTTTTCTCTGAGGATATTTCCTTTTTCACCATAGCTGTCCATATACTTCCGAGTGTCCCCGGTAGCTTTTTCTCCAAACAGGATTCCCCAATCCTCTATGAGAAGAAAAGTATAATTCTATGAGTTGAATGCACTTGTCAGAGAGCATCTCCTCGAAAATCTTCTCTCCTTTATCTATCTGATGATATTTCCATTTTCACCATAAGCCTCAAAGCGCTCCCGAGTGTCCCTTAGCTGACTAAGCAAAAAGAGTGTTAGAATACTGCTCAATTCAAACAGGAGATTCAATGTGCAAGTGGAAGTCACGTGATCTAGAGCAGTTTCACAGAAAGTTTCCTTCTGTTTTTTATCAGAGGGTACTTTTTTTCAGCATATTCCTAAGAACATTACCAAATGTCCTTTGTCAGGTTGCACAGGAACAGTGATTTCAAACCGTTCAATCTAAAGAATGATTTATCTCTATTAGATGAATACACACACCACAAAGCAGTTGCTCCAAAAGCTTCTGTCCAGGTTTCATTGGAAGACGTATCTTTTCTCACCACAAGCCTCCTTGCGCCACTTAATATCCCCTCACAGATTCCTCAAAGAGAGTTTCCAAACTGGGCAATGTAGTGTAAGCTTTAACTCTCCGAAATGAATCCCACGTCAGAGAGCAGTTTCTTGGAACGCTTCTTTCTGGGTTTTATTTCAGGATATTTCACTATTTGCTATAGTCTTCAATGCACAGCAAAATATCACTTTTTCAGTTTTACAGGAACAGTGTTCAAACAATGCCTTATGAGAAAAGAGGTATAACTCCCTGAGTGCAATGCGCATATCACAAAGCAGTTTCTCAGAAAGCTTCTCTCCAGTTTTTATCTGATGATCCTTCCTATTGGACTTCACGTTACCTAGAGCAGTTTCAGAGAAAGTTTTCTTCTGGGTTTTACCGGAGGGTATTCCTTTTCAGCATATTCTTAAGAGCATTCTCAAATGTTCTTTCTCATGTACCCCAGAAACTGGGATTTCAAACTGTTCAATCCAAAGAATGATTTAACTCTATGAGGTGAATACACACATCACAAAGCAGTTGCTCCGAAATCTTCTCTCCAGTTTTCATCGGAAGGCATTTCCTTTCTCACCACAAGCCTCCAGGAGACACTTAATATCCCTTCACAGATTCTTCAAACAGAGAGTTTCCAAACTGGGCAACGTAGTGTAAGCTTTAACACTCTGAAATCAATGCACACGTTAGAGAGCAGTTTCTTTGAACACTTCTTTCTGGGTTTTATTTAAGATAATTCACTTTGCACCATAGTCTTCAATGTGCTGTGAAATATTACTTTTTCAGTTTCCCAGGAACAGTGTTCAAACACTGCCTTGTGAGAAAAGAGGTATAATTCCCTGAGTGGAATGCACACATCACAAAGAGTTTCTCAGAAAGCTTCTCTCCAGATTTTATCTGAAGGTATATCCTTTTTCACCAAATACCATAATGTGCTCCCGAATGTTCCTTCATGAATCAGTCCATGATGCAGTTTCAAAACTGCATAATTCAAAGGAATTTTTATCTATGTGAGATGAATAGACATATCTATCACAAAGCAGTTTCACAGAAAGCTTCTTTCCAGTTTTTGTCTGAGGATATTTCCTTTTTCAACATAGCTGTCCATATACTTCCGAATGTCCCTGGTGTTTTTTCTCCAAACAGGTTTCCCCAATTCTCTATGAGAATAAAAGTAATATTCTGTGAGTTGAATGCACACATCAGAGAGCATCTCCTCGAAAATCCTCTCCTGTATCTATCTGATGATATTTCCGTTTTTACCATAAGCCTCAAAGTGCTCCCAAGTATCCCTGAGCTGACTAACCAAAAAGAGTGTTAGAATACTGCTCAATTCAAACAGGAGGTTAAATGTGCAAGTGGACTTCACGTGACCTAGAGCAGTTTCACAGAACGTTTCCTTCTGGTTTTTAATTGGAGGGTATTTCTTTTTCAGCATATTCCTAAGAGCGTTCTCAAATGTCCTTTCTCAGGTTCCACAGAAACAGTGATTTCAAACCACACAATCTAAAAAATGATTTATCTCTATTAGATGAATACATACACCACAAAGCAGTTGCTCCAAAAGCTTCTGTCCAGGTTTCATCGGAAGACGGATCTTTTCTCACCACAAGCCTCTGGGCGCCCCTTAATATCCCCTGACAGATTCCTCAAAGACAGAGTTTCCAAACTGGACAACGTAGTGGAAGCTTTAACTCTCTGAAATGAATGCACACGTCAGAGAGCAGTTTCTTGGAACCCTTCTTTCTGGGTTTTATTTCAGGATATTTCACTTTTCTCGATATTTTACAAAGCACTGCAAAATAACGCTCTTTCAGTTTTACAGTCACCATGTACAAACACTGTCTTATGAGAAAAGAAGTGTAACTCCCTGAGTGGAATGCACACATCACAAAGCAGTTTCTTGGAAAGCTTCTCTCCAGTTTTTATCTGAACACATTTCATACTTCCCCACAGGCCTGAATGTGCTCTCGAATCTCCCTTCGTGAATCCGCTCATTACACAGTTTTAAAACTGCATAATAGAAAGAAAGTTTTATCTATGTGACATGAATAGACATATCTATCCCAAAGCAGGTTCACAGAAAGCTTCTTTCCAGTTTTTCTCTGAGGATATTTCCTTTTTCTCCATAGCCATCCATATACTCCCGAATGTTCCCTGGTAGCTTTTTCTCCAAACGGGATTCCCCAATCCTCTATGGAAGAAAAGTATAACTCTGTGAGTGGAATTCTCACGTCACATAGCAACTCCTCAGAAATCTTGTCTCTGGTATCTATCTGAAGATATTTCCGTTTTCACTGTAACTCTCAAAGTGCTGCCGAGTATCTCTTAGCTGACTAACCAAAAACAGTGTTAGAATACTGCTCAATGAAAACAGAAGATTAACTGTGTGATTGGACTTCACGTTACCTAGAGCAGTTTCAGAGAAAGTTTCCTTCTGGGTTTTACCGGAGGGTATTCCTTTTTCAGCATATTCTTAAGAGCGTTCCCAAATGTCCTTTCTCAGATTCCACAGAAAGAGTGATTTCAAACTACTCAATCCAAAGAATGATTGAACTCTATCAGTCAAATTCACACATCACAAAGCAGTTGCTCTGAAAGCTTCTCTCCAGTTTTAATCGGAAGATGTTTCCTTTCTCACCACAAGCCTCCGGGCCCCACTTAATATCCCTTCACAGATTCCTCAAAGACAGAGTTTCCAAACTGGGCAACGAAGTTTAAGCTTTAACTCTCTGAAATGAATGCCGTGCCAGAGAGAAGTTTCTTGGAAAGCTTCCTTCTGGGTTTCATTTCAGGATATTTCACTTTTCGCCATAGTCTTCAAGGCACTGCAAAATATCACTTTTTCAGTTTTACAGGCACAGTGTTCAAACATAGCCATATGAGAAAAGAGGTATAACCCCCTGAGTGGAATGCACACATCACAAAGCAGTTTCTCGGAAAGCTTCGCTCCAGTTTTTATCTGAAGATATGTCCTATAACCCCACAGGCCTGAATGTGCTCCCAAATTTTCCTTCTTGAATCCATCCATGATGCAGTTTCAAAACTGCGTAATTGAAAGAAAGTTTTATCTCTGTGAGATAAATAGACATATCTATCCTAAAGCAGGTTCACAGAAAGCTTCTTTCCAGTTTTTGTTTGAGGATATTTCCTTTTTCACCACAGCCGTGCATATACTCCTGAATGTCCCCTGGCACCTTTTTCTCCAAACAAGTTTGCCCAACCCTCAATGAGAAGAAAAGTAAAACTCTGTGAGTGGAATGCACATGCCACAAAGCAGCTCCTTGGAAATCTTCTCTCCAGTATCTATCTGAAGATATTTCTGTTTTCACCATAAGCCTCAAAGAGCTCTCGAGTATCCCTTAGCTGAATAACCTAAAACAGTGTTAGTATACTGCACAATGAAAACAGAAGCTTAACTGTGTGAGGGGACTTCCCCTGACCTAGAGTAGTTTCACAGAATGTTTTCTTCTGTTTTTTATCAGAGGATATTTGTTTTTCAGCATATTATTAAGAGCATTTCCAAATGTCCTCTCTCAGGTTCCACAGAAACAGTGATTTCAAACTGCTCAATCCAAAGAATGATTAAACTCTACGAGATGAATATACACATCACAAAACATTTGCTCTGAAAGCTTCTCTCCAGTTTTCATCGGAAGACGTTTTCTTTCTCACAAGAAGCCTTGGGGCACCACTTAATATCCCTTCACAGATTTCTCATAGACAGAGTTTCCAAACTGGGCAATGTAGTGCAAGCTTTAACTCTCTGAAATGAATGCACATGTCAGAGAGCAGTTCCTTGGAAGTCTTCATTTTGGGTTTTATTTCAGAATATTTCACTTTTTCCCATAGTCTTCAATGTGCTGCAAAATATCACTTTTTAATTTTTATACAAACAGTGTTCAAAAACTGCCTTATGAGAAAAGAGGTAAAACTCTCTCAGTGGAATGCACACATCACAAAGCAGTTTCTCAGAAAACTTCTCTCCTATGTTTATTTGAAGATATTTTCCATTTAACCATAGGCCTGAATGCGCTCCCGAATGTCCCTTCACAAATCTGTCCATGATGCAGATTCAAAATTACATAATAGATATAAAGTTTTATCTATGTGAGATGAATAGACATATGTATCCCAAAGCAGTTTCACAGAAAACTTCTTTCCAGTTTTTGTCTGAGGATATTTCCTTTTTCACCATAGCTGTCCATATACTCCCGAATGGCCCCTGGTAGCTTTTTCTCCAAATGGGATTCCCCAATCCTCTATGGGAAGAAAAGTATAACTCTGTGAGTGGAATGCACATGTCACAAAGCAGCTCCTCAGAAATCTTCTCTCCGGTATCTATCTGAAGATATTTCCATTTTCACCGTAAGTCTCAAAGCACTCCCGAAAATCCCTTAGCTGACTAACCTAAAACAGTGTTACAATGCTGCTCAATGAAAACAGAAGCTTAACTGTATGAGTGGACTTCACATGACCTAGAGCAGTTTCACAAAAAGTTTCCTTCTTGTTTTTATTGGAGAGTATTTCTTTTTCAGCATATTCTTAAGAGCATTCCCAAATGTCCTTTCTCAGATTCCACAGAAACAGTGATTTCAAACTGCTCAATCCAAAGAATGATTTAACTCTATGAGATGAATACTCATCACAAAGTAATTGCTCTGAAAGCTTCTCTCCAGTTTTCATTGGAAGATGTTTCCTTTCTCACCACAAGCCTCTGGGCGCCACTTAATATCCCTTCACAGATTCCTCAAACACAGAGTTTCCAAACTGGACAACGTAGTGGAAGCTTTAACACTCTGAAATGAATGCACACGTCAGAGAGAAGTTTATTGCAACGTTTCTTTCTGGGTTTTATTTCAGGATATCTCACTTTTTGCCCTAGTCTTCAAAGTGGTGCAAAATATCACTTTTTCAGTTTTACAGCACAGTGTTCAAACACTGCCTTATGAGAAAAGAGGTATAACTCCCTGAGTGGAATGCACACATCACAAAGCAGTATCTCAGAAAGCTTCTCTCCAGTTTTTATCTGAAGATATTTCCTACTTCCCCAGAGGCCTGAATGTGCTCCCGAATGTCCCTTCACGAAACCATCCATCACGCTGATTCAAAACTGCGTAATTGAAAGAAAGTTTTATCTATGTGAGATGAATAGACATATCTATCACAAAGCAGTTTTGCAGAAAGCTTCTTTCCAGTTTTGGTCTGAGGATATTTCCCTTTCTACCATAGCTGTCTGTATACTCCCAAATGTCCCCTGGTAGCTTTTTCTCCAAACGGGATTCCAAAATCCTCTTTGAGAATAAAAGGATAACTCTTGAGTGGAATGCACAGGTCTCAAAGCAGCACCTCAGAAATCTTCTCTCCATTATCTGTCTGAAGTTATTTCTGCTTTCACCATAAGCCTCAATGCGCTCCCGATAATCCCTCAGCTGACTAACCTATAACAGTGTTAGAATACTTCTCAATGAAAACAGAAGCTTAACTGTGCGAGTGGAATTCAGGCGACCTAGGGTAGCTTCACAGAAAGATTTTTTTCTGGTTTTTATCAGAGGGTATGTCTTTTTCAGCATATTCTTATGAGGGTACCAAATGTCATTTCTCAGGTTCCACAGAAACAGTGATTTCAAACTGCTCAATCCAAAGAATGATTTAACTCTATGAGATGAATATACACATCACAAAGCAGTTGCTCCGAATGCTTCTGTCCAGTTTTCATTGGAAGACGTTTCCTTTCTCACCACAAGCCTGCAGGCGCCACAGAATATCCTTTCACAGATTCCCAAAAGACAGAGTTTCCAAAGTGGGCAACGTAGTATAAGCTTTAACTCTCTGAAATGAATGCACACGTTAGAGAACAGTTTCTTGGAATGTTTCTTTCTGGGTTTTATTTCAGTATATTTCAGTTTTCACCATAGTCTTCAATGTGCTGCAAAATATGACTTTTTCAGTTTTAGAGGAAGAGTGTTCAAACACTGCCTTATGAGAAAAGGGGCATAACTCCCTCAGTGGAATGCACACATCACAAAACAGTTTCTCAGAAAGCTTCTCCCCAATTTTTAGCTGAACATATTTCCTGTTTCCCCACAAGGCTGAATGTTCTCCTGAGTATTCTTTTGTGAATTCGTCCATGACGCAGTTTGAAAACAGCATAATAGAAAGACGGTTTTATCTATGTGAGATGATTAGACATATCTAACACAAAGGAGTTTCAGAGGAAGCTTGTTTCCAGATTTTGTCTGAGGATATTTGCTTTTTCAACACAGCAGTCCATATACTCCTGAATGTCCCCTCGTAGCTTTTTCTTCAAATGGGATTCCCCAATACTCTCTCGGAAGAAAGGTATAACTCTGTGAGGGGAGTGCACACATCACAAAGCAGCTCCTCAGAAATCTTCTCTCCAGTTTTTATCTGAAGATATTTCCTTTTTCACCATAGGCCTCAAAGAGCTCCCAAATATCACTCGCAGACTCAACTAAAACAGTGTTAGAATACTGCTGAATGAAAAAGGAAGCTTAACTGTGTGAGTGGAATTCACGTGATCTAGAGCAGTTTCCCAGAAAGTTTCCCTCTGGTTATTATCAGAGAGTATTTCTTTTCCAGCATATTCTTAAGAGCCTTCCCAAATATCCTTTCTCAGGTTCCACAGAAACAGTGATTTCAAACTGCTCAATCCAAAGAATGATTTAACTCTATAAGATGAATACACACATCACAAAGCACTTGCTCTGAATGCTTCTCTCCAGTTTTCATCAGAAGACGATCCCTTTCTCACCACAAGCCTGTGGGTGACACTTCATATCCCTTCACAGATTCCTCAAAGACAGAGTTTACAAACTGGGCCACGTAGTGTAAGCTTTAACTCTCTGAAATGAATGCACCCGTTGCAGAGTAGTTTCTTGGAATGCTTCTTTCTGGATTTTATTTCAGGATATTTCACTTTTCATCATAGTCTTTAAAGTGCTGCAAAATATCACTTATTCAGTTTTACAGGAACAGTGTTCAAACACTGCCTTGTGAGGAAAGAGGTATAAGTCCCTGAGTGGAATTCACACATCACAAAGCAGTTTCTCAGAAAGCTACTCTCCACATTTTATCTGAATATATCTCCTTTTTCACCATAAGCCTTAATGTGGTCCTGAATGTTCCTTCACGAATCCGTCAATGATACAGTTTCGAAACTGCATAATAGATGGAAAGTTTTATCTATGTGAGATGAATAGACATATCTATCACATAGCAGTTTCACAGAAAGCTTCTTTCCAGTTTTCGTCTGAGGATATTTCCTTTTTCACCATTACCGATCATATGCTCCTGAATGTCCTATGATAACTTTTTCTCTAAACAGAATTCCCCAATCCTCTATGAGAAGAAAAGTAAAACTCTGTGAATGGAATGCAGCATCACAAAGCAGATCCTCAGAAATCTTCTCTGCAGTATCTATCTGAAGATATTTCCGTTTTCACCGTAACCCTCAAAGTGCTCTCAAGTATCCCTTAGCTGAGTAACCTAAAAGAGTTTTAGAATACTGCCCAATGAAAACAGAAGCTTAACTGTGCGAGTGGACTTCACGTTACCTAGAGCAGTTTCAGAGAAATTTTCCTTCTGGGTTTTCTCGGAGGGTATTTCTTTTTCAGCATAATCTTAAGAGCATTCCCAAATGTCCTTTCTCAGGTCCCACAGAAACAATGATTTCAAACTGCTCAATCCAAAGAATGATTTGACTCTATGAGATGAATACACACATCACAAAGCAGTTGCTCCAAATGCTTCCCCCAGTTTTCAGCAGAAGAGGTTTCCTTTCTCACCACAAGCCTCCAAGCGCCACTTAATATCTCTTCACAGGTTCCTCAAAGACAGAGTTTGCAAACTGGGCAATGTAGTATAAGCTTTAACTCTCTGAAATGAATGTACAGGTCAGAGAGCAGTTTGTTGGATAGCTTCTTTCTGGGTTTTATTTCGGGATATTTCACTTTTTGCCATAGTCTTCAATACGCTGCAAAATGACACTTTTTCAGTTTTGCAGGAACAGTGTTCAAACAGTGCCTTATAAGAAAAGAGGTATGACCCCCTGAGTGGAATGCACACATCACAAAGCACTTTGTCAGAAAGTTTCTCTCCAGTTTTTATCTGAAGATATGGCCTATTTCCCCCAGGACTGAATGTGCTCCCGAATCTCCCTTCGTGAATCCATCCATGACGCAGTTTCAAAACTGTGTCATAGAAAGAAAGTTTTCTCTATGTGAGATGAATAGACATAACTATCACAAAGTGGTTTCACAGAAAGCTTCTTTCCAGTTTTTTCTGAGGACATTTCCTTTTTCACAATAGCCATCCATATACTCCCGAATGTCCCCTGGTAGCTATTTCTCCAAACGGATTCCCCAATCCTCTATGAGAAGAAAAGTATAACTCTGTGAGTGGAATGCACACGTCACAAAGCAGCTCTTCGGAAATCTTCTCTGCAGTATCTATCTGAAGATATTTCCGTTTTCACCATAAGCCTCATAGCGCTCATGAGTATCACTTACCTGACAAAACTAAAACAGTGTTAGAATACTGCTCAATGAAAACAGAAGCTTAACTATCTGAGTGGCCTTCTCTTGACCTGGAGCAGTTTCACAGAATGTTTCCCTCTGGTTTTTATTGGAGGGTATTTAGTTTTCAGCATATTCTTTTCTTTTTTTTTTTTTTTCTTTTTTTTTTTTGAGACGCAGTCTGGCTCTGTCACCCAGGCTGTAGTGCAGTCACCGGATCTCAGCTCACTGCAAGATCCACCTTGTGGGTTCATGCCATGCTCCTGCCTCAGTCTCCTGAGTAGATGGGACTACAAGTGCCCGCCACCTCACCTGGCTAGTTTTTTGTATTTTTTTTTAGTAGAGACAGGGTTTCACCATGTTAGCCAGGATGGTCTCGATCTCTTGATCTAGTGATGCATCTGTCTTGGCCTCCCAAAGTGCTGGGATTACAGGCTTGAACCACTGAGCTTGGCCCAGCATATTTTTAAGAGCGTTCTGAAATGTCCTTTCTCAGGTCCTACAGAAACAGTGATTTCCAACTGCTTTATCCAAAGAATGATTTAACTCTATGAGATGAATACACACACCACAAAGAAGTTGCTGCGAATGCTTCTCTCCACTTTTCATTGGAAGATGTTTCCTTTCTCACCACAAAAATCCATGCGCCACTTAATATCCCTTCACAGATTCCTCAAAGACAGAGTTTCCAAACTGGGCAGCATAGTGTTAGTATTAACTCTCTGAAATGAATTCTCACGTCAGAGAGCAGTTTCTTTGAACTCTTCTTTCTGGGTTTTATTTCAGGATATTTCACTTTTCTCTGTTGTCTTCAATACGCTGCAAAATATCACTTTTTTTTTTTACAGGAACAGTGTTCAAACACTGCCTTATGAGAAAAGAAGTATAACTCCCTGAGTGGAATGCACACATCAAAGCAGTTTCTCAGAAAGCTTCTCTCCAGTATTTATCTGAAGATATCTTCTTTTTCACCATAGGCCTGAATGCGCTCCCAAATGTCTCTTTGCAAATCCGTCCATGATGCAGTTTCAGAATTGCATAATAGAAAGAAAGTTTTATCTATGTTAGTTGAATAGACATTTCTATCACAAAGCAGTTTCACAGAAAGCTGCTTTCCAGTTTTTGTCAGAGGACATTTCCTTTTCCACCATAGTTGTCCATATACTCCTGAATGTCCTGTGGTAGCTTTTTCTGCAAGCGGGATTCCCAAATTCTCTATGAGAAGAAAAGTATAACCCTGTGATTGAAATGCATGCATCACAAAGCAGCTCCTCAGAAATTTTCTCCCATATCTATCTGAAGATATTTGCGTTAACACCGTAAGCCTCAAAGTGCCTCCAACTATCCCTTAGCTGACTCACCTAAAACAGTGTTAGAATACTGCTCAATGAAAACAGAAGCTTTACTGTGTGAGTGGACTTCACGTGACCTAGAGCCGTTTCACAGAAAGTTTCCTTCTGGCTTTTATTGGAGGGTTTTACTTTTTCAGCCATTTCTTAGGAGCACTCCCAAATATTCTTTCTCAAGTTCCACAGAAACACTGATTTCAAACTGCTCAATTCAAAGAATGATTTAACTCTATGAGATGAATACATACGTCACAAAGAAGTTTCTCCAAAACCTTCTCTCCAGTTTTCATCGGAAGAGGTTTACTTTCTCACCACAAGCCTCTGGGCGCCACTAAATGTCACTTCACAGATTCCTCAAAGACAGAGTTCCCAAACTGGGAAACGTAATGTAACCTTTAACTCTCTGAAATGAATGCACACGTCAGAGAGCAGTTTCTTGGATGCTTCTTTCTGGTTTTTATTTCAGGATATTTCACTTTTTGCCTTAGTCTTCAATGCGCTGCAAAATATCACATTTTCTGTTTTACAGGAACAGTGTTCAAACACTGCCTTATGAGAAAAGAGGTATAGGTCCCCGAGTGGAATGCACACATCACAAAACTGTTTCTCAGAAAACTTCTCTCCAGTTTTTATCTGAAGATATGTCCAAATTCCCCACAGGCCTGAATGTGCTCCCGAATGTCCCTTCACGAATCCATCCATGACGCAGTTTCACAACTGCATAATAGGAAGAAATTTCTATCTATGTGAGATGACTAGGCATACCTATCCCAAAACAGTTTCACAGAAAGGTTCTTTCCAGTTTTTGTCTGAGGATATTTCCTTTTTCACATTACCCATCTATATACTCCCAAATGTCCCCTGGTAGCTTCTTCTCCAAACGCGATTTCCCAATTATCTATGAGAAGAAAAGTATATCTCTGTGAGTGCAATGCACACGTCACAAAGCATCTCCTCGGAAATCTTCCCTCCCGTATCTATTTGAAGATATTTCCGTTTTCAACGTAAGCCTCAAGGCACTCCCGAGTATCCCTTAGCTGTCTAACCTAAAACAGTGTTAGAGTACTGCTCAATGAAAACAGAAGCTTAACTGTACGAGTGGACTTCACATGACCTAGAGCAGTTTCACAGGACATTTCCTTTTGATTTTTATCAGAGGGCATTTCTTTTTCAGCATATTCTTAAGAGCGTTCTGAAGTGTCCTTTCTCAGGTTCCACAGAAACGTGATTTCAAATTGCTTAACTCTATGAGATGAATACACACATCACAAAGCAGTTGCTCCAAAAGCTTCTCTCCAGTTTTCATCGGAAGACATTTCCTTTCTCACCACAAGTTTCTGGGTGCCACTTAATGTCCCTTCACAGATTCCTCAAAGAGAGAGTTTACAAACTGGGCAACGAAGTGGAAGCTTTAACTCTCTGAAATGAAAGCACACGTCAGAGAGCAGTTTCTTGGAATGTTTCTTTCTGGGTTTTATTTTAGGATATTTCACTTTTCCCCATAGTCTTCAAAGCACTGCAAAATATCACTTTTTTAGTTTCACACAAACAGTGTTAAAACACTGCCTTATGAGCCAAGAGGTATAACTCTCTGAATAGAACACGCCATCAGAAAGCAGTTTCTCAGAAACCTTCTCTCCAGTATTTATCTGAAGATATCTCCTATTTCCCCACAGGCTGAATGTGCTCTCAAATGTCCCCTCGTGAATCCGTCCATGATGCAGATTGAAAGCTGTGTAATAGAAAGAATGTTTTATCTATGTGGGATGAATAGACATATCTATCAAAGCAGTTTCACAGAAAGCTTCTTTCCAGTTTTTGTCTGATGGCATTTCCTTTTTCAGCATAGCCATCCATATGCTCCCGAATGTCTCCTGGTAGCTTTTTCTCCAAACCGGATTTCTGAATCCTCTATGAGAAGAAAAGTATAACTCTGTGTGTTGAATTCACACATCACAAAGCAGCTCCTCGGAAATCAACTCTCCAGTATTTATCTGAAGATATTTCCGTTTTCACTGTAAGCTTCAAAGCGCTCCTGAGTATCTTTAAGCTGACTAACCTAAAACAGTGTTAGAATACTGCTCAATGAAAACAGGAGCTTAACTGTGCGAGTGTACTTCACATGACCTTGAATAGTTTCACAGAAAGTTTCCTTCTGGTTTTTATCAGAGGGTATTTCTTTTTTAGCATATTCTTAAGAGTGTTCCCAAATGTACTTTCTCAGGTTCCACAGAAACAGTGATTTCAAACTGCTCAATCCAAAGAATGATTTAACTCTGTGAGATGAATACACACAACCCAAAGCAGTTTCTCTGAAAGCTTCTCTCCAGTATTCATCAGGAGACGTTTCCTTTCTCACAACAAGCCAGCGGGCACCACTTAATATTCCTTCACAAACTCCTTAAAAACAGAGTTTCAACCTGGGCAACTTAGTGTAGGCTTTAACTCTCTGAAATGAATGCACACGTCAGGGAGCAGTTCCTAGCAATGCTGCTTTCTGGGTTTTATTTCCGAATTTTCACTTTTCACCCTAGTCTTCAATGCACTGCAAAATATCAGTTTTTCAGTTTTACAGGAACAGTGTTAAAACACTGCCTTATGAGAAAAGAGGTATAACCCCCTGAGTGGAATGCACACATCAAAAAGTGCTTTCTCAGAAAGCTTCTCTCCAGTTTTTATCTGAAAATACGTCCTATTTCGCCACAGGCCTGAATGTGCTCCCAAATTTCCCTTCACGAATCTGTCCATGACGCAGTTTCAAAACTCGGTAATAGTAACAAAGTTTAATCTATGTGAGATGACTAGACATATATATCACAAAGTAGTTTCACAGAAAGCTTCTTTCCAGTTTTTGTCTGAGGATACTATCTTTTTCACCATAGCCATTCATATACCCACGAATGTCCCCTGTTAGCTTTTTCTCCAAATGGGAGTCCCCCATCCTCTTTGAGAAGAAAAGTATAACTCTGTGAGTGGAATTCACACGTCAAAAAGCAGGTCATCGGAAATCTCTCCAGTATCTCTCTGAAGATATTCCATTTTCACCGAAGCCTCAAAGTGCTCCCGAGTATCCCTTAGCTGACTAACCTAAAATAGTGTTATAGTACTGCTCAATGAAAACAGAAGCTTAACTGTGCAAGTGGAATACACGTGACCTGGAAATGTTTCACAGAAAGATTCCTTCTGGTTTTCATCAGAGGGTATTTTTGTTCAGCATATTCTTAAGAGCATTCCCAAATGTCCTTTCTCAGGTTCCACAGAAACAGTGATTTCAAACTGCTCAATCCAAAGAATGATTTAACTCTATGAGATGAATACATGCATCACAAAGCAGTTGCTCCGAAAGCTTCTCTCCAGTTTTCATCGGAAGACGTTTCCTTTCTCACCACAGCCCTCCGGGTGCCACTTAATATCCCTTCACAGATCCCTAAAAGACAGAGTTTACTCACTGGGTAACGTAGTCTAAACTTTTACTCCCTGAAATGAATGCACACATCAGAGAGCAGTTTGTTCAAACTCTTCTTTCTAGGTTTTATATGCGGATATTCACCTTTCACCATAGTCTTCAATGTGCTGCAAAATATCACTTTTTCAGTTTTACAGGAACAGTGTTCAAACACTACCTTATGAGAATAGAGGTATAGCTCCCTGAGTGGAATGCTGAAATCACAAAGCAGTTTCTCAGAAAGCTTCTCTCCAGTTTTTATCTGAAGATATTTCCTTTTTCACCGTATGCCTGAATGTGCTCCCGAATGTCCCTTCGCGAATCCGTCCATGATGCAGATTCAGAACTGCGTAATAGAAAGAAAGTTTTATCCAGATGAGATGAATAGACATATCTATTGCAAAGCAGTTTCAAAGAAAGCTTCTTACCAGTATTTGTCTGAGGATATTTCTGTTTTCACCATAGCCATCCATATACTATGGAAAGTCCCCTGGTAGCTTTTTCTCCAAATGGGATTCCTGAATACTCTCTAGGAAAAAAGGTATAACTCTGTGAGTGGAATGCACATGTCACAAAGCAGCTCCTCAAACATCTTCTCTCCAGTATTTATCTGAAGATATTTCTGTTTTCACTATAAGCCTCATAGCGATCTCGAGTATCCCTTAGGCCTCAAAACTAAAACAGTGTTAGAATACTGCTCAATGAAAACAGAAGCTTATCTGTATGAGTGTGCTACATGTGACCTACAGTAGTTTCACAGAAAGATTCCTTCTGGTTTTTATAGGAGGGTATTTCTTTTTCAGCATTTTCTTAGTGGCGTTCCCAAATGTCCTTTTTCAGGTTCCACAGGAACAGTAATTTCATACTGCTCAATCCAAAGAATGATTTAACTCTATGAGATGAATACACACATCACAAAGCAGTTGCTCCAAAAGCTTCTGCCCAGTATTCGTCAGAAGACGTTTCCTTTCTCACCACAAGCATCCAGTCAACATTTAATATCCCGTCACAGATTCCTCAAACACAGTGTTTCAAAACTGGGCAATGTAGTGTAAGCTTTAACTCACTGAAATGAATGCACACGTCAGAGAGCGATTTCTTTTTAATGCTTCTTTCTGAGTTTTATTTCAGGATATTTCACTTTTTGCCATAGTCTTCAATGCGCTGCAAAATATCACTTTTCCTGTTTTACAGGAATAGTGTTCAAACACTGCCTTATGAGAAAAGAGGTATAAGTCCCTGACTGGAATGCAGGCATCACAAAGCAGTTTCTCAGAAACCATCTCTACACTTTTTTTATCTGAAGATATCTCCTTTTTCCCCAGAGGCCTGAATGTGCTCCAGAATGTCTCTTAGAGAATCCATCCATGACACAAATTCAAAACTGCGTAATAGAAAGAAAGTTTTATCTATCTGAGATATATAGATGTATCTATCCATAAGCAGTCTCACAGAAAACTTCTTTCCAGTTTTTGTCTGAGGATATTTCCTTTTTAACCATAGCCATCCATATACTCCCAAATGTCCCCAGGTAGCTTTTCCTCCAAACGGGATTCCACAATCCGCTTTGAGAAGAAAAGTATAACTCTGTGAGTAGAATGCACACGTCACAAAGCAGCTCCTCAGAAATCTTCTCTCCAGTAACTCTCTGAAGATATTTCCGTTTTCACTGAAGCCTCAAAGTGGTACCGAGTATCCCTTAGCTGACTAACCAAAAACAGTGTTAGAATACTGCTCAATGAAAACAGAAGCTTAATTGTGCGAGTGAAATTCACGTGTCCTGGAGCAGTTTCACAGAAAGTTTCCTTCTGGTTTTTATTGGAGGTATTTCTTTTTCAGCATATTCCTAACAGTGTTCCAAAATGTCCTTTCTCAGGTCCACAGAAACAGTGATTTCAATCTGTTTTATCCAAAGAATGATTTATCTCTATGAGATGAATACACACATCACAAAGCAGTTGCTCCGAAATCTTATCTCCACTTCTCTTCGAAAGACGTTTCCTTTCTCACCACAAGCCTCCGGGAGCCACTTATAATCCCTTCATGGATTCCTCAAACACAGAGTTTCCAAAGTGGGCAATGTAGTGTAAGCTTTAGCCCTCTGAAATGAATGCACACGTCAGAGAGCAGTTTCTTGGAACGCTGCTTTCTGGGTTTTATTTCAGGATATTTTACTTTTTGCCATAGTCTTCAATGCACTGCAAAATATCACTTTTTCAGTTTTACAGGAACAGTGTTCAAACACTGCCTTATGAGAAAAGAGGTATAACTCCCGAGTGGAACGCACCAGAAAGCAGTTTCTCAGAAAGCTTCTCTCCCGTTTTTATCTGTAGATATCTCCTATTACCCCACATGCTGAACGTGTTCCCGAATGTCCCTTCGCAAATCCGTCCATGACGCAGTTTCAAAGCTGCGTAATAGAAAGAACGTTTTATCTAAGTGAGATGAATAGACATATCTATCAAAGCAGTTTCACAGAAAGCTTCTTTAAAGTTTTTGTCAGAGGATAATTCCTTTTTCACCATAGTCGTCCCTATGCTCCTGAATGTCCCCTGGTAGCTCTTTCTCCAAACGGAATTCCCCAATCTTCTATGACAAGAAAAATAAAACTCTGTGAGTGGAATGCACACGTCACAAAGAAGCTCCTCGGAAATATTCTCTCCAGTAACTATCTGAAGATATTTCCGTTTTCACCAAAGCCTCAAAGTGCTCCCGAGTATCCCTTTTCTGACAGACCTAAAACAGTGTTAGAATGCTGCTCACTGAAAACAGAAGCTTAACTGTGCGAGTGGAAGTCATGTGACCTTGTGCAGTTTCACAGAAAGTTTCCTTTTGGTTTTTGTCAGAGGGTATTTCTTTTTCAGCATATTCTTAAGAGCATTCCCAAATGTCCTTTCTCAGGTCCCACAAAAACAGTGATTTCAAACTGTTCAATCCAAAGAATGATTTAACTCTATGAGATGAATATACACATCACAAAGCAGTTGCTCCGAAAACTTGTCTCCAGTTTTCATCAGAAGACGTTTCCTTTCTCACCACAAGCCTCCGGGTGCCACTTAATATCCCTTCACAGATTCCTCAAAGAGAGAGTTTCCAAACTGGTCAACGTAGTGTATGCTTTAACTCTCTGAAATGAATGCACACGTCAGAGAGCAGTTTCTTCGAACACTTCTGTCTAGGTGTTATTTCAGGATAATGAACTTTTCGCCATAGTCTTCAATGCACTGCAAAATATCACTTTTTCAGTTTTACAGGACAGTGTTCAAACACTGCCTTATGAGCAAAGAGGTCTAACTCCCTGTGGAATGCACACATCACAAAGCAATTTCTCAGAAAGCTTCTCTCCAGTTTTTATCTGAAGCTACCTCCTTTTCCACCATACGCCTGAATGTGCTCCCGAATGTCCCTTAGCGAATCCGTCCATGACGCAGTTTGAAAACTGTGTAATAGAAAGAAAGCATTATCTATTTGAGAGGAATAGACATATCTATTGCAAAGTAGGTTCACAGAAAGCTTCTTTCCAGTTTTTGTCTGACGATATTTCCTTTTTCACCATAGACATCCGTATACTCCCGAATGTCCCCTGGTAGCTTTTCTCCAAATTGGATTCCCCAATCCTCTATGAGAAGTATCACTCTGTGAGTTGAATGTACACGTCAGAAAGCATCTCCTCGGAAATCTTCTCTCCGGTATCTATCTGAAGATATTTCCATTTTCACCATAAGCCTCAAAGCGTTACTGAGTATCCCTTAGCTGTCTAACAAAAAATGGTTTTAGAATACTGCTCAATGAAAACAGGAACTTAGCTGTGCGAGTGGACTTCAAGTGACCTATAGCAGTTTCACCAAAAGTTTCTTTCTGGTTTTTATCAGAGGGTATTCCTTTTTCAGCATATTCTTAAGAGCGTTCCCAAATGTCCTTTCTCAGGTTCCACAGAAACAGTGATTTCAAACTGCTCAATCCAATGATTTAACTCTATGAGATGAATACACACATCACAAAGCAGTTGCTCCGAATGCTTCCCCCCAGTTTTCATCGGAAGACATATCCTTTCTCACCACAAGCCTCCAGGTGACACTTAATATCCCTTCACAGATTCTTCAAACACAGAGTTTCCTAACTGGGCAACGTAGTATAAGCTTTAATTCTCTGAAATGAATGCACCCATGGCAGAGCAGTATCTTGGATCATTTCTTTCTGGGTTTTATTTCAGGATATTACACTTTTCGCCTTAATCTTCAAGGCACTGAAAAATATCACTTTTTCAGTTTTACAGGAGCAATGTTCAAACAGCCTTACGAGAAAAGATGTATAAGTCCCTGAGTGAAATGCACACATCACAAAGCAGTTTCTCAGAAGGCTTCTCTCCAGTTTTTATCTGAAGATAATTACTATTTCCCCACAGTCCTGAATGTTTTCTCGAATGTCCCTCCCCAAATCCGTCCATGATGCAGTTTAAAAACTGCATAATAGAAAGAATGTTTTATCTACATGAGATGAATAGACATATCTATCACAAAGCAGTTTCACAGAAAGCTTCTTTCCAGTTTTAGTCTGAGGTTATTCCTTTTACAACAAAGCCGTCCATATACTCCCGAATGTCCCCTGGTAGCTTTTTCTCCAAACGGGATTCCCCAATCCTCTATGAGAAGAAAAGTATAACTCTGTGAGTGGAATGCACACGTCACAACGCAGCACCTCAAATCTGCTCTCCAGTATCTATCTGAAGATATTTCCGTTTTCACTGCAAGCCTCAAAATGCTCCCGAGTATCCCTTAGCTGACTAACCTAAAACAGTGTTAGAATGGTGCTCAATGAAAGCAGAAGCTTAACTGTGTGAGTGGAATTCACGTGGCATAGAGCAGTTACACAGAAAATTTCCTTCTTGTTTTTATCGGAGGTATTTTTTTTTCAGCATATTCTTAAGAGCGTTCCCAAATGTCCTTTCTCAGGTTCCACAGAAACAGTTATTTCAAACTGCTCAATCCAAAGTATGATTTAACTCTATGAGATGAATACACACATCACAAAGCAGTTGGGCTGAAAGCTTTTCTCCTCTTTTCATTGGAAGATTTTTCCTTTCTTACCACAAGATTCCGGGCACCACTTAATATCACTTCACAGATTCCTCAAAGGCAGACTTTTGAACCTGGGCAACGCAGTGTAAGCTTTAACTCTCTGAAATGAATGAACACGTCAGGGAGCAGCTTCCTGCAATGCTTCTTTCTGGGTTTTATTTCTGAATTTTCAGTTTTCCATTGACTTCAAAACGCTGTAAAATATCACTTTTTCAGTTTTACAAGAACAGTATTCAAACACTGCCTTATTAGAAAAGAGGTATAACTCCCTGATTGGAATGCGCACATCACAGAGCAGTTTCTCAGAAAGTTTCTCTCCACTTTTCATCGGAAGACATTTCCTTTCTCACCACAAGCCTCCAGGCTCCACTTAATATCCCTTCACAGAATCCTCGAAGACAATTTCCAAACTGGACAACGTAGTGTAAGCTTTAACTCTCTGAAATGAATGCACAAGTCAGAGAGCAGTTTCTTGCAACGCTTCTTTCTGGGTTTTATTTGCGGATTACACCATTCGCCATAGTCTTCAATGTGCTGCAAAATATCACTTTTTCAATTTTACAGGAACAGTGTGCAAACGCTGCCTTATGAGAAAAGAGGTATAATTCCCTCAGTTGAATGCACACATCACAAAGCAGTTTCTCAGAAAGATTCTCTCCTGTTTTTGTCTGAAGATATCTCTTATTTCCCCACAGGCCTGAATGTGCTCCCAAATGTCCCTTCACATATCCGCCCATGATGCAATTTCAAAATTGCATAATAGAAAGAAAGTTTTATCTATGTGAGATGAATAGATATATCTACCCCAAAGCAGTTTCACAGAAAGCTTCTTTCCAGTTTTTTTTTTTTTTTTTTTTGAGGATATTTCGTTTTTCACCATAGCCGTCCATATAATCTCGAATATCCTCTGGTAGCTTTACTCCAAAGGAGATTCCCCAATCCTCTATGGGAAGAAAAGTATAACTCTGTGAGTGGAATGCACACGTCACAAAGCAGCTCCTCCGAAATCTTCCGTTCAGTATCTATCTGAAGATATTTCCGCTTTCACCGAAAGCCTCAAAGCGCTCCAGAGTGACCCTTAGCTGAGTAACCAAAAACAGTGTTAGAATACTGCTCTATGAAAACAGAAGCTTATCTGTGTGAGTGAAATTAACGTCACCTAGAGCAGTTTCACAGAATGTTTTCTTCTGGCTTTAACTGGAGGATATTCCTTTTTCAACATATTCTTAAGAATGTTCCCAAATTTCCTTTGTAAGATTCCAAAAATACATTGATTTCAAACTGCTCAATCCAAAGAATGATTTAACTTTATGAGATGAATCCACACATCAGAAAGCAGTTGCTCTGAAAGCTTCTCTCCAGTGTTCATCGGAAGACGTTTCCTTTATCACCACACGCCTCTGGGCGCCACTTAATATTTCTTCACAGTTTCCTCAAAGAGAGAGTTTCCACACCGGGCAACGTAAGGTAAGCTTTAATTCTCTGAAATGAATGCACCCATCGCAAAGGTGTTTCTTGGAACGCTTCTTTCTGGGTTTTATTTACGGGTTTTTCACTTTTCACCATAGTCTTAAAAGCACTGCAAAATATCACTTTTTCAGTTTTACAGGAACAGTGTTCAAACACTGTCTTATGAGAAAAGTGGTATAAGTCTCTCAGTGGAATGCACATATCACAAAGCAGTTTCTCAGAAAACTTCTTTCCAGTTTTTATCTGAAGATATTTCCTATTTCCCCACAGGCCTGAATGTGTTCCCGAATGTTCCTTCGCGAATCCTTCTATGACGCAGCTTCAAAAATGTGTAATAGAAAGTTTTATCTATGTGAGATGAATAGACGTATCTATCATAAAGCAGTTTCACAGAAAGCTTCTTTCCTGTTTTCATCTGAGGATATTTCCTTTTTCACCATAGCCGTCCATATACTCCCGAATGTCCCCTGGTAGCTTTTTCTCCAAACGGGATTGCCCAATACTCTCTGGGAAAAAAGGTAAAACTCTGTGAGGGGAATGCACACGTCACAAAGCAGCTCCTCGGAAATCTTCTCTCCAGTTTTTAACTGAAGATATTTCCTTTTTCAACGTAAGCCTCAAAACATCCCTGAATATCATTTCGCAGACTAAACAAAAACAGTGTTAGAATACTGCACAGTGAAAACAGAAGATAAACTGTGCGAGTGGAATTCACGTGACCTAGAGCCGTTTCACAGACAGTATGCTTCTGGTTTTTATCGGAGGGTATTTCTTTTTTCGACATATACTTAAGAGCATTCCCAAATGTCCTTTCTCGGGTTGACAGAAACAGTAATTTCAAAGTGCTCAATCCAAAGAATTATATAACTCTATGAGATGAATACACACAACACAAACCAGTGGGTCTGAAAGCTTCTCTCCAGTTTTCATTGGAAGACGTTTCCTTTCTCACCACAGGATTCCGGGCACCACTTAATATCACTTCACAGATTCCTAAAAAACAGACTTTCCAACATGGGCAATGTAGTGTAAGCTTTAACTCTCTGAAATGAATGAAAACCTCAGGGAGCAGTTTCCTGCAATGCTTCTTTCTGGGTTTTATTTCCAGATTTTCACTTTTCACTGTTGTCTTCAATGCACTGAAAAATATCACTGTTTCAGGTTTACAGGAACAGTGTTCAAACAGAGCCTTATGAGAAAAGAGGTATAAGTCCCTGAGTGGAATGCACACATCACAAAGCAGTTTCTCAGAAAACTTCTCTCCAGTTTACATCTGAAGATATCTCCTATTTCCCCAGAGACCTGAATGTGGTCCCAAATGTTCCTTCAGGAATCCATCCATGATGCAGGTTCAAAACTGCATAATAGGAAGAAAGTTTTATCTAAGTGAGATGTATAGACATATCTATCACAAAGCAGTTTCACAGAAAGATTTTTTCCAGTATTTGTCTGAGGATATTTCCTTTTTCACCATTGTGTCCATATACTTCTGAATGTCCCTGGTAGCTTTTTCTCCAAACGGGATTCGCCCATCCTCTAAGAGAAGAAAAGTATAACTCTCTGGGTGGAATGCACCCATCACAAATCAGCTTCTCAGAAATCTCTCCAGTGTCTATCTGAAGATACTGCCTTTTTCACTGTAAGCCTCAAAGCATTCCTGAGTATCCCTGAGCTGACTAACCAAAAACAGTGTTAGAATACTGCTCAATGAATATGGAAGCTTAACTGTACAAGTGGAATTCACGTGACCTAGAGCACTTTCAAAGAATGTTTCCTTTTGGTTTTTATTGGAGGGTATTTCTTTTTCAGCATATTCTTAAGAGCATTCCCAAATGTCCTTTCTTTGATTCCACAGAAACAGTGATTTCACACTGCTCAAACCAAAGAATGATTTAAATCTATGAGATGAGTACACACATCACAAAGCAGTTGCTCCAAAAGCTTGTCTCCAGTTTTCATGGGAAGATGTTTCCTTTCTCACCAAAAGCCTCCAGGCGCCACTTAATATCGCTTCACAAATTTCTCAAAGACAGAGTTTCCAAACTGAGCAATGTAGTGTAAGCTTTAACTCTCTGAAATGAGTACACACATCAGAGACCAGTTTCTTGGAACGCTTCGTCCTGGGTTTCATTTTGGGATATTTCACTTTTCTCCATAGTCTTCGATGCGCTGTAAAAAATCTCACTTTTTTAGTTTTACATGAACAGTGTTCAAACACTCCCTTATGAGAAAAGATGTATAACTCCCTGAATGGAATGCAGACATCACAAAGCAGTTTCTGAGAAAGCTTCTCTCCACTTTTTATCTGAAGATATCTCCTTTATCACCGTACACCTGAATGTGCTACCGAATGTCCCTTCATGAATCCGTCCAAGATACAGTTTCAAAACTGTGTAATAGAAAGGAAGTTTTATCTATATGAGATGAATAGACAAATCTATTCCAAAGTAATTTCACAGAAACTTCTTTTCAGTTTTTGTCTGAGGGTATATCCCTTTTCACCATAGCCATCCATGTGCTCCCGAATGTACCCTGGTAGTGTTTTCACCAAACAGGGTACCAAAATCCTCTATGAAAAGAAAAGTATAACTCTTTGAGTGGAATGCACACGTCACAAATTAGCTCCTCGGAATTCTTCTCTCCAGTATCTATCTGAAGATATTTCCATTTCATTGATAGCCTTAAAGTGCTCCCGAGTATCCCTTAGCTGACTAACCTAAAACAGTGTTAGAATCCTGACCAATGAAAACAGAAGCTTAACTTTGTGAGTGGGATTCACGTGACCTAGAGTAGTTTCACAGAAAGTTTCCTTCTGGTTTTTATCAGAGGGTATTTCTTTTTCAACATATTCTTAAGAGTGTTCCCAAATGTCCTTTCTTTGGTTGCACAGAAACAGTGATTTCAAACTGTTCAATCAAAAGAATGATTTAACTCTGTGAGATGAATACACACATCACAAAGCAGTTGCTCTGAAAGCTTCTCTCCAGTTTTCTTCGGAAGATGTTTCCTTTCCCACCAGAAGAGTCCGGGTGCCACTTAATATCCCTTCACAGATTAATCAAAGACAGAGTTTCCAAACAGGGCAATGTAGTGTAAGCTTTAACTCTGTGAAATCAATGTACACGTCACAGAGCTATTTCTTGGAATGCTTCTTTCTGGGTTCAATGTTCGGATAATTCACTTTTTGCCGTAGTCTTCAATGCGCTGCAAAATATCACTTTTTCAGTTTTAGAGGAAGTGTTCAAACACTGCCTTATGAGAAAAGAGGTATAAGTCCCTGACTGGAATGCACACATCACAAAGCAGTTAATCAGAAAGCATCTCTCCAATTTTTGTCTGAAGATATCTGCTATTTCCCCACAGGACTGAAGGTGCTCCCGAATGTCCCTTCGCAAATCCATCCATGACACAGTTTCAAAACTGCATAATAGAAAGAAAGTTTTATCTATGTGAGAAGATTAGTCATTTCTATCCCAAAGCAGTTTCACAGAAATCTTTTTCCCAGTTTTTGTCAGAGGATATTTTCATTTTCACCGTAGCCGTACATATGCTCCCGAATGTCCTCTGGTAGTTTTATCCCAACAGGATTCCCCAATCCTGTCTGAGAAGAAAACTATAACTCGGTGAGTGGAATGCACACGTCACAAAGCAGCTCCTCGGAAATCTTCTCTCCAGTATCTATCTGAAATTATTTCCGTTTTCACCATAAGCCTCAAAGCATTCCCAGGTATCCCTTAGCTGACTAACCTAAAACAGTGTTAGAATACTGCTCAAAGAAAACAGGAGCTTAACTGTGTGAGTGCACTTCATGTTACCTAAAGCAGTTTCACAGAAAGTTTCCTTCTGCTTTTTATCAGAGAGTATTTCTTTTTAAGCATATTCTTAAGAGTTTTTCCAAATGTCCTTTCTCAGGTTCCACAGAAACAGTGATTTAAAACTGCTCAATCCAAAGTATGATTTAACTCTATGAGCTGAATACACACATCACAAAGCAGTTGCTCTGAAAGTTTCTTTTCAGTTTTCATTGGAAGACGTTTCCTTTCTCAACACAACCCTTTGGGCACCACTTAATATACCTTTGCAGATTCCTCAAAGACAGGGTTTCCAAGGTGGGCAACGTAGTGTAAGCTTTAACTCTCTGAAATGAATGAATACGTCAGAGAGCAGTTTCTTGGAACGCTTCTTTCTGGGTTTTATTTCAGGATATTTCACTTTTTGCCATAGTCTTCAAAGTGCTGCAAAATACCACCTTTTCAGTTTTACTGGAACAGTGTTCAAACACTGCCTTATGAGAAAAGAGATATAATTCCCTGAGTGGAATGCACATATCACAAAGCAGTCTCTCAGAAAGCTTCTCTTTGGTTATTATTTCGGGATACCTCTTATTTTCCCACGAGCCTGAATGTGCTCCAGAATGTCCCTTCCCGAATCCATCCATGATGCAGTTTCAAAACTGCATAATAGAAAGAAAGTTTTATCTATGTGAGATGAATAGACATATCTATACCAAAGCAGTTTCACAGAAAGCTTCTTTCCAGTTCTTGTCTGTGGATATTTCCTTTTTCACCATAGCCATCCATATGCTCCTGAATGTCCCTTGGTAGCTTTTTCTCCAAACTGGATTCCCCAATTCTCTATGAGAATAAAAGTAAAACTCTGTGAGTGGAATGCACACGTCACAAAGCAGCTCCTCGGAAATCTCTCCGGAATCTATCTGAAGATGTTTCCATTTTCACCGTAAGCCTCAAAGCACTTCTGGGTATCCCTTAGCTGATTAACCTAAGATAGTGTTAGAATAGTGCTCAATGAAAAGAGGAGCTTAACTGTGCGAGTGCACTTCACGTGACATAGAGCAGTTTCACAGAAAGTTTCCTTCTGGTTTTTATGGAGAGTATTTCTTTTTCAGCATATTCTTAAAAGCATTCCCAAATGTCCTTTCTCAGGTTCCACAGAAACAGTGATTTCAAACTGCTCAATCCAAGGAATGATTTAGCTCTATGAGATGAATACACATATCACAAAGCACTTGCTCCGAAAACATCTCTCCAGTTTTCATCCGAAGACGTTTCCTTTCTCACCACAATCCTCCGGGCACCACTTAATATCCCTTCACAGATTCCTCAAAGACAGAGTTTCCAAGCTGGGCAACGTAGTGTAAGCTTTAACTCTCTGAAATGAATGCACACGTCAGGGAGCAGTTTCTTGCAATGCTTCATTCTGGGTTTTATTTCCGGATTTCCACTTTTCACCATAGTCTTCAATGTGCTGCAAAATATCACTTTTTCAGTTTTGCAGGAATAGTGTTCAAACACTGCCTTATGAGAAAAGAGGTTTAACTCCCTTATTGGAATGCACACATCACAATGCAGTTTCTCAAAAAGCTTCTCTCCAGTTTTTATCTGAAGATATTTCCGATATCCAGACAGGCCTGAATGTGCTCCCAAATATCCCTTCGCAAATCCGTCCATGACGCAGTCTCAAAACTGCGTAATAGAAAGAAAGTTTTATCAATGTGAGATGACTAGACATATCTATCCCAAAGCAGTTTCACAGAAAGCTTCCTTCCAGTTTTTTCTGAGGATATTTCCTTTTTCACCATAACCATCCATATACTTCCAAATGTCCCCGGTAGCTTTTTCACCAAACAGGATTCCCAAATCCTCTATGAGAAGGAAAGTATAATTCTATGAGTGAAATGAACATGTCACGAATCAGGTCCTCAGAAATCTCCTCTGCAGTGTCTATCTGAAGATATTTCCTTTTTCACCGTAAGCCTCAAAGTGCTCCCAAGTATCCCTTAGCTGACTAACCTAAAACAGTGTTAGAATACTGCTCAATGAAAACAGAAGCTTAACTGTGTGAGTGGACTTCACGTGACCTAGAGCAGATTCACAAAAAGTTTTCTTCTGGGTTTTATCAGAGGGTATTTCATTGTCAGCATATTCTTAAGAGCTTTTCCAAATGTCGTTTCTCAGGTTCCACAGAAATAGTGATTTCATACTGCTCAATCCAAAGAATGATTTAACTCTATGAGATGAATACACACATCACAAAGCAATTGCTTCAAAAGCTTCTCTCCAGTTTTCATCAGAACACATTTCCTTTCTCAACACAAGCCTTTGGACGGTGCATAATATCCCTTCACAGATTCCTCAAAGACAGAGTTTACAAACTGGGCAATGTAGAGTAAGCTTTAACTCTCTGAAATGAATGCACACGTCAGAGAGCAGTTTTGAGGAACGCTTCTTTCTTGTTTTTATTTCAGGATATTTCACGAATTTCATGGATATTTTATTTCACGAATTTCACCGTAGTCTTCAATGGGCTGCAGAATATCAATTATTCAGTTTTACAGGAATAGTGTTCAAAAACTGCCTTATGAGAAAAGAGGAATAACTCCCTGAGTGAAAAACACACATCAAAAAGCAGTTTCTCAGAAATCTTGTTTCCAGTTTTTGAATTAGGATATTTTCTCTTCCACCATAGCCCTCTATATACTCCCTAATGTCCCATAGGATCTTTTTTCCAAAGGAGATTCCCCAATCCTCTATGGAAAGAAAAGTATAACTGTGCGAGTGGAATGGACACATCACAAAAAAGCTCCTTGGAAATCTTCTCTCCAGCAACTATCTGAAGATATTTCAGTTTTCACCATAAGAATCAAAGCACTCCTGAGTATCCCTTAGCTGACTAACTTAAAACAGTGTTAGAATTCTGCTCAATGAATACAGAAGCTTAACTGTGCTAATGGAACACAAGTGACCCAGTGCAGTTTCACACAAAGTTTCCTTCTGGGTTTTATCAGAGGGTATTTCTTTTTCAGCATATTCTTAAGAGTGGTCCAAATGTCCTATCTCAGGTTCACCAGAAGCAGTGATTTCAAACTGCTCAATCCAAAGAATGATTTAACTCTATAGGATGAAAACACACATCACAAAGCGGTTGCTCCAAAAACTTCTGTCCAGTTTTCAGCGGAAGATGTTTCCTTTCTTACCGTAAGACTCTAGGCGCCACTTAATATCCCTTCATAGGTTCCTCAAAGACAGAGTTTACAAACTGGGCAATGTAGTGTAAGCTTTATCTCTTTGAAATAAATGCGTATATCAGAGAGCAGTTTTGAGGAAGGCTTCTTTCTTGGTTTTATTTCAGGATTTTCACCTTTGACCATAGTTCAAAGTGCAGCAAAATATCACTTTTTCAGTTTTACAGGGACAGTGTTCAAAAACTGCCTTCTGTGAAAAGAGGTATAACTCCCTGAGTGGAATACACACATCACAAAACAGTTCCTCAGAAAGCTTCTCTCCAGTTTTTATCTGAAGATATTTCCTATTTCTCCACAGCCCTGAATGTGCTCCCAATTGTCCCTTCACGAATCCGTCGATGACGCCATTTGAAAACTGTGTAATGGAAAGAAAGTTTTATCTATGTGAGATGAATAGACATATCTACCCAAAGCAGGTTCATAGAAAGCTTCTTTCCAGTTTTTGAATGAGGATATTTTATTTTCCACCATAGCTGTCCATATACTCCCTAATGTCCCATGGAAGTTTTATCTATGTGAGATGACTAGACATATCTATCACAAAGCAGTTTTCCAGAAAGTTTCTTTCAGGTTTTTGTCTGAGGATATTTCCTTTTTCACCATAGCCATCCATATACTCCTGAATGTCCCCTGGTAGCTTTTTCTTCAAACGGGATTCCCCAATCCTCTGTGAGAAGAAAAGTATAACTCTGTGAGTGGAATGAACACATCACAAACCAGATCCTCGGACATCTTCTCTCCAGTATCAATCTGAAGATATTTCCGTTTTCACCGTAATCCTAAAAACAATCCTGAGTATCCCTTATCTGACTAAACTAAATCAGTGTTAGAATACTGCTCAATGAAAACAGGAGCTTAACTATGCGAGTATACTTCACGTGACCTAGAGCAGTGTCACAGAAAGTTTCCTTCTGGTTTTTGTTGTAGGGTATTTCTTTTTCAGCACATTCTTAAGAGCATTCCCAAATGTCCTTCCTCAGGTTTCACAGAAACAGTGATTTCAAACAGCTCAATCCAAAGAATGATTTAACTCTATGAGATGAAAACACACATCTCAAAGCAGTAGAAATGAATTCTTCTCTCCAGTTTTCAATGGAAGACGTTTTCTTTCTCGTCACAAGCTGACGGGCGATACTTAATATCCCTTCATAGATTCCTCAAACACAGAGTTTCCAAACTGGGCTACGTAGTGTAAGCTTTAACTGTCTGAAATGAATGCACACGTCAGAGAGCCGTTTCTTCAAACACATCCTTCTGGGTTTTATTTCAGGATAATTCACTTTTCACCATAGTATTCAATGCACTGCAAAATATCACTTTTTCAGTTTTACAGGAACAGTGTTCAAACGCTGCCTTATGAGAAAAGAGGTAAAACTCCCTGAGTGTAATGCACACATCACAAAGCAGTGTCTTAAAAAAATTCTCTCCAGATTTTATCTGAAGATATTTCCTACTTCCCCTAGGCCTGAATGAGCTCCTGAATGTCTCTTCGCAAATCTGTCCATGACGCAGTTTCAAAACTGCGTAACAGAAAAAAAGTTTTATGTACGTGAGATGATTACACATATCTATCCCAAAACAGTTTCACAGGAAGCTTCTTTCCAGTTTATGTCTGAGGATGTTTCTTTTTTCACCATAGCCATCCATATGCTCCCGAATATCCTGTGCTAGCTTTTTCTCCAAACGGGATTCCCCAATCGTCTATGAGAAGAAAAGTAAAACTCTGTGAGTGGAATGCACACGTCACAAAGCAACTCCTCGGAAATCTTCTCCACAGTATCTATCTGAAGGTATTTCCATTTTCACCATAAGCCTCAAAGCGCTCCCGAGTATCCCTTAGAGGCCCCACCTAAAACAGTGTTAGAATACTGCTCAATGAAAACAGATGCTTAACTGTGCGAGTTGAATTCACGTGACCTAGAGCAGTTTCCCATAAACTTACCTTCAGGTTTTTATCGGAGGGTATTTCTTTCTCAGCACATTCTTAGGAGCATTCCCAAATGTCCTTTCTCAGGTTCCACAGAAACAGTGATTTCAAACTGCTCAATTCATAGCATGATTTAACTCTATGAGATGAATACACACAAATTGAAACAGTTGCTCTGAAAGGTTCTCTCCAGTTTTCATCGGAGGATGTTTCCTTTCTCAACACAAGCCTTCGGGCACCACTTAATATCCCTTCACAGAATCTTCAAAGACAGAGTTTCAAAACTGGGCAATGTAGTGTAAGCTTTAACACACTGAAATGAACGTACACGTCAGTGAGCGGTATCTTGCAAGGCTTCTTTCTGGGTTTTATTTCCGGATTTTCACTTTTCACCATAGTCTTCAATGCACTGCAAAACATCATTTTTCAGTTTTACAGGAACAGTGTTCAAACACTGCCTTATGAGAAAAGAGGTATAAGTCCCTGAGTGGAATGCACACATCAGAAAGCAGTTTCTCAGAAAGCTTCTCTCCAGTTTTTATCTGAAGATATTTCCTATTTCCCCCACAGTCCTGAATGTGCTTCTGAATGTCCCTTCTCAAATCCGTCCATGACGCAGTTTCAAAACTGCATAACAGAAAGAAAGCTTTTTCTATGTAAGATGAATAGACATATCTATCCCACAGGAGTTTCACAGAAAGCTTCTTTCCAGTTTTTGTCTGAGGATATTTCCTTTTTCACCATAGCCTTCCATAGAATCCCGAAAGACCTCTGGTAGCTTTTTCTCAAATGAGATTCCCCAATCCTCTAGGAGAAGAAAAGTGTAACTCTGTGAGTGGAATGCACAGGTCACAAAGCACCTCCTCAGAAATCTTCTCTCCAGTATCTATCTGAAGATATTTCCATTTTCACTGTAAGCCTCAAAGCGCTCCCGAGTATCCCTTAGCTGACTCATCAAAAACAGTGTTAGAATACTGCTCAATGAAAACAGAAGGTTAACTATTCGAGTGGAATTCACGTGACCTATAGCAGTTTCACAGAAAGTTTCCTTCTGTGTTTTACCACAGGGTGTTCCTTTTTCAGCATATTCTTAAGAGCGTTACGAAATGTCCTTTCTCAGGTTCCACAGAAACAGTGATTTCAAACTGCTCAATCCAAATAATGATTTAACTCTATGAGATGAATACACACATCACAAAGCAGTTGGCTCAAAAACTTCTCTCCAATTTTCATCGGAAGACGTTTCCTTTCACACCACAAACCTCCGTGCACCACTTAATATCCCTTCACAGATTCCTCAAAGACAGATTTTCCAAACTGGGTAACGTAGTGTAAGCATTAACTCTCTGAAATGAATGAATGCGTCAGAGTGCAGTTTCTGGGAACATTTCTTTGTGGGTGGCATTTCAGGATATTTCACTTATTGCCATAGTCTTCAAAGTGCTACAAAATATCACTTTTTCAGTTTTACAGGAACAGTGTTCAAACACTGCCTTATGAGAAAAGAGTTATAAGTCCCTGAGTGGAATGCACACATCAGAAAGCAGTTTCTCAGAAAGCTTCTCTCCAGTTTTTATCTGAAGATATTTCCTATTTCCCCACAGGCCTGAGTGTGCTCCCGAATGTCCCTTCGTCCTTGACACAGATTCAAAATTCTGTAACAGAAAGAACGTTTTACCTATGTGAGATGAATAGACACATCTATCACAAAGCAATGTCACAGAAAGCTTCTTTCCAGTTTTGTCTGAGGATATCTCCTTTTTCACCAAAGCCATCCATATGCTTCCGAATGTCCCCTGGTAGCTTTTTCTCCATACGGGATTCTCCAATCCTCTATTAGAAGAAAAGTATAATTCTGTGAGTGGAATGCATACGTCACAAAGCAGCTCCTCGGAAATCTTCTCTCCACTGTCTATCAGAAGATATTGGCCTTTTCACCGTAAGACTCAAAGTGCTCCTGAGTGTCCATTAGCTGACTAACCTTAAACAGTATTAGAATACTGTTCAATGAAAACAGAAGCTTACATGTGTGAGTGGAATACATGTGACCTAGAGTAGTTTCACAGAAAGTTATTTTCTGGTTTTTATCGAAAGGTATTCATTTTTCAGCATATTCTTAGGAGCGTTCCCAAATGTCCTTTCTCAGGTTCCACAGAAACAGTGATTTCAAACTGCTTAATCCAAAGTATGATTTAATCTATGAAATGAATACACACATCACAAAGCAGTTGCTCCGAAGGATTCTCTCCAGTTTTCATCAGAAGACGTTTCCTTTATCACCACAAGCCTCCGGGTGACAGTTAATATCCCTTCACAAATTCCTCAAAGGCAGAGTTTCCATACTGGGCAACGTAGTGTAAGCTTTAACTCTCTGAAATGAATGCACATGTCAGACAGCATTTTCTTGGAACGCTGCTTTCTGGGTTTTATTTCAGGATATTTCACTTTTCCCTGTAGTCTTCAATGCACTGCAAAGTATCCCTTTTTCAGTTTTACAGGAGCAGTCTTCAAACACTGCCTTTTGAGAAAAGAGGTAAAACGCCCTGAGTGGAATGCACACATCAAAAAGCAGTTTCTCAGAAAGGTCTATCCTGTTTTCTTCAGAGGGCGTTTCCTTTCTCACCAGAAGCCTCCAGGCGCCAGTTAATATCCGTTCACAGATTCCTCAAATACAGAGTTTTAAAACTGGGCAAAGTATTGTAAGCTTTAACTCTCTGAAATGAATGCACAGGTCAGAAATCAGTTTCTTGGAAAGCTTCTTTCTGTGCTTTATTTCCAGGTATTTCACTTTTCACCGTAGTCTTCCATGTGCTGCAAAATATCACTTTTTCAGTTTTACAGGAACAGTGTTCAAACACTGCCTTATGAGAAAAGAGGTATAACTTGCTGAGTGAAATGCGCACATCACAAAGCCGTTTCTCAGAAAGCTTCTCTCCAGTTTTTATCTGAAGATATTTCCTACTTCCCCAGAGGCAAGAATATTCTCCCGAATGTCCCTTCTTGAATCTGTCCATGATGCTGATTCTAAGCTGCGTGATTGAAAGAAAGTTTTGTCTATGTGAGATGATAGACATATCTGTCACAAAGCAGTTTCACAGAAAGCTTCTTTCCAGTTTTGGTCTGAGGATATTTCCTTTTTCACCATGGTCATCCATATACTCCCGAATGTCCCCTGGTAGCTTTTTCTCCAAATGGGATTCCAAAATCCTCTTTGAGAATAAAATATAGCTCTTGAGTGGAATGCACAAGTCACAAAAGAGCTCCTCAGAAATCTTCTCGCCAGTATCTATCTGAAGATATTTACGTTTTCACCGTAAGCCTCAATGCGCTCCCGAGTATCCCTTAGCTGACTAACTTAAACAGTGTTAGAATACTGCTCAGTGAAAACAGAAGCTTAACTGTGTGAGTGGAATTCAGGTGACCTAGGGCAGTTTCACAGAGAGTTTTCTTCTGGTTTTTATCGGAGGGTATTTCTTTTTCAACATATTCTTAAGAGCGTTACAAAATGTCCTTTCTCAGGTTCCACAGAAACAGTGATTTCAAACTGCTCAATCCAAAGAATGATTTAAGTCTATCAGATGAATACACACATCACAAAGCAGATGCTCCTAAAGTTTCTGTCCAGTTTTCATTGGAATACTTTTCCTTTCTCACCACAAGCCTCCAGAAGCCACTGAATATCCCTTCACAGGTTCCTCAATGACAAAGTTTCCAAATTGGGCAACGTAGCTTTAACTCTCTGAAATTAATGCACATGTTAGAGAGCCGTTTCTTGGAACTCTTATTTCTGGGTTTCATTTCAGGATATTTCAGTTTTCACCATAGTCTTCAATGCGCTGCAAAATATGACTTTTTCAGTTTTACAAGAACAGTGTTCAAACACTGCCTTATGAGAAAAGGGACATAACTGCCTGAGTGGAATGCACATATCACAAAGCAGTTTCTCAGAAAGCTTCTCCCCTATTTTTAGCTGAAGATATTTCCTGTTTCCCCACAAGGCTGAATGTTCTCCCGAATATCCCTTCGTGAATTCGTCCATGACACAGTTTGAGAACAGCGTAATAGAAAGACAGTTTTATCTAAGTGAAATGAATAGACATATCTATCACAAAGGAGTTTCACAGGAAGCTTCTTTCCATATTTTGTCTGAGGATATTTCCTTTTTCACCACAACAGCCCATATACTTCTGAATGTCCCCCGTTAGCTTTTTCTTCAAACGGGATTCCCCAATTCTCTCTGGGAAGAAAGGTATAACTCTGTGAGGGGAATGCACACATCACAAAGCAGATCCTCACAAATCTACTCTCTAGTTTTTTACCATAATCCTCAAAGCGCTACTGAATATCACTTTGCAGACTAACCAAGAACAGTGTTAGAGTACTGCTCAATGAAATCTAAACTTAACTGAGCGAGTGGACTTCACGTGACGTAGAGCAGTTTCACAGAGAGTTTCCTTCTTGTTTTTATCAGAGAGTATTTCTTTTTCAGCATATTCTTAAGAGTGTTACCAAATGTCCTTTCTCAGATTCCACAGAAACAGTGATTTCAAATTGCTAAATACAAAGAATGATTTAACTCTATGAGTTGAATACATGCATCACAAAGCAGTTGCTCCAGCAACTTCTCTCCAGTTTTCATTGGAAGACGTTTTATTTCTCACCACAAGCCTTCAGGTGCCACTTAATATCCCTGCACAGATTCTTCAAGGACAGAGTTTCCAAACTGGGCAACGTAGTGTAAGCTTTAACTCTATGAAATGAATCCACCTGTTGGAGAGCATTTTCTTGGAACGCTTCTTTCTGGGTTTTATTTCAGGATATTTCACTTTTTGCTGTAGTCCTGAATGTGCTGCAAAGTATTAGTTTTTCAGTTTTACAGGAACGGTGTTCAAACACTGCCTTATGAGAAAAGAGGTATAACTCCCTGAGTGGAATGCACACAACACAAAGCAGTTTCTCAGAAAACTTCCATCCAGTTTTCATCGCATGACGTTTCCTTTCTCACCACAAGCCTGCGGGTGCCACTTAATATCCCTTCAGAGATTCCTCCCAGTTTCCAAACTGGGAAATGTAGTGTAAGCTTTAACTCTCTGAAATAAATGTACACGTCAGAGATCAGTTTCTTAGAACGCTTCTTTCTGGGTTTTATTTCAGGATATTTTACTTTTCGCCATAGTCTTCATTGCACGGCCAAATATCACTTTTTCAGTTTTACAGGAACAGTGTTAAAACGCTGCCTTATGAGAAAAGAGGTATAACTCCCTGAATGGAATGCACACAACACAAAGCGGCTTCTCAGAAACCTTCGCTCCAGTTTTTATCTGAAGATATTTCATATTTCCCCACCGACCTGAATGTGCTCCCATATGTCCCTTCACGAATCCATCCATGACACAGTTTCAAAACTGCATAATAGAAAGAAAGTTATATCTATGTGAGATGAATAGACATATCTATCACAAAGCAGTCTCACTGAAAGCGAAAGCTTCTTTCCGGTTTTTGTCCCAGGATATTTGCTTTTTCACCATAGCCGTCCATATACTCCCGAATGTCCCCTGGTAGATTTTTCTCCAAACCAGATTCCCCAATCCTCTATGAGAAGAAAAGTAAAACTCTGTGAGTGGAAGGCACAGAACACAAAGCAGCTCCTACGAAATTTTCTCTGCAGTATCTTTCTGAAGATATTTCCGTTTTCACCGTAAGCCTCAAAGTGCTCCCGAGGATCCCTGAGCTGACTAACGTAAAACAGTGTTAGAATACTGCCCAAAGAAAACAGAAACTTAACTGTACGAGTGTACTTCACATGACCTAGCGCAGTTTCACAGAATGTTTTATTCTGGTTTTTATCGGAGGGTATTTCTTTTTCAACATATTCTTAGGTGCGTTCCTAAATGTCCTTTTTCAGATTTCACAGTAACAGTGATTTCAAATTGCTCAATCCAACGAATGATTTAACTCTATGAGATGAATAAACCCACCACAAAGCAGTTGTTCCGAAAACTTCTCTGCAGTTTTCATCAGAAGACGTTTCCTATCTCACCACAACCCTCCAGGCGCCACTTAATATCAATTCACAGATTCCTCAAAGACGGAGGTTCCAAAGTGGGCAATGTAGTGTAAGCTTTAACTCTCTGAAATGAATGCACCCTTCGGAGAGCAGCTTTTCAAATGATTCTTTCTGGGTTTTATTTCAAAATATTTCACTTTTCACCATAGTCTTCAATACACTGCAAAATATCACTTTTTCAGTTTTTCAGGAATAGTGTCCAAACACTGACTTATGAGAAAACAGTTATAAGTCCCTTAGTGGAATGCACACATCACAAAACAGTTTCTCAGAAAGCTTCTCTCCAGTTTTTATCTGAAGATATTTCCTATTTCCCCACAGGCCTGAATGTGCTCCCGAATTTCCCTTCGCGAATCTATTCATGACGTAGTTTCAAAACTGTGTAATAGAAAGAAAGTTTTATCTCTGTGAGATGAATAGACATGTCTATCCCAAAGTAGTTTCACAGAGAGCTTCTTTCCAGTTTTTGTCTGAGGTTAATTCCATTTTCACGATAGCTGTCCATATACTCCCGAATGTCCCCTGGTAGCTTTTTCTCCAAACGGGACTCCTCAATACTCTATGCGAAGAAAAGTATAACTCAGTGAGTGGAATGCACACGTCACAAAGCAGCTGCTCGGAAGTCTTCTGTCCAGAATTTATCTAAAGATATTTCCGTTTTCACCATAAGCCTCAAAGCGCTCCCGAGTATCCCTTTGCTGACTAAACTAAAACAGTGTTAGAATATTGTTCAATGAAAACAGGAGCTTAACTGTGCAAGTGTACTTCATATGACCTAGAGCAGTTTCACAGAAAGTTTTCTTCACGTTTTTATTGGAGGTTATTTCTATTTCAGCATATTCCTAAGAGTATTCCCAAATGTCCTTTCTCAAGTCCCACAGAAACCCTGATTTCAAACTGCTCAATCCAAAGAATATTTCAACTCTATGAGATGAATACACATAACAAAGAGGTTGCTCCGGAAGTTTCTCTCCGGTTTTCATCAGAAGACGATTCCTTTCTCACCACAAGATTCTGGGTGCCACTTAATATCCCTTCTCAGATTCCTCAAAGACAGAGTTTTCAAACAGGGCAACGTAGTGTAAGCTTTGACTCTCTGAAATGAATGCACATGTCAGAGAGCAGTTTCTTGGAACTCTTCTTTCTGGGTTTTATTTCTGGATATTTCACTTTTCGCTGTAGACTTCAATGTGCTGCAAAATATCAGTTTTTCAGTTTTACAGGAACAGTGTTGAAACACTGCTTTTTGAGAAAGGAAGCATAACTCCCTGAGTGGAATGCACACATCACAAAGGAGTTTCTCAGAAAGCTTCTCTCACCTTTTTATCTGAAGATATTTCCCATTTTCCCACAGGCCTGAATGTGCTCCCGAATATCCCTTCTTGAATCCATCCATGACACAGTCTCAAAACTGCATAATAGGAAGAAAGTTTTATCTATGTGAGATGAATAGACATATCTATCACAAAACAGTTTCACAGAAAGGTTCTTTCCAGTTTTTGTCTGAGGATATTTCCTTTTTTATCTAAGCCCTCCATATATTACTGAATGTCCTCTGGTAACTTTTTCTGCAAGTGCGATTCCCAAATCCTCTATGAGAAGAAAAGTATAACTCTGTGAGTGGAATGCACGAGTCACAAAGTAGCTCCTCAGACATCTTCTCTCCAGTATCCATCTGAAGATAATTCCTTTTTCAAGGTAATCTCAAAGTGCTCCCGAGTATCCATTAGCTGACTAACCTAAAACAGTGTTAGAATACTGCCCAATGAAAACAGGAGCTTAATTGTGTGAGGGGACTTCACATGACCTAGAGTAGTTTCACAGAAAGTTTCCTTCTGGTTTTTATCGGAGACTATTTCTTTTTCAGTGTATTCTTAAGAGTGCTTCCAAATGTCCTTTCTCAGTTTCCACAGAAACAGTGATTTTAAACTGCTTAATCCAAAGAATGATTTAACTCTAGGAGATGAATACACACATCACAAAGCAGTTGCTCCAAAAGCTTCTCTCTTGCTTTCATCAGAAGATGATTTCTTTCTCACCAGAAGCCTCCAGGTACCACTTTATATCCTTTCCCAGATTCCTCAAAGACAGAGTTTCCAAATTGGTCAACGTAGTGTAAGCTTTAACTCTCTGAAATGAATGCACACGTCAGAGAACAGTTTCTTGGAATGCTTCTTTCTGGGTTTTATTTCAGAATATTTGACTTTTCGCCATAGTACTCAATGCGCTGCAAAATTTCAATTTTTCAGTATTACAGGAACAGTGTTCTAACACTGCCTTATGATAAAAGAGGTATAACTCCCTGAGTGGAATGCACATATCAAAAGCAGTTTCTCAGAAAACTTCTCTCCAGTTTTTATCTGAAGATATCTCCTATAACCCCACAGGCCTGAATGTGCTACCGAATGTCGCTTCGCAAAACTGTCCATGATGCAGTTTCAAAACTGCATAATAGAAAAAAAGTTTTATCAATGTGAGATAATTAGGGATATCTATCCCAAAGCAGTTTCACAGAAAACTTATTTCCATTTTTTGTCTGAGGATATTTTTTTTTCACCATAGTCATCTATATGCTCCCGTATGTCCCCTGCTAGCTTTTTCAACAAACAGGATTCCCCTATCCTCTAAGAGAAGACAAGTAAATCTCTGTGACTGGAATGTACACGTCACCAAGCAGCTCCTCGGAAATCTTCTCTGCAATATCTCTCTGAAGATATTTCCGTTTTCACGGTAAGCCTCAAAGCGCTCCCGAGAATCCCTTAGCTGACTAACCTAAAACAGTGATAGAATACTGCTCAATGGAAATGGAAGGTTAACTATGTGAGTGGAATTCACGTCAGTGTAATCTCACGTAAGAGGTATAACTCCCTGAGTGGAATGCACACATCACAAAATAGTTTCTCAGAATGCTTCTCTCCAATTTTTTTCTGAAGATATCTCCAATTTCCCCACAGGCCTGACTGTGCTTCTGAGTGTCCCTTCACGAATCCATCCATGACACAGTTTCAAAGCTGCATAATAGAAAGAAAGCTTTATCTATGTGAGATGACTAGACATACCTATCCCAAAGCAGTTTCACAGAAAGCTTCTTTCCAGTTTTGGTCTGAGGATATTTCCTTTTCAACCATAGCCATCCATATACTCCTGAATGTCCACTGGTAGAGTTTACTACAAATGGTATTCCCCAATCCTCTATGAGAAGAAAAGTATAAGTCTGTGAGTGGAATGCACACTTCACAAAGCAGCTTCTGGGAAATCTTCTCTCCAGTTGTTATCTGAAGGTATTTCCTTTTTCACCATAAGCCTCAAAGTGCTGCTGAATATCACTTCGCAGACTAAAGAAAAAGAGTGTTACAATACTGCTCAATGAAAACAGAAGCTTAACTGTGGGAGTGGACTTCACGTGACCTAGAGCAGATTAACGGAAAGTTTCCTTCTGGTTTTTATTGGAGAGTATCTCTTTCAGCATATTCTTAAGAGCGTTTCCAAATGTCCTTTCTCATATTCCACAGAAACAGTGATTTCAAGCTGCTCAGTCCAAAGAATGATTTACCTCAATGAGTTGAATACATGCATCATAAAGCATTTGCTCTGGTAGCTTTCTTCAGTTTTCTTTGGAAGACATTTCCTTTCTCACCACAAGCCTCTGGACACCACGTAATATCCCTTGACAGATTCCTCAAAGACAGACTTTCCAAACTGGGTTACTTAGTGTAAGCTTTAACTCTCTGAAATGATTTTACACTTCAGAGAGCAGTTTCTCAGAACGCTTTTTTCTGGGTTTTATTTCAGGATATTTCACTTTTTGCTTTAGTCTTAAATGTGCTGCAAAATACCACTTATTTAGTTTTACAGGAACAGTGTTCAAACACTGTCTTATGAAAAAAGTGGTATAACTCCCTGAGTCGAAAGCAAACATCAAAAAGCAGTCTCTCGGAAAGCTTCTCTATGGTTTTCATCTGAAGATATCTCCTTTCTCCCCACAGGCCTGAATATGCTCCCGAATGTCCATTTGCGAATCTGTCCATGACGCAGTTTCAAAGTTATGTAACAGAAAGAAAGTTTTATCTATGTGAGATGGCTAGACATATCAATCCCAAAGCAGTTTCACAGAAAGCTTCTTTCCAATTTTTGTCTGAGGATATTTCCTTTTTCACCATAGCTGTACGTATACTCCCGAAGGTCCCCTGGTAGCATTTACTCCAAACGGGATTCTCCAATCCTCTATGAGAATAAACGTGTAACTCTGTGAGTGGAATGCACAGGTCACAAAGCAGCTCCTCGGAAACCTTGTGTCCAGTATCTATCTGATATACTTCTGCTTTCACTGCAGGCCTCAAAGCACTCTCGAGTATCCCTTAGCTGACTAATCAAAAACAGTGTTAGAATACTGCTCAATGAAAACAGAAGTTTAACTATACCAGTGGAATTCACGTGATGTAGAGCAATTTCACAGAAAGTTTCCTTCTGGGTTTTACCAGAGGGCATTTCTTTTTCAGCATATTCTTAAGAGCTTTCCCAAATGCCCTTTCTTAGGTTCCACAGAAACAGTGTTTTCAAACTGCTCAATCAAAAAATGATTTAATGCTAGGAGATGAATACATACATCACAAAGCAGTTGCTCCAAAAGCTTCTGTCCAGTTTTCATCGAAAGACGTTTCCTTTCTCACCACAAGCCTCTGGGTGACACATAATATCCCTTCACAGATTCCTCAAACACAGAGTTTCCAAACTGAGCAATGTAGTGTATGCTTTAACTCTCTGAAATGATTGCACACATCAGAGAGCAGTTTCTTGGAACACTTCTTTCTGGGTTTTATTTCAGGATATTTCACTGTTCGCCGTAGTCTTCAATGCACTGCAAAGTATCGGTTTTTCAGGTTTACAGGAACAGTATTCAAACACTGCCTTATGAAAAAAGAGGTATAACTCTCTGAGTGGAAGGCACACATCACAAAATAGTTTCTTAGAAACCTTCTCTCCAATTTTTTTCGGAAGACATCTCCTATTTCCCCACAGGCTTGAATGTGCTTCCGAGTGTCCCTTCACGAATCCGTGCATGATTCAGATTCATTACTGTGTAATAGAGAAAAGTCTTCTCTATCTGAGATGAATAGACATATCTATCCGAAAGCAATTTCACAGAAAACTTCTTTCCAGTTTTGTCTGAGGATATTTTCTTTTTCACCATAGCCATCCATATATTCCCGAATGTCCCCTGATAGACTATTCACCAAACGGGTTACTAAATCCTCTATGAGAAGAAAAGTATAACTCTGTGAGTGGAATGCACACATCACATAGCAGCTCCTCGGAAATCTTCTTACAAGTTGTTATCTGAAGGTATTTCCATTTTCACCATCAGCCTCAAAGCACACCCGAGTATCCCTTAGCTGACTAACCAAAAACAGTGATAGAATATTGCTCAATGAAAATAGAAGTTTAACTATGCGAGTGGAATTCACGTGACCTATAGCAGTTTCACAGAATGTTTCCTTCTGGTTTTTATCTGAATGTATTTCTTTATCAACATATACTTAAGAGCATTCCCAAATGACCTTTCTAAGGTTCCACTAAACAGTGATTTCAAACTGCTCAATCCAAAGAATGATTTAACTCTCTGAGATGACTGCACACAACAGAAAAGAGTTGCTCCGAAACCTTCTCACCAGTTTTCATCAGAAGACATTTCCTTTGTCACCACAAGCCTCCAGGTGCACCTTAACATCCCTTTACAGATTCTTCAAACACAAAGATTCCAAACTGGGCAACATAGTGTAAGCTTTAACTCTCTGTAATGAAAGTACACTTTAGAGAGCAGTTTCTTGGAACGCTTCTTTCTGGGTTTTATTTCTGGGTTTTTCACTTTTCACCATAGTCTTCAATGCACTGCAAAGTATCAGTTTTTCAGTTTTCCAGGAAAAGTGTTCAAACACTGCCTTATGAGAAAAGAGGTATAACCTCCTGAGTGGAATGCACACATCACAAAGCAGTTTCTCAGAAAGATTCTCTCCAGTTTTTATCTGAAGATATCTCCTATTTCTCCAGAGGCTTGAATGTGCTTTCAAATGTCCCTTCGCGAATCCGTCTGTGATGCAGATTCAAAACTGTGTAATAGAAAGAAAGTTTTATCTATGTGAGATAAATAGACATATCTATCCCAAAACAGTTTCACAGAAATCTTTCCAGTTTTGGTCTGAGGATATTTCCTTTTTCACCATAGCCATCCATAGAATCCCAAAAGTCCCCTGGTAGCTTTTTCTCCAAACGGGATTCCCCAATCCTCTGTGAGAAGAAAAGTGTAACTCTGTGAGTGGAATGCACAGGTCACAAAGCACCTTCCCGGAAATCTTCTCTCCAGTATCTATCTGAAGATATTTCCGTTTTCACCGTATGCCTCAAAGTGCTCCAAAGTATCCCTCAGCTGACTAACCTAAAACAGTGTTAGAATACTGCTGAATGAAAACAGAAGGTTAACTATGCGAGTGGAATTCACGTGACCTATAACAGTTTCACAGAAAGTGTACTTTCAGGTTTTACTGGAGGGTATTCCCTTTTCAGTATATTCTTAAAAGCGTTCCCAAATGTCCTTTCTCAGGTTTCACCGGAACCGTGTTCAAACACTGCTTTCTGAAAAAAGAGGTATAACTTCCTGAGTGGAATGCAAACATCAAAAATCAGTCTCTCAGAAAGCTCTCCAGTTTTTATCTGAAGATATCTCCTTTTTCCCCACAGGCCTGAATGTGTTTCCTAAAGTCCCTTCGTGAATCCTTCCGTGATGCAGATTCAAAACTGCGTAATAGAAAGAAAGTTTTATCTATGTGAGATGAATAGACATATCCAACCCAAAACAGTTTCACAGAAATCTTCTTTCCACTTTTTGTGAGAGGATATTTCCTTTTTCACCATAGCCATCCATAGAATCCCTAAAGACCCCTGGTAGCTTTTTCTCCAAACAGGATTTCCCAATCCTCTATGAGAAGAAAAATGTAACTCTGTGAGAGGAATTCACAGGTCATAGAGCAGCTCCTCAGAAATCTTCTCTCCAGTATATATCTGAAGATATATCCGCTTTCACTGTAAGCCTCAAAGAGCTCCCAAGTATCCCTTAGCTGACTAACCTAAAACAGTTTTAGAATAATATTTATGAAAACCGAAGTGTAACTGTGTGAGTGGAATTCATGTGACCTAGAGCAGTTTCACAGAATGTTTCCTTCTGGTTTTTGTTGGAAGGTATTTCTTTTTCAACATATTCTTAAGAGCGTTCCCAAATGTACTTTCTCAGGTTCCACTAAAAAGGTGACTTCAAACTGCTCAATCCAGGAATGATTTAACTTTATGAGATGAATACACACATCACAAAGCAGTTGCTCTGAAAGCCTAGGTCCAGTTTCGTCAGAAGACGTTTCCTTTATCACCACAAGGCTCCGGGTGACGTTTAATACCCCTTCACAGATTCCTAAAAACACAAAGTTTACAAACTGGGCAATGTAGTGTAAGCTTTAACTCTCTGAAATGAAAGCACCCATTAGAGAGAAATTTCATGGAACGCTTCTTTCTGGGTTTCATTTCAGTATATTTCACTTTTCGCCATAATGTTCAATGCACGGCAAATTATCAGGTTTTCAGTTTTACAGGAAAAATGTTCAAGCACTGCCTTATGAGAAAAGAGGTATAATTTGTGGAATGCGCACATCACAAAGCAGTTTCTAGAAAGATTCTCTGAAGTTTTTATCTGAAGATATCTCCTATTTCTCCAGAGGCCTGAATGTGCTCCCGAATGTCCCTTGGTGAATCCATCCTTGACACAGATTCAAAACTGTGTAATAGAAAGACAGTTTTATCTATGTGACATGAATAGACGTATCTATTCCAAAGCAGTTTCACAGAAATCTTCTTTACAATTTTTGTCTGAGGATATTTCCTTTTTTACCATAGCCATCCATAGAATCCCAAAAGTCCCCTGGTAACTTTTTCTCCAAACAGGATTCCCCAATACTCTATGAGAAGAAACGTGTAACTCTGAATGGAATGCACAGGTCAAAAAGCAGGTCCTCGGAAATCTCCTTTCCAGTATCTATCTGAAGATATTTCCACTTTCACCGTAAGGCTCAAAGTGCTCCCGAGTATCCTTGAGCTGAGCAACCCAAAACAGTTTTAGAATACTGCCTAATGAAAACAGAAGCTTAACTGTGCGAGTGGAACTCACGTGGCCTTGAGCAGTTTCACAGAATGTTTCCTTCTGGTTTTTATTGGTAGGTATTTATTTTTCAACATATTCTTAAGAGCGTTTCCAAATGTCCTTTCTAAGCTTCCTCTAAAACAGTGATTTCAAATTGTCAATCCAAAGGATGATTTAACTCTATGAGATGAATACACACAACAGAAAAGAGTTGCCCCGACATCTTCTCTCCAGTTTTCATCAGAAGACATTTCCTTTCTCACCACAAGAATCCAGATGCCACTTAATATCCCTTCACAGATTCCTCAAACACAGAGTTTCCAAACTGGGCAACGTAGTGAAACCTTTATCTCTCTGTAATGAATGCACACGTCAGAGAGTAGTTTCTTGGAACGCTTCTTTCTGGGTTTTATTTCCGGTTTTTTCACCTTTCACCATAGTCTTGAAGGCCCTGCAAAATATTACATTTTCAGTTTTACAGAAACTTTATCCCCACACTGCCTTATGAGAAAAGAGGTATAACTCCCTGAGTGGAATGCACACGTCACAAAACAGTTTCTCAGAAAGCTTCTTTCCAATTTTTTTCTGAAGATAACTCCTATTTCCCCACAGGCCTGAATGTGCTTCCGAGGTCCCTTCACGAATCCATCCATGACGCATATTCAAAACTGCATAATAGAAAAAAGCTTTATCTATTTGAGAAGAATACAGATATCTATCCCAAAGCAATTTCAAAGAAAGGTTCTTTCCAGTTTTTGTCTGAGGACATTTCCTTTTTCACCATAGCCATCCATATACTCCCAAATGGCGCCTGGTAACGTTTTCACCAAACGGGGTATGAAAATCCTCTATGAGAAGAAAAGTATAACTCATTGAGTGGAATGCACACGTCACATAGCAGCTCCTCTGAAATCTTCTCTCCAGTATCTATCTGACGATATTTCTGAATTTACCGTAAGCCTCAAAGTGCTCCTGAGTATCTCTTAGCTGGATCTCCAAGAACAGAGTTAGAATACTCCTCAATGAAAACTGAAGGTTAACCAGCGAGTTGAATTCATGTGACCTATAGCAGTTTCACAGAAAGTTTCCTTCTGGGTTTTACCAGAGGGTATTCCTTTAGCAGCATATTCTTAAGGGCGTTCCAAAATGTCCCTTCTCAGGTCCACGGAAACAGTGATTTCAAACTGCTCAGTCCAAAGAATGATTTACATCTAAGAGTTGAATACACGCATCACAAAGCAGTTGCTCCGAAAGCTTCAGTCCAGTGTTCGTCGGAAGACGTTTCCTTCTCCCCACAAGCCTCCGGGTGACACTTAATATCCCTTCACAGATTCCTCAAACACAGAGTTTCCAAACTGGGCAACGTATTGTAAGCTTTAACTCTCTGAAATGAATGCAGATGTCAGAAAGCAATTTCTTAGAACACTTCTTTATGAGTTTTATTTCAGGATATTTCACTTTTTGCCACAATTTTCAATGCACTGCAAATTATCACTTATTCAGTTTTACAGGAACAGTGTTCAAACAATGCCTTATGAAAAAAGAGTTATAACTCCCTGAGTGGAATGCTCACATCACAAAACAGTTTCTCAGAAATCTTCTCTCAATTTTTTTCTGAAGATATCTCCTATTTCCCCACAGGCCTGAATGTCCTTCCGAGTGTTCCTTCGTGATATGTCCATGACACAGATTCAAAACTGCGTAATAGAAAAATGTTCTACCTATCTGAGGTGAATAGACATACCTATCCCAAAGCAGTTTTACAGAAAGCTACTTTCCAGTTTTTGTCTGAGGATATTTCCTTTTTCACCATAGCCATCCATATACTCCCGAATGTCCCCGGTTTGCCTTTACTCCAAATGCGATTCCCCATTCCTCTATGAGAAGAAACGTATAACTCTGTGACTGGAATGCACACATCACAAAGCAGCTTCTAAGAAATCTTCTCTCCAGTTGTTATCTGATGGTATTTCTTTTTTCACCATTAGCCTCAAAGAGATACCGAATATCACTTCACAGACTAAACAAAAACAGTGTTACAATACTGCTCAATGAAAACAAAAGCTTAACTATGCGAGTCGACTTTACATGACCCAGAGAAGTTTCACAGAAAGTTTCCTTCTGGTTTTTATTGGAGAGTATTTCTTTTTCAGTATATTCCTAAGAGCGTTCCTAAATGCCCTTTCTGAGATTCCACAGAAACAGTGATTTCAAACTGCTCAGTCCAAAGAATGATTTAACTCTATGAGTTGAATACATGCATCACAAAGCAGTTGCACTGATAGCTTTTCTCCAGTTTTCTTCAGAAGACGTTTCCTTTCCTACCACAATCCTCTGGGCGCCACGTAATATCCCTTCACATATTTCTTAAAGACAGAGTTTCCAAACTGGACAACGTAGTGTAAGCTTTAACTCTCTGAAATAATTGCACAAGTCAGAGAGTAGTTTCTTGGAATGCTTCTTTCTGTGTTATATTTTAGGATATTTCACTGTTCACCGTAGTCTTCAATGCACTGCAAAGTATCAGTTTTTCAGTTTTACAGGAACAGTGTTCAAACAAAGCCTTACGAGAAAAGAGGTATAAATCCTGAATGGAATGCGCACATCACAGGGCAGTTTCTCAGGAAGATTCTCCCCACTTTTTATCTGAAGATATCTCCTATTTCTCCAGAGGTCTGAATGTGGTCCCGAATGTTGCTTCGTGAATCGGTCTGTGACACAGATTCAAAAGTGCGTAATAGAAAGAAAGTTTTATCTATGTGAGATGAATAGACATATCTATCCCAAAACAGTTTCACAGAAATCTTCTTTCCAGTTTTTGTCTGAGGATATTTCCTGTTTCACCATAGCCGTCCATACAAACCAGAAAGTCCCCTGGTAGCTTTTTCTCCAAATGGGATTCCCCAATGCTCTATAAGAAGAAAAGTGTAACTCTGTGAGTGGAATGCACAGGTCAAAAAGCAGCTCCTCGGAAATATTCTCTCCAGTATCTATCTGAAGATATTTCCGCTTTCACCATAAGCCTCAAAGCACTCCCGACTACCCCTTAGCTGAGTAACCTAAAACAGTTTTAGAATACTGCTTAATGAAAACAGAAGCTTAACTGTGCGAGTGGAATTCACGTGACCTAGAGCAGTTTCACAAATGTTTCCTTCTGGTTTTTATCAGAAGGTATTTCTTTTTCAACATATTTTAAGAGCATTCCCAAATGTCCTTTCTAAGGTTCCACTAAAACAGTGATTTCAAACTACTCAATCCAAAGAATGATTTATCTCTATGAGATGAATACACACAACAGAAAGGAGTTGCCCCAAAATCTTCTCTCCAGTTTTCATGAGAAGACGTTTCCTTTCTCACCACAAGCCTCTGGGCACCACTTAATATCCCTTCACAGATTCTTCAAACACAGAGTTTACAAACTTGGCAATGTAGTGTCACCTTTAACTCTCTGTAATGAATGCACACGTCAGAGAGCAGTTTCTTGGAACGCTTCCTTCTGGGTTCTATTTACGGGTTTTCAACTTTTCGCCATCGTCTTAAATGCCCTGCAAAATATCACCCTTTCTGTTTTACAGGAAGAGTGTTCAAACACTGCCTTATGAGAAAAGAAGTATAACTCCCTGAGTGGAATGCACACACCATAAAGCAGTTTCTCAGAAAGATTCTCTCCACTTTTTATCTGAAGATATCTCCTAATTCTCAAGAGGCCTGAATGTGCTCCCGAATGTCCCTTCGTGAATCCGTCCATGACGCAGATTCAAAACTGCAAAATAGAAAGGTAGTTTTATCTATGTGAGATGAATAGACATATCAATCCCAAAGCAGTTTCACAGAAATCTTCCTTACAGTTTTTGTCTGAGGATATTTCCCTTTTCACCATAGCCTTCCATATTCTCCCAAATGTCGCCTGGTAGCGTTTTCACCAAACAGGGTAGCAGAATCCTCTAGAAGAAGAAAAGTATAACTCTGTGAGTGGAATGCTCACGTCACATAGCTGCTCCTCGGAAATCTTCTCTCCAGTATCTATCTGAAGATATGTTCGTTTTCACAGTAAGCCTCAAAGCAATCCTGAATATCCCTTAGCTGACTCACCAAAAACAGTGTTGGAATACTGGTCAATGAAAACAGCAGGTTAACTATGTGAGTAGAAATCATGTGACCTATAGCAGTTTCACAGAAAGTTTCCTTCTGGGTTTTACCGGAGGGCATTCCCTTTTCAGCATATTCCTAAGATCATTCCCAAATGTCCTTTCTCAGGTTTCACAGAAACAGCGATTTCAAACTGCTCAATCCAAAGAATGAGTTAACTCTAGAAGATGAATACACACATCACAAAGTTGTTGCCCCAAAATATTCTCTCCAGTTTTCTTCAGAAGACGTTTTCTTTCTCACCACAAGCCTCCGGGCGTCACTTAATATCCCTTCAGAGATTCCTCAAACACAGAGTTTCCAAACCGGGCAACGTAGTGTAACCTGTAACACTCTATAATCAATGCACACGTCAGAGAGCAGTTTCTTGGAATGCTTCTTTCTGGGTTTTATTTCCAGGTTTTTCACTTTTCACCATAGTCTTCAATGCCCTGCAAAATATCACCTTTTCAGTTTTACAGGAAGTGTTCAAACACTGCCTTATGAGAAAAGAGGTATAACTCCCTGAGTGGAATGCACACATCCCAAAACAGTTTCTCAGAAAACTTCTCTTCAATTTTTTTCTGAGGATATCTCCTATTTCCCCACAGATCTGAATGTGCTTCCGAGTGTCCCTTCACGAATTTGTCAATGACACTGTTTCAAATCTGTGTAATAGAAAAAAGTTTTATCTATCTGAGATGCATAGACATATCTATCCCAAAGCAATTTCACAGAAAGCTTCTTTCCAGTTTTTCTCTGGAAATATTTCCTTTTTCACCATAGTCGTAAATAGAATCCCGAAAGTCCACTGGTAGCTTTTTCTCCAAATGGGATCCCCCAATCCTCTAAGAGAAGAAAAGTGTAACTCTGAAAGGGGAATGTACAGGTCACAACGCAGCTCCTCAGAAATCTTCTTTCCTGTATCTATCGGAAGATATTTCTGCTTTCACCGTAAGTCTCAAAGCACTCCCGAGTATCCCTATGCTGACTAACCTAAAACAGTTTAAGAATACTGCTTAATGAAAAGAGAAGCTTAACTGTGAGAGTGGAATTTACATGACCTAGTGCAGTTTCACAGCATGATTCGTTCTGGTTTTTATCGAAAGTATTTCTTTTTCAACATATTCTTAAGAGCGTTTCCAAATGTCCTTTCTCAGGTTCCAGTAAAACAGTGATTTCAAAGTGCTCAATCCAAAGAATCATTTAACTCTATGAGATGAAGACACACAACAGAAAGGAGTTGCTCCAAAACCTTCTCTCCAGTTTTCATCAGAAGACGTTTCGTTTCTCACCAAAAGCCTCCGGGTGCCACTTAATATTCTTTCACAGATTCCTCCAACACAGAGTTTCCAAACTGGGCAACGTAGTGTAACCCTTAACTCTCTGTAATGAATGCACACATCAGACAGCAGTTTCCTGGAACGCTTCCTTCTGGGTTTCATTTCTGGGTTTTTCACTTTTCATCATAGTCTTAAATGTCCTGCAAAATATCACCTTTTCAGTATTACAAGAACAGTGTGCAAACACCGCCTTATGTGAAAAGAGGAATAACTCCCTGAGTGGAATGCACACATCACAAAACAGTTTCTCAGAAAGCTTCTCTCCGATTTTTTTCTGAAAATATCTCCTATTTTCCCACAGGCCTGAATGTGCTTCTGAGTATCCCTTCACAAATCCGTCCATGACACAGATTCAAAACTGTGTAATAGAAAAATGTTTTATCTATCTGAGATGAATAGACATATCTATCCCAAAGCTGTATTACAGAAATCTTCTTTCCAGTTTTGTCTGAGAATATTTCTTTTTTCACCATAGGCATCCATATATTCCCGAATGTCCCCTGGTAGCATTTACTCCAAATGGGATTCCCCAATCCTCTATGAGAAGAAAAGTGTATCTCTGTGAGTGGAATGCACAGGTCACAAAGCAGCTCCTCGGAAATCTTGGCTCCAGTATCTATCTGAAGATATTTCCACTTTCACCATAGGCCTCAAAGTGCTCCCGAGTATGCCTTAGCTGACTAACCAAAAACAGTGTTAGAATACTGCTCAATGAAAATAAAAGGTTAACTATGCCAGTGGAATTCACCTGACCTGGAGCAGTTTCACAGAAAGTTTCCTTCTGGGTTTTACCAGAGGGTATTACTTTTTCAGCATATTCTCAGTGCGTTCCAAAATGCCCTTTCTCAGGTTCTGCAGAAACAGTGATTTCAAACTGCTCAATCCAAAAATGATTTTACTCTAGGAGATGAATGCACACATCACAAAGCAGTTGCTCTGAAAGCTTCTGTTCAGTTTTCGTTGGAAAACGTTTCCTTTCTCACCACATGCCTCCGGGTGACACTTAGTATCCTTTCCCAGATTCCTCAAACACAGAGTTTTAAAATTGGGCAGTGTAGTGTAAGCTTTAACTCTCTGAAATGAATACACACGTCAGAGAGCAATTTCTTGGGACGCTTCTTTCTAGGTTTTATTTCAGGATATTTCACTTTTTGCCATAGTCTTCAATGCGTTGAAAAATATCACTTATTCAGTTTTACAGGAACAGTGTTCAAACACTGCGTTATGAAAAAAGGGGTATAATCCACTGAGTGGAATGCAAACATCATAAAGCAGTCTCTCAGAAAGCTTCTCTCCACTTTTTATCTGAAGATACCTTCTTTTTCCCCAGAGGCCTGATTGTGCTCCTGAATGTCACTTCGCCAATCAGTCCGTGACGCAGATTCAAAACTGCGTAATGGAAAGAAAGTTTTTTCTAAGTGAGATGAATACACATATCTTTCTCAAAGCAGTTCCACAGAAATCTTCTTTCCAGTTTTTGTCTGAGGATATTTCCTTGTTCACCATAGCCATCCATTGAAACACAAAAGTCCCCTGGAGGCTTTTTCTCCAAGTGGGATTCCCCAATCCTCTATGAGAAGAAAAGTGTAACTCGGTGAGTGGAATGCACATGTCACAAAGCAGCTCCTCGGAAATCTCCTCTTCAGTATCTATCGGAAGATAATTCCACTTTCACCAAAAGCCTCAAAGCACTCCCTAGTATCCCTTAGCTGACTAACCTAAAGCAGTTTTAGAATACTGCTTAATGAAAGCAGAAATTTAACTGTGTGAGTGGAATTCAGATGACCTAGAGCAGTTTCACAGAATGTTTGCTTCTGGTTTTTATCAGAAGGTATTTCTTTTTCAACATATTCTTAAGTGCGTTCCCAAATGTCCTTTCTAAGGTTCCACTAAAATAGATTTCAAACTGCTCAATCCAAAGAATGATTTAACTCTATGAGATGAAGACACACAACAGAAAGGAGTTGCTCCAAAATCTTCTCTCTAGTTTTTATCAGAAGACGTTTCCTTTCTCACAGCAAGCCCCCGGGCTCCACATAATATCCCTTACAGATTCCTCAAACACAGAGTTTCCAAACTGGGCAACGTAGTGTAACTTTTAACTCTCTGTAATAAATGCACACGTCAGAGAGCAGTTTCTTGGAATGCTTTCTTCTGGGTTTTATTTCCGGGTTTTTCACTTTTCGGCATCGTCTTCAATACCCTGCAAAATATCACCTTTTCAGTTTTACAGGAACAGTGTTCAAACACTCCCTCATGAGAAAAGAGGTTTGACTCCCTGAGCGGAATGCACACATTACAAAACAGTTTCTCAGAAAGCTTCTCTCCAATTTTTTTCTGAAGATATCTCCTAATTCCCCACAGGCCTGAATGTGCATCCGAGTGTCCCTTCATGAATCCATCCATGACACAGATTCAAAGTGCATAATAGAAAAAAGTTTTATCTATCTGAGATGAACAGACATATCTATTCAAAAGCAATTTCACAGAAAGCTTCTTTCCTGTTTTCATCTGAGGATATTTCCTTTTTCACCATAGCTGTCCATATATTCCCGAATGTCCCCTGGTAGCATTTACTCCAAACAGGATTACCCAATCCTGTATGAGAATAACAGTGTATCTCCGTGAGTCGAATGCACAGGTCACAAAGCAGATCCTCGGAAATCTTGTCTCAGTATCTATCTGAAGATATTTCTGCTTTCACCGTAGGCCTCAAAGTGCTCCCGAGTATCCATTACCTTATTAACCAAAAACAGTGTTAGAATACTTCTCAATGAAAATAGAAGGTTAACTATGCCAGTGGAATTCACGTGACCAATAGCAGTTTCACAGAAAGTTTCCTTCTGGGTTTTACCAGAGGGTACTCCTTTTTAAGCATATTCTTAAGAGCATTCCCAAATGTCCTTTCTCAGGTTCCACAGAAACAGTGATTTCAAACTGCTCAATCCAAAGATGATTTTACTCTACAAGATGAATACATACATCACAAGGCAGTTGCTCCAAAAGCTTCTGTCCAGTTTTTATCGGAAGACATTTCCTTTCTCACCACAAGCCTGAATGTGCTCCCAAATGTCCCTTCGCGAATCCATCCATGACGCAGATTCAAAACTGCATAATAGAAAGAAAGCTTTATCTATGTGAGTTGACTTGACATACCTATCCCAAAGCAGTTTCACAGAAAGAATCTTTCCAGTTTTTGTCTGAGGATATTTCCTTTATCACCATGGCCGACCATATACTCCCGAATGTCCCCTGGTAGTGTTTACTCCAAACGGGATTACCCAGTCCTCTATGAAAAGAAAAGTATAACTCTGTGAGTGGAATGCACATGTCACAAAGCAGCTTCTGGGAAATCTTCTCTGCAGTTGTTATATGAAGGTATTTCCTTTTTCACCGTTAGCCTCAAAGTGCTACCAAATATCACCGTGCAGACTAAACAAATTAGTGTTACAATACTGCTCAATGAAAACAGAAGCTTAACTGTGTGAGTGGACTTCACGTGACCTACAGCAGTTTCACAGAAAGATTCATTCTGGTTTTTATTGGAGAGTATTTCTTTTTCAGCATATTCTTAAGAGCGTTCCCAAATGTCCTTTCACAGATTACACAGAAACAGTGATTTCAAACTGCGCAGTCTGAAGAATGATTTAACCGTATGACTTGAATACACACATCACAAATCAGTTGCTCCGATAGCTTCTGTCCAGTTTTAATCCGATGACATTTCCTTTCTCCCCACAAGCCTCCGGGCGCTACATAATATCCCTTCACAGATTCCTCAAATACAAAGTTTCCACACTGGACAACCTACTGTAAGCTTTAACTCTCTGAAATGATTGCACACGTAAGAGAGCAGTTTCTTGGAATGCTTCTTTCTGGGTTATGTTTCAGGATATTTCACTGTTCGCCATAGACTTCAATGAAATGCAAAGTATCCGTTTTTCAGTTTTAGAGGAACAGTGTTCAAACACTGCGTTATGAGAAAACAGGTATAACTCCCTGAGTGGAATGAGCACATCACAAAGCAGTTTCTCAGAAATATTGTCTCCAGTTTTTAATCTGAAGATATCTCCTATTTCTCCAGAGGCCTGAATGTGCTCCCGAATGTCCCTTTACGAATCCATCCATGACACAGATTCAAAACTACGTAATAGAAATAAAGTTTTACCTATGTGAGATGAATAGACATATCTATCCCAAAGCAGTTTCACAGAAATCTTCTTTCCAGTTTTTGCCTGAGGATATTTCCTTTTCACCATAGCCGTCCATAGAATCCCGAAAGTCCCCTGGTAGCTTTTTCTCCAAATGGGATTCCCCAGTCCTCCAGGAGATGAAAAGTGTAACTCTGTGAGTGGAATGCACAAATCACAAAGCAGCTCCTCGGAAATCTTCTCTCCTGTATCTATCTGAAGATACTTCCGATTTCACCGTAAACCTCAAAGGGCTCCAGAGTATCCCTTAACTGACTAACCAAAAACAGTTTTAGAATAGTGCTTATTGAAAACAGAATCCTAACAGTGCGACTGGAATTCACGTGACCTAGAACAGTTTCACAGAATGTTTCCTTCTGGTTTTTATCAGAAGGCATTTCTTTTTCAACATATTCTTAAGAGCGTTCCCAAATGTCCTTTCTAAGATTCCCCTAAAACAGTGATTTCAAACTGCTGAATCCAAACGATCATTTAACTCTCTGAGTTGACTACACACAACAGAAAGGAGTTGCCCCGAAATCTTCTCACCAGTTTTCATCAGAAGACGTTTCCTTTCTCACCACAAGCCTCCGGGCACCACTTAATATCCCTTCACAGATTCCTCAAACACAGAGTTTCCAAACTGGGCAACGTATTGTAAGCTTTATCTCTCTGTAATCAATGCACACGTCAGAGAGCAGTTTCTTGGATTGCTTCTTTCTGGGTTTTATTTCCGGGTTTTTCACTTTTCACCATAGTCTTCAATGCACTGCAAAGTATCAGTTTTCCAGTTTTACAAGAGCAACGTTCAAACAATGCCTGATAAGTAAAGAGGTATAACCTCCTGAGTGGAATGTGCACATCATGAAGCAGTTTCTCAGAACGGTTCTCTACAGTTTTTATCTGAAGATATCTCCTATTTCTCCAGAGGCCTGAATGTGCTCCTGAATGTCCCTTCACGAATCCGTCTGTGATGAAGATTCAAAACTGCATAATAGAAAGATATTTTTATCTATGTGAGATGAATAGACATATCTATCTCAAAACAGTTTCACAGAAATCTTTCCAGTTTTTGTCTGAGGATTTTCCTTTTTCACCATAGCCATCCATACAATCCCGAAAGTCCCCTGGTAGCTTTTTCGTCAAATGGGATTCCCCAATCCTCTATGAGAAGAAAAGTGTAACTCTGTGAGTGAATGCACAGGTCACAAACCAGCTCCCCAGAAATCTTCTCTCCAGTATCTGTCAGAAGATATTTCCGTTTTCACAGTAAGCCTCAAAGTGCTCCCAAGTATCCGTATCCGTTAGCTGACTAACCTAAAACAGTGTTAGAATGCTGCTTAATGAAAACAGAAGGTTAAGTATGTGAGTGGAATTCACATGACGTATAGCAGTTTCACAGAAAGTGTACTTCCGGGCTTTACTGGAGGGTATTCCTTTTTGAGCATATTCTTAAGAGCGTTCCCAAATGTCCTTTCTCAGGTTCCACAGGAACAGTGTTCAAACACTGCCTTATGAAAAAAAGGGTGTAACCCCCTGAGGGGAATGCAAACATCAAAAAGCAGTCTCTCAGAAAGCTTCTCTCCAGTTTTTATCTGAAGATATCTCCTTTTTCCCCACAGGCCTGAATGTGTTCCCTAATGTCCTTTCGCGAATCCTTCTTTGATGCAGATTTAAACCTGCATAATAGAAAGAAAGTTTTATCTATGTGAGGTGAATAGACATATCCAACCCAAAACAGTTTCACAGAAATCTTCTTTCCAGTTTTTGTCTGAGGATATTTCCTTTTTCAAATAGCCATCCATAGAATCCTGAAAGTCCTCTGGTAGCTTTTTCTCCAAACAGGATTCACCAGTCCTCTCTGAGAAGAAAAGTGTAATTTTGTGAGAAGAATTCGCATGTCACAAAGAAGCTCCTCTCAAATATTTTCTCCAGTATCTATCTGAACATATATTCACTTTCACCATAAGCCTCAAAGTGCTCCCGAGTATCCCTTAGCTGACTAACATAAAACACTTTTAGAATACAGCTATAATAAAAACAGAAGCTTAAATGTGCGAGTGGAATTCATGTGACATAGATCATTTTCACAGAATTTTTCCTTCTGGTTTTTATTGAAAGGTATTTCTTTTTCAACATATTCTGTAGTGCGTTCCCAAATATCCTTTCTAAGGTTCCACTAAAACAGTGATTACAAACTGCTTAATTCAAAGAATGATTTAACTGTATGATATGAATATACACAACAGAAAGGAGTTGCCCCGAAATCTTCTCTCCAGTTGTCATCATAAGACGTTTCTTTTCTCACCACAAGCCTCCAGGTGGCACGTAATTTCTCTTCAAAGATTCCTCAAAGACAGAGTTTCCAAACTGGACAACGTATTGTAAGCTTGAACTCTCTGAAGTGATTGCACACGTCAGAGAGCAGTTTCTTGGAATGCTTCCTTCTGGATTTTGTTTCAGGATATTTCACTGTTCACCGTAGTCTTCAATGCAGTTCAAAGTATCAGTTTTTCAGTTTTAGAGGAACAGTGTTCAAACACTGCCTTATGAGAAAAGAAGTATAACACCCTGCGTGGAATGCGCACATCACAAAGCAGTTTCTCAGAAAGATTCTCTCCAGTTTTTATCTGAAGATATCTTCTTTTCCCCACAGGCCTGAATGTGCTCCCGAATGTCCTTCGCGATTCCATCCATGACGCAGTTTCAAAACTACGTAATAGAAAGAAAGCTTTATCTTTGTGAGATGACTAGACATACCTATCCCAAAGGAGTTTCACAGAAAACTTCTTTGCAGTTTTCGTCTGAGGATATTTCCTTTTTCACCTTAGCCATCCATATACTCCCGAATGTCCCCTGGTAGCGTTTACCCCAAACACGATTCCCCAATCCTCTATGAGAAGAAAAGTACAACTCTGTGAGTGAAATGCACACGTCAAAGGCAGCTTTTGGGAAATATTCTCTCCAGTTGTTATCTGAAGTTATTTCCTTTTTCACTGTAAGACTCAAAGCGCTACTGAATATCACTTCTCAGACTCACCAGAAACAGTGTTAGAATACTGCTCAATGAAAACAGAAGCTTAACTCTGCGAGTGTACTTCACGTGACCTAGAGCAGTTTCACAGAAATTTTCCTTCTGGTTCTTATTGGAGAGTATTTCTTTTCCATTATATTCTTAAGAGCATTCCCAAATGTCCTTTCTGAGATTCCACAGAAACAGTGATTTCAAACTGCTTAGTCCAAAGAATGATTTAACTCAAAGGGTTGAATACACACATCATAAAGCAGTTGCTGTGATAGCCTGTGTCCATTTTTCATCAGAAGACGTTTACTTTCTCACCAGAAGCCTCCAGGCACTACATAGTATCCCTTCATAGATTCCTGAAAAACATAGTTTCCAAACTGGACAACGTAGTGTAAGCTTTAACTCTCTGAAATGAATGCACACATCAGAGAGCAATTTCTTGGAATGCTTCTTTCTGGGTTTTATTTCAGGATATTTCACTTTTCGCCATAGTCTTCAAAGCGCTGCAAAATATCACTTATTCAGTTTTACAGGAACAGTGTTCAAACACAGCCTTATGAAAAAAGAGGTCTAACTCCTTGAGTGGAATGCAAACCTCAAAAAGCAGTCTCTCAGAAAGCTTCTCTCCAGTTTTTATCTTAAAATATCTTCTTTTTCCCCAGAGGCCTGAATGTGCTCCCAAATGTCCGTTTGCCAATACATCCATGAGGCAGTTGCAAAGCTGCGTAATAGAAAGAAAGCTTTATCTAAGTGAGATGACTAGAGATACCTATCCCCAAGCAGTTTCACAGAGAGCTTCCTTCCAATTTTTGTCTGAGGATATTTCCTTTTTCACCATTGCCATCCATATATTCCTGAATGTCCCCGGTAGCGTTTACTCCAAACGCGATTCCCCAGTACTCTATGAGAAGAAAAGTATAACTCTGTCACTGAAGAGCACACATCACAAAGCAGCTTTTGGGAAATCTTCTCTCCAGTTGTTTTCTGAAGGTATTTCCCTTTTCACCATAAGCCTCAAAGCGCTATGGAATATCATTTGGCAGACTAAACAAAAACAGTGTTAAAATACTCCTCAATGAAAACAGAAGTTTCACTGTGCAAGTGGACTTCACGTGACCTAGAGCAGTTTCACAGAAAGTTTCCTTCTGCTTTTTATTGTAGAGTATTTCTTTTTCAGCATATTCTTAAAAGTATTCCCAAATGTCCTTTTTTCAGATTCCACAGAAACAGTGATTTCTCACTGCTCAGTTCAAAGAACGATTTAACTCTATGAGTTGAATACTCGCCTCACAAAGCAGTTGCTCCCATAGCTTCTCTCCAGTTTGCATTGGAAGACGTTTCCTTTCTCACCACAAGCCTCTGGGCACCATGGAATATCCCTTCACATTCCTCAAAGGCACAGTTTCCTAACTGGGCAACATATTGTAAGCTTTAACTATCTGAAATGATTGCAAACGTCAAAGAGCAGTTTCTTGGAATGCTTCTTTCTGGGTTTTGTTTCAGGATATTTTACTGTAGGCCGTAGTCTTCAATGCACTGCAAAGCATCTGTTTTTCAGTTTTACAGGAACAATGTTCAAACACTGCCCATGAGAAAAGAGGTATAACTCCCTGAGTGGAATGCAAGCTTCAAAAAGCAGTCTCTCAGAAAGATTCTCTCCAGTTTTTATCTGAAGATGTCTCCTATTTCTCCAAAGGCCTGAATTCGCTCCTGAATGTTCATTCGTGAATCCGTCCATGACGAATTTTCAAAACTGCGTAAAAAAGAATGCTTTATCTATGGGTGATGACTAGACATTCCTATCCCAAAGCAGTTTCAAAGAAATCTTCTTTCCAGTTTTTGTCTGAGGATATTTCCTTTTTCACCATAGCTGTCCATATAGCCCCGAATATCCCCTGGTAATATATTAATCAAATGGGGTACCAAAATCCTCTATGAGGAGAAAAGTGTAACTCTGTGAGTGGAATGCACAGGTCACAAAGCAGCTCCTCGGAAATCTTCTCTCCAGTATCTATCTGAAGATATTTCCGCTTTCACCCTAAGCCTCAAAGTGCTCCCGAGTATCCCTTAGCTGACTCACCAAAATCAGTGTTAAAATACTGCTCAATGAAAATGGTATGTAAACAATGCATGTGGAATTCACGTGAAGGTATCCTCACGTAAGAGGTATAACTCCCTGAGTGGAATACACACACAACAAAATAGTTTCACAAGAAGCTTCACTCCAATTTTTTTCTGAAGATATCTCCTATTTTCCCACAGGCCTGAATGTGCTTCCGAGTGTCCCATTACGAATCCGTCCATGATGCAGATTCAAAACTGCGTAATACAGAAAAGTGTTTTCTATCTTAGATATAGCAGTTTCACAGAAAGTTTCCTTCCGGGTTTACCAGAGGGTATTCCTTTTTCAGCATATTCTTTAGAGTGTTCCCAAATGTCCTTTCTCAGTTTCCACTGAAAGAGTGATTTCAAACTGCTCAATTCAAGAATGATTTAACTCTATGAGATGAATACACACATCACAAAGCAGTTGCTGCGAGCGTTTCTGTCCAGTTTTCATTGGAAGACGTTTCCTTTCTCACCACAAGCCTCTGGGCGCCATGTAATATCCCTTCACAGATTCCTAAAAGGCAGAGTTTCCAAACTGGACAATGTATTGTAAGCCTTAGCTCTCTGAAATGATTGCACACGTCAGAGCCTAGTTTCTTGGAATGCTTCTTTCTGGGTTTTATTTCTGGATATTTCTCTGTTCGCCATAGTCCTCAATGCACTGCAAAGTATCAGTTTTTCAATTTTACAGGGACAGTGTTCAAACTCTGCCTTATGAAAAAAGAGGTCTAACTCCATGAGTGGAATGCAAACATCAAAGAGCAGTCTCTCAGAAAGCTTCTCTCCAGTTTTTATCTGAAGATATTTCCTTTTTCCCCACAGGCCTGAATGTGCTCCCGAATGTCCCTTCGTGAATCCATCCATGACGCAGTTTCAAAACTGCATAATAGAAAGAAAGTTTTATCTATGGGAGGTGACTAGACATACCTATCCCAAAGCAGTTTCACTGAAAGTTTCTTTCCAGTTTTTGTCTGAGGATATTTCCTTTTTCACCATAGCCATCCATATACTCCCAAATGTCCCCTGGTAGCGTTTACTCGAAACATGATTCCCCAATCCTCTATGAGAAGAAAATTATAACTCTGTGAGTGGAATGCACACGTCACAAAGCAGCTTCTGAGAAATCTTCTTTCCCATTGTTATCTGAAGGTATTTCCTTTTTCATTGTAAGCCTCAAAGCGCTAACAAGTATCACTTCGCAGACTAAACAATAACAATGACACAATACTGCTCAATGAAAACGGAAGCTTAAGTATGTGAGTGGACTTCACGTGACCTAGAGCAGTTTCACAGAAAGTTTCCTTGTGGTTTTTATTGGAGAGTATTTCTTTTTCAGCATATTCTTAAGAGCATTCCCAAACATCCTTTCTTGGATTCCACAGAAACAGTGATTTCAAACTGCTCAGTCCAAAGAATGATTTAAGTCTATGAGTTGAATACACGCATCAAAAAGCAGTTGCTCTGATAGCTTCTCTCCACTTTTCATCGGAATACGATTCCTTTCTCACCACAAGCCTCTGGACCCCACGTAATATCTCTTCACAGATTCCTCAAAGACAGAATTTCCAAACTGGACAAGGTATTGTAAGCTTTAAATCTCCGAAATGGTTGCATACATCAGAGGCAGTTTCCTGGAATGCTTCTTTCTGGGTTTCACTTGAGGATATTTCACTGTTCGCCATATTCTTCAAAGCACTGCAAAGTATCAGTTTATTAGTTTTAGAGGAAGAGTGTTCAAACACTGCCTTATGAGAAAAGAGGTATAACTCCCTGAGTGGAATGCGCACATCACAAAGCAGTTTCTCAGAAAGATTCTCTCCTGTTTTTATCTGAAGATATCTCCTATTTCTCCAGAGGCCTGAATGTGCTCCCGAATGTTCCTTTGCGACTCCGGCCGTGACGCAGATTCAAAACTGCCTAATAGAAATAACGTTTTATCTATGTGAGATGAATAGACATATCTATCCCAAAGCAGTTTCACAGAACTCTTCTATCCAGTTTCAGTCTGAGGATATTTCCTTTTTCACCATAGCCGTCCATAGAATCCCGAAAGTCCCCTGGTAGCTTTTTCTTCAAACAGGATTCGTCAATCCTCTATGAGAAGAAATGTGAACTCTGTGAGTGGAATGCACAGGTCACGAAGCAGCTCCACGGAAATCTTCTATCCGGTGTCTATCAGAAGATATTTCCACTTTCACCATAAGCCTCAAAGCGCTCCCAAGTATCCCTTAGCTGACTAACCTAAAAAACTTTCAGAATACTGCTTAATGAAAACAGAAGCTTCACTGTGTGACTGGAATTCACGTAACCTAGAGCAGTTTCACAGAATGTTTCCTTCTGGTTTTTAATGGAAGGTATTTGTTTTTCAACACATTCTTAAGAGCATTCCCAAATATCGTTTCTAAGTTTCCACTAAAACAGTGATTTCAAACTGCTCAATCCAAAGAATGATTTAACTCTATGAGATGAATACATCGAACAGAAAGGAGTTGCCCCAAAATCTTCTCTCCAGTTTTCATCAGAAGACGTTTCCTTTCTCACCAGAAGACTCTGTGTGGCACGTAGTATCCCTTCACAGATTCGTCAAACACAGAGTTTCCAAACTGGACAATGTATTATAAGCTTTAACTCTCTGAAATGATTGCACACTTCAGAGAACAGTTTCCTGGAATGCTTCTTTCTGGGTTTTGTTTCAGGATATTTTACTGTTTGCCATAGTCTTCAATGCACTGCAAAGTATCAGTTTTTCAGTTTTAGAGGAACAGTGTTCAATCACTGCCTTATGAGAAAAGAGGTATAACTCCCTGAGTGGAATGCACACGTCATAAAGCAGTTTCTCAGAAAGATTCTCTCCATTTTTTATCTGAAGATATCTCCTATTTCTCCAGAGGCTTTAATGTGCTCCCGAAAGTCCCTTCACGAATCTGTCCATGATGAAGATTCAAAACTGCATAATAGAAAGAAAGTTTTATCTATGTGAGATGAATAGAAGTATCTCTCCTAAAGAATTTTCACAGAAATCTTCTTTCCAGTTTTTTTCTGAGGATATTTCCTAATTCACTGTAACCGTTCATAGAATCCTGAAGTCTCCTGGTAGCTTTTTCTCCACACAGGATTCCCCAATCCTCTATGAGAGGAAAAGTGTAACTCTGTAAGTGGAATGCCCACGTCACAGAGCAGCTCCTCAGAAATCTTCTGTCCAGTATCTATCTGAAGATATTTCTGTTTTCACCATAGGCCTCAAAGCACCCCCGAGTATCCCTTAGCTGACTAACCTAAAACAGTTTTAGAATACTGCTTAATGAAAACAGAAGCTTAAATGTGGAAGTGGAATTCATGTGACTTAGAGCAGTTTCACAGAATGTTTCCTTCTGGATTTTATCGGAAGGTATTTCTTTTTCAACATATTCTTAAGAGTGTTCCCAAATGTCCTTTCTAAGGTTCCACTAAAACAGTGATTCCAAACTGCTCAATCCAAAGAATGATTTAACTCTATGAGATGAAGACACCCAACAGAAAGGAGTTGCCCCAAAATCTTCTCTCCAGTTGTCATCAAAAGACATTTCCTTTCTCACGACAAGCCTCCGGGCGCCACTTAATATCCCTTCACAGATTCCTCAAACACGGAGTTTCCAAACTGGGAAACGTAGTGCAACCTTTACCTCTCTGTAATGAATGCACACGTCAGAGAGTAGTTTCTTTGAATGCTTCTTTATCGGTTTTATTTCCGGGTTTTTCACTCTTTGCCTTAGTCTTCAATGCCCTGCAAAATATCACCCTTTCAGTTTTACAGGAACAGTGTTCAAACACTGCCTTATAAATAAAGAGGTATAACTTTCTGAGTGGAATGCAAACATCAAAAAACAGTCTCTCAGAATGCTTCCCTCCAGTTTTTATCTGAAGATATCTAATTCTTCCCCACAGGTCTGAATGTGCTCCCGAATGTCCCTTGGTGAATTTGTCCATGACGCAGTTTCAAAACTGTGTAATGAAAGAAAGTTTTATCTATGTGAGATGACAAGACGTATCTATCCAAAAGGAGTTTCACAGAAAGCTTCTTTCCAGTTTTTGTCTGAGGATATTTCCTTTTTCACCATAGCCATCCATATACTCCCGAATGCCCCTGGTAGCATTTAGTCCAAATGGGATTCAGCAATCCTCCATGAGAAGAAAAGTATAACTACGTGAGTGGAATGCACACGTCACAAAGCAGCTTCTGGGAAATCTTCTCTCCAGTTGTTATCTGAAGGTATTTATTTTTTCACCATAAGCCTCAAAGCCCTACCAAATATCACTCCACAGAATAAATGAGAACAGAGGTACAATACTGCTTAATGAAAACAGAAGCTTAACTGTGCGAGTGGACTTCACATGACCTAGAGCAGTTTCACAGAAAGTTTCCTTCTGGTTTTTATTGGAAAGCATTTCTTTTGCAGCATATTCTTAAGAGTGTTCCCAAATGTCCTTTCTCAGATTCCACAGAAACAGTGATTTCAAACTGCTCAGTCCAAAGAATGATTTACCTCTAAGAGTTGAATACACGCATCACAAATCAGTTGCTCCAATAGCTTCTGTCCAGTTTTCATCGCAAGACGTTCACTTTCTCACCAGAAGCCTCTGGGCGACACGTAATATCCTTTCACAGATTCCTGAAAGACAGAGTTTCCAAACTGGACAACGTATTGTAAGCTTTAACTCTCTGATGATTGCACACGTCAAAGAGTAGTTTCCTGGAACGCTTCTTTCTGGGTTTTATTTCAGGATATTTCACTGTTCGCTGTAGTCTTCAATGCAGTGCAATGTATCAGTTTTTCAGTTTTACAGGAACATTGTTCAAACACTACCTTATGAGAAAAGAGGTATAACTCCCTGAGTGGAATGCACACGTCACAGAGCAGTTTTTCAGAAAGATTCTCTCCAGTTTTTATCTGAAGATATCTCCTATATCTCCAGAGGCCTGAATGTTCTCCGGAATGTGCCTTCGCGAATCCGTCTGAGACGCAGATTCAAAACTGCGTAATAGAAAGAAAGTTTTATCTGTGTGAGGTGAATAGATATATCTATCCCAAAGTAGTTTCACAGAAATCTTTTGTCCAGTTTTTTCTGAGGACATTCCTTTTTCACCATAGCTGTCCATAGAATCCCGAAAGTCCCCTGGTAGCTTTTTCTCCAAACAGGATTCACCAATTCTCTTTGAGAAGAAAAGTGTAACTCTGTGAGTGGAATGCACAAGTCACAAAGCAGCTCCTCGGAAATCTTCTCTCTTGTATCTATCTGAAGACATTTCCACTTTCACCGTCAGCCTCAAAGCACTCCCGAATATCCTTTAGCTGACTAACATAAAACAGTTTTAGAATACTGTTTAATGAAAACAGAAACTTAACTGTGCCAGTGGAATTCATGTGACCAAGAGTAGTTTCACAGAAGGTTTCCTTCCAGTTTTTATCAGAAGGTATTTTTTTTTCAACATATTCTTAAGAGCATTCCCAAATGTCCTTTCTAAGGTTCCACTAAAACAGTGATTTCAAACTGCTCATTCCAAAGAATGATTTATGTCTATGAGATGAACAGACACAACAGAAAGCAGTTTTTCCGAAATCTTCTCTCCAGTTTTCATCAGAAGACATTTCCTCTCTCACCACAAGCCTCCTGGTGCCACTTCATAACCCTTCACAGATTCCTCAAATACAGAGTTTCCAAACTGGGCAACGTAGTGTAACCTTTAACTCTCTGTAATGAATGCACATGTCAGAGACCAGTCTCTTGGAATGCTTCCTTCCGGGTTTTATTTCCGGGTTTTTCACTTCTTGCCATAGTCTTCAATGCCCTGCAAAATATCACCTTTTCAGTTTTACAGGAACAGTGTTCAAACACTGCATAATGAGAAAAGAGGTATAACTCCCTGAGTGGTATGCACACGTCACAAAACAGTTTCTCAGAAAACTTCTGTCCAATTTTTTTCTGAAGATATCTCCTATTTCCCCACAGGCCTGAATGTGGTTCCGAGTGTCCCTTCACTAATCCGTCCATGACAGAGATTCTAAACTGTGTAATAGAAAAAAGTTTTATCTATTTGAGATGAATAGACATATCTATCCCAAAGCAATTTCACAAAAATCTTCTTTCCAGTTTTTGTTTGAGAACATTTCTTTTTTCAACAGAGCAGTCCATATACTCCTGAATGTCCCCTGGTCGCATTTTCACCAAACAGGGTACCAAAATCCTCTATGAGAAGAAAAGTATAACTTTGAGTGCAAAGCACACGTCACATAGCAGCTCCTCGGAAATCTTCTCTCCAGTATCTATCTGAAGATATTTCCACTTTCACCATTAGCATCAAAGTGCTAACGAATATCACTTTGCAGACTACACAAAAACAGTTACAAAACTACTCAGTGAAAACAGAAGTTTAACTGTGCAAGTGGACTTCACGTGACCTAGAGCAGTTTCACAGAAAGTTTCCTTCTGGGTTTTACCGGAGGGTATTCCTTTTTCAGCATATTCTTAAGAGCATTCCCAAATGTCCTTTCTCAGATTCCACAGAAACAGTGATTTCCAACTGCTCAGTCCAAAGAATGATTTAACTCTGTGAGTTGAATACACGCATCTCAAAGCAGTTGCTCTGATAGATTTTCTCCAGTTTTGATCAGAGGATGTTTCCTTTCTCACCACAAGCCTCCAGGCAACAGGTAATATCCCTTCACAGATTCCTCAAAGACAGAGTTTCCAAACTGGACAACGTATTGTAAGCTTTAACTCTCTGAAATGTTTGCACACGTCAGAGATCAGTTTCTTGGAACACTTCTTTCTGGGTTTTATTTCATTATATTTCACTGTTGGCCCTAGTCTTCAATGCACTGCAAAGAATCAGTATTTCAGCTTTACAGGTACAGTGTTCAAACACAGCCTTACGAGAAAAGATGTATAAATCCCTGAATGGAATGCGCACATCACAGGGCAGTTTCTCAGGAAGATTCTCTCCACTTTTTATCTGAAGATATCTCCTATTTCTCCAGAGGGCTGAATGTGCTCCCGAATGTCCCTTCGCGAATCCGTCCATGATGCAGATTCATAACTGCATAATAGAAAGAAAGTTTTATCTATCTGAGATGAATAGACATATCAATCCCAGAGCAATTTCACAAAAGGTTCTTTTGAGTTTTTGTCTGAGGATATTTCCGTTTTCACCAAAGCTGTCCATATACTCCCGAATGTCTCCTGGTAGCGTTTTCACCAAACGAGGTACCAAAATCCTCCATGATGAGAAAAAAAATAACTCTGTGAGTGGAATGCAAATATCATATAGCAGCTCCTCGGAAACCTCATCTCCAGTATCTATGTGAAGATATTTCCGTTTTCACCATAAGCCTCAAAGTGCTCTCGAGTATCCCTTACCTTACAAACCTAAAACAGTGTAAGAAAACTACTGAGTGAAAACAGAAGGGTAATTATGCGAGTAGAATTCACGTGACCTATAGCAGTTTCACAGTATGTTTCCTTCTGGGTTTTACCGGAGGATATTCCTTTTTCAGCATATTCTTAAGAGCATTCGCAAATGTCTTTTCTCTGGTTCCACAGAAACAGTGATTTCAAACTGCTCAATCCAAAGAATTATTTAACTCTAGGAGATGAATACACACATCACAAAGCAGTTCCTCCAAAAGCTTCTGTCCAGTTTTCATCGAAAGATGTTTCCTTTCTAATCCCAAGCCTCCTGGCGACACTCAATATCCCTTCACAGATTCCTCAAACACAGAATTTCCAAACTGGGCAACGTAGTTTAAGACTTGACTCTCTGAAAAGAATGCACGGGTCAGAGAGCAATTTCCTGGAATGCTTCTTTCTGGGTTTTATTTCAGGATATTTCACTTTTCACCATAGTCTTCAATGAGTTGCAAAATATCACTTATTCAGTTTTACAGGAACAGTGTTCAAACACTGCCTTATGGAAAAAGTGGTATAACTACCTCAATGGAATGCAAACATCAAAAAGCAGTCTCTCAGAAAGCTTCTCTCCAGTTTTTATCTGAAGATATCTCCTTTTTCCCTCAGGCAGGAATATGCTCCCAAATGTCCCTTTTCGAATCCATCCATGATGCAATTTCAAAACTGCGTAATAGAAAGAAAGCTTTATCTATGTGAGATTAATAGACATACCTATCCCCAAGCAGTTTCACAGAAAGCTTCTTCCCAGTTTTTATCTGAGGATATTTCCTTTTTCACCATACCCGTCCATATACTCCCGAATGACCCCGGGTAGCGTTTACTCCAAACGTGATTCTCCAACGTCTATGAGAAGAAAAGTATAACTCTGTGACTGGAATGCACACGTCACAAAGCAGTTTCTGGGAAATCTCTCCAGTTGTTATCTGAAGGTATTTCCTTTATCAACGTAAGCCTCAAAGCACTACTGAATTTCACTTCTCTGATGAAACAAAAACAGTGTTAGAATATTTCTCAATGACAACAGTAGCTTAACTGTGTGAGTGGACTTCACATGACCTAGAGCAGTTTCAGAAAGTTTCCTTCTGGTCTTTATTGGCGAGTATTTCTTTTTCAGCATATTCTTCATAGCGTTCCCAAATGTCCTTTCTCAGATTCTACAGAAACAGTGATTTCAAACTGCTCAGTCCAAAGAATGATTTAAATCTATGAGTTGAATACACGTATTACAAAGCAGTTGCTCCAATAGCTACTCTCCCGTTTTCATCGGAAGACGTTTCCTTTCTCACCACCAGCCTCCGAGTGCCACGTATTATCCGTTCACAGATTCCTCAAAGACAGAGTTTCCAAACTGGGTAACGTAGTGTAAGCTTTTACTCTTGAAATGATTGCACACGTCAGGGAGCAGTTTCTTGAAACGATTCTTTCTGGGTATTATTTCAGGATATTTCACTATTTGCTGTAGTCTTCAATGCACTGCAAAGTATCAGTTTTTCAGTTTTACAGGAACAGTGTTTAAACACTGCCTTATGAGAGAAGAGATATAACTCCCTGAGTGGAATGAGCACATCACAAAGCAGTTTCTCAGATTCTCTCCAGTTTTTATCTGAAGATATCTCCTATTTCTCCAGAGGCCTGAATGTACTACCGAATGTCCCTTCGCAAATTCGTCCACTATGCAGATTCAAAAGCGCGTAGTATAAAGAATGTTTTATGTATGTGAGTTGAATAGACATATCAATTCCAAATCAGTTTCTCAGAAATCTTCTTTCCAGTTTTTGTCTGAGGGTATTTCCTTTATCACCATAGCCACCCATAGAATCCCGAAAGTCCCCTGGTAGCTTTTTCTCCAACAAGATTCCCCAATCCTCTATGAGAAGAAAAGTGTAACTCTGTTAGTGGAATGCACAGGTCACAAAACAGCTCCTCAGAAATCTTCTCTCCAGTATCTACCTGAAGATATTTCCGTTTTCACTGTAAGCCTCATAGTGCTCCAGAGTATCCCTTAGCTGACTAACCTAAAGCAGTTTTAGAATACCGCTTAATGAAAACAGAAACTTACCTGTGCGAGTGCAATTCACGTGACCTAGAGTAATTTCACAGAATGTTTCCTTCTGGTTTTATCAGGAGGTATTTCTTTTCCAACAAATTCTTAAGAGCGTTCCCAAAAGTCCTTTCTCAAGTTCCACAAAAACAGTGATTTCCAACTGCTCAGTCCAAAGAATGATTTAACTCTAAGAGATGCACACACACATCACAAAGCTGTTACCCCAAAATATTCTCTCCAGTTTTCTTCGGAAGACGTTTCCTTTTTCATCACAAGCCTCCAGGCGTCACTTATTAGCCCTTCACAGATTCCTCAAACACAGAGTTTCCAAACTGGGCAACGTAATGTAACCTTTAACTCTCTGTAATGAATGCGCACGTCAGAGACCAGTCTCTTGGAACGCTTCTTCTGCGTTTTATTTCCGGGTTATTCACTTTTTGCCATGGTCTTCAATGCCCTGCAAAATATCACCTTTTCAGTTTTACAGGAACAGTGTTCAAACACTGCCTTATGAGAAAAGAGGTATAACTCCATGAGTGGAATGCGCATATGACAAAACAGTTTCTCAGAAAGCTTCTCTCCAATTTTTTTCTGAGGATATCTCTTATTTCCCCACAGGTCTGAATGTGTTTCTGAGTGTCCCTTCATGAATTCGTCCATGATGCAGATTCATAACTGCGTAATAGAAAAACGTTTTATCTATCTGAGATGCATAGACATATCTATCCCAAAGCAATTTCACGGAAAGCTTCTTTCCGGTTTTTCTCTGGAGATATTTCCTTTTTCACCATAGCCATCCATACAATCCGAAAGTCCACTGGTAGCTTTTTCTCCAAACGGGATTCCCCAATCATCTATGAGAAGAAAAGTGTAAGTCTGTGAGTGGAAAGCACAGGTCACAAAGAGCTTCTGGAAAATCTTCTCTCCAGTTGTAGTCTGAAGATATTTACTTTTTCACCATAGCCTCAAAGCTCTACCGAATATCACTCCACAGACTAAACAAGAACAGTGTTACGATACTGCTCAATGAAAACAGAAGCTTAACTATGCGAGTGGACTTCACATGACCTAGAGCAGTTTCACAGAGTTTCCTTCTGGTTTTTTTTTGGAGAGCATTTGTTTTTCAGCATATTCTTAAGAGCGTTCCCTAAAGTCCTTCTCAGATTCCACAGAAACAGTGATTTCAAACTGATCAGTCCAAAGAATGATTTACCTCTAAGACTTGAATACATGCCCCACAAAGCCGTTGCTCTGATCGCTTCTGTCCAGTTTTCATCACAAGACATTTATTGCAAGACATTTATTGCCAGACATTAATCGCAAGACATTTATCACAAGACATTTATCCCAGACATTTATCATAAGACATTTCATTGCAAGAAATGTCCAGTTATTATTGTAAGACATTGCAAGACATCGCAAGACATTTCTCACCACAAGCCTCCAGGCGACATGTAATATCCCTTCACAGATTCCTCAAAGACACAGTTTCCAAACTGGGCCACGTATTGTAAGCTTTAATTCTCTGAAATGATGCACACGTCAGAGAGCAGTTTCTTGGAACACTTCCTTCTGGGTTTTATTTCAGGATATTTCCCTGTTCACTGTAGTCTTCAATGCACTGCAAAGTATCAGTTTTTCAGTTTTACAGGAACAATGGTCAAATTCTGCCTTATGAGAAAAGAGGTATAAGTCCCTGAGTGGAATGCGCATATCACAAAGCAGTTTCTCAGAAAGATTCTCTCCAGTTTTTATCTGGAGATATATCCTATTTCACCAGAGGCCTGAATGTGCTCTCGAATGTCCCTTCGCAAATCCATTTGTGATGCAGATACAAAACTGCGTAATGGAAAGTTTTATTTATGTGAGATGAATGGACATATCTATCCCAAAGCAGTTTCACAGAAATCTTCTTTCCAGTATCAGTCTGAGGATATTTCCTTTTTCACCATAGCCGTCCATAGAATCCCAAATGTCCACTGGTATCTTTTTCTCCAAATGTGGTTCCCCTATCCTGTATGAGAAGAAAAGTGTAACTCAGTGAGTGGAATGCACAGGTCAAAAAGGAGCTCCTCAGAAATCTTCACTCCAGTATCTATCTGAAGATATTTCCACTTTCACCATAGGCCTCAAACTGCTCCCGAATATCCCTTAGCTGACTAACATAAAACAGTTTCAGAATACTGCTTAATGAAAACAGAAGCTTACTAGTGTGAATGGAATTCACATGACCTAGAGAAGTGTCACAGAATGTGTCCTTCTGTTTTTTATCAGAAGGTATTTGTTTTTCAACATATTCTTAAGAGCTTTCCCAACTCTCATTTTTAAGGTTCGACTAAAACAATGATTTCAAATTGCTCAATCCAAAGAATGATTTAACTCTATGAGATGAATACACACAACAGAAAGGAGTTGCCCCGAAAACTTCTCTCCAGTTTTCATCAGAAGACGTTTTCTTTCTCACCACAAGCCTCAGAGTGCCACTTAATATCAGTTCATAGATTCCTCAAACACAGAGTTTCCAACTGGTCAACGTAGTGTAACCTTTAACTGTCTTTAATAATGCACACATCAGAGAGCAGTTTCTTGGAACGCTTCTTTCTGGGTTTTATTTCCGGGTTTTTTAATTTTCGCCGTAGTCTTCGATCCCCTGCAAAATATCACCTTTTCAGTTTTACAGGAACAGTGTTCAAACACTGCCTTATGAGAAAGGAGGTATAACTCCCTGAGTGGAATGCACACATCACAAAAAATTTCTCAGAAAGCTTCTCTCCAATTTTTTTCTGAGGATTTCTCCTATTTCCCCATAGGTCTGAATATGATTCCGAGTGTCCTTTCACAAATCCGTCCATGACTCAGATTGAAAACTGTGTAATACAAAAAAGTTTTATGCATCTGAGATGCATAGACATATCTATCTCAAAGCACTTTCACATAAACTTTCTTTCCAGTTTTTCTCTGAGGATATTTCCTTTTTCACTATACCCATTCATATGCTCTCGAATGTACCCTGGTAGCATTTTCAACAAATGGGGTACCAAAATCCTCTATGAGAATAAAAGTGTAACTCTGTGAGTGGAATGCCCACGTCTTACAGCAGCCCCTCGGAAATCTTCTCTCCAGTATCTATCTGAAGATATTCCCATTTTCACCATAAGCCTCAAAGTGCTCCCGAGTATCCCTTAGCTGACTCAACAAAAACAGTGTTAGAATACTGTTCAATGAAAACAGAAGGTTAACTATGTGACTGGAACTAACGTGACCTATAGCAGTTTAACAGAAGGTTTCCTTCAGGGTTTTACCGGAGGGTATTCATTTTTCAACATATTTTTAAGAGCGTTCCCAAATGTCCTTTCTCAAGTTCCACAGAAACAGTGATTTCAAACTGCTCAATCCAAAGAATGATTTAACTCTATGAGATGAATACACACATCACAAAGCAGTTGTTGCGAGCGCTTTTGTCCAGTTTTCATTGGAGGACGTTTCCTTTCTCACCACAAGCCTCCAGGTGCCATGTAATATCCCTACACAGATTCCTCAAAGACAGAGTTTCCAAACTGCAGAACGTATTCTAAGCTTTAACTCTCTGAAATGATTGCACACGTCAGAGAGCAGTTACGTAGAATGCTTCTTTGTGGGCTTTCTTTCAGGACATTTCACTATTTGCCATAGTCTTCAATGCACTGAAAGGTATCAGTTTTTAAGTTTTAGAGGAACCGTGTTCAAACACTGCCTTATGAGAAAAGAAGTATAACACCCTGATTGGAATGTGCACATCATAAAGCAGTTTATCAGAAAATTCTCTCCAGTTTTTATCTGAAAATATCCACTATATCTCCAGAGGCCTGAATGTGCTCCCGAATGTCCCTTCGCGAATCCGTCAGTGATGCAGATTCAAAACTGCGTAATAGAAAAAAAGTTTTATCTATGGGAGATAAAAAGACATATCTATCACAAAGCAGTTTCACAGAAGTCTTCTTTCCAGTGTTTATCTGAGGATATTTCCTTTTTCACCATAGCTGTCCATAGAATCCCGAAAGTCCCCTGGTAGCTATTTCTGCAAACAGGATTCCCCAATCCACTATGAGAAGAGAAGTGTAACTCTGTGAGTGGAATGCACAGGTCACAAAGCAGCACCTTGGAAATCTTCTCTCCAGTATCTATCTGAAGACATTTCCACTTTCACCATCAGCCTCAAAGCGCTCCCGAGTGTCCCTTAGCTGATTAACCTTAAACAGTTTTAGAATACTGCTTAATGAAAACAGAAGCTTAATTGTGCAATTTGAATTCACGTGACCTAGAGCAGTTTCACAGAATATTTCCTTCTGGTTATTATCGGAATGTATTTATTTTCAACATATTCTTCAGAGCGTTCCCAAATGTCCTTTCTAAGATTCCACTAAAACAGTGATTTCAAACTGCTCAATCCAAAGAATCATTTAACACTCTGAGACGACTACACACAACAGAAAGGAGATGCCCCGACATATTCTTACCAGTATTTATCAGAAGACGTTTCCTTTCTCAGCACAAGCCTCTGGATGCCACTTAATATCCCTTCACAGATTTCTCAAACACAGAGTTTCCAAAATGGGCAACGTAGTGCAAGTTTAACCCTCTGTAATGAATGCACACGTCAGAGAGCAGTTTCTTGGAACACTTCTTTTTGAGTTTTATTTCCGGGTTTTTCACTTTTCACCATAGTCTTCAATGCACTGCAAAGTATCAGTTTTGCAGTTTTACATGAACAGTGTTCAAACACTGCCTTATGGGAAAAGAGGTACAACTCCCTGAGTGGAATGTGCACATCCCAAAGCAGTTTCTCAGTAAGATTCTCTCCATTTTTTATCTGAAGATATCTCCTATATCTCCAGAGGCCAGAAAGTGCTCCCGAATGTCCCTTCATGAATCCGTCCATGACGCAGATTCAGGACTGCATGATAGAAAGAGACTTTTATCTATGTGAGATGAATAGACATATCTATCCCAAAACAGCTTCACAGAAATCTTCTCTCCAGTTTTTATCTGAGGATATTTCCTTTTTCACCATAGCCGTCCATAGACTCCCGAAAGTCCCCTGGTAGCTTTTTCTCCAAACGGGATTCCCCAATCCTCTATGAGAAGAAAAGTGTAACTCTGTGAGTGGAATGCACAGGTCACAAAGCAGCTCCCCGGAAATCTTCTCTCCAGTATCTATGTGAGGATATTTCCATTTTCACGCTAAGCCTCAAAGCACTCCCAAGTATCCCTCAGCTGACTAACCTAAAACAGTTTTAGAATACTGCTCAATGGAAACAGAAGGTTATCTATGCGAGTGTATTCAACTGACCTATAGCAGTTTCACAGAAAGTTTCCTTCTGGGTTTTACCAGAGGGTATTCCTTTTTCAGCATATTCTTAAGAGCGTTCCCCAATGTCCCTTCTCAGGTTCCAGAGAAACAGTGATTTCAAACAGCTCAATCCAAAGAATGATTTAACTCTAGGAGATGAATACATACATCACAAAGCAGTTGCTGTGAAAGCTTGTATCCTGTGCCATCGGAAGTCGTTTCCTTTCTCACTACAAGCCTCTGGGCGGCACTTAATATCCCTTCACAGATTGCTCAAACACGGAGTTTCCAAACCGGGCAAGGTAGTGTAAGCTTTAACTCTCTGAAATAAATGCACACGTCAGAGAGCAATTTCTTGGAATGCTTCTTTCTGTGTTTTATTTCAGGATATGTCACTGCTCGACCTAGTCTTCAATGCATGGCAAATTAGCAGTTTTTCAGTTTTACAGGGACAATGTTCAAACACTGACTTATGAGAAAAGAGGTATAACTCCGTGAGTGGAATGCACACATCACAAAGCAGTTTCTCAGAAAGATTCTCTCCAGTTTTTGTCTGAAGATATCTCCTATTTCTCCAGAGGCCTGAATGTGCTACCGAATGTCCCTTCGTGAATCCATCTCTGTAGCAGATTCAAAACTGTGTAATAGAAAGACAGTTTTATCTATGTGACATGTATAGACATACCTATCCCAAAGCAGTTTCAGAGAAATCTTCTTTCCAGTTTTTGTCTGAGGATATTTCCTTTTTCACCATAGCTATCCATAGAATCCCGAAAGTCCCCTGGTAGCTTTTTCTCCAAACGTGATTCCCCAATCCTTTATGAGAAGAAACGTGTAACTCTGTGAGTGGAATGCACGGGTCACAAAGCAGCACCTCGGAAATCTTCTCTCCAGTATCTATTTGAAGATATTTCTGCTTTCACCGTAAGCCTCAAAGCGCTCCTGAGTATCCTTTACCTGGCTCACCAAAAACAGTGTTAGAATACTGCTTAATGAAAACAGAAGTTTAACTATGCGAGTGGAATTCACATGACCTATAGCAGTTTCACAAAAAGTTTCCTTCCGGTTTTTATTGGAGAGTACTTCTTTTTCAGCATATTCTTAGGAGCTTTCCCAAATGTCCCTTCTCAGGTTCCAGAGAAACAGTGATTTCAAATTGCTCAATTCCAAGAATGATTTAAATCTAGGAGATGAATACACACATCACAAAGCTGTTGCTCCAATAGCTTCTCTCCAGTTTTCATCGTAAGTCGTTTCCTTTCTCACCACAACCCTCCAGGTGCCACGTAATATCCCTTCACAGATTCCTCAAAGGCAGAGTTTCCAAACTGGACAACGTATTGTAAGCTTTAACTCTCTGAAATGATTGCACACGTCAGAGAGCAGTTTCTTGGAATGCTTCTTTCTGGGTTTTATTTCAGGATATTTCACTGTTCGCTGTAGTCTTCAATGCAGTGCAAAGTATCAGTTTTTCTGTTTTACAGGAACAGTGTTCATACACTGTCTTATGAGAAAAGAGGTATAACGCCCTGAGTAGAATGCACACATCACAAAACAGTTTATCAGAAAGATTCTCTACAGTTTTATTCTGATGATATCTCCTTTCTCCAGAGGACTGAATGTGCTCGCGAATGTTCCTTAGCGAATCTGTCTGTGACGCAGATTCAAAACAGCGTAATAGAAAGAAAGTTTTATGTATATGAGATGAAGATACATATCTATCCCAAAGAAGTTTTACAGAAACTTCCTTTCTAGTTTTTGTCTGAAGATATTTCCTTTTTCACCATAGGTGCTGATAGAATTCTGAAAGTCCCCTGGTAGCTTTTTTCTTCAAACGGGGTTCCCCAATCCTCTATGAGAAGAAAAGTGTAACTCTGTGAGTGGAATGCAGAGGTCACAAAGCAGCTCCTCGGAAATCTTCTATCCAGTATCTATCTGAAGATATTTCCACTTTCACGGAAAGCCTCAAAGCACTCCCGAGTATCCCTTAGCTGACTAACCTAAAAAAGTTTTAGCATACTGCTTAATGAAAACGGAAGCTTAACTGTGTGAGTGGAATTCACATAACCTAGAGTAGTTTCACAGAATGTTTCCTTGTGGTTTTTAGCGGAAGGTATTTCTTTTTCAACATATTATTAAGAGCGTTCTCAAATGTCCTTTCTATGATTCCACTAAAACAGTTATTTCAAACTGCTGAATCCAAAGAATGATTTAACTCTATGAGATGAATACACACAATAGAAAGGAGTTGCCCCGAAATTTTCTCTCCAGTTTTCATCAGATGGTTCCTTTCTCACCATAAGCCTCCGGGCACCAGTTAATATCCCTTCACAGATTCCTCAAACCCAGAGTTTCCAAACTGGGAAACGTAGTGTAACCTTTAACTCTCTTAATGAATGCACACGTCAGAGACCAGTCTCTTGGAATGCTTCCTTCCGGGTTTTATTCCGGGTTTTTAACTTTTTGCCATAGTCGTCAATGCCCTGCAAAATATCACCTTTTCAGTTTTACAGGAACAGTGTTTAAACATGCCTCATGAAAAGAGAGGTATAACTGCCTGAATGGTATGCACACATCACAAAACAATTTCTCAGAAAGCTTCTCTCCAATTGTTTTCTGGAGATATCTCCTATTTCCCCACAGGCCTGCATGTGCTTCCGAGTGTCCCTTCACGAATCCGTCCATGATGCAGTTTCAAAACTGCGTAATAGAAAAGAGTTTTATCTATCTGAGATGAATAGATATATCTATCCCAAAGCAATTTCACAGAAAGCTTCTTTCCAGTTTTTGTCTGAGGATATTTCCTTTTTCAAAATAGAGGTCCATATACTCCCGAATGTTCCCTGGTAGTGTTTTCACCACACGGGATACCAAAATCCTCTGTGATAAGAAAAGTATAACCCTGTGAGTGGAATGTACAAGTCAAAAACAGCTTCTTGGAAATCTTCTCTCTAGTTATCTGAAGGTATTTTCTTTTTCACAATAAGCTTCAAAGCGCTACGGAATATCACTTCGCAGACTAAACAAAAACAGTGTTGCAATACTGCTAAATGAAAACAGAAGCTTAACTGTGCGAGTGGACTTCACGTGACCTATAGCAGTTTCACAGAAAGTTTCCTTCTGGTTTTTATTAGAGAGTATTTCTTTTTCAGCATATTCTTAAGAGCGTTCCCATATGTCCTTTCTCAGATTCCACAGAAACAGTTACTTCAAATTACTCAGTCCAAAGAATGTTTTAACTCTATGAGTTGAATACATGCATCACAAATCAGTTACTCCGATAGCTTCCCTCCAGTTTTCATCGGAAGACGTTTCCTTTCTCACCACGAGCCTCTGGGCGCCACATAATATCCCTTCACAGATTCCTCAAAGGCAGAGTTTCCAAACTGGACAAAGTATTGTAAGCTTTAACTCTCTGAAATGATTGCACACGTCAGATAGCTGATTCTTGGAATGCTTCTTTCTGGCTTTTATTTCAGGATATTTCACTGTTCACCATAGTATTCAATACACTGCAAAGTATCAGTTTTTCAGTTTTACAGGAACAGTGTTCAAACACTGCCTTATGGGAAAAGAGATTTAACTTCCTGAATGGAATGCGCACATCACAAAGCAGTTTCTCAGAACGATTCTCTCCAGTTTTTATCTGAAGAAATGTCCTATTTCTCCAGAGGCCTGAATGTGTTCCTGAATGTCCCCTCACGAATGTGTCCATGATGCAGATTCAAAACTCCATAATAGAAAGAATGTTTTATCTCTGAGAGATGAATAGACATATCTATCCCAAAGCAGTTACACAGAAATCTTCTTTCCAGTTTTTGTCTGAGGATATTTCTTTTTTCACCATAGCCATCCATAGAATCCGAAATGTTCCCTGGTAGCTTTTTCTCCAAACGGGGTTCCCCAATCCTGTATGAGAAGAAAAGTGTAACTCTGTGAGTGGAATGCACAGGACACAAAGCAGCTCCTCAGAAATCTTCTCTCCGGTATCTATCTGAAGATATTTCCACTTTCACCATAAGCCTCAAAGCGCTCCCGAGTATCCCTTAGCTGACTAACCTAAAACAGTTTTAGAATACTGCTTAATGAAAACAGAAACTTACCTGTGCGAGTGGAATTTACATGACCTAGAGCATTTTCACACAATGTTTCCTTCTGTTTTTTAAGGAAGGTATTTCTTTACCAACATATTCATAAGACCATTTCCAAATGTCCTTTCTAAGGTTCCACTAAAACAGTGATTTCCAAGTGCTCAATCCAAAGATTGATTTAACACTATGAGAAGTACAGACACAAGAGAAAGGAGTTGCCCCAAAATCTTCTCTCCAGTTTTCATGAGAAGACGTTTCCTTTCTCACCACAAGCCTCTGGGTGACACTTAATATCCCTTCACAGATTACTCAAACACAGAGTTTCCAAACTGGGCAACGTAGTGTAACTTTTAACTCTCTGTTATGAATGCACACGTCAGAGGGCAGTTTCTTGGAATGCTTCCTTCTAGGTTTTACTTCCAAGATTTTCACTTTTTGCCATAGCGTTCAATGCCCTGCAAAATATCACCTTTTCAGTTTTGCAGGAACAGTGTTCAAACACTGCCTTATGAGAAAAGAGGTATAACTCCTTGAGTGGAATACACATATCACAAAACAGTTTCTAAGAAAGCTTCTCTCTAATTTCTTTCTGAAGATATCTCCTATTTCCCCACAGGCCTGAATGTGCTTCCAAGTGTCCCTTCATGAATCCATCCATGATGCAGATTCAAAACTGCGTAATAGAAAAAAGTTTTATCTATCTGAGATGAAAAGACATATCTATCCCAAAGCAATTTCACAGAAAGATTCTTTCCAGTTTTTGTCTGAGGATATTTCCTTTTTCACCATAGTTGTCCATACACTCTCAAATGTCACCTGGTAGCGTTTTCACCAAAAGGGGTACCAAAATCCTCTATGAGAAGAAAGCTATAACTCTGTGAGTGGAATGCCGACATCACATAGCAGCTCCTCGGAAATCTTCTCTCCAGTATCTATCTGAAGATGTTTCCGTTTTCACCATAAGCCTCAAAGCACTCCTGAGTATCCCTTAGCTGACTAGCCAAAACAGTATTAGAATACTTCTCAATGAAAACAGAAGGTTAACTATGCCAGTGGAATTCATGTGACCAATAGCAGTTTCACAGAAAGTTTCCTTCTGGGTTTACAGTTTGTATTCCTTTTACAGCATATTCTTAAGAGCGTTCCCAAATGTCCCTTCTCAGGTTCCACAGAAACTGTGATTTCAAACTGATCAATCCAAAGAGTGATTTAACTCTAGGAGATGAATACACACATCACAAAGCAATTTCTCCTAAAGTTTCTGTCCAGTTTTTGTTGGAAGACATCACCTTTCTCACCACAAGCCTCTGGGCGACACTTAATATCCCTTCAAAGATTCCGCAAACACAGAGTTTCCAAACGGGGCAATATATTGTAAGCTTTAGCCCTCTGAAGTGAATGCACACGTCCGAGAGCAATTTCTTATATTGCTTCTTTCTGGGTTTTATTTCAGGATATTTCACTGTTTGCTGTAGTCTTCAATGCACTGCAAAGTATCAATTTTTCAGTTTTACAGGAACAGTGTTCAAGCACTGCCTTATGAAAAAAGAGGTATAACTCCCTGAGTGGAACACGCACATCACAAAGCAGTTTCTCAGAAAGATTCTTTCCAGTTTTTATCTGAAGATATCTCCTATTTTTCCAGAGGCCTGAATGTGCTTCCGCATGTCCCTTCTCAAATCTGTCCGTGACGCAGATACAAAACTGCGTAAGAGAAAGTTTTATCTATGTGAGATGAATAGACATATCTATCCCAAACAGCTTCACAGCAATCTTCTTTACAGTTTTTGTCTGAGGATATTTCCTTTTTCACCATTGCCGTCCATAGAATCCTGAAAGTCCCCTGGTAGCTTTTTCTCCAAACGGCATTCTCCAATCCTCTTTGAGAAGAAAAGTGTAACTCTGTGAGTGGAATGCACAGGTCACAAAGGAGCTCCTCGGAAATGTTCTCTCCAGTATCTATCTAAAGATATTTCCGCTTTCACTGAAAGCCTCAAAGCACTCCCGAGTATCCCTTAGCTGACTAATCTAAAACAGTTTTAGAATACTGCTTAATGAAAACAGAAGCTTCACTGTGCGACTTGAATTCATGTGACCTACAGCAGTTTCACAGAATGTTCCCTTCTGGGTTTTATTGGAAGGGATTTCTTTTCCAACATATTCTTAAGAGTGTTCCCAAATGTCCTTTCTATGGTTCCCCTAAAACTGTGATTTCAAACAGCTCAATCTACATAATGATTTATCTTTATGAGATGAATACACACAACAGAAAGGAATTGCCCAGAAACCTTCTCTCCAGTTTTCATCAGAAGACATTTCCTTTCTAATCACAAGTCTCTGGGCGCCACTTAATATCCCTTCACAAATTCCTCAAACACAGAGTTTCCAAACTGGGCGATGTAGTGTAACCGTTATCTCTCTGTAATGAATGCATGCATCAGAGAGCAGTTTCTTAGAACGCTTCTTCTGGGTTTTATTTCCGGATTTTTTACTTTTCCTCATGGTCTTCAATGCCCTGCAAAGTATCACCTTTTCAGTTTTACAGGAACAGTGTTCAAACCCTGCCTAATGAAATAAGAAGTATAACTCCCTGAGTGGAATGCACACATCACAAAATATTTTCTCAGAAAACTTCTGTACATTTTTTATCTGAAAATATCTCCTATTTCCCCACAGGCCTGAATGTGCTTCCGAGTGTCCCTTCACGAATCCGTCCATGACGCAGATTGAAAACTGCGTAATAGAAAAAAGGTTTATCCATTTGAGATGAATAGACATATCTATCCCAAAGCAACTTCACAGAAAGCTTCTTTCCAGTTTTTGTCTGAGGATATTTCCTTTTTCACCATAGCCGTCCATATACTCCCAAAAGTCCCCTGGTAGTGTTTTCATGAAATGGGGTATCAAAATCCTCTATGAGAAGAAAAGTATAACTTTGTGAGTGGAATGCGCACATCACATAGCAACTCCTCAGAAATCTCTCCAGTATCTATCTGAAGATATTTCCGCTTTCACCGTAAGCCTCAAAACGTCCCGAATATCCCTTAGCTGACTCACCAAAAGCAGTGTTAGAATACTGCTCAATGGAAACAGAAGGTTAACTATGCCAGTGGAATTCACGTGACCTATTGCAGTTTCACAGAAAGTTTCCTTCTGGGTTTTACCGAAGGGTATTCCTTTTTCAGCATATACTTAAGAGCGTTCCCAAATGTCCTTCCTCAGGTTCCACAGAAACAGTGATTTCAAACTGCTCAATCCAAAGAATGATTTAACTCTATGACTTGAATACACACATCACAAAGCAGTTGCTCCAAAAGCTTCTGTCCAGTTTTCGTCGGATGACGTTTTCTTTCTCACCACAAGCCTGTGGGTGACACTTAATATCCCTTCACAGATTCCTCAAACACAGAGTTTCCAAACTGGACAATGCAGTGTAAGCTTTAACTCTCTGAAATGAATGCACACGTCAGAGAGCAATTTCTTGGAATGCTTCTTTCTGGGTTTTATTTCAGGATATTTCACTTTTTGCCGTAGTCTTCAATGCGCTGCAAAATATCACTTATTCAGTTTAACAGTCTGAGGATATTTCCTTTTTCACCATAGCCGTCCATATACTCCCAAATGTCCCCTGGTAGTGTTTACTGCAAACAAGATTCCCCAATCCTCTATGAGAAGAAAAGTATAATTTTGTGAGTTTAATGCACACGTCACAAAGCAGCTCCTCAGAAATCTTCTTTCCAGTTGTTATCTGAAGGTATTTCCTTTTTCACTGTAAACTTCAAAGTGCTACTAAATATCACTTCACAGACTAAACAAAAACAGTGTTACAATACCGCTCAATGAAAACTGAAGCTTAACTGTGCGAGTGGACTTCCTGTGACCTAGAGAAGTTTCAAAGAAAGTTTCCTTCTGCTTTTTATTGGAGAGTATTTTTTTTCAGCATATTCTTAAGAGCGTTCCCAAATTTCCTTTCTCATTCCAGAGAAACAGTGATTTCAACCTGCTCTGTCCTAAGAGTGATTTAACTCTATGAGTTGAATACACGCATCACAAAGCAGTTTCTCCGATAGCTTCTCTCCAGTTTTCATTGGAAGACGTTTACTTTCTTAGCACAAGCCTCTGGCACCATGCAATATCCCTTCACAGTTTCCTCAAAGACAGAGTTTCCAAACTGGACAACATATTGTAAGCTTTAACTGTCTGAAATGATTGCACACATCAGACGGCAGTTCTTGGAATGCTTCCTTCTGGGTTTTATTTCAGGACATTTCACTGTTCGCCATAGTCTTGAATGCACTCCAAAGTATCAGTTTTTCAGTTTTACAGGAACAGTGTTCAAACACTGCCTTATGAGAAAAGAGGTATAACTCCCAGAGTGGAATACACACATCAGAAAACAGTTCCTTAGAAATCTTCTCTAGAATTTATTGTGAAGATATCTCCTATTTCTCCACAGTCCTGAATGTGCTTCCGAGTTTCCTTTCATGAATCCGTCAATGATGCAGATTCAAAACTGCAAATAGAAAAAGTTTTATCTAGCTGAGATGAATAGACATATCTATCTCAAAGCAATTTCACAGAAAGCTTCTTTCTATTTTTTGTCTGATGATATTTCCTTCTTCACAATAGCTGTCCATATACTCCGGAATGTCCCCTGGTAGCGTTTTCACCAAATGATGTACCAAAATCCTCTATGAGGAAAAAAGTATAACTCTGTGAGTGGAATGCACACGTCATATAGCAGCTCCTCGAAAATCTTCTCTCCAGAATCTATCTGAAGATATTTACATCTTAACTGTATGCCTCAAAGCACTCCCAAGTATCCCTTAGCTGAATGACCAGAAACAGTGTTAGAATACCGTTCAATGAAAACAGAAGGTTAACTATGCGAGTGGAATTCACGTGATCTATAGCAGTTTCACAGAAAGTTTCCTTCTGGGTTTTACCGGAAGGTATTCCTTTTTCGCATATTCTTAAGACTGTTCCCAAATGTCCTTTCTCAGTTTCCACAGAAAGAGTGATTTCAAACTGCTCAATCCAAAGAATGATTTAACTCTACGAGACGCATGGACACATCACAGAGCAGTTGCTCCAGAAACTTCTGTCCAGTTTTTGTCAGAAGACGTTTCCTTTCTCACCACAAGCCTCTGGGCGACACTTAATATCCCTTCACACATTCCTAAAACACAGAGTTTCCAAACTGAGCAACGTAGTGTAAGCTTTAACTCTCTGAAACGAATGGACACGTCAGAGAGCAATTTCTTGGAATGCTTCTTTTGCGTTTTATTTCAGGATATTTCACTTTTCATCATAGTCTTCAATGCGCTGCAAAATATCACATATTGGGTTTTACAGGAACAGTGTTCAAACACTACCTTATGAGAAAAGAGGTATAACTCCCTGAGTGGAATGCAAACATCAAAAAGCAGTCTCTCAGAAAGCTTCTCTTCAGTTTTTATCTGAAGATATCTCCTTTTTCCCCACAGGCCTGAATATGCTCCCTAATATCCATTTGCGAAACCATTTGTGATGCAGATTCAAAACTGCGTAATAGAAAGGAAGTTTTATCAATGTGAGATGAATAGACATATCCAACCCAAAGCAGTTTCACATAAATGTTGTTTCCAGTTTTAGTCTGAGGATACTTCCTTTTTCACCATAGCCATCCATAGAATCCAGAAAGTCCTCTGGTAGCTTTTTCTCCAAACGGGATTCCCCAATCCTCTATGAGAAGAAACGTGTAACTCTGTGAGTGGAATGCACAGGTCACAAAGCAGCTCCTCGGAAATCTTCTGTCCAGTATCTATCTGAAGATATTTCCACTTTCACAGTAAGCCTAAAAGCGCTCCTGAGTATCCCTTAGCTGAGTAACCTAAAACAGTTTCAGAATGCTGCTTAATGAAAACAGACGCTTAATTCTGCGAGTGGAATTCATGGGACCTAGAGCAGTTTCACAGAATATTTCCTTCTGGTTTTTATAGGTAGATATTTCTTTTTCAGCATATTCTTAAGAGCGTTCCCAAATGTCCTTTCTAAGGATTCCCTAAAACAGTGATTTCAAACTGCTCAATCCAAAGAATGATTTAACTCTATGAGATGAATACACACAACAGAAAGGAGTTGCACTGAAAACTTCTCTCCAGTTTTCATCAGAAGACATTTCCTTTCTCACCACAAACCTCCGGGCAGCACTTAATATCCCTTCACAGATTTCTCAAACACAAAGTTTCCAAACTGGGCAACGTAGTGTAACCTTTAACTCTCTGTTATGAATGCACACGTCAGAGAGCAGTTTCTTGGAATGCTTTTTTCTGCGTTTTATTCCTGGGTTTTTCACTTTTCGCCATAGTATTCAATGCCCTGCAACATACCACCTTTTCAGTTTTACAGGAACAGTGTTGAAATACTGCCTTATGTGAAAAGAGGTATAACTCCCTGAAAGAAATGCACATGTCACAAAACAGTTTCTCAGAAAGCTTCTCTCCAATATTTTTCTGAAGATATCTCCTATTTCCCCAGAGGCCTGAATGTGCTTGAAGTGTCCCTTCACAAATCCGTCTATGATGCAGATTCAAAACTGCATAATAGAAAAAAGTTTTAATATCTGAGATAAATAGACATATCTATCCCAAAGCAATTTCACAGAAAACTCTTTCCAGTTTTTGTCTGAGGATATTTTCTTTTTCACCATAGCCATCCATATACTCCCGAATGTAAACTGGGAGCGTTTTCACCAAACGTAGTACCAAAATCCTCTATGAGAAGTAAAGAATAACTCTGTGAGTGGAATGCACACGTCATATATCAGATCCTCGGACAACATCTCTCCAGTATCTATCTGAAGATATTTTCGTTTTCACTGTAATCCTTAAAGTGCTCACAAGTACCCCTTAGCTGTCTAACCAAAAACAGTGTTACAATACTTCTCAATGAAAACAGAAGCTTAACTGTGTGAGTGGACTTCAAGTGACTTAGAGCAGTTTCACAGAATGTTTCCTTCTGGTTTTTATCAGAAGGTATTTCTTTTTCAACATATTCTCTAGACTGTTCCCAAATGTCCTTTCTAAGGTTCCACTAAAACAGTGATTTCAAACTCCTCAATCCAAAGAATGATTTAACTTTGAAATGAATACACACAACATAAAGGGATTGTCTCGAAATCTTCTCTCCAGTTTTCATCAGAAGATGTTTCTTTTCTTACCACAAGCCTTCAGGTGCCACTTAATATCCCTTAAAAGATTCCTCAAACACAGAGTTTCCAAACTGGGCAACGTATTGTAAGCTTTAACTCTCTGAAATGATTGCAGACGTCAGAGAGCAGTTTCTTGGAATGCTTCTTTCTGTGTTTTGTTTCAGGATATTTCACTATTGGCCGTAGTCTTCAATGCACTGCAAAGTATCAGTTTTTCAGTTTCAGAGCAACAGTGTTCAAACACTGCCTTATGAGAAAAGAAGTATAACACCCTGAGTGGAATGCGCACATCACAAAGCAGTTTCTCAGAAAGATTCTCTCCAGTATTTATCCGAAGATATCTCCTTTTCCCCACAGGACTGAATGTGCTCCTGATTGTCCTTTCGTGAATCAAAACTGCTTTACAGAAAGAAAACTTTATCTATGTGAGATGACTAGATATACCTATCCCAAAGAGTTTCACAGAAAGCTTGTTTCCAGTTTTTGTCTGAGGATATTTCCTTTTCCACCATAGCCGTCCATATACTCCTGAATCTCCCCTAGCAACGTTTACTCCAAACGGGATTCTCCAATCCTCTATGAGAAGAAAAGTATAACTCTGTGAGTGGGATGCACACGTCACAAAGCAGCTTCTGGGAAATCTTCTCTCCAGTTGTTATCTGAAGGTATTTACTTTTTCACTGTAAGCCTCAATGCGCCATCCAATATCACTTCACAGACAAAGGAAAAAGAGTGTTTCAATACTGCTCAATGAAAACAGAAGCTTAACTGTGTGAGTGGACTTCACGTGACCTAGAGCAGTTTCACAGAAAGTTTCCTTCTGGTTTTTATTGCAGAGTATTTCTTTTGTAACACATTCATAAGAGCGTTCCCAAATGTCCTTTCTCAGATTCCACAGAAACAATGATTTCAAACTGCTCAATCCAAAGAATGATTTAACTCCATGAGATGAATACACACAACAGAAAGGATTTGCCCCAAAATCTTGTCTCCAGTTGTCATAAGAAAACATTTCCTTTCTCACAACAAGCCTCCAGGCGTCACTTAATATCCCTTCACAGATTCCTCCAACACAGAGATTCCAAACTGGACAACGTAGTGTAACCTTTACCTCTCTGTAATGAATGCACACGTCAGAGAACACCTTCTGGGAACGCTTTTATCTGGGTTTTATTTCCGGGTTTTTCATTTTTAGCAATCGTATTCAATGCCCTGCAAAATATCACCTTTTCAGTATAACAGGAAGAGTGTTCAAACACAGCCTTATGAGAAAAGAGGTATAACTCCCTGAGTGGAACACACACATCACAAAATAGTTTCTCAGAAAGATTCTCTCCAATTTTTTTTCTGATTACCTCCTATTTCCCCACAGGCCTGAATGTGCTTCTGAGTGTCCCTTCACAAATCCCCCCATGACGCAGGTTCAAAACTGCGTAATCAAAAAAAGTCTTATCTATCTGAGATGAATAGACATATCTATCCCTAAGAAATTTCACACAAATCTTCTTTCCAGTTTTGTCTGAGGATATTCGGTTTTTCATCAGAGCCGTTCATATAATCCCAAATGTCCCCTGGTAGCGTTTCCACAAAACAGGGTAACAAAATCCTCTATGGGAAGAAAAGTAAAACTCTGTGAGTGGAATGCCCACGTCACATAACAGCTCCTCGGAAATCTTCTCTCCAGTTTCTATCGGAAGATATTTCCGTTTTCACCGTAAGATTCAAAGTGCTCCCGAGTATCACTTAGCTGACTAACCAAAAACCATGTTAGAATACTGCTCAATGACAACAGAAGATTAACTATGCGAGTGGAATTCATGTGACCTATAGGAGTTTCACAGAAAGTTTCCTTCTGAGTTTTACCAGAAGGTATATATTTTACAGCATATTATTAAGAGCGTTCCCAAGTGTCCTTTCTCAGGTTTCACAGAAACAGTGATTTCAAACTGCCTGATCCAAAGGATGATTTAACTCTATGCGATGAATACACACATCACAAAGCAGTTGCTCTGAAAGCGTCTGTCCAGTATTCATCGGAAGACGATTCCTTTCTCACCACAAGCCTCCGGGCGACACTTAATATCCCTCAGAGATTCCTCAAACACAGAGTTTCCAAACTGGGCAACGTAGTGTAACCTTTAACTCTCTGAAATGAATGGACACTTCAGAAAGTAATTTCTAGGAACGCTTCTTTCTTGATTTTATTTCAGGATATTTCACTTGTCACCATAGTCTTCAATGTGCTGCAAAATATCATTTATTCAGTTTTACAGGAAAAGTGTTCAAACACTGCCTTATGAAAAAAGAAGTATAACTCCCTGAGTGGAATGCAAACATCAAAAAGCAGTCTCTCAGAAAGCTTCTCTCCAGTTTTTATCTGAAGATATCTCGTTATTCCCCACAGGTCTGAATGTGCTCCTGAATGTCCCTTCGCGAATCCATCCATGACGCAGTTTCATAACTGTCTAATAGAAAGAAAGCTTTATCTATGTGAGATGACTAGACATACCTATCCCCAAGCAGTTTCACAGAAAGCATCTTTCCAGTTTTTGTCTGAGGATATTTCCTTTTCCATGATAGCCATCCATATACTTCCGAAAGTCCCCTGGTAGCGTTTACTCCAAACACGATTCCCCAATCCTCTATGAGAAGAAAAGTATAACTCTGTGAGTGGAATGCACACGTCACAAAGCAGCTTCTGAGAAATCTTCTTTCCAGTTGTTATCTGAAGTTGTTTCCTTTTTCACTGTAAGCTTCAAAGCACTACCGAATATCACTTTGCAGACTAAACAAAAACAGTGTTACAATACTGATCAATGAAAACAGAAGCTTAAGTGTGTGAGTACACTTCACGTGACTAGAGCAGTTTCACACAATGTTTCCTTCTGGTTTTTATTGGAGAGTATTTCTTTTTCAGCATATTCTTTAGAGCATTTCCAAATGTCGTTTCTCAGATTCCAAAGAAACAGTGATTTCAAATTGCTAAGTCCAAAGAATGATTTAAATCTATGGGTTGAATGTACGCATCACAAAACAGGTGCTCCGATAGCTTCTCTCAAGTTTTCATCGGAATACGTTTCCTTTCTCACCACAAGTCTCTGGGCAACACGTAATATCCTTTCACATTCCTCAAAGGCAGAGTTTCCAAACTGGACAACGTATTGTAAGTTTTAACTCTCTGAAATGATTGCACACGTCAGAGAGCAGTTTCTTGGAACGCTTCTTTCTGGGTTTTATTTCAGAATATTTCACTGTTTGCCGTAGTCTTCAATGCACTGCAAACTATCAGTTTTTCAGTTTTACAAGAACAGTGTTTAAACACTGCCTTATGAGAAAAGAGGTATAACTCCTCAGTGGAATGTGCACAACACAAAGCAGTTTCTCAAAAAGTTTCTTTCCGGTTTTTATCTGAAGATATCTCCTATTTCTCCAGAGGCCTCAATGTGCTCCCGAATGTCCCTTCATGAATCTGTCAGTGATGTAGATTCAAAACTGCGTAATAGAAGGAAAGTTATATCCAAGTGAGATGAATGGACATATCTATTGCAAAACAATTTCACAGAAATCTTTCCAGTTTGTGTCTGAGGATATTTAATTTTTCAAAATAGCCGTCAATAGAATCCTGAAAGTCCCCTGGTAGCTATTTCTCCAAACGGGATTCCCCAATCCTCTAGGAGAAGAAAAGTGTAACTCTGTCAGTGGAATGCACAGGTCACAAAGCAGCTTCTCGGAAATCTTCCCTCCAGTATCTATCAGAAGATATTTCCACTTTCACCGTAAGTCCCAAAGCGCCCCCGTGTATCCCTTAGCTGACTAACCTAAAATAATTTCAGAAATCTGCTTAATGAAAACAGAAGCTTAACTGTGCGAGTGGAATTCACGTGACCTAGAGCAGTTTCACAGAATGTTTCCTTCTAGTTTTTATCAGAAGGTATTTCTTTTTCAATGTATTCTTAAGAGCATTCCCAAATGTTCTTTCTCACGTTCCACAGAAACACTGAATTCAAACCACTCAATCCAAAGAATGATTTAAGTCTATGAAATGAAGACACACAACAGAAAGGAGTGGCCCCAAAATCTTCTCTCCAGTTTTCATTAGAAGACTTTTCCTTTCTCACCACAAGCCTCCGGGCAACACTTAATATCCCTTCACAAATTCCTCAAACACAGAGTTTCCAAACTGGGCAACGTAGTGTAACCTTTAACTCTCTGTAATGAATGCACACGTCAGAGAGCAATTTCTTGGAAGGCTTCCTTCTGAGTTTTACTTCCGGGATTTTCACTTTTCACCATAGTTTTCAATGCATTGCAAATATCACTTATTCAGTTTTACAGGAAAATTGTTCAAACGCTGCCTTATGAAAAGGGGTATAACTCCCTGATTGGAATGCAAACATCAAAAAGCAGTCTCTCAGAAAGCTTCTTTCCAGTTTTTATCTGAAGATAGCTCCTTTTTCTCCACAGGCCTGAATGTGCTCCCGAATGTACTTTCACGAATCCGTCCATCACGCAGTTTCAAAACTGTGTAATAGAAATAAAGCTTTATCTATGTGAGATGACCAAACATACCTATCTCAAAGCAGTTTCACAGAAAGCATTCTTCCAGTTTTTGTCTGAGGATATTTCCTTTTTCAGCATTCGGGACATACTCCCGAATATCCCTGGGTACTGTTTACTCCAAACATGATTCCACAATTCCCTATGTGAAGAAAAGTATAATTCTGAGAGTGGAATGCACGCATCACAAGGCAGCTTCTGCAAAATCTTTTCTCCAGTTGTTATCTGAAGGTATTTCCTTTTCACCGTAACCCTCGAAGCGCTACTGAATATCACTTCACAAACTAAACAAAAGCAGTGTTACAATACTGCTCAATGAAAACAGAAGCTTCTGTAAGTTTTTTTTCTGAAGATCTCTCCTATTTCCCCAGAGGCCTGAATGTGCTTCTGAGTGTCCATTCATGAATCCATCCATGACACAGATTCAAAATTCCGTAATAGAAAAAAGTGTTATCTATCTGAGATGAATAGACATATCTATCCCAAAGCAATTTCACAGAGAACTTCTTCCCAGTTTTGTCTGAGGATATTTCCTTTTTCATCATACCATCTATATACTCCTGAATGTCCTCTCGTAGTGTTTTCACCAAATGGGGAACCAAAATCCTCTATGAGAAGAAAAGTATAACTCTGTGAGTGGAATGCACACATCACATAGCAGCTCCTCGGAAATCTCCTCTCCACTATCTATCTGAAGATATTTCCGTTTTCAACATACGCCTCAAAGCTCTCCCAAGTATCCCTTAGCTGACTCACCAAAAACAGTGTTAGAATACTGCTCAATGAAAACAGAAGTTTAACTATGCAAGTGAATTTCTCGTGACCTACAGCAGTTTCACAGAAAGTTTCCTTCTGGGTTTCACAGGAGGGTATTCCCTTTTCAGCATATTCTTAAGAGCGTTCCCAAATGCCCTTTCTCAGGTTACACAGAAACAGTGATTTCAGACTGCTCTATTCAAAGAATGATTTAAATCTAGGAGATGAATACACACCTCACAAAGCAGTTGCTCGGAAAGCTTCTGTCCAGTTTTTGTCAGAAGACGTTTCCTTTCTCACTGCAAGCCTCCAGGCAACACTTCATATCCCTTCACAGATTCCTCAAACATAGAGTTTCCAAACTGGACAACGTAGTGTAAGCTTTAACTCTCTGAAATGAATGCACATGTCAGAGAGCAATTTCTTGGAACACTGCTTTCTGGGTTTTATTTCAGGATATTTTACTTTGTGCTGTAGTCTTCAATGCAGTGCTAAATATCACTTATTCAGCTTTACAGGAATAGTGTTCAAACACTGCCTTATGAAAAAAGAGGTATAACTCCCTGAGTGGAATGCAAACATCAAAAAACAGTCTCTCAAAATGCTACTCTTTAGTTTTAATCTGAAGATATCTCCTTTTTCTCCACAGGCCTGAATGTGCTCCCGAATGTCCGTTCGTGAATCCATCCATGACGCAGTTTCAAACCTGCGTAATAGAAAAAAAGCCTTATCTATGTGAGATGACTAGACATACCTATCCCAAAGCAGTTTCACGAAAGCTTTCTTCCAGTTTTTCTCTGAGAATATTTCCTTTTTCACCATAGCCGTCCATTCACCCCCAAATGTCCAAGGGTAGCGTATACTCCAAACTGGATTCCTCAATCCTCTATGAGAAGAAAAGTACAACTCTGTGAGTGGAATGCACATGTCATAAATCAGCTTCTGGGAAATCTTCTCTCCGTTTGTTATCTGAAGGTATTTCCTTTTTCACCGTAAGCCTCAAAGTGCTACCGACTAGCACTTCGCAGACTAAACAAAAACAGTGATACAATACTGCTCAATGAAAACAGAAAGTAGAATGTGCGAGTGAACTTCACATGACCTAGGGCAGTTTCACGGAAAGTTTCCTTCTGGTTTTTATTGTAGAGTATTCCTTTTTCAGCATATTCCTAAGAGCATTCCCAAATGTCCTTTCTCAGATTCCACAGAAACAGTGATTTCAAACTGCTCAGTCCAAGGAATGATTTAAATCTATGAGTTGAATACACGCATCACAAAGCAGTTGCTCCGATAGCTTCTCTCCACTTTTCATCAGAAGATGATTCCTTTCTCACCACAAGCCTCTGAGCGCCACATATCTCTTCACAGATTCCTCAAAGACAGAGTTTCCAAACTGGATAAGGTATTGTAAGCTTTAACTCTCTGACATGATTGCACACGTCAGAGGCAGTTTCCTGGGACGCTTCTTTCTGGATTTCATTTCAGGATATTTCAATGTTCACAATAGTATTCAATGCACTGGAAAGTATCAGTTTTTCAGTTTTACAGGAACAGTGTTGAAACAATGCCTTATGAGAAAAGAGATAAAACTCCCTGAGTGGAATGTGCACATCACAAAGCAGTTTCTCAGAAAGATTCTCCCCAGTTTTATTTGAAGGTATCTCCTATTTCTCCAGGGGTCTGAATGTGCTTATGAATGTCCCTTCGTGAATCCATCCATGATGCAGATTCAAAACTGCGTAATAGAAAGAAAGTTTTATCTACGTGAGATGAATAGACATATCTATCCCAAAGCAGTTTCACATAAATCTTCTTTCCAGTTTTTGTCTGAGGATATTTCTTTTTTTACCATAGCCATCCATATACTCCGGAATGTCCCCTGGTAGCTTTTTCTCCAAATGGGATTCCCCAATCCTCTATGAGAAGAAAAGTATAACTCTGTGAGTGGAATGAACAGGTCACAAAGCAGCTCCTCAGAAATCTTCTATCCAGTATTTATCTGAAGATGTTTCTGCTTTAACCAAAAGACCCAAAGCGCTCCCGAGTATCCCATAGCTGACTAACCTAAAACAGTTTTAGAATACTGCTTAATGAAAAGAGAAGCTTACCTGTGCGAGTGGAATTCACGTGACCTAGAGGACTTTCACAGAATGTTTCCTTCTGGTTTTTATCAGAAGGTATTACTTTTTCAACATATTCTGAAGAGCATTCCCAAATATCCTTTCTAAGGTTCCACTGAAACAGTGATTTAAAACTGCTTAATCCAAAGAATGATTTAACTCTATGAGATGAATACATACAAAAGAAAGCAGTTTTCCCGAAATCCTCTCTCCAGTTGTCTTCAGAACACGTTTCCTTTCTCACCACAAGACTCTGGATGGCACGTAATATCCCTTCAAAGATTCCTCAAAGAAAGAGTTTCCAAACTGGACAACGTATTGTAAGCTTGAACTCTCTGAAATGATTGCACACGTCAGAGAGCAGTTTCTTTGAATGATTCTTTCTGTGTTTTGTTTCAGGATATTTCACTGCTCCCCATAGTCTTCAATGCACTGCAAAGTATCAGTTTTTCAGTTTTACAGGAACAGTGTTCAAACACTGCCTTATGAGAAAAGAGGTATAACAAAATGAGTGGAATGCGCACATCACAAAGCAGTTTCTCAGAAAGATTCTCTCCAGTTTTTATCTGAAGATATCTCCTTTTCCCCACAGGCCTCAATGTGCTCCCAAATGTCCTTTTGTGAATCCATCCATGACGCAGTTTCAAAGCTGCATAATAGAAAGAAAGCTTTATCTATGTGAGATGGCTAGACTTACCTATCCAAAAGAGTTTCACAGAAAGTTTCTTTCCAGTTTTTGTCTGAGGATATTTCCTTTTCCACCATAACTGTCCATATACTCTCAAATGTCCCCAAGTAGCATTTATTCCAAACGGGATTGTCCAATCCTCTATGAGAAGAAAAGTATAACTGTGAGTGAAATGCACACATCACAAAGCAGTCTTTGGAAAATCTTCTCTCCAGTTGTTATCTGAAGGTATTTCCTTTTTCACCCTAAGTCCCAAAGCACTACCGAATATCACTTCGCAGACTAAACAAAAACAGTGTTACAATACTGCTCAATGAAAACAGAAGCTTAACTGTGTGAGTGGACTTCACGTGACCTGTAGCAGTTTCACAGAAAGTGTCCTTCTGGTTTTTATTGGAGAGTATCTCTTTTTCAGCATATTCTTAAGAGCATTTCCAAATGTCCTTTCTCAGATTCCACAGAAACAGTGATTTCAAACTTCTCAGTCCAAATAATGATTTAACTCTATGAGTTGAATAGACGCATCACCAAGCAGTTGCTCTGATAGCTTCTCTCCAGTTTGCATCGGAAGACGTTTCCTTTCTCACCACAAGCCTGTGGTCACCACGTAATATCCCTTCACAGATTCCTCAAAGACAGAGTTTCCAAACTGGACAACGTATTGTAAGCTTTAACTCTCTGAAATGATTGCACACGTCAGAGAGCAGTTTTTTGGAACGCTTCCTTCTGGGTTTTATTTCAGGATATTTCACTGTTTGCCGAAGTCTTCAATACACTGCAAATTATCAGTTTTTTAGTTTTACAGGAACAGTGTTCAAACACTGCCTTATGAAAAAAAGAGGTACAATTCCATGAGTGGAATGTGTACATCACAAAGCAGTTTCTCAGAAAACTTCTCCCCAGTTTTTATCTGAAGATATCTCCTATTTCTCCAGAGGCCTGAATGTGCTCACGAATGTCCCTTCATGAATATATCTATGACTCAAATTCAAAACTGTGTAATATAAAAAAGTTTTATCTATGTGAGATGAATAGACATATCTATCCCAAAGCAGTTTCACAGAAATCTTCTTTCCAGTTTTATTCTGAGGAAATTTCCTTTTTCACAATAGCCGTCCTTAGAATCCTGAAAGTTCCCTGGTAGCCTTTTCTCCAAATGGGATTCCCCAATCCTCTATGAGAACAAAATTTTAACTCTGTGAGTGGAATGCACAGGTCACAAACCAGCTCCTCAGAAATCTTCTCTCCAGTATCGATCTGAAGATATTTCTACTTTCACCGTAAGACTCAAAGTGCTCCCGAGTATCCCTTAGCTGACTAACCTAAAACAGTTTTAGAATACTGCTTAATGAAAACAGAAGCTTACCTGTGCGTGTGGAATTCATGTGACCTAGGGCAGTTTTACAGAATATTTCCTTCTGATTTTTATCAGAAAGTATATATTTTTCAACGTATTTTTAAGAGCGTTCCCAAACGTCCTTCCTGAGGTTCCACAGAAACAGTGATTTCAAACTGCTCAATCCAAAGAATGATTTAATGCTATGAGATGAATACACACATCACAAAGCAGTTGCTCCGAAAGATTCTGTCCAGTTTTCATCGGAAGATGTTTCCTTTCTCACCAGAAGCCTCCAGGTGACACTTAATATCCCATCACACATTCCTCAAACACAGAGCTTCCAAACTGGGCAACGTAGTGTAAGCTTTAACCCTCCGAAATCAATGCACACGTCCAAAAGCAATTTCTTAGAACGCCTCTTTCTCGGTTTTATTACAGGATATTTCACTTTTCACCATAATCTTCAATGTGCTGTGAAATATCACTTATTCAGGTTTACAGGAACACTGTTAAAACACTACCTTATGAAAAAAGAGGTAAAACTCCCTGAGTGGAATGCAAAGAAAAAAAGTATTCTCTCAGAAAGCTTCTCTCCAATTTTTATCTGAAGATATCTCCTTTTTCCCTGCAGGCCTGAATGTGGTCCTGAATGTCCCTTTGCGAATCTGTCCATGATGTAGTTTCAAAGCTGTGTAATAGAAAGAAAGCTTTCTCTATGTGAGATGACTAGACATACCTATCCCAAAGCAGTTTCACAGAAAGCTTCTTTCCAGTTTTTGTTTTAGGATATATTCTTTTCCGCCGTAGCCATCCATATACTCCTGAATGTCCCCCGGTAGGGTTTACTCCAAACGGGATTCCCCAATCCTCTATGAGAAGAAACGTGTAACTCTGTGAGTGGAATGCACAGGTCATAAAGCAGCTCCTCGGAAATCTTCTCTCTGGTATCTATCTGAAGATATTTCTACTTTCACCATAAGCCTCAAAGCGCTCCCGAGTAACCCTTAGCTGACTAACCTAAAACACTTTTAGAATACTGATTAATGAAAACAGAAGTTTCACTGCGTGACTGGAATTCACGTGACCTAGAGCAGTTTCACAGAATATTTCCTTCTGCTTGTATCAGTAGGTATTTCTTTTTCAACATATTTTAAAGAGCGTTCCCAAATGTCCTTTCTAAGCTTCCCCTAAAACAGTGATTTCAAAATGCTCAATCCAAAAAGTGATTTAACTCTCTGAGATGAATGCACCCAAAAGAAAGGAGTTGCTCCGAAATCTTCTCTCCAGTTTTCATCAGAACACATATCCTTTCTCACCACAAGCCTCCGGTGGCCACTTAATATCCCTTCACAGATTCCTCAAACACAGAGTTTCCAAACTGGGAAACGTAGTGAAACCTTCAACTCTCTGTAATGAATGCACACGTCAGTGAGCAGTTTCTTGGAATGCTTCCTTCTGGGTTTCATTTCAGGATATTTCACTTTTCACCATAGTCTTCAATGCCCTGCAAAATATCACCTTTTCAGTTTTACAGAAACAGTGTTCAAACAGTGCCTTATGTGAAAAGAGGAATAACTCCCTGAGTGCAATGCACACATCACAAAACAGTTTCTCAGAAAGCTTCTCTCCAATTTATTTCTGAAGATACCTCCTATTTCCCCACAGGCCTGAATATGCTTCTGAGTGTCTCTTCACGAATCCGTCTATCACACAGATTCAAAACTGCATAATAGAAAAAAGTTTTATCTATCTGAGATGAATAGACATATCTATCCCAAAGCAGTTTAACAGAAATCTTCTTTCCAGTTTTTGTCTGAGGATATTCCCTTTTCACCGTAGCGGTCCATATTCTCCCGAATGTCCCCTGGTAGCGTTTTCACCAAACGTTGTACCAAAATCCTCTATGAGAAGAAAAGTATAAATCTGTGAGTGGAATGCACACGTCACATAGCAGGTCCTTGGAAATCTTTTCTCCAGTATCTATCTGAATATATTTCCATTTCCATCGTAAGCCTCAAAGTCCTCCTGAGTATCCCTTAGCTGACTCACCAAAAACAGTGTTAGAATACTGCTCAATGTAAACTGAAGGTTAATTATGCAAATGGAATTCACGTGATCTATAGCAGTTTCACAGTATGTTTCCTTCTGGGTTTTACCGGAGGGTATTCCTTTTTCAGCATATTCTTAATAGTGTTCCCAAATGTCCTTTCTCAGGTTCCACAGAAACAGTGATTTCAAACTGCTCAATCCAAAGAATGATTTAACTCTATGACTTGAATACACACATCACAAAGCAGTTGCTCCAAAAACTTCTGTCCAGTTTTCGTCGGAAGACGTTTCCTTTCTCACCACAAGCCTTTGGGCGACACTTAATATCCCTTCACACATTCCTCAAACACAGAGTTTCCAAACTGGACCACATACTGTAAGCTTTAACTTTCTGAAATGAATGCACACGTCAGAGAGCACTTTCTTGGAACGCTTCTTTCGGGGTTTTGTTTCAGGATATTTCACTTTTCACCATAGTCTTCAATGTACTGCAAAGTATCAGTTTTTCAGTTTTACAGGAACAGTGTTTAAACCCACCGTGTGAGAAAAGAGGTATAACTCCCTGAGTGGAATGCACACATCACAAAGGAGTTTCTCAGAGAGATACTCTCCCATTTTTACCTGAAGATATCTCCTATTTCCCCAGAGGCTTCAGTGTGCTCCCGAATGTTCCTTCATGAATCCGTCTGTGACAAAGATTCAAAACTGTGTAATAGAAAGAAAGTTTTATCTATCTGAGGTGAATAAATATATATATCCCAAAGCAGATTCACAGAAATATTCTTTCCAGTTTTTGCCTGAGGATATTTCCTTTTTCACTGTAGCCAATCATAGAATCCAGAAAGTCCCCTGGTAGCTTTTTCTCCAAATGGGATTCCCCAATCCTCTAGGAGAAGAAAAGTGTAACTCTGTGAGGGGAATGCACAGGTCACAAAGCAACTCCTTGGAAATCTTCTCTCCAGTGTCTATCTGAAGATATTTCCGCTTTCACCATAAGCCACACAGCGCTCCCGAGTATCCCTTAGCTGACTGACCTAAAATAGTTAAGATACTGCTTAATGGAAACCGAAGCTTAACTGTGCGAGTGTAATTCACATGACCTAGAGCACTTTCACAGAATGTATCTTTCTGGTTTTTATCGGAAGGTTTCTTTTTCAACATATTCTGAAGAGCGTTCCCTAATGTCCTTTCTAAGGTTCCACTAAAAGAGTGATTTCAAACTGCTCAATCCAAAGAATGATTTAACTCCATGAGATGAATACACACAACAGAAAGGATTTGCCCTGAAATCTTCTCTCCGGTTTTCATCAGAAGTCATTTCCTTTCTCACCACAAGCCTCCAGGTGCCACTTAATATCCCTTCACAGATTCCTCAAACACAGAGTTTCCAAACTGGGCAAGTTAGTGTAACCTTTAACTCTCTGTAATGAATGCACACGTCAGAGAGCAGTTTCTTGGTACGCTTCTTTCTGTGTTTTATTTCTGGGATTTTCACCTTTCACCATAGTCCTCAATGCCCAGCAAAATATCACTTTTTCAGTTTTACAGGAACAGTGTTCAAACACTGCCTTAGAAGAAAAGAGGTATAACTCACTGAGTGGAATGCACACATCATGGAACCATTTCTCAGAAAGCTTCTCTCCAATTTTTTTCTGAAGATATCTACTATTTCCCCTGAGGCCTGAATGTGCTTCCGAGTGTCCCTTCATGAATCTGTTCATGACACAGATTCAAACTGCGTAATAGAAAAAAGTTTTATCTATCTGAGATGAATAGATATATCTCTCCCAAATCAATTTCACATAAAGCTTCCTTCCAGTTTTTGTTTGAGGATATTTCATTTTCACCATAGCCATCCACATAGTCCCGAATGTCCCTTGGTAGCATTTTCTCAAAACAGGGTACCAAAATCCTGTATGAGAAAAAACGTAAAACTCTGTGAGTGGAATGCACACGTCACAAAGCAGCTCCTTGGAAATTCTCTCTCCAGTATCTAGCTGAAGATATTTCCGTTTTCACCGTAAGACTCAACCCGCTGCCGAGTATCCCTTAGCTGACTCACCAAAAACATTGTTAGAATACTGCTCAATGAAAACAGAAGGTAAACTATGTGAGTGGAATTCACGTGAGTGTAACCTCACGTAAGAGTTATAACTCCCTGAGTGGAATGCACACACAACAACAGTTTCTCAGAAAGCTTCCCTCCAATTGTTCTCTGAAGATATCTCCTATTTCCCCACAGACCTGAATGTGCTTCCGAGTCTCACTTTATGAATCCATCCATGACGCAGATTCAAAACTGTGTAATAGAAAAAAGTTTTTTCTATCTTAGATATAGCAGTTTCACAGAAAGTTTCCTTCTGGGTTTTACCAAAGGGTATTCCTTTTTCAGCATATTCCTTAGAGTGTTGCCAAATGTCCTTTCTCAGTTTCCACTGAAAGAGTGATTTCAAACTGCTCAATCCAAAGAATGATTTAACTCTATGAGATGAATATTCACAACAGAAAGGGGTTGCCCCGAAATCTTCTCTCCAGGTTTCATCAGAAGATGTTTCCTTTCTCACTATAAGCCTCCGGGCACCACTTAATATCTCTTCAGAGATTCCTGAAACACAGCGATTCCAAACTGGGCAACGTCGTGTAACCTTTAACTCTCTGTAATGAATGCACACGTGAGAGATCAGTTATTTGGAATGCTTCTTTCTGGGTTTTACTTACAGGTATTTTAACTTTCACCATAGTCTTCACTGCCCTGCAATATATCACCTTTTCAGTTTTACAGGAACAGTGTTCAAACAATGCCTTATGAGAAAAGAGGTATAACTCCCTGAGTGGAATGCACACATCACAAAACAGTTTCTCAGAAAGCTTCTCTCCAATTTTTTTCTGAAGATATCTCCTATTTCCCCACAGGCCAGAATGTGCTTCCGAGTGTCCCTTCACAAATCCATCCATGACACAGATTCAAAACTGCGTAATAGAAAAAAGTTTTATCTATCTGAGATGAATAGACGTATCTATCCCAAAGCAATTTCACAGAAATCTTCTTTCCAGTTTTTGTCTGAGGATATTTCCTTTTTCACCATAGCCGTCCATATACTTCTGAATGCCCTCTGGTAGCGTTTTAACAAAATAGGGTATCAAAATCCTCTATGAGAAGAAAAGTATAACTCTGTGAGTGGAATGTACACGTCACATAACAGCTCTTCGGAAATCTTCTCTCCAGTATCTACCTGAAGATATTTCCATTTTCACCATAACCCTCAAAGTGCTCCCGAGTATCCCTTAACTGACTCACCAAAAATAGTGTTAGAATACTGCTCAATGAAAACAGTAGGTAAGCTATGCGAGTGGAATTCACGTGAGTGTAATCTCATGTAAAACGTATAACTCCCTGAGTGGAATGCCCACATGACAAAACAGTTTCTCAGAAAGCTTCCCTCCAATTTTTTCCAAAAGATATCTCCTATTTTCCCACAGGCCTGAATGTGCTTCTGAGTGTCCCTTCATGAATCCGTCCATGATGCAGATTCAAAACTGCGTAATAGAGAAAAGTTTTTTCTATCTTAGATATAGCAGTTTCACAGAATGTTTCCTTCTGGATTTTACCAGAGGGTATTCCTTTTTCAGCATATTCTTTAGAGCATTTCCAAAGTCCTCTCTCAGGTTCCACTGAAACAGTAATTTCAAACTACTCAATCCAAAGAATGATTAATTCTATGAGATGAATGCACACATCGCAAAGCAGTTGCTGTGAAAGCTTCTGTCCAGTTTTTGTCAGAAGACATTTACTTTCTCACCACAAGCCTCCGGGCACCACCTAGTATCCCTTCACATATTATTCAAAGGCAGAGTTTCCAAACTGGACAACGTATTGTAATCCTTTACTCTCTGCAATGATTGCACACGTCAGAGCCCAGTTTCTTGGAATGCTTCTATCTGGGTTTTATTTCAGGATATTTCACTGTTAGTCGTAGTCTTCAACGCATTGCAAAGTATCAGTTTTTCTGTTTTACAGGAACAGAGTTCAAACACTGCCTTATGAATAAAGAGGTATAAATCCCTGAGTGGAATGCAAACATCAAAAAGCAGTCTGTCAGAAAGTTTCTGTCCAGGTTTTATCTGAAGATATCTCCTTTTTCCCCACAGGCCTGAATGTACTCCAGAATGTCTTTTCGCGAATCCATCCACGACGCAGTTTCAAAACTGCGTAATAGAAAGAAAGCTTTGTCTATGTGGGATGACTAGACATACCTAAAACAAAGCAGTTTCAAAGAAAGCTTCTTTCCTGTTTTTGTCTGCGGATATTTCCGTTTTCATCATAGCCATCCATATACTCCCGAATGTCCCCTATTAGTGTTTACTCCAAAAGGGATCCCAATGCTCTATGAGAAGAAAAGGATAACTCTGTGAGTGGAATGCACACGTCACAAAGCAGCTTCTGGGAAATCTTCTCTCCAGTTGTTACCAGAATGTGTTTCCTTTTTCACCATAAGCCTCAAAGCGCTATCAAATATCACTTTGTAAACTAAACAAAAACAGAGTTACAATACTGCTCAATGAAAACAGAAGCTTAACTGTGCGAGTGGACTTCACGTGACCTAGAGTACTTTCACAGAAAGTTTCCTTCTGATTTTTATTGGAGAGTATTCCTTTTTCAGCATATTCTTAAGAGCGTTCCCAAATGTCCTTTCTCAGATTCCACAGAAACAGTGATTTCAAACTGCTCAGTCCAAAGAATGATTTAACTCTATGACTTGAAAACACGCATCACAAAACAGTTGCTCCGATAGCTTCTCTCCAGTTTTCATTGGAAGACATTTCCTTTCTCACCACAAGTCTTCGGTCGCCACGTAATATCCCTTCACAGATTCCTCAAAGGCAGAGTTTCCAAACTGGACAACGTATTGTAAGCTTTAACTCTCTGAAATCATTGCACACTTCAGAGAGCAGTTTCTTGGAACGATTCTTTCTTGGTTTTGTTTCAGGTTATTTCATTATTGGCCACAGTCTTCAATGCACTGCAAAGTATCAGTTTTTCAGTTTTACAGGAACAGTGTTCAAACACTGCCTTATGAGAAAATAAGTGTAACTCCCTGATTGGAATGTGTACATCACAAGCAGTTTCTCAGAAAGATTCTCTCCAGTTTTTATCTGAAGATATCTCCTTTTTCCCCACAGGCCTAGATGTGCTCCCAAATGTACCTTCACGTATCCATCCATGACGCAGTTTCAAAACTGCATAATAGAAAGAAAGCTTTATCTATGTCAGATGACTAGACCTACCTATCCAAAAGCAGTTTCACAGAAAGATTCTTTCCAGCTTTTGTCTGAGGATATTTCCTTTTTCACCACAGCCGTCCATATACTCCCGAATGTCTCCATGTAGCATTTTCACCGAACTGGGTACAAAAATCCTCTATGAGAAGAAAAGTATAACTTTGTGAGTGGAATGCATACGTTACATAGCAGCTCCTTGGAAATCTTCTTTCCAGTATCTACCTGAAGATATTTTTATTTTCACCGTAAGCCTCAAAGCACTCTCGAGTATCCCTTAGCTGCCTCACCAAAAACAGTGTTTACGGCTCAATGAAAACAGAAGGTTAACTGTGCGAGTGGAATTCACGTCACCTATAGCAGTTTCACAGAAAGTTTCCTTGTGGGTTTTACCGGAGGGTAGTTATTTTTCAGCATATTTTTAAGAGCGTTCCCAAATGTCCCTTCTCAGGTTCCACAGAAACAGCGATTTCAAACAGCTCAATCAAAAGACTGATTTAACTCTATGAGATGAATAAACACATCACAAAGCAGTTTATCCAAAAGCTTCTGTCCAGCTTTCTTCGGAAGACATTTCCTTTCTCACTACACTTAATATCCCTTCACAGATTCCTCAATCACAGAGTTGCCAAACTGGGTAACTTAGTGTAAGCTTTTACTCTCTATAATGAATGCACACGGCAGAGAGCAGTTTCTTGGAAGGCTTCCTTCTGGGTTTTACTTCCGGATTTTTCACTTTTCGCCATCATCTTCAATGCCATGCAAAGTATCACCTTTTCAGTTTTACAGGAACAGTGTTCAAAAACTGTCTTATGTGAAAAGAGGTATAACTCCCTGAGTGGCATGCTCACATCACAAAACAGTTTCTCAGAAAATTCTCTCCAATTTTTTTCTGAAGATATCTCCTATTTGCCCACAGGCCTGAACGTGCTTCCGAGTGTCCCTTCACGAATACATCCATGACGCAGATTCAAAACTGCTTAATAGAAAAATGTTTTATCTATCTGAGATGAATAGACATAGCAATCCCAAAGCACTTTCACAGAAAGCTTCTTTCCAGATTTTGTCTGAGGATATTTCGTTTTTCACCATAGCCGTCTGTATACTCCCGAATGTCCCCTGGTAGCGTTTTCATCAAACGGGGTCCCAAAATCCTCTATGAGAAGAAAAGTATAACTCTGTGAGTGGAATGCATACGTCACATAGAAGTTCCTCGGAAATCTTCTCTCCAGCATCTATCTGAAGATATTTCCGTTTTCACCATAAACCTCAAAGTGCTCCCGAGTATCCCTTAGTTTACTCACCAAAAACAGTGTAGGAATACTGCTCAATGGAAACAGAAGGTTAACTATGTGAGTGGAATTCACGTGACCTATAGCACTTTCACAGAAGGTTTCCTTCTGTGTTTTCCTGGAGGGTATTCCTTTTTCAGTATATTCTTAAAAGCATTCACAAATGACCTTTCTTAGGTTGCACAGAAACAGTGATTTTAAACTGCTCAATCCAAGGAATGATTTAACTCTACGAGATGAATACACATATCACAAAGCAGTTGGTCCAAAAGTTTCTGTCCAGTTTTCATCGGAAGACGTTTCCTTTCTCAGCAGAAGTGTCCCAAAGACACTTAATATCCCTTCACAGATTCCTCAAACACAGAGTTTCCATACTGGACAACATAGTGTAAGATTTAACTCTGTGAAATGCATGCACCCATCAGAGAGCAATTTCTTGGAAAGCTTCTTTCTGCATTTTATTTCAGGATATTTCACTTTTCGCCATAGCCTTCAATGCGCTGCAAAATATCACTTATTCTGTTTAACAGGAAGAGTGTTCAAACACTGCTTTATGAAAAAAGAGATATAACTCCCTGAGTGGAATGGAAACATCAAAAAGCAGTCTCTCAGAAAGCTTCTCTCCAGTTTTCATCTGAAGATATCTCCTTTTTCCCCACAGACCTGAATGTGCTCCCGATTGTCCCTTTGCGAATCCATCCAAGGCGCAGTTTCAAAACTGTGTAATAGAAAGATAACTGTCTCTATGTGAGATGACTAGACATACCTATCCCAAAGCAGTTTCACAGAGAGTTTCTATCCAGTTTTCATATGAGGATATTTCCTTTTTCACCATAGCCATCCATATACTGCTGAATGACCCCTGGTAGCCTTTACTCTACACTTGATTCCCCAATCCTCTACGAGAAGAAAAGTATAAGTCTGTGAGTGGAATGCACATGTCACAAAGCAGCTCCCAGGAAATCTTCTCTCCAGTTGTTTTCTGAAGGTATTTTCATTTTCACCGTAAGACTCAAAGTGCTACAGAATATCACTTTGGAGACTAAACATAAACAGTTTTACAATACTGCACAGTGAAAACAGAAGCTTAACGGTGCAACTGGAATTCATGTGACCTAGAGTAGTTTAACAGAAAGTTTCCTTCTGGTTTTTATTGGAGAGTATTTCTTTTTCAGCATATTCTTAAGAGCGTTCCCAAATGTCCTTTCTCAGATTCCACAGAAACAGTGATTTCAAACTGTTCAGTCCAAAGAATGATTTAACTCTACGAGTTGAATACATGCATCACAAAGCAGTTGCTCCGATAGCTTTTCTCCAGTTTTCATCGGAAGACGTTTCCTTTCTCACCACAAGCCTCCGGGCACCAAGTAATATCCCTTTACAGATTCCTCAAAGACAGAGTTCCAAACTGGACAACGTAGTGTAAGCTTTAACTCTCTGAAACGATTGCACACGTCAGAGAGTAGTTTCTTGGAATGCTTCTTTTTGGGTTTTATTTCAGGATATTTCACTGTTGGCCGTAGTCTTCAATGTACTGCAAAGTATTAGCTTTGAGCTTTACAGGAACAGTGTTCAAACACAACCTTACAAGAAAAGAGGTATAACTCCCTGAGTGGAATACACACATCACAGGGCAATTTTTCAGAAAGATTCTCTCCAGTTTTTATCTGAATATATCCCTTATTTCTCCAGAGGCCTGAATGTGGTCCCGAACGTCCCTTCGTGAATCCGTCTGTGACGCAAATTCAAAACTGCATAATAGAAAGAAAGTTTTATCTATGTGAGATGAATAGACTTATCTGTCCCAAAGCAGTTTCACAGAAATCTTCTTTCCAGTTTTGTCTGAGGGTATTTCCTTTTTCACCATAGCTGTCCATACAATCCGCCGGGTCCCCTGGTAGCTTTTTCTCCAAATGGGATTCCCCAATCCTCTATGAGAAGAAAAGTATAACTCTGTGAGTGGAATGCACATGTCACATAGCAGCTCCTCAGAAATCTTCTCGCCAGTATCTATCTGAAGACATTTTTGTTTTTCCCTTAAGCCTCAAAGCGCTCCTGAGTATCCCTTAGCTGACTTACCAAAAACAGTGTTAGAATACTGCTCAATGAAAACAGAAGGTTAACTATGCGAGTGGAATTCACGTGACCTATCACAGTTTCACAGAAGGTTTCCTTATGGGTTTTACCATAGGGTATTACTTTTTCAGTATATTCTTTTTCTTTTCTTTTTTTTTTTTTTTGAGATGGAGTCTCGTTCTGTCACCCCGGCTGGAGTGCAGTGGCCGGATCTCAGCTCACTGCAAGCTCCGCCTCCTGGGTTCCCGCCATTCTCCTGCCTCAGCCTCCCGAGTAGCTGGGACTACAGGTGCCCGCCACCTCGCCCGGCTAGTTTTTTGTATTTCTTAGTAGAGACGGTGTTTCACCGTATTAGCCAGGATGGTCTCGATCTCCTGACCTCGTGATCCACCCATCTCGGCCTCCCAAAGTGCTGGGATTACAGGCTTGAGCCACCGCGCCCGGCCCTTTTTCAGTATATTCTTAAGAGCATTCCCAAAATCACTTCTCAGGTACCACAGAAACAGTGATTTCAAACTGCTCAATCCAAAGAATGATTTAACTCTTCGAGATGAATACACACGTCACAAAGCAGTTGCTCCGAAATCTTCTGTCCTGTTTTCATCAGAAGACGTTTCTTTTCTCACCACAAGCCTCCAGGCGCCACTTAATATCCCTTAACAGATTACTCAAACACAGAGTTACCAAACTGAGCAACGTATTGTAAGCTTTATGTCTCTGAAATGAATGCACACGTTAGAGAGCAATTTCTTGGAATGCTTCTTTCTGGGTTTTATTTCAGGACATTTCACTTTTTGCCATAGTCTTCAATGTGCTGCAAAATATCATTTATTCAGTTTTTCAGGAAGAGAATTCACACATTGCCTTATAAAAAAAAGAGGTAGAACTCCCTGAGGGGATTGCAAATATCAATAAGCAGTCTCACAGAAAGCTTCTCTCCAGTTTGTATCTGAAGATATCTCCTTTTTCCCCACAGGCCTGAATGTGCTCCCTAATGTCCCTTCGTGAATCCTTCGGTGATGCAGATTCAAAACTGCGTAATAGAAAGAAAGTTTTATCGATGTGAGATGAATAGACATAACTATCCCAAAGCAGCTTCATAGAAATCTTCTTTCCACTTTTTGTCTGAGGATATTTCCTTTTTCACCATAGCTGTCCATAGAATCCTGAAAGTCCCCTGGTAGCCTTTTCTCCAAACGGGATTCCCCAATCCTCTATGAGAAGAGAAGTGTAACTCTGTGAATGGAATGCACAGGTCCCAAAGCAGTTCCTTGGTAATCTTCTCTCCAGTATCTATCTGAAGACATTTCTGCTTTCACCGTCAGCCTCAAAGCACTCTCAATTATCCTTTAGCTGACTAACCTAAAACAGTTTTAGAATACTGCTTAATGAAAACAGAAGCTTAACCGTGCGACTGGAATTCAAGTGACCTAGAGCAGTTTCACAAAATGTTTCCTTGTGGTTTTTATCAGAAGGTATTTCTTTTCCACCATATTCCTAAAATCGTTTCCAAATGTCCTTTCTAAGGTTCCACTAAAACAGAGTTTTCAAACTGTTCAATCCAAAGAATAATTTAAATCTATGATATGAATGCACACAGCAGAAAGCAGTTGTCCCAAAATCTTCTCTCCAGTTGTCATCGGAAGACATTTCCATTCTCACCACAAGACTCCGGGTGGCACGTAATATGCCTTCAAAGATTCCTCAAAGATAAAGTTTCCAAACTGGACAATGTATTCTAAGCTTTAACTCTCTGAAATGATTGCACACGTCAGACAGCAGTTTCTTGGAACGCTTCTTTTTGTGTTTTGTTTCAGGATATTTCACTGTTCGCCGTAGTCTTCAAAGCACTGCAAAGTATCAGTTTTTCAGTTTTAGAGGAACAGTGTTCAAAAACTGCCTTATAAGAAAAAAGGTATAAATCCCTGAGTGGAATGCGCACATCACAAAGCAGTTTCTCAGAAAGATTCTCTCCAGTTTTTATCTGAAGATATCTCCTTTTCCCCACAGGCCTGAATGTGCCCCCAAATGTCCTTTTGCGAGTCTGTCCATGATGCAGTTTCAAAGCTGCGTAATAGAAAGAAAGCTTTATCTATGTGAGATGACTAGACATACCTATCCCAAAGAGTTTCACAGAAAGCTTCTTTCCAGTTTTTGTGTGAGGATATTTCCTTTTCCACCATAACTGTCCATATACTCCCAAATGTCCCCTGTAGCATTTATTCCAAACGGGATTCTCCAATCCTCTATGAGAAGAAAAGTATAACTCTGTGAGTAGAATGCAGACGCCACAAAGCGGTCTTTGGGAAATCTTCTCTCCAGTTGTTATCTGAAGGTATTTCGTTTTTCACCCTAAGCCTCAAAGCACTACTGAATATCACTTCACAGACTAAACAAAAACAGTGTTACAATACTGCTCAATGAAAACAGAAGCTTAACTGTGTGAGTGATCTTCACGTGACCTATAGCAGTTTAACAGAAAGTGTCCTTCTGGTTTTTATTGGAGAGTATTTCTTTTTCAGCATATTCTTAGTAACATTTCCAAATGTCCCTTTTCAGATTCCACAGAAATAGTGATTTCAAAGTCTCAGTCTAAGGAATGATTTAACTCTCTGAGTTGAAGACACGCATCACCAAGCAGTTGCTCTGATAGCTTCTCTCCAGTTTTCATCAGAAGACGTTTTCATTCTCACCACAAGCCTTTGGGAGCCACGAAATATCCCTTCACAGATTCCTCAAAGAGAGAGTTTCCAAACTGGACAATGTATTGTAAGCTTTAACTCTCTGAAATGATTGCACACGTCAGAGAGCAGTTTTTTGGAACGCTTCTTTCTGGGTTTTATTTCAGGATATTTCACTGTTCACCGTACTCTTCAATGCACTGCAAATTATCAGTTTTTAGTTTTACAGAAACAGTGTTCAAACACTGCCTTATGAAAAAAGAGGTACAACTCCCTGAGTGGAATGCGCACATCACAAAGCAGTTTCTCAGAAAACTTCTCTCCAGTTTCTATCTGAAGCTGTCTCTTATTTCTCCAGAGGCCTGAATGTTTTCACGAATGTCCCTTTGCAAATATATCTATGACTAAAATTCAAAACTGTGTAATAGAAAGAAAGCTTTATCTATTTGAGATGAATAGACATATCTACCCCAAAGCAGTCTCACAGAAATCTGCTTTCCAGTTTTTGTCTGAGGATATTTCCTTTTTCACCATAGCCGTCCTTAGAATCCTGAAAGTCCCCTGGTAGCCTTTTCTCCAAACGGGATTCCCCAATCCTCTATGGGAACAAAATTGTAACTCTGTGAGTGGAATGCACAGGTCACAAACCAGCTCCTCAGAAATCTTCTCTCTAGTATCTATCTGAAGATTATCCTGCTTTCACCGTAAGACTCAAAGTGCTCCCAAGTATCCCTTAGCTGACTAACCTAAAACAGTTTTAGAATTCTGTTTAATGAAAACAGAAGCTTACCTGTGCCTGTGGAATTCATGTGACCTAGAGCAGTTTCACAGAATGTTTCCTTCTGGTTTTTATTGGAAGGTTTCTTTTTCAACATAGTCTGAAGAGCGTTCCCTAATGTCATTTCTAAGGTTCCACTAAAAGAGTGATTTCAAACTGCTCAATCCAAAGAATGATTTATATCCTTTGCCCACTTTTTGATGGGGTTGCTTGTTTTTTTCATACAGCCAACAGACACATGAAAAAATGCTCATCATCACTGGCCATCAGAGAAATGCAAATCAAAACCACAATGAGATACCATCTCACACGAGTTAGAATGGCGATCATTAAAAAGTCAGGAAACAACAGGTGCTGGAGAGGATGTGGAGAAATAGGAACACTTTTACACTGTTGGTGGGATTGTAAACTAGTTCAACCATTATGGAAAACAGTATGGCGATTCCTCAAGGATCTAGAACTAGATATACCATATGACCCAGCCATCCCATTACTGGGTATATACACAAAGGATTATAAATCATGCTGCTATAAAGACACATGAACACGTATGTTTATTGCGGCACTATTCACAATAGCAAAGACTTGGAATCAACCCAAATGTCCATCAGTGACAGATTGGATTAAGAAAATGTGGCACATATACACCATGGAATACTATGCAGCCATCAAAAAGGATGAGTTTGTGTCCTTTGTAGGGACATGGATGCAGCTGGAAACCATCATTCTGAGCAAACTATCACAAGAACAGAAAACCAAACACCGCAGGTGCTCACTCATAGGTGGGAACTGAACAATGAGATCACTTGGACTCAGGAAGGGGAACATCACACACCAGGGCCTATCATGGGGAGGGGGGAGAGGGGGAGGGATTGCATTGGGAGTTATACCTGATGTAAATGACGAGTTGATGGGTGCAGCACACCAACATGGCACAAGTATACATATGTAACAAACCTGCACGTTATGCACATGTACCCTACAACTTAAAGTATAATAATAATAAATAAATTTTAAAAAAAAGAAAAAATAAACAAAGAATGATTTAACTGTATGAGATAAATACACACATCAGAAAGGAGTTGCCCTGAAATCTTCTCTCTGGTTTTCATCAGAAGTCATTTCCTTTCTCACCACAAGCCTCCAGGCGTCACTTAAAATCCCTTCACAGATTCGTAAAACACAGAGTTTCCAAACAGGGAAACATAGTGTAACCTTTAACTCTCCGTAATGAATGCACACGTCAGAGAGCAGTTTCTTGGTATGCTTCTTTCTGTGTTTTATTTCCGGGTTTTTCACCTTTCACCACAGTCCTCAATGCCCTGCAAAATATTACCTTTTCAGTTTTACAGGAACAGTGTTGAAACACTGCCTTATCAGAAAAGCGGTATAACTCCCTGAGTGGAATGCACACATCACAAAACAGTTTCTCAGAAAGATTCTCTCCTTTTTTTGCTGAAGATACCTCCTATTTCCCCACATGCCTGAATGTGGTTCCTAGTGTCCCTTCACAAATCCGCCCATGATGCAGATTCAAAACTGCGTAATAGAAAAAAGTTTTATCTTTCTTAGATAAATAGATATATCTATCCCAAAGCAGTTTCACAGAAAGCCTCTTTCCAATTTTTGACTGAAGATGTTTCCTTTTTCACCATAGCCGTCCATATACTCCGGAATGTCCCCAGGTAGCGTTTTAACCAAACGGGGTGCAAAAATCCTCTATGAGAAGAAAAGCATGACTCTGTGAGTGGAATGCACATGTCACATAGCAACTCCTCGGAAATCTTCTTTCCAGTATCTATCTGAAGATATTTCTGTTTTCACCGTAAGCCTCAAAGCGTTCCGGAGTATCCCTTAGCTGACTAACCAAAAACAGTGTTAGAATACTGCTCAATGAGAACAGAAGGTTAATTATGTGAGTGGAATTCATCTGAGCTATAGCTGTTTTACAGAAAGTTTCCCTCTGGGTTTTACAGGAGGGTATTCCCTTTTCAGCATATTCTTAAGAGCATTCCCAAATGTCCTTTCTCAGGTTCCACAGAAACAGTGATTTCAAACTACTCAATACAAAGAATGATTTAACTCTATGGGATAAATACAAATATCACAAAGAAGTTGCTCCGAAAGCTTCTGTCCAGTTTTCATTGAAAGACGTTGCCTTTCTCACCACAAGCCTCTGGGTGACACTTAATATCCCTTCACAGATTCCTCAAACACAGAGTTTCCAAACTGGGCAACGTAGTGTATGCTTTAACTCTCTGAAATGAATGCACACGTCAGAGAACAATTTCTTGGAACTCTTCATTCTGGGTTTTATTTCAGGATATTTCACTTTTCGCCATAGTCTTCAGTGCACTGCAAAGTACCACTTATTCAGTTTTACAGGAACAGTGTTCAAACACTGCCTTATGAAAAAAGATGTGTAACTCCCTGAGTGGAATGCAAACATCAAAAGGCAGTCTCTTAGAAAGATTCTTCCAAGTTTTTATCTGAAGATATCTCCTCTTTCGCCACAGGCATGTATGTGCTCTCGAATTTCCCTTCACAAATCCGTCCATGATGCAGTTTCAAAACTGCATAATAGAAATAAGCTTTATCTATGTGAGATGAAAAGACATACAAATCTCAAAGCAGTTTCACAGAAAGCTTCTTTCCAGTTTTTGTCAGAAGATATTTCCTTTTCACCAAGGACATCCATATACTCCCGACTGTCCCAGGGTAGCGTTTACCCCAAATGGGATTCCCCATCCTCTATGAGAAGAGAAGAATAACTCTGTGAGTGGAATGCACATGTTACAAAGCAGCTTCAGGGAAATCTTCTCTCCAGTTGTTATCCGAAGGTATTTCCTTTTTCAACGTAAGCCTCAAAGCGCTACCGAATATCACTTCGCAGACTAATCAAAAACAGTGTTACAATACTGCTCAATGAAAACAGAAGCTTCACTGTGTGAGTGGACTTCACGTGACCTAGAGCAGTTTCACAGAAAGTTCCCTTCTGATTTTTACTGGAGAATATTTCTTTTTCACTATATTCTTAAGAGCGTTCCCAAATGTCCTTTCTCAGATTCCACAGAAACAGTGATTTCAAACTGCTCAGTTCAAGGAATGATTTAACTCTATGAGTTGAATACATGCATCAAAAAGCAGTTTCTCTGATAGCTTCTGTCCAGTTTTCATCGGCAGGTGTTTCCATTCTCACCAAGCCTCCGGGTGCCACGTAATATTCCTTCACAGATTCCTCAAAGACAGATTTTCCAAACTGGTCAAAGTATTTAAACTTAAACTCTGAAATGATTGCACACGTCAGAGAGCAGTTTTTTGGAACACTTCTTTCTGGGTTTTATTTCAGGATATTTCAATGTTCGCCATCGTCTTCAATGTACTCCAAAGTATCCGTTTTTCATTTTTACAGGAACAGTGTTCAAACACTGCCTTATGAGAAAAGAGGTATAACTCCCTCAGTGGAATGCACACATCACAAACAGTTTCTCAGAAAGATTCTCTCCAGTTTTTAATTGAAGATATCTGCTATTTCTCCAGAGGCCTGAATGTGTTCCTGAATGTCCCTTTGCAAATCCGTCCATGACACAGATTCAAAACTGCGTAATAGAAAGAAAGGTTTATCTATGTGAGATGAATAGACATATCTATCCCAAAGCAGTTTCACAGAAATGTTATTTCCAGTTTTTGTCTGAGGATATTTCCTTTTTCAAAATAGCCATCCATAGAATCCTGAAAGTCCCTTGGTAGTTTTTTCTCCAAACAGGATGCCCCAATCCTCTATGAGAAGAAAAGCGTAACTCTGTGAGTGGAATGCACAGGTCACTAAGCAGCACCTCGGAAATCTTCTCTCCAGTATCTATCTAAAGAGATTTCCGCTTTCACCAGAAGCCTCAAAACGCTCCTGAGTATCCCTCAGCTGACTAACCAAAAACAGTGTTAGAATACTCCTCAACGAAAACAAAAGGTTAACTACGAGAGTGGAATTCACGTGACCTATAGCAGTTTCACAGAAGATTTCCTTCTGGGTTATATTGGAGGGTATTCCTTTTTCAGCATGTTCTTAGGAGCGTTTCCAAATGTCTTTTCTCAGGTTCCACAGAAATAGTGATTTCAAACTGCTCAATCCAAAAATGATTTAACTCTAGGAGATGAATACAAACATCACAAAGCACTTGCTGCGAAAGCTTCTGTCCAGTTTTCATCGAAAGACTTTTTTTTCTCACCACAAGCCTCCGATAGACACTAAATGTACCTTCACAGATTCCTCAAAACACAGAGTTTCCAAACTGAGCAACGTAGTGTAAGCTTTAACTCTCTGAAAAGAATGCACAAGTCAAAGAGCAATTTCTTGGAACGCTTCTCTGTGGGTTTTATTTCAGGATATTTCACTTTTCATCATAGTCTTCAATGCGCTGCAAAATATCACTTATTCAGTTTTACAGGAACAGTGTTCAAACCCTGGCTTATGATAAAAGGTATAACTCCCTGATTGGAATGTAAACATCAAAAAGTAGTCTCTCAGAAAGCTTCTCTTCAGTTTTTATCTGAAGATACCATCTTTTTCCCCACAGGCCTGCATGTGCTCCTGAATGTCCCTTCGCGAATCCATCCATGATGCAGTTTCAAAGCTGCGTAATAGAAAGAAAGCTTTATCTATGTGAGATGACTAGACATACCTATCCCAAAGCAGTTTCACAGAAAGTTTCTTTCCAGTTTTTATCTGATGATGTTTCTTTTTCCATGATAGCCATCCAGATACTATTGAATGTCCCCTGGTAGCTTTTTCACCAAACGGGTTACCAAAATCCCCTATAAGAGGAAAAGTATAACTCTGTGAGTGGAATGCACACATCACATAGCAGCTCCTTGGAAATCTTCTCTCAAGTATCTATCTGAAGTTATTTCCATATTCACCATAAGCCTCAAAGCGCTCCCAAGTATCCCTTAACTGACTAACCTAAAACAGTGTTAGAATACTGCTCAATGAAAACAGAAGGTTAACTATGAAAGTGGAATTCACGGGACCTACAGCAGTTTCACAGAAAGTTTCCTTCTGGGTTTTACAGGAGGGTATTGCTTTTTCAGAATATTCTTAAGAGCGTTCTCAAATATCCTTTCTCAGGTCCCACAGAAACAGTGATTTCAAACTGTTGAATCCAAAGAATGATTTAACTCTATGAGATGAATACACACGTCACAAAGCAGTTGTTCCAAAAGCTTCTGTCCAGTTTTCGTCAGAAGATGTTTCCTTTCTCACCACAAGCCTCCGGGCGACACTTAATATCCCTTCACACATACCTCAAACACAGAGTTTCCAAACTGGGCAACGTAGTTTAAGATTTAACTCTCTGAAATGAATGTCACGTCAGAGAGTAATTTCTTGGAACGCTTCTTTCTGGGTTTTATTTCAGGATATTTCACTTTTCGCCATAGTCTTCAATGCTCTGTAAAATATCACTTATTCAGTTTTACAGGAAGAGTGTTCAAGCACTAACTTATGAAAAAGAGGTATAACTCCCTGAGTGGAATGCAAACACCAAAAAGCTGTCTCTCAGAAAGCTTCTCTCCAGTTTTTATCTGAAGATATCTCCAATTTCCCCATAGGCCTGAATGTGCTCCAAAATGTCTGTTTGCGAATCCGTCCGTGACGCAGATTCAAAACTGCATAGTAGAAAGAAAGTTTTATCTGTGTGAGATGAATAGAGAAATCTATCCCAACGCAGTTTCATAGAAATCCTCTTTCCAGTTTTTGTCTGAGGATATTTCCTTTTTAACCATTGCCATCCATAGAATCCCAAATATCGCCTGGTAGCTTTTTCTCCAAACGGGATTTCCCAGTCCTCTATGAGAAGAAAACTGTAACTCTGTGAGTGGAATGCACAGGTCACAAAGCAGCTCCTCGGAAATCTTCTCTCCAGTATGTATCAGGAAATATTTCTGTTTTCACTGTAAGCCTCAAAGCGCTCCCGATTATCCCTTAGCTGAGTAACCTAAAACAGTTTTGGAGTACTGCTTAATGAAAAGAGAAGCTTCACTGTGTGACTAGAATTCACGTGACCTAGAGCACAGAATGTTTCCTTCTGGTTTTTATTGGAAGGTATTTCTTTTTCAACGTATTCTAATGAGTGTTCCCAAATGCCATTTTTAAGTTTCCACTAAAACAGTTATTTCAAACTGCTCAATCCAAAGAATGATTTAACTCTATGAGATGAAGACACAAAACAGAAAGGAGTTACCCCGATATCTTCTCTCCAGTTTTCATCAGAAGACATTTCCTTTTTCACCGTTAGCCTCCAGGTTCCATTTAATATCCCTTCACAGATTTCTCAAACACAGAGTTTCAAAACTGGGCAACATAGTGTAACCTTTAACTCTCTATAATGAATGCACACATTAGAGAGCAATTTCTTGTAACGCTTCTTTCTGGGTTTTATTTCTGGGTTTTTAACTATTTGTCATAGTCTTCAATGCACTTCAAAGTATCACTTTTTCAGTTTTACAGGAACAATGTTCAAACACTGCCTAATGAGAAAAGAGGTATAACAAAATGAGTGGAATGTGCACATCACAAAGCAGTTTCTCAGAAAGATTCTCTACAGTTTTTACCTGAAGATATTTCCTATTTCTCCACAGGCCTGAATGTGCTCCCGATTGTTCCTTTGCAAATCCATCCCTGACACAGATTCAAAACTGCATAATAGATAGAAAGTTTTATCTATGTCAGACTAGACATACCTATCCCAAAAGAGTTTCACAGAAAGCTTCTTTCCAGTTTTTGTCTGAGGATATTTCCTTTCTCATCATAGCTGTCCATATAATCCTGAGTGTCCCCAGGTAGCATTTACTCCAAACACGATTCCCCAATTCTCTATGAGAAGAAAAGTATAACTCTGTGAGTGGAATACACACGTCACAGAGCAGCTCCTGGGAAATCTTCTCTCCAGTTGTTATCTGAAGGTATTTCCTTTTTCACCGTAAGCCTCAAAGCACTAGGAAATATCACTTCACAGACGAAACAAAAACAGTGTTACAATACTGCTCAATGAAAGCAGAAGTGTAACTCTGCAAGTGAACTTCATGTGACCTAGAGCACTTTCACAGAAAGTTTCCTTCTGGTTTTCATTGGAGAGTATTTCTTTTTCTGCATATTCCTTAGAGCGCTCCCAAATGTCCTTTCTCAGATTCCACAGAAACAGTGGTTTCAAACTACTCAGTCCAAAAAATGATTTAACTCTATGAGTTGAGTACACGCATCACAAAGCATTTGCTCCGATAGCTTCTCTCCAGTTTGCATCAGAAAACGTTTCCTTTGTCACCACAAGCCTCCAGGCGCCAGGTAATATCCCTTCACAGATTACTCAAACACAGAGTTTCCAAACTGGACAAGTATTGTAAGCCTTAACTCTCTGAAATTATTGCACACGTCAGAGAGTAGTTTCTTGGAACGCTTCTTTCTGGGTTTTATTTCAGGATATTTCACTGTTTGCCATAGTCTTCAATGCACTCCAAAGTATCAGTTTTTCAGTTTTACAGGAACAGTGTTCAAACACTGCCTTATGAGAAAAGAGGTACAATTCCCTTATTGGAATGCGCACATCACAAAGCAGTTTCTCAGAAAAATTCTCTCCAGTTTTTATCTGAAGATATCTCCTATTTCTCCAGAGGCCTGAATGTGCTCATGAACGTCCCTTCGTGAATCCATCCGTGACCCAAATTCAAAACTGCATAATAGAAAAAAACTTTTATTTATGTGATATGAATAGACATATCTATCCCAAAGCAGTTTCACAGAAGTATTCTTTCCAGTTTTTGTCTGAGGATATTTTCTTTTTCACCTTAGCCCTCCTTAGATTCCTGAAAGTTCCTTGGTAGCTTTTTCTCCAAATGGGATTCGCCAATCCTCTACAAGAACAAAATTGTAAATCTGTGAGTGGAATGCACAGCTCACAAATCAGGTCCTCGAAAATCTTCTCTCCAATATCTATTTGTAGTTATTTCACTTTCACCATAAGCCTCAAAGTGCTCCCGAATATCCCTTAGCTGAATAAGCAAAAACAGTGTTAGAATACTGCTCAATAAAAGCAGAAGTGTAACCCTGCGAGTGGAATTCACCTGACCTATAGCAGTTTCACAGAAAGTTTCCTTCTGGGTTTTACCAGAGGGTATTCCTTTTTTAGCATATTCTTCAGAGCGTTCCCAAATGTCTTTTCTCAGGTTTCACAGAAACAGTGATTTCAAACTGCTCAATTCAAAGAATGATTTAACTCTATGAGATGAATACACACATCACAATGCAGTGGCTACAAAAGCTTCTGTCCAGTTTTCGTCGGAGGACCATTCCTTTCTCAGCACAAGCCTCCAGACAACACATAATATCCCTTCACAGATTCTTCAAACTCAGATTTTCCAAACTGGGCAATGTATTCTAAGCTTTAACTCTCTGAAGTGGTAGCAAACGACAGAGAACAGTTTCTTGGAATGCTTCTTTCTGGGTTTTATTTCAGGTTATTTCACTGTTTGCCATAGTCTTCAATGCACTCCAAAGTATCAGTTTTTCAGTTTCACAGGAAGAGTGCTCAAACACTGCCTTATGAGAAAAGAGGTATAGGTCCCTGAGTGGAATGCACACATCACAAAGCAGTTTCTCAGATTCTCTCCAGTTTTTATCTGAAGATATCTCCTATTTCTCCAGAGGCCTGAATGTGCTCCCGAATGTCCCTTCGCGAATCCGTCTGCAATGTAGATTCAAAACTGCATAATAGAAAGAAAGTTTTATGTATGTGAGATGAATAGACATATCTATCCCAAAGCAGTTTCACAGAAATCTTCTTTCCAGTGTTTGTCAGAGGATATTTCCTTTTTCGCCATAGCCGCCCATAGAATCCCAAAAGTCCCCTGGTAGCTTTTTCTCCAAAAAAGATTCCCCAATCCTCTATGAGAAGAAACGTGTAACTTTGTGAATGGAATGCACAGACCACAAAGCAACTCCTCAGAAATCTTCTCTCCAGTATCTCTCTGAAGACATTTCCTCTTTCACCGTAAGCCTCAAAGCGCTCCCGAGTATCCCTTAGCTGACTAACCTAAAACAGTTTTAAGATACTGCTTAATGAAAACAGAAGCTTACTTGTGCGAGTGGAATTCACGTGACCTAGAGCAGTTTCACAGAATGTTTCCTTCGGGTTTTTATCAGGAGGTATATCATTTTGAACATATTCTTAAGAGCATTACCAAATGTCCTTTCTAAGGTTCCACTAAAACTGTGATTTCAAACTGCTCAATACAAAGAAGGATTTAACACTATGAGATGAGTACACACCACAGAAAAGAGCTGCCCCGAAATCTTCTCTCCAGTTTTCATCAGAACACGTTTAATTTCTCACCACAAGCCTCCACGTGACACTTATTATCCCTTCACAGATTACTCAAACACAGAGTTTCCAAACTGGGCAACGTATTGTAAGCTTTAACTCTTGAAATGATTGCCCACGTCAGAGAGCAGGTTGAGATGAATGGAACACTTCTTTCTGGGTTTTATTTCAGGATATTTCACTGTTTGCCATAGTCTTCAATGGACGGCAAAGTATCAGTTTTTCAGTTTTAGAGGAACAGTGTTCAAACACTGCCTTATGAGAAAAGAGGTATAACTCCCTGAGTGGAATGCGCACATCACAAACCAGTTTCTCAGAAAGATTCTTTCCAGTTTTTATCTGAAGATATCTCCTATTTCCCCAGAGGCTTGAATGTGCTCCCGAACGTCCCTTCACGAATCCATCTGTGATGAAGTTTCAAAACAGCGTAATAGAAAGAAAGTTTTATCTATGTGAGATGAATAGATATATCTATTCTAAAGCAGTTTCACAGAAATCTTCTGTCCAGTTTTTGTCTCAGGATATTATCTTTTTCACCGTAGCTGTTCATAGAATCCTGAAAGTCCCCTGGTAGCTTTTTCTCCAAACGGGATTCCCCATTCCTCTATGGGAAGAAAAGTGTAACTCTGTGAGGGGAATGTACAGGTCACAAAGCAGCTCCTCAGAAATCTTCTCTCCAGTATCTATCTGAAGATATTTACGTTTCCACCGTAAGCCTCAAAGCGCTCCCGAGTATCTCTTAGCTGACTAACCTAAAACAGTTTTAGAATACAGCTTAATGAAAACAGAAACTTTACTGTGTAAGTGGAATTCATGTGACCTAGACCAGTTTCACAGAATGTTTCCTTTTGGTTTTTATTGGCAGCTATTTCTTTTTCAATGTATTTTTAAGAGAGTACCAAAATACCCTTTTTAAGGTTCCAATAAAACAATGATTTCAAACTGCTCAATTCAAAGAATGATTTAAATCTATGAGATGAATTCACACAACAGAAAGGAGTTGCCCTGAAATCTTCTCTCCAGTTTTCAACAGAAGACGTTTCCTTTCACACCTCAAGCCTCCGGGCGACACTTAATATCCCTTCACAGATTCCTCAAAAACAGAGTTTCCAAACTGGGCAACGTAGTGTAAGCTTTAACTTTGTGAAATGAATGCACACGTCAGAGAGCAATTTCTTGGAACATGTCTTTCTGGGTTTTATTTTAGCATATTACACTTTTCGACATAGTCTTCAATGCACTGCAAAATATCACTTATTCAGTCTTAAAGGAATAGTGTTCAAACACTGCCTTTTGAAAAAAGAGGTATAACACCCTGAGCGGAATTCAAACATCAAAAAGCAGTCTCTTAGAAAGCTTCTCTCCAGTTTATATCTGAAGATATCTCCTTTTTGCTCACAGGTCTGAATGTGCTCCAGACTGTCCCTTCGTGAATGTGTCCATGACACAGTTTCAAAACTGCATAATAGAAAGATTTATCTGTGTGAGATGACTAGACATACCTATCCCAAAGGAGTTTCACAGAAAGCTTCTTTCCACATTTTGTCTGAGGATATTTCCTTTTTTTACCATAGACATCAATATACTCAAGAATGTCCCCTGGTAGCGTTTACTCCAAAAGTGATTCCCCAATCCTCTATGAGAAGAAAAGTATAACTCTCTGAGTGGAATGCACACGTGACAAAGCAGCTTCTGGGAAACCTTCTGTCCAGTTGTTATCTGAAGGTATTTCCTTTTTCACCATAAGCCTCAAAGCACTACCAAATATCACTTCGCAGAATAAACAAAAACCGTGATACAATACTGCTCAATGAAAACAGAAGATTAACTGTGTGGGTGGACTTCAGCTGACCTAGAGCAGTTTCACAGAAAGTTTCCTTTTGGTTTTTATTGGAGAGTATTTCTTTTTCAGCATATTCTTAAGAGCATTCCCAAATGTCCTTTCTCAGATTCCACAGAAACAGTTACTTCAAACTGCTCACTCCAAAGAATGATTTAACTCTATGAGTTGAATACACGCCTCACAAAGCAGTTGCCCCGATAGCTTCCCTCCAGTTTTCATCGGAAGACGTTTCCTTTCTCACCACATGCCTCCAGGCGACACTTAATATCCCTTCGCAGATACCTCAAAGGCAGGGTTTCCAAACTGGACAACGTATTGTAAGCTTTAACTCTCTGAAATGTTAGCACACGTCCGGGAGCAGTTTCTTGGAACACTTCTTTCTGGGTTTTATTTCAGGATATTTCACTGTTCGCCATAGTCTTCAATGCACTGCAAAGTATCAGTTTTTCCGTATTACAGGACCAGTGTTCAAACACTGCCTTATGAGAAAAGAGGTGTAACTCCCTGAGTGAAATGCGCACATCAGAAAGCAGTTTCTCAGAAAGATTCTTTCCAGTTTTTATCTGAAGATATCTCATATTTCTCCAGAGGTCTAAATGTGCTCCCGAATGTCCCTTCATGAATCCGTCTGTGACGCAGATTCAGAACTACGTAATAGAAGGAAACGTTTATCTATGTGAGATGAATGGACATATTTATCCCAAAGCAGTTTCACAGAAATCTTTGGTCCAATTTTTGTCTGAGGATATTTCCTTTTTCACCACAGCTGTCCGTAGAATCCCAAATGTCCCCTGGTAGCTTTTTCTCCAAACGGGATTCCCCAATCCTCTATGAGAAGAAAAGTGTAACTCTGTTAGTGGAATGCACAGGTCACAAAGCAGCTCCTCGGGAATCTTCTCTCCAGTATCTATCTGAAGATATTTCCGCTTTCACAGAAAGCCTCAATGCGCTCCCGAGTATCCCTTAGTTGACTCACCAAAAACACTGTTAGAATACTGCTCAATGGAAACAGGAGATTAACTATGCCAGTGGAATTCACGTGACCTATAGCAGTTTCACAGAAAGTTTCCTTCTGTGTTTTACTGGAGGGTATTCCTTTTTCAGTATATTCTTAGGAGCTTTCACTAGTGTCCTTTCTCAGTTTCCAAAGAAACAGTGATTTTAAACTGCTCAAACCAAGGAATGATTTAAGTCTATGAGATGAATACACAAATCATATAGCAGTTGCTCCGAAAGCTTCTGTCCAGTTTTCATCAGAAGACGTTTCCTTTCTAACCACAAGCATCCTGGAGACACTTAATATCCCTTCACAGGTTTCTCAAACACAGAGTTTCCAAACTGGGCAACGTAGTGTAAGGTTTAACTCTCTGAAATGCATGCACAAGTCAGAGAGCAATTTCTTGGAAAGCTTCTTTCTGGGTTTTATTTCAGGATATTTCACTTTTCGCCATAGTCTTCAGTGTGCTGCAAAATATCACTTCATCTGTTTTACAGGAACACTGTTCAAACACTGTCTTATGAGAAAAGAGATATAACTCCCTGTGTGGAATGGAAACATCAAAAAGGAGTCTCTCAGAAAGTTTCTCTCCAGTTTTCATCTGAAGATATCTCGTTTTTCCCCACAGGCCTGAATGTGTTCCCAAATGTCCCTTCGCAAATCCGTCCAAGACACAGTTTCAAAACTGCGTAATAGAAAGGTAGCTTTTTCTATGTGAGATGACTAGACATACCTATCCCAAAGCAGTTTCACAGAGAGCTTCTTTCCAGTTTTCATATGAGGATATTTCTTTTCTCACCATAGCCATCCATTTACTGCTAAATGACCCTTGTAGCGTTTACTTTACACTTGATTCCCCAATCCTCTATAAGAAGAAAAGTATAAGTTTGTGAGTGGAATGCACAGGTCACAAAGCCGCTTTGGGAAACCTTCTCTCCCGTTTTTTCTGAAGGTATTTTCTTTTTCAACATAAGCCTCAAAATGCTACAGAATATCACTTTGGAGACTAAATATAAAAAGTTTTACAATACTGCTCAGTGAAAACAGAAGCTTAACTGTGCAACTGGAATTCACGTGACATAGAGCAGATTAACAGAAAGTTTTCTTCTTGTTTTCATTGGAGAGTATTTCTTTTTCAGCATATTCTTAAGAGCGTTCCCAAATGTCCTTTCTCAGATTCCACAGACACAGTGATTTCAAACTGCTCAGTCCAAAGAATGATTTAACTCTATGAATTGAATACACACATCACAAAGCTGTTGCTCCGATAGCTTTTCTCCAGTTTTCATTGGAAGACGTTTCTTTTCTCACCACAAGTCTCCGGGCACCACGTAATATCCCTTCACAGATTCCTCAAAGACAGAGTTTCCAAACTGGACAATGTAGTGTAAGCTTTAACTCTCTGAAACGATAGCACACGTCAGAGAGTAGTTTCTTGGAACACTTCTTTCTGGATTATATTTCAGGATATTTCACTGTTTGCTGAAGTCCTCAATGCACTGCAAAGTATCAGTTTTTCAGTTTTACAGGAACAGTGTTCAAACACAGCCTTACGAAAAAAGAGGTATAACTCCCTGAGAGGAATGCGCACATCAGAGGGCAGTTTTTCAAAAAGATTCTCTCCAGTTTTTTCTGAAGATATCTCCTATTTCTTCTGAGGCCTGAATGTGCTCCTGAATGTCCCTTTGTGAATCTGTCCATGACGTAGATTCAAAACTGTGTAAGAGAAAGAAAGTTTTATCTATGTGAGATGAATAGACATATCAATCCCAAAGCAGTTTCACAGAAATCTTCTTTCCAGTTTTTGTCTGAGGGTATTTCCTTTTTCACCATAGTCATCCATACAATCCGGAAAGTCCCCTGGTATCTTTTTCTCCAAGCGAGATTCCCCAATCCTCTATGAAAAGAAAATGTAACTCTGTGAGTGGAATGCACAGGTCACAAAGCAGCTAATCGGAAATCTCTCCAGTATCTATCTGAAGACATTTCCACTTTCACCGTAAGCCTCAAAGCACTCCCGAGTATCCCTTAGCTGACTAACCTAAAATAGTTTTAGAAAACTGCTTAATGAAAACAAGCATAACTGTGCGAGTGGAATTCACGTGACCTAGAGCAGTTTCACAGAAGGTTTCCTTCTGGATTTTATCGGAAGGTATTTCTTTTTCAACATATTCTTAAGAGCATTCCCAAATGTCCTTTCTATGGTTCCACTAAAACAGTGATTTCAAACTGCTGAATCCAAAGAATGATTTATGTCTATGAGATGAATACACACAACAGAAAGGAGATGCCCCGAAACCTTCTCCTGTTTTCGTTGGAAGACGTTTCCTTTCTCACCACAAACCTCTGGGCACCACTTCATATCCCTTCACAGATTCCTCAAACACAGAGTTTCCAAACTGTGCATCATCGTGCAACCTTTAACCCTCTGTAATGAATGCACACGGCAGAGACCAGTTTTTTGGAATGCTTCCTTCTGGGTATTATTTCCAGGATTTTCACTTTTTGCCATAGTCTTCAATGTCCTGCAAAATATCACGTTTTCAGTTTTACAGGAACAGTGTTCAAACACTGCCTTATGAGAAAAGAGGTATAACTCCCTGAGTGGAATGCAAAGATCACAAAGCAGTCTCTCAGAAAGCTTCTCTCCAATATTTTCAGAAGATATCTTCTATTACCCCACAGATCTGAATGTGCTCCTGAGTGTCCCTTCACGAATCCGTCCGTGATGCAGGTTCAAAACTGCATAATAGAAAAATATTTTGTCTATCTGAGATGAATAGACAAATCTATCCCAAAGAAATTTCACAGAGGGTTTATTTCCAGTTTTTGTCTGAGCCTATTTCTTTATCACCACATCGGTCCGTATACTCCCAATTTCCGCTGGTTGCGTTTTCACCAAATGGGGCACCAAAATCCTGTATGAGAAAAAAAGTATAACTCTGTGAGTGGAATACACAAGTAACATAGCAGCTGCTCGGAAATCTTCTCTCCAGTATCTATCTGAAGATATTTCCGCTTTCATCGTAAGCATCAAAGTGCTCCTGAGTATCCCTTAGCTGACTCACCAAAAACAGTGTTAGAATACTGCTCAATGAAAACAGAAGGTTAACTATGCGTGTGGAATTCACCTGACCTATAGCAGTTTCACAGAAAGTTTCCTTCTGGGTTTAACCGGAGGGTATTCCTTTTTCAGCATATTCTTAAGGGCGTTCCCAAATGTCCTTTTTCAGGCTCCACAGAAACAGTGATTTCAAACTGCTCAATCCAAACAATGATTTAACTCTAGGAGATGAATGCACACAACAGAAAGGAGTTGCTGCAAAACCTTCTCTCCAGTTTTCATCAGAAGTTGTTTCCTTTCTCAACACAAGCCTCCAGGCGCCACTTAATATCCTTTCACAGTTTCCTCAAACACAGAGTTTCCAATCTGGACAACATATTGCAAATGTTAACTCTCTGAAATGATTGCACACTTCATAACCCAATTCCTTGGGATGTTTCTTTCTGGGTTTTATTTCCGGGTTTTTCACTTTTCGCTGTAGTCTTCAATATGCTGCAAAGTTTCAGTTTTTCAGTTTTACAGGAACAGTGTTCAAGCACTACCTTATGAGAAAAGAGGTATAATTCCCTGAGTGGAATGCACACATCACAAAGCAGTTTCTCAGAAAGATTCTCTCCAGTTTTTATCTGAAGATACCACCTGTTTCTCCAGAGGACTGAATGTGCTCCCGAATGTCCCTTCGTGAATCCATCAGTGACTCAGATTCAAAACTGTGTAATAGAAAGAAAGTTTTATCTACGTGAGATGAATAGACATATCTATCCCAAAGCAGTTTCACTGAAATCTACTTTCTAGTTTTAGTCTGAGGATATTATCCTTTTTCACCATAGCCATCCATAGAATCCCAAAAGTCCCCTGGTTTCTTTTTCTCCAAACGGGAGTCCCCAATCCTCTATGAGAATAAAAGTTTTACTGTGAGTGGAATGCACAGATCACATAGCAGCTCCTCAGAAATCTTCTCTCCAGTACATATCTGAAGATATTTCCGTTTTCACCATAAGCCTCAAAGTGCTCCAGAGTATCCCTTAGCTGACTATTCTAAAGCAGTGTTAGAATACTGCTCATTGAAAACAGAATGGTAACTATGCCAGTGGAATTCACGTGACCTATAACAGTATTACAGAAAGTTTCCTTCTGGGTTTTACCGGAGGGTATTCCTTTTTCAGCATATTCTTAAGAGCATTCTCAAATGTCCTTTCTCAGATTCCACAGAAACAGTGATTTCAAACGGCTCATTCTAAAGAATGATTTAACTCTATGAGATGAATACACGCATCACAAAGCATTTTTTCCGTAAGCTTCTTTCCAGTTTTTGATGGAAGACGTTTCCTTTCTCACCACAAGCCTCTGTGCATCATGTAATATCCCTTCACAGATTGCCCAAACACAGAGATTCCAAACTGGGCAATGTAGTTTAAGCTTTAACTCTCTGAAATGATTGCACACTTCAGAGAGCACTTTTATGGAACGCTTCTCTCTGTGTTTTGTTTCAGGATATTTCACTGTTCACCATAGTCTTCAATGCACTGCAAAGTATCAGTTTTTCAGTTTTACAGGAACAGTGTTCAAACACTGCCTTATGAAAAAAGAGGTGTAACTCCCTGAGTGGAATGCATATATTACAAAGCAGTTTCTCAGAAAGATTCTCTCCAGTTTTTATCTGAAGATATCTCCTATATCTCCAGAGGCTTGAATGTGCTACTGAATGTCCCTTTGTGAATCCATCTGTGATGCAGATTCAAAACTGTGTAATAGAAAGAAAGCTTTATCTATATGAGATGACTAGACATACTTTTCTCAAAGCTGTTTGACAGAGAGCTTCTTCCAGTTTTTGTCTGAGGGTATTTCCTTTTTCACCATAGCTGCCCATATGCTCCCGAATGTCCTCTGGTAGCATTTACTCAAAACGGGATTCCCCAATCCTCTATTAGAAGAAAAATGTAACTCTGTGAGTGGAATGCACAGGTCACAAAGCAGCTCCTCGGAAATCTTCTCTTCAGTATCTATCTGAAGATATTTCTGCTTTCACCATAAGCCTCAAATCGCTACCAAGTATTCCTTGGCTGACTAACCTAAAACAGTTTTAGAATACTGCTTAATGAAAACAGAAGCTGAACTAAGCGAGTGGATTTCACATGACCTAGAGCAGTTTCACAGAATGTTTCCTTCTGGTTTTTATCAGCAGCTATTTCTTTTTCAAAATATTCTTAAGAGCATTCCAAAATGTCCTTTCTAAGTTTGCATTAAAACAGTGATTTCAAATTTCTCAACCCAAAGAATGATTTAAGTCTAAGAGATGAATACACACAGCAGAAAGGAGATGTCCTGAATTCTTCTCTCCTGTTTTCATCAGAAGACGTTTCCTTTCTCACCACAAGTCTCTGCACACCATTTAATATCCCTTCACAAATTCCTCAAACACAGAATTTCCAAATTGGGCAACTTAGTGTAACCTTTAACTCTCTGTAATGAATGCACACGTCAGAGAGCAGTTTCTTGGAACACTTCTTTCTGGGTTTTATTTCCGGGTTTTTCACTTTTCGCCATCATCTTCAATATCCTACAAAATATCATATTTTCAGTTTTACAGAAACAGTGTTAAAACACTGCCTTATGAGAAAAAAGGTATAACTCCCTGAGTGGAATGTGCACATTACAAAGCAGTTTCTCAGAAAGATTCACTCCAGTTTTTATCTGAAGATATCTCCTATTTCTCCACAGGCCTGAATGTGCTCCCGAATGTCCCTTTGTGACTCCGTGCATGACGCAGATTCAAAACTGTGTGATAGAAAGAAAGTTTTATCTATGTGAGATGAATAGACATATTCATCCCAAAGCAGTTTCACAGAAATCTTCTTCCAGTTTTTGTCTGAGGATATTTCCTTTTTCACCGTAGCCATCCATACAATCCCAAAAGTCCCCTGGTAGGATTTTTTCCAAACGCGGTTTCTCAATCCTCTATGAGAAGAAAAGTATAACTCTGTGAGTGGAATGCACAGGTCACAAAGCAGCATCTCGAAAATCTTCTCTCCAATATCTATTTGAAGATATTTCCGCTTTCACCATAAGCCTGAAAGCCCTCCCGAGTATTCCTTATCTGACTGACCTTAAATAGTTTTAAAATACTGCTTAATGAAAACAGAAGCTTACCTGTGCATGTGGGATTCACGTGACCTATAGCAGTTTCACAGAAAGTTTCCTTCGGGTTTTTAATGGAAGTTATTCCTTTATCAGCATTTTCTTAAGAGTGTTCCCAAATATCATTTCTAAGGTTCCACTAAAACAGGGATTTCAAACTGCTCAATCCAAAGAATGATTTAACTCTATGAGATGAATACACACAACAGAAAAGAGTTGCCCCAAAATCTTCTCTCCAGTTTTCATCAGAAGACGTTTCCTTTCTTACACAAGCCTCCAGGAGCCACTTAATATCCCTTCACAGATTTCTCAAACACAGAGTTTCCAAACTGGGCCACGTAGTGTAACCTTTAATTCTCTGTAATGAATGCACACGCCAGAGAGCAGTCTCTTATAACGCTTCCTTCTGTGTTTTATTTCCGGGTTTTTCACCTTTCATCGTAGTATTCATTACCCTGCAAAATATCACATTTTCAGTTTTACAGGTACAGTGTTCAAACACTGCCTTATGAGAAAAGAGGTATAACTGCCTGAGAGGAATGCACACATCACAAAACAGTTTCTCAGAAAGCCTCTATCCAATTTTCTTCTGATGATATCTCCTATTTTCCCACAGGCCTAAATGTGCTTCCGAGTGTCCGTTCACGAATCTGTCCATGACGCAGTTTCAAAACCACTTAATAGAAAAAAGTTTTATCTATTTGAGATGAATAGATATATCCATCCCAAATCAACATCACAGAAAGCATCTTTCCAGTTTTTTCTGAGGATATTTCCTTTTTCACCCTAGCCGTCCATATACTCCCGAATGTCCCCTGGTGCTGTTTACTCCACACGTGATTCTCCAATCCTCTATGAGAAGAAAAGTATAACTTTGAGAGTAGAATGCACAAGTCTCATAGTAGTTCCTCGGAAATCTTCTCTCCAGTATCTATCTGAAGATAATTCCGTTTTCACCGTAAGCCTCAAAGCGCTCCCAAATATCCCTTAGCTGACTCACCAAAAACAGTCTTAGAATATAGCTCAATGAAAACAGAAGGTTAACTATGCCAGTGGAATTCACGAGACCTATAGCAATTTCACAGAAAGTTTCCTTCTGCATTTTACCAGAGGGTATTCCTTTTTCAGCATATTCTGAAGAACATTCCCAAATGTCCTTTCTCAAGTTCCACAGAAACAGTGATTTCAAACTGCTCAATCCAAGAATGATTTAACTCTACGAGATGAATACACACATCACAAAGCAGTTGCTCTGAAAGTTTCTGTCCAGTTTTTGTCGGAAGACATTTCCTTTCTCATCACAAGCCTCCGGGTGACAATTAATATCCCTTCACAGATTCTGCAAAGGCAGAGTTTCCAAACTGGACAACGTATTGAAAGCTATAACTCTCTAAAATAATTGCACACGTCAGAGAGCAGGTTCTTGGAACGCTTCTTTCTGTGTTTTATTTCAGGATATTTCACTGTTCCCTGTAGTCTTCAACGCACTGCAAAGTATCAGTTTTTCAGTTTTACAGGAACAGTGTTCAAACACTACCTTATGAGAAAAAAGGTATAACTCCCTGAGTGGTATGAGCACATCACAAAGCAGTTTCTCAGAAAGATTCTTTCCAGTTTTTATCTGAAGATATCTCCTTTTTCCCCACAGGCCTGAATGTGCTCCCAAACATCCCTTCACGAATCCGTCCATGGCGTAGATTCAAAATTGCGTAATAGAAAGAAACCTTTATCTATGTGAGATGATTAGATATATCTATCCCAAAGCAGTTTCACAGAAAGCTTCTTTCCAGTTTTTGTCTGACGATATTTCCTGTTTCACCATAGACATCCATATACTCCCGAATGTCCCCTGGTGCTGTTTCCTCCACACGTGATTCCCCAATCCTCTATGAGAAGAAAAGTATAACTCTCTCAGTGGAATGCACACGTCACAAATTCACCTCTGGGAAATCTTCTCTCCAGTTGTTATCTGAAGTTATTTCCTTTTTCTTGTAAGCCTCAAAGTGCTATGGAATATCACTTTGCAGAATAACAAAAACAGTGTTACAATACAGCTCAATGAAAACGGAATCTTAGCTGTGCGAGCAGACTTCATGTGACCTAGAGCAATTTCACAGAAAGTTTCCTTCTGGTTTTTATTGGAGAGTATTTCTTTTTCTGCATATTCTTAAGAGCCTTCCCAAATGTCCTTTCTCAGATTCCACAGAAACAGTGATTTCAAACTGCTCAGTCCAAAGAATGATTTAACTCTATGAGTTGAATATACGCATCACAAAGTAGTTGCTCTGATAGCTCATCTCCAGTTTCGATTGGAAGACCTTTCCTTTCTCACCACAAGCCACCGGACGCCATGTAATATCCCTTCACAGATTCCTCAGAGACAGAGTTTCCAAACTGAACTACGTATTGTAAGCTTTGTCTCTCTGAAATGATTGCACTCGTCAGAGAGCAGTATCTTGGAATGCTTCTTTCTAGGTTTTATTTCAGGATATTTCACTGTTCACCATAGTCTTCAATGCACTGCAAAGTATCAGTTTTTCAGTTTTACAGGAACAGTGTTCAAACACTGCCTTATGAGAAAAGAGGTATAACTCCCTGAGTGGAATGTGCACATCACAAAGCAGTTTCTCAGAAAGATTCTCTCCAGTTTTTATCTGAAGATATCTCCTATTTTTTTCAGAGGCCTCAATGTGCTCCCGAATGTCCCTTCACGAATCCATCCGTGATGAAGATTCAAAACTGTGTCATAGAAAGAAAGTTTTATCTATGTGAGATGAAAAGACATATCTATCCCAAAGCAATTTTACAGAAATCTTCTTTCCAGTTTTTGTCTGAGGATATTTGCTTTTTCACCATAGCCATGCATACAATCCCGAAAGTCCCCTGGAAGCTTTTCCTCCAAACGGAATTCCTCAGTTCTCTATGAGAATAAAAGTGTAACTATTTGAGTGGAATGCACAGGTCACAATGCAGCTCCTCGGAAATCTTCTGCCAGTATCTATCTGAAGACATTTCCGCTTTCACCGTAAGCCTCAAAGTGTTCCGAGTATCCCTTAGCTCACTAACCTAAAACAGTATTACAATACTGCTTAATGAAAACAGAAGCTTACCTGTGCGAGAGGAATTCACGTGACCTATACCAGTTTCACAGAATGTTTCCCTCTGTTTTTCTTTTTCGGAAGGTATTTCTTTTTCAACATATGCTTAAGAGCGTTCCCAAATGTCCTTTCTGAGCTTCCCCTAAAACAGTAATTTCAAACTGCTGAATCCCAAGAATGATTTAAATCTACGAGATGAATACACACAACAGAAAGGAGATGTCCCAAAATCTTCTCTCCAGTTTTCATCAGAAGACATTTCCTTTCTCACCACAAGCCTGCGGGCGCCACTTCATATCCTTTCACAGATTGCTCAAACACAGAGTTTCCAAACTGGACAACGTACTGTAAACTTTAACTCTCTGTAATGAATGCACACGTCAGAGAGCAATTTCTTGGAATGGTTCTTTCTGGGTTTTATTTCGGGTTTTTCACTTTTCCCCATAGTCTTCAATGCCTTGCAAAATATCAGCTTTTCGGTTTTACAGGAACAGTGTTCAAACACTACGTTATGAGAAAAGAGGTATAACTCCCTGAGTGGAATGCACACATCACAACAGAGTTTCTCAGAAAGCTTCTCTCCAATTTTTTTCTGAAGTTATCTCCTAATTCACCACAAGCCTGAATGTGCTTCTGAGTGTAGCTTCAAGAATCTGTCCACGAAGCAGATTCAAAGCTGCGTAATAGATAAAAGTTTTATCCATCTGAGATGAATAGACATATCTATTCTAAATAAATTTCACAGAAAGTTCCTTTCCAGTAATTGTCTGAGGATATTTTCTTTTTCACCATAGCCGTCCATATACTCCCGAATGTCCGCTGGAAGTGTTTTCACCAAATGGGATACCAAAATCCTCTCTGAGAAGAAAAGTATAAATCTGTGAGTGGAATGAACATGTCAAATAGCAGCTCCTCGGAAATCTTCTCTCCAGTATCTATCTGAAGATATTTCCAATTACTCCATGAGCCTCAAAGTGCTCCCGAGTATCCCTTAGCTAACTCACCAAAAACAGTGTTAGAATACTGCTCAATGAAAACGGAAGGTTAACTATGCGAGTGGAATTCACGTGACCTATAGCAGTTTCACAGAAAGTTTCCTTCTGGTTTTCACTGGAGGGTGTTCCTTTTTTCACATATTCTTAAGAGCATTCACAAATGTCCCTTCTCAGGTTCCACAGAAACAGTGATTTCAAACTGCTCAATCCAAAGCATGATTTAACTCTATGAGATGAATACACACATCACAAAGCAGTTGCTCCTAAAACTTCCATCGAGTTTTCATCGGAAGACGCGTCCTTTCCGACCACAAGCCTCTGGGCAACACTTAATATCCCTTCACAGATTCCTGCAACACAGAGTTTCCAAACTTGGCAATGTAGTGTAAACTTGAACTCTCTGAAATGAATGCACACGTCAGAGAACAATTTCTTGGAACGCTGCTTTCTGCGTTTTATTTCAGGATATTTCACTTTTCACCATAGTCTACAATGCTCTGGAAAATATCACTTTTTCAGTTTTTCAGGAACAGTGTTCAAACACTGCCTTATGAAACAAGAGGTATAACTCCCTGAGTGGAATGCAAACATCAAAAAGCAGTCTCTTAGAAAGCTTCTCTCCAGTTTTTATCTAAAGATATCTCCTTTTTCCACAGAGACCCGAATGTGGTCCCGAATGTCCATTCGCGAATCCGTCCATGATGCAGTTTTAAAGCTGTGTAATAGAAAGAAAGCTTTATCTATGTGAGATGACTAGACATACCTCTCCCAAAACAGTTTCACAGAAAGTTTCTTTCCAGTTTATGTCTGAGGATATTTCCTTCTTCACCATAGCCATCCAAATACTCCCGAATGTCCCCTGGTAACGTTTACTCCAAATGGGATTCCCCAATCCTGTATGAGGAGAAAAGTATAATTCTGTGAGTGGAATGCACACGTCACAAAGCAGCTTCTTGGAAATCTTCTCTCCAGTTGTTATCTGAAGGTATTTCCTTTTTCACCACAAGCCTCAAAGCGCTACAGTATATCACTTCACAGATTAACAAAAACAGTGTAACAATACTGCTCAATGAAAACAGAAGCTTAACTGTGCGAGTGGCTTCACGTGACCTAGAGCAATTTCACAGAAAGTTTCCTTCTGGTTTTTATTGGAGAGTATTTCTTTTTCCGCATATTCCTTAGAGCACTCCCAAATGTCCTTTCTCAGATTCCACAGAAACAGTGATTTCAAACTGCTCAATTCAAAGAATGATTTAACTCTATGAGTTGAATACATGCATCACAAAGTAGTTGCTCCGATAGCTCCTCCCCAGTTTGGATCGGAAGACTTTTCCTTTCTCACCACAAGCCACCGGACGCCATGTAATATCCCTTCACAGATCATTCAAAGACAGAGTTTCCAAACTGAACTACGTATTGTAAGCTTTGTCTCTCTGAAATGATTGCACACGTAAGAGAGCAGTATCTTGGAATGTTTCTTTCTGGGTTTTATTTAGGATATTTCACTGTTCGCCATAGTCTTCAATGCACTGCAAAGTATCAGTTTTCCAGTTTTACAGGAACAGTGTTCAAATACTGCCTTATGAGAAAAGAGGTATAACTCCCTGAGTGGAATGCGCACATCACTAAACAGTTTCTCAGAAAGATTCTCTACAGTTTTTATCTGAAAATATCTCCAATTTTTCAGAGGCCTCAATGTGCTCCCGAATGTCCCTTCATGAATCTGTCCGTGACGCAGATTCAAAACTGCGTAATAGAAAGAAAGTTTTGTCTATGTGAGATGAATAGACTATTCTATCCCAAAGCACTTTTACAGAAACCTGTTTCCAGTTTCTCTCTGAGGATATTTGCTTTTTCACCATAGCCATCCATACAATCCCAAAAGTCCCCTGCTAGCTTTTTCTCCAAACGGCATTTCCCAATCCTCTATGAGAATAAAAGTGTAATTCTTTGAGTGGAATGCACAGGTCACAAAGCAGCTCCATGGAAATCTTCTGTCCAGTATCTATCTGAAGACATTTCCACTTCCACCGTAAGCCTCAAAGCGCTGCCGAGTGTCCCTGAGGTGACTAACCTAAAACAGTATTAGAATACTGCTTAATGAATACAGAAGCTTACATTTGCGAGTGGAATTCACTTGACCTATAGCAGTTTCACAGAATGTTTCCCTTTGGTTTTTTTTGCAAGGTATTTCTTTTTCAACATATTCTTAAGAGCGTTCCCAAATGTCCTTTCTGAGCTTCCACTAAAACACTGATTTCAAACTGTTCTATCCAAAGAATGATTTAAATCTACGAGAAGAATACACACAACAGAAAGGAGTTGTCCCAAAATCTTCTCTCCAGTTTTCATCAGAAGACATTTCCTTTCTCACCACAAGCCTGTGGGTGCCACTTCATATCCCTTCAAAGATTCCTCAAACACAGAGTGTCCAAACTGAGAAGCATAGTGTAACCTTTACCTCTCTGTGATGAATGCACCCGTCAGAGAGCAGTTTCTTGGAACACTTCTTTCTGGGTTTTATTTCCGGGTTTTTCACTTTTTGCCATAGTCTTCAATGCCTTGCAAAATATCAGCTTTTCGGTTTTACAGGAACAGTGTTCAAACACTGCATTATGAGAAAAGAGATATAACTCCCTGAGTGGAATGCACAGGTCACAACAGTTTCTCAGAAAGCTTCTCTCCAATTTTTTTCTGAAGATATCTGCTAATTCCCCAAAGGCCTGAATGTGCTTTTGAGTGTCCCTTCAAGAATCTGTCTATGATGCAGATTCAAAACTGCCTAAAAAAAATAGTTTTACCTATATGAGTTGAATAGACATATCTATCCCAAAGCAGTTTCACAGAAATTTTCTTTCCAGTTTTTGTCTGAGGATATTTCCTTTTTCACCATAGACGTTTATATACTCCTTAATGTCCCCTGTAGCATTTTCAACAAACGGGGTACCAAAATCCTCTATGAGATGAAAAGTATAACTTTGTGAGTGGAATGCACACGTCACATAGCAGCAGCTCCTCGGAAATTTTCTCTCCAGTATCTATCTGAAGATATTTCCGTTTTCACTGAAAGCCTCAAAGCGCTCCCGAGTATCCCTTAGCTGACTAACCTAAAACGGTGTTAGAATATGGCTCAATGAAAACAGAAGGTTAACTATGAGAGTGGAATTCAAGTGACCTATAGCAGTTTCACAGAAAGTTTCCTTTTGGGTTTTACCGGTGGGTATTCCTTTTTCAGCGTATTCCTAAGAGCGTTCCCAAATGTCATTTCTTAGCTTCCACACAAACAGTGATTTCCAACTGTGCAATCCAAAGAAAGATTTAACTCTATGAAATGAATACACACATCCCAAAGCAGTTGCTCCGAAAGTTTCTGTCCAGTTTTCACCAGAAGACGTTTCCTTTCTCAACACAAGCCTCTGGGTGACACTTAATATCCCTTCACAGATTCTTCAAACACAGAGTTTCCAAACAGGGCAACGTAGTGTAAGATTTAACACTCTGAAATGAATGCAGACGTTAGAGAACTATTTCTTGGATTGCTTCTTTATGGGTTTTATTTCGGGATATTTCCCTTTTCACCATAGTCTTCAATGCACTGCAAAATATCACTTATTCAGGTTGACAGGAACAGTGTTCAAACACTGCCTTATGCAAAAAGAAGTATAACTCCCTGAGTGAATGCAAACATCAGAAAGCAGTCTCTCAGATAGCTTCTCTCCAGTTTTTATCCGAAGATATCTCCTTTTTCCCAACAGTCCTGCATGTGCTCCCGAATGTCCCTTCGCAAATCCATCCATGACACAGATTCAAAACTGCGTAATAGAAAGTTTTATCTATGTGAGATGAACAGACATATCTATCCCAAAGAAGTTTCACAGAAATTTTCTCTCCAGGTTTGTCTGAGAAAATTTCCTTTTTCACCATAGCTGTCCATAGAATCCAGAGAGTCCCCTGTAGCTTTTTCTCCAAAAGCAATTCCCCAATCTTCTATGAAAAGAAAAGTGTAAATCTGTGAGTGGAATGTACAGGTCACAGGGCAGCTCCTCTGAAATCTTCTCTCCAGTGTCTGTCTGAAGATATTTCTGTTTTCACCGTAAGCCTCAAAGTGCTCCCGAGTATCCCTTAGCTGATTCACCTAAAACACTGTTAGAATACTGCTCAATGGAAACAGAAGGTTAACTATGTGAGTGGAATTCACGTGACCTATAGCAGTTTCACAGGTTTCCTTCTGTGTTTTACTGGAGGGTATTCCTTTTTCAGTATATTCTTAAGAGCATTCACAAATGTCCTTTCTCAGGTTCCACAGAAACAGTGATTTTAAGCTGCTCAATCCAAACAACCATTTAACTCTAGGAGATGAATACACACATTGCAAAGCAGTTGCTCCGAATACTTCTGTCCAGTTTTCATTGGATGACGTTTCCTTTCTCACCACAAGCCTCTGGGCGAAACTTAATATCCCTTCACAGATTCCTCAAACACAGAGATTCCAAACTGGACAACGTAGTGTAAGCTTTAACTCTCTGAAATGAATGCACATGTGAGAAAGCAATTTCTTGGAATGCTTCTTTCTGGGTTTTATATCAGGATATTTCACTTTTCGCCATAGTCTTCAATGCGCTGCAAAATATCACTTATTCAGTTTTACAGGAACAGTGTTGAAGCATTGCCTTATGAAGAAAGAGGTAAAACTCCCTGAGTGGAATGCAAACATCAAAAGGCAGTCTCTCAGAAAGCTTCTTTCCAGTTGTTATCTGAAGATATCTCCTGTTTCCCCTCAGGCCTGAATGTGCTCCCGAATCTCCCTTTGCAAAATCATCCATGACGCAGTTTCAAAACTGCATAAGAGAACGAAAGCTTTATCTATGTAAGATAACTAGACATACCTATCCCAAAGAAGTTTCACACAAAGCTTCTTTCCAGTTTTTGTCTGAGGATGTTTCCTTTTTCACCATAGTCGTCCATATACTCCCGAGTGTCCCCTGGTAGCGTTTATTCCACAAGTGATTCCCCAATCCTCTATGAGAAGAAAAGTATAACTCTGTGAGTGGAATGCACACGTCACAAAGCATCTTCTGGGAAATCTTATCTCCAGTGGTTATTTGAAGATATTTCCTTTTTCACAGTAAGCCTCCAAGCATTACGGAATATCACTTTGCAGACTAAACAAAAACAGTGTTACAATACTGCTCTATGAAAACAAAAGCTTACCTGTGCGAGTGGACTTCACATGACCTACAGCAGCTTCACAGAAAGTTTCCTTCTGGTTTTTATTAGAGAGTATTTCTTTTTCAGCATATTCTTAAGAGCATTCCCAAATGTCCTTTCTCAGATTCCACAGAAACAGTGATTTCACACTGTTCAGTCCAAAGAATGATTTAACTCTATGAGTTGAATACACACATCACAAAGCAGTTGCTCCGATAGCTTCCATCCAGTTTTCATCAGAAGACGTTTCTTTCTCATCAAAGACTCTGGGTGCCACGTGATATTCCTTCACAGATTCCTGGACGGCAGAGTTTCAAACTGGACAACCTATTGTAAGCTTTAACTCTCTGAAATAATTGCACACGTAAGAGAACAGCTTCTTGGAGCACTTCTTTCTGGGTTTTATTTCAGGATATTTCACTGTTCGCCATAGTCTTCAATGCACTGCAAAGTATCAGTTTTTCAGTTATACAGGAACAGTGTTCAAACACTGCCTTATGAGACAAGAGGCATTACTCCCTGAGTGAAATGCACACATCACAAGGCATTTTCTCACAAAGATTCTCTCCACTTTTTTTCTGAAGATATCTCCTATCTCTCCAGAGGCCTCAATGTGCTCCCAAACGTCCGTTTGCGAATCCATCCGTGACGCAGATTCAAAACTGCGTAATACAAAGAAAGTTTTATCTATCTGAGATGAATAGACATATCAGTCCTAAGGCAATTTCTCAGAAAGCTTCTTTCCAGTTTTTGCCTGAAAATATTACCTTTTTCACCATAGCCATCCGTATACTCTCGAATGTCCCCTCAGTAGTGTTTCCAACAAAAGAGGTCCCAAAATACTCTATAAAAAGAAAAGTATAACTCTGTGAGTGGAATGCACAAGTCACATAGTAGCTCCTCGGAAATCTTCTCTCCAGTATCTATCTGAAGATATTTCCGTTTTCACTGTAAGCCTCAAAGTGCTCCCGAGTATCCCTTAGTTCACTCACCAAAAACAGTGTTAGAATACTGCTCAATGAAAACCAAAGGTTAACTATGCGAGTGGAATTCATGTGACATATAGCAGTTTAACAGAAAATTTCCTTCTGGGGTTTTACTGGAGGGTATTCCTTTTTCAGCATATTCTTAAGTGCGCTCCCAAATGTCCCTTCTCAGGTTCCATAGAAACAGTGATTTAAAACTGCTCACTTCAAAGAACGATTTAACTCTACGAGATGAATATACACATCACAAAACAGTTGCGCTGAAAGCTTCTGTCCAGTTTTCGTCAGAAGACGTTTCCTTTCTCACCACAAGCCACTGGGCGACACTTAGTATTCCTTCACAGATTCCTCACACACAGAGTTTCCAAACTGGCAACGTAGTGTAAGCTTTAACTCTCTGAAATGATTGCACACGTCAGAGAGCAATTTCTTGGAACGCTTTTTTCTGGGTTCTATTTCAGGATATTTCACTTTTTGCCATAGTCTTCAATGCGCTGCAAAATATCACTTATTCATTTTTACAGGAACAGTGTTCACACACTGCCTTATGAGAAAAGAGGTAGAAGTCCCTGAGTGGAATGCGCACATCACAAAGGAGTTTCTCAGAAAGATTCTCTCCAGTTTTGATCTGAAGATATCTCCTATTTCTTCAGAGGCCAGAAAGTGCTCCCGAATGTCCCTTCGTGAATCCATCTGTGACACAGATTCAAGACTGCATAATAGAAAAAATGTTTTATCTATATGAAATGAATAGACATATCTAACCAAAAGCAGTTTCACAGAAATCTTCTTTGCAGTTTTTGTCTGAGGATATTTCCTTTTTCACCATAGCCATCCATAGAATCCCGAAAGTCCCCTGGTATCTTTTTCTCCAAATGGGATTGCCCAATCCTCTATGAGAAGAAAAGTTTAGCTCTGTGAGTGGAATGCACAGGTCACAAAGCAGCTCCCCGGAAATTTTCTGTCCAGTATCTATCTGAAGATATTTCCGTTTTCACCGTAAGCCTCAATGTGCTCTCAAGAATCCCGTAGCTAACTTACCTAAAACACTGTTAGAAAACTGCTCAATGAAAACAGAAGTTTAACTTTGCGAATGTAATTCAGGTGACCTATAGCAGTTTCACAGAAAGTTTTCTTCTGGTTTTCACCGGAGAGTATTCGTTTTTCAGTATATTCTTAAGAGCATTCCCAAATGTCCCTTCTCAGGTTCCACAGAAACAGTGATTTCAAACTGCTCAATCCAAACAACCATTTAACTCTACGAGATGAATACACACATCACAAAGCAGTTGCTCTGAAAGCTTCTGTCCAGTTTTCGTCGGAAAACGTTTCCTTTCTCACCACCAGCCTACGGCCGACCCTTAATATCCCTTCACAAATACCTCAAACACAGAGTTTCCAAACTGGGTGATGTAGTGTAAGCTTTAACTTTGTGAAATGAATACACACGTCAGAGAGCAATTTCTTAGAACGCTTCTTTATGGGTTTTATTTCAGGATATTTCACTTTTCGCCGTAGTCTTCAATACCCTGTAAAATATCACTTATTCAGTTTTACAGGAACAGTGTTCAAACACTGCCTTTTGAAAAAAAAGGTGTCACTCCCTGTGTGAATTGCAAACATCAAAAAGGAGTCTCTCAGAAAGCTTCTCTCCAGTTTTTATCTGAAGATATCTCCTTTCTTCCCACAAGCCTGAATGTGCTCCCGAATGTCCATTCATGAATCCGTCCTAGATGCAGTTTCAAAGCTGCATAATATAAAGAAAATTTTATCTATGTGAGATGGCTAGACATATCTATCCCAAAGCTGTTTCACAGAAAGCACCTTTCCAGTTTTTGTCTGAGGATATTTCCTATTTCACCATAGCCATCCATATACTCCTCTATATCCCCTGGTAGCATTTACTCCAAACGGGATTCCCCAATCCTCTATGAGAATAAAAGTGTAACTCTGTGAGTGTAAAGCACAGGTCACAAAGCAGCTAATTGGAATTCCTTTCTCCAGTATCTATATGAAGATATTTCCGCTTTCACCATAAGACTCAAAGAGCTCCTGTGTATCCCTTAGCTGAGTAACCAAAAACAGTGTTAGAATGCAGCTCAATGAAAACAGAAAGTTAACTAGTGTGTGGAATTCTCGTGACCTATAGTAGTTTCACAGAAAATTTCCTTCTGGGATTTGCCAGAAGCTATTCCTTTTTCAGGATACTCTTATGAGCGTTCCCAAATGTCCTTTCTCAGGTTCCACAGAAACAGTGATTTCAAACTGCTCAATCCAAAACTGATTTAACTCTATGAGATGAATACACACATCACAAAGCACTTGCTCCGAAAGCTTCGGTCCAATTTCATTGGAAGATGTTTCCTTTCTCACCACAAACCTCCAGTCGACACTTAATATCCCTTCACAGATTCCTCAAACACAGAGTTTCCAAACTGGGTGAGGTATTGTAAGCTTTAACTCTCTGAAATGAATGCACACGTCAGACAGCAATTTCTTGGAACACTTCTTTCTGGGTTTTATTTCAGAATATAATATTCACCATAGTCTTCAAAGCGCTGCAAAATATCACTTATTCAGTTTTACAGGAACAGTGTTCAAACACTGCCTTATGAAAAAAGGGGCATAATCCCCTGAGTGGAATGCTAACATCAAAAATCAGTCTCTCAGAAAGCTTCTCTCCAGTTTTTATCTGAAGATACCTCCTTTTTCTCCAGAGGCCTGACGGTGATCCTGAATGTCAATTCACGAATCCGATCATGACGCAATTTCAAAGCTGCGTAATAGACAGAAAGCTTTATCTATGTGAGATGACTAGACATACCTATCCCAACGCAGTTTCATAGAAAGCCTCTTTCCAGTTTTTGTCTGACGATATTTCCTTTTTCACCATAGCCATCCATATACTCCGGGATGTTCCCTGGTACTCCAAACGGGATTCCCCAATCCTCTATGAGAAGAAAACTATAACTCTGTGAGTGGAATGCACACGTCACAAAGCAGCTTCTGAGAAATCTCCTCTCCAGTTGTTATATGAAGGTATTTCCTTTTTCACCATAAGCCTCAAAGCGTTACCAAATATCACTTCACTGACTAAACAAAAACAGTGTTACAATAATGCTCAATGACAGCAGAAGCTTAACTGTGCGAGTGGACTTCACGTGACCTAGAGCAGTTTCACAGAAAGATTCCTTCTGGTTTTTATTGGAGAGTATTTCTTTTTCAGTATATTCTTAGGAGCGTTCCCAAATGTCCTTTCTCAGATTCCACAGAAATGGTGATTTCAAACTGCTCAGTCCAAAGATTGATTTAACTCTATGAGTTGAATACATGAATCACAAAACAGTTTCTTCGATAGCTTTTTTCCAGTTTTCCTCCGAAGACGTTATCTTTCTCACCACAAGTCTCCAGTCACCACGTAATATCCCTACACAGATTGGTCAAAGACAGAGTTTCCAAACTGGACAACGTATTGTAAGCTTTAACTCTCTGAAAAGATTACACACGTCAGAGAGCTGTTTCTTGGAATGCATCTTTCTGGGTTTTATTTCGGGATATTTCACTATTCGCCATAGTCTTCAATGCACTTCAAATTATCCGTTTTTCAGGTTTACAGGAAGAGTGTTCAAAGACTGCCTTATGAGAAAAGAGGTATAACTCCTTGAGTGGAATGAGCACATCACAAAGCAGTTTCACAGAAAGAGTCTCTCCAGTTTTTATCTGAAGATATCTCCAATTTCTCCACAGGCCTGAATGTGCTCCCGAATGTCCCTTCGTGAATCCGTCAGTGACGTAAATTCAAAACTATGTAACAGAAAGGAAGTTTTATCTATGTGAGTAGTATAGACATATCTATCCCAAAGCAGTCTCCAGAAATCTTTTATCCAGTTTTTTTCTGAGGATATTTCCTTTTTCAAAATAGCCATCCATTGAATCCTGAAAGTCCCCTGGTAGCTCTTTCTCCAAAAGGGGTTCCCCATTCCTCTATGAGAGGAAAAGTGTAACTCTGTGAGTGGAATGCACAGGTCACAAAGCAGCTCCTCAGAAATCTTCTCCCCAGAATCGATCTGAAGATATTTCCACTTTCACCGTAAGCCTCAAAGTGCTCCCGAGTATCCCTTAGCTGACTACCCTAAAACAGTTTTAGAATACAGCTTTATGAAAACAGAAGCTTACCTGTGCAAATGGAAATCATGTGACCTAGAGCAGTTTCACAGAATGTTTCCTTCTGGTTTTTATTGGAAGGTATTTCTTTTCAGCATATTCCTAAGAGCGTTCCCAAACGTCCTTTCTAATGTTCCACGAAAACAGTGATTTCAAACTGTTCAATTCAAAGAATGATTTATGTCTATGAGAAAATACACACAACAGAAAGGAATTGCCCCGAAATCTTCTCTCCAGTTCATCAGAAGACGTTTCCTTTCTCACCACAATCCTCTGGGTGCCACTTCCTATCCCTTCACAGATTTCTCAAACACAGAGTTTTTCAATTGTGCAATGTAGTGCAACCTTTAATTCTATGTAATGAATGCACACGTCAGAGAGCAGTTTCTTGAAACGCTTCCTTCGGGGTTTTATTTCCGGGTTTTTCACTTTTTGCCATAGTCTTCAATGCCCTGCAAAATATCACCTTTTCAGTTTTACAGGAACAGTGTTCAAACACTGCCTTACGTGAAAAGAGGTATAACTCCGAGTGGAATGCACACATCCCAAAACTGTTTCTCAGAAAGCATCTCTCCAATTTTTTTCTGAAAATATCTCCTATTTCCCCAAAGGCATTAATGTGCTTCCGAGTGACCCTTCAGGAATTCGTCCATGACACAGAATCAAAAATGTGTAATAGAGTATGCTTTATCTATCTGAGATGATGAGACATATCTATTCCAAAGCATTTTAACAGAAATCTTCTTTCTGGTTATTGTCTGAGGATATTTTCTTTTTCACCATAGCCATCCATATTCTCCCTAATGTCCCCTGTTAGCGTTTTCACCAAACGGGGTACCAAAATCCTCTATGAGAAGAAAAGTATAACTGTGTGATTGGAATGCACACGTCACATAGCAGCTCCTCGGAAATCTTCTCTCCAGTATCTATCTGAAGATATTTCCGTTTTCACCATAACCTTCAAAGCACTCCCGAGTATCCCTTAGCTGACTCACCAAAAACAGTGTTAGAATACTGCTCAATGGAAACAGAAGGTTAACTATGTGAGTGGAATTCACGTGACCTATAGCAGTTTCACAGAAAGTTTCCTTCTGGGTTTTACCGGAGGATATTCCTTTTTCAGCATATTCTTAAGAGCGTTCCCAAATGTCCTTTCTCAGGTTCCACAGAAACAGTGATTTCAAAGTACTCAATCCAAAGAATGATTTAACTCTATGAGATGAATACACACATCACAAGGCAGTTGCTCCAATAGCTTCTGTCCAGTTTTCGTCGAAAGATGATTCTTTTCTCACCAAAGGCCTCCGGGCAACACTCCATATCCCTTCACAGATTCCTGAAACACAGAGTTTCCAAACTGGGCAACATCGTGTAAGCTTTAACTCTCTAAATGCATGCACTCGTCAGAGAGCAATTTCTTGGAACGCTTCTTTCTGGGTTTTATTTCAGGATATTTCTCTTTTCACCAGTTTTCAATGTGCTGCAAAATATCACTTATTCAGTTTTACAGGAACAGTGTTTAAACCCTGGCTTAAGAAAAAAGAGGTATAACTCCTGGAGTGGAATGCAAATATTAAAAGCAGTCTCTCAGAAAACTTCTCTTCAGTTTTTATCTGAAGATACCTCCTTTTTCCCTACAGGCCTGAATGTGCTCCCGAATATCCCTTCACGAATCCGTCCATGACGCATTTTCAAAACTGCGTAATAGAAAGAAAGCTTTATCTATGAGTTGACTAGACATACCTATCCCAAAGCAGTTTCACAGGAAGCTTCTTTCCAGTTTTTATCTGATGTTGTTTCCTTTTCCATGATAGCCGTCCATAAACTACCGAATGTCGCCTGGTAGGATTTTCACCAAACCAGGTACCAAAATCCCCTATGAGAAGAAAAGTATAACTCTGTGAGAGGAATGCACACGTCACATAGCAGCTCCTTGGAAATCTTCTCTCCAGTATCTATCTGAAGATATTTCCGTATACACCGTAAGCCTCAAAGTGCTCCCAAGTACCCTTAGTGTACTCACCAAAAACAGTGTTAGAATACTGCTCAATGAAAACAGAAGGTTAAATATGAGATGGAATTCACGGGACCTATAGCAGTTTCACGGAAAGTTTCCTTCTGGGTTTTACAGGAGGGTATTGCTTTTTCAGCATATTCTTAAGAGCCTTCTCAAATGTCCTTTCTCAGGTTTTACAGAAATAGTGATTTCAAACAGCTCAATCCAAAGAATGATTTAACTCTATGATATGAATACACACATCACAAAGCAGCTGCTCCGAAAGCTTCTGTCCAGTTTCGTCGGAAGACGATTCCTTTCCGACCACAAGCCTGGAGGTGACACTTAATATCCCTTCCAAGATTCCTCAAACACAGAGTTTTCAAACTGGGAAACGTAGTTTAAGATTTAACTCTCTGAAATGAATGCACATGTCAGAGAGCAATTTCTTGGAACACTTCTTTCTGGGTTTTATTTCAGGGTATTTCACTTTTCGCCATAGTCTTCAATGCTCTGTAAAATATCACTTATTCAGTTTTACAGGAACAGTGTTCAAACACTGCCTTATGAAAAAAGAGGTATAACTCCCTGAGTGGAATGGCAACACCAAAAAGCAATCTCTCCAAACGCTTCTCTCCAGTTTTTATCTGAAGATATCTCCAATTTCCCCACAGACCTGAATCTGCTCCAAAATGTCTGTTCGCGAATCCGTCCATGATGCATATTCAAAACTGCATAATAGAAAGAAATTTTATCTATGTGAGATGAATAGACATATCTATCCCAAAGCAGTTTCACAAAAAGCCTCTTTCCAGTTTTTGTCTGAGGATATTTCCTTTTTAACTATAGCCGTCCATAGAATCCCAAATGTCCCCTGGTAGCTTTTTGTCCAAACAGGATTCCCCAATCCTCTATGAGAAGAAAAGTGTAACTCTGTGAGGGGAATGCACAGCTCACAAAGCAGCTCCTCAGAAATCTTCTCTCCAGTATCTCTCAGAAGATATTTCCGCTTTCAGTGTAAGCCTCAAAGTGCTCCCGATTATCCCTTAGCTAAGTAACCTAAAACAGTTTTAGAATACTGCTTAATAAAAACAGAAGCTCCACTGTGCGACTGGAATTCACGTGACCTAGAGCACAGAATGTTTCCTTCTGCTTTTTATCAGAAGGTATTTTTTTTTTCAACGTATTCTAAATTGGGTTCCCAAATGCCATGTTTAAGGTTGTACTAAAACAGTGGTTTCAAACTGCTCAATCCAAAGTATGATTTAACTCTATTAGTTTAATACACACAACAGAAAGGAGTGGTCCCGAAATCTTCTCTCCAGTTTTCATCAGAAGACGTTTCCTTTCACACCATTAGCCTCCAGGTGCCACTTGATATCCCTTCACATATTCCTCAAACACAGAGTTTCCCAACTGGGCAACTTAGTGTAAACTTTAACTCTCTGTAATGAATGCACATGTCAGAGAGCAGTTTCTTGTAACACTTCTTTCTGGGTTTTATTTCCAGGTTTTTAACTGTTTGCAGTACTCTTCAAAGCACTGCAAAGTATGAGTTTTTCAGTTTTACATGAACAGTGTTCAAACACTGCCTTATGAGAAAAGAAGTATAACTCCCTGAGTGGAATGCGCACATCACAAAGCAGTTTCTCAGAAAGATTCTCCACTTTTTATCTGAAGATATTTCCTATTTCTCCACGGGCCTGAATGTTCTCCCAAATGTCCCTTCACGAATCCATCCGTGATGCAGATTCAAAACTGCGTAATAGAAAGAAAGTTTTATCTATGTGCGATGTATAGACATATGTATCCCAAAGCAGTTTCACAGAAATCTTCTTTCCAGTTTTTGTCTGAGGATATTTCCTTTTTCACCATTGCCATCCATAGAATCCTGAAAGTCCCCTGGTAGCTTTTTCTCTAACCAGGATTCGCCAATCCTCTATGAGAAGAAAAGTGTAACTCTGTGAGTGGAATGCACAGGTTAAAAAACAGCTCCGCGGCAATCTGCTTTCCAGTATGAGAAGATATTTCCGATTTCAACATAAGCCTCAAAGCGCTCCTGAGTAACCCTTAGATGACTAAACTAAAACAGTTTTAGAATGCTGCTTAATGAAAACAGAAGCTTAACTATGCATGTGGAATTCACGTGAGCTAGAGCAGTTTCACAAAATGTTTCCTTCTGGTTTTCATTGGAAGGTATATCTTTTTCAACGTATTGTTAAGAGCGTTCCCAAATGTCCTTTCTAAGACCCCACTAAAACAGTGATTTCACACTGCTCAATCCTAAGAATGATTTGACTCTATGAGATGAATACACACAACAGAAAAGAGTTGCCCCATAATCTTCTCTCCAGTTTTCATCTAAGACGTTTCCTTTCTCACCATAAGTCTCTGGATGCCACTTAATATCCCTTCACCGATTCCTCAATCACAGAGTTTCCAAACTGGGCAACGTAGTGTAACCTTTTACTCTCTAATGAATGCACACGTCAGAGAGCAGTTTCTTGGAAGGCTTCCTTCTGCGTTTTACTTCCGGGTTTTTCACTTTTCACCATAGTCTTCAATGCCCTGAAAAGTATCCGTTTTTCAGTTTTACAGGAACAGTGTTCAAACACTGCCTTATGAGAAAAGAGGTATAACTCCCTGAGTGGAATACGTACAGCACAAAGCAGTTTCTCAGAAAGATTCTCTCCAGTTTGTATCTGAGGATAGCTCCTATTTCTCCAGAGGCCTGAATGTGCTCCCGAATGCCCCTTCTCGAATCCATTCATGACACTGATTCAAAACTGCGTAACAGAAAGAAAGTTTAATCTATGTGAGATGAATAGACATATCTATCACAAAGCAGTTTCACAGAAATTGTCTTTCCAGTTTTTGTCTGGGGATATTTCCTTTTTCAAAATAGCCATGCATAGAATCCTGGAAGTCCCCTGTTAGCTTTTTATCCAAACGAGATTGCCCAGTCCTCTAGGAGAAGAAAAGTGTAACTCTGTGAGTGGAATGCACAGGTCACAAAGCAGCTCCTGGGAAATCTTCTCTCAGATGTCTATCTGAAGATATTTCTACTCTCACTGTAAGCCTCAAAGCGTCCCTGAGTATTCCTTAGCTGAGTAACCTAAGATGGTTTTAGAATACTGCTTTAAGAAACAGAAGCTTAACTGTGCGAGTGGAATTCCTGTGACCTATAGCAGTTTCACAGAAAGTTTCCTTCTGGATTTTACTGGAGGGTGTTCCTTTTTCAGCATATTCTTAAAAGCGTTCCCAAATATACTTTCTCAGGTTCCACAGAAACAGTGATTTCAAACTGCTCCATCCAAAGAATGATTTAACCCTATGAGATGAATACACATATCACAAAGCAGTAGATCCCAAAGCTTTCATCCAGTTTTCGTTGGAAGATGTTTCCTTTCTCACCACTAGCCTCTGGGCGACACTTAATAACCCTTCAGAGATTCCTCAAACACACAGTTTCCAAACTGGGCAACGTAGTGTAAGCTTTAACTGTGAAATGAATGCACACGTCAGAAAGCAATTTCTTGGAAAGCTTCTTTCTGGGTTTTATTTCCAGATATTTCTCTGTTTGCCAAAGTCTTCAATATATTGCAAAGTATCAGTTTTTCAGTTTTACAGGAACAGTGTTCAAACACTGCCTAGAGAAAAGAGGTATAATTCCCTGAGTGCAATGCGCACATCACAGGGCAGTTTCTCAGAAAGATTGTCTCCAGTTTTTATCTGAAGATATCTCCCATTTCTCCAGAGGCCTGAATGTGGTCCCGAATGTCCCTTCGCGACTCCATCTATGTCGCAGATTCAAAACTGCGTAATAGAAAAAATGTTTTATCAATGTGAGATGAATAGACATATCTATCCCAAAGCAGTTTCACAGAAATCTTCTTTCCAGTTTTTGTCTGAGGATATTTCCTTTTTCACCATAGTGGTCCACAGAATACCGGAAGTCCCCTGGTAGCTTTTTCTCAAAATGGGATTCCACAATCCTCTATGAGAAGGAAAGTGTAACTCTGTGAGTGGAATGTACAGGTCACAAAGTAGCTCCTCGGAAGCATCCTCTCCTGTATCTATCTGAAGATATTTCGGATTTCACCAGAGGTCTCATAGCGCTCCTGAGTATCCCTTAGCTGACTAACCTAAAAGAGTTATAGAATACTGTTTAATGAAAACAGAAGCTTCACTAAGTGAGTGGAATGCACGTGACCTGGAGCAGTTTCACAGAAGGTTTCCTTCTGGTTTTTATCCGAAGGTATTTCTTTGTCAACATATTCTTAAGAGCATTCCCAAATGTCCTTTCTTAGGTTCCACTAAAACTGTGATTTCAAACTGCTCAATCCAAGGAATGATTTATGTCTATGAGATGAATACACAAAACAGAAAGGAGTTTACCTGAAATCTTCTCTCCAGTTTTCATCAGAAGACGTTTCGTTTCTCACCACAGGCCTGTCGGCACCACTTCATATCCCTTCACAGATTCCTCAAAGACAGAGTTTCCAAACTGGGCAAAGTAGTGTAACTTTTAACTCTCTGTAATGAATGCATACGTCAAAGAGCAGTTTCTTGCAACTCTTCTTTCTGGGTTTTATTTCAGGATATTTCACTGTTTGCCATAGTCTTCAATGCCCTGCAAAATATCACCTTTTCAGTTTTACAGGAACAGTGTTCAAACACTGCCTTATGAGAAAAGAGGTATAACTTCCTGAGTGGAATGCACACATCACAAAACTGTTTCTCAGAAAGCTTCTCTCTAATTTCTGTCTGAAGGTATCTCCTATTTCCCCACTGACCTGAAAGTGATTCCGAGTGTCCCTTCATGAATCCTTCCATGACTCAGATTCAAAACTGCGTAATAGATAAAAGTTTTATCTAAGATGCATAGACATATCTATTTCAAAGCAATTTCACAGAAATCTGCATTCCAGTTTTTGTCTGAGGATATTTTCTTTTACACCATAGCCATTCATATGCTCCCGAATGTCCTCTGGTAGCGTTTTCGCAAAATGGGGTACCAAATTCCTCTATGAGAAGAAAAGTATAACTCTGTGAGTGGAATGCACACGTCACAAAGCAGCTCCTCAGAAATCTTCTCTCCAGTATCTATCTGAAGATATTACAGTTTTCACCATAAGCCTCCAAGCGATCAGGAGTATCCCTCTTCTGACTCACCAAAACAGTGTTAGAATACTACTCAATGAAAACAGAAGGTTAACTATGCGAGTGGAATTCACGTCACCTATAGCAGTTTCACAGAAAGTTTCCTTCTGGGTTTTACCAGATTGTATTCCTTTTTCAGCATATTCTTAAGAGCGTTCTCAAATGTGCCTTTCTCAGGTTCCACATAAACAGTGATTTCAAACTGCTTAATCCAAAGAATGATTTAACTCTATGAGATGAATATACACATCACAAAGCAGGTGGTCCGAAAGCTTCTGTCCAGTTTAAATTGGAAGACGTTTCCTATCTCACCACATGCCTCCAGGCGACACTTAATATCCCTTCACAGATTCCTCAAACACAGATTTCCAAACTGGGCAACATAGTGTAACCTTTAACTCTCTGAAATGAATGCAAACGTCGGAGAGGAATTTCTTAGAATGCTTCTTTCTGGGTTTTATTTCAGGATATTTCACTTTTTGCCATAGTCTTCAATGTGCTGCGAAATATCACTTGTTCAGTTTTACAGAAACAGTGTTCAAACACTGCCTTATTAAAAAAGAGGTATAACTCCCTGCGAGGAATGTAAACCTCAAAAAGCAGTCTGTCAGAAACTTTCTCTCCAGTTTTTATCTGAAGATATCTCCTTTTTCACCACAGGCCTGAATGTGCTCCCTAATGTCCCTTCGTGAATCCGTACATGACGCAGTTTTAAAGCTGCATAATAGAAAGGAAGCTTTATCTATGTGAGATGACTGGACATACCTATCCCAAAGCAGTTTCACATGAAGCTTCTTTCCAGTTGTTGTCTGAGGATATTTACTGTTTCACCATAGCTGTCCATAGAATCCCAAAAGTCCCCTGGTAGCTTTTTCTCCAAACGGGATTCCCCAACCCTCTATGAGAAGAGAAGTGTAACTCTGTGAATGGAATGCACTGGTCACAAAGCAGCTCCTCGGTAATCTTCTCTCCAGTATCTATCTGAAGACATTTCTGCTTTCACCATCAGCCTCAAAGCACTCCGATATTTCCTTTAGCTGACTAAACTAAAACAGTTTTAGAATACTGTTTAATGAAAACAGAAGCTTAACTGTGAGACTGGAATTCAAGTGACCTAGAGCAGTTTCACAGAATGTTTCCTTCTGTTTTTTATCAGAAGGTATTTCTTTTCCAACATATTCCTAAAATCGTTTCCAAATGTCCTTTCTAAGTTTCCACTAAAACAGTGATTTCAAACTGCTCAATGCAAAGAATAATTTAAATCTATGATATGAATACACACAACAGAAAGGAGTTGCCCCGAAATCTTCTATCCAGTTATCATGACAAGATGTTTCGTTTCTCAACCCCAGTCTCCGGGAGCCACTAAATATCCCTTCACAGATTCCTCAAAGGCAGAGTTTCCAAACTGGGCAACGTAGTGTAACCTTTAACTCTCTGTAATGAATGCACACGTCAGAGAGCAGTCTCTTAGAACACTTCCTTCTGGGTTTTATTTCAGGGTATTTCACTTTTTCCCATAGTCTTCAAGGCCGTTCAAAATATCACCTTTTCACTTTTACATGTACAGTGTTCAAACACTGCCTTATGAGAAAAGAGGTATAACTCGCTGGGGGGTATGCACACATCACAAAACAGTTTCTTAGAAGGCTTCTCTCCAATTTTTTTCTAAAGATATCTCCTATTTCCCGACAGGCCTAAATGTGCTTTCTAGTGTCCCTTCACGAATCCGTCCATAACGCAGATTGAAAACTGCTTAATAAAAAATAATTTATCCATTTGAGATGAATAGACATACCTATCCCAAAGCAACTACACAGAAAACTTCTTCCCAGTTTTTGTCTGAGGATGTTTCCTTTTTCACCATAGCCATCTATATACATCCGAATGTTCCCTGGTAGCGTTTTCACCAAACGGGGTACCAAAATCTTCTATGAGAAGAAAAGTATAACTTTGTGAGTGGAATGCACACGTCACATAGCAGCTCCTAAGAAATCTTCTCTCCAGTATCTATCTAAAGATATATCCGTTTTCACCGTAAGCCAAAAAGCGCTCCCGAGTATCCCTTAGCTGACTTACCAAAAACAATGTTAGAATACAGCTCAATGAAAACAGGAGGTTAGCTATGCCAGTGGAATTCACGTTATCTAGAGGAGTTTCTCAGAAAGTTTTCCTCTCGGTTTTACCAGAGAGTATTCCTTTTTCATTATATTCTTAAGAGCATTCTCAAATGTCTTTTCTCTGGTTCCACAGAAACAGTGATTTCAAACTGCTCAATCCATTGAATGATTTAACTCTACGAGATGAATACACACATCACAAAGCAGTTGCTCCAAAAGCTTCTGTCCAGTTTTCATCAGAAGACGTTTCTTTTCTCACACAAGCCTCTGGGCGACACTTAATATCCCTTCACTGATGCTTCAAAAGCAGAGTTTCCAAACTGGACAACGCACTGTAAACTTTAACTCTCTGAAATGATTGCATACGTCAGAGAGCAACTTCTTGGAACACTTATTTTGGGGTTTTATTTCAGGATATTTCACTGTTCACCATAGTCTTCAATGCACAGCAAAGTATCAGTTTTTCAGTTTTGCATGAACAGTGTTCAAACACTGCCTTATGAGAAAAAGGATATAACTCACTAAGTGGAAAGCACATATCATAAAGCAGTTTCTCAGAAAGATTCTCTCCAGTTTGTATCTGAACATATCTCCTATTTCTCCAGAGGCCTGAATGTACTCCCGAATGTCCCTTCGTGAATCCGTCCATGACGCAGATTCAAAACTGTGTAAGAGAAAGAAAGTTTTATCTATGTGAGATGAATAGACATATCTATCCCAAAGCATTTTCACAGCAATCTTCTTTCCATTTGTTGTCTGAGGATATTTCCTTTTTCAAAATTGCCATAGATAGAATCCTGATAGTCCCCTGGTAGCTTTTTCTCCAAACGGGATTGCCCAATCCTCTATGAGAAGAAAGGTGTAACTCTGTGAGTAGAATGCACAGGTCACAAAGCAGCTCCTCGGAAATCTTCTCTCCAGTATCTAACTGAAGATATTTCCACTTTCACCGTAAGCCTCAAAGTGCTCCTGAGGCTTCCTTAGCTGATTAACCTAAAACAGTTTTAGAATACTGCTTAATGAAAACAGAAGCTTAACTGTGCGAGTGGAATTCACATGACCTAGAGCAGTTTCATAGAATGTTTCCTTCTGGTTTTTATCGGAAGGTATTTCTTTTTCAATGCATTCTTAAGAGCGTTCACAAATGTCCTTTCTAAGATTCCACTAAAACAGTCATTTCAAACTGCTCAATTCAAAGAATGATGTAAATCTATAGATGAATACACACAGCAGAAAGGAGTTGCCCTGAAATCTTTTCTCCAGTTTTAATCAGAAGACGTTTCCTTTCCCACTTCAAGCTTCCAGGCACCACTACATATCAATTCACAGATTCCTCAAACACATAGTTTCCAAACTGGGAAACCTAGTGTAACCTTTAACTCTCTGTAATGTATGCACATGTCAGAGAGCAGTTTCTTCGAAGACTTCCTTCTGGGTTTTACTTACGGGTTTTTCCCTTTTCTCCATAGTCTTCAATGCCCTGCAAAATATAACCTTTTGCGTTTTACAGGAACTGTGGTCAAACACTGCCTTATGAGAAAAGAGGTATAACTCCCTGTGTGGAATGAACACATCACAAAACAGTTTCTCAGAAAGCTTCTCTCCATTTTTTTTCTGAACATATTTCCACTTTCCCCACATGCCTGAATGTGCTTCTGAGTGTCCCTTCATGAATCTGTCCATGAGGCAGATTCAAAAGTGTGTAATAGAAAAAAGTTTTATCTATCTGAGATGAACAGACATATCTATCCTAAGGCATTTTCACAGAAACCTTCTTTCCACTTTTTGTCTGAGGACATTTCCTTTTTCACCATAGCCGTCCATATACTCCTGAATGTCCCAGGGTAGTGTTTACTGCAAACTGGATTCCTCAATCCTCTATGAAAAGAAAAGTACAACTCTGTGAGTGAAATGCACACATCATAAATCAGCTTCTAGGAAATCTTCTCTCCAGTTGTTATCTGAAGGTATTTCCTTTTTCACTGTAAGCCTCAAAGCACTTCCGACTATCACTTCACAGACTAAACAAAAACAGTGATGCAATACAGCTCAATGAAAACAGAAATTTGAGTGTGCGAGTGGACTTCACGTGACCTAGAGTAGTTTCACAGAAAGTTTCCTTCTGGTTTTTATTGGAGAGTATTTCTTTTTCAGCATATTTTTAAGAGCATTCCCAAATGTCCTTTCTCAGATTCCACAGAAACAGTGATTTCAAACTGCTCATTCCAAGGAATGATTTAAATCTATGAGTTGAATACACGCATCACAAAGCAGTTGCTCTGATAGCTTCTTTCCAGTTTTCATCGGAAGACGATACCTTTCTCACCACAAGCCTCTGGATGTCACAAAATATCTCTTCACAGATTCCTCAAAGACAGAGTTTCCAAAACGGATAAGGTATTGTAAGCTTTAACTCTCTGGCATGATTGCACATGTCAGAGGCAGTTTCCAGGAACACTTCTTTCTGGGTTTCATTTCAGGATATTGCACTGTTTGCCATAGTCTTCAATGCACTGGAAAGTGTCTGTTTTCAGTTTTACAGGGACATTGTTGAAACAATGCGTTATGAGAAAAGAGATAAACCTCCCTGAGTGGAATGCGCACATCATAAAGCAGGTTCTCAGAAAGATTCTCTCCAGTTTTTATCTGAAGATATCTCCTATTTCTACAGAGGTCTGAATGTCCTTATGAATGTCCCTTCGTGAATCCGTCTGTGATGCAGATTCAAAACTGCCTAATAGAAATTTAGTTTTTTCTATGTGAGATGAATAGACATATGTATCCCAAAGCAGTTTCACAGAAATCTTCTTTCTATTTTTTGTCTGAGGATATTTCCTTTTTCACCATAGCCATCCATATACTCCAGAATGTCCCCCAGTAGCTTTTTAGCCAAACGGGATTCCCCAGTCCTCAATGAGAAGAAAAGTGTAACTCTGTGAGTGGAATGAACAGGTCACAAAGCAGCTCCACAGAAATCTTCTATCCAGTATCTATCTGAAGATGTTTCTGCTTTCACCATAAGCCTCAAAGCGCTCCCGAGTATCCCTTAGCTGACTAACTTAAAACAGTTTTAGAATACTGCTTAATGAAAACAGAAGCTTACCTGTGCGAGTGGAAATCACGTGACCTAGAGCAGTTTCACAGAATGTTTCCTTCTGGTTTTTATAAGAAGGTATTTCTTTTTCAACATATTCTTAACAGGGTTCACAAATATCCTTTCTAAGGTTCCACTAAAACAGTGATTTCAAACTGCTTAATCCAAAGAATGATTTAACTCTATGAGAAAATACACACAACAGAAAGCAGCTGTCCCGAAATATTCTCTCCAGATGCCATCAGAAGACATTTCCTTTCTCACCACAAGACTCCGGGTGGCACGTAATAACCTTTCAAAGACTTAAAGTGCTCCCGAGTATCCCTAAGCTGACTAACCTAAAACAGTTTTAGAATACTGCTTAATGAAAACAGAAGCTTACCTGTGTGTATGGAATTCATGTGACCTAGAGCAGTTTCAGAGAATCTTTCCTTCTGGTTTTTATCGGAAGGTATATGTTTTTCAACGTATTCTTAAGAGCGTTCCCAAACGTCCTTGCTGGGATTCCACAGAAACAGTGATTTCAAACAGCTCAAATAAAAGAATGATTTAACTGTACGAGATGAATACACACATCACAAAGCAGTTGCTCCAAAAGCCTCTGTCCAGTTTTCGTCGGAAGACATTTCCTTTCTCACCACAAGCCTCTGGGCGACACTTAATATCCCATCACACATACCTCAAACACAGAGTTTCCAAACTGGGCAACGTAGTTTAAGCTTTAACCCTGCGAAATGAATGCACACGTCCAAGAGCAATTTCTCAGAATGCTTCTTTCTGGGTTTTATTTCAGGATATTTCACTTTTCACCATAGTCTTCAATGCGCTGTGAAATATCACTTATTCAGTTTTACAGGAACAGTGTTCAAACACTGCCTTATGACAAAAGAGGTAAAAGTCCCTGAGTGGAAAGCAAACATCAAAAAGCAGTCTCTCAGAAAGCTTCTCTCAAGTTTTCATCTGAAGATATCTCTTTTGCCCACAGGCCTGAATGTGTTCCTGAATGTCCCTTCGCGAATCTGTCCATGATGTAGTTTCAAAGCTGCGTAATAGAAAGAAAGCTTTCTCTATGTGAGATGACTAGACATACCTATCCCAAAGCAGTTTTACAGAAAGCTTCTTTCCAGTTTTTGTCTTAGAATATATTGTTTTTCGCCATAGCCGTCCATATACTCCCGAATGTACCCTGGTAGGTTTTACTCCAAACGGGATTCCCCAATCCTCTTTGAGAAGAAACATGTAACTCTGTGAGGGGAATGCACAGGTCATAAAGCAGCTCCTCGGAAATCTTCCATCCAGTATCTCTCTGAAGATATTTCCACTTTCACCGTAATCCTCAAAGCGCTCCCGAGTAACCCTTAGCTGACTAACCTAAAACACTTTTAGAATACTGCTAAATGAAAACAGAAGTTTCACTATGAGACTGGAATTCACATGATGTAGAGCAGTTTCACAGAATGTTTCCTTCTGTTTTTATCATAAGGTATTTCTTTTTCAAGATATTCTTAAGAGCGTTCCCAAATGTCCTTTCTAAACTTCCCCTAAAACAGTGATTTCAAAATGCTCAATCCAGAGAATGATTTAACTCTCTGAGATGAATACACCCAAAAGAAAGCAGTTGCCCCAAAACCTTCTCTCCAGTTTTCATCAAAACACATTTCCTTTCTCACCACAAGCCTCCGGTGGCCACTTAATATCCCTTCACAGATTCCTCAAACACAGAGTTTCCAAACTGGGAAACGTAGTGAAACCTTCAACACTCTGTAATGAATGCACACGTCAGAGAGCAGTTTCTTGGAAAGTTGCCTTCTGGGTTTCATTTAAGGATATTTCACTTTTGGCCATAGTCTTCAATGCCCTGCAAAATATCACTTCTTCAGTTTTACAGAAACAGTGCTCAAACAGTGCCTTATGTGAAAAGAGGTATAACTCCCTGAGTGGAATGCACGCATCACAAAACAGTTTCTCAGAAAGCTTCTCTCCAATTTATTTCTGAAGATATCTCCTATTTCCCCACAGGCCTGAATGTGCTTCCGAGTGTCCCTTCAGGAATCCATCCATGACCCAGATTCAAAACTGCGTAATAGAAAAAAGTTTTATCTATCTGAGATGAATAGACATATCTATCCCAAAGCAATTTCACAGAAAACTTCTTTGCAGTTTTTGTCTGAGGATATTTCCTTTTTCACCATAGCCATCCATATACTTCTGAACGTCCTCTGGTAGCATTTTCACAAAATAGGGTAACAAAATCCTCTATGAGAAGAAAAGTATAACTCTGTGAGTGGAATGCAGACGTCACATAACAGCTCTTCGGAAATCTTCTCTCCAGTTTCTATCTCAAGATATTTCCGTTTTCACCGTAAGCCTCAAAGCGCTCCCGAGTATCACTTAGGTGACTCACCAGAAACAGTGTTAGAATACTGCTCAATGAAAACAGAAGGTAAATATGAGAGTGGAATTCACGTAAGTGTAACCTCATGTAAAAGATGTAACTCCCTGAGTGGAATGCACACACAACCAAACAGTTTTTCAGAAAGCTTCCCTCCAATTTTTTTCTAAAGATATCTCCTATTTTTCCACAGGCCTGAATGTGCTTCCGAGTGTCACTTCACGAATCCATCCATGATGCAGTTTCAAAACTGCATAATAGAGAAAAGTTTTTTCTATCTTAGATATAGCAGTTTCACAGAAAGTTTCCTTCTGGGTTTTACCGGAGGGTATTCCTTTTTCAGCATATTCTTTAGAGCATTCCCAAATGTCCTTTCTCAGTTTCCACTGAATCAGTGATTTAAAACTACTCAATCCAAAGAACGATTTAACTCTATGAGATGAACACGCACATCATAAAGCAGTTGCTGTGAAAGCTTCTGTCCAGTTTTTGTCAGAAGACGTTTCCTTTCTCACCACAAGCCTCAGGGCGCCACGTAGTATCCCTTCACAGATTCCTTAAAGGCAGAATTTCCAAACTGGACAACGTATTGTAAGCCTTAACTCTCTGAAATGATTGCACACCTCAGAGCCCAGTTTCTTGGAACACTTCTTTCTGGATTTTATTTCAGGATATTTCACTGTTAGTCATAGTTTTCAACGCACTGCAAAGTATCAGTTTTTCAGTTTTACAGGAACAGTGTTGAAACACTGCCTTACGAATAAAGAGGTATAAATCCCTGAGTGGAATGCAAATATCAAAAAGCAGTCTGTCAGAAAGTTTCTGTCTAGTTTTTATCGGAAGATATCTCCTTTTTCCCCACAGGCCTGAATGTGCTCCACAATGTCTTTTTGCGAATCCATCCATGACGCAGTTTCAAAACTGAGTAATAGAAAGAAAGCTTTGTTTATGTGGGATGACTAGACATACCTATCCCAAAGCAGTTTCACAGAAAGCTTGTTTCCAGTTTCTGTCTGAGGATATTTCCTTTTTCACCATAGCCATCCATATAATCCTGAATGTCCCCTATTAGTGATTACTTCAAAAGGGATCCCAATCCTCTATGAGAATAAAAGGATAACTCTGTGAGTGGAATGCAAACGTCAAAAAGCAGCTTCTGGGAAATCTTCTCTCCAGTTGATACCAGAAGGTGTTTCCTTTTTCACCGCAAGCCTCATAGCGCTACCGAATATCACTTCGCAAACTAAACAAAAACAGAGTTACAATACTGCTCAATGAAAACAGAAACTTAACTGTGCGAGTGGACTTCATGTGACCTAGAGTAGTTTCAGAGAAAGTTTCCCTCTAGTTTTTATTGGAGAGTATTCCTTTTTCAGCATATTTTTAAGAGCATCCCCAAATGTCCTTTCTCAGATTCCACAGAAACAGTGATTTCAAACTGCTCAGTCCAAAGAATGATTTAACTCTATGAGTTGAATACACACATCACAAAGCAGTTGCTCTCATAGCTTCTCTCCAGTTTTCATTGGAAGACATTTCCTTTCTCACCAAAAGCCTCCAGTCACCACGTAAAATCCCTTCACAGATTCCTCAAAGGCAGAGTTTCCAAACTGGACTACGTATTGTAAGCTTTAACTCTCTGAAATCATTGCACACTTCAGAGAGCAGTTTCTTGGAACGATTCTTTCCGGGTTTTGTTTCAGGATATTTCACTATTGTATGTAGTCTTCAATCCACTGCAAAGTATCAGTTTTTCAGTTTTACAGGAACAGTGTTCAAACACTACGTCATGAGAAAATAATTATAACTCCCTGATTGGAATGTGTACATCACAAAGCAGTTTCTCAGAAAGATTGTCTCCAGTTTTTATCTGAAGATATCTCCTATTTCTAACAGAGGCCTGAATGTGTTCCCGGATGTCCCTTCGTGAATACGTACATTACGCAGTTTCAAAACTGCGTAATAGAAAGAAAGCTTTATCTATGTGAGATGACTAGACATACCTATGCCAAAGCACTTTCACAGAAAGCTTCTTTCCAGTTTTTGTCTGAGGATATTTCCTTTTTCACCACAGCCATCCATATACTCCCGAATGTCCCCAGGTAGCATTTTCACCGAATGGGGTACCAAAATCCTCTTTGAGAAGAAAAGTATAACTCTCTCAGTGGAATGCACACGTTACATAGCAGCTCCTCGGAAATCTTCTCTCCAGTATCTATCTGAAGATATTTTCGTTTTCACCGTAAGCTTCAAAGTGCTATCGAGTATCCCTTAGCTGCCTCACCAAAAACAGTGTTAGAATACTGCTCAATGAAAACAGAAGGTTAACTGTGTGAGTGGAATTCACGTCACCTAGAGCAGTTTCACAGAAAGTTTCCTTCTGGATTTTACCAGAGGGTATTTATTTTTCAGCATAATTTTAAGAGTGTTCCCAAATATCCTTTCTCAGGTTCCACAGAAACAGTGATTTCAAACTGCTCAATCCAAAGAATGATTTAACTCTATGAGATGAATACACACATCACAAAGCAGTTGCTCCGAAAGCTTCTGTCCAGTTTTCGTCGGAAGACATTTCCTTGCTCACCACAAGCTTCCAGGCGACACTGAATATCCCTTCACAGATTCCTCAAACACAGAGTTTCCAAACTGGGCAACGTAGTGTAAGCTTTAATTCTCTAAAATGAATGCACACGTAGGAGAGAAATTTCTTGGAACGCTTCTTTCTGGGTTTTATTTCAGGATAATTCACTTTTCACCATAGTCTTCAATACGCTGTGAAATATCACTTATTTAGTTTTACAGGAACAGTGTTCTAACACTGGATTATGAAAAAAGAGGTATAAATCCCTGAGTGGAATGCAAACATCAAAAAGTAGTCTCTCAGAAAACTTCTCTCCAATTTTTATTTGAAAATATGTCCTTTTTACCCACAGGCCTGAATATGCTCCCGAATGTCCCTTCACAAATCCGTCCATGGCGCAGTTTCAAAACTGCGTAATAGAAAGAAAGCTTACTCTATGTGAGATCACTAGACATACCTATCCCAAAGCATTTTCACAGAAAGCTCCTTTCCAGTTTTTGTCTGAGGATATTTCCTTTTTCACCATAGCCGTCCATATACTCCCAAAAGTCCCCGGGAAGTGTTTACTCCAAACTCTATTCCCCAATCCACTATGAGAAGAAAAGTATAATTCTGTGAGTGGAATGCACACGTCTCAAAGCATCTTCTGGGAAATCTTCTCTCCAGTTGTTTTCTGAAGGTATTTCCTTTTTCACCGTAACCGTCAAAGCGCTACCGAATATCACTTCGCAGAATAAACAAAAACAGTGTTACGATACTGCTCAATGAAAACAGAAGCTTAACTGTGCAAGTGGCCTTCACATGATGTAGATCAGTTTCACAGAAACTTTCCTTCTAGTATTTATTGGAGAGTATATATTTTTCAGCAAATTCTTAAGAGTGTATCTAAATGTCGTTTCTCAGATTCCACAGAAACAGTGATTTCAAACTGCTCAGTTCAAAGAATGAGTTGAGTGCATGCATCACAAAGCAGTTGCTCCGATAGGTTCTCTCCAGTTTTCATCAGAAGATGTTTCCTTTCTCACCGCAAGCCTCTGGGCGCTACTTAATATCCCTTCACAGATTCCTCAAAAACAGAGTTTCCAAACAGTGCAATGTAGTGTAACCTTTAACTCTCTGCAATGAATGCATACGTCAGAGAGCACTTACTTAGAGCACTTCCTTCTGGGTTTTATTTCCGGGTTTTTCACTTTTCGCCGTAGTCTTCAATGCCCTGCAACATATCACCATTTCATTTTACAGGAACAGTGTTCAAACACTGCCTTATAAGAAAAGAGTTTTAACTCCCTGAATGGAATGCACACATCACAAAACAGATTCTCAGAACGATTCTCTCCAATTTTTTTCTGTATATATCTCCTATTTCCCCACAGGCCTGAATGTGCTTCCAAGTTCCCTTCACAAATCCATCCATGATGCAGATTCAAAACTGTGTAAGAGAAAAAAGTTTATCTATCTGAGGTGAATAGACATATGTATTCTGAAGCAAATTCACAGAAAGCTTCTTTCCAGTTTTTGTCTGAGGATATTTCCTTTTTCACCAAAGCTGTCCATATACTCCCGATGTCCCCTGATAGTGTTTTCACCAAACGAGGTATGAACATTCTCTGTGAGAATAAAAGTATAACTCTCTGAGTGGATTCCACACGTCACATAGCAGCTCCTCAGAAATCTTCTCTCCAGTATGTATCTGAAGATATTTCTGTTTTCACCCTAAGCCTCAAAGTGCTCCGGAGTATCCCTTAACTGACTCACGAAAAACAGTGTTAGAATACTGCTCAGTGAATACAGAAGCTTAACTATGTGAGTGAACTTAATGTGACCTAGAGCAGTTTCACAGAAACTTTCTTTCTGGGTTTTACCAGAGGGTATTCCTTTACCAGCATATTGTTAAGAGCATTCCCAAATGTTCTTTCTGAGGTTCCACAGAAACAGCGATTTCAAACTGCTCAATCCAAAGAATGATTTAACTCTAGGAGATGAATACACACATCACAAATCAGTTGCTCCGAAAGCTTCTGTCCAGTTTACATCGGAAGACGTTTCCTTTCTCACCACAAGCCTCTGGGCGACATTTAATATCCCTTTACAGATTCCTGAAACACAGAGTTTCCAAACTGGGCAACGTATTTTAAGCTTTAACTCACTGAAATGAATGCAGACGTCAGAGAGTAATTTCTTGAAACACTTCTTTCTGGGTTTTATCTCAGGATATTTCACTTTTCACAGTAGTCTTCAATGCGCTGCAAAATATCATTTATTCACTTTTACAGGAAGAGTGTTCAAACACTGCCTTATGAAAAAAGCGGTATAACTCCCTGAGTGGAATGCAAACATCAAATACAGTCTCTCAGAAAGCTTCTCCTCAGTTTTTATCTGAAGATATCTACTTTTTCCCCTCAGGCCTGAATGTGCTCCCGAATGTCCCTTCACGTATCTTTCCATGATGCAGTCTCAAAACTATGTAATAGAAAGAAAGCTTTATCTATGTGAGATGACTAGACATACCTATCCCAAAGCAGTTTTACCAGTTGTTATCTGAAGGTATTTCCTTTTTCACCATAAGCCTCAAAGCGCTATGGAATATCACTTCACAGACTAAACAAAAACAGTGTTACAATACTGCTCAATGAAAACAGAAGCTTAACTGTGCGAGTGGAATTCCCGTGAACTAGAGCAGTTACACAGAAATTTTTCTTCTGGTTTTTATTAGAGAGTATTTCTATTCCAGTATATTCTTAGGAGCATTCCCAATTGTCAGTTTTTATCTGAAGATATCTACTTTTTCCCCTCAGGCCTGAATGTGCTCCCGAATGTCCCTTCACGTATCTTTCCATGATGCAGTATCAAAGCTGTGTAATAGAAAGAAAGTTTTATCTATGTGAGATGACTAGGCATACCTATCCCAAAGCAGTTTCACAGAAAACTTCTTTACAATTTCTGTCTGAGGATATTTCCTTTTTCACCATAGCCGTCCATATACTCTCGAATGTCCCCGGGTAGCGTTTACTCCAAACGTGATTCCACATCCTCTATGAGAAGAAAAGTATAACTCTGTGAGTGGAATGCACACGTCACAAAGCAGCTTTTAGGAAATCTTCTCTCCAGTTGTTATCTGAAGTTATTTCCTTTCTCACCATAAGCCTCAAAGCGCTACGGAATATCACTTCACAGACTAAACAAAAACAGTGTTACAATACTGCTCAATGAAAACAGAAGCTTACTTGTGCGAGTGGACCTCACATGACCTAGAGCAGTTTCACAGAAAGTTTCCTTCTGTTTTTTATTGGAGAATATGTCTTTTTCAGTGTATTCTTAAGAGCGTTCCCAAATGTCCTTTCTCAAATTCCACAGAAACAGTGATTTCAAACTGCTCAGTTCAATGAATGATTTAGCTCTATGAGTTGAATACACGCATCACAAAGCAGTTGCTCCGATAGCTTCTTTCCAGTTTTCATCGGCAGGCATTACCTTTCTCAACAAAAGTCTCTGGGTACCACGTAATATCCCTACACGGATTCCTCAAAGACAGATTTACCAAACTGGTCAAAGTATTTAAACTTTAACTCTCTGAAATGATTGCACACTTCAGAGAGCAGTTTCTTGGAATGCTTATTTCTGGGTTTTATTTCAGGATATTTCACTGTTCGCCACAGTCTTCAATGCACTGCAAAGTTTCACTTTTTCAGTTTTACAGGAACAGTGTTCAAACACTGCCTTATGAGGAAAGAGGTATAACTCCCTGAGTGGAATGCACACATCACAAAGCAGTTTCTCAGAAAGAATCTCTCCAGTTTTTAACTGAGGATATCTCCTATTTCTCCAGAGACCTGAATGTGTTCCCGAATGTCCCTTTGTGAATCCCTCTGTGACTAAGATTCAAAACTGCATAATAGAAAGAAAAGTTTATCTATGTGAGATGAATAGACATATCTATCCCAAAGCAGTTTCACAGAAATGTTATTTCCAGTTTTTGTCTGAGGATATTTCCTTTTTCAAAATAGCCGTCCATAGAATCCTGAAAGTACCCTGGTAGCTTTTTCTCCAAATGGGATTCCCCAATCCTCTATGAGAAGATAAGTGTAACTCTGTGAGTGGAATGCATACGTCACATAGAAGCTCCTCGGAAATCTTCTCTCCAGTATCTATCTGAAGATATTTCCGTTTTCACCGTAAGCCTCAAAACACTCCCGAGTATCCCTTAGTTGACTCACCAAAAACAGTGTTAGAATACTGCTCAATGAAAACAGAAGGTTAACTATGCCAGTGGAATTCACGTGACCTATAGCAGTTTCACAGAAAGTTTCCTTCTGTGTTTTACCGGAGGGTATTCCTTTTTCAGTTTATTCTTAAGAGCGTTCACAAATGTCCTTTCTCAGGTTCCACAGATACAGTGATTTTAAACTGCTCAATCCAAGGAATGATTTAACTCTGCGATATGAATACACATATCACAAAGCAGTTGGTCCGATAGTTTCTGTCCAGTTTTCATCGGAAGACGTTTCTTTTCTCACCACAAGCATCCCGGAGACACTTAATATCCCTTCACAGATTCCTCAAACACAGAGTTTCCAAACTGGGAAACATAGTGTAAGCATTAACCTTCTGAAATGCATGCACACGTCAGAGAGCAATTTCTTGGTAAGCTTCTCTCTGGATTTTATTTCAGGATATTTCACTTTTCACCATAGTCTTCAATGCGCTGCAAAATATCACTTATTCTGTTTTACAGGAACAGTGTTCAAACACTGCCTTATGAAAAAAGAGATATAACTCCCTGAGTGGCATGGAAACATCAAAAAGCAGTCTCTCAGAAAGCTTCTTTCCAGTTCTATCTGAAGATATCTCCTTTTTCCCCACAGGCCTGAATCTGCTCCCGAATGTCCCTTTGCGAATCCATCCATGATGCAGTTTCAAAACTGCGTAATAGAAAGATAGCTTTTTCTATGTGAGATGACTAGACATACTTATCCCAAAGCAGTTCCACAGAGAGCTTCTTTCCAGTTTTCATATGAGGATATTTCCTTTTTCACCATAGCCGTCCATGTAATGCTGAAAGACCCCTGATAGCAATTACTCTACACTTGATTCCCCAATCCTCTATGAGAAGAAAAGTATAAGTCTGTGAGTGGAATGCACACGTCACAAAGCAGCTTCTGGAAAATCTTTTCTCCAGTTGTTTTCTGAAGGTATTTTCTTTTTCACTGTAAGCCTCAAAGCGCTACTGAATATCACTTTGCAGACTAAATATAAACAGTTTTACAAAACTGTTCAGTGAAAAGAGAAGCTTAACTGTGCAACTGGAATTCACTTGAACTAGAGCAGTTTAACAGAAAGTTTCCTTTGGTTTTTATTGGAGAGTATATCTTATTCAGCATATTCTTAAGAGCATTCCCAAATGTCCTTTCTCAGATTCCACTGAAACAGTGATTTCAAACTCCTCAGTCCAAAAAATGATTTAACTCTATGAGTTGAATACACACATCACAAAGCAGTTGCTCTGATAGCTTCTCACCAGTTTTCATTGGAAGAGTTTTCCTTTCTCACCACAAGCCTCCGGGCACCAGGTAATATCCCTTCACAGATTCCTCAAAGACACAGTTTCCTAACTGGACAATGTAGTGTAAGCTTTAACTCTCTGAAACGATTGCACACTTCAGAGAGTAGTTTCTTGGAACACTTCTTTCTGGGTTTTATTTCAGTTTTATAAGTCTCTGAGTGGAATTCATGTGATCTATAGCAGTTTCACAGAAGGTTTCCTTCTGGGTTTTACCAGAGGGTATTCCTTTTTCAGCATGTTCTTAAAAGCGTTCCCAAATGTCCTTTCTCAGGTTCCACTAAAACAGTGATTTCAAACTGCTCAATCCAAAGAATGATTTAACTCTATGAGATGAATACACACAACAGAGAGAAGTTGCTCCAAAAACTTCTCTCCAGTTATCATGAGAAGACGTTTTCTTTCTCACCACAAACCTCCAGGCACCACTTCATATCCCTTCACAGATTCCTCAAACACAGAGTTCCCAAACTGGGCAACGTAGTGTAAGCTTTAACTCTCTGAAATAAATGCAAACTTCAGGGAGCAATTTCTTGGAAGGTTTCTTTCTGGGTTTTGTTTCAGGATATTTCACTGTTCAGGATAGTCTTCAATGCACTGGAAAGTATCAGTTTTTCAGTTTTACAGGAACAGTGTTCAAGCACTACATTATGAGAAAAGAGGTATAACTCCTGAGAGGAATACGCACATCACAAAGCAGTTTCTCAGAAACATTCTCTCCAGTTTTTATCTGAAGATATCTCCTATTTCTTCAGAGACCTGAACGTGCTCCCGAATGTCCCTTCGTGTATCCGTCCGTGACGCAAATTCAAAACTGCTAATAGAAAGATAGTTTTATCTATGTGAGATGAATAGATATATCTTTCCCAAAGCAATTTCACAGAAAGCTTCTTTCCAGTTTTGTCTGAGGATATTTCCTTTCTCACCATAGCCATCCATATAATCCCAAATGTCCCCTGGTAGCTTTTTCTCCAAATGGGATTCAGCAATCCTCTATGAGAAGAAAAATGTAACTCTGTGAGTGGAATGCACAGGTCACAAGGCAGCTCCTCGGAAATCTTCTCTACAGTATCTATCTGAAGATATTTCCGCTTTCACCGTAAGCCTGAATGTGCTCTCGAGTATCCCTTAGCTGACTAACCTAAAACAGTTTTAGAATACTGCTTAATGAAAACAGAAGCTTAACTGGGTGACTGGAATTCACGTGACCTAGAGCAGTTTCACAGAATGATTCCTTCTGGTTTTAATCAGAGGAATTTCTTTTTCAACGTATTCTTAACAACGTTCACAAATGCCCTTTCTCAGGTTCCACAAAAACAGTGATTTCAAACTGCTCAATCCAAAGAATGATTTAACTCTATGAGATGAATAAGCACAACAGAAAGGAGTCACCCTGAAATCTTCTCTCCAGTTTTCATCAGAAGACGTTTCCTTTCTCAACATAAGCCTCCAGGCGCCACTTAATATCCCTTCACAGATTCCTCAAACACAGAGTTTCCAAACTGGGAAACATATTGTAACCTTTAACTCTCTGTAATGAATACACATGTCAGAGAGCGGTTTCTTGGAAGGCTTCCTTCTGTGTTTTACTTCCGGGTTTTCACTTTTTGCCATAGTCTTCAATGCCCTACAAAATATCACCGTTTCAGTTTTACAGGAACAGTGTTCAAACACTGCCTTATGAGAAAAGAGGTATAACTCCCTGAGTGGAATGCACAAATCACAAAACTGTTTCTCTGAAAGCTTCTCTCCAATTTTTTTCTGAAGATATGTCCTATTTCCCACAGGCCAGAATGTGCTTCTGAGTGTCCCTTCATGAATCTGTCCATGACGGAGATTCAAAACTGCGTAATAGAAAAAACTTTTATCTATCTGAGATGAATAGACATATCTATCCCAAAGCAATTTCACAGAAAATTTCTTTCCAGTTTTTGTCTGAGCATATTTTCCTTTTCACCATAGACATCCATATACTCCCGAATGTCCTTTTGTAGCGTTTTCACCAAATGGGGTACCAAAATCCTCCGATAGATGAAAAGTATAACTCTGTGAGTGGAATGCACACGTCACATAGCAGCTCCTCGGAAATCTTCTTTCCAGTATCTATCTGAAGATATTTCCGTTTTCACCGTAAGCAACAAAGCACTCCCGATTATCCCTTTGCTGACTCACCAAAAACATTGTTAGAATACTGCTCAATGAAAACAGAAGGTTAACTGTGCGAGCAGAATTCACGTGACCTATTGCTGTGTCACAGAAAGTGTCCTTCTGGGTTTTACCTGAGAGTATTCCTTTTTTAGCATATTCTTAAGAGCGTTCCCAAATGTCCTTTCTCAGGTTCCACAGAAACAGTGATTTCAAACTGCTCAATCCAAAGAATGGTTTATCTCTAGGAGATGAATACACACATCACAAAGCAGTTGCTCCGAAAGCTTCTGTCCACTTTTCGTCGGAAAACGTTTCCTTTCTCTCCAAAAGCCTCCGGGCAACACTAAATATCCCTTCACAGATTCCTCAAACACAGAATTTCCAAACTGAGCATTGTAGTGTAACCTTTAACTCTCTGAAATAATTGCACGCGTCAGAGACCAGTGCCTTGGGATGCTTCTTTCTGGGTTTTTTTTCAGGATATTTTGCTGTTTGCCGTAGTCTTCAATGCACTGCAAAGTATCAGTTTTTTAGTTTTACAGGAACAGTGTTCAAATACTGCCTTATGAGAAAAGAGCTATAACTCCCTGCGTGGAATGCGCACATTGCAAAGAGTTTCTCAGAAAGATTCTCTCCAGTTTTTATCTGAAGATATCTCCTATTTCTCCATAGGCTTGAATGTGCTCCCGAACGTCCCTTCGGGAATCCGTCTGTGATGCAGATTCAAAGCTGTGTAATAGAAAGAAAGCTTTATCTATGTGAGATGACTAGACATACCTATCCGAAAGCAATTTCACAGAAATCTTCTTTCCAGTATTTGTCTGAGGATATTTCCTTTTTCTCCATAGCCACCCATAGAATCCCCAACGTCCCTGGTAGCTTTATCTCCAAACGGGATTCCCCAATCCTCTGTGAGAACAAAAGTGTAACTCTGTGAGTGGAATGCACAGGTCACAAAGCAGCTCCTCTGAAATCTTCTCTCCAGTATCTATCTGAAGATATTTCAGCTTTCTCCATAAGCCTCAAAGTGCTCCCGAGTATTCCTTGGCTGACTAACCTAAAACAGTTTTAGAATACTGCATAATGAAAACAGAAGTCTAACTATGTGAGTGGATTTCATGTGACCTAGAGCAGTTTCAGAGAATGTTTCCTTCTGGTTTTTATCAGAAGGTATTTCTTTTTCAACATATTCTTAAGAGTGTCGCAAAATGTCCTTTCTAAGGTTCCATTAAAACAGTTATTTCAAACCGCTCAATCCAAAGAATGATTTACGTCTATGAGATGAATACACACAATAGAAAGGAGTTGCTTCGAAATCTTCTCTCCAGTTTTCTTCAAAAGACGTTTGCTTTATCACCACAAGCCTCTGGGCACCAGTTAATATCCCTTCACAAATTCCTCAAACACAAAATTTCCAAACTGGGCAATGTAGTGTAACCTTTAACTCTCTATATTGAATGCACACGTCAGAGAGGAGTTTCTTGGAATGCTTCTTTCTGGGTTTTATTCCTGGGTTTTTCACTTTTTGCAATCATCTTCAAAGTCCTTTAGAATATCACCTTTTCAGTTTTACAGGAAAAGTGTTCAAACACTGCCTTATGAGAAAAGAGGTATAACTCCCTGAGTGGAATGCACACATCACAAAACAGTGTCTGAGAAAGCTTCTCTTAATTTTTTTCTGAAGGTATCTCCTATATCCCCAGAGGCCTGAATGTGCTTCCGAGTGTCCCTTCACGAAAAAGTCCATGATGTATATTCAAAACTGCATAATAGAAAAATGTTTTATCTATCTGAGGTGAACAGACATATCTATCCCAAAGTAATTTCACAGAAAGCTTCTTTCCAGTTTTTCTCTGAGGATATTTCCTTTTTCACTATAGCCGTCCATATACTCCCAAATGTCTCCTGGTAGCGTTTTCAGCAAATGGGACAGCAAAATCCTCTATGAGAAGAAAACTATAACTCTGTGAGTAGAATGCACACATCACATAGCAGCTCCTTGGAAATCTTCTCTCCAATATCTATCAGAAGATATTTCCGTTTTCACCGTAAGCCTCAAAGGGCTCACAAGTATCCCTGAGCTAACTCACCAAAAACAGTGTAATAATACTGCTCAATGAAAACAGAAGGTTAAGTATGCGAGTGGAATTCACATGACATATAGCAGTTTCACAGAAAGTTTTCTTCTGCATTTTAACAGATGGTGTTCCTTTTTCAGCATATTCTTAAGATCTTTCCCAAATGTCCTTTCTCACGTTCCCCAGAAACAGTAATTTCAAATTGCTCAATCGAAAGAATGATTTAACTCTAGGAAATGAATACACACATCACAAAGCTGTTACTCCAAAGGTTCTTCCAGTTTTTGTTGGTAGACGTTTCCTTTCTCACCACTAGCCTCCGGGTGACTCTTAATATCCCATCACAGATTCCAGATTCCTCAAACACAGAGTTTCCAAACTGGGCAACGTAGTGTAAGTTTTAACTCTCTGAAATGAATGCACACGTTAGAGACCAATTTCTTAGCACACTTCTTTCTGGGTTTTAATTCTGGATACTTCACTTTTTGCCATAGTCGTCAATGCGCTGCAAAATATCACTTATTCAGTTTTGCAGGAACAGTGTTCAAACACTGCCTTATGAAAAAAGAGATATAAATCCCTGAGTGGAATGAACATATCAAAAAGCAGTCTCTCAGAAAGCTTCTTTCCAGTTTTTATCTGCAGATACCTCCTTTTTCCCCACAGGCCTGAATGTGCTCCCGAATGTACCTTTGCGAATCTGTCCATGACACAGTTTCAAAACTGCGTAATAGAAAGGAAGCTTTATCTATGTGAGATGACTCGACATACCTATCCCAAAGCAGTTTCACAGAAAGCTTTTTTCCAGTTTTTGTCTGAGGATATTTCCTTTTCCACCATAGCCTTCCATATACTCCCGAATGTCCCCAGGTAGCATTTACTCCAAACGAGATTCCCAAATCCTCTATGAGAAGAAAAGTACAAATCTGTGAGTGGAAAGCACACGTCACAAAGCAGCTTCTGGGAAATCTTCTCTCCAGTTGTTATCTTAAGATATTTCCTTTTTCACCGTAACCCTCAAAGTGCTACCGAATGTCACTTCACAGACTAAACAAAAAGAGTGTTAAAATACTGCTCAATAAAAAGAGAAGCTTAACTGTTCGAGTGGACTTCAGGTGATCTAGAGCAGTTTCACAGAACGTTTCCTTCTGTTTTTTAAAGGAGCGTATTTCTTTTTCAGCATATTCTTAAGAGAATTCCCAAATGTCCTTAATCACAATCCACAGAAACAGTGATTTTGAACTGCTCAGTCTAAAGAACGATTTAACTCTACGAGTTGAATACACGCAACACAAAGCAGTTGCTCCGATAGCTTCCCTCCAGTTTTCATCAGAAGACGTTTCCTTTCTCACCACAAGCCTCTGGGCGCCACATAATATCCCTTCACAGATTCCTCAAAGGCAGAGTTTCCAAACTGGACAACGTATTTTAAGCTTTAAATTTCTGAAATGATTGCATACATCAGAGAGCTGCTTATTGGAATGCTTCTTTCTGGGTTTTATTTCAAGATATTTCACTGTTCGCCGTAGTCTTCAATGCACTGCAAAGTATCAGTTTTTGAGTTTTACAGGAACAGTGTTCAAACACTGACTTATGAGAAAAAAGATATAACTCCCTGAGTGGAATGCGCACATCACAAAGCAGTTTCTGAGAAAGATTCTCTCCAGTTTTTATCTGAAGACATCTCCTATTCCTCCAGAGGCCTCAGTGTGCTCCCAAATGTCCCTTCACGAATCCGTGCATGATGCAAATTCAAAACAGCCTAATAGAAAGAAAGTTTTATCTATGTGAGATGAATAGTCATATCTATCCCAAAGCAGTTTCACAGCAATCTTCTTTCCAGTTTTGCCTGAGGATATTACGTTTTTCTCCATAGTCGACCATAGAATCCCAAATGTCCCCTGGTAGTTTTTTCCCAAAACGGGGTTCCCCAATCCTGTATGAGATGAAAAGTGTAACTCTGTGAGTGGAATGCAGAGGTCACAAAGCAGCTCCTCGGAAATCTTCTCTCCAGTATTTCTCTGAAGATATTTCCGCTTTCATCATAAGACTCAAAACGCTACCGAGTATCCCTTAGCTGACGAACCTGAAATGGTGTTAGAATACAGCTCAATGAAAACAGAAGGTTAACTATGCGAGTGGAATTCACGGGACCTATAGCAGTTTCACAGAAAGTTTCCTTCTGGGTTTTGCCGGAGGGTATTCTTTTTCAGAATATTCTTAAGAGCATTCCCAAATATCCTTTCTTAGCTTCCAGAGAAACAGTGATTTCCAACTGCGCAATGCAAAGAATGATTTAACTCTACAAAATGAATACACACATCACAAAGCAGTTGCTCTGAAAGCTTCTGTCCAGTTTTCGCAAGAAGACGTTTCCTTTCTAACCACAAGCCCCCCGGAGCGTCACTTAATATTCCTTCACAGATTCCTCAAACACAGAATTTCCAAACTGGGTAATGTAGTGTAATCTTTAACTCTCTGAAATGAATGCACATGTCAGAGAACAATTTCTTGGAACACTTCTTTCTGGGTTTTATTTCAGGATATTTCCCTTTTCGCCATAGTCTTCAATGCACTGCAAAATATCACTTATTCAGTTTTACAGGAACTGTGTTCAAACACTGCCTTATGAAAAGAGAGGTATAACTCCCTGAGTGGAATGCCAACATCAAAAAGCAGTCTTTCAGAAAGCTTCTTTCCAGTTTTTATCTGAAGATATCATCTTTTTCTCCACAGGTCTGAATGTGCTCCCGAATGTCCCTTTGCGAATCCATCCATTACACAGATTCAATACTGCATAATAGAAAAATGTTTTATCTATCTAAGATGAATAGACATACCTATCCCAAAGCAATTTCACAGAAAGCTTCTTTCCAGTTTTTCTCTGAGGATATTTCCTTTTTTACCATAGTTGTCCATATACTCCCGAATGTCCCAGGGTAGAGTTTACTCCAAACGTGATTCCCCAATCCTCTATGAGAAGACACGTATAGCTCTGTGAGTGGAATACACATGTCACAAAGCAGCTTCTGAGAAATCTTGTCCCCAGTTGTTATCTGAAGGTATTTGCTTTTTCACCATAAACCTCAAACGCTACTGAATATCACTTTGCAGAATAAACAAAAACAGGGTTACAATACTGCTCAATGAAAACAGAAGCTTAAGTGTGTGAATGGAGATTACGTGACCTAGAGCAGTTTCACAGAATGTTTCCTTCTTTTTTTTATTGGAGAGTATTTCTTTTTCAGTATATTCCTAAGAGCGTTCCCAAATGTCCTGTATCAGAATCCACAGAAACAGTGATTTCAAACTGCTCAGTCCAAGGAATGATTTAACTCGATGGGTTCAATACACGCATCACAAAGCAGTTGTTCTGATAGCTTTTCTCCAGTTTTCATCGGAAGACTTTTCCTTTCTCACTGCAAGCCTCCAGGCGGCAGATAATATCCCTTCCCAGATTCTTCAAAGACAGAGTCTCCAAACTGGACGATGTAGTGTAAGCTTTAACTCTCTGAAATTGATGCACACGTCAGAGAGTAGTTTCTTGGAACGCTTCCTTCTGGGTTATCTTTCAGGATATTTCACTGTTTGCCGTAGTCTTCAATTCACCGTAAAGAATCAGTTTTTCATTTTTACATAAACAGTGTTCAAACACTGCCTTGTGAGAAAAGAGGTATAACTCCCTGAGGCGAATATACACATCAGAAAGCAGTTTCTCAGAAAGATTCTCTCCAGTTTGGATCTGAATATATCTCCTATTTCTCCAGAGGCCTGAATGTGCTCCCGAATGTTCTTAAGTGAATCCGTCCGTGGACGCAGATTCAAAACTGCGTAATAGAAAGAAAGTTTTATCTATGTGAGATGAATAGACATATCTATCCCAAAGCAGTTTCACAGAAATCTCCTTTCCAGTTTTTGTCTGAAGGTATTTCCTTTTTCACAATAGCTGTCCATAGAATACTAAAAGTCCCCTGGTAACTTTTTCTCCAAACGGGATTCCCCAATCCTCTATGAGAAGAAAAGTGTAACTCTGTGAGGGGAATGCACAGGTCACAAAGCAGCTCCTCGGAAATCTTCTCTCCAATATCTGTCTGAAGATATTTCCACTATCACCGTAAGCCTCAAAGCACTCCAGAGTATCCCTTAGCTGACTAACCTAAAACAGTTTTAGAATACTGCTTAATGAAAACAGAAGCTTAACTGTGCGAGTGAAATTCACGTGACCTAAAGAAGTGTCACAGAATGTTTCCTTCTGGTTTTTATTGGAAGGTATTTCTTTTTCAACATATTCTTAAGATCGTTCCCAAATGTCCTTTCTAAGGTTCCACTAAAACATTGATTTCAAACTGGTCAATCCAAAGAATGATTTAAGTCTATGAGATGAATACACACAACAGAGAGGAGTTGCCCCGAAATCTTCTCTCCAGTTTTCATCAGAAGACGTTTCCTTTCTCACCACAAACCTTCAGGCACCACATAATATCCCTTCACACATTCCCCAAACACTGTATTTCCAAACTGGGCAATGTAGTGTAACCTTTAACTCTCTGTAATGAATGCACAGGTCAGAGAGCAGTTTCTTGGAATGCTTCTTTCTGGGTTTAATTTATAGGGTTTTTACCTTTCACCATAGTCTTCAATGCCCTGCAAAATATCACCTTTTCAGTTTTACAGGAACAGTGTTCAAACACTGCCATATGTTTCAAACACTGCCACTGTTCAAACACTGAGAAAAGAGGTATAACTCCCTGAGTGGAATGCACACATCACAAAAGATTTTTTCAGAAAGCTTCTCTCCAATTTTTTTTTCTGAAGATATCTTCTATTTCTCCATGGGCCTGTATATGCTTCTGAATGTCCCTTCACGAATCCATCCATGACGCAGATTATAAAGTGCATAATAGAAAAAACTTTTATCTATCTGAGATGAATAGACCTATCTATCCCAAAACAATTTCACAGAAAGCTTCTTCCCAGTTTTTGTCTGAGGATATTTCCTTTTTCACCAAAGCCATCCATATACTCCTGAATGTCCTCTGTTAGCGTTTTCACAAAACAGGGTACCAAAATCCTCTATAAGAAGAAAAGTATAACTCTGTGAGTGGAATGCACATGTCACATAGCAGGTCCTCGGAAATCTTCTCTCCAGCATCTATCTGAAGATATTTCCGTTTTCACCATAAGCTTCAAACCGCTCCTGAGTATCCCTTAGCAGACTCATCAAAAACAGTGTTAGAATACTGTTCAATGAAAACAGAAGGTAAACACTGAGAGTGTAATTCACGTGATTGTAACCTGACGTAAGGGGCATAACTCCCTGAGTGGAATGCACACACCACAAAACAGTTTCTCAGAAAGCTTCCCTCCAATTTTTTTTCTGAAGATATCTGCTATTTTCCCACAGTCCTAAATATGCTTCCAAGTGTCCCTTTACAAATCCTTCCATGACGCAAATTCAAAACTGCGTAATAGAGAAAAGTTTTTCCTATCTTAGATATAGCAGTTTAACTGAAAGTTTCCTTGTGGGTTTTACCAGAGGGTATTCCTTTTTCAGCATATTCTTAAGAGCATTCCCAAATGTCCTTTCTCAGGTTCCACAGAAACAGGGATTTCAAACTGCTTAATCCAAAGAATGATTTACCTCTAGGAGATGAATACACACATCACAAAGCAGTTGCTCCGAAAGCTTCTGTCCAGTTTTCATCGGAAGACGTTTCCTTTCTCACCACAAGCCTCCGGGCAACAATTAATATCCCTTCACAGATTCCTCAAGCAGAGAGTTTCCAAACTGGGCAACATAGTGTAAACTGTAACTCTCTGAAATGAATGCAACGTCAGAGAGCAATTTCTTGGAACGCTTCTTTCTGGGTTTTATTTCAGGATATTTCACTTTTTGCCACAGTCTTCAAAGCGCTGCAAAATATCAGTTATTCAGTTTTTCAGGAACAGATTTAAACACTGCTTTTTGAAAAAAGAGGTATAAGTCCCTGAGTGGAATGTAAACATTAAAAAGCAGTTTCTCAGAAACCTTCTCTCCAGTTTTTATGTGAAGTTATCTCATTTATCTCCAGAGGTCTGAATGTACTCCCGAATGTCCCTTCGTGAGTCTGGCCGTGATGCAGATTCAAAACTGTGTAATAGAAAGAAAGTTTTATCTATGTGAGATGTATAGACATATCCATCCCAAAGCAGTTTCACAGAAACCTTCTTTCCACTTTTTTCAGAGGATATTTCCTTTTTCACCATAGCCATCCATATAATCCCGAAAGTCCACTGGTAGCTTTTTCACCAAACGGGGTTCCCCCATCCTCTATGAGAAGAAAAGTGTAACTCTGTGAGTGGAATTTCACAGGTCACAAAGCAGGTCCTCAGAAATCTTCTCTCCAGTATCTATCTGAAGATATTTCCAAATTCACCGTAAGCCCCAAAGCACTTCCGAGTATCCCTTAGCTGACTAACCTAAAACAGGTTTACAATACTGCTTAATGAAAACAGAAGCTTAACTGGGCGAGTCTAATTCACGTGACCTAGAGCAGTTTCACAGAATGCTTCCTTCTGGTTTTTATTGGAAGGTATTTCTTTTTCAATGTATTCTTAAGAGTGTTCCCAAACGTCCTTTTTCTGGTTCCACTAAAACAGTGATTTCAAACTGCTCAATCCAAAGAATGAACTAATTCTATGAGATGAATACACACAACAGAAAGGAGTTGCCCCAAAATCTTCTTTCCACTTTTCATCAGAAGACGTTTCCTTTCTCACCACAAGCCTCCAGGTGCCACATAATATCCCTTCACAGATTCCTCTGACACAGAGTTCCCAAAATGAAAAATGTACTGTAAGCTTCAACTCTCTGTAATGAGTGCACATGTCAGAAAGCAGTTTCTTGGAACGCTTCCTTCGGGGTTTTATTTCCGGGTTTTTCACTTTTTGTCATAGTCTTCAATGCCCCGCAAAATATCACCTTTTCAGTTTTACAGGAACAGTGTTCAAACACTGCCTTATGAGAAAAGAGATATAATTCCCTGAGTGGAATGCACATATCACAAAAAAGTTTCTCAGGAAGTTTCTCTCCAATTTTTTTCTGAAGATATCTCCTATTTCCCCACAAGACTGAATGTGCTTCCGAGTGTCCCTTCATGAATCCACGTATGACAGAGATTGAAAACTGCATAATAGAAAAAGTTTTCGCTATCTGAGATGGAAAGACGTATCTATCTGAAAGCAATTTCACAGAAAGCTTCTTTCCAGTTTTTGTCTGAGGATATTTCCTTTTTCACCATAGTCGTCCATATACTCCTGAATGTCACCGGGTAGCGTTTTCACCAAACGGCATACCAAAATCCTCCATGAGATGAAAAGTATAACTCTGTGAGTGGAATGCCAATGTCACATAGCAGCTCCTCGGAAATCTTCTCTCCAGTATCTATCTGAAGATATTTCCCTCTTCACCGTAAGCCTCAAAGCGGTCCCAAGTATCCCTTAGCTGACTAGCCAAAAACAGCATTAGAATACTTCTCAATGAAAACAGAAGGTTAACTATGAGAGTGGAATTCACGTGACCTATAGCAGTTTCACAGAAATTTTCCTTCTGGGTTTACAGAGGGTATTCCTTTTACAGCACATTCTTAAGAGCATTCCCAAATGTCCCTTCTCAGGTTCTGCAGAAACGATGATTTCAAACTGCCCAATCCAAAGAATGATTTAACTCTAGGAGATGAATACACACATCACAAATCAGTGTCTCCGAAAGCTTCTGTCCAGTTTTCATCAATAGACGTTTCCTTTCTCACCACAAGCCTCTGGGCGACACTTAATATCCCTTCAAAAATTCCACAAACACAGAGCTTCCAAACTGGGCAACGTAGTGTAAGCTTTAGCGTTCTGAAATGAATGCAGACATCCGAGAGCAATTTCTTGGAACGCTTCTTTCTGGGTTTTATTTCAGAATATTTCACGTTTCACCATAGTCTTCAAAGCACGGCAAAATATCACTTACTCAGTTTTACAGGAGCAGTGTTCAAACACTGCCTTATGAAAAATGAGGAATAACTCACTGAGTGGAATGCAAACATCAAAAAGCAGTCTCTCAGAAAGCTTCTCTCCAATTTTTATGTGAAGTTATCTCCTTTTTCCCCACAGGCCTGAATGTGCTACTGAACGTCCCTTTGCGAATCCATCCATGAAGCAGATTCAAAACTGCGTAATAGAAAGAAAGTTTTATCTACTAGACATACCTATCCCAAAGCAGTTTCAGAGAAAGCTACTTTCCAGTTTTTGTCTGAGGATGTTTCCTTTTTCACCACAGTTGTCCATATACTCCCGAATGTCCCCGGGTAGCATTTACTGCACACATGATTCCCCAATCCTCTATGAGAAGAAAATTATAACTCTCTGAGTGGAATGCACATGTCACAAAGCAGCTTCTGGGAAATCTTCTCTACAGTTGTTATCTGAAGGTATTTTCTTTTTCACCATAAGCCTCAAAGCACTATGGAATATTACTTCGCAGACAAAACAAAAACAGTGTTACAATACTGCTCAATGAAAACAGAAGCTTAACTTTGCGAGTGCACTTCACATGATCTAGAACAGTTTCACAGAAAGTTTCCTTCTGGTTTTTACTGGAGAGTATTTCTTTTTCAGCATATTCTTAAGAGCATTCCCAAATATCTTTTCTCAGATTTCACAGAAATAGTAATTTCGAACTGCACAGTCCAAAGAATGGTTTAACTCTATGAGATGAATACACGCATCACAAAGCAGTTGCTCTGAAACTTCTCTCCAGTTTTCATCGAAAGATGTTTCCTTTCACACCACAACACTCCAGGCACCATGTAATATACCTTCACAGATTCCTCAAAGACAGAGTTTGCAAACTGGTCAACGTATTGTAAGCTTCAACTGGGTGAAATGATTGCACACGTCAGAGAGCAGTTTCTTGGAACGCTTCTTTCTGGGTTTTGATTCAGCATATTTCACTGTTCCCTGTAGTCTTCAATGCACGGCAAAGTATCAGTTTTTCAGGAACAGTGTTCAAACACTGCCTTATGAGAAAAGAGGCATAACTCCCTGAGTGGAATGCGCACATCACAAAGTAGTTTCTCAGAAAGATTCTCTCCAGTTTGTATCTGAGCATATCTCCTATTTCTCCAGAGGCCTGAATGTGCTCCCGAATGTCAATTCACAAATTCGTCCATGACACAGATTCAAAAATGCATTATAGAAAGAAAGTTTTATCTATGTGAGATGAATAGACTTATCTATCCCAAAGCAGTTTCACAGAAATCTTCTTTTCAGTTTTTGTTGAGGATGTTTCCTTTTTCACCATAGCCATCGATACACTCCTGAATGTCCCCGGGTAGTATTTACTCCAAACGGGATTCCCCAGTCCTCTATGAGAAGAAAAGAGTAGCTCTGTGAGTGGAATGCAGAGGTCACAAAGCAGTGCCTCAGAAATCTTCTCTCCGGTTGTTATCTGAATATATTTCTGCTTTCACCGTAAGCCTCATAGCGCTCTCGAGAATCCCTTAGCTGACAAATCTAAAATAGTTTTAGAGTACTGCTTAATGAAAGCAGAAGCTTAACTTTACGAGTGGAATTCACGTGACCTAGAGCAGTATCACAGAATGTTTCCTTCTGGTTTTTAGCAGAAGGTATTCCTTTTTCAACATATTCTTAAGAGCTTTCCCAAATGTCCTTTCTAAGGTTCCACTAAAATAGTGATTTCAAACTGCTCAATCCAAAGTATGATTTAACTCTATGTGATGAATACATACAACTGAAAGGAGTTGCCCCGAAATCTTCTCTCCAGTTTTCATCAGAAGATGTTTACTTTCTCACCACAAGCCTCTGGGTGCCACTTTATATCCCTTCACAGATTCCTCAAACACAGAGTTTCCAAACTGGGTAAGGTAGTGTAACATTTAACTCTCTGTAATGAATGCACACGTCAGAGAGCAGTTTCTTGATATGCTTCTTTCTGGGTTTTATTTCCGGGTTTTTCACTTTTCGCCCTAGTCTTCAACGCCCTGCAAAATATCACTTTTTCAGTTTTACAGGAACGGTATTCAAACAATGCCTTATGAGAAAAGAGGTATAACTCCCTGAGTGGAATGTGCACATCACAAAACAGTTTCTCAGAAAGCGTCTCTACAATTTTTTTCTGAAGATGTCTCCCGTATCCCCACAGGCCTGAATGTGCTCCCGAATGTCCCTTCGCGTATCTGTCCATGACACAGTTTCAAAGCTGCGTAATAGAAAGAAAGTTTTATCTAAGTGAGATGAGTAGACATACCCATCTCAAAGCAGTTTCACAGAGAGCTTCTTTAGAGTGTTTGTCTGAGGATATTTCCTTTTTCACCATAGCCGTCCATATACTCCTGAATGTTCCTGGGTGGTGTTTACTCCAAACGCGATTCCCCAATCCTCATTGAGAAGAAACATATATATCTATGAGTGAAATGCACACGTCACAAAGCAGATTCTGGGAAATCTTCTCTCCAGTTGTTATCTGAAGGTATTTCCTTTTTCACTGTCAGCCTAAAAACGCTACCGAATATCACTTCGCAGACTAAACAAAAACAGTGTTACAATACTGCTCAATGAAAACAAAAGTTTAACTGTGCGAGTGGACTTTACATGACCTAGATTAGTTTCACAGAAAGTTCCCTTCTGGCTTTTATTGGAGTGTATTTCTTTTTCAGCATATTCTTAAGAGCGTTCCCAAATGTCCTTTTTCATATTCCACAGAAACAATGATTTCAAACTGCTCAGTGCAAGGAATGACTTAACTCTATGAGTTGAACACACACATCACAAAGCAGTTTCTCCGATAGCTTCTCTTCAGTTTTCATCGGAAGACGTTTCCTTTCTCAACACAAGCATCCGGTTGCCACGTAATATCCCTTCACAGATTCCTCAAAGACAGAGTTTCCAAACTGGACAACGTATTGTAAGCTTTAACTCTCTGAAATGATTGCACACTTCAGAAAGCAGTTTCTTGGAACGCTTCTTTCTGGGCATTCTTTCAAGATATTTCACTGTTCGTCGTAGTCTTCAATGCACTGCAAGATATCAGTTTTTCAGTTTTACAGGAACAGTGTTCGAACACTGCGTTATGAGAAAAAAAGTATAACTCCCTGATAGGAATGCGCACATCAGAAAGGAGTTTCTCAGAAAGGTTCTCTCCAGTTTGTATCTGAACATATCTCCTATTTCTCCAGAGGCCTGAATGTGCTCCCGAATGTCCTTGTGTGAATCAATACGTGACGTAGATTCAAAACTCCGAAATAGAAAGAAAGTTTTATCTATGTGAGATGAATAGACATATCTATCCCAAAGCAGTTTCACAGAAATCTTCTTTTCAGTTTTTGTCTGAGGATATTTCCTTTTTCACCATAGCCATCCATAGAATAACGAAGGTCGCCTGGTAGCTTTTTCTCCAAACAGGATTCCCCAATCCTGTATGAGAAGAAAAGTGTATTTATGTGAGGGGAATGCAAAGGTCACAAAGCAGGTCCTCGGAAATCTTTTCCCCAGTATCTATGTGAAGATATTTCCCCTTTCACCATAAGCCTCAAAGCACTCCCGAGTATCCCTTAGCTGACTAACCTAAAACAGTTTTAGAATACTGCTTAATGAAAACAGAAGCTTAACTGTGTGAGTGGAATTCACGTGACCTAGAGCAGTTTCACAGAAAGTTTCCTTCTGGTTTTCATCATAAGGTATTTTTTTCAACATATTCTTAAGAGTGTTCTGAAATGTCCTCTCAGAGGTTCCACTAAAACAGTGATTTCAAACAGCTCAATCCAAAGAAAAATTTAACTCTATGAGATGAATACACGCAACAGAAAGGAGTTGACCAGAAATCTTCTCTACAGTTGTTTTAGAAGACCTTTCCCTTCTCACCACAAGCCTCCGAGCATCACTTAATATCCCATCACAGAATCCTCAAACACAGAGTTTCCAAACTGGGCAAAGTAGTGTAACTTTTAACTCCTTGTAATGAATGCACACGTCAGACAGCAGTTACTTGGAACGCTTCTTTCTGGGTTTTGATTCAGCATATTTTACTGTTCGCCGTAGTCTTCAATGCCCTGCAAAATATCACCTTTTCAGTTTTACAGGAACAGTGTTCAAACACTGCCTTATAAGAAAAGAGGTATAACTCCCTATGTGGAATGCACAGATCACAAAACAGTTTCTCAGAAATCTTCTCTCCAGTTTTTATCTGAAGATATCTCCCATTTCCCCATAGACCTGAATGTGCTTCCCAGTGTCCCTTCACGAATACACCCATGATGCAGATTCAAAACTGCGTAATAGAAAAAAGTTTTATCTATCTGAGATGAATAGACATATGTATCCCAAAACAATTTCACAGAAAGCTTCTTTCCAGTTTTTGTCTGAGGGTATTTCCTTTTTCACCATAGCCATCCATATACTCCCAAACATCTCCTGGTAGCTTTTTCCACAAGTGGGATCCCACATTCCTTTATGAGAAAAAAAAATTATAACTCTGTGAGTGGAATGCACACGTCACATAGCAGCTCTTCGGAAATCTTCTCTCCAGAATCTATCTGAAGATATTTCCGTCTTAACCGTATGCCTCGAATCACTCCCGAGTATCCCTTAGCTGACTAACCAAAAACAGTGTTAGAATACTGCTCAATGAAAACAGAAGTTTAACTATGTGAGTGTAAGTCAAGAGAACTATAGCAGTTTCACAGAAAGTTTCCTTCTGGGTTTTACTGGAGGGTATTCCTTTTTCAGCATATTCTTTAGAACGTTCCCAAATGTCATTTCTCAGGTTCCACAGAAACAGTGATTTCAAACTCTTCAATCCAAAGACTGATTTAACTCTATGAGATGAATACACACATCACAAAGCAGTTGCTCTGAAACCTTCTGTCCAGTTTTCATTGGAAGACGTTTCCTCTCACCACCAGCCTTCGGGCGACACTTAATGTCCCTTCACAGATTCCTCAAACACAGAGTTTCCAAACTGAACAAAGTAGTGTAAGCTTTAACTCTCTGAAATGAATGCACACGTCCGAGAGCAATTTCTTGGAATGCTTCTTTCTGGGTTTTATTTCAGGATATTTCACTTTTCACCATAGTCTTCAATGTACTGCAAAATATCACTTATTCAGTTTTAAAACAGTGTTCAAGCTCTGCCTCATGAAAAAAGAGGTAAAACTCCCTGAGTGGAGTGCAAACATCAAAAAGCAGTCTCTCAGAGAGATTCTCTCCAGTTTTTATCTGAAGATATCTCCTTTTTCCCCACAGGCCTGAATGTGCTCCCGAATGTCCCTTTGCGAATCCATCCATGACGCATTTTCAAAACTGCATAATAGAAAGAGAGATTAATCTATGTGAGATGACTAGACATACCTATCTGAAAGCAGTTTAACAGAAATCTTCTTTCCAGTTTTTGTCTGAGGATATTTCCTTTTTCACCATAGCTGTCCATATACCCCCGAATGTTCCCTTGGCGCGTTTTCACCAAATGGGGTAAAAAATTATCAATGAGAAGAAAAGTATAACTCTGTGAGTGGAATGCACATGTCATATAGTAGCTCCTTGGAAATCTTCTCTCACGTTGTTATCTGAAGATATTTCCGCTTTCAACGTAAGCTTCAAAGCGCTCTCGAGTATCCTTTAGCTGACTAACCTAAAACAGTTTACTGCTTAATGAAAATAGAAGCTTAACCTTACGAGTGGAATTCCCATGACATAGAGCAGTGTCACTGAATGTTTCCTTCTGGTTTTTATCAGAAGGTATTTGTTTTCAACATATTCTTAACAGCTTTTCCAAATGTCCTTTC